>NC_091469.1:177830688-187830688 GCF_036971445.1 Narcine bancroftii
CTCCTCTGATGCTCCTCTGCTGCTCCTCTGATGCTCATCTGATGCTCCTCTGCTGCTCCTCTGATGCTCATCTGATGCTCCTCTGATTCTCCTCTGATGCTCCTCTGATGCTCCTCTGATGCTCCTCTGATGCTCCTCTGATCCACCTCTGATGCTCCTCTGATGCTCCTCTGATGCTCCTCTGATGCTCCTGTGATGCTCCTCTGATGCTCCTCTGCTGCTCCTCTGATGCTCATCTGATGCTCCTCTGATTCTCCTCTGATGCTCCTCTGATGCTCCTCTGATGCTCCTCTGATGCTCCTCTGATGCTCCTCTGATGCTCCTCTGATGCTCCTCTGATCCTCCTCTGCTGCCCCTCTGATGCTCCTCTGATGCTCCTCTGATGCTCCTCTGATGCTCCTCTGAGGCTCCTCTGATGCTCCTCTGATGCTCCTCTGATCCTCCTCTGGTGCTCCTCTGATGCTCCTCTGATGCTCCTCTGATGCTCCTCTGATGCTCCTCTGATGCTCCTCTGATGCTCCTCTGAGGCACCTCTGAGGCTCCTCTGATTCTCTTCTGATGCACCTCTGATGCTCCTCTGATGCTCCTCTGATGCTCCTGTGATGCTCCTCTGATGCTCCTGTGATGCTGCTCTGCTGTTCCTCTGATGTTCCTCTGATGCACCTCTGATGCTCCTCTGATGCTCCTCTGATACTCCTCTGATGCTCCTTAGATGCTCCTCTGATGCTCCTCTGATCCTCCTCTGATGCTCCTCTGATACTCCTCTGATGCTCCTCTGATGCTCCTCTGATGCTCCTATGATGCTCCTCTGATGCTCCTCTGATGCTCCTCTGATGCTCCTCTGATGCTCCTCTGATGCTCCTCTGATGCTCCTCTGATGCTCCTCTGATCCTCCTCTGATGCTCCTCTGATGCTCCTCTGATGCTCCTCTGATGCTCCTCTGATGCTCCTCTGATGCTCCTGCTCCTGCTCCTGCTCCTGCTCCTGCTCCTGCTCCTGCTCCTGCTCCTGCTCCTGCTCCTGCTCCTGCTCCTGTTCTTGCTCCTGCTGCTGCTCCTGCTCCTGCACCTCTGATGCTCCTCTGATGCACCTCTGATGCTCCTCTGATGCTCCTCTGATACTCCTCTGATGCTCCTTAGATGCTCCTCTGATGCTCCTCTGATGCTCCTCTGATGCTCCTCTGATGCCTCTGTGATGCTCCTCTGATGCTCCTCTGATTCTCCTCTGATGCTCCGCTGATGCTCCTCTGATCCTCCTCTGATGCTCCACTGATGCTCCTCTGATGCTCCTCTGATGCTCCTCTGAATCTCCTCTGATGCTCCTCTGATGCTCCTCTGATGCTCCTCTGATGCTCCTCTGATGTTCCTCTGATGCTCCTCTGATGCTCCTTTGATGCTCCTGCTCCTGCTCCTGCTCCTGCTCCTGCTCCTGCTCCTGCTCCTGCTCCTGCTCCTGCTCCTGCTCCTGCTCCTGCTCCTGCTCCTGCTCATGCTCCTGCCCCTGCTCCTGCTCCTGCTCCTGCTCCTGCTCCTGCACCTGCTCCTGCTCCGGCTCCTGCTCCGGCACCTGCTCCGGCTCCTGCTCCTGCACCTCCGATGCTCCTGCTCCTGCTCGATGCTCCTCTGATGCACCTCTGATGCTCCTCTGATGCTCCTCTGATGCTCCACTGATGCTTCTCAGATGCACCTCTGATGCTCCTCTGATGCTCCTCTGATGCTCCTCTGATGCTCCTCAGATGCTCCTCTGATGCTCCTCTGATGCACCTCTGATGCACCTCTGATGCTCCTATTATGCTCCTCTGATGCTCCTCAGATGCTCCTCTGATGCTCCTCTGATGCTCCTCTGATGCTCCTCTGATACTCCTCTGATGCTCCTCTGAGGCTCCTCTGATGCTCCTCTGATGCTCCTCTGATGCTCCTCTGATGCTCCTCTGATGCTCCTGTGATGCTCCTCTGATGCTCCTAAGATGCTCCTCTGATGCACCTCTGATGCTCCTCTGATGCTCCTCTGATGCTCCTCTGATGCTCCTCTGATGCTCCTCTGTTGCTCCTCTGATGCTCCTCTGATGCTCCTCTGATGCTCCAATGATGCTCCTCAGATGCTCCTCTGATGCTCCTCTGAGGCTCCTCTGATGCTCCTCTGATGCACCTCTGATGCTCCTCTGATGCTCCTCTGATGCTCCTCTGATGCTCCTCTGACGCTCCTCTGATGCTCCTCTGATGCTCCTCTGATGCTCCTGCTCCTGCTCCTGCTCCTCTGATGCTCCTCTGATGACCTCTGATGCTCCTGCTCCTGCTCCTGCTCCTGCTCCTGCTCCTGCTCCTCTGATGCTCCTCTGATGCTCCTCTGATCCTCCTCTGATGCTCCTCTGATGCTCCTCTGATGCTCCTCTGAGGCTCCTCTGATGCTCCTCTGATGCTCCTCTGATGCTCCTCTGATGCTCCTCTGATGCTCCTCTGATGCTCCTGTGATGCTCCTCTGATGCTCCTCTGATGCTCCTGTGATGCTCCTCTGATGCTCCTCTGCTGCTCCTCTGATGCTGATCTGATTCTCCTCTGATGCTCCTCTGATGCTCCTCAGATGCTCCTCTGATGCTCCTCTGATGCTCCTCTGATCCTCCTCTGATGCTCCTCTGATGCTCCTCTCATGCTCCTCTGATGCTCCTCTGAGGCTCCTCTGATGCTCCTCTGATGCTCCTCTGATGCTCCTGTGATGTTCCTCTGATGCTCCTCTGATACTCCTCTGATGCTCCTCTGATGCTCCTGTGATGCTCCTCTGATGCTCCTCTGATGCTCCTCTGAGGCTCCTCTGATGCTCCTCTGATGCTCCTCTGATGCTCCTGTGATGCTCCTCTGATGCTCCTCTGATACTCCTCTGATGCTCCTCTGATGCTCCTGTGATGCTCCTCTGATGCTCCTCTGATGCTCCTCTGATCCTCCTCTGATGCTCCTCTGATGCTCCTCTCATGCTCCTCTGATGCTCCTCTGAGGCTCCTCTGATGCTCCTCTGATGCTCCTCTGATGCTCCTGTGATGCTCCTCTGATGCTCCTCTGATACTCCTCTGCTGCTCCTCTGATGCTCATCTGATGCTCCTATGATTCTCCTCTGATGCTCCTCTGATGCTCCTCTGATGCTCCTCTGATGCTCCTCTGATCCACCTCTCATCTCTGATTCCCGGACTCTGATTCCCCAACTCTGATTCCCGGCCTCTGTTTCCCCATATCTGATTCCCCAACTCTGATTCCCCGCCTATGATTCCCCAGCTTTGATTCCCCGTCTTTTAGTCCCGGCCTCTGATTCCCTGCCACTGATTCCCCGCCCCTGATTCCCCACCTCTGATTCCCCATATCTGATTCCCCGCCTCTGTTTCCCCACCTCTGATTCCCGGCCTCTTATTCCCAGCATCTGATTCCCGGCCACTGATTCCCTGCCTCTGATTCCCCGCCTCTGATTCCCCATCTCTGATTCCCCGCCTCTGATTCCCCGTGTCTGATTCCCTGCCTCTGATTCCCCGCCTCTGATTCCCCGCGTCTGATTCCCTGCCACTGATTCCCTGCCCCTGATTCCCCACCTCTGATTCCCCATATCTGATTCCCCGCCTCTGTTTCCCCAACTCTGATTCCCTTCCTCTAATTCGGCAGCTATGATTCCCCGCCTCTGATTCCCTGCCACTGATTCCCTGCCCCTGATTCCCCACCTCTGATTCCCCATATATGATTCCCCGCCTCTGATTCCCCAACTCTGATTCCCCTCCTCTAATTCGCCAGCTATGATTCCCCGCCTCTTATTCCCTGCGTCTGATTCCCTGCCTCTGATTCCCAGCCTCTGATTCCCCTTCTCTGATTCACCACCTCTGAATCCCCACCTCTGATTCCCCATCTCTGATTCCGCACATCCGATTCCCTGCCTCTGATTCCCCGCCTCTGATTCCCCGCCTCTGATTCCCCGCATCTGATTCCCCGCGTCTGATTCCCTGCCACTGATTCCCTGCCCCTGATTCCCCACCTCTGATTCCCCATCTCTGATTCCCTGCCTCTGTTTCCCCACCTCTGATTCCCCGCCTCTGTTTCCCCATATCTGATTCCCCGCCTCTGATTCCCCAACTCTGATTCCCCTCCTCTAATTCGCCAGCTATGATTCCCCGCCTCTGATTCCCTGCATCTGATTCCCTGCCTCTGATTCCCAGCCTCTGATTCCCCTTCTCTGATTCACCACCTCTGAATCCCCACCTCTGATTCCCCATCTCTGATTCCGCACATCCGATTCCCTGCCTCTGATTCCCCGCCTTTTATTCCCGGCCTCTGATTCCCTGCCACTGATTCCCTGCTTCTGCTTCTGTTTCCCTGCCTCTGATTCCCCATCTCTGATTCCGCACATCTGATTCCCTGCCTCTGATTCCCCACCTCTGATTCCCCATATCTGATTCCCCGCCTCTGTTTCCCCGCCTCTGATTCCCCGCCTCTGTTTCCCCATATCTGATTCCCCGCCTCTGATTCCCCAACTCTGATTCCCCTCCTCTAATTCGCAAGCTATGATTCCCCGCCTCTGATTCCCTGCGTCTGATTCCCTGCCTCTGATTCCCAGCCTCTGATTCCCCTTCTCTGATTCACCACCTCTGAAGCCCCACCTCTGATTCCCCATCTCTGATTCCGCACATCCGATTCCCTGCCTCTGATTCCCCGCCTCTGATACCCCGCCTCTGATACGCAACCTCTAATTCCCCACCTCTGATTCCCCATATCTGATTCCCCGCCTCTGTTTCCCTGCCTCTGATTCCCGGCCTCTGTTTCCCCATATCTGATTCCCCTCCTCTGATTCCCCAACTCTGATTCCCCGCCTCTGATTCCCCAGCTCTGATTCCCCGCCTTTTATTCCCGGCCTCTGATTCCCTGCCACTGATTCCCCGCCCCTGATTCCCCACCTCTGATTCCCCATATCTGATTCCCCGCCTCTGTTTCCCCAGCTCTGATTCCCTGCCTCTGATTCCCTGCCCTGATTCCCCATCTCTGTTTCACCGCCTTTGATTCGCCACCTCTGATTCCCCATATCTGATTCCCCGCCTCTGTTTCCCCGCCTCTGATTCCCTGCCTCTGATTCCCAACCTCTGATTCCACACCTCTGATTCCCCATATCTGATTCCCCGCCTCTATTTCCCCATATCTGATTCCCCGCCTCTGATTCCCCAACTCTGATTCCCCGCCTCTGATTCCCGGCGTCCGATTCCCTGCCTCTGATTCCCCACCTCTGATTCGCCATCTCTGATTCCCCGCCTCTGATTCCCCGTGTCTGATTCCCTGCCTCTGATTCCCCGCCTCAGATTCCCCGCCTCTGATTCCCTGCCACTGATTCCCCGCCTCTGTTTCTCCGCCTCTGATTCCCCGCCTCTGATTCCCCATATCTCATTCCCTGCCTCTGATTCCACAACTCTGATTCCCCGCCTCTGATTCCCCAGCTCTGAATCCCCGCCTCTGATTCCCCGCGTCTGATTCCCTCCCTCTGATTCACAACCTCTGATTCCCCACCTCTGATTCCCCATATCTGATTCCCCGCCTCTGTTTCCCCGCCTCTGATTCCCCGCCTCTGATTCCCCATATCTGATTCCCCGGCTCTGATTGCCCACCTCTGATTCCCCGCCTCTGATTCGCCAGCTCTGATTCCCCGCCTCTGAATCCCCGCATCTGATTCCCTGCCTCTGATTCCCCGCCTCTGATTCCCCATCTCTGATTCACCGCCTTTGATTTGCCACCTCTGATTCCCCATATCTGATTCCCCACCTCTGTTTCCCCGCCTCTGATTCCCCGCCTCTGATTCTCCATATCTCATTCCCCGCCTCTGAATCCCCATCTCTGATTCCCGGACTCTGATTCCCCACCTCTGATTCCCGGCCTCTTATTCCCAGCATCTGATTCCCGGCCTCTGATTCCCGGCCTCTGATTCCCCGCTTCTGATTCTGATTCCCTGCCTCTGATTCCCCATCTCTGATTCCGCACATCTAATTCCCTGCCTCTGATTCCCCACCTCTGATTCCCCATATCTGATTCCCCGCCTCTGTTTCCCCGCCTCTCATTCCCCGCCTCTGTTTCCCCATATCTAATTCCCCACCTCTGATGCCCCAACTCTGATTCCCCGCCTCTGATTCCCCAGCTCTGATTCCCCGCCTCTGATTCCCCGCATCCGATTCCCCATGTCTGATTCCTCGCCTCTGTTTCCCCGCCTCTGATTCCCCGCCTCTGTTTCCCCATATCTGATTCCCCGCCTCTGATTCCCCAGCTCTGATTCCCTGCCTCTGATTCCCCGCGTTCTATTCGCTGCCTCTGATTCCCCGCCTGTGATTCCCCATCTCTGATTCACCACCTCTGATTCCCCACCTCTGATTCCCCATATCTAATTCCCCGCCTCTGCTTGCCCGCCTCTCATTCCCCGCCTCTGTTTCCCCATATCTGATTCCCCGCCTCTGAATCCCCAACTCTGATTCCCTGCCTCTGATTCACCAGCTCTGATTCCCCGCCTTTGATTCCCCCCGTCTGATTCCCAGCCTCTGAATCCCCGTCTGATTTCTTGCCTCTGATTCCCCGCCTCAGATTCCCCATCTCTGATTCCCCGCCTCTGATTGCCCACCTCTGATTCCCCGCGTCTGATACCCTGCCTCTGATTCCCCGCCTCTGATTCCCCATCTCTGATTCACCGCCTTTGATTCGCCACCTCTGATTCCCCATATCTGATTCCCCACCTCTGTTTCCCCGCCTCTGATTCCCCGCCTCTGATTCTCCATATCTGATTCCCCGCCTCTGATTCCCCAACTCTGATTCCCCGCCTCTGATTCCCCAGCTCTGAATCCCCGCCTCTGATTCCCCGCGTCTGTTTCCCCGCCTCTGATTCCCCGCCTCTGTTTCCCCATATCTAAGTCCCCGACTCTGATTCCCCAACTCTGATTCCCCACCTCTGATTCCCCAGCTCTGATTCCCCGCCTCTGATTTCCCGCATCTGATTCCCTGCATCTGATTCCCAGCCTCTGATTCCCTGCCTCTGATTCCCAACCTCTGATTCCCCACCTCTGATTTCCCATGTCTGATTCCCCGCCTCTGTTTCCCCGCCTCTGATTCCCCGCCTCTGTTTCCCCATATCTGATTCCCGGCCTCTGATTCTCCGCCTCTGATTCCCCGCCTCTGATTCCCTGCCTCTGATTCCCCATCTCCGATTCCGCACATCGGATTCCCTGCCTCTGATTCCCCGCCTCTGATTCCCCGCCTCTGATTCCCTGCTTCTGATTCCCAACCTCTGATTCCCCACCTCTGATTCCCCGCCTCTGATTCCCCAGCTCTGATTCCCCGCCTCTGATTCACCGCATCTGATTCCCTGCCTCTGATTCCCCGCCTCTGATTCCAGGCCTCTGATTCCCAGCATCTGATTCCGGCCTTTGATTCCCGGCCTCTGATTCCCTGCTTCTGATTCTGATTCCCTGCCTCTGATTCCCCATCTCTGATTCCGCACATCTGATTCCTTGCCTCTGATTCCCCACCTCTGATTCCCCATATCTGATTCCCCACCTGGGTTTCCCCGCCTCTGATTCCCCGCCTCTGTTTCCCAATATCTAAGTCCCCGCCTCTGATTCCCCAAATCTGATTCCCCACCTCTGATTCCCCAGCTCTGATTCCCCGCCTCTGATTCCCCGCATCTGATTCCCTGCATCTGATTTCAAGCCTCTGATTCCCTGCCTCTGTTTCCCAACCTCTGATTCCCCACCTCTGATTCCCCATATCTGATTCCCCGCCTCTGTTTCCCCGCCTCGGATTCCCCGCCTCTGTTTCCCCATATCTGATACCCGGCCTCTGATTCCCGGCCTCTGATTCCCCGCCTCTGATTCCCCGCCTCTTATTCCCTGCCTCTGATTCCCCATCTCCGATTCCGCACATCTGATTCCCTTCCTCTGATTCCCCACCTCTGATTTTCCGCCTCTGATTCCCTGCCTCTGATTCCCAACCTCGGATTCCCCACCTCTGATTCCCCATATCTGATTCCCCGCCTCTGTTTCCCCGCCTCTAATTCCCCGCCTCTGATTCCCAACTCTGATTCCCCGCCTCTGATTCCCCAGCTCTGATTCCCCGTGTTTGATTCCCTGCCTCTGATTCCCTGCCCTGATTCCCCATCTCTGTTTCACCGCCTTTGATTCGCCACCTCTGATTCCCCATATCTGATTCCCCGCCTCTGTTTCCCCGACTCTGACTCCCTGCCTCTGATTCCCAACCTCTGATTCCACACCTCTGATTCCCCATATCTGATTCCCCGCCTCTATTTCCCCATATCTGATTCCCCGCCTCTGATTCCCCAACTCTGATTCCCCGCCTCTGATTCCCCAGCTCTGATTCCCCGACTCTGATTCCCGGCATCCGATTCCCTGCCTCTGATTCCCCGCCTCTGATTCCCCATCTCTGATTCCCCGCCTCTGATTCCCCGTGTCTGATTCCCTGCCTTTGATTCCCCGCCTCTGATTCCCCGCCTCTGATTCCCTGCCACTGATTCCCTGCCCCTGATTCCCCACCTCTGATTCCCCACATCTGATTCCCGGCCTCTGTTTCCCCGCCTCTGATTCCCCGCCTCTGATTCCCCATATCTGATTCCCTGCCTCTGATTCCCCAACTCTGATTCCCCACCTCTGATTCCCCAGCTCTGAATCCCCGCCTCTGATTCCCCGCGTCTGATTCCCTGCCTCTGATTCCCCGCCTTGATTCCCCATCTCTGATTCACAACCTCTGATTCCCCACCTCTGATTCCCTATATTTGATTCCCCGCCTCTGTTTCCCCGCCTCTGATTCCCCGCCTCTGATTCCCCATATCTGATTCCCCGCCTCTGATTGCCCACCTCTGATTCCCAGCCTATGATTCGCCAGCTCTGATTCCCCGCCTCTGATTCCCCGCATCTGATTCCCTGCCTCTGATTCCCCGCCTCTGATTCCCCATCTCTGATTCACCGCCTTTGATTCGCCACCTCTGATTCCCCATATCTGATTCCCCACCTCTGATTCCCGGCCTCTGATTCCCCGCTTCTGATTCTGATTCCCTGCCTCTTATTCCCCATCTCTGATTCCGCACATCTGATTCCCTGCCTCTGATTCCCCACCTCTGATTCCCCATATCTGATTCCCCGCCTCTGTTTCCCCGCCTCTGATTCCCCGCCTCTGTTTCCCTATATCTAATTCCCCACCTCTGATGCCCCAACTCTGATTCCCCGCCTCTGATTCCCCAGCTCTGATTCCCCGCCTCTGATTCCCTGCATCCGATTCCCCATATCTGATTCCCCGCCTCTGTTTCACCGCCTCTGATTCCCCGCCTCTGTTTCCCCATATCTGATTCCCGCCTCTGATTCCCAACTATGAATCCCCTCCTCTGATTCCCCAGCTCTGATTCCCTGCCTCTGATTCCCCGCGTTCTATTCCCTGCCTCTGATTCCCCGCCTGTGATTCCCCATCACTGATTCACCACCTCTGATTCCCTACCTCTGATTCCCCATATCTAATTCCCCGCCTCTGTTTGCCCGCCTCTGATTCCCCGCCTCTCTTTCCCCATATCTGATTCCCCGCCTCTGAATCCCCAACTCTGATTCCCTGCCTCAGATTCCCCAGCTCTGATTCCCCGCCTTTGATTCCCCCCGTCTGATTCCCAGCCTCTGAATCCCCGTGTCTGATTTCCTGCCTCTGATTCCCCGCCTCTAATTCCCCATCTCTGATTCACCGCCTCTGATTCCCAACCTCTGATTCCCCCTCTCTGATTCCGCACATCCAATTCCCTGCCTCTGATTCCCCAACTCTGATTCCCCACCTCTGATTCCCCAGCTCTGATTCCCCGCCTCAGATTCCCCGCGTCTGATTCCCTGCCTCTGATTCCCCGCCTCTGATTCCCTGCCTCTGATTCCCCATATCTGATTCCCCGCCTCTGATTCCCCAACTCTGATTCCCCGCTTCTGATTCCCCAGCTCTGAATCCCCGCCTCTGATTCCCCGCGTCTGATTCCCTGCCTCTGATTCCCCGCCTCTGATTCCCCATCTGTGATTCACAACCTCTGATGCCCCACCTCTGATTCCCCATATCTGATTCCCTGCCTCTGTTTCCCCGCCTCTGATTCCCCACCTCTGTTTCCCCATATCTGATTCCCCGCCTCTGATTCCCCAACTCTAATACCCCGCCTCTGATTCCCCAGCTCTGATTCCCCACCTCTGATTCCCCGCATCTGATTCCCTGCCTCTTATTCCCCGCCTCTGATTCCAGGCCTCTGATTCCCAGCATCTGATTCCGGCCTCTGATTCCCGGCCTCTGATTCCCTGCTTCTGATTCTGATACCCTGCCTCTGATTCCCCATCTCTGATTCCGCACATCTGATTCCCTGCCTCTGATTCCCCACCTCTGATTCCCCATATCTGATTCCCCGCCTCTGTTTCCCCGCCTCTGATTCCCCGCCTCTGTTTCCCAATATCTAAGTCCCCACCTCTGATTCCCCAAATCTGATTCCCCACCTCTGATTCCCCAGCTCTGATTCCCCGCCTCTGATTCCCCTTATCTGATACCCTGCATCTGATTCCAAGCCTCTGATTCCCTGCCTCATATTCCCAACCTCTGATACCCCACCTCTGATTCCCCATATCTGATTCCCCGCCTCTGTTTCCCCGCCTCGGATTTCCCGCCTCTGTTTCCCCATATCTGATTCCCGGCCTCTGATTCCCCGCCTCTGATTCCCCATATCTGATTCCCTGCCTCTGATTCCCCAACTCTGATTCCCCGCCTCTGATTCCCCAGCTCTGAATCCCCGCCTCTGATTCCCCGCGTCTGATTCCCTGCCTCTGATTCCCCGCCTTGATTCCCCATCTCTGATTCACAACCTCTGATTCCCCACCTCTGATTCCCTATATTTGATTCCCCGCCACTGTTTCCCCGCCTCTGATTCCCCGCCTCTGATTCCCCATATCTGATTCCCCGCCTCTGATTGCCCACCTCTGATTCCCAGCCTCTGATTCGCCAGCTCTGATTCCCCGCCTCTGATTCCCCGCATTTCATTCCCTGCCTCTGATTCCCCGCCTCTGATTCCCCATCTCTGATTCACCGCCTTTGATTCGCCACCTCTGATTCCCCATATCTGATTCCCCACCTCTGTTTCCCCGCCTCTGATTCCCCGCCTCTGATTCTCCATATCTCATTCCCCGCCTCTGAATCCCCATCTCTGATTCCCGGACTCTGATTCCCCTCCTCTGATTCCCGTCCTCTTATTCCCAGCATCTGATTCCCGGCCTCTGATTCCCGGCCTCTGATTCCCCGCTTCTGATTCCCTGCCTCTGATTCCCCATCTCTGATTCCGCACATCTGATTCCCTGCCTCTGATTCCCCACCTCTGATTCCCCATATCTGATTCCCCGCCTCGGTTTCCCCGCCTCTGATTCCCCGCCTCTGTTTCCCTATATCTAATTCCCCACCTCTGATGCCCCAACTCTGATTCCCCGCCTCTGATTCCCCAGCTCTGATTCCCCACCTCTGATTCCCTGCATCCGATTCCCCATATCTGATTCCCCGCCTCTGTTTCCCCGCCTCTGATTCCCCGCCTCTGTTTCCCCATATCTGATTCCCGCCTCTGATTCCCAACTATGATTCCCCGCCTCTGATTCCCCAGCTCTGATTCCCTGCCTCTGATTCCCCGCGTTCTATTCCCTGCCTCTGATTCCCCGCCTGTGATTCCCCATCACTGATTCACCACCTCTGATTCCCTACCTCTGATTCCCCATATCTAATCCCCCCCCTCTGTTTGCCCGCCTCTGATTCCCCGCCTCTGTTTCCCCATATCTGATTCCCCGCCTCTGAATCCCCAACTCTGATTCCCTGCCTCAGATTCCCCAGCTCTGATTCCCCGCCTTTGATTCCCCCCGTCTGATTCCCAGCCTCTGAATCCCCGTGTCTGATTTCCTGCCTCTGATTCCCCGCCTCTGATTCCCCATCTCTGATTCACCGCCTCTGATTCCCCACCTCTGATTCCCCATCTCTGATTCCGCACATCCAATTCCCTGCCTCTGATTCCCCAACTCTGATTCCCCACCTCTGATTCCCCAGCTCTGATTCCCCGCCTCAGATTCCCCGCGTCTGATTCCCTGCCTCTGATTCCCCGCCTCTGATTCCCTGCCTCTGATTCCCCATATCTGATTCCCCGCCTCTGATTCCCCAACTCTGATTCCCCGCTTCTGATTCCCCAGCTCTGAATCCCCGCCTCTGATTCCCCGCGTCTGATTCCCTGCCTCTGATTCCCCGCCTCTGATTCCCCATCTGTGATTCACAACCTCTGATGCCCCACCTCTGATTCCCCATATCTGATTCCCCGCCTCTGTTTCCTCGCCTCTGATTCCTCGCCTCTGATTCCCCATATCTGATTCCCCGCCTCTGATTGCCCACCTCTGATTCCTCGCGTCTGATACCCTGCCTCTGATTCCCCGCCTCTGATTCCCCATCTCTGATTCACCACCTCTGATTCCCGGCCTCTGATTCCCCATCTCTGATTCCGCACGTCCGATTCCCTGCCTATGATTCCCCACCTCTGATTCCCCGCCTCTGTTTCCCCATATCTGATTCCCTGCCTCTGTTTCCCCGCCTCTGATTCCCTGCCTCTGATTCCCCATATCTGATTCCCCGCCTCTGATTCCCCAACTCTGATTCCCCGCTTCTGATTCCCCAGCTCTGAATCCCCGCCTCTGATTCCCCGCGTCTGATTCCCTGCCTCTGATTCCCCGCCTCTGATTCCCCATCTGTGATTCACAACCTCTGATGCCCCACCTCTGATTCCCCATATCTGATTCCCTGCCTCTGTTTCCCCGCCTCTGATTCCCCACCTCTGTTTCCCCATATCTGATTCCCCGCCTCTGATTCCCCAACTCTAATACCCCGCCTCTGATTCCCCAGCTCTGATTCCCCACCTCTGATTCCCCGCATCTGATTCCCTGCCTCTTATTCCCCGCCTCTGATTCCAGGCCTCTGATTCCCAGCATCTGATTCCGGCCTCTGATTCCCGGCCTCTGATTCCCTGCTTCTGATTCTGATACCCTGCCTCTGATTCCCCATCTCTGATTCCGCACATCTGATTCCCTGCCTCTGATTCCCCACCTCTGATTCCCCATATCTGATTCCCCGCCTCTGTTTCCCCGCCTCTGATTCCCCGCCTCTGTTTCCCAATATCTAAGTCCCCACCTCTGATTCCCCAAATCTGATTCCCCACCTCTGATTCCCCAGCTCTGATTCCCCGCCTCTGATTCCCCTTATCTGATACCCTGCATCTGATTCCAAGCCTCTGATTCCCTGCCTCATATTCCCAACCTCTGATACCCCACCTCTGATTCCCCATATCTGATTCCCCGCCTCTGTTTCCCCGCCTCGGATTTCCCGCCTCTGTTTCCCCATATCTGATTCCCGGCCTCTGATTCCCCGCCTCTGATTCCCCATATCTGATTCCCTGCCTCTGATTCCCCAACTCTGATTCCCCGCCTCTGATTCCCCAGCTCTGAATCCCCGCCTCTGATTCCCCGCGTCTGATTCCCTGCCTCTGATTCCCCGCCTTGATTCCCCATCTCTGATTCACAACCTCTGATTCCCCACCTCTGATTCCCTATATTTGATTCCCCGCCACTGTTTCCCCGCCTCTGATTCCCCGCCTCTGATTCCCCATATCTGATTCCCCGCCTCTGATTGCCCACCTCTGATTCCCAGCCTCTGATTCGCCAGCTCTGATTCCCCGCCTCTGATTCCCCGCATTTCATTCCCTGCCTCTGATTCCCCGCCTCTGATTCCCCATCTCTGATTCACCGCCTTTGATTCGCCACCTCTGATTCCCCATATCTGATTCCCCACCTCTGTTTCCCCGCCTCTGATTCCCCGCCTCTGATTCTCCATATCTCATTCCCCGCCTCTGAATCCCCATCTCTGATTCCCGGACTCTGATTCCCCTCCTCTGATTCCCGGCCTCTTATTCCCAGCATCTGATTCCCGGCCTCTGATTCCCGGCCTCTGATTCCCCGCTTCTGATTCCCTGCCTCTGATTCCCCATCTCTGATTCCGCACATCTGATTCCCTGCCTCTGATTCCCCACCTCTGATTCCCCATATCTGATTCCCCGCCTCGGTTTCCCCGCCTCTGATTCCCCGCCTCTGTTTCCCTATATCTAATTCCCCACCTCTGATGCCCCAACTCTGATTCCCCGCCTCTGATTCCCCAGCTCTGATTCCCCACCTCTGATTCCCTGCATCCGATTCCCCATATCTGATTCCCCGCCTCTGTTTCCCCGCCTCTGATTCCCCGCCTCTGTTTCCCCATATCTGATTCCCGCCTCTGATTCCCAACTATGATTCCCCGCCTCTGATTCCCCAGCTCTGATTCCCTGCCTCTGATTCCCCGCGTTCTATTCCCTGCCTCTGATTCCCCGCCTGTGATTCCCCATCACTGATTCACCACCTCTGATTCCCTACCTCTGATTCCCCATATCTAATTCCCCCCCTCTGTTTGCCCGCCTCTGATTCCCCGCCTCTGTTTCCCCATATCTGATTCCCCGCCTCTGAATCCCCAACTCTGATTCCCTGCCTCAGATTCCCCAGCTCTGATTCCCCGCCTTTGATTCCCCCCGTCTGATTCCCAGCCTCTGAATCCCCGTGTCTGATTTCCTGCCTCTGATTCCCCGCCTCTGATTCCCCATCTCTGATTCACCGCCTCTGATTCCCCACCTCTGATTCCCCATCTCTGATTCCGCACATCCAATTCCCTGCCTCTGATTCCCCAACTCTGATTCCCCACCTCTGATTCCCCAGCTCTGATTCCCCGCCTCAGATTCCCCGCGTCTGATTCCCTGCCTCTGATTCCCCGCCTCTGATTCCCTGCCTCTGATTCCCCATATCTGATTCCCCGCCTCTGATTCCCCAACTCTGATTCCCCGCTTCTGATTCCCCAGCTCTGAATCCCCGCCTCTGATTCCCCGCGTCTGATTCCCTGCCTCTGATTCCCCGCCTCTGATTCCCCATCTGTGATTCACAACCTCTGATGCCCCACCTCTGATTCCCCATATCTGATTCCCCGCCTCTGTTTCCCCGCCTCTGATTCCTCGCCTCTGATTCCCCATATCTGATTCCCCGCCTCTGATTGCCCACCTCTGATTCCTCGCGTCTGATACCCTGCCTCTGATTCCCCGCCTCTGATTCCCCATCTCTGATTCACCACCTCTGATTCCCGGCCTCTGATTCCCCATCTCTGATTCCGCACGTCCGATTCCCTGCCTATGATTCCCCACCTCTGATTCCCCGCCTCTGTTTCCCCATATCTGATTCCCTGCCTCTGTTTCCCCGCCTCTGATTCCCTACCTCTGTTTCCCCATATCTGATTCCCCGCCTCTGATTCCCCAACTCTAATACCCCGCCTCTGATTCCCCAGCTCTGCTTCCCCGCCTCTGATTCCCCGCATCTGATTCCCTGCCTTTGATTCCCCGCCTCTGATTCCAAGCCTCTGATTCCCATCATCTGATTCCGGCCTCTGATTCCCCGCCTCTGATTCCCCGCCTCTGTTTCCCAATATCTAAGTCCCCACCTCTGATTCCCCAAATCTGATTCCCCACCTCTGATTCCCCAGCTCTGATTCCCCGCCTCTGATTCCCCGCATCTGATTCCCTGCATCTGATTCCAAGCCTCTGATTCCCTGCCTCTGATTCCCAACCTCTGATTCCCCACCTCTGATTCCCCATATCTGATTCCCCGCCTCTGTTTCCCCGCCTCGGATTCCCCGCCTCAGTTTCCCCATATCTGATTCCCGGCCTCTGATTCCCCGCCTCTGATTCCCCGCCTCTGATTCCCTGCCTCTGATACCCCATCTCCGATTCCCTGCCTCTGATTCCCAACCTCTGATTCCCCACCTCTGATTCCCCATATCTGATTCCCCGCCTCTGTTTCCCCGCCTCTGATTCCCCGCCTCTGATTCCCAACTCTGATTCCCCGCCTCTGATTCCCCAGCTCTGATTCCCCGTGTTTGATTCCCTGCCTCTGATTCCCTGCCCTGATTCCCCATCTCTGTTTCACCGCCTTTGATTCGCCACCTCTGATTCCACATATCTGATTCCCCGCCTCTGTTTCCCCGACTCTGATTCCCTTCCTCTGATTCCCAACCTCTGATTCCACACCTCTGATTCCCCATATCTGATTCCCCGCCTCTATTTCCCCATATCTGAATCCCCGCCTCTGATTCCCCAACTCTGATTCCCCGCCTCTGATTCCCCAGCTCTGATTCCCCGACTCTGATTCCCGGCGTCCGATTCCCTGCCTCTGATTCCCCGCCTCTGATTCCACATCTCTGATTCCCCGCCTCTGATTCCCCGTGTCTGATTCCCTGCCTCTGATTCCCCGCCTCTGATTCCCCGCCTCTGATTCCCTGACACTGAATCCCTGCCCCTGATTCCCCACCTCTGATTCCCCATATCTGATTCCCCGCCTCTGTTTCCCCGCCTCTGATTCCCCGCCTCTGATTCCCCATATCTGATTCCCTGCCTCTGATTCCCCAACTCTGATTCCCCGCCTCTGATTCCCCAGCTCTGAATCCCCGCCTCTGATTCCCCGTGTCTGATTCCCTGCCTCTGATTCCCCGCCTTGATTCCCCATCTCTGATTCACAACCTCTGATTCCCCACCTCTTATTCCCTATATTTGATTCCCCGCCTCTGTTTCCCCGCCTCTGATTCCCCGCCTCTGATTCCCCATATCTGATTCCCCGCCTCTGATTGCCCACCTCTGATTCCCCGCCTCTGATTCGCCAGCTCTGATTCCCCGCCTCTGATTCCCCGCATCTGATTCCCTGCCTCTGATTCCCCGCCTCTGATTCCCCATCTCTGATTCACCGCCTTTGATTCGCCACCTCTGATTCCCCATATCTGATTCCCCACCTCTGTTTCCCGGCCTCTGATTCCCCGCCTCTGATTCTCCATATCTCATTCCCCGCCTCTGAATCCCCATCTCTGATTCCCGGACTCTGATTCCCCACCTCTGATTCCCGGCCTCTTATTCCCAGCATCTGATTCCCGGCCTCTGATTCCCGGCCTCTGATTCCCCGCTTCTGATTCTGATTCCCTGCCTCTGATTCCCCATCTCTGATTCCGCACATCTGATTCCCTGCCTCTGATTCCCCACCTCTGATTCCCCATATCTGATTCCCCGCCTCTGTTTCCCCGCCTCTGATTCCCCGCCTCTGTTTCCCTATATCTAATTCCCCACCTCTGATGCCCCAACTCTGATTCCCCGCCTCTGATTCCCCAGCTCTGATTCCCCGCCTCTGATTCCCCGCCTCTGTTTCCCCATATCTGATTCCCCGCCTCTGATTCCCAACTATGATTCCCCGCCTCTGATTCCCCAGCTCTGATTCCCTGCGTCTGATTCCCTGCGTTCTATTCCCTGCCTCTGATTCCCCGCCTGTGATTCCCCATCACTGATTCACCACCTCTGATTCCCCACCTCTGATTCCCCATATCTAATTCCCCGCCTCTGTTTGCCCGCCTCTGATTCCCCGCCTCTGTTTCCCCATATCTGATTCCCCGTCTCTGAATCCCCAACTCTGATTCCCTGCCTCTGATTCCCCAGCTCTGATTCCCCGCCTTTGATTCCCCCCGTCTGATTCCCAGCCTCTGAATCCCCGTGTCTGATTTCCTGCCTCTGATTCCCCGCCTCTGATTCCCCATCCCTGTTCCTCTGATTCCCCACATCTGATTCCCCATCTCTGATTCCGCACATCCGATTCCCTGCCTCTGATTCCCCAACTCTGATTCCCCACCTCTGATTCCCCAGCTCTGATTCCCCGCCTCAGATTCCCCGCGTCTGATTCCCTGCCTCTGATTCCCCGCCTCTGATTCCCCATCTCTGATTCCCCACCTCTGATTCCCCGTGTCTGATTCCCTGCCTCTGATTCCCCGCCTCTGAATCCCAGCCTCTGATTCCCCATATCTGATTCCCTGCCTCTGATTCCCTGCCTCTGATTCCCCAGCTCTGATTCCCCGCCTTTGATTCCCCCCGTCTGATTCCCAGCCTCTGAATCCCCGTGTCTGATTTCCTGCCTCTGATTCCCCGCCTCTGATTCCCCATCTCTGATTCACCGCCTCTGATTCCCCATCTCTGATTCCCCACCTCTGATTCCCCATATCTGATTCCCTGCCTCTGTTTCCCCGCCTCTGATTCCCCACCTCTGTTTCCCCATATCTGATTCCCCGCCTCTGATTCCCCAACTCTAATACCCCGCCTCTGATTCCCCAGCTCTGATACCCCGCCTCTGATTCCCCGCATCTGATTCCCCACCTCTGTTTCCCCGCCTCTGATTCCCCGCCTCTGATTCTCCATATCTCATTCCCCGCCTCTGAATCCCCATCTCTGATTCCCGGACTCTGATTCCCCTCCTCTGATTCCCGGCCTCTTATTCCCAGCATCTGACTCCCGGCCTCTGATTCCCGGCTTCTGATTCCCCGCTTCTGATTCCCTGCCTCTGATTCCCCATCTCTGATTCCGCACATCTGATTCCCTGCCTCTGATTCCCCACCTCTGATTCCCCATATCTGATTCCCCGCCTCTGTTTCCCCGCCTCTGATTCCCCGCCTCTGTTTCCCTATATCAAATTCCCCACCTCTGATGCCCCAACTCTGATTCCCCGCCTCTGATTCCCCAGCTCTGATTCCCCGCCTCTGATTCCCTGCATCCGATTCCCCATATCTGATTCCCCGCCTCTGTTTCCCCGCCTCTGATTCCCCGCCTCTGTTTCCCCATATCTGATTCCCGCCTCTGATTCCCAACTATGATTCCCCGCCTCTGATTCCCCAGCTCTGATTCCCTGCCTCTGATTCCCCGCGTTCTATTCCCTGCGTCTGATTCCCCGCCTGTGATTCCCCATCACTGATTCACCACCTCTGATTCCCTACCTCTGATTCCCCATATCTAATTCCCCGCCTCTGTTTGCCCGCCTCTGATTCCCCGCCTCTGTTTCCCCATATCTGATTCCCCGCCTCTGAATCCCCAACTCTGATTCCCTGCCTCAGATTCCCCAGCTCTGATTCCCCGCCTTTGATTCCCCCCGTCTGATTCCCAGCCTCTGAATCCCCGTGTCTGATTTCCTGCCTCTGATTCCCCGCCTCTGATTCCCCATCTCTGATTCACCGCCTCTGATTCCCCACCTCTGATTCCCCATCTCTGATTCCGCACATCCAATTCCATGCCTCTGATTCCCCAACTCTGATTCCCCACCTCTGATTCCCCAGCTCTGATTCCCCACCTCAGATTCCCCGCGTCTGATTCCCTGCCTCTGATTCCCCGCCTCTGATTCCCTGCCTCCGATTCCCCATATCTGATTCCCCGCCTCTGATTCCCCAACTCTGATTCCCCGCTTCTGATTCCCCAGCTCTGAATCCCCGCCTCTGATTCCCCGCGTCTGATTCCCTGCCTCTGATTTCCCGCCTCTGATTCCCCATCTGTGATTCACAACCTCTGATGCCCCACCTCTGATTCCCCATATCTGATTCCCCGCCTCTGTTTCCCCTCCTCTGATTCCCCGCCTCTGATTCCCCATATCTGATTCCCCGCCTCTGATTGCCCACCTCTGATTCCCCGCGTCTGATACCCTGCCTCTGATTCCCCGCCTCTGATTCCCCATCTCTGATTCACCACCTCTGATTCCCGGCCTCTGATTCCCCATCTCTGATTCCGCACGTCCGATTCCCTGCCTATGATTCCCCACCTCTGATTCCCCGCCTCTGATTCCCCATATCTGATTCCCTGCCTCTGTTTCCCCGCCTCTGATTCCCTACCTCTGTTTCCCCATATCTGATTCCCCGCCTCTGATTCCCCAACTCTAATACCCCGCCTCTGATTCCCCAGCTCTGATTCCCCGCCTCTGATTCCCCGCTTCTGATTCCCTGCCTTTGATTCCCCGCCTCTGATTCCAGGCCTCTTATTCCCATCATCTGATTCCGGCCTCTGATTCCCGGCCTCTGATTCCCTGCTTCTGATTCTGATTCCCTGCCTCTGATTCCCCATCTCTGATTCCGCACATCTGATTCCCTGCCTCTGATTCCCCACCTCTGATTCCCCATATCTGATTCCCCGCCTCTGTTTCCCCGCCTCTGATTCCCCGCCTCTGTTTCCCAATATCTAAGTCCCCACCTCTGATTCCCCAAATCTGATTCCCCACCTCTGATTCCCCAGCTCTGATTCCCCGCCTCTGATTCCCCGCATCTGATTCCCTGCATCTGATTCCAAGCCTCTGATTCCCTGCCTCTGATTCCCAACCTCTGATTCCCCACCTCTGATTCCCCATATCTGATTCCCCGCCTCTGTTTCCCCGCCTCGGATTCCCCGCCTCAGTTTCCCCATATCTGATTCCCGGCCTCTGATTCCCCGCCTCTGATTCCCCGCCTCTGATTCCCTGCCTCTGATTCCCCATCTCCGATTCCCTGCCTCTGATTCCCAACCTCTGATTCCCCATATCTGATTCCCCGCCTCTATTTCCCCATATCTGAATCCCCGCCTCTGATTCCCCAACTCTGATTCCCCGCCTCTGATTCCCCAGCTCTGATTGCCCGACTCTGATTCCCGGCGTCCGATTCCCTGCCTCTGATTCCCCGCCTCTGATTCCCCATCTCTGATTCCCCGCCTCTGATTCCCCGTGTCTGATTCCCTGCCTCTGATTCCCCGCCTCTGATTCCCCGCCTCTGATTCCCTGACACTGAATCCCTGCCCCTGATTCCCCACCTCTGATTCCCCATATCTGATTCCCCGCCTCTGTTTCCCCGCCTCTGATTCCCCGCCTCTGATTCCCCATATCTGATTCCCTGCCTCTGATTCCCCAACTCTGATTCCCCGCCTCTGATTCCCCAGCTCTGAATCCCCGCCTCTGATTCCCCGTGTCTGATTCCCTGCCTCTGATTCCCCGCCTTGATTCCCCATCTCTGATTCACAACCTCTGATTCCCCACCTCTGATTCCCTATATTTGATTCCCCGCCTCTGTTTCCCCGCCTCTGATTCCCCGCCTCTGATTCCCCATATCTGATTCCCCGCCTCTGATTGCCCACCTCTGATTCCCCGCCTCTGATTCGCCAGCTCTGATTCCCCGCCTCTGATTCCCCGCATCTGATTCCCTGCCTCTGATTCCCCGCCTCTGATTCCCCATCTCTGATTCACCGCCTTTGATTCGCCACCTCTGATTCCCCATATCTGATTCCCCACCTCTGTTTCCCGGCCTCTGATTCCCCGCCTCTGATTCTCCATATCTCATTCCCCGCCTCTGAATCCCCATCTCTGATTCCCGGACTCTGATTCCCCACCTCTGATTCCCGGCCTCTTATTCCCAGCATCTGATTCCCGGCCTCTGATTCCCGGCCTCTGATTCCCCGCTTCTGATTCTGATTCCCTGCCTCTGATTCCCCATCTCTGATTCCGCACATCTGATTCCCTGCCTCTGATTCCCCACCTCTGATTCCCCATATCTGATTCCCCGCCTCTGTTTCCCCGCCTCTGATTCCCCGCCTCTGTTTCCCTATATCTAATTCCCCACCTCTGATGCCCCAACTCTGATTCCCCGCCTCTGATTCCCCAGCTCTGATTCCCCGCCTTTGATTCCCCGCATCCTATTCCCCATATCTGATTCCCCGCCTCTGTTTCCCCGCCTCTGATTCCCCGCCTCTGTTTCCCCATATCTGATTCCCCGCCTCTGATTCCAAACTATGATTCCCCGCCTCTGATTCCCCAGCTCTGATTCCCTGCGTTCTATTCCCTGCCTCTGATTCCCCGCCTGTGATTCCCCATCACTGATTCACCACCTCTGATTCCCCACCTCTGATTCCCCATATCTAATTCCCCGCCTCTGTTTGCCCGCCTCTGATTCCCCGCCTCTGTTTCCCCATATCTGATTCCCCGTCTCTGAATCCCCAACTCTGATTCCCTGCCTCTGATTCCCCAGCTCTGATTCCCCGCCTTTGATTCCCCCCGTCTGATTCCCAGCCTCTGGATCCCCGTGTCTGATTTCCTGCCTCTGATTCCCCGCCTCTGATTCCCCATCCCTGTTCCTCTGATTCCCCACATCTGATTCCCCATCTCTGATTCCGCACATCCGATTCCCTGCCTCTGATTCCCCAACTCTGATTCCCCACCTCTGATTCCCCAGCTCTGATTCCCCGCCTCAGATTCCCCGTGTCTGATTCCCTGCCTCTGATTCCCCGCCTCTGAATCCCAGCCTCTGATTCCCCATATCTGATTCCCCGCCTCTGATTCCCTGCCTCTGATTTCCCAGCTCTGATTCCCCGCCATTGATTCCCCCGTCTGATTCCCAGCCTCTGAATCCCCGTGTCTGATTTCCTGCCTCTGATTCCCCGCCTCTGATTCCCCATCTCTGATTCACCGCCTCTGATTCCCCATCTCTGATTCCCCACCTCTGATTCACCATATCTGATTCCCTGCCTCTGTTTCCCCGCCTCTGATTCCCCACCTCTGTTTCCCCATATCTGATTCCCCGCCTCTGATTCCTCAACTCTAATACCCCGCCTCTGATTCCCCAGCTCTGATTCCCCGCCTCTGATTCCCCGCATCTGATTCCCTGCCTCTGATTCCCCGCCTCTGATTCCAGGCCTCTGATTCCCAGCATCTGATTCCGGCCTCTGATTCCCGGCCTCTGATTCCCTGCTTCTGATTCTGATTCCCTGCCTCTGATTCCCCATCTCTGATTCCGCACATCTGATTCCTTGCCTCTGATTCCCCACCTCTGATTCCCCATATCTGATTCCCCGCCTGGGTGTCCCCGCCTCTGATTCCCCGCCTCTGTTTCCCAATATCTAACTTCCCGCCTCTGATTCCCCAAATCTGATTCCCCACCTCTGATTCCCCAGCTCTGATTCCCCGCCTCTGATTCCCCGCATCTGATTCCCTGCATCTGATTCCAAGCCTCTGATTCCCTGCCTCTGATTCCCAACCTCTGATTCCCCACCTCTGATTCCCCATATCTGATTCCCGCCTCTGTTTCCCCGCCTCGGATTCCCCGCCTCTGTTTCCCCATATCTGATTCCCGGCCTCTGATTCCCCGCCTCTGATTCCCCGCCTCTGATTCCCTGCCTCTGATTCCCCATCTCCGATTCCCCTCATCTAATACCCCGCCTCTGATTCTCCGCCACTGATTCACCGCATCTGATTCCACGCCTCTGATTCCCCGCCTCTGATTCCCCGCCTCTGATTCCCCGCCTCTGATTCCCCGCCTCTGATTACCCGCCTATGTTTACCCGCCTCTGATTCCCCGCCTCTGATTCCACGCCTCTGATTCCCCGCCTCTGATTCCCCGCCTCTAATTCCCCGCCTCTGATACCGCACCTCTGATGTCCCGCATCTGATTCCCTGCATCTGATTCCCCGCCTCAGATTCCCCGCCTCTGATTTCCCGGCTCTGATTCCCCGCCTCTGATTCCCCACCTATGTTTACCCGCCTCTCTTTACTCGCCTATTTTCCCGCCTCTGGTTCCCCAACACAGATTCCCTGCCTCAGATTCCCTGCCTCTGATTCCCTGCCTCTGATTCCCTGCCTCTGATTCCCTGCATCTGATTGCCCGCCTCTGATTCCCCGCCTCTGATTCCCCACCTCTGATTCCCCACCTCTGATTCCCCACTTCTGATTCCCCGCCTCTGATTCACCGCCTCTGTTTCCCCGCCTCTGATTCCCCGCCTCTGATTCCCCACTTCTGATTGCCCGCCTCTGATTCCCTGCCTCTGATTCCCCGCCTCTGATTCCCCACATCTGATTCCCCGCTTCTGATTCCCCGCCTCTGATTCCCCGCCTCTGATTCCACGCCTCTGATTCCCCGCCTCTGATTCCCCGCCTCTGATTCCCCGCCTCTGATTCCCCTCATCTAATACCCCACCTCTGATTCCCCGCCTCTGATTCCCCGCATCTGATTCCCCGCCTCTGATTCCCCGCCTCTGATTCACCGCCTCTGATTCCCCGCCTCTGATTCCCTTCCTCTGATTCCCCGCCTATGTTTACCCGCCTCTGTTTACCCGCCTGTTTCCCCGCCTCTGATTCCCCACCTCAGATTCCCTACCTCAGATTCCGTGACTCTGATTCCCTGCCTCTGATTCCCTGCCTCTGATTCCCTGCATCTGAATGCCCATCTCTGATTCTCAACCTCTGATACCCCGCCTCTGATTCCCCGCCTCTGATTCCCCGCCTCTGATTCCCCACCTCTGATTCACTGCCTCCCTTTCCGCTCAACTTTCCTGGCCTACGTTTCCCCACATATCTTTCCCCGCCTCTGATTCCCTGCCTCTGATTCCCCGCCTCTGATTCCCCGCCTCTGATTCCCCACCACTGTCTCTACGCCTCTCTTTTGCCTGCACTCTTTCCCCTCCACTCTTTCCGTGCCTCTCTTTCCCTCCCTCAATTTCAACAACTCTGTTTGATCTGTTCTGTGTAACTCATTTTCAACATACAAGTTCCAACCACTATGTTTCGCCCATCTCTTTCGCCGCCTCTATTTATGCACCTATGTTTACCCGCTTCTGTTTACCCGCCTGTTTCCCCACATCTCTTTCCCCACCTCTGATTCCACGCCTCTGATTCGCCGCCTCTGATTGCCCCCCTCTGATTCCCTGCCACTGATTCCCCGCCTCTGATTCCCCGCCTCTGATTCACCGCCTCCCTTTCCGTGCATCTTTCCTGGCCTACGTTTCCCCACATCTCTTTCCCCACCTCTGATTCCACGCCTCAGATTCGCCGTCTCTGATTTCCCGCCTCTGATTCCCTGCCTCTGATTCCCCGCCTCTGATTCCCCGCCTCTGATTCCCCCCTCTGATTCCCCGCCTCTGATTCCCCGCCTCTGATTCCCCACCTCTCATTCCCCGCCTCTGATTCCCTGCCTCTCTTTCCCTGCCTCTATTTCCGTGCCACTTTCTCTGCATCTCGTTTCCCAAATCTCATTTCCCCCTTCTGATAACCCTCATCAGATTCCCTGCCACAGATTCCCTGCCTCAGATTCCCTGCCTCAGATTCCCTGCATCAGAGTCCCTTCATCTGATTCCCTGCCTCTGATTCCCCGCCTCTGATTCCCCACCTCTGACTCCCTGCCTCAGATTCCCTGCCTCTTATTCCCTGCCTCTGATTCCCCGCCTCTGATTCCCCACCTCTCATTCTCCGTCTCTGATTCCACGCCTCTGATTCCCCGCATCTGATTCCCTGCCTCTGATAACCTGCCTCTGATTCCCTGCCTCTGATTCCCTGCCTCTGAGTCCCCACCTCTGATTTCCCGCGTCCGATTCCGCACCCATGTTTCACCGCCTCTGTTGCTATGCTTCTGATTTCCCGGCTCAGATTCACCGGCTCTGATTCCGCACCTCTGATTCCACGCCTCTCTTTCTGTGTCTCTGATTCCCCGCCTCTGATTCCACGCCTCTGATTACCCGCCTCTGATACCCTGCCTCTCTTTCCCTGCCTCTATTTCCGTGCCTCTTTCTCTGCATCTCGTTTCCCACATCTCATTTCCCCCTTCTGATAACCCGCATCAGATTTTCTGCCACAGATTCCCTGCCTCAGATTCCCTGCCTAAGATTCCCTGCATCAGATTCCCTTCATCTGATTCCCCGCCTCTGTTTCCCCATATCTGATTCCCGCCTCTGATTCCCAACTATGATTCCCCGCCTCTGATTCCCCAGCTCTGATTCCCTGCCTCTGATTCCCCGCGTTCTATTCCCTGCGTCTGATTCCCCGCCTGTGATTCCCCATCACTGATTCACCACCTCTGATTCCCTACCTCTGATTCCCCATATCTAATTCCCCGCCTCTGTTTGCCCGCCTCTGATTCCCCGCCTCTGTTTCCCCATATCTGATTCCCCGCCTCTGAATCCCCAACTCTGATTCCCTGCCTCAGATTCCCCAGCTCTGATTCCCCGCCTTTGATTCCCCCCGTCTGATTCCCAGCCTCTGAATCCCCGTGTCTGATTTCCTGCCTCTGATTCCCCGCCTCTGATTCCCCATCTCTGATTCACCGCCTCTGATTCCCCACCTCTGATTCCCCATCTCTGATTCCGCACATCCAATTCCCTGCCTCTGATTCCCCAACTCTGATTCCCCGCCTCTGATTCCCCATATCTGATTCCCTGCCTCTGTTTCCCCGCCTCTGATTCCCTACCTCTGTTTCCCCATATCTGATTCCCCGCCTCTGATTCCCCAACTCTAATACCCCGCCTCTGATTCCCCAGCTCTGATTCCCCGCCTCTGATTCCCCGCATCTGATTCCCTGCCTTTGATTCCCCGCCTCTGATTCCAGGCCTCTTATTCCCATCATCTGATTCCGGCCTCTGATTCCCGGCCTCTGATTCCCTGCTTCTGATTCTGATTCCCTGCCTCTGATTCCCCATCTCTGATTCCGCACATCTGATTCCCTGCCTCTGATTCCCCACCTCTGATTCCCCATATCTGATTCCCCGCCTCTGTTTCCCCGCCTCTGATTCCCCGCCTCTGTTTCCCAATATCTAAGTCCCCACCTCTGATTCCCCAAATCTGATTCCCCACCTCTGATTCCCCAGCTCTGATTCCCCGCCTCTGATTCCCCGCATCTGATTCCCTGCATCTGATTCCAAGCCTCTGATTCCCTGCCTCTGATTCCCAACCTCTGATTCCCCACCTCTGATTCCCCATATCTGATTCCCCGCCTCTGTTTCCCCGCCTCGGATTCCCCGCCTCAGTTTCCCCATATCTGATTCCCGGCCTCTGATTCCCCGCCTCTGATTCCCCGCCTCTGATTCCCTGCCTCTGATTCCCCATCTCCGATTCCCTGCCTCTGATTCCCAACCTCTGATTCCCCATATCTGATTCCCCGCCTCTATTTCCCCATATCTGAATCCCCGCCTCTGATTCCCCAACTCTGATTCCCCGCCTCTGATTCCCCAGCTCTGATTGCCCGACTCTGATTCCCGGCGTCCGATTCCCTGCCTCTGATTCCCCGCCTCTGATTCCCCATCTCTGATTCCCCGCCTCTGATTCCCCGTGTCTGATTCCCTGCCTCTGATTCCCCGCCTCTGATTCCCCGCCTCTGATTCCCTGACACTGAATCCCTGCCCCTGATTCCCCACCTCTGATTCCCCATATCTGATTCCCCGCCTCTGTTTCCCCGCCTCTGATTCCCCGCCTCTGATTCCCCATATCTGATTCCCTGCCTCTGATTCCCCAACTCTGATTCCCCGCCTCTGATTCCCCAGCTCTGAATCCCCGCCTCTGATTCCCCGTGTCTGATTCCCTGCCTCTGATTCCCCGCCTTGATTCCCCATCTCTGATTCACAACCTCTGATTCCCCACCTCTGATTCCCTATATTTGATTCCCCGCCTCTGTTTCCCCGCCTCTGATTCCCCGCCTCTGATTCCCCATATCTGATTCCCCGCCTCTGATTGCCCACCTCTGATTCCCCGCCTCTGATTCGCCAGCTCTGATTCCCCGCCTCTGATTCCCCGCATCTGATTCCCTGCCTCTGATTCCCCGCCTCTGATTCCCCATCTCTGATTCACCGCCTTTGATTCGCCACCTCTGATTCCCCATATCTGATTCCCCACCTCTGTTTCCCGGCCTCTGATTCCCCGCCTCTGATTCTCCATATCTCATTCCCCGCCTCTGAATCCCCATCTCTGATTCCCGGACTCTGATTCCCCACCTCTGATTCCCGGCCTCTTATTCCCAGCATCTGATTCCCGGCCTCTGATTCCCGGCCTCTGATTCCCCGCTTCTGATTCTGATTCCCTGCCTCTGATTCCCCATCTCTGATTCCGCACATCTGATTCCCTGCCTCTGATTCCCCACCTCTGATTCCCCATATCTGATTCCCCGCCTCTGTTTCCCCGCCTCTGATTCCCCGCCTCTGTTTCCCTATATCTAATTCCCCACCTCTGATGCCCCAACTCTGATTCCCCGCCTCTGATTCCCCAGCTCTGATTCCCCGCCTTTGATTCCCCGCATCCTATTCCCCATATCTGATTCCCCGCCTCTGTTTCCCCGCCTCTGATTCCCCGCCTCTGTTTCCCCATATCTGATTCCCCGCCTCTGATTCCAAACTATGATTCCCCGCCTCTGATTCCCCAGCTCTGATTCCCTGCGTTCTATTCCCTGCCTCTGATTCCCCGCCTGTGATTCCCCATCACTGAATCACCACCTCTGATTCCCCACCTCTGATTCCCCATATCTAATTCCCCGCCTCTGTTTGCCCGCCTCTGATTCCCCGCCTCTGTTTCCCCATATCTGATTCCCCGTCTCTGAATCCCCAACTCTGATTCCCTGCCTCTGATTCCCCAGCTCTGATTCCCCGCCTTTGATTCCCCCCGTCTGATTCCCAGCCTCTGGATCCCCGTGTCTGATTTCCTGCCTCTGATTCCCCGCCTCTGATTCCCCATCCCTGTTCCTCTGATTCCCCACATCTGATTCCCCATCTCTGATTCCGCACATCCGATTCCCTGCCTCTGATTCCCCAACTCTGATTCCCCACCTCTGATTCCCCAGCTCTGATTCCCCGCCTCAGATTCCCCGTGTCTGATTCCCTGCCTCTGATTCCCCGCCTCTGAATCCCAGCCTCTGATTCCCCATATCTGATTCCCCGCCTCTGATTCCCTGCCTCTGATTTCCCAGCTCTGATTCCCCGCCATTGATTCCCCCCGTCTGATTCCCAGCCTCTGAATCCCCGTGTCTGATTTCCTGCCTCTGATTCCCCGCCTCTGATTCCCCATCTCTGATTCACCGCCTCTGATTCCCCATCTCTGATTCCCCACCTCTGATTCACCATATCTGATTCCCTGCCTCTGTTTCCCCGCCTCTGATTCCCCACCTCTGTTTCCCCATATCTGATTCCCCGCCTCTGATTCCTCAACTCTAATACCCCGCCTCTGATTCCCCAGCTCTGATTCCCCGCCTCTGATTCCCCGCATCTGATTCCCTGCCTCTGATTCCCCGCCTCTGATTCCAGGCCTCTGATTCCCAGCATCTGATTCCGGCCTCTGATTCCCGGCCTCTGATTCCCTGCTTCTGATTCTGATTCCCTGCCTCTGATTCCCCATCTCTGATTCCGCACATCTGATTCCTTGCCTCTGATTCCCCACCTCTGATTCCCCATATCTGATTCCCCGCCTGGGTGTCCCCGCCTCTGATTCCCCGCCTCTGTTTCCCAATATCTAACTTCCCGCCTCTGATTCCCCAAATCTGATTCCCCACCTCTGATTCCCCAGCTCTGATTCCCCGCCTCTGATTCCCCGCATCTGATTCCCTGCATCTGATTCCAAGCCTCTGATTCCCTGCCTCTGATTCCCCATATCTGATTCCCCGCCTCTGTTTCCCCGCCTCGGATTCCCCGCCTCTGTTTCCCCATATCTGATTCCCGGCCTCTGATTCCCCGCCTCTGATTCCCCGCCTCTGATTCCCTGCCTCTGATTCCCCATCTCCGATTCCCCTCATCTAATACCCCGCCTCTGATTCTCCGCCACTGATTCACCGCATCTGATTCCACGCCTCTGATTCCCCGCCTCTGATTCCCCGCCTCTGATTCCCCGCCTCTGATTCCCCGCCTCTGATTACCCGCCTATGTTTACCCGCCTCTGATTCCCCGCCTCTGATTCCACGCCTCTGATTCCCCGCCTCTGATTCCCCGCCTCTAATTCCCCGCCTCTGATACCGCACCTCTGATGTCCCGCATCTGATTCCCTGCATCTGATTCCCCGCCTCAGATTCCCCGCCTCTGATTTCCCGGCTCTGATTCCCCGCCTCTGATTCCCCACCTATGTTTACCCGCCTCTCTTTACTCGCCTATTTTCCCGCCTCTGGTTCCCCAACACAGATTCCCTGCCTCAGATTCCCTGCCTCTGATTCCCTGCCTCTGATTCCCTGCCTCTGATTCCCTGCATCTGATTGCCCGCCTCTGATTCCCCGCCTCTGATTCCCCACCTCTGATTCCCCACCTCTGATTCCCCACTTCTGATTCCCCGCCTCTGATTCACCGCCTCTGTTTCCCCGCCTCTGATTCCCCGCCTCTGATTCCCCACTTCTGATTGCCCGCCTCTGATTCCCTGCCTCTGATTCCCCGCCTCTGATTCCCCACATCTGATTCCCCGCTTCTGATTCCCCGCCTCTGATTCCCCGCCTCTGATTCCACGCCTCTGATTCCCCGCCTCTGATTCCCCGCCTCTGATTCCCCGCCTCTGATTCCCCTCATCTAATACCCCACCTCTGATTCCCCGCCTCTGATTCCCCGCATCTGATTCCCCGCCTCTGATTCCCCGCCTCTGATTCACCGCCTCTGATTCCCCGCCTCTGATTCCCTTCCTCTGATTCCCCGCCTATGTTTACCCGCCTCTGTTTACCCGCCTGTTTCCCCGCCTCTGATTCCCCACCTCAGATTCCCTACCTCAGATTCCGTGACTCTGATTCCCTGCCTCTGATTCCCTGCCTCTGATTCCCTGCATCTGAATGCCCATCTCTGATTCTCAACCTCTGATACCCCGCCTCTGATTCCCCGCCTCTGATTCCCCGCCTCTGATTCCCCACCTCTGATTCACTGCCTCCCTTTCCGCTCAACTTTCCTGGCCTACGTTTCCCCACATATCTTTCCCCGCCTCTGATTCCCTGCCTCTGATTCCCCGCCTCTGATTCCCCGCCTCTGATTCCCCACCACTGTCTCTACGCCTCTCTTTTGCCTGCACTCTTTCCCCTCCACTCTTTCCGTGCCTCTCTTTCCCTCCCTCAATTTCAACAACTCTGTTTGATCTGTTCTGTGTAACTCATTTTCAACATACAAGTTCCAACCACTATGTTTCGCCCATCTCTTTCGCCGCCTCTATTTATGCACCTATGTTTACCCGCTTCTGTTTACCCGCCTGTTTCCCCACATCTCTTTCCCCACCTCTGATTCCACGCCTCTGATTCGCCGCCTCTGATTGCCCCCCTCTGATTCCCTGCCACTGATTCCCCGCCTCTGATTCCCCGCCTCTGATTCACCGCCTCCCTTTCCGTGCATCTTTCCTGGCCTACGTTTCCCCACATCTCTTTCCCCACCTCTGATTCCACGCCTCAGATTCGCCGTCTCTGATTTCCCGCCTCTGATTCCCTGCCTCTGATTCCCCGCCTCTGATTCCCCGCCTCTGATTCCCCCCTCTGATTCCCCGCCTCTGATTCCCCGCCTCTGATTCCCCACCTCTCATTCCCCGCCTCTGATTCCCTGCCTCTCTTTCCCTGCCTCTATTTCCGTGCCACTTTCTCTGCATCTCGTTTCCCAAATCTCATTTCCCCCTTCTGATAACCCTCATCAGATTCCCTGCCACAGATTCCCTGCCTCAGATTCCCTGCCTCAGATTCCCTGCATCAGAGTCCCTTCATCTGATTCCCTGCCTCTGATTCCCCGCCTCTGATTCCCCACCTCTGACTCCCTGCCTCAGATTCCCTGCCTCTTATTCCCTGCCTCTGATTCCCCGCCTCTGATTCCCCACCTCTCATTCTCCGTCTCTGATTCCACGCCTCTGATTCCCCGCATCTGATTCCCTGCCTCTGATAACCTGCCTCTGATTCCCTGCCTCTGATTCCCTGCCTCTGAGTCCCCACCTCTGATTTCCCGCGTCCGATTCCGCACCCATGTTTCACCGCCTCTGTTGCTATGCTTCTGATTTCCCGGCTCAGATTCACCGGCTCTGATTCCGCACCTCTGATTCCACGCCTCTCTTTCTGTGTCTCTGATTCCCCGCCTCTGATTCCACGCCTCTGATTACCCGCCTCTGATACCCTGCCTCTCTTTCCCTGCCTCTATTTCCGTGCCTCTTTCTCTGCATCTCGTTTCCCACATCTCATTTCCCCCTTCTGATAACCCGCATCAGATTTTCTGCCACAGATTCCCTGCCTCAGATTCCCTGCCTAAGATTCCCTGCATCAGATTCCCTTCATCTGATTCCCCGCCTCTGTTTCCCCATATCTGATTCCCGCCTCTGATTCCCAACTATGATTCCCCGCCTCTGATTCCCCAGCTCTGATTCCCTGCCTCTGATTCCCCGCGTTCTATTCCCTGCGTCTGATTCCCCGCCTGTGATTCCCCATCACTGATTCACCACCTCTGATTCCCTACCTCTGATTCCCCATATCTAATTCCCCGCCTCTGTTTGCCCGCCTCTGATTCCCCGCCTCTGTTTCCCCATATCTGATTCCCCGCCTCTGAATCCCCAACTCTGATTCCCTGCCTCAGATTCCCCAGCTCTGATTCCCCGCCTTTGATTCCCCCCGTCTGATTCCCAGCCTCTGAATCCCCGTGTCTGATTTCCTGCCTCTGATTCCCCGCCTCTGATTCCCCATCTCTGATTCACCGCCTCTGATTCCCCACCTCTGATTCCCCATCTCTGATTCCGCACATCCAATTCCCTGCCTCTGATTCCCCAACTCTGATTCCCCACCTCTGATTCCCCAGCTCTGATTCCCCGCATCAGATTCCCCGCGTCTGATTCCCTGCCTCTGATTCCCCGCCTCTGATTCCCTGCCTCCGATTCCCCATATCTGATTCCCCGCCTCTGATTCCCCAACTCTGATTCCCCGCTTCTGATTCCCCAGCTCTGAATCCCCGCCTCTGATTCCCCGCGTCTGATTCCCTGCCTCTGATTTCCCGCCTCTGATTCCCCATCTGTGATTCACAACCTCTGATGCCCCACCTCTGATTCCCCATATCTGATTCCCCGCCTCTGTTTCCCCTCCTCTGATTCCCCGCCTCTGATTCCCCATATCTGATTCCCCGCCTCTGATTGCCCACCTCTGATTCCCCGCGTCTGATACCCTGCCTCTGATTCCCCGCCTCTGATTCCCCATCTCTGATTCACCACCTCTGATTCCCGGCCTCTGATTCCCCATCTCTGATTCCGCACGTCCGATTCCCTGCCTATGATTCCCCACCTCTGATTCCCCGCCTCTGATTCCCCATATCTGATTCCCTGCCTCTGTTTCCCCGCCTCTGATTCCCTACCTCTGTTTCCCCATATCTGATTCCCCGCCTCTGATTCCCCAACTCTAATACCCCGCCTCTGATTCCCCAGCTCTGATTCCCCGCCTCTGATTCCCCGCATCTGATTCCCTGCCTTTGATTCCACGCCTCTGATTCCAGGCCTCTTATTCCCATCATCTGATTCCGGCCTCTGATTCCCGGCCTCTGATTCCCTGCTTCTGATTCTGATTCCCTGCCTCTGATTCCCCATCTCTGATTCCGCACATCTGATTCCCTGCCTCTGATTCCCCACCTCTGATTCCCCATATCTGATTCCCCGCCTCTGTTTCCCCGCCTCTGATTCCCCGCCTCTGTTTCCCAATATCTAAGTCCCCACCTCTGATTCCCCAAATCTGATTCCCCACCTCTGATTCCCCAGCTCTGATTCCCCGCCTCTGATTCCCCGCATCTGATTCCCTGCATCTGATTCCAAGCCTCTGATTCCCTGCCTCTGATTCCCAACCTCTGATTCCCCACCTCTGATTCCCCATATCTGATTCCCCGCCTCTGTTTCCCCGCCTCGGATTCCCCGCCTCAGTTTCCCCATATCTGATTCCCGGCCTCTGATTCCCCGCCTCTGATTCCCCGCCTCTGATTCCCTGCCTCTGATTCCCCATCTCCGATTCCCTGCCTCTGATTCCCAACCTCTGATTCCCCATATCTGATTCCCCGCCTCTATTTCCCCATATCTGAATCCCCGCCTCTGATTCCCCAACTCTGATTCCCCGCCTCTGATTCCCCAGCTCTGATTCCCCGACTCTGATTCCCGGCGTCCGATTCCCTGCCTCTGATTCCCCGCCTCTGATTCCCCATCTCTGATTCCCTGCCTCTGATTCCCCGTGTCTGATTCCCTGCCTCTGATTCCCCGCCTCTGATTCCCCGCCTCTGATTCCCTGACACTGAATCCCTGCCCCTGATTCCCCACCTCTGATTCCCCATATCTGATTCCCCGCCTCTGTTTCCCCGCCTCTGATTCCCCGCCTCTGATTCCCCATATCTGATTCCCTGCCTCTGATTCCCCAACTCTGATTCCCCGCCTCTGATTCCCCAGCTCTGAATCCCCGCCTCTGATTCCCCGTGTCTGATTCCCTGCCTCTGATTCCCCGCCTTGATTCCCCATCTCTGATTCACAACCTCTGATTCCCCACCTCTGATTCCCTATATTTGATTCCCCGCCTCTGTTTCCCCGCCTCTGATTCCCCGCCTCTGATTCCCCATATCTGATTCCCCGCCTCTGATTGCCCACCTCTGATTCCCCGCCTCTGATTCGCCAGCTCTGATTCCCCGCCTCTGATTCCCCGCATCTGATTCCCTGCCTCTGATTCCCCGCCTCTGATTCCCCATCTCTGATTCACCGCCTTTGATTCGCCACCTCTGATTCCCCATATCTGATTCCCCACCTCTGTTTCCCGTCCTCTGATTCCCCGCCTCTGATTCTCCATATCTCATTCCCCGCCTCTGAATCCCCATCTCTGATTCCCGGACTCTGATTCCCCACCTCTGATTCCCGGCCTCTTATTCCCAGCATCTGATTCCCGGCCTCTGATTCCCGGCCTCTGATTCCCCGCTTCTGATTCTGATTCCCTGCCTCTGATTCCCCATCTCTGATTCCGCACATCTGATTCCCTGCCTCTGATTCCCCACCTCTGATTCCCCATATCTGATTCCCCGCCTCTGTTTCCCCGCCTCTGATTCCCCGCCTCTGTTTCCCTATATCTAATTCCCCACCTCTGATGCCCCAACTCTGATTCCCCGCCTCTGATTCCCCAGCTCTGATTCCCCGCCTTTGATTCCCCGCATCCTATTCCCCATATCTGATTCCCCGCCTCTGTTTCCCCGCCTCTGATTCCCCGCCTCTGTTTCCCCATATCTGATTCCCCGCCTCTGATTCCAAACTATGATTCCCCGCCTCTGATTCCCCAGCTCTGATTCCCTGCGTTCTATTCCCTGCCTCTGATTCCCCGCCTGTGATTCCCCATCACTGATTCACCACCTCTGATTCCCCACCTCTGATTCCCCATATCTAATTCCCCGCCTCTGTTTGCCCGCCTCTGATTCCCCGCCTCTGTTTCCCCATATCTGATTCCCCGTCTCTGAATCCCCAACTCTGATTCCCTGCCTCTGATTCCCCAGCTCTGATTCCCCGCCTTTGATTCCCCCCGTCTGATTCCCAGCCTCTGGATCCCCGTGTCTGATTTCCTGCCTCTGATTCCCCGCCTCTGATTCCCCATCCCTGTTCCTCTGATTCCCCACATCTGATTCCCCATCTCTGATTCCGCACATCCGATTCCCTGCCTCTGATTCCCCAACTCTGATTCCCCACCTCTGATTCCCCAGCTCTGATTCCCCGCCTCAGATTCCCCGTGTCTGATTCCCTGCCTCTGATTCCCCGCCTCTGAATCCCAGCCTCTGATTCCCCATATCTGATTCCCCGCCTCTGATTCCCTGCCTCTGATTTCCCAGCTCTGATTCCCCGCCATTGATTCCCCCCGTCTGATTCCCAGCCTCTGAATCCCCGTGTCTGATTTCCTGCCTCTGATTCCCCGCCTCTGATTCCCCATCTCTGATTCACCGCCTCTGATTCCCCATCTCTGATTCCCCACCTCTGATTCACCATATCTGATTCCCTGCCTCTGTTTCCCCGCCTCTGATTCCCCACCTCTGTTTCCCCATATCTGATTCCCCGCCTCTGATTCCCCAACTCTAATACCCCGCCTCTGATTCCCCAGCTCTGATTCCCCGCCTCTGATTCCCCGCATCTGATTCCCTGCCTCTGATTCCCCGCCTCTGATTCCAGGCCTCTGATTCCCAGCATCTGATTCCGGCCTCTGATTCCCGGCCTCTGAATCCCTGCTTCTGATTCTGATTCCCTGCCTCTGATTCCCCATCTCTGATTCCGCACATCTGATTCCTTGCCTCTGATTCCCCACCTCTGATTCCCCATATCTGATTCCCCGCCTGGGTGTCCCCGCCTCTGATTCCCCGCCTCTGTTTCCCAATATCTAACTTCCCGCCTCTGATTCCCCAAATCTGATTCCCCACCTCTGATTCCCCAGCTCTGATTCCCCGCCTCTGATTCCCCGCATCTGATTCCCTGCATCTGATTCCAAGCCTCTGATTCCCTGCCTCTGATTCCCAACCTCTGATTCCCCACCTCTGATTCCCCATATCTGATTCCCCGCCTCTGTTTCCCCGCCTCGGATTCCCCGCCTCTGTTTCCCCATATCTGATTCCCGGCCTCTGATTCCCCGCCTCTGATTCCCCGCCTCTGATTCCCTGCCTCTGATTCCCCATCTCCGATTCCCCTCATCTAATACCCCGCCTCTGATTCTCCGCCACTGATTCACCGCATCTGATTCCACGCCTCTGATTCCCCGCCTCTGATTCCCCGCCTCTGATTCCCCGCCTCTGATTCCCCGCCTCTGATTCCCCGCCTATGTTTACCCGCCTCTGATTCCCCGCCTCTGATTCCACGCCTCTGATTCCCCGCCTCTGATTCCCCGCCTCTAATTCCCCGCCTCTGATACCGCACCTCTGATGTCCCGCATCTGATTCCCTGCATCTGATTCCCCGCCTCAGATTCCCCGCCTCTGATTTCCCGGCTCTGATTCCCCGCCTCTGATTCCCCACCTATGTTTACCCGCCTCTGTTTACTCGCCTATTTTCCCGCCTCTGGTTCCCCAACACAGATTCCCTGCCTCAGATTCCCTGCCTCTGATTCCCTGCCTCTGATTCCCTGCCTCTGATTCCCTGCATCTGATTGCCCGCCTCTGATTCCCCGCCTCTGATTCCCCACCTCTGATTCCCCACCTCTGATTCCCCACTTCTGATTCCCCGCCTCTGATTCACCGCCTCTGTTTCCCCGCCTCTGATTCCCCGCCTCTGATTCCCCACTTCTGATTGCCCGCCTCTGATTCCCTGCCTCTGATTCCCCGCCTCTGATTCCCCACATCTGATTCCCCGCTTCTGATTCCCCGCCTCTGATTCCCCGCCTCTGATTCCACGCCTCTGATTCCCCGCCTCTGATTCCCCGCCTCTGATTCCCCGCCTCTGATTCCCCCCATCTAATACCCCACCTCTGATTCCCCGCCTCTGATTCCCCGCATCTGATTCCCCGCCTCTGATTCCCCGCCTGTTTCCCCGCCTCTGATTCCCCACCTCAGATTCCCTACCTCAGATTCCGTGACTCTGATTCCCTGCCTCTGATTCCCTGCCTCTGATTCCCTGCATCTGAATGCCCATCTCTGATTCTCAACCTCTGATACCCCGCCTCTGATTCCCCGCCTCTGATTCCCCGCCTCTGATTCCCCACCTCTGATTCACTGCCTCCCTTTCCGCTCAACTTTCCTGGCCTACGTTTCCCCACATATCTTTCCCCGCCTCTGATTCCCTGCCTCTGATTCCCCGCCTCTGATTCCCCGCCTCTGATTCCCCACCACTGTCTCTACGCCTCTCTTTTGCCTGCACTCTTTCACCTCCACTCTTTCCGTGCCTCTCTTTCCCTCCCTCAATTTCAACAACTCTGTTTGATCTGTTCTGTGTAACTCATTTTCAACATACAAGTTCCAACCACTATGTTTCGCCCATCTCTTTCGCCGCCTCTATTTATGCACCTATGTTTACCCGCTTCTGTTTACCCGCCTGTTTCCCCACATCTCTTTCCCCACCTCTGATCCAACGCCTCTGATTCGCCGCCTCTGATTGCCCCCCTCTGATTCCCTGCCACTGATTCCCCGCCTCTGATTCCCCACCTCTGATTCACCGCCTCCCTTTCCGTGCATCTTTCCTGGCCTACGTTTCCCCACATCTCTTTCCCCACCTCTGATTCCACGCCTCAGATTCGCCGTCTCTGATTTCCCGCCTATGATTCCCTGCCTCTGATTCCCCGCCTCTGATTCCCCGCCTCTGATTCCCCCCTCTGATTCCCCGCCTCTGATTCCCCGCCTCTGATTCCCCACCTCTGATTCCCCGCCTCTGATTCCCTGCCTCTCTTTCCCTGCCTCTATTTCCGTGCCACTTTCTCTGCATCTCGTTTCCCAAATCTCATTTCCCCCTTCTGATAACCCTCATCAGATTCCCTGCCACAGATTCCCTGCCTCAGATTCCCTGCCTCAGATTCCCTGCATCAGAGTCCCTTCATCTGATTCCCTGCCTCTGATTCCCCGCCTCTGATTCCCCACCTCTGACTCCCTGCCTCAGATTCCCTGCCTCTTATTCCCTGCCTCTGATTCCCCGCCTCTGATTCCCCACCTCTCATTCTCCGTCTCTGATTCCACGCCTCTGATTCCCCGCATCTGATTCCCTGCCTCTGATAACCTGCCTCTGATTCCCTGCCTCTGATTCCCTGCCTCTGAGTCCCCACCTCTGATTCCCCGCGTCCGATTCCGCACCCATGTTTCACCGCCTCTGTTGCTATGCTTCTGATTTCCCGGCTCAGATTCACCGGCTCTGATTCCGCACCTCTGATTCCACGCCTCTCTTTCTGTGTCTCTGATTCCCCACCTCTGATTCCACGCCTCTGATTACCCGCCTCTGATACCCTGCCTCTCTTTCCCTGCCTCTATTTCCGTGCCTCTTTCTCTGCATCTCGTTTCCCACATCTCATTTCCCCCTTCTGATAACCCGCATCAGATTTTCTGCCACAGATTCCCTGCCTCAGATTCCCTGCCTAAGATTCCCTGCATCAGATTCCCTTCATCTGATTCCCCGCCTCTGTTTCCCCATATCTGATTCCCGCCTCTGATTCCCAACTATGATTCCCCGCCTCTGATTCCCCAGCTCTGATTCCCTGCCTCTGATTCCCCGCGTTCTATTCCCTGCGTCTGATTCCCCGCCTGTGATTCCCCATCACTGATTCACCACCTCTGATTCCCTACCTCTGATTCCCCATTTCTAATTCCCCGCCTCTGTTTGCCCGCCTCTGATTCCCCGCCTCTGTTTCCCCATATCTGATTCCCCGCCTCTGAATCCCCAACTCTGATTCCCTGCCTCAGATTCCCCAGCTCTGATTCCCCGCCTTTGATTCCCCCCGTCTGATTCCCAGCCTCTGAATCCCCGTGTCTGATTTCCTGCCTCTGATTCCCCGCCTCTGATTCCCCATCTCTGATTCACCGCCTCTGATTCCCCACCTCTGATTCCCCATCTCTGATTCCGCACATCCAATTCCCTGCCTCTGATTCCCCAACTCTGATTCCCCACCTCTGATTCCCCAGCTCTGATTCCCCGCCTCAGATTCCCCGCGTCTGATTCCCTGCCTCTGATTCCCCGCCTCTGATTCCCTGCCTCCGATTCCCCATATCTGATTCCCCGCCTCTGATTCCCCAACTCTGATTCCCCGCTTCTGATTCCCCAGCTCTGAATCCCCGCCTCTGATTCCCCGCGTCTGATTCCCTGCCTCTGATTTCCCGCCTCTGATTCCCCATCTGTGATTCACAACCTCTGATGCCCCACCTCTGATTCCCCATATCTGATTCCCCGCCTCTGTTTCCCCTCCTCTGATTCCCCGCCTCTGATTCCCCATATCTGATTCCCCGCCTCTGATTGCCCACCTCTGATTCCCCGCGTCTGATACCCTGCCTCTGATTCCCCGCCTCTGATTCCCCATCTCTGATTCACCACCTCTGATTCCCGGCCTCTGATTCCCCATCTCTGATTCCGCACGTCCAATTCCCTGCCTATGATTCCCCACCTCTGTTTCCCCATATCTGATTCCCCGCCTCTGATTCCCCAACTCTAATACCCCGCCTCTGATTCCCCAGCTCTGATTCCCCGCCTCTGATTCCCCGCATCTGATTCCCTGCCTTTGATTCCCCGCCTCTGATTCCAGGCCTCTTATTCCCATCATCTGATTCCGGCCTCTGATTCCCGGCCTCTGATTCCCTGCTTCTGATTCTGATTCCCTGCCTCTGATTCCCCATCTCTGATTCCGCACATCTGATTCCCTGCCTCTGATTCCCCACCTCTGATTCCCCATATCTGATTCCCCGCCTCTGTTTCCCCGCCTCTGATTCCCCGCCTCTGTTTCCCAATATCTAAGTCCCCACCTCTGATTCCCCAAATCTGATTCCCCACCTCTGATTCCCCAGCTCTGATTCCCCGCCTCTGATTCCCCGCATCTGATTCCCTGCATCTGATTCCAAGCCTCTGATTCCCTGCCTCTGATTCCCAACCTCTGATTCCCCACCTCTGATTCCCCATATCTGATTCCCCGCCTCTGTTTCCCCGCCTCGGATTCCCCGCCTCAGTTTCCCCATATCTGATTCCCGGCCTCTGATTCCCCGCCTCTGATTCCCCGCCTCTGATTCCCTGCCTCTGATTCCCCATCTCCGATTCCCTGCCTCTGATTCCACACCTCTGATTCCCCATATCTGATTCCCCGCCTCTATTTCCCCATATCTTAATCCCCGCCTCTGATTCCCCAACTCTGATTCCCCGCCTCTGATTCCCCAGCTCTGATACCCCGACTCTGATTCCCGGCGTCCGATTCCCTGCCTCTGATTCCCCGCCTCTGATTCCCCATCTCTGATTCCCCGCCTCTGATTCCCCGTGTCTGATTCCCTGCCTCTGATTCCCCGCCTCTGATTCCCCGCCTCTGATTCCCTGACACTGAATCCCTGCCCCTGATTCCCCACCTCTGATTCCCCATATCTGATTCCCCGCCTCTGTTTCCCCGCCTCTGATTCCCCGCCTCTGATTCCCCATATCTGATTCCCTGCCTCTGATTCCCCAACTCTGATTCCCCGCCTCTGATTCCCCAGCTCTGAATCCCCGCCTCTGATTCCCCGTGTCTGATTCCCTGCCTCTGATTCCCCGCCTTGATTCCCCATCTCTGATTCACAACCTCTGATTCCCCACCTCTGATTCCCTATATTTGATTCCCCGCCTCTGTTTCCCCGCCTCTGATTCCCCGCCTCTGATTCCCCATATCTGATTCCCCGCCTCTGATTGCCCACCTCTGATTCCCCGCCTCTGATTCGCCAGCTCTGATTCCCCGCCTCTGATTCCCCGCATCTGATTCCCTGCCTCTGATTCCCCGCCTCTGATTCCCCGCCTCTGATTCCCCGCATCTGATTCCCTGCCTCTGATTCCCCGCCTTGATTCCCCATCTCTGATTCCCCACCTCTGATTCACCATATCTGATTCCCTGCCTCTGTTTCCCCGCCTCTGATTCCCCACCTCTGTTTCCCCATATCTGATTCCCCGCCTCTGATTTCCCAACTCTAATACCCCGCCTCTGATTCCCCAGCTCTGATTCCCCGCCTCTGATTCCCCGCATCTGATTCCCTGCCTCTGATTCCCCGCCTCTGATTCCAGGCCTCTGATTCCCAGCATCTGATTCCGGCCTCTGATTCCCGGCCTCTGATTCCCTGCTTCTGATTCTGATTCCCTGCCTCTGATTCCCCATCTCTGATTCCGCACATCTGATTCCTTGCCTCTGATTCCCCACCTCTGATTCCCCATATCTGATTCCCCGCCTGGGTGTCCCCGCCTCTGATTCCCCGCCTCTGTTTCCCAATATCTAACTTCCCGCCTCTGATTCCCCAAATCTGATTCCCCACCTCTGATTCCCCAGCTCTGATTCCCCGCCTCTGATTCCCCGCATCTGATTCCCTGCATCTGATTCCAAGCCTCTGATTCCCTGCCTCTGATTCCCAACCTCTGATTCCCCACCTCTGATTCCCCATATCTGATTCCCCGCCTCTGTTTCCCCGCCTCGGATTCCCCGCCTCTGTTTCCCCATATCTGATTCCCGGCCTCTGATTCCCCGCCTCTGATTCCCCGCCTCTGATTCCCTGCCTCTGATTCCCCATCTCCGATTCCCCTCATCTAATACCCCGCCTCTGATTCTCCGCCACTGATTCACCGCATCTGATTCCACGCCTCTGATTCCCCGCCTCTGATTCCCCGCCTCTGATTCCCCGCCTCTGATTCCCCGCCTCTGATTCCCCGCCTATGTTTACCCGCCTCTGATTCCCCGCCTCTGATTCCACGCCTCTGATTCCCCGCCTCTGATTCCCCGCCTCTAATTCCCCGCCTCTGATACCGCACCTCTGATGTCCCGCATCTGATTCCCTGCATCTGATTCCCCGCCTCATATTCCCCGCCTCTGATTTCCCGGCTCTGATTCCCCGCCTCTGATTCCCCACCTATGTTTACCCGCCTCTGTTTACTCGCCTATTTTCCCGCCTCTGGTTCCCCAACACAGATTCCCTGCCTCAGATTCCCTGCCTCTGATTCCCTGCCTCTGATTCCCTGCATCTGATTGCCCGCCTCTGATTCCCCGCCTTGATTCCCCACCTCTGATTCCCCACCTCCGATTCCCCACTTCTGATTCCCCGCCTCTGATTCACCGCCTCTGTTTCCCCGCCTCTGATTCCCCGCCTCTGATTCCCCACTTCTGATTGCCCGCCTCTGATTCCCTGCCTCTGATTCCCCGCCTCTGATTCCCCACATCTGATTCCCCGCTTCTGATTCCCCGCCTCTGATTCCCCGCCTCTGATTCCACGCCTCTGATTCCCCGCCTCTGATTCCCCGCCTCTGATTCCCCGCCTCTGATTCCCCTCATCTAATACCCCACCTCTGATTCCCCGCCTCTGATTCCCCGCATCTGATTCCCCGCCTCTGATTCCCCGCCTCTGATTCACCGCCTCTGATTCCCCGCCTCTGATTCCCTTCCTCTGATTCCCCGCCTATGTTTACCCGCCTCTGTTTACCCGCCTGTTTCCCCGCCTCTGATTCCCCACCTCAGATTCCCTACCTCAGATTCCGTGACTCTGATTCCCTGCCTCTGATTCCCTGCCTCTGATTCCCTGCATCTGAATGCCCATCTCTGATTCTCAACCTCTGATACCCCGCCTCTGATTCCCCGCCTCTGATTCCCCGCCTCTGATTCCCCACCTCTGATTCACTGCCTCCCTTTCCGCTCAACTTTCCTGGCCTACGTTTCCCCACATATCTTTCCCCGCCTCTGATTCCCTGCCTCTGATTCCCCGCCTCTGATTCCCCGCCTCTCATTCCCCACCACTGTCTCTACGCCTCTCTTTTGCCTGCACTCTTTCCCCTCCACTCTTTCCGTGCCTCTCTTTCCCTCCCTCAATTTCAACAACTCTGTTTGATCTGTTCTGTGTAACTCATTTTCAACATACAAGTTCCAACCACTATGTTTCGCCCATCTCTTTCGCCGCCTCTATTTATGCACCTATGTTTACCCGCTTCTGTTTACCCGCCTGTTTCCCCACATCTCTTTCCCCACCTCTGATTCCACGCCTCTGATTCGCCGCCTCTGATTGCCCCCCTCTGATTCCCTGCCACTGATTCCCCGCCTCTGATTCCCCGCCTCTGATTCACCGCCTCCCTTTCCGTGCATCTTTCCTGGCCTACGTTTCCCCACATCTCTTTCCCCACCTCTGATTCCACGCCTCAGATTCGCCGTCTCTGATTTCCCGCCTCTGATTCCCTGCCTCTGATTCCCCGCCTCTGATTCCCCGCCTCTGATTCCCCCCTCTGATTCCCCGCCTCTGATTCCCCGCCTCTGATTCCCCACCTCTGATTCCCCGCCTCTGATTCCCTGCCTCTCTTTCCCTGCCTCTATTTCCGTGCCACTTTCTCTGCATCTCGTTTCCCAAATCTCATTTCCCCCTTCTGATAACCCTCATCAGATTCCCTGCCACAGATTCCCTGCCTCAGATTCCCTGCCTCAGATTCCCTGCATCAGAGTCCCTTCATCTGATTCCCTGCCTCTGATTCCCCGCCTCTGATTCCCCACCTCTGACTCCCTGCCTCAGATTCCCTGCCTCTTATTCCCTGCCTCTGATTCCCTGCCTCTGATTTCCTGCATCTGATTGCGCGCCTATGATTCTCCGCCTCTGATTCCCCGCCTCTGATTCCCCACCTCTCATTCTCCGTCTCTGATTCCACGCCTCTGATTCCCCGCATCTGATTCCCTGCCTCTGATAACCTGCCTCTGATTCCCTGCCTCTGATTCCCTGCCTCTGAGTCCCCACCTCTGATTCCCCGCGTCCGATTCCGCACCCATGTTTCACCGCCTCTGTTGCTATGCTTCTGATTTCCCGGCTCAGATTCACCGGCTCTGATTCCGCACCTCTGATTCCACGCCTCTCTTTCTGTGTCTCTGATTCCCCGCCTCTGATTCCACGCCTCTGATTACCCGCCTCTGATACCCTGCCTCTCTTTCCCTGCCTCTATTTCCGTGCCTCTTTCTCTGCATCTCGTTTCCCACATCTCATTTCCCCCTTCTGATAACCCGCATCAGATTTTCTGCCACAGATTCCCTGCCTCAGATTCCCTGCCTAAGATTCCCTGCATCAGATTCCCTTCATCTGATTCCCTGCCTCTGATTCCCCGCGGCTGATTCCCTGCCTCTGATTCCCAGCCTATGTTTACCCGCCTGTTTCCCCGCCTCTGATTCACTACCTCATATTCGCCCCCTCAGATTCCCTGCCTCTGATTCCCTGCATCTGATTGCCCGCCTCTGATTCCCTGCCTCTGATTCCCCGCCTCTGATTCCCCGCCTCTGATTCCCCGCCTCTGATTCCCCACCTCTGATTCCCCACTTCTGATTCCCCGCCTCTGATTCCCCGCCTCTGATTCCCCTCCTCTGATTCCCCGCCTCTGATTCCCCACCTCTGATTCACTGCCTCAATTTCCGCTCAACTTTCCTGGCCTACGTTTCCCCACATATCATTCCCCGCCTCTGAATTCCCGCCTCTGATTCCACGCCTCTGATTCCCCGCCTCTGATTCCCCGCCTCTGATTCCCAGCCTCTGATTCCCCTCCTCTGATACCCCGCTTCTGATTCCCCACCTCTGATTCCCCGCATCTGATTCCCCGCATCTGATTCCCCGCCTCTGATTCCCCACCTCTGATTCCCCGCCTCTTATTCCCCGCCTCTGATTCCCCGCCTCTGATTCCCCGCCTATGTTTACCAGCCTCTGTTTACCCGCCTGTTTCCCCGCCTCAGATTCCCTGCCTCAGATTCCCTGCATCAGATTCCCTTCATCTGATTCCCTGCCTCTGATTCCCTGCCTCTGATTCCCCGCCTCTGATTCCCCGCCTCTGTATCCCCACCTCAGATTCCCCACTCTGATTCCCCGCCTCTGATTCCCCTCCTCTGATTCCCCGCCTCTGAATCCCCCCTCTGATTCCCCGCCTCTGATTCCCCGCCTCTGATTCCCCACATCAGATTCCCTGCCTCCCATTCCCTGCCTCAGATCCCCTGCCTCAGATTCCCTGCATCAGATTCCCTTCATCTGATTCCCTGCCTCTGATTCCCCGCCTCTGATTCCCCGCCACTGATTCGCCACCTCTGTCTCTACGCCTCTATTTTGCCTGCACTCTTTCCCCTCCACTCTTTCCGTGCCTCTCTTTCCCTCCCTCAATTTCAACAACTCTGTTTGATCTGTTCTGTGTAACTCATTTTCAACATACAAGTTCCAACCACTATGTTTCGCCCATCTCTTTCGCCGCCTCTATTTATGCACCTATGTTTACCCGCTTCTGTTTACCCGCCTGTTTCCCCACATCTCTTTCCACACCTCTGATTCCACGCCTCTGATTCCCCGCCTCTGATTCGCCGCCTCTGATTCACCGCCTCCCTTTCCGCGCAACTTTCCTGGCCTACGTTTCCCCACATCTCTTTCCCCACCTCTGATTCCACGCCTCAGATTCGCCGCCTCTGATTTCCCGCCTCTGATTCCCTGCCTCTGATTCCCCGCCTCTGATTCCCTGCCTCTGATTCCCCCCTCTGATTCCCCGCCTCTGATTCCCCACCTCTGATTCCCCGCCTCTGATTCCCTGCCTCTCTTTCCCTGCCTCTATTTCCGTGCCTCTTTCTCTGCATCTCGTTTCCCAAATCTCATTTCCCCCTTCTGATAACCCTCATCAGATTCCCTGCCACAGATTCCCTGCCTCAGATTCCCTGCCTCAGATTCCCTGCATCAGATTCCCTTCATCTGATTCCCTGCCTCTGATTCCCCGCCTCTGATTCCCCACCTCTGACTCCCTGCCTCAGATTCCCTGCCTCTGATTCCCTGCCTCTGATTCCCTGCCTCAGATTTCATGCATCTGATTGCCCGCCTATGATTCTCCACCTCTGATTCCCCGCCTCTGATTCCCCGCCTCTGATTCCCCGCCTCTGATTCCCCGCCTATGATTCCCCGCATCTGATTCCCTGCCTCTGATAACCTGCCTCTGATTCCCTGCCTCTGATTCCCTGCCTCTGAGTCCCCACCTCTGATTCCCCGCGTCCGATTCCGCACCCATGTTTCACCGCCTCTGTTGCTATGCTTCTGATTTCCCGGCTCAGATTCACCGGCTCTGATTCCGCACCTCTGATTCCACGCCTCTCTTTCTGTGTCTCTGATTCCCCGCCTCTGATTCCACGCCTCTGATTACCCGCCTCTGATACCCTGCCTCTCTTTCCCTGCCTCTATTTCCGTGCCTCTTTCACTGCATCTCGTTTCCCACATCTCATTTCCCCCTTCTGATAACCCGCATCAGATTTTCTGCCACAGATTCCCTGCCTCAGATTCGCTGCCTCAGATTCCCTGCATCAGATTCCCTGCCTCAGATTCCCTGCATCTGATTGCCCGCCTCTGATTCCTTGCCTCTGATTCCCTGCCTCTGATTCCCTGCATCTGATTGTCCGCCTCTGAATCCCTGCCTCTGATTCCCCGCCTCTGATTCCCCGCCTCTGATTCCCCGCCTCTGATTCCCCACCTCTGATTCCCCACTTCTGATTCCCCGCCTCTGATTCCCCGCCTCTGATTCCCCGCCTCTGATTCCCCGCCTCTGATTCCCCACCTCTGATTCACTGCCTCCATTTCCGCTCAACTTTCCTGGCCTACGTTTCCCCACATATCTTTCCTCGCCTCTGAATTCCCGCCTCTGATTCCACGCCTCTGAATCCCCGCCTCTGATTCCCCACCTCTGATTCCCCGCCTCTGATTCCCCTCCTCTGATACCCCGCTTCTGATTCCCCACCTCTGATTCCCCGCATATGATTCCCCGCATCTGATTCCCCGCCTCTGATTCCCCGCCTCTGATTCCCCGCCTCTGATTCCCCGCCTCTGATTCCCCGCCTATGTTTACCCGCCTCTGTTTACCCGCCTGTTTTCCCGCCTCAGATTCCCTGCCTCAGATTCACTGCATCAGATTCCCTTCATCTGATTCCCTGCCTCTGATTCCCCGCCTCTGTTTACCCGACTGTTTCCCCGCCTCTGATTCACCACCTCATATTCGCCATCTCAGGTTCCCTGCCTCAGATTCCCTGCCTCAGATTCCCTGCATCAGATTCCCTTCATTTGATTCCCTGCGTCTGATTCCCTGCCTCTGATTCCCTGCATCTGATTGCCCGCCTCTGATACCCCGCCTCTGATTCCCCGCCTCTGATTCCCCACCTCTGATTCCCCACTTCTGATTCCCCGCCTCTGATTCCCCGCCTCTGATTCCCCGCCTCTGATTCACCGCCTCTGATTCCCCGCCTCTGATTCCCCACCTCTGATTCCCCACTTCTGATTGCCCGCCTCTGATTCCACGCCTCTGATTCCCCGCCTCTGATTCCCCACCTCTGATTCCCCGCCTCTGATTCCACGCCTCTGATTCCCCACTTCTGAATCCCCACCTCTGATTCTCCGCCTCTGATACCCTGCCTCTGATAACTTTTTACTGATTCCCTGCCTCAGATTCCCTGCCTCCGATTCCCTGCCTCAGATTCCCTGCCTCAGATTCCCTGCATCAGATTCCCTTCATCTGATTCCCCGCCTCTGATTCCCCACCTCTGTCTCTACGCCTCTATTTTGCCTGCACTCTTTCCCCTCCACTCTTTCTGTGCCTCTCTTTCCCTCCCTCAATTTCAACAACTCTGTTTGATCTGTTCTGTGTACCTAATTTTCAACACACAAGTTCCAACCACTATGTTTCGCCCATCTCTTTCGCTGCCTCTATTTATGCAGCTATGTTTACCCGCTTCTGTTTACCCGCCTGATTCCCCACATCTCTTTCCCCACCTCTGATTCCACGCCTCTGATTCCCCGCCTCTGATTCCCCGCCTCTGATTCCCCGCCTCTGATTCACCGCCTCTGATTTCCCGCCTCTGATTCACTGCCTCTGATTCCCTGCCTATGATTCCCCACCTCTGATTCCCCCCTCTGATTCCCCGCCTCTGATTCCCAGCCTCTGATTCCCCACCTCTGATTCCCCGCCTCTGATTCCCTGCCTGTCTTTCCCTGCCTCTATTTCCGTGCCTCTTTCTCTGCATCTCGTTTCCCACATCTCATTTCCCCCTTCTGATAACCCGCATCAGATTCCCTGCCACAGATTCCCTGCCTCAGATTCCCTGCCTCAGATTCCCTGCATCAGATTCCCTTCATCTGATTCCCTGCCTCTGATTCCCCGCCTCTGATTCCCCACCTCTGATTCCCTGCCTCAGATTCCCTGCCTCTGATTCCCTGCCTCTGATTCCCTGCCTCTGATTTCCTGCATCTGATTGCCCGCCTCTGATTCTCCGCCTCTGATTCCCCGCCTCTGATTCCCCGCCTCTGATTCGCCGCCTCTGATTCCACGCCTCTGATTTCCCACCTCTGATTCCCTGCCTCTGATAACCTGCCTCTGAATCCCTGCCTCTGATTCCCGGCCTCTGAGTCCCCACCTCTGATTCCCCGTGTCCGATTCCGCACCCATGTTTCACCACCTCTGTTGCTCTGCTTCTGATTTCCCGGCTCAGATTCACCGGCTCTGATTCCGCACATCTGATTCCACGCCTCTCTTTCTGTGTCTCTGATTCCCCGCCTCTGATTCCACGCCTCTGATTACCCGCCTCTGATACCCTGCCTCTCTTTCCCTGCCTCTATTTCCGTGCCTCTTTCTCTGCATCTCGTTTCCCACATCTCATTTCCCCCTTCTGATAACCCGCATCAGATTCCCTGCCACAGATTCCCTGCCTCAGATACCCTGCCTCAGATTCCCTGCATCAGATTCCCTTCATCTGATTCCCTGCCTCTGATTCCCCGCGGCTGATTCCCTGCCTCTGATTCCCCGCCTCTGTTTTCCCGACTGTTTCCCCGCCTCTGATTCACCACCTCATATTCGCCATCTCAGGTTCCCTGCCTCTGATTCCCTGCCTCTGATTCCCTGCCTCTGATTCCCTGCATCTGATTGCCCGCCTCTGATACCCTGCCTCTGATTCCCCGCCTCTGATTCCCCGCCTCTGATTCCCAGCCTCTGATTTCCCACCTCTGATTCCCCACTTCTGATTCCCCGCCTCTGATTCCCCACCTCTGATTGCCCCGCCTCTGATTCGCTGATTCTGATTCCCCGCCTCTGATTCCCCACCTCTGATTCCCCACTTCTTATTCCCCGCCTCTGATTCCCCGCCTCTGATTCCACGCCTCTGATTCCCCGCCTCTGATTCCCCGCCTCTGATTCCACGCCTCTGATTCCCCTCCTCTGATACCCCGCCTCTGATTCCCCACCTCTGATTCACCGCATCTGATTCCCCGCCTCTGATTCCCCGCCTCTGATTCCCTGCCTCTGATTCCCCGCCTCTGATTCCGCGCCTCTGATTCCCCGCCTATGTTTACCCACCTCTGTTTACCCACCTGTTTCCCCGCCTCTGATTCCCCACCTCAGATTCCCTGCCTCAGATTCCCCGCCTCTGATTCTCCGCCTCTGATTCCCCGCCTCTGATTCCCCACCTCTGATTCCCCACTTCTGATTCCCTGCCTCTGATTCCCCGCCTCTGATTCCCCACCTCTGATTCCCCGCCTCTGATTCCCCACCTCTGATTCACTGCCTCCCTTTCCGCTCAACTTTCCTGGCCTACTTTTCCCCACATATCTTTCCCCGCCTCTGATTTCCCGCCTCTGATTCCACGCCTCTGATTCCCCGCCTATGTTTACCCGCCTCTGTTTACCCGCCTGTTTTCCTGCCTCTGATTCCCCACCACAGATTCCCTGCCTCAGATTCCCTGCCTCAGATTCCCTGCATCAGATTCCCTTCATTTGATTCCCTGCGTCTGATTCCCTGCCTCTGATTCCCTGCATCTGATTGCCCGCCTCTGATTCCCCGCCTCTGATTCCCCGCCTCTGATTCCCCACCTCTGATTCCCCACTTCTGATTCCCCGCCTCTGATTCCCCGCCTCTGATTCCCCGCCTCTGATTCCCCGCCTCTGATTCACCGCCTCTGATTCCCCACCTCTGATTCCACGCCTCTGATTACCTGCCTCTGATACCCTGCCTCTCTTTCCCTGCCTCTATTTCCGTGCCTCTTTCTCTGCATCTCGTTTCCAACATCTCATTTCCCCCTTCTGATAACCCGCATCAGATTCCCTGCCTCCGATTCCCTGCCTCAGATTCCCTGCCTCAGATTCCCTGCATCAGATTCCCTTCATCTGATTCCCTGCCTCTGATTCCCCGCCTCTGATTCCCCGCCACTGATTCGCCACCTCTGTCTCTACGCCTCTATTTTGCCTGCACTCTTTCCCCTCCACTCTTTCTGTGCCTCTCTTTCCCTCCCTCAATTTCAACAACTCTGTTTGATCTGTTCTGTGTACCTAATTTTCAACACACAAGTTCCAACCACTATGTTTCGCCCATCTCTTTCGCTGCCTCTATTTATGCAGCTATGTTTACCCGCTTCTGTTTACCCGCCTGTTTCCCCACATCTCTTTCCCCACCTCTGATTCCACGCCTCTGATTCCCCGCCTCTGATTCCCCGCCTCTGATTCCCCGCCTCTGATTCACCGCCTCCCTTTCCGCGCAACTTTCCTGGCCTACGTTTCCCCACATCTCTTTCCCCACCTCTGATTCCACGCCTCAGATTCGCCGCCTCTGATTTCCCGCCTCTGATTCCCTGCCTCTGATTCCCTGCCTCTGATTCCCCACCTCTGATTCCCCCCTCTGATTCCCCGCCTCTGATTCCCAGCCTCTGATTCCCCACCTCTGATTCCCCGCCTCTGATTCCCTGCCTGTCTTTCCCTGCCTCTATTTCCGTGCCTCTTTCTCTGCATCTCGTTTCCCACATCTCATTTCCCCCTTCTGATAACCCGCATCAGATTCCCTGCCACAGATTCCCTGCCTCAGATTCCCTGCCTCAGATTCCCTGCATCAGATTCCCTTCATCTGATTCCCTGCCTCTGATTCCCCGCCTCTGATTCCCCACCTCTGATTCCCTGCCTCAGATTCCCTGCCTCTGATTCCCTGCCTCTGATTCCCTGCCTCTGATTTCCTGCATCTGATTGCCCGCCTCTGATTCTCCGCCTCTGATTCCCCGCCTCTGATTCGCCGCCTCTGATTCGCCGCCTCTGATTCCCCGCCTCTGATTTCCCACCTCTGATTCCCTGCCTCTGATAACCTGCCTCTGAATCCCTGCCTCTGATTCCCGGCCTCTGAGTCCCCACCTCTGATTCCCCGTGTCCGATTCCGCACCCATGTTTCACCACCTCTGTTGCTCTGCTTCTGATTTCCCGGCTCAGATTCACCGGCTCTGATTCCGCACATCTGATTCCACGCCTCTCTTTCTGTGTCTCTGATTCCCCGCCTCTGATTCCACGCCTCTGATTACCCGCCTCTGATACCCTGCCTCTCTTTCCCTGCCTCTATTTCCGTGCCTCTTTCTCTGCATCTCGTTTCCCACATCTCATTTCCCCCTTCTGATAACCCGCATCAGATTCCCTGCCACAGATTCCCTGCCTCAGATACCCTGCCTCAGATTCCCTGCATCAGATTCCCTTCATCTGATTCCCTGCCTCTGATTCCCCGCGGCTGATTCCCTGCCTCTGATTCCCCACCTCTGTTTTCCCGACTGTTTCCCCGCCTCTGATTCACCACCTCATATTCGCCATCTCAGGTTCCCTGCCTCTGATTCCCTGCCTCTGATTCCCTGCCTCTGATTCCCTGCATCTGATTGCCCGCCTCTGATACCCTGCCTCTGATTCCCCGCCTCTGATTCCCCGCCTCTGATACCCAGCCTCTGATTTCCCACCTCTGATTCCCCACTTCTGATTCCCCGCCTCTGATTCCCCGTCTCTGATTCCACGCCTCTGATTCCCCGCCTCTGATTCCGCGCCTCTGATTCCCGGCCTCTGATACCCCGCCTCTGATTCGCCGCCTCTGATTCACCGCCTCCCTTTCCGCGCAACTTTCCTGGCCTACGTTTCCCCACATCTCTTTCCCCACCTCTGATTCCACGCCTCAGATTCGCCGTCTCTGATTTCCCGCCTCTGATTCCCTGCCTCTGATTCCCCGCCTCTGATTCCCTGCCTCTGTATCCCCCCTCTGATTCCCCGCCTCTGATTCCCCACCTCTGATTCCCCGCCTCTGATTCCCTGCCTCTCTTTCCCTGCCTCTATTTCCGTGCCTCTTTCTCTGCATCTCGTTTCCCAAATCTCATTTCCCCCTTCTGATAACCCTCATCAGATTCCCTGCCACAGATTCCCTGCCTCAGATTCCCTGCCTCAGATTCCCTGCATCAGATTCCCTTCATCTGATTCCCTGCCTCTGATTCCCCGCCTCTGATTCCCCACCTCTGACTCCCTGCCTCAGATTCCCTGCCTCTGATTCCCTGCCTCTGATTCCCTGCCTCAGATTTCATGCATCTGATTGCCCGCCTATGATTCTCCGCCTCTGATTCCCCGCCTCTGATTCCCCGCCTCTGATTCCCCGCCTCTGATTCCCCGCCTATGATTCCCCGCATCTGATTCCCTGCCTCTGATAACCTGCCTCTGATTCCCTGCCTCTGATTCCCTGCCTCTGAGTCCCCACCTCTGATTCCCCGCGTCCGATTCCGCACCCATGTTTCACCGCCTCTGTTGCTATGCTTCTGATTTCCCGGCTCAGATTCACCGGCTCTGATTCCGCACCTCTGATTCCACGCCTCTCTTTCTGTGTCTCTGATTCCCCGCCTCTGATTCCACGCCTCTGATTACCCGCCTCTGATACCCTGCCTCTCTTTCCCTGCCTCTATTTCCGTGCCTCTTTCACTGCATCTCGTTTCCCACATCTCATTTCCCCCTTCTGATAACCCGCATCAGATTTTCTGCCACAGATTCCCTGCCTCAGATTCGCTGCCTCAGATTCCCTGCATCAGATTCCCTGCCTCAGATTCCCTGCATCTGATTGCCCGCCTCTGATTCCTTGCCTCTGATTCCCTGCCTCTGATTCCCTGCATCTGATTGTCCGCCTCTGAATCCCTGCCTCTGATTCCCCGCCTCTGATTCCCCGCCTCTGATTCCCCGCCTCTGATTCCCCACCTCTGATTCCCCACTTCTGATTCCCCGCCTCTGATTCCCCGCCTCTGATTCCCCGCCTCTGATTCCCCGCCTCTGATTCCCCACCTCTGATTCACTGCCTCCATTTCCGCTCAACTTTCCTGGCCTACGTTTCCCCACATATCTTTCCTCGCCTCTGAATTCCCGCCTCTGATTCCACGCCTCTGATTCCCCGCCTCTGATTCCCCACCTCTGATTCCCCGCCTCTGATTCCCCTCCTCTGATACCCCGCTTCTGATTCCCCACCTCTGATTCCCCGCATATGATTCCCCGCATCTGATTCCCCGCCTCTGATTCCCCGCCTCTGATTCCCCGCCTCTGATTCCCCGCCTCTGATTCCCCGCCTATGTTTACCCGCCTCTGTTTACCCGCCTGTTTTCCCGCCTCAGATTCCCTGCCTCAGATTCACTGCATCAGATTCCCTTCATCTGATTCCCTGCCTCTGATTCCCCGCCTCTGTTTACCCGACTGTTTCCCCGCCTCTGATTCACCACCTCATATTCGCCATCTCAGGTTCCCTGCCTCAGATTCCCTGCCTCAGATTCCCTGCATCAGATTCCCTTCATTTGATTCCCTGCGTCTGATTCCCTGCCTCTGATTCCCTGCATCTGATTGCCCGCCTCTGATTCCCCGCCTCTGATTCCCCGCCTCTGATTCCCCACCTCTGATTCCCCACTTCTGATTCCCCGCCTCTGATTCCCCGCCTCTGATTCCCCGCCTCTGATTCACCGCCTCTGATTCCCCGCCTCTGATTCCCCACCTCTGATTCCCCACTTCTGATTGCCCGCCTCTGATTCCACGCCTCTGAATCCCCGCCTCTGATTCCCCACCTCTGATTCCCCGCCTCTGATTCCACGCCTCTGATTCCCCACTTCTGAATCCCCACCTCTGATTCTCCGCCTCTGATACCCTGCCTCTGATAACTTTTTACTGATTCCCTGCCTCAGATTCCCTGCCTCCGATTCCCTGCCTCAGATTCCCTGCCTCAGATTCCCTGCATCAGATTCCCTTCATCTGATGCCCCGCCTCTGATTCCCCACCTCTGTCTCTACGCCTCTATTTTGCCTGCACTCTTTCCCCTCCACTCTTTCTGTGCCTCTCTTTCCCTCCCTCAATTTCAACAACTCTGTTTGATCTGTTCTGTGTACCTAATTTTCAACACACAAGTTCCAACCACTATGTTTCGCCCATCTCTTTCGCTGCCTCTATTTATGCAGCTATGTTTACCCGCTTCTGTTTACCCGCCTGATTCCCCACATCTCTTTCCCCACCTCTGATTCCACGCCTCTGATTCCCCGCCTCTGATTCCCCGCCTCTGATTCCCCGCCTCTGATTCACCGCCTCTGATTTCCCGCCTCTGATTCACTGCCTCTGATTCCCTGCCTATGATTCCCCACCTCTGATTCCCCCCTCTGATTCCCCGCCTCTGATTCCCAGCCTCTGATTCCCCACCTCTGATTCCCCGCCTCTGATTCCCTGCCTGTCTTTCCCTGCCTCTATTTCCGTGCCTCTTTCTCTGCATCTCGTTTCCCACATCTCATTTCCCCCTTCTGATAACCCGCATCAGATTCCCTGCCACAGATTCCCTGCCTCAGATTCCCTGCCTCAGATTCCCTGCATCAGATTCCCTTCATCTGATTCCCTGCCTCTGATTCCCCGCCTCTGATTCCCCACCTCTGATTCCCTGCCTCAGATTCCCTGCCTCTGATTCCCTGCCTCTGATTCCCTGCCTCTGATTTCCTGCATCTGATTGCCCGCCTCTGATTCTCCGCCTCTGATTCCCCGCCTCTGATTCCCCGCCTCTGATTCGCCGCCTCTGATTCCCCGCCTCTGATTTCCCACCTCTGATTCCCTGCCTCTGATAACCTGCCTCTGAATCCCTGCCTCTGATTCCCGGCCTCTGAGTCCCCACCTCTGATTCCCCGTGTCCGATTCCGCACCCATGTTTCACCACCTCTGTTGCTCTGCTTCTGATTTCCCGGCTCAGATTCACCGGCTCTGATTCCGCACATCTGATTCCACGCCTCTCTTTCTGTGTCTCTGATTCCCCGCCTCTGATTCCACGCCTCTGATTACCCGCCTCTGATACCCTGCCTCTCTTTCCCTGCCTCTATTTCCGTGCCTCTTTCTCTGCATCTCGTTTCCCACATCTCATTTCCCCCTTCTGATAACCCGCATCAGATTCCCTGCCACAGATTCCCTGCCTCAGATACCCTGCCTCAGATTCCCTGCATCAGATTCCCTTCATCTGATTCCCTGCCTCTGATTCCCCGCGGCTGATTCCCTGTCTCTGATTCCCCGCCTCTGTTTTCCCGACTGTTTCCCCGCCTCTGATTCACCACCTCATATTCGCCATCTCAGGTTCCCTGCCTCTGATTCCCTGCCTCTGATTCCCTGCCTCTGATTCCCTGCATCTGATTGCCCGCCTCTGATACCCTGCCTCTGATTCCCCGCCTCTGATTCCCCGCCTCTGATTCCCAGCCTCTGATTTCCCACCTCTGATTCCCCACTTCTGATTCCCCGCCTCTGATTCCCCACCTCTGATTGCCCCGCCTCTGATTCGCTGATTCTGATTCCCCGCCTCTGATTCCCCACCTCTGATTCCCCACTTCTTATTCCCCGCCTCTGATTCCCCGCCTCTGATTCCACGCCTCTGATTCCCCGCCTCTGATTCCCCGCCTCTGATTCCACGCCTCTGATTCCCCTCCTCTGATACCCCGCCTCTGATTCCCCACCTCTGATTCACCGCATCTGATTCCCCGCCTCTGATTCCCCGCCTCTGATTCCCTGCCTCTGATTCCCCGCCTCTGATTCCGCGCCTCTGATTCCCCGCCTATGTTTACCCACCTCTGTTTACCCACCTGTTTCCCCGCCTCTGATTCCCCACCTCAGATTCCCTGCCTCAGATTCCCCGCCTCTGATTCTCCGCCTCTGATTCCCCGCCTCTGATTCCCCACCTCTGATTCCCCACTTCTGATTCCCTGCCTCTGATTCCCCGCCTCTGATTCCCCACCTCTGATTCCCCGCCTCTGATTCCCCACCTCTGATTCACTGCCTCCCTTTCCGCTCAACTTTCCTGGCCTACTTTTCCCCACATATCTTTCCCCGCCTCTGATTTCCCGCCTCTGATTCCACGCCTCTGATTCCCCGCCTATGTTTACCCGCCTCTGTTTACCCGCCTGTTTTCCTGCCTCTGATTCCCCACCACAGATTCCCTGCCTCAGATTCCCTGCCTCAGATTCCCTGCATCAGATTCCCTTCATTTGATTCCCTGCGTCTGATTCCCTGCCTCTGATTCCCTGCATCTGATTGCCCGCCTCTGATTCCCCGCCTCTGATTCCCCGCCTCTGATTCCCCACCTCTGATTCCCCACTTCTGATTCCCCGCCTCTGATTCCCCGCCTCTGATTCCCCGCCTCTGATTCCCCGCCTCTGATTCACCGCCTCTGATTCCCCACCTCTGATTCCACGCCTCTGATTACCTGCCTCTGATACCCTGCCTCTCTTTCCCTGCCTCTATTTCCGTGCCTCTTTCTCTGCATCTCGTTTCCAACATCTCATTTCCCCCTTCTGATAACCCGCATCAGATTCCCTGCCTCCGATTCCCTGCCTCAGATTCCCTGCCTCAGATTCCCTGCATCAGATTCCCTTCATCTGATTCCCTGCCTCTGATTCCCCGCCTCTGATTCCCCGCCACTGATTCGCCACCTCTGTCTCTACGCCTCTATTTTGCCTGCACTCTTTCCCCTCCACTCTTTCTGTGCCTCTCTTTCCCTCCCTCAATTTCAACAACTCTGTTTGATCTGTTCTGTGTACCTAATTTTCAACACACAAGTTCCAACCACTATGTTTCGCCCATCTCTTTCGCTGCCTCTATTTATGCAGCTATGTTTACCCGCTTCTGTTTACCCGCCTGTTTCCCCACATCTCTTTCCCCACCTCTGATTCCACGCCTCTGATTCCCCGCCTCTGATTCCCCATCTCTGATTCCGCACGTCCGATTCCCTGCCTATGATTCCCCACCTCTGATTCCCCGCCTCTGATTCCCCATATCTGATTCCCTGCCTCTGTTTCCCCGCCTCTGATTCCCTACCTCTGTTTCCCCATATCTGATTCCCCGCCTCTGATTCCCCAACTCTAATACCCCGCCTCTGATTCCCCAGCTCTGATTCCCCGCCTCTGATTCCCCGCATCTGATTCCCTGCCTTTGATTCCCCGCCTCTGATTCCAGGCCTCTTATTCCCATCATCTGATTCCGGCCTCTGATTCCCGGCCTCTGATTCCCTGCTTCTGATTCTGATTCCCTGCCTCTGATTCCCCATCTCTGATTCCGCACATCTGATTCCCTGCCTCTGATTCCCCACCTCTGATTCCCCATATCTGATTCCCCGCCTCTGTTTCCCCGCCTCTGATTCCCCGCCTCTGTTTCCCAATATCTAAGTCCCCACCTCTGATTCCCCAAATCTGATTCCCCACCTCTGATTCCCCAGCTCTGATTCCCCGCCTCTGATTCCCCGCATCTGATTCCCTGCATCTGATTCCAAGCCTCTGATTCCCTGCCTCTGATTCCCAACCTCTGATTCCCCACCTCTGATTCCCCATATCTGATTCCCCGCCTCTGTTTCCCCGCCTCGGATTCCCCGCCTCAGTTTCCCCATATCTGATTCCCGGCCTCTGATTCCCCGCCTCTGATTCCCCGCCTCTGATTCCCTGCCTCTGATTCCCCATCTCCGATTCCCTGCCTCTGATTCCCAACCTCTGATTCCCCATATCTGATTCCCCGCCTCTATTTCCCCATATCTGAATCCCCGCCTCTGATTCCCCAACTCTGATTCCCCGCCTCTGATTCCCCAGCTCTGATTCCCCGACTCTGATTCCCGGCGTCCGATTCCCTGCCTCTGATTCCCCGCCTCTGATTCCCCATCTCTGATTCCCCGCCTCTGATTCCCCGTGTCTGATTCCCTGCCTCTGATTCCCCGCCTCTGATTCCCCGCCTCTGATTCCCTGACACTGAATCCCTGCCCCTGATTCCCCACCTCTGATTCCCCATATCTGATTCCCCGCCTCTGTTTCCCCGCCTCTGATTCCCCGCCTCTGATTCCCCATATCTGATTCCCTGCCTCTGATTCCCCAACTCTGATTCCCCGCCTCTGATTCCCCAGCTCTGAATCCCCGCCTCTGATTCCCCGTGTCTGATTCCCTGCCTCTGATTCCCCGCCTTGATTCCCCATCTCTGATTCACAACCTCTGATTCCCCACCTCTGATTCCCTATATTTGATTCCCCGCCTCTGTTTCCCCGCCTCTGATTCCCCGCCTCTGATTTCCCATATCTGATTCCCCGCCTCTGATTGCCCACCTCTGATTCCCCGCCTCTGATTCGCCAGCTCTGATTCCCCGCCTCTGATTCCCCGCATCTGATTCCCTGCCTCTGATTCCCCGCCTCTGATTCCCCATCTCTGATTCACCGCCTTTGATTCGCCACCTCTGATTCCCCATATCTGATTCCCCACCTCTGTTTCCCGGCCTCTGATTCCCCGCCTCTGATTCTCCATATCTCATTCCCCGCCTCTGAATCCCCATCTCTGATTCCCGGACTCTGATTCCCCACCTCTGATTCCCGGCCTCTTATTCCCAGCATCTGATTCCCGGCCTCTGATTCCCGGCCTCTGATTCCCCGCTTCTGATTCTGATTCCCTGCCTCTGATTCCCCATCTCTGATTCCGCACATCTGATTCCCTGCCTCTGATTCCCCACCTCTGATTCCCCATATCTGATTCCCCGCCTCTGTTTCCCCGCCTCTGATTCCCCGCCTCTGTTTCCCTATATCTAATTCCCCACCTCTGATGCCCCAACTCTGATTCCCCGCCTCTGATTCCCCAGCTCTGATTCCCCGCCTTTGATTCCCCGCATCCTATTCCCCATATCTGATTCCCCGCCTCTGTTTCCCCGCCTCTGATTCCCCGCCTCTGTTTCCCCATATCTGATTCCCCGCCTCTGATTCCAAACTATGATTCCCCGCCTCTGATTCCCCAGCTCTGATTCCCTGCGTTCTATTCCCTGCCTCTGATTCCCCGCCTGTGATTCCCCATCACTGATTCACCACCTCTGATTCCCCACCTCTGATTCCCCATATCTAATTCCCTGCCTCTGTTTGCCCGCCTCTGATTCCCCGCCTCTGTTTCCCCATATCTGATTCCCCGTCTCTGAATCCCCAACTCTGATTCCCTGCCTCTGATTCCCCAGCTCTGATTCCCCGCCTTTGATTCCCCCCGTCTGATTCCCAGCCTCTGGATCCCCGTGTCTGATTTCCTGCCTCTGATTCCCCGCCTCTGATTCCCCATCCCTGTTCCTCTGATTCCCCACATCTGATTCCCCATCTCTGATTCCGCACATCCGATTCCCTGCCTCTGATTCCCCAACTCTGATTCCCCACCTCTGATTCCCCAGCTCTGATTCCCCGCCTCAGATTCCCCGTGTCTGATTCCCTGCCTCTGATTCCCCGCCTCTGAATCCCAGCCTCTGATTCCCCATATCTGATTCCCCGCCTCTGATTCCCTGCCTCTGATTTCCCAGCTCTGATTCCCCGCCATTGATTCCCCCCGTCTGATTCCCAGCCTCTGAATCCCCGTGTCTGATTTCCTGCCTCTGATTCCCCGCCTCTGATTCCCCATCTCTGATTCACCGCCTCTGATTCCCCATCTCTGATTCCCCACCTCTGATTCACCATATCTGATTCCCTGCCTCTGTTTCCCCGCCTCTGATTCCCCACCTCTGTTTCCCCATATCTGATTCCCCGCCTCTGATTCCCCAACTCTAATACCCCGCCTCTGATTCCCCAGCTCTGATTCCCCGCCTCTGATTCCCCGCATCTGATTCCCTGCCTCTGATTCCCCGCCTCTGATTCCAGGCCTCTGATTCCCAGCATCTGATTCCGGCCTCTGATTCCCGGCCTCTGATTCCCTGCTTCTGATTCTGATTCCCTGCCTCTGATTCCCCATCTCTGATTCCGCACATCTGATTCCTTGCCTCTGATTCCCCACCTCTGATTCCCCATATCTGATTCCCTGCCTGGGTGTCCCCGCCTCTGATTCCCCGCCTCTGTTTCCCAATATCTAACTTCCCGCCTCTGATTCCCCAAATCTGATTCCCCACCTCTGATTCCCCAGCTCTGATTCCCCGCCTCTGATTCCCCGCATCTGATTCCCTGCATCTGATTCCAAGCCTCTGATTCCCTGCCTCTGATTCCCAACCTCTGATTCCCCACCTCTGATTCCCCATATCTGATTCCCCGCCTCTGTTTCCCCGCCTCGGATTCCCCGCCTCTGTTTCCCCATATCTGATTCCCGGCCTCTGATTCCCCGCCTCTGATTCCCCGCCTCTGATTCCCTGCCTCTGATTCCCCATCTCCGATTCCCCTCATCTAATACCCCGCCTCTGATTCTCCGCCACTGATTCACCTCATCTGATTCCACGCCTCTGATTCCCCGCCTCTGATTCCCCGCCTCTGATTCCCCGCCTCTGATTCCCCGCCTCTGATTCCCCGCCTATGTTTACCCGCCTCTGATTCCCCGCCTCTGATTCCACGCCTCTGATTCCCCGCCTCTGATTCCCCGCCTCTAATTCCCCGCCTCTGATACCGCACCTCTGATGTCCCGCATCTGATTCCCTGCATCTGATTCCCCGCCTCAGATTCCCCGCCTCTGATTTCCCGGCTCTGATTCCCCGCCTCTGATTCCCCACCTATGTTTACCCGCCTCTGTTTACTCGCCTATTTTCCCGCCTCTGGTTCCCCAACACAGATTCCCTGCCTCAGATTCCCTGCCTCTGATTCCCTGCCTCTGATTCCCTGCCTCTGATTCCCTGCATCTGATTGCCCGCCTCTGATTCCCCGCCTCTGATTCCCCACCTCTGATTCCCCACCTCTGATTCCCCACTTCTGATTCCCTGCCTCTGATTCACCGCCTCTGTTTCCCCGCCTCTGATTCCCCGCCTCTGATTCCCCACTTCTGATTGCCCGCCTCTGATTCCCTGCCTCTGATTCCCCGCCTCTGATTCCCCACATCTGATTCCCCGCTTCTGATTCCCCGCCTCTGATTCCCCGCCTCTGATTCCACGCCTCTGATTCCCCGCCTCTGATTCCCCGCCTCTGATTCCCCGCCTCTGATTCCCCTCATCTAATACCCCACCTCTGATTCCCCGCCTCTGATTCCCCGCATCTGATTCCCCGCCTCTGATTCCCCGCCTCTGATTCACCGCCTCTGATTCCCCGCCTCTGATTCCCTTCCTCTGATTCCCCGCCTATGTTTACCCGCCTCTGTTTACCCGCCTGTTTCCCCGTCTCTGATTCCCCACCTCAGATTCCCTACCTCAGATTCCGTGACTCTGATTCCCTGCCTCTGATTCCCTGCCTCTGATTCCCTGCATCTGAATGCCCATCTCTGATTCTCAACCTCTGATACCCCGCCTCTGATTCCCCGCCTCTGATTCCCCGCCTCTGATTCCCCACCTCTGATTCACTGACTCCCTTTCCGCTCAACTTTCCTGGCCTACGTTTCCCCACATATCTTTCCCCGCCTCTGATTCCCTGCCTCTGATTCCCCGCCTCTGATTCCCCGCCTCTGATTCCCCACCACTGTCTCTACGCCTCTCTTTTGCCTGCACTCTTTCCCCTCCACTCTTTCCGTGCCTCTCTTTCCCTCCCTCAATTTCAACAACTCTGTTTGATCTGTTCTGTGTAACTCATTTTCAACATACAAGTTCCAACCACCATGTTTCGCCCATCTCTTTCGCCGCCTCTATTTATGCACCTATGTTTACCCGCTTCTGTTTACCCGCCTGTTTCCCCACATCTCTTTCCCCACCTCTGATTCCACGCCTCTGATTCGCCGCCTCTGATTGCCCCCCTCTGATTCCCTGCCACTGATTCCCCGCCTCTGATTCCCCGCCTCTGATTCACCGCCTCCCTTTCCGTGCATCTTTCCTCGCCTACGTTTCCCCACATCTCTTTCCCCACCTCTGATTCCACGCCTCAGATTCGCCGTCTCTGATTTCCCGCCTCTGATTCCCTGCCTCTGATTCCCCGCCTCTGATTCCCCGCCTCTGATTCCCCCCTCTGATTCCCCGCCTCTGATTCCCCGCCTCTGATTCCCCACCTCTGATTCCCCGCCTCTGATTCCCTGCCTCTCTTTCCCTGCCTCTATTTCCGTGCCACTTTCTCTGCATCTCGTTTCCCAAATCTCATTTCCCCCTTCTGATAACCCTCATCAGATTCCCTGCCACAGATTCCCTGCCTCAGATTCCCTGCCTCAGATTCCCTGCATCAGAGTCCCTTCATCTGATTCCCTGCCTCTGATTCCCCGCCTCTGATTCCCCACCTCTGACTCCCTGCCTCAGATTCCCTGCCTCTTATTCCCTGCCTCTGATTCCCTGCCTCTGATTTCCTGCATCTGATTGCGCGCCTATGATTCTCCGCCTCTGATTCCCCGCCTCTGATTCCCCACCTCTCATTCTCCGTCTCTGATTCCACGCCTCTGATTCCCCGCATCTGATTCCCTGCCTCTGATAACCTGCCTCTGATTCCCTGCCTCTGATTCCCTGCCTCTGAGTCCCCACCTCTGATTCCCCGCGTCCGATTCCGCACCCATGTTTCACCGCCTCTGTTGCTATGCTTCTGATTTCCCGGCTCAGATTCACCGGCTCTGATTCCGCACCTCTGATTCCACGCCTCTCTTTCTGTGTCTCTGATTCCCCGCCTCTGATTCCACGCCTCTGATTACCCGCCTCTGATACCCTGCCTCTCTTTCCTTGCCTCTATTTCCGTGCCTCTTTCTCTGCATCTCGTTTCCCACATCTCATTTCCCCCTTCTGATAACCCGCATCAGATTTTCTGCCACAGATTCCCTGCCTCAGATTCCCTGCCTAAGATTCCCTGCATCAGATTCCCTTCATCTGATTCCCTGCCTCTGATTCTCCGCGGCTGATTCCCTGCCTCTGATTCCCAGCCTATGTTTACCCGCCTGTTTCCCCGCCTCTGATTCACTACCTCATATTCGCCCCCTCAGATTCCCTGCCTCTGATTCCCTGCATCTGATTGCACGCCTCTGATTCCCTGCCTCTGATTCCCCGCCTCTGATTCCCCGCCTCTGATTCCCCGCCTCTGATTCCCCACCTCTGATTCCCCACTTCTGATTCCCCGCCTCTGATTCCCCGCCTCTGATTCCCCGCCTCTGATTCCCCGCCTCTGATTCCCCACCTCTGATTCACTGCCTCAATTTCCGCTCAACTTTCCTGGCCTACGTTTCCCCACATATCTTTCCCCGCCTCTGAATTCCCGCCTCTGATTCCACGCCTCTGATTCCCCGCCTCTGATTCCCCGCCTCTGATTCCCAGCCTCTGATTCCCCTCCTCTGATACCCCGCTTCTGATTCCCCACCTCTGATTCCCCGCATCTGATTCCCCGCATCTGATTCCCCGCCTCTGATTCCCCACCTCTGATTCCCCGCCTCTTATTCCCCGCCTCTGATTCCCCGCCTCTGATTCCCCGCCTATGTTTACCAGCCTCTGTTTACCCGCCTGTTTCCCCGCCTCAGATTCCCTGCCTCAGATTCCCTGCAATAGATTCCCTTCATCTGATTCCCTGCCTCTGATTCCCTGCCTCTGATTCCCCGCCTCTGATTCCCCGCCTCTGATTCCCCACCTCAGATTCCCCCCTCTGATTCCCCGCCTCTGATTCCCCTCCTCTGATTCCCCGCCTCTGAATCCCCCCTCTGATTCCCCGCCTCTGATTCCCCGCCTCTGATTCCCCACATCAGATTCCCTGCCTCCCATTCCCTGCCTCAGATTCCCTGCCTCAGATTCCCTGCATCAGATTCCCTTCATCTGATTCCCTGCCTCTGATTCCCCGCCTCTGATTCCCCGCCACTGATTCGCCACCTCTGTCTCTACGCCTCTATTTTGCCTGCACTCTTTCCCCTCCACTCTTTCCGTGCCTCTCTTTCCCTCCCTCAATTTCAACAACTCTGTTTGATCTGTTCTGTGTAACTCATTTTCAACATACAAGTTCCAACCACTATGTTTCGCCCATCTCTTTCGCCGCCTCTATTTATGCACCTATGTTTACCCGCTTCTGTTTACCCGCCTGTTTCCCCACATCTCTTTCCACACCTCTGATTCCACGCCTCTGATTCCCCGCCTCTGATTCGCCGCCTCTGATTCACCGCCTCCCTTTCCGCGCAACTTTCCTGGCCTACGTTTCCCCACATCTCTTTCCCCACCTCTGATTCCACGCCTCAGATTCGCCGTCTCTGATTTCCCGCCTCTGATTCCCTGCCTCTGATTCCCCGCCTCTGATTCCCTGCCTCTGATTCCCCCCTCTGATTCCCCGCCTCTGATTCCCCACCTCTGATTCCCCGCCTCTGATACCCTGCCTCTCTTTCCCTGCCTCCATTTCCGTGCCTCTTTCTCTGCATCTCGTTTCCCAAATCTCATTTCCCCCTTCTGATAACCCTCATCAGATTCCCTGCCACAGATTCCCTGCCTCAGATTCCCTGCCTCAGATTCCCTGCATCAGATTCCCTTCATCTGATTCCCTGCCTCTGATTCCCCGCCTCTGATTCCCCACCTCTGACTCCCTGCCTCAGATTCCCTGCCTCTGATTCCCTGCCTCTGATTCCCTGCCTCTGATTTCATGCATCTGATTGCCCGCCTATGATTCTCCGCCTCTGATTCCCCGCCTCTGATTCCCCGCCTCTGATTCCCCGCCTCTGATTCCCCGCCTCTGATTCCCCGCATCTGATTCCCTGCCTCTGATAACCTGCCTCTGATTCCCTGCCTCTGATTCCCTGCCTCTGAGTCCCCACCTCTGATTCCCCGCGTCCGATTCCGCACCCATGTTTCACCGCCTCTGTTGCTATGCTTCTGATTTCCCGGCTCAGATTCACCGGCTCTGATTCCGCACCTCTGATTCCACGCCTCTCTTTCTGTGTCTCTGATTCCCCGCCTCTGATTCCACGCCTCTGATTACCCGCCTCTGATACCCTGCCTCTCTTTCCCTGCCTCTATTTCCGTGCCTCTTTCACTGCATCTCGTTTCCCACATCTCATTTCCCCCTTCTGATAACCCGCATCAGATTTTCTGCCACAGATTCCCTGCCTCAGATTCCCTGCCTCAGATTCCCTGCATCAGATTCCCTGCCTCAGATTCCCTGCATCTGATTGCCCGCCTCTGATTCCTTGCCTCTGATTCCCTGCCTCTGATTCCCTGCATCTGATTGTCCGCCTCTGAATCCCTGCCTCTGATTCCCCGCCTCTGATTCCCCGCCTCTGATTCCCCGCCTCTGATTCCCCACCTCTGATTCCCCACTTCTGATTCCCCGCCTCTGATTCCCCGCCTCTGATTCCCCGCCTCTGATTCCCCGCCTCTGATTCCCCACCTCTGATTCACTGCCTCCATTTCCGCTCAACTTTCCTGGCCTACGTTTCCCCACATATCTTTCCTCGCCTCTGAATTCCCGCCTCTGATTCCACGCCTCTGATTCCCCGCCTCTGATTCCCCACCTCTGATTCCCCGCCTCTGATTCCCCTCCTCTGATACCCCGCTTCTGATTCCCCACCTCTGATTCCCCGCATATGATTCCCCGCATCTGATTCCCCGCCTCTGATTCCCCGCCTCTGATTCCCCGCCTCTGATTCCCCGCCTCTGATTCCCCGCCTATGTTTACCCGCCTCTGTTTACCCGCCTGTTTTCCCGCCTCAGATTCCCTGCCTCAGATTCACTGCATCAGATTCCCTTCATCTGATTCCCTGCCTCTGATTCCCCGCCTCTGTTTACCCGACTGTTTCCCCGCCTCTGATTCACCACCTCATATTCGCCATCTCAGGTTCCCTGCCTCAGATTCCCTGCCTCAGATTCCCTGCATCAGATTCCCTTCATTTGATTCCCTGCCTCTGATTCCCTGCATCTGATTGCCCGCCTCTGATTCCCCGCCTCTGATTCCCCGCCTCTGATTCCCCACCTCTGATTCCCCACTTCTGATTCCCCGCCTCTGATTCCCCGCCTCTGATTCCCTGCCTCAGATTCCCTGCATCAGATTCCCTTCATCTGATTCCCTGCCTCTGATTCCCTGCCTCTGATTCCCCGCCTCTGATTCCCCGCCTCTGATTCCCCACCTCAGATTCCCCCCTCTGATTCCCCGCCTCTGATTCCCCTCCTCTGATTCCCCGCCTCTGAATCCCCCCTCTGATTCCCCGCCTCTGATTCCCCGCCTCTGATTCCCCACATCAGATTCCCTGCCTCCCATTCCCTGCCTCAGATTCCCTGCCTCAGATTCCCTGCATCAGATTCCCTTCATCTGATTCCCTGCCTCTGATTCCCCGCCTCTGATTCCCCGCCACTGATTCGCCACCTCTGTCTCTACGCCTCTATTTTGCATGCACTCTTTCCCCTCCACTCTTTCCGTGCCTCTCTTTCCCTCCCTCAATTTCAACAACTCTGTTTGATCTGTTCTGTGTAACTCATTTTCAACATACAAGTTCCAACCACTATGTTTCGCCCATCTCTTTCGCCGCCTCTATTTATGCACCTATGTTTACCCGCTTCTGTTTACCCGCCTGTTTCCCCACATCTCTTTCCACACCTCTGATTCCACGCCTCTGATTCCCCGCCTCTGATTCCCCACCTCTGATTCCCCGCCTCTGATTCCACGCCTCTGATTCCCCACTTCTGAATCCCCACCTCTGATTCTCCGCCTCTGATACCCTGCCTCTGATAACTTTTTACTGATTCCCTGCCTCAGATTCCCTGCCTCCGATTCCCTGCCTCAGATTCCCTGCCTCAGATTCCCTGCATCAGATTCCCTTCATCTGATTCCCCGCCTCTGATTCCCCACCTCTGTCTCTACGCCTCTATTTTGCCTGCACTCTTTCCCCTCCACTCTTTCTGTGCCTCTCTTTCCCTCCCTCAATTTCAACAACTCTGTTTGATCTGTTCTGTGTACCTAATTTTCAACACACAAGTTCCAACCACTATGTTTCGCCCATCTCTTTCGCTGCCTCTATTTATGCAGCTATGTTTACCCGCTTCTGTTTACCCGCCTGATTCCCCACATCTCTTTCCCCACCTCTGATTCCACGCCTCTGATTCCCCGCCTCTGATTCCCCGCCTCTGATTCCCCGCCTCTGATTCACCGCCTCTGATTTCCCGCCTCTGATTCACTGCCTCTGATTCCCTGCCTAAAATTCCCCACCTCTGATTCCCCCCTCTGATTCCCCGCCTCTGATTCCCAGCCTCTGATTCCCCACCTCTGATTCCCCGCCTCTGATTCCCTGCCTGTCTTTCCCTGCCTCTATTTCCGTGCCTCTTTCTCTGCATCTCGTTTCCCACATCTCATTTCCCCCTTCTGATAACCCGCATCAGATTCCCTGCCACAGATTCCCTGCCTCAGATTCCCTGCCTCAGATTCCCTGCATCAGATTCCCTTCATCTGATTCCCTGCCTCTGATTCCCCGCCTCTGATTCCCCACCTCTGATTCCCTGCCTCAGATTCCCTGCCTCTGATTCCCTGCCTCTGATTCCCTGCCTCTGATTTCCTGCATCTGATTGCCCGCCTCTGATTCTCCGCCTCTGATTCCCCGCCTCTGATTCCCCGCCTCTGATTCGCCGCCTCTGATTCCCCGCCTCTGATTTCCCACCTCTGATTCCCTGCCTCTGATAACCTGCCTCTGAATCCCTGCCTCTGATTCCCGGCCTCTGAGTCCCCACCTCTGATTCCCCGTGTCCGATTCCGCACCCATGTTTCACCACGTCTGTTGCTCTGCTTCTGATTTCCCGGCTCAGATTCACCGGCTCTGATTCCGCACATCTGATTCCACGCCTCTCTTTCTGTGTCTCTGATTCCCCGCCTCTGATTCCACGCCTCTGATTACCCGCCTCTGATACCCTGCCTCTCTTTCCCTGCCTCTATTTCCGTGCCTCTTTCTCTGCATCTCGTTTCCCACATCTCATTTCCCCCTTCTGATAACCCGCATCAGATTCCCTGCCACAGATTCCCTGCCTCAGATACCCTGCCTCAGATTCCCTGCATCAGATTCCCTTCATCTGATTCCCTGCCTCTGATTCCCCGCGGCTGATTCCCTGCCTCTGATTCCCCGCCTCTGTTTTCCCGACTGTTTCCCCGCCTCTGATTCACCACCTCATATTCGCCATCTCAGGTTCCCTGCCTCTGATTCCCTGCCTCTGATTCCCTGCATCTGATTGCCCGCCTCTGATACCCTGCCTCTGATTCCCCGCCTCTGATTCCCCGCCTCTGATTCCCAGCCTCTGATTTCCCACCTCTGATTCCCCACTTCTGATTCCCCGCCTCTGATTCCCCGTCTCTGATTCCACGCCTCTGATTCCCCGCCTCTGATTCCACGCCTCTGATTCCCCGCCTCTGATACCCCGCCTCTGATTCCCCGCCTCTGATTCCCTGCATCTGATTCCCCGCCTCAGATTCCCCGCCTCTGATTCCCCGACTCTGATTCCCCGCCTCTGATTCCCCGCCTCTGATTCCCCGCCTCTGATTCCCCGCCTATGTTTACCCGCCTCTGTTTACCCGCCTGTTTTCCCGCCTCTGATTGCCCACCTCAGATTCCCTGCCTCAGATTCCCTGCCTCAGATTCCCTGCCTCTGATTCCCTGCCTCTGATTCCCTGCATCTGATTGCCCGCCTCTGATTACCTGCCTCTGATTCCCCGCCTCTGATTCCCCACCTCTGATTCCCCACTTCTGATTCCCCGCCTCTGATTCCCCGCGTCTGATTCCCCGCCTCTGATTCACCTCCTCTGATTCCCCGCCTCTGATTCCCCGCCTCTGATTCCCCACCTCTGATTGCCCCGCCTCTGCTTCGCTGATTCTGATTCCCCGGCTCTGATTCCCCACCTCTGATTCCCCACTTCTGATTCCCCACCTCTGATTCCCCGCCTCTGATTGCACGCCTCTGATTCCCCGCCTCTGATTCCCCGCCTCTGATTCCCCGCCTCTGATTCCCCTCCTCTGATACCCCGCCTCTGATTCCCCACCTCTGATTCCCCGCATCTGATTCCCCGCCTCTGATTCCCCGCCTCTGATTCCCTGCCTCTGATTCCCCACCTCTGATTTCGCGCCTCTGATTCCCCGCCTCTGATTTCCCCTCCCTTTCCGCTCAACTTTCCTGGCCTACTTTTCCCCACATATCTTTCCCCGCCTCTGATTTCCCGCCTCTGATTCCACGCCTCTGAATCCCCGCCTATGTTTACCCGCCTCTGTTTAACCGCCTGTTTTCCCGCCTCTGATTCCCCACCACAGATTCCCTGCCTCAGATTCCCTGCCTCAGATTCCCTGCATCAGATTCCCTTCATTTGATTCCCTGCGTCTGGTTCCCTGCCTCTGATTCCCTGCCTCTGATTCCCTGCATCTGATTGCCCGCCTCTGATTCCCCGCCTCTGATTCCCCACCTCTGATTCCCCACTTCTGATTCCCCGCCTCTGATTCCCCGCCTCTGATTCCCCGCCTCTGATTCACCGCCTCCGATTCCCCGCCTCTGATTCCCCGCCTCTGATTCCCCACTTCTGATTGCCCGCCTCTGATTCCACGCCTCTGATTCCCCGCCTCTGATTCCCCACCTCTGATTCCCCACTTCTGATTCCCCACCTCTGATTCCCCGCCTCTGATTCCACGCCTCTGATTCCCCACCTCTGATTCCCCACTTCTGATTCCCCACCTCTGATTCTCCGCCTCTGATACCCTGCCTCTGATAACTTTTTACTGATTCCCTGCCTCAGATTCCCTGCCTCCGATTCCCTGCCTCAGATTCCCTGCCTCAGTTTCCCTGCATTAGATTCCCTTCATCTGATTCCCTGCCTCTGATTCCCCGCCTCTGATTCCCCGCATCTGATTCCCCACCTCTGTCTCTACGCCTCTATTTTGCCTGCACTCTTTCCCCTCCACTCTTTCCGTGCCTCTCTTTCCCTCCCTCAATTTCAACAACTCTGTTTGATCTGTTCTGTGTAACTAATTTTCAACACAAAAGTTCCAACCACTATGTTTCGCCCATCTCTTTCGCTGCATCTATTGATGCAGCTATGTTTACCCGCTTCTGTTTACCCGCCTGTTTCCCCACATCTCTTTCCCCACCTCTGATTCCACGCCTCTGATTCCCCGCCTCTGATTCCCCGCCTCTGATTCCCCGCCTCTGATTCACCGCCTCCCTTTCCGAGCAACTTTCCTGGCCTACGTTTCCCCACATCTCTTTCCCCACCTGTGATTCCACGCCTCAGATTCGCCGCCTCTGATTTCCTGCCTCTGATTCCCTGCCTCTGATTCCCCGCCTCTGATTCCCCACCTCTGATTCCCCTCTCTGATTTCCCGCCTCTGATTCCCCGCCTCTGATTCCACGCCTCTGATTACCCGCCTCTGATACACTGCCTCTCTTTCCCTGCCTCTATTTCCGTGCCTCTTTCTCTGCATCTCGTTTCCCACATCTCATTTCCCCCTTCTGATAACCCGCATCAGATTCCCTGCCACAGATTCCCTGCCTCAGATTCCCTGCCTCAGATTCCCTGCATCAGATTCCCTTCATCTGATTCCCTGCCTCTGATTCCCCGCCTCTGATTCCCTGCATCTGATTCCCAGCCTCTGTTTACCCGCCTGTTTCCCCGCCTCTGATTCACCACCTCATATTCGCCACCTCAGGTTCCCTGCCTCTGATTCCCTGCCTCTGATTCGCTGCCTCTGATTCCCTGCATCTGACTGCCCGCCTCTGATACCCTGCCTCTGATTCCCCGCCTCTGATTCCCCGCCTCTGATTCCCCGCCTCTGATTTCCCACCTCTGATTCCCCACTTCTGATTCCCCGCCTCTGATTCCCCGTCTGTGATTCCACGCCTCTGATTCCCCGCCTCTGATTCCGCGCCTCTGATTCCCCGCCTCTGATACCCCGCCTCTGATTCCCCGCCTCTGATTCCCTGCATCTGATTCCCCGCCTCAGATTCCCCGCCTCTGATTCCCCGACTCTGATTCCCCGCCTCTGATTCCCCGCCTCTGATTCCCCGCCTATGTTTACCCGCCTCAGTTTACCCGCCTGTTTTCCCGCCTCTGATTGCCCACCTCAGATTCCCTGCCTCAGATTCCCTGCCTCAGATTCCCTGCCTCTGATTCCCTGCCTCTGATTCCCTGCATCTGATTGCCCGCCTCTGATTACCTGCCTCTGATTCCCCGCCTCTGATTCCCCACCTCTGATTCCCCACTTCTGATTCCCCGCCTCTGATTCCCCGCGTCTGATTCCCCGCCTCTGATTCACCGCCTCTGATTCCCCGCCTCTGATTCCCCGCCTCTGATTCCCCACCTCTGATTGCCCCGCCTCTGATTCGCTGATTCTGATTCCCCGCCTCTGATTCCCCACCTCTGATTCCCCACTTCTTATTCCCCGCCTCTGATTCCCCGCCTCTGATTCCACGCCTCTGATTCCCCGCCTCTGATTCCCCGCCTCTGATTCCACGCCTCTGATTCCCCTCCTCTGATACCCCGCCTCTGATTCCCCACCTCTGATTCCCCGCATCTGATTCCCCGCCTCTGATTCCCCGCCTCTGATTCCCTGCCTCTGATTCCCCGCCTCTGCTTCCGCGCCTCTGATTCCCCACCTATGTTTACCCACCTCTGTTTACCCACCTGTTTCCCCGCCTCTGATTCCCCACTTCAGATTCCCTGCCTCAGATTCCCCGCCTCTGATTCTCCGCCTCTGATTCCCCGCCTCTGATTCCCCACCTCTGATTCCCCACTTCTGATTCCCTGCCTCTGATTCCCCGCCTCTGATTCCCCGCCTCTGATTCCCCGCCTCTGATTCCCCACCTCTGATTCACTGCCTCCCTTTCCGCTCAACTTTCCTGGCCTACTTTTCCCCACATATCTTTCCCCGCCTCTGATTTCCCGCCTCTGATTCCACGCCTCTGATTACCCGCCTATGTTTACCCGCCTCTGTTTACCCGCCTGTTTTCCTGCCTCTGATTCCCCACCACAGATTCCCTGCCTCAGATTCCCTGCCTCAGATTCCCTGCATCAGATTCCCTTCATCTGATTCCCTGCCTCTGATTCCCTGCCTCTGATTCCCCGCCTCTGATTCCCCGCCTCTGATTCCCCACCTCAGATTCCCCCCTCTGATTCCCCGCCTCTGATTCCCCTCCTCTGATTCCCCGCCTCTGAATCCCCCCTCTGATTCCCCGCCTCTGATTCCCCGCCACTGATTCCCCACATCAGATTCCCTGCCTCCCATTCCCTGCCTCAGATTCCCTGCCTCAGATTCCCTGCATCAGATTCCCTTCATCTGATTCCCTGCCTCTGATTCCCCGCCTCTGATTCCCCGCCACTGATTCGCCACCTCTGTCTCTACGCCTCTATTTTGCCTGCACTCTTTCCCCTCCACTCTTTCCGTGCCTCTCTTTCCCTCCCTCAATTTCAACAACTCTGTTTGATCTGTTCTGTGTAACTCATTTTCAACATACAAGTTCCAACCACTATGTTTCGCCCATCTCTTTCGCCGCCTCTATTTATGCACCTATGTTTACCCGCTTCTGTTTACCCGCCTGTTTCCCCACATCTCTTTCCACACCTCTGATTCCACGCCTCTGATTCCCCGCCTCTGATTCGCCGCCTCTGATTCACCGCCTCCCTTTCCGCGCAACTTTCCTGGCCTACGTTTCCCCACATCTCTTTCCCCACCTCTGATTCCACGCCTCAGATTCGCCGTCTCTGATTTCCCGCCTCTGATTCCCTGCCTCTGATTCCCCGCCTCTGATTCCCTGCCTCTGATTCCCCCCTCTGATTCCCCGCCTCTGATTCCCCACCTCTGATTCCCCGCCTCTGATTCCCTGCCTCTCTTTCCCTGCCTCCATTTCCGTGCCTCTTTCTCTGCATCTCGTTTCCCAAATCTCATTTCCCCCTTCTGATAACCCTCATCAGATTCCCTGCCACAGATTCCCTTCCTCAGATTCCCTGCCTCAGATTCCCTGCATCAGATTCCCTTCATCTGATTCCCTGCCTCTGATTCCCCGCCTCTGATTCCCCACCTCTGACTCCCTGCCTCAGATTCCCTGCCTCTGATTCCCTGCCTCTGATTCACTGCCTCTGATTTCATGCATCTGATTGCCCGCCTATGATTCTCCGCCTCTGATTCCCCGCCTCTGATTCCCCGCCTCTGATTCCCCGCCTCTGATTCCCCGCCTCTGATTCCCCGCATCTGATTCCCTGCCTCTGATAACCTGCCTCTGATTCCCTGCCTCTGAGTCCCCACCTCTGATTCCCCGCGTCCGATTCCGCACCCATGTTTCACCGCCTCTGTTGCTATGCTTCTGATTTCCCGGCTCAGATTCACCGGCTCTGATTCCGCACCTCTGATTCCACGCCTCTCTTTCTGTGTCTCTGATTCCCCGCCTCTGATTCCACGCCTCTGATTACCCGCCTCTGATACCCTGCCTCTCTTTCCCTGCCTCTATTTCCGTGCCTCTTTCACTGCATCTCGTTTCCCACATCTCATTTCCCCCTTCTGATAACCCGCATCAGATTTTCTGCCACAGATTCCCTGCCTCAGATTCCCTGCCTCAGATTCCCTGCATCAGATTCCCTGCCTCAGATTCCCTGCATCTGATTGCCCGCCTCTGATTCCTTGCCTCTGATTCCCTGCCTCTGATTCCCTGCATCTGATTGTCCGCCTCTGAATCCCTGCCTCTGATTCCCCGCCTCTGATTCCCCGCCTCTGATTCCCCGCCTCTGATTCCCCACCTCTGATTCCCCACTTCTGATTCCCCGCCTCTGATTCCCCGCCTCTGATTCCCCGCCTCTGATTCCCCGCCTCTGATTCCCCACCTCTGATTCACTGCCTCCATTTCCGCTCAACTTTCCTGGCCTACGTTTCCCCACATATCTTTCCTCGCCTCTGAATTCCCGCCTCTGATTCCACGCCTCTGATTCCCCGCCTCTGATTCCCCACCTCTGATTCCCCGCCTCTGATTCCCCTCCTCTGATACCCCGCTTCTGATTCCCCACCTCTGATTCCCCGCATATGATTCCCCGCATCTGATTCCCCGCCTCTGATTCCCCGCCTCTGATTCCCCGCCTCTGATTCCCCGCCTCTGATTCCCCGCCTATGTTTACCCGCCTCTGTTTACCCGCCTGTTTTCCCGCCTCAGATTCCCTGCCTCAGATTCACTGCATCAGATTCCCTTCATCTGATTCCCTGCCTCTGATTCCCCGCCTCTGTTTACCCGACTGTTTCCCCGCCTCTGATACACCACCTCATATTCGCCATCTCAGGTTCCCTGCCTCAGATTCCCTGCCTCAGATTCCCTGCATCAGATTCCCTTCATTTGATTCCCTGCGTCTGATTCCCTGCCTCTGATTCCCTGCATCTGATTGCCCGCCTCTGATTCCCCGCCTCTGATTCCCCGCCTCTGATTCCCCACCTCTGATTCCCCACTTCTGATTCCCCGCCTCTGATTCCCCGCCTCTGATTCCCTGCCTCAGATTCCCTGCATCAGATTCCCTTCATCTGATTCCCTGCCTCTGATTCCCTGCCTCTGATTCCCCGCCTCTGATTCCCCGCCTCTGATTCCCCACCTCAGATTCCCCCCTCTGATTCCCCGCCTCTGATTCCCCTCCTCTGATTCCCCGCCTCTGAATCCCCCCTCTGATTCCCCGCCTCTGATTCCCCGCCTCTGATTCCCCACATCAGATTCCCTGCCTCCCATTCCCTGCCTCAGATTCCCTGCCTCAGATTCCCTGCATCAGATTCCCTTCATCTGATTCCCTGCCTCTGATTCCCCGCCTCTGATTCCCCGCCACTGATTCGCCACCTCTGTCTCTACGCCTCTATTTTGCCTGCACTCTTTCCCCTCCACTCTTTCCGTGCCTCTCTTTCCCTCCCTCAATTTCAACAACTCTGTTTGATCTGTTCTGTGTAACTCATTTTCAACATACAAGTTCCAACCACTATGTTTCGCCCATCTCTTTCGCCGCCTCTATTTATGCACCTATGTTTACCCGCTTCTGTTTACCCGCCTGTTTCCCCACATCTCTTTCCACACCTCTGATTCCACGCCTCTGATTCCCCGCCTCTGATTCGCCGCCTCTGATTCACCGCCTCCCTTTCCGCGCAACTTTCCTGGCCTACGTTTCCCCACATCTCTTTCCCCACCTCTGATTCCACGCCTCAGATTCGCCGTCTCTGATTTCCCGCCTCTGATTTCCTGCCTCTGATTCCCCGCCTCTGATTCCCTGCCTCTGATTCCCCCCTCTGATTCCCCGCCTCTGATTCCCCACCTCTGATTCCCCGCCTCTGATTCCCTGCCTCTCTTTCCCTGCCTCTATTTCCGTGCCTCTTTCTCTGCATCTCGTTTCCCAAATCTCATTTCCCCCTTCTGATAACCCTCATCAGATTCCCTGCCACAGATTCCCTGCCTCAGATTCCCTGCCTCAGATTCCCTGCATCAGATTCCCTTCATCTGATTCCCTGCCTCTGATTCCCCGCCTCTGATTCCCCACCTCTGACTCCCTGCCTCAGATTCCCTGCCTCTGATTCCCTGCCTCTGATTCCCTGCCTCTGATTTCATGCATCTGATTGCCCGCCTATGATTCTCCGCCTCTGATTCCCCGCCTCTGATTCCCCGCCTCTGATTCCCCGCCTCTGATTCCCCGCCTCTGATTCCCCGCATCTGATTCCCTGCCTCTGATAACCTGCCTCTGATTCCCTGCCTCTGATTCCCTGCCTCTGAGTCCCCACCTCTGATTCCCCGCGTCCGATTCCGCACCCATGTTTCACCGCCTCTGTTGCTATGCTTCTGATTTCCCGGCTCAGATTCACCGGCTCTGATTCCGCACCTCTGATTCCACGCCTCTCTTTCTGTGTCTCTGATTCCCCGCCTCTGATTCCACGCCTCTGATTACCCGCCTCTGATACCCTGCCTCTCTTTCCCTGCCTCTATTTCCGTGCCTCTTTCACTGCATCTCGTTTCCCACATCTCATTTCCCCCTTCTGATAACCCGCATCAGATTTTCTGCCACAGATTCCCTGCCTCAGATTCCCTGCCTCAGATTCCCTGCATCAGATTCCCTGCCTCAGATTCCCTGCATCTGATTGCCCCCCTCTGATTCCTTGCCTCTGATTCCCTGCCTCTGATTCCCTGCATCTGATTGTCCGCCTCTGAATCCCTGCCTCTGATTCCCCGCCTCTGATTCCCCGCCTCTGATTCCCCGCCTCTGATTCCCCACCTCTGATTCCCCACTTCTGATTCCCCGCCTCTGATTCCCCGCCTCTGATTCCCCGCCTCTGATTCCCCGCCTCTGATTCCCCACCTCTGATTCACTGCCTCCATTTCCGCTCAACTTTCCTGGCCTACGTTTCCCCACATATCTTTCCTCGCCTCTGAATTCCCGCCTCTGATTCCACGCCTCTGATTCCCCGCCTCTGATTCCCCAATTCTGATTCCCCGCCTCTGATTCCCCTCCTCTGATACCCCGCTTCTGATTCCCCGCCTCTGATTCCCCGCCTCTGATTCCCCGCATCTGATTCCCTGCCTCTGATAACCTGCCTCTGATTCCCTGCCTCTGAGTCCCCACCTCTGATTCCCCGCGTCCGATTCCGCACCCATGTTTCACCGCCTCTGTTGCTATGCTTCTGATTTCCCGGCTCAGATTCACCGGCTCTGATTCCGCACCTCTGATTCCACGCCTCTCTTTCTGTGTCTCTGATTCCCCGCCTCTGATTCCACGCCTCTGATTACCCGCCTCTGATACCCTGCCTCTCTTTCCCTGCCTCTATTTCCGTGCCTCTTTCACTGCATCTCGTTTCCCACATCTCATTTCCCCCTTCTGATAACCCGCATCAGATTTTCTGCCACAGATTCCCTGCCTCAGATTCCCTGCCTCAGATTCCCTGCATCAGATTCCCTGCCTCAGATTCCCTGCATCTGATTGCCCGCCTCTGATTCCTTGCCTCTGATTCCCTGCCTCTGATTCCCTGCATCTGATTGTCCGCCTCTGAATCCCTGCCTCTGATTCCCCGCCTCTGATTCCCCGCCTCTGATTCCCCGCCTCTGATTCCCCACCTCTGATTCCCCACTTCTGATTCCCCGCCTCTGATTCCCCGCCTCTGATTCCCCGCCTCTGATTCCCCGCCTCTGATTCCCCACCTCTGATTCACTGCCTCCATTTCCGCTCAACTTTCCTGGCCTACGTTTCCCCACATATCTTTCCTCGCCTCTGAATTCCCGCCTCTGATTCCACGCCTCTGATTCCCCGCCTCTGATTCCCCACCTCTGATTCCCCGCCTCTGATTCCCCTCCTCTGATACCCCGCTTCTGATTCCCCACCTCTGATTCCCCGCATATGATTCCCCGCATCTGATTCCCCGCCTCTGATTCCCCGCCTCTGATTCCCCGCCTCTGATTCCCCGCCTCTGATTCCCCGCCTATGTTTACCCGCCTCTGTTTACCCGCCTGTTTTCCCGCCTCAGATTCCCTGCCTCAGATTCACTGCATCAGATTCCCTTCATCTGATTCCCTGCCTCTGATTCCCCGCCTCTGTTTACCCGACTGTTTCCCCGCCTCTGATACACCACCTCATATTCGCCATCTCAGGTTCCCTGCCTCAGATTCCCTGCCTCAGATTCCCTGCATCAGATTCCCTTCATTTGATTCCCTGCGTCTGATTCCCTGCCTCTGATTCCCTGCATCTGATTGCCCGCCTCTGATTCCCCGCCTCTGATTCCCCGCCTCTGATTCCCCACCTCTGATTCCCCACTTCTGATTCCCCGCCTCTGATTCCCCGCCTCTGATTCCCTGCCTCAGATTCCCTGCATCAGATTCCCTTCATCTGATTCCCTGCCTCTGATTCCCTGCCTCTGATTCCCCGCCTCTGATTCCCCGCCTCTGATTCCCCACCTCAGATTCCCCCCTCTGATTCCCCGCCTCTGATTCCCCTCCTCTGATTCCCCGCCTCTGAATCCCCCCTCTGATTCCCCGCCTCTGATTCCCCGCCTCTGATTCCCCACATCAGATTCCCTGCCTCCCATTCCCTGCCTCAGATTCCCTGCCTCAGATTCCCTGCATCAGATTCCCTTCATCTGATTCCCTGCCTCTGATTCCCCGCCTCTGATTCCCCGCCACTGATTCGCCACCTCTGTCTCTACGCCTCTATTTTGCCTGCACTCTTTCCCCTCCACTCTTTCCGTGCCTCTCTTTCCCTCCCTCAATTTCAACAACTCTGTTTGATCTGTTCTGTGTAACTCATTTTCAACATACAAGTTCCAACCACTATGTTTCGCCCATCTCTTTCGCCGCCTCTATTTATGCACCTATGTTTACCCGCTTCTGTTTACCCGCCTGTTTCCCCACATCTCTTTCCACACCTCTGATTCCACGCCTCTGATTCCCCGCCTCTGATTCGCCGCCTCTGATTCACCGCCTCCCTTTCCGCGCAACTTTCCTGGCCTACGTTTCCCCACATCTCTTTCCCCACCTCTGATTCCACGCCTCAGATTCGCCGTCTCTGATTTCCCGCCTCTGATTTCCTGCCTCTGATTCCCCGCCTCTGATTCCCTGCCTCTGATTCCCCCCTCTGATTCCCCGCGTCTGATTCCCCACCTCTGATTTCCCGCCTCTGATTCCCTGCCTCTCTTTCCCTGCCTCTATTTCCGTGCCTCTTTCTCTGCATCTCGTTTCCCAAATCTCATTTCCCCCTTCTGATAACCCTCATCAGATTCCCTGCCACAGATTCCCTGCCTCAGATTCCCTGCCTCAGATTCCCTGCATCAGATTCCCTTCATCTGATTCCCTGCCTCTGATTCCCCGCCTCTGATTCCCCACCTCTGACTCCCTGCCTCAGATTCCCTGCCTCTGATTCCCTGCCTCTGATTCCCTGCCTCTGATTTCATGCATCTGATTGCCCGCCTATGATTCTCCGCCTCTGATTCCCCGCCTCTGATTCCCCGCCTCTGATTCCCCGCCTCTGATTCCCCGCCTCTGATTCCCCGCATCTGATTCCCTGCCTCTGATAACCTGCCTCTGATTCCCTGCCTCTGATTCCCTGCCTCTGAGTCCCCACCTCTGATTCCCCGCGTCCGATTCCGCACCCATGTTTCACCGCCTCTGTTGCTATGCTTCTGATTTCCCGGCTCAGATTCACCGGCTCTGATTCCGCACCTCTGATTCCACGCCTCTCTTTCTGTGTCTCTGATTCCCCGCCTCTGATTCCACGCCTCTGATTACCCGCCTCTGATACCCTGCCTCTCTTTCCCTGCCTCTATTTCCGTGCCTCTTTCACTGCATCTCGTTTCCCACATCTCATTTCCCCCTTCTGATAACCCGCATCAGATTTTCTGCCACAGATTCCCTGCCTCAGATTCCCTGCCTCAGATTCCCTGCATCAGATTCCCTGCCTCAGATTCCCTGCATCTGATTGCCCCCCTCTGATTCCTTGCCTCTGATTCCCTGCCTCTGATTCCCTGCATCTGATTGTCCGCCTCTGAATCCCTGCCTCTGATTCCCCGCCTCTGATTCCCCGCCTCTGATTCCCCGCCTCTGATTCCCCACCTCTGATTCCCCACTTCTGATTCCCCGCCTCTGATTCCCCGCCTCTGATTCCCCGCCTCTGATTCCCCGCCTCTGATTCCCCACCTCTGATTCACTGCCTCCATTTCCGCTCAACTTTCCTGGCCTACGTTTCCCCACATATCTTTCCTCGCCTCTGAATTCCCGCCTCTGATTCCACGCCTCTGATTCCCCGCCTCTGATTCCCCAATTCTGATTCCCCGCGTCTGATTCCCCTCCTCTGATACCCCGCTTCTGATTCCCCACCTCTGATTCCCCGCATATGATTCCCCGCATCTGATTCCCCGCCTCTGATTCCCCGCCTCTGATTCCCCGCCTCTGATTCCCCGCCTCTGATTCCCCGCCTATGTTTACCCGCCTCTGTTTACCCGCCTGTTTTCCCGCCTCAGATTCCCTGCCTCAGATTCACTGCATCAGATTCCCTTCATCTGATTCCCTGCCTCTGATTCCCCGCCTCTGTTTACCCGACTGTTTCCCCGCCTCTGATTCACCACCTCATATTCGCCATCTCAGGTTCCCTGCCTCAGATTCCCTGCCTCAGATTCCCTGCATCAGATTCCCTTCATTTGATTCCCTGCGTCTGATTCCCTGCCTCTGATTCCCTGCATCTGATTGCCCGCCTCTGATTCCCCGCCTCTGATTCCCCGCCTCTGATTCCCCACCTCTGATTCCCCACTTCTGATTCCCCGCCTCTGATTCCCCGCCTCTGATTCCCCGCCTCTGATTCACCGCCTCTGATTCCCCGCCTCTGATTCCCCACCTCTGATTCCCCACTTCTGATTGCCCGCCTCTGATTCCACGCCTCTGATTCCCCGCCTCTGATTCCCCACCTCTGATTCCCCGCCTCTGATTCCACGCCTCTGATTCCCCACTTCTGAATCCCCACCTCTGATTCTCCGCCTCTGATACCCTGCCTCTGATAACTTTTTACTGATTCCCTGCCTCAGATTCCCTGCCTCCGATTCCCTGCCTCAGATTCCCTGCCTCAGATTCCCTGCATCAGATTCCCTTCATCTGATTCCCCGCCTCTGATACCCCACCTCTGTCTCTACGCCTCTATTTTGCCTGCACTCTTTCCCCTCCACTCTTTCTGTGCCTCTCTTTCCCTCCCTCAATTTCAACAACTCTGTTTGATCTGTTCTGTGTACCTAATTTTCAACACACAAGTTCCAACCACTATGTTTCGCCCATCTCTTTCGCTGCCTCTATTTATGCAGCTATGTTTACCCGCTTCTGTTTACCCGCCTGATTCCCCACATCTCTTTCCCCACCTCTGATTCCACGCCTCTGATTCCCCGCCTCTGATTCCCCGCCTCTGATTCCCCGCCTCTGATTCACCGCCTCTGATTTCCCGCCTCTGATTCACTGCCTCTGATTCCCTGCCTATGATTCCCCACCTCTGATTCCCCCCTCTGATTCCCCGCCTCTGATTCCCAGCCTCTGAATCCCCACCTCTGATTCCCCGCCTCTGATTCCCTGCCTGTCTTTCCCTGCCTCTATTTCCGTGCCTCTTTCTCTGCATCTCGTTTCCCACATCTCATTTCCCCCTTCTGATAACCCGCATCAGATTCCCTGCCACAGATTCCCTGCCTCAGATTCCCTGCCTCAGATTCCCTGCATCAGATTCCCTTCATCTGATTCCCTGCCTCTGATTCCCCGCCTCTGATTCCCCACCTCTGATTCCCTGCCTCAGATTCCCTGCCTCTGATTCCCTGCCTCTGATTCCCTGCCTCTGATTTCCTGCATCTGATTGCCCGCCTCTGATACTCCGCCTCTGATTCCCCGCCTCTGATTCCCCGCCTCTGATTCGCCGCCTCTGATTCCCCGCCTCTGATTTCCCACCTCTGATTCCCTGCCTCTGATAACCTGCCTCTGAATCCCTGCCTCTGATTCCCGGCCTCTGAGTCCCCACCTCTGATTCCCCGTGTCCGATTCCGCACCCATGTTTCACCACCTCTGTTGCTCTGCTTCTGATTTCCCGGCTCAGATTCACCGGCTCTGATTCCGCACATCTGATTCCACGCCTCTCTTTCTGTGTCTCTGATTCCCCGCCTCTGATTCCACGCCTCTGATTACCCGCCTCTGATACCCTGCCTCTCTTTCCCTGCCTCTATTTCCGTGCCTCTTTCTCTGCATCTCGTTTCCCACATCTCATTTCCCCCTTCTGATAACCCGCATCAGATTCCCTGCCACAGATTCCCTGCCTCAGATACCCTGCCTCAGATTCCCTGCATCAGATTCCCTTCATCTGATTCCCTGCCTCTGATTCCCCGCGGCTGATTCCCTGCCTCTGATTCCCCGCCTCTGTTTTCCCGACTGTTTCCCCGCCTCTGATTCACCACCTCATATTCGCCATCTCAGGTTCCCTGCCTCTGATTCCCTGCCTCTGATTCCCTGCCTCTGATTCCCTGCATCTGATTGCCCGCCTCTGATACCCTGCCTCTGATTCCCCGCCTCTGATTCCCCGCCTCTGATTCCCAGCCTCTGATTTCCCACCTCTGATTCCCCACTTCTGATTCCCCGCCTCTGATTCCCCGTCTCTGATTCCACGCCTCTGATTCCCCGCCTCTGATTCCGCGCCTCTGATTCCCCGCCTCTGATACCCCGCCTCTGATTCCCCGCCTCTGATTCCCTGCATCTGATTCCCCGCCTCAGATTCCCCGCCTCTGATTCCCCGACTCTGATTCCCCGCCTCTGATTCCCCGCCTCTGATTCCCCGCCTCTGATTCCCCGCCTATGTTTACCCGCCTCTGTTTACCCGCCTGTTTTCCCGCCTCTGATTGCCCACCTCAGATTCCCTGCCTCAGATTCCCTGCCTCAGATTCCCTGCCTCTGATTCCCTGCCTCTGATTCCCTGCATCTGATTGCCCGCCTCTGATTACCTGCCTCTGATTCCCCGCCTCTGATTCCCCACCTCTGATTCCCCACTTCTGATTCCCCGCCTCTGATTCCCCGCGTCTGATTCCCCGCCTCTGATTCACCTCCTCTGATTCCCCGCCTCTGATTCCCCGCCTCTGATTCCCCACCTCTGATTGCCCCGCCTCTGATTCGCTGATTCTGATTCCCCGGCTCTGATTCCCCACCTCTGATTCCCCACTTCTGATTCCCCACCTCTGATTCCCCGCCTCTGATTGCACGCCTCTGATTCCCCGCCTCTGATTCCCCGCCTCTGATTCCCCGCCTCTGATTCCCCTCCTCTGATACCCCACCTCTGATTCCCCATCTCTGATTCCCTGCATCTGATTCCCCGCCTCTGATTCCCCGCCTCTGATTCCCTGCCTCTGATTCCCCACCTCTGATTTCGCGCCTCTGATTCCCCGCCTCTGATTTCCCCTCCCTTTCCGCTCAACTTTCCTGGCCTACTTTTCCCCACATATCTTTCCCCGCCTCTGATTTCCCGCCTCTGATTCCACGCCTCTGAATCTCCGCCTATGTTTACCCGCCTCTGTTTAACCGCCTGTTTTCCCGCCTCTGATTCCCCACCACAGATTCCCTGCCTCAGATTCCCTGCCTCAGATTCCCTGCATCAGATTCCCTTCATTTGATTCCCTGCGTCTGGTTCCCTGCCTCTGATTCCCTGCCTCTGATTCCCTGCATCTGATTGCCCGCCTCTGATTCCCCGCCTCTGATTCCCCACCTCTGATTCCCCACTTCTGATTCCCCGCCTCTGATTCCCCGCCTCTGATTCCCCGCCTCTGATTCACCGCCTCCGATTCCCCGCCTCTGATTCCCCGCCTCTGATTCCCCACTTCTGATTGCCCGCCTCTGATTCCACGCCTCTGATTCCCCGCCTCTGATTCCCCACCTCTGATTCCCCACTTCTGATTCCCCACCTCTGATTCCCCGCCTCTGATTCCACGCCTCTGATTCCCCACCTCTGATTCCCCACTTCTGATTCCCCACCTCTGATTCTCCGCCTCTGATACCCTGCCTCTGATAACTTTTTACTGATTCCCTGCCTCAGATTCCCTGCCTCCGATTCCCTGCCTCAGATTCCCTGCCTCAGTTTCCCTGCATTAGATTCCCTTCATCTGATTCCCTGCCTCTGATTCCCCGCCTCTGATTCCCCGCATCTGATTCCCCACCTCTGTCTCTACGCCTCTATTTTGCCTGCACTCTTTCCCCTCCACTCTTTCCGTGCCTCTCTTTCCCTCCCTCAATTTCAACAACTCTGTTTGATCTGTTCTGTGTAACTAATTTTCAACACAAAAGTTCCAACCACTATGTTTCGCCCATCTCTTTCGCTGCATCTATTGATGCAGCTATGTTTACCCGCTTCTGTTTACCCGCCTGTTTCCCCACATCTCTTTCCCCACCTCTGATTCCACGCCTCTGATTCCCCGCCTCTGATTCCCCGCCTCTGATTCCCCGCCTCTGATTCACCGCCTCCCTTTCCGAGCAACTTTCCTGGCCTACGTTTCCCCACATCTCTTTCCCCACCTGTGATTCCACGCCTCAGATTCGCCGCCTCTGATATCCTGCCTCTGATTCCCTGCCTCTGATTCCCCGCCTCTGATTCCCCACCTCTGATTCCCCTCTCTGATTTCCCGCCTCTGATTCCCCGCCTCTGATTCCACGCCTCTGATTACCCGCCTCTGATACACTGCCTCTCTTTCCCTGCCTCTATTTCCGTGCCTCTTTCTCTGCATCTCGTTTCCCACATCTCATTTCCCCCTTCTGATAACCCGCATCAGATTCCCTGCCACAGATTCCCTGCCTCAGATTCCCTGCCTCAGATTCCCTGCATCAGATTCCCTTCATCTGATTCCCTGCCTCTGATTCCCCGCCTCTGATTCCCTGCATCTGATTCCCAGCCTCTGTTTACCCGCCTGTTTCCCCGCCTCTGATTCACCACCTCATATTCGCCACCTCAGGTTCCCTGCCTCTGATTCCCTGCCTCTGATTCGCTGCCTCTGATTCCCTGCATCTGACTGCCCGCCTCTGATACCCTGCCTCTGATTCCCCGCCTCTGATTCCCCGCCTCTGATTCCCCGCCTCTGATTTCCCACCTCTGATTCCCCACTTCTGATTCCCCGCCTCTGATTCCCCGTCTGTGATTCCACGCCTCTGATTCCCCGCCTCTGATTCCGCGCCTCTGATTCCCCGCCTCTGATACCCCGCCTCTGATTCCCCGCCTCTGATTCCCTGCATCTGATTCCCCGCCTCAGATTCCCCGCCTCTGATTCCCCGACTCTGATTCCCCGCCTCTGATTCCCCGCCTCTGATTCCCCGCCTATGTTTACCCGCCTCTGTTTACCCGCCTGTTTTCCCGCCTCTGATTGCCCACCTCAGATTCCCTGCCTCAGATTCCCTGCCTCAGATTCCCTGCCTCTGATTCCCTGCCTCTGATTCCCTGCATCTGATTGCCCGCCTCTGATTACCTGCCTCTGATTCCCCGCCTCTGATTCCCCACCTCTGATTCGCCACTTCTGATTCCCCGCCTCTGATTCCCCGCGTCTGATTCCCCGCCTCTGATTCACCGCCTCTGATTCCCCGCCTCTGATTCCCCGCCTCTGATTCCCCACCTCTGATTGCCCCGCCTCTGATTCGCTGATTCTGATTCCCCGCCTCTGATTCCCCACCTCTGATTCCCCACTTCTTATTCCCCGCCTCTGATTCCCCGCCTCTGATTCCACGCCTCTGATTCCCCGCCTCTGATTCCCCGCCTCTGATTCCACGCCTCTGATTCCCCTCCTCTGATACCCCGCCTCTGATTCCCCACCTCTGATTCCCCGCATCTGATTCCCCGCCTCTGATTCCCCGCCTCTGATTCCCTGCCTCTGATTCCCCGCCTCTGCTTCCGCGCCTCTGATTCCCCACCTATGTTTACCCACCTCTGTTTACCCACCTGTTTCCCCGCCTCTGATTCCCCACCTCAGATTCCCTGCCTCAGATTCCCCGCCTCTGATTCTCCGCCTCTGATTCCCCGCCTCTGATTCCCCACCTCTGATTCCCCACTTCTGATTCCCTGCCTCTGATTCCCCGCCTCTGATTCCCCGCCTCTGATTCCCCGCCTCTGATTCCCCACCTCTGATTCACTGCCTCCCTTTCCGCTCAACTTTCCTGGCCTACTTTTCCCCACATATCTTTCCCCGCCTCTGATTTCCCGCCTCTGATTCCACGCCTCTGATTACCCGCCTATGTTTACCCGCCTCTGTTTACCCGCCTGTTTTCCTGCCTCTGATTCCCCACCACAGATTCCCTGCCTCAGATTCCCTGCCTCAGATTCCCTGCATCAGATTCCCTTCATTTGATTCCCTGCGTCTGATTCCCTGCCTCTGATTCCCTGCATCTGATTGCCCGCCTCTGATTCCCCGCCTCTGATTCCCCGCCTCTGATTCCCCAGCTCTGATTCCCCACTTCTGATTCCCCGCCTCTGATTCCCCGCCTCTGATTCCCCGCCTCTGATTCCCCGCCTCTGATTCACCGCCTCTGATTCCCCACCTCTGATTCCACGCCTCTGATTACCTGCCTCTGATACCCTGCCTCTCTTTCCCTGCCTCTATTTCCGTGCCTCTTTCTCTGCATCTCGTTTCCAACATCTCATTCCCCCTTCTGATAACCCGCATCAGATTCCCTGCCTCAGATTCCCTGCATCAGATTCCCTTCATCTGATTCCCTGCCTCTGATTCCCCGCCTCTGATTCCCCGCCACTGATTCGCCACCTCTGTCTCTACGCCTCTATTTTGCCTGCACTCTTTCCCCTCCACTCTTTCTGTGCCTCTCTTTCCCTCCCTCAATTTCAACAACTCTGTTTGATCTGTTCTGTGTACCTAATTTTCAACACACAAGTTCCAACCACTATGTTTCGCCCATCTCTTTCGTGGCCTCTATTTATGCAGCTATGTTTACCCGCTTCTGTTTACCCGCCTGTTTCCCCACATCTCTTTCCCCACCTCTGATTCCACGCCTCTGATTCCCCGCCTCTGATTCCCCGCCTCTGATTCCCCGCCTCTGATTCACCGCCTCCCTTTCCGCGCAACTTTCCTGGCCTACGTTTCCCCACATCTCTTTCCCCACCTCTGATTCCACGCCTCTGATTCCCCGCCTCTGATTCCCCGCCTCTGATTCCCCGCCTCTGATTCACCGCCTCCCTTTCCGCGCAACTTTCCTGGCCTACGTTTCCCCACATCTCTTTCCCCACCTCTGATTCCACGCCTCAGATTCGCCGCCTCTGATTTCCCGCCTCTGATTCCCTGCCTCTGATTCCCTGCCTCTGATTCCCCACCTCTGATTCCCCCCTCTGATTCCCCGCCTCTGATTCCCAGCCTCTGATTCCCCACCTCTGATTCCCCGCCTCTGATTCCCTGCCTGTCTTTCCCTGCCTCTATTTCCGTGCCTCTTTCTCTGCATCTCGTTTCCCACATCTCATTTCCCCCTTCTGATAACCCGCATCAGATTCCCTGCCACAGATTCCCTGCCTCAGATTCCCTGCCTCAGATTCCCTGCATCAGATTCCCTTCATCTGATTCCCTGCCTCTGATTCCCCGCCTCTGATTCCCCACCTCTGATTCCCTGCCTCAGATTCCCTGCCTCTGATTCCCTGCCTCTGATTCCCTGCCTCTGATTTCCTGCATCTGATTGCCCGCCTCTGATTCTCCGCCTCTGATTCCCCGCCTCTGATTCGCCGCCTCTGATTCGCCGCCTCTGATTCCCCGCCTCTGATTTCCCACCTCTGATTCCCTGCCTCTGATAACCTGCCTCTGAATCCCTGCCTCTGATTCTCGGCCTCTGAGTCCCCACCTCTGATTCCCCGTGTCCGATTCCGCACCCATGTTTCACCACCTCTGTTGCTCTGCTTCTGATTTCCCGGCTCAGATTCACCGGCTCTGATTCCGCACATCTGATTCCACGCCTCTCTTTCTGTGTCTCTGATTCCCCGCCTCTGATTCCACGCCTCTGATTACCCGCCTCTGATACCCTGCCTCTCTTTCCCTGCCTCTATTTCCGTGCCTCTTTCTCTGCATCTCGTTTCCCACATCTCATTTCCCCCTTCTGATAACCCGCATCAGATTCCCTGCCACAGATTCCCTGCCTCAGATACCCTGCCTCAGATTCCCTGCATCAGATTCCCTTCATCTGATTCCCTGCCTCTGATTCCCCGCGGCTGATTCCCTGCCTCTGATTCCCCACCTCTGTTTTCCCGACTGTTTCCCCGCCTCTGATTCACCACCTCATATTCGCCATCTCAGGTTCCCTGCCTCTGATTCCCTGCCTCTGATTCCCTGCCTCTGATTCCCTGCATCTGATTGCCCGCCTCTGATACCCTGCCTCTGATTCCCCGCCTCTGATTCCCCGCCTCTGATACCCAGCCTCTGATTTCCCACCTCTGATTCCCCACTTCTGATTCCCCGCCTCTGATTCCCCGTCTCTGTTTCCACGCCTCTGATTCCCCGCCTCTGAATCCGCGCCTCTGATTCCCCGCCTCTGATACCCCGCCTCTGATTCCCCGCCTCTGATTCCCTGCATCTGATTCCCCGCCTCAGATTCCCCGCCTCTGATTCCCCGACTCTGATTCCCCGCCTCTGATTCCCCGCCTCTGATTCCCCGCCTCTGATTCCCCGCCTATGTTTACCCGCCTCTGTTTACCCGCCTGTTTTCCCGCCTCTGATTGCCCACCTCAGATTCCCTGCCTCAGATTCCCTGCCTCAGATTCCCTGCCTCTGATTCCCTGCCTCTGATTCCCTGCATCTGATTGCCCGCCTCTGATTACCTGCCTCTGATTCCCCGCCTCTGATTCCCCACCTCTGATTCCCCACTTCTGATTCCCCGCCTCTGATTCCCCGCGTCTGATTCCCCGCCTCTGATTCACCTCCTCTGATTCCCCGCCTCTGATTCCCCGCCTCTGATTCCCCACCTCTGATTGCCCCGCCTCTGATTCGCTGATTCTGATTCCCCGGCTCTGATTCCCCACCTCTGATTCCCCACTTCTGATTCCCCACCTCTGATTCCCCGCCTCTGATTGCACGCCTCTGATTCCCCGCCTCTGATTCCCTGCCTCTGATTCCCCGCCTCTGATTCCCCTCCTCTGATACCCCGCCTCTGATTCCCCACCTCTGATTCCCCGCATCTGATTCCCCGCCTCTGATTCCCCGCCTCTGATTCCCTGCCTCTGATTCCCCACCTCTGATTTCGCGCCTCTGATTCCCCGCCTATGTTTACCCGCCTCTGTTTACCCACCTGTTTCCCCGCCTCTGATTCCCCACCTCAGATTCCCTGCCTCAGATTCCCTGCCTCTGATTCCCTGCCTCTGATTCCCTGCCTCTGATTCCCTGCATCTGATTGCCCGCCTCTGATTCTCCGCCTCTGATTCCCCGCCTCTGATTCCCAACCTCTGATTCCCCGCTTCTGATTCCCTGCCTCTGATTCCCCGCCTCTGATTCACCGCCTCTGATTCCCCGCCTCTGATGCCCCACCTCTGATTCAATGCCTCCCTTTCCGCTCAACTTTCCTGGCCTACTTTTCCCCACATATCTTTCCCCGCCTCTGATTTCCCGCCTCTGATTCCACGCCTCTGAATCCCCGCCTATGTTTACCCGCCTCTGTTTAACCGCCTGTTTTCCCGCCTCTGATTCCCCACCACAGATTCCCTGCCTCAGATTCCCTGCCTCAGATTCCCTGCATCAGATTCCCTTCATTTGATTCCCTGCGTCTGGTTCCCCGCCTCTGATTCCCCGCCTCTGATTCCACGCCTCTGATTCCCCTCCTCTGATACCCCGCCTCTGATTCCCCACCTCTGATTCCCCGCATCTGATTCCCCGCCTCTGATTCCCCGCCTCTGATTCCCTGCCTCTGATTCCCCGCCTCTGCTTCCGCGCCTCTGATTCCCCACCTATGTTTACCCACCTCTGTTTACCCACCTGTTTCCCCGCCTCTGATTCCCCACCTCAGATTCCCTGCCTCAGATTCCCCGCCTCTGATTCTCCGCCTCTGATTCCCCGCCTCTGATTCCCCACCTCTGATTCCCCACTTCTGATTCCCTGCCTCTGATTCCCCGCCTCTGATTCCCCGCCTCTGATTCCCCGCCTCTGATTCCCCACCTCTGATTCACTGCCTCCCTTTCCGCTCAACTTTCCTGGCCTACTTTTCCCCACATATCTTTCCCCGCCTCTGATTTCCCGCCTCTGATTCCACGCCTCTGATTACCCGCCTATGTTTACCCGCCTCTGTTTACCCGCCTGTTTTCCTGCCTCTGATTCCCCACCACAGATTCCCTGCCTCAGATTCCCTGCCTCAGATTCCCTGCATCAGATTCCCTTCATTTGATTCCCTGCGTCTGATTCCCTGCCTCTGATTCCCTGCATCTGATTGCCCGCCTCTGATTCCCCGCCTCTGATTCCCCGCCTCTGATTCCCCAGCTCTGATTCCCCACTTCTGATTCCCCGCCTCTGATTCCCCGCCTCTGATTCCCCGCCTCTGATTCCCCGCCTCTGATTCACCGCCTCTGATTCCCCACCTCTGATTCCACGCCTCTGATTACCTGCCTCTGATACCCTGCCTCTCTTTCCCTGCCTCTATTTCCGTGCCTCTTTCTCTGCATCTCGTTTCCAACATCTCATTCCCCCTTCTGATAACCCGCATCAGATTCCCTGCCTCAGATTCCCTGCATCAGATTCCCTTCATCTGATTCCCTGCCTCTGATTCCCCGCCTCTGATTCCCCGCCACTGATTCGCCACCTCTGTCTCTACGCCTCTATTTTGCCTGCACTCTTTCCCCTCCACTCTTTCTGTGCCTCTCTTTCCCTCCCTCAATTTCAACAACTCTGTTTGATCTGTTCTGTGTACCTAATTTTCAACACACAAGTTCCAACCACTATGTTTCGCCCATCTCTTTCGTGGCCTCTATTTATGCAGCTATGTTTACCCGCTTCTGTTTACCCGCCTGTTTCCCCACATCTCTTTCCCCACCTCTGATTCCACGCCTCTGATTCCCCGCCTCTGATTCCCCGCCTCTGATTCCCCGCCTCTGATTCACCGCCTCCCTTTCCGCGCAACTTTCCTGGCCTACGTTTCCCCACATCTCTTTCCCCACCTCTGATTCCACGCCTCTGATTCCCCGCCTCTGATTCCCCGCCTCTGATTCCCCGCCTCTGATTCACCGCCTCCCTTTCCGCGCAACTTTCCTGGCCTACGTTTCCCCACATCTCTTTCCCCACCTCTGATTCCACGCCTCAGATTCGCCGCCTCTGATTTCCCGCCTCTGATTCCCTGCCTCTGATTCCCTGCCTCTGATTCCCCACCTCTGATTCCCCCCTCTGATTCCCCGCCTCTGATTCCCAGCCTCTGATTCCCCACCTCTGATTCCCCGCCTCTGATTCCCTGCCTGTCTTTCCCTGCCTCTATTTCCGTGCCTCTTTCTCTGCATCTCGTTTCCCACATCTCATTTCCCCCTTCTGATAACCCGCATCAGATTCCCTGCCACAGATTCCCTGCCTCAGATTCCCTGCCTCAGATTCCCTGCATCAGATTCCCTTCATCTGATTCCCTGCCTCTGATTCCCCGCCTCTGATTCCCCACCTCTGATTCCCTGCCTCAGATTCCCTGCCTCTGATTCCCTGCCTCTGATTCCCTGCCTCTGATTTCCTGCATCTGATTGCCCGCCTCTGATTCTCCGCCTCTGATTCCCCGCCTCTGATTCGCCGCCTCTGATTCGCCGCCTCTGATTCCCCGCCTCTGATTTCCCACCTCTGATTCCCTGCCTCTGATAACCTGCCTCTGAATCCCTGCCTCTGATTCTCGGCCTCTGAGTCCCCACCTCTGATTCCCCGTGTCCGATTCCGCACCCATGTTTCACCACCTCTGTTGCTCTGCTTCTGATTTCCCGGCTCAGATTCACCGGCTCTGATTCCGCACATCTGATTCCACGCCTCTCTTTCTGTGTCTCTGATTCCCCGCCTCTGATTCCACGCCTCTGATTACCCGCCTCTGATACCCTGCCTCTCTTTCCCTGCCTCTATTTCCGTGCCTCTTTCTCTGCATCTCGTTTCCCACATCTCATTTCCCCCTTCTGATAACCCGCATCAGATTCCCTGCCACAGATTCCCTGCCTCAGATACCCTGCCTCAGATTCCCTGCATCAGATTCCCTTCATCTGATTCCCTGCCTCTGATTCCCCGCGGCTGATTCCCTGCCTCTGATTCCCCACCTCTGTTTTCCCGACTGTTTCCCCGCCTCTGATTCACCACCTCATATTCGCCATCTCAGGTTCCCTGCCTCTGATTCCCTGCCTCTGATTCCCTGCCTCTGATTCCCTGCATCTGATTGCCCGCCTCTGATACCCTGCCTCTGATTCCCCGCCTCTGATTCCCCGCCTCTGATACCCAGCCTCTGATTTCCCACCTCTGATTCCCCACTTCTGATTCCCCGCCTCTGATTCCCCGTCTCTGTTTCCACGCCTCTGATTCCCCGCCTCTGAATCCGCGCCTCTGATTCCCCGCCTCTGATACCCCGCCTCTGATTCCCCGCCTCTGATTCCCTGCATCTGATTCCCCGCCTCAGATTCCCCGCCTCTGATTCCCCGACTCTGATTCCCCGCCTCTGATTCCCCGCCTCTGATTCCCCGCCTCTGATTCCCCGCCTATGTTTACCCGCCTCTGTTTACCCGCCTGTTTTCCCGCCTCTGATTGCCCACCTCAGATTCCCTGCCTCAGATTCCCTGCCTCAGATTCCCTGCCTCTGATTCCCTGCCTCTGATTCCCTGCATCTGATTGCCCGCCTCTGATTACCTGCCTCTGATTCCCCGCCTCTGATTCCCCACCTCTGATTCCCCACTTCTGATTCCCCGCCTCTGATTCCCCGCGTCTGATTCCCCGCCTCTGATTCACCTCCTCTGATTCCCCGCCTCTGATTCCCCGCCTCTGATTCCCCACCTCTGATTGCCCCGCCTCTGATTCGCTGATTCTGATTCCCCGGCTCTGATTCCCCACCTCTGATTCCCCACTTCTGATTCCCCACCTCTGATTCCCCGCCTCTGATTGCACGCCTCTGATTCCCCGCCTCTGATTCCCTGCCTCTGATTCCCCGCCTCTGATTCCCCTCCTCTGATACCCCGCCTCTGATTCCCCACCTCTGATTCCCCGCATCTGATTCCCCGCCTCTGATTCCCCGCCTCTGATTCCCTGCCTCTGATTCCCCACCTCTGATTTCGCGCCTCTGATTCCCCGCCTATGTTTACCCGCCTCTGTTTACCCACCTGTTTCCCCGCCTCTGATTCCCCACCTCAGATTCCCTGCCTCAGATTCCCTGCCTCTGATTCCCTGCCTCTGATTCCCTGCCTCTGATTCCCTGCATCTGATTGCCCGCCTCTGATTCTCCGCCTCTGATTCCCCGCCTCTGATTCCCAACCTCTGATTCCCCGCTTCTGATTCCCTGCCTCTGATTCCCCGCCTCTGATTCACCGCCTCTGATTCCCCGCCTCTGATGCCCCACCTCTGATTCAATGCCTCCCTTTCCGCTCAACTTTCCTGGCCTACTTTTCCCCACATATCTTTCCCCGCCTCTGATTTCCCGCCTCTGATTCCACGCCTCTGAATCCCCGCCTATGTTTACCCGCCTCTGTTTAACCGCCTGTTTTCCCGCCTCTGATTCCCCACCACAGATTCCCTGCCTCAGATTCCCTGCCTCAGATTCCCTGCATCAGATTCCCTTCATTTGATTCCCTGCGTCTGGTTCCCTGCCTCTGATTCCCTGCCTCTGATTCCCTGCATCTGATTGCCCGCCTCTGATTCCCCGCCTCTGATTCCCCGCCTCTGATTCCCCGCCTCTGATTCACCGCCTCTGATTCCCCGCCTCTGATTCCCCGCCTCTGATTCCCCACTTCTGATTGCCCGCCTCTGATTCCACGCCTCTGATTCCCCGCCTCTGATTCCCCACCTCTGATTCCCCACTTCTGATTCCCCACCTCTGATTCCCCGCCTCTGATTCCACGCCTCTGATTCCCCACCTCTGATTCCCCACTTCTGATTCCCCACCTCTGATTCTCCGCCTCTGATACCCTGCCTCTGATAACTTTTTACTGATTCCCTGCCTCAGATTCCCTGCCTCCGATTCCCTGCCTCAGATTCCCTGCCTCAGTTTCCCTGCATTAGATTCCCTTCATCTGATTCCCTGCCTCTGATTCCCCGCCTCTGATTCCCCGCATCTGATTCCCCACCTCTGTCTCTACGCCTCTATTTTGCCTGCACTCTTTCCCCTCCACTCTTTCCGTGCCTCTCTTTCCCTCCCTCAATTTCAACAACTCTGTTTGATCTGTTCTGTGTAACTAATTTTCAACACAAAAGTTCCAACCACTATGTTTCGCCCATCTCTTTCGCTGCATCTATTGATGCATCTATGTTTACCCGCTTCTGTTTACCCGCCTGTTTCCCCACATCTCTTTCCCCACCTCTGATTCCACGCCTCTGATTCCCCGCCTCTGATTCCCCGCCTCTGATTCCCCGCCTCTGATTCACCGCCTCCCTTTCTGAGCAACTTTCCTGGCCTACGTTTCCCCACATCTCTTTCCCCACCTCTGATTCCACGCCTCAGATTCGCCGCCTCTGATTTCCTGCCTCTGATTCCCTGCCTCTGATTCCCCGCCTCTGATTCCCCACCTCTAATTCCCCTCTCTGATTTCCCGCCTCTGATTCCCCGCCTCTGATTCCACGCCTCTGATTACCCGCCTCTGATACCCTACCTCTCTTTCCCTGCCTCTATTTCCGTGCCTCTTTCTCTGCATCTCGTTTCCCACATCTCATTTCCCCCTTCTGATAACCCGCATCAGATTCCCTGCCACAGATTCCCTGCCTCAGATTCCCTGCCTCAGATTCCCTGCATCAGATTCCCTTCATCTGATTCCCTGCCTCTGATTCCCCGCCTCTGATTCCCTGCATCTGATTCCCAGCCTCTGTTTACCCGCCTGTTTCTCCGCCTCTGATTCACCACCTCATATTCGCCACCTCAGGTTCCCTGCCTCTGATTCCCTGCCTCTGATTCCCTGCCTCTGATTCCCTGCATCTGATTGCCCGCCTCTGATACCCTGCCTCTGATTCCCCGCCTCTGATTCCCCGCCTCTGATTCCCCGCCTCTGATTTCCCACCTCTGATTCCCCACTTCTGATTCCCCGCCTCTGATTCCCCGTCTGTGATTCCACGCCTCTGATTCCCCGCCTCTGATTCCGCGCCTCTGATTCCCCGCCTCTGATACCCCGCCTCTGATTCCCCGCCTCTGATTCCCTGCATCTGATTCCCCGCCTCAGATTCCCCGCCTCTTATTCCCCGACTCTGATTCCCCGCCTCTGATTCCCCGACTCTGATTCCCCGCCTCTGATTCCCCGCCTCTGATTCCCCGCCTATGTTTACCCGCCTCTGTTTACCCGCCTGTTTTCCCGCCTCTGATTGCCCACCTCAGATTCCCTGCCTCAGATTCCCTGCCTCAGATTCCCTGCCTCTGATTCCCTGCCTCTGATTCCCTGCATCTGATTGCCCGCCTCTGATTACCTGCCTCTGATTCCCCGCCTCTGATTCCCCACCTCTGATTCCCCACTTCTGATACCCCGCCTCTGATTCCCCGCGTCTGATTCCCCGCCTCTGATTCACCGCCTCTGATTCCCCGCCTCTGATTCCCCGCCTCTGATTCCCCACCTCTGATTGCCCCGCCTCTGATTCGCTGATTCTGATTCCCCGCCTCTGATTCCCCACCTCTGATTCCCCACTTCTGATTCCCCGCCTCTGATTCCCCACCTCTGATTCCACGCCTCTGATTCCCCGCCTCTGATTCCCCGCCTCTGATTCCACGCCTCTGATTCACCTCCTCTGATACCCCGCCTCTGATTCCCCGCCTCTGATTCACCGCCTCTGATTCCCCGCCTCTGATGCCCCACCTCTGATTCAATGCCTCCCTTTCCGCTCAACTTTCCTGGCCTACTTTTCCCCACATATCTTTCCCCGCCTCTGATTTCCCGCCTCTGATTCCACGCCTCTGAATCCCCGCCTATGTTTACCCGCCTCTGTTTAACCGCCTGTTTTCCCGCCTCTGATTCCCCACCACAGATTCCCTGCCTCAGATTCCCTGCCTCAGATTCCCTGCATCAGATTCCCTTCATTTGATTCCCTGCGTCTGGTTCCCCGCCTCTGATTCCCCGCCTCTGATTCCACGCCTCTGATTCCCCTCCTCTGATACCCCGCCTCTGATTCCCCACCTCTGATTCCCCGCATCTGATTCCCCGCCTCTGATTCCCCGCCTCTGATTCCCTGCCTCTGATTCCCCGCCTCTGCTTCCGCGCCTCTGATTCCCCACCTATGTTTACCCACCTCTGTTTACCCACCTGTTTCCCCGCCTCTGATTCCCCACCTCAGATTCCCTGCCTCAGATTCCCCGCCTCTGATTCTCCGCCTCTGATTCCCCGCCTCTGATTCCCCACCTCTGATTCCCCACTTCTGATTCCCTGCCTCTGATTCCCCGCCTCTGATTCCCCGCCTCTGATTCCCCGCCTCTGATTCCCCACCTCTGATTCACTGCCTCCCTTTCCGCTCAACTTTCCTGGCCTACTTTTCCCCACATATCTTTCCCCGCCTCTGATTTCCCGCCTCTGATTCCACGCCTCTGATTACCTGCCTATGTTTACCCGCCTCTGTTTACCCGCCTGTTTTCCTGCCTCTGATTCCCCACCACAGATTCCCTGCCTCAGATTCCCTGCCTCAGATTCCCTGCATCAGATTCCCTTCATTTGATTCCCTGCGTCTGATTCCCTGCCTCTGATTCCCTGCATCTGATTGCCCGCCTCTGATTCCCCGCCTCTGATTCCCCGCCTCTGATTCCCCAGCTCTGATTCCCCACTTCTGATTCCCCGCCTCTGATTCCCCGCCTCTGATTCCCCGCCTCTGATTCCCCGCCTCTGATTCACCGCCTCTGATTCCCCACCTCTGATTCCACGCCTCTGATTACCTGCCTCTGATACCCTGCCTCTCTTTCCCTGCCTCTATTTCCGTGCCTCTTTCTCTGCATCTCGTTTCCAACATCTCATTCCCCCTTCTGATAACCCGCATCAGATTCCCTGCCTCAGATTCCCTGCATCAGATTCCCTTCATCTGATTCCCTGCCTCTGATTCCCCGCCTCTGATTCCCCGCCACTGATTCGCCACCTCTGTCTCTACGCCTCTATTTTGCCTGCACTCTTTCCCCTCCACTCTTTCTGTGCCTCTCTTTCCCTCCCTCAATTTCAACAACTCTGTTTGATCTGTTCTGTGTACCTAATTTTCAACACACAAGTTCCAACCACTATGTTTCGCCCATCTCTTTCGTGGCCTCTATTTATGCAGCTATGTTTACCCGCTTCTGTTTACCCGCCTGTTTCCCCACATCTCTTTCCCCACCTCTGATTCCACGCCTCTGATTCCCCGCCTCTGATTCCCCGCCTCTGATTCCCCGCCTCTGATTCACCGCCTCCCTTTCCGCGCAACTTTCCTGGCCTACGTTTCCCCACATCTCTTTCCCCACCTCTGATTCCACGCCTCTGATTCCCCGCCTCTGATTCCCCGCCTCTGATTCCCCGCCTCTGATTCACCGCCTCCCTTTCCGCGCAACTTTCCTGGCCTACGTTTCCCCACATCTCTTTCCCCACCTCTGATTCCACGCCTCAGATTCGCCGCCTCTGATTTCCCGCCTCTGATTCCCTGCCTCTGATTCCCTGCCTCTGATTCCCCACCTCTGATTCCCCCCTCTGATTCCCCGCCTCTGATTCCCAGCCTCTGATTCCCCACCTCTGATTCCCCGCCTCTGATTCCCTGCCTGTCTTTCCCTGCCTCTATTTCCGTGCCTCTTTCTCTGCATCTCGTTTCCCACATCTCATTTCCCCCTTCTGATAACCCGCATCAGATTCCCTGCCACAGATTCCCTGCCTCAGATTCCCTGCCTCAGATTCCCTGCATCAGATTCCCTTCATCTGATTCCCTGCCTCTGATTCCCCGCCTCTGATTCCCCACCTCTGATTCCCTGCCTCAGATTCCCTGCCTCTGATTCCCTGCCTCTGATTCCCTGCCTCTGATTTCCTGCATCTGATTGCCCGCCTCTGATTCTCCGCCTCTGATTCCCCGCCTCTGATTCGCCGCCTCTGATTCGCCGCCTCTGATTCCCCGCCTCTGATTTCCCACCTCTGATTCCCTGCCTCTGATAACCTGCCTCTGAATCCCTGCCTCTGATTCTCGGCCTCTGAGTCCCCACCTCTGATTCCCCGTGTCCGATTCCGCACCCATGTTTCACCACCTCTGTTGCTCTGCTTCTGATTTCCCGGCTCAGATTCACCGGCTCTGATTCCGCACATCTGATTCCACGCCTCTCTTTCTGTGTCTCTGATTCCCCGCCTCTGATTCCACGCCTCTGATTACCCGCCTCTGATACCCTGCCTCTCTTTCCCTGCCTCTATTTCCGTGCCTCTTTCTCTGCATCTCGTTTCCCACATCTCATTTCCCCCTTCTGATAACCCGCATCAGATTCCCTGCCACAGATTCCCTGCCTCAGATACCCTGCCTCAGATTCCCTGCATCAGATTCCCTTCATCTGATTCCCTGCCTCTGATTCCCCGCGGCTGATTCCCTGCCTCTGATTCCCCACCTCTGTTTTCCCGACTGTTTCCCCGCCTCTGATTCACCACCTCATATTCGCCATCTCAGGTTCCCTGCCTCTGATTCCCTGCCTCTGATTCCCTGCCTCTGATTCCCTGCATCTGATTGCCCGCCTCTGATACCCTGCCTCTGATTCCCCGCCTCTGATTCCCCGCCTCTGATACCCAGCCTCTGATTTCCCACCTCTGATTCCCCACTTCTGATTCCCCGCCTCTGATTCCCCGTCTCTGTTTCCACGCCTCTGATTCCCCGCCTCTGAATCCGCGCCTCTGATTCCCCGCCTCTGATACCCCGCCTCTGATTCCCCGCCTCTGATTCCCTGCATCTGATTCCCCGCCTCAGATTCCCCGCCTCTGATTCCCCGACTCTGATTCCCCGCCTCTGATTCCCCGCCTCTGATTCCCCGCCTCTGATTCCCCGCCTATGTTTACCCGCCTCTGTTTACCCGCCTGTTTTCCCGCCTCTGATTGCCCACCTCAGATTCCCTGCCTCAGATTCCCTGCCTCAGATTCCCTGCCTCTGATTCCCTGCCTCTGATTCCCTGCATCTGATTGCCCGCCTCTGATTACCTGCCTCTGATTCCCCGCCTCTGATTCCCCACCTCTGATTCCCCACTTCTGATTCCCCGCCTCTGATTCCCCGCGTCTGATTCCCCGCCTCTGATTCACCTCCTCTGATTCCCCGCCTCTGATTCCCCGCCTCTGATTCCCCACCTCTGATTGCCCCGCCTCTGATTCGCTGATTCTGATTCCCCGGCTCTGATTCCCCACCTCTGATTCCCCACTTCTGATTCCCCACCTCTGATTCCCCGCCTCTGATTGCACGCCTCTGATTCCCCGCCTCTGATTCCCTGCCTCTGATTCCCCGCCTCTGATTCCCCTCCTCTGATACCCCGCCTCTGATTCCCCACCTCTGATTCCCCGCATCTGATTCCCCGCCTCTGATTCCCCGCCTCTGATTCCCTGCCTCTGATTCCCCACCTCTGATTTCGCGCCTCTGATTCCCCGCCTATGTTTACCCGCCTCTGTTTACCCACCTGTTTCCCCGCCTCTGATTCCCCACCTCAGATTCCCTGCCTCAGATTCCCTGCCTCTGATTCCCTGCCTCTGATTCCCTGCCTCTGATTCCCTGCATCTGATTGCCCGCCTCTGATACTCCGCCTCTGATTCCCCGCCTCTGATTCCCAACCTCTGATTCCCCGCTTCTGATTCCCTGCCTCTGATTCCCCGCCTCTGATTCACCGCCTCTGATTCCCCGCCTCTGATGCCCCACCTCTGATTCAATGCCTCCCTTTCCGCTCAACTTTCCTGGCCTACTTTTCCCCACATATCTTTCCCCGCCTCTGATTTCCCGCCTCTGATTCCACGCCTCTGAATCCCCGCCTATGTTTACCCGCCTCTGTTTAACCGCCTGTTTTCCCGCCTCTGATTCCCCACCACAGATTCCCTGCCTCAGATTCCCTGCCTCAGATTCCCTGCATCAGATTCCCTTCATTTGATTCCCTGCGTCTGGTTCCCTGCCTCTGATTCCCTGCCTCTGATTCCCTGCATCTGATTGCCCGCCTCTGATTCCCCGCCTCTGATTCCCCGCCTCTGATTCCCCGCCTCTGATTCACCGCCTCTGATTCCCCGCCTCTGATTCCCCGCCTCTGATTCCCCACTTCTGATTGCCCGCCTCTGATTCCACGCCTCTGATTCCCCGCCTCTGATTCCCCACCTCTGATTCCCCACTTCTGATTCCCCACCTCTGATTCCCCGCCTCTGATTCCACGCCTCTGATTCCCCACCTCTGATTCCCCACTTCTGATTCCCCACCTCTGATTCTCCGCCTCTGATACCCTGCCTCTGATAACTTTTTACTGATTCCCTGCCTCAGATTCCCTGCCTCCGATTCCCTGCCTCAGATTCCCTGCCTCAGTTTCCCTGCATTAGATTCCCTTCATCTGATTCCCTGCCTCTGATTCCCCGCCTCTGATTCCCCGCATCTGATTCCCCACCTCTGTCTCTACGCCTCTATTTTGCCTGCACTCTTTCCCCTCCACTCTTTCCGTGCCTCTCTTTCCCTCCCTCAATTTCAACAACTCTGTTTGATCTGTTCTGTGTAACTAATTTTCAACACAAAAGTTCCAACCACTATGTTTCGCCCATCTCTTTCGCTGCATCTATTGATGCATCTATGTTTACCCGCTTCTGTTTACCCGCCTGTTTCCCCACATCTCTTTCCCCACCTCTGATTCCACGCCTCTGATTCCCCGCCTCTGATTCCCCGCCTCTGATTCCCCGCCTCTGATTCACCGCCTCCCTTTCTGAGCAACTTTCCTGGCCTACGTTTCCCCACATCTCTTTCCCCACCTCTGATTCCACGCCTCAGATTCGCCGCCTCTGATTTCCTGCCTCTGATTCCCTGCCTCTGATTCCCCGCCTCTGATTCCCCACCTCTGATTCCCCTCTCTGATTTCCCGCCTCTGATTCCCCGCCTCTGATTCCACGCCTCTGATTACCCGCCTCTGATACCCTACCTCTCTTTCCCTGCCTCTATTTCCGTGCCTCTTTCTCTGCATCTCGTTTCCCACATCTCATTTCCCCCTTCTGATAACCCGCATCAGATTCCCTGCCACAGATTCCCTGCCTCATATTCGCCACCTCAGGTTCCCTGCCTCTGATTCCCTGCCTCTGATTCCCTGCCTCTGATTCCCTGCATCTGATTGCCCGCCTCTGATACCCTGCCTCTGATTCCCCGCCTCTGATTCCCCGCCTCTGATTCCCCGCCTCTGATTTCCCACCTCTGATTCCCCACTTCTGATTCCCCGCCTCTGATTCCCCGTCTGTGATTCCACGCCTCTGATTCCCCGCCTCTGATTCCGCGCCTCTGATTCCCCGCCTCTGATACCCCGCCTCTGATTCCCCGCCTCTGATTCCCTGCATCTGATTCCCCGCCTCAGATTCCCCGCCTCTTATTCCCCGACTCTGATTCCCCGCCTCTGATTCCCCGACTCTGATTCCCCGCCTCTGATTCCCCGCCTCTGATTCCCCGCCTATGTTTACCCGCCTCTGTTTACCCGCCTGTTTTCCCGCCTCTGATTGCCCACCTCAGATTCCCTGCCTCAGATTCCCTGCCTCAGATTCCCTGCCTCTGATTCCCTGCCTCTGATTCCCTGCATCTGATTGCCCGCCTCTGATTACCTGCCTCTGATTCCCCGCCTCTGATTCCCCACCTCTGATTCCCCACTTCTGATACCCCGCCTCTGATTCCCCGCGTCTGATTCCCCGCCTCTGATTCACCGCCTCTGATTCCCCGCCTCTGATTCCCCGCCTCTGATTCCCCACCTCTGATTGCCCCGCCTCTGATTCGCTGATTCTGATTCCCCGCCTCTGATTCCCCACCTCTGATTCCCCACTTCTGATTCCCCGCCTCTGATTCCCCACCTCTGATTCCACGCCTCTGATTCCCCGCCTCTGATTCCCCGCCTCTGATTCCACGCCTCTGATTCACCTCCTCTGATACCCCGCCTCTGATTCCCCACCTCTGATTCCCCGCATCTGATTCCCCACCTCTGATTCCACGCCTCTGATTACCTGCCTCTGATACCCTGCCTCTCTTTCCCTGCCTCTATTTCCGTGCCTCTTTCTCTGCATCTCGTTTCCAACATCTCATTTCCCCCTTCTGATAACCCGCATCAGATTCCCTGCCTCCGATTCCCTGCCTCAGATTCCCTGCCTCAGATTCCCTGCATCAGATTCCCTTCATCTGATTCCCTGCCTCTGATTCCCCGCCTCTGATTCCCCGCCACTGATTCGCCACCTCTGTCTCTATGCCTCTATTTTGCCTGCACTCTTTCCCCTCCACTCTTTCTGTGCCTCTCTTTCCCTCCCTCAATTTCAACAACTCTGTTTGATCTGTTCTGTGTACCTAATTTTCAACACACAAGTTCCAACCACTATGTTTCGCCCATCTCTTTCGCTGCCTCTATTTATGCAGCTATGTTTACCCGCTTCTGTTTACCCGCCTGTTTCCCCACATCTCTTTCCCCACCTCTGATTCCACGCCTCTGATTCCCCGCCTCTGATTCCCCGTCTGTGATTCCACGCCTCTGATTCCCCGCCTCTGATTCCGCGCCTCTGATTCCCCGCCTCTGATACCCCGCCTCTGATTCCCCGCCTCTGATTCCCCACTTCTGATTCCCTGCCTCTGATTCCCCGCCTCTGATTCCCCGCCTCTGATTCCCCGCCTCTGATTCCCCACCTCTGATTCACTGCCTCCCTTTCCGCTCAACTTTCCTGGCCTACTTTTCCCCACATATCTTTCCCCGCCTCTGATTTCCCGCCTCTGATTCCACGCCTCTGATTCCCCGCCTATGTTTACCCACCTCTGTTTACCCGCCTGTTTTCCTGCCTCTGATTCCCCACCACAGATTCCCTGCCTCAGATTCCCTGCCTCAGATTCCCTGCATCAGATTCCCTTCATTTGATTCCCTGCGTCTGATTCCCTGCCTCTGATTCCCTGCATCTGATTGCCCGCCTCTGATTCCCCGCCTCTGATTCCCCGCCTCTGATTCCCCACCTCTGATTCCCCACTTCTGATTCCCCGCCTCTGATTCCCCGCCTCTGATTCCCCGCCTCTGATTCCCCGCCTCTGATTCACCGCCTCTGATTCCCCACCTCTGATTCCACGCCTCTGATTACCTGCCTCTGATACCCTGCCTCTCTTTCCCTGCCTCTATTTCCGTGCCTCTTTCTCTGCATCTCGTTTCCAACATCTCATTTCCCCCTTCTGATAACCCGCATCAGATTCCCTGCCTCCGATTCCCTGCCTCAGATTCCCTGCCTCAGATTCCCTGCATCAGATTCCCTTCATCTGATTCCCTGCCTCTGATTCCCCGCCTCTGATTCCCCGCCACTGATTCGCCACCTCTGTCTCTACGCCTCTATTTTGCCTGCACTCTTTCCCCTCCACTCTTTCTGTGCCTCTCTTTCCCTCCCTCAATTTCAACAACTCTGTTTGATCTGTTCTGTGTACCTAATTTTCAACACACAAGTTCCAACCACTATGTTTCGCCCATCTCTTTCGCTGCCTCTATTTATGCAGCTATGTTTACCCGCTTCTGTTTACCCGCCTGTTTCCCCACATCTCTTTCCCCACCTCTGATTCCACGCCTCTGATTCCCCGCCTCTGATTCCCCGCCTCTGATTCCCCGCCTCTGATTCACCGCCTCCCTTTCCGCGCAACTTTCCTGGCCTACGTTTCCCCACATCTCTTTCCCCACCTCTGATTCCACGCCTCAGATTCGCCGCCTCTGATTTCCCGCCTCTGATTCCCTGCCTCTGATTCCCTGCCTCTGATTCCCCACCTCTGATTCCCCCCTCTGATTCCCCGCCTCTGATTCCCAGCCTCTGATTCCCCACCTCTGATTCCCCGCCTCTGATTCCCTGCCTGTCTTTCCCTGCCTCTATTTCCGTGCCTCTTTCTCTGCATCTCGTTTCCCACATCTCATTTCCCCCTTCTGATAACCCGCATCAGATTCCCTGCCACAGATTCCCTGCCTCAGATTCCCTGCCTCAGATTCCCTGCATCAGATTCCCTTCATCTGATTCCCTGCCTCTGATTCCCCGCCTCTGATTCCCCACCTCTGATTCCCTGCCTCAGATTCCCTGCCTCTGATTCCCTGCCTCTGATTCCCTGCCTCTGATTTCCTGCATCTGATTGCCCGCCTCTGATTCTCTGCCTCTGATTCCCCGCCTCTGATTCCCCGCCTCTGATTCGCCACCTCTGATTCCCCGCCTCTGATTTCCCACCTCTGATTCCCTGCCTCTGATAACCTGCCTCTGAATCCCTGCCTCTGATTCCCGGCCTCTGAGTCCCCACCTCTGATTCCCCGTGTCCGATTCCGCACCCATGTTTCACCACCTCTGTTGCTCTGCTTCTGATTTCCCGGCTCAGATTCACCGGCTCTGATTCCGCACATCTGATTCCACGCCTCTCTTTCTGTGTCTCTGATTCCCCGCCTCTGATTCCACGCCTCTGATTACCCGCCTCTGATACCCTGCCTCTCTTTCCCTGCCTCTATTTCCGTGCCTCTTTCTCTGCATCTCGTTTCCCACATCTCATTTCCCCCTTCTGATAACCCGCATCAGATTCCCTGCCACAGATTCCCTGCCTCAGATACCCTGCCTCAGATTCCCTGCATCAGATTTCCTTCATCTGATTCCCTGCCTCTGATTCCCCGCGGCTGATTCCCTGCCTCTGATTCCCCACCTCTGTTTTCCCGACTGTTTCCCCGCCTCTGATTCACCACCTCATATTCGCCATCTCAGGTTCCCTGCCTCTGATTCCCTGCCTCTGATTCCCTGCCTCTGATTCCCTGCATCTGATTGCCCGCCTCTGATACCTTGCCTCTGATTCCCCGCCTCTGATTCCCCGCCTCTGATTCCCAGCCTCTGATTTCCCACCTCTGATTCCCCACTTCTGATTCCCCGCCTCTGATTCCCCGTCTCTGATTCCACGCTTCTGATTCCCCGCCTCTGATTCCGCGCCTCTGATTCCCCGCCTCTGATACCCCGCCTCTGATTCCCCGCCTCTGATTCCCTGCATCTGATTCCCCGCCTCAGATTCCCCGCCTCTGATTCCCCGACTCTGATTCCCCGCCTCTGATTCCCCGCCTCTGATTCCCCGCCTCTGATTCCCCGCCTATGTTTACCCGCCTCTGTTTACCCGCCTGTTTTCCCGCCTCTGATTGCCCACCTCAGATTCCCTGCCTCAGATTCCCTGCCTCAGATTCCCTGCCTCTGATTCCCTGCCTCTGATTCCCTGCATCTGATTGCCCGCCTCTGATTACCTGCCTCTGATTCCCCGCCTCTGATTCCCCACCTCTGATTCCCCACTTCTGATTCCCCGCCTCTGATTCCCCGCGTCTGATTCCCCGCCTCTGATTCACCTCCTCTGATTCCCCGCCTCTGATTCCCCGCCTCTGATTCCCCACCTCTGATTGCCCCGCCTCTGATTCGCTGATTCTGATTCCCCGGCTCTGATTCCCCACCTCTGATTCCCCACTTCTGATTCCCCACCTCTAATTCCCCGCCTCTGATTGCACGCCTCTGATTCCCCGCCTCTGATTCCCTGCCTCTGGTTCCCCGCCTCTGATTCCCCTCCTCTGATACCCCGCCTCTGATTCCCCACCTCTGATTCCCCGCATCTGATTCCCCGCCTCTGATTCCCCGCCTCTGATTCCCTGCCTCTGATTCCCCACCTCTGATTTCGCGCCTCTGATTCCCCGCCTATGTTTACCCGCCTCTGTTTACCCACCTGTTTCCCCGCCTCTGATTCCCCACCTCAGATTCCCTGCCTCAGATTCCCTGCCTCTGATTCCCTGCCTCTGATTCCCTGCCTCTGATTCCCTGCATCTGATTGCCCGCCTCTGATTCTCCGCCTCTGATTCCCCGCCTCTGATTCCCAACCTCTGATTCCCCGCTTCTGATTCCCTGCCTCTGATTCCCCGCCTCTGATTCACCGCCTCTGATTCCCCGCCTCTGATGCCCCACCTCTGATTCAATGCCTCCCTTTCCGCTCAACTTTCCTGGCCTACTTTTCCCCACATATCTTTCCCCGCCTCTGATTTCCCGCCTCTGATTCCACGCCTCTGAATCCCCGCCTATGTTTACCCGCCTCTGTTTAACCGCCTGTTTTCCCGCCTCTGATTCCCCACCACAGATTCCCTGCCTCAGATTCCCTGCCTCAGATTCCCTGCATCAGATTCCCTTCATTTGATTCCCTGCGTCTGGTTCCCTGCCTCTGATTCCCTGCCTCTGATTCCCTGCCTCTGATTGCCCGCCTCTGATTCCCCGCCTCTGATTCCCCACCTCTGATTCTCCACTTCTGATTCCCCGCCTCTGATTCCCCGCCTCTGATTCCCCGCCTCTGATTCACCGCCTCTGATTCCCCGCCTCTGATTCCCCGCCTCTGATTCCCCACTTCTGATTGCCCGCCTCTGATTCCACGCCTCTGATTCCCCGCCTCTGATTCCCCACCTCTGATTCCCCACTTCTGATTCCCCACCTCTGATTCCCCGCCTCTGATTCCACGCCTCTGATTCCCCACCTCTGATTCCCCACTTCTGATTCCCCACCTCTGATTCTCCGCCTCTGATACCCTGCCTCTGATAACTTTTTACTGATTCCCTGCCTCAGATTCCCTGCCTCCGATTCCCTGCCTCAGATTCCCTGCCTCAGTTTCCCTGCATTAGATTCCCTTCATCTGATTCCCTGCCTCTGATTCCCCGCCTCTGATTCCCCGCATCTGATTCCCCACCTCTGTCTCTACGCCTCTATTTTGCCTGCACTCTTTCCCCTCCACTCTTTCCGTGCCTCTCTTTCCCTCCCTCAATTTCAACAACTCTGTTTGATCTGTTCTGTGTAACTAATTTTCAACACAAAAGTTCCAACCACTATGTTTCGCCCATCTCTTTCGCTGCATCTATTGATGCATCTATGTTTACCCGCTTCTGTTTACCCGCCTGTTTCCCCACATCTCTTTCCCCACCTCTGATTCCACGCCTCTGATTCCCCGCCTCTGATTCCCCGCCTCTGATTCCCCGCCTCTGATTCACCGCCTCCCTTTCCGAGCAACTTTCCTGGCCTACGTTTCCCCACATCTCTTTCCCCACCTCTGATTCCACGCCTCAGATTCGCCGCCTCTGATTTCCTGCCTCTGATTCCCTGCCTCTGATTCCCCGCCTCTGATTCCCCACCTCTGATTCCCCTCTCTGATTTCCCGCCTCTGATTCCCCGCCTCTGATTCCACGCCTCTGATTACCCGCCTCTGATACCCTACCTCTCTTTCCCTGCCTCTATTTCCGTGCCTCTTTCTCTGCATCTCGTTTCCCACATCTCATTTCCCCCTTCTGATAACCCGCATCAGATTCCCTGCCACAGATTCCCTGCCTCAGATTCCCTGCCTCAGATTCCCTGCATCAGATTCCCTTCATCTGATTCCCTGCCTCTGATTCCCCGCCTCTGATTCCCTGCATCTGATTCCCAGCCTCTGTTTACCCGCCTGTTTCTCCGCCTCTGATTCACCACCTCATATTCGCCACCTCAGGTTCCCTGCCTCTGATTCCCCGCCTCTGATTCCCCGCCTCTGATTCCCTGCCTCTGATTCCCCACCTCTGATTTCGCGCCTCTGATTCCCCGCCTATGTTTACCCGCCTCTGTTTACCCACCTGTTTCCCCGCCTCTGATTCCCCACCTCAGATTCCCTGCCTCAGATTCCCTGCCTCTGATTCCCTGCCTCTGATTCCCTGCCTCTGATTCCCTGCATCTGATTGCCCGCCTCTGATTCTCCGCCTCTGATTCCCCGCCTCTGATTCCCAACCTCTGATTCCCCGCTTCTGATTCCCTGCCTCTGATTCCCCGCCTCTGATTCACCGCCTCTGATTCCCCGCCTCTGATGCCCCACCTCTGATTCAATGCCTCCCTTTCCGCTCAACTTTCCTGGCCTACTTTTCCCCACATATCTTTCCCCGCCTCTGATTTCCCGCCTCTGATTCCACGCCTCTGAATCCCCGCCTATGTTTACCCGCCTCTGTTTAACCGCCTGTTTTCCCGCCTCTGATTCCCCACCACAGATTCCCTGCCTCAGATTCCCTGCCTCAGATTCCCTGCATCAGATTCCCTTCATTTGATTCCCTGCGTCTGGTTCCCTGCCTCTGATTCCCTGCCTCTGATTCCCTGCCTCTGATTGCCCGCCTCTGATTCCCCGCCTCTGATTCCCCACCTCTGATTCTCCACTTCTGATTCCCCGCCTCTGATTCCCCGCCTCTGATTCCCCGCCTCTGATTCACCGCCTCTGATTCCCCGCCTCTGATTCCCCGCCTCTGATTCCCCACTTCTGATTGCCCGCCTCTGATTCCACGCCTCTGATTCCCCGCCTCTGATTCCCCACCTCTGATTCCCCACTTCTGATTCCCCACCTCTGATTCCCCGCCTCTGATTCCACGCCTCTGATTCCCCACCTCTGATTCCCCACTTCTGATTCCCCACCTCTGATTCTCCGCCTCTGATACCCTGCCTCTGATAACTTTTTACTGATTCCCTGCCTCAGATTCCCTGCCTCCGATTCCCTGCCTCAGATTCCCTGCCTCAGTTTCCCTGCATTAGATTCCCTTCATCTGATTCCCTGCCTCTGATTCCCCGCCTCTGATTCCCCGCATCTGATTCCCCACCTCTGTCTCTACGCCTCTATTTTGCCTGCACTCTTTCCCCTCCACTCTTTCCGTGCCTCTCTTTCCCTCCCTCAATTTCAACAACTCTGTTTGATCTGTTCTGTGTAACTAATTTTCAACACAAAAGTTCCAACCACTATGTTTCGCCCATCTCTTTCGCTGCATCTATTGATGCATCTATGTTTACCCGCTTCTGTTTACCCGCCTGTTTCCCCACATCTCTTTCCCCACCTCTGATTCCACGCCTCTGATTCCCCGCCTCTGATTCCCCGCCTCTGATTCCCCGCCTCTGATTCACCGCCTCCCTTTCCGAGCAACTTTCCTGGCCTACGTTTCCCCACATCTCTTTCCCCACCTCTGATTCCACGCCTCAGATTCGCCGCCTCTGATTTCCTGCCTCTGATTCCCTGCCTCTGATTCCCCGCCTCTGATTCCCCACCTCTGATTCCCCTCTCTGATTTCCCGCCTCTGATTCCCCGCCTCTGATTCCACGCCTCTGATTACCCGCCTCTGATACCCTACCTCTCTTTCCCTGCCTCTATTTCCGTGCCTCTTTCTCTGCATCTCGTTTCCCACATCTCATTTCCCCCTTCTGATAACCCGCATCAGATTCCCTGCCACAGATTCCCTGCCTCAGATTCCCTGCCTCAGATTCCCTGCATCAGATTCCCTTCATCTGATTCCCTGCCTCTGATTCCCCGCCTCTGATTCCCTGCATCTGATTCCCAGCCTCTGTTTACCCGCCTGTTTCTCCGCCTCTGATTCACCACCTCATATTCGCCACCTCAGGTTCCCTGCCTCTGATTCCCTGCCTCTGATTCCCTGCCTCTGATTCCCTGCATCTGATTGCCCGCCTCTGATACCCTGCCTCTGATTCCCCGCCTCTGATTCCCCGCCTCTGATTCCCCGCCTCTGATTTCCCACCTCTGATTCCCCACTTCTGATTCCCCGCCTCTGATTCCCCGTCTGTGATTCCACGCCTCTGATTCCCCGCCTCTGATTCCGCGCCTCTGATTCCCCGCCTCTGATACCCCGCCTCTGATTCCCCGCCTCTGATTCCCTGCATCTGATTCCCCGCCTCAGATTCCCCGCCTCTTATTCCCCGACTCTGATTCCCCGCCTCTGATTCCCCGACTCTGATTCCCCGCCTCTGATTCCCCGCCTCTGATTCCCCGCCTATGTTTACCCGCCTCTGTTTACCCGCCTGTTTTCCCGCCTCTGATTGCCCACCTCAGATTCCCTGCCTCAGATTCCCTGCCTCAGATTCCCTGCCTCTGATTCCCTGCCTCTGATTCCCTGCATCTGATTGCCCGCCTCTGATTACCTGCCTCTGATTCCCCGCCTCTGATTCCCCACCTCTGATTCCCCACTTCTGATACCCCGCCTCTGATACCCCGCGTCTGATTCCCCGCCTCTGATTCACCGCCTCTGATTCCCCGCCTCTGATTCCCCGCCTCTGATTCCCCACCTCTGATTGCCCCGCCTCTGATTCGCTGATTCTGATTCCCCGCCTCTGATTCCCCACCTCTGATTCCCCACTTCTGATTCCCCGCCTCTGATTCCCCGCCTCTGATTCCACGCCTCTGATTCCCCGCCTCTGATTCCCCGCCTCTGATTCCACGCCTCTGATTCCCCTCCTCTGATACCCCGCCTCTGATTCCCCACCTCTGATTCCCGGCATCTGATTCCCCACCTCTGATTCCACGCCTCTGATTACCTGCCTCTGATACCCTGCCTCTCTTTCCCTGCCTCTATTTCCGTGCCTCTTTCTCTGCATCTCGTTTCCAACATCTCATTTCCCCCTTCTGATAACCCGCATCAGATTCCCTGCCTCCGATTCCCTGCCTCAGATTCCCTGCCTCAGATTCCCTGCATCAGATTCCCTTCATCTGATTCCCTGCCTCTGATTCCCCGCCTCTGATTCCCCGCCACTGATTCGCCACCTCTGTCTCTACGCCTCTATTTTGCCTGCACTCTTTCCCCTCCACTCTTTCTGTGCCTCTCTTTCCCTCCCTCAATTTCAACAACTCTGTTTGATCTGTTCTGTGTACCTAATTTTCAACACACAAGTTCCAACCAGTATGTTTCGCCCATCTCTTTCGCTGCCTCTATTTATGCAGCTATGTTTACCCGCTTCTGTTTACCCGCCTGTTTCCCCACATCTCTTTCCCCACCTCTGATTCCACGCCTCTGATTCCCCGCCTCTGATTCCCCGCCTCTGATTCCCCGCCTCTGATTCACCGCCTCCCTTTCCGCGCAACTTTCCTGGCCTACGTTTCCCCACATCTCTTTCCCCACCTCTGATTCCACGCCTCAGATTCGCCGCATCTGATTTCCCGCCTCTGATTCCCTGCCTCTGATTCCCTGCCTCTGATTCCCCACCTCTGATTCCCCCCTCTGATTCCCCGCCTCTGATTCCCAGCCTCTGATTCCCCACCTCTGATTCCCCGCCTCTGATTCCCTGCCTGTCTTTCCCTGCCTCTATTTCCGTGCCTCTTTCTCTGCATCTCGTTTCCCACATCTCATTTCCCCCTTCTGATAACCCGCATCAGATTCCCTGCCACAGATTCCCTGCCTCAGATTCCCTGCCTCAGATTCCCTGCATCAGATTCCCTTCATCTGATTCCCTGCCTCTGATTCCCCGCCTCTGATTCCCCACCTCTGATTCCCTGCCTCAGATTCCCTGCCTCTGATTCCCTGCCTCTGATTCCCTGCCTCTGATTTCCTGCATCTGATTGCCCGCCTCTGATTCTCTGCCTCTGATTCCCCGCCTCTGATTCCCCGCCTCTGATTCGCCACCTCTGATTCCCCGCCTCTGATTTCCCACCTCTGATTCCCTGCCTCTGATAACCTGCCTCAGAATCCCTGCCTCTGATTCCCGGCCTCTGAGTCCCCACCTCTGATTCCCCGTGTCCGATTCCGCACCCATGTTTCACCACCTCTGTTGCTCTGCTTCTGATTTCCCGGCTCAGATTCACCGGCTCTGATTCCGCACATCTGATTCCACGCCTCTCTTTGTGTGTCTCTGATTCCCCGCCTCTGATTCCACGCCTCTGATTACCCGCCTCTGATACCCTGCCTCTCTTTCCCTGCCTCTATTTCCGTGCCTCTTTCTCTGCATCTCGTTTCCCACATCTCATTTCCCCCTTCTGATAACCCGCATCAGATTCCCTGCCACAGATTCCCTGCCTCAGATACCCTGCCTCAGATTCCCTGCATCAGATTCCCTTCATCTGATTCCCTGCCTCTGATTCCCCGCGGCTGATTCCCTGCCTCTGATTCCCCACCTCTGTTTTCCCGACTGTTTCCCCGCCTCTGATTCACCACCTCATATTCGCCATCTCAGGTTCCCTGCCTCTGATTCCCTGCCTCTGATTCCCTGCCTCTGATTCCCTGCATCTGATTGCCCGCCTCTGATACCCTGCCTCTGATTCCCCGCCTCTGATTCCCCGCCTCTGATTCCCAGCCTCTGATTTCCCACCTCTGATTCCCCACTTCTGATTCCCCGCCTCTGATTCCCCGTCTCTGATTCCACGCTTCTGATTCCCCGCCTCTGATTCCGCGCCTCTGATTCCCCGCCTCTGATACCCCGCCTCTGATTCCCCGCCTCTGATTCCCTGCATCTGATTCCCCGCCTCAGATTCCCCGCCTCTGATTCCCCGACTCTGATTCCCCGCCTCTGATTCCCCGCCTCTGATTCCCCGCCTCTGATTCCCCGCCTATGTTTACCCGCCTCTGTTTACCCGCCTGTTTTCCCGCCTCTGATTGCCCACCTCAGATTCCCTGCCTCAGATTCCCTGCCTCAGATTCCCTGCCTCTGATTCCCTGCCTCTGATTCCCTGCATCTGATTGCCCGCCTCTGATTACCTGCCTCTGATTCCCCGCCTCTGATTCCCCACCTCTGATTCCCCACTTCTGATTCCCCGCCTCTGATTCCCCGCGTCTGATTCCCCGCCTCTGATTCACCTCCTCTGATTCCCCGCCTCTGATTCCCCGCCTCTGATTCCCCACCTCTGATTGCCCCGCCTCTGATTCGCTGATTCTGATTCCCCGGCTCTGATTCCCCACCTCTGATTCCCCACTTCTGATTCCCCACCTCTTATTCCCCGCCTCTGATTGCACGCCTCTGATTCCCCGCCTCTGATTCCCTGCCTCTGATTCCCCGCCTCTGATTCCCCTCCTCTGATACCCCGCCTCTGATTCCCCACCTCTGATTCCCCGCATCTGATTCCCCGCCTCTGATTCCCCGCCTCTGATTCCCTGCCTCTGATTCCCCACCTCTGATTTCGCGCCTCTGATTCCCCGCCTATGTTTACCCGCCTCTGTTTACCCACCTGTTTCCCCGCCTCTGATTCCCCACCTCAGATTCCCTGCCTCAGATTCCCTGCCTCTGATTCCCTGCCTCTGATTCCCTGCCTCTGATTCCCTGCATCTGATTGCCCGCCTCTGATTCTCCGCCTCTGATTCCCCGCCTCTGATTCCCAACCTCTGATTCCCCGCTTCTGATTCCCTGCCTCTGATTCCCCGCCTCTGATTCACCGCCTCTGATTCCCCGCCTCTGATGCCCCACCTCTGATTCAATGCCTCCCTTTCCGCTCAACTTTCCTGGCCTACTTTTCCCCACATATCTTTCCCCGCCTCTGATTTCCCGCCTCTGATTCCACGCCTCTGAATCCCCGCCTATGTTTACCCGCCTCTGTTTAACCGCCTGTTTTCCCGCCTCTGATTCCCCACCACAGATTCCCTGCCTCAGATTCCCTGCCTCAGATTCCCTGAATCAGATTCCCTTCATTTGATTCCCTGCGTCTTGTTCCCTGCCTCTGATTCCCTGCCTCTGATTCCCTGCATCTGATTGCCCGCCTCTGATTCCCCGCCTCTGATTCCCCACCTCTGATTCTCCACTTCTGATTCCCCGCCTCTGATTCCCCGCCTCTGATTCCCCGCCTCTGATTCACCGCCTCTGATTCCCCGCCTCTGATTCCCCGCCTCTGATTCCCCACTTCTGATTGCCCGCCTCTGATTCCACGCCTCTGATTCCCCGCCTCTGATTCCCCACCTCTGATTCCCCACTTCTGATTCCCCACCTCTGATTCCCCGCCTCTGATTCCACGCCTCTGATTCCCCACCTCTGATTCCCCACTTCTGATTCCCCACCTCTGATTCTCCGCCTCTGATACCCTGCCTCTGATAACTTTTTACTGATTCCCTGCCTCAGATTCCCTGCCTCCGATTCCCTGCCTCAGATTCCCTGCCTCAGTTTCCCTGCATTAGATTCCCTTCATCTGATTCCCTGCCTCTGATTCCCCGCCTCTGATTCCCCGCATCTGATTCCCCACCTCTGTCTCTACGCCTCTATTTTGCCTGCACTCTTTCCCCTCCACTCTTTCCGTGCCTCTCTTTCCCTCCCTCAATTTCAACAACTCTGTTTGATCTGTTCTGTGTAACTAATTTTCAACACAAAAGTTCCAACCACTATGTTTCGCCCATCTCTTTCGCTGCATCTATTGATGCATCTATGTTTACCCGCTTCTGTTTACCCGCCTGTTTCCCCACATCTCTTTCCCCACCTCTGATTCCACGCCTCTGATTCCCCGCCTCTGATTCCCCGCCTCTGATTCCCCGCCTCTGATTCACCGCCTCCCTTTCCGAGCAACTTTCCTGGCCTACGTTTCCCCACATCTCTTTCCCCACCTCTGATTCCACGCCTCAGATTCGCCGCCTCTGATTTCCTGCCTCTGATTCCCTGCCTCTGATTCCCCGCCTCTGATTCCCCACCTCTGATTCCCCTCTCTGATTTCCCGCCTCTGATTCCCCGCCTCTGATTCCACGCCTCTGATTACCCGCCTCTGATACCCTACCTCTCTTTCCCTGCCTCTATTTCCGTGCCTCTTTCTCTGCATCTCGTTTCCCACATCTCATTTCCCCCTTCTGATAACCCGCATCAGATTCCCTGCCACAGATTCCCTGCCTCAGATTCCCTGCCTCAGATTCCCTGCATCAGATTCCCTTCATCTGATTCCCTGCCTCTGATTCCCCGCCTCTGATTCCCTGCATCTGATTCCCAGCCTCTGTTTACCCGCCTGTTTCTCCGCCTCTGATTCACCACCTCATATTCGCCACCTCAGGTTCCCTGCCTCTGATTCCCTGCCTCTGATTCCCTGCCTCTGATTCCCTGCATCTGATTGCCCGCCTCTGATACCCTGCCTCTGATTCCCCGCCTCTGATTCCCCGCCTCTGATTCCCCGCCTCTGATTTCCCACCTCTGATTCCCCACTTCTGATTCCCCGCCTCTGATTCCCCGTCTGTGATTCCACGCCTCTGATTCCCCGCCTCTGATTCCGCGCCTCTGATTCCCCGCCTCTGATACCCCGCCTCTGATTCCCCGCCTCTGATTCCCTGCATCTGATTCCCCGACTCAGATTCCCCGCCTCTTATTCCCCGACTCTGATTCCCCGCCTCTGATTCCCCGACTCTGATTCCCCGCCTCTGATTCCCCGCCTCTGATTCCCCGCCTATGTTTACCCGCCTCTGTTTACCCGCCTTTTTTCCCGCCTCTGATTGCCCACCTCAGATTCCCTGCCTCAGATTCCCTGCCTCAGATTCCCTGCCTCTGATTCCCTGCCTCTGATTCCCTGCATCTGATTGCCCGCCTCTGATTACCTGCCTCTGATTCCCCGCCTCTGATTCCCCACCTCTGATTCCCCACTTCTGATACCCCGCCTCTGATACCCCGCGTCTGATTCCCCGCCTCTGATTCACCGCCTCTGATTCCCTGCCTCTGATTCCCCGCCTCTGATTCCGCACCTCTGATTGCCCCGCCTCTGATTCGCTGATTCTGATTCCCCGCCTCTGATTCCCCACCTCTGATTCCCCACTTCTGATTCCCCGCCTCTGATTCCCCGCCTCTGATTCCACGCCTCTGATTCCCCGCCTCTGATTCCCCGCCTCTGATTCCACGCCTCTGATTCCCCTCCTCTGATACCCCGCCTCTGATTCCCCACCTCTGATTCCCCGCATCTGATTCCCCACCTCTGATTCCACGCCTCTGATTACCTGCCTCTGATACCCTGCCTCTCTTTCCCTGCCTCTATTTCCGTGCCTCTTTCTCTGCATCTCGTTTCCAACATCTCATTTCCCCCTTCTGATAACCCGCATCAGATTCCCTGCCTCCGATTCCCTGCCTCAGATTCCCTGCCTCAGATTCCCTGCATCAGATTCCCTTCATCTGATTCCCTGCCTCTGATTCCCCGCCTCTGATTCCCCGCCGCTGATTCGCCACCTCTGTCTCTACGCCTCTATTTTGCCTGCACTCTTTCCTCTCCACTCTTTCTGTGCCTCTCTTTCCCTCCCTCAATTTCAACAACTCTGTTTGATCTGTTCTGTGTACCTAATTTTCAACACACAAGTTCCAACCACTATGTTTCGCCCATCTCTTTCGCTGCCTCTCTTTATGCAGCTATGTTTACCCGCTTCTGTTTATCCGCCTGTTTCCCCACATCTCTTTCCCCACCTCTGATTCCACGCCTCTGATTCCCCGCCTCTGATTCCCCGCCTCTGATTCCCCGCCTCTGATTCACCGCCTCCCTTTCCGCGCAACTTTCCTGGCCTACGTTTCCCCACATCTCTTTCCCCACCTCTGATTCCACACCTCAGATTCGCCGCCTCTGATTTCCCGCCTCTGATTCCCTGCCTCTGATTCCCTGCCTCTGATTCCCCACCTCTGATTCCCCCCTCTGATTCCCCGCCTCTGATTCCCAGCCTCTGATTCCCCACCTCTGATTCCCCGCCTCTGATTCCCTGCCTGTCTTTCCCTGCCTCTATTTCCGTGCCTCTTTCTCTGCATCTCGTTTCCCACATCTCATTTCCCCCTTCTGATAACCCGCATCAGATTCCCTGCCACAGATTCCCTGCCTCAGATTCCCTGCCTCAGATTCCCTGCATCAGATTCCCTTCATCTGATTCCCTGCCTCTGATTCCCCGCCTCTGATTCCCCACCTCTGATTCCCTGCCTCAGATTCCCTGCCTCTGATTCCCTGCCTCTGATTCCCTGCCTCTGATTTCCTGCATCTGATTGCCCGCCTCTGATTCTCCGCCTCTGATTCCCCGCCTCTGATTCCCCGCCTCTGATTCGCCGCCTCTGATTCCCCGCCTCTGATTTCCCACCTCTGATTCCCTGCCTCTGATAACCTGCCTCTGAATCCCTGCCTCTGATTCCCGGCCTCTGAGTCCCCACATCTGATTCCCCGTGTCCGATTCCGCACCCATGTTTCACCACCTCTGTTGCTCTGCTTCTGATTTCCCGGCTCAGATTCACCGGCTCTGATTCCGCACATCTGATTCCACGCCTCTCTTTCTGTGTCTCTGATTCCCCGCCTCTGATTCCACGCCTCTGATTACCCGCCTCTGATACCCTGCCTCTCTTTCCCTGCCTCTATTTCCGTGCCTCTTTCTCTGCATCTCGTTTCCCACATCTCATTTCCCCCTTCTGATAACCCGCATCAGATTCCCTGCCACAGATTCCCTGCCTCAGATACCCTGCCTCAGATTCCCTGCATCAGATTCCCTTCATCTGATTCCCTGCCTCTGATTCCCCGCGGCTGATTCCCTGCCTCTGATTCCCCGCCTCTGTTTTCCCGACTGTTTCCCCGCCTCTGATTCACCACCTCATATTCGCCATCTCAGGTTCCCTGCCTCTGATTCCCTGCCTCTGATTCCCTGCCTCTGATTCCCTGCATCTGATTGCCCGCCTCTGATACCCTGCCTCTGATTCCCCGCCTCTGATTCCCCGCCTCTGATTCCCAGCCTCTGATTTCCCACCTCTGATTCCCCACTTCTGATTCCCCGCCTCTGATTCCCCGTCTCTGATTCCACGCCTCTGATTCCCCGCCTCTGATTCCGCGCCTCTGATTCCCCGCCTCTGATACCCCGCCTCTGATTCCCCGCCTCTGATTCCCTGCATCTGATTCCGCGCCTCAGATTCCCCGCCTCTGATTCCCCGACTCTGATTCCCCGCCTCTGATTCCCCGCCTCTGATTCCCCGCCTCTGATTCCCCGCCTATGTTTACCCGCCTCTGTTTACCCGCCTGTTTTCCCGCCTCTGATTGCCCACCTCAGATTCCCTGCCTCAGATTCCCTGCCTCAGATTCCCTGCCTCTGCTTCCCTGCCTCAGATTCCCTGCCTCAGATTCCCTGCCTCTGATTCCCTGCCTCTGATTCCCTGCATCTGATTCCCCGCCTCTGATTCCCCACCTCTGATTCCCCACTTCTGATTCCCCGCCTCTGATTCCCCGCGTCTGATTCCCCGCCTCTGATTCACCTCCTCTGATTCCCCGCCTCTGATTCCCCGCCTCTGATTCCCCACCTCTGATTGCCCCGCCTCTGATTCGCTGATTCTGATTCCCCGGCTCTGATTCCCCACCTCTGATTCCCCACTTCTGATTCCCCACCTCTGATTCCCCGCCTCTGATTGCACGCCTCTGATTCCCCGCCTCTGATTCCCCGCCTCTGATTCCCCGCCTCTGATTCCCCTCCACTGATACCCCGCCTCTGATTCCCCACCTCTGATTCCCCGCATCTGATTCCCCGCCTCTGATTCCCCGCCTCTGATTCCCTGCCTCTGATTCCCCACCTCTGATTTCGCGCCTCTGATTCCCCGCCTATGTTTACCCGCCTCTGTTTACCCACCTGATTCCCCGCCTCTGATTCCCCACCTCAGATTCCCTGCCTCAGATTCCCTGCCTCTGATTCCCTGCCTCTGATTCCCTGCCTCTGATTCCCTGCATCTGATTGCCCGCCTCTGATTCTCCGCCTCTGATTCCCCGCCTCTGATTCCCAACCTCTGATTCCCCGCTTCTGATTCCCTGCCTCTGATTCCCCGCCTCTGATTCACCGTCTCTGATTCCCCGCCTCTGATTCCCCACCTCTGATTCAATGCCTCCCTTTCCGCTCAACTTTCCTGGCCTACTTTTCCCCACATATCTTTCCCCGCCTCTGATTTCCCGCCTCTGATTCCACGCCTCTGAATCCCCGCCTATGTTTACCCGCCTCTGTTTAACCGCCTGCTTTCCCGCCTCTGATTCCCCACCACAGATTCCCTGCCTCAGATTCCCTGCCTCAGATTCCCTGCATCAGATTCCCTTCATTTGATTCCCTGCGTCTGGTTCCCTGCCTCTGATTCCCTGCATCTGATTCCCTGCATCTGATTGCCCGCCTCTGATTCCCCGCCTCTGATTCCCCACCTCTGATTCCCCACTTCTGATTCCCCGCCTCTGATTCCCCGCCTCTGATTCCCCGCCTCTGATTCACCGCCTCTGATTCCCCGCCTCTGATTCCCCGCCTCTGATTCCCCACTTCTGATTGCCCGCCTCTGATTCCACGCCTCTGATTCCCCGCCTCTGATTCCCCACCTCTGATTCCCCACTTCTGATTCCCCACCTCTGATTCCGCGCCTCTGATTCCACGCCTCTGATTCCCCACCTCTGATTCCCCACTTCTGATTCCCCACCTCTGATTCTCCGCCTCTGATACCCTGCCTCTGATAACTTTTTACTGATTCCCTGCCTCAGATTCCCTGCCTCCGATTCCCTGCCTCAGATTCCCTGCCTCAGTTTCCCTGCATTAGATTCCCTTCATCTGATTCCCTGCCTCTGATTCCCCGCCTCTGATTCCCCGCATCTGATTCCCCACCTCTGTCTCTACGCCTCTATTTTGCCTGCACTCTTTCCCCTCCACTCTTTCCGTGCCTCTCTTTCCCTCCCTCAATTTCAACAACTCTGTTTGATCTGTTCTGTGTAACTAATTTTCAACACAAAAGTTCCAACCACTATGTTTCGCCCATCTCTTTCGCTGCATCTATTGATGCAGCTATGTTTACCCGCTTCTGTTTACCCGCCTGTTTCCCCACATCTCTTTCCCCACCTCTGATTCCACGCCTCTGATTCCCCGCCTCTGATTCCCCGCCTCTGATTCCCCGCCTCTGATTCACCGCCTCCCTTTCCGAGCAACTTTCCTGGCCTACGTTTCCCCACATCTCTTTCCCCACCTCTGATTCCACGCCTCAGATTCGCCGCCTCTGATTTCCTGCCTCTGATTCCCTGCCTCTGATTCCCCGCCTCTGATTCCCCACCTCTGATTCCCCTCTCTGATTTCCCGCCTCTGATTCCCCGCCTCTGATTCCACGCCTCTGATTACCCGCCTCTGATACCCTACCTCTCTTTCCCTGCCTCTATTTCCGTGCCTCTTTCTCTGCATCTCGTTTCCCACATCTCATTTCCCCCTTCTGATAACCCGCATCAGATTCCCTGCCACAGATTCCCTGCCTCAGATTCCCTGCCTCAGATTCCCTGCATCAGATTCCCTTCATCTGATTCCCTGCCTCTGATTCCCCGCCTCTGATTCCCTGCATCTGATTCCCAGCCTCTGTTTACCCGCCTGTTTCTCCGCCTCTGATTCACCACCTCATATTCGCCACCTCAGGTTCCCCGCCTCTGATACCCTGCCTCTGATTCCCCGCCTCTGATTCCCCGCCTCTGATTCCCCGCCTCTGATTTCCCACCTCTGATTCCCCACTTCTGATTCCCCGCCTCTGATTCCCCGTCTGTGATTCCACGCCTCTGATTCCCCGCCTCTGATTCCGCGCCTCTGATTCCCCGCCTCTGATACCCCGCCTCTGATTCCCCGCCTCTGATTCCCCGCCTCTGATTCCACGCCTCAGATTCCCTGCCTCAGATTCCCTGCCTCTGATTCCCTGCCTCTGATTCCCTGCATCTGATTGCCCGCCTCTGATTACCTGCCTCTGATTCCCCGCCTCTGATTCCCCACCTCTGATTCCCCACTTCTGATATCCCGCCTCTGATTCCCCGCGTCTGATTCCCCGCCTCTGATTCACCGCCTCTGATTCCCCGCCTCTGATTCCCCGCCTCTGATTCCCCACCTCTGATTGCCCCGCCTCTGATTCGCTGATTCTGATTCCCCGCCTCTGATTCCCCACCTCTGATTCCCCACTTCTGATTCCCCGCCTCTGATTCCCCGCCTCTGATTCCACGCCTCTGATTCCCCGCCTCTGATTCCCCGCCTCTGATTCCACGCCTCTGATTCCCCTCCTCTGATACCCCGCCTCTGATTCCCCACCTCTGATTCCCCGCATCTGATTCCCCGCCTCTGATTCCCCGCCTCTGATTCCCTGCCTCTGATTCCCTGCCTCTGATTCCGCGCCTCTGATTCCCCGCCTATGTTTACCCACCTCTGTTTACCCACCTGTTTCCCCGCCTCTGATTCCGCGCCTCTGATTCCCCGCCTATGTTTACCCACCTCTGTTTACCCACCTGTTTCCCCGCCTCTGATTCCCCACCTCAGATTCCCTGCCTCAGATTCCCCGCCTCTGATTCTCCGCCTCTGATTCCCCGCCTCTGATTCCCCACCTCTGATTCCCCACTTCTGATTCCCCGCCTCTGATTCCCCGCCTCTGATTCCCCGCCTCTGATTCCCCGCCTCTGATTCCCCACCTCTGATTCACTGCCTCCCTTTCCGCTCAACTTTCCGGCCTACTTTTCCCCACATATCTTTCCCCGCCTCTGATTTCCCGCCTCTGATTCCACGCCTCTGATTCCCCGCCTATGTTTACCCGCCTCTGTTTACCCGCCTGTTTTCCCGCCTCTGATTCCCCACCACAGATTCCCTGCCTCAGATTCCCTGCCTCAGATTCCCTGCCTCTGATTCTCTGCATCTGATTGCCCGCCTCTGATTCCCCGCCTCTGATTCCCAGCCTCTGATTCCCCACCTCTGATTCCCCACTTCTTATTCCACGCCTCTGATTCCCCGCCTCTGATTCCCCGCCTCTGATTCACCGCCTCTGATTCCCCGCCTCTGATTCCCCGCCTCTGATTCCCCACTTCTGATTGCCCGCCTCTGATTCCACGCCTCTGATTCCCCGCCTCTGATTCCCCACCTCTGATTCCCCACTTCTGATTCCCCACCTCTGATTCCCCGCCTCTGATTCCACGCCTCTGATTCCCCACCTCTGATTCCCCACTTCTGATTCCCCACCTCTGATTCTCCGCCTCTGATACCCTGCCTCTGATAACTTTTTACTGATTCCCTGCCTCAGATTCCCTGCCTCCGATTCCCTGCCTCAGATTCCCTGCCTCAGATTCCCTGCATCAGATTCCCTTCATCTGATTCCCTGCCTCTGATTCCCCGCCTCTGATTCCCCGCCTCTGATTCCCCACCTCTGTCTCTACGCCTCTATTTTGCCTGCACTCTTTCCCCTCCACTCTTTCTGTGCCTCTCTTTCCCTCCCTCAATTTCAACAACTCTGTTTGATCTGTTCTGTGTACCTAATTTTCAACACACAAGTTCCAACCACTATGTTTCGCCCATCTCTTTCGCTGCCTCTATTTATGCAGCTATGTTTACCCGCTTCTGTTTACCCGCCTGTTTCCCCACATCTCTTTCCCCACCTCTGATTCCACGCCTCTGATTCCCCGCCTCTGATTCCCCGCCTCTGATTCCCCGCCTCTGATTCACCGCCTCCCATTCCGCGCAACTTTGCTGGCCTACGTTTCCCCACATCTCTTTCCCCACCTCTGATTCCACGCCTCAGATTTGCCGCCTCTGATTTCCTGCCTCTGATTCCCTGCCTCTGATTCCCTTCCTCTGATTCCCCACCTCTGATTCCCCCCTCTGATTCCCCGCCTCTGATTCCCTGCCTCTGATTCACCACCTCTGATTCCCCGCCTCTGATTCCCTGCCTCTCTTTCCCTACCTCTATTTCCGTGCCTCTTTCTCTGCATCTCGTTTCCCACATCTCATTTCCCCCTTCTGATAACCCGCATCAGATTCCCTGCCACAGATTCCCTGCCTCAGATTCCCTTCCTCAGATTCCCAGCATCAGATTCCCTTCATATGATGCCCTGCCTCTGATTCCACGCCTCTGATTCCCCACCTCTGATTCCCTGCCTCAGATTCCCTGCCTCTGATTCCCTGCCTCTGATTCCCTGCCTCTGATTTCCTGCATCTGATTGCCCGCCTCTGATTCTCCTCCTCTGATTCCCCGCCTCTGATTCCCCGCCTCTGATTCCCCGCCTCTTGATTCCCCGCCTCTGATTCCCCACCTCTGATTCCCTGCCTCTGATAACCTGCCTCTGATTCCCTGCCTCTGATTCCCGGCCTCTGAATCCCCACCTCTGATTCCCCGTGTCCGATTCCGCACCCATGTTTCACCACCTCTGTTGCTCTGCTTCTGATTTCCCGGCTCAGATTCAGCGGCTCTGATTCCGCACCTCTGATTCCACGCCTCTCTTTCTGTGTCTCTGATTCCCCGCCTCTGATTCCACGCCTCTGATTACCCGCCTCTGATACCCTGCCTCTCTTTCCCTGCCTCTATATCCGTGCCTCTTTCTCTGCATCTCGTTTCCCACATCTCATTTCCCCCTTCTGATAACCCGCATCAGATTCCCTGCCACAGATTCCCTGCCTCAGATACCCTGCCTCAGATTCCCTGCATGAGATTCCCTTCATCTGATTCCCTGCCTCTGATTCCCCGCGGCTGATTCCCTGCATCTGATTCCCCGCCTCTGTTTACCCGCCTGTTTCCCCGCCTCTGATTCACCACCTCATATTCGCCACCTCAGGTTCCCTGCCTCTGATTCCCTGCCTCTGATTCCCTGCCTCTGATTCCCTGCATCTGATTGCCCGCCTCTGATACCCTGCCTCTGATTCCCTGCCTCTGATTCCCCGCCTCTGATTCCCCGCATCTGATTTCCCACCTCTGATTCCCCACTTCTGATTCCCCGCCTCTGATTCCCCGTCTCTGATTCCACGCCTCTGATTCCCCGCCTCTGATTCAGCGCCTCTGATTCCCCGCCTCTGATACCCCTGCCTCTGATTCCCTGCCTCTGATTTCCTGCATCTGATTGCCCGCCTCTGATTCTCCGCCTCAGATTCCCCGCCTCTGATTCCCCGCCTCTGATTCCCCGCCTCTTGATTCCCCGCCTCTGATTCCCCACCTCTGATTCCCTGCCTCTGATAACCTGCCTCTGATTCCCTGCCTCTGATTCCCGGCCTCTGAATCCCCACCTCTGATTCCCCGTGTCCGATTCCGCACCCATGTTTCACCACCTCTGTTGCTCTGCTTCTGATTTCCCTGCTCAGATTCAGCGGCTCTGATTCCGCACCTCTGATTCCACGCCTCTCTTTCTGTGTCTCTGATTCCCCGCCTCTGATTCCACGCCTCTGATTACCCGCCTCTGACACCCTGCCTCTCTTTCCCTGCCTCTATATCCGTGCCTCTTTCTCTGCATCTCGTTTCCCACATCTCATTTCCCCCTTCTGATAACCCGCATCAGATTCCCTGCCACAGATTCCCTGCCTCAGATACCCTGCCTCAGATTCCCTGCATGAGATTCCCTTCATCTGATTCCCTGCCTCTGATTCCCCGCGGCTGATTCCCTGCATCTGATTCCCCGCCTCTGTTTACCCGCCTGTTTCCCCGCCTCTGATTCACCACCTCATATTCGCCACCTCAGGTTCCCTGCCTCTGATTCCCTGCCTCTGATTCCCTGCCTCTGATTCCCTGCATCTGATTGCCCGCCTCTGATACCCTGCCTCTGATTCCCCGCCTCTGATTCCCCGCCTCTGATTCCCCGCGTCTGATTTCCCACCTCTGATTCCCCACTTCTGATTCCCCGCCTCTGATTCCCCGTCTCTGATTCCACGCCTCTGATTCCCCGCCTCTGATTCAGCGCCTCTGATTCCCCGTCTCTGATACCCCGCCTCTGATTCCCCGCCTCTGATTCCCTGCATCTGATTCCCCGCCTCAGATTCCCCGCCTCTGATTCCCCGACTCTGATTCCCCGCCTCTGATTCCCCGCCTCTGATTCCCCGCCTCTGATTCCCCGCCTCTGATTCCCCGCCTATGTTTACCCGCCTCTGTTTACCCGCCTGTTTTCCCGCCTCTGATTGCCCACCTCAGATTCCCTGCCTCAGATTCCCTGCCTCAGATTCCCTGCCTCTGATTCCCTGCCTCTGATTCCCTGCATCTGATTGCCCGCCTCCGATTACCTGCCTCTGATTCCCCGCCTCTGATTCCCCACCTCTGATTCCCCACTTCTGATTCCCCGCCTCTGATTCCCCGCGTCTGATTCCCCACCTCTGATTCACCGCCTCTGATTCCCCGCCTCTGATTCCCCGCCTCTGATTCCCCACCTCTGATTGCCCCGCCTCTGATTCGCTGATTCTGATTCCCCGCCTCTGATTCCCCACCTCTTATTCCCCACTTCTGATTCCCCGCCTCTGATTCCCCGCCTCTGATTCCACGCCTCTGATTCCCCGCCTCTGATTCCCCGCCCCTGATTCCCCGCCTCTGATTCCCCTCCTCTGATACCCCGCCTCTGATTCCCCACCTCTGATTCCCCGCATCTGATTCCCCGCCTCTGATTCCCCGCCTCTGATTCCCTGCCTCTGATTCCGCGCCTCTGATTCCGCGCCTCTGATTCCCCGCCTATGTTTACCCACCTCTGTTTACCCACCTGTTTCCCCGCCTCTGATTCCGCACCTCAGATTCCCTGCCTCAGATTCCCCGCCTCTGATTCTCTGCCTCTGAATCCCCGCCTCTGATTCCCCACCTCTGATTCCCCACTTCTGATTCCCCGCCTCTGATTCCCCGCCTCTGATTCCCCGCCTCTGATTCCCCGCCTCTGATTCCCCACCTCTGATTCAGTGCCTCCCTTTCCGCTCAACTTTCCTGGCCTTCTTTTCCCCACATATCTTTCCCCACCTCTGATTTCCCGCCTCTGATTCCACGCCTCTGATTCCCCGCCTATGTTTACCCGCCTCTGTTTACCCGCCTGTTTTCCCTCCTCTGATTCCCCACCACAGATTCCCTGCCTCAGATTCCCTGCCTCAGATTCCCTGCTTCAGATTCCCTTCATTTGATTCCCTGCGACTGATTCCCTGCCTCTGATTCCCTGAATCTGATTGCCCACCTCTGATTCCCCGCCTCTGATTCCCCACCTCTGATTCCCCACGTCTGATTCCCCACTTCTGATTCCCCGCCTCTGATTCCCCGCCTCTGATTCCCCACCTCTGATTCACCGCCTCTGATTTCCCGCCTCTGATTCCCCGCCTCTGATTCCCCACTTCTGATTGCCCGCCTCTGATTCCACGCCTCTGATTCCCCGCCTCTGATTCCCCACCTCTGATTCCCCACTTCTGATTCCCCACCTCTGATTCCCCGCCTCTGATTCCACGCCTCTGATTCCCCACCTCTGATTCCCCACTTCTGAATCCCCACCTCTGATTCTCCGCCTCTGATACCCTGCCTCTGATAACTTTTTACTGATTCCCTGCCTCAGATTCCCTGCCTCCGATTCCCTGCCTCAGATTCCCTGCCTCAGATTCCCTGCATCAGATTCCCTTCATCTGATTCCCTGCCTCTGATTCCCCGCCTCTGAATCCCCGCCTCTGATTCCCCACCTCTGTCTCTACGCCTCTATTTTGACTGCACTCTTTCCCCTCCACTCTTTCTGTGCCTCTCTTTCCCTCCCTCAATTTCAACAACTCTGTTTTATCTGTTCTGTGTACCTAATTTTCAACACACAAGTTCCAACCACTATGTTTCGCCCATCTCTTTCGCTGCCTCTATTTATGCATCTATGTTTACCCGCTTCTGTTTACCCGTCTGTTTCCCCACATCTCTTTCCCCACCTCTGATTCCACGCCTCTGATTCCCCGCCTCTGATTCCCCGCCTCTGAATCCCCGCCTCTGATGCACCGCCTCCCTTTCCGCGCAACTTTCCTGGCCTACGTTTCCCCACATCTCTTTCCCCACCTCTGATTCCACGCCTCAGATTCGCCGCCTCTGATTTCCCGCCTCTGATTCCCTGCCTCTGATTCCCTGCCTCTGATTCCCCACCTCTGATTCCCCCCTCTGATTCCCCGCCTCTGATTCCCAGCCTCTGATTCCCCACCTCTGATTCCCCGCCTCTGATTCCCTGCCTGTCTTTCCCTGCCTCTATTTCCGTGTCTCTTTCTCTGCATCTCGTTTCCCACATCTCATTTCCCCCTTCTGATAACCCGCATCAGATTCCCTGACACAGATTCCCTGCCTCAGATTCCCTGCCTCAGATTCCCTGCATCAGATTCCCTTCATCTGATTCCCTGCCTCTGATTCCCCGCCTCTGATTCCCCACCTCTGATTCCCTGCCTCAGATTCCCTGCCTCTGATTCCCTGCCTCTGATTCCCTGCCTCTGATTTCCTGCATCAGATTCCCCGCCTCTGATTCTCCGCCTCTGATTCCCCGCCTCTGATTCCCCGCCTCTGATTCGCCGCCTCTGATTCCCCGCCTCTGATTTCCCACCTCAGATTCCCTGCCTCAGATTCCCTGCCTCAGATTCCCTGCATCAGATTCCCTTCATCTGATTCCCTGCCTCTGATTCCCCGCCTCTGATTCCCCACCTCTGATTCCCTGCCTCAGATTCCCTGCCTCTGATTCCCTGCCTCTGATTCCCTGCCTCTGATTTCCTGCATCAGATTCCCCGCCTCTGATTCTCCGCCTCTGATTCCCCGCCTCTGATTCCCCGTCTCTGATTCGCCGCCTCTGATTCCCTGCCTCTGAGTCCCCACCTCTGATTCCCCGTGTCCGATTCCGCACCCATGTTTCACCACCTCTGTTGCTCTGCTTCTGATTTCCCGGCTCAGATTCACCGGCTCTGATTCCGCACCTCTGATTCCACGCCTCTCTTTCTGTGTCTCTGATTCCCCGCCTCTGATTCCACGCCTCTGATTACCCGCCTCTGATACCCTGCCTCTCTTTCCCTGCCTCTATATCCGTGCCTCTTTCTCTGCATCTCGTTTCCCACATCTCATTTCCCCCTTCTGATAACCCGCATCAGATTCCCTGCCACAGATTCCCTGCCTCAGATTCCCTGCCTCAGATTCCCTGCATCAGATTCCCTTCATCTGATTCCCTGCCTCTGATTCCCCGCCTCTGATTCCCCACCTCTGATTCCCCACCTCTGATTCCCCGCCTCTGATTCCCTGCCTCTGATTCCCCATATCTGATTCCCCGCCTCTGATTCCCCAACTCTGATTCCCCGCTTCTGATTCCCCAGCTCTGAATACCCGCCTCTGATTCCCCGCGTCTGATTCCCTGCCTCTGATTCCCCGCCTCTGATTCCCCATCCGTGATTCACAACCTCTGATGCCCCACCTCTGATTCCCCATATCTGATTCCCTGCCTCTCTTTCCCCGCCTCTGATTCCCCACCTCTGTTTCCCCATATCTGATTCCCCGCCTCTGATTCCCCAACTCTAATACCCCGCCTCTGATTCCCCAGCTCTGATTCCCCGCCCCTGATTCCCCGCATCTGATTCCCCGCCTCTGATTCCCCGCCTCTAATTCCCTGCCTCTGATTCCCCGCCTCTGAATCCGCGCCTCTGATTCCCCGCCTATGTTTACCCACCTCTGTTTACCCACCTGTTTCCCCGCCTCTGATTCCCCACCTCAGATTCCCTGCCTCAGATTCCCCGCCTCTGATTCTCCGCCTCTGATTCCCCGCCTCTGATTCCCCACCTCTGATTCCCCACTTCTGATTCCCCTCCTCTGATTCCCCGCCTCTGATTCCCCGCCTCTGATTCCCCGCCTCTGATTCCCCACCTCTGATTCACTGCCTCCCTTTCCGCTCAACTTTCCTGGCCTACTTTTCCCCACATATCTTTCCCCGCCTCTGATTTCCCGCCTCTGATTCCACGCCTCTGATTCCCCGCCTATGTTTACCCGCCTCTGTTTACCCGCCTGTTTTCCCGCCTCTGATTCCCCACCACAGATTCCCTGCCTCAGATTCCCTGCCTCAGATTCCCTGCATCAGATTCCCTTCATTTGATTCCCTGCGTCTGATTCCCTGCCTCTGATTCCCTGCATCTGATTGCCCGCCTCTGATTCCCCGCCTCTGATTCCCCGCCTCTGATTCCCCACCTCTGATTCCCCACTTCTGATTCCCCGCCTCTGATTCCCCGCCTCTGATTCCCCGCCTCTGATTCACCGCCTCTGATTCCCCACCTCTGATTCCACGCCTCTGATTACCTGCCTCTGATACCCTGCCTCTCTTTCCCTGCCTCTATTTCCGTGCCTCTTTCTCTGCATCTCGTTTCCAACATCTCATTTCCCCCTTCTGATAACCCGCATCAGATTCCCTGCCTCCGATTCCCTGCTTCAGATTCCCTGCCTCAGATTCCCTGCATCAGATTCCCTTCATCTGATTCCCTGCCTCTGATTCCCCGCCTCTGATTCCCCGCCACTGATTCGCCACCTCTGTCTCTACGCCTCTATTTTGCCTGCACTCTTTCCCCTCCACTCTTTCTGTGCCTCTCTTTCCCTCCCTCAATTTCAACAACTCTGTTTGATCTGTTCTGTGTACCTAATTTTCAACACACAAGTTCCAACCACTATGTTTCGCCCATCTCTTTCGCTGCCTCTATTTATGCAGCTATGTTTACCCGCTTCTGTTTACCCGCCTGTTTCCCCACATCTCTTTCCCCACCTCTGATTCCACGCCTCTGATTCCCCGCCTCTGATTCACCGCCTCTGATTCCCCGCCTCTGATTCACCGCCTCCCTTTCCGCACAACTTTCCTGGCCTACGTTTCCCCACATCTCTTTCCCCACCTCTGATTCCACGCCTCAGATTTGCCGCCTCTGATTTCCCGCCTCTGATTCCCTGCCTCTGATTCCCTGCCTCTGATTCCCCACCTCTGATTCCCCCCTCTGATTCCCCGCCTCTGATTCCCAGCCTCTGATTCCCCACCTCTGATTCCCCGCCTCTGATTCCCTGCCTGTCTTTCCCTGCCTCTATTTCCGTGCCTCTTTCTCTGCATCTCGTTTCCCACATCTCATTTCCCCCTTCTGATAACCAGCATCAGATTCCCTGCCACAGATTCCCTGCCTCAGATTCCCTGCCTCAGATTCCCTGCATCAGATTCCCTTCATCTGATTCCCTGCCTCTGATTCCCCGCCTCTGATTCCCCACCTCTGATTCCCTGCCTCAGATTCCCTGCCTCTGATTCCCTGCCTCTGATTCCCTGCCTCTGATTTCCTGCATCAGATTCCCCGCCTCTGATTCTCCGCCTCTGATTCCCCGCCTCTGATTCCCCGCCTCTGATTCGCCGCCTCTGATTCCCCGCCTCTGATTTCCCACCTCAGATTCCCTGCCTCAGATTCCCTGCCTCAGATTCCCTGCATCAGATTCCCTTCATCTGATTCCCTGCCTCTGATTCCCCGCCTCTGATTCCCCACCTCTGATTCCCTGCCTCAGATTCCCTGCCTCTGATTCCCTGCCTCTGATTCCCTGCCTCTGATTTCCTGCATCAGATTCCCCGCCTCTGATTCCCCATCCGTGATTCACAACCTCTGATGCCCCACCTCTGATTCCCCATATCTGATTCCCTGCCTCTCTTTCCCCGCCTCTGATTCCCCACCTCTGTTTCCCCATATCTGATTCCCCGCCTCTGATTCCCCAACTCTAATACCCCGCCTCTGATTCCCCAGCTCTGATTCCCCGCCCCTGATTCCCCGCATCTGATTCCCCGCCTCTGATTCCCCGCCTCTAATTCCCTGCCTCTGATTCCCCGCCTCTGAATCCGCGCCTCTGATTCCCCGCCTATGTTTACCCACCTCTGTTTACCCACCTGTTTCCCCGCCTCTGATTCCCCACCTCAGATTCCCTGCCTCAGATTCCCCGCCTCTGATTCTCCGCCTCTGATTCCCCGCCTCTGATTCCCCACCTCTGATTCCCCACTTCTGATTCCCCGCCTCTGATTCCCCGCCTCTGATTCCCCGCCTCTGATTCCCCGCCTCTGATTCCCCACCTCTGATTCACTGCCTCCCTTTCCGCTCAACTTTCCTGGCCTACTTTTCCCCACATATCTTTCCCCGCCTCTGATTTCCCGCCTCTGATTCCACGCCTCTGATTCCCCGCCTATGTTTACCCGCCTCTGTTTACCCGCCTGTTTTCCCGCCTCTGATTCCCCACCACAGATTCCCTGCCTCAGATTCCCTGCCTCAGATTCCCTGCATCAGATTCCCTTCATTTGATTCCCTGCGTCTGATTCCCTGCCTCTGATTCCCTGCATCTGATTGCCCGCCTCTGATTCCCCGCCTCTGATTCCCCGCCTCTGATTCCCCACCTCTGATTCCCCACTTCTGATTCCCCGCCTCTGATTCCCCGCCTCTGATTCCCCGCCTCTGATTCACCGCCTCTGATTCCCCACCTCTGATTCCACGCCTCTGATTACCTGCCTCTGATACCCTGCCTCTCTTTCCCTGCCTCTATTTCCGTGCCTCTTTCTCTGCATCTCGTTTCCAACATCTCATTTCCCCCTTCTGATAACCCGCATCAGATTCCCTGCCTCCGATTCCCTGCCTCAGATTCCCTGCCTCAGATTCCCTGCATCAGATTCCCTTCATCTGATTCCCTGCCTCTGATTCCCCGCCTCTGATTCCCCGCCACTGATTCGCCACCTCTGTCTCTACGCCTCTATTTTGCCTGCACTCTTTCCCCTCCACTCTTTCTGTGCCTCTCTTTCCCTCCCTCAATTTCAACAACTCTGTTTGATCTGTTCTGTGTACCTAATTTTCAACACACAAGTTCCAACCACTATGTTTCGCCCATCTCTTTCGCTGCCTCTATTTATGCAGCTATGTTTACCCGCTTCTGTTTACCCGCCTGTTTCCCCACATCTCTTTCCCCACCTCTGATTCCACGCCTCTGATTCCCCGCCTCTGATTCCCCGCCTCTGATTCCCCGCCTCTGATTCACCGCCTCCCTTTCCGCGCAACTTTCCTGGCCTACGTTTCCCCACATCTCTTTCCCCACCTCTGATTCCACGCCTCAGATTTGCCGCCTCTGATTTCCCGCCTCTGATTCCCTGCCTCTGATTCCCTGCCTCTGATTCCCCACCTCTGATTCCCCCCTCTGATTCCCCGCCTCTGATTCCCAGCCTCTGATTCCCCACCTCTGATTCCCCGCCTCTGATTCCCTGCCTGTCTTTCCCTGCCTCTATTTCCGTGCCTCTTTCTCTGCATCTCGTTTCCCACATCTCATTTCCCCCTTCTGATAACCAGCATCAGATTCCCTGCCACAGATTCCCTGCCTCAGATTCCCTGCCTCAGATTCCCTGCATCAGATTCCCTTCATCTGATTCCCTGCCTCTGATTCCCCGCCTCTGATTCCCCACCTCTGATTCCCTGCCTCAGATTCCCTGCCTCTGATTCCCTGCCTCTGATTCCCTGCCTCTGATTTCCTGCATCAGATTCCCCGCCTCTGATTCTCCGCCTCTGATTCCCCGCCTCTGATTCCCCGCCTCTGATTCGCCGCCTCTGATTCCCCGCCTCTGATTTCCCACCTCAGATTCCCTGCCTCAGATTCCCTGCCTCAGATTCCCTGCATCAGATTCCCTTCATCTGATTCCCTGCCTCTGATTCCCCGCCTCTGATTCCCCACCTCTGATTCCCTGCCTCAGATTCCCTGCCTCTGATTCCCTGCCTCTGATTCCCTGCCTCTGATTTCCTGCATCAGATTCCCCGCCTCTGATTCTCCGCCTCTGATTCCCCGCCTCTGATTCCCCGTCTCTGATTCGCCGCCTCTGATTCCCTGCCTCTGAGTCCCCACCTCTGATTCCCCGTGTCCGATTCCGCACCCATGTTTCACCACCTCTGTTGCTCTGCTTCTGATTTCCCGGCTCAGATTCACCGGCTCTGATTCCGCACCTCTGATTCCACGCCTCTCTTTCTTTGTCTCTGATTCCCCGCCTCTGATTCCACGCCTCTGATTACCCGCCTCTGATACCCTGCCTCTCTTTCCCTGCCTCTATATCCGTGCCTCTTTCTCTGCATCTCGTTTCCCACATCTCATTTCCCCCTTCTGATAACCCGCATCAGATTCCCTGCCACAGATTCCCTGCCTCAGATTCCCTGCCTCAGATTCCCTGCATCAGATTCCCTTCATCTGATTCCCTGCCTCTGATTCCCCGCCTCTGATTCCCCACCTCTGATTCCCCACCTCTGATTCCCCGCCTCTGATTCCCTGCCTCTGATTCCCCATATCTGATTCCCCGCCTCTGATTCCCCAACTCTGATTCCCCGCTTCTGATTCCCCAGCTCTGAATCCCCGCCTCTGATTCCCCGCGTCTGATTCCCTGCCTCTGATTCCCCGCCTCTGATTCCCCATCCGTGATTCACAACCTCTGATGCCCCACCTCTGATTCCCCATATCTGATTCCCTGCCTCTCTTTCCCCGCCTCTGATTCCCCACCTCTGTTTCCCCATATCTGATTCCCCGCCTCTGATTCCCCAACTCTAATACCCCGCCTCTGATTCCCCAGCTCTGATTCCCCGCCCCTGATTCCCCGCATCTGATTCCCCGCCTCTGATTCCCCGCCTCTAATTCCCTGCCTCTGATTCCCCGCCTCTGAATCCGCGCCTCTGATTCCCCGCCTATGTTTACCCACCTCTGTTTACCCACCTGTTTCCCCGCCTCTGATTCCCCACCTCAGATTCCCTGCCTCAGATTCCCCGCCTCTGATTCTCCGCCTCTGATTCCCCGCCTCTGATTCCCCACCTCTGATTCCCCACTTCTGATTCCCCGCCTCTGATTCCCCGCCTCTGATTCCCCGCCTCTGATTCCCCGCCTCTGATTCCCCACCTCTGATTCACTGCCTCCCTTTCCGCTCAACTTTCCTGGCCTACTTTTCCCCACATATCTTTCCCCGCCTCTGATTTCCCGCCTCTGATTCCACGCCTCTGATTCCCCGCCTATGTTTACCCGCCTCTGTTTACCCGCCTGTTTTCCCGCCTCTGATTCCCCACCACAGATTCCCTGCCTCAGATTCCCTGCCTCAGATTCCCTGCATCAGATTCCCTTCATTTGATTCCCTGCGTCTGATTCCCTGCCTCTGATTCCCTGCATCTGATTGCCCGCCTCTGATTCCCCGCCTCTGATTCCCCGCCTCTGATTCCCCACCTCTGATTCCCCACTTCTGATTCCCCGCCTCTGATTCCCCGCCTCTGATTCCCCGCCTCTGATTCACCGCCTCTGATTCCCCACCTCTGATTCCACGCCTCTGATTACCTGCCTCTGATACCCTGCCTCTCTTTCCCTGCCTCTATTTCCGTGCCTCTTTCTCTGCATCTCGTTTCCAACATCTCATTTCCCCCTTCTGATAACCCGCATCAGATTCCCTGCCTCCGATTCCCTGCCTCAGATTCCCTGCCTCAGATTCCCTGCATCAGATTCCCTTCATCTGATTCCCTGCCTCTGATTCCCCGCCTCTGATTCCCCGCCACTGATTCGCCACCTCTGTCTCTACGCCTCTATTTTGCCTGCACTCTTTCCCCTCCACTCTTTCTGTGCCTCTCTTTCCCTCCCTCAATTTCAACAACTCTGTTTGATCTGTTCTGTGTACCTAATTTTCAACACACAAGTTCCAACCACTATGTTTCGCCCATCTCTTTCGCTGCCTCTATTTATGCAGCTATGTTTACCCGCTTCTGTTTACCCGCCTGTTTCCCCACATCTCTTTCCCCACCTCTGATTCCACGCCTCTGATTCCCCGCCTCTGATTCCCCGCCTCTGATTCCCCGCCTCTGATTCACCGCCTCCCTTTCCGCGCAACTTTCCTGGCCTACGTTTCCCCACATCTCTTTCCCCACCTCTGATTCCACGCCTCAGATTTGCCGCCTCTGATTTCCCGCCTCTGATTCCCTGCCTCTGATTCCCTGCCTCTGATTCCCCACCTCTGATTCCCCCCTCTGATTCCCCGCCTCTGATTCCCAGCCTCTGATTCCCCACCTCTGATTCCCCGCCTCTGATTCCCTGCCTGTCTTTCCCTGCCTCTATTTCCGTGCCTCTTTCTCTGCATCTCGTTTCCCACATCTCATTTCCCCCTTCTGATAACCAGCATCAGATTCCCTGCCACAGATTCCCTGCCTCAGATTCCCTGCCTCAGATTCCCTGCATCAGATTCCCTTCATCTGATTCCCTGCCTCTGATTCCCCGCCTCTGATTCCCCACCTCTGATTCCCTGCCTCAGATTCCCTGCCTCTGATTCCCTGCCTCTGATTCCCTGCCTCTGATTTCCTGCATCTGATTGCCCGCCTCTGATTCTCCGCCTCTGATTCCCCGCCTCTGATTCCCCGCCTCTGATTCGCCGCCTCTGATTCCCCGCCTCTGATTTCCCACCTCTGATTCCCTGCCTCTGATAACCTGCCTCTGAATCCCTGCCTCTGATTCCCGGCCTCTGAGTCCCCACCTCTGATTCCCCGTGTCCGATTCCGCACCCATGTTTCACCACCTCTGTTGCTCTGCTTCTGATTTCCCGGCTCAGATTCACCGGCTCTGATTCCGCACATCTGATTCCACGCCTCTCTTTCTGTGTCTCTGATTCCCCGCCTCTGATTCCATGCCTCTGATTACCCGCCTCTGATACCCTGCCTCTCTTTCCCTGCCTCTATTTCCGTGCCTCTTTCTCTGCATCTCGTTTCCCACATCTCATTTCCCCCTTCTGATAACCCGCATCAGATTCCCTGCCACAGATTCCCTGCCTCAGATACCCTGCCTCAGATTCCCTGCATCAGATTCCCTTCATCTGATTCCCTGCCTCTGATTCCCCGCGGCTGATTCCCTGCCTCTGATTCCCCGCCTCTGTTTACCCGACTGTTTCCCCGCCTCTGATTCACCACCTCATATTCGCCATCTCAGGTTCCCTGCCTCTGATTCCCTGCCTCTGATTCCCTGCCTCTGATTCCCTGCATCTGATTGCCCGCCTCTGAAACCCTGCCTCTGATTCCCCGCCTCTGATTCCCCGCCTCTGATTCCCAGCCTCTGATTTCCCACCTCTGATTCCCCACTTCTGATTCCCCGCCTCTGATTCCCCGTCTCTGATTCCACGCCTCTGATTCCCCGCCTCTGATTCCGCGCCTCTGATTCCCCGCCTCTGATACCCCGCCTCTGATTCCCCGCCTCTGATTCCCTGCATCTGATTCCCCGCCTCAGATTCCCCGCCTCTGATTCCCCGACTCTGATTCCCCGCCTCTGATTCCCCGCCTCTGATTCCCCGCCTCTGATTCCCCGCCTATGTTTACCCGCCTCTGTTTACCCGCCTGTTTTCCCGCCTCTGATTGCCCACCTCAGATTCCCTGCCTCAGATTCCCTGCCTCAGATTCCCTGCCTCTGATTCCCTGCCTCTGATTCCCTGCATCTGATTGCCCGCCTCTGATTACCTGCCTCTGATTCCCCGCCTCTGATTCCCCACCTCTGATTCCCCACTTCTGATTCCCCGCCTCTGATTCCCCGCGTCTGATTCCCCGCCTCTGATTCACCTCCTCTGATTCCCCGCCTCTGATTCCCCGCCTCTGATTCCCCACCTCTGATTGCCCCGCCTCTGATTCACTGATTCTGATTCCCCGGCTCTGATTACCCACCTCTGATTCCCCACTTCTGAATCCCCACCTCTGATTCCCCGCCTCTGATTGCACGCCTCTGATTCCCCGCCTCTGATTCCCCGCCTCTGATTCCCCGCCTCTGATTCCCCTCCTCTGATACCCCGCCTCTGATTCCCCACCTCTGGTTCCCCGCATCTGATTCCCCGCCTCTGATTCCCCGCTTCTGATTCCCTGCCTCTGATTCCCCACCTCTGATTTCGCGCCTCTGATTCCCCGCCTATGTTTACCCGCCTCTGTTTACCCACCTGTTTCCCCGCCTCTGATTCCCCACCTCAGATTCCCTGCCTCAGATTCCCTGCCTCTGATTCCCTGCCGCTGATTCCCTGCCTCTGATTCCCTGCATCTGATTGCCCGCCTCTGATTCTCCGCCTCTGATTCCCCGCCTCTGATCCCCAACCTCTGATTCCCCGCTTCTGATTCCCTGCCTCTGATTCCCCGCCTCTGATTCACCGCCTCTGATTCCCCGCCTCTGATTCCCCACCTCTGATTCAATGCCTCCCTTTCCGCTCAACTTTCCTGGCCTACTTTTCCCCACATATCTTTCCCCGCCTCTGATTTCCCGCCTCTGATTCCACGCCTCTGAATCCCCGCCTATGTTTACCCGCCTCTGTTTAACCGCCTGTTTTCCCGCCTCTGATTCCCCACCACAGATTCCCTGCCTCAGATTCCCTGCCTCAGATTCCCTGCATCAGATTCCCTTCATTTGATTCCCTGCATCTGGTTCCCTGCCTCTGATTCCCTGCCTCTGATTCCCTGCATCTGATTGCCCGCCTCTGATTCCCCGCCTCTGATTCCCCACCTCTGATTCCCCACTTCTGATTCCCCGCCTCTGATTCCCCGCCTCTGATTCCCCGCCTCTGATTCACCGCCTCTGATTCCCTGCCTCTGATTCCCCGCCTCTGATTCCCCACTTCTGATTGCCTGCCTCTGATTCCACGCCTCTGATTCCCCGCCTCTGATTCCCCACCTCTGATTCCCCACTTCTGATTCCCCACCTCTGATTCCCCGCCTCTGATTCCACGCCTCTGATTCCCCACCTCTGATTCCCCACTTCTGATTCCCCACCTCTGATTCTCCGCCTCTGATACCCTGCCTCTGATAACTTTTTACTGATTCCCTGCCTCAGATTCCCTGCCTCCGATTCCCTGCCTCAGATTCCCTGCCTCAGTTTCCCTGCATTAGATTCCCTTCATCTGATTCCCTGCCTCTGATTCCCCGCCTCTGATTCCCCGCATCTGATTCCCCACCTCTGTCTCTACGCCTCTATTTTGCCTGCACTCTTTCCCCTCCACTCTTTCCGTGCCTCTCTTTCCCTCCCTCAATTTCAACAACTCTGTTTGATCTGTTCTGTGTAACTAATTTTCAACACAAAAGTTCCAACCACTATGTTTCGCCCATCTCTTTCGCTGCATCTATTGATGCAGCTATGTTTACCCGCTTCTGTTTACCCGCCTGTTTCCCCACATCTCTTTCCCCACCTCTGATTCCACGCCTCTGATTCCCCGCCTCTGATTCCCCGCCTCTGATTCCCCGCCTCTGATTCACAGCCTCCCTTTCCGAGCAACTTTCCTGGCCTACGTTTCCCCACATCTCTTTCCCCACCTCTGATTCCACGCCTCAGATTCGCCGCCTCTGATTTCCTGCCTCTGATTCCCTGCCTCTGATTCCCCGTCTCTGATTCCCCACCTCTGATTCCCCTCTCTGATTTCCCGCCTCTGATTCCCCGCCTCTGATTCCACGCCTCTGATTACCCGCCTCTGATACCCTGCCTCTCTTTCCCTGCCTCTATTTCCGTGCCTCTTTCTCTGCATCTCGTTTCCCACATCTCATTTCCCCCTTCTGATAACCCGCATCAGATTCCCTGCCACAGATTCCCTGCCTCAGATTCCCTGCCTCAGATTCCCTGCATCAGATTCCCTTCATCTGATTCCCTGCCTCTGATTCCCCGCCTCTGATTCCCTGCATCTGATTCCCAGCCTCTGTTTACCCGCCTGTTTCCCCGCCTCTGATTCACCACCTCATATTCGCCACCTCAGGTTCCCTGCCTCTGATTCCCTGCCTCTGATTCCCTGCATCTGATTGCCCGCCTCTGATACCCTGCCTCTGATTCCCCGCCTCTGATTCCCCGCCTCTGATTCCCCGCCTCTGATTTCCCACCTCTGATTCCCCACTTCTGATTCCCCGCCTCTGATTCCCCGTCTGTGATTCCACGCCTCTGATTCCCCGCCTCTGATTCCGCGCCTCTGATTCCCCGCCTCTAATACCCCGCCTCTGATTCCCTGCCTCTGATTCCCTGCATCTGATTCCCCGCCTCAGATTCCCCGCCTCTGATTCCCCGACTCTGATTCCCCGCCTCTGATTCCCCGACTCTGATTCCCCGCCTCTGATTCCCCGCCTCTGATTCCCCGCCTATGTTTACCCGCCTCTGTTTACCCGCCTGTTTTCCCACCTCTGATTGCCCACCTCAGATTCCCTGCCTCAGATTCCCTGCCTCAGATTCCCTGCCTCTGATTCCCTGCCTCTGATTCCCTGCATCTGATTGCCCGCCTCTGATTACCTGCCTCTGATTCCCCGCCTCTGATTCCCCACCTCTGATTCCCCACTTCTGATTCCCCGCCTCTGATTCCCCGCGTCTGATTCCCCGCCTCTGATTCACCGCCTCTGATTCCCCGCCTCTGATTCCCCTCCTCTGATTCCCCAGCTCTGATTGCCCCGCCTCTGATTCGCTGATTCTGATTCCCCGCCTCTGATTCCCCACTTCTGATTCCCCGCCTCTGATTCCCCGCCTCTGATTCCACGCCTCTGATTCCCCTCCTCTGATACCCCGCCTCTGATTCCCCACCTCTGATTCCCCGCATCTGATTCCCCGCCTCTGATTCCCCGCCTCTGATTCCCTGCCTCTGATTCCCCGCCTCTGATTCCGCGCCTCTGATTCCCCGCCTATGTTTACCCACCTCTGTTTACCCACCTGTTTCCCCGCCTCTGATTCCCCACCTCAGATTCCCTGCCTCAGATTCCCCGCCTCTGATTCTCCGCCTCTGATTCCCCGCCTCTGATTCCCCACCTCTGATTCCCCACTTCTGATTCCCCGCCTCTGATTCCCCGCCTCTGATTCCCCGCCTCTGTTTCCCCGCCTCTGATTCCCCACCTCTGATTCACTGCCTCCCTTTCCGCTCAACTTTCCGGCCTACTTTTCCCCACATATCTTTCCCCGCCTCTGATTTCCCGCCTCTGATTCCACGCCTCTGATTCCCCGCCTATGTTTACCCGCCTCTGTTTACCCGCCTGTTTTCCCGCCTCTGATTCCCCACCACAGATTCCCTGCCTCAGATTCCCTGCCTCAGATTCCCTGCCTCAGATTCCCTTCATCAGATTCCCTTCATTTGATTCCCTGCGTCTGATTCCCTGCCTCTGATTCCCTGCATCTGATTGCCTGCCTCTGATTCCCCGCCTCTGATTCCCCGCCTCTGATTCCCCACCTCTCATTCCCCCCTTCTGATTCCACGCCTCTGATTCCCCGCCTCTGATTCCCCGCCTGTGATTCACCGCCTCTGATTCCCCGCCTCTGATTCCCCGCCTCTGATTCCCCACTTCTGATTGCCCGCCTCTGATTCCACGCCTCTGATTCCCCGCCTCTGATTCCCCACCTCTGATTCCCCACTTCTGATTCCCCACCTCTGATTCCCCGTCTCTGATTCCACGCCTCTGATTCACCACCTCTGATTCCCCACTTCTGATTCCCCACCTCTGATTCTCCGCCTCTGATACCCTGCCTCTGATAACTTTTTACTGATTCCCTGCCTCAGATTCCCTGCCTCCGATTCCCTGCCTCAGATTCCCTGCCTCAGATTCCCTGCATCAGATTCCCTTCATCTGATTCCCTGCCTCTGATTCCCCGCCTCTGATTCCCCACCTCTGATTCCCCACCTCTGTCTCTACGCCTCTATTTTGCCTGCACTCTTTCTGTGCCTCTCTTTCCCTCCCTCAATTTCAACAACTCTGTTTGATCTGCTCTGTGTACCTAATTTTCAACACACAAGTTCCAACCACTATGTTTCGCCCATCTCTTTCGCTGCCTCTATTTATGCAGCTATGTTTACCCGCTTCTGTTTACCCGCCTGTTTCCCCACATCTCTTTCCCCACCTCTGATTCCACGCCTCTGATTCCCCGCCTCTGATTCCCCGCCTCTGATTCCCCACCTCTGATTCACCGCCTCCCTTTCCGCGCAACTTTTCTGGCCTACGTTTCCCCACATCTCTTTCCCCACCTCTGATTCCACGCCTCAGATTTGCCGCCTCTGATTTCCTGCCTCTGATTCCCTGCCTCTGATTCCCTGCCTCTGATTCCCCACCTCTGATTCCCCCCTCTGATTCCCCGCCTCTGATTCCCAGCCTCTGATTCCCCACCTCTGATTCCCCGCCTCTGATTCCCTGCCTCTCTTTCCCTACCTCTATTTCCGTGCCTCTTTCTCTGCATCTCGTTTCCCACATCTCATTTCCCCCTTCTGATAACCCGCATCAGATTCCCTGCCACAGATTCCCTGCCTCAGATTCCCTGCCTCAGATTCCCTGCATCAGATTCCCTTCATCTGATTCCCTGCCTCTGATTCCACGCCTCTGATTCCCCACCTCTGATTCCCCGCCTCTGTTTACCCGCCTGATTCCCCGCCTCTGATTCACCACCTCATATTCGCCACCTCAGGTTCCCTGCCTCTGATTCCCTGCCTCTGATTCCCTGCCTCTGATTCCCTGCATATGATTGCCCGCCTCTGATACCCTGCCTCTGATTCCCCGCCTCTGATTCCCCGCCTCTGATTCCCCGCGTCTGATTTCCCACCTCTGATTCCCCACTTCTGATTCCCCGCCTCTGATTCCCCGTCTCTGATTCCACGCCTCTGATTCCCTGCCTCAGATTCCCTGCCTCTGATTCCCTGCCTCTGATTCCCTGCCTCTGATTTCCTGCATCAGATTCCCCGCCTCTGATTCTCCGCCTCTGATTCCCCGCCTCTGATTCCCCACCTCTGATTCCCCGCATCTGATTCCCCGCCTCTGATTCCCCGCCTCTGATTCCCTGCCTCTGATTCCCCACCTCTGATTTCGCGCCTCTGATTCCCCGCCTATGTTTACCCGCCTCTGTTTACCCACCTGTTTCCCCGCCTCTGATTCCCCACCTCAGATTCCCTGCCTCAGATTCCCTGCCTCTGATTCCCTGCCGCTGATTCCCTGCCTCTGATTCCCTGCATCTGATTGCCCGCCTCTGATTCTCCGCCTCTGATTCCCCGCCTCTGATCCCCAACCTCTGATTCCCCGCTTCTGATTCCCTGCCTCTGATTCCCCGCCTCTGATTCACCGCCTCTGATTCCCCGCCTCTGATTCCCCACCTCTGATTCAATGCCTCCCTTTCCGCTCAACTTTCCTGGCCTACTTTTCCCCACATAACTTTCCCCGCCTCTGATTTCCCGCCTCTGATTCCACGCCTCTGAATCCCCGCCTATGTTTACCCGCCTCTGTTTAACCGCGTTTTCCCGCCTCTGATTCCCCACCACAGATTCCCTGCCTCAGATTCCCTGCCTCAGATTCCCTGCATCAGATTCCCTTCATTTGATTCCCTGCGTCTGGTTCCCTGCCTCTGATTCCCTGCCTCTGATTCCCTGCATCTGATTGCCCGCCTCTGATTCCCTGCCTCAGATTCCCTGCCTCAGATTCCCTGCATCAGATTCCCTTCATTTGATTCCCTGCGTCTGGTTCCCTGCCTCTGATTCCCTGCCTCTGATTCCCTGCCTCTGATTCCCTGCCTCTGATTCCCTGCATATGATTGCCCGCCTCTGATACCCTGCCTCTGATTCCCCGCCTCTGATTCCCCGCCTCTGATTCCCCGCGTCTGATTTCCCACCTCTGATTCCCCACTTCTGATTCCCCGCCTCTGATTCCCCGTCTCTGATTCCACGCCTCTGATTCCCCGCCTCTGATTCAGCGCCTCTGATTCCCCGCCTCTGATACCCCGCCTCTGATTCCCCGCCTCTGATTCCCTGCATCTGATTCCCCGCCTCAGATTCCCCGCCTCTGATTCCCCGACTCTGATTCCCTGCATCTGATTCCCCGCCTCAGATTCCCCGCCTCTGATTCCCCGACTCTGATTCCCCGCCTCTGATTCCCCGCCTCTGATTCCCTGCCTCTGATTCCCTGCCTCTGATTCCCTGCATATGATTGCCCGCCTCTGATACCCTGCCTCTGATTCCCTGCCTCTGATTCCCCGCCTCTGATTCCCCGCGTCTGATTTCCCACCTCTGATTCCCCACTTCTGATTCCCCGCCTCTGATTCCCCGTCTCTGATTCCACGCCTCTGATTCGCCGCCTCTGATTCAGCGCCTCTGATTCCCCGCCTCTGATACCCCGCCTCTGATTCCCCGCCTCTGATTCCCTGCATCTGATTCCCCGCCTCAGATTCCCCGCCTCTGATTCCCCGACTCTGATTCCCCGCCTCTGATTCCCCGCCTCTGATTCCCCGCCTCTGATTCCCCGCCTATGATTCCCCGCCTATGTTTACCCGCCTGTTTTCCCGCCTCTAATTGCCCACCTCAGATTCCCTGCCTCAGATTCCCTGCCTCAGATTCCCTGCCTCTGATTCCCTGCCTCTGATTCCCTGCATCTGATTGCCCGCCTCCGATTACCTGCCTCTGATTCCCCGCCTCTGATTCCCCACCTCTGATTCCCCACTTCTGATTCCCCGCCTCTGATTCCCCGCGTCTGATTCCCCGCCTCTGATTCACCGCCTCTGATTCCGCGCCTCTGATTCCCCGCCTCTGATTCCCCACCTCTGATTGCCCCGCCTCTGATTCGCTGATTCTGATTGCCCACCTCAGATTCCCTGCCTCAGATTCCCTGCCTCAGATTCCCTGCCTCTGATTCCCTGCCTCTGATTCCCTGCATCTGATTGCCCGCCTCCGATTACCTGCCTCTGATTCAGTGCCTCCCTTTCCGCTCAACTTTCCTGGCCTTCTTTTCCCCACATATCTTTCCCCGCCTCTGATTTCCCGCCTCTGATTCCACGCCTCTGATTCCCCGCCTATGTTTACCCGCCTCTGTTTACCCGCCTGTTTTCCCTCCTCTGAATCCCCACCACAGATTCCCTGCCTCAGATTCCCTGCCTCAGATTCCCTGCATCAGATTCCCTTCATTTGATTCCCTGCGTCTGATTCCCTGCCTCTGATTCCCTGCATCTGATTGCCCGCCTCTGATTCCCCGCCTCTGATTCCCCGCCTCTGATTCCCCACGTCTGATTCCCCACTTCTGATTCCCCGCCTCTGATTCCCCGCCTCTGATTCCCCACCTCTGATTCACCGCCTCTGATTCCCCGCCTCTGATTCCCCGCCTCTGATTCCCCACTTCTGATTGCCCGCCTCTGATTCCCCGCCTCTGATTCCCCGTCTCTGATTCGCCGCCTCTGATTCCCTGCCTCTGAGTCCCCACCTCTGATTCCCCGTGTCCGATTCCGCACCCATGTTTCACCACCTCTGTTGCTCTGCTTCTGATTTCCCGGCTCAGATTCACCGGCTCTGATTCCGCACCTCTGATTCCACGCCTCTCTTTCTGTGTCTCTGATTCCCCGCCTCTGATTCCACGCCTCTGATTACCCGCCTCTGATACCCTGCCTCTCTTTCCCTGCCTCTATATCCGTGCCTCTTTCTCTGCATCTCGTTTCCCACATCTCATTTCCCCCTTCTGATAACCCGCATCAGATTCCCTGCCACAGATTCCCTGCCTCAGATTCCCTGCCTCAGATTCCCTGCATCAGATTCCCTTCATCTGATTCCCTGCCTCTGATTCCCCGCCTCTGATTCCCCACCTCTGATTCCCCACCTCTGATTCCCCGCCTCTGATTCCCTGCCTCTGATTCCCCATATCTGATTCCCCGCCTCTGATTCCCCAACTCTGATTCCCCGCTTCTGATTCCCCAGCTCTGAATACCCGCCTCTGATTCCCCGCGTCTGATTCCCTGCCTCTGATTCCCCGCCTCTGATTCCCCATCCGTGATTCACAACCTCTGATGCCCCACCTCTGATTCCCCATATCTGATTCCCTGCCTCTCTTTCCCCGCCTCTGATTCCCCACCTCTGTTTCCCCATATCTGATTCCCCGCCTCTGATTCCCCAACTCTAATACCCCGCCTCTGATTCCCCAGCTCTGATTCCCCGCCCCTGATTCCCCGCATCTGATTCCCCGCCTCTGATTCCCCGCCTCTAATTCCCTGCCTCTGATTCCCCGCCTCTGAATCCGCGCCTCTGATTCCCCGCCTATGTTTACCCACCTCTGTTTATCCACCTGTTTCCCCGCCTCTGATTCCCCACCTCAGATTCCCTGCCTCAGATTCCCCGCCTCTGATTCTCCGCCTCTGATTCCCCGCCTCTGATTCCCCACCTCTGATTCCCCACTTCTGATTCCCCGCCTCTGATTCCCCGCCTCTGATTCCCCGCCTCTGATTCCCCGCCTCTGATTCCCCACCTCTGATTCACTGCCTCCCTTTCCGCTCAACTTTCCTGGCCTACTTTTCCCCACATATCTTTCCCCGCCTCTGATTTCCCGCCTCTGATTCCACGCCTCTGATTCCCCGCCTATGTTTACCCGCCTCTGTTTACCCGCCTGTTTTCCCGCCTCTGATTCCCCACCACAGATTCCCTGCCTCAGATTCCCTGCCTCAGATTCCCTGCATCAGATTCCCTTCATTTGATTCCCTGCGTCTGATTCCCTGCCTCTGATTCCCTGCATCTGATTGCCCGCCTCTGATTCCCCGCCTCTGATTCCCCGCCTCTGATTCCCCACCTCTGATTCCCCACTTCTGATTCCCCGCCTCTGATTCCCCGCCTCTGATTCCCCGCCTCTGATTCACCGCCTCTGATTCCCCACCTCTGATTCCACGCCTCTGATTACCTGCCTCTGATACCCTGCCTCTCTTTCCCTGCCTCTATTTCCGTGCCTCTTTCTCTGCATCTCGTTTCCAACATCTCATTTCCCCCTTCTGATAACCCGCATCAGATTCCCTGCCTCCGATTCCCTGCCTCAGATTCCCTGCCTCAGATTCCCTGCATCAGATTCCCTTCATCTGATTCCCTGCCTCTGATTCCCCGCCTCTGATTCCCCGCCACTGATTCGCCACCTCTGTCTCTACGCCTCTATTTTGCCTGCACTCTTTCCCCTCCACTCTTTCTGTGCCTCTCTTTCCCTCCCTCAATTTCAACAACTCTGTTTGATCTGTTCTGTGTACCTAATTTTCAACACACAAGTTCCAACCACTATGTTTCGCCCATCTCTTTCGCTGCCTCTATTTATGCAGCTATGTTTACCCGCTTCTGTTTACCCGCCTGTTTCCCCACATCTCTTTCCCCACCTCTGATTCCACGCCTCTGATTCCCCGCCTCTGATTCCCCGCCTCTGATTCCCCGCCTCTGATTCACCGCCTCCCTTTCCGCGCAACTTTCCTGGCCTACGTTTCCCCACATCTCTTTCCCCACCTCTGATTCCACGCCTCAGATTTGCCGCCTCTGATTTCCCGCCTCTGATTCCCTGCCTCTGATTCCCTGCCTCTGATTCCCCACCTCTGATTCCCCCCTCTGATTCCCCGCCTCTGATTCCCAGCCTCTGATTCCCCACCTCTGATTCCCCGCCTCTGATTCCCTGCCTGTCTTTCCCTGCCTCTATTTCCGTGCCTCTTTCTCTGCATCTCGTTTCCCACATCTCATTTCCCCCTTCTGATAACCAGCATCAGATTCCCTGCCACAGATTCCCTGCCTCAGATTCCCTGCCTCAGATTCCCTGCATCAGATTCCCTTCATCTGATTCCCTGCCTCTGATTCCCCGCCTCTGATTCCCCACCTCTGATTCCCTGCCTCAGATTCCCTGCCTCTGATTCCCTGCCTCTGATTCCCTGCCTCTGATTTCCTGCATCAGATTCCCCGCCTCTGATTCTCCGCCTCTGATTCCCCGCCTCTGATTCCCCGCCTCTGATTCGCCGCCTCTGATTCCCCGCCTCTGATTTCCCACCTCAGATTCCCTGCCTCAGATTCCCTGCCTCAGATTCCCTGCATCAGATTCCCTTCATCTGATTCCCTGCCTCTGATTCCCCGCCTCTGATTCCCCACCTCTGATTCCCTGCCTCAGATTCCCTGCCTCTGATTCCCTGCCTCTGATTCCCTGCCTCTGATTTCCTGCATCAGATTCCCCGCCTCTGATTCCCCATCCGTGATTCACAACCTCTGATGCCCCACCTCTGATTCCCCATATCTGATTCCCTGCCTCTCTTTCCCCGCCTCTGATTCCCCACCTCTGTTTCCCCATATCTGATTCCCCGCCTCTGATTCCCCAACTCTAATACCCCGCCTCTGATTCCCCAGCTCTGATTCCCCGCCCCTGATTCCCCGCATCTGATTCCCCGCCTCTGATTCCCCGCCTCTAATTCCCTGCCTCTGATTCCCCGCCTCTGAATCCGCGCCTCTGATTCCCCGCCTATGTTTACCCACCTCTGTTTACCCACCTGTTTCCCCGCCTCTGATTCCCCACCTCAGATTCCCTGCCTCAGATTCCCCGCCTCTGATTCTCCGCCTCTGATTCCCCGCCTCTGATTCCCCACCTCTGATTCCCCACTTCTGATTCCCCGCCTCTGATTCCCCGCCTCTGATTCCCCGCCTCTGATTCCCCGCCTCTGATTCCCCACCTCTGATTCACTGCCTCCCTTTCCGCTCAACTTTCCTGGCCTACTTTTCCCCACATATCTTTCCCCGCCTCTGATTTCCCGCCTCTGATTCCACGCCTCTGATTCCCCGCCTATGTTTACCCGCCTCTGTTTACCCGCCTGTTTTCCCGCCTCTGATTCCCCACCACAGATTCCCTGCCTCAGATTCCCTGCCTCAGATTCCCTGCATCAGATTCCCTTCATTTGATTCCCTGCGTCTGATTCCCTGCCTCTGATTCCCTGCATCTGATTGCCCGCCTCTGATTCCCCGCCTCTGATTCCCCGCCTCTGATTCCCCACCTCTGATTCCCCACTTCTGATTCCCCGCCTCTGATTCCCCGCCTCTGATTCCCCGCCTCTGATTCACCGCCTCTGATTCCCCACCTCTGATTCCACGCCTCTGATTACCTGCCTCTGATACCCTGCCTCTCTTTCCCTGCCTCTATTTCCGTGCCTCTTTCTCTGCATCTCGTTTCCAACATCTCATTTCCCCCTTCTGATAACCCGCATCAGATTCCCTGCCTCCGATTCCCTGCCTCAGATTCCCTGCCTCAGATTCCCTGCATCAGATTCCCTTCATCTGATTCCCTGCCTCTGATTCCCCGCCTCTGATTCCCCGCCACTGATTCGCCACCTCTGTCTCTACGCCTCTATTTTGCCTGCACTCTTTCCCCTCCACTCTTTCTGTGCCTCTCTTTCCCTCCCTCAATTTCAACAACTCTGTTTGATCTGTTCTGTGTACCTAATTTTCAACACACAAGTTCCAACCACTATGTTTCGCCCATCTCTTTCGCTGCCTCTATTTATGCAGCTATGTTTACCCGCTTCTGTTTACCCGCCTGTTTCCCCACATCTCTTTCCCCACCTCTGATTCCACGCCTCTGATTCCCCGCCTCTGATTCCCCGCCTCTGATTCCCCGCCTCTGATTCACCGCCTCCCTTTCCGCGCAACTTTCCTGGCCTACGTTTCCCCACATCTCTTTCCCCACCTCTGATTCCACGCCTCAGATTTGCCGCCTCTGATTTCCCGCCTCTGATTCCCTGCCTCTGATTCCCTGCCTCTGATTCCCCACCTCTGATTCCCCCCTCTGATTCCCCGCCTCTGATTCCCAGCCTCTGATTCCCCACCTCTGATTCCCCGCCTCTGATTCCCTGCCTGTCTTTCCCTGCCTCTATTTCCGTGCCTCTTTCTCTGCATCTCGTTTCCCACATCTCATTTCCCCCTTCTGATAACCAGCATCAGATTCCCTGCCACATATTCCCTGCCTCAGATTCCCTGCCTCAGATTCCCTGCATCAGATTCCCTTCATCTGATTCCCTGCCTCTGATTCCCCGCCTCTGATTCCCCACCTCTGATTCCCTGCCTCAGATTCCCTGCCTCTGATTCCCTGCCTCTGATTCCCTGCCTCTGATTTCCTGCATCTGATTGCCCGCCTCTGATTCTCCGCCTCTGATTCCCCGCCTCTGATTCCCCGCCTCTGATTCGCCGCCTCTGATTCCCCGCCTCTGATTTCCCACCTCTGATTCCCTGCCTCTGATAACCTGCCTCTGAATCCCTGCCTCTGATTCCCGGCCTCTGAGTCCCCACCTCTGATTCCCCGTGTCCGATTCCGCACCCATGTTTCACCACCTCTGTTGCTCTGCTTCTGATTTCCCGGCTCAGATTCACCGGCTCTGATTCCGCACATCTGATTCCACGCCTCTCTTTCTGTGTCTCTGATTCCCCGCCTCTGATTCCATGCCTCTGATTACCCGCCTCTGATACCCTGCCTCTCTTTCCCTGCCTCTATTTCCGTGCCTCTTTCTCTGCATCTCGTTTCCCACATCTCATTTCCCCCTTCTGATAACCCGCATCAGATTCCCTGCCACAGATTCCCTGCCTCAGATACCCTGCCTCAGATTCCCTGCATCAGATTCCCTTCATCTGATTCCCTGCCTCTGATTCCCCGCGGCTGATTCCCTGCCTCTGATTCCCCGCCTCTGTTTACCCGACTGTTTCCCCGCCTCTGATTCACCACCTCATATTCGCCATCTCAGGTTCCCTGCCTCTGATTCCCTGCCTCTGATTCCCTGCCTCTGATTCCCTGCATCTGATTGCCCGCCTCTGATACCCTGCCTCTGATTCCCCGCCTCTGATTCCCCGCCTCTGATTCCCAGCCTCTGATTTCCCACCTCTGATTCCCCACTTCTGATTCCCCGCCTCTGATTCCCCGTCTCTGATTCCACGCCTCTGATTCCCCGCCTCTGATTCCGCGCCTCTGATTCCCTGCATCTGATTCCCCGCCTCAGATTCCCCGCCTCTGATTCCCCGACTCTGATTCCCCGCCTCTGATTCCCCGCCTCTGATTCCCCGCCTCTGATTCCCCGCCTATGTTTACCCGCCTCTGTTTACCCGCCTGTTTTCCCGCCTCTGATTGCCCACCTCAGATTCCCTGCCTCAGATTCCCTGCCTCAGATTCCCTGCCTCTGATTCCCTGCCTCTGATTCCCTGCATCTGATTGCCCGCCTCTGATTACCTGCCTCTGATTCCCCGCCTCTGATTCCCCACCTCTGATTCCCCACTTCTGATTCCCCGCCTCTGATTCCCCGCGTCTGATTCCCCGCCTCTGATTCACCTCCTCTGATTCCCCGCCTCTGATTCCCCGCCTCTGATTCCCCACCTCTGATTGCCCCGCCTCTGATTCACTGATTCTGATTCCCCGGCTCTGATTCCCCACCTCTGATTCCCCACTTCTGAATCCCCACCTCTGATTCCCCGCCTCTGATTGCACGCCTCTGATTCCCCGCCTCTGATTCCCCGCCTCTGATTCCCCGCCTCTGATTCCCCTCCTCTGATACCCCGCCTCTGATTCCCCACCTCTGGTTCCCCGCATCTGATTCCCCGCCTCTGATTCCCCGCTTCTGATTCCCTGCCTCTGATTCCCCACCTCTGATTTCGCGCCTCTGATTCCCCGCCTATGTTTACCCGCCTCTGTTTACCCACCTGTTTCCCCGCCTCTGATTCCCCACCTCAGATTCCCTGCCTCAGATTCCCTGCCTCTGATTCCCTGCCGCTGATTCCCTGCCTCTGATTCCCTGCATCTGATTGCCCGCCTCTGATTCTCCGCCTCTGATTCCCCGCCTCTGATCCCCAACCTCTGATTCCCCGCTTCTGATTCCCTGCCTCTGATTCCCCGCCTCTGATTCACCGCCTCTGATTCCCCGCCTCTGATTCCCCACCTCTGATTCAATGCCTCCCTTTCCGCTCAACTTTCCTGGCCTACTTTTCCCCACATATCTTTCCCCGCCTCTGATTTCCCGCCTCTGATTCCACGCCTCTGAATCCCCGCCTATGTTTACCCGCCTCTGTTTAACCGCCTGTTTTCCCGCCTCTGATTCCCCACCACAGATTCCCTGCCTCAGATTCCCTGCCTCAGATTCCCTGCATCAGATTCCCTTCATTTGATTCCCTGCGTCTGGTTCCCTGCCTCTGATTCCCTGCCTCTGATTCCCTGCATCTGATTGCCCGCCTCTGATTCCCCGCCTCTGATTCCCCACCTCTGATTCCCCACTTCTGATTCCCCGCCTCTGATTCCCTGCGTCTGGTTCCCTGCCTCTGATTCCCTGCCTCTGATTCCCTGCATCTGATTGCCCGCCTCTGATTCCCCGCCTCTGATTCCCCACCTCTGATTCCCCACTTCTGATTCCCCGCCTCTGATTCCCCGCCTCTGATTCCCCGCCTCTGATTCCCCGCCTCTGATTCCCCACCTCTGATTCCCCACTTCTGATTCCCCACCTCTGATTCCCCGCCTCTGATTCCACGCCTCTGATTCCCCACCTCTGATTCCCCACTTCTGATTCCCCACCTCTGATTCTCCGCCTCTGATACCCTGCCTCTGATAACTTTTTACTGATTCCCTGCCTCAGATTCCCTGCCTCCGATTCCCTGCCTCAGATTCCCTGCCTCAGTTTCCCTGCATTAGATTCCCTTCATCTGATTCCCTGCCTCTGATTCCCCGCCTCTGATTCCCCGCATCTGATTCCCCACCTCTGTCTCTACGCCTCTATTTTGCCTGCACTCTTTCCCCTCCACTCTTTCCGTGCCTCTCTTTCCCTCCCTCAATTTCAACAACTCTGTTTGATCTGTTCTGTGTAACTAATTTTCAACACAAAAGTTCCAACCACTATGTTTCGCCCATCTCTTTCGCTGCATCTATTGATGCAGCTATGTTTACCCGCTTCTGTTTACCCGCCTGTTTCCCCACATCTCTTTCCCCACCTCTGATTCCACGCCTCTGATTCCCCGCCTCTGATTCCCCGCCTCTGATTCCCCGCCTCTGATTCACAGCCTCCCTTTCCGAGCAACTTTCCTGGCCTACGTTTCCCCACATCTCTTTCCCCACCTCTGATTCCACGCCTCAGATTCGCCGCCTCTGATTTCCTGCCTCTGATTCCCTGCCTCTGATTCCCCGTCTCTGATTCCCCACCTCTGATTCCCCTCTCTGATTTCCAGCCTCTGATTCCCCGCCTCTGATTCCACGCCTCTGATTACCCGCCTCTGATACCCTGCCTCTCTTTCCCTGCCTCTATTTCCGTGCCTCTTTCTCTGCATCTCGTTTCCCACATCTCATTTCCCCCTTCTGATAACCCGCATCAGATTCCCTGCCACAGATTCCCTGCCTCAGATTCCCTGCCTCAGATTCCCTGCATCAGATTCCCTTCATCTGATTCCCTGCCTCTGATTCCCCGCCTCTGATTCCCTGCATCTGATTCCCAGCCTCTGTTTACCCGCCTGTTTCCCCGCCTCTGATTCACCACCTCATATTCGCCACCTCAGGTTCCCTGCCTCTGATTCCCTGCCTCTGATTCCCTGCATCTGATTGCCCGCCTCTGATACCCTGCCTCTGATTCCCCGCCTCTGATTCCCCGCCTCTGATTCCCCGCCTCTGATTTCCCACCTCTGATTCCCCACTTCTGATTCCCCGCCTCTGATTCCCCGTCTGTGATTCCACGCCTCTGATTCCCCGCCTCTGATTCCGCGCCTCTGATTCCCCGCCTCTAATACCCCGCCTCTGATTCCCTGCCTCTGATTCCCTGCATCTGATTCCCCGCCTCAGATTCCCCGCCTCTGATTCCCCGACTCTGATTCCCCGCCTCTGATTCCCCGACTCTGATTCCCCGCCTCTGATTCCCCGCCTCTGATTCCCCGCCTATGTTTACCCGCCTCTGTTTACCCGCCTGTTTTCCCACCTCTGATTGCCCACCTCAGATTCCCTGCCTCAGATTCCCTGCCTCAGATTCCCTGCCTCTGATTCCCTGCCTCTGATTCCCTGCATCTGATTGCCCGCCTCTGATTACCTGCCTCTGATTCCCCGCCTCTGATTCCCCACCTCTGATTCCCCACTTCTGATTCCCCGCCTCTGATTCCCCGCGTCTGATTCCCCGCCTCTGATTCACCGCCTCTGATTCCCCGCCTCTGATTCCCCTCCTCTGATTCCCCAGCTCTGATTGCCCCGCCTCTGATTCGCTGATTCTGATTCCCCGCCTCTGATTCCCCACCTCTGATTCCCCACTTCTGATTCCCCGCCTCTGATTCCCCGCCTCTGATTCCACGCCTCTGATTCCCCTCCTCTGATACCCCGCCTCTGATTCCCCACCTCTGATTCCCCGCATCTGATTCCCCGCCTCTGATTCCCCGCCTCTGATTCCCTGCCTCTGATTCCCCGCCTCTGATTCCGCGCCTCTGATTCCCCGCCTATGTTTACCCACCTCTGTTTACCCACCTGTTTCCCCGCCTCTGATTCCCCACCTCAGATTCCCTGCCTCAGATTCCCCGCCTCTGATTCTCCGCCTCTGATTCCCCGCCTCTGATTCCCCACCTCTGATTCCCCACTTCTGATTCCCCGCCTCTGATTCCCCGCCTCTGATTCCCCGCCTCTGTTTCCCCGCCTCTGATTCCCCACCTCTGATTCACTGCCTCCCTTTCCGCTCAACTTTCCGGCCTACTTTTCCCCACATATCTTTCCCCGCCTCTGATTTCCCGCCTCTGATTCCACGCCTCTGATTCCCCGCCTATGTTTACCCGCCTCTGTTTACCCGCCTGTTTTCCCGCCTCTGATTCCCCACCACAGATTCCCTGCCTCAGATTCCCTGCCTCAGATTCCCTGCCTCAGATTCCCTGCATCAGATTCCCTTCATTTGATTCCCTGCGTCTGATTCCCTGCCTCTGATTCCCTGCATCTGATTGCCTGCCTCTGATTCCCCGCCTCTGATTCCCCGCCTCTGATTCCCCACCTCTGATTCCCCCCTTCTGATTCCACGCCTCTGATTCCCCGCCTCTGATTCCCCGCCTGTGATTCACCGCCTCTGATTCCCCGCCTCTGATTCCCCGCCTCTGATTCCCCACTTCTGATTGCCCGCCTCTGATTCCACGCCTCTGATTCCCCGCCTCTGATTCCCCACCTCTGATTCCCCACTTCTGATTCCCCACCTCTGATTCCCCGTCTCTGATTCCACGCCTCTGATTCACCACCTCTGATTCCCCACTTCTGATTCCCCACCTCTGATTCTCCGCCTCTGATACCCTGCCTCTGATAACTTTTTACTGATTCCCTGCCTCAGATTCCCTGCCTCCGATTCCCTGCCTCAGATTCCCTGCCTCAGATTCCCTGCATCAGATTCCCTTCATCTGATTCCCTGCCTCTGATTCCCCGCCTCTGATTCCCCACCTCTGATTCCCCACCTCTGTCTCTACGCCTCTATTTTGCCTGCACTCTTTCTGTGCCTCTCTTTCCCTCCCTCAATTTCAACAACTCTGTTTGATCTGCTCTGTGTACCTAATTTTCAACACACAAGTTCCAACCACTATGTTTCGCCCATCTCTTTCGCTGCCTCTATTTATGCAGCTATGTTTACCCGCTTCTGTTTACCCGCCTGTTTCCCCACATCTCTTTCCCCACCTCTGATTCCACGCCTCTGATTCCCCGCCTCTGATTCCCCGCCTCTGATTCCCCACCTCTGATTCACCGCCTCCCTTTCCGCGCAACTTTTCTGGCCTACGTTTCCCCACATCTCTTTCCCCACCTCTGATTCCACGCCTCAGATTTGCCGCCTCTGATTTCCTGCCTCTGATTCCCTGCCTCTGATTCCCTGCCTCTGATTCCCCACCTCTGATTCCCCCCTCTGATTCCCCGCCTCTGATTCCCAGCCTCTGATTCCCCACCTCTGATTCCCCGCCTCTGATTCCCTGCCTCTCTTTCCCTACCTCTATTTCCGTGCCTCTTTCTCTGCATCTCGTTTCCCACATCTCATTTCCCCCTTCTGATAACCCGCATCAGATTCCCTGCCACAGATTCCCTGCCTCAGATTCCCTGCCTCAGATTCCCTGCATCAGATTCCCTTCATCTGATTCCCTGCCTCTGATTCCACGCCTCTGATTCCCCACCTCTGATTCCCCGCCTCTGTTTACCCGCCTGATTCCCCGCCTCTGATTCACCACCTCATATTCGCCACCTCAGGTTCCCTGCCTCTGATTCCCTGCCTCTGATTCCCTGCCTCTGATTCCCTGCATATGATTGCCCGCCTCTGATACCCTGCCTCTGATTCCCCGCCTCTGATTCCCCGCCTCTGATTCCCCGCGTCTGATTTCCCACCTCTGATTCCCCACTTCTGATTCCCCGCCTCTGATTCCCCGTCTCTGATTCCACGCCTCTGATTCCCTGCCTCAGATTCCCTGCCTCTGATTCCCTGCCTCTGATTCCCTGCCTCTGATTTCCTGCATCAGATTCCCCGCCTCTGATTCTCCGCCTCTGATTCCCCGCCTCTGATTCCCCACCTCTGATTCCCCGCATCTGATTCCCCGCCTCTGATTCCCCGCCTCTGATTCCCTGCCTCTGATTCCCCACCTCTGATTTCGCGCCTCTGATTCCCCGCCTATGTTTACCCGCCTCTGTTTACCCACCTGTTTCCCCGCCTCTGATTCCCCACCTCAGATTCCCTGCCTCAGATTCCCTGCCTCTGATTCCCTGCCGCTGATTCCCTGCCTCTGATTCCCTGCATCTGATTGCCCGCCTCTGATTCTCCGCCTCTGATTCCCCGCCTCTGATCCCCAACCTCTGATTCCCCGCTTCTGATTCCCTGCCTCTGATTCCCCGCCTCTGATTCACCGCCTCTGATTCCCCGCCTCTGATTCCCCACCTCTGATTCAATGCCTCCCTTTCCGCTCAACTTTCCTGGCCTACTTTTCCCCACATAACTTTCCCCGCCTCTGATTTCCCGCCTCTGATTCCACGCCTCTGAATCCCCGCCTATGTTTACCCGCCTCTGTTTAACCGCGTTTTCCCGCCTCTGATTCCCCACCACAGATTCCCTGCCTCAGATTCCCTGCCTCAGATTCCCTGCATCAGATTCCCTTCATTTGATTCCCTGCGTCTGGTTCCCTGCCTCTGATTCCCTGCCTCTGATTCCCTGCATCTGATTGCCCGCCTCTGATTCCCTGCCTCAGATTCCCTGCCTCAGATTCCCTGCATCAGATTCCCTTCATTTGATTCCCTGCGTCTGGTTCCCTGCCTCTGATTCCCTGCCTCTGATTCCCTGCCTATGATTCCCTGCCTCTGATTCCCTGCATATGATTGCCCGCCTCTGATACCCTGCCTCTGATTCCCCGCCTCTGATTCCCCGCCTCTGATTCCCCGCGTCTGATTTCCCACCTCTGATTCCCCACTTCTGATTCCCCGCCTCTGATTCCCCGTCTCTGATTCCACGCCTCTGATTCCCCGCCTCTGATTCAGCGCCTCTGATTCCCCGCCTCTGATACCCCGCCTCTGATTCCCCGCCTCTGATTCCCTGCATCTGATTCCCCGCCTCAGATTCCCCGCCTCTGATTCCCCGACTCTGATTCCCTGCATCTGATTCCCCGCCTCAGATTCCCCGCCTCTGATTCCCCGACTCTGATTCCCCGCCTCTGATTCCCCGCCTCTGATTCCCTGCCTCTGATTCCCTGCCTCTGATTCCCTGCATATGATTGCCCGCCTCTGATACCCTGCCTCTGATTCCCTGCCTCTGATTCCCCGCCTCTGATTCCCCGCATCTGATTTCCCACCTCTGATTCCCCACTTCTGATTCCCCGCCTCTGATTCCCCGTCTCTGATTCCACGCCTCTGATTCGCCGCCTCTGATTCAGCGCCTCTGATTCCCCGCCTCTGATACCCCGCCTCTGATTCCCCGCCTCTGATTCCCTGCATCTGATTCCCCGCCTCAGATTCCCCGCCTCTGATTCCCCGACTCTGATTCCCCGCCTCTGATTCCCCGCCTCTGATTCCCCGCCTCTGATTCCCCGCCTATGATTCCCCGCCTATGTTTACCCGCCTGTTTTCCCGCCTCTGATTGCCCACCTCAGATTCCCTGCCTCAGATTCCCTGCCTCAGATTCCCTGCCTCTGATTCCCTGCCTCTGATTCCCTGCATCTGATTGCCCGCCTCCGATTACCTGCCTCTGATTCCCCGCCTCTGATTCCCCACCTCTGATTCCCCACTTCTGATTCCCCGCCTCTGATTCCCCGCGTCTGATTCCCCGCCTCTGATTCACCGCCTCTGATTCCGCGCCTCTGATTCCCCGCCTCTGATTCCCCACCTCTGATTGCCCCGCCTCTGATTCGCTGATTCTGATTGCCCACCTCAGATTCCCTGCCTCAGATTCCCTGCCTCAGATTCCCTGCCTCTGATTCCCTGCCTCTGATTCCCTGCATCTGATTGCCCGCCTCCGATTACCTGCCTCTGATTCAGTGCCTCCCTTTCCGCTCAACTTTCCTGGCCTTCTTTTCCCCACATATCTTTCCCCGCCTCTGATTTCCCGCCTCTGATTCCACGCCTCTGATTCCCCGCCTATGTTTACCCGCCTCTGTTTACCCGCCTGTTTTCCCTCCTCTGAATCCCCACCACAGATTCCCTGCCTCAGATTCCCTGCCTCAGATTCCCTGCATCAGATTCCCTTCATTTGATTCCCTGCGTCTGATTCCCTGCCTCTGATTCCCTGCATCTGATTGCCCGCCTCTGTTTCCCCGCCTCTGATTCCCCGCCTCTGATTCCCCACGTCTGATTCCCCACTTCTGATTCCCCGCCTCTGATTCCCCGCCTCTGATTCCCCACCTCTGATTCACCGCCTCTGATTCCCCGCCTCTGATTCCCCGCCTCTGATTCCCCACTTCTGATTGCCCGCCTCTGATTCCACGCCTCTGATTCCCCGCCTCTGATTCCCCACCTCTGATTCCCCACTTCTGATTCCCCACCTCTGATTCCCCGCCTCTGATTCCACGCCTCTGATTCCCCACCTCTGATTCCCCACTTCTGAATCCCCACCTCTGATTCTCCGCCTCTGATACCCTGCCTCTGATAACTTTTTACTGATTCCCTGCCTCAGATTCCCTGCCTCCGATTCCCTGCCTCAGATTCCCTGCCTCAGATTCCCTGCATCAGATTCCCTTCATCTGATTCCCTGCCTCTGATTCCCCGCCTCTGAATCCCCGCCTCTGATTCCCCACCTCTGTCTCTACGCCTCTATTTTCACTGCACTCTTTCCCCTCCACTCTTTCTGTGCCTCTCTTTCCCTCCCTCAATTTCAACAACTCTGTTTGATCTGTTCTGTGTACCTAATTTTCAACACACAAGTTCCAACCACTATGTTTCGCCCATCTCTTTCGCTGCCTCTATTTATGCAGCTATGTTTACCCGCTTCTGTTTACCCGCCTTTTTCCCCACATCTCTTTCCCCACCTCTGATTCCACGCCTCTGATTCCCCACCTCTGATTCCCCGCCTCTGAATCCCCGCCTCTGATACACCGCCTCCCTTTCCGCGCAACTTTCCTGGCCTACGTTTCCCCACATCTCTTTCCCCACCTCTGATTCCACGCCTCAGATTCGCCGCCTCTGATTTCCCGCCTCTGATTCCATGCCTCTGATTCCCTGCCTCTGATTCCCCACCTCTGATTCCCCCCTCTGATTCCCCGCCTCTGATTCCCAGCCTCTGATTCCCCACCTCTGATTCCCCGCCTCTGATTCTCTGCCTGTCTTTCCCTGCCTCTATTTCCGTGTCTCTTTCTCTGCATCTCGTTTCCCACATCTCATTTCCCCCTTCTGATAACCCGCATCAGATTCCCTGACACAGATTCCCTGCCTCAGATTCCCTGCCTCAGATTCCCTGCATCAGATTCCCTTCATCTGATTCCCTGCCTCTGATTCCCCGCCTCTGATTCCACACCTCTGATTCCCTGCCTCAGATTCCCTGCCTCTGATTCCCTGCCTCTGATTCCCTGCCTCTGATTTCCTGCATCAGATTCCCCGCCTCTGATTCTCCGCCTCTGATTCCCCGCCTCTGATTCCCCACCTCTGATTCCCCGCATCTGATTCCCCGCCTCTGATTCCCCGCCTCTGATTCCCCACCTCTGATTCCCCGCCTCTGAATCCCCGCCTCTGATACACCGCCTCCCTTTCCGCGCAACTTTCCTGGCCTACGTTTCCCCACATCTCTTTCCCCACCTCTGATTCCACGCCTCAGATTCGCCGCCTCTGATTTCCCGCCTCTGATTCCATGCCTCTGATTCCCTGCCTCTGATTCCCCACCTCTGATTCCCCCCTCTGATTCCCCGCCTCTGATTCCCAGCCTCTGATTCCCCACCTCTGATTCCCCGCCTCTGATTCTCTGCCTGTCTTTCCCTGCCTCTATTTCCGTGTCTCTTTCTCTGCATCTCGTTTCCCACATCTCATTTCCCCCTTCTGATAACCCGCATCAGATTCCCTGACACAGATTCCCTGCCTCAGATTCCCTGCCTCAGATTCCCTGCATCAGATTCCCTTCATCTGATTCCCTGCCTCTGATTCCCCGCCTCTGATTCCACACCTCTGATTCCCTGCCTCAGATTCCCTGCCTCTGATTCCCTGCCTCTGATTCCCTGCCTCTGATTTCCTGCATCAGATTCCCCGCCTCTGATTCTCCGCCTCTGATTCCCCGCCTCTGATTCCCCACCTCTGATTCCCCGCATCTGATTCCCCGCCTCTGATTCCCCGCCTCTGATTCCCTGCCTCTGATTCCCCACCTCTGATTTCGCGCCTCTGATTCCCCGCCTATGTTTACCCGCCTCTGTTTACCCACCTGTTTCCCCGCCTCTGATTCCCCACCTCAGATTCCCTGCCTCAGATTCCCTGCCTCTGATTCCCTGCCGCTGATTCCCTGCCTCTGATTCCCTGCATCTGATTGCCCGCCTCTGATTCTCCGCCTCTGATTCCCCGCCTCTGATCCCCAACCTCTGATTCCCCGCTTCTGATTCCCTGCCTCTGATTCCCCGCCTCTGATTCACCGCCTCTGATTCCCCGCCTCTGATTCCCCACCTCTGATTCAATGCCTCCCTTTCCGCTCAACTTTCCTGGCCTACTTTTCCCCACATATCTTTCCCCGCCTCTGATTTCCCGCCTCTGATTCCACGCCTCTGAATCCCCGCCTATGTTTACCCGCCTCTGTTTAACCGCATGTTTTCCCGCCTCTGATTCCCCACCACAGATTCCCTGCCTCAGATTCCCTGCCTCAGATTCCCTGCATCAGATTCCCTTCATTTGATTCCCTGCGTCTGGTTCCCTGCCTCTGATTCCCTGCCTCTGATTCCCTGCATCTGATTGCCCGCCTCTGATTCCCTGCCTCAGATTCCCTGCCTCAGATTCCCTGCCTCAGATTCCCTGCATCAGATTCCCTTCATTTGATTCCCTGCGTCTGGTTCCCTGCCTCTGATTCCCCACCTCTGATTCCCCGCATCTGATTCCCCGCCTCTGATTCCCCGCCTCTGATTCCCTGCCTCTGATTCCCCACCTCTGATTTCGCGCCTCTGATTCCCCGCCTATGTTTACCCGCCTCTGTTTACCCACCTGTTTCCCCGCCTCTGATTCCCCACCTCAGATTCCCTGCCTCAGATTCCCTGCCTCTGATTCCCTGCCGCTGATTCCCTGCCTCTGATTCCCTGCATCTGATTGCCCGCCTCTGATTCTCCGCCTCTGATTCCCCGCCTCTGATCCCCAACCTCTGATTCCCCGCTTCTGATTCCCTGCCTCTGATTCCCCGCCTCTGATTCACCGCCTCTGATTCCCCGCCTCTGATTCCCCACCTCTGATTCAATGCCTCCCTTTCCGCTCAACTTTCCTGGCCTACTTTTCCCCACATATCTTTCCCCGCCTCTGATTTCCCGCCTCTGATTCCACGCCTCTGAATCCCCGCCTATGTTTACCCGCCTCTGTTTAACCGCATGTTTTCCCGCCTCTGATTCCCCACCACAGATTCCCTGCCTCAGATTCCCTGCCTCAGATTCCCTGCATCAGATTCCCTTCATTTGATTCCCTGCGTCTGGTTCCCTGCCTCTGATTCCCTGCCTCTGATTCCCTGCATCTGATTGCCCGCCTCTGATTCCCTGCCTCAGATTCCCTGCCTCAGATTCCCTGCATCAGATTCCCTTCATTTGATTCCCTGCGTCTGGTTCCCTGCCTCTGATTCCCTGCCTCTGATTCCCTGCCTCTGATTCCCTGCCTCTGATTCCCTGCATATGATTGCCCGCCTCTGATACCCTGCCTCTGATTCCCCGCCTCTGATTCCCCGCCTCTGATTCCCCGCGTCTGATTTCCCACCTCTGATTCCCCACTTCTGATTCCCCGCCTCTGATTCCCCGTCTCTGATTCCACGCCTCTGATTCCCCGCCTCTGATTCAGCGCCTCTGATTCCCCGCCTCTGATACCCCGCCTCTGATTCCCCGCCTCTGATTCCCTGCATCTGATTCCCCGCCTCAGATTCCCCGCCTCTGATTCCCCGACTCTGATTCCCTGCATCTGATTCCCCGCCTCAGATTCCCCGCCTCTGATTCCCCGACTCTGATTCCCCGCCTCTGATTCCCCGCCTCTGATTCCCTGCCTCTGATTCCCTGCCTCTGATTCCCTGCATATGATTGCCCGCCTCTGATACCCTGCCTCTGATTCCCTGCCTCTGATTCCCCGCCTCTGATTCCCCGCGTCTGATTTCCCACCTCTGATTCCCCACTTCTGATTCCCCGCCTCTGATTCCCCGTCTCTGATTCCACGCCTCTGATTCCCCGCCTCTGATTCAGCGCCTCTGATTCCCCGCCTCTGATACCCCGCCTCTGATTCCCCGCCTCTGATTCCCTGCATCTGATTCCCCGCCTCAGATTCCCCGCCTCTGATTCCCCGACTCTGATTCCCCGCCTCTGATTCCCCGCCTCTGATTCCCCGCCTCTGATTCCCCGCCTATGATTCCCCGCCTATGTTTACCCGCCTGTTTTCCCGCCTCTGATTGCCCACCTCAGATTCCCTGCCTCAGATTCCCTGCCTCAGATTCCCTGCCTCTGATTCCCTGCCTCTGATTCCCTGCATCTGATTGCCCGCCTCCGATTACCTGCCTCTGATTCCCCGCCTCTGATTCCCCACCTCTGATTCCCCACTTCTGATTCCCCGCCTCTGATTCCCCGCGTCTGATTCCCCGCCTCTGATTCACCGCCTCTGATTCCGCGCCTCTGATTCCCCGCCTCTGATTCCCCACCTCTGATTGCCCCGCCTCTGATTCGCTGATTCTGATTGCCCACCTCAGATTCCCTGCCTCAGATTCCCTGCCTCAGATTCCCTGCCTCTGATTCCCTGCCTCTGATTCCCTGCATCTGATTGCCCGCCTCCGATTACCTGCCTCTGATTCAGTGCCTCCCTTTCCGCTCAACTTTCCTGGCCTTCTTTTCCCCACATATCTTTCCCCGCCTCTGATTTCCCGCCTCTGATTCCACGCCTCTGATTCCCCGCCTATGTTTACCCGCCTCTGTTTACCCGCCTGTTTTCCCTCCTCTGAATCCCCACCACAGATTCCCTGCCTCAGATTCCCTGCCTCAGATTCCCTGCATCAGATTCCCTTCATTTGATTCCCTGCGTCTGATTCCCTGCCTCTGATTCCCTGCATCTGATTGCCCGCCTCTGATTCCCCGCCTCTGATTCCCCGCCTCTGATTCCCCACGTCTGATTCCCCACTTCTGATTCCCCGCCTCTGATTCCCCGCCTCTGATTCCCCACCTCTGATTCACCGCCTCTGATTCCCCGCCTCTGATTCCCCGCCTCTGATTCCCCACTTCTGATTGCCCGCCTCTGATTCCACGCCTCTGATTCCCCGCCTCTGATTCCCCACCTCTGATTCCCCACTTCTGATTCCCCACCTCTGATTCCCCGCCTCTGATTCCACGCCTCTGATTCCCCACCTCTGATTCCCCACTTCTGAATCCCCACCTCTGATTCTCCGCCTCTGATAACTTTTTACTGATTCCCTGCCTCAGATTCCCTGCCTCCGATTCCCTGCCTCAGATTCCCTGCCTCAGATTCCCTGCATCAGATTCCCTTCATCTGATTCCCTGCCTCTGATTCCCCGCCTCTGAATCCCCGCCTCTGATTCCCCACCTCTGTCTCTACGCCTCTCTTTTGACTGCACTCTTTCCCCTCCACTCTTTCTGTGCCTCTCTTTCCCTCCCTCAATTTCAACAACTCTGTTTGATCTGTTCTGTGTACCTAATTTTCAACACACAAGTTCCAACCACTATGTTTCGCCCATCTCTTTCGCTGCCTCTATTTATGCAGCTATGTTTACCCGCTTCTGTTTACCCGCCTGTTTCCCCACATCTCTTTCCCCACCTCTGATTCCACGCCTCTGATTCCCCACCTCTGATTCCCCGCCTCTGAATCCCCGCCTCTGATATACCGCCTCCCTATCCGCGCAACTTTCCTGGCCTACGTTTCCCCACATCTCTTTCCCCACCTCTGATTCCACGCCTCAGATTCGCCGCCTCTGATTTCCCACCTCTGATTCCCTGCCTCTGATTCCCTGCCTCTGATTCCCCACCTCTGATTCCCCCCTCTGATTCCCCGCCTCTGATTCCCAGCCTCTGATTCCCCACCTCTGATTCCCCGCCTCTGATTCTCTGCCTGTCTTTCCCTGCCTCTATTTCCGTGTCTCTTTCTCTGCATCTCGTTTCCCACATCTCATTTCCCCCTTCTGATAACCCGCATCAGATTCCCTGACACAGATTCCCTGCCTCAGATTCCCTGCCTCAGATTCCCTGCATCAGATTCCCTTCATCTGATTCCCTGCCTCTGATTCCCCGCCTCTGATTCCCCACCTCTGATTCCCTGCCTCAGATTCCCTGCCTCTGATTCCCTGCCTCTGATTCCCTGCCTCTGATTTCCTGCATCAGATTCCCCGCCTCTGATTCTCCGCCTCTGATTCCCCGCCTCTGATTCCCCACCTCTGATTCCCCGCATCTGATTCCCCGCCTCTGATTCCCCGCCTCTGATTCCCTGCCTCTGATTCCCCACCTCTGATTTCGCGCCTCTGATTCCCCGCCTATGTTTACCCGCCTCTGTTTACCCACCTGTTTCCCCGCCTCTGATTCCCCACCTCAGATTCCCTGCCTCAGATTCCCTGCCTCTGATTCCCTGCCGCTGATTCCCTGCCTCTGATTCCCTGCATCTGATTGCCCGCCTCTGATTCTCCGCCTCTGATTCCCCGCCTCTGATCCCCAACCTCTGATTCCCCGCTTCTGATTCCCTTCCTCTGATTCCCCGCCTCTGATTCACCGCCTCTGATTCCCCGCCTCTGATTCCCCACCTCTGATTCAATGCCTCCCTTTCCGCTCAACTTTCCTGGCCTACTTTTCCCCACATATCTTTCCCCGCCTCTGATTTCCCGCCTCTGATTCCACGCCTCTGAATCCCCGCCTATGTTTACCCGCCTCTGTTTAACCGCATGTTTTCCCGCCTCTGATTCCCCACCACAGATTCCCTGCCTCAGATTCCCTGCCTCAGATTCCCTGCATCAGATTCCCTTCATTTGATTCCCTGCGTCTGGTTCCCTGCCTCTGATTCCCTGCCTCTGATTCCCTGCATCTGATTGCCCGCCTCTGATTCCCCGCCTCTGATTCCCCACCTCTGATTCCCCACTTCTGATTCCCCGCCTCTGATTCCCCGCCTCTGATTCCCCGCCTCTGATTCACCGCCTCTGATTCCCCGTCTCTGATTCCCCGCCTCTGATTCCCCACTTCTGATTGCCCGCCTCTGATTCCACGCCTCTGATTCCCCGCCTCTGATTCCCCACCTCTGATTCCCCACTTCTGATTCCCCACCTCTGATTCCCCGCCTCTGATTCCACGCCTCTGATTCCCCACCTCTGATTCCCCACTTCTGATTCCCCACCTCTGATTCTCCGCCTCTGATACCCTGCCTCTGATAACTTTTTACTGATTCCCTGCCTCAGATTCCCTGCCTCCGATTCCCTGCCTCAGATTCCCTGCCTCAGTTTCCCTGCATTAGATTCCCTTCATCTGATTCCCTGCCTCTGATTCCCCGCCTCTGATTCCCCGCATCTGATTCCCCACCTCTGTCTCTACGCCTCTATTTTGCCTGCACTCTTTCCCCTCCACTCTTTCCGTGCCTCTCTTTCCCTCCCTCAATTTCAACAACTCTGTTTGATCTGTTCTGTGTAACTAATTTTCAACACAAAAGTTCCAACCACTATGTTTCGCCCATCTCTTTCGCTGCATCTATTGATGCAGCTATGTTTACCCGCTTCTGTTTACCCGCCTGTTTCCCCACATCTCTTTCCCCACCTCTGATTCCACGCCTCTGATTCCCCGCCTCTGATTCCCCACCTCTGATTCCCCGCCTCTGATTCACAGCCTCCCTTTCCGAGCAACTTTCCTGGCCTACGTTTCCCCACATCTCTTTCCCCACCTCTGATTCCACACCTCAGATTCGCCGCCTCTGATTTCCTGCCTCTGATTCCCTGCCTCTGATTCCCCGCCTCTGATTCCCCACCTCTGATTCCCCTCTCTGATTTCCCGCCTCTGATTCCCCGCCTCTGATTCCACGCCTCTGATTACCCGCCTCTGATACCCTGCCTCTCTTTCCCTGCCTCTATTTCCGTGCCTCTTTCTCTGCATCTCGTTTCCCACATCTCATTTCCCCCTTCTGATAACCCGCATCAGATTCCCTGCCACAGATTCCCTGCCTCAGATTCCCTGCCTCAGATTCCCTGCATCAGATTCCCTTCCTCTGATTTCCCACCTCTGATTCCCTGCCTCTGATAACCTGCCTCTGATTCCCTGCCTCTGATTCTCTGCCTCTGATTCCCGGCCTCTGAGTCCCCACCTCTGATTCCCCGTGTCCGATTCCGCACCCATGTTTCACCACCTCTGTTGCTCTGCTTCTGATTTCCCGGCTCAGATTCACCGGCTCTGATTCCGTACCTCTGATTCCACGCCTCTCTTTCTGTGTCTCTGATTCCCCGCCTCTGATTCCACGCCTCTGATTACCCGCCTCTGATACCCTGCCTCTCTTTCCCTGCCTCTATATCCGTGCCTCTTTCTCTGCATCTCGTTTCCCACATCTCATTTCCCCCTTCTGATAACCCGCATCAGATTCCCTGCCACAGATTCCCTGCCTCAGATTCCCTGCCTCAGATTCCCTGCATCAGATTCCCTTCATCTGATTCCCTGCCTCTGATTCCCCGCCTCTGATTCCCCAGCTCTGAATCCCCGCCTCTGATTCCCCGCGTCTGATTCCCTGCCTCTGATTCCCCGCCTCTGATTCCCCATCTGTGATTCACAACCTCTGATGCCCCACCTCTGATTCCCCATATCTGATTCCCTGCCTCTCTTTCCCCGCCTCTGATTCCCCACCTCTGTTTCCCCATATCTGATTCCCCGCCTCTGATTCCCCAACTCTAATACCCCGCCTCTGATTCCCCAGCTCTGATTCCCCGCCTCTGATTCCCCGCATCTGATTCCCTGCCTCTGATTCCCCGCCTCTGATTCCAGGCCTCTGATTCCCAGCATCTGATTCCGGCCTCTGATTCCCGGCCTCTGATTCCCTGCTTCTGATTCTGATTCCCTGCCTCTGATTCCCCATCTCTGATTCCGCACATCTGATTCCCTGCCTCTGATTCCCCACCTCTGATTCCCCATATCTGATTCCCCGCCTCTGTTTCCCCGCCTCTGATTCCCCGCCTCTGTTTCCCAATATCTAAGTCCCCACCTCTGATTCCCCAAATCTGATTCCCCACCTCTGATTCCCCAGCTCTGATTCCCCGCCTCTGATTCCCCGCATCTGATACCCTGCATCTGATTCCAAGCCTCTGATTCCCTGCCTCTGATTCCCAACCTCTGATTCCCCACCTCTGATTCCCCATATCTGATTCCCCGCCTCTGTTTCCCCGCCTCGGATTCCCCGCCTCTGTTTCCCCATATCTGATTCCCGGCCTCTGATTCCCCGCCTCTGATTCCCCATATCTGATTCCCTGCCTCTGATTCCCCAACTCTGATTCCCCGCCTCTGATTCCCCACGTCTGATTCCCTGCCTCTGATTCCCCGCCTTGATTCCCCATCTCTGATTCACAACCTCTGATTCCCCACCTCTGATTCCCTATATTTGATTCCCCGCCTCTGTTTCCCCACCTCTGATTCCCCGCCTCTGATTCCCCATATCTGATTCCCCGCCTCTGATTGCCCACCTCTGATTCCCAGCCACTGATTCGCCAGCTCTGATTCCCCGCCTCTGATTCCCCGCATCTGATTCCCTGCCTCTGATTCCCCGCCTCTGATTCCCCATCTCTGATTCACCGCCTTTGATTCGCCACCTCTGATTCCCCATATCTGATTCACCACCTCTGTTTCCCCGCCTCTGATTCCCCACCTCTGATTCTCCATATCTCATTCCCCGCCTCTGAATCCCCATCTCTGATTCCCGGACTCTGATTCCCCTCCTCTGATTCCCGGCCTCTTATTCCCAGCATCTGATTCCCGGCCTCTGATTCCCGGCCTCTGATTCCCTGCTTCTGATTCCCTGCCTCTGATACCCCATCTCTGATTCTGCACATCTGATTCCCTGCCTCTGATTCCCCACCTCTGATTCCCCATATCTGATTCCCCACCTCTGTTTCCCCGCCTCTGATTCCCCGCCTCTGTTTCCCTATATCTAATTCCCCACCTCTGATGCCCCAACTCTGATTCCCCGCCTCTGATTCCCCAGCTCTGATTCCCCGCCTCTGATTCCCTGCATCCGATTCCCCATATCTGATTCCCCGCCTCTGTTTCCCCGCCTCTGATTCCCCGCCTCTGTTTCCCCATATCTGATTCCCGCCTCTGATTCCCAACTATGATTCCCCGCCTCTGATTCCCCAGCTCTGATTCCCTGCCTCTGATTCCCCGCGTTCTATTCCCTTCCTCTGATTCCCCGCCTGTGATTCCCCATCACTGATTCACCACCTCTGATTCCCTACCTCTGATTCCCCATATCTAATTCCCCGCCTCTGTTTGCCCGCCTCTGATTCCCCGCCTCTGTTTCCCCATATCTGATTCCCCGCCTCTGAATCCCCAACTCTGATTCCCTGCCTCAGATTCCCCAGCTCTGATTCCCCGCCTTTGATTCCCCCCATCTGATTCCCAGCCTCTGAATCCCCGTGTCTGATTTCCTGCCTCTGATTCCCCGCCTCTGATTCCCCATCTCTGATTCACCGCCTCTGATTCCCCACCTCTGATTCCCCATCTCTGATTCCGCACATCCAATTCCCTGCCTCTGATTCCCCAACTCTGATTCCCCACCTCTGATTCCCCAGCTCTGATTCCCCGCCTCAGATTCCCCGCGTCTGATTCCCTGCCTCTGATTCCCCGCCTCTGATTCCCTGCCTCTGATTCCCCATATCTGATTCCCCGCCTCTGATTCCCCAACTCTGATTCCCCGCTTCTGATTCCCTGCCTCTGATTCCCCGCCTCTGATTCCCCATCTCTGATTCACAACCTCTGATGCCCCACCTCTGATTCCCCATATCTGATTCCCTGCCTCTGTTTCCCCGCCTCTGATTCCCCACCTCTGTTTCCCCATATCTGATTCCCCGCCTCTGATTCCCCAACTCTAATACCCCGCCTCTGATTCCCCAGCTCTGATTCCCCGCCTCTGATTCCCCGCATCTGATTCCCTGCCTCTGATTCCCCGCCTCTGATTCCAGGCCTCTGATTCCCATCATCTGATTCCGGCCTCTGATTCCCGGCCTCTGATTCCCTGCTTCTGATTCTGATTCCCTGCCTCTGATTCCCCATCTCTGATTCCGCACATCTGATTCCCTGCCTCTGATTCCCCACCTCTGATTCCCCATATCTGATTCCCCGCCTCTGTTTCCCCGCCTCTGATTCCCCGCCTCTGTTTCCCAATATCTAAGTCCCCACCTCTGATTCCCCAAATCTGATTCCCCGCCTCTGTTTCCCCGCCTCTGATTCCCCGCCTCTGATTCCACATATCTGATTCCCCGCCTCTGATTGCTCACCTCTGATTCCCCGCGTCTGATTCCCTGCCTCTGATTCCCCGCCTCTGATTCCCCACTTCTGAATCCCCACCTCTGATTCTCCGCCTCTGATACCCTGCCTCTGATAACTTTTTACTGATTCCCTGCCTCAGATTCCCTGCCTCCGATTCCCTGCCTCAGATTCCCTGCCTCAGATTCCCTGCATCAGATTCCCTTCATCTGATTCCCTGCCTCTGATTCCCCGCCTCTGAATCCCCGCCTCTGATTCCCCACCTCTGTCTCTACGCCTCTATTTTGACTGCACTCTTTCCCCTCCACTCTTTCTGTGCCTCTCTTTCCCTCCCTCAATTTCAACAACTCTGTTTGATCTGTTCTGTGTACCTAATTTTCAACACACAAGTTCCAACCACTATGTTTCGCCCATCTCTTTCGCTGCCTCTATTTATGCAGCTATGTTTACCCGCTTCTGTTTACCCGCCTGTTTCCCCACATCTCTTTCCCCACCTCTGATTCCACGCCTCTGATTCCCCACCTCTGATTCCCCGCCTCTGAATCCCCGCCTCTGATACACCGCCTCCCTTTCCGCGCAACTTTCCTGGCCTACGTTTCCCCACATCTCTTTCCCCACCTCTGATTCCACGCCTCAGATTCGCCGCCTCTGATTTCCCGCCTCTGATTCCCTGCCTCTGATTCCCTGCCTCTGATTCCCCACCTCTGATTCCCCCCTCTGATTCCCCGCCTCTGATTCCCAGCCTCTGATTCCCCACCTCTGATTCCCCGCCTCTGATTCTCTGCCTGTCTTTCCCTGCCTCTATTTCCGTGTCTCTTTCTCTGCATCTCGTTTCCCACATCTCATTTCCCCCTTCTGATAACCCGCATCAGATTCCCTGACACAGATTCCCTGCCTCAGATTCCCTGCCTCAGATTCCCTGCATCAGATTCCCTTCATCTGATTCCCTGCCTCTGATTCCCCGCCTCTGATTCCCCACCTCTGATTCCCTGCCTCAGATTCCCTGCCTCTGATTCCCTGCCTCTGATTCCCTGCCTCTGATTTCCTGCATCAGATTCCCCGCCTCTGATTCTCCGCCTCTGATTCCCCGCCTCTGATTCCCCACCTCTGATTCCCCGCATCTGATTCCCCGCCTCTGATTCCCCGCCTCTGATTCCCTGCCTCTGATTCCCCACCTCTGATTTCGCGCCTCTGATTCCCCGCCTATGTTTACCCGCCTCTGTTTACCCACCTGTTTCCCCGCCTCTGATTCCCCACCTCAGATTCCCTGCCTCAGATTCCCTGCCTCTGATTCCCTGCCGCTGATTCCCTGCCTCTGATTCCCTGCATCTGATTGCCCGCCTCTGATTCTCCGCCTCTGATTCCCGGCCTCTGATCCCCAACCTCTGATTCCCCGCTTCTGATTCCCTGCCTCTGATTCCCCGCCTCTGATTCACCGCCTCTGATTCCCCGCCTCTGATTCCCCACCTCTGATTCAATGCCTCCCTTTCCGCTCAACTTTCCTGGCCTACTTTTCCCCACATATCTTTCCCCGCCTCTGATTTCCCGCCTCTGATTCCACGCCTCTGAATCCCCGCCTATGTTTACCCGCCTCTGTTTAACCGCATGTTTTCCCGCCTCTGATTCCCCACCACAGATTCCCTGCCTCAGATTCCCTGCCTCAGATTCCCTGCATCAGATTCCCTTCATTTGATTCCCTGCGTCTGGTTCCCTGCCTCTGATTCCCTGCCTCTGATTCCCTGCATCTGATTGCCCGCCTCTGATTCCCCGCCTCTGATTCCCCACCTCTGATTCCCCACTTCTGATTCCCCGCCTCTGATTCCCCGCCTCTGATTCCCCGCCTCTGATTCACCGCCTCTGATTCCCCGTCTCTGATTCCCCGCCTCTGATTCCCCACTTCTGATTGCCCGCCTCTGATTCCACGCCTCTGATTCCCCGCCTCTGATTCCCCACCTCTGATTCCCCACTTCTGATTCCCCACCTCTGATTCCCCGCCTCTGATTCCACGCCTCTGATTCCCCACCTCTGATTCCCCACTTCTGATTCCCCACCTCTGATTCTCCGCCTCTGATACCCTGCCTCTGATAACTTTTTACTGATTCCCTGCCTCAGATTCCCTGCCTCCGATTCCCTGCCTCAGATTCCCTGCCTCAGTTTCCCTGCATTAGATTCCCTTCATCTGATTCCCTGCCTCTGATTCCCCGCCTCTGATTCCCCGCATCTGATTCCCCACCTCTGTCTCTACGCCTCTATTTTGCCTGCACTCTTTCCCCTCCACTCTTTCCGTGCCTCTCTTTCCCTCCCTCAATTTCAACAACTCTGTTTGATCTGTTCTGTGTAACTAATTTTCAACACAAAAGTTCCAACCACTATGTTTCGCCCATCTCTTTCGCTGCATCTATTGATGCAGCTATGTTTACCCGCTTCTGTTTACCCGCCTGTTTCCCCACATCTCTTTCCCCACCTCTGATTCCACGCCTCTGATTCCCCGCCTCTGATTCCCCACCTCTGATTCCCCGCCTCTGATTCACAGCCTCCCTTTCCGAGCAACTTTCCTGGCCTACGTTTCCCCACATCTCTTTCCCCACCTCTGATTCCACACCTCAGATTCGCCGCCTCTGATTTCCTGCCTCTGATTCCCTGCCTCTGATTCCCCGCCTCTGATTCCCCACCTCTGATTCCCCTCTCTGATTTCCCGCCTCTGATTCCCCGCCTCTGATTCCACGCCTCTGATTACCCGCCTCTGATACCCTGCCTCTCTTTCCCTGCCTCTATTTCCGTGCCTCTTTCTCTGCATCTCGTTTCCCACATCTCATTTCCCCCTTCTGATAACCCGCATCAGATTCCCTGCCACAGATTCCCTGCCTCAGATTCCCTGCCTCAGATTCCCTGCATCAGATTCCCTTCCTCTGATTTCCCACCTCTGATTCCCTGCCTCTGATAACCTGCCTCTGATTCCCTGCCTCTGATTCTCTGCCTCTGATTCCCGGCCTCTGAGTCCCCACCTCTGATTCCCCGTGTCCGATTCCGCACCCATGTTTCACCACCTCTGTTGCTCTGCTTCTGATTTCCCGGCTCAGATTCACCGGCTCTGATTCCGTACCTCTGATTCCACGCCTCTCTTTCTGTGTCTCTGATTCCCCGCCTCTGATTCCACGCCTCTGATTACCCGCCTCTGATACCCTGCCTCTCTTTCCCTGCCTCTATATCCGTGCCTCTTTCTCTGCATCTCGTTTCCCACATCTCATTTCCCCCTTCTGATAACCCGCATCAGATTCCCTGCCACAGATTCCCTGCCTCAGATTCCCTGCCTCAGATTCCCTGCATCAGATTCCCTTCATCTGATTCCCTGCCTCTGATTCCCCGCCTCTGATTCCCCAGCTCTGAATCCCCGCCTCTGATTCCCCGCGTCTGATTCCCTGCCTCTGATTCCCCGCCTCTGATTCCCCATCTGTGATTCACAACCTCTGATGCCCCACCTCTGATTCCCCATATCTGATTCCCTGCCTCTCTTTCCCCGCCTCTGATTCCCCACCTCTGTTTCCCCATATCTGATTCCCCGCCTCTGATTCCCCAACTCTAATACCCCGCCTCTGATTCCCCAGCTCTGATTCCCCGCCTCTGATTCCCCGCATCTGATTCCCTGCCTCTGATTCCCCGCCTCTGATTCCAGGCCTCTGATTCCCAGCATCTGATTCCGGCCTCTGATTCCCGGCCTCTGATTCCCTGCTTCTGATTCTGATTCCCTGCCTCTGATTCCCCATCTCTGATTCCGCACATCTGATTCCCTGCCTCTGATTCCCCACCTCTGATTCCCCATATCTGATTCCCCGCCTCTGTTTCCCCGCCTCTGATTCCCCGCCTCTGTTTCCCAATATCTAAGTCCCCACCTCTGATTCCCCAAATCTGATTCCCCACCTCTGATTCCCCAGCTCTGATTCCCCGCCTCTGATTCCCCGCATCTGATACCCTGCATCTGATTCCAAGCCTCTGATTCCCTGCCTCTGATTCCCAACCTCTGATTCCCCACCTCTGATTCCCCATATCTGATTCCCCGCCTCTGTTTCCCCGCCTCGGATTCCCCGCCTCTGTTTCCCCATATCTGATTCCCGGCCTCTGATTCCCCGCCTCTGATTCCCCATATCTGATTCCCTGCCTCTGATTCCCCAACTCTGATTCCCCGCCTCTGATTCCCCAATCTGATTCCCTGCCTCTGATTCCCCGCCTTGATTCCCCATCTCTGATTCACAACCTCTGATTCCCCACCTCTGATTCCCTATATTTGATTCCCCGCCTCTGTTTCCCCACCTCTGATTCCCCGCCTCTGATTCCCCATATCTGATTCCCCGCCTCTGATTGCCCACCTCTGATTCCCAGCCTCTGATTCGCCAGCTCTGATTCCCCGCCTCTGATTCCCCGCATCTGATTCCCTGCCTCTGATTCCCCGCCTCTGATTCCCCATCTCTGATTCACCGCCTTTGATTCGCCACCTCTGATTCCCCATATCTGATTCACCACCTCTGTTTCCCCGCCTCTGATTCCCCACCTCTGATTCTCCATATCTCATTCCCCGCCTCTGAATCCCCATCTCTGATTCCCGGACTCTGATTCCCCTCCTCTGATTCCCGGCCTCTTATTCCCAGCATCTGATTCCCGGCCTCTGATTCCCGGCCTCTGATTCCCTGCTTCTGATTCCCTGCCTCTGATACCCCATCTCTGATTCTGCACATCTGATTCCCTGCCTCTGATTCCCCACCTCTGATTCCCCATATCTGATTCCCCACCTCTGTTTCCCCGCCTCTGATTCCCCGCCTCTGTTTCCCTATATCTAATTCCCCACCTCTGATGCCCCAACTCTGATTCCCCGCCTCTGATTCCCCAGCTCTGATTCCCCGCCTCTGATTCCCTGCATCCGATTCCCCATATCTGATTCCCCGCCTCTGTTTCCCCGCCTCTGATTCCCCGCCTCTGTTTCCCCATATCTGATTCCCGCCTCTGATTCCCAACTATGATTCCCCGCCTCTGATTCCCCAGCTCTGATTCCCTGCCTCTGATTCCCCGCGTTCTATTCCCTTCCTCTGATTCCCCGCCTGTGATTCCCCATCACTGATTCACCACCTCTGATTCCCTACCTCTGATTCCCCATATCTAATTCCCCGCCTCTGTTTGCCCGCCTCTGATTCCCCGCCTCTGTTTCCCCATATCTGATTCCCCGCCTCTGAATCCCCAACTCTGATTCCCTGCCTCAGATTCCCCAGCTCTGATTCCCCGCCTTTGATTCCCCCCATCTGATTCCCAGCCTCTGAATCCCCGTGTCTGATTTCCTGCCTCTGATTCCCCGCCTCTGATTCCCCATCTCTGATTCACCGCCTCTGATTCCCCACCTCTGATTCCCCATCTCTGATTCCGCACATCCAATTCCCTGCCTCTGATTCCCCAACTCTGATTCCCCACCTCTGATTCCCCAGCTCTGATTCCCCGCCTCAGATTCCCCGCGTCTGATTCCCTGCCTCTGATTCCCCGCCTCTGATTCCCTGCCTCTGATTCCCCATATCTGATTCCCCGCCTCTGATTCCCCAACTCTGATTCCCCGCTTCTGATTCCCTGCCTCTGATTCCCCGCCTCTGATTCCCCATCTCTGATTCACAACCTCTGATGCCCCACCTCTGATTCCCCATATCTGATTCCCTGCCTCTGTTTCCCCGCCTCTGATTCCCCACCTCTGTTTCCCCATATCTGATTCCCCGCCTCTGATTCCCCAACTCTAATACCCCGCCTCTGATTCCCCAGCTCTGATTCCCCGCCTCTGATTCCCCGCATCTGATTCCCTGCCTCTGATTCCCCGCCTCTGATTCCAGGCCTCTGATTCCCATCATCTGATTCCGGCCTCTGATTCCCGGCCTCTGATTCCCTGCTTCTGATTCTGATTCCCTGCCTCTGATTCCCCATCTCTGATTCCGCACATCTGATTCCCTGCCTCTGATTCCCCACCTCTGATTCCCCATATCTGATTCCCCGCCTCTGTTTCCCCGCCTCTGATTCCCCGCCTCTGTTTCCCAATATCTAAGTCCCCACCTCTGATTCCCCAAATCTGATTCCCCGCCTCTGTTTCCCCGCCTCTGATTCCCCGCCTCTGATTCCACATATCTGATTCCCCGCCTCTGATTGCTCACCTCTGATTCCCCGCGTCTGATTCCCTGCCTCTGATTCCCCGCCTCTGATTCCACATCTGTGATTCACAACCTCTGATGCCCCACCTCTGATTCCCCATATCTGATTCCCTGCCTCTCTTTCCCCGCCTCTGATTCCCCACCTCTGTTTCCCCATATCTGATTCCCCGCCTCTGATTCCCCAACTCTAATACCCCGCCTATGATTCCCCAGCTCTGATTCGCCGCCTCTGATTCCCCGCATCTGATTCCCTGCCTCTGATTCCCCGCCTCTGATTCCAGGCCTCTGATTCCCAGCATCTGATTCCGGCCTCTGATTCCCGGCCTCTGATTCCCTGCTTCTGATTCTGATTCCCTGCCTCTGATTCCCCATCTCTGATTCCGCACATCTGATTCCCTGCCTCTGATTCCCCACCTCTGATTCCCCATATCTGATTCCCCGCCTCTGTTTCCCCGCCTCTGATTCCCCGCCTCTGTTTCCCAATATCTAAGTCCCCACCTCTGATTCCCCAAATCTGATTCCCCACCTCTGATTCCCCGCATCTGATTCCCCGCCTCTGATTCTCCGCCTCTGATTCCCCGCCTCTGATTCCCCACCTCTGATTCCCCGCATCTGATACCCCGCCTCTGATTCCCCGCCTCTGATTCCCTGCCTCTGATTCCCCACCTCTGATTTCGCGCCTCTGATTCCCCGCCTATGTTTACCCGCCTCTGTTTACCCACCTGTTTCCCCGCCTCTGATTCCCCACCTCAGATTCCCTGCCTCAGATTCCCTGCCTCTGATTCCCTGCCGCTGATTCCCTGCCTCTGATTCCCTGCATCTGATTGCCCGCCTCTGATTCTCCGCCTCTGATTCCCCGCCTCTGATCCCCAACCTCTGATTCCCCGCTTCTGATTCCCTGCCTCTGATTCCCCGCCTCTGATTCACCGCCTCTGATTCCCCGCCTCTGATTCCCCACCTCTGATTCAATGCCTCCCTTTCCGCTCAACTTTCCTGGCCTACTTTTCCCCACATATCTTTCCCCGCCTCTGATTTCCCGCCTCTGATTCCACGCCTCTGAATCCCCGCCTATGTTTACCCGCCTCTGTTTAACCGCATGTTTTCCCGCCTCTGATTCCCCACCACAGATTCCCTGCCTCAGATTCCCTGCCTCAGATTCCCTGCATCAGATTCCCTTCATTTGATTCCCTGCGTCTGGTTCCCTGCCTCTGATTCCCTGCCTCTGATTCCCTGCATCTGATTGCCCGCCTCTGATTCCCCGCCTCTGATTCCCCACCTCTGATTCCCCACTTCTGATTCCCCGCCTCTGATTCCCCGCCTCTGATTCCCCGCCTCTGATTCACCGCCTCTGATTCCCCGTCTCTGATTCCCCGCCTCTGATTCCCCACTTCTGATTGCCCGCCTCTGATTCCACGCCTCTGATTCCCCGCCTCTGATTCCCCACCTCTGATTCCCCACTTCTGATTCCCCACCTCTGATTCCCCGCCTCTGATTCCACGCCTCTGATTCCCCACCTCTGATTCCCCACTTCTGATTCCCCACCTCTGATTCTCCGCCTCTGATACCCTGCCTCTGATAACTTTTTACTGATTCCCTGCCTCAGATTCCCTGCCTCCGATTCCCTGCCTCAGATTCCCTGCCTCAGTTTCCCTGAATTAGATTCCCTTCATCTGATTCCCTGCCTCTGATTCCCCGCCTCTGATTCCCCGCATCTGATTCCCCACCTCTGTCTCTACGCCTCTATTTTGCCTGCACTCTTTCCCCTCCACTCTTTCCGTGCCTCTCTTTCCCTCCCTCAATTTCAACAACTCTGTTTGATCTGTTCTGTGTAACTAATTTTCAACACAAAAGTTCCAACCACTATGTTTCGCCCATCTCTTTCGCTGCATCTATTGATGCAGCTATGTTTACCCGCTTCTGTTTACCCGCCTGTTTCCCCACATCTCTTTCCCCACCTCTGATTCCACGCCTCTGATTCCCCGCCTCTGATTCCCCGCCTCTGATTCCCCGCCTCTGATTCACAGCCTCCCTTTCCGAGCAACTTTCCTGGCCTACGTTTCCCCACATCTCTTTCCCCACCTCTGATTCCACGCCTCAGATTCGCCGCCTCTGATTTCCTGCCTCTGATTCCCTGCCTCTGATTCCCCGCCTCTGATTCCCCACCTCTGATTCCCCTCTCTGATTTCCCGCCTCTGATTCCCCGCCTCTGATTCCACGCCTCTGATTACCCGCCTCTGATACCCTGCCTCTCTTTCCCTGCCTCTATTTCCGTGCCTCTTTCTCTGCATCTCGTTTCCCACATCTCATTTCCCCCTTCTGATAACCCGCATCAGATTCCCTGCCACAGATTCCCTGCCTCAGATTCCCTGCCTCAGATTCCCTGCATCAGATTCCCTTCCTCTGATTTCCCACCTCTGATTCCCTGCCTCTGATAACCTGCCTCTGATTCCCTGCCTCTGATTCTCTGCCTCTGATTCCCGGCCTCTGAGTCCCCACCTCTGATTCCCCGTGTCCGATTCCGCACCCATGTTTCACCACCTCTGTTGCTCTGCTTCTGATTTCCCGGCTCAGATTCACCGGCTCTGATTCCGTACCTCTGATTCCACGCCTCTCTTTCTGTGTCTCTGATTCCCCGCCTCTGATTCCACGCCTCTGATTACCCGCCTCTGATACCCTGCCTCTCTTTCCCTACCTCTATATCCGTGCCTCTTTCTCTGCATCTCGTTTCCCACATCTCATTTCCCCCTTCTGATAACCCGCATCAGATTCCCTGCCACAGATTCCCTGCCTCAGATTCCCTGCCTCAGATTCCCTGCATCAGATTCCCTTCATCTGATTCCCTGCCTCTGATTCCCCGCCTCTGATTCCCCAGCTCTGATTCCCCACCTCTGATTCCCCGCCTCTGATTCCCTGCCTCTGATTCCCCATATCTGATTCCCCGCCTCTGATTCCCCAACTCTGATTCCCCGCTTCTGATTCCCCAGCTCTGAATCCCCGCCTCTGATTCCCCGCGTCTGATTTCCTGCCTCTGATTCCCCGCCTCTGATTCCCCATCTGTGATTCACAACCTCTGATGCCCCACCTCTGATTCCCCATATTGATTCCCTGCCTCTCTTTCCCCGCCTCTGATTCCCCACCTCTGTTTCCCCATATCTGATTCCCCGCCTCTGATTCCCCAACTCTAATACCCCGCCTCTGATTCCCCAGCTCTGATTCCCCGCCTCTGATTCCCCGCATCTGATTCCCTGCCTCTGATTCCCCGCCTCTGATTCCAGGCCTCTGATTCCCAGCATCTGATTCCGGCCTCTGATTCCCGGCCTCTGATTCCCTGCTTCTGATTCTGATTCCCTGCCTCTGATTCCCCATCTTTGATTCTGCACATCTGATTCCCTGCCTCTGATTCCCCACCTCTGATTCCCCATATCTGATTCCCCGCCTCTGTTTCCCCGCCTCTGATTCCCCGCCTCTGTTTCCCAATATCTAAGTCCCCACCTCTGATTCCCCAAATCTGATTCCCCACCTCTGATTCCCCAGCTCTGATTCCCCGCCTCTGATTCCCCGCATCTGATACCCTGCATCTGATTCCAAGCCTCTGATTCCCTGCCTCTGATTCCCAACCTCTGATTCCCCACCTCTGATTCCCCATATCTGATTCCCCCCCTCTGTTTCCCCGCCTCGGATTCCCCGCCTCTGTTTCCCCATATCTGATTCCCGGCCTCTGATTCCCCGCCTCTGATTCCCCATATCTGATTCCCTGCCTCTGATTCCCCAACTCTGATTCCCCGCCTCTGATTCCCCAGCTCTGAATCCCCGCCTCTGATTCCCCACATCTGATTCCCTGCCTCTGATTCCCCGCCTTGATTCCCCATCTCTGATTCACAACCTCTGATTCCCCACCTCTGATTCCCTATATTTGATTCCCCGCCTCTGTTTCCCCACCTCTGATTCCCCGCCTCTGATTCCCCATATCTGATTCCCCGCCTCTGATTGCCCACCTCTGATTCCCAGCCTCTGATTCGCCAGCTCTGATTCCCCGCCTCTGATTCCCCGCATCTGATTCCCTGCCTCTGATTCCCCGCCTCTGATTCCCTGCCTCTGATTCCCCGCCTCTGATTCCCCATCTCTGATTCCCGGACTCTGATTCCCCTCCTCTGATTCCCGGCCTCTTATTCCCAGCATCTGATTCCCGGCCTCTGATTCCCGGCCTCTGATTCCCTGCTTCTGATTCCCTGCCTCTGATTCCCCATCTCTGATTCCGCACATCTGATTCCCTGCCTCTGATTCCCCACCTCTGATTCCCCATATCTGATTCCCCGCCTCTGTTTCCCCGCCTCTGATTCCCCGCCTCTGTTTCCCTATATCTAATTCCCCACCTCTGATGCCCCAACTCTGATTCCCCGCCTCTGATTCCCCAGCTCTGATTCCCCGCCTCTGATTCCCTGCATCCGATTCCCCATATCTGATTCCCCGCCTCTGTTTCCCCGCCTCTGATTCCCCGCCTCTGTTTCCCCATATCTGATTCCCCGCCTCTGAATCCCCAACTCTGATTCCCTGCCTCAGATTCCCCAGCTCTGATTCCCCGCCTTTGATTCCCCCCATTTGATTCCCAGCCTCTGAATCCCCGCCTCTGATTCCCCATCTCTGATTCACCGCCTCTGATTCCCCACCTCTGATTCCCCATCTCTGATTCCGCACATCCAATTCCCTGCCTCTGATTCCCCAACTCTGATTCCCCACCTCTGATTCCCCAGCTCTGATTCCCCGCCTCAGATTCCCCGCGTCTGATTCCCTGCCTCTGATTCCCCGCCTCTGATTCCCTGCCTCTGATTCCCCATATCTGATTCCCCGCCTCTGATTCCCCAACTCTGATTCCCCGCTTCTGATTCCCTGCCTCTGATTCCCCGCCTCTGATTCCCCATCTGTGATTCACAACCTCTGATGCCCCACCTCTGATTCCCCATATCTGATTCCCTGCCTCTGTTTCCCCGCCTCCGATTCCCCACCTCTGTTTCCCCATATCTGATTCCCCGCCTCTGATTCCCCAACTCTAATACCCCACCTCTGATTCCCCAGCTCTGATTCCCCGCCTCTGATTCCCCGCATCTGATTCCCTGCCTCTGATTCCCCGCCTCTGATTCCAGGCCTCTGATTCCCATCATCTGATTCCGGCATCTGATTCCCGGCCTCTGATTCCCTGCTTCTGATTCTGATTCCCTGCCTCTGATTCCCCATCTCTGATTCCGCACATCTGATTCCCTGCCTCTGATTCCCCACCTCTGATTCCCCATATCTGATTCCCCGCCTCTGTTTCCCCGCCTCTGATTCCCCGCCTCTGTTTCCCAATATCTAAGTCCCCACCTCTGATTCCCCAAATCTGATTCCCCGCCTCTGTTTCCCCGCCTCTGATTCCCCGCCTCTGATTCCCCATATCTGATTCCCCGCCTCTGATTGCTCACCTCTGATTCCCCGCGTCTGATTCCCTGCCTCTCTTTCCCCGCCTCTGATTCCCCACCTCTGTTTCCCCATATCTGATTCCCCGCCTCTGATTCCCCAACTCTAATACCCCGCCTCTGATTCCCCAGCTCTGATTCCCCGCCTCTGATTCCCCGCATCTGATTCCCTGCCTCTGATTCCCCGCCTCTGATTCCAGGCCTCTGATTCCCAGCATCTGATTCCGGCCTCTGATTCCCGGCCTCTGATTCCCTGCTTCTGATTCTGATTCCCTGCCTCTGATTCCCCATCTCTGATTCCGCACATCTGATTCCCTGCCTCTGATTCCCCACCTCTGATTCCCCATATCTGATTCCCCGCCTCTGTTTCCCCGCCTCTGATTCCCCGCCTCTGTTTCCCAATATCTAAGTCCCCACCTCTGATTCCCCAAATCTGATTCCCCACCTCTGATTCCCCAGCTCTGATTCCCCACCTCTGATTCCCCAGCTCTGTATCCCCGCCTCTGATTCCCCGCGTCTGATTCCCTGCCTCTGATTCCCCGCCTCTGATTCCCAACTCTGATTCCCCGCCTCTGATTCCCCAGCTCTGATTCCCCGTGTTTGATTCCCTGCCTCTGATTCCCTGCCCTGATTCCCCATCTCTGTTTCACCGCCTTTGATTCGCCACCTCTGATTCCACATATCTGATTCCCCGCCTCTGTTTCCCCGACTCTGATTCCCTTCCTCTGATTCCCAACCTCTGATTCCACACCTCTGATTCCCCATATCTGATTCCCCGCCTCTATTTCCCCATATCTGAATCCCCGCCTCTGATTCCCCAACTCTGATTCCCCGCCTCTGATTCCCCAGCTCTGATTCCCCGACTCTGATTCCCGGCGTCCGATTCCCTGCCTCTGATTCCCCGCCTCTGATTCCCCATCTCTGATTCCCCGCCTCTGATTCCCCGTGTCTGATTCCCTGCCTCTGATTCCCCGTGTCTGATTCCCTGCCTCTGATTCCCCGCCTCTGATTCCCCGCCTCTGATTCCCTGACACTGAATCCCTGCCCCTGATTCCCCACCTCTGATTCCCCATATCTGATTCCCTGCCTCTTTTTCCCCGCATCTGATTCCCTGCCTCTGATTCCCCGCCTCTGATTCCCCATCTCTGATTCCCCACCTCTGATTCCCCGTGTCTGATTCCCTGCCTCTGATTCCCCGCCTCTGAATCCCAGCCTCTGATTCCCCATATCTGATTCCCCGCCTCTGATTCCCTGCCTCTGATTCCCCAGCTCTGATTCCCCGCCTTTGATTCCCCCCGTCTGATTCCCAGCCTCTGAATCCCCGTGTCTGATTTCCTGCCTCTGATTCCCCGCCTCTGATTCCCCATCTCTGATTCACCGCCTCTGATTCCCCATCTCTGATTCCCCACCTCTGATTCCCCATATCTGATTCCCTGCCTCTGTTTCCCCGCCTCTGATTCCCCACCTCTGTTTCCCCATATCTGATTCCCCGCCTCTGATTCCCCAACTCTAATACCCCACCTCTGATTCCCCAGCTCTGATTCCCCGCCTCTGATTCCCCGCATCTGATTCCCTGCCTCTGATTCCCCGCCTCTGATTCCAGGCCTCTGATTCCCAGCATCTGATTCCGGCCTCTGATTCCCGGCCTCTGATTCCCTGCTTCTGATTCTGATTCCCTGCCTCTGATTCCCCATCTCTGATTCCGCACATCTGATTCCTTGCCTCTGATTCCCCACCTCTGATTCCCCATATCTGATTCCCCGCCTGGGTTTCCCCGCCTCTGATTCCCCGCCTCTGTTTCCCAATATCTGAGTCCCCGCCTCTGATTCCCCAAATCTGATTCCCCACCTCTGATTCCCCAGCTCTGATTCCCCGCCTCTGATTCCCCGCATCTGATTCCCTGCATCTGATTCCAAGCCTCTGATTCCCAACCTCTGATTCCCCGCCTCTGTTTCCCCGCCTCTGATTCCCCGCCTCTGATTCCCCATATCTGATTCCCCGCCTCTGATTGCTCACCTCTGATTCCCCGCGTCTGATTCCCTGCCTCTGATTCCCCGCCTCTGATTCCCCATCTGTGATTCACAACCTCTGATGCCCCACCTCTGATTCCCCATATCTGATTCCCTGCCTCTCTTTCCCCGCCTCTGATTCCCCACCTCTGTTTCCCCATATCTGATTCCCCGCCTCTGATTCCCCAACTCTAATACCCCGCCTCTGATTCCCCAGCTCTGATTCCCCGCCTCTGATTCCCCGCATCTGATTCCCTGCCTCTGATTCCCCGCCTCTGATTCCAGGCCTCTGATTCCCAGCATCTGATTCCGGCCTCTGATTCCCGGCCTCTGATTCCCTGCTTCTGATTCTGATTCCCTGCCTCTGATTCCCCATCTCTGATTCCGCACATCTGATTCCCTGCCTCTGATTCCCCACCTCTGATTCCCCGCCTCTGTTTCCCCATATCTGATTCCCGGCCTCTGATTCCCCGCCTCTGATTCCCCATATCTGATTCCCTGCCTCTGATTCCCCAACTCTGATTCCCCGCCTCTGATTCCCCAGCTCTGTATCCCCGCCTCTGATTCCCCGCGTCTGATTCCCTGCCTCTGATTCCCCGCCTTGATTCCCCATCTCTGATTCACAACCTCTGATTCCCCACCTCTGATTCCCTATATTTGATTCCCCGCCTCTGTTTCCCCAGCTCTGATTCCCCAGCTCTGATTCCCCGCCTCTGATTCCCCGCATCTGATTCCCCATCTCTGATTCCGCACATCTGATTCCCTGCCTCTGATTCCCCACCTCTGATTCCCCATATCTGATTCCCCGCCTCTGTTTCCCCGCCTCTGATTCCCCGCCTCTGTTTCCCAATATCTAAGTCCCCACCTCTGATTCCCCAAATCTGATTCCCCACCTCTGATTCCCCAGCTCTGATTCCCCGCCTCTGATTCCCCGCATCTGATACCCTGCATCTGATTCCAAGCCTCTGATTCCCTGCCTCTGATTCCCAACCTCTGATTCCCCACCTCTGATTCCCCATATCTGATTCCCCGCCTCTGTTTCCCCGCCTCGGATTCCCCGCCTCTGTTTCCCCATATCTGATTCCCGGCCTCTGATTCCCCGCCTCTGATTCCCCATATCTGATTCCCTGCCTCTGATTCCCCAACTCTGATTCCCCGCCTCTGATTCCCCAGCTCTGAATCCCCGCCTCTGATTCCCCGCGTCTTATTCCCTGCCTCTGATTCCCCGCCTTGATTCCCCATCTCTGATTCACAACCTCTGATTCCCCACCTCTGATTCCCTATATTTGATTCCCCGCCTCTGTTTCCCCAGCTCTGATTCCCCGCCTCAGATTCCCCGCGTCTGATTCCCTGCCTCTGATTCCCCGCCTCTGATTCCCTGCCTCTGATTCCCCATATCTGATTCCCCGCCTCTGATGCCCCAACTCTGATTCCCCGCTTCTGATTCCCTGCCTCTGATTCCCCGCCTCTGATTCCCCATCTGTGATTCACAACCTCTGATGCCCCACCTCTGATTCCCCATATCTGATTCCCTGCCTCTGTTTCCCCGCCTCTGATTCCCCACCTCTGTTTCCCCATATCTGATTCCCCGCCTCTGATTCCCCAACTCTAATACCCCGCCTCTGATTCCCCAGCTCTGATTCCCCGCCTCTGATTCCCCGCATCTGATTCCATGCCTCTGATTCCCCGCCTCTGATTCCAGGCCTCTGATTCCCATCATCTGATTCCGGCCTCTGATTCCCGGCCTCTGATTCCCTGCTTCTGATTCTGATTCCCTGCCTCTGATTCCCCATCTCTGATTCCGCACATCTGATTCCCTGCCTCTGATTCCCCACCTCTGATTCCCCATATCTGATTCCCCGCCTCTGTTTCCCCGCCTCTGATTTCCCGCCTCTGTTTCCCAATATCTAAGTCCCCACCTCTGATTCCCCAAATCTGATTCCCCGCCTCTGTTTCCCCGCCTCTGATTCCCCGCCTCTGATTCCCCATATCTGATTCCCCGCCTCTGATTGCCCACCTCTGATTCCCCGCGTCTGATTCCCTGCCTCTGATTCCCCGCCTCTGATTCCCCATCTGTGATTCACAACCTCTGATGCCCCACCTCTGATTCCCCATATCTGATTCCCTGCCTCTCTTTCCCCGCCTCTGATTCCCCACCTCTGTTTCCCCATATCTGATTCCCCGCCTCTGATTCCCCAACTCTAATACCCCGCCTCTGATTCCCCAGCTCTGATTCCCCGCCTCTGATTCCCCGCATCTGATTCCCTGCCTCTGATTCCCCGCCTCTGATTCCAGGCCTCTGATTCCCAGCATCTGATTCCGGCCTCTGATTCCCGGCCTCTGATTCCCTGCTTCTGATTCTGATTCCCTGCCTCTGATTCCCCATCTCTGATTCCGCACATCTGATTCCCTGCCTCTGATTCCCCACCTCTGATTCCCCATATCTGATTCCCCGCCTCTGTTTCCCCGCCTCTGATTCCCCGCCTCTGTTTCCCAATATCTAAGTCCCCACCTCTGATTCCCCAAATCTGATTCCCCACCTCTGATTCCCCAGCTCTGATTCCCCGCCTCTGATTCCCCGCATCTGATACCCTGCATCTGATTCCAAGCCTCTGATTCCCTGCCTCTGATTCCCAACCTCTGATTCCCCACCTCTGATTCCCCATATCTGATTCCCCGCCTCTGTTTCCCCGCCTCGGATTCCCCGCCTCTGTTTCCCCATATCTGATTCCCGGCCTCTGATTCCCCGCCTCTGATTCCCCATATCTGATTCCCTGCCTCTGATTCCCCAACTCTGATTCCCCGCCTCTGATTCCCCAGCTCTGAATTCCCGCCTCTGATTCCCCGCGTCTGATTCCCTGCCTCTGATTCCCCGCCTTGATTCCCCATCTCTGATTCACAACCTCTGATTCCCCACCTCTGATTCCCTATATTTGATTCCCCGCCTCTGTTTCCCCACCTCTGATTCCCCGCCTCTGATTCCCCATATCTGATTCCCCGCCTCTGATTGCCCACCTCTGATTCCCAGCCTCTGATTCGCCAGCTCTGATTCCCCGCCTCTGATTCCCCGCATCTGATTCCCTGCCTCTGATTCCCCGCCTCTGATTCCCCATCTCTGATTCACCGCCTTTGATTTGCCACCTCTGATTCCCCATATCTGATTCCCCACCTCTGTTTCCCCGCCTCTGATTCCCCACCTCTGATTCTCCGTATCTCATTCCCCGCCTCTGAATCCCCATCTCTGATTCCCGGACTCTGATTCCCCTCCTCTGATTCCCGGCCTCTTATTCCCAGCATCTGATTCCCGGCCTCTGATTCCCGGCCTCTGATTCCCTGCTTCTGATTCCCTGCCTCTGATTCCCCATCTCTGATTCCGCACATCTGATTCCCTGCCTCTGATTCCCCACCTCTGATTCCCCATATCAGATTCCCCGCCTCTGTTTCCCCGCCTCTGATTCCCCGCCTCTGTTTCCCTATATCTAATTCCCCACCTCTGATGCCCCAACTCTGATTCCCCGCCTCTGATTCCCCAGCTCTGATTCCCCGCCTCTGTTTCCCCATATCTGATTCCCGCCTCTGATTCCCAACTATGATTCCCCGCCTCTGATTCCCCAGCTCTGATTCCCTGCCTCTGATTCCCCGCGTTCTATTCCCTGCCTCTGATTCCCCGCCTGTGATTCCCCATCACTGATTCACCACCTCTGATTCCCTACCTCTGATTCCCCATATCTAATTCCCCGCCTCTGTTTGCCCACCTCTGATTCCCCGCCTCTGTTTCCCCATATCTGATTCCCCGCCTCTGAATCCCCAACTCTGATTCCCTGCCTCAGATTCCCCAGCTCTGATTCCCCGCCTTTGATTCCCCCCGTCTGATTCCCAGCCTCTGAATCCCCGTGTCTGATTTCCTGCCTCTGATACCCCGCCTCTGATTCCCCATCTCTGATTCACCGCCTCTGATTCCCCACCTCTGATTCCCCATCTCTGATTCCGCACATCCAATTCCCTGCCTCTGATTCCCCAACTCTGATTCCCCGCCTCTGATTCCCCATATCTGATTCCCCGCCTCTGATTGCCCACCTCTGATTCCCCGCGTCTGATACCCTGCCTCTGATTCCCCGCCTCTGATTTCCCATCTCTGATTCACCACCTCTGATTCCCGGCCTCTGATTCCCCATCTCTGATTCCGCACATCCGATTCCCTGCCTATGATTCCCCAACTCTGATTCCCCACCTCTGATTCCCCAGCTCTGTTTCCCCGCCTCATATTCCCCGCGTCTGATTCCCTGCCTCTGATTCCCCGCCTCTGAATCCCTGCCTCTGATTCCCCATATCTGATTCCCCGCCTCTGATTCCCCAACTCTGATTCCCCGCTTCTGATTCCCTGCCTCTGATTCCCCGCCTCTGATTCCCCATCTGTGATTCACAACCTCTGATGCCCCACCTCTGATTCCCCATATCTGATTCCCTGCCTCTGTTTCCCCGCCTCTGATTCCCCGCCTCTTTTTCCCCATATCTGATTCCCCGCCTCTGATTCCCCAACTCTAATACCCCGTCTCTGATTCCCCAGCTCTGATTCCCCGCCTCTGATTCCCCGCATCTGATTCCCCATCTCTGATTCCGCACATCTGATTCCCTGCCTCTGATTCCCCACCTCTGATTCCCCATATCTGATTCCCCGCCTCTGTTTCCCCGCCTCTGATTCCCCGCCTCTGTTTCCCAATATCTAAGTCCCCACCTCTGATTCCCCAAATCTGATTCCCCACCTCTGATTCCCCAGCTCTGATTCCCCGCCTCTGATTCCCCGCATCTGATACCCTGCATCTGATTCCAAGCCTCTGATTCCCTGCCTCTGATTCCCAACCTCTGATTCCCCACCTCTGATTCCCCATATCTGATTCCCCGCCTCTGTTTCCCCGCCTCGGATTCCCCGCCTCTGTTTCCCCATATCTGATTCCCGGCCTCTGATTCCCCGCCTCTGATTCCCCATATCTGATTCCCTGCCTCTGATTCCCCAACTCTGATTCCCCGCCTCTGATTCCCCAGCTCTGAATCCCCGCCTCTGATTCCCCGCGTCTGATTCCCTGCCTCTGATTCCCCGCCTTGATTCCCCATCTCTGATTCACAACCTCTGATTCCCCACCTCTGATTCCCTATATTTGATTCCCCGCCTCTGTTTCCCCAGCTCTGATTCCCCGCCTCAGATTCCCCGCGTCTGATTCCCTGCCTCTGATTCCCCGCCTCTGATTCCCTGCCTCTGATTCCCCATATCTGATTCCCCGCCTCTGATGCCCCAACTCTGATTCCCCGCTTCTGATTCCCTGCCTCTGATTCCCCGCCTCTGATTCCCCATCTGTGATTCACAACCTCTGATGCCCCACCTCTGATTCCCCATATCTGATTCCCTGCCTCTGTTTCCCCGCCTCTGATTCCCCACCTCTGTTTCCCCATATCTGATTCCCCGCCTCTGATTCCCCAACTCTAATACCCCGCCTCTGATTCCCCAGCTCTGATTCCCCGCCTCTGATTCCCCGCATCTGATTCCATGCCTCTGATTCCCCGCCTCTGATTCCAGGCCTCTGATTCCCATCATCTGATTCCGGCCTCTGATTCCCGGCCTCTGATTCCCTGCTTCTGATTCTGATTCCCTGCCTCTGATTCCCCATCTCTGATTCCGCACATCTGATTCCCTGCCTCTGATTCCCCACCTCTGATTCCCCATATCTGATTCCCCGCCTCTGTTTCCCCGCCTCTGATTCCCCGCCTCTGTTTCCCAATATCTAAGTCCCCACCTCTGATTCCCCAAATCTGATTCCCCACCTCTGATTCCCCAGCTCTGATTCCCCGCCTCTGATTCCCCGCATCTGATTCCCTGCATCTGATTCCAAGCCTCTGATTCCCTGCCTCTGATTCCCAACCTCTGATTCCCCACCTCTGATTCCCCATATCTGATTTCCCGCCTCTGTTTCCCCGCCTCGGATTCCCCGCTTCAGTTTCCCCATATCTGATTCCCGGCCTCTGATTCCCCGCCTCAGATTCCCCGCCTCTGATTCCCTGCCTCTGATTCCCCATCTCCGATTCCCTGCCTCTGATTCCCAACCTCTGATTCCCCACCTCTGATTCCCCATATCTGATTCCCCGCCTCTGTTTCCCCGCCTCTGATTCCCCGCCTCTGATTCCCAACTCTGATTCCCCGCCTCTGATTCCCCAGCTCTGATTCCCCGTGTTTGATTCCCTGCCTCTGATTCCCTGCCCTGATTCCCCATCTCTGTTTCACCGCCTTTGATTCGCCACCTCTGATTCCACATATCTGATTCCCCGCCTCTGTTTCCCCGACTCTGATTCCCTTCCTCTGATTCCCAACCTCTGATTCCACACCTCTGATTCCCCATATCTGATTCCCCGCCTCTATTTCCCCATATCTGAATCCCCGCCTCTGATTCCCCAACTCTGATTCCCCGCCTCTGATTCCCCAGCTCTGATTCCCCGACTCTGATTCCCGGCGTCCGATTCCCTGCCTCTGATTCCCCGCCTCTGATTCCCCATCTCTGATTCCCCGCCTCTGATTCCCCGTGTCTGATTCCCTGCCTCTGATTCCCCGTGTCTGATTCCCTGCCTCTGATTCCCCGCCTCTGATTCCCCGCCTCTGATTCCCTGACACTGAATCCCTGCCCCTGATTCCCCACCTCTGATTCCCCATATCTGATTCCCTGCCTCTTTTTCCCCGCATCTGATTCCCTGCCTCTGATTCCCCGCCTCTGATTCCCCATCTCTGATTCCCCACCTCTGATTCCCCGTGTCTGATTCCCTGCCTCTGATTCCCCGCCTCTGAATCCCAGCCTCTGATTCCCCATATCTGATTCCCCGCCTCTGATTCCCTGCCTCTGATTCCCCAGCTCTGATTCCCCGCCTTTGATTCCCCCCGTCTGATTCCCAGCCTCTGAATCCCCGTGTCTGATTTCCTGCCTCTGATTCCCCGCCTCTGATTCCCCATCTCTGATTCACCGCCTCTGATTCCCCATCTCTGATTCCCCACCTCTGATTCCCCATATCTGATTCCCTGCCTCTGTTTCCCCGCCTCTGATTCCCCACCTCTGTTTCCCCATATCTGATTCCCCGCCTCTGATTCCCCAACTCTAATACCCCACCTCTGATTCCCCAGCTCTGATTCCCCGCCTCTGATTCCCCGCATCTGATTCCCTGCCTCTGATTCCCCGCCTCTGATTCCAGGCCTCTGATTCCCAGCATCTGATTCCGGCCTCTGATTCCCGGCCTCTGATTCCCTGCTTCTGATTCTGATTCCCTGCCTCTGATTCCCCATCTCTGATTCCGCACATCTGATTCCTTGCCTCTGATTCCCCACCTCTGATTCCCCATATCTGATTCCCCGCCTGGGTTTCCCCGCCTCTGATTCCCCGCCTCTGTTTCCCAATATCTGAGTCCCCGCCTCTGATTCCCCAAATCTGATTCCCCACCTCTGATTCCCCAGCTCTGATTCCCCGCCTCTGATTCCCCGCATCTGATTCCCTGCATCTGATTCCAAGCCTCTGATTCCCAACCTCTGATTCCCCGCCTCTGTTTCCCCGCCTCTGATTCCCCGCCTCTGATTCCCCATATCTGATTCCCCGCCTCTGATTGCTCACCTCTGATTCCCCGCGTCTGATTCCCTGCCTCTGATTCCCCGCCTCTGATTCCCCATCTGTGATTCACAACCTCTGATGCCCCACCTCTGATTCCCCATATCTGATTCCCTGCCTCTCTTTCCCCGCCTCTGATTCCCCACCTCTGTTTCCCCATATCTGATTCCCCGCCTCTGATTCCCCAACTCTAATACCCCGCCTCTGATTCCCCAGCTCTGATTCCCCGCCTCTGATTCCCCGCATCTGATTCCCTGCCTCTGATTCCCCGCCTCTGATTCCAGGCCTCTGATTCCCAGCATCTGATTCCGGCCTCTGATTCCCGGCCTCTGATTCCCTGCTTCTGATTCTGATTCCCTGCCTCTGATTCCCCATCTCTGATTCCGCACATCTGATTCCCTGCCTCTGATTCCCCACCTCTGATTCCCCGCCTCTGTTTCCCCATATCTGATTCCCGGCCTCTGATTCCCCGCCTCTGATTCCCCATATCTGATTCCCTGCCTCTGATTCCCCAACTCTGATTCCCCGCCTCTGATTCCCCAGCTCTGTATCCCCGCCTCTGATTCCCCGCGTCTGATTCCCTGCCTCTGATTCCCCGCCTTGATTCCCCATCTCTGATTCACAACCTCTGATTCCCCACCTCTGATTCCCTATATTTGATTCCCCGCCTCTGTTTCCCCAGCTCTGATTCCCCAGCTCTGATTCCCCGCCTCTGATTCCCCGCATCTGATTCCCCATCTCTGATTCCGCACATCTGATTCCCTGCCTCTGATTCCCCACCTCTGATTCCCCATATCTGATTCCCCGCCTCTGTTTCCCCGCCTCTGATTCCCCGCCTCTGTTTCCCAATATCTAAGTCCCCACCTCTGATTCCCCAAATCTGATTCCCCACCTCTGATTCCCCAGCTCTGATTCCCCGCCTCTGATTCCCCGCATCTGATACCCTGCATCTGATTCCAAGCCTCTGATTCCCTGCCTCTGATTCCCAACCTCTGATTCCCCACCTCTGATTCCCCATATCTGATTCCCCGCCTCTGTTTCCCCGCCTCGGATTCCCCGCCTCTGTTTCCCCATATCTGATTCCCGGCCTCTGATTCCCCGCCTCTGATTCCCCATATCTGATTCCCTGCCTCTGATTCCCCAACTCTGATTCCCCGCCTCTGATTCCCCAGCTCTGAATCCCCGCCTCTGATTCCCCGCGTCTGATTCCCTGCCTCTGATTCCCCGCCTTGATTCCCCATCTCTGATTCACAACCTCTGATTCCCCACCTCTGATTCCCTATATTTGATTCCCCGCCTCTGTTTCCCCAGCTCTGATTCCCCGCCTCAGATTCCCCGCGTCTGATTCCCTGCCTCTGATTCCCCGCCTCTGATTCCCCGCCTCTGTTTCCCCATATCTGATTCCCGGCCTCTGATTCCCCAACTCTGATTCCCCGCTTCTGATTCCCTGCCTCTGATTCCAAGCCTCTGATTCCCTGCCTCTGATTCCCAACCTCTGATTCCCCACCTCTGATTCCCCATATCTGATTCCCCGCCTCTGTTTCCCCGCCTCGGATTCCCCGCCTCTGTTTCCCCATATCTGATTCCCGGCCTCTGATTCCCCGCCTCTGATTCCCCATATCTGATTCCCTGCCTCTGATTCCCCAACTCTGATTCCCCGCCTCTGATTCCCCAGCTCTGAATCCCCGCCTCTGATTCCCCGCGTCTGATTCCCTGCCTCTGATTCCCCGCCTTGATTCCCCATCTCTGATTCACAACCTCTGATTCCCCACCTCTGATTCCCTATATTTGATTCCCCGCCTCTGTTTCCCCACCTCTGATTCCCTATATTTGATTCCCCGCCTCTGTTTCCCCAGCTCTGATTCCCCGCCTCAGATTCCCCGCGTCTGATTCCCTGCCTCTGATTCCCCGCCTCTGATTCCCCGCCTCTGTTTCCCCATATCTGATTCCCGGCCTCTGATTCCCCGCCTCTGATTCCCCATATCTGATTCCCTGCCTCTGATTCCCCAACTCTGATTCCCCGCCTCTGATTCCCCAGCTCTGTATCCCCGCCTCTGATTCCCCGCGTCTGATTCCCTGCCTCTGATTCCCCGCCTTGATTCCCCATCTCTGATTCACAACCTCTGATTCCCCACCTCTGATTCCCTATATTTGATTCCCCGCCTCTGTTTCCCCAGCTCTGATTCCCCAGCTCTGATTCCCCGCCTCTGATTCACCGCATCTGATTCCCCATCTCTGATTCCGCACATCTGATTCCCTGCCTCTGATTCCCCACCTCTGATTCCCCATATCTGATTCCCCGCCTCTGTTTCCCCGCCTCTGATTCCCCGCCTCTGTTTCCCAATATCTAAGTCCCCACCTCTGATTCCCCAAATCTGATTCCCCACCTCTGATTCCCCAGCTCTGATTCCCCGCCTCTGATTCCCCGCATCTGATACCCTGCATCTGATTCCAAGCCTCTGATTCCCTGCCTCTGATTCCCAACCTCTGATTCCCCACCTCTGATTCCCCATATCTGATTCCCCGCCTCTGTTTCCCCGCCTCGGATTCCCCGCCTCTGTTTCCCCATATCTGATTCCCGGCCTCTGATTCCCCGCCTCTGATTCCCCATATCTGATTCCCTGCCTCTGATTCCCCAACTCTGATTCCCCGCCTCTGATTCCCCAGCTCTGAATCCCCGCCTCTGATTCCCCGCGTCTGATTCCCTGCCTCTGATTCCCCGCCTTGATTCCCCATCTCTGATTCACAACCTCTGATTCCCCACCTCTGATTCCCTATATTTGATTCCCCGCCTCTGTTTCCCCAGCTCTGATTCCCCGCCTCAGATTCCCCGCGTCTGATTCCCTGCCTCTGATTCCCCGCCTCTGATTCCCTGCCTCTGATTCCCCATATCTGATTCCCCGCCTCTGATGCCCCAACTCTGATTCCCCGCTTCTGATTCCCTGCCTCTGATTCCCCGCCTCTGATTCCCCATCTGTGATTCACAACCTCTGATGCCCCACCTCTGATTCCCCATATCTGATTCCCTGCCTCTGTTTCCCCGCCTCTGATTCCCCACCTCTGTTTCCCCATATCTGATTCCCCGCCTCTGATTCCCCAACTCTAATACCCCGCCTCTGATTCCCCAGCTCTGATTCCCCGCCTCTGATTCCCCGCATCTGATTCCATGCCTCTGATTCCCCGCCTCTGATTCCAGGCCTCTGATTCCCATCATCTGATTCCGGCCTCTGATTCCCGGCCTCTGATTCCCTGCTTCTGATTCTGATTCCCTGCCTCTGATTCCCCATCTCTGATTCCGCACATCTGATTCCCTGCCTCTGATTCCCCACCTCTGATTCCCCATATCTGATTCCCCGCCTCTGTTTCCCCGCCTCGGATTCCCCGCCTCTGTTTCCCCATATCTGATTCCCGGCCTCTGATTCCCCGCCTCTGATTCCCCATATCTGATTCCCTGCCTCTGATTCCCCAACTCTGATTCCCCGCCTCTGATTCCCCAGCTCTGAATCCCCGCCTCTGATTCCCCGCGTCTGATTCCCTGCCTCTGATTCCCCGCCTTGATTCCCCATTTCTGATTCACAACCTCTGATTCCCCACCTCTGATTCCCTATATTTGATTCCCCGCCTCTGTTTCCCCAGCTCTGATTCCCCGCCTCAGATTCCCCGCGTCTGATTCCCTGCCTCTGATTCCCCGCCTCTGATTCCCTGCCTCTGATTCCCCATATCTGATTCCCCGCCTCTGATGCCCCAACTCTGATTCCCCGCTTCTGATTCCCTGCCTCTGATTCCCCGCCTCTGATTCCCCATCTGTGATTCACAACCTCTGATGCCCCACCTCTGATTCCCCATATCTGATTCCCTGCCTCTGTTTCCCCGCCTCTGATTCCCCACCTCTGTTTCCCCATATCTGATTCCCCGCCTCTGATTCCCCAACTCTAATACCCCGCCTCTGATTCCCCAGCTCTGATTCCCCGCCTCTGATTCCCCGCATCTGATTCCATGCCTCTGATTCCCCGCCTCTGATTCCAGGCCTCTGATTCCCATCATCTGATTCCGGCCTCTGATTCCCGGCCTCTGATTCCCTGCTTCTGATTCTGATTCCCTGCCTCTGATTCCCCATCTCTGATTCCGCACATCTGATTCCCTGCCTCTGATTCCCCACCTCTGATTCCCCATATCTGATTCCCCGCCTCTGTTTCCCCGCCTCTGATTCCCCGCCTCTGTTTCCCAATATCTAAGTCCCCACCTCTGATTCCCCAAATCTGATTCCCCACCTCTGATTCCCCAGCTCTGATTCCCCGCCTCTGATTCCCCGCATCTGATTCCCTGCATCTGATTCCAAGCCTCTGATTCCCTGCCTCTGATTCCCAACCTCTGATTCCCCACCTCTGATTCCCCATATCTGATTTCCCGCCTCTGTTTCCCCGCCTCGGATTCCCCGCTTCAGTTTCCCCATATCTGATTCCCGGCCTCTGATTCCCCGCCTCAGATTCCCCGCCTCTGATTCCCTGCCTCTGATTCCCCATCTCCGATTCCCTGCCTCTGATTCCCAACCTCTGATTCCCCACCTCTGATTCCCCATATCTGATTCCCCGCCTCTGTTTCCCCGCCTCTGATTCCCCGCCTCTGATTCCCAACTCTGATTCCCCGCCTCTGATTCCCCAGCTCTGATTCCCCGTGTTTGATTCCCTGCCTCTGATTCCCTGCCCTGATTCCCCATCTCTGTTTCACCGCCTTTGATTCGCCACCTCTGATTCCACATATCTGATTCCCCGCCTCTGTTTCCCCGACTCTGATTCCCTTCCTCTGATTCCCAACCTCTGATTCCACACCTCTGATTCCCCATATCTGATTCCCCGCCTCTATTTCCCCATATCTGAATCCCCGCCTCTGATTCCCCAACTCTGATTCCCCGCCTCTGATTCCCCAGCTCTGATTCCCCGACTCTGATTCCCGGCGTCCGATTCCCTGCCTCTGATTCCCCGCCTCTGATTCCCCATCTCTGATTCCCCGCCTCTGATTCCCCGTGTCTGATTCCCTGCCTCTGATTCCCCGTGTCTGATTCCCTGCCTCTGATTCCCCGCCTCTGATTCCCCGCCTCTGATTCCCTGACACTGAATCCCTGCCCCTGATTCCCCACCTCTGATTCCCCATATCTGATTCCCTGCCTCTTTTTCCCCGCATCTGATTCCCTGCCTCTGATTCCCCGCCTCTGATTCCCCATCTCTGATTCCCCACCTCTGATTCCCCGTGTCTGATTCCCTGCCTCTGATTCCCCGCCTCTGAATCCCAGCCTCTGATTCCCCATATCTGATTCCCCGCCTCTGATTCCCTGCCTCTGATTCCCCAGCTCTGATTCCCCGCCTTTGATTCCCCCCGTCTGATTCCCAGCCTCTGAATCCCCGTGTCTGATTTCCTGCCTCTGATTCCCCGCCTCTGATTCCCCATCTCTGATTCACCGCCTCTGATTCCCCATCTCTGATTCCCCACCTCTGATTCCCCATATCTGATTCCCTGCCTCTGTTTCCCCGCCTCTGATTCCCCACCTCTGTTTCCCCATATCTGATTCCCCGCCTCTGATTCCCCAACTCTAATACCCCACCTCTGATTCCCCAGCTCTGATTCCCCGCCTCTGATTCCCCGCATCTGATTCCCTGCCTCTGATTCCCCGCCTCTGATTCCAGGCCTCTGATTCCCAGCATCTGATTCCGGCCTCTGATTCCCGGCCTCTGATTCCCTGCTTCTGATTCTGATTCCCTGCCTCTGATTCCCCATCTCTGATTCCGCACATCTGATTCCTTGCCTCTGATTCCCCACCTCTGATTCCCCATATCTGATTCCCCGCCTGGGTTTCCCCGCCTCTGATTCCCCGCCTCTGTTTCCCAATATCTGAGTCCCCGCCTCTGATTCCCCAAATCTGATTCCCCACCTCTGATTCCCCAGCTCTGATTCCCCGCCTCTGATTCCCCGCATCTGATTCCCTGCATCTGATTCCAAGCCTCTGATTCCCAACCTCTGATTCCCCGCCTCTGTTTCCCCGCCTCTGATTCCCCGCCTCTGATTCCCCATATCTGATTCCCCGCCTCTGATTGCTCACCTCTGATTCCCCGCGTCTGATTCCCTGCCTCTGATTCCCCGCCTCTGATTCCCCATCTGTGATTCACAACCTCTGATGCCCCACCTCTGATTCCCCATATCTGATTCCCTGCCTCTCTTTCCCCGCCTCTGATTCCCCACCTCTGTTTCCCCATATCTGATTCCCCGCCTCTGATTCCCCAACTCTAATACCCCGCCTCTGATTCCCCAGCTCTGATTCCCCGCCTCTGATTCCCCGCATCTGATTCCCTGCCTCTGATTCCCCGCCTCTGATTCCAGGCCTCTGATTCCCAGCATCTGATTCCGGCCTCTGATTCCCGGCCTCTGATTCCCTGCTTCTGATTCTGATTCCCTGCCTCTGATTCCCCATCTCTGATTCCGCACATCTGATTCCCTGCCTCTGATTCCCCACCTCTGATTCCCCGCCTCTGTTTCCCCATATCTGATTCCCGGCCTCTGATTCCCCGCCTCTGATTCCCCATATCTGATTCCCTGCCTCTGATTCCCCAACTCTGATTCCCCGCCTCTGATTCCCCAGCTCTGTATCCCCGCCTCTGATTCCCCGCGTCTGATTCCCTGCCTCTGATTCCCCGCCTTGATTCCCCATCTCTGATTCACAACCTCTGATTCCCCACCTCTGATTCCCTATATTTGATTCCCCGCCTCTGTTTCCCCAGCTCTGATTCCCCAGCTCTGATTCCCCGCCTCTGATTCCCCGCATCTGATTCCCCATCTCTGATTCCGCACATCTGATTCCCTGCCTCTGATTCCCCACCTCTGATTCCCCATATCTGATTCCCCGCCTCTGTTTCCCCGCCTCTGATTCCCCGCCTCTGTTTCCCAATATCTAAGTCCCCACCTCTGATTCCCCAAATCTGATTCCCCACCTCTGATTCCCCAGCTCTGATTCCCCGCCTCTGATTCCCCGCATCTGATACCCTGCATCTGATTCCAAGCCTCTGATTCCCTGCCTCTGATTCCCAACCTCTGATTCCCCACCTCTGATTCCCCATATCTGATTCCCCGCCTCTGTTTCCCCGCCTCGGATTCCCCGCCTCTGTTTCCCCATATCTGATTCCCGGCCTCTGATTCCCCGCCTCTGATTCCCCATATCTGATTCCCTGCCTCTGATTCCCCAACTCTGATTCCCCGCCTCTGATTCCCCAGCTCTGAATCCCCGCCTCTGATTCCCCGCGTCTGATTCCCTGCCTCTGATTCCCCGCCTTGATTCCCCATCTCTGATTCACAACCTCTGATTCCCCACCTCTGATTCCCTATATTTGATTCCCCGCCTCTGTTTCCCCAGCTCTGATTCCCCGCCTCAGATTCCCCGCGTCTGATTCCCTGCCTCTGATTCCCCGCCTCTGATTCCCTGCCTCTGATTCCCCATATCTGATTCCCCGCCTCTGATGCCCCAACTCTGATTCCCCGCTTCTGATTCCCTGCCTCTGATTCCCCGCCTCTGATTCCCCATCTGTGATTCACAACCTCTGATGCCCCACCTCTGATTCCCCATATCTGATTCCCTGCCTCTGTTTCCCCGCCTCTGATTCCCCACCTCTGTTTCCCCATATCTGATTCCCCGCCTCTGATTCCCCAACTCTAATACCCCGCCTCTGATTCCCCAGCTCTGATTCCCCGCCTCTGATTCCCCGCATCTGATTCCATGCCTCTGATTCCCCGCCTCTGATTCCAGGCCTCTGATTCCCATCATCTGATTCCGGCCTCTGATTCCCGGCCTCTGATTCCCTGCTTCTGATTCTGATTCCCTGCCTCTGATTCCCCATCTCTGATTCCGCACATCTGATTCCCTGCCTCTGATTCCCCACCTCTGATTCCCCATATCTGATTCCCCGCCTCTGTTTCCCCGCCTCTGATTTCCCGCCTCTGTTTCCCAATATCTAAGTCCCCACCTCTGATTCCCCAAATCTGATTCCCCGCCTCTGTTTCCCCGCCTCTGATTCCCCGCCTCTGATTCCCCATATCTGATTCCCCGCCTCTGATTGCCCACCTCTGATTCCCCGCGTCTGATTCCCTGCCTCTGATTCCCCGCCTCTGATTCCCCATCTGTGATTCACAACCTCTGATGCCCCACCTCTGATTCCCCATATCTGATTCCCTGCCTCTCTTTCCCCGCCTCTGATTCCCCACCTCTGTTTCCCCATATCTGATTCCCCGCCTCTGATTCCCCAACTCTAATACCCCGCCTCTGATTCCCCAGCTCTGATTCCCCGCCTCTGATTCCCCGCATCTGATTCCCTGCCTCTGATTCCCCGCCTCTGATTCCAGGCCTCTGATTCCCAGCATCTGATTCCGGCCTCTGATTCCCGGCCTCTGATTCCCTGCTTCTGATTCTGATTCCCTGCCTCTGATTCCCCATCTCTGATTCCGCACATCTGATTCCCTGCCTCTGATTCCCCACCTCTGATTCCCCATATCTGATTCCCCGCCTCTGTTTCCCCGCCTCTGATTCCCCGCCTCTGTTTCCCAATATCTAAGTCCCCACCTCTGATTCCCCAAATCTGATTCCCCACCTCTGATTCCCCAGCTCTGATTCCCCGCCTCTGATTCCCCGCATCTGATACCCTGCATCTGATTCCAAGCCTCTGATTCCCTGCCTCTGATTCCCAACCTCTGATTCCCCACCTCTGATTCCCCATATCTGATTCCCCGCCTCTGTTTCCCCGCCTCGGATTCCCCGCCTCTGTTTCCCCATATCTGATTCCCGGCCTCTGATTCCCCGCCTCTGATTCCCCATATCTGATTCCCTGCCTCTGATTCCCCAACTCTGATTCCCCGCCTCTGATTCCCCAGCTCTGAATTCCCGCCTCTGATTCCCCGCGTCTGATTCCCTGCCTCTGATTCCCCGCCTTGATTCCCCATCTCTGATTCACAACCTCTGATTCCCCACCTCTGATTCCCTATATTTGATTCCCCGCCTCTGTTTCCCCACCTCTGATTCCCCGCCTCTGATTCCCCATATCTGATTCCCCGCCTCTGATTGCCCACCTCTGATTCCCAGCCTCTGATTCGCCAGCTCTGATTCCCCGCCTCTGATTCCCCGCATCTGATTCCCTGCCTCTGATTCCCCGCCTCTGATTCCCCATCTCTGATTCACCGCCTTTGATTTGCCACCTCTGATTCCCCATATCTGATTCCCCACCTCTGTTTCCCCGCCTCTGATTCCCCACCTCTGATTCTCCGTATCTCATTCCCCGCCTCTGAATCCCCATCTCTGATTCCCGGACTCTGATTCCCCTCCTCTGATTCCCGGCCTCTTATTCCCAGCATCTGATTCCCGGCCTCTGATTCCCGGCCTCTGATTCCCTGCTTCTGATTCCCTGCCTCTGATTCCCCATCTCTGATTCCGCACATCTGATTCCCTGCCTCTGATTCCCCACCTCTGATTCCCCATATCTGATTCCCCGCCTCTGTTTCCCCGCCTCTGATTCCCCGCCTCTGTTTCCCTATATCTAATTCCCCACCTCTGATGCCCCAACTCTGATTCCCCGCCTCTGATTCCCCAGCTCTGATTCCCCGCCTCTGTTTCCCCATATCTGATTCCCGCCTCTGATTCCCAACTATGATTCCCCGCCTCTGATTCCCCAGCTCTGATTCCCTGCCTCTGATTCCCCGCGTTCTATTCCCTGCCTCTGATTCCCCGCCTGTGATTCCCCATCACTGATTCACCACCTCTGATTCCCTACCTCTGATTCCCCATATCTAATTCCCCGCCTCTGTTTGCCCACCTCTGATTCCCCGCCTCTGTTTCCCCATATCTGATTCCCCGCCTCTGAATCCCCAACTCTGATTCCCTGCCTCAGATTCCCCAGCTCTGATTCCCCGCCTTTGATTCCCCCCGTCTGATTCCCAGCCTCTGAATCCCCGTGTCTGATTTCCTGCCTCTGATACCCCGCCTCTGATTCCCCATCTCTGATTCACCGCCTCTGATTCCCCACCTCTGATTCCCCATCTCTGATTCCGCACATCCAATTCCCTGCCTCTGATTCCCCAACTCTGATTCCCCGCCTCTGATTCCCCATATCTGATTCCCCGCCTCTGATTGCCCACCTCTGATTCCCCGCGTCTGATACCCTGCCTCTGATTCCCCGCCTCTGATTTCCCATCTCTGATTCACCACCTCTGATTCCCGGCCTCTGATTCCCCATCTCTGATTCCGCACATCCGATTCCCTGCCTATGATTCCCCAACTCTGATTCCCCACCTCTGATTCCCCAGCTCTGTTTCCCCGCCTCATATTCCCCGCGTCTGATTCCCTGCCTCTGATTCCCCGCCTCTGAATCCCTGCCTCTGATTCCCCATATCTGATTCCCCGCCTCTGATTCCCCAACTCTGATTCCCCGCTTCTGATTCCCTGCCTCTGATTCCCCGCCTCTGATTCCCCATCTGTGATTCACAACCTCTGATGCCCCACCTCTGATTCCCCATATCTGATTCCCTGCCTCTGTTTCCCCGCCTCTGATTCCCCGCCTCTGTTTCCCCATATCTGATTCCCCGCCTCTGATTCCCCAACTCTAATACCCCGTCTCTGATTCCCCAGCTCTGATTCCCCGCCTCTGATTCCCCGCATCTGATTCCCCATCTCTGATTCCGCACATCTGATTCCCTGCCTCTGATTCCCCACCTCTGATTCCCCATATCTGATTCCCCGCCTCTGTTTCCCCGCCTCTGATTCCCCGCCTCTGTTTCCCAATATCTAAGTCCCCACCTCTGATTCCCCAAATCTGATTCCCCACCTCTGATTCCCCAGCTCTGATTCCCCGCCTCTGATTCCCCGCATCTGATACCCTGCATCTGATTCCAAGCCTCTGATTCCCTGCCTCTGATTCCCAACCTCTGATTCCCCACCTCTGATTCCCCATATCTGATTCCCCGCCTCTGTTTCCCCGCCTCGGATTCCCCGCCTCTGTTTCCCCATATCTGATTCCCGGCCTCTGATTCCCCGCCTCTGATTCCCCATATCTGATTCCCTGCCTCTGATTCCCCAACTCTGATTCCCCGCCTCTGATTCCCCAGCTCTGAATCCCCGCCTCTGATTCCCCGCGTCTGATTCCCTGCCTCTGATTCCCCGCCTTGATTCCCCATCTCTGATTCACAACCTCTGATTCCCCACCTCTGATTCCCTATATTTGATTCCCCGCCTCTGTTTCCCCAGCTCTGATTCCCCGCCTCAGATTCCCCGCGTCTGATTCCCTGCCTCTGATTCCCCGCCTCTGATTCCCTGCCTCTGATTCCCCATATCTGATTCCCCGCCTCTGATGCCCCAACTCTGATTCCCCGCTTCTGATTCCCTGCCTCTGATTCCCCGCCTCTGATTCCCCATCTGTGATTCACAACCTCTGATGCCCCACCTCTGATTCCCCATATCTGATTCCCTGCCTCTGTTTCCCCGCCTCTGATTCCCCACCTCTGTTTCCCCATATCTGATTCCCCGCCTCTGATTCCCCAACTCTAATACCCCGCCTCTGATTCCCCAGCTCTGATTCCCCGCCTCTGATTCCCCGCATCTGATTCCATGCCTCTGATTCCCCGCCTCTGATTCCAGGCCTCTGATTCCCATCATCTGATTCCGGCCTCTGATTCCCGGCCTCTGATTCCCTGCTTCTGATTCTGATTCCCTGCCTCTGATTCCCCATCTCTGATTCCGCACATCTGATTCCCTGCCTCTGATTCCCCACCTCTGATTCCCCATATCTGATTCCCCGCCTCTGTTTCCCCGCCTCTGATTCCCCGCCTCTGTTTCCCAATATCTAAGTCCCCACCTCTGATTCCCCAAATCTGATTCCCCACCTCTGATTCCCCAGCTCTGATTCCCCGCCTCTGATTCCCCGCATCTGATTCCCTGCATCTGATTCCAAGCCTCTGATTCCCTGCCTCTGATTCCCAACCTCTGATTCCCCACCTCTGATTCCCCATATCTGATTTCCCGCCTCTGTTTCCCCGCCTCGGATTCCCCGCTTCAGTTTCCCCATATCTGATTCCCGGCCTCTGATTCCCCGCCTCAGATTCCCCGCCTCTGATTCCCTGCCTCTGATTCCCCATCTCCGATTCCCTGCCTCTGATTCCCAACCTCTGATTCCCCACCTCTGATTCCCCATATCTGATTCCCCGCCTCTGTTTCCCCGCCTCTGATTCCCCGCCTCTGATTCCCAACTCTGATTCCCCGCCTCTGATTCCCAACTCTGATTCCCCGCCTCTGATTCCCCAGCTCTGATTCCCCGTGTTTGATTCCCTGCCTCTGATTCCCTGCCCTGATTCCCCATCTCTGTTTCACCGCCTTTGATTCGCCACCTCTGATTCCACATATCTGATTCCCCGCCTCTGTTTCCCCGACTCTGATTCCCTTCCTCTGATTCCCAACCTCTGATTCCACACCTCTGATTCCCCATATCTGATTCCCCGCCTCTATTTCCCCATATCTGAATCCCCGCCTCTGATTCCCCAACTCTGATTCCCCGCCTCTGATTCCCCAGCTCTGATTCCCCGACTCTGATTCCCGGCGTCCGATTCCCTGCCTCTGATTCCCCGCCTCTGATTCCCCATCTCTGATTCCCCGCCTCTGATTCCCCGTGTCTGATTCCCTGCCTCTGATTCCCCGTGTCTGATTCCCTGCCTCTGATTCCCCGCCTCTGATTCCCCGCCTCTGATTCCCTGACACTGAATCCCTGCCCCTGATTCCCCACCTCTGATTCCCCATATCTGATTCCCTGCCTCTTTTTCCCCGCATCTGATTCCCTGCCTCTGATTCCCCGCCTCTGATTCCCCATCTCTGATTCCCCACCTCTGATTCCCCGTGTCTGATTCCCTGCCTCTGATTCCCCGCCTCTGAATCCCAGCCTCTGATTCCCCATATCTGATTCCCCGCCTCTGATTCCCTGCCTCTGATTCCCCAGCTCTGATTCCCCGCCTTTGATTCCCCCCGTCTGATTCCCAGCCTCTGAATCCCCGTGTCTGATTTCCTGCCTCTGATTCCCCGCCTCTGATTCCCCATCTCTGATTCACCGCCTCTGATTCCCCATCTCTGATTCCCCACCTCTGATTCCCCATATCTGATTCCCTGCCTCTGTTTCCCCGCCTCTGATTCCCCACCTCTGTTTCCCCATATCTGATTCCCCGCCTCTGATTCCCCAACTCTAATACCCCACCTCTGATTCCCCAGCTCTGATTCCCCGCCTCTGATTCCCCGCATCTGATTCCCTGCCTCTGATTCCCCGCCTCTGATTCCAGGCCTCTGATTCCCAGCATCTGATTCCGGCCTCTGATTCCCGGCCTCTGATTCCCTGCTTCTGATTCTGATTCCCTGCCTCTGATTCCCCATCTCTGATTCCGCACATCTGATTCCTTGCCTCTGATTCCCCACCTCTGATTCCCCATATCTGATTCCCCGCCTGGGTTTCCCCGCCTCTGATTCCCCGCCTCTGTTTCCCAATATCTGAGTCCCCGCCTCTGATTCCCCAAATCTGATTCCCCACCTCTGATTCCCCAGCTCTGATTCCCCGCCTCTGATTCCCCGCATCTGATTCCCTGCATCTGATTCCAAGCCTCTGATTCCCAACCTCTGATTCCCCGCCTCTGTTTCCCCGCCTCTGATTCCCCGCCTCTGATTCCCCATATCTGATTCCCCGCCTCTGATTGCTCACCTCTGATTCCCCGCGTCTGATTCCCTGCCTCTGATTCCCCGCCTCTGATTCCCCATCTGTGATTCACAACCTCTGATGCCCCACCTCTGATTCCCCATATCTGATTCCCTGCCTCTCTTTCCCCGCCTCTGATTCCCCACCTCTGTTTCCCCATATCTGATTCCCCGCCTCTGATTCCCCAACTCTAATACCCCGCCTCTGATTCCCCAGCTCTGATTCCCCGCCTCTGATTCCCCGCATCTGATTCCCTGCCTCTGATTCCCCGCCTCTGATTCCAGGCCTCTGATTCCCAGCATCTGATTCCGGCCTCTGATTCCCGGCCTCTGATTCCCTGCTTCTGATTCTGATTCCCTGCCTCTGATTCCCCATCTCTGATTCCGCACATCTGATTCCCTGCCTCTGATTCCCCACCTCTGATTCCCCGCCTCTGTTTCCCCATATCTGATTCCCGGCCTCTGATTCCCCGCCTCTGATTCCCCATATCTGATTCCCTGCCTCTGATTCCCCAACTCTGATTCCCCGCCTCTGATTCCCCAGCTCTGTATCCCCGCCTCTGATTCCCCGCGTCTGATTCCCTGCCTCTGATTCCCCGCCTTGATTCCCCATCTCTGATTCACAACCTCTGATTCCCCACCTCTGATTCCCTATATTTGATTCCCCGCCTCTGTTTCCCCAGCTCTGATTCCCCAGCTCTGATTCCCCGCCTCTGATTCCCCGCATCTGATTCCCCATCTCTGATTCCGCACATCTGATTCCCTGCCTCTGATTCCCCACCTCTGATTCCCCATATCTGATTCCCCGCCTCTGTTTCCCCGCCTCTGATTCCCCGCCTCTGTTTCCCAATATCTAAGTCCCCACCTCTGATTCCCCAAATCTGATTCCCCACCTCTGATTCCCCAGCTCTGATTCCCCGCCTCTGATTCCCCGCATCTGATACCCTGCATCTGATTCCAAGCCTCTGATTCCCTGCCTCTGATTCCCAACCTCTGATTCCCCACCTCTGATTCCCCATATCTGATTCCCCGCCTCTGTTTCCCCGCCTCGGATTCCCCGCCTCTGTTTCCCCATATCTGATTCCCGGCCTCTGATTCCCCGCCTCTGATTCCCCATATCTGATTCCCTGCCTCTGATTCCCCAACTCTGATTCCCCGCCTCTGATTCCCCAGCTCTGAATCCCCGCCTCTGATTCCCCGCGTCTGATTCCCTGCCTCTGATTCCCCGCCTTGATTCCCCATCTCTGATTCACAACCTCTGATTCCCCACCTCTGATTCCCTATATTTGATTCCCCGCCTCTGTTTCCCCAGCTCTGATTCCCCGCCTCAGATTCCCCGCGTCTGATTCCCTGCCTCTGATTCCCCGCCTCTGATTCCCTGCCTCTGATTCCCCATATCTGATTCCCCGCCTCTGATGCCCCAACTCTGATTCCCCGCTTCTGATTCCCTGCCTCTGATTCCCCGCCTCTGATTCCCCATCTGTGATTCACAACCTCTGATGCCCCACCTCTGATTCCCCATATCTGATTCCCTGCCTCTGTTTCCCCGCCTCTGATTCCCCACCTCTGTTTCCCCATATCTGATTCCCCGCCTCTGATTCCCCAACTCTAATACCCCGCCTCTGATTCCCCAGCTCTGATTCCCCGCCTCTGATTCCCCGCATCTGATTCCATGCCTCTGATTCCCCGCCTCTGATTCCAGGCCTCTGATTCCCATCATCTGATTCCGGCCTCTGATTCCCGGCCTCTGATTCCCTGCTTCTGATTCTGATTCCCTGCCTCTGATTCCCCATCTCTGATTCCGCACATCTGATTCCCTGCCTCTGATTCCCCACCTCTGATTCCCCATATCTGATTCCCCGCCTCTGTTTCCCCAACTCTGATTCCCCGCTTCTGATTCCCTGCCTCTGATTCCCCGCCTCTGATTCCCCATCTGTGATTCACAACCTCTGATGCCCCACCTCTGATTCCCCATATCTGATTCCCTGCCTCTGTTTCCCCGCCTCTGATTCCCCGCCTCTGTTTCCCCATATCTGATTCCCCGCCTCTGATTCCCCAACTCTAATACCCCGTCTCTGATTCCCCAGCTCTGATTCCCCGCCTCTGATTCCCCGCATCTGATTCCCCATCTCTGATTCCGCACATCTGATTCCCTGCCTCTGATTCCCCACCTCTGATTCCCCATATCTGATTCCCCGCCTCTGTTTCCCCGCCTCTGATTCCCCGCCTCTGTTTCCCAATATCTAAGTCCCCACCTCTGATTCCCCAAATCTGATTCCCCACCTCTGATTCCCCAGCTCTGATTCCCCGCCTCTGATTCCCCGCATCTGATACCCTGCATCTGATTCCAAGCCTCTGATTCCCTGCCTCTGATTCCCAACCTCTGATTCCCCACCTCTGATTCCCCATATCTGATTCCCCGCCTCTGTTTCCCCGCCTCGGATTCCCCGCCTCTGTTTCCCCATATCTGATTCCCGGCCTCTGATTCCCCGCCTCTGATTCCCCATATCTGATTCCCTGCCTCTGATTCCCCAACTCTGATTCCCCGCCTCTGATTCCCCAGCTCTGAATCCCCGCCTCTGATTCCCCGCGTCTGATTCCCTGCCTCTGATTCCCCGCCTTGATTCCCCATCTCTGATTCACAACCTCTGATTCCCCACCTCTGATTCCCTATATTTGATTCCCCGCCTCTGTTTCCCCAGCTCTGATTCCCCGCCTCAGATTCCCCGCGTCTGATTCCCTGCCTCTGTTTCCCCACCTCTGATTCCCCGCCTCTGATTCCCCATATCTGATTCCCCGCCTCTGATTGCCCACCTCTGATTCCCAGCCTCTGATTCGCCAGCTCTGATTCCCCGCCTCTGATTCCCCGCATCTGATTCCCTGCCTCTGATTCCCCGCCTCTGATTCCCCATCTCTGATTCACCGCCTTTGATTTGCCACCTCTGATTCCCCATATCTGATTCCCCACCTCTGTTTCCCCGCCTCTGATTCCCCACCTCTGATTCTCCGTATCTCATTCCCCGCCTCTGAATCCCCATCTCTGATTCCCGGACTCTGATTCCCCTCCTCTGATTCCCGGCCTCTTATTCCCAGCATCTGATTCCCGGCCTCTGATTCCCGGCCTCTGATTCCCTGCTTCTGATTCCCTGCCTCTGATTCCCCATCTCTGATTCCGCACATCTGATTCCCTGCCTCTGATTCCCCACCTCTGATTCCCCATATCTGATTCCCCGCCTCTGTTTCCCCGCCTCTGATTCCCCGCCTCTGTTTCCCTATATCTAATTCCCCACCTCTGATGCCCCAACTCTGATTCCCCGCCTCTGATTCCCCAGCTCTGATTCCCCGCCTCTGTTTCCCCATATCTGATTCCCGCCTCTGATTCCCAACTATGATTCCCCGCCTCTGATTCCCCAGCTCTGATTCCCTGCCTCTGATTCCCCGCGTTCTATTCCCTGCCTCTGATTCCCCGCCTGTGATTCCCCATCACTGATTCACCACCTCTGATTCCCTACCTCTGATTCCCCATATCTAATTCCCCGCCTCTGTTTGCCCACCTCTGATTCCCCGCCTCTGTTTCCCCATATCTGATTCCCCGCCTCTGAATCCCCAACTCTGATTCCCTGCCTCAGATTCCCCAGCTCTGATTCCCCGCCTTTGATTCCCCCCGTCTGATTCCCAGCCTCTGAATCCCCGTGTCTGATTTCCTGCCTCTGATACCCCGCCTCTGATTCCCCATCTCTGATTCACCGCCTCTGATTCCCCACCTCTGATTCCCCATCTCTGATTCCGCACATCCAATTCCCTGCCTCTGATTCCCCAACTCTGATTCCCCGCCTCTGATTCCCCATATCTGATTCCCCGCCTCTGATTGCCCACCTCTGATTCCCCGCGTCTGATACCCTGCCTCTGATTCCCCGCCTCTGATTTCCCATCTCTGATTCACCACCTCTGATTCCCGGCCTCTGATTCCCCATCTCTGATTCCGCACATCCGATTCCCTGCCTATGATTCCCCAACTCTGATTCCCCACCTCTGATTCCCCAGCTCTGTTTCCCCGCCTCATATTCCCCGCGTCTGATTCCCTGCCTCTGATTCCCCGCCTCTGAATCCCTGCCTCTGATTCCCCATATCTGATTCCCCGCCTCTGATTCCCCAACTCTGATTCCCCGCTTCTGATTCCCTGCCTCTGATTCCCCGCCTCTGATTCCCCATCTGTGATTCACAACCTCTGATGCCCCACCTCTGATTCCCCATATCTGATTCCCTGCCTCTGTTTCCCCGCCTCTGATTCCCCGCCTCTGTTTCCCCATATCTGATTCCCCGCCTCTGATTCCCCAACTCTAATACCCCGTCTCTGATTCCCCAGCTCTGATTCCCCGCCTCTGATTCCCCGCATCTGATTCCCCATCTCTGATTCCGCACATCTGATTCCCTGCCTCTGATTCCCCACCTCTGATTCCCCATATCTGATTCCCCGCCTCTGTTTCCCCGCCTCTGATTCCCCGCCTCTGTTTCCCAATATCTAAGTCCCCACCTCTGATTCCCCAAATCTGATTCCCCACCTCTGATTCCCCAGCTCTGATTCCCCGCCTCTGATTCCCCGCATCTGATACCCTGCATCTGATTCCAAGCCTCTGATTCCCTGCCTCTGATTCCCAACCTCTGATTCCCCACCTCTGATTCCCCATATCTGATTCCCCGCCTCTGTTTCCCCGCCTCGGATTCCCCGCCTCTGTTTCCCCATATCTGATTCCCGGCCTCTGATTCCCCGCCTCTGATTCCCCATATCTGATTCCCTGCCTCTGATTCCCCAACTCTGATTCCCCGCCTCTGATTCCCCAGCTCTGAATCCCCGCCTCTGATTCCCCGCGTCTGATTCCCTGCCTCTGATTCCCCGCCTTGATTCCCCATCTCTGATTCACAACCTCTGATTCCCCACCTCTGATTCCCTATATTTGATTCCCCGCCTCTGTTTCCCCAGCTCTGATTCCCCGCCTCAGATTCCCCGCGTCTGATTCCCTGCCTCTGATTCCCCGCCTCTGATTCCCTGCCTCTGATTCCCCATATCTGATTCCCCGCCTCTGATGCCCCAACTCTGATTCCCCGCTTCTGATTCCCTGCCTCTGATTCCCCGCCTCTGATTCCCCATCTGTGATTCACAACCTCTGATGCCCCACCTCTGATTCCCCATATCTGATTCCCTGCCTCTGTTTCCCCGCCTCTGATTCCCCACCTCTGTTTCCCCATATCTGATTCCCCGCCTCTGATTCCCCAACTCTAATACCCCGCCTCTGATTCCCCAGCTCTGATTCCCCGCCTCTGATTCCCCGCATCTGATTCCATGCCTCTGATTCCCCGCCTCTGATTCCAGGCCTCTGATTCCCATCATCTGATTCCGGCCTCTGATTCCCGGCCTCTGATTCCCTGCTTCTGATTCTGATTCCCTGCCTCTGATTCCCCATCTCTGATTCCGCACATCTGATTCCCTGCCTCTGATTCCCCACCTCTGATTCCCCATATCTGATTCCCCGCCTCTGTTTCCCCGCCTCTGATTCCCCGCCTCTGTTTCCCAATATCTAAGTCCCCACCTCTGATTCCCCAAATCTGATTCCCCACCTCTGATTCCCCAGCTCTGATTCCCCGCCTCTGATTCCCCGCATCTGATTCCCTGCATCTGATTCCAAGCCTCTGATTCCCTGCCTCTGATTCCCAACCTCTGATTCCCCACCTCTGATTCCCCATATCTGATTTCCCGCCTCTGTTTCCCCGCCTCGGATTCCCCGCTTCAGTTTCCCCATATCTGATTCCCGGCCTCTGATTCCCCGCCTCAGATTCCCCGCCTCTGATTCCCTGCCTCTGATTCCCCATCTCCGATTCCCTGCCTCTGATTCCCAACCTCTGATTCCCCACCTCTGATTCCCCATATCTGATTCCCCGCCTCTGTTTCCCCGCCTCTGATTCCCCGCCTCTGATTCCCAACTCTGATTCCCCGCCTCTGATTCCCCAGCTCTGATTCCCCGTGTTTGATTCCCTGCCTCTGATTCCCTGCCCTGATTCCCCATCTCTGTTTCACCGCCTTTGATTCGCCACCTCTGATTCCACATATCTGATTCCCCGCCTCTGTTTCCCCGACTCTGATTCCCTTCCTCTGATTCCCAACCTCTGATTCCACACCTCTGATTCCCCATATCTGATTCCCCGCCTCTATTTCCCCATATCTGAATCCCCGCCTCTGATTCCCCAACTCTGATTCCCCGCCTCTGATTCCCCAGCTCTGATTCCCCGACTCTGATTCCCGGCGTCCGATTCCCTGCCTCTGATTCCCCGCCTCTGATTCCCCATCTCTGATTCCCCGCCTCTGATTCCCCGTGTCTGATTCCCTGCCTCTGATTCCCCGTGTCTGATTCCCTGCCTCTGATTCCCCGCCTCTGATTCCCCGCCTCTGATTCCCTGACACTGAATCCCTGCCCCTGATTCCCCACCTCTGATTCCCCATATCTGATTCCCTGCCTCTTTTTCCCCGCATCTGATTCCCTGCCTCTGATTCCCCGCCTCTGATTCCCCATCTCTGATTCCCCACCTCTGATTCCCCGTGTCTGATTCCCTGCCTCTGATTCCCCGCCTCTGAATCCCAGCCTCTGATTCCCCATATCTGATTCCCCGCCTCTGATTCCCTGCCTCTGATTCCCCAGCTCTGATTCCCCGCCTTTGATTCCCCCCGTCTGATTCCCAGCCTCTGAATCCCCGTGTCTGATTTCCTGCCTCTGATTCCCCGCCTCTGATTCCCCATCTCTGATTCACCGCCTCTGATTCCCCATCTCTGATTCCCCACCTCTGATTCCCCATATCTGATTCCCTGCCTCTGTTTCCCCGCCTCTGATTCCCCACCTCTGTTTCCCCATATCTGATTCCCCGCCTCTGATTCCCCAACTCTAATACCCCACCTCTGATTCCCCAGCTCTGATTCCCCGCCTCTGATTCCCCGCATCTGATTCCCTGCCTCTGATTCCCCGCCTCTGATTCCAGGCCTCTGATTCCCAGCATCTGATTCCGGCCTCTGATTCCCGGCCTCTGATTCCCTGCTTCTGATTCTGATTCCCTGCCTCTGATTCCCCATCTCTGATTCCGCACATCTGATTCCTTGCCTCTGATTCCCCACCTCTGATTCCCCATATCTGATTCCCCGCCTGGGTTTCCCCGCCTCTGATTCCCCGCCTCTGTTTCCCAATATCTGAGTCCCCGCCTCTGATTCCCCAAATCTGATTCCCCACCTCTGATTCCCCAGCTCTGATTCCCCGCCTCTGATTCCCCGCATCTGATTCCCTGCATCTGATTCCAAGCCTCTGATTCCCAACCTCTGATTCCCCGCCTCTGTTTCCCCGCCTCTGATTCCCCGCCTCTGATTCCCCATATCTGATTCCCCGCCTCTGATTGCTCACCTCTGATTCCCCGCGTCTGATTCCCTGCCTCTGATTCCCCGCCTCTGATTCCCCATCTGTGATTCACAACCTCTGATGCCCCACCTCTGATTCCCCATATCTGATTCCCTGCCTCTCTTTCCCCGCCTCTGATTCCCCACCTCTGTTTCCCCATATCTGATTCCCCGCCTCTGATTCCCCAACTCTAATACCCCGCCTCTGATTCCCCAGCTCTGATTCCCCGCCTCTGATTCCCCGCATCTGATTCCCTGCCTCTGATTCCCCGCCTCTGATTCCAGGCCTCTGATTCCCAGCATCTGATTCCGGCCTCTGATTCCCGGCCTCTGATTCCCTGCTTCTGATTCTGATTCCCTGCCTCTGATTCCCCATCTCTGATTCCGCACATCTGATTCCCTGCCTCTGATTCCCCACCTCTGATTCCCCGCCTCTGTTTCCCCATATCTGATTCCCGGCCTCTGATTCCCCGCCTCTGATTCCCCATATCTGATTCCCTGCCTCTGATTCCCCAACTCTGATTCCCCGCCTCTGATTCCCCAGCTCTGTATCCCCGCCTCTGATTCCCCGCGTCTGATTCCCTGCCTCTGATTCCCCGCCTTGATTCCCCATCTCTGATTCACAACCTCTGATTCCCCACCTCTGATTCCCTATATTTGATTCCCCGCCTCTGTTTCCCCAGCTCTGATTCCCCAGCTCTGATTCCCCGCCTCTGATTCCCCGCATCTGATTCCCCATCTCTGATTCCGCACATCTGATTCCCTGCCTCTGATTCCCCACCTCTGATTCCCCATATCTGATTCCCCGCCTCTGTTTCCCCGCCTCTGATTCCCCGCCTCTGTTTCCCAATATCTAAGTCCCCACCTCTGATTCCCCAAATCTGATTCCCCACCTCTGATTCCCCAGCTCTGATTCCCCGCCTCTGATTCCCCGCATCTGATACCCTGCATCTGATTCCAAGCCTCTGATTCCCTGCCTCTGATTCCCAACCTCTGATTCCCCACCTCTGATTCCCCATATCTGATTCCCCGCCTCTGTTTCCCCGCCTCGGATTCCCCGCCTCTGTTTCCCCATATCTGATTCCCGGCCTCTGATTCCCCGCCTCTGATTCCCCATATCTGATTCCCTGCCTCTGATTCCCCAACTCTGATTCCCCGCCTCTGATTCCCCAGCTCTGAATCCCCGCCTCTGATTCCCCGCGTCTGATTCCCTGCCTCTGATTCCCCGCCTTGATTCCCCATCTCTGATTCACAACCTCTGATTCCCCACCTCTGATTCCCTATATTTGATTCCCCGCCTCTGTTTCCCCAGCTCTGATTCCCCGCCTCAGATTCCCCGCGTCTGATTCCCTGCCTCTGATTCCCCGCCTCTGATTCCCTGCCTCTGATTCCCCATATCTGATTCCCCGCCTCTGATGCCCCAACTCTGATTCCCCGCTTCTGATTCCCTGCCTCTGATTCCCCGCCTCTGATTCCCCATCTGTGATTCACAACCTCTGATGCCCCACCTCTGATTCCCCATATCTGATTCCCTGCCTCTGTTTCCCCGCCTCTGATTCCCCACCTCTGTTTCCCCATATCTGATTCCCCGCCTCTGATTCCCCAACTCTAATACCCCGCCTCTGATTCCCCAGCTCTGATTCCCCGCCTCTGATTCCCCGCATCTGATTCCATGCCTCTGATTCCCCGCCTCTGATTCCAGGCCTCTGATTCCCATCATCTGATTCCGGCCTCTGATTCCCGGCCTCTGATTCCCTGCTTCTGATTCTGATTCCCTGCCTCTGATTCCCCATCTCTGATTCCGCACATCTGATTCCCTGCCTCTGATTCCCCACCTCTGATTCCCCATATCTGATTCCCCGCCTCTGTTTCCCCGCCTCTGATTTCCCGCCTCTGTTTCCCAATATCTAAGTCCCCACCTCTGATTCCCCAAATCTGATTCCCCGCCTCTGTTTCCCCGCCTCTGATTCCCCGCCTCTGATTCCCCATATCTGATTCCCCGCCTCTGATTGCCCACCTCTGATTCCCCGCGTCTGATTCCCTGCCTCTGATTCCCCGCCTCTGATTCCCCATCTGTGATTCACAACCTCTGATGCCCCACCTCTGATTCCCCATATCTGATTCCCTGCCTCTCTTTCCCCGCCTCTGATTCCCCACCTCTGTTTCCCCATATCTGATTCCCCGCCTCTGATTCCCCAACTCTAATACCCCGCCTCTGATTCCCCAGCTCTGATTCCCCGCCTCTGATTCCCCGCATCTGATTCCCTGCCTCTGATTCCCCGCCTCTGATTCCAGGCCTCTGATTCCCAGCATCTGATTCCGGCCTCTGATTCCCGGCCTCTGATTCCCTGCTTCTGATTCTGATTCCCTGCCTCTGATTCCCCATCTCTGATTCCGCACATCTGATTCCCTGCCTCTGATTCCCCACCTCTGATTCCCCATATCTGATTCCCCGCCTCTGTTTCCCCGCCTCTGATTCCCCGCCTCTGTTTCCCAATATCTAAGTCCCCACCTCTGATTCCCCAAATCTGATTCCCCACCTCTGATTCCCCAGCTCTGATTCCCCGCCTCTGATTCCCCGCATCTGATACCCTGCATCTGATTCCAAGCCTCTGATTCCCTGCCTCTGATTCCCAACCTCTGATTCCCCACCTCTGATTCCCCATATCTGATTCCCCGCCTCTGTTTCCCCGCCTCGGATTCCCCGCCTCTGTTTCCCCATATCTGATTCCCGGCCTCTGATTCCCCGCCTCTGATTCCCCATATCTGATTCCCTGCCTCTGATTCCCCAACTCTGATTCCCCGCCTCTGATTCCCCAGCTCTGAATTCCCGCCTCTGATTCCCCGCGTCTGATTCCCTGCCTCTGATTCCCCGCCTTGATTCCCCATCTCTGATTCACAACCTCTGATTCCCCACCTCTGATTCCCTATATTTGATTCCCCGCCTCTGTTTCCCCACCTCTGATTCCCCGCCTCTGATTCCCCATATCTGATTCCCCGCCTCTGATTGCCCACCTCTGATTCCCAGCCTCTGATTCGCCAGCTCTGATTCCCCGCCTCTGATTCCCCGCATCTGATTCCCTGCCTCTGATTCCCCGCCTCTGATTCCCCATCTCTGATTCACCGCCTTTGATTTGCCACCTCTGATTCCCCATATCTGATTCCCCACCTCTGTTTCCCCGCCTCTGATTCCCCACCTCTGATTCTCCGTATCTCATTCCCCGCCTCTGAATCCCCATCTCTGATTCCCGGACTCTGATTCCCCTCCTCTGATTCCCGGCCTCTTATTCCCAGCATCTGATTCCCGGCCTCTGATTCCCGGCCTCTGATTCCCTGCTTCTGATTCCCTGCCTCTGATTCCCCATCTCTGATTCCGCACATCTGATTCCCTGCCTCTGATTCCCCACCTCTGATTCCCCATATCTGATTCCCCGCCTCTGTTTCCCCGCCTCTGATTCCCCGCCTCTGTTTCCCTATATCTAATTCCCCACCTCTGATGCCCCAACTCTGATTCCCCGCCTCTGATTCCCCAGCTCTGATTCCCCGCCTCTGTTTCCCCATATCTGATTCCCGCCTCTGATTCCCAACTATGATTCCCCGCCTCTGATTCCCCAGCTCTGATTCCCTGCCTCTGATTCCCCGCGTTCTATTCCCTGCCTCTGATTCCCCGCCTGTGATTCCCCATCACTGATTCACCACCTCTGATTCCCTACCTCTGATTCCCCATATCTAATTCCCCGCCTCTGTTTGCCCACCTCTGATTCCCCGCCTCTGTTTCCCCATATCTGATTCCCCGCCTCTGAATCCCCAACTCTGATTCCCTGCCTCAGATTCCCCAGCTCTGATTCCCCGCCTTTGATTCCCCCCGTCTGATTCCCAGCCTCTGAATCCCCGTGTCTGATTTCCTGCCTCTGATACCCCGCCTCTGATTCCCCATCTCTGATTCACCGCCTCTGATTCCCCACCTCTGATTCCCCATCTCTGATTCCGCACATCCAATTCCCTGCCTCTGATTCCCCAACTCTGATTCCCCGCCTCTGATTCCCCATATCTGATTCCCCGCCTCTGATTGCCCACCTCTGATTCCCCGCGTCTGATACCCTGCCTCTGATTCCCCGCCTCTGATTTCCCATCTCTGATTCACCACCTCTGATTCCCGGCCTCTGATTCCCCATCTCTGATTCCGCACATCCGATTCCCTGCCTATGATTCCCCAACTCTGATTCCCCACCTCTGATTCCCCAGCTCTGTTTCCCCGCCTCATATTCCCCGCGTCTGATTCCCTGCCTCTGATTCCCCGCCTCTGAATCCCTGCCTCTGATTCCCCATATCTGATTCCCCGCCTCTGATTCCCCAACTCTGATTCCCCGCTTCTGATTCCCTGCCTCTGATTCCCCGCCTCTGATTCCCCATCTGTGATTCACAACCTCTGATGCCCCACCTCTGATTCCCCATATCTGATTCCCTGCCTCTGTTTCCCCGCCTCTGATTCCCCGCCTCTGTTTCCCCATATCTGATTCCCCGCCTCTGATTCCCCAACTCTAATACCCCGTCTCTGATTCCCCAGCTCTGATTCCCCGCCTCTGATTCCCCGCATCTGATTCCCCATCTCTGATTCCGCACATCTGATTCCCTGCCTCTGATTCCCCACCTCTGATTCCCCATATCTGATTCCCCGCCTCTGTTTCCCCGCCTCTGATTCCCCGCCTCTGTTTCCCAATATCTAAGTCCCCACCTCTGATTCCCCAAATCTGATTCCCCACCTCTGATTCCCCAGCTCTGATTCCCCGCCTCTGATTCCCCGCATCTGATACCCTGCATCTGATTCCAAGCCTCTGATTCCCTGCCTCTGATTCCCAACCTCTGATTCCCCACCTCTGATTCCCCATATCTGATTCCCCGCCTCTGTTTCCCCGCCTCGGATTCCCCGCCTCTGTTTCCCCATATCTGATTCCCGGCCTCTGATTCCCCGCCTCTGATTCCCCATATCTGATTCCCTGCCTCTGATTCCCCAACTCTGATTCCCCGCCTCTGATTCCCCAGCTCTGAATCCCCGCCTCTGATTCCCCGCGTCTGATTCCCTGCCTCTGATTCCCCGCCTTGATTCCCCATCTCTGATTCACAACCTCTGATTCCCCACCTCTGATTCCCTATATTTGATTCCCCGCCTCTGTTTCCCCAGCTCTGATTCCCCGCCTCAGATTCCCCGCGTCTGATTCCCTGCCTCTGATTCCCCGCCTCTGATTCCCTGCCTCTGATTCCCCATATCTGATTCCCCGCCTCTGATGCCCCAACTCTGATTCCCCGCTTCTGATTCCCTGCCTCTGATTCCCCGCCTCTGATTCCCCATCTGTGATTCACAACCTCTGATGCCCCACCTCTGATTCCCCATATCTGATTCCCTGCCTCTGTTTCCCCGCCTCTGATTCCCCACCTCTGTTTCCCCATATCTGATTCCCCGCCTCTGATTCCCCAACTCTAATACCCCGCCTCTGATTCCCCAGCTCTGATTCCCCGCCTCTGATTCCCCGCATCTGATTCCATGCCTCTGATTCCCCGCCTCTGATTCCAGGCCTCTGATTCCCATCATCTGATTCCGGCCTCTGATTCCCGGCCTCTGATTCCCTGCTTCTGATTCTGATTCCCTGCCTCTGATTCCCCATCTCTGATTCCGCACATCTGATTCCCTGCCTCTGATTCCCCACCTCTGATTCCCCATATCTGATTCCCCGCCTCTGTTTCCCCGCCTCTGATTCCCCGCCTCTGTTTCCCAATATCTAAGTCCCCACCTCTGATTCCCCAAATCTGATTCCCCACCTCTGATTCCCCAGCTCTGATTCCCCGCCTCTGATTCCCCGCATCTGATTCCCTGCATCTGATTCCAAGCCTCTGATTCCCTGCCTCTGATTCCCAACCTCTGATTCCCCACCTCTGATTCCCCATATCTGATTTCCCGCCTCTGTTTCCCCGCCTCGGATTCCCCGCTTCAGTTTCCCCATATCTGATTCCCGGCCTCTGATTCCCCGCCTCAGATTCCCCGCCTCTGATTCCCTGCCTCTGATTCCCCATCTCCGATTCCCTGCCTCTGATTCCCAACCTCTGATTCCCCACCTCTGATTCCCCATATCTGATTCCCCGCCTCTGTTTCCCCGCCTCTGATTCCCCGCCTCTGATTCCCAACTCTGATTCCCCGCCTCTGATTCCCCAGCTCTGATTCCCCGTGTTTGATTCCCTGCCTCTGATTCCCTGCCCTGATTCCCCATCTCTGTTTCACCGCCTTTGATTCGCCACCTCTGATTCCACATATCTGATTCCCCGCCTCTGTTTCCCCGACTCTGATTCCCTTCCTCTGATTCCCAACCTCTGATTCCACACCTCTGATTCCCCATATCTGATTCCCCGCCTCTATTTCCCCATATCTGAATCCCCGCCTCTGATTCCCCAACTCTGATTCCCCGCCTCTGATTCCCCAGCTCTGATTCCCCGACTCTGATTCCCGGCGTCTGATTCCCTGCCTCTGATTCCCCGCCTCTGATTCCCCATCTCTGATTCCCCGCCTCTGATTCCCCGTGTCTGATTCCCTGCCTCTGATTCCCCGTGTCTGATTCCCTGCCTCTGATTCCCCGCCTCTGATTCCCCGCCTCTGATTCCCTGACACTGAATCCCTGCCCCTGATTCCCCACCTCTGATTCCCCATATCTGATTCCCTGCCTCTTTTTCCCCGCATCTGATTCCCTGCCTCTGATTCCCCGCCTCTGATTCCCCATCTCTGATTCCCCACCTCTGATTCCCCGTGTCTGATTCCCTGCCTCTGATTCCCCGCCTCTGAATCCCAGCCTCTGATTCCCCATATCTGATTCCCCGCCTCTGATTCCCTGCCTCTGATTCCCCAGCTCTGATTCCCCGCCTTTGATTCCCCCCGTCTGATTCCCAGCCTCTGAATCCCCGTGTCTGATTTCCTGCCTCTGATTCCCCGCCTCTGATTCCCCATCTCTGATTCACCGCCTCTGATTCCCCATCTCTGATTCCCCACCTCTGATTCCCCATATCTGATTCCCTGCCTCTGTTTCCCCGCCTCTGATTCCCCACCTCTGTTTCCCCATATCTGATTCCCCGCCTCTGATTCCCCAACTCTAATACCCCACCTCTGATTCCCCAGCTCTGATTCCCCGCCTCTGATTCCCCGCATCTGATTCCCTGCCTCTGATTCCCCGCCTCTGATTCCAGGCCTCTGATTCCCAGCATCTGATTCCGGCCTCTGATTCCCGGCCTCTGATTCCCTGCTTCTGATTCTAATTCCCTGCCTCTGATTCCCCATCTCTGATTCCGCACATCTGATTCCTTGCCTCTGATTCCCCACCTCTGATTCCCCATATCTGATTCCCCGCCTGGGTTTCCCCGCCTCTGATTCCCCGCCTCTGTTTCCCAATATCTGAGTCCCCGCCTCTGATTCCCCAAATCTGATTCCCCACCTCTGATTCCCCAGCTCTGATTCCCCGCCTCTGATTCCCCGCATCTGATTCCCTGCATCTGATTCCAAGCCTCTGATTCCCAACCTCTGATTCCCCGCCTCTGTTTCCCCGCCTCTGATTCCCCGCCTCTGATTCCCCATATCTGATTCCCCGCCTCTGATTGCTCACCTCTGATTCCCCGCGTCTGATTCCCTGCCTCTGATTCCCCGCCTCTGATTCCCCATCTGTGATTCACAACCTCTGATGCCCCACCTCTGATTCCCCATATCTGATTCCCTGCCTCTCTTTCCCCGCCTCTGATTCCCCACCTCTGTTTCCCCATATCTGATTCCCCGCCTCTGATTCCCCAACTCTAATACCCCGCCTCTGATTCCCCAGCTCTGATTCCCCGCCTCTGATTCCCCGCATCTGATTCCCTGCCTCTGATTCCCCGCCTCTGATTCCAGGCCTCTGATTCCCAGCATCTGATTCCGGCCTCTGATTCCCGGCCTCTGATTCCCTGCTTCTGATTCTGATTCCCTGCCTCTGATTCCCCATCTCTGATTCCGCACATCTGATTCCCTGCCTCTGATTCCCCACCTCTGATTCCCCGCCTCTGTTTCCCCATATCTGATTCCCGGCCTCTGATTCCCCGCCTCTGATTCCCCATATCTGATTCCCTGCCTCTGATTCCCCAACTCTGATTCCCCGCCTCTGATTCCCCAGCTCTGTATCCCCGCCTCTGATTCCCCGCGTCTGATTCCCTGCCTCTGATTCCCCGCCTTGATTCCCCATCTCTGATTCACAACCTCTGATTCCCCACCTCTGATTCCCTATATTTGATTCCCCGCCTCTGTTTCCCCAGCTCTGATTCCCCAGCTCTGATTCCCCGCCTCTGATTCCCCGCATCTGATTCCCCATCTCTGATTCCGCACATCTGATTCCCTGCCTCTGATTCCCCACCTCTGATTCCCCATATCTGATTCCCCGCCTCTGTTTCCCCGCCTCTGATTCCCCGCCTCTGTTTCCCAATATCTAAGTCCCCACCTCTGATTCCCCAAATCTGATTCCCCACCTCTGATTCCCCAGCTCTGATTCCCCGCCTCTGATTCCCCGCATCTGATACCCTGCATCTGATTCCAAGCCTCTGATTCCCTGCCTCTGATTCCCAACCTCTGATTCCCCACCTCTGATTCCCCATATCTGATTCCCCGCCTCTGTTTCCCCGCCTCGGATTCCCCGCCTCTGTTTCCCCATATCTGATTCCCGGCCTCTGATTCCCCGCCTCTGATTCCCCATATCTGATTCCCTGCCTCTGATTCCCCAACTCTGATTCCCCGCCTCTGATTCCCCGTCTGTGATTCCACGCCTCTGATTCCCCGCCTCTGATTCCCTGCCTCTGATTCCCCGCCTTGATTCCCCATCTCTGATTCACAACCTCTGATTCCCCACCTCTGATTCCCTATATTTGATTCCCCGCCTCTGTTTCCCCAGCTCTGATTCCCCGCCTCAGATTCCCCGCGTCTGATTCCCTGCCTCTGATTCCCCGCCTCTGATTCCCTGCCTCTGATTCCCCATATCTGATTCCCCGCCTCTGATGCCCCAACTCTGATTCCCCGCTTCTGATTCCCTGCCTCTGATTCCCCGCCTCTGATTCCCCATCTGTGATTCACAACCTCTGATGCCCCACCTCTGATTCCCCATATCTGATTCCCTGCCTCTGTTTCCCCGCCTCTGATTCCCCACCTCTGTTTCCCCATATCTGATTCCCCGCCTCTGATTCCCCAACTCTAATACCCCGCCTCTGATTCCCCAGCTCTGATTCCCCGCCTCTGATTCCCCGCATCTGATTCCATGCCTCTGATTCCCCGCCTCTGATTCCAGGCCTCTGATTCCCATCATCTGATTCCGGCCTCTGATTCCCGGCCTCTGATTCCCTGCTTCTGATTCTGATTCCCTGCCTCTGATTCCCCATCTCTGATTCCGCACATCTGATTCCCTGCCTCTGATTCCCCACCTCTGATTCCCCATATCTGATTCCCCGCCTCTGTTTCCCCGCCTCTGATTTCCCGCCTCTGTTTCCCAATATCTAAGTCCCCACCTCTGATTCCCCAAATCTGATTCCCCGCCTCTGTTTCCCCGCCTCTGATTCCCCGCCTCTGATTCCCCATATCTGATTCCCCGCCTCTGATTGCCCACCTCTGATTCCCCGCGTCTGATTCCCTGCCTCTGATTCCCCGCCTCTGATTCCCCATCTGTGATTCACAACCTCTGATGCCCCACCTCTGATTCCCCATATCTGATTCCCTGCCTCTCTTTCCCCGCCTCTGATTCCCCACCTCTGTTTCCCCATATCTGATTCCCCGCCTCTGATTCCCCAACTCTAATACCCCGCCTCTGATTCCCCAGCTCTGATTCCCCGCCTCTGATTCCCCGCATCTGATTCCCTGCCTCTGATTCCCCGCCTCTGATTCCAGGCCTCTGATTCCCAGCATCTGATTCCGGCCTCTGATTCCCGGCCTCTGATTCCCTGCTTCTGATTCTGATTCCCTGCCTCTGATTCCCCATCTCTGATTCCGCACATCTGATTCCCTGCCTCTGATTCCCCACCTCTGATTCCCCATATCTGATTCCCCGCCTCTGTTTCCCCACCTCTGATTCCCCGCCTCTGTTTCCCAATATCTAAGTCCCCACCTCTGATTCCCCAAATCTGATTCCCCACCTCTGATTCCCCAGCTCTGATTCCCCGCCTCTGATTCCCCGCATCTGATACCCTGCATCTGATTCCAAGCCTCTGATTCCCTGCCTCTGATTCCCAACCTCTGATTCCCCACCTCTGATTCCCCATATCTGATTCCCCGCCTCTGTTTCCCCGCCTCGGATTCCCCGCCTCTGTTTCCCCATATCTGATTCCCGGCCTCTGATTCCCCGCCTCTGATTCCCCATATCTGATTCCCTGCCTCTGATTCCCCAACTCTGATTCCCCGCCTCTGATTCCCCAGCTCTGAATTCCCGCCTCTGATTCCCCGCGTCTGATTCCCTGCCTCTGATTCCCCGCCTTGATTCCCCATCTCTGATTCACAACCTCTTATTCCCCACCTCTGATTCCCTATATTTGATTCCCCGCCTCTGTTTCCCCACCTCTGATTCCCCGCCTCTGATTCCCCATATCTGATTCCCCGCCTCTGATTGCCCACCTCTGATTCCCAGCCTCTGATTCGCCAGCTCTGATTCCCCGCCTCTGATTCCCCGCATCTGATTCCCTGCCTCTGATTCCCCGCCTCTGATTCCCCATCTCTGATTCACCGCCTTTGATTTGCCACCTCTGATTCCCCATATCTGATTCCCCACCTCTGTTTCCCCGCCTCTGATTCCCCACCTCTGATTCTCCGTATCTCATTCCCCGCCTCTGAATCCCCATCTCTGATTCCCGGACTCTGATTCCCCTCCTCTGATTCCCGGCCTCTTATTCCCAGCATCTGATTCCCGGCCTCTGATTCCCGGCCTCTGATTCCCTGCTTCTGATTCCCTGCCTCTGATTCCCCATCTCTGATTCCGCACATCTGATTCCCTGCCTCTGATTCCCCACCTCTGATTCCCCATATCTGATTCCCCGCCTCTGTTTCCCCGCCTCTGATTCCCCGCCTCTGTTTCCCTATATCTAATTCCCCACCTCTGATGCCCCAACTCTGATTCCCCGCCTCTGATTCCCCAGCTCTGATTCCCCGCCTCTGTTTCCCCATATCTGATTCCCGCCTCTGATTCCCAACTATGATTCCCCGCCTCTGATTCCCCAGCTCTGATTCCCTGCCTCTGATTCCCCGCGTTCTATTCCCTGCCTCTGATTCCCCGCCTGTGATTCCCCATCACTGATTCACCACCTCTGATTCCCTACCTCTGATTCCCCATATCTAATTCCCCGCCTCTGTTTGCCCACCTCTGATTCCCCGCCTCTGTTTCCCCATATCTGATTCCCCGCCTCTGAATCCCCAACTCTGATTCCCTGCCTCAGATTCCCCAGCTCTGATTCCCCGCCTTTGATTCCCCCCGTCTGATTCCCAGCCTCTGAATCCCCGTGTCTGATTTCCTGCCTCTGATACCCCGCCTCTGATTCCCCATCTCTGATTCACCGCCTCTGATTCCCCACCTCTGATTCCCCATCTCTGATTCCGCACATCCAATTCCCTGCCTCTGATTCCCCAACTCTGATTCCCCACCTCTGATTCCCCAGCTCTGATTCCCCGCCTCAGATTCCCCGCGTCTGATTCCCTGCCTCTGATTCCCTGCCTCTGATTCCCTGCCTCTGATTCCCCATATCTGATTCCCCGCCTCTGATTCCCCAACTCTGATTCCCCGCTTCTGATTCCCTGCCTCTGATTCCCCGCCTCTGATTCCCCATCTGTGATTCACAACCTCTGATGCCCCACCTCTGATTCCCCATATCTGATTCCCTGCCTCTGTTTCCCCGCCTCTGATTCCCCACCTCTGTTTCCCCATATCTGATTCCCCGCCTCTGATTCCCCAACTCTAATACCCCGCCTCTGATTCCCCAGCTCTGATTCCCCGCCTCTGATTCCCCGCATCTGATTCCCTGCCTCTGATTCCCCGCCTCTGATTCCAGGCCTCTGATTCCCATCATCTGATTCCGGCCTCTGATTCCCGGCCTCTGATTCCCTGCTTCTGATTCTGATTCCCTGCCTCTGATTCCCCATCTCTGATTCCGCACATCTGATTCCCTGCCTCTGATTCCCCACCTCTGATTCCCCATATCTGATTCCCCGCCTCTGTTTCCCCGCCTCTGATTCCCCGCCTCTGTTTCCCAATATCTAAGTCCCCACCTCTGATTCCCCAAATCTGATTCGCCGCCTCTGTTTCCCCGCCTCTGATTCCCCGCCTCTGATTCCCCATATCTGATTCCCCGCCTCTGATTGCCCACCTCTGATTCCCCGCGTCTGATACCCTGCCTCTGATTCCCCGCCTCTGATTTCCCATCTCTGATTCACCACCTCTGATTCCCGGCCTCTGATTCCCCATCTCTGATTCCGCACATCCGATTCCCTGCCTATGATTCCCCAACTCTGATTCCCCACCTCTGATTCCCCAGCTCTGTTTCCCCGCCTCATATTCCCCGCGTCTGATTCCCTGCCTCTGATTCCCCGCCTCTGAATCCCTGCCTCTGATTCCCCATATCTGATTCCCCGCCTCTGATTCCCCAACTCTGATTCCCCGCTTCTGATTCCCTGCCTCTGATTCCCCGCCTCTGATTCCCCATCTGTGATTCACAACCTCTGATGCCCCACCTCTGATTCCCCATATCTGATTCCCTGCCTCTGTTTCCCCGCCTCTGATTCCCCGCCTCTGTTTCCCCATATCTGATTCCCCGCCTCTGATTCCCCAACTCTAATACCCCGTCTCTGATTCCCCAGCTCTGATTCCCCGCCTCTGATTCCCCGCATCTGATTCCCCATCTCTGATTCCGCACATCTGATTCCCTGCCTCTGATTCCCCACCTCTGATTCCCCATATCTGATTCCCCGCCTCTGTTTCCCCGCCTCTGATTCCCCGCCTCTGTTTCCCAATATCTAAGTCCCCACCTCTGATTCCCCAAATCTGATTCCCCACCTCTGATTCCCCAGCTCTGATTCCCCGCCTCTGATTCCCCGCATCTGATACCCTGCATCTGATTCCAAGCCTCTGATTCCCTGCCTCTGATTCCCAACCTCTGATTCCCCACCTCTGATTCCCCATATCTGATTCCCCGCCTCTGTTTCCCCGCCTCGGATTCCCCGCCTCTGTTTCCCCATATCTGATTCCCGGCCTCTGATTCCCCGCCTCTGATTCCCCATATCTGATTCCCTGCCTCTGATTCCCCAACTCTGATTCCCCGCCTCTGATTCCCCAGCTCTGAATCCCCGCCTCTGATTCCCCGCGTCTGATTCCCTGCCTCTGATTCCCCGCCTTGATTCCCCATCTCTGATTCACAACCTCTGATTCCCCACCTCTGATTCCCTATATTTGATTCCCCGCCTCTGTTTCCCCAGCTCTGATTCCCCGCCTCAGATTCCCCGCGTCTGATTCCCTGCCTCTGATTCCCCGCCTCTGATTCCCTGCCTCTGATTCCCCATATCTGATTCCCCGCCTCTGATGCCCCAACTCTGATTCCCCGCTTCTGATTCCCTGCCTCTGATTCCCCGCCTCTGATTCCCCATCTGTGATTCACAACCTCTGATGCCCCACCTCTGATTCCCCATATCTGATTCCCTGCCTCTGTTTCCCCGCCTCTGATTCCCCACCTCTGTTTCCCCATATCTGATTCCCCGCCTCTGATTCCCCAACTCTAATACCCCGCCTCTGATTCCCCAGCTCTGATTCCCCGCCTCTGATTCCCCGCATCTGATTCCATGCCTCTGATTCCCCGCCTCTGATTCCAGGCCTCTGATTCCCATCATCTGATTCCGGCCTCTGATTCCCGGCCTCTGATTCCCTGCTTCTGATTCTGATTCCCTGCCTCTGATTCCCCATCTCTGATTCCGCACATCTGATTCCCTGCCTCTGATTCCCCACCTCTGATTCCCCATATCTGATTCCCCGCCTCTGTTTCCCCGCCTCTGATTCCCCGCCTCTGTTTCCCAATATCTAAGTCCCCACCTCTGATTCCCCAAATCTGATTCCCCACCTCTGATTCCCCAGCTCTGATTCCCCGCCTCTGATTCCCCGCATCTGATTCCCTGCATCTGATTCCAAGCCTCTGATTCCCTGCCTCTGATTCCCAACCTCTGATTCCCCACCTCTGATTCCCCATATCTGATTTCCCGCCTCTGTTTCCCCGCCTCGGATTCCCCGCTTCAGTTTCCCCATATCTGATTCCCGGCCTCTGATTCCCCGCCTCAGATTCCCCGCCTCTGATTCCCTGCCTCTGATTCCCCATCTCCGATTCCCTGCCTCTGATTCCCAACCTCTGATTCCCCACCTCTGATTCCCCATATCTGATTCCCCGCCTCTGTTTCCCCGCCTCTGATTCCCCGCCTCTGATTCCCAACTCTGATTCCCCGCCTCTGATTCCCCAGCTCTGATTCCCCGTGTTTGATTCCCTGCCTCTGATTCCCTGCCCTGATTCCCCATCTCTGTTTCACCGCCTTTGATTCGCCACCTCTGATTCCACATATCTGATTCCCCGCCTCTGTTTCCCCGACTCTGATTCCCTTCCTCTGATTCCCAACCTCTGATTCCACACCTCTGATTCCCCATATCTGATTCCCCGCCTCTATTTCCCCATATCTGAATCCCCGCCTCTGATTCCCCAACTCTGATTCCCCGCCTCTGATTCCCCAGCTCTGATTCCCCGACTCTGATTCCCGGCGTCCGATTCCCTGCCTCTGATTCCCCGCCTCTGATTCCCCATCTCTGATTCCCCGCCTCTGATTCCCCGTGTCTGATTCCCTGCCTCTGATTCCCCGTGTCTGATTCCCTGCCTCTGATTCCCCGCCTCTGATTCCCCGCCTCTGATTCCCTGACACTGAATCCCTGCCCCTGATTCCCCACCTCTGATTCCCCATATCTGATTCCCTGCCTCTTTTTCCCCGCATCTGATTCCCTGCCTCTGATTCCCCGCCTCTGATTCCCCATCTCTGATTCCCCACCTCTGATTCCCCGTGTCTGATTCCCTGCCTCTGATTCCCCGCCTCTGAATCCCAGCCTCTGATTCCCCATATCTGATTCCCCGCCTCTGATTCCCTGCCTCTGATTCCCCAGCTCTGATTCCCCGCCTTTGATTCCCCCCGTCTGATTCCCAGCCTCTGAATCCCCGTGTCTGATTTCCTGCCTCTGATTCCCCGCCTCTGATTCCCCATCTCTGATTCACCGCCTCTGATTCCCCATCTCTGATTCCCCACCTCTGATTCCCCATATCTGATTCCCTGCCTCTGTTTCCCCGCCTCTGATTCCCCACCTCTGTTTCCCCATATCTGATTCCCCGCCTCTGATTCCCCAACTCTAATACCCCACCTCTGATTCCCCAGCTCTGATTCCCCGCCTCTGATTCCCCGCATCTGATTCCCTGCCTCTGATTCCCCGCCTCTGATTCCAGGCCTCTGATTCCCAGCATCTGATTCCGGCCTCTGATTCCCGGCCTCTGATTCCCTGCTTCTGATTCTGATTCCCTGCCTCTGATTCCCCATCTCTGATTCCGCACATCTGATTCCTTGCCTCTGATTCCCCACCTCTGATTCCCCATATCTGATTCCCCGCCTGGGTTTCCCCGCCTCTGATTCCCCGCCTCTGTTTCCCAATATCTGAGTCCCCGCCTCTGATTCCCCAAATCTGATTCCCCACCTCTGATTCCCCAGCTCTGATTCCCCGCCTCTGATTCCCCGCATCTGATTCCCTGCATCTGATTCCAAGCCTCTGATTCCCAACCTCTGATTCCCCGCCTCTGTTTCCCCGCCTCTGATTCCCCGCCTCTGATTCCCCATATCTGATTCCCCGCCTCTGATTGCTCACCTCTGATTCCCCGCGTCTGATTCCCTGCCTCTGATTCCCCGCCTCTGATTCCCCATCTGTGATTCACAACCTCTGATGCCCCACCTCTGATTCCCCATATCTGATTCCCTGCCTCTCTTTCCCCGCCTCTGATTCCCCACCTCTGTTTCCCCATATCTGATTCCCCGCCTCTGATTCCCCAACTCTAATACCCCGCCTCTGATTCCCCAGCTCTGATTCCCCGCCTCTGATTCCCCGCATCTGATTCCCTGCCTCTGATTCCCCGCCTCTGATTCCAGGCCTCTGATTCCCAGCATCTGATTCCGGCCTCTGATTCCCGGCCTCTGATTCCCTGCTTCTGATTCTGATTCCCTGCCTCTGATTCCCCATCTCTGATTCCGCACATCTGATTCCCTGCCTCTGATTCCCCACCTCTGATTCCCCATATCTGATTCCCCGCCTCTGTTTCCCCGCCTCTGATTCCCCGCCTCTGTTTCCCAATATCTAAGTCCCCATCTCTGATTCCCCAAATCTGATTCCCCACCTCTGATTCCCCAGCTCTGATTCCCCGCCTCTGATTCCCCGCATCTGATACCCTGCATCTGATCCCAAGCCTCTGATTCCCTGCCTCTGATTCCCAACCTCTGATTCCCCACCTCTGATTCCCCATATCTGATTCCCCGCCTCTGTTTCCCCGCCTCGGATTCCCCGCCTCTGTTTCCCCATATCTGATTCCCGGCCTCTGATTCCCCGCCTCTGATTCCCCATATCTGATTCCCTGCCTCTGATTCCCCAACTCTGATTCCCCGCCTCTGATTCCCCAGCTCTGTATCCCCGCCTCTGATTCCCCGCGTCTGATTCCCTGCCTCTGATTCCCCGCCTTGATTCCCCATCTCTGATTCACAACCTCTGATTCCCCACCTCTGATTCCCTATATTTGATTCCCCGCCTCTGTTTCCCCAGCTCTGATTCCCCATATCTGATTCCCCGCCTCCGATTCCCCAACTCTAATACCCCGCCTCTGATTCCCCAGCTCTGATTCCCCGCCTCTGATTCCCCGCATCTGATTCCATGCCTCTGATTCCCCGCCTCTGATTCCAGGCCTTTGATTCCCATCATCTGATTCCGGCCTCTGATTCCCGGCCTCTGATTCCCTGCTTCTGATTCTGATTCCCCACCTCTGATTCCCCATATCTGATTCCCCGCCTCTGTTTCCCCGCCTCTGATTCCCCACCTCTGATTCTCCATATCTCATTCCCCGCCTCTGAATCCCCATCTCTGATTCCCGGACTCTGATTCCCCTCCTCTGATTCCCGGCCTCATATTCCCAGCATCTGATTCCCGGCCTCTGATTCCCTGCCTCTGATTCCCTGCTTCTGATTCCCTGCCTCTGATTCCCCATCTCTGATTCCGCACATCTGATTCCCTGCCTCTGATTCCCCACCTCTGATTCCCCATATCTGATTCCCCGCCTCTGTTTCCCCGCCTCTGATTCCCCGCCTCTGTTTCCCTATATCTAATTCCCCACCTCTGATGCCCCAACTCTGATTCCCCGCCTCTGATTCCCCAGCTCTGATTCCCCGCCTCTGTTTCCCCATATCTGATTCCCGCCTCTGATTCCCAACTATGATTCCCCGCCTCTGATTCCCCAGCTCTGATTCCCTGCCTCTGATTCCCCGCGTTCTATTCCCTGCCTCTGATTCCCCGCCTGTGATTCCCCATCACTGATTCACCACCTCTGATTCCCTACCTCTGAATCCCCATATCTAATTCCCCGCCTCTGTTTGCCCGCCTCTGATTCCCCGCCTCTGTTTCCCCATATCTGATTCCCCGCCTCTGAATCCCCAACTCTGATTCCCTGCCTCAGATTCCCCAGCTCTGATTCCCCGCCTTTGATTCCCCCCGTCTGATTCCCAGCCTCTGAATCCCCGTGTCTGATTTCCTGCCTCTGATTCCCCGCCTCTGATTCCCCATCTCTGATTCACCGCCTCTGATTCCCCACCTCTGATTCCCCATCTCTGATTCCGCACATCCAATTCCCTGCCTCTGATTCCCCAACTCTGATTCCCCACCTCTGATTCCCCAGCTCTGATTCCCCGCCTCAGATTCCCCGCGTCTGATTCCCTGCCTCTGATTCCCTGCCTCTGATTCCCTGCCTCTGATTCCCCATATCTGATTCCCCGCCTCTGATTCCCCAACTCTGATTCCCCGCTTCTGATTCCCTGCCTCTGATTCCCCGCCTCTGATTCCCCATCTGTGATTCACAACCTCCGATGCCCCACCTCTGATTCCCCATATCTGATTCCCTGCCTCTGTTTCCCCGCCTCTGATTCCCCACCTCTGTTTCCCCATATCTGATTCCCCGCCTCTGATTCCCCAACTCTAATACCCCGCCTCTGATTGCCCAGCTCTGATTCCCCGCCTCTGATTCCCCGCATCTGATTCCCTGCCTCTGATTCCCCGCCTCTGATTCCAGGCCTCTGATTCCCATCATCTGATTCCGGCCTCTGATTCCCGGCCTCTGATTCCCTGCTTCTGATTCTGATTCCCTGCCTCTGATTCCCCATCTCTGATTCCGCACATCTGATTCCCTGCCTCTGATTCCCCACCTCTGATTCCCCATATCTGATTCCCCGCCTCTGTTTCCCCGCCTCTGATTCCCCGCCTCTGTTTCCCAATATCTAAGTCCCCACCTCTGATTCCCCAAATCTGATTCGCCGCCTCTGTTTCCCCGCCTCTGATTCCCCGCTTCTGATTCCCCATATCTGATTCCCCGCCTCTGATTGCCCACCTCTGATTCCCCGCGTCTGATACCCTGCCTCTGATTCCCCGCCTCTGATTTCCCATCTCTGATTCACCACCTCTGATTCCCGGCCTCTGATTCCCCATCTCTGATTCCGCACATCCGATTCCCTGCCTATGATTCCCCAACTCTGATTCCCCACCTCTGATTCCCCAGCTCTGTTTCCCCGCCTCATATTCCCCGCGTCTGATTCCCTTCCTCTGATTCCCCGCCTCTGAATCCCTGCCTCTGATTCCCCATATCTGATTCCCCGCCTCTGATTCCCAAACTCTGATTCCCCGCTTCTGATTCCCTGCCTCTGATTCCCCGCCTCTGATTCCCCATCTGTGATTCACAACCTCTGATGCCCCACCTCTGATTCTCCATATCTGATTCCCTGCCTCTGTTTCCCCGCCTCTGATTCCCCGCCTCTGTTTCCCCATATCTGATTCCCCGCCTCTGATTCCCCAACTCTAATACCCCGCCTCTGATTCCCCAGCTCTGATTCCCCGCCTCTGATTCCCCGCATCTGATTCCCTGCCTCTGATTCCCCGCCTCTGATTCCAGGCCTCTGATTCCCATCATCTGATTCCGGCCTCTGATTCCCGGCCTCTGATTCCCTGCTTCTGATTCTGATTCCCTGCCTCTGATTCCCCATCTCTGATTCCGCACATCTGATTCCCTGCCTCTGATTCCCCACCTCTGATTCCCCATATCTGATTCCCCGCCTCTGTTTCCCCGCCTCTGATTCCCCGCCTCTGTTTCACAATATCTAAGTCCCCACCTCTGATTCCCCAAATCTGATTCCCCACCTCTGATTCCCCAGCTCTGATTCCCCGCCTCTGATTCCCCGCATCTGATTCCCTGCATCTGATTCCAAGCCTCTGATTCCCTGCCTCTGATTCCCAACCTCTGATTCCCCACCTCTGATTCCCCATATCTGATTCCCCGCCTCTGTTTCCCCGCCTCGTATTCCCCGCTTCAGTTTCCCCATATCTGATTCCCGGCCTCTGATTCCCCGCCTCTGATTCCCCGCCTCTGATTCCCTGCCTCTGATTCCCCATCTCCGATTCCCCGCCTCTGTTTCCCCGCCTCTGATTCCCCGCCTCTGATTCCCCATATCTGATTCCCCGCCTCTGATTGCCCACCTCTGATTCCCCGCGTCTGATTCCCTGCCTCTGATTCCCCGCCTCTGATTCCCCATCTGTGATTCACAACCTCTGATGCCCCACCTCTGATTCCCCATATCTGATTCCCTGCCTCTCTTTCCCCGCCTCTGATTCCCCACCTCTGTTTCCCCATATCTGATTCCCCGCCTCTGATTCCCCAACTCTAATACCCCGCCTCTGATTCCCCAGCTCTGATTCCCCGCCTCTGATTCCCCGCATCTGATTCCCTGCCTCTGATTCCCCGCCTCTGATTCCAGGCCTCTGATTCCCAGCATCTGATTCCGGCCTCTGATTCCCGGCCTCTGATTCCCTGCTTCTGATTCTGATTCCCTGCCTCTGATTCCCCATCTCTGATTCCGCACATCTGATTCCCTGCCTCTGATTCCCCACCTCTGATTCCCCATATCTGATTCCCCGCCTCTGTTTCCCCGCCTCTGATTCCCCGCCTCTGTTTCCCAATATCTAAGTCCCCACCTCTGATTCCCCAAATCTGATTCCCCACCTCTGATTCACCAGCTCTGATTCCCCGCCTCTGATTCCCCGCATCTGATACCCTGCATCTGATTCCAAGCCTCTGATTCCCTGCCTCTGATTCCCAACCTCTGATTCCCCACCTCTGATTCCCCATATCTGATTCCCCGCCTCTGTTTCCCCGCCTCGGATTCCCCGCCTCTGTTTCCCCATATCTGATTCCCGGCCTCTGATTCCCCGCCTCTGATTCCCCATATCTGATTCCCTGCCTCTGATTCCCCAACTCTGATTCCCCGCCTCTGATTCCCCAGCTCTGAATTCCCGCCTCTGATTCCCCGCGTCTGATTCCCTGCCTCTGATTCCCCGCCTTGATTCCCCATCTCTGATTCACAACCTCTGATTCCCCACCTCTGATTCCCTATATTTGATTCCCCGCCTCTGTTTCCCCACCTCTGATTCCCCGCCTCTGATTCCCCATATCTGATTCCCCGCCTCTGATTGCCCACCTCTGATTCCCAGCCTCTGATTCGCCAGCTCTGATTCCCCGCCTCTGATTCCCCGCATCTGATTCCCTGCCTCTGATTCCCCGCCTCTGATTCCCCATCTCTGATTCACCGCCTTTGATTTGCCACCTCTGATTCCCCATATCTGATTCCCCACCTCTGTTTCCCCGCCTCTGATTCCCCACCTCTGATTCTCCGTATCTCATTCCCCGCCTCTGAATCCCCATCTCTGATTCCCGGACTCTGATTCCCCTCCTCTGATTCCCGGCCTCTTATTCCCAGCATCTGATTCCCGGCCTCTGATTCCCGGCCTCTGATTCCCTGCTTCTGATTCCCTGCCTCTGATTCCCCATCTCTGATTCCGCACATCTGATTCCCTGCCTCTGATTCCCCACCTCTGATTCCCCATATCTGATTCCCCGCCTCTGTTTCCCCGCCTCTGATTCCCCGCCTCTGTTTCCCTATATCTAATTCCCCACCTCTGATGCCCCAACTCTGATTCCCCGCCTCTGATTCCCCAGCTCTGATTCCCCGCCTCTGTTTCCCCATATCTGATTCCCGCCTCTGATTCCCAACTATGATTCCCCGCCTCTTATTCCCCAGCTCTGATTCCCTGCCTCTGATTCCCCGCGTTCTATTCCCTGCCTCTGATTCCCCGCCAGTGATTCCCCATCACTGATTCACCACCTCTGATTCCCTACCTCTGATTCCCCATATCTAATTCCCCGCCTCTGTTTGCCCACCTCTGATTACCCGCCTCTGTTTCCCCATATCTGATTCCCCGCCTCTGAATCCCCAACTCTGATTCCCTGCCTCAGATTCCCCAGCTCTGATTCCCCGCCTTTGATTCCCCCCGTCTGATTCCCAGCCTCTGAATCCCCGTGTCTGATTTCCTGCCTCTGATTCCCCGCCTCTGATTCCCCATCTCTGATTCACCGCCTCTGATTCCCCACCTCTGATTCCCCATCTCTGATTCCGCACATCCAATTCCCTGCCTCTGATTCCCCAACTCTGATTCCCCACCTCTGATTCCCCAGCTCTGATTCCCCGCCTCAGATTCCCCGCGTCTGATTCCCTGCCTCTGATTCCCTGCCTCTGATTCCCCATATCTGATTCCCCGCCTCTGATTCCCCAACTCTGATTCCCCGCTTCTGATTCCCTGCCTCTGATTCCCCGCCTCTGATTCCCCATCTGTGATTCACAACCTCTGATGCCCCACCTCTGATTCCCCATATCTGATTCCCAGCCTCTGTTTCCCCGCCTCTGATTCCCCACCTCTGTTTCCCCATATCTGATTCCCCGCCTCTGATTCCCCAACTCTAATACCCCGCCTCTGATTCCCCAGCTCTGATTCCCCGCCTCTGATTCCCCGCATCTGATTCCCTGCCTCTGATTCCCCGCCTCTGATTCCAGGCCTCTGATTCCCATCATCTGATTCCGGCCTCTGATTCCCGGCCTCTGATTCCCTGCTTCTGATTCTGATTCCCTGCCTCTGATTCCCCATCTCTGATTCCGCACATCTGATTCCCTGCCTCTGATTCCCCACCTCTGATTCCCCATATCTGATTCCCCGCCTCTGTTTCCCCGCCTCTGATTCCCCGCCTCTGTTTCCCAATATCTAAGTCCCCACCTCTGATTCCCCAAATCTGATTCGCCGCCTCTGTTTCCCCGCCTCTGATTCCCCGCCTCTGATTCCCCATATCTGATTCCCCGCCTCTGATTGCCCACCTCTGATTCCCCGCGTCTGATACCCTGCCTCTGATTCCCCGCCTCTGATTTCCCATCTCTGATTCACCACCTCTGATTCCCGGCCTCTGATTCCCCATCTCTGATTCCGCACATCCGATTCCCTGCCTATGATTCCCCAACTCTGATTCCCCACCTCTGATTCCCCAGCTCTGTTTCCCCGCCTCATATTCCCCGCGTCTGATTCCCTGCCTCTGATTCCCCGCCTCTGAATCCCTGCCTCTGATTCCCCATATCTGATTCCCCGCCTCTGATTCCCCAACTCTGATTCCCCGCTTCTGATTCCCTGCCTCTGATTCCCCGCCTCTGATTCCCCATCTGTGATTCACAACCTCTGATGCCCCACCTCTGATTCCCCATATCTGATTCCCTGCCTCTGTTTCCCCGCCTCTGATTCCCCGCCTCTGTTTCCCCATATCTGATTCCCCGCCTCTGATTCCCCAACTCTAATACCCCGCCTCTGATTCCCCAGCTCTGATTCCCCGCCTCTGATTCCCCGCATCTGATTCCCTGCCTCTGATTCCCCGCCTCTGATTCCAGGCCTCTGATTCCCATCATCTGATTCCGGCCTCTGATTCCCGGCCTCTGATTCCCTGCTTCTGATTCTGATTCCCTGCCTCTGATTCCCCATCTCTGATTCCGCACATCTGATTCCCTGCCTCTGATTCCCCACCTCTGATTCCCCATATCTGATTCCCCGCCTCTGTTTCCCCGCCTCTGATTCCCCGCCTCTGTTTCCCAATATCTAAGTCCCCACCTCTGATTCCCCAAATCTGATTCCCCACCTCTGATTCCCCAGCTCTGATTCCCCGCCTCTGATTCCCCGCATCTGATTCCCTGCATCTGATTCCAAGCCTCTGATTCCCTGCCTCTGATTCCCAACCTCTGATTCCCCACCTCTGATTCCCCATATCTGATTTCCCGCCTCTGTTTCCCCGCCTCGGATTCCCCGCTTCAGTTTCCCCATATCTGATTCCCGGCCTCTGATTCCCCGCCTCTGATTCCCCGCCTCTGATTCCCTGCCTCTGATTCCCCATCTCCGATTCCCTGCCTCTGATTCCCAACCTCTGATTCCCCACCTCTGATTCCCCATATCTGATTCCCCGCCTCTGTTTCCCCGCCTCTGATTCCCCGCCTCTGATTCCCAACTCTGATTCCCCGCCTCTGATTCCCCAGCTCTGATTCCCCGTGTTTGATTCCCTGCCTCTGATTCCCTGCCCTGATTCCCCATCTCTGTTTCTCCGCCTTTGATTCGCCACCTCTGATTCCACATATCTGATTCCCCGCCACTGTTTCCCCGACTCTGATTCCCTTCCTCTGATTCCCAACCTCTGATTCCACACCTCTGATTCCCCATATCTGATTCCCCGCCTCTATTTCCCCATATCTGAATCCCCGCCTCTGATTCCCCAACTCTGATTCCCCGCCTCTGATTCCCCAGCTCTGATTCCCCGACTCTGATTCCCGGCGTCCGATTCCCTGCCTCTGATTCCCCGCCTCTGATTCCCCATCTCTGATTCCCCGCCTCTGATTCCCCGTGTCTGATTCCCTGCCTCTGATTCCCCGTGTCTGATTCCCTGCCTCTGATTCCCCGCCTCTGATTCCCCGCCTCTGATTCCCTGACACTGAATCCCTGCCCCTGATTCCCCACCTCTGATTCCCCATATCTGATTCCCTGCCTCTTTTTCCCCGCATCTGATTCCCTGCCTCTGATTCCCCGCCTCTGATTCCCCATCTCTGATTCCCCACCTCTGATTCCCCGTGTCTGATTCCCTGCCTCTGATTCCCCGCCTCTGAATCCCAGCCTCTGATTCCCCATATCTGATTCCCCGCCTCTGATTCCCTGCCTCTGATTCCCCAGCTCTGATTCCCCGCCTTTGATTCCCCCCGTCTGATTCCCAGCCTCTGAATCCCCGTGTCTGATTTCCTGCCTCTGATTCCCCGCCTCTGATTCCCCATCTCTGATTCACCGCCTCTGATTCCCCATCTCTGATTCCCCACCTCTGATTCCCCATATCTGATTCCCTGCCTCTGTTTCCCCGCCTCTGATTCCCCACCTCTGTTTCCCCATATCTGATTCCCCGCCTCTGATTCCCCAACTCTAATACCCCACCTCTGATTCCCCAGCTCTGATTCCCCGCCTCTGATTCCCCGCATCTGATTCCCTGCCTCTGATTCCCCGCCTCTGATTCCAGGCCTCTGATTCCCAGCATCTGATTCCGGCCTCTGATTCCCGGCCTCTGATTCCCTGCTTCTGATTCTGATTCCCTGCCTCTGATTCCCCATCTCTGATTCCGCACATCTGATTCCTTGCCTCTGATTCCCCACCTCTGATTCCCCATATCTGATTCCCCGCCTGGGTTTCCCCGCCTCTGATTCCCCGCCTCTGTTTCCCAATATCTAAGTCCCCGCCTCTGATTCCCCAAATCTGATTCCCCACCTCTGATTCCCCAGCTCTGATTCCCCGCCTCTGATTCCCCGCATCTGATTCCCTGCATCTGATTCCAAGCCTCTGATTCCCAACCTCTGATTCCCCGCCTCTGTTTCCCCGCCTCTGATTCCCCGCCTCTGATTCCCCATATCTGATTCCCCGCCTCTGATTGCTCACCTCTGATTCCCCGCGTCTGATTCCCTGCCTCTGATTCCCCGCCTCTGATTCCCCATCTGTGATTCACAACCTCTGATGCCCCACCTCTGATTCCCCATATCTGATTCCCTGCCTCTCTTTCCCCGCCTCTGATTCCCCACCTCTGTTTCCCCATATCTGATTCCCCGCCTCTGATTCCCCAACTCTAATACCCCGCCTCTGATTCCCCAGCTCTGATTCCCCGCCTCTGATTCCCCGCATCTGATTCCCTGCCTCGGATTCCCCGCCTCTGATTCCAGGCCTCTGATTCCCAGCATCTGATTCCGGCCTCTGATTCCCGGCCTCTGATTCCCTGCTTCTGATTCTGATTCCCTGCCTCTGATTCCCCATCTCTGATTCCGCACATCTGATTCCCTGCCTCTGATTCCCCACCTCTGATTCCCCATATCTGATTCCCCGCCTCTGTTTCCCCGCCTCTGATTCCCCGCCTCTGTTTCCCAATATCTAAGTCCCCATCTCTGATTCCCCAAATCTGATTCCCCACCTCTGATTCCCCAGCTCTGATTCCCCGCCTCTGATTCCCCGCATCTGATACCCTGCATCTGATTCCAAGCCTCTGATTCCCTGCCTCTGATTCCCAACCTCTGATTCCCCACCTCTGATTCCCCATATCTGATTCCCCGCCTCTGTTTCCCCGCCTCGGATTCCCCGCCTCTGTTTCCCCATATCTGATTCCCGGCCTCTGATTCCCCGCCTCTGATTCCCCATATCTGATTCCCTGCCTCTGATTCCCCAACTCTGATTCCCCGCCTCTGATTCCCCAGCTCTGTATCCCCGCCTCTGATTCCCCGCGTCTGATTCCCTGCCTCTGATTCCCCGCCTTGATTCCCCATCTCTGATTCACAACCTCTGATTCCCCACCTCTGATTCCCTATATTTGATTCCCCGCCTCTGTTTCCCCAGCTCTGATTCCCCATATCTGATTCCCCGCCTCCGATTCCCCAACTCTAATACCCCGCCTCTGATTCCCCAGCTCTGATTCCCCGCCTCTGATTCCCCGCATCTGATTCCATGCCTCTGATTCCCCGCCTCTGATTCCAGGCCTCTGATTCCCATCATCTGATTCCGGCCTCTGATTCCCGGCCTCTGATTCCCTGCTTCTGATTCTGATTCCCCACCTCTGATTCCCCATATCTGATTCCCCGCCTCTGTTTCCCCGCCTCTGATTCCCCACCTCTGATTCTCCATATCTCATTCCCCGCCTCTGAATCCCCATCTCTGATTCCCGGACTCTGATTCCCCTCCTCTGATTCCCGGCCTCTTATTCCCAGCATCTGATTCCCGGCCTCTGATTCCCGGCCTCTGATTCCCTGCTTCTGATTCCCTGCCTCTGATTCCCCATCTCTGATTCCGCACATCTGATTCCCTGCCTCTGATTCCCCACCTCTGATTCCCCATATCTGATTCCCCGCCTCTGTTTCCCCGCCTCTGATTCCCCGCCTCTGTTTCCCTATATCTAATTCCCCACCTCTGATGCCCCAACTCTGATTCCCCGCCTCTGATTCCCCAGCTCTGATTCCCCGCCTCTGTTTCCCCATATCTGATTCCCGCCTCTGATTCCCAACTATGATTCCCCGCCTCTGATTCCCCAGCTCTGATTCCCTGCCTCTGATTCCCCGCGTTCTATTCCCTGCCTCTGATTCCCCGCCTGTGATTCCCCATCACTGATTCACCACCTCTGATTCCCTACCTCTGATTCCCCATATCTAATTCCCCGCCTCTGTTTGCCCGCCTCTGATTCCCCGCCTCTGTTTCCCCATATCTGATTCCCGGCCTCTGAATCCCCAACTCTGATTCCCTGCCTCAGATTCCCCAGCTCTGATTCCCCGCCTTTGATTCCCCCCGTCTGATTCCCAGCCTCTGAATCCCCGTGTCTGATTTCCTGCCTCTGATTCCCCGCCTCTGATTCCCCATCTCTGATTCACCGCCTCTGATTCCCCACCTCTGATTCCCCATCTCTGATTCCGCACATCCAATTCCCTGCCTCTGATTCCCCAACTCTGATTCCCCACCTCTGATTCCCCAGCTCTGATTCCCCGCCTCAGATTCCCCGCGTCTGATTCCCTGCCTCTGATTCCCTGCCTCTGATTCCCTGCCTCTGATTCCCCATATCTGATTCCCCGCCTCTGATTCCCCAACTCTGATTCCCCGCTTCTGATTCCCTGCCTCTGATTCCCCGCCTCTGATTCCCCATCTGTGATTCACAACCTCCGATGCCCCACCTCTGATTCCCCATATCTGATTCCCTGCCTCTGTTTCCCCGCCTCTGATTCCCCACCTCTGTTTCCCCATATCTGATTCCCCGCCTCTGATTCCCCAACTCTAATACCCCGCCTCTGATTGCCCAGCTCTGATTCCCCGCCTCTGATTCCCCGCATCTGATTCCCTGCCTCTGATTCCCCGCCTCTGATTCCAGGCCTCTGATTCCCATCATCTGATTCCGGCCTCTGATTCCCGGCCTCTGATTCCCTGCTTCTGATTCTGATTCCCTGCCTCTGATTCCCCATCTCTGATTCCGCACATCTGATTCCCTGCCTCTGATTCCCCACCTCTGATTCCCCATATCTGATTCCCCGCCTCTGTTTCCCCGCCTCTGATTCCCCGCCTCTGTTTCCCAATATCTAAGTCCCCACCTCTGATTCCCCAAATCTGATTCGCCGCCTCTGTTTCCCCGCCTCTGATTCCCCGCCTCTGATTCCCCATATCTGATTCCCCGCCTCTGATTGCCCACCTCTGATTCCCCGCGTCTGATACCCTGCCTCTGATTCCCCGCCTCTGATTTCCCATCTCTGATTCACCACCTCTGATTCCCGGCCTCTGATTCCCCATCTCTGATTCCGCACATCCGATTCCCTGCCTATGATTCCCCAACTCTGATTCCCCACCTCTGATTCCCCAGCTCTGTTTCCCCGCCTCATATTCCCCGCGTCTGATTCCCTGCCTCTGATTCCCCGCCTCTGAATCCCTGCCTCTGATTCCCCATATCTGATTCCCCGCCTCTGATTCCCCAACTCTGATTCCCCGCTTCTGATTCCCTGCCTCTGATTCCCCGCCTCTGATTCCCCATCTGTGATTCACAACCTCTGATTCCCCATATCTGATTCCCTGCCTCTGTTTCCCCGCCTCTGATTCCCCGCCTCTGTTTCCCCATATCTGATTCCCCGCCTCTGATTCCCCAACTCTAATACCCCGCCTCTGATTCCCCAGCTCTGATTCCCCGCCTCTGATTCCCCGCATCTGATTCCCTGCCTCTGATTCCCCGCCTCTGATTCCAGGCCTCTGATTCCCATCATCTGATTCCGGCCTCTGATTCCCGGCCTCTGATTCCCTGCTTCTGATTCTGATTCCCTGCCTCTGATTCCCCATCTCTGATTCCGCACATCTGATTCCCTGCCTCTGATTCCCCACCTCTGATTCCCCATATCTGATTCCCCGCCTCTGTTTCCCCGCCTCTGATTCCCCGCCTCTGTTTCACAATATCTAAGTCCCCACCTCTGATTCCCCAAATCTGATTCCCCACCTCTGATTCCCCAGCTCTGATTCCCCGCCTCTGATTCCCCGCATCTGATTCCCTGCATCTGATTCCAAGCCTCTGATTCCCTGCCTCTGATTCCCAACCTCTGATTCCCCACCTCTGATTCCCCATATCTGATTCCCCGCCTCTGTTTCCCCGCCTCGTATTCCCCGCTTCAGTTTCCCCATATCTGATTCCCGGCCTCTGATTCCCCGCCTCTGATTCCCCGCCTCTGATTCCCTGCCTCTGATTCCCCATCTCCGATTCCCTGCCTCTGATTCCCAACCTCTGATTCCCCACCTCTGATTCCCCATATCTGATTCCCCGCCTCTGTTTCCCCGCCTCTGATTCCCCGCCTCTGATTCCCAACTCTGATTCCCCGCCTCTGATTCCCCAGCTCTGATTCCCCGTGTTTGATTCCCTGCCTCTGATTCCCTGCCCTGATTCCCCATCTCTGTTTCACCGCCTTTGATTCGCCACCTCTGATTCCACATATCTGATTCCCCGCCTCTGTTTCCCCGACTCTGATTCCCTTCCTCTGATTCCCAACCTCTGATTCCACACCTCTGATTCCCCATATCTGATTCCCCGCCTCTATTTCCCCATATCTGAATCCCCGCCTCTGATTCCCCAACTCTGATTCCCCGCCTCTGATTCCCCAGCTCTGATTCCCCGACTCTGATTCCCGGCGTCCGATTCCCTGCCTCTGATTCCCCATCTCTGATTCCCCGCCTCTGATTCCCCGTGTCTGATTCCCTGCCTCTGATTCCCAGTGTCTGATTCCCTGCCTCTGATTCCCCGCCTCTGATTCCCCGCCTCTGATTCCCCGACACTGAATCCCTGCCCCTGATTCCCCACCTCTGATTCCCCATATCTGATTCCCTGCCTCTTTTTCCCCGCATCTGATTCCCTGCCTCTGATTCCCCGCCTCTGATTCCCCATCTCTGATTCCCCACCTCTGATTCCCCGTGTCTGATTCCCTGCCTCTGATTCCCCGCCTCTGAATCCCAGCCTCTGATTCCCCATATCTGATTCCCCGCCTCTGATTCCCTGCCTCTGATTCCCCAGCTCTGATTCCCCGCCTTTGATTCCCCCCGTCTGATTCCCAGCCTCTGAATCCCCGTGTCTGATTTCCTGCCTCTGATTCCCCGCCTCTGATTCCCCATCTCTGATTCACCGCCTCTGATTCCCCATCTCTGATTCCCCACCTCTGATTCCCCATATCTGATTCCCTGCCTCTGTTTCCCCGCCTCTGATTCCCCACCTCTGTTTCCCCATATCTGATTCCCCGCCTCTGATTCCCCAACTCTAATACCCCACCTCTGATTCCCCAGCTCTGATTCCCCGCCTCTGATTCCCCGCATCTGATTCCCTGCCTCTGATTCCCCGCCTCTGATTCCAGGCCTCTGATTCCCAGCATCTGATTCCGGCCTCTGATTCCCGGCCTCTGATTCCCTGCTTCTGATTCTGATTCCCTGCCTCTGATTCCCCATCTCTGATTCCGCACATCTGATTCCTTGCCTCTGATTCCCCACCTCTGATTCCCCATATCTGATTCCCCGCCTGGGTTTCCCCGCCTCTGATTCCCCGCCTCTGTTTCCCAATATCTAAGTCCCCGCCTCTGATTCCCCAAATCTGATTCCCCACCTCTGATTCCCCAGCTCTGATTCCCCGCCTCTGATTCCCCGCATCTGATTCCCTGCATCTGATTCCAAGCCTCTGACTCCCAACCTCTGATTCCCCGCCTCTGTTTCCCCGCCTCTGATTCCCCGCCTCTGATTCCCCATATCTGATTCCCCGCCTCTGATTGCTCACCTCTGATTCCCCGCGTCTGATTCCCTGCCTCTGATTCCCCGCCTCTGATTCCCCATCTGCGATTCACAACCTCTGATGCCCCACCTCTGATTCCCCATATCTGATTCCCTGCCTCTCTTTCCCCGCCTCTGATTCCCCACCTCTGTTTCCCCATATCTGATTCCCCGCCTCTGATTCCCCAACTCTAATACCCCGCCTCTGATTCCCCAGCTCTGATTCCCCGCCTCTGATTCCCCGCATCTGATTCCCTGCCTCTGATTCCCCGCCTCTGATTCCAGGCCTCTGATTCCCAGCATCTGATTCCGGCCTCTGATTCCCGGCCTCTGATTCCCTGCTTCTGATTCTGATTCCCTGCCTCTGATTCCCCATCTCTGATTCCGCACATCTGATTCCCTGCCTCTGATTCCCCACCTCTGATTCCCCATATCTGATTCCCCGCCTCTGTTTCCCCGCCTCTGATTCCCCGCCTCTGTTTCCCAATATCTAAGTCCCCATCTCTGATTCCCCAAATCTGATTCCCCACCTCTGATTCCCCAGCTCTGATTCCCCGCCTCTGATTCCCCGCATCTGATACCCTGCATCTGATTCCAAGCCTCTGATTCCCTGCCTCTGATTCCCAACCTCTGATTCCCCACCTCTGATTCCCCATATCTGATTCCCCGCCTCTGTTTCCCCGCCTCGGATTCCCAGCCTCTGTTTCCCCATATCTGATTCCCGGCCTCTGATTCCCCGCCTCTGATTCCCCATATCTGATTCCCTGCCTCTGATTCCCCAACTCTGATTCCCCGCCTCTGATTCCCCAGCTCTGAATCCCCGCCTCTGATTCCCCGCGTCTGATTCCCTGCCTCTGATTCCCCGCCTTGATTCCCCATCTCTGATTCACAACCTCTGATTCCCCACCTCTGATTCCCTATATTTGATTCCCCGCCTCTGTTTCCCCAGCTCTGATTCCCCATATCTGATTCCCCGCCTCCGATTCCCCAACTCTAATACCCCGCCTCTGATTCCCCAGCTCTGATTCCCCGCCTCTGATTCCCCGCATCTGATTCCATGCCTCTGATTCCCCGCCTCTGATTCCAGGCCTCTGATTCCCATCATCTGATTCCGGCCTCTGATTCCCGGCCTCTGATTCCCTGCTTCTGATTATGATTCCCTGCCTCTGATTCCCCATCTCTGATTCCGCACATCTGATTCCCTGCCTCTGATTCCCCACCTCTGATTCCCCATATCTGATTCCCCGCCTCTGTTTCCCCGCCTCTGATTTCCCGCCTCTGTTTCCCAATATCTAAGTCCCCACCTCTGATTCCCCAAATCTGATTCCCCGCCTCTGTTTCCCCGCCTCTGATTCCCCGCCTCTGATTCCCCATATCTGATTCCCCGCCTCTGATTGCCCACCTCTGATTCCCCGCGTCTGATTCCCTGCCTCTGATTCCCCGCCTCTGATTCCCCATCTGTGATTCACAACCTCTGATGCCCCACCTCTGATTCCCCATATCTGATTCCCTGCCTCTCTTTCCCCGCCTCTGATTCCCCACCTCTGTTTCCCCATATCTGATTCCCCGCCTCTGATTCCCCAACTCTAATACCCCGCCTCTGATTCCCCAGCTCTGATTCCCCGCCTCTGATTCCCCGCATCTGATTCCCTGCCTCTGATTCCCCGCCTCTGATTCCAGTCCTCTGATTCCCAGCATCTGATTCCGGCCTCTGATTCCCGGCCTCTGATTCCCTGCTTCTGATTCTGATTCCCTGCCTCTGATTCCCCATCTCTGATTCCGCACATCTGATTCCCTGCCTCTGATTCCCCACCTCTGATTCCCCATATCTGATTCCCCGCCTCTGTTTCCCCGCCTCTGATTCCCCGCCTCTGTTTCCCAATATCTAAGTCCCCGCCTCTGATTTCCCAAATCTGATTCCCCACCTCTGATTCCCCAGCTCTGATTCCCCGCCTCTGATTCCCCGCATCTGATTCCCTGCATCTGATTCCAAGCCTCTGACTCCCAACCTCTGATTCCCCGCCTCTGTTTCCCCGCCTCTGATTCCCCGCCTCTGATTCCCCATATCTGATTCCCCGCCTCTGATTGCTCACCTCTGATTCCCCGCGTCTGATTCCCTGCCTCTGATTCCCCGCCTCTGATTCCCCATCTGCGATTCACAACCTCTGATGCCCCACCTCTGATTCCCCATATCTGATTCCCTGCCTCTCTTTCCCCGCCTCTGATTCCCCACCTCTGTTTCCCCATATCTGATTCCCCGCCTCTGATTCCCCAACTCTAATACCCCGCCTCTGATTCCCCAGCTCTGATTCCCCGCCTCTGATTCCCCGCATCTGATTCCCTGCCTCTGATTCCCCGCCTCTGATTCCAGGCCTCTGATTCCCAGCATCTGATTCCGGCCTCTGATTCCCGGCCTCTGATTCCCTGCTTCTGATTCTGATTCCCTGCCTCTGATTCCCCATCTCTGATTCCGCACATCTGATTCCCTGCCTCTGATTCCCCACCTCTGATTCCCCATATCTGATTCCCCGCCTCTGTTTCCCCGCCTCTGATTCCCCGCCTCTGTTTCCCAATATCTAAGTCCCCATCTCTGATTCCCCAAATCTGATTCCCCACCTCTGATTCCCCAGCTCTGATTCCCCGCCTCTGATTCCCCACATCTGATACCCTGCATCTGATTCCAAGCCTCTGATTCCCTGCCTCTGATTCCCAACCTCTGATTCCCCACCTCTGATTCCCCATATCTGATTCCCCGCCTCTGTTTCCCCGCCTCGGATTCCCAGCCTCTGTTTCCCCATATCTGATTCCCGGCCTCTGATTCCCCGCCTCTGATTCCCCATATCTGATTCCCTGCCTCTGATTCCCCAACTCTGATTCCCCGCCTCTGATTCCCCAGCTCTGAATCCCCGCCTCTGATTCCCCGCGTCTGATTCCCTGCCTCTGATTCCCCGCCTTGATTCCCCATCTCTGATTCACAACCTCTGATTCCCCACCTCTGATTCCCTATATTTGATTCCCCGCCTCTGTTTCCCCAGCTCTGATTCCCCATATCTGATTCCCCGCCTCCGATTCCCCAACTCTAATACCCCGCCTCTGATTCCCCAGCTCTGATTCCCCGCCTCTGATTCCCCGCATCTGATTCCATGCCTCTGATTCCCCGCCTCTGATTCCAGGCCTCTGATTCCCATCATCTGATTCCGGCCTCTGATTCCCGGCCTCTGATTCCCTGCTTCTGATTATGATTCCCTGCCTCTGATTCCCCATCTCTGATTCCGCACATCTGATTCCCTGCCTCTGATTCCCCACCTCTGATTCCCCATATCTGATTCCCCGCCTCTGTTTCCCCGCCTCTGATTTCCCGCCTCTGTTTCCCAATATCTAAGTCCCCACCTCTGATTCCCCAAATCTGATTCCCCGCCTCTGTTTCCCCGCCTCTGATTCCCCGCCTCTGATTCCCCATATCTGATTCCCCGCCTCTGATTGCCCACCTCTGATTCCCCGCGTCTGATTCCCTGCCTCTGATTCCCCGCCTCTGATTCCCCATCTGTGATTCACAACCTCTGATGCCCCACCTCTGATTCCCCATATCTGATTCCCTGCCTCTCTTTCCCCGCCTCTGATTCCCCACCTCTGTTTCCCCATATCTGATTCCCCGCCTCTGATTCCCCAACTCTAATACCCCGCCTCTGATTCCCCAGCTCTGATTCCCCGCCTCTGATTCCCCGCATCTGATTCCCTGCCTCTGATTCCCCGCCTCTGATTCCAGGCCTCTGATTCCCAGCATCTGATTCCGGCCTCTGATTCCCGGCCTCTGATTCCCTGCTTCTGATTCTGATTCCCTGCCTCTGATTCCCCATCTCTGATTCCGCACATCTGATTCCCTGCCTCTGATTCCCCACCTCTGATTCCCCATATCTGATTCCCCGCCTCTGTTTCCCCGCCTCTGATTCCCCGCCTCTGTTTCCCAATATCTAAGTCCCCACCTCTGATTCCCCAAATCTGATTCCCCACCTCTGATTCCCCAGCTCTGATTCCCCGCCTCTGATTCCCCGCATCTGATACCCTGCATCTGATTCCAAGCCTCTGATTCCCTGCCTCTGATTCCCAACCTCTGATTCCCCACCTCTGATTCCCCATATCTGATTCCCCGCCTCTGTTTCCCCGCCTCGGATTCCCCGCCTCTGTTTCCCCATATCTGATTCCCGGCCTCTGATTCCCCGCCTCTGATTCCCCATATCTGATTCCCTGCCTCTGATTCCCCAACTCTGATTCCCCGCCTCTGATTCCCCAGCTCTGAATTCCCGCCTCTGATTCCCTGCGTCTGATTCCCTGCCTCTGATTCCCCGCCTTGATTCCCCATCTCTGATTCACAACCTCTGATTCCCCACCTCTGATTCCCTATATTTGATTCCCCGCCTCTGTTTCCCCACCTCTGATTCCCCGCCTCTGATTCCCCATATCTGATTCCCCGCCTCTGATTGCCCACCTCTGATTCCCAGCCTCTGATTCGCCAGCTCTGATTCCCCGCCTCTGATTCCCCGCATCTGATTCCCTGCCTCTGATTCCCCGCCTCTGATTCCCCATCTCTGATTCACCGCCTTTGATTCGCCACCTCTGATTCCCCATATCTGATTCCCCACCTCTGTTTCCCCGCCTCTGATTCCCCACCTCTGATTCTCCATATCTCATTCCCCGCCTCTGAATCCCCATCTCTGATTCCCGGACTCTGATTCCCCTCCTCTGATTCCCGGCCTCTTATTCCCAGCATCTGATTCCCGGCCTCTGATTCCCGGCCTCTGATTCCCTGCTCCTGATTCCCTGCCTCTGATTCCCCATCTCTGATTCCGCACATCTGATTCCCTGCCTCTGATTCCCCACCTCTGATTCCCCATATCTGATTCCCCGCCTCTGTTTCCCTATATCTAATTCCCCACCTCTGATGCCCCAACTCTGATTCCCCGCCTCTGATTCCCCAGCTCTGATTCCCCGCCTCTGTTTCCCCATATCTGATTCCCGCCTCTGATTCCCAACTATGATTCCCCGCCTCTGATTCCCCAGCTCTGATTCCCTGCCTCTGATTCCCCGCGTCTGATTCCCTGCCTCTGATTCCCCGCCTTGATTCCCCATCTCTGATTCACAACCTCTGATTCCCCACCTCTGATTCCCTATATTTGATTCCCCGCCTCTGTTTCCCCAGCTCTGATTCCCCGCCTCAGATTCCCCGCGTCTGATTCCCTGCCTCTGATTCCCCGCCTCTGATTCCCTGCCTCTGATTCCCCATATCTGATTCCCCACCTCTGATTGCCCAACTCTGATTCCCCGCTTCTGATTCCCTGCCTCTGATTCCCCAACTCTAATACCCCGCCTCTGATTCCCCAGCTCTGATTCCCCGCCTCTGATTCCCCGCATCTGATTCCCTGCCTCTGATTCCCCGCCTCTGATTCCAGGCCTCTGATTCCCAGCATCTGATTCCGGCCTCTGATTCCCGGCCTCTGATTCCCTGCTTCTGATTCTGATTCCCTGCCTCTGATTCCCCATCTCTGATTCCGCACATCTGATTCCCTGCCTCTGATTCCCCACCTCTGATTCCCCATATCTGATTCCCCGCCTCTGTTTCCCCGCCTCTGATTCCCCGCCTCTGTTTCCCAATATCTAAGTCCCCACCTCTGATTCCCCAAATCTGATTCCCCACCTCTGATTCCCCAGCTCTGATTCCCCGCCTCTGATTCCCCGCATCTGATACCCTGCATCTGATTCCAAGCCTCTGATTCCCTGCCTCTGATTCCCAACCTCTGATTCCCCACCTCTGATTCCCCATATCTGATTCCCCGCCTCTGTTTCCCCGCCTCGGATTCCCCGCCTCTGTTTCCCCATATCTGATTCCCGGCCTCTGATTCCCCGCCTCTGATTCCCCATATCTGATTCCCTGCCTCTGATTCCCCAACTCTGATTCCCCGCCTCTGATTCCCCAGCTCTGAATTCCCGCCTCTGATTCCCTGCGTCTGATTCCCTGCCTCTGATTCCCCGCCTTGATTCCCCATCTCTGATTCACAACCTCTGATTCCCCACCTCTGATTCCCTATATTTGATTCCCCGCCTCTGTTTCCCCACCTCTGATTCCCCGCCTCTGATTCCCCATATCTGATTCCCCGCCTCTGATTGCCCACCTCTGATTCCCAGCCTCTGATTCGCCAGCTCTGATTCCCCGCCTCTGATTCCCCGCATCTGATTCCCTGCCTCTGATTCCCCGCCTCTGATTCCCCATCTCTGATTCACCGCCTTTGATTCGCCACCTCTGATTCCCCATATCTGATTCCCCACCTCTGTTTCCCCGCCTCTGATTCCCCACCTCTGATTCTCCATATCTCATTCCCCGCCTCTGAATCCCCATCTCTGATTCCCGGACTCTGATTCCCCTCCTCTGATTCCCGGCCTCTTATTCCCAGCATCTGATTCCCGGCCTCTGATTCCCGGCCTCTGATTCCCTGCTCCTGATTCCCTGCCTCTGATTCCCCATCTCTGATTCCGCACATCTGATTCCCTGCCTCTGATTCCCCACCTCTGATTCCCCATATCTGATTCCCCGCCTCTGTTTCCCTATATCTAATTCCCCACCTCTGATGCCCCAACTCTGATTCCCCGCCTCTGATTCCCCAGCTCTGATTCCCCGCCTCTGTTTCCCCATATCTGATTCCCGCCTCTGATTCCCAACTATGATTCCCCGCCTCTGATTCCCCAGCTCTGATTCCCTGCCTCTGATTCCCCGCGTCTGATTCCCTGCCTCTGATTCCCCGCCTTGATTCCCCATCTCTGATTCACAACTTCTGATTCCCCACCTCTGATTCCCTATATTTGATTCCCCGCCTCTGTTTCCCCAGCTCTGATTCCCCGCCTCAGATTCCCCGCGTCTGATTCCCTGCCTCTGATTCCCCGCCTCTGATTCCCTGCCTCTGATTCCCCATATCTGATTCCCCACCTCTGATTGCCCAAATCTGATTCCCCGCTTCTGATTCCCTGCCTCTGATTCCCCGCCTCTGATTCCCCATCTGTGATTCACAACCTCTGATGCCCCACCTCTGATTCCCCATATCTGATTCCCTGCCTCTGTTTCCCCGCCTCTGATTCCCCACCTCTGTTTCCCCATATCTGATTCCCCGCCTCTGATTCCCCAACTCTAATACCCCGCCTCTGATTCCCCAGCTCTGATTCCCCGCCTCTGATTCCCCGCATCTGATTCCATGCCTCTGATTCCCCGCCTCTGATTCCAGGCCTCTGATTCCCATCATCTGATTCCGGCCTCTGATTCCCGGCCTCTGATTCCCTGCTTCTGTTTCTGATTCCCTGCCTCTGATTCCCCATCTCTGATTCCGCACATCTGATTCCCTGCCTCTGATTCCCCACCTCTGATTCCCCATATCTGATTCCCCGCCTCTGTTTCCCCGCCTCTGATTCCCCGCCTCTGTTTCCCAATATCTAAGTCCCCACCTCTGATTCCCCAAATCTGATTCCCCGCCTCTGTTTCCCCGCCTCTGATTCCCCGCCTCTGATTCCCCATATCTGATTCCCCGCCTCTAATTGCCCACATCTGATTCCCCGCGTCTGATTACCTGCCTCTGATTCCCCGCCTCTGATTCCCCATCTGTGATTCACAACCTCTGATGCCCCACCTCTGATTCCCCATATCTGATTCCCTGCCTCTCTTTCCCCGCCTCTGATTCCCAACCTCTGTTTCCCCATATCTGATTCCCCGCCTCTGATTCCCCAACTCTAATACCCCGCCTCTGATTCCCCAGCTCTGATTCCCCGCCTCTGATTACCCGCATCTGATTCCCTGCCTCTGATTCCCCGCCTCTGATTCCAGGCCTCTGATTCCCAGCATCTGATTCCGGCCTCTGATTCCCGGCCTCTGATTCCCTGCTTCTGATTCTGATTCCCTGCCTCTGATTCCCCATCTCTGATTCCGCACATCTGATTCCCTGCCTCTGATTCCCCACCTCTGATTCCCCATATCTGATTCCCCGCCTCTGTTTCCCCGCCTCTGATTCCCCGCCTCTGTTTCCCAATATCTAAGTCCCCACCTCTGATTCCCCAAATCTGATTCCCCACCTCTGATTCCCCAGCTCTGATTCCCCGCCTCTGATTCCCCGCATCTGATACCCTGCATCTGATTCCAAGCCTCTGATTCCCTGCCTCTGATTCCCAACCTCTGATTCCCCACCTCTGATTCCCCATATCTGATTCCCCGCCTCTGTTTCCCCGCCTCGGATTCCCCGCCTCTGTTTCCCCATATCTGATTCCCGGCCTCTGATTCCCCGCCTCTGATTCCCCATATCTGATTCCCTGCCTCTGATTCCCCAACTCTGATTCCCCGCCTCTGATTCCCCAGCTCTGAATTCCCGCCTCTGATTCCCCGCGTCTGATTCCCTGCCTCTGATTCCCCGCCTTGATTCCCCATCTCTGATTCACAACCTCTGATTCCCCACCTCTGATTCCCTATATTTGATTCCCCGCCTCTGTTTCCCCACCTCTGATTCCCCGCCTCTGATTCCCCATATCTGATTCCCCGCCTCTGATTGCCCACCTCTGATTCCCAGCCTCTGATTCGCCAGCTCTGATTCCCCGCCTCTGATTCCCCGCATCTGATTCCCTGCCTCTGATTCCCCGCCTCTGATTCCCCATCTCTGATTCACCGCCTTTGATTCGCCACCTCTGATTCCCCATATCTGATTCCCCACCTCTGTTTACCCGCCTCTGATTCCCCACCTCTGATTCTCCATATCTCATTCCCCGCCTCTGAATCCCCATCTCTGATTCCCGGACTCTGATTCCCCTCCTCTGATTCCCGGCCTCTTATTCCCAGCATCTGATTCCCGGCCTCTGATTCCCGGCCTCTGATTCCCTGCTTCTGATTCCCTGCCTCTGATTCCCCATCTCTGATTCCGCACATCTGATTCCCTGCCTCTGATTCCCCACCTCTGATTCCCCATATCTGATTCCCCGCCTCTGTTTCCCCGCCTCTGATTCCCCGCCTCTGTTTCCCTATATCTAATTCCCCACCTCTGATGCCCCAACTCTGATTCCCCGCCTCTGATTCCCCAGCTCTGATTCCACGCCTCTGTTTCCCCATATCTGATTCCCGCCTCTGATTCCCAACTATGATTCCCCGCCTCTGATTCCCCAGCTCTGATTCCCTGCCTCTGATTCCCCGCGTTCTATTCCCTGCCTCTGATTCCCCGCCTGTGATTCCCCATCACTGATTCACCACCTCTGATTCCCTACCTCTGATTCCCCATATCTAATTCCCCGCCTCTGTTTGCCCGCCTCTGATTCCCCGCCTCTGTTTCCCCATATCTGATTCTCCGCCTCTGAATCCCCAACTCTGATTCCCTGCCTCAGATTCCCCAGCTCTGATTCCCCGCCTTTGATTCCCCCCGTCTGATTCCCAGCCTCTGAATCCCCGTGTCTGATTTCCTGCCTCCGATTCCCCGCCTCTGATTCCCCATCTCTGATTCACCGCCTCTGATTCCCCACCTCTGATTCCCCATCTCTGATTCCGCACATCCAATTCCCTGCCTCTGATTCCCCAACTCTGATTCCCCAGCTCTGATTCCCCAGCTCTGATTCCCCGCCTCAGATTCCCCGCGTCTGATTCCCTGCCTCTGATTCCCTGCCTCTGATTCCCTGCCTCTGATTCCCCATATCTGATTCCCCGCCTCTGATTCACCAACTCTGATTCCCCGCTTCTGATTCCCTGCCTCTGATTCCCCGCCTCTGATTCCCCATCTGTGATTCACAACCTCTGATGCCCCACCTCTGATTCCCCATATCTGATTCCCTGCCTCTGTTTCCCCGCCTCTGATTCCCCACCTCTGTTTCCCCATATCTGATTCCCCGCCTCTGATTCCCCAACTCTAATACCCCGCCTCTGATTCCCCAGCTCTGATTCCCCGCCTCTGATTCCCCGCATCTGATTCCCTGCCTCTGATTCCCCGCCTCTGATTCCAGGCCTCTGATTCCCATCATCTGATTCCGGCCTCTGATTCCCGGCCTCTGATTCCCTGCTTCTGATTCTGATTCCCTGCCTCTGATTCCCCATCTCTGATTCCGCACATCTGATTCCCTGCCTCTGATTCCCCACCTCTGATTCCCCATATCTGATTCCCCGCCTCTGTTTCCCCGCCTCTGATTCCCCGCCTCTGTTTCCCAATATCTAAGTCCCCACCTCTGATTCCCCAAATCTGATTCGCCGCCTCTGTTTCCCCGCCTCTGATTCCCCGCCTCTGATTCCCCATATCTGATTCCCCGCCTCTGATTGCCCACCTCTGATTCCCCGCGTCTGATACCCTGCCTCTGATTCCCCGCCTCTGATTTCCCATCTCTGATTCACCACCTCTGATTCCCGGCCTCTGATTCCCCATCTCTGATTCCGCACATCCGATTCCCTGCCTATGATTCCCCAACTCTGATTCCCCACCTCTGATTCCCCTGCTCTGTTTCCCCGCCTCATATTCCCCGCGTCTGGTTCCCTGCCTCTGATTCCCCGCCTCTGAATCCCTGCCTCTGATTCCCCATATCTGATTCCCCGCCTCTGATTCCCCAACTCTGATTCCCCGCTTCTGATTCCCTGCCTCTGATTCCCCGCCTCTGATTCCCCATCTGTGATTCACAACCTCTGATGCCCCACCTCTGATTCCCCATATCTGATTCCCTGCCTCTGTTTCCCCGCCTCTGATTCCCCGCCTCTGTTTCCCCATATCTGATTCCCCGCCTCTGATTCCCCAACTCTAATACCCCGCCTCTGATTCCCCAGCTCTGATTCCCCGCCTCTGATTCCCCGCATCTGATTCCCTGCCTCTTATTCCCCGCCTCTGATTCCAGGCCTCTGATTCCCATCATCTGATTCCGGCCTCTGATTCCCGGCCTCTGATTCCCTGCTTCTGATTCTGATTCCCTGCCTCTGATTCCCCATCTCTGATTCCGCACATCTGATTCCCTGCCTCTGATTCCCCACCTCTGATTCCCCATATCTGATTCCCCGCCTCTGTTTCCCCGCCTCTGATTCCCCGCCTCTGTTTCCCAATATCTAAGTCCCCACCTCTGATTCCCCAAATCTGATTCCCCACCTCTGATTCCCCAGCTCTGATTCCCCGCCTCTGATTCCCCGCATCTGATTCCCTGCATCTGATTCCAAGCCTCTGATTCCCTGCCTCTGATTCCCAACCTCTGATTCCCCACCTCTGATTCCCCATATCAGATTCCCCGCCTCTGTTTCCCCGCCTCGGATTCCCCGCTTCAGTTTCCCCATATCTGATTCCCGGCCTCTGATTCCCCGCCTCTGATTCCCCGCCTCTGATTCCCTGCCTCTGATTCCCCATCTCCGATTCCCTGCCTCTGATTCCCAACCTCTGATTCCCCACCTCTGATTCCCCATATCTGATTCCCCGCCTCTGTTTCCCCGCCTCTGATTCCCCGCCTCTGATTCCCAACTCTGATTCCCCGCCTCTGATTCCCCAGCTCTGATTCCCCGTGTTTGATTCCCTGCCTCTGATTCCCTGCCCTGATTCCCCATCTCTGTTTCACCGCCTTTGATTCGCCACCTCTGATTCCACATATCTGATTCCCCGCCTTTGTTTCCCCGACTCTGATTCCCTTCCTCTGATTCCCATCCTCTGATTCCACACCTATGATTCCCCATATCTGATTCCCCGCCTCTATTTCCCCATATCTGAATCCCCGCCTCTGATTCCCCAACTCTGATTCCCCGCCTCTGATTCCCCAGCTCTGATTCCCCGACTCTGATTCCCGGCGTCCGATTCCCTGCCTCTGATTCCCCGCCTCTGATTCCCCATCTCTGATTCCCCGCCTCTGATTCCCCGTTTCTGATTCCCTGCCTCTGATTCCCCGTGTCTGATTCCCTGCCTCTGATTCCCCGTGTCTGATTCCCTGCCTCTGATTCCCCGCCTCTGATTCCCCGCCTCTGATTCCCTGACACTGAATCCCTGCCCCTGATTCCCCACCTCTGATTCCCCATATCTGATTCCCTGCCTCTTTTTCCCCGCATCTGATTCCCTGCCTCTGATTCCCCGCCTCTGATTCCCCATCTCTGATTCCCCACCTCTGATTCCCCGTGTCTGATTCCCTGCCTCTGATCCCCCGCCTCTGAATCCCAGCCTCTGATTCCCCATATCTGATTCCCCGCCTCTGATTCCCTGCCTCTGATTCCCCAGCTCTGATTCCCCGCCTTTGATTCCCCCCGTCTGATTCCCAGCCTCTGAATCCCCGTGTCTGATTTCCTGCCTCTGATTCCCCGCCTCTGATTCCCCATCTCTGATTCACCGCCTCTGATTCCCCATCTCTGATTCCCCACCTCTGATTCCCCATATCTGATTCCCTGCCTCTGTTTCCCCGCCTCTGATTCCCCAACTCTGTTTCCCCATATCTGATTCCCCGCCTCTGATTCCCCAACTCTAATACCCCACCTCTGATTCCCCAGCTCTGATTCCCCGCCTCTGATTCCCCGCATCTGATTCCCTGCCTCTGATTCCCCGCCTCTGATTCCAGGCCTCTGATTCCCAGCATCTGATTCCGGCCTCTGATTCCCGGCCTCTGATTCCCTGCTTCTGATTCTGATTCCCTGCCTCTGATTCCCCATCTCTGATTCCGCACATCTGATTCCTTGCCTCTGATTCCCCACCTCTGATTCCCCATATCTGATTCCCCGCCTGGGTTTCCCCGCCTCTGATTCCCCGCCTCTGTTTCCCAATATCTAAGTCCCCGCCTCTGATTCCCCAAATCTGATTCCCCACCTCTGATTCCCCAGCTCTGATTCCCCGCCTCTGATTCCCCGCATCTGATTCCCTGCATCTGATTCCAAGCCTCTGATTCCCAACCTCTGATTCCCCGCCTCTGTTTCCCCGCCTCGGATTCCCCGCCTCTGTTTCCCCATATCTGATTCCCGGCCTCTGATTCCCCGCCTCTGATTCCCCGCCTCTGATTCACTGCCTCTGATTCCCCATCTCCGATTCCCCTCGTCTAATACCCCGCCTCTGATTCTCCGCCACTGATTCACCGCATCTGATTCCACGCCTCTGATTCCCCGCCTCTGATTCCCCGCCTCTGATTCCCCGCCTCTGATTCCCCGCCTCTGATTCCCGCCTATGTTTACCCGCCTCTGATTCCCCGCCTCTGATTCCACGCCTCTGATTCCCCGCCTCTGATTCCCCGCCTCTAATTCCCCGCCTCTGATACCGCACCTCTGATGTCCCGCATCTGATTCCCTGCATCTGATTCCCCGCCTCAGATTCCCTGCCTCTGATTTCCCGGCTCTGATTCCCCGCCTCTGATTCCCCACCTATGTTTACCCGCCTCTGTTTACTCGCCTGTTTTCCCGCCTCTGGTTCCCCAACACAGATTCCCTGCCTCAGATTCCCTGCCTCTGATTCCCTGCCCCTGATTCCCTGCCTCTGATTCCCTGCATCTGATTGCCCGCCTCTGATTCCCCGCCTCTGATTCCCCGCCTCTGATTCCCCACCTCTGATTCCCCACTTCTGATTCCCCGCCTCTGATTCACCACCTCTGTTTCCCCGCCTCTGATTCCCCGCTTCTGATTCCCAACTTCTGATTGCCCGCCTCTGATTCCCTGCCTCTGATTCCCCGCCTCTGATTCCCCACATCTGATTCCCCACTTCTGATTCCCCGCCTCTGATTCCCCGCCTCTGATTCCACGCCTATGATTCCCCGCCTCTGATTCCCCGCCTCTGATTCCCCGCCTCTGATTCCCCTCATCTAATACCCCACCTCTGATTCCCCGCCTCTGATTCCCCGCATCTGATTCCCCGCCTCTGATTCCCCGCCTCTGATTCACTGCCTCTGATTCCCCGCCTCTGATTCCCTGCCTCTGATTCCCCGCCTATGTTTACCCGCCTCTGTTTACCCGCCTGTTTCCCCGCCTCTGATTCCCCACCTCAGATTCCCTACCTCAGATTTCGTGACAATGATTCCCTGCCTCTGATTCCCTGCCTCTGATTCCCTGCATCTGAATGCCCATCTCTGATTCTCAACCTCTGATACCCCGCCTCTGATTCCCCGCCTATGATTCCCCACCTCTGATTCCCCGCTTCTGATTCCCCGCCTCTGATTCCCCGCCTCTGATTCCCCGCCTCTGATTCCCCGCCTCTGATTCCCCACCTCTGATTCACTGCCTCCCTTTCCGCTCAACTTTCCTGGCCTACGTTTCCCCACATATCTTTCCCCGCCTCTGATTCCCTGCCCCTGATTCCCCGCCTCTGATTCCCCGCCTCTGATTCCCCACCACTGTCTCTACGCCTCTCTTTTGCCTGCACTCTTTCCCCTCCACTCTTTCCGTGCCTCTCTTTCCCTCCCTCAATTTCAACAACTCTGTTTGATCTGTTCTGTGTAACTCATTTTCAACATACAAGTTCCATCCACTATGTTTCGCCCATCTCTTTCGCCGCCTCTATTTATGCACCTATGTTTACCCGCTTCTGTTTACCCGCCTGTTTCCCCACATCTCTTTCCCCACCTCTGATTCCACGCCTCTGATTCGCCGCCTCTGATTGCCCCCCTCTGATTCCCTGCCTCTGATTCCCCGCCTCTGATTCCCCGCCTCTGATTCAACGCCTCCCTTTACGTGCATCTTTCCTGGCCTACGTTTCCCCACATCTCTTTCCCCACCTCTGATTCCACGCCTCAGATTCGCCGTCTCTGATTTCCCGCCTCTGATTCCCTGCCTCTGATTCCCCGCCTCTGATTCCCCGCCTCTGATTCCCCGCCTCTGATTCCATGCCTCTGATTCCCCGCCTCTGATTCCCCGCCTCTGATTCCCCGCCTCTGATTCCCCTCCTCTGATACCCCGCCTCTGATTCCCCACCTCTGATTCCCCGCATCTGATTCCCCGCCTCTGATTCCCCGCCTCTGATTCCCTGCCTCTGATTCCGAGCCTCTGATTCCGCGCCTCTGATTCCCCGCCTATGTTTACCCACCTCTGTTTACCCACCTGTTTCCCCGCCTCTGATTCCGCACCTCAGATTCCCTGCCTCAGATTCCCCGCCTCTGATTCTCTGCCTCTGAATCCCCGCCTCTGATTCCCCACCTCTGATTCCCCACTTCTGATTCCCCGCCTCTGATTCCCCGCCTCTGATTCCCCGCCTCTGATTCCCCGCCTCTGATTCCCCACCTCTGATTCAGTGCCTCCCTTTCCGCTCAACTTTCCTGGCCTTCTTTTCCGCACATATCTTTCCCCGCCTCTGATTTCCCGCCTCTGATTCCACGCCTCTGATTCCCCGCCTATGTTTACCCACCTCTGTTTACCCGCCTGTTTTCCCTCCTCTGATTCCCCACCACAGATTCCCTGCCTCAGATTCCCTGCCTCAGATTCCCTGCATCAGATTCCCTTCATTTGATTCCCTGCGTCTGATTCCCTGCCTCTGATTCCCTGCATCTGATTGCCCGCCTCTGATTCCCCGCCTCTGATTCCCCGCCTCTGATTCCAAACGTCTGATTCCCCACTTCTGATTCCCCGCCTCTGATTCCCCGCCTCTGATTCCCCACCTCTGATTCACCGCCTCTGATTCCCCGCCTCTGATTCCCCGCCTCTGATTCCCCACTTCTGATTGCCCGCCTCTGATTCCACGCCTCTGATTCCCCGCCTCTGATTCCCCACCTCTGATTCCCCACTTCTGATTCCCCACCTCTGATTCCCCGCCTCTGATTCCACGCCTCTGATTCCCCACCTCTGATTCCCCGCCTCTGATTCCCCACCTCTGATTCACCGCCTCTGATTCCCCGCCTCTGATTCCCCGCCTCTGATTCCCCACTTCTGATTGCCCGCCTCTGATTCCACGCCTCTGATTCCCCGCCTCTGATTCCCCACCTCTGATTCCCCACTTCTGATTCCCCACCTCTGATTCCCCGCCTCTGAATCCCCGCCTCTGATACACTGCCTCCCTTTCCGCGCAACTTTCCTGGCCTACTTTTCCCCACATCTCTTTCCCCACCTCTGATTCCACGCCTCAGATTCGCCGCCTCTGATTTCCCGCCTCTGATTCCCCGCCTCTGATTCCCTGCCTCTGATTCCCCACCTCTGAATCCCCCCTCTGATTCCCCGCCTCTGATTCCCAGCCTCTGATTCCCCACCTCTGATTCCCCGCCTCTGATTCCCTGCCTATCTTTCCCTGCCTCTATTTCCGTGTCTCTTTCTCTGCATCTCGTTTCCCACATCTCATTTCCCCCTTCTGATAACCCGCATCAGATTCCCTGACACAGATTCCCTGCCTCAGATTCCCTGCCTCAGATTCCCTGCATCAGATTCCCTTCATCTGATTCCCTGCCTCTGATTCCCCGCCTCTGATTCCCCACCTCTGATTCCCTGCCTCAGATTCCCTGCCTCTGATGCCCTGCCTCTGATTCCCTGCCTCTGATTTCCTGCATCAGATTCCCCGCCTCTGATTCTCCGCCTCTGATTCCCCGCCTCTGATTCCCCGCCTATGATTCGCCGCCTCTGATTCCCCGCCTCTGATTTCCCACCTCTGATTCCCTGCCTCTGATAACCTGCCTCTGATTCCCTGCCTCTGATTCTCTGCCTCTGATTCCCGGCCTCTGAGTCCCCACCTCTGATTCCCCGTGTCCGATTCCGCACCCATGTTTCACCACCTCTGTTGCTCTGCTTCTGATTTCCCGGCTCAGATTCACCGGCTCTGATTCCGTACCTCTGATTCCACGCCTCTCTTTCTGTGTCTCTGATTCCCCGCCTCTGATTCCACGCCTCTGATTACCCGCCTCTGATACCCTGCCTCTCTTTCCCTGCCTCTATATCCGTGCCTCTTTCTCTGCATCTCGTTTCCCACATCTCATTTCCCCCTTCTGATAACCCGCATCAGATTCCCTGCCACAGATTCCCTGCCTCAGATTCCCTGCCTCAGATTCCCTGCATCAGATTCCCTTCATCTGATTCCCTGCCTCTGATTCCCCGCCTCTGATTCCCCACCTCTGATTCTCCACCTCTGATTCCCCGCCTCTGATACCCTGCCTCTGATTCCCCATATCTGATTCCCCGCCTCTGATTCCCCAACTCCGATTCCCCGCTTCCGATTCCCCAGCTCTGAATCCCCGCCTCTGATTCCCCGCGTCTGATTCCCTGCCTCTGATTCCCCGCCTCTGATTCCCCATCTGTGATTCACAACCTCTGATGCCCCACCTCTGATTCCCCATATCTGATTCCCTGCCTCTCTTTCCCCGCCTCTGATTCCCCACCTCTGTTTCCCCATATCTGATTCCCCGCCTCTGATTCCCCAACTCTAATACCCCGCCTCTGATTCCCCAGCTCTGATTCCCCGCCTCAGAATCCCCGCATCTGATTCCCTGCCTCTGATTCCCCGCCTCTGATTCCAGGCCTCTGATTCCCAGCATCTGATTCCGGCCTCTGATTCCCGGCCTCTGATTCCCTGCTTCTGATTCTGATTCCCTGCCTCTGATTCCCCATCTCTGATTCCGCACATCTGATTCCCTGCCTCTGATTCCCCACCTCTGATTCCCCATATCTGATTCCCCGCCTCTGTTTCCCCGCCTCTGATTCCCCGCCTCTGTTTCCCAATATCTGATTCCCCAAATCTGATTCCCCACCTCTGATTCCCCAGCTCTGATTCCCCGCCTCTGATTCCCCGCATCTGATACCCTGCATCTGATTCCAAGCCTCTGATTCCCTGCCTCTGATTCCCAACCTCTGATTCCCCACCTCTGATTCCCCATATCTGATTCCCCGCCTCTGTTTCCCCACCTCGGATTCCCCGCCTCTGTTTCCCCATATCTGATTCCCGGCCTCTGATTCCCCGCCTCTGATTCCCCATATCTGATTCCCTGCCTCTGATTCCCCAACTCTGATTCCCCGCCTCTGATTCCCCAGCTCTGAATCCCCGCCTCTGATTCCCCGCGTCTGATTCCCTGCCTCTGATTCCCCGCCTTGATTCCCCATCTCTGATTCACAACCTCTGATTCCCCACCTCTGATTCCCTATATTTGATTCCCCGCCTCTGATTCCCTATATTTGATTCCCCGCCTCTGTTTCCCCACCTCTGATTCCCCGCCTCTGATTCCCCATATCTGATTCCCCGCCTCTGATTGCCCACCTCTGATTCCCAGCCTCTGATTCGCCAGCTCTGATTCCCCGCCTCTGATTCCCCGCATCTAATTCCCTGCCTCTGATTCCCCGCCTCTGATTCCCCATCTCTGATTCACCGCCTTTGATTCGCAACCTCTGATTCCCCATATCTGATTCCCCACCTCTGTTTCCCCGCCTCTGATTCCCCACCTCTGATTCTCCATATCTCATTCCCCGCCTCTGAATCCCCATCTCTGATTCCCGGACTCTGATTCCCCTCCTCTGATTCCCGGCCTCTTATTCCCAGCATCTGATTCCCGGCCTCTGATTCCCGGCCTCTGATTCCCTGCTTCTGATTCCCTGCCTCTGATTCCCCATCTCTGATTCCGCACATCTGATTCCCTGCCTCTGATTCCCCACCTCTGATTCCCCATATCTGATTCCCCGCCTCTGTTTCCCTGCCTCTGATTCCCCGCCTCTGTTTCCCTATATCTAATTCCCCACCTCTGATGCCCCAACTCTGATTCCCCGCCTCTGATTCCCCAGCTCTGATTCCCTGCCTCTGATTCCCCGCGTTCTATTCCCTGCCTCTGATTCCCCGCCTGTGATTCCCCATCACTGATTCACCACCTCTGATTCCCTACCTCTGATTCCCCATATCTAATTCCCCGCCTCTGTTTGCCCGCCTTTGATTCCCCCCATCTGATTCCCAGCCTCTGAATCCCCGTGTCTGATTTCCTGCCTCTGATTCCCCGCCTCTGATTCCCCATCTCTGATTCACCGCCTCTGATTCCCCACCTCTGATTCCCCATCTCTGATTCCGCACATCCAATTCCCTGCCTCTGATTCCCCAACTCTGATTCCCCACCTCTGATTCCCCAGCTCTGATTCCCCGCCTCAGATTCCCCGCGTCTGATTCCCTGCCTCTGATTCCCCGCCTCTGATTCCCTGCCTCTGATTCCCCATATCTGATTCCCCGCCTCTGATTTCCCAACTCTGATTCCCCGCTTCTGATTCCCTGCCTCTGATTCCCCGCCTCTGATTCCCCATCTGTGATTCACAACCTCTGATGCCCCACCTCTGATTCCCCATATCTGATTCCCTGCCTCTGTTTCCCCGCCTCTGATTCCCCACCTCTGTTTCCGCATATCTGATTCCCCGCCTCTGATTCCCCAACTCTAATACCCCGCCTCTGATTCCCCAGCTCTGATTCCCCGCCTCTGATTCCCCGCATCTGATTCCCTGCCTCTGATTCCCCGCCTCTGATTCCAGGCCTCTGATTCCCATCATCTGATTCCGGCCTCTGATTCCCGGCCTCTGATTCCCTGCTTCTGATTCTGATTCCCTGCCTCTGATTCCCCATCTCTGATTCCGCACATCTGATTCCCTGCCTCTGATTCCCCACCTCTGATTCCCCATATCTGATTCCCCGCCTCTGTTTCCCCGCCTCTGATTCCCCGCCTCTGTTTCCCAATATCTAAGTCCCCACCTCTGATTCCCCAAATCTGATTCCCCGCCTCTGTTTCCCCGCCTCTGATTCCCCGCCTCTGATTCCCCATATCTGATTCCCCGCCTCTGATTGCTCACCTCTGATTCCCCGCGTCTGATTCCCTGCCTCTGATTCCCCACTTCTGATTCCCCGCCTCTGATTCCCCGCCTCTGATTCCACGCCTATGATTCCCCGCCTCTGATTCCCCGCCTCTGATTCCCCGCCTCTGATTCCCCTCATCTAATACCCCACCTCTGATTCCCCGCCTCTGATTCCCCGCATCTGATTCCCCGCCTCTGATTCCCCGCCTCTGATTCACCGCCTCTGATTCCCCGCCTCTGATTCCCTGCCTCTGATTCCCCGCCTATGTTTACCCGCCTCTGTTTACCGGCCTGTTTCCCCGCCTCTGATTCCCCACCTCAGATTCCCTACCTCAGATTTCGTGACAATGATTCCCTGCCTCTGATTCCCTGCCTCTGATTCCCTGCATCTGAATGCCCATCTCTGATTCTCAACCTCTGATACCCCGCCTCTGATTCCCCGCCTATGATTCCCCACCTCTGATTCCCCGCTTCTGATTCCCCGCCTCTGATTCCCCGCCTCTGATTCCCCGCCTCTGATTCCCCGCCTCTGATTCCCCACCTCTGATTCACTGCCTCCCTTTCCGCTCAACTTTCCTGGCCTACGTTTCCCCACATATCTTTCCCCGCCTCTGATTCCCTGCCTCTGATTCCCCGCCTCTGATTCCCCGCCTCTGATTCCCCACCACTGTCTCTACGCCTCTCTTTTGCCTGCACTCTTTCCCCTCCACTCTTTCCGTGCCTCTCTTTCCCTCCCTCAATTTCAACAACTCTGTTTGATCTGTTCTGTGTAACTCATTTTCAACATACAAGTTCCAACCACTATGTTTCGCCCATCTCTTTCGCCGCCTCTATTTATGCACCTATGTTTACCCGCTTCTGTTTACCCGCCTGTTTCCCCACATCTCTTTCCCCACCTCTGATTCCACGCCTCTGATTCGCCGCCTCTGATTGCCCCCCTCTGATTCCCTGCCTCTGATTCCCCGCCTCTGATTCCCCGCCTCTGATTCAACGCCTCCCTTTACGTGCTTCTTTCCTGGCCTACGTTTCCCCACATCTCTTTCCCCACCTCTGATTCCACGCCTCAGATTCGCCGTCTCTGATTTCCCACCTCTGATTCCCTGCACCTGATTCCCCGCCTCTGATTCCCCGCCTCTGATTCCCCGCCTCTGATTCCATGCCTCTGATTCCCCGCCTCTGATTCCCCGCCTCTGATTCCCCGCCTCTGATTCCCCTCCTCTGATACCCCGCCTCTGATTCCCCACCTCTGATTCCCCGCATCTGATTCCCCGCCTCTGATTCCCCGCCTCTGATTCCCTGCCTCTGATTCCGCGCCTCTGATTCCGCGCCTCTGATTCCCCGCCTATGTTTACCCACCTCTGTTTACCCACCTGTTTCCCCGCCTCTGATTCCGCACCTCAGATTCCCTGCCTCAGATTCCCCGCCTCTGATTCTCTGCCTCTGAATCCCCGCCTCTGATTCCCCACCTCTGATTCCCCACTTCTGATTCCCCGCCTCTGATTCCCCGCCTCTGATTCCCCGCCTCTGATTCCCCGCCTCTGATTCCCCACCTCTGATTCAGTGCCTCCCTTTCCGCTCAACTTTCCTGGCCTTCTTTTCCCCACATATCTTTCCCCGCCTCTGATTTCCCGCCTCTGATTCCACGCCTCTGATTCCCCGCCTATGTTTACCCACCTCTGTTTACCCGCCTGTTTTCCCTCCTCTGATTCCCCACCACAGATTCCCTGCCTCAGATTCCCTGCCTCAGATTCCCTGCATCAGATTCCCTTCATTTGATTCCCTGCGTCTGATTCCCTGCCTCTGATTCCCTGCATCTGATTGCCCGCCTCTGATTCCCCGCCTCTGATTCCCCGCCTCTGATTCCAAACGTCTGATTCCCCACTTCTGATTCCCCGCCTCTGATTCCCCGCCTCTGATTCCCCACCTCTGATTCACCGCCTCTGATTCCCCGCCTCTGATTCCCCGCCTCTGATTCCCCACTTCTGATTGCCCGCCTCTGATTCCACGCCTCTGATTCCCCGCCTCTGATTCCCCACCTCTGATTCCCCACTTCTGATTCCCCACCTCTGATTCCCCGCCTCTGATTCCACGCCTCTGATTCCCCACCTCTGATTCCCCGCCTCTGATTCCCCACCTCTGATTCACCGCCTCTGATTCCCCGCCTCTGATTCCCCGCCTCTGATTCCCCACTTCTGATTGCCCGCCTCTGATTCCACGCCTCTGATTCCCCGCCTCTGATTCCCCACCTCTGATTCCCCACTTCTGATTCCCCACCTCTGATTCCCCGCCTCTGAATCCCCGCCTCTGATACACTGCCTCCCTTTCCGCGCAACTTTCCTGGCCTACTTTTCCCCACATCTCTTTCCCCACCTCTGATTCCACGCCTCAGATTCGCCGCCTCTGTTTTCCCGCCTCTGATTCCCCGCCTCTGATTCCCTGCCTCTGATTCCCCACCTCTGATTCCCCCCTCTGATTCCCCGCCTCTGATTCCCAGCCTCTGATTCCCCACCTCTGATTCCCCGCCTCTGATTCCCTGCCTATCTTTCCCTGCCTCTATTTCCGTGTCTCTTTCTCTGCATCTCGTTTCCCACATCTCATTTCCCCCTTCTGATAACCCGCATCAGATTCCCTGACACAGATTCCCTGCCTCAGATTCCCTGCCTCAGATTCCCTGCATCAGATTCCCTTCATCTGATTCCCTGCCTCTGATTCCCCGCCTCTGATTCCCCACCTCTGATTCCCTGCCTCAGATTCCCTGCCTCTGATTCCCTGCCTCTGATTCCCTGCCTCTGATTTCCTGCATCAGATTCCCCGCCTCTGATTCTCCGCCTCTGATTCCCCGCCTCTGATTCCCCGCCTATGATTCGCCGCCTCTGATTCCCCGCCTCTGATTTCCCACCTCTGATTCCCTGCCTCTGATAACCTGCCTCTGATTCCCTGCCTCTGATTCTCTGCCTCTGATTCCCGGCCTCTGAGTCCCCACCTCTGATTCCCCGTGTCCGATTCCGCACCCATGTTTCACCACCTCTGTTGCTCTGCTTCTGATTTCCCGGCTCAGATTCACCGGCTCTGATTCCGTACCTCTGATTCCACGCCTCTCTTTCTGTGTCTCTGATTCCCCGCCTCTGATTCCACGCCTCTGATTACCCGCCTCTGATACCCTGCCTCTCTTTCCCTGCCTCTATATCCGTGCCTCTTTCTCTGCATCTCGTTTCCCACATCTCATTTCCCCCTTCTGATAACCCGCATCAGATTCCCTGCCACAGATTCCCTGCCTCAGATTCCCTGCCTCAGATTCCCTGCATCAGATTCCCTTCATCTGATTCCCTGCCTCTGATTCCCCGCCTCTGATTCCCCACCTCTGATTCTCCACCTCTGATTCCCCGCCTCTGATACCCTGCCTCTGATTCCCCATATCTGATTCCCCGCCTCTGATTCCCCAACTCCGATTCCCCGCTTCCGATTCCCCAGCTCTGAATCCCCGCCTCTGATTCCCCGCGTCTGATTCCCTGCCTCTGATTCCCCGCCTCTGATTCCCCATCTGTGATTCACAACCTCTGATGCCCCACCTCTGATTCCCCATATCTGATTCCCTGCCTCTCTTTCCCCGCCTCTGATTCCCCACCTCTGTTTCCCCATATCTGATTCCCCGCCTCTGATTCCCCAACTCTAATACCCCGCCTCTGATTCCCCAGCTCTGATTCCCCGCCTCAGAATCCCCGCATCTGATTCCCTGCCTCTGATTCCCCGCCTCTGATTCCAGGCCTCTGATTCCCAGCATCTGATTCCGGCCTCTGATTCCCGGCCTCTGATTCCCTGCTTCTGATTCTGATTCCCTGCCTCTGATTCCCCATCTCTGATTCCGCACATCTGATTCCCTGCCTCTGATTCCCCACCTCTGATTCCCCATATCTGATTCCCCGCCTCTGTTTCCCCGCCTCTGATTCCCCGCCTCTGTTTCCCAATATCTGATTCCCCAAATCTGATTCCCCACCTCTGATTCCCCAGCTCTGATTCCCCGCCTCTGATTCCCCGCATCTGATACCCTGCATCTGATTCCAAGCCTCTGATTCCCTGCCTCTGATTCCCAACCTCTGATTCCCCACCTCTGATTCCCCATATCTGATTCCCCGCCTCTGTTTCCCCACCTCGGATTCCCCGCCTCTGTTTCCCCATATCTGATTCCCGGCCTCTGATTCCCCGCCTCTGATTCCCCATATCTGATTCCCTGCCTCTGATTCCCCAACTCTGATTCCCCGCCTCTGATTCCCCAGCTCTGAATCCCCGCCTCTGATTCCCCGCGTCTGATTCCCTGCCTCTGATTCCCCGCCTTGATTCCCCATCTCTGATTCACAACCTCTGATTCCCCACCTCTGATTCCCTATATTTGATTCCCCGCCTCTGTTTCCCCACCTCTGATTCCCCGCCTCTGATTCCCCATATCTGATTCCCCGCCTCTGATTGCCCACCTCTGATTCCCAGCCTCTGATTTGCCAGCTCTGATTCCCCGCCTCTGATTCCCCGCATCTAATTCCCTGCCTCTGATTCCCCGCCTCTGATTCCCCATCTCTGATTCACCGCCTTTGATTCGCAACCTCTGATTCCCCATATCTGATTCCCCACCTCTGTTTCCCCGCCTCTGATTCCCCACCTCTGATTCTCCATATCTCATTCCCCGCCTCTGAATCCCCATCTCTGATTCCCGGACTCTGATTCCCCTCCTCTGATTCCCGGCCTCTTATTCCCAGCATCTGATTCCCGGCCTCTGATTCCCGGCCTCTGATTCCCTGCTTCTGATTCCCTGCCTCTGATTCCCCATCTCTGATTCCGCACATCTGATTCCCTGCCTCTGATTCCCCACCTCTGATTCCCCATATCTGATTCCCCGCCTCTGTTTCCCTGCCTCTGATTCCCCGCCTCTGTTTCCCTATATCTAATTCCCCACCTCTGATGCCCCAACTCTGATTCCCCGCCTCTGATTCCCCAGCTCTGATTCCCCGCCTCTGATTCCCTGCATCCGATTCCTCATATCTGATTCCCCGCCTCTGTTTCCCCGCCTCTGATTCCCCGCCTCTGTTTCCCCATATCTGATTCCCGCCTCTGATTCCCAACTATGATTCCCCGCCTCTGATTCCCCAGCTCTGATTCCCTGCCTCTGATTCCCCGCGTTCTATTCCCTGCCTCTGATTCCCCGCCTGTGATTCCCCATCACTGATTCACCACCTCTGATTCCCTACCTCTGATTCCCCATATCTAATTCCCCGCCTCTGTTTGCCCGCCTCTGATTCCCCGCCTCTGTTTCCCCATATCTGATTCCCCGCCTCTGAATCCCCAACTCTGATTCCCTGCCTCAGATTCCCCAGCTCTGATTCCCCGCCTTTGATTCCCCCCATCTGATTCCCAGCCTCTGAATCCCCGTGTCTGATTTCCTGCCTCTGATTCCCCGCCTCTGATTCCCCATCTCTGATTCACCGCCTCTGATTCCCCACCTCTGATTCCCCATCTCTGATTCCGCACATCCAATTCCCTGCCTCTGATTCCCCAACTCTGATTCCCCACCTCTGATTCCCCAGCTCTGATTCCCCGCCTCAGATTCCCCGCGTCTGATTCCCTGCCTCTGATTCCCCGCCTCTGATTCCCTGCCTCTGATTCCCCATATCTGATTCCCCGCCTCTGATTTCCCAACTCTGATTCCCCGCTTCTGATTCCCTGCCTCTGATTCCCCGCCTCTGATTCCCCATCTGTGATTCACAACCTCTGATGCCCCACCTCTGATTCCCCATATCTGATTCCCTGCCTCTGTTTCCCCGCCTCTGATTCCCCACCTCTGTTTCCGCATATCTGATTCCCCGCCTCTGATTCCCCAACTCTAATACCCCGCCTCTGATTCCCCAGCTCTGATTCCCCGCCTCTGATTCCCCGCATCTGATTCCCTGCCTCTGATTCCCCGCCTCTGATTCCAGGCCTCTGATTCCCATCATCTGATTCCGGCCTCTGATTCCCGGGCTCTGATTCCCTGCTTCTGATTCTGATTCCCTGCCTCTGATTCCCCATCTCTGATTCCGCACATCTGATTCCCTGCCTCTGATTCCCCACCTCTGATTCCCCATATCTGATTCCCCGCCTCTGTTTCCCCGCCTCTGATTCCCCGCCTCTGTTTCCCAATATCTAAGTCCCCACCTCTGATTCCCCAAATCTGATTCCCCGCCTCTGTTTCCCCGCCTCTGATTCCCCGCCTCTGATTCCCCATATCTGATTCCCCGCCTCTGATTGCTCACCTCTGATTCCCCGCGTCTGATTCCCTGCCTCTGATTCCCCGCCTCTGATTCCCCATCTGTGATTCACAACCTCTGATGCCCCACCTCTGATTCCCCATATCTGATTCCCTGCCTCTCTTTCCCCGCCTCTGATTCCCCACCTCTGTTTCCCCATATCTGATTCCCCGCCTCTGATTCCCCAACTCTAATACCCCGCCTCTGATTCCCCAGCTCTGATTCCCCGCCTCTGATTCCCCGCATCTGATTCACTGCCTCTGATTCCCCAACTCTAATACCCCGCCTCTGATTCCCCAGCTCTGATTCCCCGCCTCAGAATCCCCGCATCTGATTCCAGGCCTCTGATTCCCAGCATCTGATTCCGGCCTCTGATTCCCGGCCTCTGATTCCCTGCTTCTGATTCTGATTCCCTGCCTCTGATTCCCCATCTCTGATTCCGCACATCTGATTCCCTGCCTCTGATTCCCCACCTCTGATTCCCCATATCTGATTCCCCGCCTCTGTTTCCCCGCCTCTGATTCCCCGCCTCTGTTTCCCAATATCTGATTCCCCAAATCTGATTCCCCACCTCTGATTCCCCAGCTCTGATTCCCCGCCTCTGATTCCCCGCATCTGATACCCTGCATCTGATTCCAAGCCTCTGATTCCCTGCCTCTGATTCCCAACCTCTGATTCCCCACCTCTGATTCCCCATATCTGATTCCCCGCCTCTGTTTCCCCACCTCGGATTCCCCGCCTCTGTTTCCCCATATCTGATTCCCGGCCTCTGATTCCCCGCCTCTGATTCCCCATATCTGATTCCCTGCCTCTGATTCCCCAACTCTGATTCCCCGCCTCTGATTCCCCAGCTCTGAATCCCCGCCTCTGATTCCCCGCGTCTGATTCCCTGCCTCTGATTCCCCGCCTTGATTCCCCATCTCTGATTCACAACCTCTGATTCCCCACCTCTGATTCCCTATATTTGATTCCCCGCCTCTGTTTCCCCACCTCTGATTCCCCGCCTCTGATTCCCCATATCTGATTCCCCGCCTCTGATTGCCCACCTCTGATTCCCAGCCTCTGATTTGCCAGCTCTGATTCCCCGCCTCTGATTCCCCGCATCTAATTCCCTGCCTCTGATTCCCCGCCTCTGATTCCCCATCTCTGATTCACCGCCTTTGATTCGCAACCTCTGATTCCCCATATCTGATTCCCCACCTCTGTTTCCCCGCCTCTGATTCCCCACCTCTGATTCTCCATATCTCATTCCCCGCCTCTGAATCCCCATCTCTGATTCCCGGACTCTGATTCCCCTCCTCTGATTCCCGGCCTCTTATTCCCAGCATCTGATTCCCGGCCTCTGATTCCCGGCCTCTGATTCCCTGCTTCTGATTCCCTGCCTCTGATTCCCCATCTCTGATTCCGCACATCTGATTCCCTGCCTCTGATTCCCCACCTCTGATTCCCCATATCTGATTCCCCGCCTCTGTTTCCCTGCCTCTGATTCCCCGCCTCTGTTTCCCTATATCTAATTCCCCACCTCTGATGCCCCAACTCTGATTCCCCGCCTCTGATTCCCCAGCTCTGATTCCCCGCCTCTGATTCCCTGCATCCGATTCCTCATATCTGATTCCCCGCCTCTGTTTCCCCGCCTCTGATTCCCCGCCTCTGTTTCCCCATATCTGATTCCCGCCTCTGATTCCCAACTATGATTCCCCGCCTCTGATTCCCCAGCTCTGATTCCCTGCCTCTGATTCCCCGCGTTCTATTCCCTGCCTCTGATTCCCCGCCTGTGATTCCCCATCACTGATTCACCACCTCTGATTCCCTACCTCTGATTCCCCATATCTAATTCCCCGCCTCTGTTTGCCCGCCTCTGATTCCCCGCCTCTGTTTCCCCATATCTGATTCCCCGCCTCTGAATCCCCAACTCTGATTCCCTGCCTCAGATTCCCCAGCTCTGATTCCCCGCCTTTGATTCCCCCCATCTGATTCCCAGCCTCTGAATCCCCGTGTCTGATTTCCTGCCTCTGATTCCCCGCCTCTGATTCCCCATCTCTGATTCACCGCCTCTGATTCCCCACCTCTGATTCCCCATCTCTGATTCCGCACATCCAATTCCCTGCCTCTGATTCCCCAACTCTGATTCCCCACCTCTGATTCCCCAGCTCTGATTCCCCGCCTCAGATTCCCCGCGTCTGATTCCCTGCCTCTGATTCCCCGCCTCTGATTCCCTGCCTCTGATTCCCCATATCTGATTCCCCGCCTCTGATTTCCCAACTCTGATTCCCCGCTTCTGATTCCCTGCCTCTGATTCCCCGCCTCTGATTCCCCATCTGTGATTCACAACCTCTGATGCCCCACCTCTGATTCCCCATATCTGATTCCCTGCCTCTGTTTCCCCGCCTCTGATTCCCCACCTCTGTTTCCGCATATCTGATTCCCCGCCTCTGATTCCCCAACTCTAATACCCCGCCTCTGATTCCCCAGCTCTGATTCCCCGCCTCTGATTCCCCGCATCTGATTCCCTGCCTCTGATTCCCCGCCTCTGATTCCAGGCCTCTGATTCCCATCATCTGATTCCGGCCTCTGATTCCCGGGCTCTGATTCCCTGCTTCTGATTCTGATTCCCTGCCTCTGATTCCCCATCTCTGATTCCGCACATCTGATTCCCTGCCTCTGATTCCCCACCTCTGATTCCCCATATCTGATTCCCCGCCTCTGTTTCCCCGCCTCTGATTCCCCGCCTCTGTTTCCCAATATCTAAGTCCCCACCTCTGATTCCCCAAATCTGATTCCCCGCCTCTGTTTCCCCGCCTCTGATTCCCCGCCTCTGATTCCCCATATCTGATTCCCCGCCTCTGATTGCTCACCTCTGATTCCCCGCGTCTGATTCCCTGCCTCTGATTCCCCGCCTCTGATTCCCCATCTGTGATTCACAACCTCTGATGCCCCACCTCTGATTCCCCATATCTGATTCCCTGCCTCTCTTTCCCCGCCTCTGATTCCCCACCTCTGTTTCCCCATATCTGATTCCCCGCCTCTGATTCCCCAACTCTAATACCCCGCCTCTGATTCCCCAGCTCTGATTCCCCGCCTCTGATTCCCCGCATCTGATTCACTGCCTCTGATTCCCCGCCTCTGATTCCAGGCCTCTAATTCCCAGCATCTGATTCCGGCCTCTGATTCCCGGCCTCTGATTCCCTGCTTCTGATTCTGATTCCCTGCCTCTGATTCCCCATCTCTGATTCCGCACATCTGATTCCCTGCCTCTGATTCCCCACCTCTGATTCCCCATATCTGATTCCCCGCCTCTGTTTCCCCGCCTCTGATTCCCCGCCTCTGTTTCCCAATATCTAAGTCCCCACCTCTGATTCCCCAAATCAGATTCCCCACCTCTGATTCCCCAGCTCTGATTCCCCGCCTCTGATTCCCCGCATCTGATACCCTGCATCTGATTCCAAGCCTCTGATTCCCTGCCTCTGATTCCCAACCTCTGATTCCCCACCTCTGATTCCCCATATCTGATTTCCCCGCCTCTGTTTCCCCGCCTCGGATTCCCTGCCTCTGTTTCCCCATATCTGATTCCCGGCCTCTGATTCCCCGCCTCTGATTCCCCATATCTGATTCCCTGCCTCTGATTCCCCAACTCTGATTCCCCGCCTCTGATTCCCCAGCTCTGAATCCCCGCCTCTGATTCCCCGCGTCTGATTCCCTGCCTCTGATTCCCCGCCTTGATTCCCCATCTCTGATTCACAACCTCTGATGCCCCACCTCTGATTCCCCATATCTGATTCCCTGCCTCTGTTTCCCCGCCTCTGATTCCCCACCTCTGTTTCCCCATATCTGATTCCCCGCCTCTGATTCCCCAACTCTAATACCCCGCCTCTGATTCCCCAGCTCTGATTCCCCGCCTCTGATTCCCCGCATCTGATACCCTGCCTCTGATTCCCCGCCTCTGATTCCAGGCCTCTGATTCCCATCATCTGATTCCGGCCTCTGATTCCCGGCCTCTGATTCCCTGCTTCTGATTCTGATTCCCTGCCTCTGATTCCCCATCTCTGATTCCGCACATCTGATTCCCTGCCTCTGATTCCCCACCTCTGATACCCCGTATCTGATTCCCCGCCTCTGTTTCCCCGCCTCTGATTCCCCGCCTCTGTTTCCAAATATCTAAGTCCCCACCTCTGATTCCCAAAATCTGATTCCCCGCCTCTGTTTCCACGCCTCTGATTCCCCGCCTCTGATTCCCCATATCTGATTCCCCGCCTCTGATTGCCCACCTTTGATTCCCCGCGTCTGATTCCCTGCCTCTGATTCCCCGCCTCTGATTCCCCATCTGTGATTCACAACCTCTGATGCCCCACCTCTGATTCCCCATATCTGATTCCCTGCCTCTCTTTCCCCGCCTCTGATTCCCCACCTCTGTTTCCCCATATCTGATTCCCCGCCTCTGATTCCCCAACTCTAATACCCCGCCTCTGATTCCCCGCATCTGATTCCCTGCCTCTGATTCCCCGCCTCTGATTCCAGGCCTCTGATTCCCAGCATCTGATTCCGGCCTCTGATTCCCGGCCTCTGATTCCCTGCTTCTGATTCTGATTCCCTGCCTCTGATTCCCCATCTCTGATTCTGCACATCTGATTCCCTGGCTCTGATTCCCCATATCTGATTCCCCGCCTCTGTTTCCCCGCCTCTGATTCCCCGCCTCTGTTTCCCAATATCTAAGTCCCCACCTCTGATTCCCCAAATCTGATTCCCCACCTCTGATTCCCCAGCTCTGATTCCCCGCCTCTGATTCCCCGCATCTGATACCCTGCATCTGATTCCAAGCCTCTGATTCCCTGCCTCTGATTCCCAACCTCTGATTCCCCACCTCTGATTCCCCATATCTGATTCCCCGCCTCTGTTTCCCCGCCTCGGATTCCCCATATCTGATTCCCTGCCTCTGACTCCCCAACTCTGATTCCCCATATCTGATTCCCTGCCTCTGACTCCCCAACTCTGATTCCCCGCCTCTGATTCCCCAGCTCTGAATCCCCGCCTCTGATTCCCCGCGTCTGATTCCCTGCCTCTGATTCCCCGCCTCTGATTCCCCATCTGTGATTCACAACCTCTGATGCCCCACCTCTGATTCCCCATATCTGATTCCCTGCCTCTCTTTCCCCGCCTCTGATTCCCCACCTCTGTTTCCCCATATCTGATTCCCCGCCTCTGATTCCCCAACTCTAATACCCCGCCTCTGATTCCCCAGCTCTGATTCCCCGCCTCTGATTCCCCGCATCTGATTCCCTGCCTCTGATTCCCCGCCTCTGATTCCAGGCCTCTGATTCCCAGCATCTGATTCCGGCCTCTGATTCCCGGCCTCTGATTCCCTGCTTCTGATTCTGATTCCCTGCCTCTGATTCCCCATCTCTGATTCCGCACATCTGATTCCCTGCCTCTGATTCCCCACCTCTGATTCCCCATATCTGATTCCCCGCCTCTGTTTCCCAATATCTAAGTCCCCACCTCTGATTCCCCAAATCTGATTCCCCACCTCTGATTCCCCAGCTCTGATTCCCCGCCTCTGATTCCCCGCATCTGATACCCTGCATCTGATTCCAAGCCTCTGATTCCCTGCCTCTGATTCCCAACCTCTGATTCCCCACCTCTGATTCCCCATATCTGATTCCCCGCCTCTGTTTCCCCGCCTCGGATTCCCCGCCTCTGTTTCCCCATATCTGATTCCCGGCCTCTGATTCCCCGCCTCTGATTCCCAATATCTGATTCCCTGCATCTGATTCCCCAACTCTGATTCCCCGCCTCTGATTCCCCAGCTCTGAATCCCCGCCTCTGATTCCCCGCGTCTGATTCCCTGCCTCTGATTCCCCGCCTTGATTCCCCATCTCTGATTCACAACCTCTGATTCCCCACCTCTGATTCCCTATATTTGATTCCCCGCCTCTGTTTCCCCACCTCTGATTCCCCGCCTCTGATTCCCCATATCTGATTCCCCGCCTCTGATTGCCCACCTCTGATTCCCAGCCTCTGATTCGCCAGCTCTGATTCCCCGCCTCTGATTCCCCGCATCTGATTCCCTGCCTCTGATTCCCCGCCTCTGATTCCCCATCTCTGATTCACCGCCTTTGATTCGCCACCTCTGATTCCCCATATCTGATTCCCTACCTCTGTTTCCCTGCCTCTGATTCCCCACCTCTGATTCTCCATATCTCATTCCCCGCCTCTGAATCCCCATCTCTGATTCCCGGACTCTGATTCCCCTCCTCTGATTCCCGGCCTCTTATTCCCAGCATCTGATTCCCGGCCTCTGATTCCCGGCCTCTGATTCCCTGCTTCTGATTCCCTGCCTCTGATTCCCCATCTCTGATTCCGCACATCTGATTCCCTGCCTCTGATTCCCCACCTCTGATTCCCCATATCTGATTCCCCGCCTCTGTTTCCCCGCCTCTGATTCCCCGCCTCTGTTTCCCTATATCTAATTCCCCACCTCTGATGCCCCAACTCTGATTCCCCGCCTCTGATTCCCCAGCTCTGATTCCCCGCCTCTGATTCCCTGCATCCGATTCCCCATATCTGATTCCCCGCCTCTGTTTCCCCGCCTCTGATTCCCCGCCTCTGTTTCCCCATATCTGATTCCCGCCTCTGATTCCCAACTATGATTCCCCGCCTCTGATTCCCCAGCTCTGATTCCCTGCCTCTGATTCCCCGCGTTCTATTCCCTGCCTCTGATTCCCCGCCTGTGATTCCCCATCACTGATTCACCACCTCTGATTCCCTACCTCTGATTCCCCATATCTAATTCCCCGCCTCTGCTTGCCCGCCTCTGATTCCCCGCCTCTGTTTCCCCATATCTGATTCCCCGCCTCTGAATCCCCAACTCTGATTCCCTGCCTCAGATTCCCCAGCTCTGATTCCCCGCCTTTGATTCCCCCCGTCTGATTCCCAGCCTCTGAATCCCCGTGTCTGATTTCCTGCCTCTGATTCCCCGCCTCTGATTCCCCATCTCTGATTCACCGCCTCTGATTCCCCACCTCTGATTCCCCATCTCTGATTCCGCACATCCAATTCCCTGCCTCTGATTCCCCAACTCTGATTCCCCACCTCTGATTCCCCAGCTCTGATTCCCCGCCTCAGATTCCCCGCGTCTGATTCCCTGCCTCTGATTCCCTGCCTCTGATACCCTGCCTCTGATTCCCCATATCTGATTCCCCGCCTCTGATTCCCCAACTCTGATTCCCCGCTTCTGATTCCCTGCCTCTGATTCCCTGCCTCTGATTCCCCATCTGTGATTCACAACCTCTGATGCCCCACCTCTGATTCCCCATATCTGATTCCCTGCCTCTGTTTCCCCGCCTCTGATTCCCCACCTCTGTTTCCCCATATCTGATTCCCCGCCTCTGATTCCCCAACTCTAATACCCCGCCTCTGATTCCCCAGCTCTGATTCCCCGCCTCTGATTCCCCGCATCTGATTCCCTGCCTCTGATTCCCCGCCTCTGATTCCAGGCCTCTGATACCCATCATCTGATTCCGGCCTCTGATTCCCGGCCTCTGATTCCCTGCTTCTGATTCTGATTCCCTGCCTCTGATTCCCCATCTCTGTTTCCGCACATCTGATTCCCTGCCTCTGATTCCCCACCTCTGATTCCCCATATCTGATTCCCCGCCTCTGTTTCCCCGCCTCTGATTCCCCGCCTCTGTTTCCCAATATCTAAGTCCCCACCTCTGATTCCCCAAATCTGATTCGCCGCCTCTGTTTCCCCGCCTCTGATTCCCCGCCTCTGATTCCCCATATCTGATTCCCCGCCTCTGATTGCCCACCTCTGATTCCCCGCGTCTGATACCCTGCCTCTGATTCCCCGCCTCTGATTTCCCATCTCTGATTCACCTCCTCTGATTCCCGGCCTCTGATTCCCCATCTCTGATTCCGCACATCCGATTCCCTGCCTATGATTCCCCAACTCTGATTCCCCACCTCTGATTCCCCAGCTCTGATTCCCCGCCTCATATTCCCCGCGTCTGATTCCCTGCCTCTGATTCCCCGCCTCTGAATTCCTGCCTCTGATTCCCCATATCTGATTCCCCGCCTCTGATTCCCCAACTCTGATTCCCCGCTTCTGATTCCCTGCCTCTGATTCCCCGCCTCTGATTCCCCATCTGTGATTCACAACCTCTGATGCCACACCTCTGATTCCCCATATCTGATTCCCTGCCTCTGTTTCCCTGCCTCTGATTCCCCGCCTCTGTTTCCCCATATCTGATTCCCCGCCTCTGATTCCCCAACTCTAATACCCCGCCTCTGATTCCCCAGCTCTGATTCCCCGCCTCTGATTCCCCGCATCTGATTCCCTGCCTCTGATTCCCCGCCTCTGATTCCAGGCCTCTGATTCCCATCATCTGATTCCGGCCTCTGATTCCCAGCCTCTGATTCCCTGCTTCTGATTCTGATTCCCTGCCTCTGATTCCCCATCTCTGATTCCGCACATCTGATTCCCTGACTCTGATTCCCCACCTCTGATTCCCCATATCTGATTCCCCGCCTCTGTTTCCCCGCCTCTGATTCCCCGCCTCTGTTTCCCAATATCTAAGTCCCCACCTCTGATTCCCCAAATCTGATTCCCCACCTCTGATTCCCCACCTCTGATTCCCCGCCTCTGATTCCCCGCATCTGATTCCCTGCATCTGATTCCAAGCCTCTGATTCCCTGCCTCTGATTCCCAACCTCTGATTCCCCACCTCTGATTCCCCATATCTGATTCCCCGCCTCTGTTTCCCCGCCTCGGATTCCCCGCTTCAGTTTCCCCATATCTGATTCCCGGCCTCTGCTTCCCCGCCTCTGATTCCCCGCCTCTGATTCCCTGCCTCTGATTCCCCATCTCCGATTCCCTGCCTCTGATTCCCAACCTCTGATTCCCCACCTCTGATTCCCCATATCTGATTCCCCGCCTCTGTTTCCCCGCCTCTGATTCCCCGCCTCTGATTCCCAACTCTGATTCCCCGCCTCTGATTCCCCAGCTCTGATTCCCCGTGTTTGATTCCCTGCCTCTGATTCCCTGCCCTGATTCCCCATCTCTGTTTCACCGCCTTTGATTCGCCACCTCTGATTCCACATATCTGATTCCCCGCCTCTGTTTCCCCGACTCTGATTCCCTTCCTCTGATTCCCAACCTCTGATTCCACACCTCTGATTCCCCATATCTGATTCCCCGCCTCTATTTCCCCATATCTGAATCCCCGCCTCTGATTCCCCAACTCTGATTCCCCGCCTCTGATTCCCCAGCTCTGATTCCCCGACTCTGATTCCCGGCGTCCGATTCCCTGCCTCTGATTCCCCGCCTCTGATTCCCCATCTCTGATTCCCCGCCTCTGATTCCCCGTGTCTGATTCCCTGCCTCTGATTCCCCGCCTCTGATTCCCCGCCTCTGATTCCCTGACACTGAATCCCTGCCCCTGATTCCCCACCTCTGGTTCCCCATATCTGATTCCCTGCCTCTTTTTCCCCGCATCTGATTCCCTGCCTCTGATTCCCCGCCTCTGATTCCCCATCTCTGATTCCCCACCTCTGATTCCCCGTGTCTGATTCCCTGCCTCTGATTCCCCGCCTCTGAATCCCAGCCTCTGATTCCCCATATCTGATTCCCCGCCTCAGATTCCCTGCCTCTGATTCCCCAGCTCTGATTCCCCGCCTTTGATTCCCCCCGTCTGATTCCCAGCCTCTGAATCCCCGTGTCTGATTTCCTGCCTCTGATTCCCCGCCTCTGATTCCCCATCTCTGATTCACCGCCTCTGATTCCCCATCTCTGATTCCCCACCTCTGATTCCCCATATCTGATTCCCTGCCTCTGTTTCCCCGCCTCTGATTCCCCACCTCTGTTTCCCCATATCTGATTCCCCGCCTCTGATTCCCCAACTCTAATACCCCACCTCTGATTCCCCAGCTCTGATTCCCCGCCTCTGATTCCCCGCATCTGATTCCCTGCCTCTGATTCCCCGCCTCTGATTCCAGGCCTCTGATTCCCAGCATCTGATTCCGGCCTCTGATTCCCGGCCTCTGATTCCCTGCTTCTTATTCTGATTCCCTGCCTCTGATTCCCCATCTCTGATTCCGCACATCTGATTCCTTGCCTCTGATTCCCCACCTCTGATTCCCCATATCTGATTCCCCGCCTGGGTTTCCCCGCCTCTGATTCCCCGCCTTTGTTTCCCAATATCTAAGTCCCCGCCTCTGATTCCCCAAATCTGATTCCCCACCTCTGATTCCCCAGCTCTGATTCCCCGCCTCTGATTCCCCGCATCTGATTCCCTGCATCTGATTCCAAGCCTCTGATTCCCTGCCTCTGATTCCCAACCTCTGATTCCCCACCTCTGATTCCCCATATCTGATTCCCCGCCTCTGTTTCCCCGCCTCGGATTCCCCGCCTCTGTTTCCCCATATCTGATTCCCGGCCTCTGATTCCCCGCCTCTGATTCCCCGCCTCTGATTCACTGCCTCTGATTCCCCATCTCCGATTCCCCTCGTCTAATACCCCGCCTCTGATTCTCCGCCACTGATTCACCGCATCTGATTCCACGCCTCTGATTCCCCGCCTCTGATTCCCCGCCTCTGATTCCCCGCCTCTGATTCCCCGCCTCTGATTCCCCGCCTATGTTTACCCGCCTCTGATTCCCCGCCTCTGATTCCACGCCTCTGATTCCCCGCCTCTGATTCCCCACCTCTAATTCCCCGCCTCTGATACCGCACCTCTGATGTCCCGCATCTGATTCCCTGCATCTGATTCCCCGCCTCAGATTCCCCGCCTCTGATTTCCCGGCTCTGATTCCCCGCCTCTGATTCCCCACCTATGTTTACCCGCCTCTGTTTACTCGCCTGTTTTCCCGCCTCTGGTTCCCCAACACAGATTCCCTGCCTCAGATTCCCTGCCTCTGATTCCCTGCCCCTGATTCCCTGCCTCTGATTCCCTGCATCTGATTGCCCGCCTCTGATTCCCCGCCTCTGATTCCCCGCCTCTGATTCCCCACCTCTGATTCCCCACTTCTGATTCCCCGCCTCTGATTCACCGCCTCTGTTTCCCCGCCTCTGATTCCCCTCTTCTGATTCCCAACTTCTGATTGCCCGCCTCTGATTCCCTGCCTCTGATTCCCCGCCTCTGATTCCCCACATCTGATTCCCCACTTCTGATTCCCCGCCTCTGATTCCCCGCCTCTGATTCCACGCCTCTGATTCCCCGCCTCTGATTCCCCGCCTCTGATTCCCCGCCTCTGATTCCCCGCCTCTGATTCCCCTCATCTAATACCCCACCTCTGATTCCCCGCCTCTGATTCCCCGCATCTGATACCCCGCCTCTGATTCCCCGCCTCTGATTCACCGCCTCTGATTCCCCGCCTCTGATTCCCTGCCTCTGATTCCCCGCCTATGTTTACCCGCCTCTGTTTACCCGCCTGTTTCCCCGCCTCTGATTCCCCACCTCAGATTCCCTACCTCAGATTCCGTGACAATGATTCCCTGCCTCTGATTCCCTGCCTCTGATTCCCTGCATCTGAATGCCCATCTCTGATTCTCAACCGCTGATACCCCGCCTCTGATTCCCCACCTCTGATTCCCCGCTTCTGATTCCCCGCCTCTGATTCCCCGCCTCTGATTCCCTGCCTCTGATTCCCCGCCTCTGATTCCCCACCTCTGATTCACTGCCTCCCTTTCCGCTCAACTTTCCTGGCCTACGTTTCCCCACATATCTTTCCCCGCCTCTGATTCCCTGCCTCTGATTCCCCGCCTCTGATTCCCCGCCTCTGATTCCCCACCACTGTCTCTACGCCTCTCTTTTACCTGCACTCTTTCCCCTCCACTCTTTCCGTGCCTCTCTTTCCCTCCCTCAATTTCAACAACTCTGTTTGATCTGTTCTGTGTAACTCATTTTCAACATACAAGTTCCAACCACTATGTTTCGCCCATCTCTTTCGCCGCCTCTATTTATGCACCTATGTTTACCCGCTTCTGTTTACCCGCCTGTTTCCCCACATCTCTTTCCCCACCTCTGATTCCACGCCTCTGATTCGCCACCTCTGATTGCCCCCCTCTGATTCCCTGCCTCTGATTCCCCGCCTCTGATTCCCCGCCTCTGATTCACCGCCTCCCTTTACGTGCATCTTTCCTGGCCTACGTTTCCCCACATCTCTTTCCCCACCTCTGATTCCACGCCTCAGATTCGCCGTCTCTGATTTCCCGCCTCTGATTCCCTGCCTCTGATTCCCCGCCTCTGATTCCCCGCCTCTGATTCCCCGCCTCTGATTCCATGCCTCTGATTCCCCGCCTCTGATTCCCCGCCTCTGATTCCCCGCCTCTGATTCCCCTCCTCTGATACCCCGCCTCTGATTCCCCACCTCTGATTCCCCGCATCTGATTCCCCGCCTCTGATTCCCCACCTCTGATTCCCTGCCTCTGATTCCGCGCCTCTGATTCCGCGCCTCTGATTCCCCGCCTATGTTTACCCACCTCTGTTTACCCACCTGTTTCCCCGCCTCTGATTCCGCACCTCAGATTCCCTGCCTCAGATTCCCCGCCTCTGATTCTCTGCATCTGAATCCCCGCCTCTGATTCCCCACCTCTGATTCCCCACTTCTGATTCCCCGCCTCTGATTCCCCGCCTCTGATTCCCCGCCTCTGATTCCCCGCCTCTGATTCCCCACCTCTGATTCAGTGCCTCCCTTTCCACTCAACTTTCCTGGCCTTCTTTTCCCCACATATCTTTCCCCGCCTCTGATTTCCCGCCTCTGATTCCATGCCTCTGATTCCCCGCCTATGTTTACCCACCTCTGTTTACCCGCCTGTTTTCCCTCCTCTGATTCCCCACCACAGATTCCCTGCCTCAGATTCCCTGCCTCAGATTCCCTGCATCAGATTCCCTTCATTTGATTCCCTGCGTCTGATTCCCTGCCTCTGATTCCCTGCATCTGATTGCCCGCCTCTGATTCCCCGCCTCTGATTCCCCGCCTCTGATTCCCCACGTCTGATTCCCCACTTCTGATTCCCCGCCTCTGATTCCCCACTTCTGATTGCCCGCCTCTGATTCCACGCCTCTGATTCCCCGCCTCTGATTCCCCACCTCTGATTCCCCACTTCTGATTCCCCACCTCTGATTCCCCGCCTCTGATTCCACGCCTCTGATTCCCCACCTCTGATTCCCCACTTCTGAATCCCCACCTCTGATTCTCCGCCTCTGATACCCTGCCTCTGATAACTTTTTACTGATTCCCTGCCTCAGATTCACTGCCTCCGATTCCCTGCCTCAGATTCCCTGCCTCAGATTCCCTGCATCAGATTCCCTTCATCTGATTCCCTGCCTCTGATTCCCCGCCTCTGAATCCCCGCCTCTGATTCCCCACCTCTGTCTCTACGCCTCTATTTTGACTGCACTCTTTCCCCTCCACTCTTTCTGTGCCTCTCTTTCCCTCCCTCAATTTCAACAACTCTGTTTGATCTGTTCTGTGTACCTAATTTTCAACACACAAGTTCCAACCACTATGTTTCGCCCATCTCTTTCGCTGCCTCTATTTATGCAGCTATGTTTACCCGCTTCTGTTTACCCGCCTGTTTCCCCACATCTCTTTCCCCACCTCTGATTCCACGCCTCTGATTCCCCGCCTCTGATTCCCCGCCTCTGAATCCCCGCCTCTGATACACCGCCTCCCTTTCCGCGCAACTTTCCTGGCCTACGTTTCCCCACATCTCTCTCCCCACCTCTGATTCCACGCCTCAGATTTGCCGCCTCTGATTTCCCGCCTCTGATTCCCTGCCTCTGATTCCCTGCCTCTGATTCCCCACCTCTGATTCCCCCCTCTGATTCCCCGCCTCTGATTCCCAGCCTCTGATTCCCCACCTCTGATTCCCCGCCTCTGATTCCCTGCCTGTCTTTCCCTGCCTCTATTTCCGTGTCTCTTTCTCTGCATCTCGTTTCCCACATCTCATTTCCCCCTTCTGATAACCCGCATCAGATTCCCTGACACAGATTCCCTGCCTCAGATTCCCTGCCTCAGATTCCCTGCATCAGATTCCCTTCATCTGATTCCCTGCCTCTGATTCCCCGCCTCTGATTCCCCACCTCTGATTCCCTGCCTCAGATTCCCTGCCTCTGATTCCCTGCCTCTGATTCCCTGCCTCTGATTTCCTGCATCAGATTCCCCGCCTCTGATTCTCCGCCTCTGATTCCCCGCCTCTGATTCCCCGCCTCTGATTCCCCGCCTCTGATTCCCCGCCTCTGATTTCCCACCTCTGATTCCCTGCCTCTGATAACCTGCCTCTGATTCCCTGCCTCTGATTCTCTGCCTCTGATTCCCGGCCTCTGAGTCCCCACCTCTGATTCCCCGTGTCCGATTCCGCACCCATGTTTCACCACCTCTGTTGCTCTGCTTCTGATTTCCCGGCTCAGATTCACCGGCTCTGATTCCGCACCTCTGATTCCACGCCTCTCTTTCTGTGTCTCTGATTCCCCGCCTCTGATTCCACGCCTCTGATTACCCGCCTCTGATACCCTGCCTCTCTTTCCCTGCCTCTATATCCGTGCCTCTTTCTCTGCATCTCGTTTCCCACATCTCATTTCCCCCTTCTGATAACCCGCATCAGATTCCCTGCCACAGATTCCCTGCCTCAGATTCCCTGCCTCAGATTCCCTGCATCAGATTCCCTTCATCTGATTCCCTGCCTCTGATTCCCCGCCTCTGATTCCCCACCTCTGATTCCCCACCTCTGATTCCCCGCCTCTGATTCCCTGCCTCTGATTCCCCAACTCTGATTCCCCGCTTCTGATTCCCCAGCTCTGAATCCCCGCCTCTGATTCCCCGCGTCTGATTCCCTGCCTCTGATTCCCCGCCTCTGATTCCCCATCTGTGATTCACAACCTCTGATGCCCCACCTCTGATTCCCCATATCTGATTCCCTGCCTCTCTTTCCCCGCCTCTGATTCCCCACCTCTGTTTCCCCATATCTGATTCCCCGCCTCTGATTCCCCAACTCTAATACCCCGCCTCTGATTCCCCGCCTCTGATTCCCCGCCTCTGATTCCATGCCTCTGATTCCCCGCCTCTGATTCCCCGCCTCTGATTCCCCGCCTCTGATTCCCCTCCTCTGATACCCCGCCTCTGATTCCCCACCTCTGATTCCCCACATCTGATTCCCCGCCTCTGATTCCCCACCTCTGATTCCCTGCCTCTGATTCCGCGCCTCTGATTCCGCGCCTCTGATTCCCCGCCTATGTTTACCCACCTCTGTTTACCCACCTGTTTCCCCGCCTCTGATTCCGCACCTCAGATTCCCTGCCTCAGATTCCCCGCCTCTGATTCTCTGCCTCTGAATCCCCGCCTCTGATTCCCCACCTCTGATTCCCCACTTCTGATTCCCCGCCTCTGATTCCCCGCCTCTGATTCCCCGCCTCTGATTCCCCGCCTCTGATTCCCCACCTCTGATTCAGTGCCTCCCTTTCCACTCAACTTTCCTGGCCTTCTTTTCCCCACATATCTTTCCCCGCCTCTGATTTCCCGCCTCTGATTCCATGCCTCTGATTCCCCGCCTATGTTTACCCACCTCTGTTTACCCGCCTGTTTTCCCTCCTCTGATTCCCCACCACAGATTCCCTGCCTCAGATTCCCTGCCTCAGATTCCCTGCATCAGATTCCCTTCATTTGATTCCCTGCGTCTGATTCCCTGCCTCTGATTCCCTGCATCTGATTGCCCGCCTCTGATTCCCCGCCTCTGATTCCCCGCCTCTGATTCCCCACGTCTGATTCCCCACTTCTGATTCCCCGCCTCTGATTCCCCACTTCTGATTGCCCGCCTCTGATTCCACGCCTCTGATTCCCCGCCTCTGATTCCCCACCTCTGATTCCCCACTTCTGATTCCCCACCTCTGATTCCCCGCCTCTGATTCCACACCTCTGATTCCCCACCTCTGATTCCCCACTTCTGAATCCCCACCTCTGATTCTCCGCCTCTGATACCCTGCCTCTGATAACTTTTTACTGATTCCCTGCCTCAGATTCCCTGCCTCCGATTCCCTGCCTCAGATTCCCTGCCTCAGATTCCCTGCATCAGATTCCCTTCATCTGATTCCCTGCCTCTGATTCCCCGCCTCTGAATCCCCGCCTCTGATTCCCCACCTCTGTCTCTACGCCTCTATTTTGACTGCACTCTTTCCCCTCCACTCTTTCTGTGCCTCTCTTTCCCTCCCTCAATTTCAACAACTCTGTTTGATCTGTTCTGTGTACCTAATTTTCAACACACAAGTTCCAACCACTATGTTTCGCCCATCTCTTTCGCTGCCTCTATTTATGCAGCTATGTTTACCCGCTTCTGTTTACCCGCCTGTTTCCCCACATCTCTTTCCCCACCTCTGATTCCACGCCTCTGATTCCCCGCCTCTGATTCCCCGCCTCTGAATCCCCGCCTCTGATACACCGCCTCCCTTTCCGCGCAACTTTCCTGGCCTACGTTTCCCCACATCTCTCTCCCCACCTCTGATTCCACGCCTCAGATTTGCCGCCTCTGATTTCCCGCCTCTGATTCCCTGCCTCTGATTCCCTGCCTCTGATTCCCCACCTCTGATTCCCCCCTCTGATTCCCCGCCTCTGATTCCCAGCCTCTGATTCCCCACCTCTGATTCCCCGCCTCTGATTCCCTGCCTGTCTTTCCCTGCCTCTATTTCCGTGTCTCTTTCTCTGCATCTCGTTTCCCACATCTCATTTCCCCCTTCTGATAACCCGCATCAGATTCCCTGACACAGATTCCCTGCCTCAGATTCCCTGCCTCAGATTCCCTGCATCAGATTCCCTTCATCTGATTCCCTGCCTCTGATTCCCCGCCTCTGATTCCCCACCTCTGATTCCCTGCCTCAGATTCCCTGCCTCTGATTCCCTGCCTCTGATTCCCTGCCTCTGATTTCCTGCATCAGATTCCCCGCCTCTGATTCTCCGCCTCTGATTCCCCGCCTCTGATTCCCCGCCTCTGATTCCCCGCCTCTGATTCCCCGCCTCTGATTTCCCACCTCTGATTCCCTGCCTCTGATAACCTGCCTCTGATTCCCTGCCTCTGATTCTCTGCCTCTGATTCCCGGCCTCTGAGTCCCCACCTCTGATTCCCCGTGTCCGATTCCGCACCCATGTTTCACCACCTCTGTTGCTCTGCTTCTGATTTCCCGGCTCAGATTCACCGGCTCTGATTCCGCACCTCTGATTCCACGCCTCTCTTTCTGTGTCTCTGATTCCCCGCCTCTGATTCCACGCCTCTGATTACCCGCCTCTGATACCCTGCCTCTCTTTCCCTGCCTCTATATCCGTGCCTCTTTCTCTGCATCTCGTTTCCCACATCTCATTTCCCCCTTCTGATAACCCGCATCAGATTCCCTGCCACAGATTCCCTGCCTCAGATTCCCTGCCTCAGATTCCCTGCATCAGATTCCCTTCATCTGATTCCCTGCCTCTGATTCCCCGCCTCTGATTCCCCACCTCTGATTCCCCACCTCTGATTCCCCGCCTCTGATTCCCTGCCTCTGATTCCCCAACTCTGATTCCCCGCTTCTGATTCCCCAGCTCTGAATCCCCGCCTCTGATTCCCCGCGTCTGATTCCCTGCCTCTGATTCCCCGCCTCTGATTCCCCATCTGTGATTCACAACCTCTGATGCCCCACCTCTGATTCCCCATATCTGATTCCCTGCCTCTCTTTCCCCGCCTCTGATTCCCCACCTCTGTTTCCCCATATCTGATTCCCCGCCTCTGATTCCCCAACTCTAATACCCCGCCTCTGATTCCCCAGCTCTGATTCCCCGCCTCTGATTCCCCGCATCTGATTCCCTGCCTCTGATTCCCCGCCTCTGATTCCAGGCCTCTGATTCCCAGCATCTGATTCCGGCCTCTGATTCCCGGCCTCTGATTCCCTGCTTCTGATTCTGATTCCCTGCCTCTGATTCCCCATCTCTGATTCCGCACATCTGATTCCCTGCCTCTTATTCCCCACCTCTGATTCCCCATATCTGATTCCCCGCCTCTGTTTCCCCGCCTCTGATTCCCCGCCTCTGTTTCCCAATATCTAAGTCCCCACCTCTGATTCCCCAAATCTGATTCCCCACCTCTGATTCCCCAGCTCTGATTCCCCGCCTCTGATTCCCCGCATCTGATACCCTGCATCTGATTCCAAGCCTCTGATTCCCTGCCTCTGATTCCCAACCTCTGATTCCCCACCTCTGATTCCCCATATCTGATTCCCCGCCTCTGTTTCCCCGCCTCGGATTCCCCGCCTCTGTTTCCCCATATCTGATTCCCGGCCTCTGATTCCCCGCCTCTGATTCCCCATATCTGATTCCCTGCCTCTGATTCCCCAACTCTGATTCCCCGCCTCTGATTCCCCAGCTCTGAATCCCCGCCTCTGATTCCCCGCGTCTGATTCCCTGCCTCTGATTCCCCGCCTCGATTCCCCATCTCTGATTCACAACCTCTGATTCCCCACCTCTGATCCCCTATATTTGATTCCCCGCCTCTGTTTCCCCACCTCTGATTCCCCGCCTCTGATTCCCCATATCTGATTCCCCGCCTCTGATTGCCCACCTCTGATTCCCAGCCTCTGATTCGCCAGCTCTGATTCCCCGCCTCTGATTCCCCGCATCTGATTCCCTGCCTCTGATTCCCCGCCTCTGATTCCCCATCTCTGATTCACCGCCTTTGATTCGCCACCTCTGATTCCCCATATCTGATTCCCCACCTCTGTTTCCCCGCCTCTGATTCCCCGCCTCTGATTCTCCATATCTCATTCCCTGCCTCTGAATCCCCATCTCTGATTCCCGGACTCTGATTCCCCTCCTCTGATTCCCGGCCTCTTATTCCCAGCATCTGATTCCCGGCCTCTGATTCCCGGCCTCTGATTCCCTGCTTCTGATTCCCTGCCTCTGATTCCCCATCTCTGATTCCGCACATCTGATTCCCTGCCTCTGATTCCCCACCTCTGATTCCCCATATCTGATCCCCGCCTCTGTTTACCCGCCTCTGATTCCCCGCCTCTGTTTCCCTATATCTAATTCCCCACCTCTGATGCCCCAACTCTGATTCCCCGCCTCTGATTCCCCAGCTCTGATTCCCCGCCTCTGATTCCCTGCATCCGATTCCCCATATCTGATTCCCCGCCTCAGTTTCCCCGCCTCTGATTCCCCGCCTCTGTTTCGCCATATCTGATTCCCGCCTCTGATTCCCAACTATGATTCCCCGCCTCTGATTCCCCAGCTCTGATTCCCTGCCTCTGATTCCCCGCGTTCTATTCCCTGCCTCTGATTCCCCGCCTGTGATTCCCCATCACTGATTCACCACCTCTGATTCCCTACCTCTGATTCCCCATATCTAATTCCCCGCCTCTGTTTGCCCGCCTCTGATTCCCCGCCTCTGTTTCCCCATATCTGATTCCCCGCCTCTGAATCCCCAACTCTGATTCCCTGCCTCAGATTCCCCAGCTCTGATTCCCCGCCTTTGATTCCCCCCGTCTGATTCCCAGCCTCTGAATCCCCGTGTCTGATTTCCTGCCTCTGATTCCCCGCCTCTGATTCCCCATCTCTGATTCACCGCCTCTGATTCCCCACCTCTGATTCCCCATCTCTGATTCCGCACATCCAATTCCCTGCCTCTGATTCCCCAACTCTGATTCCCCACCTCTGATTCCCCAGCTCTGATTCCCCGCCTCAGATTCCCCGCGTCTGATTCCCTGCCTCTGATTCCCCGCCTCTGATTCCCTGCCTCTGATTCCCCATATCTGATTCCCCGCCTCTGATTCCCCAACTCTGATTCCCCGCTTCTGATTCCCCAGCTCTGAATCCCCGCCTCTGATTCCCAGCGTCTGATTCCCTGCCTCTGATTCCCCGCCTCTGATTCCCCATCTGTGATTCACAACCTCTGATGCCCCACCTCTGATTCCCCATATCTGATACCCCGCCTCTGTTTCCCCGCCTCTGATTCCCCGCCTCTGATTCCCCATATCTGATTCCCCGCCTCTGATTGCCCACCTCTGATTCCCCGCGTCTGATACCCTGCCTCAGATTCCCCGCCTCTGATTTCCCATCTCTGATTCACCACCTCTGATTCCCGGCCTCTGATTCCCCATCTCTGATTCTGCACATCCGATTCCCTGCCTATGATTCCCCACCTCTGATTCCCCGCCTCTGATTCCCCATATCTGATTCCCTGCCTCTGTTTCCCCGCCTCTGATTCCCTACCTCTGTTTCCCCATATCTGATTCCCCGCCTCTGATTCCCCAACTCTAATACCCCGCCTCTGATTCCCCAGCTCTGATTCCCCGCCTCTGATTCCCCGCATCTGATTCCCTGCCTCTGATTCCCCGCCTCTGATTGCAGGCCTCTGATTCCCATCATCTGATTCCGGCCTCTGATTCCCGGCCTCTGATTCCCTGCTTCTGATTCTGATTCCCTGCCTCTGATTCCCCATCTCTGATTCCGCACATCTGATTCCCTGCCTCTGATTCCCCACCTCTGATTCCCCATATCTGATTCCCCGCCTCTGTTTCCCCGCCTCTGATTCCCCGCCTCTGTTTCCCAATATCTAAGTCCCCACCTCTGATTCCCCAAATCTGATTCCCCACCTCTGATTCCCCAGCTCTGATTCCCCGCCTCTGATTCCCCGCATCTGATTCCCTGCATCTGATTCCAAGCCTCTGATTCCCTGCCTCTGATTCCCAACCTCTGATTCCCCACCTCTGATTCCCCATATCTGATTCCCCGCCTCTGTTTCCCCGCCTCGGATTCCCCGCCTCAGTTTCCCCATATCTGATTACCGGCCTCTGATTCCCCGCCTCTGATTCCCCGCCTCTGATTCCCTGCCTCTGATTCCCCATCTCCGATTCCCTGCCTCTGATTCCCAACCTCTGATTCCCCACCTCTGATTCCCCATATCTGATTCCCCGCCTCTGTTTCCCCGCCTCTGATTCCCCGCCTCTGATTCCCAACTCTGATTCCCCGCCTCTGATTCCCCAGCTCTGATTCCCCGTGTTTGATTCCCTCCCTCTGATTCCCTGCCCTGATTCCCCATCTCTGTTTCACCGCCTTTTATTCGCCACCTCTGATTCCACATATCTGATTCCCCGCCTCTGTTTCCCCGACTCTGATTCCTTTCCTCTGATTCCCAACCTCTGATTCCACACCTCTGATTCCCCATATCTGATTCCCCGCCTCTATTTCCCCATATCTGAATCCCCGCCTCTGATTCCCCAACTCTGATTCCCCACCTCTGATTCCCCAGCTCTGATTCCCCGACTCTGATTCCCGGCGTCCGATTCCCTGCCTCTGATTCCCCGCCTCTGATTCCCCATCTCTGATTCCCCGCCTCTGATTCCCCGTGTCTGATTCCCTGCCTCTGATTCCCCGCCTCTGATTCCCCGCCTCTGATTCCCTGACACTGAATCCCTGCCCCTGATTCCCCACCTCTGATTCCCCATATCTGATTCCCCGCCTCTGTTTCCCCGCCTCTGATTCCCCGCCTCTGATTCCCCATATCTGATTCCCTGCCTCTGATTCCCCAACTCTGATTCCCCGCCTCTGATTCCCCAGCTCTGAATCCCCGCCTCTGATTCCCCGTGTCTGATTCCCTGCCTCTGATTCCCCGCCTTGATTCCCCATCTCTGATTCACAACCTCTGATTCCCCACCTCTGATTCCCTATATTTGATTCCCCGCCTCTGTTTCCCCGCCTCTGATTCCCCGCCTCTGATTCCCCATATCTGATTCCCCGCCTCTGATTGCCCACCTCTGATTCCCCGCCTCTGATTCGCCAGCTCTGATTCCCCGCCTCTGATTCCCCGCATCTGATTCCCTGCCTCTGATTCCCCGCCTCTGATTCCCCATCTCTGATTCACCGCCTTTGATTCGCCACCTCTGATTCCCCATATCTGATTCCCCACCTCTGTTTCCCGGCCTCTGATTCCCCGCCTCTGATTCTCCATATCTCATTCCCCGCCTCTGAATCCCCATCTCTGATTCCCGGACTCTGATTCCCCACCTCTGATTCCCGGCCTCTTATTCCCAGCATCTGATTCCCGGCCTCTGATTCCCGGCCTCTGATTCCCCGCTTCTGATTCTGATTCCCTGCCTCTGATTCCCCATCTCTGATTCCGCACATCTGATTCCCTGCCTCTGATTCCCCACCTCTGATTCCCCATATCTGATTCCCCGCCTCTGTTTCCCCGCCTCTGATTCCCCGCCTCTGTTTTCCTATATCTAATTCCCCACCTCTGATGCCCCAACTCTGATTCCCCGCCTCTGATTCCCCAGCTCTGATTCCCCGCCTCTGATTCCCCGCATCCGATTCCCCATATCTGATTCCCCGCCTCTGTTTCCCCGCCTCTGATTCCCCGCCTCTGTTTCCCCATATCTGATTCCCCGCCTCTGATTCCCAACTATGATTCCCCGCCTCTGATTCCCCAGCTCTGATTCCCTGCGTCTGATTCCCTGCGTTCTATTCCCTGCCTCTGATTCCCCGCCTGTGATTCCCCATCACTGATTCACCACCTCTGATTCCCCACCTCTGATTCCCCATATCTAATTCCCCGCCTCTGTTTGCCCGCCTCTGATTCCCCGCCTCTGTTTCCCCATATCTGATTCCCCGTCTCTGAATCCCCAACTCTGATTCCCTGCCTCTGATTCCCCAGCTCTGATTCCCCGCCTTTGATTCCCCCCGTCTGATTCCCAGCCTCTGAATCCCCGTGTCTGATTTCCTGCCTCTGATTCCCCGCCTCTGATTCCCCATCTCTGATTCCTCTGATTCCCCACATCTGATTCCCCAATTCTGATTCCGCACATCCGATTCCCTGCCTCTGATTCCCCAACTCTGATTCCCCGCCTCTGTTTCCCAATATCTAAGTCCCCACCTCTGATTCCCCAAATCTGATTCCCCACCTCTGATTCCCAATATCTAAGTCCCCACCTCTGATTCCCCAAATCTGATTCCCCACCTCTGATTCCCCAGCTCTGATTCCCCGCCTCTGATTCCCCGCATCTGATACCCTGCATCTGATTCCAAGCCTCTGATTCCCTGCCTCTGATTCCCAACCTCTGATTCCCCATATCTGATTCCCCGCCTCTGTTTCCCAATATCTAAGTCCCCACCTCTGATTCCCCAAATCTGATTCCCCACCTCTGATTCCCCAGCTCTGATTCCCCGCCTCTGATTCCCCGCATCTGATACCCTGCATCTGATTCCAAGCCTCTGATTCCCTGCCTCTGATTCCCAACCTCTGATTCCCCACCTCTGATTCCCCATATCTGATTCCCCGCCTCTGTTTCCCCGCCCCGGATTCCCCGCCTCTGTTTCCACATATCTGATTCCCGGCCTCTGATTCCCCGCCTCTGATTCCCCATATCTGATTCCCTGCCTCTGATTCCCCAACTCTGATTCCCCGCCTCTGATTCCCCAGCTCTGAATCCCCGCCTCTGATTCCCCGCGTCTGATTCCCTGCCTCTGATTCCCCGCCTTGATTCCCCATCTCTGATTCACAACCTCTGATTCCCCACCTCTGATTCCCTATATTTGATTCCCCGCCTCTGTTTCCCCACCTCTGATTCCCCGCCTCTGATTCCCCATATCTGATTCCCCGCCTCTGATTGCCCACCTCTGATTCCCAGCCTCTGATTCGCCAGCTCTGATTCCCCGCCTCTGATTCCCCGCATCTGATTCCCTGCCTCTGATTCCCCGCCTCTGATTCCCCATCTCTGATTCACCGCCTTTGATTCGCCACCTCTGATTCCCCATATCTGATTCCCCACCTCTGTTTCCCCGCCTCTGATTCCCCACCTCTGATTCTCCATATCTCATTCCCCGCCTCTGAATCCCCATCTCTGATTCCCGGACTCTGATTCCCCTCCTCTGATTCCCGGCCTCTTATTCCCAGCATCTGATTCCCGGCCTCTGATTCCCGGCCTCTGATTCCCTGCTTCTGATTCCCTGCCTCTGATTCCCCATCTCTGATTCCGCACATCTGATTCCCTGCCTCTGATTCCCCACCTCTGATTCCCCATATCTGATTCCCCGCCTCTGTTTCCCCGCCTCTGATTCCCCGCCTCTGTTTCCCTATATCTAATTCCCCACCTCTGATGCCCCAACTCTGATTCCCCGCCTCTGATTCCCCAGCTCTGATTCCCCGCCTCTGATTCCCTGCATCCGATTCCCCATATCTGATTCCCCGCCTCTGTTTCCCCGCCTCTGATTCCCCGCCTCTGTTTCCCCATATCTGATTCCCGCCTCTGATTCCCAACTATGATTCCCCGCCTCTGATTCCCCAGCTCTGATTCCCTGCCTCTGATTCCCCGCGTTCTATTCCCTGCCTCTGATTCCCCGCCTGTGATTCCCCATCACTGATTCACCACCTCTGATTCCCTACCTCTGATTCCCCATATCTAATTCCGCACATCTGATTCCCTGCCTCTGATTCCCCACCTCTGATTCCCCATATCTGATTCCCCGCCTCTGTTTCCCCGCCTCTGATTCCCCGCCTCTGTTTCCCTATATCTAATTCCCCACCTCTGATGCCCCAACTCTGATTCCCCGCCTCTGATTCCCCAGCTCTGATTCCCCGCCTCTGATTCCCTGCATCCGATTCCCCATATCTGATTCCCCGCCTCTGTTTCCCCGCCTCTGATTCCCCGCCTCTGTTTCCCCATATCTGATTCCCGCCTCTGATTCCCAACTATGATTCCCCGCCTCTGATTCCCCAGCTCTGATTCCCTGCCTCTGATTCCCCGCGTTCTATTCCCTGCCTCTGATTCCCCGCCTGTGATTCCCCATCACTGATTCACCACCTCTGCTTGCCCGCCTCTGATTCCCCGCCTCTGTTTCCCCATATCTGATTCCCCGCCTCTGAATCCCCAACTCTGATTCCCTGCCTCAGATTCCCCAGCTCTGATTCCCCGCCTTTGATTCCCCCCGTCTGATTCCCAGCCTCTGAATCCCCGTGTCTGATTTCCTGCCTCTGATTCCCCGCCTCTGATTCCCCATCTCTGATTCACCGCCTCTGATTCCCCACCTCTGATTCCCCATCTCTGATTCCGCACATCCAATTCCCTGCCTCTGATTCCCCAACTCTGATTCCCCACCTCTGATTCCCCAGCTCTGATTCCCCGCCTCAGATTCCCCGCGTCTGATTCCCTGCCTCTGATTCCCTGCCTCTGATTCCCTGCCTCTGATTCCCCATATCTGATTCCCCGCCTCTGATTCCCCAACTCTGATTCCCCGCTTCTGATTCCCTGCCTCTGATTCCCCGCCTCTGATTCCCCATCTGTGATTCACAACCTCTGATGCCCCACCTCTGATTCCCCATATCTGATTCCCTGCCTCTGTTTCCCCGCCTCTGATTCCCCACCTCTGTTTCCCCATATCTGATTCCCCGCCTCCGATTCCCCAACTCTAATACCCCGCCTCTGATTCCCCAGCTCTGATTCCCCGCCTCTGATTCCCCGCATCTGATTCCCTGCCTCTGATTCCCCGCCTCTGATTCCCTGCCTCTGATTCCCCGCCTTGATTCCCCATCTCTGATTCACAACCTCTGATTCCCCACCTCTGATTCCCTATATTTGATTCCCCGCCTCTGTTTCCCCACCTCTGATTCCCCGCCTCTGATTCCCCATATCTGATTCCCCGCCTCTGATTGCCCACCTCTGATTCCCAGCCTCTGATTCGCCAGCTCTGATTCCCCGCCTCTGATTCCCCGCATCTGATTCCCTGCCTCTGATTCCCCGCCTCTGATTCCCCATCTCTGATTCACCGCCTTTGATTCGCCACCTCTGATTCCCCATATCTGATTCCCCACCTCTGTTTCCCCGCCTCTGATTCCCCACCTCTGATTCTCCATATCTCATTCCCCGCCTCTGAATCCCCATCTCTGATTCCCGGACTCTGATTTCCCTCCTCTGATTCCCGGCCTCTTATTCCCAGCATCTGATTCCCGGCCTCTGATTCCCGGCCTCTGATTCCCTGCTTCTGATTCCCTGCCTCTGATTCCCCATCTCTGATTCCGCACATCTGATTCCCTGCCTCTGATTCCCCACCTCTGATTCCCCATATCTGATTCCCCGCCTCTGTTTCCCCGCCTCTGATTCCCCGCCTCTGTTTCCCTATATCTAATTCCCCACCTCTGATGCCCCAACTCTGATTCCCCGCCTCTGATTCCCCAGCTCTGATTCCCCGCCTCTGATTCCCTGCATCCGATTCCCCATATCTGATTCCCCGCCTCTGTTTCCCCGCCTCTGATTCCCCGCCTCTGTTTCCCCATATCTGATTCCCGCCTCTGATTCCCAACTATGATTCCCCGCCTCTGATTCCCCAGCTCTGATTCCCTGCCTCTGATTCCCCGCGTTCTATTCCCTGCCTCTGATTCCCCGCCTGTGATTCCCCATCACTGATTCACCACCTCTGATTCCCTACCTCTGATTCCCCATATCTAATTCCCCGCCTCTGCTTGCCCGCCTCTGATTCCCCGCCTCTGTTTCCCCATATCTGATTCCCCGCCTCTGAATCCCCAACTCTGATTCCCTGCCTCAGATTCCCCAGCTCTGATTCCCCGCCTTTGATTCCCCCCGTCTGATTCCCAGCCTCTGAATCCCCGTGTCTGATTTCCTGCCTCTGATTCCCCGCCTCTTATTCCCCATCTCTGATTCCGCACATCCAATTCCCTGCCTCTGATTCCCCAACTCTGATTCCCCACCTCTGATTCCCCAGCTCTGATTCCCCGCCTCAGATTCCCCGCGTCTGATTCCCTGCCTCTGATTCCCTGCCTCTGATTCCCTGCCTCTGATTCCCCATATCTGATTCCCCGCCTCTGATTCCCCAACTCTGATTCCCCGCTTCTGATTCCCTGCCTCTGATTCCCCGCCTCTGATTCCCCATCTGTGATTCACAACCTCTGATGCCCCACCTCTGATTCCCCATATCTGATTCCCTGCCTCTGTTTCCCCGCCTCTGATTCCCCACCTCTGTTTCCCCATATCTGATTCCCCGCCTCCGATTCCCCAACTCTAATACCCCGCCTCTGATTCCCCAGCTCTGATTCCCCGCCTCTGATTCCCCGCATCTGATTCCCTGCCTCTGATTCCCCGCCTCTGATTCCAGGCCTCTGATACCCATCATCTGATTCCGGCCTCTGATTCCCGGCCTCTGATTCCCTGCTTCTGATTCTGATTCCCTGCCTCTGATTCCCCATCTCTGATTCCGCACATCTGATTCCCTGCCTCTGATTCCCCACCTCTGATTCCCCATATCTGATTCCCCGCCTCTGTTTCCCCGCCTCTGATTCCCCGCATCTGTTTCCCAATATCTAAGTCCCCACCTCTGATTCCCCAAATCTGATTCGCCGCCTCTGTTCCCCCGCCTCTGATTCCCCGCCTCTGATTCCCCATATCTGATTCCCCGCCTCTGATTGCCCACCTCCGATTGCCCGCGTCTGATACCCTGCCTCTGATTCCCCGCCTCTGATTTCCCATCTCTGATTCACCACCTCTGATTCCCGGCCTCTGATTCCCCATCTCTGATTCCGCACATCCGATTCCCTGCCTATGATTCCCCAACTCTGATTCCCCACCTCTGATTCCCCAGCTCTGATTCCACGCCTCATATTCCCCGCGTCTGATTCCCTGCCTCTGATTCCCCGCCCCTGAATCCCTGCCTCTGATTCCCCATATCTGATTCCCCGCCTCTGATTCCCCAACTCTGATTCCCCGCTTCTGATTCCCTGCCTCTGATTCCCCGCCTCTGATTCCCCATCTGTGATTCACAACCTCTGATGCCCCACCTCTGATTCCCCATATCTGATTCCCTGCCTCTGTTTCCCTGCCTCTGATTCCCCGCCTCTGTTTCCCCATATCTGATTCCCCGCCTCTGATTCCCCAACTCTAATACCCCGCCTCTGATTCCCCAGCTCTGATTCCCCGCCTCTGATTCCCCGCATCTGATTCCCTGCCTCTGATTCCCCGCCTCTGATTCCAGGCCTCTGATTCCCATCATCTGATTCCGGCCTCTGATTCCCGGCCTCTGATTCCCTGCTTCTGATTCTGATTCCCTGCCTCTGATTCCCCATCTCTGATTCCGCACATCTGATTCCCTGCCTCTGATTCCCCACCTCTGATTCCCCATATCTGATTCCCGCCTCTGTTTCCCCGCCTCTGATTCCCCGCCTCTGTTTCCCAATATCTAATTCCCCACCTCTGATTCCCCAAATCTGATTCCCCACCTCTGATTCCCCACCTCTGATTCCCCGCCTCTGATACCCCGCATCTGATTCCCTGCATCTGATTCCAAGCCTCTGATTCCCTGCCTCTGATTCCCAACCTCTGATTCCCCACCTCTGATTCCCCATATCTGATTCCCCGCCTCTGTTTCCCCGCCTCGGATTCCCCGCTTCAGTTTCCCCATATCTGATTCCCGGCCTCTGATTCCCCGCCTCTGATTCCCCGCCTCTGATTCCCTGCCTCTGATTCCCCATCTCCGATTCCCTGCCTCTGATTCCCAACCTCTGATTCCCCACCTCTGATTCCCCATATCTGATTCCCCGCCTCTGTTTCCCCGCCTCTGATTCCCCGCCTCTGATTCCCAACTCTGATTCCCCGCCTCTGATTCCCCAGCTCTGATTCCCCGTGTTTGATTCCCTGCCTCTTATTCCCTGCCCTGATTCCCCATCTCTGTTTCACCGCCTTTGATTCGCCACCTCTGATTCCACATATCTGATTCCCCGCCTCTGTTTCCCCGACTCTGATTCCCTTCCTCTGATTCCCAACCTCTGATTCCACACCTCTGATTCCCCATATCTGATTCCCCGCCTCTATTTCCCCATATCTGAATCCCCGCCTCTGATTCCCCAACTCTGATTCCCCGCCTCTGATTCCCCAGCTCTGATTCCCCGACTCTGATTCCCGGCGTCCGATTCCCTGCATCTGATTCCCCGCCTCTGATTCCCCATCTCTGATTCCCCGCCTCTGATTCCCCGTGTCTGATTCCCCAGCTCTGATTCCCCGCCTCTGATTCCCCGCCTCTGATTCCCTGACACTGAATCCCTGCCCCTGATTCCCCACCTCTGATTCCCCATATCTGATTCCCTGCCTCTTTTTCCCCGCATCTGATTCCCTGCCTCTCTTTCCCCATATCTGATTCCCCGTCTCTGAATCCCCAACTCTGATTCCCTGCCTCTGATTCCCCAGCTCTGATTCCCCGCCTTTGATTCCCCCCGTCTGATTCCCAGCCTCTGAATCCCCGTGTCTGATTTCCTGCCTCTGATTCCCCACCTCTGATTCCCCATATCTAATTCCCCGCCTCTGTTTGCCCGCCTCTGATTCCCCGCCTCTCTTTCCCCATATCTGATTCCCCGTCTCTGAATCCCCAACTCTGATTCCCTGCCTCTGATTCCCCAGCTCTGATTCCCCGCCTTTGATTCCCCCCGTCTGATTCCCAGCCTCTGAATCCCCGTGTCTGATTTCCTGCCTCTGATTCCCCGCCTCTGATTCCCCATCTCTGATTCCTCTGATTCCCCACATCTGATTCCCCATCTCTGATTCCGCACATCCGATTCCCTGCCTCTGATTCCCCAACTCTGATTCCCCACCTCTGATTCCCCAGCTCTGATTCCCCGCCTCTGATTCCCCGCCTCTGATTCCCTGACACTGAATCCCTGCCCCTGATTCCCCACCTCTGATTCCCCATATCTGATTCCCTGCCTCTTTTTCCCCGCATCTGATTCCCTGCCTCTGATTCCCCGCCTCTGATTCCCCGCCTCTGATTCCCTGCTTCTGATTCCCAACCTCTGATTCCCCACCTCTGATTCCACATATCTGATTCCCCGCCTCTGTTTCCCCGCCTCTGATTCCCCGCCTCTGATTCCCCAACTCTGAATCCCCGCCTCTGATTCCCCAGCTCTGATTCCCCGCCTCTGATTCCCAGCATCCAATTCCCCATATCTGATTCCCCGCCTCTGTTTCCCCGCCTCTGATTCCCCGCCTCTGTTTCCCCATATCTGATTCCCCGCCTCTGATTCCCAACTATGATTCCCCGCCTCTGATTCCCCAGCTCTGATTCCCTGCGTCTGATTCCCTGCGTTCTATTCCCTGCCTCTGATTCCCCGCCTGTGATTCCCCATCACTGATTCACCACCTCTGATTCCCCACCTCTGATTCCCCATATCTAATTCCCCGCCTCTGTTTGCCCGCCTCTGATTCCCCGCCTCTCTTTCCCCATATCTGATTCCCCGTCTCTGAATCCCCAACTCTGATTCCCTGCCTCTGATTCCCCAGCTCTGATTCCCCGCCTTTGATTCCCCCCGTCTGATTCCCAGCCTCTGAATCCCCGTGTCTGATTTCCTGCCTCTGATTCCCCGCCTCTGATTCCCCATCTCTGATTCCTCTGATTCCCCACATCTGATTCCCCATCTCTGATTCCGCACATCCGATTCCCTGCCTCTGATTCCCCAACTCTGATTCCCCACCTCTGATTCCCCAGCTCTGATTCCCCGCCTCTGATTCCCCGCCTCTGATTCCCTGACACTGAATCCCTGCCCCTGATTCCCCACCTCTGATTCCCCATATCTGATTCCCTGCCTCTTTTTCCCCGCATCTGATTCCCTGCCTCTGATTCCCCGCCTCTGATTCCCCATCTCTGATTCCCCACCTCTGATTCCCCGTGTCTGATTCCCCACCTCTGATTCCCCGTGTCTGATTCCCTGCCTCTGATTCCCCGCCTCTGAATCCCAGCCTCTGATTCCCCATATCTGATTCCCCGCCTCTGATTCCCTGCCTCTGATTCCCCAGCTCTGATTCCCCGCCTCTGATTCCCCGCATCTGATTCCCTGCCTCTGATTCCCCGCCTCTGATTCCCCATCTCTGATTCACCGCCTTTGATTCGCCACCTCTGATTCCCCATATCTGATTCCCCACCTCTGTTTCCCCGCCTCTGATTCCCCACCTCTGATTCTCCATATCTCATTCCCCGCCTCTGAATCCCCATCTCTGATTCCCGGACTCTGATTCCCCTCCTCTGATTCCCGGCCTCTTATTCCCAGCATCTGATTCCCGGCCTCTGATTCCCGGCCTCTGATTCCCTGCTTCTGATTCCCTGCCTCTGATTCCCCATCTCTGATTCCGCACATCTGATTCCCTGCCTCTGATTCCCCACCTCTGATTCCCCATATCTGATTCCCCGCCTCTGTTTCCCCGCCTCTGATTCCCCGCCTCTGTTTCCCTATATCTAATTCCCCACCTCTGATGCCCCAACTCTGATTCCCCGCCTCTGATTCCCCAGCTCTGATTCCCCGCCTCTGATTCCCTGCATCCGATTCCCCATATCTGATTCCCCGCCTCTGTTTCCCCGCCTCTGATTCCCCGCCTCTGTTTCCCCATATCTGATTCCCGCCTCTGATTCCCAACTATGATTCCCCGCCTCTGATTCCCCAGCTCTGATTCCCTGCCTCTGATTCCCCGCGTTCTATTCCCTGCCTCTGATTCCCCGCCTGTGATTCCCCATCACTGATTCACCACATCTGATTCCCTACCTCTGATTCCCCATATCTAATTCCCCGCCTCTGCTTGCCAGCCTCTGATTCCCCGCCTCTGTTTCCCCATATCTGATTCCCCGCCTCTGAATCCCCAACTCTGATTCCCTGCCTCAGATTCCCCAGCTCTGATTCCCCGCCTTTGATTCCCCCCGTCTGATTCCCAGCCTCTGAATCCCCGTGTCTGATTTCCTGCCTCTGATTCCCCGCCTCTGATTCCCCATCTCTGATTCACCGCCTCTGATTCCCCACCTCTTATTCCCCATCTCTGATTCCGCACATCCAATTCCCTGCCTCTGATTCCCCAACTCTGATTCCCCACCTCTGATTCCCCAGCTCTGATTCCCCGCCTCAGATTCCCCGCGTCTGATTCCCTGCCTCTGATTCCCTGCCTCTGATTCCCTGCCTCTGATTCCCCATATCTGATTCCCCGCCTCTGATTCCCCAACTCTGATTCCCCGCTTCTGATTCCCTGCCTCTGATTCCCCGCCTCTGATTCCCCATCTGTGATTCACAACCTCTGATGCCCCACCTCTGATTCCCCATATCTGATTCCCTGCCTCTGTTTCCCCGCCTCTGATTCCCCACCTCTGTTTCCCCATATCTGATTCCCCGCCTCCGATTCCCCAACTCTAATACCCCGCCTCTGATTCCCCAGCTCTGATTCCCCGCCTCTGATTCCCCGCATCTGATTCCCTGCCTCTGATTCCCCGCCTCTGATTCCAGGCCTCTGATACCCATCATCTGATTCCGGCCTCTGATTCCCGGCCTCTGATTCCCTGCTTCTGATTCTGATTCCCTGCCTCTGATTCCCCATCTCTGATTCCGCACATCTGATTCCCTGCCTCTGATTCCCCACCTCTGATTCCCCATATCTGATTCCCCGCCTCTGTTTCCCCGCCTCTGATTCCCCGCATCTGTTTCCCAATATCTAAGTCCCCACCTCTGATTCCCCAAATCTGATTCGCCGCCTCTGTTTCCCCGCCTCTGATTCCCCGCCTCTGATTCCCCATATCTGATTCCCCGCCTCTGATTGCCCACCTCTGATTCCCCGCGTCTGATACCCTGCCTCTGATTCCCCGCCTCTGATTTCCCATCTCTGATTCACCACCTCTGATTCCCGGCCTCTGATTCCCCATCTCTGATTCCGCACATCCGATTCCCTGCCTATGATTCCCCAACTCTGATTCCCCACCTCTGATTCCCCAGCTCTGATTCCACGCCTCATATTCCCCGCGTCTGATTCCCTGCCTCTGATTCCCCGCCTCTGAATTCCTGCCTCTGATTCCCCATATCTGATTCCCCGCCTCTGATTCCCCAACTCTGATTCCCCGCTTCTGATTCCCTGCCTCTGATTCCCCGCCTCTGATTCCCCATCTGTGATTCACAACCTCTGATGCCCCACCTCTGATTCCCCATATCTGATTCCCTGCCTCTGTTTCCCTGCCTCTGGTTCCCCGCCTCTGTTTCCCCATATCTGATTCCCCGCCTCTGATTCCCCAACTCTAATACCCCGCCTCTGATTCCCCAGCTCTGATTCCCCGCCTCTGATTCCCCGCATCTGATTCCCTGCCTCTGATTCCCCGCCTCTGATTCCAGGCCTCTGATTCCCATCATCTGATTCCGGCCTCTGATTCCCGGCCTCTGATTCCCTGCTTCTGATTCTGATTCCCTGCCTCTGATTCCCCATCTCTGATTCCGCACATCTGATTCCCTGCCTCTGATTCCCCACCTCTGATTCCCCATATCTGATTCCCCGCCTCTGTTTCCCCGCCTCTGATTCCCCGCCTCTGTTTCCCAATATCTAAGTCCCCACCTCTGATTCCCCAAATCTGATTCCCCACCTCTGATTCCCCACCTCTGATTCCCCGCCTCTGATTCCCCGCATCTGATTCCCTGCATCTGATTCCAAGCCTCTGATTCCCTGCCTATGATTCCCAACCTCTGATTCCCCACCTCTGATTCCCCATATCTGATTCCCCGCCTCTGTTTCCCCGCCTCGGATTCCCCGCTTCAGTTTCCCCATATCTGATTCCCGGCCTCTGATTCCCCGCCTCTGATTCCCCGCCTCTGATTCCCTGCCTCTGATTCCCCATCTCCGATTCCCTGCCTCTGATTCCCAACCTCTGATTCCCCACCTCTGATTCCCCATATCTGATTCCCCGCCTCTGTTTCCCCGCCTCTGATTCCCCGCCTCTGATTCCCAACTCTGATTCCCCGCCTCTGATTCCCCAGCTCTGATTCCCCGTGTTTGATTCCCTGCCTCTGATTCCCTGCCCTGATTCCCCATCTCTGTTTCACCGCCTTTGATTCGCCACCTCTGATTCCACATATCTGATTCCCCGCCTCTGTTTCCCCGACTCTGATTCCCTTCCTCTGATTCCCAACCTCTGATTCCACACCTCTGATTCCCCATATCTGATTCCCCGCCTCTATTTCCCCATATCTGAATCCCCGTCTCTGATTCCCCATATCTGATTCCCCGCCTCTGATTCCCCAGCTCTGATTCCCCGACTCTGATTCCCGGCGTCCGATTCCCTGCCTCTGATTCCCCGCCTCTGATTCCCCATCTCTGATTCCCCGCCTCTGATTCCCCGTGTCTGATTCCCTGCCTCTGATTCCCCGCCTCTGATTCCCCGCCTCTGATTCCCTGACACTGAATCCCTGCCCCTGATTCCCCACCTCTGATTCCCCATATCTGATTCCCTGCCTCTTTTTCCCCGCATCTGATTCCCTGCCTCTTATTCCCCGCCTCTGATTCCCCATCTCTGATTCCCCACCTCTGATTCCCCGTGTCTGATTCCCTGCCTCTGATTCCCCGCCTCTGAATCCCAGCCTCTGATTCCCCATATCTGATTCCCCGCCTCTGATTCCCTGCCTCTGATTCCCCAGCTCTGATTCCCCGCCTTTGATTCCCCCCGTCTGATTCCCAGCCTCTGAATCCCCGTGTCTGATTTCCTGCCTCTGATTCCCCGCCTCTGATTCCCCATCTCTGATTCACCGCCTCTGATTCCCCATCTCTGATTCCCCACCTCTGATTCCCCATATCTGATTCCCTGCCTCTGTTTCCCCGCCTCTGATTCCCCACCTCTGTTTCCCCATATCTGATTCCCCGCCTCTGATTCCCCAACTCTAATACCCCACCTCTGATTCCCCAGCTCTGATTCCCCGCCTCTGATTCCCCGCATCTGATTCCCTGCTTCTGATTCCCCGCCTCTGATTCCAGGCCTCTGATTCCCAGCATCTGATTCCGGCCTCTGATTCCCGGCCTCTGATTCCCTGCTTCTGATTCTGATTCCCTGCCTCTGATTCCCCATCTCTGATTCCGCACATCTGATTCCTTGCCTCTGATTCCCCACCTCTGATTCCCCATATCTGATTCCCCGCCTGGGTTTCCCCGCCTCTGATTCCCCGCCTTTGTTTCCCAATATCTAAGTCCCCGCCTCTGATTCCCCAAATCTGATTCCCCACCTCTGATTCCCCAGCTCTGATTCCCCGCCTCTGATTCCCCGCATCTGATTCCCTGCATCTGATTCCAAGCCTCTGATTCCCTGCCTCTGATTCCCAACCTCTGATTCCCCACCTCTGATTCCCCATATCTGATTCCCCGCCTCTGTTTCCCCGCCTCGGATTCCCCGCCTCTGTTTCCCCATATCTGATTCCCGGCCTCTGATTCCCCGCCTCTGATTCCCCGCCTCTGATTCAATCCTCTGATTCCCCATCTCCGATTCCCCTCGTCTAATACCCCGCCTCAGATTCTCCGCCACTGATTCACCGCATCTGATTCCACGCCTCTGATTCCCCGCCTCTGATTCCCCGCCTCTGATTCCCCGCCTCTGATTCCCCGCCTCTGATTCCCCGCCTATGTTTACCCGCCTCTGATTCCCCGCCTCTGATTCCACGCCTCTGATTCCCCGCCTCTGATTCCCCGCCTCTAATTCCCCGCCTCTGATACCGCACCTCTGATGTCCCGCATCTGATTCCCTGCATCTGATTCCCCGCCTCAGATTCCCCGCCTCTGATTTCCCGGCTCTGATTCCCCGCCTCTGATTCCCCACCTATGTTTACCCGCCTCTGTTTACTCGCCTGTTTTCCCGCCTCTGGTTCCCCAACACAGATTCCCTGCCTCAGATTCCCTGCCTCTGATTCCCTGCCCCTGATTCCCTGCCTCTGATTCCCTGCATCTGATTGCCCGCCTCTGATTCCCCGCCTCTGATTCCCCGCCTCTGATTCCCCACCTCTGATTCCCCACTTCTGATTCCCCGCCTCTGATTCACCGCCTCTGTTTCCCCGCCTCTGATTCCCCGCTTCTGATTCCCAACTTCTGATTGCCCGCCTCTGATTCCCTGCCTCTGATTCCCCGCCTCTGATTCCCCACATCTGATTCCCCACTTCTGATTCCCCGCCTCTGATTCCCCGCCTCTGATTCCACGCCTCTGATTCCCCGCCTCTGATTCCCCGCCTCTGATTCCCCGCCTCTGATTCCCCGCCTCTGATTCCCCTCATCTAATACCCCACCTCTGATTCCCCGCCTCTGATTCCCCGCATCTGATTCCCCGCCTCTGATTCCCCGCCTCTGATTCACCGCCTCTGATTCCCCGCCTCTGATTCCCTGCCTCTGATTCCCCGCCTATGTTTACCCGCCTCTGTTTACCCGCCTGTTTCCCCGCCTCTGATTCCCCACCTCAGATTCCCTACCTCAGATTCCGTGACAATGATTCCCTGCCTCTGATTCCCTGCCTCTGATTCCCTGCATCTGAATGCCCATCTCTGATTCTCAACCTCTGATACCCCGCCTCTGATTCCCCACCTCTGATTCCCCGCTTCTGATTCCCCGCCTCTGATTCCCTGCCTCTGATTCCCCGCCTCTGATTCCCCATCTCTGATTCCCCGCCTCTGATTCCCCGTGTCTGATTCCCTGCCTCTGATTCCCCGCCTCTGATTCCCCGCCTCTGATTCCCTGACACTGAATCCCTGCCCCTGATTCCCCACCTCTGATTCCCCATATCTGATTCCCTGCCTCTTTTTCCCCGCATCTGATTCCCTGCCTCTGATTCCCCGCCTCTGATTCCCCATCTCTGATTCCCCACCTCTGATTCCCCGTGTCTGATTCCCTGCCTCTGATTCCCCGCCTCTGAATCCCAGCCTCTGATTCCCCATATCTGATTCCCCGCCTCTGATTCCCTGCCTCTGATTCCCCAGCTCTGATTCCCCGCCTCTGATTCCCCGCATCTGATTCCCTGCCTCTGATTCCCCGCCTCTGATTCCCCATCTCTGATTCACCGCCTTTGATTCGCCACCTCTGATTCCCCATATCTGATTCCCCACCTCTGTTTCCCCGCCTCTGATTCCCCACCTCTGATTCTCCATATCTCATACCCCGCCTCTGAATCCCCATCTCTGATTCCCGGACTCTGATTCCCCTCCTCTGATTCCCGGCCTCTTATTCCCAGCATCTGATTCCCGGCCTCTGATTCCCGGCCTCTGATTCCCTGCTTCTGATTCCCTGCCTCTGATTCCCCATCTCTGATTCCGCACATCTGATTCCCTGCCTCTGATTCCCCACTTCTGATTCCCCATATCTGATTCCCCGCCTCTGTTTCCCCGCCTCTGATTCCCCGCCTCTGTTTCCCTATATCTAATTCCCCACCTCTGATGCCCCAACTCTGATTCCCCGCCTCTGATTCCCCAGCTCTGATTCCCCGCCTCTGATTCCCTGCATCCGATTCCCCATATCTGATTCCCCGCCTCTGTTTCCCCGCCTCTGATTCCCCGCCTCTGTTTCCCCATATCTGATTCCCGCCTCTGATTCCCAACTATGATTCCCCGCCTCTGATTCCCCAGCTCTGATTCCCTGCCTCTGATTCCCCGCGTTCTATTCCCTGCCTCTGATTCCCCGCCTGTGATTCCCCATCACTGATTCACCACATCTGATTCCCTACCTCTGATTCCCCATATCTAATTCCCCGCCTCTGCTTGCCCGCCTCTGATTCCCCGCCTCTGTTTCCCCATATCTGATTCCCCGCCTCTGAATCCCCAACTCTGATTCCCTGCCTCAGATTCCCCAGCTCTGATTCCCCGCCTTTGATTCCCCCCGTCTGATTCCCAGCCTCTGAATCCCCGTGTCTGATTTCCTGCCTCTGATTCCCCGCCTCTGATTCCCCATCTCTGATTCACCGCCTCTGATTCCCCACCTCTTATTCCCCATCTCTGATTCCGCACATCCAATTCCCTGCCTCTAATTCCCCAACTCTGATTTCCCACCTCTGATTCCCCAGCTCTGATTCCCCGCCTCAGATTCCCCGCGTCTGATTCCCTGCCTCTGATTCCCTGCCTCTGATTCCCTGCCTCTGATTCCCCATATCTGATTCCCCGCCTCTGATTCCCCAACTCTGATTCCCCGCTTCTGATTCCCTGCCTCTGATTCCCCGCCTCTGATTCCCCATCTGTGATTCACAACCTCTGATGCCCCACCTCTGATTCCCCATATCTGATTCCCTGCCTCTGTTTCCCCGCCTCTGATTCCCCACCTCTGTTTCCCCATATCTGATTTCCCGCCTCCGATTCCCCAACTCTAATACCCCGCCTCTGATTCCCCAGCTCTGATTCCCCGCCTCTGATTCCCCGCATCTGATTCCCTGCCTCTGATTCCCCGCCTCTGATTCCAGGCCTCTGATACCCATCATCTGATTCCGGCCTCTGATTCCCGGCCTCTGATTCCCTGCTTCTGATTCTGATTCCCTGCCTCTGATTCCCCATCTCTGATTCCGCACATCTGATTCCCTGCCTCTGATTCCCCACCTCTGATTCCCCATATCTGATTCCCCGCCTCTGTTTCCCCGCCTCTGATTCCCCGCATCTGTTTCCCAATATCTAAGTCCCCACCTCTGATTCCACAAATCTGATTCGCCGCCTCTGTTTCCCCGCCTCTGATTCCCCGCCTCTGATTCCCCATATCTGATTCCCCGCCTCTGATTGCCCACCTCTGATTCCCCGCGTCTGATACCCTGCCTCTGATTCCCCGCCTCTGATTTCCCATCTCTGATTCACCACCTCTGATTCCCGGCCTCTGATTCCCCATCTCTGATTCCGCACATCCGATTCCCTGCCTATGATTCCCCAACTCTGATTCCCCACCTCTGATTCCCCAGCTCTGATTCCACGCCTCATATTCCCCGCGTCTGATTCCCTGCCTCTGATTCCCCGCCTCTGAATCCCTGCCTCTGATTCCCCATATCTGATTCCCCGCCTCTGATTCCCCAACTCTGATTCCCCGCTTCTGATTCCCTGCCTCTGATTCCCCGCCTCTGATTCCCCATCTGTGATTCACAACCTCTGATGCCCCACCTCTGATTCCCCATATCTGATTCCCTGCCTCTGTTTCCCTGCCTCTGATTCCCCGCCTCTGTTTCCCCATATCTGATTCCCCGCCTCTGATTCCCCAACTCTAATACCCCGCCTCTGATTCCCCAGCTCTGATTCCCCGCCTCTGATTCCCCGCATCTGATTCCCTGCCTCTGATTCCCCGCCTCTGATTCCAGGCCTCTGATTCCCATCATCTGATTCCGGCCTCTGATTCCCGGCCTCTGATTCCCTGCTTCTGATTCTGATTCCCTGCCTCTGATTCCCCATCTCTGATTCCGCACATCTGATTCCCTGCCTCTGATTCCCCACCTCTGATTCCCCATATCTGATTCCCCGCCTCTGTTTCCCCGCCTCTGATTCCCCGCCTCTGTTTCCCAATATCTAAGTCCCCACCTCTGATTCCCCAAATCTGATTCCCCACCTCTGATTCCCCACCTCTGATTCCCCGCCTCTGATTCCCCGCATCTGATTCCCTGCATCTGATTCCAAGCCTCTGATTCCCTGCCTCTGATTCCCAACCTCTGATTCCCCACCTCTGATTCCCCATATCTGATTCCCCGCCTCTGTTTCCCCGCCTCGGATTCCCCGCTTCAGTTTCCCCATATCTGATTCCCGGCCTCTGATTCCCCGCCTCTGATTCCCCGCCTCTGATTCCCTGCCTCTGATTCCCCATCTCCGATTCCCTGCCTCTGATTCCCAACCTCTGATTCCCCACCTCTGATTCCCCATATCTGATTCCCCGCCTCTGTTTCCCCGCCTCTGATTCCCCGCCTCTGATTCCCAACTCTGATTCCCCGCCTCTGATTCCCCAGCTCTGATTCCCCGTGTTTGATTCCCTGCCTCTGATTCCCTGCCCTGATTCCCCATCTCTGTTTCACCGCCTTTGATTCGCCACCTCTGATTCCACATATCTGATTCCCCGCCTCTGTTTCCCCGACTCTGATTCCCTTCCTCTGATTCCCAACCTCTGATTCCACACCTCTGATTCCCCATATCTGATTCCCCGCCTCTATTTCCCCATATCTGAATCCCCGCCTCTGATTCCCCAACTCTGATTCCCCGCCTCTGATTCCCCAGCTCTGATTTCCCGACTCTGATTCCCGGCGTCCAATTCCCTGCCTCTGATTCCCCGCCTCTGATTCCCCATCTCTGATTCCCCGCCTCTGATTCCCCGTGTCTGATTCCCTGCCTCTGATTCCCCGCCTCTGATTCCCCGCCTCTGATTCCCTGACACTGAATCCCTGCCCCTGATTCCCCACCTCTGATTCCCCATATCTGATTCCCTGCCTCTTTTTCCCCGCATCTGATTCCCTGCCTCTGATTCCCCGCCTCTGATTCCCCATCTCTGATTCCCCACCTCTGATTCCCCGTGTCTGATTCCCTGCCTCTGATTCCCCGCCTCTGAATCCCAGCCTCTGATTCCCCATATCTGATTCCCCGCCTCTGATTCCCTGCCTCTGATTCCCCAGCTCTGATTCCCCGCCTTTGATTCCCCCCGTCTGATTCCCAGCCTCTGAATCCCCGTGTCTGATTTCCTGCCTCTGATTCCCCGCCTCTGATTCCCCATCTCTGATTCACCGCCTCTGATTCCCCATCTCTGATTCCCCACCTCTGATTCCCCATATCTGATTCCCTGCCTCTGTTTCCCCGCCTCTGATTCCCCACCTCTGTTTCCCCATATCTGATTCCCCGCCTCTGATTCCCCAACTCTAATACCCCACCTCTGATTCCCCAGCTCTGATTCCCCGCCTCTGATTCCCCGCATCTGATTCCCTGCCTCTGATTCCCCGCCTCTGATTCCAGGCCTCTGATTCCCATCATCTGATTCCGGCCTCTGATTCCCGGCCTCTGATTCCCTGCTTCTGATTCTGATTCCCTGCCTCTGATTCCCCATCTCTGATTCCGCACATCTGATTCCCTGCCTCTGATTCCCCACCTCTGATTCCCCATATCTGATTCCCCGCCTCTGTTTCCCCGCCTCTGATTCCCCGCCTCTGTTTCCCAATATCTAAGTCCCCACCTCTGATTCCCCAAATCTGATTCCCCACCTCTGATTCCCCACCTCTGATTCCCCGCCTCTGATTCCCCGCATCTGATTCCCTGCATCTGATTCCAAGCCTCTGATTCCCTGCCTCTGATTCCCAACCTCTGATTCCCCACCTCTGATTCCCCATATCTGATTCCCCGCCTCTGTTTCCCCGCCTCGGATTCCCCGCTTCAGTTTCCCCATATCTGATTCCCGGCCTCTGATTCCCCGCCTCTGATTCCCCGCCTCTGATTCCCTGCCTCTGATTCCCCATCTCCGATTCCCTGCCTCTGATTCCCAACCTCTGATTCCCCACCTCTGATTCCCCATATCTGATTCCCCGCCTCTGTTTCCCCGCCTCTGATTCCCCGCCTCTGATTCCCAACTCTGATTCCCCGCCTCTGATTCCCCAGCTCTGATTCCCCGTGTTTGATTCCCTGCCTCTGATTCCCTGCCCTGATTCCCCATCTCTGTTTCACCGCCTTTGATTCGCCACCTCTGATTCCACATATCTGATTCCCCGCCTCTGTTTCCCCGACTCTGATTCCCTTCCTCTGATTCCCAACCTCTGATTCCACACCTCTGATTCCCCATATCTGATTCCCCGCCTCTATTTCCCCATATCTGAATCCCCGCCTCTGATTCCCCATATCTGATTCCCCGCCTCTGATTCCCCAGCTCTGATTCCCCGACTCTGATTCCCGGCGTCCGATTCCCTGCCTCTGATTCCCCGCCTCTGATTCCCCATCTCTGATTCCCCGCCTCTGATTCCCCGTGTCTGATTCCCTGCCTCTGATTCCCCGCCTCTGATTCCCCGCCTCTGATTCCCTGACACTGAATCCCTGCCCCTGATTCCCCACCTCTGATTCCCCATATCTGATTCCCTGCCTCTTTTTCCCCGCATCTGATTCCCTGCCTCTTATTCCCCGCCTCTGATTCCCCATCTCTGATTCCCCACCTCTGATTCCCCGTGTCTGATTCCCTGCCTCTGATTCCCCGCCTCTGAATCCCAGCCTCTGATTCCCCATATCTGATTCCCCGCCTCTGATTCCCTGCCTCTGATTCCCCAGCTCTGATTCCCCGCCTTTGATTCCCCCCGTCTGATTCCCAGCCTCTGAATCCCCGTGTCTGATTTCCTGCCTCTGATTCCCCGCCTCTGATTCCCCATCTCTGATTCACCGCCTCTGATTCCCCATCTCTGATTCCCCACCTCTGATTCCCCATATCTGATTCCCTGCCTCTGTTTCCCCGCCTCTGATTCCCCACCTCTGTTTCCCCATATCTGATTCCCCGCCTCTGATTCCCCATCTCTGATTCCCGGACTCTGATTCCCCTCCTCTGATTCCCGGCCTCTTATTCCCAGCATCTGATTCCCTGCCTCTGTTTCCCCGCCTCTGATTCCCCACCTCTGTTTCCCCATATCTGATTCCCCGCCTCTGATTCCCCAACTCTAATACCCCACCTCTGATTCCCCAGCTCTGATTCCCCGCCTCTGATTCCCCGCATCTGATTCCCTGCTTCTGATTCCCCGCCTCTGATTCCAGGCCTCTGATTCCCAGCATCTGATTCCGGCCTCTGATTCCCGGCCTCTGATTCCCTGCTTCTGATTCTGATTCCCTGCCTCTGATTCCCCATCTCTGATTCCGCACATCTGATTCCTTGCCTCTGATTCCCCACCTCTGATTCCCCATATCTGATTCCCCGCCTGGGTTTCCCCGCCTCTGATTCCCCGCCTTTGTTTCCCAATATCTAAGTCCCCGCCTCTGATTCCCCAAATCTGATTCCCCACCTCTGATTCCCCAGCTCTGATTCCCCGCCTCTGATTCCCCGCATCTGATTCCCTGCATCTGATTCCAAGCCTCTGATTCCCTGCCTCTGATTCCCAACCTCTGATTCCCCACCTCTGATTCCCCATATCTGATTCCCCGCCTCTGTTTCCCCGCCTCGGATTCCCCGCCTCTGTTTCCCCATATCTGATTCCCGGCCTCTGATTCCCCGCCTCTGATTCCCCGCCTCTGATTCAATCCTCTGATTCCCCATCTCCGATTCCCCTCGTCTAATACCCCGCCTCAGATTCTCCGCCACTGATTCACCGCATCTGATTCCACGCCTCTGATTCCCCGCCTCTGATTCCCCGCCTCTGATTCCCCGCCTCTGATTCCCCGCCTCTGATTCCCAACTATGATTCCCCGCCTCTGATTCCCCAGCTCTGATTCCCTGCCTCTGATTCCCCGCGTTCTATTCCCTGCCTCTGATTCCCCGCCTGTGATTCCCCATCACTGATTCACCACATCTGATTCCCTACCTCTGATTCCCCATATCTAATTCCCCGCCTCTGCTTGCCCGCCTCTGATTCCCCGCCTCTGTTTCCCCATATCTGATTCCCCGCCTCTGAATCCCCAACTCTGATTCCCTGCCTCAGATTCCCCAGCTCTGATTCCCCGCCTTTGATTCCCCCCGTCTGATTCCCAGCCTCTGAATCCCCGTGTCTGATTTCCTGCCTCTGATTCCCCGCCTCTGATTCCCCATCTCTGATTCACCGCCTCTGATTCCCCACCTCTTATTCCCCATCTCTGATTCCGCACATCCAATTCCCTGCCTCTAATTCCCCAACTCTGATTTCCCACCTCTGATTCCCCAGCTCTGATTCCCCGCCTCAGATTCCCCGCGTCTGATTCCCTGCCTCTGATTCCCTGCCTCTGATTCCCTGCCTCTGATTCCCCATATCTGATTCCCCGCCTCTGATTCCCCAACTCTGATTCCCCGCTTCTGATTCCCTGCCTCTGATTCCCCGCCTCTGATTCCCCATCTGTGATTCACAACCTCTGATGCCCCACCTCTGATTCCCCATATCTGATTCCCTGCCTCTGTTTCCCCGCCTCTGATTCCCCACCTCTGTTTCCCCATATCTGATTTCCCGCCTCCGATTCCCCAACTCTAATACCCCGCCTCTGATTCCCCAGCTCTGATTCCCCGCCTCTGATTCCCCGCATCTGATTCCCTGCCTCTGATTCCCCGCCTCTGATTCCAGGCCTCTGATACCCATCATCTGATTCCGGCCTCTGATTCCCGGCCTCTGATTCCCTGCTTCTGATTCTGATTCCCTGCCTCTGATTCCCCATCTCTGATTCCGCACATCTGATTCCCTGCCTCTGATTCCCCACCTCTGATTCCCCATATCTGATTCCCCGCCTCTGTTTCCCCGCCTCTGATTCCCCGCATCTGTTTCCCAATATCTAAGTCCCCACCTCTGATTCCACAAATCTGATTCGCCGCCTCTGTTTCCCCGCCTCTGATTCCCCGCCTCTGATTCCCCATATCTGATTCCCCGCCTCTGATTGCCCACCTCTGATTCCCCGCGTCTGATACCCTGCCTCTGATTCCCCGCCTCTGATTTCCCATCTCTGATTCACCACCTCTGATTCCCGGCCTCTGATTCCCCATCTCTGATTCCGCACATCCGATTCCCTGCCTATGATTCCCCAACTCTGATTCCCCACCTCTGATTCCCCAGCTCTGATTCCACGCCTCATATTCCCCGCGTCTGATTCCCTGCCTCTGATTCCCCGCCTCTGAATCCCTGCCTCTGATTCCCCATATCTGATTCCCCGCCTCTGATTCCCCAACTCTGATTCCCCGCTTCTGATTCCCTGCCTCTGATTCCCCGCCTCTGATTCCCCATCTGTGATTCACAACCTCTGATGCCCCACCTCTGATTCCCCATATCTGATTCCCTGCCTCTGTTTCCCTGCCTCTGATTCCCCGCCTCGGTTTCCCCATATCTGATTCCCCGCCTCTGATTCCCCAACTCTAATACCCCGCCTCTGATTCCCCAGCTCTGATTCCCCGCCTCTGATTCCCCGCATCTGATTCCCTGCCTCTGATTCCCCGCCTCTGATTCCAGGCCTCTGATTCCCATCATCTGATTCCGGCCTCTGATTCCCGGCCTCTGATTCCCTGCTTCTGATTCTGATTCCCTGCCTCTGATTCCCCATCTCTGATTCCGCACATCTGATTCCCTGCCTCTGATTCCCCACCTCTGATTCCCCATATCTGATTCCCCGCCTCTGTTTCCCCGCCTCTGATTCCCCGCCTCTGTTTCCCAATATCTAAGTCCCCACCTCTGATTCCCCAAATCTGATTCCCCACCTCTGATTCCCCACCTCTGATTCCCCGCCTCTGATTCCCCGCATCTGATTCCCTGCATCTGATTCCAAGCCTCTGATTCCCTGCCTCTGATTCCCAACCTCTGATTCCCCACCTCTGATTCCCCATATCTGATTCCCCGCCTCTGTTTCCCCGCCTCGGATTCCCAGCTTCAGTTTCCCCATATCTGATTCCCGGCCTCTGATTCCCCGCCTCTGATTCCCCGCCTCTGATTCCCTGCCTCTGATTCCCCATCTCCGATTCCCTGCCTCTGATTCCCAACCTCTGATTCCCCACCTCTGATTCCCCATATCTGATTCCCCGCCTCTGTTTCCCCGCCTCTGATTCCCCGCCTCTGATTCCCAACTCTGATTCCCCGCCTCTGATTCCCCAGCTCTGATTCCCCGTGTTTGATTCCCTGCCTCTGATTCCCTGCCCTGATTCCCCATCTCTGTTTCACCGCCTTTGATTCGCCACCTCTGATTCCACATATCTGATTCCCCGCCTCTGTTTCCTCGACTCTGATTCCCTTCCTCTGATTCCCAACCTCTGATTCCACACCTCTGATTCCCCATATCTGATTCCCCGCCTCTATTTCCCCATATCTGAATCCCCGCCTCTGATTCCCCAACTCTGATTCCCCGCCTCTGATTCCCCAGCTCTGATTTCCCGACTCTGATTCCCGGCGTCCAATTCCCTGCCTCTGATTCCCCGCCTCTGATTCCCCATCTCTGATTCCCCGCCTCTGATTCCCCGTGTCTGATTCCCTGCCTCTGATTCCCCGCCTCTGATTCCCCGCCTCTGATTCCCTGACACTGAATCCCTGCCCCTGATTCCCCACCTCTGATTCCCCATATCTGATTCCCTGCCTCTTTTTCCCCGCATCTGATTCCCTGCCTCTGATTCCCCGCCTCTGATTCCCCATCTCTGATTCCCCACCTCTGATTCCCCGTGTCTGATTCCCTGCCTCTGATTCCCCGCCTCTGAATCCCAGCCTCTGATTCCCCATATCTGATTCCCCGCCTCTGATTCCCTGCCTCTGATTCCCCAGCTCTGATTCCCCGCCTTTGATTCCCCCCGTCTGATTCCCAGCCTCTGAATCCCCGTGTCTGATTTCCTGCCTCTGATTCCCCGCCTCTGATTCCCCATCTCTGATTCACCGCCTCTGATTCCCCATCTCTGATTCCCCACCTCTGATTCCCCATATCTGATTCCCTGCCTCTGTTTCCCCGCCTCTGATTCCCCACCTCTGTTTCCCCATATCTGATTCCCCGCCTCTGATTCCCCAACTCTAATACCCCACCTCTGATTCCCCAGCTCTGATTCCCCGCCTCTGATTCCCCGCATCTGATTCCCTGCCTCTGATTCCCCGCCTCTGATTCCAGGCCTCTGATTCCCATCATCTGATTCCGGCCTCTGATTCCCGGCCTCTGATTCCCTGCTTCTGATTCTGATTCCCTGCCTCTGATTCCCCATCTCTGATTCCGCACATCTGATTCCCTGCCTCTGATTCCCCACCTCTGATTCCCCATATCTGATTCCCCGCCTCTGTTTCCCCGCCTCTGATTCCCCGCCTCTGTTTCCCAATATCTAAGTCCCCACCTCTGATTCCCCAAATCTGATTCCCCACCTCTGATTCCCCACCTCTGATTCCCCGCCTCTGATTCCCCGCATCTGATTCCCTGCATCTGATTCCAAGCCTCTGATTCCCTGCCTCTGATTCCCAACCTCTGATTCCCCACCTCTGATTCCCCATATCTGATTCCCCGCCTCTGTTTCCCCGCCTCGGATTCCCCGCTTCAGTTTCCCCATATCTGATTCCCGGCCTCTGATTCCCCGCCTCTGATTCCCCGCCTCTGATTCCCTGCCTCTGATTCCCCATCTCCGATTCCCTGCCTCTGATTCCCAACCTCTGATTCCCCACCTCTGATTCCCCATATCTGATTCCCCGCCTCTGTTTCCCCGCCTCTGATTCCCCGCCTCTGATTCCCAACTCTGATTCCCCGCCTCTGATTCCCCAGCTCTGATTCCCCGTGTTTGATTCCCTGCCTCTGATTCCCTGCCCTGATTCCCCATCTCTGTTTCACCGCCTTTGATTCGCCACCTCTGATTCCACATATCTGATTCCCCGCCTCTGTTTCCCCGACTCTGATTCCCTTCCTCTGATTCCCAACCTCTGATTCCACACCTCTGATTCCCCATATCTGATTCCCCGCCTCTATTTCCCCATATCTGAATCCCCGCCTCTGATTCCCCATATCTGATTCCCCGCCTCTGATTCCCCAGCTCTGATTCCCCGACTCTGATTCCCGGCGTCCGATTCCCTGCCTCTGATTCCCCGCCTCTGATTCCCCATCTCTGATTCCCCGCCTCTGATTCCCCGTGTCTGATTCCCTGCCTCTGATTCCCCGCCTCTGATTCCCCGCCTCTGATTCCCTGACACTGAATCCCTGCCCCTGATTCCCCACCTCTGATTCCCCATATCTGATTCCCTGCCTCTTTTTCCCCGCATCTGATTCCCTGCCTCTTATTCCCCGCCTCTGATTCCCCATCTCTGATTCCCCACCTCTGATTCCCCGTGTCTGATTCCCTGCCTCTGATTCCCCGCCTCTGAATCCCAGCCTCTGATTCCCCATATCTGATTCCCCGCCTCTGATTCCCTGCCTCTGATTCCCCAGCTCTGATTCCCCGCCTTTGATTCCCCCCGTCTGATTCCCAGCCTCTGAATCCCCGTGTCTGATTTCCTGCCTCTGATTCCCCGCCTCTGATTCCCCATCTCTGATTCACCGCCTCTGATTCCCCATCTCTGATTCCCCACCTCTGATTCCCCATATCTGATTCCCTGCCTCTGTTTCCCCGCCTCTGATTCCCCACCTCTGTTTCCCCATATCTGATTCCCCGCCTCTGATTCCCCATCTCTGATTCCCGGACTCTGATTCCCCTCCTCTGATTCACGGCCTCTTATTCCCAGCATCTGATTCCCTGCCTCTGTTTCCCCGCCTCTGATTCCCCACCTCTGTTTCCCCATATCTGATTCCCCGCCTCTGATTCCCCAACTCTAATACCCCACCTCTGATTCCCCAGCTCTGATTCCCCGCCTCTGATTCCCCGCATCTGATTCCCTGCTTCTGATTCCCCGCCTCTGATTCCAGGCCTCTGATTCCCAGCATCTGATTCCGGCCTCTGATTCCCGGCCTCTGATTCCCTGCTTCTGATTCTGATTCCCTGCCTCTGATTCCCCATCTCTGATTCCGCACATCTGATTCCTTGCCTCTGATTCCCCACCTCTGATTCCCCATATCTGATTCCCCGCCTGGGTTTCCCCGCCTCTGATTCCCCGCCTTTGTTTCCCAATATCTAAGTCCCCGCCTCTGATTCCCCAAATCTGATTCCCCACCTCTGATTCCCCAGCTCTGATTCCCCGCCTCTGATTCCCCGCATCTGATTCCCTGCATCTGATTCCAAGCCTCTGATTCCCTGCCTCTGATTCCCAACCTCTGATTCCCCACCTCTGATTCCCCATATCTGATTCCCCGCCTCTGTTTCCCCGCCTCGGATTCCCCGCCTCTGTTTCCCCATATCTGATTCCCGGCCTCTGATTCCCCGCCTCTGATTCCCCGCCTCTGATTCAATCCTCTGATTCCCCATCTCCGATTCCCCTCGTCTAATACCCCGCCTCAGATTCTCCGCCACTGATTCACCGCATCTGATTCCACGCCTCTGATTCCCCGCCTCTGATTCCCCGCCTCTGATTCCCCGCCTCTGATTCCCCGCCTCTGATTCCCCGCCTATGTTTACCCGCCTCTGATTCCCCGCCTCTGATTCCACGCCTCTGATTCCCCGCCTCTGATTCCCCGCCTCTAATTCCCCGCCTCTGATACCGCACCTCTGATGTCCCGCATCTGATTCCCTGCATCTGATTCCCCGCCTCAGATTCCCCGCCTCTGATTTCCCGGCTCTGATTCCCCGCCTCTGATTCCCCACCTATGTTTACCCGCCTCTGTTTACTCGCCTGTTTTCCCGCCTCTGGTTCCCCAACACAGATTCCCTGCCTCAGATTCCCTGCCTCTGATTCCCTGCCCCTGATTCCCTGCCTCTGATTCCCTGCATCTGATTGCCCGCCTCTGATTCCCCGCCTCTGATTCCCCGCCTCTGATTCCCCACCTCTGATTCCCCACTTCTGATTCCCCGCCTCTGATTCACCGCCTCTGTTTCCCCGCCTCTGATTCCCCGCTTCTGATTCCCAACTTCTGATTGCCCGCCTCTGATTCCCTGCCTCTGATTCCCCGCCTCTGATTCCCCACATCTGATTCCCCACTTCTGATTCCCCGCCTCTGATTCCCCGCCTCTGATTCCACGCCTCTGATTCCCCGCCTCTGATTACCCGCCTCTGATTCCCCGCCTCTGATTCCCCGCCTCTGATTCCCCTCATCTAATACCCCACCTCTGATTCCCCGCCTCTGATTCCCCGCATCTGATTCCCCGCCTCTGATTCCCCGCCTCTGATTCACCGCCTCTGATTCCCCGCCTCTGATTCCCTGCCTCTGATTCCCCGCCTATGTTTACCCGCCTCTGTTTACCCGCCTGTTTCCCCGCCTCTGATTCCCCACCTCAGATTCCCTACCTCAGATTCCGTGACAATGATTCCCTGCCTCTGATTCCCTGCCTCTGATTCCCTGCATCTGAATGCCCATCTCTGATTCTCAACCTCTGATACCCCGCCTCTGATTCCCCACCTCTGATTCCCCGCTTCTGATTCCCCGCCTCTGATTCCCTGCCTCTGATTCCCCGCCTCTGATTCCCCATCTCTGATTCCCCGCCTCTGATTCCCCGTGTCTGATTCCCTGCCTCTGATTCCCCGCCTCTGATTCCCCGCCTCTGATTCCCTGACACTGAATCCCTGCCCCTGATTCCCCACCTCTGATTCCCCATATCTGATTCCCTGCCTCTTTTTCCCCGCATCTGATTCCCTGCCTCTGATTCCCCGCCTCTGATTCCCCATCTCTGATTCCCCACCTCTGATTCCCCGTGTCTGATTCCCTGCCTCTGATTCCCCGCCTCTGAATCCCAGCCTCTGATTCCCCATATCTGATTCCCCGCCTCTGATTCCCTGCCTCTGATTCCCCAGCTCTGATTCCCCGCCTCTGATTCCCCGCATCTGATTCCCTGCCTCTGATTCCCCGCCTCTGATTCCCCATCTCTGATTCACCGCCTTTGATTCGCCACCTCTGATTCCCCATATCTGATTCCCCACCTCTGTTTCCCCGCCTCTGATTCCCCACCTCTGATTCTCCATATCTCATACCCCGCCTCTGAATCCCCATCTCTGATTCCCGGACTCTGATTCCCCTCCTCTGATTCCCGGCCTCTTATTCCCAGCATCTGATTCCCGGCCTCTGATTCCCGGCCTCTGATTCCCTGCTTCTGATTCCCTGCCTCTGATTCCCCATCTCTGATTCCGCACATCTGATTCCCTGCCTCTGATTCCCCACCTCTGATTCCCCATATCTGATTCCCCGCCTCTGTTTCCCCGCCTCTGATTCCCCGCCTCTGTTTCCCTATATCTAATTCCCCACCTCTGATGCCCCAACTCTGATTCCCCGCCTCTGATTCCCCAGCTCTGATTCCCCGCCTCTGATTCCCTGCATCCGATTCCCCATATCTGATTCCCCGCCTCTGTTTCCCCGCCTCTGATTCCCCGCCTCTGTTTCCCCATATCTGATTCCCGCCTCTGATTCCCAACTATGATTCCCCGCCTCTGATTCCCCAGCTCTGATTCCCTGCCTCTGATTCCCCGCGTTCTATTCCCTGCCTCTGATTCCCCGCCTGTGATTCCCCATCACTGATTCACCACATCTGATTCCCTACCTCTGATTCCCCATATCTAATTCCCCGCCTCTGCTTGCCCGCCTCTGATTCCCCGCCTCTGTTTCCCCATATCTGATTCCCCGCCTCTGAATCCCCAACTCTGATTCCCTGCCTCAGATTCCCCAGCTCTGATTCCCCGCCTTTGATTCCCCCCGTCTGATTCCCAGCCTCTGAATCCCCGTGTCTGATTTCCTGCCTCTGATTCCCCGCCTCTGATTCCCCATCTCTGATTCACCGCCTCTGATTCCCCACCTCTTATTCCCCATCTCTGATTCCGCACATCCAATTCCCTGCCTCTAATTCCCCAACTCTGATTCCCCACCTCTGATTCCCCAGCTCTGATTCCCCGCCTCAGATTCCCCGCGTCTGATTCCCTGCCTCTGATTCCCTGCCTCTGATTCCCTGCCTCTGATTCCCCATATCTGATTCCCCGCCTCTGATTCCCCAACTCTGATTCCCCGCTTCTGATTCCCTGCCTCTGATTCCCCGCCTCTGATTCCCCATCTGTGATTCACAACCTCTGATGCCCCACCTCTGATTCCCCATATCTGATTCCCTGCCTCTGTTTCCCCGCCTCTGATTCCCCACCTCTGTTTCCCCATATCTGATTCCCCGCCTCCGATTCCCCAACTCTAATACCCCGCCTCTGATTCCCCAGCTCTGATTCCCCGCCTCTGATTCCCCGCATCTGATTCCCTGCCTCTGATTCCCCGCCTCTGATTCCAGGCCTCTGATACCCATCATCTGATTCCGGCCTCTGATTCCCGGCCTCTGATTCCCTGCTTCTGATTCTGATTCCCTGCCTCTGATTCCCCATCTCTGATTCCGCACATCTGATTCCCTGCCTCTGATTCCCCACCTCTGATTCCCCATATCTGATTCCCCGCCTCTGTTTCCCCGCCTCTGATTCCCCGCATCTGTTTCCCAATATCTAAGTCCCCACCTCTGATTCCACAAATCTGATTCGCCGCCTCTGTTTCCCCGCCTCTGATTCCCCGCCTCTGATTCCCCATATCTGATTCCCCGCCTCTGATTGCCCACCTCTGATTCCCCGCGTCTGATACCCTGCCTCTGATTCCCCGCCTCTGATTTCCCATCTCTGATTCACCACCTCTGATTCCCGGCCTCTGATTCCCCATCTCTGATTCCGCACATCCGATTCCCTGCCTATGATTCCCCAACTCTGATTCCCCACCTCTGATTCCCCAGCTCTGATTCCACGCCTCATATTCCCCGCGTCTGATTCCCTGCCTCTGATTCCCCGCCTCTGAATCCCTGCCTCTGATTCCCCATATCTGATTCCCCGCCTCTGATTCCCCAACTCTGATTCCCCGCTTCTGATTCCCTGCCTCTGATTCCCCACCTCTGATTCCCCATCTGTGATTCACAACCTCTGATGCCCCACCTCTGATTCCCCATATCTGATTCCCTGCCTCTGTTTCCCTGCCTCTGATTCCCCGCCTCTGTTTCCCCATATCTGATTCCCCGCCTCTGTTTCCCCGCCTCTGATTCCCCGCCTCTGTTTCCCAATATCTAAGTCCCCACCTCTGATTCCCCAAATCTGATTCCCCACCTCTGATTCCCCACCTCTGATTCCCCGCCTCTGATTCCCCGCATCTGATTCCCTGCATCTGATTCCAAGCCTCTGATTCCCTGCCTCTGATTCCCAACCTCTGATTCCCCACCTCTGATTCCCCATATCTGATTCCCCGCCTCTGTTTCCCCGCCTCGGATTCCCCGCTTCAGTTTCCCCATATCTGATTCCCGGCCTCTGATTCCCCGCCTCTGATTCCCCGCCTCTGATTCCCTGCCTCTGATTCCCCATCTCCGATTCCCTGCCTCTGATTCCCAACCTCTGATTCCCCACCTCTGATTCCCCATATCTGATTCCCCGCCTCTGTTTCCCCGCCTCTGATTCCCCGCCTCTGATTCCCAACTCTGATTCCCCGCCTCTGATTCCCCAGCTCTGATTCCCCGTGTTTGATTCCCTGCCTCTGATTCCCTGCCCTGATTCCCCATCTCTGTTTCACCGCCTTTGATTCGCCACCTCTGATTCCACATATCTGATTCCCCACCTCTGTTTCCCCGACTCTGATTCCCTTCCTCTGATTCCCAACCTCTGATTCCACACCTCTGATTCCCCATATCTGATTCCCCGCCTCTATTTCCCCATATCTGAATCCCCGCCTCTGATTCCCCAACTCTGATTCCCCGCCTCTGATTCCCCAGCTCTGATTCCCCGACTCTGATTCCCGGCGTCCGATTCCCTGCCTCTGATTCCCCGCCTCTGATTCCCCATCTCTGATTCCCCGCCTCTGATTCCCCGTGTCTGATTCCCTGCCTCTGATTCCCCGCCTCTGATTCCCCGCCTCTGATTCCCTGACACTGAATCCCTGCCCCTGATTCCCCACCTCTGATTCCCCATATCTGATTCCCTGCCTCTTTTTCCCCGCATCTGATTCCCTGCCTCTGATTCCCCGCCTCTGATTCCCCATCTCTGATTCCCCACCTCTGATTCCCCGTGTCTGATTCCCTGCCTCTGATTCCCCGCCTCTGAATCCCAGCCTCTGATTCCCCATATCTGATTCCCCGCCTCTGATTCCCTGCCTCTGATTCCCCAGCTCTGATTCCCCGCCTTTGATTCCCCCCGTCTGATTCCCAGCCTCTGAATCCCCGTGTCTGATTTCCTGCCTCTGATTCCCCGCCTCTGATTCCCCATCTCTGATTCACCGCCTCTGATTCCCCATCTCTGATTCCCCACCTCTGATTCCCCATATCTGATTCCCTGCCTCTGTTTCCCCGCCTCTGATTCCCCACCTCTGTTTCCCCATATCTGATTCCCCGCCTCTGATTCCCCAACTCTAATACCCCACCTCTGATTCCCCAGCTCTGATTCCCCGCCTCTGATTCCCCGCATCTGATTCCCTGCTTCTGATTCCCCGCCTCTGATTCCAGGCCTCTGATTCCCAGCATCTGATTCCGGCCTCTGATTCCCGGCCTCTGATTCCCTGCTTCTGATTCTGATTCCCTGCCTCTGATTCCCCATCTCTGATTCCGCACATCTGATTCCTTGCCTCTGATTCCCCACCTCTGATTCCCCATATCTGATTCCCCGCCTGGGTTTCCCCGCCTCTGATTCCCCGCCTTTGTTTCCCAATATCTAAGTCCCCGCCTCTGATTCCCCAAATCTGATTCCCCACCTCTGATTCCCCAGCTCTGATTCCCCGCCTCTGATTCCCCGCATCTGATTCCCTGCATCTGATTCCAAGCCTCTGATTCCCTGCCTCTGATTCCCAACCTCTGATTCCCCACCTCTGATTCCCCATATCTGATTCCCCGCCTCTGTTTCCCCGCCTCGGATTCCCCGCCTCTGTTTCCCCATATCTGATTCCCGGCCTCTGATTCCCCGCCTCTGATTCCCCGCCTCTGATTCAATCCTCTGATTCCCCATCTCCGATTCCCCTCGTCTAATACCCCGCCTCTGATTCTACGCCACTGATTCACCACATCTGATTCCACGCCTCTGATTCCCCGCCTCTGATTCCCCGCCTCTGATTCCCCGCCTCTGATTCCCCGCCTCTGATTCCCCGCCTATGTTTACCCGCCTCTGATTCCCCGCCTCTGATTCCACGCCTCTGATTCCCCGCCTCTGATTCCCCGCCTCTAATTCCCCGCCTCTGATACCGCACCTCTGATGTCCCGCATCTGATTCCCTGCATCTGATTCCCCGCCTCAGATTCCCCGCCTCTGATTTCCCGGCTCTGATTCCCCGCCTCTGATTCCCCACCTATGTTTACCCGCCTCTGTTTACTCGCCTGTTTTCCCGCCTCTGGTTCCCCAACACAGATTCCCTGCCTCAGATTCCCTGCCTCTGATTCCCTGCCCCTGATTCCCTGCCTCTGATTCCCTGCATCTGATTGCCCGCCTCTGATTCCCCGCCTCTGATTCCCCGCCTCTGATTCCCCACCTCTGATTCCCCACTTCTGATTCCCCGCCTCTGATTCACCGCCTCTGTTTCCCCGCCTCTGATTCCCCGCTTCTGATTCCCAACTTCTGATTGCCCGCCTCTGATTCCCTGCCTCTGATTCCCCGCCTCTGATTCCCCACATCTGATTCCCCACTTCTGATTCCCCGCCTCTGATTCCCCGCCTCTGATTCCACGCCTCTGATTCCCCGCCTCTGATTCCCCGCCTCTGATTCCCCGCCTCTGATTCCCCGCCTCTGATTCCCCTCATCTAATACCCCACCTCTGATTCCCCGCCTCTGATTCCCCGCATCTGATTCCCCGCCTCTGATTCCCCGCCTCTGATTCACCGCCTCTGATTCCCCGCCTCTGATTCCCTGCCTCTGATTCCCCGCCTATGTTTACCCGCCTCTGTTTACCCGCCTGTTTCCCCGCCTCTGATTCCCCACCTCAGATTCCCTACCTCAGATTCCGTGACAATGATTCCCTGCCTCTGATTCCCTGCCTCTGATTCCCTGCATCTGAATGCCCATCTCTGATTCTCAACCTCTGATACCCCGCCTCTGATTCCCCACCTCTGATTCCCCGCTTCTGATTCCCCGCCTCTGATTCCCCGCCTCTGATTCCCCGCCTCTGATTCCCCGCCTCTGATTCCCCACCTCTGATTCACTGCCTCCCTTTCCGCTCAACTTTCCTGGCCTACGTTTCCCCACATATCTTTCCCCGCCTCTGATTCCCTGCCTCTGATTCCCCGCCTCTGATTCCCCGCCTCTGATTCCCCACCACTGTCTCTACGCCTCTCTTTTGCCTGCACTCTTTCCCCTCCACTCTTTCCGTGCCTCTCTTTCCCTCCCTCAATTTCAACAACTCTGTTTGATCTGTTCTGTGTAACTCATTTTCAACATACAAGTTCCAACCACTATGTTTCGCCCATCTCTTTCGCCGCCTCTATTTATGCACCTATGTTTACCCGCTTCTGTTTACCCGCCTGTTTCCCCACATCTCTTTCCCCACCTCTGATTCCACGCCTCTGATTCGCCGCCTCTGATTGCCCCCCTCTGATTCCCTGCCTCTGATTCCCCGCCTCTGATTCCCCGCCTCTGATTCACCGCCTCCCTTTACGTGCATCTTTCCTGGCCTACGTTTCCCCACATCTCTTTCCCCACCTCTGATTCCACGCCTCAGATTCGCTGTCTCTGATTTCCCGCCTCTGATTCCCTGTCTCTGATTCCCCGCCTCTGATTCCCCGCCTCTGATTCCCCGCCTCTGATTCCATGCCTCTGATTCCCCGCCTCTGATTCCCCGCCTCTGATTCCCCGCCTCTGATTCCCCTCCTCTGATACCCCGCCTCTGATTCCCCACCTCTGATTCCCCGCATCTGATTCTCCGCCTCTGATTCCCCGCCTCTGATTCCCTGCCTCTGATTCCGCGCCTCTGATTCCGCGCCTCTGATTCCCCGCCTATGTTTACCCACCTCTGTTTACCCACCTGTTTCCCCGCCTCTGATTCCGCACCTCAGATTCCCTGCCTCAGATTCCCCGCCTCTGATTCTCTGCCTCTGAATCCCCGCCTCTGATTCCCCACCTCTGATTCCCCACTTCTGATTCCCCGCCTCTGATTCCCCGCCTCTGATTCCCCGCCTCTGATTCCCCGCCTCTGTTTCCCCACCTCTGATTCAGTGCCTCCCTTTCCGCTCAACTTTCCTGGCCTTCTTTTCCCCACATATCTTTCCCCGCCTCTGATTTCCCGCCTCTGATTCCATGCCTCTGATTCCCCGCCTATGTTTACCCACCTCTGTTTACCCGCCTGTTTTCCCTCCTCTGATTCCCCACCACAGATTCCCTGCCTCAGATTCCCTGCCTCAGATTCCCTGCATCAGATTCCCTTCATTTGATTCCCTGCGTCTGATTCCCTGCCTCTGATTCCCTGCATCTGATTGCCCGCCTCTGATTCCCCGCCTCTGATTCCCCGCCTCTGATTCCCCACGTCTGATTCCCCACTTCTGATTCCCCGCCTCTGATTCCCCGCCTCTGATTCCCCACCTCTGATTCACCGCCTCTGATTCCCCGCCTCTGATTCCCCGCCTCTGATTCCCCACTTCTGATTGCCCGCCTCTGATTCCACGCCTCTGATTCCCCGCCTCTGATTCCCCACCTCTGATTCCACGCCTCTGATTCCCCACCTCTGATTCCCCACTTCTGAATCCCCACCTCTGATTCTCCGCCTCTGATACCCTGCCTCTGATAACTTTTTACTGATTCCCTGCCTCAGATTCCCTGCCTCCGATTCCCTGCCTCAGATTCCCTGCCTCAGATTCCCTGCATCAGATTCCCTTCATCTGATTCCCTGCCTCTGATTCCCCGCCTCTGAATCCCCGCCTCTGATTCCCCACCTCTGTCTCTACGCCTCTATTTTGACTGCACTCTTTCCCCTCCACTCTTTCTGTGCCTCTCTTTCCCTCCCTCAATTTCAACAACTCTGTTTGATCTGTTCTGTGTACCTAATTTTCAACACACAAGTTCCAACCACTATGTTTCGCCCATCTCTTTCGCTGCCTCTATTTATGCAGCTATGTTTACCCGCTTCTGTTTACCCGCCTGTTTCCCCACATCTCTTTCCCCACCTCTGATTCCACGCCTCTGATTCCCCGCCTCTGATTCCCCGCCTCTGAATCCCCGCCTCTGATACACCGCCTCCCTTTCCGCGCAACTTTCCTGGCCTACGTTTCCCCACATCTCTTTCCCCACCTCTGATTCCACGCCTCAGATTCGCCGCCTCTGATTTCCCGCCTCTGATTCCCTGCCTCTGATTCCCTTCCTCTGATTCCCCACCTCTGATTCCCCCCTCTGATTCCCCGCCTCTGATTCCCAGCCTCTGATTCCCCACCTCTGATTCCCCGCCTCTGATTCCCTGCCTGTCTTTCCCTGCCTCTATTTCCGTGTCTCTTTCTCTGCATCTCGTTTCCCACATCTCATTTCCCCCTTCTGATAACCCGCATCAGATTCCCTGACACAGATTCCCTGCCTCAGATTCCCTGCCTCAGATTCCCTGCATCAGATTCCCTTCATCTGATTCCCTGCCTCTGATTCCCCGCCTCTGATTCCCCACCTCTGATTCCCTGCCTCAGATTCCCTGCCTCTGATTCCCTGCCTCTGATTCCCTGCCTCTGATTTCCTGCATCAGATTCCCCGCCTCTGATTCTCCGCCTCTGATTCCCCGCCTCTGATTCCCCGCCTCTGATTCGCCGCCTCTGATTCCCCGCCTCTGATTTCCCACCTCTGATTCCCTGCCTCTGATAACCTGCCTCTGATTCCCTGCCTCTGATTCTCTGCCTCTGATTCCCGGCCTCTGAGTCCCCACCTCTGATTCCCCGTGTCCGATTCCGCACCCATGTTTCACCACTTCTGTTGCTCTGCTTCTGATTTCCCGGCTCAGATTCACCGGCTCTGATTCCGCACCTCTGATTCCACGCCTCTCTTTCTGTGTCTCTGATTCCCCGCCTCTGATTCCACGCCTCTGATTACCCGCCTCTGATACCCTGCCTCTCTTTCCCTGCCTCTATATCCGTGCCTCTTTCTCTGCATCTCGTTTCCCACATCTCATTTCCCCCTTCTGATAACCCGCATCAGATTCCCTGCCACAGATTCCCTGCCTCAGATTCCCTGCCTCAGATTCCCTGCATCAGATTCCCTTCATCTGATTCCCTGCCTCTGATTCCCCGCCTCTGATTCCCCACCTCTGATTCCCCACCTCTGATTCCCCGCCTCTGATTCCCTGCCTCTGATTCCCCAACTCTGATTCCCCGCTTCTGATTCCCCAGCTCTGAATCCCCGCCTCTGATTCCCCGCGTCTGATTCCCTGCCTCTGATTCCCCGCCTCTGATTCCCCATCTGTGATTCACAACCTCTGATGCCCCACCTCTGATTCCCCATATCTGATTCCCTGCCTCTCTTTCCCCGCCTCTGATTCCCCACCTCTGTTTCCCCATATCTGATTCCCCGCCTCTGATTCCCCAACTCTAATACCCCGCCTCTGATTCCCCAGCTCTGATTCCCCGCCTCTGATTCCCCGCATCTGATTCCCTGCCTCTGATTCCCCGCCTCTGATTCCAGGCCTCTGATTCCCAGCATCTGATTTCGGCCTCTGATTCCCGGCCTCTGATTCCCTGCTTCTGATTCTGATTCCCTGCCTCTGATTCCCCATCTCTGATTCCGCACATCTGATTCCCTGCCTCTGATTCCCCACCTCTGATTCCCCATATCTGATTCCCCGCCTCTGTTTCCCTGCCTCTGATTCCCCGCCTCTGTTTCCCAATATCTAAGTCCCCACCTCTGATTCCCCAAATCTGATTCCCCACCTCTGATTCCCCAGCTCTGATTCCCTGCCTCTGATACCCCGCATCTGATACCCTGCATCTGATTCCAAGCCTCTGATTCCCTGCCTCTGATTCCCAACCTCTGAATCCCCACCTCTGATTCCCCATATCTGATTCCCCGCCTCTGTTTCCCCGCCTCGGATTCCCCGCCTCTGTTTCCCCATATCTGATTCCCGGCCTCTGATTCCCCGCCTCTGATTCCCCATATCTGATTCCCTGCCTCTGATTCCCCAACTCTGATTCCCCGCCTCTGATTCCCCAGCTCTGAATCCCCGCCTCTGATTCCCCGCGTCTGATTCCCTGCCTCTGATTCCCCGCCTTGATTCCCCATCTCTGATTCACAACCTCTGATTCCCCACCTCTGATTCCCTATATTTGATTCCCCGCCTCTGTTTCCCCACCTCTGATTCCCCGCCTCTGATTCCCCATATCTGATTCCCCGCCTCTGATTGCCCACCTCTGATTCCCAGCCTCTGATTCGCCAGCTCTGATTCCCCGCCTCTGATTCCCCGCATCTGATTCCCTGCCTCTGATTCCCCGCCTCTGATTCCCCATCTCTGATTCACCGCCTTTGATTCGCCACCTCGGATTCCCCGCCTCTGTTTCCCCATATCTGATTCCCGGCCTCTGATTCCCCGGCTCTGATTCCCCATATCTGATTCCCTGCCTCTGATTCCCCAACTCTGATTCCCCGCCTCTGATTCCCCAGCTCTGAATCCCCGCCTCTGATTCCCCGCGTCTGATTCCCTGCCTCTGATTCCCCGCCTTGATTCCCCATCTCTGATTCACAACCTCTGATTCCCCACCTCTGATTCCCTATATTTGATTCCCCGCCTCTGTTTCCCCACCTCTGATTCCCCGCCTCTGATTCCCCGCATCTGATTCCCTGCCTCTGATTCCCCGCCTCTGATTCCCCATCTCTGATTCACCGCCTTTGATTCGCCACCTCTGATTCCCCATATCTGATTCCCCACCTCTGTTTCCCCGCCTCTGATTCCCCGCCTCTGATTCTCCATATCTCATTCCCTGCCTCTGAATCCCCATCTCTGATTCCCGGACTCTGATTCCCCTCCTCTGATTCCCGGCCTCTTATTCCCAGCATCTGATTCCCGGCCTCTGATTCCCGGCCTCTGATTCCCTGCTTCTGATTCCCTGCCTCTGATTCCCCATCTCTGATTCCGCACATCTGATTCCCTGCCTCTGATTCCCCACCTCTGATTCCCCATATCTGATCCCTGCCTCTGTTTCCCCGCCTCTGATTCCCCGCCTCTGTTTCCCTATATCTAATTCCCCACCTCTGATGCCCCAACTCTGATTCCCCGCCTCTGATTCCCCAGCTCTGATTCCCCGCCTCTGATTCCCTGCATCCGATTCCCCATATCTGATTCCCCGCCTCAGTTTCCCCGCCTCTGATTCCCCGCCTCTGTTTCCCCATATCTGATTCCCGCCTCTGATTCCCAACTATGATTCCCCGCCTCTGATTCCCCAGCTCTGATTCCCTGCCTCTGATTCCCCGCGTTCTATTCCCTGCCTCTGATTCCCCGCCTGTGATTCCCCATCACTGATTCACCACCTCTGATTCCCTACCTCTGATTCCCCATATCTAATTCCCCGCCTCTGTTTGCCCGCCTCTGATTCCCCGCCTCTGTTTCCCCATATCTGATTCCCCGCCTCTGAATCCCCAACTCTGATTCCCTGCCTCAGATTCCCCAGCTCTGATTCCCCGCCTTTGATTCCCCCCGTCTGATTCCCAGCCTCTGAATCCCCGTGTCTGATTTCCTGCCTCTGATTCCCCGCCTCTGATTCCCCATCTCTGATTCACCGCCTCTGATTCCCCACCTCTGATTCCCCATCTCTGATTCCGCACATCCAATTCCCTGCCTCTGATTCCCCAACTCTGATTCCCCACCTCTGATTCCCCAGCTCTGATTCCCCGCCTCAGATTCCCCGCGTCTGATTCCCTGCCTCTGATTCCCCGACTCTGATTCCCTGCCTCTGATTCCCCATATCTGATTCCCCGCCTCTGATTCCCCAACTCTGATTCCCCGCTTCTGATTCCCCAGCTCTGATTCCACGCCTCTGATTCCCAGCGTCTGATTCCCTGCCTCTGATTCCCCGCCTCTGATTCCCCATCTGTGATTCACAACCTCTGATGCCCCACCTCTGATTCCCCATATCTGATACCCCGCCTCTGTTTCCCCGCCTCTGATTCCCCGCCTCTGATTCCCCATATCTGATTCCCCGCCTCTGATTGCCCACCTCTGATTCCCCGCGTCTGATACCCTGCCTCTGATTCCCCGCCTCTGATTTCCCATCTCTGATTCACCACCTCTGATTCCCGGCCTCTGATTCCCCATCTCTGATTCCGCACATCCGATTCCCTGCCTATGATTCCCCACCTCTGATTCCCCGCCTCTGATTCCCCATATCTGATTCCCTGCCTCTGTTTCCCCGCCTCTGATTCCCTACCTCTGTTTCCCCATATCTGATTCCCCGCCTCTGATTCCCCAACTTTAATACCCCGCCTCTGATTCCCCAGCTCTGATTCCCCGCCTCTGATTCCCCGCATCTGATTCCCTGCCTCTGATTCCCCGCCTCTGATTCCAGGCCTCTGATTCCCATCATCTGATTCCGGCCTCTGATTCCCGGCCTCTGATTCCCTGCTTCTGATTCTGATTCCCTGCCTCTGATTCCCCATCTCTGATTCCGCACATCTGATTCCCTGCCTCTGATTCCCCACCTCTGATTCCCCATATCTGATTCCCCGCCTCTGTTTCCCCGCCTCTGATTCCCCGCCTCTGTTTCCCCGCCTCTGATTCGCCACCTCTGATTCCCCAAATCTGATTCCCCACCTCTGATTCCCCATATCTGATTCCCCGCCTCTGTTTCCCCGCCTCGGATTCCCCGCCTCAGTTTCCCCATATCTGATTACCGGCCTCTGATTCCCCGCCTCTGATTCCCCGCCTCTGATTCCCTGCCTCTGATTCCCCATCTCCGATTCCCTGCCTCTGATTCCCAACCTCTGATTCCCCACCTCTGATTCCCCATATCTGATTCCCCGCCTCTGTTTCCCCGCCTCTGATTCCCCGCCTCTGATTCCCAACTCTGATTCCCCGCCTCTGATTCCCCAGCTCTGATTCCCCGTGTTTGATTCCCTCCCTCTGATTCCCTGCCCTGATTCCCCATCTCTGTTTCACCGCCTTTGATTCGCCACCTCTGATTCCACATATCTGATTCCCCGCCTCTGTTTCCCCGACTCTGATTCCTTTCCTCTGATTCCCAACCTCTGATTCCACACCTCTGATTCCCCATATCTGATTCCCCGCCTCTATTTCCCCATATCTGAATCCCCGCCTCTGATTCCCCAACTCTGATTCCCCGCCTCTGATTCCCCAGCTCTGATTCCCCGACTCTGATTCCCGGCGTCCGATTCCCTGCCTCTGATTCCCCGCCTCTGATTCCCCATCTCTGATTCCCCGCCTCTGATTCCCCGTGTCTGATTCCCTGCCTCTGATTCCCCGCCTCTGATTCCCCGCCTCTGATTCCCTGACACTGAATCCCTGCCCCTGATTCCCCACCTCTGATTCCCCATATCTGATTCCCCGCCTCTGTTTCCCCGCCTCTGATTCCCCGCCTCTGATTCCCCATATCTGATTCCCTGCCTCTGATTCCCCAACTCTGATTCCCCGCCTCTGATTCCCCAGCTCTGAATCCCCGCCTCTGATTCCCCGTGTCTGATTCCCTGCCTCTGATTCCCCGCCTTGATTCCCCATCTCTGATTCACAACCTCTGATTCCCCACCTCTGATTCCCTATATTTGATTCCCCGCCTCTGTTTCCCCGCCTCTGATTCCCCGCCTCTGATTCCCCATATCTGATTCCCCGCCTCTGATTGCCCACCTCTGATTCCCCGCCTCTGATTCGCCAGCTCTGATTCCCCGCCTCTGATTCCCCGCATCTGATTCCCTGCCTCTGATTCCCCAACTCTGATTCCCCGCCTCTGATTCCCCAGCTCTGAATCCCCGCCTCTGATTCCCCGTGTCTGATTCCCTGCCTCTGATTCCCCGCCTTGATTCCCCATCTCTGATTCACAACCTCTGATTCCCCACCTCTGATTCCCTATATTTGATTCCCCGCCTCTGTTTCCCCGCCTCTGATTCCCCGCCTCTGATTCCCCATATCTGATTCCCCGCCTCTGATTGCCCACCTCTGATTCCCCGCCTCTGATTCGCCAGCTCTGATTCCCCGCCTCTGATTCCCCGCATCTGATTCCCTGCCTCTGATTCCATGCCTCTGATTCCCCGCCTATGTTTACCCACCTCTGTTTACCCGCCTGTTTTCCCTCCTCTGATTCCCCACCACAGATTCCCTGCCTCAGATTCCCTGCCTCAGATTCCCTGCATCAGATTCCCTTCATTTGATTCCCTGCGTCTGATTCCCTGCCTCTGATTCCCTGCATCTGATTGCCCGCCTCTGATTCCCCGCCTCTGATTCCCCGCCTCTGATTCCCCACGTCTGATTCCCCACTTCTGATTCCCCGCCTCTGAATCCCCGCCTCTGATTCCCCACCTCTGATTCACCGCCTCTGATTCCCCGCCTCTGATTCCCCGCCTCTGATTCCCCACTTCTGATTGCCCGCCTCTGATTCCACGCCTCTGATTCCCCGCCTCTGATTCCCCACCTCTGATTCCACGCCTCTGATTCCCCACCTCTGATTCTCCGCCTCTGATACCCTGCCTCTGATAACTTTTTACTGATTCCCTGCCTCAGATTCCCTGCCTCCGATTCCCTGCCTCAGATTCCCTGCCTCAGATTCCCTGCATCAGATTCCCTTCATCTGATTCCCTGCCTCTGATTCCCCGCCTCTGAATCCCCGCCTCTGATTCCCCACCTCTGTCTCTACGCCTCTATTTTGACTGCACTCTTTCCCCTCCACTCTTTCTGTGCCTGTCTTTCCCTCCCTCAATTTCAACAACTCTGTTTGATCTGTTCTGTGTACCTAATTTTCAACACACAAGTTCCAACCACTATGTTTCGCCCATCTCTTTCGCTGCCTCTATTTATGCAGCTATGTTTACCCGCTTCTGTTTACCCGCCTGTTTCCCCACATCTCTTTCCCCACCTCTGATTCCACGCCTCTGATTCCCCGCCTCTGATTCCCCGCCTCTGAATCCCCGCCTCTGATACACCGCCTCCCTTTCCGCGCAACTTTCCTGGCCTACGTTTCCCCACATCTCTTTCCCCACCTCTGATTCCACGCCTCAGATTCGCCGCCTCTGATTTCCCGCCTCTGATTCCCTGCCTCTGATTCCCTTCCTCTGATTCCCCACCTCTGATTCCCCCCTCTGATTCCCCGCCTCTGATTCCCAGCCTCTGATTCCCCACCTCTGATTCCCCGCCTCTGATTCCCTGCCTGTCTTTCCCTGCCTCTATTTCCGTGTCTCTTTCTCTGCATCTCGTTTCCCACATCTCATTTCCCCCTTCTGATAACCCGCATCAGATTCCCTGACACAGATTCCCTGCCTCAGATTCCCTGCCTCAGATTCCCTGCATCAGATTCCCTTCATCTGATTCCCTGCCTCTGATTCCCCGCCTCTGATTCCCCACCTCTGATTCCCTGCCTCAGATTCCCTGCCTCTGATTCCCTGCCTCTGATTCCCTGCCTCTGATTTCCTGCATCAGATTCCCCGCCTCTGATTCTCCGCCTCTGATTCCCCGCCTCTGATTCCCCGCCTCTGATTCGCCGCCTCTGATTCCCCGCCTCTGATTTCCCACCTCTGATTCCCTGCCTCTGATAACCTGCCTCTGATTCCCTGCCTCTGATTCTCTGCCTCTGATTCCCGGCCTCTGAGTCCCCACCTCTGATTCCCCGTGTCCGATTCCGCACCCATGTTTCACCACTTCTGTTGCTCTGCTTCTGATTTCCCGGCTCAGATTCACCGGCTCTGAATCCGCACCTCTGATTCCACGCCTCTCTTTCTGTGTCTCTGATTCCCCGCCTCTGATTCCACGCCTCTGATTACCCGCCTCTGATACCCTGCCTCTCTTTCCCTGCCTCTATATCCGTGCCTCTTTCTCTGCATCTCGTTTCCCACATCTCATTTCCCCCTTCTGATAACCCGCATCAGATTCCCTGCCACAGATTCCCTGCCTCAGATTCCCTGCCTCAGATTCCCTGCATCAGATTCCCTTCATCTGATTCCCTGCCTCTGATTCCCCGCCTCTGATTCCCCACCTCTGATTCCCCACCTCTGATTCCCCGCCTCTGATTCCCTGCCTCTGATTCCCCAACTCTGATTCCCCGCTTCTGATTCCCCAGCTCTGAATCCCCGCCTCTGATTCCCCGCGTCTGATTCCCTGCCTCTGATTCCCCGCCTCTGATTCCCCATCTGTGATTCACAACCTCTGATGCCCCACCTCTGATTCCCCATATCTGATTCCCTGCCTCTCTTTCCCCGCCTCTGATTCCCCACCTCTGTTTCCCCATATCTGATTCCCCGCCTCTGATTCCCCAACTCTAATAACCCGCCTCTGATTCCCCAGCTCTGATTCCCCGCCTCTGATTCCCCGCATCTGATTCCCTGCCTTTGATTCCCCGCCTCTGATTCCAGGCCTCTGATTCCCAGCATCTGATTTCGGCCTCTGATTCCCGGCCTCTGATTCCCTGCTTCTGATTCTGATTCCCTGCCTCTGATTCCCCATCTCTGATTCCGCACATCTGATTCCCTGCCTCTGATTCCCCACCTCTGATTCCCCATATCTGATTCCCCGCCTCTGTTTCCCCGCCTCTGATTCCCCGCCTCTGTTTCCCAATATCTAAGTCCCCACCTCTGATTCCCCAAATCTGATTCCCCACCTCTGATTCCCCAGCTCTGATTCCCCGCCTCTGATACCCCGCATCTGATACCCTGCATCTGATTCCAAGCCTCTGATTCCCTGCCTCTGATTCCCAACCTCTGAATCCCCACCTCTGATTCCCCATATCTGATTCCCCGCCTCTGTTTCCCCGCCTCGGATTCCCCGCCTCTGTTTCCCCATATCTGATTCCCGGCCTCTGATTCCCCGCCTCTGATTCCCCATATCTGATTCCCTGCCTCTGATTCCCCAACTCTGATTCCCTGCCTCTGATTCCCCAGCTCTGAATCCCCGCCTCTGATTCCCCGCGTCTGATTCCCTGCCTCTGATTCCCCGCCTTGATTCCCCATCTCTGATTCACAACCTCTGATTCCCCACCTCTGATTCCCTATATTTGATTCCCCGCCTCTGTTTCCCCACCTCTGATTCCCCGCCTCTGATTCCCCATATCTGATTCCCCGCCTCTGATTGCCCACCTCTGATTCCCAGCCTCTGATTCGCCAGCTCTGATTCCCCGCCTCTGATTCCCCGCATCTGATTCCCTGCCTCTGATTCCCCGCCTCTGATTCCCCATCTCTGATTCACCGCCTTTGATTCGCCACCTCTGATTCCCCATATCTGATTCCCCACCTCTGTTTCCCCGCCTCGGATTCCCCGCCTCTGTTTCCCCATATCTGATTCCCGGCCTCTGATTCCCCGCCTCTGATTCCCCATATCTCATTCCCTGCCTCTGAATCCCCATCTCTGATTCCCGGACTCTGATTCCCCTCCTCTGATTCCCGGCCTCTTATTCCCAGCATCTGATTCCCGGCCTCTGATTCCCGGCCTCTGATTCCCTGCTTCTGATTCCCTGCCTCTGATTCCCCATCTCTGATTCCGCACATCTGATTCCCTGCCTCTGATTCCCCACCTCTGATTCCCCATATCTGATCCCCGCCTCTGTTTCCCCGCCTCTGATTCCCCGCCTCTGTTTCCCTATATCTAATTCCCCACCTCTGATGCCCCAACTCTGATTCCCCGCCTCTGATTCCCCAGCTCTGATTCCCCGCCTCTGATTCCCTGCATCCGATTCCCCATATCTGATTCCCCGCCTCAGTTTCCCCGCCTCTGATTCCCCGCCTCTGTTTCCCCATATCTGATTCCCGCCTCTGATTCCCAACTATGATTCCCCGCCTCTGATTCCCCAGCTCTGATTCCCTGCCTCTGATTCCCCGCGTTCTATTCCCTGCCTCTGATTCCCCGCCTGTGATTCCCCATCACTGATTCACCACCTCTGATTCCCTACCTCTGATTCCCCATATCTAATTCCCCGCCTCTGTTTGCCCGCCTCTGATTCCCCGCCTCTGTTTCCCCATATCTGATTCCCCGCCTCTGAATCCCCAACTCTGATTCCCTGCCTCAGATTCCCCAGCTCTGATTCCCCGCCTTTGATTCCCCCCGTCTGATTCCCAGCCTCTGAATCCCCGTGTCTGATTTCCTGCCTCTGATTCCCCGCCTCTGATTCCCCATCTCTGATTCACCGCCTCTGATTCCCCACCTCTGATTCCCCATCTCTGATTCCGCACATCCAATTCCCTGCCTCTGATTCCCCAACTCTGATTCCCCACCTCTGATTCCCCAGCTCTGATTCCCCGCCTCAGATTCCCCGCGTCTGATTCCCTGCCTCTGATTCCCCGACTCTGATTCCCTGCCTCTGATTCCCCATATCTGATTCCCCGCCTCTGATTCCCCAACTCTGATTCCCCGCTTCTGATTCCCCAGCTCTGAATCCCCGCCTCTGATTCCCAGCGTCTGATTCCCTGCCTCTGATTCCCCGCCTCTGATTCCCCATCTGTGATTCACAACCTCTGATGCCCCACATCTGATTCCCCATATCTGATACCCCGCCTCTGTATTTCCGCCTCTGATTCCCCGCCTCTGATTCCCCATATCTGATTCCCCGCCTCTGATTGCCCACCTCTGATTCCCCGCGTCTGATACCCTGCCTCTGATTCCCCGCCTCTGATTTCCCATCTCTGATTCACCACCTCTGATTCCCGGCCTCTGATTCCCCATCTCTGATTCCGCACATCCGATTCCCTGCCTATGATTCCCCACCTCTGATTCCCCGCCTCTGATTCCCCATATCTGATTCCCTGCCTCTGTTTCCCCGCCTCTGATTCCCTACCTCTGTTTCCCCATATCTGATTCCCCGCCTCTGATTCCCCACCTCTGATTCCCCACCTCTGATTCCCCGCCTCTGATTCCCTGCCTCTGATTCCCCAACTCTGATTCCCCGCTTCTGATTCCCCAGCTCTGAATCCCCGCCTCTGATTCCCCGCGTCTGATTCCCTGCCTCTGATTCCCGGCCTCTGATTCCCTGCTTCTGATTCTGATTCCCTGCCTCTGATTCCCCATCTCTGATTCCGCACATCTGATTCCCTGCCTCTGATTCCCCACCTCTGATTCCCCATATCTGATTCCCCGCCTCTGTTTCCCCGCCTCTGATTCCCCGCCTCTGTTTCCCCGCCTCTGATTCGCCACCTCTGATTCCCCAAATCTGATTCCCCACCTCTGATTCCCCATATCTGATTCCCCGCCTCTGTTTCCCCGCCTCGGATTCCCCGCCTCAGTTTCCCCATATCTGATTACCGGCCTCTGATTCCCCGCCTCTGATTCCCCGCCTCTGATTCCCTGCCTCTGATTCCCCATCTCCGATTCCCTGCCTCTGATTCCCAACCTCTGATTCCCCACCTCTGATTCCCCATATCTGATTCCCCGCCTCTGTTTCCCCGCCTCTGATTCCCCGCCTCTGATTCCCAACTCTGATTCCCCGCCTCTGATTCCCCAGCTCTGATTCCCCGTGTTTGATTCCCTCCCTCTGATTCCCTGCCCTGATTCCCCATCTCTGTTTCACCGCCTTTGATTCGCCACCTCTGATTCCACATATCTGATTCCCCGCCTCTGTTTCCCCGACTCTGATTCCTTTCCTCTGATTCCCAACCTCTGATTCCACACCTCTGATTCCCCATATCTGATTCCCCGCCTCTATTTCCCCATATCTGAATCCCCGCCTCTGATTCCCCAACTCTGATTCCCCGCCTCTGATTCCCCAGCTCTGATTCCCCGACTCTGATTCCCGGCGTCCGATTCCCTGCCTCTGATTCCCCGCCTCTGATTCCCAATCTCTGATTCCCCGCCTCTGATTCCCCGTGTCTGATTCCCTGCCTCTGATTCCCCGCCTCTGATTCCCCGCCTCTGATTCCCTGACACTGAATCCCTGCCCCTGATTCCCCACCTCTGATTCCCCATATCTGATTCCCCGCCTCTGTTTCCCCGCCTCTGATTCCCCGCCTCTGATTCCCCATATCTGATTCCCTGCCTCTGATTCCCCAACTCTGATTCCCCGCCTCTGATTCCCCAGCTCTGAATCCCCGCCTCTGATTCCCCGTGTCTGATTCCCTGCCTCTGATTCCCCGCCTTGATTCCCCATCTCTGATTCACAACCTCTGATTCCCCACCTCTGATTCCCTATATTTGATTCCCCGCCTCTGTTTCCCCGCCTCTGATTCCCCGCCTCTGATTCCCCATATCTGATTCCCCGCCTCTGATTGCCCACCTCTGATTCCCCGCCTCTGATTCGCCAGCTCTGATTCCCCGCCTCTGATTCCCCGCATCTGATTCCCTGCCTCTGATTCCCCGCCTCTGATTCCCCATCTCTGATTCACCGCCTTTGATTCGCCACCTCTGATTCCCCATATCTGATTCCCCACCTCTGTTTCCCGGCCTCTGATTCCCCGCCTCTGATTCTCCATATCTCATTCCCCGCCTCTGAATCCCCATCTCTGATTCCCGGACTCAGATTCCCCACCTCTGATTCCCGGCCTCTTATTCCCAGCATCTGATTCCCGGCCTCTGATTCCCGGCCTCTGATTCCCCGCCTCTGATTCCCCAGCTCTGAATCCCCGCCTCTGATTCCCCGTGTCTGATTCCCTGCCTCTGTTTCCCCGCCTCTGATTCCCCGCCTCTGTTTCCCTATATCTAATTCCCCACCTCTGATGCCCCAACTCTGATTCCCCGCCTCTGATTCCCCAGCTCTGATTCCCCGCCTCTGATTCCCCGCATCCGATTCCCCATATCTGATTCCCCGCCTCTGTTTCCCCGCCTCTGATTCCCCGCCTCTGTTTCCCCATATCTGATTCCCCGCCTCTGATTCCCAACTATGATTCCCCGCCTCTGATTCCCCAGCTCTGATTCCCTGCGTCTGATTCCCTGCGTTCTATTCCCTGCCTCTGATTCCCCGCCTGTGATTCCCCATCACTGATTCACCACCTCTGATTCCCCACCTCTGATTCCCCATATCTAATTCCCCGCCTCTGTTTGCCCGCCTCTGATTCCCCGCCTCTGTTTCCCCATATCTGATTCCCCGTCTCTGAATCCCCAACTCTGATTCCCTGCCTCTGATTCCCCAGCTCTGATTCCCCGCCTTTGATCCCCCCCGTCTGATTCCCAGCCTCTGAATCCCCGTGTCTGATTTCCTGCCTCTGATTCCCCGCCTCTGATTCCCCATCTCTGATTCCTCTGATTCCCCACATCTGATTCCCCATCTCTGATTCCGCACATCCGATTCCCTGCCTCTGATTCCCCAACTCTGATTCCCCACCTCTGATTCCCCAGCTCTGATTCCCCGCCTCAGATTCCCCGCGTCTGATTCCCTGCCTCTGATTCCCCGCCTCTGATTCCCCATCTCTGATTCCCCACCTGTGATTCCCCGTGTCTGATTCCCTGCCTCTGATTCCCCGCCTCTGAATCCCAGCCTCTGATTCCCCATATCTGATTCCCCGCCTCTGATTCCCTGCCTCTGATTCCCCAGCTCTGATTCCCCGCCTTTGATTCCCCCCGTCTGATTCCCAGCCTCTGAATCCCCGTGTCTGATTTCCTGCCTCTGATTCCCCGCCTCTGATTCCCCATCTCTGATTCACCGCCTCTGATTCCCCATCTCTGATTCCCCACCTCTGATTCCCCATATCTGATTCCCTGCCTCTGTTTCCCCGCCTCTGATTCCCCACCTCTGTTTCCCCATATCTGATTCCCCGCCTCTGATTCCCCAACTCTAATACCCCACCTCTGATTCCCCGCCTCTGATTCCCTGCCTCTGATTCCGCGCCTCTGATTCCGCGCCTCTGATTCCCCGCCTATGTTTACCCACCTCTGTTTACCCACCTGTTTCCCCGCCTCTGATTCCGCACCTCAGATTCCCTGCCTCAGATTCCCCGCCTCTGATTCTCTGCCTCTGAATCCCCGCCTCTGATTCCCCACCTCTGATTCCCCACTTCTGATTCCCCGCCTCTGATTCCCCGCCTCTGATTCCCCGCCTCTGATTCCCCGCCTCTGATTCCCCACCTCTGATTCAGTGCCTCCCTTTCCGCTCAACTTTCCTGGCCTTCTTTTCCCCACATATCTTTCCCCGCCTCTGATTTCCCGCCTCTGATTCCACGCCTCTGATTCCCCGCCTATGTTTACCCACCCCTGTTTACCCGCCTGTTTTCCCTCCTCTGATTCCCCACCACAGATTCCCTGCCTCAGATTCCCTGCCTCAGATTCCCTGCATCAGATTCCCTTCATTTGATTCCCTGCGTCTGATTCCCTGCCTCTGATTCCCCTCATCTGATTGCCCGCCTCTGATTCCCCGCCTCTGATTCCCCGCCTCTGATTCCCCACGTCTGATTCCCCACTTCTGATTCCCCGCCTCTGATTCCCCGCCTCTCATTCCCCACCTCTGATTCACCGCCTCTGATTCCCCGCCTCTGATTCCCCGCCTCTGATTCCCCACTTCTGATTGCCCGCCTCTGATTCCACGCCTCTGATTCCCCGCCTCTGATTCCCCACCTCTGATTCCCCACTTCTGATTCCCCACCTCTGATTCCCCGCCTCTGATTCCACGCCTCTGATTCCCCACCTCTGATTCCCCACTTCTGAATCCCCACCTCTGATTCTCCGCCTCTGATACCCTGCCTCTGATAACTTTTTACTGATTCCCTGCCTCAGATTCCCTGCCTCCGATTCCCTGCCTCAGATTCCCTGCCTCAGATTCCCTGCATCAGATTCCCTTCATCTGATTCCCTGCCTCTGATTCCCCGCCTCTGAATCCCCGCCTCTGATTCCCCACCTCTGTCTCTACGCCTCTATTTTGACTGCACTCTTTCCCCTCCACTCTTTCTGTGCCTCTCTTTCCCTCCCTCAATTTCAACAACTCTGTTTGATCTGTTCTGTGTACCTAATTTTCAACACACAAGTTCCAACCACTATGTTTCGCCCATCTCTTTCGCTGCCTCTATTTATGCAGCTATGTTTACCCGCTTCTGTTTACCCGCCTGTTTCCCCACATCTCTTTCCCCACCTCTGATTCCACGCCTCTGATTCCCCGCCTCTGATTCCCCGCCTCTGAATCCCCGCCTCTGATACACCGCCTCCCTTTCCGCGCAACTTTCCTGGCCTACGTTTCCCCACATCTCTTTCCCCACCTCTGATTCCACGCCTCAGATTCGCCGCCTCTGATTTCCCGCCTCTGATTCCCTGCCTCTGATTCCCTGCCTCTGATTCCCCACCTCTGATTCCCCCCTCTCATTCCCCGCCTCTGATTCCCAGCCTCTGATTCCCCACCTCTGATTCCCCGCCTCTGATTCCCTGCCTGTCTTTCCCTGCCTCTATTTCCGTGTCTCTTTCTCTGCATCTTGTTTCCCACATCTCATTTCCCCCTTCTGATAACCCGCATCAGATTCCCTGACACAGATTCCCTGCCTCAGATTCCCTGCCTCAGATTCCCTGCATCAGATTCCCTTCATCTGATTCCCTGCCTCTGATTCCCCGCCTCTGATTCCCCACCTCTGATTCCCTGCCTCAGATTCCCTGCCTCTGATTCCCTGCCTCTGATTCCCTGCCTCTGATTTCCTGCATCAGATTCCCCGCCTCTAATTCTCCGCCTCTGATTCCCCAACTCTAATACCCCGCCTCTGATTCCCCAGCTCTCATTCCCCGCCTCTGATTCCCCGCATCTGATTCCCTGCCTCTGATTCCCCGCCTCTGATTCCAGGCCTCTGATTCCCATCATCTGATTCCGGCCTCTGATTCCCGGCCTCTGATTCCCTGCTTCTGATTCTGATTCCCTCCCTCTGATTCCCCATCTCTGATTCCGCACATCTGATTCCCTGCCTCTGATTCCCCACCTCTGATTCCCCATATCTTATTCCCCGCCTCTGTTTCCCCGCCTCTGATTCCCCGCCTCTGTTTCCCAATATCTAAGTCCCCACCTCTGATTCCCCAAATCTGATTCGCCGCCTCTGTTTCCCCGCCTCTGATTCCCCGCCTCTGATTCCCCATATCTGATTCCCCGCCTCTGATTGCCCACCTCTGATTCCCCGCGTCTGATAACCTGCCTCTGATTCCCCGCCTCTGATTTCCCATCTCTGATTCACCACCTCTGATTCCCGGCCTCTGATTCCCCATCTCTGATTCCGCACATCCGATTCCCTGCCAATGATTCCCCAACTCTGATTCCCCACCTCTGATTCCCCAGCTCTGATTCCCCGCCTCATATTCCCCGCGTCTGATTCCCTGCCTCTGATTCCCCGCCTCTGAATCCCTGCCTCTGATTCCCCATATCTGATTCCCCGCCTCTGATTCCCCAACTCTGATTCCCCGCTTCTGATTCCCTGCCTCTGATTCCCCGCCTCTGATTCCCCATCTGTGATTCACAACCTCTGATGCCCCACCTCTGATTCCCCATATCTGATTCCCTGCCTCTGTTTCCCCGCCTCTGATTCCCCACCTCTGTTTCCCCATATCTGATTCCCCGCCTCTGATTCCCCAACTCTAATACCCCGCCTCTGATTCCCCAGCTCTGATTCCCCGCCTCTGATTCCCCGCATCTGATTCCCTGCCTCTGATTCCCCGCCTCTGATTCCCCAACTCTAATACCCCGCCTCTGATTCCCCAGCTCTGATTCCCCGCCTCTGATTCCCCGCATCTGATTCCCTGCCTCTGATTCCCCGCCTCTGATTCCCGGCCTCTGATTCCCTGCTTCTGATTCTGATTCCCTGCCTCTGATTCCCCATCTCTGATTCCGCACATCTGATTCCCTGCCTCTGATTCCCCACCTCTGATTCCCCATATCTGATTCCCCGCCTCTGTTTCCCCGCCTCTGATTCCCCGCCTCTGTTTCCCAATATCTAAGTCCCCACCTCTGATTCCCCAAATCTGATTCCCCACCTCTGATTCCCCACCTCTGATTCCCCGCCTCTGATTCCCCGCATCTGATTCCCTGCATCTGATTCCAAGCCTCTGATTCCCTGCCTCTGATTCCCAACCTCTGATTCCCCACCTCTGATTCCCCATATCTGATTCCCCGCCTCTGTTTCCCCGCCTCGGATTCCCCGCTTCAGTTTCCCCATATCTGATTCCCGGCCTCTGATTCCCCGCCTCTGATTCCCCGCCTCTGATTCCCTGCCTCTGATTCCCCATCTCCGATTCCCTGCCTCTGATTCCCAACCTCTGATTCCCCACCTCTGATTCCCCATATCTGATTCCCCGCCTCTGTTTCCCCGCCTCTGATTCCCCGCCTCTGATTCCCAACTCTGATTCCCCGCCTCTGATTCCCCAGCTCTGATTCCCCGTGTTTGATTCCCTGCCTCTGATTCCCTGCCCTGATTCCCCATCTCTGTTTCACCGCCTTTGATTCGCCACCTCTGATTCCACATATCTGATTCCCCGCCTCTGTTTCCCCGACTCTGATTCCCTTCCTCTGATTCCCAACCTCTGATTCCACACCTCTGATTCCCCATATCTGATTCCCCGCCTCTATTTCCCCATATCTGAATCCCCGCCTCTGATTCCCCACTCTGATTCCCCGCCTCTGATTCCCCAGCTCTGATTCCCCGACTCTGATTCCCGGCGTCCGATTCCCTGCCTCTGATTCCCCGCCTCTGATTCCCCATCTCTGATTCCCCGCCTCTGATTCCCCGTGTCTGATTCCCTGCCTCTGATTCCCCGCCTCTGATTCCCCGCCTCTGATTCCCTGACACTGAATCCCTGCCCCTGATTCCCCACCTCTGATTCCCCATATCTGATTCCCTGCCTCTTTTTCCCCGCATCTGATTCCCTGCCTCTGATTCCCCGCCTCTGATTCCCCATCTCTGATTCCCCACCTCTGATTCCCCGTGTCTGATTCCCTGCCTCTGATTCCCCGCCTCTGAATCCCAGCCTCTGATTCCCCATATCTGATTCCCCGCCTCTGATTCCCTGCCTCTGATTCCCCAGCTCTGATTCCCCGCCTTTGATTCCCCCCGTCTGATTCCCAGCCTCTGAATCCCCGTGTCTGATTTCCTGCCTCTGATTCCCCGCCTCTGATTCCCCATCTCTGATTCACCGCCTCTGATTCCCCATCTCTGATTCCCCACCTCTGATTCCCCATATCTGATTCCCTGCCTCTGTTTCCCCGCCTCTGATTCCCCACCTCTGTTTCCCCATATCTGATTCCCCGCCTCTGATTCCCCAACTCTAATACCCCACCTCTGATTCCCCAGCTCTGATTCCCCGCCTCTGATTCCCCGCATCTGATTCCCTGCCTCTGATTCCCCGCCTCTGATTCCAGGCCTCTGATTCCCAGCATCTGATTCCGGCCTCTGATTCCCGGCCTCTGATTCCCTGCTTCTGATTCTGATTCCCTGCCTCTGATTCCCCATCTCTGATTCCGCACATCTGATTCCTTGCCTCTGATTCCCCACCTCTGATTCCCCATATCTGATTCCCCACCTGGGTTTCCCCGCCTCTGATTCCCCGCCTTTGTTTCCCAATATCTAAGTCCCCGCCTCTGATTCCCCAAATCTGATTCCCCACCTCTGATTCCCCAGCTCTGATTCCCCGCCTCTGATTCCCCGCATCTGATTCCCTGCATCTGATTCCAAGCCTCTGATTCCCTGCCTCTGATTCCCAACCTCTGATTCCCCACCTCTGATTCCCCATATCTGATTCCCCGCCTCTGTTTTCCCGCCTCGGATTCCCCGCCTCTGTTTCCCCATATCTGATTCCCGGCCTCTGATTCCCCGCCTCTGATTCCCCGCCTCTGATTCACTGCCTCTGATTCCCCATCTCCGATTCCCCTCGTCTAATACCCCGCCTCTGATTCTCCGCCACAGATTCACCGCATCTGATTCCACGCCTCTGATTCCCCGCCTCTGATTCCCCGCCTCTGATTCCCCGCCTCTGATTCCCCGCCTCTGATTCCCCGCTTATGTTTACCCGCCTCTGATTCCCCGCCTCTGATTCCACGCCTCTGATTCCCCGCCTCTGATTCCCCGCCTCTAATTCCCCGCCTCTGATACCGCACCTCTGATGTCCCGCATCTGATTCCCTGCATCTTATTCCCCGCCTCAGATTCCCCGCCTCTGATTTCCCGGCTCTGATTCCCCGCCTCTGATTCCCCACCTATGTTTACCCGCCTCTGTTTACTCGCCTGTTTTCCCGCCTCTGGTTCCCCAACACAGATTCCCTGCCTCAGATTCCCTGCCTCTGATTCCCTGCCCCTGATTCCCTGCCTCTGATTCCCTGCATCTGATTGCCCGCCTCTGATTCCCCGCCTCTGATTCCCCGCCTCTGATTCCCCACCTCTGATTCCCCACTTCTGATTCCCCGCCTCTGATTCACCGCCTCTGTTTCCCCGCCTCTGATTCCCCGCTTCTGATTCCCAACTTCTGATTGCCCGCCTCTGATTCCCTGCCTCTGATTCCCCGCCTCTGATTCCCCACATCTGATTCCCCACTTTTGATTCCCCGCCTCTGATTCCCCGCCTCTGATTCCACGCCTCTGATTCCCCGCCTCTGATTCCCCGCCTCTGATTCCCCGCCTCTGATTCCCCTCATCTAATACCCCACCTCTGATTCCCCGCCTCTGATTCCCCGCATCTGATTCCCCGCCTCTGATTCCCCGCCTCTGATTCACCGCCTCTGATTCCCCGCCTCTGATTCCCTGCCTCTGATTCCCCGCCTATGTTTACCCGCCTCTGTTTACCCGCCTGTTTCCCCGCCTCTGATTCCCCACCTCAGATTCCCTACCTCAGATTCCGTGACAATGATTCCTTGCCTCTGATTCCCTGCCTCTGATTCCCTGCATCTGAATGCCCATCTCTGATTCTCAACCTCTGATACCCCGCCTCTGATTCCCCACCTCTGATTCCCCGCTTCTGATTCCCCGCCTCTGATTCCCCGCCTCTGATTCCCCGCCTCTGATTCCCCGCCTCTGATTCCCCGCATCTGATTCCCTGCCTCTGATTCCCCGCCTCTGATTCCCCAACTCTAATACCCCGCCTCTGATTCCCCAGCTCTGATTCCCCGCCTCTGATTCCCCGCATCTGATTCCCTGCCTCTGATTCCCCGCCTCTGATTCCCGGCCTCTGATTCCCTGCTTCTGATTCTGATTCCCTGCCTCTGATTCCCCATCTCTGATTCCGCACATCTGATTCCCTGCCTCTGATTCCCCACCTCTGATTCCCCATATCTGATTCCCCGCCTCTGTTTCCCCGCCTCTGATTCCCCGCCTCTGTTTCCCAATATCTAAGTCCCCACCTCTGATTCCCCAAATCTGATTCCCCACCTCTGATTCCCCACCTCTGATTCCCCGCCTCTGATTCCCCGCATCTGATTCCCTGCATCTGATTCCAAGCCTCTGATTCCCTGCCTCTGATTCCCAACCTCTGATTCCCCACCTCTGATTCCCCATATCTGATTCCCCGCCTCTGTTTCCCCGCCTCGGATTCCCCGCTTCAGTTTCCCCATATCTGATTCCCGGCCTCTGATTCCCCGCCTCTGATTCCCCGCCTCTGATTCCCTGCCTCTGATTCCCCATCTCCGATTCCCTGCCTCTGATTCCCAACCTCTGATTCCCCACCTCTGATTCCCCATATCTGATTCCCCGCCTCTGTTTCCCCGCCTCTGATTCCCCGCCTCTGATTCCCAACTCTGATTCCCCGCCTCTGATTCCCCAGCTCTGATTCCCCGTGTTTGATTCCCTGCCTCTGATTCCCTGCCCTGATTCCCCATCTCTGTTTCACCGCCTTTGATTCGCCACCTCTGATTCCACATATCTGATTCCCCGCCTCTGTTTCCCCGACTCTGATTCCCTTCCTCTGATTCCCAACCTCTGATTCCACACCTCTGATTCCCCATATCTGATTCCCCGCCTCTATTTCCCCATATCTGAATCCCCGCCTCTGATTCCCCAACTCTGATTCCCCGCCTCTGATTCCCCAGCTCTGATTCCCCGACTCTGATTCCCGGCGTCCGATTCCCTGCCTCTGATTCCCCGCCTCTGATTCCCCATCTCTGATTCCCCGCCTCTGATTCCCCGTGTCTGATTCCCTGCCTCTGATTCCCCGCCTCTGATTCCCCGCCTCTGATTCCCTGACACTGAATCCCTGCCCCTGATTCCCCACCTCTGATTCCCCATATCTGATTCCCTGCCTCTTTTTCCCCGCATCTGATTCCCTGCCTCTGATTCCCCGCCTCTGATTCCCCATCTCTGATTCCCCACCTCTGATTCCCCGTGTCTGATTCCCTGCCTCTGATTCCCCGCCTCTGAATCCCAGCCTCTGATTCCCCATATCTGATTCCCCGCCTCTGATTCCCTGCCTCTGATTCCCCAGCTCTGATTCCCCGCCTTTGATTCCCCCCGTCTGATTCCCAGCCTCTGAATCCCCGTGTCTGATTTCCTGCCTCTGATTCCCCGCCTCTGATTCCCCATCTCTGATTCACCGCCTCTGATTCCCCATCTCTGATTCCCCACCTCTGATTCCCCATATCTGATTCCCTGCCTCTGTTTCCCCGCCTCTGATTCCCCACCTCTGTTTCCCCATATCTGATTCCCCGCCTCTGATTCCCCAACTCTAATACCCCACCTCTGATTCCCCAGCTCTGATTCCCCGCCTCTGATTCCCCGCATCTGATTCCCTGCCTCTGATTCCCCGCCTCTGATTCCAGGCCTCTGATTCCCAGCATCTGATTCCGGCCTCTGATTCCCGGCCTCTGATTCCCTGCTTCTGATTCTGATTCCCTGCCTCTGATTCCCCATCTCTGATTCCGCACATCTGATTCCTTGCCTCTGATTCCCCACCTCTGATTCCCCATATCTGATTCCCCACCTGGGTTTCCCCGCCTCTGATTCCCCGCCTTTGTTTCCCAATATCTAAGTCCCCGCCTCTGATTCCCCAAATCTGATTCCCCACCTCTGATTCCCCAGCTCTGATTCCCCGCCTCTGATTCCCCGCATCTGATTCCCTGCATCTGATTCCAAGCCTCTGATTCCCTGCCTCTGATTCCCAACCTCTGATTCCCCACCTCTGATTCCCCATATCTGATTCCCCGCCTCTGTTTTCCCGCCTCGGATTCCCCGCCTCTGTTTCCCCATATCTGATTCCCGGCCTCTGATTCCCCGCCTCTGATTCCCCGCCTCTGATTCACTGCCTCTGATTCCCCATCTCCGATTCCCCTCGTCTAATACCCCGCCTCTGATTCTCCGCCACAGATTCACCGCATCTGATTCCACGCCTCTGATTCCCCGCCTCTGATTCCCCGCCTCTGATTCCCCGCCTCTGATTCCCCGCCTCTGATTCCCCGCTTATGTTTACCCGCCTCTGATTCCCCGCCTCTGATTCCACGCCTCTGATTCCCCGCCTCTGATTCCCCGCCTCTAATTCCCCGCCTCTGATACCGCACCTCTGATGTCCCGCATCTGATTCCCTGCATCTTATTCCCCGCCTCAGATTCCCCGCCTCTGATTTCCCGGCTCTGATTCCCCGCCTCTGATTCCCCACCTATGTTTACCCGCCTCTGTTTACTCGCCTGTTTTCCCGCCTCTGGTTCCCCAACACAGATTCCCTGCCTCAGATTCCCTGCCTCTGATTCCCTGCCCCTGATTCCCTGCCTCTGATTCCCTGCATCTGATTGCCCGCCTCTGATTCCCCGCCTCTGATTCCCCGCCTCTGATTCCCCACCTCTGATTCCCCACTTCTGATTCCCCGCCTCTGATTCACCGCCTCTGTTTCCCCGCCTCTGATTCCCCGCTTCTGATTCCCAACTTCTGATTGCCCGCCTCTGATTCCCTGCCTCTGATTCCCCGTCTCTGATTCCCCACATCTGATTCCCCACTTCTGATTCCCCGCCTCTGATTCCCCGCCTCTGATTCCACGCCTCTGATTCCCCGCCTCTGATTCCCCGCCTCTGATTCCCCGCCTCTGATTCCCCTCATCTAATACCCCACCTCTGATTCCCCGCCTCTGATTCCCCGCATCTGATTCCCCGCCTCTGATTCCCCGCCTCTGATTCACCGCCTCTGATTCCCCGCCTCTGATTCCCTGCCTCTGATTCCCCGCCTATGTTTACCCGCCTCTGTTTACCCGCCTGTTTCCCCGCCTCTGATTCCCCACCTCAGATTCCCTACCTCAGATTCCGTGACAATGATTCCTTGCCTCTGATTCCCTGCCTCTGATTCCCTGCATCTGAATGCCCATCTCTGATTCTCAACCTCTGATACCCCGCCTCTGATTCCCCACCTCTGATTCCCCGCTTCTGATTCCCCGCCTCTGATTCCCCGCCTCTGATTCCCCGCCTCTGATTCCCCGCCTCTGATTTTCCACCTCTGATTCACTGCCTCCCTTTCCGCTCAACTTTCCTGGCCTACGTTTCCCCACATATCTTTCCCCGCCTCTGATTCCCTGCCTCTGATTCCCCGCCTCTGATTCCCCGCCTCTGATTCCCCACCACTGTCTCTACGCCTCTCTTTTGCCTGCACTCTTTCCCCTCCACTCTTTCCGTGCCTCTCTTTCCCTCCCTCAATTTCAACAACTCTGTTTGATCTGTTCTGTGTAACTCATTTTCAACATACAAGTTCCAACCACTATGTTTCGCCCATCTCTTTCGCCGCCTCTATTTATGCACCTATGTTTACCCGCTTCTGTTTACCCGCCTGTTTCCCCACATCTCTTTCCCCACCTCTGATTCCACGCCTCTGATTCGCCGCCTCTGATTGCCCCCCTCTGATTCCCTGCCTCTGATTCCCCGCCTCTGATTCCCCGCCTCTGATTCACCGCCTCCCTTTATGTGCATCTTTCCTGGCCTACGTTTCCCCACATCTCTTTCCCCACCTCTGATTCCACGCCTCAGATTCGCCGTCTCTGATTTCCCGCCTCTGATTCCCTGCCTCTGATTCCCCGCCTCTGATTCCCCGCCTCTGATTCCCCGTGTCTGATTCCCTGCCTCTGATTCCCCGCCTCTGATTCCCCGCCTCTGATTCCCTGACACTGAATCCCTGCCCCTGATTCCCCACCTCTGATTCCCCATATCTGATTCCCTGCCTCTTTTTCCCCGCATCTGATTCCCTGCCTCTGATTCCCCGCCTTTGATTCCCCATCTCTGATTCCCCACCTCTGATTCCCCGTGTCTGATTCCCTGCCTCTTATTCCCCGCCTCTGAATCCCAGCCTCTGATTCCCCATATCTGATTCCCCGCCTCTGATTCCCTGCCTCTGATTCCCCAGCTCTGATTCCCCGCCTTTGATTCCCCCCGTCTGATTCCCAGCCTCTGAATCCCCGTGTCTGATTTCCTGCCTCTGATTCCCCGCCTCTGATTCCCCATCTCTGATTCACCGCCTCTGATTCCCCATCTCTGATTCCCCACCTCTGATTCCCCATATCTGATTCCCTGCCTCTGTTTCCCCGCCTCTGATTCCCCACCTCTGTTTCCCCATATCTGATTCCCCGCCTCTGATTCCCCAACTCTAATACCCCACCTCTGATTCCCCAGCTCTGATTCCCCGCCTCTGATTCCCCGCATCTGATTCCCTGCCTCTGATTCCCCGCCTCTGATTCCAGGCCTCTGATTCCCAGCATCTGATTCCGGCCTCTGATTCCCGGCCTCTGATTCCCTGCTTCTGATTCTGATTCCCTGCCTCTGATTCCCCATCTCTGATTCCGCACATCTGATTCCTTGCCTCTGATTCCCCACCTCTGATTCCCCATATCTGATTCCCCGCCTGGGTTTCCCCGCCTCTGATTCCCCGCCTTTGTTTCCCAATATCTAAGTCCCCGCCTCTGATTCCCCAAATCTGATTCCCCACCTCTGATTCCCCAGCTCTGATTCCCCGCCTCTGATTCCCCGCATCTGATTCCCTGCATCTGATTCCAAGCCTCTGATTCCCTGCCTCTGATTCCCAACCTCTGATTCCCCACCTCTGATTCCCCATATCTGATTCCCCGCCTCTGTTTTCCCGCCTCGGATTCCCCGCCTCTGTTTCCCCATATCTGATTCCCGGCCTCTGATTCCCCGCCTCTGATTCCCCGCCTCTGATTCACTGCCTCTGATTCCCCATCTCCGATTCCCCTCGTCTAATACCCCGCCTCTGACTCTCCGCCACTGATTCACCGCATCTGATTCCACGCCTCTGATTCCCCGCCTCTGATTCCCCGCCTCTGATTCCCCGCCTCTGATTCCCCGCCTCTGATTCCCCGCCTATGTTTACCCGCCTCTGATTCCCCGCCTCTGATTCCACGCCTCTGATTCCCCGCCTCTGATTCCCCGCCTCTAATTCCCCGCCTCTGATACCGCACCTCTGATGTCCCGCATCTGATTCCCTGCATCTGATTCCCCGCCTCAGATTCCCCGCCTCTGATTTCCCGGCTCTGATTCCCCGCCTCTGATTCCCCACCTATGTTTAACCGCCTCTGTTTACTCGCCTGTTTTCCCGCCTCTGGTTCCCCAACACAGATTCCCTGCCTCAGATTCCCTGCCTCTGATTCCCTGCCCCTGATTCCCTGCCTCTGATTCCCTGCATCTGATTGCCCGCCTCTGATTCCCCGCCTCTGATTCCCCGCCTCTGATTCCCCACCTCTGATTCCCCACTTCTGATTCCCCGCCTCTGATTCACCGCCTCTGTTTCCCCGCCTCTGATTCCCCGCTTCTGATTCCCAACTTCTGATTGCCCGCCTCTGATTCCCTGCCTCTGATTCCCCGCCTCTGATTCCCCACATCTGATTCCCCACTTCTGATTCCCCGCCTCTGATTCCCCGCCTCTGATTCCACGCCTCTGATTCCCCGCCTCTGATTCCCCGCCTCTGATTCCCCGCCTCTGATTCCCCTAATCTAATACCCCACCTCTGATTCCCCGCCTCTGATTCCCCGCATCTGATTCCCCGCCTCTGATTCCCCGCCTCTGATTCACCGCCTCTGATTCCCCGCCTCTGATTCCCTGCCTCTGATTCCCCGCCTATGTTTACCCGCCTCTGTTTACCCGCCTGTTTCCCCGCCTCTGATTCCCCACCTCAGATTCCCTACCTCAGATTCCGTGACAATGATTCCCTGCCTCTGATTCCCTGCCTCTGATTCCCTGCATCTGAATGCCCATCTCTGATTCTCAACCTCTGATACCCCGCCTCTGATTCCCCACCTCTGATTCCCCGCTTCTGATTCCCCGCCTCTGATTCCCCGCCTCTGATTCCCCGCCTCTGATTCCCCGCCTCTGATTTTCCACCTCTGATTCACTGCCTCCCTTTCCGCTCAACTTTCCTGGCCTACGTTTCCCCACATATCTTTCCCCGCCTCTGATTCCCTGCCTCTGATTCCCCGCCTCTGATTCCCCGCCTCTGATTCCCCACCACTGTCTCTACGCCTCTCTTTTGCCTGCACTCTTTCCCCTCCACTCTTTCCGTGCCTCTCTTTCCCTCCCTCAATTTCAACAACTCTGTTTGATCTGTTCTGTGTAACTCATTTTCAACATACAAGTTCCAACCACTATGTTTCGCCCATCTCTTTCGCCGCCTCTACTTATGCACCTATGTTTACCCGCTTCTGTTTACCCGCCTGTTTCCCCACATCTCTTTCCCCACCTCTGATTCCACGCCTCTGATTCGCCGCCTCTGATTGCCCCCCTCTGATTCCCTGCCTCTGATTCCCCGCCTCTGATTCCCCGCCTCTGATTCACCGCCTCCCTTTACGTGCATCTTTCCTGGCCTACGTTTCCCCACATCTCTTTCCCCACCTCTGATTCCACGCCTCAGATTCGCCGTCTCTGATTTCCCGCCTCTGATTCCCTGCCTCTGATTCCCCGCCTCTGATTCCCCGCCTCTGATTCCCCGTGTCTGATTCCCTGCCTCTGATTCCCCGCCTCCGATTCCCCGCCTCTGATTCCCTGACACTGAATCCCTGCCCCTGATTCCCCACCTCTGATTCCCCATATCTGATTCCCTGCCTCTTTTTCCCCGCATCTGATTCCCTGCCTCTGATTCCCCGCCTCTGATTCCCCATCTCTGATTCCCCACCTCTGATTCCCCATATCTGATTCCCTGCCTCTTTTTCCCCGCATCTGATTCCCTGCCTCTGATTCCCCGCCTCTGATTCCCCATCTCTGATTCCCCACCTCTGATTCCCCGTGTCTGATTCCCTGCCTCTGATTCCCCGCCTCTGAATCCCAGCCTCTGATTCCCCATATCTGATTCCCCGCCTCTGATTCCCTGCCTCTGATTCCCCAGCTCTGATTCCCCGCCTTTGATTCCCCTGCGTCTGATTCCCAGCCTCTGAATCCCCGTGTCTGATTTCCTGCCTCTGATTCCCCGCCTCTGATTCCCCATCTCTGATTCACCGCCTCTGATTCCCCATCTCTGATTCCCCACCTCTGATTCCCCATATCTGATTCCCTGCCTCTGTTTCACCGGCTCTGATTCCCCACCTCTGTTTCCCCATATCTGATTCCCCGCCTCTGATTCCCCAACTCTAATACCCCACCTCTGATTCCCCAGCTCTGATTCCCCGCCTCTGATTCCCCGCATCTGATTCCCTGCCTCTGATTCCCCGCCTCTGATTCCAGGCCTCTGATTCCCAGCATCTGATTCCGGCCTCTGATTCCCGGCCTCTGATTCCCTGCTTCTGATTCTGATTCCCTGCCTCTGATTCCCCATCTCTGATTCCGCACATCTGATTCCTTGCCTCTGATTCCCCACCTCTGATTCCCCATATCTGATTCCCCGCCTGGGTTTCCCCGCCTCTGATTCCCCGCCTTTGTTTCCCAATATCTAAGTCCCCGCCTCTGATTCCCCAAATCTGATTCCCCACCTCTGATTCCCCAGCTCTGATTCCCCGCCTCTGATTCCCCGCATCTGATTCCCTGCATCTGATTCCAAGCCTCTGATTCCCTGCCTCTGATTCCCAACCTCTGATTCCCCACCTCTGATTCCCCATATCTGATTCCCCGCCTCTGTTTTCCCGCCTCGGATTCCCCGCCTCTGTTTCCCCATATCTGATTCCCGGCCTCTGATTCCCCGCCTCTGATTCCCCGCCTCTGATTCACTGCCTCTGATTCCCCATCTCCGATTCCCCTCGTCTAATACCCCGCCTCTGATTCTCCGCCACTGATTCACCGCATCTGATTCCACGCCTCTGATTCCCCGCCTCTGATTCCCCGCCTCTGATTCCCCGCCTCTGATTCCCCGACTCTGATTCCCCGCCTATGTTTACCCGCCTCTGATTCCCCGCCTCTGATTCCACGCCTCTGATTCCCCGCCTCTGATTCCCCGCCTCTAATTCCCCGCCTCTGATACCGCACCTCTGATGTCCCGCATCTGATTCCCTGCATCTGATTCCCCGCCTCAGATTCCCCGCCTCTGATTTCCCGGCTCTGATTCCCCGCCTCTGATTCCCCACCTATGTTTAACCGCCTCTGTTTACTCGCCTGTTTTCCCGCCTCTGGTTCCCCAACACAGATTCCCTGCCTCAGATTCCCTGCCTCTGATTCCCTGCCCCTGATTCCCTGCCTCTGATTCCCTGCATCTGATTGCCCGCCTCTGATTCCCCGCCTCTGATTCCCCGCCTCTGATTCCCCACCTCTGATTCCCCACTTCTGATTCCCCGCCTCTGATTCACCGCCTCTGTTTCCCCGCCTCTGATTCCCCGCTTCTGATTCCCAACTTCTGATTGCCCGCCTCTGATTCCCTGCCTCTGATTCCCCGCCTCTGATTCCCCACATCTGATTCCCCACTTCTGATTCCCCGCCTCTGATTCCTCGCCTCTGATTCCACGCCTCTGATTCCCCGCCTCTGATTCCCCGCCTCTGATTCCCCGCCTCTGATTCCCCTCATCTAATACCCCACCTCTGATTCCCCGCCTCTGATTCCCCGCATCTGATTCCCCGCCTCTGATTCCCCGCCTCTGATTCACCGCCTCTGATTCCCCGCCTCTGATTCCCTGCCTCTGATTCCCCGCCTATGTTTACCTGCCTCTGTTTACCCGCCTGTTTCCCCGCCTCTGATTCCCCACCTCAGATTCCCTACCTCAGATTCCGTGACAATGATTCCCTGCCTCTGATTCCCTGCCTCTGATTCCCTGCATCTGAATGCCCATCTCTGATTCTCAACCTCTGATGCCCCGCCTCTGATTCCCCACCTCTGATTCCCCGCTTCTGATTCCCCGCCTCTGATTCCCCGCCTCTGATTCCCCGCCTCTGATTCCCCGCCTCTGATTTTCCACCTCTGATTCACTGCCTCCCTTTCCGCTCAACTTTCCTGGCCTACGTTTCCCCACATATCTTTCCCCGCCTCTGATTCCCTGCCTCTGATTCCCCGCCTCTGATTCCCCGCCTCTGATTCCCCACCACTGTCTCTACGCCTCTCTTTTGCCTGCACTCTTTCCCCTCCACTCTTTCCGTGCCTCTCTTTCCCTCCCTCAATTTCAACAACTCTGTTTGATCTGTTCTGTGTAACTCATTTTCAACATACAAGTTCCAACCACTATGTTTCGCCCATCTCTTTCGCCGCCTCTACTTATGCACCTATGTTTACCCGCTTCTGTTTACCCACCTGTTTCCCCACATCTCTTTCCCCACCTCTGATTCCACGCCTCTGATTCGCCGCCTCTGATTGCCCCCCTCTGATTCCCTGCCTCTGATTCCCCGCCTCTGATTCCCCGCCTCTCATTCACCGCCTCCCTTTACGTGCATCTTTCCTGGCCTACGTTTCCCCACATCTCTTTCCCCACCTCTGATTCCACGCCTCAGATTCGCCGTCTCTGATTTCCCGCGTCTGATTCCCTGCCTCTGATTCCCCGCCTCTGATTCCCCGCCTCTGATTCCCCGTGTCTGATTCCCTGCCTCTGATTCCCCGCCTCTGATTCCCCGCCTCTGATTCCCTGACACTGAATCCCTGCCCCTGATTCCCCACCTCTGATTCCCCATATCTGATTCCCTGCCTCTTTTTCCCCGCATCTGATTCCCTGCCTCTGATTCCCCGCCTCTGATTCCCCATCTCTGATTCCCCACCTCTGATTCCCCGTGTCTGATTCCCTGCCTCTGATTCCCCGCCTCTGAATCCCAGCCTCTGATTCCCCATATCTGATTCCCCGCCTCTGATTCCCTGCCTCTGATTCCCCAGCTCTGATTCCCCGCCTTTGATTCCCCCCGTCTGATTCCCAGCCTCTGAATCCCCGTGTCTGATTTCCTGCCTCTGATTCCCCGCCTCTGATTCCCCATCTCTGATTCACCGCCTCTGATTCCCCATCTCTGATTCCCCACCTCTGATTCCCCATATCTGATTCCCTGCCTCTGTTTCCCCGCCTCTGATTCCCCACCTCTGTTTCCCCATATCTGATTCCCCGCCTCTGATTCCCCAACTCTAATACCCCACCTCTGATTCCCCAGCTCTGATTCCCCGCCTCTGATTCCCCGCATCTGATTCCCTGCCTCTGATTCCCCGCCTCTGATTCCAGGCCTCTGATTCCCAGCATCTGATTCCGGCCTCTGATTCCCGGCCTCTGATTCCCTGCTTCTGATTCTGATTCCCTGCCTCTGATTCCCCATCTCTGATTCCGCACATCTGATTCCTTGCCTCTGATTCCCCACCTCTGATTCCCCATATCTGATTCCCCGCCTGGGTTTCCCCGCCTCTGATTCCCCGCCTTTGTTTCCCAATATCTAAGTCCCCGCCTCTGATTCCCCAAATCTGATTCCCCACCTCTGATTCCCCAGCTCTGATTCCCCGCCTCTGATTCCCCGCATCTGATTCCCTGCATCTGATTCCAAGCCTCTGATTCCCTGCCTCTGATTCCCAACCTCTGATTCCCCACCTCTGATTCCCCATATCTGATTCCCCGCCTCTGTTTTCCCGCCTCGGATTCCCCGCCTCTGTTTCCCCATATCTGATTCCCGGCCTCTGATTCCCCGCCTCTGATTCCCCGCCTCTGATTCACTGCCTCTGATTCCCCATCTCCGATTCCCCTCGTCTAATACCCCGCCTCTGATTCTCCGCCACAGATTCACCGCATCTGATTCCACGCCTCTGATTCCCCGCCTCTGATTCCCCGCCTCTGATTCCCCGCCTCTGATTCCCCGCCTCTGATTCCCCGCCTATGTTTACCCGCCTCTGATTCCCCGCCTCTGATTCCACGCCTCTGATTCCCCGCCTCTGATTCCCCGCCTCTAATTCCCCGCCTCTGATACCGCACCTCTGATGTCCCGCATCTGATTCCCTGCATCTGATTCCCCGCCTCAGATTCCCCGCCTCTGATTTCCCGGCTCTGATTCCCCGCCTCTGATTCCCCACCTATGTTTACCCGCCTCTGTTTACTCGCCTGTTTTCCCGCCTCTGGTTCCCCAACACAGATTCCCTGCCTCAGATTCCCTGCCTCTGATTCCCTGCCCCTGATTCCCTGCCTCTGATTCCCTGCATCTGATTGCCCGCCTCTGATTCCCCGCCTCTGATTCCCCGCCTCTGATTCCCCACCTCTGATTCCCCACTTCTGATTCCCCGCCTCTGATTCACCGCCTCTGTTTCCCCGCCTCTGATTCCCCGCTTCTGATTCCCAACTTCTGATTGCCCGCCTCTGATTCCCTGCCTCTGATTCCCCGCCTCTGATTCCCCACATCTGATTCCCCACTTCTGATTCCCCGCCTCTGATTCCCCGCCTCTGATTCCACGCCTCTGATTCCCCGCCTCTGATTCCCCGCCTCTGATTCCCCGCCTCTGATTCCCCTCATCTAATACCCCACCTCTGATTCCCCGCCTCTGATTCCCCGCATCTGATTCCCCGCCTCTGATTCCCCGCCTCTGATTCACCGCCTCTGATTCCCCGCCTCTGATTCCCTGCCTCTGATTCCCCGCCTATGTTTACCCGCCTCTGTTTACCCGCCTGTTTCCCCGCCTCTGATTCCCCACCTCAGATTCCCTACCTCAGATTCCGTGACAATGATTCCTTGCCTCTGATTCCCTGCCTCTGATTCCCTGCATCTGAATGCCCATCTCTGATTCTCAACCTCTGATACCCCGCCTCTGATTCCCCACCTCTGATTCCCCGCTTCTGATTCCCCGCCTCTGATTCCCCGCCTCTGATTCCCCGCCTCTGATTCCCCGCCTCTGATTTTCCACCTCTGATTCACTGCCTCCCTTTCCGCTCAACTTTCCTGGCCTACGTTTCCCCACATATCTTTCCCCGCCTCTGATTCCCTGCCTCTGATTCCCCGCCTCTGATTCCCCGCCTCTGATTCCCCACCACTGTCTCTACGCCTCTCTTTTGCCTGCACTCTTTCCCCTCCACTCTTTCCGTGCCTCTCTTTCCCTCCCTCAATTTCAACAACTCTGTTTGATCTGTTCTGTGTAACTCATTTTCAACATACAAGTTCCAACCACTATGTTTCGTCCATCTCTTTCGCCGCCTCTATTTATGCACCTATGTTTACCCGCTTCTGTTTACCCGCCTGTTTCCCCACATCTCTTTCCCCACCTCTGATTCCACGCCTCTGATTCGCCGCCTCTGATTGCCCCCCTCTGATTCCCTGCCTCTGATTCCCCGCCTCTGATTCCCCGCCTCTGATTCACCGCCTCCCTTTACGTGCATCTTTCCTGGCCTACGTTTCCCCACATCTCTTTCCCCACCTCTGATTCCACGCCTCAGATTCGCCGTCTCTGATTTCCCGCCTCTGATTCCCTGCCTCTGATTCCCCGCCTCTGATTCCCCGCCTCTGATTCCCCGTGTCTGATTCCCTGCCTCTGATTCCCCGCCTCTGATTCCCCGCCTCTGATTCCCTGACACTGAATCCCTGCCCCTGATTCCCCACCTCTGATTCCCCATATCTGATTCCCTGCCTCTTTTTCCCCGCATCTGATTCCCTGCCTCTGATTCCCCGCCTCTGATTCCCCATCTCTGATTCCCCACCTCTGATTCCCCGTGTCTGATTCCCTGCCTCTGATTCCCCGCCTCTGAATCCCAGCCTCTGATTCCCCATATCTGATTCCCCGCCTCTGATTCCCTGCCTCTGATTCCCCAGCTCTGATTCCCCGCCTTTGATTCCCCCCGTCTGATTCCCAGCCTCTGAATCTCCGTGTCTGATTTCCTGCCTCTGATTCCCCGCCTCTGATTCCCCATCTCTGATTCACCGCCTCTGATTCCCCATCTCTGATTCCCCACCTCTGATTCCCCATATCTGATTCCCTGCCTCTGTTTCCCCGCCTCTGATTCCCCACCTCTGTTTCCCCATATCTGATTCCCCGCCTCTGATTCCCCAACTCTAATACCCCACCTCTGATTCCCCAGCTCTGATTCCCCGCCTCTGATTCCCCGCATCTGATTCCCTGCCTCTGATTCCCCGCCTCTGATTCCAGGCCTCTGATTCCCAGCATCTGATTCCGGCCTCTGATTCCCGGCCTCTGATTCCCTGCTTCTGATTCTGATTCCCTGCCTCTGATTCCCCATCTCTGATTCCGCACATCTGATTCCTTGCCTCTGATTCCCCACCTCTGATTCCCCATATCTGATTCCCCGCCTGGGTTTCCCCGCCTCTGATTCCCCGCCTTTGTTTCCCAATATCTAAGTCCCCGCCTCTGATTCCCCAAATCTGATTCCCCACCTCTGATTCCCCAGCTCTGATTCCCCGCCTCTGATTCCCCGCATCTGATTCCCTGCATCTGATTCCAAGCCTCTGATTCCCTGCCTCTGATTCCCAACCTCTGATTCCCCACCTCTGATTCCCCATATCTGATTCCCCGCCTCTGTTTTCCCGCCTCGGATTCCCCGCCTCTGTTTCCCCATATCTGATTCCCGGCCTCTGATTCCCCGCCTCTGATTCCCCGCCTCTGATTCACTGCCTCTGATTCCCCATCTCCGATTCCCCTCGTCTAATACCCCGCCTCTGATTCTCCGCCACTGATTCACCGCATCTGATTCCACGCCTCTGATTCCCCGCCTCTGATTCCCCGCCTCTGATTCCCCGCCTCTGATTCCCCGCCTCTGATTCCCCGCCTATGTTTACCCGCCTCTGATTCCCCGCCTCTGATTCCACGCCTCTGATTCCCCGCCTCTGATTCCCCGCCTCTAATTCCCCGCCTCTGATACCGCACCTCTGATGTCCCGCATCTGATTCCCTGCATCTGATTCCCCGCCTCAGATTCCCCGCGTCTGATTTCCCGGCTCTGATTCCCCGCCTCTGATTCCCCACCTATGTTTACCCGCCTCTGTTTACTCGCCTGTTTTCCCGCCTCTGGTTCCCCAACACAGATTCCCTGCCTCAGATTCCCTGCCTCTGATTCCCTGCCCCTGATTCCCTGCCTCTGATTCCCTGCATCTGATTGCCCGCCTCTGATTCCCCGCCTCTGATTCCCCGCCTCTGATTCCCCACCTCTGATTCCCCACTTCTGATTCCCCGCCTCTGATTCACCGCCTCTGTTTCCCCGCCTCTGATTCCCCGCTTCTGATTCCCAACTTCTGATTGCCCGCCTCTGATTCCCTGCCTCTGATTCCCCGCCTCTGATTCCCCACATCTGATTCCCCACTTCTGATTCCCCGCCTCTGATTCCCCGCCTCTGATTCCACGCCTCTGATTCCCCGCCTCTGATTCCCCGCCTCTGATTCCCCTAATCTAATACCCCACCTCTGATTCCCCGCCTCTGATTCCCCGCATCTGATTCCCCGCCTCTGATTCCCCGCCTCTGATTCACCGCCTCTGATTCCCCGCCTCTGATTCCCTGCCTCTGATTCCCCGCCTATGTTTACCCGCCTCTGTTTACCCGCCTGTTTCCCCGCCTCTGATTCCCCACCTCAGATTCCCTACCTCAGATTCCGTGACAATGATTCCCTGCCTCTGATTCCCTGCCTCTGATTCCCTGCATCTGAATGCCCATCTCTGATTCTCAACCTCTGATACCCCGCCTCTGATTCCCCACCTCTGATTCCCCGCTTCTGATTCCCCGCCTCTGATTCCCCGCCTCTGATTCCCCGCCTCTGATTCCCCGCCTCTGATTTTCCACCTCTGATTCACTGCCTCCCTTTCCGCTCAACTTTCCTGGCCTACGTTTCCCCACATATCTTTCCCCGCCTCTGATTCCCTGCCTCTGATTCCCCGCCTCTGATTCCCCGCCTCTGATTCCCCACCACTGTCTCTACGCCTCTCTTTTGCCTGCACTCTTTCCCCTCCACTCTTTCCGTGCCTCTCTTTCCCTCCCTCAATTTCAACAACTCTGTTTGATCTGTTCTGTGTAACTCATTTTCAACATACAAGTTCCAACCACTATGTTTCGCCCATCTCTTTCGCCGCCTCTATTTATGCACCTATGTTTACCCGCTTCTGTTTACCCGCCTGTTTCCCCACATCTCTTTCCCCACCTCTGATTCCACGCCTCTGATTCGCCGCATCTGATTGCCCCCCTCTGATTCCCTGCCTCTGATTCCCCGCCTCTGATTCCCCGCCTCTGATTCACCGCCTCCCTTTACGTGCATCTTTCCTGGCCTACGTTTCCCCACATCTCTTTCCCCACCTCTGATTCCACGCCTCAGATTCGCCGTCTCTGATTTCCCGCCTCTGATTCCCTGCCTCTGATTCCCCGCCTCTGATTCCCCGCCTCTGATTCCCCGTGTCTGATTCCCTGCCTCTGATTCCCCGCCTCTGATTCCCCGCCTCTGATTCACTGACACTGAATCCCTGCCCCTGATTCCCCACCTCTGATTCCCCATATCTGATTCCCTGCCTCTTTTTCCCCGCATCTGATTCCCTGCCTCTGATTCCCCGCCTCTGATTCCCCATCTCTGATTCCCCACCTCTGATTCCCCATATCTGATTCCCTGCCTCTTTTTCCCCGCATCTGATTCCCTGCCTCTGATTCCCCGCCTCTGATTCCCCATCTCTGATTGCCCACCTCTGATTCCCCGTGTCTGATTCCCTGCCTCTGATTCCCCGCCTCTGAATCCCAGCCTCTGATTCCCCATATCTGATTCCCCGCCTCTGATTCCCTGCCTCTGATTCCCCAGCTCTGATTCCCCGCCTTTGATTCCCCCCGTCTGATTCCCAGCCTCTGAATCCCCGTGTCTGATTTCCTGCCTCTGATTCCCCGCCTCTGATTCCCCATCTCTGATTCACCGCCTCTGATTCCCCATCTCTGATTCCCCACCTCTGATTCCCCATATCTGATTCCCTGCCTCTGTTTCCCCGCCTCTGATTCCCCACCTCTGTTTCCCCATATCTGATTCCCCGCCTCTGATTCCCCAACTCTAATACCCCACCTCTGATTCCCCAGCTCTGATTCCCCGCCTCTGATTCCCCGCATCTGATTCCCTGCCTCTGATTCCCCGCCTCTGATTCCCCTAATCTAATACCCCACCTCTGATTCCCCGCCTCTGATTCCCCGCATCTGATTCCCCGCCTCTGATTCCCCGCCTCTGATTCACCGCCTCTGATTCCCCGCCTCTGATTCCCTGCCTCTGATTCCCCGCCTATGTTTACCCACCTCTGTTTACCCGCCTGTTTCCCCGCCTCTGATTCCCCACCTCAGATTCCCTACCTCAGATTCCGTGACAATGATTCCCTGCCTCTGATTCCCTGCATCTGAATGCCCATCTCTGATTCTCAACCTCTGATACCCCGCCTCTGATTCCCCACCTCTGATTCCCCGCTTCTGATTCCCCGCCTCTGATTCCCCGCCTCTGATTCCCCGCCTCTGATTCCCCGCCTCTGATTTTCCACCTCTGATTCACTGCCTCCCTTTCCGCTCAACTTTCCTGGCCTACGTTTCCCCACATATCTTTCCCCGCCTCTGATTCCCTGCCTCTGATTCCCCGCCTCTGATTCCCCGCCTCTGATTCCCCACCACTGTCTCTACGCCTCTCTTTTGCCTGCACTCTTTCCCCTCCACTCTTTCCGTGCCTCTCTTTCCCTCCCTCAATTTCAACAACTCTGTTTGATCTGTTCTGTGTAACTCATTTTCAACATACAAGTTCCAACCACTATGTTTCGCCCATCTCTTTCGCCGCCTCTATTTATGCACCTATGTTTACCCGCTTCTGTTTACCCGCCTGTTTCCCCACATCTCTTTCCCCACCTCTGATTCCACGCCTCTGATTCGCCGCCTCTGATTGCCCCCCTCTGATTCCCTGCCTCTGATTCCCCGCCTCTGATTCCCCGCCTCTGATTCACCGCCTCCCTTTACGTGCATCTTTCCTGGCCTACGTTTCCCCACATCTCTTTCCCCACCTCTGATTCCACGCCTCAGATTCGCCGTCTCTGATTTCCCGCCTCTGATTCCCTGCCTCTGATTCCCCGCCTCTGATTCCCCGCCTCTGATTCCCCGTGTCTGATTCCCTGCCTCTGATTCCCCGCCTCTGATTCCCCGCCTCTGATTCCCTGACACTGAATCCCTGCCCCTGATTCCCCACCTCTGATTCCCCATATCTGATTCCCTGCCTCTTTTTCCCCGCATCTGATTCCCTGCCTCTGATTCCCCGCCTCTGATTCCCCATCTCTGATTCCCCACCTCTGATTCCCCATATCTGATTCCCTGCCTCTTTTTCCCCGCATCTGATTCCCTGCCTCTGATTCCCCGCCTCTGATTCCCCATCTCTGATTGCCCACCTCTGATTCCCCGTGTCTGATTCCCTGCCTCTGATTCCCCGCCTCTGAATCCCAGCCTCTGATTCCCCATATCTGATTCCCCGCCTCTGATTCCCTGCCTCTGATTCCCCAGCTATGATTCCCCGCCTTTGATTCCCCCCGTCTGATTCCCAGCCTCTGAATCCCCGTGTCTGATTTCCTGCCTCTGATTCCCCGCCTCTGATTCCCCATCTCTGATTCACCGCCTCTGATTCCCCATCTCTGATTCCCCACCTCTGATTCCCCATATCTGATTCCCTGCCTCTGTTTCCCCGCCTCTGATTCCCCACCTCTGTTTCCCCATATCTGATTCCCCGCCTCTGATTCCCCAACTCTAATACCCCACCTCTGATTCCCCAGCTCTGATTCCCCGCCTCTGATTCCCCGCATCTGATTCCCTGCCTCTGATTCCCCGCCTCTGATTCCAGGCCTCTGATTCCCAGCATCTGATTCCGGCCTCTGATTCCCGGCCTCTGATTCCCTGCTTCTGATTCTGATTCCCTGCCTCTGATTCCCCATCTCTGATTCCGCACATCTGATTCCTTGCCTCTGATTCCCCACCTCTGATTCCCCATATCTGATTCCCCGCCTGGGTTTCCCCGCCTCTGATTCCCCGCCTTTGTTTCCCAATATCTAAGTCCCCGCCTCTGATTCCCCAAATCTGATTCCCCACCTCTGATTCCCCAGCTCTGATTCCCCGCCTCTGATTCCCCGCATCTGATTCCCTGCATCTGATTCCAAGCCTCTGATTCCCTGCCTCTGATTCCCAACCTCTGATTCCCCACCTCTGATTCCCCACCTCTGATTCCCCATATCTGATTCCCCGCCTCTGTTTTCCCGCCTCGGATTCCCCATATCTGATTCCCGGCCTCTGATTCCCCACCTCTGATTCCCCGCCTCTGATTCACTGCCTCTGATTCCCCATCTCCGATTCCCCTCGTCTAATACCCCGCCTCTGATTCTCCGCCACTGATTCACCGCATCTGATTCCACGCCTCTGATTCCCCGCCTCTGATTCCCCGCCTCTGATTCCCCGCCTCTGATTCCCCGCCTCTGATTCCCCGCCTATGTTTACCCGCCTCTGATTCCCCGCCTCTGATTCCACGCCTCTGATTCCCCGCCTCTGATTCCCCACCTCTAATTCCCCGCCTCTGATACCGCACCTCTGATGTCCCGCATCTGATTCCCTGCATCTGATTCCCCGCCTCAGATTCCCCGCCTCTGATTTCCCGGCTCTGATTCCCCGCCTCTGATTCCCCACCTATGTTTACCCGCCTCTGTTTACTCGCCTGTTTTCCCGCCTCTGGTTCCCCAACACAGATTCCCTGCCTCAGATTCCCTGCCTCTGATTCCCTGCCCCTGATTCCCTGCCTCTGATTCCCTGCATCTGATTGCCCGCCTCTGATTCCCCGCCTCTGATTCCCCGCCTCTGATTCCCCACCTCTGATTCCCCACTTCTGATTCCCCGCCTCTGATTCACCGCCTCTGTTTCCCCGCCTCTGATTCCCCGCTTCTGATTCCCAACTTCTGATTGCCCGCCTCTGATTCCCTGCCTCTGATTCCCCGCCTCTGATTCCCCACATCTGATTCCCCACTTCTGATTCCCCGCCTCTGATTCCCCGCCTCTGATTCCACGCCTCTGATTCCCCGCCTCTGATTCCCCGCCTCTGATTCCCCGCCTCTGATTCCCCTCATCTAATACCCCACCTCTGATTCCCCGCCTCTGATTCCCCGCATCTGATTCCCCGCCTCTGATTCCCCGCCTCTGATTCACCGCCTCTGATTCCCCGCCTCTGATTCCCTGCCTCTGATTCCCCGCCTATGTTTACCCGCCTCTGTTTACCCGCCTGTTTCCCCGCCTCTGATTCCCCACCTCAGATTCCCTACCTCAGATTCCGTGACAATGATTCCTTGCCTCTGATTCCCTGCCTCTGATTCCCTGCATCTGAATGCCCATCTCTGATTCTCAACCTCTGATACCCCGCCTCTGATTCCCCACCTCTGATTCCCCGCTTCTGATTCCCCGCCTCTGATTCCCTGCCTCCGATTCCCCGCCTCTGATTCCCCGCCTCTGATTTTCCACCTCTGATTCACTGCCTCCCTTTCCGCTCAACTTTCCTGGCCTACGTTTCCCCACATATCTTTCCCCGCCTCTGATTCCCTGCCTCTGATTCCCCGCCTCTGATTCCCCGCCTCTGATTCCCCACCACTGTCTCTACGCCTCTCTTTTGCCTGCACTCTTTCCCCTCCACTCTTTCCGTGCCTCTCTTTCCCTCCCTCAATTTCAACAACTCTGTTTGATCTGTTCTGTGTAACTCATTTTCAACATACAAGTTCCAACCACTATGTTTCGCCCATCTCTTTCGCCGCCTCTATTTATGCACCTATGTTTACCCGCTTCTGTTTACCCGCCTGTTTCCCCACATCTCTTTCCCCACCTCTGATTCCACGCCTCTGATTCGCCGCCTCTGATTGCCCCCCTCTGATTCCCTGCCTCTGATTCCCCGCCTCTGATTCCCCGCCTCTGATTCACCGCCTCCCTTTACGTGCATCTTTCCTGGCCTATGTTTCCCCACATCTCTTTCCCCACCTCTGATTCCACGCCTCAGATTCGCCGTCTCTGATTTCCCGCCTCTGATTCCCTGCCTCTGATTCCCCGCCTCTGATTCCCCGCCTCTGATTCCCCGTGTCTGATTCCCTGCCTCTGATTCCCCGCCTCTGATTCCCCGCCTCTGATTCCCTGACACTGAATCCCTGCCCCTGATTCCCCACCTCTGATTCCCCATATCTGATTCCCTGCCTCTTTTTCCCCGCATCTGATTCCCTGCCTCAGATTCCCCGCCTCTGATTCCCCATCTCTGATTCCCCACCTCTGATTCCCTGTGTCTGATTCCCTGCCTCTGATTCCCCGCCTCTGAATCCCAGCCTCTGATTCCCCATATTTGATTCCCCGCCTCTGATTCCCTGCCTCTGATTCCCCAGCTCTGATTCCCCGCCTTTGATTCCCCCCGTCTGATTCCCAGCCTCTGAATCCCCGTGTCTGATTTCCTGCCTCTGATTCCCCGCCTCTGATTCCCCATCTCTGATTCACCGCCTCTGATTCCCCATCTCTGATTCCCCACCTCTGATTCCCCATATCTGATTCCCTGCCTCTGTTTCCCCGCCTCTGATTCCCCACCTCTGTTTCCCCATATCTGATTCCCCGCCTCTGATTCCCCAACTCTAATACCCCACCTCTGATTCCCCAGCTCTGATTCCCCGCCTCTGATTCCCCGCATCTGATTCCCTGCCTCTGATTCCCCGCCTCTGATTCCAGGCCTCTGATTCCCAGCATCTGATTCCGGCCTCTGATTCCCGGCCTCTGATTCCCTGCTTCTGATTCTGATTCCCTGCCTCTGATTCCCCATCTCTGATTCCGCACATCTGATTCCTTGCCTCTGATTCCCCACCTCTGATTCCCCATATCTGATTCCCCGCCTGGGTTTCCCCGCCTCTGATTCCCCGCCTTTGTTTCCCAATATCTAAGTCCCCGCCTCTGATTCCCCAAATCTGATTCCCCACCTCTGATTCCCCAGCTCTGATTCCCCGCCTCTGATTCCCCGCATCTGATTCCGTGCATCTGATTCCAAGCCTCTGATTCCCTGCCTCTGATTCCCAACCTCTGATTCCCCACCTCTGATTCCCCATATCTGATTCCCCGCCTCTGTTTTCCCGCCTCTGATTCCCCGCCTCTGATTCCCCGCCTATGTTTACCCGCCTCTGATTCCCCGCCTCTGATTCCACGCCTCTGATTCCCCGCCTCTGATTCCCCGCCTCTAATTCCCCGCCTCTGATACCGCACCTCTGATGTCCCGCATCTGATTCCCTGCATCTGATTCCCCGCCTCAGATTCCCCGCCTCTGATTTCCCGGCTCTGATTCCCCGCCTCTGATTCCCCACCTATGTTTACCCGCCTCTGTTTACTCGCCTGTTTTCCCGCCTCTGGTTCCCCAACACAGATTCCCTGCCTCAGATTCCCTGCCTCTGATTCCCTGCCCCTGATTCCCTGCCTCTGATTCCCTGCATCTGATTGCCCGCCTCTGATTCCCCGCCTCTGATTCCCCGCCTCTGATTCCCCACCTCTGATTCCCCACTTCTGATTCCCCGCCTCTGATTCACCGCCTCTGTTTCCCCGCCTCTGATTCCCCGCTTCTGATTCCCAACTTCTGATTGCCCGCCTCTGATTCCCTGCCTCTGATTCCCCGCCTCTGATTCCCCACATCTGATTCCCCACTTCTGATTCCCCGCCTCTGATTCCCCGCCTCTGATTCCACGCCTCTGATTCCCCGCCTCTGATTCCCCGCCTCTGATTCCCCGCCTCTGATTCCCCTCATCTAATACCCCACCTCTGATTCCCCGCCTCTGATTCCCCGCATCTGATTCCCCGCCTCTGATTCCCCGCCTCTGATTCACCGCCTCTGATTCCCCGCCTCTGATTCCCTGCCTCTGATTCCCCGCCTATGTTTACCCGCCTCTGTTTACCCGCCTGTTTCCCCGCCTCTGATTCCCCACCTCAGATTCCCTACCTCAGATTCCGTGACAATGATTCCTTGCCTCTGATTCCCTGCCTCTGATTCCCTGCATCTGAATGCCCATCTCTGATTCTCAACCTCTGATACCCCGCCTCTGATTCCCCACCTCTGATTCCCCGCTTCTGATTCCCCGCCTCTGATTCCCCGCCTCTGATTCCCCGCCTCTGATTCCCCGCCTCTGATTTTCCACCTCTGATTCACTGCCTCCCTTTCCGCTCAACTTTCCTGGCCTACGTTTCCCCACATATCTTTCCCCGCCTCTGATTCCCTGCCTCTGATTCCCCGCCTCTGATTCCCCGCCTCTGATTCCCCACCACTGTCTCTACGCCTCTCTTTTGCCTGCACTCTTTCCCCTCCACTCTTTCCGTGCCTCTCTTTCCCTCCCTCAATTTCAACAACTCTGTTTGATCTGTTCTGTGTAACTCATTTTCAACATACAAGTTCCAACCACTATGTTTCGCCCATCTCTTTCGCCGCCTCTATTTATGCACCTATGTTTACCCGCTTCTGTTTACCCGCCTGTTTCCCCACATCTCTTTCCCCACCTCTGATTCCACGCCTCTGATTCGCCGCCTCTGATTGCCCCCCTCTGATTCCCTGCCTCTGATTCCCCGCCTCTGATTCCCCGCCTCTGATTCACCGCCTCCCTTTACGTGCATCTTTCCTGGCCTACGTTTCCCCACATCTCTTTCCCCACCTCTGATTCCACGCCTCAGATTCGCCGTCTCTGATTTCCCGCCTCTGATTCCCTGCCTCTGATTCCCCGCCTCTGATTCCCCGCCTCTGATTCCCCGTGTCTGATTCCCTGCCTCTGATTCCCCGCCTCTGATTCCCCGCCTCTGATTCCCTGACACTGAATCCCTGCCCCTGATTCCCCACCTCTGATTCCCCATATCTGATTCCCTGCCTCTTTTTCCCCGCATCTGATTCCCTGCCTCTGATTCCCCGCCTCTGATTCCCCATCTCTGATTCCCCACCTCTGATTCCCCGTGTCTGATTCCCTGCCTCTGATTCCCCGCCTCTGAATCCCAGCCTCTGATTCCCCATATCTGATTCCCCGCCTCTGATTCCCTGCCTCTGATTCCCCAGCTCTGATTCCCCGCCTTTGATTCCCCCCGTCTGATTCCCAGCCTCTGAATCCCCGTGTCTGATTTCCTGCCTCTGATTCCCCGCCTCTGATTCCCCATCTCTGATTCACCGCCTCTGATTCCCCATCTCTGATTCCCCACCTCTGATTCCCCATATCTGATTCCCTGCCTCTGTTTCCCCGCCTCTGATTCCCCACCTCTGTTTCCCCATATCTGATTCCCCGCCTCTGATTCCCCAACTCTAATACCCCACCTCTGATTCCCCAGCTCTGATTCCCCGCCTCTGATTCCCCGCATCTGATTCCCTGCCTCTGATTCCCCGCCTCTGATTCCAGGCCTCTGATTCCCAGCATCTGATTCCGGCCTCTGATTCCCGGCCTCTGATTCCCTGCTTCTGATTCTGATTCCCTGCCTCTGATTCCCCATCTCTGATTCCGCACATCTGATTCCTTGCCTCTGATTCCCCACCTCTGATTCCCCATATCTGATTCCCCGCCTGGGTTTCCCCGCCTCTGATTCCCCGCCTTTGTTTCCCAATATCTAAGTCCCCGCCTCTGATTCCCCAAATCTGATTCCCCACCTCTGATTCCCCAGCTCTGATTCCCCGCCTCTGATTCCCCGCATCTGATTCCCTGCATCTGATTCCAAGCCTCTGATTCCCTGCCTCTGATTCCCAACCTCTGATTCCCCACCTCTGATTCCCCATATCTGATTCCCCGCCTCTGTTTTCCCGCCTCGGATTCCCCGCCTCTGTTTCCCCATATCTGATTCCCGGCCTCTGATTCCCCGCCTCTGATTCCCCGCCTCTGATTCACTGCCTCTGATTCCCCATCTCCGATTCCCCTCGTCTAATACCCCGCCTCTGACTCTCCGCCACTGATTCACCGCATCTGATTCCACGCCTCTGATTCCCCGCCTCTGATTCCCCGCCTCTGATTCCCCGCCTCTGATTCCCCGCCTCTGATTCCCCGCCTATGTTTACCCGCCTCTGATTCCCCGCCTCTGATTCCACGCCTCTGATTCCCCGCCTCTGATTCCCCGCCTCTAATTCCCCGCCTCTGATACCGCACCTCTGATGTCCCGCATCTGATTCCCTGCATCTGATTCCCCGCCTCAGATTCCCCGCCTCTGATTTCCCGGCTCTGATTCCCCGCCTCTGATTCCCCACCTATGTTTACCCGCCTCTGTTTACTCGCCTGTTTTCCCGCCTCTGGTTCCCCAACACAGATTCCCTGCCTCAGATTCCCTGCCTCTGATTCCCTGCCCCTGATTCCCTGCCTCTGATTCCCTGCATCTGATTGCCCGCCTCTGATTCCCCGCCTCTGATTCCCCGCCTCTGATTCCCCACCTCTGATTCCCCACTTCTGATTCCCCGCCTCTGATTCACCGCCTCTGTTTCCCCGCCTCTGATTCCCCGCTTCTGATTCCCAACTTCTGATTGCCCGCCTCTGATTCCCTGCCTCAGATTCCCCGCCTCTGATTCCCCACATCTGATTCCCCACTTCTGATTCCCCGCCTCTGATTCCCCGCCTCTGATTCCACGCCTCTGATTCCCCGCCTCTGATTCCCCGCCTCTGATTCCCCGCCTCTGATTCCCCTCATCTAATACCCCACCTCTGATTCCCCGCCTCTGATTCCCCGCATCTGATTCCCCGCCTCTGATTCCCCGCCTCTGATTCACCGCCTCTGATTCCCCGCCTCTGATTCCCTGCCTCTGATTCCCCGCCTATGTTTACCCGCCTCTGTTTACCCGCCTGTTTCCCCGCCTCTGATTCCCCACCTCAGATTCCCTACCTCAGATTCCGTGACAATGATTCCTTGCCTCTGATTCCCTGCCTCTGATTCCCTGCATCTGAATGCCCATCTCTGATTCTCAACCTCTGATACCCCGCCTCTGATTCCCCACCTCTGATTCCCCGCTTCTGATTCCCCGCCTCTGATTCCCCGCCTCTGATTCCCCGCCTCTGATTCCCCGCCTCTGATTTTCCACCTCTGATTCACTGCCTCCCTTTCCGCTCAACTTTCCTGGCCTACGTTTCCCCACATATCTTTCCCCGCCTCTGATTCCCTGCCTCTGATTCCCCGCCTCTGATTCCCCGCCTCTGATTCCCCACCACTGTCTCTACGCCTCTCTTTTGCCTGCACTCTTTCCCCTCCACTCTTTCCGTGCCTCTCTTTCCCTCCCTCAATTTCAACAACTCTGTTTGATCTGTTCTGTGTAACTCATTTTCAACATACAAGTTCCAACCACTATGTTTCGCCCATCTCTTTCGCCGCCTCTATTTATGCACCTATGTTTACCCGCTTCTGTTTACCCGCCTGTTTCCCCACATCTCTTTCCCCACCTCTGATTCCACGCCTCTGATTCGCCGCCTCTGATTGCCCCCCTCTGATTCCCTGCCTCTGATTCCCCGCCTCTGATTCCCCGCCTCTGATTCACCGCCTCCATTTACGTGCATCTTTCCTGGCCTACGTTTCCCCACATCTCTTTCCCCACCTCTGATTCCACGCCTCAGATTCGCCGTCTCTGATTTCCCGCCTCTGATTCCCTGCCTCTGATTCCCCGCCTCTGATTCCCCGCCTCTGATTCCCCGTATCTGATTCCCTGCCTCTGATTCCCCGCCTCTGATTCCCCGCCTCTGATTCCCTGACACTGAATCCCTGCCCCTGATTCCCCACATCTGATTCCCCATATCTGATTCCCTGCCTCTTTTTCCCCGCATCTGATTCCCTGCCTCTGATTCCCCGCCTCTGATTCCCCATCTCTGATTCCCCACCTCTGATTCCCCGTGTCTGATTCCCTGCCTCTGATTCCCCGCCTCTGAATCCCAGCCTCTGATTCCCCATATCTGATTCCCCGCCTCTGATTCCCTGCCTCTGATTCCCCAGCTCTGATTCCCCGCCTTTGATTCCCCCCGTCTGATTCCCAGCCTCTGAATCCCCGTGTCTGATTTCCTGCCTCTGATTCCCCGCCTCTGATTCCCCATCTCTGATTCACCGCCTCTGATTCCCCATCTCTGATTCCCCACCTCTGATTCCCCATATCTGATTCCCTGCCTCTGTTTCCCCGCCTCTGATTCCCCACCTCTGTTTCCCCATATCTGATTCCCCGCCTCTGATTCCCCAACTCTAATACCCCACCTCTGATTCCCCAGCTCTGATTCCCCGCCTCTGATTCCCCGCATCTGATTCCCTGCCTCTGATTCCCCGCCTCTGATTCCAGGCCTCTGATTCCCAGCATCTGATTCCGGCCTCTGATTCCCGGCCTCTGATTCCCTGCTTCTGATTCTGATTCCCTGCCTCTGATTCCCCATCTCTGATTCCGCACATCTGATTCCTTGCCTCTGATTCCCCACCTCTGATTCCCCATATCTGATTCCCCGCCTGGGTTTCCCCGCCTCTGATTCCCCGCCTTTGTTTCCCAATATCTAAGTCCCCGCCTCTGATTCCCCAAATCTGATTCCCCACCTCTGATTCCCCAGCTCTGATTCCCCGCCTCTGATTCCCCGCATCTGATTCCCTGCATCTGATTCCAAGCCTCTGATTCCCTGCCTCTGATTCCCAACCTCTGATTCCCCACCTCTGATTCCCCATATCTGATTCCCCGCCTCTGTTTTCCCGCCTCGGATTCCCCGCCTCTGTTTCCCCATATCTGATTCCCGGCCTCTGATTCCCCGCCTCTGATTCCCCGCCTCTGATTCACTGCCTCTGATTCCCCATCTCCGATTCCCCTCGTCTAATACCCCGCCTCTGATTCTCCGCCACTGATTCACCGCATCTGATTCCACGCCTCTGATTCCCCGCCTCTGATTCCCCGCCTCTGATTCCCCGCCTCTGATTCCCCGCCTCTGATTCCCCGCCTATGTTTACCCGCCTCTGATTCCCCGCCTCTGATTCCACGCCTCTGATTCCCCGCCTCTGATTCCCCGCCTCTAATTCCCCGCCTCTGATACCGCACCTCTGATGTCCCGCATCTGATTCCCTGCATCTGATTCCCCGCCTCAGATTCCCCGCCTCTGATTTCCCGGCTCTGATTCCCCGCCTCTGATTCCCCACCTATGTTTACCCGCCTCTGTTTACTCGCCTGTTTTCCCGCCTCTGGTTCCCCAACACAGATTCCCTGCCTCAGATTCCCTGCCTCTGATTCCCTGCCCCTGATTCCCTGCCTCTGATTCCCTGCATCTGATTGCCCGCCTCTGATTCCCCGCCTCTGATTCCCCGCCTCTGATTCCCCACCTCTGATTCCCCACTTCTGATTCCCCGCCTCTGATTCACCGCCTCTGTTTCCCCGCCTCTGATTCCTCGCTTCTGATTCCCAACTTCTGATTGCCCGCCTCTGATTCCCTGCCTCTGATTCCCCGCCTCTGATTCCCCACATCTGATTCCCCACTTCTGATTCCCCGCCTCTGATTCCCCGCCTCTGATTCCACGCCTCTGATTCCCCGCCTCTGATTCCCCGCCTCTGATTCCCCGCCTCTGATTCCCCTCATCTAATACCCCACCTCTGATTCCCCGCCTCTGATTCCCCGCATCTGATTCCCCGCCTCTGATTCCCCGCCTCTGATTCACCGCCTCTGATTCCCCGCCTCTGATTCCGTGCCTCTGATTCCCCGCCTATGTTTACCCGCCTCTGTTTACCCGCCTGTTTCCCCGCCTCTGATTCCCCACCTCAGATTCCCTACCTCAGATTCCGTGACAATGATTCCCTGCCTCTGATTCCCTGCCTCTGATTCCCTGCATCTGAATGCCCATCTCTGATTCTCAACCTCTGATACCCCGCCTCTGATTCCCCACCTCTGATTCCCCGCTTCTGATTCCCCGCCTCTGATTCCCCGCCTCTGATTCCCCGCCTCTGATTCCCCGCCTCTGATTTTCCACCTCTGATTCACTGCCTCCCTTTCCGCTCAACTTTCCTGGCCTACGTTTCCCCACATATCTTTCCCCGCCTCTGATTCCCTGCCTCTGATTCCCCGCCTCTGATTCCCCGCCTCTGATTCCCCACCACTGTCTCTACGCCTCTCTTTTGCCTGCACTCTTTCCCCTCCACTCTTTCCGTGCCTCTCTTTCCCTCCCTCAATTTCAACAACTCTGTTTGATCTGTTCTGTGTAACTCATTTTCAACATACAAGTTCCAACCACTATGTTTCGCCCATCTCTTTCGCCGCCTCTATTTATGCACCTATGTTTACCCGCTTCTGTTTACCCGCCTGTTTCCCCACATCTCTTTCCCCACCTTTGATTCCACGCCTCTGATTCGCCGCCTCTGATTGCCCCCCTCTGATTCCCTGCCTCTGATTCCCCGCCTCTGATTCCCCGCCTCTGATTCACCGCCTCCCTTTACGTGCATCTTTCCTGGCCTACGTTTCCCCACATCTCTTTCCCCACCTCTGATTCCACGCCTCAGATTCGCCGTCTCTGATTTCCCGCCTCTGATTCCCTGCCTCTGATTCCCCGCCTCTGATTCCCCGCCTCTGATTCCCCGTATCTGATTCCCTGCCTCTGATTCCCCGCCTCTGATTCCCCGCCTCTGATTCCCTGACACTGAATCCCTGCCCCTGATTCCCCACCTCTGATTCCCCATATCTGATTCCCTGCCTCTTTTTCCCCGCATCTGATTCCCTGCCTCTGATTCCCCGCCTCTGATTCCCCATCTCTGATTCCCCACCTCTGATTCCCCGTGTCTGATTCCCTGCCTCTGATTCCCCGCCTCTGAATCCCAGCCTCTGATTCCCCATATCTGATTCCCCGCCTCTGATTCCCTGCCTCTGATTCCCCAGCTCTGATTCCCCGCCTTTGATTCCCCCCGTCTGATTCCCAGCCTCTGAATCCCCGTGTCTGATTTCCTGCCTCTGAATCCCCGCCTCTGATTCCCCATCTCTGATTCACCGCCTCTGATTCCCCATCTCTGATTCCCCACCTCTGATTCCCCATATCTGATTCCCTGCCTCTGTTTCCCCGCCTCTGATTCCCCACCTCTGTTTCCCCATATCTGATTCCCCGCCTCTGATTCCCCAACTCTAATACCCCACCTCTGATTCCCCAGCTCTGATTCCCCGCCTCTGCATCCCCGCATCTGATTCCCTGCCTCTGATTCCCCGCCTCTGATTCCAGGCCTCTGATTCCCAGCATCTGATTCCGGCCTCTGATTCCCGGCCTCTGATTCCCTGCTTCTGATTCTGATTCCCTGCCTCTGATTCCCCATCTCTGATTCCGCACATCTGATTCCTTGCCTCTGATTCCCCACCTCTGATTCCCCATATCTGATTCCCCGCCTGGGTTTCCCCGCCTCTGATTCCCCGCCTTTGTTTCCCAATATCTAAGTCCCCGCCTCTGATTCCCCAAATCTGATTCCCCACCTCTGATTCCCCAGCTCTGATTCCCCGCCTCTGATTCCCCGCATCTGATTCCCTGCATCTGATTCCAAGCCTCTGATCCCCTGCCTCTGATTCCCAACCTCTGATTCCCCACCTCTGATTCCCCATATCTGATGCCCCGCCTCTGTTTTCCCGCCTCGGATTCCCCGCCTCTGTTTCCCCATATCTGATTCCCGGCCTCTGATTCCCCGCCTCTGATTCCCCGCCTCTGATTCACTGCCTCTGATTCCCCATCTCCGATTCCCCTCGTCTAATACCCCGCCTCTGATTCTCCGCCACTGATTCACCGCATCTGATTCCACGCCTCTGATTCCCCGCCTCTGATTCCCCGCCTCTGATTCCCCGCCTCTGATTCCCCGCCTCTGATTCCCCGCCTATGTTTACCCGCCTCTGATTCCCCGCCTCTGATTCCACGCCTCTGATTCCCCGCCTCTGATTCCCCGCCTCTAATTCCCCGCCTCTGATACCGCACCTCTGATGTCCCGCATCTGATTCCCTGCATCTGATTCCCCGCCTCAGATTCCTTGCCTCTGATTTCCCGGCTCTGATTCCCCGCCTCTGATTCCCCACCTATGTTTACCCGCCTCTGTTTACTCGCCTGTTTTCCCGCCTCTGGTTCCCCAACACAGATTCCCTGCCTCAGATTCCCTGCCTCTGATTCCCTGCCCCTGATTCCCTGCCTCTGATTCCCTGCATCTGATTGCCCGCCTCTGATTCCCCGCCTCTGATTCCCCGCCTCTGATTCCCCACCTCTGATTCCCCACTTCTGATTCCCCGCCTCTGATTCACCGCCTCTGTTTCCCCGCCTCTGATTCCCCGCTTCTGATTCCCAACTTCTGATTGCCCGCCTCTGATTCCCTGCCTCTGATTCCCCGCCTCTGATTCCCCACATCTGATTCCCCACTTCTGATTCCCCGCCTCTGATTCCCCGCCTCTGATTCCCCGCATCTGATTCCCCGCCTCTGATTCCCCGCCTCTGATTCACCGCCTCTGATTCCCCGCCTCTGATTCCCTGCCTCTGATTCCCCGCCTATGTTTACCCGCCTCTGTTTACCCGCCTGTTTCCCCGCCTCTGATTCCCCACCTCAGATTCCCTACCTCAGATTCCGTGACAATGATTCCCTGCCTCTGATTCCCTGCCTCTGATTCCCTGCATCTGAATGCCCATCTCTGATTCTCAACCTCTGATACCCCGCCTCTGATTCCCCACCTCTGATTCCCCGCTTCTGATTCCCCGCCTCTGATTCCCCGCCTCTGATTACCCGCCTCTGATTCCCCGCCTCTGATTTTCCACCTCTGATTCACTGCCTCCCTTTCCGCTCAACTTTCCTGGCCTACGTTTCCCCACATATCTTTCCCCGCCTCTGATTCCCTGCCTCTGATTACCCGCCTCTGATTCCCTGCCTCTGATTCCCCGCCTCTGATTCCCCGCCTCTGATTCCCCACCACTGTCTCTACGCCTCTCTTTTGCCTGCACTCTTTCCCCTCCACTCTTTCCGTGCCTCTCTTTCCCTCCCTCAATTTCAACAACTCTGTTTGATCTGTTCTGTGTAACTCATTTTCAACATACAAGTTCCAACCACTATGTTTCGCCCATCTCTTTCGCCGCCTCTATTTATGCACCTATGTTTACCCGCTTCTGTTTACCCGCCTGTTTCCCCACATCTCTTTCCCCACCTCTGATTCCACGCCTCTGATTCGCCGCCTCTGATTGCCCCCCTCTGATTCCCTGCCTCTGATTCCCCGCCTCTGATTCCCCGCCTCTGATTCACCGCCTCCCTTTACGTGCATCTTTCCTGGCCTACGTTTCCCCACATCTCTTTCCCCACCTCTGATTCCACGCCTCAGATTCGCCGTCTCTGATTTCCCGCCTCTGATTCCCTGACTCTGATTCCCCGCCTCTGATTCCCCGCCTCTGATTCCCCGCCTCTGATTCCATGCCTCTGATTCCCCGCCTCTGATTCCCCGCCTCTGATTCCCCGCCTCTGATTCCCCTCCTCTGATACCCCGCCTCTGATTCCCCACCTCTGATTCCCCGCATCTGATTCCCCGCCTCTGATTCCCTGCCTCTGATTCCGCGCCTCTGATTCCGCGCCTCTGATTCCCCGCCTATGTTTACCCACCTCTGTTTACCCACCTGTTTCCCCGCCTCTGATTCCGCACCTCAGATTCCCTGCCTCAGATTCCCCGCCTCTGATTCTCTGCCTCTGAATCCCCGCCTCTGATTCCCCACCTCTGATTCCCCACTTCTGATTCCCCGCCTCTGATTCCCCGCCTCTGATTCCCCGCCTCTGATTCCCCGCCTCTGATTCCCCACCTCTGATTCAGTGCCTCCCTTTCCGCTCAACTTTCCTGGCCTTCTTTTCCCCACATATCTTTCCCCGCCTCTGATTTCCCGCCTCTGATTCCATGCCTCTGATTCCCCGCCTATGTTTACCCACCTCTGTTTACCCGCCTGTTTTCCCTCCTCTGATTCCCCACCACAGATTCCCTGCCTCAGATTCCCCGCCTCAGATTCCCCGCCTCTGATTTCCCGGCTCTGATTCCCCGCCTCTGATTCCCCACCTATGTTTACCCGCCTCTGTTTACTCGCCTGTTTTCCCGCCTCTGGTTCCCCAACACAGATTCCCTGCCTCAGATTCCCTGCCTCTGATTCCCTGCCCCTGATTCCCTGCCTCTGATTCCCTGCATCTGATTGCCCGCCTCTGATTCCCCGCCTCTGATTCCCCGCCTCTGATTCCCCACCTCTGATTCCCCACTTCTGATTCCCCGCCTCTGATTCACCGCCTCTGTTTCCCCGCCTCTGATTCCTCGCTTCTGATTCCCAACTTCTGATTGCCCGCCTCTGATTCCCTGCCTCTGATTCCCCGCCTCTGATTCCCCACATCTGATTCCCCACTTCTGATTCCCCGCCTCTGATTCCCCGCCTCTGATTCCACGCCTCTGATTCCCCGCCTCTGATTCCCCGCCTCTGATTCCCCGCCTCTGATTCCCCTCATCTAATACCCCACCTCTGATTCCCCGCCTCTGATTCCCCGCATCTGATTCCCCGCCTCTGATTCCCCGCCTCTGATTCACCGCCTCTGATTCCCCGCCTCTGATTCCGTGCCTCTGATTCCCCGCCTATGTTTACCCGCCTCTGTTTACCCGCCTGTTTCCCCGCCTCTGATTCCCCACCTCAGATTCCCTACCTCAGATTCCGTGACAATGATTCCCTGCCTCTGATTCCCTGCCTCTGATTCCCTGCATCTGAATGCCCATCTCTGATTCTCAACCTCTGATACCCCGCCTCTGATTCCCCACCTCTGATTCCCCGCTTCTGATTCCCCGCCTCTGATTCCCCGCCTCTGATTCCCCGCCTCTGATTCCCCGCCTCTGATTTTCCACCTCTGATTCACTGCCTCCCTTTCCGCTCAACTTTCCTGGCCTACGTTTCCCCACATATCTTTCCCCGCCTCTGATTCCCTGCCTCTGATTCCCCGCCTCTGATTCCCCGCCTCTGATTCCCCACCACTGTCTCTACGCCTCTCTTTTGCCTGCACTCTTTCCCCTCCACTCTTTCCGTGCCTCTCTTTCCCTCCCTCAATTTCAACAACTCTGTTTGATCTGTTCTGTGTAACTCATTTTCAACATACAAGTTCCAACCACTATGTTTCGCCCATCTCTTTCGCCGCCTCTATTTATGCACCTATGTTTACCCGCTTCTGTTTACCCGCCTGTTTCCCCACATCTCTTTCCCCACCTTTGATTCCACGCCTCTGATTCGCCGCCTCTGATTGCCCCCCTCTGATTCCCTGCCTCTGATTCCCCGCCTCTGATTCCCCGCCTCTGATTCACCGCCTCCCTTTACGTGCATCTTTCCTGGCCTACGTTTCCCCACATCTCTTTCCCCACCTCTGATTCCACGCCTCAGATTCGCCGTCTCTGATTTCCCGCCTCTGATTCCCTGCCTCTGATTCCCCGCCTCTGATTCCCCGCCTCTGATTCCCCGTATCTGATTCCCTGCCTCTGATTCCCCGCCTCTGATTCCCCGCCTCTGATTCCCTGACACTGAATCCCTGCCCCTGATTCCCCACCTCTGATTCCCCATATCTGATTCCCTGCCTCTTTTTCCCCGCATCTGATTCCCTGCCTCTGATTCCCCGCCTCTGATTCCCCATCTCTGATTCCCCACCTCTGATTCCCCGTGTCTGATTCCCTGCCTCTGATTCCCCGCCTCTGAATCCCAGCCTCTGATTCCCCATATCTGATTCCCCGCCTCTGATTCCCTGCCTCTGATTCCCCAGCTCTGATTCCCCGCCTTTGATTCCCCCCGTCTGATTCCCAGCCTCTGAATCCCCGTGTCTGATTTCCTGCCTCTGAATCCCCGCCTCTGATTCCCCATCTCTGATTCACCGCCTCTGATTCCCCATCTCTGATTCCCCACCTCTGATTCCCCATATCTGATTCCCTGCCTCTGTTTCCCCGCCTCTGATTCCCCACCTCTGTTTCCCCATATCTGATTCCCCGCCTCTGATTCCCCAACTCTAATACCCCACCTCTGATTCCCCAGCTCTGATTCCCCGCCTCTGCATCCCCGCATCTGATTCCCTGCCTCTGATTCCCCGCCTCTGATTCCAGGCCTCTGATTCCCAGCATCTGATTCCGGCCTCTGATTCCCGGCCTCTGATTCCCTGCTTCTGATTCTGATTCCCTGCCTCTGATTCCCCATCTCTGATTCCGCACATCTGATTCCTTGCCTCTGATTCCCCACCTCTGATTCCCCATATCTGATTCCCCGCCTGGGTTTCCCCGCCTCTGATTCCCCGCCTTTGTTTCCCAATATCTAAGTCCCCGCCTCTGATTCCCCAAATCTGATTCCCCACCTCTGATTCCCCAGCTCTGATTCCCCGCCTCTGATTCCCCGCATCTGATTCCCTGCATCTGATTCCAAGCCTCTGATCCCCTGCCTCTGATTCCCAACCTCTGATTCCCCACCTCTGATTCCCCATATCTGATGCCCCGCCTCTGTTTTCCCGCCTCGGATTCCCCGCCTCTGTTTCCCCATATCTGATTCCCGGCCTCTGATTCCCCGCCTCTGATTCCCCGCCTCTGATTCACTGCCTCTGATTCCCCATCTCCGATTCCCCTCGTCTAATACCCCGCCTCTGATTCTCCGCCACTGATTCACCGCATCTGATTCCACGCCTCTGATTCCCCGCCTCTGATTCCCCGCCTCTGATTCCCCGCCTCTGATTCCCCGCCTCTGATTCCCCGCCTATGTTTACCCGCCTCTGATTCCCCGCCTCTGATTCCACGCCTCTGATTCCCCGCCTCTGATTCCCCGCCTCTAATTCCCCGCCTCTGATACCGCACCTCTGATGTCCCGCATCTGATTCCCTGCATCTGATTCCCCGCCTCAGATTCCTTGCCTCTGATTTCCCGGCTCTGATTCCCCGCCTCTGATTCCCCACCTATGTTTACCCGCCTCTGTTTACTCGCCTGTTTTCCCGCCTCTGGTTCCCCAACACAGATTCCCTGCCTCAGATTCCCTGCCTCTGATTCCCTGCCCCTGATTCCCTGCCTCTGATTCCCTGCATCTGATTGCCCGCCTCTGATTCCCCGCCTCTGATTCCCCGCCTCTGATTCCCCACCTCTGATTCCCCACTTCTGATTCCCCGCCTCTGATTCACCGCCTCTGTTTCCCCGCCTCTGATTCCCCGCTTCTGATTCCCAACTTCTGATTGCCCGCCTCTGATTCCCTGCCTCTGATTCCCCGCCTCTGATTCCCCACATCTGATTCCCCACTTCTGATTCCCCGCCTCTGATTCCCCGCCTCTGATTCCCCGCATCTGATTCCCCGCCTCTGATTCCCCGCCTCTGATTCACCGCCTCTGATTCCCCGCCTCTGATTCCCTGCCTCTGATTCCCCGCCTATGTTTACCCGCCTCTGTTTACCCGCCTGTTTCCCCGCCTCTGATTCCCCACCTCAGATTCCCTACCTCAGATTCCGTGACAATGATTCCCTGCCTCTGATTCCCTGCCTCTGATTCCCTGCATCTGAATGCCCATCTCTGATTCTCAACCTCTGATACCCCGCCTCTGATTCCCCACCTCTGATTCCCCGCTTCTGATTCCCCGCCTCTGATTCCCCGCCTCTGATTACCCGCCTCTGATTCCCCGCCTCTGATTTTCCACCTCTGATTCACTGCCTCCCTTTCCGCTCAACTTTCCTGGCCTACGTTTCCCCACATATCTTTCCCCGCCTCTGATTCCCTGCCTCTGATTACCCGCCTCTGATTCCCTGCCTCTGATTCCCCGCCTCTGATTCCCCGCCTCTGATTCCCCACCACTGTCTCTACGCCTCTCTTTTGCCTGCACTCTTTCCCCTCCACTCTTTCCGTGCCTCTCTTTCCCTCCCTCAATTTCAACAACTCTGTTTGATCTGTTCTGTGTAACTCATTTTCAACATACAAGTTCCAACCACTATGTTTCGCCCATCTCTTTCGCCGCCTCTATTTATGCACCTATGTTTACCCGCTTCTGTTTACCCGCCTGTTTCCCCACATCTCTTTCCCCACCTCTGATTCCACGCCTCTGATTCGCCGCCTCTGATTGCCCCCCTCTGATTCCCTGCCTCTGATTCCCCGCCTCTGATTCCCCGCCTCTGATTCACCGCCTCCCTTTACGTGCATCTTTCCTGGCCTACGTTTCCCCACATCTCTTTCCCCACCTCTGATTCCACGCCTCAGATTCGCCGTCTCTGATTTCCCGCCTCTGATTCCCTGACTCTGATTCCCCGCCTCTGATTCCCCGCCTCTGATTCCCCGCCTCTGATTCCATGCCTCTGATTCCCCGCCTCTGATTCCCCGCCTCTGATTCCCCGCCTCTGATTCCCCTCCTCTGATACCCCGCCTCTGATTCCCCACCTCTGATTCCCCGCATCTGATTCCCCGCCTCTGATTCCCTGCCTCTGATTCCGCGCCTCTGATTCCGCGCCTCTGATTCCCCGCCTATGTTTACCCACCTCTGTTTACCCACCTGTTTCCCCGCCTCTGATTCCGCACCTCAGATTCCCTGCCTCAGATTCCCCGCCTCTGATTCTCTGCCTCTGAATCCCCGCCTCTGATTCCCCACCTCTGATTCCCCACTTCTGATTCCCCGCCTCTGATTCCCCGCCTCTGATTCCCCGCCTCTGATTCCCCGCCTCTGATTCCCCACCTCTGATTCAGTGCCTCCCTTTCCGCTCAACTTTCCTGGCCTTCTTTTCCCCACATATCTTTCCCCGCCTCTGATTTCCCGCCTCTGATTCCATGCCTCTGATTCCCCGCCTATGTTTACCCACCTCTGTTTACCCGCCTGTTTTCCCTCCTCTGATTCCCCACCACAGATTCCCTGCCTCAGATTCCCTGCCTCAGATTCCCTGCATCAGATTCCCTTCATTTGATTCCCTGCGTCTGATTCCCTGCCTCTGATTCCCTGCATCTGATTGCCCGCCTCTGATTCCCCGCCTCTGATTCCCCGCCTCTGATTCCCCACGTCTGATTCCCCACTTCTGATTCCCCGCCTCTGATTCCCCGCCTCTGATTCCCCACCTCTGATTCACCGCCTCTGATTCCCCGCCTCTGATTCCCCGCCTCTGATTCCCCACTTCTGATTGCCCGCCTCTGATTCCACGCCTCTGATTCCCCGCCTCTGATTCCCCACCTCTGATTCCCGACTTCTGTTTCCCCACCTCTGATTCCCCGCCTCTGATTCCACGCCTCTGATTCCCCACCTCTGATTCCCCACTTCTGAATCCCCACCTCTGATTCTCCGCCTCTGATGCCCTGCCTCTGATAACTTTTTACTGATTCCCTGCCTCAGATTCCCTGCCTCCGATTCCCTGCCTCAGATTCCCTGCCTCAGATTCCCTGCATCAGATTCCCTTCATCTTATTCCCTGCCTCTGATTCCCCGCCTCTGAATCCCCGCCTCTGATTCCCCACCTCTGTCTCTACGCCTCTATTTTGACTGCACTCTTTCCCCTCCACTCTTTCTGTGCCTCTCTTTCCCTCCCTCAATTTCAACAACTCTGTTTGATCTGTTCTGTGTACCTAATTTTCAACACACAAGTTCCAACCACTATGTTTCGCCCATCTCTTTCGCTGCCTCTATTTATGCAGCTATGTTTACCCGCTTCTGTTTACCCGCCTGTTTCCCCACATCTCTTTCCCCACCTCTGATTCCACGCCTCTGATTCCCCGCCTCTGATTCCCCGCCTCTGAATCCCCGCCTCTGATACACCGCCTCCCTTTCCGCGCAACTTTCCTGGCCTACGTTTCCCCACATCTCTTTCCCCACCTCTGATTCCACGCCTCAGATTCGCCGCCTCAGATTTCCCGCCTCTGATTCCCTGCCTCTGATTCCCTGCCTCTGATTCCCCACCTCTGATTCCCCCCTCTGATTCCCCGCCTCTGATTCCCAGCCTCTGATTCCCCACCTCTGATTCCCCGCCTCTGATTCCCTGCCTGTCTTTCCCTGCCTCTATTTCCGTGTCTCTTTCTCTGCATCTCGTTTCCCACATCTCATTTCCCCCTTCTGATAACCCGCATCAGATTCCCTGACACAGATTCCCTGCCTCAGATTCCCTGCCTCAGATTCCCTGCATCAGATTCCCTTCATCTGATTCCCTGCCTCTGATTCCCCGCCTCTGATTCCCCACCTCTGATTCCCTGCCTCAGATTCCCTGCCTCTGATTCCCTGCCTCTGATTCCCTGCCTCTGATTTCCTGCATCAGATTCCCCGCCTCTGATTCTCCGCCTCTGATTCCCCGCCTCTGATTCCCCGCCTCTGATTCGCCGCCTCTGATTCCCCGCCTCTGATTTCCCACCTCTGATTCCCTGCCTCTGATAACCTGCCTCTGATTCCCTGCCTCTGATTCTCTGCCTCTGATTCCCGGCCTCTGAGTCCCCACCTCTGATTCCCCGTGTCCGATTCCGCACCCATGTTTCACCACCTCTGTTGCTCTGCTTCTGATTTCCCGGCTCAGATTCACCGGCTCTGATTCCGCACCTCTGATTCCACGCCTCTCTTTCTGTGTCTCTGATTCCCCGCCTCTGATTCCACGCCTCTGATTACCCGACTCTGATACCCTGCCTCTCTTTCCCTGCCTCTATATCCGTGCCTCTTTCTCTGCATCTCGTTTCCCACATCTCATTTCCCCCTTCTGATAACCCGCATCAGATTCCCTGCCACAGATTCGCTGCCTCAGATTCCCTGCCTCAGATTCCCTGCATCAGATTCCCTTCATCTGATTCCCTGCCTCTGATTCCCCGCCTCTGATTCCCCACCTCTGATTCCCCACCTCTGATTCCCCGCCTCTGATTCCCTGCCTCTGATTCCCCAACTCTGATTCCCCGCTTCTGATTCCCCAGCTCTGAATCCCCGCCTCTGATTCCCCGCGTCTGATTCCCTGCCTCTGATTCCCCGCCTCTGATTCCCTATCTGTGATTCACAACCTCTGATGCCCCACCTCTGATTCCCCATATCTGATTCCCTGCCTCTCTTTCCCCGCCTCTGATTCCCCACCTGTGTTTCCCCATATCTGATTCCCCGCCTCTGATTCCCCAACTCTAATACCCCGCCTCTGATTCCCCAGCTCTGATTCCCCGCCTCTGATTCCCCGCATCTGATTCCCTGCCTCTGATTCCCCGCCTCTGATTCCAGGCCTCTGATTCCCAGCATCTGATTCCTGCCTCTGATTCCCGGCCTCTGATTCCCTGCTTCTGATTCTGATTCCCTGCCTCTGATTCCCCATCTCTGATTCCGCACATCTGATTCCCTGCCTCTGATTCCCCACCTCTGATTCCCCATATCTGATTCCCCGCCTCTGATTCCCCAGCTCTGATTCCCCGCCTCTGATTCCCTGCATCCGATTCCCCATATCTGATTCCCCGCCTCTGTTTCACCGCCTCTGATTCCCCGCCTCTGTTTCCCCATATCTGATTCCCGCCTCTGATTCCCAACTATGAATCCCCTCCTCTGATTCCCCAGCTCTGATTCCCTGCCTCTGATTCCCCGCGTCCTATTCCCTGCCTCTGATTCCCCGCCTGTGATTCCCCATCACTGATTCACCACCTCTGATTCCCTACCTCTGATTCCCCATATCTAATTCCCCGCCTCTGTTTGCCCGCCTCTGATTCCCCGCCTCTGTTTTCCCATATCTGATTCCCCGCCTCTGAATCCCCAACTCTGATTCCCTTCCTCAGATTCCCCAGCTCTGATTCCCCACCTTTGATTCCCCCCGTCTGATTCCCAGCCTCTGAATCCCCGTGTCTGATTTCCTGCCTCTGATTCCCCGCCTCTGATTCCCCATCTCTGATTCACCGCCTCTGAATCCCCACCTCTGATTCTCCCTCTCTGATTCCGCACATCCAATTCCCTGCCTCTGATTCCCCAACTCTGATTCCCCACCTCTGATTCCCCAGCTCTGATTCCCCGCCTCAGATTCCCCGCGTCTGATTCCCTGCCTCTGATTCCCCGCCTCTGATTCCCTGCCTCTGATTCCCCATATCTGATTCCCCGCCTCTGATTCCCCAACTCTGATTCCCCGCTTCTGATTCCCCAGCTCTGAATCCCCGCCTCTGATTCCCCGCGTCTGATTCCCTGCCTCTGATTCCCCGCCTCTGATTCCCCATCTGTGATTCACAACCTCTGATGCCCCACCTCTGATTCCCCATATCTGATTCCCTGCCTCTGTTTCCCTGGCTCTGATTCCCCACCTCTGTTTCCCCATATCTGATTCCCCGCCTCTGATTCCCCAACTCTAATACCCCGCCTCTGATTCCCCAGCTCTGATTCCCCGCCTCTGATTCCCCGCATCTGATTCCCTGCCTCTGATTCCCCGCCTCTGATTCCAGGCCTCTGATTCCCAGCATCTGATTCCGGCCTCTGATTCCCGGCCTCTGATTCCCTTCTTCTGATTCTGATTCCCTGCCTCTGATTCCCCATATCTGATTCCCTGCCTCTGTTTCCCCGCCTCTGATTCCCCGCCTCTGATTCCCAACTCTGATTCCCCGCCTCTGATTCCCCAGCTCTGATTCCCCGTGTTTGATTCCCTTCCTCTGATTCCCTGCCCTGATTCCCCATCTCTGTTTCACCGCCTTTGATTCGCCACCTCTGATTCCCCATATCTAATTCCCCGCCTCTGTTTCCCCGACTCTGATTCCCTGCCTCTGATTCCCAACCTCTGATTCCACACCTCTGATTCCCCATATCTGATTCCCCGCCTCTATTTCCCCATATCTGATTCCCCGCCTCTGATTCCCCAACTCTGATTCCCCGCCTCTGATTCCCCAGCTCTGATTCCCCGCCTCTGATTCCCCGCCTCTGATTCGCCGCCTCTGATTCCCCGCCTCTGATTTCCCACCTCTGATTCCCTGCCTCTGATAACCTGCCTCTGATTCCCTGCCTCTGATTCTCTGCCTCTGATTCCCGGCCTCTGAGTCCCCACCTCTGATTCCCCGTGTCCGATTCCGCACCCATGTTTCACCACCTCTGTTGCTCTGCTTCTGATTTCCCGGCTCAGATTCACCGGCTCTGATTCCGCACCTCTGATTCCACGCCTCTCTTTCTGTGTCTCTGATTCCCCGCCTCTGATTCCACGCCTCTGATTACCCGACTCTGATACCCTGCCTCTCTTTCCCTGCCTCTATATCCGTGCCTCTTTCTCTGCATCTCGTTTCCCACATCTCATTTCCCCCTTCTGATAACCCGCATCAGATTCCCTGCCACAGATTCCCTGCCTCAGATTCCCTGCCTCAGATTCCCTGCATCAGATTCCCTTCATCTGATTCCCTGCCTCTGATTCCCCGCCTCTGATTCCCCACCTCTGATTCCCCACCTCTGATTCCCCGCCTCTGATTCCCTGCCTCTGATTCCCCAACTCTGATTCCCCGCTTCTGATTCCCCAGCTCTGAATCCCCGCCTCTGATTCCCCGCGTCTGATTCCCTGCCTCTGATTCCCCGCCTCTGATTCCCTATCTGTGATTCACAACCTCTGATGCCCCACCTCTGATTCCCCATATCTGATTCCCTGCCTCTCTTTCCCCGCCTCTGATTCCCCACCTGTGTTTCCCCATATCTGATTCCCCGCCTCTGATTCCCCAACTCTAATACCCCGCCTCTGATTCCCCAGCTCTGATTCCCCGCCTCTGATTCCCCGCATCTGATTCCCTGCCTCTGATTCCCCGCCTCTGATTCCAGGCCTCTGATTCCCAGCATCTGATTCCTGCCTCTGATTCCCGGCCTCTGATTCCCTGCTTCTGATTCTGATTCCCTGCCTCTGATTCCCCATCTCTGATTCCGCACATCTGATTCCCTGCCTCTGATTCCCCACCTCTGATTCCCCATATCTGATTCCCCGCCTCTGTTTCCCCGCCTCTGATTCCCCGCCTCTGTTTCCCAATATCTAAGTCCCCACCTCTGATTCCCCAAATCTGATTCCCCACCTCTGATTCCCCAGCTCTGATTCCCCGCCTCTGATTCCCCGCATCTGATACCCTGCATCTGATTCCAAGCCTCTGATTCCCTGCCTCTGATTCCCAACCTCTGATTCCCCACCTCTGATTCCCCATATCTGATTCCCCGCCTCTGTTTCCCCGCCTCGGATTCCCCGCCTCTGTTTCCCCATATCTGATTCCCGGCCTCTGATTCCCCGCATCTGATTCCCCATATCTGATTCCCTGCCTCTGATTCCCCAACTCTGATTCCCCGCCTCTGATTCCCCAGCTCTGAATCCCCGCCTCTGATTCCCCGCGTCTGATTCCCTGCCTCTGATTCCCCGCCTTGATTCCCCATCTCTGATTCACAACCTCTGATTCTCCACCTCTGATTCCCTATATTTGATTCCCCGCCTCTGTTTCCCCACCTCTGATTCCCCGCCTCTGATTCCCCATATCTGATTCCCCGCCTCTGATTGCCCACCTCTGATTCCCAGCCTCTGATTCGCCAGCTCTGATTCCCCGCCTCTGATTCCCCGCATCTGATTCCCTGCCTCTGATTCCCCGCCTCTGATTCCCCATCTCTGATTCACCGCCTTTGATTCGCCACCTCTGATTCCCCATATCTGATTCCCCACCTCTGTTTCCCCGCCTCTGATTCCCCGCCTCTGATTCTCCATATCTCATTCCCTGCCTCTGAATCCCCATCTCTGATTCCCGGACTCTGATTCCCCTCCTCTGATTCCCGGCCTCTTATTCCCAGCATCTGATTCCCGGCCTCTGATTCCCGGCCTCTGATTCCCTGCTTCTGATTCCCTGCCTCTGATTCCCCACCTCTGATTCCCCACTTCTGAATCCCCACCTCTGATTCTCCGCCTCTGATACCCTGCCTCTGATAACTTTTTACTGATTCCCTGCCTCAGATTCCCTGCCTCCGATTCCCTGCCTCAGATTCCCTGCCTCAGATTCCCTGCATCAGATTCCCTTCATCTGATTCCCTGCCTCTGATTCCCCGCCTCTGAATCCCCGCCTCTGATTCCCCACCTCTGTCTCTACGCCTCTATTTTGACTGCACTCTTTCCCCTCCACTCTTTCTGTGCCTCTCTTTCCCTCCCTCAATTTCAACAACTCTGTTTGATCTGTTCTGTGTACCTAATTTTCAACACACAAGTTCCAACCACTATGTTTCGCCCATCTCTTTCGCTGCCTCTATTTATGCAGCTATGTTTACCCGCTTCTGTTTACCCGCCTGTTTCCCCACATCTCTTTCCCCACCTCTGATTCCACGCCTCTGATTCCCAACCTCGGATTCCCCACCTCTGATTCCCCATATCTGATTCCCCGCCTCTGTTTCCCCGCCTCAGATTCCCCGCCTCTGATTCCCAACTCTGATTCCCCGCCTCTGATTCCCCAGCTCTGATTCCCCGTGTTTGATTCCCTGCCTCTGATTCCCTGCCCTGATTCCCCATCTCTGTTTCACCGCCTTTGATTCGCCACCTCTGATTCCCCATATCTGATTCCCCGCCTCTGTTTCCCCGACTCTGATTCCCTGCCTCTGATTCCCAACCTATGATTCCACACCTCTGATTCCCCATATCTGATTCCCCGCCTCTATTTCCCCATATCTGATTCCCCGCCTCTGATTCCCCAACTCTGATTCCCCGCCTCTGATTCCCCAGCTCTGATTCCCCGACTCTGATTCCCGGCATCCGATTCCCTGCCTCTGATTCCCCGCCTCTGATTCCCCATCTCTGATTCCCCGCCTCTGATTCCCCGTGTCTGATTCCCTGCCTTTGATTCCCCGCCTCTGATTCCCCGCCTCTGATTCCCTGCCACTGATTCCCTGCCCCTGATTCCCCACCTCTGATTCCCCACATCTGATTCCCTGCCTCTGTTTCCCCGCCTCTGATTCCCCGCCTCTGATTCCCCATATCTGATTCCCTGCCTCTGATTCCCCAACTCTGATTCCCCGCCTCTGATTCCCCAGCTCTGAATCCCCGCCTCTGATTCCCCGCGTCTGATTCCCTGCCTCTGATTCCCCGCCTTGATTCCCCATCTCTGATTCACAACCTCTGATTCCCCACCTCTGATTCCCTATATTTGATTCCCCGCCTCTGTTTCCCCGCCTCTGATTCCCCGCCTCTGATTCCCCATATCTGATTCCCCGCCTCTGATTGCCCACCTCTGATTCCCAGCCACTGATTCGCCAGCTCTGATTCCCCGCCTCTGATTCCCCGCATCTGATTCCCTGCCTCTGATTCCCCGCCTCTGATTCCCCATCTCTGATTCACCGCCTTTGATTCGCCACCTCTGATTCCCCATATCTGATTCCCCACCTCTGATTCCCCGCCTCTGATTCCCCAACTCTGATTCCCCACCTCTGATTCTCCAGCTCTGATTCCCCGACTCTGATTCCCGGCATCCGATTCCCTGCCTCTGTTTCCCCGCCTCTGATTCCCCATCTCTGATTCCCCGCCTTTGATTCCACGTGTCTGATTCCCTGCCTTTGATTCCCCGCCTCTGATTCCCCGCCTCTGATTCCCTGCCACTGATTCCCTGCCCCTGATTCCCCACCTCTGATTCCCCACATCTGATTCCCCGCCTCTGTTTCCCCGCCTCTGATTCCCCGCCTCTGATTCCCCATATCTGATTCCCTGCCTCTGATTCCCCAACTCTGATTTCCCGCCTCTGATTCCCCAGCTCTGAATCCCCGCCTCTGATTCCCCGCGTCTGATTCCCTGCCTCTGATTCCCCGCCTTGATTCCCCATCTCTGATTCACAACCTCTGATTCCCCACCTCTGATTCCCTATATTTGATTCCCCGCCTCTGTTTCCCCGCCTCTGATTCCCCGCCTCTGATTCCCCATATCTGATTCCCCGCCTCTGATTGCCCACCTCTGATTCCCAGCCTCTGATTCGCCAGCTCTGATTCCCCGCCTCTGATTCCCCGCATCTGATTCCCTGCCTCTGATTCCCCGCCTCTGATTCCCCATCTCTGATTCACCGCCTTTGATTCGCCACCTCTGATTCCCCATATCTGATTCCCCACCTCTGATTCCCAGCCTCTTATTCCCAGCATCTGATTCCCGGCCTCTGATTCCCGGCCTCTGATTCCCCGCTTCTGATTCTGATTCCCTGCCTCTTATTCCCCATCTCTGATTCCGCACATCTGATTCCCTGCCTCTGATTCCCCACCTCTGATTCCCCATATCTGATTCCCCGCCTCTGTTTCCCCGCCTCTGATTCCCCGCCTCTGTTTCCCTATATCTAATTCCCCACCTCTGATGCCCAACTCTGATTCCCCGCCTCTGATTCCCCAGCTCTGATTCCCCGCCTCTGATTCCCTGCATCCGATTCCCCATATCTGATTCCCCGCCTCTGTTTCACCGCCTCTGATTCCCCGCCTCTGTTTCCCCATATCTGATTCCCGCCTCTGATTCCCAACTATGAATCCCCTCCTCTGATTCCCCAGCTCTGATTCCCTGCCTCTGATTCCCCGCGTCCTATTCCCTGCCTCTGATTCCCCGCCTGTGATTCCCCATCACTGATTCACCACCTCTGATTCCCTACCTCTGATTCCCCATATCTAATTCCCCGCCTCTGTTTGCCCGCCTCTGATTCCCCGCCTCTGTTTTCCCATATCTGATTCCCCGCCTCTGAATCCCCAACTCTGATTCCCTTCCTCAGATTCCCCAGCTCTGATTCCCCACCTTTGATTCCCCCCGTCTGATTCCCAGCCTCTGAATCCCCGTGTCTGATTTCCTGCCTCTGATTCCCCGCCTCTGATTCCCCATCTCTGATTCACCGCCTCTGAATCCCCACCTCTGATTCTCCCTCTCTGATTCCGCACATCCAATTCCCTGCCTCTGATTCCCCAACTCTGATTCCCCACCTCTGATTCCCCAGCTCTGATTCCCCGCCTCAGATTCCCCGCGTCTGATTCCCTGCCTCTGATTCCCCGCCTCTGATTCCCTGCCTCTGATTCCCCATATCTGATTCCCCGCCTCTGATTCCCCAACTCTGATTCCCCGCTTCTGATTCCCCAGCTCTGAATCCCCGCCTCTGATTCCCCGCGTCTGATTCCCTGCCTCTGATTCCCCGCCTCTGATTCCCCATCTGTGATTCACAACCTCTGATGCCCCACCTCTGATTCCCCATATCTGATTCCCTGCCTCTGTTTCCCTGGCTCTGATTCCCCACCTCTGTTTCCCCATATCTGATTCCCCGCCTCTGATTCCCCAACTCTAATACCCCGCCTCTGATTCCCCAGCTCTGATTCCCCGCCTCTGATTCCCCGCATCTGATTCCCTGCCTCTGATTCCCCGCCTCTGATTCCAGGCCTCTGATTCCCAGCATCTGATTCCGGCCTCTGATTCCCGGCCTCTGATTCCCTTCTTCTGATTCTGATTCCCTGCCTCTGATTCCCCATATCTGATTCCCTGCCTCTGTTTCCCCGCCTCTGATTCCCCGCCTCTGATTCCCAACTCTGATTCCCCGCCTCTGATTCCCCAGCTCTGATTCCCCGTGTTTGATTCCCTTCCTCTGATTCCCTGCCCTGATTCCCCATCTCTGTTTCACCGCCTTTGATTCGCCACCTCTGATTCCCCATATCTAATTCCCCGCCTCTGTTTCCCCGACTCTGATTCCCTGCCTCTGATTCCCAACCTCTGATTCCACACCTCTGATTCCCCATATCTGATTCCCCGCCTCTATTTCCCCATATCTGATTCCCCGCCTCTGATTCCCCAACTCTGATTCCCCGCCTCTGATTCCCCAGCTCTGATTCCCCGACTCTGATTCCCGGCATCCGATTCCCTGCCTCTGATTCCCCGCCTCTGATTCCCCATCTCTGATTCCCCGCCTCTGATTCCCCGTGTCTGATTCCCTGCCTTTGATTCCCCGCCTCTGATTCCCCGCCTCTGATTCCCTGCCACTGATTTCCTGCCCCTGATTCCCCACCTCTGTTTCCCCACATCTGATTCCCCGCCTCTGTTTCCCCGCCTCTGATTCCCCGCCTCTTATTCCCCATATCTGATTCCCTGCCTCTGATTCCCCAACTCTGATTCCCCGCCTCTGATTCCCCAGCTCTGAATCCCCGCCTCTGATTCCACGCGTCTGATTCCCTGCCTCTGATTCCCCGCCTTGATTCCCCATCTCTGATTCACAACCTCTGATTCCCCACCTCTGATTCCCTATATTTGATTCCCCGCCTCTGTTTCCCCGCCTCTGATTCCCCGCCTCTGATTCCCCATATCTGATTCCCCGCCTCTGATTGCCCACCTCTGATTCCCAGCCTCTGATTCGCCAGCTCTGATTCCCCGCCTCTGATTCCCCGCATCTGATTCCCTGCCTCTGATTCCCCGCCTCTGATTCCCCATCTCTGATTCACCGCCTTTGATTCGCCACCTCTGATTCCCCATATCTGATTCCCCACCTCTGATTCCCGGCCTCTTATTCCCAGCATCTAATTCCCGGCCTCTGATTCCCGGCCTCTGATTCCCCGCTTCTGATTCTGATTCCCTGCCTCTTATTCCCCATCTCTGATTCCGCACATCTGATTCCCTGCCTCTGATTCCCCACCTCTGATTCCCCATATCTGATTCCCCGCCTCTGTTTCCCCGCCTCTGATTCCCCGCCTCTGTTTCCCTATATCTAATTCCCCACCTCTGATGCCCCAACTCTGATTCCCCGCCTCTGATTCCCCAGCTCTGATTCCCCGCCTCTGATTCCCTGCATCCGATTCCCCATATCTGATTCCCCGCCTCTGTTTCACCGCCTCTGATTCCCCGCCTCTGTTTCCCCATATCTGATTCCCGCCTCTGATTCCCAACTATGAATCCCCTCCTCTGATTCCCCAGCTCTGATTCCCTGCCTCTGATTCCCCGCGTCCTATTCCCTGCCTCTGATTCCCCGCCTCTGATTCCCCATCTGTGATTCACAACCTCTGATACCCCACCTCAGATTCCCCATATCTGATTCCCCGCCTCTGAATCCCCAACTCTGATTCCCTGCCTCAGATTCCCCAGCTCTGATTCCCCGCCTTTGATTCCCCCCGTCTGATTCCCAGCCTCTGAATCCCCGTGTCTGATTTCCTGCCTCTGATTCCCCGCCTCTGATTCCCCATCTCTGATTCACCGCATCTGATTCCCCACCTCTGATTCCCCCTCTCTGATTCCGCACATCCAATTCCCTGCCTCTGATTCCCCAACTCTGATTCCCCACCTCTGATTCCCCAGCTCTGATTCCCCGCCTCAGATTCCCCGCGTCTGATTCCCTGCCTCTGATTCCCCGCCTCTGATTCCCTGCCTCTGATTCCCCATATCTGATTCCCCGCCTCTGATTCCCCAACTCTGATTCCCCGCTTCTGATTCCCCAGCTCTGAATCCCCGCCTCTGATTCCCCGCCTCTGATTCCCCGCCTCTGATTCCCCATCTGTGATTCACAACTTCTGATGCCCCACCTCTGATTCCCCATATCTGATTCCCTGCCTCTGTTTCCCCTCCTCTGATTCCCCACCTCTGTTTCCCCATATCTGATTCCCCGCCTCTGATTCCCCAACTCTAATACCCCGCCTCTGATTCCCCAGCTCTGATTCCCCACCTCTGATTCCCCGCATCTGATTCCCTGCCTCTGATTCCCCGCCTCTGATTCCAGGCCTCTGATTCCCAGCATCTGATTCCGGCCTCTGATTCCCGGCCTCTGATTCCCTTCTTCTGATTCTGATTCCCTGCCTCTGATTCCCTGCCTCTGATTCCGCACATCTCATTCCCTGCCTCTGATTCCCCACCTCTGATTCCCCATATCTGATTCCCCGCCTCTGTTTCCCCGCCTCTGATTCCCCGCCTCTGTTTCCCAATATCTAAGTCCCCACCTCTGATTCCCCAAATCTGATTCCCCACCTCTGATTCCCCAGCTCTGATTCCCCGCCTCTGATTCCCCGCATCTGATACCCTGCATCTGATTCCAAGCCTCTGATTCCCTGCCTCTGATTCCCAACCTCTGATTCCCCACCTCTGATTCCCCATATCTGATTCCCCGCCTCTGTTTCCCCGCCTCGGATTCCCCGCCTCTGTTTCCCCATATCTGATTCCCGGCCTCTGATTCCCCGCCTCTGATTCCCCATATCTGATTCCCTGCCTCTGATTCCACGCCTCTGATTCCCCATATCTGATTCCCTGCCTCTGATTCCCCAACTCTGATTCCTCGCCTCTGATTCCCTAGCTCTGAATCCCCGCCTCTGTTTCCCCGCGTCTGATTCCCTGCCTCTGATTCCCCGCCTTGATTCCCCATCTCTGATTCACAACCTCTGATTCCCCACCTCTGATTCCCTATATTTGATTCCCCGCCTGTTTCCCCGCCTCTGATTCCCCGCCTCTGATTCCCCATATCTGATTCCCCGCCTCTGATTGCACACCTCTGATTCCCAGCCTCTGATTCGCCAGCTCTGATTCCCCGCCTCTGATTCCCCGCATCTGATTCCCTGCCTCTTATTCCCCGCCTCTGATTCTCCATATCTCATTCCCCGCCTCTGAATCCCCATCTCTGATTCCCGGACTCTGATTCCCCACCTCTGATTCCCCGCTTCTGATTCCCTGCCTCTGATTCCCCATCTCTTATTCCCAGCATCTGATTCCCGGCCTCTGATTCCCGGCCTCTGATTCCCCGCTTCTGATTCCCTGCCTCTGATTCCCCATCTCTGATTCCGCACATCTGATTCCCTGCCTCTGATTCCCCACCTCTGATTCCCCATATCTGATTCCCCGCCTCTGTTTCCCCGCATCTGATTCCCTGCCTCTGTTTCCCTATATCTAATTCCCCACCTCTGATGCCCCAACTCTGATTCCCCGCCTCTGATTCCCCAGCTCTGATTCCCCGCCTCTGATTCCCTGCATCCGATTCCCCATATCTGATTCCCTGCTTCTGTTTCCCCGCCTCTGATTCCCCGCCTCTGTTTCCCCATATCTGATTCCCGCCTCTGATTCCCAACTATGATTCCCCGCCTCTGATTCCCCAGCTCTGATTCCCTGCCTCTGATTCCCCGCGTTCTATTCCCTGCCTCTGATTCCCCGCCTGTGATTCCCCATCACTGATTCACCACCTCTGATTCCCTACCTCTGATTCCCCATATCTAATTCCCCGCCTCTGTTTGCCCGCCTATGATTCCCCGCCTCTGTTTCCCCATATCTGATTCCCCGCCTCTGAATCCCCAACTCTGATTCCCTGCCTCAGATTCCCCAGCTCTGATTCCCCGCCTCAGATTCCCCGCGTCTGATTCCCTGCCTCTGATTCCCAGCCTCTGAATCCCCGTGTCTGATTTCCTGCCTCTGATTCCCCGCCTCTGATTCCCCATCTCTGATTCACCGCCTCTAATTCCCCACCTCTGATTCCCCATCTCTGATTCCGCACATCCAATTCCCTGCCTCTGATTCCCCAACTCTGATTCCCCACCTCTGATTCCCCAGCTCTGATTCCCCGCCTCAGATTCCCCGCGTCTGATTCCCTGCCTCTGATTCCCCGCCTCTGATTCCCTGCCTCTGATTCCCCATATCTGATTCCCCGCCTCTGATTCCCCAACTCTGATTCCCCGCTTCTGATTCCCCAGCTCTGAATCCCCGCCTCTGATTCCCCGCGTCTGATTCCCTGCCTCTGATTCCCCGCCTCTGATTCCCCATCTGTGATTCACAACCTCTGATGCCCCACCTCTGATTCCCCATATCTGATTCCCCGCCTCTGTTTCCCTGCCTCTGATTCCCCGCCTCTGATTCCCCATATCTGATTCCCCGCCTCTGATTGCCCACCTCTGATTCCCCGCGTCTGATACCCTGCCTCTGATTCCCCGCCTCTGATTCCCCATCTCTGATTCACCACCTCTGATTCCCGGCCTCTGATTCCCCATCTCTGATTCCGCACATCCGATTCCCTGCCTATGTTTCCCCACCTCTGATTCCCCGCCTCTGATTCCCCATATCTGATTCCCTGCCTCTGTTTCCCCGCCTCTGATTCCCTACCTCTGTTTCCCCATATCTGATTCCCCGCCTCTGATTCCCCAACTCAAATACCCCGCCTCTGATTCCCCAGCTCTGATTCCCCGCCTCTGATTCCCCGCATCTGATTCCCTGACTCTGATTCCCCGCCTCTGATTCCAGGCCTCTGATTCCCATCATCTGATTCCGGCCTCTGATTCCCGGCCTATGATTCCCTGCTTCTGATTCTGATTCCCTGCCTCTGATTCCCCATCTCTGATTCCGCACATCTGATTCCCTGCCTCTGATTCCCCACCTCTGATTCCCCATATCTGATTCCCCGCCTCTGTTTCCCCGCCTCTGATTCCCCGCCTCTGTTTCCCAATATCTAAGTCCCCACCTCTGATTCCCCAAATCTGATTCCCCACCTCTGATTCCCCAGCTCTGATTCCCCGCCTCTGATGCCCCGCATCTGATTCCCTGCATCTGATTCCAAGCCTCTGATTCCCTGCCTCTGATTCCCAACCTCTGATTCCCCACCTCTGATTCCCCATATCTGATTCCCCGCCTCTGTTTCCCCGCCTCGGATTCCCCGCCTCAGTTTCCCCATATCTGATTCCCGGCCTCTGATTCCCCGCCTCTGATTCCCCGCCTCTGATTCCCTGCCTCTGATTCCCCATCTCCGATTCCGCACATCTGATTCCCTTCCTCTGATTCCCCGCCTCTGATTCCCCGCCTCTGATTCCCTGCCTCTGATTCCCAACCTCTGATTCCCCACCTCTGATTCCCCATATCTGTTTCCCCGCCTCTGTTTCCCCGCCTCTGATTCCCCGCCTCTGATTCCCAACTCTGATTCCCCGCCTCTGATTCCCCAGCTCTGATTCCCCGTGTTTGATTCCCTGCCTCTGATTCCCTGCCCTGATTCCCCATCTCTGTTTCACCGCCTTTGATTCGCCACCTCTGATTCCACATATCTGATTCCCCGCCTCTGTTTCCCCGACTCTGATTCCCTTCCTCTGATTCCCAACCTCTGATTCCACACCTCTGATTCCCCATATCTGATTCCCCGCCTCTGTTTCCCCGCCTCTGATTCCCCGCCTCTGATTCCCCATATCTGATTCCCTGCCTCTGATTCCCCAACTCTGATTCCCCGCCTCTGATTCCCCAGCTCTGAATCCCCGCCTCTGATTCCCCGTGTCTGATTCCCTGCCTCTGATTCCCCGCCTTGATTCCCCATCTCTGATTCACAACCTCTGATTCCCCACCTCTGATTCCCTATATTTGATTCCCCGCCTCTGTTTCCCCGCCTCTGATTCCCCGCCTCTGATTCCCCATATCTGATTCCCCGCCTCTGATTGCCCACCTCTGATTCCCCGCCTCTGATTCGCCAGCTCTGATTCCCCACCTCTGATTCCCCGCATCTGATTCCCTGCCTCTGATTCCCCGCCTCTGATTCCCCATCTGTGATTCACCGCCTTTGATTCGCCACCTCTGATTCCCCATATCTGATTCCCCACCTCTGTTTCCCGGCCTCTGAATCCCCGCCTCTGATTCTCCATATCTCATTCCCCGCCTCTGAATCCCCATCTCTGATTCCCGGACTCTGATTCCCCACCTCTGATTCCCGGCCTCTTATTCCCAGCATCTGATTCCCGGCCTCTGATTCCCGGCCTCTGATTCCCCGCTTCTGATTCCCTGCCTCTGATTCCCCATCTCTGATTCCGCACATCTGATTCCCTGCCTCTGATTCCCCACCTCTGATTCCCCATATCTGATTCCCCGCCTCTGTTTCCCCGCATCTGATTCCCTGCCTCTGTTTCCCTATATCTAATTCCCCACCTCTGATGCCCCAACTCTGATTCCCCGCCTCTGATTCCCCAGCTCTGATTCCCCGCCTCTGATTCCCTGCATCCGATTCCCCATATCTGATTCCCTGCCTCTGTTTCCCCGCCTCTGATTCCCCGCCTCTGTTTCCCCATATCTGATTCCCGCCTCTGATTCCCAACTATGATTCCCCGCCTCTGATTCCCCAGCTCTGATTCCCTGCCTCTGATTCCCCGCGTTCTATTCCCTGCCTCTGATTCCCCGCCTGTGATTCCCCATCACTGATTCACCACCTCTGATTCCCTACCTCTGATTCCCCATATCTAATTCCCCGCCTCTGTTTGCCCGCCTATGATTCCCCGCCTCTGTTTCCCCATATCTGATTCCCCGCCTCTGAATCCCCAACTCTGATTCCCTGCCTCAGATTCCCCAGCTCTGATTCCCCGCCTCAGATTCCCCGCGTCTGATTCCCTGCCTCTGATTCCCAGCCTCTGAATCCCCGTGTCTGATTTCCTGCCTCTGATTCCCCGCCTCTGATTCCCCATCTCTGATTCACCGCCTCTGATTCCCCACCTCTGATTCCCCATCTCTGATTCCGCACATCCAATTCCCTGCCTCTGATTCCCCAACTCTGATTCCCCACCTCTGATTCCCCAGCTCTGATTCCCCGCCTCAGATTCCCCGCGTCTGATTCCCTGCCTCTGATTCCCCGCCTCTGATTCCCTGCCTCTGATTCCCCATATCTGATTCCCCGCCTCTGATTCCCCAACTCTGATTCCCCGCTTCTGATTCCCCAGCTCTGAATCCCCGCCTCTGATTCCCCGCGTCTGATTCCCTGCCTCTGATTCCCCGCCTCTGATTCCCCATCTGTGATTCACAACCTCTGATGCCCCACCTCTGATTCCCCATATCTGATTCCCCGCCTCTGTTTCCCCGCCTCTGATTCCCCGCCTCTGATTCCCCATATCTGATTCCCCGCCTCTGATTGCCCACCTCTGATTCCCCGCGTCTGATACCCTGCCTCTGATTCCCCGCCTCTGATTCCCCATCTCTGATTCACCACCTCTGATTCCCGGCCTCTGATTCCCCATCTCTGATTCCGCACATCCGATTCCCTGCCTATGTTTCCCCACCTCTGATTCCCCGCCTCTGATTCCCCATATCTGATTCCCTGCCTCTGTTTCCCCGCCTCTGATTCCCTACCTCTGTTTCCCCATATCTGATTCCCCGCCTCTGATTCCCCAACTCAAATACCCCGCCTCTGATTCCCCAGCTCTGATTCCCCGCCTCTGATTCCCCGCATCTGATTCCCTGACTCTGATTCCCCGCCTCTGATTCCAGGCCTCTGATTCCCATCATCTGATTCCGGCCTCTGATTCCCGGCCTATGATTCCCTGCTTCTGATTCTGATTCCCCGCCTCTGATTCCCCATATCTGATTCCCCGCCTCTGATTGCCCACCTCTGATTCCCCGCGTCTGATACCCTGCCTCTGATTCCCCGCCTCTGATTCCCCATCTCTGATTCACCACCTCTGATTCCCGGCCTCTGATTCCCCATCTCTGATTCCGCACATCCGATTCCCTGCCTATGTTTCCCCACCTCTGATTCCCCGCCTCTAATTCCCCATATCTGATTCCCTGCCTCTGTTTCCCCGCCTCTGATTCCCTACCTCTGTTTCCCCATATCTGATTCCCCGCCTCTGATTCCCCAACTCAAATACCCCGCCTCTGATTCCCCAGCTCTGATTCCCCGCCTCTGATTCCCCGCATCTGATTCCCTGACTCTGATTCCCCGCCTCTGATTCCAGGCCTCTGATTCCCATCATCTGATTCCGGCCTCTGATTCCCGGCCTATGATTCCCTGCTTCTGATTCTGACTCCCTGCCTCTGATTCCCCATCTCTGATTCCGCACATCTGATTCCCTGCCTCTGATTCCCCACCTCTGATTCCCCATATCTGATTCCCCGCCTCTGTTTCCCCGCCTCTGATTCCCCGCCTCTGTTTCCCAATATCTAAGTCCCCACCTCTGATTCCCCAAATCTGATTCCCCACCTCTGATTCCCCAGCTCTGATTCCCCGCCTCTGATGCCCCGCATCTGATTCCCTGCATCTGATTCCAAGCCTCTGATTCCCTGCCTCTGATTCCCAACCTCTGATTCCCCACCTCTGATTCCCCATATCTGATTCCCCGCCTCTGTTTCCCCGCCTCGGATTCCCCGCCTCAGTTTCCCCATATCTGATTCCCGGCCTCTGATTCCCCGCCTCTGATTCCCTGCCTCTGATTCCCCATCTCCGATTCCGCACATCTGATTCCCTTCCTCTGATTCCCCGCCTCTGATTCCCCGCCTCTGATTCCCTGCCTCTGATTCCCAACCTCTGATTCCCCACCTCTGATTCCCCATATCTGTTTCCCCGCCTCTGTTTCCCCGCCTCTGATTCCCCGCCTCTGATTCCTAACTCTGATTCCCCGCCTCTGATTCCCCAGCTCTGATTCCCCGTGTTTGATTCCCTGCCTCTGATTCCCTGCCCTGATTCCCCATCTCTGTTTCACCGCCTTTGATTCGCCACCTCTGATTCCACATATCTGATTCCCCGCCTCTGTTTCCCCGACTCTGATTCCCTTCCTCTGATTCCCAACCTCTGATTCCACACCTCTGATTCCCCATATCTGATTCCCCGCCTCTGTTTCCCCGCCTCTGATTCCCCGCCTCTGATTCCCCATATCTGATTCCCTGCCTCTGATTCCCCAACTCTGATTCCCCGCCTCTGATTCCCCAGCTCTGAATCCCCGCCTCTGATTCCCCGTGTCTGATTCCCTGCCTCTGATTCCCCGCCTTGATTCCCCATCTCTGATTCACAACCTCTGATTCCCCACCTCTGATTCCCTATATTTGATTCCCCGCCTCTGTTTCCCCGCCTCTGATTCCCCGCCTCTGATTCCCCATATCTGATTCCCCGCCTCTGATTGCCCACCTCTGATTCCCCGCCTCTGATTCGCCAGCTCTGATTCCCCACCTCTGATTCCCCGCATCTGATTCCCTGCCTCTGATTCCCCGCCTCTGATTCCCCATCTGTGATTCCCGGACTCTGATTCCCCACCTCTGATTCCCGGCCTCTTATTCCCAGCATCTGATTCCCGGCCTCTGATTCCCGGCCTCTGATTCCCCGCTTCTGATTCCCTGCCTCTGATTCCCCATCTCTGATTCCGCACATCTGATTCCCTGCCTCTGATTCCCCACCTCTGATTCCCCATATCTGATTCCCCGCCTCTGTTTCCCCGCATCTGATTCCCTGCCTCTGTTTCCCTATATCTAATTCCCCACCTCTGATGCCCCAACTCTGATTCCCCGCCTCTGATTCCCCAGCTCTGATTCCCCGCCTCTGATTCCCTGCATCCGATTCCCCATATCTGATTCCCTGCCTCTGTTTCCCCGCCTCTGATTCCCCGCCTCTGTTTCCCCATATCTGATTCCCGCCTCTGATTCCCAACTATGATTCCCCGCCTCTGATTCCCCAGCTCTGATTCCCTGCCTCTGATTCCCCGCGTTCTATTCCCTGCCTCTGATTCCCCGCCTGTGATTCCCCATCACTGATTCACCACCTCTGATTCCCTACCTCTGATTCCCCATATCTAATTCCCCGCCTCTGTTTGCCTGCCTATGATTCCCCGCCTCTGTTTCCCCATATCTGATTCCCCGCCTCTGAATCCCCAACTCTGATTCCCTGCCTCAGATTCCCCAGCTCTGATTCCCCGCCTCAGATTCCCCGCGTCTGATTCCCTGCCTCTGATTCCCAGCCTCTGAATCCCCGTGTCTGATTTCCTGCCTCTGATTCCCCGCCTCTGATTCCCCATCTCTGATTCACCGCCTCTGATTCCCCACCTCTGATTCCCCATCTCTGATTCCGCACATCCAATTCCCTGCCTCTGATTCCCCAACTCTGATTCCCCACCTCTGATTCCCCAGCTCTGATTCCCCGCCTCAGATTCCCCGCGTCTGATTCCCTGCCTCTGATTCCCCGCCTCTGATTCCCTGCCTCTGATTCCCCATATCTGATTCCCCGCCTCTGATTCCCCAACTCTGATTCCCCGCTTCTGATTCCCCAGCTCTGAATCCCCGCCTCTGATTCCCCGCGTCTGATTCCCTGCCTCTGATTCCCCGCCTCTGATTCCCCATCTGTGATTCACAACCTCTGATGCCCCACCTCTGATTCCCCATATCTGATTCCCCGCCTCTGTTTCCCCGCCTCTGATTCCCCGCCTCTGATTCCCCATATCTGATTCCCCGCCTCTGATTGCCCACCTCTGATTCCCCGCGTCTGATACCCTGCCTCTGATTCCCCGCCTCTGATTCCCCATCTCTGATTCACCACCTCTGATTCCCGGCCTCTGATTCCCCATCTCTGATTCCGCACATCCGATTCCCTGCCTATGTTTCCCCACCTCTGATTCCCCGCCTCTGATTCCCCATATCTGATTCCCTGCCTCTGTTTCCCCGCCTCTGATTCCCTACCTCTGTTTCCCCATATCTGATTCCCCGCCTCTGATTCCCCAACTCAAATACCCCACCTCTGATTCCCCAGCTCTGATTCCCCGCCTCTGATTCCCCGCATCTGATTCCCTGACTCTGATTCCCCGCCTCTGATTCCAGGCCTCTGATTCCCATCATCTGATTCCGGCCTCTGATTCCCGGCCTATGATTCCCTGCTTCTGATTCTGATTCCCTGCCTCTGATTCCCCATCTCTGATTCCGCACATCTGATTCCCTGCCTCTGATTCCCCACCTCTGATTCCCCATATCTGATTCCCCGCCTCTGTTTCCCCGCCTCTGATTCCCCGCCTCTGTTTCCCAATATCTAAGTCCCCACCTCTGATTCCCCAAATCTGATTCCCCACCTCTGATTCCCCAGCTCTGATTCCCCGCCTCTGATGCCCCGCATCTGATTCCCTGCATCTGATTCCAAGCCTCTGATTCCCTGCCTCTGATTCCCAACCTCTGATTCCCCACCTCTGATTCCCCATATCTGATTCCCCGCCTCTGTTTCCCCGCCTCGGATTCCCCGCCTCAGTTTCCCCATATCTGATTCCCGGCCTCTGATTCCCCGCCTCTGATACCCCGCCTCTGATTCCCTGCCTCTGATTCCCCATCTCCGATTCCGCACATCTGATTCCCTTCCTCTGATTCCCCGCCTCTGATTCCCCGCCTCTGATTCCCTGCCTCTGATTCCCAACCTCTGATTCCCCACCTCTGATTCCCCATATCTGTTTCCCCGCCTCTGTTTCCCCGCCTCTGATTCCCCGCCTCTGATTCCCAACTCTGATTCCCCGCCTCTGATTCCCCAGCTCTGATTCCCCGTGTTTGATTCCCTGCCTCTGATTCCCTGCCCTGATTCCCCATCTCTGTTTCACCGCCTTTGATTCGCCACCTCTGATTCCACATATCTGATTCCCCGCCTCTGTTTCCCCGACTCTGATTCCCTTCCTCTGATTCCCAACCTCTGATTCCACACCTCTGATTCCCCATATCTGATTCCCCGCCTCTGTTTCCCCGCCTCTGATTCCCCGCCTCTGATTCCCCATATCTGATTCCCTGCCTCTGATTCCCCAACTCTGATTCCCCGCCTCTGATTCCCCAGCTCTGAATCCCCGCCTCTGATTCCCCGTGTCTGATTCCCTGCCTCTGATTCCCCGCCTTGATTCCCCATCTCTGATTCACAACCTCTGATTCCCCACCTCTGATTCCCTATATTTGATTCCCCGCCTCTGTTTCCCCGCCTCTGATTCCCCGCCTCTGATTCCCCATATCTGATTCCCCGCCTCTGATTGCCCACCTCTGATTCCCCGCCTCTGATTCGCCAGCTCTGATTCCCCACCTCTGATTCCCCGCATCTGATTCCCTGCCTCTGATTCCCCGCCTCTGATTCCCCATCTGTGATTCACCGCCTTTGATTCGCCACCTCTGATTCCCCATATCTGATTCCCCACCTCTGTTTCCCGGCCTCTGATTCCCCGCCTCTGATTCTCCATATCTCATTCCCCGCCTCTGAATCCCCATCTCTGATTCCCGGACTCTGATTCCCCACCTCTGATTCCCGGCCTCTTATTCCCAGCATCTGATTCCCGGCCTCTGATTCCCGGCCTCTGATTCCCCGCTTCTGATTCTGATTCCCTGCCTCTGATTCCCCATCTCTGATTCCGCACATCTGATTCCCTGCCTCTGATTCCCCCCCTCTGATTCCCCATATCTGATTCCCCGCCTCTGTTTCCCCGCCTCTGATTTCCCGCCTCTGTTTCCCTATATCTAATTCCCCACCTCTGATGCCCCAACTCTGATACCCCGCCTCTGATTCCCCAGCTCTGATTCCCCGCCTCTGATTCCCCGCATCCGATTCCCCATATCTGATTCCCCGCGTCTGTTTCCCCGCCTCTGATTCCCCGCCTCTGTTTCCCCATATCTGATTCCCCACGTCTGATTCCCAACTATGATTCCCCGCCTCTGATTCCCCAGCTCTGATTCACTGCGTCTGATTCCCTGCGTTCTATTCCCTGCCTCTGATTCCCCGCCTGTGATTCCCCATCACTGATTCACCACCTCTGATTCCCCACCTCTGATTCCCCATATCTAATTCCCCGCCTCTGTTTGCCCGCCTCTGATTCCCCGCCTCTGTTTCCCCATATCTGATTCCCCGTCTCTGAATCCCCAACTCTGATTCCCTGCCTCTGATTCCCCTGCTCTGATTCCCCGCCTTTGATTCCCCCCGTCTGATTCCCAGCCTCTGAATCCCCGTGTCTGATTTCCGGCCTCTGATTTCCCGCCTCTGATTCCCCATCTCTGATTCCTCTGATTCCCCACATCTGATTCCCCATCTCTGAATCCGCACATCCGATTCCCTGCCTCTGATTCCCCGCCTCTGATTCCCCATCTCTGATTCCCCACCTCTGATTCCCCGTGACTGATTCCCTGCCTCTGATTCCCCGCCTCTGAATCCCAGCCTCTGATTCCCCATATCTGATTCCCCGCCTCTGATTCCCTGCCTCTGATTCCCCAGCTCTGATTCCCCGCCTTTGATTCCCCCCGTCTGATTCCCAGCCTCTGAATCCCCGTGTCTGATTTCCTGCCTCTGATTCCCCGCCTCTGATTCCCCATCTCTGATTCACCGCCTCTGATTCCCCATCTCTGATTCCCCACCTCTGATTCCCCATATCTGATTCCCTGCCTCTGTTTCCCCGCCTCTGATTCCCCACCTCTGTTTCCCCATATCTGATTCCCCGCCTCTGATTCCCCAACTCTAATACCCCACCTCTGATTCCCCAGCTCAGATTCCCCGCCTCTGATTCCCCGCATCTGATTCCCTGCCTCTGATTCCCCGCCTCTGATTCCAGACATCTGATTCCCAGCATCCGATTCCGTCCTCTGATTCCCGGCCTCTGATTCCCTGCTTCTGATTCTGATTCCCTGCCTCTGATTCCCCATCTCTGATTCCGCACATCTGATTCCTTGCCTCTGATTCCCCACCTCTGATTCCCCATATCTGATTCCCCGCCTGGGTTTCCCCGCCTCTGATTCCCCATATCTGATTCCCCGCCTCTGATTGCCCACCTCTGATTCCCCGCGTCTGATACCCTGCCTCTGATTCCCCGCCTCTGATTCCCCATCTCTGATTCACCACCTCTGATTCCCGGCCTCTGATTCCCCATCTCTGATTCCGCACATCCGATTCCCTGCCTATGTTTCCCCACCTCTGATTCCCCGCCTCTGATTCCCCATATCTGATTCCCTGCCTCTGTTTCCCCGCCTCTGATTCCCTACCTCTGTTTCCCCATATCTGATTCCCCGCCTCTGATTCCCCAACTCAAATACCCCGCCTCTGATTCCCCAGCTCTGATTCCCCGCCTCTGATTCCCCGCATCTGATTCCCTGACTCTGATTCCCCGCCTCTGATTCCAGGCCTCTGATTCCCATCATCTGATTCCGGCCTCTGATTCCCGGCCTATGATTCCCTGCTTCTGATTCTGATTCCCCGCCTCTGATTCCCCATATCTGATTCCCCGCCTCTGATTGCCCACCTCTGATTCCCCGCGTCTGATACCCTGCCTCTGATTCCCCGCCTCTGATTCCCCATCTCTGATTCACCACCTCTGATTCCCGGCCTCTGATTCCCCATCTCTGATTCCGCACATCCGATTCCCTGCCTATGTTTCCCCACCTCTGATTCCCCGCCTCTAATTCCCCATATCTGATTCCCTGCCTCTGTTTCCCCGCCTCTGATTCCCTACCTCTGTTTCCCCATATCTGATTCCCCGCCTCTGATTCCCCAACTCAAATACCCCGCCTCTGATTCCCCAGCTCTGATTCCCCGCCTCTGATTCCCCGCATCTGATTCCCTGACTCTGATTCCCCGCCTCTGATTCCAGGCCTCTGATTCCCATCATCTGATTCCGGCCTCTGATTCCCGGCCTATGATTCCCTGCTTCTGATTCTGACTCCCTGCCTCTGATTCCCCATCTCTGATTCCGCACATCTGATTCCCTGCCTCTGATTCCCCACCTCTGATTCCCCATATCTGATTCCCCGCCTCTGTTTCCCCGCCTCTGATTCCCCGCCTCTGTTTCCCAATATCTAAGTCCCCACCTCTGATTCCCCAAATCTGATTCCCCACCTCTGATTCCCCAGCTCTGATTCCCCGCCTCTGATGCCCCGCATCTGATTCCCTGCATCTGATTCCAAGCCTCTGATTCCCTGCCTCTGATTCCCAACCTCTGATTCCCCACCTCTGATTCCCCATATCTGATTCCCCGCCTCTGTTTCCCCGCCTCGGATTCCCCGCCTCAGTTTCCCCATATCTGATTCCCGGCCTCTGATTCCCCGCCTCTGATTCCCTGCCTCTGATTCCCCATCTCCGATTCCGCACATCTGATTCCCTTCCTCTGATTCCCCGCCTCTGATTCCCCGCCTCTGATTCCCTGCCTCTGATTCCCAACCTCTGATTCCCCACCTCTGATTCCCCATATCTGTTTCCCCGCCTCTGTTTCCCCGCCTCTGATTCCCCGCCTCTGATTCCTAACTCTGATTCCCCGCCTCTGATTCCCCAGCTCTGATTCCCCGTGTTTGATTCCCTGCCTCTGATTCCCTGCCCTGATTCCCCATCTCTGTTTCACCGCCTTTGATTCGCCACCTCTGATTCCACATATCTGATTCCCCGCCTCTGTTTCCCCGACTCTGATTCCCTTCCTCTGATTCCCAACCTCTGATTCCACACCTCTGATTCCCCATATCTGATTCCCCGCCTCTGTTTCCCCGCCTCTGATTCCCCGCCTCTGATTCCCCATATCTGATTCCCTGCCTCTGATTCCCCAACTCTGATTCCCCGCCTCTGATTCCCCAGCTCTGAATCCCCGCCTCTGATTCCCCGTGTCTGATTCCCTGCCTCTGATTCCCCGCCTTGATTCCCCATCTCTGATTCACAACCTCTGATTCCCCACCTCTGATTCCCTATATTTGATTCCCCGCCTCTGTTTCCCCGCCTCTGATTCCCCGCCTCTGATTCCCCATATCTGATTCCCCGCCTCTGATTGCCCACCTCTGATTCCCCGCCTCTGATTCGCCAGCTCTGATTCCCCACCTCTGATTCCCCGCATCTGATTCCCTGCCTCTGATTCCCCGCCTCTGATTCCCCATCTGTGATTCCCGGACTCTGATTCCCCACCTCTGATTCCCGGCCTCTTATTCCCAGCATCTGATTCCCGGCCTCTGATTCCCGGCCTCTGATTCCCCGCTTCTGATTCCCTGCCTCTGATTCCCCATCTCTGATTCCGCACATCTGATTCCCTGCCTCTGATTCCCCACCTCTGATTCCCCATATCTGATTCCCCGCCTCTGTTTCCCCGCATCTGATTCCCTGCCTCTGTTTCCCTATATCTAATTCCCCACCTCTGATGCCCCAACTCTGATTCCCCGCCTCTGATTCCCCAGCTCTGATTCCCCGCCTCTGATTCCCTGCATCCGATTCCCCATATCTGATTCCCTGCCTCTGTTTCCCCGCCTCTGATTCCCCGCCTCTGTTTCCCCATATCTGATTCCCGCCTCTGATTCCCAACTATGATTCCCCGCCTCTGATTCCCCAGCTCTGATTCCCTGCCTCTGATTCCCCGCGTTCTATTCCCTGCCTCTGATTCCCCGCCTGTGATTCCCCATCACTGATTCACCACCTCTGATTCCCTACCTCTGATTCCCCATATCTAATTCCCCGCCTCTGTTTGCCTGCCTATGATTCCCCGCCTCTGTTTCCCCATATCTGATTCCCCGCCTCTGAATCCCCAACTCTGATTCCCTGCCTCAGATTCCCCAGCTCTGATTCCCCGCCTCAGATTCCCCGCGTCTGATTCCCTGCCTCTGATTCCCAGCCTCTGAATCCCCGTGTCTGATTTCCTGCCTCTGATTCCCCGCCTCTGATTCCCCATCTCTGATTCACCGCCTCTGATTCCCCACCTCTGATTCCCCATCTCTGATTCCGCACATCCAATTCCCTGCCTCTGATTCCCCAACTCTGATTCCCCACCTCTGATTCCCCAGCTCTGATTCCCCGCCTCAGATTCCCCGCGTCTGATTCCCTGCCTCTGATTCCCCGCCTCTGATTCCCTGCCTCTGATTCCCCATATCTGATTCCCCGCCTCTGATTCCCCAACTCTGATTCCCCGCTTCTGATTCCCCAGCTCTGAATCCCCGCCTCTGATTCCCCGCGTCTGATTCCCTGCCTCTGATTCCCCGCCTCTGATTCCCCATCTGTGATTCACAACCTCTGATGCCCCACCTCTGATTCCCCATATCTGATTCCCCGCCTCTGTTTCCCCGCCTCTGATTCCCCGCCTCTGATTCCCCATATCTGATTCCCCGCCTCTGATTGCCCACCTCTGATTCCCCGCGTCTGATACCCTGCCTCTGATTCCCCGCCTCTGATTCCCCATCTCTGATTCACCACCTCTGATTCCCGGCCTCTGATTCCCCATCTCTGATTCCGCACATCCGATTCCCTGCCTATGTTTCCCCACCTCTGATTCCCCGCCTCTGATTCCCCATATCTGATTCCCTGCCTCTGTTTCCCCGCCTCTGATTCCCTACCTCTGTTTCCCCATATCTGATTCCCCGCCTCTGATTCCCCAACTCAAATACCCCACCTCTGATTCCCCAGCTCTGATTCCCCGCCTCTGATTCCCCGCATCTGATTCCCTGACTCTGATTCCCCGCCTCTGATTCCAGGCCTCTGATTCCCATCATCTGATTCCGGCCTCTGATTCCCGGCCTATGATTCCCTGCTTCTGATTCTGATTCCCTGCCTCTGATTCCCCATCTCTGATTCCGCACATCTGATTCCCTGCCTCTGATTCCCCACCTCTGATTCCCCATATCTGATTCCCCGCCTCTGTTTCCCCGCCTCTGATTCCCCGCCTCTGTTTCCCAATATCTAAGTCCCCACCTCTGATTCCCCAAATCTGATTCCCCACCTCTGATTCCCCAGCTCTGATTCCCCGCCTCTGATGCCCCGCATCTGATTCCCTGCATCTGATTCCAAGCCTCTGATTCCCTGCCTCTGATTCCCAACCTCTGATTCCCCACCTCTGATTCCCCATATCTGATTCCCCGCCTCTGTTTCCCCGCCTCGGATTCCCCGCCTCAGTTTCCCCATATCTGATTCCCGGCCTCTGATTCCCCGCCTCTGATACCCCGCCTCTGATTCCCTGCCTCTGATTCCCCATCTCCGATTCCGCACATCTGATTCCCTTCCTCTGATTCCCCGCCTCTGATTCCCCGCCTCTGATTCCCTGCCTCTGATTCCCAACCTCTGATTCCCCACCTCTGATTCCCCATATCTGTTTCCCCGCCTCTGTTTCCCCGCCTCTGATTCCCCGCCTCTGATTCCCAACTCTGATTCCCCGCCTCTGATTCCCCAGCTCTGATTCCCCGTGTTTGATTCCCTGCCTCTGATTCCCTGCCCTGATTCCCCATCTCTGTTTCACCGCCTTTGATTCGCCACCTCTGATTCCACATATCTGATTCCCCGCCTCTGTTTCCCCGACTCTGATTCCCTTCCTCTGATTCCCAACCTCTGATTCCACACCTCTGATTCCCCATATCTGATTCCCCGCCTCTGTTTCCCCGCCTCTGATTCCCCGCCTCTGATTCCCCATATCTGATTCCCTGCCTCTGATTCCCCAACTCTGATTCCCCGCCTCTGATTCCCCAGCTCTGAATCCCCGCCTCTGATTCCCCGTGTCTGATTCCCTGCCTCTGATTCCCCGCCTTGATTCCCCATCTCTGATTCACAACCTCTGATTCCCCACCTCTGATTCCCTATATTTGATTCCCCGCCTCTGTTTCCCCGCCTCTGATTCCCCGCCTCTGATTCCCCATATCTGATTCCCCGCCTCTGATTGCCCACCTCTGATTCCCCGCCTCTGATTCGCCAGCTCTGATTCCCCACCTCTGATTCCCCGCATCTGATTCCCTGCCTCTGATTCCCCGCCTCTGATTCCCCATCTGTGATTCACCGCCTTTGATTCGCCACCTCTGATTCCCCATATCTGATTCCCCACCTCTGTTTCCCGGCCTCTGATTCCCCGCCTCTGATTCTCCATATCTCATTCCCCGCCTCTGAATCCCCATCTCTGATTCCCGGACTCTGATTCCCCACCTCTGATTCCCGGCCTCTTATTCCCAGCATCTGATTCCCGGCCTCTGATTCCCGGCCTCTGATTCCCCGCTTCTGATTCTGATTCCCTGCCTCTGATTCCCCATCTCTGATTCCGCACATCTGATTCCCTGCCTCTGATTCCCCCCCTCTGATTCCCCATATCTGATTCCCCGCCTCTGTTTCCCCGCCTCTGATTTCCCGCCTCTGTTTCCCTATATCTAATTCCCCACCTCTGATGCCCCAACTCTGATACCCCGCCTCTGATTCCCCAGCTTTGATTCCCCGCCTCTGATTCCCCGCATCCGATTCCCCATATCTGATTCCCCGCGTCTGTTTCCCCGCCTCTGATTCCCCGCCTCTGTTTCCCCATATCTGATTCCCCACGTCTGATTCCCAACTATGATTCCCCGCCTCTGATTCCCCAGCTCTGATTCACTGCGTCTGATTCCCTGCGTTCTATTCCCTGCCTCTGATTCCCCGCCTGTGATTCCCCATCACTGATTCACCACCTCTGATTCCCCACCTCTGATTCCCCATATCTAATTCCCCGCCTCTGTTTGCCCGCCTCTGATTCCCCGCCTCTGTTTCCCCATATCTGATTCCCCGTCTCTGAATCCCCAACTCTGATTCCCTGCCTCTGATTCCCCTGCTCTGATTCCCCGCCTTTGATTCCCCCCGTCTGATTCCCAGCCTCTGAATCCCCGTGTCTGATTTCCGGCCTCTGATTTCCCGCCTCTGATTCCCCATCTCTGATTCCTCTGATTCCCCACATCTGATTCCCCATCTCTGAATCCGCACATCCGATTCCCTGCCTCTGATTCCCCGCCTCTGATTCCCCATCTCTGATTCCCCACCTCTGATTCCCCGTGACTGATTCCCTGCCTCTGATTCCCCGCCTCTGAATCCCAGCCTCTGATTCCCCATATCTGATTCCCCGCCTCTGATTCCCTGCCTCTGATTCCCCAGCTCTGATTCCCCGCCTTTGATTCCCCCCGTCTGATTCCCAGCCTCTGAATCCCCGTGTCTGATTTCCTGCCTCTGATTCCCCGCCTCTGATTCCCCATCTCTGATTCACCGCCTCTGATTCCCCATCTCTGATTCCCCACCTCTGATTCCCCATATCTGATTCCCTGCCTCTGTTTCCCCGCCTCTGATTCCCCACCTCTGTTTCACCATATCTGATTCCCCGCCTCTGATTCCCCAACTCTAATACCCCACCTCTGATTCCCCAGCTCAGATTCCCCGCCTCTGATTCCCCGCATCTGATTCCCTGCCTCTGATTCCCCGCCTCTGATTCCAGACATCTGATTCCCAGCATCCGATTCCGTCCTCTGATTCCCGGCCTCTGATTCCCTGCTTCTGATTCTGATTCCCTGCCTCTGATTCCCCATCTCTGATTCCGCACATCTGATTCCTTGCCTCTGATTCCCCACCTCTGATTCCCCATATCTGATTCCCCGCCTGGGTTTCCCCGCCTCTGATTCCCCGCCTCTGTTTCCCAATATCTAAGTCCCCGCATCTGATTCCCCAAATCTGATTCCCCACCTCTGATTCCCCAGCTCTGATTCCCCGCCTCTGATTCCCCGCATCTGATTCCCTGCATCTGATTCCAAGCCTCTGATTCCCTGCCTCTGATTCCCAACCTCTGATTCCCCACCTCTGATTCCCCATATCTGATTCCCCGCCTCTGTTTCCCCACCTCGGATTCCCCGCCTCTGTTTCCCCATATCTGATTCCCGGCCTCTGATTCCCCGCCTCTGAATCCCCGCCTCTGATTCCCTGCCTCTGATTCCCCATCTCCGATTCCGCACATCTGATTCCCTTCCTCTGATTCCCCGCCTCTGATTCCCCGCCTCTGATTCCCTGCCTCTGATTCCCAACCTCGGATTCCCCACCTCTGATTCCCCATATCTGATTCCCCGCCTCTGTTTCCCCGACTCTGATTCCCTGCCTCTGATTCCCAACTCTGATTCCCCGCCTCTGATTCCCCAGCTCTGATTCCCCGTGTTTGATTCCCTGCCTCTGATTCCCTGCCCTGATTCCCCATCTCTGTTTCACCGCCTTTGATTCGCCACCTCTGATTCCCCATATCTGATTCCCCGCCTCTGTTTCCCCGACTCTGATTCCCTGCCTCTGATTCCCAACCTCTGATTCCACACCTCTGATTCCCCATATCTGATTCCCCGCCTCTATTTCCCCATATCTGATTCCCCGCCTCTGATTCCCCAACTCTGATTCCCCGCCTCTGATTCCCCAGCTCTGATTCCCCGACTCTGATTCCCGGAGTCCGATTCCCTGCCTCTGATTCCCCGCCTCTGATTCCCCATCTCTGATTCCCCGCCTCCGATTCCCCGTGTCTGATTCCCTGCCTCTGATTCCCCGCCTCTGATTCCCCGCCTCTGATTCCCTGCCACTGATTCCCTGCCCCTGATTCCCCAATTCTGATTCCCCATATCTGATTCCCCGCCTCTGTTTCCCCGCCTCTGATTCCCCGCCTCTGATTCCCCATATCTGATTCCCTGCCTCTGATTCCCCAACTCTGATTCACCGCCTCTGATTCCCCAGCTCTGAATCCCCGCCTCTGATTCCCCACGTCTGATTCCCTGCCTCTGATTCCCCGCCTTGATTCCCCATCTCTGATTCACAACCTCTGATTCCCCACCTCTGATTCCCTATATTTGATTCCCCGCCTCTGTTTCCCCGCCTCTGATTCGCAACCTCTAATTCCCCACCTCTGATTCCCCATATCTGATTCCCCGCCTCTGTTACCCTGCCTCTGATTCCCGGCCTCTGTTTCCCCATATTTGATTCCCCTCCTCTGATTCCCCAACTCTGATTCCCCGCCTCTGATTCCCCAGCTCTGTATCCCCGCCTTTTATTCCCGGCCTCTGATTCCCTGCCACTGATTCCCCGCCCCTGATTCCCCACCTCTGATTCCCCATATCTGATTCCCCGCCTCTGTTTCCCCAGCTCTGATTCCCCACCTCTGATTCCCCAGCTCTGATTCCCTGCCACTGATTCCCCGCCCCTGATTCCCCACCTCTGATTTCCCATATCTGATTCCCCGCCTCTGTTTCCCCAGCTCTGATTCCCTGCCTCTGATTCCCTGCCCTGATTCCCCATTTCTGTTTCACCGCCTTTGATTCGCCACCTCTGATTCCCCATATCTGATTCCCCGCCTCTGTTTCCCCGCCTCTGATTCCCTGCCTCTGATTTCCAACCTCTGATTCCACACCTCTGATTCCCCATATCTGATTCCCCGCCTCTATTTCCCCATATCTGATTCCCCGCCTCTGATTCCCCAACTCTGATACCCCGCCTCTGATTCCCCAGCTCTGATTCCCCGCCTCTGATTCCCGGCGTCCGATTCCCTGCCTCTGATTCCCCGCCTCTGATTCCCCATCTCTGATTCTCCATATCTGATTCCCCGCCTCTGAATCCCCATCTCTGATTCCCGGACTCTGATTCCCTGCCTCTGATTCCCCGCATCTGATTCCCTGCCTCTGATTCCCCGCCTCTGATTCCAGGCCTCTGATTCCCAGCATCTGATTCCGTCCTCTGATTCCCGGCCTCTGATTCCCTGCTTCTGATTCTGATTCCCTGCCTCTGATTCCCCATCTCTGATTCCGCACATCTGATTCCTTGCCTCTGATTCCCCACCTCTGATTCCCCATATCTGATTCCCCGCCTGGGTTTCCCCGCCTCTGATTCCCCGCCTCTGTTTCCCAATATCTAAGTCCCCGCATCTGATTCCCCAAATCTGATTCCCCACCTCTGATTCCCCAGCTCTGATTCCCCGCCTCAGATTCCCCGCGTCTGATTCCCTGCCTCTGATTCCCCGCCTCTGATTCCCTGCCTCTGATTCCCCATATCTGATTCCCCGCCTCTGATTCCCCAACTCTGATTCCCCGCTTCTGATTCCCCAGCTCTGAATCCCCGCCTCTGATTCCCCGCGTCTGATTCCCTGCCTCTGATTCCCCGCCTCTGATTCCCCATCTGTGATTCACAACCTCTGATGCCCCACATCTGATTCCCCATATCTGATTCCCCGCCTCTGTTTCCCCGCCTCTGATTCCCCGCCTCTGATTCCCCATATCTGATTGTCCACCTCTGATTGTCCACCTCTGATTCCCCGCGTCTGATACCCTGCCTCTGATTCCCCGCCTCTGATTCCCCATCTCTGATTCACCACCTCTGATTCCCGGCCTCTGATTCCCCATCTCTGATTCCGCACATCCGATTCCCTGCCTATGTTTCCCCACCTCTGATTCCCCGCCTCTGATTCCCCATATCTGATTCCCTTCCTCTGTTTCCCCGCCTCTGATTCCCTACCTCTGTTTCCCCATATCTGATTCCCCGCCTCTGATTCCCCAACTCAAATACCCCGCCTCTGATTCCCCAGCTCTGATTCCCCGCCTCTGATTCCCCGCATCTGATTCCCTGACTCTGATTCCCCGCCTCTGATTCCAGGCCTCTGATTCCCATCATCTGATTCCGGCCTCTGATTCCCGGCCTCTGATTCCCTGCTTCTGATTCTGATTCCCTGCCTCTGATTCCCCATCTCTGATTCCGCACATCTGATTCCCTGCCTCTGATTCCCCACCTCTGATTCCCCATATCTGATTCCCCGCCTCTGTTTCCCCGCCTCTGATTCCCCGCCTCTGTTTCCCAATATCTAAGTCCCCACCTCTGATTCCCCAAATCTGATTCCCCACCTCTGTTTCCCCAGCTCTGATTCCCCGCCTCTGATTCCCCGTGTCTGATTCCCTGCCTCTGATTCCCCGCCTCTGATTCCCCGCCTCTGATTCCCTGCCACTGATTCCCTGCCCCTGATTCCCCACCTCTGATTCCCCATATCTGATTCCCCGCCTCTGTTTCCCCGCCTCTGATTCCCCGCCTCTGATTCCCCATATCTGATTCCCTTCCTCTGATTCTCCAACTCTGATTCCCCGCCTCTGATTCCCCAGCTCTGAATCCCCGCCTCTGATTCCCCGTGTCTGATTCCCTGCCTCTGATTCCCCGCCTTGATTCCCCATCTCTGATTCACAAACTCTGATTCCCCACCTCTGATTCCCTATATTTGATTCCCCGCCTCTGTTTCCCCGCCTCTGATTCCCCGCCTCTGATTCCCCATATCTGATTCCCCGCCTCTGATTGCCCACCTCTGATTCCCCGCCTCTGATTCGCCAGCTCTGATTCCCCGCCTCTGATTCCCCGCATCTGATTCCCTGCCTCTGATTCCCCGCCTCTGATTCCCCATCTGTGATTCACCGCCTTTGATTTGCCACCTCTGATTCCCCATATCTGATTCCCCACCTCTGTTTCCCGGCCTCTGATTCCCCGCCTCTGATTCTCCATATCTCATTCCCCGCCTCTGAATCCCCATCTCTGATTCCCGGACTCTGATTCCCCACCTCTGATTCCCGGCCTCTTATTCCCAGCATCTGATTCCTGGCCTCTGATTCCCGGCCTCTGATTCCCCGCTTCTGATTCTGATTCCCTGCCTCTGATTCCCCATCTCTGATTCCGCACATCTGATTCCCTGCCTCTGATTCCCCCCCTCTGATTCCCCATATCTGATTCCCCGCCTCTGTTTCCCCGCCTCTGATTTCCCGCCTCTGTTTCCCTATATCTAATTCCCCACCTCTGATGCCCCAACTCTGATTCCCCGCCTCTGATTCCCCAGCTCTGATTCCCCGCCTCTGATTCCCCGCATCCGATTCCCCATATCTGATTCCCCGCCTCTGTTTCCCCGCCTCTGATTCCCCGCCTCTGTTTCCCCATATCTGATTCCCCACCTCTGATTCCCAACTATGATTCCCCGCCTCTGATTCCCCAGCTCTGATTCCCTGCGTCTGATTCCCTGCGTTCTATTCCCTGCCTCTGATTCCCCGCCTGTGATTCCCCATCACTGATTCACCACCTCTGATTCCCCACCTCTGATTCCCCATATCTAATTCCCCGCCTCTGTTTGCCCGCCTCTGATCCCCCGCCTCTGTTTCCCCATATCTGATTCCCCGTCTCTGAATCCCCAACTCTGATTCCCTGCCTCTGATTCCCCTGCTCTGATTCCCCGCCGTTGATTCCCCCCGTCTGATTCCCAGCCTCTGAATCCCGTGTCTGATTTCCTGCCTCTGATTTCCCGCCTCTGATTCCCCATCTCTGATTCCTCTGATTCCCCACATCTGATTCCCCATCTCTGAATCCGCACATCCGATTCCCTGCCTCTGATTCCCCAACTCTGATTCCCCACCTCTGATTCCCCAGCTCTGATTCCCCGCCTCAGATTCATCGCTTCTGATTCCCTGCCTCTGATTCCCCGCCTCTGATTCCCCATCTCTGATTCCCCACCTCTGATTCCCCGTGTCTGATTCCCTGCCTCTGATTCCCCGCCTCTGAATCCCAGCCTCTGATTCCCCATATCTGATTCCCCGCCTCTGATTCCCTGCCTCTGATTCCCCAGCTCTGATTCCCCGCCTTTGATTCCCCCCGTCTGATTCCCAGCCTCTGAATCCCCGTGTCTGATTTCCTGCCTCTGATTCCCCGCCTCTGATTCCCCATCTCTAATACCCCACCTCTGATTCCCCAACTCTAATACCCCGCCTCTGATTCCCCGCCTCTGATTCCCCATATCTGATTCCCTGCCTCTGATTCCCCAACTCTGATTTCCCGCCTCTGATTCCCCAGCTCTGAATCCCCGCCTCTTATTCCCCGCGTCTGATTCCCTGCCTCAGATTCCCCGCCTTGATTCCCCATCTCTGATTCACAACCTCTGATTCCCCACCTCTGATTCCCTATATTTGATTCCCCGCCTCTGTTTCCCCGCCTCTGATTCCCCGCCTCTGATTCCCCATATCTGATTCCCCGCCTCTGATTGCCCACCTCTGATTCCCAGCCTCTGATTCGCCAGCTCTGATTCCCCGCCTCTGATTCCCCGCATCTGATTCCCTGCCTCTGATTCCCCGCCTCTGATTCCCCATCTCTGATTCACCGCCTTTGATTCGCCACCTCTGATTCCCCATATCTGATTCCCCACCTCTGATTCCCAGCCTCTTATTCCCAGCATCTGATTCCCGGCCTCTGATTCCCGGCCTCTGATTCCCCGCTTCTGATTCTGATTCCCTGCCTCTTATTCCCCATCTCTGATTCCGCACATCTGTTTCCCTGCCTCTGATTCCCCACCTCTGATTCCCCATATCTGATTCCCCGCCTCTGTTTCCCCGCCTCTGATTCCCCGCCTCTGTTTCCCTACATCTAATTCCCCACCTCTGATGCCCCAACTCTGATTCCCCGCCTCTGATTCCCCAGCTCTGATTCCCCGCCTCTGATTCCCTGCATCCGATTCCCCATATCTGATTCCCCGCCTCTGATTCCCCGCGTCTGATTCCCTGCCTCTGATTCCCCGCCTCTGATTCCCCATCTGTGATTCACAACCTCTGATGCCCCACATCTGATTCCCCATATCTGATTCCCCGCCTCTGTTTCCCCGCCTCTGATTCCCCGCCTCTGATTCCCCATATCTGATTGTCCACCTCTGATTGTCCACCTCTGATTCCCCGCGTCTGATACCCTGCCTCTGATTCCCCGCCTCTGATTCCCCATCTCTGATTCACCACCTCTGATTCCCGGCCTCTGATTCCCCATCTCTGATTCCGCACATCCGATTCCCTGCCTATGTTTCCCCACCTCTGATTCCCCGCCTCTGATTCCCCATATCTGATTCCCTGCCTCTGTTTCCCCGCCTCTGATTCCCTACCTCTGTTTCCCCATATCTGATTCCCCGCCTCTGATTCCCCAACTCAAATACCCCGCCTCTGATTCCCCAGCTCTGATTCCCCGCCTCTGATTCCCCGCATCTGATTCCCTGACTCTGATTCCCCGCCTCTGATTCCAGGCCTCTGATTCCCATCATCTGATTCCGGCCTCTGATTCCCGGCCTCTGATTCCCTGCTTCTGATTCTGATTCCCTGCCTCTGATTCCCCATCTCTGATTCCGCACATCTGATTCCCTGCCTCTGATTCCCCACCTCTGATTCCCCATATCTGATTCCCCGCCTCTGTTTCCCCGCCTCTGATTCCCCGCCTCTGTTTCCCAATATCTAAGTCCCCACCTCTGATTCCCCAAATCTGATTCCCCACCTCTGTTTCCCCAGCTCTGATTCCCCGCCTCTGATTCCCCGTGTCTGATTCCCTGCCTCTGATTCCCCGCCTCTGATTCCCCGCCTCTGATTCCCTGCCACTGATTCCCTGCCCCTGATTCCCCACCTCTGATTCCCCATATCTGATTACCCGCCTCTGTTTCCCCGCCTCTGATTCCCCGCCTCTGATTCCCCATATCTGATTCCCTTCCTCTGATTCTCCAACTCTGATTCCCCGCCTCTGATTCCCCAGCTCTGAATCCCCGCCTCTGATTTCCCGTGTCTGATTCCCTGCCTCTGATTCCCCGCCTTGATTCCCCATCTCTGATTCACAACCTCTGATTCCCCACCTCTGATTCCCTATATTTGATTCCCCGCCTCTGTTTCCCCGCCTCTGATTCCCCGCCTCTGATTCCCCATATCTGATTCCCCGCCTCTGATTGCCCACCTCTGATTCCCCGCCTCTGATTCGCCAGCTCTGATTCCCCGCCTCTGATTCCCCGCATCTGATTCCCTGCCTCTGATTCCCCGCCTCTGATTCCCCATCTGTGATTCACCGCCTTTGATTCGCCACCTCTGATTCCCCATATCTGATTCCCCACCTCTGTTTCCCGGCCTCTGATTCCCCGCCTCTGATTCTCCATATCTCATTCCCCGCCTCTGAATCCCCATCTCTGATTCCCGGACTCTGATTCCCCACCTCTGATTCCCGGCCTCTTATTCCCAGCATCTGATTCCTGGCCTCTGATTCCCGGCCTCTGATTCCCCGCTTCTGATTCTGATTCCCTGCCTCTGATTCCCCATCTCTGATTCCGCACATCTGATTCCCTGCCTCTGATTCCCCCCCTCTGATTCCCCATATCTGATTCCCCGCCTCTGTTTCCCCGCCTCTGATTTCCCGCCTCTGTTTCCCTATATCTAATTCCCCACCTCTGATGCCCCAACTCTGATTCCCCGCCTCTGATTCCCCAGCTCTGATTCCCCGCCTCTGATTCCCCGCATCCGATTCCCCATATCTGATTCCCCGCCTCTGTTTCCCCGCCTCTGATTCCCCGCCTCTGTTTCCCCATATCTGATTCCCCACCTCTGATTCCCAACTATGATTCCCCGCCTCTGATTCCCCAGCTCTGATTCCCTGCGTCTGATTCCCTGCGTTCTATTCCCTGCCTCTGATTCCCCGCCTGTGATTCCCCATCACTGATTCACCACCTCTGATTCCCCACCTCTGATTCCCCATATCTAATTCCCCGCCTCTGTTTGCCCGCCTCTGATCCCCCGCCTCTGTTTCCCCATATCTGATTCCCCGTCTCTGAATCCCCAACTCTGATTCCCTGCCTCTGATTCCCCTGCTCTGATTCCCCGCCGTTGATTCCCCCCGTCTGATTCCCAGCCTCTGAATCCCGTGTCTGATTTCCTGCCTCTGATTTCCCGCCTCTGATTCCCCATCTCTGATTCCTCTGATTCCCCACATCTGATTCCCCATCTCGGAATCCGCACATCCGATTCCCTGCCTCTGATTCCCCAACTCTGATTCCCCACCTCTGATTCCCCAGCTCTGATTCCCCGCCTCAGATTCATCGCTTCTGATTCCCTGCCTCTGATTCCCCGCCTCTGATTCCCCATCTCTGATTCCCCACCTCTGATTCCCCGTGTCTGATTCCCTGCCTCTGATTCCCCGCCTCTGAATCCCAGCCTCTGATTCCCCATATATGATTCCCCGCCTCTGATTCCCTGCCTCTGATTCCCCAGCTCTGATTCCCCGCCTTTGATTCCCCCCGTCTGATTCCCAGCCTCTGAATCCCCGTGTCTGATTTCCTGCCTCTGATTCCCCGCCTCTGATTCCCCATCTCTAATACCCCACCTCTGATTCCCCAACTCTAATACCCTGCCTCTGATTCCGCGCCTCTGATTCCCCATATCTGATTCCCTGCCTCTGATTCCCCAACTCTGATTTCCCGCCTCTGATTCCCCAGCTCTGAATCCCCGCCTCTGATTCCCCGCGTCTGATTCCCTGCCTCTGATTCCCCGCCTTGATTCCCCATCTCTGATTCACAACCTCTGATTCCCCACCTCTGATTCCCTATATTTGATTCCCCGCCTCTGTTTCCCCGCCTCTGATTCCCCGCCTCTGATTCCCCATATCTGATTCCCCGCCTCTGATTGCCCACCTCTGATTCCCAGCCTCTGATTCGCCAGCTCTGATTCCCCGCCTCTGATTCCCCGCATCTGATTCCCTGCCTCTGATTCCCCGCCTCTGATTCCCCATCTCTGATTCACCGCCTTTGATTCGCCACCTCTGATTCCCCATATCTGATTCCCCACCTCTGATTCCCAGCCTCTTATTCCCAGCATCTGATTCCCGGCCTCTGATTCCCGGCCTCTGATTCCCCGCTTCTGATTCTGATTCCCTGCCTCTTATTCCCCATCTCTGATTCCGCACATCTGTTTCCCTGCCTCTGATTCCCCACCTCTGATTCCCCATATCTGATTCCCCGCCTCTGTTTCCCCGCCTCTGATTCCCCGCCTCTGTTTCCCTACATCTAATTCCCCACCTCTGATGCCCCAACTCTGATTCCCCGCCTCTGATTCCCCAGCTCTGATTCCCCGCCTCTGATTCCCTGCATCCGATTCCCCATATCTGATTCCCCGCCTCTGTTTCACCGCCTCTGATTCCCCGCCTCTGTTTCCCCATATCTGATTCCCGCCTCTGATTCCCAACTATGAATCCCCTCCTCTGATTCCCCAGCTCTGATTCCCTGCCTCTGATTCCCCGCGTCCTATTCCCTGCCTCTGATTCCCCGCCTGTGATTCCCCATCACTGATTCACCACCTCTGATTCCCTACCTCTGATTCCCCATATCTAATTCCCCGCCTCTGTTTTCCCGCCTCTGATTCCCCGCCTCTGTTTCCCCATATCTGATTCCCCGCCTCTGAATCCCCAACTCTGATTCCCTGCCTCAGATTCCCCAGCTCTGATTCCCCACCTTTGATTCCCCCCGTCTGATTCCCAGCCTCTGAATCCCCGTGTCTGATTTCCTGCCTCTGATTCCCCTCCTCTGATTCCCCATCTCTGATTCACCGCCTCTGAATCCCCACCTCTGAATCTCCCTCTCTGATTCCGCACATCCAATTCCCTGCCTATGATTCCCCAACTCTGATTCCCCACCTCTGATTCCCCAGCTCTGATTCCCCGCCTCAGATTCCCCGCGTCTGATTCCCTGCCTCTGATTCCCCGCCTCTGATTCCCTGCCTCTGATTCCCCATATCTGATTCCCCGCCTCTGATTCCCCAACTCTGATTCCCCGCTTCTGATTCCCCAGCTCTGAATCCCCGCCTCTGATTCCCCGCGTCTGATTCCCTGCCTCTGATTCCCCGCCTCTGATTCCCCATCTGTGATTCACAACCTCTGATGCCCCACCTCTGATTCCCCATATCTGATTCCCTGCCTATGTTTCCCTGCCTCTGATTCCCCACCTCTGTTTCCCCATATCTGATTCCCCGCCTCTGATTCCCCAAATCTAATACCCCACCTCTGATTCCCCAGCTCTGATTCCCCGCCTCTGATTCCCCGCATCTGATTCCCTGCCTCTGATTCCCCGCCTCTGATTCCAGGCCTCTGATTCCCAGCATCTGATTCCGGCCTCTGATTCCCGGCCTCTGATTCCCTTCTTCTGATTCTGATTCCCTGCCTCTGATTCCCCATATCTGATTCCCTGCCTCTGTTTCCCCGCCTCTGATTCCCCGCCTCTGATTCCCAACTCTGATTCCCCGCCTCTGATTCCCCAGCTCTGATTCCCCGTGTTTGATTCCCTGCCTCTGATTCCCTGCCCTGATTCCCCATCTCTGTTTCACCGCCTTTGATTCGCCACCTCTGAGTCCCCATATCTGATTCCCCGCCTCTGTTTCCCCGACTCTGATTCCCTGCCTCTGATTCCCAACCTCTGATTCCACACCTCTGATTCCCCATGTCTGATTCCCCGCCTCTATTTCCCCATATCTGATTCCCCGCCTCTGATTCCCCAACTCTGATTCCCCGCCTCTGATTCCCCAGCTCTGATTCCCCGACTCTGATTCCCAGCATCCGATTCCCTGCCTCTGATTCCCCGCCTCTGATTCCCCATCTCTGATTCCCCGCCTCTGATTCCCCGTGTCTGATTCCCTGCCTTTGATTCCCCGCCTCTGATTCCCCGCCTCTGATTCCCTGCCACTGATTTCCTGCCCCTGATTCCCCACCTCTGTTTCCCCACATCTGATTCCCCGCCTCTGTTTCCCCGCCTCTGATTCCCCGCCTCTTATTCCCCATATCTGATTCCCTGCCTCTGATTCCCCAACTCTGATTACCCGCCTCTGATTCCCCAGCTCTGAAACCCCGCCTCTGATTCCACGCGTCTGATTCCCTGCCTCTGATTCCCCGCCTTGATTCCCCATCTCTGATTCACAACCTCTGATTCCCCACCTCTGATTCCCTATATTTGATTCCCCGCCTCTGTTTCCCCGCCTCTGATTCCCCGCCTCTGATTCCCCATATCTGATTCCCCGCCTCTGATTGCCCACCTCTGATTCCCAGCCTCTGATTCGCCAGCTCTGATTCCCCGCCTCTGATTCCCCGCATCTGATTCCCTGCCTCTGATTCCCCGCCTCTGATTCCCCATCTCTGATTCACCGCCTTTGATTCGCCACCTCTGATTCCCCATATCTGATTCCCCACCTCTGATTCCCGGCCTCTTATTCCCAGCATCTGATTCCCGGCCTCTGATTTCCGGCCTCTGATTCCCCGCTTCTGATTCTGATTCCCTGCCTCTTATTCCCCATCTCTGATTTCGCACATCTGATTCCCTGCCTCTGATTCCCCACCTCTGATTCCCCATATCTGATTCCCCGCCTCTGTTTCCCCGCCTCTGATTCCCCGCCCCTGTTTCCCTATATCTAATTTCCCACCTCTGATGCCCCAACTCTGATTCCCCGCCTCTGATTCCCCAGCTCTGATTCCCCGCCTCTGATTCCCTGCATCCGATTCCCCATATCTGATTCCCCGCCTCTGTTTCACCGCCTCTGATTCCCCGCCTCTGTTTCCCCATATCTGATTCCCGCCTCTGATTCCCAACTATGTATCCCCTCCTCTGATTCCCCAGCTCTGATTCCCTGCCTCTGATTCCCCGCGTCCTATTCCCTGCCTCTGATTCCCCGCCTCTGATTCCCCATCTGTGATTCACAACCTCTGATACCCCACCTCAGATTCCCCATATCTGATTCCCCGCCTCTGAATCCCCAACTCTGATTCCCTGCCTCAGATTCCCCAGCTCTGATTCCCCGCCTTTGATTCCCCCCGTCTGATTCCCAGCCTCTGAATCCCGGTGTCTGATTTCCTGCCTCTGATTCCCCGCCTCTGATTCCCCATCTCTGATTCACCGCCTCTGATTCCCCACCTCTGATTCCCCCTCTCTGATTCCGCACATCCAATTCCCTGCCTCTGATTCCCCAACTCTGATTCCCCACCTCTGATTCCCCAGCTCTGATTCCCCGCCTCAGATTCCCCGCGTCTGATTCCCTGCTTCTGATTCCCCGCCTCTGATTCCCTGCCTCTGATTCCCCATATCTGATTCCCCGCCTCTGATTCCCCAACTCTGATTCCCCGCTTCTGATTCCCCAGCTCTGAATCCCCGCCTCTGATTCCCCGCGTCTGATTCCCTGCCTCTGATTCCCCGCCTCTGATTCCCCATCTGTGATTCACAACTTCTGATGCCCCACCTCTGATTCCCCATATCTGATTCCCTGCCTCTGTTTCCCCGCCTCTGATTCCCCACCTCTGTTTCCCCATATCTGATTCCCCGCCTCTGATTCCCCAACTCTAATACCCCGCCTCTGATTCCCCAGCTCTGATTCCCCGCCTCTGATTCCCCGCATCTGATTCCCTGCCTCTGATTCCCCGCCTCTGATTCCAGGCCTCTGATTCCCAGCATCTGATTCCGGCCTCTGATTCCCGGCCTCTGATTCCCTTCTTCTGATTCTGATTCCCTGCCTCTGATTCCCTGCCTCTGATTCCGCACATCTCATTCCCTGCCTCTGATTCCCCACCTCTGATTCCCCATATCTGATTCCCCGCCTCTGTTTCCCCGCCTCTGATTCCCCGCCTCTGTTTCCCAATATCTAAGTCCCCACCTCTGATTCCCCAAATCTGATTCCCCACCTCTGATTCCCCAGCTCTGATTCCCCGCCTCTGATTCCCCGCATCTGATACCCTGCATCTGATTCCAAGCCTCTGATTCCCTGCCTCTGATTCCCAACCTCTGATTCCCCACCTCTGATTCCCCATATCTGATTCCCCGCCTCTGTTTCCCCGCCTCGGATTCCCCGCCTCTGTTTCCCCATATCTGATTCCCGGCCTCTGATTCCCCGCCTCTGATTCCCCATATCTGATTCCCTGCCTCTGATTCCACGCCTCTGATTCACCATATCTGATTCCCTGCCTCTGATTCCCCAACTCTGATTCCCCGCGTCTGATTCCCTAGCTCTGAATCCCCGCCTCTGTTTCCCCGCGTCTGATTCCCTGCCTCTGATTCCCCGCCTTGATTCCCCATCTCTGATTCACAACCTCTGATTCCCCACCTCTGATTCCCTATATTTGATTCCCCGCCTCTGTTTCCCCGCCTCTGATTCCCCGCCACTGATTCCCCATATCTGATTCCCCGCCTCTGATTGCACACCTCTGATTCCCAGCCTCTGATTCGCCAGCTCTGATTCCCCGCCTCTGATTCCCCGCATCTGATTCCCTGCCTCTGATTCCCCGCCTCTGATTCCCCATCTCTGATTCACCGCCTTTGATTCGCCACCTCTGATTCCCCATATCTGATTCCCCACCTCTGTTTCCCCGCCTCTTATTCCCCGCCTCTGATTCTCCATATCTCATTCCCCGCCTCTGAATCCCCATCTCTGATTCCCGGACTCTGATTCCCCTCCTCTGATTCCCGGCCTCTTATTCCCAGCATCTGATTCCCGGCCTCTGATTCCCGGCCTCTGATTCCCCGCTTCTGATTCCCTGCCTCTGATTCCCCATCTCTGATTCCGCACATCTGATTCCCTGCCTCTGATTCCCCACCTCTGATTCCCCATATCTGATTCCCCGCCTCTGTTTCCCCGCATCTGATTCCCTGCCTCTGTTTCCCTATATCTAATTCCCCACCTCTGATGCCCCAACTCTGATTCCCCGCCTCTGATTCCCCAGCTCTGATTCCCCGCCTCTGATTCCCTGCATCCGATTCCCCATATCTGATTCCCTGCCTCTGTTTCCCCGCCTCTGATTCCCCGCCTCTGTTTCCCCATATCTGATTCCCGCCTCTGATTCCCAACTATGATTCCCCGCCTCTGATTCCCCAGCTCTGATTCCCTCCCTCTGATTCCCCGCGTTCTATTCCCTGCCTCTGATTCCCCGCCTGTGATTCCCCATCACTGATTCACCACCTCTGATTCCCTACCTCTGATTCCCCATATCTAATTCCCCGCCTCTGTTTGCCCGCCTATGATTCCCCGCCTCTGTTTCCCCATATCTGATTCCCCGCCTCTGAATCCCCAACTCTGATTCCCTGCCTCAGATTCCCCAGCTCTGATTCCCCGCCTCAGATTCCCCGCGTCTGATTCCCTGCCTCTGATTCCCAGCCTCTGAATCCCCGTGTCTGATTTCCTGCCTCTGATTCCCCGCCTCTGATTCCCCATCTCTGATTCACCGCCTCTGATTCCCCACCTCTGATTCCCCATCTCTGATTCCGCACATCCAATTCCCTGCCTCTGATTCCCCAACTCTGATTCCCCACCTCTGATTCCCCAGCTCTGATTCCCCGCCTCAGATTCCCCGCGTCTGATTCCCTGCCTCTGATTCCCCGCCTCTGATTCCCTGCCTCTGATTCCCCATATCTGATTCCCCGCCTCTGATTCCCCAACTCTGATTCCCCGCTTCTGATTCCCCAGCTCTGAATCCCCGCCTCTGATTCCCCGCGTCTGATTCCCTGCCTCTGATTCCCAACCTCTGATTCCCCACCTCTGATTCCCCATATCTGTTTCCCCGCCTCTGTTTCCCCGCCTCTGATTCCCCGCCTCTGATTCCCAACTCTGATTCCCCGCCTCTGATTCCCCAGCTCTGATTCCCCGTGTTTGATTCACTGCCTCTGATTCCCTGCCCTGATTCCCCATCTCTGTTTCACCGCCTTTGATTCGCCACCTCTGATTCCACATATCTGATTCCACACCTCTGATTCCCCATATCTGATTCCCCGCCTCTGTTTCCCCGCCTCTGATTCCCCGCCTCTGATTCCCCATATCTGATTCCCTGCCTCTGATTCCCCAACTCTGATTCCCCGCCTCTGATTCCCCAGCTCTGAATCCCCGCCTCTGATTCCCCGTGTCTGATTCCCTGCCTCTGATTCCCCGCCTTGATTCCCCATCTCTGATTCACAACCTCTGATTCCCCACCTCTGATTCCCTATATTTGATTCCCCGCCTCTGTTTCCCCACCTCTGATTCCCCGCCTCTGATTCCCCATATCTGATTCCCCGCCTCTGATTGCCCACCTCTGATTCCCCGCCTCTGATTCGCCAGCTCTGATTCCCCACCTCTGATTCCCCGCATCTGATTCCCTGCCTCTGATTCCCCGCCTCTGATTCCCCATCTGTGATTCACCGCCTTTGATTCGCCACCTCTGATTCCCCATATCTGATTCCCCACCTCTGTTTCCCGGCCTCTGATTCCCCGCCTCTGATTCTCCATATCTCATTCCCCGCCTCTGAATCCCCATCTCTGATTCCCGGACTCTGATTCCCCACCTCTGATTCCCGGCCTCTTATTCCCAGCATCTGATTCCCGGCCTCTGATTCCCGGCCTCTGATTCCCCGCTTCTGATTCTGATTCCCTGCCTCTGATTCCCCATCTCTGATTCCGCACATCTGATTCCCTGCCTCTGATTCCCCCCCTCTGATTCCCCATATCTGATTCCCCGCCTCTGTTTCCCCGCCTCTGATTTCCCGCCTCTGTTTCCCTATATCTAATTCCCCACCTCTGATGCCCCAACTCTGATACCCCGCCTCTGATTCCCCAGCTCTGATTCCCCGCCTCTGATTCCCCGCATCCGATTCCCCATATCTGATTCCCCGCGTCTGTTTCCCCGCCTCTGATTCCCCGCCTCTGTTTCCCCATATCTGATTCCCCACCTCTGATTCCCAACTATGATTCCCCGCCTCTGATTCCCCAGCTCTGATTCCCTGCGTCTGATTCCCTGCGTTCTATTCCCTGCCTCTGATTCCCCGCCTGTGATTCCCCATCACTGATTCACCACCTCTGATTCCCCACCTCTGATTCCCCATATCTAATTCCCCGCCTCTGTTTGCCCGCCTCTGATTCCCCGCCTCTGTTTCCCCATATCTGATTCCCCGTCTCTGAATCCCCAACTCTGATTCCCTGCCTCTGATTCCCCTGCTCTGATTCCCCGCCTTTGATTCCCCCCGTCTGATTCCCACCCTCTGAATCCCCGTGTCTGATTTCCGGCCTCTGATTTCCCGCCTCTGATTCCCCAGCTCTGATTCCCCGCCTCTGATTCCCCGCATCTGATTCCCCATCTCTGAATCCGCACATCCGATTCCCTGCCTCTGATTCCCCGCCTCTGATTCCCCATCTCTGATTCCCCACCTCTGATTCCCCGTGTCTGATTCCCTGCCTCTGATTCCCCGCCTCTGAATCCCAGCCTCTGATTCCCCATATCTGATTCCCCGCCTCTGATTCCCTGCCTCTGATTCCCCAGCTCTGATTCCCCGCCTTTGATTCCCCCCGTCTGATTCCCAGCCTCTGAATCCCCGTGTCTGAATTCCTGCCTCTGATTCCCCGCCTCTGATTCCCCATCTCTGATTCACCGCCTCTGATTCCCCATCTCTGATTCCCCACCTCTGATTCCCCATATCTGATTCCCTGCCTCTGTTTCCCCGCCTCTGATTCCCCACCTCTGTTTCCCCATATCTGATTCCCCGCCTCTGATTCCCCAACTCTAATACCCCACCTCTGATTCCCCAGCTCTGATTCCCCGCCTCTGATTCCCCGCATCTGATTCCCTGCCTCTGATTCCCCGCCTCTGATTCCAGGCCTCTGATTCCCAGCATCCGATTCCGTCCTCTGATTCCCGGCCTCTGATTCCCTGCTTCTGATTCTGATTCCCTGCATCTGATTCCCCATCTCTGATTCCGCACATCTGATTCCTTGCCTCTGATTCCCCACCTCTGATTCCCCATATCTGATTCCCCGCCTGGGTTTCCCCGCCTCTGATTCCCCGCCTCTGTTTCCCAATATCTAAGTCCCCGCATCTGATTCCCCAAATCTGATTCCCCACCTCTGATTCCCCAGCTCTGATTCCCCGCCTCTGATTCCCCGCATCTGATTCCCTGCATCTGATTCCAAGCCTCTGATTCCCTGCCTCTGATTCCCAACCTCTGATTCCCCACCTCTGATTCCCCATATCTGATTCCCCGCCTCTGTTTCCCCGCCTCTGATTCCCCGCCTCTGTTTCCCTATATCTAATTTCCCACCTCTGATGCCCCAACTCTGATTCCCCGCCTCTGATTCCCCAGCTCTGATTCCCCGCCTCTGATTCCCTGCATCCGATTCCCCATATCTGATTCCCCGCCTCTGTTTCACCGCCTCTGATTCCCCGCCTCTGTTTCCCCATATCTGATTCCCGCCTCTGATTCCCAACTATGTATCCCCTCCTCTGATTCCCCAGCTCTGATTCCCTGCCTCTGATTCCCCGCGTCCTATTCCCTGCCTCTGATTCCCCGCCTCTGATTCCCCATCTGTGATTCACAACCTCTGATACCCCACCTCAGATTCCCCATATCTGATTCCCCGCCTCTGAATCCCCAACTCTGATTCCCTGCCTCAGATTCCCCAGCTCTGATTCCCCGCCTTTGATTCCCCCCGTCTGATTCCCAGCCTCTGAATCCCCGTGTCTGATTTCCTGCCTCTGATTCCCCGCCTCTGATTCCCCATCTCTGATTCACCGCCTCTGATTCCCCACCTCTGATTCCCCCTCTCTGATTCCGCACATCCAATTCCCTGCCTCTGATTCCCCAACTCTGATTCCCCACCTCTGATTCCCCAGCTCTGATTCCCCGCCTCAGATTCCCCGCGTCTGATTCCCTGCCTCTGATTCCCCGCCTCTGATTCCCTGCCTCTGATTCCCCATATCTGATTCCCCGCCTCTGATTCCCCAACTCTGATTCCCCGCTTCTGATTCCCCAGCTCTGAATCCCCGCCTCTGATTCCCCGCGTCTGATTCCCTGCCTCTGATTCCCCGCCTCTGATTCCCCATCTGTGATTCACAACTTCTGATGCCCCACCTCTGATTCCCCATATCTGATTCCCTGCCTCTGTTTCCCCGCCTCTGATTCCCCACCTCTGTTTCCCCATATCTGATTCCCCGCCTCTGATTCCCCAACTCTAATACCCCGCCTCTGATTCCCCAGCTCTGATTCCCCGCCTCTGATTCCCCGCATCTGATTCCCTGCCTCTGATTCCCCGCCTCTGATTCCAGGCCTCTGATTCCCAGCATCTGATTCCGGCCTCTGATTCCCGGCCTCTGATTCCCTTCTTCTGATTCTGATTCCCTGCCTCTGATTCCCTGCCTCTGATTCCGCACATCTCATTCCCTGCCTCTGATTCCCCACCTCTGATTCCCCATATCTGATTCCCCGCCTCTGTTTCCCCGCCTCTGATTCCCCGCCTCTGTTTCCCAATATCTAAGTCCCCACCTCTGATTCCCCAAATCTGATTCCCCACCTCTGATTCCCCAGCTCTGATTCCCCGCCTCTGATTCCCCGCATCTGATACCCTGCATCTGATTCCAAGCCTCTGATTCCCTGCCTCTGATTCCCAACCTCTGATTCCCCACCTCTGATTCCCCATATCTGATTCCCCGCCTCTGTTTCCCCGCCTCGGATTCCCCGCCTCTGTTTCCCCATATCTGATTCCCGGCCTCTGATTCCCCGCCTCTGATTCCCCATATCTGATTCCCTGCCTCTGATTCCACGCCTCTGATTCACCATATCTGATTCCCTGCCTCTGATTCCCCAACTCTGATTCCCCGCCTCTGATTCCCTAGCTCTGAATCCCCGCCTCTGTTTCCCCGCGTCTGATTCCCTGCCTCTGATTCCCCGCCTTGATTCCCCATCTCTGATTCACAACCTCTGATTCCCCACCTCTGATTCCCTATATTTGATTCCCCGCCTCTGTTTCCCCGCCTCTGATTCCCCGCCACTGATTCCCCATATCTGATTCCCCGCCTCTGATTGCACACCTCTGATTCCCAGCCTCTGATTCGCCAGCTCTGATTCCCCGCCTCTGATTCCCCGCATCTGATTCCCTGCCTCTGATTCCCCGCCTCTGATTCCCCATCTCTGATTCACCGCCTTTGATTCGCCACCTCTGATTCCCCATATCTGATTCCCCACCTCTGTTTCCCCGCCTCTTATTCCCCGCCTCTGATTCTCCATATCTCATTCCCCGCCTCTGAATCCCCATCTCTGATTCCCGGACTCTGATTCCCCTCCTCTGATTCCCGGCCTCTTATTCCCAGCATCTGATTCCCGGCCTCTGATTCCCGGCCTCTGATTCCCCGCTTCTGATTCCCTGCCTCTGATTCCCCATCTCTGATTCCGCACATCTGATTCCCTGCCTCTGATTCCCCACCTCTGATTCCCCATATCTGATTCCCCGCCTCTGTTTCCCCGCATCTGATTCCCTGCCTCTGTTTCCCTATATCTAATTCCCCACCTCTGATGCCCCAACTCTGATTCCCCGCCTCTGATTCCCCAGCTCTGATTCCCCGCCTCTGATTCCCTGCATCCGATTCCCCATATCTGATTCCCTGCCTCTGTTTCCCCGCCTCTGATTCCCCGCCTCTGTTTCCCCATATCTGATTCCCGCCTCTGATTCCCAACTATGATTCCCCGCCTCTGATTCCCCAGCTCTGATTCCCTCCCTCTGATTCCCCGCGTTCTATTCCCTGCCTCTGATTCCCCGCCTGTGATTCCCCATCACTGATTCACCACCTCTGATTCCCTACCTCTGATTCCCCATATCTAATTCCCCGCCTCTGTTTGCCCGCCTATGATTCCCCGCCTCTGTTTCCCCATATCTGATTCCCCGCCTCTGAATCCCCAACTCTGATTCCCTGCCTCAGATTCCCCAGCTCTGATTCCCCGCCTCAGATTCCCCGCGTCTGATTCCCTGCCTCTGATTCCCAGCCTCTGAATCCCCGTGTCTGATTTCCTGCCTCTGATTCCCCGCCTCTGATTCCCCATCTCTGATTCACCGCCTCTGATTCCCCACCTCTGATTCCCCATCTCTGATTCCGCACATCCAATTCCCTGCCTCTGATTCCCCAACTCTGATTCCCCACCTCTGATTCCCCAGCTCTGATTCCCCGCCTCAGATTCCCCGCGTCTGATTCCCTGCCTCTGATTCCCCGCCTCTGATTCCCTGCCTCTGATTCCCCATATCTGATTCCCCGCCTCTGATTCCCCAACTCTGATTCCCCGCTTCTGATTCCCCAGCTCTGAATCCCCGCCTCTGATTCCCCGCGTCTGATTCCCTGCCTCTGATTCCCAACCTCTGATTCCCCACCTCTGATTCCCCATATCTGTTTCCCCGCCTCTGTTTCCCCGCCTCTGATTCCCCGCCTCTGATTCCCAACTCTGATTCCCCGCCTCTGATTCCCCAGCTCTGATTCCCCGTGTTTGATTCCCTGCCTCTGATTCCCTGCCCTGATTCCCCATCTCTGTTTCATCGCCTTTGATTCGCCACCTCTGATTCCACATATCTGATTCCCCGCCTCTGTTTCCCCGACTCTGATTCCCTTCCTCTGATTCCCAACCTCTGATTCCACACCTCTGATTCCCCATATCTGATTCCCCGCCTCTGTTTCCCCGCCTCTGATTCCCCGCCTCTGATTCCCCATATCTGATTCCCTGCCTCTGATTCCCCAACTCTGATTCCCCGCCTCTGATTCCCCAGCTCTGAATCCCCGCCTCTGATTCCCCGTGTCTGATTCCCTGCCTCTGATTCCCCGCCTTGATTCCCCATCTCTGATTCACAACCTCTGATTCCCCACCTCTGATTCCCTATATTTGATTCCCCGCCTCTGTTTCCCCACCTCTGATTCCCCGCCTCTGATTCCCCATATCTGATTCCCCGCCTCTGATTGCCCACCTCTGATTCCCCGCCTCTGATTCGCCAGCTCTGATTCCCCACCTCTGATTCCCCGCATCTGATTCCCTGCCTCTGATTCCCCGCCTCTGATTCCCCATCTGTGATTCACCGCCTTTGATTCGCCACCTCTGATTCCCCATATCTGATTCCCCACCTCTGTTTCCCGGCCTCTGATTCCCCGCCTCTGATTCTCCATATCTCATTCCCCGCCTCTGAATCCCCATCTCTGATTCCCGGACTCTGATTCCCCACCTCTGATTCCCGGCCTCTTATTCCCAGCATCTGATTCCCGGCCTCTGATTCCCGGCCTCTGATTCCCCGCTACTGATTCTGATTCCCTGCCTCTGATTCCCCATCTCTGATTCCGCACATCTGATTCCCTGCCTCTGATTCCCCCCCTCTGATTCCCCATATCTGATTCCCCGCCTCTGTTTCCCCGCCTCTGATTTCCCGCCTCTGTTTCCCTATATCTAATTCCCCACCTCTGATGCCCCAACTCTGATACCCCGCCTCTGATTCCCCAGCTCTGATTCCCCGCCTCTGATTCCCCGCATCCGATTCCCCATATCTGATTCCCCGCGTCTGTTTCCCCGCCTCTGATTCCCCGCCTCTGTTTCCCCATATCTGATTCCCCACCTCTGATTCCCAACTATGATTCCCCGCCTCTGATTCCCCAGCTCTGATTCCCTGCGTCTGATTCCCTGCGTTCTATTCCCTGCCTCTGATTCCCCGCCTGTGATTCCCCATCACTGATTCACCACCTCTGATTCCCCACCTCTGATTCCCCATATCTAATTCCCCGCCTCTGTTTGCCCGCCTCTGATTCCCCGCCTCTGTTTCCCCATATCTGATTCCCCGTCTCTGAATCCCCAACTCTGATTCCCTGCCTCTGATTCCCCTGCTCTGATTCCCCGCCTTTGATTCCCCCCGTCTGATTCCCACCCTCTGAATCCCCGTGTCTGATTTCCGGCCTCTGATTTCCCGCCTCTGATTCCCCAGCTCTGATTCCCCGCCTCTGATTCCCCGCATCTGATTCCCCATCTCTGAATCCGCACATCCGATTCCCTGCCTCTGATTCCCCGCCTCTGATTCCCCATCTCTGATTCCCCACCTCTGATTCCCCGTGTCTGATTCCCTGCCTCTGATTCCCCGCCTCTGAATCCCAGCCTCTGATTCCCCATATCTGATTCCCCGCCTCTGATTCCCTGCCTCTGATTCCCCAGCTCTGATTCCCCGCCTTTGATTCCCCCCGTCTGATTCCCAGCCTCTGAATCCCCGTGTCTGAATTCCTGCCTCTGATTCCCCGCCTCTGATTCCCCATCTCTGATTCACCGCCTCTGATTCCCCATCTCTGATTCCCCACCTCTGATTCCCCATATCTGATTCCCTGCCTCTGTTTCCCCGCCTCTGATTCCCCACCTCTGTTTCCCCATATCTGATTCCCCGCCTCTGATTCCCCAACTCTAATACCCCACCTCTGATTCCCCAGCTCTGATTCCCCGCCTGTGATTCCCCGCATCTGATTCCCTGCCTCTGATTCCCCGCCTCTGATTCCAGGCCTCTGATTCCCAGCATCCGATTCCGTCCTCTGATTCCCGGCCTCTGATTCCCTGCTTCTGATTCTGATTCCCTGCCTCTGATTCCCCATCTCTGATTCCGCACATCTGATTCCTTGCCTCTGATTCCCCACCTCTGATTCCCCATATCTGATTCCCCGCCTGGGTTTCCCCGCCTCTGATTCCCCGCCTCTGTTTCCCAATATCTAAGTCCCCGCATCTGATTCCCCAAATCTGATTCCCCACCTCTGATTCCCCAGCTCTGATTCCCCGCCTCTGATTCCCCGCATCTGATTCCCTGCATCTGATTCCAAGCCTCTGATTCCCTGCCTCTGATTCCCAACCTCTGATTCCCCACCTCTGATTCCCCATATCTGATTCCCCGCCTCTGTTTCCCCGCCTCGGATTCCCCGCCTCTGTTTCCCCATATCTGATTCCCGGCCTCTGATTCCCCGCCTCTGATTCCCCGCCTCTGATTCCCTGCCTCTGATTCCCCATCTCCGATTCCGCACATCTGATTCCCTTCCTCTGATTCCCCGCCTCTGATTCCCCGCCTCTGATTCCCTGCCTCTGATTCCCAACCTCGGATTCCCCACCTCTGATTCCCCATATCTGATTCCCCGCCTCTGTTTCCCCGACTCTGATTCCCTGCCTCTGATTCCCAACTCTGATTCCCCGCCTCTGATTCCCCAGCTCTGATTCCCCGTGTTTGATTCCCTGCCTCTGATTCCCTGCCCTGATTCCCCATCTCTGTTTCACCGCCTTTGATTCGCCACCTCTGATTCCCCATATCTGATTCCCCGCCTCTGTTTCCCCGACTCTGATTCCCTGCCTCTGATTCCCAACCTCTGATTCCACACCTCTGATTCCCCATATCTGATTCCCCGCCTCTATTTCCCCATATCTGATTCCCCGCCTCTGATTCCCCAACTCTGATTCCCCGCCTCTGATTCCCCAGCTCTGATTCCCCGACTCTGATTCCCGGAGTCCGATTCCCTGCCTCTGATTCCCCGCCTCTGATTCCCCATCTCTGATTCCCCGCCTCCGATTCCCCGTGTCTGATTCCCTGCCTCTGATTCCCCGCCTCTGATTCCCCGCCTCTGATTCCCTGCCACTGATTCCCTACCCCTGATTCCCCAATTCTGATTCCCCATATCTGATTCCCCGCCTCTGTTTCCCCGCCTCTGATTCCCCGCCTCTGATTCCCCATATCTGATTCCCTGCCTCTGATTCCCCAACTCTGATTCACCGCCTCTGATTCCCCAGCTCTGAATCCCCGCCTCTGATTCCCCGCGTCTGATTCCCTGCCTCTGATTCCCCGCCTTGATTCCCCATCTCTGATTCACCACCTCTGATTCCCCACCTCTGATTCCCTATATTTGATTCCCCGCCTCTGTTTCCCCGCCTCTGATTCGCAACCTCTAATTCCCCACCTCTGATTCCCCATATCTGATTCCCCGCCTCTGTTACCCTGCCTCTGATTCCCGGCCTCTGTTTCCCCATATCTGATTCCCCTCCTCTGATTCCCCAACTCTGATTCCCCGCCTCTGATTCCCCAGCTCTGATTCCCCGCCTTTTATTCCCGGCCTCTGATTCCCTGCCACTGATTCCCCGCCCCTGATTCCCCACCTCTGATTCCCCATATCTGATTCCCCGCCTCTGTTTCCCCAGCTCTGATTCCCCACCTCTGATTCCCCAGCTCTGATTCCCTGCCACTGATTCCCCGCCCCTGATTCCCCACCTCTGATTTCCCATATCTGATTCCCCGCCTCTGTTTCCCCAGCTCTGATTCCCTGCCTCTGATTCCCTGCCCTGATTCCCCATTTCTGTTTCACCGCCTTTGATTCGCCACCTCTGAATCCCCATATCTGATTCCCCGCCTCTGTTTCCCCGCCTCTGATTCCCTGCCTCTGATTCCCAACCTCTGATTCCACACCTCTGATTCCCCATATCTGATTCCCCGCCTCTATTTCCCCATATCTGATTCCCCGCCTCTGATTCCCCAACTCTGATACCCCGCCTCTGATTCCCCAGCTCTGATTCCCCGCCTCTGATTCCCGGCGTCCGATTCCCTGCCTCTGATTCCCGGCCTCTGATTCCCCATTTCTGATTCTCCATATCTGATTCCCCGCCTCTGAATCCCCATCTCTGATTCCCGGACTCTGATTCCCTGCCTCTGATTCCCCGCATCTGATTCCCTGCCTCTGATTCCCCGCCTCTGATTCCAGGCCTCTGATTCCCAGCATCTGATTCCGTCCTCTGATTCCCGGCCTCTGATTCCCTGCTTCTGATTCTGATTCCCTGCCTCTGATTCCCCATCTCTGATTCCGCACATCTTATTCCTTGCCTCTGATTCCCCACCTCTGATTCCCCATATCTGATTCCCCGCCTGGGTTTCCCCGCCTCTGATTCCCCGCCTCTGTTTCCCAATATCTAAGTCCCCGCATCTGATTCCCCAAATCTGATTCCCCACCTCTGATTCCCCAGCTCTGATTCCCCACCTCAGATTCCCCGCGTCTGATTCCCTGCCTCTGATTCCCCGCCTCTGATTCCCTGCCTCTGATTCCCCATATCTGATTCCCCGCCTCTGATTCCCCAACTCTGATTCCCCGCTTCTGATTCCCCAGCTCTGAATCCCCGCCTCTGATTCCCCGCGTCTGATTCCCTGCCTCTGATTCCCCGCCTCTGATTCCCCATCTGTGATTCACAACCTCTGATGCCCCACCTCTGATTCCCCATATCTGATTCCCCGCCTCTGTTTCCCCGCCTCTGATTCCCCGCCTCTGATTCCCCATATCTGATTCCCCGCCTCTGATTGTCCACCTCTGATTCCCCGCGTCTGATACCCTGCCTCTGATTCCCCGCCTCTGATTCCCCATCTCTGATTCACCACCTCTGATTCCCGGCCTCTGATTCCCCATCTCTGATTCCGCACATCCGATTCCCTGCCTATGTTTCCCCACCTCTGATTCCCCGCCTCTGATTCCCCATATCTGATTCCCTGCCTCTGTTTCCCCGCCTCTGATTCCCTACCTCTGTTTCCCCATATCTGATTCCCCGCCTCTGATTCCCCAACTCAAATACCCCGCCTCTGATTACCCAGCTCTGATTCCCCGCCTCTGAATCCCCGCATCTGATTCCCTGACTCTGATTCCCCGCCTCTGATTCCAGGCCTCTGATTCCCATCATCTGATTCCGGCCTCTGATTCCCGGCCTCTGATTCCCTGCTTCTGATTCTGATTCCCTGCCTCTGATTCCCCATCTCTGATTCCGCACATCTGATTCCCTGCCTCTGATTCCCCACCTCTGATTCCCCATATCTGATTCCCCGCCTCTGTTTCCCCGCCTCTGATTCCCCGCCTCTGTTTCCCAATATCTAAGTCCCCACCTCTGATTCCCCAAATCTGATTCCCCACCTCTGTTTCCCCAGCTCTGATTCCCCGCCTCTGATGCCCCGCATCTGATTCCCTGCATCTGATTCCAAGCCTCTGATTCCCTGCCTCTGATTCCCAACCTCTGATTCCCCACCTCTGATTCCCCATATCTGATTCCCCGCCTCTGTTTCCCCGCCTCGGATTCCCCGCCTCAGTTTCCCCATATCTGATTCCCGGCCTCTGATTCCCCGCCTCTGATTCCCCGCCTCTGATTCCCTGCCTCTGATTCCCCATCTCCGATTCCGCACATCTGATTCCCTTCCTCTGATTCCCCGCCTCTGATTCCCCGCCTCTGATTCCCTGCCTCTGATTCCCAACCTCTGATTCCCCACCTCTGATTCCCCATATCTGATTCCCCGCCTCTGTTTCCCCGCCTCTGATTCCCCACCTCTGATTCCCAACTCTGATTCCCCGCCTCTGATTCCCCAGCTCTGATTCCCCGTGTTTGATTCCCTGCCTCTGATTCCCTGCCCTGATTCCCCATCTCTGTTTCACCGCCTTTGATTCGCCACCTCTGATTCCACATATCTGATTCCCCGCCTCTGTTTCCCCGACTCTGATTCCCTTCCTCTGAATCCCAACCTCTGATTCCACACCTCTGATTCCCCATATCTGATTCCCCGCCTCTATTTCCCCATATCTGAATCCCCGCCTCTGATTCCCCAACTCTGATTCCCCGCCTCTGATTCCCCAGCTCTGATTCCCCGACTCTGATTCCCGGCGTCCGATTCCCTGCCTCTGATTCCCCGCCTCTGATTCCCCATCTCTGATTCCCCGCCTCTGATTCCCCGTGTCTGATTCCCTGCCTCTGATTCCCCGCCTCTGATTCCCCGCCTCTGATTCCCTGCCACTGATTCCCTGCCCCTGATTCCCCACCTCTGATTCCCCATATCTGATTACCCGCCTCTGTTTCCCCGCCTCTGATTCCCCGCCTCTGATTCCCCATATCTGATTCCCTTCCTCTGATTCTCCAACTCTGATTCCCCGCCTCTGATTCCCCAGCTCTGAATCCCCGCCTCTAATTCCCCGTGTCTGATTCCCTGCCTCTGATTCCCCGCCTTGATTCCCCATCTCTGATTCACAACCTCTGATTCCCCACCTCTGATTCCCTATATTTGATTCCCCGCCTCTGTTTCCCCGCCTCTGATTCCCCGCCTCTGATTCCCCATATCTGATTCCCCGCCTCTGATTGCCCACCTCTGATTCCCCGCCTCTGATTCGCCAGCTCTGATTCCCCGCCTCTGATTCCCCGCATATGATTCCCTGCCTCTGATTCCCCGCCTCTGATTCCCCATCTGTGATTCACCGCCTTTGATTCGCCACCTCTGATTCCCCATATCTGATTCCCCACCTCTGTTTCCCGGCCTCTGATTCCCCACCTCTGATTCTCCATATCTCATTCCCCGCCTCTGAATCCCCATCTCTGATTCCCGGACTCTGATTCCCCACCTCTGATTCCCGGCCTCTTATTCCCAGCATCTGATTCCTGGCCTCTGATTCCCGGCCTCTGATTCCCCGCTTCTGATTCTGATTCCCTGCCTCTGATTCCCCATCTCTGATTCCGCACATCTGATTCCCTGCCTCTGATTCCCCCCCTCTGATTCCCCATATCTGATTCCCCGCCTCTGTTTCCCCGCCTCTGATTTCCCGCCTCTGTTTCCCTATATCTAATTCCCCACCTCTGATGCCCCAACTCTGATTCCCCGCCTCTGATTCCCCAGCTCTGATTCCCCGCCTCTGATTCCCCGCATCCGATTCCCCATATCTGATTCCCCGCCTCTGTTTCCCCGCCTCTGATTCCCCGCCTCTGTTTCCCCATATCTGATTCCCCACCTCTGATTCCCAACTATGATTCCCCGCCTCTGATTCCCCAGCTCTGATTCCCTGCGTCTGATTCCCTGCGTTCTATTCCCTGCCTCTGATTCCCCGCCTGTGATTCCCCATCACTGATTCACCACCTCTGATTCCCCACCTCTGATTCCCCATATCTAATTCCCCGCCTCTGTTTGCCCGCCTCTGATCCCCCGCCTCTGTTTCCCCATATCTGATTCCCCGTCTCTGAATCCCCAACTCTGATTCCCTGCCTCTGATTCCCAGCCTCTGAATCCCGTGTCTGATTTCCTGCCTCTGATTTCCCGCCTCTGATTCCCCATCTCTGATTCCTCTGATTCCCCACATCTGATTCCCCATCTCTGAATCCGCACATCCGATTCCCTGCCTCTGATTCCCCAACTCTGATTCCCCACCTCTGATTCCCCAGCTCTGATTCCCCGCCTCAGATTCATCGCTTCTGATTCCCTGCCTCTGATTCCCCGCCTCTGATTCCCCATCTCTGATTCCCCACCTCTGATTCCCCGTGTCTGATTCCCTGCCTCTGATTCCCCGCCTCTGAATCCCAGCCTCTGATTCCCCATATCTGATTCCCCGCCTCTGATTCCCTGCCTCTGATTCCCCAGCTCTGATTCCCCGCCTTTGATTCCCCCCGTCTGATTCCCAGCCTCTGAATCCCCGTGTCTGATTTCCTGCCTCTGATTCCCCGCCTCTGATTCCCCATCTCTGATTCACCGCCTCTGATTCCCCATCTCTGATTCCCCACCTCTGGTTCCCCATATCTGATTCCCTGCCTCTGTTTCCCCGCCTCTGATTCCCCACCTCTGTTTCCCCATATCTGATTCCCCGCCTCTGATTCCCCAACTCTAATACCCCACCTCTGATTCCCCAGCTCTGATTCCCCGCCTCTGATTCCCCGCATCTGATTCCCTGCCTCTGATTCCCCGCCTCTGATTCCAGGCCTCTGATTCCCAGCATCTGATTCAGTCCTCTGATTCCCGGCCTCTGATTCCCTGCTTCTGATTCTGATTCCCTGCCTCTGATTCCCCATCTCTGATTCCGCACATCTGATTCCTTGCCTCTGATTCCCCACCTCTGATTCCCCATATCTGTTTCCCCACCTCTGTTTCCCGGCCTCTGATTCCCCGCCTCTGATTCTCCATATCTCATTCCCCGCCTCTGAATCCCCATCTCTGATTCCCGGACTCTGATTCCCTGCCTCTGATTCCCCGCATCTGATTCCCTGCCTCTGATTCCCCGCCTCTGATTCCAGGCCTCTGATTCCCAGCATCTGATTCCGTCCTCTGATTCCCGGCCTCTGATTCCCTGCTTCTGATTCTGATTCCCTGCCTCTGATTCCCCATCTCTGATTCCGCACATCTTATTCCTTGCCTCTGATTCCCCACCTCTGATTCCCCATATCTGATTCCCCGTCTCTGAATCCCCAACTCTGATTCCCTGCCTCTGAATCCCCAGCTCTGATTCCCCGCCTTTGATTCCCCCCGTCTGATTCCCAGCCTCTGAATCCCCGTGTCTGATTTCCTGCCTCTGATTCCCCGCCTCTGATTCCCCATCTCTGATTCCTCTGATTCCCCACATCTGATTCCCCGCCTCTGATTCCCCATCTCTGATTCCTCTGATTCCCCACATCTGATTCCCCATCTCTGATTCCGCACATCCGATTCCCTGCCTCTGATTCCCCAACTCTGATTCCCCACCTCTGATTCCCCAGCTCTGATTCCCCGCCTCAGATTCCCCGCGTCTGATTCCCTGCCTCTGATTCCCCGCCTCTGATTCCCCATCTCTGATTCCCCACCTCTGATTCCCCGTGTCTGATTCCCTGCCTCTGATTCCCCGCCTCTGAATCCCATCCTCTGATTCCCCATATCTGATTCCCCGCCTCTGATTCCCTGCCTCTGATTCCCCAGCTCTGATTCCCCGCCTTTGATTCCCCCCGTCTGATTCCCAGCCTCTGAATCCCCGTGTCTGATTTCCTGCCTCTGATTCCCCGCCTCTGATTCCCCATCTCTGATTCACCGCCTCTGATTCCCCATCTCTGATTCCCCACATCTGATTCCCCATATCTGATTCCCTGCCTCTGTTTCCCCGCCTCTGATTCCCCACCTCTGTTTCCCCATATCTGATTCCCCGCCTCTGATTCCCCAACTCTAATACCCCACCTCTGATTCCCCGCCTCTGATTCCCTGCCTCTGATTCCGCGCCTCTGATTCCGCACCTCTGATTCACCGCCTATGTTTACCCACCTCTGTTTACCCACCTGTTTCCCCGCCTCTGATTCCGCACCTCAGATTCCCTGCCTCAGATTCCCCGCCTCTGATTCTCTGCCTCTGAATCCCCGCCTCTGATTCCCCACCTCTGATTCCCCACTTCTGATTCCCCGCCTCTGATTCCCCGCCTCTGATTCCACGCCTCAGATTCGCCGCCTCTGATTTCCCGCCTCTGATTCCCTGCCTCTGATTCCCTGCCTCTGATTCCCCACCTCTGATTCCCCCCTCTCATTCCCCGCCTCTGATTCCCAGCCTCTGATTCCCCACCTCTGATTCCCCGCCTCTGATTCCCTGCCTGTCTTTCCCTGCCTCTATTTCCGTGTCTCTTTCTCTGCATCTTGTTTCCCACATCTCATTTCCCCCTTCTGATAACCCGCATCAGATTCCCTGACACAGATTCCCTGCCTCAGATTCCCTGCCTCAGATTCCCTGCATCAGATTCCCTTCATCTGATTCCCTGCCTCTGATTCCCCGCCTCTGATTCCCCACCTCTGATTCCCTGCCTCAGATTCCCTGCCTCTGATTCCCTGCCTCTGATTCCCTGCCTCTGATTTCCTGCATCAGATTCCCCGCCTCTAATTCTCCGCCTCTGATTCCCCAACTCTAATACCCCGCCTTTGATTACCCAGCTCTGATTCCCCGCCTCTGATTCCCCGCATCTGATTCCCTGCCTCTGATTCCCCGCCTCTGATTCCAGGCCTCTGATTCCCATCATCTGATTCCGGCCTCTGATTCCCGGCCTCTGATTCCCTGCTTCTGATTCTGATTCCCTGCCTCTGATTCCCCATCTCTGATTCCGCACATCTGATTCCCTGCCTCTGATTCCCCACCTCTGATTCCCCATATCTGATTCCCCGCCTCTGTTTCCCCGCCTCTGATTCCCCGCCTCTGTTTCCCAATATCTAAGTCCCCACCTCTGATTCCCCAAATCTGATTCGCCGCCTCTGTTTCCCCGCCTCTGATTCCCCGCCTCTGATTCCCCATATCTGATTCCCCGCCTCTGATTGCCCACCTCTGATTCCCCGCGTCTGATACCCTGCCTCTGATTCCCCGCCTCTGATTTCCCATCTCTGATTCACCACCTCTGATTCCCGGCCTCTGATTCCCCATCTCTGATTCCGCACATCCGATTCCCTGCCTATGATTCCCCAACTCTGATTCCCCACCTCTGATTCCCCAGCTCTGATTCCCCGCCTCATATTCCCCGCGTCTGATTCCCTGCCTCTGATTCCCCGCCTCTGAATCCCTGCCTCTGATTCCCCATATCTGATTCCCCGCCTCTGATTCCCCAACTCTGATTCCCCGCTTCTGATTCCCTGCCTCTGATTCCCCGCCTCTGATTCCCCATCTGTGATTCACAACCTCTGATGCCCCACCTCTGATTCCCCATATCTGATTCCCTGCCTCTGTTTCCCCGCCTCTGATTCCCCGCCTCTGTTTCCCCATATCTGATTCCCCGCCTCTGATTCCCCAACTCTAATACCCCGCCTCTGATTCCCCAGCTCTGATTCCCCGCCTCTGATTCCCCGCATCTGATTCCCTGCCTCTGATTCCCCGCCTCTGATTCCAGGCCTCTGATTCCCATCATCTGATTCCGGCCTCTGATTCCCGGCCTCTGATTCCCTGCTTCTGATTCTGATTCCCTGCCTCTGATTCCCCATCTCTGATTCCGCACATCTGATTCCCTGCCTCTGATTCCCCACCTCTGATTCCCCATATCTGATTCCCCGCCTCTGTTTCCCCGCCTCTGATTCCCCGCCTCTGTTTCCCAATATCTAAGTCCCCACCTCTGATTCCCCAAATCTGATTCCCCACCTCTGATTCCCCACCTCTGATTCCCCGCCTCTGATTCCCCGCATCTGATTCCCTGCATCTGATTCCAAGCCTCTGATTCCCTGCCTCTGATTCCCAACCTCTGATTCCCCACCTCTGATTCCCCATATCTGATTCCCCGCCTCTGTTTCCCCGCCTCGGATTCCCCGCTTCAGTTTCCCCATATCTGATTCCCGGCCTCTGATTCCCCGCCTCTGATTCCCCGCCTCTGATTCCCTGCCTCTGATTCCCCATCTCCGATTCCCTGCCTCTTATTCCCAACCTCTGATTCCCCACCTCTGATTCCCCATATCTGATTCCCCGCCTCTGTTTCCCCGCCTCTGATTCCCCGCCTCTGATTCCCAACTCTGATTCCCCGCCTCTGATTCACCAGCTCTGATTCCCCGTGTTTGATTCCCTGCCTCTGATTCCCTGCCCTGATTCCCCATCTCTGTTTCACCGCCTTTGATTCGCCACCTCTGATTCCACATATCTGATTCCCCGCCTCTGTTTCCCCGACTCTGATTCCCTTCCTCTGATTCCCAACCTCTGATTCCACACCTCTGATTCCCCATATCTGATTCCCCGCCTCTATTTCCCCATATCTGAATCCCCACCTCTGATTCCCCATCTCTGATTCCGCACATCTGATTCCCTGCCTCTGATTCCCCCCCTCTGATTCCCCATATCTGATTCCCCGCCTCTGTTTCCCCGCCTCTGATTTCCCGCCTCTGTTTCCCTATATCTAATTCCCCACCTCTGATGCCCCAACTCTGATTCCCCGCCTCTGATTCCCCAGCTCTGATTCCCCGCCTCTGATTCCCCGCATCCGATTCCCCATATCTGATTCCCCGCCTCTGTTTCCCCGCCTCTGATTCCCCGCCTCTGTTTCCCCATATCTGATTCCCCACCTCTGATTCCCAACTATGATTCCCCGCCTCTGATTCCCCAGCTCTGATTCCCTGCGTCTGATTCCCTGCGTTCTATTCCCTGCCTCTGATTCCCCGCCTGTGATTCCCCATCACTGATTCACCACCTCTGATTCCCCACCTCTGATTCCCCATATCTAATTCCCCGCCTCTGTTTGCCCGCCTCTGATCCCCCGCCTCTGTTTCCCCATATCTGATTCCCCGTCTCTGAATCCCCAACTCTGATTCCCTGCCTCTGATTCCCCTGCTCTGATTCCCCGCCGTTGATTCCCCCCGTCTGATTCCCAGCCTCTGAATCCCGTGTCTGATTTCCTGCCTCTGATTTCCCGCCTCTGATTCCCCATCTCTGATTCCTCTGATTCCCCACATCTGATTCCCCATCTCTGAATCCGCACATCCGATTCCCTGCCTCTGATTCCCCAACTCTGATTCCCCACCTCTGATTCCCCAGCTCTGATTCCCCGCCTCAGATTCATCGCTTCTGATTCCCTGCCTCTGATTCCCCGCCTCTGATTCCCCATCTCTGATTCCCCACCTCTGATTCCCCGTGTCTGATTCCCTGCCTCTGATTCCCCGCCTCTGAATCCCAGCCTCTGATTCCCCATATCTGATTCCCCGCCTCTGATTCCCTGCCTCTGATTCCCCAGCTCTGATTCCCCGCCTTTGATTCCCCCCGTCTGATTCCCAGCCTCTGAATCCCCGTGTCTGATTTCCTGCCTCTGATTCCCCGCCTCTGATTCCCCATCTCTGATTCACCGCCTCTGATTCCCCATCTCTGATTCCCCACCTCTGGTTCCCCATATCTGATTCCCTGCCTCTGTTTCCCCGCCTCTGATTCCCCACCTCTGTTTCCCCATATCTGATTCCCCGCCTCTGATTCCCCAACTCTAATACCCCACCTCTGATTCCCCAGCTCTGATTCCCCGCCTCTGATTCCCCGCATCTGATTCCCTGCCTCTGATTCCCCGCCTCTGATTCCAGGCCTCTGATTCCCAGCATCTGATTCAGTCCTCTGATTCCCGGCCTCTGATTCCCTGCTTCTGATTCTGATTCCCTGCCTCTGATTCCCCATCTCTGATTCCGCACATCTGATTCCTTGCCTCTGATTCCCCACCTCTGATTCCCCATATCTGTTTCCCCACCTCTGTTTCCCGGCCTCTGATTCCCCGCCTCTGATTCTCCATATCTCATTCCCCGCCTCTGAATCCCCATCTCTGATTCCCGGACTCTGATTCCCTGCCTCTGATTCCCCGCATCTGATTCCCTGCCTCTGATTCCCCGCCTCTGATTCCAGGCCTCTGATTCCCAGCATCTGATTCCGTCCTCTGATTCCCGGCCTCTGATTCCCTGCTTCTGATTCTGATTCCCTGCCTCTGATTCCCCATCTCTGATTCCGCACATCTTATTCCTTGCCTCTGATTCCCCACCTCTGATTCCCCATATCTGATTCCCCGTCTCTGAATCCCCAACTCTGATTCCCTGCCTCTGAATCCCCAGCTCTGATTCCCCGCCTTTGATTCCCCCCGTCTGATTCCCAGCCTCTGAATCCCCGTGTCTGATTTCCTGCCTCTGATTCCCCGCCTCTGATTCCCCATCTCTGATTCCTCTGATTCCCCACATCTGATTCCCCGCCTCTGATTCCCCATCTCTGATTCCTCTGATTCCCCACATCTGATTCCCCATCTCTGATTCCGCACATCCGATTCCCTGCCTCTGATTCCCCAACTCTGATTCCCCACCTCTGATTCCCCAGCTCTGATTCCCCGCCTCAGATTCCCCGCGTCTGATTCCCTGCCTCTGATTCCCCGCCTCTGATTCCCCATCTCTGATTCCCCACCTCTGATTCCCCGTGTCTGATTCCCTGCCTCTGATTCCCCGCCTCTGAATCCCATCCTCTGATTCCCCATATCTGATTCCCCGCCTCTGATTCCCTGCCTCTGATTCCCCAGCTCTGATTCCCCGCCTTTGATTCCCCCCGTCTGATTCCCAGCCTCTGAATCCCCGTGTCTGATTTCCTGCCTCTGATTCCCCGCCTCTGATTCCCCATCTCTGATTCACCGCCTCTGATTCCCCATCTCTGATTCCCCACATCTGATTCCCCATATCTGATTCCCTGCCTCTGTTTCCCCGCCTCTGATTCCCCACCTCTGTTTCCCCATATCTGATTCCCCGCCTCTGATTCCCCAACTCTAATACCCCACCTCTGATTCCCCGCCTCTGATTCCCTGCCTCTGATTCCGCGCCTCTGATTCCGCACCTCTGATTCACCGCCTATGTTTACCCACCTCTGTTTACCCACCTGTTTCCCCGCCTCTGATTCCGCACCTCAGATTCCCTGCCTCAGATTCCCCGCCTCTGATTCTCTGCCTCTGAATCCCCGCCTCTGATTCCCCACCTCTGATTCCCCACTTCTGATTCCCCGCCTCTGATTCCCCGCCTCTGATTCCACGCCTCAGATTCGCCGCCTCTGATTTCCCGCCTCTGATTCCCTGCCTCTGATTCCCTGCCTCTGATTCCCCACCTCTGATTCCCCCCTCTCATTCCCCGCCTCTGATTCCCAGCCTCTGATTCCCCACCTCTGATTCCCCGCCTCTGATTCCCTGCCTGTCTTTCCCTGCCTCTATTTCCGTGTCTCTTTCTCTGCATCTTGTTTCCCACATCTCATTTCCCCCTTCTGATAACCCGCATCAGATTCCCTGACACAGATTCCCTGCCTCAGATTCCCTGCCTCAGATTCCCTGCATCAGATTCCCTTCATCTGATTCCCTGCCTCTGATTCCCCGCCTCTGATTCCCCACCTCTGATTCCCTGCCTCAGATTCCCTGCCTCTGATTCCCTGCCTCTGATTCCCTGCCTCTGATTTCCTGCATCAGATTCCCCGCCTCTAATTCTCCGCCTCTGATTCCCCAACTCTAATACCCCGCCTCTGATTACCCAGCTCTGATTCCCCGCCTCTGATTCCCCGCATCTGATTCCCTGCCTCTGATTCCCCGCCTCTGATTCCAGGCCTCTGATTCCCATCATCTGATTCCGGCCTCTGATTCCCGGCCTCTGATTCCCTGCTTCTGATTCTGATTCCCTGCCTCTGATTCCCCATCTCTGATTCCGCACATCTGATTCCCTGCCTCTGATTCCCCACCTCTGATTCCCCATATCTGATTCCCCGCCTCTGTTTCCCCGCCTCTGATTCCCCGCCTCTGTTTCCCAATATCTAAGTCCCCACCTCTGATTCCCCAAATCTGATTCGCCGCCTCTGTTTCCCCGCCTCTGATTCCCCGCCTCTGATTCCCCATATCTGATTCCCCGCCTCTGATTGCCCACCTCTGATTCCCCGCGTCTGATACCCTGCCTCTGATTCCCCGCCTCTGATTTCCCATCTCTGATTCACCACCTCTGATTCCCGGCCTCTGATTCCCCATCTCTGATTCCGCACATCCGATTCCCTGCCTATGATTCCCCAACTCTGATTCCCCACCTCTGATTCCCCAGCTCTGATTCCCCGCCTCATATTCCCCGCGTCTGATTCCCTGCCTCTGATTCCCCGCCTCTGAATCCCTGCCTCTGATTCCCCATATCTGATTCCCCGCCTCTGATTCCCCAACTCTGATTCCCCGCTTCTGATTCCCTGCCTCTGATTCCCCGCCTCTGATTCCCCATCTGTGATTCACAACCTCTGATGCCCCACCTCTGATTCCCCATATCTGATTCCCTGCCTCTGTTTCCCCGCCTCTGATTCCCCGCCTCTGTTTCCCCATATCTGATTCCCCGCCTCTGATTCCCCAACTCTAATACCCCGCCTCTGATTCCCCAGCTCTGATTCCCCGCCTCTGATTCCCCGCATCTGATTCCCTGCCTCTGATTCCCCGCCTCTGATTCCAGGCCTCTGATTCCCATCATCTGATTCCGGCCTCTGATTCCCGGCCTCTGATTCCCTGCTTCTGATTCTGATTCCCTGCCTCTGATTCCCCATCTCTGATTCCGCACATCTGATTCCCTGCCTCTGATTCCCCACCTCTGATTCCCCATATCTGATTCCCCGCCTCTGTTTCCCCGCCTCTGATTCCCCGCCTCTGTTTCCCAATATCTAAGTCCCCACCTCTGATTCCCCAAATCTGATTCCCCACCTCTGATTCCCCACCTCTGATTCCCCGCCTCTGATTCCCCGCATCTGATTCCCTGCATCTGATTCCAAGCCTCTGATTCCCTGCCTCTGATTCCCAACCTCTGATTCCCCACCTCTGATTCCCCATATCTGATTCCCCGCCTCGGTTTCCCCGCCTCGGATTCCCCGCTTCAGTTTCCCCATATCTGATTCCCGGCCTCTGATTCCCCGCCTCTGATTCCCCGCCTCTGATTCCCTGCCTCTGATTCCCCATCTCCGATTCCCTGCCTCTTATTCCCAACCTCTGATTCCCCACCTCTGATTCCCCATATCTGATTCCCCGCCTCTGTTTCCCCGCCTCTGATTCCCCGCCTCTGATTCCCAACTCTGATTCCCCGCCTCTGATTCACCAGCTCTGATTCCCCGTGTTTGATTCCCTGCCTCTGATTCCCTGCCCTGATTCCCCATCTCTGTTTCACCGCCTTTGATTCGCCACCTCTGATTCCACATATCTGATTCCCCGCCTCTGTTTCCCCGACTCTGATTCCCTTCCTCTGATTCCCAACCTCTGATTCCACACCTCTGATTCCCCATATCTGATTCCCCGCCTCTATTTCCCCATATCTGAATCCCCACCTCTGATTCCCCAACTCTGATTCCCCGCCTCTGATTCCTCAGCTCTGATTCCCCGACTCTGATTCCCGGCGTCCGATTCCCTGCCTCTGATTCCCCGCCTCTGATTCCCCATCTCTGATTCCCCGCCTCTGATTCCCCGTGTCTGATTCCCTGCCTCTGATTCCCCGCCTCTGATTCCCTGACACTGAATCCCTGCCCCTGATTCCCCACCTCTGATTCCCCATATCTGATTCCCTGCCTCTTTTTCCCCGCATCTGATTCCCTGCCTCTGATTCCCCGCCTCTAATTCCCCATCTCTAATTCCCCACCTCTGATTCCCCGTGTCTGATTCCCTGCCTCTGATTCCCCGCCTCTGAATCCCAGCCTCTGATTCCCCATATCTGATTCCCCGCCTCTGATTCCCTGCCTCTGATTCCCCAGCTCTGATTCCCCGCCTTTGATTCCCCCCGTCTGATTCCCCATCTCTGATTCCGCACATCCGTTTCCCTGCCTCTGATTCCCCGCCTCTGATATCCCGCCTCTGATTCGCAACCTCTAATTCCCCACCTCTGATTTCCCATATCTGATTCCCCGCCTCTGTTTGCCTGCCTCTGATTCCCGGCCTCTGTTTCCCAATATCTGATTCCCCTCCTCTGATTCCCCAACTCTGATTCCCCGCCTCTGATTCCCCAGATTTGATTCCCCGCCTTTTATTCCCGGCCTCTGATTCCCTGCCACTGATTCCCCGCCTCTGATTCCCCACCTCTGATTCCCCATATCTGATTCCCCGCCTCTGTTTCCCCACCTCTGATTCCCGGCCTCTTATTCCCAGCATCTGATTCCCGGCCTCTGATTCCCTGCCTCTGATTCCCCGCCTCTGATTCCCCATCTCTGATTCCCCGCCTCTGATTCCCCGTGTCTGATTCCCTGCCTCTGATTCCCCGTCTCTGATTCCCCGCCTCTGATTCCCTGCCACTGATTCCCTGCCCCTGATTCCCCACCTCTGATTCCCCATATCTGATTCCCCGCCTCTGTTTCCCCAACTCTGATTCCCCTCCTCTAATTCGCCAGCTATGATTCCCCGCCTCTGATTCCCTGCGTCTGATTCCCTGCCTCTGATTCCCAGCCTCTGATTCCCCTTCTCTGATTCACCACCTCTGAATCCCCACCTCTCATTCCCCATCTCTGATTCCGCACATCCGATTCCCTGCCTCTGATTCCCCGCCTCTGATTCCCCGCCTCTGATTCCCCGCCTCTGATTCCCCGCGTCTGATTCCCTGCCACTGATTCCCTGCCCCTGATTCCCCACCTCTGATTCCCCATATCTGATTCCCCGTCTCTGTTTCCCCACCTCTGATTCCCCGCCTCTGTTACCCCATATCTGATTCCCCGCCTCTGATTCCCCAACTCTGATTCCCCTCCTCTAATTCGCCAGCTATGATTCCCCGCCTCTGATTCCCTGCATCTGATTCCCTGCCTCTGATTCCCAGCCTCTGATTCCCCTTCTCTGATTCACCTCCTCTGAATCCCCACCTCTGATTCCCCATCTCTGATTCCGCACATCCGATTCCCTGCCTCTGATTCCCCGCCTTTTATTCCCGGCCTCTGATTACCTGCCACTGATTCCCTGCTTCTGATTCTGATTCCCTGCCTCTGATTCCCCATCTCTGATTCCGCACATCTGATTCCCTGCCTCTGATTCCCCACCTCTGATTCCCCATATCTGATTCCCCGCCTCTGTTTCCCCGCCTCTGATTCCCCGCCTCTGTTTCCCGATATCTGATTCCCCGCCTCTGTTTCCCCAACTCTGATTCCCCTCCTCTAATTCGCCAGCTATGATTCCCCGCCTCTGATTCCCTGCGTCTGATTCCCTGCCTCTGATTCCCAGCCTCTGATTCCCCTTCTCTGATTCACCACCTCTGAATCCCCACCTCTGATTCCCCATCTCTGATTCCGCACATCCGATTCCCTGCCTCTGATTCCCAGCCTCTGAATCCCCGCCTCTGATTCGCAACCTCTAATTCCCCACCTCTGATTCCCCATATCTGATTCCCCGCCTCTGTTTCCCTGCCTCTGATTCCCGGCCTCTGTTTCCCCATATCTGATTCCCCTCCTCTGATTCCCCAACTCTGATTCCCCTCCTCTGATTCCCCAACTCTGATTCCCCGCCTCTGATTCCCCAGCTCTGATTCCCCGCCTTTTATTCCCGGCCTCTGATTCCCTGCCACTGATTCCCCGCCCCTGATTCCCCACCTCTGATTCCCCATATCTGATTCCCCGCCTCTGATTCCCCAACTCTGATTCCCCTCCTCTGATTCCCCAACTCTGATTCCCCGCCTCTGATTCCCCAGCTCTGATTCCCCGCCTTTTATTCCCGGCCTCTGATTACCTGCCACTGATTCCCTGCTTCTGATTCTGATTCCCTGCCTCTGATTCCCCATCTCTGATTCCGCACATCTGATTCCCTGCCTCTGATTCCCCACCTCTGATTCCCCATATCTGATTCCCCGCCTCTGTTTCCCCGCCTCTGATTCCCCGCCTCTGTTTCCCGATATCTGATTCCCCGCCTCTGTTTCCCCAACTCTGATTCCCCTCCTCTAATTCGCCAGCTATGATTCCCCGCCTCTGATTCCCTGCGTCTGATTCCCTGCCTCTGATTCCCAGCCTCTGATTCCCCTTCTCTGATTCACCACCTCTGAATCCCCACCTCTGATTCCCCATCTCTGATTCCGCACATCCGATTCCCTGCCTCTGATTCCCAGCCTCTGAATCCCCGCCTCTGATTCGCAACCTCTAATTCCCCACCTCTGATTCCCCATATCTGATTCCCCGCCTCTGTTTCCCTGCCTCTGATTCCCGGCCTCTGTTTCCCCATATCTGATTCCCCTCCTCTGATTCCCCAACTCTGATTCCCCAACTCTGATTCCCCTCCTCTAATTCGCCAGCTATGATTCCCCGCCTCTGATTCCCTGCATCTGATTCCCTGCCTCTGATTCCCAGCCTCTGATTCCCCTTCTCTGATTCGCCAGCTATGATTCCCCGCCTCTGATTCCCTGCATCTGATTCCCTGCCTCTGATTCCCAGCCTCTGATTCCCCTTCTCTGATTCACCTCCTCTGAATCCCCACCTCTGATTCCCCATCTCTGATTCCGCACATCCGATTCCCTGCCTCTGATTCCCCGCCTTTTATTCCCGGCCTCTGATTACCTGCCACTGATTCCCTGCTTCTGATTCTGATTCCCTGCCTCTGATTCCCCATCTCTGATTCCGCACATCTGATTCCCTGCCTCTGATTCCCCACCTCTGATTCCCCATATCTGATTCCCCGCCTCTGTTTCCCCGCCTCTGATTCCCCGCCTCTGTTTCCCGATATCTGATTCCCCGCCTCTGTTTCCCCAACTCTGATTCCCCTCCTCTAATTCGCCAGCTATGATTCCCCGCCTCTGATTCCCTGCGTCTGATTCCCTGCCTCTGATTCCCAGCCTCTGATTCCCCTTCTCTGATTCACCACCTCTGAATCCCCACCTCTGATTCCCCATCTCTGATTCCGCACATCCGATTCCCTGCCTCTGATTCCCAGCCTCTGAATCCCCGCCTCTGATTCGCAACCTCTAATTCCCCACCTCTGATTCCCCATATCTGATTCCCCGCCTCTGTTTCCCTGCCTCTGATTCCCGGCCTCTGTTTCCCCATATCTGATTCCCCTCCTCTGATTCCCCAACTCTGATTCCCCGCCTCTGATTCCCCAGCTCTGATTCCCCGCCTTTTATTCCCGGCCTCTGATTCCCTGCCACTGATTCCCCGCCCCTGATTCCCCACCTCTGATTCCCCATATCTGATTCCCCGCCTCTGTTTCCCCAGCTCTGATTCCCCACCTCTGATTCCCCAGCTCTGATTCCCTGCCACTGATTCCCCGCCCCTGATTCCCCACCTCTGATTCCCCATATCTGATTCCCCGCCCCTGAATCCCCACCTCTGATTCCCCATCTCTGATTCCGCACATCCGATTCCCTGCCTCTGATTCCCAGCCTCTGAATCCCCGCCTCTGATTCGCAACCTCTAATTCCCCACCTCTGATTCCCCATATCTGATTCCCCGCCTCTGTTTCCCTGCCTCTGATTCCCGGCCTCTGTTTCCCCATATCTGATTCCCCTCCTCTGATTCCCCAACTCTGATTCCCCTCCTCTGATTCCCCAACTCTGATTCCCCGCCTCTGATTCCCCAGCTCTGATTCCCCGCCTTTTATTCCCGGCCTCTGTTTCCCCGCCTCTGATTCCCCGCCTCCGTTTCCCGATATCTGATTCCCCGCCTCTGTTTCCCCAACTCTGATTCCCCTCCTCTAATTCGCCAGCTATGATTCCCCGCCTCTGATTCCCTGCGTCTGATTCCCTGCCTCTGATTCCCAGCCTCTGATTCCCCTTCTCTGATTCACCACCTCTGAATCCCCACCTCTGATTCCCCATCTCTGATTCCGCACATCCGATTCCCTGGCTCTGATTCCCAGCCTCTGAATCCCCGCCTCTGATTCGCAACCTCTAATTCCCCACCTCTGATTCCCCATATCTGATTCCCCGCCTCTGTTTCCCTGCCTCTGATTCCCGGCCTCTGTTTCCCCATATCTGATTCCCCTCCTCTGATTCCCCAACTCTGATTCCCCGCCTCTGATTCCCCAGCTCTGATTCCCCGCCTTTTATTCCCGGCCTCTGATTCCCTGCCACTGATTCCCCGCCCCTGATTCCCCACCTCTGATTCCCCATATCTGATTCCCCGCCTCTGTTTCCCCAGCTCTGATTCCCCACCTCTGATTCCCCAGCTCTGATTCCCTGCCACTGATTCCCCGCCCCTGATTCCCCACCTCTGATTCCCCATATCTGATTCCCCGCCTCTGTTTCCCCAGCTCTGATTCCCTGCCTCTGATTCCCTGCCCTGATTCCCCATCTCTGTTTCACCGCCTTTGATTCGCCACCTCTGATTCCCCATATCTGATTCCCCGCCTCTGTTTCCCCGCCTCTGATTCCCTGCCTCTGATTCCCAACCTCTGATTCCACACCTCTGATTCCCCATATCTGATTCCCCGCCTCTATTTCCCCATATCTGATTCCCCGCCTCTGATTCCCCAACTCTGATTCCCCGCCTCTGATTCCCCAACTCTGATTCCCCGCCTCTGATTCCCGGCGTCCGATTCCCTGCCTCTGATTCCCCGCCTCTGATTCGCCATCTCTGATTTCCCGCCTCTGATTCCCCGTGTCTGATTCCCTGCCTCTGATTCCCCGCCTCAGATTCCCCGCCTCTGATTCCCTGCCACTGATTCCCTGCCCCTGATTCCCCACCTCTGATTCCCCATATCTGATTCCCCGCCTCTGTTTCCCCGCCTCTGATTCCCCGCCTCTGATTCCCCATATCTGATTCCCTGCCTCTGATTCCACAACTCTGATTCCCCGCCTCTGATTCCCCAGCTCTGAAACCCCGCCTCTGATTCCCCGCGTCTGATTCCCTCCCTCTGATTCCCCGCCTTGATTCCCCATCTCTGATTCACAACCTCTGATTCCCCACCTCTGATTCCCCATATCTGATTCCCCGCCTCTGTTTCCCCGCCTCTGATTCCCCGCCTCTGATTCCCCATATCTGATTCCCCGGCTCTGATTGCCCACCTCTGATTCCCCGCCTCTGATTCGCCAGCTCTGATTCCCCGCCTCTGAATCCCCGCATCGGATTCCCTGCCTCTGATTCCCCGCCTCTGATTCCCCATCTCTGATTCACCGCCTTTGATTCCCCACCTCTGATTCTCCATATCTGATTCCCCACCTCTGTATCCCCGCCTCTGATTCCCCGCCTCTGATTCTCCATATCTCATTCCCCGCCTCTGAATCCCCATCTCTGATTCTCGGACTCTGATTCCCCACCTCTGATTCCCGGCCTCTTATTCCCAGCATCTGATTCCCGGCCTCTGATTCCCGGCCTCTGATTCCCCGCTTCTGATTCTGATTCCCTGCCTCTGATTCCCCATCTCTGATTCCGCACATCTGATTCCCTGCCTCTGATTCCCCACCTCTGATTCCCCATATCTGATTCCCCGCCTCTGTTTCCCCGCCTCTGATTCCCCGCCTCTGTTTCCCCATATCTAATTCCCCACCTCTGATGCCCCAACTCTGATTCCCCGCCTCTGATTCCCCAGCTCTGATTCCCCGCCTCTGATTCCCCGCAACCGATTCCCCATGTCTGATTCCCCGCCTCTGTTTCCCCGCCTCTGTTTCCCCGCCTCTGTTTCCCCATATCTGATTCCCCGCCTCTGATTCCCCAGCTCTGATTCCCTGCCTCTGATTCCCCGCGTTCTATTCGCTGACTCTGATTCCCCTCCTGTGATTCCCCATCTCTGATTCACCACCTCTGATTCCCCACCTCTGATTCCCCATATCTAATTCCCCGCCTCTGCTTGCCTGCCTCTCATTCCCCGCCTCTGTTTCCCCATATCTGATTCCCCGCCTCTGAATCCCCAACTCTGATTCCCTGCCTCTGATTCACCAGCTCTGATTCCCAGCCTTTGATTCCCCCCGTCTGATTCCCAGCCTCTGAATCCCCGTCTGATTTCTTGCCTCTGATTCCCCACATCTGATTCCCCATCTCTGATTCCGCACAACCGATTCCCTGCCTCTGATTCCCCGACTCTGATTCCACACCTCTGATTCCCCAGCTCTGATTCCCCGCCTCTGATTCCCCGCGTCTGATTCCCTGCCTGTGATTCCCCGCCTCTGATTCCCCATCTCTGATTCCCCACCTCTGATTCCCCGTGTCTGATTCCCTTCCTTTGATTCCCCGCCTCTGATTCCCCGCCTCTGATTCCCTGCCACTGATTCCCCGCCCCTGATTCCCCACCTCTGATTCTCCATATCTTATTCCCCGCCTCTGTTTCCCCCCCTCTGATTCCCAGCCTCTGATTCCCCAGCTCTGATTTCCCGCCTCTGATTCCCGGCATCCGATTCCCTGCCTCTGATTCCCCGCCTCTGATTCCCCATCTCTGATTCCCCGCCTCTGATTCCCCGTGTCTGATTCCCTGCCTCTGATTCCCCGCCTCTGATTCCCCATATCTGATTCCCCGCCTCTGATTCCCCGTGTCTGATTCCCTGCCTCTGATTCCCCGACTCTGATTCCCAGCATCCGATTCCCTGCCTCTGATTCCCCGCCTCTGATTCCCCATCTCTGATTCCCCGCCTCTGATTCCCCGTGTCTGATTCCCTGCTTTTGATTCCCCGCCTCTGATTCCCCGCCTCTGATTCCCTGCCACTGATTTCCTGCCCCTGATTCCCCACCTCTGTTTCCCCACATCTGATTCCCCGCCTCTGTTTCCCCGCCTCTGATTCCCCGCCTCTTATTCCCCATATCTGATTCCCTGCCTCTGATTCCCCAACTCTGATTCCCCGCCTCTGATTCCCCAGCTCTGAAACCCCGCCTCTGATTCCACGCGTCTGATTCCCTGCCTCTGATTCCCCGCCTTGATTCCCCATCTCTGATTCACAACCTCTGATTCCCCACCTCTGATTCCCTATATTTGATTCCCCGCCTCTGTTTCCCCGCCTCTGATTCCCCGCCTCTGATTCCCCATATCTGATTCCCCGCCTCTGATTGCCCACCTCTGATTCCCAGCCTCTGATTCGCCAGCTCTGATTCCCCGCCTCTGATTCCCCGCATCTGATTCCCTGCCTCTGATTCCCCGCCTCTGATTCCCCATCTCTGATTCACCGCCTTTGATTCGCCACCTCTGATTCCCCATATCTGATTCCCCACCTCTGATTCCCGGCCTCTTATTCCCAGCATCTGATTCCCGGCCTCTGATTTCCGGCCTCTGATTCCCCGCTTCTGATTCTGATTCCCTGCCTCTTATTCCCCATCTCTGATTTCGCACATCTGATTCCCTGCCTCTGATTCCCCACCTCTGATTCCCCATATCTGATTCCCCGCCTCTGTTTCCCCGCCTCTGATTCCCCGCCTCTGTTTCCCTATATCTAATTCCCCACCTCTGATGCCCCAACTCTGATTCCCCGCCTCTGATTCCCCAGCTCTGATTCCCCGCCTCTGATTCCCTGCATCCGATTCCCCATATCTGATTCCCCGCCTCTGTTTCACCGCCTCTGATTCCCCGCCTCTGTTTCCCCATATCTGATTCCCGCCTCTGATTCCCAACTATGTATCCCCTCCTCTGATTCCCCAGCTCTGATTCCCTGCCTCTGATTCCCCGCGTCCTATTCCCTGCCTCTGATTCCCCGCCTCTGATTCCCCATCTGTGATTCACAACCTCTGATACCCCACCTCAGATTCCCCATATCTGATTCCCCGCCTCTGAATCCCCAACTCTGATTCCCTGCCTCAGATTCCCCAGCTCTGATTCCCCGCCTTTGATTCCCCCCGTCTGATTCCCAGCCTCTGAATCCCCGTGTCTGATTTCCTGCCTCTGATTCCCCGCCTCTGATTCCCCATCTCTGATTCACCGCCTCTGATTCCCCACCTCTGATTCCCCCTCTCAGATTCCGCACATCCAATTCCCTGCCTCTGATTCCCCAACTCTGATTCCCCACCTCTGATTCCCCAGCTCTGATTCCCCGCCTCAGATTCCCCGCGTCTGATTCCCTGCCTCTGATTCCCCGCCTCTGATTCCCTGCCTCTGATTCCCCATATCTGATTCCCCGCCTCTGATTCCGCAACTCTGATTCCCCGCTTCTGATTCCCCAGCTCTGAATCCCCGCCTCTGATTCCCCGCGTCTGATTCCCTGCCTCTGATTCCCCGCCTCTGATTCCCCATCTGTGATTCACAACTTCTGATGCCCCACCTCTGATTCCCCATATCTGATTCCCTGCCTCTGTTTCCCCGCCTCTGATTCCCCACCTCTGTTTCCCCATATCTGATTCCCCGCCTCTGATTCCCCAACTCTAATACCCCGCCTCTGATTCCCCAGCTCTGATTCCCCGCCTCTGATTCCCCGCATCTGATTCCCTGCCTCTGATTCCCCGCCTCTGATTCCAGGCCTCTGATTCCCAGCATCTGATTCCGGCCTCTGATTCCCGGCCTCTGATTCCCTTCTTCTGATTCTGATTCCCTGCCTCTGATTCCCTGCCTCTGATTCCGCACATCTCATTCCCCGCCTCTGATTCCCCACCTCTGATTCCCCATATCTGATTCCCCACCTCTGATGCCCCAACTCTGATTCCCCGCCTCTGATTCCCCAGCTCTGATTCCCCGCCTCTGATTCCCCGCAACCGATTCCCCATGTCTGATTCCCCGCCTCTGTTTCCCCGCCTCTGTTTCCCCGCCTCTGTTTCCCCATATCTGATTCCCCGCCTCTGATTCCCCAGCTCTGATTCCCTGCCTCTGATTCCCCGCGTTCTATTCGCTGACTCTGATTCCCCTCCTGTGATTCCCCATCTCTGATTCACCACCTCTGATTCCCCACCTCTGATTCCCCATATCTAATTCCCCGCCTCTGCTTGCCTGCCTCTCATTCCCCGCCTCTGTTTCCCCATATCTGATTCCCCGCCTCTGAATCCCCAACTCTGATTCCCTGCCTCTGATTCACCAGCTCTGATTCCCAGCCTTTGATTCCCCCCGTCTGATTCCCAGCCTCTGAATCCCCGTCTGATTTCTTGCCTCTGATTCCCCACATCTGATTCCCCATCTCTGATTCCGCACAACCGATTCCCTGCCTCTGATTCCCCGACTCTGATTCCACACCTCTGATTCCCCAGCTCTGATTCCCCGCCTCTGATTCCCCGCGTCTGATTCCCTGCCTGTGATTCCCCGCCTCTGATTCCCCATCTCTGATTCCCCACCTCTGATTCCCCGTGTCTGATTCCCTTCCTTTGATTCCCCGCCTCTGATTCCCCGCCTCTGATTCCCTGCCACTGATTCCCCGCCCCTGATTCCCCACCTCTGATTCTCCATATCTTATTCCCCGCCTCTGTTTCCCCCCCTCTGATTCCCAGCCTCTGATTCCCCAGCTCTGATTTCCCGCCTCTGATTCCCGGCATCCGATTCCCTGCCTCTGATTCCCCGCCTCTGATTCCCCATCTCTGATTCCCCGCCTCTGATTCCCCGTGTCTGATTCCCTGCCTCTGATTCCCCGCCTCTGATTCCCCATATCTGATTCCCCGCCTCTGATTCCCCGTGTCTGATTCCCTGCCTCTGATTCCCCGACTCTGATTCCCAGCATCCGATTCCCTGCCTCTGATTCCCCGCCTCTGATTCCCCATCTCTGATTCCCCGCCTCTGATTCCCCGTGTCTGATTCCCTGCTTTTGATTCCCCGCCTCTGATTCCCCGCCTCTGATTCCCTGCCACTGATTTCCTGCCCCTGATTCCCCACCTCTGTTTCCCCACATCTGATTCCCCGCCTCTGTTTCCCCGCCTCTGATTCCCCGCCTCTTATTCCCCATATCTGATTCCCTGCCTCTGATTCCCCAACTCTGATTCCCCGCCTCTGATTCCCCAGCTCTGAAACCCCGCCTCTGATTCCACGCGTCTGATTCCCTGCCTCTGATTCCCCGCCTTGATTCCCCATCTCTGATTCACAACCTCTGATTCCCCACCTCTGATTCCCTATATTTGATTCCCCGCCTCTGTTTCCCCGCCTCTGATTCCCCGCCTCTGATTCCCCATATCTGATTCCCCGCCTCTGATTGCCCACCTCTGATTCCCAGCCTCTGATTCGCCAGCTCTGATTCCCCGCCTCTGATTCCCCGCATCTGATTCCCTGCCTCTGATTCCCCGCCTCTGATTCCCCATCTCTGATTCACCGCCTTTGATTCGCCACCTCTGATTCCCCATATCTGATTCCCCACCTCTGATTCCCGGCCTCTTATTCCCAGCATCTGATTCCCGGCCTCTGATTTCCGGCCTCTGATTCCCCGCTTCTGATTCTGATTCCCTGCCTCTTATTCCCCATCTCTGATTTCGCACATCTGATTCCCTGCCTCTGATTCCCCACCTCTGATTCCCCATATCTGATTCCCCGCCTCTGTTTCCCCGCCTCTGATTCCCCGCCTCTGTTTCCCTATATCTAATTCCCCACCTCTGATGCCCCAACTCTGATTCCCCGCCTCTGATTCCCCAGCTCTGATTCCCCGCCTCTGATTCCCTGCATCCGATTCCCCATATCTGATTCCCCGCCTCTGTTTCACCGCCTCTGATTCCCCGCCTCTGTTTCCCCATATCTGATTCCCGCCTCTGATTCCCAACTATGTATCCCCTCCTCTGATTCCCCAGCTCTGATTCCCTGCCTCTGATTCCCCGCGTCCTATTCCCTGCCTCTGATTCCCCGCCTCTGATTCCCCATCTGTGATTCACAACCTCTGATACCCCACCTCAGATTCCCCATATCTGATTCCCCGCCTCTGAATCCCCAACTCTGATTCCCTGCCTCAGATTCCCCAGCTCTGATTCCCCGCCTTTGATTCCCCCCGTCTGATTCCCAGCCTCTGAATCCCCGTGTCTGATTTCCTGCCTCTGATTCCCCGCCTCTGATTCCCCATCTCTGATTCACCGCCTCTGATTCCCCACCTCTGATTCCCCCTCTCAGATTCCGCACATCCAATTCCCTGCCTCTGATTCCCCAACTCTGATTCCCCACCTCTGATTCCCCAGCTCTGATTCCCCGCCTCAGATTCCCCGCGTCTGATTCCCTGCCTCTGATTCCCCGCCTCTGATTCCCTGCCTCTGATTCCCCATATCTGATTCCCCGCCTCTGATTCCGCAACTCTGATTCCCCGCTTCTGATTCCCCAGCTCTGAATCCCCGCCTCTGATTCCCCGCGTCTGATTCCCTGCCTCTGATTCCCCGCCTCTGATTCCCCATCTGTGATTCACAACTTCTGATGCCCCACCTCTGATTCCCCATATCTGATTCCCTGCCTCTGTTTCCCCGCCTCTGATTCCCCACCTCTGTTTCCCCATATCTGATTCCCCGCCTCTGATTCCCCAACTCTAATACCCCGCCTCTGATTCCCCAGCTCTGATTCCCCGCCTCTGATTCCCCGCATCTGATTCCCTGCCTCTGATTCCCCGCCTCTGATTCCAGGCCTCTGATTCCCAGCATCTGATTCCGGCCTCTGATTCCCGGCCTCTGATTCCCTTCTTCTGATTCTGATTCCCTGCCTCTGATTCCCTGCCTCTGATTCCGCACATCTCATTCCCTGCCTCTGATTCCCCACCTCTGATTCCCCATATCTGATTCCCCGCCTCTGTTTCCCCGCCTCTGATTCCCCGCCTCTGTTTCCCAATATCTAAGTCCCCACCTCTGATTCCCCAAATCTGATTCCCCACCTCTGATTCCCCAGCTCTGATTCCCCGCCTCTGATTCCCCGCATCTGATACCCTGCATCTGATTCCAAGCCTCTGATTCCCTGCCTCTGATTCCCAACCTCTGATTCCCCACCTCTGATTCCCCATATCTGATTCCCCGCCTCTGTTTCCCCGCCTCGGATTCCCCGCCTCTGTTTCCCCATATCTGATTCCCGGCCTCTGATTCCCCGCCTCTGATTCCCCATATCTGATTCCCTGCCTCTGATTCCACGCCTCTGATTCACCATATCTGATTCCCTGCCTCTGATTCCCCAACTCTGATTCCCCGCCTCTGATTCCCTAGCTCTGAATCCCCGCCTCTGTTTCCCCGCGTCTGATTCCCTGCCTCTGATTCCCCGCCTTGATTCCCCATCTCTGATTCACAACCTCTGATTCCCCACCTCTGATTCCCTATATTTGATTCCCCGCCTCTGTTTCCCCGCCTCTGATTCCCCGCCTCTGATTCCCCATATCTGATTCCCCGCCTCTGATTGCACACCTCTGATTCCCAGCCTCTGATTCGCCAGCTCTGATTCCCCGCCTCTGATTCCCCGCATCTGATTCCCTGCCTCTGATTCCCCGCCTCTGATTCCCCATCTCTGATTCACCGCCTTTGATTCGCCACCTCTGATTCCCCATATCTGATTCCCCACCTCTGTTTCCCCGCCTCTTATTCCCCGCCTCTGATTCTCCATATCTCATTCCCCGCCTCTGAATCCCCATCTCTGATTCCCGGACTCTGATTCCCCTCCTCTGATTCCCGGCCTCTTATTCCCAGCATCTGATTCCCGGCCTCTGATTCCCGGCCTCTGATTCCCCGCTTCTGATTCCCTGCCTCTGATTCCCCATCTCTGATTCCGCACATCTGATTCCCTGCCTCTGATTCCCCACCTCTGATTCCCCATATCTGATTCCCCGCCTCTGTTTCCCCGCATCTGATTCCCTGCCTCTGTTTCCCTATATCTAATTCCCCACCTCTGATGCCCCAACTCTGATTCCCCGCCTCTGATTCCCCAGCTCTGATTCCCCGCCTCTGATTCCCTGCATCCGATTCCCCATATCTGATTCCCTGCCTCTGTTTCCCCGCCTCTGATTCCCCGCCTCTGTTTCCTCATATCTGATTCCCGCCTCTGATTCCCAACTATGATTCCCCGCCTCTGATTCCCCAGCTCTGATTCCCTCCCTCTGATTCCCCGCGTTCTATTCCCTGCCTCTGATTCCCCGCCTGTGATTCCCCATCACTGATTCACCACCTCTGATTCCCTACCTCTGATTCCCCATATCTAATTCCCCGCCTCTGTTTGCCCGCCTATGATTCCCCGCCTCTGTTTCCCCATATCTGATTCCCCGCCTCTGAATCCCCAACTCTGATTCCCTGCCTCAGATTCCCCAGCTCTGATTCCCCGCCTCAGATTCCCCGCGTCTGATTCCCTGCCTCTGATTCCCAGCCTCTGAATCCCCGTGTCTGATTTCCTGCCTCTGATTCCCCGCCTCTGATTCCCCATCTCTGATTCACCGCCTCTGATTCCCCACCTCTGATTCCCCATCTCTGATTCCGCACATCCAATTCCCTGCCTCTGATTCCCCAACTCTGATTCCCCACCTCTGATTCCCCAGCTCTGATTCCCCGCCTCAGATTCCCCGCGTCTGATTCCCTGCCTCTGATTCCCCGCCTCTGATTCCCTGCCTCTGATTCCCCATATCTGATTCCCCGCCTCTGATTCCCCAACTCTGATTCCCCGCTTCTGATTCCCCAGCTCTGAATCCCCGCCTCTGATTCCCCGCGTCTGATTCCCTGCCTCTGATTCCCAACCTCTGATTCCCCACCTCTGATTCCCCATATCTGTTTCCCCGCCTCTGTTTCCCCGCCTCTGATTCCCCGCCTCTGATTCCCAACTCTGATTCCCCGCCTCTGATTCCCCAGCTCTGATTCCCCATGTTTGATTCCCTGCCTCTGATTCCCTGCCCTGATTCCCCATCTCTGTTTCACCGCCTTTGATTCGCCACCTCTGATTCCACATATCTGATTCCCCGCCTCTGTTTCCCCGACTCTGATTCCCTTCCTCTGATTCCCAACCTCTGATTCCACACCTCTGATTCCCCATATCTGATTCCCCGCCACTGTTTCCCCGCCTCTGATTCCCCGCCTCTGATTCCCCATATCTGATTCCCTGCCTCTGATTCCCCAACTCTGATTCCCCGCCTCTGATTCCCCAGCTCTGAATCCCCGCCTCTGATTCCCCGTGTCTGATTCCCTGCCTCTGATTCCCCGCCTTGATTCCCCATCTCTGATTCACAACCTCTGATTCCCCACCTCTGATTCCCTATATTTGATTCCCCGCCTCTGTTTCCCCACCTCTGATTCCCCGCCTCTGATTCCCCATATCTGATTCCCCGCCTCTGATTGCCCACCTCTGATTCCCCGCCTCTGATTCGCCAGCTCTGATTCCCCACCTCTGATTCCCCGCATCTGATTCCCTGCCTCTGATTCCCCGCCTCTGATTCCCCATCTGTGATTCACCGCCTTTGATTCGCCACCTCTGATTCCCCATATCTGATTCCCCACCTCTGTTTCCCGGCCTCTGATTCCCCGCCTCTGATTCTCCATATCTCATTCCCCGCCTCTGAATCCCCATCTCTGATTCCCGGACTCTGATTCCCCACCTCTGATTCCCGGCCTCTTATTCCCAGCATCTGATTCCCGGCCTCTGATTCCCGGCCTCTGATTCCCCGCTTCTGATTCTGATTCCCTGCCTCTGATTCCCCATCTCTGATTCCGCACATCTGATTCCCTGCCTCTGATTCCCCCCCTCTGATTCCCCATATCTGATTCCCCGCCTCTGTTTCCCCGCCTCTGATTTCCCGCCTCTGTTTCCCTATATCTAATTCCCCACCTCTGATGCCCCAACTCTGATACCCCGCCTCTGATTCCCCAGCTCTGATTCCCCGCCTCTGATTCCCCGCATCCGATTCCCCATATCTGATTCCCCGCGTCTGTTTCCCCGCCTCTGATTCCCCGCCTCTGTTTCCCCATATCTGATTCCCCACCTCTGATTCCCAACTATGATTCCCCGCCTCTGATTCCCCAGCTCTGATTCCCTGCGTCTGATTCCCTGCGTTCTATTCCCTGCCTCTGATTCCCCGCCTGTGATTCCCCATCACTGATTCACCACCTCTGATTCCCCACCTCTGATTCCCCATATCTAATTCCCCGCCTCTGTTTGCCCGCCTCTGATTCCCCGCCTCTGTTTCCCCATATCTGATTCCCCGTCTCTGAATCCCCAACTCTGATTCCCTGCCTCTGATTCCCCTGCTCTGATTCCCCGCCTTTGATTCCCCCCGTCTGATTCCCACCCTCTGAATCCCCGTGTCTGATTTCCGGCCTCTGATTTCCCGCCTCTGATTCCCCAGCTCTGATTCCCCGCCTCTGATTCCCCGCATCTGATTCCCCATCTCTGAATCCGCACATCCGATTCCCTGCCTCTGATTCCCCGCCTCTGATTCCCCATCTCTGATTCCCCACCTCTGATTCCCCGTGTCTGATTCCCTGCCTCTGATTCCCCGCCTCTGAATCCCAGCCTCTGATTCCCCATATCTGATTCCCCGCCTCTGATTCCCTGCCTCTGATTCCCCAGCTCTGATTCCCCGCCTTTGATTCCCCCCGTCTGATTCCCAGCCTCTGAATCCCCGTGTCTGAATTCCTGCCTCTGATTCCCCGCCTCTGATTCCCCATCTCTGATTCACCGCCTCTGATTCCCCATCTCTGATTCCCCACCTCTGATTCCCCATATCTGATTCCCTGCCTCTGTTTCCCCGCCTCTGATTCCCCACCTCTGTTTCCCCATATCTGATTCCCCGCCTCTGATTCCCCAACTCTAATACCCCACCTCTGATTCCCCAGCTCTGATTCCCCGCCTCTGATTCCCCGCATCTGATTCCCTGCCTCTGATTCCCCGCCTCTGATTCCAGGCCTCTGATTCCCAGCATCCGATTCCGTCCTCTGATTCCCGGCCTCTGATTCCCTGCTTCTGATTCTGATTCCCTGCCTCTGATTCCCCATCTCTGATTCCGCACATCTGATTCCTTGCCTCTGATTCCCCACCTCTGATTCCCCATATCTGATTCCCCGCCTGGGTTTCCCCGCCTCTGATTCCCCGCCTCTGTTTCCCAATATCTAAGTCCCCGCATCTGATTCCCCAAATCTGATTCCCCACCTCTGATTCCCCAGCTCTGATTCCCCGCCTCTGATTCCCCGCATCTGATTCCCTGCATCTGATTCCAAGCCTCTGATTCCCTGCCTCTGATTCCCAACCTCTGATTCCCCACCTCTGATTCCCCATATCTGATTCCCCGCCTCTGTTTCCCCGCCTCGGATTCCCCGCCTCTGTTTCCCCATATCTGATTCCCGGCCTCTGATTCCCCGCCTCTGATTCCCCGCCTCTGATTCCCTGCCTCTGATTCCCCATCTCCGATTCCGCACATCTGATTCCCTTCCTCTGATTCCCCGCCTCTGATTCCCCGCCTCTGATTCCCTGCCTCTGATTCCCAACCTCGGATTCCCCACCTCTGATTCCCCATATCTGATTCCCCGCCTCTGTTTCCCCGACTCTGATTCCCTGCCTCTGATTCCCAACTCTGATTCCCCACCTCTGATTCCCCAGCTCTGATTCCCCGTGTTTGATTCCCTGCCTCTGATTCCCTGCCCTGATTCCCCATCTCTGTTTCACCGCCTTTGATTCGCCACCTCTGATTCCCCATATCTGATTCCCCGCCTCTGTTTCCCCGACTCTGATTCCCTGCCTCTGATTCCCAACCTCTGATTCCACACCTCTGATTCCCCATATCTGATTCCCCGCCTCTATTTCCCCATATCTGATTCCCCGCCTCTGATTCCCCAACTCTGATTCCCCACCTCTGATTCCCCAGCTCTGATTCCCCGACTCTGATTCCCGGAGTCCGATTCCCTGCCTCTGATTCCCCGCCTCTGATTCCCCATCTCTGATTCCCCGCCTCCGATTCCCCATGTCTGATTCCCTGCCTCTGATTCCCCGCCTCTGATTCCCCGCCTCTGATTCCCTGCCACTGATTCCCTACCCCTGATTCCCCAATTCTGATTCCCCATATCTGATTCCCCGCCTCTGTTTCCCCGCCTCTGATTCCCCGCCTCTGATTCCCCATATCTGATTCCCTGCCTCTGATTCCCCAACTCTGATTCACCGCCTCTGATTCCCCAGCTCTGAATCCCCGCCTCTGATTCCCCGCGTCTGATTCCCTGCCTCTGATTCCCCGCCTTGATTCCCCATCTCTGATTCACCACCTCTGATTCCCCACCTCTGATTCCCTATATTTGATTCCCCGCCTCTGTTTCCCCGCCTCTGATTCGCAACCTCTAATTCCCCACCTCTGATTCCCCATATCTGATTCCCCGCCTCTGTTACCCTGCCTCTGATTCCCGGCCTCTGTTTCCCCATATCTGATTCCCCTCCTCTGATTCCCCAACTCTGATTCCCCGCCTCTGATTCCCCAGCTCTGATTCCCCGCCTTTTATTCCCGGCCTCTGATTCCCTGCCACTGATTCCCCGCCCCTGATTCCCCACCTCTGATTCCCCATATCTGATTCCCCGCCTCTGTTTCCCCAGCTCTGATTCCCCACCTCTGATTCCCCAGCTCTGATTCCCTGCCACTGATTCCCCGCCCCTGATTCCCCACCTCTGATTTCCCATATCTGATTCCCCGCCTCTGTTTCCCCAGCTCTGATTCCCTGCCTCTGATTCCCTGCCCTGATTCCCCATTTCTGTTTCACCGCCTTTGATTCGCCACCTCTGATTCCCCATATCTGATTCCCCGCCTCTGTTTCCCCGCCTCTGATTCCCTGCCTCTGATTCCCAACCTCTGATTCCACACCTCTGATTCCCCATATCTGATTCCCCGCCTCTATTTCCCCATATCTGATTCCCCGCCTCTGATTCCCCAACTCTGATACCCCGCCTCTGATTCCCCAGCTCTGATTTCCTGCCTCTGATTCCCGGCGTCCGATTCCCTGCCTCTGATTCCCCGCCTCTGATTCCCCATCTCTGATTCTCCATATCTGATTCCCCGCCTCTGAATCCCCATCTCTGATTCCCGGACTCTGATTCCCTGCCTCTGATTCCCCGCATCTGATTCCCTGCCTCTGATTCCCCGCCTCTGATTCCAGGCCTCTGATTCCCAGCATCTGATTCCGTCCTCTGATTCCCGGCCTCTGATTCCCTGCTTCTGATTCTGATTCCCTGCCTCTGATTCCCCATCTCTGATTCCGCACATCTTATTCCTTGCCTCTGATTCCCCACCTCTGATTCCCCATATCTGATTCCCCGCCTGGGTTTCCCCGCCTCTGATTCCCCGCCTCTGTTTCCCAATATCTAAGTCCCCGCATCTGATTCCCCAAATCTGATTCCCCACCTCTGATTCCCCAGCTCTGATTCCCCGCCTCAGATTCCCCGCGTCTGATTCCCTGCCTCTGATTCCCCGCCTCTGATTCCCTGCCTCAGATTCCCCATATCTGATTCCCCGCCTCTGATTCCCCAACTCTGATTCCCCGCTTCTGATTCCCCAGCTCTGAATCCCCGCCTCTGATTCCCCGCGTCTGATTCCCTGCCTCTGATTCCCCGCCTCTGATTCCCCATCTGTGATTCACAACCTCTGATGCCCCACCTCTGATTCCCCATATCTGATTCCCCGCCTCTGTTTCCCCGCCTCTGATTCCCCGCCTCTGATTCCCCATATCTGATTCCCCGCCTCTGATTGTCCACCTCTGATTCCCCGCGTCTGATACCCTGCCTCTGATTCCCCGCCTCTGATTCCCCATCTCTGATTCACCACCTCTGATTCCCGGCCTCTGATTCCCCATCTCTGATTCCGCACATCCGATTCCCTGCCTATGTTTCCCCACCTCTGATTCCCCGCCTCTGATTCCCCATATCTGATTCCCTGCCTCTGTTTCCCCGCCTCTGATTCCCTACCTCTGTTTCCCCATATCTGATTCCCCGCCTCTGATTCCCCAACTCAAATACCCCGCCTCTGATTACCCAGCTCTGATTCCCCGCCTCTGAATCCCCGCATCTGATTCCCTGACTCTGATTCCCCGCCTCTGATTCCAGGCCTCTGATTCCCATCATCTGATTCCGGCCTCTGATTCCCGGCCTCTGATTCCCTGCTTCTGATTCTGATTCCCTGCCTCTGATTCCCCATCTCTGATTCCGCACATCTGATTCCCTGCCTCTGATTCCCCACCTCTGATTCCCCATATCTGATTCCCCGCCTCTGTTTCCCCGCCTCTGATTCCCCGCCTCTGTTTCCCAATATCTAAGTCCCCACCTCTGATTCCCCAAATCTGATTCCCCACCTCTGTTTCCCCAGCTCTGATTCCCCGCCTCTGATGCCCCGCATCTGATTCCCTGCATCTGATTCCAAGCCTCTGATTCCCTGCCTCTGATTCCCAACCTCTGATTCCCCACCTCTGATTCCCCATATCTGATTCCCCGCCTCTGTTTCCCCGCCTCGGATTCCCCGCCTCAGTTTCCCCATATCTGATTCCCGGCCTCTGATTCCCCGCCTCTGATTCCCCGCCTCTGATTCCCTGCCTCTGATTCCCCATCTCCGATTCCGCACATCTGATTCCCTTCCTCTGATTCCCCGCCTCTGATTCCCCGCCTCTGATTCCCTGCCTCTGATTCCCAACCTCTGATTCCCCACCTCTGATTCCCCATATCTGATTCCCCGCCTCTGTTTCCCCGCCTCTGATTCCCCACCTCTGATTCCCAACTCTGATTCCCCGCCTCTGATTCCCCAGCTCTGATTCCCCGTGTTTGATTCCCTGCCTCTGATTCCCTGCCCTGATTCCCCATCTCTGTTTCACCGCCTTTGATTCGCCACCTCTGATTCCACATATCTGATTCCCCGCCTCTGTTTCCCCGACTCTGATTCCCTTCCTCTGAATCCCAACCTCTGATTCCACACCTCTGATTCCCCATATCTGATTCCCCGCCTCTATTTCCCCATATCTGAATCCCCGCCTCTGATTCCCCAACTCTGATTCCCCGCCTCTGATTCCCCAGCTCTGATTCCCCGACTCTGATTCCCGGCGTCCGATTCCCTGCCTCTGATTCCCCGCCTCTGATTCCCCATCTCTGATTCCCCGCCTCTGATTCCCCGTGTCTGATTCCCTGCCTCTGATTCCCCGCCTCTGATTCCCCGCCTCTGATTCCCTGCCACTGATTCCCTGCCCCTGATTCCCCACCTCTGATTCCCCATATCTGATTACCCGCCTCTGTTTCCCCGCCTCTGATTCCCCGCCTCTGATTCCCCATATCTGATTCCCTTCCTCTGATTCTCCAACTCTGATTCCCCGCCTCTGATTCCCCAGCTCTGAATCCCCGCCTCTAATTCCCCGTGTCTGATTCCCTGCCTCTGATTCCCCGCCTTGATTCCCCATCTCTGATTCACAACCTCTGATTCCCCACCTCTGATTCCCTATATTTGATTCCCCGCCTCTGTTTCCCCGCCTCTGATTCCCCGCCTCTGATTCCCCATATCTGATTCCCCGCCTCTGATTGCCCACCTCTGATTCCCCGCCTCTGATTCGCCAGCTCTGATTCCCCGCCTCTGATTCCCCGCATATGATTCCCTGCCTCTGATTCCCCGCCTCTGATTCCCCATCTGTGATTCACCGCCTTTGATTCGCCACCTCTGATTCCCCATATCTGATTCCCCACCTCTGTTTCCCGGCCTCTGATTCCCCACCTCTGATTCTCCATATCTCATTCCCCGCCTCTGAATCCCCATCTCTGATTCCCGGACTCTGATTCCCCACCTCTGATTCCCGGCCTCTTATTCCCAGCATCTGATTCCTGGCCTCTGATTCCCGGCCTCTGATTCCCCGCTTCTGATTCTGATTCCCTGCCTCTGATTCCCCATCTCTGATTCCGCACATCTGATTCCCTGCCTCTGATTCCCCCCCTCTGATTCCCCATATCTGATTCCCCGCCTCTGTTTCCCCGCCTCTGATTTCCCGCCTCTGTTTCCCTATATCTAATTCCCCACCTCTGATGCCCCAACTCTGATTCCCCGCCTCTGATTCCCCAGCTCTGATTCCCCGCCTCTGATTCCCCGCATCCGATTCCCCATATCTGATTCCCCGCCTCTGTTTCCCCGCCTCTGATTCCCCGCCTCTGTTTCCCCATATCTGATTCCCCACCTCTGATTCCCAACTATGATTCCCCGCCTCTGATTCCCCAGCTCTGATTCCCTGCGTCTGATTCCCTGCGTTCTATTCCCTGCCTCTGATTCCCCGCCTGTGATTCCCCATCACTGATTCACCACCTCTGATTCCCCACCTCTGATTCCCCATATCTAATTCCCCGCCTCTGTTTGCCCGCCTCTGATCCCCCGCCTCTGTTTCCCCATATCTGATTCCCCGTCTCTGAATCCCCAACTCTGATTCCCTGCCTCTGATTCCCCTGCTCTGATTCCCCGCCGTTGATTCCCCCCGTCTGATTCCCAGCCTCTGAATCCCGTGTCTGATTTCCTGCCTCTGATTTCCCGCCTCTGATTCCCCATCTCTGATTCCTCTGATTCCCCACATCTGATTCCCCATCTCTGAATCCGCACATCCGATTCCCTGCCTCTGATTCCCCAACTCTGATTCCCCACCTCTGATTCCCCAGCTCTGATTCCCCGCCTCAGATTCATCGCTTCTGATTCCCTGCCTCTGATTCCCCGCCTCTGATTCCCCATCTCTGATTCCCCACCTCTGATTCCCCGTGTCTGATTCCCTGCCTCTGATTCCCCGCCTCTGAATCCCAGCCTCTGATTCCCCATATCTGATTCCCCGCCTCTGATTCCCTGCCTCTGATTCCCCAGCTCTGATTCCCCGCCTTTGATTCCCCCCGTCTGATTCCCAGCCTCTGAATCCCCGTGTCTGATTTCCTGCCTCTGATTCCCCGCCTCTGATTCCCCATCTCTGATTCACCGCCTCTGATTCCCCATCTCTGATTCCCCACCTCTGGTTCCCCATATCTGATTCCCTGCCTCTGTTTCCCCGCCTCTGATTCCCCACCTCTGTTTCCCCATATCTGATTCCCCGCCTCTGATTCCCCAACTCTAATACCGCACCTCTGATTCCCCAGCTCTGATTCCCCGCCTCTGATTCCCCGCATCTGATTCCCTGCCTCTGATTCCCCGCCTCTGATTCCAGGCCTCTGATTCCCAGCATCTGATTCAGTCCTCTGATTCCCGGCCTCTGATTCCCTGCTTCTGATTCTGATTCCCTGCCTCTGATTCCCCATCTCTGATTCCGCACATCTGATTCCTTGCCTCTGATTCCCCACCTCTGATTCCCCATATCTGTTTCCCCACCTCTGTTTCCCGGCCTCTGATTCCCCGCCTCTGATTCTCCATATCTCATTCCCCGCCTCTGAATCCCCATCTCTGATTCCCGGACTCTGATTCCCTGCCTCTGATTCCCCGCATCTGATTCCCTGCCTCTGATTCCCCGCCTCTGATTCCAGGCCTCTGATTCCCAGCATCTGATTCCGTCCTCTGATTCCCGGCCTCTGATTCCCTGCTTCTGATTCTGATTCCCTGCCTCTGATTCCCCATCTCTGATTCCGCACATCTTATTCCTTGCCTCTGATTCCCCACCTCTGATTCCCCATATCTGATTCCCCGTCTCTGAATCCCCAACTCTGATTCCCTGCCTCTGAATCCCCAGCTCTGATTCCCCGCCTTTGATTCCCCCCGTCTGATTCCCAGCCTCTGAATCCCCGTGTCTGATTTCCTGCCTCTGATTCCCCGCCTCTGATTCCCCATCTCTGATTCCTCTGATTCCCCACATCTGATTCCCCGCCTCTGATTCCCCATCTCTGATTCCTCTGATTCCCCACATCTGATTCCCCATCTCTGATTCCGCACATCCGATTCCCTGCCTCTGATTCCCCAACTCTGATTCCCCACCTCTGATTCCCCAGCTCTGATTCCCCGCCTCAGATTCCCCGCGTCTGATTCCCTGCCTCTGATTCCCCGCCTCTGATTCCCCATCTCTGATTCCCCACCTCTGATTCCCCGTGTCTGATTCCCTTCCTCTGATTCCCCGCCTCTGAATCCCAGCCTCTGATTCCCCATATCTGATTCCCCGCCTCTGATTCCCTGCCTCTGATTCCCCAGCTCTGATTCCCCGCCTTTGATTCCCCCCGTCTGATTCCCAGCCTCTGAATCCCCGTGTCTGATTTCCTGCCTCTGATTCCCCGCCTCTGATTCCCCATCTCTGATTCACCGCCTCTGATTCCCCATCTCTGATTCCCCACATCTGATTCCCCATATCTGATTCCCTGCCTCTGTTTCCCCGCCTCTGATTCCCCACCTCTGTTTCCCCATATCTGATTCCCCGCCTCTGATTCCCCAACTCTAATACCCCACCTCTGATTCCCCGCCTCTGATTCCCTGCCTCTGATTCCGCGCCTCTGATTCCGCACCTCTGATTCACCGCCTATGTTTACCCACCTCTGTTTACCCACCTGTTTCCCCGCCTCTGATTCCGCACCTCAGATTCCCTGCCTCAGATTCCCCGCCTCTGATTCTCTGCCTCTGAATCCCCGCCTCTGATTCCCCACCTCTGATTCCCCACTTCTGATTCCCCGCCTCTGATTCCCCGCCTCTGATTCCACGCCTCAGATTCGCCGCCTCTGATTTCCCGCCTCTGATTCCCTGCCTCTGATTCCCTGCCTCTGATTCCCCACCTCTGATTCCCCCCTCTCATTCCCCGCCTGTGATACCCAGCCTCTGATTCCCCACCTCTGATTCCCCGCCTCTGATTCCCTGCCTGTCTTTCCCTGCCTCTATTTCCGTGTCTCTTTCTCTGCATCTTGTTTCCCACATCTCATTTCCCCCTTCTGATAACCCGCATCAGATTCCCTGACACAGATTCCCTGCCTCAGATTCCCTGCCTCAGATTCCCTGCATCAGATTCCCTTCATCTGATTCCCTGCCTCTGATTCCCCGCCTCTGATTCCCCACCTCTGATTCCCTGCCTCAGATTCCCTGCCTCTGATTCCCTGCCTCTGATTCCCTGCCTCTGATTTCCTGCATCAGATTCCCCGCCTCTAATTCTCCGCCTCTGATTCCCCAACTCTAATACCCCGCCTCTGATTACCCAGCTCTGATTCCCCGCCTCTGATTCCCCGCATCTGATTCCCTGCCTCTGATTCCCCGCCTCTGATTCCAGGCCTCTGATTCCCATCATCTGATTCCGGCCTCTGATTCCCGGCCTCTGATTCCCTGCTTCTGATTCTGATTCCCTGCCTCTGATTCCCCATCTCTGATTCCGCACATCTGATTCCCTGCCTCTGATTCCCCACCTCTGATTCCCCATATCTGATTCCCCGCCTCTGTTTCCCCGCCTCTGATTCCCCGCCTCTGTTTCCCAATATCTAAGTCCCCACCTCTGATTCCCCAAATCTGATTCGCCGCCTCTGTTTCCCCGCCTCTGATTCCCCGCCTCTGATTCCCCATATCTGATTCCCCGCCTCTGATTGCCCACCTCTGATTCCCCGCGTCTGATTCCCTGCCTCTGATTCCCCGCCTCTGATTTCCCATCTCTGATTCACCACCTCTGATTCCCGGCCTCTGATTCCCCATCTCTGATTCCGCACATCCGATTCCCTGCCTATGATTCCCCAACTCTGATTCCCCACCTCTGATTCCCCAGCTCTGATTCCCCGCCTCATATTCCCCGCGTCTGATTCCCTGCCTCTGATTCCCCGCCTCTGAATCCCTGCCTCTGATTCCCCATATCTGATTCCCCGCCTCTGATTCCCCAACTCTGATTCCCCGCTTCTGATTCCCTGCCTCTGATTCCCCGCCTCTGATTCCCCATCTGTGATTCACAACCTCTGATGCCCCACCTCTGATTCCCCATATCTGATTCCCTGCCTCTGTTTCCCCGCCTCTGATTCCCCGCCTCTGTTTCCCCATATCTGATTCCCCGCCTCTGATTCCCCAACTCTAATACCCCGCCTCTGATTCCCCAGCTCTGATTCCCCGCCTCTGATTCCCCGCATCTGATTCCCTGCCTCTGATTCCCCGCCTCTGATTCCAGGCCTCTGATTCCCATCATCTGATTCCGGCCTCTGATTCCCGGCCTCTGATTCCCTGCTTCTGATTCTGATTCCCTGCCTCTGATTCCCCATCTCTGATTCCGCACATCTGATTCCCTGCCTCTGATTCCCCACCTCTGATTCCCCATATCTGATTCCCCGCCTCTGTTTCCCCGCCTCTGATTCCCCGCCTCTGTTTCCCAATATCTAAGTCCCCACCTCTGATTCCCCAAATCTGATTCCCCACCTCTGATTCCCCACCTCTGATTCCCCGCCTCTGATTCCCCGCATCTGATTCCCTGCATCTGATTCCAAGCCTCTGATTCCCTGCCTCTGATTCCCAACCTCTGATTCCCCACCTCTGATTCCCCATATCTGATTCCCCGCCTCTGTTTCCCCGCCTCGGATTCCCCGCTTCAGTTTCCCCATATCTGATTCCCGGCCTCTGATTCCCCGCCTCTGATTCCCCGCCTCTGATTCCCTGCCTCTGATTCCCCATCTCCGATTCCCTGCCTCTTATTCCCAACCTCTGATTCCCCACCTCTGATTCCCCATATCTGATTCCCCGCCTCTGTTTCCCCGCCTCTGATTCCCCGCCTCTGATTCCCAACTCTGATTCCCCGCCTCTGATTCACCAGCTCTGATTCCCCGTGTTTGATTCCCTGCCTCTGATTCCCTGCCCTGATTCCCCATCTCTGTTTCACCGCCTTTGATTCGCCACCTCTGATGCCACATATCTGATTCCCCGCCTCTGTTTCCCCGACTCTGATTCCCTTCCTCTGATTCCCAACCTCTGATTCCACACCTCTGATTCCCCATATCTGATTCCCCGCCTCTATTTCCCCATATCTGAATCCCCACCTCTGATTCCCCAACTCTGATTCCCCGCCTCTGATTCCTCAGCTCTGATTCCCCGACTCTGATTCCCGGCGTCCGATTCCCTGCCTCTGATTCCCCGCCTCTGATTCCCCATCTCTGATTCCCCGCCTCTGATTCCCCGTGTCTGATTCCCTGCCTCTGATTCCCCGCCTCTGATTCCCTGACACTGAATCCCTGCCCCTGATTCCCCACCTCTGATTCCCCATATCTGATTCCCTGCCTCTTTTTCCCCGCATCTGATTCCCTGCCTCTGATTCCCCGCCTCTAATTCCCCATCTCTAATTCCCCACCTCTGATTCCCCGTGTCTGATTCCCTGCCTCTGATTCCCCGCCTCTGAATCCCAGCCTCTGATTCCCCATATCTGATTCCCCGCCTCTGATTCCCTGCCTCTGATTCCCCAGCTCTGATTCCCCGCCTTTGATTCCCCCCGTCTGATTCCCCATCTCTGATTCCGCACATCCGTTTCCCTGCCTCTGATTCCCCGCCTCTGATATCCCGCCTCTGATTCGCAACCTCTAATTCCCCACCTCTGATTTCCCATATCTGATTCCCCGCCTCTGTTTGCCTGCCTCTGATTCCCGGCCTCTGTTTCCCCATATCTGATTCCCCTCCTCTGATTCCCCAACTCTGATTCCCCGCCTCTGATTCCCCAGATTTGATTCCCCGCCTTTTATTCCCGGCCTCTGATTCCCTGCCACTGATTCCCCGCCTCTGATTCCCCACCTCTGATTCCCCATATCTGATTCCCCGCCTCTGTTTCCCCACCTCTGATTCCCGGCCTCTTATTCCCAGCATCTGATTCCCGGCCTCTGATTCCCTGCCTCTGATTCCCCGCCTCTGATTCCCCATCTCTGATTCCCCGCCTCTGATTCCCCGTGTCTGATTCCCTGCCTCTGATTCCCCGTCTCTGATTCCCCGCCTCTGATTCCCTGCCACTGATTCCCTGCCCCTGATTCCCCACCTCTGATTCCCCATATCTGATTCCCCGCCTCTGTTTCCCCAACTCTGATTCCCCTCCTCTAATTCGCCAGCTATGATTCCCCGCCTCTGATTCCCTGCATCTGATTCCCTGCCTCTGATTCCCAGCCTCTGATTCCCCTTCTCTGATTCACCACCTCTGAATCCCCACCTCTCATTCCCCATCTCTGATTCCACACATCCGATTCCCTGCCTCTGATTCCCCGCCTCTGATTCCCCGCCTCTGATTCCCCGCCTCTGATTCCCCGCGTCTGATTCCCTGCCACTGATTCCCTGCCCCTGATTCCCCACCTCTGATTCCCCATATCTGATTCCCCGTCTCTGTTTCCCCACCTCTGATTCCCCGCCTCTGTTACCCCATATCTGATTCCCCGCCTCTGATTCCCCAACTCTGATTCCCCTCCTCTAATTCGCCAGCTATGATTCCCCGCCTCTGATTCCCTGCATCTGTTTCCCTGCCTCTGATTCCCAGCCTCTGATTCCCCTTCTCTGATTCACCTCCTCTGAATCCCCACCTCTGATTCCCCATCTCTGATTCCGCACATCCGATTCCCTGCCTCTGATTCCCCGCCTTTTATTCCCGGCCTCTGATTACCTGCCACTGATTCCCTGCTTCTGATTCTGATTCCCTGCCTCTGATTCCCCATCTCTGATTCCGCACATCTGATTCCCTGCCTCTGATTCCCCACCTCTGATTCCCCATATCTGATTCGCCGCCTCTGTTTCCCCGCCTCTGATTCCCCGCCTCTGTTTCCCGATATCTGATTCCCCGCCTCTGTTTCCCCAACTCTGATTCCCCTCCTCTAATTCGCCAGCTATGATTCCCCGCCTCTGATTCCCTGCGTCTGATTCCCTGCCTCTGATTCCCAGCCTCTGATTCCCCTTCTCTGATTCACCACCTCTGAATCCCCACCTCTGATTCCCCATCTCTGATTCCGCACATCCGATTCCCTGCCTCTGATTCCCAGCCTCTGAATCCCCGCCTCTGATTCGCAACCTCTAATTCCCCACCTCTGATTCCCCATATCTGATTCCCCGCCTCTGTTTCCCTGCCTCTGATTCCCGGCCTCTGTTTCCCCATATCTGATTCCCCTCCTCTGATTCCCCAACTCTGATTCCCCGCCTCTGATTCCCCAGCTCTGATTCCCCGCCTTTTATTCCCGGCCTCTGATTCCCTGCCACTGATTCCCCGCCCCTGATTCCCCACCTCTGATTCCCCATATCTGATTCCCCGCCTCTGTTTCCCCAGCTCTGATTCCCCACCTCTGATTCCCCAGCTCTGATTCCCTGCCACTGATTCCCCGCCCCTGATTCCCCACCTCTGATTCCCCATATCTGATTCCCCGCCTCTGTTTCCCCAGCTCTGATTCCCTGCCTCTGATTCCCTGCCCTGATTCCCCATCTCTGTTTCACCGCCTTTGATTCGCCACCTCTGATTCCCCATATCTGATTCCCCGCCTCTGTTTCCCCGCCTCTGATTCCCTGCCTCTGATTCCCAACCTCTGATTCCACACCTCTGATTCCCCATATCTGATTCCCCGCCTCTATTTCCCCATATCTGATTCCCCGCCTCTGATTCCCCAACTCTGATTCCCCGCCTCTGATTCCCCAACTCTGATTCCCCGCCTCTGATTCCCGGCGTCCGATTCCCTGCCTCTGATTCCCCGCCTCTGATTCGCCATCTCTGATTCCCCGCCTCTGATTCCCCGTGTCTGATTCCCTGCCTCTGATTCCCCGCCTCAGATTCCCCGCCTCTGATTCCCTGCCACTGATTCCCTGCCCCTGATTCCCCACCTCTGATTCCCCATATCTGATTCCCCGCCTCTGTTTCCCCGCCTCTGATTCCCCGCCTCTGATTCCCCATATCTGATTCCCTGCCTCTGATTCCACAACTCTGATTCCCCGCCTCTGATTCCCCAGCTCTGAAACCCCGCCTCTGATTCCCCGCGTCTGATTCCCTCCCTCTGATTCCCCGCCTTGATTCCCCATCTCTGATTCACAACCTCTGATTCCCCACCTCTGATTCCCCATATCTGATTCCCCGCCTCTGTTTCCCCGCCTCTGATTCCCCGCCTCTGATTCCCCATATCTGATTCCCCGGCTCTGATTGCCCACCTCTGATTCCCCGCCTCTGATTCGCCAGCTCTGATTCCCCGCCTCTGAATCCCCGCATCGGATTCCCTGCCTCTGATTCCCCGCCTCTGATTCCCCATCTCTGATTCACCGCCTTTGATTCCCCACCTCTGATTCTCCATATCTGATTCCCCACCTCTGTATCCCCGCCTCTGATTCCCCGCCTCTGATTCTCCATATCTCATTCCCCGCCTCTGAATCCCCATCTCTGATTCCCGGACTCTGATTCCCCACCTCTGATTCCCGGCCTCTTATTCCCAGCATCTGATTCCCGGCCTCTGATTCCCGGCCTCTGATTCCCCGCTTCTGATTCTGATTCCCTGCCTCTGATTCCCCATCTCTGATTCCGCACATCTGATTCCCTGCCTCTGATTCCCCACCTCTGATTCCCCATATCTGATTCCCCGCCTCTGTTTCCCCGCCTCTGATTCCCCGCCTCTGTTTCCCCATATCTAATTCCCCACCTCTGATGCCCCAACTCTGATTCCCCGCCTCTGATTCCCCAGCTCTGATTCCCCGCCTCTGATTCCCCGCAACCGATTCCCCATGTCTGATTCCCCGCCTCTGTTTCCCCGCCTCTGTTTCCCCGCCTCTGTTTCCCCATATCTGATTCCCCGCCTCTGATTCCCCAGCTCTGATTCCCTGCCTCTGATTCCCCGCGTTCTATTCGCTGACTCTGATTCCCCTCCTGTGATTCCCCATCTCTGATTCACCACCTCTGATTCCCCACCTCTGATTCCCCATATCTAATTCCCCGCCTCTGCTTGCCTGCCTCTCATTCCCCGCCTCTGTTTCCCCATATCTGATTCCCCGCCTCTGAATCCCCAACTCTGATTCCCTGCCTCTGATTCACCAGCTCTGATTCCCAGCCTTTGATTCCCCCCGTCTGATTCCCAGCCTCTGAATCCCCGTCTGATTTCTTGCCTCTGATTCCCCACATCTGATTCCCCATCTCTGATTCCGCACAACCGATTCCCTGCCTCTGATTCCCCGACTCTGATTCCACACCTCTGATTCCCCAGCTCTGATTCCCCGCCTCTGATTCCCCGCGTCTGATTCCCTGCCTGTGATTCCCCGCCTCTGATTCCCCATCTCTGATTCCCCACCTCTGATTCCCCGTGTCTGATTCCCTTCCTTTGATTCCCCGCCTCTGATTCCCCGCCTCTGATTCCCTGCCACTGATTCCCCGCCCCTGATTCCCCACCTCTGATTCTCCATATCTTATTCCCCGCCTCTGTTTCCCCCCCTCTGATTCCCAGCCTCTGATTCCCCAGCTCTGATTTCCCGCCTCTGATTCCCGGCATCCGATTCCCTGCCTCTGATTCCCCACCTCTGATTCCCCATCTCTGATTCCCCGCCTCTGATTCCCCGTGTCTGATTCCCTGCCTCTGATTCCCCGCCTCTGATTCCCCATATCTGATTCCCCGCCTCTGTTTTCCCGCCTCTGATTCCCTGCCTCTGATTCCCCATATCTGATTCCCCGCCTCTGATTCCCCAACTCTGATTCCCCGCCTCTGATTCCCCATCTGTGATTCACAACCTCTGATGCCCCACATCTGATTCCCCATATCTGATTCCCCGCCTCTGTTTCCCCGCCTCTGATTCCCCGCCTCTGATTCCCCATATCTGATTCCCCGCCTCTGATTGCCCACCTCTGATTCCCCGCGTCTGATTCCCTGCCTCTGATTCCCCGCCTCTGATTCCCCATCTCTGATTCACCACCTCTGATTCCCGGCCTCTGATTCCCCATCTCTGATTCCGCACATCCGATTCCCTGCCTATGATTCCCCACCTCTGATTCCACGCCTCTGATTCCCCATATCTGATTCCCTGCCTCTGTTTCCCCGCCTCTGATTCCCCACCTCTGTTTCCCCATAACTGATTCCCCGCCTCTGATTCCCCAACTCTAATACCCCGCCTCTGATTCCCCAGCTCTGATTCCTTGCCTCTGATTCCCCGCATCTGATTCCCTGCCGCTGATTCCCCGCCTCTGATTCCGGCCTCTGATTCCCGGCCTCTGATTCCCTGCTTCTGATTCTGATTCCCTGCCTCTGATTCCCCATCTCTGATTCCGCACATCTGATTCCTTGCCTCTGATTCCCCACCTCTGATTCCCCATATCTGATTCCCCGCCTGGGTTTCCCCGCCTCTGATTCCCCGCCTCTGTTTCCCAATATCTAAGTCCCCGCCTCTGATTCCCCAAATCTGATTCCCCACCTCTGATTCCCCAGCTCTGATTCCCCGCCTCTGATTCCCCGCATCTGATTCCCTGCATCTGATTCCAAGCCTCTGATTCCCTGCCTCTGATTCCCAACCTCTGATTCCCCACCTCTGATTCCCCATATCTGATTCCCCGCCTCTGTTTCCCCGCCTCGGATTCCCCGCCTCTGTTTCCCCATATCTGATTCCCGGCCTCTGATTCCCCGCCTCTGATTCCCCGCCTCTGATTCCCTGCCTCTGATTCCCCATCTCCGATTCCGCACATCTGATTCCCTTCCTCTGATTCCCCGCCTCTGATTCCCCGCCTCTGATTCCCTGCCTCTGATTCCCAACCTCGGATTCCCCACCTCTGATTCCCCATATCCGATTCCCCGCCTCTGTTTCCCCGCCTCTGTTTCCCCGCCTCTGATTCCCCGCCTCTGTTTCCCTATATCTAATTCCCCACCTCTGATGCCCCAACTCTGATTCCCCGCCTCTGATTCCCCAGCTCTGATTCCCCGCCTCTGATTCCCTGCATCCGATTCCCCATATCTGATTCCCCGCCTCTGTTTCCCCGCCACTGATTCCCCGCCTCTGTTTCCCCATATCTGATTCCCCGCCTCTGATTCCCAACTATGATTCCCCGCCTCTGATTCCCCAGCTCTGATTCCCTGCCTCTGATTCCCCGCGTTCTATTCCCTGCCTCTGATTCCCCGCCTGTGATTCCCCATCACTGATTCACCACCTCTGATTCCCCACCTCTGATTCCCCATATCTAATTCCCCGCCTCTGTTTTCCCGCCTCTGATTCCCCGCCTCTGTTTCCCCATATCTGATTCCCCGCCTCTGAATCCCCAACTCTGATTCCCTGCCTCAGATTCCCCAGCTCTGATTCCCCGCCTTTGATTCCCCCCGTCTGATTCCCAGCCTCTGAATCCCCGTGTCTGATTTCCTGCCTCTGATTCCCCGCCTCTGATTCCCCATCTCTGATTCACCGCCTCTGATTCCCCACCTCTGATTCCCCATCTCTGATTCCGCACATCCAATTCCCTGCCTCTGATTCCCCAACTCTGATTCCCCACCTCTGATTCCCCAGCTCTGATACCCCGCCTCTGATTCCCCATATCTGATTCCCCGCCTCTGTTTTCCCGCCTCTGATTCCCTGCCTCTGATTCCCCATATCTGATTCCCCGCCTCTGATTCCCCAACTCTGATTCCCCGCCTCTGATTCCCCAGCTCTGAATCCCCGCCTCTGATTCCCCGCGTCTGATTCCCTGCCTCTGATTCCCCGCCTCTGATTCCCCATCTGTGATTCACAACCTCTGATGCCCCACCTCTGATTCCCCATATCTGATTCCCCGCCTCTGTTTCCCCGCCTCTGATTCCCCGCCTCTGATTCCCCATATCTGATTCCCCGCCTCTGATTGCCCACCTCTGATTCCCCGCGTCTGATTCCCTGCCTCTGATTCCCAGCCTCTGATTCCCCATCCCTGATTCACCACCTCTGATTCCCGGCCTCTGATTCCCCATCTCTGATTCCGCACATCCGATTCCCTGCCTATGATTCCCCACCTCTGATTCCCCGCCTCTGATTCCCCATATCTGATTCCCTGCATCTGTTTCCCCGCCTCTGATTCCCCACCTCTGTTTCCCCATATCTGATTCCCCGCCTCTGATTCCCCAACTCTAATACCCCGCCTCTGATTCCCCAGCTCTGATTCCCCGCCTCTGATTCCCCGAATCTGATTCCCTGCCGCTGATTCCCCGCCTCTGATTCCGGCCTCTGATTCCCGGCCTCTGATTCCCTGCTTCTGATTCTGATTCCCTGCCTCTGATTCCCCATCTCTGATTCTGCACATCTGATTCCTTGCCTCTGATTCCCCACCTCTGATTCCCCATATCTGATTCCCCGCCTGGGTTTCCCCGCCTCTGATTCCCCGCCTCTGTTTCCCAATATCTAAGTCCCCGCCTCTGATTCCCCAAATCTGATTCCCCACCTCTGATTCCCCAGCTCTGATTCCCCGCCTCTGATTCCCCGCATCTGATTCCCTGCATCTGATTCCAAGCCTCTGATTCCCTGCCTCTGATTCCCAACCTCTGATTCCCCACCTCTGATTCCCCATATCTGATTCCCCGCCTCTGTTTCCCCACCTCGGATTCCCCGCCTCTGTTTCCCCATATCTGATTCCCGGCCTCTGATTCCCCGCCTCTGATTCCCCGCCTCTGAATCCCGGCCTCTGATTCCCCGCCTCTGATTCCCCGCCACTGAATCCCTGCCTCTGATTCCCCATCTCCGATTCCGCACATCTGATTCCCTTCCTCTGATTCCCCGCCTCTGATTCCCCGCCTCTGATTCCCTGCCTCTGATTCCCAACCTCGGATTCCCCACCTCTGATTCCCCATATCTGATTCCCCGCCTCTGTTTCCCCGCCTCTGTTTCCCCGCCTCTGATTCCCCGCCTCTGTTTCCCTATATCTAATTCCCCACCTCTGATGCCCCAACTCTGATTCCCCGCCTCTGATTCCCCAGCTCTGATTCCCCGCCTCTGATTCCCTGCATCCGATTCCCCATATCTGATTCCCCGCCTCTGTTTCCCCGCCACTGATTCCCCGCCTCTGTTTCCCCATATCTGATTCCCCGCCTCTGATTCCCAACTATGATTCCCCGCCTCTGATTCCCCAGCTCTGATTCCCTGCCTCTGATTCCCCGCGTTCTATTCCCTGCCTCTGATTCCCCGCCTGTGATTCCCCATCACTGATTCACCACCTCTGATTCCCCACCTCTGATTCCCCATATCTAATTCCCCGCCTCTGTTTTCCCGCCTCTGATTCCCCGCCTCTGTTTCCCCATATCTGATTCCCCGCCTCTGAATCCCCAACTCTGATTCCCTGCCTCAGATTCCCCAGCTCTGTTTCCCCGCCTTTGATTCCCCCATCTGATTCCCAGCCTCTGAATCCCCGTGTCTGATTTCCTGCCTCTGATTCCCCGCCTCTGATTCCCCATCTCTGATTCACCGCCACTGATTCCCCACCTCTGATTCCCCATCTCTGATTCCGCACATCCAATTCCCTGCCTCTGATTCCCCAACACTGATTCCCCACCTCTGATTCCCCAGCTCTGATTCCCCGCCTCAGATTCCCCGCGTCTGATTCCCTGCCTCTGATTCCCCGCCTCTGATTCCCTGCCTCTGATTCCCCATATCTGATTGCCCGCCTCTGATTCCCCAGCTCTGAATCCCCGCCTCTGATTCCCCGCGTCTGATTCCCTGCCTCTGATTCCCCGCCTCTAATTCCCCATCTGTGATTCACAACTTCTGATGCCCCACCTCTGATTCCCCATATCTGATTCCCCGCATCTGTTTCCCCGCCTCTGATTCCCCGCCTCTTATTCCCTGCCTCTGATTCCCAACCTCGGATTCCCCACCTCTGATTCCCCATATCTGATTCCCCGCCTCTGTTTCCCCGCCTCTGTTTCCCCGCCTCTGATTCCCCGCCTCTGTTTCCCTATATCTAATTCCCCACCTCTGATGCCCCAACTCTGATTCCCCGCCTCTGATTCCCCAGCTCTGATTCCCCGCCTCTGATTCCCTGCATCCGATTCCCCATATCTGATTCCCCGCCTCTCTTTCCCCGCCACTGATTCCCCGCCTCTGTTTCCCCATATCTGATTCCCCGCCTCTGATTCCCAACTATGATTCCCCGCCTCTGATTCCCCAGCTCTGATTCCCTGCCTCTGATTCCCCGCGTTCTATTCCCTGCCTCTGATTCCCCGCCTGTGATTCCCCATCACTGATTCACCACCTCTGATTCCCCACCTCTGATTCCCCATATCTAATTCCCCGCCTCTGTTTTCCCGCCTCTGATTCCCCGCCTCTGTTTCCCCATATCTGATACCCCGCCTCTGAATTCCCAACTCTGATTCCCTGCCTCAGATTCCCCAGCTCTGATTCCCCGCCTTTGATTCCCCCCGTCTGATTCCCAGCCTCTGAATCCCCGTGTCTGATTTCCTGCCTCTGATTCCCCGCCTCTGATTCCCCATCTCTGATTCACCGCCTCTGATTCCCCACCTCTGATTCCCCATCTCTGATTCCGCACATCCAATTCCCTGCCTCTGATTCCCCAACTCTGATTCCCCACCTCTGATTCCCCATATCTGATTCCCCGCCTCTGTTTCCCCGCCTCTGATTCCCCGCCTCTGATTCCCCATATCTGATTCCCCGCCTCTGATTGCCCACCTCTGATTCCCCGCGTCTGATTCCCTGCCTCTGATTCCCCGCCTCTGATTCCCCATATCTGATTCACCACCTCTGATTCCCGGCCTCTGATTCCCCATCTCTGATTCCGCACATCCGATTCCCTGCCTATGATTCCCCACCTCTGATTCCCCGCCTCTGATTCCCCATATCTGATTCCCTGCCTCTGTTTCCCCGCCTCTGATTCCCCACCTCTGTTTCCCCATATCTGATTCCCCGCCTCTAATTCCCCAACTCTAATACCCTGCCTCTGATTCCCCAGCTCTGATTCCCCGCCTCTGATTCCCCGCATCTGATTCCCTGCCTCTGATTCCCCGCCTCTGATTCCAGGCCTCTGATTTCCCGCATCTGATTCCCTGCCTCTGATTCCCCGCCTCTGATTCCAGGCCTCTGATTCCCAGCATCTGATTCCGGCCTCTCATTCCTGGCCTCTGATTCCCTGCTTCTGATTCTGATTCCCTGCCTCTGATTCCCCATCTCTGATTCCGCACATCTGATTCCCTGCCTCTGATTCCCCACCTCTGATTCCCCATATCTGATTCCCCGCCTCTGTTTCCCCGCCTCTGATTCCCCGCCTCTGTTTCCCCATATCTGATTCCCCGCCTCTGATTCCCAACTATGATTCCCCGCCTCTGATTCCCCAGCTCTGATTCCCTGCCTCTGATTCCCCGCGTTCTATTCCCTGCCTCTGATTCCCCGCCTGTGATTCCCCATCACTGATTCACCACCTCTGATTCCCCACCTCTGATTCCCCATATCTAATTCCCCGCCTCTGTTTTCCCGCCTCTGATTCCCCGCCTCTGTTTCCCCATATCTGATTCCCCGCCTCTGAATCCCCAACTCTGATTCCCTGCCTCAGATTCCCCAGCTCTGTTTCCCCGCCTTTGATTCCCCCCATCTGATTCCCAGCCTCTGAATCCCCGTGTCTGATTTCCTGCCTCTGATTCCCCGCCTCTGATTCCCCATCTCTGATTCACCGCCTCTGATTCCCCACCTCTGATTCCCCATCTCTGATTCCGCACATCCAATTCCCTGCCTCTGATTCCCCAACACTGATTCCCCACCTCTGATTCCCCAGCTCTGATTCCCCGCCTCAGATTCCCCGCGTCTGATTCCCTGCCTCTGATTCCCCGCCTCTGATTCCCTGCCTCTGATTCCCCATATCTGATTGCCCGCCTCTGATTCCCCAGCTCTGAATCCCCGCCTCTGATTCCCCGCGTCTGATTCCCTGCCTCTGATTCCCCGCCTCTAATTCCACATCTGTGATTCACAACTTCTGATGCCCCACCTCTGATTCCCCATATCTGATTCCCCGCATCTGTTTCCCCGCCTCTGATTCCCCGCCTCTTATTCCCTGCCTCTGATTCCCAACCTCGGATTCCCCACCTCTGATTCCCCATATCTGATTCCCCGCCTCTGTTTCCCCGCCTCTGTTTCCCCGCCTCTGATTCCCCGCCTCTGTTTCCCTATATCTAATTCCCCACCTCTGATGCCCCAACTCTGATTCCCCGCCTCTGATTCCCCAGCTCTGATTCCCCGCCTCTGATTCCCTGCATCCGATTCCCCATATCTGATTCCCCGCCTCTCTTTCCCCGCCACTGATTCCCCGCCTCTGTTTCCCCATATCTGATTCCCCGCCTCTGATTCCCAACTATGATTCCCCGCCTCTGATTCCCCAGCTCTGATTCCCTGCCTCTGATTCCCCGCGTTCTATTCCCTGCCTCTGATTCCCCGCCTGTGATTCCCCATCACTGATTCACCACCTCTGATTCCCCACCTCTGATTCCCCATATCTAATTCCCCGCCTCTGTTTTCCCGCCTCTGATTCCCCGCCTCTGTTTCCCCATATCTGATACCCCGCCTCTGAATTCCCAACTCTGATTCCCTGCCTCAGATTCCCCAGCTCTGATTCCCCGCCTTTGATTCCCCCCGTCTGATTCCCAGCCTCTGAATCCCCGTGTCTGATTTCCTGCCTCTGATTCCCCGCCTCTGATTCCCCATCTCTGATTCACCGCCTCTGATTCCCCACCTCTGATTCCCCATCTCTGATTCCGCACATCCAATTCCCTGCCTCTGATTCCCCAACTCTGATTCCCCACCTCTGATTCCCCATATCTGATTCCCCGCCTCTGTTTCCCCGCCTCTGATTCCCCGCCTCTGATTCCCCATATCTGATTCCCCGCCTCTGATTGCCCACCTCTGATTCCCCGCGTCTGATTCCCTGCCTCTGATTCCCCGCCTCTGATTCCCCATATCTGATTCACCACCTCTGATTCCCGGCCTCTGATTCCCCATCTCTGATTCCGCACATCCGATTCCCTGCCTATGATTCCCCACCTCTGATTCCCCGCCTCTGATTCCCCATATCTGATTCCCTGCCTCTGTTTCCCCGCCTCTGATTCCCCACCTCTGTTTCCCCATATCTGATTCCCCGCCTCTAATTCCCCAACTCTAATACCCTGCCTCTGATTCCCCAGCTCTGATTCCCCGCCTCTGATTCCCCGCATCTGATTCCCTGCCTCTGATTCCCCGCCTCTGATTCCAGGCCTCTGATTTCCCGCATCTGATTCCCTGCCTCTGATTCCCCGCCTCTGATTCCAGGCCTCTGATTCCCAGCATCTGATTCCGGCCTCTCATTCCTGGCCTCTGATTCCCTGCTTCTGATTCTGAGTCCCTGCCTCTGATTCCCCATCTCTGATTCCGCACATCTGATTCCCTGCCTCTGATTCCCCACCTCTGATTCCCCATATCTGATTCCCCGCCTCTGTTTCCCCGCCTCTGATTCCCCGCCTCTGTTTCCCCATATCTGATACCCCGCCTCTGATTCCCCAACTCTGATTGCCCTCCTCTAATTCGCCAGCTATGATTCCCCGCCTCTGATTCCCTGCGTCTGATTCCCTGCCTCTGATTCCCAGCCTCTGATTTCCCTTCTCTGATTCACCACCTCTGAATCCCCACCTCTGATTCCCCATCTCTGATTCCGCACATCCGATTCCCTGCCTCTGATTCCCCGCCTCTGATTCCCCGCCTCTGATTCGCAACCTCTAATTCCCCACCTCTGATTCCCCATATCTGATTCCCCGCCTCTGTTTCCCTGCCTCTGATTCCCGGCCTCTGTTTCCCCATATCTGATTCCCCTCCTCTGATTCCCCAACTCTGATTCCCCGCCTCTGATTCCCCAGCTCTGATTCCCCGCCTTTTATTCCCGGCCTCTGATTCCCTGCCACTGATTCCCCGCCCCTGATTCCCCACCTCTGATTCCCCATATCTGATTCCCCGCCTCTGATTCCCCAGCTCTGATTCCCCACCTCTGATTCCCCAGCTCTGATTCCCTGCCACTGATTCCCCGCCCCTGATTCCCCACCTCTGATTCCCCATATCTGATTCCCCGCCTCTGTTTCCCCAGCTCTGATTCCCTGCCTCTGATTCCCTGCCCTGATTCCCCATCTCTGTTTCACCGCCTTTGATTCGCCACCTCTGATTCCCCATATCTGATTCCCCGCCTCTGTTTCCCCGCCTCTGATTCCCTGCCTCTGATTCCCAACCTCTGATTCCACACCTCTGATTCCCCATATCTGATTCCCCGCCTCTATTTCCCCATATCTGATTCCCCGCCTCTGATTCCCCAACTCTGATTCCCCGCCTCTGATTCCCCAGCTCTGATTCCCCGCCTCTGATTCCCGGCGTCCGATTCCCTGCCTCTGATTCCCCGCCTCTGATTCCCCATCTCTAATTCACCACCTCTGATTCCACACCTCTGATTCCCCATATCTAATTCCCCGCCTCTGTTTTCCCGCCTCTGATTCCCCGCCTCTGTTTCCCCATATCTGATTCCCCGCCTCTGAATCCCCAACTCTGATTCCCTGCCTCAGATTCCCCAGCTCTGATTCCCCATCTCTGATTCACCGCCTCTGATTCCCCACCTCTGATTCCCCATCTCTGATTCCGCACATCCAATTCCCTGCCTCTGATTCCCCAACTCTGATTCCCCACCTCTGATTCCCCAGCTCTGATTCCCCGCCTCAGATTCCCCGTGTCTGATTCCCTGCCTATGATTCCCCGCCTCTGATTCCCTGCCTCTGATTCCCCATATCTGATTCCCCGCCTCTGATTCCCCAACTCTGATTCCCCGCTTCTGATTCCCCAGCTCTGAATCCCCGCCTCTGATTCCCCGCGTCTGATTCCCTGCCTCTGATTCCCCGCCTCTAATTCCCCATCTGTGATTCACAACTTCTGATGCCCCACCTCTGATTCCCCATATCTGATTCCCCGCATCCGTTTCCCCGCCTCTGATTCCCCGCCTCTTATTCCCTGCCTCTGATTCCCAACCTCGGATTCCCCACCTCTGATTCCCCATATCTGATTCCCCGCCTCTGTTTCCCCGCCTCTGTTTCCCCGCCTCTGATTCCCCGCCTCTGTTTCCCTATATCTAATTCCCCACCTCTGATGCCCCAACTCTGATTCCCCGCCTCTGATTCCCCAGCTCTGATTCCCCGCCTCTGATTCCCTGCATCCGATTCCCCATATCTGATTCCCCGCCTCTCTTTCCCCGCCACTGATTCCCCGTGTCTGATTCCCTGCCTCTGATTCCCCGCCTCTGATTCGCCATCTCTGATTCCCCGCCTCTGATTCCCCGTGTCTGATTCCCTGCCTCTGATTCCCCGTCTCTGATTCCCCGCCTCTGATTCCCTGCCACTGATTCCCTGCCCCTGATTCCCCACCTCTGATTCCCCATATCTGATTCCCCGCCTCTGTTTCCCCAACTCTGATTCCCCTCCTCTAATTCGCCAGCTATGATTCCCCGCCTCTGATTCCCTGCGTCTGATTCCCTGCCTCTGATTCCCAGCCTCTGATTCCCCTTCTCTGATTCACCACCTCTGAATCCCCACCTCTCATTCCCCATCTCTGATTCCGCACATCCGATTCCCTGCCTCTGATTCCCCGCCTCTGATTCCCCGCCTCTGATTCCCCGCCTCTGATTCCCCGCGTCTGATTCCCTGCCACTGATTCCCTGCCCCTGATTCCCTACCTCTGATTCCCCATATCTGATTCCCCATCTCTGTTTCCCCACCTCTGATTCCCCGCCTCTGTTACCCCATATCTGATTCCCCGCCTCTGATTCCCCAACTCTGATTCCCCTCCTCTAATTCGCCAGCTATGATTCCCCGCCTCTGATTCCCTGCATCTGATTCCCTGCCTCTGATTCCCAGCCTCTGATTCCCCTTCTCTGATTCACCTCCTCTGAATCCCCACCTCTGATTCCCCATCTCTGATTCCGCACATCCGATTCCCTGCCTCTGATTCCCCGCCTTTTATTCCCGGCCTCTGATTACCTGCCACTGATTCCCTGCTTCTGATTCTGATTCCCTGCCTCTGATTCCCCATCTCTGATTCCGCACATCTGATTCCCTGCCTCTGATTCCCCACCTCTGATTCCCCATATCTGATTCCCCGCCTCTGTTTCCCCGCCTCTGATTCCCCGCCTCTGTTTCCCGATATCTGATTCCCCGCCTCTGTTTCCCCAACTCTGATTCCCCTCCTCTAATTCGCCAGCTATGATTCCCCGCCTCTGATTCCCTGCGTCTGATTCCCTGCCTCTGATTCCCAGCCTCTGATTCCCCTTCTCTGATTCACCACCTCTGAATCCCCACCTCTGATTCCCCATCTCTGATTCCGCACATCCGATTCCCTGCCTCTGATTCCCAGCCTCTGAATCCCCGCCTCTGATTCGCAACCTCTAATTCCCCACCTCTGATTCCCCATATCTGATTCCCCGCCTCTGTTTCCCTGCCTCTGATTCCCGGCCTCTGTTTCCCCATATCTGATTCCCCTCCTCTGATTCCCCAACTCTGATTCCCCGCCTCTGATTCCCCAGCTCTGATTCCCCGCCTTTTATTCCCGGCCTCTGATTCCCTGCCACTGATTCCCCGCCCCTGATTCCCCACCTCTGATTCCCCATATCTGATTCCCCGCCTCTGTTTCCCCAGCTCTGATTCCCCACCTCTGATTCCCCAGCTCTGATTCCCTGCCACTGATTCCCCGCCCCTGATTCCCCACCTCTGATTCCCCATATCTGATTCCCCGCCTCTGTTTCCCCAGCTCTGATTCCCTGCCTCTGATTCCCTGCCCTGATTCCCCATCTCTGTTTCACCGCCTTTGATTCGCCACCTCTGATTCCCCATATCTGATTCCCCGCCTCTGTTTCCCCGCCTCTGATTCCCTGCCTCTGATTCCCAACCTCTGATTCCACACCTCTGATTCCCCATATCTGATTCCCCGCCTCTATTTCCCCATATCTGATTCCCCGCCTCTGATTCCCCAACTCTGATTCCCCGCCTCTGATTCCCCAGCTCTGATTCCCCGCCTCTGATTCCCGGCGTCCGATTCCCTGCCTCTGATTCCCCGCCTCTGATTCCCCATCTCTAATTCACCACCTCTGATTCCACACCTCTGATTCCCCATATCTAATTCCCCGCCTCTGTTTTCCCGCCTCTGATTCCCCGCCTCTGTTTCCCCATATCTGATTCCCCGCCTCTGAATCCCCAACTCTGATTCCCTGCCTCAGATTCCCCAGCTCTGATTCCCCATCTCTGATTCACCGCCTCTGATTCCCCACCTCTGATTCCCCATCTCTGATTCCGCACATCCAATTCCCTGCCTCTGATTCCCCAACTCTGATTCCCCACCTCTGATTCCCCAGCTCTGATTCCCCGCCTCAGATTCCCCGTGTCTGATTCCCTGCCTATGATTCCCCGCCTCTGATTCCCTGCCTCTGATTCCCCATATCTGATTCCCCGCCTCTGATTCCCCAACTCTGATTCCCCGCTTCTGATTCCCCAGCTCTGAATCCCCGCCTCTGATTCCCCGCGTCTGATTCCCTGCCTCTGATTCCCCGCCTCTAATTCCCCATCTGTGATTCACAACTTCTGATGCCCCACCTCTGATTCCCCATATCTGATTCCCCGCATCCGTTTCCCCGCCTCTGATTCCCCGCCTCTTATTCCCTGCCTCTGATTCCCAACCTCGGATTCCCCACCTCTGATTCCCCATATCTGATTCCCCGCCTCTGTTTCCCCGCCTCTGTTTCCCCGCCTCTGATTCCCCGCCTCTGTTTCCCTATATCTAATTCCCCACCTCTGATGCCCCAACTCTGATTCCCCGCCTCTGATTCCCCAGCTCTGATTCCCCGCCTCTGATTCCCTGCATCCGATTCCCCATATCTGATTCCCCGCCTCTCTTTCCCCGCCACTGATTCCCCGTGTCTGATTCCCTGCCTCTGATTCCCCGCCTCTGATTCGCCATCTCTGATTCCCCGCCTCTGATTCCCCGTGTCTGATTCCCTGCCTCTGATTCCCCGTCTCTGATTCCCCGCCTCTGATTCCCTGCCACTGATTCCCTGCCCCTGATTCCCCACCTCTGATTCCCCATATCTGATTCCCCGCCTCTGTTTCCCCAACTCTGATTCCCCTCCTCTAATTCGCCAGCTATGATTCCCCGCCTCTGATTCCCTGCATCTGATTCCCTGCCTCTGATTCCCAGCCTCTGATTCCCCTTCTCTGATTCACCACCTCTGAATCCCCACCTCTCATTCCCCATCTCTGATTCCGCACATCCGATTCCCTGCCTCTGATTCCCCGCCTCTGATTCCCCGCCTCTGATTCCCCGCCTCTGATTCCCCGCGTCTGATTCCCTGCCACTGATTCCCTGCCCCTGATTCCCCACCTCTGATTCCCCATATCTGATTCCCCGTCTCTGTTTCCCCACCTCTGATTCCCCGCCTCTGTTACCCCATATCTGATTCCCCGCCTCTGATTCCCCAACTCTGATTCCCCTCCTCTAATTCGCCAGCTATGATTCCCCGCCTCTGATTCCCTGCATCTGATTCCCTGCCTCTGATTCCCAGCCTCTGATTCCCCTTCTCTGATTCACCTCCTCTGAATCCCCACCTCTGATTCCCCATCTCTGATTCCGCACATCCGATTCCCTGCCTCTGATTCCCCGCCTTTTATTCCCGGCCTCTGATTACCTGCCACTGATTCCCTGCTTCTGATTCTGATTCCCTGCCTCTGATTCCCCATCTCTGATTCCGCACATCTGATTCCCTGCCTCTGATTCCCCACCTCTGATTCCCCATATCTGATTCCCCGCCTCTGTTTCCCCGCCTCTGATTCCCCGCCTCTGTTTCCCGATATCTGATTCCCCGCCTCTGTTTCCCCAACTCTGATTCCCCTCCTCTAATTCGCCAGCTATGATTCCCCGCCTCTGATTCCCTGCGTCTGATTCCCTGCCTCTGATTCCCAGCCTCTGATTCCCCTTCTCTGATTCACCACCTCTGAATCCCCACCTCTGATTCCCCATCTCTGATTCCGCACATCCGATTCCCTGCCTCTGATTCCCAGCCTCTGAATCCCCGCCTCTGATTCGCAACCTCTAATTCCCCACCTCTGATTCCCCATATCTGATTCCCCGCCTCTGTTTCCCTGCCTCTGATTCCCGGCCTCTGTTTCCCCATATCTGATTCCCCTCCTCTGATTCCCCAACTCTGATTCCCCGCCTCTGATTCCCCAGCTCTGATTCCCCGCCTTTTATTCCCGGCCTCTGATTCCCTGCCCCTGATTCCCCGCCCCTGATTCCCCACCTCTGATTCCCCATATCTGATTCCCCGCCTCTGTTTCCCCAGCTCTGATTCCCCACCTCTGATTCCCCAGCTCTGATTCCCTGCCACTGATTCCCCGCCCCTGATTCCCCACCTCTGATTCCCCATATCTGATTCCCCGCCTCTGTTTCCCCAGCTCTGATTCCCTGCCTCTGATTCCCTGCCCTGATTCCCTATCTCTGTTTCACCGCCTTTGATTCGCCACCTCTGATTCCCCATATCTGATTCCCCGCCTCTGTTTCCCCGCCTCTGATTCCCTGCCTCTGATTCCCAACCTCTGATTCCACACCTCTGATTCCCCATATCTGATTCCCCGCCTCTATTTCCCCATATCTGATTCCCCGCCTCTGATTCCCCAACTCTGATTCCCCGCCTCTGATTCCCCAACTCTGATTCCCCGCCTCTGATTCCCGGCGTCCGATTCCCTGCCTCTGATTCCCCGCCTCTGATTCGCCATCTCTGATTCCCCGCCTCTGATTCCCCGTGTCTGATTCCCTGCCTCTGATTCCCCGCCTCAGATTCCCCGCCTCTGATTCCCTGCCACTGATTCCCTGCCCCTGATTCCCCACCTCTGATTCCCCATATCTGATTCCCCGCCTCTGTTTCCCCGCCTCTGATTCCCCGCCTCTGATTCCCCATATCTGATTCCCTGCCTCTGATTCCACAACTCTGATTCCCCGCCTCTGATTCCCCAGCTCTGAAACCCCGCCTCTGATTCCCCGCGTCTGATTCCCTCCCTCTGATTCCCCGCCTTGATTCCCCATCTCTGATTCACAACCTCTGATTCCCCACCTCTGATTCCCCATATCTGATTCCCCGCCTCTGTTTCCCCGCCTCTGATTCCCCGCCTCTGATTCCCCATATCTGATTCCCCGGCTCTGATTGCCCACCTCTGATTCCCCGCCTCTGATTCGCCAGCTCTGATTCCCCGCCTCTGAATCCCCGCATCGGATTCCCTGCCTCTGATTCCCCGCCTCTGATTCCCCATCTCTGATTCACCGCCTTTGATTCCCCACCTCTGATTCTCCATATCTGATTCCCCACCTCTGTATCCCCGCCTCTGATTCCCCGCCTCTGATTCTCCATATCTCATTCCCCGCCTCTGAATCCCCATCTCTGATTCCCGGACTCTGATTCCCCACCTCTGATTCCCGGCCTCTTATTCCCAGCATCTGATTCCCGGCCTCTGATTCCCGGCCTCTGATTCCCGGCTTCTGATTCTGATTCCCTGCCTCTGATTCCCCATCTCTGATTCCGCACATCTGATTCCCTGCCTCTGATTCCCCACCTCTGATTCCCCATATCTGATTCCCCGCCTCTGTTTCACCGCCTCTGATTCCCCGCCTCTGTTTCCCCATATCTAATTCCCCACCTCTGATGCCCCAACTCTGATTCCCCGCCTCTGATTCCCCAGCTCTGATTCCCCGCCTCTGATTTCCCGCAACCGATTCCCCATGTCTGATTCCCCGCCTCTGTTTCCCCGCCTCTGTTTCCCCGCCTCTGTTTCCCCATATCTGATTCCCCGCCTCTGATTCCCCAGCTCTGATTCCCTGCCTCTGATTCCCCGCGTTCTATTCGCTGACTCTGATTCCCCTCCTGTGATTCCCCATCTCTGATTCACCACCTCTGATTCCCCACCTCTGATTCCCCATATCTAATTCCCCGCCTCTGCTTGCCTGCCTCTCATTCCCCGCCTCTGTTTCCCCATATCTGATTCCCCGCCTCTGAATCCCCAACTCTGATTCCCTGCCTCTGATTCACCAGCTCTGATTCCCAGCCTTTGATTCCCCCCGTCTGATTCCCAGCCTCTGAATCCCCGTCTGATTTCTTGCCTCTGATTCCCCACATCTGATTCCCCATCTCTGATTCCGCACAACCGATTCCCTGCCTCTGATTCCCCGACTCTGATTCCACACCTCTGATTCCCCAGCTCTGATTCCCCGCCTCTGATTCCCCGCGTCTGATTCCCTGCCTGTGATTCCCCGCCTCTGATTCCCCATCTCTGATTCCCCACCTCTGATTCCCCGTGTCTGATTCCCTTCCTTTGATTCCCCGCCTCTGATTCCCCGCCTCTGATTCCCTGCCACTGATTCCCCGCCCCTGATTCCCCACCTCTGATTCTCCATATCTTATTCCCCGCCTCTGTTTCCCCCCCTCTGATTCCCAGCCTCTGATTCCCCAGCTCTGATTTCCCGCCTCTGATTCCCGGCATCCGATTCCCTGCCTCTGATTCCCCGCCTCTGATTCCCCATCTCTGATTCCCCGCCTCTGATTCCCCGTGTCTGATTCCCTGCCTCTGATTCCCCGCCTCTGATTCCCCATATCTGATTCCCCGCCTCTGTTTTCCCGCCTCTGATTCCCTGCCTCTGATTCCCCATATCTGATTCCCCGCCTCTGATTCCCCAACTCTGATTCCCCGCCTCTGATTCCCCATCTGTGATTCACAACCTCTGATGCCCCACATCTGATTCCCCATATCTGATTCCCCGCCTCTGTTTCCCCGCCTCTGATTCCCCGCCTCTGATTCCCCATATCTGATTCCCCGCCTCTGATTGCCCACCTCTGATTCCCCGCGTCTGATTCCCTGCCTCTGATTCCCCGCCTCTGATTCCCCATCTCTGATTCACCACCTCTGATTCCCGGCCTCTGATTCCCCATCTCTGATTCCGCACATCCGATTCCCTGCCTATGATTCCCCACCTAAGATTCCCCGCCTCTGATTCCCCATATCTGATTCCCTGCCTCTGTTTCCCCGCCTCTGATTCCCCACCTCTGTTTCCCCATATCTGATTCCCCGCCTCTGATTCCCCAACTCTAATACCCCGCCTCTGATTCCCCAGCTCTGATTCCTTGCCTCTGATTCCCCGCATCTGATTCCCTGCCGCTGATTCCCCGCCTCTGATTCCGGCCTCTGATTCCCGGCCTCTGATTCCCTGCTTCTGATTCTGATTCCCTGCCTCTGATTCCCCATCTCTGATTCCGCACATCTGATTCCTTGCCTCTGATTCCCCACCTCTGATTCCCCATATCTGATTCCCCGCCTGGGTTTCCCCGCCTCTGATTCCCCGCCTCTGTTTCCCAATATCTAAGTCCCCGCCTCTGATTCCCCAAATCTGATTCCCCACCTCTGATTCCCCAGCTCTGATTCCCCGCCTCTGATTCCCCGCATCTGATTCCCTGCATCTGATTCCAAGCCTCTGATTCCCTGCCTCTGATTCCCAACCTCTGATTCCCCACCTCTGATTCCCCATATCTGATTCCCCGCCTCTGTTTCCCCGCCTCGGATTCCCCGCCTCTGTTTCCCCATATCTGATTCCCGGCCTCTGATTCCCCGCCTCTGATTCCCCGCCTCTGATTCCCTGCCTCTGATTCCCCATCTCCGATTCCGCACATCTGATTCCCTTCCTCTGATTCCCCGCCTCTGATTCCCCGCCTCTGATTCCCTGCCTCTGATTCCCAACCTCGGATTCCCCACCTCTGATTCCCCATATCCGATTCCCCGCCTCTGTTTCCCCGCCTCTGTTTCCCCGCCTCTGATTCCCCGCCTCTGTTTCCCTATATCTAATTCCCCACCTCTGATGCCCCAACTCTGATTCCCCGCCTCTGATTCCCCAGCTCTGATTCCCCGCCTCTGATTCCCTGCATCCGATTCCCCATATCTGATTCCCCGCCTCTGTTTCCCCGCCACTGATTCCCCGCCTCTGTTTCCCCATATCTGATTCCCCGCCTCTGATTCCCAACTATGATTCCCCGCCTCTGATTCCCCAGCTCTGATTCCCTGCCTCTGATTCCCCGCGTTCTATTCCCTGCCTCTGATTCCCCGCCTGTGATTCCCCATCACTGATTCACCACCTCTGATTCCCCACCTCTGATTCCCCATATCTAATTCCCCGCCTCTGTTTTCCCGCCTCTGATTCCCCGCCTCTGTTTCCCCATATCTGATTCCCCGCCTCTGAATCCCCAACTCTGATTCCCTGCCTCAGATTCCCCAGCTCTGATTCCCCGCCTTTGATTCCCCCCGTCTGATTCCCAGCCTCTGAATCCCCGTGTCTGATTTCCTGCCTCTGATTCCCCGCCTCTGATTCCCCATCTCTGATTCACCGCCTCTGATTCCCCACCTCTGATTCCCCATCTCTGATTCCGCACATCCAATTCCCTGCCTCTGATTCCCCAACTCTGATTCCCCACCTCTGATTCCCCAGCTCTGATACCCCGCCTCTGATTCCCCATATCTGATTCCCCGCCTCTGTTTTCCCGCCTCTGATTCCCTGCCTCTGATTCCCCATATCTGATTCCCCGCCTCTGATTCCCCAACTCTGATTCCCCGCCTCTGATTCCCCAGCTCTGAATCCCCGCCTCTGATTCCCCGCGTCTGATTCCCTGCCTCTGATTCCCCGCCTCTGATTCCCCATCTGTGATTCACAACCTCTGATGCCCCACCTCTGATTCCCCATATCTGATTCCCCGCCTCTGTTTCCCCGCCTCTGATTCCCCGCCTCTGATTCCCCATATCTGATTCCCCGCCTCTGATTGCCCACCTCTGATTCCCCGCGTCTGATTCCCTGCCTCTGATTCCCAGCCTCTGATTCCCCATCCCTGATTCACCACCTCTGATTCCCGGCCTCTGATTCCCCATCTCTGATTCCGCACATCCGATTCCCTGCCTATGATTCCCCACCTCTGATTCCCCGCCTCTGATTCCCCATATCTGATTCCCTGCATCTGTTTCCCCGCCTCTGATTCCCCACCTCTGTTTCCCCATATCTGATTCCCCGCCTCTGATTCCCCAACTCTAATACCCCGCCTCTGATTCCCCAGCTCTGATTCCCCGCCTCTGATTCCCCGAATCTGATTCCCTGCCGCTGATTCCCCGCCTCTGATTCCGGCCTCTGATTCCCGGCCTCTGATTCCCTGCTTCTGATTCTGATTCCCTGCCTCTGATTCCCCATCTCTGATTCTGCACATCTGATTCCTTGCCTCTGATTCCCCACCTCTGATTCCCCATATCTGATTCCCCGCCTGGGTTTCCCCGCCTCTGATTCCCCGCCTCTGTTTCCCAATATCTAAGTCCCCGCCTCTGATTCCCCAAATCTGATTCCCCACCTCTGATTCCCCAGCTCTGATTCCCCGCCTCTGATTCCCCGCATCTGATTCCCTGCATCTGATTCCAAGCCTCTGATTCCCTGCCTCTGATTCCCAACCTCTGATTCCCCACCTCTGATTCCCCATATCTGATTCCCCGCCTCTGTTTCCCCACCTCGGATTCCCCGCCTCTGTTTCCCCATATCTGATTCCCGGCCTCTGATTCCCCGCCTCTGATTCCCCGCCTCTGAATCCCGGCCTCTGATTCCCCGCCTCTGATTCCCCGCCTCTGAATCCCTGCCTCTGATTCCCCATCTCCGATTCCGCACATCTGATTCCCTTCCTCTGATTCCCCGCCTCTGATTCCCCGCCTCTGATTCCCTGCCTCTGATTCCCAACCTCGGATTCCCCACCTCTGATTCCCCATATCTGATTCCCCGCCTCTGTTTCCCCGCCTCTGTTTCCCCGCCTCTGATTCCCCGCCTCTGTTTCCCTATATCTAATTCCCCACCTCTGATGCCCCAACTCTGATTCCCCGCCTCTGATTCCCCAGCTCTGATTCCCCGCCTCTGATTCCCTGCATCCGATTCCCCATATCTGATTCCCCGCCTCTGTTTCCCCGCCACTGATTCCCCGCCTCTGTTTCCCCATATCTGATTCCCCGCCTCTGATTCCCAACTATGATTCCCCGCCTCTGATTCCCCAGCTCTGATTCCCTGCCTCTGATTCCCCGCGTTCTATTCCCTGCCTCTGATTCCCCGCCTGTGATTCCCCATCACTGATTCACCACCTCTGATTCCCCACCTCTGATTCCCCATATCTAATTCCCCGCCTCTGTTTTCCCGCCTCTGATTCCCCGCCTCTGTTTCCCCATATCTGATTCCCCGCCTCTGAATCCCCAACTCTGATTCCCTGCCTCAGATTCCCCAGCTCTGTTTCCCCGCCTTTGATTCCCCCCATCTGATTCCCAGCCTCTGAATCCCCGTGTCTGATTTCCTGCCTCTGATTCCCCGCCTCTGATTCCCCATCTCTGATTCACCGCCTCTGATTCCCCACCTCTGATTCCCCATCTCTGATTCCGCACATCCAATTCCCTGCCTCTGATTCCCCAACACTGATTCCCCACCTCTGATTCCCCAGCTCTGATTCCCCGCCTCAGATTCCCCGCGTCTGATTCCCTGCCTCTGATTCCCCGCCTCTGATTCCCTGCCTCTGATTCCCCATATCTGATTGCCCGCCTCTGATTCCCCAACTCTGATTCCCCGCTTCTGATTCCCCAGCTCTGAATCCCCGCCTCTGATTCCCCGCGTCTGATTCCCTGCCTCTGATTCCCCGCCTCTGATTCCCTGCCTCTGATTCCCAACCTCAGATTCCCCACCTCTGATTCCCCATATCCGATTCCCCGCCTCTGTTTCCCCGCCTCTGTTTCCCCGCCTCTGATTCCCCGCCTCTGTTTCCCTATATCTAATTCCCCACCTCTGATGCCCCAACTCTGATTCCCCGCCTCTGATTCCCCAGCTCTGATTCCCCGCCTCTGATTCCCTGCATCCGATTCCCCATATCTGATTCCCCGCCTCTGTTTCCCCGCCACTGATTCCCCGCCTCTGTTTCCCCATATCTGATTCCCCGCCTCTGATTCCCAACTATGATTCCCCGCCTCTGATTCCCCAGCTCTGATTCCCTGCCTCTGATTCCCCGCGTTCTATTCCCTGCCTCTGATTCCCCGCCTGTGATTCCCCATCACTGATTCACCACCTCTGATTCCCCACCTCTGATTCCCCATATCTAATTCCCCGCCTCTGTTTTCCCGCCTCTGATTCCCCGCCTCTGTTTCCCCATATCTGATTCCCCGCCTCTGAATCCCCAACTCTGATTCCCTGCCTCAGATTCCCCAGCTCTGATTCCCCGCCTTTGATTCCCCCCGTCTGATTCCCAGCCTCTGAATCCCCGTGTCTGATTTCCTGCCTCTGATTCCCCGCCTCTGATTCCCCATCTCTGATTCACCGCCTCTGATTCCCCACCTCTGATTCCCCATCTCTGATTCCGCACATCCAATTCCCTGCCTCTGATTCCCCAACTCTGATTCCCCACCTCTGATTCCCCAGCTCTGATACCCCGCCTCTGATTCCCCATATCTGATTCCCCGCCTCTGTTTTCCCGCCTCTGATTCCCTGCCTCTGATTCCCCATATCTGATTCCCCGCCTCTGATTCCCCAACTCTGATTCCCCGCCTCTGATTCCCCAGCTCTGAATCCCCGCCTCTGATTCCCCGCGTCTGATTCCCTGCCTCTGCTTCCCCGCCTCTGATTCCCCATCTGTGATTCACAACCTCTGATGCCCCACCTCTGATTCCCCATATCTGATTCCCCGCCTCTGTTTCCCCGCCTCTGATTCCCCGCCTCTGATTCCCCATATCTGATTCCCCGCCTCTGATTGCCCACCTCTGATTCCCCGCGTCTGATTCCCTGCCTCTGATCCCCCGCCTCTGATTCCCCATCTCTGATTCACCACCTCTGATTCCCGGCCTCCGATTCCCCATCTCTGATTCCGCACATCCGATTCCCTGCCTATGATTCCCCACCTCTGATTCTCCGCCTCTGATTCCCCATATCTGATTCCCTGCATCTGTTTCCCCGCCTCTGATTCCCCACCTCTGTTTCCCCATATCTGATTCCCCGCCTCTGATTCCCCAACTCTAATACCCCGCCTCTGATTCCCCAGCTCTGATTCCCCGCCTCTGATTCCCCGCATCTGATTCCCTGCCGCTGATTCCCCGCCTCTGATTCCGGCCTCTGATTCCCAACCTCTGATTCCCTGCTTCTGATTCTGATTCCCTGCCTCTGATTCCCCATCTCTGATTCCGCACATCTGATTCCCTTTATCTAATTCCCCACCTCTGATGCCCCAACTCTGATTCCCCGCCTCTGATTCCCCAGCTCTGATTCCCCGCCTCTGTTTCCCCATATCTGATTCCCGCCTCTGATTCCCAACTATGATTCCCCGCCTCTGATTCCCCAGCTCTGATTCCCTGCCTCTGATTCCCCGCGTTCTATTCCCTGCCTCTGATTCCCCGCCTGTGATTCCCCATCACTGATTCACCACCTCTGATTCCCTACCTCTGATTCCCCATATCTAATTCCCCGCCTCTGTTTGCCCGCCTCTGATTCCCCGCCTCTGTTTCCGCATATCTGATCCCCGCCTCTGAATCCCCAACTCTGATTCCCTGCCTCAGATTCCCCAGCTCTGATTCCCCGCCTTTGATTCCCCCCGTCTGATTCCCAGCCTCTGAATCCCCGTGTCTGATTTCCTGCCTCTGATTCCCCGCCTCTGATTCCCCATCTCTGATTCACCGCCTCTGATTCCCCACCTCTGATTCCCCATCTCTGATTCCGCACATCCAATTCCCCGCCTCTGATTCCCCATATCTGATTCCCTGCCTCTGATTCCACAACTCTGATTCCCCGCCTCTGATTCCCCAGCTCTGAAACCCCGCCTCTGATTCCCCGCGTCTGATTCCCTCCCTCTGATTCCCCGCCTTGATTCCCCATCTCTGATTCACAACCTCTGATTCCCCACCTCTGATTCCCCATATCTGATTCCCCGCCTCTGTTTCCCCGCCTCTGATTCCCCGCCTCTGATTCCCCATATCTGATTCCCCGGCTCTGATTGCCCACCTCTGATTCCCCGCCTCTGATTCGCCAGCTCTGATTCCCCGCCTCTGAATCCCCGCATCGGATTCCCTGCCTCTGATTCCCCGCCTCTGATTCCCCATCTCTGATTCACCGCCTTTGATTCCCCACCTCTGATTCTCCATATCTGATTCCCCACCTCTGTATCCCCGCCTCTGATTCCCCGCCTCTGATTCTCCATATCTCATTCCCCGCCTCTGAATCCCCATCTCTGATTCCCGGACTCTGATTCCCCACCTCTGATTCCCGGCCTCTTATTCCCAGCATCTGATTCCCGGCCTCTGATTCCCGGCCTCTGATTCCCGGCTTCTGATTCTGATTCCCTGCCTCTGATTCCCCATCTCTGATTCCGCACATCTGATTCCCTGCCTCTGATTCCCCACCTCTGATTCCCCATATCTGATTCCCCGCCTCTGTTTCACCGCCTCTGATTCCCCGCCTCTGTTTCCCCATATCTAATTCCCCACCTCTGATGCCCCAACTCTGATTCCCCGCCTCTGATTCCCCAGCTCTGATTCCCCGCCTCTGATTTCCCGCAACCGATTCCCCATGTCTGATTCCCCGCCTCTGTTTCCCCGCCTCTGTTTCCCCGCCTCTGTTTCCCCATATCTGATTCCCCGCCTCTGATTCCCCAGCTCTGATTCCCTGCCTCTGATTCCCCGCGTTCTATTCGCTGACTCTGATTCCCCTCCTGTGATTCCCCATCTCTGATTCACCACCTCTGATTCCCCACCTCTGATTCCCCATATCTAATTCCCCGCCTCTGCTTGCCTGCCTCTCATTCCCCGCCTCTGTTTCCCCATATCTGATTCCCCGCCTCTGAATCCCCAACTCTGATTCCCTGCCTCTGATTCACCAGCTCTGATTCCCAGCCTTTGATTCCCCCCGTCTGATTCCCAGCCTCTGAATCCCCGTCTGATTTCTTGCCTCTGATTCCCCACATCTGATTCCCCATCTCTGATTCCGCACAACCGATTCCCTGCCTCTGATTCCCCGACTCTGATTCCACACCTCTGATTCCCCAGCTCTGATTCCCCGCCTCTGATTCCCCGCGTCTGATTCCCTGCCTGTGATTCCCCGCCTCTGATTCCCCATCTCTGATTCCCCACCTCTGATTCCCCGTGTCTGATTCCCTTCCTTTGATTCCCCGCCTCTGATTCCCCGCCTCTGATTCCCTGCCACTGATTCCCCGCCCCTGATTCCCCACCTCTGATTCTCCATATCTTATTCCCCGCCTCTGTTTCCCCCCCTCTGATTCCCAGCCTCTGATTCCCCAGCTCTGATTTCCCGCCTCTGATTCCCGGCATCCGATTCCCTGCCTCTGATTCCCCGCCTCTGATTCCCCATCTCTGATTCCCCGCCTCTGATTCCCCGTGTCTGATTCCCTGCCTCTGATTCCCCGCCTCTGATTCCCCATATCTGATTCCCCGCCTCTGTTTTCCCGCCTCTGATTCCCTGCCTCTGATTCCCCATATCTGATTCCCCGCCTCTGATTCCCCAACTCTGATTCCCCGCCTCTGATTCCCCATCTGTGATTCACAACCTCTGATGCCCCACATCTGATTCCCCATATCTGATTCCCCGCCTCTGTTTCCCCGCCTCTGATTCCCCGCCTCTGATTCCCCATATCTGATTCCCCGCCTCTGATTGCCCACCTCTGATTCCCCGCGTCTGATTCCCTGCCTCTGATTCCCCGCCTCTGATTCCCCATCTCTGATTCACCACCTCTGATTCCCGGCCTCTGATTCCCCATCTCTGATTCCGCACATCCGATTCCCTGCCTATGATTCCCCACCTAAGATTCCCCGCCTCTGATTCCCCATATCTGATTCCCTGCCTCTGTTTCCCCGCCTCTGATTCCCCACCTCTGTTTCCCCATATCTGATTCCCCGCCTCTGATTCCCCAACTCTAATACCCCGCCTCTGATTCCCCAGCTCTGATTCCTTGCCTCTGATTCCCCGCATCTGATTCCCTGCCGCTGATTCCCCGCCTCTGATTCCGGCCTCTGATTCCCGGCCTCTGATTCCCTGCTTCTGATTCTGATTCCCTGCCTCTGATTCCCCATCTCTGATTCCGCACATCTGATTCCTTGCCTCTGATTCCCCACCTCTGATTCCCCATATCTGATTCCCCGCCTGGGTTTCCCCGCCTCTGATTCCCCGCCTCTGTTTCCCAATATCTAAGTCCCCGCCTCTGATTCCCCAAATCTGATTCCCCACCTCTGATTCCCCAGCTCTGATTCCCCGCCTCTGATTCCCCGCATCTGATTCCCTGCATCTGATTCCAAGCCTCTGATTCCCTGCCTCTGATTCCCAACCTCTGATTCCCCACCTCTGATTCCCCATATCTGATTCCCCGCCTCTGTTTCCCCGCCTCGGATTCCCCGCCTCTGTTTCCCCATATCTGATTCCCGGCCTCTGATTCCCCGCCTCTGATTCCCCGCCTCTGATTCCCTGCCTCTGATTCCCCATCTCCGATTCCGCACATCTGATTCCCTTCCTCTGATTCCCCGCCTCTGATTCCCCGCCTCTGATTCCCTGCCTCTGATTCCCAACCTCGGATTCCCCACCTCTGATTCCCCATATCCGATTCCCCGCCTCTGTTTCCCCGCCTCTGTTTCCCCGCCTCTGATTCCCCGCCTCTGTTTCCCTATATCTAATTCCCCACCTCTGATGCCCCAACTCTGATTCCCCGCCTCTGATTCCCCAGCTCTGATTCCCCGCCTCTGATTCCCTGCATCCGATTCCCCATATCTGATTCCCCGCCTCTGTTTCCCCGCCACTGATTCCCCGCCTCTGTTTCCCCATATCTGATTCCCCGCCTCTGATTCCCAACTATGATTCCCCGCCTCTGATTCCCCAGCTCTGATTCCCTGCCTCTGATTCCCCGCGTTCTATTCCCTGCCTCTGATTCCCCGCCTGTGATTCCCCATCACTGATTCACCACCTCTGATTCCCCACCTCTGATTCCCCATATCTAATTCCCCGCCTCTGTTTTCCCGCCTCTGATTCCCCGCCTCTGTTTCCCCATATCTGATTCCCCGCCTCTGAATCCCCAACTCTGATTCCCTGCCTCAGATTCCCCAGCTCTGATTCCCCGCCTTTGATTCCCCCCGTCTGATTCCCAGCCTCTGAATCCCCGTGTCTGATTTCCTGCCTCTGATTCCCCGCCTCTGATTCCCCATCTCTGATTCACCGCCTCTGATTCCCCACCTCTGATTCCCCATCTCTGATTCCGCACATCCAATTCCCTGCCTCTGATTCCCCAACTCTGATTCCCCACCTCTGATTCCCCAGCTCTGATACCCCGCCTCTGATTCCCCATATCTGATTCCCCGCCTCTGTTTTCCCGCCTCTGATTCCCTGCCTCTGATTCCCCATATCTGATTCCCCGCCTCTGATTCCCCAACTCTGATTCCCCGCCTCTGATTCCCCAGCTCTGAATCCCCGCCTCTGATTCCCCGCGTCTGATTCCCTGCCTCTGATTCCCCGCCTCTGATTCCCCATCTGTGATTCACAACCTCTGATGCCCCACCTCTGATTCCCCATATCTGATTCCCCGCCTCTGTTTCCCCGCCTCTGATTCCCCGCCTCTGATTCCCCATATCTGATTCCCCGCCTCTGATTGCCCACCTCTGATTCCCCGCGTCTGATTCCCTGCCTCTGATTCCCAGCCTCTGATTCCCCATCCCTGATTCACCACCTCTGATTCCCGGCCTCTGATTCCCCATCTCTGATTCCGCACATCCGATTCCCTGCCTATGATTCCCCACCTCTGATTCCCCGCCTCTGATTCCCCATATCTGATTCCCTGCATCTGTTTCCCCGCCTCTGATTCCCCACCTCTGTTTCCCCATATCTGATTCCCCGCCTCTGATTCCCCAACTCTAATACCCCGCCTCTGATTCCCCAGCTCTGATTCCCCGCCTCTGATTCCCCGAATCTGATTCCCTGCCGCTGATTCCCCGCCTCTGATTCCGGCCTCTGATTCCCGGCCTCTGATTCCCTGCTTCTGATTCTGATTCCCTGCCTCTGATTCCCCATCTCTGATTCTGCACATCTGATTCCTTGCCTCTGATTCCCCACCTCTGATTCCCCATATCTGATTCCCCGCCTGGGTTTCCCCGCCTCTGATTCCCCGCCTCTGTTTCCCAATATCTAAGTCCCCGCCTCTGATTCCCCAAATCTGATTCCCCACCTCTGATTCCCCAGCTCTGATTCCCCGCCTCTGATTCCCCGCATCTGATTCCCTGCATCTGATTCCAAGCCTCTGATTCCCTGCCTCTGATTCCCAACCTCTGATTCCCCACCTCTGATTCCCCATATCTGATTCCCCGCCTCTGTTTCCCCACCTCGGATTCCCCGCCTCTGTTTCCCCATATCTGATTCCCGGCCTCTGATTCCCCGCCTCTGATTCCCCGCCTCTGAATCCCGGCCTCTGATTCCCCGCCTCTGATTCCCCGCCTCTGAATCCCTGCCTCTGATTCCCCATCTCCGATTCCGCACATCTGATTCCCTTCCTCTGATTCCCCGCCTCTGATTCCCCGCCTCTGATTCCCTGCCTCTGATTCCCAACCTCGGATTCCCCACCTCTGATTCCCCATATCTGATTCCCCGCCTCTGTTTCCCCGCCTCTGTTTCCCCGCCTCTGATTCCCCGCCTCTGTTTCCCTATATCTAATTCCCCACCTCTGATGCCCCAACTCTGATTCCCCGCCTCTGATTCCCCAGCTCTGATTCCCCGCCTCTGATTCCCTGCATCCGATTCCCCATATCTGATTCCCCGCCTCTGTTTCCCCGCCACTGATTCCCCGCCTCTGTTTCCCCATATCTGATTCCCCGCCTCTGATTCCCAACTATGATTCCCCGCCTCTGATTCCCCAGCTCTGATTCCCTGCCTCTGATTCCCCGCGTTCTATTCCCTGCCTCTGATTCCCCGCCTGTGATTCCCCATCACTGATTCACCACCTCTGATTCCCCACCTCTGATTCCCCATATCTAATTCCCCGCCTCTGTTTTCCCGCCTCTGATTCCCCGCCTCTGTTTCCCCATATCTGATTCCCCGCCTCTGAATCCCCAACTCTGATTCCCTGCCTCAGATTCCCCAGCTCTGTTTCCCCGCCTTTGATTCCCCCCATCTGATTCCCAGCCTCTGAATCCCCGTGTCTGATTTCCTGCCTCTGATTCCCCGCCTCTGATTCCCCATCTCTGATTCACCGCCTCTGATTCCCCACCTCTGATTCCCCATCTCTGATTCCGCACATCCAATTCCCTGCCTCTGATTCCCCAACACTGATTCCCCACCTCTGATTCCCCAGCTCTGATTCCCCGCCTCAGATTCCCCGCGTCTGATTCCCTGCCTCTGATTCCCCGCCTCTGATTCCCTGCCTCTGATTCCCCATATCTGATTGCCCGCCTCTGATTCCCCAACTCTGATTCCCCGCTTCTGATTCCCCAGCTCTGAATCCCCGCCTCTGATTCCCCGCGTCTGATTCCCTGCCTCTGATTCCCCGCCTCTGATTCCCTGCCTCTGATTCCCAACCTCAGATTCCCCACCTCTGATTCCCCATATCCGATTCCCCGCCTCTGTTTCCCCGCCTCTGTTTCCCCGCCTCTGATTCCCCGCCTCTGTTTCCCTATATCTAATTCCCCACCTCTGATGCCCCAACTCTGATTCCCCGCCTCTGATTCCCCAGCTCTGATTCCCCGCCTCTGATTCCCTGCATCCGATTCCCCATATCTGATTCCCCGCCTCTGTTTCCCCGCCACTGATTCCCCGCCTCTGTTTCCCCATATCTGATTCCCCGCCTCTGATTCCCAACTATGATTCCCCGCCTCTGATTCCCCAGCTCTGATTCCCTGCCTCTGATTCCCCGCGTTCTATTCCCTGCCTCTGATTCCCCGCCTGTGATTCCCCATCACTGATTCACCACCTCTGATTCCCCACCTCTGATTCCCCATATCTAATTCCCCGCCTCTGTTTTCCCGCCTCTGATTCCCCGCCTCTGTTTCCCCATATCTGATTCCCCGCCTCTGAATCCCCAACTCTGATTCCCTGCCTCAGATTCCCCAGCTCTGATTCCCCGCCTTTGATTCCCCCCGTCTGATTCCCAGCCTCTGAATCCCCGTGTCTGATTTCCTGCCTCTGATTCCCCGCCTCTGATTCCCCATCTCTGATTCACCGCCTCTGATTCCCCACCTCTGATTCCCCATCTCTGATTCCGCACATCCAATTCCCTGCCTCTGATTCCCCAACTCTGATTCCCCACCTCTGATTCCCCAGCTCTGATACCCCGCCTCTGATTCCCCATATCTGATTCCCCGCCTCTGTTTTCCCGCCTCTGATTCCCTGCCTCTGATTCCCCATATCTGATTCCCCGCCTCTGATTCCCCAACTCTGATTCCCCGCCTCTGATTCCCCAGCTCTGAATCCCCGCCTCTGATTCCCCGCGTCTGATTCCCTGCCTCTGCTTCCCCGCCTCTGATTCCCCATCTGTGATTCACAACCTCTGATGCCCCACCTCTGATTCCCCATATCTGATTCCCCGCCTCTGTTTCCCCGCCTCTGATTCCCCGCCTCTGATTCCCCATATCTGATTCCCCGCCTCTGATTGCCCACCTCTGATTCCCCGCGTCTGATTCCCTGCCTCTGATCCCCCGCCTCTGATTCCCCATCTCTGATTCACCACCTCTGATTCCCGGCCTCCGATTCCCCATCTCTGATTCCGCACATCCGATTCCCTGCCTATGATTCCCCACCTCTGATTCTCCGCCTCTGATTCCCCATATCTGATTCCCTGCATCTGTTTCCCCGCCTCTGATTCCCCACCTCTGTTTCCCCATATCTGATTCCCCGCCTCTGATTCCCCAACTCTAATACCCCGCCTCTGATTCCCCAGCTCTGATTCCCCGCCTCTGATTCCCCGCATCTGATTCCCTGCCGCTGATTCCCCGCCTCTGATTCCGGCCTCTGATTCCCAACCTCTGATTCCCTGCTTCTGATTCTGATTCCCTGCCTCTGATTCCCCATCTCTGATTCCGCACATCTGATTCCTTGCCTCTGATTCCCCACCTCTGATTCCCCATATCTGATTCCCCGCCTGGGTTTCCCCGCCTCTGATTCCCCGCCTCTGTTTCCCAATATCTAAGTCCCCACCTCTGATTCCCCAAATCTGATTCCCCACCTCTGATTCCCCAGCTCTGATTCCCCGCATCTGATTCCCCGCATCTGATTCCCTGCATCTGATTCCAAGCTTCTGATTCCCTGCCTCTGATTCCCAACCTCTGATTCCCCACCTCTGATTCCCCATATCTGATTCCCCGCCTCTGTTTCCCCGCCTCGGATTCCCCGCCTCTGTTTCCCCATATCTGATTCCCGGCCTCTGATTCCCCGCCTCTGATTCCCCGCCTCTGATTCCCTGCCTCTGATTCCCCATCTCCGATTCCGCACATCTGATTCCCTTCCTCTGATTCCCCGCCTCTGATTCCCCGCCTCTGATTCCCTGCCTCTGATTCCCAACCTCGGATTACCCACCTCTGATTCCCCATATCTGATTCCCCGCCTCTGTTTCCCCGCCTCTGTTTCCCCGCCTCTGATTCCCCGCCTCTGTTTCCCTATATCTAATTCCCCACCTCTGATGCCCCAACTCTGATTCCCCGCCTCTGATTCCCCAGCTCTGATTCCCCGCCTCTGATTCCCTGCATCCGATTCCCCATATCTGATTCCACGCCTCTGTTTCCCCGCCACTGATGCCCCGCCTCTGTTTCCCCATATCTGATTCCCCGCCTCTGATTCCCAACTATGATTCCCCGCCTCTGATTCCCCAGCTCTGATTCCCTGCCTCTGATTCCCCGCGTTCTATTCCCTGCCTCTGATTCCCCGCCTGTGATTCCCCATCACTGATTCACCACCTCTGATTCCCCACCTCTGATTCCCCATATCTAATTCCCCGCCTCTGTTTTCCCGCCTCTGATTCCCCGCCTCTGTTTCCCCATATCTGATTCCCCGCCTCTGAATCCCCAACTCTGATTCCCTGCCTCAGATTCCCCAGCTCTGTTTCCCCGCCTTTGATTCCCCCCCGTCTGATTCCCAGCCTCTGAATCCCCGTGTCTGATTTCCTGCCTCTGATTCCCCGCCTCTGATTCCCCATCTCTGATTCACCGCCTCTGATTCCCCACCTCTGATTCCCCATCTCTGATTCCGCACATCCAATTCCCTGCCTCTGATTCCCCAACTCTGATTCCCCACCTCTGATTCCCCAGCTCTGATTCCCCGCCTCAGATTCCCCGCGTCTGATTCCCTACCTCTGATTCCCCGCCTCTGATTCCCTGCCTCTGATTCCCCATATCTGATTGCCCGCCTCTGATTCCCCAACTCTGATTCCCCGCTTCTGATTCCCCAGCTCTGAATCCCCGCCTCTGATTCCCCGCGTCTGATTCCCTGCCTCTGATTCCCCGCCTCTAATTCCCCATCTGTGATTCACAACCTCTGATGCCCCACCTCTGATTCCCCATATCTGATTCCCCGCCTCTGTTTCCCCGCCTCTGATTCACAACCTCTGATGCCCCACCTCTGATTCCCCATATCTGATTCCCCGCCTCTGTTTCCCCGCCTCTGATTCCGCACATCCGATTCCCTGCCTATGATTCCCCACCTCTGATTCCCCGCCTCTGATTCCCCATATCTGATTCCCTGCCTCTGTTTCCCCGCCTCTGATTCCCCACCTCTGTTTCCCCATATCTGATTCCCCGCCTCTAATTCCCCAACTCTAATACCCTGCCTCTGATTCCCCAGCTCTGATTCCCCGCCTCTGATTCCCCGCATCTGATTCCCTGCCTCTGATTCCCCGCCTCTGATTCCAGGCCTCTGATTTCCCGCATCTGATTCCCTGCCTCTGATTCCCCGCCTCTGATTCCAGGCCTCTGATTCCCAGCATCTGATTCCGGCCTCTCATTCCTGGCCTCTGATTCCCTGCTTCTGATTCTGATTCCCTGCCTCTGATTCCCCATCTCTGATTCCGCACATCTGATTCCCTGCCTCTGATTCCCCACCTCTGATTCCCCATATCTGATTCCCCGCCTCTGTTTCCCCGCCTCTGATTCCCCGCCTCTGTTTCCCCATATCTGATACCCCGCCTCTGATTCCCCAACTCTGATTGCCCTCCTCTAATTCGCCAGCTATGATTCCCCGCCTCTGATTCCCTGCGTCTGATTCCCTGCCTCTGATTCCCAGCCTCTGATTTCCCTTCTCTGATTCACCACCTCTGAATCCCCACCTCTGATTCCCCATCTCTGATTCCGCACATCCGATTCCCTGCCTCTGATTCCCCGCCTCTGATTCCCCGCCTCTGATTCGCAACCTCTAATTCCCCACCTCTGATTCCCCATATCTGATTCCCCGCCTCTGTTTCCCTGCCTCTGATTCCCGGCCTCTGTTTCCCCATATCTGATTCCCCTCCTCTGATTCCCCAACTCTGATTCCCCGCCTCTGATTCCCCAGCTCTGATTCCCCGCCTTTTATTCCCGGCCTCTGATTCCCTGCCACTGATTCCCCGCCCCTGATTCCCCACCTCTGATTCACCATATCTGATTCCCCGCCTCTGATTCCCCAGCTCTGATTCCCCACCTCTGATTCCCCAGCTCTGATTCCCTGCCACTGATTCCCCGCCCCTGATTCCCCACCTCTGATTCCCCATATCTGATTCCCCGCCTTTGTTTCCCCAGCTCTGATTCCCTGCCTCTGATTCCCTGCCCTGATTCCCCATCTCTGTTTCACCGCCTTTGATTCGCCACCTCTGATTCCCCATATCTGATTCCCCGCCTCTGTTTCCCCGCCTCTGATTCCCTGCCTCTGATTCCCAACCTCTGATTCCACACCTCTGATTCCCCATATCTGATTCCCCGCCTCTATTTCCCCATATCTGATTCCCCGCCTCTGATTCCCCAACTCTGATTCCCCGCCTCTGATTCCCCAGCTCTGATTCCCCGCCTCTGATTCCCGGCGTCCGATTCCCTGCCTCTGATTCCCCGCCTCTGATTCCCCATCTCTAATTCACCACCTCTGATTCCACACCTCTGATTCCCCATATCTAATTCCCCGCCTCTGTTTTCCCGCCTCTGATTCCCCGCCTCTGTTTCCCCATATCTGATTCCCCGCCTCTGAATCCCCAACTCTGATTCCCTGCCTCAGATTCCCCAGCTCTGATTCCCCATCTCTGATTCACCGCCTCTGATTCCCCACCTCTGATTCCCCATCTCTGATTCCGCACATCCAATTCCCTGCCTCTGATTCCCCAACTCTGATCCCCCACCTCTGATTCCCCAGCTCTGATTCCCCGCCTCAGATTCCCCGCGTCTGATTCCCTGCCTATGATTCCCCGCCTCTGATTCCCTGCCTCTGATTCCCCATATCTGATTCCCCGCCTCTGATTCCCCAACTCTGATTCCCCGCTTCTGATTCCCCAGCTCTGAATCCCCGCCTCTGATTCCCCGCGTCTGATTCCCTGCCTCTGATTCCCCGCCTCTAATTCCCCATCTGTGATTCACAACTTCTGATGCCCCACCTCTGATTCCCCATATCTGATTCCCCGCATCTGTTTCCCCGCCTCTGATTCCCCGCCTCTTATTCCCTGCCTCTGATTCCCAACCTCGGATTCCCCACCTCTGATTCCCCATATCTGATTCCCCGCCTCTGTTTCCCCGCCTCTGTTTCCACGCCTCTGATTCCCCGCCTCTGTTTCCCTATATCTAATTCCCCACCTCTGATGCCCCAACTCTGATTCCCCGCCTCTGATTCCCCAGCTCTGATTCCCCGCCTCTGATTCCCTGCATCCGATTCCCCATATCTGATTCCCCGCCTCTCTTTCCCCGCCACTGATTCCCCGCCTCTGTTTCCCCATATCTGATTCCCCGCCTCTGATTCCCAACTATGATTCCCCGCCTCTGATTCCCCAGCTCTGATTCCCTGCCTCTGATTCCCCGCGTTCTATTCCCTGCCTCTGATTCCCCGCCTGTGATTCCCCATCACTGATTCACCACCTCTGATTCCCCACCTCTGATTCCCCATATCTAATTCCCCGCCTCTGTTTTCCCGCCTCTGATTCCCCGCTTCTGTTTCCCCATATCTGATACCCCGCCTCTGAATTCCCAACTCTGATTCCCTGCCTCAGATTCCCCAGCTCTGATTCCCCGCCTTTGATTCCCCCCGTCTGATTCCCAGCCTCTGAATCCCCGTGTCTGATTTCCTGCCTCTGATTCCCCGCCTCTGATTCCCCATCTCTGATTCACCGCCTCTGATTCCCCACCTCTGATTCCCCATCTCTGATTCCGCACATCCAATTCCCTGCCTCTGATTCCCCAACTCTGATTCCCCACCTCTGATTCCCCATATCTGATTCCCCGCCTCTGTTTCCCCGCCTCTGATTCCCCGCCTCTGATTCCCCATATCTGATTCCCCGCCTCTGATTGCCCACCTCTGATTCCCCGCGTCTGATTCCCTGCCTCTGATTCCCCGCCTCTGATTCCCCATATCTGATTCACCACCTCTGATTCCCGGCCTCTGATTCCCCATCTCTGATTCCGCACATCCGATTCCCTGCCTATGATTCCCCACCTCTGATTCCCCGCCTCTGATTCCCCATATCTGATTCCCTGCCTCTGTTTCCCCGCCTCTGATTCCCCACCTCTGTTTCCCCATATCTGATTCCCCGCCTCTAATTCCCCAACTCTAATACCCTGCCTCTGATTCCCCAGCTCTGATTCCCCGCCTCTGATTCCCCGCATCTGATTCCCTGCCTCTGATTCCCCGCCTCTGATTCCAGGCCTCTGATTTCCCGCATCTGATTCCCTGCCTCTGATTCCCCGCCTCTGATTCCAGGCCTCTGATTCCCAGCATCTGATTCCGGCCTCTCATTCCTGGCCTCTGATTCCCTGCTTCTGATTCTGATTCCCTGCCTCTGATTCCCCATCTCTGATTCCGCACATCTGATTCCCTGCCTCTGATTCCCCACCTCTGATTCCCCATATCTGATTCCCCGCCTCTGTTTCCCCGCCTCTGATTCCCCGCCTCTGTTTCCCCATATCTGATACCCCGCCTCTGATTCCCCAACTCTGATTGCCCTCCTCTAATTCGCCAGCTATGATTCCCCGCCTCTGATTCCCTGCGTCTGATTCCCTGCCTCTGATTCCCAGCCTCTGATTTCCCTTCTCTGATTCACCACCTCTGAATCCCCACCTCTGATTCCCCATCTCTGATTCCGCACATCCGATTCCCTGCCTCTGATTCCCCGCCTCTGATTCCCCGCCTCTGATTCGCAACCTCTAATTCCCCACCTCTGATTCCCCATATCTGATTCCCCGCCTCTGTTTCCCTGCCTCTGATTCCCGGCCTCTGTTTCCCCATATCTGATTCCCCTCCTCTGATTCCCCAACTCTGATTCCCCGCCTCTGATTCCCCAGCTCTGATTCCCCGCCTTTTATTCCCGGCCTCTGATTCCCTGCCACTGATTCCCCGCCCCTGATTCCCCACCTCTGATTCCCCATATCTGATTCCCCGCCTCTGATTCCCCAGCTCTGATTCCCCACCTCTGATTCCCCAGCTCTGATTCCCTGCCACTGATTCCCCGCCCCTGATTCCCCACCTCTGATTCCCCATATCTGATTCCCCGCCTCTGTTTCCCCAGCTCTGATTACCTGCCTCTGATTCCCTGCCCTGATTCCCCATCTCTGTTTCACCGCCTTTGATTCGCCACCTCTGATTCCCCATATCTGATTCCCCGCCTCTGTTTCCCCGCCTCTGATTCCCTGCCTCTGATTCCCAACCTCTGATTCCACACCTCTGATTCCCCATATCTGATTCCCCGCCTCTATTTCCCCATATCTGATTCCCCGCCTCTGATTCCCCAACTCTGATTCCCCGCCTCTGATTCCCCAGCTCTGATTCCCCGCCTCTGATTCCCGGCGTCCGATTCCCTGCCTCTGATTCCCCGCCTCTGATTCCCCATCTCTAATTCACCACCTCTGATTCCACACCTCTGATTCCCCATATCTAATTCCCCGCCTCTGTTTTCCCGCCTCTGATTCCCCGCCTCTGTTTCCCCATATCTGATTCCCCGCCTCTGAATCCCCAACTCTGATTCCCTGCCTCAGATTCCCCAGCTCTGATTCCCCATCTCTGATTCACCGCCTCTGATTCCCCACCTCTGATTCCCCATCTCTGATTCCGCACATCCAATTCCCTGCCTCTGATTCCCCAACTCTGATTCCCCACCTCTGATTCCCCAGCTCTGATTCCCCGCCTCAGATTCCCCGTGTCTGATTCCCTGCCTATGATTCCCCGCCTCTGATTCCCTGCCTCTGATTCCCCATATCTGATTCCCCGCCTCTGATTCCCCAACTCTGATTCCCCGCTTCTGATTCCCCAGCTCTGAATCCCCGCCTCTGATTCCCCGCGTCTGATTCCCTGCCTCTGATTCCCCGCCTCTAATTCCCCATCTGTGATTCACAACTTCTGATGCCCCACCTCTGATTCCCCATATCTGATTCCCCGCATCCGTTTCCCCGCCTCTGATTCCCCGCCTCTTATTCCCTGCCTCTGATTCCCAACCTCGGATTCCCCACCTCTGATTCCCCATATCTGATTCCCCGCCTCTGTTTCCCCGCCTCTGTTTCCCCGCCTCTGATTCCCCGCCTCTGTTTCCCTATATCTAATTCCCCACCTCTGATGCCCCAACTCTGATTCCCCGCCTCTGATTCCCCAGCTCTGATTCCCCGCCTCTGATTCCCTGCATCCGATTCCCCATATCTGATTCCCCGCCTCTCTTTCCCCGCCACTGATTCCCCGCCTCTGTTTCCCCATATCTGATTCCCCGCCTCTGATTCCCAACTATGATTCCCCGCCTCTGATTCCCCAGCTCTGATTCCCTGCCTCTGATTCCCCGCGTTCTATTCCCTGCCTCTGATTCCCCGCCTGTGATTCCCCATCACTGATTCACCACCTCTGATTCCCCACCTCTGATTCCCCATATCTAATTCTCCGCCTCTGTTTTCCCGCCTCTGATTCCCCGCCTCTGTTTCCCCATATCTGATACCCCGCCTCTGAATTCCCAACTCTGATTCCCTGCCTCAGATTCCCCAGCTCTGATTCCCCGCCTTTGATTCCCCCCGTCTGATTCCCAGCCTCTGAATCCCCGTGTCTGATTTCCTGCCTCTGATTCCCCGCCTCTGATTCCCCATCTCTGATTCACCGCCTCTGATTCCCCACCTCTGATTCCCCATCTCTGATTCCGCACATCCAATTCCCTGCCTCTGATTCCCCAACTCTGATTCCCCACCTCTGATTCCCCAGCTCTGATTCCCCGCCTCAGATTCCCCGCGTCTGATTCCCTGCCTCTGATTCCCCGCCTCTGATTCCCTGCCTCTGATTCCCCATAACTGATTCCCCGCCTCTGATTCCCCAACTCTGATTCCCCGCTTCTGATTCCCCAGCTCTGAATCCCCGCCTCTGATTCCCCGTTCTGATTCCCTGCCTCTGATTCCCCGCCTCTAATTCCCCATCTGTGATTCACAACCTCTGATGCCCCACCTCTGATTCCCCATATCTGATTCCCCGCCTCTGTTTCCCCGCCTCTGATTCCCCGCCTCTGATTCCCCATATCTGATTCCCAGCCTCTGATTGCCCACCTCTGATTCCCCGCGTCTGATTCCCTGCCTCTGATTCCCCGCCTCTGATTCCCCATATCTGATTCACCACCTCTGATTCCCGGCCTCTGATTCCCCATCTCTGATTCCGCACATCCGATTCCCTGCCTATGATTCCCCACCTCTGATTCCCCGCCTCTGATTCCCCATATCTGATTCCCTGCCTCTGTTTCCCCGCCTCTGATTCCCCACCTCTGTTTCCCCATATCTGATTCCCCGCCTCTGATTCCCCAACTCTAATACCCTGCCTCTGATTCCCCAGCTCTGATTCCCCGCCTCTGATTCCCCGCATCTGATTCCCTGCCTCTGATTCCCCGCCTCTGATTCCAGGCCTCTGATTTCCCGCATCTGATTCCTTGCCTCTGATTCCCCGCCTCTGATTCCAGGCCTCTGATCCCAGCATCTGATTCCGGCCTCTGATTCCCAGCCTCTGATTCCCTGCTTCTGATTCTGATTCCCTGCCTCTGATTCCCCATCTCTGATTCCGCACTTCTGATTCCCTGCCTCTGATTCCCCACCTCTGATTCCCCATATCTGATTCCCCGCCTCTGTTTCCCCGCCTCTGATTCCCCGCCTCTGTTTCCCTATATCTGATTCCCCGCCTCTGATTCCCCAACTCTGATTCCCCTCCTCTAATTCGCCAGCTATGATTCCCCGCCTCTGATTTCCTGCGTCTGATTCCCTGCCTCTGATTCCCAGCCTCTGATTCCCCTTCTCTGATTCACCACCTCTGAATCCCCACCTCTGATTCCCCATCTCTGATTCCGCACATCCGATTCCCTGCCTCTGATTCCCCGTCTCTGATTCCCCGCCTCTGATTCGCAACCTCTAATTCCCCACCTCTGATTCCCCATATCTGATTCCCCGCCTCTGTTTCCCTGCCTCTGATTCCCGGCCTCTGTTTCCCCATATCTGATTCCCCTCCTCTGATTCCCCAACTCTGATTCCCCGCCTCTGATTCCCCAGCTCTGATTCCCCGCCTTTTATTCCCGGCCTCTGATTCCCTGCCACTGATTCCCCGCCCCTGATTCCCCACCTCTGATTCCCCATATCTGATTCCCCGCCTCTGTTTCCCCAGCTCTGATTCCCCACCTCTGATTCCCCAGCTCTGATTCCCTGCCACTGATTCCCCGCCCCTGATTCCCCACCTCTGATTACCCATATCTGATTCCCCGCTTCTGTTTCCCCAGCTCTGATTCCCTGCCTCTGATTCCCTGCCCTGATTCCCCATCTCTGTTTCACCGCCTTTGATTCGCCACCTCTGATTCCCCATATCTGATTCCCCGCCTCTTTCCCCGCCTCTGATTCCCTGCCTCTGATTCCCAACCTCTGATTCCACACCTCTGATTCCCCATATCTGATTCCCCGCCTCTATTTCCCCATATCTGATTCCCCGCCTCTGATTCCCCAACTCTGATTCCCCGCCTCTGATTCCCCAGCTCTGATTCCCCGCCTCTGATTCCCGGCGTCCGATTCCCTGCCTCTGATTCCCCGCCTCTGATTCCCCATCTCTGATTCACCACCTCTTATTCCCCACCTCTGATTCCCCATATCTAATACCCCGCCTCTGTTTTCCCGCCTCTGATTCCCCGCCTCTGTTTCCCCATATCTGATTCCCCGCCTCTGATTCCCTGCCTCTGATTCCCCATATCTGATTCCCCGCCTCTGATTCCCCAACTCTGATTCCCTGCCTCATATTCCCCAGCTTGATTCCCCGCCTTTGATTCCCCCCGTCTGATTCCCAGCCTCTGAATCCCCGTGTCTGATTTCCTGCCTCTGATTCCCCGCCTCTGATTCCCCATCTCTGATTCACCGCCACTGATTCCCCACCTCTGATTCCCCATCTCTGATTCCGCACATCCAATTCCCTGCCTCTGATTCCCCAACTCTGATTCCCCACCTCTGATTCCCCAGCTCTGATTCCCCGCCTCAGATTCCACGCGTCTGATTCCCTGCCTCTGATTCCCCGCCTCTGATTCCCTGCCTCTGATTCCCCATATCTGATTCCCCGCCTCTGATTCCCCAACTCTGATTCCCCGCTTCTGATTCCCCAGCTCTGAATCCCCGCCTCTGATTCCCCGCGTCTGATTCCCTGCCTCTGATTCCCCGCCTCTAATTCCCCATCTGTGATTCACAACTTCTGATGCCCCACCTCTGATTCCCCATATCTGATTCCCCGCCTCTGTTTCCCCGCCTCTGATTCCCCGCCTCTGATTCCCCATATCTGATTCCCCGCCTCTGATTGCCCACCTCTGATTCCCCGCGTCTGATTCCCTGCCTCTGATTCCCCGCCTCTGATTCCCCATATCTGATTCACCACCTCTCATTCCCGGCCTCTGATTCCCCATCTCTGATTCCGCACATCCGATTCCCTGCCTATGATTCCCCACCTCTGATTCCCCGCCTCTGATTCCCCATATCTGATACCCTGCCTCTGTTTCCCCGCCTCTGATTCCCCACCTCTGTTTCCCCATATCTGATTCCCCGCCTCTGATTCTCCAACTCTAATACCCTGCCTCTGATTCCCCAGCTCTGATTCCCCGCCTCTGATTCCCCGCATCTGATTCCCTGCCTCTGATTCCCCGCCTCTGATTCCAGGCCTCTGATTCCCAGCATCTGATTCCGGCCTCTGATTCCCGGCCTCTGATTCCCTGCTTCTGATTCTCATTCCCTGCCTCTGATTCCCCATCTCTGCTTCCGCACATCTGATTCCCTGCCTCTGATTCCCCACCTCTGATTCCCCATATCTGATTACCCGCCTCTGTTTCCCCGCCTCTGATTCCCCGCCTCTGTTTCCCCATATCTGATTCCCCGACTCTGATTCCCCAACTCTGATTCCCCTCCTCTAATTCGCCAGCTATGATTCCCCGCCTCTGATTCCCTGCGTCTGATTCCCTGCCTCTGATTCCCAGCCTCTGATTCCCCTTCTCTGTTTCACCACCTCTGAATCCCCACCTCTGATTCCCCATCTCTGATTCCGCACAACCGATTCCCTGCCTCTGATTCCCCGCCTCTGATTCCCCGCCTCTGATTCGCAACCTCTAATTCCCCACCTCTGATTCCCCATATCTGATTCCCCGCCTCTGTTTCCCTGCCTCTGATTCCCGGCCTCTGTTTCCCCATATCTGATTCCCCTCCTCTGATTCCCCAACTCTGATTCCCCGCCTCTGATTCCCCAGCTCTGATTCCCCGCCTTTTATTCCCGGCCTCTGATTCCCTGCCACTGATTCCCCGCCCCTGATTCCCCACCTCTGATTCCCCATATCTGATTCCCCGCCTCTGTTTCCCCAGCTCTGATTCCCTGCCTCTGATTCCCCGCCTTTGATTCCCCATCTCTGTTTCACCGCCTTTGATTCGCCACCTCTGATTCCCCATATCTGATTCCCCGCCTCTGTTTCCCCGCCTCTGATTCCCTGCCTCTGATTCCCAACCTCTGATTCCACACCTCTGATTCCCCATAGCTGATTCCCCGCTTCTATTTCCCCATATCTGATTCCCCGCCTCTGATTCCCCAACTCTGATTCCCCGCCTCTGATTCCCCAGCTCTGATTCCCCGCCTCTGATTCCCGGCGTCCGATTCCCTGCCTCTGATTCCCCGCCTCTGATTCCCCATCTCTGATTCACCACCTCTGATTCCCCACCTCTGATTCCCCATATCTAATTCCCCGCCTCTGTTTTCCCGCCTCTGATTCCCCGCCTCTGTTTCCCCATATCTGATTCCCCGCCTCTGATTCCCCAACTCTGATTCCCCGCTTCTATTTCCCCATATCTGATTCCCCGCCTCTGATTCCCCAACTCTGATTCCCCGCCTCTGATTCCCCAGCTCTGATTCCCAGCCTCTGAATCCCCGTGTCTGATTTCCTGCCTCTGATTCCCCGCCTCTGATTCCCCATCTCTGATTCACCGCCTCTGATTCCCCACCTCTGATTCCCCATCTCTGATTCCGCACATCCAATTCCCTGCCTCTGATTCCCCAACTCTGATTCCCCACCTCTGATTCCCCAGCTCTGATTCCCCGCCTCAGATTCCCCGCGTCTGATTCCCTGCCTCTGATTCCCCGCCTCTGATTCCCTGCCTCTGATTCCCCATATCTGATTCCCCGCCTCTGATTCCCCATCTCCGATTCCGCACATCTGATTCCCTTCCTCTGATTCCCCGCCTCTGATTCCCCGCCTCTGATTCCCTGCCTCTGATTCCCAACCTCGGATTCCCCACCTCTGATTCCCCATATCTGATTCCCCGCCTCTGTTTCCCCGCCTCTGTTTCCCCGCCTCTGATTCCCCGCCTCTGTTTCCCTATATCTAATTCCCCACCTCTGATGCCCCAACTCTGATTCCCCGCCTCTGATTCCCCAGCTCTGATTCCCCGCCTCTGATTCCCTGCATCCGATTCCCCATATCTGATTCCCCGCCTCTGTTTCCCCGCCACTGATTCCCCGCCTCTGTTTCCCCATATCTGATTCCCCGCCTCTGATTCCCAACTATGATTCCCCGCCTCTGATTCCCCAGCTCTGATTCCCTGCCTTTGATTCCCCCCATCTGATTCCCAGCCTCTGAATCCCCGTGTCTGATTTCCTGCCTCTGATTCCCCGCCTCTGATTCCCCATCTCTGATTCACCGCCTCTGATTCCCCACCTCTGATTCCCCATCTCTGATTCCGCACATCCAATTCCCTGCCTCTGATTCCCCAACACTGATTCCCCACCTCTGATTCCCCAGCTCTGATTCCCCGCCTCAGATTCCCCGCGTCTGATTCCCTGCCTCTGATTCCCCGCCTCTGATTCCCTGCCTCTGATTCCCCATATCTGATTGCCCGCCTCTGATTCCCCAACTCTGATTCCCCGCTTCTGATTCCCCAGCTCTGAATCCCCGCCTCTGATTCCCCGCGTCTGATTCCCTGCCTCTGATTCCCCGCCTCTGATTCCCTGCCTCTGATTCCCAACCTCGGATTCCCCACCTCTGATTCCCCATATCCGATTCCCCGCCACTGTTTCCCCGCCTCTGTTTCCCCGCCTCTGATTCCCCGCCTCTGTTTCCCTATATCTAATTCCCCACCTCTGATGCCCCAACTCTGATTCCCCGCCTCTGATTCCCCAGCTCTGATTCCCCGCCTCTGATTCCCTGCATCCGATTCCCCATATCTGATTCCCCGCCTCTGTTTCCCCGCCACTGATTCCCCGCCTCTGTTTCCCCATATCTGATTCCCCGCCTCTGATTCCCAACTATTATTCCCCGCCTCTGATTCCCCAGCTCTGATTCCCTGCCTCTGATTCCCCGCGTTCTATTCCCTGCCTCTGATTCCCCGCCTGTGATTCCCCATCACTGATTCACCACCTCTGATTCCCCACCTCTGATTCCCCATATCTAATTCCCCACCTCTGTTTTCCCGCCTCTGATTCCCCGCCTCTGTTTCCCCATATCTGATTCCCCGCCTCTGAATCCCCAACTCTGATTCCCTGCCTCAGATTCCCCAGCTCTGATTCCCCGCCTTTGATTCCCCCCGTCTGATTCCCAGCCTCTGAATCCCCGTGTCTGATTTCCTGCCTCTGATTCCCCGCCTCTGATTCCCCATCTCTGATTCACCGCCTCTGATTCCCCACCTCTGATTCCCCATCTCTGATTCCGCACATCCAATTCCCTGCCTCTGATTCCCCAACTCTGATTCCCCACCTCAGATTCCCCAGCTCTGATACCCCGCCTCTGATTCCCCATATCTGATTCCCCGCCTCTGTTTTCCCGCCTCTGATTCCCTGCCTCTGATTCCCCATATCTGATTCCCCGCCTCTGACTCCCCAACTCTGATTCCCCGCCTCTGATTCCCCAGCTCTGAATCCCCGCCTCTGATTCCCCGCGTCTGATTCCCTGCCTCTGCTTCCCCGCCTCTGATTCCCCATCTGTGATTCACAACCTCTGATGCCCCACCTCTGATTCCCCATATCTGATTCCCCGCCTCTGTTTCCCCGCCTCTGATTCCCCGCCTCTGATTCCCCATATCTGATTCCCCGCCTCTGATTGCCCACCTCTGATTCCCTGCCTCAGATTCCCCAGCTCTGATTCCCCGCCTTTGATTCCCCCCGTCTGATTCCCAGCCTCTGAATCCCCGTGTCTGATTTCCTGCCTCTGATTCCCCGCCTCTGATTCCCCATCTCTGATTCACCGCCTCTGATTCCCCACCTCTGATTCCCCATCTCTGATTCCGCACATCCAATTCCCTGCCTCTGATTTCCCAACTCTGATTCCCCACCTCTGATTCCCCAGCTCTGATACCCCGCCTCTGATTCCCCATATCTGATTCCCCGCCTCTGTTTTCCCGCCTCTGATTCCCTGCCTCTGATTCCCCATATCTGATTCCCCGCCTCTGATTCTCCAACTCTAATACCCTGCCTCTGATTCCCCAGCTCTGATTCCCCGCCTCTGATTCCCCGCATCTGATTCCCTGCCTCTGATTCCCCGCCTCTGATTCCAGGCCTCTGATTCCCAGCATCTGATTCCGGCCTCTGATTCCCGGCCTCTGATTCCCTGCTTCTGATTCTCATTCCCTGCCTCTGATTCCCCATCTCTGCTTCCGCACATCTGATTCCCTGCCTCTGATTCCCCACCTCTGATTCCCCATATCTGATTACCCGCCTCTGTTTCCCCGCCTCTGATTCCCCGCCTCTGTTTCCCCATATCTGATTCCCCGACTCTGATTCCCCAACTCTGATTCCCCTCCTCTAATTCGCCAGCTATGATTCCCCGCCTCTGATTCCCTGCGTCTGATTCCCTGCCTCTGATTCCCAGCCTCTGATTCCCCTTCTCTGTTTCACCACCTCTGAATCCCCACCTCTGATTCCCCATCTCTGATTCCGCACAACCGATTCCCTGCCTCTGATTCCCCGCCTCTGATTCCCCGCCTCTGATTCGCAACCTCTAATTCCCCACCTCTGATTCCCCATATCTGATTCCCCGCCTCTGTTTCCCTGCCTCTGATTCCCGGCCTCTGTTTCCCCATATCTGATTCCCCTCCTCTGATTCCCCAACTCTGATTCCCCGCCTCTGATTCCCCAGCTCTGATTCCCCGCCTTTTATTCCCGGCCTCTGATTCCCTGCCACTGATTCCCCGCCCCTGATTCCCCACCTCTGATTCCCCATATCTGATTCCCCGCCTCTGTTTCCCCAGCTCTGATTCCCTGCCTCTGATTCCCCGCCTTTGATTCCCCATCTCTGTTTCACCGCCTTTGATTCGCCACCTCTGATTCCCCATATCTGATTCCCCGCCTCTGTTTCCCCGCCTCTGATTCCCTGCCTCTGATTCCCAACCTCTGATTCCACACCTCTGATTCCCCATATCTGATTCCCCGCCTCTATTTCCCCATATCTGATTCCCCGCCTCTGATTCCCCAACTCTGATTCCCCGCCTCTGATTCCCCAGCTCTTATTCCCCGCCTCTGATTCCCGGCATCCGATTCCCTGCCTCTGATTCCCCGCCTCTGATTCCCCATCTCTGATTCCCCGCCTCTGATTCCCCGTGTCTGATACCCAGCCTCTGATTCCCCTCCTCAGATTCCCCGCCTCTGTTTCCCTGCCACTGATTCCCTGCCCCTGATTCCCCACCTCTGATTCCCCATATCTGATTCCCCGCCTCTGTTTCCCCGCCTCTGATTCCCCGCCTCTGATTCCCCATATCTGATTCCCTGCCTCTGATTCCCCAACTCTGATTCCCCGCCTCTGATTCCCCAGCTCTGAATCCCCGCCTCTGATTCCCCGCATCTGATTCCCTCCCTCTGATTCCCCGCCTTGATTCCCCATCTCTGATTCACAACCTCTGATTCCCCACCTCTGATTCCCCATATCTGATTCCCCGCCTCTGTTTCCCCGCCTCTGATTCCCCGCCTCTGATTCCCCATATCTGATTCCCCGGCTCTGATTGCCCACCTCTGATTCCCCGCCTCTGATTCGCCAGCTCTGATTCCCCGCCTCTGAATCCCCGCATCTGATTCCCTGCCTCTGATTCCCCGCCTCTGATTCCCCATCTCTGATTCACCGCCTTTGATTCGCCACCTCTGATTCCCCATATCTGATTCCCCACCTCTGTTTCCCCGCCCCTGATTCCCCGCCTCTGATTCTCCATATCTCATTCCCCGCCTCTGAATCCCCATCTCTGATTCCCAGACTCTGATTCCCCACCTCTGATTCCCGGCCTCTTATTCCCAGCATCTGATTCCCCATATCTGATTCTCCGCCTCTGTTTCCCTGCCTCTGATTCCGGCCTCTGTTTCCCCATATCTGATTCCCCTCCTCTGATTCCCCAACTCTGATTCCCCGCCTCTGATTCCCCAGCTCTGATTCCCCGCCTTTTATTCCCGGCCTCTGATTCCCTGCCACTGATTCCCCGCCCCAGATTCCCCACCTCAGATTCCCCATATCTGATTCCCCGCCTCTGTTTCCCCAGCTCTGATTCCCTGCCTCTGATTCCCTGCCCTGATTCCCCATCTCTGTTTCACCGCATTTGATTCGCCACCTCTGATTCCCCATATCTGATTCCCCGCCTCTGTTTCCCCACCTCTTATTCCCTGCCTCTGATTCCCAACCTCTGATTCCACACCTCTGATTCCCCATAGCTGATTCCCCGCTTCTATTTCCCCATATCTGATTCCCCGCCTCTGATTCCCCAACTCTGATTCCCCGCCTCTGATTCCCCAGCTCTGATTCCCCGCCTCTGATTCCCGGCGTCCGATTCCCTGCCTCTGATTCCCCGCCTCTGATTCCCCATCTCTGATTCACCACCTCTGATTCCCCACCTCTGATTCCCCATATCTAATTCCCCGCCTCTGTTTTCCCGCCTCTGATTCCCCGCCTCTGTTTCCCCATATCTGATTCCCCGCCTCTGATTCCCCAACTCTGATTCCCCGCTTCTATTTCCCCATATCTGATTCCCCGCCTCTGATTCCCCAACTCTGATTCCCCGCCTCTGATTCCCCAGCTCTGATTCCCAGCCTCTGAATCCCCGTGTCTGATTTCCTGCCTCTGATTCCCCGCCTCTGATTCCCCATCTCTGATTCACCGCCTCTGATTCCCCACCTCTGATTCCCCATCTCTGATTCCGCACATCCAATTCCCTGCCTCTGATTCCCCAACTCTGATTCCCCACCTCTGATTCCCCAGCTCTGATTCCCCGCCTCAGATTCCCCGCGTCTGATTCCCTGCCTCTGATTCCCCGCCTCTGATTCCCTGCCTCTGATTCCCCATATCTGATTCCCCGCCTCTGATTCCCCATCTCCGATTCCGCACATCTGATTCCCTTCCTCTGATTCCCCGCCTCTGATTCCCCGCCTCTGATTCCCTGCCTCTGATTCCCAACCTCGGATTCCCCACCTCTGATTCCCCATATCTGATTCCCCGCCTCTGTTTCCCCGCCTCTGTTTCCCCGCCTCTGATTCCCCGCCTCTGTTTCCCTATATCTAATTCCCCACCTCTGATGCCCCAACTCTGATTCCCCGCCTCTGATTCCCCAGCTCTGATTCCCCGCCTCTGATTCCCTGCATCCGATTCCCCATATCTGATTCCCCGCCTCTGTTTCCCCGCCACTGATTCCCCGCCTCTGTTTCCCCATATCTGATTCCCCGCCTCTGATTCCCAACTATGATTCCCCGCCTCTGATTCCCCAGCTCTGATTCCCTGCCTTTGATTCCCCCCATCTGATTCCCAGCCTCTGAATCCCCGTGTCTGATTTCCTGCCTCTGATTCCCCGCCTCTGGTTCCCCATCTCTGATTCACCGCCTCTGATTCCCCACCTCTGATTCCCCATCTCTGATTCCGCACATCCAATTCCCTGCCTCTGATTCCCCAACACTGATTCCCCACCTCTGATTCCCCAGCTCTGATTCCCCGCCTCAGATTCCCCGCGTCTGATTCCCTGCCTCTGATTCCCCGCCTCTGATTCCCTGCCTCTGATTCCCCATATCTGATTGCCCGCCTCTGATTCCCCAACTCTGATTCCCCGCTTCTGATTCCCCAGCTCTGAATCCCCGCCTCTGATTCCCCGCGTCTGATTCCCTGCCTCTGATTCCCCGCCTCTGATTCCCTGCCTCTGATTCCCAACCTCGGATTCCCCACCTCTGATTCCCCATATCCGATTCCCCGCCTCTGTTTCCCCGCCTCTGTTTCCCCGCCTCTGATTCCCCGCCTCTGTTTCCCTATATCTAATTCCCCACCTCTGATGCCCCAACTCTGATTCCCCGCCTCTGATTCCCCAGCTCTGATTCCCCGCCTCTGATTCCCTGCATCCGATTCCCCATATCTGATTCCCCGCCTCTGTTTCCCCGCCACTGATTCCCCGCCTCTGTTTCCCCATATCTGATTCCCCGCCTCTGATTCCCAACTATTATTCCCCGCCTCTGATTCCCCAGCTCTGATTCCCTGCCTCTGATTCCCCGCGTTCTATTCCCTGCCTCTGATTCCCCGCCTGTGATTCCCCATCACTGATTCACCACCTCTGATTCCCCACCTCTGATTCCCCATATCTAATTCCCCGCCTCTGTTTTCCCGCCTCTGATTCCCCGCCTCTGTTTCCCCATATCTGATTCCCCGCCTCTGAATCCCCAACTCTGATTCCCTGCCTCAGATTCCCCAGCTCTGATTCCCCGCCTTTGATTCCCCCCGTCTGATTCCCAGCCTCTGAATCCCCGTGTCTGATTTCCTGCCTCTGATTCCCCGCCTCTGATTCCCCATCTCTGATTCACCGCCTCTGATTCCCCACCTCTGATTCCCCATCTCTGATTCCGCACATCCAATTCCCTGCCTCTGATTCCCCAACTCTGATTCCCCACCTCTGATTCCCCAGCTCTGATACCCCGCCTCTGATTCCCCATATCTGATTCCCCGCCTCTGTTTTCCCGCCTCTGATTCCCTGCCTCTGATTCCCCATATCTGATTCCCCGCCTCTGATTCCCCAACTCTGATTCCCCGCCTCTGATTCCCCAGCTCTGAATCCCCGCCTCTGATTCCCCGCGTCTGATTCCCTGCCTCTGCTTCCCCGCCTCTGATTCCCCATCTGTGATTCACAACCTCTGATGCCCCACCTCTGATTCCCCATATCTGATTCCCCGCCTCTGTTTCCCCGCCTCTGATTCCCCGCCTCTGATTCCCCATATCTGATTCCCCGCCTCTGATTGCCCACCTCTGATTCCCCGCGTCTGATTCCCTGCCTCTGATTCCCCGCCTCTGATTCCCCATCTCTGATTCACCACCTCTGATTCCCGGCCTCCGATTCCCCATCTCTGATTCCGCACATCCGATTCCCTGCCTATGATTCCCCACCTCTGATTCTCCGCCTCTGATTCCCCATATCTGATTCCCTGCATCTGTTTCCCCGCCTCTGATTCCCCACCTCTGTTTCCCCATATCTGATTCCCCGCCTCTGATTCCCCAACTCTAATACCCCGCCTCTGATTCCCCAGCTCTGATTCCCCGCCTCTGATTCCCCGCATCTGATTCCCTGCCGCTGATTCCCCGCCTCTGATTCCGGCCTCTGATTCCCGGCCTCTGATTCCTTGCTTCTGATTCTGATTCCCTGCCTCTGATTCCCCATCTCTGATTCCGCACATCTGATTCCTTGCCTCTGATTCCCCACCTCTGATTCCCCATATCTGATTCCCCGCCTGGGTTTCCACGCCTCTGATTCCCCGCCTCTGTTTCCCAATATCTAAGTCCCCACCTCTGATTCCCCAAATCTGATTCCCCACCTCTGATTCCCCAGCTCTGATTCCCCGCCTCTGATTCCCCGCATCTGATTCCCTGCATCTGATTCCAAGCTTCTGATTCCCTGCCTCTGATTCCCAACCTCTGATTCCCCACCTCTGATTCCCCATATCTGATTCCCCGCCTCTGTTTCCCCGCCTCGGATTCCCCGCCTCTGTTTCCCCATATCTGATTCCCGGCCTCTGATTCCCCGCCTCTGATTCCCCGCCTCTGATTCCCTGCCTCTGATTCCCCATCTCCGATTCCGCACATCTGATTCCCTTCCTCTGATTCCCCGCCTCTGATTCCCCGCCTCTGATTCCCTGCCTCTGATTCCCAACCTCGGATTACCCACCTCTGATTCCCCATATCTGATTCCCCGCCTCTGTTTCCCCGCCTCTGTTTCCCCGCCTCTGATTCCCCGCCTCTGTTTCCCTATATCTAATTCCCCACCTCTGATGCCCCAACTCTGATTCCCCGCCTCTGATTCCCCAGCTCTGATTCCCCGCCTCTGATTCCCTGCATCCGATTCCCCATATCTGATTCCCCGCCTCTGTTTCCCCGCCACTGATGCCCCGCCTCTGTTTCCCCATATCTGATTCCCCGCCTCTGATTCCCAACTATGATTCCCCGCCTCTGATTCCCCAGCTCTGATTCCCTGCCTCTGATTCCCCGCGTTCTATTCCCTGCCTCTGATTCCCCGCCTGTGATTCCCCATCACTGATTCACCACCTCTGATTCCCCACCTCTGATTCCCCATATCTAATTCCCCGCCTCTGTTTTCCCGCCTCTGATTCCCCGCCTCTGTTTCCCCATATCTGATTCCCCGCCTCTGAATCCCCAACTCTGATTCCCTGCCTCAGATTCCCCAGCTCTGTTTCCCCGCCTTTGATTCCCCCCGTCTGATTCCCAGCCTCTGAATCCCCGTGTCTGATTTCCTGCCTCTGATTCCCCGCCTCTGATTCCCCATCTCTGATTCACCGCCTCTGATTCCCCACCTCTGATTCCCCATCTCTGATTCCGCACATCCAATTCCCTGCCTCTGATTCCCCAACTCTGATTCCCCACCTCTGATTCCCCAGCTCTGATTCCCCGCCTCAGATTCCCCGCGTCTGATTCCCTGCCTCTGATTCCCCGCCTCTGATTCCCTGCCTCTGATTCCCCATATCTGATTGCCCGCCTCTGATTCCCCAACTCTGATTCCCCGCTTCTGATTCCCCAGCTCTGAATCCCCGCCTCTGATTCCCCGCGTCTGATTCCCTGCCTCTGATTCCCCGCCTCTAATTCCCCATCTGTGATTCACAACCTCTGATGCCCCACCTCTGATTCCCCATATCTGATTCCCCGCCTCTGTTTCCCCGCCTCTGATTCACAACCTCTGATGCCCCACCTCTGATTCCCCATATCTGATTCCCCGCCTCTGTTTCCCCGCCTCTGATTCCGCACATCCGATTCCCTGCCTATGATTCCCCACCTCTGATTCCCCGCCTCTGATTCCCCATATCTGATTCCCTGCCTCTGTTTCCCCGCCTCTGATTCCCCACCTCTGTTTCCCCATATCTGATTCCCCGCCTCTAATTCCCCAACTCTAATACCCTGCCTCTGATTCCCCAGCTCTGATTCCCCGCCTCTGATTCCCCGCATCTGATTCCCTGCCTCTGATTCCCCGCCTCTGATTCCAGGCCTCTGATTTCCCGCATCTGATTCCCTGCCTCTGATTCCCCGCCTCTGATTCCAGGCCTCTGATTCCCAGCATCTGATTCCGGCCTCTCATTCCTGGCCTCTGATTCCCTGCTTCTGATTCTGATTCCCTGCCTCTGATTCCCCATCTCTGATTCCGCACATCTGATTCCCTGCCTCTGATTCCCCACCTCTGATTCCCCATATCTGATTCCCCGCCTCTGTTTCCCCGCCTCTGATTCCCCGCCTCTGTTTCCCCATATCTGATACCCCGCCTCTGATTCCCCAACTCTGATTGCCCTCCTCTAATTCGCCAGCTATGATTCCCCGCCTCTGATTCCCTGCGTCTGATTCCCTGCCTCTGATTCCCAGCCTCTGATTTCCCTTCTCTGATTCACCACCTCTGAATCCCCACCTCTGATTCCCCATCTCTGATTCCGCACATCCGATTCCCTGCCTCTGATTCCCCGCCTCTGATTCCCCGCCTCTGATTCGCAACCTCTAATTCCCCACCTCTGATTCCCCATATCTGATTCCCCGCCTCTGTTTCCCTGCCTCTGATTCCCGGCCTCTGTTTCCCCATATCTGATTCCCCTCCTCTGATTCCCCAACTCTGATTCCCCGCCTCTGATTCCCCAGCTCTGATTCCCCGCCTTTTATTCCCGGCCTCTGATTCCCTGCCACTGATTCCCCGCCCCTGATTCCCCACCTCTGATTCCCCATATCTGATTCCCCGCCTCTGATTCCCCAGCTCTGATTCCCCACCTCTGATTCCCCAGCTCTGATTCCCTGCCACTGATTCCCCGCCCCTGATTCCCCACCTCTGATTCCCCATATCTGATTCCCCGCCTCTGTTTCCCCAGCTCTGATTCCCTGCCTCTGATTCCCTGCCCTGATTCCCCATCTCTGTTTCACCGCCTTTGATTCGCCACCTCTGATTCCCCATATCTGATTCCCCGCCTCTGTTTCCCCGCGTCTGATTCCCTGCCTCTGATTCCCAACCTCTGATTCCACACCTCTGATTCCCCATATCTGATTCCCCGCCTCTATTTCCCCATATCTGATTCCCCGCCTCTGATTCCCCAACTCTGATTCCCCGCCTCTGATTCCCCAGCTCTGATTCCCCGCCTCTGATTCCCGGCGTCCGATTCCCTGCCTCTGATTCCCCGCCTCTGATTCCCCATCTCTAATTCACCACCTCTGATTCCACACCTCTGATTCCCCATATCTAATTCCCCGCCTCTGTTTTCCCGCCTCTGATTCCCCGCCTCTGTTTCCCCATATCTGATTCCCCGCCTCTGAATCCCCAACTCTGATTCCCTGCCTCAGATTCCCCAGCTCTGATTCCCCATCTCTGATTCACCGCCTCTGATTCCCCACCTCTGATTCCCCATCTCTGATTCCGCACATCCAATTCCCTGCCTCTGATTCCCCAACTCTGATTCCCCACCTCTGATTCCCCAGCTCTGATTCCCCGCCTCAGATTCCCCGCGTCTGATTCCCTGCCTATGATTCCCCGCCTCTGATTCCCTGCCTCTGATTCCCCATATCTGATTCCCCGCCTCTGATTCCCCAACTCTGATTCCCCGCTTCTGATTCCCCAGCTCTGAATCCCCGCCTCTGATTCCCCGCGTCTGATTCCCTGCCTCTGATTCCCCGCCTCTAATTCCCCATCTGTGATTCACAACTTCTGATGCCCCACCTCTGATTCCCCATATCTGATTCCCCGCATCTGTTTCCCAGCCTCTGATTCCCCGCCTCTTATTCCCTGCCTCTGATTCCCAACCTCGGATTCCCCACCTCTGATTCCCCATATCTGATTCCCCGCCTCTGTTTCCCCGCCTCTGTTTCCCCGCCTCTGATTCCCCGCCTCTGTTTCCCTATATCTAATTCCCCACCTCTGATGCCCCAACTCTGATTCCCCGCCTCTGATTCCCCAGCTCTGATTCCCCGACTCTGATTCCCTGCATCCGATTCCCCATATCTGATTCCCCGCCTCTCTTTCCCCGCCACTGATTCCCCGCCTCTGTTTCCCCATATCTGATTCCCCGCCTCTGATTCCCAACTATGATTCCCCGCCTCTGATTCCCCAGCTCTGATTCCCTGCCTCTGATTCCCCGCGTTCTATTCCCTGCCTCTGATTCCCCGCCTGTGATTCCACATCACTGATTCACCACCTCTGATTCCCCACCTCTGATTCCCCATATCTAATTCCCCGCCTCTGTTTTCCCGCCTCTGATTCCCCGCCTCTGTTTCCCCATATCTGATACCCCGCCTCTGAATTCCCAACTCTGATTCCCTGCCTCAGATTCCCCAGCTCTGATTCCCCGCCTTTGATTCTCCCCGTCTGATTCCCAGCCTCTGAATCCCCGTGTCTGATTTCCTGCCTCTGATTCCCCGCCTCTGATTCCCCATCTCTGATTCACCGCCTCTGATTCCCCACCTCTGATTCCCCATCTCTGATTCCGCACATCCAATTCCCTGCCTCTGATTCCCCAACTCTGATTCCCCACCTCTGATTCCCCATATCTGATTCCCCGCCTCTGTTTCCCCGCCTCTGATTCCCCGTCTCTGATTCCCCATATCTGATTCCCCGCCTCTGATTGCCCACCTCTGATTCCCCGCGTCTGATTCCCTGCCTCTGATTCCCCGCCTCTGATTCCCCATATCTGATTCACCACCTCTGATTCCCGGCCTCTGATTCCCCATCTCTGATTCCGCACATCCGATTCCCTGCCTATGATTCCCCACCTCTGATTCCCTGCCTCTGATTCCCCATATCTGATTCCCTGCCTCTGTTTCCCCGCCTCTGATTCCCCACCTCTGTTTCCCCATATCTGATTCCCCGCCTCTAATTCCCCAACTCTAATACCCTGCCTCTGATTCCCCAGCTCTGATTCCCCGCCTCTGATTCCCCGCATCTGATTCCCTGCCTCTGATTCCCCGCCTCTGATTCCAGGCCTCTGATTTCCCGCATCTGATTCCCTGCCTCTGATTCCCCGCCTCTGATTCCAGGCCTCTGATTCCCAGCATCTGATTCCGGCCTCTCATTCCTGGCCTCTGATTCCCTGCTTCTGATTCTGATTCCCTGCCTCTGATTCCCCATCTCTGATTCCGCACATCTGATTCCCTGCCTCTGATTCCCCACCTCTGATTCCCCATATCTGATTCCCCGCCTCTGTTTCCCCGCCTCTGATTCCCCGCCTCTGTTTCCCCATATCTGATACCCCGCCTCTGATTCCCCAACTCTGATTGCCCTCCTCTAATTCGCCAGCTATGATTCCCCGCCTCTGATTCCCTGCGTCTGATTCCCTGCCTCTGATTCCCAGCCTCTGATTTCCCTTCTCTGATTCACCACCTCTGAATCCCCACCTCTGATTCCCCATCTCTGATTCCGCACATCCGATTCCCTGCCTCTGATTCCCCGCCTCTGATTCCCCGCCTCTGATTCGCAACCTCTAATTCCCCACCTCTGATTCCCCATATCTGATTCCCCGCCTCTGTTTCCCTGCCTCTGATTCCCGGCCTCTGTTTCCCCATATCTGATTCCCCTCCTCTGATTCCCCAACTCTGATTCCCCGCCTCTGATTCCCCAGCTCTGATTCCCCGCCTTTTATTCCCGGCCTCTGATTCCCTGCCACTGATTCCCCGCCCCTGATTCCCCACCTCTGATTCCCCATATCTGATTCCCCGCCTCTGATTCCCCAGCTCTGATTCCCCACCTCTGATTCCCCAGCTCTGATTCCCTGCCACTGATTCCCCGCCCCTGATTCCCCACCTCTGATTCCCCATATCTGATTCCCCGCCTCTGTTTCCCCAGCTCTGATTCCCTGCCTCTGATTCCCTGCCCTGATTCCCCATCTCTGTTTCACCACCTTTGATTCGCCACCTCTGATTCCCCATATCTGATTCCCCGCCTCTGTTTCCCCGCCTCTGATTCCCTGCCTCTGATTCCCAACCTCTGATTCCACACCTCTGATTCCCCATATCTGATTCCCCGCCTCTATTTCCCCATATCTGATTCCCCGCCTCTGATTCCCCAACTCTGATTCCCCGCCTCTAATTCGCCAGCTATGATTCCCCGCCTCTGATTCCCTGCGTCTGATTCCCTGCCTCTGATTCCCAGCCTCTGATTTCCCTTCTCTGATTCACCACCTCTGAATCCCCACCTCTGATTCCCCATCTCTGATTCCGCACATCCGATTCCCTGCCTCTGATTCCCCGCCTCTGATTCCCCGCCTCTGATTCGCAACCTCTAATTCCCCACCTCTGATTCCCCATATCTGATTCCCCGCCTCTGTTTCCCTGCCTCTGATTCCCGGCCTCTGTTTCCCCATATCTGATTCCCCTCCTCTGATTCCCCAACTCTGATTCCCCGCCTCTGATTCCCCAGCTCTGATTCCCCGCCTTTTATTCCCGGCCTCTGATTCCCTGCCACTGATTCCCCGCCCCTGATTCCCCACCTCTGATTCCCCATATCTGATTCCCCGCCTCTGATTCCCCAGCTCTGATTCCCCACCTCTGATTCCCCAGCTCTGATTCCCTGCCACTGATTCCCCGCCCCTGATTCCCCACCTCTGATTCCCCATATCTGATTCCCCGCCTCTGTTTCCCCAGCTCTGATTCCCTGCCTCTGATTCCCTGCCCTGATTCCCCATCTCTGTTTCACCGCCTTTGATTCGCCACCTCTGATTCCCCATATCTGATTCCCCGCCTCTGTTTCCCCGCGTCTGATTCCCTGCCTCTGATTCCCAACCTCTGATTCCACACCTCTGATTCCCCATATCTGATTCCCCGCCTCTATTTCCCCATATCTGATTCCCCGCCTCTGATTCCCCAACTCTGATTCCCCGCCTCTGATTCCCCAGCTCTGATTCCCCGCCTCTGATTCCCGGCGTCCGATTCCCTGCCTCTGATTCCCCGCCTCTGATTCCCCATCTCTAATTCACCACCTCTGATTCCACACCTCTGATTCCCCATATCTAATTCCCCGCCTCTGAATCCCCAACTCTGATTCCCTGCCTCAGATTCCCCAGCTCTGATTCCCCATCTCTGATTCACCGCCTCTGATTCCCCACCTCTGATTCCCCATCTCTGATTCCGCACATCCAATTCCCTGCCTCTGATTCCCCAACTCTGATTCCCCACCTCTGATTCCCCAGCTCTGATTCCCCGCCTCAGATTCCCCGCGTCTGATTCCCTGCCTATGATTCCCCGCCTCTGATTCCCTGCCTCTGATTCCCCATATCTGATTCCCCGCCTCTGATTCCCCAACTCTGATTCCCCGCTTCTGATTCCCCAGCTCTGAATCCCCGCCTCTGATTCCCCGCGTCTGATTCCCTGCCTCTGATTCCCCGCCTCTAATTCCCCATCTGTGATTCACAACTTCTGATGCCCCACCTCTGATTCCCCATATCTGATTCCCCGCATCTGTTTCCCCGCCTCTGATTCCCCGCCTCTTATTCCCTGCCTCTGATTCCCAACCTCGGATTCCCCACCTCTGATTCCCCATATCTGATTCCCCGCCTCTGTTTCCCCGCCTCTGTTTCCCCGCCTCTGATTCCCCGCCTCTGTTTCCCTATATCTAATTCCCCACCTCTGATGCCCCAACTCTGATTCCCCGCCTCTGATTCCCCAGCTCTGATTCCCCGACTCTGATTCCCTGCATCCGATTCCCCATATCTGATTCCCCGCCTCTCTTTCCCCGCCACTGATTCCCCGCCTCTGTTTCCCCATATCTGATTCCCCGCCTCTGATTCCCAACTATGATTCCCCGCCTCTGATTCCCCAGCTCTGATTCCCTGCCTCTGATTCCCCGCGTTCTATTCCCTGCCTCTGATTCCCCGCCTGTGATTCCCCATCACTGATTCACCACCTCTGATTCCCCACCTCTGATTCCCCATATCTAATTCCCCGCCTCTGTTTTCCCGCCTCTGATTCCCCGCCTCTGTTTCCCCATATCTGATACCCCGCCTCTGAATTCCCAACTCTGATTCCCTGCCTCAGATTCCCCAGCTCTGATTCCCCGCCTTTGATTCTCCCCGTCTGATTCCCAGCCTCTGAATCCCCGTGTCTGATTTCCTGCCTCTGATTCCCCGCCTCTGATTCCCCATCTCTGATTCACCGCCTCTGATTCCCCACCTCTGATTCCCCATCTCTGATTCCGCACATCCAATTCCCTGCCTCTGATTCCCCAACTCTGATTCCCCACCTCTGATTCCCCATATCTGATTCCCCGCCTCTGTTTCCCCGCCTCTGATTCCCCGTCTCTGATTCCCCATATCTGATTCCCCGCCTCTGATTGCCCACCTCTGATTCCCCGCGTCTGATTCCCTGCCTCTGATTCCCCGCCTCTGATTCCCCATATCTGATTCACCACCTCTGATTCCCGGCCTCTGATTCCCCATCTCTGATTCCGCACATCCGATTCCCTGCCTATGATTCCCCACCTCTGATTCCCCGCCTCTGATTCCCCATATCTGATTCCCTGCCTCTGTTTCCCCGCCTCTGATTCCCCACCTCTGTTTCCCCATATCTGATTCCCCGCCTCTAATTCCCCAACTCTAATACCCTGCCTCTGATTCCCCAGCTCTGATTCCCCGCCTCTGATTCCCCGCATCTGATTCCCTGCCTCTGATTCCCCGCCTCTGATTCCAGGCCTCTGATTTCCCGCATCTGATTCCCTGCCTCTGATTCCCCGCCTCTGATTCCAGGCCTCTGATTCCCAGCATCTGATTCCGGCCTCTCATTCCTGGCCTCTGATTCCCTGCTTCTGATTCTGATTCCCTGCCTCTGATTCCCCATCTCTGATTCCGCACATCTGATTCCCTGCCTCTGATTCCCCACCTCTGATTCCCCATATCTGATTCCCCGCCTCTGTTTCCCCGCCTCTGATTCCCCGCCTCTGTTTCCCCATATCTGATACCCCGCCTCTGATTCCCCAACTCTGATTGCCCTCCTCTAATTCGCCAGCTATGATTCCCCGCCTCTGATTCCCTGCGTCTGATTCCCTGCCTCTGATTCCCAGCCTCTGATTTCCCTTCTCTGATTCACCACCTCTGAATCCCCACCTCTGATTCCCCATCTCTGATTCCGCACATCCGATTCCCTGCCTCTGATTCCCCGCCTCTGATTCCCCGCCTCTGATTCGCAACCTCTAATTCCCCACCTCTGATTCCCCATATCTGATTCCCCGCCTCTGTTTCCCTGCCTCTGATTCCCGGCCTCTGTTTCCCCATATCTGATTCCCCTCCTCTGATTCCCCAACTCTGATTCCCCGCCTCTGATTCCCCAGCTCTGATTCCCCGCCTTTTATTCCCGGCCTCTGATTCCCTGCCACTGATTCCCCGCCCCTGATTCCCCACCTCTGATTCCCCATATCTGATTCCCCGCCTCTGATTCCCCAGCTCTGATTCCCCACCTCTGATTCCCCAGCTCTGATTCCCTGCCACTGATTCCCCGCCCCTGATTCCCCACCTCTGATTCCCCATATCTGATTCCCCGCCTCTGTTTCCCCAGCTCTGATTCCCTGCCTCTGATTCCCTGCCCTGATTCCCCATCTCTGTTTCACCACCTTTGATTCGCCACCTCTGATTCCCCATATCTGATTCCCCGCCTCTGTTTCCCCGCCTCTGATTCCCTGCCTCTGATTCCCAACCTCTGATTCCACACCTCTGATTCCCCATATCTGATTCCCCGCCTCTATTTCCCCATATCTGATTCCCCGCCTCTGATTCCCCAACTCTGATTCCCCGCCTCTGATTCCCCAGCTCTGATTCCCCGCCTCTGATTCCCGGCGTCCGATTCCCTGCCTCTGATTCCCCGCCTCTGATTCCCCATCTCTAATTCACCACCTCTGATTCCACACCTCTGATTCCCCATATCTAATTCCCCGCCTCTGTTTTCCCGCCTCTGATTCCCCGCCTCTGTTTCCCCATATCTGATTCCCCGCCTCTGAATCCCCAACTCTGATTCCCTGCCTCAGATTCCCCAGCTCTGATTCCCCATCTCTGATTCACCGCCTCTGATTCCCCACCTCTGATTCCCCATCTCTGATTCCGCACATCCAATTCCCTGCCTCTGATTCCCCAACTCTGATTCCCCACCTCTGATTCCCCAGCTCTGATTCCCCGCCTCAGATTCCCCGCGTCTGATTCCCTGCCTATGATTCCCCGCCTCTGATTCCCTGCCTCTGATTCCCCATATCTGATTCCCCGCCTCTGATTCCCCAACTCTGATTCCCCGCTTCTGATTCCCCAGCTCTGAATCCCCGCCTCTGATTCCCCGCGTCTGATTCCCTGCCTCTGATTCCCCGCCTCTAATTCCCCATCTGTGATTCACAACTTCTGATGCCCCACCTCTGATTCCCCATATCTGATTCCCCGCATCTGTTTCCCCACCTCTGATTCCCCGCCTCTTATTCCCTGCCTCTGATTCCCAACCTCGGATTCCCCACCTCTGATTCCCCATATCTGATTCCCCGCCTCTGTTTCCCCGCCTCTGTTTCCCCGCCTCTGATTCCCCGCCTCTGTTTCCCCATATCTGATTCCCCGCCTCTCTTTCCCCGCCACTGATTCCCCGCCTCTGTTTCCCCATATCTGATTCCCCGCCTCTGATTCCCAACTATGATTCCCCGCCTCTGATTCCCCAGCTCTGATTCCCTGCCTCTGATTCCCCGCGTTCTATTCCCTGCCTCTGATTCCCCGCCTGTGATTCCCCATCACTGATTCACCACCTCTGATTCCCCACCTCTGATTCCCCATATCTAATTCCCCGCCTCTGTTTTCCCGCCTCTGATTCCCCGCCTCTGTTTCCCCATATCTGATACCCCGCCTCTGAATTCCCAACTCTGATTCCCTGCCTCAGATTCCCCAGCTCTGATTCCCCTCCTTTGATTCCCCCCGTCTGATTCCCAGCCTCTGAATCCCCGTGTCTGATTTCCTGCCTCTGATTCCCCGCCTCTGATTCCCCATCTCTGATTCACCGCCTCTGATTCCCCACCTCTGATTCCCCATCTCTGATTCCGCACATCCAATTCCCTGCCTCTGATTCCCCAACTCTGATTCCCCACCTCTGATTCCCCAGCTCTGATTCCCCGCCTCAGATTCCCCGCGTCTGATTCCCTGCCTCTGATTCCCCGCCTCTGATTCCCTGCCTCTGATTCCCCATATCTGATTCCCCGCCTCTGATTCCCCAACTCTGATTCCCCGCTTCTGATTCCCCAGCTCTGAATCCCCGCCTTTGATTCCCCGTTCTGATTCCCTGCCTCTGATTCCCCGCCTCTAATTCCCCATCTGTGATTCACAACCTCTGATGCCCCACCTCTGATTCCCCATATCTGATTCCCCGCCTCTGTTTCCCCGCCTCTGATTCCCTGCCTCTGATTCCCCATATCTGATTCCCAGCCTCTGATTGCCCACCTCTGATTCCCCGCGTCTGATTCCCTGCCTCTGATTCCCCGCCTCTGATTCCCCATATCTGATTCACCACCTCTGATTCCCGGCCTCTGATTCCCCATCTCTGATTCCGCACATCCGATTCCCTGCCTATGATTCCCCACCTCTGATTCCCCGCCTCTGATTCCCCATATCTGATTCCCTGCCTCTGTTTCCCCGCCTCTGATTCCCCACCTCTGTTTCCCCATATCTGATTCCCCGCCTCTGATTCCCCAACTCTAATACCCTGCCTCTGATTCCCCAGCTCTGATTCCCCGCCTCTGATTCCCCGCATCTGATTCCCTGCCTCTGATTCCCCGCCTCTGATTCCAGGCCTCTGATTTCCCGCATCTGATTCCTTGCCTCTGATTCCCCGCCTCTGATTCCAGGCCTCTGATCCCAGCATCTGATTCCGGCCTCTGATTCCCAGCCTCTGATTCCCTGCTTCTGATTCTGATTCCCTGCCTCTGATTCCCCATCTCTGATTCCGCACTTCTGATTCCCTGCCTCTGATTCCCCACCTCTGATTCCCCATATCTGATTCCCCGCCTCTGTTTCCCCGCCTCTGATTCCCCGCCTCTGTTTCCCCATATCTGATTCCCCGCCTCTGATTCCCCAACTCTGATTCCCCTCCTCTAATTCGCCAGCTATGATTCCCCGCCTCTGATTTCCTGCGTCTGATTCCCTGCCTCTGATTCCCAGCCTCTGATTCCCCTTCTCTGATTCACCACCTCTGAATCCCCACCTCTGATTCCCCATCTCTGATTCCGCACATCCGATTCCCTGCCTCTGATTCCCCGCCTCTGATTCCCCGCCTCTGATTCGCAACCTCTAATTCCCCACCTCTGATTCCCCATATCTGATTCCCCGCCTCTGTTTCCCTGCCTCTGATTCCCGGCCTCTGTTTCCCCATATCTGATTCCCCTCCTCAGATTCCCCAACTCTGATTCCCCGCCTCTGATTCCCCAGCTCTGATTCCCCGCCTTTTATTCCCGGCCTCTGATTCCCTGCCACTGATTCCCCGCCCCTGATTCCCCACCTCTGATTCCCCATATCTGATTCCCCGCCTCTGTTTCCCCAGCTCTGATTCCCCACCTCTGATTCCCCAGCTCTGATTCCCTGCCACTGATTCCCCGCCCCTGATTCCCCACCTCTGATTCCCCATATCTGATTCCCCGCTTCTGTTTCCCCAGCTCTGATTCCCTGCCTCTGATTCCCTGCCCTGATTCCCCATCTCTGTTTCACCGCCTTTGATTCGCCACCTCTGATTCCCCATATCTGATTCCCCGCCTCTGTTTCCCCGCCTCTGATTCCCTGCCTCTGATTCCCAACCTCTGATTCCACACCTCTGATTCCCCATATCTGATTCCCCGCCTCTATTTCCCCATATCTGATTCCCCGCCTCTGATTCCCCAACTCTGATTCCCCGCCTCTGATTCCCCAGCTCTGATTCCCCGCCTCTGATTCCCGGCGTCCGATTCCCTGCCTCTGATTCCCCGCCTCTGATTCCCCATCTCTGATTCACCACCTCTTATTCCCCACCTCTGATTCCCCATATCTAATACCCCGCCTCTGTTTTCCCGCCTCTGATTCCCCGCCTCTGTTTCCCCATATCTGATTCCCCGCCTCTGATTCCCTGCCTCTGATTCCCCATATCTGATTCCCCGCCTCTGATTCCCCAACTCTGATTCCCTGCCTCATATTCCCCAGCTTGATTCCCCGCCTTTGATTCCCCCAGTCTGATTCCCAGCCTCTGAATCCCCGTGTCTGATTTCCTGCCTCTGATTCCCCGCCTCTGATTCCCCATCTCTGATTCACCGCCTCTGATTCCCCACCTCTGATTCCCCATCTCTGATTCCGCACATCCAATTCCCTGCCTCTGATTCCCCAACTCTGATTCCCCACCTCTGATTCCCCAGCTCTGATTCCCCGCCTCAGATTCCCCGCGTCTGATTCCCTGCCTCTGATTCCCCGCCTCTGATTCCCTGCCTCTGATTCCCCATATCTGATTCCCCGCCTCTGATTCCCCAACTCTGATTCCCCGCTTCTGATTCCCCAGCTCTGAATCCCCGCCTCTGATTCCCCGCGTCTGATTCCCTGCCTCTGATTCCGGCCTCTGTTTCCCCATATCTGATTCTCCGCCTCTGTTTCCCTGCCTCTGATTCCGGCCTCTGTTTCCCCATATCTGATTCCCCTCCTCTGATTCCCCAACTCTGATTCCCCGCCTCTGATTCCCCAGCTCTGATTCCCCGCCTTTTATTCCCGGCCTCTGATTCCCTGCCACTGATTCCCCGCCCCAGATTCCCCACCTCAGATTCCCCATATCTGATTCCCCGCCTCTGTTTCCCCAGCTCTGATTCCCTGCCTCTGATTCCCTGCCCTGATTCCCCATCTCTGTTTCACCGCATTTGATTCGCCACCTCTGATTCCCCATATCTGATTCCCCGCCTCTGTTTCCCCGCCTCTTATTCCCTGCCTCTGATTCCCAACCTCTGATTCCACACCTCTGATTCCCCATAGCTGATTCCCCGCTTCTATTTCCCCATATCTGATTCCCCGCCTCTGATTCCCCAACTCTGATTCCCCGCCTCTGATTCCCTGCCTCTGATTCCCCGCCTCTGATTCCCCATATCTGATTCACCACCTCTGATTCCCGGCCTCTGATTCCCCATCTCTGATTCCGCACATCCGATTCCCTGCCTATGATTCCCCACCTCTGATTCCCCGCCTCTGATTCCCCATATCTGATTCCCTGCCTCTGTTTCCCCGCCTCTGATTCCCCACCTCTGTTTCCCCATATCTGATTCCCCGCCTCTGATTCCCCAACTCTAATACCCTGCCTCTGATTCCCCAGCTCTGATTCCCCGCCTCTGATTCCCCGCATCTGATTCCCTGCCTCTGATTCCCCGCCTCTGATTCCAGGCCTCTGATTTCCCGCATCTGATTCCTTGCCTCTGATTCCCCGCCTCTGATTCCAGGCCTCTGATCCCAGCATCTGATTCCGGCCTCTGATTCCCAGCCTCTGATTCCCTGCTTCTGATTCTGATTCCCTGCCTCTGATTCCCCATCTCTGATTCCGCACTTCTGATTCCCTGCCTCTGATTCCCCACCTCTGATTCCCCATATCTGATTCCCCGCCTCTGTTTCCCCGCCTCTGATTCCCCGCCTCTGTTTCCCCATATCTGATTCCCCGCCTCTGATTCCCCAACTCTGATTCCCCTCCTCTAATTCGCCAGCTATGATTCCCCGCCTCTGATTTCCTGCGTCTGATTCCCTGCCTCTGATTCCCAGCCTCTGATTCCCCTTCTCTGATTCACCACCTCTGAATCCCCACCTCTGATTCCCCATCTCTGATTCCGCACATCCGATTCCCTGCCTCTGATTCCCCGCCTCTGATTCCCCGCCTCTGATTCGCAACCTCTAATTCCCCACCTCTGATTCCCCATATCTGATTCCCCGCCTCTGTTTCCCTGCCTCTGATTCCCGGCCTCTGTTTCCCCATATCTGATTCCCCTCCTCTGATTCCCCAACTCTGATTCCCCGCCTCTGATTCCCCAGCTCTGATTCCCCGCCTTTTATTCCCGGCCTCTGATTCCCTGCCACTGATTCCCCGCCCCTGATTCCCCACCTCTGATTCCCCATATCTGATTCCCCGCCTCTGTTTCCCCAGCTCTGATTCCCCACCTCTGATTCCCCAGCTCTGATTCCCTGCCACTGATTCCCCGCCCCTGATTCCCCACCTCTGATTCCCCATATCTGATTCCCCGCTTCTGTTTCCCCAGCTCTGATTCCCTGCCTCTGATTCCCTGCCCTGATTCCCCATCTCTGTTTCACCGCCTTTGATTCGCCACCTCTGATTCCCCATATCTGATTCCCCGCCTCTGTTTCCCCGCCTCTGATTCCCTGCCTCTGATTCCCAACCTCTGATTCCACACCTCTGATTCCCCATATCTGATTCCCCGCCTCTATTTCCCCATATCTGATTCCCCGCCTCTGATTCCCCAACTCTGATTCCCCGCCTCTGATTCCCCAGCTCTGATTCCCCGCCTCTGATTCCCGGCGTCCGATTCCCTGCCTCTGATTCCCCGCCTCTGATTCCCCATCTCTGATTCACCACCTCTTATTCCCCACCTCTGATTCCCCATATCTAATACCCCGCCTCTGTTTTCCCGCCTCTGATTCCCCGCCTCTGTTTCCCCATATCTGATTCCCCGCCTCTGATTCCCTGCCTCTGATTCCCCATATCTGATTCCCCGCCTCTGATTCCCCAACTCTGATTCCCTGCCTCATATTCCCCAGCTTGATTCCCCGCCTTTGATTCCCCCAGTCTGATTCCCAGCCTCTGAATCCCCGTGTCTGATTTCCTGCCTCTGATTCCCCGCCTCTGATTCCCCATCTCTGATTCACCGCCTCTGATTCCCCACCTCTGATTCCCCATCTCTGATTCCGCACATCCAATTCCCTGCCTCTGATTCCCCAACTCTGATTCCCCACCTCTGATTCCCCAGCTCTGATTCCCCGCCTCAGATTCCCCGCGTCTGATTCCCTGCCTCTGATTCCCCGCCTCTGATTCCCTGCCTCTGATTCCCCATATCTGATTCCCCGCCTCTGATTCCCCAACTCTGATTCCCCGCTTCTGATTCCCCAGCTCTGAATCCCCGCCTCTGATTCCCCGCGTCTGATTCCCTGCCTCTGATTCCGGCCTCTGTTTCCCCATATCTGATTCTCCGCCTCTGTTTCCCTGCCTCTGATTCCGGCCTCTGTTTCCCCATATCTGATTCCCCTCCTCTGATTCCCCAACTCTGATTCCCCGCCTCTGATTCCCCAGCTCTGATTCCCCGCCTTTTATTCCCGGCCTCTGATTCCCTGCCACTGATTCCCCGCCCCAGATTCCCCACATCAGATTCCCCATATCTGATTCCCCGCCTCTGTTTCCCCAGCTCTGATTCCCTGCCTCTGATTCCCTGCCCTGATTCCCCATCTCTGTTTCACCGCATTTGATTCGCCACCTCTGATTCCCCATATCTGATTCCCCGCCTCTGTTTCCCCGCCTCTTATTCCCTGCCTCTGATTCCCAACCTCTGATTCCACACCTCTGATTCCCCATAGCTGATTCCCCGCTTCTATTTCCCCATATCTGATTCCCCGCCTCTGATTCCCCAACTCTGATTCCCCGCCTCTGATTCCCCAGCTCTGATTCCCTGCCTCTGATTCCCGGCGTCCGATTCCCTGCCTCTGATTCCCCGCCTCTGATTCCCCATCTCTGATTCACCACCTCTGATTCCCCACCTCTGATTCCCCATATCTAATTCCCCGCCTCTGTTTTCCCGCCTCTGATTCCCCGCCTCTGTTTCCCCATATCTGATACCCCGCCTCTGAATTCCCAACTCTGATTCCCTGCCTCAGATTCCCCAGCTCTGATTCCCCGCCTTTGATTCCCCCCGTCTGATTCCCAGCCTCTGAATCCCCGTGTCTGATTTCCCGCCTCTGTTTTCCCGCCTCTGATTCCCGGCCTCTGATTCCCTGCTTCAGATTCTGATTCCCTGCCTCTGATTCCCCATCTCTGATTCCGCACATCTGATTCCCTGCCTCTGATTCCCCACCTCTGATTCCCCATATCGGATTCCCCGCCTCTGTTTCCCCGCCTCTGATTCCCCGCCTCTGTTTCCCCATATCTGATTCCCCGCCTCTGATTCCCCAACTCTGATTCCCCTCCACTAATTCGCCAGCTATAATTCCCCGCCTCTGATTCCCTGCGTCTGATTCCCTGCCTCTGATTCCCAGCCTCTGATTCCCCTTTTCTGATTCACCACCTCTGAATCCCCACCTCTGATTCCCCATATCCGATTCCCTGCCTCTGATTCCCCGCCTCTGAATCCCCGCCTCTGATTCGCAACCTCAAATTCCCCACCTCTGATTCCCCATATCTGATTCCCCGCCTCTGTTTCCCTGCCCTGATTCCCCATCTCTGTTTCACCGCCTCTGATTCCCCGCCTCTGATTCCCAACTCTGATTCCCCGCCTCTGATTCCCCAGCTCTGATTCCCCACCTTTTATTCCCGGCCTCTGATTCCCTGCCACTGATTCCCCGCCCCTGATTCCCCACCTCTGATTCCCCATATCTGATTCCCCCCCTCTGTTTCCCCAGCTCTGATTCCCCACCTCTGATTCCCCAGCTCTAATTCCCTGCCACTCATTCCCCGCCCCTGATTCCCCACCTCTGATTCCCCATATCTGATTCCCCGCCTCTGTTTCCCCAGCTCTGATTCCCTGCCTCTGATTCCCTGCCCTGATTCCCCATCTCTGTTTCACCGCCTTTGATTCGCCACCTCTGATTCCCCATATCTGATTCCCCGCCTCTGTTTCCCCGCCTCTGATTCCCTATCTCTGATTCCCAACCTGTGATTCCACACCTCTGATTCCCCATATCTTATTCCCCGCCTCTATTTCCCCATATCTGATTCCACGCCTCTGATTCCCCAACTCTGATTCCCCACCTCTGATTCCCCAGCTCTGATTCCCCGCCTCTGATTTCCGGCGTCCGATTCCCTGCCTCTGATTCCCCGCCTCTGATTCACCATCTCTGATTCCCCGCCTCTGATTCCCCGTGTCTGATTCCCTGCCTCTGATTCCCCGGCTCAGATTCCCCGCCTCTGATTCCCTGCCACTGATTCCCTGCCCCTGATTCCCCACCTCTGATTCCCCATATCTGATTCCCCGCCTCTGTTTCCCCGCCTCTGATTCCCCGCCTCTGATTCCCCATATCTGATTCCCTGCCTCTGATTCCCCAACTCTGATTCCCCGCCTCTGATTCCCCAGCTCTGAATCCCCGCCTCTGATTCCCCGCGTCTGATTCCCTCCCTCTGATTCCCCGCCTTGATTCCCCATCTCTGATTCACAACCTCTGATTCCCCACCTCTGATTCCCCATATCTGATTCCCCGCCTCTGTTTCCCCGCCTCTGATTCCCCATATCTGATTCCCCGGCTCTGATTGCCCACCTCTGATTCCCCGCCTCTGATTCGCCAGCTCTGATTCCCCGCCTCTGAATCCCCGCATCTGATTCCCTGCCTCTGATTCCCCGCCTCTGATTCCCCATCTCTGATTCACCGCCTTTGATTCGCCACCTCTGATTCCCCATATCTGATTCCCCACCTCTGTTTCCCCGCCTCTGATTCCCCGCCTCTGATTCTCCATATCTCATTCCCCGCCTCTGAATCCCCATCTCTGATTCCCAGACTCTGATTCCCCACCTCTGATTCCCGGCCTCTTATTCCCAGCATCTGATTCCCGGCCTCTGATTCCCGGCCTCTGATTCCCCGCTTCTGATTCTGATTCCCTGCCTCTGATTCCCCATCTCTGATTCCGCACATCTGATTCCCTGCCTCTGATTCCCCACCTCTGATTCCCCATATCTGATTCCCCGCCTCTGTTTCCCCGCCTCTGATTCCCCGCCTCTGATTCTCCATATCTCATTCCCCGCCTCTGAATCGCCATCTCTGATTCACAGACTCTGATTCCCCACCTCTGATTCCCGGCCTCTTATTCCCAGCATCTGATTCCCGGCCTCTGATTCCCGGCCTCTGATTCCCCGCTTCTGATTCTGATTCCCTGCCTCTGATTCCCCATCTCTGATTCCGCACATCTGATTCCCTGCCTCTGATTCCCCACCTCTGATTCCCCATATCTGATTCCCCGCCTCTGTTTCCCCGCCTCTGATTCCCGGCCTCTGTTTCCCCATATCTGATTCCCCTCCTCTGATTCCCCGCCTCTGATTCCCCGCATCCGATTCCCCATGTCTGATTCCCCGCCTCTGTTTCCCCAGCTCTGATTCCCTGCCTCTGATTCCCCGCCTCTGATTCCCCAGCTCTGATTCCCTGCCTCTGATTCCCCGCCTCTGATTCCCCAACTCTGATTCCCCTCCTCTAATTCGCCAGCTATGATTCCCCGCCTCTGATTTCCTGCGTCTGATTCCCTGCCTCTGATTCCCAGCCTCTGATTCCCCTTCTCTGATTCACCACCTCTGAATCCCCACCTCTGATTCCCCATCTCTGATTCCGCACATCCGATTCCCTGCCTCTGATTCCCCGCCTCTGATTCCCCGCCTCTGATTCGCAACCTCTAATTCCCCACCTCTGATTCCCCATATCTGATTCCCCGCCTCTGTTTCCCTGCCTCTGATTCCCGGCCTCTGTTTCCCCATACCTGATTCCCCTCCTCTGATTCCCCAACTCTGATTCCCCGCCTCTGATTCCCCAGCTCTGATTCCCCGCCTTTTATTCCCGGCCTCTGATTCCCTGCCACTGATTCCCCGCCCCTGATTCCCCACCTCTGATTCCCCATATCTGATTCCCCGCCTCTGTTTCCCCAGCTCTGATTCCCCACCTCTAATTCCCCAGCTCTGATTCCCTGCCACTGATTCCCCGCCCCTGATTCCCCACCTCTGATTCCCCATATCTGATTCCCCGCTTCTGTTTCCCCAGCTCTGATTCCCTGCCTCTGATTCCCTGCCCTGATTCCCCATCTCTGTTTCACCGCCTTTGATTCGCCACCTCTGATTCCCCATATCTGATTCCCCGCCTCTGTTTCCCCGCCTCTGATTCCCTGCCTCTGATTCCCAACCTCTGATTCCACACCTCTGATTCCCCATATCTGATTCCCCGCCTCTATTTCCCCATATCTGATTCCCCGCCTCTGATTCCCCAACTCTGATTCCCCGCCTCTGATTCCACAGCTCTGATTCCCCGCCTCTGATTCCCGGCGTCCGATTCCCTGCCTCTGATTCCCCGCCTCTGATTCCCCATCTCTGATTCACCACCTCTTATTCCCCACCTCTGATTCCCCATATCTAATACCCCGCCTCTGTTTTCCCGCCTCTGATTCCCCGCCTCTGTTTCCCCATATCTGATTCCCCGCCTCTGATTCCCTGCCTCTGATTCCCCATATCTGATTCCCCGCCTCTGATTCCCCAACTCTGATTCCCTGCCTCATATTCCCCAGCTTGATTCCCCGCCTTTGATTCCCCCCGTCTGATTCCCAGCCTCTGAATCCCCGTGTCTGATTTCCTGCCTCTGATTCCCCGCCTCTGATTCCCCATCTCTGATTCACCGCCTCTGATTCCCCACCTCTGATTCCCCATCTCTGATTCCGCACATCCAATTCCCTGCCTCTGATTCCCCAACTCTGATTCCCCACCTCTGATTCCCCAGCTCTGATTCCCCGCCTCAGATTCCCCGCGTCTGATTCCCTGCCTCTGATTCCCCGCCTCTGATTCCCTGCCTCTGATTCCACATATCTGATTCCCCGCCTCTGATTCCCCAACTCTGATTCCCCGCTTCTGATTCCCCAGCTCTGAATCCCCACCTCTGATTCCCCGCGTCTGATTCCCTGCCTCTGATTCCCCGCCTCTAATTCCCCATCTGTGATTCACAACTTCTGATGCCCCACCTCTGATTCCCCATATCTGATTCCCCGCCTCTGTTTCCCCGCCTCTGATTCCCCGCCTCTGGTTCCCCATATCTGATTCCCCGCCTCTGATTGCCCACCTCTGATTCCCCGCGTCTGATTCCCTGCCTCTGATTCCCCGCCTCTGATTCCCCATATCTGATTCACCACCTCTCATTCCCGGCCTCTGATTCCCCATCTCTGATTCCGCACATCCGATTCCCTGCCTATGATTCCCCACCTCTGATTCCCCGCCTCTGATTCCCCATATCTGATACCCTGCCTCTGTTTCCCCGCCTCTGATTCCCCACCTCTGTTTCCCCATATCTGATTCCCCGCCTCTGATTCTCCAACTCTAATACCCTGCCTCTGATTCCCCAGCTCTGATTCCCCGCCTCTGATTCCCCGCATCTGATTCCCTGCCTCTGATTCCCCGCCTCTGATTCCAGGCCTCTGATTCCCAGCATCTGATTCCGGCCTCTGATTCCCGGCCTCTGATTCCCTGCTTCTGATTCTCATTCCCTGCCTCTGATTCCCCATCTCTGATTCCGCACATCTGATTCCCTGCCTCTGATTCCCCACCTCTGATTCCCCATATCTGATTACCCGCCTCTGTTTCCCCGCCTCTGATTCCCCGCCTCTGTTTCCCCATATCTGATTCCCCGACTCTGATTCCCCAACTCTGATTCCCCTCCTCTAATTCGCCAGCTATGATTCCCCGCCTCTGATTCCCTGCGTCTGATTCCCTGCCTCTGATTCCCAGCCTCTGATTCCCCTTCTCTGTTTCACCACCTCTGAATCCCCACCTCTGATTCCCCATCTCTGATTCCGCACAACCGATTCCCTGCCTCTGATTCCCCGCCTCTGATTCCCCGCCTCTGATTCGCAACCTCTAATTCCCCACCTCTGATTCCCCATATCTGATTCCCCGCCTCTGTTTCCCTGCCTCTGATTCCCGGCCTCTGTTTCCCCATATCTGATTCCCCTCCTCTGATTCCCCAACTCTGATTCCCCGCCTCTGATTCCCCAGCTCTGATTCCCCGCCTTTTATTCCCGGCCTCTGATTCCCTGCCACTGATTCCCCGCCCCTGATTCCCCACCTCTGATTCCCCATATCTGATTCCCCGCCTCTGTTTCCCCAGCTCTGATTCCCTGCCTCTGATTCCCCGCCTTTGATTCCCCATCTCTGTTTCACCGCCTTTGATTCGCCACCTCTGATTCCCCATATCTGATTCCCCGCCTCTGTTTCCCCGCCTCTGATTCCCTGCCTCTGATTCCCAACCTCTGATTCCACACCTCTGATTCCCCATATCTGATTCCCCGCCTCTATTTCCCCATATCTGATTCCCCGCCTCTGATTCCCCAACTCTGATTCCCCGCCTCTGATTCCCCAGCTCTTATTCCCCGCCTCTGATTCCCGGCATCCGATTCCCTGACTCTGATTCCCCGCCTCTGATTCCCCATCTCTGATTCCCCGCCTCTGATTCCCCGTGTCTGATTCCCAGCCTCTGATTCCCCTCCTCAGATTCCCCGCCCCTGTTTCCCTGCCACTGATTCCCTGCCCCTGATTCCCCACCTCTGATTCCCCATATCTGATTCCCCGCCTCTGTTTCCCCGCCTCTGATTCCCCGCCTCTGATTCCCCATATCTGATTCCCTGCCTCTGATTCCCCAACTCTGATTCCCCGCCTCTGATTCCCCAGCTCTGAATCCCCGCCTCTGATTCCCCGCGTCTGATTCCCTCCCTCTGATTCCCCGCCTTGATTCCCCATCTCTGATTCACAACCTCTGATTCCCCACCTCTGATTCCCCATATCTGATTCCCCGCCTCTGTTTCCCCGCCTCTGATTCCCCGCCTCTGATTCCCCATATCTGATTCCCCGGCTCTGATTGCCCACCTCTGATTCCCCGCCTCTGATTCGCCAGCTCTGATTCCCCGCCTCTGAATCCCCGCATCTGATTCCCTGCCTCTGATTCCCCGCCTCTGATTCCCCATCTCTGATTCACCGCCTTTGATTCGCCACCTCTGATTCCCCATATCTGATTCCCCACCTCTGTTTCCCCGCCCCTGATTCCCCGCCTCTGATTCTCCATATCTCATTCCCCGCCTCTGAATCCCCATCTCTGATTCCCAGACTCTGATTCCCCACCTCTGATTCCCGGCCTCTTATTCCCAGCATCTGATTCCCCATATCTGATTCTCCGCCTCTGTTTCCCTGCCTCTGATTCCGGCCTCTGTTTCCCCATATCTGATTCCCCTCCTCTGATTCCCCAACTCTGATTCCCCGCCTCTGATTCCCCAGCTCTGATTCCCCGCCTTTTATTCCCGGCCTCTGATTCCCTGCCACTGATTCCCCGCCCCAGATTCCCCACCTCAGATTCCCCATATCTGATTCCCCGCCTCTGTTTCCCCAGCTCTGATTCCCTGCCTCTGATTCCCTGCCCTGATTCCCCTTCTCTGTTTCACCGCATTTGATTCGCCACCTCTGATTCCCCATATCTGATTCCCCGCCTCTGTTTCCCCGCCTCTTATTCCCTGCCTCTGATTCCCAACCTCTGATTCCACACCTCTGATTCCCCATAGCTGATTCCCCGCTTCTATTTCCCCATATCTGATTCCCCGCCTCTGATTCCCCAACTCTGATTCCCCGCCTCTGATTCCCCAGCTCTGATTCCCTGCCTCTGATTCCCGGCGTCCGATTCCCTGCCTCTGATTCCCCGCCTCTGATTCCCCATCTCTGATTCACCACCTCTGATTCCCCACCTCTGATTCCCCATATCTAATTCCCCGCCTCTGTTTTCCCGCCTCTGATTCCCCGCCTCTGTTTCCCCATATCTGATACCCCGCCTCTGAATTCCCAACTCTGATTCCCTGCCTCAGATTCCCCAGCTCTGATTCCCCGCCTTTGATTCCCCCCGTCTGATTCCCAGCCTCTGAATCCCCGTGTCTGATTTCCCGCCTCTGTTTTCCCGCCTCTGATTCCCGGCCTCTGATTCCCTGCTTCAGATTCTGATTCCCTGCCTCTGATTCCCCATCTCTGATTCCGCACATCTGATTCCCTGCCTCTGATTCCCCACCTCTGATTCCCCATATCGGATTCCCCGCCTCTGTTTCCCCGCCTCTGATTCCCCGCCTCTGTTTCCCCATATCTGATTCCCCGCCTCTGATTCCCCAACTCTGATTCCCCTCCACTAATTCGCCAGCTATAATTCCCCGCCTCTGATTCCCTGCGTCTGATTCCCTGCCTCTGATTCCCAGCCTCTGATTCCCCTTTTCTGATTCACCACCTCTGAATCCCCACCTCTGATTCCCCATATCCGATTCCCTGCCTCTGATTCCCCGCCTCTGAATCCCCGCCTCTGATTCGCAACCTCAAATTCCCCACCTCTGATTCCCCATATCTGATTCCCCGCCTCTGTTTCCCTGCCCTGATTCCCCATCTCTGTTTCACCGCCTCTGATTCCCCGCCTCTGATTCCCAACTCTGATTCCCCGCCTCTGATTCCCCAGCTCTGATTCCCCGCCTTTTATTCCCGGCCTCTGATTCCCTGCCACTGATTCCCCGCCCCTGATTCCCCACCTCTGATTCCCCATATCTGATTCCCCCCCTCTGTTTCCCCAGCTCTGATTCCCCACCTCTGATTCCCCAGCTCTAATTCCCTGCCACTCATTCCCCGCCCCTGATTCCCCACCTCTGATTCCCCATATCTGATTCCCCGCCTCTGTTTCCCCAGCTCTGATTCCCTGCCTCTGATTCCCTGCCCTGATTCCCCATCTCTGTTTCACCGCCTTTGATTCGCCACCTCTGATTCCCCATATCTGATTCCCCGCCTCTGTTTCCCCGCCTCTGATTCCCTATCTCTGATTCCCAACCTCTGATTCCACACCTCTGATTCCCCATATCTTATTCCCCGCCTCTATTTCCCCATATCTGATTCCACGCCTCTGATTCCCCAACTCTGATTCCCCACCTCTGATTCCCCAGCTCTGATTCCCCGCCTCTGATTTCCGGCGTCCGATTCCCTGCCTCTGATTCCCCGCCTCTGATTCACCATCTCTGATTCCCCGCCTCTGATTCCCCGTGTCTGATTCCCTGCCTCTGATTCCCCGGCTCAAATTCCCCGCCTCTGATTCCCTGCCACTGATTCCCTGCCCCTGATTCCCCACCTCTGATTCCCCATATCTGATTCCCCGCCTCTGTTTCCCCGCCTCTGATTCCCCGCCTCTGATTCCCCATATCTGATTCCCTGCCTCTGATTCCCCAACTCTGATTCCCCGCCTCTGATTCCCCAGCTCTGAATCCCCGCCTCTGATTCCCCGCGTCTGATTCCCTCCCTCTGATTCCCCGCCTTGATTCCCCATCTCTGATTCACAACCTCTGATTCCCCACCTCTGATTCCCCATATCTGATTCCCCGCCTCTGTTTCCCCGCCTCTGATTCCCCATATCTGATTCCCCGGCTCTGATTGCCCACCTCTGATTCCCCGCCTCTGATTCGCCAGCTCTGATTCCCCGCCTCTGAATCCCCGCATCTGATTCCCTGCCTCTGATTCCCCGCCTCTGATTCCCCATCTCTGATTCACCGCCTTTGATTCGCCACCTCTGATTCCCCATATCTGATTCCCCACCTCTGTTTCCCCGCCTCTGATTCCCCGCCTCTGATTCTCCATATCTCATTCCCCGCCTCTGAATCCCCATCTCTGATTCCCAGACTCTGATTCCCCACCTCTGATTCCCGGCCTCTTATTCCCAGCATCTGATTCCCGGCCTCTGATTCCCGGCCTCTGATTCCCCGCTTCTGATTCTGATTCCCTGCCTCTGATTCCCCATCTCTGATTCCGCACATCTGATTCCCTGCCTCTGATTCCCCACCTCTGATTCCCCATATCTGATTCCCCGCCTCTGTTTCCCCGCCTCTGATTCCCCGCCTCTGATTCTCCATATCTCATTCCCCGCCTCTGAATCCCCATCTCTGATTCCCAGACTCTGATTCCCCACCTCTGATTCCCGGCCTCTTATTCCCAGCATCTGATTCCCGGCCTCTGATTCCCGGCCTCTGATTCCCCGCTTCTGATTCTGATTCCCTGCCTCTGATTCCCCATCTCTGATTCCGCACATCTGATTCCCTGCCTCTGATTCCCCACCTCTGATTCCCCATATCTGATTCCCCGCCTCTGTTTCCCCGCCTCTGATTCCCGGCCTCTGTTTCCCCATATCTGATTCCCCTCCTCTGATTCCCCGCCTCTGATTCCCCGCATCCGATTCCCCAGCTCTGATTCCCTGCCTCTGATTCCCGGCGTCCGATTCCCTGCCTCTGATTCCCCACCTCTGATTCCCCGCCTCTGATTCCCGGCCTCTGATTCCCCATCTCTGATTCCGCACATCTGATTCCCCACCTCTGATTCCCCATATCTGATTCCCCGCCTCTGTTTCCCCGCCTCTGATTCCCCGCCTCTGATTCCCCATATCTGATTCCCCGGCTCTGATTGCCCACCTCTGATTCCCCGCCTCTGATTCGCCAGCTCTGATTCCCCGCCTCTGAATCCCCGCATCTGATTCCCTGCCTCTGATTCCCCGCCTCTGATTCCCCATCTCTGATTCACCGCCTTTGATTCGCCACCTCTGATTCCCCATATCTGATTCCCCACCTCTGTTTCCCCGCCCCTGATTCCCCGCCTCTGATTCTCCATATCTCATTCCCCGCCTCTGAATCCCCATCTCTGATTCCCAGACTCTGATTCCCCACCTCTGATTCCCGGCCTCTTATTCCCAGCATCTGATTCCCCATATCTGATTCTCCGCCTCTGTTTCCCTGCCTCTGATTCCGGCCTCTGTTTCCCCATATCTGATTCCCCTCCTCTGATTCCCCAACTCTGATTCCCCGCCTCTGATTCCCCAGCTCTGATTCCCCGCCTTTTATTCCCGGCCTCTGATTCCCTGCCACTGATTCCTCGCCCCAGATTCCCCACCTCAGATTCCCCATATCTGATTCCCCGCCTCTGTTTCCCCAGCTCTGATTCCCTGCCTCTGATTCCCTGCCCTGATTCCCCATCTCTGTTTCACCGCATTTGATTCGCCACCTCTGATTCCCCATATCTGATTCCCCGCCTCTGTTTCCCCGCCTCTTATTCCCTGCCTCTGATTCCCAACCTCTGATTCCACACCTCTGATTCCCCATAGCTGATTCCCCGCTTCTATTTCCCCATATCTGATTCCCCGCCTCTGATTCCCCAACTCTGATTCCCCGCCTCTGATTCCCCAGCTCTGATTCCCTGCCTCTGATTCCCGGCGTCCGATTCCCTGCCTCTGATTCCCCGCCTCTGATTCCCCATCTCTGATTCACCACCTCTGATTCCCCACCTCTGATTCCCCATATCTAATTCCCCGCCTCTGTTTTCCCGCCTCTGATTCCCCGCCTCTGTTTCCCCATATCTGATACCCCGCCTCTGAATTCCCAACTCTGATTCCCTGCCTCAGATTCCCCAGCTCTGATTCCCCGCCTTTGATTCCCCCCGTCTGATTCCCAGCCTCTGAATCCCCGTGTCTGATTTCCCGCCTCTGTTTTCCCGCCTCTGATTCCCGGCCTCTGATTCCCTGCTTCAGATTCTGATTCCCTGCCTCTGATTCCCCATCTCTGATTCCGCACATCTGATTCCCTGCCTCTGATTCCCCACCTCTGATTCCCCATATCGGATTCCCCGCCTCTGTTTCCCCGCCTCTGATTCCCCGCCTCTGTTTCCCCATATCTGATTCCCCGCCTCTGATTCCCCAACTCTGATTCCCCTCCACTAATTCGCCAGCTATAATTCCCCGCCTCTGATTCCCTGCGTCTGATTCCCTGCCTCTGATTCCCAGCATCTGATTCCCCTTTTTGATTCACCACCTCTGAATCCCCACCTCTGATTCCCCATATCCGATTCCCTGCCTCTGATTCCCCGCCTCTGAATCCCCGCCTCTGATTCGCAACCTCAAATTCCCCACCTCTGATTCCCCATATCTGATTCCCCGCCTCTGTTTCCCTGCCCTGATTCCCCATCTCTGTTTCACCGCCTCTGATTCCCCGCCTCTGATTCCCAACTCTGATTCCCCGCCTCTGATTCCCCAGCTCTGATTCCCCGCCTTTTATTCCCGGCCTCTGATTCCCTGCCACTGATTCCCCGCCCCTGATTCCCCACCTCTGATTCCCCATATCTGATTCCCCCCCTCTGTTTCCCCAGCTCTGATTCCCCACCTCTGATTCCCCAGCTCTAATTCCCTGCCACTCATTCCCCGCCCCTGATTCCCCACCTCTGATTCCCCATATCTGATTCCCCGCCTCTGTTTCCCCAGCTCTGATTCCCTGCCTCTGATTCCCTGCCCTGATTCCCCATCTCTGTTTCACCGCCTTTGATTCGCCACCTCTGATTCCCCATATCTGATTCCCCGCCTCTGTTTCCCCGCCTCTGATTCCCTATCTCTGATTCCCAACCTCTGATTCCACACCTCTGATTCCCCATATCTTATTCCCCGCCTCTATTTCCCCATATCTGATTCCACGCCTCTGATTCCCCAACTCTGATTCCCCACCTCTGATTCCCCAGCTCTGATTCCCCGCCTCTGATTTCCGGCGTCCGATTCCCTGCCTCTGATTCCCCGCCTCTGATTCACCATCTCTGATTCCCCGCCTCTGATTCCCCGTGTCTGATTCCCTGCCTCTGATTCCCCGGCTCAGATTCCCCGCCTCTGATTCCCGGCCTCTGATTCCCCATCTCTGATTCCGCACATCTGATTCCCCACCTCTGATTCCCCATATCTGATTCCCCGCCTCTGTTTCCCCGCCTCTGATTCCCCGCCTCTGATTCCCCATATCTGATTCCCCGGCTCTGATTGCCCACCTCTGATTCCCCGCCTCTGATTCGCCAGCTCTGATTCCCCGCCTCTGAATCCCCGCATCTGATTCCCTGCCTCTGATTCCCCGCCTCTGATTCCCCATCTCTGATTCACCGCCTTTGATTCGCCACCTCTGATTCCCCATATCTGATTCCCCACCTCTGTTTCCCCGCCCCTGATTCCCCGCCTCTGATTCTCCATATCTCATTCCCCGCCTCTGAATCCCCATCTCTGATTCCCAGACTCTGATTCCCCACCTCTGATTCCCGGCCTCTTATTCCCAGCATCTGATTCCCCATATCTGATTCTCCGCCTCTGTTTCCCTGCCTCTGATTCCGGCCTCTGTTTCCCCATATCTGATTCCCCTCCTCTGATTCCCCAACTCTGATTCCCCGCCTCTGATTCCCCAGCTCTGATTCCCCGCCTTTTATTCCCGGCCTCTGATTCCCTGCCACTGATTCCTCGCCCCAGATTCCCCACCTCAGATTCCCCATATCTGATTCCCCGCCTCTGTTTCCCCAGCTCTGATTCCCTGCCTCTGATTCCCTGCCCTGATTCCCCATCTCTGTTTCACCGCATTTGATTCGCCACCTCTGATTCCCCATATCTGATTCCCCGCCTCTGTTTCCCCGCCTCTTATTCCCTGCCTCTGATTCCCAACCTCTGATTCCACACCTCTGATTCCCCATAGCTGATTCCCCGCTTCTATTTCCCCATATCTGATTCCCCGCCTCTGATTCCCCAACTCTGATTCCCCGCCTCTGATTCCCCAGCTCTGATTCCCTGCCTCTGATTCCCGGCGTCCGATTCCCTGCCTCTGATTCCCCGCCTCTGATTCCCCATCTCTGATTCACCACCTCTGATTCCCCACCTCTGATTCCCCATATCTAATTCCCCGCCTCTGTTTTCCCGCCTCTGATTCCCCGCCTCTGTTTCCCCATATCTGATACCCCGCCTCTGAATTCCCAACTCTGATTCCCTGCCTCAGATTCCCCAGCTCTGATTCCCCGCCTTTGATTCCCCCCGTCTGATTCCCAGCCTCTGAATCCCCGTGTCTGATTTCCCGCCTCTGTTTTCCCGCCTCTGATTCCCGGCCTCTGATTCCCTGCTTCAGATTCTGATTCCCTGCCTCTGATTCCCCATCTCTGATTCCGCACATCTGATTCCCTGCCTCTGATTCCCCACCTCTGATTCCCCATATCGGATTCCCCGCCTCTGTTTCCCCGCCTCTGATTCCCCGCCTCTGTTTCCCCATATCTGATTCCCCGCCTCTGATTCCCCAACTCTGATTCCCCTCCACTAATTCGCCAGCTATAATTCCCCGCCTCTGATTCCCTGCGTCTGATTCCCTGCCTCTGATTCCCAGCATCTGATTCCCCTTTTTGATTCACCACCTCTGAATCCCCACCTCTGATTCCCCATATCCGATTCCCTGCCTCTGATTCCCCGCCTCTGAATCCCCGCCTCTGATTCGCAACCTCAAATTCCCCACCTCTGATTCCCCATATCTGATTCCCCGCCTCTGTTTCCCTGCCCTGATTCCCCATCTCTGTTTCACCGCCTCTGATTCCCCGCCTCTGATTCCCAACTCTGATTCCCCGCCTCTGATTCCCCAGCTCTGATTCCCCGCCTTTTATTCCCGGCCTCTGATTCCCTGCCACTGATTCCCCGCCCCTGATTCCCCACCTCTGATTCCCCATATCTGATTCCCCCCCTCTGTTTCCCCAGCTCTGATTCCCCACCTCTGATTCCCCAGCTCTAATTCCCTGCCACTCATTCCCCGCCCCTGATTCCCCACCTCTGATTCCCCATATCTGATTCCCCGCCTCTGTTTCCCCAGCTCTGATTCCCTGCCTCTGATTCCCTGCCCTGATTCCCCATCTCTGTTTCACCGCCTTTGATTCGCCACCTCTGATTCCCCATATCTGATTCCCCGCCTCTGTTTCCCCGCCTCTGATTCCCTATCTCTGATTCCCAACCTCTGATTCCACACCTCTGATTCCCCATATCTTATTCCCCGCCTCTATTTCCCCATATCTGATTCCACGCCTCTGATTCCCCAACTCTGATTCCCCACCTCTGATTCCCCAGCTCTGATACCCCGCCTCTGATTTCCGGCGTCCGATTCCCTGCCTCTGATTCCCCGCCTCTGATTCACCATCTCTGATTCCCCGCCTCTGATTCCCCGTGTCTGATTCCCTGCCTCTGATTCCCCGGCTCAGATTCCCCGCCTCTGATTCCCTGCCACTGATTCCCTGCCCCTGATTCCCCACCTCTGATTCCCCATATCTGATTCCCCGCCTCTGTTTCCCCGCCTCTGATTCCCCGCCTCTGATTCCCCATATCTGATTCCCTGCCTCTGATTCCCCAACTCTGATTCCCCGCCTCTGATTCCCCAGCTCTGAATCCCCGCCTCTGATTCCCCGCGTCTGATTCCCTCCCTCTGATTCCCCGCCTTGATTCCCCATCTCTGATTCACAACCTCTGATTCCCCACCTCTGATTCCCCATATCTGATTCCCCGCCTCTGTTTCCCCGCCTCTGATTCCCCATATCTGATTCCCCGGCTCTGATTGCCCACCTCTGATTCCCCGCCTCTGATTCGCCAGCTCTGATTCCCCGCCTCTGAATCCCCGCATCTGATTCCCTGCCTCTGATTCCCCGCCTCTGATTCCCCATCTCTGATTCACCGCCTTTGATTCGCCACCTCTGATTCCCCATATCTGATTCCCCACCTCTGTTTCCCCGCCTCTGATTCCCCGCCTCTGATTCTCCATATCTCATTCCCCGCCTCTGAATCCCCATCTCTGATTCCCAGACTCTGATTCCCCACCTCTGATTCCCGGCCTCTTATTCCCAGCATCTGATTCCCGGCCTCTGATTCCCGGCCTCTGATTCCCCGCTTCTGATTCTGATTCCCTGCCTCTGATTCCCCATCTCTGATTCCGCACATCTGATTCCCTGCCTCTGATTCCCCACCTCTGATTCCCCATATCTGATTCCCCGCCTCTGTTTCCCCGCCTCTGATTCCCCGCCTCTGATTCTCCATATCTCATTCCCCGCCTCTGATTCCCCGCGTTCTATTCGCTGCCTCTGATTCCCCGCCTGTGATTCCCCATCTCTGATTCACCACCTCTGATTTCCAACCTCTGATTCCCCATATCTAATTCCCCGCCTCTGCTTGCCCGCCTCTCATTCCCCGCCTCTGTTTCCCCATATCTGATTCCCCGCCTCTGAATCCCCAACTCTGATTCCCCGCCTCTATTTCCCCATATCTGCTTCGCCGCCTCTGATTCCCCAACTCTGATTCCCCGCCTCTGATTCACCAGCTCTGATTCCCCGCCTCTGTTTCCCCCCCTCTGATTCCCAGCCTCTGATTCCCCATATCTGATTCCCCGCCTCTATTTCCCCATATCTGCTTCGCCGCCTCTGATTCCCCAACTCTGATTCCCTGCCTCTGATTCCCCAGCTCTGATTTCCCGCCTCTGATTCCCGGCATCCGATTCCCTGCCTCTGATTCCCCGCCTCTGATTCCCCATCTCTGATTCCCCGCCTCTGATTCCCCGCCTCTGATTCCCCATATCTGATTCCCCGCCTCTGTTTTCCCGCCTCTGATTCCCTGCCTCTGATTCCCCATATCTGATTCCCCGCCTCTGATTCCCCAACTCTGATTCCCAGCCTCTGATTCCCCAGCTCTGAATCCCCGCCTCTGATTCCCCGCGTCTGATTCCCTGCCTCTGATTCCCCGCCTCTGATTCCCCATCTGTGATTCACAACCTCTGATGCCCCACCTCTGATTCCCCATATCTGATTCCCCACCTCTGTTTCCCCGCCTCTGATTCCCCGCCTCTGATTCCCCATATCTGATTCCCCGCCTCTGATTGCCCACCTCTGATTCCCCGCGTCTGATTCCCTGCCTCTGATTCCCCGCCTCTGATTCCCCATCTCTGATTCACCACCTCTGATTCCCAGCCTCTGATTCCCCATCTCTGATTCCGCACATCCGATTCCCTGCCTATGATTCCCCACCTCTGATTCCCCGCCTCTGATTCCCCATATCTGATTCCCTGCCTCTGTTTCCCCGCCTCTGATTCCCCACCTCTGTTTCCCCATATCTGATTCCCCGCCTCTGATTCCCCAACTCTAATACCCCGCCTCTGATTCCCCAGCTCTGATTCCCCGCCTCTGATTCCCCGCATCTGATTCCCTGCCTCTGATTCCCCACCTCTGATTCCAGGCCTCTGATTCCCAGCATCTGATTCCGGCCTCTGATTCCCGGCCTCTGATTCCCTGCTTCTGATTCTGATTCCCTGCCTCTGATTCCCCACCTCTGATTCCGCACATCTGATTCCTTGCCTCTGATTCCCCACCTCTGATTCCCCATATCTGATTCGCCGGCTGGGTTTCCCCGCCTCTGATTCCCCGCCTCTGTTTCCCAATATCTAAGTCCCCGCCTCTGATTCCCCAAATCTGATTCCCCACCTCTGATTCCCCAGCTCTGATTCCCCGCCTCTGATTCCCCGCATCTGATTCCCTGCATCTGATTCCAAGCCTCTGATTCCCTGCCTCTGATTCCCAACCTCTGATTCCCCACCTCTGATTCCCCATATCTGATTCCCCGCCTCTGTTTCCCCGCCTCGGATTCCCCGCCTCTGTTTCCCCATATCTGATTCCCGGCCTCTGATTCCCCGCCTCTGATTCCCCGCCTCTGATTCCCTGCCTCTGATTCCCCATCTCCGATTCCGCACATCTGATTCCCTTCCTCTGATTCCCCGCCTCTGATTTTCCGCCTCTGATTCCCTGCCTCTGATTCCCAACCTCGGATTCCCCACCTCTGATTCCCCATATCTGATTCCCCGCCTCTGTTTCCCCGCCTCTGATTCCCCGCCTCTGATTCCCAACTCTGATTCCCCGCCTCTGATTCCCCAGCTCTGATTCCCCGTGTTTGATTCCCTGCCTCTGTTTCCCTGCCCTGATTCCCCATCTCTGTTTCACCGCCTTTGATTCGCCACCTCTGATTCCCCATATCTGATTCCCCGCCTCTGTTTCCCCGACTCTGATTCCCTGCCTCTGATTCCCAACCTCTGATTCCACACCTCTGATTCCCCATATCTGATTCCCCGCCTCTATTTCCCCATATCTGATTCCCCGCCTCTGATTCCCCAACTCTGATTCCCCGCCTCTGATTCCCCAGCTCTGATTCCCCGACTCTGATTCCCGGCATACGATACCCTGCCTCTGATTCCCCATCTCTGATTCCCCGCCTCTGATTCCCCGTGTCTGATTCCCTGCCTTTGATTCCCCGCCTCTGATTCCCCGCCTCTGATTCCCTGCCACTGATTCCCTGCCCCTGATTCCCCACCTCTGATTCCCCACATCTGATTCCCCGCCTCTGTTTCCCCGCCTCTGATTCCCCGCCTCTGATTCCCCATATCTGATTCCCTGCCTCTGATTCCCCAACTCTGATTCCCCGCCTCTGATTCCCCAGCTCTGAATCCCCGCCTCTGATTCCCCGCGTCTGATTCCCTGCCTCTGATTCCCCGCCTTGATTCCCCATCTCTGATTCACAACCTCTGATTCCCCACCTCTGATTCCCTATATTTGATTCCCCACCTCTGTTTCCCCGCCTCTGATTCCCCGCCTCTGATTCCCCATATCTGATTCCCCGCCACTGATTGCCCACCTCTGATTCCCAGCCTCTGATTCGCCAGCTCTGATTCCCCGCCTCTGATTCCCCGCATTTGATTCCCTGCCTCTGATTCCCCGCCTCTGATTCCCCATCTCTGATTCACCGCCTTTGATTCTCCACCTCTGATTCCCCATATCTGATTCCCCACCTCTGATTCCCGGCCTCTTATTCCCAGCATCTGATTCCCGGCCTCTGATTCCTGGCCTCTGATTCCCCGCTTCTGATTCTGATTCCCTGCCTCTTATTCCCCATCTCTGATTCCGCACATCTGATTCCCTGGCTCTGATTCCCCACCTCTGATTCCCCATATCTGATTCCCCGCCTCTGTTTCCCCGCCTCTGATTCCCCGCCTCTGTTTCCCTATATCTAATTCCCCACCTCTGATGCCCCAACTCTGATTCCCCGCCTCTGATTCCCCAGCTCTGATTCCCCGCCTCTGATTCCCTGCATCCGATTCCCCATATCTGATTCCCCGCCTCTGTTTCACCGCCTCTGATTGCCCACCTCTGATTCCCCGCGTCTGATACCCTGCCTCTGATTCCCCGCCTCTGATTCCCCATATCTGATTCCCCACCTCTGTTTCCCCGCCTCTGATTCCCCGCCTCTGTTTCCCAATATCTAAGTCCCCACCTCTGATTCCCTGCATCTGATTCCCCACCTCTGATTCCCCAGCTCTGATTCCCCGCCTCTGATGCCCCTCATCTGATTCCCTGCATCTGATTCCAAGCCTCTGATTCCCTGCCTCTGATTCCCAACCTCTGATTCCCCACCTCTGATTCCCCATATCTGATTCCCCGCCTCTGTTTCCCCGCCTCGGATTCCCCGCCTCAGTTTCCCCATATCTGATTCCCGGCCTCTGATTCCCCGCCTCTGATTCCCCGCCTCTGATTCCCCGCCTCTGATTCCCCATCTCCGATTCTGCACATCTGATTCCCTTCCTCTGATTCCCCGCCTCTGATTCCCCGCCTCTGATTCCCTGCCTCTGATTCCCAACCTCTGATTCCCCACCTCTGATTCCCCATATCTGATTCCCCGCCTCTGTTTCCCCGCCTCTGATTCCCCGCCTCTGATTCCCAACTCTGATTCCCCGCCTCTGATTCCCCGTGTTTGATTCCCTGCCTCTGATTCCCTGCCCTGATTCCCCATCTCTGTTTCACCGCCTTTGATTCGCCACCTCTGATTCCACATATCTGATTCCCCGCCTCTGTTTCCCCGACTCTGATTCCCTTCCTCTGATTCCCCATCTCCGATTCTGCACATCTGATTCCCTTCCTCTGATTCCCCGCCTCTGATTCCCCGCCTCTGATTCCCCACCTCTGATTCCCCATATCTGATTCCCCGCCTCTGTTTCCCCGCCTCGGATTCCCTGCCTCTGTTTCCCCATATCTGGTTTCCGGCCTCTGATTCCCCGCCTCTGATTCCCCATATCTGATTCCCTGCCTCTGATTCCCCAACTCTGATTCCAAGCCTCTGATTCCCCAGCTCTGAATCACCGCCTCTGATTCCCCGCGTCTTATTCCCTGCCTCTGATTCCCCGCCTTGGATTCCCCATATCTGATTCCCCGCCTCTGTTTCCCCGCCTCTGATTCCCCGCCTCTGATTCCCCATATCTGATTCCCTGCCTCTGATTCCCCAACTCTGATTCCCCGCCTCTGATTCCCCAGCTCTGAATCCCCGCCTCTAATTCCCCGTGTCTGATTCCCTGCCTCTGATTCCCCGCCTTGATTCCCCATCTCTGATTCACAACCTCTGATTCCCCACCTCTGATTCCCTATATTTGATTCCCCGCCTCTGTTTCCCCGCCTCTGATTCCCCGCCTCTGATTCCCCATATCTGATTCCCCGCCTCTGATTGCCCACCTCTGATTCCCCGCCTCTGATTCGCCAGCTCTGATTCCCCGCCTCTGATTCCCCGCATCTGATTCCCTGCCTCTGATTCCCCGCCTCTGATTCCCCATCTCTGATTCACCGCCTTTGATTCGCCACCTCTGATTCCCCATATCTGATTCCCCACCTCTGTTTCCCGGCCTCTGATTCCCCGCCTCTGATTCTCTATATCTCATTCCCCGCCTCTGAATCCCCATCTCTGATTCCCGGACTCTGATTCCCCACCTCTGATTCCCGGCCTCTTATTCCCAGCATCTGATTCCCGGCCTCTGATTCCCGGCCTCTGATTCCCCGCTTCTGATTCTGATTCCCTGCCTCTGATTCCCCATCTCTGATTCCGCACATCTGATTCCCTGCCTCTGATTCCCCACCTCTGATTCCCCATATCTGATTCCCCGCCTCTGTTTCCCCGCCTCTGATTCCCCGCCTCTGTTTCCCTATATCTAATTCCCCACCTCTGATGCCCCAACTCTGATTCCCCGCCTCTGATTCCCCAGCTCTGATTCCCCGCCTCTGATTCCCCGCATCCGATTCCCCATATCTGATTCCCCGCCTCTGTTTCCCCGCCTCTGATTCCCCGCCTCTGTTTCCCCATATCTGATTCCCCGCCTCTGATTCCCAACTATGATTCCCCGCCTCTGATTCCCCAGCTCTGATTCCCTGCGTCTGATTCCCTGCGTTCTATTCCCTGCCTCTGATTCCCCGCCTGTGATTCCCCATCACTGATTCACCACCTCTGATTCCCCACCTCTGATTCCCCATATCTAATTCCCCGCCTCTGTTTGCCCGCCTCTGATTCCCCGCCTCTGTTTCCCCATATCTGATTCCCCGTCTCTGAATCCCCAACTCTGATTCCCTGCCTCTGATTCCCCAGCTCTGATTCCCCGCCTTTGATTCCCCCCGTCTGATTCCCAGCCTCTGAATCCCCGTGTCTGATTTCCTGCCTCTGATTCCCCGCCTCTGATTCCCCATCTCTGATTCCTCTGATTCCCCACATCTGATTCCCCATCTCTGATTCCGCACATCCGATTCCCTGCCTCTGATTCCCCAACTCTGATTCCCCACCTCTGATTCCCCAGCTCTGATTCCCCGCCTCAGATTCCCCGCGTCTGATTCCCTGCCTCTGATTCCCCGCCTCTGATTCCCCATCTCTGATTCCCCACCTCTGATTCCACATGTCTGATTCCCTGCCTCTGATTCCCCGCCTCTGAATCCCAGCCTCTGATTCCCCATATCTGATTCCCCGCCTCTGATTCCCTGCCTCTGATTCCCCAGCTCTGATTCCCCGCCTTTGATTCCCCCCGTCTGATTCCCAGCCTCTGAATCCCCGTGTCTGATTTCCTGCCTCTGATTCCCCGCCTCTGATTCCCCATCTCTGATTCACCGCCTCTGATTCCCCATCTCTGATTCCCCACCTCTGATTTCCCATATCTGATTCCCTGCCTCTGTTTCCCCGCCTCTGATTCCCCACCTCTGTTTCCCCATATCTGATTCCCCGCCTCTGATTCCCCAACTCTAATACCCCACCTCTGATTCCCCAGCTCTGATTCCCCGCCTCTGATTCCCCGCATCTGATTCCCTGCCTCTGATTCCCCGCCTCTGATTCCAGGCATCTGATTCCCAGCATCTGATTCCCCATCTCTGATTCACCGCCTTTGATTCTCCACCTCTGATTCCCCATATCTGATTCCCCACCTCTGATTCCCGGCCTCTTATTCCCAGCATCTGATTCCCGGCCTCTGATTCTTGGCCTCTGATTCCCCGCTTCTGATTCTGATTCCCTGCCTCTTATTCCCCATCTCTGATTCCGCACATCTGATTCCCTGGCTCTGATTCCCCACCTCTGATTCCCCATATCTGATTCCCCGCCTCTGTTTCCCCGCCTCTGATTCCCCGCCTCTGTTTCCCTATATCTAATTCCCCACCTCTGATGCCCCAACTCTGATTCCCCGCCTCTGATTCCCCAGCTCTGATTCCCCGCCTCTGATTCCCTGCATCCGATTCCCCATATCTGATTCCCCGCCTCTGTTTCACCGCCTCTGATTGCCCACCTCTGATTCCCCGCGTCTGATACCCTGCCTCTGATTCCCCGCCTCTGATTCCCCATATCTGATTCCCCAACTCTGTTTCCCCGCCTCTGATTCCCCGCCTCTGTTTCCCAATATCTAAGTCCCCACCTCTGATTCCCTGCATCTGATTCCCCACCTCTGATTCCCCAGCTCTGATTCCCCGCCTCTGATGCCCCTCATCTGATTCCCTGCATCTGATTCCAAGCCTCTGATTCCCTGCCTCTGATTCCCAACCTCTGATTCCCCACCTCTGATTCCCCATATCTGATTCCCCGCCTCTGTTTCCCCGCCTCGGATTCCCCGCCTCAGTTTCCCCATATCTGATTCCCGGCCTCTGATTCCCCGCCTCTGATTCCCCGCCTCTGATTCCCCGCCTCTGATTCCCCATCTCCGATTCTGCACATCTGATTCCCTTCCTCTGATTCCCCGCCTCTGATTCCCCGCCTCTGATTCCCTGCCTCTGATTCCCAACCTCTGATTCCCCACCTCTGATTCCCCATATCTGATTCCCCGCCTCTGTTTCCCCGCCTCTGATTCCCCGCCTCTGATTCCCAACTCTGATTCCCCGCCTCTGATTCCCCAGCTCTGATTCCCCGTGTTTGATTCCCTGCCTCTGATTCCCTGCCCTGATTCCCCATCTCTGTTTCACCGCCTTTGATTCGCCACCTCTGATTCCACATATCTGATTCCCCGCCTCTGTTTCCCCGACTCTGATTCCCTTCCTCTGATTCCCCATCTCCGATTCTGCACATCTGATTCCCTTCCTCTGATTCCCCGCCTCTGATTCCCCGCCTCTGATTCCCCACCTCTGATTCCCCATATCTGATTCCCCGCCTCTGTTTCCCCGCCTCGGATTCCCCGCCTCTGTTTCCCCATATCTGGTTCCCGGCCTCTGATTCCCCGCCTCTGATTCCCCATATCTGATTCCCTGCCTCTGATTCCCCAACTCTGATTCCAAGCCTCTGATTCCCCAGCTCTGAATCACCGCCTCTGATTCCCCGCGTCTTATTCCCTGCCTCTGATTCCCCGCCTTGGATTCCCCATATCTGATTCCCCGCCTCTGTTTTCCCGCCTCTGATTCCCCGCCTCTGATTCCCCATATCTGATTCCCTGCCTCTGATTCCCCAACTCTGATTCCCCGCCTCTGATTCCCCAGCTCTGAATCCCCGCCTCTGATTCCCCGTGTCTGATTCCCTGCCTCTGATTCCCCGCCTTGATTCCCCATCTCTGATTCACAACCTCTGATTCCCCACCTCTGATTCCCTATATTTGATTCCCCGCCTCTGTTTCCCCGCCTCTGATTCCCCGCCTCTGATTCCCCATATCTGATTCCCCGCCTCTGATTGCCCACCTCTGATTCCCCGCCTCTGATTCGCCAGCTCTGATTCCCCGCCTCTGATTCCCCGCATCTGATTCCCTGCCTCTGATTCCCCGCCTCTGATTCCCCATCTCTGATTCACCGCCTTTGATTCGCCACCTCTGATTCCCCATATCTGATTCCCCACCTCTGTTTCCCGGCCTCTGATTCCCCGCCTCTGATTCTCTATATCTCATTCCCCGCCTCTGAATCCCCATCTCTGATTCCCGGACTCTGATTCCCCACCTCTGATTCCCGGCCTCTTATTCCCAGCATCTGATTCCCGGCCTCTGATTCCCGGCCTCTGATTCCCCGCTTCTGATTCTGATTCCCTGCCTCTGATTCCCCATCTCTGATTCCGCACATCTGATTCCCTGCCTCTGATTCCCCACCTCTGATTCCCCATATCTGATTCCCCGCCTCTGTTTCCCCGCCTCTGATTCCCCGCCTCTGTTTCCCTATATCTAATTCCCCACCTCTGATGCCCCAACTCTGATTCCCCGCCTCTGATACCCCAGCTCTGATTCCCCGCCTCTGATTCCCCGCATCCGATTCCCCATATCTGATTCCCCGCCTCTGTTTCCCCGCCTCTGATTCCCCGCCTCTGTTTCCCCATATCTGATTCCCCGCCTCTGATTCCCAACTATGATTCCCCGCCTCTGATTCCCCAGCTCTGATTCCCTGCGTCTGATTCCCTGCGTTCTATTCCCTGCCTCTGATTCCCCGCCTGTGATTCCCCATCACTGATTCACCACCTCTGATTCCCCACCTCTGATTCCCCATATCTAATTCCCCGCCTCTGTTTGCCCGCCTCTGATTCCCCGCCTCTGTTTCCCCATATCTGATTCCCCGTCTCTGAATCCCCAACTCTGATTCCCTGCCTCTGATTCCCCAGCTCTGATTCCCCGCCTTTGATTCCCCCCGTCTGATTCCCAGCCTCTGAATCCCCGTGTCTGATTTCCTGCCTCTGATTCCCCGCCTCTGATTCCCCATCTCTGATTCCTCTGATTCCCCACATCTGATTCCCCATCTCTGATTCCGCACATCCGATTCCCTGCCTCTGATTCCCCAACTCTGATTCCCCACCTCTGATTCCCCAGCTCTGATTCCCCGCCTCAGATTCCCCGCGTCTGATTCCCTGCCTCTGATTCCCCGCCTCTGATTCCCCATCTCTGATTCCCCACCTCTGATTCCACATGTCTGATTCCCTGCCTCTGATTCCCCGCCTCTGAATCCCAGCCTCTGATTCCCCATATCTGATTCCCCGCCTCTGATTCCCTGCCTCTGATTCCCCAGCTCTGATTCCCCGCCTTTGATTCCCCCCGTCTGATTCCCAGCCTCTGAATCCCCGTGTCTGATTTCCTGCCTCTGATTCCCCGCCTCTGATTCCCCATCTCTGATTCACCGCCTCTGATTCCCCATCTCTGATTCCCCACCTCTGATTTCCCATATCTGATTCCCTGCCTCTGTTTCCCCGCCTCTTATTCCCCACCTCTGTTTCCCCATATCTGATTCCCCGCCTCTGATTCCCCAACTCTAATACCCCACCTCTGATTCCCCAGCTCTGATTCCCCGCCTCTGATTCCCCGCATCTGATTCCCTGCCTCTGATTCCCCGCCTCTGATTCCAGGCATCTGATTCCCAGCATCTGATTCCGGCCTCTGATTCCCGGCCTCTGATTCCCTGCTTCTGATTCTGATTCCCTGCCTCTGATTCCCCATCTCTTATTCCGCACATCTGATTCCTTGCCTCTGATTCCCCACCTCTGATTCCCCATATCTGATTCCCCGCCTGGGTTTCCCCGCCTCTCATTCCCCGCCTCTGTTTCCCAATATCTAAGTCCCCGCCTCTGATTCCCCAAATCTGATTCCCCACCTCTGATTCCCCAGCTCTGATTCCCCGCCTCTGATTCCCCGCATCTGATTCCCTGCATCTGATTCCAAGCCTCTGATTCCCTGCCTCTGATTCCCAACCTCTGATTCCCCAACTCTGATTCCCCATATCTGATTCCCCGCCTCTGTTTCCCCGCCTCGGATTCCCAGCCTCTGTTTTCCCATATCTGATTCCCGGCCTCTGATTCCCCGCCTCTGATTCCCCGCCTCTGATTCCCTGCCTCTGATTCCCCATCTCCGATTCCGCACATCTGATTCCCTTCCTCTGATTCCCCGCCTCTGATTCCCCGCCTCTGATTCCCTGCCTCTGATTCCCAACCTCGGATTCCCCACCTCTGATTCCCCATATCTGATTCCCCGCCTCTGTTTCCCCGCCTCTGATTCCCCGCCTCTGATTCCCTGCCTCTGGTTCCCCATATCTGATTCCCCGCCTCTGATTCCCCAACTCTGATTCCCCGCTTCTGATTCCCCAGCTCTGAATCCCCGCCTCTGATTCCCCGCGTCTGATTCCCTGCCTCTGATTCCCCGCCTCTTATTCCCCATCTGTGATTCACAACCTCTGATGCCCCACCTCTGATTCCCCATATCTGATTCCCCGCCTCTGTTTCCCCGCCTCTGATTCCCTGCCTCTGATTCCCCATATCTGATTCCCCGCCTTTGATTGCCCACCTCTGATTTCCCGCGTCTGATACCCTGCCTCTGATTCCCCGCCTCTGATTCCCCATATCTGATTCCCCACCTCTGTTTCCCCGCCTCTGATTCTCCGCCTCTGTTTCCCAATATCTAAGTCCCCACCTCTGATTCCCAAAATCTGATTCCCCACCTCTGATTCCCCAGCTCTGATTCCCCGCCTCTGATGCCCCTCATCTGATTCCCTGCATCTGATTCCAAGCCTCTGATTCCCTGCCTCTGATTCCCAACCTCTGATTCCCCACCTCTGATTCCCCATATCTGATTCCCCGCCTCTGTTTCCCCGCCTCGGATTCCCCGCCTCAGTTTCCCCATATCTGATTCCCGGCCTCTGATTCCCCGCCTCTGATTCCCCGCCTCTGATTCCCTGCCTCTGATTCCCCATCTCCGATTCTGCACATCTGATTCCCTTCCTCTGATTCCCCGCCTCTGATTCCCCGCCTCTGATTCCCTGCCTCTGATTCCCAACCTCTGATTCCCCACCTCTGATTCCCCATATCTGATTCCCCGCCTCTGTTTCCCCGCCTCTGATTCCCCGCCTCTGATTCCCAACTCTGATTCCCCGCCTCTGATTCCCCAGCTCTGATTCCCTGCGTCTGATTCCCTGCGTTCTATTCCCTGCCTCTGATTCCCCGCCTGTGATTCCCCATCACTGATTCACCACCTCTGATTCCCCACCTCTGATTCCCCATATCTAATTCCCCGCCTCTGTTTGCCCGCCTCTGATTCCCCGCCTCTGTTTCCCCATATCTGATTCCCCGTCTCTGAATCCCCAACTCTGATTCCCTGCCTCTGATTCCCCAGCTCTGATTCCCCGCCTTTGATTCCCCCCGTCTGATTCCCAGCCTCTGAATCCCCGTGTCTGATTTCCTGCCTCTGATTCCCCGCCTCTGATTCCCCATCTCTGATTCCTCTGATTCCCCACATCTGATTCCCCATCTCTGATTCCGCACATCCGATTCCCTGCCTCTGATTCCCCAACTCTGATTCCCCACCTCTGATTCCCCAGCTCTGATTCCCCGCCTCAGATTCCCCGCGTCTGATTCCCTGCCTCTGATTCCCCGCCTCTGATTCCCCATCTCTGATTCCCCACCTCTGATTCCACATGTCTGATTCCCTGCCTCTGATTCCCCGCCTCTGAATCCCAGCCTCTGATTCCCCATATCTGATTCCCCGCCTCTGATTCCCTGCCTCTGATTCCCCAGCTCTGATTCCCCGCCTTTGATTCCCCCCGTCTGATTCCCAGCCTCTGAATCCCCGTGTCTGATTTCCTGCCTCTGATTCCCCGCCTCTGATTCCCCATCTCTGATTCACCGCCTCTGATTCCCCATCTCTGATTCCCCACCTCTGATTTCCCATATCTGATTCCCTGCCTCTGTTTCCCCGCCTCTGATTCCCCACCTCTGTTTCCCCATATCTGATTCCCCGCCTCTGATTCCCCAACTCTAATACCCCACCTCTGATTCCCCAGCTCTGATTCCCCGCCTCTGATTCCCCGCATCTGATTCCCTGCCTCTGATTCCCCGCCTCTGATTCCAGGCATCTGATTCCCAGCATCTGATTCCGGCCTCTGATTCCCGGCCTCTGATTCCCTGCTTCTGATTCTGATTCCCTGCCTCTGATTCCCCATCTCTTATTCCGCACATCTGATTCCTTGCCTCTGATTCCCCACCTCTGATTCCCCATATCTGATTCCCCGCCTGGGTTTCCCCGCCTCTCATTCCCCGCCTCTGTTTCCCAATATCTAAGTCCCCGCCTCTGATTCCCCAAATCTGATTCCCCACCTCTGATTCCCCAGCTCTGATTCCCCGCCTCTGATTCCCCGCATCTGATTCCCTGCATCTGATTCCAAGCCTCTGATTCCCTGCCTCTGATTCCCAACCTCTGATTCCCCAACTCTGATTCCCCATATCTGATTCCCCGCCTCTGTTTCCCCGCCTCGGATTCCCAGCCTCTGTTTTCCCATATCTGATTCCCGGCCTCTGATTCCCCGCCTCTGATTCCCCGCCTCTGATTCCCTGCCTCTGATTCCCCATCTCCGATTCCGCACATCTGATTCCCTTCCTCTGATTCCCCGCCTCTGATTCCCCGCCTCTGATTCCCTGCCTCTGATTCCCAACCTCGGATTCCCCACCTCTGATTCCCCATATCTGATTCCCCGCCTCTGTTTCCCCGCCTCTGATTCCCCGCCTCTGATTCCCTGCCTCTGGTTCCCCATATCTGATTCCCCGCCTCTGATTCCCCAACTCTGATTCCCCGCTTCTGATTCCCCAGCTCTGAATCCCCGCCTCTGATTCCCTGCCTCTGATTCCCCATATCTGATTCCCCGCCTTTGATTGCCCACCTCTGATTCCCCGCGTCTGATACCCTGCCTCTGATTCCCCGCCTCTGATTCCCCATATCTGATTCCCCACCTCTGTTTCCCCGCCTCTGATTCCCCGCCTCTGTTTCCCAATATCTAAGTCCCCACCTCTGATTCCCAAAATCTGATTCCCCACCTCTGATTCCCCAGCTCTGATTCCCCGCCTCTGATGCCCCTCATCTGATTCCCTGCATCTGATTCCAAGCCTCTGATTCCCTGCCTCTGATTCCCAACCTCTGATTCCCCACCTCTGATTCCCCATATCTGATTCCCCGCCTCTGTTTCCCCGCCTCGGATTCCCCGCCTCAGTTTCCCCATATCTGATTCCCGGCCTCTGATTCCCCGCCTCTGATTCCCCGCCTCTGATTCCCTGCCTCTGATTCCCCATCTCCGATTCTGCACATCTGATTCCCTTCCTCTGATTCCCCGCCTCTGATTCCCCGCCTCTGATTCCCTGCCTCTGATTCCCAACCTCTGATTCCCCACCTCTGATTCCCCATATCTGATTCCCCGCCTCTGTTTCCCCGCCTCTGATTCCCCGCCTCTGATTCCCAACTCTGATTCCCCGCCTCTGATTCCCCAGCTCTGATTCCCCGTGTTTGATTCCCTGCCTCTGATTCCCTGCCCTGATTCCCCATCTCTGTTTCACCGCCTTTGATTCGCCACCTCTGATTCCACATATCTGATTCCCCGCCTCTGTTTCCCCGACTCTGATTCCCTTCCTCTGATTCCCCATCTCCGATTCTGCACATCTGATTCCCTTCCTCTGATTCCCCGCCTCTGATTCCCCGCCTCTGATTCCCCACCTCTGATTCCCCATATCTGATTCCCCGCCTCTGTTTCCCCGCCTCGGATTCCCCGCCTCTGTTTCCCCATATCTGATTCCCGGCCTCTGATTCCCCGCCTCTGATTCCCCATATCTGATTCCCTGCCTCTGATTCCCCAACTCTGATTCCCCGCCTCTGATTCCCCAGCTCTGAATCACCGCCTCTGATTCCCCGCGTCTTATTCCCTGCCTCTGATTCCCCGCCTTGGATTCCCCATATCTGATTCCCCGCCTCTGTTTCCCCGCCTCTGATTCCCCGCCTCTGATTCCCCATATCTGATTCCCCGCCTCTGATTGCCCACCTCTGATTCCCCGCCTCTGATTCGCCAGCTCTGATTCCCCGCCTCTGATTCCCCGCATCTGATTCCCTGCCTCTGATTCCCCGCCTCTGATTCCCCATCTCTGATTCACCGCCTTTGATTCGCCACCTCTGATTCCCCATATCTGATTCCCCACCTCTGTTTCCCGGCCTCTGATTCCCCGCCTCTGATTCTCTATATCTCATTCCCCGCCTCTGAATCCCCATCTCTGATTCCCGGACTCTGATTCCCCACCTCTGATTCCCGGCCTCTTATTCCCAGCATCTGATTCCCGGCCTCTGATTCCCGGCCTCTGATTCCCCGCTTCTGATTCTGATTCCCTGCCTCTGATTCCCCATCTCTGATTCCGCACATCTGATTCCCTGCCTCTGATTCCCCACCTCTGATTCCCCATATCTGATTCCCCACCTCTGATTCCCCAGCTCTGATTCCCCGCCTCTGATTCCCCACATCTGATTCCCTGCATCTGATTCCAAGCCTCTGATTCCCTGCCTCTGATTCCCAACCTCTGATTCCCCAACTCTGATTCCCCATATCTGATTCCCCGCCTCTGTTTCCCCGCCTCGGATTCCCAGCCTCTGTTTTCCCATATCTTATTCCCGGCCTCTGATTCCCCGCCTCTGATTCCCCGCCTCTGATTCCCTGCCTCTGATTCCCCATCTCCGATTCCGCACATCTGATTCCCTTCCTCTGATTCCCCGCCTCTGATTCCCCGCCTCTGATTCCCTGCCTCTGATTCCCAACCTCGGATTCCCCACCTCTGATTCCCCATATCTGATTCCCCGCCTCTGTTTCCCCGCCTCTGATTCCCCGCCTCTGATTCCCAACTCTGATTCCCCGCCTCTGATTCCCCAGCTCTGATTCCCCGTGTTTGATTCCCTGCCTCTGATTCCCTGCCCTGATTCCCCATCTCTGTTTCACCGCCTTTGATTCGCCACCTCTGATTCCCCATATCTTATTCCCCGCCTCTGTTTCCCCGACTCTGATTCCCTGCCTCTGATTCCCAACCTCTGATTCCACACCTCTGATTCCCCATATCTGATTCCCCGCCTCTATTTCCCCATATCTGATTCCCCGCCTCTGATTCCCCAACTCTGATTCCCCGCCTCTGATTCCCCAGCTCTGATTCCCCAACTCTGATTCCCGGAGTCCGATTCCCTGCCTCTGATTCCCCGCCTCTGATTCCCCATCTCTGATTCCCCGCCTCCGATTCCCCGTGTCTTATTCCCTGCCTCTGATTCCCCGCCTCTGATTCCACGCCTCTGATTCCCTGCCACTGATTCCCTGCCCCTGATTCCCCAATTCTGATTCCCCATATCTGATTCCCCGCCTCTGTTTCCCCGCCTCTGATTCCCCGCCTCTGATTCCCCATATCTGATTCCCTGCCTCTGATTCCCCAACTCTGATTCACCGCCTCTGATTCGCCACCTCTGATTCCCCATATCTGATTCCCCACCTCTGTTTCCCGGCCTCTGATTCCCCGCCTCTGATTCTCTATATCTCATTCCCCGCCTCTGAATCCCCATCTCTGATTCCCGGACTCTGATTCCCCACCTCTGATTCCCGGCCTCTTATTCCCAGCATCTGATTCCCGGCCTCTGATTCCCGGCCTCTGATTCCCCGCTTCTGATTCTGATTCCCTGCCTCTGATTCCCCATCTCTGATTCCGCACATCTGATTCCCTGCCTCTGTTTCCCCACCTCTGATTCCCCATATCTGATTCCCCGCCTCTGTTTCCCCGCCTCTGATTCCCCGCCTCTGTTTCCCTATATCTAATTCCCCACCTCTGATGCCCCAACTCTGATTCCCCGCCTCTGATACCCCAGCTCTGATTCCCCGCCTCTGATTCCCCGCATCCGATTCCCCATATCTGATTCCCCGCCTCTGTTTCCCCGCCTCTGATTCCCCGCCTCTGTTTCCCCATATCTGATTCCCCGCCTCTGATTCCCAACTATGATTCCCCGCCTCTGATTCCCCAGCTCTGATTCCCTGCGTCTGATTCCCTGCGTTCTATTCCCTGCCTCTGATTCCCCGCCTGTGATTCCCCATCACTGATTCACCACCTCTGATTCCCCACCTCTGATTCCCCATATCTAATTCCCCGCCTCTGTTTGCCCGCCTCTGATTCCCCGCCTCTGTTTCCCCATATCTGATTCCCCGTCTCTGAATCCCCAACTCTGATTCCCTGCCTCTGATTCCCCAGCTCTGATTCCCCGCCTTTGATTCCCCCCGTCTGATTCCCAGCCTCTGAATCCCCGTGTCTGATTTCCTGCCTCTGATTCCCCGCCTCTGATTCCCCATCTCTGATTCCTCTGATTCCCCACATCTGATTCCCCATCTCTGATTCCGCACATCCGATTCCCTGCCTCTGATTCCCCAACTCTGATTCCCCACCTCTGATTCCCCAGCTCTGATTCCCCGCCTCAGATTCCCCGCGTCTGATTCCCTGCCTCTGATTCCCCGCCTCTGATTCCCCATCTCTGATTCCCCACCTCTGATTCCACATGTCTGATTCCCTGCCTCTGATTCCCCGCCTCTGAATCCCAGCCTCTGATTCCCCATATCTGATTCCCCGCCTCTGATTCCCTGCCTCTGATTCCCCAGCTCTGATTCCCCGCCTTTGATTCCCCCCGTCTGATTCCCAGCCTCTGAATCCCCGTGTCTGATTTCCTGCCTCTGATTCCCCGCCTCTGATTCCCCATCTCTGATTCACCGCCTCTGATTCCCCATCTCTGATTCCCCACCTCTGATTTCCCATATCTGATTCCCTGCCTCTGTTTCCCCGCCTCTTATTCCCCACCTCTGTTTCCCCATATCTGATTCCCCGCCTCTGATTCCCCAACTCTAATACCCCACCTCTGATTCCCCAGCTCTGATTCCCCGCCTCTGATTCCCCGCATCTGATTCCCTGCCTCTGATTCCCCGCCTCTGATTCCAGGCATCTGATTCCCAGCATCTGATTCCGGCCTCTGATTCCCGGCCTCTGATTCCCTGCTTCTGATTCTGATTCCCTGCCTCTGATTCCCCATCTCTTATTCCGCACATCTGATTCCTTGCCTCTGATTCCCCACCTCTGATTCCCCATATCTGATTCCCCGCCTGGGTTTCCCCGCCTCTCATTCCCCGCCTCTGTTTCCCAATATCTAAGTCCCCGCCTCTGATTCCCCAAATCTGATTCCCCACCTCTGATTCCCCAGCTCTGATTCCCCGCCTCTGATTCCCCGCATCTGATTCCCTGCATCTGATTCCAAGCCTCTGATTCCCTGCCTCTGATTCCCAACCTCTGATTCCCCAACTCTGATTCCCCATATCTGATTCCCCGCCTCTGTTTCCCCGCCTCGGATTCCCAGCCTCTGTTTTCCCATATCTGATTCCCGGCCTCTGATTCCCCGCCTCTGATTCCCCGCCTCTGATTCCCTGCCTCTGATTCCCCATCTCCGATTCCGCACATCTGATTCCCTTCCTCTGATTCCCCGCCTCTGATTCCCCGCCTCTGATTCCCTGCCTCTGATTCCCAACCTCGGATTCCCCACCTCTGATTCCCCATATCTGATTCCCCGCCTCTGTTTCCCCGCCTCTGATTCCCCGCCTCTGATTCCCTGCCTCTGGTTCCCCATATCTGATTCCCCGCCTCTGATTCCCCAACTCTGATTCCCCGCTTCTGATTCCCCAGCTCTGAATCCCCGCCTCTGATTCCCCGCGTCTGATTCCCTGCCTCTGATTCCCCGCCTCTTATTCCCCATCTGTGATTCACAACCTCTGATGCCCCACCTCTGATTCCCCATATCTGATTCCCCGCCTCTGTTTCCCCACCTCTGATTCCCTGCCTCTGATTCCCCATATCTGATTCCCCGCCTTTGATTGCCCACCTCTGATTCCCCGCGTCTGATACCCTGCCTCTGATTCCCCGCCTCTGATTCCCCATATCTGATTCCCCACCTCTGTTTCCCCGCCTCTGATTCCCCGCCTCTGTTTCCCAATATCTAAGTCCCCACCTCTGATTCCCAAAATCTGATTCCCCACCTCTGATTCCCCAGCTCTGATTCCCCGCCTCTGATGCCCCTCATCTGATTCCCTGCATCTGATTCCAAGCCTCTGATTCCCTGCCTCTGATTCCCAACCTCTGATTCCCCACCTCTGATTCCCCATATCTGATTCCCCGCCTCTGTTTCCCCGCCTCGGATTCCCCGCCTCAGTTTCCCCATATCTGATTCCCGGCCTCTGATTCCCCGCCTCTGATTCCCCGCCTCTGATTCCCTGCCTCTGATTCCCCATCTCCGATTCTGCACATCTGATTCCCTTCCTCTGATTCCCCGCCTCTGATTCCCCGCCTCTGATTCCCTGCCTCTGATTCCCAACCTCTGATTCCCCACCTCTGATTCCCCATATCTGATTCCCCGCCTCTGTTTCCCCGCCTCTGATTCCCTGCCTCTGATTCCCAACTCTGATTCCCCGCCTCTGATTCCCCAGCTCTGATTCCCTGCGTCTGATTCCCTGCGTTCTATTCCCTGCCTCTGATTCCCCGCCTGTGATTCCCCATCACTGATTCACCACCTCTGATTCCCCACCTCTGATTCCCCATATCTAATTCCCCGCCTCTGTTTGCCCGCCTCTGATTCCCCGCCTCTGTTTCCCCATATCTGATTCCCCGTCTCTGAATCCCCAACTCTGATTCCCTGCCTCTGATTCCCCAGCTCTGATTCCCCGCCTTTGATTCCCCCCGTCTGATTCCCAGCCTCTGAATCCCCGTGTCTGATTTCCTGCCTCTGATTCCCCGCCTCTGATTCCCCATCTCTGATTCCTCTGATTCCCCACATCTGATTCCCCATCTCTGATTCCGCACATCCGATTCCCTGCCTCTGATTCCCCAACTCTGATTCCCCACCTCTGATTCCCCAGCTCTGATTCCCCGCCTCAGATTCCCCGCGTCTGATTCCCTGCCTCTGATTCCCCGCCTCTGATTCCCCATCTCTGATTCCCCACCTCTGATTCCACATGTCTGATTCCCTGCCTCTGATTCCCCGCCTCTGAATCCCAGCCTCTGATTCCCCATATCTGATTCCCCGCCTCTGATTCCCTGCCTCTGATTCCCCGCCTCTGATTCCCTGCCTCTGATTCCCCATCTCCGATTCTGCACATCTGATTCCCTTCCTCTGATTCCCCGCCTCTGATTCCCCGCCTCTGATTCCCTGCCTCTGATTCCCAACCTCTGATTCCCCACCTCTGATTCCCCATATCTGATTCCCCGCCTCTGTTTCCCCGCCTCTGATTCCCCGCCTCTGATTCCCAACTCTGATTCCCCGCCTCTGATTCCCTGCCTCTGATTCCCCATCTCCGATTCTGCACATCTGATTCCCTTCCTCTGATTCCCCGCCTCTGATTCCCCGCCTCTGATTCCCTGCCTCTGATTCCCAGCCTCTGAATCCCAGCCTCTGATTCCCCATATCTGATTCCCGGCCTCTGTTTCCCCGCCTCTGATTCCCCGCCTCTGATTCCCTGCCTCTGATTCCCCATCTCCGATTCTGCACATCTGATTCCCTTCCTCTGATTCCCCGCCTCTGATTCCCCGCCTCTGATTCCCTGCCTCTGATTCCCAACCTCTGATTCCCCACCTCTGATTCCCCATATCTGATTCCCCGCCTCTGTTTCCCCGCCTCTGATTCCCCGCCTCTGATTCCCAACTCTGATTCCCCGCCTCTGATTCCCCAGCTCTGATTCCCCGTGTTTGATTCCCTGCCTCTGATTCCCTGCCCTGATTCCCCATCTCTGTTTCACCGCCTTTGATTCGCCACCTCTGATTCCACATATCTGATTCCCCGCCTCTGTTTCCCCGACTCTGATTCCCTTCCTCTGATTCCCCATCTCCGATTCTGCACATCTGATTCCCTTCCTCTGATTCCCCGCCTCTGATTCCCCGCCTCTGATTCCCCACCTCTGATTCCCCATATCTGATTCCCCGCCTCTGTTTCCCCGCCTCGGATTCCCCGCCTCTGTTTCCCCATATCTGATTCCCGGCCTCTGATTCCCCGCCTCTGATTCCCCATATCTGATTCCCTGCCTCTGATTCCCCAACTCTGATTCCCCGCCTCTGATTCCCCAGCTCTGAATCACCGCCTCTGATTCCCCGCGTCTTATTCCCTGCCTCTGATTCCCCGCCTTGGATTCCCCATATCTGATTCCCCGCCTCTGTTTCCCCGCCTCTGATTCCCCGCCTCTGATTCCCCATATCTGATTCCCCGCCTCTGATTGCCCACCTCTGATTCCCCGCCTCTGATTCGCCAGCTCTGATTCCCCGCCTCTGATTCCCCGCATCTGATTCCCTGCCTCTGATTCCCCGCCTCTGATTCCCCATCTCTGATTCACCGCCTTTGATTCGCCACCTCTGATTCCCCATATCTGATTCCCCACCTCTGTTTCCCGGCCTCTGATTCCCCGCCTCTGATTCTCTATATCTCATTCCCCGCCTCTGAATCCCCATCTCTGATTCCCGGACTCTGATTCCCCACCTCTGATTCCCGGCCTCTTATTCCCAGCATCTGATTCCCGGCCTCTGATTCCCGGCCTCTGATTCCCCGCTTCTGATTCTGATTCCCTGCCTCTGATTCCCCATCTCTGATTCCGCACATCTGATTCCCTGCCTCTGATTCCCCACCTCTGATTCCCCATATCTGATTCCCCACCTCTGATTCCCCAGCTCTGATTCCCCGCCTCTGATTCCCCACATCTGATTCCCTGCATCTGATTCCAAGCCTCTGATTCCCTGCCTCTGATTCCCAACCTCTGATTCCCCAACTCTGATTCCCCATATCTGATTCCCCGCCTCTGTTTCCCCGCCTCGGATTCCCAGCCTCTGTTTTCCCATATCTTATTCCCGGCCTCTGATTCCCCGCCTCTGATTCCCCGCCTCTGATTCCCTGCCTCTGATTCCCCATCTCCGATTCCGCACATCTGATTCCCTTCCTCTGATTCCCCGCCTCTGATTCCCCGCCTCTGATTCCCTGCCTCTGATTCCCAACCTCGGATTCCCCACCTCTGATTCCCCATATCTGATTCCCCGCCTCTGTTTCCCCGCCTCTGATTCCCCGCCTCTGATTCCCAACTCTGATTCCCCGCCTCTGATTCCCCAGCTCTGATTCCCCGTGTTTGATTCCCTGCCTCTGATTCCCTGCCCTGATTCCCCATCTCTGTTTCACCGCCTTTGATTCGCCACCTCTGATTCCCCATATCTTATTCCCCGCCTCTGTTTCCCCGACTCTGATTCCCTGCCTCTGATTCCCAACCTCTGATTCCACACCTCTGATTCCCCATATCTGATTCCCCGCCTCTATTTCCCCATATCTGATTCCCCGCCTCTGATTCCCCAACTCTGATTCCCCGCCTCTGATTCCCCAGCTCTGATTCCCCAACTCTGATTCCCGGAGTCCGATTCCCTGCCTCTGATTCCCCGCCTCTGATTCCCCATCTCTGATTCCCCGCCTCCGATTCCCCGTGTCTTATTCCCTGCCTCTGATTCCCCGCCTCTGATTCCACGCCTCTGATTCCCTGCCACTGATTCCCTGCCCCTGATTCCCCAATTCTGATTCCCCATATCTGATTCCCCGCCTCTGTTTCCCCGCCTCTGATTCCCCGCCTCTGATTCCCCATATCTGATTCCCTGCCTCTGATTCCCCAACTCTGATTCACCGCCTCTGATTCGCCACCTCTGATTCCCCATATCTGATTCCCCACCTCTGTTTCCCGGCCTCTGATTCCCCGCCTCTGATTCTCTATATCTCATTCCCCGCCTCTGAATCCCCATCTCTGATTCCCGGACTCTGATTCCCCACCTCTGATTCCCGGCCTCTTATTCCCAGCATCTGATTCCCGGCCTCTGATTCCCGGCCTCTGATTCCCCGCTTCTGATTCTGATTCCCTGCCTCTGATTCCCCATCTCTGATTCCGCACATCTGATTCCCTGCCTCTGTTTCCCCACCTCTGATTCCCCATATCTGATTCCCCGCCTCTGTTTCCCCGCCTCTGATTCCCCGCCTCTGTTTCCCTATATCTAATTCCCCACCTCTGATGCCCCAACTCTGATTCCCCGCCTCTGATACCCCAGCTCTGATTCCCCGCCTCTGATTCCCCGCATCCGATTCCCCATATCTGATTCCCCGCCTCTGTTTCCCCGCCTCTGATTCCCCGCCTCTGTTTCCCCATATCTGATTCCCCGCCTCTGATTCCCAACTATGATTCCCCGCCTCTGATTCCCCAGCTCTGATTCCCTGCGTCTGATTCCCTGCGTTCTATTCCCTGCCTCTGATTCCCCGCCTGTGATTCCCCATCACTGATTCACCACCTCTGATTCCCCACCTCTGATTCCCCATATCTAATTCCCCGCCTCTGTTTGCCCGCCTCTGATTCCCCGCCTCTGTTTCCCCATATCTGATTCCCCGTCTCTGAATCCCCAACTCTGATTCCCTGCCTCTGATTCCCCAGCTCTGATTCCCCGCCTTTGATTCCCCCCGTCTGATTCCCAGCCTCTGAATCCCCGTGTCTGATTTCCTGCCTCTGATTCCCCGCCTCTGATTCCCCATCTCTGATTCCTCTGATTCCCCACATCTGATTCCCCATCTCTGATTCCGCACATCCGATTCCCTGCCTCTGATTCCCCAACTCTGATTCCCCACCTCTGATTCCCCAGCTCTGATTCCCCGCCTCAGATTCCCCGCGTCTGATTCCCTGCCTCTGATTCCCCGCCTCTGATTCCCCATCTCTGATTCCCCACCTCTGATTCCACATGTCTGATTCCCTGCCTCTGATTCCCCGCCTCTGAATCCCAGCCTCTGATTCCCCATATCTGATTCCCCGCCTCTGATTCCCTGCCTCTGATTCCCCAGCTCTGATTCCCCGCCTTTGATTCCCCCCGTCTGATTCCCAGCCTCTGAATCCCCGTGTCTGATTTCCTGCCTCTGATTCCCCGCCTCTGATTCCCCATCTCTGATTCACCGCCTCTGATTCCCCATCTCTGATTCCCCACCTCTGATTTCCCATATCTGATTCCCTGCCTCTGTTTCCCCGCCTCTTATTCCCCACCTCTGTTTCCCCATATCTGATTCCCCGCCTCTGATTCCCCAACTCTAATACCCCACCTCTGATTCCCCAGCTCTGATTCCCCGCCTCTGATTCCCCGCATCTGATTCCCTGCCTCTGATTCCCCGCCTCTGATTCCAGGCATCTGATTCCCAGCATCTGATTCCGGCCTCTGATTCCCGGCCTCTGATTCCCTGCTTCTGATTCTGATTCCCTGCCTCTGATTCCCCATCTCTTATTCCGCACATCTGATTCCTTGCCTCTGATTCCCCACCTCTGATTCCCCATATCTGATTCCCCGCCTGGGTTTCCCCGCCTCTCATTCCCCGCCTCTGTTTCCCAATATCTAAGTCCCCGCCTCTGATTCCCCAAATCTGATTCCCCACCTCTGATTCCCCAGCTCTGATTCCCCGCCTCTGATTCCCCGCATCTGATTCCCTGCATCTGATTCCAAGCCTCTGATTCCCTGCCTCTGATTCCCAACCTCTGATTCCCCAACTCTGATTCCCCATATCTGATTCCCCGCCTCTGTTTCCCCGCCTCGGATTCCCAGCCTCTGTTTTCCCATATCTGATTCCCGGCCTCTGATTCCCCGCCTCTGATTCCCCGCCTCTGATTCCCTGCCTCTGATTCCCCATCTCCGATTCCGCACATCTGATTCCCTTCCTCTGATTCCCCGCCTCTGATTCCCCGCCTCTGATTCCCTGCCTCTGATTCCCAACCTCGGATTCCCCACCTCTGATTCCCCATATCTGATTCCCCGCCTCTGTTTCCCCGCCTCTGATTCCCCGCCTCTGATTCCCTGCCTCTGGTTCCCCATATCTGATTCCCCGCCTCTGATTCCCCAACTCTGATTCCCCGCTTCTGATTCCCCAGCTCTGAATCCCCGCCTCTGATTCCCCGCGTCTGATTCCCTGCCTCTGATTCCCCGCCTCTTATTCCCCATCTGTGATTCACAACCTCTGATGCCCCACCTCTGATTCCCCATATCTGATTCCCCGCCTCTGTTTCCCCACCTCTGATTCCCTGCCTCTGATTCCCCATATCTGATTCCCCGCCTTTGATTGCCCACCTCTGATTCCCCGCGTCTGATACCCTGCCTCTGATTCCCCGCCTCTGATTCCCCATATCTGATTCCCCACCTCTGTTTCCCCGCCTCTGATTCCCCGCCTCTGTTTCCCAATATCTAAGTCCCCACCTCTGATTCCCAAAATCTGATTCCCCACCTCTGATTCCCCAGCTCTGATTCCCCGCCTCTGATGCCCCTCATCTGATTCCCTGCATCTGATTCCAAGCCTCTGATTCCCTGCCTCTGATTCCCAACCTCTGATTCCCCACCTCTGATTCCCCATATCTGATTCCCCGCCTCTGTTTCCCCGCCTCGGATTCCCCGCCTCAGTTTCCCCATATCTGATTCCCGGCCTCTGATTCCCCGCCTCTGATTCCCCGCCTCTGATTCCCTGCCTCTGATTCCCCATCTCCGATTCTGCACATCTGATTCCCTTCCTCTGATTCCCCGCCTCTGATTCCCCGCCTCTGATTCCCTGCCTCTGATTCCCAACCTCTGATTCCCCACCTCTGATTCCCCATATCTGATTCCCCGCCTCTGTTTCCCCGCCTCTGATTCCCTGCCTCTGATTCCCAACTCTGATTCCCCGCCTCTGATTCCCCAGCTCTGATTCCCTGCGTCTGATTCCCTGCGTTCTATTCCCTGCCTCTGATTCCCCGCCTGTGATTCCCCATCACTGATTCACCACCTCTGATTCCCCACCTCTGATTCCCCATATCTAATTCCCCGCCTCTGTTTGCCCGCCTCTGATTCCCCGCCTCTGTTTCCCCATATCTGATTCCCCGTCTCTGAATCCCCAACTCTGATTCCCTGCCTCTGATTCCCCAGCTCTGATTCCCCGCCTTTGATTCCCCCCGTCTGATTCCCAGCCTCTGAATCCCCGTGTCTGATTTCCTGCCTCTGATTCCCCGCCTCTGATTCCCCATCTCTGATTCCTCTGATTCCCCACATCTGATTCCCCATCTCTGATTCCGCACATCCGATTCCCTGCCTCTGATTCCCCAACTCTGATTCCCCACCTCTGATTCCCCAGCTCTGATTCCCCGCCTCAGATTCCCCGCGTCTGATTCCCTGCCTCTGATTCCCCGCCTCTGATTCCCCATCTCTGATTCCCCACCTCTGATTCCACATGTCTGATTCCCTGCCTCTGATTCCCCGCCTCTGAATCCCAGCCTCTGATTCCCCATATCTGATTCCCCGCCTCTGATTCCCTGCCTCTGATTCCCCAGCTCTGATTCCCCGCCTTTGATTCCCCCCGTCTGATTCCCAGCCTCTGAATCCCCGTGTCTGATTCCCTGCCTCTGTTTCCCCGCCTCTGATTCCCCACCTCTGTTTCCCCATATCTGATTCCCCGCCTCTGATTCCCCAACTCTAATACCCCACCTCTGATTCCCCAGCTCTGATTCCCCGCCTCTGATTCCCCGCATCTGATTCCCTGCCTCTGATTCCCCGCCTCTGATTCCAGGCATCTGATTCCCAGCATCTGATTCCGGCCTCTGATTCCCGGCCTCTGATTCCCTGCTTCTGATTCTGATTCCCTGCCTCTGATTCCCCATCTCTTATTCCGCACATCTGATTCCTTGCCTCTGATTCCCCACCTCTGATTCCCCATATCTGATTCCCCGCCTGGGTTTCCCCGCCTCTCATTCCCCGCCTCTGTTTCCCAATATCTAAGTCCCCGCCTCTGATTCCCCAAATCTGATTCCCCACCTCTGATTCCCCAGCTCTGATTCCCCGCCTCTGATTCCCCGCATCTGATTCCCTGCATCTGATTCCAAGCCTCTGATTCCCTGCCTCTGATTCCCAACCTCTGATTCCCCAACTCTGATTCCCCATATCTGATTCCCCGCCTCTGTTTCCCCGCCTCGGATTCCCAGCCTCTGTTTTCCCATATCTGATTCCCGGCCTCTGATTCCCCGCCTCTGATTCCCCGCCTCTGATTCCCTGCCTCTGATTCCCCATCTCCGATTCCGCACATCTGATTCCCTTCCTCTGATTCCCCGCCTTTGATTCCCCGCCTCTGATTCCCTGCCTCTGATTCCCAACCTCGGATTCCCCACCTCTGATTCCCCAACTCTGATTCCCCGCTTCTGATTCCCCAGCTCTGAATCCCCGCCTCTGATTCCCTGCCTCTGATTCCCCATATCTGATTCCCCGCCTTTGATTGCCCACCTCTGATTCCCCGCGTCTGATACCCTGCCTCTGATTCCCCGCCTCTGATTCCCCATATCTGATTCCCCACCTCTGTTTCCCCGCCTCTGATTCCCCGCCTCTGTTTCCCAATATCTAAGTCCCCACCTCTGATTCCCAAAATCTGATTCCCCACCTCTGATTCCCCAGCTCTGATTCCCCGCCTCTGATGCCCCTCATCTGATTCCCTGCATCTGATTCCAAGCCTCTGATTCCCTGCCTCTGATTCCCAACCTCTGATTCCCCACCTCTGATTCCCCATATCTGATTCCCCGCCTCTGTTTCCCCGCCTCGGATTCCCCGCCTCAGTTTCCCCATATCTGATTCCCGGCCTCTGATTCCCCGCCTCTGATTCCCCGCCTCTGATTCGCTGCCTCTGATTCCCCATCTCCGATTCTGCACATCTGATTCCCTTCCTCTGATTCCCCGCCTCTGATTCCCCGCCTCTGATTCCCTGCCTCTGATTCCCAACCTCTGATTCCCCACCTCTGATTCCCCATATCTGATTCCCCGCCTCTGTTTCCCCGCCTCTGATTCCCCGCCTCTGATTCCCAACTCTGATTCCCCGCCTCTGATTCCCCAGCTCTGATTCCCCGTGTTTGATTCCCTGCCTCTGATTCCCTGCCCTGATTCCCCATCTCTGTTTCACCGCCTTTGATTCGCCACCTCTGATTCCACATATCTGATTCCCCGCCTCTGTTTCCCCGACTCTGATTCCCTTCCTCTGATTCCCCATCTCCGATTCTGCACATCTGATTCCCTTCCTCTGATTCCCCGCCTCTGATTCCCCGCCTCTGATTCCCCACCTCTGATTCCCCATATCTGATTCCCCGCCTCTGTTTCCCCGCCTCGGATTCCCCGCCTCTGTTTCCCCATATCTGATTCCCGGCCTCTGATTCCCCGCCTCTGATTCCCCATATCTGATTCCCTGCCTCTGATTCCCCAACTCTGATTCCCCGCCTCTGATTCCCCAGCTCTGAATCACCGCCTCTGATTCCCCGCGTCTTATTCCCTGCCTCTGATTCCCCGCCTTGGATTCCCCATATCTGATTCCCCGCCTCTGTTTCCCCGCCTCTGATTCCCCGACTCTGATTCCCCATATCTGATTCCCCGCCTCTGATTGCCCACCTCTGATTCCCCGCCTCTGATTCGCCAGCTCTGATTCCCCGCCTCTGATTCCCCGCATCTGATTCCCTGCCTCTGATTCCCCGCCTCTGATTCCCCATCTCTGATTCACCGCCTTTGATTCGCCACCTCTGATTCCCCATATCTGATTCCCCACCTCTGTTTCCCGGCCTCTGATTCCCCGCCTCTGATTCTCTATATCTCATTCCCCGCCTCTGAATCCCCATCTCTGATTCCCGGACTCTGATTCCCCACCTCTGATTCCCGGCCTCTTATTCCCAGCATCTGATTCCCGGCCTCTGATTCCCGGCCTCTGATTCCCCGCTTCTGATTCTGATTCCCTGCCTCTGATTCCCCATCTCTGATTCCGCACATCTGATTCCCTGCCTCTGATTCCCCACCTCTGATTCCCCATATCTGATTCCCCACCTCTGATTCCCCAGCTCTGATTCCCCGCCTCTGATTCCCCACATCTGATTCCCTGCATCTGATTCCAAGCCTCTGATTCCCTGCCTCTGATTCCCAACCTCTGATTCCCCAACTCTGATTCCCCATATCTGATTCCCCGCCTCTGTTTCCCCGCCTCGGATTCCCAGCCTCTGTTTTCCCATATCTGATTCCCGGCCTCTGATTCCCCGCCTCTGATTCCCCGCCTCTGATTCCCTGCCTCTGATTCCCCATCTCCGATTCCGCACATCTGATTCCCTTCCTCTGATTCCCCGCCTCTGATTCCCCGCCTCTGATTCCCTGCCTCTGATTCCCAACCTCGGATTCCCCACCTCTGATTCCCCATATCTGATTCCCCGCCTCTGTTTCCCCGCCTCTGATTCCCCGCCTCTGATTCCCAACTCTGATTCCCCGCCTCTGATTCCCCAGCTCTGATTCCCCGTGTTTGATTCCCTGCCTCTGATTCCCTGCCCTGATTCCCCATCTCTGTTTCACCGCCTTTGATTCGCCACCTCTGATTCCCCATATCTTATTCCCCGCCTCTGTTTCCCCGACTCTGATTCCCTGCCTCTGATTCCCAACCTCTGATTCCACACCTCTGATTCCCCATATCTGATTCCCCGCCTCTATTTCCCCATATCTGATTCCCCGCCTCTGATTCCCCAACTCTGATTCCCCGCCTCTGATTCCCCAGCTCTGATTCCCCAACTCTGATTCCCGGAGTCCGATTCCCTGCCTCTGATTCCCCGCCTCTGATTCCCCATCTCTGATTCCCCGCCTCCGATTCCCCGTGTCTTATTCCCTGCCTCTGATTCCCCGCCTCTGATTCCACGCCTCTGATTCCCTGCCACTGATTCCCTGCCCCTGATTCCCCAATTCTGATTCCCCATATCTGATTCCCCGCCTCTGTTTCCCCGCCTCTGATTCCCCGCCTCTGATTCCCCATATCTGATTCCCTGCCTCTGATTCCCCAACTCTGATTCACCGCCTCTGATTCCCCAGCTCTGAATCCCCGCCTCTGATTCCCCGCGTCTGATTCCCTGCCTCTGATTCCCCGCCTTGATTCCCCATCTCTGATTCACAACCTCTGATTCCCCACCTCTGATTCCCTATATTTGATTCCCCGCCTCTGTTTCCCCGCCTCTGATTCGCAACCTCTAATTCCCCACCTCTGATTCCCCATATCTGATTCCCCGCCTCTGTTACCCTGCCTCTGATAACCGGCCTCTGTTTCCCCATATCTGATTCCCCTCCTCTGATTCCCCAACTCTGATTCCCCGCCTCTGATTCCCCAGCTCTGATTTCCCGCCTTTTATTCCCGGCCTCTGATTCCCTGCCACTGATTCCCCGCCCCTGATTCCCCACCTCTGATTCCCCATATCTGATTCCCCGCCCCTGTTTCCCCAGCTCTGATTCCCCGCCTCTGATTCCCGGCGTCCGATTCCCTGCCTCTGATTCCCCGCCTCTGATTCCCCATCTCTGATTCACCACCTCTGATTCCCCGCCTCTGATTCCCCAGCTCTGATTCCCCGCCTCTGATTCCCGGCGTCCGATTCCCTGCCTCTGATTCCCCGCCTCTGATTCCCCATCTCTGATTCACCACCTCTGATTCCCCACCTCTGATTCCCCATATCTAATTCCCCGCCACTGTTTTCCCGCCTCTGATTCCCCGCCTCTGTTTCCCCATATCTGATTCCCCGCCTCTGAATCCCCAACTCTGATTCCCTGCCTCAGATTCCCCAGCTCTGATTCCCCGCCTTTGATTCCCCCCGTCTGATTCCCAGCCTCTGAATCCCCGTGTCTGAATTCCTGCCTCTGATTCCCCGCCTCTGATTCCCCATCTCTGATTCACCGCCTCTGATTCCCCACCTCTGATTCCCCATCTCTGATTCCGCACATCTAATTCCCTGCCTCTGATTCCCCAACTCTGATTCCCCACCTCTGATTCCCCAGCTCTGATTCCCCGCCTCAGATTCCTCGCGTCTGATTCCCTGCCTCTGATTCCCCGCCTCTGATTCCCTGCCTCTGATTCCCCATATCTGATTCCCCGCCTCTGATTCCCCAACTCTGATTCGCCGCTTCTGATTCCCCAGCTCTGAATCCCCGACTCTGATTCCCCGAGTCTGATTCCCTGCCTCTGATTCCCCGCCTCTAATTCCCCATCTGTGATTCACAACCTCTGATGCCCCACCTCTGATTCCCCATATCTGATTCCCCGCCTCTGTTTCCCCGCCTCTGATTCCCCGCCTCTGATTCCCCATATCTGATTCCCCGCCTCTGATTGCCCACCTCTGATTCCCCGCGACTGATTCACTGCCTCTGATTCCCCGCCTCTGATTCCCCATATCTGATTCACCACCTCTGATTCCCGGCCTCTGATTCCCCATCTCTGATTCCGCACATCCGATTCCCTGCCTATGATTCCCCACCTCTGATTCCCGCCTCTGATTCCCCATATCTGATTCCCTGCCTCTGTTTCCCCGCCTCTGATTCCCCACCTCTGTTTCCCCATATCTGATTCCCCGCCTCTGATTCCCCAACTCTAATACCCTGCCTATGATTCCCCAGCTCTGATTCCCCGCCTCTGATTCCCCGCATCAGATTCCCTGCCTCTGATTCCCTGCCTCTGATTCCAGGCCTCTGATTCCCAGCATCTGATTCCGGCCTCTGATTCCCGGCCTCTGATTCCCTGCTTCTGATTCTGATTCCCTGCCTCTGATTCCCCATCTCTGATTCCGCACATCTGATTCCCTGCCTCTGATTCCCCACATCTGATTCCCCATATCTGATTCCCTGCCTCTGTTTCCCCGCCTCTGATTCCCCGACTGTTTCCCCATATCTGATTCCCCGCCTCTGATTCCCCAACTCTGATTCCCCTCCTCTAATTCGCCAGCTATGATTCCCCGCCTCTGATTCCCTGCGTCTGATTCCCTGCCTCTGATTCCCAGCCTCTGATTCCCCTTTTCTGATTCACCACCTCTGAATCCCCACCTCTGATTCCCCATCTCTGATTCCGCACATCCGATTCCCTGCCTCTGATTCCCCGCCTCTGATTCCCCGCCTCTGATTCGCAACCTCAAATTCCCCACCTCTGATTCCCCATATCTGATTCCCCGCCTCTGTTTCCCTGCCTCTGATTCCCGGCCTCTGTTTCCCCATATCTGATTCCCCTCCTCTGATTCCCCAACTCTGATTCCCCGCCTCTGATTCCCCAGCTCTGATTCCCCGCATTTTATTCCCGGCCTCTGATTCCCTGCCACTATTCCCCGCCCCTGATTCCCCACCTCTGATTCCCCATATCTGATTCCCCGCCTCTGTTTCCCCAGCTCTGATTCCCCACCTCTGATTCCCCAGCTCTGATTCCCTGCAACTGATTCCCCGCCCCTGATTCCCCACCTCTGATTCCCCATATCTGATTCCCCGCCTCTGTTTCCCCAGCTCTGATTCCCTGCCTCTGATTCCCTGCCCTGATTCACCATCTCTGATTCCCCGCCTCTGATTCCCCGTGTCTTATTCCCTGTCTCTGATTCCCCGGCTCAGATTCCCCGCCTCTGATTCCCTGCCACTGATTCCCTGCCCCTGATTCCCCACCTCTGATTCCCCATATCTGATTCCCCGCCTCTGTTTCCCCGCCTCTGATTCCCCGCCTCTGATTCCCCATATCTGATTCCCTGCCTCTGATTCCCCAACTCTGATTCCCCACCTCTGATTCCCCAGCTCTGAATCCCCGCCTCTGATTCCCCGCGTCTGATTCCCTCCCTCTGTTTCCCCGCATTGATTCCCCATCTCTGATTCACAACCTCTGATTCCCCACCTCTGATTCCCCAGATCTGATTCCCCAGCTCTGATTCCCCGCCTCTGATGCCCCTCATCTGATTCCCTGCATCTGATTCCAAGCCTCTGATTCCCTGCCTCTGATTCCCAACCTCTGATTCCCCACCTCTGATTCCCCATATCTGATTCCCCGCCTCTGTTTCCCCGCCTCGGATTCCCCGCCTCAGTTTCCCCATATCTGATTCCCGGCCTCTGATTCCCCGCCTCTGATTCCCCGCCTCTGATTCCCTGCCTCTGATTCCCCATCTCCGATTCTGCACATCTGATTCCCTTCCTCTGATTCCCCGCCTCTGATTCCCCGCCTCTGATTCCCTGCCTCTGATTCCCAACCTCTGATTCCCCACCTCTGATTCCCCATATCTGATTCCCCGCCTCTGTTTCCCCGCCTCTGATTCCCCGCCTCTGATTCCCAACTCTGATTCCCCGCCTCTGATTCCCCAGCTCTGATTCCCCGTGTTTGATTCCCTGCCTCTGATTCCCTGCCCTGATTCCCCATCTCTGTTTCACCGCCTTTGATTCGCCACCTCTGATTCCACATATCTGATTCCCCGCCTCTGTTTCCCCGACTCTGATTCCCTTCCTCTGATTCCCCATCTCCGATTCTGCACATCTGATTCCCTTCCTCTGATTCCCCGCCTCTGATTCCCCGCCTCTGATTCCCCACCTCTGATTCCCCATATCTGATTCCCCGCCTCTGTTTCCCCGCCTCGGATTCCCCGCCTCTGTTTCCCCATATCTGATTCCCGGCCTCTGATTCCCCGCCTCTGATTCCCCATATCTGATTCCCTGCCTCTGATTCCCCAACTCTGATTCCCCGCCTCTGATTCCCCAGCTCTGAATCACCGCCTCTGATTCCCCGCGTCTTATTCCCTGCCTCTGATTCCCCGCCTTGGATTCCCCATATCTGATTCCCCGCCTCTGTTTCCCCGCCTCTGATTCCCCGCCTCTGATTCCCCATATCTGATTCCCCGCCTCTGATTGCCCACCTCTGATTCCCCGCCTCTGATTCGCCAGCTCTGATTCCCCGCCTCTGATTCCCCGCATCTGATTCCCTGCCTCTGATTCCCCGCCTCTGATTCCCCATCTCTGATTCACCGCCTTTGATTCGCCACCTCTGATTCCCCATATCTGATTCCCCACCTCTGTTTCCCGGCCTCTGATTCCCCGCCTCTGATTCTCTATATCTCATTCCCCGCCTCTGAATCCCCATCTCTGATTCCCGGACTCTGATTCCCCACCTCTGATTCCCGGCCTCTTATTCCCAGCATCTGATTCCCGGCCTCTGATTCCCGGCCTCTGATTCCCCGCTTCTGATTCTGATTCCCTGCCTCTGATTCCCCATCTCTGATTCCGCACATCTGATTCCCTGCCTCTGATTCCCCACCTCTGATTCCCCATATCTGATTCCCCACCTCTGATTCCCCAGCTCTGATTCCCCGCCTCTGATTCCCCACATCTGATTCCCTGCATCTGATTCCAAGCCTCTGATTCCCTGCCTCTGATTCCCAACCTCTGATTCCCCAACTCTGATTCCCCATATCTGATTCCCCGCCTCTGTTTCCCCGCCTCGGATTCCCAGCCTCTGTTTTCCCATATCTGATTCCCGGCCTCTGATTCCCCGCCTCTGATTCCCCGCCTCTGATTCCCTGCCTCTGATTCCCCATCTCCGATTCCGCACATCTGATTCCCTTCCTCTGATTCCCCGCCTCTGATTCCCCGCCTCTGATTCCCTGCCTCTGATTCCCAACCTCGGATTCCCCACCTCTGATTCCCCATATCTGATTCCCCGCCTCTGTTTCCCCGCCTCTGATTCCCCGCCTCTGATTCCCAACTCTGATTCCCCGCCTCTGATTCCCCAGCTCTGATTCCCCGTGTTTGATTCCCTGCCTCTGATTCCCTGCCCTGATTCCCCATCTCTGTTTCACCGCCTTTGATTCGCCACCTCTGATTCCCCATATCTTATTCCCCGCCTCTGTTTCCCCGACTCTGATTCCCTGCCTCTGATTCCCAACCTCTGATTCCACACCTCTGATTCCCCATATCTGATTCCCCGCCTCTATTTCCCCATATCTGATTACCCGCCTCTGATTCCCCAACTCTGATTCCCCGCCTCTGATTCCCCAGCTCTGATTCCCCAACTCTGATTCCCGGAGTCCGATTCCCTGCCTCTGATTCCCCGCCTCTGATTCCCCATCTCTGATTCCCCGCCTCCGATTCCCCGTGTCTTATTCCCTGCCTCTGATTCCCCGCCTCTGATTCCACGCCTCTGATTCCCTGCCACTGATTCCCTGCCCCTGATTCCCCAATTCTGATTCCCCATATCTGATTCCCCGCCTCTGTTTCCCCGCCTCTGATTCCCCGCCTCTGATTCCCCATATCTGATTCCCTGCCTCTGATTCCCCAACTCTGATTCACCGCCTCTGATTCCCCAGCTCTGAATCCCCGCCTCTGATTCCCCGCGTCTGATTCCCTGCCTCTGATTCCCCGCCTTGATTCCCCATCTCTGATTCACAACCTCTGATTCCCCACCTCTGATTCCCTATATTTGATTCCCCGCCTCTGTTTCCCCGCCTCTGATTCGCAACCTCTAATTCCCCACCTCTGATTCCCCATATCTGATTCCCCGCCTCTGTTACCCTGCCTCTGATTCCCGGCCTCTGTTTCCCCATATCTGATTCCCCTCCTCTGATTCCCCAACTCTGATTCCCCGCCTCTGATTCCCCAGCTCTGATTTCCCGCCTTTTATTCCCGGCCTCTGATTCCCTGCCACTGATTCCCCGCCCCTGATTCCCCACCTCTGATTCCCCATATCTGATTCCCCGCCCCTGTTTCCCCAGCTCTGATTCCCCGCCTCTGATTCCCGGCGTCCGATTCCCTGCCTCTGATTCCCCGCCTCTGATTCCCCATCTCTGATTCACCACCTCTGATTCCCCGCCTCTGATTCCCCAGCTCTGATTCCCCGCCTCTGATTCCCGGCGTCCGATTCCCTGCCTCTGATTCCCCGCCTCTGATTCCCCATCTCTGATTCACCACCTCTGATTCCCCACCTCTGATTCCCCATATCTAATTCCCCGCCACTGTTTTCCCGCCTCTGATTCCCCGCCACTGTTTTCCCATATCTGATTCCCCGCCTCTGAATCCCCAACTCTGATTCCCTGCCTCAGATTCCCCAGCTCTGATTCCCCGCCTTTGATTCCCCCCGTCTGATTCCCAGCCTCTGAATCCCCGTGTCTGAATTCCTGCCTCTGATTCCCCGCCTCTGATTCCCCATCTCTGATTCACCGCCTCTGATTCCCCACCTCTGATTCCCCATCTCTGATTCCGCACATCTAATTCCCTGCCTCTGATTCCCCAACTCTGATTCCCCACCTCTGATTCCCCAGCTCTGATTCCCCGCCTCAGATTCCTCGCGTCTGATTCCCTGCCTCTGATTCCCCGCCTCTGATTCCCTGCCTCTGATTCCCCATATCTGATTCCCCGCCTCTGATTCCCCAACTCTGATTCGCCGCTTCTGATTCCCCAGCTCTGAATCCCCGACTCTGATTCCCCGAGTCTGATTCCCTGCCTCTGATTCCCCGCCTCTAATTCCCCATCTGTGATTCACAACCTCTGATGCCCCACCTCTGATTCCCCATATCTGATTCCCCGCCTCTGTTTCCCCGCCTCTGATTCCCCGCCTCTGATTCCCCATATCTGATTCCCCGCCTCTGATTGCCCACCTCTGATTCCCCGCGACTGATTCACTGCCTCTGATTCCCCGCCTCTGATTCCCCATATCTGATTCACCACCTCTGATTCCCGGCCTCTGATTCCCCATCTCTGATTCCGCACATCCGATTCCCTGCCTATGATTCCCCACCTCTGATTCCCGCCTCTGATTCCCCATATCTGATTCCCTGCCTCTGTTTCCCCGCCTCTGATTCCCCACCTCTGTTTCCCCATATCTGATTCCCCGCCTCTGATTCCCCAACTCTAATACCCTGCCTATGATTCCCCAGCTCTGATTCCCCGCCTCTGATTCCCCGCATCAGATTCCCTGCCTCTGATTCCCTGCCTCTGATTCCAGGCCTCTGATTCCCAGCATCTGATTCCGGCCTCTGATTCCCGGCCTCTGATTCCCTGCTTCTGATTCTGATTCCCTGCCTCTGATTCCCCATCTCTGATTCCGCACATCTGATTCCCTGCCTCTGATTCCCCACATCTGATTCCCCATATCTGATTCCCTGCCTCTGTTTCCCCGCCTCTGATTCCCCGACTGTTTCCCCATATCTGATTCCCCGCCTCTGATTCCCCAACTCTGATTCCCCTCCTCTAATTCGCCAGCTATGATTCCCCGCCTCTGATTCCCTGCGTCTGATTCCCTGCCTCTGATTCCCAGCCTCTGATTCCCCTTTTCTGATTCACCACCTCTGAATCCCCACCTCTGATTCCCCATCTCTGATTCCGCACATCCGATTCCCTGCCTCTGATTCCCCGCCTCTGATTCCCCGCCTCTGATTCGCAACCTCAAATTCCCCACCTCTGATTCCCCATATCTGATTCCCCGCCTCTGTTTCCCTGCCTCTGATTCCCGGCCTCTGTTTCCCCATATCTGATTCCCCTCCTCTGATTCCCCAACTCTGATTCCCCGCCTCTGATTCCCCAGCTCTGATTCCCCGCATTTTATTCCCGGCCTCTGATTCCCTGCCACTATTCCCCGCCCCTGATTCCCCACCTCTGATTCCCCATATCTGATTCCCCGCCTCTGTTTCCACAGCTCTGATTCCCCACCTCTGATTCCCCAGCTCTGATTCCCTGCAACTGATTCCCCGCCCCTGATTCCCCACCTCTGATTCCCCATATCTGATTCCCCGCCTCTGTTTCCCCAGCTCTGATTCCCTGCCTCTGATTCCCTGCCCTGATTCACCATCTCTGATTCCCCGCCTCTGATTCCCCGTGTCTTATTCCCTGTCTCTGATTCCCCGGCTCAGATTCCCCGCCTCTGATTCCCTGCCACTGATTCCCTGCCCCTGATTCCCCACCTCTGATTCCCCATATCTGATTCCCCGCCTCTGTTTCCCCGCCTCTGATTCCCCGCCTCTGATTCCCCATATCTGATTCCCTGCCTCTGATTCCCCAACTCTGATTCCCCGCCTCTGATTCCCCAGCTCTGAATCCCCGCCTCTGATTCCCCGCGTCTGATTCCCTCCCTCTGTTTCCCCGCATTGATTCCCCATCTCTGATTCACAACCTCTGATTCCCCACCTCTGATTCCCCAGATCTGATTCCCCGCCTCTGTTTCCCCGCCTCTGATTCCCCATATCTGATTCCCCGCCTTGATTCCACATCTCTGATTCACAACCTCTGATTCCCCACCTCTGATTCCCTATATTGGATTCCCCGCCTCTGTTTCCCCGCCTCTGATTCGCAACCTCTAATTCCCCACCTCTGATTCCCCATATCTGATTCCCCGCCTCTGTTACCCTGCCTCTGATTCCCGGCCTCTGTTTCCCCATATCTGATTCCCCTCCTCTGATTCCCCAACTCTGATTCCCCGCCTCTGATTCCCCAGCTCTGATTTCCCGCCTTTTATTCCCGGCCTCTGATTCCCTGCCACTGATTCCCCGCACCTGATTCCCCACCTCTGATTCCCCATATCTGATTCCCCGCCTCTGTTTCCCCAGCTCTGATTCCCCGCCTCTGATTCCCGGCGTCCGATTCCCTGCCTCTGATTCCCCGCCTCTGATTCCCCATCTCTGATTCACCACCTCTGATTCCCCGACTCTGATTCCCCAGCTCTGATTCCCCGCCTCTGATTCCCGGCGTCCGATTCCCTGCCTCTGATTCCCCGCCTCTGATTCCCCATCTCTGATTCACCACCTCTGATTCCCCACCTCTGATTCCCCATATCTAATTCCACGCCTCTGTTTTCCCGCCTCTGATTCCCCGCCTCTGTTTCCCCATATCTGATTCCCCGCCTCTGAATCCCCAACTCTGATTCCCTGCCTCAGATTCCCCAGCTCTGATTCCCCGCCTTTGATTCCCCCCGTCTGATTCCCAGCCTCTGAATCCCCGTGTCTGATTTCCTGCCTCTGATTCCCCGCCTCTGATTCCCCATCTCTGATTCACCGCCTCTGATTCCCCACCTCTGATTCCCCATCTCTGATTCCGCACATCTAATTCCCTGCCTCTGATTCCCCAACTCTGATTCCCCACCTCTGATTCCCCAGCTCTGATTCCCCGCCTCAGATTCCCCGCGTCTGATTCCCTGCCTCTGATTCCCCGCCTCTGATTCCCTGCCTCTGATTCCCCATATCTGATTCCCCGCCTCTGATTCCCCAACTCTGATTCCCCGCTTCTGATTCCCCAGCTCTGAATCCCCGACTCTGATTCCCCGAGTCTGATTCCCTGCCTCTGATTCCCCGCCTCTAATTCCCCATCTGTGATTCACAACCTCTGATGCCCCACCTCTGATTCCCCATATCTGATTACCCGCCTCTGTTTCCCCGCCTCTGATTCCCCGCCTCTGATTCCCCATATCTGATTCCCCGCCTCTGATTGCCCACCTCTGATTCCCCGCGTCTGATTCACTGCCTCTGATTCCCCGCCTCTGATTCCCCATATCTGATTCACCACCTCTCATTCCCGGCCTCTGATTCCCCATCTCTGATTCCGCACATCCGATTCCCTGCCTATGATTCCCCACCTCTGATTCCCGCCTCTGATTCCCCATATCTGATTCCCTGCCTCTGTTTCCCCGCCTCTGATTCCCCACCTCTGTTTCCCCATATCTGATTCCCCGCCTCTGATTCCCCAACTCTAATACCCTGCCTATGATTCCCCAGCTCTGATTCCCCGCCTCTGATTCCCCGCATCAGATTCCCTGCCTCTGATTCCCTGCCTCTGATTCCAGGCCTCTGATTCCCAGCATCTGATTCCGGCCTCTGATTCCCGGCCTCTGATTCCCTGCTTCTGATTCTGATTCCCTGCCTCTGATTCCCCATCTCTGATTCCGCACATCTGATTCCCTGCCTCTGATTCCCCACCTCTGATTCCCCATATCTGATTCCCAGCCTCTGTTTCCCCGCCTCTCATTCCCCGCCTCTGTTTCCCAATATCTAAGTCCCCGCCTCTGATTCCCCAAATCTGATTCCCCACCTCTGATTCCCCAGCTCTGATTCCCCGCCTCTGATTCCCCGCATCTGATTCCCTGCATCTGATTCCAAGCCTCTGATTCCCTGCCTCTGATTCCCAACCTCTGATTCCCCAACTCTGATTCCCCATATCTGATTCCCCGCCTCTGATTCCCCGCCTCGGATTCCCAGCCTCTGTTTTCCCATATCTGATTCCCGGCCTCTGATTCCCCGCCTCTGATTCCCCGCCTCTGATTCCCTGCCTCTGATTCCCCATCTCCGATTCCGCACATCTGATTCCCTTCCTCTGATTCCCCGCCTCTGATTCCCCGCCTCTGATTCCCTGCCTCTGATTCCCAACCTCGGATTCCCCACCTCTGATTCCCCATATCTGATTCCCCGCCTCTGTTTCCCCGCCTCTGATTCCCCGCCTCTGATTCCCTGCCTCTGGTTCCCCATATCTGATTCCCCGCCTCTGATTCCCCAACTCTGATTCCCCGCTTCTGATTCCCCAGCTCTGAATCCCCGCCTCTGATTCCCCGCGTCTGATTCCCTGCCTCTGATTCCCCGCCTCTTATTCCCCATCTGTGATTCACAACCTCTGATGCCCCACCTCTGATTCCCCATATCTGATTCCCCGCCTCTGTTTCCCCGCCTCTGATTCCCTGCCTCTGATTCCCCATATCTGATTCCCCGCCTTTGATTGCCCACCTCTGATTTCCCGCGTCTGATACCCTGCCTCTGATTCCCCGCCTCTGATTCCCCATATCTGATTCCCCACCTCTGTTTCCCCGCCTCTGATTCTCCGCCTCTGTTTCCCAATATCTAAGTCCCCACCTCTGATTCCCAAAATCTGATTCCCCACCTCTGATTCCCCAGCTCTGATTCCCCGCCTCTGATGCCCCTCATCTGATTCCCTGCATCTGATTCCAAGCCTCTGATTCCCTGCCTCTGATTCCCAACCTCTGATTCCCCACCTCTGATTCCCCATATCTGATTCCCCGCCTCTGTTTCCCCGCCTCGGATTCCCCGCCTCAGTTTCCCCATATCTGATTCCCGGCCTCTGATTCCCCGCCTCTGATTCCCCGCCTCTGATTCCCTGCCTCTGATTCCCCATCTCCGATTCTGCACATCTGATTCCCTTCCTCTGATTCCCCGCCTCTGATTCCCCGCCTCTGATTCCCTGCCTCTGATTCCCAACCTCTGATTCCCCACCTCTGATTCCCCATATCTGATTCCCCGCCTCTGTTTCCCCGCCTCTGATTCCCCGCCTCTGATTCCCAACTCTGATTCCCCGCCTCTGATTCCCCAGCTCTGATTCCCTGCGTCTGATTCCCAGCGTTCTATTCCCTGCCTCTGATTCCCCGCCTGTGATTCCCCATCACTGATTCACCACCTCTGATTCCCCACCTCTGATTCCCCATATCTAATTCCCCGCCTCTGTTTGCCCGCCTCTGATTCCCCGCCTCTGTTTCCCCATATCTGATTCCCCGTCTCTGAATCCCCAACTCTGATTCCCTGCCTCTGATTCCCCAGCTCTGATTCCCCGCCTTTGATTCCCCCCGTCTGATTCCCAGCCTCTGAATCCCCGTGTCTGATTTCCTGCCTCTGATTCCCCGCCTCTGATTCCCCATCTCTGATTCCTCTGATTCCCCACATCTGATTCCCCATCTCTGATTCCGCACATCCGATTCCCTGCCTCTGATTCCCCAACTCTGATTCCCCACCTCTGATTCCCCAGCTCTGATTCCCCGCCTCAGATTCCCCGCGTCTGATTCCCTGCCTCTGATTCCCCGCCTCTGATTCCCCATCTCTGATTCCCCACCTCTGATTCCACATGTCTGATTCCCTGCCTCTGATTCCCCGCCTCTGAATCCCAGCCTCTGATTCCCCATATCTGATTCCCCGCCTCTGATTCCCTGCCTCTGATTCCCCAGCTCTGATTCCCCGCCTTTGATTCCCCCCGTCTGATTCCCAGCCTCTGAATCCCCGTGTCTGATTTCCTGCCTCTGATTCCCCGCCTCTGATTCCCCATCTCTGATTCACCGCCTCTGATTCCCCATCTCTGATTCCCCACCTCTGATTTCCCATATCTGATTCCCTGCCTCTGTTTCCCCGCCTCTGATTCCCCACCTCTGTTTCCCCATATCTGATTCCCCGCCTCTGATTCCCCAACTCTAATACCCCACCTCTGATTCCCCAGCTCTGATTCCCCGCCTCTGATTCCCCGCATCTGATTCCCTGCCTCTGATTCCCCGCCTCTGATTCCAGGCATCTGATTCCCAGCATCTGATTCCGGCCTCTGATTCCCGGCCTCTGATTCCCTGCTTCTGATTCTGATTCCCTGCCTCTGATTCCCCATCTCTTATTCCGCACATCTGATTCCTTGCCTCTGATTCCCCACCTCTGATTCCCCATATCTGATTCCCCGCCTGGGTTTCCCCGCCTCTCATTCCCCGCCTCTGTTTCCCAATATCTAAGTCCCCGCCTCTGATTCCCCAAATCTGATTCCCCACCTCTGATTCCCCAGCTCTGATTCCCCGCCTCTGATTCCCCGCATCTGATTCCCTGCATCTGATTCCAAGCCTCTGATTCCCTGCCTCTGATTCCCAACCTCTGATTCCCCAACTCTGATTCCCCATATCTGATTCCCCGCCTCTGTTTCCCCGCCTCGGATTCCCAGCCTCTGTTTTCCCATATCTGATTCCCGGCCTCTGATTCCCCGCCTCTGATTCCCCGCCTCTGATTCCCTGCCTCTGATTCCCCATCTCCGATTCCGCACATCTGATTCCCTTCCTCTGATTCCCCGCCTCTGATTCCCCGCCTCTGATTCCCTGCCTCTGATTCCCAACCTCGGATTCCCCACCTCTGATTCCCCATATCTGATTCCCCGCCTCTGTTTCCCCGCCTCTGATTCCCCGCCTCTGATTCCCTGCCTCTGGTTCCCCATATCTGATTCCCCGCCTCTGATTCCCCAACTCTGATTCCCCGCTTCTGATTCCCCAGCTCTGAATCCCCGCCTCTGATTCCCTGCCTCTGATTCCCCATATCTGATTCCCCGCCTTTGATTGCCCACCTCTGATTCCCCGCGTCTGATACCCTGCCTCTGATTCCCCGCCTCTGATTCCCCATATCTGATTCCCCACCTCTGTTTCCCCGCCTCTGATTCCCCGCCTCTGTTTCCCAATATCTAAGTCCCCACCTCTGATTCCCAAAATCTGATTCCCCACCTCTGATTCCCCAGCTCTGATTCCCCGCCTCTGATGCCCCTCATCTGATTCCCTGCATCTGATTCCAAGCCTCTGATTCCCTGCCTCTGATTCCCAACCTCTGATTCCCCACCTCTGATTCCCCATATCTGATTCCCCGCCTCTGTTTCCCCGCCTCGGATTCCCCGCCTCAGTTTCCCCATATCTGATTCCCGGCCTCTGATTCCCCGCCTCTGATTCCCCGCCTCTGATTCCCTGCCTCTGATTCCCCATCTCCGATTCTGCACATCTGATTCCCTTCCTCTGATTCCCCGCCTCTGATTCCCCGCCTCTGATTCCCTGCCTCTGATTCCCAACCTCTGATTCCCCACCTCTGATTCCCCATATCTGATTCCCCGCCTCTGTTTCCCCGCCTCTGATTCCCCGCCTCTGATTCCCAACTCTGATTCCCCGCCTCTGATTCCCCAGCTCTGATTCCCCGTGTTTGATTCCCTGCCTCTGATTCCCTGCCCTGATTCCCCATCTCTGTTTCACCGCCTTTGATTCGCCACCTCTGATTCCACATATCTGATTCCCTGCCTCTGTTTCCCCGACTCTGATTCCCTTCCTCTGATTCCCCATCTCCGATTCTGCACATCTGATTCCCTTCCTCTGATTCCCCGCCTCTGATTCCCCGCCTCTGATTCCCCACCTCTGATTCCCCATATCTGATTCCCCGCCTCTGTTTCCCCGCCTCGGATTCCCCGCCTCTGTTTCCCCATATCTGATTCCCGGCCTCTGATTCCCCGCCTCTGATTCCCCATATCTGATTCCCTGCCTCTGATTCCCCAACTCTGATTCCCCGCCTCTGATTCCCCAGCTCTGAATCACCGCCTCTGATTCCCCGCGTCTTATTCCCTGCCTCTGATTCCCCGCCTTGGATTCCCCATATCTGATTCCCCGCCTCTGTTTCCCCGCCTCTGATTCCCCGCCTCTGATTCCCCATATCTGATTCCCCGCCTCTGATTGCCCACCTCTGATTCCCCGCCTCTGATTCGCCAGCTCTGATTCCCCGCCTCTGATTCCCCGCATCTGATTCCCTGCCTCTGATTCCCCGCCTCTGATTCCCCATCTCTGATTCACCGCCTTTGATTCGCCACCTCTGATTCCCCATATCTGATTCCCCACCTCTGTTTCCCGGCCTCTGATTCCCCGCCTCTGATTCTCTATATCTCATTCCCCGCCTCTGAATCCCCATCTCTGATTCCCGGACTCTGATTCCCCACCTCTGATTCCCGGCCTCTTATTCCCAGCATCTGATTCCCGGCCTCTGATTCCCGGCCTTTGATTCCCCGCTTCTGATTCTGATTCCCTGCCTCTGATTCCCCATCTCTGATTCCGCACATCTGATTCCCTGCCTCTGATTCCCCACCTCTGATTCCCCATATCTGATTCCCCACCTCTGAATCCCCAGCTCTGATTCCCCGCCTCTGATTCCCCACATCTGATTCCCTGCATCTGATTCCAAGCCTCTGATTCCCTGCCTCTGACTCCCAACCTCTGATTCCCCAACTCTGATTCCCCATATCTGATTCCCCGCCTCTGTTTCCCCGCCTCGGATTCCCAGCCTCTGTTTTCCCATATCTGATTCCCGGCCTCTGATTCCCCGCCTCTGATTCCCCGCCTCTGATTCCCTGCCTCTGATTCCCCATCTCCGATTCCGCACATCTGATTCCCTTCCTCTGATTCCCCGCCTCTGATTCCCCGCCTCTGATTCCCTGCCTCTGATTCCCAACCTCGGATTCCCCACCTCTGATTCCCCATATCTGATTCCCCGCCTCTGTTTCCCCGCCTCTGATTCCCCGCCTCTGATTCCCAACTCTGATTCCCCGCCTCTGATTCCCCAGCTCTGATTCCCCGTGTTTGATTCCCTGCCTCTGATTCCCTGCCCTGATTCCCCATCTCTGTTTCACCGCCTTTGATTCGCCACCTCTGATTCCCCATATCTTATTCCCCGCCTCTGTTTCCCCGACTCTGATTCCCTGCCTCTGATTCCCAACCTCTGATTCCACACCTCTGATTCCCCATATCTGATTCCCCGCCTCTATTTCCCCATATCTGATTCCCCGCCTCTGATTCCCCAACTCTGATTCCCCGCCTCTGATTCCCCAGCTCTGATTCCCCAACTCTGATTCCCGGAGTCCGATTCCCTGCCTCTGATTCCCCGCCTCTGATTCCCCATCTCTGATTCCCCGCCTCCGATTCCCCGTGTCTTATTCCCTGCCTCTGATTCCCCGCCTCTGATTCCACGCCTCTGATTCCCTGCCACTGATTCCCTGCCCCTGATTCCCCAATTCTGATTCCCCATATCTGATTCCCCGCCTCTGTTTCCCCGCCTCTGATTCCCCGCCTCTGATTCCCCATATCTGATTCCCTGCCTCTGATTCCCCAACTCTGATTCACCGCCTCTGATTCCCCAGCTCTGAATCCCCGCCTCTGATTCCCCGCGTCTGATTCCCTGCCTCTGATTCCCCGCCTTGATTCCCCATCTCTGATTCACAACCTCTGATTCCCCACCTCTGATTCCCTATATTTGATTCCCCGCCTCTGTTTCCCCGCCTCTGATTCGCAACCTCTAATTCCCCACCTCTGATTCCCCATATCTGATTCCCCGCCTCTGTTACCCTGCCTCTGATTCCCGGCCTCTGTTTCCCCATATCTGATTCCCCTCCTCTGATTCCCCAACTCTGATTCCCCGCCTCTGATTCCCCAGCTCTGATTTCCCGCCTTTTATTCCCGGCCTCTGATTCCCTGCCACTGATTCCCCGCCCCTGATTCCCCACCTCTGATTCCCCATATCTGATTCCCCGCCCCTGTTTCCCCAGCTCTGATTCCCCGCCTCTGATTCCCGGCGTCCGATTCCCTGCCTCTGATTCCCCGCCTCTGATTCCCCATCTCTGATTCACCACCTCTGATTCCCCGCCTCTGATTCCCCAGCTCTGATTCCCCGCCTCTGATTCCCGGCGTCCGATTCCCTGCCTCTGATTCCCCGCCTCTAATTCCCCATCTCTGATTCACCACCTCTGATTCCCCACCTCTGATTCCCCATATCTAATTCCCCGCCACTGTTTTCCCGCCTCTGATTCCCCGCCTCTGTTTCCCCATATCTGATTCCCCGCCTCTGAATCCCCAACTCTGATTCCCTGCCTCAGATTCCCCAGCTCTGATTCCCCGCCTTTGATTCCCCCCGTCTGATTCCCAGCCTCTGAATCCCCGTGTCTGAATTCCTGCCTCTGATTCCCCGCCTCTGATTCCCCATCTCTGATTCACCGCCTCTGATTCCCCACCTCTGATTCCCCATCTCTGATTCCGCACATCTAATTCCCTGCCTCTGATTCCCCAACTCTGATTCCCCACCTCTGATTCCCCAGCTCTGATTCCCCGCCTCAGATTCCTCGCGTCTGATTCCCTGCCTCTGATTCCCCGCCTCTGATTCCCTGCCTCTGATTCCCCATATCTGATTCCCCGCCTCTGATTCCCCAACACTGATTCGCCGCTTCTGATTCCCCAGCTCTGAATCCCCGACTCTGATTCCCCGAGTCTGATTCCCTGCCTCTGATTCCCCGCCTCTAATTCCCCATCTGTGATTCACAACCTCTGATGCCCCACCTCTGATTCCCCATATCTGATTCCCCGCCTCTGTTTCCCTGCCTCTGATTCCCCGCCTCTGATTCCCCATATCTGATTCCCCGCCTCTGATTGCCCACCTCTGATTCCCCGCGACTGATTCACTGCCTCTGATTCCCCGCCTCTGATTCCCCATATCTGATTCACCACCTCTGATTCCCGGCCTCTGATTCCCCATCTCTGATTCCGCACATCCGATTCCCTGCCTATGATTCCCCACCTCTGATTCCCGCCTCTGATTCCCCATATCTGATTCCCTGCCTCTGTTTCCCCGCCTCTGATTCCCCACCTCTGTTTCCCCATATCTGATTCCCCGCCTCTGATTCCCCAACTCTAATACCCTGCCTATGATTCCCCAGCTCTGATTCCCCGCCTCTGATTCCCCGCATCAGATTCCCTGCCTCTGATTCCCTGCCTCTGATTCCAGGCCTCTGATTCCCAGCATCTGATTCCGGCCTCTGATTCCCGGCCTCTGATTCCCTGCTTCTGATTCTGATTCCCTGCCTCTGATTCCCCATCTCTGATTCCGCACATCTGATTCCCTGCCTCTGATTCCCCACATCTGATTCCCCATATCTGATTCCCTGCCTCTGTTTCCCCGCCTCTGATTCCCCGACTGTTTCCCCATATCTGATTCCCCGCCTCTGATTCCCCAACTCTGATTCCCCTCCTCTAATTCGCCAGCTATGATTCCCCGCCTCTGATTCCCTGCGTCTGATTCCCTGCCTCTGATTCCCAGCCTCTGATTCCCCTTTTCTGATTCACCACCTCTGAATCCCCACCTCTGATTCCCCATCTCTGATTCCGCACATCCGATTCCCTGCCTCTGATTCCCCGCCTCTGATTCCCCGCCTCTGATTCGCAACCTCAAATTCCCCACCTCTGATTCCCCATATCTGATTCCCCGCCTCTGTTTCCCTGCCTCTGATTCCCGGCCTCTGTTTCCCCATATCTGATTCCCCTCCTCTGATTCCCCAACTCTGATTCCCCGCCTCTGATTCCCCAGCTCTGATTCCCCGCATTTTATTCCCGGCCTCTGATTCCCTGCCACTATTCCCCGCCCCTGATTCCCCACCTCTGATTCCCCATATCTGATTCCCCGCCTCTGTTTCCCCAGCTCTGATTCCCCACCTCTGATTCCCCAGCTCTGATTCCCTGCAACTGATTCCCCGCCCCTGATTCCCCACCTCTGATTCCCCATATCTGATTCCCCGCCTCTGTTTCCCCAGCTCTGATTCCCTGCCTCTGATTCCCTGCCCTGATTCACCATCTCTGATTCCCCGCCTCTGATTCCCCGTGTCTTATTCCCTGTCTCTGATTCCCCGGCTCAGATTCCCCGCCTCTGATTCCCTGCCACTGATTCCCTGCCCCTGATTCCCCACCTCTGATTCCCCATATCTGATTCCCCGCCTCTGTTTCCCCGCCTCTGATTCCCCGCCTCTGATTCCCCATATCTGATTCCCTGCCTCTGATTCCCCAACTCTGATTCCCCGCCTCTGATTCCCCAGCTCTGAATCCCCGCCTCTGATTCCCCGCGTCTGATTCCCTCCCTCTGTTTCCCCGCATTGATTCCCCATCTCTGATTCACAACCTCTGATTCCCCACCTCTGATTCCCCAGATCTGATTCCCCGCCTCTGTTTCCCCGCCTCTGATTCCCCATATCTGATTCCCCGCCTTGATTCCACATCTCTGATTCACAACCTCTGATTCCCCACCTCTGATTCCCTATATTGGATTCCCCGCCTCTGTTTCCCCGCCTCTGATTCGCAACCTCTAATTCCCCACCTCTGATTCCCCATATCTGATTCCCCGCCTCTGTTACCCTGCCTCTGATTCCCGGCCTCTGTTTCCCCATATCTGATTCCCCTCCTCTGATTCCCCAACTCTGATTCCCCGCCTCTGATTCCCCAGCTCTGATTTCCCGCCTTTTATTCCCGGCCTCTGATTCCCTGCCACTGATTCCCCGCCCCTGATTCCCCACCTCTGATTCCCCATATCTGATTCCCCGCCTCTGTTTCCCCAGCTCTGATTCCCCGCCTCTGATTCCCGGCGTCCGATTCCCTGCCTCTGATTCCCCGCCTCTGATTCCCCATCTCTGATTCACCACCTCTGATTCCCCGACTCTGATTCCCCAGCTCTGATTCCCCGCCTCTGATTCCCGGCGTCCGATTCCCTGCCTCTGATTCCCCGCCTCTGATTCCCCATCTCTGATTCACCACCTCTGATTCCCCACCTCTGATTCCCCATATCTAATTCCACGCCTCTGTTTTCCCGCCTCTGATTCCCCGCCTCTGTTTCCCCATATCTGATTCCCCGCCTCTGAATCCCCAACTCTGATTCCCTGCCTCAGATTCCCCAGCTCTGATTCCCCGCCTTTGATTCCCCCCGTCTGATTCCCAGCCTCTGAATCCCCGTGTCTGATTTCCTGCCTCTGATTCCCCGCCTCTGATTCCCCATCTCTGATTCACCGCCTCTGATTCCCCACCTCTGATTCCCCATCTCTGATTCCGCACATCTAATTCCCTGCCTCTGATTCCCCAACTCTGATTCCCCACCTCTGATTCCCCAGCTCTGATTCCCCGCCTCAGATTCCCCGCGTCTGATTCCCTGCCTCTGATTCCCCGCCTCTGATTCCCTGCCTCTGATTCCCCATATCTGATTCCCCGCCTCTGATTCCCCAACTCTGATTCCCCGCTTCTGATTCCCCAGCTCTGAATCCCCGACTCTGATTCCCCGAGTCTGATTCCCTGCCTCTGATTCCCCGCCTCTAATTCCCCATCTGTGATTCACAACCTCTGATGCCCCACCTCTGATTCCCCATATCTGATTACCCGCCTCTGTTTCCCCGCCTCTGATTCCCCGCCTCTGATTCCCCATATCTGATTCCCCGCCTCTGATTGCCCACCTCTGATTCCCCGCGTCTGATTCACTGCCTCTGATTCCCCGCCTCTGATTCCCCATATCTGATTCACCACCTCTCATTCCCGGCCTCTGATTCCCCATCTCTGATTCCGCACATCCGATTCCCTGCCTATGATTCCCCACCTCTGATTCCCGCCTCTGATTCCCCATATCTGATTCCCTGCCTCTGTTTCCCCGCCTCTGATTCCCCACCTCTGTTTCCCCATATCTGATTCCCCGCCTCTGATTCCCCAACTCTAATACCCTGCCTATGATTCCCCAGCTCTGATTCCCCGCCTCTGATTCCCCGCATCAGATTCCCTGCCTCTGATTCCCTGCCTCTGATTCCAGGCCTCTGATTCCCAGCATCTGATTCCGGCCTCTGATTCCCGGCCTCTGATTCCCTGCTTCTGATTCTGATTCCCTGCCTCTGATTCCCCATCTCTGATTCCGCACATCTGATTCCCTGCCTCTGATTCCCCACCTCTGATTCCCCATATCTGATTCCCAGCCTCTGTTTCCCCGCCTCTGATTCCCCGACTGTTTCCCCATATCTGATTCCCCGCCTCTGATTCCCCAACTCTGATTCCCCTCCTCTAATTCGCCAGCTATGATTCCCCGCCTCTGATTCCCTGCGTCTGATTCCCTGCCTCTGATTCCCAGCCTCTGATTCCCCTTTTCTGATTCACCACCTCTGAATCCCCACCTCTGATTCCCCATCTCTGATTCCGCACATCCGATTCCCTGCCTCTGATTCCCCGCCTCTGATTCCCCGCCTCTGATTCGCAACCTCAAATTCCCCACCTCTGATTCCCCATATCTGATTCCCCGCCTCTGTTTCCCTGCCTCTGATTCCCGGCCTCTGTTTCCCCATATCTGATTCCCCTCCTCTGATTCCCCAACTCTGATTCCCCGCCTCTGATTCCCCAGCTCTGATTCCCCGCCTTTTATTCCCGGCCTCTGATTCCCTGCCACTATTCCCCGCCCCTGATTCCCCACCTCTGATTCCCCATATCTGATTCCCCGCCTCTGTTTCCCCAGCTCTGACTCCCCACCTCTGATTCCCCAGCTCTGATTCCCTGCAACTGATTCCCCGCCCCTGATTCCCCACCTCTGATTCCCCATATCTGATTCCCCGCCTCTGTTTCCCCAGCTCTGATTCCCTGCCTCTGATTCCCTGCCCTGATTCCCCATCTCTGTTTCACCGCCTTTGATTCGCCACCTCTGATTCCCCATATCTGATTCCCCGCCTCTGTTTCCCCGCCTCTGATTCCCTGCCTCTGATTCCCAACCTCTGATTCCACTCCTCTGATTCCCCATATCTGATTCCCCGCCTCTATTTCCCCATATCTGATTCCCCGCCTCTGATTCCCCGACTCTGATTCCCCGCCTCTGATTCCCCAGCTCTGATTCCCCGCCTCTGATTCCCGGCGTCCGATTCCCTGCCTCTGATTCCCCGCCTCTGATTCACCATCTCTGATTCCCCGCCTCTGATTCCCCGTGTCTGATTCCCTGCCTCTGATTCCCCGGCTCAGATTCCCCGCCTCTGATTCCCTGCCACTGATTCCCTGCCCCTGATTCCCCACCTCTGATTACCCATATCTGATTCCCCGCCTCTGATTCCCCATATCTGATTCCCTGCCTCTGATTCCCCAACTCTGATTCCCCGCCTCTGATTCCCCAGCTCTGAATCCCCGCCTCTGATTCCCCGCGTCTGATTCCCTCCCTCTGTTTCCCCGCCTTGATTCCCCATCTCTGATTCACAACCTCTGATTCCCCACCTCTGATTCCCCATATCTGATTCCCCGCCTCTGTTTCCCCGCCTCTGATTCCCCATATCTGATTCCCCGGCTCTGATTGCCCACCTCTGATTCCCCACCTCTGATTCGCCAGCTATGATTCCCCGCCTCTGATTCCCTGCGTCTGATTCCCTGCCTCTGATTCCCAGCCTCTGATTCCCCTTTTCTGATTCACCACCTCTGAATCCCCACCTCTGATTCCCCATCTCTGATTCCGCACATCCGATTCCCTGCCTCTGATTCCCCGCCTCTGATTCCCCGCCTCTGATTCGCAACCTCAAATTCCCCACCTCTGATTCCCCATATCTGATTCCCCGCCTCTGTTTCCCTGCCTCTGATTCCCGGCCTCTGTTTCCCCATATCTGATTCCCCTCCTCTGATTCCCCAACTCTGATTCCCCGCCTCTGATTCCCCAGCTCTGATTCCCCGCCTTTTATTCCCGGCCTCTGATTCCCTGCCACTATTCCCCGCCCCTGATTCCCCACCTCTGATTCCCCATATCTGATTCCCCGCCTCTGTTTCCCCAGCTCTGACTCCCCACCTCTGATTCCCCAGCTCTGATTCCCTGCAACTGATTCCCCGCCCCTGATTCCCCACCTCTGATTCCCCATATCTGATTCCCCGCCTCTGTTTCCCCAGCTCTGATTCCCTGCCTCTGATTCCCTGCCCTGATTCCCCATCTCTGTTTCACCGCCTTTGATTCGCCACCTCTGATTCCCCATATCTGATTCCCCGCCTCTGTTTCCCCGCCTCTGATTCCCTGCCTCTGATTCCCAACCTCTGATTCCACACCTCTGATTCCCCATATCTGATTCCCCGCCTCTATTTCCCCATATCTGATTCCCCGCCTCTGATTCCCCGACTCTGATTCCCCGCCTCTGATTCCGCAGCTCTGATTCCCCGCCTCTGATTCACGGCGTCCGATTCCCTGCCTCTGATTCCCCGCCTCTGATTCACCATCTCTGATTCCCCGCCTCTGATTCCCCGTGTCTGATTCCCTGCCTCTGATTCCCCGGCTCAGATTCCCCGCCTCTGATTCCCTGCCACTGATTCCCTGCCCCTGATTCCCCACCTCTGATTACCCATATCTGATTCCCCGCCTCTGATTCCCTGCCTCTGATTCCCCGGCTCAGATTCCCCGCCTCTGATTCCCTGCCACTGATTCCCTGCCCCTGATTCCCCACCTCTGATTACCCATATCTGATTCCCCGCCTCTGTTTCCCCGCCTCTGATTCCCCGCCTCTGATTCCCCATATCTGATTCCCTGCCTCTGATTCCCCAACTCTGATTCCCCGCCTCTGATTCCCCAGCTCTGAATCCCCGCCTCTGATTCCCCGCGTCTGATTCCCTCCCTCTGTTTCCCCGCCTTGATTCCCCATCTCTGATTCACAACCTCTGATTCCCCGCCTCTGATTCCCCATCTCTGATTCACCACCTCTGATTCCCCACCTCTGATTCCCCATATCTAATTCCACGCCTCTGTTTTCCCGCCTCTGATTCCCCGCCTCTGTTTCCCCATATCTGATTCCCCGCCTCTGAATCCCCAACTCTGATTCCCTGCCTCAGATTCCCCAGCTCTGATTCCCCGCCTTTGATTCCCCCCGTCTGATTCCCAGCCTCTGAATCCCCGTGTCTGATTTCCTGCCTCTGATTCCCCGCCTCTGATTCCCCAACTCTGATTCCCCTCCTCTAATTCGCCAGCTATGATTCCCCGCCTCTGATTCCCTGCGTCTGATTCCCTGCCTCTGATTCCCAGCCTCTGATTCCCCTTTTCTGATTCACCACCTCTGAATCCCCACCTCTGATTCCCCATCTCTGATTCCGCACATCCGATTCCCTGCCTCTGATTCCCCGCCTCTGATTCCCCGCCTCTGATTCGCAACCTCAAATTCCCCACCTCTGATTCCCCATATCTGATTCCCCGCCTCTGTTTCCCTGCCTCTGATTCCCGGCCTCTGTTTCCCCATATCTGATTCCCCTCCTCTGATTCCCCAACTCTGATTCCCCGCCTCTGATTCCCCACCTCTGATTCCCCATCTCTGATTCCGCACATCTAATTCCCTGCCTCTGATTCCCCAACTCTGATTCCCCACCTCTGATTCCCCAGCTCTGATTCCCCGCCTCAGATTCCCCGCGTCTGATTCCCTGCCTCTGATTCCCCGCCTCTGATTCCCTGCCTCTGATTCCCCATATCTGATTCCCCGCCTCTGATTCCCCAACTCTGATTCCCCGCTTCTGATTCCCCAGCTCTGAATCCCCGACTCTGATTCCCCGAGTCTGATTCCCTGCCTCTGATTCCCCGCCTCTAATTCCCCATCTGTGATTCACAACCTCTGATGCCCCACCTCTGATTCCCCATATCTGATTACCCGCCTCTGTTTCCCCGCCTCTGATTCCCCGCCTCTGATTCCCCATATCTGATTCCCCGCCTCTGATTGCCCACCTCTGATTCCCCGCGTCTGATTCACTGCCTCTGATTCCCCGCCTCTGATTCCCCATATCTGATTCACCACCTCTCATTCCCGGCCTCTGATTCCCCATCTCTGATTCCGCACATCCGATTCCCTGCCTATGATTCCCCACCTCTGATTCCCGCCTCTGATTCCCCATATCTGATTCCCTGCCTCTGTTTCCCCGCCTCTGATTCCCCACCTCTGTTTCCCCATATCTGATTCCCCGCCTCTGATTCCCCAACTCTAATACCCTGCCTATGATTCCCCAGCTCTGATTCCCCGCCTCTGATTCCCCGCATCAGATTCCCTGCCTCTGATTCCCTGCCTCTGATTCCAGGCCTCTGATTCCCAGCATCTGATTCCGGCCTCTGATTCCCGGCCTCTGATTCCCTGCTTCTGATTCTGATTCCCTGCCTCTGATTTCCCATCTCTGATTCCGCACATCTGATTCCCTGCCTCTGATTCCCCACCTCTGATTCCCCATATCTGATTCCCAGCCTCTGTTTCCCCGCCTCTGATTCCCCGACTGTTTCCCCATATCTGATTCCCCGCCTCTGATTCCCCAACTCTGATTCCCCTCCTCTAATTCGCCAGCTATGATTCCCCGCCTCTGATTCCCTGCGCCTGATTCCCTGCCTCTGATTCCCAGCCTCTGATTCCCCTTTTCTGATTCACCACCTCTGAATCCCCACCTCTGATTCCCCATCTCTGATTCTGCACATCCGATTCCCTGCCTCTGATTCCCCGCCTCTGATTCCCCGCCTCTGATTCGCAACCTCAAATTCCCCACCTCTGATTCCCCATATCTGATTCCCCGCCTCTGTTTCCCTGCCTCTGATTCCCGGCCTCTGTTTCCCCATATCTGATTCCCCTCCTCTGATTCCACAACTCTGATTCCCCGCCTCTGATTCCCCAGCTCTGATTCCCCGCCTTTTATTCCCGGCCTCTGATTCCCTGCCACTATTCCCCGCCCCTGATTCCCCACCTCTGATTCCCCATATCTGATTCCCCGCCTCTGTTTCCCCAGCTCTGACTCCCCACCTCTGATTCCCCAGCTCTGATTCCCTGCAACTGATTCCCCGCCCCTGATTCCCCACCTCTGATTCCCCATATCTGATTCCCCGCCTCTGTTTCCCCAGCTCTGATTCCCTGCCTCTGATTCCCTGCCCTGATTCCCCATCTCTGTTTCACCGCCTTTGATTCGCCACCTCTGATTCCCCATATCTGATTACCCGCCTCTGTTTCCCCGCCTCTGATTCCCTGCCTCTGATTCCCAACCTCTGATTCCACTCCTCTGATTCCCCATATCTGATTCCCCGCCTCTATTTCCCCATATCTGATTCCCCGCCTCTGATTCCCCGACTCTGATTCCCCGCCTCTGATTCCCCAGCTCTGATTCCCCGCCTCTGATTCCCGGCGTCCGATTCCCTGCCTCTGATTCCCCGCCTCTGATTCACCATCTCTGATTCCCCGCCTCTGATTCCCCGTGTCTGATTCCCTGCCTCTGATTCCCAGGCTCAGATTCCCCGCCTCTGATTCCCTGCCACTGATTCCCTGCCCCTGATTCCCCACCTCTGATTACCCATATCTGATTCCCCGCCTCTGTTTCCCCGCCTCTGATTCCCCGCCTCTGATTCCCCATATCTGATTCCCTGCCTCTGATTCCCCAACTCTGATTCCCCGCCTCTGATTCCCCAGCTCTGAATCCCCGCCTCTGATTCCCCGCGTCTGATTCCCTCCCTCTGTTTCCCCGCCTTGATTCCCCATCTCTGATTCACAACCTCTGATTCCCCACCTCTGATTCCCCATATCTGATTCCCCGCCTCTGTTTCCCCGCCTCTGATTCCCCATATCTGATTCCCCGGCTCTGATTGCCCACCTCTGATTCCCCACCTCTGATTCGCCAGCTATGATTCCCCGCCTCTGATTCCCTGCGTCTGATTCCCTGCCTCTGATTCCCAGCCTCTGATTCCCCTTTTCTGATTCACCACCTCTGAATCCCCACCTCTGATTCCCCATCTCTGATTCCGCACATCCGATTCCCTGCCTCTGATTCCCCGCCTCTGATTCCCCGCCTCTGATTCGCAACCTCAAATTCCCCACCTCTGATTCCCCATATCTGATTCCCCGCCTCTGTTTCCCTGCCTCTGATTCCCGGCCTCTGTTTCCCCATATCTGATTCCCCTCCTCTGATTCCCCAACTCTGATTCCCCGCCTCTGATTCCCCAGCTCTGATTCCCCGCCTTTTATTCCCGGCCTCTGATTCCCTGCCACTATTCCCCGCCCCTGATTCCCCACCTCTGATTCCCCATATCTGATTCCCCGCCTCTGTTTCCCCAGCTCTGACTCCCCACCTCTGATTCCCCAGCTCTGATTCCCTGCAACTGATTCCCCGCCCCTGATTCCCCACCTCTGATTTCCCATATCTGATTCCCCGCCTCTGTTTCCCCAGCTCTGATTCCCTGCCTCTGATTCCCTGCCCTGATTCCCCATCTCTGTTTCACCGCCTTTGATTCGCCACCTCTGATTCCCCATATCTGATTCCCCGCCTCTGTTTCCCCGCCTCTGATTCCCTGCCTCTGATTCCCAACCTCTGATTCCACACCTCTGATTCCCCATATCTGATTCCCCGCCTCTATTTCCCCATATCTGATTCCCCGCCTCTGATTCCCCGACTCTGATTCCCCGCCTCTGATTCCGCAGCTCTGATTCCCCGCCTCTGATTCCCGGCGTCCGATTCCCTGCCTCTGATTCCCCGCCTCTGATTCACCATCTCTGATTCTCCGCCTCTGATTCCCCGTGTCTGATTCCCTGCCTCTGATTCCCCGGCTCAGATTCCCCGCCTCTGATTCCCTGCCACTGATTCCCTGCCCCTGATTCCCCACCTCTGATTACCCATATCTGATTCCCCGCCTCTGTTTCCCCGCCTCTGATTCCCCGCCTCTGATTCCCCATATCTGATTCCCTGCCTCTGATTCCCCAACTCTGATTCCCCGCCTCTGATTCCCCAGCTCTGAATCCCCGCCTCTGATTCCCCGCGTCTGATTCCCTCCCTCTGTTTCCCCGCCTTGATTCCCCATCTCTGATTCACAACCTCTGATTCCCCACCTCTGATTCCCCATATCTGATTCCCCGACTCTGTTTCCCCGCCTCTGATTCCCAGCCTCTGTTTTCCCATATCTGATTCCCGGCCTCTGATTCCCCGCCTCTGATTCCCCGCCTCTGATTCCCTGCCTCTGATTCCCCATCTCCGATTCCGCACATCTGATTCCCTTCCTCTGATTCCCCGCCTCTGATTCCCCGCCTCTGATTCCCTGCCTCTGATTCCCAACCTCGGATTCCCCACCTCTGATTCCCCATATCTGATTCCCCGCCTCTGTTTCCCCGCCTCTGATTCCCCGCCTCTGATTCCCTGCCTCTGGTTCCCCATATCTGATTCCCCGCCTCTGATTCCCCAACTCTGATTCCCCGCTTCTGATTCCCCAGCTCTGAATCCCCGCCTCTGATTCCCTGCCTCTGATTCCCCATATCTGATTCCCCGCCTTTGATTGCCCACCTCTGATTCCCCGCGTCTGATACCCTGCCTCTGATTCCCCAGCTCTGATTCCCCGCCTCTGATTCCCCGCATCTGATTCCCTGCATCTGATTCCAAGCCTCTGATTCCCTGCCTCTGATTCCCAACCTCTGATTCCCCAACTCTGATTCCCCATATCTGATTCCCCGCCTCTGTTTCCCCGCCTCGGATTCCCAGCCTCTGTTTTCCCATATCTGATTCCCCTCCTCTGATTCCCCAACTCTGATTCCCCGCCTCTGATTCCCCAGCTCTGATTCCCCGCCTTTTATTCCCGGCCTCTGATTCCCTGCCACTATTCCCCGCCCCTGATTCCCCACCTCTGATTCCCCATATCTGATTCCCCGCCTCTGTTTCCCCAGCTCTGACTCCCCACCTCTGATTCCCCAGCTCTGATTCCCTGCAACTGATTCCCCGCCCCTGATTCCCCACCTCTGATTCCCCATATCTGATTCCCCGCCTCTGTTTCCCCAGCTCTGATTCCCTGCCTCTGATTCCCTGCCCTGATTCCCCATCTCTGTTTCACCGCCTTTGATTCGCCACCTCTGATTCCCCATATCTGATTCCCCGCCTCTGTTTCCCCGCCTCTGATTCCCTGCCTCTGATTCCCAACCTCTGATTCCACACCTCTGATTCCCCATATCTGATTCCCCGCCTCTATTTCCCCATATCTGATTCCCCGCCTCTGATTCCCCGACTCTGATTCCCCGCCTCTGATTCCGCAGCTCTGATTCCCCGCCTCTGATTCACGGCGTCCGATTCCCTGCCTCTGATTCCCCGCCTCTGATTCACCATCTCTGATTCCCCGCCTCTGATTCCCCGTGTCTGATTCCCTGCCTCTGATTCCCCGGCTCAGATTCCCCGCCTCTGATTCCCTGCCACTGATTCCCTGCCCCTGATTCCCCACCTCTGATTACCCATATCTGATTCCCCGCCTCTGATTCCCTGCCTCTGATTCCCCGGCTCAGATTCCCCGCCTCTGATTCCCTGCCACTGATTCCCTGCCCCTGATTCCCCACCTCTGATTACCCATATCTGATTCCCCGCCTCTGTTTCCCCGCCTCTGATTCCCCGCCTCTGATTCCCCATATCTGATTCCCTGCCTCTGATTCCCCAACTCTGATTCCCCGCCTCTGATTCCCCAGCTCTGAATCCCCGCCTCTGATTCCCCGCGTCTGATTCCCTCCCTCTGTTTCCCCGCCTTGATTCCCCATCTCTGATTCACAACCTCTGATTCCCCGCCTCTGATTCCCCATCTCTGATTCACCACCTCTGATTCCCCACCTCTGATTCCCCATATCTAATTCCACGCCTCTGTTTTCCCGCCTCTGATTCCCCGCCTCTGTTTCCCCATATCTGATTCCCCGCCTCTGAATCCCCAACTCTGATTCCCTGCCTCAGATTCCCCAGCTCTGATTCCCCGCCTTTGATTCCCCCCGTCTGATTCCCAGCCTCTGAATCCCCGTGTCTGATTTCCTGCCTCTGATTCCCCGCCTCTGATTCCCCAACTCTGATTCCCCTCCTCTAATTCGCCAGCTATGATTCCCCGCCTCTGATTCCCTGCGTCTGATTCCCTGCCTCTGATTCCCAGCCTCTGATTCCCCTTTTCTGATTCACCACCTCTGAATCCCCACCTCTGATTCCCCATCTCTGATTCCGCACATCCGATTCCCTGCCTCTGATTCCCCGCCTCTGATTCCCCGCCTCTGATTCGCAACCTCAAATTCCCCACCTCTGATTCCCCATATCTGATTCCCCGCCTCTGTTTCCCTGCCTCTGATTCCCGGCCTCTGTTTCCCCATATCTGATTCCCCTCCTCTGATTCCCCAACTCTGATTCCCCGCCTCTGATTCCCCACCTCTGATTCCCCATCTCTGATTCCGCACATCTAATTCCCTGCCTCTGATTCCCCAACTCTGATTCCCCACCTCTGATTCCCCAGCTCTGATTCCCCGCCTCAGATTCCCCGCGTCTGATTCCCTGCCTCTGATTCCCCGCCTCTGATTCCCTGCCTCTGATTCCCCATATCTGATTCCCCGCCTCTGATTCCCCAACTCTGATTCCCCGCTTCTGATTCCCCAGCTCTGAATCCCCGACTCTGATTCCCCGAGTCTGATTCCCTGCCTCTGATTCCCCGCCTCTAATTCCCCATCTGTGATTCACAACCTCTGATGCCCCACCTCTGATTCCCCATATCTGATTACCCGCCTCTGTTTCCCCGCCTCTGATTCCCCGCCTCTGATTCCCCATATCTGATTCCCCGCCTCTGATTGCCCACCTCTGATTCCCCGCGTCTGATTCACTGCCTCTGATTCCCCGCCTCTGATTCCCCATATCTGATTCACCACCTCTCATTCCCGGCCTCTGATTCCCCATCTCTGATTCCGCACATCCGATTCCCTGCCTATGATTCCCCACCTCTGATTCCCGCCTCTGATTCCCCATATCTGATTCCCTGCCTCTGTTTCCCCGCCTCTGATTCCCCACCTCTGTTTCCCCATATCTGATTCCCCGCCTCTGATTCCCCAACTCTAATACCCTGCCTATGATTCCCCAGCTCTGATTCCCCGCCTCTGATTCCCCGCATCAGATTCCCTGCCTCTGATTCCCTGCCTCTGATTCCAGGCCTCTGATTCCCAGCATCTGATTCCGGCCTCTGATTCCCGGCCTCTGATTCCCTGCTTCTGATTCTGATTCCCTGCCTCTGATTTCCCATCTCTGATTCCGCACATCTGATTCCCTGCCTCTGATTCCCCACCTCTGATTCCCCATATCTGATTCCCAGCCTCTGTTTCCCCGCCTCTGATTCCCCGACTGTTTCCCCATATCTGATTCCCCGCCTCTGATTCCCCAACTCTGATTCCCCTCCTCTAATTCGCCAGCTATGATTCCCCGCCTCTGATTCCCTGCGCCTGATTCCCTGCCTCTGATTCCCAGCCTCTGATTCCCCTTTTCTGATTCACCACCTCTGAATCCCCACCTCTGATTCCCCATCTCTGATTCTGCACATCCGATTCCCTGCCTCTGATTCCCCGCCTCTGATTCCCCGCCTCTGATTCGCAACCTCAAATTCCCCACCTCTGATTCCCCATATCTGATTCCCCGCCTCTGTTTCCCTGCCTCTGATTCCCGGCCTCTGTTTCCCCATATCTGATTCCCCTCCTCTGATTCCACAACTCTGATTCCCCGCCTCTGATTCCCCAGCTCTGATTCCCCGCCTTTTATTCCCGGCCTCTGATTCCCTGCCACTATTCCCCGCCCCTGATTCCCCACCTCTGATTCCCCATATCTGATTCCCCGCCTCTGTTTCCCCAGCTCTGACTCCCCACCTCTGATTCCCCAGCTCTGATTCCCTGCAACTGATTCCCCGCCCCTGATTCCCCACCTCTGATTCCCCATATCTGATTCCCCGCCTCTGTTTCCCCAGCTCTGATTCCCTGCCTCTGATTCCCTGCCCTGATTCCCCATCTCTGTTTCACCGCCTTTGATTCGCCACCTCTGATTCCCCATATCTGATTACCCGCCTCTGTTTCCCCGCCTCTGATTCCCTGCCTCTGATTCCCAACCTCTGATTCCACTCCTCTGATTCCCCATATCTGATTCCCCGCCTCTATTTCCCCATATCTGATTCCCCGCCTCTGATTCCCCGACTCTGATTCCCCGCCTCTGATTCCCCAGCTCTGATTCCCCGCCTCTGATTCCCGGCGTCCGATTCCCTGCCTCTGATTCCCCGCCTCTGATTCACCATCTCTGATTCCCCGCCTCTGATTCCCCGTGTCTGATTCCCTGCCTCTGATTCCCAGGCTCAGATTCCCCGCCTCTGATTCCCTGCCACTGATTCCCTGCCCCTGATTCCCCACCTCTGATTACCCATATCTGATTCCCCGCCTCTGTTTCCCCGCCTCTGATTCCCCGCCTCTGATTCCCCATATCTGATTCCCTGCCTCTGATTCCCCAACTCTGATTCCCCGCCTCTGATTCCCCAGCTCTGAATCCCCGCCTCTGATTCCCCGCGTCTGATTCCCTCCCTCTGTTTCCCCGCCTTGATTCCCCATCTCTGATTCACAACCTCTGATTCCCCACCTCTGATTCCCCATATCTGATTCCCCGCCTCTGTTTCCCCGCCTCTGATTCCCCATATCTGATTCCCCGGCTCTGATTGCCCACCTCTGATTCCCCACCTCTGATTCGCCAGCTATGATTCCCCGCCTCTGATTCCCTGCGTCTGATTCCCTGCCTCTGATTCCCAGCCTCTGATTCCCCTTTTCTGATTCACCACCTCTGAATCCCCACCTCTGATTCCCCATCTCTGATTCCGCACATCCGATTCCCTGCCTCTGATTCCCCGCCTCTGATTCCCCGCCTCTGATTCGCAACCTCAAATTCCCCACCTCTGATTCCCCATATCTGATTCCCCGCCTCTGTTTCCCTGCCTCTGATTCCCGGCCTCTGTTTCCCCATATCTGATTCCCCTCCTCTGATTCCCCAACTCTGATTCCCCGCCTCTGATTCCCCAGCTCTGATTCCCCGCCTTTTATTCCCGGCCTCTGATTCCCTGCCACTATTCCCCGCCCCTGATTCCCCACCTCTGATTCCCCATATCTGATTCCCCGCCTCTGTTTCCCCAGCTCTGACTCCCCACCTCTGATTCCCCAGCTCTGATTCCCTGCAACTGATTCCCCGCCCCTGATTCCCCACCTCTGATTTCCCATATCTGATTCCCCGCCTCTGTTTCCCCAGCTCTGATTCCCTGCCTCTGATTCCCTGCCCTGATTCCCCATCTCTGTTTCACCGCCTTTGATTCGCCACCTCTGATTCCCCATATCTGATTCCCCGCCTCTGTTTCCCCGCCTCTGATTCCCTGCCTCTGATTCCCAACCTCTGATTCCACACCTCTGATTCCCCATATCTGATTCCCCGCCTCTATTTCCCCATATCTGATTCCCCGCCTCTGATTCCCCGACTCTGATTCCCCGCCTCTGATTCCGCAGCTCTGATTCCCCGCCTCTGATTCCCGGCGTCCGATTCCCTGCCTCTGATTCCCCGCCTCTGATTCACCATCTCTGATTCTCCGCCTCTGATTCCCCGTGTCTGATTCCCTGCCTCTGATTCCCCGGCTCAGATTCCCCGCCTCTGATTCCCTGCCACTGATTCCCTGCCCCTGATTCCCCACCTCTGATTACCCATATCTGATTCCCCGCCTCTGTTTCCCCGCCTCTGATTCCCCGCCTCTGATTCCCCATATCTGATTCCCTGCCTCTGATTCCCCAACTCTGATTCCCCGCCTCTGATTCCCCAGCTCTGAATCCCCGCCTCTGATTCCCCGCGTCTGATTCCCTCCCTCTGTTTCCCCGCCTTGATTCCCCATCTCTGATTCACAACCTCTGATTCCCCACCTCTGATTCCCCATATCTGATTCCCCGACTCTGTTTCCCCGCCTCTGATTCCCCATATCTGATTCCCCGGCTCTGATTGCCCACCTCTGATTCCCCACCTCTGATTCGCCAGCTCTGATTCCCCGCCTCTGAATCCCCGCATCTGATTCCCTGCCTCTGATTCCCCGCCTCTTATTCCCCATCTCTGATTCACCGCCTTTGATTCGCCACCTCTGATTCCCCATATCTGATTCCCCACCTCTGTTTCCCCGCCTCTGATTCCCCGCCTCTGATTCTCCATATCTCATTCCCCGCCTCTGAATCCCCATCTCTGATTCCCAGACTCTGAATCCCCACCTCTGATTCCCGGCCTCTTATTCCCAGCATCTGATTCCCGGCCTCTGATTCCCGGCCTCTGATTCCCCGCTTCTGATTCTGATTCCCTGCCTCTGATTCCCCATCTCTGATTCCGCACATCTGATTCCCTGCCTCTGATTCCCCACCTCTGATTCCCCATATCTGATTCCCCGCCTCTGTTTCCCCGCCTCTGATTCCCCGCCTCTGTTTCCCCATATCTAATTCCCCACCTCTGATGCCCCAACTCTGATTCCCCACCTCTGATTCCCCAGCTCTGATTCCCCGCCTCTGATTCCCCGCATCCGATTCCCCATGTCTGATTCCCCGCCTCTGTTTCCCCGCCTCTGATTCCCCGCCTCTGTTTCCCCATATCTGATTCCCCGCCTCTGTTTCCCCGCCTCTGATTCCCCGCCTCTGTTTCCCATATCTAATTCCCCACCTCTGATGCCCCAACTCTGATTCCCCACATCTGATTCCCCAGCTCTGATTTCCAGCCTCTGATTCCCCGCATCCGATTCCCCATGTCTGATTTCCCACCTCTGATTCCCCATATCTAATTCCCCGCCTCTGCTTGCCCGCCTCTCATTCCCCGCCTCTGTTTCCCCATATCTGATTCCCCGCCTCTGAATCCCCAACTCTGATTCCCTGCCTCTGATTCACCAGCTCTGATTCCCCGCCTTTGATTCCCCCCGTCTGATTCCCAGCCTCTGAATCCCTGTCTAATTTCCTGCCTCTGATTCCCCGCCTCTGATTCCCCATCTCTGATTCACTGCCTCTGATTCCCCACATCTGATTCCCCATCTCTGATTCCGCACAACCGATTCCCTGCCTCTGATTCCCCGACTCTGATTCCCCACCTCTGATTCCCCAGCTCTGATTCCCCGCCTCTGATTCCCCGCGTCTGATTCCCTGCCTGTGATTCCCCGCCTCTGATTCCCCATCTCTGATTCCCCACCTCTGATTCCCCGTGTCTGATTCCCTTCCTTTGATTCCCCGCCTCTGATTCTCCGCCTCTGATTCCCTGCCACTGATTCCCCGCCCCTGATTCCCCACCTCTGATTCCCCATATCTTATTCCCCGCCTCTGTTTCCCCCACTCTGATTCCCAGCCTCTGATTCCCCATATCTGATTCCCCGCCTCTATTTCCCCATATCTGCTTCGCCGCCTCTGATTCCCCAACTCTGATTCCCCGCCTCTGATTACCCAGCTCTGATTTCCCGCCTCTGATTCCCGGCATCCGATTCCCTGCCTCTGATTCCCCGCCTCTGATTCCCCATCTCTGATTCCCCGCCTCTGATTCCCCGTGTCTAATTCCCTGCCTCTGATTCCCCGCCTCTGATTCCCCATATCTGATTCCCCGCCTCTGTTTTCCCGCCTCTGATTCCCTGCCTCTGATTCCCCATATCTGATTCCCCGCCTCTGATTCCCCAACTCTGATTCCCCGCCTCTGATTCCCCAGCTCTGAATCCCCGCCTCTGATTCCCCGCGTCTGATTCCCTGCCTCTGATTCCCCGCCTCTGATTCCCCATCTGTGATTCACAACCTCTGATGCCCCACCTCTGATTCCCCATATCTGATTCCCCGCCTCTGTTTCCCCGCCTCTGATTCCACACTTCTGATTCCCCACCTCTGATTCCCCGCCTCTGATTGCACGCCTCTGATTCCCCGCCTCTGATTCCCCGCCTCTGATTCCCCGCCTCTGATTCCCCTACTCTGATACCCCGCCTCTGATTCCCCACCTCTGATTCCCCGCATCTGATTCCCCGCCTCTGATTCCCCGCCTCTGATTCCCTGCCTCTGATTCCCCGCCTCTGATTCCGCTCCTCTGATTCCCCGCCTATGTTTACCCGCCTCTGTTTACCCACCTGTTTCCCCGCCTCTGATTCCCCACCTCAGATTCCCTGCCTCAGATTCCATGCCTCTGATTCCCTGCCTCTGATTCCCTGCCTCTGATTCCCTGCATCTGATTGCCCGCCTCTGATTCTCCGCCTCTGATTCCCCGCCTCTGATTCCCCACCTCTGATTCCCCGCTTCTGATTCCCTGCCTCTGATTCCCCGCCTCTGATTCAATGCCTCCCTTTCCGCTCAACTTTCCTGGCCTACTTTTCCCCACATATCTTTCCCCGCCTCTGATTTCCCGCCTCTGAATCCACGCCACTGAATCCCCGCCTATGTTTACCCGCCTCTGTTTAACCGCCTGTTTTCCCGCCTCTGATTCCCCACCACAGATTCCCTGCCTCAGATTCCCTGCCTCAGATTCCCTGCATCAGATTCCCTTCATTTGATTCCCTGCGTCTGGTTCCCTGCCTCTGATTCCCTGCCTCTGATTCCCTGCATCTGATTGCCCGCCTCTGATTCCCCGCCTCTGATTCCCCGCCTCTGATTCCCCACCTCTGATTCCCCACTTCTGATTCCCCGCCTCTGATTCCCCGCCTCTGATTCCCCGCCTCTGATTCCCCACCTCTGATTCCCCGCCTCTGATTCCCCATATCTGATTCCCTGCCTCTGTTTCCCCGCCTCTGATTCCCCACCTCTGTTTCCCCATATCTGATTCCCCGCCTCTGATTCCCCAACTCTAATACCCCGCCTCTGATTCCCCAGCTCTGATTCCCCGCCTCTGATTCCCCGCATCTGATTCCCTGCCTCTGAATCCCCGCCTCTGATTCCAGGCCTCTGATTCCCGGCCTCTGATTCCCTGCTTCTGATTCTGATTCCCTGCCTCTGATGCCCCATCTCTGATTCCGCACATCTGATTCCTTGCCTCTGATTCCCCACCTCTGATTCCCCATATCTGATTCCCCGCCTGGGTTTCCCCGCCTCTGATTCCCCGCCTCTGTTTCCCAATATCTAAGTCCCCGCCTCTGATTCCCCAAATCTGATTCCCCACCTCTGATTCCCCAGCTCTGATTCCCCGCCTCTGATTCCCCGCATCTGATTCCCTGCATCTGATTCCAAGCCTCTGATTCCCTGCCTCTGATTCCCAACCTCTGATTCCCCACCTCTGATTCCCCATATCTGATTCCCCGCCTCTGTTTCCCCGCCTCGGATTCCCCGCCTCTGTTTCCCCATATCTTATTCCCGGCCTCTGATTCCCCGCCTCTGATTCCCCTCCTCTGATTCCCTGCCTCTGATTCCCCATCTCCGATTCCGCACATCTGATTCCCTTCCTCTGATTCCCCGCCTCTGATTCCCCGCCTCTGATTCCCTGCCTCTGATTCCCAACCTCGGATTCCCCACCTCTGATTCCCCATATCTGATTCCCCGCCTCTGTTTCCCGCCTCTGATTCCCCGCCTCTGATTCCCAACTCTGATTCCCCGCCTCTGATTCCCCAGTTCTGATTCCCCGTGTTTGATTCCCTGCCTCTGATTCCCTGCCCTGATTCCCCATCTCTGTTTCACCGCCTTTGATTCGCCACCTCTGAGTCCCCATATCTGATTACCCGCCTCTGTTTCCCCGACTCTGATTCCCTGCCTCTGATTCCCAACCTCTGATTCCACACCTCTGATTCCCCATATCTGATTCCCCGCCTCTATTTCCCCATATCTGATTCCCCGCCTCTGATTCCCCAACTCTGATTCCCCGCCTCTGATTCCCCAGCTCTGATTCCCCGACTCTGATTCCCGGAGTCCGATTCCCTGCCTCTGATTCCCCGCCTCTGATTCCCCATCTCTGATTCCCCGCCTCTGATTCCCCGTGTCTGATTCCCTGCCTCTGATTCCCCGCCTCTGATTCCCCGCCTCTGATTCCCTGCCACTGATTCCCTGCCCCTGATTCCCCAATTCTGATTCCCCATATCTGATTCCCCGCCTCTGTTTCCCCGCCTCTGATTCCCCACCTCTGATTCCCCATATCTGATTCCCTGCCTCTGATTCCCCAACTCTGATTCACCGCCTCTGATTCCCCAGCTCTGAATCCCCGCCTCTGATTCCCCGCGTCTGATTCCCTGCCTCTGATTCCCCGCCTTGATTCCCCATCTCTGATTCCGCACAACCGATTCCCTGCCTATGATTCCCCGACTCTGATTCCCCACCTCTGATTCCCCAGCTCTGATTCCCCGCCTCTGATTCCCCGCGTCTGATTCCCTGCCTGTGATTCCCCGCCTCTGATTCCCGATCTCTGATTCCCCACCTCTGATTCCCCGTGTCTGATTCCCTTCCTTTGATTCCCCGCCTCTGATTCCCCGCCTCTGATTCCCTGCCACTGATTCCCCGCCCCTGATTCCCCACCTCTGATTCCCCATATCTTATTCCCCGCCTCTGTTACCCCCCCTCTGATTCCCAGCCTCTGATTCCCCATATCTGATTCCCCGCCTCTGATTCCCCATATCTGATTCCCCGCCTCTATTTCCCCATATCTGCTTCGCCGCCTCTGATTCCCCAACTCTGATTCCCCGCCTCTGATTCCCCAGCTCTGATTTACCGCCTCTGATTCCCGGCATCCGATTCCCTGCCTCTGATTCCCCGCCTCTGATTCCCCATCTCTGATTCCCCGCCTCTGATTCCCCGTGTCTGATTCCCTGCCTCTGATTCCCCGCCTCTGATTCCCCATATCTGATTCCCCGCCTCTGTTTTCCCGCCTCTGATTCCCTGCCTCTGATTCCTCATATCTGATTCCCCGCCTCTGATTCCCCAACTCTGATTCCCAGCCTCTGATTCCCCAGCTCTGAATCCCCGCCTCTGATTCCCCGCGTCTGATTCCCTGCCTCTGATTCCCCGCCTCTGATTCCCCATCTGTGATTCACAACCTCTGATGCCCCACCTCTGATTCCCCATATCTGATTCCCCGCCTCTGTTTCCCCGCCTCTGATTCCCCGCCTCTGATTCCCCATATCTGATTCCCCGCCTCTGATTGCCCACCTCTGATTCCCCGCGTCTGATTCCCTGCCTCTGATTCCCCGCCTCTGATTCCCCATCTCTGATTCACCACCTCTGATTCCCCGCCTCTGATTCCAGGCCTCTGATTCCCAGCATCTGATTCCGGCCTCTGATTCCCTGCCTCTGATTCCCTGCTTCTGATTCTGATTCCCTGCCTCTGATTCCCCATCTCTGATTCCGCACATCTGATTCCTTGCCTCTGATTCCCCACCTCTGATTCCCCATATCTGATTCCCCGCCTGGGTTTCCCCGCCTCTGATTCCCCGCCTCTGTTTCCCAATATCTAATTCCCCGCCTCTGATTCCCCAAATCTGATTCCCCACCTCTGATTCCCCAGCTCTGATTCCCCGCCTCTGATTCCCCGCATCTGATTCCCTGCATCTGATTCCAAGCCTCTGATTCCCTGCCTCTGATTCCCAACCTCTGATTCCCCACCTCTGATTCCCCATATCTGATTCCCCGCCTCTGTTTCCCCGCCTCGGATTCCCCGCCTCTGTTTCCCCATATCTGATTCCCGGCCTCTGATTCCCGGCCTCTGATTCCCCGCCTCTGATTCCCTGCCTCTGATTCCCCATCTCCGATTCCGCACATCTGATTCCCTTCCTCTGATTCCCCGCCTCTGATTTTCCGCCTCTGATTCCCTGCCTCTGATTCCCAACCTCGGATTCCCCACCTCTGATTCCCCATATCTGATTCCCCGCCTCTGTTTCCCCGCCTCAGATTCCCCCCCTCTGATTCCCAACTCTGATTCCCCGCCTCTGATTCCCCAGCTCTGTTTCCCCGTGTTTGATTCCCTGCCTCTGATTCCCTGCCCTGATTCCCCATCTCTGTTTCACCGCCTTTGATTCGCCACCTCTGATTCCCCATATCTGATTCCCCGCCTCTGTTTCCCCGACTCTGATTCCCTGCCTCTGATTCCCAACCTCTGATTCCACACCTCTGATTCCCCACATCTGATTCCCCGCCTCTATTTCCCCATATCTGATTCCCCGCCTCTGATTCCCCAACTCTGATTCCCCGCCTCTGATTCCCCAGCTCTGATTCCCCGACTCTGATTCCCGGCATCCAATTCCCTGCCTCTGATTCCCCGCCTCTGATTCCCCATCTCTGATTCCCCGCCTCTGATTCCCCATGTCTGATTCCCTGCCTTTGATTCACCGCCTCTGATACCCCGCCTCTGATTCCCTGCCACTGATTCCCTGCCCCTGATTCCCCACCTCTGATTCCCCACATCTGATTCCCCGCCTCTGATTCCCCACCTCTGATTCCCCAGCTCTGATTCCCCGACTCTGATTTCCGTCATCCGATTCCCTGCCTCTGATTCCCCGCCTCTGATTCCCCATCTCTGATTCCCCGCCTCTGATTCCCCGTGTCTGATTCCCTGCCTTTGATTCCCCGCCTCTGATTCCCCGCCTCTGATTCCCCGCCTCTGATTCCCCATATCTGATTCCCTGCCTCTGATTCCCCAACTCTGATTCCCCGCCTCTGATTCCCCAGCTCTGAATCCCCGCCTCTGATTCCCCGCGTCTGATTCCCTGCCTCTGATTCCCCGCCTTGATTCCCCATCTCTGATTCACAACCTCTGATTTCCCACCTCTGATTCCCTATATTTGATTCCCCGCCTCTGTTTCCCCGCCTCTGATTCCCCGCCTCTGATACCCCATATCTGATTCCCCGCCTCTGATTGCCCACATCTGATTCCCAGCCTTTGATTCGCCAGCTCTGATTCCCCGCCTCTGATTCCCCGCATCTGATTCCCTGCCTCTGATTCCCCGCCTCTGATTCCCCATCTCTGATTCACCGCCTTTGATTCGCCACCTCTGATTCCCCATATCTGATTCCCCACCTCTGATTCCCGGCCTCTTATTCCCAGCATCTGATTCCCCGCCTCTGATATCCTGCCTCTGATTCCCCATCTCCGATTCCGCACATCTGATTCCCTTCCTCTGATTCCCCGCCTCTGATTCCCCGCCTCTGATTCCCTGCCTCTGATTCCCAACCTCGGATTCCCCACCTCTGATTCCCCATATCTGATTCCCCGCCTCTGTTTCCCCGCCTCTGATTCCCCGCCTCTGATTCCCAACTCTGATTCCCCGCCTCTGATTCCCCAGCTCTGATTCCCCGTGTTTGACTCCCTGCCTCTGATTCCCTGCCCTGATTCCCCATCTCTGTTTCACCGCCTTTGATTCGCCACCTCTGATTCCCCATATCTGATTACCCGCCTCTGTTTCCCCGACTCTGATTCCCTGCCTCTGATTCCCAACCTCTGATTCCACACCTCTGATTCCCCATATCTGATTCCCCGCCTCTATTTCCCCATATCTGATTCCCCGCCTCTGATTCCCCAACTCTGATTCCCCGCCTCTGATTCCCCAGCTCTGATTCCCCGACTCTGATTCCCGGAGTCCGATTCCCTGCCTCTGATTTCCCGCCTCTGATTCCCCATCTCTGATTCCCCGCCTCTGATTCCCCGTGTCTGATTCCCTGCCTCTGATTCCCCGCCTCTGATTCCCCGCCTCTGATTCCCTGCCACTGATTCCCTGCCCCTGATTCCCCAATTCTGATTCCCCATATCTGATTCCACGCCTCTGTTTCCCCGCCTCTGATTCCCCACCTCTGATTCCCCATATCTGATTCCCTGCCTCTGATTCCCCAACTCTGATTCACCGCCTCTGATTCCCCAGTTCTGAATCCCCGCCTCTGATTCCCCGCGTCTGATTCCCTGCCTCTGATTCCCCGCCTTGATTCCCCATCTCTGATTCACAACCTCTGATTCCTCACCTCTGATCCCTATATTTGATTCCCCGCCTCTGTTTCCCCGCGTCTGATTCACTGCCTCTGATTCCCCACATCTGATTCCCCATCTCTGATTCCGCACAACCGATTCCCTGCCTCTGATTCCACGACTCTGATTCCCCACCTCTGATTCCCCAGCTCTGATTCCCCGACTCTGATTCCCCGCGTCTGATTCCCTGCCTGTGATTCCCCGCCTCTGATTCCCCATCTCTGATTCCCCACCTCTGATTCCCCGTGTCTGATTCCCTTCCTTTGATTCCCCGCCTCTGATTCTCCGCCTCTGATTCCCTGCCACTGATTCCCCGCCCCTGATTCCCCACCTCTGATTCCCCATATCTTATTCCCCGCCTCTGTTTCCCCCCCTCTGATTCCCAGCCTCTGATTCCCCATATCTGATTCCCCGCCTCTGATTCCCCATATCTGATTCCCCGCCTCTATTTCCCCATATCTGCTTCGCCGCCTCTGATTCCCCAACTCTGATTCCCCGCCTCTGATTACCCAGCTCTGATTTCCCGCCTCTGATTCCCGGCATCCGATTCCCTGCCTCTGATTCCCCGCCTCTGATTCCCCATCTCTGATTCCCCGCCTCTGATTCCCCGTGTCTAATTCCCTGCCTCTGATTCCCCGCCTCTGATTCCCCATATCTGATTCCCCGCCTCTGTTTTCCCGCCTCTGATTCCCTGCCTCTGATTCCCCATATCTGATTCCCCGCCTCTGATTCCCCAACTCTGATTCCCCGCCTCTGATTCCCCAGCTCTGAATCCCCGCCTCTGATTCCCCGCGTCTGATTCCCTGCCTCTGATTCCCCGCCTCTGATTCCCCATCTGTGATTCACAACCTCTGATGCCCAACCTCTGATTCCCCATATCTGATTCCCCGCCTCTGTTTCCCCGCCTCTGATTCCACACTTCTGATTCCCCACCTCTGATTCCCCGCCTCTGATTGCACGCCTCTGATTCCCCGCCTCTGATTCCCCGCCTCTGATTCCCCGCCTCTGATTCCCCTACTCTGATACCCCGCCTCTGATTCCCCACCTCTGATTCCCCGCATCTGATTCCCCGCCTCTGATTCCCCGCCTCTGATTCCCTGCCTCTGATTCCCCGCCTCTGATTCCGCGCCTCTGATTCCCCGCCTATGTTTACCCGCCTCTGTTTACCCACCTGTTTCCCCGCCTCTGATTCCCCACCTCAGATTCCCTGCCTCAGATTCCATGCCTCTGATTCCCTGCCTCTGATTCCCTGCCTCTGATTCCCTGCATCTGATTGCCCGCCTCTGATTCTCCGCCTCTGATTCCCCGCCTCTGATTCCCCACCTCTGATTCCCCGCTTCTGATTCCCTGCCTCTGATTCCCCGCCTCTGATTCAATGCCTCCCTTTCCGCTCAACTTTCCTGGCCTACTTTTCCCCACATATCTTTCCCCGCCTCTGATTTCCCGCCTCTGAATCCACGCCTCTGAATCCCCGCCTATGTTTACCCGCCTCTGTTTAACCGCCTGTTTTCCCGCCTCTGATTCCCCACCACAGATTCCCTGCCTCAGATTCCCTGCCTCAGATTCCCTGCATCAGATTCCCTTCATTTGATTCCCTGCGTCTGGTTCCCTGCCTCTGATTCCCTGCCTCTGATTCCCTGCATCTGATTGCCCGCCTCTGATTCCCCGCCTCTGATTCCCCGCCTCTGATTCCCCACCTCTGATTCCCCACTTCTGATTCCCCGCCTCTGATTCCCCGCCTCTGATTCCCCGCCTCTGATTCCCCACCTCTGATTCCCCGCCTCTGATTCCCCATATCTGATTCCCTACCTCTGTTTCCCCACCTCTGATTCCCCACCTCTGTTTCCCCATATCTGATTCCCCGCCTCTGATTCCCCAAATCTAATACCCCGCCTCTGATTCCCCAGCTCTGATTCCCCGCCTCTGATTCCCCGCATCTGATTCCCTGCCTCTGAATACCCGCCTCTGATTCCAGGCCTCTGATTCCCGGCCTCTGATTCCCTGCTTCTGATTCTGATTCCCTGCCTCTGATTCCCCATCTCTGATTCCGCACATCTGATTCCTTGCGTCTGATTCCCCACCTCTGATTCCCCATATCTGATTCCCCGCCTGGGTTTCCCCGCCTCTGATTCCCCGCCTCTGTTTCCCAATATCTAAGTCCCCGCCTCTGATTCCCCAAATCTGATTCCCCACCTCTGATTCCCCAGCTCTGATTCCCCGCCTCTGATTCCCCGCATCTGATTCCCTGCATCTGATTCCAACCCTCTGATTCCCTGCCTCTGATTCCCAACCTCTGATTCCCCACCTCTGATTCCCCATATCTGATTCCCCGCCTCTGTTTCCCCGCCTCGGATTCCCCGCCTCTGTTTCCCCATATCTTCTTCCCGGCCTCTGATTCCCCGCCTCTGATTCCCCGCCTCTGATTCCCTGCCTCTGATTCCCCATCTCCGATTCCGCACATCTGATTCCCTTCCTCTGATTCCCCGCCTCTGATTCCCCGCCTCTGATTCCCTGCCTCTGATTCCCAACCTCGGATTCCCCACCTCTGATTACCCATATCTGATTCCCCGCCTCTGTTTCCCCGCCTCTGATTCCCCGCCTCTGATTCCCAACTCTGATTCCCCGCCTCTGATTCCCCAGTTCTGATTCCCCGTGTTTGATTCCCTGCCTCTGATTCCCTGCCCTGATTCCCCATCTCTGTTTCACCGCCTTTGATTCGCCACCTCTGAGTCCCCATATCTGATTACCCGCCTCTGTTTCCCCGACTCTGATTCCCTGCCTCTGATTCCCAACCTCTGATTCCACACCTCTGATTCACCATATCTGATTCCCCGCCTCTATTTCCCCATATCTGATTCCCCGCCTCTGATTCCCCAACTCTGATTCCCCGCCTCTGATTCCCCAGCTCTGATTCCCCGACTCTGATTCCCGGAGTCCGATTCCCTGCCTCTGATTCCCCGCCTCTGATTCCCCATCTCTGATTCCCCGCCTCTGATTCCCCGTGTCTGATTCCCTGCCTCTGATTCCCCGCCTCTGATTCCCCGCCTCTGATTCCCTGCCACTGATTCCCTGCCCCTGATTCCCCAATTCTGATTCCCCATATCTGATTCCCCGCCTCTGTTTCCCCGCCTCTGATTCCCCACCTCTGATTCCCCATATCTGATTCCCTGCCTCTGATTCCCCAACTCTGATTCACCGCCTCTGATTCCCCAGCTCTGAATCCCCGCCTCTGATTCCCCGCGTCTGATTCCCTGCCTCTGATTCCCCGCCTTGATTCCCCATCTCTGATTCACAACCTCTGATTCCCCACCTCTGATTCCCTATATTTGATTCCCCGCCTCTGTTTCCCCGCCTCTGATTCACTGCCTCTGATTCCCCACATCTGATACCCCATCTCTGATTCCGCACAACCGATTCCCTGCCTATGATTCCCTGACTCTGATTCCCCACCTCTGATTCCCCAGCTCTGATTCCCCGCCTCTGATTCCCCGCGTCTGATTCCCTGCCTGTGATTCCCCGCCTCTGATTCCCGATCTCTGATTCCCCACCTCTGATTCCCCGTGTCTGATTCCCTTCCTTTGATTCCCCGCCTCTGATTCCCCGCCTCTGATTCCCTGCCACTGATTCCCCGCCCCTGATTCCCCACCTCTGATTCCCCATATCTTATTCCCCGCCTCTGTTACCCCCCCTTTGATTCCCCGCCTCTGATTCCCCGCCTCTGATTCCCTGCCACTGATTCCCCCGCCCCTGATTCCCCACCTCTGATTCCCCATATCTTATTCCCCGCCTCTGTTACCCCCCCTCTGATTCCCAGCCTCTGATTCCCCATATCTGATTCCCCGCCTCTGATTCCCCATATCTGATTCCCCGCCTCTATTTCCCCATATCTGCTTCGCCGCCTCTGATTCCCCAACTCTGATACCCCGCCTCTGATTCCCCAGCTCTGATTTCCCGCCTCTGATTCCCGGCATCCGATTCCCTGCCTCTGATTCCCCGCCTCTGATTCCCCATCTCTGATTCCCCGCCTCTGATTCCCCGTGTCTGATTCCCTGCCTCTGATTCCCCGCCTCTGATTCCCCATATCTGATTCCCAGCCTCTGTTTTCCCGCCTCTGATTCCCTGCCTCTGATTCCTCATATCTGATTCCCCGCCTCTGATTCCCCAACTCTGATTCCCAGCCTCTGATTCCCCAGCTCTGAATCCCCGCCTCTGATTCCCCGCGTCTGATTCCCTGCCTCTGATTCCCCGCCTCTGATTCCCCATCTGTGATTCACAACCTCTGATGCCCCACCTCTGATTCCCCATATCTTATTCCCCGCCTCTGTTTCCCCGCCTCTGATTCCCCGCCTCTGATTCCCCATATCTGATTCCCCGCCTCTGATTGCCCACCTCTGATTCCCCGCGTCTGATTCCCTGCCTCTGATTCCCCGCCTCTGATTCCCCATCTCTGATTCACCACCTCTGATTCCCAGCCTCTGATTCCCCATCTCTGATTCCGCACATCCGATTCCCTGCCTATGATTCCCCACCTCTGATTCCCCGCCTCTGATTCCCCATATCTGATTCCCTGCCTCTGTTTCCCCGCCTCTGATTCCCCACCTCTGTTTCCCCATATCTGATTCCCCGCCTCTGATTCCCCAACTCTAATACCCCGCCTCTGATTCCCCAGCTCTGATTCCCCGCCTCTGATTCCCCGCATCTGATTCCCTGCCTCTGATTCCCCGCCTCTGATTCCAGGCCTCTGATTCCCAGCATCTGATTCCGGCCTCTGATTCCCTGCCTCTGATTCCCTGCTTCTGCTTCTGATTCCCTGCCTGTGATTCCCCATCTCTGATTCCGCACATCTGATTCCTTGCCTCTGATTCCCCACCTCTGATTCCCCATATCTGATTCCCCGCCTGGGTTTCCCCGCCTCTGATTCCCCGCCTCTGTTTCCCAATATCTAAGTCCCCGCCTCTGATTCCCCAAATCTGATTCCCCACCTCTGATTCCCCAGCTCTGATTCCCCGCCTCTGATTCCCCGCATCTGATTCCCTGCATCTGATTCCAAGCCTCTGATTCCCTGCCTCTGATTCCCAACCTCTGATTCCCCACCTCTGATTCCCCATATCTGATTCCCCGCCTCTGTTTCCCCGCCTCGGATTCCCCGCCTCTGTTTCCCCATATCTGATTCCCGGCCTCTGATTCCCCGCCTCTGATTCCCCGCCTCTGATTCCCTGCCTCTGATTCCCCATCTCCGATTCCGCACATCTGATTCCCTTCCTCTGATTCCCCGCCTCTGATTTTCCGCCTCTGATTCCCTGCCTCTGATTCCCAACCTCGGATTCCCCACCTCTGATTCCCCATATCTGATTCCCCGCCTCTGTTTCCCCGCCACAGATTCCCCGCCTCTGATTCCCAACTCTGATTCCCCGCCTCTGATTCCCCAGCTCTGTTTCCCCGTGTTTGATTCCCTGCCTCTGATTCCCTGCCCTGATTCCCCATCTCTGTTTCACCGCCTTTGATTCGCCACCTCTGATTCCCCATATCTGATTCCCCGCCTCTGTTTCCCCGACTCTGATTCCCTGCCTCTGATTCCCAACCTCTGATTCCACACCTCTGATTCCCCATATCTGATTCCCCGCCTCTATTTCCCCATATCTGATTCCCCGCCTCTGATTCCCCAACTCTGATTCCCTGCCTCAGATTCCCTGCATCAGATTCCCTTCATTTGATTCCCTGCGTCTGGTTCCCTGCCTCTGATTCCCTGCCTCTGATTCCCTGCATCTGATTGCCCGCCTCTGATTCCCCGCCTCTGATTCCCCGCCTCTGATTCCCCACCTCTGATTCCCCACTTCTGATTCCCCGCCTCTGATTCCCCGCCTCTGATTCCCCGCCTCTGATTCCCCACCTCTGATTCCCCGCCTCTGATTCCCCATATCTGATTCCCTACCTATGTTTCCCCGCCTCTGATTCCCCACCTCTGTTTCCCCATATCTGATTCCCCGCCTCTGATTCCCCAACTCTAATACCCCGCCTCTGATTCCCCAGCTCTGATTCCCCGCCTCTGATTCCCCGCATCTGATTTCCTGCCTCTGAATCCCCGCCTCTGATTCCAGGCCTCTGATTCCCGGCCTCTGATTCCCTGCTTCTGATTCTGATTCCCTGCCTCTGATTCCCCATCTCTGATTCCGCACATCTGATTCCTTGCCTCTGATTCCCCACCTCTGATTCCCCATATCTGATTCCCCGCCTGGGTTTCCCCGCCTCTGATTCCCCGCCTCTGTTTCCCACTATCTAAGTCCCCGCCTCTGATTCCCCAAATCTGATTCCCCACCTCTGATTCCCCAGCTCTGATTCCCCGCCTCTGATTCCCCGCATCTGATTCCCTGCATCTGATTCCAACCCACTGATTCCCTGCCTCTGATTCCCAACCTCTGATTCCCCACCTCTGATTCCCCATATCTGATTCCCCGCCTCTGTTTCCCCGCCTCGGATTCCCCGCCTCTGTTTCCCCATATCTTATTCCCGGCCTCTGATTCCCCGCCTCTGATTCCCCGCCTCTGATTCCCTGCCTCTGATTCCCCATCTCCGATTCCGCACATCTGATTCCCTTCCTCTGATTCCCCGCCTCTGATTCCCCGCCTCTGATTCCCTGCCTCTGATTCCCAACCTCGGATTCCCCACCTCTGATTCCCCATATCTGATTCCCCGCCTCTGTTTCCCCGCCTCTGATTCCCCGCCTCTGATTCCCAACTCTGATTCCCCGCCTCTGATTCCACAGTTCTGATTCCCCGTGTTTGATTCCCTGCCTCTGATTCCCTGCCCTGATTCCCCATCTCTGTTTCACCGCCTTTGATTCGCCACCTCTGAGTCCCCATATCTGATTACCCGCCTCTGTTTCCCCGACTCTGATTCCCTGCCTCTGATTCCCAACCTCTGATTCCACACCTCTGATTCACCATATCTGATTCCCCGCCTCTATTTCCCCATATCTGATTCCCCGCCTCTGATTCCCCAACTCTGATTCCCCGCCTCTGATTCCCCAGCTCTGATTCCCCGACTCTGATTCCCGGAGTCCGATTCCCTGCCTCTGATTCCCCGCCTCTGATTCCCCATCTCTGATTCCCCGCCTCTGATTCCCCGTGTCTGATTCCCTGCCTCTGATTCCCCGCCTCTGATTCCCCGCCTCTGATTCCCTGCCACTGATTCCCTGCCCCTGATTCCCCAATTCTAATTCCCCATATCTGATTCCCCGCCTCTGTTTCCCCGCCTCTGATTCCCCACCTCTGATTCCCCATATCTGATTCCCTGCCTCTGATTCCCCAACTCTGATTCACCGCCTCTGATTCCCCAGCTCTGAATCCCCGCCTCTGATTCCCCGCGTCTGATTCCCTGCCTCTGATTCCCCGCCTTGATTCCCCATCTCTGATTCACAACCTCTGATTCCCCACCTCTGATTCCCTATATTTGATTCCCCGCCTCTGTTTCCCCGCCTCTGATTCACTGCCTCTGATTCCCCACATCTGATACCCCATCTCTGATTCCGCACAACCGATTCCCTGCCTATGATTCCCCGACTCTGATTCCCCACCTCTGATTCCCCAGCTCTGATTCCCCGCCTCTGATTCCCCGCGTCTGATTCCCTGCCTGTGATTCCCCGCCTCTGATTCCCGATCTCTGATTCCCCACCTCTGATTCCCCGTGTCTGATTCCCTTCCTTTGATTCCCCGCCTCTGATTCCCCGCCTCTGATTCCCTGCCACTGATTCCCCGCCCCTGATTCCCCACCTCTGATTCCCCATATCTTATTCCCCGCCTCTGTTACCCCCCCTCTGATTCCCAGCCTCTGATTCCCCATATCTGATTCCCCGCCTCTGATTCCCCATATCTGATTCCCCGCCTCTATTTCCCCATATCTGCTTCGCCGCCTCTGATTCCCCAACTCTGATTCCCCGCCTCTGATTCCCCAGCTCTGATTTCCCGCCTCTGATTCCCGGCATCCGATTCCCTGCCTCTGATTCCCCGCCTCTGATTCCCCATCTCTGATTCCCCGCCTCTGATTCCCCGTGTCTTATTCCCTGCCTCTGATTCCCCGCCTCTGAATCCCCATATCTGATTCCCAGCCTCTGTTTTCCCGCCTCTGATTCCCTGCCTCTGATTCCTCATATCTGATTCCCCGCCTCTGATTCCCCAACTCTGATTCCCAGCCTCTGATTCCCCAGCTCTGAATCCCCGCCTCTGATTCCCCGCGTCTGATTCCCTGCCTCTGATTCCCCGCCTCTGATTCGCCATCTGTGATTCACAACCTCTGATGCCCCACCTCTGATTCCCCATATCTGATTCCCCGCCTCTGTTTCCCCGCCTCTGATTCCCCGCCTCTGATTCCCCATATCTGATTCCCCGCCTCTGATTGCCCACCTCTGATTCCCCGCGTCTGATTCCCTGCCTCTGATTCCCCGCCTCTGATTCCCCATCTCTGATTCACCACCTCTGATTCCCAGCCTCTGATTCCCCATCTCTGGTTCCGCACATCCGATTCCCTGCCTATGATTCCCCACCTCTGATTCCCCGCCTCTGATTCCCCATATCTGATTCCCTGCCTCTGTTTCCCCGCCTCTGATTCCCCACCTCTGTTTCCCCATATCTGATTCCCCGCCTCTGATTCCCCAACTCTAATACCCCGCCTCTGATTCCCCAGCTCTGATTCCCCGCCTCTGATTCCCCGCATCTGATTCCCTGCCTCTGATTCCCCGCCTCTGATTCCAGGCCTCTGATTCCCAGCATCTGATTCCGGCCTCTGATTCCCTGCCTCTGATTCCCTGCTTCTGATTCTGATTCCCTGCCTGTGATTCCCCATCTCTGATTCCGCACATCTGATTCCTTGCCTCTGATTCCCCACCTCTGATTCCCCATATCTGATTCCCCGCCTGGGTTTCCCCGCCTCTGATTCCCCGCCTCTGTTTCCCAATATCTAAGTCCCCGCCTCTGATTCCCCAAATCTGATTCCCCACCTCTGATTCCCCAGCTCTGATTCCCCGCCTCTGATTCCCCGCATCTGATTCCCTGCATCTGATTCCAAGCCTCTGATTCCCTGCCTCTGATTCCCAACCTCTGATTCCCCACCTCTGATTCCCCATATCTGATTCCCCGCCTCTGTTTCCCCGCCTCGGATTCCCCGCCTCTGTTTCCCCATATCTGATTCCCGGCCTCTGATTCCCCGCCTCTGATTCCCCGCCTCTGATTCCCTGCCTCTGATTCCCCATCTCCGATTCCGCACATCTGATTCCCTTCCTCTGATTCCCCGCCTCTGATTTTCCGCCTCTGATTCCCTGCCTCTGATTCCCAACCTCGGATTCCCCACCTCTGATTCCCCATATCTGATTCCCCGCCTCTGTTTCCCCGCCACAGATTCCCCGCCTCTGATTCCCAACTCTGATTCCCCGCCTCTGATTCCCCAGCTCTGTTTCCCCGTGTTTGATTCCCTGCCTCTGATTCCCTGCCCTGATTCCCCATCTCTGTTTCACCGCCTTTGATTCGCCACCTCTGATTCCCCATATCTGATTCCCCGCCTCTGTTTCCCCGACTCTGATTCCCTGCCTCTGATTCCCAACCTCTGATTCCACACCTCTGATTCCCCATATCTGATTCCCCGCCTCTATTTCCCCATATCTGATTCCCCGCCTCTGATTCCCCAACTCTGATTCCCCGCCTCTGATTCCCCAGCTCTGATTCCCCGACTCTGATTCCCGGCATCCGATTCCCTGCCTCTGATTCCCCGCCTCTGATTCCCCATCTCTGATTCCCCGCCTCTGATTCCCCGTGTCTGATTCCCTGCCTTTGATTCCCCGCCTCTGATACCCCGCCTCTGATTCCCTGCCACTGATTCCCTGCCCCTGATTCCCCACCTCTGATTCCCCACATCTGATTCCCCGCCTCTGATTCCCCGCCTCTGATTCCCCAGCTCTGATTCCCCGACTCTGATTTCCGGCATCCGATTCCCTGCCTCTGATTCCCCGCCTCTGATTCCCCATCTCTGATTCCCCGCCTCTGATTCCCCGTGTCTGATTCCCTGCCTTTGATTCCCCGCCTCTGATTCCCCGCCTCTGATTCCCCGCCTCTGATTCCCCATATCTGATTCCCTGCCTCTGATTCCCCAACTCTGATTCCCCGCCTCTGATTCCCCAGCTCTGAATCCCCGCCTCTGATTCCCCGCGTCTGATTCCCTGCCTCTGATTCCCCGCCTTGATTCCCCATCTCTGATTCACAACCTCTGATTCCCCACCTCTGATTCCCTATATTTGATTCCCCGCCTCTGTTTCCCCGCCTCTGATTCCCCGCCTCTGATACCCCATATCTGATTCCCCGCCTCTGATTGCCCACCTCTGATTCCCAGCCTCTGATTCGCCAGCTCTGATTCCCCGTCTCTGATTCCCCGCATCTGATTCCCTGCCTCTGATTCCCCGCCTCTGATTCCCCATCTCTGATTCACCGCCTTTGATTGCCACCTCTGATTCCCCATATCTGATTCCCCACCTCTGATTCCCGGCCTCTTATTCCCAGCATCTGATTCCCCGCCTCTGATATCCTGCCTCTGATTCCCCATCTCCGATTCCGCACATCTGATTCCCTTCCTCTGATTCCCCGCCTCTGATTCCCCGCCTCTGATTCCCTGCCTCTGATTCCCAACCTCGGATTCCCCACCTCTGATTCCCCATATCTGATTCCCCGCCTCTGATTCCCAACTCTGATTCCCCGCCTCTGATTCCCCAGCTCTGATTCCCCGTGTTTGACTCCCTGCCTCTGATTCCCTGCCCTGATTCCCCATCTCTGTTTCACCGCCTTTGATTCGCCACCTCTGATTCCCCATATCTGATTACCCGCCTCTGTTTCCCCGCCTCTGATTCCCTGCCTCTGATTCCCAACCTCTGATTCCACACCTCTGATTCCCCATATCTGATTCCCCGCCTCTATTTCCCCATATCTGATTCCCCGCCTCTGATTCCCCAACTCTGATTCCCCGCCTCTGATTCCCCAGCTCTGATTCCCCGACTCTGATTCCCGGAGTCCGATTCCCTGCCTCTGATTCCCCGCCTCTGATTCCCCATCTCTGATTCCCCGCCTCTGATTCCCCGTGTCTGATTCCCTGCCTCTGATTCCCCGCCTCTGATTCCCCACCTCTGATTCCCTGCCACTGATTCCCTGCCCCTGATTCCCCAATTCTGATTCCCCATATCTGATTCCCCGCCTCTGTTTCCCCGCCTCTGATTCCCCACCTCTGATTCCCCATATCTGATTCCCTGCCTCTGATTCCCCAACTCTGATTCACCGCCTCTGATTCCCCAGTTCTGAATCCCCGCCTCTGATTCCCCGCGTCTGATTCCCTGCCTCTGATTCCCCGCCTTGATTCCCCATCTCTGATTCACAACCTCTGATTCCTCACCTCTGATTCCCTATATTTGATTCCCCGCCTCTGTTTCCCCGCGTCTGATTCACTGCCTCTGATTCCCCACATCTGATTCCCCATCTCTGATTCCGCACAACCGATTCCCTGCCTATGATTCCCCGACTCTGATTCCCCACCTCTGATTCCCCAGCTCTGATTCCCCGCCTCTGATTCCCCGCGTCTGATTCCCTGCCTGTGATTCCCCGACTCTGATTCCCCATCTCTGATTCCCCACCTCTGATTCCCCGTGTCTGATTCCCTTCCTTTGATTCCCCGCCTCTGATTCCCCGCCTCTGATTCCCTGCCACTGATTCCCCGCCCCTGATTCCCCACCTCTGATTCCCCATATCTTATTCCCCGCCTCTGTTTCCCCCCCTCTGATTCCCAGCCTCTGATTCCCCATATCTGATACCCCGCCTCTGATTCCCCATATCTGATTCCCCGCCTCTATTTCCCCATATCTGCTTCGCCGCCTCTGATTCCCCAACTCTGATTCCCCGCCTCTGATTCCCCAGCTCTGATTTCCCGCCTCTGATTCCCGGCATCCGATTCCCTGCCTCTGATTCCCCGCCTCTGATTCCCCATCTCTGATTCCCCGCCTCTGATTCCCCGTGTCTGATTCCCTGCCTCTGATTCCCCGCCTCTGATTCCCCATATCTGATTCCCCGCCTCTGTTTTCCCGCCTCTGATTCCCTGCCTCTGATTCCCCATATCTGATTCCCCGCCTCTGATTCCCCAACTCTGATTCCCAGCCTCTGATTCCCCAGCTCTGAATCCCCGCCTCTGATTCCCCGCGTCTGATTCCCTGCCTCTGATTCCCCGCCTCTGATTCCCCATCTGTAATTCACAACCTCTGATGCCCCACCTCTGATTCCCCATATCTGATTCCCCGCCTCTGTTTCCCCGCCTCTGATTCCCCGCCTCTGATTCCCCATATCTGATTCCCCGCCTCTGATTGCCCACCTCTGATTCCCCGCGTCTGATTCCCTGCCTCTGATTCCCCGCCTCTGATTCCCCATCTCTGATTCACCACCTCTGATTCCCAGCCTCTGATTCCCCATCTCTGATTCCGCACATCCGATTCCCTGCCTATGATTCCCAACCTCGGATTCCCCACCTCTGATTCCCCATATCTGATTCCCCGCCTCTGATTCCCAACTCTGATTCCCCGCCTCTGATTCCCCAGCTCTGATTCCCCGTGTTTGACTCCCTGCCTCTGATTCCCTGCCCTGATTCCCCATCTCTGTTTCACCGCCTTTGATTCGCCACCTCTGATTCCCCATATCTGATTACCCGCCTCTGTTTCCCCGCCTCTGATTCCCTGCCTCTGATTCCCAACCTCTGATTCCACACCTCTGATTCCCCATATCTGATTCCCCGCCTCTATTTCCCCATATCTGATTCCCCGCCTCTGATTCCCCAACTCTGATTCCCCGCCTCTGATTCCCCAGCTCTGATTCCCCGACTCTGATTCCCGGAGTCCGATTCCCTGCCTCTGATTCCCCGCCTCTGATTCCCCATCTCTGATTCCCCGCCTCTGATTCCCCGTGTCTGATTCCCTGCCTCTGATTCCCCGCCTCTGATTCCCCACCTCTGATTCCCTGCCACTGATTCCCTGCCCCTGATTCCCCAATTCTGATTCCCCATATCTGATTCCCCGCCTCTGTTTCCCCGCCTCTGATTCCCCACCTCTGATTCCCCATATCTGATTCCCTGCCTCTGATTCCCCAACTCTGATTCACCGCCTCTGATTCCCCAGTTCTGAATCCCCGCCTCTGATTCCCCGCGTCTGATTCCCTGCCTCTGATTCCCCGCCTTGATTCCCCATCTCTGATTCACAACCTCTGATTCCTCACCTCTGATTCCCTATATTTGATTCCCCGCCTCTGTTTCCCCGCGTCTGATTCACTGCCTCTGATTCCCCACATCTGATTCCCCATCTCTGATTCCGCACAACCGATTCCCTGCCTATGATTCCCCGACTCTGATTCCCCACCTCTGATTCCGCAGCTCTGATTCCCCGCCTCTGATTCCCCGCGTCTGATTCCCTGCCTGTGATTCCCCGCCTCTGATTCCCCATCTCTGATTCCCCACCTCTGATTCCCCGTGTCTGATTCCCTTCCTTTGATTCCCCGCCTCTGATTCCCCGCCTCTGATTCCCTGCCACTGATTCCCCGCCCCTGATTCCCCACCTCTGATTCCCCATATCTTATTCCCCGCCTCTGTTTCCCCCCCTCTGATTCCCAGCCTCTGATTCCCCATATCTGATACCCCGCCTCTGATTCCCCATATCTGATTCCCCGCCTCTATTTCCCCATATCTGCTTCGCCGCCTCTGATTCCCCAACTCTGATTCCCCGCCTCTGATTCCCCAGCTCTGATTTCCCGCCTCTGATTCCCGGCATCCGATTCCCTGCCTCTGATTCCCCGCCTCTGATTCCCCATCTCTGATTCCCCGCCTCTGATTCCCCGTGTCTGATTCCCTGCCTCTGATTCCCCGCCTCTGATTCCCCATATCTGATTCCCCGCCTCTGTTTTCCCGCCTCTGATTCCCTGCCTCTGATTCCCCATATCTGATTCCCCGCCTCTGATTCCCCAACTCTGATTCCCAGCCTCTGATTCCCCAGCTCTGAATCCCCGCCTCTGATTCCCCGCGTCTGATTCCCTGCCTCTGATTCCCCGCCTCTGATTCCCCATCTGTGATTCACAACCTCTGATGCCCCACCTCTGATTCCCCATATCTGATTCCCCGCCTCTGTTTCCCCGCCTCTGATTCCCCGCCTCTGATTCCCCATATCTGATTCCCCGCCTCTGATTGCCCACCTCTGATTCCCCGCGTCTGATTCCCTGCCTCTGATTCCCCGCCTCTGATTCCCCATCTCTGATTCACCACCTCTGATTCCCAGCCTCTGATTCCCCATCTCTGATTCCGCACATCCGATTCCCTGCCTATGATTCCCCACCTCTGATTCCCCGCCTCTGATTCCCCATATCTGATTCCCTGCCTCTGTTTCCCCGCCTCTGATTCCCCACCTCTGTTTCCCCATATCTGATTCCCCGCCTCTGATTCCCCAACTCTAATACCCCGCCTCTGATTCCCCAGCTCTGATTCCCCGCCTCTGATTCCCCGCATCTGATTCCCTGCCTCTGATTCCCCGCCTCTGATTCCAGGCCTCTGATTCCCAGCATCTGATTCCGGCCTCTGATTCCCGGCCTCTGATTCCCTGCTTCTGATTCTGATTCCCTGCCTCTGATTCCCCATCTCTGATTCCGCACATCTGATTCCTTGCCTCTGATTCCCCACCTCTGATAACCCATATCTGATTCCCCGCCTGGGTTTCCCCGCCTCTGATTCCCCGCCTCTGTTTCCCAATATCTAAGTCCCCGCCTCTGATTCCCCAAATCTGATTCCCCACCTCTGATTCCCCAGCTCTAATTCCCCGCCTCTGATTCCCCGCATCTGATTCCCTGCATCTGATTCCAAGCCTCTGATTCCCTGCCTCTGATTCCCAACCTCTGATTCCCCACCTCTGATTCCCCATATCTGATTCCCCGCCTCTGTTTCCCCGCCTCGGATTCCCCGCCTCTGTTTTCCCATATCTGATTCCCGGCCTCTGATTCCCCACCTCTGATTCCCCGCCTCTGATTCCCTGCCTCTGATTCCCCATCTCCGATTCCGCACATCTGATTCCCTTCCTCTGATTCCCCGCCTCTGATTTTCCGCCTCTGATTCCCTGCCTCTGATTCCCAACCTCGGATTCCCCACCTCTGATTCCCCATATCTGATTCCCCGCCTCTGTTTCCCCGCCTCAGATTCCCCGCCTCTGATTCCAAACTCTGATTCCCCGCCTCTGATTCCCCAGCTCTGATTCCCCGTGTTTGATTCCCTGCCTCTGATTCCCTGCCCTGATTCCCCATCTCTGTTTCACCGCCTTTGATTCGCCACCTCTGATTCCCCATATCTGATTCCCCGCCTCTGTTTCCCCGACTCTGATTCCCTGCCTCTGATTCCCAACCTCTGATTCCACACCTCTGATTCCCCATATCTGATTCCCCGCCTCTATTTCCCCATATCTGATTCCCCGCCTCTGATTCCCCAACTCTGATTCCCCGCCTCTGATTCCCCAGCTCTGATTCCCCGACTCTGATTCCCGGCATCCGATTCCCTGCCTCTGATTCCCCGCCTCTGATTCCCCATCTCTGATTCCCCGCCTCTGATTCCCCGTGTCTGATTCCCTGCCTTTGATTCCCCGCCTCTGATTCCCCGCCTCTGATTCCCTGCCACTGATTCCCTGCCCCTGATTCCCCACCTTTGATTCCCCACATCTGATTCCCCGCCTCTGTTTCCCCGCCTCTGATTCCCCGCCTCTGATTCCCCATATCTGATTCCCTGCCTCTGATTCCCCAACTCTGATTCCCCGCCTCTGATTCCCCAGCTCTGAATCCCCGCCTCTGATTCCCCGCGTCTGATTCCCTGCCTCTGATTCCCCGCCTTGATTCCCCATCTCTGATTCACAACCTCTGATTCCCCACCTCTGATTCCCTATATTTGGTTCCCCGCCTCTGTTTCCACGCCTCTGATTCCCCTCCTCTGATTCCCCATATCTGATTCCCCGCCTCTGATTGCCCACCTCTGATTCCCAGCCTCTGATTCGCCAGCTCTGATTCCCCGCCTCTGATTCCCCGCATCTGATTCCCTGCCTCTGATTCCCCGCCTCTGATTCCCCATCTCTGATTCACCGCCTTTGATTCGCCACCTCTGATTCCCCATATCTGATTCCCCACCTCTGATTCCCGGCCTCTTATTCCCAGCATCTGATTCCCGGCCTCTGATTCCCGGCCTCTGATTCCCCGCTTCTGATTCTGATTCCCTGCCTCTTATTCCCCATCTCTGATTCTGCACATCTGATTCCCTGCCTCTGATTCCCCACCTCTGATTCCCCATATCTGATTCCCCGCCTCTGTTTCCCCGCCTCTGATTCCCCGCCTCTGTTTCCCTATATCTAATTCCCCACCTCTGATGCCCCAACTCTGATTCCCCGCCTCTGATTCCCCAGCTCTGATTCCCCGCCTCTGATTCCCTGCATCCGATTCCCCATATCTGATTCCCCGCCTCTGTTTCACCGCCTCTGATTCCCCGCCTCTGTTTCCCCATATCTGATTCCCCGCCTCTGAATCCCCAACTCTGATTCCCTTCCTCAGATTCCCCAGCTCTGATTCCCCGCCTTTGATTCCCCCCGTCTGATTCCCAGCCTCTGAATTCCCGTGTCTGATTTCCTGCCTCTGATTCCCCGCCTCTGATTCCCCATCTCTGATTCACCGCCTCTGATTCCCCACCTCTGATTCCCCCTCTCTGATTCCGCACATCCAATTCCCTGCCTCTGATTCCCCAACTCTGATTCACCACCTCTGATTCCCCAGCTCTGATTCCCCGCCTCAGATTCCCCGCGTCTGATTCCCTGCCTCTGATTCCCCGCCTCTGATTCCCTGCCTCTGATTCCCCATATCTGATTCCCCGCCTCTGATTCCCCAACTCTGATTCCCCGCTTCTGATTCCCCAGCTCTGAATCCCCGCCTCTGATTCCCCGCGTCTGATTCCCTGCCTCTGATTCCCCGCCTCTGATTCCCCATCTGTGATTCACAACCTCTGATGCCCCACCTCTGATTCCCCATATCTGATTCCCTGCCTCTGTTTCCCCGCCTCAGATTCCCCACCTCTGTTTCCCCATATCTGATTCCCCGCCTCTGATTCCCCAACTCTAATACCCCGCCTCTGATTCCCCAGCTCTGATTCCCCGCCTCTGTTTCCCCGCATCTGATTCCCTGCCTCTGATTCCCCGCCTCTGATTCCAGGCCTCTGATTCCCAGCATCTGATTCCGGCCTCTGATTCCCGGCCTCTGATTCCCTTCTTCTGATTCTGATTCCCTGCCTCTGATTCCCCATATCTGATTCCCAACTCTGATTCCCCGCCTCTGATTCCCCAGCTCTGATTCCCCGTGTTTGATTCCCTGCCTCTGATTCCCTGCCCTGATTCCCCATCTCTGTTTCACCGCCTTTGATTCGCCACCTCTGATTCCCCATATCTGATTCCCCGCCTCTGTTTCCCCGACTCTGATTCCCTGCCTCTGATTCCCAACCTCTGATTCCACACCTCTGATTCCCCATATCTGATTCCCCGCCTCTATTTCCCCATATCTGATTCCTCGCCTCTGATTCCCCAACTCTGATTCCCCGCCTCTGATTCCCCAGCTCTGATTCCCCGACTCTGATTCCCGGCATCCGATTCCCTGCCTCTGATTCCCCGCCTCTGATTCCCCATCTCTGATTCCCCGCCTCTGATTCCCCGTGTCTGATTCCCTGCCTTTGATTCCCCGCCTCTGATTCCCCGCCTCTGATTCCCTGCCACTGATTTCCTGCCCCTGATTCCCCACCTCTGATTCCCCACATCTGATTCCCCGCCTCTGTTTCCCCGCCTCTGATTCCCCGCCTCTGATTCCCCATATCTGATTCCCTGCCTCTGATTCCCCAACTCTGATTCCCCGCCTCTGATTCCCCAGCTCTGAATCCCCGACTCTGATTCCCCGCGTCTGATTCCCTGCCTCTGATTCCCCGCCTTGATTCCCCATCTCTGATTCACAACCTCTGATTCCCCACCTCTGATTCCCTATATTTGATTCCCCGCCTCTGTTTCCCCGCCTCTGATTCCCCGCCTCTGATTCCCCATATCTGATTCCCCGCCTCTGATTGCCCACCTCTGATTCCCAGCCTCTGATTCGCCAGCTCTGATTCCCCGCCTCTGATTCCCCGCATCTGATTCCCTGCCTCTGATTCCCCGCCTCTGATTCCCCATCTCTGATTCACCGCCTTTGATTCGCCACCTCTGATTCCCCATATCTGATTCCCCACCTCTGATTCCCGGCCTCTTATTCCCAGCATCTGATTCCCGGCCTCTGATTCCCGGCCTCTGATTCCCCGCTTCTGATTCTGATTCCCTGCCTCTTATTCCCCATCTCTGATTCCGCACATCTGATTCCCTGCCTCTGATTCCCCACCTCTGATACCCCATATCTGATTCCCCGCCTCTGTTTCCCCGCCTCTGATTCCCCGCCTCTGTTTCCCTATATCTAATTCCCCACCTCTGATGCCCCAACTCTGATTCCCCGCCTCTGATTCCCCAGCTCTGATTCCCCGCCTCTGATTCCCTGCATCCGATTCCCCATATCTGATTCCCCGCCTCTGTTTCACCGCCTCTGATTCCCCGCCTCTGTTTCCCCATATCTGATTCCCGCCTCTGATTCCCAACTATGAATCTCCTCCTCTGATTCCCCAGCTCTGATTCCCTGCCTCTGATTCCCCGCGTCCTATTCCCTGCCTCTGATTCCCCGCCTGTGATTCCCCATCACTGATTCACCACCTCTGATTCCCTACCTCTGATTCCCCATATCTAATTCCCCGCCTCTGTTTGCCCGCCTCTGATTCCCCACCTCTGTTTCCCCATATCTGATTCCCCGCCTCTGAATCCCCAACTCTGATTCCCTGCCTCAGATTCCCCAGCTCTGATTCCCCGCCTTTGATTCCCCCCGTCTGATTCCCAGCCTCTGAAACCCCGTGTCTGATTTCCTGCCTCTGATTCCCCGCCTCTGATTCCCCATCTCTGATTCACCGCCTCTGATGCCCCACCTCTGATTCCCCCTCTCTGATTCCGCACATCCAATTCCCTGCCTCTGATTCCCCAACTCTGATTCCCCACCTCTGATTCCCCAGCTCTGATTCCCCGCCTCAGATTCCCCGCGTCTGATTCCCTGCCTCTGATTCCCCGCCTCTGATTCCCTGCCTCTGATTCCCCATATCTGATTCCCCGCCTCTGATTCCCCAACTCTGATTCCCCGCTTCTGATTCCCCAGCTCTGAATCCCCGCCTCTGATTCCCCGCGTCTGATTCCCTGCCTCTGATTCCCCGCCTCTGATTCCCCATCTGTGATTCACAACCTCTGATGCCCCACCTCTGATTCCCCATATCTGATTCCCTGCCTCTGTTTCCCCGCCTCAGATTCCCCACCTCTGTTTCCCCATATCTGATTCCCCGCCTCTGATTCCCCAACTCTAATACCCCGCCTCTGATTCCCCAGCTCTGATTCCCCGCCTCTGATTCCCCGCATCTGATTCCCTGCCTCTGATTCCCCGCCTCTGATTCCAGGCCTCTGATTCCCAGCATCTGATTCCGGCCTCTGATTCCCGGCCTCTGATTCCCTTCTTCTGATTCTGATTCCCTGCCTCTGATTCCCCATCTCTGATTCCGCACATCTCATTCCCTGCCTCTGATTCCCCACCTCTGATTCCCCATATCTGATTCCCCGCCTCTGTTTCCCCGCCTCTGATTCCAAGCCTCTGATTCCCTGCCTCTGATTCCCAACCTCTGATTCCCCACCTCTGATTCCCCATATCTGATTCCCCGCCTCTGTTTCCCCGCCTCGGATTCCCCGCCTCTGTTTCCCAATATCTGATTCCCGGCCTCTGATTCCCCGCCTCTGATTCCCCATATCTGATTCCCCGCCTCTGATTCCCTAGCTCTGAATCCCCGCCGCTGTTTCCCCGCGTCTGATTCCCTGCCTCTGATTCCCCGCCTTGATTCCGCATTTATGATTCACAACCTCTGATTCCCCACCTCTGATTCCCTATATTTGATTCCCCGCCTCTGTTTCCCCGCCTCTGATTCCCCGCCTCTGATTCCCCATATCTGATTCCCCGCCTCTGATTGCCCACCTCTGATTCCCAGCCTCTGATTCGCCAGCTCTGATTCACCGCCTCTGATTCCCCGCATCTGATTCCCTGCCTCTGATTCCCCGCCTCTGATTCCCCATCTCTGATTCACCGCCTTTGATTCGCCACCTCTGATTCCCCATATCTGATTCCCCACCTCTGTTTCCCCGCCTCTTATTCCCCGCCTCTGATTCTCCATATCTCATTCCCCGCCTCTGAATCCCCATCTCTGATTCCCGGACTCTGATTCCCCTCCTCTGATTCCCGGCCTCTTATTCCCAGCATCTGATTCCCGGCCTCTGATTCCCGGCCTCTGATTCCCCGCTTCTGATTCCCTGCCTCTGATTCCCCATCTCTGATTCCGCACATCTGATTCCCTGCCTCTGATTCCCCACCTCTGATTCTCCATATCTGATTCCCCGCCTCTGGTTCCCCGCCTCTGATTCCCCGCCTCTGTTTCCCTATATCTAATTCCCCACCTCTGATGCCCCAACTCTGATTCCCCGCCTCTGATTCCCCAGCTCTGATTCCCCGCCTCTGATTCCCTACATCCGATTCCCCATATCTGATTCCCCGCCTCTGTTTCCCCGCCTCTGTTTCCCCATATCTGATTCCCGCCTCTGATTCCCAACTATGATTCCCCGCCTCCGATTCCCCAGCTCTGATTCCCTGCCTCTGATTCCCCGCGTTCTATTCCCTGCCTCTGATTCCCCGCCTGTGATTCCCCATCACTGATTCACCACCTCTGATTCCCTACCTCTGATTCCCCATATCTAATTCCCCGCCTCTGTTTGCCCGCCTCTGATTCCCCGCCTCTGTTTCCCCATATCTGATTCCCCGCCTCTGAATCCCCAACTCTGATTCCCTGCCTCAGATTCCCCAGCTCTGATTCCCCGCCTCAGATTCCCCGCGTCTGATTCCCTGCCTCTGATTCCCAGCCTCTGAATCCCCGTGTCTGATTTCCTGCCTCTGATTCCCCGCCTCTGATTCCCCATCTCTGATTCACCGCCTCTGATTCCCCACCTCTGATTCCCCATCTCTGATTCCGCACATCCAAATCCCTGCCTCTGATTCCCCAACTCTGATTCCCCACCTCTGATTCCCCAGCTCTGATTCCCCGCCTCAGATTCCCCGCGTCTGATTCCCTGCTTCTGATTCCCCGCCTCTGATTCCCTGCCTCTGATTCCCCATATCTGATTCCCCGCCTCTGATTCCCCAACTCTGATTCCCCGCCTCTGATTCCCCAGCTCTGAATCACCGCCTCTGATTCCCCGCGTCTGATTCCCTGCCTCTGATTCCCCGCCTCTGATTCCCCATCTGTGATTCACAACCTCTGATGCCCCACCTCTGATTCCCCATATCTGATTCCCCGCCTCTGTTTCCCCGCCTCTGATTCCCCGCCTCTGATTCCCCATATCTGATTCCCCGCCTCTGATTGCCCACCTCTGATTCCCCGCGTCTGATACCCTGCCTCTGATTCCCCGCCTCTGATTCCCCATCTCTGATTCACCACCTCTGATTCCCGGCCTCTGCTTCCCCATCTCTGATTCCGCACATCCGATTCCCTGCCTATGTTTCCCCACCTCTGATTCCCCGCCTCTGATTCCCCATATCTGATTCCCTGCCTCTGTTTCCCCACCTCTGATTCCCTACCTCTGTTTCCCCATATCTGATTCCCCGCCTCTGATTCCCCAACTCTAATACCCCGCCTCTGATTCCCCAGCTCTGATTCCCCGCCTCTGATTCCCCGCATCTGATTCCCTGCCTCTGATTCCCCGCCTCTGATTCCAGGCCTCTGATTCCCATCATCTGATTCCGGCCTCTGATTTCTGGCCTCTGATTCCCTGCTTCTGATTCTGATTCCCTGCCTCTGATTCCCCATCTCTGATTCCGCACATCTGATTCCCTGCCTCTGATTCCCCACCTCTGATTCCCCATATCTGATTCCCCGCCTCTGTTTCCCCGCCTCTGATTCCCCGCCTCTGTTTCCCAATATCTAAGTCCCCACCTCTGATTCCCCAAATCTGATTCCCCAGCTCTGATTCCCCAGCTCTGATTCCCCGCCTCTGATGCCCCGCATCTGATTCCCTGCATCTGATTCCAAGCCTCTGATTCCCTGCCTCTGATTCCCAACCTCTGATTCCCCACCTCTGATTCCCCATATCTGATTCCCCGCCTCTGTTTCCCCGCCTCGGATTCCCCGCCTCAGTTTCCCCATATCTGATTCCCGGCCTCCGATTCCCGGCCTCTGATTCCCCGCCTCTGATTCCCCGCCTCTGATTCCCTGCCTCTGATTCCCCATCTCCGATTCCGCACATCTGATTCCCTTCCTCTGATTCCCCGCCTCTGATTCCCCGCCCCTGATTCCCTGCCTCTGATTCCCAACCTCTGATTCCCCACCTCTGATTCCCCGCCTCTGTTTCCCCGCCTCTGATTCCCCGCCTCTGATTCCCAACTCTGATTCCCCGCCTCTGATTCCCCAGCTCTGATTCCCCGTGTTTGATTCCCTGCCTCTGATTCCCTGCCCTGATTCCCCTTCTCTGTTTCACCGCCTTTGATTCGCCACCTCTGATTCCACATATCTGATTCCCCACCTCTGTTTCCCCGACTCTGATTCCCTTCCTCTGATTCCCAACCTCTGATTCCACACCTCTGATTCCCCATATCTGATTCCCCGCCTCTATTTCCCCATATCTGAATCCCCGCCTCTGATTCCCCAACTCTGATTCCCCGCCTCTGATTCCCCAGCTCTGATTCCCCGACTCTGATTCCCGGCGTCCGATTCCCTGCCTCTGATTCCCCGCCTCTGATTCCACATCTCTGATTCCCCGCCTCTGATTCCCCGTGTCTGATTCCCCATATCTGATTCCCCGCCTCTGATTGCCCACCTCTGATTCCCAGCCTCTGATTCGCCAGCTCTGATTCCCCGCCTCTGATTCCCCGCATCTGATTCCCTGCCTCTGATTCCCGGCCTCTGATTCCCTGCTTCTGATTCTGATTCCCTGCCTCTGATTCCCCATCTCCGATTCCGCACATCTGATTCCCTGCCTCTGATTCCCCACCTCTGATTCCCCATATCTGATTCCCCGCCTCTGTTTCCCCGCCTCTGATTCCCCGACTGTTTCCCCATATCTGATTCCCCGCGTCTGATTCCCTGCCTCTGATTCCCCGCCTTGATTCCCCATCTCTGATTCACAACCTCTGATTCCCCACCTCTGATTCCCTATATTTGATTCCCCGCCTCTGTTTCCCCGCCTCTGATTCCCCGCCTCTGATTCCCCATATCTGATTCCCCGCCTCTGATTGCCCACCTCTGATTCCCAGCCTCTGATTCACCAGCTCTGATTCCCCGCCTCTGATTCCCCGCATCTGATTCCCTGCCTCTGATTCCCCGCCTCTGATTCCCCATCTCTGATTCACCGCCTTTGATTCGCCACCTCTGATTCCCCATATCTGATTCCCCACCTCTGATTCCCGGCCTCTTATTCCCAGCATCTGATTCCCGGCCTCTGATTCCCGGCCTCTGATTCCCCGCTTCTGATTCTGATTCCCTGCCTCTTATTCCCCATCTCTGATTCCGCACATCTGATTCCCTGCCTCTGATTCCCCACCTCTGATTCCCCATATCTGATTCCCCGCCTCTGTTTCCCCGCCTCTGATTCCCCGCCTCTGTTTCCCTATATCTAATTCCCCACCTCTGATGCCCCAACTCTGATTCCCCGCCTCTGATTCCCCAGCTCTGATTCCCCGCCTCTGATTCCCTGCATCCGATTCCCCATATCTGATTCCCCGCCTCTGTTTCACCGCCTCTGATTCCCCGCCTCTATTTCCCCATATCTGATTCCCGCCTCTGATTCCCAACTATGAATCCCCTCCTCTGATTCCCCAGCTCTGATTCCCTGCCTCTGATTCCCCGCGTCCTATTCCCTGCCTCTGATTCCCCGCCTGTGATTCCCCATCACTGATTCACCACCTCTGATTCCCTACCTCTGATTCCCCATATCTAATTCCCCGCCTCTGTTTGCCCGCCTCTGATTCCCCGCCTCTGTTTCCCCATATCTGATTCCCCGCCTCTGAATCCCCAACTCTGATTCCCTGCCTCAGATTCCCCAGCTCTGATTCCCCGCCTTTGATTCCCCCCGTCTGATTCCCAGCCTCTGAATCCCCGTGTCTGATTTCCTGCCTCTGATTCCCCGCCTCTGATTCCCCATCTCTGATTCACCGCCTCTGATTCCCCACCTCTGATTCCCCCTCTCTGATTCCGCACATCCAATTCCCTGCCTCTGATTCCCCAACTCTGATTCCCCACCTCTGATTCCCCAGCTCTGATTCCCCGCCTCAGATTCCCCGCGTCTGATTCCCTGCCTCTGATTCCCCGCCTCTGATTCCCTGCCTCTGATTCCCCATATCTGATTCCCTCCTCTGATTCCCCAACTCTGATTCCCCGCTTCTGATTCCCCAGCTCTGAATCCCCGCCTCTGATTCCCCGCGTCTAATTCCCTGCCTTTGATTCCCCGCCTCTGATTCCCCATCTGTGATTCACAACCTCTGATGCCCCACCTCTGATTCCCCATATCTGATTCCCTGCCTCTGTTTCCCAGCCTCTGATTCCCCACCTCAGTTTCCCCATATCTGATTCCCCGCCTCTGATTCCCCAACTCTAATACCCCGCCTCTGATTCCCCAGCTCTGATTCCCCGCCTCTGATTCCCCGCATCTGATTCCCTGCCTCTGATTCCCCGCCTCTGATTCCAGGCCTCTGATTCCCAGCATCTGATTCCGGCCTCTGATTCCCGGCCTCTGATTCCCTTCTTCTGATTCTGATTCCCTGCCTCTGATTCCCCATATCTGATTCCCTGCCTCTGTATCCCCGCCTCTGATTCCCCGCCTCTGATTCCCAACTCTGATTCCCCGCCTCTGATTCCCCAGCTCTGATTCCCCGTGTTTGATTCCCTGCCTCTGATTCCCTGCCCTGATTCCCCATCTCTGTTTCACCGCCTTTGATTCGCCACCTCTGATTCCCCATATCTGATTCCCCGCCTCTGTTTCCCCGACTCTGATTCCCTGCCTCTGATTCCCAACCTCTGATTCCACACCTCTGATTCCCCATATCTGATTCCCCGCCTCTATTTCCCCATATCTGATTCCCCGCCTCTGATTCCCCAACTCTGATTCCCCGCCTCTGATTCCCCATCTCTGATTCACCGCCTTTGATTCGCCACCTCTGATTCCCCATATCTGATTCCCCACCTCTGATTCCCGGCCTCTTATTCCCAGCATCTGATTCCCCGCCTCTGATTCCCTGCCTCTGATTCCCCATCTCCGATTCCGCACATCTGATTCCCTTCCTCTGATTCCCCGCCTCTGATTCCCCGCCTCTGATTCCCTGCCTCTGATTCCCAACCTCGGATTCCCCACCTCTGATTCCCCATATCTGATTCCCCGCCTCTGTTTCCCCGCCTCTGATTCCCCGCCTCTGATTCCCAACTCTGATTCCCCGCCTCTGATTCCCCAGCTCTGATTCCCCGTGTTTGACTCCCAGCCTCTGATTCCCTGCCCTGATTCCCCATCTCTGTTTCACCGCCTTTGATTCGCCACCTCTGATTCCCCATATCTGATTACCCGCCTCTGTTTCCCCGACTCTGATTCCCTGCCTCTGATTCCCAACCTCTGATTCCACACCTCTGATTCCCCATATCTGATTCCCCGCCTCTATTTCCCCATATCTGATTCCCCGCCTCTGATTCCCCAACTCTGATTCCCCGTCTCTGATTCCCCAGCTCTGATTCCCCGACTCTGATTCCCGGAGTCCGATTCCCTGCCTCTGATTCCCCGCCTCTGATTCCCCATCTCTGATTCCCCGCCTCTGGTTCCCCGTGTCTGATTCCCTGCCTCTGATTCCCCGCCTCTGATTCCCCGCCTCTGATTCCCTGCCACTGATTCCCTGCCCCTGATTCCCCAATTCTGATTCCCCATATCTGATTCCCCGCCTCTGTTTCCCCGCCTCTGATTCCCCACCTCTGATTCCCCATATCTGATTCCCTGCCTCTGATTCCCCAACTCTGATTCTCCGCCTCTGATTCCCCAGTTCTGAATCCCCGCCTCTGATTCCCCGCGTCTGATTCCCTGCCTCTGATTCCCCGCCTTGATTCCCCATCTCTGATTCACAACCTCTGATTCCTCACCTCTGATTCCCTATATTTCATTCCCCGCCTCTGTTTCCCCGTGTCTGATTCACTGCCTCTGATTCCCCACATCTGATTCCCCATCTCTGATTCCGCACAACCGATTCCCTGCCTATGATTCCCCGACTCTGATTCCCCACCTCTGATTCCCCAGCTCTGATTCCCCGCCTCTGATTCCCCGCGTCTGATTCCCTGCCTGTGATTCCCCGCCTCTGATTCCCCATCTCTGATTCCCCACCTCTGATTCCCCGTGTCTGATTCCCTTCCTTTGATTCCCCGCCTCTGATTCCCCGCCTCTGATTCCCTGCCACTGATTCCCCGCCCCTGATTCCCCACCTCTGATTCCCCATATCTTATTCCCCGCCTCTGTTTCCCCCCCTCTGATTCCCAGCCTCTGATTCCCCATATCTGATACCCCGCCTCTGATTCCCCATATCTGATTCCCCGCCTCTATTTCCCCATATCTGCTTCGCCGCCTCTGATTCCCCAACTCTGATTCCCCGCCTCTGATTCCCCAGCTCTGATTTCCCGCCTCTGATTCCCGGCATCCGATTCCCTGCCTCTGATTCCCCGCCTCTGATTCCCCATCTCTGATTCCCCGCCTATGATTCCCCGTGTCTGATTCCCTGCCTCTGATTCCCCGCCTCTGATTCCCCATATCTGATTCCCCGCCTCTGTTTTCCCGCCTCTGATTCCCTGCCTCTGATTCCCCATATCTGATTCCCCGCCTCTGATTCCCCAACTCTGATTCCCAGCCTCTCATTCCCCAGCTCTGAATCCCCGCCTCTGATTCCCCGCGTCTGATTCCCTGCCTCTGATTCCCCGCCTCTGATTCCCCATCTGTGATTCACAACCTCTGATGCCCCACCTCTGATTCCCCATATCTGATTCCCCGCCTCTGTTTCCCCGCCTCTGATTCCCCGCCTCTGATTCCCCATATCTGATTCCCCGCCTCTGATTGCCCACCTCTGATTCCCCGCGTCTGATTCCCTGCCTCTGATTCCCCGCCTCTGATTCCCCATCTCTGATTCACCACCTCTGATTCCCAGCCTCTGATTCCCCATCTCTGATTCCGCACATCCGATTCCCTGCCTATGATTCCCCACCTCTGATTCCCCGCCTCTGATTCCCCATATCTGATTCCCTGCCTCTGTTTCCCCGCCTCTGATTCCCCACCTCTGTTTCCCCATATCTGATTCCCCGCCTCTGATTCCCCAACTCTAATACCCCGCCTCTGATTCCCCAGCTCTGATTCCCCGCCTCTGATTCCCCGCATCTGATTCCCTGCCTCTGATTCCCCGCCTCTGATTCCAGGCCTCTGATTCCCAGCATCTGATTCCGGCCTCTGATTCCCGGCCTCTGATTCCCTGCTTCTGATTCTGATTCCCTGCCTCTGATTCCCCATCTCTGATTCCGCACATCTGATTCCTTGCCTCTGATTCCCCACCTCTGATAACCCATATCTGATTCCCTGCCTGGGTTTCCCCGCCTCTGATTCCCCGCCTCTGTTTCCCAATATCTAAGTCCCCGCCTCTGATTCCCCAAATCTGATTCCCCACCTCTGATTCCCCAGCTCTAATTCCCCGCCTCTGATTCCCCGCATCTGATTCCCTGCATCTGATTCCAAGCCTCTGATTCCCTGCCTCTGATTCCCAACCTCTGATTCCCCACCTCTGATTCCCCATATCTGATTCCCCGCCTCTGTTTCCCCGCCTCGGATTCCCCGCCTCTGTTTCCCCATATCTGATTCCCGGCCTCTGATTCCCCGCCTCTGATTCCCCGCCTCTGATTCCCTGCCTCTGATTCCCCATCTCCGATTCCGCACATCTGATTCCCTTCCTCTGATTCCCCGCCTCTGATTTTCCGCCTCTGATTCCCTTCCTCTGATTCCCAACCTCGGATTCCCCACCTCTGATTCCCCATATCTGATTCCCCGCCTCTGTTTCCCCGCCTCAGATTCCCCGCCTCTGATTCCAAACTCTGATTCCCCGCCTCTGATTCCCCAGCTCTGATACCCCGCGTCTGATTCCCTGCCTCTGATTCCCCGCCTCTGATTCCCCATCTGTGATTCACAACCTCTGATGCCCCACCTCTGATTCCCCATATCTGATTCCCCGCCTCTGTTTCCCCGCCTCTGATTCCCCGCCTCTGATTCCCCATATCTGATTCCCCGCCTCTGATTGCCCACCTCTGATTCCCCGCGTCTGATTCCCTGCCTCTGATTCCCCGCCTCTGATTCCCCATCTCTGATTCACCACCTCTGATTCCCAGCCTCTGATTCCCCATCTCTGATTCCGCACATCCGATTCCCTGCCTATGATACCCACCTCTGATTCCCCGCCTCTGATTCCCCATATCTGATTCCCTGCCTCTGTTTCCCCGCCTCTGATTCCCCACCTCTGTTTCCCCATATCTGATTCCCCGCCTCTGATTCCCCAACTCTAATACCCCGCCTCTGATTCCCCAGCTCTGATTCCCCGCCTCTGATTCCCCGCATCTGATTCCCTGCCTCTGATTCCCCGCCTCTGATTCCAGGCCTCTGATTCCCAGCATCTGATTCCGGCCTCTGATTCCCGGCCTCTGATTCCCTGCTTCTGATTCTGATTCCCTGCCTCTGATTCCCCATCTCTGATTCCGCACATCTGATTCCTTGCCTCTGATTCCCCACCTCTGATAACCCATATCTGATTCCCCGCCTGGGTTTCCCCGCCTCTGATTCCCCGCCTCTGTTTCCCAATATCTAAGTCCCCGCCTCTGATTCCCCAAATCTGATTCCCCACCTCTGATTCCCCAGCTCTAATTCCCCGCCTCTGATTCCCCGCATCTGATTCCCTGCATCTGATTCCAAGCCTCTGATTCCCTGCCTCTGATTCCCAACCTCTGATTCCCCACCTCTGATTCCCCATATCTGATTCCCCGCCTCTGTTTCCCCGCCTCGGATTCCCCGCCTCTGTTTCCCCATATCTGATTCCCGGCCTCTGATTCCCCGCCTCTGATTCCCCGCCTCTGATTCCCTGCCTCTGATTCCCCATCTCCGATTCCGCACATCTGATTCCCTTCCTCTGATTCCCCGCCTCTGATTTTCCGCCTCTGATTCCCTGCCTCTGATTCCCAACCTCGGATTCCCCACCTCTGATTCCCCATATCTGATTCCCCGCCTCTGTTTCCCCGCCTCAGATTCCCCGCCTCTGATTCCAAACTCTGATTCCCCGCCTCTGATTCCCCAGCTCTGATTCCCCGTGTTTGATTCCCTGCCTCTGATTCCCTGCCCTGATTCCCCATCTCTGTTTCACCGCCTTTGATTCGCCACCTCTGATTCCCCATATCTGATTCCCCGCCTCTGTTTCCCCGACTCTGATTCCCTGCCTCTGATTCCCAACCTCTGATTCCACACCTCTGATTCCCCATATCTGATTCCCCGCCTCTATTTCGCCATATCTGATTCCCCGCCTCTGATTCCCCAACTCTGATTCCCCGCCTCTGATTCCCCGCCTCTGATTCCCTGCCACTGATTCCCTGCCCCTGATTCCCCACCTTTGATTCCCCACATCTGATTCCCCGCCTCTGTTTCCCCGCCTCTGATTCCCCGCCTCTGATTCCCCATATCTGATTCCCTGCCTCTGATTCCCCAACTCTGATTCCCCGCCTCTGATTCCCCAGCTCTGAATCCCCGCCTCTGATTCCCCGCGTCTGATTCCCTGCCTCTGATTCCCCGCCTTGATTCCCCATCTCTGATTCACAACCTCTGATTCCCCACCTCTGATTCCCTATATTTGATTCCCCGCCTCTGTTTCCACGCCTCTGATTCCCCTCCTCTGATTCCCGATATCTGATTCCCCGCCTCTGATTGCCCACCTCTGATTCCCAGCCTCTGATTCGCCAGCTCTGATTCCCCGCCTCTGATTCCCCGCATCTGTTTCCCTGCCTCTGATTCCCCGCCTCTGATTCCCCATCTCTGATTCACCGCCTTTGATTCGCCACCTCTGATTCCCCATATCTGATTCCCCACCTCTGATTCCCGGCCTCTTATTCCCAGCATCTGATTCCTGGCCTCTGATTCCCGGCCTCTGATTCCCCGCTTCTGATTCTGATTCCCTGCCTCTTATTCCCCATCTCTGATTCTGCACATCTGATTCCCTGCCTCTGATTCCCCACATCTGATTCCCCATATCTGATTCCCCGCCTCTGTTTCCCCGCCTCTGATTCCCCGCCTCTGTTTCCCTATATCTAATTCCCCACCTCTGATGCCCCAACTCTGATTCCCCGCCTCTGATTCCCCAGCTCTGATTCCCCGCCTCTGATTCCCTGCATCCGATTCCCCATATCTGATTCCCCGCCTCTGTTTCACCGCCTCTGATTCCCCGCCTCTGTTTCCCCATATCTGATTCCCCGCCTCTGAATCCCCAACTCTGATTCCCTTCCTCAGATTCCCCAGCTCTGATTCCCCGCCTTTGATTCCCCCCGTCTGATTCCCAGCCTCTGAATTCCCGTGTCTGATTTCCTGCCTCTGATTCCCCGCCTCTGATTCCCCATCTCTGATTCACCGCCTCTGATTCCCCACCTCTGATTCCCCCTCTCTGATTCCGCACATCCAATTCCCTGCCTCTGATTCCCCAACTCTGATTCACCACCTCTGATTCCCCAGCTCTGATTCCCCGCCTCAGATTCCCCGCGTCTGATTCCCTGCCTCTGATTCCCCGCCTCTGATTCCCTGCCTCTGATTCCCCATATCTGATTCCCCGCCTCTGATTCCCCAACTCTGATTCCCCGCTTCTGTTTCCCCAGCTCTGAATCCCCGCCTCTGATTCCCCGCGTCTGATTCCCTGCCTCTGATTCCCCGCCTCTGATTCCCCATCTGTGATTCACAACCTCTGATGCCCCACCTCTGATTCCCCATATCTGATTCCCTGCCTCTGTTTCCCCGCCTCAGATTCCCCACCTCTGTTTCCCCATATCTGATTCCCCGCCTCTGATTCCCCAACTCTAATACCCCGCCTCTGATTCCCCAGCTCTGATTCCCCGCCTCTGATTCCCCGCATCTGATTCCCTGCCTCTGATTCCCCGCCTCTGATTCCAGGCCTCTGATTCCCAGCATCTGATTCCGGCCTCTGATTCCCGGCCTCTGATTCCCTTCTTCTGATTCTGATTCCCTGCCTCTGATTCCCCATATCTGATTCCCTGCCTCTGTTTCCCCGCCTCTGATTCCCCGCCTCTGATTCCCAACTCTGATTCCCCGCCTCTGATTCCCCAGCTCTGATTCCCCGTGTTTGATTCCCTGCCTCTGATTCCCTGCCCTGATTCCCCATCTCTGTTTCACCGCCTTTGATTCGCCACCTCTGATTCCCCATATCTGATTCCCCGCCTCTGTTTCCCCGACTCTGATTCCCTGCCTCTGATTCCCAACCTCTGATTCCACACCTCTGATTCCCCATATCTGATTCCCCGCCTCTATTTCCCCATATCTGATTCCCCGCCTCTGATTCCCCAACTCTGATTCCCCGCCTCTGATTCCCCAGCTCTGATTCCCCGACTCTGATTCCCGGCATCCGATTCCCTGCCTCTGATTCCCCGCCTCTGATTCCCCATCTCTGATTCCCCGCCTCTGATTCCCCGTGTCTGATTCCCTGCCTTTGATTCCCCGCCTCTGATTCCCCACCTCTGATTCCCTGCCACTGATTTCCTGCCCCTGATTCCCCACCTCTGATTCCCCACATCTGATTCCCCGCCTCTGTTTCCCCGCCTCTGATTCCCCGCCTCTGATTCCCCATATCTGATTCCCTGCCTCTGATTCCCCAACTCTGATTCCCCGCCTCTGATTCCCCAGCTCTGAATCCCCGACTCTGATTCCCCGCGTCTGATTCCCTGCCTCTGATTCCCCGCCTTGATTCCCCATCTCTGATTCACAACCTCTGATTCCCCACCTCTGATTCCCTATATTTGATTCCCCGCCTCTGTTTCCCCGCCTCTGATTCCCCGCCTCTGATTCCCCATATCTGATTCCCCGCCTCTGATTGCCCACCTCTGATTCCCAGCCTCTGATTCGCCAGCTCTGATTCCCCGCCTCTGATTCCCCGCATCTGATTCCCTGCCTCTGATTCCCCGCCTCTGATTCCCCATCTCTGATTCACCGCCTTTGATTCGCCACCTCTGATTCCCCATATCTGATTCCCCACCTCTGATTCCCGGCCTCTTATTCCCAGCATCTGATTCCCGGCCTCTGATTCCCGGCCTCTGATTCCCCGCTTCTGATTCTGATTCCCTGCCTCTTATTCCCCATCTCTGATTCCGCACATCTGATTCCCTGCCTCTGATTCCCCACCTCTGATACCCCATATCTGATTCCCCGCCTCTGTTTCCCCGCCTCTGTTTCCCCGCCTCTGTTTCCCTATATCTAATTCCCCACCTCTGATGCCCCAACTCTGATTCCCCGCCTCTGATTCCCCAGCTCTGATTCCCCGCCTCTGATTCCCTGCATCCGATTCCCCATATCTGATTCCCCGCCTCTGTTTCACCGCCTCTGATTCCCCGCCTCTGTTTCCCCATATCTGATTCCCGCCTCTGATTCCCAACTATGAATCCCCTCCTCTGATTCCCCAGCTCTGATTCCCTGCCTCTGATTCCCCGCGTCCTATTCCCTGCCTCTGATTCCCCGCCTGTGATTCCCCATCACTGATTCACCACCTCTGATTCCCTACCTCTGATTCCCCATATCTAATTCCCCGCCTCTGTTTGCCCGCCTCTGATTCCCCGCCTCTGTTTCCCCATATCTGATTCCCCGCCTCTGAATCCCCAACTCTGATTCCCTGCCTCAGATTCCCCAGCTCTGATTCCCCGCCTTTGATTCCCCCCGTCTGATTCCCAGCCTCTGAATCCCCGTGTCTGATTTCCTGCCTCTGATTCCCCGCCTCTGATTCCCCATCTCTGATTCACCGCCTCTGATTCCCCACCTCTGATTCCCCCTCTCTGATTCCGCACATCCAATTCCCTGCCTCTGATTCCCCAACTCTGATTCCCCACCTCTGATTCCCCAGCTCTGATTCCCCGCCTCAGATTCCCCGCGTCTGATTCCCTGCCTCTGATTCCCCGCCTCTTATTCCCTGCCTCTGATTCCCCATATCTGATTCCCCGCCTCTGATTCCCCAACTCTGATTCCCCGCTTCTGATTCCCCAGCTCTGAATCCCCGCCTCTGATTCCCCGCGTCTGATTCCCTGCCTCTGATTCCCCGCCTCTGATTCCCCATCTGTGATTCACAACCTCTGATGCCCCACCTCTGATTCCCCATATCTGATTCCCTGCCTCTGTTTCCCCGCCTCAGATTCCCCACCTCTGTTTCCCCATATCTGATTCCCCGCCTCTGATTCCCCAACTCTAATACCCCGCCTCTGATTCCCCAGCTCTGATTCCCCGCCTCTGATTCCCCGCATCTGATTCCCTGCCTCTGAATCCCCGCCTCTGATTCCAGGCCTCTGATTCCCAGCATCTGATTCCGGCCTCTGATTCCCGGCCTCTGATTCCCTTCTTCTGATTCTGATTCCCTGCCTCTGATTCCCCATCTCTGATTCCGCACATCTCATTCCCTGCCTCTGATTCCCCACCTCTGATTCCCCATATCTGATTCCCCGCCTCTGTTTCCCCGCCTCTGATTCCAAGCCTCTGATTCCCTGCCTCTGATTCCCAACCTCTGATTCCCCACCTCTGATTCCCCATATCTGATTCCCCGCCTCTGTTTCCCCGCCTCGGATTCCCCGCCTCTGTTTCCACATATCTGATTCCCGGCCTCTGATTCCCCGCCTCTGATTCCCCATATCTGATTCCCCGCCTCTGATTCCCTAGCTCTGAATCCCCGCCGCTGTTTCCCCGCGTCTGATTCCCTGCCTCTGATTCCCCGCCTTGATTCCCCATTTATGATTCACAACCTCTGATTCCCCACCTCTGATTCCCTATATTTGATTCCCCGCCTCTGTTTCCCCGCCTCTGATTCCCCGCCTCTGATTCCCCATATCTGATTCCCCGCCTCTGATTGCCCACCTCTGATTCCCAGCCTCTGATTCGCCAGCTCTGATTCCCCGCCTCTGATTCCCCGCATCTGATTCCCTGCCTCTGATTCCCCGCCTCTGATTCCCCATCTCTGATTCACCGCCTTTGATTCGCCACCTCTGATTCCCCATATCTGATTCCCCACCTCTGTTTCCCCGCCTCTTATTCCCCGCCTCTGATTCTCCATATCTCATTCCCCGCCTCTGAATCCCCATCTCTGATTCCCGGACTCTGATTCCCCTCCTCTGATTCCCGGCCTCTTATTCCCAGCATCTGATTCCCGGCCTCTGATTCCCGGCCTCTGATTCCCCGCTTCTGATTCCCTGCCTCTGATTCCCCATCTCTGATTCCGCACATCTGATTCCCTGCCTCTGATTCCCCACCTCTGATTCTCCATATCTGATTCCCCGCCTCTGTTTCCCCGCCTCTGATTCCCCGCCTCTGTTTCCCTATATCTAATTCCCCACCTCTGATGCCCCAACTCTGATTCCCCGCCTCTGATTCCCCAGCTCTGATTCCCCGCCTCTGATTCCCTGCATCCGATTCCCCATATCTGATTCCCCGCCTCTGTTTCCCCGCCTCTGATTCCCCGCCTCTGTTTCCCCATATCTGATTCCCGCCTCTGATTCCCAACTATGATTCCCCGCCTCCGATTCCCCAGCTCAGATTCCCTGCCTCTGATTCCCCGCGTTCTATTCCCTGCCTCTGATTCCCCGCCTGTGATTCCCCATCACTGATTCACCACCTCTGATTCCCTACCTCTGATTCCCCATATCTAATTCCCCGCCTCTGTTTGCCCGCCTCTGATTCCCCGCCTCTGTTTCCCCATATCTGATTCCCCGCCTCTGAATCCCCAACTCTGATTCCCTGCCTCAGATTCCCCAGCTCTGATTCCCCGCCTCAGATTCCCCGCGTCTGATTCCCTGCCTCTGATTCCCAGCCTCTGAATCCCCGTGTCTGATTTCCTGCCTCTGATTCCCCGCCACTGATTCCCCATCTCTGATTCACCGCCTCTGATTCCCCACCTCTGATTCCCCATCTCTGATTCCGCACATCCAATTCCCTGCCTCTGATTCCCCAACTCTGATTCCCCACCTCTGATTCCCCAGCTCTGATTCCCCGCCTCAGATTCCCCGCGTCTGATTCCCTGCTTCTGATTCCCCGCCTCTGATTCCCTGCCTCTGATTCCCCATATCTGATTCCCCGCCTCTGATTCCCCAACTCTGATTCCCCGCCTCTGATTCCCCAGCTCTGAATCACCGCCTCTGATTCCCCGCGTCTGATTCCCTGCCTCTGATTCCCCGCCTCTGATTCCCCATCTGTGATTCACAACCTCTGATGCCCCACCTCTGATTCCCCATATCTGATTCCCCGCCTCTGTTTCCCCGCCTCTGATTCCCCGCCTCTGATTCCCCATATCTGATTCCCCGCCTCTGATTGCCCACCTCTGATTCCCCGCCTTTGATTCGCCACCTCTGATTCCCCATATCTGATTCCCCACCTCTGATTCCCGGCCTCTTATTCCCAGCATCTGATTCCCGGCCTCTGATTCCCGGCCTCTGATTCCCCGCTTCTGATTCTGATTCCCTGCCTCTTATTCCCCATCTCTGATTCCGCACATCTGATTCCCTGCCTCTGATTCCCCACCTCTGATTCCCCATATCTGATTCCCCGCCTCTGTTTCCCCGCCTCTGATTCCCCGCCTCTGTTTCCCTATATCTAATTCCCCACCTCTGATGCCCCAACTCTGATTCCCCGCCTCTGATTCCCCAGCTCTGATTCCCCGCCTCTGATTCCCTGCATCCGATTCCCCATATCTGATTCCCCGCCTCTGTTTCACCGCCTCTGATTCCCCGCCTCTGTTTCCCCATATCTGATTCCCGCCTCTGATTCCCAACTATGAATCCCCTCCTCTGATTCCCCAGCTCTGATTCCCTGCCTCTGATTCCCCGCGTCCTATTCCCTGCCTCTGATTCCCCGCCTGTGATTCCCCATCACTGATTCACCACCTCTGATTCCCTACCTCTGATTCCCCATATCTAATTCCCCGCCTCTGTTTGCCCGCCTCTGATTCCCCGCCTCTGTTTCCCCATATCTGATTCCCCGCCTCTGAATCCCCAACTCTGATTCCCTGCCTCAGATTCCCCAGCTCTGATTCCCCGCCTTTGATTCCCCCCGTCTGATTCCCAGCCTCTGAATCCCCGTGTCTGATTTCCTGCCTCTGTTTCCCCGCCTCTGATTCCCCATCTCTGATTCACCGCCTCTGATTCCCCACCTCTGATTCCCCCTCTCTGATTCCGCACATCCAATTCCCTGCCTCTGATTCCCCAACTCTGATTCCCCACCTCTGATTCCCCAGCTCTGATTCCCAGCCTCAGATTCCCCGCGTCTGATTCCCTGCCTCTGATTCCCCGCCTCTGATTCCCTGCCTCTGATTCCCCATATCTGATTCCCTCCTCTGATTCCCCAACTCTGATTCCCCGCTTCTGATTCCCCAGCTCTGAATCCCCGCCTCTGATTCCCCGCGTCTAATTCCCTGCCTTTGATTCCCCGCCTCTGATTCCCCATCTGTGATTCACAACCTCTGATGCCCCACCTCTGATTCCCCATATCTGATTCCCTGCCTCTGTTTCCCCGCCTCTGATTCCCCACCTCAGTTTCCCCATATCTGATTCCCCGCCTCTGATTCCCCAACTCTAATACCCCGCCTCTGATTCCCCAGCTCTGATTCCCCGCCTCTGATTCCCCGCATCTGATTCCCTGCCTCTGATTCCCCGCCTCTGATTCCAGGCCTCTGATTCCCAGCATCTGATTCCGGCCTCTGATTCCCGGCCTCTGATTCCCTTCTTCTGATTCTGATTCCCTGCCTCTGATTCCCCATATCTGATTCCCTGCCTCTGTATCCCCGCCTCTGATTCCCCGCCTCTGATTCCCAACTCTGATTCCCCGCCTCTGATTCCCCAGCTCTGATTCCCCGTGTTTGATTCCCTGCCTCTGATTCCCTGCCCTGATTCCCCATCTCTGTTTCACCGCCTTTGATTCGCCACCTCTGATTCCCCATATCTGATTCCCCGCCTCTGTTTCCCCGACTCTGATTCCCTGCCTCTGATTCCCAACCTCTGATTCCACACCTCTGATTCCCCATATCTGATTCCCCGCCTCTATTTCCCCATATCTGATTCCCCGCCTCTGATTCCCCAACTCTGATTCCCCGCCTCTGATTCCCCATCTCTGATTCACCGCCTTTGATTCGCCACCTCTGATTCCCCATATCTGATTCCCCACCTCTGATTCCCGGCCTCTTATTCCCAGCATCTGATTCCCCGCCTCTGATTCCCTGCCTCTGATTCCCCATCTCCGATTCCGCACATCTGATTCCCTTCCTCTGATTCCCCGCCTCTGATTCCCCGCCTCTGATTCCCTGCCTCTGATTCCCAACCTCGGATTCCCCACCTCTGATTCCCCATATCTGATTCCCCGCCTCTGTTTCCCCGCCTCTGATTCCCCGCCTCTGATTCCCAACTCTGATTCCCCGCCTCTGATTCCCCAGCTCTGATTCCCCGTGTTTGACTCCCAGCCTCTGATTCCCTGCCCTGATTCCCCATCTCTGTTTCACCGCCTTTGATTCGCCACCTCTGATTCCCCATATCTGATTACCCGCCTCTGTTTCCCCGACTCTGATTCCCTGCCTCTGATTCCCAACCTCTGATTCCACACCTCTGATTCCCCATATCTGATTCCCCGCCTCTATTTCCCCATATCTGATTCCCCGCCTCTGATTCCCCAACTCTGATTCCCCGTCTCTGATTCCCCAGCTCTGATTCCCCGACTCTGATTCCCGGAGTCCGATTCCCTGCCTCTGATTCCCCGCCTCTGATTCCCCATCTCTGATTCCCCGCCTCTGGTTCCCCGTGTCTGATTCCCTGCCTCTGATTCCCCGCCTCTGATTCCCCGCCTCTGATTCCCTGCCACTGATTCCCTGCCCCTGATTCCCCAATTCTGATTCCCCATATCTGATTCCCCGCCTCTGTTTCCCCGCCTCTGATTCCCCACCTCTGATTCCCCATATCTGATTCCCTGCCTCTGATTCCCCAACTCTGATTCTCCGCCTCTGATTCCCCAGTTCTGAATCCCCGCCTCTGATTCCCCGCGTCTGATTCCCTGCCTCTGATTCCCCGCCTTGATTCCCCATCTCTGATTCACAACCTCTGATTCCTCACCTCTGATTCCCTATATTTCATTCCCCGCCTCTGTTTCCCCGTGTCTGATTCACTGCCTCTGATTCCCCACATCTGATTCCCCATCTCTGATTCCGCACAACCGATTCCCTGCCTATGATTCCCCGACTCTGATTCCCCACCTCTGATTCCCCAGCTCTGATTCCCCGCCTCTGATTCCCCGCGTCTGATTCCCTGCCTGTGATTCCCCGCCTCTGATTCCCCATCTCTGATTCCCCACCTCTGATTCCCCGTGTCTGATTCCCTTCCTTTGATTCCCCGCCTCTGATTCCCCGCCTCTGATTCCCTGCCACTGATTCCCCGCCCCTGATTCCCCACCTCTGATTCCCCATATCTTATTCCCCGCCTCTGTTTCCCCCCCTCTGATTCCCAGCCTCTGATTCCCCATATCTGATACCCCGCCTCTGATTCCCCATATCTGATTCCCCGCCTCTATTTCCCCATATCTGCTTCGCCGCCTCTGATTCCCCAACTCTGATTCCCCGCCTCTGATTCCCCAGCTCTGATTTCCCGCCTCTGATTCCCGGCATCCGATTCCCTGCCTCTGATTCCCCGCCTCTGATTCCCCATCTCTGATTCCCCGCCTCTGATTCCCCGTGTCTGATTCCCTGCCTCTGATTCCCCGCCTCTGATTCCCCATATCTGATTCCCCGCCTCTGTTTTCCCGCCTCTGATTCCCTGCCTCTGATTCCCCATATCTGATTCCCCGCCTCTGATTCCCCAACTCTGATTCCCAGCCTCTCATTCCCCAGCTCTGAATCCCCGCCTCTGATTCCCCGCGTCTGATTCCCTGCCTCTGATTCCCCGCCTCTGATTCCCCATCTGTGATTCACAACCTCTGATGCCCCACCTCTGATTCCCCATATCTGATTCCCCGCCTCGGTTTCCCCGCCTCTGATTCCCCGCCTCTGATTCCCCATATCTGATTCCCCGCCTCTGATTGCCCACCTCTGATTCCCCGCGTCTGATTCCCTGCCTCTGATTCCCCGCCTCTGATTCCCCATCTCTGATTCACCACCTCTGATTCCCAGCCTCTGATTCCCCATCTCTGATTCCGCACATCCGATTCCCTGCCTATGATTCCCCACCTCTGATTCCCCGCCTCTGATTCCCCATATCTGATTCCCTGCCTCTGTTTCCCCGCCTCTGATTCCCCACCTCTGTTTCCCCATATCTGATTCCCCGCCTCTGATTCCCCAACTCTAATACCCCGCCTCTGATTCCCCAGCTCTGATTCCCCGCCTCTGATTCCCCGCATCTGATTCCCTGCCTCTGATTCCCCGCCTCTGATTCCAGGCCTCTGATTCCCAGCATCTGATTCCGGCCTCTGATTCCCAGCCTCTGATTCCCTGCTTCTGATTCTGATTCCCTGCCTCTGATTCCCCATCTCTGATTCCGCACATCTGATTCCTTGCCTCTGATTCCCCACCTCTGATAACCCATATCTGATTCCCTGCCTGGGTTTCCCCGCCTCTGATTCCCCGCCTCTGTTTCCCAATATCTAAGTCCCCGCCTCTGATTCCCCAAATCTGATTCCCCACCTCTGATTCCCCAGCTCTAATTCCCCGCCTCTGATTCCCCGCATCTGATTCCCTGCATCTGATTCCAAGCCTCTGATTCCCTGCCTCTGATTCCCAACCTCTGATTCCCCACCTCTGATTCCCCATATCTGATTCCCCGCCTCTGTTTCCCCGCCTCGGATTCCCCGCCTCTGTTTCCCCATATCTGATTCCCGGCCTCTGATTCCCCGCCTCTGATTCCCCGCCTCTGATTCCCTGCCTCTGATTCCCCATCTCCGATTCCGCACATCTGATTCCCTTCCTCTGATTCCCCGCCTCTGATTTTCCGCCTCTGATTCCCTTCCTCTGATTCCCAACCTCGGATTCCCCACCTCTGATTCCCCATATCTGATTCCCCGCCTCTGTTTCCCCGCCTCAGATTCCCCGCCTCTGATTCCAAACTCTGATTCCCCGCCTCTGATTCCCCAGCTCTGATACCCCGCGTCTGATTCCCTGCCTCTGATTCCCCGCCTCTGATTCCCCATCTGTGATTCACAACCTCTGATGCCCCACCTCTGATTCCCCATATCTGATTCCCCGCCTCTGTTTCCCCGCCTCTGATTCCCCGCCTCTGATTCCCCATATCTGATTCCCCGCCTCTGATTGCCCACCTCTGATTCCCCGCGTCTGATTCCCTGCCTCTGATTCCCCGCCTCTGATTCCCCATCTCTGATTCACCACCTCTGATTCCCAGCCTCTGATTCCCCATCTCTGATTCCGCACATCCGATTCCCTGCCTATGATACCCACCTCTGATTCCCCGCCTCTGATTCCCCATATCTGATTCCCTGCCTCTGTTTCCCCGCCTCTGATTCCCCACCTCTGTTTCCCCATATCTGATTCCCCGCCTCTGATTCCCCAACTCTAATACCCCGCCTCTGATTCCCCAGCTCTGATTCCCCGCCTCTGATTCCCCGCATCTGATTCCCTGCCTCTGATTCCCCGCCTCTGATTCCAGGCCTCTGATTCCCAGCATCTGATTCCGGCCTCTGATTCCCGGCCTCTGATTCCCTGCTTCTGATTCTGATTCCCTGCCTCTGATTCCCCATCTCTGATTCCGCACATCTGATTCCTTGCCTCTGATTCCCCACCTCTGATAACCCATATCTGATTCCCCGCCTGGGTTTCCCCGCCTCTGATTCCCCGCCTCTGTTTCCCAATATCTAAGTCCCCGCCTCTGATTCCCCAAATCTGATTCCCCACCTCTGATTCCCCAGCTCTAATTCCCCGCCTCTGATTCCCCGCATCTGATTCCCTGCATCTGATTCCAAGCCTCTGATTCCCTGCCTCTGATTCCCAACCTCTGATTCCCCACCTCTGATTCCCCATATCTGATTCCCCGCCTCTGTTTCCCCGCCTCGGATTCCCCGCCTCTGTTTCCCCATATCTGATTCCCGGCCTCTGATTCCCCGCCTCTGATTCCCCGCCTCTGATTCCCTGCCTCTGATTCCCCATCTCCGATTCCGCACATCTGATTCCCTTCCTCTGATTCCCCGCCTCTGATTTTCCGCCTCTGATTCCCTGCCTCTGATTCCCAACCTCGGATTCCCCACCTCTGATTCCCCATATCTGATTCCCCGCCTCTGTTTCCCCGCCTCAGATTCCCCGCCTCTGATTCCAAACTCTGATTCCCCGCCTCTGATTCCCCAGCTCTGATTCCCCGTGTTTGATTCCCTGCCTCTGATTCCCTGCCCTGATTCCCCATCTCTGTTTCACCGCCTTTGATTCGCCACCTCTGATTCCCCATATCTGATTCCCCGCCTCTGTTTCCCCGACTCTGATTCCCTGCCTCTGATTCCCAACCTCTGATTCCACACCTCTGATTCCCCATATCTGATTCCCCGCCTCTATTTCGCCATATCTGATTCCCAGCCTCTGATTCCCCAACTCTGATTCCCCGCCTCTGATTCCCCGCCTCTGATTCCCTGCCACTGATTCCCTGCCCCTGATTCCCCACCTTTGATTCCCCACATCTGATTCCCCGCCTCTGTTTCCCCGCCTCTGATTCCCCGCCTCTGATTCCCCATATCTGATTCCCTGCCTCTGATTCCCCAACTCTGATTCCCCGCCTCTGATTCCCCAGCTCTGAATCCCCGCCTCTGATTCCCCGCGTCTGATTCCCTGCCTCTGATTCCCCGCCTTGATTCCCCATCTCTGATTCACAACCTCTGATTCCCCACCTCTGATTCCCTATATTTGATTCCCCGCCTCTGTTTCCACGCCTCTGATTCCCCTCCTCTGATTCCCGATATCTGATTCCCCGCCTCTGATTGCCCACCTCTGATTCCCAGCCTCTGATTCGCCAGCTCTGATTCCCCGCCTCTGATTCCCCGCATCTGTTTCCCTGCCTCTGATTCCCCGCCTCTGATTCCCCATCTCTGATTCACCGCCTTTGATTCGCCACCTCTGATTCCCCATATCTGATTCCCCACCTCTGATTCCCGGCCTCTTATTCCCAGCATCTGATTCCCGGCCTCTGATTCCCGGCCTCTGATTCCCCGCTTCTGATTCTGATTCCCTGCCTCTTATTCCCCATCTCTGATTCTGCACATCTGATTCCCTGCCTCTGATTCCCCACATCTGATTCCCCATATCTGATTCCCCGCCTCTGTTTCCCCGCCTCTGATTCCCCGCCTCTGTTTCCCTATATCTAATTCCCCACCTCTGATGCCCCAACTCTGATTCCCCGCCTCTGATTCCCCAGCTCTGATTCCCCGCCTCTGATTCCCTGCATCCGATTCCCCATATCTGATTCCCCGCCTCTGTTTCACCGCCTCTGATTCCCCGCCTCTGTTTCCCCATATCTGATTCCCCGCCTCTGAATCCCCAACTCTGATTCCCTTCCTCAGATTCCCCAGCTCTGATTCCCCGCCTTTGATTCCCCCCGTCTGATTCCCAGCCTCTGAATTCCCGTGTCTGATTTCCTGCCTCTGATTCCCCGCCTCTGATTCCCCATCTCTGATTCACCGCCTCTGATTCCCCACCTCTGATTCCCCCTCTCTGATTCCGCACATCCAATTCCCTGCCTCTGATTCCCCAACTCTGATTCACCACCTCTGATTCCCCAGCTCTGATTCCCCGCCTCAGATTCCCCGCGTCTGATTCCCTGCCTCTGATTCCCCGCCTCTGATTCCCTGCCTCTGATTCCCCATATCTGATTCCCCGCCTCTGATTCCCCAACTCTGATTCCCCGCTTCTGATTCCCCAGCTCTGAATCCCCGCCTCTGATTCCCCGCGTCTGATTCCCTGCCTCTGATTCCCCGCCTCTGATTCCCCATCTGTGATTCACAACCTCTGATGCCCCACCTCTGATTCCCCATATCTGATTCCCTGCCTCTGTTTCCCCGCCTCAGATTCCCCACCTCTGTTTCCCCATATCTGATTCCCCGCCTCTGATTCCCCAACTCTAATACCCCGCCTCTGATTCCCCAGCTCTGATTCCCCGCCTCTGATTCCCCGCATCTGATTCCCTGCCTCTGATTCCCCGCCTCTGATTCCAGGCCTCTGATTCCCAGCATCTGATTCCGGCCTCTGATTCCCGGCCTCTGATTCCCTTCTTCTGATTCTGATTCCCTGCCTCTGATTCCCCATATCTGATTCCCTGCCTCTGTTTCCCCGCCTCTGATTCCCCGCCTCTGATTCCCAACTCTGATTCCCCGCCTCTGATTCCCCAGCTCTGATTCCCCGTGTTTGATTCCCTGCCTCTGATTCCCTGCCCTGATTCCCCATCTCTGTTTCACCGCCTTTGATTCGCCACCTCTGATTCCCCATATCTGATTCCCCGCCTCTGTTTCCCCGACTCTGATTCCCTGCCTCTGATTCCCAACCTCTGATTCCACACCTCTGATTCCCCATATCTGATTCCCCGCCTCTATTTCCCCATATCTGATTCCCCGCCTCTGATTCCCCAACTCTGATTCCCCGCCTCTGATTCCCCAGCTCTGATTCCCCGACTCTGATTCCCGGCATCCGATTCCCTGCCTCTGATTCCCCGCCTCTGATTCCCCATCTCTGATTCCCCGCCTCTGATTCCCCGTGTCTGATTCCCTGCCTTTGATTCCCCGCCTCTGATTCCCCACCTCTGATTCCCTGCCACTGATTTCCTGCCCCTGATTCCCCACCTCTGATTCCCCACATCTGATTCCCCGCCTCTGTTTCCCCGCCTCTGATTCCCCGCCTCTGATTCCCCATATCTGATTCCCTGCCTCTGATTCCCCAACTCTGATTCCCCGCCTCTGATTCCCCAGCTCTGAATCCCCGACTCTGATTCCCCGCGTCTGATTCCCTGCCTCTGATTCCCCGCCTTGATTCCCCATCTCTGATTCACAACCTCTGATTCCCCACCTCTGATTCCCTATATTTGATTCCCCGCCTCTGTTTCCCCGCCTCTGATTCCCCGCCTCTGATTCCCCATATCTGATTCCCCGCCTCTGATTGCCCACCTCTGATTCCCAGCCTCTGATTCGCCAGCTCTGATTCCCCGCCTCTGATTCCCCGCATCTGATTCCCTGCCTCTGATTCCCCGCCTCTGATTCCCCATCTCTGATTCACCGCCTTTGATTCGCCACCTCTGATTCCCCATATCTGATTCCCCACCTCTGATTCCCGGCCTCTTATTCCCAGCATCTGATTCCCGGCCTCTGATTCCCGGCCTCTGATTCCCCGCTTCTGATTCTGATTCCCTGCCTCTTATTCCCCATCTCTGATTCCGCACATCTGATTCCCTGCCTCTGATTCCCCACCTCTGATACCCCATATCTGATTCCCCGCCTCTGTTTCCCCGCCTCTGTTTCCCCGCCTCTGTTTCCCTATATCTAATTCCCCACCTCTGATGCCCCAACTCTGATTCCCCGCCTCTGATTCCCCAGCTCTGATTCCCCGCCTCTGATTCCCTGCATCCGATTCCCCATATCTGATTCCCCGCCTCTGTTTCACCGCCTCTGATTCCCCGCCTCTGTTTCCCCATATCTGATTCCCGCCTCTGATTCCCAACTATGAATCCCCTCCTCTGATTCCCCAGCTCTGATTCCCTGCCTCTGATTCCCCGCGTCCTATTCCCTGCCTCTGATTCCCCGCCTGTGATTCCCCATCACTGATTCACCACCTCTGATTCCCTACCTCTGATTCCCCATATCTAATTCCCCGCCTCTGTTTGCCCGCCTCTGATTCCCCGCCTCTGTTTCCCCATATCTGATTCCCCGCCTCTGAATCCCCAACTCTGATTCCCTGCCTCAGATTCCCCAGCTCTGATTCCCCGCCTTTGATTCCCCCCGTCTGATTCCCAGCCTCTGAATCCCCGTGTCTGATTTCCTGCCTCTGATTCCCCGCCTCTGATTCCCCATCTCTGATTCACCGCCTCTGATTCCCCACCTCTGATTCCCCCTCTCTGATTCCGCACATCCAATTCCCTGCCTCTGATTCCCCAACTCTGATTCCCCACCTCTGATTCCCCAGCTCTGATTCCCCGCCTCAGATTCCCCGCGTCTGATTCCCTGCCTCTGATTCCCCGCCTCTTATTCCCTGCCTCTGATTCCCCATATCTGATTCCCCGCCTCTGATTCCCCAACTCTGATTCCCCGCTTCTGATTCCCCAGCTCTGAATCCCCGCCTCTGATTCCCCGCGTCTGATTCCCTGCCTCTGATTCCCCGCCTCTGATTCCCCATCTGTGATTCACAACCTCTGATGCCCCACCTCTGATTCCCCATATCTGATTCCCTGCCTCTGTTTCCCCGCCTCAGATTCCCCACCTCTGTTTCCCCATATCTGATTCCCCGCCTCTGATTCCCCAACTCTAATACCCCGCCTCTGATTCCCCAGCTCTGATTCCCCGCCTCTGATTCCCCGCATCTGATTCCCTGCCTCTGATTCCCCGCCTCTGATTCCAGGCCTCTGATTCCCAGCATCTGATTCCGGCCTCTGATTCCCGGCCTCTGATTCCCTTCTTCTGATTCTGATTCCCTGCCTCTGATTCCCCATCTCTGATTCCGCACATCTCATTCCCTGCCTCTGATTCCCCACCTCTGATTCCCCATATCTGATTCCCCGCCTCTGTTTCCCCGCCTCTGATTCCAAGCCTCTGATTCCCTGCCTCTGATTCCCAACCTCTGATTCCCCACCTCTGATTCCCCATATCTGATTCCCCGCCTCTGTTTCCCCGCCTCGGATTCCCCGCCTCTGTTTCCACATATCTGATTCCCGGCCTCTGATTCCCCGCCTCTGATTCCCCATATCTGATTCCCCGCCTCTGATTCCCTAGCTCTGAATCCCCGCCGCTGTTTCCCCGCGTCTGATTCCCTGCCTCTGATTCCCCGCCTTGATTCCCCATTTATGATTCACAACCTCTGATTCCCCACCTCTGATTCCCTATATTTGATTCCCCGCCTCTGTTTCCCCGCCTCTGATTCCCCGCCTCTGATTCCCCATATCTGATTCCCCGCCTCTGATTGCCCACCTCTGATTCCCAGCCTCTGATTCGCCAGCTCTGATTCCCCGCCTCTGATTCCCCGCATCTGATTCCCTGCCTCTGATTCCCCGCCTCTGATTCCCCATCTCTGATTCACCGCCTTTGATTCGCCACCTCTGATTCCCCATATCTGATTCCCCACCTCTGTTTCCCCGCCTCTTATTCCCCGCCTCTGATTTTCCATATCTCATTCCCCGCCTCTGAATCCCCATCTCTGATTCCCGGACTCTGATTCCCCTCCTCTGATTCCCGGCCTCTTATTCCCAGCATCTGATTCCCGGCCTCTGATTCCCGGCCTCTGATTCCCCGCTTCTGATTCCCTGCCTCTGATTCCCCATCTCTGATTCCGCACATCTGATTCCCTGCCTCTGATTCCCCACCTCTGATTCTCCATATCTGATTCCCCGCCTCTGTTTCCCCGCCTCTGATTCCCCGCCTCTGTTTCCCTATATCTAATTCCCCACCTCTGATGCCCCAACTCTGATTCCCCGCCTCTGATTCCCCAGCTCTGATTCCCCGCCTCTGATTCCCTGCATCCGATTCCCCATATCTGATTCCCCGCCTCTGTTTCCCCGCCTCTGATTCCCCGCCTCTGTTTCCCCATATCTGATTCCCGCCTCTGATTCCCAACTATGATTCCCCGCCTCCGATTCCCCAGCTCAGATTCCCTGCCTCTGATTCCCCGCGTTCTATTCCCTGCCTCTGATTCCCCGCCTGTGATTCCCCATCACTGATTCACCACCTCTGATTCCCTACCTCTGATTCCCCATATCTAATTCCCCGCCTCTGTTTGCCCGCCTCTGATTCCCCGCCTCTGTTTCCCCATATCTGATTCCCCGCCTCTGAATCCCCAACTCTGATTCCCTGCCTCAGATTCCCCAGCTCTGATTCCCCGCGTCAGATTCCCCGCGTCTGATTCCCTGCCTCTGATTCCCAGCCTCTGAATCCCCGTGTCTGATTTCCTGCCTCTGATTCCCCGCCACTGATTCCCCATCTCTGATTCACCGCCTCTGATTCCCCACCTCTGATTCCCCATCTCTGATTCCGCACATCCAATTCCCTGCCTCTGATTCCCCAACTCTGATTCCCCACCTCTGATTCCCCAGCTCTGATTCCCCGCCTCAGATTCCCCGTGTCTGATTCCCTGCTTCTGATTCCCCGCCTCTGATTCCCTGCCTCTGATTCCCCATATCTGATTCCCCGCCTCTGATTCCCCAACTCTGATTCCCCGCCTCTGATTCCCCAGCTCTGAATCACCGCCTCTGATTCCCCGCGTCTGATTCCCTGCCTCTGATTCCCCGCCTCTGATTCCCCATCTGTGATTCACAACCTCTGATGCCCCACCTCTGATTCCCCATATCTGATTCCCCGCCTCTGTTTCCCCGCCTCTGATTCCCCGCCTCTGATTCCCCATATCTGATTCCCCGCCTCTGATTGCCCACCTCTGATTCCCCGCGTCTGATACCCTGCCTCTGATTCCCCGCCTCTGATTCCCCATCTCTGATTCACCACCTCTGATTCCCGGCCTCTGCTTCCCCATCTCTGATTCCGCACATCCGATTCCCTGCCTATGTTTCCCCACCTCTGATTCCCCGCCTCTGATTCCCCATATCTGATTCCCTGCCTCTGTTTCCCCGCCTCTGATTCCCTACCTCTGTTTCCCCATATCTGATTCCCCGCCTCTGATTCCCCAACTCTAATACCCCGCCTCTGATTCCCCAGCTCTGATTCCCCGCCTCTGATTCCCCGCATCTGATTCCCTGCCTCTGATTCCCCGCCTCTGATTCCAGGCCTCTGATTCCCATCATCTGATTCCGGCCTCTGATTTCCGGCCTCTGATTCCCTGCTTCTGATTCTGATTCCCTGCCTCTGATTCCCCATCTCTGATTCCGCACATCTGATTCCCTGCCTCTGATTCCCCACCTCTGATTCCCCATATCTGATTCCCCGCCTCTGTTCCCCGCCTCTGATTCCCCGCCTCTGTTTCCCAATATCTAAGTCCCCACCTCTGATTCCCCAAATCTGATTCCCCACCTCTGATTCCCCAGCTCTGATTCCCCGCCTCTGATGCCCCGCATCTGATTCCCTGCATCTGATTCCAAGCCTCTGATTCCCTGACTCTGATTCCCAACCTCTGATTCCCCACCTCTGATTCCCCATATCTGATTCCCCGCCTCTGTTTCCCCGCCTCGGATTCCCCGCCTCAGTTTCCCCATATCTGATTCTCGGCCTCCGATTCCCGGCCTCTGATTCCCCGCCTCTGATTCCCCGCCTCTGATTCCCTGCCTCTGATTCCCCATCTCCGATTCCGCACATCTGATTCCCTTCCTCTGATTCCCCGCCTCTGATTCCCCGCCCCTGATTCCCTGCCTCTGATTCCCAACCTCTGATTCCCCACCTCTGATTCCCCGCCTCTGCTTCCCCGCCTCTGATTCCCCGCCTCTGATTCCCAACTCTGATTCCCCGCCTCTGATTCCCCAGCTCTGATTCCCCGTGTTTGATTCCCTGCCTCTGATTCCCTGCCCTGATTCCCCATCTCTGTTTCACCGCCTTTGATTCGCCACCTCTGATTCCACATATCTGATTCCCCGCCTCTGTTTCCCCGACTCTGATTCCCTTCCTCTGATTCCCAACCTCTGATTCCACACCTCTGATTCCCCATATCTGATTCCCCGCCTCTATTTCCCCATATCTGAATCCCCGCCTCTGATTCCCCAACTCTGATTCCCCGCCTCTGATTCCCCAGCTCTGATTCCCCGACTCTGATTCCCGGCGTCCGATTCCCTGCCTCTGATTCCCCGCCTCTGATTCCACATCTCTGATTCCCCGCCTCTGATTCCCCGTGTCTGATTCCCCATATCTGATTCCCCGCCTCTGATTGCCCACCTCTGATTCCCAGCCTCTGATTCGCCAGCTCTGATTCCCCGCCTCTGATTCCCCGCATCTGATTCCCTGCCTCTGATTCCCGGCCTCTGATTCCCTGCTTCTGATTCTGATTCCCTGCCTCTGATTCCCCATCTCCGATTCCGCACATCTGATTCCCTGCCTCTGATTCCCCACCTCTGATTCCCCATATCTGATTCCCCGCCTCTGTTTCCCCGCCTCTGATTCCCCGACTGTTTCCCCATATCTGATTCCCCGCCTCTGATTCCCCAACTCTGATTCCCCTCCTCTAATTCGCCAGCTATGATTCCCCGCCTCTGATTCCCTGCGTCTGATTCCCTGCCTCTGATTCCCAGCCTCTGATTCCCCTTTTCTGATTCACCACCTCTGAATCCCCACCTCTGATTCCCCATCTCTGATTCCGCACATCCGATTCCCTGCCTCTGATTCCCCGCCTCTGATTCCCCGCCTCTGATTCGCAACCTCAAATTCCCCACCTCTGATTCCCCATATCTGATTCCCCGCCTCTGTTTCCCTGCCTCTGATTCCCGGCCTCTGTTTCCCCATATCTGATTCCCCTCCTCTGATTCCCCAACTCTGATTCCCCGCCTCTGATTCCCCAGCTCTGATTCCCCGACTTTTATTCCCGGCCTCTGATTCCCTGCCACTGATTCCCCGCCCCTGATTCCCCACCTCTGATTCCCCATATCTGATTCCCCGCCTCTGTTTCCCCAGCTCTGATTCCCTGCCTCTGATTCCCTGCCCTGATTCCCCATCTCTGTTTCACCGCCTTTGATTCGCCACCTCTGATTCCCCATATCTGATTCCCCGCCTCTGTTTCCCCGCCTCTGATTCCCTGCCTCTGATTCCCAACCTCTGATTCCACACCTCTGATTCCCCATATCTGATTCCCCGCCTCTATTTCCCCATATCTGATTCCCCGCCTCTGATTCCCCAACTCTGATTCCCCGCCTCTGATTCCCCAGCTCTGATTCCCCGCCTCTGATTCCCGGCGTCCGATTCCCTGCCTCTGATTCCCCGCCTCTGATTCACCATCTCTGATTCCCCGCCTCTGATTCCCCATCTCTGATTCACCGCCTTTGATTCGCCACCTCTGATTCCCCATATCTGATTCCCCACCTCTGTTTCCCCGCCTCTTATTCCCCGCCTCTGATTTTCCATATCTCATTCCCCGCCTCTGAATCCCCATCTCTGATTCCCGGACTCTGATTCCCCTCCTCTGATTCCCGGCCTCTTATTCCCAGCATCTGATTCCCGGCCTCTGATTCCCGGCCTCTGATTCCCCGCTTCTGATTCCCTGCCTCTGATTCCCCATCTCTGATTCCGCACATCTGATTCCCTGCCTCTGATTCCCCACCTCTGATTCTCCATATCTGATTCCCCGCCTCTGTTTCCCCGCCTCTGATTCCCCGCCTCTGTTTCCCTATATCTAATTCCCCACCTCTGATGCCCCAACTCTGATTCCCCGCCTCTGATTCCCCAGCTCTGATTCCCCGCCTCTGATTCCCTGCATCCGATTCCCCATATCTGATTCCCCGCCTCTGTTTCCCCGCCTCTGATTCCCCGCCTCTGTTTCCCCATATCTGATTCCCGCCTCTGATTCCCAACTATGATTCCCCGCCTCCGATTCCCCAGCTCAGATTCCCTGCCTCTGATTCCCCGCGTTCTATTCCCTGCCTCTGATTCCCCGCCTGTGATTCCCCATCACTGATTCACCACCTCTGATTCCCTACCTCTGATTCCCCATATCTAATTCCCCGCCTCTGTTTGCCCGCCTCTGATTCCCCGCCTCTGTTTCCCCATATCTGATTCCCCGCCTCTGAATCCCCAACTCTGATTCCCTGCCTCAGATTCCCCAGCTCTGATTCCCCGCCTCAGATTCCCCGCGTCTGATTCCCTGCCTCTGATTCCCAGCCTCTGAATCCCCGTGTCTGATTTCCTGCCTCTGATTCCCCGCCACTGATTCCCCATCTCTGATTCACCGCCTCTGATTCCCCACCTCTGATTCCCCATCTCTGATTCCGCACATCCAATTCCCTGCCTCTGATTCCCCAACTCTGATTCCCCACCTCTGATTCCCCAGCTCTGATTCCCCGCCTCAGATTCCCCGTGTCTGATTCCCTGCTTCTGATTCCCCGCCTCTGATTCCCTGCCTCTGATTCCCCATATCTGATTCCCCGCCTCTGATTCCCCAACTCTGATTCCCCGCCTCTGATTCCCCAGCTCTGAATCACCGCCTCTGATTCCCCGCGTCTGATTCCCTGCCTCTGATTCCCCGCCTCTGATTCCCCATCTGTGATTCACAACCTCTGATGCCCCACCTCTGATTCCCCATATCTGATTCCCCGCCTCTGTTTCCCCGCCTCTGATTCCCCGCCTCTGATTCCCCATATCTGATTCCCCGCCTCTGATTGCCCACCTCTGATTCCCCGCGTCTGATACCCTGCCTCTGATTCCCCGCCTCTGATTCCCCATCTCTGATTCACCACCTCTGATTCCCGGCCTCTGCTTCCCCATCTCTGATTCCGCACATCCGATTCCCTGCCTATGTTTCCCCACCTCTGATTCCCCGCCTCTGATTCCCCATATCTGATTCCCTGCCTCTGTTTCCCCGCCTCTGATTCCCTACCTCTGTTTCCCCATATCTGATTCCCCGCCTCTGATTCCCCAACTCTAATACCCCGCCTCTGATTCCCCAGCTCTGATTCCCCGCCTCTGATTCCCCGCATCTGATTCCCTGCCTCTGATTCCCCGCCTCTGATTCCAGGCCTCTGATTCCCATCATCTGATTCCGGCCTCTGATTTCCGGCCTCTGATTCCCTGCTTCTGATTCTGATTCCCTGCCTCTGATTCCCCATCTCTGATTCCGCACATCTGATTCCCTGCCTCTGATTCCCCACCTCTGATTCCCCATATCTGATTCCCCGCCTCTGTTCCCCGCCTCTGATTCCCCGCCTCTGTTTCCCAATATCTAAGTCCCCACCTCTGATTCCCCAAATCTGATTCCCCACCTCTGATTCCCCAGCTCTGATTCCCCGCCTCTGATGCCCCGCATCTGATTCCCTGCATCTGATTCCAAGCCTCTGATTCCCTGACTCTGATTCCCAACCTCTGATTCCCCACCTCTGATTCCCCATATCTGATTCCCCGCCTCTGTTTCCCCGCCTCGGATTCCCCGCCTCAGTTTCCCCATATCTGATTCTCGGCCTCCGATTCCCGGCCTCTGATTCCCCGCCTCTGATTCCCCGCCTCTGATTCCCTGCCTCTGATTCCCCATCTCCGATTCCGCACATCTGATTCCCTTCCTCTGATTCCCCGCCTCTGATTCCCCGCCCCTGATTCCCTGCCTCTGATTCCCAACCTCTGATTCCCCACCTCTGATTCCCCGCCTCTGCTTCCCCGCCTCTGATTCCCCGCCTCTGATTCCCAACTCTGATTCCCCGCCTCTGATTCCCCAGCTCTGATTCCCCGTGTTTGATTCCCTGCCTCTGATTCCCTGCCCTGATTCCCCATCTCTGTTTCACCGCCTTTGATTCGCCACCTCTGATTCCACATATCTGATTCCCCGCCTCTGTTTCCCCGACTCTGATTCCCTTCCTCTGATTCCCAACCTCTGATTCCACACCTCTGATTCCCCATATCTGATTCCCCGCCTCTATTTCCCCATATCTGAATCCCCGCCTCTGATTCCCCAACTCTGATTCCCCGCCTCTGATTCCCCAGCTCTGATTCCCCGACTCTGATTCCCGGCGTCCGATTCCCTGCCTCTGATTCCCCGCCTCTGATTCCACATCTCTGATTCCCCGCCTCTGATTCCCCGTGTCTGATTCCCCATATCTGATTCCCCGCCTCTGATTGCCCACCTCTGATTCCCAGCCTCTGATTCGCCAGCTCTGATTCCCCGCCTCTGATTCCCCGCATCTGATTCCCTGCCTCTGATTCCCGGCCTCTGATTCCCTGCTTCTGATTCTGATTCCCTGCCTCTGATTCCCCATCTCCGATTCCGCACATCTGATTCCCTGCCTCTGATTCCCCACCTCTGATTCCCCATATCTGATTCCCCGCCTCTGTTTCCCCGCCTCTGATTCCCCGACTGTTTCCCCATATCTGATTCCCCGCCTCTGATTCCCCAACTCTGATTCCCCTCCTCTAATTCGCCAGCTATGATTCCCCGCCTCTGATTCCCTGCGTCTGATTCCCTGCCTCTGATTCCCAGCCTCTGATTCCCCTTTTCTGATTCACCACCTCTGAATCCCCACCTCTGATTCCCCATCTCTGATTCCGCACATCCGATTCCCTGCCTCTGATTCCCCGCCTCTGATTCCCCGCCTCTGATTCGCAACCTCAAATTCCCCACCTCTGATTCCCCATATCTGATTCCCCGCCTCTGTTTCCCTGCCTCTGATTCCCGGCCTCTGTTTCCCCATATCTGATTCCCCTCCTCTGATTCCCCAACTCTGATTCCCCGCCTCTGATTCCCCAGCTCTGATTCCCCGACTTTTATTCCCGGCCTCTGATTCCCTGCCACTGATTCCCCGCCCCTGATTCCCCACCTCTGATTCCCCATATCTGATTCCCCGCCTCTGTTTCCCCAGCTCTGATTCCCTGCCTCTGATTCCCTGCCCTGATTCCCCATCTCTGTTTCACCGCCTTTGATTCGCCACCTCTGATTCCCCATATCTGATTCCCCGCCTCTGTTTCCCCGCCTCTGATTCCCTGCCTCTGATTCCCAACCTCTGATTCCACACCTCTGATTCCCCATATCTGATTCCCCGCCTCTATTTCCCCATATCTGATTCCCCGCCTCTGATTCCCCAACTCTGATTCCCCGCCTCTGATTCCCCAGCTCTGATTCCCCGCCTCTGATTCCCGGCGTCCGATTCCCTGCCTCTGATTCCCCGCCTCTGATTCACCATCTCTGATTCCCCGCCTCTGATTCCCCGTGTCTGATTCCCTGCCTCTGATTCCCCGGCTCAGATTCCCCGCCTCTGATTCCCTGCCACTGATTCCCTGCCCCTGATTCCCCACCTCTGATTCCCCATATCTGATTCCCCGCCTCTGTTTCCCCGCCTCTGATTCCCCGCCTCTGATTCCCCATATCTGATTCCCTGCCTCTGATTCCCCAACTCTGATTCCCCGCCTCTGATTCCCCAGCTCTGAATCCCCGCCTCTGATTCCCCGCGTCTGATTCCCTCCCTCTGATTCCCCGCCTTGATTCCCCATCTCTGATTCACAACCTCTGATTCCCCACCTCTGATTCCCCATATCTGATTCCCCGCCTCTGTTTCCCCGCCTCTGATTCCCCATATCTGATTCCCCGGCTCTGATTGCCCACCTCTGATTCCCCGCCTCTGATTCGCCAGCTCTGATTCCCCGCCTCTGAATCCCCGCATCTGATTCCCTGCCTCTGATTCCCCGCCTCTGATTCCCCATCTCTGATTCACTGCCTTTGATTCGCCACCTCTTATTCCCCATATCTGATTCCCCACCTCTGTTTCCCCGCATCTGATTCCCCGCCTCTGATTCTCCATATCTCATTCCCCGCCTCTGAATCCCCATCTCTGATTCCCAGACTCTGAATCCCCACCTCTGATTCCCGGCCCCTTATTCCCAGCATCTGATTCCCGGACTCTGATTCCCGGCCTCTGATTCCCCGCTTCTGATTCTGATTCCCTGCCTCTGATTCCCCATCTCTGATTCCGCACATCTGATTCCCTGCCTCTGATTCCCCACCTCTGATTCCCCATATCTGATTCCCCGCCTCTGTTTCCCCGCCTCTGATTCCCCGCCTCTGTTTCCCCATATCTTATTCCCCACCTCTGATGCCCCAACTCTGATTCCCCACCTCTGATTCCCCAGCTCTGATTCCCCGCCTCTGATTCCCCGCATCCGATTCCCCATGTCTGATTCCCCGCCTCTGTTTCCCCGCCTCTGATTCCCCGCCTCTGTTTCCCCATATCTGATTCCCCGCCTCTGTTTCCCCGCCTCTGATTCCCCGCCTCTGATTCCCCATATCTAATTCCCCACCTCTGATGCCCCAACTCTGATTCCCCACATCTGATTCCCCAGCTCTGATTCCCCGCCTCTGATTCCCCGCATCCGATTCCCCATGTCTGATTTCCCACCTCTGATTCCCCATATCTAATTCCCCGCCTCTGCTTGCCCGCCTCTCATTCCCCGCCTCTGTTTCCCCATATCTGATTCCCCGCCTCTGAATCCCCAACTCTGATTCCCTGCCTCTGATTCACCAGCTCTGATTCCCCGCCTTTGATTCCCCCCGTCTGATTCCCAGCCTCTGAATCCCTGTCTGATTTCCTGCCTCTGATTCCCCGCCTCTGATTCCCCATCTCTGATTCACTGCCTCTGATTCCCCACATCTGATTCCCCATCTCTGATTCTGCACAACCGATTCCCTGCCTCTGATTCCCCGACTCTGATTCCCCACCTCTGATTCCCCAGCTCTGATTCCCCGCCTCTGATTCCCCGCGTCTGATTCCCTGCCTGTGATTCCCCACCTCTGATTCCCCGTGTCTGATTCCCTTCCTTTGATTCCCTTCCTTTGATTCCCCGCCTCTGATTCCCCGCCTCTGATTCCCTGCCACTGATTCCCCGCCCCTGATTCCCCACCTCTGATTCCCCATATCTTATTCCCCGCCTCTGTTTCCCCCCCTCTGATTCCCAACCTCTGATTCCCCATATCTGATTCCCCGCCTCTGATACCCCATATCTGATTCCCCGCCTCTATTTCCCCATATCTGCTTCGCCGCCTCTGATTCCCCAACTCTGATTCCCCGCCTCTGATTACCCAGCTCTGATTTCCCGCCTCTGATTCCCGGCATCCGATTCCCTGCCTCTGATTCCCCGCCTCTGATTCCCCATCTCTGATTCCCCGCCTCTGATTCCCCATCTCTGATTCACTGCCTTTGATTCGCCACCTCTTATTCCCCATATCTGATTCCCCACCTCTGTTTCCCCGCATCTGATTCCCCGCCTCTGATTCTCCATATCTCATTCCCCGCCTCTGAATCCCCATCTCTGATTCCCAGACTCTGAATCCCCACCTCTGATTCCCGGCCTCTTATTCCCAGCATCTGATTCCCGGCCTCTGATTCCCGGCCTCTGATTCCCCGCTTCTGATTCTGATTCCCTGCCTCTGATTCCCCATCTCTGATTCCGCACATCTGATTCCCTGCCTCTGATTCCCCACCTCTGATTCCCCATATCTGATTCCCCGCCTCTGTTTCCCCGCCTCTGATTCCCCGCCTCTGTTTCCCCATATCTTATTCCCCACCTCTGATGCCCCAACTCTGATTCCCCACCTCTGATTCCCCAGCTCTGATTTCCCGCCTCTGATTCCCCGCATCCGATTCCCCATGTCTGATTCCCCGCCTCTGTTTCCCCGCCTCTGATTCCCCGCCTCTGTTTCCCCATATCTGATTCCCCGCCTCTGTTTCCCCGCCTCTGATTCCCCGCCTCTGATTCCCCATATCTAATTCCCCACCTCTGATGCCCCAACTCTGATTCCCCACATCTGATTCCCCAGCTCTGATTCCCCGCCTCTGATTCCCCGCATCCGATTCCCCATGTCTGATTTCCCACCTCTGATTCCCCATATCTAATTCCCCGCCTCTGCTTGCCCGCCTCTCATTCCCCGCCTCTGTTTCCCCATATCTGATTCCCCGCCTCTGAATCCCCAACTCTGATTCCCTGCCTCTGATTCACCAGCTCTGATTCCCCGCCTTTGATTCCCCCCGTCTGATTCCCAGCCTCTGAATCCCTGTCTGATTTCCTGCCTCTGATTCCCCGCCTCTGATTCCCCATCTCTGATTCACTGCCTCTGATTCCCCACATCTGATTCCCCATCTCTGATTCTGCACCACCGATTCCCTGCCTCTGATTCCCCGACTCTGATTCCCCACCTCTGATTCCCCAGCTCTGATTCCCCGCCTCTGATTCCCCGCGTCTGATTCCCTGCCTGTGATTCCCCACCTCTGATTCCCCGTGTCTGATTCCCTTCCTTTGATTCCCTTCCTTTGATTCCCCGCCTCTGATTCCCCGCCTCTGATTCCCTGCCACTGATTCCCCGCCCCTGATTCCCCACCTCTGATTCCCCATATCTTATTCCCCGCCTCTGTTTCCCCCCTCTGATTCCCAGCCTCTGATTCCCCATATCTGATTCCCCGCCTCTGATACCCCATATCTGATTCCCCGCCTCTATTTCCCCATATCTGCTTCGCCGCCTCTGATTCCCCAACTCTGATTCCCCGCCTCTGATTACCCAGCTCTGATTTCCCGCCTCTGATTCCCGGCATCCGATTCCCTGCCTCTGATTCCCCGCCTCTGATTCCCCATCTCTGATTCCCCGCCTCTGATTCCCCGTGTCTAATTCCCTGCCTCTGATTCCCCGCCTCTGATTCCCCATATCTGATTCCCCGCCTCTGTTTTCCCGCCTCTGATTCCCTGCCTCTGATTCCCCATATCTGATTCCCCGCCTCTGATTCCCCAACTCTGATTCCCCGCCTCTGATTCCCCGCGTCTGATTCCCTGCCTCTGATTCCCCGCCTCTGATTCCCCATCTGTGATTCACAACCTCTGATGCCCCACCACTGATTCCCCATATCTGATTCCCCGCCTCTGTTTCCCCGCCTCTGATTCCACACTTCTGATTCCCCACCTCTGATTCCCCGCCTCTGATTGCACGCCTCTGATTCCCCGCCTCTGATTCCCCGCCTCTGATTCCCCGCCTCTGATTCCCCTCCTCTGATACCCCGCCTCTGATTCCCCACCTCTGCTTCCCCGCATCTGATTCCCCGCCTCTGATTCCCCGCCTCTGATTCCCTGCCTCTGATTCCCCGCCTCTGATTCCGCGCCTCTGATTCCCCGCCTATGTTTACCCGCCTCTGTTTACCCACCTGTTTCCCCGCCTCTGATTCCCCACCTCAGATTCCCTGCCTCAGATTCCATGCCTCTGATTTCCTGCCTCTGATTCCCTGCCTCTGATTCCCTGCATCTGATTGCCCGCCTCTGATTCTCCGCCTCTGATTCCCCGCCTCTGATTCCCCACCTCTGATTCCCCGCTTCTGATTCCCGGCGTCCGATTCCCTGCCTCTGATTCCCCGCCTCTGATTCACCATCTCTGATTCCCCACCTCTGATTCCCCGTGTCTGATTCCCTGCCTCTGATTCCCCGGCTCAGATTCCCCGCCTCTGATTCCCTGCCACTGATTCCCTGCCCCTGATTCCCCACCTCTGATTCCCCATATCTGATTCCCCGCCTCTGTTTCCCCGCCTCTGATTCCCCGCCTCTGATTCCCCATATCTGATTCCCTGCCTCTGATTCCCCAACTCTGATTCCCCGCCTCTGATTCCCCAGCTCTGAATCCCCGCCTCTGATTCCCCGCGTCTGATTCCCTCCCTCTGATTCCCCGCCTTGATTCCCCATCTCTGATTCACAACCTCTGATTCCCCACCTCTGATTCCCCATATCTGATTCCCCGCCTCTGTTTCCCCGCCTCTGATTCCCCATATCTGATTCCCCGGCTCTGATTGCCCACCTCTGATTCCCCGCCTCTGATTCGCCAGCTCTGATTCCCCGCCTCTGAATCCCCGCATCTGATTCCCTGCCTCTGATTCCCCGCCTCTGATTCCCCATCTCTGATTCACTGCCTTTGATTCGCCACCTCTGATTCCCCATATCTGATTCCCCACCTCTGTTTCCCCGCCTCTGATTCCCCGCCTCTGATTCTCCATATCTCATTCCCCGCCTCTGAATCCCCATCTCTGATTCCCAGACTCTGAATCCCCACCTCTGATTCCCGGCCTCTTATTCCCAGCATCTGATTCCCGGCCTCTGATTCCCGGCCTCTGATTCCCCGCTTCTGATTCTGATTCCCTGCCTCTGATTCCCCATCTCTGATTCCGCACATCTGATTCCCTGCCTCTGATTCCCCACCTCAAATTCCCCATATCTGATTCCCCGCCTCTGTTTCCCCGCCTCTGATTCCCCGCCTCTGTTTCCCCATATCTTATTCCCCACCTCTGATGCCCCAACTCTGATTCCCCACCTCTGATTCCCCAGCTCTGATTCCCCGCCTCTGATTCCCCGCATCCGATTCCCCATGTCTGATTCCCCGCCTCTGTTTCCCCGCCTCTGATTCCCCGCCTCTGTTTCCCCATATCTGATTCCCCGCCTCTGTTTCCCCGCCTCTGATTCCCCGCCTCTGATTCCCCATATCTAATTCCCCACCTCTGATGCCCCAACTCTGATTCCCCACATCTGATTCCCCAGCTCTGATTCCCCGCCTCTGATTCCCCGCATCCGATTCCCCATGTCTGATTTCCTACCTCTGATTCCCCATATCTAATTCCCCGCCTCTGCTTGCCCGCCTCTCATTCCCCGCCTCTGTTTCCCCATATCTGATTCCCCGCCTCTGAATCCCCAACTCTGATTCCCTGCCTCTGATTCACCAGCTCTGATTCCCCGCCTTTGATTCCCCCCGTCTGATTCCCAGCCTCTGAATCCCTGTCTGATTTCCTGCCTCTGATTCCCCGCCTCTGATTCCCCATCTCTGATTCACTGCCTCTGATTCCCCACATCTGATTCCCCATCTCTGATTCTGCACAACCGATTCCCTGCCTCTGATTCCCCGACTCTGATTCCCCACCTCTGATTCCCCAGCTCTGATTCCCCGCCTCTGATTCCCCGCGTCTGATTCCCTGCCTGTGATTCCCCACCTCTGATTCCCCGTGTCTGATTCCCTTCCTTTGATTCCCTTCCTTTGATTCCCCGCCTCTGATTCCCCGCCTCTGATTCCCTGCCACTGATTCCCCGCCCCTGATTCCCCACCTCTGATTCCCCATATCTTATTCCCCGCCTCTGTTTCCCCCCCTCTGATTCCCAGCCTCTGATTCCCCATATCTGATTCCCCGCCTCTGATTCCCCACCTCTATTTCCCCATATCTGCTTCGCCGCCTCTGATTCCCCAACTCTGATTCCCCGCCTCTGATTACCCAGCTCTGATTTCCCGCCTCTGATTCCCGGCATCCGATTCCCTGCCTCTGATTCCCCGCCTCTGATTCCCCATCTCTGATTCCCCGCCTCTGATTCCCCGTGTCTAATTCCCTGCCTCTGATTCCCCGCCTCTGATTCCCCATATCTGATTCCCCGCCTCTGTTTTCCCGCCTCTGATTCCCTGCCTCTGATTCCCCATATCTGATTCCCCGCCTCTGATTCCCCAACTCTGATTCCCCGCCTCTGATTCCCCAGCTCTGAATCCCCGCCTCTGATTCCCCGCGTCTGATTCCCTGCCTCTGATTCCCCGCCTCTGATTCCCCATCTGTGATTCACAACCTCTGATGCCCCACCTCTGATTCCCCATATCTGATTCCCCGCCTCTGTTTCCCCGCCTCTGATTCCACACTTCTGATTCCCCACCTCTGATTCCCCGCCTCTGATTGCACGCCTCTGATTCCCCGCCTCTGATTCCCCGCCTCTGATTCCCCGCCTCTGATACCCCTCCTCTGATTCCCTGCCTCTGATTCCCCGCCTCTGATTCCCCATCTCTGATTCACTGCCTTTGATTCGCCACCTCTTATTCCCCATATCTGATTCCCCACCTCTGTTTCCCCGCATCTGATTCCCCGCCTCTGATTCTCCATATCTCATTCCCCGCCTCTGAATCCCCATCTCTGATTCCCAGACTCTGAATCCCCACCTCTGATTCCCGGCCTCTTATTCCCAGCATCTGATTCCCGGCCTCTGATTCCCGGCCTCTGATTCCCCGCTTCTGATTCTGATTCCCTGCCTCTGATTCCCCATCTCTGATTCCGCACATCTGATTCCCTGCCTCTGATTCCCCACCTCTGATTCCCCATATCTGATTCCCCGCCTCTGTTTCCCCGCCTCTGATTCCCCGCCTCTGTTTCCCCATATCTTATTCCCCACCTCTGATGCCCCAACTCTGATTCCCCACCTCTGATTCCCCAGCTCTGATTCCCCGCCTCTGATTCCCCGCATCCGATTCCCCATGTCTGATTCCCCGCCTCTGTTTCCCCGCCTCTGATTCCCCGCCTCTGTTTCCCCATATCTGATTCCCCGCCTCTGTTTCTCCGCCTCTGATTCCCCGCCTCTGATTCCCCATATCTAATTCCCCACCTCTGATGCCCCAACTCTGATTCCCCACATCTGATTCCCCAGCTCTGATTCCCCGCCTCTGATTCCCCGCATCCGATTCCCCATGTCTGATTTCCTACCTCTGATTCCCCATATCTAATTCCCCGCCTCTGCTTGCCCGCCTCTCATTCCCCGCCTCTGTTTCCCCATATCTGATTCCCCGCCTCTGAATCCCCAACTCTGATTCCCTGCCTCTGATTCACCAGCTCTGATTCCCCGCCTTTGATTCCCCCCGTCTGATTCCCAGCCTCTGAATCCCTGTCTGATTTCCTGCCTCTGATTCCCCGCCTCTGATTCCCCATCTCTGATTCACTGCCTCTGATTCCCCACATCTGATTCCCCATCTCTGATTCTGCACAACCGATTCCCTGCCTCTGATTCCCCGACTCTGATTCCCCACCTCTGATTCCCCAGCTCTGATTCCCCGCCTCTGATTCCCCACGTCTGATTCCCTGCCTGTGATTCCCCACCTCTGATTCCCCGTGTCTGATTCCCTTCCTTTGATTCCCTTCCTTTGATTCCCCGCCTCTGATTCCCCGCCTCTGATTCCCTGCCACTGATTCCCCGCCCCTGATTCCCCACCTCTGATTCCCCATATCTTATTCCCCGCCTCTGTTTCCCCCCCTCTGATTCCCAGCCTCTGATTCCCCATATCTGATTCCCCGCCTCTGATTCCCCATATCTGATTCCCCACCTCTATTTCCCCATATCTGCTTCGCCGCCTCTGATTCCCCAACTCTGATTCCCCGCCTCTGATTACCCAGCTCTGATTTGCCGCCTCTGATTCCCGGCATCCGATTCCCTGCCTCTGATTCCCCGCCTCTGATTCCCCATCTCTGATTCCCCGCCTCTGATTCCCCGTGTCTAATTCCCTGCCTCTGATTCCCCGCCTCTGATTCCCCATATCTGATTCCCCGCCTCTGTTTTCCCGCCTCTGATTCCCTGCCTCTGATTCCCCATATCTGATTCCCCGCCTCTGATTCCCCAACTCTGATTCCCCGCCTCTGATTCCCCAGCTCTGAATCCCCGCCTCTGATTCCCCGCGTCTGATTCCCTGCCTCTGATTCCCCGCCTCTGATTCCCCATCTGTGATTCACAACCTCTGATGCCCCACCTCTGATTCCCCATATCTGATTCCCCGCCTCTGTTTCCCCGCCTCTGATTCCACACTTCTGATTCCCCACCTCTGATTCCCCGCCTCTGATTGCACGCCTCTGATTCCCCGCCTCTGATTCCCCGCCTCTGATTCCCCGCCTCTGATACCCCTCCTCTGATTCCATGCCTCTTATTCCCCGCCTCTGATTCCCCATCTCTGATTCCCCGCCTCTGATTCCCCGTGTCTAATTCCCTGCCTCTGATTCCCCGCCTCTGATTCCCCATATCTGATTCCCCGCCTCTGTTTTCCCGCCTCTGATTCCCTGCCTCTGATTCCCCATATCTGATTCCCCGCCTCTGATTCCCCAACTCTGATTCCCCGCCTCTGATTCCCCAGCTCTGAATCCCCGCCTCTGATTCCCCGCGTCTGATTCCCTGCCTCTGATTCCCCGCCTCTGATTCCCCATCTGTGATTCACAACCTCTGATGCCCCACCTCTGATTCCCCATATCTGATTCCCCGCCTCTGTTTCCCCGCCTCTGATTCCACACTTCTTATTCCCCACCTCTGATTCCCCGCCTCTGATTGCACGCCTCTGATTCCCCGCCTCTGATTCCCCGCCTCTGATTCCCCGCCTCTGATACCCCTCCTCTGATTCCCTGCCTCTGATTCCCCGCCTCTGATTCCCCATCTCTGATTCACTGCCTTTGATTCGCCACCTCTTATTCCCCATATCTGATTCCCCACCTCTGTTTCCCCGCATCTGATTCCCCGCCTCTGATTCTCCATATCTCATTCCCCGCCATTGAATCCCCATCTCTGATTCCCAGACTCTGAATCCCCACCTCTGATTCCCGGCCTCTTATTCCCAGCATCTGATTCCCGGCCTCTGATTCCCGGCCTCTGATTCCCCGCTTCTGATTCTGATTCCCTGCCTCTGATTCCCCATCTCTGATTCCGCACATCTGATTCCCTGCCTCTGATTCCCCACCTCTGATTCCCCATATCTGATTCCCCGCCTCTGTTTCCCCGCCTCTGATTCCCCGCCTCTGTTTCCCCATATCTTATTCCCCACCTCTGATGCCCCAACTCTGATTCCCCACCTCTGATTCCCCAGCTCTGATTCCCCGCCTCTGATTCCCCGCATCCGATTCCCCATGTCTGATTCCCCGCCTCTGTTTCCCCGCCTCTGATTCCCCGCCTCTGTTTCCCCATATCTGATTCCCCGCCTCTGTTTCCCCGCCTCTGATTCCCCGCCTCTGATTCCCCATATCTAATTCCCCACCTCTGATGCCCCAACTCTGATTCCCCACATCTGATTCCCCAGCTCTGATTCCCCGCCTCTGATTCCCCGCATCCGATTCCCCATGTCTGATTTCCTACCTCTGATTCCCCATATCTAATTCCCCGCCTCTGCTTGCCCGCCTCTCATTCCCCGCCTCTGTTTCCCCATATCTGATTCCCCGCCTCTGAATCCCCAACTCTGATTCCCTGCCTCTGATTCACCAGCTCTGATTCCCCGCCTTTGATTCCCCCCGTCTGATTCCCAGCCTCTGAATCCCTGTCTGATTTCCTGCCTCTGATTCCCCGCCTCTGATTCCCCATCTCTGATTCACTGCCTCTGATTCCCCACATCTGATTCCCCATCTCTGATTCTGCACCACCGATTCCCTGCCTCTGATTCCCCGACTCTGATTCCCCACCTCTGATTCCCCAGCTCTGATTCCCCGCCTCTGATTCCCCGCGTCTGATTCCCTGCCTGTGATTCCCCACCTCTGATTCCCCGTGTCTGATTCCCTTCCTTTGATTCCCTTCCTTTGATTCCCCGCCTCTGATTCCCCGCCTCTGATTCCCTGCCACTGATTCCCCGCCCCTGATTCCCCACATCTGATTCCCCATATCTTATTCCCCGCCTCTGTTTCCCCCCCTCTGATTCCCAGCCTCTGATTCCCCATATCTGATTCCCCGCCTCTGATTCCCCATATCTGATTCCCCACCTCTATTTCCCCATATCTGCTTCGCCGCCTCTGATTCCCCAACTCTGATTCCCCGCCTCTGATTACCCAGCTCTGATTTCCCGCCTCTGATTCCCGGCATCCGATTCCCTGCCTCTGATTCCCCGCCTCTGATTCCCCATCTCTGATTCCCCGCCTCTGATTCCCCGTGTCTAATTCCCTGCCTCTGATTCCCCGCCTCTGATTCCCCATATCTGATTCCCCGCCTCTGTTTTCCCGCCTCTGATTCCCTGCCTCTGATTCCCCATATCTGATTCCCCGCCTCTGATTCCCCAACTCTGATTCCCCGCCTCTGATTCCCCAGCTCTGAATCCCCGCCTCTGATTCCCCGCGTCTGATTCCCTGCCTCTGATTCCCCGCCTCTGATTCCCCATCTGTGATTCACAACCTCTGATGCCCCACCTCTGATTCCCCATATCTGATTCCCCGCCTCTGTTTCCCCGCCTCTGATTCCACACTTCTGATTCCCCACCTCTGATTCCCCGCCTCTGATTGCACGCCTCTGATTCCCCGCCTCTGATTCCCCGCCTCTGATTCCCCGCCTCTGATACCCCTCCTCTGATTCCATGCCTCTGATTCCCCGCCTCTGACTCCCCATCTCTGATTCACTGCCTTTGATTCGCCACCTCTTATTCCCCATATCTGATTCCCCACCTCTGTTTCCCCGCATCTGATTCCCCGCCTCTGATTCTCCATATCTCATTCCCCGCCTCTGAATCCCCATCTCTGATTCCCAGACTCTGAATCCCCACCTCTGATTCCCGGCCTCTTATTCCCAGCATCTGATTCCCGGCCTCTGATTCCCGGCCTCTGATTCCCCGCTTCTGATTCTGATTCCCTGCCTCTGATTCCCCATCTCTGATTCCGCACATCTGATTCCCTGCCTCTGATTCCCCACCTCTGATTCCCCATATCAGATTCCCCGCCTCTGTTTCCCCGCCTCTGATTCCCCGCCTCTGTTTCCCCATATCTTATTCCCCACCTCTGATGCCCCAACTCTGATTCCCCACCTCTGATTCCCCAGCTCTGATTCCCCGCCTCTGATTCCCCGCATCCGATTCCCCATGTCTGATTCCCCGCCTCTGTTTCCCCGCCTCTGATTCCCCGCCTCTGTTTCCCCATATCTGATTCCCCGCCTCTGTTTCCCCGCCTCTGATTCCCCGCCTCTGATTCCCCATATCTAATTCCCCACCTCTGATGCCCCAACTCTGATTCCCCACATCTGATTCCCCAGCTCTGATTCCCCGCCTCTGATTCCCCGCATCCGATTCCCCATGTCTGATTTCCCACCTCTGATTCCCCATATCTAATTCCCCGCCTCTGCTTGCCCGCCTCTCATTCCCCGCCTCTGTTTCCCCATATCTGATTCCCCGCCTCTGAATCCCCAACTCTGATTCCCTGCCTCTGATTCACCAGCTCTGATTCCCCGCCTTTGATTCCCCCCGTCTGATTCCCAGCCTCTGAATCCCTGTCTGATTTCCTGCCTCTGATTCCCCGCCTCTGATTCCCCATCTCTGATTCACTGCCTCTGATTCCCCACATCTGATTCCCCATCTCTGATTCTGCACAACCGATTCCCTGCCTCTGATTCCCCGACTCTGATTCCCCACCTCTGATTCCCCAGCTCTGATTCCCCGCCTCTGATTCCCCGCGTCTGATTCCCTGCCTGTGATTCCCCACCTCTGATTCCCCGTGTCTGATTCCCTTCCTTTGATTCCCTTCCTTTGATTCCCCGCCTCTGATTCCCCACCTCTGATTCCCTGCCACTGATTCCCCGCCCCTGATTCCCCACCTCTGATTCCCCATATCTTATTCCCCGCCTCTGTTTCCCCCCCTCTGATTCCCAGCCTCTGATTCCCCATATCTGATTCCCCGCCTCTGATACCCCATATCTGATTCCCCGCCTCTATTTCCCCATATCTGCTTCGCCGCCTCTGATTCCCCAACTCTGATTCCCCGCCTCTGATTACCCAGCTCTGATCTCCCGCCTCTGATTCCCGGCATCCGATTCCCTGCCTCTGATTCCCCGCCTCTGATTCCCCATCTCTGATTCCCCGCCTCTGATTCCCCGTGTCTAATTCCCTGCCTCTGATTCCCCGCCTCTGATTCCCCATATCTGATTCCCCGCCTCTGTTTTCCCGCCTCTGATTCCCTGCCTCTGATTCCCCATATCTGATTCCCCGCCTCTGATTCCCCAACTCTGATTCCCCGCCTCTGATTCCCCAGCTCTGAATCCCCGCCTCTGATTCCCCGCGTCTGATTCCCTGCCTCTGATTCCCCGCCTCTGATTCCCCATCTGTGATTCACAACCTCTGATGCCCCACCACTGATTCCCCATATCTGATTCCCCGCCTCTGTTTCCCCGCCTCTGATTCCACACTTCTGATTCCCCACCTCTGATTCCCCGCCTCTGATTGCACGCCTCTGATTCCCCGCCTCTGATTCCCCGCCTCTGATTCCCCGCCTCTGATTCCCCTCCTCTGATACCCCGCCTCTGATTCCCCACCTCTGATTCCCCGCATCTGATTCCCCGCCTCTGATTCCCCGCCTCTGATTCCCTGCCTCTGATACCCCGCCTCTGATTCCGCGCCTCTGATTCCCCGCCTATGTTTACCCGCCTCTGTTTACCCACCTGTTTCCCCGCCTCTGATTCCCCACCTCAGATTCCCTGCCTCAGATTCCATGCCTCTGATTCCCCGCCTCTGATTCCCCACCTCTGATTCCCCGCTTCTGATTCCCGGCGTCCGATTCCCTGCCTCTGATTCCCCGCCTCTGATTCACCATCTCTGATTCCCCGCCTCTGATTCCCCGTGTCTGATTCCCTGCCTCTGATTCCCCGGCTCAGATTCCCCGCCTCTGATTCCCTGCCACTGATTCCCTGCCCCTGATTCCCCACCTCTGATTCCCCATATCTGATTCCCCGCCTCTGTTTCCCCGCCTCTGATTCCCCGCCTCTGATTCCCCATATCTGATTCCCTGCCTCTGATTCCCCAACTCTGATTCCCCGCCTCTGATTCCCCAGCTCTGAATCCCCGCCTCTGATTCCCCGCGTCTGATTCCCTCCCTCTGATTCCCCGCCTTGATTCCCCATCTCTGATTCACAACCTCTGATTCCCCACCTCTGATTCCCCATATCTGATTCCCCGCCTCTGTTTCCCCGCCTCTGATTCCCCATATCTGATTCCCCGGCTCTGATTGCCCACCTCTGATTCCCCGCCTCTGATTCGCCAGCTCTGATTCCCCGCCTCTGAATCCCCGCATCTGATTCCCTGCCTCTGATTCCCCGCCTCTGATTCCCCATCTCTGATTCACTGCCTTTGATTCGCCACCTCTGATTCCCCATATCTGATTCCCCACCTCTGTTTCCCCGCCTCTGATTCCCCGCCTCTGATTCTCCATATCTCATTCCCCGCCTCTGAATCCCCATCTCTGATTCCCAGACTCTGAATCCCCACCTCTGATTCCCGGCCTCTTATTCCCAGCATCTGATTCCCGGCCTCTGATTCCCGGCCTCTGATTCCCCGCTTCTGATTCTGATTCCCTGCCTCTGATTCCCCATCTCTGATTCCGCACATCTGATTCCCCAGCTCTGATTCCCCACCTCTGATTCCCCAGCTCTGATTCCCCGCCTCTGATTCCCCGCGTCTGATTCCCTGCCTGTGATTCCCCACCTCTGATTCCCCGTGTCTGATTCCCTTCCTTTGATTCCCTTCCTTTGATTCCCCGCCTCTGATTCCCCGCCTCTGATTCCCTGCCACTGATTCCCCGCCCCTGATTCCCCACCTCTGATTCCCCATATCTTATTCCCCGCCTCTGTTTCCCCCCCTCTGATTCCCAGCCTCTGATTCCCCATATCTGATTCCCCGCCTCTGATTCCCCATATCTGATTCCCCACCTCTATTTCCCCATATCTGCTTCGCCGCCTCTGATTCCCCAACTCTGATTCCCCGCCTCTGATTACCCAGCTCTGATTTCCCGCCTCTGATTCCCGGCATCCGATTCCCTGCCTCTGATTCCCCGCCTCTGATTCCCCATCTCTGATTCCCCGCCTCTGATTCCCCGTGTCTAATTCCCTGCCTCTGATTCCCCGCCTCTGATTCCCCATATCTGATTCCCCGCCTCTGTTTTCCCGCCTCTGATTCCCTGCCTCTGATTCCCCATATCTGATTCCCCGCCTCTGATTCCCCAACTCTGATTCCCCGCCTCTGATTCCCCAGCTCTGAATCCCCGCCTCTGATTCCCCGCGTCTGATTCCCTGCCTCTGATTCCCCGCCTCTGATTCCCCATCTGTGATTCACAACCTCTGATGCCCCACCTCTGATTCCCCATATCTGATTCCCCGCCTCTGTTTCCCCGCCTCTGATTCCACACTTCTGATTCCCCACCTCTGATTCCCCGCCTCCGATTGCACGCCTCTGATTCCCCGCCTCTGATTCCCCGCCTCTGATTCCCCGCCTCTGATACCCCTCCTCTGATACCCCGCCTCTGATTCCCCACCTCTGATTCCCCGCATCTGATTCCCCGCCTCTGATTCCCCGCCTCTGATTCCCTGCCTCTGATTCCCCGCCTCTGATTCCGCGCCTCTGATTCCCCGCCTATGTTTACCCGCCTCTGTTTACCCACCTGTTTCCCCGCCTCTGATTCCCCACCTCAGATTCCCTGCCTCAGATTCCATGCCTCTGATTCCCTGCCTCTGATTCCCTGCCTCTGATTCCCTGCATCTGATTGCCCGCCTCTGATTCTCCGCCTCTGATTCCCCGCCTCTGATTCCCCACCTCTGATTCCCCGCTTCTGATTCCCTGCCTCTGATTCCCCGCCTCTGATTCCCCACCTCTGATTCCCCGCTTCTGATTCCCTGCCTCTGATTCCCTGCCTCTGATTCCCTGCATCTGATTGCCCGCCTCTGATTCTCCGCCTCTGATTCCCCGCCTCTGATTCCCCACCTCTGATTCCCCGCTTCTGATTCCCTGCCTCTGATTCCCTGCCTCTGATTCCCTGCCTCTGTTTCCCCGCCTCTGATTCCCCGCCTCTGTTTCCCCATATCTGATTCCCGCCTCTGATTCCCAACTATGATTCCCCGCCTCTGATTCCCCAGCTCTGATTCCCTGCCTCTGATTCCCCGCGTTCTATTCCCTGCCTCTGATTCCCCGCCTGTGATTCCCCATCACTGATTCACCACCTCTGATTCCCTACCTCTGATTCCCCATATCTAATTCCCCGCCTCTGTTTGCCCGCCTCTGATTCCCCGCCTCTGTTTCCCCATATCTGATTCCCCGCCTCTGAATCCCCAACTCTGATTCCCTGCCTCAGATTCCCCAGCTCTGATTCCCCGCCTCAGATTCCCCGCGTCTGATTCCCTGCCTCTGATTCCCAGCCTCTGAATCCCCGTGTCTGATTTCCTGCCTCTGATTCCCCGCCTCTGATTCCCCATCTCTGATTCACCGCCTCTGATTCCCCACCTCTGATTCCCCATCTCTGATTCCGCACATCCAATTCCCTGCCTCTGATTCCCCAACTCTGATTCCCCACCTCTGATTCCCCAGCTCTGATTCCCCGCCTCAGATTCCCCGCGTTTGATTCCCTGCCTCTGATTCCCCGCCTCTGATTCCCTGCCTCTGATTCCCCATATCTGATTCCCCGCCTCTGATTCCCCAACTCTGATTCCCCGCTTCTGATTCCCCAGCTCTGAATCCCCGCCTCTGATTCCCCGCGTCTGATTCCCTGCCTCTGATTCCCCGCCTCTGATTCCCCATCTGTGATTCACAACCTCTGATGCCCCACCTCTGATTCCCCATATCTGATTCCCCGCCTCTGTTTCCCCGCCTCTGATTCCCCGCCTCTGATTCCCCATATCTGATTCCCCGCCTCTGATTGCCCACCTCTGATTCCCCGCGTCTGATACCCTGCCTCTGATTCCCCGCCTCTGATTCCCCATCTCTGATTCACCACCTCTGATTCCCGGCCTCTGATTCCCCATCTCTGATTCCGCACATCCGATTCCCTGCCTATGTTTCCCCACCTCTGATTCCCCGCCTCTGATTCCCCATATCTGATTCCCTGCCTCTGTTTCCCCGCCTCTGATTCCCTACCTCTGTTTCCCCATATCTGATTCCCCGCCTCTGATTCCCCAACTCAAATACCCCGCCTCTGATTCCCCAGCTCTGATTCCCCGCCTCTGATTCCCCGCATCTGATTCCCTGCCTCTGATTCCCCGCCTCTGATTCCAGGCCTCTGATTCCCATCATCTGATTCCGGCCTCTGATTCCCGGCCTCTGATTCCCTGCTTCTGATTCTGATTCCCTGCCTCTGATTCCCCATCTCTGATTCCGCACATCTGATTCCCTGCCTCTGATTCCCCACCTCTGATTCCCCATATCTGATTCCCCGCCTCTGTTTCCCCGCCTCTGATTCCCCGCCTCTGTTTCCCAATATCTAAGTCCCCACCTCTGATTCCCCAAATCTGATTCCCCACCTCTGATTCCCCAGCTCTGATTCCCCGCCTCTAATGCCCCGCATCTGATTCCCTGCATCTGATTCCAAGCCTCTGATTCCCTGCCTCTGATTCCCAACCTCTGATTCCCCACCTCTGATTCCCCATATCTGATTCCCTGCCTCTGTTTCCCCGCCTCGGATTCCCCGCCTCAGTTTCCCCATATCTGATTCCCGGCCTCTGATTCCCCGCCTCTGATTCCCCGCCTCTGATTCCCTGCCTCTGATTCCCCATCTCCGATTCCGCACATCTGATTCCCTTCCTCTGATTCCCCGCCTCTGATTCCCCGCCTCTGATTCCCTGCCTCTGATTCCCAACCTCTGATTCCCCACCTCTGATTCCCCATATCTGATTCCCCGCCTCTGTTTCCCCGCCTCTGATTCCCCGCCTCTGATTCCCAACTCTGATTCCCCGCCTCTGATTCCCCAGCTCTGATTCCCCGTGTTTGATTCCCTGCCTCTGATTCCCTGCCCTGATTCCCCATCTCTGTTTCACCGCCTTTGATTCGCCACCTCTGATTCCACATATCTGATTCCCCGCCTCTGTTTCCCGACTCTGATTCCCTTCCTCTGATTCCCAACCTCTGATTCCACACCTCTGATTCCCCATATCTGATTCCCCGCCTCTATTTCCCCATATCTGAATCCCCGCCTCTGATTCCCCAGCTCTGATTCCCCGACTCTGATTCCCGGCGTCCGATTCCCTGCCTCTGATTCCCCGCCTCTGATACCCCATCTCTGATTCCCTGCCTCTGATTCCCCGTGTCTGATTCCCTGCCTCTGATTCCCCGCCTCTGATTCCCCGCCTCTGATTCCCTGCCACTGATTCCCTGCCCCTGATTCCCCACCTCTGATTCCCCATATCTGATTCCCCACCTCTGTTTCCCCGCCTCTGATTCCCCGCCTCTGATTCCCCATATCTGATTCCCTGCCTCTGATTCCCCAACTCTGATTCCCCGCCTCTGATTCCCCAGCTCTGAATCCCCGCCTCTGATTCCCCGTGTCTGATTCCCTGCCTCTGATTCCCCGCCTTGATTCCCCATCTCTGATTCACAACCTCTGATTCCCCACCTCTGATTACCTATATTTGATTCCCGGCCTCTGTTTCCCCACCTCTGATTCCCCGCCTCTGATTCCCCATATCTGATTCCCCGCCTCTGATTGCCCACCTCTGATTCCCCGCCTCTGATTCGCCAGCTCTGATTCCCCGCCTCTGATTCCCCGCATCTGATTCCCTGCCTCTGATTCCCCGCCTCTGATTCCCCACCTCTGATTCCCCATATCTGATTCCCCACCTCTGTTTCCCCGACTCTGATTCCCTGCCTCTGATTCCCAACCTCTGATTCCACACCTCTGATTCCCCATATCTGATTCCCCGCCTCTATTTCCCCATATCTGATTCCTCGCCTCTGATTCCCCAACTCTGATTCCCCGCCTCTGATTCCCCAGCTCTGATTCCCCGACTCTGATTCCCGGAGTCCGATTCCCTGCCTCTGATTCCCCGCCTCTGATTCCCCATCTCTGATTCCCCGCCTCTGATTCCCCGTGTCTGATTCCCTGCCTCTGATTCCCCGCCTCTGATTCCCCGCCTCTGATTCCCTGCCACTGATTCCCTGCCCCTGATTCCCCAATTCTGATTCCCCATATCTGATTCCCCGCCTCTGTTTCCCCGCCTCTGATTCCCCACCTCTGATTCCCCATATCTGATTCCCTGCCTCTGATTCCCCAACTCTGATTCACCGCCTCTGATTCCCCAGCTCTGAATCCCCGCCTCTGATTCCCCGCGTCTGATTCCCTGCCTCTGATTCCCCGCCTTGATTCCCCATCTCTGATTCACAACCTCTGATTCCCCACCTCTGATTCCCTATATTTGATTCCCCGCCTCTGTTTCCCCGCCTCTGAATCACTGCCTCTGATTCCCCACATCTGATTCCCCATCTCTGATTCCGCACAACCGATTCCCTGCCTATGATTCCCCGATTCTGATTCCCCACCTCTGAATCCCCAGCTCTGATTCCCCGCCTCTGATTCCCCGCGTCTGATTCCCTGCCTGTGATTCCCCGCCTCTGATTCCCCATCTCTGATTCCCCACCTCTGATTCCCCGTGTCTGATTCCCTTCCTTTGATTCCCCGCCTCTGATTCCCCGCATCTGATTCCCTGCATCTGATTCCAAGCCTCTGATTCCCCGCCTCTGATTCCCAACCTCTGATTCCCCACCTCTGATTCCCCAACTCTGATTCCCCGCCTCTGATTCCCCAGCTCTGATTCCCCGACTCTGATTCCCGGCATCCGATTCCCTGCCTCTGATTCCCCGCCGCTGATTCCCCATCTCTGATTCCCCGCCTCTGATTCCCCGTGTCTGATTCCCTGCCTTTGATTCCCCGCCTCTGATTCCCCGCCTCTGATTCCCTGCCACTGATTTCCTGCCCCTGATTCCCCACCTCTGATTCCCCACATCTGATTCCCCGCCTCTGTTTCCCCGCCTCTGATTCCCCGCCTCTGATTCCCCATATCTGATTCCCTGCCTCTGATTCCCCAACTCTGACTCCCCTCCTCTGATTCCCCATATCTGATTCCCCGCCTCTGATTCCCCAACTCTGATTCCCAGCCTCTGATTCCCCAGCTCTGAACCCCGCCTCTGATTCCCCGCGTCTGATTCCCTGCCTCTGATTCCCCGCCTCTGATTCCCCATCTGTGATTCACAACCTCTGATGCCCCACCTCTGATTCCCCATATCTGATTCCCCGCCTCTGTTTCGCCGCCTCTGATTCCCCGCCTCTGATTCCCCATATCTGATTCCCCGCCTCTGATTGCCCACCTCTGATTCCCCGCGTCTGATTCCCTGCCTCTGATTCCCCGCCTCTGATTCCCCATCTCTGATTCACCACCTCTGATTCCCAGCCTCTGATTCCCCATCTCTGATTCCGCACATCCGATTCCCTGCCTATGATTCCCCACCTCTGATTCCCCGCCTCTGATTCCCCATATTTGATTCCCTCCCTCTGTTTCCCCGCCTCTGATTCCCCACCTCTGTTTCCCCATATCTGATTCCCCGCCTCTGATTCCCCAACTCTAATACCCCGCCTCTGATTCCCCAGCTCTGATTCCCCGCCTCTGATTCCCCGCATCTGATTCCCTGCCTCTGATTCCCCGCCTCTGATTCCAGGCCTCTGATTCCCAGCATCTGATTCCGGCCTCTGATTCCAGGCCTCTGATTCCCTGCTTCTGATTCTGATTCCCTGCCTCTGATTCCCCATCTCTGATTCCGCACATCTGATTCCTTGCCTCTGATTCCCCACCTCTGATTCCCCATATCTGAATCCCCGCCTGGGTTTCCCCGCCTCTGATTCCCCGCCTCTGTTTCCCAATATCTAAGTCCCCGCCTCTGATTCCCCAAATCTGATTCCCCACCTCTGATTCCCCAGCTCTGATTCCCCGCCTCTGATTCCCCGCATCTGATTCCCTGCATCTGATTCCAAGCCTCTGATTCCCTGCCTCTGATTCCCAACCTCTGATTCCCCACCTCTGATTCCCCATATCTGATTCCCCGCCTCTGTTTCCCCGCCTCGGATTCCCCGCCTCTGTTTCCCCATATCTGATTCCCGGCCTCTGATTCCCCGCCACTGATTCCCCGCCTCTGATTCCCTGCCTCTGATTCCCCATCTCCGATTCCGCACATCTGATTCCCTTCCTCTGATTCCCCGCCTCTGATTTTCCGCCTCTGATTCCCTGCCTCTGATTCCCAACCTTGGATTCCCCACCTCTGATTCCCCATATCTGATTCCCCGCCTCTGTTTCCCCGCCTCAGATTTCCCGCCTCTGATTCCCAACTCTGATTCCCCGCCTCTGATTCCCCAGCTCTGATTCCCCGTGTTTGATTCCCTGCCTCTGATTCCCTGCCCTGATTCCCCATCTCTGTTTCACCGACTTTGATTCGCCACCTCTGATTCCCCATATCTGATTCCCCGCCTCTGTTTCCCCGACTCTGATTCCCTGCCTCTGATGCCCAACCTATGATTCCACACCTCTGATTCCCCATATCTGATTCCCCGCCTCTATTTCCCCATATCTGATTCCCCGCCTCTGATTCCCCAACTCTGATTCCCCGCCTCTGATTCCCCAGCTCTGATTCCCCGACTCTGATTCCCGGCATCCGATTCCCTGCCTCTGAATTCCCGCCTCTGATTCCCCATCTCTGATTCCCCGCCTCTGATTCCCCGTGTCTGATTCCCTGCCTTTGATTCCCCGCCTCTGATTCCCCGCCTCTGATTCCCTGCCACTGATTCCCTGCCCCTGATTCCCCACCTCTGATTCCCCACATCTGATTCCCCGCCTCTGTTTCCCCGCCTCTGATTCCCCGCCTCTGATTCCCCATATCTGATTCCCTGCCTCTGATTCCCCAACTCTGATTCCCCGCCTCTGATTCCCCAGCTCTGAATTCCCGCCTCTGATTCCCCGCGTCTGATTCCCTGCCTCTGATTCCCCGCCTTGATTCCCCATCTCTGATTCACAACCTCTGATTCCCCACCTCTGATTCCCTATATTTGATTCCCCGCCTCTGTTTCCCTGCCTCTGATTCCCCGCATCTGATTCCCTGCCTCTGATTCCCCGCCTCTGATTCCAGGCCTCTGATTCCCATCATCTGATTCCGGCCTCTGATTCCCGGCCTCTGATTCCCTGCTTCTGATTCTGATTCCCTGCCTCTGATTCCCCATCTCTGATTCCGCACATCTGATTCCCTGCCTCTGATTCCCCACCTCTGATTCCCCATATCTGATTCCCCGCCTCTGTTTCCCCGCCTCTGATTCCCCGCCTCTGTTTCCCAATATCTAAGTCCCCACCTCTGATTCCCCAAATCTGATTCCCCACCTCTGATTCCCCAGCTCTGATTCCCCGCCTCTAATGCCCCGCATCTGATTCCCTGCATCTGATTCCAAGCCTCTGATTCCCTGCCTCTGATTCCCAACCTCTGATTCCCCACCTCTGATTCCCCATATCTGATTCCCTGCCTCTGTTTCCCCGCCTCGGATTCCCCGCCTCAGTTTCCCCATATCTGATTCCCGGCCTCTGATTCCCCGCCTCTGATTCCCCGCCTCTGATTCCCTGCCTCTGATTCCCCATCTCCGATTCCGCACATCTGATTCCCTTCCTCTGATTCCCCGCCTCTGATTCCCCGCCTCTGATTCCCTGCCTCTGATTCCCAACCTCTGATTCCCCACCTCTGATTCCCCATATCTGATTCCCCGCCTCTGTTTCCCCGCCTCTGATTCCCCGCCTCTGATTCCCAACTCTGATTCCCCGCCTCTGATTCCCCAGCTCTGATTCCCCGTGTTTGATTCCCTGCCTCTGATTCCCTGCCCTGATTCCCCATCTCTGTTTCACCGCCTTTGATTCGCCACCTCTGATTCCACATATCTGATTCCCCGCCTCTGTTTCCCGACTCTGATTCCCTTCCTCTGATTCCCAACCTCTGATTCCACACCTCTGATTCCCCATATCTGATTCCCCGCCTCTATTTCCCCATATCTGAATCCCCGCCTCTGATTCCCCAGCTCTGATTCCCCGACTCTGATTCCCGGCGTCCGATTCCCTGCCTCTGATTCCCCGCCTCTGATACCCCATCTCTGATTCCCCGCCTCTGATTCCCCGTGTCTGATTCCCTGCCTCTGATTCCCCGCCTCTGATTCCCCGCCTCTGATTCCCTGCCACTGATTCCCTGCCCCTGATTCCCCACCTCTGATTCCCCATATCTGATTCCCCACCTCTGTTTCCCCGCCTCTGATTCCCCGCCTCTGATTCCCCATATCTGATTCCCTGCCTCTGATTCCCCAACTCTGATTCCCCGCCTCTGATTCCCCAGCTCTGAATCCCCGCCTCTGATTCCCCGTGTCTGATTCCCTGCCTCTGATTCCCCGCCTTGATTCCCCATCTCTGATTCACAACCTCTGATTCCCCACCTCTGATTACCTATATTTGATTCCCGGCCTCTGTTTCCCCACCTCTGATTCCCCGCCTCTGATTCCCCATATCTGATTCCCCGCCTCTGATTGCCCACCTCTGATTCCCCGCCTCTGATTCGCCAGCTCTGATTCCCCGCCTCTGATTCCCCGCATCTGATTCCCTGCCTCTGATTCCCCGCCTCTGATTCCCCACCTCTGATTCCCCATATCTGATTCCCCACCTCTGTTTCCCCGACTCTGATTCCCTGCCTCTGATTCCCAACCTCTGATTCCACACCTCTGATTCCCCATATCTGATTCCCCGCCTCTATTTCCCCATATCTGATTCCTCGCCTCTGATTCCCCAACTCTGATTCCCCGCCTCTGATTCCCCAGCTCTGATTCCCCGACTCTGATTCCCGGAGTCCGATTCCCTGCCTCTGATTCCCCGCCTCTGATTCCCCATCTCTGATTCCCCGCCTCTGATTCCCCGTGTCTGATTCCCTGCCTCTGATTCCCCGCCTCTGATTCCCCGCCTCTGATTCCCTGCCACTGATTCCCTGCCCCTGATTCCCCAATTCTGATTCCCCATATCTGATTCCCCGCCTCTGTTTCCCCGCCTCTGATTCCCCACCTCTGATTCCCCATATCTGATTCCCTGCCTCTGATTCCCCAACTCTGATTCACCGCCTCTGATTCCCCAGCTCTGAATCCCCGCCTCTGATTCCCCGCGTCTGATTCCCTGCCTCTGATTCCCCGCCTTGATTCCCCATCTCTGATTCACAACCTCTGATTCCCCACCTCTGATTCCCTATATTTGATTCCCCGCCTCTGTTTCCCCGCCTCTGAATCACTGCCTCTGATTCCCCACATCTGATTCCCCATCTCTGATTCCGCACAACCGATTCCCTGCCTATGATTCCCCGATTCTGATTCCCCACCTCTGAATCCCCAGCTCTGATTCCCCGCCTCTGATTCCCCGCGTCTGATTCCCTGCCTGTGATTCCCCGCCTCTGATTCCCCATCTCTGATTCCCCACCTCTGATTCCCCGTGTCTGATTCCCTTCCTTTGATTCCCCGCCTCTGATTCCCCGCATCTGATTCCCTGCATCTGATTCCAAGCCTCTGATTCCCCGCCTCTGATTCCCAACCTCTGATTCCCCACCTCTGATTCCCCAACTCTGATTCCCCGCCTCTGATTCCCCAGCTCTGATTCCCCGACTCTGATTCCCGGCATCCGATTCCCTGCCTCTGATTCCCCGCCGCTGATTCCCCATCTCTGATTCCCCGCCTCTGATTCCCCGTGTCTGATTCCCTGCCTTTGATTCCCCGCCTCTGATTCCCCGCCTCTGATTCCCTGCCACTGATTTCCTGCCCCTGATTCCCCACCTCTGATTCCCCACATCTGATTCCCCGCCTCTGTTTCCCCGCCTCTGATTCCCCGCCTCTGATTCCCCATATCTGATTCCCTGCCTCTGATTCCCCAACTCTGACTCCCCTCCTCTGATTCCCCATATCTGATTCCCCGCCTCTGATTCCCCAACTCTGATTCCCAGCCTCTGATTCCCCAGCTCTGAACCCCGCCTCTGATTCCCCGCGTCTGATTCCCTGCCTCTGATTCCCCGCCTCTGATTCCCCATCTGTGATTCACAACCTCTGATGCCCCACCTCTGATTCCCCATATCTGATTCCCCGCCTCTGTTTCGCCGCCTCTGATTCCCCGCCTCTGATTCCCCATATCTGATTCCCCGCCTCTGATTGCCCACCTCTGATTCCCCGCGTCTGATTCCCTGCCTCTGATTCCCCGCCTCTGATTCCCCATCTCTGATTCACCACCTCTGATTCCCAGCCTCTGATTCCCCATCTCTGATTCCGCACATCCGATTCCCTGCCTATGATTCCCCACCTCTGATTCCCCGCCTCTGATTCCCCATATTTGATTCCCTCCCTCTGTTTCCCCGCCTCTGATTCCCCACCTCTGTTTCCCCATATCTGATTCCCCGCCTCTGATTCCCCAACTCTAATACCCCGCCTCTGATTCCCCAGCTCTGATTCCCCGCCTCTGATTCCCCGCATCTGATTCCCTGCCTCTGATTCCCCGCCTCTGATTCCAGGCCTCTGATTCCCAGCATCTGATTCCGGCCTCTGATTCCAGGCCTCTGATTCCCTGCTTCTGATTCTGATTCCCTGCCTCTGATTCCCCATCTCTGATTCCGCACATCTGATTCCTTGCCTCTGATTCCCCACCTCTGATTCCCCATATCTGAATCCCCGCCTGGGTTTCCCCGCCTCTGATTCCCCGCCTCTGTTTCCCAATATCTAAGTCCCCGCCTCTGATTCCCCAAATCTGATTCCCCACCTCTGATTCCCCAGCTCTGATTCCCCGCCTCTGATTCCCCGCATCTGATTCCCTGCATCTGATTCCAAGCCTCTGATTCCCTGCCTCTGATTCCCAACCTCTGATTCCCCACCTCTGATTCCCCATATCTGATTCCCCGCCTCTGTTTCCCCGCCTCGGATTCCCCGCCTCTGTTTCCCCATATCTGATTCCCGGCCTCTGATTCCCCGCCACTGATTCCCCGCCTCTGATTCCCTGCCTCTGATTCCCCATCTCCGATTCCGCACATCTGATTCCCTTCCTCTGATTCCCCGCCTCTGATTTTCCGCCTCTGATTCCCTGCCTCTGATTCCCAACCTTGGATTCCCCACCTCTGATTCCCCATATCTGATTCCCCGCCTCTGTTTCCCCGCCTCAGATTTCCCGCCTCTGATTCCCAACTCTGATTCCCCGCCTCTGATTCCCCAGCTCTGATTCCCCGTGTTTGATTCCCTGCCTCTGATTCCCTGCCCTGATTCCCCATCTCTGTTTCACCGACTTTGATTCGCCACCTCTGATTCCCCATATCTGATTCCCCGCCTCTGTTTCCCCGACTCTGATTCCCTGCCTCTGATGCCCAACCTATGATTCCACACCTCTGATTCCCCATATCTGATTCCCCGCCTCTATTTCCCCATATCTGATTCCCCGCCTCTGATTCCCCAACTCTGATTCCCCGCCTCTGATTCCCCAGCTCTGATTCCCCGACTCTGATTCCCGGCATCCGATTCCCTGCCTCTGAATTCCCGCATCTGATTCCCCATCTCTGATTCCCCGCCTCTGATTCCCCGTGTCTGATTCCCTGCCTTTGATTCCCCGCCTCTGATTCCCCGCCTCTGATTCCCTGCCACTGATTCCCTGCCCCTGATTCCCCACCTCTGATTCCCCACATCTGATTCCCCGCCTCTGTTTCCCCGCCTCTGATTCCCCGCCTCTGATTCCCCATATCTGATTCCCTGCCTCTGATTCCCCAACTCTGATTCCCCGCCTCTGATTCCCCAGCTCTGAATTCCCGCCTCTGATTCCCCGCGTCTGATTCCCTGCCTCTGATTCCCCGCCTTGATTCCCCATCTCTGATTCACAACCTCTGATTCCCCACCTCTGATTCCCTATATTTGATTCCCCGCCTCTGTTTCCCTGCCTCTGATTCCCCGCCTCTGATTCCCCATATCTGATTCCCCGCCTCTGATTGCCCACCTCTGATTCCCAGCCTCTGATTCGCCAGCTCTGATTCCCCGCCTCTGATTCCCCGCATCTGATTCCCTGCCTCTGATTCCCCGCCTCTGATTCCCCATCTCTGATTCACCGCCTTTGATTCGCCACCTCTGATTCCCCATATCTGATTCCCCACCTCTGATTCCCGGCCTCTTATTCCCAGCATCTGATTCCCGGCCTCTGATTCCCGGCCTCTGATTCCCCGCTTCTGATTCTGATTCCCTGCCTCTTATTCCCCATCTCTGATTCCGCACATCTGATTCCCTGCCTCTGATTCCCCACCTCTGATTCCCCATATCTGATTCCCCGCCTCTGTTTCCCCGCCTCTGATTCCCCGCCTCTGTTTCCCTATATCTAATTCCCCACCTCTGATGCCCCAACTCTGATTCCCCGCCTCTGATTCCCCAGCTCTGATTCCCCGCCTCTGATTCCCTGCATCCGATTCCCCATATCTGATTCCCCGCCTCTGTTTCACCGCCTCTGATTCCCCGCCTCTGTTTCCCCATATCTGATTCCCGCCTCTGATTCCCAACTATGAATCCCCTCCTCTGATTCCCCAGCTCTGATTCCCTGCCTCTGATTCCCCGCGTCCTATTCCCTGCCTCTGATTCCCCTCCTGTGATTCCCCATCACTGATTCACCACCTCTGATTCCCTACCTCTGATTCCCCATATCTAATTCCCCGCCTCTGTTTGCCCGCCTCTGATTCCCCGCCTCTGTTTCCCCATATCTGATTCCCCGCCTCTGAATCCCCAACTCTGATTCCCTGCCTCAGATTCCCCAGCTCTGATTCCCCGCCTTTGATTCCCCCCGTCTGATTCCCAGCCTCTGATTCCCCGTGTCTGATTTCCTGCCTCTGATTCCCCGCCTCTGATTCCCCATCTCTGATTCACCGCCTCTGATTCCCCACCTCTGATTCCCCCTCTCTGATTCCGCACATCCAATTCCCTGCCTCTGATTCCCCAACTCTGATTCCCCACCTCTGATTCCCCAGCTCTGATTCCCCGCCTCAGATTCCCCGCGTCTGATTCCCTGCCTCTGATTCCCCGCCTCTGATTCCCTGCCTCTGATTCCCCATATCTGATTCCCCGCCTCTGATTCCCCAACTCTGATTCCCCGCTTCTGATTCCCCAGCTCTGAATCCCCGCCTCTGATTCCCCGCGTCTGATTCCCTGCCTCTGATTCCCCGCCTCTGATTCCCCATCTGTGATTCACAACCTCTGATGCCCCACCTCTGATTCCCCATATCTGATTCCCTGCCTCTGTTTCCCCGCCTCTGATTCCCCACCTCTGATTCCCCAGCTCTGATTCCCCGCCTCAGATTCCCCGCGTCTGATTCCCTGCCTCTGATTCCCCGCCTCTGATTCCCTGCCTCTGATTCCCCATATCTGATTCCCCGCCTCTGATTCCCCAACTCTAATACCCCGCCTCTGATTCCCCAGCTCTGATTCCCCGCCTCTGATTCCCCGCATCTGATTCCCTGCCTCTGATTCCCCGCCTCTGATTCCAGGCCTCTGATTCCCAGCATCTGATTCCGGCCTCTGATTCCCGGCCTCTGATTCCCTTCTTCTGATTCTGATTCCCTGCCTCTGATTCCCCATATCTGATTCCCTGCCTCTGTATCCCCGCCTCTGATTCCCCGCCTCTGATTCCCAACTCTGATTCCCCGCCTCTGATTCCCCAGCTCTGATTCCCTGTGTTTGATTCCCTGCCTCTGATTCCCTGCCCTGATTCCCCATCTCTGTTTCACCGCCTTTGATTCGCCACCTCTGATTTCCCGCCTCTGTTTCCCCATATCTGATTCCCCGACTCTGATTCCCCAACTCTGATTCCCCTCCTCTAATTCGCCAGCTATGATTCCCCGCCTCTGATTCCCTGCGTCTGATTCCCTGCCTCTGATTCCCAGCCTCTGATTCCCCTTCTCTGATTCACAACCTCTGAATCCCCACCTCTGATTCCCCATCTCTGATTCCGCACATCCGATTCCCTGCCTCTGATTCCCTGCCTCTGATTCCCCGCCTCTGATTCGCAACCTCTAATTCCCCACCTCTGATTCCCCATATCTGATTCCCCGCCTCTGTTTACCTGCCTCTGATTCCCGGCCTCTGTTTCCCCATATCTGATTCCCCTCCTCTGATTCCCCAACTCTGATTCCCCGCCTCTGATTCCCCAGCTCTGATTCCCCGCCTTTTATTCCCGGCCTCTGATTCCCTGCCACTGATTCCCCGCCCCTGATTCCCCACCTCTGATTCCCCATATCTGATTCCCCGCCTCTGTTTCCCCAGCTCTGATTCCCTGCCTCTGATTCCCCGCCTCTGATTCCCCATCTCTGTTTCACCGCCTTTGATTCGCCACCTCTGATTCCCCATATCTGATTCCCCGCCTCTGTTTCCCCGCCTCTGATTCCCTGCCTCTGATTCCCAACCTCTGATTCCACACCTCTGATTCCCCATATCTGATTCCCCGCCTCTATTTCCCCATATCTGATTCCCCGCCTCTGATTCCCCAACTCTGATTCCCCGCCTCTGATTCCCCAGCTCTGATTCCCCGCCTCTGATTCCCGGCATCCGATTCCCTGCCTCTGATTCCCCGCCTCTGATTCCCCATCTCTGATTCCCCGCCTCTGATTCCCCGTGTCTGATTCCCAGCCTCTGATTCCCCGCCTCAGATTCCCCGCCTCTGATTCCCTGCCACTGATTCCCTGCCCCTGATTCCCCACCTCTGATTCCCCATATCTGATTCCCCACCTCTGTTTCCCCGCCTCTGATTCCCCGCCTCTGATTCCCCATATCTGATTCCCTGCCTCTGATTCCCGAACTCTGATTCCCCGCCTCTGATTCCCCAGCTCTGAATCCCCGCCTCTGATTCCCCGCGTCTGATTCCCTCCCTCTGATTCCCCGCCTTGATTCCCCATCTCTGATTCCCCACCTCTGATTCCCCATATCTGATTCCCCGCCTCTGTTTCCCCGCCTCTGATTCCCCGCCTCTGATTCCCCATATCTGATTCCCCGGCTCTGATTGCCCACCTCTGATTCCCCGCCTCTGATTCGCCAGCTCTGATTCCCCGCCTCTGAATCCCCGCATCTGATTCCCTGCCTCTGATTCCCCATCTCTGATTCACCGCCTTTGATTCGCCACCTCTGATTCCCCATATCTGATTCTCCACCTCTGTTTCCCCGCCCCTGATTCCCCGCCTCTGATTCTACATATCTCATTCCCCGCCTCTGAATCCCCATCTCTGATTCCCAGACTCTGATTCCCCACCTCTGATTCCCGGCCTCTTATTCCCAGCATCTGATTCCCCATATCTGATTCCCCGCCTCTGTTTCCCTGCCTCTGATTCCGGCCTCTGTTTCCCCATATCTGATTCCCCTCCTCTGATTCCCCAACTCTGATTCCCCGCCTCTGATTCCCCAGCTCTGATTCCCCGCCTTTTATTCCCGGCCTCTGATTCCCTGCCACTGATTCCCCGCCCCGGATTCCCCACCTCTGATTCCCCATATCTGATTCCCCGCCTCTGTTTCCACAGCTCTGATTCCCCACCTCTGATTCCCCAGCTCTGATTCCCTGCCACTGATTCCCCGCCCCTGATTCCCCACCTCTGATTCCCCATATCTGATTCCCCACCTCTGTTTCCCCGCCTCTTATTCCCCGCCTCTGATTCTCCATATCTCATTCCCCGCCTCTCAATCCCCATCTCTGATTCCCGGACTCTGATCCCCCTCCTCTGATTCCCGGCCTCTTATTCCCAGCATCTGATTCCCGGCCTCTGATTCCCGGCCTCTGATTCCCCGCTTCTGATTCCCTGCCTCTGATTCCCCATCTCTGATTCCGCACATCTGATTCCCTGCCTCTGATTCCCCACCTCTGATTCCCCATATCTGATTCCCCGCCTCTGTTTCCCCGCCTCTGATTCCCCGCCTCTGTTTCCCTATATCTAATTCCCCACCTCTGATGCCCCAACTCTGATTCCCCGCCTCTGATTCCCCAGCTCTGATTCCCCGCCTCTGATTCCCTGCATCCGATTCCCCATATCTGATTCCCCGCCTCTGTTTCCCCGCCTCTGATTCCCCGCCTCTGTTTCCCCATATCTGATTCCCGCCTCTGATTCCCAACTATGATTCCCCGCCTCTGATTCCCCAGCTCTGATTCCCTGCCTCTGATTCCCCGCGTTCTATTCCCTGCCTCTGATTCCCCGCCTGTGATTCCCCATCACTGATTCACCACCTCTGATTCCCTACCTCTGATTCCCCATATCTAATTCCCCGCCTCTGTTTGCCCGCCTCTGATTCCCCGCCTCTGTTTCCCCATATCTGATTCCCCGCCTCTGAATCCCCAACTCTGATTCCCTGCCTCAGATTCCCCAGCTCTGATTCCCCGCCTCAGATTCCCCGCGTCTGATTCCCTGCCTCTGATTCCCAGCCTCTGAATCCCCGTGTCTGATTTCCTGCCTCTGATTCCCCGCCTCTGATTCCCCATCTCTGATTCACCGCCTCTGATTCCCCACCTCTGATTCCCCATCTCTGATTCCGCACATCCAATTCCCTGCCTCAGATTCCCCAACTCTGATTCCCCACCTCTGATTCCCCAGCTCTGATTCCCCGCCTCAGATTCCCCGCGTTTGATTCCCTGCCTCTGATTCCCCGCCTCTGATTCCCTGCCTCTGATTCCCCATATCTGATTCCCCGCCTCTGATTCCCCAACTCTGATTCCCCGCTTCTGATTCCCCAGCTCTGAATCCCCGCCTCTGATTCCCCGCGTCTGATTCCCTGCCTCTGATTCCCCGCCTCTGATTCCCCATCTGTGATTCACAACCTCTGATGCCCCACCTCTGATTCCCCATATCTGATTCCCCGCCTCTGTTTCCCCGCCTCTGATTCCCCGCCTCTGATTCCCCATATCTGATTCCCCGCCTCTGATTGCCCACCTCTGATTCCCCGCGTCTGATACCCTGCCTCTGATTCCCCGCCTCTGATTCCCCATCTCTGATTCACCACCTCTGATTCCCGGCCTCTGATTCCCCATCTCTGATTCCGCACATCCGATTCCCTGCCTATGTTTCCCCACCTGATTCCCCGCCTCTGATTCCCCATATCTGATTCCCTGCCTCTGTTTCCCCGCCTCTGATTCCCTACCTCTGTTTCCCCATATCTGATTCCCCGCCTCTGATTCCCCAACTCAAATACCCCGCCTCTGATTCCCCAGCTCTGATTCCCCGCCTCTGATTCCCCGCATCTGATTCCCTGCCTCTGATTCCCCGCCTCTGATTCCAGGCCTCTGATTCCCATCATCTGATTCCGGCCTCTGATTCCCGGCCTCTGATTCCCTGCTTCTGATTCTGATTCCCTGCCTCTGATTCCCCATCTCTGATTCCGCACATCTGATTCCCTGCCTCTGATTCCCCACCTCTGATTCCCCATATCTGATTCCCCGCCTCTGTTTCCCCGCCTCTGATTCCCCGCCTCTGTTTCCCAATATCTAAGTCCCCACCTCTGATTCCCCAAATCTGATTCCCCACCTCTGATTCCCCAGCTCTGATTCCCCGCCTCTGATGCCCCGCATCTGATTCCCTGCATCTGATTCCAAGCCTCTGAATCCCTGCCTCTGATTCCCAACCTCTGATTCCCCACCACTGATTCCCCATATCTGATTCCCCGCCTCTTTTTGCCCGCCTCGGATTCCCCGCCTCAGTTTCCCCATATCTGATTCCCGGCCTCTGATTCCCCGCCTCTGATTCCCCGCCTCTGATTCCCTGCCTCTGATTCCCCATCTCCGATTCCGTACATCTGATTCCCTTCCTCTGATTCCCCGCCTCTGATTCCCCGCCTCTGATTCCCTGCCTCTGATTCCCAACCTCTGATTCCCCACCTCTGATTCCCCATATCTGATTCCCCGCCTCTGTTTCCCCGCCTCTGATTCCCCGCCTCTGATTCCCAACTCTGATTCCCTGCCTCTGATTCCCCAGCTCTGATTCCCCGTGTTTGATTCCCTGCCTCTGATTCCCTGCCCTGATTCCCCATCTCTGTTTCACCGCCTTTGATTCGCCACCTCTGATTCCACATATCTGATTCCCCGCCTCTGTTTCCCCGACTCTGATTCCCTTCCTCTGATTCCCAACCTCTGATTCCACACCTCTGATTCCCCATATCTGATTCCCCGCCTCTATTTCCCCATATCTGAATCCCCGCCTCTGATTCCCCAACTCTGATTCCCCGCCTCTGATTCCCCAGCTCTGATTCCCCGACTCTGATTCCCGGCGTCCGATTCCCTGCCTCTGATTCCCCGCCTCTGATACCCCATCTCTGATTCCCCGCCTCTGATTCCCCGTGTCTGATTCCCTGCCTCTGATTCCCCGCCTCTGATTCCCCGCCTCTGATTCCCTGCCACTGATTCCCTGCCCCTGATTCCCCACCTCTGATTCCCCATATCTGATTCCCCGCCTCTGTTTCCCCGCCTCTGATTCCCCGCCTCTGATTCCCCATATCTGATTCCCTGCCTCTGATTCCCCAACTCTGATTCCCCGCCTCTGATTCCCCAGCTCTGAATCCCCGCCTCTGATTCCCCGTGTCTGATTCCCTGCCTCTGATTCCCCGCCTTGATTCCCCATCTCTGATTCACAACCTCTGATTCCCCACCTCTGATTACCTATATTTGATTCCCCGCCTCTGTTTCCCCGCCTCTGATTCCCCGCCTCTGATTCCCCATATCTGATTCCCCGCCTCTGATTGCCCACCTCTGATTCCCCGCCTCTGATTCGCCAGCTCTGATTCCCCGCCTCTGATTCCCCGCATCTGATTCCCTGCCTCTGATTCCCCGCCTCTGATTCCCCACCTCTGATTCCCCATATCTGATTCCCCACCTCTGTTTCCCCGACTCTGATTCCCTGCCTCTGATTCCCAACCTCTGATTCCACACCTCTGATTCCCCATATCTGATTCCCCGCCTCTATTTCCCCATATCTGATTCCCCGCCTCTGATTCCCCAACTCTGATTCCCCGCCTCTGATTCCCCAGCTCTGATTCCCCGACTCTGATTCCCGGAGTCCGATTCCCTGCCTCTGATTCCCCGCCTCTGATTCCCCATCTCTGATTCCCCGCCTCTGATTCCCCGTGTATGATTCCCTGCCTCTGATTCCCCGCCTCTGATTCCCCGCCTCTGATTCCCTGCCACTGATTCCCTGCCCCTGATTCCCCAATTCTGATTCCCCATATCTGATTCCCCGCCTCTGTTTCCCCGCCTCTGATTCCCCACCTCTGATTCCCCATATCTGATTCCCTGCCTCTGATTCCCCAACTCTGATTCACCGCCTCTGATTCCCCAGCTCTGAATCCCCGCCTCTGATTCCCCGCGTCTGATTCCCTGCCTCTGATTCCCCGCCTTGATTCCCCATCTCTGATTCACAACCTCTGATTCCCCACCTCTGATTCCCTATATTTGATTCCCCGCCTCTGTTTCCCCGCCTCTGATTCACTGCCTCTGATTCCCCACATCTGATTCCCCATCTCTGATTCCGCACAACCGATTCCCTGCCTATGATTCCCCGACTCTGATTCCCCACCTCTGATTCCCCAGCTCTGATTCCCCGCCTCTGATTCCCCGCGTCTGATTCCCTGCCTGTGATTCCCCGCCTCTGATTCCCCATCTCTGATTCCCCACCTCTGATTCCCCGTGTCTGATTCCCTTCCTTTGATTCCCCGCCTCTGATTCCCCGCATCTGATTCCCTGCATCTGATTCCAAGCCTCTGATTCCCTGCCTCTGATTCCCAACCTCTGATTCCCCACCTCTGATTCCCCAACTCTGATTCCCCGCCTCTGATTCCCCAGCTCTGATTCCCCGACTCTGATTCCCGGCATCCGATTCCCTGCCTCTGATTCCCCGCCTCTGATTCCCCATCTCTGATTCCCCGCCTCTGATTCCCCGTGTCTGATTCCCTGCCTTTGATTCCCCGCCTCTGATTCCCCGCCTCTGATTCCCTGCCACTGATTTCCTGCCCCTGATTCCCCACCTCTGATTCCCCACATCTGATTCCCCGCCTCTGTTTCCCCGCCTCTGATTCCCCGCCTCTGATTCCCCATATCTGATTCCCTGCCTCTGATTCCCCAACTCTGACTCCCCGCCTCTGATTCCCCATATCTGATTCCCCGCCTCTGATTCCCCAACTCTGATTCCCAGCCTCTGATTCCCCAGCTCTGAATCCCCGCCTCTGATTCCCCGCGTCTGATTCCCTGCCTCTGAATCCCCGCCTCTGATTCCCCATCTGTGATTCACAACCTCTGATGCCCCACCTCTGATTCCCCATATCTGATTCCCCGCCTCTGTTTCCCCGCCTCTGATTCCCCGCCTCTGATTCCCCATATCTGATTCCCCGCCTCTGATTGCCCACCTCTGTTTCCCTGCGTCTGATTCCCTGCCTCTGATTTCCCGCCTCTGATTCCCCATCTCTGATTCACCACCTCTGATTCCCAGCCTCTGATTCCCCATCTCTGATTCCGCACATCCGATTCCCTGCCTATGATTCCCCACCTCTGATTCCACGCCTCTGATTCCCCATATTTGATTCCCTCCCTCTGTTTCCCCGCCTCTGATTCCCCACCTCTGTTTCCCCATATCTGATTCCCCGCCTCTGATTCCCCAACTCTAATACCCCGCCTCTGATTCCCCAGCTCTGATTCCCCGCCTCTGATTCCCCGCATCTGATTCCCTGCCTCTGATTCCCCGCCTCTGATTCCAGGCCTCTGATTCCCAGCATCTGATTCCGGCCTCTGATTCCCGGCCTCTGATTCCCTGCTTCTGATTCTGATTCCCTGCCTCTGATTCCCCATCTCTGATTCCGCACATCTGATTCCTTGCCTCTGATTCCCCACCTCTGATTCCCCATATCTGAATCCCCGCCTGGGTTTCCCCGCCTCTGATTCCCCGCCTCTGTTTCCCAATATCTAAGTCCCCGCCTCTGATTCCCCAAATCTGATTCCCCACCTCTGATTCACCAGCTCTGATTCCCCGCCTCTGATTCCCCGCATCTGATTCCCTGCATCTGATTCCAAGCCTCTGATTCCCTGCCTCTGATTCCCAACCTCTGATTCCCCACCTCTGATTCCCCATATCTGATTCCCCGCCTCTGTTTCCCCGCCTCGGATTCCCCGCCTCTGTTTCCCCATATCTGATTCCCGGCCTCTGATTCCCCGCCACTGATTCCCCGCCTCTGATTCCCTGCCTCTGATTCCCCATCTCCGATTCCGCACATCTGATTCCCTTCCTCTGATTCCCCGCCTCTGATTTTCCGCCTCTGATTCCCTGCCTCTGATTCCCAACCTCGGATTCCCCACCTCTGATTCCCCATATCTGATTCCCCGCCTCTGTTTCCCCGCCTCAGATTCCCCGCCTCTGATTCCCAACTCTGATTCCCCGCCTCTGATTCCCCAGCTCTGATTCCCCGTGTTTGATTCCCTGCCTCTGATTCCCTGCCCTGATTCCCCATCTCTGTTTCACCGCCTTTGATTCGCCACCTCTGATTCCCCATATCTGATTCCCCGCCTCTGTTTCCCCGACTCTGATTCCCTGCCTCTGATGCCCAACCTATGATTCCACACCTCTGATTCCCCATATCTGATTCCCCGCCTCTATTTCCCCATATCTGATTCCCCGCCTCTGATTCCCCAACTCTGATTCCCCGCCTCTGATTCCCCAGCTCTGATTCCCCGACTCTGATTCCCGGCATCCGATTCCCTGCCTCTGATTCCCCGCCTCTGATTCCCCATCTCTGATTCCCCGCCTCTGATTCCCCGTGTCTGATTCCCTGCCTTTGATTCCCCGCCTCTGATTCCCCGCCTCTGATTCCCTGCCACTGATTCCCTGCCCCTGATTCCCCACCTCTGATTCCCCACATCTGATTCCCCGCCTCTGTTTCCCCGCCTCTGATTCCCCGCCTCTGATTCCCCATATTTGATTCCCTGCCTCTGATTCCCCAACTCTGATTCCCCGCCTCTGATTCCCCAGCTCTGAATCCCCGCCTCTGATTCCCCGCGTCTGATTCCCTGCCTCTGATTCCCCGCCTTGATTCCCCATCTCTGATTCACAACCTCTGATTCCCCACCTCTGATTCCCTATATTTGATTCCCCGCCTCTGTTTCCCCGCCTCTGATTCCCCGCCTCTGATTCCCCATATCTGATTCCCCGCCTCTGATTGCCCACCTCTGATTCCCAGCCTCTGATTCGCCAGCTCTGATTCCCCGCCTCTGATTCCCCGCATCTGATTCCCTGCCTCTGATTCCCCGCCTCTGATTCCCCATCTCTGATTCACCGCCTTTGATTCGCCACCTCTGATTCCCCATATCTGATTCCCCACCTCTGATTCCCGGCCTCTTATTCCCATCATCTGATTCCCGGCCTCTGATTCCCGGCCTCTGATTCCCCGCTTCTGATTCTGATTCCCTGCCTCTTATTCCCCATCTCTGATTCCGCACATCTGATTCCCTGCCTCTGATTCCCCACCTCTGATTCCCCATATCTGATTCCCCGCCTCTGTTTCCCCGCCTCTGATTCCCCGCCTCTGTTTCCCTATATCTAATTCCCCACCTCTGATGCCCCAACTCTGATTCCCCGCCTCTGATTCCCCAGCTCTGATTCCCCGCCTCTGATTCCCTGCATCCGATTCCCCATATCTGATTCCCCGCCTCTGTTTCACCGCCTCTGATTCCCCGCCTCTGTTTCCCCATATCTGATTCCCGCCTCTGATTCCCAACTATGAATCCCCTCCTCTGATTCCCCAGCTCTGATTCCCTGCCTCTGATTCCCCGCGTCCTATTCCCTGCCTCTGATTCCCCGCCTGTGATTCCCCATCAATGATTCACCACCTCTGATTCCCTACCTCTGATTCCCCATATCTAATTCCCCGCCTCTGTTTGCCCGCCTCTGATTCCCCGCCTCTGTTTCCCCATATCTGATTCCCCGCCTCTGAATCCCCAACTCTGATTCCCTGCCTCAGATTCCCCAGCTCTGATTCCCCGCCTTTGATTCCCCCCGTCTGATTCCCAGCCTCTGAATCCCCGTGTCTGATTTCCTGCCTCTGATTCCCCGCCTCTGATTCCCCATCTCTGATTCACCGCCTCTGATTCCCCACCTCTGATTCCCCCTCTCTGATTCCGCACATCCAATTCCCTGCCTCTGATTCCCCAACTCTGATTCCCCACCTCTGATTCCCCAGCTCTGATTCCCCGCCTCAGATTCCCCGCGTCTGATTCCCTGCCTCTGATTCCCCGCCTCTGATTCCCTGCCTCTGATTCCCCATATCTGATTCCCCGCCTCTGATTCCCCAACTCTGATTCCCCGCTTCTGATTCCCCAGCTCTGAATCCCCGCCTCTGATTCCCCGCGTCTGATTCCCTGCCTCTGATTCCCCGCCTCTGATTCCCCATCTGTGATTCACAACCTCTGATGCCCCACCTCTGATTCCCCATATCTGATTCCCTGCTTCTGTTTCCCCGCCTCTGATTCCCCACCTCTGTTTCCCCATATCTGATTCCCTGCCTCTGATTCCCCAACTCTAATACCCCGCCTCTGATTCCCCAGCTCTGATTCCCCGCCTCTGATTCCCCGCATCTGATTCCCTGCCTCTGATTCCCCGCCTCTGATTCCAGGCCTCTGATTCCCAGCATCTGATTCCGGCCTCTGATTCCCGGCCTCTGATTCCCTTCTTCTGATTCTGATTCCCTGCCTCTGATTCCCCATATCTTCTGATTCCCTGCCTCTGTATCCCCGCCTCTGATTCCCAACTCTGATTCCCCGCCTCTGATTCCCCAGCTCTGATTCCCCGTGTTTGATTCCCTGCCTCTGATTCCCTGCCCTGATTCCCCATCTCTGTTTCACCGCCTTTGATTCGCCACCTCTGATTCCCCATATCTGATTCCCCGCCTCTGTTTCCCCGACTCTGATTCCCTGCCTCTGATTCCACACCTCTGATTCCCCATATCTGATTCCCCGCCTCTATTTCCCCATATCTGATTCCCCGCCTCTGATTCCCCAACTCTGATTCCCCGCCTCTGATTCCCCAGCTCTGATTCCCCGACTCTGATTCCCGGCATCCGATTCCCTGCCTCTGATTCCCCGCCTCTGATTCCCCATCTCTGATTCCCCGCCTCTGATTCCCCGTGTCTGATTCCCTGCCTTTGATTCCCCGCCTCTGATTCCCCGCCTCTGATTCCCTGCCACTGATTTCCTGCCCCTGATTCCCCACCTCTGATTCCCCACATCTGATTCCCCGCCTCTGTTTCCCCGCCTCTGATTCCCCGCCTCTGATTCCCCATATCTGATTCCCTGCCTCTGATTCCCCAACTCTGATTCCCCGCCTCTGATTCCCCAGCTCTGAATCCCCGCCTCTGATTCCCCGCGTCTGATTCCCTGCCTCCGATTCCCCGCCTTGATTCCCCATCTCTGATTCACAACCTCTGATTCCCCACCTCTGATTCCCTATATTTGATTCCCCGCCTCTGTTTCCCCGCCTCTGATTCCCCGCCTCTGATTCCCCATATCTGATTCCCCGCCTCTGATTGCCCACCTCTGATTCCCAGCCTCTGATTCGCCAGCTCTGATTCCCCGCCTCTGATTCCCCGCATCTGATTCCCTGCCTCTGATTCCCCGCCTCTGATTCCCCATCTCTGATTCACCGCCTTTGATTCGCCACCTCTGATTCCCCATATCTGATTCCCCACCTCTGATTCCCGGCCTCATATTCCCAGCATCTGATTCCCGGCCTCTGATTCCCGGCCTCTGATTCCCCGCTTCTGATTCTGATTCCCTGCCTCTTATTCCCCATCTCTGATTCCGCACATCTGATTCCCTGCCTCTGATTCCCCACCTCTGATTCCCACTATCTGATTCCCCGCCTCTGTTTCCCCGCCTCTGATTCCCCGCCTCTGTTTCCCTATATCTAATTCCCCACCTCTGATGCCCCAACTCTGATTCCCCGCCTCTGATTCCCCAGCTCTGATTCCCCGCCTCTGATTCCCTGCATCCGATTCCCCATATCTGATTCCCCGCCTCTGTTTCACCGCCTCTGATTCCCCGCCTCTGTTTCCCCATATCTGATTCCCGCCTCTGATTCCCAACTATGAATCCCCTCCTCTGATTCCCCAGCTCTGATTCCCTGCCTCTGATTCCCCGCGTCCTATTCCCTGCCTCTGATTCCCCGCCTGTGATTCCCCATCACTGATTCACCACCTCTGATTCCCCACCTCTGATTCCCCATATCTAATTCCCCGCCTCTGTTTGCCCGCCTCTGATTCCCCGCCTCTGTTTCCCCATATCTGATTCCCCGCCTCTGAATCCCCAACTCTGATTCCCTGCCTCAGATTCCCCAGCTCTGATTCCCCGCCTTTGATTCCCCCCGTCTGATTCCCAGCCTCTGAATCCCCGTGTCTGATTTCCTGCCTCTGATTCCCCGCCTCTGATTCCCCATCTCTGATTCACCGCCTCTGATTCCCCACCTCTGATTCCCCCTCTCTGATTCCGCACATCCAATTCCCTGCCTCTGATTCCCCAACTCTGATTCCCCACCTCTGATTCCCCAGCTCTGATTCCCCGCCTCAGATTCCCCGCGTCTGATTCCCTGCCTCTGATTCCCCGCCTCTGATTCCCTGCCTCTGATTCCCCATATCTGATTCCCCGCCTCTGATTCCCCATCTCTGATTCCCCGCTTCTGATTCCCCAGCTCTGAATCCCCGCCTCTGATTCCCCGCATCTGATTCCCTGCCTCTGATTCCCCGCCTCTGATTCCCCATCTGTGATTCACAACCTCTGATGCCCCACCTCTGATTCCCCATATCTGATTCCCTGCCTCTCTTTCCCCGCCTCTGATTCCCCACCTCTGTTTCCCCATATCTGATTCCCCGCCTCTGATTCCCCAACTCTAATACCCCGCCTCTGATTCCCCAGCTCTGATTCCCCGCCTCTGATTCCCCGCATCTGATTCCCTGCCTCTGATTCCCCGCCTCTGATTCCAGGCCTCTGATTCCCAGCATCTGATTCCGGCCTCTGATTCCCGGCCTCTGATTCCCTTCTTCTGATTCTGATTCCCTGCCTCTGATTCCCCATCTCTGATTCCGCACATCTCATTCCCTGCCTCTGATTCCCCACCTCTGATTCCCCATATCTGATTCCACGCCTCTGTTTCCCCGCCTCTGATTCCCCGCCTCTGTTTCCCAATATCTAAGTCCCCACCTCTGATTCCCCAAATCTGATTCCCCACCTCTGATTCCCCAGCTCTGATTCCCCGCCTCTGATTCCCCGCATCTGATACCCTGCATCTGATTCCAAGCCTCTGATTCCCTGCCTCTGATTCCCAACCTCTGATTCCACACCTCTGATTCCCCATATGTGATTCCCCGCCTCTATTTCCCCATATCTGATTCCCCGCCTCTGATTCCCCAACTCTGATTCCCCGCCTCTGATTCCCCAGCTCTGATTCCCCGCCTCTGATTCCCCGCCTCTGATTCCCCATCTCTGATTCACCACCTCTGATTCCCCACCTCTGATTCCCCATATCTAATTCCCCGCCTCTGTTTTCCCGCCTCTGATTCCCCGCCTCTGTTTCCCCATATCTGATTCCCCGCCTCTGATTCCCTGCCTCTGATTCCCCATATCTGATTCCCCGCCTCTGATTCCCCAACTCTGATTCCCTGCCTCATATTCCCCAGCTCTGTTTCCCCGCCTTTGATTCCCCCCGTCTGGTTCCCAGCCTCTGAATCCCCGTGTCTGATTTCCTGCCTCTGATTCCCCACCTCTGATTCCCCATCTCTGATTCACCGCCTCTGATTCCCCACCTCTGATTCCCCATCTCTGATTCCGCACATCCAATTCCCTGCCTCTGATTCCCCAACTCTGATTCCCCACCTCTGATTCCCCAGCTCTGATTCCCCGCCTCAGATTCCCCGCGTCTGATTCCCTGCCTCTGATTCCCCGCCTCTGATTCCCTGCCTCTGATTCCCCATATCTGAATCCCCGCCTCTGATTCCCCAACTCTGATTCCCCGCTTCTGATTCCCCAGCTCTGAATCCCCGCCTCTGATTCCCCGCGTCTGATTCCCTGCCTCTGATTCCCCGCCTCTAATTCCCCATCTGTGATTAACAACTTCTGATGCCCCACCTCTGATTCCCCATATCTGATTCCCCGCCTCTGTTTCCCCGCCTCTGATTCCCCGCCTCTGATTCCCCATATCTGATTCCCCGCCTCTGATTGCCCACCTCTGATTCCCCGCGTCTGATTCCCTGCCTCTGATTCCCCGCCTCTGATTCCCCATATCTGATTCACCACCTCTCATTCCCGGCTTCTGATTCCCCATCTCCGATTCCGCACATCCGATTCCCTGCCTATGATTCCCCACCTCTGATTCCCCGCCTCTGATTCCCCATATCTGATTCCCTGCCTCTGTTTCCCCGCCTCTGATTCCCCACCTCTGCTTCCCCATATCTGATTCCCCGCCTCTGATTCCCCAACTCTAATACCCTGCCTCTGATTCCCCAGCTCTGATTCCCCGCCTCTGATTCCCCGCATCTGATTCCCTGCCTCTGATTCCCCGCCTCTGATTCCAGGCCTCTGATTCCCAGCATCTGATTCCGGCCTCTGATTCCCGGCATCTGATTCCCTGCTTCTGATTCTGATTCCCTGCCTCTGATTCCCCACCTCTGATTCCCCATATCTGATTACCCGCCTCTGATTCCCCGCCTCTGATTCCCCGCCTCTGTTTCCCCATATCTGATTCCCCGACTCTGATTCCCCAACTCTGATTCCCCTCCTCTAATTCGCCAGCTATGATTCCCCGCCTCTGATTCCCTGCGTCTGATTCCCTGCCTCTGATTCCCAGCCTCTGATTCCCCTTCTCTGATTCACTACCTCTGAATCCCCACCTCTGATTCCCCATCTCTGATTCCGCACATCCGATTCCCTGCCTCTGATTCCCTGCCTCTGATTCCCCGCCTCTGATTCGCAACCTCTAATTCCCCACCTCTGATTCCCCATATCTGATTCCCCGCCTCTGTTTCCCTGCCTCTGATTCCCGGCCTCTGTTTCCCCATATCTGATTCCCCTCCTCTGATTCCCCAACTCTGATTCCCCGCCTCTGATTCCCCAGCTCTGATTCCCCGCCTTTTATTCCCGGCCTCTGATTCCCTGCCACTGATTCCCCGCCCCTGATTCCCCACCTCTGATTCCCCATATCTGATTCCCCGCCTCTGTTTCCCCAGCTCTGATTCCCTGCCTCTGATTCCCCGCCTCTGATTCCACATCTCTGTTTCACCGCCTTTGATTCGCCACCTCTGATTCCCCATATCTGATTCCCCGCCTCTGTTTCCCCGCCTCTGATTCCCTGCCTCTGATTCCCAACCTCTGATTCCACACCTCTGATTCCCCATATCTGATTCCCCGCCTCTATTTCCCCATATCTGATTCCCCGCCTCTGATTCCCCAACTCTGATTCCCCGCCTCTGATTCCCCAGCTCTGATTCCCCGCCTCTGATTCCCGGCATCCGATTCCCTGCCTCTGATTCCCCGCCTCTGATTCCCCATCTCTGATTCCCCGCCTGTGATTCCCCGTGTCTGATTCCCAGCCTCTGTTTCCCCGCCTCAGATTCCCCGCCTCTGATTCCCTGCCACTGATTCCCTGCCCCTGATTCCCCACCTCTGATTCCCCATATCTGATTCCCCGCCTCTGTTTCCCCGCCTCTGATTCCCCGCCTCTGATTCCCCATATCTGATTCCCTGCCTCTGATTCCCGAACTCTGATTCCCCGCCTCTGATTCCCCAGCTCTGAATCCCCGCCTCTGATTCCCCGCGTCTGATTCCCTCCCTCTGATTCCCCGCCTTGATTCCCCATCTCTGATTCCCCACCTCTGATTCCCCATATCTGATTCCCCGCCTCTGTTTCCCCGCCTCTGATTCCCCGCCTCTGATTCCCCATATCTGATTCCCCGGCTCTGATTGCCCACCTCTGATTCCCCGCCTCTGATTCGCCAGCTCTGATTCCCCGCCTCTGAATCCCCGCATCTGATTCCCTGCCTCTGATTCCCCATCTCTGATTCACCGCCTTTGATTCGCCACCTCTGATTCCCCATATCTGATTCTCCACCTCTGTTTCCCCGCCCCTGATTCCCCGCCTCTGATTCTCCATATCTCATTCCCCGCCTCTGAATCCCCATCTCTGATTCCCAGACTCTGATTCCCCACCTCTGATTCCCGGCCTCTTATTCCCAGCATCTGATTCCCCATATCTGATTCCCCGCCTCTGTTTCCCTGCCTCTGATTCCGGCCTCTGTTTCCCCATATCTGATTCCCCTCCTCTGATTCCCCAACTCTGATTCCCCGCCTCTGATTCCCCAGCTCTGATTCCCCGCCTTTTATTCCCGGCCTCTGATTCCCTGCCACTGATTCCCCGCCCCGGATTCCCCACCTCTGATTCCCCATATCTGATTCCCCGCCTCTGTTTCCACAGCTCTGATTCCCCACCTCTGATTCCCCAGCTCTGATTCCCTGCCACTGATTCCCCGCCCCTGATTCCCCACCTCTGATTCCCCATATCTGATTCCCCGCCTCTGTTTCCCCAGCTCTGATTCCCTGCCTCTGATTCCCTGCCCTGATTCCCCATCTCTGTTTCAACGCATTTGATTCGCCACCTCTGATTCCCCATATCTGATTCCCCGCCTCTGTTTCCCCGCCTCTTATTCCCTGCCTCTGATTCCCAACCTCTGATTCCACACCTCTGATTCCCCATATCTGATTCCACGCTTCTATTTCCCCATATCTGATTCCCCGCCTCTGATTCACCAACTCTGATTCCCCGCCTCTGATTCCCCAGCTCTGATTCCCCGCCTCTGATTCCCGGCGTCCGATTCCCTGCCTCTGATTCCCCGCCTCTGATTCCCCATCTCTGTTTCACCGCCTTTGATTCGCCACCTCTGATTCCCCATATCTGATTCCCCGCCTCTGTTTCCCCGCCTCTGATTCCCTGCCTCTGATTCCCAACCTCTGATTCCACACCTCTGATTCCCCATATCTGATTCCCCGCCTCTATTTCCCCATATCTGATTCCCCGCCTCTGATTCCCCAACTCTGATTCCCCGCCTCTGATTCCCCAGCTCTGATTCCCCGCCTCTGATTCCCGGCATCCGATTCCCTGCCTCTGATTCCCCGCCTCTGATTCCCCATCTCTGATTCCCCGCCTCTGATTCCCCGTGTCTGATTCCCAGCCTCTGATTCCCCGCCTCAGATTCCCCGCCTCTGATTCCCTGCCACTGATTCCCTGCCCCTGATTCCCCACCTCTGATTCCCCATATCTGATTCCCCGCCTCTGTTTCCCCGCCTCTGATTCCCCGCCTCTGATTCCCCATATCTGATTCCCTGCCTCTGATTCCCGAACTCTGATTCCCCGCCTCTGATTCCCCAGCTCTGAATCCCCGCCTCTGATTCCCCGCGTCTGATTCCCTCCCTCTGATTCCCCGCCTTGATTCCCCATCTCTGATTCCCCACCTCTGATTCCCCATATCTGATTCCCCGCCTCTGTTTCCCCGCCTCTGATTCCCCGCCTCTGATTCCCCATATCTGATTCCCCGGCTCTGATTGCCCACCTCTGATTCCCCGCCTCTGATTCGCCAGCTCTGATTCCCCGCCTCTGAATCCCCGCATCTGATTCCCTGCCTCTGATTCCCCATCTCTGATTCACCGCCTTTGATTCGCCACCTCTGATTCCCCATATCTGATTCTCCACCTCTGTTTCCCCGCCCCTGATTCCCCGCCTCTGATTCTCCATATCTCATTCCCCGCCTCTGAATCCCCATCTCTGATTCCCAGACTCTGATTCCCCACCTCTGATTCCCGGCCTCTTATTCCCAGCATCTGATTCCCCATATCTGATTCCCCGCCTCTGTTTCCCTGCCTCTGATTCCGGCCTCTGTTTCCCCATATCTGATTCCCCTCCTCTGATTCCCCAACTCTGATTCCCCGCCTCTGATTCCCCAGCTCTGATTCCCCGCCTTTTATTCCCGGCCTCTGATTCCCTGCCACTGATTCCCCGCCCCGGATTCCCCACCTCTGATTCCCCATATCTGATTCCCCGCCTCTGTTTCCACAGCTCTGATTCCCCACCTCTGATTCCCCAGCTCTGATTCCCTGCCACTGATTCCCCGCCCCTGATTCCCCACCTCTGATTCCCCATATCTGATTCCCCGCCTCTGTTTCCCCAGCTCTGATTCCCTGCCTCTGATTCCCTGCCCTGATTCCCCATCTCTGTTTCAACGCATTTGATTCGCCACCTCTGATTCCCCATATCTGATTCCCCGCCTCTGTTTCCCCGCCTCTTATTCCCTGCCTCTGATTCCCAACCTCTGATTCCACACCTCTGATTCCCCATATCTGATTCCACGCTTCTATTTCCCCATATCTGATTCCCCGCCTCTGATTCACCAACTCTGATTCCCCGCCTCTGATTCCCCAGCTCTGATTCCCCGCCTCTGATTCCCGGCGTCCGATTCCCTGCCTCTGATTCCCCGCCTCTGATTCCCCATCTCTGATTCAACACCTCTGATTCCCCACCTCTGATTCCCCATATCTAATTCCCCGCCTCTGTTTTCCCGCCTCTGATTCCCCGCCTCTGTTTCCCCATATCTGATTCCCGCGTCTGAATCCCCAACTCTGATTCCCTGCCTCAGATTCCCCAGCTCTGATTCCCCGCCTTTGATTCCCCCCGTCTGATTCCCAGCCTCTGAATCCCCGTGTCTGATTTCCTGCCTCTGATTCCCCGCCTCTGATTCCCCATCTCTGATTCACCGCCTCTGATTCCCCACCTCTGATTCCCCATCTCTGATTCCGCACATCCAATTCCCTGCCTCTGATTCCCCAACTCTGATTCCCCACCTCTGATTCCCCAGCTCTGATTCCCCGCCTCAGATTCCCTGCGTCTGATTCCCTGCCTCTGATTCCCCGCCTCTGATTCCCTGCCTCTGATTCCCCATATCTGATTCCCCACCTCTGATTCCCCAACTCTCATTCCCCGCTTCTGATTCCCCAGCTCTGAATCCCCGACTCTGATTCCCCGAGTCTGATTCCCTGCCTCTGATTCCCCGCCTCTAATTCCCCATCTGTGATTCACAACCTCTGATGCCCCACCTCTGATTCCCCATATCTGATTCCCCACCTCTGTTTCCCCGCCTCTGATTCCCCGCCTCTGATTCCCCATATCTGATTCCCCGCCTCTGATTGCCCACCTCTGATTCCCCGCATCTGATTCACTGCCTCTGATTCCCCGCCTCTGATTCCCCATATCTGATTCACCACCTCTCATTCCCGGCCTCTGATTCCCCATCTCTGATTCCGCAAATCCGATTCCCTGCCTATGATTCCCCACCTCTGATTCCCGCCTCTGATTCCCCATATCTGATTCCCTGCCTCTGTTTCCCCGCCTCTGATTCCCCACCTCTGTTTCCCCATATCTGATTCCCCGCCTCTGATTCCCCAACTCTAATACCCTGCCTCTGATTCCCCAGCTCTGATTCCCCGCCTCTGATTCCCCGCCTCTGATTCCCCGCATCAGATTCCCTGCCTCTGATTCCCCGCCTCTGATTCCAGGCCTCTGATTCCCAGCATCTGATTCCGGCCACTGATTCCCGGCCTCTGATTCCCTGCTTCAGATTCTGATTCCCTGCCTCTGATTCCCCATCTCTGATTCCGCACATCTGATTCCCTGCCTCTGAATCCCCACCTCTGATTCCCCATATCTGATTCCCTACCTCTGTTTCCCCGCCTCTGATTCCCCGCCTCTGTTTCCCCATATCTGATTCCCCGCCTCTGATTCCCCAACTCTTATTCCCCTCCACTAATTCGCCAGCTATGATTCCCCGCCTCTGATTCCCTGCGTCTGATTCCCTGCCTCTGATTCCCAGCCTCTGATTCCCCTTTTCTGATTCACCACCTCTGAATCCCCACCTCTGATTCCCCATCTCTGATTCCGCACATCCGATTCCCTGCCTCTGATTCCCCGCCTCTGATTCCCCGCCTCTGATTCGCAACCTCAAATTCCGCACCTCTGATTCCCCATATCTGATTCCCCGCCTCTGTTTCCCTTCCTCTGATTCCCGGCCTCTGTTTCCCCATATCTGATTCCCCTCCTCTGATTCCCCAACTCTGATTCCCCGCCTCTGATTCCCCAGCTCTGATTCCCCGCCTTTTATTCCCGGCCTCTGATTCCCTGCCACTGATTCCCCGCCCCTGATTCCCCACCTCTGATTCCCCATATCTGATTCCCCGCCTCTGTTTCCCCAGCTCTGATTCCCCACCTCTGATTCCCCAGCTCTGATTCCCTGCCACTGATTCCCCGCCCCTGATTCCCCACCTCTGATTCCCCATATCTGATTCCCCGCCTCTGTTTCCCCAGCTCTGATTCCCTGCCTCTGATTCCCTGCCCTGATTCCCCATCTCTGTTTCACCGCCTTTGATTCGCCACCTCTGATTCCCCATATCTGATTCCCCGCCTCTGTTTCCCCGCCTCTGATTCCCTGCCTCTGATTCCCAACCTCTGATTCCACACCTCTGATTCCCCATATCTGATTCCCCGCCTCTATTTCCCCATATCTGATTCCCCGCCTCTGATTCCCCGAGTCTGATTCCCTGCCTCTGATTCCCCGCCTCTAATTCCCCATCTGTGATTCACAACCTCTGATGCCCCACCTCTGATTCCCCATATCTGATTCCCCACCTCTGTTTCCCCGCCTCTGATTCCCCGCCTCTGATTCCCCATATCTGATTCCCCGCCTCTGATTGCCCACCTCTGATTCCCCGCATCTGATTCACTGCCTCTGATTCCCCGCCTCTGATTCCCCATATCTGATTCACCACCTCTCATTCCCGGCCTCTGATTCCCCATCTCTGATTCCGCACATCCGATTCCCTGCCTATGATTCCCCACCTCTGATTCCCGCCTCTGATTCCCCATATCTGATTCCCTGCCTCTGTTTCCCCGCCTCTGATTCCCCACCTCTGTTTCCCCATATCTGATTCCCCGCCTCTGATTCCCCAACTCTAATACCCTGCCTCTGATTCCCCAGCTCTGATTCCCCGCCTCTGATTCCCCGCCTCTGATTCCCCGCATCAGATTCCCTGCCTCTGATTCCCCGCCTCTGATTCCAGGCCTCTGATTCCCAGCATCTGATTCCGGCCACTGATTCCCGGCCTCTGATTCCCTGCTTCAGATTCTGATTCCCTGCCTCTGATTCCCCATCTCTGATTCCGCACATCTGATTCCCTGCCTCTGATTCCCCACCTCTGATTCCCCATATCTGATTCCCTACCTCTGTTTCCCCGCCTCTGATTCCCCGCCTCTGTTTCCCCATATCTGATTCCCCGCCTCTGATTCCCCAACTCTTATTCCCCTCCACTAATTCGCCAGCTATGATTCCCCGCCTCTGATTCCCTGCGTCTGATTCCCTGCCTCTGATTCCCAGCCTCTGATTCCCCTTTTCTGATTCACCACCTCTGAATCCCCACCTCTGATTCCCCATCTCTGATTCCGCACATCCGATTCCCTGCCTCTGATTCCCCGCCTCTGATTCCCCGCCTCTGATTCGCAACCTCAAATTCCGCACCTCTGATTCCCCATATCTGATTCCCCGCCTCTGTTTCCCTGCCTCTGATTCCCGGCCTCTGTTTCCCCATATCTGATTCCCCTCCTCTGATTCCCCAACTCTGATTCCCCGCCTCTGATTCCCCAGCTCTGATTCCCCGCCTTTTATTCCCGGCCTCTGATTCCCTGCCACTGATTCCCCGCCCCTGATTCCCCACCTCTGATTCCCCATATCTGATTCCCCGCCTCTGTTTCCCCAGCTCTGATTCCCCACCTCTGATTCCCCAGCTCTGATTCCCTGCCACTGATTCCCCGCCCCTGATTCCCCACCTCTGATTCCCCATATCTGATTCCCCGCCTCTGTTTCCCCAGCTCTGATTCCCTGCCTCTGATTCCCTGCCCTGATTCCCCATCTCTGTTTCACCGCCTTTGATTCGCCACCTCTGATTCCCCATATCTGATTCCCCGCCTCTGTTTCCCCGCCTCTGATTCCCTGCCTCTGATTCCCAACCTCTGATTCCACACCTCTGATTCCCCATATCTGATTCCCCGCCTCTATTTCCCCATATCTGATTCCCCGCCTCTGATTCCCCAACTCTGATTCCCCGCCTCTGATTCCCCAGCTCTGATTCCCCGCCTCTGATTCCCGGCGTCCGATTCCCTGCCTCTGATTCCCCGCCTCTGATTCACCCTCTCTGATTCCCCGCCTCTGATTCCCCGTGTCTGATTCCCTGCCTCTGATTCCCCGGCTCAGATTCCCCGCCTCTGATTCCCTGCCACTGATTCCCTGCCCCTGATTCCCCACCTCTGATTCCCCATATCTGATTCCCCGCCTCTGTTTCCCCGCCTCTGATTCCCCGCCTCTGATTCCCCATATCTGATTCCCGGCCTCTGATTCCCCGCTTCTGATTCTGATTCCCTGCCTCTGATTCCCCATCTCTGATTCCGCACATCTGATTCCCTGCCTCTGATTCCCCACCTCTGATTCCCCATATCTGATTCCCCGCCTCTGTTTCCCCGCCTCTGATTCCCCGCCTGTTTCCCCATATCTAATTCCCCACCTCTGATGCCCCAACTCTGATTCCCCACCTCTGATTCCCCAGCTCTGATTCCCCGCCTCTGATTCCCCACATCCGATTCCCCATGTCTGATTCCCCGCCTCTGTTTCCCCGCCTCTGATTCCCCGCCTCTGTTTCCCCATATCTGATTCCCCGCCTCTGATTCCCCAGCTCTGATTCCCTGCCTCTGATTCCCCGCGTTCTATTCGCTGCCTCTGATTCCCCGCCTGTGATTCCCCATCTCTGATTCACCACCTCTGATTTCCCACCTCTGATTCCCCATATCTAATTCCCCGCCTCTGCTTGCCCGCCTCTCATTCCCCGCCTCTGTTTCCCCATATCTGATTCCCCGCCTCTGAATCCCCAACTCTGATTCCCTTCCTCTGATTCACCAGCTCTGATTCCCCGCCTTTGATTCCCCCCGTCTGATTCCCAGCCTCTGAATCCCTGTCTTACTTCCTGCCTCTGATTCCCCGCCTCTGATTCCCCATCTCTGATTCACTGCCTCTGATTCCCCACATCTGATTCCCAATCTCTGATTCCGCACAACCGATTCCCTTCCTCTGATTCCCCGACTCTGATTCCCCACCTCTGATTCCCCAGCTCTGATTCCCCGCCTCTGATTCTCCGCGTCTGATTCCCTGCCTGTGATTCCCCGCCTCTGATTCCCCATCTCTGATTCCCCACCTCTGATTCCCCGTGTCTGATTCCCTTCCTTTGATTCCCCGCCTCTGATTCCCCCCCTCTGATTCCCTGCCACTGATTCCCCGCCCCTGATTCCCCACCTCTGATTCCCCATATCTTATTCCCCGCCTCTGTTTCCCCCCCTCTGATTCCCAGCCTCTGATTCCCCATATCTAATTCCCCGCCTCTGATTCCCCATATCTGATTCCCCGCCTCTGATTCCCCGTGTCTGATTCCCTGCCTCTGATTCCCCGCCTCTGATTCCCCATATCTGATTCCCCGCCTCTGTTTTCCCGCCTCAGATTCCCTGCCTCTGATTCCCCATATCTGATTCCCCGCCTCTGATTCCCCAACTCTGATTCCCCGCCTCTGATTCCCCAGCTCTGAATCCCCGCCTCTGATTCCCCGCGTCTGATTCCCTGCCTCTGATTCCCCGCCTCTGATTCCCCATCTGTGATTCACAACCTCTGATGCCCCACCTCTGATTCCCCATATCTGATTCCCCGCCTCTGTTTCCCTGCCTCTGATTCCCCACCTCTGATTCCCCATATCTGATTCCCCGCCTCTGATTGCCCACCTCTGATTCCCCGCGTCTGATTCCCCGCCTCTGATTCCCCGCCTCTGATTCCCCATCTCTGATTCACCACCTCTGATTCCCAGCTTCTGATTCCCCATCTCTGATTCCGCACATCCGATTCCCTGCCTATGATTCCCCACCTCTGATTCCCCGCCTCTGATTCCCCATATCTGATTCCCTGCCTCTGTTTCCTCGCCTCTGATTCCCCACCTCTGTTTCCCCATATCTGATTCCCCGCCTCTGATTCCCCAACTCTAATACCCTGCCTCTGATTCCCCAGCTCTGAATCCCCGCCTCTGATTCCCCGCATCTGATTCCCTGCCTCTGATTCCCCGCCTCTGATTCCAGGCCTCTGATTCCCAGCATCTGATTCCGGCCTCTAATTCCCGGCCTCTGATTCCCTGCTTCTGATTCTGATTCCCTGCCTCTGATTCCCCATCTCTGATTCCGCACATCTGATTCCTTGCCTCTGATTCCCCACCTCTGATTCCCCATATCTGATTCCCCGCCTGGGTTTCCCCGCCTCTGATTCCCCGCCTCTGTTTCCCAATATCTAAGTCCCCGCCTCTGATTCCCCAAATCTGATTCCCTACCTCTGATTCCCCAGCTCTGATTCCCCGCCTCTGATTCCCCGCATCTGATTCCCTGCATCTGATTCCAAGCCTCTGATTCCCTGCCTCTGATTCCCAACCTCTGATTCCCCACCTCTGATTCCCCATATCTGATTCCCCGCCTCTGTTTCCCCGCCTCGGATTCCCCGCCTCTGTTTCCCCATATCTGATTCCCGGCCTCTGATTCCCTGCCTCTGATTCCCCGCCTCTGATTCCCTGCCTCTGATTCCCCATCTCCGATTCCGCACATCTGATTCCCTTCCTCTGATTCCCCGCCTCTGATTCCCCGCCTCTGATTCCCTGCCTCTGATTCCCAACCTCGGATTCCCCACCTCTGATTCCCCATATCTGATTCCCCGCCTCTGTTTCCCCGCCTCTGATTCCCCGCCTCTGATTCCCAACTCTGATTCCCCGCCTCTGATTCCCCAGCTCTGATTCCCCGTGTTTGATTCCCTGCCTCTGATTCCCTGCCCTGATTCCCCATCTCTGTTTCACCGCCCTTGATTCGCCACCTCTGATTCCACATATCTGATTACCCGCCTCTGTTTCCCCGACTCTGATTCCCTGCCTCTGATTCCCAACCTCTGATTCCACACCTCTGATTCCCCATATCTGATTCCCCGCCTCTATTTCCCCATATCTGATTCCCCACCTCTGTTTCCCCGCCTCTGATTCCCCGCCTCTGATTCTCCATATCTCATTCCCCACCTCTGAATCCCCATCTCTGATTCCCAGACTCTGATTCCCCACCTCTGATTCCCGGCCTCTTATTCCCAGCATCTGATTCCCGGCCTCTGATTCCCGGCCTCTGATTCCCCGCTTCTGATTCTGATTCCCTGCCTCTGATTCCCCATCTCTGATTCCGCACATCTGATTCCCTGCCTCTGATTCCCCACCTCTGATTCCCCATATCTGATTCCCCGCCTCTGTTTCCCCGCCTCTGATTCCCCGCCTCTGTTTCCCCATATCTAATTCCCCACCTCTGATGCCCCAACTCTGATGCCCCACCTCTGATTCCCCAGCTCTGATTCCCCGAATCTGATTCCCCGCATCCGATTCCCCATGTCTGATTCCCCGCCTCTGTTTCCCCGCCTCTGATTCCCCGCCTCTGTTTCCCCATATCTGATTCCCCGCCTCTGATTCCCCAGCTCTGATTCCCTGCCTCTGATTCCCCGTGTTCTATTCGCTGCCTCTGATGCCCCGCCTGTGATTCCCCATCTCTGATTCACCACCTCTGATTTCCCACCTCTGATTCCCCATATCTAATTCCCCGCCTCTGCTTGCCCGCCTCTCATTCCCCGCCTCTGTTTCCCCATATCTGATTCCCCGCCTCTGAATCCCCAACTCTGATTCCCTGCCTCTGATTCACCAGCTCTGATTCCCCGCCTTTGATTCCCCCCGTCTGATTCCCAGCCTCTGAATCCCTGTCTGATTTCCTGCCTCTGATTTCCCGCCTCTGATTCCCGGCATCCGATTCCCTGCCTCTGATTCCCCGCCTCTGATTCCCCATCTCTGATTCCCCGCCTCTGATTCCCCGTGTCTGATTACCTGCCTCTGATTCCCCGCCTCTGATTCCCCATATCTTATTCCCCGCCTCTGTTTTCCCGCCTCTGATTCCCTGCCTCTGATTCCCCATATCTGATTCCCCGCCTCTGATTCCCCAACTCTGATTCCCCGCCTCTGATTCCCCAGCTCTGAATCCCCGCCTCTGATTCCCCGCGTCTGATTCCCTGCCTCTGATTCCCCGCCTCTGATTCCTCATCTGTGATTCACAACCTCTGATGCCCCACCTCTGATACCCCATATATGATTCCCCGCCTCTGTTTCCCCGCCTCTGATTCCCCGCCTCTGATTCCCCATATCTGATTCCCCGCCTCTGATTGCCCACCTCTGATTCCCCGCGTCTGATTCCCCGCCTCTGATTCCCCGCCTCTGATTCCCCATCTCTGATTCACCACCTCTGATTCCCAGCCTCTGATTCCCCATCTCTGATTCCGCACATCCAATTCCCTGCCTATGATTCCCCACCTCTGATTCCCCGCCTCTGATTCCCCATATCTGATTCCCTGCCTCTGTTTCCCCGCCTCTGATTCCCCACCTCTGTTTCCCCATATCTGATTCCCCGCCTCTGATTCCCCAACTCTAATACCCCGCCTCTGATTCCCCAGCTCTGATTCCCCGCCTCTGATTCCCCGCATCTGATTCCCTGCCTCTGATTCCCCGCCTCTGATTCCAGGCCTCTGATTCCCAGCATCTGATTCCGGCCTCTAATTCCCGGCCTCTGATTCCCTGCTTCTGATTCTGATTCCCTGCCTCTGATTCCCCATCTCTGATTCCGCACATCTGATTCCTTGCCTCTGATTCCCCACCTCTGATTCCCCATATCTGATTCCCCGCCTGGGTTTCCCCGCCTCTGATTCCCCGCCTCTGTTTCCCAATATCTAACTCCCCGCCTCTGATTCCCCAAATCTGATTCTCCACCTCTGATTCCCCAGCTCTGATTCCCCGCCTCTGATTCCCCGCATCTGATTCCCTGCATCTGATTCCAAGCCTCTGATTCCCTGCCTCTGATTACCAACCTCTGATTCCCCACCTCTGATTCCCCATATCTGATTCCCCGCCTCTGTTTCCCCGCCTCGGATTCCCCGCCTCTGTTTCCCCATATCTGATTCCCGGCCTCTGATTCCCCGCCTCTGATTCCCCGCCTCTGATTCCCTGCCTCTGATTCCCCATCTCCGATTCCGCACATCTGATTCCCTTCCTCTGATTCCCCGCCTCTGATTCCCCGCCTCTGATTCCCTGCCTCTGATTCCCAACCTCGGATTCCCCACCTCTGATTCCCCATATCTGATTCCCCGCCTCTGTTTCCCCGCCTCTGATTCCCCGCCTCTGATTCCCAACTCTGATTCCCCGCCTCTGATTCCCCAGCTCTGATTCCCCGTGTTTGATTCCCTGCCTCTGATTCCCTGCCCTGATTCCCCATCTCTGTTTCACCGCCTTTGATTCGCCACCTCTGATTCCCCATATCTGATTACCCGCCTCTGTTTCCCCGACTCTGATTCCCTGCCTCTGATTCCCAACCTCTGATTCCACACCTCTGATTCCCCATATCTGATTCCCCGCCTCTATTTCCCCATATCTGATTTCCGCCTCTGATTTCCCAACTCTGATTCCCCGCCTCTGATTCCCCAGCTCTGATTCCCCGACTCTGATTCCCGGAGTCCGATTCCCTGCCGCTGATTCCCCGCCTCTGATTCCCCATCTCTGATTCCCCGCCTCTGATTCCCCGTGTCTGATTCCCTGCCTCTGATTCCCCGCCTCTGATTCCCCGCCTCTGTTTCCCTGCCACTGATTCCCTGCCCCTGATTCCCCAATTCAGATTCCCCATATCTGATTCCCCGCCTCTGTTTCCCCGCCTCTGATTCGCCACCTCTGATTCCCCATATCTGATTCCCTGCCTCTGATTCCCCAACTCTGATTCACCGCCTCTGATTCCCCAGCTCTGAATCCCCGCCTCTGATTCCCCGCGTCTGATTCCCTGCCTCTGATTCCCCGCCTTGATTCCCCATCTCTGATTCACAACCTCTGATTCCCACCTCTGATTCCCTATATTTGATTACCCGCCTCTGTTTCCCCGCCTCTGATTCACTGCCTCTGATTCCCCACATCTGATTCCCCATCTCTGATTCCGCACAACCGATTCCCTGCCTATGATTCCCCGACTCTGATTCCCCACCTCTGATTCCCCAGCTCTGATTCCCCGCCTCTGATTCCCCGCGTCTGATTCCCTGCCTGTGATTCCCCGCCTCTGATTCCCCATCTCTGATTCCCCACCTCTGATTCCCCGTGTCTGATTCCCTTCCTTTGATTCCCCGCCTCTGATTCCCCGCCTCTGATTCCCTGCCACTGATTCCCCGCACCTGATTCCCCACCTCTGATTCCCCATATCTTATTCCCCGCCTCCGTTTCCCCCCCTCTGATTCCCAGCCTCTGATTCCCCATATCTGATTCCCCGCCTCTGATTCCCCATATCTGATTCCCCGCCTCTATTTCCCCATATCTGCTTCGCCGCCTCTGATTCCCCAACTCTGATTCCCCGCCTCTGATTCCCCAGCTCTGATTTCCCGCCTCTGATTCCCGGCATCCGATTCCCTGCCTCTGATTCCCCGTCTCTGATTCCCCATCTCTGATTCCCCGCCTCTGATTCCCCGTGTCTGATTCCCTGCCTCTGATTCCCCGCCTCTGATTCCCCATATCTGATTCCCCGCCTCTGTTTTCCCGCCTCTGATTCCTTGCCTCTGATTCCCCATATCTGATTCCCCGCCTCTGATTCCCCAACTCTGATTCCCAGCCTCTGATTCCCCAGCTCTGAATCCCCGCCTCTGATTCCCCGCGTCTGATTCCCTGCCTCTGATTCCCCGCCTCTGATTCCCCATCTGTGATTCACAACCTCTGATGCCCCACCTCTGATTCCCCATATCTGATTCCCCGCCTCTGTTTCCCCGCCTCTGATTCCCCGCCTCTGATTCCCCATATCTGATTCCCCGCCTCTGATTGCCCACCTCTGATTCCCCGCGTCTGATTCCCTGCCTCTGATTCCCCGCCTCTGATTCCCCATCTCTGATTCACCACCTCTGATTCCCAGCCTCTGATTCCCCATCTCTGATTCCGCACATCCGATTCCCTGCCTATGATTCCCCACCTCTGATTCCCCGCCTCTGATTCCCCATATCTGATTCCCTGCCTCTGTTTCCCCGCGTCTGATTCCCCACCTCTGTTTCCCCATATCTGATTCCCCGCCTCTGATTCCCCAACTCTAATACCCCGCCTCTGATTCCCCAGCTCTGATTCCCCGCCTCTGATTCCCCGCATCTGATTCCCTGCCTCTGATTTACCACCTCTGATTCCAGGCCTCTGATTCCCAGCATCTGATTCCGGCCTCTGATTCCCGGCCTCTGATTCCCTGCTTCTGATTCTGATTCCCTGCCTCTGTTTCCCCATCTATGATTCCGCACATCTGATTCCTTGCCTCTGATTCCCCACCTCTGATTCCCCATATCTGATTCCCCGCCTGGGTTTCCCCGCCTCTGATTCCCCGCCTCTGTTTCCCAATATCTAAGTCCCCGCCTCTGATTCCCCAAATCTGATTCCCCACCTCTGATTCCCCAGCTCTGATTCCCCGCCTCTGATTCCCCGCATCTGATTCACTGCATCTGATTCCAAGCCTCTGATTCCCTGCCTCTGATTCCCAACCTCTTATTCCCCACCTCTGATTCCCCATATCTGATTCCCCGCCTCTGTTTCCCCGCCTCGGATTCCCCGCCTCTGTTTCCCCATATCTGATTCCCGGCCTCTGATTCCCCGCCTCTGATTCCCCGCCTCTGATTCCCTGCCTCTGATTCCCCATCTCCGATTCCGCACATCTGATTCCCTTCCTCTGATTCCCCGCCTCTGATTTTCCGCCTCTGATTCCCTGCCTCTGATTCCCAACCTCGGATTCCCCACCTCTGATTCCCCATATCTGATTCCCCGCCTCTGTTTCCCCGCCTCTGATTCCCCGCCTCTGATTCCCAACTCTGATTCCCCGCCTCTGATTCCCCAGCTCTGATTCCCCGTGTTTGATTCCCCACCTCTGATTCCCCGCCTCTGATTCCCCATATCTGATTCCCTGCCTCTGTTTCCCCGCCTCTGATTCCCCACCTCTGTTTCCCCATATCTGATTCCCCGCCTCTGATTCCCCAACTCTAATACCCTTCCTCTGATTCCCCAGCTCTGATTCCCCGCCTCTGATTCCCCGCATCTGATTCCCTGCCTCTGATTCCCCGCCTCTGATTCCAGGCCTCTGATTCCCAGCATCTGATTCCGGCCTCTAATTCCCAGCCTCTGATTCCCTGCTTCTGATTCTGATTCCCTGCCTCTGATTCCCCATCTCTGATTCCGCACATCTGATTCCTTGCCTCTGATTCCCCACCTCTGATTCCCCATATCTGATTCCCCGCCTGGGTTTCCCCGCCTCTGATTCCCCGCCTCTGTTTCCCAATATCTAAGTCCCCGCCTCTGATTCCCCAAATCTGATTCCCTATCTCTGATTCCCCAGCTCTGATTCCCCGCCTCTGATTCCCCGCATCTGATTCCCTGCATCTGATTCCAAGCCTCTGATTCCCTGCCTCTGATTCCCAACCTCTGATTCCCCACCTCTGATTCCCCATATCTGATTCCCCGCCTCTGTTTCCCCGCCTCGGATTCCCCGCCTCTGTTTCCCCATATCTGATTCCCGGCCTCTGATTCCCCGCCTCTGATTCCCCGCCTCTGATTCCCTGCCTCTGATTCCCCATCTCCGATTCCGCACATCTGATTCCCTTCCTCTGATTCCCCGCCTCTGATTCCCCAGCTCTGATTCCCCGCCTCTGATTCCCGGCGTCCGATTCCCTGCCTCTGATTCCCGGCCTCTGTTTCCCCATATCTGATTCCCCTCCTCTGATTCCCCAACTCTGATTCCCCGCCTCTGATTCCCCAGCTCTGATTCCCCGCCTTTTATTCCCGGCCTCTGATTCCCTGCCACTGATTCCCGCCCCTGATTCCCCACCTCTGATTCCCCATATCTGATTCCCCGCCTCTGTTTCCCCAGCTCTGATTCCCCACCTCTGATTCCCCAGCTCTGATTCCCTGCCACTGATTCCCCGCCCCTGATTCCCCACCTCTGATTCCCCATATCTGATTCCCCGCCTCTGTTTCCCCAGCTCTGATTCCCTGCCTCTGATTCCCTGCCCTGATTCCCCATCTCTGTTTCACCGCCTTTGATTCGCCACCTCTGATTCCCCATATCTGATTCCCCGCCTCTGTTTCCCCGCCTCTGATTCCCTGCCTCTGATTCCCAACCTCTGATTCCACACCTCTGATTCCCCATATCTGATTCCCCGCCTCTATTTCCCCATATCTGATTCCCCGCCTCTGATTCCCCAACTCTGATTCCCCGCCTCTGATTCCCCAGCTCTGATTCCCCGCCTCTGATTCCCGGCGTCCGATTCCCTGCCTCTGATTCCCCGCCTCTGATTCACCATCTCTGATTCCCCGCCTCTGATTCCCCGTGTCTGATTCCCTGCCTCTGATTCCCCGGCTCAGATTCCCCGCCTCTGATTCCCTGCCACTGATTCCCTGCCCCTGATTCCCCACCTCTGATTCCCCATATCTGATTCCACGCCTCTGTTTCCCCGCCTCTGATTCCCCGCCTCTGATTCCCCATATCTGATTCCCGGCCTCTGATTCCCCGCTTCTGATTCTGATTCCCTGCCTCTGATTCCCCATATCTGATTCCCCGCCTCTGTTTCCCCGCCTCTGATTCCCCGCCTCTGATTCCCCATATCTGATTCCCCGCCTCTGATTGCCCACCTCTGATTCCCCGCGTCTGATTCCCTGCCTCTGATTCCCCGCCTCTGATTCCCCATATCTGATTCACCACCTCTCATTCCCGGCTTCTGATTCCCCATCTCTGATTCCGCACATCCGATTCCCTGCCTATGATTCCCCACCTCTGATTCCCCGCCTCTGATTCCCCATATCTGATTCCCTGCCTCTGTTTCCCCGCCTCTGATTCCCCACCTCTGCTTCCCCATATCTGATTCCCCGCCTCTGATTCCCCAACTCTAATACCCTGCCTCTGATTCCCCAGCTCTGATTCCCCGCCTCTGATTCCCCGCATCTGATTCCCTGCCTCTGATTCCCCGCCTCTGATTCCAGGCCTCTGATTCCCAGCATCTGATTCCGGCCTCTGATTCCCGGCATCTGATTCCCTGCTTCTGATTCTGATTCCCTGCCTCTGATTCCCCACCTCTGATTCCCCATATCTGATTACCCGCCTCTGATTCCCCGCCTCTGATTCCCCGCCTCTGTTTCCCCATATCTGATTCCCCGACTCGGATTCCCCAACTCTGATTCCCCTCCTCTAATTCGCCAGCTATGATTCCCCGCCTCTGATTCCCTGCGTCTGATTCCCTGCCTCTGATTCCCAGCCTCTGATTCCCCTTCTCTGATTCACTACCTCTGAATCCCCACCTCTGATTCCCCATCTCTGATTCCGCACATCCGATTCCCTGCCTCTGATTCCCTGCCTCTGATTCCCCGCCTCTGATTCGCAACCTCTAATTCCCCACCTCTGATTCCCCATATCTGATTCCCCGCCTCTGTTTCCCTGCCTCTGATTCCCGGCCTCTGTTTCCCCATATCTGATTCCCCTCCTCTGATTCCCCAACTCTGATTCCCCGCCTCTGATTCCCCAGCTCTGATTCCCCGCCTTTTATTCCCGGCCTCTGATTCCCTGCCACTGATTCCCCGCCCCTGATTCCCCACCTCTGATTCCCCATATCTGATTCCCCGCCTCTGTTTCCCCAGCTCTGATTCCCTGCCTCTGATTCCCCGCCTCTGATTCCCCATCTCTGTTTCACCGCCTTTGATTCGCCACCTCTGATTACCCATATCTGATTCCCCGCCTCTGTTTCCCCGCCTCTGATTCCCTGCCTCTGATTCCCAACCTCTGATTCCACACCTCTGATTCCCCATATCTGATTCCCCGCCTCTATTTCCCCATATCTGATTCCCCGCCTCTGATTCCCCAACTCTGATTCCCCGCCTCTGATTCCCCAGCTCTGATTCCCCGCCTCTGATTCCCGGCATCCGATTCCCTGCCTCTGATTCCCCGCCTCTGATTCCCCATCTCTGATTCCCCGCCTCTGATTCCCCGTGTCTGATTCCCAGCCTCTGTTTCCCCGCCTCAGATTCCCCGCCTCTGATTCCCTGCCACTGATTCCCTGCCCCTGATTCCCCACCTCTGATTCCCCATATCTGATTCCCCGCCTCTGTTTCCCCGCCTCTGATTCCCCGCCTCTGATTCCCCATATCTGATTCCCTGCCTCTGATTCCCGAACTCTGATTCCCAGCCTCTGATTCCCCAGCTCTGAATCCCCGCCTCTGATTCCCCGCGTCTGATTCCCTCCCTCTGATTCCCCGCCTTGATTCCCCATCTCTGATTCCCCACCTCTGATTCCCCATATCTGATTCCCCGCCTCTGTTTCCCCGCCTCTGATTCCCCGCCTCTGATTCCCCATATCTGATTCCCCGGCTCTGATTGCCCACCTCTGATTCCCCGCCTCTGATTCGCCAGCTCTGATTCCCCGCCTCTGAATCCCCGCATCTGATTCCCTGCCTCTGATTCCCCATCTCTGATTCACTGCCTTTGATTCGCCACCTCTGATTCCCCATATCTGATTCTCCACCTCTGTTTCCCCGCCCCTGATTCCCCGCCTCTGATTCTCCATATCTCATTCCCCGCCTCTGAATCACCATCTCTGATTCCCAGACTCTGATTCCCCACCTCTGATTCCCGGCCTCTTATTCCCAGCATCTGATTCCCCATATCTGATTCCCCGCCTCTGTTTCCCTGCCTCTGATTCCGGCCTCTGTTTCCCCATATCTGATTCCCCTCCTCTGATTCCCCAACTCTGATTCCCCGCCTCTGATTCCCCAGCTCTGATTCCCCGCCTTTTATTCCCGGCCTCTGATTCCCTGCCACTGATTCCCCGCCCCGGATTCCCCACCTCTGATTCCCCATATCTGATTCCCCGCCTCTGTTTCCACAGCTCTGATTCCCCACCTCTGATTCCCCAGCTCTGATTCCCTGCCACTGATTCCCCGCCCCTGATTCCCCACCTCTGATTCCCCATATCTGATTCCCCGCCTCTGTTTCCCCAGCTCTGATTCCCTGCCTCTGATTCCCTGCCCTGATTCCCCATCTCTGTTTCAACGCATTTGATTCACCACCTCTGATTCCCCATATCTGATTCCCCGCCTCTGTTTCCCCGTCTCTTATTCCCTGCCTCTGATTCCCAACCTCTGATTCCACACCTCTGATTCCCCATATCTGATTCCACGCTTCTATTTCCCCATATCTGATTCCCCGCCTCTGATTCACCAACTCTGATTCCCCGCCTCTGATTCCCCAGCTCTGATTCCCCGCCTCTGATTCCCGGCGTCCGATTCCCTGCCTCTGATTCCCCGCCTCTGATTCCCCATCTCTGTTTCACCGCCTTTGATTCGCCACCTCTGATTCCCCATATCTGATTCCCCGCCTCTGTTTCCCCGCCTCTGATTCCCTGCCTCTGATTCCCAACCTCTGATTCCACACCTCTGATTCCCCATATCTGATTCCCCGCCTCTATTTCCCCATATCTGATTCCCCGCCTCTGATTCCCCAACTCTGATTCCCCGCCTCTGATTCCCCAGCTCTGATTCCCCGCCTCTGATTCCCGGCATCCGATTCCCTGCCTCTGATTCCCCGCCTCTGATTCCCCATCTCTGATTCCCCGCCTCTGATTCCCCGTGTCTGATTCCCAGCCTCTGATTCCCCGCCTCAGATTCCCCGCCTCTGATTCCCTGCCACTGATTCCCTGCCCCTGATTCCCCACCTCTGATTCCCCATATCTGATTCCCCGCCTCTGTTTCCCCGCCTCTGACTCCCCGCCTCTGATTCCCCATATCTGATTCCCTGCCTCTGATTCCCGAACTCTGATTCCCCGCCTCTGATTCCCCAGCTCTGAATCCCCGCCTCTGATTCCCCGCGTCTGATTCCCTCCCTCTGATTCCCCGCCTTGATTCCCCATCTCTGATTCCCCACCTCTGATTCCCCATATCTGATTCCCCGCCTCTGTTTCCCCGCCTCTGATTCCCCGCCTCTGATTCCCCATATCTGATTCCCCGGCTCTGATTGCCCACCTCTGATTCCCCGCCTCTGATTCGCCAGCTCTGATTCCCCGCCTCTGAATCCCCGCATCTGATTCCCTGCCTCTGATTCCCCATCTCTGATTCACCGCCTTTGATTCGCCACCTCTGATTCCCCATATCTGATTCTCCACCTCTGTTTCCCCGCCCCTGATTCCCCGCCTCTGATTCTCCATATCTCATTCCCAGCCTCTGAATCCCCATCTCTGATTCCCAGACTCTGATTCCCCACCTCTGATTCCCGGCCTCTTATTCCCAGCATCTGATTCCCCATATCTGATTCCCCGCCTCTGTTTCCCTGCCTCTGATTCCGGCCTCTGTTTCCCCATATCTGATTCCCCTCCTCTGATTCCCCAACTCTGATTCCCCGCCTCTGATTCCCCAGCTCTGATTCCCCGCCTTTTATTCCCGGCCTCTGATTCCCTGCCACTGATTCCCCGCCCCGGATTCCCCACCTCTGATTCCCCATATCTGATTCCCCGCCTCTGTTTCCACAGCTCTGATTCCCCACCTCTGATTCCCCAGCTCTGATTCCCTGCCACTGATTCCCCGCCCCTGATTCCCCACCTCTGATTCCCCATATCTGATTCCCCGCCTCTGTTTCCCCAGCTCTGATTCCCTGCCTCTGATTCCCTGCCCTGATTCCCCATCTCTGTTTCAACGCATTTGATTCGCCACCTCTGATTCCCCATATCTGATTCCCCGCCTCTGTTTCCCCGCCTCTTATTCCCTGCCTCTGATTCCCAACCTCTGATTCCACACCTCTGATTCCCCATATCTGATTCCACGCTTCTATTTCCCCATATCTGATTCCCCGCCTCTGATTCACCAACTCTGATTCCCCGCCTCTGATTCCCCAGCTCTGATTCCCCGCCTCTGATTCCCGGCGTCCGATTCCCTGCCTCTGATTCCCCGCCTCTGATTCCCCATCTCTGATTCAACACCTCTGATTCCCCACCTCTGATTCCCCATATCTAATTCCCCGCCTCTGTTTTCCCGCCTCTGATTCCCCGCCTCTGTTTCCCCATATCTGATTCCCCGCCTCTGAATCCCCAACTCTGATTCCCTGCCTCAGATTCCCCAGCTCTGATTCCCCGCCTTTGATTCCCCCCGTCTGATTCCCAGCCTCTGAATCCCCGTGTCTGATTTCCTGCCTCTGATTCCCCGCCTCTGATTCCCCATCTCTGATTCACCGCCTCTGATTCCCCACCTCTGATTCCCCATCTCTGATTCCGCACATCCAATTCCCTGCCTCTGATTCCCCAACTCTGATTCCCCACCTCTGATTCCCCAGCTCTGATTCCCCGCCTCAGATTCCCTGCGTCTGATTCCCTGCCTCTGATTCCCCGCCTCTGATTCCCTGCCTCTGATTCCCCATATCTGATTCCCCACCTCTGATTCCCCAACTCTCATTCCCCGCTTCTGATTCCCCAGCTCTGAATCCCCGACTCTGATTCCCCGAGTCTGATTCCCTGCCTCTGATTCCCCGCCTCTAATTCCCCATCTGTGATTCACAACCTCTGATGCCCCACCTCTGATTCCCCATATCTGATTCCCCACATCTGTTTCCCCGCCTCTGATTCCCCGCCTCTGATTCCCCATATCTGATTCCCCGCCTCTGATTGCCCACCTCTGATTCCCCGCATCTGATTCACTGCCTCTGATTCCCCGCCTCTGATTCCCCATATCTGATTCACCACCTCTCATTCCCGGCCTCTGATTCCCCATCTCTGATTCCGCACATCCGATTCCCTGCCTATGATTCCCCACCTCTGATTCCCGCCTCTGATTCCCCATATCTGATTCCCTGCCTCTGTTTCCCCGCCTCTGATTCCCCACCTCTGTTTCCCCATATCTGATTCCCCGCCTCTGATTCCCCAACTCTAATACCCTGCCTCTGATTCCCCAGCTCTGATTCCCCGCCTCTGATTCCCCGCCTCTGATTCCCCGCATCAGATTCCCTGCCTCTGATTCCCCGCCTCTGATTCCAGGCCTCTGATTCCCAGCATCTGATTCCGGCCACTGATTCCCGGCCTCTGATTCCCTGCTTCAGATTCTGATTCCCTGCCTCTGATTCCCCATCTCTGATTCCGCACATCTGATTCCCTGCCTCTGATTCCCCACCTCTGATTCCCCATATCTGATTCCCTACCTCTGTTTCCCCGCCTCTGATTCCCCGCCTCTGTTTCCCCATATCTGATTCCCCGCCTCTGATTCCCCAACTCTTATTCCCCTCCACTAATTCGCCAGCTATGATTCCCCGCCTCTGATTCCCTGCGTCTGATTCCCTGCCTCTGATTCCCAGCCTCTGATTCCCCTTTTCTGATTCACCACCTCTGAATCCCCACCTCTGATTCCCCATCTCTGATTCCGCACATCCGATTCCCTGCCTCTGATTCCCCGCCTCTGATTCCCCGCCTCTGATTCGCAACCTCAAATTCCGCACCTCTGATTCCCCATATCTGATTCCCCGCCTCTGTTTCCCTGCCTCTGATTCCCGGCCTCTGTTTCCCCATATCTGATTCCCCTCCTCTGATTCCCCAACTCTGATTCCCCGCCTCTGATTCCCCAGCTCTGATTCCCCGCCTTTTATTCCCGGCCTCTGATTCCCTGCCACTGATTCCCCGCCCCTGATTCCCCACCTCTGATTCCCCATATCTGATTCCCCGCCTCTGTTTCCCCAGCTCTGATTCCCCACCTCTGATTCCCCAGCTCTGATTCCCTGCCACTGATTCCCCGCCCCTGATTCCCCACCTCTGATTCCCCATATCTGATTCCCCGCCTCTGTTTCCCCAGCTCTGATTCCCTGCCTCTGATTCCCTGCCCTGATTCCCCATCTCTGTTTCACCGCCTTTGATTCGCCACCTCTGATTCCCCATATCTGATTCCCCGCCTCTGTTTCCCCGCCTCTGATTCCCTGCCTCTGATTCCCAACCTCTGATTCCACACCTCTGATTCCCCATATCTGATTCCCCGCCTCTATTTCCCCATATATGATTCCCCGCCTCTGATTCCCCAACTCTGATTCCCCGCCTCTGATTCCCCAGCTCTGATTCCCCGCCTCTGATTCCCGGCGTCCGATTCCCTGCCTCTGATTCCCCGCCTCTGATTCACCATCTCTGATTCCCCGCCTCTGATTCCCCGTGTCTGATTCCCTGCCTCTGATTCCCCGGCTCAGATTCCCCGCCTCTGATTCCCTGCCACTGATTCCCTGCCCCTGATTCCCCACCTCTGATTCCCCATATCTGATTCCCCGCCTCTGTTTCCCCGCCTCTGATTCCCCGCCTCTGATTCCCCATATCTGATTCCCGGCCTCTGATTCCCCGCTTCTGATTCTGATTCCCTGCCTCTGATTCCCCATCTCTGATTCCGCACATCTGATTCCCTGCCTCTGATTCCCCACCTCTGATTCCCCATATCTGATTCCCCGCCTCTGTTTCCCCGCCTCTGATTCCCCGCCTGTTTCCCCATATCTAATTCCCCACCTCTGATGCCCCAACTCTGATTCCCCACCACTGATTCCCCAGCTCTGATTCCCCGCCTCTGATTCCCCACATCCGATTCCCCATGTCTGATTCCCCGCCTCTGTTTCCCCGCCTCTGATTCCCCGCCTCTGTTTCCCCATATCTGATTCCCCACCTCTGATTCCCCAGCTCTGATTCCCTGCCTCTGATTCCCCGCGTTCTATTCGCTGCCTCTGATTCCCCGCCTGTGATTCCCCATCTCTGATTCACCACCTCTTATTTCCCACCTCTGATTCCCCATATCTAATTCCCCGCCTCTGCTTGCCCGCCTCTCATTCCCCGCCTCTGTTTCCCCATATCTGATTCCCCGCCTCTGAATCCCCAACTCTGATTCCCTTCCTCTGATTCACCAGCTCTGATTCCCCGCCTTTCATTCCCCCCGTCTGATTCCCAGCCTCTGAATCCCTGTCTTACTTCCTGCCTCTGATTCCCCGCCTCTGATTCCCCATCTCTGATTCACTGCCTCTGATTCCCCACATCTGATTCCCAATCTCTGATTCCGCACAACCGATTCCCTTCCTCTGATTCCCCGACTCTGATTCCCCACCTCTGATTCCCCAGCTCTGATTCCCCGCCTCTGATTCCCCGCGTCTGATTCCCTGCCTGTGATTCCCCGCCTCTGATTCCCCATCTCTGATTCCCCACCTCTGATTCCCCGTGTCTGATTCCCTTCCTTTGATTCCCCGCCTCTGATTCCCCCCCTCTGATTCCCTGCCACTGATTCCCCGCCCCTGATTCCCCACCTCTGATTCCCCATATCTTATTCCCCGCCTCTGTTTCCCCCCCTCTGATTCCCAGCCTCTGATTCCCCATATCTAATTCCCCGCCTCTGATTCCCCATATCTGATTCCCCGCCTCTGATTCCCCGTGTCTGATTCCCTGCCTCTGATTCCCCGCCTCTGATTCCCCATATCTGATTCCCCGCCTCTGTTTTCCCGCCTCAGATTCCCTGCCTCTGATTCCCCATATCTGATTCCCCGCCTCTGATTCCCCAACTCTGATTCCCCGCCTCTGATTCCCCAGCTCTGAATCCCCGCCTCTGATTCCCCGCATCTGATTCCCTGCCTCTGATTCCCCGCCTCTGATTCCCCATCTGTGATTCACAACCTCTGATGCCCCACCTCTGATTCCCCATATCTGATTCCCCGCCTCTGTTTCCCCGCCTCTGATTCCCCACCTCTGATTCCCCATATCTGATTCCCCGCCTCTGATTGCCCACCTCTGATTCCCCGCGTCTGATTCCCCGCCTCTGATTCCCCGCCTCTGATTCCCCATCTCTGATTCACCACCTCTGATTCCCAGCCTCTGATTCCCCATCTCTGATTCCGCACATCCGATTCCTTGCCTATGATTCCCCACCTCTGATTCCCCGCCTCTGATTCCCCATATCTGATTCCCTGCCTCTGTTTCCCCGCCTCTGATTCCCCACCTCTGTTTCCCCATATCTGATTCCCCGCCTCTGATTCCCCAACTCTAATACCCTGCCTCTGATTCCCCAGCTCTGATTCCCCGCCTCTGATTCCCCGCATCTGATTCCCTGCCTCTGATTCCCCGCCTCTGATTCCAGGCCTCTGATTCCCAGCATCTGATTCCGGCCTCTAATTCCCGGCCTCTGATTCCCTGCTTCTGATTCTGATTCCCTGCCTCTGATTCCCCATCTCTGATTCCTCACATCTGATTCCTTGCCTCTGATTCCCCACCTCTGATTCCCCATATCTGATTCCCCGCCTGGGTTTCCCCGCCTCTGATTCCCCGCCTCTGTTTCCCAATATCTAAGTCCCCGCCTCTGATTCCCCAAATCTGATTCCCTACCTCTGATTCCCCAGCTCTGATTCCCCGCCTCTGATTCCCCGCATCTGATTCCCTGCATCTGATTCCAAGCCTCTGATTCCCTGCCTCTGATTCCCAACCTCTGATTCCCCACCTCTGATTCCCCATATCTGATTCCCCGCCTCTGTTTCCCCGCCTCGGATTCCCAGCCTCTGTTTCCCCATATCTGATTCCCGGCCTCTGATTCCCTGCCTCTGATTCCCCGCCTCTGATTCCCTGCCTCTGATTCCCCATCTCCGATTCCGCACATCTGATTCCCTTCCTCTGATTCCCCGCCTCTGATTCCCCGCCTCTGATTCCCTGCCTCTGATTCCCAACCTCGGATTCCCCACCTCTGATTCCCCATATCTGATTCCCCGCCTCTGTTTCCCCGCCTCTGATTCCCCGCCTCTGATTCCCAACTCTGATTCCCCGCCTCTGATTCCCCAGCTCTGATTCCCCGTGTTTGATTCCCTGCCTCTGATTCCCTGCCCTGATTCCCCATCTCTGTTTCACCGCCCTTGATTCGCCACCTCTGATTCCACATATCTGATTACCCGCCTCTGTTTCCCCGACTCTGATTCCCTGCCTCTGATTCCCAACCTCTGATTCCACACCTCTGATTCCCCATATCTGATTCCCCGCCTCTATTTCCCCATATCTGATTCCCCACCTCTGTTTCCCCGCCTCTGATTCCCCGCCTCTGATTCTCCATATCTCATTCCCCACCTCTGAATCCCCATCTCTGATTCCCAGACTCTGATTCCCCACCTCTGATTCCCGGCCTCTTATTCCCAGCATCTGATTCCCGGCCTCTGATTCCCGGCCTCTGATTCCCCGCTTCTGATTCTGATTCCCTGCCTCTGATTCCCCATCTCTGATTCCGCACATCTGATTCCCTGCCTCTGATTCCCCACCTCTGATTCCCCATATCTGATTCCCCGCCTCTGTTTCCCCGCCTCTGATTCCCCGCCTCTGTTTCCCCATATCTAATTCCCCACCTCTGATGCCCCAACTCTGATGCCCCACCTCTGATTCCCCAGCTCTGATTCCCCGACTCTGATTCCCCGCATCCGATTCCCCATGTCTGATTCCCCGCCTCTGTTTCCCCGCCTCTGATTCCCCGCCTCTGTTTCCCCATATCTGATTCCCCGCCTCTGATTCCCCAGCTCTGATTCCCTGCCTCTGATTCCCCGCGTTCTATTCGCTGCCTCTGATGCCCCGCCTGTGATTCCCCATCTCTGATTCACCACCTCTGATTTCCCACCTCTGATTCCCCATATCTAATTCCCCGCCTCTGCTTGCCCGCCTCTCATTCCCCGCCTCTGTTTCCCCATATCTGATTCCCCGCCTCTGAATCCCCAACTCTGATTCCCTGCCTCTGATTCACCAGCTCTGATTCCCCGCCTTTGATTCCCCCCGTCTGATTCCCAGCCTCTGAATCCCTGTCTGATTTCCTGCCTCTGATTTCCCGCCTCTGATTCCCGGCATCCGATTCCCTGCCTCTGATTCCCCGCCTCTGATTCCCCATCTCTGATTCCCCGCCTCTGATTCCCCGTGTCTGATTCCCTGCCTCTGATTCCCCGCCTCTGATTCCCCATATCTTATTCCCCGCCTCTGTTTTCCCGCCTCTGATTCCCTGCCTCTGATTCCCCATATCTGATTCCCCGCCTCTGATTCCCCAACTCTGATTCCCCGCCTCTGATTCCCCAGCTCCGAATCCCCGCCTCTGATTCCCCGCGTCTGATTCCCTGCCTCTGATTCCCCGCCTCTGATTCCTCATCTGTGATTCACAACCTCTGATGCCCCACCTCTGATACCCCATATATGATTCCCCGCCTCTGTTTCCCCGCCTCTGATTCCCCGCCTCTGATTCCCCATATCTGATTCCCCGCCTCTGATTGCCCACCTCTGATTCCCCGCGTCTGATTCCCCGCCTCTGATTCCCCGCCTCTGATTCCCCATCTCTGATTCACCACCTCTGATTCCCAGCCTCTGATTCCCCATCTCTGATTCCGCACATCCGATTCCCTGCCTATGATTCCCCACCTCTGATTCCCCGCCTCTGATTCCCCATATCTGATTCCCTGCCTCTGTTTCCCCGCCTCTGATTCCCCACCTCTGTTTCCCCATATCTGATTCCCCGCCTCTGATTCCCCAACTCTAATACCCCGCCTCTGATTCCCCAGCTCTGATTCCCCGCCTCTGATTCCCCGCATCTGATTCCCTGCCTCTGATTCCCCGCCTCTGATTCCAGGCCTCTGATTCCCAGCATCTGATTCCGGCCTCTAATTCCCGGCCTCTGATTCCCTGCTTCTGATTCTGATTCCCTGCCTCTGATTCCCCATCTCTGATTCCGCACATCTGATTCCTTGCCTCTGATTCCCCACCTCTGATTCCCCATATCTGATTCCCCGCCTGGGTTTCCCCGCCTCTGATTCCCCGCCTCTGTTTCCCAAAATCTAACTCCCCGCCTCTGATTCCCCAAATCTGATTCTCCACCTCTGATTCCCCAGCTCTGATTCCCCGCCTCTGATTCCCCGCATCTGATTCCCTGCATCTGATTCCAAGCTTCTGATTCCCTGCCTCTGATTACCAACCTCTGATTCCCCACCTCTGATTCCCCATATCTGATTCCCCGCCTCTGTTTCCCCGCCTCGGATTCCCCGCCTCTGTTTCCCCATATCCGATTCCCGGCCTCTGATTCCCCGCCTCTGATTCCCCGCCTCTGATTCCCTGCCTCTGATTCCCCATCTCCGATTCCGCACATCTGATTCCCTTCCTCTGATTCCCCGCCTCTGATTCCCCGCCTCTGATTCCCTGCCTCTGATTCCCAACCTCGGATTCCCCACCTCTGATTCCCCATATCTGATTCCCCGCCTCTGTTTCCCCGCCTCTGATTCCCCGCCTCTGATTCCCAACTCTGATTCCCCGCCTCTGATTCCCCAGCTCTGATTCCCCGTGTTTGATTCCCTGCCTCTGATTCCCTGCCCTGATTCCCCATCTCTGTTTCACCGCCTTTGATTCGCCACCTCTGATTCCCCATATCTGATTACCCGCCTCTGTTTCCCCGACTCTGATTCCCTGCCTCTGATTCCCAACCTCTGATTCCACACCTCTGATTCCCCATATCTGATTCCCCGCCTCTATTTCCCCATATCTGATTTCCGCCTCTGATTTCCCAACTCTGATTCCCCGCCTCTGATTCCCCAGCTCTGATTCCCCGACTCTGATTCCCGGAGTCCGATTCCCTGCCGCTGATTCCCCGCCTCTGATTCCCCATCTCTGATTCCCCGCCTCTGATTCCCCGTGTCTGATTCCCTGCCTCTGATTCCCCGCCTCTGATTCCCCGCCTCTCTTTCCCTGCCACTGATTCCCTGCCCCTGATTCCCCAATTCAGATTCCCCATATCTGATTCCCCGCCTCTGTTTCCCCGCCTCTGATTCGCCACCTCTGATTCCCCATATCTGATTCCCTGCCTCTGATTCCCCAACTCTGATTCACCGCCTCTGATTCCCCAGCTCTGAATCCCCGCCTCTGATTCCCCGCGTCTGATTCCCTGCCTCTGATTCCCCGCCTTGATTCCCCATCTCTGATTCACAACCTCTGATTCCCACCTCTGATTCCCTATATTTGATTACCCGCCTCTGTTTCCCCGCCTCTGATTCACTGCCTCTGATTCCCCACATCTGATTCCCCATCTCTGATTCCGCACAACCGATTCCCTGCCTATGATTCCCCGACTCTGATTCCCCACCTCTGATTCCCCAGCTCTGATTCCCCGCCTCTGATTCCCCGCGTCTGATTCCCTGCCTGTGATTCCCCGCCTCTGATTCCCCATCTCTGATTCCCCACCTCTGATTCCCCGTGTCTGATTCCCTTCCTTTGATTCCCCGCCTCTGATTCCCCGCCTCTGATTCCCTGCCACTGATTCCCCGCCACTGATTCCCCACCTCTGATTCCCCATATCTTATTCCCCGCCTCCGTTTCCCCCCCTCTGATTCCCAGCCTCTGATTCCCCATATCTGATTCCCCGCCTCTGATTCCCCATATCTGATTCCCCGCCTCTATTTCCCCATATCTGCTTCGCCGCCTCTGATTCCCCAACTCTGATTCCCCGCCTCTGATTCCCCAGCTCTGATTTCCCGCCTCTGATTCCCGGCATCCGATTCCCTGCCTCTGATTCCCCGTCTCTGATTCCCCATCTCTGATTCCCCGCCTCTGATTCCCCGTGTCTGATTCCCTGCCTCTGATTCCCCGCCTCTGATTCCCCATATCTGATTCCCCGCCTCTGTTTTCCCGCCTCTGATTCCTTGCCTCTGATTCCCCATATCTGATTCCCCGCCTCTGATTCCCCAACTCTGATTCCCAGCCTCTGATTCCCCAGCTCTGAATCCCCGCCTCTGATTCCCCGCGTCTGATTCCCTGCCTCTGATTCCCCGCCTCTGATTCCCCATCTGTGATTCACAACCTCTGATGCCCCACCTCTGATTCCCCATATCTGATTCCCCGCCTCTGTTTCCCCGCCTCTGATTCCCCGCCTCTGATTCCCCATATCTGATTCCCCGCCTCTGATTGCCCACCTCTGATTCCCCGCGTCTGATTCCCTGCCTCTGATTCCCCGCCTCTGATTCCCCATCTCTGATTCACCACCTCTGATTCCCAGCCTCTGATTCCCCATCTCTGATTCCGCACATCCGATTCCCTGCCTATGATTCCCCACCTCTGATTCCCCGCCTCTGATTCCCCATATCTGATTCCCTGCCTCTGTTTCCCCGCGTCTGATTCCCCACCTCTGTTTCCCCATATCTGATTCCCCGCCTCTGATTCCCCAACTCTAATACCCCGCCTCTGATTCCCCAGCTCTGATTCCCCGCCTCTGATTCCCCGCATCTGATTCCCTGCCTCTGATTTACCGCCTCTGATTCCAGGCCTCTGATTCCCAGCATCTGATTCCGGCCTCTGATTCCCGGCCTCTGATTCCCTGCTTCTGATTCTGATTCCCTGCCTCTGTTTCCCCATCTATGATTCCGCACATCTGATTCCTTGCCTCTGATTCCCCACCTCTGATTCCCCATATCTGATTCCCCGCCTGGGTTTCCCCGCCTCTGATTCCCCGCCTCTGTTTCCCAATATCTAAGTCCCCGCCTCTGATTCCCCAAATCTGATTCCCCACCTCTGATTCCCCAGCTCTGATTCCCCGCCTCTGATTCCCCGCATCTGATTCACTGCATCTGATTCCAAGCCTCTGATTCCCTGCCTCTGATTCCCAACCTCTTATTCCCCACCTCTGATTCCCCATATCTGATTCCCCGCCTCTGTTTCCCCGCCTCGGATTCCCCGCCTCTGTTTCCCCATATCTGATTCCCGGCCTCTGATTCCCCGCCTCTGATTCCCCGCCTCTGATTCCCTGCCTCTGATTCCCCATCTCCGATTCCGCACATCTGATTCCCTTCCTCTGATTCCCCGCCTCTGATTTTCCGCCTCTGATTCCCTGCCTCTGATTCCCAACCTCGGATTCCCCACCTCTGATTCCCCATATCTGATTCCCCGCCTCTGTTTCCCCGCCTCTGATTCCCCGCCTCTGATTCCCAACTCTGATTCCCCGCCTCTGATTCCCCAGCTCTGATTCCCCGTGTTTGATTCCCCACCTCTGATTCCCCGCCTCTGATTCCCCATATCTGATTCCCTGCCTCTGTTTCCCCGCCTCTGATTCCCCACCTCTGTTTCCCCATATCTGATTCCCCGCCTCTGATTCCCCAACTCTAATACCCTTCCTCTGATTCCCCAGCTCTGATTCCCCGCCTCTGATTCCCCGCATCTGATTCCCTGCCTCTGATTCCCCGCCTCTGATTCCAGGCCTCTGATTCCCAGCATCTGATTCCGGCCTCTAATTCCCAGCCTCTGATTCCCTGCTTCTGATTCTGATTCCCTGCCTCTGATTCCCCATCTCTGATTCCGCACATCTGATTCCTTGCCTCTGATTCCCCACCTCTGATTCCCCATATCTGATTCCCCGCCTGGGTTTCCCCGCCTCTGATTCCCCGCCTCTGTTTCCCAATATCTAAGTCCCCGCCTCTGATTCCCCAAATCTGATTCCCTATCTCTGATTCCCCAGCTCTGATTCCCCGCCTCTGATTCCCCGCATCTGATTCCCTGCATCTGATTCCAAGCCTCTGATTCTCTGCCTCTGATTCCCAACCTCTGATTCCCCACCTCTGATTCCCCATATCTGATTCCCCGCCTCTGTTTCCCCGCCTCGGATTCCCCGCCTCTGTTTCCCCATATCTGATTCCCGGCCTCTGATTCCCCGCCTCTGATTCCCCGCCTCTGATTCCCTGCCTCTGATTCCCCATCTCCGATTCCGCACATCTGATTCCCTTCCTCTGATTCCCCGCCTCTGATTCCCCAGCTCTGATTCCCCGCCTCTGATTCCCGGCGTCCGATTCCCTGCCTCTGATTCCCGGCCTCTGTTTCCCCATATCTGATTCCCCTCCTCTGATTCCCCAACTCTGATTCCCCGCCTCTGATTCCCCAGCTCTGATTCCCCGCCTTTTATTCCCGGCCTCTGATTCCCTGCCACTGATTCCCCGCCCCTGATTCCCCACCTCTGATTCCCCATATCTGATTCCCCGCCTCTGTTTCCCCAGCTCTGATTCCCCACCTCTGATTCCCCAGCTCTGATTCCCTGCCACTGATTCCCCGCCCCTGATTCCCCACCTCTGATTCCCCATATCTGATTCCCCGCCTCTGTTTCCCCAGCTCTGATTCCCTGCCTCTGATTCCCTGCCCTGATTCCCCATCTCTGTTTCACCGCCTTTGATTCGCCACCTCTGATTCCCCATATCTGATTCCCCGCCTCTGTTTCCCCGCCTCTGATTCCCTGCCTCTGATTCCCAACCTCTGATTCCACACCTCTGATTCCCCATATCTGATTCCCCGCCTCTATTTCCCCATATCTGATTCCCCGCCTCTGATTCCCCAACTCTGATTCCCCGCCTCTGATTCCCCAGCTCTGATTCCCCGCCTCTGATTCCCGGCGTCCGATTCCCTGCCTCTGATTCCCCGCCTCTGATTCACCATCTCTGATTCCCCGCCTCTGATTCCCCGTGTCTGATTCCCTGCCTCTGATTCCCCGGCTCAGATTCCCCGCCTCTGATTCCCTGCCACTGATTCCCTGCCCCTGATTCCCCACCTCTGATTCCCCATATCTGATTCCCCGCCTCTGTTTCCCCGCCTCTGATTCCCCGCCTCTGATTCCCCATATCTGATTCCCGGCCTCTGATTCCCCGCTTCTGATTCTGATTCCCTGCCTCTGATTCCCCATCTCTGATTCCGCACATCTGATTCCCTGCCTCTGATTCCCCACCTCTGATTCCCCATATCTGATTCCCCGCCTCTGTTTCCCCGCCTCTGATTCCCCGCCTGTTTCCCCATATCTAATTCCCCACCTCTGATGCCCCAACTCTGATTCCCCACCTCTGATTCCCCAGCTCTGATTCCCCGCCTCTGATTCCCCACATCCGATTCCCCATGTCTGATTCCCCGCCTCTGTTTCCCCGCCTCTGATTCCCCGCCTCTGTTTCCCCATATCTGATTCCCCGCCTCTGATTCCCCAGCTCTGATTCACCAGCTCTGATTCCTCGCCTTTGATTCCCCCCGTCTGATTCCCAGCCTCTGAATCCCTGTCTTATTTCCTGCCTCTGATTCCCCGCCTCTGATTCCCCATCTCTGATTCACTGCCTCTGATTCCCCACATCTGATTCCCAATCTCTGATTCCGCACAACTGATTCCCTTCCTCTGATTCCCCGACTCTGATTCCCCACCTCTGATTCCCCAGCTCTGATTCCCCGCCTCTGATTCCCCGCGTCTGATTCCCTGCCTGTGATTCCCCGCCTCTGATTCCCCATCTCTGATTCCCCACCTCTGATTCCCCGTGTCTGATTCCCTTCCTTTGATTCCCCGCCTCTGATTCCCCGCCGCTGATTCCCTGCCACTGATTCCCCGCCCCTGATTCCCCACCTCTGATTCCCCATATCTTATTCCCCGCCTCTGTTTCCCCCCTCTGATTCCCAGCCTCTGATTCCCCATATCTAATTCCCCGCCTCTGATTCCCCATATCTGATTCCCCGCCTCTGATTCCCCAACTCTAATACCCCGCCTCTGATTCCCCAGCTCTGATTCCCCGCCTCTGATTCCCCGCATCTGATTCCCTGCCTCTGATTCCCCGCCTCTGATTCCAGGCCTCTGATTCCCAGCATCTGATTCCGGCCTCTAATTCCCGGCCTCTGATTCCCTGCTTCTGATTCTGATTCCCTGCCTCTGATTCCCCATCTCTGATTCCGCACATCTGATTCCTTGCCTCTGATTCCCCACCTCTGATTCCCCATATCTGATTCCCCGCCTGGGTTTCCCCGCCTCTGATTCCCCGCCTCTGTTTCCCAAAATCTAACTCCCCGCCTCTGATTCCCCAAATCTGATTCTCCACCTCTGATTCCCCAGCTCTGATTCCCCGCCTCTGATTCCCCGCATCTGATTCCCTGCATCTGATTCCAAGCTTCTGATTCCCTGCCTCTGATTACCAACCTCTGATTCCCCACCTCTGATTCCCCATATCTGATTCCCCGCCTCTGTTTCCCCGCCTCGGATTCCCCGCCTCTGTTTCCCCATATCCGATTCCCGGCCTCTGATTCCCCGCCTCTGATTCCCCGCCTCTGATTCCCTGCCTCTGATTCCCCATCTCCGATTCCGCACATCTGATTCCCTTCCTCTGATTCCCCGCCTCTGATTCCCCGCCTCTGATTCCCTGCCTCTGATTCCCAACCTCGGATTCCCCACCTCTGATTCCCCATATCTGATTCCCCGCCTCTGTTTCCCCGCCTCTGATTCCCCGCCTCTGATTCCCAACTCTGATTCCCCGCCTCTGATTCCCCAGCTCTGATTCCCCGTGTTTGATTCCCTGCCTCTGATTCCCTGCCCTGATTCCCCATCTCTGTTTCACCGCCTTTGATTCGCCACCTCTGATTCCCCATATCTGATTACCCGCCTCTGTTTCCCCGACTCTGATTCCCTGCCTCTGATTCCCAACCTCTGATTCCACACCTCTGATTCCCCATATCTGATTCCCCGCCTCTATTTCCCCATATCTGATTTCCGCCTCTGATTTCCCAACTCTGATTCCCCGCCTCTGATTCCCCAGCTCTGATTCCCCGACTCTGATTCCCGGAGTCCGATTCCCTGCCGCTGATTCCCCGCCTCTGATTCCCCATCTCTGATTCCCCGCCTCTGATTCCCCGTGTCTGATTCCCTGCCTCTGATTCCCCGCCTCTGATTCCCCGCCTCTCTTTCCCTGCCACTGATTCCCTGCCCCTGATTCCCCAATTCAGATTCCCCATATCTGATTCCCCGCCTCTGTTTCCCCGCCTCTGATTCGCCACCTCTGATTCCCCATATCTGATTCCCTGCCTCTGATTCCCCAACTCTGATTCACCGCCTCTGATTCCCCAGCTCTGAATCCCCGCCTCTGATTCCCCGCGTCTGATTCCCTGCCTCTGATTCCCCGCCTTGATTCCCCATCTCTGATTCACAACCTCTGATTCCCACCTCTGATTCCCTATATTTGATTACCCGCCTCTGTTTCCCCGCCTCTGATTCACTGCCTCTGATTCCCCACATCTGATTCCCCATCTCTGATTCCGCACAACCGATTCCCTGCCTATGATTCCCCGACTCTGATTCCCCACCTCTGATTCCCCAGCTCTGATTCCCCGCCTCTGATTCCCCGCGTCTGATTCCCTGCCTGTGATTCCCCGCCTCTGATTCCCCATCTCTGATTCCCCACCTCTGATTCCCCGTGTCTGATTCCCTTCCTTTGATTCCCCGCCTCTGATTCCCCGCCTCTGATTCCCTGCCACTGATTCCCCGCCCCTGATTCCCCACCTCTGATTCCCCATATCTTATTCCCCGCCTCCGTTTCCCCCCCTCTGATTCCCAGCCTCTGATTCCCCATATCTGATTCCCCGCCTCTGATTCCCCATATCTGATTCCCCGCCTCTATTTCCCCATATCTGCTTCGCCGCCTCTGATTCCCCAACTCTGATTCCCCGCCTCTGATTCCCCAGCTCTGATTTCCCGCCTCTGATTCCCGGCATCCGATTCCCTGCCTCTGATTCCCCGTCTCTGATTCCCCATCTCTGATTCCCCGCCTCTGATTCCCCGTGTCTGATTCCCTGCCTCTGATTCCCCGCCTCTGATTCCCCATATCTGATTCCCCGCCTCTGTTTTCCCGCCTCTGATTCCTTGCCTCTGATTCCCCATATCTGATTCCCCGCCTCTGATTCCCCAACTCTGATTCCCAGCCTCTGATTCCCCAGCTCTGAATCCCCGCCTCTGATTCCCCGCGTCTGATTCCCTGCCTCTGATTCCCCGCCTCTGATTCCCCATCTGTGATTCACAACCTCTGATGCCCCACCTCTGATTCCCCATATCTGATTCCCCGCCTCTGTTTCCCCGCCTCTGATTCCCCGCCTCTGATTCCCCATATCTGATTCCCCGCCTCTGATTGCCCACCTCTGATTCCCCGCGTCTGATTCCCTGCCTCTGATTCCCCGCCTCTGATTCCCCATCTCTGATTCACCACCTCTGATTCCCAGCCTCTGATTCCCCATCTCTGATTCCGCACATCCGATTCCCTGCCTATGATTCCCCACCTCTGATTCCCCGCCTCTGATTCCCCATATCTGATTCCCTGCCTCTGTTTCCCCGCGTCTGATTCCCCACCTCTGTTTCCCCATATCTGATTCCCCGCCTCTGATTCCCCAACTCTAATACCCCGCCTCTGATTCCCCAGCTCTGATTCCCCGCCTCTGATTCCCCGCATCTGATTCCCTGCCTCTGATTTACCGCCTCTGATTCCAGGCCTCTGATTCCCAGCATCTGATTCCGGCCTCTGATTCCCGGCCTCTGATTCCCTGCTTCTGATTCTGATTCCCTGCCTCTGTTTCCCCATCTATGATTCCGCACATCTGATTCCTTGCCTCTGATTCCCCACCTCTGATTCCCCATATCTGATTCCCCGCCTGGGTTTCCCCGCCTCTGATTCCCCGCCTCTGTTTCCCAATATCTAAGTCCCCGCCTCTGATTCCCCAAATCTGATTCCCCACCTCTGATTCCCCAGCTCTGATTCCCCGCCTCTGATTCCCCGCATCTGATTCACTGCATCTGATTCCAAGCCTCTGATTCCCTGCCTCTGATTCCCAACCTCTTATTCCCCACCTCTGATTCCCCATATCTGATTCCCCGCCTCTGTTTCCCCGCCTCGGATTCCCCGCCTCTGTTTCCCCATATCTGATTCCCGGCCTCTGATTCCCCGCCTCTGATTCCCCGCCTCTGATTCCCTGCCTCTGATTCCCCATCTCCGATTCCGCACATCTGATTCCCTTCCTCTGATTCCCCGCCTCTGATTTTCCGCCTCTGATTCCCTGCCTCTGATTCCCAACCTCGGATTCCCCACCTCTGATTCCCCATATCTGATTCCCCGCCTCTGTTTCCCCGCCTCTGATTCCCCGCCTCTGATTCCCAACTCTGATTCCCCGCCTCTGATTCCCCAGCTCTGATTCCCCGTGTTTGATTCCCCACCTCTGATTCCCCGCCTCTGATTCCCCATATCTGATTCCCTGCCTCTGTTTCCCCGCCTCTGATTCCCCACCTCTGTTTCCCCATATCTGATTCCCCGCCTCTGATTCCCCAACTCTAATACCCTTCCTCTGATTCCCCAGCTCTGATTCCCCGCCTCTGATTCCCCGCATCTGATTCCCTGCCTCTGATTCCCCGCCTCTGATTCCAGGCCTCTGATTCCCAGCATCTGATTCCGGCCTCTAATTCCCAGCCTCTGATTCCCTGCTTCTGATTCTGATTCCCTGCCTCTGATTCCCCATCTCTGATTCCGCACATCTGATTCCTTGCCTCTGATTCCCCACCTCTGATTCCCCATATCTGATTCCCCGCCTGGGTTTCCCCGCCTCTGATTCCCCGCCTCTGTTTCCCAATATCTAAGTCCCCGCCTCTGATTCCCCAAATCTGATTCCCTATCTCTGATTCCCCAGCTCTGATTCCCCGCCTCTGATTCCCCGCATCTGATTCCCTGCATCTGATTCCAAGCCTCTGATTCTCTGCCTCTGATTCCCAACCTCTGATTCCCCACCTCTGATTCCCCATATCTGATTCCCCGCCTCTGTTTCCCCGCCTCGGATTCCCCGCCTCTGTTTCCCCATATCTGATTCCCGGCCTCTGATTCCCCGCCTCTGATTCCCCGCCTCTGATTCCCTGCCTCTGATTCCCCATCTCCGATTCCGCACATCTGATTCCCTTCCTCTGATTCCCCGCCTCTGATTCCCCAGCTCTGATTCCCCGCCTCTGATTCCCGGCGTCCGATTCCCTGCCTCTGATTCCCGGCCTCTGTTTCCCCATATCTGATTCCCCTCCTCTGATTCCCCAACTCTGATTCCCCGCCTCTGATTCCCCAGCTCTGATTCCCCGCCTTTTATTCCCGGCCTCTGATTCCCTGCCACTGATTCCCCGCCCCTGATTCCCCACCTCTGATTCCCCATATCTGATTCCCCGCCTCTGTTTCCCCAGCTCTGATTCCCCACCTCTGATTCCCCAGCTCTGATTCCCTGCCACTGATTCCCCGCCCCTGATTCCCCACCTCTGATTCCCCATATCTGATTCCCCGCCTCTGTTTCCCCAGCTCTGATTCCCTGCCTCTGATTCCCTGCCCTGATTCCCCATCTCTGTTTCACCGCCTTTGATTCGCCACCTCTGATTCCCCATATCTGATTCCCCGCCTCTGTTTCCCCGCCTCTGATTCCCTGCCTCTGATTCCCAACCTCTGATTCCACACCTCTGATTCCCCATATCTGATTCCCCGCCTCTATTTCCCCATATCTGATTCCCCGCCTCTGATTCCCCAACTCTGATTCCCCGCCTCTGATTCCCCAGCTCTGATTCCCCGCCTCTGATTCCCGGCGTCCGATTCCCTGCCTCTGATTCCCCGCCTCTGATTCACCATCTCTGATTCCCCGCCTCTGATTCCCCGTGTCTGATTCCCTGCCTCTGATTCCCCGGCTCAGATTCCCCGCCTCTGATTCCCTGCCACTGATTCCCTGCCCCTGATTCCCCACCTCTGATTCCCCATATCTGATTCCCCGCCTCTGTTTCCCCGCCTCTGATTCCCCGCCTCTGATTCCCCATATCTGATTCCCGGCCTCTGATTCCCCGCTTCTGATTCTGATTCCCTGCCTCTGATTCCCCATCTCTGATTCCGCACATCTGATTCCCTGCCTCTGATTCCCCACCTCTGATTCCCCATATCTGATTCCCCGCCTCTGTTTCCCCGCCTCTGATTCCCCGCCTGTTTCCCCATATCTAATTCCCCACCTCTGATGCCCCAACTCTGATTCCCCACCTCTGATTCCCCAGCTCTGATTCCCCGCCTCTGATTCCCCACATCCGATTCCCCATGTCTGATTCCCCGCCTCTGTTTCCCCGCCTCTGATTCCCCGCCTCTGTTTCCCCATATCTGATTCCCCGCCTCTGATTCCCCAGCTCTGATTCACCAGCTCTGATTCCTCGCCTTTGATTCCCCCCGTCTGATTCCCAGCCTCTGAATCCCTGTCTTATTTCCTGCCTCTGATTCCCCGCCTCTGATTCCCCATCTCTGATTCACTGCCTCTGATTCCCCACATCTGATTCCCAATCTCTGATTCCGCACAACTGATTCCCTTCCTCTGATTCCCCGACTCTGATTCCCCACCTCTGATTCCCCAGCTCTGATTCCCCGCCTCTGATTCCCCGCGTCTGATTCCCTGCCTGTGATTCCCCGCCTCTGATTCCCCATCTCTGATTCCCCACCTCTGATTCCCCGTGTCTGATTCCCTTCCTTTGATTCCCCGCCTCTGATTCCCCGCCTCTGATTCCCTGCCACTGATTCCCCGCCCCTGATTCCCCACCTCTGATTCCCCATATCTTATTCCCCGCCTCTGTTTCCCCCCTCTGATTCCCAGCCTCTGATTCCCCATATCTAATTCCCCGCCTCTGATTCCCCATATCTGATTCCCCGCCTCTGATTCCCCGTGTCTGATTCCCTGCCTCTGATTCCCCGCCTCTGATTCCCCATATCTGATTCCCCGCCTCTGTTTTCCCGCCTCAGATTCCCTGCCTCTGATTCCCCATATCTGATTCCCCGCCTCTGATTCCCCAACTCTGATTCCCCGCCTCTGATTCCCCAGCTCTGAATCCCCGCCTCTGATTCCCCGCGTCTGATTCCCTGCCTCTGATTCCCCGCCTCTGATTCCCCATCTGTGATTCACAACCTCTGATGCCCCACCTCTGATTCCCCATATCTGATTCCCCGCCTCTGATTCCCCGCCTCTGTTTCCCCGCCTCTGATTCCCCACCTCTGATTCCCCATATCTGATTCCCCGCCTCTGATTGCCCACCTCTGATTCCCCGCGTCTGATTCCCCGCCTCTGATTCCCCGCCTCTGATTCCCCATCTCTGATTCACCACCTCTGATTCCCAGCCTCTGATTCCCCATCTCTGATTCCGCACATCCGATTCCCTGCCTATGATTCCCCACCTCTGATTCCCCGCCTCTGATTCCCCATATCTGATTCCCTGCCTCTGTTTCCCCGCCTCTGATTCCCCACCTCTGTTTCCCCATATCTGATTCCCCGCCTCTGATTCCCCAACTCTAATACCCTGCCTCTGATTCCCCAGCTCTGATTCCCCGCCTCTGATTCCCCGCATCTGATTCCCTGCCTCTGATTCCCCGCCTCTGATTCCAGGCCTCTGATTCCCAGCATCTGATTCCGGCCTCTAATTCCCGGCCTCTGATTCCCTGCTTCTGATTCTGATTCCCTGCCTCTGATTCCCCATCTCTGATTCCGCACAACTGATTCCTTGCCTCTGATTCCCCACCTCTGATTCCCCATATCTGATTCCCCGCCTGGGTTTCCCCGCCTCTGATTCCCCGCCTCTGTTTCCCAATATCTAAGTCCCCGCATCTGATTCCCCAAATCTGATTCCCTACCTCTGCTTCCCCAGCTCTGATTCCCCGCCTCTGATTCCCCGCATCTGATTCCCTGCATCTGATTCCAAGCCTCTGATTCCCTGCCTCTGATTCCCAACCTCTGATTCCCCACCTCTGATTCCCCATATCTGATTCCCCGCCTCTGTTTCCCCGCCTCGGATTCCCCGCCTCTGTTTCCCCATATCTGATTCCCGGCCTCTGATACCCCGCCTCTGATTCCCCGCCTCTGATTCCCTGCCTCTGATTCCCCGCCTCTGATTCCCTGCCTCTGATTCCCAACCTCGGATTCCCCACCTCTGATTCCCCATATCTGATTCCCCGCCTCTGTTTCCCCGCCTCTGATACCCCGCCTCTGATTCCCAACTCTGATTCCCCGCCTCTGATTCCCCAGCTCTGATTCCCCGTGTTTTATTCCCTGCCTCTGATTCCCTGCCCTGATTCCCCATCTCTGTTTCACCGCCCTTGATTCGCCACCTCTGATTCCACATATCTGATTACCCGCCTCTGTTTCCCCGACTCTGATTCCCTGCCTCTGATTCCCAACCTCTGATTCCACACCTCTGATTCCCCATATCTGATTCCCCGCCTCTATTTCCCCATATCTGATTCCCCACCTCTGTTTCCCCGCCTCTGATTCCCCGCCTCTGATTCTCCATATCTCATTCCCCACCTCTGAATCCCCATCTCTGATTCCCAGACTCTGATTCCCCACCTCTGATTCCCGGCCTCTTATTCCCAGCATCTGATTCCCGGCCTCTGATTCCCGGCCTCTGATTCCCCGCTTCTGATTCTGATTCCCTGCCTCTGATTCCCCATCTCTGATTCCGCACATCTGATTCCCTGCCTCTGATTCCCCACCTCTGATTCCCCATATCTGATTCCCCGCCTCTGTTTCCCCGCCTCTGATTCCCCGCCTCTGTTTCCCCATATCTAATTCCCCACCTCTGATGCCCCAACTCTGATGCCCCACCTCTGATTCCCCAGCTCTGATTCCCCGACTCTGATTCCCCGCATCCGATTCCCCATGTCTGATTCCCCGCCTCTGTTTCCCCGCCTCTGATTCCCCGCCTCTGTTTCCCCATATCTGATTCCCCGCCTCTGATTCCCCAGCTCTGATTCCCTGCCTCTGATTCCCCGCGTTCTATTCGCTGCCTCTGATTCCCCGCCTGTGATTCCCCATCTCTGATTCACCACCTCTGATTTCCCACCTCTGATTCCCCATATCTAATTCCCCGCCTCTGCTTGCCCGCCTCTCATTCCCCGCCTCTGTTTCCCCATATCTGATTCCCCGCCTCTGAATCCCCAACTCTGATTCCCTGCCTCTGATTCACCAGCTCTGATTCCCCGCCTTTGATTCCCCCCGTCTGATTCCCAGCCTCTGAATCCCTGTCTGATTTCCTGCCTCTGATTTCCCGCCTCTGATTCCCGGCATCCGATTCCCTGCCTCTGATTCCCAGCCTCTGATTCCCCATCTCTGATTCCCCGCCTCTGATTCCCCGTGTCTGATTCCCTGCCTCTGATTCCCCGCCTCTGATTCCCCATATCTTATTCCCCGCCTCTGTTTTCCCGCCTCTGATTCCCTGCCTCTGATTCCCCATATCTGATTCCCCGCCTCTGATTCCCCAACTCTGATTCCCCGCCTCTGATTCCCCAGCTCTGAATCCCCGCCTCTGATTCCCCGCGTCTGATTCCCTGCCTCTGATTCCCCGCCTCTGATTCCTCATCTGTGATTCACAACCTCTGATGCCCCACCTCTGATACCCCATATATGATTCCCCGCCTCTGTTTCCCCGCCTCTGATTCCCCGCCTCTGATTCCCCATATCTGATTCCCCGCCTCTGATTGCCCACCTCTGATTCCCCGCGTCTGATTCCCCGCCTCTGATTCCCCGCCTCTGATTCCCCATCTCTGATTCACCACCTCTGATTCCCAGCCTCTGATTCCCCATCTCTGATTCCGCACATCCGATTCCCTGCCTATGATTCCCCACCTCTGATTCCCCGCCTCTGATTCCCCATATCTGATTCCCTGCCTCTGTTTCCCCGCCTCTGATTCCCCACCTCTGTTTCCCCATATCTGATTCCCCGCCTCTGATTCCCCAATTCTAATACCCCGCCTCTGATTCCCCAGCTCTGATTCCCCGCCTCTGATTCCCCGCATCTGATTCCCTGCCTCTGATTCCCCGCCTCTGATTCCAGGCCTCTGATTCCCAGCATCTGATTCCGGCCTCTAATTCCCGGCCTCTGATTCCCTGCTTCTGATTCTGATTCCCTGCCTCTGATTCCCCATCTCTGATTCCGCACATCTGATTCCTTGCCTCTGATTCCCCACCTCTGATTCCCCATATCTGATTCCCCGCCTGGGTTTCCCCGCCTCTGATTCCCCGCCTCTGTTTCCCAATATCTAAGTCCCCGCCTCTGATTCCCCAAATCTGATTCTCCACCTCTGATTCCCCAGCTCTGATTCCCCGCCTCTGATTCCCCGCATCTGATTCCCTGCATCTGATTCCAAGCCTCTGATTCCCTGCCTCTGATTACCAACCTCTGATTCCCCACCTCTGATTCCCCATATCTGATTCCCCGCCTCTGTTTCCCCGCCTCGGATTCCCCGCCTCTGTTTCCCCATATCTGATTCCCGGCCTCTGATTCCCCGCCTCTGATTCCCCGCCTCTGATTCCCTGCCTCTGATTCCCCATCTCCGATTCCGCACATCTGATTCCCTTCCTCTGATTCCCCGCCTCTGATTCCCCGCCTCTGATTCCCTGCCTCTGATTCCCAACCTCGGATTCCCCACCTCTGATTCCCCATATCTGATTCCCCGCCTCTGTTTCCCCGCCTCTGATTCCCCGCCTCTGATTCCCAACTCTGATTCCCCGCCTCTGATTCCCCAGCTCTGATTCCCCGTGTTTGATTCCCTGCCTCTGATTCCCTGCCCTGATTCCCCATCTCTGTTTCACCGCCTTTGATTCGCCACCTCTGATTCCCCATATCTGATTACCCGCCTCTGTTTCCCCGACTCTGATTCCCTGCCTCTGATTCCCAACCTCTGATTCCACACCTCTGATTCCCCATATCTGATTCCCCGCCTCTATTTCCCCATATCTGAATTCCGCCTCTGATTTCCCAACTCTGATTCCCCGCCTCTGATTCCCCAGCTCTGATTCCCCGACTCTGATTCCCGGAGTCCGATTCCCTGCCGCTGATTGCCCGCCTCTGATTCCCCATCTCTGATTCCCCGCCTCTGATTCCCCGTGTCTGATTCCCTGCCACTGATTCCCTGCCCCTGATTCCCCAATTCAGATTCCCCATATCTGATTCCCTGCCTCTGTTTCCCCGCCTCTGATTCGCCACCTCTGATTCCCCATATCTGATTCCCTGCCTCTGATTCCCCAACTCTGATTCACCGCCTCTGATTCCCCAGCTCTGAATCCCCGCCTCTGATTCCCCGCGTCTGATTCCCTGCCTCTGATTCCCCGCCTTGATTCCCCATCTCTGATTCACAACCTCTGATTCCCACCTCTGATTCCCTATATTTGATTACCCGCCTCTGTTTCCCCGCCTCTGATTCACTGCCTCTGATTCCCCACATCTGATTCCCCATCTCTGATTCCGCACAACCGATTCCCTGCCTATGATTCCCCGACTCTGATTCCCCACCTCTGATTCCCCAGCTCTGATTCCCCGCCTCTGATTCCCCGCGTCTGATTCCCTGCCTGTGATTCCCCGCCTCTGATTCCCCATCTCTGATTCCCCACCTCTGATTCCCCGTGTCTGATTCCCTTCCTTTGATTCCCCGCCTCTGATTCCCCGCCTCTGATTCCCTGCCACTGATTCCCCGCCCCTGATTCCCCACCTCTGATTCCCCATATCTTATTCCCCGCCTCCGTTTCCCCCCCTCTGATTCCCAGCCTCTGATTCCCCATATCTGATTCCCCGCCTCTGATTCCCCATATCTGATTCCCCGCCTCTATTTCCCCATATCTGCTTCGCCGCCTCTGATTCCCCAACTCTGATTCCCCGCCTCTGATTCCCCAGCTCTGATTTCCCGCCTCTGATTCCCGGCATCCGATTCCCTGCCTCTGATTCCCCGTCTCTGATTCCCCATCTCTGATTCCCTGCCTCTGATTCCCCATGTCTGATTCCCTGCCTCTGATTCCCCGCCTCTGATTCCCCATATCTGATTCCCCGCCTCTGTTTTCCCGCCTCTGATTCCTTGCCTCTGATTCCCCATATCTGATTCCCCGCCTCTGATTCCCCAACTCTGATTCCCAGCCTCTGATTCCCCAGCTCTGAATCCCCGCCTCTGATTCCCCGCGTCTGATTCCCTGCCTCTGATTCCCCGCCTCTGATTCCCCATCTGTGATTCACAACCTCTGATGCCCCACCTCTGATTCCCCATATCTGATTCCCCGCCTCTGTTTCCCCGCCTCTGATTCCCCGCCTCTGATTCCCCATATCTGATTCCCCGCCTCTGTTTTCCCGCCTCTGATTCCCTGCCTCTGATTCCCCATATCTGATTCCCCGCCTCTGATTCCCCAACTCTGATTCCCCGCCTCTGATTCCCCAGCTCTGAATCCCCGCCTCTGATTCCCCGCGTCTGATTCCCTGCCTCTGATTCCCCGCCTCTGATTCCCCATCTGTGATTCACAACCTCTGATGCCCCACCTCTGATACCCCATATCTGATTCCCCGCCTCTGTTTCCCCGCCTCTGTTTCCCCGCCTCTGATTCCCCGCCTCTGTTTCCCCACCTCTGATTCCCCGCGTCTGATTCCCTGCCTCTGATTCCCCGCCTCTGATTCCCCATCTCTGATTCACCACCTCTGATTCCCAGCCTCTGATTCCCCATCTCTGATTCCGCACATCCGATTCCCTGCCTATGATTCCCCACCTCTGATTCCCCGCCTCTGATTCCCCATATCTGATTCCCTGCCTCTGTTTCCCCGCGTCTGATTCCCCACCTCTGTTTCCCCATATCTGATTCCCCGCCTCTGATTCCCCAACTCTAATACCCCGCCTCTGATTCCCCAGCTCTGATTCCCCGCCTCTGATTCCCCGCATCTGATTCCCTGCCTCTGATTTACCGCCTCTGATTCCAGGCCTCTGATTCCCAGCATCTGATTCCGGCCTCTGATTCCCGGCCTCTGATTCCCTGCTTCTGATTCTGATTCCCTGCCTCTGTTTCCCCATCTATGATTCCGCACATCTGATTCCTTGCCTCTGATTCCCCACCTCTGATTCCCCATATCTGATTCCCCGCCTGGGTTTCCCCGCCTCTGATTCCCCGCCTCTGTTTCCCAATATCTAAGTCCCCGCCTCTGATTCCCCAAATCTGATTCCCCACCTCTGATTCCCCAGCTCTGATTCCCAGCCTCTGATTCCCCGCATCTGATTCCCTGCATCTGATTCCAAGCCTCTGATTCCCTGCCTCTGATTCCCAACCTCTTATTCCCCACCTCTGATTCCCCATATCTGATTCCCCGCCTCTGTTTCCCCGCCTCGGATTCCCCGCCTCTGTTTCCCCATATCTGATTCCCGGCCTCTGATTCCCCGCCTCTGATTCCCCGCCTCTGATTCCCTGCCTCTGATTCCCCATCTCCGATTCCGCACATCTGATTCCCTTCCTCTGATTCCCCGCCTCTGATTTTACGCCTCTGATTCCCTGCCTCTGATTCCCAACCTCGGATTCCCCACCTCTGATTCCCCATATCTGATTCCCCGCCTCTGTTTCCCCGCCTCTGATTCCCCGCCTCTGATTCCCAACTCTGATTCCCCGCCTCTGATTCCCCAGCTCTGATTCCCCGTGTTTGATTCCCCACCTCTGATTCCCCGCCTCTGATTCCCCATATCTGATTCCCTGCCTCTGTTTCCCCGCCTCTGATTCCCCACCTCTGTTTCCCCATATCTGATTCCCCGCCTCTGATTCCCCAACTCTAATACCCTGCCTCTGATTCCCCAGCTCTGATTCCCCGCCTCTGATTCCCCGCATCTGATTCCCTGCCTCTGATTCCCCGCCTCTGATTCCAGGCCTCTGATTCCCAGCATCTGATTCCGGCCTCTAATTCCCAGCCTCTGATTCCCTGCTTCTGATTCTGATTCCCTGCCTCTGATTCCCCATCTCTGATTCCGCACATCTGATTCCTTGCCTCTGATTCCCCACCTCTGATTCCCCAAATCTGATTCCCCGCCTGGGTTTCCCCGCCTCTGATTCCCCGCCTCTGTTTCCCAATATCTAAGTCCCCGCCTCTGATTCCCCAAATCTGATTCCCTATCTCTGATTCCCCAGCTCTGATTCCCCGCCTCTGGTTCCCCGCATCTGATTCCCTGCATCTGATTCCAAGCCTCTGATTCCCTGCCTCTGATTCCCAACCTCTGATTCCCCACCTCTGATTCCCCATATCTGATTCCCCGCCTCTGTTTCCCCGCCTCGGATTCCCCGCCTCTGTTTCCCCATATCTGATTCCCGGCCTCTGATTCCCCGCCTCTGATTCCCCGCCTCTGATTCCCTGCCTCTGATTCCCCATCTCCGATTCCGCACATCTGATTCCCTTCCTCTGATTCCCCGCCTCTGATTCCCCGCCTCTGATTCCCTGCCTCTGATTCCCAACCTCGGATTCCCCACCTCTGATTCCCCATATCTGATTCCCCGCCTCTGTTTCCCCGCCTCTGATTCCCCGCCTCTGATTCCCAACTCTGATTCCCCGCCTCTGATTCCCCAGCTCTGATTCCCCGTGTTTGATTCCCTGCCTCTGATTCCCTGCCCTGATTCCCCATCTCTGTTTCACCGCCCTTGATTCGCCACCTCTGATTCCCCATATCTGATTACCCGCCTCTGTTTCCCCGACTCTGATTCCCTGCCTCTGATTCCCAACCTCTGATTCCACACCTCTGATTCCCCATATCTGATTCCCCGCCTCTATTTCCCCATATCTGATTCCCCACCTCTGTTTCCCCGCCTCTGATTCCCCGCCTCTGATTCTCCATATCTCATTCCCCACCTCTGAATCCCCATCTCTGATTCCCAGACTCTGATTCCCCACCTCTGATTCCCGGCCTCTTATTCCCAGCATCTGATTCCCGGCCTCTGATTCCCGGCCTCTGATTCCCCGCTTCTGATTCTGATTCCCTGCCTCTGATTCCCCATCTCTGATTCCGCACATCTGATTCCCTGCCTCTGATTCCCCACCTCTGATTCCCCATATCTGATTCCCCGCCTCTGTTTCCCCGCCTCTGATTCCCCGCCTCTGTTTCCCCATATCTAATTCCCCACCTCTGATGCCCCAACTCTGATGCCCCACCTCTGATTCCCCAGCTCTGATTCCCCGACTCTGATTCCCCGCATCCGATTCCCCATGTCTGATTCCCCGCCTCTGTTTCCCCGCCTCTGATTCCCCGCCTCTGTTTCCCCATATCTCATTCCCCGCCTCTGATTCCCCAGCTCTGATTCCCTGCCTCTGATTCCCCGCGTTCTATTCGCTGCCTCTGATTCCCCGCCTGTGATTCCCCATCTCTGATTCACCACCTCTGATTTCCCACCTCTGATTTCCCATATCTAATTCCCCGCCTCTGCTTGCCCGCCTCTCATTCCCCGCCTCTGTTTCCCCATATCTGATTCCCCGCCTCTGAATCCCCAACTCTGATTCCCTGCCTCTGATTCACCAGCTCTGATTCCCCGCCTTTGATTCCCCCCGTCTGATTCCCAGCCTCTGAATCCCTGTCTGATTTCCTGCCTCTGATTTACCGCCTCTGATTCCCGGCATCCGATTCCCTGCCTCTGATTCCCCGCCTCTGATTCCCCATCTCTGATTCCCCGCCTCTGACTCCCCGTGTCTGATTCCCTGCCTCTGATTCCCCGCCTCTGATTCCCCATATCTGATTCCCCGCCTCTGTTTTCCCGCCTCTGATTCCCTGCCTCTGATTCCCCATATCTGATTCCCCGCCTCTGATTCCCCAACTCTGATTCCCCGCCTCTGATTCCCCAGCTCTGTATCCCCGCCTCTGATTCCCCGCGTCTGATTCCCTGCCTCTGATTCCCCGCCTCTGATTCCCCATCTGTGATTCACAACCTCTGATGCCCCACCTCTGATACCCCATATCTGATTCCCCGCCTCTGTTTCCCCGCCTCTGATTCCCCGCCTCTGATTCCCCATATCTGATTCCCCGCCTCTGATTGCCCACCTCTGATTCCCCGCGTCTGATTCCCCGCCTCTGATTCCCCGCCTCTGATTCCCCATCTCTGATTCACCACCTCTGATTCCCAGCCTCTGATTCCCCATCTCTGATTCCACACATCCGATTCCCTGCCTATGATTCCCCACCTCTGATTCCCCGCCTCTGATTCCCCATATCTGATTCCCTGCCTCTGTTTCCCCGCCTCTGATTCCCCACCTCTGTTTCCCCATATCTGATTCCCCGCCTCTGATTCCCCAACTCTAATACCCCGCCTCTGATTCCCCAGCTCTGATTCCCCGCCTCTGATTCCCCGCATCTGATTCCCTGCCTCCGATTCCCCGCCTCTGATTCCAGGCCTCTGATTCCCAGCATCTGATTCCGGCCTCTAATTCCCGGCCTCTGATTCCCTGCTTCTGATTCTGATTCCCTGCCTCTGATTCCCCATCTCTGATTCCGCACATCTGATTCCTTGCCTCTGATTCCCCACCTCTGATTCCCCATATCTGATTCCCCGCCTGGGTTTCCCCGCCTCTGATTCCCCGCCTCTGTTTCCCAATATCTAAGTCCCCGCCTCTGATTCCCCAAATCTGATTCTCCACCTCTGATTCCCCAGCTCTGATTCCCCGCCTCTGATTCCCCGCATCTGATTCCCTGCATCTGATTCCAAGCCTCTGATTCCCTGCCTCTGATTCCCAACCTCTGATTCCCCACCTCTGATTCCCCATATCTGATTCCCCGCCTCTGTTTCCCCGCCTCGGATTCCCCGCCTCTGTTTCCCCATATCTGATTCCCGGCCTCTGATTCCCCGCCTCTGATTCCCCGCCTCTGATTCCCTGCCTCTGATTCCCCATCTCCGATTCCGCACATCTGATTCCCTTCCTCTGATTCCCCGCCTCTGATTCCCCGCCTCTGATTCCCTGCCTCTGATTCCCAACCTCGGATTCCCCACCTCTGATTCCCCATATCTGATTCCCCGCCTCTGTTTCCCCGCCTCTGATTCCCCGCCTCTGATTCCCAACTCTGATTCCCCGCCTCTGATTCCCCAGCTCTGATTCCCCGTGTTTGATTCCCTGCCTCTGATTCCCTGCCCTGATTCCCCATCTCTGTTTCACCGCCTTTGATTCGCCACCTCTGATTCCCCATATCTGATTACCCGCCTCTGTTTCCCCGACTCTGATTCCCTGCCTCTGATTCCCAACCTCTGATTCCACACCTCTGATTCCCCATATCTGATTCCCCGCCTCTATTTCCCCATATCTGATTTCCGCCTCTGATTCCCCAACTCTGATTCCCCGCCTCTGATTCCCCAGCTCTGATTCCCCGACTCTGATTCCCGGAGTCCGATTCCCTGCCGCTGATTCCCCGCCTCTGATTCCCCATCTCTGATTCCCCGCCTCTGATTCCCCGTGTCTGATTCCCTGCCTCTGATTCCCCGCCTCAGATTCCCCGCCTCTGTTTCCCTGCCACTGATTCCCTGCCCCTGATTCCCCAATTCTGATTCCCCATATCTGATTCCCCGCCTCTGTTTCCCCGCCTCTGATTCGCCACCTCTGATTCCCCATATCTTATTCCCTGCCTCTGATTCCCCAACTCTGATTCACTGCCTCTGATTCCCCAGCTCTGAATCCCCGCCTCTGATTCCCCGCGTCTGATTCCCTGCCTCTGATTCCCCGCCTTGATTCCCCATCTCTGATTCACAACCTCTGATTCCCACCTCTGATTCCCTATATTTGATTACCCGCCTCTGTTTCCCCGCCTCTGATTCACTGCCTCTGATTCCCCACATCTGATTCCCCATCTCTGATTCCGCACAACCGATTCCCTGCCTATGATTCCCCGACTCTGATTCCCCACCTCATTTTCCCCGGCTCTGATTCCCCGCCTCTGATTCCCCGCGTCTGATTCCCTGCCTGTGATTCCCCGCCTCTGATTCCCCATCTCTGATTCCCCACCTCTGATTCCCCGTGTCTGATTCCCTTCCTTTGATTCCCCGCCTCTGATTCCCCGCCTCTGATTCCCTGCCACTGATTCCCCGCCCCTGATTCCCCACCTCTGATTCCCCATATCTTATTCCCCGCCTCCGTTTCCCCCCCTCTGATTCCCAGCCTCTGATTCCCCATATCTGATTCCCCGCCTCTGATTCCCCATATCTGATTCCCCGCCTCTATTTCCCCATATCTGCTTCGCCGCCTCTGATTCCCCAACTCTGATTCCCCGCCTCTGATTCCCCAGCTCTGATTTCCCGCCTCTGATTCCCGGCATCCGATTCCCTGCCTCTGATTCCCCGCCTCTGATTCCCCATCTCTGATTCCCCGCCTCTGATTCCCCGTGTCTGATTCCCTGCCTCTGATTCCCCGCCTCTGATTCCCCATATCTGATTCCCCGCCTCTGTTTTCCCGCCTCTGATTCCTTGCCTCTGATTCCCCATATCTGATTCCCCGCCTCTGATTCGCCAACTCTGATTCCCAGCCTCTGATTCCCCAGCTCTGAATCCCCGCCTCTGATTCCCCGCGTCTGATTCCCTGCCTCTGATTCCCCACCTCTGATTCCCCATCTGTGATTCACAACCTCTGATGCCCCACCTCTGATTCCCCATATCTGATTCCCCGCCTCTGTTTCCCCGCCTCTGATTCCCCGCCTCTGATTCCCCATATCTGATTCCACGCCTCTGATTGCCCACCTCTGATTCCCCGCGTCTGATTCCCTGCCTCTGATTCCCCGCCTCTGATTCCCCATCTCTGATTCACCACCTCTGATTCCCAGCCTCTGATTCCCCATCTCTGATTCTGCACATCCGATTCCCTGCCTATGATTCCCCACCTCTGATTCCCCGCCTCTGATTCCCCATATCTGATTCCCTGCTTCTGTTTCCCCGCGTCTGATTCCCCACCTCTGTTTCCCCATATCTGATTCCCCGCCTCTGATTCCCCAACTCTAAAACCCCGCCTCTGATTCCCCAGCTCTGATTCCCCGCCTCTGATTCCCCGCATCTGATTCCCTGCCTCTGATTCCCCGCCTCTGATTCCAGGCCTCTGATTCCCAGCATCTGATTCCGGCCTCTGATTCCCGGCCTCTGATTCCCTGCTTCTGATTCTGATTCCCTGCCTCTGTTTCCCCATCTATGATTCCGCACATCTGATTCCTTGCCTCTGATTCCCCACCTCTGATTCCCCATATCTGATTCCCCGCCTGGGTTTCCCCGCCTCTGATTCCCCGCCTCTGTTTCCCAATATCTAAGTCCCCGCCTCTGATTCCCCAAATCTGATTCCCCACCTCTGATTCCCCAGCTCTGATTCCCCGCCTCTGATTCCCCGCATCTGATTCCCTGCATCTGATTCCAAGCCTCTGATTCCCTGCCTCTGATTCCCAACCTCTGATTCCCCACCTCTGATTCCCCATATCTGATTCCCCGCCTCTGTTTCCCCGCCTCGGATTCCCCGCCTCTGTTTCCCCATATCTGATTCCCGGCCTCTGATTCCCCGCCTCTGATTCCCCGCCTCTGATTCCCTGCCTCTGATTCCCCATCTCCGATTCCGCACATCTGATTCCCTTCCTCTGATTCCCCGCCTCTGATTTTCCGCCTCTGATTCCCTGCCTCTGATTCCCAACCTCGGTTTCCCCACCTCTGATTCCCCATATCTGATTCCCCGCCTCTGTTTCCCCGCCTCTGATTCCCCGCCTCTGATTCCCAACTCTGATTCCCCGCCTCTGATTCCCCAGCTCTGATTCCCCGTGTTTGATTCCCTGCCTCTGATTCCCTGCCCTGATTCCCCATCTCTGTTTCACCGCCTTTGATTCGCCACCTCTGATTCCCCATATCTGATTCCCCGCCTCTGTTTCCCCGACTCTGATTCCCTGCCTCTGATTCCCAACCTCTGATTCCACACCTCTGATTCCCCATATCTGATTCCCCGCCTCTATTTCCCCATATCTGATTCCCCGCCTCTGATTCCCCAACTCTGATTCCCCACCTCTGATTCCCCAGCTCTGATTCCCCGACTCTGATTCCCGGCATACGATTCCCTGCCTCTGATTCCCCATCTCTGATTCCCCGCCTCTGATTCCCCGTGTCTGATTCCCTGCCTTTGATTCCCCGCCTCTGATTCCCCGCCTCTGATTCCCTGCCACTGATTCCCTGCCCCTGATTCCCCACCTCTGATTCCCCACATCTGATTCCCCGCCTCTGTTTCCCCGCCTCTGATTCCCCGCCTCTGATTCCCCATATCTGATTCCCTGCCTCTGATTCCCCAACTCTGATTCCCCGCCTCTGATTCCCCAGCTCTGAATCCCCGCCTCTGATTCCCCGCGTCTGATTCCCTGCCTCTGATTCCCCGCCTTGATTCCCCATCTCTGATTCACAACCTCTGATTCCCCACCTCTGATTCCCTATATTTGATTCCCCGCCTCTGTTTCCCCGCCTCTGATTCCCCGCCTCTGATTCCCCATATCTGATTCCCCGCCTCTGATTGCCCACCTCTGATTCCCAGCCTCTGATTCGCCAGCTCTGATTCCCCGCCTCTGATTCCCCGCATCTGATTCCCTGCCTCTGATTCCCCGCCTCTGATTCCCCATCTCTGATTCACCGCCTTTGATTCGCCACCTCTGATTCCCCATATATGATTCCCCACCTCTGATTCCCGGCCTCTTATTCCCAGCATCTGATTCCCGGCCTCTGATTCCTGGCCTCTGATTCCCCGCTTCTGATTCTGATTCCCTGCCACTTATTCCCCATCTCTGAATCCGCACATCTGATTCCCTGCCTCTGATTCCCCACCTCTGATTCCCCATATCTGATTCCCCGCCTCTGTTTCCCTGCCTCTGATTCCCCGCCTCTGTTTCCCTATATCTAATACCCCACCTCTGATGCCCCAACTCTGATTCCCCGCCTCTGATTCCCCAGCTCTGATTCCCCGCCTCTGATTCCCCGCCTCTGTTTCCCCATATCTGATTCCCGCCTCTGATTCCCAACTATGAATCCCCTCCTCTGATTCCCCAGCTCTGATTCCCTGCCTCTGATTCCCCGCGTTCTATTCCCTGCCTCTGATTCCCCGCCTGTGATTCCCCATCACTGATTCACCACCTCTGATTCCCTACCTCTGTTTCCCCATATCTGATTCCCCGCCTCTGTTTCCCCAGCTCTGATTCCCCACCTCTGATTCCCCAGCTCTGATTCCCCGCCCCTGATTCCCCACCTCTGATTCCCCATATCTTATTCCCCGCCTCCGTTTCCCCCCCTCTGATTCCCAGCCTCTGATTCCCCATATCTGATTCCCCGCCTCTGATTCCCCATATCTGATTCCCCGCCTCTATTTCCCCATATCTGCTTCGCCGCCTCTGATTCCCCAACTCTGATTCCCCGCCTCTGATTCCCCAGCTCTGATTTCCCGCCTCTGATTCCCGGCATCCGATTCCCTGCCTCTGATTCCCCGCCTCTGATTCCCCATCTCTGATTCCCCGCCTCTGATTCCCCGTGTCTGATTCCCTGCCTCTGATTCCCCGCCTCTGATTCCCCATATCTGATTCCCCGCCTCTGTTTTCCCGCCTCTGATTCCTTGCCTCTGATTCCCCATATCTGATTCCCCGCCTCTGATTCGCCAACTCTGATTCCCAGCCTCTGATTCCCCAGCTCTGAATCCCCGCCTCTGATTCCCCGCGTCTGATTCCCTGCCTCTGATTCCCCACCTCTGATTCCCCATCTGTGATTCACAACCTCTGATGCCCCACCTCTGATTCCCCATATCTGATTCCCCGCCTCTGTTTCCCCGCCTCTGATTCCCCGCCTCTGATTCCCCATATCTGATTCCACGCCTCTGATTGCCCACCTCTGATTCCCCGCGTCTGATTCCCTGCCTCTGATTCCCCGCCTCTGATTCCCCATCTCTGATTCACCACCTCTGATTCCCAGCCTCTGATTCCCCATCTCTGATTCTGCACATCCGATTCCCTGCCTATGATTCCCCACCTCTGATTCCCCGCCTCTGATTCCCCATATCTGATTCCCTGCTTCTGTTTCCCCGCGTCTGATTCCCCACCTCTGTTTCCCCATATCTGATTCCCCGCCTCTGATTCCCCAACTCTAAAACCCCGCCTCTGATTCCCCAGCTCTGATTCCCCGCCTCTGATTCCCCGCATCTGATTCCCTGCCTCTGATTCCCCGCCTCTGATTCCAGGCCTCTGATTCCCAGCATCTGATTCCGGCCTCTGATTCCCGGCCTCTGATTCCCTGCTTCTGATTCTGATTCCCTGCCTCTGTTTCCCCATCTATGATTCCGCACATCTGATTCCTTGCCTCTGATTCCCCACCTCTGATTCCCCATATCTGATTCCCCGCCTGGGTTTCCCCGCCTCTGATTCCCCGCCTCTGTTTCCCAATATCTAAGTCCCCGCCTCTGATTCCCCAAATCTGATTCCCCACCTCTGATTCCCCAGCTCTGATTCCCCGCCTCTGATTCCCCGCATCTGATTCCCTGCATCTGATTCCAAGCCTCTGATTCCCTGCCTCTGATTCCCAACCTCTGATTCCCCACCTCTGATTCCCCATATCTGATTCCCCGCCTCTGTTTCCCCGCCTCGGATTCCCCGCCTCTGTTTCCCCATATCTGATTCCCGGCCTCTGATTCCCCGCCTCTGATTCCCCGCCTCTGATTCCCTGCCTCTGATTCCCCATCTCCGATTCCGCACATCTGATTCCCTTCCTCTGATTCCCCGCCTCTGATTTTCCGCCTCTGATTCCCTGCCTCTGATTCCCAACCTCGGTTTCCCCACCTCTGATTCCCCATATCTGATTCCCCGCCTCTGTTTCCCCGCCTCTGATTCCCCGCCTCTGATTCCCAACTCTGATTCCCCGCCTCTGATTCCCCAGCTCTGATTCCCCGTGTTTGATTCCCTGCCTCTGATTCCCTGCCCTGATTCCCCATCTCTGTTTCACCGCCTTTGATTCGCCACCTCTGATTCCCCATATCTGATTCCCGCCTCTGTTTCCCCGACTCTGATTCCCTGCCTCTGATTCCCAACCTCTGATTCCACACCTCTGATTCCCCATATCTGATTCCCCGCCTCTATTTCCCCATATCTGATTCCCCGCCTCTGATTCCCCAACTCTGATTCCCCACCTCTGATTCCCCAGCTCTGATTCCCCGACTCTGATTCCCGGCATACGATTCCCTGCCTCTGATTCCCCATCTCTGATTCCCCGCCTCTGATTCCCCGTGTCTGATTCCCTGCCTTTGATTCCCCGCCTCTGATTCCCCGCCTCTGATTCCCTGCCACTGATTCCCTGCCCCTGATTCCCCACCTCTGATTCCCCACATCTGATTCCCCGCCTCTGTTTCCCCGCCTCTGATTCCCCGCCTCTGATTCCCCATATCTGATTCCCTGCCTCTGATTCCCCAACTCTGATTCCCCGCCTCTGATTCCCCAGCTCTGAATCCCCGCCTCTGATTCCCCGTGTCTGATTCCCTGCCTCTGATTCCCCGCCTCTGATTCCCCATATCTGATTCCCCGCCTCTGTTTTCCCGCCTCTGATTCCTTGCCTCTGATTCCCCATATCTGATTCCCCGCCTCTGATTCCCCAACTCTGATTCCCAGCCTCTGATTCCCCAGCTCTGAATCCCCGCCTCTGATTCCCCGCGTCTGATTCCCTGCCTCTGATTCCCCGCCTCTGATTCCCCATCTGTGATTCACAACCTCTGATGCCCCACCTCTGATTCCCCATATCTGATTCCCCGCCTCTGTTTCCCCGCCTCTGATTCCCCGCCTCTGATTCCCCATATCTGATTCCCCGCCTCTGATTGCCCACCTCTGATTCCCCGCGTCTGATTCCCTGCCTCTGATTCCCCGCCTCTGATTCCCCATCTCTGATTCACCACCTCTGATTCCCAGCCTCTGATTCCCCATCTCTGATTCCGCACATCCGATTCCCTGCCTATGATTCCCCACCTCTGATTCCCCGCCTCTGATTCCCCATATCTGATTCCCTGCCTCTGTTTCCCCGCGTCTGATTCCCCACCTCTGTTTCCCCATATCTGATTCCCCGCCTCTGATTCCCCAACTCTAATACCCCGCCTCTGATTCCCCAGCTCTGATTCCCCGCCTCTGATTCCCCGCATCTGATTCCCTGCCTCTGATTTACCGCCTCTGATTCCAGGCCTCTGATTCCCAGCATCTGATTCCGGCCTCTGATTCCCGGCCTCTGATTCCCTGCTTCTGATTCTGATTCCCTGCCTCTGTTTCCCCATCTATGATTCCGCACATCTGATTCCTTGCCTCTGATTCCCCACCTCTGATTCCCCATATCTGATTCCCCGCCTGGGTTTCCCCGCCTCTGATTCCCCGCCTCTGTTTCCCAATATCTAAGTCCCCGCCTCTGATTCCCCAAATCTGATTCCCCACCTCTGATTCCCCAGCTCTGATTCCCAGCCTCTGATTCCCCGCATCTGATTCCCTGCATCTGATTCCAAGCCTCTGATTCCCTGCCTCTGATTCCCAACCTCTTATTCCCCACCTCTGATTCCCCATATCTGATTCCCCGCCTCTGTTTCCCCGCCTCGGATTCCCCGCCTCTGTTTCCCCATATCTGATTCCCGGCCTCTGATTCCCCGCCTCTGATTCCCCGCCTCTGATTCCCTGCCTCTGATTCCCCATCTCCGATTCCGCACATCTGATTCCCTTCCTCTGATTCCCCGCCTCTGATTTTACGCCTCTGATTCCCTGCCTCTGATTCCCAACCTCGGATTCCCCACCTCTGATTCCCCATATCTGATTCCCCGCCTCTGTTTCCCCGCCTCTGATTCCCCGCCTCTGATTCCCAACTCTGATTCCCCGCCTCTGATTCCCCAGCTCTGATTCCCCGTGTTTGATTCCCCACCTCTGATTCCCCGCCTCTGATTCCCCATATCTGATTCCCTGCCTCTGTTTCCCCGCCTCTGATTCCCCACCTCTGTTTCCCCATATCTGATTCCCCGCCTCTGATTCCCCAACTCTAATACCCTGCCTCTGATTCCCCAGCTCTGATTCCCCGCCTCTGATTCCCCGCATCTGATTCCCTGCCTCTGATTCCCCGCCTCTGATTCCAGGCCTCTGATTCCCAGCATCTGATTCCGGCCTCTAATTCCCAGCCTCTGATTCCCTGCTTCTGATTCTGATTCCCTGCCTCTGATTCCCCATCTCTGATTCCGCACATCTGATTCCTTGCCTCTGATTCCCCACCTCTGATTCCCCAAATCTGATTCCCCGCCTGGGTTTCCCCGCCTCTGATTCCCCGCCTCTGTTTCCCAATATCTAAGTCCCCGCCTCTGATTCCCCAAATCTGATTCCCTATCTCTGATTCCCCAGCTCTGATTCCCCGCCTCTGGTTCCCCGCATCTGATTCCCTGCATCTGATTCCAAGCCTCTGATTCCCTGCCTCTGATTCCCAACCTCTGATTCCCCACCTCTGATTCCCCATATCTGATTCCCCGCCTCTGTTTCCCCGCCTCGGATTCCCCGCCTCTGTTTCCCCATATCTGATTCCCGGCCTCTGATTCCCCGCCTCTGATTCCCCGCCTCTGATTCCCTGCCTCTGATTCCCCATCTCCGATTCCGCACATCTGATTCCCTTCCTCTGATTCCCCGCCTCTGATTCCCCGCCTCTGATTCCCTGCCTCTGATTCCCAACCTCGGATTCCCCACCTCTGATTCCCCATATCTGATTCCCCGCCTCTGTTTCCCCGCCTCTGATTCCCCGCCTCTGATTCCCAACTCTGATTCCCCGCCTCTGATTCCCCAGCTCTGATTCCCCGTGTTTGATTCCCTGCCTCTGATTCCCTGCCCTGATTCCCCATCTCTGTTTCACCGCCCTTGATTCGCCACCTCTGATTCCCCATATCTGATTACCCGCCTCTGTTTCCCCGACTCTGATTCCCTGCCTCTGATTCCCAACCTCTGATTCCACACCTCTGATTCCCCATATCTGATTCCCCGCCTCTATTTCCCCATATCTGATTCCCCACCTCTGTTTCCCCGCCTCTGATTCCCCGCCTCTGATTCTCCATATCTCATTCCCCACCTCTGAATCCCCATCTCTGATTCCCAGACTCTGATTCCCCACCTCTGATTCCCGGCCTCTTATTCCCAGCATCTGATTCCCGGCCTCTGATTCCCGGCCTCTGATTCCCCGCTTCTGATTCTGATTCCCTGCCTCTGATTCCCCATCTCTGATTCCGCACATCTGATTCCCTGCCTCTGATTCCCCACCTCTGATTCCCCATATCTGATTCCCCGCCTCTGTTTCCCCGCCTCTGATTCCCCGCCTCTGTTTCCACATATCTAATTCCCCACCTCTGATGCCCCAACTCTGATGCCCCACCTCTGATTCCCCAGCTCTGATTCCCCGACTCTGATTCCCCGCATCCGATTCCCCATGTCTGATTCCCCGCCTCTGTTTCCCCGCCTCTGATTCCCCGCCTCTGTTTCCCCATATCTCATTCCCCGCCTCTGATTCCCCAGCTCTGATTCCCTGCCTCTGATTCCCCGCGTTCTATTCGCTGCCTCTGATTCCCCGCCTGTGATTCCCCATCTCTGATTCACCACCTCTGATTTCCCACCTCTGATTTCCCATATCTAATTCCCCGCCTCTGCTTGCCCGCCTCTCATTCCCCGCCTCTGTTTCCCCATATCTGATTCCCCGCCTCTGAATCCCCAACTCTGATTCCCTGCCTCTGATTCACCAGCTCTGATTCCCCGCCTTTGATTCCCCCCGTCTGATTCCCAGCCTCTGAATCCCTGTCTGATTTCCTGCCTCTGATTTACCGCCTCTGATTCCCGGCATCCGATTCCCTGCCTCTGATTCCCCGCCTCTGATTCCCCATCTCTGATTCCCCGCCTCTGACTCCCCGTGTCTGATTCCCTGCCTCTGATTCCCCGCCTCTGATTCCCCATATCTGATTCCCCGCCTCTGTTTTCCCGCCTCTGATTCCCTGCCTCTGATTCCCCATATCTGATTCCCCGCCTCTGATTCCCCAACTCTGATTCCCCGCCTCTGATTCCCCAGCTCTGAATCCCCGCCTCTGATTCCCCGCGTCTGATTCCCTGCCTCTGATTCCCCGCCTCTGATTCCCCATCTGTGATTCACAACCTCTGATGCCCCACCTCTGATACCCCATATCTGATTCCCCGCCTCTGTTTCCCCGCCTCTGATTCCCCGCCTCTGATTCCCCATATCTGATTCCCCGCCTCTGATTGCCCACCTCTGATTCCCCGCGTCTGATTCCCCGCCTCTGATTCCCCGCCTCTGATTCCCCATCTCTGATTCACCACCTCTGATTCCCAGCCTCTGATTCCCCATCTCTGATTCCACACATCCGATTCCCTGCCTATGATTCCCCACCTCTGATTCCCCGCCTCTGATTCCCCATATCTGATTCCCTGCCTCTGTTTCCCCGCCTCTGATTCCCCACCTCTGTTTCCCCATATCTGATTCCCCGCCTCTGATTCCCCAACTCTAATACCCCGCCTCTGATTCCCCAGCTCTGATTCCCCGCCTCTGATTCCCCGCATCTGATTCCCTGCCTCCGATTCCCCGCCTCTGATTCCAGGCCTCTGATTCCCAGCATCTGATTCCGGCCTCTAATTCCCGGCCTCTGATTCCCTGCTTCTGATTCTGATTCCCTGCCTCTGATTCCCCATCTCTGATTCCGCACATCTGATTCCTTGCCTCTGATTCCCCACCTCTGATTCCCCATATCTGATTCCCCGCCTGGGTTTCCCCGCCTCTGATTCCCCGCCTCTGTTTCCCAATATCTAAGTCCCCGCCTCTGATTCCCCAAATCTGATTCTCCACCTCTGATTCCCCAGCTCTGATTCCCCGCCTCTGATTCCCCGCATCTGATTCCCTGCATCTGATTCCAAGCCTCTGATTCCCTGCCTCTGATTCCCAACCTCTGATTCCCCACCTCTGATTCCCCATATCTGATTCCCCGCCTCTGTTTCCCCGCCTCGGATTCCCCGCCTCTGTTTCCCCATATCTGATTCCCGGCCTCTGATTCCCCGCCTCTGATTCCCCGCCTCTGATTCCCTGCCTCTGATTCCCCATCTCCGATTCCGCACATCTGATTCCCTTCCTCTGATTCCCCGCCTCTGATTCCCCGCCTCTGATTCCCTGCCTCTGATTCCCAACCTCGGATTCCCCACCTCTGATTCCCCATATCTGATTCCCCGCCTCTGTTTCCCCGCCTCTGATTCCCCGCCTCTGATTCCCAACTCTGATTCCCCGCCTCTGATTCCCCAGCTCTGATTCCCCGTGTTTGATTCCCTGCCTCTGATTCCCTGCCCTGATTCCCCATCTCTGTTTCACCGCCTTTGATTCGCCACCTCTGATTCCCCATATCTGATTACCCGCCTCTGTTTCCCCGACTCTGATTCCCTGCCTCTGATTCCCAACCTCTGATTCCACACCTCTGATTCCCCATATCTGATTCCCCGCCTCTATTTCCCCATATCTGATTTCCGCCTCTGATTCCCCAACTCTGATTCCCCGCCTCTGATTCCCCAGCTCTGATTCCCCGACTCTGATTCCCGGAGTCCGATTCCCTGCCGCTGATTCCCCGCCTCTGATTCCCCATCTCTGATTCCCCGCCTCTGATTCCCCGTGTCTGATTCCCTGCCTCTGATTCCCCGCCTCAGATTCCCCGCCTCTGTTTCCCTGCCACTGATTCCCTGCCCCTGATTCCCCAATTCTGATTCCCCATATCTGATTCCCCGCCTCTGTTTCCCCGCCTCTGATTCGCCACCTCTGATTCCCCATATCTTATTCCCTGCCTCTGATTCCCCAACTCTGATTCACTGCCTCTGATTCCCCAGCTCTGAATCCCCGCCTCTGATTCCCCGCGTCTGATTCCCTGCCTCTGATTCCCCGCCTTGATTCCCCATCTCTGATTCACAACCTCTGATTCCCACCTCTGATTCCCTATATTTGATTACCCGCCTCTGTTTCCCCGCCTCTGATTCACTGCCTCTGATTCCCCACATCTGATTCCCCATCTCTGATTCCGCACAACCGATTCCCTGCCTATGATTCCCCGACTCTGATTCCCCACCTCATTTTCCCCGGCTCTGATTCCCCGCCTCTGATTCCCCGCGTCTGATTCCCTGCCTGTGATTCCCCGCCTCTGATTCCCCATCTCTGATTCCCCACCTCTGATTCCCCGTGTCTGATTCCCTTCCTTTGATTCCCCGCCTCTGATTCCCCGCCTCTGATTCCCTGCCACTGATTCCCCGCCCCTGATTCCCCACCTCTGATTCCCCATATCTTATTCCCCGCCTCCGTTTCCCCCCCTCTGATTCCCAGCCTCTGATTCCCCATATCTGATTCCCCGCCTCTGATTCCCCATATCTGATTCCCCGCCTCTATTTCCCCATATCTGCTTCGCCGCCTCTGATTCCCCAACTCTGATTCCCCGCCTCTGATTCCCCAGCTCTGATTTCCCGCCTCTGATTCCCGGCATCCGATTCCCTGCCTCTGATTCCCCGCCTCTGATTCCCCATCTCTGATTCCCCGCCTCTGATTCCCCGTGTCTGATTCCCTGCCTCTGATTCCCCGCCTCTGATTCCCCATATCTGATTCCCCGCCTCTGTTTTCCCGCCTCTGATTCCTTGCCTCTGATTCCCCATATCTGATTCCCCGCCTCTGATTCGCCAACTCTGATTCCCAGCCTCTGATTCCCCAGCTCTGAATCCCCGCCTCTGATTCCCCGCGTCTGATTCCCTGCCTCTGATTCCCCACCTCTGATTCCCGATCTGTGATTCACAACCTCTGATGCCCCACCTCTGATTCCCCATATCTCATTCCCCGCCTCTGTTTCCCCGCCTCTGATTCCCCGCCTCTGATTCCCCATATCTGATTCCACGCCTCTGATTGCCCACCTCTGATTCCCCGCGTCTGATTCCCTGCCTCTGATTCCCCGCCTCTGATTCCCCATCTCTGATTCACCACCTCTGATTCCCAGCCTCTGATTCCCCATCTCTGATTCTGCACATCCGATTCCCTGCCTATGATTCCCCACCTCTGATTCCCCGCCTCTGATTCCCCATATCTGATTCCCTGCTTCTGTTTCCCCGCGTCTGATTCCCCACCTCTGTTTCCCCATATCTGATTCCCCGCCTCTGATTCCCCAACTCTAAAACCCCGCCTCTGATTCCCCAGCTCTGATTCCCCGCCTCTGATTCCCCGCATCTGATTCCCTGCCTCTGATTCCCCGCCTCTGATTCCAGGCCTCTGATTCCCAGCATCTGATTCCGGCCTCTGATTCCCGGCCTCTGATTCCCTGCTTCTGATTCTGATTCCCTGCCTCTGTTTCCCCATCTATGATTCCGCACATCTGATTCCTTGCCTCTGATTCCCCACCTCTGATTCCCCATATCTGATTCCCCGCCTGGGTTTCCCCGCCTCTGATTCCCCGCCTCTGTTTCCCAATATCTAAGTCCCCGCCTCTGATTCCCCAAATCTGATTCCCCACCTCTGATTCCCCAGCTCTGATTCCCCGCCTCTGATTCCCCGCATCTGATTCCCTGCATCTGATTCCAAGCCTCTGATTCCCTGCCTCAGATTCCCAACCTCTGATTCCCCACCTCTGATTCCCCATATCTGATTCCCCGCCTCTGTTTCCCCGCCTCGGATTCCCCGCCTCTGTTTCCCCATATCTGATTCCCGGCCTCTGATTCCCCGCCTCTGATTCCCCGCCTCTGATTCCCTGCCTCTGATTCCCCATCTCCGATTCCGCACATCTGATTCCCTTCCTCTGATTCCCCGCCTCTGATTTTCCGCCTCTGATTCCCTGCCTCTGATTCCCAACCTCGGTTTCCCCACCTCTGATTCCCCATATCTGATTCCCCGCCTCTGTTTCCCCGCCTCTGATTCCCCGCCTCTGATTCCCAACTCTGATTCCCCGCCTCTGATTCCCCAGCTCTGATTCCCCGTGTTTGATTCCCTGCCTCTGATTCCCTGCCCTGATTCCCCATCTCTGTTTCACCGCCTTTGATTCGCCACCTCTGATTCCCCATATCTGATTCCCCGCCTCTGTTTCCCCGACTCTGATTCCCTGCCTCTGATTCCCAACCTCTGATTCCACACCTCTGATTCCCCATATCTGATTCCCCGCCTCTATTTCCCCATATCTGATTCCCCGCCTCTGATTCCCCAACTCTGATTCCCCACCTCTGATTCCCCAGCTCTGATTCCCCGACTCTGATTCCCGGCATACGATTCCCTGCCTCTGATTCCCCATCTCTGATTCCCCGCCTCTGATTCCCCGTGTCTGATTCCCTGCCTTTGATTCCCCGCCTCTGATTCCCCGCCTCTGATTCCCTGCCACTGATTCCCTGCCCCTGATTCCCCACCTCTGATTCCCCACATCTGATTCCCCGCCTCTGTTTCCCCGCCTCTGATTCCCCGCCTCTGATTCCCCATATCTGATTCCCTGCCTCTGATTCCCCAACTCTGATTCCCCGCCTCTGATTCCCCAGCTCTGAATCCCCGCCTCTGATTCCCCGCGTCTGATTCCCTGCCTCTGATTCCCCGCCTTGATTCCCCATCTCTGATTCACAACCTCTGATTCCCCACCTCTGATTCCCTATATTTGATTCCCCGCCTCTGTTTCCCCGCCTCTGATTCCCCGCCTCTGATTCCCCATATCTGATTCCCCGCCTCTGATTGCCCACCTCTGATTCCCAGCCTCTGATTCGCCAGCTCTGATTCCCCGCCTCTGATTCCCCGCATCTGATTCCCTGCCTCTGATTCCCCGCCTCTGATTCCCCATCTCTGATTCACCGCCTTTGATTCGCCACCTCTGATTCCCCATATATGATTCCCCACCTCTGATTCCCGGCCTCTTATTCCCAGCATCTGATTCCCGGCCTCTGATTCCTGGCCTCTGATTCCCCGCTTCTGATTCTGATTCCCTGCCACTTATTCCCCATCTCTGAATCCGCACATCTGATTCCCTGCCTCTGATTCCCCACCTCTGATTCCCCATATCTGATTCCCCGCCTCTGTTTCCCTGCCTCTGATTCCCCGCCTCTGTTTCCCTATATCTAATTCCCCACCTCTGATGCCCCAACTCTGATTCCCCGCCTCTGATTCCCCAGCTCTGATTCCCCGCCTCTGATTCCCCGCCTCTGTTTCCCCATATCTGATTCCCGCCTCTGATTCCCAACTATGAATCCCCTCCTCTGATTCCCCAGCTCTGATTCCCTGCCTCTGATTCCCCGCGTTCTATTCCCTGCCTCTGATTCCCCGCCTGTGATTCCCCATCACTGATTCACCACCTCTGATTCCCTACCTCTGTTTCCCCATATCTGATTCCCCGCCTCTGTTTCCCCAGCTCTGATTCCCCACCTCTGATTTCCCAGCTCTGATTCCCCGCCCCTGATTCCCCACCTCTGATTCCCCATATCTTATTCCCCGCCTCCGTTTCCCCCCCTCTGATTCCCAGCCTCTGATTCCCCATATCTGATTCCCCGCCTCTGATTCCCCATATCTGATTCCCCGCCTCTATTTCCCCATATCTGCTTCGCCGCCTCTGATTCCCCAACTCTGATTCCCCGCCTCTGATTCCCCAGCTCTGATTTCCCGCCTCTGATTCCCGGCATCCGATTCCCTGCCTCTGATTCCCCGCCTCTGATTCCCCATCTCTGATTCCCCGCCTCTGATTCCCCGTGTCTGATTCCCTGCCTCTGATTCCCCGCCTCTGATTCCCCATATCTGATTCCCCGCCTCTGTTTTCCCGCCTCTGATTCCTTGCCTCTGATTCCCCATATCTGATTCCCCGCCTCTGATTCGCCAACTCTGATTCCCAGCCTCTGATTCCCCAGCTCTGAATCCCCGCCTCTGATTCCCCGCGTCTGATTCCCTGCCTCTGATTCCCCACCTCTGATTCCCCATCTGTGATTCACAACCTCTGATGCCCCACCTCTGATTCCCCATATCTGATTCCCCGCCTCTGTTTCCCCGCCTCTGATTCCCCGCCTCTGATTCCCCATATCTGATTCCACGCCTCTGATTGCCCACCTCTGATTCCCCGCGTCTGATTCCCTGCCTCTGATTCCCCGCCTCTGATTCCCCATCTCTGATTCACCACCTCTGATTCCCAGCCTCTGATTCCCCATCTCTGATTCTGCACATCCGATTCCCTGCCTATGATTCCCCACCTCTGATTCCCCGCCTCTGATTCCCCATATCTGATTCCCTGCTTCTGTTTCCCCGCGTCTGATTCCCCACCTCTGTTTCCCCATATCTGATTCCCCGCCTCTGATTCCCCAACTCTAAAACCCCGCCTCTGATTCCCCAGCTCTGATTCCCCGCCTCTGATTCCCCGCATCTGATTCCCTGCCTCTGATTCCCCGCCTCTGATTCCAGGCCTCTGATTCCCAGCATCTGATTCCGGCCTCTGATTCCCGGCCTCTGATTCCCTGCTTCTGATTCTGATTCCCTGCCTCTGTTTCCCCATCTATGATTCCGCACATCTGATTCCTTGCCTCTGATTCCCCACCTCTGATTCCCCATATCTGATTCCCCGCCTGGGTTTCCCCGCCTCTGATTCCCCGCCTCTGTTTCCCAATATCTAAGTCCCCGCCTCTGATTCCCCAAATCTGATTCCCCACCTCTGATTCCCCAGCTCTGATTCCCCGCCTCTGATTCCCCGCATCTGATTCCCTGCATCTGATTCCAAGCCTCTGATTCCCTGCCTCTGATTCCCAACCTCTGATTCCCCACCTCTGATTCCCCATATCTGATTCCCCGCCTCTGTTTCCCCGCCTCGGATTCCCCGCCTCTGTTTCCCCATATCTGATTCCCGGCCTCTGATTCCCCGCCTCTGATTCCCCGCCTCTGATTCCCTGCCTCTGATTCCCCATCTCCGATTCCGCACATCTGATTCCCTTCCTCTGATTCCCCGCCTCTGATTTTCCGCCTCTGATTCCCTGCCTCTGATTCCCAACCTCGGTTTCCCCACCTCTGATTCCCCATATCTGATTCCCCGCCTCTGTTTCCCCGCCTCTGATTCCCCGCCTCTGATTCCCAACTCTGATTCCCCGCCTCTGATTCCCCAGCTCTGATTCCCCGTGTTTGATTCCCTGCCTCTGATTCCCTGCCCTGATTCCCCATCTCTGTTTCACCGCCTTTGATTCGCCACCTCTGATTCCCCATATCTGATTCCCCGCCTCTGTTTCCCCGACTCTGATTCCCTGCCTCTGATTCCCAACCTCTGATTCCACACCTCTGATTCCCCATATCTGATTCCCCGCCTCTATTTCCCCATATCTGATTCCCCGCCTCTGATTCCCCAACTCTGATTCCCCACCTCTGATTCCCCAGCTCTGATTCCCCGACTCTGATTCCCGGCATACGATTCCCTGCCTTTGATTCCCCATCTCTGATTCCCCGCCTCTGATTCCCCGTGTCTGATTCCCTGCCTTTGATTCCCCGCCTCTGATTCCCCGCCTCTGATTCCCTGCCACTGATTCCCTGCCCCTGATTCCCCACCTCTGATTCCCCACATCTGATTCCCCGCCTCTGTTTCCCCGCCTCTGATTCCCCGCCTCTGATTCCCCATATCTGATTCCCTGCCTCTGATTCCCCAACTCTGATTCCCCGCCTCTGATTCCCCAGCTCTGAATCCCCGCCTCTGATTCCCCGCGTCTGATTCCCTGCCTCTGATTCCCCGCCTTGATTCCCCATCTCTGATTCACAACCTCTGATTCCCCACCTCTGATTCCCTATATTTGATTCCCCGCCTCTGTTTCCCCGCCTCTGATTCCCCGCCTCTGATTCCCCATATCTGATTCCCCGCCTCTGATTGCCCACCTCTGATTCCCAGCCTCTGATTCGCCAGCTCTGATTCCCCGCCTCTGATTCCCCGCATCTGATTCCCTGCCTCTGATTCCCCGCCTCTGATTCCCCATCTCTGATACACCGCCTTTGATTCGCCACCTCTGATTCCCCATATCTGATTCCCCACCTCTGATTCCCGGCCTCTTATTCCCAGCATCTGATTCCCGGCCTCTGATTCCTGGCCTCTGATTCCCCGCTTCTGATTCTGATTCCCTGCCACTTATTCCCCATCTCTGAATCCGCACATCTGATTCCCTGCCTCTGATTCCCCATCTCTGATTCCCCGCCTCTGATTCCCCGTGTCTGATTCCCTGCCTTTGATTCCCCGCCTCTGATTCCCCGCCTCTGATTCCCTGCCACTGATTCCCTGCCCCTGATTCCCCACCTCTGATTCCCCACATCTGATTCCCCGCCTCTGTTTCCCCGCCTCTGATTCCCCGCCTCTGATTCCCCATATCTGATTCCCTGCCTCTGATTCCCCAACTCTGATTCCCCGCCTCTGATTCCCCAGCTCTGAATCCCCGCCTCTGATTCCCCGCGTCTGATTCCCTGCCTCTGATTCCCCGCCTTGATTCCCCATCTCTGATTCACAACCTCTGATTCCCCACCTCTGATTCCCTATATTTGATTCCCCGCCTCTGTTTCCCCGCCTCTGATTCCCCGCCTCTGATTCCCCATATCTGATTCCCCGCCTCTGATTGCCCACCTCTGATTCCCAGCCTCTGATTCGCCAGCTCTGATTCCCCGCCTCTGACTCCCCGCATCTGATTCCCTGCCTCTGATTCCCCGCCTCTGATTCCCCATCTCTGATTCACCGCCTTTGATTCGCCACCTCTGATTCCCCATATATGATTCCCCACCTCTGATTCCCGGCCTCTTATTCCCAGCATCTGATTCCCGGCCTCTGATTCCTGGCCTCTGATTCCCCGCTTCTGATTCTGATTCCCTGCCACTTATTCCCCATCTCTGAATCCGCACATCTGATTCCCTGCCTCTGATTCCCCACCTCTGATTCCCCATATCTGATTCCCCGCCTCTGTTTCCCTGCCTCTGATTCCCCGCCTCTGTTTCCCTATATCTAATTCCCCACCTCTGATGCCCCAACTCTGATTCCCCGCCTCTGATTCCCCAGCTCTGATTCCCCGCCCCTGATTCCCCGCCTCTGTTTCCCCATATCTGATTCCCGCCTCTGATTCCCAACTATGAATCCCCTCCTCTGATTCCCCAGCTCTGATTCCCTGCCTCTGATTCCCCGCGTTCTATTCCCTGCCTCTGATTCCCCGCCTGTGATTCCCCATCACTGATTCACCACCTCTGATTCCCTACCTCTGTTTCCCCATATCTGATTCCCCGCCTCTGTTTCCCCAGCTCTGATTCCCCACCTCTGATTCCCCAGCTCTGATTCCCTGCCACTGATTCCCCGCCCCTGATTCCCCACCTCTGATTCCCCATATCTGATTCCCCGCCTCTGTTTCCCCAGCTCTGATTCCCTGCCTCTGATTCCCTGCCCTGATTCCCCATCTCTGTTTCAACGCATTTGATTCGCCACCTCTGATTCCCCATATCTGATTCCCCGCCTCTGTTTCCCCGCCTCTTATTCCCTGCCTCTGATTCCCAACCTCTGATTCCACACCTCTGATTCCCCATATCTGATTCCACGCTTCTATTTCCCCATATCTGATTCCCCGCCTCTGATTCACCAACTCTGATTCCCCGCCTCTGATTCCCCAGCTCTGATTCCCCGCCTCTGATTCCCGGCGTCCGATTCCCTGCCTCTGAATCCCTGCCTCTGATTCCCCATCTCTGATTCACCACCTCTGATTCCCCACCTCTGATTCCCCATATCTAATTCCCCGCCTCTGTTTTCCCGCCTCTGATTCCCCGCCTCTGTTTCCCCATATCTGATTCCCCGCCTCTGAATCCCCAACTCTGATTCCCTGCCTCAGATTCCCAAGCTCTGATTCCCCGCCTTTGATTCCCCCCGTCTGATTCCCAGCCTCTGAATCCCCGTGTCTGATTTCCTGCCTCTGATTCCCCGCCTCTGATTCCCCATCTCTGATTCAACGCCTCTGATTCCCCACCTCTGATTCCCCATCTCTGATTCCGCACATCCAATTCCCTGCCTCTGATTCCCCAACTCTGATTCCCCACCTCTGATTCCCCAGCTCTGATTCCCCGCCTCAGATTCCCCGCGTCTGATTCCCTGCCTCTGATTCCCCGCCTCTGATTCCCTGCCTCTGATTCCCCATATCTGATTCCCCACCTCTGATTCCCCAACTCTGATTCCCCGCTTCTGATTCCCCAGCTCTGAATCCCCGACTCTGATTCCCCGAGTCTGATTCCCTGCCTCTGATTCCCCGCCTCTAATTCCCCATCTGTGATTCACAACCTCTGATGCCCCACCTCTGATTCCCCATATCTGATTCCCCGCCTCTGTTTCCCCGCCTCTGATTCCCCGCCTCTGATTCCCCATATCTGATTCCCCGCCTCTGATTGCCCACCTCTGATTCCCCGCATCTGATTCACTGCCTCTGATTCCCCGCCTCTGATTCCCCATATCTGATTCACCACCTCTCATTCCCGGCCTCTGATTCCCCATCTCTGATTCCGCACATCTGTTTCCCTGCCTATGATTCCCCACCTCTGATTCCCGCCTCTGATTCCCCATATCTGATTCCCTGCCTCTGTTTCCCCGCCTCTTATTCCCCACCTCTGTTTCCCCATATCTGATTCCCCGCCTCTGATTCCCCAACTCTAATACCCTGCCTCTGATTCCCCAGCTCTGATTCCCCGCCTCTGATTCCCCGCCTCTGATTCCCCGCATCAGATTCCCTGCCTCTGATTCCCCGCCTCTGATTCCAGGCCTCTGATTCCCAGCATCTGATTCCGGCCTCTGATTCCCGGCCTCTGATTCCCTGCTTCAGATTCTGATTCACTGCCTCTGATTCCCCATCTCTGATTCCGCACATCTGATTCCCTGCCTCTGATTCCCCACCTCTGATTCCCCATATCTGATTCCCTACCTCTGTTTCCCCGCCTCTGATTCCCCGCCTCTGTTTCCCCATATCTGATTCCCCGCCTCTGATTCCCCAACTCTTATTCCCCTCCACTAATTCGCCAGCTATGATTCCCCGCCTCTGATTCCCTGCGTCTGATTCCCTGCCTCTGATTCCCAGCCTCTGATTCCCCTTTTCTGATTCACCACCTCTGAATCCCCACCTCTGATTCCCCATCTCTGATTCCGCACATCCGATTCCCTGCCTCTGATTCCCCGCCTCTGATTCCCCGCCTCTGATTCGCAACCTCAAATTCCGCACCTCTGATTCCCCATATCTGATTCCCCGCCTCTGTTTCCCTGCCTCTGATTCCCGGCCTCTGTTTCCCCGTATCTGATTCCCCTCCTCTGATTCCCCAACTCTGATTCCCCGCCTCTGATTCCCCAGCTCTGATTCCCCGCCTTTTATTCCCGGCCTCTGATTCCCTGCCACTGATTCCCCGCCCCTGATTCCCCACCTCTGATTCCCCATATCTGATTCCCCGCCTCTGTTTCCCCAGCTCTGATTCCCCACCTCTGATTCCCCAGCTCTGATTCCCTGCCACTGATTCCCCGCCCCTGATTCCCCACCTCTGATTCCCCATATCTGATTCCCCGCCTCTGTTTCCCCAGCTCTGATTCCCTGCCTCTGATTCCCTGCCCTGATTCCCCATCTCTGTTTCACCGCCTTTGATTCGCCACCTCTGATTCCCCATATCTGATTCCCCGCCTCTGTTTCCCCGCCTCTGATTCCCTGCCTCTGATTCCCAACCTCTGATTCCACACCTCTGATTCCCCATATCTGATTCCCCGCCTCTATTTCCCCATATCTGATTCCCCGCCTCTGATTCCCCAACTCTGATTCCCCGCCTCTGATTCCCCAGCTCTGATTCCCCGCCTCTGATTCCCGGCGTCCGATTCCCTGCCTCTGATTCCCCGCCTCTGATTCACCATCTCTGATTCCCCGCCTCTGATTCCCCGTGTCTGATTCCCTGCCTCTGATTCCCCGGCTCAGATTCCCCGCCTCTGATTCCCTGCCACTGATTCCCTGCCCCTGATTCCCCACCTCTGATTCCCCATATCTGATTCCCCGCCTCTGTTTCCCCGCCTCTGATTCCCCGCCTCTGATTCCCCATATCTGATTCCCGGCCTCTGATTCCCCGCTTCTGATTCTGATTCCCCGCCTCTGATTCCCCGTGTCTGATTCCCTGCCTCTGATTCCCCGGCTCAGATTCCCCGCCTCTGATTCCCTGCCACTGATTCCCTGCCCCTGATTCCCCACCTCTGATTCCCCATATCTGATTCCCCGCCTCTGTTTCCCCGCCTCTGATTCCCCGCCTCTGATTCCCCATATCTGATTCACGGCCTCTGATTCCCCGCTTCTGATTCTGATTCCCTGCCTCTGATTCCCCATCTCTGATTCCGCACATCTGATTCCCTGCCTCTGATTCCCCACCTCTGATTCCCCATATCTGATTCCCCGCCTCTGTTTCCCCGCCTCTGATTCCCCGCCTCTGATTCCCCATATCTGATTCCCTGCCTCTGATTCCCCAACTCTGATTCCCCACCTCTGATTCCCCAGCTCTGAATCCCCGCCTCTGATTCCCCGCGTCTGATTCCCTGCCTCTGATTCCCCGCCTTGATTCCCCATCTCTGATTCACAACCTCTGATTCCCCACCTCTGATTCCCTATATTTGATTCCCCGCCTCTGTTTCCCCGCCTCTGATTCCCCGCCTCTGATTCCCCATATCTGATTCCCCGCCTCTGATTGCCCACCTCTGATTCCCAGCCTCTGATTCGCCAGCTCTGATTCCCCGCCTCTGATTCCCCGCATCTGATTCCCTGCCTCTGATTCCCCGCCTCTGATTCCCCATCTCTGATTCACCGCCTTTGATTCGCCACCTCTGATTCCCCATATATGATTCCCCACCTCTGATTCCCGGCCTCTTATTCCCAGCATCTGATTCCCGGCCTCTGATTCCTGGCCTCTGATTCCCCGCTTCTGATTCTGATTCCCTGCCACTTATTCCCCATCTCTGAATCCGCACATCTGATTCCCTGCCTCTGATTCCCCACCTCTGATTCCCCATATCTGATTCCCCGCCTCTGTTTCCCTGCCTCTGATTCCCCGCCTCTGTTTCCCTATATCTAATTCCCCACCTCTGATGCCCCAACTCTGATTCCCCGCCTCTGATTCCCCAGCTCTGATTCCCCGCCTCTGATTCCCCGCCTCTGTTTCCCCATATCTGATTCCCGCCTCTGATTCCCAACTATGAATCCCCTCCTCTGATTCCCCAGCTCTGATTCCCTGCCTCTGATTCCCCGCGTTCTATTCCCTGCCTCTGATTCCCCGCCTGTGATTCCCCATTACTGATTCACCACCTCTGATTCCCTACCTCTGTTTCCCCATATCTGATTCCCCGCCTCTGTTTCCCCAGCTCTGATTCCCCACCTCTGATTCCCCAGCTCTGATTCCCTGCCACTGATTCCCCGCCCCTGATTCCCCACCTCTGATTCCCCATATCTGATTCCCCGCCTCTGTTTCCCCAGCTCTGATTCCCTGCCTCTGATTCCCTGCCCTGATTCCCCATCTCTGTTTCAACGCATTTGATTCGCCACCTCTGATTCCCCATATCTGATTCCCCGCCTCTGTTTCCCCGCCTCTTATTCCCTGCCTCTGATTCCCAACCTCTGTTTCCCCATATCTGATTCCCCGCCTCTGAATCCCCAACTCTGATTCCCTGCCTCAGATTCCCAAGCTCTGATTCCCCGCCTTTGATTCCCCCCGTCTGATTCCCAGCCTCTGAATCCCCGTGTCTGATTTCCTGCCTCTGATTCCCCGCCTCTGATTCCCCATCTCTGATTCAACGCCTCTGATTCCCCACCTCTGATTCCCCATCTCTGATTCCGCACATCCAATTCCCTGCCTCTGATTCCCCAACTCTGATTCCCCACCTCTGATTCCCCAGCTCTGATTCCCCGCCTCAGATTCCCCGCGTCTGATTCCCTGCCTCTGATTCCCCGCCTCTGATTCCCTGCCTCTGATTCCCCATATCTGATTCCCCACCTCTGATTCCCCAACTCTGATTCCCCGCTTCTGATTCCCCAGCTCTGAATCCCCGACTCTGATTCCCCGAGTCTGATTCCCTGCCTCTGATTCCCCGCCTCTAATTCCCCATCTGTGATTCACAACCTCTGATGCCCCACCTCTGATTCCCCATATCTGATTCCCCGCCTCTGTTTCCCCGCCTCTGATTCCCCGCCTCTGATTCCCCATATCTGATTCCCCGCCTCTGATTGCCCACCTCTGATTCCCCGCATCTGATTCACTGCCTCTGATTCCCCGCCTCTGATTCCCCATATCTGATTCACCACCTCTCATTCCCGGCCTCTGATTCCCCATCTCTGATTCCGCACATCCGTTTCCCTGCCTATGATTCCCCACCTCTGATTCCCGCCTCTGATTCCCCATATCTGATTCCCTGCCTCTGTTTCCCCGCCTCTTATTCCCCACCTCTGTTTCCCCATATCTGATTCCCCGCCTCTGATTCCCCAACTCTAATACCCTGCCTCTGATTCCCCAGCTCTGATTCCCCGCCTCTGATTCCCCGCCTCTGATTCCCCGCATCAGATTCCCTGCCTCTGATTCCCCGCCTCTGATTCCAGGCCTCTGATTCCCAGCATCTGATTCCGGCCTCTGATTCCCGGCCTCTGATTCCCTGCTTCAGATTCTGATTCACTGCCTCTGATTCCCCATCTCTGATTCCGCACATCTGATTCCCTGCCTCTGATTCCCCACCTCTGATTCCCCATATCTGATTCCCTACCTCTGTTTCCCCGCCTCTGATTCCCCGCCTCTGTTTCCCCATATCTGATTCCCTGCCTCTGATTCCCAGCCTCTGATTCCCCTTTTCTGATTCACCACCTCTGAATCCCCACCTCTGATTCCCCATCTCTGATTCCGCACATCCGATTCCCTGCCTCTGATTCCCCGCCTCTGATTCCCCGCCTCTGATTCGCAACCTCAAATTCCGCACCTCTGATTCCCCATATCTGATTCCCCGCCTCTGTTTCCCTGCCTCTGATTCCCGGCCTCTGTTTCCCCGTATCTGATTCCCCTCCTCTGATTCCCCAACTCTGATTCCCCGCCTCTGATTCCCCAGCTCTGATTCCCCGCCTTTTATTCCCGGCCTCTGATTCCCTGCCACTGATTCCCCGCCCCTGATTCCCCACCTCTGATTCCCCATATCTGATTCCCCGCCTCTGTTTCCCCAGCTCTGATTCCCCACCTCTGATTCCCCAGCTCTGATTCCCTGCCACTGATTCCCCGCCCCTGATTCCCCACCTCTGATTCCCCATATCTGATTCCCCGCCTCTGTTTCCCCAGCTCTGATTCCCTGCCTCTGATTCCCTGCCCTGATTCCCCATCTCTGTTTCACCGCCTTTGATTCGCCACCTCTGATTCCCCATATCTGATTCCCCGCCTCTGTTTCCCCGCCTCTGATTCCCTGCCTCTGATTCCCAACCTCTGATTCCACACCTCTGATTCCCCATATCTGATTCCCCGCCTCTATTTCCCCATATCTGATTCCCCGCCTCTGATTCCCCAACTCTGATTCCCCGCCTCTGATTCCCCAGCTCTGATTCCCCGCCTCTGATTCCCGGCGTCCGATTCCCTGCCTCTGATTCCCCGCCTCTGATTCACCATCTCTGATTCCCCGCCTCTGATTCCCCGTGTCTGATTCCCTGCCTCTGATTCCCCGGCTCAGATTCCCCGCCTCTGATTCCCTGCCACTGATTCCCTGCCCCTGATTCCCCACCTCTGATTCCCCATATCTGATTCCCCGCCTCTGTTTCCCCGCCTCTGATTCCCCGCCTCTGATTCCCCATATCTGATTCCCGGCCTCTGATTCCCCGCTTCTGATTCTGATTCCCCGCCTCTGATTCCCCGTGTCTGATTCCCTGCCTCTGATTCCCCGGCTCAGATTCCCCGCCTCTGATTCCCTGCCACTGATTCCCTGCCCCTGATTCCCCACCTCTGATTCCCCATATCTGATTCCCCGCCTCTGTTTCCCCGCCTCTGATTCCCCGCCTCTGATTCCCCATATCTGATTCACGGCCTCTGATTCCCCGCTTCTGATTCTGATTCCCTGCCTCTGATTCCCCATCTCTGATTCCGCACATCTGATTCCCTGCCTCTGATTCCCCACCTCTGATTCCCCATATCTGATTCCCCGCCTCTGTTTCCCCGCCTCTGATTCCCCGCCTGTTTCCCCATATCTAATTCCCCACCTCTGATGCCCCAACTCTGATTCCCCACCTCTGATTCCCCAGCTCTGATTCCCCGCCTCTGATTCCCCACATCCGATTCCCCATGTCTGATTCCCCGCCTCTGTTTCCCCGCCTCTGATTCCCCGCCTCTGTTTCCCCATATCTGATTCCCCGCCTCTGATTCCCCAGCTCTGATTCCCTGCCTCTGATTCCCCGCGTTCTATTTGCTGCCTCTGATTCCCCGCCTGTGATTCCCCATCTCTGATTCACCACCTCTGATTTCCCACCTCTGATTCCCCATATCTAATTCCCCGCCTCTGCTTGCCCGCCTCTCATTCCCCGCCTCTGTTTCCCCATATCTGATTCCCCACCTCTGAATCCCCAACTCTGATTCCCTGCCTCTGATTCACCAGCTCTGATTCCCCGCCTTTGATTCCCCCCGTCTGATTCCCAGCCTCTGAATCCCTGTCTTATTTCCTGCCTCTGATTCCCCGCCTCTGATTCCCCATCTCTGATTCACTGCCTCTGATTCCCCACATCTGATTCCCAATCTCTGATTCCGCACAACCGATTCCCTTCCTCTGATTCCCCGACTCTGATTCCCCACCTCTGATTCCCCAGCTCTGATTCCCCGCCTCTGATTCCCCGCGTCTGATTCCCTGCCTGTGATTCCCCGCCTCTGATTCCCCATCTCTGATTCCCCACCTCTGATTCCCCGTGTCTGATTCCCTTCCTTTGATTCCCCGCCTCTGATTCCCTGCCACTGATTCCCCGCCCCTGATTCCCCACCTCTGATTCCCCATATCTTATTCCCCGCCTCTGTTTCCCCCCCTCTGATTCCCAGCCTCTGATTCCCCATATCTAATTCCCCGCCTCTGATTCCCCATATCTGATTCCCCGCCTCTGATTCCCCGTGTCTGATTCCCTGCCTCTGATTCCCCGCCTCTGATTCCCCATATCTGATTCCCCGCCTCTGTTTTCCCGCCTCAGATTCCCTGCCTCTGAATCCCCATATCTGATTCCCCGCCTCTGATTCCCCAACTCTGATTCCCCGCCTCTGATTCCCCAGCTCTGAATCCCCGCCTCTGATTCCCCGCGTCTGATTCCCTGCCTCTGATTCCCCGCCTCTGATTCCCCATCTGTGATTCACAACCTCTGATGCCCCACCTCTGATTCCCCATATCTGATTCCCCGCCTCTGTTTCCCCGCCTCTGATTCCCCGCCTCTGATTCCCCATATCTGATTCCCCGCCTCTGATTGCCCACCTCTGATTCCCCGCGTCTGATTCCCCGCCTCTGATTCCCCGCCTCTGATTCCCCATCTCTGATTCACCACCTCTGATTCCCAGCCTCTGATTCCCCATCTCTGATTCCGCACATCCGATTCCCTGCCTATGATTCCCCACCTCTGATTCCCCGCCTCTGATTCCCCAAATCTGATTTCCTGCCTCTGTTTCCCCGCCTCTGATTCCCCACCTCTGTTTCCCCATATCTGATTCCCCGCCTCTGATTCCCCAACTCTAATACCCTGCCTCTGATTCCCCAGCTCTGATTCCCCGCCTCTGATTCCCCGCATCTGATTCCCTGCCTCTGATTCCCCGCCTCTGATTCCAGGCCTCTGATTCCCAGCATCTGATTCCGGCCTCTAATTCCCGGCCTCTGATTCCCTGCTTCTGATTCTGATTCCCTGCCTCTGATTCCCCATCTCTGATTCCGCACATCTGATTCCTTGCCTCTGATTCCCCACCTCTGATTCCCCATATCTGATTCCCCGCTTGGGTTTCCCCGCCTCTGATTCCCCGCCTCTGTTTCCCAATATCTAAGTCCCCGCCTCTGATTCCCCAAATCTGATTCCCTACCTCTGATTCCCCAGCTCTGATTCCCCGCCTCTGATTCCCCGCATCTAATTCCCTGCATCTGATTCCAAGCCTCTGATTCCCTGCCTCTGATTCCCAACCTCTGATTCCCCACCTCTGATTCCCCATATCTGATTCCCCGCCTCTGTTTCCCCGCCTCGGATTCCCCGCCTCTGTTTCCCCATATCTGATTCCCGGCCTCTGATTCCCCGCCTCTGATTCCCCGCCTCTGATTCCCTGCCTCTGATTCCCCATCTCCGATTCCGCACATCTGATTCCCTTCCTCTGATTCCCCACCTCTGATTCCCCGCCTCTGATTCCCTGCCTCTGATTCCCAACCTCGGATTCCCCACCTCTGATTCCCCATATCTGATTCCCCGCCTCTGTTTCCCCGCCTCTGATTCCCCGCCTCTGATTCCCAACTCTGATTCCCCGCCTCTGATTCCCCAGCTCTGATTCCCCGTGTTTGATTCCCTGCCTCTGATTCCCTGCCCTGATTCCCCATCTCTGTTTCACCGCCCTTGATTCGCCACCTCTGATTCCCCATATCTGATTACCCGCCTCTGTTTCCCCGACTCTGATTCCCTGCCTCTGATTCCCAACCTCTGATTCCACACCTCTGATTCCCCATATCTGATTCCCCGCCTCTATTTCCCCATATCTGATTCCCCACCTCTGTTTCCCCGCCTCTGATTCCCCGTCTCTGATTCTCCATATCTCATTCCCCACCTCTGAATCCCCATCTCTGATTCCCAGACTCTGATTCCCCACCTCTGATTCCCGGCCTCTTATTCCCAGCATCTGATTCCCGGCCTCTGATTCCCGGCCTCTGATTCCCCGCTTCTGATTCTGATTCCCTGCCTCTGATTCCCCATCTCTGATTCCGCACATCTGATTCCCTGCCTCTGATTCCCCACCTCTGATTCCCCATATCTGATTCCCCGCCTCTGTTTCCCCGCCTCTGATTCCCCGCCTCTGTTTCCCCATATCTAATTCCCCACCTCTGATGCCCCAACTCTGATGCCCCACCTCTGATTCCCCAGCTCTGATTCCCCGACTCTGATTCCCCGCATCCGATTCCCCATGTCTGATTCCCCGCCTCTGTTTCCCCGCCTCTGATTCCCCGCTTCTGTTTCCCCATATCTGATTCCCCGCCTCTGATTCCCCAGCTCTGATTCCAGGCCTCTGATTCCCCGCGTTCTATTCGCTGCCTCTGATTCCCCGCCTGTGATTCCCCATCTCTGATTCACCACCTCTGATTTCCCACCTCTGATTCCCCATATCTAATTCCCCGCCTCTGCTTGCCCGCCTCTCATTCCCCGCCTCTGTTTCCCCATATCTGATTCCCCGCCTGGGTTTCCCCGCCTCTGATTCCCCGCCTCTGTTTCCCAATATCTAAGTCCCCGCCTCTGATTCCCCAAATCTGATTCCCCACCTCTGATTCCCCAGCTCTGATTCCCCGCCTCTGATTCCCCGCATCTGATTCCCTGCATCTGATTCCAAGCCTCTGATTCCCTGCCTCTGATTCCCAACCTCTGATTCCCCACCTCTGATTCCCCATATCTGATTCCCCGCCTCTGTTTCCCCGCCTCGGATTCCCCGCCTCTGTTTCCCCATATCTGATTCCCGGCCTCTGATTCCCCGCCTCTGATTCCCCGCCTCTGATTCCCTGCCTCTGATTCCCCATCTCCGATTCCGCACATCTGATTCCCTTCCTCTGATTCCCCGCCTCTGATTTTCCGCCTCTGATTCCCTGCCTCTGATTCCCAACCTCGGATTCCCCACCTCTGATTCCCCATATCTGATTCCCCGCCTCTGTTTCCCCGCCTCTGATTCCCCGCCTCTGATTCCCAACTCTGATTCCCCGCCTCTGATTCCCCAGCTCTGATTCCCCGTGTTTGATTCCCTGCCTCTGATTCCCTGCCCTGATTCCCCATCTCTGTTTCACCGCCTTTGATTCGCCACCTCTGATTCCCCATATCTGATTCCCCGCCTCTGTTTCCCCGACTCTGATTCCCTGCCTCTGATTCCCAACCTCTGATTCCACACCTCTGATTCCCCATATCTGATTCCCCGCCTCTATTTCCCCATATCTGATTCCCCGCCTCTGATTCCCCAACTCTGATTCCCCACCTCTGATTCCCCAGCTCTGATTCCCCGACTCTGATTCCCGGCATACGATTCCCTGCCTTTGATTCCCCATCTCTGATTCCCCGCCTCTGATTCCCCGTGTCTGATTCCCTGCCTTTGATTCCCCGCCTCTGATTCCCCGCCTCTGATTCCCTGCCACTGATTCCCTGCCCCTGATTCCCCACCTCTGATTCCCCACATCTGATTCCCCGCCTCTGTTTCCCCGCCTCTGATTCCCCGCCTCTGATTCCCCATATCTGATTCCCTGCCTCTGATTCCCCAACTCTGATTCCCCGCCTCTGATTCCCCAGCTCTGAATCCCCGCCTCTGATTCCCCGCGTCTGATTCCCTGCCTCTGATTCCCCGCCTTGATTCCCCATCTCTGATTCACAACCTCTGATTCCCCACCTCTGATTCCCTATATTTGATTCCCCGCCTCTGTTTCCCCGCCTCTGATTCCCCGCCTCTGATTCCCCATATCTGATTCCCCGCCTCTGATTGCCCACCTCTGATTCCCAGCCTCTGATTCGCCAGCTCTGATTCCCCGCCTCTGATTCCCCGCATCTGATTCCCTGCCTCTGATTCCCCGCCTCTGATTCCCCATCTCTGATACACCGCCTTTGATTCGCCACCTCTGATTCCCCATATCTGATTCCCCACCTCTGATTCCCGGCCTCTTATTCCCAGCATCTGATTCCCGGCCTCTGATTCCTGGCCTCTGATTCCCCGCTTCTGATTCTGATTCCCTGCCACTTATTCCCCATCTCTGAATCCGCACATCTGATTCCCTGCCTCTGATTCCCCACCTCTGATTCCCCATATCTGATTCCCCACCTCTGTTTCCCCGCCTCTGATTCCCCGCCTCTGTTTCCCTATATCTAATTCCCCACCTCTGATGCCCCAACTCTGATTCCCCGCCTCTGATTCCCCAGCTCTGATTCCCCGCCTCTGATTCCCTGCATCCGATTCCCCATATCTGATTCCCCGCCTCTGTTTCACCGCCTCTGATTCCCCGCCTCTGTTTCCCCATATCTGATTCCCGCCTCTGATTCCCAACTATGAATCCCCTCCTCTGATTCCCCAGCTCTGATTCCCTGCCTCTGATTCCCCGCGTTCTATTCCCTGCCTCTGATTCCCCGCCTGTGATTCCCCATCACTGATTCACCACCTCTGATTCCCTACCTCTGTTTCCCCATATCTGATTCCCCGCCTCTGTTTCCCCAGCTCTGATTCCCCACCTCTGATTCCCCAGCTCTGATTCCCTGCCACTGATTCCCCGCCCCTGATTCCCCACCTCTGATTCCCCATATCTGATTCCCCGCCTCTGTTTCCCCAGCTCTGATTCCCTGCCTCTGATTCCCTGCCCTGATTCCCCATCTCTGTTTCAACGCATTTGATTCGCCACCTCTGATTCCCCATATCTGATTCCCCGCCTCTGTTTCCCCGCCTCTTATTCCTTGCCTCTGATTCCCAACCTCTGATTCCACACCTCTGATTCCCCATATCTGATTCCACGCTTCTATTTCCCCATATCTGATTCCCCGCCTCTGATTCACCAACTCTGATTCCCCGCCTCTGATTCCCCAGCTCTGATTCCCCGCCTCTGATTCCCGGCGTCCGATTCCCTGCCTCTGAATCCCCGCCTCTGATTCCCCATCTCTGATTCACCACCTCTGATTCCCCACCTCTGATTCCCCATATCTAATTCCCCGCCTCTGTTTTCCCGCCTCTGATTCCCCGCCTCTGTTTCCCCATATCTGATTCCCCGCCTCTGAATCCCCAACTCTGATTCCCTGCCTCAGATTCCCAAGCTCTGATTCCCCGCCTTTGATTCCCCCCGTCTGATTCCCAGCCTCTGAATCCCCGTGTCTGATTTCCTGCCTCTGATTCCCCGCCTCTGATTCCCCATCTCTGATTCAACGCCTCTGATTCCCCACCTCTGATTCCCCATCTCTGATTCCGCACATCCAATTCCCTGCCTCTGATTCCCCAACTCTGATTCCCCACCTCTGATTCCCCAGCTCTGATTCCCCGCCTCAGATTCCCCGCGTCTGATTCCCTGCCTCTGATTCCCCGCCTCTGATTCCCTGCCTCTGATTCCCCATATCTGATTCCCCACCTCTGATTCCCCAACTCTCATTCCCCGCTTCTGATTCCCCAGCTCTGAATCCCCGACTCTGATTCCCCGAGTCTGATTCCCTGCCTCTGATTCCCCGCCTCTAATTCCCCATCTGTGATTCACAACCTCTGATGCCCCACCTCTGATTCCCCATATCTGATTCCCCGCCTCTGTTTCCCCGCCTCTTATTCCCCGCCTCTGATTCCCCATATCTGATTCCCCGCCTCTGATTGCCCACCTCTGATTCCCCGCATCTGATTCACTGCCTCTGATTCCCCGCCTCTGATTCCCCATATCTGATTCACCACCTCTCATTCCCGGCCTCTGATTCCCCATCTCTGATTCCGCACATCCGTTTCCCTGCCTATGATTCCCCACCTCTGATTCCCGCCTCTGATTCCCCATATCTGATTCCCTGCCTCTGTTTCCCCGCCTCTTATTCCCCACCTCTGTTTCCCCATATCTGATTCCCCGCCTCTGATTCCCCAACTCTAATACCCTGCCTCTGATTCCCCAGCTCTGATTCCCCGCCTCTGATTCCCCGCCTCTGATTCCCCGCATCAGATTCCCTGCCTCTGATTCCCCGCCTCTGATTCCAGGCCTCTGATTCCCAGCATCTGATTCCGGCCTCTGATTCCCGGCCTCTGATTCCCTGCTTCAGATTCTGATTCACTGCCTCTGATTCCCCATCTCTGATTCCGAACATCTGATTCCCTGCCTCTGATTCCCCACCTCTGATTCCCCATATCTGATTCCCTACCTCTGTTTCCCCGCCTCTGATTCCCCGCCTCTGTTTCCCCATATCTGATTCCCCGCCTCTGATTCCCCGCCTCTGATTCCCCATATCTGATTCCCCGCCTCTGATTGCCCACCTCTGATTCCCAGCCTCTGATTCGCCAGCTCTGATTCCCCGCCTCTGATTCCCCGCATCTGATTCCCTGCCTCTGATTCCCCGCCTCTGATTCCCCATCTCTGATACACCGCCTTTGATTCGCCACCTCTGATTCCCCATATCTGATTCCCCACCTCTGATTCCCGGCCTCTTATTCCCAGCATCTGATTCCCGGCCTCTGATTCCTGGCCTCTGATTCCCCGCTTCTGATTCTGATTCCCTGCCACTTATTCCCCATCTCTGAATCCGCACATCTGATTCCCTGCCTCTGATTCCCCACCTCTGATTCCCCATATCTGATTCCCCGCCTCTGTTTCCCCGCCTCTGATTCCCCGCCTCTGTTTCCCTATATCTAATTCCCCACCTCTGATGCCCCAACTCTGATTCCCCGCCTCTGATTCCCCAGCTCTGATTCCCCGCCTCTGATTCCCTGCATCCGATTCCCCATATCTGATTCCCCGCCTCTGTTTCACCGCCTCTGATTCCCCGCCTCTGATTCCCCGCATCTGATTCCCTGCATCTGATTCCAAGCCTCTGATTCCCTGCCTCTGATTCCCAACCTCTGATTCCCCACCTCTGATTCCCCATATCTGATTCCCCGCCTCTGTTTCCCCGCCTCGGATTCCCCGCCTCTGTTTCCCCATATCTGATTCCCGGCCTCTGATTCCCCGCATCTGATTCACTGCCTCTGATTCCCCGCCTCTGATTCCCCATATCTGATTCACCACCTCTCATTCCCGGCCTCTGATTCCCCATCTCTGATTCCGCACATCCGTTTCCCTGCCTATGATTCCCCACCTCTGATTCCCGCCTCTGATTCCCCATATCTGATTCCCTGCCTCTGTTTCCCCGCCTCTTATTCCCCACCTCTGTTTCCCCATATCTGATTCCCCGCCTCTGATTCCCCAACTCTAATACCCTGCCTCTGATTCCCCAGCTCTGATTCCCCGCCTCTGATTCCCCGCCTCTGATTCCCCGCATCAGATTCCCTGCCTCTGATTCCCCGCCTCTGATTCCAGGCCTCTGATTCCCAGCATCTGATTCCGGCCTCTGATTCCCGGCCTCTGATTCCCTGCTTCAGATTCTGATTCACTGCCTCTGATTCCCCATCTCTGATTCCGAACATCTGATTCCCTGCCTCTGATTCCCCACCTCTGATTCCCCATATCTGATTCCCTACCTCTGTTTCCCCGCCTCTGATTCCCCGCCTCTGTTTCCCCATATCTGATTCCCCGCCTCTGATTCCCCGCCTCTGATTCCCCATATCTGATTCCCCGCCTCTGATTGCCCACCTCTGATTCCCAGCCTCTGATTCGCCAGCTCTGATTCCCCGCCTCTGATTCCCCGCATCTGATTCCCTGCCTCTGATTCCCCGCCTCTGATTCCCCATCTCTGATACACCGCCTTTGATTCGCCACCTCTGATTCCCCATATCTGATTCCCCACCTCTGATTCCCGGCCTCTTATTCCCAGCATCTGATTCCCGGCCTCTGATTCCTGGCCTCTGATTCCCCGCTTCTGATTCTGATTCCCTGCCACTTATTCCCCATCTCTGAATCCGCACATCTGATTCCCTGCCTCTGATTCCCCACCTCTGATTCCCCATATCTGATTCCCCGCCTCTGTTTCCCCGCCTCTGATTCCCCGCCTCTGTTTCCCTATATCTAATTCCCCACCTCTGATGCCCCAACTCTGATTCCCCGCCTCTGATTCCCCAGCTCTGATTCCCCGCCTCTGATTCCCTGCATCCGATTCCCCATATCTGATTCCCCGCCTCTGTTTCACCGCCTCTGATTCCCCGCCTCTGTTTCCCCATATCTGATTCCCGCCTCTGATTCCCAACTATGAATCCCCTCCTCTGATTCCCCAGCTCTGATTCCCTGCCTCTGATTCCCCGCGTTCTATTCCCTGCCTCTGATTCCCCGCCTGTGATTCCCCATCACTGATTCACCACCTCTGATTCCCTACCTCTGTTTCCCCATATCTGATTCCCCGCCTCTGTTTCCCCAGCTCTGATTCCCCACCTCTGATTCCCCAGCTCTGATTCCCTGCCACTGATTCCCCGCCCCTGATTCCCCACCTCTGATTCCCCATATCTGATTCCCCGCCTCTGTTTCCCCAGCTCTGATTCCCTGCCTCTGATTCCCTGCCCTGATTCCCCATCTCTGTTTCAACGCATTTGATTCGCCACCTCTGATTCCCCATATCTGATTCCCCGCCTCTGTTTCCCCGCCTCTTATTCCTTGCCTCTGATTCCCAACCTCTGATTCCACACCTCTGATTCCCCATATCTGATTCCACGCTTCTATTTCCCCATATCTGATTCCCCGCCTCTGATTCACCAACTCTGATTCCCCGCCTCTGATTCCCCAGCTCTGATTCCCCGCCTCTGATTCCCGGCGTCCGATTCCCTGCCTCTGAATCCCCGCCTCTGATTCCCCATCTCTGATTCACCACCTCTGATTCCCCACCTCTGATTCCCCATATCTAATTCCCCGCCTCTGTTTTCCCGCCTCTGATTCCCCGCCTCTGTTTCCCCATATCTGATTCCCCGCCTCTGAATCCCCAACTCTGATTCCCTGCCTCAGATTCCCAAGCTCTGATTCCCCGCCTTTGATTCCCCCCGTCTGATTCCCAGCCTCTGAATCCCCGTGTCTGATTTCCTGCCTCTGATTCCCCGCCTCTGATTCCCCATCTCTGATTCAACGCCTCTGATTCCCCACCTCTGATTCCCCATCTCTGATTCCGCACATCCAATTCCCTGCCTCTGATTCCCCAACTCTGATTCCCCACCTCTGATTCCCCAGCTCTGATTCCCCGCCTCAGATTCCCCGCGTCTGATTCCCTGCCTCTGATTCCCCGCCTCTGATTCCCTGCCTCTGATTCCCCATATCTGATTCCCCACCTCTGATTCCCCAACTCTCATTCCCCGCTTCTGATTCCCCAGCTCTGAATCCCCGACTCTGATTCCCCGAGTCTGATTCCCTGCCTCTGATTCCCCGCCTCTAATTCCCCATCTGTGATTCACAACCTCTGATGCCCCACCTCTGATTCCCCATATCTGATTCCCCGCCTCTGTTTCCCCGCCTCTTATTCCCCGCCTCTGATTCCCCATATCTGATTCCCCGCCTCTGATTGCCCACCTCTGATTCCCCGCATCTGATTCACTGCCTCTGATTCCCCGCCTCTGATTCCCCATATCTGATTCACCACCTCTCATTCCCGGCCTCTGATTCCCCATCTCTGATTCCGCACATCCGTTTCCCTGCCTATGATTCCCCACCTCTGATTCCCGCCTCTGATTCCCCATATCTGATTCCCTGCCTCTGTTTCCCCGCCTCTTATTCCCCACCTCTGTTTCCCCATATCTGATTCCCCGCCTCTGATTCCCCAATAATACCCTGCCTCTGATTCCCCAGCTCTGATTCCCCGCCTCTGATTCCCCGCCTCTGATTCCCCGCATCAGATTCCCTGCCTCTGATTCCCCGCCTCTGATTCCAGGCCTCTGATTCCCAGCATCTGATTCCGGCCTCTGATTCCCGGCCTCTGATTCCCTGCTTCAGATTCTGATTCACTGCCTCTGATTCCCCATCTCTGATTCCGAACATCTGATTCCCTGCCTCTGATTCCCCACCTCTGATTCCCCATATCTGATTCCCTACCTCTGTTTCCCCGCCTCTGATTCCCCGCCTCTGTTTCCCCATATCTGATTCCCCGCCTCTGATTCCCCAACTCTTATTCCCCTCCACTAATTCGCCAGCTATGATTCCCCGCCTCTGATTCCCTGCGTCTGATTCCCTGCCTCTGATTCCCAGCCTCTGATTCCCCTTTTCTGATTCACCACCTCTGAATCCCCACCTCTGATTCCCCATCTCTGATTCCGCACATCCGATTCCCTGCCTCTGATTCCCCGCCTCTGATTCCCCGCCTCTGATTCGCAACCTCAAATTCCGCACCTCTGATTCCCCATATCTGATTCCCCGCCTCTGTTTCCCTGCCTCTGATTCCCCGCCTCTGATTCCCCGCCTCTGATTCGCAACCTCAAATTCCGCACCTCTGATTCCCCATATCTGATTCCCTGCCTCTGATTCCCCAACTCTGATTCCCCGCCTCTGATTCCCCAGCTCTGAATCCCCGCCTCTGATTCCCCGCGTCTGATTCCCTGCCTCTGATTCCCCGCCTTGATTCCCCATCTCTGATTCACAACCTCTGATTCCCCACCTCTGATTCCCTATATTTGATTCCCCGCCTCTGTTTCCCCGCCTCTGATTCCCCGCCTCTGATTCCCCATATCTGATTCCCCGCCTCTGATTGCCCACCTCTGATTCCCAGCCTCTGATTCGCCAGCTCTGATTCCCCGCCTCTGATTCCCCGCATCTGATTCCCTGCCTCTGATTCCCCGCCTCTGATTCCCCATCTCTGATACACCGCCTTTGATTCGCCACCTCTGATTCCCCATATCTGATTCCCCACCTCTGATTCCCGGCCTCTTATTCCCAGCATCTGATTCCCGGCCTCTGATTCCTGGCCTCTGATTCCCCGCTTCTGATTCTGATTCCCTGCCACTTATTCCCCATCTCTGAATCCGCACATCTGATTCCCTGCCTCTGATTCCCCACCTCTGATTCCCCATATCTGATTCCCCACCTCTGTTTCCCCGCCTCTGATTCCCCGCCTCTGTTTCCCTATATCTAATTCCCCACCTCTGATGCCCCAACTCTGATTCCCCGCCTCTGATTCCCCAGCTCTGATTCCCCGCCTCTGATTCCCTGCATCCGATTCCCCATATCTGATTCCCCGCCTCTGTTTCACCGCCTCTGATTCCCCGCCTCTGTTTCCCCATATCTGATTCCCGCCTCTGATTCCCAACTATGAATCCCCTCCTCTGATTCCCCAGCTCTGATTCCCTGCCTCTGATTCCCCGCGTTCTATTCCCTGCCTCTGATTCCCCGCCTGTGATTCCCCATCACTGATTCACCACCTCTGATTCCCTACCTCTGTTTCCCCATATCTGATTCCCCGCCTCTGTTTCCCCAGCTCTGATTCCCCACCTCTGATTCCCCAGCTCTGATTCCCTGCCACTGATTCCCCGCCCCTGATTCCCCACCTCTGATTCCCCATATCTGATTCCCCGCCTCTGTTTCCCCAGCTCTGATTCCCTGCCTCTGATTCCCTGCCCTGATTCCCCATCTCTGTTTCAACGCATTTGATTCGCCACCTCTGATTCCCCATATCTGATTCCCCGCCTCTGTTTCCCCGCCTCTTATTCCTTGCCTCTGATTCCCAACCTCTGATTCCACACCTCTGATTCCCCATATCTGATTCCACGCTTCTATTTCCCCATATCTGATTCCCCGCCTCTGATTCACCAACTCTGATTCCCCGCCTCTGATTCCCCAGCTCTGATTCCCCGCCTCTGATTCCCGGCGTCCGATTCCCTGCCTCTGAATCCCCGCCTCTGATTCCCCATCTCTGATTCACCACCTCTGATTCCCCACCTCTGATTCCCCATATCTAATTCCCCGCCTCTGTTTTCCCGCCTCTGATTCCCCGCCTCTGTTTCCCCATATCTGATTCCCCGCCTCTGAATCCCCAACTCTGATTCCCTGCCTCAGATTCCCAAGCTCTGATTCCCCGCCTTTGATTCCCCCCGTCTGATTCCCAGCCTCTGAATCCCCGTGTCTGATTTCCTGCCTCTGATTCCCCGCCTCTGATTCCCCATCTCTGATTCAACGCCTCTGATTCCCCACCTCTGATTCCCCATCTCTGATTCCGCACATCCAATTCCCTGCCTCTGATTCCCCAACTCTGATTCCCCACCTCTGATTCCCCAGCTCTGATTCCCCGCCTCAGATTCCCCGCGTCTGATTCCCTGCCTCTGATTCCCCGCCTCTGATTCCCTGCCTCTGATTCCCCATATCTGATTCCCCACCTCTGATTCCCCAACTCTCATTCCCCGCTTCTGATTCCCCAGCTCTGAATCCCCGACTCTGATTCCCCGAGTCTGATTCCCTGCCTCTGATTCCCCGCCTCTAATTCCCCATCTGTGATTCACAACCTCTGATGCCCCACCTCTGATTCCCCATATCTGATTCCCCGCCTCTGTTTCCCCGCCTCTTATTCCCCGCCTCTGATTCCCCATATCTGATTCCCCGCCTCTGATTGCCCACCTCTGATTCCCCGCATCTGATTCACTGCCTCTGATTCCCCGCCTCTGATTCCCCATATCTGATTCACCACCTCTCATTCCCGGCCTCTGATTCCCCATCTCTGATTCCGCACATCCGTTTCCCTGCCTATGATTCCCCACCTCTGATTCCCGCCTCTGATTCCCCATATCTGATTCCCTGCCTCTGTTTCCCCGCCTCTTATTCCCCACCTCTGTTTCCCCATATCTGATTCCCCGCCTCTGATTCCCCAACTCTAATACCCTGCCTCTGATTCCCCAGCTCTGATTCCCCGCCTCTGATTCCCCGCCTCTGATTCCCCGCATCAGATTCCCTGCCTCTGATTCCCCGCCTCTGATTCCAGGCCTCTGATTCCCAGCATCTGATTCCGGCCTCTGATTCCCGGCCTCTGATTCCCTGCTTCAGATTCTGATTCACTGCCTCTGATTCCCCATCTCTGATTCCGAACATCTGATTCCCTGCCTCTGATTCCCCACCTCTGATTCCCCATATCTGATTCCCTACCTCTGTTTCCCCGCCTCTGATTCCCCGCCTCTGTTTCCCCATATCTGATTCCCCGCCTCTGATTCCCCGCCTCTGATTCCCCATATCTGATTCCCCGCCTCTGATTGCCCACCTCTGATTCCCAGCCTCTGATTCGCCAGCTCTGATTCCCCGCCTCTGATTCCCCGCATCTGATTCCCTGCCTCTGATTCCCCGCCTCTGATTCCCCATCTCTGATACACCGCCTTTGATTCGCCACCTCTGATTCCCCATATCTGATTCCCCACCTCTGATTCCCGGCCTCTTATTCCCAGCATCTGATTCCCGGCCTCTGATTCCTGGCCTCTGATTCCCCGCTTCTGATTCTGATTCCCTGCCACTTATTCCCCATCTCTGAATCCGCACATCTGATTCCCTGCCTCTGATTCCCCACCTCTGATTCCCCATATCTGATTCCCCGCCTCTGTTTCCCCGCCTCTGATTCCCCGCCTCTGTTTCCCTATATCTAATTCCCCACCTCTGATGCCCCAACTCTGATTCCCCGCCTCTGATTCCCCAGCTCTGATTCCCCGCCTCTGATTCCCTGCATCCGATTCCCCATATCTGATTCCCCGCCTCTGTTTCACCGCCTCTGATTCCCCGCCTCTGATTCCCCGCATCTGATTCCCTGCATCTGATTCCAAGCCTCTGATTCCCTGCCTCTGATTCCCAACCTCTGATTCCCCACCTCTGATTCCCCATATCTGATTCCCCGCCTCTGTTTCCCCGCCTCGGATTCCCCGCCTCTGTTTCCCCATATCTGATTCCCGGCCTCTGATTCCCCGCCTCTGATTCCCCGCCTCTGATTCCCTGCCTCTGATTCCCCATCTCCGATTCCGCACATCTGATTCCCTTCCTCTGATTCCCCGCCTCTGATTTTCCGCCTCTGATTCCCTGCCTCTGATTCCCAACCTCGGATTCCCCACCTCTGATTCCCCATATCTGATTCCCCGCCTCTGTTTCCCCGCCTCTGATTCCCCGCCTCTGATTCCCAACTCTGATTCCCCGCCTCTGATTCCCCAGCTCTGATTCCCCGTGTTTGATTCCCTGCCTCTGATTCCCTGCCCTGATTCCCCATCTCTGTTTCACCGCCTTTGATTCGCCACCTCTGATTCCCCATATCTGATTCCCCGCCTCTGTTTCCCCGACTCTGATTCCCTGCCTCTGATTCCCAACCTCTGATTCCACACCTCTGATTCCCCATATCTGATTCCCCGCCTCTATTTCCCCATATCTGATTCCCCGCCTCTGATTCCCCAACTCTGATTCCCCACCTCTGATTCCCCAGCTCTGATTCCCCGACTCTGATTCCCGGCATACGATTCCCTGCCTTTGATTCCCCATCTCTGATTCCCCGCCTCTGATTCCCCGTGTCTGATTCCCTGCCTTTGATTCCCCGCCTCTGATTCCCCGCCTCTGATTCCCTGCCACTGATTCCCTGCCCCTGATTCCCCACCTCTGATTCCCCACATCTGATTCCCCGCCTCTGTTTCCCCGCCTCTGATTCCCCGCCTCTGATTCCCCATATCTGATTCCCTGCCTCTGATTCCCCAACTCTGATTCCCCGCCTCTGATTCCCCAGCTCTGAATCCCCGCCTCTGATTCCCCGCGTCTGATTCCCTGCCTCTGATTCCCCGCCTTGATTCCCCATCTCTGATTCACAACCTCTGATTCCCCACCTCTGATTCCCTATATTTGATTCCCCGCCTCTGTTTCCCCGCCTCTGATTCCCCGCCTCTGATTCCCCATATCTGATTCCCCGCCTCTGATTGCCCACCTCTGATTCCCAGCCTCTGATTCGCCAGCTCTGATTCCCCGCCTCTGATTCCCCGCATCTGATTCCCTGCCTCTGATTCCCCGCCTCTGATTCCCCATCTCTGATACACCGCCTTTGATTCGCCACCTCTGATTCCCCATATCTGATTCCCCACCTCTGATTCCCGGCCTCTTATTCCCAGCATCTGATTCCCGGCCTCTGATTCCTGGCCTCTGATTCCCCGCTTCTGATTCTGATTCCCTGCCACTTATTCCCCATCTCTGAATCCGCACATCTGATTCCCTGCCTCTGATTCCCCACCTCTGATTCCCCATATCTGATTCCCCACCTCTGTTTCCCCGCCTCTGATTCCCCGCCTCTGTTTCCCTATATCTAATTCCCCACCTCTGATGCCCCAACTCTGATTCCCCGCCTCTGATTCCCCAGCTCTGATTCCCCGCCTCTGATTCCCTGCATCCGATTCCCCATATCTGATTCCCCGCCTCTGTTTCACCGCCTCTGATTCCCCGCCTCTGTTTCCCCATATCTGATTCCCGCCTCTGATTCCCAACTATGAATCCCCTCCTCTGATTCCCCAGCTCTGATTCCCTGCCTCTGATTCCCCGCGTTCTATTCCCTGCCTCTGATTCCCCGCCTGTGATTCCCCATCACTGATTCACCACCTCTGATTCCCTACCTCTGTTTCCCCATATCTGATTCCCCGCCTCTGTTTCCCCAGCTCTGATTCCCCACCTCTGATTCCCCAGCTCTGATTCCCTGCCACTGATTCCCCGCCCCTGATTCCCCACCTCTGATTCCCCATATCTGATTCCCCGCCTCTGTTTCCCCAGCTCTGATTCCCTGCCTCTGATTCCCTGCCCTGATTCCCCATCTCTGTTTCAACGCATTTGATTCGCCACCTCTGATTCCCCATATCTGATTCCCCGCCTCTGTTTCCCCGCCTCTTATTCCTTGCCTCTGATTCCCAACCTCTGATTCCACACCTCTGATTCCCCATATCTGATTCCACGCTTCTATTTCCCCATATCTGATTCCCCGCCTCTGATTCACCAACTCTGATTCCCCGCCTCTGATTCCCCAGCTCTGATTCCCCGCCTCTGATTCCCGGCGTCCGATTCCCTGCCTCTGAATCCCCGCCTCTGATTCCCCATCTCTGATTCACCACCTCTGATTCCCCACCTCTGATTCCCCATATCTAATTCCCCGCCTCTGTTTTCCCGCCTCTGATTCCCCGCCTCTGTTTCCCCATATCTGATTCCCCGCCTCTGAATCCCCAACTCTGATTCCCTGCCTCAGATTCCCAAGCTCTGATTCCCCGCCTTTGATTCCCCCCGTCTGATTCCCAGCCTCTGAATCCCCGTGTCTGATTTCCTGCCTCTGATTCCCCGCCTCTGATTCCCCATCTCTGATTCAACGCCTCTGATTCCCCACCTCTGATTCCCCATCTCTGATTCCGCACATCCAATTCCCTGCCTCTGATTCCCCAACTCTGATTCCCCACCTCTGATTCCCCAGCTCTGATTCCCCGCCTCAGATTCCCCGCGTCTGATTCCCTGCCTCTGATTCCCCGCCTCTGATTCCCTGCCTCTGATTCCCCATATCTGATTCCCCACCTCTGATTCCCCAACTCTCATTCCCCGCTTCTGATTCCCCAGCTCTGAATCCCCGACTCTGATTCCCCGAGTCTGATTCCCTGCCTCTGATTCCCCGCCTCTAATTCCCCATCTGTGATTCACAACCTCTGATGCCCCACCTCTGATTCCCCATATCTGATTCCCCGCCTCTGTTTCCCCGCCTCTTATTCCCCGCCTCTGATTCCCCATATCTGATTCCCCGCCTCTGATTGCCCACCTCTGATTCCCCGCATCTGATTCACTGCCTCTGATTCCCCGCCTCTGATTCCCCATATCTGATTCACCACCTCTCATTCCCGGCCTCTGATTCCCCATCTCTGATTCCGCACATCCGTTTCCCTGCCTATGATTCCCCACCTCTGATTCCCGCCTCTGATTCCCCATATCTGATTCCCTGCCTCTGTTTCCCCGCCTCTTATTCCCCACCTCTGTTTCCCCATATCTGATTCCCCGCCTCTGATTCCCCAACTCTAATACCCTGCCTCTGATTCCCCAGCTCTGATTCCCCGCCTCTGATTCCCCGCCTCTGATTCCCCGCATCAGATTCCCTGCCTCTGATTCCCCGCCTCTGATTCCAGGCCTCTGATTCCCAGCATCTGATTCCGGCCTCTGATTCCCGGCCTCTGATTCCCTGCTTCAGATTCTGATTCACTGCCTCTGATTCCCCATCTCTGATTCCGAACATCTGATTCCCTGCCTCTGATTCCCCACCTCTGATTCCCCATATCTGATTCCCTACCTCTGTTTCCCCGCCTCTGATTCCCCGCCTCTGTTTCCCCATATCTGATTCCCCGCCTCTGATTCCCCGCCTCTGATTCCCCATATCTGATTCCCCGCCTCTGATTGCCCACCTCTGATTCCCAGCCTCTGATTCGCCAGCTCTGATTCCCCGCCTCTGATTCCCCGCATCTGATTCCCTGCCTCTGATTCCCCGCCTCTGATTCCCCATCTCTGATACACCGCCTTTGATTCGCCACCTCTGATTCCCCATATCTGATTCCCCACCTCTGATTCCCGGCCTCTTATTCCCAGCATCTGATTCCCGGCCTCTGATTCCTGGCCTCTGATTCCCCGCTTCTGATTCTGATTCCCTGCCACTTATTCCCCATCTCTGAATCCGCACATCTGATTCCCTGCCTCTGATTCCCCACCTCTGATTCCCCATATCTGATTCCCCGCCTCTGTTTCCCCGCCTCTGATTCCCCGCCTCTGTTTCCCTATATCTAATTCCCCACCTCTGATGCCCCAACTCTGATTCCCCGCCTCTGATTCCCCAGCTCTGATTCCCCGCCTCTGATTCCCTGCATCCGATTCCCCATATCTGATTCCCCGCCTCTGTTTCACCGCCTCTGATTCCCCGCCTCTGTTTCCCCATATCTGATTCCCGCCTCTGATTCCCAACTATGAATCCCCTCCTCTGATTCCCCAGCTCTGATTCCCTGCCTCTGATTCCCCGCGTTCTATTCCCTGCCTCTGATTCCCCGCCTGTGATTCCCCATCACTGATTCACCACCTCTGATTCCCTACCTCTGTTTCCCCATATCTGATTCCCCGCCTCTGTTTCCCCAGCTCTGATTCCCCACCTCTGATTCCCCAGCTCTGATTCCCTGCCACTGATTCCCCGCCCCTGATTCCCCACCTCTGATTCCCCATATCTGATTCCCCGCCTCTGTTTCCCCAGCTCTGATTCCCTGCCTCTGATTCCCTGCCCTGATTCCCCATCTCTGTTTCAACGCATTTGATTCGCCACCTCTGATTCCCCATATCTGATTCCCCGCCTCTGTTTCCCCGCCTCTTATTCCTTGCCTCTGATTCCCAACCTCTGATTCCACACCTCTGATTCCCCATATCTGATTCCACGCTTCTATTTCCCCATATCTGATTCCCCGCCTCTGATTCACCAACTCTGATTCCCCGCCTCTGATTCCCCAGCTCTGATTCCCCGCCTCTGATTCCCGGCGTCCGATTCCCTGCCTCTGAATCCCCGCCTCTGATTCCCCATCTCTGATTCACCACCTCTGATTCCCCACCTCTGATTCCCCATATCTAATTCCCCGCCTCTGTTTTCCCGCCTCTGATTCCCCGCCTCTGTTTCCCCATATCTGATTCCCCGCCTCTGAATCCCCAACTCTGATTCCCTGCCTCAGATTCCCAAGCTCTGATTCCCCGCCTTTGATTCCCCCCGTCTGATTCCCAGCCTCTGAATCCCCGTGTCTGATTTCCTGCCTCTGATTCCCCGCCTCTGATTCCCCATCTCTGATTCAACGCCTCTGATTCCCCACCTCTGATTCCCCATCTCTGATTCCGCACATCCAATTCCCTGCCTCTGATTCCCCAACTCTGATTCCCCACCTCTGATTCCCCAGCTCTGATTCCCCGCCTCAGATTCCCCGCGTCTGATTCCCTGCCTCTGATTCCCCGCCTCTGATTCCCTGCCTCTGATTCCCCATATCTGATTCCCCACCTCTGATTCCCCAACTCTCATTCCCCGCTTCTGATTCCCCAGCTCTGAATCCCCGACTCTGATTCCCCGAGTCTGATTCCCTGCCTCTGATTCCCCGCCTCTAATTCCCCATCTGTGATTCACAACCTCTGATGCCCCACCTCTGATTCCCCATATCTGATTCCCCGCCTCTGTTTCCCCGCCTCTTATTCCCCGCCTCTGATTCCCCATATCTGATTCCCCGCCTCTGATTGCCCACCTCTGATTCCCCGCATCTGATTCACTGCCTCTGATTCCCCGCCTCTGATTCCCCATATCTGATTCACCACCTCTCATTCCCGGCCTCTGATTCCCCATCTCTGATTCCGCACATCCGTTTCCCTGCCTATGATTCCCCACCTCTGATTCCCGCCTCTGATTCCCCATATCTGATTCCCTGCCTCTGTTTCCCCGCCTCTTATTCCCCACCTCTGTTTCCCCATATCTGATTCCCCGCCTCTGATTCCCCAATAATACCCTGCCTCTGATTCCCCAGCTCTGATTCCCCGCCTCTGATTCCCCGCCTCTGATTCCCCGCATCAGATTCCCTGCCTCTGATTCCCCGCCTCTGATTCCAGGCCTCTGATTCCCAGCATCTGATTCCGGCCTCTGATTCCCGGCCTCTGATTCCCTGCTTCAGATTCTGATTCACTGCCTCTGATTCCCCATCTCTGATTCCGAACATCTGATTCCCTGCCTCTGATTCCCCACCTCTGATTCCCCATATCTGATTCCCTACCTCTGTTTCCCCGCCTCTGATTCCCCGCCTCTGTTTCCCCATATCTGATTCCCCGCCTCTGATTCCCCAACTCTTATTCCCCTCCACTAATTCGCCAGCTATGATTCCCCGCCTCTGATTCCCTGCGTCTGATTCCCTGCCTCTGATTCCCAGCCTCTGATTCCCCTTTTCTGATTCACCACCTCTGAATCCCCACCTCTGATTCCCCATCTCTGATTCCGCACATCCGATTCCCTGCCTCTGATTCCCCGCCTCTGATTCCCCGCCTCTGATTCGCAACCTCAAATTCCGCACCTCTGATTCCCCATATCTGATTCCCCGCCTCTGTTTCCCTGCCTCTGATTCCCGGCCTCTGTTTCCCCGTATCTGATTCCCCTCCTCTGATTCCCCAACTCTGATTCCCCGCCTCTGATTCCCCAGCTCTGATTCCCCGCCTTTTATTCCCGGCCTCTGATTCCCTGCCACTGATTCCCCGCCCCTGATTCCCCACCTCTGATTCCCCATATCTGATTCCCCGCCTCTGTTTCCCCAGCTCTGATTCCCCACCTCTGATTCCCCAGCTCTGATTCCCTGCCACTGATTCCCCGCCCCTGATTCCCCACCTCTGATTCCCCATATCTGATTCCCCGCCTCTGTTTCCCCAGCTCTGATTCCCTGCCCCTGGTTCCCTGCCCTGATTCCCCATCTCTGTTTCACCGCCTTTGATTCGCCACCTCTGATTCCCCATATCTGATTCCCCGCCTCTGTTTCCCCGCCTCTGATTCCCTGCCTCTGATTCCCAACCTCTGATTCCACACCTCTGATTCCCCATATCTGATTCCCCGCCTCTATTTCCCCATATCTGATTCCCCGCCTCTGATTCCCCAACTCTGATTCCCCGCCTCTGATTCCCCAGCTCTGATTCCCCGCCTCTGATTCCCGGCGTCCGATTCCCTGCCTCTGATTCCCCGCCTCTGATTCACCATCTCTGATTCCCCGCCTCTGATTCCCCGTGTCTGATTCCCTGCCACTGATTCCCCGGCTCAGATTCCCCGCCTCTGATTCCCTGCCACTGATTCCCTGCCCCTGATTCCCCACCTCTGATTCCCCATATCTGATTCCCCGCCTCTGTTTCCCCGCCTCTGATTCCCCGCCTCTGATTCCCCATATCTGATTCCCGGCCTCTGATTCCCCGCTTCTGATTCTGATTCCCCGCCTCTGATTCCCCGTGTCTGATTCCCTGCCTCTGATTCCCCGGCTCAGATTCCCCGCCTCTGATTCCCTGCCACTGATTCCCTGCCCCTGATTCCCCACCTCTGATTCCCCATATCTGATTCCCCGCCTCTGTTTCCCCGCCTCTGATTCCCCGCCTCTGATTCCCCATATCTGATTCCCGGCCTCTGATTCCCCGCTTCTGATTCTGATTCCCTGCCTCTGATTCCCCATCTCTGATTCCGCACATCTGATTCCCTGCCTCTGATTCCCCACCTCTGATTCCCCATATCTGATTCCCCGCCTCTGTTTCCCCGCCTCTGATTCCCCGCCTGTTTCCCCATATCTAATTCCCCACCTCTGATGCCCCAACTCTGATTCCCCACCTCTGATTCCCCAGCTCTGATTCCCCGCCTCTGATTCCCCACATCCGATTCCCCATGTCTGATTCCCCGCCTCTGGTTCCCCGCCTCTGATTCCCCGCCTCTGTTTCCCCATATCTGATTCCCCGCCTCTGATTCCCCAGCTCTGATTCCCTGCCTCTGATTCCCCGCCTGTGATTCCCCATCTCTGATTCACCACCTCTGATTTCCCACCTCTGATTCCCCATATCTAATTCCCCGCCTCTGCTTGCCCGCCTCTCATTCCCCGCCTCTGTTTCCCCATATCTGATTCCCCACCTCTGAATCCCCAACTCTGATTCCCTGCCTCTGATTCACCAGCTCTGATTCCCCGCCTTTGATTCCCCCCGTCTGATTCCCAGCCTCTGAATCCCTGTCTTATTTCCTGCCTCTGATTCCCCGCCTCTGATTCCCCATCTCTGATTCACTGCCTCTGATTCCCCACATCTGATTCCCAATCTCTGATTCCGCACAACCGATTCCCTTCCTCTGATTCCCCGACTCTGATTCCCCACCTCTGATTCCCCAGCTCTGATTCCCCGCCTCTGATTCCCCGCGTCTGATTCCCTGCCTGTGATTCCCCGCCTCTGATTCTCCATCTCTGATTCCCCACCTCTGATTCCCCGTGTCTGATTCCCTTCCTTTGATTCCCCGCCTCTGATTCCCTGCCACTGATTCCCCGCCCCTGATTCCCCACCTCTGATTCCCCATATCTTATTCCCCGCCTCTGTTTCCCCCCCTCTGATTCCCAGCCTCTGATTCCCCATATCTAATTCCCCGCTTCTGATTCCCCATATCTGATTCCCCGCCTCTGATTCCCCGTGTCTGATTCCCTGCCTCTGATTCCCCGCCTCTGATTCCCCATATCTGATTCCCCGCCTCTGTTTTCCCGCCTCAGATTCCCTGCCTCTGAATCCCCATATCTGATTCCCCGCCTCTGATTCCCCAACTCTGATTCCCCGCCTCTGATTCCCCAGCTCTGAATCCCCGCCTCTGATTCCCCGCGTCTGATTCCCTGCCTCTGATTCCCCGCCTCTGATTCCCCATCTGTGATTCACAACCTCTGATGCCCCACCTCTGATTCCCCATATCTGATTCCCCGCCTCTGTTTCCCCGCCTCTGATTCCCCGCCTCTGATTCCCCATATCTGATTCCCCGCCTCTGATTGCCCACCTCTGATTCCCCGCGTCTGATTCCCCGCCTCTGATTCCCCGCCTCTGATTCCCCATCTCTGATTCACCACCTCTGATTCCCAGCTTCTGATTCCCCATCTCTGATTCCGCACATCCGATTCCCTGCCTATGATTCCCCACCTCTGATTCCCCGCCTCTGATTCCCCAAATCTGATTTCCTGCCTCTGTTTCCCCGCCTCTGATTCCCCACCTCTGTTTCCCCATATCTGATTCCCCGCCTCTGATTCCCCAACTCTAATACCCTGCCTCTGATTCCCCAGCTCTGATTCCCCGCCTCTGATTCCCCGCATCTGATTCCCTGCCTCTGATTCCCCGCCTCTGATTCCAGGCCTCTGATTCCCAGCATCTGATTCCGGCCTCTAATTCCCGGCCTCTGATTCCCTGCTTCTGATTCTGATTCCCTGCCTCTGATTCCCCATCTCTGATTCCGCACATCTGATTCCTTGCCTCTGATTCCCCACCTCTGATTCCCCATATCTGATTCCCCGCTTGGGTTTCCCCGCCTCTGATTCCCCGCCTCTGTTTCCCAATATCTAAGTCCCCGCCTCTGATTCCCCAAATCTGATTCCCTACCTCTGATTCCCCAGCTCTGATTCCCCGCCTCTGATTCCCCGCATCTAATTCCCTGCATCTGATTCCAAGCCTCTGATTCCCTGCCTCTGATTCCCAACCTCTGATTCCCCACCTCTGATTCCCCATATCTGATTCCCCGCCTCTGTTTCCCCGCCTCGGATTCCCCGCCTCTGTTTCCCCATATCTGATTCCCGGCCTCTGATTCCCCGCCTCTGATTCCCCGCCTCTGATTCCCTGCCTCTGATTCCCCATCTCCGATTCCGCACATCTGATTCCCTTCCTCTGATTCCCCACCTCTGATTCCCCGCCTCTGATTCCCTGCCTCTGATTCCCAACCTCGGATTCCCCACCTCTGATTCCCCATATCTGATTACCCGCCTCTGTTTCCCCGACTCTGATTCCCTGCCTCTGATTCCCAACCTCTGATTCCACACCTCTGATTCCCCATATCTGATTCCCCGCCTCTATTTCCCCATATCTGATTCCCCACCTCTGTTTCCCCGCCTCTGATTCCCCGTCTCTGATTCTCCATATCTCATTCCCCACCTCTGAATCCCCATCTCTGATTCCCAGACTCTGATTCCCCACCTCTGATTCCCGGCCTCTTATTCCCAGCATCTGATTCCCGGCCTCTGATTCCCGGCCTCTGATTCCCCGCTTCTGATTCTGATTCCCTGCCTCTGATTCCCCATCTCTGATTCCGCACATCTGATTCCCTGCCTCTGATTCCCCACCTCTGATTCCCCATATCTGATTCCCCGCCTCTGTTTCCCCGCCTCTGATTCCCCGCCTCTGTTTCCCCATATCTAATTCCCCACCTCTGATGCCCCAACTCTGATGCCCCACCTCTGATTCCCCAGCTCTGATTCCCCGACTCTGATTCCCCGCATCCGATTCCCCATGTCTGATTCCCCGCCTCTGTTTCCCCGCCTCTGATTCCCCGCTTCTGTTTCCCCATATCTGATTCCCCGCCTCTGATTCCCCAGCTCTGATTCCCTGCCTCTGATTCCCCGCGTTCTATTCGCTGCCTCTGATTCCCCGCCTGTGATTCCCCATCTCTGATTCACCACCTCTGATTTCCCACCTCTGATTCCCCATATCTAATTCCCCGCCTCTGCTTGCCCGCCTCTCATTCCCCGCCTCTGTTTCCCCATATCTGATTCCCCGCCTCTGAATCCCCAACTCTGATTCCCTGCCTCTGATTCACCAGCTCTGATTCCCCGCCTTTGATTCCCCCCGTCTGATTCCCAGCCTCTGAATCCCTGTCTGATTTCCTGCCTCTGATTTCCCGCCTCTGATTCCCGGCATCCGATTCCCTGCCTCTGATTCCCCGCCTCTGATTCCCCATCTCTGATTCCCCGCCTCTGATTCCCCGTGTCTGATTCCCTGCCTCTGATTCCCCGCCTCTGATTCCCCATATCTGATTCCCCGCCTATGTTTTCCCGCCTCTGATTCCCTGCCTCTGATTCCCCATATCTGATTCCCCGCCTCTGATTCCCCAACTCTGATTCCCCGCCTCTGATTCCCCAGCTCTGAATCCCCGCCTCTGATTCCCCGCGTCTGATTCCCTGCCTCTGATTCCCCGCCTCTGATTCCCCATCTGTGATTCACAACCTCTGATGCCCCACCTCTGATACCCCATATCTGATTCCCCGCCTCTGTTTCCCCGCCTCTGATTCCCCGCCTCTGATTCCCCATATCTGATTCCCCGCCTCTGATTGCCCACCTCTGATTCCCCGCGTCTGATTCCCCGCCTCTGATTCCCCGCCTCTGATTCCCCATCTCTGATTCACCACCTCTGATTCCCAGCCTCTGATTCCCCATCTCTGATTCCGCACATCAGATTCCCTGCCTATGATTCCCCACCTCTGATTCCCCGCCTCTGATTCCCCATATCTGATTCCCTGCCTCTGTTTCCCCGCCTCTGATTCCCCACCTCTGTTTCCCCATATCTGATTCCCCGCCTCTGATTCCCCAACTCTAATACCCCGCCTCTGATTCCCCAGCTCTGATTCCCCGCCTCTGATTCCCCGCATCTGATTCCCTGCCTCTGATTCCCCGCCTCTGATTCCAGGCCTCTGATTCCCAGCATCTGATTCCGGCCTCTAATTCCCGGCCTCTGATTCCCTGCTTCTGATTCTGATTCCCTGCCTCTGATTCCCCATCTCTGATTCCGCACATCTGATTCCTTGCCTCTGATTCCCCACCTCTGATTCCCCATATCTGATTCCCCGCCTGGGTTTCCCCGCCTCTGATTCCCCGCCTCTGTTTCCCAATATCTAAGTCCCCGCCTCTGATTCCCCAAATCTGATTCTCCACCTCTGATTCCCCAGCTCTGATTCCCCGCCTCTGATTCCCCGCATCTGATTCCCTGCATCTGATTCCAAGCCTCTGATTCCCTGCCTCTGATTCCCAACCTCTGATTCCCCACCTCTGATTCCCCATATCTGATTCCCCGCCTCTGTTTCCCCGCCTCGGATTCCCCGCCTCTGTTTCCCCATATCTGATTCCCGGCCTCTGATTCCCCGCCTCTGATTCCCCGCCTCTGATTCCCTGCCTCTGATTCCCCATCTCCGATTCCGCACATCTGATTCCCTTCCTCTGATTCCCCGCCTCTGATTCCCCGCCTCTGATTCCCTGCCTCTGATTCCCAACCTCGGATTCCCCACCTCTGATTCCCCATATCTGATTCCCAGCCTCTGTTTCCCCGCCTCTGATTCGCCGCCTCTGATTCCCAACTCTGATTTCCCGCCTCTGATTCCCCAGCTCTGATTCCCCGTGTTTGATTCCCTGCCTCTGATTCCCTGCCCTGATTCCCCATCTCTGTTTCACCGCCTTTGATTCGCCACCTCTGATTCCCCATATCTGATTACCCGCCTCTGTTTCCCCGACTCTGATTCCCTGCCTCTGATTCCCAACCTCTGATTCCACACCTCTGATTCCCCATATCTGATTCCCCGCCTCTATTTCCCCATATCTGATTTCCGCCTCTGATTCCCCAACTCTGATTCCCCGCCTCTGATTCCCCAGCTCTGATTCCCCGACTCTGATTCCCGGAGTCCGATTCCCTGCCGCTGATTCCCCGCCTCTGATTCCCCATCTCTGATTCCCCGCCTCTGATTCCCCGTGTCTGATTCCCTGCCTCTGATTCCCCGCCTCTGATTCCCCGCCTCTGTTTCCCTGCCACTGATTCCCTGCCCCTGATTCCCCAATTCTGATTCCCCATATCTGATTCCCCGCCTCTGTTTCCCCGCCTCTGATTCGCCACCTCTGATTCCCCATATCTGATTCCCTGCCTCTGATTCCCCAACTCTGATTCACCGCCTCTGATTCCCCAGCTCTGAATCCCCGCCTCTGATTCCCCGCGTCTGATTCCCTGCCTCTGATTCCCCGCCTTGATTCCCCATCTCTGATTCACAACCTCTGATTCCCACCTCTGATTCCCTATATTTGATTACCCGCCTCTGTTTCCCCGCCTCTGATTCACTGCCTCTGATTCCCCACATCTGATTCCCCATCTCTGATTCCGCACAACCGATTCCCTGCCTATGATTCCCCGACTCTGATTCCCCACCTCTGATTCCCCAGCTCTGATTCCCCGCCTCTGATTCCCCGCGTCTGATTCCCTGCCTGTGATTCCCCGCCTCTGATTCCCCATCTCTGATTCCCCACCTCTGATTCCCAGCCTCTGATTCCCCATATCTGATTCCCCGCCTCTGATTCCCCATATCTGATTCCCCGCCTCTGTTTTCCCGCCTCAGATTCCCTGCCTCTGAATCCCCATATCTGATTCCCCGCCTCTGATTCCCCAACTCTGATTCCCCGCCTCTGATTCCCCAGCTCTGAATCCCCGCCTCTGATTCCCCGCGTCTGATTCCCTGCCTCTGATTCCCCGCCTCTGATTCCCCATCTGTGATTCACAACCTCTGATGCCCCACCTCTGATTCCCCATATCTGATTCCCCGCCTCTGTTTCCCCGCCTCTGATTCCCCGCCTCTGATTCCCCATATCTGATTCCCCGCCTCTGATTGCCCACCTCTGATTCCCCGCGTCTGATTCCCCGCCTCTGATTCCCCGCCTCTGATTCCCCATCTCTGATTCACCACCTCTGATTCCCAGCCTCTGATTCCCCATCTCTGATTCCGCACATCCGATTCCCTGCCTATGATTCCCCACCTCTGAATCCCCGCCTCTGATTCCCCAAATCTGATTTCCTGCCTCTGTTTCCCCGCCTCTGATTCCCCACCTCTGTTTCCCCATATCTGATTCCCCGCCTCTGATTCCCCAACTCTAATACCCTGCCTCTGATTCCCCAGCTCTGATTCCCCGCCTCTGATTCCCCGCATCTGATTCCCTGCCTCTGATTCCCCGCCTCTGATTCCAGGCCTCTGATTCCCAGCATCTGATTCCGGCCTCTAATTCCCGGCCTCTGATTCCCTGCTTCTGATTCTGATTCCCTGCCTCTGATTCCCCATCTCTGATTCCGCACATCTGATTCCTTGCCTCTGATTCCCCACCTCTGATTCCCCATATCTGATTCCCCGCTTGGGTTTCCCCGCCTCTGATTCCCCGCCTCTGTTTCCCAATATCTAAGTCCCCGCCTCTGATTCCCCAAATCTGATTCCCTACCTCTGATTCCCCACCTCTGATTCCCGGCCTCTTATTCCCAGCATCTGATTCCCGGCCTCTGATTCCCGGCCTCTGATTCCCCGCTTCTGATTCTGATTCCCTGCCTCTGATTCCCCATCTCTGATTCCGCACATCTGATTCCCTGCCTCTGATTCCCCACCTCTGATTCCCCATATCTGATTCCCCGCCTCTGTTTCCCCGCCTCTGATTCCCCGCCTCTGTTTCCCCATATCTAATTCCCCACCTCTGATGCCCCAACTCTGATGCCCCACCTCTGATTCCCCAGCTCTGATTCCCCGACTCTGATTCCCCGCATCCGATTCCCCATGTCTGATTCCCCGCCTCTGTTTCCCCGCCTCTGATTCCCCGCTTCTGTTTCCCCATATCTGATTCCCCGCCTCTGATTCCCCAGCTCTGATTCCCTGCCTCTGATTCCCCGCGTTCTATTCGCTGCCTCTGATTCCCCGCCTGTGATTCCCCATCTCTGATTCACCACCTCTGATTTCCCACCTCTGATTCCCCATATCTAATTCCCCGCCTCTGCTTGCCCGCCTCTCATTCCCCGCCTCTGTTTCCCCATATCTGATTCCCCGCCTCTGAATCCCCAACTCTGATTCCCTGCCTCTGATTCACCAGCTCTGATTCCCCGCCTTTGATTCCCCCCGTCTGATTCCCAGCCTCTGAATCCCTGTCTGATTTCCTGCCTCTGATTTCCCGCCTCTGATTCCCGGCATCCGATTCCCTGCCTCTGATTCCCCGCCTCTGATTCCCCATCTCTGATTCCCCGCCTCTGATTCCCCGTGTCTGATTCCCTGCCTCTGATTCCCCGCCTCTGATTCCCCATATCTGATTCCCCGCCTATGTTTTCCCGCCTCTGATTCCCTGCCTCTGATTCCCCATATCTGATTCCCCGCCTCTGATTCCCCAACTCTGATTCCCCGCCTCTGATTCCCCAGCTCTGAATCCCCGCCTCTGATTCCCCGCGTCTGATTCCCTGCCTCTGATTCCCCGCCTCTGATTCCCCATCTGTGATTCACAACCTCTGATGCCCCACCTCTGATACCCCATATCTGATTCCCCGCCTCTGTTTCCCCGCCTCTGATTCCCCGCCTCTGATTCCCCATATCTGATTCCCCGCCTCTGATTGCCCACCTCTGATTCCCCGCGTCTGATTCCCCGCCTCTGATTCCCCGCCTCTGATTCCCCATCTCTGATTCACCACCTCTGATTCCCAGCCTCTGATTCCCCATCTCTGATTCCGCACATCAGATTCCCTGCCTATGATTCCCCACCTCTGATTCCCCGCCTCTGATTCCCCATATCTGATTCCCTGCCTCTGTTTCCCCGCCTCTGATTCCCCACCTCTGTTTCCCCATATCTGATTCCCCGCCTCTGATTCCCCAACTCTAATACCCCGCCTCTGATTCCCCAGCTCTGATTCCCCGCCTCTGATTCCCCGCATCTGATTCCCTGCCTCTGATTCCCCGCCTCTGATTCCAGGCCTCTGATTCCCAGCATCTGATTCCGGCCTCTAATTCCCGGCCTCTGATTCCCTGCTTCTGATTCTGATTCCCTGCCTCTGATTCCCCATCTCTGATTCCGCACATCTGATTCCTTGCCTCTGATTCCCCACCTCTGATTCCCCATATCTGATTCCCCGCCTGGGTTTCCCCGCCTCTGATTCCCCGCCTCTGTTTCCCAATATCTAAGTCCCCGCCTCTGATTCCCCAAATCTGATTCTCCACCTCTGATTCCCCAGCTCTGATTCCCCGCCTCTGATTCCCCGCATCTGATTCCCTGCATCTGATTCCAAGCCTCTGATTCCCTGCCTCTGATTCCCAACCTCTGATTCCCCACCTCTGATTCCCCATATCTGATTCCCCGCCTCTGTTTCCCCGCCTCGGATTCCCCGCCTCTGTTTCCCCATATCTGATTCCCGGCCTCTGATTCCCCGCCTCTGATTCCCCGCCTCTGATTCCCTGCCTCTGATTCCCCATCTCCGATTCCGCACATCTGATTCCCTTCCTCTGATTTCCCGCCTCTGATTCCCCGCCTCTGATTCCCTGCCTCTGATTCCCAACCTCGGATTCCCCACCTCTGATTCCCCATATCTGATTCCCAGCCTCTGTTTCCCCGCCTCTGATTCGCCGCCTCTGATTCCCAACTCTGATTTCCCGCCTCTGATTCCCCAGCTCTGATTCCCCGTGTTTGATTCCCTGCCTCTGATTCCCTGCCCTGATTCCCCATCTCTGTTTCACCGCCTTTGATTCGCCACCTCTGATTCCCCATATCTGATTACCCGCCTCTGTTTCCCCGACTCTGATTCCCTGCCTCTGATTCCCAACCTCTGATTCCACACCTCTGATTCCCCATATCTGATTCCCCGCCTCTATTTCCCCATATCTGATTTCCGCCTCTGATTCCCCAACTCTGATTCCCCGCCTCTGATTCCCCAGCTCTGATTCCCCGACTCTGATTCCCGGAGTCCGATTCCCTGCCGCTGATTCCCCGCCTCTGATTCCCCATCTCTGATTCCCCGCCTCTGATTCCCCGTGTCTGATTCCCTGCCTCTGATTCCCCGCCTCTGATTCCCCGCCTCTGTTTCCCTGCCACTGATTCCCTGCCCCTGATTCCCCAATTCTGATTCCCCATATCTGATTCCCCGCCTCTGTTTCCCCGCCTCTGATTCGCCACCTCTGATTCCCCATATCTGATTCCCTGCCTCTGATTCCCCAACTCTGATTCACCGCCTCTGATTCCCCAGCTCTGAATCCCCGCCTCTGATTCCCCGTGTCTGATTCCCTGCCTCTGATTCCCCGCCTTGATTCCCCATCTCTGATTCACAACCTCTGATTCCCACCTCTGCTTCCCTATATTTGATTACCCGCCTCTGTTTCCCCGCCTCTGATTCACTGCCTCTGATTCCCCACATCTGATTCCCCATCTCTGATTCCGCACAACCGATTCCCTGCCTATGATTCCCCGACTCTGATTCCCCACCTCTGATTCCCCAGCTCTGATTCCCCGCCTCTGATTCCCCGCGTCTGATTCCCTGCCTGTGATTCCCCGCCTCTGATTCCCCATCTCTGATTCCCCACCTCTGATTCCCCGTGTCTGATTCCCTTCCTTTGATTCCCCGCCTCTGATTCCCCGCCTCTGATTCCCTGCCACTGATTCCCCGCCACTGATTCCCCACCTCTGATTCCCCATATCTTATTCCCCGCCTCCGTTTCCCCCCCTCTGATTCCCAGCCTCTGATTCCCCATATCTGATTCCCCGCCTCTGATTCCCCATATCTGATTCCCCGCCTCTATTTCCCCATATCTGCTTCGCCGCCTCTGATTCCCCAACTCTGATTCCCCGCCTCTGATTCCCCAGCTCTGATTTCCCGCCTCTGATTCCCGGCATCCGATTCCCTGCCTCTGATTCCCCGCCTCTGATTCCCCATCTCTGATTCCCCGCCTCTGATACCCCGTGTCTGATTCCCTGCCTCTGCTTCCCTGCCTCTGATTCCCCATATCTGATTCCCCGCCTCTGTTTTCCCGCCTCTGATTCCTTGCCTCTGATTCCCCATATCTGATTCCCCGCCTCTGATTCCCCAACTCTGATTCCCAGCCTCTGATTCCCCAGCTCTGAATCCCCGCCTCTGATTCCCCGCGTCTGATTCCCTGCCTCTGATTCCCCGCCTCTGATTCCCCATCTGTGATTCACAACCTCTGATGCCCCACCTCTGATTCCCCATATCTGATTCCCCGCCTCTGTTTCCCCGCCTCTGATTCCCCGCCTCTGATTCCCCATATCTGATTCCCCATCTCTGATTCACCACCTCTGATTCCCAGCCTCTGATTCCCCATCTCTGATTCCGCACATCCGATTCCCTGCCTATGATTCCCCACCTCTGATTCCCCGCCTCTGATTCCCCATATCTGATTCCCTGCCTCTGTTTCCCCGCGTCTGATTCCCCACCTCTGTTTCCCCATATCTGATTCCCCTCCTCTGATTCCCCAACTCTAATACCCCGCCTCTGATTCCCCAGCTCTGATTCCCCGCCTCTGATTCCCCGCATCTGATTCCCTGCCTCTGATTCCCCGCCTCTGATTCCAGGCCTCTGATTCCCAGCATCTGATTCCGGCCTCTGATTCCCGGCCTCTGATTCCCTGCTTCTGATTCTGATTCCCTGCCTCTGTTTCCCCATCTCTGATTCCGCACATCTGATTCCTTGCCTCTGATTCCCCACCTCTGATTCCCCATATCTGATTCCCCGCCTGGGTTTCCCCGCCTCTGATTCCCCGCCTCTGTTTCCCAATATCTAAGTCCCCGCCTCTGATTCCCCAAATCTGATTCCCCACCTCTGATTCCCCAGCTCTGATTCCCCGCCTCTGATTCCCCGCATCTGATTCCCTGCATCTGATTCCAAGCCTCTGATTCCCTGCCTCTGATTCCCAACCTCTGATTCCCCACCTCTGATTCCCCATATCTGATTCCCCGCCTCTGTTTCCCCGCCTCGGATTCCCCGCCTCTGTTTCCCCATATCTGATTCCCGGCCTCTGATTCCCCGCCTCTGATTCCCCGCCTCTGATTCCCTGCCTCTGATTCCCCATCTCCGATTCCGCACATCTGATTCCCTTCCTCTGATTCCCCGCCTCTGATTTTCCGCCTCTGATTCCCTGCCTCTGATTCCCAAACTCGGATTCCCCACCTCTGATTCCCCATATCTGATTCCCCGCCTCTGTTTCCCCGCCTCTGATTCCCCGCCTCTGATTCCCAACTCTGATTCCCCGCCTCTGATTCCCCAGCTCTGATTCCCCGTGTTTGATTCCCTGCCTCTGATTCCCTGCCCTGATTCCCCATCTCTGTTTCACCGCCTTTGATTCGCCACCTCTGATTCCCCATATCTGATTCCCCGCCTCTGTTTCCCCGACTCTGATTCCCTGCCTCTGATTCCCAACCTCTGATTCCACACCTCTGATTCCCCATATCTGATTCCCCGCCTCTATTTCCCCATATCTGATTCCCCGCCTCTGATTCCCCAACTCTGATTCCCCGCCTCTGATTCCCCAGCTCTGATTCCCCGACTCTGATTCCCGGCATACGATTCCCTGCCTCTGATTCCCCATCTCTGATTCCCCGCCTCTGATTCCCCGTGTCTGATTCCCTGCCTTTGATTCCCCGCCTCTGATTCCCCGCCTCTGATTCCCTGCCACTGATTCCCTGCCCCTGATTCCCCACCTCTGATTCCCCACATCTGATTCCCCGCCTCTGTTTCCCCACCTCTGATTCCCCGCCTCTGATTCCCCATATCTGATTCCCTGCCTCTGATTCCCCAACTCTGATTCCCCGCCTCTGATTCCCCAGCTCTGAATCCCCGCCTCTGATTCCCCGCGTCTGATTCCCTGCCTCTGATTCCCCGCCTTGATTCCCCATCTCTGATTCACAACCTCTGATTCCCCACCTCTGATTCCCTATATTTGATTCCCCGCCTCTGTTTCCCCGCCTCTGATTCCCCGCCTCTGATTCCCCATATCTGATTCCCCGCCTCTGATTGCCCACCTCTGATTCCCAGCCTCTGATTCGCCAGCTCTGATTCCCCGCCTCTGATTCCCCGCATCTGATTCCCTGCCTCTGATTCCCCGCCTCTGATTCCCCATCTCTGATTCACCGCCTTTGATTCGCCACCTCTGATTCCCCATATCTGATTCCCCACCTCTGATTCCCGGCCTCTTATTCCCAGCATCTGATTCCCGGCCTCTGATTCCTGGCCTCTGATTCCCCGCTTCTGATTCTGATTCCCTGCCACTTATTCCCCATCTCTGATTCCGCACATCTGATTCTCTGCCTCTGATTCCCCACCTCTGATTCCCCATATCTGATTCCCCGCCTCTGTTTCCCCGCCTCTGATTCCCCGCCTCTGTTTCCATATCTCTAATTCCCCACCTCTGATGCCCCAACTCTGATTCCCCGCCTCTGATTCCCCAGCTCTGATTCCCCGCCTCTGATTCCCTGCATCCGATTCCCCATATCTGATTCCCCGCCTCTGTTTCACCGCCTCTGATTCCCCGCCTCTGTTTCCCAACTATGAATCCCCTCCTCTGATTCCCCAGCTCTGATTCCCTGCCTCTGATTCCCCGCGTTCTATTCCCTGCCTCTGATTCCCCGCCTGTGATTCCCCATCACTGATTCACCACCTCTGATTCCCTACCTCTGATTCCCCATATCTAATTCCCCGCCTCTGTTTGCCCGCCTCTGATTCCCCGCCTCTGTTTCCCCATATCTGATTCCCCGCCTCTGAATCCCCAACTCTGATTCCCTGCCTCAGATTCCCCAGCTCTGATTCCCCGCCTTTGATTCCCCCCGTCTGATTCCCAGCCTCTGAATCCCCGTGTCTGATTTCCTGCCTCTGATTCCCCGCCTCTGATTCCCCATCTCTGATTCACCGCCTCTGATTCCCCACCTCTGAATTCCCTTCTCTGATTCCGCACATCCAATTCCCTGCCTCTGATTCCCCAACTCTGATTCCCCACCTCTGATTCCCCAGCTCTGATTCCCCGCCTCAGATTCCCCGCGTCTGATTCCCTGCCTCTGATTCCCCGCCTCTGATTCCCTGCCTCTGATTCCCCATATCTGATTCCCCGCCTCTGATTCCCCAACTCTGATTCCCCGCTTCTGATTCCCCAGCTCTGAATCCCCGCCTCTGATTCCCCGCGTCTGATTCCCTGCCTCTGATTCCCCGCCTCTGATTCCCCATCTGTGATTCACAACCTCTGATGCCCCTCCTCTGATTCCCCATATCTGATTCCCCGCCTCTGTTTCCCCGACTCTGATTCCCTGCCTCTGATTCCCAACCTCTGATTCCACACCTCTGATTCCCCATATCTGATTCCCCGCCTCTATTTCCCCATATCTGATTCCCCGCCTCTGATTCCCTAACTCTGATTCCCCGCCTCTGATTCCCCAGCTCTGATTCCCCGACTCTGATTCCCGGCATACGATTCCCTGCCTCTGATTCCCCATCTCTGATTCCCCGCCTCTGATTCCCCGTGTCTGATTCCCTGCCTTTGATTCCCCGCCTCTGATTCCCCGCCTCTGATTCCCTGCCACTGATTCCCTGCCCCTGATTCCCCACCTCTGATTCCCCACATCTGATTCCCCGCCTCTGTTTCCCCGCCTCTGATTCCCCGCCTCTGATTCCCCATATCTGATTCCCTGCCTCTGATTCCCCAACTCTGATTCCCCGCCTCTGATTCCCCAGCTCTGAATCCCCGCCTCTGATTCCCCTCGTCTGATTCCCTGCCTCTGATTCCCCGCCTTGATTCCCCATCTCTGATTCACAACCTCTGATTCCCCACCTCTGATTCCCTATATTTGATTCCCCGCCTCTGTTTCCCCGCCTCTGATTCCCCGCCTCTGATTCCCCATATCTGATTCCCCGCCTCTGATTGCCCACCTCTGATTCCCAGCCTCTGATTCGCCAGCTCTGATTCCCCGCCTCTGATTCCCCGCATCTGATTCCCTGCCTCTGATTCCCCGCCTCTGATTCCCCATCTCTGATTCACCGCCTTTGATTCGCCACCTCTGATTCCCCATATCTGATTCCCCACCTCTGATTCCCGGCCTCTTATTCCCAGCATCTGATTCCCGGCCTCTGATTCCTGGCCTCTGATTCCCCGCTTCTGATTCTGATTCCCTGCCACTTATTCCCCATCTCTGATTCCGCACATCTGATTCTCTGCCTCTGATTCCCCACCTCTGATTCCCCATATCTGATTCCCCGCCTCTGTTTCCCCGCCTCTGATTCCCCGCCTCTGTTTCCATATCTCTAATTCCCCACCTCTGATGCCCCAACTCTGATTCCCCGCCTCTGATTCCCCAGCTCTGATTCCCCGCCTCTGATTCCCTGCATCCGATTCCCCATATCTGATTCCCCGCCTCTGTTTCACCGCCTCTGATTCCCCGCCTCTGTTTCCCAACTATGAATCCCCTCCTCTGATTCCCCAGCTCTGATTCCCTGCCTCTGATTCCCCGCGTTCTATTCCCTGCCTCTGATTCCCCGCCTGTGATTCCCCATCACTGATTCACCACCTCTGATTCCCTACCTCTGATTCCCCATATCTAATTCCCCGCCTCTGTTTGCCCGCCTCTGATTCCCCGCCTCTGTTTCCCCATATCTGATTCCCCGCCTCTGAATCCCCAACTCTGATTCCCTGCCTCAGATTCCCCAGCTCTGATTCCCCGCCTTTGATTCCCCCCGTCTGATTCCCAGCCTCTGAATCCCCGTGTCTGATTTCCTGCCTCTGATTCCCCGCCTCTGATTCCCCATCTCTGATTCACCGCCTCTGATTCCCCACCTGTGATTCCCCCTCTCTGATTCCGCACATCCAATTCCCTGCCTCTGATTCCCCAACTCTGATTCCCCACCTCTGATTCCCCAGCTCTGATTCCCCGCCTCAGATTCCCCGTGTCTGATTCCCTGCCTCTGATTCCCCGCCTCTGATTCCCTGCCTCTGATTCCCCATATCTGATTCCCCGCCTCTGATTCCCCAACTCTGATTCCCCGCTTCTGATTCCCCAGCTCTGAATCCCCGCCTCTGATTCCCCGCGTCTGATTCCCTGCCTCTGATTCCCCGCCTCTGATTCCCCATCTGTGATTCACAACCTCTGATGCCCCTCCTCTGATTCCCCATATCTGATTCCCTGCCTCTGTTTCCTCGCCTCTGATTCCACACCTCCGTTTCCCCATATCTGATTCCCCGCCTCTGATTCCCCAACTCTAATACCCCGCCTCTGATTCCCCAGCTCTGATTCCCCGCCTCTGATTCCCCGCATCTGATTCCCTGCCTCTGATTCCCCGCCTCTGATTCCAGGCCTCTGATTCCCAGCATCTGATTCCGGCCTCTGATTCCCGGCCTCTGATTCCCTGCTTCTGATTCTGATTCCCTGCCTCTGATTCCCCATCTCTGATTCCGCACATCTGATTCCCTGCCTCTGATTCCCCACCTCTGATTCACCATATCTGATTCCCCGCCTCTGTTTCCCCGCCTCTGATTCCCCGCCTCTGTTTCCCAATATCTAAGTCCCCACCTCTGATTCCCCAAATCTGATTCCCCACCTCTGATTCCCCAGCTCTGATTCCCCGCCTCTGATTCCCCGCATCCTATACCCTGCATCTGATTCCAAGCCTCTGATTCCCTGCCTCTGATTCCCAACCTCTGATTCCCCACCTCTGATTCCCCATATCTGATTCCCCGCCTCTGTTTCCCCGCCTCGGATTCCCCGCCTCTGTTTCCCCATATCTGATTCCCGGCCTCTGATTCCCTGCCTCTGATTCCCCAACTCTGATTCCCCGCCTCTGATTCCCCAGCTCTGAATCACCGCCTCATATTCCCCGCGTCTGATTCCCTGCCTCTGATTCCCCGCCTTGATTCCCCATCTCTGATTCACAACCTCTGATTCCCCACCTCTGATTCCCTATATTTGATTCCCCGCCTCTGTTTCCCCGCCTCTGATTCCCCGCCTCTGATTCCCCATATCTGATTCCCCGCCTCTGATTGCCCACCTCTGATTCCCAGCCTCTGATTCGTCAGCTCTGATTCCCCGCCTCTGATTCCCCGCATCTGATTCCCTGCCTCTGATTCCCTGCCTCTGATTCCCCATCTCTGATTCACCACCTTTGATTCGCCACCTCTGATTCCCCATATCTGATTCCCCACCTCTGTATCCCCGCCTCTGATTCCCCGCCTCTGATTCTCCATATCTCATTCCCCGCCTCTGAATCCCCATCTCTGATTCCCGGACTCTGATTCCCCTCCTCTGATTCCCGGCCTCTTATTCCCAGCATCTGATTCCCGGCCTCTGATTCCCGGCCTCTGATTCCCCGCTTCTGATTCCCTGCCTCTGATTCCCCATCTCTGATTCCGTACATCTGATTCCCTGCCTCTGATTCCCCACCTCTGATTCCCCATATCTGATTCCCCGCCTCTGTTTCCCCGCCTCTGTTTCCCCGCCTCTGTTTCCCTATATCTAATTCCCCACCTCTGATGCCCCAACTCTGATTCCCCGCCTCTGATTCCCCAGCTCTGATTCCCCGCCTCTGATTCCATGCATCCGATTCCCCATATCTGATTCCACGCCTCTGTTTCCCCGCCTCTGATTCCCCGCCTCTGTTTCCCCATATCTGATTCCCGCCTCTGATTCCCAACTATGATTCCCCGCCTCTGATTCCCCAGCTCTGATTCCCTGCCTCTGATTCCCCGCGTTCTATTCCCTGCCTCTGATTCCCCGCCTGTGATTCCCAATCACTGATTCACCACCTCTGATTCCCTACCTCTGATTCCCCATATCTAATTCCCCGCCTCTGTTTGCCCGCCTCTGAATCCCCGCCTCTGTTTCCCCATATCTGATTCCCCGCCTCTGAATCCCCAACTCTGATTCCCTGCCTCAGATTCCCCAGCTCTGATTCCCCGCCTTTGATTCCCCCCGTCTGATTCCCAGCCTCTGAATCCCAGTGTCTGATTTCCTGCCTCTGATTCCCCGCCTCTGATTCCCCATCTCTGATTCACCGCCTCTGATTCCCCACCTCTGATTCCCCATCTCTGATTCCGCACATCCAATTCCCTGCCTCTGATTCCCCAACTCTGATTCCCCACCTCTGATTCCCCAGCTCTGATTCCCCGCCTCAGATTCCCCGCGTCTGATTCCCTGCCTCTGATTCCCCGCCTCTGATTCCCCAACTCTGATTCCCCGCTTCTGATTCCCCAGCTCTGAATCCCCGCCTCTGATTCCCCGCGTCTGATTCCCTGCCTCTGATTCCCCGCCTCTGATTCCCCATCTGTGATTCACAACCTCTGATGCCCCTCCTCTGATTCCCCATATCTGATTCCCTGCCTCTGTTTCCTCGCCTCTGATTCCACACCTCCATTTCCCCATATCTGATTCCCCGCCTCTGATTCCCCAACTCTAATACCCCGCCTCTGATTCCCCAGCTCTGATTCCCCGCCTCTGATTCCCCGCATCTGATTCCCTGCCTCTGATTCCCCGCCTCTGATTCCAGGCCTCTGATTCCCAGCATCTGATTCCGGCCTCTGATTCCCGGCCTCTGATTCCCTGCTTCTGATTCTGATTCCCTGCCTCTGATTCCCCATCTCTGATTCCGCACATCTGATTCCCTGCCTCTGATTCCCCACCTCTGATTCACCATATCTGATTCCCCGCCTCTGTTTCCCCGCCTCTGATTCCCCGCCTCTGTTTCCCAATATCTAAGTCCCCACCTCTGATTCCCCAAATCTGATTCCCCACCTCTGATTCCCCAGCTCTGATTCCCCGCCTCTGATTCCCCGCATCCTATACCCTGCATCTGATTCCAAGCCTCTGATTCCCTGCCTCTGATTCCCAACCTCTGATTCCCCACCTCTGATTCCCCATATCTGATTCCCCGCCTCTGTTTCCCCGCCTCGGATTCCCCGCCTCTGTTTCCCCATATCTGATTCCCGGCCTCTGATTTCCTGCCTCTGATTCCCCATATCTGATTCCCTGCCTCTGATTCCCCAACTCTGATTCCCCGCCTCTGATTCCCCAGCTCTGAATCACCGCCTCTGATTCCCCGCGTCTGATTCCCTGCCTCTGATTCCCCGCCTTGATTCCCCATCTCTGATTCACAACCTCTGATTCCCCACCTCTGATTCCCTATATTTGATTCCCCGCCTCTGTTTCCCCGCCTCTGATTCCCCGCCTCTGATTCCCCATATCTGATTCCCCGCCTCTGATTGCCCACCTCTGATTCCCAGCCTCTGATTCGTCAGCTCTGATTCCCCGCCTCTGATTCCCCGCATCTGATTCCCTGCCTCTGATTCCCTGCCTCTGATTCCCCATCTCTGATTCACCACCTTTGATTCGCCACCTCTGATTCCCCATATCTGATTCCCCACCTCTGTATCCCCGCCTCTGATTCCCCGCCTCTGATTCTCCATATCTCATTCCCCGCCTCTGAATCCCCATCTCTGATTCCCGGACTCTGATTCCCCTCCTCTGATTCCCGGCCTCTTATTCCCAGCATCTGATTCCCGGCCTCTGATTCCCGGCCTCTGATTCCCCGCTTCTGATTCCCTGCCTCTGATTCCCCATCTCTGATTCCGTACATCTGATTCCCTGCCTCTGATTCCCCACCTCTGATTCCCCATATCTGATTCCCCGCCTCTGTTTCCCCGCCTCTGTTTCCCCGCCTCTGTTTCCCTATATCTAATTCCCCACCTCTGATGCCCCAACTCTGATTCCCCGCCTCTGATTCCCCAGCTCTGATTCCCCGCCTCTGATTCCATGCATCCGATTCCCCATATCTGATTCCACGCCTCTGTTTCCCCGCCTCTGATTCCCCGCCTCCGTTTCCCCATATCTGATTCCCGCCTCTGATTCCCAACTATGATTCCCCGCCTCTGATTCCCCAGCTCTGATTCCCTGCCTCTGATTCCCCGCGTTCTATTCCCTGCCTCTGATTCCCCGCCTGTGATTCCCAATCACTGATTCACCACCTCTGATTCCCTACCTCTGATTCCCCATATCTAATTCCCCGCCTCTGTTTGCCCGCCTCTGATTCCCCACCTCTGTTTCCCCATATCTGATTCCCCGCCTCTGAATCCCCAACTCTGATTCCCTGCCTCAGATTCCCCAGCTCTGATTCCCCGCCTTTGATTCCCCCCGTCTGATTCCCAGCCTCTGAATCCCAGTGTCTGATTTCCTGCCTCTGATTCCCCGCCTCTGATTCCCCATCTCTGATTCACCGCCTCTGATTCCCCACCTCTGATTCCCCATCTCTGATTCCGCACATCCAATTCCCTGCCTCTGATTCCCCAACTCTGATTCCCCACCTCTGATTCCCCAGCTCTGATTCCCTGCCTCAGATTCCCCGCGTCTGATTCCCTGCCTCTGATTCCCCGCCTCTGATTCCCTGCCTCTGATTCCCCATATCTGATTCCCCGCCTCTGATTCCCCAACACTGATTCCCCGCTTCTGATTCCCCAGCTCTGAATCCCCGCCTCTGATTCCCCGCGTCTGATTCCCTGCCTCTGATTCCCCGCCTCTGATTCCCCATCTGTGATTCACAACCTCTGATGCCCCACCTCTGATTCCCCATATCTGATTCCCCGCCTCTGTTTCCCCGCCTCTGATTCCCTGCCTCTGATTCCCCATATCTGATTCCCCGCCTCTGATTGCCCACCTCTGATTCCCTGCGTCTGATACCCTGCCTCTGATTCCCCGCCTCTGATTCCCCATCTCTGATTCACCACCTCTGATTCCCGGCCTCTGATTCCCCATCTCTGATTCCGCACATCCGATTCCCTGCCTATGTTTCCCCACCTCTGATTCCCCGCCTCTGATTCCCCATATCTGATTCCCTGCCTCTGTTTCCCCGCCTCTGATTCCCTACCTCTGTTTCCCCATATCTGATTCCCCGCCTCTGATTCCCCAACTCTAATACCCCGCCTCTGATTCCCCAGCTCTGATTCCCTGCCTCTGATTCCCCATCTCCGATTCCGCACATCTGATTCCCTTCCTCTGATTCCCCGCCTCTGATTCCCCGCCTCTGATTCCCTGCCTCTGATTCCCAACCTCTGATTCCCCACCTCTGATTCCCCATATCTGATTCCCCGCCTCTGTTTCCCCGCCTCTGATTCCCCGCCTCTGATTCCCAACTCTGATTCCCCGCCTCTGATTCCCCAGCTCTGATTCCCCGTGTTTGATTCCCTGCCTCTGATTCCCTGCCCTGATTCCCCATCTCTGTTTCACCGCCTTTGATTCGCCACCTCTGATTCCACATATCTGATTCCCCGCCTCTGTTTCCCCGACTCTGATTCCCTTCCTCTGATTCCCAACCTCTGATTCCACACCTCTGATTCCCCATATCTGATTCCCCGCCTCTATTTCCCCATATCTGAATCCCCGCCTCTGATTCCCCAACTCTGATTCCCCGCCTCTGATTCCCCAGCTCTGATTCCCCATCTCTGATTCCCCGCCTCTGATTCCCCGTGTCTGATTCCCTGCCTCTGATTCCCCGCCTCTGATTCCCTGCCTCTGATTCCCTGCCACTGATTCCCTGCCCCTGATTCCCCACCTCTGATTCCCCATATCTGATTCCCCGCCTCTGTTTCCCCGCCTCTGATTCCCCGCCTCTGATTCCCCATATCTGATTCCCTGCCTCTGATTCCCCGCCTCTGATTCCCCATCTCTGATTCACCGCCTTTGATTCGCCACCTCTGATTCCCCATATCTGATTCCCCACCTCTGATTCCCGGCCTCTTATTCCCAGCATCTGATTCCCGGCCTCTGATTCCTGGCCTCTGATTCCCCGCTTCTGATTCTGATTCCCTGCCACTTATTCCCCATCTCTGATTCCGCACATCTGATTCTCTGCCTCTGATTCCCCACCTCTGATTCCCCATATCTGATTCCCCGCCTCTGTTTCCCCGCCTCTGATTCCCCGCCTCTGTTTCCATATCTCTAATTCCCCACCTCTGATGCCCCAACTCTGATTCCCCGCCTCTGATTCCCCAGCTCTGATTCCCCGCCTCTGATTCCCTGCATCCGATTCCCCATATCTGATTCCCCGCCTCTGTTTCACCGCCTCTGATTCCCCGCCTCTGTTTCCCAACTATGAATCCCCTCCTCTGATTCCCCAGCTCTGATTCCCTGCCTCTGATTCCCCGCGTTCTATTCCCTGCCTCTGATTCCCCGCCTGTGATTCCCCATCACTGATTCACCACCTCTGATTCCCTACCTCTGATTCCCCATATCTAATTCCCCGCCTCTGTTTGCCCGCCTCTGATTCCCCACCTCTGTTTCCCCATATCTGATTCCCCGCCTCTGAATCCCCAACTCTGATTCCCTGCCTCAGATTCCCCAGCTCTGATTCCCCGCCTTTGATTCCCCCCGTCTGATTCCCAGCCTCTGAATCCCCGTGTCTGATTTCCTGCCTCTGATTCCCCGCCTCTGATTCCCCATCTCTGATTCACCGCCTCTGATTCCCCACCTCTGATTCCGCCTCTCTGATTCCGCACATCCAATTCCCTGCCTCTGATTCCCCAACTCTGATTCCCCACCTCTGATTCCCCAGCTCTGATTCCCCGCCTCAGATTCCCCGTGTCTGATTCCCTGCCTCTGATTCCCCGCCTCTGATTCCCTGCCTCTGATTCCCCATATCTGATTCCCCGCCTCTGATTCCCCAACTCTGATTCCCCGCTTCTGATTCCCCAGCTCTGAATCCCCGCCTCTGATTCCCCGCGTCTGATTCCCTGCCTCTGATTCCCCGCCTCTGATTCCCCATCTGTGATTCACAACCTCTGATGCCCCTCCTCTGATTCCCCATATCTGATTCCCTGCCTCTGTTTCCTCGCCTCTGATTGCACACCTCCGTTTCCCCATATCTGATTCCCCGCCTCTGATTCCCCAACTCTAATACCCCGCCTCTGATTCCCCAGCTCTGATTCCCCGCCTCTGATTCCCCGCATCTGATTCCCTGCCTCTGATTCCCCGCCTCTGATTCCAGGCCTCTGATTCCCAGCATCTGATTCCGGCCTCTGATTCCCGGCCTCTGATTCCCTGCTTCTGATTCTGATTCCCTGCCTCTGATTCCCCATCTCTGATTCCGCACATCTGATTCCCTGCCTCTGATTCCCCACCTCTGATTCACCATATCTGATTCCCCGCCTCTGTTTCCCCGCCTCTGATTCCCCGCCTCTGTTTCCCAATATCTAAGTCCCCACCTCTGATTCCCCAAATCTGATTCCCCACCTCTGATTCCCCAGCTCTGATTCCCCGCCTCTGATTCCCCGCATCCTATACCCTGCATCTGATTCCAAGCCTCTGATTCCCTGCCTCTGATTCCCAACCTCTGATTCCCCACCTCTGATTCCCCATATCTGATTCCCCGCCTCTGTTTCCCCGCCTCGGATTCCCCGCCTCTGTTTCCCCATATCTGATTCCAGGCCTCTGATTCCCTGCCTCTGATTCCCCATATCTGATTCCCTGCCTCTGATTCCCCAACTCTGATTCCCCGCCTCTGATTCCCCAGCTCTGAATCACCGCCTCTGATTCCCCGCGTCTGATTCCCTGCCTCTGATTCCCCGCCTTGATTCCCCATCTCTGATTCACAACCTCTGATTCCCCACCTCTGATTCCCTATATTTGATTCCCCGCCTCTGTTTCCCCGCCTCTGATTCCCCGCCTCTGATTCCCCATATCTGATTCCCCGCCTCTGATTGCCCACCTCTGATTCCCAGCCTCTGATTCGTCAGCTCTGATTCCCCGCCTCTGATTCCCCGCATCTGATTCCCTGCCTCTGATTCCCTGCCTCTGATTCCCCATCTCTGATTCACCACCTTTGATTCGCCACCTCTGATTCCCCATATCTGATTCCCCACCTCTGTATCCCCGCCTCTGATTCCCCGCCTCTGATTCTCCATATCTCATTCCCCGCCTCTGAATCCCCATCTCTGATTCCCGGACTCTGATTCCCCTCCTCTGATTCCCGGCCTCTTATTCCCAGCATCTGATTCCCGGCCTCTGATTCCCGGCCTCTGATTCCCCGCTTCTGATTCCCTGCCTCTGATTCCCCATCTCTGATTCCGTACATCTGATTCCCTGCCTCTGATTCCCCACCTCTGATTCCCCATATCTGATTCCCCGCCTCTGTTTCCCCGCCTCTGTTTCCCCGCCTCTGTTTCCCTATATCTAATTCCCCACCTCTGATGCCCCAACTCTGATTCCCCGCCTCTGATTCCCCAGCTCTGATTCCCCGCCTCTGATTCCATGCATCCGATTCCCCATATCTGATTCCACGCCTCTGTTTCCCCGCCTCTGATTCCCCGCCTCTGTTTCCCCATATCTGATTCCCGCCTCTGATTCCCAACTATGATTCCCCGCCTCTGATTCCCCAGCTCTGATTCCCTGCCTCTGATTCCCCGCGTTCTATTCCCTGCCTCTGATTCCCCGCCTGTGATTCCCAATCACTGATTCACCACCTCTGATTCCCTACCTCTGATTCCCCATATCTAATTCCCCGCCTCTGTTTGCCCGCCTCTGATTCCCCGCCTCTGTTTCCCCATATCTGATTCCCCGCCTCTGAATCCCCAACTCTGATTCCCTGCCTCAGATTCCCCAGCTCTGATTCCCCGCCTTTGATTCCCCCCGTCTGATTCCCAGCCTCTGAATCCCAGTGTCTGATTTCCTGCCTCTGATTCCCCGCCTCTGATTCCCCATCTCTGATTCACAACCTCTGATTCCCCACCTCTGATTCCCTATATTTGATTCCCCGCCTCTGTTTCCCCGCCTCTGATTCCCCGCCTCTGATTCCCCATATCTGATTCCCCGCCTCTGATTGCCCACCTCTGATTCCCAGCCTCTGATTCGCCAGCTCTGATTCCCCGCCTCTGATTCCCCGCATCTGATTCCCTGCCTCTGATTCCCCGCCTCTGATTCCCCATCTCTGATTCACCGCCTTTGATTCGCCACCTCTGATTCCCCATATCTGATTCCCCACCTCTGATTCCCGGCCTCTTATTCCCAGCATCTGATTCCCGGCCTCTGATTCCTGGCCTCTGATTCCCCGCTTCTGATTCTGATTCCCTGCCACTTATTCCCCATCTCTGATTCCGCACATCTGATTCTCTGCCTCTGATTCCCCACCTCTGATTCCCCATATCTGATTCCCCGCCTCTGTTTCCCCGCCTCTGATTCCCCGCCTCTGTTTCCATATCTCTAATTCCCCACCTCTGATGCCCCAACTCTGATTCCCCGCCTCTGATTCCCCAGCTCTGATTCCCCGCCTCTGATTCCCTGCATCCGATTCCCCATATCTGATTCCCCGCCTCTGTTTCACCGCCTCTGATTCCCCGCCTCTGTTTCCCAACTATGAATCCCCTCCTCTGATTCCCCAGCTCTGATTCCCTGCCTCTGATTCCCCGCGTTCTATTCCCTGCCTCTGATTCCCCGCCTGTGATTCCCCATCACTGATTCACCACCTCTGATTCCCTACCTCTGATTCCCCATATCTAATTCCCCGCCTCTGTTTGCCCGCCTCTGATTCCCCGCCTCTGTTTCCCCATATCTGATTCCCCGCCTCTGAATCCCCAACTCTGATTCCCTGCCTCAGATTCCCCAGCTCTGATTCCCCGCCTTTGATTCCCCCCGTCTGATTCCCAGCCTCTGAATCCCCGTGTCTGATTTCCTGCCTCTGATTCCCCGCCTCTGATTCCCCATCTCTGATTCACCGCCTCTGATTCCCCACCTCTGAATTCCCTTCTCTGATTCCGCACATCCAATTCCCTGCCTCTGATTCCCCAACTCTGATTCCCCACCTCTGATTCCCCAGCTCTGATTCCCCGCCTCAGATTCCCCGCGTCTGATTCCCTGCCTCTGATTCCCCGCCTCTGATTCCCTGCCTCTGATTCCCCATATCTGATTCCCCGCCTCTGATTCCCCAACTCTGATTCCCCGCTTCTGATTCCCCAGCTCTGAATCCCCGCCTCTGATTCCCCGCGTCTGATTCCCTGCCTCTGATTCCCCGCCTCTGATTCCCCATCTGTGATTCACAACCTCTGATGCCCCTCCTCTGATTCCCCATATCTGATTCCCCGCCTCTGTTTCCCCGACTCTGATTCCCTGCCTCTGATTCCCAACCTCTGATTCCACACCTCTGATTCCCCATATCTGATTCCCCGCCTCTATTTCCCCATATCTGATTCCCCGCCTCTGATTCCCCAACTCTGATTCCCCGCCTCTGATTCCCCAGCTCTGATTCCCCGACTCTGATTCCCGGCATACGATTCCCTGCCTCTGATTCCCCATCTCTGATTCCCCGCCTCTGATTCCCCGTGTCTGATTCCCTGCCTTTGATTCCCCGCCTCTGATTCCCCGCCTCTGATTCCCTGCCACTGATTCCCTGCCCCTGATTCCCCACCTCTGATTCCCCACATCTGATTTCCCGCCTCTGTTTCCCCGCCTCTGATTCCCCGCCTCTGATTCCCCATATCTGATTCCCTGCCTCTGATTCCCCAACTCTGATTCCCCGCCTCTGATTCCCCAGCTCTGAATCCCCGCCTCTGATTCCCCGCGTCTGATTCCCTGCCTCTGATTCCCCGCCTTGATTCCCCATCTCTGATTCACAACCTCTGATTCCCCACCTCTGATTCCCTATATTTGATTCCCCGCCTCTGTTTCCCCGCCTCTGATTCCCCGCCTCTGATTCCCCATATCTGATTCCCCGCCTCTGATTGCCCACCTCTGATTCCCAGCCTCTGATTCGCCAGCTCTGATTCCCCGCCTCTGATTCCCCGCATCTGATTCCCTGCCTCTGATTCCCCGCCTCTGATTCCCCATCTCTGATTCACCGCCTTTGATTCGCCACCTCTGATTCCCCATATCTGATTCCCCACCTCTGATTCCCGGCCTCTTATTCCCAGCATCTGATTCCCGGCCTCTGATTCCTGGCCTCTGATTCCCCGCTTCTGATTCTGATTCCCTGCCACTTATTCCCCATCTCTGATTCCGCACATCTGATTCTCTGCCTCTGATTCCCCACCTCTGATTCCCCATATCTGATTCCCCGCCTCTGTTTCCCCGCCTCTGATTCCCCGCCTCTGTTTCCATATCTCTAATTCCCCACCTCTGATGCCCCAACTCTGATTCCCCGCCTCTGATTCCCCAGCTCTGATTCCCCGCCTCTGATTCCCTGCATCCGATTCCCCATATCTGATTCCCCGCCTCTGTTTCACCGCCTCTGATTCCCCGCCTCTGTTTCCCAACTATGAATCCCCTCCTCTGATTCCCCAGCTCTGATTCCCTGCCTCTGATTCCCCGCGTTCTATTCCCTGCCTCTGATTCCCCGCCTGTGATTCCCCATCACTGATTCACCACCTCTGATTCCCTACCTCTGATTCCCCATATCTAATTCCCCGCCTCTGTTTGCCCGCCTCTGATTCCCCGCCTCTGTTTCCCCATATCTGATTCCCCGCCTCTGAATCCCCAACTCTGATTCCCTGCCTCAGATTCCCCAGCTCTGATTCCCCGCCTTTGATTCCCCCCGTCTGATTCCCAGCCTCTGAATCCCCGTGTCTGATTTCCTGCCTCTGATTCCCCGCCTCTGATTCCCCATCTCTGATTCACCGCCTCTGATTCCCCACCTGTGATTCCCCCTCTCTGATTCCGCACATCCAATTCCCTGCCTCTGATTCCCCAACTCTGATTCCCCACCTCTGATTCCCCAGCTCTGATTCCCCGCCTCAGATTCCCCGTGTCTGATTCCCTGCCTCTGATTCCCCGCCTCTGATTCCCCATATCTGATTCCCTGCCTCTGATTCCCCAACTCTGATTCCCCGCCTCTGATTCCCCAGCTCTGAATCACCGCCTCTGATTCCCCGCGTCTGATTCCCTGCCTCTGATTCCCCGCCTTGATTCCCCATCTCTGATTCACAACCTCTGATTCCCCACCTCTGATTCCCTATATTTGATTCCCCGCCTCTGTTTCCCCGCCTCTGATTCCCCGCCTCTGATTCCCCATATCTGATTCCCTGCCTCTGTTTCCTCGCCTCTGATTCCACACCTCCGTTTCCCCATATCTGATTCCCCGCCTCTGATTCCCCAACTCTAATACCCCGCCTCTGATTCCCCAGCTCTGATTCCCCGCCTCTGATTCCCCGCATCTGATTCCCTGCCTCTGATTCCCCGCCTCTGATTCCAGGCCTCTGATTCCCAGCATCTGATTCCGGCCTCTGATTCCCGGCCTCTGATTCCCTGCTTCTGATTCTGATTCCCTGCCTCTGATTCCCCATCTCTGATTCCGCACATCTGATTCCCTGCCTCTGATTCCCCACCTCTGATTCACCATATCTGATTCCCCGCCTCTGTTTCCCCGCCTCTGATTCCCCGCCTCTGTTTCCCAATATCTAAGTCCCCACCTCTGATTCCCCAAATCTGATTCCCCACCTCTGATTCCCCAGCTCTGATTCCCCGCCTCTGATTCCCCGCATCCTATACCCTGCATCTGATTCCAAGCCTCTGATTCCCTGCCTCTGATTCCCAACCTCTGATTCCCCACCTCTGATTCCCCATATCTGATTCCCCGCCTCTGTTTCCCCGCCTCGGATTCCCCGCCTCTGTTTCCCCATATCTGATTCCCGGCCTCTGATTCCCTGCCTCTGATTCCCCATATCTGATTCCCTGCCTCTGATTCCCCAACTCTGATTCCCCGCCTCTGATTCCCCAGCTCTGAATCACCGCCTCTGATTCCCCGCGTCTGATTCCCTGCCTCTGATTCCCCGCCTTGATTCCCCATCTCTGATTCACAACCTCTGATTCCCCACCTCTGATTCCCTATATTTGATTCCCCGCCTCTGTTTCCCCGCCTCTGATTCCCCGCCTCTGATTCCCCATATCTGATTCCCCGCCTCTGATTGCCCACCTCTGATTCCCAGCCTCTGATTCGTCAGCTCTGATTCCCCGCCTCTGATTCCCCGCATCTGATTCCCTGCCTCTGATTCCCTGCCTCTGATTCCCCATCTCTGATTCACCACCTTTGATTCGCCACCTCTGATTCCCCATATCTGATTCCCCACCTCTGTATCCCCGCCTCTGATTCCCCGCCTCTGATTCTCCATATCTCATTCCCCGCCTCTGAATCCCCATCTCTGATTCCCGGACTCTGATTCCCCTCCTCTGATTCCCGGCCTCTTATTCCCAGCATCTGATTCCCGGCCTCTGATTCCCGGCCTCTGATTCCCCGCTTCTGATTCCCTGCCTCTGATTCCCCATCTCTGATTCCGTACATCTGATTCCCTGCCTCTGATTCCCCACCTCTGATTCCCCATATCTGATTCCCCGCCTCTGTTTCCCCGCCTCTGTTTCCCCGCCTCTGTTTCCCTATATCTAATTCCCCACCTCTGATGCCCCAACTCTGATTCCCCGCCTCTGATTCCCCAGCTCTGATTCCCCGCCTCTGATTCCATGCATCCGATTCCCCATATCTGATTCCACGCCTCTGTTTCCCCGCCTCTGATTCCCCGCCTCTGTTTCCCCATATCTGATTCCCGCCTCTGATTCCCAACTATGATTCCCCGCCTCTGATTCCCCAGCTCTGATTCCCTGCCTCTGATTCCCCGCGTTCTATTCCCTGCCTCTGATTCCCCGCCTGTGATTCCCAATCACTGATTCACCACCTCTGATTCCCTACCTCTGATTCCCCATATCTAATTCCCCGCCTCTGTTTGCCCGCCTCTGATTCCCCGCCTCTGTTTCCCCATATCTGATTCCCCGCCTCTGAATCCCCAACTCTGATTCCCTGCCTCAGATTCCCCAGCTCTGATTCCCCGCCTTTGATTCCCCCCGTCTGATTCCCAGCCTCTGAATCCCAGTGTCTGATTTCCTGCCTCTGATTCCCCGCCTCTGATTCCCCATCTCTGATTCACCGCCTCTGATTCCCCACCTCTGATTCCCCATCTCTGATTCCGCACATCCAATTCCCTGCCTCTGATTCCCCAACTCTGATTCCCCACCTCTGATTCCCCAGCTCTGATTCCCCGCCTCAGATTCCCCGCGTCTGATTCCCTGCCTCTGATTCCCCGCCTCTGATTCCCCAACTCTGATTCCCCGCTTCTGATTCCCCAGCTCTGAATCCCCGCCTCTGATTCCCCGCGTCTGATTCCCTGCCTCTGATTCCCCGCCTCTGATTCCCCATCTGTGATTCACAACCTCTGATGCCCCTCCTCTGATTCCCCATATCTGATTCCCTGCCTCTGTTTCCTCGCCTCTGATTCCACACCTCCGTTTCCCCATATCTGATTCCCCGCCTCTGATTCCCCAACTCTAATACCCCGCCTCTGATTCCCCAGCTCTGATTCCCCGCCTCTGATTCCCCGCATCTGATTCCCTGCCTCTGATTCCCCGCCTCTGATTCCAGGCCTCTGATTCCCAGCATCTGATTCCGGCCTCTGATTCCCGGCCTCTGATTCCCTGCTTCTGATTCTGATTCCCTGCCTCTGATTCCCCATCTCTGATTCCGCACATCTGATTCCCTGCCTCTGATTCCCCACCTCTGATTAACCATATCTGATTCCCCGCCTCTGTTTCCCCGCCTCTGATTCCCCGCCTCTGTTTCCCAATATCTAAGTCCCCACCTCTGATTCCCCAAATCTGATTCCCCACCTCTGATTCCCCAGCTCTGATTCCCCGCCTCTGATTCCCCGCATCCTATACCCTGCATCTGATTCCAAGCCTCTGATTCCCTGCCTCTGATTCCCAACCTCTGATTCCCCACCTCTGATTCCCCATATCTGATTCCCCGCCTCTGTTTCCCCGCCTCGGATTCCCCGCCTCTGTTTCCCCATATCTGATTCCCGGCCTCTGATTTCCTGCCTCTGATTCCCCATATCTGATTCCCTGCCTCTGATTCCCCAACTCTGATTCCCCGCCTCTGATTCCCCAGCTCTGAATCACCGCCTCTGATTCCCCGCGTCTGATTCCCTGCCTCTGATTCCCCGCCTTGATTCCCCATCTCTGATTCACAACCTCTGATTCCCCACCTCTGATTCCCTATATTTGATTCCCCGCCTCTGTTTCCCCGCCTCTGATTCCCCGCCTCTGATTCCCCATATCTGATTCCCCGCCTCTGATTGCCCACCTCTGATTCCCAGCCTCTGATTCGTCAGCTCTGATTCCCCGCCTCTGATTCCCCGCATCTGATTCCCTGCCTCTGATTCCCTGCCTCTGATTCCCCATCTCTGATTCACCACCTTTGATTCGCCACCTCTGATTCCCCATATCTGATTCCCCACCTCTGTATCCCCGCCTCTGATTCCCCGCCTCTGATTCTCCATATCTCATTCCCCGCCTCTGAATCCCCATCTCTGATTCCCGGACTCTGATTCCCCTCCTCTGATTCCCGGCCTCTTATTCCCAGCATCTGATTCCCGGCCTCTGATTCCCGGCCTCTGATTCCCCGCTTCTGATTCCCTGCCTCTGATTCCCCATCTCTGATTCCGTACATCTGATTCCCTGCCTCTGATTCCCCACCTCTGATTCCCCATATCTGATTCCCCGCCTCTGTTTCCCCGCCTCTGTTTCCCCGCCTCTGTTTCCCTATATCTAATTCCCCACCTCTGATGCCCCAACTCTGATTCCCCGCCTCTGATTCCCCAGCTCTGATTCCCCGCCTCTGATTCCATGCATCCGATTCCCCATATCTGATTCCACGCCTCTGTTTCCCCGCCTCTGATTCCCCGCCTCTGTTTCCCCATATCTGATTCCCGCCTCTGATTCCCAACTATGATTCCCCGCCTCTGATTCCCCAGCTCTGATTCCCTGCCTCTGATTCCCCGCGTTCTATTCCCTGCCTCTGATTCCCCGCCTGTGATTCCCAATCACTGATTCACCACCTCTGATTCCCTACCTCTGATTCCCCATATCTAATTCCCCGCCTCTGTTTGCCCGCCTCTGATTCCCCGCCTCTGTTTCCCCATATCTGATTCCCCGCCTCTGAATCCCCAACTCTGATTCCCTGCCTCAGATTCCCCAGCTCTGATTCCCCGCCTTTGATTCCCCCCGTCTGATTCCCAGCCTCTGAATCCCAGTGTCTGATTTCCTGCCTCTGATTCCCCGCCTCTGATTCCCCATCTCTGATTCACCGCCTCTGATTCCCCACCTCTGATTCCCCATCTCTGATTCCGCACATCCAATTCCCTGCCTCTGATTCCCCAACTCTGATTCCCCACCTCTGATTCCCCAGCTCTGATTCCCCGCCTCAGATTCCCCGCGTCTGATTCCCTGCCTCTGATTCCCCGCCTCTGATTCCCTGCCTCTGATTCCCCATATCTGATTCCCCGCCTCTGATTCCCCAACACTGATTCCCCGCTTCTGATTCCCCAGCTCTGAATCCCCGCCTCTGATTCCCCGCGTCTGATTCCCTGCCTCTGATTCCCCGCCTCTGATTCCCCATCTGTGATTCACAACCTCTGATGCCCCACCTCTGATTCCCCATATCTGATTCCCCGCCTCTGTTTCCCCGCCTCTGATTCCCTGCCTCTGATTCCCCATATCTGATTCCCCGCCTCTGATTGCCCACCTCTGATTCCCTGCGTCTGATACCCTGCCTCTGATTCCCCGCCTCTGATTCCCCATCTCTGATTCACCACCTCTGATTCCCGGCCTCTGATTCCCCATCTCTGATTCCGCACATCCGATTCCCTGCCTATGTTTCCCCACCTCTGATTCCCCGCCTCTGATTCCCCATATCTGATTCCCTGCCTCTGTTTCCCCGCCTCTGATTCCCTACCTCTGTTTCCCCATATCTGATTCCCCGCCTCTGATTCCCCAACTCTAATACCCCGCCTCTGATTCCCCAGCTCTGATTCCCTACCTCTGATTCCCCATATCTAATTCCCCGCCTCTGTTTGCCCGCCTCTGATTCCCCGCCTCTGTTTCCCCATATCTGATTCCCCGCCTCTGAATCCCCAACTCTGATTCCCTGCCTCAGATTCCCCAGCTCTGATTCCCCGCCTTTGATTCCCCCCGTCTGATTCCCAGCCTCTGAATCCCCGTGTCTGATTTCCTGCCTCTGATTCCCCGCCTCTGATTCCCCATCTCTGATTCACCGCCTCTGATTCCCCAGCTCTGATTCCGCCTCTCTGATTCCGCACATCCAATTCCCTGCCTCTGATTCCCCAACTCTGATTCCCCACCTCTGATTCCCCAGCTCTGATTCCCCGCCTCAGATTCCCCGTGTCTGATTCCCTGCCTCTGATTCCCCGCCTCTGATTCCCTGCCTCTGATTCCCCATATCTGATTCCCCGCCTCTGATTCCCCAACTCTGATTCCCCGCTTCTGATTCCCCAGCTCTGAAACCCCGCCTCTGATTCCCCGCGTCTGATTCCCTGCCTCTGATTCCCCGCCTCTGATTCCCCATCTGTGATTCACAACCTCTGATGCCCCTCCTCTGATTCCCCATATCTGATTCCCTGCCTCTGTTTCCTCGCCTCTGATTCCACACCTCCGTTTCCCCATATCTGATTCCCCGCCTCTGATTCCCCAACTCTAATACCCCGCCTCTGATTCCCCAGCTCTGATTCCCCGCCTCTGATTCCCCGCATCTGATTCCCTGCCTCTGATTCCCCGCCTCTGATTCCAGGCCTCTGATTCCCAGCATCTGATTCCGGCCTCTGATTCCCGGCCTCTGATTCCCTGCTTCTGATTCTGATTCCCTGCCTCTGATTCCCCATCTCTGATTCCGCACATCTGATTCCCTGCCTCTGATTCCCCACCTCTGATTCACCATATCTGATTCCCCGCCTCTGTTTCCCCGCCTCTGATTCCCCGCCTCTGTTTCCCAATATCTAAGTCCCCACCTCTGATTCCCCAAATCTGATTCCCCACCTCTGATTCCCCAGCTCTGATTCCCCGCCTCTGATTCCCCGCATCCTATACCCTGCATCTGATTCCAAGCCTCTGATTCCCTGCCTCTGATTCCCAACCTCTGATTCCCCACCTCTGATTCCCCATATCTGATTCCCCGCCTCTGTTTCCCCGCCTCGGATTCCCCGCCTCTGTTTCCCCATATCTGATTCCCGGCCTCTGATTCCCTGCCTCTGATTCCCCATATCTGATTCCCTGCCTCTGATTCCCCAACTCTGATTCCCCGCCTCTGATTCCCCAGCTCTGAATCACCGCCTCTGATTCCCCGCGTCTGATTCCCTGCCTCTGATTCCCCGCCTTGATTCCCCATCTCTGATTCACAACCTCTGATTCCCCACCTCTGATTCCCTATATTTGATTCCCCGCCTCTGTTTCCCCGCCTCTGATTCCCCGCCTCTGATTCCCCATATCTGATTCCCCGCCTCTGATTGCCCACCTCTGATTCCCAGCCTCTGATTCGTCAGCTCTGATTCCCCGCCTCTGATTCCCCGCATCTGATTCCCTGCCTCTGATTCCCTGCCTCTGATTCCCCATCTCTGATTCACCACCTTTGATTCGCCACCTCTGATTCCCCATATCTGATTCCCCACCTCTGTATCCCCGCCTCTGATTCCCCGCCTCTGATTCTCCATATCTCATTCCCCGCCTCTGAATCCCCATCTCTGATTCCCGGACTCTGATTCCCCTCCTCTGATTCCCGGCCTCTTCTTCCCAGCATCTGATTCCCGGCCTCTGATTCCCGGCCTCTGATTCCCCGCTTCTGATTCCCTGCCTCTGATTCCCCATCTCTGATTCCGTACATCTGATTCCCTGCCTCTGTTTCCCCACCTCTGATTCCCCATATCTGATTCCCCGCCTCTGTTTCCCCGCCTCTGTTTCCCCGCCTCTGTTTCCCTATATCTAATTCCCCACCTCTGATGCCCCAACTCTGATTCCCCGCCTCTGATTCCCCAGCTCTGATTCCCCGCCTCTGATTCCATGCATCCGATTCCCCATATCTGATTCCACGCCTCTGTTTCCCCGCCTCTGATTCCCCGCCTCTGTTTCCCCATATCTGATTCCCGCCTCTGATTCCCAACTATGATTCCCCGCCTCTGATTCCCCAGCTCTGATTCCCTGCCTCTGATTCCCCGCGTTCTATTCCCTGCCTCTGATTCCCCGCCTGTGATTCCCAATCACTGATTCACCACCTCTGATTCCCTACCTCTGATTCCCCATATCTAATTCCCCGCCTCTGTTTGCCCGCCTCTGATTCCCCGCCTCTGTTTCCCCATATCTGATTCCCCGCCTCTGAATCCCCAACTCTGATTCCCTGCCTCAGATTCCCCAGCTCTGATTCCCCGCCTTTGATTCCCCCCGTCTGATTCCCAGCCTCTGAATCCCAGTGTCTGATTTCCTGCCTCTGATTCCCCGCCTCTGATTCCCCATCTCTGATTCACCGCCTCTGATTCCCCACCTCTGATTCCCCATCTCTGATTCCGCACATCCAATTCCCTGCCTCTGATTCCCCAACTCTGATTCCCCACCTCTGATTCCCCAGCTCTGATTCCCCGCCTCAGATTCCCCGCGTCTGATTCCCTGCCTCTGATTCCCCGCCTCTGATTCCCTGCCTCTGATTCCCCATATCTGATTCCCCGCCTCTGATTCCCCAACACTGATTCCCCGCTTCTGATTCCCCAGCTCTGAATCCCCGCCTCTGATTCCCCGCGTCTGATTCCCTGCCTCTGATTCCCCGCCTCTGATTCCCCATCTGTGATTCACAACCTCTGATGCCCCACCTCTGATTCCCCATATCTGATTCCCCGCCTCTGTTTCCCCGCCTCTGATTCCCTGCCTCTGATTCCCCATATCTGATTCCCCGCCTCTGATTGCCCACCTCTGATTCCCTGCGTCTGATACCCTGCCTCTGATTCCCCGCCTCTGATTCCCCATCTCTGATTCACCACCTCTGATTCCCGGCCTCTGATTCCCCATCTCTGATTCCGCACATCCGATTCCCTGCCTATGTTTCCCCACCTCTGATTCCCCGCCTCTGATTCCCCATATCTGATTCCCTGCCTCTGTTTCCCCGCCTCTGATTCCCTACCTCTGTTTCCCCATATCTGATTCCCCGCCTCTGATTCCCCAACTCTAATACCCCGCCTCTGATTCCCCAGCTCTGATTCCCTGCCTCTGATTCCCCATCTCCGATTCCGCACATCTGATTCCCTTCCTCTGATTCCCCGCCTCTGATTCCCCGCCTCTGATTCCCTGCCTCTGATTCCCAACCTCTGATTCCCCACCTCTGATTCCCCATATCTGATTCCCCGCCTCTGTTTCCCCGCCTCTGATTCCCCGCCTCTGATTCCCAACTCTGATTCCCCGCCTCTGATTCCCCAGCTCTGATTCCCCGTGTTTGATTCCCTGCCTCTGATTCCCTGCCCTGATTCCCCATCTCTGTTTCACCGCCTTTGATTCGCCACCTCTGATTCCACATATCTGATTCCCCGCCTCTGTTTCCCCGACTCTGATTCCCTTCCTCTGATTCCCAACCTCTGATTCCACACCTCTGATTCCCCATATCTGATTCCCCGCCTCTATTTCCCCATATCTGAATCCCCGCCTCTGATTCCCCAACTCTGATTCCCCGCCTCTGATTCCCCAGCTCTGATTCCCCATCTCTGATTCCCCGCCTCTGATTCCCCGTGTCTGATTCCCTGCCTCTGATTCCCCGCCTCTGATTCCCTGCCTCTGATTCCCTGCCACTGATTCCCTGCCCCTGATTCCCCACCTCTGATTCCCCATATCTGATTCCCCGCCTCTGTTTCCCCGCCTCTGATTCCCCGCCTCTGATTCCCCATATCTGATTCCCTGCCTCTGATTCCCCAACTCTGATTCCCCGCCTCTGATTCCCCAGCTCTGAATCCCCGCCTCTGATTCCCCGTGTCTGATTCCCTGCCTCTGATTCCCCGCCTTGATTCCCCATCTCTGATTCACAACCTCTGATTCCCCACCTCTGATTCCCTATATTTGATTCCCCGCCTCTGTTTCCCCGCCTCTGATTCCCCGCCTCTGATTCCCCATATCTGATTCCCCGCCTCTGATTGCCCACCTCTGATTCCCCGCCTCTGATTCGCCAGCTCTGATTCCCCGCCTCTGATTCCCCGCATCTGATTCCCTGCCTCTGATTCCCCGCCTCTGATTCCCCATCTCTGATTCACCGCCTTTGATTCGCCACCTCTGATTCCCCATATCTGATTCCCCACCTCTGTTTCCCGGCCTCTGATTCCCCGCCTCTGATTCTCCATATCTCATTCCCCGCCTCTGAATCCCCATCTCTGATTCCCGGACTCTGATTCCCCACCTCTGATTCCCGGCCTCTTATTCCCAGCATCTGATTCCCGGCCTCTGATTCCTGGCCTCTGATTACCCGCTTCTGATTCTGATTCCCTGCCTCTGATTCCCCGCCTCTGATTCCCTGCCTCTGATTCCCCATCTCCGATTCCGCACAGGCTCCTCTGATGCTCCTCTGATGCTCCTCTGATGCTCCTCTGATCCTCCTCTGATGCTCCTCTGATGCTCCTCTGATGCTCCTCTGATGCTCCTTTGATGCTCCTCTGATCCTCCTCTGATGCTCCTCTGATGCCTCTCTGATGCTCCTCTGATGCTCCTCTGATGCTCCTCTGATGCTCCTCTGATGCTCCTCTGATGCTCCTCTGATGCTCCTCTGATGCTCCTCTGATGCTCCTCTGATGCTCCTCTGATGCTCCTCTGATGCTCCTCTGATCCTCCTCTGATGCTCCTCTGATGCTCCTCTGATGCTCTTCTGATGCTCCTCTGATGCTCCTCTGATGCTCCTCTGAGGCTCCTCTGATGCTCCTCTGATGCTCCTCTGATGCTCCTCTGATGCTCCTCTGATGCTCCTCTGATGATCCTGTGATGCTCCTCTGATGCTCCTGTGATCCTCCTCTGATGCTCCTCTGCTGCTCCTCTTCTGCTCCTCTGATGCTCCTCTGATGCTCCTCAAATGCTCCTCTGAGGCTCCTCTGATGCTCCTCTGATGCTCCTCTGATCCTCCTCTGATGCTCCTCTGATGCTCCTCTGATGCTCCTCTGATGCTCCTCTGATGCTCCTCTGATGCTCCTCTGATCCTCCTCTGATGCTCCTCTGATGCTCCTCTGATGCTCCTCTGATGCTCCTCTGATGCTCCTCTGATGCTCCAATGATGCTCCTCTGATGCTCCTGTGATGCTCCTCTGATGCTCCTCTGATGCTCCTGTGATGCTCCTCTGATGCTCATCTGATGCTCCTCTGCTGTTCCTCTGATGCACCACTGATGCTCCAATGATGCTCCTCTGATGCTCCTGTGATGCTCCTCTGATGCTCCTCTGATGCTCCTCTGATGCTCCTCTGATGCTCCTCTGATGCTCCTCTGATGCTCCTCTGATGCTCCTCTGTTGCTCCTCTGATGCTCCCCTGATGCTCCTCTGATGCTCCTCTGATGCTCCACTGATGCTCTTCTGATGCTCCTCTGATGCTCCTCTGATGCTCCTCTGATGGTCCTCTGATGCTCCTCTGAGGCTCCTCTGAGGCTCCTCTGATGCTCCTCTGATGCTCCTCTGATGCTCCTCTGATGTTCCTCTGATGCTCCTCTGAGGCTCCTCTGAGGCTCCTCTGATGCTCCTCTGATGCTCCTCTGATGCTCCTCTGAGGCTCCTCTGATGCTCCTCTGATTCTCCTCTGATGCTCCTCTGATCCTCCTCTGATGCTCCTCTGATGCTCCTCTGATGCTCATCTGATGCTCCTCTGATACTCCTCTGATGCTCCTCTGAGGCTCCTCTGATGCTCCTCTGATGCTCCTCTGATGCTCCTCTGATGCTCCTCTGATGCTCCTCTGATGCTCCTGTGATCCTCCTCTGATGCTCCTGTGCTGCTCCTCTGATGCTCCTCTGATGCTCCTCTGATGCTCCTCTGAGGCTCCTCTGATGCTCCTCTGATGCTCCTCTGATGCTCCTGCTCCTGCTCCTGCTCCTGCTCCTGCTCCTGCTCCTGCTCCTGCTCCTGCTCCTGCTCCTGCTCCTGCTCCTGCTCCTGCTCCTGCTCCTGCTCCTGCTCCTGCTCCTGCTCCTGCTCCTGCTCCTGCTCCTGCTCCTGCTCCTGTTCCTGCTCCTGCTCCTGCTCCTGCACCTCTGATGCTCCTCTGATGCACCTCTGATGCTCCTCTGATTCTCCTCTGATACTCCTCTGATGCTCCTCAGATGCTCCTCTGATGCTCCTCTGATGCTCCTCTGATGCTCCTCTGATACTCCTCTGATGCTCCTCAGATGCTCCTCTGATGCTCATCTGATGCTCCTCTGATGCTCCTCTGATGCTCCTCTGATGCACCTCTGATGCTCCTCTGATGCTCCTCTGATACTCCTCTGATGCTCCTCAGATGCTCCTCTGATGCTCCTCTGATTCTCCTCTGATGCTCCTCAGATGCTCCTCTGATGCTCATCTGATGCTCCTCTGATGCTCCTCTGATGCTCCTCTGATGCTCCTCTGATCCTCCTCTGATGCTCCTCTGATGCTCCTCTGATGCTCCTCTGATGCTCCTCTGATGCTCCTCTGATGCTCCTCTGATGCTCCTCTGATGCTCCTCTGATCCTCCTCTGATGCTCCTCTGATGCTCCTCTGATGCTCCTCTGATGCTCCTCTGATGCTCCTCTAATGCTCCTCTGATGCTCCTCTGATGCTCCTCTGATCCTCCTCTGATGCTCCACTGATGCTCCTCTGATGCTCCTCTGATGCTCCTCTGATGCTCCTCTGATGCTCCTGCTCCTGCTCCTGCTCCTGCTCCTGCTCCTGCTCCTGCTCCTGCTCCTGCTCCTCTGATGCTCCTCTGATGCTCCTCTGATGCTCCTCTGATGCTCCTCTGATGCTCCTCTGATGCTCCTCTGATGCTCCTCTGATGCTCCTCTGATCCTCCTCTGATGCTCCACTGATGCTCCTCTGATGCTCCACTGATGCTCCTCTGATGCTCCTCTGATGCTCCTCTGATGCTCCTCTGATGCTCCTCTGATGCTCCTCTGACGCTCCTGCTCCTGCTCCTGCTCCTCTGATGCTCCTCTGATGACGTCTGATGCTCCTGCTCCTGCTCCTGCTCCTGCCCCTGCTCCTGCTCCTCTGATGCTCCTCTGATGCTCCTCTGATCCTCCTCTGATGCTCCTCTGATGCTCCTCTGATGCTCCTCTGAGGCTCCTCTGATGCTCCTCTGATGCTCCTCTGATGCTCCTCTGATGCTCCTCTGATGCTCCTGTGATGCTCCTCTGATGCTCCTCTGATGCTCCTGTGATGCTCCTGTGATGCTCCTCTGCTGCTCCTCTGATGCTGATCTGATTCTCCTCTGATGCTCCTCTGATGCTCCTCTGATGCTCCTCTGATGCTCCTCTGATGCTCCTCTGATCCTCCTCTGATGCTCCTCTGATGCTCCTCTGATGCTCCTCTGATGCTCCTCTGAGGCTCCTCTGATGCTCCTCTGATGCTCCTCTGATGCTCCTCTGATGCTCCTCTGATGCTCCTCTGATACTCCTCTGATGCTCCTCTGATGCTCCTGTGATGCTCCTGTGATGCTCCTCTGCTGCTCCTCTGATGCTCATCTGATGCTCCTCTGATTCTCCTCTGATGCTCCTCTGATGCTCCTCTGATGCTCCTCTGATGCTCCTCTGATCCACCTCTGATGCTCCTCTGATGCTCCTCTGATGCTGCTCTGATGCTCCTCTGATGCTCCTCTGATGCTCCTCTGATGCTCCTCTGATGCTCCTCTGATGCTCCTGTGATGCTCCTCTGATGCTCCTGTGATCCTCCTCTGATGCTCCTCTGATGCTCCTCTGATGCTCCTCTGATCCTCCTCTGATGCTCCTCTGATGCTCCTCTGATGCTCCTCTGATGCTCCTCTGATGCTCCTCTGATGCTCCTCTGATGCTCCTCTGAGGCACCTCTGAGGCTCCTCTGATTCTCTTCTGATGCTCCTCTGATGCTCCTCTGATGCTCCTCTGATGCTCCTGTGATGCTCCTCTGATGCTCCTGTGATGCTCCTCTGCTGTTCCTCTGATGTTCCTCTGATGCTCCTCTGATGCTCCTCTGATGCTCCTCTGATGCTCCTCTGAGGCTCCTCTGATGCTCCTCTGATGCTCCTCTGATCCTCCTCTGATGCTCCTCTGATGCTCCTCTGATGCTCCTCTGATCCTCCTCTGATGCTCCTCTGATGCTCCTCTGATGCTCCTCTGATGCTCCTCTGATGCTCCTCTGATGCTCCTCTGATGCTCCTGCTCCTGCTCCTGCTCCTGCTCCTGCTCCTGCTCCTGCTCCTGCTCCTGCTCCTGCTCCTGCTCCTGCTCCTGCTCCTGCTCCTGCTCCTGTTCCTGCTCCTGCTGCTGCTCCTGCTCCTGCACCTCTGATGCTCCTCTGATGCACCTCTGATGCTCCTCTGATGCTCCTCTGATACTACTCTGATGCTCCTTAGATGCTCCTCTGATGCTCCTCTGATGCTCCTCTGATGCTCCTCTGATGCCTCTGTGATGCTCCTTTGATGCTCCTCTGATTCTCCTCTGATGCTCCGCTGATGCTCCTCTGATGCTCCTCTGATGCTCCTCTGATGATCCTCTGATCCTCCTCTGATGCTCCACTGATGCTCCTCTGATGCTCCTGTGATGCTCCTGTAATGCTCCTCTGATTCTCCTCTGATGCTCCTCTGATGCTCCTCTGATGCTCCTCTGATGCTCCTCTGATGCTCCTCTGATGCTCCTCTGATGTTCCTCTGATGCTCCTCTGATGCTCCTTTGATGCTCCTGCTCCTGCTCCTGTTCCTGCTCCTGCTCCTGCTCCTGCTCCTGCTCCTGCTCCTGCTCCTGCTCCTGCTCCTGCTCCTGCTCCTGCTCATGCTCCTGCCCCTGCTCCTGCTCCTGCTCCTGCTCCTGCTCCTGCTCCTGCTCCTGCTCTTGCTCCTGCTCCTGCTCCTGCTCCTGTTCCTGCTCCTGCTGCTGCTCCTGCTCCTGCACTTCTGATGCTCCTCTGATGCACCTCTGATGCTCCTCTGATGCTCCTCTGATACTCCTCTGATGCTCCTTAGATGCTCCTCTGATGCTCCTCTGATGCTCCTCTGATGCCTCTGTAATGCTCCTCTGATGCTCCTCTGATTCTCCTCTGATGCTCCGCTGATGCTCCTCTGATGCTCCTCTGATGCTCCTCTGATGATCCTCTGATCCTCCTCTGATGCTCCACTGATGCTCCTGTTTTGCTCCTGTTTTGCTCCTGTAATGCTCCTCTGATGCTCCTCTGATGCTCCTCTGATGCTCCTCTGATGCTCCTCTGATGCTCCTCTGATGCTCCTGCTCCTGCTCCTGCTCCTGCTCCTGCTCCTGCTCCTGCTCCTGCTCCTGCTCCTGCTCCTGCTCCTGCTCCTGCTCCTTCTCCTGCTCCTGCTCCTGCTGCTGCTCCTGCTCCTGCTCCTGCTCCTGCTCCTGCTCCTGCTCCTGTTCCAGCTCCTGCTCCTGCTCCTGCACCTCTGATGCTCCTCTGATGCACCTCTGATGCTCCTCTGATTCTCCTCTGATACTCCTCTGATGCTCCTCAGATGCTCCTCTGATGCTCCTCTGATGCTGCTCTGATGCTCCTCTGATACTCCTCTGATGCTCCTCAGATGCTCCTCTGATGCTCCTCTGATGCTCCTCTGATGCTCCTCTGATGCTCCTCTGATGCACCTCTGATGCTCCTCTGATGCACCTCTGATGCTCCTCTGATGCTCCTCTGATACTCCTCTGATGCTCCTCAGATGCTCCTCTGATGCTCCTCTGATACTCCTCTGATGCTCCTCAGATGCTCCTCTGATGCTCCTCTGATGCTCCTCTGATGCTCCTCTGATGCTCCTCTGATCCTCCTCTGATGCTCCTCTGATGCTCCTCTGATGCTCCTCTGATGCTCCTCTGATGCTCCTCTGATGCTCCTCTGATGCTCCTCTGATCCTCCTCTGATGCTCCTCTGATGCTCCTCTGATGCTCCTCTGATGCTCCTCTGATGCTCCTCTAATGCTCCTCTGATGCTCCTCTGATGCTCCTCTGATCCTCCTCTGATGCTCCACTGATGCTCCTCTGATGCTCCTCTGATGCTCCTCTGATGCTCCTCTGATGCTCCTGCTCCTGCTCCTGCTCCTGCTCCTGCTCCTGCTCCTGCTCCTGCTCCTCTGATGCTCCTCTGATGCTCCTCTGATGCTCCTCTGATGCTCCTCTGATGGTCCTCTGATGCTCCTCTGATGCTCCACTGATGCTCCTCTGATCCTCCTCTGATGCTCCACTGATGCTCCTCTGATGCTCCACTGATGCTCCTCTGATGCTCCTCTGATGCTCCTCTGATGCTCCTCTGATGCTCCTCTGATGCTCCTCTGACGCTCCTCTGATGCTCCTCTGATGCTCCTCTGATGCTCCTGCTCCTGCTCCTGCTCCTCTGATGCTCCTCTGATGACCTCTGATGCTCCTGCTCCTGCTCCTGCTCCTGCTCCTGCTCCTCTGATGCTCCTCTGATGCTCCTCTGATCCTCCTCTGATGCTCCTCTGATGCTCCTCTGATGCTCCTCTGAGGCTCCTATTATGCTCCTCTGATGCTCCTCTGATGCTCCTCTGATGCTCCTCTGATGCTCCTCTGATGCTCCTGTGATGCTCCTCTGATGCTCCTCTGATGCTCCTCTGATGCTCCTGTGATGCTCCTCTGATGCTCCTCTGCTGCTCCTCTGATGCTGATCTGATTCTCCTCTGATGCTCCTCTGATGCTCCTCTGATGCTCCTCTGATGCTCCTCTGATGCTCCTCTGATCCTCCTCTGATGCTCCTCTGATGCTCCTCTGATGCTCCTCTGATGCTCCTCTGAGGCTCCTCTGATGCTCCTCTGATGCTCCTCTGATGCTCCTCTGATGCTCCTCTGATGCTCCTCTGATACTCCTCTGATGCTCCTCTGATGCTCCTGTGATGCTCCTCTGATGCTCCTCTGCTGCTCCTCTGATGCTCATCTGATGCTCCTCTGATTCTCCTCTGATGCTCCTCTGATGCTCCTCTGATGCTCCTCTGATGCTCCTCTGATCCACCTCTGATGCTCCTCTGATGCTCCTCTGATGCTCCTCTGATGCTCCTGTGATGCTCCTCTGATGCTCCTCTGCTGCTCCTCTGATGCTCATCTGATGCTCCTCTGATTCTCCTCTGATGCTCCTCTGATGCTCCTCTGATGCTCCTCTTATGCTCCTCTGATCCTCCTCTGATGCTCCTCTGATGCTACTCTGTTGCTCCACTGATGCTCCTCTGATGCTCCTCTGATGCTCCTCTGATGCTCCTCTGATGCTCCTCTGATGCTCCTCTGATGCTCCTCTGATCCTCCTCTGCTGCTCCTCTGATGCTCCTCTGATGCTCCTCTGATGCTCCTCTGACGCTCCTCTGAGGCTCCTCTGATGCTCCTCTGATGCTCCTCTGATGCTCCTCTGATGCTCCTCTGATGCTCCTCTGATGCTCCTCTGATGCTCCTGTGATGCTCCTGTGATGCTCCTGTGATCCTCCTCTGATGCTCCTCTGATGCTCCTCTGATGCTCCTCTGATGCTCCTCTGAGGCTCCTCTGATGCTCCTCTGATGCTCCTCTGATGCTCCTCTGATGCTCCTCTGATGCTCCTCTGATACTCCTCTGATGCTCCTCTGATGCTCCTGTGATGCTCCTCTGATGCTCCTCTGCTGCTCCTCTGATGCTCATCTGATGCTCCTCTGATTCTCCTCTGATGCTCCTCTGATGCTCCTCTGATGCTCCTCTGATCCACCTCTGATGCTCCTCTGATGCTCCTCTGATGCTCCTCTGATGCTCCTGTGATGCTCCTCTGATGCTCCTCTGCTGCTCCTCTGATGCTCATCTGATGCTCCTCTGATTCTCCTCTGATGCTCCTCTGATGCTCCTCTGATGCTCCTCTTATGCTCCTCTTATGCTCCTCTGATCCTCCTCTGATGCTCCTCTGATGCTACTCTGTTGATCCTCTGATGCTCCTCTGATGCTCCTCCGATGCTCCTCTGATGCTCCTCTGATGCTCCTCTGATGCTCCTCTGATGCTCCTCTGATCCTCCTCTGCTGCTCCTCTGATCCACCTCTGATGCTCCTCTGATGCACCTCTGATGCTCCTCTGATGCTCCTGTGATGCTCCTCTGATGCTCCTCTGCTGCTCCTCTGATGCTCCTCTGATGCTCCTCTGATTCTCCTCTGATGCTCCTCTGATGCTCCTCTGATGCTCCTCTGATGCTCCTCTTATGCTCCTCTGATCCTCCTCTGATGCTCCTCTGATGCTACTCTGTTGCTCCTCTGATGCTCCTCTGATGCTCCTCTGATGCTCCTCTGATGCTCCTCTGATGCTCCTCTGATGCTCCTCTGATCCTCCTCTGCTGCTCCTCTGATGCTCCTCTGATGCTCCTCTGATGCTCCTGTGATGCTCCTCTGATGCTCCTGTGATCCTCCTCTGATGCTCCTCTGATGCTCCTGTGATCCTCCTCTGATGCTCCTCTGATGCTCCTCTGATGCTCCTCTGATCCTCCTCTGATGCTCCTGTGATACTCCTCTGATGCTCCTCTGATGCTCCTCTGATGCTCCTGTGATGCTCCTCTGATGCTCCTCTGCTGCTCCTCTGATGCTCCTCTGATGCTCCTCTGATGCTCCTCTGATGCTCCTCTGATCCTCCTCTGATGCTCCTCTGATGCTCCTCTGATGCTCCTCTGATGCTCCTCTGATGCTCCTCTGATGCTCCTCTGATGCTCCTCTGATGCTCCTCTGATGCTCCTCTGATGCTCCTCTGATGCTCCTGTGATGCTCCTCTGATGCTCCTGTGATGCTCCTCTGATGCTCATCTGATGCTCCTCTGATTCTCCTCTGATGCTCCTCTGATTCTCCTCTGATGCTCCACTGATGCTCCTCTGATGCTCCTCTGAAGCTCCTCTGATGCTCCTCTGATGCTCCTCTGATGCTCCTCTGATGCTCCTCTGATGCTCCTGTGATGCTCCTCTGATGCTCCTCTGCTGCTCCTCTGATGCTCATCTGATGCTCCTCTGATTCTCCTCTGATGCTCCTCTGATGCTCCTCTGATGCTCCTCTTATGCTCCTCTGATCCTCCTCTGATGCTCCTCTGATGCTACTCTGTTGCTCCTCTGATGCTCCTCTGATGCTCCTCTGATGCTCCTCTGATGCTCCTCTGATGCTCCTCTGATGCTCCTCTGATGCTCCTCTGATCCTCCTCTGCTGCTCCTCTGATGCTCCTCTGATGCTCCTCTGATGCTCCTCTGATGCTCCTCTGATGCTCCTCTGATGCTCCTCTGATGCTCCTGTGATGCTCCTCTGATGCTCCTGTGATCCTCCTCTGATGCTCCTCTGATGCTCCTCTGATGCTCCTCTGATGCTCCTCTGATGCTCCTCTGCTGCTCCTCTGATGCTCCTCTGATGCTCCTCTGATGCTCCTCTGATGCTCCTCTGAGGCTCCTCTGATGCTCCTCTGATGCTCCTGTGATGCTCCTCTGATGCTCCTGTGATCCTCCTCTGCTGCTCCTCTGATGCTCCTCTGATGCTCCTCTGATGCCATCTGATGCTCCTGTGATGCTCCTCTGATGCTCCTGTGATGCTCCTCTGATGCTCCTGTGATCCTCCTCTGATGCTCCTCTGATGCTCCTCTGATGCTCCTCTGATCCTCCTCTGATGCTCCTCTGATGCTCCTCAAATGCTCCTCTGATGCTCCTCTGATGCTCCTCTGAGGCACCTCTGAGGCTCCTCTGAGGCACCTCTGAGGCTCCTCTGATTCTCTTCTGATGCTCCTCTGATGCTCCTCTGATGCTCCTCTGATGCTCCTGTGATGCTCCTCTGATGCTCCTGTGATGCTCCTCTGCTGTTCCTCTGATGTTCCTCTCATGCTCCTCTGATGCTCCTCTGATGCTCCTCTGATGCTCCTCTGAGGCTCCTCTGATGCTCCTCTGATGCTCCTCTGATCCTCCTCTGATGCTCCTCTGATACTCCTCTGATGCTCCTCTGATGCTCCTCTGATGCTCCTATGATGCTCCTCTGATGCTCCTCTGATGCTCCTCTGATGCTCCTCTGATGCTCCTCTGATGCTCCTCTGATGCTCCTCTGATGCTCCTCTGATGCTCCTCTGATCCTCCTCTGATGCTCCTCTGATGCTCCTCTGATGCTCCTCTGATGCTCCTCTGATGCTCCTCTGATGCTCCTCTGATGCTCCTGCTCCTGCTCCTGCTCCTGCTCCTGCTCCTGCTCCTGCTCCTGCTCCTGCTCCTGCTCCTGCTCCTGCTCCTGCTCCTGCTCCTGCTCCTGCTCCTGCTCCTGCTCCTGCTCCTGCTCCTGCTCCTGCTCCTGCTCATGCTCCTGCCCCTGCTCCTGCTCCTGCTCCTGCTCCTGCTCCTGCTCCTGCTCCTGCTCCTGCTCCTGCTCCTGTTCCTGCTCCTGCTGCTGCTCCTGCTCCTGCACCTCTGATGCTCCTCTGATGCACCTCTGATGCTCCTCTGATGCTCCTCTGATACTCCTCTGATGCTCCTTAGATGCTCCTCTGATGCTCCTCTGATGCTCCTCTGTTGCTCCTCTGATGCCTCTGTAATGCTCCTCTGATGCTCCTCTGATTCTCCTCTGATGCTCCACTGATGCTCCTCTGATGCTCCTCTGATGCTCCTCTGATACTCCTCTGATGCTCCTTAGATGCTCCTCTGATGCTCCTCTGATGCTCCTCTGATGCTCCTCTGATGCCTCTGTAATGCTCCTCTGATGCTCCTCTGATTCTCCTCTGATGCTCCGCTGATGCTCCTCTGATGCTCCTCTGATGCTCCTCTGATGATCCTCTGATCCTCCTCTGATGCTCCACTGATGCTCCTCTGATGCTCCTGTGATGCTCCTCTAATGCTCCTCTGATGCTCCTCTGATGCTCCTCTGATGCTCCTCTGATGCTCCTCTGATGCTCCTCTGATGCTCCTCTGATGCTCCTGTGATGCTCCTCTGATGCTCCTCTGCTGCTCCTCTGATGCTGATCTGATTCTCCTCTGATGCTCCTCTGATGCTCCTCTGATGCTCCTCTGATGCTCCTCTGATGCTCCTCTGATCCTCCTCTGATGCTCCTCTGATGCTCCTCTAATGCTCCTCTGATGCTCCTCTGAGGCTCCTCTGATGCTCCTCTGATGCTCCTCTGATGCTCCTCTGATGCTCCTCTGATGCTCCTCTGATACTCCTCTGATGCTCCTCTGATGCTCCTGTGATGCTTCTCTGCTGCTCCTCTGATGCTCATCTGATGCTCCTCTGATTCTCCTCTGATGCTCCTCTGATGCTCCTCTGATGCTCCTCTGATGCTCCTCTGATCCACCTCTGATGCTCCTCTGATGCTCCTCTGATGCTCCTCTGATGCTCCTGTGATGCTCCTGTGATGCTCCTCTGCTGCTCCTCTGATGCTCATCTGATGCTCCTCTGATTCTCCTCTGATGCTCCTCTGATGCTCCTCTGATGCTCCTCTTATGCTCCTCTGATCCACCTCTGAAGCTCCTCTGATGCTCCTCTGATGCTCCTCTGATGCTCCTCTGATGCTCCTCTGATGCTCCTCTGATGCTCCTCTGATGCTCCTCTGATGCTCCTCTGATGCTCCTCTGATCCTCCTCTGCTGCTCCTCTGATGCTCCTCTGATGCTCCTCTGATGCTCCTCTGATGCTCCTCTGATGCTCCTCTGATGCTCCTCTGATGCTCCTCTGATGCCTCTGTGATGCTCCTCTGATGCTCCTCTGATTCTCCTCTGATGCTCCGCTGATGCTCCTCTGATGCTCCTCTGATGCTCCTCTGATGATCCTCTGATCCTCCTCTGATGCTCCTCTGATGCTCCTCTGATGCTCCTCTGATGCTCCTCTGAGGCTCCTCTGATGCTCCTCTGATGCTCCTCTGAGGCACCTCTGAGGCTCCTCTGATTCTCTTCTGATGCTCCTCTGATGCTCCTCTGATGCTCCTCTGATGCTCCTGTGATGCTCCTCTGATGCTCCTGTGATGCTGCTCTGCTGTTCCTCTGATGTTCCTCTGATGCTCCTCTGATGCTCCTCTGATGCTCCTCTGATGCTCCTCTGAGGCTCCTCTGATGCTCCTCTGATGCTCCTCTGATCCTCCTCTGATGCTCCTCTGATACTCCTCTGATGCTCCTCTGATGCTCCTCTGATGCTCCTATGATGCTCCTCTGATGCTCCTCTGATGCTCCTCTGATGCTCCTCTGATGCTCCTCTGATGCTCCTCTGATGCTCCTCTGATGCTCCTCTGATCCTCCTCTGATGCTCCTCTGATGCTCCTCTGATGCTCCTCTGATGCTCCTCTGATGCTCCTCTGATGCTCCTCTGATGCTCCTGCTCCTGCTCCTGCTCCTGCTCCTGCTCCTGCTCCTGCTCCTGCTCCTGCTCCTGCTCCTGCTCCTGCTCCTGCTCCTGTTCCTGCTCCTGCTGCTGCTCCTGCTCCTGCACCTCTGATGCTCCTCTGATGCACCTCTGATGCTCCTCTGATGCTCCTCTGATACTCCTCTGATGCTCCTTAGATGCTCCTCTGATGATCCTCTGATGCTCCTCTGATGCTCCTCTGATGCCTCTGTGATGCTCCTCTGATGCTCCTCTGATTCTCCTCTGATGCTCCGCTGATGCTCCTCTGATCCTCCTCTGATGCTCCACTGATGCTCCTCTGATGCTCCTCTGATGCTCCTCTGAATCTCCTCTGATGCTCCTCTGATGCTCCTCTGATGCTCCTCTGATGCTCCTCTGATGTTCCTCTGATGCTCCTCTGATGCTCCTTTGATGCTCCTGCTCCTGCTCCTGCTCCTGCTCCTGCTCCTGCTCCTGCTCCTGCTCCTGCTCCTGCTCCTGCTCCTGCTCCTGCTCCTGCTCCTGCTCATGCTCCTGCCCCTGCTCCTGCTCCTGCTCCTGCTCCTGCTCCTGCACCTGCTCCTACTCCGGCTCCTGCTCCGGCTCCTGCTCCGGCTCCTGCTCCTGCACCTCCGATGCTCCTGCTCCTGCTCGATGCTCCTCTGATGCACCTCTGATGCTCCTCTGATGCTCCTCTGATGCTGCACTGATGCTTCTCAGATGCTCCTCTGATGCACCTCTGATGCTCCTCTGATGCTCCTATGATGCTCCTCTGATGCTCCTCTGATGCTCCTGTGATGCTCCTCTGATGCTCCTCTGCTGCTCCTCTGATGCTCCTCTGATGCTCCTCTGATTCTCCTCTGATGCTCCTCTGATGCTCCTCTGATGCTCCTCTGATGCTCCTCTTATGCTCCTCTGATCCTCCTCTGATGCTCCTCTGATGCTACTCTGTTGCTCCTCCGATGCTCCTCTGATGCTCCTCTGATGCTCCTCTGATGCTCCTCTGATGCTCCTCTGATGCTCCTCTGATGCTCCTCTGATCCTCCTCTGCTGCTCCTCTGATGCTCCTCTGATGCTCCTCTGATGCTCCTGTGATGCTCCTCTGATGCTCCTCTGAGGCTCCTCTGATGCTCCTCTGATGCACCTCTGATGCTCCTCTGATGCTCCTCTGATGCTCCTCTGATGCTCCTCTGACGCTCCTCTGATGCTCCTCTGATGCTCCTCTGATGCTCCTGCTCCTGCTCCTGCTCCTCTGATGCTCCTCTGATGACCTCTGATGCTCCTGCTCCTGCTCCTGCTCCTGCTCCTGCTCCTGCTCCTCTGATGCTCCTCTGATCCTCCTCTGATGCTCCTCTGATGCTCCTCTGATGCTCCTCTGAGGCTCCTCTGATGCTCCTCTGATGCTCCTCTGATGCTCCTCTGATGCTCCTCTGATGCTCCTGTGATGCTCCTCTGATGCTCCTCTGATGCTCCTGTGATGCTCCTCTGATGCTCCTCTGCTGCTCCTCTGATGCTGATCTGATTCTCCTCTGATGCTCCTCTGATGCTCCTCTGATGCTCCTCTGATGCTCCTCTGATGCTCCTCTGATCCTCCTCTGATGCTCCTCTGATGCTCCTCTCATGCTCCTCTGATGCTCCTCTGACGCTCCTCTGATGCTCCTCTGATGCTCCTCTGATGCTCCTGTGATGCTCCTCTGATGCTCCTCTGATACTCCTCTGATGCTCCTCTGATGCTCCTGTGATGCTCCTCTGATGCTCCTCTGCTGCTCCTCTGATGCTCATCTGATGCTCCTCTGATTCTCCTCTGATGCTCCTCTGATGCTCCTCTGATGCTCCTCTGCTGCTCCTCTGATGCTCCTCTGATGCTCCTCTGCTGCTCCTCTGATGCTCATCTGATGCTCCTCTGATTCTCCTCTGATGCTCCTCTGATGCTCCTCTGATGCTCCTCTTATGCTCCTCTGATCCTCCTCTGATGCTCCTCTGATGCTCCTCTGATGCTCCTCTGATGCTACTCTGATGCTCCTCTGATGCTCCTCTGATGCTCCTCTGATGCTCCTCTGATGCTCCTCTGATGCTCCTCTGATGCTCCTCTGATGCTCCTCTGATCCTCCTCTGCTGCCCCTCTGATGCTCCTCTGATGCTCCTCTGATGCTCCTCTGATGCTCCTCTGATGCTCCTCTGATGCTCCTCTGAGGCTCCTCTGATGCTCCTCTGATGCTCCTCTGATGCTCCTCTGATGCTCCTCTGATGCTCCTCTGATGCTCCTCTGATGCTCCTGTGATGCTCCTCTGATGCTCCTCTGCTGCTCCTCTGATGCTCATCTGATGCTCCTCTGATTCTCCTCTGATGCTCCACTGATGTTCCTCTGATGCTCCTATGATGCTCCTCTGATCCACCTCTGATGCTCCTCTGATGCTCCTCTGATGCTCCTCTGATGCTCCTGTGATGCTCCTCTGATGCTCCTCTGCTGCTCCTCTGATGCTCATCTGATGCTCCTCTGATTCTCCTCTGATGCTCCTCTGATGCTCCTCTGATGCTCCTCTTATGCTCCTCTGATCCTCCTCTGATGCTCCTCTGATGCTACTCTGTTGCTCCTCTGATGCTCCTCTGATGCTCCTCTGATGCTCCTCTGATGCTCCTCTGATGCTCCTCTGATGCTCCTCTGATGCTCCTCTGATCCTCCTCTGCTGCTCCTCTGATGCTCCTCTGATGCTCCTCTGATGCTCCTCTGATGCTCCTCTGAGGTTCCTCTGATGCTCCTCTGATGCTCCTGTGATGCTCCTCTGATGCTCCTGTGATCCTCCTCTGATGCTCCTCTGATGCTCCTCTGATGCTCCTCTGATGCTCCTCTGATGCTCCTCTGCTGCTCCTCTGATGCTCCTCTGATGCTCCTCTGATGCTCCTCTGATGCTCCTCTGAGGCTCCTCTGATGCTCCTCTGATGCTCCTGTGATGCTCCTCTGATGCTCCTGTGATCCTCCTCTGCTGCTCCTCTGATGCTCCTCTGATGCTCCTCTGATGCTCCTCTGATGCTCCTCTGATGCTCCTCTGATGCTCCTCTGATGCTCCTGTGATGCTCCTCTGATGCTCCTGTGATCCTCCTCTGATGCTCCTCTGATGCTCCTCTGATGCTCCTCTGATCCTCCTCTGATGCTCCTCTGATGCTCCTCTGATGCTCCTCTGATGCTCCTCAAATGCTCCTCTGATGCTCCTCTGATGCTCCTCTGAGGCACCTCTGAGGCTCCTCTGATTCTCTTCTGATGCTCCTCTGATGCTCCTCTGATGCTCCTCTGATGCTCCTGTGATGCTCCTCTGATGCTCCTGTGATGCTCCTCTGCTGTTCCTCTGATGTTCCTCTGATGCTCCTCTGATGCTCCTCTGATGCTCCTCTGATGCTCCTCTGAGGCTCCTCTGATGCTCCTCTGATGCTCCTCTGATCCTCCTCTGATGCTCCTCTGATACTCCTCTGATACTCCTCTGATGCTCCTCTGATGCTCCTATGATGCTCCTCTGATGCTCCTCTGATGCTCCTCTGATGCTCCTCTGATGCTCCTCTGATGCTCCTCTGATGCTCCTCTGATGCTCCTCTGATGCTCCTCTGATGCTCCTCTGATGCTCCTCTGATGCTCCTCTGATGCTCCTGCTCCTGCTCCTGCTCCTGCTCCTGCTCCTGCTCCTGCTCCTGCTCCTGCTCCTGCTCCTGCTCCTGCTCCTGCTCCTGCTCCTGTTCCTGCTCCTGCTGCTGCTCCTGCTCCTGCACCTCTGATGCTCCTCTGATGCACCTCTGATGCTCCTCTGATGCTCCTCTGATACTCCTCTGATGCTCCTTAGATGCTCCTCTGATGCTCCTCTGATGCTCCTCTGATGCTCCTCTGATGCCTCTGTGATGCTCCTCTGATGCTCCTCTGATTCTCCTCTGATGCTCCGCTGATGCTCCTCTGATGCTCCTCTGATGCTCCTCTGATGATCCTCTGATCCTCCTCTGATGCTCCACTGATGCTCCTCTGATGCTCCTGTGATGCTCCTGTAATGCTCCTCTGATTCTCCTCTGATGCTCCTCTGATGCTCCTCTGATGCTCCTCTGATGCTCCTCTGATGCTCCTCTGATGCTCCTCTGATGTTCCTCTGATGCTCCTTTGATGCTCCTGCTCCTGCTCCTGCTCCTGCTCCTGCTCCTGCTCCTGCTCCTGCTCCTGCTCCTGCTCCTGCTCCTGCTCCTGCTCCTGCTCCTGCTCATGCTCCTGCCCCTGCTCCTGCTCCTGCTCCTGCTCCTGCTCCTGCTCCTGCTCCTGCTCCTGCTCCTGCTCCTGTTCCTGCTCCTGCTGCTGCTCCTGCTCCTGCACCTCTGATGCTCCTCTGATGCACCTCTGATGCTCCTCTGATGCTCCTCTGATACTCCTCTGATGCTCCTTAGATGCTCCTCTGATGCTCCTCTGATGCTCCTCTGATGCTCCTCTGATGCCTCTGTAATGCTCCTCTGATGCTCCTCTGATTCTCCTCTGATGCTCCACTGATGCTCCTCTGATGCTCCTCTGATGCTCCTCTGATACTCCTCTGATGCTCCTTAGATGCTCCTCTGATGCTCCTCTGATGCTCCTCTGATGCTCCTCTGATGCCTCTGTAATGCTCCTCTGCTGCTCCTCTGATTCTCCTCTGATGCTCCGCTGATGCTCCTCTGATGCTCCTCTGATGCTCCTCTGATGATCCTCTGATCCTCCTCTGATGCTCCTCTGATGCTCCTCTGATGCTCCTGTGATGCTCCTCTAATGCTCCTCTGATGCTCCTCTGATGCTCCTCTGATGCTCCTCTGATGCTCCTCTGATGCTCCTCTGATGCTCCTCTGATGCTCCTCTGATGCTCCTCTGATGCTTCTCTGATGCTCCTCTGATGCTCCTGTGATTCTCCTCTGATGCTCCTCTGATGCTCCTCTGATGCTCCTGTGATGCTCCTCTGATGCTCCTCTGCTGCTCCTCTGATGCTGATCTGATTCTCCTCTGATGCTCCTCTGATGCTCCTCTGATGCTCCTCTGATGCTCCTCTGATGCTCCTCTGATCCTCCTCTGATGCTCCTCTGATGCTCCTCTAATGCTCCTCTGATGCTCCTCTGAGGCTCCTCTGATGCTCCTCTGATGCTCCTCTGATGCTCCTCTGATGCTCCTCTGATGCTCCTCTGATACTCCTCTGATGCTCCTCTGATGCTCCTGTGATGCTCCTCTGCTGCTCCTCTGATGCTCATCTGATGCTCCTCTGATTCTCCTCTGATGCTCCTCTGATGCTCCTCTGATGCTCCTCTGATCCACCTCTGATGCTCCTCTGATGCTCCTCTGATGCTCCTCTGATGCTCCTGTGATGCTCCTCTGATGCTCCTCTGCTGCTCCTCTGATGCTCATCTGATGCTCCTCTGATTCTCCTCTGATGCTCCTCTGATGCTCCTCTGATGCTCCTCTTATGCTCCTCTGATCCACCTCTGATGCTCCTCTGATGCTCCTCTGATGCTCCTCTGATGCTCCTCTGATGCTCCTCTGATGCTCCTCTGATGCTCCTCTGATGCTCCTCTGATGCTCCTCTGATCCTCCTCTGCTGCTCCTCTGATGCTCCTCTGATGCTCCTCTGATGCTCCTCTGATGCTCCTCTGATGCTCCTCTGATGCTCCTCTGATGCTCCTCGGAGGCTCCTCTGATGCTCCTCTGATGCTCCTCTGATGCTCCTCTGATGCTCCTCTGATGCTCCTCTCATGCTCCTGTGATGCTCCTGTGATGCTCCTCTGATGCTCCTGTGATCCTCCTCTGATGCTCCTCTGATGCTCCTCTGATGCTCCTCTGATGCTCCTCTGAGGCTCCTCTGATACTCCTCTGATGCTCCTCTGATGCTCCTGTGATGCTCCTCTGATGCTCCTCTGCTGCTCCTCTGATGCTCATCTGATACTCCTCTGATTCTCCTCTGATGCTCCTCTGATGCTCCTCTGCTGCTCCTCTGATGCTCATCTGATACTCCTCTGATTCTCCTCTGATGCTCCTCTGATGCTCCTCTGATGCTCCTCTGATGCTCCTCTGATCCACCTCTGATGCTCCTCTGATGCTCCTCTGATGCTCCTCTGATGCTCCTGTGATGCTCCTCTGATGCTCCTCTGCTGCTCCTCTGATGCTCATCTGATGCTCCTCTGATTCTCCTCTGATGCTCCTCTGATGCTCCTCTGATGCTCCTCTTATGCTCCTCTTATGCTCCTCTGATCCTCCTCTGATGCTCCTCTGATGCTACTCTGTTGCTCCTCTGATGCTCCTCTGATGCTCCTCTGATGCTCCTCTGATGCTCCTCTGATGCTCCTCTGATGCTCCTCTGATCCTCCTCTGCTGCTCCTCTGATCCACCTCTGATGCTCCTCTGATGCTCCTCTGATGCTCCTCTGATGCTCCTGTGATGCTCCTCTGATGCTCCTCTGCTGCTCCTCTGATGCTCCTCTGATGCTCCTCTGATTCTCCTCTGATGCTCCTCTGATGCTCCTCTGATGCTCCTCTTATGCTCCTCTGATCCTCCTCTGATGCTCCTCTGATGATTCTCTGTTGCTCCTCTGATGCTCCTCTGATGCTCCTCTGATGCTCCTCTGATGCTCCTCTGATGCTCCTCTGATGCTCCTCTGATCCTCCTCTGCTGCTCCTCTGATGCTCCTCTGATGCTCCTCTGATGCTCCTCTGATGCCCCTCTGAGGCTCCTCTGATGCTCCTCTGATGCTCCTCTGATGCTCCTCTGATGCTCCTCTGATGCTCCTCTGATGCTCCTCTGATGCTCCTGTGATGCTCCTCTGATGCTCCTGTGATCCTCCTCTGATGCTCCTCTGATGCTCCTCTGATGCTCCTCTGATCCTCCTCTGATGCTCCTCTGATGCTCCTCTGATGCTCCTGTGATGCTCCTCTGATGCTCCTCTGATGCTCCTCTGATGCTCCTGTGATGCTCCTCTGATGCTCCTCTGCTGCTCCTCTGATGCTCCTCTGATTCTCCTCTGATGCTCCTCTGATGCTCCTCTGATGCTCCTGTGATGCTCCTCTGATGCTCCTCTGCTGCTCCTCTGATGCTGATCTGATTCTCCTCTGATGCTCCTCTGATGCTCCTCTGATGCTCCTCTGATGCTCCTCTGATGCTCCTCTGATCCTCCTCTGATGCTCCTCTGATGCTCCTCTCATGCTCCTCTGATGCTCCTCTGAGGCTCCTCTGATGCTCCTCTGATGCTCCTCTGATGCTCCTGTGATGCTCCTCTGATGCTCCTCTGATACTCCTCTGATGCTCCTCTGATGCTCCTGTGATTCTCCTCTGATGCTCCTCTGCTGCTCCTCTGATGCTCATCTGATGCTCCTCTGATTCTCCTCTGATGCTCCTCTGATGCTCCTCTGATGCTCCTCTGCTGCTCCTCTGATGCTCCTCTGATGCTCCTCTGCTGCTCCTCTGATGCTCATCTGATGCTCCTCTGATTCTCCTCTGATGCTCCTCTGATGCTCCTCTGATGCTCCTCTTATGCTCCTCTGATCCTCCTCTGATGCTCCTCTGATGCTCCTCTGATGCTCCTCTGATGCTACTCTGATGCTCCTCTGATGCTCCTCTGATGCTCCTCTGATGCTCCTCTGATGCTCCTCTGATGCTCCTCTGATGCTCCTCTGATGCTCCTCTGATCCTCCACTGCTGCCCCTCTGATGCTCCTCTGATGCTCCTCTGATGCTCCTCTGATGCTCCTCTGATGCTCCTCTGATGCTCCTCTGAGGCTCCTCTGATGCTCCTCTGATGCTCCTCTGATGCTCCTCTGATGCTCCTCTGATGCTCCTCTGATGCTCCTCTGATGCTCCTGTGATGCTCCTCTGATGCTCCTCTGCTGCTCCTCTGATGCTCATCTGATGCTCCTCTGATTCTCCTCTGATGCTCCACTGATGCTCCTCTGATGCTCCTCTGATGCTCCTCTGATCCACCTCTGATGCTCCTCTGATGCTCCTCTGATGCTCCTCTGATGCTCCTGTGATGCTCCTCTGATGCTCCTCTGCTGCTCCTCTGATGCTCATCTGATGCTCCTCTGATTCTCCTCTGATGCTCCTCTGATGCTCCTCTGATGCTCCTCTTATGCTCCTCTGATCCTCCTCTGATGCTCCTCTGATGCTACTCTGTTGCTCCTCTGATGCTCCTCTGATGCTCCTCTGATGCTCCTCTGATGCTCCTCTGATGCTCCTCTGATGCTCCTCTGATGCTCCTCTGATCCTCCTCTGCTGCTCCTCTGATGCTCCTCTGATGCTCCTCTGATGCTCCTCTGATGCTCCTCTGAGGTTCCTCTGATGCTCCTCTGATGCTCCTGTGATGCTCCTCTGATGCTCCTGTGATCCTCCTCTGATGCTCCTCTGATGCTCCTCTGATGCTCCTCTGATGCTCCTCTGATGCTCCTCTGCTGCTCCTCTGATGCTCCTCTGATGCTCCTCTGATGCTCCTCTGAGGCTCCTCTGATGCTCCTCTGATGCTCCTGTGATGCTCCTCTGATGCTCCTGTGATCCTCCTCTGCTGCTCCTCTGATGCTCCTCTGATGCTCCTCTGATGCTCCTCTGATGCTCCTCTGATGCTCCTCTGATGCTCCTGTGATGCTCCTCTGATGCTCCTGTGATCCTCCTCTGATGCTCCTCTGATGCTCCTCTGATGCTCCTCTGATCCTCCTCTGATGCTCCTCTGATGCTCCTCTGATGCTCCTCTGATGCTCCTCAAATGCTCCTCTGATGCTCCTCTGATGCTCCTCTGAGGCACCTCTGAGGCTCCTCTGATTCTCTTCTGATGCTCCTCTGATGCTCCTCTGATGCTCCTCTGATGCTCCTGTGATGCTCCTCTGATGCTCCTGTGATGCTCCTCTGCTGTTCCTCTGATGTTCCTCTGATGCTCCTCTGATGCTCCTCTGATGCTCCTCTGATGCTCCTCTGAGGCTCCTCTGATGCTCCTCTGATGCTCCTCTGATCCTCCTCTGATGCTCCTCTGATACTCCTCTGATGCTCCTCTGATGCTCCTCTGATGCTCCTATGATGCTCCTCTGATGCTCCTCTGATGCTCCTCTGATGCTCCTCTGATGCTCCTCTGATGCTCCTCTGATGCTCCTCTGATGCTCCTCTGATGCTCCTCTGATCCTCCTCTGATGCCCTCTGATGCTCCTCTGATGCTCCTCTGATGCTCCTCTGATGCTCCTCTGATGCTCCTCTGATGCTCCTGCTCCTGCTCCTGCTCCTGCTCCTGCTCCTGCTCCTGCTCCTGCTCCTGCTCCTGCTCCTACTCCTGCTCCTGCTCCTGCTCCTGTTCCTGCTCCTGCTGCTGCTCCTGCTCCTGCACCTCTGATGCTCCTCTGATGCACCTCTGATGCTCCTCTGATGCTCCTCTGATACTCCTCTGATGCTCCTTAGATGCTCCTCTGATGCTCCTCTGATGCTCCTCTGATGCTCCTCTGATGCCTCTGTGATGCTCCTCTGATTCTCCTCTGAGGCTCCGCTGATGCTCCTCTGATGCTCCTCTGATGCTCCTCTGATGATCCTCTGATCCTCCTCTGATGCTCCACTGATGCTCCTCTGATGCTCCTGTGATGCTCCTGTAATGCTCCTCTGATTCTCCTCTGATGCTCCTCTGATGCTCCTCTGATGCTCCTCTGATGCTCCTCTGATGCTCCTCTGATGCTCCTCTGATGTTCCTCTGATGCTCCTTTGATGCTCCTGCTCCTGCTCCTGCTCCTGCTCCTGCTCCTGCTCCTGCTCCTGCTCCTGCTCCTGCTCCTGCTCCTGCTCCTGCTCCTGCTCCTGCTCCTGCTCATGCTCCTGCCCCTGCTCCTGCTCCTGCTCCTGCTCCTGCTCCTGCTCCTGCTCCTGCTCCTGCTCCTGCTCCTGTTCCTGCTCCTGCTGCTGCTCCTGCTCCTGCACCTCTGATGCTCCTCTGATGCACCTCTGATGCTCCTCTGATGCTCCTCTGATGCTCCTCTGATGCTCCTCTGATGCCTCTGTAATGCTCCTCTGATGCTCCTCTGATTCTCCTCTGATGCTCCACTGATGCTCCTCTGATGCTCCTCTGATGCTCCTCTGATACTCCTCTGATGCTCCTTAGATGCTCCTCTGATGCTCCTCTGATGCTCCTCTGATGCTCCTCTGATGCCTCTGTAATGCTCCTCTGATGCTCCTCTGATTCTCCTCTGATGCTCCGCTGATGCTCCTCTGATGCTCCTCTGATGCTCCTCTGATGATCCTCTGATCCTCCTCTGATGCTCCACTGATGCTCCTCTGATGCTCCTGTGATGCTCCTCTAATGCTCCTCTGATGCTCCTCTGATGCTCCTCTGATGCTCCTCTGATGCTCCTCTGATGCTCCTCTGATGCTCCTCTGATGCTCCTCTGATGCTCCTGTGATGCTCCTCTGCTGCTCCTCTGATGCTCATCTGATGCTCCTCTGATTCTCCTCTGATGCTCCTCTGATGCTCCTCTGATGCTCCTCTGATGCTCCTCTGATCCACCTCTGATGCTCCTCTGATGCTCCTCTGATGCTCCTCTGATGCTCCTGTGATGCTCCTCTGATGCTCCTCTGCTGCTCCTCTGATGCTCATCTGATGCTCCTCTGATTCTCCTCTGATGCTCCTCTGATGCTCCTCTGATGCTCCTCTTATGCTCCTCTGATCCACCTCTGATGCTCCTCTGATGCTCCTCTGATGCTCCTCTGATGCTCCTCTGATGCTCCTCTGATGCTCCTCTGATGCTCCTCTGATGCTCCTCTGATCCTCCTCTGCTGCTCCTCTGATGCTCCTCTGATGCTCCTCTGATGCTCCTCTGATGCTCCTCTGATGCTCCTCTGATGCTCCTCTGATGCTCCTCTGATGCTCCTCTGATGCTCCTCTGATGCTCCTCTGATGCTCCTCTGATGCTCCTCTGATGCTCCTGTGATCCTCCTCTGATGCTCCTCTGATGCTCCTCTGATGCTCCTCTGATCCTCCTCTGGTGCTCCTCTGATGCTCCTCTGATGCTCCTCTGATGCTCCTCTGATGCTCCTCTGATGCTCCTCTGATGCTCCTCTGAGGCACCTCTGAGGCTCCTCTGATTCTCTTCTGATGCTCCTCTGATGCTCCTCTGATGCTCCTCTGATGCTCCTGTGATGCTCGTCTGATGCTCCTGTGATGCTGCTCTGCTGTTCCTCTGATGTTCCTCTGATGCTCCTCTGATGCTCCTCTGATGCTCCTCTGATGCTCCTCTGAGGCTCCTCTGATGCTCCTCTGATGCTCCTCTGATCCTCCTCTGATGCTCCTCTGATACTCCTCTGATGCTCCTCTGATGCTCCTCTGATGCTCCTATGATGCTCCTCTGATGCTCCTCTGATGCTCCTCTGATGCTCCTCTGATGCTCCTCTGATGCTCCTCTGATGCTCCTCTGATGCTCCTCTGATCCTCCTCTGATGCTCCTCTGATGCTCCTCTGATGCTCTTCTGATGCTCCTCTGATGCTCCTCTGATGCTCCTCTGATGCTCCTGCTCCTGCTCCTGCTCCTGCTCCTGCCCCTGCTCCTGCTCCTGCTCCTGCTCCTGCTCCTGCTCCTGCTCCTGTTCCTGCTCCTGCTGCTGCTCCTGCTCCTGCACCTCTGATGCTCCTCTGATGCACCTCTGATGCTCCTCTGATGCTCCTCTGATACTCCTCTGATGCTCCTTAGATGCTCCTCTGATGCTCCTCTGATGCTCCTCTGATGCTCCTCTGATGCCTCTGTGATGCTCCTCTGATGCTCCTCTGATTCTCCTCTGATGCTCCGCTGATGCTCCTCTGATCCTCCTCTGATGCTCCACTGATGCTCCTCTGATGCTCCTCTGATGCTCCTCTGAATCTCCTCTGATGCTCCTCTGATGCTCCTCTGATGCTCCTCTGATGCTCCTCTGATGTTCCTCTGATGCTCCTCTGATGCTCCTTTGATGCTCCTGCTCCTGCTCCTGCTCCTGCTCCTGCTCCTGCTCCTGCTTCTGCTCCTGCTCCTGCTCCTGCTCCTGCTCCTGCTCCTGCTCCTGCTCATGCTCCTGCCCCTGCTCCTGCTCCTGCTCCTGCTCCTGCTCCTGCACCTGCTCCTACTCCGGCTCCTGCTCCGGCTCCTGCTCCGGCTCCTGCTCCTGCACCTCCGATGCTCCTGCTCCTGCTCGATGCTCCTCTGATGCACCTCTGATGCTCCTCTGATGCTCCTCTGATGCTCCACTGATGCTTCTCAGATGCTCCTCTGATGCACCTCTGATGCTCCTCTGATGCTCCTATGATGCTCCTCTGATGCTCCTCAGATGCTCCTCTGATGCACCTCTGATGCTCCTCTGATGCTCCTCTGATGCTCCTCTGATGCTCCTCTGATACTCCTCTGATGCTCCTCTGAGGCTCCTCTGATGCTCCTCTGATGCTCCTCTGATGCTCCTCTGATGCTCCTCTGATGCTCCTGTGATGCTCCTCTGATGCTCCTCAGATGCTCCTCTGATGCACCTCTGATGCTCCTCTGATGCTCCTCTGATGCTCCTCTGATGCTCCTCTGATGCTCCTCTGTTGCTCCTCTGATGCTCCTCTGATGCTCCTCTGATGCTCCAATGATGCTCCTCAGATGCTCCTCTGATGCTCCTCTGAGGCTCCTCTGATGCTCCTCTGATGCACCTCTGATGCTCCTCTGATGCTCCTCTGATGCTCCTCTGATGCTCCTCTGACGCTCCTCTGATGCTCCTCTGATGCTCCTCTGATGCTCCTGCTCCTGCTCCTGCTCCTCTGATGCTCCTCTGATGACCTCTGATGCTCCTGCTCCTGCTCCTGCTCCTGCTCCTGCTCCTGCTCCTCTGATGCTCCTCTGATGCTCCTCTGATCCTCCTCTGATGCTCCTCTGATGCTCCTCTGATGCTCCTCTGAGGCTCCTCTGATGCTCCTCTGATGCTCCTCTGATGCTCCTCTGATGCTCCTCTGATGCTCCTCTGATGCTCCTGTGATGCTCCTCTGATGCTCCTCTGATGCTCCTGTGATGCTCCTCTGATGCTCCTCTGCTGCTCCTCTGATGCTGATCTGATTCTCCTCTGATGCTCCTCTGATGCTCCTCTGATGCTCCTCTGATGCTCCTCTGATGCTCCTCTGATCCTCCTCTGATGCTCCTCTGATGCTCCTCTCATGCTCCTCTGATGCTCCTCTGATCCTCCTCTGATGCTCCTCTGATGCTCCTCTGATGCTCCTCTGAGGCTCCTCTGATGCTCCTCTGATGCTCCTCTGATGCTCCTCTGATGCTCCTCTGATGCTCCTCTGATGCTCCTGTGATGCTCCTCTGATGCTCCTCTGATGCTCCTGTGATGCTCCTCTGATGCTCCTCTGCTGCTCCTCTGATGCTGATCTGATTCTCCTCTGATGCTCCTCTGATGCTCCTCTGATGCTCCTCTGAGGTTCCTCTGATGCTCCTCTGATGCTCCTGTGATGCTCCTCTGATGCTCCTGTGATGCTCCTGTGATCCTCCTCTGATGCTCCTCTGATGCTCCTCTGATGCTCCTCTGATCCTCCTCTGGTGCTCCTCTGATCCTCCTCTGATGCTCCTCTGATACTCCTCTGATGCTCCTCTGATGCTCCTCTGATGCTCCTATGATGCTCCTCTGATGCTCCTCTGATGCTCCTCTGATGCTCCTCTGATGCTCCTCTGATGCTCCTCTGATGCTCCTCTGATGCTCCTCTGATGCTCCTCTGATCCTCCTCTGATGTTCCTCTGATGCTCCTCTGATGCTCCTCTGATGCTCCTCTGATGCTCCTCTGATGCTCCTCTGATGCTCCTGCTCCTGCTCCTGCTCCTGCTCCTGCTCCTGCTCCTGCTACTGCTCCTGCTCCTGCTCCTGCTCCTGCTCCTGCTCCTGCTCCTGTTCCTGCTCCTGCTGCTGCTCCTGCTCCTGCACCTCTGATGCTCCTCTGATGCACCTCTGATGCTCCTCTGATGCTCCTCTGATACTCCTCTGATGCTCCTTAGATGCTCCTCTGATGCTCCTCTGATGCTCCTCTGATGCTCCTCTGATGCCTCTGTGATGCTCCTCTGATGCTCCTCTGATTCTCCTCTGATGCTCCGCTGATGCTCCTCTGATGCTCCTCTGATGCTCCTCTGATGATCCTCTGATCCTCCTCTGATGCTCCACTGATGCTCCTCTGATGCTCCTGTGATGCTCCTGTAATGCTCCTCTGATTCTCCTCTGATGCTCCTCTGATGCTCCTCTGATGCTCCTCTGATGCTCCTCTGATGCTCCTCTGATGCTCCTCTGATGTTCCTCTGATGCTCCTTTGATGCTCCTGCTCCTGCTCCTGCTCCTGCTCCTGCTCCTGCTCCTGCTCCTGCTCCTGCTCCTGCTCCTGCTCCTGCTCCTGCTCCTGCTCATGCTCCTGCCCCTGCTCCTGCTCCTGCTCCTGCTCCTGCTCCTGCTCCTGCTCCTGCTCCTGCTCCTGCTCCTGTTCCTGCTCCTGCTGCTGCTCCTGCTCCTGCACCTCTGATGCTCCTCTGATGCACCTCTGATGCTCCTCTGATGCTCCTCTGATACTCCTCTGATGCTCCTTAGATGCTCCTCTGATGCTCCTCTGATGCTCCTCTGATGCCTCTGTAATGCTCCTCTGATGCTCCTCTGATTCTCCTCTGATGCTCCACTGATGCTCCTCTGATGCTCCTCTGATGCTCCTCTGATACTCCTCTGATGCTCCTTAGATGCTCCTCTGATGCTCCTCTGATGCTCCTCTGATGCTCCTCTGATGCCTCTGTAATGCTCCTCTGATGCTCCTCTGATTCTCCTCTGATGCTCCGCTGATGCTCCTCTGATGCTCCTCTGATGCTCCTCTGATGATCCTCTGATCCTCCTCTGATGCCCCACTGATGCTCCTCTGATGCTCCTGTGATGCTCCTCTAATGCTCCTCTGATGCTCCTCTGATGCTCCTCTGATGCTCCTCTGATGCTCCTCTGATGCTCCTCTGATGCTTCTCTGATGCTCCTCTGATGCTCCTGTGATGCTCCTCTGATGCTCCTCTGATGCTCCTCTGATGCTCCTGAGATGCTCCTCTGATGCTCCTCTGCTGCTCCTCTGATGCTGATCTGATTCTCCTCTGATGCTCCTCTGATGCTCCTCTGATGCTCCTCTGATGCTCCTCTGATGCTCCTCTGATCCTCCTCTGATGCTCCTCTGATGCTCCTCTAATGCTCCTCTGATGCTCCTCTGATGCTCCTGTGATGCTCCTCTGCTGCTCCTCTGATGCTCATCTGATGCTCCTCTGATTCTCCTCTGATGCTCCTCTGATGCTCCTCTGATGCTCCTCTGAGGTTCCTCTGATGCTCCTCTGATGCTCCTGTGATGCTCCTCTGATGCTCCTGTGATGCTCCTGTGATCCTCCTCTGATGCTCCTCTGATGCTCCTCTGATGCTCCTCTGATCCTCCTCTGGTGCTCCTCTGATCCTCCTCTGATGCTCCTCTGATACTCCTCTGATGCTCCTCTGATGCTCCTCTGATGCTCCTATGATGCTCCTCTGATGCTCCTCTGATGCTCCTCTGATGCTCCTCTGATGCTCCTCTGATGCTCCTCTGATGCTCCTCTGATGCTCCTCTGATGCTCCTCTGATCCTCCTCTGATGCTCCTCTGATGCTCCTCTGATGCTCCTCTGATGCTCCTCTGATGCTCCTCTGATGCTCCTCTGATGCTCCTGCTCCTGCTCCTGCTCCTGCTCCTGCTCCTGCTCCTGCTACTGCTCCTGCTCCTGCTCCTGCTCCTGCTCCTGCTCCTGCTCCTGTTCCTGCTCCTGCTGCTGCTCCTGCTCCTGCACCTCTGATGCTCCTCTGATGCACCTCTGATGCTCCTCTGATGCTCCTCTGATACTCCTCTGATGCTCCTTAGATGCTCCTCTGATGCTCCTCTGATGCTCCTCTGATGCTCCTCTTATGCCTCTGTGATGCTCCTCTGATGCTCCTCTGATTCTCCTCTGATGCTCCGCTGATGCTCCTCTGATGCTCCTCTGATGCTCCTCTGATGATCCTCTGATCCTCCTCTGATGCTCCACTGATGCTCCTCTGATGCTCCTGTGATGCTCCTGTAATGCTCCTCTGATTCTCCTCTGATGCTCCTCTGATGCTCCTCTGATGCTCCTCTGATGCTCCTCTGATGCTCCTCTGATGCTCCTCTGATGTTCCTCTGATGCTCCTTTGATGCTCCTGCTCCTGCTCCTGCTCCTGCTCCTGCTCCTGCTCCTGCTCCTGCTCCTGCTCCTGCTCCTGCTCCTGCTCCTGCTCCTGCTCCTGCTCCTGCTCATGCTCCTGCCCCTGCTCCTGCTCCTGCTCCTGCTCCTGCTCCTGCTCCTGCTCCTGCTCCTGCTCCTGCTCCTGTTCCTGCTCCTGCTGCTGCTCCTGCTCCTGCACCTCTGATGCTCCTCTGATGCACCTCTGATGCTCCTCTGATGCTCCTCTGATACTCCTCTGATGCTCCTTAGATGCTCCTCTGATGCTCCTCTGATGCTCCTCTGATGCCTCTGTAATGCTCCTCTGATGCTCCTCTGATTCTCCTCTGATGCTCCACTGATGCTCCTCTGATGCTCCTCTGATGCTCCTCTGATACTCCTCTGATGCTCCTTAGATGCTCCTCTGATGCTCCTCTGATGCTCCTCTGATGCTCCTCTGATGCCTCTGTAATGCTCCTCTGATGCTCCTCTGATTCTCCTCTGATGCTCCGCTGATGCTCCTCTGATGCTCCTCTGATGCTCCTCTGATGATCCTCTGATCCTCCTCTGATGCCCCACTGATGCTCCTCTGATGCTCCTGTGATGCTCCTCTAATGCTCCTCTGATGCTCCTCTGATGCTCCTCTGATGCTCCTCTGATGCTCCTCTGATGCTCCTCTGATGCTTCTCTGATGCTCCTCTGATGCTCCTGTGATGCTCCTCTGATGCTCCTCTGATGCTCCTCTGATGCTCCTGAGATGCTCCTCTGATGCTCCTCTGCTGCTCCTCTGATGCTGATCTGATTCTCCTCTGATGCTCCTCTGATGCTCCTCTGATGCTCCTCTGATGCTCCTCTGATGCTCCTCTGATCCTCCTCTGATGCTCCTCTGATGCTCCTCTAATGCTCCTCTGATGCTCCTCTGAGGCTCCTCTGATGCTCCTCTGATGCTCCTCTGATGCTCCTCTGATGCTCCTCTGATGCTCCTCTGATACTCCTCTGATGCTCCTCTGATGCTCCTGTGATGCTCCTCTGCTGCTCCTCTGATGCTCATCTGATGCTCCTCTGATTCTCCTCTGATGCTCCTCTGATGCTCCTCTGATGCTCCTCTGATGCTCCTCTGATCCACCTCTGATGCTCCTCTGATGCTCCTCTGATGCTCCTCTGATGCTCCTGTGATGCTCCTCTGATGCTCCTCTGCTGCTCCTCTGATGCTCATCTGATGCTCCTCTGATTCTCCTCTGATGCTCCTCTGATGCTCCTCTGATGCTCCTCTTATGCTCCTCTGATCCACCTCTGATGCTCCTCTGTTGCTCCTCTGATGCTCCTCTGATGCTCCTCTGATGCTCCTCTGATGCTCCTCTGATGCTCCTCTGATGCTCCTCTGATGCTCCTCTGATGCTCCTCTGATCCTCCTCTGCTGCTCCTCTGATGCTCCTCTGATGCTCCTCTGATGCTCCTCTGATGCTCCTCTGATGCTCCTCTGATGCTCCTCTGATGCTCCTCTGATGCTCCTCTGATGCTCCTCTGATGCTCCTCTGATGCTCCTCTGATGCTCCTGTGATGCTCCTCTGATGCTCCTGTGATCCTCCTCTGATGCTCCTCTGATGCTCCTCTGATGCTCCTCTGATCCTCCTCAGGTGCTCCTCTGATGCTCCTCTGATGCTCCTCTGATGCTCCTCTGATGCTCCTCTGATGCTCCTCTGATGCTCCTCTGAGGCACCTCTGAGTCTCCTCTGATTCTCTTCTGATGCTCCTCTGATGCTCCTCTGATGCTCCTCTGATGCTCCTGTGATGCTCCTCTGATGCTCCTGTGATGCTGCTCTGCTGTTCCTCTGATGTTCCTCTGATGCTCCTCTGATGCTCCTCTGATGCTCCTCTGATGCTCCTCTGAGGCTCCTCTGATGCTCCTCTGATGCTCCTCTGATCCTCCTCTGATGCTCCTCTGATACTCCTCTGATGCTCCTCTGATGCTCCTCTGATGCTCCTATGATGCTCCTCTGATGCTCCTCTGATGCTCCTCTGATGCTCCTCTGATGCTCCTCTGATGCTCCTCTGATGCTCCTCTGATGCTCCTCTGATCCTCCTCTGATGCTCCTCTGATGCTCCTCTGATGCTCCTCTGATGCTCCTCTGATGCTCCTCTGATGCTCCTCTGATGCTCCTGCTCCTGCTCCTGCTCCTGCTCCTGCTCCTGCTCCTGCTCCTGCTCCTGCTCCTGCTCCTGCTCCTGTTCCTGCTCCTGCTGCTGCTCCTGCTCCTGCACCTCTGATGCTCCTCTGATGCACCTCTGATGCTCCTCTGATGCTCCTCTGATACTCCTCTGATGCTCCTTAGATGCTCCTCTGATGCTCCTCTGATGCTCCTCTGATGCTCCTCTGATGCCTCTGTGATGCTCCTCTGATGCTCCTCTGATTCTCCTCTGATGCTCCGCTGATGCTCCTCTGATCCTCCTCTGATGCTCCACTGATGCTCCTCTGATGCTCCTCTGATGCTCCTCTGAATCTCCTCTGATGCTCCTCTGATGCTCCTCTGATGCTCCTCTGATGCTCCTCTGATGTTCCTCTGATGCTCCTCTGATGCTCCTTTGATGCTCCTGCTCCTGCTCCTGCTCCTGCTCCTGCTCCTGCTCCTGCTCCTGCTCCTGCTCCTGCTCCTGCTCCTGCTCCTGCTCCTGCTCCTGCTCATGCTCCTGCCCCTGCTCCTGCTCCTGCTCCTGCTCCTGCTCCTGCACCTGCTCCTACTCCGGCTCCTGCTCTGGCTCCTGCTCCGGCTCCTGCTCCTGCACCTCCGATGCTCCTGCTCCTGCTCGATGCTCCTCTGATGCACCTCTGATGCTCCTCTGATGCTCCTCTGATGCTCCACTGATGCTTCTCAGATGCTCCTCTGATGCACCTCTGATGCTCCTCTGATGCTCCTATGATGCTCCTCTGATGCGCCTCAGATGCTCCTCTGATGCACCTCTGATGCTCCTCTGATGCTCCTCTGATGCTCCTCTGATGCTCCTCTGATACTCCTCTGATGCTCCTCTGAGGCTCCTCTGATGCTCCTCTGATGCTCCTCTGATGCTCCTCTGATGCTCCTCTGATGCTCCTGTGATGCTCCTCTGATGCTCCTCAGATGCTCCTCTGATGCACCTCTGATGCTCCTCTGATGCTCCTCTGATGCTCCTCTGATGCTCCTCTGATGCTCCTCTGTTGCTCCTCTGATGCTCCTCTGATGCTCCTCTGATGCTCCAATGATGCTCCTCAGATGCTCCTCTGATGCTCCTCTGAGGCTCCTCTGATGCTCCTCTGATGCACCTCTGATGCTCCTCTGATGCTCCTCTGATGCTCCTCTGATGCTCCTCTGACGCTCCTCTGATGCTCCTCTGATGCTCCTCTAATGCTCCTGCTCCTGCTCCTGCTCCTCTGATGCTCCTCTGATGACCTCTGATGCTCCTGCTCCTGCTCCTGCTCCTGCTCCTGCTCCTGCTCCTCTGATGCTCCTCTGATGCTCCTCTGATCCTCCTCTGATGCTCCTCTGATGCTCCTCTGATGCTCCTCTGAGGCTCCTCTGATGCTCCTCTGATGCTCCTCTGATGCTCCTCTGATGCTCCTCTGATGCTCCTCTGATGCTCCTGTGATGCTCCTCTGATGCTCCTCTGATGCTCCTGTGATGCTCCTCTGATGCTCCTCTGCTGCTCCTCTGATGCTGATCTGATTCTCCTCTGATGCTCCTCTGATGCTCCTCTGATGCTCCTCTGATGCTCCTCTGATGCTCCTCTGATCCTCCTCTGATGCTCCTCTGATGCTCCTCTCATGCTCCTCTGATGCTCCTCTGAGGCTCCTCTGATGCTCCTCTGATGCTCCTCTGATGCTCCTGTGATGCTCCTCTGATGCTCCTCTGATACTCCTCTGATGCTCCTCTGATGCTCCTGTGATGCTCCTCTGATGCTCCTCTGCTGCTCCTCTGATGCTCATCTGATGCTCCTCTGATTCTCCTCTGATGCTCCTCTGATGCTCCTCTGATGCTCCTCTGCTGCTCCTCTGATGCTCCTCTGATGCTCCTCTGCTGCTCCTCTGATGCTCATCTGATGCTCCTCTGATTCTCCTCTGATGCTCCTCTGATGCTCCTCTGATGCTCCTCTTATGCTCCTCTGATCCTCCTCTGATGCTCCTCTGATGCTCCTCTGATGCTCCTCTGATGCTCCTCTGATGCTACTCTGATGCTCCTCTGATGCTCCTCTGATGCTCCTCTGATGCTCCTCTGATGCTCCTCTGATGCTCCTCTGATGCTCCTCTGATGCTCCTCTGATCCTCCTCTGCTGCCCCTCTGATGCTCCTCTGATGCTCCTCTGATGCTCCTCTGATGCTCCTCTGAGGCTCCTCTGATGCTCCTCTGATGCTCCTCTGATGCTCCTCTGATGCTCCTGTGATGCTCCTCTGATGCTCCTGTGATCCTCCTCTGATGCTCCTCTGATGCTCCTCTGATGCTCCTCTGATCCTCCTCTGATGCTCCTCTGATGCTCCTCTGATGCTCCTCTGATGCTCCTCTGATGCTCCTCTGATCCTCCTCTGATGCTCCTCTGATACTCCTCTGATGCTCCTCTGATGCTCCTATGATGCTCCTCTGATGCTCCTCTGATGCTCCTCTGATGCTCCTCTGATGCTCCTGCTCCTGCTCCTGCTCCTGTTTTGCTCCTGTAATGCTCCTCTGATGCACCTCTGATGCTCCTCTGATGCACCTCTGATGCTCCTCTGATGCTCCTCTGATACTCCTCTGATGCTCCTCAGATGCTCCTCTGATGCTCCTCTGATACTCCTCTGATGCTCCTCAGATGCTCCTCTGATGCTCCTCTGATGCTCCTCTGATGCTCCTCTGATGCTCCTCTGATGCTCCTCTGATCCTCCTCTGATGCTCCTCTGATGCTCCTCTGATGCTCCTCTGATGCTCCTCTGATGCTCCTCTGATGCTCCTCTGATGCTCCTCTGATCCTCCTCTGATGCTCCTCTGATGCTCCTCTGATGCTCCTCTGATGCTCCTCTGATGCTCCTCTAATGCTCCTCTGATGCTCCTCTGATGCTCCTCTGATCCTCCTCTGATGCTCCACTGATGCTCCTCTGATGCTCCTCTGATGCTCCTCTGATGCTCCTCTGATGCTCCTGCTCCTGCTCCTGCTCCTGCTCCTGCTCCTGCTCCGGCTCCTGCTCCTGCTCCTCTGATGCTCCTCTGATGCTCCTCTGATGCTCCTCTGATGCTCCTCTGATGGTCCTCTGATGCTCCTCTGATGCTCCTCTGATGCTCCTCTGATCCTCCTCTGATGCTCCACTGATGCTCCTCTGATGCTCCACTGATGCTCCTCTGATGCTCCTCTGATGCTCCTCTGATGCTCCTCTGATGCTCCTCTGATGCTCCTCTGACGCTCCTCTGATGCTCCTCTGATGCTCCTCTGATGCTCCTGCTCCTGCTCCTGCTCCTCTGATGCTCCTCTGATGACCTCTGATGCTCCTGCTCCTGCTCCTGCTCCTGCTCCTGCTCCTGCTCCTCTGATGCTCCTCTGATGCTCCTCTGATCCTCCTCTGATGCTCCTCTGATGCTCCTCTGATGCTCCTCTGAGGCTCCTCTTATGCTCCTCTGATGCTCCTCTGATGCTCCTCTGATGCTCCTCTGATGCTCCTCTGATGCTCCTGTGATGCTCCTCTGATGCTCCTCTGATGCTCCTCTGATGCTCCTGTGATGCTCCTCTGATGCTCCTCTGCTGCTCCTCTGATGCTGATCTGATTCTCCTCTGATGCTCCTCTGATGCTCCTCTGATGCTCCTCTGATGCTCCTCTGATGCTCCTCTGATCCTCCTCTGATGCTCCTCTGATGCTCCTCTGATGCTCCTCTGATGCTCATCTGAGGCTCCTCTGATGCTCCTCTGATGCTCCTCTGATGCTCCTCTGATGCTCCTCTGATACTCCTCTGATGCTCCTCTGATGCTCCTGTGATGCTCCTCTGATGCTCCTCTGCTGCTCCTCTGATGCTCATCTGATGCTCCTCTGATTCTCCTCTGATGCTCCTCTGATGCTCCTCTGATGCTCCTCTGATCCACCTCTGATGCTCCTCTGATGCTCCTCTGATGCTCCTCTGATGCTCCTGTGATGCTCCTCTGATGCTCCTCTGCTGCTCCTCTGATGCTCATCTGATGCTCCTCTGATTCTCCTCTGATGCTCCTCTGATGCTCCTCTGATGCTCCTCTTATGCTCCTCTGATCCTCCTCTGATGCTCCTCTGATGCTACTCTGTTGCTCCTCTGATGCTCCTCTGATGCTCCTCTGATGCTCCTCTGATGCTCCTCTGATGCTCCTCTGATGCTCCTCTGATGCTCCTCTGAGGCTCCTCTGCTGCTCCTCTGATGCTCCTCTGATGCTCCTCTGATGCTCCTCTGATGCTCCTCTGAGGCTCCTCTGATGCTCCTCTGATGCTCCTCTGATGCTCCTCTGATGCTCCTCTGATGCTCCTCTGATGCTCCTCTGATGCTCCTGTGATGCTCCTCTGATGCTCCTGTGATCCTCCTCTGATGCTCCTGTGATGCTCCTCTGATGCTCCTCTGCTGCTCCTCTGATGCTCATCTGATACTCCTCTGATTCTCCTCTGATGCTCCTCTGATGCTCCTCTGATGCTCCTCTGATGCTCCTCTGATCCACCTCTGATGCTCCTCTGATGCTCCTCTGATGCTCCTCTGATGCTCCTGTGATGCTCCTCTGATGCTCCTCTGCTGCTCCTCTGATGCTCATCTGATGCTCCTCTGATTCTCCTCTGATGCTCCTCTGATGCTCCTCTGATGCTCCTCTTATGCTCCTCTTATGCTCCTCTGATCCTCCTCTGATGCTCCTCTGATGCTACTCTGTTGCTCCTCTGATGCTCCTCTGATGCTCCTCTGATGCTCCTCTGATGCTCCTCTGATGCTCCTCTGATGCTCCTCTGATGCTCCTCTGATCCTCCTCTGCTGCTCCTCTGATCCACCTCTGATGCTCCTCTGATGCTCCTCTGATGCTCCTCCGATGCTCCTGTGATGCTCCTCTGATGCTCCTCTGCTGCTCCTCTGATGCTCCTCTGATGCTCCTCTGATTCTCCTCTGATGCTCCTCTGATGCTCCTCTGATGCTCCTCTTATGCTCCTCTGATCCTCCTCTGATGCTCCTCTGATGCTACTCTGTTGCTCCTCTGATGCTCCTCTGATGCTCCTCTGATGCTCCTCTGATGCTCCTCTGATGCTCCTCTGATGCTCCTCTGATGCTCCTCTGATCCTCCTCTGCTGCTCCTCTGATGCTCCTCTGATGCTCCTCTGATGCTCCTCTGATGCCCCTCTGAGGCTCCTCTGATGCTCCTCTGATGCTCCTCTGATGCTCCTCTGATGCTCCTCTGATGCTCCTCTGATGCTCCTCTGATGCTCCTGTGATGCTCCTCTGATGCTCCTGTGATCCTCCTCTGATGCTCCTCTGATGCTCCTCTGATGCTCCTCTGATCCTCCTCTGATGCTCCTCTGATGCTCCTCTGATGCTCCTGTGATGCTCCTCTGATGCTCCTCTGATGCTCCTCTGATGCTCCTGTGATGCTCCTCTGATGCTCCTCTGCTGCTCCTCTGATGCTGATCTGATTCTCCTCTGATGCTCCTCTGATGCTCCTCTGATGCTCCTCTGATGCTCCTCTGATCCTCCTCTGATGCTCCTCTGATGCTCCTCTGATGCTCCTCTGATGCTCCTCTGAGGCTCCTCTGATGCTCCTCTGATGCTCCTCTGATGCTCCTCTGATGCTCCTCTGATACTCCTCTGATGCTCCTCTGATGCTCCTGTGATGCTCCTCTGATGCTCCTCTGCTGCTCCTCTGATGCTCATCTGATGCTCCTCTGATTCTCCTCTGATGCTCCTCTGATGCTCCTCTGATGCTCCTCTGATGCTCCTCTGATCCACCTCTGATGCTCCTCTGATGCTCCTCTGATGCTCCTCTGATGCTCCTGTGATGCTCCTCTGATGCTCCTCTGCTGCTCCTCTGATGCTCATCTGATGCTCCTCTGATTCTCCTCTGATGCTCCTCTGATGCTCCTCTGATGCTCCTCTTATGCTCCTCTGATCCTCCTCTGATGCTCCTCTGATGCTACTCTGTTGCTCCTCTGATGCTCCTCTGATGCTCCTCTGATGCTCCTCTGATGCTCCTCTGATGCTCCTCTGTTGCTCCTCTGATGCTCCTCTGATCCTCCTCTGCTGCTCCTCTGATGCTCCTCTGATGCTCCTCTTATGCTCCTCTGATGCTCCTCTGAGGCTCCTCTGATGCTCCCCTGATGCTCCTGTGATGCTCCTCTGATGCTCCTGTGATCCTCCTCTGATGCTCCTCTGATGCTCCTCTGATGCTCCTCTGATGCTCCTCTGATGCTCCTCTGCTGCTCCTCTGATGCTCCTCTGATGCTCCTCTGATGCTCCTCTGATGCTCCTCTGAGGCTCCTCTGATGCTCCTCTGATGCTCCTGTGATGCTCCTCTGATGCTCCTGTGATCCTCCTCTGCTGCTCCTCTGATGCTCCTCTGATGCTCCTCTGATGCTCCTCTGATGCTCCTCTGATGCTCCTCTGATGCTCCTCTGACGCTCCTCTGATGCTCCTCTGATGCTCCTCTAATGCTCCTGCTCCTGCTCCTGCTCCTCTGATGCTCCTCTGATGACCTCTGATGCTCCTGCTCCTGCTCCTGCTCCTGCTCCTGCTCCTGCTCCTCTGATGCTCCTCTGATGCTCCTCTGATCCTCCTCTGATGCTCCTCTGATGCTCCTCTGATGCTCCTCTGAGGCTCCTCTGATGCTCCTCTGATGCTCCTCTGATGCTCCTCTGATGCTCCTCTGATGCTCCTCTGATGCTCCTGTGATGCTCCTCTGATGCTCCTCTGATGCTCCTGTGATGCTCCTCTGATGCTCCTCTGCTGCTCCTCTGATGCTGATCTGATTCTCCTCTGATGCTCCTCTGATGCTCCTCTGATGCTCCTCTGATGCTCCTCTGATGCTCCTCTGATCCTCCTCTGATGCTCCTCTGATGCTCCTCTCATGCTCCTCTGATGCTCCTCTGAGGCTCCTCTGATGCTCCTCTGATGCTCCTCTGATGCTCCTGTGATGCTCCTCTGATGCTCCTCTGATACTCCTCTGATGCTCCTCTGATGCTCCTGTGATGCTCCTCTGATGCTCCTCTGCTGCTCCTCTGATGCTCATCTGATGCTCCTCTGATTCTCCTCTGATGCTCCTCTGATGCTCCTCTGATGCTCCTCTGCTGCTCATCTGATGCTCCTCTGATGCTCCTCTGCTGCTCCTCTGATGCTCATCTGATGCTCCTCTGATTCTCCTCTGATGCTCCTCTGATGCTCCTCTGATGCTCCTCTTATGCTCCTCTGATCCTCCTCTGATGCTCCTCTGATGCTCCTCTGATGCTCCTCTGATGCTCCTCTGATGCTACTCTGATGCTCCTCTGATGCTCCTCTGATGCTCCTCTGATGCTCCTCTGATGCTCCTCTGATGCTCCTCTGATGCTCCTCTGATGCTCCTCTGATCCTCCTCTGCTGCCCCTCTGATGCTCCTCTGATGCTCCTCTGATGCTCCTCTGAGGCTCCTCTGATGCTCCTCTGATGCTCCTCTGATGCTCCTCTGATGCTCCTGTGATGCTCCTCTGATGCTCCTGTGATCCTCCTCTGATGCTCCTCTGATGCTCCTCTGATGCTCCTCTGATCCTCCTCTGATGCTCCTCTGATGCTCCTCTGATGCTCCTCTGATGCTCCTCTGATGCTCCTCTGATCCTCCTCTGATGCTCCTCTGATACTCCTCTGATGCTCCTCTGATGCTCCTATGATGCTCCTCTGATGCTCCTCTGATGCTCCTCTGATGCTCCTCTGATGCTCCTGCTCCTGCTCCTGCTCCTGTTTTGCTCCTGTAATGCTCCTCTGATGCACCTCTGATGCTCCTCTGATGCACCTCTGATGCTCCTCTGATGCTCCTCTGATACTCCTCTGATGCTCCTCAGATGCTCCTCTGATGCTCCTCTGATACTCCTCTGATGCTCCTCAGATGCTCCTCTGATGCTCCTCTGATGCTCCTCTGATGCTCCTCTGATGCTCCTCTGATGCTCCTCTGATCCTCCTCTGATGCTCCTCTGATGCTCCTCTGATGCTCCTCTGATGCTCCTCTGATGCTCCTCTGATGCTCCTCTGATGCTCCTCTGATCCTCCTCTGATGCTCCTCTGATGCTCCTCTGATGCTCCTCTGATGCTCCTCTGATGCTCCTCTAATGCTCCTCTGATGCTCCTCTGATGCTCCTCTGATCCTCCTCTGATGCTCCACTGATGCTCCTCTGATGCTCCTCTGATGCTCCTCTGATGCTCCTCTGATGCTCCTGCTCCTGCTCCTGCTCCTGCTCCTGCTCCTGCTCCGGCTCCTGCTCCTGCTCCTCTGATGCTCCTCTGATGCTCCTCTGATGCTCCTCTGATGCTCCTCTGATGGTCCTCTGATGCTCCTCTGATGCTCCTCTGATGCTCCTCTGATCCTCCTCTGATGCTCCACTGATGCTCCTCTGATGCTCCACTGATGCTCCTCTGATGCTCCTCTGATGCTCCTCTGATGCTCCTCTGATGCTCCTCTGATGCTCCTCTGACGCTCCTCTGATGCTCCTCTGATGCTCCTCTGATGCTCCTGCTCCTGCTCCTGCTCCTCTGATGCTCCTCTGATGACCTCTGATGCTCCTGCTCCTGCTCCTGCTCCTGCTCCTGCTCCTGCTCCTCTGATGCTCCTCTGATGCTCCTCTGATCCTCCTCTGATGCTCCTCTGATGCTCCTCTGATGCTCCTCTGAGGCTCCTCTTATGCTCCTCTGATGCTCCTCTGATGCTCCTCTGATGCTCCTCTGATGCTCCTCTGATGCTCCTGTGATGCTCCTCTGATGCTCCTCTGATGCTCCTCTGATGCTCCTGTGATGCTCCTCTGATGCTCCTCTGCTGCTCCTCTGATGCTGATCTGATTCTCCTCTGATGCTCCTCTGATGCTCCTCTGATGCTCCTCTGATGCTCCTCTGATGCTCCTCTGATCCTCCTCTGATGCTCCTCTGATGCTCCTCTGATGCTCCTCTGATGCTCATCTGAGGCTCCTCTGATGCTCCTCTGATGCTCCTCTGATGCTCCTCTGATGCTCCTCTGATACTCCTCTGATGCTCCTCTGATGCTCCTGTGATGCTCCTCTGATGCTCCTCTGCTGCTCCTCTGATGCTCATCTGATGCTCCTCTGATTCTCCTCTGATGCTCCTCTGATGCTCCTCTGATGCTCCTCTGATCCACCTCTGATGCTCCTCTGATGCTCCTCTGATGCTCCTCTGATGCTCCTGTGATGCTCCTCTGATGCTCCTCTGCTGCTCCTCTGATGCTCATCTGATGCTCCTCTGATTCTCCTCTGATGCTCCTCTGATGCTCCTCTGATGCTCCTCTTATGCTCCTCTGATCCTCCTCTGATGCTCCTCTGATGCTACTCTGTTGCTCCTCTGATGCTCCTCTGATGCTCCTCTGATGCTCCTCTGATGCTCCTCTGATGCTCCTCTGATGCTCCTCTGATGCTCCTCTGAGGCTCCTCTGCTGCTCCTCTGATGCTCCTCTGATGCTCCTCTGATGCTCCTCTGATGCTCCTCTGAGGCTCCTCTGATGCTCCTCTGATGCTCCTCTGATGCTCCTCTGATGCTCCTCTGATGCTCCTCTGATGCTCCTCTGATGCTCCTGTGATGCTCCTCTGATGCTCCTGTGATCCTCCTCTGATGCTCCTCTGATGCTCCTCTGATGCTCCTCTGATGCTCCTCTGAGGCTCCTCTGATGCTCCTCTGATGCTCCTCTGATGCTCCTCTGATGCTCCTCTGATGCTCCTCTGATACTCCTCTGATGCTCCTCTGATGCTCCTGTGATGCTCCTCTGATGCTCCTCTGCTGCTCCTCTGATGCTCATCTGATACTCCTCTGATTCTCCTCTGATGCTCCTCTGATGCTCCTCTGATGCTCCTCTGATGCTCCTCTGATCCACCTCTGATGCTCCTCTGATGCTCCTCTGATGCTCCTCTGATGCTCCTGTGATGCTCCTCTGATGCTCCTCTGATGCTCATCTGATGCTCCTCTGATTCTCCTCTGATGCTCCTCTGATGCTCCTCTGATGCTCCTCTTATGCTCCTCTTATGCTCCTCTGATCCTCCTCTGATGCTCCTCTGATGCTACTCTGTTGCTCCTCTGATGCTCCTCTGATGCTCCTCTGATGCTCCTCTGATGCTCCTCTGATGCTCCTCTGATGCTCCTCTGATGCTCCTCTGATCCTCCTCTGCTGCTCCTCTGATCCACCTCTGATGCTCCTCTGATGCTCCTCTGATGCTCCTCCGATGCTCCTGTGATGCTCCTCTGATGCTCCTCTGCTGCTCCTCTGATGCTCCTCTGATGCTCCTCTGATTCTCCTCTGATGCTCCTCTGATGTTCCTCTGATGCTCCTCTTATGCTCCTCTGATCCTCCTCTGATGCTCCTCTGATGCTACTCTGTTGCTCCTCTGATGCTCCTCTGATGCTCCTCTGATGCTCCTCTGATGCTCCTCTGATGCTCCTCTGATGCTCCTCTGATGCTCCTCTGATGCTCCTCTGATCCTCCTCTGCTGCTCCTCTGATGCTCCTCTGATGCTCCTCTGATGCTCCTCTGATGCCCCTCTGAGGCTCCTCTGATGCTCCTCTGATGCTCCTCTGATGCTCCTCTGATGCTCCTCTGATGCTCCTCTGATGCTCCTCTGATGCTCCTGTGATGCTCCTCTGATGCTCCTGTGATCCTCCTCTGATGCTCCTCTGATGCTCCTCTGATGCTCCTCTGATCCTCCTCTGATGCTCCTCTGATGCTCCTCTGATGCTCCTGTGATGCTCCTCTGATGCTCCTCTGATGCTCCTCTGATGCTCCTGTGATGCTCCTCTGATGCTCCTCTGCTGCTCCTCTGATGCTGATCTGATTCTCCTCTGATGCTCCTCTGATTCTCCTCTGATGCTCCTCTGATGCTCCTCTGATCCTCCTCTGATGCTCCTCTGATGCTCCTCTGATGCTCCTCTGATGCTCCTCTGAGGCTCCTCTGATGCTCCTCTGATGCTCCTCTGATGCTCCTCTGATGCTCCTCTGATACTCCTCTGATGCTCCTCTGATGCTCCTGTGATGCTCCTCTGATGCTCCTCTGCTGCTCCTCTGATGCTCATCTGATGCTCCTCTGATTCTCCTCTGATGCTCCTCTGATGCTCCTCTGATGCTCCTCTGATGCTCCTCTGATCCACCTCTGATGCTCCTCTGATGCTCCTCTGATGCTCCTCTGATGCTCCTGTGATGCTCCTCTGATGCTCCTCTGCTGCTCCTCTGATGCTCATCTGATGCTCCTCTGATTCTCCTCTGATGCTCCTCTGATGCTCCTCTGATGCTCCTCTTATGCTCCTCTGATCCTCCTCTGATGCTCCTCTGATGCTACTCTGTTGCTCCTCTGATGCTCCTCTGATGCTCCTCTGATGCTCCTCTGATGCTCCTCTGATGCTCCTCTGTTGCTCCTCTGATGCTCCTCTGATCCTCCTCTGCTGCTCCTCTGATGCTCCTCTGATGCTCCTCTTATGCTCCTCTGATGCTCCTCTGAGGCTCCTCTGATGCTCCCCTGATGCTCCTGTGATGCTCCTCTGATGCTCCTGTGATCCTCCTCTGATGCTCCTCTGATGCTCCTCTGATGCTCCTCTGATGCTCCTCTGATGCTCCTCTGCTGCTCCTCTGATGCTCCTCTGATGCTCCTCTGATGCTCCTCTGATGCTCCTCTGAGGCTCCTCTGATGCTCCTCTGATGCTCCTGTGATGCTCCTCTGATGCTCCTGTGATCCTCCTCTGCTGCTCCTCTGATGCTCCTCTGATGCTCCTCTGATGCTCCTCTGATGCTCCTCTGATGCTCCTCTGATGCTCCTCTGATGCTCCTGTGATGCTCCTCTGATGCTCCTGTGATCCTCCTCTGATGCTCCTATGATGCTCCTCTGATGCTCCTCTGATGCTCCTCTGATGCTCCTCTGATGCTCCTCTGATGCTCCTCTGATGCTCCTCTGATGCTCCTCTGATGCTCCTCTGAGGCACCTCTGAGGCTCCTCTGATTCTCTTCTGATGCTCCTCTGATGCTCCTCTGATGCTCCTCTGATGCTCCTGTGATGCTCCTCTGATGCTCCTGTGATGCTCCTCTGCTGTTCCTCTGATGTTCCTCTGATGCTCCTCTGATGCTCCTCTGATGCTCCTCTGATGCTCCTCTGAGGCTCCTCTGATGCTCCTCTGATGCTCCTCTGATCCTCCTCTGATGCTCCTCTGATACTCCTCTGATGCTCCTCTGATGCTCCTCTGATGCTGCTATGATGCTCCTCTGATGCTCCTCTGATGCTCCTCTGATGCTCCTCTGATGCTCCTCTGATGCTCCTCTGATGCTCCTCTGATGCTCCTCTGATGCTCCTCTGATCCTCCTCGGATGCTCCTCTGATGCTCCTCTGATGCTCCTCTGATGCTCCTCTGATGCTCCTCTGATGCTCCTCTGATGCTCCTGCTCCTGCTCATGCTCCTGCTCCTGCTCCTGCTCCTGCTCCTGCTCCTGCTCCTGCTCCTGCTCCTGCTCCTGCTCCTGCTCCTGTTCCTGCTCCTGCTGCTGCTCCTGCTCCTGCACCTCTGATGCTCCTCTGATGCACCTCTGATGCTCCTCTGATGCTCCTCTGATACTCCTCTGATGCTCCTTAGATGCTCCTCTGATGCTCCTCTGATGCTCCTCTGATGCTCCTCTGATGCCTCTGTGATGCTCCTCTGATGCTCCTCTGATTCTCCTCTGATGCTCCGCTGATGCTCCTCTGATGCTCCTCTGATGCTCCTCTGATGATCCTCTGATCCTCCTCTGATGCTCCACTGATGCTCCTCTGATGCTCCTGTGATGCTCCTGTAATGCTCCTCTGATTCTCCTCTGATGCTCCTCTGATGCTCCTCTGATGCTCCTCTGATGCTCCTCTGATGCTCCTCTGATGCTCCTCTGATGCTCCTCTGATGTTCCTCTGATGCTCCTCTGATGCTCCTTTGATGCTCTTGCTCCTGCTCCTGCTCCTGCTCCTGCTCCTGCTCCTGCTCCTGCTCCTGCTCCTGCTCCTGCTCCTGCTCCTGCTCCTGCTCCTGCTCCTGCTCATGCTCCTGCCCCTGCTCCTGCTCCTGCTCCTGCTCCTGCTCCTGCTCCTGCTCCTGCTCCTGCTCCTGCTCCTGCTCCTGTTCCTGCTCCTGCTGCTGCTCCTGCTCCTGCACCTCTGATGCTCCTCTGATGCACCTCTGATGCTCCTCTGATGCTCCTCTGATACTCCTCTGATGCTCCTTAGATGCTCCTCTGATGCTCCTCTGATGCTCCTCTGATGCTCCTCTGATGCCTCTGTAATGCTCCTCTGATGCTCCTCTGATTCTCCTCTGATGCTCCGCTGATGCTCCTCTTATGCTCCTCTGATGCTCCTCTGATACTCCTCTGATGCTCCTTAGATGCTCCTCTGATGCTCCTCTGATGCTCCTCTGATGCTCCTCTGATGCCTCTGTAATGCTCCTCTGATGCTCCTCTGATTCTCCTCTGATGCTCCGCTGATGCTCCTCTGATGCTCCTCTGATGCTCCTCTGATGATCCTCTGATCCTCCTCTGATGCTCCACTGATGCTCCTCTGATGCTCCTGTGATGCTCCTGTAATGCTCCTCTGATGCTCCTCTGATGCTCCTCTGATGCTCCTCTGATGCTCCTCTGATGCTCCTCTGATGCTCCTCTGATGCTCCTGTGATGCTCCTCTGATGCTCCTCTGATGCTCCTCTGATGCTCCTGTGATGCTCCTCTGATGCTCCTCTGCTGCTCCTCTGATGCTGATCTGATTCTCCTCTGATGCTCCTCTGATGCTCCTCTGATGCTCCTCTGATGCTCCTCTGATGCTCCTCTGATCCTCCTCTGATCCTCCTCTGATGCTCCTCTAATGCTCCTCTGATGCTCCTCTGATGCTCCTCTGATGCTCCTCTGATGCTCCTCTGATGCTCCTCTGATGCTCCTCTGATGCTCCTCTGATACTCCTCTGATGCTCCTCTGATGCTCCTGTGATGCTCCTCTGCTGCTCCTCTGATGCTCATCTGATGCTCCTCTGATTCTCCTCTGATGCTCCTCTGATGCTCCTCTGATGCTCCTCTGATGCTCCTCTGATCCACCTCTGGTGCTCCTCTGATGCTCCTCTGATGCTCCTCTGATGCTCCTGTGATGCTCCTCTGATGCTCCTCTGCTGCTCCTCTGATGCTCATCTGATGCTCCTCTGATTCTCCTCTGATGCTCCTCTGATGCTCCTCTGATGCTCCTCTTATGCTCCTCTGATGCTCCTCTGATGCTCCTCTGATGCTCCTCTGATGCTCCTCTGATGCTCCTCTGATGCTCCTCTGATGCTCCTCTGATGCTCCTCTGATGCTCCTCTGATGCTCCTCTGATGCTCCTCTGATGCTCCTCTGATGCTCCGCTGATCCTCCTCTGCTGCTCCTCTGATGCTCCTCTGATGCTCCTCTGATGCTCCTCTGATGCTCCTCTGATGCTCCTCTGATGCTCCTCTGATGCTCCTCTGATGCTCCTCTGATGCTCCTGTGATGCTCCTCTGATGCTCCTGTGATCCTCCTCTGATGCTCCTCTGATGCTCCTCTGATGCTCCTCTGATCCTCCTCTGGTGCTCCTCTGATGCTCCTCTGATGCTCCTCTGATGCTCCTCTGATGCTCCTCTGATGCTCCTCTGATGCTCCTCTGATGCTCCTCTGATGCTCCTCTGATGCTCCTGTGATGCTGCTCTGCTGTTCCTATGATGTTCCTCTGATGCTCCTCTGATGCTCCTCTGATGCTCCTCTGATGCTCCTCTGAGGCTCCTCTGATGCTCCTCTGATGCTCCTCTGATCCTCCTCTGATGCTCCTCTGATACTCCTCTGATGCTCCTCTGATGCTCCTCTGATGCTCCTATGATGCTCCTCTGATGCTCCTCTGATGCTCCTCTGATGCTCCTCTGATGCTCCTCTGATGCTCCTCTGATGCTCCTCTGATCCTCCTCTGATGCTCCTCTGATGCTCCTCTCATGCTCCTCTGATGCTCCTCTGAGGCTCCTCTGATGCTCCTCTGATGCTCCTCTGATGCTCCTGTGATGCTCCTCTGATGCTCCTCTGATACTCCTCTGATGCTCCTCTGATGCTCCTGTGATGCTCCTCTGATGCTCCTCTGCTGCTCCTCTGATGCTCATCTGATGCTCCTCTGATTCTCCTCTGATGCTCCTCTGATGCTCCTCTGATGCTCCTCTGCTGCTCCTCTGATGCTCCTCTGATGCTCCTCTGCTGCTCCTCTGATGCTCATCTGATGCTCCTCTGATTCTCCTCTGATGCTCCTCTGATGCTCCTCTGATGCTCCTCTTATGCTCCTCTGATCCTCCTCTGATGCTCCTCTGATGCTCCTCTGATGCTCCTCTGATGCTCCTCTGATGCTACTCTGATGCTCCTCTGATGCTCCTCTGATGCTCCTCTGATGCTCCTCTGATGCTCCTCTGATGCTCCTCTGATGCTCCTCTGATCCTCCTCTGCTGCCCCTCTGATGCACCTCTGATGCTCCTCTGATGCTCCTCTGATGCTCCTCTGAGGCTCCTCTGATGCTCCTCTGATGCTCCTCTGATGCTCCTCTGATGCTCCTCTGATGCTCCTCTGATGCTCCTCTGATGCTCCTGTGATGCTCCTCTGATGCTCCTGTGATCCTCCTCTGATGCTCCTCTGATGCTCCTCTGATGCTCCTCTGATCCTCCTCTGATGCTCCTCTGATGCTCCTCTGATGCTCCTCTGATGCTCCTCTGATGCTCCTCTGATCCTCCTCTGATGCTCCTCTGATACTCCTCTGATGCTCCTCTGATGCTCCTATGATGCTCCTCTGATGCTCCTCTGATGCTCCTCTGATGCTCCTCTGATGCTCCTGCTCCTGCTCCTGCTCCTGCTCCTGCTCCTGTTTTGCTCCTGTAATGCTCCTCTGATGCACCTCTGATGCTCCTCTGATGCACCTCTGATGCTCCTCTGATGCTCCTCTGATACTCCTCTGATGCTCCTCAGATGCTCCTCTGATGCTCCTCTGATACTCCTCTGATGCTCCTCAGATGCTCCTCTGATGCTCCTCTGATGCTCCTCTGATGCTCCTCTGATGCTCCTCTGATGCTCCTCTGATCCTCCTCTGATGCTCCTCTGATGCTCCTCTGATGCTCCTCTGATGCTCCTCTGATGCTCCTCTGATGCTCCTCTGATGCTCCTCTGATCCTCCTCTGATGCTCCTCTGATGCTCCTCTGATGCTCCTCTGATGCTCCTCTGATGCTCCTCTAATGCTCCTCTGATGCTCCTCTGATGCTCCTCTGATCCTCCTCTGATGCTCCTCTGATGCTCCTCTGATGCTCCTCTGATGCTCCTCTGATGCTCCTCTGATGCTCCTGCTCCTGCTCCTGCTCCTGCTCCTGCTCCTGCTCCGGCTCCTGCTCCTGCTCCTCTGATGCTCCTCTGATGCTCCTCTGATGCTCCTCTGATGCTCCTCTGATGGTCCTCTGATGCTCCTCTGATGCTCCTCTGATGCTCCTCTGATCCTCCTCTGATGCTCCACTGATGCTCCTCTGATGCTCCACTGATGCTCCTCTGATGCTCCTCTGATGCTCCTCTGATGCTCCTCTGATGCTCCTCTGATGCTCCTCTGACGCTCCTCTGATGCTCCTCTGATGCTCCTCTGATGCTCCTGCTCCTGCTCCTGCTCCTCTGATGCTCCTCTGATGACCTCTGATGCTCCTGCTCCTGCTCCTGCTCCTGCTCCTGCTCCTGCTCCTCTGATGCTCCTCTGATGCTCCTCTGATCCTCCTCTGATGCTCCTCTGATGCTCTTCTGATGCTCCTCTGAGGCTCCTCTTATGCTCCTCTGATGCTCCTCTGATGCTCCTCTGATGCTCCTCTGATGCTCCTCTGATGCTCCTGTGATGCTCCTCTGATGCTCCTCTGATGCTCCTCTGATGCTCCTGTGATGCTCCTCTGATGCTCCTCTGCTGCTCCTCTGATGCTGATCTGATTCTCCTCTGATGCTCCTCTGATGCTCCTCTGATGCTCCTCTGATGCTCCTCTGATGCTCCTCTGATCCTCCTCTGATGCTCCTCTGATGCTCCTCTGATGCTCCTCTGATGCTCATCTGAGGCTCCTCTGATGCTCCTCTGATGCTCCTCTGATGCTCCTCTGATGCTCCTCTGATACTCCTCTGATGCTCCTCTGATGCTCCTGTGATGCTCCTCTGATGCTCCTCTGCTGCTCCTCTGATGCTCATCTGATGGTCCTCTGATTCTCCTCTGATGCTCCTCTGATGCTCCTCTGATGCTCCTCTGATCCACCTCTGATGCTCCTCTGATGCTCCTCTGATGCTCCTCTGATGCTCCTGTGATGCTCCTCTGATGCTCCTCTGCTGCTCCTCTGATGCTCATCTGATGCTCCTCTGATTCTCCTCTGATGCTCCTCTGATGCTCCTCTTATGCTCCTCTGATCCTCCTCTGATGCTCCTCTGATGCTACTCTGTTGCTCCTCTGATGCTCCTCTGATGCTCCTCTGATGCTCCTCTGATGCTCCTCTGATGCTCCTCTGATGCTCCTCTGATGCTCCTCTGATCCTCCTCTGCTGCTCCTCTGATGCTCCTCTGATGCTCCTCTGATGCTCCTCTGATGCTCCTCTGAGGCTCCTCTGATGCTCCTCTGATGCTCCTCTGATGCTCCTCTGATGCTCCTCTGATGCTCCTCTGATGCTCCTGTGATGCTCCTGTGATGCTCCTCTGATGCTCCTGTGATCCTCCTCTGATGCTCCTCTGATGCTCCTCTGATGCTCCTCTGATGCTCCTCTGAGGCTCCTCTGATGCTCCTCTGATGCTCCTCTGATGCTCCTCTGATGCTCCTCTGATGCTCCTCTGATACTCCTCTGATGCTCCTCTGATGCTCCTGTGATGCTCCTCTGATGCTCCTCTGCTGCTCCTCTGATGCTCATCTGATACTCCTCTGATTCTCCTCTGATGCTCCTCTGATGCTCCTCTGATGCTCCTCTGATGCTCCTCTGATCCACCTCTGATGCTCCTCTGATGCTCCTCTGATGCTCCTCTGATGCTCCTGTGATGCTCCTCTGATGCTCCTCTGCTGCTCCTCTGATGCTCATCTGATGCTCCTCTGATTCTCCTCTGATGCTCCTCTGATGCTCCTCTGATGCTCCTCTTATGCTCCTCTTATGCTCCTCTGATCCTCCTCTGATGCTCCTCTGATGCTACTCTGTTGCTCCTCTCATGCTCCTCTGATGCTCCTCTGATGCTCCTCTGATGCTCCTCTGATGCTCCTCTGATGCTCCTCTGATGCTCCTCTGATCCTCCTCTGCTGCTCCTCTGATCCACCTCTGATGCTCCTCTGATGCTCCTCTGATGCTCCTCTGATGCTCCTGTGATGCTCCTCTGATGCTCCTCTGCTGCTCCTCTGATGCTCCTCTGATGCTCCTCTGATTCTCCTCTGATGCTCCTCTGATGCTCCTCTGATGCTCCTCTTATGCTCCTCTGATCCTCCTCTGATGCTCCTCTGATGCTACTCTGTTGCTCCTCTGATGCTCCTCTGATGCTCCTCTGATGCTCCTCTGATGCTCCTCTGATGCTCCTCTGATGCTCCTCTGATGCTCCTCTGATCCTCCTCTGCTGCTCCTCTGATGCTCCTCTGATGCTCCTCTGATGCTCCTCTGATGCCCCTCTGAGGCTCCTCTGATGCTCCTCTGATGCTCCTCTGATGCTCCTCTGATGCTCCTCTGATGCTCCTCTGATGCTCCTCTGATGCTCCTGTGATGCTCCTCTGATGCTCCTGTGATCCTCCTCTGATGCTCCTCTGATGCTCCTCTGATGCTCCTCTGATCCTCCTCTGATGCTCCTCTGATGCTCCTCTGATGCTCCTGTGATGCTCCTCTGATACTCCTCTGATGCTCCTCTGATGCTCCTGTGATGCTCCTCTGATGCTCCTCTGCTGCTCCTCTGATGCTGATCTGATTCTCCTCTGATGCTCCTCTGATGCTCCTCTGATGCTCCTCTGATGCTCCTCTGATCCTCCTCTGATGCTCCTCTGATGCTCCTCTGATGCTCCTCTGATGCTCCTCTGAGGCTCCTCTGATGCTCCACTGATGCTCCTCTGATGCTCCTCTGATGCTCCTCTGATGCTCCTCTGATACTCCTCTGATGCTCCTCTGATGCTCCTGTGATGCTCCTCTGATGCTCCTCTGCTGCTCCTCTGATGCTCATCTGATGCTCCTCTGATTCTCCTCTGATGCTCCTCTGATGCTCCTCTGATGCTCCTCTGATGCTCCTCTGATCCACCTCTGATGCTCCTCTGATGCTCCTCTGATGCTCCTGTGATGCTCCTCTGATGCTCCTCTGCTGCTCCTCTGATGCTCATCTGATGCTCCTCTGATTCTCCTCTGATGCTCCTCTGATGCTCCTCTGATGCTCCTCTTATGCTCCTCTGATCCTCCTCTGATGCTCCTCTGATGCTACTCTGTTGCTCCTCTGATGCTCCTCTGATGCTCCTCTGATGCTCCTCTGATGCTCCTCTGATGCTCCTCTGATGCTCCTCTGATGCTCCTCTGATCCTCCTCTGCTGCTCCTCTGATGCTCCTCTGATGCTCCTCTTATGCTCCTCTGATGCTCCTCTGAGGCTCCTCTGATACTCCCCTGATGCTCCTGTGATGCTCCTCTGATGCTCCTGTGATCCTCCTCTGATGCTCCTCTGATGCTCCTCTGATGCTCCTCTGATGCTCCTCTGATGCTCCTCTGCTGCTCCTCTGATGCTCCTCTGATGCTCCTCTGATGCTCCTCTGATGCTCCTCTGAGGCTCCTCTGATGCTCCTCTGATGCTCCTGTGATGCTCCTCTGATGCTCCTGTGATCCTCCTCTGCTGCTCCTCTGATGCTCCTCTGATGCTCCTCTGATGCTCCTCTGATGCTCCTCTGATGCTCCTCTGATGCTCCTCTGATGCTCCTGTGATGCTCCTCTGATGCTCCTGTGATCCTCCTCTGATGCTCCTCTGATGCTCCTCTGATGCTCCTCTGATGCTCCTCTGATGCTCCTCTGATGCTCCTCTGATGCTCCTCTGATGCTCCTCTGATGCTCCTCTGATGCTCCTCTGATGCTCCTCTGAGGCACCTCTGAGGCTCCTCTGATTCTCTTCTGATGCTCCTCTGATGCTCCTCTGATGCTCCTCTGATGCTCCTGTGATGCTCCTCTGATGCTCCTGTGATGCTCCTCTGCTGTCCCTCTGATGTTCCTCTGATGCTCCTCTGATGCTCCTCTGATGCTCCTCTGATGCTCCTCTGAGGCTCCTCTGATGCTCCTCTGATGCTCCTCTGATCCTCCTCTGATGCTCCTCTGATACTCCTCTGATGCTCCTCTGATGCTCCTCTGATGCTGCTATGATGCTCCTCTGATGCTCCTCTGATGCTCCTCTGATGCTCCTCTGATGCTCCTCTGATGCTCCTCTGATGCTCCTCTGATGCTCCTCTGATGCTCCTCTGATCCTCCTCTGATGCTCCTCTGATGCTCCTCTGATGCTCCTCTGATGCTCCTCTGATGCTCCTCTGATGCTCCTCTGATGCTCCTGCTCCTGCTCATGCTCCTGCTCCTGCTCCTGCTCCTGCTCCTGCTCCTGCTCCTGCTCCTGCTCCTTCTCCTGTTCCTGCTCCTGCTGCTGCTCCTGCTCCTGCACCTCTGATGCTCCTCTGATGCACCTCTGATGCTCCTCTGATGCTCCTCTGATACTCCTCTGATGCTCCTTAGATGCTCCTCTGATGCTCCTCTGATGCTCCTCTGATGCTCCTCTGATGCCTCTGTGATGCTCCTCTGATGCTCCTCTGATTCTCCTCTGATGCTCCGCTGATGCTCCTCTGATGCTCCTCTGATGCTCCTCTGATGATCCTCTGATCCTCCTCTGATGCTCCACTGATGCTCCTCTGATGCTCCTGTGATGCTCCTGTAATGCTCCTCTGATTCTCCTCTGATGCTCCTCTGATGCTCCTCTGATGCTCCTCTGATGCTCCTCTGATGCTCCTCTGATGCTCCTCTGATGTTCCTCTGATGCTCCTCTGATGCTCCTTTGATGCTCCTGCTCCTGCTCCTGCTCCTGCTCCTGCTCCTGCTCCTGCTCCTGCTCCTGCTCCTGCTCCTGCTCCTGCTCCTGCTCCTGCTCCTGCTCCTGCTCATGCTCCTGCCCCTGCTCCTGCTCCTGCTCCTGCTCCTGCTCCTGCTCCTGCTCCTGCTCCTGCTCCTGCTCCTGCTCCTGTTCCTGCTCCTGCTGCTGCTCCTGCTCCTGCACCTCTGATGCTCCTCTGATGCACCTCTGATGCTCCTCTGATGCTCCTCTGATACTCCTCTGATGCTCCTTAGATGCTCCTCTGATGCTCCTCTGATGCTCCTCTGATGCTCCTCTGATGCCTCTGTAATGCTCCTCTGATGCTCCTCTGATTCTCCTCTGATGCTCCGCTGATGCTCCTCTTATGCTCCTCTGATGCTCCTCTGATACTCCTCTGATGCTCCTTAGATGCTCCTCTGATGCTCCTCTGATGCTCCTCTGATGCTCCTCTGATGCCTCTGTAATGCTCCTCTGATGCTCCTCTGATTCTCCTCTGATGCTCCGCTGATGCTCCTCTGATGCTCCTCTGATGCTCCTCTGATGATCCTCTGATCCTCCTCTGATGCTCCACTGATGCTCCTCTGATGCTCCTCTGATGCTCCTCTGATGCTCCTCTGATGCTCCTCTGATGCTCCTCTGATGCTCCTCTGATGCTCCTCTGATGCTCCTCTGATGCTCCTCTGATGCTCCTGTGATGCTCCTCTGATGCTCCTCTGATGCTCCTCTGATGCTCCTGTGATGCTCCTCTGATGCTCCTCTGCTGCTCCTCTGATGCTGATCTGATTCTCCTCTGATGCTCCTCTGATGCTCCTCTGATGCTCCTCTGATGCTCCTCTGATGCTCCTCTGATCCTCCTCTGATCCTCCTCTGATGCTCCTCTAATGCTCCTCTGATGCTCCTCTGATGCTCCTCTGATGCTCCTCTGATGCTCCTCTGATGCTCCTCTGATGCTCCTCTGATGCTCCTCTGATACTCCTCTGATGCTCTTCTGATGCTCCTGTGATGCTCCTCTGCTGCTCCTCTGATGCTCATCTGATGCTCCTCTGATTCTCCTCTGATGCTCCTCTGATGCTCCTCTGATGCTCCTCTGATGCTCCTCTGATCCACCTCTGGTGCTCCTCTGATGCTCCTCTGATGCTCCTCTGATGCTCCTGTGATGCTCCTCTGATGCTCCTCTGCTGCTCCTCTGATGCTCATCTGATGCTCCTCTGATTCTCCTCTGATGCTCCTCTGATGCTCCTCTGATGCTCCTCTTATGCTCCTCTGATGCTCCTCTGATGCTCCTCTGATGCTCCTCTGATGCTCCTCTGATGCTCCTCTGATGCTCCTCTGATGCTCCTCTGATGCTCCTCTGATGCTCCTCTGATGCTCCTCTGATGCTCCTCTGATGCTCCTCTGATGCTCCGCTGATCCTCCTCTGCTGCTCCTCTGATGCTCCTCTGATGCTCCTCTGATGCTCCTCTGATGCTCCTCTGATGCTCCTCTGATGCTCCTCTGATGCTCCTCTGATGCTCCTCTGATGCTCCTCTGATGCTCCTGTGATGCTCCTCTGATGCTCCTGTGATCCTCCTCTGATGCTCCTCTGATGCTCCTCTGATGCTCCTCTGATCCTCCTCTGGTGCTCCTCTGATGCTCCTCTGATGCTCCTCTGATGCTCCTCTGATGCTCCTCTGATGCTCCTCTGATGCTCCTCTGAGGCACCTCTGAGGCTCCTCTGATTCTCTTCTGATGCTCCTCTGATGCTCCTCTGATGCTCCTCTGATGCTCCTGTGATGCTCCTCTGATGCTCCTGTGATGCTGCTCTGCTGTTCCTATGATGTTCCTCTGATGCTCCTCTGATGCTCCTCTGATGCTCCTCTGATGCTCCTCTGAGGCTCCTCTGATGCTCCTCTGATGCTCCTCTGATCCTCCTCTGATGCTCAACTGATACTCCTCTGATGCTCCTCTGATGCTCCTCTGATGCTCCTATGATGCTCCTCTGATGCTCCTCTGATGCTCCTCTGATGCTCCTCTGATGCTCCTCTGATGCTCCTCTGATCCTCCTCTGATGCTCCTCTGATCCTCCTCTGATGCTCCTCTGATGCTCCTCTGATTCTCCTCTGATGCTCCTCTGATGCTCCTCTGATTCTCCTCTGATGCTCCTGCTCCTGCTCCTGCTCCTGCTCCTGCTCCTGCTCCTGCTCCTGCTCCTGCTCCTGCTCCTGCTCCTGCTCCTGTTCCTGCTCCTGCTGCTGCTCCTGCTCCTGCACCTCTGATGCACCTCTGATGCACCTCTGATGCTCCTCTGATGCTCCTCTGATACTCCTCTGATGCTCCTTAGATGCTCCTCTGATGCTCCTCTGATGCTCCTCTGATGCTCCTCTGATGCCTCTGTGATGCTCCTCTGATGCTCCTCTGATTCTCCTCTAATGCTCCGCTGATGCTCCTCTGATCCTCCTCTGATGCTCCACTGATGCTCCTCTGATGCTCCTCTGATGCTCCTCTGAATCTCCTCTGATGCTCCTCTGATGCTCCTCTGATGCTCCTCTGATGCTCCTCTGATGTTCCTCTGATGCTCCTCTGATGCTCCTTTGATGCTCCTGCTCCTGCTCCTGCTCCTGCTCCTGCTCCTGCTCCTCCTCCTGCTCCTGCTCCTGCTCCTGCTCCTGCTCCTGCTCCTGCTCCTGCTCATGCTCCTGCCCCTGCTCCTGCTCCTGCTCCTGCTCCTGCTCCTGCACCTGCTCCTGCTCCGGCTCCTGCTCCGGCTCCTGCTCCGGCTCCTGCTCCTGCACCTCCGATGCTCCTTATCCTGCTCGATGCTCCTCTGATGCTCCTCTGATGCTCCACTGATGCTTCTCAGATGCTCCTCTGATGCTCCTCTGATGCTCCTCTGATGCTCCTATGATGCTCCTCTGATGCTCCTCAGATGCTCCTCTGATGCACCTCTGATGCTCCTCTGATGCTCCTCTGATGCTCCTCTGATGCTCCTCTGATACTCCTCTGATGCTCGTCTGAGGCTCCTCTGATGCTCCTCTGATGCTCCTCTGATGCTCCTCTGATGCTCCTCTGATGCTCCTGTGATGCTCCTCTGATGCTCCTCAGATGCTCCTCTGATGCACCTCTGATGCTCCTCTGATGCTCCTCTGATGCTCCTCTGATGCTCCTCTGATGCTCCTCTGTTGCTCCTCTGATGCTCCTCTGATGCTCCTCTGATGCTCCAATGATGCTCCTCAGATGCTCCTCTGATGCTCCTCTGAGGCTCCTCTGATGCTCCTCTGATGCACCTCTTATGCTCCTCTGATGCTCCTCTGATGCTCCTCTGATGCTCCTCTGACGCTCCTCTGATGCTCCTCTGATGCTCCTCTGATGCTCCTGCTCCTGCTCCTGCTCCTCTGATGCTCCTCTGATGACCTCTGATGCTCCTGCTCCTGCTCCTGCTCCTGCTCCTGCTCCTGCTCCTCTGATGCTCCTCTGATGCTCCTCTGATCCTCCTCTGATGCTCCTCTGATGCTCCTCTGATGCTCCTCTGAGGCTCCTCTGATGCTCCTCTGATGCTCCTCTGATGCTCCTCTGATGCTCCTCTGATGCTCCTCTGATGCTCCTCTGATGCTCCTCTGATGCTCCTGCTCCTGCTCCTGCTCCTGCTCCTGCTCCTGCTCCTGCTCCTGCTCCTGCTCCTGCTCCTGCTCCTGCTCCTGCTCCTGCTCCTGCTCCTGCTCCTGCTCCTGCTCCTGCTCCTGCTCCTGCTCCTGCTCCTGCTCCTGCACCTCTGATGCTCCTCTGATGCACCTCTGATGCTCCTCTGATTCTCCTCTGATACTCCTCTGATGCTCCTCAGATGCTCCTCAGATGCTCCTCTGATGCTCCTCTGATGCTGCTCTGATGCTCCTCTGATACTCCTCTGATGCTCCTCAGATGCTCCTCTGATGCTCCTCTGATGCTCCTCTGATGCTCCTCTGATGCTCCTCTGATGCACCTCTGATGCTCCTCTGATGCACCTCTGATGCTCCTCTGATGCTCCTCTGATACTCCTCTGATGCTCCTCAGATGCTCCTCTGATGCTCCTCTGATACTCCTCTGATGCTCCTCTGATGCTCCTCTGATGCTCCTCTGATGCTCCTCTGATGCTCCTCTGATGCTCCTCTGATCCTCCTCTGATGCTCCTCTGATGCTCCTCTGATGCTCCTCTGATGCTCCTCTGATGCTCCTCTGATGCTCCTCTGATGCTCCTCTGATGCTCCTCTGATGCTCCTCTGATGCTCCTCTGATGCTCCTCTGATGCTCCTCTGATGCTCCTCTAATCCTCCTCTGATGCTCCACTGATGCTCCTCTGATGCTCCTCTGATGCTCCTCTGATGCTCCTCTGATGCTCCTGCTCCTGCTCCTGCTCCTGCTCCTGCTCCTGCTCCTGCTCCTGCTCCTGCTCCTGCTCCTGCTCCTGCTCCTCTGATGCTCCTCTGATGCTCCTCTGATGCTCCTCTGATGCTCCTCTGATGCTCCTCTGATGCTCCTCTGATGCTCCTCTGATCCTCCTCTGATGCTCCACTGATGCTCCTCTGATGCTCCACTGATGCTCCTCTGATGCTCCTCTGATGCTCCTCTGATGCTCCTCTGATGCTCCTCTGATGCTCCTCTGACGCTCCTCTGATGCTCCTCTGATGCTCCTCTGATGCTCCTGCTCCTGCTCCTGCTCCTCTGATGCTCCTCTGATGACCTCTGATGCTCCTGCTCCTGCTCCTGCTCCTGCTCCTGCTCCTGCTCCTCTGATGCTCCTCTGATGCTCCTCTGATCCTCCTCTGATGCTCCTCTGATGCTCCTCTGATGCTCCTCTGAGGCTCCTCTTATGCTCCTCTGATGCTCCTCTGATGCTCCTCTGATGCTCCTCTGATGCTCCTCTGATGCTCCTGTGATGCTCCTCTGATGCTCCTCTGCTGCTCCTCTGATGCTCCTCTGATGCTCCTCTTATGCTCCTCTGATGCTCCTCTGAGGCTCCTCTGATACTCCCCTGATGCTCCTGTGATGCTCCTCTGATGCTCCTGTGATCCTCCTCTGATGCTCCTCTGATGCTCCTCTGATGCTCCTCTGATGCTCCTCTGATGCTCCTCTGCTGCTCCTCTGATGCTCCTCTGATGCTCCTCTGATGCTCCTCTGATGCTCCTCTGAGGCTCCTCTGATGCTCCTCTGATGCTCCTGTGATGCTCCTCTGATGCTCCTGTGATCCTCCTCTGCTGCTCCTCTGATGCTCCTCTGATGCTCCTCTGATGCTCCTCTGATGCTCCTCTGATGCTCCTCTGATGCTCCTCTGATGCTCCTGTGATGCTCCTCTGATGCTCCTGTGATCCTCCTCTGATGCTCCTCTGATGCTCCTCTGATGCTCCTCTGATGCTCCTCTGATGCTCCTCTGATGCTCCTCTGATGCTCCTCTGATGCTCCTCTGATGCTCCTCTGATGCTCCTCTGATGCTCCTCTGAGGCACCTCTGAGGCTCCTCTGATTCTCTTCTGATGCTCCTCTGATGCTCCTCTGATGCTCCTCTGATGCTCCTGTGATGCTCCTCTGATTCTCCTGTGATGCTCCTCTGCTGTCCCTCTGATGTTCCTCTGATGCTCCTCTGATGCTCCTCTGATGCTCCTCTGATGCTCCTCTGAGGCTCCTCTGATGCTCCTCTGATGCTCCTCTGATCCTCCTCTGATGCTCCTCTGATACTCCTCTGATGCTCCTCTGATGCTCCTCTGATGCTGCTATGATGCTCCTCTGATGCTCCTCTGATGCTCCTCTGATGCTCCTCTGATGCTCCTCTGATGCTCCTCTGATGCTCCTCTGATGCTCCTCTGATGCTCCTCTGATCCTCCTCTGATGCTCCTCTGATGCTCCTCTGATGCTCCTCTGATGCTCCTCTGATGCTCCTCTGATGCTCCTCTGATGCTCCTGCTCCTGCTCATGCTCCTGCTCCTGCTCCTGCTCCTGCTCCTGCTCCTGCTCCTGCTCCTGCTCCTTCTCCTGTTCCTGCTCCTGCTGCTGCTCCTGCTCCTGCACCTCTGATGCTCCTCTGATGCACCTCTGATGCTCCTCTGATGCTCCTCTGATACTCCTCTGATGCTCCTTAGATGCTCCTCTGATGCTCCTCTGATGCTCCTCTGATGCTCCTCTGATGCCTCTGTGATGCTCCTCTGATGCTCCTCTGATTCTCCTCTGATGCTCCGCTGATGCTCCTCTGATGCTCCTCTGATGCTCCTCTGATGATCCTCTGATCCTCCTCTGATGCTCCACTGATGCTCCTCTGATGCTCCTGTGATGCTCCTGTAATGCTCCTCTGATTCTCCTCTGATGCTCCTCTGATGCTCCTCTGATGCTCCTCTGATGCTCCTCTGATGCTCCTCTGATGCTCCTCTGATGTTCCTCTGATGCTCCTCTGATGCTCCTTTGATGCTCCTGCTCCTGCTCCTGCTCCTGCTCCTGCTCCTGCTCCTGCTCCTGCTCCTGCTCCTGCTCCTGCTCCTGCTCCTGCTCCTGCTCCTGCTCCTGCTCCTGCTCATGCTCCTGCCCCTGCTCCTGCTCCTGCTCCTGCTCCTGCTCCTGCTCCTGCTCCTGCTCCTGCTCCTGCTCCTGCTCCTGTTCCTGCTCCTGCTGCTGCTCCTGCTCCTGCACCTCTGATGCTCCTCTGATGCACCTCTGATGCTCCTCTGATGCTCCTCTGATACTCCTCTGATGCTCCTTAGATGCTCCTCTGATGCTCCTCTGATGCTTCTGTAATGCTCCTCTGATGCTCCTCTGATTCTCCTCTGATGCTCCGCTGATGCTCCTCTTATGCTCCTCTGATGCTCCTCTGATACTCCTCTGATGCTCCTTAGATGCTCCTCTGATGCTCCTCTGATGCTCCTCTGATGCTCCTCTGATGCCTCTGTAATGCTCCTCTGATGCTCCTCTGATTCTCCTCTGATGCTCCGCTGATGCTCCTCTGATGCTCCTCTGATGCTCCTCTGATGATCCTCTGATCCTCCTCTGATGCTCCACTGATGCTCCTCTGATGCTCCTCTGATGCTCCTCTGATGCTCCTCTGATGCTCCTCTGATGCTCCTCTGATGCTCCTCTGATGCTCCTCTGATGCTCCTCTGATGCTCCTGTGATGCTCCTCTGATGCTCCTCTGATGCTCCTCTGATGCTCCTGTGATGCTCCTCTGATGCTCCTCTGCTGCTCCTCTGATGCTGATCTGATTCTCCTCTGATGCTCCTCTGATGCTCCTCTGATGCTCCTCTGATGCTCCTCTGATGCTCCTCTGATCCTCCTCTGATCCTCCTCTGATGCTCCTCTAATGCTCCTCTGATGCTCCTCTGATGCTCCTCTGATGCTCCTCTGATGCTCCTCTGATGCTCCTCTGATGCTCCTCTGATGCTCCTCTGATACTCCTCTGATGCTCTTCTGATGCTCCTGTGATGCTCCTCTGCTGCTCCTCTGATGCTCATCTGATGCTCCTCTGATTCTCCTCTGATGCTCCTCTGATGCTCCTCTGATGCTCCTCTGATGCTCCTCTGATCCACCTCTGGTGCTCCTCTGATGCTCCTCTGATGCTCCTCTGATGCTCCTGTGATGCTCCTCTGATGCTCCTCTGCTGCTCCTCTGATGCTCATCTGATGCTCCTCTGATTCTCCTCTGATGCTCCTCTGATGCTCCTCTGATGCTCCTCTTATGCTCCTCTGATGCTCCTCTGATGCTCCTCTGATGCTCCTCTGATGCTCCTCTGATGCTCCTCTGATGCTCCTCTGATGCTCCTCTGATGCTCCTCTGATGCTCCTCTGATGCTCCTCTGATGCTCCTCTGATGCTCCGCTGATCCTCCTCTGCTGCTCCTCTGATGCTCCTCTGATGCTCCTCTGATGCTCCTCTGATGCTCCTCTGATGCTCCTCTGATGCTCCTCTGATGCTCCTCTGATGCTCCTCTGATGCTCCTCTGATGCTCCTGTGATGCTCCTCTGATGCTCCTGTGATCCTCCTCTGATGCTCCTCTGATGCTCCTCTGATGCTCCTCTGATCCTCCTCTGGTGCTCCTCTGATGCTCCTCTGATGCTCCTCTGATGCTCCTCTGATGCTCCTCTGATGCTCCTCTGATGCTCCTCTGAGGCACCTCTGAGGCTCCTCTGATTCTCTTCTGATGCTCCTCTGATGCTCCTCTGATGCTCCTCTGATGCTCCTGTGATGCTCCTCTGATGCTCCTGTGATGCTGCTCTGCTGTTCCTATGATGTTCCTCTGATGCTCCTCTGATGCTCCTCTGATGCTCCTCTGATGCTCCTCTGAGGCTCCTCTGATGCTCCTCTGATGCTCCTCTGATCCTCCTCTGATGCTCAACTGATACTCCTCTGATGCTCCTCTGATGCTCCTCTGATGCTCCTATGATGCTCCTCTGATGCTCCTCTGATGCTCCTCTGATGCTCCTCTGATGCTCCTCTGATGCTCCTCTGATCCTCCTCTGATGCTCCTCTGATCCTCCTCTGATGCTCCTCTGATGCTCCTCTGATTCTCCTCTGATGCTCCTCTGATGCTCCTCTGATTCTCCTCTGATGCTCCTGCTCCTGCTCCTGCTCCTGCTCCTGCTCCTGCTCCTGCTCCTGCTCCTGCTCCTGCTCCTGCTCCTGCTCCTGTTCCTGCTCCTGCTGCTGCTCCTGCTCCTGCACCTCTGATGCACCTCTGATGCACCTCTGATGCTCCTCTGATGCTCCTCTGATACTCCTCTGATGCTCCTTAGATGCTCCTCTGATGCTCCTCTGATGCTCCTCTGATGCTCCTCTGATGCCTCTGTGATGCTCCTCTGATGCTCCTCTGATTCTCCTCTAATGCTCCGCTGATGCTCCTCTGATCCTCCTCTGATGCTCCACTGATGCTCCTCTGATGCTCCTCTGATGCTCCTCTGAATCTCCTCTGATGCTCCTCTGATGCTCCTCTGATGCTCCTCTGATGCTCCTCTGATGTTCCTCTGATGCTCCTCTGATGCTCCTTTGATGCTCCTGCTCCTGCTCCTGCTCCTGCTCCTGCTCCTGCTCCTCCTCCTGCTCCTGCTCCTGCTCCTGCTCCTGCTCCTGCTCCTGCTCCTGCTCATGCTCCTGCCCCTGCTCCTGCTCCTGCTCCTGCTCCTGCTCCTGCACCTGCTCCTGCTCCGGCTCCTGCTCCGGCTCCTGCTCCGGCTCCTGCTCCTGCACCTCCGATGCTCCTTATCCTGCTCGATGCTCCTCTGATGCTCCTCTGATGCTCCACTGATGCTTCTCAGATGCTCCTCTGATGCTCCTCTGATGCTCCTCTGATGCTCCTATGATGCTCCTCTGATGCTCCTCAGATGCTCCTCTGATGCACCTCTGATGCTCCTCTGATGCTCCTCTGATGCTCCTCTGATGCTCCTCTGATACTCCTCTGATGCTCGTCTGAGGCTCCTCTGATGCTCCTCTGATGCTCCTCTGATGCTCCTCTGATGCTCCTCTGATGCTCCTGTGATGCTCCTCTGATGCTCCTCAGATGCTCCTCTGATGCACCTCTGATGCTCCTCTGATGCTCCTCTGATGCTCCTCTGATGCTCCTCTGATGCTCCTCTGTTGCTCCTCTGATGCTCCTCTGATGCTCCTCTGATGCTCCAATGATGCTCCTCAGATGCTCCTCTGATGCTCCTCTGAGGCTCCTCTGATGCTCCTCTGATGCACCTCTTATGCTCCTCTGATGCTCCTCTGATGCTCCTCTGATGCTCCTCTGACGCTCCTCTGATGCTCCTCTGATGCTCCTCTGATGCTCCTGCTCCTGCTCCTGCTCCTCTGATGCTCCTCTGATGACCTCTGATGCTCCTGCTCCTGCTCCTGCTCCTGCTCCTGCTCCTGCTCCTCTGATGCTCCTCTGATGCTCCTCTGATCCTCCTCTGATGCTCCTCTGATGCTCCTCTGATGCTCCTCTGAGGCTCCTCTGATGCTCCTCTGATGCTCCTCTGATGCTCCTCTGATGCTCCTCTGATGCTCCTCTGATGCTCCTCTGATGCTCCTCTGATGCTCCTCTGATGCTCCTCTGATGCTCCTGCTCCTGCTCCTGCTCCTGCTCCTGCTCCTGCTCCTGCTCCTGCTCCTGCTCCTGCTCCTGCTCCTGCTCCTGCTCCTGCTCCTGCTCCTGCTCCTGCTCCTGCTCCTGCTCCTGCTCCTGCTCCTGCTCCTGCTCCTGCACCTCTGATGCTCCTCTGATGCACCTCTGATGCTCCTCTGATTCTCCTCTGATACTCCTCTGATGCTCCTCAGATGCTCCTCAGATGCTCCTCTGATGCTCCTCTGATGCTGCTCTGATGCTCCTCTGATACTCCTCTGATGCTCCTCAGATGCTCCTCTGATGCTCCTCTGATGCTCCTCTGATGCTCCTCTGATGCTCCTCTGATGCACCTCTGATGCTCCTCTGATGCACCTCTGATGCTCCTCTGATGCTCCTCTGATACTCCTCTGATGCTCCTCAGATGCTCCTCTGATGCTCCTCTGATACTCCTCTGATGCTCCTCTGATGCTCCTCTGATGCTCCTCTGATGCTCCTCTGATGCTCCTCTGATGCTCCTCTGATCCTCCTCTGATGCTCCTCTGATGCTCCTCTGATGCTCCTCTGATGCTCCTCTGATGCTCCTCTGATGCTCCTCTGATGCTCCTCTGATGCTCCTCTGATGCTCCTCTGATGCTCCTCTGATGCTCCTCTGATGCTCCTCTGATGCTCCTCTGATGCTCCTCTAATCCTCCTCTGATGCTCCACTGATGCTCCTCTGATGCTCCTCTGATGCTCCTCTGATGCTCCTCTGATGCTCCTGCTCCTGCTCCTGCTCCTGCTCCTGCTCCTGCTCCTGCTCCTGCTCCTGCTCCTGCTCCTGCTCCTGCTCCTCTGATGCTCCTCTGATGCTCCTCTGATGCTCCTCTGATGCTCCTCTGATGCTCCTCTGATGCTCCTCTGATGCTCCTCTGATCCTCCTCTGATGCTCCACTGATGCTCCTCTGATGCTCCACTGATGCTCCTCTGATGCTCCTCTGATGCTCCTCTGATGCTCCTCTGATGCTCCTCTGATGCTCCTCTGACGCTCCTCTGATGCTCCTCTGATGCTCCTCTGATGCTCCTGCTCCTGCTCCTGCTCCTCTGATGCTCCTCTGATGACCTCTGATGCTCCTGCTCCTGCTCCTGCTCCTGCTCCTGCTCCTGCTCCTCTGATGCTCCTCTGATGCTCCTCTGATCCTCCTCTGATGCTCCTCTGATGCTCCTCTGATGCTCCTCTGAGGCTCCTCTTATGCTCCTCTGATGCTCCTCTGATGCTCCTCTGATGCTCCTCTGATGCTCCTCTGATGCTCCTGTGATGCTCCTCTGATGCTCCTCTGATGCTCCTCTGATGCTCCTGTGATGCTCCTCTGATGCTCCTCTGCTGCTCCTCTGATGCTGATCTGATTCTCCTCTGATGCTCCTCTGATGCTCCTCTGATGCTCCTCTGATGCTCCTCTGATGCTCCTCTGATCCTCCTCTGATGCTCCTCTGATGCTCCTCTGATGCTCCTCTGAGGCTCCTCTGATGCTCCTCTGATGCTCCTCTGATGCTCCTCTGATGCTCCTCTGATGCTCCTCTGATACTCCTCTGATGCTCCTCTGATGCTCCTGTGATGCTCCTTTGATGCTCCTCTGCTGCTCCTCTGATGCTCATCTGATGCTCCTCTGATTCTCCTCTGATGCTCCTCTGATGCTCCTCTGATGCTCCTCTGATGCTCCTCTGATCCACCTCTGATGCTCCTCTGATGCTCTTCTGATGCTCCTCTGATGCTCCTGTGATGCTCCTCTGATGCTCCTCTGCTGCTCCTCTGATGCTCATCTGATGATCCTCTGATTCTCCTCTGATGCTCCTCTGATGCTCCTCTGATGCTCCTCTTATGCTCCTCTGATCCTCCTCTGATGCTCCTCTGATGCTACTCTGTTGCTCCTCTGATGCTCCTCTGATGCTCCTCTTATGCTCCTCTGATGCTCCTCTGATGCTCCTCTGATGCTCCTCTGATGCTCCTCTGATCCTCCTCTGCTGCTCCTCTGATGCTCCTCTGATGCTCCTCTGATGCTCCTCTGATGCTCCTCTGATGCTCCTCTGATCCTCCTCTGCTGCTCCTCTGATGCTCCTCTGATGCTCCTCTGATGCTCCTCTGATGCTCCTCTGAGGCTCCTCTGATGCTCCTCTGATGCTCCTCTGATGCTCCTCTGATGCTCCTCTGATGCTCCTCTGATGCTCCTCTGATGCTCCTGTGATGCTCCTCTGATGCTCCTGTGATCCTCCTCTGATGCTCCTCTGATGCTCCTCTGATGCTCCTCTGATCCTCCTCTGATGCTCCTCTGATGCTCCTCTGATGCTCCTCTGATGCTCCTCTGATGCTCCTCTGATGCTCCTCTGATGCTCCTCTGATGCTCCTCTGATGCTCCTCTGCTGCTCCTCTGATGCTGATCTGATTCTCCTCTGATGCTCCTCTGATGCTCCTCTGATGCTCCTCTGATGCTCCTCTGATGCTCCTCTGATCCTCCTCTGATGCTCCTCTGATGCTCCTCTGATGCTCCTCTGATGCTCCTCTGAGGCTCCTCTGATGCTCCTCTGATGCTCCTCTGATGCTCCTCTGATGCTCCTCTGATGCTCCTCTGATACTCCTCTGATGCTCCTCTGATGCTCCTGTGATGCTCCTCTGATGCTCCTCTGCTGCTCCTCTGATGCTCATCTGATGCTCCTCTGATTCTCCTCTGATGCTCCTCTGATGCTCCTCTGATGCTCCTCTGATGCTCCTCTGATCCACTTCTGATGCTCCTCTGATGCTCCTCTGATGCTCCTCTGATGCTCCTGTGATGCTCCTCTGATGCTCCTCTGCTGCTCCTCTGATGCTCATCTGATGCTCCTCTGATTCTCCTCTGATGCTCCTCTGATGCTCCTCTGATGCTCCTCTTAGGCTCCTCTTATGCTCCTCTGATCCTCCTCTGATGCTCCTCTGATGCAACTCTGTTGCTCCTCTGATGCTCCTCTGATGCTCCTCTGATGCTCCTCTGATGCTCCTCTGATGCTCCTCTGATGCTCCTCTGATGCTCCTCTGATCCTCCTCTGCTGCCTCTCTGATCCACCTCTGATGCTCCTCTGATGCTCCTCTGATGCTCCTCTGATGCTCCTGTGATGCTCCTCTGATGCTCCTCTGCTGCTCCTCTGATGCTCATCTGATGCTCCTCGGATTCTCCTCTGATGCTCCTCTGATGCTCCTCTGATGCTCCTCTGATGCTCCTCTTATGCTCCTCTGATCCTCCTCTGATGCTCCTCTGATGCTACTCTGTTGCTCCTCTGATGCTCCTCTGATGCTCCTCTGATGCTCCTCTGATGCTCCTCTGATGCTCCTCTGATGCTCCTCTGATGCTCCTCTGATCCTCCTCTGCTGCTCCTCTGATGCTGCTCTGATGCTCCTCTGATGCTCCTCTGATGCCCCTCTGAGGCTCCTCTGATGCTCCTCTGATGCTCCTCTGATGCTCCTCTGATGCTCCTCTGATGCTCCTCTGATGCTCCTCTGATGCTCCTGTGATGCTCCTCTGATGCTCCTGTGATCCTCTTCTGATGCTCCTCTGATGCTCCTCTGATGCTCCTCTGATCCTCCTCTGATGCTCCTGCTCCTGCTCCTGTTTTGCTCCTGTAATGCTCCTCTGATGCACCTCTGATGCTCCTCTGATGCACCTCTGATGCTCCTCTGATGCTCCTCTGATACTCCTCTGATGCTCCTCAGATGCTCCTCTGATGCTCCTCTGATACTCCTCTGATGCTCCTCAGATGCTCCTCTGATGCTCCTCTGATGCTCCTCTGATGCTCCTCTGATGCTCCTCTGATGCTCCTCTGATCCTCCTCTGATGCTCCTCTGATGCTCCTCTGATGCTCCTCTGATGCTCCTCTGATGCTCCTCTGATGCTCCTCTGATGCTCCTCTGATCCTCCTCTGATGCTCCTCTGATGCTCCTCTGATGCTCCTCTGATGCTCCTCTGATGCTCCTCTGATCCTCCTCTGATGCTCCACTGATGCTCCTCTGATGCTCCTCTGATGCTCCTCTGATGCTCCTCTGATGCTCCTGCTCCTGCTCCTGCTCCTGCTCCTGCTCCTGCTCCGGCTCCTGCTCCTGCTCCTCTGATGCTCCTCTGATGCTCCTCTGATGCTCCTCTGATGCTCCTCTGATGGTCCTCTGATGCTCCTCTGATGCTCCTCTGATGCTCCTCTGATCCTCCTCTGATGCTCCACTGATGCTCCTCTGATGCTCCACTGATGCTCCTCTGATGCTCCTCTGATGCTCCTCTGATGCTCCTCTGATGCTCCTCTGATGCTCCTCTGATACTCCTCTGATGCTCCTCTGATGCTCCTGTGATGCTCCTCTGATGCTCCTCTGCTGCTCCTCTGATGCTCATCTGATGCTCCTCTGATTCTCCTCTGATGCTCCTCTGATGCTCCTCTGATGCTCCTCTGATGCTCCTCTGATCCACTTCTGATGCTCCTCTGATGCTCCTCTGATGCTCCTCTGATGCTCCTGTGATGCTCCTCTGATGCTCCTCTGCTGCTCCTCTGATGCTCATCTGATGCTCCTCTGATTCTCCTCTGATGCTCCTCTGATGCTCCTCTGATGCTCCTCTTAGGCTCCTCTTATGCTCCTCTGATCCTCCTCTGATGCTCCTCTGATGCAACTCTGTTGCTCCTCTGATGCTCCTCTGATGCTCCTCTGATGCTCCTCTGATGCTCCTCTGATGCTCCTCTGATGCTCCTCTGATGCTCCTCTGATCCTCCTCTGCTGCCTCTCTGATCCACCTCTGATGCTCCTCTGATGCTCCTCTGATGCTCCTCTGATGCTCCTGTGATGCTCCTCTGATGCTCCTCTGCTGCTCCTCTGATGCTCATCTGATGCTCCTCGGATTCTCCTCTGATGCTCCTCTGATGCTCCTCTGATGCTCCTCTGATGCTCCTCTTATGCTCCTCTGATCCTCCTCTGATGCTCCTCTGATGCTACTCTGTTGCTCCTCTGATGCTCCTCTGATGCTCCTCTGATGCTCCTCTGATGCTCCTCTGATGCTCCTCTGATGCTCCTCTGATGCTCCTCTGATCCTCCTCTGCTGCTCCTCTGATGCTGCTCTGATGCTCCTCTGATGCTCCTCTGATGCCCCTCTGAGGCTCCTCTGATGCTCCTCTGATGCTCCTCTGATGCTCCTCTGATGCTCCTCTGATGCTCCTCTGATGCTCCTCTGATGCTCCTGTGATGCTCCTCTGATGCTCCTGTGATCCTCTTCTGATGCTCCTCTGATGCTCCTCTGATGCTCCTCTGATCCTCCTCTGATGCTCCTGCTCCTGCTCCTGTTTTGCTCCTGTAATGCTCCTCTGATGCACCTCTGATGCTCCTCTGATGCACCTCTGATGCTCCTCTGATGCTCCTCTGATACTCCTCTGATGCTCCTCAGATGCTCCTCTGATGCTCCTCTGATACTCCTCTGATGCTCCTCAGATGCTCCTCTGATGCTCCTCTGATGCTCCTCTGATGCTCCTCTGATGCTCCTCTGATGCTCCTCTGATCCTCCTCTGATGCTCCTCTGATGCTCCTCTGATGCTCCTCTGATGCTCCTCTGATGCTCCTCTGATGCTCCTCTGATGCTCCTCTGATCCTCCTCTGATGCTCCTCTGATGCTCCTCTGATGCTCCTCTGATGCTCCTCTGATGCTCCTCTAATGCTCCTCTGATGCTCCTCTGATGCTCCTCTGATCCTCCTCTGATGCTCCACTGATGCTCCTCTGATGCTCCTCTGATGCTCCTCTGATGCTCCTCTGATGCTCCTGCTCCTGCTCCTGCTCCTGCTCCTGCTCCTGCTCCGGCTCCTGCTCCTGCTCCTCTGATGCTCCTCTGATGCTCCTCTGATGCTCCTCTGATGCTCCTCTGATGGTCCTCTGATGCTCCTCTGATGCTCCTCTGATGCTCCTCTGATCCTCCTCTGATGCTCCACTGATGCTCCTCTGATGCTCCACTGATGCTCCTCTGATGCTCCTCTGATGCTCCTCTGATGCTCCTCTGATGCTCCTCTGATGCTCCTCTGACGCTCCTCTGATGCTCCTCTGATGCTCCTCTGATGCTCCTGCTCCTGCTCCTGCTCCTCTGATGCTCCTCTGATGACCTCTGATGCTCCTGCTCCTGCTCCTGCTCCTGCTCCTGCTCCTGCTCCTCTGATGCTCCTCTGATGCTCCTCTGATCCTCCTCTGATGCTCCTCTGATGCTCCTCTGATGCTCCTCTGAGGCTCCTCTTATGCTCCTCTGATGCTCCTCTGATGCTCCTCTGATGCTCCTCTGATGCTCCTCTGATGCTCCTGTGATGCTCCTCTGATGCTCCTCTGATGCTCCTCTGATGCTCCTGTGATGCTCCTCTGATGCTCCTCTGCTGCTCCTCTGATGCTGATCTGATTCTCCTCTGATGCTCCTCTGATGCTCCTCTGATGCTCCTCTGATGCTCCTCTGATCCTCCTCTGATGCTCCTCTGATGCTCCTCTGATGCTCCTTTGATGCTCATCTGAGGCTCCTCTGATGCTCCTCTGATGCTCCTCTGATGCTCCTCTGATGCTCCTCTGATACTCCTCTGATGCTCCTCTGATGCTCCTGTGATGCTCCTCTGATGCTCCTCTGCTGCTCCTCTGATGCTCATCTGATGCTCCTCTGATTCTCCTCTGATGCTCCTCTGATGCTCCTCTGATGCTCCTCTGATCCACCTCTGATGCTCCTCTGATGCTCCTCTGATGCTCCTCTGATGCTCCTGTGATGCTCCTCTGATGCTCCTCTGCTGCTCCTCTGATGCTCATCTGATGCTCCTCTGTTTCTCCTCTGATGCTCCTCTGATGCTCCTCTGATGCTCCTCTTATGCTCCTCTGATCCTCCTCTGATGCTCCTCTGATGCTACTCTGTTGCTCCTCTGATGCTCCTCTGATGCTCCTCTGATGCTCCTCTGATGCTCCTCTGATGCTCCTCTGATGCTCCTCTGATGCTCCTCTGATCCTCCTCTGCTGCTCCTCTGATGCTCCTCTGATGCTCCTCTGATGCTCCTCTGATGCTCCTCTGAGGCTCCTCTGATGCTCCTCTGATGCTCCTCTGATGCTCCTCTGATGCTCCTCTGATGCTCCTCTGATGCTCCTCTGATGCTCCTGTGATGCTCCTCTGATGCTCCTGTGATCCTCCTCTGATGCTCTTCTGATGCTCCTCTGATGCTCCTCTGATGCTCCTCTGAGGCTCCTCTGATGCTCCTCTGATGCTCCTCTGATGCTCCTCTGATGCTCCTCTGATGCTCCTCTGATACTCCTCTGATGCTCCTCTGATGCTCCTGTGATGCTCCTCTGATGCTCCTCTGCTGCTCCTCTGATGCTCATCTGATACTCCTCTGATTCTCCTCTGATGCTCCTCTGATGCTCCTCTGATGCTCCTCTGATCCTCCTCTGATCCACCTCTGATGCTCCTCTGATGCTCCTCTGATGCTCCTCTGATGCTCCTGTGATGCTCCTCTGATGCTCCTCTGCTGCTCCTCTGATGCTCATCTGATGCTCCTCTGATTCTCCTCTGATGCTCCTCTGATGCTCCTCTGATGCTCCTCTTATGCTCCTCTTATGCTCCTCTGATCCTCCTCTGATGCTCCTCTGATGCTACTCTGTTGCTCCTCTGATGCTCCTCTGATGCTCCTCTGATGCTCCTCTGATGCTCCTCTGATGCTCCTCTGATGCTCCTCTGATGCTCCTCTGATCCTCCTCTGCTGCTCCTCTGATCCACCTCTGATGCTCCTCTGATGCTCCTCTGATGCTCCTCTGATGCTCCTGTGATGCTCCTCTGATGCTCCTCTGCTGCTCCTCTGATGCTCCTCTGATGCTCCTCTGATTCTCCTCTGATGCTCCTCTGATGCTCCTCTGATGCTCCTCTTATGCTCCTCTGATCCTCCTCTGATGCTCCTCTGATGCTACTCTGTTGCTCCTCTGATGCTTCTCTGATGCTCCTCTGATGCTCCTCTGATGCTCCTCTGATGCTCCTCTGATGCTCCTCTGATGCTCCTCTGATCCTCCTCTGCTGCTCCTCTGATGCTCCTCTGATGCTCCTCTGATGCTCCTCTGATGCCCCTCTGAGGCTCCTCTGATGCTCCTCTGATGCTCCTCTGATGCTCCTCTGATGCTCCTCTGATGCTCCTCTGATGCTCCTCTGATGCTCCTGTGATGCTCCTCTGATGCTCCTGTGATCCTCCTCTGATGCTCCTCTGATGCTCCTCTGATGCTCCTCTGATCCTCCTCTGATGCTCCTCTGATGCTCCTCTGATGCTCCTGTGATGCTCCTCTGATGCTCCTCTGATGCTCCTCTGATGCTCCTGTGATGCTCCTCTGATGCTCCTCTGCTGCTCCTCTGATGCTGATCTGATTCTCCTCTGATGCTCCTCTGATGCTCCTCTGATGCTCCTCTGATGCTCCTCTGATCCTCCTCTGATGCTCCTCTGATGCTCCTCTGATGCTCCTCTGATGCTCCTCTGAGGCTCCTCTGATGCTCCTCTGATGCTCCTCTGATGCTCCTCTGATGCTCCTCTGATGCTCCTCTGATACTCCTCTGATGCTCCTCTGATGCTCCTGTGATGCTCCTCTGATGCTCCTCTGCTGCTCCTCTGATGCTCATCTGATGCTCCTCTGATTCTCCTCTGATGCTCCTCTGATGCTCCTCTGATGCTCCTCTGATGCTCCTCTGATCCACCTCTGATGCTCCTCTGATGCTCCTCTGATGCTCCTCTGATGCTCCTGTGATGCTCCTCTGATGCTCCTCTGCTGCTCCTCTGATGCTCATCTGATGCTCCTCTGATTCTCCTCTGATGCTCCTCTGATGCTCCTCTGATGCTCCTCTTATGCTCCTCTGATCCTCCTCTGATGCTCCTCTGATGCTACTCTGTTGCTCCTCTGATGCTCCTCTGATGCTCCTCTGATGCTCCTCTGATGCTCCTCTGATGCTCCTCTGATGCTCCTCTGATGCTCCTCTGATCCTCCTCTGCTGCTCCTCTGATGCTCCTCTGATGCTCCTCTTATGCTCCTCTGATGCTCCTCTGAGGCTCCTCTGATGCTCCCCTGATGCTCCTGTGATGCTCCTCTGATGCTCCTGTGATCCTCCTCTGATGCTCCTCTGATGCTCCTCTGATGCTCCTCTGATGCTCCTCTGCTGCTCCTCTGATGCTCCTCTGATGCTCCTCTGATGCTCCTCTGATGCTCCTCTGAGGCTCCTCTGATGCTCCTCTGATGCTCCTGTGATGCTCCTCTGATGCTCCTGTGATCCTCCTCTGCTGCTCCTCTGATGCTCCTCTGATGCTCCTCTGATGCTCCTCTGATGCTCCTCTGATGCTCCTCTGATGCTCCTCTGATGCTCCTGTGATGCTCCTCTGATGCTCCTGTGATCCTCCTCTGATGCTCCTCTGATGCTCCTCTGATGCTCCTCTGATGCTCCTCTGATGCTCCTCTGATGCTCCTCTGATGCTCCTCTGATGCTCCTCTGATGCTCCTCTGAGGCACCTCTGAGGCTCCTCTGATTCTCTTCTGATGCTCCTCTGATGCTCCTCTGATGCTCCTCTGATGCTCCTGTGATGCTCCTCTGATGCTCCTGTGATGCTCCTCTGCTGTTCCTCTGATGTTCCTCTGATGCTCCTCTGATGCTCCTCTGATGCTCCTCTGATGCTCCTCTGAGGCTCCTCTGATGCTCCTCTGATGCTCCTCTGATCCTCCTCTGATGCTCCTCTGATACTCCTCTGATGCTGCTATGATGCTCCTCTGATGCTCCTCTGATGCTCCTCTGATGCTCCTCTGATGCTCCTCTGATGCTCCTCTGATGCTCCTCTGATGCTCCTCTGATGCTCCTCTGATCCTCCTCTGATGCTCCTCTGATGCTCCTCTGATGCTCCTCTGATGCTCCTCTGATGCTCCTCTGATGTTCCTGCTCCTGCTCATGCTCCTGCTCCTGCTCCTGCTCCTGCTCCTGCTCCTGCTCCTGCTCCTGCTCCTGCTCTTGCTCCTGCTCCTGTTCCTGCTCCTGCTGCTGCTCCTGCTCCTGCACCTCTGATGCTCCTCTGATGCACCTCTGATGCTCCTCTGATGCTCCTCTGATACTCCTCTGATGCTCCTTAGATGCTCCTCTGATGCTCCTCTGATGCTCCTCTGATGCTCCTCTGATGCCTCTGTGATGCTCCTCTGATGCTCCTCTGATTCTCCTCTGATGCTCCGCTGATGCTCCTCTGATGCTCCTCTGATGCTCCTCTGATGATCCTCTGATCCTCCTCTGATGCTCCACTGATGCTCCTCTGATGCTCCTGTGATGCTCCTGTAATGCTCCTCTGATTCTCCTCTGATGCTCCTCTGATGCTCCTCTGATGCTCCTCTGATGCTCCTCTGATGCTCCTCTGATGCTCCTCTGATGTTCCTCTGATGCTCCTCTGATGCTCCTTTGATGCTCCTGCTCCTGCTCCTGCTCCTGCTCCTGCTCCTGCTCCTGCTCCTGCTCCTGCTCCTGCTCCTGCTCCTGCTCCTGCTCCTGCTCCTGCTCCTGCTCATGCTCCTGCCCCTGCTCCTGCTCCTGCTCCTGCTCCTGCTCCTGCTCCTGCTCCTGCTCCTGCTCCTGCTCCTGTTCCTGCTCCTGCTGCTGCTCCTGCTCCTGCACCTCTGATGCTCCTCTGATGCACCTCTGATGCTCCTCTGATGCTCCTCTGATACTCCTCTGATGCTCATTAGATGCTCCTCTGATGCTCCTCTGATGCTCCTCTGATGCTCCTCTGATGCCTCTGTAATGCTCCTCTGATGCTCCTCTGATTCTCCTCTGATGCTCCGCTGATGCTCCTCTTATGCTCCTCTGATGCTCCTCTGATACTCCTCTGATGCTCCTTAGATGCTCCTCTGATGCTCCTCTGATGCTCCTCTGATGCTCCTCTGATGCCTCTGTAATGCTCCTCTGATGCTCCTCTGATTCTCCTCTGATGCTCCGCTGATGCTCCTCTGATGCTCCTCTGATGCTCCTCTGATGATCCTCTGATCCTCCTCTGATGCTCCACTGATGCTCCTCTGATGCTCCTGTGATGCTCCTGTAATGCTCCTCTGATGCTCCTCTGATGCTCCTCTGATGCTCCTCTGATGCTCCTCTGATGCTCCTCTGATGCTCCTCTGATGCTCCTCTGATGCTCCTCTGATGCTCCTCTGATGCTCCTGTGATGCTCCTCTGATGCTCCTCTGATGCTCCTCTGATGCTCCTGTGATGCTCCTCTGATGCTCCTCTGCTGCTCCTCTGATGCTGATCTGATTCTCCTCTGATGCTCCTCTGATGCTCCTCTGATGCTCCTCTGATTCTCCTCTGATGCTCCTCTGATCCTCCTCTGATCCTCCTCTGATGCTCCTCTAATGCTCCTCTGATGCTCCTCTGATGCTCCTCTGATGCTCCTCTGATGCTCCTCTGATGCTCCTCTGATGCTCCTCTGATACTCCTCTGATGCTCCTCTGATGCTCCTGTGATGCTCCTCTGCTGCTCCTCTGATGCTCATCTGATGCTCCTCTGATTCTCCTCTGATGCTCCTCTGATGCTCCTCTGATGCTCCTCTGATGCTCCTCTGATCCACCTCTGGTGCTCCTCTGATGCTCCTCTGATGCTCCTCTGATGCTCCTGTGATGCTCCTCTGATGCTCCTCTGCTGCTCCTCTGATGCTCATCTGATGCTCCTCTGATTCTCCTCTGATGCTCCTCTGATGCTCCTCTGATGCTCCTCTTATGCTCCTCTGATGCTCCTCTGATGCTCCTCTGATGCTCCTCTGATGCTCCTCTGATGCTCCTCTGATGCTCCTCTGATGCTCCTCTGATGCTCCTCTGATGCTCCTCTGATGCTACTCTGATGCTCCTCTGATGCTCCGCTGATCCTCCTCTGCTGCTCCTCTGATGCTCCTCTGATGCTCCTCTGATGCTCCTCTGATGCTCCTCTGATGCTCCTCTGATGCTCCTCTGATGCTCCTCTGATGCTCCTCTGATGCTCCTGTGATGCTCCTCTGATGCTCCTGTGATCCTCCTCTGATGCTCCTCTGATGCTCCTCTGATGCTCCTCTGATCCTCCTCTGGTGCTCCTCTGATGCTCCTCTGATGCTCCTCTGATGCTCCTCTGATGCTCCTCTGATGCTCCTCTGATGCTCCTCTGAGGCACCTCTGAGGCTCCTCTGATTCTCTTCTGATGCTCCTCTGATGCTCCTCTGATGCTCCTCTGATGCTCCTGTGATGCTCCTCTGATGTTCCTGTGATGCTGCTCTGCTGTTCCTATGATGTTCCTCTGATGCTCCTCTGATGCTCCTCTGATGCTCCTCTGATGCTCCTCTGAGGCTCCTCTGATGCTCCTCTGATGCTCCTCTGATCCTCCTCTGATGCTCCTCTGATACTCCTCTGATGCTCCTCTGATGCTCCTCTGATGCTCCTATGATGCTCCTCTGATGCTCCTCTGATGCTCCTCTGATGCTCCTCTGATGCTCCTCTGATGCTCCTCTGATCCTCCTCTGATGCTCCTCTGATCCTCCTCTGATGCTCCTCTGATGCTCCTCTGATTCTCCTCTGATGCTCCTCTGATGCTCCTCTGATTCTCCTCTGATGCTCCTGCTCCTGCTCCTGCTCCTGCTCCTGCTCCTGCTCCTGCTCCTGCTCCTGCTCCTGCTCCTGCTCCTGCTCCTGTTCCTGCTCCTGCTGCTGCTCCTGCTCCTGCACCTCTGATGCTCCTCTGATGCACCTCTGATGCTCCTCTGATGCTCCTCTGATACTCCTCTGATGCTCCTTAGATGCTCCTCTGATGCTCCTCTGATGCTCCTCTGATGCTCCTCTGATGCCTCTGTGATGCTCCTCTGATGCTCCTCTGATTCTCCTCTGATGCTCCGCTGATGCTCCTCTGATCCTCCTCTGATGCTCCACTGATGCTCCTCTGATGCTCCTCTGATGCTCCTCTGAATCTCCTCTGATGCTCCTCTGATGCTCCTCTGATGCTCCTCTGATGCTCCTCTGATGTTCCTCTGATGCTCCTCTGATGCTCCTTTGATGCTCCTGCTCCTGCTCCTGCTCCTGCTCCTGCTCCTGCTCCTGCTCCTGCTCCTGCTCCTGCTCCAGCTCCTGCTCCTGCTCCTGCTCCTGCTCATGCTCCTGCCCCTGCTCCTGCTCCTGCTCCTGCTCCTGCTCCTGCACCTGCTCCTGCTCCGGCTCCTGCTCCGGCTCCTGCTCCGGCTCCTGCTCCTGCACCTCCGATGCTCCTTATCCTGCTCGATGCTCCTCTGATGCACCTCTGATGCTCCTCTGATGCTCCTCTGATGCTCCACTGATGCTTCTCAGATGCTCCTCTGATGCTCCTCTGATGCTCCGCTGATGCTCCTATGATGCTCCTCTGATGCTCCTCAGATGCTCCTCTGATGCACCTCTGATGCTCCTCTGATGCTCCTCTGATGCTCCTCTGATGCTCCTCTGATACTCCTCTGATGCTCGTCTGAGGCTCCTCTGATGCTCCTCTGATGCTCCTCTGATGCTCCTCTGATGCTCCTCTGATGCTCCTGTGATGCTCCTCTGATGCTCCTCAGATGCTCCTCTGATGCACCTCTGATGCTCCTCTGATGCTCCTCTGATGCTCCTCTGATGCTCCTCTGATGCTCCTCTGTTGCTCCTCTGATGCTCCTCTGATGCTCCTCTGATGCTCCAATGATGCTCCTCAGATGCTCCTCTGATGCTCCTCTGAGGCTCCTCTGATGCTCCTCTGATGCACCTCTTATGCTCCTCTGATGCTCCTCTGATGCTCCTCTGATGCTCCTCTGACGCTCCTCTGATGCTCCTCTGATGCTCCTCTGATGTTCCTGCTCCTGCTCCTGCTCCTCTGATGCTCCTCTGATGACCTCTGATGCTCCTGCTCCTGCTCCTGCTCCTGCTCCTGCTCCTGCTCCTCCGATGCTCCTCTGATGCTCCTCTGATCCTCCTCTGATGCTCCTCTGATGCTCCTCTGATGCTCCTCTGAGGCTCCTCTGATGCTCCTCTGATGCTCCTCTGATGCTCCTCTGATGCTCCTCTGATGCTCCTCTGATGCTCCTCTGATGCTCCTCTGATGCTCCTCTGATGCTCCTGCTCCTGCTCCTGCTCCTGCTCCTGCTCCTGCTCCTGCTCCTGCTCCTGCTCCTGCTCCTGCTCCTGCTCCTGCTCCTGCTCCTGCTCCTGCTCCTGTTCCTGCTCCTGCTCCTGCTCCTGCTCCTGCTCCTGCTCCTGCTCCTGCTCCTGCTCCTGCTCCTGCACCTCTGATGCTCCTCTGATGCACCTCTGATGCTCCTCTGATTCTCCTCTGATACTCCTCTGATGCTCCTCAGATGCTCCTCTGATGCTCCTCTGATGCTGCTCTGATGCTCCTCTGATACTCCTCTGATGCTCCTCAGATGCTCCTCTGATGCTCCTCTGATGCTCCTCTGATGCTCCTCTGATGCTCCTCTGATGCACCTCTGATGCTCCTCTGATGCACCTCTGATGCTCCTCTGATGCTCCTCTGATACTCCTCTGATGCTCCTCAGATGCTCCTCTGATGCTCCTCTGATACTCCTCTGATGCTCCTCAGATGCTCCTCTGATGCTCCTCTGATGCTCCTCTGATGCTCCTCTGATGCTCCTCTGATGCTCCTCTGATCCTCCTCTGATGCTCCTCTGATGCTCCTCTGATGCTCCTCTGATGCTCCTCTGATGCTCCTCTGATGCTCCTCTGATGCTCCTCTGATCCTCCTCTGATGCTCCTCTGATGCTCCTCTGATGCTCCTCTGATGCTCCTCTGATGCTCCTCTAATGCTCCTCTGATGCTCCTCTGATGCTCCTCTAATCCTCCTCTGATGCTCCACTGATGCTCCTCTGATGCTCCTCTGATGCTCCTCTGATGCTCCTCTGATGCTCCTGCTCCTGCTCCTGCTCCTGCTCCTGCTCCTGCTCCTGCTCCTGCTCCTGCTCCTGCTCCTCTGATGCTCCTCTGATGCTCCTCTGATGCTCCTCTGATGCTCCTCTGATGCTCCTCTGATGCTCCTCTGATGCTCCTCTGATGCTCCTCTGATCCTCCTCTGATGCTCCACTGATGCTCCTCTGATGCTCCACTGATGCTCCTCTGATGCTCCTCTGATGCTCCTCTGATGCTCCTCTGATGCTCCTCTGATGCTCCTCAGACGCTCCTCTGATGCTCCTCTGATGCTCCTCTGATGCTCCTGCTCCTGCTCCTGCTCCTCTGATGCTCCTCTGATGACCTCTGATGCTCCTGCTCCTGCTCCTGCTCCTGCTCATGCTCCTGCTCCTCTGATGCTCCTCTGATGCTCCTCTGATCCTCCTCTGATGCTCCTCTGATGCTCCTCTGATGCTCCTCTGAGGCTCCTCTGATGCTCCTCTGATGCTCCTCTGATGCTCCTCTGATGCTCCTCTGATGCTCCTCTGATGCTCCTGCTCCTGCTCCTGCTCCTGCTCCTGCTCCTGCTCCTGCTCCTGCTCCTGCTCCTGCTCCTGCTCCTGCTCCTGCTCCTGCTCCTGCTCCTGCTCCTGCTCCTGCTCCTGCTCCTGCTCCTGCTCCTGCTCCTGCTCCTGCTCCTGCTCCTGCTCCTGCACCTCTGATGCTCCTCTGATGCACCTCTGATGCTCCTCTGATTCTCCTCTGATACTCCTCTGATGCTCCTCAGATGCTCCTCTGATGCTCCTCTGATGCTGCTCTTATGCTCCTCTGATACTCCTCTGATGCTCCTCAGATGCTCCTCTGATGCTCCTCTGATGCTCCTCTGATGCTCCTCTGATGCTCCTCTGATGCACCTCTGATGCTCCTCTGATGCACCTCTGATGCTCCTCTGATGCTCCTCTGATACTCCTCTGATGCTCCTCAGATGCTCCTCTGATGCTCCTCTGATACTCCTCTGATGCTCCTCAGATGCTCCTCTGATGCTCCTCTGATGCTCCTCTGATGCTCCTCTGATGCTCCTCTGATGCTCCTCTGATCCTCCTCTGATGCTCCTCTGATGCTCCTCTGATGCTCCTCTGATGCTCCTCTGATGCTCCTCTGATGCTCCTCTGATGCTCCTCTGATCCTCCTCTGATGCTCCTCTGATGCTCCTCTGATGCTCCTCTGATGCTCCTCTGATGCTCCTCTAATGCTCCTCTGATGCTCCTCTGATGCTCCTCTAATCCTCCTCTGATGCTCCACTGATGCTCCTCTAATGCTCCTCTGATGCTCCTCTGATGCTCCTCTGATGCTCCTGCTCCTGCTCCTGCTCCTGCTCCTGCTCCTGCTCCTGCTCCTGCTCCTGCTCCTCTGATGCTCCTCTGATGCTCCTCTGATGCTCCTCTGATGCTCCTCTGATGCTCCTCTGATGCTCCTCTGATGCTCCTCTGATGCTCCTCTGATCCTCCTCTGATGCTCCACTGATGCTCCTCTGATGCTCCACTGATGCTCCTCTGCTGCTCCTCTGATGCTCCTCTGATGCTCCTCTGATGCTCCTCTGATGCTCCTCAGACGCTCCTCTGACGCTCCTCTGATGCTCCTCTGATGCTCCTGCTCCTGCTCCTGCTCCTCTGATGCTCCTCTGATGACCTCTGATGCTCCTGCTCCTGCTCCTGCTCCTGCTCCTGCTCCTGCTCCTCTGATGCTCCTCTGATGCTCCTCTGATCCTCCTCTGATGCTCCTCTGATGCTCCTCTGATGCTCCTCTGAGGCTCCTCTTATGCTCCTCTGATGCTCCTCTGATGCTCCTCTGATGCTCCTCTGATGCTCCTCTGATGCTCCTCTGATGCTCCTCTGATGCTCCTCTGATGCTCCTGTGATGCTCCTCTGATGCTCCTCTGCTGCTCCTCTGATGCTGATCTGATTCTCCTCTGATGCTCCTCTGATGCTCCTCTGATGCTCCTCTGATGCTCCTCTGATGCTCCTCTGATCCTCCTCTGATGCTCCTCTGATGCTCCTCTGATGCTCCTCTGATGCTCCTCTGAGGCTCCTCTGATGCTCCTCTGATGCTCCTCTGATGCTCCTCTGATGCTCCTCTGATGCTCCTCTGATACTCCTCTGATGCTCCTCTGATGCTCCTGTGATGCTCCTTTGATGCTCCTCTGCTGCTCCTCTGATGCTCATCTGATGCTCCTCTGATTCTCCTCTGATGCTCCTCTGATGCTCCTCTGATGCTCCTCTGATGCTCCTCTGATCCACCTCTGATGCTCCTCTGATGCTCCTCTGATGCTCCTCTGATGCTCCTCTGATGCTCCTCTGATGCTCCTCTGATGCTCCTCTGATCCTCCTCTGCTGCTCCTCTGATGCTCCTCTGATGCTCCTCTGATGCTCCTCTGATGCTCCTCTGAGGCTCCTCTGATGCTCCTCTGATGCTCCTCTGATGCTCCTCTGATGCTCCTCTGATGCTCCTCTGATGCTCCTCTGATGCTCCTGTGATGCTCCTCTGATGCTCCTGTGATCCTCCTCTGATGCTCCTCTGATGCTGATCTGATTCTCCTCTGATGCTCCTCTGATGCTCCTCTGATGCTCCTCTGATGCTCCTCTGATGCTCCTCTGATCCTCCTCTGATGCTCCTCTGATGCTCCTCTGATGCTCCTCTGATGCTCCTCTGAGGCTCCTCTGATGCTCCTCTGATGCTCCTCTGATGCTCCTCTGATGCTCCTCTGATGCTCCTCTGATACTCCTCTGATGCTCCTCTGATGCTCCTGTGATGCTCCTCTGATGCTCCTCTGATGCTCCTGTGATGCTCCTCTGATGCTCCTCTGCTGCTCCTCTGATGCTGATCTGATTCTCCTCTGATGCTCCTCTGATGCTCCTCTGATGCTCCTCTGATGCTCCTCTGATGCTCCTCTGATCCTCCTCTGATGCTCCTCTGATGCTCCTCTGATGCTCCTCTGATGCTCCTCTGAGGCTCCTCTGATGCTCCTCTGATGCTCCTCTGATGCTCCTCTGATGCTCCTCTGATGCTCCTCTGATACTCCTCTGATGCTCCTCTGATGCTCCTGTGATGCTCCTCTGATGCTCCTCTGCTGCTCCTCTGATGCTCATCTGATGCTCCTCTGATTCTCCTCTGATGCTCCTCTGCTGCTCCTCTGATGCTGATCTGATTCTCCTCTGATGCTCCTCTGATGCTCCTCTGATGCTCCTCTGATGCTCCTCTGATGCTCCTCTGATCCTCCTCTGATGCTCCTCTGATGCTCCTCTGATGCTCCTCTGATGCTCCTCTGAGGCTCCTCTGATGCTCCTCTGATGCTCCTCTGATGCTCCTCTGATGCTCCTCTGATGCTCCTCTGATACTCCTCTGATGCTCCTCTGATGCTCCTGTGATGCTCCTCTGATGCTCCTCTGCTGCTCCTCTGATGCTCATCTGATGCTCCTCTGATTCTCCTCTGATGCTCCTCTGATGCTCCTCTGATGCTCCTCTGATGCTCCTCTGATCCACTTCTGATGCTCCTCTGATGCTCCTCTGATGCTCCTCTGATGCTCCTGTGATGCTCCTCTGATGCTCCTCTGCTGCTCCTCTGATGCTCATCTGATGCTCCTCTGATTCTCCTCTGATGCTCCTCTGATGCTCCTCTGATGCTCCTCTTATGCTCCTCTTATGCTCCTCTGATCCTCCTCTGATGCTCCTCTGATGCAACTCTGTTGCTCCTCTGATGCTCCTCTGATGCTCCTCTGATGCTCCTCTGATGCTCCTCTGATGCTCCTCTGATGCTCCTCTGATGCTCCTCTGATCCTCCTCTGCTGCTCCTCTGATCCACCTCTGATGCTCCTCTGATGCTCCTCTGATGCTCCTCTGATGCTCCTGTGATGCTCCTCTGATGCTCCTCTGCTGCTCCTCTGATGCTCATCTGATGCTCCTCTGATTCTCCTCTGATGCTCCTCTGATGCTCCTCTGATGCTCCTCTGATGCTCCTCTTATGCTCCTCTGATCCTCCTCTGATGCTCCTCTGATGCTACTCTGTTGCTCCTCTGATGCTCCTCTGATGCTCCTCTGATGCTCCTCTGATGCTCCTCTGATGCTCCTCTGATGCTCCTCTGATGCTCCTCTGATCCTCCTCTGCTGCTCCTCTGATGCTGCTCTGATGCTCCTCTGATGCTCCTCTGATGCCCCTCTGAGGCTCCTCTGATGCTCCTCTGATGCTCCTCTGATGCTCCTCTGATGCTCCTCTGATGCTCCTCTGATGCTCCTCTGATGCTCCTGTGATGCTCCTCTGATGCTCCTGTGATCCTCCTCTGATGCTCCTCTGATGCTCCTCTGATGCTCCTCTGATCCTCCTCTGATGCTCCTCTGATGCTCCTCTGATGCTCCTGTGATGCTCCTCTGATGCTCCTCTGATGCTCCTCTGATGCTCCTGTGATGCTCCTCTGATGCTCCTCTGCTGCTCCTCTGATGCTGATCTGATTCTCCTCTGATGCTCCTCTGATGCTCCTCTGATGCTCCTCTGATGCTCCTCTGATGCTCCTCTGATGCTCCAATGATGCTCCTCAGATGCTCCTCTGATGCTCCTCTGAGGCTCCTCTGATGCTCCTCTGATGCACCTCTTATGCTCCTCTGATGCTCCTCTGATGCTCCTCTGATGCTCCTCTGACGCTCCTCTGATGCTCCTCTGATGCTCCTCTGATGCTCCTGCTCCTGCTCCTGCTCCTCTGATGCTCCTCTGATGACCTCTGATGCTCCTGCTCCTGCTCCTGCTCCTGCTCCTGCTCCTGCTCCTCTGATGCTCCTCTGATGCTCCTCTGATCCTCCTCTGATGCTCCTCCGATGCTCCTCTGATGCTCCTCTGAGGCTCCTCTGATGCTCCTCTGATGCTCCTCTGATGCTCCTCTGATGCTCCTCTGATGCTCCTCTGATGCTCCTCTGATGCTCCTCTGATGCTCCTCTGATGCTCCTGCTCCTGCTCCTGCTCCTGCTCCTGCTCCTGCTCCTGCTCCTGCTCCTGCTCCTGCTCCTGCTCCTGCTCCTGCTCCTGCTCCTGCTCCTGCTCCTGCTCCTGCTCCTGCTCCTGCTCCTGCTCCTGCTCCTGCTCCTGCTCCTGCTCCTGCTCCTGCTCCTGCTCCTGCACCTCTGATGCTCCTCTGATGCACCTCTGATGCTCCTCTGATTCTCCTCTGATACTCCTCTGATGCTCCTCAGATGCTCCTCTGATGCTCCTCTGATGCTGCTCTGATGCTCCTCTGATACTCCTCTGATGCTCCTCAGATTCTCCTCTGATGCTCCTCTGATGCTCCTCTGATGCTCCTCTGATGCTCCTCTGATGCACCTCTGATGCTCCTCTGATGCACCTCTGATGCTCCTCTGATGCTCCTCTGATACTCCTCTGATGCTCCTCAGATGCTCCTCTGATGCTCCTCTGATACTCCTCTGATGCTCCTCAGATGCTCCTCTGATGCTCCTCTGATGCTCCTCTGATGCTCCTCTGATGCTCCTCTGATGCTCCTCTGATCCTCCTCTGATGCTCCTCTGATGCTCCTCTGATGCTCCTCTGATGCTCCTCTGATGCTCCTCTGATGCTCCTCTGATGCTCCTCTGATCCTCCTCTGATGCTCCTCTGATGCTCCTCTGATGCTCCTCTGATGCTCCTCTGATGCTCCTCTAATGCTCCTCTGATGCTCCTCTGATGCTCCTCTAATCCTCCTCTGATGCTCCACTGATGCTCCTCTGATGCTCCTCTGATGCTCCTCTGATGCTCCTCTGATGCTCCTGCTCCTGCTCCTGCTCCTGCTCCTGCTCCTGCTCCTGCTCCTGCTCCTGCTCCTGCTCCTCTGATGCTCCTCTGATGCTCCTCTGATGCTCCTCTGATGCTCCTCTGATGCTCCTCTGATGCTCCTCTGATGCTCCTCTGATGCTCCTCTGATCCTCCTCTGATGCTCCACTGATGCTCCTCTGATGCTCCACTGATGCTCCTCTGATGCTCCTCTGATGCTCCTCTGATGCTCCTCTGATGCTCCTCTGATGCTCCTCAGACGCTCCTCTGATGCTCCTCTGATGCTCCTCTGATGCTCCTGCTCCTGCTCCTGCTCCTCTGATGCTCCTCTGATGACCTCTGATGCTCCTGCTCCTGCTCCTGCTCCTGCTCCTGCTCCTGCTCCTCTGATGCTCCTCTGATGCTCCTCTGATCCTCCTCTGATGCTCCTCTGATGCTCCTCTGATGCTCCTCTGAGGCTCCTCTGATGCTCCTCTGATGCTCCTCTGATGCTCCTCTGATGCTCCTCTGATGCTCCTCTGATGCTCCTGCTCCTGCTCCTGCTCCTGCTCCTGCTCCTGCTCCTGCTCCTGCTCCTGCTCCTGCTCCTGCTCCTGCTCCTGCTCCTGCTCCTGCTCCTGCTCCTGCTCCTGCTCCTGCTCCTGCTCCTGCTCCTGCTCCTGCTCCTGCTCCTGCTCCTGCTCCTGCTCCTGCACCTCTGATGCTCCTCTGATGCACCTCTGATGCTCCTCTGATTCTCCTCTGATACTCCTCTGATGCTCCTCAGATGCTCCTCTGATGCTCCTCTGATGCTGCTCTTATGCTCCTCTGATACTCCTCTGATGCTCCTCAGATGCTCCTCTGATGCTCCTCTGATGCTCCTCTGATGCTCCTCTGATGCTCCTCTGATGCACCTCTGATGCTCCTCTGATGCACCTCTGATGCTCCTCTGATGCTCCTCTGATACTCCTCTGATGCTCCTCAGATGCTCCTCTGATGCTCCTCTGATACTCCTCTGATGCTCCTCAGATGCTCCTCTGATGCTCCTCTGATGCTCCTCTGATGCTCCTCTGATGCTCCTCTGATGCTCCTCTGATCCTCCTCTGATGCTCCTCTGATGCTCCTCTGATGCTCCTCTGATGCTCCTCTGATGCTCCTCTGATGCTCCTCTGATGCTCCTCTGATCCTCCTCTGATGCTCCTCTGATGCTCCTCTGATGCTCCTCTGATGCTCCTCTGATGCTCCTCTAATGCTCCTCTGATGCTCCTCTGATGCTCCTCTAATCCTCCTCTGATGCTCCACTGATGCTCCTCTGATGCTCCTCTGATGCTCCTCTGATGCTCCTCTGATGCTCCTGCTCCTGCTCCTGCTCCTGCTCCTGCTCCTGCTCCTGCTCCTGCTCCTGCTCCTCTGATGCTCCTCTGATGCTCCTCTGATGCTCCTCTGATGCTCCTCTGATGCTCCTCTGATGCTCCTCTGATGCTCCTCTGATGCTCCTCTGATCCTCCTCTGATGCTCCACTGATGCTCCTCTGATGCTCCACTGATGCTCCTCTGCTGCTCCTCTGATGCTCCTCTGATGCTCCTCTGATGCTCCTCTGATGCTCCTCAGACGCTCCTCTGATGCTCCTCTGATGCTCCTCTGATGCTCCTGCTCCTGCTCCTGCTCCTCTGATGCTCCTCTGATGACCTCTGATGCTCCTGCTCCTGCTCCTGCTCCTGCTCCTGCTCCTGCTCCTCTGATGCTCCTCTGATGCTCCTCTGATCCTCCTCTGATACTCCTCTGATGCTCCTCTGATGCTCCTCTGAGGCTCCTCTTATGCTCCTCTGATGCTCCTCTGATGCTCCTCTGATGCTCCTCTGATGCTCCTCTGATGCTCCTCTGATGCTCCTCTGATGCTCCTCTGATGCTCCTCTGATGCTCCTGTGATGCTCCTCTGATGCTCCTCTGCTGCTCCTCTGATGCTGATCTGATTCTCCTCTGATGCTCCTCTGATGCTCCTCTGATGCTCCTCTGATGCTCCTCTGATGCTCCTCTGATCCTCCTCTGATGCTCCTCTGATGCTCCTCTGATGCTCCTCTGATGCTCCTCTGAGGCTCCTCTGATGCTCCTCTGATGCTCCTCTGATGCTCCTCTGATGCTCCTCTGATGCTCCTCTGATACTCCTCTGATGCTCCTCTGATGCTCCTGTGATGCTCCTTTGATGCTCCTCTGCTGCTCCTCTGATGCTCATCTGATGCTCCTCTGATTCTCCTCTGATGCTCCTCTGATGCTCCTCTGATGCTCCTCTGATGCTCCTCTGATCCACCTCTGATGCTCCTCTGATGCTCCTCTGATGCTCCTCTGATGCTCCTGTGATGCTCCTCTGATGCTCCTCTGCTGCTCCTCTGATGCTCATCTGATGCTCCTCTGATTCTCCTCTGATGCTCCTCTGATGCTCCTCTGATGCTCCTCTTATGCTCCTCTGATCCTCCTCTGATGCTCCTCTGATGCTACTCTGTTGCTCCTCTGATGCTCCTCTGATGCTCCTCTGATGCTCCTCTGATGCTCCTCTGATGCTCCTCTGATGCTCCTCTGATGCTCCTCTGATCCTCCTCTGCTGCTCCTCTGATGCTCCTCTGATGCTCCTCTGATGCTCCTCTGATGCTCCTCTGATGCTCCTCTGATCCTCCTCTGCTGCTCCTCTGATGCTCCTCTGATGCTCCTCTGATGCTCCTCTGATGCTCCTCTGAGGCTCCTCTGATGCTCCTCTGATGCTCCTCTGATGCTCCTCTGATGCTCCTCTGATGCTCCTCTGATGCTCCTCTGATGCTCCTGTGATGCTCCTCTGATGCTCTTGTGATCCTCCTCTGATGCTCCTCTGATGCTCCTCTGATGCTCCTCTGATCCTCCTCTGATGCTCCTCTGATGCTCCTCTGATGCTCCTCTGATGCTCCTCTGATGCTCCTCTGATGCTCCTCTGATGCTCCTGTGATACTCCTCTGATGCTCCTCTGCTGCTCCTCTGATGCTGATCTGATTCTCCTCTGATGCTCCTCTGATGCTCCTCTGATGCTCCTCTGATGCTCCTCTGATGCTCCTCTGATCCTCCTCTGATGCTCCTCTGATGCTCCTCTGATGCTCCTCTGATGCTCCTCTGAGGCTCCTCTGATGCTCCTCTGATGCTCCTCTGATGCTCCTCTGATGCTCCTCTGATGCTCCTCTGATACTCCTCTGATGCTCCTCTGATGCTCCTGTGATGCTCCTCTGATGCTCCTCTGCTGCTCCTCTGATGCTCATCTGATGCTCCTCTGATTCTCCTCTGATGCTCCTCTGATGCTCCTCTGATGCTCCTCTGATGCTCCTCTGATCCACTTCTGATGCTCCTCTGATGCTCCTCTGATGCTCCTCTGATGCTCCTGTGATGCTCCTCTGATGCTCCTCTGCTGCTCCTCTGATGCTCATCTGATGCTCCTCTGATTCTCCTCTGATGCTCCTCTGATGCTCCTCTGATGCTCCTCTTATGCTCCTCTTATGCTCCTCTGATCCTCCTCTGATGCTCCTCTGATGCAACTCTGTTGCTCCTCTGATGCTCCTCTGATGCTCCACTGATGCTCCTCTGATGCTCCTCTGATGCTCCTCTGATGCTCCTCTGATGCTCCTCTGATGCTCCTCTGATCCTCCTCTGCTGCTCCTCTGATCCACCTCTGATGCTCCTCTGATGCTCCTCTGATCCTCCTCTGCTGCTCCTCTGATGCTCCTCTAATGCTCCTCTGATGCTCCTCTGATGCTCCTCTAATCCTCCTCTGATGCTCCACTGATGCTCCTCTGATGCTCCTCTGATGCTCCTCTGATGCTCCTCTGATGCTCCTGCTCCTGCTCCTGCTCCTGCTCCTGCTCCTGCTCCTGCTCCTGCTCCTGCTCCTCTGATGCTCCTCTGATGCTCCTCTGATGCTCCTCTGATGCTCCTCTGATGCTCCTCTGATGCTCCTCTGATGCTCCTCTGATGCTCCTCTGATCCTCCTCTGATGCTCCACTGATGCTCCTCTGATGCTCCACTGATGCTCCTCTGCTGCTCCTCTGATGCTCCTCTGATGCTCCTCTGATGCTCCTCTGATGCTCCTCAGACGCTCCTCTGATGCTCCTCTGATGCTCCTCTGATGCTCCTGCTCCTGCTCCTGCTCCTCTGATGCTCCTCTGATGACCTCTGATGCTCCTGCTCCTGCTCCTGCTCCTGCTCCTGCTCCTGCTCCTCTGATGCTCCTCTGATGCTCCTCTGATCCTCCTCTGATGCTCCTCTGATGCTCCTCTGATGCTCCTCTGAGGCTCCTCTTATGCTCCTCTGATGCTCCTCTGATGCTCCTCTGATGCTCCTCTGATGCTCCTCTGATGCTCCTCTGATGCTCCTCTGATGCTCCTCTGATGCTCCTCTGATGCTCCTGTGATGCTCCTCTGATGCTCCTCTGCTGCTCCTCTGATGCTGATCTGATTCTCCTCTGATGCTCCTCTGATGCTCCTCTGATGCTCCTCTGATGCTCCTCTGATGCTCCTCTGATCCTCCTCTGATGCTCCTCTGATGCTCCTCTGATGCTCCTCTGATGCTCCTCTGAGGCTCCTCTGATGCTCCTCTGATGCTCCTCTGATGCTCCTCTCATGCTCCTCTGATGCTCCTCTGATACTCCTCTGATGCTCCTCTGATGCTCCTGTGATGCTCCTTTGATGCTCCTCTGCTGCTCCTCTGATGCTCATCTGATGCTCCTCTGATTCTCCTCTGATGCTCCTCTGATGCTCCTCTGATGCTCCTCTGATGCTCCTCTGATCCACCTCTGATGCTCCTCTGATGCTCCTCTGATGCTCCTCTGATGCTCCTGTGATGCTCCTCTGATGCTCCTCTGCTGCTCCTCTGATGCTGATCTGATTCTCCTCTGATGCTCCTCTGATGCTCCTCTGATGCTCCTCTGATGCTCCTCTGATGCTCCTCTGATCCTCCTCTGATGCTCCTCTGATGCTCCTCTGATGCTCCTCTGATGCTCCTCTGAGGCTCCTCTGATGCTCCTCTGATGCTCCTCTGATGCTCCTCTGATGCTCCTCTGATGCTCCTCTGATGCTCCTCTGATCCTCCTCTGATGCTCCTCTGATGCTCCTCTGATGCTCCTCTGATGCTCCTCTGAGGCTCCTCTGATGCTCCTCTGATGCTCCTCTGATGCTCCTCTGATGCTCCTCTGATGCTCCTCTGATACTCCTCTGATGCTCCTCTGATGCTCCTGTGATGCTCCTCTGATGCTCCTCTGCTGCTCCTCTGATGCTCATCTGATGCTCCTCTGATTCTCCTCTGATGCTCCTCTGATGCTCCTCTGATGCTCCTCTGATGCTCCTCTGATCCACTTCTGATGCTCCTCTGATGCTCCTCTGATGCTCCTCTGATGCTCCTGTGATGCTCCTCTGATGCTCCTCTGCTGCTCCTCTGATGCTCATCTGATGCTCCTCTGATTCTCCTCTGATGCTCCTCTGATGCTCCTCTGATGCTCCTCTTATGCTCCTCTTATGCTCCTCTGATCCTCCTCTGATGCTCCTCTGATGCAACTCTGTTGCTCCTCTGATGCTCCTCTGATGCTCCTCTGATGCTCCTCTGATGCTCCTCTGATGCTCCTCTGATGCTCCTCTGATGCTCCTCTGATGCTCCTCTGATCCTCCTCTGATGCTCCTCTGATGCTCCTCTGATGCTCCTCTGATCCTCCTCTGATGCTCCTCTGATGCTCCTCTGATGCTCCTGTGATGCTCCTCTGATGCTCCTCTGATGCTCCTCTGATGCTCCTCTGATGCTCCTCTGCTGCTCCTCTGATGCTGATCTGATTCTCCTCTGATGCTCCTCTGATGCTCCTCTGATGCTCCTCTGATGCTCCTCTGATCCTCCTCTGATGCTCCTCTGATGCTCCTCTGATGCTCCTCTGATGCTCCTCTGATGCTCCTCTGATGCTCCTCTGATGCTCCTCTGATGCTCCTCTGATGCTCCTCTGATGCTCCTCTGATACTCCTCTGATGCTCCTCTGATGCTCCTGTGATGCTCCTCTGATGCTCCTCTGCTGCTCCTCTGATGCTCATCTGATGCTCCTCTGATTCTCCTCTGATGCTCCTCTGATGCTCCTCTGATGCTCCTCTGATGCTCCTCTGATCCACCTCTGATGCTCCTCTGATGCTCCTCTGATGCTCCTCTGATGCTCCTGTGATGCTCCTCTGATGCTCCTCTGCTGCTCCTCTGATGCTCATCTGATGCTCCTCTGATTCTCCTCTGATGCTCCTCTGATGCTCCTCTGATGCTCCTCTTATGCTCCTCTGATCCTCCTCTGATGCTCCTCTGATGCTACTCTGTTGCTCCTCTGATGCTCCTCTGATGCTCCTCTGATGCTCCTCTGATGCTCCTCTGATGCTCCTCTGATGCTCCTCTGAGGCTCCTCTGATGCTCCTCTGATGCTCCTCTGATGCTCCTCTGATGCTCCTCTGATGCTCCTCTGATGCTCCTGTGATGCTCCTCTGATGCTCCTGTGATCCTCCTCTGATCCTCCTCTGATGCTCCTCTGATGCTCCTCTGATGCTCCTCTGATGTTCCTCTGATGCTCCTCTGATGCTCCTTTGATGCTCCTGCTCCTGCTCCTGCTCCTGCTCCTGCTCCTGCTCCTGCTCCTGCTCCTGCTCCTGCTCCTGCTCCTGCTCCTGCTCCTGCTCCTGCTCATGCTCCTGCCCCTGCTCCTGCTCCTGCTCCTGCTCCTGCTCCTGCACCTGCTCCTGCTCCGGCTCCTGCTCCGGCTCCTGCTCCGGCTCCTGCTCCTGCACCTCCGATGCTCCTGCTCCTGCTCGATGCTCCTCTGATGCACCTCTGATGCTCCTCTGATGCTCCTCTGATGCTCCACTGATGCTTCTCAGATGCTCCTCTGATGCTCCTCTGATGCTCCTCTGATGCTCCTATGATGCTCCTCTGATGCTCCTCAGATGCTCCTCTGATGCACCTCTGATGCTCCTCTGATGCTCCTCTGATGCTCCTCTGATGCTCCTCTGATACTCCTCTGATGCTCGTCTGAGGCTCCCCTGATGCTCCTCTGATGCTCCTCTGATGCTCCTCTGATGCTCCTCTGATGCTCCTGTGATGCTCCTCTGATGCTCCTCTGATGCTCCTCTGTTGCTCCTCTGATGCTCCTCTGATGCTCCTCTGATGCTCCAATGATGCTCCTCAGATGCTCCTCTGATGCTCCTCTGAGGCTCCTCTGATGCTCCTCTGATGCACCTCTTATGCTCCTCTGATGCTCCTCTGATGCTCCTCTGATGCTCCTCTGACGCTCCTCTGATGCTCCTCTGATGCTCCTCTGATGCTCCTGCTCCTGCTCCTGCTCCTCTGATGCTCCTCTGATGACCTCTGATGCTCCTGCTCCTGCTCCTGCTCCTGCTCCTGCTCCTGCTTTTCTGATGCTCCTCTGATGCTCCTCTGATCCTCCTCTGATGCTCCACTGATGCTCCTCTGATGCTCCTCTGAGGCTCCTCTGATGCTCCTCTGATGCTCCTCTGATGCTCCTCTGATGCTCCTCTGATGCTCCTCTGATGCTCCTCTGATGCTCCTCTGATGCTCCTGCTCCTGCTCCTGCTCCTGCTCCTGCTCCTGCTCCTGCTCCTGCTCCTGCTCCTGCTCCTGCTCCTGCTCCTGCTCCTGCTCCTGCTCCTGCTCCTGCTCCTGCTCCTGCTCCTGCTCCTGCCCCTGCTCCTGCTCCTGCTCCTGCTCCTGCTCCTGCTCCTGCTCCTGCACCTCTGATGCTCCTCTGATGCACCTCTGATGCTCCTCTGATTCTCCTCTGATACTCCTCTGATGCTCCTGTGATGCTCCTGTAATGCTCCTCTGATTCTCCTCTGATGCTCCTCTGATGCCCCTCTGATGCTCCTCTGATGCTCCTCTGATGCTCCTCTGATGCTCCTCTGATGCTCCTCTGATGTTCCTCTGATGCTCCTCTGATGCTCCTTTGATGCTCCTGCTCCTGCTCCTGCTCCTGCTCCTGCTCCTGCTCCTGCTCCTGCTCCTGCTCCTGCTCCTGCTCCTGCTCCTGCTCCTGCTCCTGCTCCTGCTCATGCTCCTGCCCCTGCTCCTGCTCCTGCTCCTGCTCCTGCTCCTGCTCCTGCTCCTGCTCCTGCTCCTGCTCCTGCTCCTGTTCCTGCTCCTGCTGCTGCTCCTGCTCCTGCACCTCTGATGCTCCTCTGATGCACCTCTGATGCTCCTCTGATGCTCCTCTGATACTCCTCTGATGCTCCATAGATGCTCCTCTGATGCTCCTCTGATGCTCCTCTGATGCCTCTGTAATGCTCCTCTGATGCTCCTCTGATTCTCCTCTGATGCTCCGCTGATGCTCCTCTTATGCTCCTCTGATGCTCCTCTGATACTCCTCTGATGCTCCTTAGATGCTCCTCTGATGCTCCTCTGATGCTCCTCTGATGCTCCTCTGATGCCTCTGTAATGCTCCTCTGATGCTCCTCTGATTCTCCTCTGATGCTCCGCTGATGCTCCGCTGATGCTCCTCTGATGCTCCTCTGATGATCCTCTGATCCTCCTCTGATGCTCCACTGATGCTCCTCTGATGCTCCTGTGATGCTCCTGTAATGCTCCTCTGATGCTCCTCTGATGCTCCTCTGATGCTCCTCTGATGCTCCTCTGATGCTCCTCTGATGCTCCTCTGATGCTCCTCTGATGCTCCTCTGATGCTCCTCTGATGCTCCTGTGATGCTCCTCTGATGCTCCTCTGATGCTCCTCTGATGCTCCTGTGATGCTCCTCTGATGCTCCTCTGCTGCTCCTCTGATGCTGATCTGATTCTCCTCTGATGCTCCTCTGATGCTCCTCTGATGCTCCTCTGATGCTCCTCTGATGCTCCTCTGATCCTCCTCTGATCCTCCTCTGATGATTCTCTAATGCTCCTCTGATGCTCCTCTGATGCTCCTCTGATGCTCCTCTGATGCTCCTCTGATGCTCCTCTGATGCTCCTCTGATGCTCCTCTGATACTCCTCTGATGCTCCTCTGATGCTCCTGTGATGCTCCTCTGCTGCTCCTCTGATGCTCATCTGATGCTCCTCTGATTCTCCTCTGATGCTCCTCTGATGCTCCTCTGATGCTCCTCTGATGCTCCTCTGATCCACCTCTGGTGCTCCTCTGATGCTCCTCTGATGCTCCTCTGATGCTCCTGTGATGCTCCTCTGATGCTCCTCTGCTGCTCCTCTGATGCTCATCTGATGCTCCTCTGATTCTCCTCTGATGCTCCTCTGATGCTCCTCTGATGCTCCTCTTATGCTCCTCTGATGCTCCTCTGATGCTCCTCTGATGCTCCTCTGATGCTCCTCTGATGCTCCTCTGATGCTCCTCTGATGCTCCTCTGATGCTCCTCTGATGCTCCTCTGATGCTCCTCTGATGCTCCTCTGATGCTCCGCTGATCCTCCTCTGCTGCTCCTCTGATGCTCCTCTGATGCTCCTCTGATGCTCCTCTGATGCTCCTCTGATGCTCCTCTGATGCTCCTCTGATGCTCCTCTGATGCTCCTCTGATGCTCCTCTGATGCTCCTCTGATGCTCCTGTGATGCTCCTCTGATGCTCCTGTGATCCTCCTCTGATGCTCCTCTGATGCTCATCTGATGCTCCTCTGATCCTCCTCTGGTGCTCCTCTGATGCTCCTCTGATGCTCCTCTGATGCTCCTCTGATGCTCCTCTGATGCTCCTCTGATGCTCCTCTGAGGCACCTCTGAGGCTCCTCTGATTCTCTTCTGATGCTCCTCTGATGCTCCTCTGATGCTCCTCTGATGCTCCTGTGATGCTCCTCTGATGCTCCTGTGATGCTGCTCTGCTGTTCCTATGATGTTCCTCTGATGCTCCTCTGATGCTCCTCTGATGCTCCTCTGATGCTCCTCTGAGGCTCCTCTGATGCTCCTCTGATGCTCCTCTGATCCTCCTCTGATGCTCCTCTGATACTCCTCTGATGCTCCTCTGATGCTCCTCTGATGCTCCTATGATGCTCCTCTGATGCTCCTCTGATGCTCCTCTGATGCTCCTCTGATGCTCCTCTGATGCTCCTCTGATCCTCCTCTGATGCTCCTCTGATCCTCCTCTGATGCTCCTCTGATGCTCCTCTGATTCTCCTCTGATGCTCCTCTGATGCTCCTCTGATTCTCCTCTGATGCTCCTGCTCCTGCTCCTGCTCCTGCTCCTGCTCCTGCTCCTGCTCCTGCTCCTGCTCCTGCTCCTGCTCCTGCTCCTGTTCCTGCTCCTGCTGCTGCTCCTGCTCCTGCACCTCTGATGCTCCTCTGATGCACCTCTGATGCTCCTCTGATGCTCCTCTGATACTCCTCTGATGCTCCTTAGATGCTCCTCTGATGCTCCTCTGATGCTCCTCTGATGCTCCTCTGATGCCTCTGTGATGCTCCTCTGATGCTCCTCTGATTCTCCTCTGATGCTCCGCTGATGCTCCTCTGATCCTCCTCTGATGCTCCACTGATGCTCCTCTGATGCTCCTCTGATGCTCCTCTGAATCTCCTCTGATGCTCCTCTGATGCTCCTCTGATGCTCCTCTGATGCTCCTCTGATGTTCCTCTGATGCTCCTCTGATGCTCCTTTGATGCTCCTGCTCCTGCTCCTGCTCCTGCTCCTGCTCCTGCTCCTGCTCCTGCTCCTGCTCCTGCTCCTGCTCCTGCTCCTGCTCCTGCTCCTGCTCCTGCTCCTGCTCATGCTCCTGCCCCTGCTCCTGCTCCTGCTCCTGCTCCTGCTCCTGCACCTGCTCCTGCTCCGGCTCCTGCTCCGGCTCCTGCTCTGGCTCCTGCTCCTGCACCTCCGATGCTCCTGCTCCTGCTCGATGCTCCTCTGATGCACCTCTGATGCTCCTCTGATGCTCCTCTGATGCTCCACTGATGCTTCTCAGATGCTCCTCTGATGCTCCTCTGATGCTCCTCTGATGCTCCTATGATGCTCCTCTGATGCTCCTCAGATGCTCCTCTGATGCACCTCTGATGCTCCTCTGATGCTCCTCTGATGCTCCTCTGATGCTCCTCTGATACTCCTCTGATGCTCGTCTGAGGCTCCTCTGATGCTCCTCTGATGCTCCTCTGATGCTCCTCTGATGCTCCTCTGATGCTCCTCTGATACTCCTCTGATGCTCGTCTGAGGCTCCTCTGATGCTCCTCTGATGCTCCTCTGATGCTCCTCTGATGCTCCTCAGACGCTCCTCTGATGCTCCTCTGATGCTCCTCTGATGCTCCTGCTCCTGCTCCTGCTCCTCTGATGCTCCTCTGATGACCTCTGATGCTCCTGCTCCTGCTCCTGCTCCTGCTCCTGCTCCTGCTCCTCTGATGCTCCTCTGATGCTCCTCTGATCCTCCTCTGATGCTCCTCTGATGCTCCTCTGATGCTCCTCTGAGGCTCCTCTTATGCTCCTCTGATGCTCCTCTGATGCTCCTCTGATGCTCCTCTGATGCTCCTCTGATGCTCCTCTGATGCACCTCTGATGCTCCTCTGATGCTCCTCTGATGCTCCTCTGATGCTCCTCTGATACTCCTCTGATGCTCGTCTGAGGCTCCTCTGATGCTCCTCTGATGCTCCTCTGATGCTCCTCTGATGCTCCTCTGATGCTCCTGTGATGCTCCTCTGATGCTCCTCAGATGCTCCTCCGATGCACCTCTGATGCTCCTCTGATGCTCCTCTGATGCTCCTCTGATGCTCCTCTGATGCTCCTCTGTTGCTCCTCTGATGCTCCTCTGATGCTCCTCTGATGCTCCAATGATGCTCCTCAGATGCTCCTCTGATGCTCCTCTGAGGCTCCTCTGATGCTCCTCTGATGCACCTCTTATGCTCCTCTGATGCTCCTCTGATGCTCCTCTGATGCTCCTCTGACGCTCCTCTGATGCTCCTCTGATGCTCCTCTGATGCTCCTGCTCCTGCTGCTGCTCCTCTGATGCTCCTCTGATGACCTCTGATGCTCCTGCTCCTGCTCCTGCTCCTGCTCCTGCTCCTGCTCCTCTGATGCTCCTCTGATGCTCCTCTGATCCTCCTCTGATGCTCCTCTGATGCTCCTCTGATGCTCCTCTGAGGCTCCTCTGATGCTCCTCTGATGCTCCTCTGATGCTCCTGTGATGCTCCTCTGATGCTCCTCTGATGCTCCTCTGATGCTCCTCTGATGCTCCTGCTCCTGCTCCTGCTCCTGCTCCTGCTCCTGCTCCTGCTCCTGCTCCTGCTCCTGCTCCTGCTCCTGCTCCTGCTCCTGCTCCTGCTCCTGCTCCTGCTCCTGCTCCTGCTCCTGCTCCTGCTCCTGCTCCTGCTCCTGCTCCTGCTCCTGCTCCTGCTCCTGCTCCTGCTCCTGCTCCTGCTCCTGCACCTCTGATGCTCCTCTGATGCACCTCTGATGCTCCTCTGATTCTCCTCTGATACTCCTCTGATGCTCCTCAGATGCTCCTCTGATGCTCCTCTGATGCTGCTCTGATGCTCCTCTGATACTCCTCTGATGCTCCTCAGATGCTCCTCTGATGCTCCTCTGATGCTCCTCTGATGCTCCTCTGATGCTCCTCTGATGCACCTCTGATGCTCCTCTGATGCACCTCTGATGCTCCTCTGATGCTCCTCTGATACTCCTCTGATGCTCCTCAGATGCTCCTCTGATGCTCCTCTGATACTCCTCTGATGCTCCTCAGATGCTCCTCTGATGCTCCTCTGATGCTCCTCTGATGCTCCTCTGATGCTCCTCTGATGCTCCTCTGATCCTCCTCTGATGCTCCTCTGATGCTCCTCTGATGCTCCTCTGATGCTCCTCTGATGCTCCTCTGATGCTCCTCTGATGCTCCTCTGATCCTCCTCTGATGCTCCTCTGATGCTCCTCTGATGCTCCTCTGATGCTCCTCTGATGCTCCTCTAATGCTCCTCTGATGCTCCTCTGATGCTCCTCTAATCCTCCTCTGATGCTCCACTGATGCTCCTCTGATGCTCCTCTGATGCTCCTCTGATGCTCCTCTGATGCTCCTGCTCCTGCTCCTGCTCCTGCTCCTGCTCCTGCTCCTGCTCCTGCTCCTGCTCCTCTGATGCTCCTCTGATGCTCCTCTGATGCTCCTCTGATGCTCCTCTGATGCTCCTCTGATGCTCCTCTGATGCTCCTCTGATGCTCCTCTGATCCTCCTCTGATGCTCCACTGATGCTCCTCTGATGCTCCACTGATGCTCCTCTGATGCTCCTCTGATGCTCCTCTGATGCTCCTCTGATGCTCCTCTGATGCTCCTCTGACGCTCCTCTGATGCTCCTCTGATGCTCCTCTGATGCTCCTGCTCCTGCTCCTGCTCCTCTGATGCTCCTCTGATGACCTCTGATGCTCCTGCTCCTGCTCCTGCTCCTGCTCCTGCTCCTGCTCCTCTGATGCTCCTCTGATGCTCCTCTGATCCTCTTCTGATGCTCCTCTGATGCTCCTCTGATGCTCCTCTGAGGCTCCTCTTATGCTCCTCTGATGCTCCTCTGATGCTCCTCTGATGCTCCTCTGAAGCTCCTCTGATGCTCCTGTGATGCTCCTCTGATGCTCCTCTGATGCTCCTCTGATGCTCCTGTGATGCTCCTCTGATGCTCCTCTGCTGCTCCTCTGATGCTGATCTGATTCTCCTCTGATGCTCCTCTGATGCTCCTCTGATGCTCCTCTGATGCTCCTCTGATGCTCCTCTGATCCTCCTCTGATGCTCCTCTGATGCTCCTCTGATGCTCCTCTGATGCTCCTCTGAGGCTCCTCTGATGCTCCTCTGATGCTCCTCTGATGCTCCTCTGATGCTCCTCTGATGCTCCTCTGATACTCCTCTGATGCTCCTCTGATGCTCCTGTGATGCTCCTCTGCTGCTCCTCTGCTGCTCCTCTGATGCTCATCTGATGCTCCTCTGATTCTCCTCTGATGCTCCTCTGATGCTCCTCTGATGCTCCTCTGATGCTCCTCTGATCCACCTCTGATGCTCCTCTGATGCTCCTCTGATGCTCCTCTGATGCTCCTGTGATGCTCCTCTGATGCTCCTCTGCTGCTCCTCTGATGCTCATCTGATGCTCCTCTGATTCGCCTCTGATGCTCCTCTGATGCTCCTCTGATGCTCCTCTTATGCTCCTCTGATCCTCCTCTGATGCTCCTCTGATGCTACTCTGTTGCTCCTCTGATGCTCCTCTGATGCTCCTCTGATGCTCCTCTGATGCTCCTCTGATGCTCCTCTGATGCTCCTCTGATGCTCCTCTGATCCTCCTCTGCTGCTCCTCTGATGCTCCTCTGATGCTCCTCTGATGCTCCTCTGATGCTCCTCTGAGGCTCCTCTGATGCTCCTCTGATGCTCCTCTGATGCTCCTCTGATGCTCCTCTGATGCTCCTCTGATGCTCCTCTGATGCTCCTGTGATGCTCCTCTGATGCTCCTGTGATCCTCCTCTGATGCTCCTCTTATGCTCCTCTGATCCTCCTCTGATGCTCCTCTGATGCTACTCTGTTGCTCCTCTGATGCTCCTCTGATGCTCCTCTGATGCTCCTCTGATGCTCCTCTGATGCTCCTCTGATGCTCCTCTGATGCTCCTCTGATCCTCCTCTGCTGCTCCTCTGATGCTCCTCTGATGCTCCTCTGATGCTCCTCTGATGCTCCTCTGAGGCTCCTCTGATGCTCCTCTGATGCTCCTCTGATGCTCCTCTGATCCTCCTCTGCTGCTCCTCTGATGCTCCTCTGATGCTCCTCTGATGCTCCTCTGATGCTCCTCTGAGGCTCCTCTGATGCTCCTCTGATGCTCCTCTGATGCTCCTCTGATGCTCCTCTGATGCTCCTCTGATGCTCCTCTGATGCTCCTGTGATGCTCCTCTGATGCTCCTGTGATCCTCCTCTGATGCTCCTCTTATGCTCCTCTGATCCTCCTCTGATGCTCCTCTGATGCTACTCTGTTGCTCCTCTGATGCTCCTCTGATGCTCCTCTGATGCTCCTCTGATGCTCCTCTGATGCTCCTCTGATGCTCCTCTGATGCTCCTCTGATCCTCCTCTGCTGCTCCTCTGATGCTCCTCTGATGCTCCTCTGATGCTCCTCTGATGCTCCTCTGAGGCTCCTCTGATGCTCCTCTGATGCTCCTCTGATGCTCCTCTGATGCTCCTCTGATGCTCCTCTGATGCTCCTCTGATGCTCCTGTGATGCTCCTCTGATGCTCCTGTGATCCTCCTCTGATGCTCCTCTGATGCTCCTCTGATGCTCCTCTGATCCTCCTCTGATGCTCCTCTGATGCTCCTCTGATGCTCCTCTGATGCTCCTCTGATGCTCCTCTGATGCTCCTCTGATGCTCCTGTGATGCTCCTCTGATGCTCCTCTGCTGCTCCTCTGATGCTGATCTGATTCTCCTCTGATGCTCCTCTGATGCTCCTCTGATGCTCCTCTGATGCTCCTCTGATGCTCCTCTGATCCTCCTCTGATGCTCCTCTGATGCTCCTCTGATGCTCCTCTGATGCTCCTCTGAGGCTCCTCTGATGCTCCTCTGATGCTCCTCTGATGCTCCTCTGATGCTCCTCTGATGCTCTGATACTCCTCTGATGCTCCTCTGATGCTCCTGTGATGCTCCTCTGATGCTCCTCTGCTGCTCCTCTGATGCTCATCTGATGCTCCTCTGATTCTCCTCTGATGCTCCTCTGATGCTCCTCTGATGCTCCTCTGATGCTCCTCTGATCCACCTCTGATGCTCCTCTGATGCTCCTCTGATGCTCCTCTGATGCTCCTGTGATGCTCCTCTGATGCTCCTCCGCTGCTCCTCTGATGCTCATCTGAGGCTCCTCTGATTCTCCTCTGATGCTCCTCTGATGCTCCTCTGATGCTCCTCTTATGCTCCTCTTATGCTCCTCTGATCCTCCTCTGATGCTCCTCTGATGCAACTCTGTTGCTCCTCTGATGCTCCTCTGATGCTCCTCTGATGCTCCTCTGATGCTCCTCTGATGCTCCTCTGATGCTCCTCTGATGCTCCTCTGATCCTCCTCTGCTGCTCCTCTGATCCACCTCTGATGCTCCTCTGATGCTCCTCTGATGCTCCTCTGATGCTCCTGTGATGCTCCTCTGATGCTCCTCTGCTGCTCCTCTGATGCTCATCTGATGCTCCTCTGATTCTCCTCTGATGCTCCTCTGATGCTCCTCTGATGCTCCTCTGATGCTCCTCTTATGCTCCTCTGATCCTCCTCTGATGCTCCTCTGATGCTACTCTGTTGCTCCTCTGATGCTCCTCTGATGCTCCTCTGATGCTCCTCTGATGCTCCTCTGATGCTCCTCTGATGCTCCTCTGATGCTCCTCTGATCCTCCTCTGCTGCTCCTCTGATGCTGCTCTGATGCTCCTCTGATGCTCCTCTGATGCCCCTCTGAGGCTCCTCTGATGCTCCTCTGATGCTCCTCTGATGCTCCTCTGATGCTCCTCTGATGCTCCTGTGATGCTCCTCTGATGCTCCTGTGATGCTCCTCTGATGCTCCTGTGATCCTCCTCTGATGCTCCTCTGATGCTCCTCTGATGCTCCTCTGATCCTCCTCTGATGCTCCTCTGATGCTCCTCTGATGCTCCTGTGATGCTCCTCTGATGCTCCTCTGATGCTCCTCTGATGCTCCTGTGATGCTCCTCTGATGCTCCTCTGCTGCTCCTCTGATGCTGATCTGATTCTCCTCTGATGCTCCTCTGATGCTCCTCTGATGCTCCTCTGATGCTCCTCTGATCCTCCTCTGATGCTCCTCTGATGCTCCTCTGATGCTCCTCTGATGCTCCTCTGATGCTCCTCTGATGCTCCTCTGATGCTCCTCTGATGCTCCTCTGATGCTCCTCTGATGCTCCTCTGATACTCCTCTGATGCTCCTCTGATGCTCCTGTGATGCTCCTCTGATGCTCCTCTGCTGCTCCTCTGATGCTCATCTGATGCTCCTCTGATCCACCTCTGATGCTCCTCTGATGCTCCTCTGATGCTCCTCTGATGCTCCTGTGATGCTCCTCTGATGCTCCTCTGCTGCTCCTCTGATGCTCATCTGATGCTCCTCTGATTCTCCTCTGATGCTCCTCTGATGCTCCTCTGATGCTCCTCTTATGCTCCTCTGATCCTCCTCTGATGCTCCTCTGATGCTCCTCTGTTGCTCCTCTGATGCTCCTCTGATGCTCCTCTGATGCTCCTCTGATGCTCCTCTGATGCTCCTCTGATGCTCCTCTGATGCTCCTCTGAGGCTCCTCTGATGCTCCTCTGATGCTCCTCTGATGCTCCTCTGATGCTCCTCTGATGCTCCTCTGATGCTCCTCTGATGCTCCTGTGATGCTCCTCTGATGCTCCTGTGATCCTCCTCTGAAGCTCCTCTGATGCTCCTCCGATGCTCCTCTGATCCTCCTCTGATGCTCCTCTGATGCTCCTCTGATGCTCCTCTGATGCTCCTCTGATGCTCCTCTGATGCTCCTGCTCCTGCTCCTGCTCCTGCTCCTGCTCCTGCTCCTGCTCCTGCTCCTGCTCCTGCTCCTGTTCCTGCTCCTGCTGCTGCTCCTGCTCCTGCACCTCTGATGCTCCTCTGATGCACCTCTGATGCTCCTCTGATGCTCCTCTGATACTCCTCTGATGCTCCTTAGATGCTCCTCTGATGCTCCTCTGATGCTCCTCTGATGCTCCTCTGATGCCTCTGTGATGCTCCTCTGATGCTCCTCTGATTCTCCTCTGATGCTCCGCTGATGCTCCTCTGATCCTCCTCTGATGCTCCACTGATGCTCCTCTGATGCTCCTCTGATGCTCCTCTGAATCTCCTCTGATGCTCCTCTGATGCTCCTCTGATGCTCCTCTGATGCTCCTCTGAAGTTCCTCTGATGCTCCTCTGATGCTCCTTTGATGCTCCTGCTCCTGCTCCTGCTCCTGCTCCTGCTCCTGCTCCTGCTCCTGCTCCTGCTCCTGCTCCTGCTCCTGCTCCTGCTCCTGCTCCTGCTCATGCTCCTGCCCCTGCTCCTGCTCCTGCTCCTGCTCCTGCTCCTGCACCTGCTCCTGCTCCGGCTCCTGCTTCGGCTCCTGCTCCGGCTCCTGCTCCTGCACCTCCGATGCTCCTGCTCCTGCTCGATGCTCCTCTGATGCACCTCTGATGCTCCTCTGATGCTCCTCTGATGCTCCACTGATGCTTCTCAGATGCTCCTCTGATGCTCCTCTGATGCTCCTCTGATGCTCCTATGATGCTCCTCTGATGCTCCTCAGATGCTCCTCTGATGCACCTCTGATGCTCCTCTGATGCTCCTCTGATGCTCCTCTGATGCTCCTCTGATACTCCTCTGATGCTCGTCTGAGGCTCCTCTGATGCTCCTCTGATGCTCCTCTGATGCTCCTCTGATGCTCCTCTGATGCTCCTGTGATGCTCCTCTGATGCTCCTCAGATGCTCCTCTGATGCACCTCTGATGCTCCTCTGATGCTCCTCTGATGCTCCTCTGATGCTCCTCTGATGCTCCTCTGTTGCTCCTCTGATGCTCCTCTGATGCTCCTCTGATGCTCCAATGATGCTCCTCAGATGCTCCTCTGATGCTCCTCTGAGGCTCCTCTGATGCTCCTCTGATGCACCTCTTATGCTCCTCTGATGCTCCTCTGATGCTCCTCTGATGCTCCTCTGACGCTCCTCTGATGCTCCTCTGATGCTCCTCTGATGCTCCTGCTCCTGCTCCTGCTCCTCTGATGCTCCTCTGATGACCTCTGATGCTCCTGCTCCTGCTCCTGCTCCTGCTCCTGCTCCTGCTCCTCTGATGCTCCTCTGATGCTCCTCTGATCCTCCTCTGATGCTCCTCTGATGCTCCTCTGATGCTCCTCTGAGGCTCCTCTGATGCTCCTCTGATGCTCCTCTGATGCTCCTCTGATGCTCCTCTGATGCTCCTCTGATGCTCCTCTGATGCTCCTCTGATGCTCCTGCTCCTGCTCCTGCTCCTGCTCCTGCTCCTGCTCCTGCTCCTGCTCCTGCTCCTGCTCCTGCTCCTGCTCCTGCTCCTGCTCCTGCTCCTGCTCCTGCTCCTGCTCCTACTCCTGCTCCTGCTCCTGCTCCTGCTCCTGCTCCTGCTCCTGCTCCTGCTCCTGCTCCTGCTCCTGCACCTCTGATGCTCCTCTGATGCACCTCTGATGCTCCTCTGATTCTCCTCTGATACTCCTCTGATGCTCCTCAGATGCTCCTCTGATGCTCCTCTGATGCTGCTCTGATGCTCCTCTGATACTCCTCTGATGCTCCTCAGATGCTCCTCTGATGCTCCTCTGATGCTCCTCTGATGCTCCTCTGATGCTCCTCTGATGCACCTCTGATGCTCCTCTGATGCACCTCTGATGCTCCTCTGATGCTCCTCTGATACTCCTCTGATGCTCCTCAGATGCTCCTCTGATGCTCCTCTGATACTCCTCTGATGCTCCTCAGATGCTCCTCTGATGCTCCTCTGATGCTCCTCTGATGCTCCTCTGATGCTCCTCTGATCCTCCTCTGATGCTCCTCTGATGCTCCTCTGATGCTCCTCTGATGCTCCTCTGATGCTCCTCTGATGCTCCTCTGATCCTCCTCTGATGCTCCTCTGATGCTCCTCTGATGCTCCTCTGATGCTCCTCTGATGCTCCTCTAATGCTCCTCTGATGCTCCTCTGATGCTCCTCTAATCCTCCTCTGATGCTCCACTGATGCTCCTCTGATGCTCCTGTGATGCTCCTCTGATGCTCCTCTGATGCTCCTGCTCCTGCTCCTGCTCCTGCTCCTGCTCCTGCTCCTGCTCCTGCTCCTGCTCCTCTGATGCTCCTCTGATGCTCCTCTGATGCTCCTCTGATGCTCCTCCGATGCTCCTCTGATGCTCCTCTGATGCTCCTCTGATGCTCCTCTGATCCTCCTCTGATGCTCCACTGATGCTCCTCTGATGCTCCACTGATGCTCCTCTGATGCTCCTCTGATGCTCCTCTGATGCTCCTCTGATGCTCCTCTGATGCTCCTCTGACGCTCCTCTGATGCTCCTCTGATGCTCCTCTGATGCTCCTGCTCCTGCTCCTGCTCCTCTGATGCTCCTCTGATGACCTCTGATGCTCCTGCTCCTGCTCCTGCTCCTGCTCCTGCTCCTGCTCCTCTGATGCTCCTCTGATGCTCCTCTGATCCTCCTCTGATGCTCCTCTGATGCTCCTCTGATGCTCCTCTGAGGCTCCTCTTATGCTCCTCTGATGCTCCTCTGATGCTCCTCTGATGCTCCTCTGATGCTCCTCTGATGCTCCTGTGATGCTCCTCTGATGCTCCTCTGATGCTCCTCTGATGCTCCTGTGATGCTCCTCTGATGCTCCTCTGCTGCTCCTCTGATGCTGATCTGATTCTCCTCTGATGTTCCTCTGATGCTCCTCTGATGCTCCTCTGATGCTCCTCTGATGCTCCTCTGATCCTCCTCTGATGCTCCTCTGATGCTCCTCTGATGCTCCTCTGATGCTCCTCTGAGGCTCCTCTGATGCTCCTCTGATGCTCCTCTGATGCTCCTCTGATGCTCCTCTGATGCTCCTCTGATACTCCTCTGATGCTCCTCTGATGCTCCTGTGATGCTCCTCTGATGCTCCTCTGCTGCTCCTCTGATGCTCATCTGATGCTCCTCTGATTCTCCTCTGATGCTCCTCTGATGCTCCTCTGATGCTCCTCTGATGCTCCTCTGATCCACCTCTGATGCTCCTCTGATGCTCCTCTGATGCTCCTCTGATGCTCCTGTGATGCTCCTCTGATGCTCCTCTGCTGCTCCTCTGATGCTCATCTGATGCTCCTCTGATTCTCCTCTGATGCTCCTCTGATGCTCCTCTGATGCTCCTCTTATGCTCCTCTGATCCTCCTCTGATGCTCCTCTGATGCTACTCTGTTGCTCCTCTGATGCTCCTCTGATGCTCCTCTGATGCTCCTCTGATGCTCCTCTGATGCTCCTCTGATGCTCCTCTGATGCACCTCTGATCCTCCTCTGCTGCTCCTCTGATGCTCCTCTGATGCTCCTCTGATGCTCCTCTGATGCTCCTCTGATGCTCCTCTGATCCTCCTCTGCTGCTCCTCTGATGCTCCTCTGATGCTCCTCTGATGCTCCTCTGATGCTCCTCTGAGGCTCCTCTGATGCTCCTCTGATGCTGCTCTGATGCTCCTCTGATGCTCCTCTGATGCTCCTCTGATGCTCCTCTGATGCTCCTGTGATGCTCCTCTGATGCTCCTGTGATCCTCCTCTGATGCTCCTCTGATGCTCCTCTGATGCTCCTCTGATCCTCCTCTGATGCTCCTCTGATGCTCCTCTGATGCTCCTCTGATGCTCCTCTGATGCTCCTCTGATGCTCCTCTGATGCTCCTGTGATGCTCCTCTGATGCTCCTCTGCTGCTCCTCTGATGCTGATCTGATTCTCCTCTGATGCTCCTCTGATGCTCCTCTGATGCTCCTCTGATGCTCCTCTGATGCTCCTCTGATCCTCCTCTGATGCTCCTCTGATGCTCCTCTGATGCTCCTCTGATGCTCCTCTGAGGCTCCTCTGATGCTCCTCTGATGCTCCTCTGATGCTCCTCTGATGCTCCTCTGATGCTCCTCTGATACTCCTCTGATGCTCCTCTGATGCTCCTGTGATGCTCCTCTGATGCTGCTCTGCTGCTCCTCTGATGCTCATCTGATGCTCCTCTGATTCTCCTCTGATGCTCCTCTGATGCTCCTCTGATGCTCCTCTGATGCTCCTCTGATCCACCTCTGATGCTCCTCTGATGCTCCTCTGATGCTCCTCTGATGCTCCTGTGATGCTCCTCTGATGCTCCTCTGCTGCTCCTCTGATGCTCATCTGATGCTCCTCTGATTCTCCTCTGATGCTCCTCTGATGCTCCTCTGATGCTCCTCTTATGCTCCTCTTATGCTCCTCTGATCCTCCTCTGATGCTCCTCTGATGCAACTCTGTTGCTCCTCTGATGCTCCTCTGATGCTCCTCTGATGCTCCTCTGATGCTCCTCTGATGCTCCTCTGATGCTCCTCTGATGCTCCTCTGATCCTCCTCTGCTGCTCCTCTGATCCACCTCTGATGCTCCTTTGATGCTCCTCTGATGCTCCTCTGATGCTCCTGTGATGCTCCTCTGATGCTCCTCTGCTGCTCCTCTGATGCTCATCTGATGCTCCTCTGATTCTCCTCTGATGCTCCTCTGATGCTCCTCTGATGCTCCTCTGATGCTCCTCTTATGCTCCTCTGATCCTCCTCTGATGCTCCTCTGATGCTACTCTGTTGCTCCTCTGATGCTCCTCTGATGCTCCTCTGATGCTCCTCTGATGCTCCTCTGATGCTCCTCTGATGCTCCTCTGATGCTCCTCTGATCCTCCTCTGCTGCTCCTCTGATGCTGCTCTGATGCTCCTCTGATGCTCCTCTGATGCCCCTCTGAGGCTCCTCTGATGCTCCTCTGATGCTCCTCTGATGCTCCTCTGATGCTCCTCTGATGCTCCTCTGATGCTCCTCTGATGCTCCTGTGATGCTCCTCTGATGCTCCTGTGATCCTCCTCTGATGCTCCTCTGATGCTCCTCTGATGCTCCTCTGATCCTCCTCTGATGCTCCTCTGATGCTCCTCTGATGCTCCTGTGATGCTCCTCTGATGCTCCTCTGATGCTCCTCTGATGCTCCTGTGATGCTCCTCTGATGCTCCTCTGCTGCTCCTCTGATGCTGATCTGATTCTCCTCTGATGCTCCTCTGATGCTCCTCTGATGCTCCTCTGATGCTCCTCTGATCCTCCTCTGATGCTCCTCTGATGCTCCTCTGATGCTCCTCTGATGCTCCTCTGATGCTCCTCTGATGCTCCTCTGATGCTCCTCTGATGCTCCTCTGATGCTCCTCTGATGCTCCTCTGATACTCCTCTGATGCTCCTCTGATGCTCCTGTGATGCTCCTCTGATGCTCCTCTGCTGCTCCTCTGATGCTCATCTGATGCTCCTCTGATTCTCCTCTGATGCTCCTCTGATGCTCCTCTGATGCTCCTCTGATGCACCTCTGATCCACCTCTGATGCTCCTCTGATGCTCCTCTGATGCTCCTCTGATGCTCCTGTGATGCTCCTCTGATGCTCCTCTGCTGCTCCTCTGATGCTCATCTGATGCTCCTCTGATTCTCCTCTGATGCTCCTCTGATGCTCCTCTGATGCTCCTCTTATGCTCCTCTGATCCTCCTCTGATGCTCCTCTGATGCTACTCTGTTGCTCCTCTGATGCTCCTCTGATGCTCCTCTGATGCTCCTCTGATGCTCCTCTGATGCTCCTCTGATGCTCCTCTGATGCTCCTCTGATGCTCCTCTGATGCTCCTCTGATGCTCCTCTGATGCTCCTCTGATGCTCCTGTGATGCTCCTCTGATGCTCCTGTGATCCTCCTCTGAAGCTCCTCTGATGCTCCTCCGATGCTCCTCTGATCCTCCTCTGATGCTCCTCTGATGCTCCTCTGATGCTCCTCTGATGCTCCTCTGATGCTCCTCTGATGCTCCTCTGATGCTCCTCTGAGGCACCTCTGAGGCTCCTCTGATTCTCTTCTGATGCTCCTCTGATGCTCCTCTGATGCTCCTCTGATGCTCCTGTGATGCTCCTCTGATGCTCCTGTGATGCTCCTCTGCTGTTCCTCTGATGTTCCTCTGATGCTCCTCTGATGCTCCTCTGATGCTCCTCTGATGCTCCTCTGATGCCTCTGTAATGCTCCTCTGATGCTCCTCTGATTCTCCTCTGATGCTCCGCTGATGCTCCTCTGATGCTCCTCTAATGCTGATCTGATTCTCCTCTGATGCTCCTCTGATGCTCCTCTGATGCTCCTGTGATGCTCCTCTTATGCTCCTGTGATCCTCCTCTGATGCTCCTCTGATGCTCCTCTGATGCTCCTCTGATGCTCCTCTGATGCTCCTGTGATGCTCCTCTGATGCTCCTGTGATCCTCCTCTGATGCTCCTCTGATGCTCCTCTGATGCTCCTCTGATCCTCCTCTGGTGCTCCTCTGATGCTCCTCTGATGCTCCTCTGATGCTCCTCTGATGCTCCTCTGATGCTCCTCTGATGCTCCTCTGAGGCACCTCTGAGGCTCCTCTGATTCTCTTCTGATGCTCCTCTGATGCTCCTCTGATGCTCCTCTGATGCTCCTGTGATGCTCCTCTGATGCTCCTGTGATGCTGCTCTGCTGTTCCTCTGATGTTCCTCTGATGCTCCTCTGATGCTCCTCTGATGCTCCTCTGATGCTCCTCTGAGGCTCCTCTGATGCTCCTCTGATGCTCCTCTGATGCTCCTGCTCCTGCTCCTGCTCCTGCTCCTGCTCCTGCTCCTGCTCCTGCTCCTGCTCCTGCTCCTGCTCCTGCTCCTGTTCCTGCTCCTGCTGCTGCTCCTGCTCCTGCACCTCTGATGCTCCTCTGATGCACCTCTGATGCTCCTCTGATGCTCCTCTGATACTCCTCTGATGCTCCTTAGATGCTCCTCTGATGCTCCTCTGATGCTCCTCTGATGCTCCTCTGATGCCTCTGTGATGCTCCTCTGATGCTCCTCTGATTCTCCTCTGATGCTCCGCTGATGCTCCTCTGATCCTCCTCTGATGCTCCACTGATGCTCCTCTGATGCTCCTCTGATGCTCCTCTGAATCTCCTCTGATGCTCCTCTGATGCTCCTCTGATGCTCCTCTGATGCTCCTCTGATGTTCCTCTGATGCTCCTCTGATGCTCCTTTGATGCTCCTGCTCCTGCTCCTGCTCCTGCTCCTGCTCCTGCTCCTGCTCCTGCTCCTGCTCCTGCTCCTGCTCCTGCTCCTGCTCATGCTCCTGCCCCTGCTCCTGCTCCTGCTCCTGCTCCTGCTCCTGCACCTGCTCCTGCTCCGGCTCCTGCTCCGGCTCCTGCTCCGGCTCCTGCTCCTGCACCTCCGATGCTCCTGCTCCTGCTCGATGCTCCTCTGATGCACCTCTGATGCTCCTCTGATGCTCCTCTGATGCTCCACTGATGCTTCTCAGATGCTCCTCTGATGCACCTCTGATGCTCCTCTGATGCTCCTATTATGCTCCTCTGATGCTCCTCAGATGCTCCTCTGATGCTCCTCTGATGCTCCTCTGATGCTCCTCTGATACTCCTCTGATGCTCCTCTGAGGCTCCTCTGATGCTCCTCTGATGCTCCTGTGATGCTCCTCTGATGCTCCTCTGATGCTCCTCTGATGCTCCTGTGATGCTCCTCTGATGCTCCTCTGCTGCTCCTCTGATGCTGATCTGATTCTCCTCTGATGCTCCTCTGATGCTCCTCTGATGCTCCTCTGATGCTCCTCTGATCCTCCTCTGATGCTCCTCTGATGCTCCTCTGATGCTCCTCTGATGCTCCTCTGATGCTCCTCTGATGCTCCTCTGATGCTCCTCTGATGCTCCTCTGATGCTCCTCTGATGCTCCTCTGATACTCCTCTGATGCTCCTCTGATGCTCCTGTGATGCTCCTCTGATGCTCCTCTGCTGCTCCTCTGATGCTCATCTGATGCTCCTCTGATTCTCCTCTGATGCTCCTCTGATGCTCCTCTGATGCTCCTCTGATGCACCTCTGATCCACCTCTGATGCTCCTCTGATGCTCCTCTGATGCTCCTCTGATGCTCCTGTGATGCTCCTCTGATGCTCCTCTGCTGCTCCTCTGATGCTCATCTGATGCTCCTCTGATTCTCCTCTGATGCTCCTCTGATGCTCCTCTGATGCTCCTCTTATGCTCCTCTGATCCTCCTCTGATGCTCCTCTGATGCTACTCTGTTGCTCCTCTGATGCTCCTCTGATGCTCCTCTGATGCTCCTCTGATGCTCCTCTGATGCTCCTCTGATGCTCCTCTGATGCTCCTCTGATGCTCCTCTGATGCTCCTCTGATGCTCCTCTGATGCTCCTCTGATGCTCCTGTGATGCTCCTCTGATGCTCCTGTGATCCTCCTCTGAAGCTCCTCTGATGCTCCTCCGATGCTCCTCTGATCCTCCTCTGATGCTCCTCTGATGCTCCTCTGATGCTCCTCTGATGCTCCTCTGATGCTCCTCTGATGCTCCTCTGATGCTCCTCTGAGGCACCTCTGAGGCTCCTCTGATTCTCTTCTGATGCTCCTCTGATGCTCCTCTGATGCTCCTCTGATGCTCCTGTGATGCTCCTCTGATGCTCCTGTGATGCTCCTCTGCTGTTCCTCTGATGTTCCTCTGATGCTCCTCTGATGCTCCTCTGATGCTCCTCTGATGCTCCTCTGATGCCTCTGTAATGCTCCTCTGATGCTCCTCTGATTCTCCTCTGATGCTCCGCTGATGCTCCTCTGATGCTCCTCTAATGCTGATCTGATTCTCCTCTGATGCTCCTCTGATGCTCCTCTGATGCTCCTGTGATGCTCCTCTTATGCTCCTGTGATCCTCCTCTGATGCTCCTCTGATGCTCCTCTGATGCTCCTCTGATGCTCCTCTGATGCTCCTGTGATGCTCCTCTGATGCTCCTGTGATCCTCCTCTGATGCTCCTCTGATGCTCCTCTGATGCTCCTCTGATCCTCCTCTGGTGCTCCTCTGATGCTCCTCTGATGCTCCTCTGATGCTCCTCTGATGCTCCTCTGATGCTCCTCTGATGCTCCTCTGAGGCACCTCTGAGGCTCCTCTGATTCTCTTCTGATGCTCCTCTGATGCTCCTCTGATGCTCCTCTGATGCTCCTGTGATGCTCCTCTGATGCTCCTGTGATGCTGCTCTGCTGTTCCTCTGATGTTCCTCTGATGCTCCTCTGATGCTCCTCTGATGCTCCTCTGATGCTCCTCTGAGGCTCCTCTGATGCTCCTCTGATGCTCCTCTGATGCTCCTGCTCCTGCTCCTGCTCCTGCTCCTGCTCCTGCTCCTGCTCCTGCTCCTGCTCCTGCTCCTGCTCCTGCTCCTGTTCCTGCTCCTGCTGCTGCTCCTGCTCCTGCACCTCTGATGCTCCTCTGATGCACCTCTGATGCTCCTCTGATGCTCCTCTGATACTCCTCTGATGCTCCTTAGATGCTCCTCTGATGCTCCTCTGATGCTCCTCTGATGCTCCTCTGATGCCTCTGTGATGCTCCTCTGATGCTCCTCTGATTCTCCTCTGATGCTCCGCTGATGCTCCTCTGATCCTCCTCTGATGCTCCACTGATGCTCCTCTGATGCTCCTCTGATGCTCCTCTGAATCTCCTCTGATGCTCCTCTGATGCTCCTCTGATGCTCCTCTGATGCTCCTCTGATGTTCCTCTGATGCTCCTCTGATGCTCCTTTGATGCTCCTGCTCCTGCTCCTGCTCCTGCTCCTGCTCCTGCTCCTGCTCCTGCTCCTGCTCCTGCTCCTGCTCCTGCTCCTGCTCATGCTCCTGCCCCTGCTCCTGCTCCTGCTCCTGCTCCTGCTCCTGCACCTGCTCCTGCTCCGGCTCCTGCTCCGGCTCCTGCTCCGGCTCCTGCTCCTGCACCTCCGATGCTCCTGCTCCTGCTCGATGCTCCTCTGATGCACCTCTGATGCTCCTCTGATGCTCCTCTGATGCTCCACTGATGCTTCTCAGATGCTCCTCTGATGCACCTCTGATGCTCCTCTGATGCTCCTATTATGCTCCTCTGATGCTCCTCAGATGCTCCTCTGATGCTCCTCTGATGCTCCTCTGATGCTCCTCTGATACTCCTCTGATGCTCCTCTGAGGCTCCTCTGATGCTCCTCTGATGCTCCTCTGATGCTCCTCTGATGCTCCTCTGATGCTCCTGTGATGCTCCTCTGATGCTCCTCAGATGCTCCTCTGATGCACCTCTGATGCTCCTCTGATGCTCCTCTGATGCTCCTCTGATGCTCCTCTGATGCTCCTCTGTTGCTCCTCTGATGCTCCTCTGATGCTCCTCTGATGCTCCAATGATGCTCCTCAGATGCTCCTCTGATGCTCCTCTGAGGCTCCTCTGATGCTCCTCTGATGCACCTCTGATGCTCCTCTGATGCTCCTCTGATGCTCCTCTGATGCTCCTCTGACGCTCCTCTGATGCTCCTCTGATGCTCCTCTGATGCTCCTGCTCCTGCTCCTGCTCCTCTGATGCTCCTCTGATGACCTCTGATGCTCCTGCTCCTGCTCCTGCTCCTGCCCCTGCTCCTGCTCCTCTGATGCTCCTCTGATGCTCCTCTGATCCTCCTCTGATGCTCCTCTGATGCTCCTCTGATGCTCCTCTGAGGCTCCTCTGATGCTCCTCTGATGCTCCTCTGATGCTCCTCTGATGCTCCTCTGATGCTCCTCTGATGCTCCTGTGATGCTCCTCTGATGCTCCTCTGATGCTCCTGTGATGCTCCTCTGATGCTCCTCTGCTGCTCCTCTGATGCTGATCTGATTCTCCTCTGATGCTCCTCTGATGCTCCTCTGATGCTCCTCTGATGCTCCTCTGATGCTCCTCTGATCCTCCTCTGATGCTCCTCTGATGCTCCTCTCATGCTCCTCTGATGCTCCTCTGAGGCTCCTCTGATGCTCCTCTGATCCTCCTCTGATGCTCCTGTGATGCTCCTCTGATGCTCCTCTGATACTCCTCTGATGCTCCTCTGATGCTCCTGTGATGCTCCTCTGATGCTCCTCTGCTGCTCCTCTGATGCTCATCTGATGCTCCTCTGATTCTCCTCTGATGCTCCTCTGATGCTCCTCTGATGCTCCTCTGATGCTCCTCTGATCCACCTCTGATGCTCCTCTGATGCTCCTCTGATGCTCCTCTGATGCTCCTGTGATGCTCCTCTGATGCTCCTCTGCTGCTCCTCTGATGCTCATCTGATGCTCCTCTGATTCTCCTCTGATGCTCCTCTGATGCTCCTCTGATGCTCCTCTTATGCTCCTCTGATCCTCCTCTGATGCTCCTCTGATGCTCCTCTGATGCTCCTCTGATGCTCCTATGATGCTACTCTGATGCTCCTCTGATGCTCCTCTGATGCTCCTCTGATGCTCCTCTGATGCTCCTCTGATGCTCCTCTGATGCTCCTCTGATGCTCCTCTGATCCTCCTCTGCTGCCCCTCTGATGCTCCTCTGATGCTCCTCTGATGCTCCTCTGATGCTCCTCTGAGGCTCCTCTGATGCTCCTCTGATGCTCCTCTGATCCTCCTCTGGTGCTCCTCTGATGCTCCTCTGATGCTCCTCTGATGCTCCTCTGATGCTCCTCTGATGCTCCTCTGATGCTCCTCTGAGGCACCTCTGAGGCTCCTCTGATTCTCTTCTGATGCACCTCTGATGCTCCTCTGATGCTCCTCTGATGCTCCTGTGATGCTCCTCTGATGCTCCTGTGATGCTGCTCTGCTGTTCCTCTGATGTTCCTCTGATGCACCTCTGATGCTCCTCTGATGCTCCTCTGATACTCCTCTGATGCTCCTTAGATGCTCCTCTGATGCTCCTCTGATCCTCCTCTGATGCTCCTCTGATACTCCTCTGATGCTCCTCTGATGCTCCTCTGATGCTCCTATGATGCTCCTCTGATGCTCCTCTGATGCTCCTCTGATGCTCCTCTGATGCTCCTCTGATGCTCCTCTGATGCTCCTCTGATGCTCCTCTGATCCTCCTCTGATGCTCCTCTGATGCTCCTCTGATGCTCCTCTGATGCTCCTCTGATGCTCCTCTGATGCTCCTGCTCCTGCTCCTGCTCCTGCTCCTGCTCCTGCTCCTGCTCCTGCTCCTGCTCCTGCTCCTGCTCCTGCTCCTGTTCCTGCTCCTGCTGCTGCTCCTGCTCCTGCACCTCTGATGCTCCTCTGATGCACCTCTGATGCTCCTCTGATGCTCCTCTGATACTCCTCTGATGCTCCTTAGATGCTCCTCTGATGCCCCTCTGATGCTCCTCTGATGCTCCTCTGATGCCTCTGTGATGCTCCTCTGATGCTCCTCTGATTCTCCTCTGATGCTCCGCTGATGCTCCTCTGATCCTCCTCTGATGCTCCACTGATGCTCCTCTGATGCTCCTCTGATGCTCCTCTGAATCTCCTCTGATGCTCCTCTGATGCTCCTCTGATGCTCCCCTGATGCTCCTCTGATGTTCCTCTGATGCTCCTCTGATGCTCCTTTGATGCTCCTGCTCCTGCTCCTGCTCCTGCTCCTGCTCCTGCTCCTGCTCCTGCTCCTGCTCCTGCTCCTGCTCCTGCTCCTGCTCCTGCTCCTGCTCATGCTCCTGCCCCTGCTCCTGCTCCTGCTCCTGCTCCTGCTCCTGCACCTGCTCCTGCTCCGGCTCCTGCTCCGGCTCCTGCTCCGGCTCCTGCTCCTGCACCTCCGATGCTCCTGCTCCTGCTCGATGCTCCTCTGATGCACCTCTGATGCTCCACTGATGCTTCTCAGATGCACCTCTGATGCTCCTCTGATGCTCCTCTGATGCTCCTCTGATGCTCCTCAGATGCTCCTCTGATGCTCCTCTGATGCACCTCTGATGCTCCTCTGATGCTCCTATTATGCTCCTCTGATGCTCCTCAGATGCTCCTCTGATGCTCCTCTGATGCTCCTCTGATGCTCCTCTTATACTCCTCTGATGCTCCTCTGAGGCTCCTCTGATGCTCCTCTGATGCTCCTCTGATGCTCCTCTGATGCTCCTCTGATGCTCCTGTGATGCTCCTCTGATGCTCCTAAGATGCTCCTCTGATGCACCTCTGATGCTCCTCTGATGCTCCTCTGATGCTCCTCTGATGCTCCTCTGATGCTCCTCTGTTGCTCCTCTGATGCTCCTCTGATGCTCCTCTGATGCTCCAATGATGCTCCTCAGATGCTCCTCTGATGCTCCTCTGAGGCTCCTCTGATGCTCCTCTGATGCACCTCTGATGCTCCTCTGATGCTCCTCTGATGCTCCTCTGATGCTCCTCTGACGCTCCTCTGATGCTCCTCTGATGCTCCTCTGATGCTCCTGCTCCTGCTCCTGCTCCTCTGATGCTCCTCTGATGACCTCTGATGCTCCTGCTCCTGCTCCTGCTCCTGCTCCTGCTCCTGCTCCTCTGATGCTCCTCTGATGCTCCTCTGATCCTCCTCTGATGCTCCTCTGATGCTCCTCTGATGCTCCTCTGAGGCTCCTCTGATGCTCCTCTGATGCTCCTCTGATGCTCCTCTGATGCTCCTCTGATGCTCCTCTGATGCTCCTGTGATGCTCCTCTGATGCTCCTCTGATGCTCCTGTGATGCTCCTCTGATGCTCCTCTGCTGCTCCTCTGATGCTGATCTGATTCTCCTCTGATGCTCCTCTGATGCTCCTCAGATGCTCCTCTGATGCTCCTCTGATGCTCCTCTGATCCTCCTCTGATGCTCCTCTGATGCTCCTCTCATGCTCCTCTGATGCTCCTCTGAGGCTCCTCTGATGCTCCTCTGATGCTCCTCTGATGCTCCTGTGATGCTCCTCTGATGCTCCTCTGATACTCCTCTGATGCTCCTCTGATGCTCCTGTGATGCTCCTCTTATGCTCCTCTGCTGCTCCTCTGATGCTCATCTGATGCTCCTCTGATTCTCCTCTGATGCTCCTCTGATGCTCCTCTGATGCTCCTCTGATGCTCCTCTGATCCACCTCTCATCTCTGATTCCCGGACTCTGATTCCCCAACTCTGATTCCCGGCCTCTGTTTCCCCATATCTGATTCCCCAACTCTGATTCCCCGCCTATGATTCCCCAGCTTTGATTCCCCGTCTTTTAGTCCCGGCCTCTGATTCCCTGCCACTGATTCCCCGCCCCTGATTCCCCACCTCTGATTCCCCATATCTGATTCCCCGCCTCTGTTTCCCCACCTCTGATTCCCGGCCTCTTATTCCCAGCATCTGATTCCCGGCCACTGATTCCCTGCCTCTGATTCCCCGCCTCTGATTCCCCATCTCTGATTCCCCGCCTCTGATTCCCCGTGTCTGATTCCCTGCCTCTGATTCCCCGCCTCTGATTCCCCGCGTCTGATTCCCTGCCACTGATTCCCTGCCCCTGATTCCCCACCTCTGATTCCCCATATCTGATTCCCCGCCTCTGTTTCCCCAACTCTGATTCCCTTCCTCTAATTCGCCAGCTATGATTCCCCGCCTCTGATTCCCTGCCACTGATTCCCTGCCCCTGATTCCCCACCTCTGATTCCCCATATATGATTCCCCGCCTCTGATTCCCCAACTCTGATTCCCCTCCTCTAATTCGCCAGCTATGATTCCCCGCCTCTTATTCCCTGCGTCTGATTCCCTGCCTCTGATTCCCAGCCTCTGATTCCCCTTCTCTGATTCACCACCTCTGAATCCCCACCTCTGATTCCCCATCTCTGATTCCGCACATCCGATTCCCTGCCTCTGATTCCCCGCCTCTGATTCCCCGCCTCTGATTCCCCGCATCTGATTCCCCGCGTCTGATTCCCTGCCACTGATTCCCTGCCCCTGATTCCCCACCTCTGATTCCCCATCTCTGATTCCCCGCCTCTGTTTCCCCACCTCTGATTCCCCGCCTCTGTTTCCCCATATCTGATTCCCCGCCTCTGATTCCCCAACTCTCATTCCCCTCCTCTAATTCGCCAGCTATGATTCCCCGCCTCTGATTCCCTGCATCTGATTCCCTGCCTCTGATTCCCAGCCTCTGATTCCCCTTCTCTGATTCACCACCTCTGAATCCCCACCTCTGATTCCCCATCTCTGATTCCGCACATCCGATTCCCTGCCTCTGATTCCCCGCCTTTTATTCCCGGCCTCTGATTCCCTGCCACTGATTCCCTGCTTCTGCTTCTGTTTCCCTGCCTCTGATTCCCCATCTCTGATTCCGCACATCTGATTCCCTGCCTCTGATTCCCCACCTCTGATTCCCCATATCTGATTCCCCGCCTCTGTTTGCCCGCCTCTGATTCCCCGCCTCTGTTTCCCCATATCTGATTCCCCGCCTCTGATTCCCCAACTCTGATTCCCCTCCTCTAATTCGCAAGCTATGATTCCCCGCCTCTGATTCCCTGCGTCTGATTCCCTGCCTCTGATTCCCAGCCTCTGATTCCCCTTCTCTGATTCACCACCTCTGAAGCCCCACCTCTGATTCCCCATCTCTGATTCCGCACATCCGATTCCCTGCCTCTGATTCCCCGCCTCTGATACCCCGCCTCTGATACGCAACCTCTAATTCCCCACCTCTGATTCCCCATATCTGATTCCCCGCCTCTGTTTCCCTGCCTCTGATTCCCGGCCTCTGTTTCCCCATATCTGATTCCCCTCCTCTGATTCCCCAACTCTGATTCCCCGCCTCTGATTCCCCAGCTCTGATTCCCCGCCTTTTATTCCCGGCCTCTGATTCCCTGCCACTGATTCCCCGCCCCTGATTCCCCACCTCTGATTCCCCGCCTCTGTTTCCCCAGCTCTGATTCCCTGCCTCTGATTCCCTGCCCTGATTCCCCATCTCTGTTTCACCGCCTTTGATTCGCCACCTCTGATTCCCCATATCTGATTCCCCGCCTCTGTTTCCCCGCCTCTGATTCCCTGCCTCTGATTCCCAACCTCTGATTCCACACCTCTGATTCCCCATATCTGATTCCCCGCCTCTATTTCCCCATATCTGATTCCCCGCCTCTGATTCCCCAACTCTGATTCCCCGCCTCTGATTCCCGGCGTCCGATTCCCTGCCTCTGATTCCCCGCCTCTGATTCGCCATCTCTGATTCCCCGCCTCTGATTCCCCGTGTCTGATTCCCTGCCTCTGATTCCCCGCCTCAGATTCCCCGCCTCTGATTCCCTGCCACTGATTCCCCGCCTCTGTTTCTCCGCCTCTGATTCCCCGCCTCTGATTCCCCATATCTCATTCCCTGCCTCTGATTCCACAACTCTGATTCCCCGCCTCTGATTCCCCAGCTCTGAATCCCCGCCTCTGATTCCCCGCGTCTGATTCCCTCCCTCTGATTCACAACCTCTGATTCCCCACCTCTGATTCCCCATATCTGATTCCCCGCCTCTGTTTCCCCGCCTCTGATTCCCCGCCTCTGATTCCCCATATCTGATTTCCCGGCTCTGATTGCCCACCTCTGATTCCCCGCCTCTGATTCGCCAGCTCTGATTCCCCGCCTCTGAATCCCCGCATCTGATTCCCTGCTTCTGATTCCCCGCCTCTGATTCCCCATCTCTGATTCACCGCCTTTGATTTGCCACCTCTGATTCCCCATATCTGATTCCCCACCTCTGTTTCCCCGCCTCTGATTCCCCGCCTCTGATTCTCCATATCTCATTCCCCGCCTCTGAATCCCCATCTCTGATTCCCGGACTCTGATTCCCCACCTCTGATTCCCGGCCTCTTATTCCCAGCATCTGATTCCCGGCCTCTGATTCCCGGCCTCTGATTCCCCGCTTCTGATTCTGATTCCCTGCCTCTGATTCCCCATCTCTGATTCCGCACATCTAATTCCCTGCCTCTGATTCCCCACCTCTGATTCCCCATATCTGATTCCCCGCCTCTGTTTCCCCGCCTCTCATTCCCCGCCTCTGTTTCCCCATATCTAATTCCCCACCTCTGATGCCCCAACTCTGATTCCCCGCCTCTGATTCCCCAGCTCTGATTCCCTGCCTCGGATTCCCCGCGTTCTATTCGCTGCCTCTGATTCCCCGCCTGTGATTCCCCGCCTCTGATTCCCCGCATCCGATTCCCCATGTCTGATTCCTCGCCTCTGTTTCCCCGCCTCTGATTCCCCGCCTCTGTTTCCCCATATCTGATTCCCCGCCTCTGATTCCCCAGCTCTGATTCCCTGCCTCTGATTCCCCGCGTTCTATTCGCTGCCTCTGATTCCCCGCCTGTGATTCCCCATCTCTGATTCACCACCTCTGATTCCCCACCTCTGATTCCCCATATCTAATTCCCCGCCTCTGCTTGCCCGCCTCTCATTCCCCGCCTCTGTTTCCCCATATCTGATTCCCCGCCTCTGAATCCCCAACTCTGATTCCCTGCCTCTGATTCACCAGCTCTGATTCCCCGCCTTTGATTCCCCCCGTCTGATTCCCAGCCTCTGAATCCCCGTCTGATTTCTTGCCTCTGATTCCCCGCCTCAGATTCCCCATCTCTGATTCCCCGCCTCTGATTGCCCACCTCTGATTCCCCGCGTCTGATACCCTGCCTCTGATTCCCCGCTTCTGATTCCCCATCTCTGATTCACCGCCTTTGATTCGCCACCTCTGATTCCCCATATCTGATTCCCCACCTCTGTTTCCCCGCCTCTGATTCCCCGCCTCTGATTCTCCATATCTGATTCCCCGCCTCTGATTCCCCAACTCTGATTCCCCGCCTCTGATTCCCCAGCTCTGAATCCCCGCCTCTGATTCCCCGCGTCTGTTTCCCCGCCTCTGATTCCCCGCCTCTGTTTCCCCATATCTAAGTCCCCGACTCTGATTCCCCAACTCTGATTCCCCACCTCTGATTCCCCAGCTCTGATTCCCCGCCTCTGATTTCCCGCATCTGATTCCCTGCATCTGATTCCCAGCCTCTGATTCCCTGCCTCTGATTCCCAACCTCTGATTCCCCACCTCTGATTCCCCATGTCTGATTCCCCGCCTCTGTTTCCCCGCCTCTGATTCCCCGCCTCTGTTTCCCCACATCTGATTCCCGGCCTCTGATTCTCCGCCTCTGATTCCCCGCCTCTGATTCCCTGCCTCTGATTCCCCATCTCCGATTCCGCACATCGGATTCCCTGCCTCTGATTCCCCGCCTCTGATTCCCCGCCTCTGATTCCCTGCTTCTGATTCCCAACCTCTGATTCCCCACCTCTGATTCCCCATATCTGATTCCCCGCCTCTGTTTCCCCGCCTCTGAATCCCCGCCTCTGATTCCCCAACTCTGAATCCCCGCCTCTGATTCCCCAGCTCTGATTCCCCGCCTCTGATTCCCCGCATCTGATTCCCTGCCTCTGATTCCCCGCCTCTGATTCCAGGCCTCTGATTCCCAGCATCTGATTCCGGCCTTTGATTCCCGGCCTCTGATTCCCTGCTTCTGATTCTGATTCCCTGCCTCTGATTTCCCATCTCTGATTCCGCACATCTGATTCCTTGCCTCTGATTCCCCACCTCTGATTCCCCATATCTGATTCCCCACCTGGGTTTCCCCGCCTCTGATTCCCCGCCTCTGTTTCCCAATATCTAAGTCCCCGCCTCTGATTCCCCAAATCTGATTCCCCACCTCTGATTCCCCAGCTCTGATTCCCCGCCTCTGATTCCCCGCATCTGATTCCCTGCATCTGATTTCAAGCCTCTGATTCCCTGCCTCTGTTTCCCAACCTCTGATTCCCCACCTCTGATTCCCCATATCTGATTCCCCGCCTCTGTTTCCCCGCCTCGGATTCCCCGCCTCTGTTTCCCCATATCTGATTCCCGGCCTCTGATTCCCGGCCTCTGATTCCCCGCCTCTGATTCCCCGCCTCTGATTCCCTGCCTCTGATTCCCCATCTCCGATTCCGCACATCTGATTCCCTTCCTCTGATTCCCCACCTCTGATTTTCCGCCTCTGATTCCCTGCCTCTGATTCCCAACCTCGGATTCCCCACCTCTGATTCCCCATATCTGATTCCCCGCCTCTGTTTCCCCGCCTCTAATTCCCCGCCTCTGATTCCCAACTCTGATTCCCCGCCTCTGATTCCCCAGCTCTGATTCCCCGTGTTTGATTCCCTGCCTCTGATTCCCTGCCCTGATTCCCCATCTCTGTTTCACCGCCTTTGATTCGCCACCTCTGATTCCCCATATCTGATTCCACGCCTCTGTTTCCCCGACTCTGACTCCCTGCCTCTGATTCCCAACCTCTGATTCCACACCTCTGATTCCCCATATCTGATTCCCCGCCTCTATTTCCCCATATCTGATTCCCCGCCTCTGATTCCCCAACTCTGATTCCCCGCCTCTGATTCCCCAGCTCTGATTCCCCGACTCTGATTCCCGGCATCCGATTCCCTGCCTCTGATTCCCCGCCTCTGATTCCCCATCTCTGATTCCCCGCCTCTGATTCCCCGTGTCTGATTCCCTGCCTTTGATTCCCCGCCTCTGATTCCCCGCCTCTGATTCCCTGACACTGATTCCCTGCCCCTGATTCCCCACCTCTGATTCCCCACATCTGATTCCCGGCCTCTGTTTCCCCGCCTCTGATTCCCCGCCTCTGATTCCCCATATCTGATTCCCTGCCTCTGATTCCCCAACTCTGATTCCCCACCTCTGATTCCCCAGCTCTGAATCCCCGCCTCTGATTCCCCGCGTCTGATTCCCTGCTTCTGATTCCCCGCCTTAATTCCCCATCTCTGATTCACAACCTCTGATTCCCCACCTCTGATTCCCTATATTTGATTCCCCGCCTCTGTTTCCCCGCCTCTGATTCCCCGCCTCTGATTCCCCATATCTGATTCCCCGCCTCTGATTGCCCACCTCTGATTCCCAGCCTATGATTCACCAGCTCTGATTCCCCGCCTCTGATTCCCCGCATCTGATTCCCTGCCTCTGATTCCCCGCCTCTGATTCCCCATCTCTGATTCACCGCCTTTGATTTGCCACCTCTGATTCCCCATATCTGATTCCCCACCTTTGATTCCCGGCCTCTGATTCCCCGCTTCTGATTCTGATTCCCTGCCTCTTATTGCCCATCTCTGATTCCGCACATCTGATTCCCTGCCTCTGATTCCCCACCTCTGATTCCCCATATCTGATTCCCCGCCTCTGTTTCCCCGCCTCTGATTCCCCGCCTCTGTTTCCCTATATCTAATTCCCCACCTCTGATGCCCCAACTCTGATTCCCCGCCTCTGATTCCCCAGCTCTGATTCCCCGCCTCTGATTCCCTGCATCCGATTCCCCATATCTGATTCCCCGCCTCTGTTTCACCGCCTCTGATTCCCCGCCTCTGTTTCCCCATATCTGATTCCCGCCTCTGATTCCCAACTATGAATCCCCTCCTCTGATTCCCCAGCTCTGATTCCCTGCCTCTGATTCCCCGCGTTCTATTCCCTGCCTCTGATTCCCCGCCTGTGATTCCCCATCACTGATTCACCACCTCTGATTCCCTACCTCTGATTCCCCATATCTAATTCCCCGCCTCTGTTTGCCCGCCTCTGATTCCCCGCCTCTCTTTCCCCATATCTGATTCCCCGCCTCTGAATCCCCAACTCTGATTCCCTGCCTCAGATTCCCCAGCTCTGATTCCCCGCCTTTGATTCCCCCCGTCTGATTCCCAGCCTCTGAATCCCCGTGTCTGATTTCCTGCCTCTGATTCCCCGCCTCTAATTCCCCATCTCTGATTCACCGCCTCTGATTCCCAACCTCTGATTCCCCCTCTCTGATTCCGCACATCCAATTCCCTGCCTCTGATTCCCCAACTCTGATTCCCCACCTCTGATTCCCCAGCTCTGATTCCCCGCCTCAGATTCCCCGCGTCTGATTCCCTGCCTCTGATTCCCCGCCTCTGATTCCCTGCCTCTGATTCCCCATATCTGATTCCCCGCCTCTGATTCCCCAACTCTGATTCCCCGCTTCTGATTCCCCAGCTCTGAATCCCCGCCTCTGATTCCCCGCGTCTGATTCCCTGCCTCTGATTCCCCGCCTCTGATTCCCCATCTGTGATTCACAACCTCTGATGCCCCACCTCTGATTCCCCATATCTGATTCCCTGCCTCTGTTTCCCCGCCTCTGATTCCCCACCTCTGTTTCCCCATATCTGATTCCCCGCCTCTGATTCCCCAACTCTAATACCCCGCCTCTGATTCCCCAGCTCTGATTCCCTACCTCTGATTCCCCGCATCTGATTCCCTGCCTCTTATTCCCCGCCTCTGATTCCAGGCCTCTGATTCCCAGCATCTGATTCCGGCCTCTGATTCCCGGCCTCTGATTCCCTGCTTCTGATTCTGATACCCTGCCTCTGATTCCCCATCTCTGATTCCGCACATCTGATTCCCTGCCTCTGATTCCCCACCTCTGATTCCCCATATCTGATTCCCCGCCTCTGTTTCCCCGCCTCTGATTCCCCGCCTCTGTTTCCCAATATCTAAGTCCCCACCTCTGATTCCCCAAATCTGATTCCCCACCTCTGATTCCCCAGCTCTGATTCCCCGCCTCTGATTCCCCGCATCTGATACCCTGCATCTGATTCCAAGCCTCTGATTCCCTGCCTCATATTCCCAACCTCTGATTCCCCACCTCTGATTCCCCATATCTGATTCCCCGCCTCTGTTTCCCCGCCTCGGATTTCCCGCCTCTGTTTCCCCATATCTGATTCCCGGCCTCTGATTCCCCGCCTCTGATTCCCCATATCTGATTCCCTGCCTCTGATTCCCCAACTCTGATTCCCCGCCTCTGATTCCCCAGCTCTGAATCCCCGCCTCTGATTCCCCGCGTCTGATTCCCTGCCTCTGATTCCCCGCCTTGATTCCCCATCTCTGATTCACAACCTCTGATTCCCCACCTCTGATTCCCTATATTTGATTCCCCGCCACTGTTTCCCCGCCTCTGATTCCCCGCCTCTGATTCCCCATATCTGATTCCCCGCCTCTGATTGCCCACCTCTGATTCCCAGCCTCTGATTCGCCAGCTCTGATTCCCCGCCTCTGATTCCCCGCATTTGATTCCCTGCCTCTGATTCCCCGCCTCTGATTCCCCATCTCTGATTCACCGCCTTTGATTCGCCACCTCTGATTCCCCATATCTGATTCCCCACCTCTGTTTCCCCGCCTCTGATTCCCCGCCTCTGATTCTCCATATCTCATTCCCCGCCTCTGAATCCCCATCTCTGATTCCCGGACTCTGATTCCCCTCCTCTGATTCCCGGCCTCTTATTCCCAGCATCTGATTCCCGGCCTCTGATTCCCGGCCTCTGATTCCCCGCTTCTGATTCCCTGCCTCTGATTCCCCATCTCTGATTCCGCACATCTGATTCCCTGCCTCTGATTCCCCACCTCTGATTCCCCATATCTGATTCCCCGCCTCGGTTTCCCCGCCTCTGATTCCCCGCCTCTGTTTCCCTATATCTAATTCCCCACCTCTGATGCCCCAACTCTGATTCCCCGCCTCTGATTCCCCAGCTCTGATTCCCCACCTCTGATTCCCTGCATCCGATTCCCCATATCTGATTCCCCGCCTCTGTTTCCCCGCATCTGATTCCCCGCCTCTGTTTCCCCATATCTGATTCCCGCCTCTGATTCCCAACTATGATTCCCCGCCTCTGATTCCCCAGCTCTGATTCCCTGCCTCTGATTCCCCGCGTTCTATTCCCTGCCTCTGATTCCCCGCCTGTGATTCCCCATCACTGATTCACCACCTCTGATTCCCTACCTCTGATTCCCCATATCTAATTCCCCCCCTCTGTTTGCCCGCCTCTGATTCCCCGCCTCTGTTTCCCCATATCTGATTCCCCGCCTCTGAATCCCCAACTCTGATTCCCTGCCTCAGATTCCCCAGCTCTGATTCCCCGCCTTTGATTCCCCCCGTCTGATTCCCAGCCTCTGAATCCCCGTGTCTGATTTCCTGCCTCTGATTCCCCGCCTCTGATTCCCCATCTCTGATTCACCGCCTCTGATTCCCCACCTCTGATTCCCCATCTCTGATTCCGCACATCCAATTCCCTGCCTCTGATTCCCCAACTCTGATTCCCCACCTCTGATTCCCCAGCTCTGATTCCCCGCCTCAGATTCCCCGCGTCTGATTCCCTGCCTCTGATTCCCCGCCTCTGATTCCCTGCCTCTGATTCCCCATATCTGATTCCCCGCCTCTGATTCCCCAACTCTGATTCCCCGCTTCTGATTCCCCAGCTCTGAATCCCCGCCTCTGATTCCCCGCGTCTGATTCCCTGCCTCTGATTCCCCGCCTCTGATTCCCCATCTGTGATTCACAACCTCTGACGCCCCACCTCTGATTCCCCATATCTGATTCCCCGCCTCTGTTTCCCCGCCTCTGATTCCTCGCCTCTGATTCCCCATATCTGATTCCCCGCCTCTGATTGCCCACCTCTGATTCCTCGCGTCTGATACCCTGCCTCTGATTCCCCGCCTCTGATTCCCCATCTCTGATTCACCACCTCTGATTCCCGGCCTCTGATTCCCCATCTCTGATTCCGCACGTCCGATTCCCTGCCTATGATTCCCCACCTCTGATTCCCCGCCTCTGATTCCCCATATCTGATTCCCTGCCTCTGTTTCCCCGCCTCTGATTCCCTACCTCTGTTTCCCCATATCTGATTCCCCGCCTCTGATTCCCCAACTCTAATACCCCGCCTCTGATTCCCCAGCTCTGATTCCCCGCCTCTGATTCCCCGCATCTGATTCCCTGCCTTTGATTCCCTGCCTCTGATTCCAGGCCTCTGATTCCCATCATCTGATTCCGGCCTCTGATTCCCCGCCTCTGATTCCCCGCCTCTGATTCCCCGCCTCTGATTCCCCGCCTCTGTTTCCCAATATCTAAGTCCCCACCTCTGATTCCCCAAATCTGATTCCCCACCTCTGATTCCCCAGCTCTGATTCCCCGCCTCTGATTCCCCGCATCTGATTCCCTGCATCTGATTCCAAGCCTCTGATTCCCTGCCTCTGATTCCCAACCTCTGATTCCCCACTTCTGATTCCCCATATCTGATTCCCCGCCTCTGTTTCCCCTCCTCGGATTCCCCGCCTCAGTTTCCCCATATCTGATTCCCGGCCTCTGATTCCCCGCCTCTGATTCCCCGCCTCTGATTCCCTGCCTCTGATTCCCCATCTCCGATTCCCTGCCTCTGATTCCCAACCTCTGATTCCCCACCTCTGATTCCCCATATCTGATTCCCCGCCTCTGTTTCCCCGCCTCTGATTCCCCGCCTCTGATTCCCAACTCTGATTCCCCGCCTCTGATTCCCCAGCTCTGATTCCCCGTGTTTGATTCCCTGCCTCTGATTCCCTGCCCTGATTCCCCATCTCTGTTTCACCGCCTTTGATTCGCCACCTCTGATTCCACATATCTGATTCCCTGCCTCTGTTTCCCCGACTCTGATTCCCTTCCTCTGATTCCCAACCTCTGATTCCACACCTCTGATTCCCCATATCTGATTCCCCGCCTCTATTTCCCCATATCTGAATCCCCGCCTCTGATTCCCCAACTCTGATTCCCCGCCTCTGATTCCCCAGCTCTGATTCCCCGACTCTGATTCCCGGCGTCCGATTCCCTGCCTCTGATTCCCCGCCTCTGATTCCCCATCTCTGATTCCCCGCCTCTGATTCCCCGTGTCTGATTCCCTGCCTCTGATTCCCCGCCTCTGATTCCCCGCCTCTGATTCCCTGACACTGAATCCCTGCCCCTGATTCCCCACCTCTGATTCCCCATATCTGATTCCCCGCCTCTGTTTCCCCGCCTCTGATTCCCCGCCTCTGATTCCCCATATCTGATTCCCTGCCTCTGATTCCCTAACTCTGATTCCCCGCCTCTGATTCCCCAGCTCTGAATCCCCGCCTCTGATTCCCCGTGTCTGATTCCCTGCCTCTGATTCCCCGCCTTGATTCCCCATCTCTGATTCACAACCTCTGATTCCCCACCTCTTATTCCCTATATTTGATTCCCCGCCTCTGTTTCCCCGCCTCTGATTCCCCGCCTCTGATTCCCCATATCTGATTCCCCGCCTCTGATTGCCCACCTCTGATTCCCCGCCTCTGATTCGCCAGCTCTGATTCCCCGCCTCTGATTCCCCGCATCTGATTCCCTGCCTCTGATTCCCCGCCTCTGATTCCCCATCTCTGATTCACCGCCTTTGATTCGCCACCTCTGATTCCCCATATCTGATTCCCCACCTCTGTTTCCCGGCCTCTGATTCCCCGCCTCTGATTCTCCATATCTCATTCCCCGCCTCTGAATCCCCATCTCTGATTCCCGGACTCTGATTCCCACCTCTGATTCCCGGCCTCTTATTCCCAGCATCTGATTCCCGGCCTCTGATTCCCGGCCTCTGATTCCCCGCTTCTGATTCTGATTCCCTGCCTCTGATTCCCCATCTCTGATTCCGCACATCTGATTCCCTGCCTCTGATTCCCCACCTCTGATTCCCCATATCTGATTCCCCGCCTCTGTTTCCCCGCCTCTGATTCCCCGCCTCTGTTTCCCTATATCTAATTCCCCACCTCTGATGCCCCAACTCTGATTCCCCGCCTCTGATTCCCCAGCTCTGATTCCCCGCCTCTGATTCCCCGCCTCTGTTTCCCCATATCTGATTCCCCGCCTCTGATTCCCAACTATGATTCCCCGCCTCTGATTCCCCAGCTCTGATTCCCTGCGTCTGATTCCCTGCGTTCTATTCCCTGCCTCTGATTCCCCGCCTGTGATTCCCCATCACTGAATCACCACCTCTGATTCCCCACCTCTGATTCCCCATATCTAATTCCCCGCCTCTGTTTGCCCGCCTCTGATTCCCCGCCTCTGTTTCCCCATATCTGATTCCCCGTCTCTGAATCCCCAACTCTGATTCCCTGCCTCTGATTCCCCAGCTCTGATTCCCCGCCTTTGATTCCCCCCGTCTGATTCCCAGCCTCTGAATCCCCGTGTCTGATTTCCTGCCTCTGATTCCCCGCCTCTGATTCCCGATCCCTGTTCCTCTGATTCCCCACATCTGATTCCCCATCTCTGATTCCGCACATCCGATTCCCTGACTCTGATTCCCCAACTCTGATTCCCCACCTCTGATTCCCCAGCTCTGATTCCCCGCCTCAGATTCCCCGCGTCTGATTCCCTGCCTCTGATTCCCCGCCTCTGATTCCCCATCTCTGATTCCCCACCTCTGATTCCCCGTGTCTGATTCCCTGCCTCTGATTCCCCGCCTCTGAATCCCAGCCTCTGATTCCCCATATCTGATTCCCTGCCTCTGATTCCCTGCCTCTGATTCCCCAGCTCTGATTCCCCGCCTTTGATTCCCCCCATCTGATTCCCAGCCTCTGAATCCCCGTGTCTGATTTCCTGCCTCTGATTCCCCGCCTCTGATTCCCCATCTCTGATTCACCGCCTCTGATTCCCCATCTCTGATTCCCCACCTCTGATTCCCCATATCTGATTCCCTGCCTCTGTTTCCCCGCCTCTGATTCCCCACCTCTGTTTCCCCATATCTGATTCCCCGCCTCTGATTCCCCAACTCTAATACCCCGCCTCTGATTCCCCAGCTCTGATTCCCCGCCTCTGATTCCCCGCATCTGATTCCCCACCTCTGTTTCCCCGCCTCTGATTCCCCGCCTCTGATTCTCCATATCTCATTCCCCGCCTCTGAATCCCCATCTCTGATTCCCGGACTCTGATTCCCCTCCTCTGATTCCCGGCCTCTTATTCCCAGCATCTGACTCCCGGCCTCTGATTCCCGGCTTCTGATTCCCCGCTTCTGATTCCCTGCCTCTGATTCCCCATCTCTGATTCCGCACATCTGATTCCCTGCCTCTGATTCCCCACCTCTGATTCCCCATATCTGATTCCCCGCCTCTGTTTCCCCGCCTCTGATTCCCCGCCTCTGTTTCCCTATATCAAATTCCCCACCTCTGATGCCCCAACTCTGATTCCCCGCCTCTGATTCCCCAGCTCTGATTCCCCGCCTCTGATTCCCTGCATCCGATTCCCAATATCTGATTCCCCGCCTCTGTTTCCCCGCCTCTGATTCCCCGCCTCTGTTTCCCCATATCTGATTCCCGCCTCTGGTTCCCAACTATGATTCCCCGCCTCTGATTCCCCAGCTCTGATTCCCTGCCTCTGATTCCCCGCGTTCTATTCCCTGCGTCTGATTCCCCGCCTGTGATTCCCCATCACTGATTCACCACCTCTGATTCCCTACCTCTGATTCCCCATATCTAATTCCCCGCCTCTGTTTGCCCGCCTCTGATTCCCCGCCTCTGTTTCCACATATCTGATTCCCCGCCTCTGAATCCCCAACTCTGATTCCCTGCCTCAGATTCCCCAGCTCTGATTCCCCGCCTTTGATTCCCCCCGTCTGATTCCCAGCCTCTGAATCCCCGTGTCTGATTTCCTGCCTCTGATTCCCCGCCTCTGATTCCCCATCTCTGATTCACCGCCTCTGATTCCCCACCTCTGATTCCCCATCTCTGATTCCGCACATCCAATTCCCTGCCTCTGATTCCCCAACTCTGATTCCCCACCTCTGATTCCCCAGCTCTGATTCCCCGCCTCAGATTCCCCGCGTCTGATTCCCTGCCTCTGATTCCCCGCCTCTGATTCCCTGCCTCTGATTCCCCATATCTGATTCCCCGCCTCTGATTCCCCAACTCTGATTCCCCGCTTCTGATTCCCCAGCTCTGAATCCCCGCCTCTGATTCCCCGCGTCTGATTCCCTGCCTCTGATTCCCCGCCTCTGATTCCCCATCTGTGATTCACAACCTCTGATGCCCCACCTCTGATTCCCCATATCTGATTCCCCGCCTCTGTTTCCCCGCCTCTGATTCCTCGCCTCTGATTCCCCATATCTGATTCCCCGCCTCTGATTGCCCACCTCTGATTCCTCGCGTCTGATACCCTGCCTCTGATTCCCCGCCTCTGATTCCCCATCTCTGATTCACCACCTCTGATTCCCGGCCTCTGATTCCCCATCTCTGATTCCGCACGTCCGATTCCCTGCCTATGATTCCCCACCTCTGATTCCCCGCCTCTGATTCCCCATATCTGATTCCCTGCCTCTGTTTCCCCGCCTCTGATTCCCTACCTCAGTTTCCCCATATCTGATTCCCCGCCTCTGATTCCCCAACTCTAATACCCCGCCTCTGATTCCCCAGCTCTGATTCCCCGCCTCTGATTCCCCGCATCTGATTCCCTGCCTTTGATTCCCCGCCTCTGATTCCAGGCCTCTGATTCCCATCATCTGATTCCGGCCTCTGATTCCCCGCCTCTGATTCCCCGCCTCTGTTTCCCAATATCTAAGTCCCCACCTCTGATTCCCCAAATCTGATTCCCCACCTCTGATTCCCCAGCTCTGATTCCCCGCCTCTGATTCCCCGCATCTGATTCCCTGCATCTGATTCCAAGCCTCTGATTCCCTGCCTCTGATTCCCAACCTCTGATTCCCCACCTCTGATTCCCCATATCTGATTCCCCGCCTCTGTTTCCCCGCCTCGGATTCCCCGCCTCAGTTTCCCCATATCTGATTCCCGGCCTCTGATTCCCCGCCTCTGATTCCCCGCCTCTGATTCCCTGCCTCTGATTCCCCATCTCCGATTCCCTGCCTCTGATTCCCAACCTCTGATTCCCCACCTCTGAATCCCCATATCTGATTCCCCGCCTCTGTTTCCCCGCCTCTGATTCCCCGCCTCTGATTCCCAACTCTGATTCCCCGCCTCTGATTCCCCAGCTCTGATTCCCCGTGTTTGATTCCCTGCCTCTGATTCCCTGCCCTGATTCCCCATCTCTGTTTCACCGCCTTTGATTCGCCACCTCTGATTCCACATATCTGATTCCCTGCCTCTGTTTCCCCGACTCTGATTCCCTTCCTCTGATTCCCAACCTCTGATTCCACACCTCTGATTCCCCATATCTGATTCCCCGCCTCTATTTCCCCATATCTGAATCCCCGCCTCTGATTCCCCAACTCTGATTCCCCGCCTCTGATTCCCCAGCTCTGATTCCCCGACTCTGATTCCCGGCGTCCGATTCCCTGCCTCTGATTCCCCGCCTCTGATTCCCCATCTCTGATTCCCCGCCTCTGATTCCCCGTGTCTGATTCCCTGCCTCTGATTCCCCGCCTCTGATTCCCCGCCTCTGATTCCCTGACACTGAATCCCTGCCCCTGATTCCCCACCTCTGATTCCCCATATCTGATTCCCCGCCTCTGTTTCCCCGCCTCTGATTCCCCGCCTCTGATTCCCCATATCTGATTCCCTGCCTCTGATTCCCCAACTCTGATTCCCCGCCTCTGATTCCCCAGCTCTGAATCCCCGCCTCTGATTCCCCGTGTCTGATTCCCTGCCTCTGATTCCCCGCCTTGATTCCCCATCTCTGATTCACAACCTCTGATTCCCCACCTCTTATTCCCTATATTTGATTCCCCGCCTCTGTTTCCCCGCCTCTGATTCCCCGCCTCTGATTCCCCATATCTGATTCCCCGCCTCTGATTGCCCACCTCTGATTCCCCGCCTCTGATTCGCCAGCTCTGATTCCCCGCCTCTGATTCCCCGCATCTGATTCCCTGCCTCTGATTCCCCGCCTCTGATTCCCCATCTCTGATTCACCGCCTTTGATTCGCCACCTCTGATTCCCCATATCTGATTCCCCACCTCTGTTTCCCGGCCTCTGATTCCCCGCCTCTGATTCTCCATATCTCATTCCCCGCCTCTGAATCCCCATCTCTGATTCCCGGACTCTGATTCCCACCTCTGATTCCCGGCCTCTTATTCCCAGCATCTGATTCCCGGCCTCTGATTCCCGGCCTCTGATTCCCCGCTTCTGATTCTGATTCCCTGCCTCTGATTCCCCACCTCTGATTCCCCATATCTGATTCCCCGCCTCTGTTTCCCCGCCTCTGATTCCCCGCCTCTGTTTCCCTATATCTAATTCCCCACCTCTGATGCCCCAACTCTGATTCCCCGCCTCTGATTCCCCAGCTCTGATTCCCCGCCTCTGATTCCCCGCCTCTGTTTCCCCATATCTGATTCCCCGCCTCTGATTCCCAACTATGATTCCCCGCCTCTGATTCCCCAGCTCTGATTCCCTGCGTCTGATTCCCTGCGTTCTATTCCCTGCCTCTGATTCCCCGCCTGTGATACCCCATCACTGATTCACCACCTCTGATTCCCCACCTCTGATTCCCCATATCTAATTCCCCGCCTCTGTTTGCCCGCCTCTGATTCCCCGCCTCTGTTTCCCCATATCTGATTACCCGTCTCTGAATCCCCAACTCTGATTCCCTGCCTCTGATTCCCCAGCTCTGATTCCCCGCCTTTGATTCCCCCCGTCTGATTCCCAGCCTCTGAATCCCCGTGTCTGATTTCCTGCCTCTGATTCCCCGCCTCTGATTCCCCATCCCTGTTCCTCTGATTCCCCACATCTGATTCCCCATCTCTGATTCCGCACATCCGATTCCCTGCCTCTGATTCCCCAACTCTGATTCCCCACCTCTGATTCCCCAGCTCTGATTCCACGCCTCAGATTCCCCGCGTCTGATTCCCTGCCTCTGATTCCCCGCCTCTGATTCCCCATCTCTGATTCCCCACCTCTGATTCCCCGTGTCTGATTCCCTGCCTCTGATTCCCCGCCTCTGAATCCCAGCCTCTGATTCCCCATATCTGATTCCCTGCCTCTGATTCCCTGCCTCTGATTCCCCAGCTCTGATTCCCCGCCTTTGATTCCCCCCATCTGATTCCCAGCCTCTGAATCCCCGTGTCTGATTTCCTGCCTCTGATTCCCCGCCTCTGATTCCCCATCTCTGATTCACCGCCTCTGATTCCCCATCTCTGATTCCCCACCTCTGATTCCCCATATCTGATACCCTGCCTCTGTTTCCCCGCCTCTGATTCCCCACCTCTGTTTCCCCATATCTGATTCCCCGCCTCTGATTCCCCAACTCTAATACCCCGCCTCTGATTCCCCAGCTCTGATTCCCCGCCTCTGATTCCCCGCATCTGATTCCCCACCTCTGTTTCCCCGCCTCTGATTCCCCGCCTCTGATTCTCCATATCTCATTCCCCGCCTCTGAATCCCCATCTCTGATTCCCGGACTCTGATTCCCCTCCTCTGATTCCCGGCCTCTTATTCCCAGCATCTGACTCCCGGCCTCTGATTCCCGGCTTCTGATTCCCCGCTTCTGATTCCCTGCCTCTGATTCCCCATCTCTGATTCCGCACATCTGATTCCCTGCCTCTGATTCCCCACCTCTGATTCCCCATATCTGATTCCCCGCCTCTGTTTCCCCGCCTCTGATTCCCCGCCTCTGTTTCCCTATATCAAATTCCCCACCTCTGATGCCCCAACTCTGATTCCCCGCCTCTGATTCCCCAGCTCTGATTCCCCGCCTCTGATTCCCTGCATCCGATTCCCCATATCTGATTCCCCGCCTCTGTTTCCCCGCCTCTGATTCCCCGCCTCTGTTTCCCCATATCTGATTCCCGCCTCTGATTCCCAACTATGATTCCCCGCCTCTGATTCCCCAGCTCTGATTCCCTCCCTCTGATTCCCCGCGTTCTATTCCCTGCGTCTGATTCCCCGCCTGTGATTCCCCATCACTGATTCACCACCTCTGATTCCCTACCTCTGATTCCCCATATCTAATTCCCCGCCTCTGTTTGCCCGCCTCTGATTCCCCGCCTCTGTTTCCCCATATCTGATTCCCCGCCTCTGAATCCCCAACTCTGATTCCCTGCCTCAGATTCCCCAGCTCTGATTCCCCGCCTTTGATTCCCCCCGTCTGATTCCCAGCCTCTGAATCCCCGTGTCTGATTTCCTGCCTCTGATTCCCCGCCTCTGATTCCCCATCTCTGATTCACCGCCTCTGATTCCCCACCTCTGATTCCCCATCTCTGATTCCGCACATCCAATTCCCTGCCTCTGATTCCCCAACTCTGATTCCCCACCTCTGATTCCCCAGCTCTGATTCCCCGCCTCAGATTCCCCGCGTCTGATTCCCTGCCTCTGATTCCCCGCCTCTGATTCCCTGCCTCCGATTCCCCATATCTGATTCCCCGCCTCTGATTCCCCAACTCTGATTCCCCGCTTCTGATTCCCCAGCTCTGAATCCCCGCCTCTGATTCCCCGCGTCTGATTCCCTGCCTCTGATTTCCCGCCTCTGATTCCCCATCTGTGATTCACAACCTCTGATGCCCCACCTCTGATTCCCCATATCTGATTCCCCGCCTCTGTTTCCCCTCCTCTGATTCCCCGCCTCTGATTCCCCATATCTGATTCCCCGCCTCTGATTGCCCACCTCTGATTCCCCGCGTCTGATACCCTGCCTCTGATTCCCCGCCTCTGATTCCCCATTTCTGATTCACCACCTCTGATTCCCGGCCTCTGATTCCCCGCATCTGATTCCCTGCCTTTGATTCCCCGCCTCTGATTCCAGGCCTCTTATTCCCATCATCTGATTCCGGCCTCTGATTCCCGGCCTCTGATTCCCTGCTTCTGATTCTGATTCCCTGCCTCTGATTCCCCATCTCTGATTCCGCACATCTGATTCCCTGCCTCTGATTCCCCACCTCTGATTCCCCATATCTGATTCCCCGCCTCTGTTTCCCCGCCTCTGATTCCCCGCCTCTGTTTCCCAATATCTAAGTCCCCACCTCTGATTCCCCAAATCTGATTCCCCACCTCTGATTCCCCAGCTCTGATTCCCCGCCTCTGATTCCCCGCATCTGATTCCCTGCATCTGATTCCAAGCCTCTGATTCCCTGCCTCTGATTCCCAACCTCTGATTCCCCACCTCTGATTCCCCATATCTGATTCCCCGCCTCTGTTTCCCCGCCTCGGATTCCCCGCCTCAGTTTCCCCATATCTGATTCCCGGCCTCTGATTCCCCGCCTCTGATTCCCCGCCTCTGATTCCCTGCCTCTGATTCCCCATCTCCGATTCCCTGCCTCTGATTCCCAACCTCTGATTCCCCATATCTGATTCCCCGCCTCTATTTCCCCATATCTGAATCCCCGCCTCTGATTCCCCAACTCTGATTCCCCGCCTCTGATTCCCCAGCTCTGATTCCCCGACTCTGATTCCCGGCGTCCGATTCCCTGCCTCTGATTCCCCGCCTCTGATTCCCCATCTCTGATTCCCCGCCTCTGATTCCCCGTGTCTGATTCCCTGCCTCTGATTCCCCGCCTCTGATTCCCCGCCTCTGATTCCCTGACACTGAATCCCTGCCCCTGATTCCCCACCTCTGATTCCCCATATCTGATTCCCCGCCTCTGTTTCCCCGCCTCTGATTCCCCGCCTCTGATTCCCCATATCTGATTCCCTGCCTCTGATTCCCCAACTCTGATTCCCCGCCTCTGATTCCCCAGCTCTGAATCCCCGCCTCTGATTCCCCGTGTCTGATTCCCTGCCTCTGATTCCCCGCCTTGATTCCCCATCTCTGATTCACAACCTCTGATTCCCCACCTCTGATTCCCTATATTTGATTCCCCGCCTCTGTTTCCCCGCCTCTGATTCCCCGCCTCTGATTCCCCATATCTGATTCCCCGCCTCTGATTGCCCACCTCTGATTCCCCGCCTCTGATTCGCCAGCTCTGATTCCCCGCCTCTGATTCCCCGCATCTGATTCCCTGCCTCTGATTCCCCGCCTCTGATTCCCCATCTCTGATTCACCGCCTTTGATTCGCCACCTCTGATTCCCCATATCTGATTCCCCACCTCTGTTTCCCGGCCTCTGATTCCCCGCCTCTGATTCTCCATATCTCATTCCCCGCCTCTGAATCCCCATCTCTGATTCCCGGACTCTGATTCCCCACCTCTGATTCCCGGCCTCTTATTCCCAGCATCTGATTCCCGGCCTCTGATTCCCGGCCTCTGATTCCCCGCTTCTGATTCTGATTCCCTGCCTCTGATTCCCCATCTCTGATTCCGCACATCTGATTCCCTGCCTCTGATTCCCCACCTCTGATTCCCCATATCTGATTCCCCGCCTCTGTTTCCCCGCCTCTGATTCCCCGCCTCTGTTTCCCTATATCTAATTCCCCACCTCTGATGCCCCAACTCTGATTCCCCGCCTCTGATTCCCCAGCTCTGATTCCCCGCCTTTGATTCCCCGCATCCTATTCCCCATATCTGATTCCCCGCCTCTGTTTCCCCGCCTCTGATTCCCCGCCTCTGTTTCCCCATATCTGATTCCCCGCCTCTGATTCCAAACTATGATTCCCCGCCTCTGATTCCCCAGCTCTGATTCCCTGCGTTCTATTCCCTGCCTCTGATTCCCCGCCTGTGATTCCCCATCACTGATTCACCACCTCTGATTCCCCACCTCTGATTCCCCATATCTAATTCCCCGCCTCTGTTTGCCCGCCTCTGATTCCCCGCCTCTGTTTCCCCATATCTGATTCCCCGTCTCTGAATCCCCAACTCTGATTCCCTGCCTCTGATTCCCCAGCTCTGATTCCCCGCCTTTGATTCCCCCCGTCTGATTCCCAGCCTCTGGATCCCCGTGTCTGATTTCCTGCCTCTGATTCCCCGCCTCTGATTCCCCATCCCTGTTCCTCTGATTCCCCACATCTGATTCCCCATCTCTGATTCCGCACATCCGATTCCCTGCCTCTGATTCCCCAACTCTGATTCCCCACCTCTGATTCCCCAGCTCTGATTCCCCGCCTCAGATTCCCCGTGTCTGATTCCCTGCCTCTGATTCCCCGCCTCTGAATCCCAGCCTCTGATTCCCCATATCTGATTCCCCGCCTCTGATTCCCTGCCTCTGATTTCCCAGCTCTGATTCCCCGCCATTGATTCCCCCCGTCTGATTCCCAGCCTCTGAATCCCCGTGTCTGATTTCCTGCCTCTGATTCCCCGCCTCTGATTCCCCATCTCTGATTCACCGCCTCTGATTCCCCATCTCTGATTCCCCACCTCTGATTCACCATATCTGATTCCCTGCCTCTGTTTCCCCGCCTCTGATTTCCCACCTCTGTTTCCCCATATCTGATTCCCCGCCTCTGATTCCCCAACTCTAATACCCCGCCTCCGATTCCCCAGCTCTGATTCCCCGCCTCTGATTCCCCGCATCTGATTCCCTGCCTCTGATTCCCCGCCTCTGATTCCAGGCCTCTGATTCCCAGCATCTGATTCCGGCCTCTGATTCCCGGCCTCTGATTCCCTGCTTCTGATTCTGATTCCCTGCCTCTGATTCCCCATCTCTGATTCCGCACATCTGATTCCTTGCCTCTGATTCCCCACCTCTGATTCCCCATATCTGATTCCCCGCCTGGGTGTCCCCGCCTCTGATTCCCCGCCTCTGTTTCCCAATATCTAACTTCCCGCCTCTGATTCCCCAAATCTGATTCCCCACCTCTGATTCCCCAGCTCTGATTCCCCGCCTCTGATTCCCCACATCTGATTCCCTGCATCTGATTCCAAGCCTCTGATTCCCTGCCTCTGATTCCCAACCTCTGATTCCCCACCTCTGATTCACCATATCTGATTCCCCGCCTCTGTTTCCCCGCCTCGGATTCCCCGCCTCTGTTTCCCCATATCTGATTCCCGGCCTCTGATTCCCCGCCTCTGATTCCCCGCCTCTGATTCCCTGCCTCTGATTCCCCATCTCCGATTCCCCTCATCTAATACCCCGCCTCTGATTCTCCGCCACTGATTCAACGCATCTGATTCCACGCCTCTGATTCCCCGCCTCTGATTCCCCGCCTCTGATTCCCCGCCTCTGATTCCCCGCCTCTGATTCCCCGCCTATGTTTACCCGCCTCTGATTCCCCGCCTCTGATTCCACGCCTCTGATTCCCCGCCTCTGATTCCCCGCCTCTAATTCCCCGCCTCTGATACCGCACCTCTGATGTCCCGCATCTGATTCCCTGCATCTGATTCCCCGCCTCAGATTCCCCGCCTCTGATTTCCCGGCTCTGATTCCCCGCCTCTGATTCCCCACCTATGTTTACCCGCCTCTGTTTACTCGCCTATTTTCCCGCCTCTGGTTCCCCAACACAGATTCCCTGCCTCAGATTCCCTGCCTCTGATTCCCTGCCTCTGATTCCCTGCCTCTGATTCCCTGCATCTGATTGCCCGCCTCTGATTCCCCGCCTCTGATTCCCCACCTCTGATTCCCCACCTCTGATTCCCCACTTCTGATTCCCCGCCTCTGATTCACCGCCTCTGTTTCCCCGCCTCTGATTCCCCGCCTCTGATTCCCCACTTCTGATTGCCCGCCTCTGATTCCCTGCCTCTGATTCCCCGCCTCTGATTCCCCACATCTGATTCCCCGCTTCTGATTCCCCGCCTCTGATTCCCCGCCTCTGATTCCACGCCTCTGATTCCCCGCCTCTGATTCCCCGCCTCTGATTCCCCGCATCTGATTCCCGGCCTCTGATTCCCCGCCTCTGATTCACCGCCTCTGATTCCCCGCCTCTGATTCCCTTCCTCTGATTCCCCGCCTATGTTTACCCGCCTCTGTTTATCCGCCTGTTTCCCCGCCTCTGATTCCCCACCTCAGATTCCCTACCTCAGATTCCGTGACTCTGATTCCCTGCCTCTGATTCCCTGCCTCTGATTCCCTGCATCTGAATGCCCATCTCTGATTCTCAACCTCTGATACCCCGCCTCTGATTCCCCGCCTCTGATTCCCCGCCTCTGATTCCCCACCTCTGATTCACTGCCTCCCTTTCCGCTCAACTTTCCTGGCCTACGTTTCCCCACATATCTTTCCCCGCCTCTGATTCCCTGCCTCTGATTCCCCGCCTCTGATTCCCCGCCTCTGATTCCCCACCACTGTCTCTACGCCTCTCTTTTGCCTGCACTCTTTCCCCTCCACTCTTTCCGTGCCTCTCTTTCCCTCCCTCAATTTCAACAACTCTGTTTGATCTGTTCTGTGTAACTCATTTTCAACATACAAGTTCCAACCACTATGTTTCGCCCATCTCTTTCGCCGCCTCTATTTATGCACCTATGTTTACCCGCTTCTGTTTACCCGCCTGTTTCCCCACATCTCTTTCCCCACCTCTGATTCCACGCCTCTGATTCGCCGCCTCTGATTGCCCCCCTCTGATTCCCTGCCACTGATTCCCCGCCTCTGATTCCCCGCCTCTGATTCACCGCCTCCCTTTCCGTGCATCTTTCCTGGCCTACGTTTCCCCACATCTCTTTCCCCACCTCTGATTCCACGCCTCAGATTCGCCGTCTCTGATTTCCCGCCTCTGATTCCCTGCCTCTGATTCCCCGCCTCTGATTCCCCGCCTCTGATTCCCCCCTCTGATTCCCCGCCTCTGATTCCCCGCCTCTGATTCCCCACCTCTGATTCCCCGCCTCTGATTCCCTGCCTCTCTTTCCCTGCCTCTATTTCCGTGCCACTTTCTCTGCATCTCGTTTCCCAAATCTCATTTCCCCCTTCTGATAACCCTCATCAGATTCCCTGCCACAGATTCCCTGCCTCAGATTCCCTGCCTCAGATTCCCTGCATCAGAGTCCCTTCATCTGATTCCCTGCCTCTGATTCCCCGCCTCTGATTCCCCACCTCTGACTCCCTGCCTCAGATTCCCTGCCTCTTATTCCCTGCCTCTGATTCCCTGCCTCTGATTTCCTGCATCTGATTGCGCGCCTATGATTCTCCGCCTCTGATTCCCCGCCTCTGATTCCCCACCTCTCATTCTCCGTCTCTGATTCCACGCCTCTGATTCCCCGCATCTGATTCCCTGCCTCTGATAACCTGCCTCTGATTCCCTGCCTCTGATTCCCTGCCTCTGAGTCCCCACCTCTGATTCCCCGCGTCCGATTCCGCACCCATGTTTCACCGCCTCTGTTGCTATGCTTCTGATTTCCCGGCTCAGATTCACCGGCTCTGATTCCGCACCTCTGATTCCACGCCTCTCTTTCTGTGTCTCTGATTCCCCGCCTCTGATTCCACGCCTCTGATTACCCGCCTCTGATACCCTGCCTCTCTTTCCCTGCCTCTATTTCCGTGCCTCTTTCTCTGCATCTCGTTTCCCACATCTCATTTCCCCCTTCTGATAACCCGCATCAGATTTTCTGCCACAGATTCCCTGCCTCAGATTCCCTGCCTAAGATTCCCTGCATCAGATTCCCTTCATCTGATTCCCTGCCTCTGATTCCCCGCGGCTGATTCCCTGCCTCTGATTCCCAGCCTATGTTTACCCGCCTGTTTCCCCGCCTCTGATTCACTACCTCATATTCGCCCCCTCAGATTCCCTGCCTCTGAATCCCTGCATCTGATTGCCCGCCTCTGATTCCCTGCCTCTGATTCCCCGCCTCTGATTCCCCACCTCTGATTCCCCGCCTCTGATTCCCCACCTCTGATTCCCCACTTCTGATTCCCCGCCTCTGATTCCCCGCCTCTGATTCCCCGCCTCTGATTCCCCGCCTCTGATTCCCCACCTCTGATTCACTGCCTCAATTTCCGCTCAACTTTCCTGGCCTACGTTTCCCCACATATCTTTCCCCGCCTCTGAATTCCCGCCTCTGATTCCACGCCTCTGATTCCCCGCCTCTGATTCCCCGCCTCTGATTCCCAGCCTCTGATTCCCCTCCTCTGATACCCCGCTTCTGATTCCCCACCTCTGATTCCCCGCATCTGATTCCCCGCATCTGATTCCCCGCCTCTGATTCCCCACCTCTGATTCCCCGCCTCTTATTCCCCGCCTCTGATTCCCCGCCTCTGATTCCCCGCCTATGTTTACCAGCCTCTGTTTACCCGCCTGTTTCCCCGCCTCAGATTCCCTGCCTCAGATTCCCTGCATCAGATTCCCTTCATCTGATTCCCTGCCTCTGATTCCCTGCCTCTGATTCCACGCCTCTGATTCCCCGCCTCTGATTCCCCGCCTCTAATTCCCCGCCTCTGATACCGCACCTCTGATGTCCCGCATCTGATTCCCTGCATCTGATTCCCCGCCTCAGATTCCCCGCCTCTGATTTCCCGGCTCTGATTCCCCGCCTCTGATTCCCCACCTATGTTTACCCGCCTCTGTTTACTCGCCTATATTCCCGCCTCTGGTTCCCCAACACAGATTCCCTGCCTCAGATTCCCTGCCTCTGATTCCCTGCCTCTGATTCCCTGCCTCTGATTCCCTGCATCTGATTGCCCGCCTCTGATTCCCCGCCTCTGATTCCCCACCTCTGATTCCCCACCTCTGATTCCCCACTTCTGATTCCCCGCCTCTGATTCACCGCCTCTGTTTCCCCGCCTCTGATTCCCCGCCTCTGATTCCCCACTTCTGATTGCCCGCCTCTGATTCCCTGCCTCTGATTCCCCGCCTCTGATTCCCCACATCTGATTTCCCGCTTCTGATTCCCCGCCTCTGATTCCCCGCCTCTGATTCCACGCCTCTGATTCCCCGCCTCTGATTCCCCGCCTCTGATTCCCCGCCTCTGATTCCCCTCATCTAATACCCCACCTCTGATTCCCCGCCTCTGATTCCCCGCATCTGATTCCCGGCCTCTGATTCCCCGCCTCTGATTCACCGCCTCTGATTCCCCGCCTCTGATTCCCTTCCTCTGATTCCCCGCCTATGTTTACCCGCCTCTGTTTACCCGCCTGTTTCCCCGCCTCTGATTCCCCACCTCAGATTCCCTACCTCAGATTCCGTGACTCTGATTCCCTGCCTCTGATTCCCTGCCTCTGATTCCCTGCATCTGAATGCCCATCTCTGATTCTCAACCTCTGATACCCCGCCTCTGATTCCCCGCCTCTGATTCCCCGCCTCTGATTCCCCACCTCTGATTCACTGCCTCCCTTTCCGCTCAACTTTCCTGGCCTACGTTTCCCCACATATCTTTCCCCGCCTCTGATTCCCTGCCTCTGATTCCCCGCCTCTGATTCCCCGCCTCTGATTCCCCACCACTGTCTCTACGCCTCTCTTTTGCCTGCACTCTTTCCCCTCCACTCTTTCCGTGCCTCTCTTTCCCTCCCTCAATTTCAACAACTCTGTTTGATCTGTTCTGTGTAACTCATTTTCAACATACAAGTTCCAACCACTATGTTTCGCCCATCTCTTTCGCCGCCTCTATTTATGCACCTATGTTTACCCGCTTCTGTTTACCCGCCTGTTTCCCCACATCTCTTTCCCCACCTCTGATTCCACGCCTCTGATTCGCCGCCTCTGATTGCCCCCCTCTGATTCCCTGCCACTGATTCCCCGCCTCTGATTCCCCGCCTCTGATTCACCGCCTCCCTTTCCGTGCATCTTTCCTGGCCTACGTTTCCCCACATCTCTTTCCCCACCTCTGATTCCACGCCTCAGATTCGCCGTCTCTGATTTCCCGCCTCTGATTCCCTGCCTCTGATTCCCCGCCTCTGATTCCCCGCCTCTGATTCCCCCCTCTGATTCCCCGCCTCTGATTCCCCGCCTCTGATTCCCCACCTCTGATTCCCCGCCTCTGATTCCCTGCCTCTCTTTCCCTGCCTCTATTTCCGTGCCACTTTCTCTGCATCTCGTTTCCCAAATCTCATTTCCCCCTTCTGATAACCCTCATCAGATTCCCTGCCACAGATTCCCTGCCTCAGATTCCCTGCCTCAGATTCCCTGCATCAGAGTCCCTTCATCTGATTCCCTGCCTCTGATTCCCCGCCTCTGATTCCCCACCTCTGACTCCCTGCCTCAGATTCCCTGCCTCTTATTCCCTGCCTCTGATTCCCTGCCTCTGATTTCCTGCATCTGATTGCGCGCCTATGATTCTCCGCCTCTGATTCCCCGCCTCTGATTCCCCACCTCTCATTCTCCGTCTCTGATTCCACGCCTCTGATTCCCCGCATCTGATTCCCTGCCTCTGATAACCTGCCTCTGATTCCCTGCCTCTGATTCCCTGCCTCTGAGTCCCCACCTCTGATTCCCCGCGTCCGATTCCGCACCCATGTTTCACCGCCTCTGTTGCTATGCTTCTGATTTCCCGGCTCAGATTCACCGGCTCTGATTCCGCACCTCTGATTCCACGCCTCTCTTTCTGTGTCTCTGATTCCCCGCCTCTGATTCCACGCCTCTGATTACCCGCCTCTGATACCCTGCCTCTCTTTCCCTGCCTCTATTTCCGTGCCTCTTTCTCTGCATCTCGTTTCCCACATCTCATTTCCCCCTTCTGATAACCCGCATCAGATTTTCTGCCACAGATTCCCTGCCTCAGATTCCCTGCCTAAGATTCCCTGCATCAGATTCCCTTCATCTGATTCCCTGCCTCTGATTCCCCGCGGCTGATTCCCTGCCTCTGATTCCCAGCCTATGTTTACCCGCCTGTTTCCCCGCCTCTGATTCACTACCTCATATTCGCCCCCTCAGATTCCCTGCCTCTGAATCCCTGCATCTGATTGCCCGCCTCTGATTCCCTGCCTCTGATTCCCCGCCTCTGATTCCCCACCTCTGATTCCCCGCCTCTGATTCCCCACCTCTGATTCCCCACTTCTGATTCCCCGCCTCTGATTCCCCGCCTCTGATTCCCCGCCTCTGATTCCCCGCCTCTGATTCCCCACCTCTGATTCACTGCCTCAATTTCCGCTCAACTTTCCTGGCCTACGTTTCCCCACATATCTTTCCCCGCCTCTGAATTCCCGCCTCTGATTCCACGCCTCTGATTCCCCGCCTCTGATTCCCCGCCTCTGATTCCCAGCCTCTGATTCCCCTCCTCTGATACCCCGCTTCTGATTCCCCACCTCTGATTCCCCGCATCTGATTCCCCGCATCTGATTCCCCGCCTCTGATTCCCCACCTCTGATTCCCCGCCTCTTATTCCCCGCCTCTGATTCCCCGCCTCTGATTCCCCGCCTATGTTTACCAGCCTCTGTTTACCCGCCTGTTTCCCCGCCTCAGATTCCCTGCCTCAGATTCCCTGCATCAGATTCCCTTCATCTGATTCCCTGCCTCTGATTCCCTGCCTCTGATTCCCCGCCTCTGATTCCCCGCCTCTGATTCCCCACCTCAGATTCCCCCCTCTGATTCCCCGCCTCTGATTCCCCTCCTCTGATTCCCCGCCTCTGAATCCCCCCTCTGATTCCCCGCCTCTGATTCCCCGCCTCTGATTCCCCACATCAGATTCCCTGCCTCCCATTCCCTGCCTCAGATTCCCTGCCTCAGATTCCCTGCATCAGATTCCCTTCATCTGATTCCCTGCCTCTGATTCCCCGCCTCTGATTCCCCGCCACTGATTCGCCACCTCTGTCTCTACGCCTCTATTTTGCCTGCACTCTTTCCCCTCCACTCTTTCCGTGCCTCTCTTTCCCTCCCTCAATTTCAACAACTCTGTTTGATCTGTTCTGTGTAACTCATTTTCAACATACAAGTTCCAACCACTATGTTTCGCCCATCTCTTTCGCCGCCTCTATTTATGCACCTATGTTTACCCGCTTCTGTTTACCCGCCTGTTTCCCCACATCTCTTTCCACACCTCTGATTCCACGCCTCTGATTCCCCGCCTCTGATTCGCCGCCTCTGATTCACCGCCTCCCTTTCCGCGCAACTTTCCTGGCCTACGTTTCCCCACATCTCTTTCCCCACCTCTGATTCCACGCCTCAGATTCGCCGTCTCTGATTTCCCGCCTCTGATTCCCTGCCTCTGATTCCCCGCCTCTGATTCCCTGCCTCTGATTCCCCCCTCTGATTCCCCGCCTCTGATTCCCCACCTCTGATTCCCCGCCTCTGATTCCCTGCCTCTCTTTCCCTGCCTCTATTTCCGTGCCTCTTTCTCTGCATCTCGTTTCCCAAATCTCATTTCCCCCTTCTGATAACCCTCATCAGATTCCCTGCCACAGATTCCCTGCCTCAGATTCCCTGCCTCAGATTCCCTGCATCAGATTCCCTTCATCTGATTCCCTGCCTCTGATTCCCCGCCTCTGATTCCCCACCTCTGACTCCCTGCCTCAGATTCCCTGCCTCTGATTCCCTGCCTCTGATTCCCTGCCTCTGATTTCATGCATCTGATTGCCCGCCTATGATTCTCCGCCTCTGATTCCCCGCCTCTGATTCCCCGCCTCAGATTCCCCGCCTCTGATTTCCCGGCTCTGATTCCCCGCCTCTGATTCCCCACCTATGTTTACCCGCCTCGGTTTACTCGCCTATTTTCCCGCCTCTGGTTCCCCAACACAGATTCCCTGCCTCAGATTCCCTGCCTCTGATTCCCTGCCTCTGATTCCCTGCCTCTGATTCCCTGCATCTGATTGCCCGCCTCTGATTCCCCGCCTCTGATTCCCCACCTCTGATTCCCCACCTCTGATTCCCCACTTCTGATTCCCCGCCTCTGATTCACCGCCTCTGTTTCCCCGCCTCTGATTCCCCGCCTCTGATTCCCCACTTCTGATTGCCCGCCTTTGATTCCCTGCCTCTGATTCCCCGCCTCTGATTCCCCGCTTCTGATTCCCCGCCTCTGATTCCCCGCCTCTGATTCCACGCCTCTGATTCCCCGCCTCTGATTCCCCGCCTCTGATTCCCCGCCTCTGATTCCCCTCATCTAATACCCCACCTCTGATTCCCCGCCTCTGATTCCCCGCATCTGATTCCCCGCCTCTGATTCCCCGCCTCTGATTCACCGCCTCTGATTCCCCGCCTCTGATTCCCTTCCTCTGATTCCCCGCCTATGTTTACCCGCCTCTGTTTACCCGCCTGTTTCCCCGCCTCTGATTCCACACCTCAGATTCCCTACCTCAGATTCCGTGACTCTGATTCCCTGCCTCTGATTCCCTGCCTCTGATTCCCTGCATCTGAATGCCCATCTCTGATTCTCAACCTCTGATACCCCGCCTCTGATTCCCCGCCTCTGATTCCCCGCCTCTGATTCCCCACCTCTGATTCACTGCCTCCCTTTCCGCTCAACTTTCCTGGCCTACGTTTCCCCACATATCTTTCCCCGCCTCTGATTCCCTGCCTCTGATTCCCCGCCTCTGATTCCCCGCCTCTGATTCCCCACCACTGTCTCTACGCCTCTCTTTTGCCTGCACTCTTTCCCCTCCACTCTTTCCGTGCCTCTCTTTCCCTCCCTCAATTTCAACAACTCTGTTTGATCTGTTCTGTGTAACTCATTTTCAACATACAAGTTCCAACCACTATGTTTCGCCCATCTCTTTCGCCGCCTCTATTTATGCACCTATGTTTACCCGCTTCTGTTTACCCGCCTGTTTCCCCACATCTCTTTCCCCACCTCTGATTCCACGCCTCTGATTCGCCGCCTCTGATTGCCCCCCTCTGAATCCCTGCCTCTGATTCCCCGCCTCTGATTCCCCGCCTCTGATTCCCCGCCTCTGATTCCCCACCTCTGATTCCCCACTTCTGATTCCCCGCCTCTGATTCCCCGCCTCTGATTCCCCGCCTCTGATTCCCCGCCTCTGATTCCCCACCTCTGATTCACTGCCTCAATTTCCGCTCAACTTTCCTGGCCTACGTTTCCCCACATATCTTTCCCCGCCTCTGAATTCCCGCCTCTGATTCCACGCCTCTGATTCCCCGCCTCTGATTCCCCGCCTCTGATTCCCAGCCTCTGATTCCCCTCCTCTGATACCCCGCTTCTGATTCCCCAGCTCTGATTCCCCGCATCTGATTCCCCGCATCTGATTCCCCGCCTCTGATTCCCCACCTCTGATTCCCCGCCTCTTATTCCCCGCCTCTGATTCCCCGCCTCTGATTCCCCGCCTATGTTTACCAGCCTCTGTTTACCCGCCTGTTTCCCCGCCTCAGATTCCCTGCCTCAGATTCCCTGCATCAGATTCCCTTCATCTGATTCCCTGCCTCTGATTCCCTGCCTCTGATTCCCCGCCTCTGATTCCCCGCCTCGGATTCCCCACCTCAGATTCCCCCCTCTGATTCCCCGCCTCTGATTCCCCTCCTCTGATTCCCCGCCTCTGAATCCCCCCTCTGATTCCCCGCCTCTGATTCCCCGCCTCTGATTCCCCACATCAGATTCCCTGCCTCCCATTCCCTGCCTCAGATTCCCTGCCTCAGATTCCCTGCATCAGATTCCCTTCATCTGATTCCCTGCCTCTGATTCCCCGCCTCTGATTCCCCGCCACTGATTCGCCACCTCTGTCTCTACGCCTCTATTTTGCCTGCACTCTTTCCCCTCCACTCTTTCCGTGCCTCTCTTTCCCTCCCTCAATTTCAACAACTCTGTTTGATCTGTTCTGTGTAACTCATTTTCAACATACAAGTTCCAACCACTATGTTTCGCCCATCTCTTTCGCCGCCTCTATTTATGCACCTATGTTTACCCGCTTCTGTTTACCCGCCTGTTTCCCCACATCTCTTTCCACACCTCTGATTCCACGCCTCTGATTCCCCGCCTCTGATTCGCCGCCTCTGATTCACCGCCTCCCTTTCCGTGCAACTTTCCTGGCCTACGTTTCCCCACATCTCTTTCCCCACCTCTGATTCCACGCCTCAGATTCGCCGTCTCTGATTTCCCGCCTCTGATTCCCTGCCTCTGATTCCCCGCCTCTGATTCCCTGCCTCTGATTCCCCCCTCTGATTCCCCGCCTCTGATTCCCCACCTCTGATTCCCCGCCTCTGATTCCCTGCCTCTCTTTCCCTGCCTCTATTTCCGTGCCTCTTTCTCTGCATCTCGTTTCCCAAATCTCATTTCCCCCTTCTGATAACCCTCATCAGATTCCCTGCCACAGATTCCCTGCCTCAGATTCCCTGCCTCAGATTCCCTGCATCAGATTCCCTTCATCTGATTCCCTGCCTCTGATTCCCCGCCTCTGATTCCCCACCTCTGACTCCCTGCCTCAGATTCCCTGCCTCTGATTCCCTGCCTCTGATTCCCTGCCTCTGATTTCATGCATCTGATTGCCCGCCTATGATTCTCCGCCTCTGATTCCCCGCCTCTGATTCCCCGCCTCTGATTCCCCGCCTCTGATTCCCCGCCTCTGATTCCCCGCATCTGATTCCCTGCCTCTGATAACCTGCCTCTGATTCCCTGCCTCTGATTCCCTGCCTCTGAGTCCCCACCTCTGATTCCCCGCGTCCGATTCCGCACCCATGTTTCACCGCCTCTGTTGCTATGCTTCTGATTTCCCGGCTCAGATTCACCGGCTCTGATTCCGCACCTCTGATTCCACGCCTCTCTTTCTGTGTCTCTGATTCCCCGCCTCTGATTCCACGCCTCTGATTACCCGCCTCTGATACCCTGCCTCTCTTTCCCTGCCTCTATTTCCGTGCCTCTTTCACTGCATCTCGTTTCCCACATCTCATTTCCCCCTTCTGATAACCCGCATCAGATTTTCTGCCACAGATTCCCTGCCTCAGATTCCCTGCCTCAGATTCCCTGCATCAGATTCCCTGCCTCAGAATCCCTGCATCTGATTGCCCGCCTCTGATTCCTTGCCTCTGATTCCCTGCCTCTGATTCCCTGCATCTGATTGTCCGCCTCTGAATCCCTGCCTCTGATTCCCCGCCTCTGATTCCCCGCCTCTGATTCCCCGCCTCTGATTCCCCACCTCTGATTCCCCACTTCTGATTCCCCGCCTCTGATTCCCCGCCTCTGATTCCCTGCCTCTGATAACCTGCCTCTGATTCCCTGCCTCTGATTCCCTGCCTCTGAGTCCCCACCTCTGATTCCCCGCGTCCGATTCCGCACCCATGTTTCACCGCCTCTGTTGCTATGCTTCTGATTTCCCGGCTCAGATTCACCGGCTCTGATTCCGCACCTCTGATTCCACGCCTCTCTTTCTGTGTCTCTGATTCCCCGCCTCTGATTCCACGCCTCTGATTACCCGCCTCTGATACCCTGCCTCTCTTTCCCTGCCTCTATTTCCGTGCCTCTTTCTCTGCATCTCGTTTCCCACATCTCATTTCCCCCTTCTGATAACCCGCATCAGATTTTCTGCCACAGATTCCCTGCCTCAGATTCCCTGCCTAAGATTCCCTGCATCAGATTCCCTTCATCTGATTCCCTGCCTCTGATTCCCCGCGGCTGATTCCCTGCCTCTGATTCCCAGCCTATGTTTACCCGCCTGTTTCCCCGCCTCTGATTCACTACCTCATATTCGCCCCCTCAGATTCCCTGCCTCTGATTCCCTGCATCTGATTGCCCGCCTCTGATTCCCTGCCTCTGATTCCCCGCCTCTGATTCCCCGCCTCTGATTCCCCGCCTCTGATTCCCCACCTCTGATTCCCCACTTCTGATTCCCCGCCTCTGATTCCCCGCCTCTGATTCCCCGCCTCTGATTCCCCGCCTCTGATTCCCCACCTCTGATTCACTGCCTCAATTTCCGCTCAACTTTCCTGGCCTACGTTTCCCCACATATCTTTCCCCGCCTCTGAATTCCCGCCTCTGATTCCACGCCTCTGATTCCCCGCCTCTGATTCCCCGCCTCTGATTCCCAGCCTCTGATTCCCCTCCTCTGATACCCCGCTTCTGATTCCCCACCTCTGATTCCCCGCATCTGATTCCCCGCATCTGATTCCCCGCCTCTGATTCCCCACCTCTGATTCCCCGCCTCTTATTCCCCGCCTCTGATTCCCCGCCTCTGATTCCCCGCCTATCTTTACCAGCCTCTGTTTACCCGCCTGTTTCCCCGCCTCAGATTCCCTGCCTCAGATTCCCTGCATCAGATTCCCTTCATCTGATTCCCTGCCTCTGATTCCCTGCCTCTGATTCCCCGCCTCTGATTCCCCGCCTCTGATTCCCCACCTCAGATTCCCCCCTCTGATTCCCCGCCTCTGATTCCCCTCCTCTGATTCCCCGCCTCTGAATCCCCCCTCTGATTCCCCGCCTCTGATTCCCCGCCTCTGATTCCCCACATCAGATTCCCTGCCTCCCATTCCCTGCCTCAGATTCCCTGCCTCAGATTCCCTGCATCAGATTCCCTTCATCTGATTCCCTGCCTCTGATTCCCCGCCTCTGATTCCCCGCCACTGATTCGCCACCTCTGTCTCTACGCCTCTATTTTGCCTGCACTCTTTCCCCTCCACTCTTTCCGTGCCTCTCTTTCCCTCCCTCAATTTCAACAACTCTGTTTGATCTGTTCTGTGTAACTCATTTTCAACATACAAGTTCCAACCACTATGTTTCGCCCATCTCTTTCGCCGCCTCTATTTATGCACCTATGTTTACCCGCTTCTGTTTACCCGCCTTTTTCCCCACATCTCTTTCCACACCTCTGATTCCACGCCTCTGATTCCCCGCCTCTGATTCGCCGCCTCTGATTCACCGCCTCCCTTTCCGCGCAACTTTCCTGGCCTACGTTTCCCCACATCTCTTTCCCCACCTCTGATTCCACGCCTCAGATTCGCCGTCTCTGATTTCCCGCCTCTGATTCCCTGCCTCTGATTCCCCGCCTCTGATTCCCTGCCTCTGATTCCCCCCTCTGATTCCCCGCCTCTGATTCCCCACCTCTGATTCCCCGCCTCTGATTCCCTGCCTCTCTTTCCCTGCCTCTATTTCCGTGCCTCTTTCTCTGCATCTCGTTTCCCAAATCTCATTTCCCCCTTCTGATAACCCTCATCAGATTCCCTGCCACAGATTCCCTGCCTCAGATTCCCTGCCTCAGATTCCCTGCATCAGATTCCCTTCATCTGATTCCCTGCCTCTGATTCCCCGCCTCTGATTCCCCACCTCTGACTCCCTGCCTCAGATTCCCTGCCTCTGATTCCCTGCCTCTGATTCCCTGCCTCTGATTTCATGCATCTGATTGCCCGCCTATGATTCTCCGCCTCTGATTCCCCGCCTCTGATTCCCCGCCTCAGATTCCCCGCCTCTGATTTCCCGGCTCTGATTCCCCGCCTCTGATTCCCCACCTATGTTTACCCGCCTCTGTTTACTCGCCTATTTTCCCGCCTCTGGTTCCCCAACACAGATTCCCTGCCTCAGATTCCCTGCCTCTGATTCCCTGCCTCTGATTCCCTGCCTCTGATTCCCTGCATCTGATTGCCCGCCTCTGATTCCCCGCCTCTGATTCCCCACCTCTGATTCCCCACCTCTGATTCCCCACTTCTGATTCCCCGCCTCTGATTCACCGCCTCTGTTTCCCCGCCTCTGATTCCCCGCCTCTGATTCCCCACTTCTGATTGCCCGCCTCTGATTCCCTGCCTCTGATTCCCCGCCTCTGATTCCCCACATCTGATTCCCCGCTTCTGATTCCCCGCCTCTGATTCCCCGCCTCTGATTCCACGCCTCTGATTCCCCGCCTCTGATTCCCCGCCTCTGATTCCCCGCCTCTGATTCCCCTCATCTAATACCCCACCTCTGATTCCCCGCCTCTGATTCCCCGCATCTGATTCCCCGCCTCTGATTCCCCGCCTCTGATTCACCGCCTCTGATTCCCCGCCTCTGATTCCCTTCCTCTGATTCCCCGCCTATGTTTACCCGCCTCTGTTTACCCGCCTGTTTCCCCGCCTCTGATTCCACACCTCAGATTCCCTACCTCAGATTCCGTGACTCTGATTCCCTGCCTCTGATTCCCTGCCTCTGATTCCCTGCATCTGAATGCCCATCTCTGATTCTCAACCTCTGATACCCCGCCTCTGATTCCCCGCCTCTGATTCCCCGCCTCTGATTCCCCACCTCTGATTCACTGCCTCCCTTTCCGCTCAACTTTCCTGGCCTACGTTTCCCCACATATCTTTCCCCGCCTCTGATTCCCTGCCTCTGATTCCCCGCCTCTGATTCCCCGCCTCTGATTCCCCACCACTGTCTCTACGCCTCTCTTTTGCCTGCACTCTTTCCCCTCCACTCTTTCCGTGCCTCTCTTTCCCTCCCTCAATTTCAACAACTCTGTTTGATCTGTTCTGTGTCACTCATTTTCAACATACAAGTTCCAACCACTATGTTTCGCCCATCTCTTTCGCCGCCTCTATTTATGCACCTATGTTTACCCGCTTCTGTTTACCCGCCTGTTTCCCCACATCTCTTTCCCCACCTCTGATTCCACGCCTCTGATTCGCCGCCTCTGATTGCCCCCCTCTGATTCCCTGCCACTGATTCCCCGCCTCTGATTCCCCGCCTCTGATTCACCGCCTCCCTTTCCGTGCATCTTTCCTGGCCTACGTTTCCCCACATCTCTTTCCCCACCTCTGATTCCACGCCTCAGATTCGCCGTCTCTGATTTCCCGCCTCTGATTCCCTGCCTCTGATTCCCCGCCTCTGATTCCCCGCCTCTGATTCCCCCCTCTGATTCCCCGCCTCTGATTCCCCGCCTCTGATTCCCCGCCTCTGATTCCCCACCTCTGATTCCCCGCCTCTGATTCCCTGCCTCTCTTTCCCTGCCTCTATTTCCGTGCCACTTTCTCTGCATCTCGTTTCCCAAATCTCATTTCCCCCTTCTGATAACCCTCATCAGATTCCCTGCCACAGATTCCCTGCCTCAGATTCCCTGCCTCAGATTCCCTGCATCTGATTCCCTGCCTCTGATTCCCCGCCTCTGATTCCCCACCTCTGACTCCCTGCCTCAGATTCCCTGCCTCTTATTCCCCGCCTCTGATTCCCTGCCTCTCTTTCCCTGCCTCTATTTCCGTGCCACTTTCTCTGCATCTCGTTTCCCAAATCTCATTTCCCCCTTCTGATAACCCTCATCAGATTCCCTGCCACAGATTCCCTGCCTCAGATTCCCTGCCTCAGATTCCCTGCATCTGATTCCCTGCCTCTGATTCCCCGCCTCTGATTCCCCACCTCTGACTCCCTGCCTCAGATTCCCTGCCTCTTATTCCCTGCCTCTGATTCCCTGCCTCTGATTTCCTGCATCTGATTGCGCGCCTATGATTCTCCGCCTCTGATTCCCCGCCTCTGATTCCCCACCTCTCATTCTCCGTCTCTGATTCCCCGCCTCTGATTCCCCGCCTCTGATTCCCTGCCTCTGATAACCTGCCTCTGATTCCCTGCCTCTGATTCCCTGCCTCTGAGTCCCCACCTCTGATTCCCCGCGTCCGATTCCGCACCCATGTTTCACCGCCTCTGTTGCTATGCTTCTGATTTCCCGGCTCAGATTCACCGGCTCTGATTCCGCACCTCTGATTCCACGCCTCTCTTTCTGTGTCTCTGATTCCCCGCCTCTGATTCCACGCCTCTGATTACCCGCCTCTGATACCCTGCCTCTCTTTCCCTGCCTCTATTTCCGTGCCTCTTTCTCTGCATCTCGTTTCCCACATCTCATTTCCCCCTTCTGATAACCCGCATCAGATTTTCTGCCACAGATTCCCTGCCTCAGATTCCCTGCCTAAGATTCCCTGCATCAGATTCCCTTCATCTGATTCCCTGCCTCTGATTCCCCGCGGCTGATTCCCTGCCTCTGATTCCCAGCCTATGTTTACCCGCCTGTTTCCCCGCCTCTGATTCACTACCTCATATTCGCCCCCTCAGATTCCCTGCCTCTGATTCCCTGCATCTGATTGCCCGCCTCTGATTCCCTGCCTCTGATTCCCCGCCTCTGATTCCCCGCCTCTGATTCCCCGCCTCTGATTCCCCACCTCTGATTCCCCACTTCTGATTCCCCGCCTCTGATTCCCCGCCTCTGATTCCCCGCCTCTGATTCCCCGCCTGTGATTCCCCACCTCTGATTCACTGCCTCAATTTCCGCTCAACTTTCCTGGCCTACGTTTCCCCACATATCTTTCCCCGCCTCTGAATTCCCGCCTCTGATTCCACGCCTCTGATTCCCCGCCTCTGATTCCCCGCCTCTGATTCCCAGCCTCTGATTCCCCTCCTCTGATACCCCGCTTCTGATTCCCCACCTCTGATTCACCGCCTCTGATTCCCCGCCTCTGATTCCCTTCCTCTGATTCCCCGCCTATGTTTACCCGCCTCTGTTTACCCGCCTGTTTCCCCGCCTCTGATTCCACACCTCAGATTCCCTACCTCAGATTCCGTGACTCTGATTCCCTGCCTCTGATTCCCTGCCTCTGATTCCCTGCATCTGAATGCCCATCTCTGATTCTCAACCTCTGATACCCCGCCTCTGATTCCCCGCCTCTGATTCCCCGCCTCTGATTCCCCACCTCTGATTCACTGCCTCCCTTTCCGCTCAACTTTCCTGGCCTACGTTTCCCCACATATCTTTCCCCGCCTCTGATTCCCTGCCTCTGATTCCCCGCCTCTGATTCCCCGCCTCTGATTCCCCACCACTGTCTCTACGCCTCTCTTTTGCCTGCACTCTTTCCCCTCCACTCTTTCCGTGCCTCTCTTTCCCTCCCTCAATTTCAACAACTCTGTTTGATCTGTTCTGTGTCACTCATTTTCAACATACAAGTTCCAACCACTATGTTTCGCCCATCTCTTTCGCCGCCTCTATTTATGCACCTATGTTTACCCGCTTCTGTTTACCCGCCTGTTTCCCCACATCTCTTTCCCCACCTCTGATTCCACGCCTCTGATTCGCCGCCTCTGATTGCCCCCCTCTGATTCCCTGCCACTGATTCCCCGCCTCTGATTCCCCGCCTCTGATTCACCGCCTCCCTTTCCGTGCATCTTTCCTGGCCTACGTTTCCCCACATCTCTTTCCCCACCTCTGATTCCACGCCTCAGATTCGCCGTCTCTGATTTCCCGCCTCTGATTCCCTGCCTCTGATTCCCCGCCTCTGATTCCCCGCCTCTGATTCCCCCCTCTGATTCCCCGCCTCTGATTCCCCGCCTCTGATTCCCCACCTCTGATTCCCCACCTCTGATTCCCCGCCTCTGATTCCCTGCCTCTCTTTCCCTGCCTCTATTTCCGTGCCACTTTCTCTGCATCTCGTTTCCCAAATCTCATTTCCCCCTTCTGATAACCCTCATCAGATTCCCTGCCACAGATTCCCTGCCTCAGATTCCCTGCCTCAGATTCCCTGCATCTGATTCCCTGCCTCTGATTCCCCGCCTCTGATTCCCCACCTCTGACTCCCTGCCTCAGATTCCCTGCCTCTTATTCCCCGCCTCTGATTCCCTGCCTCTCTTTCCCTGCCTCTATTTCCGTGCCACTTTCTCTGCATCTCGTTTCCCAAATCTCATTTCCCCCTTCTGATAACCCTCATCAGATTCCCTGCCACAGATTCCCTGCCTCAGATTCCCTGCCTCAGATTCCCTGCATCTGATTCCCTGCCTCTGATTCCCCGCCTCTGATTCCCCACCTCTGACTCCCTGCCTCAGATTCCCTGCCTCTTATTCCCTGCCTCTGATTCCCTGCCTCTGATTTCCTGCATCTGATTGCGCGCCTATGATTCTCCGCCTCTGATTCCCCGCCTCTGATTCCCCACCTCTCATTCTCCGTCTCTGATTCCCCGCCTCTGATTCCCCGCCTCTGATTCCCTGCCTCTGATAACCTGCCTCTGATTCCCTGCCTCTGATTCCCTGCCTCTGAGTCCCCACCTCTGATTCCCCGCGTCCGATTCCGCACCCATGTTTCACCGCCTCTGTTGCTATGCTTCTGATTTCCCGGCTCAGATTCACCGGCTCTGATTCCGCACCTCTGATTCCACGCCTCTCTTTCTGTGTCTCTGATTCCCCGCCTCTGATTCCACGCCTCTGATTACCCGCCTCTGATACCCTGCCTCTCTTTCCCTGCCTCTATTTCCGTGCCTCTTTCTCTGCATCTCGTTTCCCACATCTCATTTCCCCCTTCTGATAACCCGCATCAGATTTTCTGCCACAGATTCCCTGCCTCAGATTCCCTGCCTAAGATTCCCTGCATCAGATTCCCTTCATCTGATTCCCTGCCTCTGATTCATCGCGGCTGATTCCCTGCCTCTGATTCCCAGCCTATGTTTACCCGCCTGTTTCCCCGCCTCTGATTCACTACCTCATATTCGCCCCCTCAGATTCCCTGCCTCTGATTCCCTGCATCTGATTGCCCGCCTCTGATTCCCTGCCTCTGATTCCCCGCCTCTGATTCCCCGCCTCTGATTCCCCGCCTCTGATTCCCCACCTCTGATTCCCCACTTCTGATTCCCCGCCTCTGATTCCCCGCCTCTGATTCCCCGCCTCTGATTCCCCGCCTCTGATTCCCCACCTCTGATTCACTGCCTCAATTTCCGCTCAACTTTCCTGGCCTACGTTTCCCCACATATCTTTCCCCGCCTCTGAATTCCCGCCTCTGATTCCACGCCTCTGATTCCCCGCCTCTGATTCCCCGCCTCTGATTCCCAGCCTCTGATTCCCCTCCTCTGATACCCCGCTTCTGATTCCCCACCTCTGATTCCCCGCATCTGATTCCCCGCATCTGATTCCCCGCCTCTGATTCCCCACCTCTGATTCCCCGCCTCTTATTCCCCGCCTCTGATTCCCCGCCTCTGATTCCCCGCCTATGTTTACCAGCCTCTGTTTACCCGCCTGTTTCCCCGCCTCAGATTCCCTGCCTCAGATTCCCTGCATCAGATTCCCTTCATCTGATTCCCTGCCTCTGATTCCCTGCCTCTGATTCCCCGCCTCTGATTCCCCGCCTCTGATTCCCCACCTCAGATTCCCCCCTCTGATTCCCCGCCTCTGATTCCCCTCCTCTGATTCCCCGCCTCTGAATCCCCCCTCTGATTCCCCGCCTCTGATTCCCCGCCTCTGATTCCCCACATCAGATTCCCTGCCTCCCATTCCCTGCCTCAGATTCCCTGCCTCAGATTCCCTGCATCAGATTCCCTTCATCTGATTCCCTGCCTCTGATTTCCCGCCTCTGATTCCCCGCCACTGATTCGCCACCTCTGTCTCTACGCCTCTATTTTGCCTGCACTCTTTCCCCTCCACTCTTTCCGTGCCTCTCTTTCCCTCCCTCAATTTCAACAACTCTGTTTGATCTGTTCTGTGTAACTCATTTTCAACATACAAGTTCCAACCACTATGTTTCGCCCATCTCTTTCGCCGCCTCTATTTATGCACCTATGTTTACCCGCTTCTGTTTACCCGCCTGTTTCCCCACATCTCTTTCCACACCTCTGATTCCACGCCTCTGATTCCCCGCCTCTGATTCGCCGCCTCTGATTCACCGCCTCCCTTTCCGCGCAACTTTCCTGGCCTACGTTTCCCCACATCTCTTTCCCCACCTCTGATTCCACGCATCAGATTCGCCGTCTCTGATTTCCCGCCTCTGATTCCCTGCCTCTGATTCCCCGCCTCTGATTCCCTGCCTCTGATTCCCCCCTCTGATTCCCCGCCTCTGATTCCCCACCTCTGATTCCCCGCCTCTGATTCCCTGCCTCTCTTTCCCTGCCTCTATTTCCGTGCCTCTTTCTCTGCATCTCGTTTCCCAAATCTCATTTCCCCCTTCTGATAACCCTCATCAGATTCCCTGCCACAGATTCCCTGCCTCAGATTCCCTGCCTCAGATTCCCTGCATCAGATTCCCTTCATCTGATTCCCTGCCTCTGATTCCCCGCCTCTGATTCCCCACCTCTGACTCCCTGCCTCAGATTCCCTGCCTCTGATTCCCTGCCTCTGATTCCCTGCCTCTGATTTCATGCATCTGATTGCCCGCCTATGATTCTCCGCCTCTGATTCCCCGCCTCTGATTCCCCGCCTCTGATTCCCCGCCTCTGATTCCCCGCCTCTGATTCCCCGCATCTGATTCCCTGCCTCTGATAACCTGCCTCTGATTCCCTGCCTCTGATTCCCTGCCTCTGAGTCCCCACCTCTGATTCCCCGCGTCCGATTCCGCACCCATGTTTCACCGCCTCTGTTGCTATGCTTCTGATTTCCCGGCTCAGATTCACCGGCTCTGATTCCGCACCTCTGATTCCACGCCTCTCTTTCTGTGTCTCTGATTCCCCGCCTCTGATTCCACGCCTCTGAGTCCCCACCTCTGATTCCCCGCGTCCGATTCCGCACCCATGTTTCACCGCCTCTGTTGCTATGCTTCTGATTTCCCGGCTCAGATTCACCGGCTCTGATTCCGCACCTCTGATTCCACGCCTCTCTTTCTGTGTCTCTGATTCCCCGCCTCTGATTCCACGCCTCTGATTACCCGCCTCTGATACCCTGCCTCTCTTTCCCTGCCTCTATTTCCGTGCCTCTTTCACTGCATCTCGTTTCCCACATCTCATTTCCCCCTTCTGATAACCCGCATCAGATTTTCTGCCACAGATTCCCTGCCTCAGATTCCCTGCCTCAGATTCCCTGCATCAGATTCCCTGCCTCAGATTCCCTGCATCTGATTGCCCGCCTCTGATTCCTTGCCTCTGATTCCCTGCCTCTGATTCCCTGCATCTGATTGTCCGCCTCTGAATCCCTGCCTCTGATTCCCCGCCTCTGATTCCCCGCCTCTGATTCCCCGCCTCTGATTCCCCACCTCTGATTCCCCACTTCTGATTCCCCGCCTCTGATTCCCCGCCTCTGATTCCCCGCCTCTGATTCCCCGCCTCTGATTCCCCACCTCTGATTCACTGCCTCCATTTCCGCTCAACTTTCCTGGCCTACGTTTCCCCACATATCTTTCCTCGCCTCTGAATTCCCGCCTCTGATTCCACGCCTCTGATTCCCCGCCTCTGATTCCCCACCTCTGATTCCCCGCCTCTGATTCCCCTCCTCTGATACCCCGCTTCTGATTCCCCACCTCTGATTCCCCGCATATGATTCCCCGCATCTGATTCCCCGCCTCTGATTCCCCGCCTCTGATTCCCCGCCTCTGATTCCCCGCCTCTGATTCCCCGCCTATGTTTACCCGCCTCTGTTTACCCGCCTGTTTTCCCGCCTCAGATTCCCTGCCTCAGATTCACTGCATCAGATTCCCTTCATCTGATTCCCTGCCTCTGATTCCCCGCCTCTGTTTACCCGACTGTTTCCCCGCCTCTGATTCACCACCTCATATTCGCCATCTCAGGTTCCCTGCCTCAGATTCCCTGCCTCAGATTCCCTGCATCAGATTCCCTTCATTTGATTCCCTGCGTCTGATTCCCTGCCTCTGATTCCCTGCATCTGATTGCCCGCCTCTGATTCCCCGCCTCTGATTCCCCGCCTCTGATTCCCCACCTCTGATTCCCCACTTCTGATTCCCCGCCTCTGATTCCCCGCCTCTGATTCCCCGCCTCTGATTCACCGCCTCTGATTCCCCGCCTCTGATTCCCCACCTCTGATTCCCCACTTCTGATTGCCCGCCTCTGATTCCACGCCTCTGATTCCCCGCCTCTGATTCCCCACCTCTGATTCCCCGCCTCTGATTCCACGCCTCTGATTCCCCACTTCTGAATCCCCACCTCTGATTCTCCGCCTCTGATACCCTGCCTCTGATAACTTTTTACTGATTCCCTGCCTCAGATTCCCTGCCTCCGATTCCCTGCCTCAGATTCCCTGCCTCAGATTCCCTGCATCAGATTCCCTTCATCTGATTCCCCGCCTCTGATTCCCCACCTCTGTCTCTACGCCTCTATTTTGCCTGCACTCTTTCCCCTCCACTCTTTCCGTGCCTCTCTTTCCCTCCCTCAATTTCAACAACTCTGTTTGATCTGTTCTGTGTAACTCATTTTCAACATACAAGTTCCAACCACTATGTTTCGCCCATCTCTTTCGCCGCCTCTATTTATGCACCTATGTTTACCCGCTTCTGTTTACCCGCCTTTTTCCCCACATCTCTTTCCACACCTCTGATTCCACGCCTCTGATTCCCCGCCTCTGATTCGCCGCCTCTGATTCACCGCCTCCCTTTCCGCGCAACTTTCCTGGCCTACGTTTCCCCACATCTCTTTCCCCACCTCTGATTCCACGCCTCAGATTCGCCGTCTCTGATTTCCCGCCTCTGATTCCCTGCCTCTGATTCCCCGCCTCTGATTCCCTGCCTCTGATTCCCCCCTCTGATTCCCCGCCTCTGATTCCCCACCTCTGATTCCCCGCCTCTGATTCCCTGCCTCTCTTTCCCTGCCTCTATTTCCGTGCCTCTTTCTCTGCATCTCGTTTCCCAAATCTCATTTCCCCCTTCTGATAACCCTCATCAGATTCCCTGCCACAGATTCCCTGCCTCAGATTCCCTGCCTCAGATTCCCTGCATCAGATTCCCTTCATCTGATTCCCTGCCTCTGATTCCCCGCCTCTGATTCCCCACCTCTGACTCCCTGCCTCAGATTCCCTGCCTCTGATTCCCTGCCTCTGATTCCCTGCCTCTGATTTCATGCATCTGATTGCCCGCCTATGATTCTCCGCCTCTGATTCCCCGCCTCTGATTCCCCGCCTCAGATTCCCCGCCTCTGATTTCCCGGCTCTGATTCCCCGCCTCTGATTCCCCACCTATGTTTACCCGCCTCTGTTTACTCGCCTATTTTCCCGCCTCTGGTTCCCCAACACAGATTCCCTGCCTCAGATTCCCTGCCTCTGATTCCCTGCCTCTGATTCCCTGCCTCTGATTCCCTGCATCTGATTGCCCGCCTCTGATTCCCCGCCTCTGATTCCCCACCTCTGATTCCCCACCTCTGATTCCCCACTTCTGATTCCCCGCCTCTGATTCACCGCCTCTGTTTCCCCGCCTCTGATTCCCCGCCTCTGATTCCCCACTTCTGATTGCCCGCCTCTGATTCCCTGCCTCTGATTCCCCGCCTCTGATTCCCCACATCTGATTCCCCGCTTCTGATTCCCCGCCTCTGATTCCCCGCCTCTGATTCCACGCCTCTGATTCCCCGCCTCTGATTCCCCGCCTCTGATTCCCCGCCTCTGATTCCCCTCATCTAATACCCCACCTCTGATTCCCCGCCTCTGATTCCCCGCATCTGATTCCCCGCCTCTGATTCCCCGCCTCTGATTCACCGCCTCTGATTCCCCGCCTCTGATTCCCTTCCTCTGATTCCCCGCCTATGTTTACCCGCCTCTGTTTACCCGCCTGTTTCCCCGCCTCTGATTCCACACCTCAGATTCCCTACCTCAGATTCCGTGACTCTGATTCCCTGCCTCTGATTCCCTGCCTCTGATTCCCTGCATCTGAATGCCCATCTCTGATTCTCAACCTCTGATACCCCGCCTCTGATTCCCCGCCTCTGATTCCCCGCCTCTGATTCCCCACCTCTGATTCACTGCCTCCCTTTCCGCTCAACTTTCCTGGCCTACGTTTCCCCACATATCTTTCCCCGCCTCTGATTCCCTGCCTCTGATTCCCCGCCTCTGATTCCCCGCCTCTGATTCCCCACCACTGTCTCTACGCCTCTCTTTTGCCTGCACTCTTTCCCCTCCACTCTTTCCGTGCCTCTCTTTCCCTCCCTCAATTTCAACAACTCTGTTTGATCTGTTCTGTGTCACTCATTTTCAACATACAAGTTCCAACCACTATGTTTCGCCCATCTCTTTCGCCGCCTCTATTTATGCACCTATGTTTACCCGCTTCTGTTTACCCGCCTGTTTCCCCACATCTCTTTCCCCACCTCTGATTCCACGCCTCTGATTCGCCGCCTCTGATTGCCCCCCTCTGATTCCCTGCCACTGATTCCCCGCCTCTGATTCCCCGCCTCTGATTCACCGCCTCTCTTTCCGTGCATCTTTCCTGGCCTACGTTTCCCCACATCTCTTTCCCCACCTCTGATTCCACGCCTCAGATTCGCCGTCTCTGATTTCCCGCCTCTGATTCCCTGCCTCTGATTCCCCGCCTCTGATTCCCCGCCTCTGATTCCCCCCTCTGATTCCCCGCCTCTGATTCCCCGCCTCTGATTCCCTACCTCTGATTCCCCGCCTCTGATTCCCTGCCTCTCTTTCCCTGCCTCTATTTCCGTGCCACTTTCTCTGCATCTCGTTTCCCAAATCTCATTTCCCCCTTCTGATAACCCTCATCAGATTCCCTGCCACAGATTCCCTGCCTCAGATTCCCTGCCTCAGATTCCCTGCATCTGATTCCCTGCCTCTGATTCCCCGCCTCTGATTCCCCACCTCTGACTCCCTGCCTCAGATTCCCTGCCTCTTATTCCCTGCCTCTGATTCCCTGCCTCTGATTTCCTGCATCTGATTGCGCGCCTATGATTCTCCGCCTCTGATTCCCCGCCTCTGATTCCCCACCTCTCATTCTCCGTCTCTGATTCCCCGCCTCTGATTCCCCGCCTCTGATTCCCTGCCTCTGATAACCTGCCTCTGATTCCCTGCCTCTGATTCCCTGCCTCTGAGTCCCCACCTCTGATTCCCCGCGTCCGATTCCGCACCCATGTTTCACCGCCTCTGTTGCTATGCTTCTGATTTCCCGGCTCAGATTCACCGGCTCTGATTCCGCACCTCTGATTCCACGCCTCTCTTTCTGTGTCTCTGATTCCCCGCCTCTGATTCCACGCCTCTGATTACCCGCCTCTGATACCCTGCCTCTCTTTCCCTGCCTCTATTTCCGTGCCTCTTTCTCTGCATCTCGTTTCCCACATCTCATTTCCCCCTTCTGATAACCCGCATCAGATTTTCTGCCACAGATTCCCTGCCTCAGATTCCCTGCCTAAGATTCCCTGCATCAGATTCCCTTCATCTGATTCCCTGCCTCTGATTCCCCGCCTCTGATTCCCCACCTCTGACTCCCTGCCTCAGATTCCCTGCCTCTGATTCCCTGCCTCTGATTCCCTGCCTCTGATTTCATGCATCTGATTGCCCGCCTATGATTCTCCGCCTCTGATTCCCCGCCTCTGATTCCCCGCCTCTGATTCCCCGCCTCTGATTCCCCGCCTCTGATTCCCCGCATCTGATTCCCTGCCTCTGATAACCTGCCTCTGATTCCCTGCCTCTGATTCCCTGCCTCTGAGTCCCCACCTCTGATTCCCCGCGTCCGATTCCGCACCCATGTTTCACCGCCTCTGTTGCTATGCTTCTGATTTCCCGGCTCAGATTCACCGGCTCTGATTCCGCACCTCTGATTCGACGCCTCTCTTTCTGTGTCTCTGATTCCCCGCCTCTGATTCCACGCCTCTGATTACCCGCCTCTGATACCCTGCCTCTCTTTCCCTGCCTCTATTTCCGTGCCTCTTTCACTGCATCTCGTTTCCCACATCTCATTTCCCCCTTCTGATAACCCGCATCAGATTTTCTGCCACAGATTCCCTGCCTCAGATTCCCTGCCTCAGATTCCCTGCATCAGATTCCCTGCCTCAGATTCCCTGCATCTGATTGCCCGCCTCTGATTCCTTGCCTCTGATTCCCTGCCTCTGATTCCCTGCATCTGATTGTCCGCCTCTGAATCCCTGCCTCTGATTCCCCGCCTCTGATTCCCCGCCTCTGATTCCCCGCCTCTGATTCCCCACCTCTGATTCCCCACTTCTGATTCCCCGCCTCTGATTCCCCGCCTCTGATTCCCCGCCTCTGATTCCCCGCCTCTGATTCCCCACCTCTGATTCACTGCCTCCATTTCCGCTCAACTTTCCTGGCCTACGTTTCCCCACATATCTTTCCTCGCCTCTGAATTCCCGCCTCTGATTCCACGCCTCTGATTCCCCGCCTCTGATTCCCCACCTCTGATTCCCCGCCTCTGATTCCCCTCCTCTGATACCCCGCTTCTGATTCCCCACCTCTGATTCCCCGCATATGATTCCCCGCATCTGATTCCCCGCCTCTGATTCCCCGCCTCTGATTCCCCGCCTCTGATTCCCCGCCTCTGATTCCCCGCCTATGTTTACCCGCCTCTGTTTACCCGCCTGTTTTCCCGCCTCAGATTCCCTGCCTCAGATTCACTGCATCAGATTCCCTTCATCTGATTCCCTGCCTCTGATTCCCCGCCTCTGTTTACCCGACTGTTTCCCCGCCTCTGATTCACCACCTCATATTCGCCATCTCAGGTTCCCTGCCTCAGATTCCCTGCCTCAGATTCCCTGCATCAGATTCCCTTCATTTGATTCCCTGCGTCTGATTCCCTGCCTCTGATTCCCTGCATCTGATTGCCCGCCTCTGATTCCCCGCCTCTGATTCCCCGCCTCTGATTCCCCACCTCTGATTCCCCACTTCTGATTCCCCGCCTCTGATTCCCCGCCTCTGATTCCCCGCCTCTGATTCACCGCCTCTGATTCCCCGCCTCTGATTCCCCACCTCTGATTCCCCACTTCTGATTGCCCGCCTCTGATTCCACGCCTCTGATTCCCCGCCTCTGATTCCCCACCTCTGATTCCCCGCCTCTGATTCCACGCCTCTGATTCCCCACTTCTGAATCCCCACCTCTGATTCTCCGCCTCTGATACCCTGCCTCTGATAACTTTTTACTGATTCCCTGCCTCAGATTCCCTGCCTCCGATTCCCTGCCTCAGATTCCCTGCCTCAGATTCCCTGCATCAGATTCCCTTCATCTGATTCCCCGCCTCTGATTCCCCACCTCTGTCTCTACGCCTCTATTTTGCCTGCACTCTTTCCCCTCCACTCTTTCTGTGCCTCTCTTTCCCTCCCTCAATTTCAACAACTCTGTTTGATCTGTTCTGTGTACCTAATTTTCAACACACAAGTTCCAACCACTATGTTTCGCCCATCTCTTTCGCTGCCTCTATTTATGCAGCTATGTTTACCCGCTTCTGTTTACCCGCCTGATTCCCCACATCTCTTTCCCCACCTCTGATTCCACGCCTCTGATTCCCCGCCTCTGATTCCCCGCCTCTGATTCCCCGCCTCTGATTCACCGCCTCTGATTTCCCGCCTCTGATTCACTGCCTCTGATTCCCTGCCTATGATTCCCCACCTCTGATTCCCCCCTCTGATTCCCCGCCTCTGATTCCCAGCCTCTGATTCCCCACCTCTGATTCCCCGCCTCTGATTCCCTGCCTGTCTTTCCCTGCCTCTATTTCCGTGCCTCTTTCTCTGCATCTCGTTTCCCACATCTCATTTCCCCCTTCTGATAACCCGCATCAGATTCCCTGCCACAGATTCCCTGCCTCAGATTCCCTGCCTCAGATTCCCTGCATCAGATTCCCTTCATCTGATTCCCTGCCTCTGATTCCCCGCCTCTGATTCCCAACCTCTGATTCCCTGCCTCAGATTCCCTGCCTCTGATTCCCTGCCTCTGATTCCCTGCCTCTGATTTCCTGCATCTGATTGCCCGCCTCTGATTCTCCGCCTCTGATTCCCCGCCTCTGATTCCCCGCCTCTGATTCGCCGCCTCTGATTCCCAGCCTCTGATTTCCCACCTCTGATTCCCTGCCTCTGATAACCTGCCTCTGAATCCCTGCCTCTGATTCCCGGCCTCTGAGTCCCCACCTCTGATTCCCCGTGTCCGATTCCGCACCCATGTTTCACCACCTCTGTTGCTCTTCTTCTGATTTCCCGGCTCAGATTCACCGGCTCTGATTCCGCACATCTGATTCCACGCCTCTCTTTCTGTGTCTCTGATTCCCCGCCTCTGATTCCACGCCTCTGATTACCCGCCTCTGATACCCTGCCTCTCTTTCCCTGCCTCTATTTCCGTGCCTCTTTCTCTGCATCTCGTTTCCCTCATCTCATTTCCCCCTTCTGATAACCCGCATCAGATTCCCTGCCACAGATTCCCTGCCTCAGATACCCTGCCTCAGATTCCCTGCATCAGATTCCCTTCATCTGATTCCCTGCCTCTGATTCCCCGCGGCTGATTCCCTGCCTCTGATTCCCCGCCTCTGTTTTCCCGACTGTTTCCCCGCCTCTGATTCACCACCTCATATTCGCCATCTCAGGTTCCCTGCCTCTGATTCCCTGCCTCTGATTCCCTGCCTCTGATTCCCTGCATCTGATTGCCCGCCTCTGATACCCTGCCTCTGATTCCCCGCCTCTGATTCCCCGCCTCTGATTCCCAGCCTCTGATTTCCCACCTCTGATTCCCCACTTCTGATTCCCCGCCTCTGATTCCCCGTCTCTGATTCCACGCCTCTGATTCCCCGCCTCTGATTCCGCGCCTCTGATTCCCCGCCTCTGATACCCCGCCTCTGATTCCCCGCCTCTGATTCCCTGCATCTGATTCCCCGCCTCAGATTCCCCGCCTCTGATTCCCCGACTCTGATTCCCCGCCTCTGATTCCCCGCCTCTGATTCCCCGCCTCTGATTCCCCGCCTATGTTTACCCGCCTCTGTTTACCCGCCTGTTTTCCCGCCTCTGATTGCCCACCTCAGATTCCCTGCCTCAGATTCCCTGCCTCAGATTCCCTGCCTCTGATTCCCTGCCTCTGATTCCCTGCATCTGATTGCCCGCCTCTGATTACCTGCCTCTGATTCCCCGCCTCTGATTCCCCACCTCTGATTCCCCACTTCTGATTCCCCGCCTCTGATTCCCCGCGTCTGATTCCCCGCCTCTGATTCACCTCCTCTGATTCCCCGCCTCTGATTCCCCGCCTCTGATTACCCACCTCTGATTGCCCCGCCTCTGATTCGCTGATTCTGATTCCCCGGCTCTGATTCCCCACCTCTGATTCCCCACTTCTGATTCCCCACCTCTGATTCCCCGCCTCTGATTGCACGCCTCTGATTCCCCGCCTCTGATTCCCCGCCTCTGATTCCCCGCCTCTGATTCCCCTCCTCTGATACCCCGCCTCTGATTCCCCACCTCTGATTCCCCGCATCTGATTCCCCGCCTCTGATTCCCCGCCTCTGATTCCCTGCCTCTGATTCCCCACCTCTGATTTCGCGCCTCTGATTCCCCGCCTCTGATTTCCCCTCCCTTTCCGCTCAACTTTCCTGGCCTACTTTTCCCCACATATCTTTCCCCGCCTCTGATTTCCCGCCTCTGATTCCACGCCTCTGAATCCCCGCCTATGTTTACCCGCCTCTGTTTAACCGCCTGTTTTCCCGCCTCTGATTTCCCACCACAGATTCCCTGCCTCAGATTCCCTGCCTCAGATTCCCTGCATCAGATTCCCTTCATTTGATTCCCTGCGTCTGGTTCCCTGCCTCTGATTCCCTGCCTCTGATTCCCTGCATCTGATTGCCCGCCTCTGATTCCCCGCCTCTGATTCCCCACCTCTGATTCCCCACTTCTGATTCCCCGCCTCTGATTCCCCGCCTCTGATTCCCCGCCTCTGATTCACCGCCTCTGATTCCCCGCCTCTGATTCCCCGCCTCTGATTCCCCACTTCTGATTGCCCGCCTCTGATTCCACGCCTCTGATTCCCCGCCTCTGATTCCCCACCTCTGATTCCCCACTTCTGATTCCCCACCTCTGATTCCCCGCATCTGATTCCACGCCTCTGATTCCCCACCTCTGATTCCCCACTTCTGATTCCCCACCTCTGATTCTCCGCCTCTGATACCCTGCCTCTGATAACTTTTTACTGATTCCCTGCCTCAGATTCCCTGCCTCCGATTCCCTTCCTCAGATTCCCTGCCTCAGTTTCCCTGCATTAGATTCCCTTCATCTGATTCCCTGCCTCTGATTCCCCGCCTCTGATTCCCCGCATCTGATTCCCCACCTCTGTCTCTACGCCTCTATTTTGCATGCACTCTTTCCCCTCCACTCTTTCCGTGCCTCTCTTTCCCTCCCTCAATTTCAACAACTCTGTTTGATCTGTTCTGTGTAACTAATTTTCAACACAAAAGTTCCAACCACTATGTTTCGCCCATCTCTTTCGCTGCATCTATTGATGCAGCTATGTTTACCCGCTTCTGTTTACCCGCCTGTTTCCCCACATCTCTTTCCCCACCTCTGATTCCACGCCTCTGATTCCCCGCCTCTGATTCCCCGCCTCTGATTCCCCGCCTCTGATTCACCGCCTCCCTTTCCGAGCAACTTTCCTGGCCTACGTTTCCCCACATCTCTTTCCCCACCTGTGATTCCACGCCTCAGATTCGCCGCCTCTGATTTCCTGCCTCTGATTCCCTGCCTCTGATTCCCCGCCTCTGATTCCCCACCTCTGATTCCCCTCTCTGATTTCCCGCCTCTGATTCCCCGCCTCTGATTCCACGCCTCTGATTACCCGCCTCTGATACACTGCCTCTCTTTCCCTGCCTCTATTTCCGTGCCTCTTTCTCTGCATCTCGTTTCCCACATCTCATTTCCCCCTTCTGATAACCCGCATCAGATTCCCTGCCACAGATTCCCTGCCTCAGATTCCCTGCCTCAGATTCCCTGCATCAGATTCCCTTCATCTGATTCCCTGCCTCTGATTCCCCGCCTCTGATTCCCTGCATCTGATTCCCAGCCTCTGTTTACCCGCCTGTTTCCCCGCCTCTGATTCACCACCTCATATTCGCCACCTCAGGTTCCCTGCCTCTGATTCCCTGCCTCTGATTCGCTGCCTCTGATTCCCTGCATCTGACTGCCCGCCTCTGATACCCTGCCTCTGATTCCCCGCCTCTGATTCCCCGCCTCTGATTCCCCGCCTCTGATTTCCCACCTCTGATTCCCCACTTCTGATTCCCCGCCTCTGATTCCCCGTCTGTGATTCCACGCCTCTGATTCCCCGCCTCTGATTCCGCGCCTCTGATTCCCCGCCTCTGATACCCCGCCTCTGATTCCCCGCCTCTGATTCCCTGCATCTGATTCCCCGCCTCAGATTCCCCGCCTCTGATTCCCCGACTCTGATTCCCCGCCTCTGATTCCCCGCCTCTGATTCCCCGCCTATGTTTACCCGCCTCTGTTTACCCGCCTGTTTTCCCGCCTCTGATTGCCCACCTCAGATTCCCTGCCTCAGATTCCCTGCCTCAGATTCCCTGCCTCTGATTCCCTGCCTCTGATTCCCTGCATCTGATTGCCCGCCTCTGATTACCTGCCTCTGATTCCCCGCCTCTGATTCCCCACCTCTGATTCCCCACTTCTGATTCCCCGCCTCTGATTCCCCGCGTCTGATTCCCTGCCTCTGATTCACCGCCTCTGATTCCCCGCCTCTGATTCCCCGCCTCTGATTCCCCACCTCTGATTGCCCCGCCTCTGATTCGCTGATTCTGATTCCCCGCCTCTGATTCCCCACCTCTGATTCCCCACTTCTTATTCCCCGCCTCTGATTCCCCGCCTCTGATTCCACGCCTCTGATTCCCCGCCTCTGATTCCCCGCCTCTGATTCCACGCCTCTGATTCCCCTCCTCTGATACCCCGCCTCTGATTCCCCACCTCTGATTCCCCGCATCTGATTCCCCGCCTCTGATTCCCCGCCTCTGATTCCCTGCCTCTGATTTCCCGCCTCTGCTTCCGCGCCTCTGATTCCCCACCTATGTTTACCCACCTCTGTTTACCCACCTGTTTCCCCGCCTCTGATTCCCCACCTCAGATTCCCTGCCTCAGATTCCCCGCCTCTGATTCTCCGCCTCTGATTCCCCGCCTCTGATTCCCCACCTCTGATTCCCCACTTCTGATTCCCTGCCTCTGATTCCCCGCCTCTGATTCCCCGCCTCTGATTCCCCACCTCTGATTCACTGCCTCCCTTTCCGCTCAACTTTCCTGGCCTACTTTTCCCCACATATCTTTCCCCGCCTCTGATTTCCCGCCTCTGATTCCACGCCTCTGATTACCCGCCTATGTTTACCCGCCTCTGTTTACCCGCCTGTTTTCCTGCCTCTGATTCCCCACCACAGATTCCCTGCCTCAGATTCCCTGCCTCAGATTCCCTGCATCAGATTCCCTTCATTTGATTCCCTGCGTCTGATTCCCTGCCTCTGATTCCCTGCATCTGATTGCCCGCCTCTGATTCCCCGCCTCTGATTCCCCGCCTCTGATTCCCCAGCTCTGATTCCCCACTTCTGATTCCCCGCCTCTGATTCCCCGCCTCTGATTCCCCGCCTCTGATTCCCCGCCTCTGATTCACCGCCTCTGATTCCCCACCTCTGATTCCACGCCTCTGATTACCTGCCTCTGATACCCTGCCTCTCTTTCCCTGCCTCTATTTCCGTGCCTCTTTCTCTGCATCTCGTTTCCAACATCTCATTTCCCCCTTCTGATAACCCGCATCAGATTCCCTGCCTCAGATTCCCTGCATCAGATTCCCTTCATCTGATTCCCTGCCTCTGATTCCCCGCCTCTGATTCCCCGCCACTGATTCGCCACCTCTGTCTCTACGCCTCTATTTTGCCTGCACTCTTTCCCCTCCACTCTTTCTGTGCCTCTCTTTCCCTCCCTCAATTTCAACAACTCTGTTTGATCTGTTCTGTGTACCTAATTTTCAACACACAAGTTCCAACCACTATGTTTCGCCCATCTCTTTCGCTGCCTCTATTTATGCAGCTATGTTTACCCGCTTCTGTTTACCCGCCTGTTTCCCCACATCTCTTTCCCCACCTCTGATTCCACGCCTCTGATTCCCCGCCTCTGATTCCCCGCCTCTGATTCACCGCCTCCCTTTCCGCGCAACTTTCCTGGCCTACGTTTCCCCACATCTCTTTCCCCACCTCTGATTCCACGCCTCAGATTCGCCGCCTCTGATTTCCCGCCTCTGATTCCCTGCCTCTGATTCCCTGCCTCTGATTCCCCACCTCTGATTCCCCCCTCTGATTCCCCGCCTCTGATTCCCAGCCTCTGATTCCCCACCTCTGATTCCCCGCCTCTGATTCCCTGCCTGTCTTTCCCTGCCTCTATTTCCGTGCCTCTTTCTCTGCATCTCGTTTCCCACATCTCATTTCCCCCTTCTGATAACCCGCATCAGATTCCCTGCCACAGATTCCCTGCCTCAGATTCCCTGCCTCAGATTCCCTGCATCAGATTCCCTTCATCTGATTCACTGCCTCTGATTCCCCGCCTCTGATTCCCCACCTCTGATTCCCTGCCTCAGATTCCCTGCCTCTGATTCCCTGCCTCTGATTCCCTGCCTCTGATTTCCTGCATCTGATTGCCCGCCTCTGATTCTCCGCCTCTGATTCCCCGCCTCTGATTCCCCGCCTCTGATTCGCCGCCTCTGATTCCCCGCCTCTGATTTCCCACCTCTGATTCCCTGCCTCTGATAACCTGCCTCTGAATCCCTGCCTCTGATTCCCGGCCTCTGAGTCCCCACCTCTGATTCCCCGTGTACGATTCCGCACCCATGTTTCACCACCTCTGTTGCTCTGCTTCTGATTTCCCGGCTCAGATTCACCGGCTCTGATTCCGCACATCTGATTCCAGGCCTCTCTTTCTGTGTCTCTGATTCCCCGCCTCTGATTCCACGCCTCTGATTACCCGCCTCTGATACCCTGCCTCTCTTTCCCTGCCTCTATTTCCGTGCCTCTTTCTCTGCATCTCGTTTCCCACATCTCATTTCCCCCTTCTGATAACCCGCATCAGATTCCCTGCCACAGATTCCCTGCCTCAGATACCCTGCCTCAGATTCCCTGCATCAGATTCCCTTCATCTGATTCCCTGCCTCTGATTCCCCGCGGCTGATTCCCTGCCTCTGATTCCCCGCCTCTGTTTTCCCGACTGTTTCCCCGCCTCTGATTCACCACCTCATATTCGCCATCTCAGGTTCCCTGCCTCTGATTCCCTGCCTCTGATTCCCTGCCTCTGATTCCCTGCATCTGATTGCCCGCCTCTGATACCCTGCCTCTGATTCCCCGCCTCTGATTCCCCGCCTCTGATTCCCAGCCTCTGATTTCCCACCTCTGATTCCCCACTTCTGATTCCCCGCCTCTGATTCCCCACCTCTGATTGCCCCGCCTCTGATTCGCTGATTCTGATTCCCCGCCTCTGATTCCCCACCTCTGATTCCCCACTTCTTATTCCCCGCCTCTGATTCCCCGCCTCTGATTCCACGCCTCTGATTCCCCGCCTCTGATTCCCCGCCTCTGATTCCACGCCTCTGATTCCCCTCCTCTGATACCCCGCCTCTGATTCCCCACCTCTGATTCACCGCATCTGATTCCCCGCCTCTGATTCCCCGCCTCTGATTCCCTGCCTCTGATTCCCCGCCTCTGATTCCGCGCCTCTGATTCCCCGCCTATGTTTACCCACCTCTGTTTACCCACCTGTTTCCCCGCCTCTGATTCCCCACCTCAGATTCCCTGCCTCAGATTCCCCGCCTCTGATTCTCCGCCTCTGATTCCCCGCCTCTGATTCCCCACCTCTGATTCCCCACTTCTGATTCCCTGCCTCTGATTCCCCGCCTCTGATTCCCCACCTCTGATTCCCCGCCTCTGATTCCCCACCTCTGATTCACTGCCTCCCTTTCCGCTCAACTTTCCTGGCCTACTTTTCCCCACATATCTTTCCCCGACTCTGATTTCCCGCCTCTGATTCCACGCCTCTGATTCCCCGCCTATGTTTACCCGCCTCTGTTTACCCGCCTGTTTTCCTGCCTCTGATTCCCCACCACAGATTCCCTGCCTCAGATTCCCTGCCTCAGATTCCCTGCATCAGATTCCCTTCATTTGATTCCCTGCGTCTGATTCCCTGCCTCTGATTCCCTGCATCTGATTGCCCGCCTCTGATTCCCCGCCTCTGATTCCCCGCCTCTGATTCCCCACCTCTGATTCCCCACTTCTGATTCCCCGCCTCTGATTCCCCGCCTCTGATTCCCCGCCTCTGATTCCCCGCCTCTGATTCACCGCCTCTGATTCCCCACCTCTGATTCCACGCCTCTGATTACCTGCCTCTGATACCCTGCCTCTCTTTCCCTGCCTCTATTTCCGTGCCTCTTTCTCTGCATCTCGTTTCCAACATCTCATTTCCCCCTTCTGATAACCCGCATCAGATTCCCTGCCTCCGATTCCCTGCCTCAGATTCCCTGCCTCAGATTCCCTGCATCAGATTCCCTTCATCTGATTCCCTGCCTCTGATTCCCCGCCTCTGATTCCCCGCCACTGATTCGCCACCTCTGTCTCTACGCCTCTATTTTGCCTGCACTCTTTCCCCTCCACTCTTTCTGTGCCTCTCTTTCCCTCCCTCAATTTCAACAACTCTGTTTGATCTGTTCTGTGTACCTAATTTTCAACACACAAGTTCCAACCACTATGTTTGGCCCATCTCTTTCGCTGCCTCTATTTATGCAGCTATGTTTACCCGCTTCTGTTTACCCGCCTGTTTCCCCACATCTCTTTCCCCACCTCTGATTCCACGCCTCTGATTCCCCGCCTCTGATTCCCCGCCTCTGATTCCCCGCCTCTGATTCACCGCCTCCCTTTCCGCGCAACTTTCCTGGCCTACGTTTCCCCACATCTCTTTCCCCACCTCTGATTCCACGCCTCAGATTCGCCGCCTCTGATTTCCCGCCTCTGATTCCCTGCCTCTGATTCCCTGCCTCTGATTCCCCACCTCTGATTCCCCCCTCTGATTCCCCGCCTCTGATTCCCTGCCTCTGATTCCCTGCCTCTGATTCCCTGCCTCTGATTTCCTGCATCTGATTGCCCGCCTCTGATTCTCCGCCTCTGATTCCCCGCCTCTGATTCCCCGCCTCTGATTCGCCGCCTCTGATTCCCCGCCTCTGATTTCCCACCTCTGATTCCCTGCCTCTGATAACCTGCCTCTGAATCCCTGCCTCTGATTCCCGGCCTCTGAGTCCCCACCTCTGATTCCCTGCCTGTCTTTCCCTGCCTCTATTTCCGTGCCTCTTTCTCTGCATCTCGTTTCCCACATCTCATTTCCCCCTTCTGATAACCCGCATCAGATTCCCTGCCACAGATTCCCTGCCTCAGATTCCCTGCCTCAGATTCCCTGCATCAGATTCCCTTCATCTGATTCCCTGCCTCTGATTCCCCGCCTCTGATTCCCCACCTCTGATTCCCTGCCTCAGATTCCCTGCCTCTGATTCCCTGCCTCTGATTCCCTGCCTCTGATTTCCTGCATCTGATTGCCCGCCTCTGATTCTCCGCCTCTGATTCCCCGCCTCTGATTCGCCGCCTCTGATTCGCCGCCTCTGATTCCCCGCCTCTGATTTCCCACCTCTGATTCCCTGCCTCTGATAACCTGCCTCTGAATCCCTGCCTCTGATTCCCGGCCTCTGAGTCCCCACCTCTGATTCCCCGTGTCCGATTCCGCACCCATGTTTCACCACCTCTGTTGCTCTGCTTCTGATTTCCCGGCTCAGATTCACCGGCTCTGATTCCGCACATCTGATTCCAGGCCTCTCTTTCTGTGTCTCTGATTCCCCGCCTCTGATTCCACGCCTCTGATTACCCGCCTCTGATACCCTGCCTCTCTTTCCCTGCCTCTATTTCCGTGCCTCTTTCTCTGCATCTCGTTTCCCACATCTCATTTCCCCCTTCTGATAACCCGCATCAGATTCCCTGCCACAGATTCCCTGCCTCAGATACCCTGCCTCAGATTCCCTGCATCAGATTCCCTTCATCTGATTCCCTGCCTCTGATTCCCCGCGGCTGATTCCCTGCCTCTGATTCCCCACCTCTGTTTTCCCGACTGTTTCCCCGCCTCTGATTCACCACCTCATATTCGCCATCTCAGGTTCCCTGCCTCTGATTCCCTTCCTCTGATTCCCTGCCTCTGATTCCCTGCATCTGATTGCCCGCCTCTGATACCCTGCCTCTGATTCCCCGCCTCTGATTCCCCGCCTCTGATACCCAGCCTCTGATTTCCCACCTCTGATTCCCCACTTCTGATTCCCCGCCTCTGATTCCCCGTCTCTGATTCCACGCCTCTGATTCCCCGCCTCTGATTCCGCGCCTCTGATTCCCCGCCTCTGATACCCCGCCTCTGATTCCCCGCCTCTGATTCCCTGCATCTGATTCCCCGCCTCAGATTCCCCGCCTCTGATTCCCCGACTCTGATTCCCCGCCTCTGATTCCCCGCCTCTGATTCCCCGCCTCTGATTCCCCGCCTATGTTTACCCGCCTCTGTTTACCCGCCTGTTTTCCCGCCTCTGATTGCCCACCTCAGATTCCCTGCCTCAGATTCCCTGCCTCAGATTCCCTGCCTCTGATTCCCTGCCTCTGATTCCCTGCATCTGATTGCCCGCCTCTGATTACCTGCCTCTGATTCCCCGCCTCTGATTCCCCACCTCTGATTCCCCACTTCTGATTCCCCGCCTCTGATTCCCCGCGTCTGATTCCCCGCCTCTGATTCACCTCCTCTGATTCCCCGCCTCTGATTCCCCGCCTCTGATTCCCCACCTCTGATTGCCCCGCCTCTGATTCGCTGATTCTGATTCCCCGGCTCTGATTCCCCACCTCTGATTCCCCACTTCTGATTCCCCACCTCTGATTCCCCGCCTCTGATTGCACGCCTCTGATTCCCCGCCTCTGATTCCCTGCCTCTGATTCCCCGCCTCTGATTCCCCTCCTCTGATACCCCGCCTCTGATTCCCCACCTCTGATTCCCCGCATCTGATTCCCCGCCTCTGATTCCCCGCCTCTGATTCCCTGCCTCTGATTCCCCACCTCTGATTTCGCGCCTCTGATTCCCCGCCTATGTTTACCCGCCTCTGTTTACCCACCTGTTTCCCCGCCTCTGATTCCCCACCTCAGATTCCCTGCCTCAGATTCCCTGCCTCTGATTCCCTGCCTCTGATTCCCTGCCTCTGATTCCCTGCATCTGATTGCCCGCCTCTGAATCTCCGCCTCTGATTCCCCGCCTCTGATTCCCAACCTCTGATTCCCCGCTTCTGATTCCCTGCCTCTGATTCCCCGCCTCTGATTCACCGCCTCTGATTCCCCGCCTCTGATGCCCCACCTCTGATTCAATGCCTCCCTTTCCGCTCAACTTTCCTGGCCTACTTTTCCCCACATATCTTTCCCCGCCTCTGATTTCCCGCCTCTGATTCCACGCATCTGAATCCCCGCCTATGTTTACCCGCCTCTGTTTAACCGCCTGTTTTCCCGCCTCTGATTCCCCACCACAGATTCCCTGCCTCAGATTCCCTGCCTCAGATTCCCTGCATCAGATTCCCTTCATTTGATTCCCTGCGTCTGGTTCCCTGCCTCTGATTCCCTGCCTCTGATTCCCTGCATCTGATTGCCCGCCTCTGATTCCCCGCCTCTGATTCCCCGCCTCTGATTCCCCGCCTCTGATTCACCGCCTCTGATTCCCCGCCTCTGATTCCCCGCCTCTGATTCCCCACTTCTGATTGCCCGCCTCTGATTCCACGCCTCTGATTCCCCGCCTCTGATTCCCCACCTCTGATTCCCCACTTCTGATTCCCCACCTCTGATTCCCCGCCTCTGATTCCACGCCTCTGATTCCCCACCTCTGATTCCCCACTTCTGATTCCCCACCTCTGATTCTCCGCCTCTGATACCCTGCCTCTGATAACTTTTTACTGATTCCCTGCCTCAGATTCCCTGCCTCCGATTCCCTGCCTCAGATTCCCTGCCTCAGTTTCCCTGCATTAGATTCCCTTCATCTGATTCCCTGCCTCTGATTCCCCGCCTCTGATTCCCCGCATCTGATTCCCCACCTCTGTCTCTACGCCTCTATTTTGCCTGCACTCTTTCCCCTCCACTCTTTCCGTGCCTCTCTTTCCCTCCCTCAATTTCAACAACTCTGTTTGATCTGTTCTGTGTAACTAATTTTCAACACAAAAGTTCCAACCACTATGTTTCGCCCATCTCTTTCGCTGCATCTATTGATGCATCTATGTTTACCCGCTTCTGTTTACCCGCCTGTTTCCCCACATCTCTTTCCCCACCTCTGATTCCACGCCTCTGATTCCCCGCCTCTGATTCCCCGCCTCTGATTCCCCGCCTCTGATTCACCGCCTCCCTTTCCGAGCAACTTTCCTGGCCTACGTTTCCCCACATCTCTTTCCCCACCTCTGATTCCACGCCTCAGATTCGCCGCCTCTGATTTCCTGCCTCTGATTTCCTGCCTCTGATTCCCCGCCTCTGATTCCCCACCTCTGATTCCCCTCTCTGATTTCCCGCCTCTGATTCCCCGCCTCTGATTCCACGCCTCTGATTACCCGCCTCTGATACCCTACCTCTCTTTCCCTGCCTCTATTTCCGTGCCTCTTTCTCTGCATCTCGTTTCCCACATCTCATTTCCCCCTTCTGATAACCCGCATCAGATTCCCTGCCACAGATTCCCTGCCTCAGATTCCCTGCCTCAGATTCCCTGCATCAGATTCCCTTCATCTGATTCCCTGCCTCTGATTCCCCGCCTCTGATTCCCTGCATCTGATTCCCAGCCTCTGTTTACCCGCCTGTTTCTCCGCCTCTGATTCACCACCTCATATTCGCCACCTCAGGTTCCCTGCCTCTGATTCCCTGCCTCTGATTCCCTGCCTCTGATTCCCTGCATCTGATTGCCCGCCTCTGATACCCTGCCTCTGATTCCCCGCCTCTGATTCCCCGCCTCTGATTCCCCGCCTCTGATTTCCCACCTCTGATTCCCCACTTCTGATTCCCCGCCTCTGATTCCCCGTCTGTGATTCCACGCCTCTGATTCCCCACCTCTGATTCCGCGCCTCTGATTCCCCGCCTCTGATACCCCGCCTCTGATTCCCCGCCTCTGATTCCCTGCATCTGATTCCCCGCCTCAGATTCCCCGCCTCTTATTCCCCGACTCTGATTCCCCGCCTCTGATTCCCCGACTCTGATTCCCCGCCTCTGATTCCCCGCCTCTGATTCCCCGCCTATGTTTACCCGCCTCTGTTTACCCGCCTGTTTTCCCACCTCTGATTGCCCACCTCAGATTCCCTGCCTCAGATTCCCTGCCTCAGATTCCCTGCCTCTGATTCCCTGCCTCTGATTCCCTGCATCTGATTGCCCGCCTCTGATTACCTGCCTCTGATTCCCCGCCTCTGATTCCCCACCTCTGATTCCCCACTTCTGATACCCCGCCTCTGATTCCCCGCGTCTGATTCCCCGCCTCTGATTCACCGCCTCTGATTCCCCGCCTCTGATTCCCCGCCTCTGATTCCCCACCTCTGATTGCCCCGCATCTGATTCGCTGATTCTGATTCCCCGCCTCTGATTCCCCACCTCTGATTCCCCACTTCTGATTCCCCGCCTCTGATTCCCCACCTCTGATTCCACGCCTCTGATTCCCCGCCTCTGATTCCCCGCCTCTGATTCCACGCCTCTGATTCACCTCCTCTGATACCCCGCCTCTGATTCCCCACCTCTGATTCCCCGCATCTGATTCCCCACCTCTGATTCCACGCCTCTGATTACCTGCCTCTGATACCCTGCCTCTCTTTCCCTGCCTCTATTTCCGTGCCTCTTTCTCTGCATCTCGTTTCCAACATCTCATTTCCCCCTTCTGATAACCCGCATCAGATTCCCTGCCTCCGATTCCCTGCCTCAGATTCCCTGCCTCAGATTCCCTGCATCAGATTCCCTTCATCTGATTCCCTGCCTCTGATTCCCCGCCTCTGATTCCCCGCCACTGATTCGCCACCTCTGTCTCTACGCCTCTATTTTGCCTGCACTCTTTCCCCTCCACTCTTTCTGTGCCTCTCTTTCCCTCCCTCAATTTCAACAACTCTGTTTGATCTGTTCTGTGTACCTAATTTTCAACACACAAGTTCCAACCACTATGTTTCGCCCATCTCTTTCGCTGCCTCTATTTATGCAGCTATGTTTACCCGCTTCTGTTTACCCGCCTGTTTCCCCACATCTCTTTCCCCACCTCTGATTCCACGCCTCTGATTCCCCGCCTCTGATTCCCCGTCTGTGATTCCACGCCTCTGATTCCCCGCCTCTGATTCCGCGCCTCTGATTCCCCGCCTCTGATACCCCGCCTCTGATTCCCCGCCTCTGATTCCCCACTTCTGATTCCCTGCCTCTGATTCCCCGCCTCTGATTCCCCGCCTCTGATTCCCCGCCTCTGATTCCCCACCTCTGATTCACTGCCTCCCTTTCCGCTCAACTTTCCTGGCCTACTTTTCCCCACATATCTTTCCCCGCCTCTGATTTCCCGCCTCTGATTCCACGCCTCTGATTCCCCGCCTATGTTTACCCGCCTCTGTTTACCCGCCTGTTTTCCTGCCTCTGATTCCCCACCACAGATTCCCTGCCTCAGATTCCCTGCCTCAGATTCCCTGCATCAGATTCCCTTCATTTGATTCCCTGCGTCTGATTCCCTGCCTCTGATTCCCTGCATCTGATTGCCCGCCTCTGATTCCCCGCCTCTGATTCCCCGCCTCTGATTCCCCACCTCTGATTCCCCACTTCTGATTCCCCGCCTCTGATTCCCCGCCTCTGATTCCCCGCCTCTGATTCCCCGCCTCTGATTCACCGCCTCTGATTCCCCACCTCTGATTCCACGCCTCTGATTACCCGCCTCTGATACCCTGCCTCTCTTTCCCTGCCTCTATTTCCGTGCCTCTTTCTCTGCATCTCGTTTCCAACATCTCATTTCCCCCTTCTGATAACCCGCATCAGATTCCCTGCCTCCGATTCCCTGCCTCAGATTCCCTGCCTCAGATTCCCTGCATCAGATTCCCTTCATCTGATTCCCTGCCTCTGATTCCCCGCCTCTGATTCCCCGCCACTGATTCGCCACCTCTGTCTCTACGCCTCTATTTTGCCTGCACTCTTTCCCCTCCACTCTTTCTGTGCCTCTCTTTCCCTCCCTCAATTTCAACAACTCTGTTTGATCTGTTCTGTGTACCTAATTTTCAACACACAAGTTCCAACCACTATGTTTCGCCCATCTCTTTCGCTGCCTCTATTTATGCAGCTATGTTTACCCGCTTCTGTTTACCCGCCTGTTTCCCCACATCTCTTTCCCCACCTCTGATTCCACGCCTCTGATTCCCCGCCTCTGATTCCCCGCCTCTGATTCCCCGCCTCTGATTCACCGCCTCCCTTTCCGCGCAACTTTCCTGGCCTACGTTTCCCCACATCTCTTTCCCCACCTCTGATTCCACGCCTCAGATTCGCCGCCTCTGATTTCCCGCCTCTGATTCCCTGCCTCTGATTCCCTGCCTCTGATTCCCCACCTCTGATTCCCCCCTCTGATTCCCCGCCTCTGATTCCCAGCCTCTGATTCCCCACCTCTGATTCCCCGCCTCTGATTCCCTGCCTGTCTTTCCCTGCCTCTCTTTCCGTGCCTCTTTCTCTGCATCTCGTTTCCCACATCTCATTTCCCCCTTCTGATAACCCGCATCAGATTCCCTGCCACAGATTCCCTGCCTCAGATTCCCTGCCTCAGATTCCCTGCATCAGATTCCCTTCATCTGATTCCCTGCCTCTGATTCCCCGCCTCTGATTCCCCACCTCTGATTCCCTGCCTCAGATTCCCTGCCTCTGATTCCCTGCCTCTGATTCCCTGCCTCTGATTTCCTGCATCTGATTGCCCGCCTCTGATTCTCTGCCTCTGATTCCCCGCCTCTGATTCCCCGCCTCTGATTCGCCACCTCTGATTCCCCGCCTCTGATTTCCCACCTCTGATTCCCTGCCTCTGATAACCTGCCTCTGAATCCCTGCCTCTGATTCCCGGCCTCTGAGTCCCCACCTCTGATTCCCCGTGTCCGATTCCGCACCCATGTTTCACCACCTCTGTTGCTCTGCTTCTGATTTCCCGGCTCAGATTCACCGGCTCTGATTCCGCACATCTGATTCCACGCCTCTCTTTCTGTGTCTCTGATTCCCCGCCTCTGATTCCACGCCTCTGATTACCCGCCTCTGATACCCTGCCTCTCTTTCCCTGCCTCTATTTCCGTGCCTCTTTCTCTGCATCTCGTTTCCCACATCTCATTTCCCCCTTCTGATAACCCGCATCAGATTCCCTGCCACAGATTCCCTGCCTCAGATACCCTGCCTCAGATTCCCTGCATCAGATTCCCTTCATCTGATTCCCTGCCTCTGATTCCGCGCGGCTGATTCCCTGCCTCTGATTCCCCACCTCTGTTTTCCCGACTGTTTCCCCGCCTCTGATTCACCACCTCATATTCGCCATCTCAGGTTCCCTGCCTCTGATTCCCTGCCTCTGATTCCCTGCCTCTGATTCCCTGCATCTGATTGCCCGCCTCTGATACCCTGCCTCTGATTCCCCGCCTCTGATTCCCCGCCTCTGATTCCCAGCCTCTGATTTCCCACCTCTGATTCCCCACTTCTGATTCCCCGCCTCTGATTCCCCGTCTCTGATTCCACGCTTCTGATTCCCCGCCTCTGATTCCGCGCCTCTGATTCCCCGCCTCTGATACCCCGCCTCTGATTCCCCGCCTCTGATTCCCTGCATCTGATTCCCCGCCTCAGATTCCCCGCCTCTGATTCCCCGACTCTGATTCCCCGCCTCTGATTCCCCGCCTCTGATTCCCCGCCTCTGATTCCCCGCCTATGTTTACCCGCCTCTGTTTACCCGCCTGTTTTCCCGCCTCTGATTGCCCACCTCAGATTCCCTGCCTCAGATTCCCTGCCTCAGATTCCCTGCCTCTGATTCCCTGCCTCTGATTCCCTGCATCTGATTGCCCGCCTCTGATTACCTGCCTCTGATTCCCCGCCTCTGATTCCCCACCTCTGATTCCCCACTTCGGATTCCCCGCCTCTGATTCCCCGCGTCTGATTCCCCGCCTCTGATTCACCTCCTCTGATTCCCCGCCTCTGATTCCCCGCCTCTGATTCCCCACCTCTGATTGCCCCGCCTCTGATTCGCTGATTCTGATTCCCCGGCTCTGATTCCCCACCTCTGATTCCCCACTTCGGATTCCCCACCTCTGATTCCCCGCCTCTGATTGCACGCCTCTGATTCCCCGCCTCTGATTCCCTGCCTCTGATTCCCCGCCTCTGATTCCCCTCCTCTGATACCCCGCCTCTGATTCCCCACCTCTGATTCCCCGCATCTGATTCCCCGCCTCTGATTCCCCGCCTCTGATTCCCTGCCTCTGATTCCCCACCTCTGATTTCGCGCCTCTGATTCCCCGCCTATGTTTACCCGCCTCTGTTTACCCACCTGTTTCCCCGCCTCTGATTCCCCACCTCAGATTCCCTGCCTCAGATTCCCTGCCTCTGATTCCCTGCCTCCGATTCCCTGCCTCTGATTCCCTGCATCTGATTGCCCGCCTCTGATTCTCCGCCTCTGATTCCCCGCCTCTGATTCCCAACCTCTGATTCCCCGCTTCTGATTCCCTGCCTCTGATTCCCCGCCTCTGATTCACCGCCTCTGATTCCCCGCCTCTGATGCCCCACCTCTGATTCAATGCCTCCCTTTCCGCTCAACTTTCCTGGCCTACTTTTCCCCACATATCTTTCCCCGCCTCTGATTTCCCGCCTCTGATTCCACGCCTCTGAATCCCCGCCTATGTTTACCCGCCTCTGTTTAACCGCCTGTTTTCCCGCCTCTGATTCCCCACCACAGATTCCCTGCCTCAGATTCCCTGCCTCAGATTCCCTGCATCAGATTCCCTTCATTTGATTCCCTGCGTCTGGTTCCCTGCCTCTGATTCCCTGCCTCTGATTCCCTGCATCTGATTGCCCGCCTCTGATTCCCCGCCTCTGATTCCCCACCTCTGATTCTCCACTTCTGATTCCCCGCCTCTGATTCCCCGCCTCTGATTCCCCGCCTCTGATTCACCGCCTCTGATTCCCCGCCTCTGATTCCCCGCCTCTGATTCCCCACTTCTGATTGCCCGCCTCTGATTCCACGCCTCTGATTCCCCGCCTCTGATTTCCCACCTCTGATTCCCCACTTCTGATTCCCCACCTCTGATTCCCCGCCTCTGATTCCACGCCTCTGATTCCCCACCTCTGATTCCCCACTTCTGATTCCCCACCTCTGATTCTCCGCCTCTGATACCCTGCCTCTGATAACTTTTTACTGATTCCCTGCCTCAGATTCCCTGCCTCCGATTCCCTGCCTCAGATTCCCTGCCTCAGTTTCCCTGCATTAGATTCCCTTCATCTGATTCCCTGCCTCTGATTCCCCGCCTCTGATTCCCCGCATCTGATTCCCCACCTCTGTCTCTACGCCTCTATTTTGCCTGCACTCTTTCCCCTCCACTCTTTCCGTGCCTCTCTTTCCCTCCCTCAATTTCAACAACTCTGTTTGATCTGTTCTGTGTAACTAATTTTCAACACAAAAGTTCCAACCACTATGTTTCGCCCATCTCTTTCGCTGCATCTATTGATGCATCTATGTTTACCCGCTTCTGTTTACCCGCCTGTTTCCCCACATCTCTTTCCCCACCTCTGATTCCACGCCTCTGATTCCCCGCCTCTGATTCCCCGCCTCTGATTCCCCGCCTCTGATTCACCGCCTCCCTTTCCGAGCAACTTTCCTGGCCTACGTTTCCCCACATCTCTTTCCCCACCTCTGATTCCACGCCTCAGATTCGCCGCCTCTGATTTCCTGCCTCTGATTCCCTGCCTCTGATTCCCCGCCTCTGATTCCCCACCTCTGATTCCCCTCTCTGATTTCCCGCCTCTGATTCCCCGCCTCTGATTCCACGCCTCTGATTACCCGCCTCTGATACCCTACCTCTCTTTCCCTGCCTCTATTTCCGTGCCTCTTTCTCTGCATCTCGTTTCCCACATCTCATTTCCCCCTTCTGATAACCCGCATCAGATTCCCTGCCACAGATTCCCTGCCTCAGATTCCCTGCCTCAGATTCCCTGCATCAGATTCCCTTCATCTGATTCCCTGCCTCTGATTCCCCGCCTCTGATTCCCTGCATCTGATTCCCAGCCTCTGTTTACCCGCCTGTTTCTCCGCCTCTGATTCACCACCTCATATTCGCCACCTCAGGTTCCCTGCCTCTGATTCCCTGCCTCTGATTCCCTGCCTCTGATTCCCTGCATCTCTTTGCCCGCCTCTGATACCCTGCCTCTGATTCCCCGCCTCTGATTCCCCGCCTCTGATTCCCCGCCTCTGATTTCCCACCTCTGATTCCCCACTTCTGATTCCCCGCCTCTGATTCCCCGTCTGTGATTCCATGCCTCTGATTCCCCGCCTCTGATTCCGCGCCTCTGATTCCCCGCCTCTGATACCCCGCCTCTGATTCCCCGCCTCTGATTCCCTGCATCTGATTCCCCGCCTCAGATTCCCCGCCTCTTATTCCCCGACTCTGATTCCCCGCCTCTGATTCCCCGACTCTGATTCCCCGCCTCTGATTCCCCGCCTCTGATTCCCCGCCTATGTTTACCCGCCTCTGTTTACCCGCCTGTTTTCCCGCCTCTGATTGCCCACCTCAGATTCCCTGCCTCAGATTCCCTGCCTCAGATTCCCTGCCTCTGATTCCCTGCCTCTGATTCCCTGCATCTGATTGGCCGCCTCTGATTACCTGCCTCTGATTCCCCGCCTCTGATTCCCCACCTCTGATTCCCCACTTCTGATACCCCGCCTCTGATACCCCACGTCTGATTCCCCGCCTCTGATTCACCGCCTCTGATTCCCCGCCTCTGATTCCCCGCCTCTGATTCCACGCCTCTGATTCCCCGCCTCTGATTCCCCGCCTCTGATTCCACGCCTCTGATTCCCCTCCTCTGATACCCCGCCTCTGATTCCCCACCTCTGATTCCCCGCATCTGATTCCCCACCTCTGATTCCACGCCTCTGATTACCTGCCTCTGATACCCTGCCTCTCTTTCCCTGCCTCTATTTCCGTGCCTCTTTCTCTGCATCTCGTTTCCAACATCTCATTTCCCCCTTCTGATAACCCGCATCAGATTCCCTGCCTCCGATTCCCTGCCTCAGATTCCCTGCCTCAGATTCCCTGCATCAGATTCCCTTCATCTGATTCCCTGCCTCTGATTCCCCGCCTCTGATTCCCCGCCACTGATTCGCCACCTCTGTCTCTACGCCTCTATTTTGCCTGCACTCTTTCCCCTCCACTCTTTCTGTGCCTCTCTTTCCCTCCCTCAATTTCAACAACTCTGTTTGATCTGTTCTGTGTACCTAATTTTCAACACACAAGTTCCAACCACTATGTTTCGCCCATCTCTTTCGCTGCCTCTATTTATGCAGCTATGTTTACCCGCTTCTGTTTACCCGCCTGTTTCCCCACATCTCTTTCCGCACCTCTGATTCCACGCCTCTGATTCCCCGCCTCTGATTCCCCGCCTCTGATTCCCCGCCTCTGATTCACCGCCTCCCTTTCCGCGCAACTTTCCTGGCCTACGTTTCCCCACATCTCTTTCCCCACCTCTGATTCCACGCCTCAGATTCGCCGCCTCTGATTTCCCGCCTCTGATTCCCTGCCTCTGATTCCCTGCCTCTGATTCCCCACCTCTGATTCCCCCCTCTGATTCCCCGCCTCTGATTCCCAGCCTCTGATTCCCCACCTCTGATTCCCCGCCTCTGATTCCCTGCCTGTCTTTCCCTGCCTCTATTTCCGTGCCTCTTTCTCTGCATCTCGTTTCCCACATCTCATTTCCCCCTTCTGATAACCCGCATCAGATTCCCTGCCACAGATTCCCTGCCTCAGATTCCCTGCCTCAGATTCCCTGCATCAGATTCCCTTCATCTGATTCCCTGCCTCTGATTCCCCGCCTCTGATTCCCCACCTCTGATTCCCTGCCTCAGATTCCCTGCCTCTGATTCCCTGCCTCTGATTCCCTGCCTCTGATTTCCTGCATCTGATTGCCCGCCTCTGATTCTCCGCCTCTGATTCCCCGCCTCTGATTCCCCGCCTCTGATTCGCCGCCTCTGATTCCCCGCCTCTGATTTCCCACCTCTGATTCCCTGCCTCTGATAACCTGCCTCTGAATCCCTGCCTCTGATTCCCGGCCTCTGAGTCCCCACCTCTGATTCCCCGTGTCCGATTCCGTACCCATGTTTCACCACCTCTGTTGCTCTGCTTCTGATTTCCCGGCTCAGATTCACCGGCTCTGATTCCGCACATCTGATTCCACGCCTCTCTTTCTGTGTCTCTGATTCCCCGCCTCTGATTCCACGCCTCTGATTACCCGCCTCTGATACCCTGCCTCTCTTTCCCTGCCTCTATTTCCGTGCCTCTTTCTCTGCATCTCGTTTCCCACATCTCATTTCCCCCTTCTGATAACCCGCATCAGATTCCCTGCCACAGATTCCCTGCCTCAGATACCCTGCCTCAGATTCCCTGCATCAGATTCCCTTCATCTGATTCCCTGCCTCTGATTCCCCGCGGCTGATTCCCTGCCTCTGATTCCCTGCCTCTGTTTTCCCGACTGTTTCCCCGCCTCTGATTCACCACCTCATATTCGCCATCTCAGGTTCCCTGCCTCTGATTCCCTGCCTCTGATTCCCTGCCTCTGATTCCCTGCATCTGATTGCCCGCCTCTGATACCCTGCCTCTGATTCCCCGCCTCTGATTCCCCGCCTCTGATTCCCAGCCTCTGATTTCCCACCTCTGATTCCCCACTTCTGATTCCCCGCCTCTGATTCCCCGTCTCTGATTCCACGCCTCTGATTCCCCGCCTCTGATTCCGCGCCTCTGATTCCCCGCCTCTGATACCCCGCCTCTGATTCCCCGCCTCTGATTCCCTGCATCTGATTCCCCGCCTCAGATTCCCCGCCTCTGATTCCCCGACTCTGATTCCCCGCCTCTGATTCCCCGCCTCTGATTCCCCGCCTCTGATTCCCCGCCTATGTTTACCCGCCTCTGTTTACCCGCCTGTTTTCCCGCCTCTGATTGCCCACCTCAGATTCCCTGCCTCAGATTCCCTGCCTCAGATTCCCTGCCTCTGATTCCCTGCCTCAGATTCCCTGCCTCAGATTCCCTGCCTCTGATTCCCTGCCTCTGATTCCCTGCATCTGATTCCCCGCCTCTGATTCCCCACCTCTGATTCCCCACTTCTGATTCCCCGCCTCTGATTCCCCGCGTCTGATTCCCCGCCTCTGATTCACCTCCTCTGATTCCCCGCCTCTGATTCCCCGCCACTGATTCCCCACCTCTTATTGCCCCGCCTCTGATTCGCTGATTCAGATTCCCCGGCTCTGATTCCCCACCTCTGATTCCCCACTTCTGTTTCCCCACCTCTGATGCCCCGCCTCTGATTGCACGCCTGATTCCCCGCCTCTGATTCCCCGCCTCTGATTCCCCGCCTCTGATTCCCCTCCTCTGATACCCCGCCTCTGATTCCCCACCTCTGATTCCCCGCATCTGATTCCCCGCCTCTGATTCCCCGCCTCTGATTCCCTGCCTCTGATTCCCCACCTCTGATTTCGCGCCTCTGATTCCCCGCCTATGTTTACCCGCCTCTGTTTACCCACCTGTTTCCCCGCCTCTGATTCCCCACCTCAGATTCCCTGCCTCAGATTCCCAGCCTCTGAATCCCTGCCTCTGATTCCCTGCCTCTGATTCCCTGCATCTGATTGCCCGCCTCTGATTCTCCGCCTCTGATTCCCCGCCTCTGATTCCCAACCTCTGATTCCCCGCTTCTGATTCCCTGCCTCTGATTCCCCGCCTCTGATTCACCGCCTCTGATTCCCCGCCTCTGATTCCCCACCTCTGATTCAATGCCTCCCTTTCCGCTCAACTTTCCTGGCCTACTTTTCCCCACATATCTTTCCCCGCCTCTGATTTCCCGCCTCTGATTCCACGCCTCTGAATCCCCGCCTATGTTTACCCGCCTCTGTTTAACCGCCTGTTTTCCCGCCTCTGATTCCCCACCATTGATTCCCTGCCTCAGATTCCCTGCCTCAGATTCCCTGCATCAGATTCCCTTCATTTGATTCCCTGCGTCTGGTTCCCTGCCTCTGATTCCCTGCCTCTGATTCCCTGCATCTGATTGCCCGCCTCTGATTCCCCGCCTCTGATTCCCCACCTCTGATTCCCCACTTCTGATTCCCCGCCTCTGATTCCCCGCCTCTGATTCCCCGCCTCTGATTCACCGCCTCTGATTCCCCGCCTCTGATTCCCCGCCTCTGATTCCCCACTTCTGATTGCCCGCCTCTGATTCCACGCCTCTGATTCCCCGCCTCTGATTCCCCACCTCTGATTCCCCACTTCTGATTCCCCACCTCTGATTCCCCGCCTCTGATTCCACGCCTCTGATTCCCCACCTCTGATTCCCCACTTCTGATTCCCCACCTCTGATTCTCCGCCTCTGATACCCTGCCTCTGATAACTTTTTACTGATTCCCTGCCTCAGATTCCCTGCCTCCGATTCCCTGCCTCAGATTCCCTGCCTCAGTTTCCCTGCATTAGATTCCCTTCATCTGATTCCCTGCCTCTGATTCCCCGCCTCTGATTCCCCGCATCTGATTCCCCACCTCTGTCTCTACGCCTCTATTTTGCCTGCACTCTTTCCCCTCCACTCTTTCCGTGCCTCTCTTTCCCTCCCTCAATTTCAACAACTCTGTTTGATCTGTTCTGTGTAACTAATTTTCAACACAAAAGTTCCAACCACTATGTTTCGCCCATCTCTTTCGCTGCATCTATTGATGCAGCTATGTTTACCCGCTTCTGTTTACCCGCCTGTTTCCCCACATCTCTTTCCCCACCTCTGATTCCACGCCTCTGATTCCCCGCCTCTGATTCCCCGCCTCTGATTCCCCGCCTCTGATTCACCGCCTCCCTTTCCGAGCAACTTTCCTGGCCTACGTTTCCCCACATCTCTTTCCCCACCTCTGATTCCACGCCTCAGATTCGCCGCCTCTGATTTCCTGCCTCTGATTCCCTGCCTCTGATTCCCCGCCTCTGATTCCCCACCCCTGATTCCCCTCTCTGATTTCCCGCCTCTGATTCCCCGCCTCTGATTCCACGCCTCTGATTACCCGCCTCTGATACCCTATCTCTCTTTCCCTGCCTCTATTTCCGTGCCTCTTTCTCTGCATCTCGTTTCCCACATCTCATTTCCCCCTTCTGATAACCCGCATCAGATTCCCTGCCACAGATTCCCTGCCTCAGATTCCCTGCCTCAGATTCCCTGCATCAGATTCCCTTCATCTGATTCCCTGCCTCTGATTCCCCGCCTCTGATTCCCTGCATCTGATTCCCAGCCTCTGTTTACCCGCCTGTTTCTCCGCCTCTGATTCACCACCTCATATTCGCCACCTCAGGTTCCCTGCCTCTGATTCCCTGCCTCTGATTCCCTGCCTCTGATTCCCTGCATCTGATTGCCCGCCTCTGATACCCTGCCTCTGATTCCCCGCCTCTGATTCCCCGCCTCTGATTCCCCGCCTCTGATTTCCCACCTCTGATTCCCCACTTCTGATTCCCCGCCTCTGATTCCCCGTCTGTGATTCCACGCCTCTGATTCCCCGCCTCTGATTCCGCGCCTCTGATTCCCCGCCTCTGATACCCCGCCTCTGATTCCCCGCCTCTGATTCCCTGCATCTGATTCCCCGCCTCAGATTCCCCGCCTCTTATTCCCCGACTCTGATTCCCCGCCTCTGATTCCCCGACTCTGATTCCCCGCCTCTGATTCCCCGCCTCTGATTCCCCGCCTATGTTTACCCGCCTCTGTTTACCCGCCTGTTTTCCCGCCTCTGATTGCCCACCTCAGATTCCCTGCCTCAGATTCCCTGCCTCAGATTCCCTGCCTCTGATTCCCTGCCTCTGATTCCCTGCATCTGATTGCCCGCCTCTGATTACCTGCCTCTGATTCCCCGCCTCTGATTCCCCACCTCTGATTCCCCACTTCTGATACCCCGCCTCTGATTCCCCGCGTCTGATTCCCCACCTCTGATTCACCGCCTCTGATTCCCCGCCTCTGATTCCCCGCCTCTGATTCCCCACCTCTGATTGCCCCGCCTCTGATTCGCTGATTCTGATTCCCCGCCTCTGATTCCCCACCTCTGATTCCCCACTTCTGATTCCCCGCCTCTGATTCCCCGCCTCTGATTCCACGCCTCTGATTCCCCGCCTCTGATTCCCCGCCTCTGATTCCACGCCTCTGATTCCCCTCCTCTGATACCCCGCCTCTGATTCCCCACCTCTGATTCCCCGCATCTGATTCCCCGCCTCTGATTCCCCGCCTCTGATTCCCTGCCTCTGATTCCCCGCCTCTGATTCCGCGCCTCTGATTCCCCGCCTATGTTTACCCACCTCTGTTTACCCACCTGTTTCCCCGCCTCTGATTCCGCGCCTCTGATTCCCCGCCTATGTTTACCCACCTCTGTTTACCCACCTGTTTCCCCGCCTCTGATTCCCCACCTCAGATTCCCTGCCTCAGATTCCCCGCCTCTGATTCTCCGCCTCTGATTCCCCGCCTCTGATTCCCCACCTCTGATTCCCCACTTCTGATTCCCCGCCTCTGACTCCCCGCCTCTGATTCCCCGCCTCTGATTCCCCGCCTCTGATTCCCCACCTCTGATTCACTGCCTCCCTTTCCGCTCAACTTTCCGGCCTACTTTTCCCCACATATCTTTCCCCGCCTCTGATTTCCCGCCTCTGATTCCACGCCTCTGATTCCCCGCCTATGTTTACCCGCCTCTGTTTACCCGCCTGTTTTCCCGCCTCTGATTCCCCACCACAGATTCCCTGCCTCAGATTCCCTGCCTCAGATTCCCTGCCTCTGATTCTCTGCATCTGATTGCCCGCCTCTGATTCCCCGCCTCTGATTCCCCGCCTCTGATTCCCCACCTCTGATTCCCCACTTCTGATTCCACGCCTCTGATTCCCCGCCTCTGATTCCCCGCCTCTGATTCACCGCCTCTGATTCCCCGCCTCTGATTCCCCGCCTCTGATTCCCCACTTCTGATTGCCCGCCTCTGATTCCACGCCTCTGATTCCCCGCCTCTGATTCCCCACCTCTGATTCCCCACTTCTGATTCCCCACCTCTGATTCCCCGCCTCTGATTCCACGCCTCTGATTCCCCACCTCTGATTCCCCACTTCTGATTCCCCACCTCTGATTCTCCGCCTCTGATACCCTGCCTCTGATAACTTTTTACTGATTCCCTGCCTCAGATTCCCTGCCTCCGATTCCCTGCCTCAGATTCCCTGCCTCAGATTCCCTGCATCAGATTCCCTTCATCTGATTCCCTGCCTCTGATTCCCCGCCTCTGATTCCCCGCCTCTGATTCCCCACCTCTGTCTCTACGCCTCTATTTTGCCTGCACTCTTTCCCCTCCACTCTTTCTGTGCCTCTCTTTCCCTCCCTCAATTTCAACAACTCTGTTTGATCTGTTCTGTGTACCTAATTTTCAACACACAAGTTCCAACCACTATGTTTCGCCCATCTCTTTCGCTGCCTCTATTTATGCAGCTATGTTTACCCGCTTCTGTTTACCCGCCTGTTTCCCCACATCTCTTTCCCCACCTCTGATTCCACGCCTCTGATTCCCCGCCTCTGATTCCCCGCCTCTGATTCCCCGCCTCTGATTCACCGCCTCCCATTCCGCGCAACTTTCCTGGCCTACGTTTCCCCACATCTCTTTCCCCACCTCTGATTCCACGCCTCAGATTTGCCGCCTCTGATTTCCTGCCTCTGATTCCCTGCCTCTGATTCCCTTCCTCTGATTCCCCACCTCTGATTCCCCCCTCTGATTCCCCGCCTCTGATTCCCAGCCTCTGATTCACCACCTCTGATTCCCCGCCTCTGATTCCCTGCCTCTCTTTCCCTACCTCTATTTCCGTGCCTCTTTCTCTGCATCTCGTTTCCCACATCTCATTTCCCCCTTCTGATAACCCGCATCAGATTCCCTGCCACAGATTCCCTGCCTCAGATTCCCTGCCTCAGATTCCCTGCATCAGATTCCCTTCATATGATGCCCTGCCTCTGATTCCACGCCTCTGATTCCCCACCTCTGATTCCCTGGCTCAGATTCCCTGCCTCTGATTCCCTGCCTCTGATTCCCTGCCTCTGATTTCCTGCATCTGATTGCCCGCCTCTGATTCTCCGCCTCTGATTCCCCGCCTCTGATTCCCCGCCTCTGATTCCCCGCCTCTTGATTCCCCGCCTCTGATTCCCCACCTCTGATTCCCTGCCTCTGATAACCTGCCTCTGATTCCCTGCCTCTGATTCCCGGCCTCTGAATCCCCACCTCTGATTCCCCGTGTCCGATTCCGCACCCATGTTTCACCACCTCTGTTGCTCTGCTTCTGATTTCCCGGCTCAGATTCAGCGGCTCTGATTCCGCACCTCTGATTCCACGCCTCTCTTTCTGTGTCTCTGATTCCCCGCCTCTGATTCCACGCCTCTGATTACCCGCCTCTGATACCCTGCCTCTCTTTCCCTGCCTCTATATCCGTGCCTCTTTCTCTGCATCTCGTTTCCCACATCTCATTTCCCCCTTCTGATAACCCGCATCAGATTCCCTGCCACAGATTCCCTGCCTCAGATACCCTGCCTCAGATTCCCTGCATGAGATTCCCTTCATCTGATTCCCTGCCTCTGATTCCCCGCGGCTGATTCCCTGCATCTGATTCCCCGCCTCTGTTTACCCGCCTGTTTCCCCGCCTCTGATTCACCACCTCATATTCGCCACCTCAGGTTCCCTGCCTCTGATTCCCTGCCTCTGATTCCCTGCCTCTGATTCCATGCATCTGATTGCCCGCCTCTGATACCCTGCCTCTGATTCCCAGCCTCTGATTCCCCGCCTCTGATTCCCCGCGTCTGATTTCCCACCTCTGATTCCCCACTTCTGATTCCCCGCCTCTGATTCCCCGTCTCTGATTCCACGCCTCTGATTCCCCGCCTCTGATTCAGCACCTCTGATTCCCCGCCTCTGATACCCCTGCCTCTGATTCCCTGCCTCTGATTTCCTGCATCTGATTGCCCGCCTCTGATTCTCCGCCTCAGATTCCCCGCCTCTGATTCCCCGCCTCTGATTCCCCGCCTCTTGATTCCCCGCCTCTGATTCCCCACCTCTGATTCCCTGCCTCTGATAACCTGCCTCTGATTCCCTGCCTCTGATTCCCGGCCTCTGAATCCCCACCTCTGATTCCCCGTGTCCGATTCCGCACCCATGTTTCACCACCTCTGTTGCTCTGCTTCTGATTTCCCGGCTCAGATTCAGCGGCTCTGATTCCGCACCTCTGATTCCACGCCTCTCTTTCTGTGTCTCTGATTCCCCGCCTCTGATTCCACGCCTCTGATTACCCGCCTCTGATACCCTGCCTCTCTTTCCCTGCCTCTATATCCGTGCCTCTTTCTCTGCATCTCGTTTCCCACATCTCATTTCCCCCTTCTGATAACCCGCATCAGATTCCCTGCCACAGATTCCCTGCCTCAGATACCCTGCCTCAGATTCCCTGCATGAGATTCCCTTCATCTGATTCCCTGCCTCTGATTCCCCGCGGCTGATTCCCTGCATCTGATTCCCCGCCTCTGTTTACCCGCCTGTTTCCCCGCCTCTGATTCACCACCTCATATTCGCCACCTCAGGTTCCCTGCCTCTGATTCCCTGCCTCTGATTCCCTGCCTCTGATTCCCTGCATCTGATTGCCCGCCTCTGATACCCTGCCTCTGATTCCCCGCCTCTGATTCCCCGCCTCTGATTCCCCCCTCTGATTCCCCGCCTCTGATTCCCAGCCTCTGATTCACCACCTCTGATTCCCCGCCTCTGATTCCCTGCCTCTCTTTCCCTACCTCTATTTCCGTGCCTCTTTCTCTGCATCTCGTTTCCCACATCTCATTTCCCCCTTCTGATAACCCGCATCAGATTCCCTGCCACAGATTCCCTGCCTCAGATTCCCTGCCTCAGATTCCCTGCATCAGATTCCCTTCATATGATGCCCTGCCTCTGATTCCACGCCTCTGATTCCCCACCTCTGATTCCCCACCTCTGATTCCCTACTTCTGATACCCCGCCTCTGATTCCCCGCGTCTGATTCCCCACCTCTGATTCACCGCCTCTGATTCCCCGCCTCTGATTCCCCGCCTCTGATTCCCCACCTCTGATTCCCCGCCTCTGATTCCCCACCTCTGATTCCCTACTTCTGATACCCCGCCTCTGATTCCCCGCGTCTGATTCCCCACCTCTGATTCACCGCCTCTGATTCCCCGCCTCTGATTCCCCGCCTCTGATTCCCCACCTCTGATTGCCCCGCCTCTGATTCGCTGATTCTGATTCCCCGCCTCTGATTCCCCACCTCTGATTCCCCACTTCTGATTCCCCGCCTCTGATTCCCCGCCTCTGATTACCTGCCTCTGATACCCTGCCTCTCTTTCCCTGCCTCTATTTCCGTGCCTCTTTCTCTGCATCTCGTTTCCAACATCTCATTTCCCCCTTCTGATAACCCGCATCAGATTCCCTGCCTCCGATTCCCTGCCTCAGATTCCCTGCCTCAGATTCCCTGCATCAGATTCCCTTCATCTGATTCCCTGCCTCTGATTCCCCGCCTCTGATTCCCCGCCACTGATTCGCCACCTCTGTCTCTACGCCTCTATTTTGCCTGCACTCTTTCCCCTCCACTCTTTCTGTGCCTCTCTTTCCCTCCCTCAATTTCAACAACTCTGTTTGATCTGTTCTGTGTACCTAATTTTCAACACACAAGTTCCAACCACTATGTTTCGCCCATCTCTTTCGCTGCCTCTATTTATGCAGCTATGTTTACCCGCTTCTGTTTACCCGCCTGTTTCCCCACATCTCTTTCCGCACCTCTGATTCCACGCCTCTGATTCCCCGCCTCTGATTCCCCGCCTCTGATTCCCCGCCTCTGATTCACCGCCTCCCTTTCCGCGCAACTTTCCTGGCCTACGTTTCCCCACATCTCTTTCCCCACCTCTGATTCCACGCCTCAGATTCGCCGCCTCTAATTTCCCGCCTCTGATTCCCTGCCTCTGATTCCCTGCCTCTGATTCCCCACCTCTGATTCCCCCCTCTGATTCCCCGCCTCTGATTCCCAGCCTCTGATTCCCCACCTCTGATTCCCCGCCTCTGATTCCCTGCCTGTCTTTCCCTGCCTCTATTTCCGTGCCTCTTTCTCTGCATCTCGTTTCCCACATCTCATTTCCCCCTTCTGATAACCCGCATCAGATTCCCTGCCACAGATTCCCTGCCTCAGATTCCCTGCCTCAGATTCCCTGCATCAGATTCCCTTCATCTGATTCCCTGCCTCTGATTCCCCGCCTCTGATTCCCCACCTCTGATTCCCTGCCTCAGATTCCCTGCCTCTGATTCCCTGCCTCTGATTCCCTGCCTCTGATTTCCTGCATCTGATTGCCCGCCTCTGATTCTCCGCCTCTGATTCCCCGCCTCTGATTCCCCGCCTCTGATTCGCCGCCTCTGATTCCCCGCCTCTGATTTCCCACCTCTGATTCCCTGCCTCTGATAACCTGCCTCTGAATCCCTGCCTCTGATTCCCGGCCTCTGAGTCCCCACCTCTGATTCCCCGTGTCCGATTCCGCACCCATGTTTCACCACCTCTGTTGCTCTGCTTCTGATTTCCCGGCTCAGATTCACCGGCTCTGATTCCGCACATCTGATTCCACGCCTCTCTTTCTGTGTCTCTGATTCCCCGCCTCTGATTCCACGCCTCTGATTACCCGCCTCTGATACCCTGCCTCTCTTTCCCTGCCTCTATTTCCGTGCCTCTTTCTCTGCATCTCGTTTCCCACATCTCATTTCCCCCTTCTGATAACCCGCATCAGATTCCCTGCCACAGATTCCCTGCCTCAGATACCCTGCCTCAGATTCCCTGCATCAGATTCCCTTCATCTGATTCCCTGCCTCTGATTCCCCGCGGCTGATTCCCTGCCTCTGATTCCCTGCCTCTGTTTTCCCGACTGTTTCCCCGCCTCTGATTCACCACCTCATATTCGCCATCTCAGGTTCCCTGCCTCTGATTCCCTGCCTCTGATTCCCTGCCTCTGATTCCCTGCATCTGATTGCCCGCCTCTGATACCCTGCCTCTGATTCCCCGCCTCTGATTCCCCGCCTCTGATTCCCAGCCTCTGATTTCCCACCTCTGATTCCCCACTTCTGATTCCCCGCCTCTGATTCCCCGTCTCTGATTCCACGCCTCTGATTCCCCGCCTCTGATTCCGCGCCTCTGATTCCCCGCCTCTGATACCCCGCCTCTGATTCCCCGCCTCTGATTCCCTGCATCTGATTCCCCGCCTCAGATTCCCCGCCTCTGATTCCCCGACTCTGATTCCCCGCCTCTGATTCCCCGCCTCTGATTCCCCGCCTCTGATTCCCCGCCTATGTTTACCCGCCTCTGTTTACCCGCCTGTTTTCCCGCCTCTGATTGCCCACCTCAGATTCCCTGCCTCAGATTCCCTGCCTCAGATTCCCTGCCTCTGATTCCCTGCCTCAGATTCCCTGCCTCAGATTCCCTGCCTCTGATTCCCTGCCTCTGATTCCCTGCATCTGATTCCCCGCCTCTGATTCCCCACCTCTGATTCCCCACTTCTGATTCCCCGCCTCTGATTCCCCGCGTCTGATTCCCCGCCTCTGATTCACCTCCTCTGATTCCCCGCCTCTGATTCCCCGCCTCTGATTCCCCACCTCTTATTGCCCCGCCTCTGATTCGCTGATTCAGATTCCCCGGCTCTGATTCCCCACCTCTGATTCCCCACTTCTGTTTCCCCACCTCTGATTCCCCGCCTCTGATTGCACGCCTCTGATTCCCCGCCTCTGATTCCCCGCCTCTGATTCCCCGCCTCTGATTCCCCTCCTCTGATACCCCGCCTCTGATTCCCCACCTCTGATTCCCCGCATCTGATTCCCCGCCTCTGATTCCCCGCCTCTGATTCCCTGCCTCTGATTCCCCACCTCTGATTTCGCGCCTCTGATTCCCCGCCTATGTTTACCCGCCTCTGTTTACCCACCTGTTTCCCCGCCTCTGATTCCCCACCTCAGATTCCCTGCCTCAGATTCCCTGCCTCTGAATCCCTGCCTCTGATTCCCTGCCTCTGATTCCCTGCATCTGATTGCCCGCCTCTGATTCTCCGCCTCTGATTCCCCGCCTCTGATTCCCAACCTCTGATTCCCCGCTTCTGATTCCCTGCATCTGATTCCCCGCCTCTGATTCACCGCCTCTGATTCCCCGCCTCTGATTCCCCACCTCTGATTCAATGCCTCCCTTTCCGCTCAACTTTCCTGGCCTACTTTTCCCCACATATCTTTCCCCGCCTCTGATTTCCCGCCTCTGATTCCACGCCTCTGATTCCCCGCCTCTGATTCCCCACCTCTGATTCCCCACTTCTGATTCCCCACCTCTGATTCCCCGCCTCTGATTCCACGCCTCTGATTCCCCACCTCTGATTCCCCACTTCTGATTCCCCACCTCTGATTCTCCGCCTCTGATACCCTGCCTCTGATAACTTTTTACTGATTCCCTGCCTCAGATTCCCTGCCTCCGATTCCCTGCCTCAGATTCCCTGCCTCAGATTCCCTGCATCAGATTCCCTTCATCTGATTCCCTGCCTCTGATTCCCCGCCTCTGATTCCCCGCCTCTGATTCCCCACCTCTGTCTCTACGCCTCTATTTTGCCTGCACTCTTTCCCCTCCACTCTTTCTGTGCCTCTCTTTCCCTCCCTCAATTTCAACAACTCTGTTTGATCTGTTCTGTGTACCTAATTTTCAACACACAAGTTCCAACCACTATGTTTCGCCCATCTCTTTCGCTGCCTCTATTTATGCAGCTATGTTTACCCGCTTCTGTTTACCCGCCTGTTTCCCCACATCTCTTTCCCCACCTCTGATTCCACGCCTCTGATTCCCCGCCTCTGATTCCCCGCCTCTGATTCCCCGCCTCTGATTCACCGCCTCCCATTCCGCGCAACTTTCCTGGCCTACGTTTCCCCACATCTCTTTCCCCACCTCTGATTCCACGCCTCAGATTTGCCGCCTCTGATTTCCTGCCTCTGATTCCCTGCCTCTGATTCCCTTCCTCTGATTCCCCACCTCTGATTCCCCCCTCTGATTCCCCGCCTCTGATTCCCAGCCTCTGATTCACCACCTCTGATTCCCCGCCTCTGATTCCCTGCCTCTCTTTCCCTACCTCTATTTCCGTGCCTCTTTCTCTGCATCTCGTTTCCCACATCTCATTTCCCCCTTCTGATAACCCGCATCAGATTCCCTGCCACAGATTCCCTGCCTCAGATTCCCTGCCTCAGATTCCCTGCATCAGATTCCCTTCATATGATGCCCTGCCTCTGATTCCACGCCTCTGATTCCCCACCTCTGATTCCCTGGCTCAGATTCCCTGCCTCTGATTCCCTGCCTCTGATTCCCTGCCTCTGATTTCCTGCATCTGATTGCCCGCCTCTGATTCTCCGCCTCTGATTCCCCGCCTCTGATTCCCCGCCTCTGATTCCCCGCCTCTTGATTCCCCGCCTCTGATTCCCCACCTCTGATTCCCTGCCTCTGATAACCTGCCTCTGATTCCCTGCCTCTGATTCCCGGCCTCTGAATCCCCACCTCTGATTCCCCGTGTCCGATTCCGCACCCATGTTTCACCACCTCTGTTGCTCTGCTTCTGATTTCCCGGCTCAGATTCAGCGGCTCTGATTCCGCACCTCTGATTCCACGCCTCTCTTTCTGTGTCTCTGATTCCCCGCCTCTGATTCCACGCCTCTGATTACCCGCCTCTGATACCCTGCCTCTCTTTCCCTGCCTCTATATCCGTGCCTCTTTCTCTGCATCTCGTTTCCCACATCTCATTTCCCCCTTCTGATAACCCGCATCAGATTCCCTGCCACAGATTCCCTGCCTCAGATACCCTGCCTCAGATTCCCTGCATGAGATTCCCTTCATCTGATTCCCTGCCTCTGATTCCCCGCGGCTGATTCCCTGCATCTGATTCCCCGCCTCTGTTTACCCGCCTGTTTCCCCGCCTCTGATTCACCACCTCATATTCGCCACCTCAGGTTCCCTGCCTCTGATTCCCTGCCTCTGATTCCCTGCCTCTGATTCCATGCATCTGATTGCCCGCCTCTGATACCCTGCCTCTGATTCCCAGCCTCTGATTCCCCGCCTCTGATTCCCCGCGTCTGATTTCCCACCTCTGATTCCCCACTTCTGATTCCCCGCCTCTGATTCCCCGTCTCTGATTCCACGCCTCTGATTCCCCGCCTCTGATTCAGCACCTCTGATTCCCCGCCTCTGATACCCCTGCCTCTGATTCCCTGCCTCTGATTTCCTGCATCTGATTGCCCGCCTCTGATTCTCCGCCTCAGATTCCCCGCCTCTGATTCCCCGCCTCTGATTCCCCGCCTCTTGATTCCCCGCCTCTGATTCCCCACCTCTGATTCCCTGCCTCTGATAACCTGCCTCTGATTCCCTGCCTCTGATTCCCGGCCTCTGAATCCCCACCTCTGATTCCCCGTGTCCGATTCCGCACCCATGTTTCACCACCTCTGTTGCTCTGCTTCTGATTTCCCGGCTCAGATTCAGCGGCTCTGATTCCGCACCTCTGATTCCACGCCTCTCTTTCTGTGTCTCTGATTCCCCGCCTCTGATTCCACGCCTCTGATTACCCGCCTCTGATACCCTGCCTCTCTTTCCCTGCCTCTATATCCGTGCCTCTTTCTCTGCATCTCGTTTCCCACATCTCATTTCCCCCTTCTGATAACCCGCATCAGATTCCCTGCCACAGATTCCCTGCCTCAGATACCCTGCCTCAGATTCCCTGCATGAGATTCCCTTCATCTGATTCCCTGCCTCTGATTCCCCGCGGCTGATTCCCTGCATCTGATTCCCCGCCTCTGTTTACCCGCCTGTTTCCCCGCCTCTGATTCACCACCTCATATTCGCCACCTCAGGTTCCCTGCCTCTGATTCCCTGCCTCTGATTCCCTGCCTCTGATTCCCTGCATCTGATTGCCCGCCTCTGATACCCTGCCTCTGATTCCCCGCCTCTGATTCCCCGCCTCTGATTCCCCCCTCTGATTCCCCGCCTCTGATTCCCAGCCTCTGATTCACCACCTCTGATTCCCCGCCTCTGATTCCCTGCCTCTCTTTCCCTACCTCTATTTCCGTGCCTCTTTCTCTGCATCTCGTTTCCCACATCTCATTTCCCCCTTCTGATAACCCGCATCAGATTCCCTGCCACAGATTCCCTGCCTCAGATTCCCTGCCTCAGATTCCCTGCATCAGATTCCCTTCATATGATGCCCTGCCTCTGATTCCACGCCTCTGATTCCCCACCTCTGATTCCCCACCTCTGATTCCCTACTTCTGATACCCCGCCTCTGATTCCCCGCGTCTGATTCCCCACCTCTGATTCACCGCCTCTGATTCCCCGCCTCTGATTCCCCGCCTCTGATTCCCCACCTCTGATTCCCCGCCTCTGATTCCCCACCTCTGATTCCCTACTTCTGATACCCCGCCTCTGATTCCCCGCGTCTGATTCCCCACCTCTGATTCACCGCCTCTGATTCCCCGCCTCTGATTCCCCGCCTCTGATTCCCCACCTCTGATTGCCCCGCCTCTGATTCGCTGATTCTGATTCCCCGCCTCTGATTCCCCACCTCTGATTCCCCACTTCTGATTCCCCGCCTCTGATTCCCCGCCTCTGATTACCTGCCTCTGATACCCTGCCTCTCTTTCCCTGCCTCTATTTCCGTGCCTCTTTCTCTGCATCTCGTTTCCAACATCTCATTTCCCCCTTCTGATAACCCGCATCAGATTCCCTGCCTCCGATTCCCTGCCTCAGATTCCCTGCCTCAGATTCCCTGCATCAGATTCCCTTCATCTGATTCCCTGCCTCTGATTCCCCGCCTCTGATTCCCCGCCACTGATTCGCCACCTCTGTCTCTACGCCTCTATTTTGCCTGCACTCTTTCCCCTCCACTCTTTCTGTGCCTCTCTTTCCCTCCCTCAATTTCAACAACTCTGTTTGATCTGTTCTGTGTACCTAATTTTCAACACACAAGTTCCAACCACTATGTTTCGCCCATCTCTTTCGCTGCCTCTATTTATGCAGCTATGTTTACCCGCTTCTGTTTACCCGCCTGTTTCCCCACATCTCTTTCCGCACCTCTGATTCCACGCCTCTGATTCCCCGCCTCTGATTCCCCGCCTCTGATTCCCCGCCTCTGATTCACCGCCTCCCTTTCCGCGCAACTTTCCTGGCCTACGTTTCCCCACATCTCTTTCCCCACCTCTGATTCCACGCCTCAGATTCGCCGCCTCTAATTTCCCGCCTCTGATTCCCTGCCTCTGATTCCCTGCCTCTGATTCCCCACCTCTGATTCCCCCCTCTGATTCCCCGCCTCTGATTCCCAGCCTCTGATTCCCCACCTCTGATTCCCCGCCTCTGATTCCCTGCCTGTCTTTCCCTGCCTCTATTTCCGTGCCTCTTTCTCTGCATCTCGTTTCCCACATCTCATTTCCCCCTTCTGATAACCCGCATCAGATTCCCTGCCACAGATTCCCTGCCTCAGATTCCCTGCCTCAGATTCCCTGCATCAGATTCCCTTCATCTGATTCCCTGCCTCTGATTCCCCGCCTCTGATTCCCCACCTCTGATTCCCTGCCTCAGATTCCCTGCCTCTGATTCCCTGCCTCTGATTCCCTGCCTCTGATTTCCTGCATCTGATTGCCCGCCTCTGATTCTCCGCCTCTGATTCCCCGCCTCTGATTCCCCGCCTCTGATTCGCCGCCTCTGATTCCCCGCCTCTGATTTCCCACCTCTGATTCCCTGCCTCTGATAACCTGCCTCTGAATCCCTGCCTCTGATTCCCGGCCTCTGAGTCCCCACCTCTGATTCCCCGTGTCCGATTCCGCACCCATGTTTCACCACCTCTGTTGCTCTGCTTCTGATTTCCCGGCTCAGATTCACCGGCTCTGATTCCGCACATCTGATTCCACGCCTCTCTTTCTGTGTCTCTGATTCCCCGCCTCTGATTCCACGCCTCTGATTACCCGCCTCTGATACCCTGCCTCTCTTTCCCTGCCTCTATTTCCGTGCCTCTTTCTCTGCATCTCGTTTCCCACATCTCATTTCCCCCTTCTGATAACCCGCATCAGATTCCCTGCCACAGATTCCCTGCCTCAGATACCCTGCCTCAGATTCCCTGCATCAGATTCCCTTCATCTGATTCCCTGCCTCTGATTCCCCGCGGCTGATTCCCTGCCTCTGATTCCCTGCCTCTGTTTTCCCGACTGTTTCCCCGCCTCTGATTCACCACCTCATATTCGCCATCTCAGGTTCCCTGCCTCTGATTCCCTGCCTCTGATTCCCTGCCTCTGATTCCCTGCATCTGATTGCCCGCCTCTGATACCCTGCCTCTGATTCCCCGCCTCTGATTCCCCGCCTCTGATTCCCAGCCTCTGATTTCCCACCTCTGATTCCCCACTTCTGATTCCCCGCCTCTGATTCCCCGTCTCTGATTCCACGCCTCTGATTCCCCGCCTCTGATTCCGCGCCTCTGATTCCCCGCCTCTGATACCCCGCCTCTGATTCCCCGCCTCTGATTCCCTGCATCTGATTCCCCGCCTCAGATTCCCCGCCTCTGATTCCCCGACTCTGATTCCCCGCCTCTGATTCCCCGCCTCTGATTCCCCGCCTCTGATTCCCCGCCTATGTTTACCCGCCTCTGTTTACCCGCCTGTTTTCCCGCCTCTGATTGCCCACCTCAGATTCCCTGCCTCAGATTCCCTGCCTCAGATTCCCTGCCTCTGATTCCCTGCCTCAGATTCCCTGCCTCAGATTCCCTGCCTCTGATTCCCTGCCTCTGATTCCCTGCATCTGATTCCCCGCCTCTGATTCCCCACCTCTGATTCCCCACTTCTGATTCCCCGCCTCTGATTCCCCGCGTCTGATTCCCCGCCTCTGATTCACCTCCTCTGATTCCCCGCCTCTGATTCCCCGCCTCTGATTCCCCACCTCTTATTGCCCCGCCTCTGATTCGCTGATTCAGATTCCCCGGCTCTGATTCCCCACCTCTGATTCCCCACTTCTGTTTCCCCACCTCTGATTCCCCGCCTCTGATTGCACGCCTCTGATTCCCCGCCTCTGATTCCCCGCCTCTGATTCCCCGCCTCTGATTCCCCTCCTCTGATACCCCGCCTCTGATTCCCCACCTCTGATTCCCCGCATCTGATTCCCCGCCTCTGATTCCCCGCCTCTGATTCCCTGCCTCTGATTCCCCACCTCTGATTTCGCGCCTCTGATTCCCCGCCTATGTTTACCCGCCTCTGTTTACCCACCTGTTTCCCCGCCTCTGATTCCCCACCTCAGATTCCCTGCCTCAGATTCCCTGCCTCTGAATCCCTGCCTCTGATTCCCTGCCTCTGATTCCCTGCATCTGATTGCCCGCCTCTGATTCTCCGCCTCTGATTCCCCGCCTCTGATTCCCAACCTCTGATTCCCCGCTTCTGATTCCCTGCATCTGATTCCCCGCCTCTGATTCACCGCCTCTGATTCCCCGCCTCTGATTCCCCACCTCTGATTCAATGCCTCCCTTTCCGCTCAACTTTCCTGGCCTACTTTTTCCCACATATCTTTCCCCGCCTCTGATTTCCCGCCTCTGATTCCACGCCTCTGAATCCCCGCCTATGTTTACCCGCCTCTGTTTAACCGCCTGTTTTCCCGCCTCTGATTCCCCACCACAGATTCCCTGCCTCAGATTCCCTGCCTCAGATTCCCTGCATCAGATTCCCTTCATTTGATTCCCTGCGTCTGGTTCCCTGCCTCTGATTCCCTGCCTCTGATTCCCTGCATCTGATTGCCCGCCTCTGATTCCCCGCCTCTGATTCCCCACCTCTGATTCCCCACTTCTGATTCCCCGCCTCTGATTCCCCGCCTCTGATTCCCCGCCTCTGATTCACCGCCTCTGATTCCCCGCCTCTGATTCCCCGCCTCTGATTCCCCACTTCTGATTGCCCGCCTCTGATTCCACGCCTCTGATTCCCCGCCTCTGATTCCCCACCTCTGATTCCCCACTTCTGATTCCCCACCTCTGATTCCCCGCCTCTGATTCCACGCCTCTGATTCCCCACCTCTGATTCCCCACTTCTGATTCCCCACCTCTGATTCTCCGCCTCTGATACCCTGACTCTGATAACTTTTTACTGATTCCCTGCCTCAGATTCCCTGCCTCCGATTCCCTGCCTCAGATTCCCTGCCTCAGTTTCCCTGCATTAGATTCCCTTCATCTGATTCCCTGCCTCTGATTCCCCGCCTCTGATTCCCCGCATCTGATTCCCCACCTCTGTCTCTACGCCTCTATTTTGCCTGCACTCTTTCCCCTCCACTCTTTCCGTGCCTCTCTTTCCCTCCCTCAATTTCAACAACTCTGTTTGATCTGTTCTGTGTAACTAATTTTCAACACAAAAGTTCCAACCACTATGTTTCGCCCATCTCTTTCGCTGCATCTATTGATGCAGCTATGTTTACCCGCTTCTGTTTACCCGCCTGTTTCCCCACATCTCTTTCCCCACCTCTGATTCCACGCCTCTGATTCCCCGCCTCTGATTCCCCGCCTCTGATTCCCCGCCTCTGATTCACCGCCTCCCTTTCCGAGCAACTTTCCTGGCCTACGTTTCCCCACATCTCTTTCCCCACCTCTGATTCCACGCCTCAGATTCGCCGCCTCTGATTTCCTGCCTCTGATTCCCTGCCTCTGATTCCCCGCCTCTGATTCCCCACCCCTGATTCCCCTCTCTGATTTCCCGCCTCTGATTCCCCGCCTCTGATTCCACGCCTCTGATTACCCGCCTCTGATACCCTATCTCTCTTTCCCTGCCTCTATTTCCGTGCCTCTTTCTCTGCATCTCGTTTCCCACATCTCATTTCCCCCTTCTGATAACCCGCATCAGATTCCCTGCCACAGATTCCCTGCCTCAGATTCCCTGCCTCAGATTCCCTGCATCAGATTCCCTTCATCTGATTCCCTGCCTCTGATTCCCCGCCTCTGATTCCCTGCATCTGATTCCCAGCCTCTGTTTACCCGCCTGTTTCTCCGCCTCTGATTCACCACCTCATATTCGCCACCTCAGGTTCCCTGCCTCTGATTCCCTGCCTCTGATTCCCTGCCTCTGATTCCCTGCATCTGATTGCCCGCCTCTGATACCCTGCCTCTGATTCCCCGCCTCTGATTCCCCGCCTCTGATTCCCCACCTCTGATTTCCCACCTCTGATTCCCCACTTCTGATTCCCCGCCTCTGATTCCCCGTCTGTGATTCCACGCCTCTGATTCCCCGCCTCTGATTCCGCGCCTCTGATTCCCCGCCTCTGATACCCCGCCTCTGATTCCCCGCCTCTGATTCCCTGCATCTGATTCCCCGCCTCAGATTCCCCGCCTCTTATTCCCCGACTCTGATTCCCCGCCTCTGATTCCCCGACTCTGATTCCCCGCCTCTGATTCCCCGCCTCTGATTCCCCGCCTATGTTTACCCGCCTCTGTTTACCCGCCTGTTTTCCCGCCTCTGTTTGCCCACCTCAGATTCCCTGCCTCAGATTCCCTGCCTCAGATTCCCTGCCTCTGATTCCCTGCCTCTGATTCCCTGCATCTGATTGCCCGCCTCTGATTACCTGCCTCTGATTCCCCGCCTCTGATTCCCCACCTCTGATTCCCCACTTCTGATACCCCGCCTCTGATTCCCCGCGTCTGATTCCCCACCTCTGATTCACCGCCTCTGATTCCCCGCCTCTGATTCCCCGCCTCTGATTCCCCACCTCTGATTGCCCCGCCTCTGATTCGCTGATTCTGATTCCCCGCCTCTGATTCCCCACCTCTGATTCCCCACTTCTGATTCCCCGCCTCTGATTCCCCGCCTCTGATTCCACGCCTCTGATTCCCCGCCTCTGATTCCCCGCCTCTGATTCCACGCCTCTGATTCCCCTCCTCTGATACCCCGCCTCTGATTCCCCACCTCTGATTCCCCGCATCTGATTCCCCGCCTCTGATTCCCCGCCTCTGATTCCCTGCCTCTGATTCCCCGCCTCTGATTCCGCGCCTCTGATTCCCCGCCTATGTTTACCCACCTCTGTTTACCCACCTGTTTCCCCGCCTCTGATTCCGCGCCTCTGATTCCCCGCCTATGTTTACCCACCTCTGTTTACCCACCTGTTTCCCCGCCTCTGATTCCCCACCTCAGATTCCCTGCCTCAGATTCCCCGCCTCTGATTCTCCGCCTCTGATTCCCCGCCTCTGATTCCCCACCTCTGATTCCCCACTTCTGATTCCCCGCCTCTGATTCCCCGCCTCTGATTCCCCGCCTCTGATTCCCCGCCTCTGATTCCCCACCTCTGATTCACTGCCTCCCTTTCCGCTCAACTTTCCGGCCTACTTTTCCCCACATATCTTTCCCCGCCTCTGATTTCCCGCCTCTGATTCCACGCCTCTGATTCCCCGCCTATGTTTACCCGCCTCTGTTTACCCGCCTGTTTTCCCGCCTCTGATTCCCCACCACAGATTCCCTGCCTCAGATTCCCTGCCTCAGATTCCCTGCCTCTGATTCTCTGCATCTGATTGCCCGCCTCTGATTCCCCGCCTCTGATTCCCCGCCTCTGATTCCCCACCTCTGATTCCCCACTTCTGATTCCACGCCTCTGATTCCCCGCCTCTGATTCCCCGCCTCTGATTCACCGCCTCTGATTCCCCGCCTCTGATTCCCCGCCTCTGATTCCCCACTTCTGATTGCCCGCCTCTGATTCCACGCCTCTGATTCCCCGCCTCTGATTCCCCACCTCTGATTCCCCACTTCTGATTCCCCACCTCTGATTCCCCGCCTCTGATTCCACGCCTCTGATTCCCCACCTCTGATTCCCCACTTCTGATTCCCCACCTCTGATTCTCCGCCTCTGATACCCTGCCTCTGATAACTTTTTACTGATTCCCTGCCTCAGATTCCCTGCCTCCGATTCCCTGCCTCAGATTCCCTGCCTCAGATTCCCTGCATCGGATTCCCTTCATCTGATTCCCTGCCTCTGATTCCCCGCCTCTGATTCCCCGCCTCTGATTCCCCACCTCTGTCTCTACGCCTCTATTTTGCCTGCACTCTTTCCCCTCCACTCTTTCTGTGCCTCTCTTTCCCTCCCTCAATTTCAACAACTCTGTTTGATCTGTTCTGTGTACCTAATTTTCAACACACAAGTTCCAACCACTATGTTTCGCCCATCTCTTTCGCTGCCTCTATTTATGCAGCTATGTTTACCCGCTTCTGTTTACCCGCCTGTTTCCCCACATCTCTTTCCCCACCTCTGATTCCACGCCTCTGATTCCCCGCCTCTGATTCCCCGCCTCTGATTCCCCGCCTCTGATTCACCGCCTCCCATTCCGCGCAACTTTCCTGGCCTACGTTTCCCCACATCTCTTTCCCCACCTCTGATTCCACGCCTCAGATTTGCCGCCTCTGATTTCCTGCCTCTGATTCCCTGCCTCTGATTCCCTTCCTCTGATTCCCCAACTCAGATTCCCCCCTCTGATTCCCCGCCTCTGATTCCCAGCCTCTGATTCACCACCTCTGATTCCCCGCCTCTGATTCCCTGCCTCTCTTTCCCTACCTCTATTTCCGTGCCTCTTTCTCTGCATCTCGTTTCCCACATCTCATTTCCCCCTTCTGATAACCCGCATCAGATTCCCTGCCACAGATTCCCTGCCTCAGATTCCCTGCCTCAGATTCCCTGCATCAGATTCCCTTCATATGATGCCCTGCCTCTGATTCCACGCCTCTGATTCCCCACCTCTGATTCCCTGCCTCAGATTCCCTGCCTCTGATTCCCTGCCTCTGATTCCCTGCCTCTGATTTCCTGCATCTGATTGCCCGCCTCTGATTCTCCGCCTCTGATTCCCCGCCTCTGATTCCCCGCCTCTGATTCCCCGCCTCTTGATTCCCCGCCTCTGATTCCCCACCTCTGATTCCCTGCCTCTGATAACCTGCCTCTGATTCCCTGCCTCTGATTCCCGGCCTCTGAATCCCCACCTCTGATTCCCCGTGTCCGATTCCGCACCCATGTTTCACCACCTCTGTTGCTCTGCTTCTGATTTCCCGGCTCAGATTCAGCGGCTCTGATTCCGCACCTCTGATTCCACGCCTCTCTTTCTGTGTCTCTGATTCCCCGCCTCTGATTCCACGCCTCTGATTACCCGCCTCTGATACCCTGCCTCTCTTTCCCTGCCTCTATATCCGTGCCTCTTTCTCTGCATCTCGTTTCCCACATCTCATTTCCCCCTTCTGATAACCCGCATCAGATTCCCTGCCACAGATTCCCTGCCTCAGATACCCTGCCTCAGATTCCCTGCATGAGATTCCCTTCATCTGATTCCCTTCCTCTGATTCCCCGCGGCTGATTCCCTGCATCTGATTCCCCGCCTCTGTTTACCCGCCTGTTTCCCCGCCTCTGATTCACCACCTCATATTCGCCACCTCAGGTTCCCTGCCTCTGATTCCCTGCCTCTGATTCCCTGCCTCTGATTCCATGCATCTGATTGCCCGCCTCTGATACCCTGCCTCTGATTCCCAGCCTCTGATTCCCCGCCTCTGATTCCCCGCGTCTGATTTCCCACCTCTGATTCCCCACTTCTGATTCCCCGCCTCTGATTCCCCGTCTCTGATTCCACGCCTCTGATTCCCCGCCTCTGATTCAGCACCTCTGATTCCCCGCCTCTGATACCCCTGCCTCTGATTCCCTGCCTCTGATTTCCTGCATCTGATTGCCCGCCTCTGATTCTCCGCCTCAGATTCCCCGCCTCTGATTCCCCGCCTCTGATTCCCCGCCTCTTGATTCCCCGCCTCTGATTCCCCACCTCTGATTCCCTGCCTCTGATAACCTGCCTCTGATTCCCTGCCTCTGATTCCCGGCCTCTGAATCCCCACCTCTGATTCCCCGTGTCCGATTCCGCACCCATGTTTCACCACCTCTGTTGCTCTGCTTCTGATTTCCCGGCTCAGATTCAGCGGCTCTGATTCCGCACCTCTGATTCCACGCCTCTCTTTCTGTGTCTCTGATTCCCCGCCTCTGATTCCACGCCTCTGATTACCCGCCTCTGATACCCTGCCTCTCTTTCCCTGCCTCTATATCCGTGCCTCTTTCTCTGCATCTCGTTTCCCACATCTCATTTCCCCCTTCTGATAACCCGCATCAGATTCCCTGCCACAGATTCCCTGCCTCAGATACCCTGCCTCAGATTCCCTGCATGAGATTCCCTTCATCTGATTCCCTGCCTCTGATTCCCCGCGGCTGATTCCCTGCATCTGATTCCCCGCCTCTGTTTACCCGCCTGTTTCCCCGCCTCTGATTCACCACCTCATATTCGCCACCTCAGGTTCCCTGCCTCTGATTCCCTGCCTCTGATTCCCTGCCTCTGATTCCCTGCATCTGATTGCCCGCCTCTGATACCCTGCCTCTGATTCCCCGCCTCTGATTCCCCGCCTCTGATTCCCCGCGTCTGATTTCCCACCTCTGATTCCCCACTTCTGATTCCCCGCCTCTGATTCCCCGTCTCTGATTCCACGCCTCTGATTCCCCGCCTCTGATTCAGCGCCTCTGATTCCCCGCCTCTGATACCCCGCCTCTGATTCCCCGCCTCTGATTCCCTGCATCTGATTCCCCGCCTCAGATTCCCCGCCTCTGATTCCCCGACTCTGATTCCCCGCCTCTGATTCCCCGCCTCTGATACCCCGCCTCTGATTCCCCGCCTCTGATTCCCCGCCTATGTTTACCCGCCTCTGTTTACCCGCCTGTTTTCCCGCCTCTGATTGCCCACCTCAGATTCCCTGCCTCAGATTCCCTGCCTCAGATTCCCTGCCTCTGATTCCCTGCCTCTGATTCCCTGCATCCGATTGCCCGCCTCCGATTACCTGCCTCTGATTCCCCGCCTCTGATTCCCCACCTCTGATTCCCCACTCTGATTCCCCGCCTCTGATTCCCCGCGTCTGATTCCCCGCCTCTGATTCACCGCCTCTGATTCCCCGCCTCTGATTCCCCGCCTCTGATTCCCCACCTCTGATTGCCCCGCCTCTGATTCGCTGATTCTGATTCCCCGCCTCTGATTCCCCACCTCTTATTCCCCACTTCTGATTCCCCGCCTCTGATTCCCCGCCTCTGATTCCACGCCTCTGATTCCCCGCCTCTGATTCCCCGCCCCTGATTCCCCGCCTCTGATTCCCCTCCTCTGATACCCCGCCTCTGATTCCCCACCTCTGATTCCCCGCATCTGATTCCCCGCCTCTGATTCCCCGCCTCTGATTCCCTGCCTCTGATTCCGCGCCTCTGATTCCGCGCCTCTGATTCCCCGCCTATGTTTACCCACCTCTGTTTACCCACCTGTTTCCCCGCCTCTGATTCCGCACCTCAGATTCCCTGCCTCATATTCCCCGCCTCTGATTCTCTGCCTCTGAATCCCCGCCTCTGATTCCCCACCTCTGATTCCCCACTTCTGATTCCCCGCCTCTGATTCCCCGCCTCTGATTCCCCGCCTCTGATTCCCCGCCTCTGATTCCCCACCTCTGATTCAGTGCCTCCCTTTCCGCTCAACTTTCCTGGCCTTCTTTTCCCCACATATCTTTCCCCGCCTCTGATTTCCCGCCTCTGATTCCACGCCTCTGATTCCCCGCCTATGTTTACCCGCCTCTGTTTACCCGCCTGTTTTCCCTCCTCTGATTCCCCACCACAGATTCCCTGCCTCAGATTCCCTGCCTCAGATTCCCTGCTTCAGATTCCCTTCATTTGATTCCCTGCGACTGATTCCCTGCCTCTGATTCCCTGCATCTGATTGCCCACCTCTGATTCCCCGCCTCTGATTCCCCACCTCTGATTCCCCACGTCTGATTCCCCACTTCTGATTCCCCGCCTCTGATTCCCCGCCTCTGATTCCCCACCTCTGATTCACCGCCTCTGATTTCCCGCCTCTGATTCCCCGCCTCTGATTCCCCACTTCTGATTGCCCGCCTCTGATTCCACGCCTCTGATTCCCCGCCTCTGATTCCCCACCTCTGATTCCCCACTTCTGATTCCCCACCTCTGATTCCCCGCCTCTGATTCCACGCCTCTGATTCCCCACCTCTGATTCCCCACTTCTGAATCCCCACCTCTGATTCTCCGCCTCTGATACCCTGCCTCTGATAACTTTTTACTGATTCCCTGCCTCAGATTCCCTGCCTCCGATTCCCTGCCTCAGATTCCCTGCCTCAGATTCCCTGCATCAGATTCCCTTCATCTGATTCCCTGCCTCTGATTCCCCGCCTCTGAATCCCCGCCTCTGATTCCCCACCTCTGTCTCTACGCCTCTATTTTGACTGCACTCTTTCCCCTCCACTCTTTCTGTGCCTCTCTTTCCCTCCCTCAATTTCAACAACTCTGTTTTATCTGTTCTGTGTACCTAATTTTCAACACACAAGTTCCAACCACTATGTTTCGCCCATCTCTTTCGCTGCCTCTATTTATGCATCTATGTTTACCCGCTTCTGTTTACCCGTCTGTTTCCCCACATCTCTTTCCCCACCTCTGATTCCACGCCTCTGATTCCCCGCCTCTGATTCCCCGCCTCTGAATCCCCGCCTCTGATACACCGCCTCCCTTTCCGCGCAACTTTCCTGGCCTACGTTTCCCCACATCTCTTTCCCCACCTCTGATTCCTCAGATTCGCCGCCTCTGATTTCCCGCCTCTGATTCCCTGCCTCTGATTCCCTGCCTCTGATTCCCCACCTCTGATTCCCCCCTCTGATTCCCCGCCTCTGATTCCCAGCCTCTGATTCCCCACCTCTGATTCCCCGCCTCTGATTCCCTGCCTGTCTTTCCCTGCCTCTATTTCCGTGTCTCTTTCTCTGCATCTCGTTTCCCACATCTCATTTCCCCCTTCTGATAACCCGCATCAGATTCCCTGACACAGATTCCCTGCCTCAGATTCCCTGCCTCAGATTCCCTGCATCAGATTCCCTTCATCTGATTCCCTGCCTCTGATTCCCCGCCTCTGATTCCCCACCTCTGATTCCCTGCCTCAGATTCCCTGCCTCTGATTCCCTGCCTCTGATTCCCTGCCTCTGATTTCCTGCATCAGATTCCCCGCCTCTGATTCTCCGCCTCTGATTCCCCGCCTCTGATTCCACGCCTCTGATTCGCCGCCTCTGATTCCCCGCCTCTGATTTCCCACCTCAGATTCCCTGCCTCAGATTCCCTGCCTCAGATTCCCTGCATCAGATTCCCTTCATCTGATTCCCTGCCTCTGATTCCCCGCCTCTGATTCCCCACCTCTGATTCCCTGCCTCAGATTCCCTGCCTCTGATTCCCTGCCTCTGATTCCCTGCCTCTGATTTCCTGCATCAGATTCCCCGCCTCTGATTCTCCGCCTCTGATTCCCCGCCTCTGATTCCCCGCCTCTGATTCGCCGCCTCTGATTCCCTGCCTCTGAGTCCCCACCTCTGATTCCCCGTGTCCGATTCCGCACCCATGTTTCACCACCTCTGTTGCTCTGCTTCTGATTTCCCGGCTCAGATTCACCGGCTCTGATTCCGCACCTCTGATTCCACGCCTCTCTTTCTGTGTCTCTGATTCCCCGCCTCTGATTCCACGCCTCTGATTACCCGCCTCTGATACCCTGTCTCTCTTTCCCTGCCTCTATATCCGTGCCTCTTTCTCTGCATCTCGTTTCCCACATCTCATTTCCCCCTTCTGATAACCCGCATCAGATTCCCTGCCACAGATTCCCTGCCTCAGATTCCCTGCATCAGATTCCCTGCATCAGATTCCCTTCATCTGATTCCCTGCCTCTGATTCCCCGCCTCTGATTCCCCACCTCTGATTCCCCACCTCTGATTCCCCGCCTCTGATTCCCTGCCTCTGATTCCCCATATCTGATTCCCCGCCTCTGATTCCCCAACTCTGATTCCCCGCTTCTGATTCCCCAGCTCTGAATCCCCGCCTCTGATTCCCCGCGTCTGATTCCCTGCCTCTGATTCCCCGCCTCTGATTCCCCATCCGTGATTCACAACCTCTGATGCCCCACCTCTGATTCCCCATATCTGATTCCCTGCCTCTCTTTCCCCGCCTCTGATTCCCCACCTCTGTTTCCCCATATCTGATTCCCCGCCTCTGATTCCCCAACTCCAATACCCCGCCTCTGATTCCCCAGCTCTGATTCCCCGCCCCTGATTCCCCGCATCTGATTCCCCGCCGCTGATTCCCCGCCTCTAATTCCCTGCCTCTGATTCCCCGCCTCTGAATCCGCGCCTCTGATTCCCCGCCTATGTTTACCCACCTCTGTTTACCCACCTGTTTCCCCGCCTCTGATTCCCCACCTCAGATTCCCTGCCTCAGATTCCCCGCCTCTGATTCTCCGCCTCTGATTCCCCGCCTCTGATTCCCCACCTCTGATTCCCCACTTCTGATTCCCCGCCTCTGATTCCCCGCCTCTGATTCCCCGCCTCTGATTCCCCGCCTCTGATTCCCCACCTCTGATTCACTGCCTCCCTTTCCGCTCAACTTTCCTGGCCTACTTTTCCCCACATATCTTTCCCCGCCTCTGATTTCCCGCCTCTGATTCCACGCCTCTGATTCCCCGCCTATGTTTACCCGCCTCTGTTTACCCGCCTGTTTTCCCGCCTCTGATTCCCCACCACAGATTCCCTGCCTCAGATTCCCTGCCTCAGATTCCCTGCATCAGATTCCCTTCATTTGATTCCCTGCGTCTGATTCCCTGCCTCTGATTCCCTGCATCTGATTGCCCGCCTCTGATTCCCCGCCTCTGATTCCCCGCCTCTGATTCCCCACCTCTGATTCCCCACTTCTGATTCCCCGCCTCTGATTCCCCGCCTCTGATTCCCCGCCTCTGATTCACCGCCTCTGATTCCCCACCTCTGATTCCACGCCTCTGATTACCTGCCTCTGATACCCTGCCTCTCTTTCCCTGCCTCTATTTCCGTGCCTCTTTCTCTGCATCTCGTTTCCAACATCTCATTTCCCCCTTCTGATAACCCGCATCAGATTCCCTGCCTCCGATTCCCTGCCTCAGATTCCCTGCCTCAGATTCCCTGCATCAGATTCCCTTCATCTGATTCCCTGCCTCTGATTCCCCGCCTCTGATTCCCCGCCACTGATTCGCCACCTCTGTCTCTACGCCTCTATTTTGCCTGCACTCTTTCCCCTCCACTCTTTCTGTGCCTCTCTTTCCCTCCCTCAATTTCAACAACTCTGTTTGATCTGTTCTGTGTACCTAATTTTCAACACACAAGTTCCAACCACTATGTTTCGCCCATCTCTTTCGCTGCCTCTATTTATGCAGCTATGTTTACCCGCTTCTGTTTACCCGCCTGTTTCCCCACATCTCTTTCCCCACCTCTGATTCCACGCCTCTGATTCCCCGCCTCTGATTCCCCGCCTCTGATTCCCCGCCTCTGATTCACCGCCTCCCTTTCCGCGCAACTTTCCTGGCCTACGTTTCCCCACATCTCTTTCCCCACCTCTGATTCCACGCCTCAGATTTGCCGCCTCTGATTTCCCGCCTCTGATTCCCTGTCTCTGATTCCCTGCCTCTGATTCCCCACCTCTGATTCCCCCCTCTGATTCCCCGCCTCTGATTCCCAGCCTCTGATTCCCCACCTCTGATTCCCCGCCTCTGATTCCCTGCCTGTCTTTCCCTGCCTCTATTTCCGTGCCTCTTTCTCTGCATCTCGTTTCCCACATCTCATTTCCCCCTTCTGATAACCAGCATCAGATTCCCTGCCACAGATTCCCTGCCTCAGATTCCCTGCCTCAGATTCCCTGCATCAGATTCCCTTCATCTGATTCCCTGCCTCTGATTCCCCGCCTCTGATTCCCCACCTCTGATTCCCTTCCTCAGATTCCCTGCCTCTGATTCCCTACCTCTGATTCCCTGCCTCTGATTTCCTGCATCTGATTGCCCGCCTCTGATTCTCCGCCTCTGATTCCCCGCCTCTGATTCCCCGCCTCTGATTCGCCGCCTCTGATTCCCCGCCTCTGATTTCCCACCTCTGATTCCCTGCCTCTGATAACCTGCCTCTGAATCCCTGCCTCTGATTCCCGGCCTCTGAGTCCCCACCTCTGATTCCCCGTGTCCGATTCCGCACCCATGTTTCACCACCTCTGTTGCTCTGCTTCTGATTTCCCGGCTCAGATTCACCGGCTCTGATTCCGCACATCTGATTCCACGCCTCTCTTTCTGTGTCTCTGATTCCCCGCCTCTGATTCCACGCCTCTGATTACCCGCCTCTGATACCCTGCCTCTCTTTCCCTGCCTCTATTTCCGTGCCTCTTTCTCTGCATCTCGTTTCCCACATCTCATTTCCCCCTTCTGATAACCCGCATCAGATTCCCTGCCACAGATTCCCTGCCTCAGATACCCTGCCTCAGATTCCCTGCATCAGATTCCCTTCATCTGATTCCCTGCCTCTGATTCCCCGCGGCTGATTCCCTGCCTCTGATTCCCCGCCTCTGTTTACCCGACTGTTTCCCCGCCTCTGATTCACCACCTCATATTCGCCATCTCAGGTTCCCTGCCTCTGATTCCCTGCCTCTGATTCCCTGCCTCTGATTCCCTGCATCTGATTGCCCGCCTCTGATACCCTGCCTCTGATTCCCCGCCTCTGATTCCCCGCCTCTGATTCCCAGCCTCTGATTTCCCACCTCTGATTCCCCACTTCTGATTACCCGCCTCTGATTCCCCGTCTCTGATTCCACGCCTCTGATTCCCCGCCTCTGATTCCGCGCCTCTGATTCCCCGCCTCTGATACCCCGCCTCTGATTCCCCGCCTCTGATTCCCTGCATCTGATTCCCCGCCTCAGATTCCCCGCCTCTGATTCCCCGACTCTGATTCCCCGCCTCTGATTCCCCGCCTCTGATTCCCCGCCTCTGATTCCCCGCCTATGTTTACCCGCCTCTGTTTACCCGCCTGTTTTCCCGCCTCTGATTGCCCACCTCAGATTCCCTGCCTCAGATTCCCTGCCTCAGATTCCCTGCCTCTGATTCCCTGCCTCTGATTCCCTGCATCTGATTGCCCGCCTCTGATTACCTGCCTCTGATTCCCCGCCTCTGATTCCCCACCTCTGATTCCCCACTTCTGATTCCCCGCCTCTGATTCCCCGCGTCTGATTCCCCGCCTCTGATTCACCTCCTCTGATTCCCCGCCTCTGATTCCCCGCCTCTGATTCCCCACCTCTGATTGCCCCGCCTCTGATTCACTGATTCTGATTCCCCGGCTCTGATTCCCCACCTCTGATTCCCCACTTCAGATTCCCCACCTCTGATTCCCCGCCTCTGATTGCACGCCTCTGATTCCCCGCCTCTGATTCCCCGCCTCTGATTCCCCGCCTCTGATTCCCCTCCTCTGATACCCCGCCTCTGATTCCCCACCTCTGGTTCCCCGCATCTGATTCCCCGCCTCTGATTCCCCGCCTCTGATTCCCTGCCTCTGATTCCCCACCTCTGATTTCGCGCCTCTGATTCCCCACCTATGTTTACCCGCCTCTGTTTACCCACCTGTTTCCCCGCCTCTGATTCCCCACCTCAGATTCCCTGCCTCAGATTCCTTGCCTCTGATTCCCTGCCGCTGATTCCCTGCCTCTGATTCCCTGCATCTGATTGCCCGCCTCTGATTCTCCGCCTCTGATTCCCCGCCTCTGATCCCCTACCTCTGATTCCCCGCTTCTGATTCCCTGCCTCTGATTCCCCGCCTCTGATTCAGCGCCTCTGATTCCCCGCCTCTGATTCCCCACCTCTGATTCAATGCCTCCCTTTCCGCTCAACTTTCCTGGCCTACTTTTCCCCACATATCTTTCCCCGCCTCTGATTTCCCGCCTCTGATTCCACGCCTCTGAATCCCCGCCTATGTTTACCCGCCTCTGTTTAACCGCCTGTTTTCCCGCCTCTGATTCCCCACCACAGATTCCCTGCCTCAGATTCCCTGCCTCAGATTCCCTGCATCAGATTCCCTTCATTTGATTCCCTGCGTCTGGTTCCCTGCCTCTGATTCCCTGCTTCTGATTCCCTGCATCTGATTGCCCGCCTCTGATTCCCCGCCTCTGATTCCCCACCTCTGATTCCCCACTTCTGATTCCCCGCCTCTGATTCCCCGCCTCTGATTCCCCGCCTCTGATTCACCGCCTCTGATTCCCCGCCTCTGATTCCCCGCCTCTGATTCCCCACTTCTGATTGCCTGCCTCTGATTCCACGCCTCTGATTCCCCGCCTCTGATTCCCCACCTCTGATTCCCCACTTCTGATTCCCCACCTCTGATTCCCCGCCTCTGATTCCACGCCTCTGATTCCCCACCTCTGATTCCCCACTTCTGATTCCCCACCTCTGATTCTCCGCCTCTGATACCCTGCCTCTGATAACTTTTTACTGATTCCCTGCCTCAGATTCCCTGCCTCCGATTCCCTGCCTCAGATTCCCTGCCTCAGTTTCCCTGCATTAGATTCCCTTCATCTGATTCCCTGCCTCTGATTCCCCGCCTCTGATTCCCCGCATCTGATTCCCCACCTCTGTCTCTACGCCTCTATTTTGCCTGCACTCTTTCCCCTCCACTCTTTCCGTGCCTCTCTTTCCCTCCCTCAATTTCAACAACTCTGTTTGATCTGTTCTGTGTAACTAATTTTCAACACAAAAGTTCCAACCACTATGTTTCGCCCATCTCTTTCGCTGCATCTATTGATGCAGCTATGTTTACCCGCTTCTGTTTACCCGCCTGTTTCCCCACATCTCTTTCCCCACCTCTGATTCCACGCCTCTGATTCCCCGCCTCTGATTCCCCGCCTCTGATTCCCCGCCTCTGATTCACAGCCTCCCTTTCCGAGCAACTTTCCTGGCCTACGTTTCCCCACATCTCTTTCCCCACCTCTGATTCCACGCCTCAGATTCGCCGCCTCTGATTTCCTGCCTCTGATTCCCTGCCTCTGATTCCCCGTCTCTGATTCCCCACCTCTGATTCCCCCCTCTGATTTCCCGCCTCTGATTCCCCGCCTCTGATTCCACGCCTCTGATTACCCGCCTCTGATACCCTGCCTCTCTTTCCCTGCCTCTATTTCCGTGCCTCTTTCTCTGCATCTCGTTTCCCACATCTCATTTCCCCCTTCTGATAACCCGCATCAGATTCCCTGCCACAGATTCCCTGCCTCAGATTCCCTGCCTCAGATTCCCTGCATCAGATTCCCTTCATCTGATTCCCTGCCTCTGATTCCCCGCCTCTGATTCCCTGCATCTGATTCCCAGCCTCTGTTTACCCGCCTGTTTCCCCGCCTCTGATTCACCACCTCATATTCGCCACCTCAGGTTCCCTGCCTCTGATTCCCTGCCTCTGATTCCCTGCATCTGATTGCCCGCCTCTGATACCCTGCCTCTGATTCCCCGCCTCTGATTCCCCGCCTCTGATTCCCCGCCTCTGATTTCCCACCTCTGATTCCCCACTTCTGATTCCCCGCCTCTGATTCCCCGTCTGTGATTCCACGCCTCTGATTCCCCGCCTCTGATTCCGCGCCTCTGATTCCCCGCCTCTAATACCCCGCCTCTGATTCCCCGCCTCTGATTCCCTGCATCTGATTCCCTGCCTCAGATTCCCCGCCTCTGATTCCCCGACTCTGATTCCCCGCCTCTGATTCCCCGACTCTGATTCCCCGCCTCTGATTCCCCGCCTCTGATTCCCCGCCTATGTTTACCCGCCTCTGTTTACCCGCCTGTTTTCCCGCCTCTGATTGCCCACCTCAGATTCCCTGCCTCAGATTCCCTGCCTCAGATTCCCTGCCTCTGATTCCCTGCCTCTGATTCCCGGCATCTGATTGCCCGCCTCTGATTACCAGCCTCTGATTCCCCGCCTCTGATTCCCCACCTCTGATTCCCCACTTCTGATTCCCCGCCTCTGATTCCCCGCGTCTGATTCCCCGCCTCTGATTCACCGCCTCTGATTCCCCGCCTCTGATTCCCCGCCTCTGATTCCCCACCTCTGATTGCCCCGCCTCTGATTCGCTGATTCTGATTCCCCGCCTCTGATTCCCCACCTCTGATTCCCCACTTCTGATTCCCCGCCTCTGATTCCCCGCCTCTGATTCCACGCCTCTGATTCCCCTCCTCTGATACCCCGCCTCTGATTCCCCACCTCTGATTCCCCGCATCTGATTCCCCGCCTCTGATTCCCCGCCTCTGATTCCCTGCCTCTGATTCCCCGCCTCTGATTCCGCGCCTCTGATTCCCCGCCTATGTTTACCCACCTCTGTTTACCCACCTGTTTCCCCGCCTCTGATTCCCCACCTCAGATTCCCTGCCTCAGATTCCCCGCCTCTGATTCTCCGCCTCTGATTCCCCGCCTCTGATTCCCCACCTCTGATTCCCCACTTCTGATTCCCCGCCTCTGATTCCCCGCCTCTGATTCCCCGCCTCTGTTTCCCCACCTCTGATTCCCCACCTCTGATTCACTGCCTCCCTTTCCGCTCAACTTTCCGGCCTACTTTTCCCCACATATCTTTCCCCGCCTCTGATTTCCCGCCTCTGATTCCACGCCTCTGATTCCCCGCCTATGTTTACCCGCCTCTGTTTACCCGCCTATATTCCCGCCTCTGATTCCCCACCACAGATTCCCTGCCTCAGATTCCCTGCCTCAGATTCCCTGCCTCAGATTCCCTGCATCAGATTCCCTTCATTTGATTCCCTGCGTCTGATTCCCTGCCTCTGATTCCCTGCATCTGATTGCCTGCCTCTGATTCCCCGCCTCTGATTCCCCGCCTCTGATTCCCCACCTCTGATTCCCCCCTTCTGATTCCACGCCTCTGATTCCCCGCCTCTGATTCCCCGCCTGTGATTCACCGCCTCTGATTCCCCGCCTCTGATTCCCCGCCTCTGATTCCCCACTTCTGATTGCCCGCCTCTGATTCAACGCCTCTGATTCCCCGCCTCTGATTCCCCACCTCTGATTCCCCACTTCTGATTCCCCACCTCTGATTCCCCGTCTCTGATTCCACGCCTCTGATTCACCACCTCTGATTCCCCACTTCTGATTCCCCACCTCTGATTCTCCGCCTCTGATACCCTGCCTCTGATAACTTTTTACTGATTCCCTGCCTCAGATTCCCTGCCTCCGATTCCCTGCCTCAGATTCCCTGCCTCAGATTCCCTGCATCAGATTCCCTTCATCTGATTCCCTGCCTCTGATTCCCCGCCTCTGATTCCCCGCCTCTGATTCCCCACCTCTGTCTCTACGCCTCTATTTTGCCTGCACTCTTTCTGTGCCTCTCTTTCCCTCCCTCAATTTCAACAACTCTGTTTGATCTGTTCTGTGTACCTAATTTTCAACACACAAGTTCCAACCACTATGTTTCGCCCATCTCTTTCGCTGCCTCTATTTATGCAGCTATGTTTACCCGCTTCTGTTTACCCGCCTGTTTCCCCACATCTCTTTCCCCACCTCTGATTCCACGCCTCTGATTCCCCGCCTCTGATTCCCCGCCTCTGATTCCCCACCTCTGATTCACCGCCTCCCTTTCCGCGCAACTTTTCTGGCCTACGTTTCCCCACATCTCTTTCCCCACCTCTGATTCCACGCCTCAGATTTGCCGCCTCTGATTTCCTGCCTCTGATTCCCTGCCTCTGATTCCCTGCCTCTGATTCCCCACCTCTGATTCCCCCCTCTGATTCACTGCCTCCCTTTCCGCTCAACTTTCCGGCCTACTTTTCCCCACATATCTTTCCCCGCCTCTGATTTCCCGCCTCTGATTCCACGCCTCTGATTCCCCGCCTATGTTTACCCGCCTCTGTTTACCCGCCTATATTCCCGCCTCTGATTCCCCACCACAGATTCCCTGCCTCAGATTCCCTGCCTCAGATTCCCTGCCTCAGATTCCCTGCATCAGATTCCCTTCATTTGATTCCCTGCGTCTGATTCCCTGCCTCTGATTCCCTGCATCTGATTGCCTGCCTCTGATTCCCCGCCTCTGATTCCCCGCCTCTGATTCCCCACCTCTGATTCCCCCCTTCTGATTCCACGCCTCTGATTCCCCGCCTCTGATTCCCCGCCTGTGATTCACCGCCTCTGATTCCCCGCCTCTGATTCCCCGCCTCTGATTCCCCACTTCTGATTGCCCGCCTCTGATTCAACGCCTCTGATTCCCCGCCTCTGATTCCCCACCTCTGATTCCCCACTTCTGATTCCCCACCTCTGATTCCCCGTCTCTGATTCCACGCCTCTGATTCACCACCTCTGATTCCCCACTTCTGATTCCCCACCTCTGATTCTCCGCCTCTGATACCCTGCCTCTGATAACTTTTTACTGATTCCCTGCCTCAGATTCCCTGCCTCCGATTCCCTGCCTCAGATTCCCTGCCTCAGATTCCCTGCATCAGATTCCCTTCATCTGATTCCCTGCCTCTGATTCCCCGCCTCTGATTCCCCGCCTCTGATTCCCCACCTCTGTCTCTACGCCTCTATTTTGCCTGCACTCTTTCTGTGCCTCTCTTTCCCTCCCTCAATTTCAACAACTCTGTTTGATCTGTTCTGTGTACCTAATTTTCAACACACAAGTTCCAACCACTATGTTTCGCCCATCTCTTTCGCTGCCTCTATTTATGCAGCTATGTTTACCCGCTTCTGTTTACCCGCCTGTTTCCCCACATCTCTTTCCCCACCTCTGATTCCACGCCTCTGATTCCCCGCCTCTGATTCCCCGCCTCTGATTCCCCACCTCTGATTCACCGCCTCCCTTTCCGCGCAACTTTTCTGGCCTACGTTTCCCCACATCTCTTTCCCCACCTCTGATTCCACGCCTCAGATTTGCCGCCTCTGATTTCCTGCCTCTGATTCCCTGCCTCTGATTCCCTGCCTCTGATTCCCCACCTCTGATTCCCCCCTCTGATTCCCCGCCTCTGATTCCCAGCCTCTGATTCCCCACCTCTGATTCCCCGCCTCTGATTCCCTGCCTCTCTTTCCCTACCTCTATTTCCGTGCCTCTTTCTCTGCATCTCGTTTCCCACATCTCATTTCCCCCTTCTGATAACCCGCATCAGATTCCCTGCCACAGATTCCCTGCCTCAGATTCCCTGCCTCAGATTCCCTGCATCAGATTCCCTTCATCTGATTCCCCACCTCTGATTCCCCGCCTCTGTTTACCCGCCTGATTCCCCGCCTCTGATTCACCACCTCATATTCGCCACCTCAGGTTCCCTGCCTCTGATTCCCTGCCTCTGATTCCCTGCCTCTGATTCCCTGCATATGATTGCCCGCCTCTGATACCCTGCCTCTGATTCCCCGCCTCTGATACCCCGCCTCTGATTCCCCGCGTCTGATTTCCCACCTCTGATTCCCCCTTCTGATTCCCCGCCTCTGATTCACCGTTTCTGATTCCACGCCTCTGATTCCCCGCCTCTGATTCAGCGCCTCTGATTCCCCGCCTCTGATACCCCGCCTCTGATTCCCCGCCTCTGATTCCCTGCATCTGATTCCCCGCCTCAGATTCCCCGCCTCTGATTCCCCGACTCTGATTCCCTGCATCTGATTCCCCGCCTCTGATTCCCCGCCTCTGATTCCCTGCCTCTGATTCCCTGCCTCTGATTCCCTGCATATGATTGCCCGCCTCTGATACCCTGCCTCTGATTCCCCGCCTCTGATTCCCCGCCTCTGATTCCCCGCGTCTGATTTCCCACCTCTGATTCCCCACTTCTGATTCCCCGCCTCTGATTCCCCGTCTCTGATTCCACGCCTCTGATTCCCCGCCTCTGATTCAGCGCCTCTGATTCCACGCCTCTGATACCCCACCTCTGATTCCCCGCCTCTGATTCCCTGCATCTGATTCCCCACCTCAGATTCCCCGCCTCTGATTCCCCGACTCTGATTCCCCGCCTCTGATTCCCCGCCTCTGATTCCCTGCCTCTGATTCCCCGCCTATGATTCCCCGCCTATGTTTACCCGCCTGTTTTCCCGCCTCTGATTGCCCACCTCAGATTCCCTGCCTCAGATTCCCTGCCTCAGATTCCCTGCCTCTGATTCCCTGCCTCTGATTCCCTGCATCTGATTGCCCGCCTCCGATTACCTGCCTCTGATTCCCCGCCTCTGATTCCCCACCTCTGATTCCCCACTTCTGATTCCCCGCCTCTGATTCCCCGCGTCTGATTCCCCGCCTCTGATTCACCGCCTCTGATTCCCCGCCTCTGATTCCCCGCCTCTGATTCCCCACCTCTGATTGCCCCGCCTCTGATTCGCTGATTCTGATTCCCCGCCTCAGATTCCCCACCTCTGATTCCCCACTTCTGATTCCCCGCCTCTGATTCCCCGCCTCTGATTCCCCGCCTCTGATTCCCCGCCTCTGATTCCCCACCTCTGATTCAGTGCCTCCCTTTCCGCTCAACTTTCCTGGCCTTCTTTTCCCCACATATCTTTCCCCGCCTCTGATTTCCCGCCTCTGATTCCACGCCTCTGATTCCCCGCCTATGTTTACCCGCCTCTGTTTACCCGCCTGTTTTCCCTCCTCTGAATCCCCACCACAGATTCCCTGCCTCAGATTCCCTGCCTCAGATTCCCTGCATCAGATTCCCTTCATTTGATTCCCTGCGTCTGATTCCCTGCCTCTGATTCCCCGCCTCTGATTCCCCACGTCTGATTCCCCACTTCTGATTCCCCGCCTCTGATTCCCCGCCTCTGATTCCCCACCTCTGATTCACCGCCTCTGATTCCCCGCCTCTGATTCCCCGCCTCTGATTCCCCACTTCTGATTGCCCGCCTCTGATTCCACGCCTCTGATTCCCCGCCTCTGATTCCCCACCTCTGATTCCCCACTTCTGATTCCCCACCTCTGATTCCCCGCCTCTGATTCCACGCCTCTGATTCCCCACCTCTGATTCCCCACTTCTGAATCCCCACCTCTGATTCTCCGCCTCTGATACCCTGCCTCTGATAACTTTTTACTGATTCCCTGCCTCAGATTCCCTGCCTCCGATTCCCTGCCTCAGATTCCCTGCCTCAGATTCCCTGCATCAGATTCCCTTCATCTGATTCCCTGCCTCTGATTCCCCGCCTCTGAATCCCCGCCTCTGATTCCCCACCTCTGTCTCTACGCCTCTATTTTCACTGCACTCTTTCCCCTCCACTCTTTCTGTGCCTCTCTTTCCCTCCCTCAATTTCAACAACTCTGTTTGATCTGTTCTGTGTACCTAATTTTCAACACACAAGTTCCAACCACTATGTTTCGCCCATCTCTTTCGCTGCCTCTATTTATGCAGCTATGTTTACCCGCTTCTGTTTACCCGCCTGTTTCCCCACATCTCTTTCCCCACCTCTGATTCCACGCCTCTGATTCCCCACCTCTGATTCCCCGCCTCTGAATCCCCGCCTCTGATACACTGCCTCCCTTTCCGCGCAACTTTCCTGGCCTACGTTTCCCCACATCTCTTTCCCCACCTCTGATTCCACGCCTCAGATTCGCCGCCTCTGATTTCCCGCCTCTGATTCCCTGCCTCTGATTCCCTGCCTCTGATTCCCCACCTCTGATTCCCCCCTCTGATTCCCCGCCTCTGATTCCCAGCCTCTGATTCCCCACCTCTGATTCCCCGGCTCTGATTCCCTGCCTGTCTTTCCCTGCCTCTATTTCCGTGTCTCTTTCTCTGCATCTCGTTTCCCACATCTCATTTCCCCCTTCTGATAACCCGCATCAGATTCCCTGACACAGATTCCCTGCCTCAGATTCCCTGCCTCAGATTCCCTGCATCAGATTCCCTTCATCTGATTCCCTGCCTCTGATTCCCCGCCTCTGATTCCCCACCTCTGATTCCCTGCCTCAGATTCCCTGCCTCTGATTCCCTGCCTCTGATTCCCTGCCTCTGATTTCCTGCATCAGATTCCCCGCCTCTGATTCTCCGCCTCTGATTCCCCGCCTCTGATTCCCCACCTCTGATTCCCCGCATCTGATTCCCCGCCTCTGATTCCCCGCCTCTGATTCCCTGCCTCTGATTCCCCACCTCTGATTTCGCGCCTCTGATTCCCCGCCTATGTTTACCCGCCTCTGTTTACCCACCTGTTTCCCCGCCTCTGATTCCCCACCTCAGATTCCCTGCCTCAGATTCCCTGCCTCTGATTCCCTGCCGCTGATTCCCTGCCTCTGATTCCCTGCATCTGATTGCCCGCCTCTGATTCTCCGCCTCTGATTCCCCGCCTCTGATCCCCAACCTCTGATTCCCCGCTTCTGATTCCCTGTCTCTGATTCCCCGCCTCTGATTCACCGCCTCTGATTCAATGCCTCCCTTTCCGCTCAACTTTCCTGGCCTACTTTTCCCCACATAACTTTCCCCGCCTCTGATTTCCCGCCTCTGATTCCACGCCTCTGAATCCCCGCCTATGTTTACCCGCCTCTGTTTAACCGCATGTTTTCCCGCCTCTGATTCCCCACCACAGATTCCCTGCCTCAGATTCCCTGCCTCAGATTCCCTGCATCAGATTCCCTTCATTTGATTCCCTGCGTCTGGTTCCCTGCCTCTGATTCCCTGCCTCTGATTCCCTGCATCTGATTGCCCGCCTCTGATTCCCTGCCTCAGATTCCCTGCCTCAGATTCCCTGCATCAGATTCCCTTCATTTGATTCCCTGCGTCTGGTTCCCTGCCTCTGATTCCCTGCCTCTGATTCCCTGCCTCTGATTCCCTGCCTCTGATTCCCTGCATATGATTGCCCGCCTCTGATACCCTGCCTCTGATTCCCCGCCTCTGATTCCCCGCCTCTGATTCCCCACGTCTGATTTCCCACCTCTGATTCCCCACTTCTGATTCCCCGCCTCTGATTCCCCGTCTCTGATTCCACGCCTCTGATTCCCCGCCTCTGATTCAGCGCCTCTGATTCCCCGCCTCTGATACCCCGCCTCTGATTCCCCGCCTCTGATTCCCTGCATCTGATTCCCCGCCTCAGATTCCCCGCCTCTGATTCCCCGACTCTGATTCCCTGCATCTGATTCCCCGCCTCAGATTCCCCGCCTCTGATTCCCCGACTCTGATTCCCCGCCTCTGATTCCCCGCCTCTGATTCCCTGCCTCTGATTCCCTGCCTCTGATTCCCTGCATATGATTGCCCGCCTCTGATACCCTGCCTCTGATTCCCCGCCTCTGATTCCCCGCCTCTGATTCCCCGCGTCTGATTTCCCACCTCTGATTCCCCACTTCTGATTCCCCGCCTCTGATTCCCCGTCTCTGATTCCATGCCTCTGATTCCCCGCCTCTGATTCAGCGCCTCTGATTCCCCGCCTCTGATACCCCGCCTCTGATTCCCCGCCTCTGATTCCCTGCATCTGATTCCCCGCCTCAGATTCCCCGCCTCTGATTCCCCGACTCTGATTCCCCGCCTCTGATTCCCCGCCTCTGATTCCCCGCCTCTGATTCCCCGCCTATGATTCCCCGCCTATGTTTACCCGCCTGTTTTCCCGCCTCTGATTGCCCACCTCAGATTCCCTGCCTCAGATTCCCTGCCTCAGATTCCCTGCCTCTGATTCCCTGCCTCTGATTCCCTGCATCTGATTGCCCGCCTCCGATTACCTGCCTCTGATTCCCCGCCTCTGATTCCCCACCTCTGATTCCCCACTTCTGATTCCCCGCCTCTGATTCCCCGCGTCTGATTCCCCGCCTCTGATTCACCGCCTCTGATTCCGCGCCTCTGATTCCCCGCCTCTGATTCCCCACCTCTGATTGCCCCGCCTCTGATTCGCTGATTCTGATTGCCCACCTCAGATTCCCTGCCTCAGATTCCCTGCCTCAGATTCCCTGCCTCTGATTCCCTGCCTCTGATTCCCTGCATCTGATTGCCCGCCTCCGATTACCTGCCTCTGATTCAGTGCCTCCCTTTCCGCTCAACTTTCCTGGCCTTCTTTTCCCCACATAGCTTTCCCCGCCTCTGATTTCCTGCCTCTGATTCCACGCCTCTGATTCCCCGCCTATGTTTACCCGCCTCTGTTTACCCGCCTGTTTTCCCTCCTCTGAATCCCCACCACAGATTCCCTGCCTCAGATTCCCTGCCTCAGATTCCCTGCATCAGATTCCCTTCATTTGATTCCCTGCGTCTGATTCCCTGCCTCTGATTCCCTGCATCTGATTGCCCGCCTCTGATTCCCCGCCTCTGATTCCCCGCCTCTGATTCCCCACGTCTGATTCCCCACTTCTGATTCCCCGCCTCTGATTCCCCGCCTCTGATTCCCCACCTCTGATTCACCGCCTCTGATTCCCCACCTCTGATTCCCCGCCTCTGATTCCCCACTTCTGATTGCCCGCCTCTGATTCCACGCCTCTGATTCCCCGCCTCTGATTCCCCACCTCTGATTCCCCACTTCTGATTCCCCACCTCTGATTCCCCGCCTCTGATTCCACGCCTCTGATTCCCCACCTCTGATTCCCCACTTCTGAATCCCCACCTCTGATTCTCCGCCTCTGATACCCTGCCTCTGATAACTTTTTACTGATTCCCTGCCTCAGATTCCCTGCCTCCGATTCCCTGCCTCAGATTCCCTGCCTCAGATTCCCTGCATCAGATTCCCTTCATCTGATTCCCTGCCTCTGATTCCCCGCCTCTGAATCCCCGCCTCTGATTCCCCACCTCTGTCTCTACGCCTCTATTTTCACTGCACTCTTTCCCCTCCACTCTTTCTGTGCCTCTCTTTCCCTCCCTCAATTTCAACAACTCTGTTTGATCTGTTCTGTGTACCTAATTTTCAACACACAAGTTCCAACCACTATGTTTCGCCCATCTCTTTCGCTGCCTCTATTTATGCAGCTATGTTTACCCGCTTCTGTTTACCCGCCTGTTTCCCCACATCTCTTTCCCCACCTCTGATTCCACGCCTCTGATTCCCCACCTCTGATTCCCCGCCTCTGAATCCCCGCCTCTGATACACCGCCTCCCTTTCCGCGCAACTTTCCTGGCCTACGTTTCCCCACATCTCTTTCCCCACCTCTGATTCCACGCCTCAGATTCGCCGCCTCTGATTTCCCGCCTCTGATTCCCTGCCTCTGATTCCCTGCCTCTGATTCCCCACCTCTGATTCCCCCCTCTGATTCCCCGCCTCTGATTCCCAGCCTCTGATTCCCCACCTCTGATTCCCCGCCTCTGATTCCCTGCCTGTCTTTCCCTGCCTCTATTTCCGTGTCTCTTTCTCTGCATCTCGTTTCCCACATCTCATTTCCCCCTTCTGATAACCCGCATCAGATTCCCTGACACAGATTCCCTGCCTCAGATTCCCTGCCTCAGATTCCCTGCATCAGATTCCCTTCATCTGATTCCCTGCCTCTGATTCCCCGCCTCTGATTCCCCACCTCTGATTCCCTGCCTCAGATTCCCTGCCTCTGATTCCCTGCCTCTGATTCCCTGCCTCTGATTTCCTGCATCAGATTCCCCGCCTCTGATTCTCCACCTCTGATTCCCCGCCTCTGATTCCCCACCTCTGATTCCCCGCATCTGATTCCCCGCCTCTGATTCCCCGCCTCTGATTCCCTGCCTCTGATTCCCCACCTCTGATTTCGCGCCTCTGATTCCCCGCCTATGTTTACCCGCCTCTGTTTACCCACCTGTTTCCCCGCCTCTGATTCCCCACCTCAGATTCCCTGCCTCAGATTCCCTGCCTCTGATTCCCTGCCGCTGATTCCCTGCCTCTGATTCCCTGCGTCTGATTGCCCGCCTCTGATTCTCCGCCTCTGATTCCCCGCCTCTGATCCCCAACCTCTGATTCCCCGCTTCTGATTCCCTGTCTCTGATTCCCCGCCTCTGATTCACCGCCTCTGATTCCCCGCCTCTGATTCCCCACCTCTGATTGCCCCGCCTCTGATTCGCTTATTCTGATTCCCCGCCTCTGATTCCCCACCTCTGATTCCCCACTTCTGATTCCCCGCCTCTGATTCCCCGCCTCTGATTCCACGCCTCTGATTCCCCTCCTCTGATACCCCGCCTCTGATTCCCCACCTCTGATTCCCCGCATCTGATTCCCCGCCTCTGATTCCCCGCCTCTGATTCCCTGCCTCTGATTCCCCGCCTCTGATTCCGCGCCTCTGATTCCCCGCCTATGTTTACCCACCTCTGTTTACCCACCTGTTTCCCCGCCTCTGATTCCCCACCTCAGATTCCCTGCCTCACATTCCCCGCCTCTGATTCTCCGCCTCTGATTCCCCGCCTCTGATTCCCCACCTCTGATTCCCCACTTCTGATTCCCCGCCTCTGATTCCCCGCCTCTGATTCCCCGCCTCTGTTTCCCCGCCTCTGATTCCCCACCTCTGATTCACTGCCTCCCTTTCCGCTCAACTTTCCGGCCTACTTTTCCCCACATATCTTTCCCCGCCTCTGATTTCCCGCCTCTGATTCCACGCCTCTGATTCCCCGCCTATGTTTACCCGCCTCTGTTTACCCGCCTATTTTCCCGCCTCTGATTCCCCACCACAGATTCCCTGCCTCAGATTCCCTGCCTCAGATTCCCTGCCTCAGATTCCCTGCATCAGATTCCCTTCATTTGATTCCCTGCGTCTGATTCCCTGCCTCTGATTCCCTGCATCTGATTGCCTGCCTCTGATTCCCCGCCTCTGATTCCCCGCCTCTGATTCCCCACCTCTGATTCCCCCTTCTGATTCCACGCCTCTGATTCCCCGCCTCTGATTCCCCGCCTGTGATTCACCGCCTCTGATTCCCCGCCTCTGATTCCCCGCCTCTGATTCCCCACTTCTGATTGCCCGCCTCTGATTCCACGCCTCTGATTCCCCGCCTCTGATTCCCCACCTCTGATTCCCCACTTCTGATTCCCCACCTCTGATTCCCCGTCTCTGATTCCACGCCTCTGATTCACCACCTCTGATTCCCCACTTCTGATTCCCCACCTCTGATTCTCCGCCTCTGATACCCTGCCTCTGATAACTTTTTACTGATTCCCTGCCTCAGATTCCCTGCCTCCGATTCCCTGCCTCAGATTCCCTGCCTCAGATTCCCTGCATCAGATTCCCTTCATCTGATTCCCTGCCTCTGATTCCCCGCCTCTGATTCCCCGCCTCTGATTCCCCACCTCTGTCTCTACGCCTCTATTTTGCCTGCACTCTTTCTGTGCCTCTCTTTCCCTCCCTCAATTTCAACAACTCTGTTTGATCTGTTCTGTGTACCTAATTTTCAACACACAAGTTCCAACCACTATGTTTCGCCCATCTCTTTCGCTGCCTCTATTTATGCAGCTATGTTTACCCGCTTCTGTTTACCCGCCTGTTTCCCCACATCTCTTTCCCCACCTCTGATTCCACGCCTCTGATTCCCCGCCTCTGATTCCCCGCCTCTGATTCCCCACCTCTGATTCACCGCCTCCCTTTCCGCGCAACTTTTCTGGCCTACGTTTCCCCACATCTCTTTCCCCACCTCTGATTCCACGCCTCAGATTTGCCGCCTCTGATTTCCTGCCTCTGATTCCCTGCCTCTGATTCCCTGCCTCTGATTCCCCACCTCTGATTCCCCCCTCTGATTCCCCGCCTCTGATTCCCAGCCTCTGATTCCCCACCTCTGATTCCCCGCCTCTGATTCCCTGCCTCTCCTTCCCTACCTCTATTTCCGTGCCTCTTTCTCTGCATCTCGTTTCCCACATCTCATTTCCCCCTTCTGATAACCCGCATCAGATTCCCTGCCACAGATTCCCTGCCTCAGATTCCCTGCCTCAGATTCCCTGCATCAGATTCCCTTCATCTGATTCCCTGCCTCTGATTCCACGCCTCTGATTCCCCACCTCTGATTCCCCGCCTCTGTTTACCCGCCTGATTCCCCGCCTCTGATTCACCACCTCATATTCGCCACCTCAGGTTCCCTGCCTCTGATTCCCTGCCTCTGATTCCCTGCCTCTGATTCCCTGCATATGATTGCCCGCCTCTGATACCCTGCCTCTGATTCCCCGCCTCTGATTCCCCGCCTCTGATTCCCCGCGTCTGATTTCCCACCTCTGATTCCCCACTTCTGATTCCCCGCCTCTGATTCCCCGTCTCTGATTCCACGCCTCTGATTCCCCGCCTCTGATTCAGCGCCTCTGATTCCCCGCCTCTGATACCCCGCCTCTGATTCCCCGCCTCTGATTCCCTGCATCTGATTCCCCGCCTCAGATTCCCCGCCTCTGATTCCCCGACTCTGATTCCCTGCATCTGATTCCCGGCCTCAGATTCCCCGCCTCTGATTCCCCGACTCTGATTCCCCGCCTCTGATTCCCCGCCTCTGATTCCCTGCCTCTGATTCCCTGCCTCTGATTCCCTGCATATGATTGCCCGCCTCTGATTCCCCGCCTCTGATTCCCCGCGTCTGATTTCCCACCTCTGATTCCCCACTTCTGATTCCCCGCCTCTGATTCCCCGTCTCTGATTCCACGCCTCTGATTCCCCGCCTCTGATTCAGCGCCTCTGATTCCACGCCTCTGATACCCCGCCTCTGATTCCCCGCCTCTGATTCCCTGCATCTGATTCCCCACCTCAGATTCCCCGCCTCTGATTCCCCGACTCTGATTCCCCGCCTCTGATTCCCCGCCTCTGATTCCCTGCCTCTGATTCCCCGCCTATGATTCCCCGCCTATGTTTACCCGCCTGTTTTCCCGCCTCTGATTGCCCACCTCAGATTCCCTGCCTCAGATTCCCTGCCTCAGATTCCCTGCCTCTGATTCCCTGCCTCTGATTCCCTGCATCTGATTGCCCGCCTCCGATTACCTGCCTCTGATTCCCCGCCTCTGATTCCCCACCTCTGATTCCCCACTTCTGATTCCCCGCCTCTGATTCCCCGCGTCTGATTCCCCGCCTCTGATTCACCGCCTCTGATTCCCCGCCTCTGATTCCCCGCCTCTGATTCCCCACCTCTGATTGCCCCGCCTCTGATTCGCTGATTCTGATTCCCCGCCTCAGATTCCCCACCTCTGATTCCCCACTTCTGATTCCCCGCCTCTGATTCCCCGCCTCTGATTCCCCGCCTCTGATTCCCCGCCTCTGATTCCCCACCTCTGATTCAGTGCCTCCCTTTCCGCTCAACTTTCCTGGCCTTCTTTTCCCCACATATCTTTCCCCGCCTCTGATTTCCCGCCTCTGATTCCACGCCTCTGATTCCCCGCCTATGTTTACCCGCCTCTGTTTACCCGCCTGTTTTCCCTCCTCTGAATCCCCACCACAGATTCCCTGCCTCAGATTCCCTGCGTCAGATTCCCTGCATCAGATTCCCTTCATTTGATTCCCTGCGTCTGATTCCCTGCCTCTGATTCCCTGCATCTGATTGCCCGCCTCTGATTCCCCGCCTCTGATTCCCCGCCTCTGATTCCCCACGTCTGATTCCCCACTTCTGATTCCCCGCCTCTGATTCCCCGCCTCTGATTCCCCACCTCTGATTCACCGCCTCTGATTCCCCGCCTCTGATTCCCCGCCTCTGATTCCCCACTTCTGATTGCCCGCCTCTGATTCCACGCCTCTGATTCCCCGCCTCTGATTCCCCACCTCTGATTCCCCACTTCTGATTCCCCACCTCTGATTCCCCGCCTCTGATTCCACGCCTCTGATTCCCCACCTCTGATTCCCCCCTCTGATTCCCCGCCTCTGATTCCCAGCCTCTGATTCCCCACCTCTGATTCCCCGCCTCTGATTCCCTGCCTCTCTTTCCCTACCTCTATTTCCGTGCCTCTTTCTCTGCATCTCGTTTCCCACATCTCATTTCCCCCTTCTGATAACCCGCATCAGATTCCCTGCCACAGATTCCCTGCCTCAGATTCCCTGCCTCAGATTCCCTGCATCAGATTCCCTTCATCTGATTCCCCACCTCTGATTCCCCGCCTCTGTTTACCCGCCTGATACCCCGCCTCTGATTCACCACCTCATATTCGCCACCTCAGGTTCCCTGCCTCTGATTCCCTGCCTCTGATTCCCTGCCTCTGATTCCCTGCATATGATTGCCCGCCTCTGATACCCTGCCTCTGATTCCCCGCCTCTGATACCCCGCCTCTGATTCCCCGCGTCTGATTTCCCACCTCTGATTCCCCCTTCTGATTCCCCGCCTCTGATTCACCGTTTCTGATTCCACGCCTCTGATTCCCCGCCTCTGATTCAGCGCCTCTGATTCCCCGCCTCTGATACCCCGCCTCTGATTCCCCGCCTCTGATTCCCTGCATCTGATTCCCCGCCTCAGATTCCCCGCCTCTGATTCCCCGACTCTGATTCCCTGCATCTGATTCCCCGCCTCTGATTCCCCGCCTCTGATTCCCTGCCTCTGATTCCCTGCCTCTGATTCCCTGCATATGATTGCCCGCCTCTGATACCCTGCCTCTGATTCCCCGCCTCTGATTCCCCGCCTCTGATTCCCCGCGTCTGATTTCCCACCTCTGATTCCCCACTTCTGATTCCCCGCCTCTGATTCCCCGTCTCTGATTCCACGCCTCTGATTCCCCGCCTCTGATTCAGCGCCTCTGATTCCACGCCTCTGATACCCCACCTCTGATTCCCCGCCTCTGATTCCCTGCATCTGATTCCCCACCTCAGATTCCCCGCCTCTGATTCCCCGACTCTGATTCCCCGCCTCTGATTCCCCGCCTCTGATTCCCTGCCTCTGATTCCCCGCCTATGATTCCCCGCCTATGTTTACCCGCCTGTTTTCCCGCCTCTGATTGCCCACCTCAGATTCCCTGCCTCAGATTCCCTGCCTCAGATTCCCTGCCTCTGATTCCCTGCCTCTGATTCCCTGCATCTGATTGCCCGCCTCCGATTACCTGCCTCTGATTCCCCGCCTCTGATTCCCCACCTCTGATTCCCCACTTCTGATTCCCCGCCTCTGATTCCCCGCGTCTGATTCCCCGCCTCTGATTCACCGCCTCTGATTCCCCGCCTCTGATTCCCCGCCTCTGATTCCCCACCTCTGATTGCCCCGCCTCTGATTCGCTGATTCTGATTCCCCGCCTCAGATTCCCCACCTCTGATTCCCCACTTCTGATTCCCCGCCTCTGATTCCCCGCCTCTGATTCCCCGCCTCTGATTCCCCGCCTCTGATTCCCCACCTCTGATTCAGTGCCTCCCTTTCCGCTCAACTTTCCTGGCCTTCTTTTCCCCACATATCTTTCCCCGCCTCTGATTTCCCGCCTCTGATTCCACGCCTCTGATTCCCCGCCTATGTTTACCCGCCTCTGTTTACCCGCCTGTTTTCCCTCCTCTGAATCCCCACCACAGATTCCCTGCCTCAGATTCCCTGCCTCAGATTCCCTGCATCAGATTCCCTTCATTTGATTCCCTGCGTCTGATTCCCTGCCTCTGATTCCCCGCCTCTGATTCCCCACGTCTGATTCCCCACTTCTGATTCCCCGCCTCTGATTCCCCGCCTCTGATTCCCCACCTCTGATTCACCGCCTCTGATTCCCCGCCTCTGATTCCCCGCCTCTGATTCCCCACTTCTGATTGCCCGCCTCTGATTCCACGCCTCTGATTCCCCGCCTCTGATTCCCCACCTCTGATTCCCCACTTCTGATTCCCCACCTCTGATTCCCCGCCTCTGATTCCACGCCTCTGATTCCCCACCTCTGATTCCCCACTTCTGAATCCCCACCTCTGATTCTCCGCCTCTGATACCCTGCCTCTGATAACTTTTTACTGATTCCCTGCCTCAGATTCCCTGCCTCCGATTCCCTGCCTCAGATTCCCTGCCTCAGATTCCCTGCATCAGATTCCCTTCATCTGATTCCCTGCCTCTGATTCCCCGCCTCTGAATCCCCGCCTCTGATTCCCCACCTCTGTCTCTACGCCTCTATTTTCACTGCACTCTTTCCCCTCCACTCTTTCTGTGCCTCTCTTTCCCTCCCTCAATTTCAACAACTCTGTTTGATCTGTTCTGTGTACCTAATTTTCAACACACAAGTTCCAACCACTATGTTTCGCCCATCTCTTTCGCTGCCTCTATTTATGCAGCTATGTTTACCCGCTTCTGTTTACCCGCCTGTTTCCCCACATCTCTTTCCCCACCTCTGATTCCACGCCTCTGATTCCCCACCTCTGATTCCCCGCCTCTGAATCCCCGCCTCTGATACACTGCCTCCCTTTCCGCGCAACTTTCCTGGCCTACGTTTCCCCACATCTCTTTCCCCACCTCTGATTCCACGCCTCAGATTCGCCGCCTCTGATTTCCCGCCTCTGATTCCCTGCCTCTGATTCCCTGCCTCTGATTCCCCACCTCTGATTCCCCCCTCTGATTCCCCGCCTCTGATTCCCAGCCTCTGATTCCCCACCTCTGATTCCCCGGCTCTGATTCCCTGCCTGTCTTTCCCTGCCTCTATTTCCGTGTCTCTTTCTCTGCATCTCGTTTCCCACATCTCATTTCCCCCTTCTGATAACCCGCATCAGATTCCCTGACACAGATTCCCTGCCTCAGATTCCCTGCCTCAGATTCCCTGCATCAGATTCCCTTCATCTGATTCCCTGCCTCTGATTCCCCGCCTCTGATTCCCCACCTCTGATTCCCTGCCTCAGATTCCCTGCCTCTGATTCCCTGCCTCTGATTCCCTGCCTCTGATTTCCTGCATCAGATTCCCCGCCTCTGATTCTCCGCCTCTGATTCCCCGCCTCTGATTCCCCACCTCTGATTCCCCGCATCTGATTCCCCGCCTCTGATTCCCCGCCTCTGATTCCCTGCCTCTGATTCCCCACCTCTGATTTCGCGCCTCTGATTCCCCGCCTATGTTTACCCGCCTCTGTTTACCCACCTGTTTCCCCGCCTCTGATTCCCCACCTCAGATTCCCTGCCTCAGATTCCCTGCCTCTGATTCCCTGCCGCTGATTCCCTGCCTCTGATTCCCTGCATCTGATTGCCCGCCTCTGATTCTCCGCCTCTGATTCCCCGCCTCTGATCCCCAACCTCTGATTCCCCGCTTCTGATTCCCTGTCTCTGATTCCCCGCCTCTGATTCACCGCCTCTGATTCAATGCCTCCCTTTCCGCTCAACTTTCCTGGCCTACTTTTCCCCACATAACTTTCCCCGCCTCTGATTTCCCGCCTCTGATTCCACGCCTCTGAATCCCCGCCTATGTTTACCCGCCTCTGTTTAACCGCATGTTTTCCCGCCTCTGATTCCCCACCACAGATTCCCTGCCTCAGATTCCCTGCCTCAGATTCCCTGCATCAGATTCCCTTCATTTGATTCCCTGCGTCTGGTTCCCTGCCTCTGATTCCCTGCCTCTGATTCCCTGCATCTGATTGCCCGCCTCTGATTCCCTGCCTCAGATTCCCTGCCTCAGATTCCCTGCATCAGATTCCCTTCATTTGATTCCCTGCGTCTGGTTCCCTGCCTCTGATTCCCTGCCTCTGATTCCCTGCCTCTGAATCCCTGCCTCTGATTCCCTGCATATGATTGCCCGCCTCTGATACCCTGCCTCTGATTCCCCGCCTCTGATTCCCCGCCTCTGATTCCCCACGTCTGATTTCCCACCTCTGATTCCCCACTTCTGATTCCCCGCCTCTGATTCCCCGTCTCTGATTCCACGCCTCTGATTCCCCGCCTCTGATTCAGCGCCTCTGATTCCCCGCCTCTGATACCCCGCCTCTGATTCCCCGCCTCTGATTCCCTGCATCTGATTCCCCGCCTCAGATTCCCCGCCTCTGATTCCCCGACTCTGATTCCCTGCATCTGATTCCCCGCCTCAGATTCCCCGCCTCTGATTCCCCGACTCTGATTCCCCGCCTCTGATTCCCCGCCTCTGATTCCCTGCCTCTGATTCCCTGCCTCTGATTCCCTGCATATGATTGCCCGCCTCTGATACCCTGCCTCTGATTCCCCGCCTCTGATTCCCCGCCTCTGATTCCCCGCGTCTGATTTCCCACCTCTGATTCCCCACTTCTGATTCCCCGCCTCTGATTCCCCGTCTCTGATTCCATGCCTCTGATTCCCCGCCTCTGATTCAGCGCCTCTGATTCCCCGCCTCTGATACCCCGCCTCTGATTCCCCGCCTCTGATTCCCTGCATCTGATTCCCCGCCTCAGATTCCCCGCCTCTGATTCCCCGACTCTGATTCCCCGCCTCTGATTCCCCGCCTCTGATTCCCCGCCTCTGATTCCCCGCCTATGATTCCCCGCCTATGTTTACCCGCCTGTTTTCCCGCCTCTGATTGCCCACCTCAGATTCCCTGCCTCAGATTCCCTGCCTCAGATTCCCTGCCTCTGATTCCCTGCCTCTGATTCCCTGCATCTGATTGCCCGCCTCCGATTACCTGCCTCTGATTCCCCGCCTCTGATTCCCCACCTCTGATTCCCCACTTCTGATTCCCCGCCTCTGATTCCCCGCGTCTGATTCCCCGCCTCTGATTCACCGCCTCTGATTCCGCGCCTCTGATTCCCCGCCTCTGATTCCCCACCTCTGATTGCCCCGCCTCTGATTCGCTGATTCTGATTGCCCACCTCAGATTCCCTGCCTCAGATTCCCTGCCTCAGATTCCCTGCCTCTGATTCCCTGCCTCTGATTCCCTGCATCTGATTGCCCGCCTCCGATTACCTGCCTCTGATTCAGTGCCTCCCTTTCCGCTCAACTTTCCTGGCCTTCTTTTCCCCACATAGCTTTCCCCGCCTCTGATTTCCTGCCTCTGATTCCACGCCTCTGATTCCCCGCCTATGTTTACCCGCCTCTGTTTACCCGCCTGTTTTCCCTCCTCTGAATCCCCACCACAGATTCCCTGCCTCAGATTCCCTGCCTCAGATTCCCTGCATCAGATTCCCTTCATTTGATTCCCTGCGTCTGATTCCCTGCCTCTGATTCCCTGCATCTGATTGCCCGCCTCTGATTCCCCGCCTCTGATTCCCCGCCTCTGATTCCCCACGTCTGATTCCCCACTTCTGATTCCCCGCCTCTGATTCCCCGCCTCTGATTCCCCACCTCTGATTCACCGCCTCTGATTCCCCACCTCTGATTCCCCGCCTCTGATTCCCCACTTCTGATTGCCCGCCTCTGATTCCACGCCTCTGATTCCCCGCCTCTGATTCCCCACCTCTGATTCCCCACTTCTGATTCCCCACCTCTGATTCCCCGCCTCTGATTCCACGCCTCTGATTCCCCACCTCTGATTCCCCACTTCTGAATCCCCACCTCTGATTCTCCGCCTCTGATACCCTGCCTCTGATAACTTTTTACTGATTCCCTGCCTCAGATTCCCTGCCTCCGATTCCCTGCCTCAGATTCCCTGCCTCAGATTCCCTGCATCAGATTCCCTTCATCTGATTCCCTGCCTCTGATTCCCCGCCTCTGAATCCCCGCCTCTGATTCCCCACCTCTGTCTCTACGCCTCTATTTTCACTGCACTCTTTCCCCTCCACTCTTTCTGTGCCTCTCTTTCCCTCCCTCAATTTCAACAACTCTGTTTGATCTGTTCTGTGTACCTAATTTTCAACACACAAGTTCCAACCACTATGTTTCGCCCATCTCTTTCGCTGCCTCTATTTATGCAGCTATGTTTACCCGCTTCTGTTTACCCGCCTGTTTCCCCACATCTCTTTCCCCACCTCTGATTCCACGCCTCTGATTCCCCACCTCTGATTCCCCGCCTCTGAATCCCCGCCTCTGATACACCGCCTCCCTTTCCGCGCAACTTTCCTGGCCTACGTTTCCCCACATCTCTTTCCCCACCTCTGATTCCACGCCTCAGATTCGCCGCCTCTGATTTCCCGCCTCTGATTCCCTGCCTCTGATTCCCTGCCTCTGATTCCCCACCTCTGATTCCCCCCTCTGATTCCCCGCCTCTGATTCCCAGCCTCTGATTCCCCACCTCTGATTCCCCGCCTCTGATTCCCTGCCTGTCTTTCCCTGCCTCTATTTCCGTGTCTCTTTCTCTGCATCTCGTTTCCCACATCTCATTTCCCCCTTCTGATAACCCGCATCAGATTCCCTGACACAGATTCCCTGCCTCAGATTCCCTGCCTCAGATTCCCTGCATCAGATTCCCTTCATCTGATTCCCTGCCTCTGATTCCCCGCCTCTGATTCCCCACCTCTGATTCCCTGCCTCAGATTCCCTGCCTCTGATTCCCTGCCTCTGATTCCCTGCCTCTGATTTCCTGCATCAGATTCCCCGCCTCTGATTCTCCACCTCTGATTCCCCGCCTCTGATTCCCCACCTCTGATTCCCCGCATCTGATTCCCCGCCTCTGATTCCCCGCCTCTGATTCCCCGCCTCTGATTCCCTGCCTCTGATTCCCCACCTCTGATTTCGCGCCTCTGATTCCCCGCCTATGTTTACCCGCCTCTGTTTACCCACCTGTTTCCCCGCCTCTGATTCCCCACCTCAGATTCCCTGCCTCAGATTCCCTGCCTCTGATTCCCTGCCGCTGATTCCCTGCCTCTGATTCCCTGCGTCTGATTGCCCGCCTCTGATTCTCCGCCTCTGATTCCCCGCCTCTGATCCCCAACCTCTGATTCCCCGCTTCTGATTCCCTGTCTCTGATTCCCCGCCTCTGATTCACCGCCTCTGATTCCCCGCCTCTGATTCCCCACCTCTGATTGCCCCGCCTCTGATTCGCTTATTCTGATTCCCCGCCTCTGATTCCCCACCTCTGATTCCCCACTTCTGATTCCCCGCCTCTGATTCCCCGCCTCTGATTCCACGCCTCTGATTCCCCTCCTCTGATACCCCGCCTCTGATTCCCCACCTCTGATTCCCCGCATCTGATTCCCCGCCTCTGATTCCCCGCCTCTGATTCCCTGCCTCTGATTCCCCGCCTCTGATTCCGCGCCTCTGATTCCCCGCCTATGTTTACCCACCTCTGTTTACCCACCTGTTTCCCCGCCTCTGATTCCCCACCTCAGATTCCCTGCCTCACATTCCCCGCCTCTGATTCTCCGCCTCTGATTCCCCGCCTCTGATTCCCCACCTCTGATTCCCCACTTCTGATTCCCCGCCTCTGATTCCCCGCCTCTGATTCCCCGCCTCTGTTTCCCCGCCTCTGATTCCCCACCTCTGATTCACTGCCTCCCTTTCCGCTCAACTTTCCGGCCTACTTTTCCCCACATATCTTTCCCCGCCTCTGATTTCCCGCCTCTGATTCCACGCCTCTGATTCCCCGCCTATGTTTACCCGCCTCTGTTTACCCGCCTATTTTCCCGCCTCTGATTCCCCACCACAGATTCCCTGCCTCAGATTCCCTGCCTCAGATTCCCTGCCTCAGATTCCCTGCATCAGATTCCCTTCATTTGATTCCCTGCGTCTGATTCCCTGCCTCTGATTCCCTGCATCTGATTGCCTGCCTCTGATTCCCCGCCTCTGATTCCCCGCCTCTGATTCCCCACCTCTGATTCCCCCTTCTGATTCCACGCCTCTGATTCCCCGCCTCTGATTCCCCGCCTGTGATTCACCGCCTCTGATTCCCCGCCTCTGATTCCCCGCCTCTGATTCCCCACTTCTGATTGCCCGCCTCTGATTCCACGCCTCTGATTCCCCGCCTCTGATTCCCCACCTCTGATTCCCCACTTCTGATTCCCCACCTCTGATTCCCCGTCTCTGATTCCACGCCTCTGATTCACCACCTCTGATTCCCCACTTCTGATTCCCCACCTCTGATTCTCCGCCTCTGATACCCTGCCTCTGATAACTTTTTACTGATTCCCTGCCTCAGATTCCCTGCCTCCGATTCCCTGCCTCAGATTCCCTGCCTCAGATTCCCTGCATCAGATTCCCTTCATCTGATTCCCTGCCTCTGATTCCCCGCCTCTGATTCCCCGCCTCTGATTCCCCACCTCTGTCTCTACGCCTCTATTTTGCCTGCACTCTTTCTGTGCCTCTCTTTCCCTCCCTCAATTTCAACAACTCTGTTTGATCTGTTCTGTGTACCTAATTTTCAACACACAAGTTCCAACCACTATGTTTCGCCCATCTCTTTCGCTGCCTCTATTTATGCAGCTATGTTTACCCGCTTCTGTTTACCCGCCTGTTTCCCCACATCTCTTTCCCCACCTCTGATTCCACGCCTCTGATTCCCCGCCTCTGATTCCCCGCCTCTGATTCCCCACCTCTGATTCACCGCCTCCCTTTCCGCGCAACTTTTCTGGCCTACGTTTCCCCACATCTCTTTCCCCACCTCTGATTCCACGCCTCAGATTTGCCGCCTCTGATTTCCTGCCTCTGATTCCCTGCCTCTGATTCCCTGCCTCTGATTCCCCACCTCTGATTCCCCCCTCTGATTCCCCGCCTCTGATTCCCAGCCTCTGATTCCCCACCTCTGATTCCCCGCCTCTGATTCCCTGCCTCTCCTTCCCTACCTCTATTTCCGTGCCTCTTTCTCTGCATCTCGTTTCCCACATCTCATTTCCCCCTTCTGATAACCCGCATCAGATTCCCTGCCACAGATTCCCTGCCTCAGATTCCCTGCCTCAGATTCCCTGCATCAGATTCCCTTCATCTGATTCCCTGCCTCTGATTCCACGCCTCTGATTCCCCACCTCTGATTCCCCGCCTCTGTTTACCCGCCTGATTCCCCGCCTCTGATTCACCACCTCATATTCGCCACCTCAGGTTCCCTGCCTCTGATTCCCTGCCTCTGATTCCCTGCCTCTGATTCCCTGCATATGATTGCCCGCCTCTGATACCCTGCCTCTGATTCCCCGCCTCTGATTCCCCGCCTCTGATTCCCCGCGTCTGATTTCCCACCTCTGATTCCCCACTTCTGATTCCCCGCCTCTGATTCCCCGTCTCTGATTCCACGCCTCTGATTCCCCGCCTCTGATTCAGCGCCTCTGATTCCCCGCCTCTGATACCCCGCCTCTGATTCCCCGCCTCTGATTCCCTGCATCTGATTCCCCGCCTCAGATTCCCCGCCTCTGATTCCCCGACTCTGATTCCCTGCATCTGATTCCCGGCCTCAGATTCCCCGCCTCTGATTCCCCGACTCTGATTCCCCGCCTCTGATTCCCCGCCTCTGATTCCCTGCCTCTGATTCCCTGCCTCTGATTCCCTGCATATGATTGCCCGCCTCTGATTCCCCGCCTCTGATTCCCCGCGTCTGATTTCCCACCTCTGATTCCCCACTTCTGATTCCCCGCCTCTGATTCCCCGTCTCTGATTCCACGCCTCTGATTCCCCGCCTCTGATTCAGCGCCTCTGATTCCACGCCTCTGATACCCCGCCTCTGATTCCCCGCCTCTGATTCCCTGCATCTGATTCCCCACCTCAGATTCCCCGCCTCTGATTCCCCGACTCTGATTCCCCGCCTCTGATTCCCCGCCTCTGATTCCCTGCCTCTGATTCCCCGCCTATGATTCCCCGCCTATGTTTACCCGCCTGTTTTCCCGCCTCTGATTGCCCACCTCAGATTCCCTGCCTCAGATTCCCTGCCTCAGATTCCCTGCCTCTGATTCCCTGCCTCTGATTCCCTGCATCTGATTGCCCGCCTCCGATTACCTGCCTCTGATTCCCCGCCTCTGATTCCCCACCTCTGATTCCCCACTTCTGATTCCCCGCCTCTGATTCCCCGCGTCTGATTCCCCGCCTCTGATTCACCGCCTCTGATTCCCCGCCTCTGATTCCCCGCCTCTGATTCCCCACCTCTGATTGCCCCGCCTCTGATTCGCTGATTCTGATTCCCCGCCTCAGATTCCCCACCTCTGATTCCCCACTTCTGATTCCCCGCCTCTGATTCCCCGCCTCTGATTCCCCGCCTCTGATTCCCCGCCTCTGATTCCCCACCTCTGATTCAGTGCCTCCCTTTCCGCTCAACTTTCCTGGCCTTCTTTTCCCCACATATCTTTCCCCGCCTCTGATTTCCCGCCTCTGATTCCACGCCTCTGATTCCCCGCCTATGTTTACCCGCCTCTGTTTACCCGCCTGTTTTCCCTCCTCTGAATCCCCACCACAGATTCCCTGCCTCAGATTCCCTGCGTCAGATTCCCTGCATCAGATTCCCTTCATTTGATTCCCTGCGTCTGATTCCCTGCCTCTGATTCCCTGCATCTGATTGCCCGCCTCTGATTCCCCGCCTCTGATTCCCCGCCTCTGATTCCCCACGTCTGATTCCCCACTTCTGATTCCCCGCCTCTGATTCCCCGCCTCTGATTCCCCACCTCTGATTCACCGCCTCTGATTCCCCGCCTCTGATTCCCCGCCTCTGATTCCCCACTTCTGATTGCCCGCCTCTGATTCCACGCCTCTGATTCCCCGCCTCTGATTCCCCACCTCTGATTCCCCACTTCTGATTCCCCACCTCTGATTCCCCGCCTCTGATTCCACGCCTCTGATTCCCCACCTCTGATTCCCCACTTCTGAATCCCCACCTCTGATTCTCCGCCTCTGATACCCTGCCTCTGATAACTTTTTACTGATTCCCTGCCTCAGATTCCCTGCCTCCGATTCCCTGCCTCAGATTCCCTGCCTCAGATTCCCTGCATCAGATTCCCTTCATCTGATTCCCTGCCTCTGATTCCCCGCCTCTGAATCCCCGCCTCTGATTCCCCACCTCTGTCTCTACGCCTCTATTTTCACTGCACTCTTTCCCCTCCACTCTTTCTGTGCCTCTCTTTCCCTCCCTCAATTTCAACAACTCTGTTTGATCTGTTCTGTGTACCTAATTTTCAACACACAAGTTCCAACCACTATGTTTCGCCCATCTCTTTCGCTGCCTCTATTTATGCAGCTATGTTTACCCGCTTCTGTTTACCCGCCTGTTTCCCCACATCTCTTTCCCCACCTCTGATTCCACGCCTCTGATTCCCCACCTCTGATTCCCCGCCTCTGAATCCCCGCCTCTGATACACCGCCTCCCTTTCCGCGCAACTTTCCTGGCCTACGTTTCCCCACATCTCTTTCCCCACCTCTGATTCCACGCCTCAGATTCGCCGCCTCTGATTTCCCGCCTCTGATTCCCTGCCTCTGATTCCCTGCCTCTGATTCCCCACCTCTGATTCCCCCCTCTGATTCCCCGCCTCTGATTCCCAGCCTCTGATTCCCCACCTCTGATTCCCCGCCTCTGATTCACTGCCTGTCTTTCCCTGCCTCTATTTCCGTGTCTCTTTCTCTGCATCTCGTTTCCCACATCTCATTTCCCCCTTCTGATAACCCGCATCAGATTCCCTGACACAGATTCCCTGCCTCAGATTCCCTGCCTCAGATTCCCTGCATCAGATTCCCTTCATCTGATTCCCTGCCTCTGATTCCCCGCCTCTGATTCCCCACCTCTGATTCCCTGCCTCAGATTCCCTGCCTCTGATTCCCTGCCTCTGATTCCCTGCCTCTGATTTCCTGCATCAGATTCCCCGCCTCTGATTCTCCGCCTCTGATTCCCCGCCTCTGATTCCCCACCTCTGATTCCCCGCATCTGATTCCCCGCCTCTGATTCCCCGCCTCTGATTCCCTGCCTCTGATTCCCCACCTCTGATTTCGCGCCTCTGATTCCCCGCCTATGTTTACCCGCCTCTGTTTACCCACCTGTTTCCCCGCCTCTGATTCCCCACCTCAGATTCCCTGCCTCAGATTCCCTGCCTCTGATTCCCTGCCGCTGATTCCCTGCCTCTGATTCCCTGCATCTGATTGCCCGCCTCTGATTCTCCGCCTCTGATTCCCCTCCTCTGATCCCCAACCTCTGATTCCCCGCTTCTGATTCCCTGCCTCTGATTCCCCGCCTCTGATTCACCGCCTCTGATTCCCCGCCTCTGATTCCCCACCTCTGATTCAATGCCTCCCTTTCCGCTCAACTTTCCTGGCCTACTTTTCCCCACATAACTTTCCCCGCCTCTGATTTCCCGCCTCTGATTCCACGCCTCTGAATCCCCGCCTATGTTTACCCGCCTCTGTTTAACCGCATGTTTTCCCGCCTCTGATTCCCCACCACAGATTCCCTGCCTCAGATTCCCTGCCTCAGATTCCCTGCATCAGATTCCCTTCATTTGATTCCCTGCGTCTGGTTCCCTGCCTCTGATTCCCTGCCTCTGATTCCCTGCATCTGATTGCCCGCCTCTGATTCCCTGCCTCAGATTCCCTGCCTCAGATTCCCTGCATCAGATTCCCTTCATTTGATTCCCTGCGTCTGGTTCCCTGCCTCTGATTCCCTGCCTCTGATTCCCTGCCTCTGATTCCCTGCCTCTGATTCCCTGCATATGATTGCCCGCCTCTGATACCCTGCCTCTGATTCCCCGCCTCTGATTCCCCGCCTCTGATTCCCCGCGTCTGATTTCCCACCTCTGATTCCCCACTTCTGATTCCCCGCCTCTGATTCCCCGTCTCTGATTCCACGCCTCTGATTCCCCGCCTCTGATTCAGCGCCTCTGATTCCCCGCCTCTGATACCCCGCCTCTGATTCCCCGCCTCTGATTCCCTGCATCTGATTCCCCGCCTCAGATTCCCCGCCTCTGATTCCCCGACTCTGATTCCCTGCATCTGATTCCCCGCCTCAGATTCCCCTCCTCTGATTCCCCGACTCTGATTCCCCGCCTCTGATTCCCCGCCTCTGATTCCCTGCCTCTGATTCCCTGCCTCTGATTCCCTGCATATGATTGCCCGCCTCTGATACCCTGCCTCTGATTCCCCGCCTCTGATTCCCCGCCTCTGATTCCCCGCGTCTGATTTCCCACCTCTGATTCCCCACTTCTGATTCCCCGCCTCTGATTCCCCGTCTCTGATTCCACGCCTCTGATTCCCCGCCTCTGATTCAGCGCCTCTGATTCCCCGCCTCTGATACCCCGCCTCTGATTCCCCGCCTCTGATTCCCTGCATCTGATTCCCCGCCTCAGATTCCCCGCCTCTGATTCCCCGACTCTGATTCCCCGCCTCTGATTCCCCGCCTCTGATTCCCCGCCTCTGATTCCCCGCCTATGATTCCCCGCCTATGTTTACCCGCCTGTTTTCCCGCCTCTGATTGCCCACCTCAGATTCCCTGCCTCAGATTCCCTGCCTCAGATTCCCTGCCTCTGATTCCCTGCCTCTGATTCCCTGCATCTGATTGCCCGCCTCCGATTACCTGCCTCTGATTCCCCGCCTCTGATTCCCCACCTCTGATTCCCCACTTCTGATTCCCCGCCTCTGATTCCCCGCGTCTGATTCCCCGCCTCTGATTCACCGCCTCTGATTCCGCGCCTCTGATTCCCCGCCTCTGATTCCCCACCTCTGATTGCCCCGCCTCTGATTCGCTGATTCTGATTGCCCACCTCAGATTCCCTGCCTCAGATTCCCTGCCTCAGATTCCCTGCCTCTGATTCCCTGCCTCTGATTCCCTGCCTCTGATTCCCTGCATCTGATTGCCCGCCTCCGATTACCTGCCTCTGATTCAGTGCCTCCCTTTCCGCTCAACTTTCCTGGCCTTCTTTTCCCCACATAGCTTTCCCCGCCTCTGATTTCCCGCCTCTGATTCCACGCCTCTGATTCCCCGCCTATGTTTACCCGCCTCTGTTTACCCGCCTGTTTTCCCTCCTCTGAATCCCCACCACAGATTCCCTGCCTCAGATTCCCTGCCTCAGATTCCCTGCATCAGATTCCCTTCATTTGATTCCCTGCGTCTGATTCCCTGCCTCTGATTCCCTGCATCTGATTGCCCGCCTCTGATTCCCCGCCTCTGATTCCCCGCCTCTGATTCCCCACGTCTGATTCCCCACTTCTGATTCCCCGCCTCTGATTCCCCGCCTCTGATTCCCCACCTCTGATTCACCGCCTCTGATTCCCCGCCTCTGATTCCCCGCCTCTGATTCCCCACTTCTGATTGCCCGCCTCTGATTCCACGCCTCTGATTCCCCGCCTCTGATTCCCCACCTCTGATTCCCCACTTCTGATTCCCCACCTCTGATTCCCCGCCTCTGATTCCACGCCTCTGATTCCCCACCTCTGATTCCCCACTTCTGAATCCCCACCTCTGATTCTCCGCCTCTGATACCCTGCCTCTGATAACTTTTTACTGATTCCCTGCCTCAGATTCCCTGCCTCCGATTCCCTGCCTCAGATTCCCTGCCTCAGATTCCCTGCATCAGATTCCCTTCATCTGATTCCCTGCCTCTGATTCCCCGCCTCTGATTCCCCGCCTCTGATTCCCCACTTCTGATTGCCCGCCTCTGATTCCACGCCTCTGATTCCCCGCCTCTGATTCCCCACCTCTGATTCCCCACTTCTGATTCCCCACCTCTGATTCCCCGCCTCTGATTCCACGCCTCTGATTCCCCACCTCTGATTCCCCACTTCTGAATCCCCACCTCTGATTCTCCGCCTCTGATACCCTGCCTCTGATAACTTTTTACTGATTCCCTGCCTCAGATTCCCTGCCTCCGATTCCCTGCCTCAGATTCCCTGCCTCAGATTCCCTGCATCAGATTCCCTTCATCTGATTCCCTGCCTCTGATTCCCCGCCTCTGAATCCCCGCCTCTGATTCCCCACCTCTGTCTCTACGCCTCTATTTTCACTGCACTCTTTCCCCTCCACTCTTTCTGTGCCTCTCTTTCCCTCCCTCAATTTCAACAACTCTGTTTGATCTGTTCTGTGTACCTAATTTTCAACACACAAGTTCCAACCACTATGTTTCGCCCATCTCTTTCGCTGCCTCTATTTATGCAGCTATGTTTACCCGCTTCTGTTTACCCGCCTGTTTCCCCACATCTCTTTCCCCACCTCTGATTCCACGCCTCTGATTCCCCACCTCTGATTCCCCGCCTCTGAATCCCCGCCTCTGATACACCGCCTCCCTTTCCGCGCAACTTTCCTGGCCTACGTTTCCCCACATCTCTTTCCCCACCTCTGATTCCACGCCTCAGATTCGCCGCCTCTGATTTCCCGCCTCTGATTCCCTGCCTCTGATTCCCTGCCTCTGATTCCCCACCTCTGATTCCCCCCTCTGATTCCCCGCCTCTGATTCCCAGCCTCTGATTCCCCACCTCTGATTCCCCGCCTCTGATTCCCTGCCTGTCTTTCCCTGCCTCTATTTCCGTGTCTCTTTCTCTGCATCTCGTTTCCCACATCTCATTTCCCCCTTCTGATAACCCGCATCAGATTCCCTGACACAGATTCCCTGCCTCAGATTCCCTGCCTCAGATTCCCTGCATCAGATTCCCTTCATCTGATTCCCTGCCTCTGATTCCCCGCCTCTGATTCCCCACCTCTGATTCCCTGCCTCAGATTCCCTGCCTCTGATTCCCTGCCTCTGATTCCCTGCCTCTGATTTCCTGCATCAGATTCCCCGCCTCTGATTCTCCGCCTCTGATTCCCCGCCTCTGATTCCCCACCTCTGATTCCCCGCATCTGATTCCCCGCCTCTGATTCCCCGCCTCTGATTCCCTGCCTCTGATTCCCCACCTCTGATTTCGCGCCTCTGATTCCCCGCCTATGTTTACCCGCCTCTGTTTACCCACCTGTTTCCCCGCCTCTGATTCCCCACCTCAGATTCCCTGCCTCAGATTCCCTGCCTCTGATTCCCTGCCGCTGATTCCCTGCCTCTGATTCCCTGCATCTGATTGCCCGCCTCTGATTCTCCGCCTCTGATTCCCCGCCTCTGATCCCCAACCTCTGATTCCCCGCTTCTGATTCCCTGCCTCTGATTCCCCGCCTCTGATTCACCGCCTCTGATTCCCCGCCTCTGATTCCCCACCTCTGATTCAATGCCTCCCTTTCCGCTCAACTTTCCTGGCCTACTTTTCCCCACATATCTTTCCCCGCCTCTGATTTCCCGCCTCTGATTCCACGCCTCTGAATCCCCGCCTATGTTTACCCGCCTCTGTTTAACCGCATGTTTTCCCGCCTCTGATTCCCCACCACAGATTCCCTGCCTCAGATTCCCTGCCTCAGATTCCCTGCATCAGATTCCCTTCATTTGATTCCCTGCGTCTGGTTCCCTGCCTCTGATTCCCTGCCTCTGATTCCCTGCATCTGATTGCCCGCCTCTGATTCCCCGCCTCTGATTCCCCACCTCTGATTCCCCACTTCTGATTCCCCGCCTCTGATTCCCCGCCTCTGATTCCCCGCCTCTGATTCACCGCCTCTGATTCCCCGTCTCTGATTCCCCGCCTCTGATTCCCCACTTCTGATTGCCCGCCTCTGATTCCACGCCTCTGATTCCCCGCCTCTGATTCCCCACCTCTGATTCCCCACTTCTGATTCCCCACCTCTGATTCCCCGCCTCTGATTCCACGCCTCTGATTCCCCACCTCTGATTCCCCACTTCTGATTCCCCACCTCTGATTCTCCGCCTCTGATACCCTGCCTCTGATAACTTTTTACTGATTCCCTGCCTCAGATTCCCTGCCTCCGATTCCCTGCCTCAGATTCCCTGCCTCAGTTTCCCTGCATTAGATTCCCTTCATCTGATTCCCTGCCTCTGATTCCCCGCCTCTGATTCCCCGCATCTGATTCCCCACCTCTGTCTCTACGCCTCTATTTTGCCTGCACTCTTTCCCCTCCACTCTTTCCGTGCCTCTCTTTCCCTCCCTCAATTTCAACAACTCTGTTTGATCTGTTCTGTGTAACTAATTTTCAACACAAAAGTTCCAACCACTATGTTTCGCCCATCTCTTTCGCTGCATCTATTGATGCAGCTATGTTTACCCGCTTCTGTTTACCCGCCTGTTTCCCCACATCTCTTTCCCCACCTCTGATTCCACGCCTCTGATTCCCCGCCTCTGATTCCCCACCTCTGATTCCCCGCCTCTGATTCACAGCCTCCCTTTCCGAGCAACTTTCCTGGCCTACGTTTCCCCACATCTCTTTCCCCACCTCTGATTCCACGCCTCAGATTCGCCGCCTCTGATTTCCTGCCTCTGATTCCCTGCCTCTGATTCCCCGCCTCTGATTCCCCACCTCTGATTCCCCTCTCTGATTTCCCGCCTCTGATTCCCCGCCTCTGATTCCACGCCTCTGATTACCCGCCTCTGATACCCTGCCTCTCTTTCCCTGCCTCTATTTCCGTGCCTCTTTCTCTGCATCTCGTTTCCCACATCTCATTTCCCCCTTCTGATAACCCGCATCAGATTCCCTGCCACAGATTCCCTGCCTCAGATTCCCTGCCTCAGATTCCCTGCATCAGATTCCCTTCCTCTGATTTCCCACCTCTGATTCCCTGCCTCTGATAACCTGCCTCTGATTCCCTGCCTCTGATTCTCTGCCTCTGATTCCCGGCCTCTGAGTCCCCACCTCTGATTCCCCGTGTCCGATTCCGCACCCATGTTTCACCACCTCTGTTGCTCTGCTTCTGATTTCCCGGCTCAGATTCACCGGCTCTGATTCCGTACCTCTGATTCCACGCCTCTCTTTCTGTGTCTCTGATTCCCCGCCTCTGATTCCACGCCTCTGATTACCCGCCTCTGATACCCTGCCTCTCTTTCCCTGCCTCTATATCCGTGCCTCTTTCTCTGCATCTCGTTTCCCACATCTCATTTCCCCCTTCTGATAACCCGCATCAGATTCCCTGCCACAGATTCCCTGCCTCAGATTCCCTGCCTCAGATTCCCTGCATCAGATTCCCTTCATCTGATTCCCTGCCTCTGATTCCCCGCCTCTGATTCCCCAGCTCTGAATCCCCGCCTCTGATTCCCCGCGTCTGATTCCCTGCCTCTGATTCCCCGCCTCTGATTCCCCATCTGTGATTCACAACCTCTGATGCCCCACCTCTGATTCCCCATATCTGATTCCCTGCCTCTCTTTCCCCGCCTCTGATTCCCCACCTCAGTTTCCCCATATCTGATTCCCCGCCTCTGATTCCCCAACTCTAATACCCCGCCTCTGATTCCCCAGCTCTGATTCCCCGCCTCTGATTCCCCGCATCTGATTCCCTGCCTCTGATTCCCCGCCTCTGATTCCAGGCCTCTGATTCCCAGCATCTGATTCCGGCCTCTGATTCCCGGCCTCTGATTCCCTGCTTCTGATTCTGATTCCCTGCCTCTGATTCCCCATCTCTGATTCCGCACATCTGATTCCCTGCCTCTGATTCCCCACCTCTGATTCCCCATATCTGATTCCCCGCCTCTGTTTCCCCGCCTCTGATTCCCCGCCTCTGTTTCCCAATATCTAAGTCCCCACCTCTGATTCCCCAAATCTGATTCCCCACCTCTGATTCCCCAGCTCTGATTCCCCGCCTCTGATTCCCCGCATCTGATACCCTGCATCTGATTCCAAGCCTCTGATTCCCTGCCTCTGATTCCCAACCTCTGATTCCCCACCTCTGATTCCCCATATCTGATTCCCCGCCTCTGTTTCCCCGCCTCGGATTCCCCGCCTCTGTTTCCCCATATCTGATTCCCGGCCTCTGATTCCCCGCCTCTGATTCCCCATATCTGATTCCCTGCCTCTGATTCCCCAACTCTGATTCCCCGCCTCTGATTCCCCATATCTGATTCCCCGCCTCTGATTGCCCACCTCTGATTCCCAGCCTCTGATTCGCCAGCTCTGATTCCCCGCCTCTGATTCCCCGCATCTGATTCCCTGCCTCTGATTCCCCGCCTCTGATTCCCCATCTCTGATTCACCGCCTTTGATTCGCCACCTCTGATTCCCCATATCTGATTCACCACCTCTGTTTCCCCGCCTCTGATTCCCCACCTCTGATTCTCCATATCTCATTCCCCGCCTCTGAATCCCCATCTCTGATTCCCGGACTCTGATTCCCCTCCTCTGATTCCCGGCCTCTTATTCCCAGCATCTGATTCCCGGCCTCTGATTCCCGGCCTCTGATTCCCTGCTTCTGATTCCCTGCCTCTGATTCCCCATCTCTGATTCCGCACATCTGATTCCCTGCCTCTGATTCCCCACCTCTGATTCCCCATATCTGATTCCCCGCCTCTGTTTCCCCGCCTCTGATTCCCCGCCTCTGTTTCCCTATATCTAATTCCCCACCTCTGATGCCCCAACTCTGATTCCCCGCCTCTGATTCCCCAGCTCTGATTCCCCGCCTCTGATTCCCTGCATCCGATTCCCCATATCTGATTCCCCGCTTCTGTTTCCCCGCCTCTGATTCCCCGCCTCTGTTTCCCCATATCTGATTCCCCGCCTCTGAATCCCCAACTCTGATTCCCTGCCTCAGATTCCCCAGCTCTGATTCCCCGCCTTTGATTCCCCCCATCTGATTCCCAGCCTCTGAATCCCCGTGTCTGATTTCCTGCCTCTGATTCCCCGCCTCTGATTCCCCATCTCTGATTCACCGCCTCTGATTCCCCACCTCTGATTCCCCATCTCTGATTCCGCACATCCAATTCCCTGCCTCTGATTCCCCAACTCTGATTCCCCACCTCTGATTCCCCAGCTCTGATTCCCCGCCTCAGATTCCCCGCGTCTGATTCCCTGCCTCTGATTCCCCGCCTCTGATTCCCTGCCTCTGATTCCCCATATCTGATTCCCCGCCTCTGATTCCCCAACTCTGATTCCCCGCTTCTGATTCCCTGCCTCTGATTCCCCGCCTCTGATTCCCCATCTGTGATTCACAACCTCTGATGCCCCACCTCTGATTCCCCATATCTGATTCCCTGCCTCTGTTTCCCCGCCTCTGATTCCCCACCTCTGTTTCCCCATATCTGATTCCCCGCCTCTGATTCCCCAACTCTAATACCCCGCCTCTGATTCCCCAGCTCTGATTCCCCGCCTCTGATTCCCCGCATCTGATTCCCTGCCTCTGATTCCCCGCCTCTGATTCCAGGCCTCTGATTCCCATCATCTGATTCCGGCCTCTGATTCCCGGCCTCTGATTCCCTGCTTCTGATTCTGATTCCCTGCCTCTGATTCCCCATCTCTGATTCCGCACATCTGATTCCCTGCCTCTGATTCCCCACCTCTGATTCCCCATATCTGATTCCCCGCCTCTGTTTCCCCGCCTCTGATTCCCCGCCTCTGTTTCCCAATATCTAAGTCCCCACCTCTGATTCCCCAAATCTGATTCCCCGCCTCTGTTTCCCCGCCTCTGATTCCCCGCCTCTGATTCCCCATATCTGATTCCCCGCCTCTGATTGCTCACCTCTGATTCCCCGCGTCTGATTCCCTGCCTCTCTTTCCCCGCCTCTGATTCCCCACCTCTGTTTCCCCATATCTGATTCCCCGCCTCTGATTCCCCAACTCTAATACCCCGCCTCTGATTCCCCAGCTCTGATTCCCCGCCTCTGATTCCCCGCATCTGATTCCCTGCCTCTGATTCCCCGCCTCTGATTCCAGGCCTCTGATTCCCAGCATCTGATTCCGGTCTCTGATTCCCGGCCTCTGATTCCCTGCTTCTGATTCTGATTCCCTGCCTCTGATTCCCCATCTCTGATTCCGCACATCTGATTCCCTGCCTCTGATTCCCCACCTCTGATTCCCCATATCTGATTCCCCGCCTCTGTTTCCCCGCCTCTGATTCCCCGCCTCTGTTTCCCAATATCTAAGTCCCCACCTCTGATTCCCCAAATCTGTTTCCCCACCTCTGATTCCCCAGCTCTGATTCCCCGCCTCTGATTCCCCGCATCTCATACCCTGCTTCTGATTCCAAGCCTCTGATTCCCTGCCTCTGATTCCCAAACTCTGATTCCCCACCTCTGATTCCCCATATCTGATTCCCCGCCTCTGTTTCCCCGCCTCGGATTCCCCGCCTCTGTTTCCCCATATCTGATTCCCGGCCTCTGATTCCCTGCCTCTGATTCCCCATATCTGATTCCCTGCCTCTGATTCCCCAACTCTGATTCCCCGCCTCTGATTCCCCAGCTCTGAATCCCCGCCTCTGATTCCCCGCGTCTGATTCCCTGCCTCTGATTCCCCGCCTTGATTCCCCATCTCTGATTCACAACCTCTGATTCCCCACCTCTGATTCCCTATATTTGATTCCCCGCCTCTGTTTCCCCAGCTCTGATTCCCCGCCTCAGATTCCCCGCGTCTGATTCCCTGCCTCTGATTCCCCGCCTCTGATTCCCTGCCTCTGATTCCCCATATCTGATTCCCCGCCTCTGATGCCCCAACTCTGATTCCCCGCTTCTGATTCCCTGCCTCTGATTCCCCGCCTCTGATTCCCCATCTGTGATTCACAACCTCTGATGCCCCACCTCTGATTCCCCATATCTGATTCCCTGCCTCTGTTTCCCCGCCTCTGATTCCCCACCTCTGTTTCCCCATATCTGATTCCCCGCCTCTGATTCCCCAACTCTAATACCCCGCCTCTGATTCCCCAGCTCTGATTCCCCGCCTCTGATTCCCCGCATCTGATTCCATGCCTCTGATTCCCCGCCTCTGATTCCAGGCCTCTGATTCCCATCATCTGATTCCGGCCTCTGATTCCCGGCCTCTGATTCCCTGCTTCTGATTCTGATTCCCTGCCTCTGATTCCCCATCTCTGATTCCGCACATCTGATTCCCTGCCTCTGATTCCCCACCTCTGATTCCCCATATCTGATTCCCCGCCTCTGTTTCCCCGCCTCTGATTTCCCGCCTCTGTTTCCCAATATCTAAGTCCCCACCTCTGATTCCCCAAATCTGATTCCCCGCCTCTGTTTCCCCGCCTCTGATTCCCCGCCTCTGATTCCCCATATCTGATTCCCCGCCTCTGATTGCCCACCTCTGATTCCCCGCGTCTGATTCCCTGCCTCTGATTCCCCGCCTCTGATTCCCCATCTGTGATTCACAACCTCTGATGCCCCACCTCTGATTCCCCATATCTGATTCCCTGCCTCTCTTTCCCCGCCTCTGATTCCCCACCTCTGTTTCCCCATATCTGATTCCCCGCCTCTGATTCCCCAACTCTAATACCCCGCCTCTGATTCCCCAGCTCTGATTCCCCGCCTCTGATTCCCCGCATCTGATTCCCTGCCTCTGATTCCCCGCCTCTGATTCCAGGCCTCTGATTCCCAGCATCTGATTCCGGCCTCTGATTCCTGGCCTCTGATTCCCTGCCTCTGATTCCCCGCCTCTGATTCCCCGCCTCTGATTCCCCGCGTCTGATTTCCCACCTCTGATTCCCCACTTCTGATTCCCCGCCTCTGATTCCCCGTCTCTGATTCCACGCCTCTGATTCCCCGCCTCTGATTCAGCGCCTCTGATTCCACGCCTCTGATACCCCGCCTCTGATTCCCCGCCTCTGATTCCCTGCATCTGATTCCCCACCTCAGATTCCCCGCCTCTGATTCCCCGACTCTGATTCCCCGCCTCTGATTCCCCGCCTCTGATTCCCTGCCTCTGATTCCCCGCCTATGATTCCCCGCCTATGTTTACCCGCCTGTTTTCCCGCCTCTGATTGCCCACCTCAGATTCCCTGCCTCAGATTCCCTGCCTCAGATTCCCTGCCTCTGATTCCCTGCCTCTGATTCCCTGCATCTGATTGCCCGCCTCCGATTACCTGCCTCTGATTCCCCGCCTCTGATTCCCCACCTCTGATTCCCCACTTCTGATTCCCCGCCTCTGATTCCCCGCGTCTGATTCCCCGCCTCTGATTCACCGCCTCTGATTCCCCGCCTCTGATTCCCCGCCTCTGATTCCCCACCTCTGATTGCCCCGCCTCTGATTCGCTGATTCTGATTCCCCGCCTCAGATTCCCCACCTCTGATTCCCCACTTCTGATTCCCCGCCTCTGATTCCCCGCCTCTGATTCCCCGCCTCTGATTCCCCGCCTCTGATTCCCCACCTCTGATTCAGTGCCTCCCTTTCCGCTCAACTTTCCTGGCCTTCTTTTCCCCACATATCTTTCCCCGCCTCTGATTTCCCGCCTCTGATTCCACGCCTCTGATTCCCCGCCTATGTTTACCCGCCTCTGTTTACCCGCCTGTTTTCCCTCCTCTGAATCCCCACCACAGATTCCCTGCCTCAGATTCCCTGCGTCAGATTCCCTGCATCAGATTCCCTTCATTTGATTCCCTGCGTCTGATTCCCTGCCTCTGATTCCCTGCATCTGATTGCCCGCCTCTGATTCCCCGCCTCTGATTCCCCGCCTCTGATTCCCCACGTCTGATTCCCCACTTCTGATTCCCCGCCTCTGATTCCCCGCCTCTGATTCCCCACCTCTGATTCACCGCCTCTGATTCCCCGCCTCTGATTCCCCGCCTCTGATTCCCCACTTCTGATTGCCCGCCTCTGATTCCACGCCTCTGATTCCCCGCCTCTGATTCCCCACCTCTGATTCCCCACTTCTGATTCCCCACCTCTGATTCCCCGCCTCTGATTCCACGCCTCTGATTCCCCACCTCTGATTCCCCACTTCTGAATCCCCACCTCTGATTCTCCGCCTCTGATACCCTGCCTCTGATAACTTTTTACTGATTCCCTGCCTCAGATTCCCTGCCTCCGATTCCCTGCCTCAGATTCCCTGCCTCAGATTCCCTGCATCAGATTCCCTTCATCTGATTCCCTGCCTCTGATTCCCCGCCTCTGAATCCCCGCCTCTGATTCCCCACCTCTGTCTCTACGCCTCTATTTTCACTGCACTCTTTCCCCTCCACTCTTTCTGTGCCTCTCTTTCCCTCCCTCAATTTCAACAACTCTGTTTGATCTGTTCTGTGTACCTAATTTTCAACACACAAGTTCCAACCACTATGTTTCGCCCATCTCTTTCGCTGCCTCTATTTATGCAGCTATGTTTACCCGCTTCTGTTTACCCGCCTGTTTCCCCACATCTCTTTCCCCACCTCTGATTCCACGCCTCTGATTCCCCACCTCTGATTCCCCGCCTCTGAATCCCCGCCTCTGATACACCGCCTCCCTTTCCGCGCAACTTTCCTGGCCTACGTTTCCCCACATCTCTTTCCCCACCTCTGATTCCACGCCTCAGATTCGCCGCCTCTGATTTCCCGCCTCTGATTCCCTGCCTCTGATTCCCTGCCTCTGATTCCCCACCTCTGATTCCCCCCTCTGATTCCCCGCCTCTGATTCCCAGCCTCTGATTCCCCACCTCTGATTCCCCGCCTCTGATTCCCTGCCTGTCTTTCCCTGCCTCTATTTCCGTGTCTCTTTCTCTGCATCTCGTTTCCCACATCTCATTTCCCCCTTCTGATAACCCGCATCAGATTCCCTGACACAGATTCCCTGCCTCAGATTCCCTGCCTCAGATTCCCTGCATCAGATTCCCTTCATCTGATTCCCTGCCTCTGATTCCCCGCCTCTGATTCCCCACCTCTGATTCCCTGCCTCAGATTCCCTGCCTCTGATTCCCTGCCTCTGATTCCCTGCCTCTGATTTCCTGCATCAGATTCCCCGCCTCTGATTCTCCGCCTCTGATTCCCCGCCTCTGATTCCCCACCTCTGATTCCCCGCATCTGATTCCCCGCCTCTGATTCCCCGCCTCTGATTCCCTGCCTCTGATTCCCCACCTCTGATTTCGCGCCTCTGATTCCCCGCCTATGTTTACCCGCCTCTGTTTACCCACCTGTTTCCCCGCCTCTGATTCCCCACCTCAGATTCCCTGCCTCAGATTCCCTGCCTCTGATTCCCTGCCGCTGATTCCCTGCCTCTGATTCCCTGCATCTGATTGCCCGCCTCTGATTCTCCGCCTCTGATTCCCCTCCTCTGATCCCCAACCTCTGATTCCCCGCTTCTGATTCCCTGCCTCTGATTCCCCGCCTCTGATTCACCGCCTCTGATTCCCCGCCTCTGATTCCCCACCTCTGATTCAATGCCTCCCTTTCCGCTCAACTTTCCTGGCCTACTTTTCCCCACATAACTTTCCCCGCCTCTGATTTCCCGCCTCTGATTCCACGCCTCTGAATCCCCGCCTATGTTTACCCGCCTCTGTTTAACCGCATGTTTTCCCGCCTCTGATTCCCCACCACAGATTCCCTGCCTCAGATTCCCTGCCTCAGATTCCCTGCATCAGATTCCCTTCATTTGATTCCCTGCGTCTGGTTCCCTGCCTCTGATTCCCTGCCTCTGATTCCCTGCATCTGATTGCCCGCCTCTGATTCCCTGCCTCAGATTCCCTGCCTCAGATTCCCTGCATCAGATTCCCTTCATTTGATTCCCTGCGTCTGGTTCCCTGCCTCTGATTCCCTGCCTCTGATTCCCTGCCTCTGATTCCCTGCCTCTGATTCCCTGCATATGATTGCCCGCTTCTGATACCCTGCCTCTGATTCCCCGCCTCTGATTCCCCGCCTCTGATTCCCCGCGTCTGATTTCCCACCTCTGATTCCCCACTTCTGATTCCCCGCCTCTGATTCCCCGTCTCTGATTCCACGCCTCTGATTCCCCGCCTCTGATTCAGCGCCTCTGATTCCCCGCCTCTGATACCCCGCCTCTGATTCCCCGCCTCTGATTCCCTGCATCTGATTCCCCGCCTCAGATTCCCCGCCTCTGATTCCCCGACTCTGATTCCCTGCATCTGATTCCCCGCCTCAGATTCCCCTCCTCTGATTCCCCGACTCTGATTCCCCGCCTCTGATTCCCCGCCTCTGATTCCCTGCCTCTGATTCCCTGCCTCTGATTCCCTGCATATGATTGCCCGCCTCTGATACCCTGCCTCTGATTCCCCGCCTCTGATTCCCCGCCTCTGATTCCCCGCGTCTGATTTCCCACCTCTGATTCCCCACTTCTGATTCCCCGCCTCTGATTCCCCGTCTCTGATTCCACGCCTCTGATTCCCCGCCTCTGATTCAGCGCCTCTGATTCCCCGCCTCTGATACCCCGCCTCTGATTCCCCGCCTCTGATTCCCTGCATCTGATTCCCCGCCTCAGATTCCCCGCCTCTGATTCCCCGACTCTGATTCCCCGCCTCTGATTCCCCGCCTCTGATTCCCCGCCTCTGATTCCCCGCCTATGATTCCCCGCCTATGTTTACCCGCCTGTTTTCCCGCCTCTGATTGCCCACCTCAGATTCCCTGCCTCAGATTCCCTGCCTCAGATTCCCTGCCTCTGATTCCCTGCCTCTGATTCCCTGCATCTGATTGCCCGCCTCCGATTACCTGCCTCTGATTCCCCGCCTCTGATTCCCCACCTCTGATTCCCCACTTCTGATTCCCCGCCTCTGATTCCCCGCGTCTGATTCCCCGCCTCTGATTCACCGCCTCTGATTCCGCGCCTCTGATTCCCCGCCTCTGATTCCCCACCTCTGATTGCCCCGCCTCTGATTCGCTGATTCTGATTGCCCACCTCAGATTCCCTGCCTCAGATTCCCTGCCTCAGATTCCCTGCCTCTGATTCCCTGCCTCTGATTCCCTGCCTCTGATTCCCTGCATCTGATTGCCCGCCTCCGATTACCTGCCTCTGATTCAGTGCCTCCCTTTCCGCTCAACTTTCCTGGCCTTCTTTTCCCCACATAGCTTTCCCCGCCTCTGATTTCCCGCCTCTGATTCCACGCCTCTGATTCCCCGCCTATGTTTACCCGCCTCTGTTTACCCGCCTGTTTTCCCTCCTCTGAATCCCCACCACAGATTCCCTGCCTCAGATTCCCTGCCTCAGATTCCCTGCATCAGATTCCCTTCATTTGATTCCCTGCGTCTGATTCCCTGCCTCTGATTCCCTGCATCTGATTGCCCGCCTCTGATTCCCCGCCTCTGATTCCCCGCCTCTGATTCCCCACGTCTGATTCCCCACTTCTGATTCCCCGCCTCTGATTCCCCGCCTCTGATTCCCCACCTCTGATTCACCGCCTCTGATTCCCCGCCTCTGATTCCCCGCCTCTGATTCCCCACTTCTGATTGCCCGCCTCTGATTCCACGCCTCTGATTCCCCGCCTCTGATTCCCCACCTCTGATTCCCCACTTCTGATTCCCCACCTCTGATTCCCCGCCTCTGATTCCACGCCTCTGATTCCCCACCTCTGATTCCCCACTTCTGAATCCCCACCTCTGATTCTCCGCCTCTGATACCCTGCCTCTGATAACTTTTTACTGATTCCCTGCCTCAGATTCCCTGCCTCCGATTCCCTGCCTCAGATTCCCTGCCTCAGATTCCCTGCATCAGATTCCCTTCATCTGATTCCCTGCCTCTGATTCCCCGCCTCTGAATCCCCGCCTCTGATTCCCCACCTCTGTCTCTACGCCTCTATTTTCACTGCACTCTTTCCCCTCCACTCTTTCTGTGCCTCTCTTTCCCTCCCTCAATTTCAACAACTCTGTTTGATCTGTTCTGTGTACCTAATTTTCAACACACAAGTTCCAACCACTATGTTTCGCCCATCTCTTTCGCTGCCTCTATTTATGCAGCTATGTTTACCCGCTTCTGTTTACCCGCCTGTTTCCCCACATCTCTTTCCCCACCTCTGATTCCACGCCTCTGATTCCCCACCTCTGATTCCCCGCCTCTGAATCCCCGCCTCTGATACACCGCCTCCCTTTCCGCGCAACTTTCCTGGCCTACGTTTCCCCACATCTCTTTCCCCACCTCTGATTCCACGCCTCAGATTCGCCGCCTCTGATTTCCCGCCTCTGATTCCCTGCCTCTGATTCCCTGCCTCTGATTCCCCACCTCTGATTCCCCCCTCTGATTCCCCGCCTCTGATTCCCAGCCTCTGATTCCCCACCTCTGATTCCCCGCCTCTGATTCCCTGCCTGTCTTTCCCTGCCTCTATTTCCGTGTCTCTTTCTCTGCATCTCGTTTCCCACATCTCATTTCCCCCTTCTGATAACCCGCATCAGATTCCCTGACACAGATTCCCTGCCTCAGATTCCCTGCCTCAGATTCCCTGCATCAGATTCCCTTCATCTGATTCCCTGCCTCTGATTCCCCGCCTCTGATTCCCCACCTCTGATTCCCTGCCTCAGATTCCCTGCCTCTGATTCCCTGCCTCTGATTCCCTGCCTCTGATTTCCTGCATCAGATTCCCCGCCTCTGATTCTCCGCCTCTGATTCCCCGCCTCTGATTCCCCACCTCTGATTCCCCGCATCTGATTCCCCGCCTCTGATTCCCCGCCTCTGATTCCCTGCCTCTGATTCCCCACCTCTGATTTCGCGCCTCTGATTCCCCGCCTATGTTTACCCGCCTCTGTTTACCCACCTGTTTCCCCGCCTCTGATTCCCCACCTCAGATTCCCTGCCTCAGATTCCCTGCCTCTGATTCCCTGCCGCTGATTCCCTGCCTCTGATTCCCTGCATCTGATTGCCCGCCTCTGATTCTCCGCCTCTGATTCCCCGCCTCTGATCCCCAACCTCTGATTCCCCGCTTCTGATTCCCTGCCTCTGATTCCCCGCCTCTGATTCACCGCCTCTGATTCCCCGCCTCTGATTCCCCACCTCTGATTCAATGCCTCCCTTTCCGCTCAACTTTCCTGGCCTACTTTTCCCCACATATCTTTCCCCGCCTCTGATTTCCCGCCTCTGATTCCACGCCTCTGAATCCCCGCCTATGTTTACCCGCCTCTGTTTAACCGCATGTTTTCCCGCCTCTGATTCCCCACCACAGATTCCCTGCCTCAGATTCCCTGCCTCAGATTCCCTGCATCAGATTCCCTTCATTTGATTCCCTGCATCTGGTTCCCTGCCTCTGATTCCCTGCCTCTGATTCCCTGCATCTGATTGCCCGCCTCTGATTCCCCGCCTCTGATTCCCCACCTCTGATTCCCCACTTCTGATTCCCCGCCTCTGATTCCCCGCCTCTGATTCCCCGCCTCTGATTCACCGCCTCTGATTCCCCGTCTCTGATTCCCCGCCTCTGATTCCCCACTTCTGATTGCCCGCCTCTGATTCCACGCCTCTGATTCCCCGCCTCTGATTCCCCACCTCTGATTCCCCACTTCTGATTCCCCACCTCTGATTCCCCGCCTCTGATTCCACGCCTCTGATTCCCCACCTCTGATTCCCCACTTCTGATTCCCCACCTCTGATTCTCCGCCTCTGATACCCTGCCTCTGATAACTTTTTACTGATTCCCTGCCTCAGATTCCCTGCCTCCGATTCCCTGCCTCAGATTCCCTGCCTCAGTTTCCCTGCATTAGATTCCCTTCATCTGATTCCCTGCCTCTGATTCCCCGCCTCTGATTCCCCGCATCTGATTCCCCACCTCTGTCTCTACGCCTCTATTTTGCCTGCACTCTTTCCCCTCCACTCTTTCCGTGCCTCTCTTTCCCTCCCTCAATTTCAACAACTCTGTTTGATCTGTTCTGTGTAACTAATTTTCAACACAAAAGTTCCAACCACTATGTTTCGCCCATCTCTTTCGCTGCATCTATTGATGCAGCTATGTTTACCCGCTTCTGTTTACCCGCCTGTTTCCCCACATCTCTTTCCCCACCTCTGATTCCACGCCTCTGATTCCCCGCCTCTGATTCCCCACCTCTGATTCCCCGCCTCTGATTCACAGCCTCCCTTTCCGAGCAACTTTCCTGGCCTACGTTTCCCCACATCTCTTTCCCCACCTCTGATTCCACGCCTCAGATTCGCCGCCTCTGATTTCCTGCCTCTGATTCCCTGCCTCTGATTCCCCGCCTCTGATTCCCCACCTCTGATTCCCCTCTCTGATTTCCCGCCTCTGATTCCCCGCCTCTGATTCCACGCCTCTGATTACCCGCCTCTGATACCCTGCCTCTCTTTCCCTGCCTCTATTTCCGTGCCTCTTTCTCTGCATCTCGTTTCCCACATCTCATTTCCCCCTTCTGATAACCCGCATCAGATTCCCTGCCACAGATTCCCTGCCTCAGATTCCCTGCCTCAGATTCCCTGCATCAGATTCCCTTCCTCTGATTTCCCACCTCTGATTCCCTGCCTCTGATAACCTGCCTCTGATTCCCTGCCTCTGATTCTCTGCCTCTGATTCCCGGCCTCTGAGTCCCCACCTCTGATTCCCCGTGTCCGATTCCGCACCCATGTTTCACCACCTCTGTTGCTCTGCTTCTGATTTCCCGGCTCAGATTCACCGGCTCTGATTCCGTACCTCTGATTCCACGCCTCTCTTTCTGTGTCTCTGATTCCCCGCCTCTGATTCCACGCCTCTGATTACCCGCCTCTGATACCCTGCCTCTCTTTCCCTGCCTCTATATCCGTGCCTCTTTCTCTGCATCTCGTTTCCCACATCTCATTTCCCCCTTCTGATAACCCGCATCAGATTCCCTGCCACAGATTCCCTGCCTCAGATTCCCTGCCTCAGATTCCCTGCATCAGATTCCCTTCATCTGATTCCCTGCCTCTGATTCCCCGCCTCTGATTCCCCAGCTCTGAATCCCCGCCTCTGATTCCCCGCGTCTGATTCCCTGCCTCTGATTCCCCGCCTCTGATTCCCCATCTGTGATTCACAACCTCTGATGCCCCACCTCTGATTCCCCATATCTGATTCCCTGCCTCTCTTTCCCCGCCTCTGATTCCCCACCTCAGTTTCCCCATATCTGATTCCCCGCCTCTGATTCCCCAACTCTAATACCCCGCCTCTGATTCCCCAGCTCTGATTCCCCGCCTCTGATTCCCCGCCTCTGATTCCAGGCCTCTGATTCCCAGCATCTGATTCCGGCCTCTGATTCCCGGCCTCTGATTCCCTGCTTCTGATTCTGATTCCCTGCCTCTGATTCCCCATCTCTGATTCCGCACATCTGATTCCCTGCCTCTGATTCCCCACCTCTGATTCCCCATATCTGATTCCCCGCCTCTGTTTCCCCGCCTCTGATTCCCCGCCTCTGTTTCCCAATATCTAAGTCCCCACCTCTGATTCCCCAAATCTGATTCCCCACCTCTGATTCCCCAGCTCTGATTCCCCGCCTCTGATTCCCCGCATCTGATACCCTGCATCTGATTCCAAGCCTCTGATTCCCTGCCTCTGATTCCCAACCTCTGATTCCCCACCTCTGATTCCCCATATCTGATTCCCCGCCTCTGTTTCCCCGCCTCGGATTCCCCGCCTCTGTTTCCCCATATCTGATTCCCGGCCTCTGATTCCCCGCCTCTGATTCCCCATATCTGATTCCCTGCCTCTGATTCCCCAACTCTGATTCCCCGCCTCTGATTCCCCACGTCTGATTCCCTGCCTCTGATTCCCCGCCTTGATTCCCCATCTCTGATTCACAACCTCTGATTCCCCACCTCTGATTCCCCATATCTGATTCCCCGCCTCTGATTGCCCACCTCTGATTCCCAGCCTCTGATTCGCCAGCTCTGATTCCCCGCCTCTGATTCCCCGCATCTGATTCCCTGCCTCTGATTCCCCGCCTCTGATTCCCCATCTCTGATTCACCGCCTTTGATTCGCCACCTCTGATTCCCCATATCTGATTCACCACCTCTGTTTCCCCGCCTCTGATTCCCCACCTCTGATTCTCCATATCTCATTCCCCGCCTCTGAATCCCCATCTCTGATTCCCGGACTCTGATTCCCCTCCTCTGATTCCCGGCCTCTTATTCCCAGCATCTGATTCCCGGCCTCTGATTCCCGGCCTCTGATTCCCTGCTTCTGATTCCCTGCCTCTGATTCCCCATCTCTGATTCCGCACATCTGATTCCCTGCCTCTGATTCCCCACCTCTGATTCCCCATATCTGATTCCCCGCCTCTGTTTCCCCGCCTCTGATTCCCCGCCTCTGTTTCCCTATATCTAATTCCCCACCTCTGATGCCCCAACTCTGATTCCCCGCCTCTGATTCCCCAGCTCTGATTCCCCGCCTCTGATTCCCTGCATCCGATTCCCCATATCTGATTCCCCGCTTCTGTTTCCCCGCCTCTGATTCCCCGCCTCTGTTTCCCCATATCTGATTCCCCGCCTCTGAATCCCCAACTCTGATTCCCTGCCTCAGATTCCCCAGCTCTGATTCCCCGCCTTTGATTCCCCCCATCTGATTCCCAGCCTCTGAATCCCCGTGTCTGATTTCCTGCCTCTGATTCCCCGCCTCTGATTCCCCATCTCTGATTCACCGCCTCTGATTCCCCACCTCTGATTCCCCATCTCTGATTCCGCACATCCAATTCCCTGCCTCTGATTCCCCAACTCTGATTCCCCACCTCTGATTCCCCAGCTCTGATTCCCCGCCTCAGATTCCCCGCGTCTGATTCCCTGCCTCTGATTCCCCGCCTCTGATTCCCTGCCTCTGATTCCCCATATCTGATTCCCCGCCTCTGATTCCCCAACTCTGATTCCCCGCTTCTGATTCCCTGCCTCTGATTCCCCGCCTCTGATTCCCCATCTGTGATTCACAACCTCTGATGCCCCACCTCTGATTCCCCATATCTGATTCCCTGCCTCTGTTTCCCCGCCTCTGATTCCCCACCTCTGTTTCCCCATATCTGATTCCCCGCCTCTGATTCCCCAACTCTAATACCCCGCCTCTGATTCCCCAGCTCTGATTCCCCGCCTCTGATTCCCCGCATCTGATTCCCTGCCTCTGATTCCCCGCCTCTGATTCCAGGCCTCTGATTCCCATCATCTGATTCCGGCCTCTGATTCCCGGCCTCTGATTCCCTGCTTCTGATTCTGATTCCCTGCCTCTGATTCCCCATCTCTGATTCCGCACATCTGATTCCCTGCCTCTGATTCCCCACCTCTGATTCCCCATATCTGATTCCCCGCCTCTGTTTCCCCGCCTCTGATTCCCCGCCTCTGTTTCCCAATATCTAAGTCCCCACCTCTGATTCCCCAAATCTGATTCCCCGCCTCTGTTTCCCCGCCTCTGATTCCCCGCCTCTGATTCCCCATATCTGATTCCCCGCCTCTGATTGCTCACCTCTGATTCCCCGCGTCTGATTCCCTGCCTCTCTTTCCCCGCCTCTGATTCCCCGCCTCTGATTCCCCAACTCTAATACCCCGCCTCTGATTCCCCAGCTCTGATTCCCCGCCTCTGATTCCCCGCATCTGATTCCCTGCCTCTGATTCCCCGCCTCTGATTCCAGGCCTCTGATTCCCAGCATCTGATTCCGGTCTCTGATTCCCGGCCTCTGATTCCCTGCTTCTGATTCTGATTCCCTGCCTCTGATTCCCCATCTCTGATTCCGCACATCTGATTCCCTGCCTCTGATTCCCCACCTCTGATTCCCCATATCTGATTCCCCGCCTCTGTTTCCCCGCCTCTGATTCCCCGCCTCTGTTTCCCAATATCTAAGTCCCCACCTCTGATTCCCCAAATCTGATTCCCCACCTCTGATTCCCCAGCTCTGATTCCCCGCCTCTGATTCCCCGCATCTCATACCCTGCTTCTGATTCCAAGCCTCTGATTCCCTGCCTCTGATTCCCAAACTCTGATTCCCCACCTCTGATTCCCCATATCTGATTCCCCGCCTCTGTTTCCCCGCCTCGGATTCCCCGCCTCTGTTTCCCCATATCTGATTCCCGGCCTCTGATTCCCTGCCTCTGATTCCCCATATCTGATTCCCTGCCTCTGATTCCCCAACTCTGATTCCCCGCCTCTGATTCCCCAGCTCTGAATCCCCGCCTCTGATTCCCCGCGTCTGATTCCCTGCCTCTGATTCCCCGCCTTGATTCCCCATCTCTGATTCACAACCTCTGATTCCCCACCTCTGATTCCCTATATTTGATTCCCCGCCTCTGTTTCCCCAGCTCTGATTCCCCGCCTCAGATTCCCCGCGTCTGATTCCCTGCCTCTGATTCCCCGCCTCTGATTCCCTGCCTCTGATTCCCCATATCTGATTCCCCGCCTCTGATGCCCCAACTCTGATTCCCCGCTTCTGATTCCCTGCCTCTGATTCCCCGCCTCTGATTCCCCATCTGTGATTCACAACCTCTGATGCCCCACCTCTGATTCCCCATATCTGATTCCCTGCCTCTGTTTCCCCGCCTCTGATTCCCCACCTCTGTTTCCCCATATCTGATTCCCCGCCTCTGATTCCCCAACTCTAATACCCCGCCTCTGATTCCCCAGCTCTGATTCCCCGCCTCTGATTCCCCGCATCTGATTCCATGCCTCTGATTCCCCGCCTCTGATTCCAGGCCTCTGATTCCCATCATCTGATTCCGGCCTCTGATTCCCGGCCTCTGATTCCCTGCTTCTGATTCTGATTCCCTGCCTCTGATTCCCCATCTCTGATTCCGCACATCTGATTCCCTGCCTCTGATTCCCCACCTCTGATTCCCCATATCTGATTCCCCGCCTCTGTTTCCCCGCCTCTGATTTCCCGCCTCTGTTTCCCAATATCTAAGTCCCCACCTCTGATTCCCCAAATCTGATTCCCCGCCTCTGTTTCCCCGCCTCTGATTCCCCGCCTCTGATTCCCCATATCTGATTCCCCGCCTCTGATTGCCCACCTCTGATTCCCCGCGTCTGATTCCCTGCCTCTGATTCCCCGCCTCTGATTCCCCATCTGTGATTCACAACCTCTGATGCCCCACCTCTGATTCCCCATATCTGATTCCCTGCCTCTCTTTCCCCGCCTCTGATTCCCCACCTCTGTTTCCCCATATCTGATTCCCCGCCTCTGATTCCCCAACTCTAATACCCCGCCTCTGATTCCCCAGCTCTGATTCCCCGCCTCTGATTCCCCGCATCTGATTCCCTGCCTCTGATTCCCCGCCTCTGATTCCAGGCCTCTGATTCCCAGCATCTGATTCCGGCCTCTGATTCCTGGCCTCTGATTCCCTGCTTCTGATTCTGATTCCCTGCCTCTGATTCCCCATCTCTGATTCCGCACATCTGATTCCCTGCCTCTGATTCCCCACCTCTGATTCCCCATATCTGATTCCCCGCCTCTGTTTCCCCGCCTCTGATTCCCCGCCTCTGTTTCCCAATATCTAAGTCCCCACCTCTGATTCCCCAAATCTGATTCCCCACCTCTGATTCCCCAGCTCTGATTCCCCGCCTCTGATTCCCCGCATCTGATACCCTGCATCTGATTCCAAGCCTCTGATTCTCTGCCTCTGATTCCCAACCTCTGATTCCCCACCTCTGATTCCCCATATCTGATTCCCCGCCTCTGTTTCCCCGCCTCGGATTCCCCGCCTCTGTTTCCCCATATCTGATTCCCGGCCTCTGATTCCCCGCCTCTGATTCCCCATATCTGATTCCCTGCCTCTGATTCCCCGCCTCTGATTCCCCATATCTGATTCCCGGCCTCTGATTCCCCGCCTCTGATTCCCCAGCTCTGAATTCCCGCCTCTGATTCCCCGCGTCTGATTCCCTGCCTCTGATTCCCCGCCTTGATTCCCCATCTCTGATTCACAACCTCTGATTCCCCACCTCTGATTCCCTATATTTGATTCCCCGCCTCTGTTTCCCCACCTCTGATTCCCCGCCTCTGATTCCCCATATCTGATTCCCCGCCTCTGATTGCCCACCTCTGATTCCCAGCCTCTGATTCGCCAGCTCTGATTCCCCGCCTCTGATTCCCCGCATCTGATTCCCTGCCTCTGATTCCCCGCCTCTGATTCCCCATCTCTGATTCACCGCCTTTGATTCGCCACCTCTGATTCCCCATATCTGATTCCCCACCTCTGTTTCCCCGCCTCTGATTCCCCACCTCTGATTCTCCGTATCTCATTCCCCGCCTCTGAATCCCCATCTCTGATTCCCGGACTCTGATTCCCCTCCTCTGATTCCCGGCCTCTTATTCCCAGCATCTGATTCCCGGCCTCTGATTCCCGGCCTCTGATTCCCTGCTTCTGATTCCCTGCCTCTGATTCCCCATCTCTGATTCCGCACATCTGATTCCCTGCCTCTGATTCCCCACCTCTGATTCCCCATATCTGATTCCCCGCCTCTGTTTCCCCGCCTCTGATTCCCCGCCTCTGTTTCCCTTTATCTAATTCCCCACCTCTGATGCCCCAACTCTGATTCCCCGCCTCTGATTCCCCAGCTCTGATTCCCCGCCTCTGTTTCCCCATATCTGATTCCCGCCTCTGATTCCCAACTATGATTCCCCGCCTCTGATTCCCCAGCTCTGATTCCCTGCCTCTGATTCCCCGCGTTCTATTCCCTGCCTCTGATTCCCCGCCTGTGATTCCCCATCACTGATTCATCACCTCTGATTCCCTACCTCTGATTCCCCATATCTAATTCCCCGCCTCTGTTTGCCCGCCTCTGATTCCCCGCCTCTGTTTCCCCATATCTGATTCCCCGCCTCTGAATCCCCAACTCTGATTCCCTGCCTCAGATTCCCCAGCTCTGATTCCCCGCCTTTGATTCCCCCCGTCTGATTCCCAGCCTCTGAATCCCCGTGTCTGATTTCCTGCCTCTGATTCCCCGCCTCTGATTCCCCATCTCTGATACACCGCCTCTGATTCCCCACCTCTGATTCCCCATCTCTGATTCCGCACATCCAATTCCCTGCCTCTGATTCCCCAACTCTGATTCCCCACCTCTGATTCCCCAGCTCTGATTCCCCGCCTCAGATTCCCCGCGTCTGATTCCCTGCCTCTGATTCCCTGCCTCTGATTCCCTGCCTCTGATTCCCCATATCTGATTCCCCGCCTCTGATTCCCCAACTCTGATTCCCCGCTTCTGATTCCCTGCCTCTGATTCCCCGCCTCTGATTCCCCATCTGTGATTCACAACCTCTGATGCCCCACCTCTGATTCCCCATATCTGATTCCCTGCCTCTGTTTCCCCGCCTCTGATTCCCCACCTCTGTTTCCCCATATCTGATTCCCCGCCTCTGATTCCCCAACTCTAATACCCCGCCTCTGATTCCCCAGCTCTGATTCCCCGCCTCTGATTCCCCGCATCTGATTCCCTGCCTCTGATTCCCCGCCTCTGATTCCAGGCCTCTGATTCCCATCATCTGATTCCGGCCTCTGATTCCCGGCCTCTGATTCCCTGCTTCTGATTCTGATTCCCTGCCTCTGATTCCCCATCTCTGATTCCGCACATCTGATTCCCTGCCTCTGATTCCCCACCTCTGATTCCCCATATCTGATTCCCCGCCTCTGTTTCCCCGCCTCTGATTCCCCGCCTCTGTTTCCCAATATCTAAGTCCCCACCTCTGATTCCCCAAATCTGATTCGCCGCCTCTGTTTCCCCGCCTCTGATTCCCCGCCTCTGATTCCCCATATCTGATTCCCCGCCTCTGATTGCCCACCTCTGATTCCCCGCGTCTGATACCCTGCCTCTGATTCCCCGCCTCTGATTTCCCATCTCTGATTCACCACCTCTGATTCCCGGCCTCTGATTCCCCATGTCTGATTCCGCACATCCGATTCCCTGCCTATGATTCCCCAACTCTGATTCCCCACCTCTGATTCCCCAGCTCTGTTTCCCCGCCTCATATTCCCCGCGTCTGATTCCCTGCCTCTGATTCCCCGCCTCTGAATCCCTGCCTCTGATTCCCCATATCTGATTCCCCGCCTCTGATTCCCCAACTCTGATTCCCCGCTTCTGATTCCCTGCCTCTGATTCCCCGCCTCTGATTCCCCATCTGTGATTCACAACCTCTGATGCCCCACCTCTGATTCCCCATATCTGATTCCCTGCCTCTGTTTCCCCGCCTCTGATTCCCCGCCTCTGTTTCCCCATATCTGATTCCCCGCCTCTGATTCCCCAACTCTAATACCCCGCCTCTGATTCCCCAGCTCTGATTCCCCGCCTCTGATTCCCCGCATCTGATTCCCTGCCTCTGATTCCCCGCCTCTGATTCCAGGCCTCTGATTCCCATCATCTGATTCCGGCCTCTGATTCCCGGCCTCTGATTCCCTGCTTCTGATTCTGATTCCCTGCCTCTGATTCCCCATCTCTGATTCCGCACATCTGATTCCCTGCCTCTGATTCCCCACCTCTGATTCCCCATATCTGATTCCCCGCCTCTGTTTCCCCGCCTCTGATTCCCCGCCTCTGTTTCCCAATATCTAAGTCCCCACCTCTGATTCCCCAAATCTGATTCCCCACCTCTGATTCCCCAGCTCTGATTCCCCGCCTCTGATTCCCCGCATCTGATTCCCTGCATCTGATTCCCTGCCTCAGATTCCCTGCCTCAGATTCCCTGCATCAGATTCCCTTCATCTGATTCCCCACCTCTGATTCCCCGCATCTGATTCCCCGCCTCTGATTCCCCGCCTCTGATTCCCTGCCTCTGATTCCCCACCTCTGATTTCGCGCCTCTGATTCCCCGCCTATGTTTACCCGCCTCTGTTTACCGACCTGTTTCCCCGCCTCTGATTCCCCACCTCAGATTCCCTGCCTCAGATTCCCTGCCTCTGATTCCCTGCCGCTGATTCCCTGCCTCTGATTCCCTGCATCTGATTGCCCGCCTCTGATTCTCCGCCTCTGATTCCCCTCCTCTGATCCCCAACCTCTGATTCCCCGCTTCTGATTCCCTGCCTCTGATTCCCCGCCTTGATTCCCCATCTCTGATTCACAACCTCTGATTCCCCACCTCTGATTCCCTATATTTGATTCCCCGCCTCTGTTTCCCCAGCTCTGATTCCCCGCCTCAGATTCCCCGCGTCTGATTCCCTGCCTCTGATTCCCCGCCTCTGATTCCCTGCCTCTGATTCCCCATATCTGATTCCCCGCCTCTGATGCCCCAACTCTGATTCCCCGCTTCTGATTCCCTGCCTCTGATTCCCCGCCTCTGATTCCCCATCTGTGATTCACAACCTCTGATGCCCCACCTCTGATTCCCCATATCTGATTCCCTGCCTCTGTTTCCCCGCCTCTGATTCCCCACCTCTGTTTCCCCATATCTGATTCCCCGCCTCTGATTCCCCAACTCTAATACCCCGCCTCTGATTCCTCAGCTCTGATTCCCCGCCTCTGATTCCCCGCATCTGATTCCATGCCTCTGATTCCCCGCCTCTGATTCCAGGCCTCTGATTCCCATCATCTGATTCCGGCCTCTGATTCCCGGCCTCTGATTCCCTGCTTCTGATTCTGATTCCCTGCCTCTGATTCCCCATCTCTGATTCCGCACATCTGATTCCCTGCCTCTCATTCCCCACCTCTGATTCCCCATATCTGATTCCCCGCCTCTGTTTCCCCGCCTCTGATTTCCCGCCTCTGTTTCCCAATATCTAAGTCCCCACCTCTGATTCCCCAAATCTGATTCCCCGCCTCTGTTTCCCCGCCTCTGATTCCCCGCCTCTGATTCCCCATATCTGATTCCCCGCCTCTGATTGCCCACCTCTGATTCCCCGCGTCTGATTCCCTGCCTCTGATTCCCCGCCTCTGATTCCCCATCTGTGATTCACAACCTCTGATGCCCCACCTCTGATTCCCCATATCTGATTCCCTGCCTCTCTTTCCCCGCCTCTGATTCCCCACCTCTGTTTCCCCATATCTGATTCCCCGCCTCTGATTCCCCAACTCTAATACCCCGCCTCTGATTCCCCAGCTCTGATTCCCCGCCTCTGATTCCCCGCATCTGATTCCCTGCCTCTGATTCCCCGCCTCTGATTCCAGGCCTCTGATTCCCAGCATCTGATTCCGGCCTCTGATTCCTGGCCTCTGATTCCCTGCTTCTGATTCTGATTCCCTGCCTCTGATTCCCCATCTCTGATTCCGCACATCTGATTCCCTGCCTCTGATTCCCCACCTCTGATTCCCCATATCTGATTCCCCGCCTCTGTTTCCCCGCCTCTGATTCCCCGCCTCTGTTTCCCAATATCTAAGTCCCCACCTCTGATTCCCCAAATCTGATTCCCCACCTCTGATTCCCCAGCTCTGATTCCCCGCCTCTGATTCCCCGCATCTGATACCCTGCATCTGATTCCAAGCCTCTGATTCCCTGCCTCTGATTCCCAACCTCTGATTCCCCACCTCTGATTCCCCATATCTGATTCCCCGCCTCTGTTTCCCCGCCTCGGATTCCCCGCCTCTGTTTCCCCATATCTGATTCCCGGCCTCTGATTCCCCGCCTCTGATTCCCCATATCTGATTCCCTGCCTCTGATTCCCCGCCTCTGATTCCCCATATCTGATTCCCGGCCTCTGATTCCCCGCCTCTGATTCCCCAGCTCTGAATTCCCGCCTCTGATTCCCCGCGTCTGATTCCCTGCCTCTGATTCCCCGCCTTGATTCCCCATCTCTGATTCACAACCTCTGATTCCCCACCTCTGATTCCCTATATTTGATTCCCCGCCTCTGTTTCCCCACCTCTGATTCCCCGCCTCTGATTCCCCATATCTGATTCCCCGCCTCTGATTGCCCACCTCTGATTCCCAGCCTCTGATTCGCCAGCTCTGATTCCCCGCCTCTGATTCCCCGCATCTGATTCCCTGCCTCTGATTCCCCGCCTCTGATTCCCCATCTCTGATTCACCGCCTTTGATTCGCCACCTCTGATTCCCCATATCTGATTCCCCACCTCTGTTTCCCCGCCTCTGATTCCCCACCTCTGATTCTCCGTATCTCATTCCCCGCCTCTGAATCCCCATCTCTGATTCCCGGACTCTGATTCCCCTCCTCTGATTCCCGGCCTCTTATTCCCAGCATCTGATTCCCGGCCTCTGATTCCCGGCCTCTGATTCCCTGCTTCTGATTCCCTGCCTCTGATTCCCCATCTCTGATTCCGCACATCTGATTCCCTGCCTCTGATTCCCCACCTCTGATTCCCCATATCTGATTCCCCGCCTCTGTTTCCCCGCCTCTGATTCCCCGCCTCTGTTTCCCTTTATCTAATTCCCCACCTCTGATGCCCCAACTCTGATTCCCCGCCTCTGATTCCCCAGCTCTGATTCCCCGCCTCTGTTTCCCCATATCTGATTCCCGCCTCTGATTCCCAACTATGATTCCCCGCCTCTGATTCCCCAGCTCTGATTCCCTGCCTCTGATTCCCCGCGTTCTATTCCCTGCCTCTGATTCCCCGCCTGTGATTCCCCATCACTGATTCACCACCTCTGATTCCCTACCTCTGATTCCCCATATCTAATTCCCCGCCTCTGTTTGCCCGCCTCTGATTCCCCGCCTCTGTTTCCCCATATCTGATTCCCCGCCTCTGAATCCCCAACTCTGATTCCCTGCCTCAGATTCCCCAGCTCTGATTCCCCGCCTTTGATTCCCCCCGTCTGATTCCCAGCCTCTGAATCCCCGTGTCTGATTTCCTGCCTCTGATTCCCCGCCTCTGATTCCCCATCTCTGATTCACCGCCTCTGATTCCCCACCTCTGATTCCCCATCTCTGATTCCGCACATCCAATTCCCTGCCTCTGATTCCCCAACTCTGATTCCCCACCTCTGATTCCCCAGCTCTGATTCCCCGCCTCAGATTCCCCGCGTCTGATTCCCTGCCTCTGATTCCCTGCCTCTGATTCCCTGCCTCTGATTCCCCATATCTGATTCCCCGCCTCTGATTCCCCAGCTCTGATTCCCCGCTTCTGATTCCCTGCCTCTGATTCCCCGCCTCTGATTCCCCATCTGTGATTCACAACCTCTGATGCCCCACCTCTGATTCCCCATATCTGATTCCCTGCCTCTGTTTCCCCGCCTCTGATTCCCCACCTCTGTTTCCCCATATCTGATTCCCCGCCTCTGATTCCCCAACTCTAATACCCCGCCTCTGATTCCCCAGCTCTGATTCCCCGCCTCTGATTCCCCGCATCTGATTCCCTGCCTCTGATTCCCCGCCTCTGATTCCAGGCCTCTGATTCCCATCATCTGATTCCGGCCTCTGATTCCCGGCCTCTGATTCCCTGCTTCTGATTCTGATTCCCTGCCTCTGATTCCCCATCTCTGATTCCGCACATCTGATTCCCTGCCTCTGATTCCCCACCTCTGATTCCCCATATCTGATTCCCCGCCTCTGTTTCCCCGCCTCTGATTCCCCGCCTCTGTTTCCCAATATCTAAGTCCCCACCTCTGATTCCCCAAATCTGATTCGCCGCCTCTGTTTCCCCGCCTCTGATTCCCCGCCTCTGATTCCCCATATCTGATTCCCCGCCTCTGATTGCCCACCTCTGATACCCCGCGTCTGATACCCTGCCTCTGATTCCCCGCCTCTGATTTCCCATCTCTGATTCACCACCTCTGATTCCCGGCCTCTGATTCCCCATGTCTGATTCCGCACATCCGATTCCCTGCCTATGATTCCCCAACTCTGATTCCCCACCTCTGATTCCCCAGCTCTGTTTCCCCGCCTCATATTCCCCGCGTCTGATTCCCTGCCTCTGATTCCCCGCCTCTGAATCCCTGCCTCTGATTCCCCATATCTGATTCCCCGCCTCTGATTCCCCAACTCTGATTCCCCGCTTCTGATTCCCTGCCTCTGATTCCCCGCCTCTGATTCCCCATCTGTGATTCACAACCTCTGATGCCCCACCTCTGATTCCCCATATCTGATTCCCTGCCTCTGTTTCCCCGCCTCTGATTCCCCGCCTCTGTTTCCCCAACTCTAATACCCCGCCTCTGATTCCCCAGCTCTGATTCCCCGCCTCTGATTCCCCGCATCTGATTCCCTGCCTCTGATTCCCCGCCTCTGATTCCAGGCCTCTGATTCCCATCATCTGATTCCGGCCTCTGATTCCCGGCCTCTGATTCCCTGCTTCTGATTCTGATTCCCTGCCTCTGATTCCCCATCTCTGATTCCGCACATCTGATTCCCTGCCTCTGATTCCCCACCTCTCATTCCCCATATCTGATTCCCCGCCTCTGTTTCCCCGCCTCTGATTCCCCGCCTCTGTTTCCCAATATCTAAGTCCCCACCTCTGATTCCCCAAATCTGATTCCCCACCTCTGATTCCCCAGCTCTGATTCCCCGCCTCTGATTCCCCGCATCTGATTCCCTGCATCTGATTCCCTGCCTCAGATTCCCTGCCTCAGATTCCCTGCATCAGATTCCCTTCATCTGATTCCCCACCTCTGATTCCCCGCATCTGATTCCCCGCCTCTGATTCCCCGCCTCTGATTCCCTGCCTCTGATTCCCCACCTCTGATTTCGCGCCTCTGATTCCCCGCCTATGTTTACCCGCCTCTGTTTACCCACCTGTTTCCCCGCCTCTGATTCCCCACCTCAGATTCCCTGCCTCAGATTCCCTGCCTCTGATTCCCTGCCGCTGATTCCCTGCCTCTGATTCCCTGCATCTGATTGCCCGCCTCTGATTCTCCGCCTCTGATTCCCCTCCTCTGATCCCCAACCTCTGATTCCCCGCTTCTGATTCCCTGCCTCTGATTCCCCGCCTCTGATTCACCGCCTCTGATTCCCCGCCTCTGATTCCCCACCTCTGATTCAATGCCTCCCTTTCCGCTCAACTTTCCTGGCCTACTTTTCCCCACATAACTTTCCCCGCCTCTGATTTCCCGCCTCTGATTCCACGCCTCTGAATCCCCGCCTATGTTTACCCGCCTCTGTTTAACCGCATGTTTTCCCGCCTCTGATTCCCCACCACAGATTCCCTGCCTCAGATTCCCTGCCTCAGATTCCCTGCATCAGATTCCCTTCATTTGATTCCCTGCGTCTGGTTCCCTGCCTCTGATTCCCTGCCTCTGATTCCCTGCATCTGATTGCCCGCCTCTGATTCCCTGCCTCAGATTCCCTGCCTCAGATTCCCTGCATCAGATTCCCTTCATTTGATTCCCTGCGTCTGGTTCCCTGCCTCTGATTCCCTGCCTCTGATTCCCTGCCTCTGATTCCCTGCCTCTGATTCCCTGCATATGATTGCCCACCTCTGATACCCTGCCTCTGATTCCCCGCCTCTGATTCCCCGCCTCTGATTCCCCGCGTCTGATTTCCCACCTCTGATTCCCCACTTCTGATTCCCCGCCTCTGATTCCCCGTCTCTGATTCCACACCTCTGATTCCCCGCCTCTGATTCAGCGCCTCTGATTCCCCGCCTCTGATACCCCGCCTCTGATTCCCCGCCTCTGATTCCCTGCATCTGATTCCCCGCCTCAGATTCCCCGCCTCTGATTCCCCGACTCTGATTCCCTGCATCTGATTCCCCGCCTCAGATTCCCCGCCTCTGATTCCCCGACTCTGATTCCCCGCCTCTGATTCCCCGCCTCTGATTCCCTGCCTCTGATTCCCTGCCTCTGATTCCCTGCATATGATTGCCCGCCTCTGATACCCTGCCTCTGATTCCCCGCCTCTGATTCCCCGCCTCTGATTCCCCGCGTCTGATTTCCCACCTCTGATTCCCCACTTCTGATTCCCCGCCTCTGATTCCCCGTCTCTGATTCCACGCCTCTGATTCCCCGCCTCTGATTCAGCGCCTCTGATTCCCCGCCTCTGATACCCCGCCTCTGATTCCCCGCCTCTGATTCCCTGCATCTGATTCCCCGCCTCAGATTCCCCGCCTCTGATTCCCCGACTCTGATTCCCCGCCTCTGATTCCCCGCCTCTGATTCCCCGCCTCTGATTCCACGCCTATGATTCCCCGCCTATGTTTACCCGCCTGTTTTCCCGCCTCTGATTGCCCACCTCAGATTCCCTGCCTCAGATTCCCTGCCTCAGATTCCCTGCCTCTGATTCCCTGCCTCTGATTCCCTGCATCTGATTGCCCGCCTCCGATTACCTGCCTCTGATTCCCCGCCTCTGATTCCCCACCTCTGATTCCCCACTTCTGATTCCCCGCCTCTGATTCCCCGCGTCTGATTCCACGCCTCTGATTCACCGCCTCTGATTCCGCGCCTCTGATTCCCCGCCTCTGATTCCCCACCTCTGATTGCCCCGCCTCTGTTTCGCTGATTCTGATTGCCCACCTCAGATTCCCTGCCTCAGATTCCCTGCCTCAGATTCCCTGCCTCTGATTCCCTGCCTCTGATTCCCTGCATCTGATTGCCCGCCTCCGATTACCTGCCTCTGATTCAGTGCCTCCCTTTCCGCTCAACTTTCCTGGCCTTCTTTTCCCCACATAGCTTTCCCCGCCTCTGATTTCCCGCCTCTGATTCCACGCCTCTGATTCCCCGCCTATGTTTACCCGCCTCTGTTTACCCGCCTGTTTTCCCTCCTCTGAATCCCCACCACAGATTCCCTGCCTCAGATTCCCTGCCTCAGATTCCCTGCATCAGATTCCCTTCATTTGATTCCCTGCGTCTGATTCCCTGCCTCTGATTCCCTGCATCTGATTGCCCGCCTCTGATTCCCCGCCTCTGATTCCCCGCCTCTGATTCCCCACGTCTGATTCCCCACTTCTGATTCCCCGCCTCTGATTCCCCGCCTCTGATTCCCCACCTCTGATTCACCGCCTCTGATTCCCCGCCTCTGATTCCCCGCCTCTGATTCCCCACTTCTGATTGCCCGCCTCTGATTCCACGCCTCTGATTCCCCGCCTCTGATTCCCCACCTCTGATTCCCCACTTCTGATTCCCCACCTCTGATTCCCCGCCTCTGATTCCACGCCTCTGATTCCCCACCTCTGATTCCCCACTTCTGAATCCCCACCTCTGATTCTCCGCCTCTGATACCCTGCCTCTGATAACTTTTTACTGATTCCCTGCCTCAGATTCCCTGCCTCCGATTCCCTGCCTCAGATTCCCTGCCTCAGATTCCCTGCATCAGATTCCCTTCATCTGATTCCCTGCCTCTGATTCCCCGCCTCTGAATCCCCGCCTCTGATTCCCCACCTCTGTCTCTACGCCTCTATTTTCACTGCACTCTTTCCCCTCCACTCTTTCTGTGCCTCTCTTTCCCTCCCTCAATTTCAACAACTCTGTTTGATCTGTTCTGTGTACCTAATTTTCAACACACAAGTTCCAACCACTATGTTTCGCCCATCTCTTTCGCTGCCTCTATTTATGCAGCTATGTTTACCCGCTTCTGTTTACCCGCCTGTTTCCCCACATCTCTTTCCCCACCTCTGATTCCACGCCTCTGATTCCCCACCTCTGATTCCCCGCCTCTGAATCCCCGCCTCTGATACACCGCCTCCCTTTCCGCGCAACTTTCCTGGCCTACGTTTCACCACATCTCTTTCCCCACCTCTGATTCCACGCCTCAGATTCGCCGCCTCTGATTTCCCGCCTCTGATTCCCTGCCTCTGATTCCCTGCCTCTGATTCCCCACCTCTGATTCCCCCCTCTGATTCCCCGCCTCTGATTCCCAGCCTCTGATTCCCCACCTCTGATTCCCCGCCTCTGATTCCCTGCCTGTCTTTCCCTGCCTCTATTTCCGTGTCTCTTTCTCTGCATCTCGTTTCCCACATCTCATTTCCCCCTTCTGATAACCCGCATCAGATTCCGTGACACAGATTCCCTGCCTCAGATTCCCTGCCTCAGATTCCCTGCATCAGATTCCCTTCATCTGATTCCCTGCCTCTGATTCCCCGCCTCTGATTCCCCACCTCTGATTCCCTGCCTCAGATTCCCTGCCTCTGATTCCCTGCCTCTGATTCCCTGCCTCTGATTTCCTGCATCAGATTCCCCGCCTCTGATTCTCCGCCTCTGATTCCCCGCCTCTGATTCCCCACCTCTGATTCCCCGCATCTGATTCCCCGCCTCTGATTCCCCGCCTCTGATTCCCTGCCTCTGATTCCCCACCTCTGATTTCGCGCCTCTGATTCCCCGCCTATGTTTACCCGCCTCTGTTTACCCACCTGTTTCCCCGCCTCTGATTCCCCACCTCAGATTCCCTGCCTCAGATTCCCTGCCTCTGATTCCCTGCCGCTGATTCCCTGCCTCTGATTCCCTGCATCTGATTGCCCGCCTCTGATTCTTGGCCTCTGATTCCCCGCCTCTGATCCCCAACCTCTGATTCCCCGCTTCTGATTCCCTGCCTCTGATTCCCCGCCTCTGATTCACCGCCTCTGATTCCCCGCCTCTGATTCCCCACCTCTGATTCAATACCTCCCTTTCCGCTCAACTTTCCTGGCCTACTTTTCCCCACATATCTTTCCCCGCCTCTGATTTCCCGCCTCTGATTCCACGCCTCTGAATCCCCGCCTATGTTTACCCGCCTCTGTTTAACCGCATGTTTTCCCGCCTCTGATTCCCCACCACAGATTCCCTGCCTCAGATTCCCTGCCTCAGATTCCCTGCATCAGATTCCCTTCATTTGATTCCCTGCGTCTGGTTCCCTGCCTCTGATTCCCTGCCTCTGATTCCCTGCATCTGATTGCCCGCCTCTGATTCCCCGCCTCTGATTCCCCACCTCTGATTCCCCACTTCTGATTCCCCGCCTCTGATTCCCCGCCTCTGATTCCCCGCCTCTGATTCACCGCCTCTGATTCCCCGTCTCTGATTCCCCGCCTCTGATTCCCCACTTCTGATTGCCCGCCTCTGATTCCACGCCTCTGATTCCCCGCCTCTGATTCCCCACCTCTGATTCCCCACTTCTGATTCCCCACCTCTGATTCCCCGCCTCTGATTCCACGCCTCTGATTCCCCACCTCTGATTCCCCACTTCTGATTCCCCACCTCTGATTCTCCGCCTCTGATACCCTGCCTCTGATAACTTTTTACTGATTCCCTGCCTCAGATTCCCTGCCTCCGATTCCCTGCCTCAGATTCCCTGCCTCAGTTTCCCTGCATTAGATTCCCTTCATCTGATTCCCTGCCTCTGATTCCCCGCCTCTGATTCCCCGCATCTGATTCCCCACCTCTGTCTCTACGCCTCTATTTTGCCTGCACTCTTTCCCCTCCACTCTTTCCGTGCCTCTCTTTCCCTCCCTCAATTTCAACAACTCTGTTTGATCTGTTCTGTGTAACTAATTTTCAACACAAAAGTTCCAACCACTATGTTTCGCCCATCTCTTTCGCTGCATCTATTGATGCAGCTATGTTTACCCGCTTCTGTTTACCCGCCTGTTTCCCCACATCTCTTTCCCCACCTCTGATTCCACGCCTCTGATTCCCCGCCTCTGATTCCCCACCTCTGATTCCCCGCCTCTGATTCACAGCCTCCCTTTCCGAGCAACTTTCCTGGCCTACGTTTCCCCACATCTCTTTCCCCACCTCTGATTCCACGCCTCAGATTCGCCGCCTCTGATTTCCTGCCTCTGATTCCCTGCCTCTGATTCCCCGCCTCTGATTCCCCACCTCTGATTCCCCTCTCTGATTTCCCGCCTCTGATTCCCCGCCTCTGATTCCACGCCACTGATTACCCGCCTCTGATACCCTGCCTCTCTTTCCCTGCCTCTATTTCCGTGCCTCTTTCTCTGCATCTCGTTTCCCACATCTCATTTCCCCCTTCTGATAACCCGCATCAGATTCCCTGCCACATATTCCCTGCCTCAGATTCCCTGCCTCAGATTCCCTGCATCAGATTCCCTTCCTCTGATTTCCCACCTCTGATTCCCTGCCTCTGATAACCTGCCTCTGATTCCCTGCCTCTGATTCTCTGCCTCTGATTCCCGGCCTCTGAGTCCCCACCTCTGATTCCCCGTGTCCGATTCCGCACCCATGTTTCACCACCTCTGTTGCTCTGCTTCTGATTTCCCGGCTCAGATTCACCGGCTCTGATTCCGTACCTCTGATTCCACGCCTCTCTTTCTGTGTCTCTGATTCCCCGCCTCTGATTCCACGCCTCTGATTACCCGCCTCTGATACCCTGCCTCTCTTTCCCTGCCTCTATATCCGTGCCTCTTTCTCTGCATCTCGTTTCCCACATCTCATTTCCCCCTTCTGATAACCCGCATCAGATTCCCTGCCACAGATTCCCTGCCTCAGATTCCCTGCCTCAGATTCCCTGCATCAGATTCCCTTCATCTGATTCCCTGCCTCTGATTCCCCGCCTCTGATTCCCCAGCTCTGAATCCCCGCCTCTGATTCCCCGCGTCTGATTCCCTGCCTCTGATTCCCCGCCTCTGATTCCCCATCTGTGATTCACAACCTCTGATGCCCCACCTCTGATTCCCCATATCTGATTCCCTGCCTCTCTTTCCCCGCCTCTGATTCCCCACCTCAGTTTCCCCATATCTGATTCCCCGCCTCTGATTCCCCAACTCTAATACCCCGCCTCTGATTCCCCAGCTCTGATTCCCCGCCTCTGATTCCCCGCATCTGATTCCCTGCCTCTGATTCCCCGCCTCTGATTCCAGGCCTCTGATTCCCAGCATCTGATTCCGGCCTCTGATTCCCGGCCTCTGATTCCCTGCTTCTGATTCTGATTCCCTGCCTCTGATTCCCCATCTCTGATTCCGCACATCTGATTCCCTGCCTCTGATTCCCCACCTCTGATTCCCCATATCTGATTCCCCGCCTCTGTTTCCCCGCCTCTGATTCCCCGCCTCTGTTTCCCAATATCTAAGTCCCCACCTCTGATTCCCCAAATCTGATTCCCCACCTCTGATTCCCCAGCTCTGATTCCCCGCCTCTGATTCCCCGCATCTGATACCCTGCATCTGATTCCAAGCCTCTGATTCCCTGCCTCTGATTCCCAACCTCTGATTCCCCACCTCTGATTCCCCATATCTGATTCCCCGCCTCTGTTTCCCCGCCTCGGATTCCCCGCCTCTGTTTCCCCATATCTGATTCCCGGCCTCTGATTCCCCGCCTCTGATTCCCCATATCTGATTCCCTGCCTCTGATTCCCCAACTCTGATTCCCCGCCTCTGATTCCCCACGTCTGATTCCCTGCCTCTGATTCCCCGCCTTGATTCCCCATCTCTGATTCACAACCTCTGATTCCCCACCTCTGATTCCCTATATTTGATTCCCCGCCTCTGTTTCCCCACCTCTGATTCCCCGCCTCTGATTCCCCATATCTGATTCCCCGCCTCTGATTGCCCACCTCTGATTCCCAGCCTCTGATTCGCCAGCTCTGATTCCCCGCCTCTGATTCCCCGCATCTGATTCCCTGCCTCTGATTCCCCGCCTCTGATTCCCCATCTCTGATTCACCGCCTTTGATTCGCCACCTCTGATTCCCCATATCTGATTCACCACCTCTGTTTCCCCGCCTCTGATTCCCCACCTCTGATTCTCCATATCTCATTCCCCGCCTCTGAATCCCCATCTCTGATTCCCGGACTCTGATTCCCCTCCTCTGATTCCCGGCCTCTTATTCCCAGCATCTGATTCCCGGCCTCTGATTCCCGGCCTCTGATTCCCTGCTTCTGATTCCCTGCCTCTGATTCCCCATCTCTGATTCCGCACATCTGATTCCCTGCCTCTGATTCCCCACCTCTGATTCCCCATATCTGATTCCCCGCCTCTGTTTCCCCGCCTCTGATTCCCCGCCTCTGTTTCCCTATATCTAATTCCCCACCTCTGATGCCCCAACTCTGATTCCCCGCCTCTGATTCCCCAGCTCTGATTCCCCGCCTCTGATTCCCTGCATCCGATTCCCCATATCTGATTCCCCGCTTCTGTTTCCCCGCCTCTGATTCCCCGCCTCTGTTTCCCCATATCTGATTCCCCGCCTCTGAATCCCCAACTCTGATTCCCTGCCTCAGATTCCCCAGCTCTGATTCCCCGCCTTTGATTCCCCCCATCTGATTCCCAGCCTCTGAATCCCCGTGTCTGATTTCCTGCCTCTGATTCCCCGCCTCTGATTCCCCATCTCTGATTCACCGCCTCTGATTCCCCACCTCTGATTCCCCATCTCTGATTCCGCACATCCAATTCCCTGCCTCTGATTCCCCAACTCTGATTCCCCACCTCTGATTCCCCAGCTCTGATTCCCCGCCTCAGATTCCCCGCGTCTGATTCCCTGCCTCTGATTCCCCGCCTCTGATTCCCTGCCTCTGATTCCCCATATCTGATTCCCCGCCTCTGATTCCCCAACTCTGATTCCCCGCTTCTGATTCCCTGCCTCTGATTCCCCGCCTCTGATTCCCCATCTGTGATTCACAACCTCTGATGCCCCACCTCTGATTCCCCATATCTGATTCCCTGCCTCTGTTTCCCCGCCTCTGATTCCCCACCTCTGTTTCCCCATATCTGATTCCCCGCCTCTGATTCCCCAACTCTAATACCCCGCCTCTGATTCCCCAGCTCTGATTCCCCGCCTCTGATTCCCCGCATCTGATTCCCTGCCTCTGATTCCCCGCCTCTGATTCCAGGCCTCTGATTCCCATCATCTGATTCCGGCCTCTGATTCCCGGCCTCTGATTCCCTGCTTCTGATTCTGATTCCCTGCCTCTGATTCCCCATCTCTGATTCCGCACATCTGATTCCCTGCCTCTGATTCCCCACCTCTGATTCCCCATATCTGATTCCCCGCCTCTGTTTCCCCGCCTCTGATTCCCCGCCTCTGTTTCCCAATATCTAAGTCCCCACCTCTGATTCCCCAAATCTGATTCCCCGCCTCTGTTTCCCCGCCTCTGATTCCCCGCCTCTGATTCCCCATATCTGATTCCCCGCCTCTGATTGCTCACCTCTGATTCCCCGCGTCTGATTCCCTGCCTCTCTTTCCCCGCCTCTGATTCCCCACCTCTGTTTCCCCATATCTGATTCCCCGCCTCTGATTCCCCAACTCTAATACCCCGCCTCTGATTCCCCAGCTCTGATTCCCCGCCTCTGATTCCCCGCATCTGATTCCCTGCCTCTGATTCCCCGCCTCTGATTCCAGGCCTCTGATTCCCAGCATCTGATTCCGGTCTCTGATTCCCGGCCTCTGATTCCCTGCTTCTGATTCTGATTCCCTGCCTCTGATTCCCCATCTCTGATTCCGCACATCTGATTCCCTGCCTCTGATTCCCCACCTCTGATTCCCCATATCTGATTCCCCGCCTCTGTTTCCCCGCCTCTGATTCCCCGCCTCTGTTTCCCAATATCTAAGTCCCCACCTCTGATTCCCCAAATCTGATTCCCCACCTCTGATTCCCCAGCTCTGATTCCCCGCCTCTGATTCCCCGCATCTCATACCCTGCTTCTGATTCCAAGCCTCTGATTCCCTGCCTCTGATTCCCAAACTCTGATTCCCCACCTCTGATTCCCCATATCTGATTCCCCGCCTCTGTTTCCCCAGCTCTGATTCCCCGCCTCAGATTCCCCGCGTCTGATTCCCTGCCTCTGATTCCCCGCCTCTGATTCCCTGCCTCTGATTCCCCATATCTGATTCCCCGCCTCTGATGCCCCAACTCTGATTCCCCGCTTCTGATTCCCTGCCTCTGATTCCCCGCCTCTGATTCCCCATCTGTGATTCACAACCTCTGATGCCCCACCTCTGATTCCCCATATCTGATTCCCTGCCTCTGTTTCCCCGCCTCTGATTCCCCACCTCTGTTTCCCCATATCTGATTCCCCGCCTCTGATTCCCCAACTCTAATACCCCGCCTCTGATTCCCCAGCTCTGATTCCCCGCCTCTGATTCCCCGCATCTGATTCCATGCCTCTGATTCCCCGCCTCTGATTCCAGGCCTCTGATTCCCATCATCTGATTCCGGCCTCTGATTCCCGGCCTCTGATTCCCTGCTTCTGATTCTGATTCCCTGCCTCTGATTCCCCATCTCTGATTCCGCACATCTGATTCCCTGCCTCTGATTCCCCACCTCTGATTCCCCATATCTGATTCCCCGCCTCTGTTTCCCCGCCTCTGATTTCCCGCCTCTGTTTCCCAATATCTAAGTCCCCACCTCTGATTCCCCAAATCTGATTCCCCGCCTCTGTTTCCCCGCCTCTGATTCCCCGCCTCTGATTCCCCATATCTGATTCCCCGCCTCTGATTGCCCACCTCTGATTCCCCGCGTCTGATTCCCTGCCTCTGATTCCCCGCCTCTGATTCCCCATCTGTGATTCACAACCTCTGATGCCCCACCTCTGATTCCCCATATCTGATTCCCTGCCTCTCTTTCCCCGCCTCTGATTCCCCACCTCTGTTTCCCCATATCTGATTCCCCGCCTCTGATTCCCCAACTCTAATACCCCGCCTCTGATTCCCAAGCTCTGATTCCCCGCCTCTGATTCCCCGCATCTGATTCCCTGCCTCTGATTCCCCGCCTCTGATTCCAGGCCTCTGATTCCCAGCATCTGATTCCGGCCTCTGATTCCTGGCCTCTGATTCCCTGCTTCTGATTCTGATTCCCTGCCTCTGATTCCCCATCTCTGATTCCGCACATCTGATTCCCTGCCTCTGATTCCCCACCTCTGATTCCCCATATCTGATTCCCCGCCTCTGTTTCCCCGCCTCTGATTCCCCGCCTCTGTTTCCCAATATCTAAGTCCCCACCTCTGATTCCCCAAATCTGATTCCCCACCTCTGATTCCCCAGCTCTGATTCCCCGCCTCTGATTCCCCGCATCTGATACCCTGCATCTGATTCCAAGCCTCTGATTCCCTGCCTCTGATTCCCAACCTCTGATTCCCCACCTCTGATTCCCCATATCTGATTCCCCGCCTCTGTTCCCCGCCTCGGATTCCCCGCCTCTGTTTCCCCATATCTGATTCCCGGCCTCTGATTCCCTGCCTCTGATTCCCCATATCTGATTCCCTGCCTCTGATTCCCCGCCTCTGATTCCCCATATCTGATTCCCGGCCTCTGATTCCCCGCCTCTGATTCCCCAGCTCTGAATTCCCGCCTCTGATTCCCCGCGTCTGATTCCCTGCCTCTGATTCCCCGCCTTGATTCCCCATCTCTGATTCACAACCTCTGATTCCCCACCTCTGATTCCCTATATTTGATTCCCCGCCTCTGTTTCCCCACCTCTGATTCCCCGCCTCTGATTCCCCATATCTGATTCCCCGCCTCTGATTGCCCACCTCTGATTCCCAGCCTCTGATTCGCCAGCTCTGATTCCCCGCCTCTGATTCCCCGCATCTGATTCCCTGCCTCTGATTCCCCGCCTCTGATTCCCCATCTCTGATTCACCGCCTTTGATTCGCCACCTCTGATTCCCCATATCTGATTCCCCACCTCTGTTTCCCCGCCTCTGATTCCCCACCTCTGATTCTCCGTATCTCATTCCCCGCCTCTGAATCCCCATCTCTGATTCCCGGACTCTGATTCCCCTCCTCTGATTCCCGGCCTCTTATTCCCAGCATCTGATTCCCGGCCTCTGATTCCCGGCCTCTGATTCCCTGCTTCTGATTCCCTGCCTCTGATTCCCCATCTCTGATTCCGCACATCTGATTCCCTGCCTCTGATTCCCCACCTCTGATTCCCCATATCTGATTCCCCGCCTCTGTTTCCCCGCCTCTGATTCCCCACCTCTGTTTCCCTTTATCTAATTCCCCACCTCTGATGCCCCAACTCTGATTCCCCGCCTCTGATTCCCCAGCTCTGATTCCCCGCCTCTGTTTCCCCATATCTGATTCCCGCCTCTGATTCCCAACTATGATTCCCCGCCTCTGATTCCCCAGCTCTGATTCCCTGCCTCTGATTCCCCGCGTTCTATTCCCTGCCTCTGATTCCCCGCCTGTGATTCCCCATCACTGATTCACCACCTCTGATTCCCTACCTCTGATTCCCCATATCTAATTCCCCGCCTCTGTTTGCCCGCCTCTGATTCCCCGCCTCTGTTTCCGCATATCTGATCCCCGCCTCTGAATCCCCAACTCTGATTCCCTGCCTCAGATTCCCCAGCTCTGATTCCCCGCCTTTGATTCCCCCCGTCTGATTCCCAGCCTCTGAATCCCCGTGTCTGATTTCCTGCCTCTGATTCCCCGCCTCTGATTCCCCATCTCTGATTCACCGCCTCTGATTCCCCACCTCTGATTCCCCATCTCTGATTCCGCACATCCAATTCCCTGCCTCTGATTCCCCAACTCTGATTCCCCACCTCTGATTCCCCAGCTCTGATTCCCCGCCTCAGATTCCCTGCGTCTGATTCCCTGCCTCTGATTCCCTGCCTCTGATTCCCTGCCTCTGATTCCCCATATCTGATTCCCCGCCTCTGATTCCCCAACTCTGATTCCCCGCTTCTGATTCCCTGCCTCTGATTCCCTGCCTCTGATTCCCCATCTGTGATTCACAACCTCTGATGCCCCACCTCTGATTCCCCATATCTGATTCCCTGCCTCTGTTTCCCCGCCTCTGATTCCCCACCTCTGTTTCCCCATATCTGATTCCCCGCCTCTGATTCCCCAACTCTAATACCCCGCCTCTGATTCCCCAGCTCTGATTCCCCGCCTCTGATTCCCCGCATCTGATTCCCTGCCTCTGATTCCCCGCCTCTGATTCCAGGCCTCTGATTCCCATCATCTGATTCCGGCCTCTGATTCCCGGCCTCTGATTCCCTGCTTCTGATTCTGATTCCCTGCCTCTGATTCCCCATCTCTGATTCCGCACATCTGATTCCCTGCCTCTGATTCCCCACCTCTGATTCCCCATATCTGATTCCCCGCCTCTGTTTCCCCGCCTCTGATTCCCCGCCTCTGTTTCCCAATATCTAAGTCCCCACCTCTGATTCCCCAAATCTGATTCGCCGCCTCTGTTTCCCCGCCTCTGATTCCCCGCCTCTGATTCCCCATATCTGATTCCCCGCCTCTGATTGCCCACCTCTGATTCCCCGCGTCTGATACCCTGCCTCTGATTCCCCGCCTCTGATTTCCCATCTCTGATTCACCACCTCTGATTCCCGGCCTCTGATTCCCCATGTCTGATTCCGCACATCCGATTCCCTGCCTATGATTCCCCAACTCTGATACCCCACCTCTGATTCCCCAGCTCTGTTTCCCCGCCTCATATTCCCCGCGTCTGATTCCCTGCCTCTGATTCCCCGCCTCTGAATCCCTGCCTCTGATTCCCCATATCTGATTCCCCGCCTCTGATTCCCCAACTCTGATTCCCCACTTCTGATTCCCTGCCTCTGATTCCCCGCCTCTGATTCCCCATCTGTGATTCACAACCTCTGATGCCCCACCTCTGATTCCCCATATCTGATTCCCTGCCTCTGTTTCCCCGCCTCTGATTCCCCGCCTCTGTTTCCCCATATCTGATTCCCCGCCTCTGATTCCCCAACTCTAATACCCCGCCTCTGATTCCCCAGCTCTGATTCCCCGCCTCTGATTCCCCGCATCTGATTCCCTGCCTCTGATTCCCCGCCTCTGATTCCAGGCCTCTGATTCCCATCATCTGATTCCGGCCTCTGATTCCCGGCCTCTGATTCCCTGCTTCTGATTCTGATTCCCTGCCTCTGATTCCCCATCTCTGATTCCGCACATCTGATTCCCTGCCTCTGATTCCCCACCTCTGATTCCCCATATCTGATTCCCCGCCTCTGTTTCCCCGCCTCTGATTCCCCGCCTCTGTTTCCCAATATCTAAGTCCCCACCTCTGATTCCCCAAATCTGATTCCCCACCTCTGATTCCCCAGCTCTGATTCCCCGCCTCTGATTCCCCGCATCTGATTCCCTGCATCTGATTCCAAGCCTCTGATTCCCTGCCTCTGATTCCCAACCTCTGATTCCCCACCTCTGATTCCCCATATCTGATTCCCCGCCTCTGTTTCCCCGCCTCGGATTCCCCGCTTCAGTTTCCCCATATCTGATTCCCGGCCTCTGATTCCCCGCCTCTGATTCCCCGCCTCTGATTCCCTGCCTCTGATTCCCCATCTCCGATTCCCTGCCTCTGATTCCCAACCTCTGATTCCCCACCTCTGATTCCCCATATCTGATTCCCCGCCTCTGTTTCCCCGCCTCTGATTCCCCGCCTCTGATTCCCAACTCTGATTCCCCGCCTCTGATTCCCCAGCTCTGATTCCCCGTGTTTGATTCCCTGCCTCTGATTCCCTGCCCTGATTCCCCATCTCTGTTTCACCGCCTTTGATTCGCCACCTCTGATTCCACATATCTGATTCCCCGCCTCTGTTTCCCCGACTCTGATTCCCTTCCTCTGATTCCCAACCTCTGATTCCACACCTCTGATTCCCCATATCTGATTCCCCGCCTCTATTTCCCCATATCTGAATCCACGCCTCTGATTCCCCAACTCTGATTCCCCGCCTCTGATTCCCCAGCTCTGATTCCCCGACTCTGATTCCCGGCGTCCGATTCCCTGCCTCTGATTCCCCGCCTCTGATTCCCCATCTCTGATTCCCCGCCTCTGATTCCCCGTGTCTGATTCCCTGCCTCTGATTCCCCGTGTCTGATTCCCTGCCTCTGATTCCCCGCCTCTGAGTCCCCGCCTCTGATTCCCTGACACTGAATCCCTGCCCCTGATTCCCCACCTCTGATTCCCCATATCTGATTCCCTGCCTCTTTTTCCCCGCATCTGATTCCCTGCCTCTGATTCCCCGCCTCTGATTCCCCATCTCTGATTCCCCACCTCTGATTCCCCGTGTCTGATTCCCTGCCTCTGATTCCCCGCCTCTGAATCCCAGCCTCTGATTCCCCATATCTGATTCCCCGCCTCTGATTCCCTGCCTCTGATTCCCCAGCTCTGATTCCCCGCCTTTGATTCCCCCCGTCTGATTCCCAGCCTCTGAATCCCCGTGTCTGATTTCCTGCCTCTGATTCCCCGCCTCTGATTCCCCATCTCTGATTCACCGCCTCTGATTCCCCATCTCTGATTCCCCACCTCTGATTCCCCATATCTGATTCCCTGCCTCTGTTTCCCCGCCTCTGATTCCCCACCTCTGTTTCCCCATATCTGATTCCCCGCCTCTGATTCCCCAACTCTAATACCCCACCTCTGATTCCCCAGCTCTGATTCCCCGCCTCTGATTCCCCGCATCTGATTCCCTGCCTCTGATTCCCCGCCTCTGATTCCAGGCCTCTGATTCCCAGCATCTGATTCCGGCCTCTGATTCCCGGCCTCTGATTCCCTGCTTCTGATTCTGATTCCCTGCCTCTGATTCCCCATCTCTGATTCCGCACATCTGATTCCTTGCCTCTGATTCCCCACCTCTGATTCCCCATATCTGATTCCCCGCCTGGGTTTCCCCGCCTCTGATTCCCCGCCTCTGTTTCCCAATATCTAAGTCCCCGCCTCTGATTCCCCAAATCTGATTCCCCACCTCTGATTCCCCAGCTCTGATTCCCCGCCTCTGATTCCCCGCATCTGATTCCCTGCATCTGATTCCAAGCCTCTGATTCCCAACCTCTGATTCCCCGCCTCTGTTTCCCCGCCTCTGATTCCCCATATCTGATTCCCCGCCTCTGATTGCTCACCTCTGATTCCCCGCGTCTGATTCCCTGCCTCTGATTCCCCGCCTCTGATTCCCCATCTGTGATTCACAACCTCTGATGCCCCACCTCTGATTCCCCATATCTGATTCCCTGCCTCTCTTTCCCCGCCTCTGATTCCCCACCTCTGTTTCCCCATATCTGATTCCCCGCCTCTGATTCCCCAACTCTAATACCCCGCCTCTGATTCCCCAGCTCTGATTCCCCGCCTCTGATTCCCCGCATCTGATTCCCTGCCTCTGATTCCCCGCCTCTGATTCCAGGCCTCTGATTCCCAGCATCTGATTCCGGCCTCTGATTCCCGGCCTCTGATTTCCTGCTTCTGATTCTGATTCCCTGCCTCTGATTCCCCATCTCTGATTCCGCACATCTGATTCCCTGCCTCTGATTCCCCACCTCTGATTCCCCATATCTGATTCCCCGCCTCTGTTTCCCCGCCTCTGATTCCCCGCCTCTGTTTCCCAATATCTAAGTCCCCATCTCTGATTCCCCAAATCTGATTCCCCACCTCTGATTCCCCAGCTCTGATTCCCCGCCTCTGATTCCCCGCATCTGATACCCTGCATCTGATTCCAAGCCTCTGATTCCCTGCCTCTGATTCCCAACCTCTGATTCCCCACCTCTGATTCCCCATATCTGATTCCCCGCCTCTGTTTCCCCGCCTCGGATTCCCCGCCTCTGTTTCCCCATATCTGATTCCCGGCCTCTGATTCCCCGCCTCTGATTCCCCATATCTGATTCCCTGCCTCTGATTCCCCAACTCTGATTCCCCGCCTCTGATTCCCCAGCTCTGAATCCCCGCCTCTGATTCCCCGCGTCTGATTCCCTGCCTCTGATTCCCCGCCTTGATTCCCCATCTCTGATTCACAACCTCTGATTCCCCACCTCTGATTCCCTATATTTGATTCCCCGCCTCTGTTTCCCCAGCTCTGATTCCCCATATCTGATTCCCCGCCTCCGATTCCCCAACTCTAATACCCCGCCTCTGATTCCCCAGCTCTGATTCCCCGCCTCTGATTCCCCGCATCTGATTCCATGCCTCTGATTCCCCGCCTCTGATTCCAGGCCTCTGATTCCCATCATCTGATTCCGGCCTCTGATTCCCGGCCTCTGATTCCCTGCTTCTGATTCTGATTCCCCACCTCTGATTCCCCATATCTGATTCCCCGCCTCTGTTTCCCCGCCTCTGATTCCCCACCTCTGATTCTCCATATCTCATTCCCCGCCTCTGAATCCCCATCTCTGATTCCCGGACTCTGATTCCCCTCCTCTGATTCCCGGCCTCATATTCCCAGCATCTGATTCCCGGCCTCTGATTCCCGGCCTCTGATTCCCTGCTTCTGATTCCCTGCCTCTGATTCCCCATCTCTGATTCCGCACATCTGATTCCCTGCCTCTGATTCCCCACCTCTGATTCCCCATATCTGATTCCCCGCCTCTGTTTCCCCGCCTCTGATTCCCCGCCTCTGTTTCCCTATATCTAATTCCCCACCTCTGATGCCCCAACTCTGATTCCCCGCCTCTGATTCCCCAGCTCTGATTCCCCGCCTCTGTTTCCCCATATCTGATTCCCGCCTCTGATTCCCAACTATGATTCCCCGCCTCTGATTCCCCAGCTCTGATTCCCTGCCTCTGATTCCCCGCGTTCTATTCCCTGCCTCTGATTCCCCGCCTGTGATTCCCCATCACTGATTCACCACCTCTGATTCCCTACCTCTGATTCCCCATATCTAATTCCCCGCCTCTGTTTGCCCGCCTCTGATTCCCCGCCTCTGTTTCCCCATATCTGATTCCCCGCCTCTGAATCCCCAACTCTGATTCCCTGCCTCAGATTCCCCAGCTCTGATTCCCCGCCTTTGATTCCCCCCGTCTGATTCCCAGCCTCTGAATCCCCGTGTCTGATTTCCTGCCTCTGTTTCCCCGCCTCTGATTCCCCATCTCTGATTCACCGCCTCTGATTCCCCACCTCTGATTCCCCATCTCTGATTCCGCACATCCAATTCCCTGCCTCTGATTCCCCAACTCTGATTCCCCACCTCTGATTCCCCAGCTCTGATTCCCCGCCTCAGATTCCCCGCGTCTGATTCCCTGCCCCTGATTCCCTGCCTCTGATTCCCTGCCTCTGATTCCCCATATCTGATTCCCCGCCTCTGATTCCCCAACTCTGATTCCCCGCTTCTGATTCCCTGCCTCTGATTCCCCGCCTCTGATTCCCCATCTGTGATTCACAACCTCTGATGCCCCACCTCTGATTCCCCATATCTGATTCCCTGCCTCTGTTTCCCCGCCTCTGATTCCCCACCTCTGTTTCCCCATATCTGATTCCCCGCCTCTGATTCCCCAACTCTAATACCCCGCCTCTGATTCCCCAGCTCTGATTCCCCGCCTCTGATTCCCCGCATCTGATTCCCTGCCTCTGATTCCCCGCCTCTGATTCCAGGCCTCTGATTCCCATCATCTGATTCCGGCCTCTGATTCCCGGCCTCTGATTCCCTGCTTCTGATTCTGATTCCCTGCCTCTGATTCCCCATCTCTGATTCCGCACATCTGATTCCCTGCCTCTGATTCCCCACCTCTGATTCTCCATATCTGATTCCCCGCCTCTGTTTCCCCGCCTCTGATTCCCCGCCTCTGTTTCCCAATATCTAAGTCCCCACCTCTGATTCCCCAAATCTGATTCGCCGCCTCTGTTTCCCCGCCTCTGATTCCCCGCCTCTGATTCCCCATATCTGATTCCCCGCCTCTGATTGCCCACCTCTGATTCCCCGCGTCTGATACCCTGCCTCTGATTCCCCGCCTCTGATTTCCCATCTCTGATTCACCACCTCTGATTCCCGGCCTCTGATTCCCCATCTCTGATTCCGCACATCCGATTCCCTGCCTATGATTCCCCAACTCTGATTCCCCACCTCTGATTCCCCAGCTCTGTTTCCCCGCCTCATATTCCCCGCGTCTGATTCCCTGCCTCTGATTCCCCGCCTCTGAATCCCTGCCTCTGATTCCCCATATCTGATTCCCCGCCTCTGATTCCCCAACTCTGATTCCCCGCTTCTGATTCCCTGCCTCTGATTCCCCGCCTCTGATTCCCCATCTGTGATTCACAACCTCTGATGCCCCACCTCTGATTCCCCATATCTGATTCCCTGCCTCTGTTTCCCCGCCTCTGATTCCCCGCCTCTGTTTCCCCATATCTGATTCCCCGCCTCTGATTCCCCAACTCTAATACCCCGCCTCTGATTCCCCAGCTCTGATTCCCCGCCTCTGATTCCCCGCATCTGATTCCCTGCCTCTGATTCCCCGCCTCTGATTCCAGGCCTCTGATTCCCATCATCTGATTCCGGCCTCTGATTCCCGGCCTCTGATTCCCTGCTTCTGATTCTGATTCCCTGCCTCTGATTCCCCATCTCTGATTCCGCACATCTGATTCCCTGCCTCTGATTCCCCACCTCTGATTCCCCATATCTGATTCCCCGCCTCTGTTTCCCCGCCTCTGATTCCCCGCCTCTGTTTCACAATATCTAAGTCCCCACCTCTGATTCCCCAAATCTGATTCCCCACCTCTGATTCCCCAGCTCTGATTCCCCGCCTCTGATTCCCCGCATCTGATTCCCTGCATCTGATTCCAAGCCTCTGATTCCCTGCCTCTGATTCCCAACCTCTGATTCCCCACCTCTGATTCCCCATATCTGATTCCCCGCCTCTGTTTCCCCGCCTCGGATTCCCCGCTTCAGTTTCCCCATATCTGATTCCCGGCCTCTGATTCCCCGCCTCTGATTCCCCGCCTCTGATTCCCTGCCTCTGATTCCCCATCTCCGATTCCCTGCCTCTGATTCCCAACCTCTGATTCCCCACCTCTGATTCCCCATATCTGATTCCCCGCCTCTGTTTCCCCGCCTCTGATTCCCCGCCTCTGATTCCCAACTCTGATTCCCCGCCTCTGATTCGCCAGCTCTGATTCCCCGTGTTTGATTCCCTGCCTCTGATTCCCTGCCCTGATTCCCCATCTCTGTTTCACCGCCTTTGATTCGCCACCTCTGATTCCACATATCTGATTCCCCGCCTCTGTTTCCCCGACTCTGATTCCCTTCCTCTGATTCCCAACCTCTGATTCCACACCTCTGATTCCCCATATCTGATTCCCCGCCTCTATTTCCCCATATCTGAATCCCCGCCTCTGATTCCCCAACTCTGATTCCCCGCCTCTGATTCCCCAGCTCTGATTCCCCGACTCTGATTCCCGGCGTCCGATTCCCTGCCTCTGATTCCCCGCCTCTGATTCCCCATCTCTGATTCCCCGCCTCTGATTCCCCGTGTCTGATTCCCTGCCTCTGATTCCCCGTGTCTGATTCCCTGCCTCTGATTCCCCGCCTCTGATTCCCCGCCTCTGATTCCCTGACACTGAATCCCTGCCCCTGATTCCCCACCTCTGATTCCCCATATCTGATTCCCTGCCTCTTTTTCCCCGCATCTGATTCCCTGCCTCTGATTCCCCGCCTCTGATTCCCCATCTCTGATTCCCCACCTCTGATTCCCGGTGTCTGATTCCCTGCCTCTGATTCCCCGCCTCTGAATCCCAGCCTCTGATTCCCCATATCTGATTCCCCGCCTCTGATTCCCTGCCTCTGATTCCCCAGCTCTGATTCCCCGCCTTTGATTCCCCCCGTCTGATTCCCAGCCTCTGAATCCCCGTGTCTGATTTCCTGCCTCTGATTCCCCGCCTCTGATTCCCCATCTCTGATTCACCGCCTCTGATTCCCCATCTCTGATTCCCCACCTCTGATTCCCCATATCTGATTCCCTGCCTCTGTTTCCCCGCCTCTGATTCCCCACCTCTGTTTCCCCATATCTGATTCCCCGCCTCTGATTCCCCAACTCTAATACCCCACCTCTGATTCCCCAGCTCTGATTCCCCGCCTCTGATTCCCCGCATCTGATTCCCTGCCTCTGATTCCCCGCCTCTGATTCCAGGCCTCTGATTCCCAGCATCTGATTCCGGCCTCTGATTCCCGGCCTCTGATTCCCTGCTTCTGATTCTGATTCCCTGCCTCTGATTCCCCATCTCTGATTCCGCACATCTGATTCCTTGCCTCTGATTCCCCACCTCTGATTCCCCATATCTGATTCCCCGCCTGGGTTTCCCCGCCTCTGATTCCCCGCCTCTGTTTCCCAATATCTAAGTCCCCGCCTCTGATTCCCCAAATCTGATTCCCCACCTCTGATTCCCCAGCTCTGATTCCCCGCCTCTGATTCCCCGCATCTGATTCCCTGCATCTGATTCCAAGCCTCTGACTCCCAACCTCTGATTCCCCGCCTCTGTTTCCCCGCCTCTGATTCCCCGCCTCTGATTCCCCATATCTGATTCCCCGCCTCTGATTGCTCACCTCTGATTCCCCGCGTCTGATTCCCTGCCTCTGATTCCCCGCCTCTGATTCCCCATCTGTGATTCACAACCTCTGATGCCCCACCTCTGATTCCCCATATCTGATTCCCTGCCTCTCTTTCCCCGCCTCTGATTCCCCACCTCTGTTTCCCCATATCTGATTCCCCGCCTCTGATTCCCCAACTCTAATACCCCGCCTCTGATTCCCCAGCTCTGATTCCCCGCCTCTGATTCCCCGCATCTGATTCCCTGCCTCTGATTCCCCGCCTCTGATTCCAGGCCTCTGATTCCCAGCATCTGATTCCGGCCTCTGATTCCCGGCCTCTGATTCCCTGCTTCTGATTCTGATTCCCTGCCTCTGATTCCCCATCTCTGATTCCGCACATCTGATTCCCTGCCTCTGATTCCCCACCTCTGATTCCCCATATCTGATTCCCCGCCTCTGTTTCCCCGCCTCTGATTCCCCGCCTCTGTTTCCCAATATCTAAGTCCCCATCTCTGATTCCCCAAATCTGATTCCCCACCTCTGATTCCCCAGCTCTGATTCCCCGCCTCTGATTCCCCGCATCTGATACCCTGCATCTGATTCCAAGCCTCTGATTCCCTGCCTCTGATTCCCAACCTCTGATTCCCCACCTCTGATTCCCCATATCTGATTCCCCGCCTCTGTTTCCCCGCCTCGGATTCCCAGCCTCTGTTTCCCCATATCTGATTCCCGGCCTCTGATTCCCCGCCTCTGATTCCCCATATCTGATTCCCTGCCTCTGATTCCCCAACTCTGATTCCCCGCCTCTGATTCCCCAGCTCTGAATCCCCGCCTCTGATTCCCCGCGTCTGATTCCCTGCCTCTGATTCCCCGCCTTGATTCCCCATCTCTGATTCACAACCTCTGATTCCCCACCTCTGATTCCCTATATTTGATTCCCCGCCTCTGTTTCCCCAGCTCTGATTCCCCATATCTGATTCCCCGCCTCCGATTCCCCAACTCTAATACCCCGCCTCTGATTCCCCAGCTCTGATTCCCCGCCTCTGATTCCCCGCATCTGATTCCATGCCTCTGATTCCCCGCCTCTGATTCCAGACCTCTGATTCCCATCATCTGATTCCGGCCTCTGATTCCCGGCCTCTGATTCCCTGCTTCTGATTCTGATTCCCTGCCTCTGATTCCCCATCTCTGATTCCGCACATCTGATTCCCTGCCTCTGATTCCCCACCTCTGATTCCCCATATCTGATTCCCCGCCTCTGTTTCCCCGCCTCTGATTTCCCGCCTCTGTTTCCCAATATCTAAGTCCCCACCTCTGATTCCCCAAATCTGATTCCCCGCGTCTGATTCCCTGCCTCTGATTCCCCGCCTCTGATTCCCCATCTGTGATTCACAACCTCTGATGCCCCACCTCTGATTCCCCATATCTGATTCCCTGCCTCTCTTTCCCCGCCTCTGATTCCCCACCTCTGTTTCCCCATATCTGATTCCCCGCCTCTGATTCCCCAACTCTAATACCCCGCCTCTGATTCCCCAGCTCTGATTCCCCGCCTCTGATTCCCCGCATCTGATTCCCTGCCTCTGATTCCCCGCCTCTGATTCCAGGCCTCTGATTCCCAGCATCTGATTCCGGCCTCTGATTCCCGGCCTCTGATTCCCTGCTTCTGATTCTGATTCCCTGCCTCTGATTCCCCATCTCTGATTCCGCACATCTGATTCCCTGCCTCTGATTCCCCACCTCTGATTCCCCATATCTGATTCCCCGCCTCTGTTTCCCCGCCTCTGATTCCCCGCCTCTGTTTCCCAATATCTAAGTCCCCACCTCTGATTCCCCAAATCTGATTCCCCACCTCTGATTCCCCAGCTCTGATTCCCCGCCTCTGATTCCCCGCATCTGATACCCTGCATCTGATTCCAAGCCTCTGATTCCCTGCCTCTGATTCCCAACCTCTGATTCCCCACCTCTGATTCCCCATATCTGATCCCCCGCCTCTGTTTCCCCGCCTCGGATTCCCCGCCTCTGTTTCCCCATATCTGATTCCCGGCCTCTGATTCCCCGCCTCTGATTCCCCATATCTGATTCCCTGCCTCTGATTCCCCAACTCTGATTCCCCGCCTCTGATTCCCCAGCTCTGAATTCCCGCCTCTGATTCCCCGCGTCTGATTCCCTGCCTCTGATTCCCCGCCTTGATTCCCCATCTCTGATTCACAACCTCTGATTCCCCACCTCTGATTCCCTATATTTGATTCCCCGCCTCTGTTTCCCCACCTCTGATTCCCCGCCTCTGATTCCCCATATCTGATTCCCCGCCTCTGATTGCCCACCTCTGATTCCCAGCCTCTGATTCGCCAGCTCTGATTCCCCGCCTCTGATTCCCCGCATCTGATTCCCTGCCTCTGATTCCCCGCCTCTGATTCCCCATCTCTGATTCACCGCCTTTGATTCGCCGCCTCTGATTCCCCATATCTGATTCCCCACCTCTGTTTCCCCGCCTCTGATTCCCCACCTCTGATTCTCCATATCTCATTCCCCGCCTCTGAATCCCCATCTCTGATTCCCGGACTCTGATTCCCCTCCTCTGATTCCCGGCCTCTTATTCCCAGCATCTGATTCCCGGCCTCTGATTCCCGGCCTCTGATTCCCTGCTTCTGATTCCCTGCCTCTGATTCCCCATCTCTGATTCCGCACATCTGATTCCCTGCCTCTGATTCCCCACCTCTGATTCCCCATATCTGATTCCCCGCCTCTGTTTCCCCGCCTCTGATTCCCCGCCTCTGTTTCCCTATATCTAATTCCCCACCTCTGATGCCCCAACTCTGATTCCCCGCCTCTGATTCCCCAGCTCTGATTCCCCGCCTCTGTTTCCCCATATCTGATTCCCGCCTCTGATTCCCAACTATGATTCCCCGCCTCTGATTCCCCAGCTCTGATTCCCTGCCTCTGATTCCCCGCGTTCTATTCCCTGCCTCTGATTCCCCGCCTGTGATTCCCCATCACTGATTCACCACCTCTGATTCCCTACCTCTGATTCCCCATATCTAATTCCCCGCCTCTGTTTGCCCGCCTCTGATTCCCCGCCTCTGTTTCCCCATATCTGATTCCCCGCCTCTGAATCCCCAACTCTGATTCCCTGCCTCAGATTCCCCAGCTCTGATTCCCCGCCTTTGATTCCCCCCGTCTGATTCCCAGCCTCTGAATCCCCGTGTCTGATTTCCTGCCTCTGATTCCCCGCCTCTGATTCCCCATCTCTGATTCACCGCCTCTGATTCCCCACCTCTGATTCCCCATCTCTGATTCCGCACATCCAATTCCCTGCCTCTGATTCCCCAACTCTGATTCCCCACCTCTGATTCCCCAGCTCTGATTGCCCGCCTCAGATTCCCCGCGTCTGATTCCCTGCCTCTGATTCCCTGCCTCAGATTCCCTGCCTCTGATTCCCCATATCTGATTCCCCGCCTCTGATTCCCCAACTCTGATTCCCCGCTTCTGATTCCCTGCCTCTGATTCCCCGCCTCTGATTCCCCATCTGTGATTCACAACCTCTGATGCCCCACCTCTGATTCCCCATATCTGATTCCCTGCCTCTGTTTCCCCGCCTCTGATTCCCCACCTCTGTTTCCCCATATCTGATTCCCCGCCTCTGATTCCCCAACTCTAATACCCCGCCTCTGATTCCCCAGCTCGGATTCCCCGCCTCTGATTCCCCGCATCTGATTCCCTGCCTCTGATTCCCCGCCTCTGATTCCAGGCCTCTGATTCCAATCATCTGATTCCGGCCTCTGATTCCCGGCCTCTGATTCCCTGCTTCTGATTCTGATTCCCTGCCTCTGATTCCCCATCTCTGATTCCGCACATCTGATTCCCTGCCTCTGATTCCCCACCTCTGATTCCCCATATCTGATTCCCCGCCTCTGTTTCCCCGCCTCTGATTCCCCGCCTCTGTTTCCCAATATCTAAGTCCCCACCTCTGATTCCCCAAATCTGATTCGCCGCCTCTGTTTCCCCGCCTCTGATTCCCCGCCTCTGATTCCCCATATCTGATTCCCCGCCTCTGATTGCCCACCTCTGATTCCCCGCGTCTGATACCCTGCCTCTGATTCCCCGCCTCTGATTTCCCATCTCTGATTCACCACCTCTGATTCCCGGCCTCTGATTCCCCATCTCTGATTCCGCACATCCGATTCCCTGCCTATGATTCCCCAACTCTGATTCCCCACCTCTGATTCCCCAGCTCTGTTTCCCCGCCTCATATTCCCCGCGTCTGATTCCCTGCCTCTGATTCCCCGCCTCTGAATCCCTGCCTCTGATTCCCCATATCTGATTCCCCGCCTCTGATTCCCCAACTCTGATTCCCCGCTTCTGATTCCCTGCCTCTGATTCCCCGCCTCTGATTCCCCATCTGTGATTCACAACCTCTGATGCCCCACCTCTGATTCCCCATATCTGATTCCCTGCCTCTGTTTCCCCGCCTCTGATTCCCCGCCTCTGTTTCCCCATATCTGATTCCCCGCCTCTGATTCCCCAACTCTAATACCCCGCCTCTGATTCCCCAGCTCTGATTCCCCACCTCTGATTCCCCGCATCTGATTCCCTGCCTCTGATTCCCCGCCTCTGATTCCAGGCCTCTGATTCCCATCATCTGATTCCGGCCTCTGATTCCCGGCCTCTGATTCCCTGCTTCTGATTCTGATTCCCTGCCTCTGATTCCCCATCTCTGATTCCGCACATCTGATTCCCTGCCTCTGATTCCCCACCTCTGATTCCCCATATCTGATTCCCCGCCTCTGTTTCCCCGCCTCTGATTCCCCGCCTCTGTTTCCCAATATCTAAGTCCCCACCTCTGATTCCCCAAATCTGATTCCCCACCTCTGATTCCCCAGCTCTGATTCCCCGCCTCTGATTCCCCGCATCTGATTCCCTGCATCTGATTCCAAGCCTCTGATTCCCTGCCTCTGATTCCCAACCTCTGATTCCCCACCTCTGATTCCCCATATCTGATTCCCCGCCTCTGTTTCCCCGCCTCGGATTCCCCGCTTCAGTTTCCCCATATCTGATTCCCGGCCTCTGATTCCCCGCCTCTGATTCCCCGCCTCTGATTCCCTGCCTCTGATTCCCCATCTCCGATTCCCTGCCTCTGATTCCCAACCTCTGATTCCCCACCTCTGATTCCCCATATCTGATTCCCCGCCTCTGTTTCCCCGCCTCTGATTCCCCGCCTCTGATTCCCAACTCTGATTCCCCGCCTCTGATTCCCCAGCTCTGATTCCCCGTGTTTGATTCCCTGCCTCTGATTCCCTGCCCTGATTCCCCATCTCTGTTTCACCGCCTTTGATTCGCCACCTCTGATTCCACATATCTGATTCCCCGCCTCTGTTTCCCCGACTCTGATTCCCTTCCTCTGATTCCCAACCTCTGATTCCACACCTCTGATTCCCCATATCTGATTCCCCGCCTCTATTTCCCCATATCTGAATCCCCGCCTCTGATTCCCCAACTCTGATTCCCCGCCTCTGATTCCCCAGCTCTGATTCCCCGACTCTGATTCCCGGCGTCCGATTCCCTGCCTCTGATTCCCCGCCTCTGATTCCCCATCTCTGATTCCCCGCCTCTGATTCCCCGTGTCTGATTCCCTGCCTCTGATTCCCCGTGTCTGATTCCCTGCCTCTGATTCCCCGCCTCTGATTCCCCGCCTCTGATTCCCTGACACTGAATCCCTGCCCCTGATTCCCCACCTCTGATTCCCCATATCTGATTCCCTGCCTCTTTTTCCCCGCATCTGATTCCCTGCCTCTGATTCCCCGCCTCTGATTCCCCATCTCTGATTCCCCACCTCTGATTCCCCGTGTCTGATTCCCTGCCTCTGATTCCCCGCCTCTGAATCCCAGCCTCTGATTCCCCATATCTGATTCCCCGCCTCTGATTCCCTGCCTCTGATTCCCCAGCTCTGATTCCCCGCCTTTGATTCCCCCCGTCTGATTCCCAGCCTCTGAATCCCCGTGTCTGATTTCCTGCCTCTGATTCCCCGCCTCTGATTCCCCATCTCTGATTCACCGCCTCTGATTCCCCATCTCTGATTCCCCACCTCTGATTCCCCATATCTGATTCCCTGCCTCTGTTTCCCCGCCTCTGATTCCCCACCTCTGTTTCCCCATATCTGATTCCCCGCCTCTGATTCCCCAACTCTAATACCCCACCTCTGATTCCCCAGCTCTGATTCCCCGCCTCTGATTCCCCGCATCTGATTCCCTGCCTCTGATTCCCCGCCTCTGATTCCAGGCCTCTGATTCCCAGCATCTGATTCCGGCCTCTGATTCCCGGCCTCTGATTCCCTGCTTCTGATTCTGATTCCCTGCCTCTGATTCCCCATCTCTGATTCCGCACATCTGATTCCTTGCCTCTGATTCCCCACCTCTGATTCCCCATATCTGATTCCCCGCCTGGGTTTCCCCGCCTCTGATTCCCCGCCTCTGTTTCCCAATATCTAAGTCCCCGCCTCTGATTCCCCAAATCTGATTCCCCACCTCTGATTCCCCAGCTCTGATTCCCCGCCTCTGATTCCCCGCATCTGATTCCCTGCATCTGATTCCAAGCCTCTGATTCCCAACCTCTGATTCCCCGCCTCTGTTTCCCCGCCTCGGATTCCCCGCCTCTGTTTCCCCATATCTGATTCCCGGCCTCTGATTCCCCGCCTCTGATTGCCCACCTCTGATTCCCCGCGTCTGATTCCCTGCCTCTGATTCCCCGCCTCTGATTCCCCATCTGTGATTCACAACCTCTGATGCCCCACCTCTGATTCCCCATATCTGATTCCCTGCCTCTCTTTCCCCGCCTCTGATTCCCCACCTCTGTTTCCCCATATCTGATTCCCCGCCTCTGATTCCCCAACTCTAATACCCCGCCTCTGATTCCCCAGCTCTGATTCCCCGCCTCTGATTCCCCGCATCTGATTCCCTGTCTCTGATTCCCCGCCTCTGATTCCAGGCCTCTGATTCCCAGCATCTGATTCCGGCCTCTGATTCCCGGCCTCTGATTCCCTGCTTCTGATTCTGATTCCCTGCCTCTGATTCCCCATCTCTGATTCCGCACATCTGATTCCCTGCCTCTGATTCCCCACCTCTGATTCCCCATATCTGATTCCCCGCCTCTGTTTCCCCGCCTCTGATTCCCCGCCTCTGTTTCCCAATATCTAAGTCCCCACCTCTGATTCCCCAAATCTGATTCCCCACCTCTGATTCCCCAGCTCTGATTCCCCGCCTCTGATTCCCCGCATCTGATACCCTGCATCTGATTCCAAGCCTCTGATTCCCTGCCTCTGATTCCCAACCTCTGATTCCCCACCTCTGATTCCCCATATCTGATTCCCCGCCTCTGTTTCCCCGCCTCGGATTCCCCGCCTCTGTTTCCCCATATCTGATTCCCGGCCTCTGATTCCCCGCCTCTGATTCCCCATATCTGATTCCCTGCCTCTGATTCCCCAACTCTGATTCCCCGCCTCTGATTCCCCAGCTCTGAATCCCCGCCTCTGATTCCCCGCGTCTGATTCCCTGCCTCTGATTCCCCGCCTTGATTCCCCATCTCTGATTCACAACCTCTGATTCCCCACCTCTGATTCCCTATATTTGATTCCCCGCCTCTGTTTCCCCAGCTCTGATTCCCCGCCTCAGATTCCCCGCGTCTGATTCCCTGCCTCTGATTCCCCGCCTCTGATTCCCTGCCTCTGATTCCCCATATCTGATTCCCCGCCTCTGATTCCCCAACTCTGATTCCCCGCTTCTGATTCCCTGCCTCTGATTCCCCGCCTCTGATTCCCCATCTGTGATTCACAACCTCTGATGCCCCACCTCTGATTCCCCATATCTGATTCCCTGCCTCTGTTTCCCCGCCTCTGATTCCCCACCTCTGTTTCCCCATATCTGATTCCCCGCCTCTGATTCCCCAACTCTAATACCCCGCCTCTGATTCCCCAGCTCTGATTCCCCGCCTCTGATTCCCCGCATCTGATTCCATGCCTCTGATTCCCCGCCTCTGATTCCAGGCCTCTGATTCCCATCATCTGATTCCGGCCTCTGATTCCCGGCCTCTGATTCCCTGCTTCTGATTCTGATTCCCTGCCTCTGATTCCCCATCTCTGATTCCGCACATCTGATTCCCTGCCTCTGATTCCCCACCTCTGATTTGCCATATCTGATTCCCCGCCTCTGTTTCCCCGCCTCTGATTCCCCGCCTCTGTTTCCCAATATCTAAGTCCCCACCTCTGATTCCCCAAATCTGATTCCCCGCCTCTGTTTCCCCGCCTCTGATTCCCCGCCTCTGATTCCCCATATCTGATTCCCCGCCTCTGATTGCCCACCTCTGATTCCCCGCGTCTGATTCCCTGCCTCTGATTCCCCGCCTCTGATTCCCCATCTGTGATTCACAACCTCTGATGCCCCACCTCTGATTCCCCATATCTGATTCCCTGCCTCTCTTTCCCCGCCTCTGATTCCCCACCTCTGTTTGCCCATATCTGATTCCCCGCCTCTGATTCCCCAACTCTAATACCCCGCCTCTGATTCCACAGCTCTGATTCCCCGCCTCTGATTCCCCGCATCTGATTCCCTGCCTCTGATTCCCCGCCTCTGATTCCAGGCCTCTGATTCCCAGCATCTGATTCCGGCCTCTGATTCCCGGCCTCTGATTCCCTGCTTCTGATTCTGATTCCCTGCCTCTGATTCCCCATCTCTGATTCCGCACATCTGATTCCCTGCCTCTGATTCCCCACCTCTGATTCCCCATATCTGATTCCCCGCCTCTGTTTCCCCGCCTCTGATTCCCCGCCTCTGTTTCCCAATATCTAAGTCCCCACCTCTGATTCCCCAAATCTGATTCCCCACCTCTGATTCCCCAGCTCTGATTCCCCGCCTCTGATTCCCCGCATCTGATACCCTGCATCTGATTCCAAGCCTCTGATTCCCTGCCTCTGATTCCCAACCTCTGATTCCCCACCTCTGATTCCCCATATCTGATTCCCCGCCTCTGTTTCCCCGCCTCGGATTCCCCGCCTCTGTTTCCCCATATCTGATTCCCGGCCTCTGATTCCCCGCCTCTGATTCCCCATATCTGATTCCCTGCCTCTGATTCCCCAACTCTGATTCCCCGCCTCTGATTCCCCAGCTCTGAATTCCCGCCTCTGATTCCCCGCGTCTGATTCCCTGCCTCTGATTCCCCGCCTTGATTCCCCATCTCTGATTCACAACCTCTGATTCCCCACCTCTGATTCCCTATATTTGATTCCCCGCCTCTGTTTCCCCACCTCTGATTCCCCGCCTCTGATTCCCCATATCTGATTCCCCGCCTCTGATTGCCCACCTCTGATTCCCAGCCTCTGATTCGCCAGCTCTGATTCCCCGCCTCTGATTCCCCGCATCTGATTCCCTGCCTCTGATTCCCCGCCTCTGATTCCCCATCTCTGATTCACCGCCTTTGATTCGCCACCTCTGATTCCCCATATCTGATTCCCCACCTCTGTTTCCCCGCCTCTGATTCCCCACCTCTGATTCTCCATATCTCATTCCCCGCCTCTGAATCCCCATCTCTGATTCCCGGACTCTGATTCCCCTCCTCTGATTCCCGGCCTCTTATTCCCAGCATCTGATTCCCGGCCTCTGATTCCCGGCCTCTGATTCCCTGCTTCTGATTCCCTGCCTCTGATTCCCCATCTCTGATTCCGCACATCTGATTCCCTGCCTCTGATTCCCCACCTCTGATTCCCCATATCTGATTTCCCGCCTCTGTTTCCCCGCCTCTGATTCCCGCCTCTGATTCCCAACTATGATTCCCCGCCTCTGATTCCCCAGCTCTGATTCCCTGCCTCTGATTCCCCGCGTCTGATTCCCTGCCTCTGATTCCCCGCCTTGATTCCCCATCTCTGATTCACAACCTCTGATTCCCCACCTCTGATTCCCTATATTTGATTCCCCGCCTCTGTTTCCCCAGCTCTGATTCCCCGCCTCAGATTCCCCGCGTCTGATTCCCTGCCTCTGATTCCCCGCCTCTGATTCCCTGCCTCTGATTCCCCATATCTGATTCCCCACCTCTGATTGCCCAACTCTGATTCCCCGCTTCTGATTCCCTGCATCTGATTCCCCGCCTCTGATTCCCCATCTGTGATTCACAACCTCTGATGCCCCACCTCTGATTCCCCATATCTGATTCCCTGCCTCTGTTTCCCCGCCTCTGATTCCCCACCTCTGTTTCCCCATATCTGATTCCCCGCCTCTGATTCCCCAACTCTAATACCCCGCCTCTGATTCCCCAGCTCTGATTCCCCGCCTCTGATTCCCCGCATCTGATTCCATGCCTCTGATTCCCCGCCTCTGATTCCAGACCTCTGATTCCCATCATCTGATTCCGGCCTCTGATTCCCGGCCTCTGATTCCCTGCTTCTGATTCTGATTCCCTGCCTCTGATTCCCCATCTCTGATTCCGCACATCTGATTCCCTGCCACTGATTCCCCACCTCTGATTCCCAATATCTGATTCCCCGCCTCTGTTTCCCCGCCTCTGATTCCCCGCCTCTGTTTCCCAATATCTAAGTCCCCACCTCTGATTCCCCAAATCTGATTCCCCGCCTCTGTTTCCCCGCCTCTGATTCCCCGCCTCTGATTCCCCATATCTGATTCCCCGCCTCTGATTGCCCACCTCTGATTCCCCGCGTCTGATTCCCTGCCTCTGATTCCCCGCCTCTGATTCCCCATCTGTGATTCACAACCTCTGATGCCCCACCTCTGATTATCCATATCTGATTCCCTGCCTCCCTTTCCCCGCCTCTGATTCCCCGCCTCTGATTCCCTGACACTGAATCCCTGCCCCTGATTCCCCACCTCTGATTCCCCATATCTGATTCCCTGCCTCTTTTTCCCCGCATCTGATTCCCTGCCTCTGATTCCCCGCCTCTGATTCCCCATCTCTGATTCCCCACCTCTGATTCCCCGTGTCTGATTCCCTGCCTCTGATTCCCCGCCTCTGAATCCCAGCCTCTGATTCCCCATATCTGATTCCCCGCCTCTGATTCCCTGCCTCTGATTCCCCAGCTCTGATTCCCCGCCTTTGATTCCCCCCGTCTGATTCCCAGCCTCTGAATCCCCGTGTCTGATTTCCTGCCTCTGATTCCCCGCCTCTGATTCCCCATCTCTGATTCACCGCCTCTGATTCCCCATCTCTGATTCCCCACCTCTGATTCCCCATATCTGATTCCCTGCCTCTGTTTCCCCGCCTCTGATTCCCCACCTCTGTTTCCCCATATCTGATTCCCCGCCTCTGATTCCCCAACTCTAATACCCCACCTCTGATTCCCCAGCTCTGATTCCCCGCCTCTGATTCCCCGCATCTGATTCCCTGCCTCTGATTCCCCGCCTCTGATTCCAGGCCTCTGATTCCCAGCATCTGATTCCGGCCTCTGATTCCCGGCCTCTGATTCCCTGCTTCTGATTCTGATTCCCTGCCTCTGATTCCCCATCTCTGATTCCGCACATCTGATTCCTTGCCTCTGATTCCCCACCTCTGATTCCCCATATCTGATTCCCCGCCTGGGTTTCCCCGCCTCTGATTCCCCGCCTCTGTTTCCCAATATCTAAGTCCCCGCCTCTGATTCCCCAAATCTGATTCCCCACCTCTGATTCCCCAGCTCTGATTCCCCGCCTCTGATTCCCCGCATCTGATTCCCTGCATCTGATTCCAAGCCTCTGATTCCCAACCTCTGATTCCCCGCCTCTGTTTCCCCGCCTCGGATTCCCCGCCTCTGTTTCCCCATATCTGATTCCCGGCCTCTGATTCCCCGCCTCTGATTGCCCACCTCTGATTCCCCGCGTCTGATTCCCTGCCTCTGATTCCCCGCCTCTGATTCCCCATCTGTGATTCACAACCTCTGATGCCCCACCTCTGATTCCCCATATCTGATTCCCTGCCTCTCTTTCCCCGCCTCTGATTCCCCACCTCTGTTTCCCCATATCTGATTCCCCGCCTCTGATTCCCCAACTCTAATACCCCGCCTCTGATTCCCCAGCTCTGATTCCCCGCCTCTGATTCCCCGCATCTGATTCCCTGTCTCTGATTCCCCGCCTCTGATTCCAGGCCTCTGATTCCCAGCATCTGATTCCGGCCTCTGATTCCCGGCCTCTGATTCCCTGCTTCTGATTCTGATTCCCTGCCTCTGATTCCCCATCTCTGATTCCGCACATCTGATTCCCTGCCTCTGATTCCCCACCTCTGATTCCCCATATCTGATTCCCCGCCTCTGTTTCCCCGCCTCTGATTCCCCGCCTCTGTTTCCCAATATCTAAGTCCCCACCTCTGATTCCCCAAATCTGATTCCCCACCTCTGATTCCCCAGCTCTGATTCCCCGCCTCTGATTCCCCGCATCTGATACCCTGCATCTGATTCCAAGCCTCTGATTCCCTGCCTCTGATTCCCAACCTCTGATTCCCCACCTCTGATTCCACATATCTGATTCCCCGCCTCTGTTTCCCCGCCTCGGATTCCCCGCCTCTGTTTCCCCATATCTGATTCCCGGCCTCTGATTCCCCGCCTCTGATTCCCCATATCTGATTCCCTGCCTCTGATTCCCCAACTCTGATTCCCCGCCTCTGATTCCCCAGCTCTGAATCCCCGCCTCTGATTCCCCGCGTCTGATTCCCTGCCTCTGATTCCCCGCCTTGATTCCCCATCTCTGATTCACAACCTCTGATTCCCCACCTCTGATTCCCTATATTTGATTCCCCGCCTCTGTTTCCCCAGCTCTGATTCCCCGCCTCAGATTCCCCGCGTCTGATTCCCTGCCTCTGATTCCCCGCCTCTGATTCCCTGCCTCTGATTCCCCATATCTGATTCCCCGCCTCTGATTCCCCAACTCTGATTCCCCGCTTCTGATTCCCTGCCTCTGATTCCCCGCCTCTGATTCCCCATCTGTGATTCACAACCTCTGATGCCCCACCTCTGATTCCCCATATCTGATTCCCTGCCTCTCTTTCCCCGCCTCTGATTCCCCACCTCTGTTTCCCCATATCTGATTCCCCGCCTCTGATTCCCCAACTCTAATACCCCGCCTCTGATTCCCCAGCTCTGATTCCCCGCCTCTGATTCCCCGCATCTGATTCCATGCCTCTGATTCCCCGCCTCTGATTCCAGGCCTCTGATTCCCATCATCTGATTCCGGCCTCTGATTCCCGGCCTCTGATTCCCTGCTTCTGATTCTGATTCCCTGCCTCTGATTCCCCATCTCTGATTCCGCACATCTGATTCCCTGCCTCTGATTCCCCACCTCTGATTTGCCATATCTGATTCCCCGCCTCTGTTTCCCCGCCTCTGATTCCCCGCCTCTGTTTCCCAATATCTAAGTCCCCACCTCTGATTCCCCAAATCTGATTCCCCGCCTCTGTTTCCCCGCCTCTGATTCCCCGCCTCTGATTCCCCATATCTGATTCCCCGCCTCTGATTGCCCACCTCTGATTCCCCGCGTCTGATTCCCTGCCTCTGATTCCCCGCCTCTGATTCCCCATCTGTGATTCACAACCTCTGATGCCCCACCTCTGATTCCCCATATCTGATTCCCTGCCTCTCTTTCCCCGCCTCTGATTCCCCACCTCTGTTTCCCCATATCTGATTCCCCGCCTCTGATTCCCCAACTCTAATACCCCGCCTCTGATTCCCCAGCTCTGATTCCCCGCCTCTGATTCCCCGCATCTGATTCCCTGCCTCTGATTCCCCGCCTCTGATTCCAGGCCTCTGATTCCCAGCATCTGATTCCGGCCTCTGATTCCCGGCCTCTGATTCCCTGCTTCTGATTCTGATTCCCTGCCTCTGATTCCCCATCTCTGATTCCGCACATCTGATTCCCTGCCTCTGATTCCCCACCTCTGATTCCCCATATCTGATTCGCCGCCTCTGTTTCCCCGCCTCTGATTCCCCGCCTCTGTTTCCCAATATCTAAGTCCCCACCTCTGATTCCCCAAATCTGATTCCCCACCTCTGATTCCCCAGCTCTGATTCCCCGCCTCTGATTCCCCGCATCTGATACCCTGCATCTGATTCCAAGCCTCTGATTCCCTGCCTCTGATTCCCAACCTCTGATTCCCCACCTCTGATTCCCCATATCTGATTCCCCGCCTCTGTTTCCCCGCCTCGGATTCCCCGCCTCTGTTTCCCCATATCTGATTCCCGGCCTCTGATTCCCCGCCTCTGATTCCCCATATCTGATTCCCTGCCTCTGATTCCCCAACTCTGATTCCCCGCCTCTGATTCCCCAGCTCTGAATTCCCGCCTCTGATTCCCCGCGTCTGATTCCCTGCCTCTGATTCCCCGCCTTGATTCCCCATCTCTGATTCACAACCTCTGATTCCCCACCTCTGATTCCCTATATTTGATTCCCCGCCTCTGTTTCCCCACCTCTGATTCCCCGCCTCTGATTCCCCATATCTGATTCCCCGCCTCTGATTGCCCACCTCTGATTCCCAGCCTCTGATTCGCCAGCTCTGATTCCCCGCCTCTGATTCCCCGCATCTGATTCCCTGCCTCTGATTCCCCGCCTCTGATTCCCCATCTCTGATTCACCGCCTTTGATTCGCCACCTCTGATTCCCCATATCTGATTCCCCACCTCTGTTTCCCCGCCTCTGATTCCCCACCTCTGATTCTCCATATCTCATTCCCCGCCTCTGAATCCCCATCTCTGATTCCCGGACTCTGATTCCCCTCCTCTGATTCCCGGCCTCTTATTCCCAGCATCTGATTCCCGGCCTCTGATTCCCGGCCTCTGATTCCCTGCTTCTGATTCCCTGCCTCTGATTCCCCATCTCTGATTCCGCACATCTGATTCCCTGCCTCTGATTCCCCACCTCTGATTCCCCATATCTGATTTCCCGCCTCTGTTTCCCCGCCTCTGATTCCCGCCTCTGATTCCCAACTATGATTCCCCGCCTCTGATTCCCCAGCTCTGATTCCCTGCCTCTGATTCCCCGCGTCTGATTCCCTGCCTCTGATTCCCCGCCTTGATTCCCCATCTCTGATTCACAACCTCTGATTCCCCACCTCTGATTCCCTATATTTGATTCCCCGCCTCTGTTTCCCCAGCTCTGATTCCCCGCCTCAGATTCCCCGCGTCTGATTCCCTGCCTCTGATTCCCCGCCTCTGATTCCCTGCCTCTGATTCCCCATATCTGATTCCCCACCTCTGATTGCCCAACTCTGATTCCCCGCTTCTGATTCCCTGCCTCTGATTCCCCGCCTCTGATTCCCCATCTGTGATTCACAACCTCTGATGCCCCACCTCTGATTCCCCATATCTGATTCCCTGCCTCTGTTTCCCCGCCTCTGATTCCCCACCTCTGTTTCCCCATATCTGATTCCCCGCCTCTGATTCCCCAACTCTAATACCCCGCCTCTGATTCCCCAGCTCTGATTCCCCGCCTCTGATTCCCCGCATCTGATTCCATGCCTCTGATTCCCCGCCTCTGATTCCAGGCCTCTGATTCCCATCATCTGATTCCGGCCTCTGATTCCCGGCCTCTGATTCCCTGCTTCTGATTCTGATTCCCTGCCTCTGATTCCCCATCTCTGATTCCGCACATCTGATTCCCTGCCTCTGATTCCCCACCTCTGATTCCCCATATCTGATTCCCCGCCTCTGTTTCCCCGCCTCTGATTCCCCGCCTCTGTTTCCCAATATCTAAGTCCCCACCTCTGATTCCCCAAATCTGATTCCCCGCCTCTGTTTCCCCGCCTCTGATTCCCCGCCTCTGATTCCCCATATCTGATTCCCCGCCTCTGATTGCCCACCTCTGATTCCCCGCGTCTGATTCCCTGCCTCTGATTCCCCGCCTCTGATTCCCCATCTGTGATTCACAACCTCTGATGCCCCACCTCTGATTCCCCATATCTGATTCCCTGCCTCTCTTTCCCCGCCTCTGATTCCCCACCTCTGTTTCCCCATATCTGATTCCCCGCCTCTGATTCCCCAACTCTAATACCCCGCCTCTGATTCCCCAGCTCTGATTCCCCGCCTCTGATTCCCCGCATCTGATTCCCTGCCTCTGATTCCCCGCCTCTGATTCCAGGCCTCTGATTCCCAGCATCTGATTCCGGCCTCTGATTCCCGGCCTCTGATTCCCTGCTTCTGATTCTGATTCCCTGCCTCTGATTCCCCATCTCTGATTCCGCACATCTGATTCCCTGCCTCTGATTCCCCACCTCTGATTCCCCATATCTGATTCCCCGCCTCTGTTTCCCCGCCTCTGATTCCCCGCCTCTGTTTCCCAATATCTAAGTCCCCACCTCTGATTCCCCAAATCTGATTCCCCACCTCTGATTCCCCAGCTCTGATTCCCCGCCTCTGATTCCCCGCATCTGATACCCTGCATCTGATTCCAAGCCTCTGATTCCCTGCCTCTGATTCCCAACCTCTGATTCCCCACCTCTGATTCCCCATATCTGATTCCCCGCCTCTGTTTCCCCGCCTCGGATTCCCCGCCTCTGTTTCCCCATATCTGATTCCCGGCCTCTGATTCCCCGCCTCTGATTCCCCATATCTGATTCCCTGCCTCTGATTCCCCAACTCTGATTCCCCGCCTCTGATTCCCCAGCTCTGAATTCCCGCCTCTGATTCCCCGCGTCTGATTCCCTGCCTCTGATTCCCCGCCTTGATTCCCCATCTCTGATTCACAACCTCTGATTCCCCACCTCTGATTCCCTATATTTGATTCCCCGCCTCTGTTTCCCCACCTCTGATTCCCCGCCTCTGATTCCCCATATCTGATTCCCCGCCTCTGATTGCCCACCTCTGATTCCCAGCCTCTGATTCGCCAGCTCTGATTCCCCGCCTCTGATTCCCCGCATCTGATTCCCTGCCTCTGATTCCCCGCCTCTGATTCCCCATCTCTGATTCACCGCCTTTGATTCGCCACCTCTGATTCCCCATATCTGATTCCCCACCTCTGTTTCCCCGCCTCTGATTCCCCACCTCTGATTCTCCATATCTCATTCCCCGCCTCTGAATCCCCATCTCTGATTCCCGGACTCTGATTCCCCTCCTCTGATTCCCGGCCTCTTATTCCCAGCATCTGATTCCCGGCCTCTGATTCCCGGCCTCTGATTCCCTGCTTCTGATTCCCTGCCTCTGATTCCCCATCTCTGATTCCGCACATCTGATTCCCTGCCTCTGATTCCCCACCTCTGATTCCCCATATCTGATTCCCCGCCTCTGTTTCCCCGCCTCTGATTCCCCGCCTCTGTTTCCCTATATCTAATTCCCCACCTCTGATGCCCCAACTCTGATTCCCCGCCTCTGATTCCCCAGCTCTGATTCCACGCCTCTGTTTCCCCATATCTGATTCCCGCCTCTGATTCCCAACTATGATTCCCCGCCTCTGATTCCCCAGCTCTGATTCCCTGCCTCTGATTCCCCGCGTTCTATTCCCTGCCTCTGATTCCCCGCCTGTGATTCCCCATCACTGATTCACCACCTCTGATTCCCTACCTCTGATTCCCCATATCTAATTCCCCGCCTCTGTTTGCCCGCCTCTGATTCCCCGCCTCTGTTTCCCCATATCTGATTCCCCGCCTCTGAATCCCCAACTCTGATTCCCTGCCTCAGATTCCCCAGCTCTGATTCCCCGCCTTTGATTCCCCCCGTCTGATTCCCAGCCTCTGAATCCCCGTGTCTGATTTCCTGCCTCTGATTCCCCGCCTCTGATTCCCCATCTCTGATTCACCGCCTCTGATTCCCCACCTCTGATTCCCCATCTCTGATTCCGCACATCCAATTCCCTGCCTCTGATTCCCCAACTCTGATTCCCCACCTCTGATTCCCCAGCTCTGATTCCCCGCCTCAGATTCCCCGCGTCTGATTCCCTGCCTCTGATTCCCTGCCTCTGATTCCCTGCCTCTGATTCCCCATATCTGATTCCCCGCCTCTGATTCCCCAACTCTGATTCCCCGCTTCTGATTCCCTGCCTCTGATTCCCCGCCTCTGATTCCCCATCTGTGATTCACAACCTCTGATGCCCCACCTCTGATTCCCCATATCTGATTCCCTGCCTCTGTTTCCCCGCCTCTGATTCCCCACCTCTGTTTCCCCATATCTGATTCCCCGCCTCTGATTCCCCAACTCTAATACCCCGCCTCTGATTCCCCAGCTCTGATTCCCCGCCTCTGATTCCCCGCATCTGATTCCCTGCCTCTGATTCCCCGCCTCTGATTCCAGGCCTCTGATTCCCATCATCTGATTCCGGCCTCTGATTTCCGGCCTCTGATTCCCTGCTTCTGATTCTGATTCCCTGCCTCTGATTCCCCATCTCTGATTCCGCACATCTGATTCCCTGCCTCTGATTCCCCACCTCTGATTCCCCATATCTGATTCCCCGCCTCTGTTTCCCCGCCTCTGATTCCCCGCCTCTGTTTCCCAATATCTAAGTCCCCACCTCTGATTCCCCATATCTGATTCCCCGCCTCTGATTGCCCACCTCTGATTCCCCGCATCTGATACCCTGCCTCTGATTCCCCGCCTCTGATTTCCCATCTCTGATTCACCACCTCTGATTCCCGGCCTCTGATTCCCCATCTCTGATTCCGCACATCCGATTCCCTGCCTATGATTCCCCAACTCTGATTCCCCACCTCTGATTCCCCTGCTCTGTTTCCCCGCCTCATATTCCCCGCGTCTGGTTCCCTGCCTCTGATTCCCCGCCTCTGAATCCCTGCCTCTGATTCCCCATATCTGATTCCCCGCCTCTGATTCCCCAACTCTGATTCCCCGCTTCTGATTCCCTGCCTCTGATTCCCCGCCTCTGATTCCCCATCTGTGATTCACAACCTCTGATGCCCCACCTCTGATTCCCCATATCTGATTCCCTGCCTCTGTTTCCCCGCCTCTGATTCCCCGCCTCTGTTTCCCCATATCTGATTCCCCGCCTCTGATTCCCCAACTCTAATACCCCGCCTCTGATTCCCCAGCTCTGATTCCCCGCCTCTGATTCCCCGCATCTGATTCCCTGCCTCTTATTCCCCGCCTCTGATTCCAGGCCTCTGATTCCCATCATCTGATTCCGGCCTCTGATTCCCGGCCTCTGATTCCCTGCTTCTGATTCTGATTCCCTGCCTCTGATTCCACATCTCTGATTCCGCACATCTGATTCCCTGCCTCTGATTCCCCACCTCTGATTCCCCATATCTGATTCCCCGCCTCTGTTTCCCCGCCTCTGATTCCCCGCCTCTGTTTCCCAATATCTAAGTCCCCACCTCTGATTCCCCAAATCTGATTCCCCACCTCTGATTCCCCAGCTCTGATTCCCCGCCTCTGATTCCCCGCATCTGATTCCCTGCATCTGATTCCAAGCCTCTGATTCCCTGCCTCTGATTCCCAACCTCTGATTCCCCACCTCTGATTCCCCATATCTGATTCCCCGCCTCTGTTTCCCCGCCTCGGATTCCCCGCTTCAGTTTCCCCATATCTGATTCCCGGCCTCTGATTCCCCGCCTCTGATTCCCCGCCTCTGATTCCCTGCCTCTGATTCCCCATATCCGATTCCCTGCCTCTGATTCCCAACCTCTGATTCCCCACCTCTGATTCCCCATATCTGATTCCCCGCCTCTGTTTCCCCGCCTCTGATTCCCCGCCTCTGATTCCCAACTCTGATTCCCCGCCTCTGATTCCCCAGCTCTGATTCCCCGTGTTTGATTCCCTGCCTCTGATTCCCTGCCCTGATTCCCCATCTCTGTTTCACCGCCTTTGATTCGCCACCTCTGATTCCACATATCTGATTCCCCGCCTCTGTTTCCCCGACTCTGATTCCCTTCCTCTGATTCCCATCCTCTGATTCCACATTTATGATTCCCCATATCTGATTCCCCGCCTCTATTTCCTCATATCTGAATCCCCGCCTCTGATTCCCCAACTCTGATTCCCCGCCTCTGATTCCCCAGCTCTGATTCCCCGACTCTGATTCCCGGCGTCCGATTCCCTGCCTCTGATTCCCCGCCTCTGATTCCCCATCTCTGATTCCCCGCCTCTGATTCCCCGTGTCTGATTCCCTGCCTCTGATTCCCCGTGTCTGATTCCCTGCCTCTTATTCCCCGCCTCTGATTCCCCGCCTCTGATTCCCTGACACTGAATCCCTGCCCCTGATTCCCCACCTCTGATTCCCCATATCTGATTCCCTGCCTCTTTTTCCCCGCATCTGATTCCCTGCCTCTGATTCCCTGCCTCTGATTCCCCGCCTCTGAATCCCAGCCTCTGATTCCCCATATCTGATTCCCCGCCTCTGATTCCCTGCCTCTGATTCCCCAGCTCTGATTCCCCGCCTTTGATTCCCCCCGTCTGATTCCCAGCCTCTGAATCCCCGTGTCTGATTTCCTGCCTCTGATTCCCCGCCTCTGATTCCCCATCTCTGATTCACCGCCTCTGATTCCCCATCTCTGATTCCCCACCTCTGATTCCCCATATCTGATTCCCTGCCTCTGTTTCCCCGCCTCTGATTCCCCAACTCTGTTTCCCCATATCTGATTCCCCGCCTCTGATTCCCCAACTCTAATACCCCACCTCTGATTCCCCAGCTCTGATTCCCCTCCTCTGATTCCCCGCATCTGATTCCCTGCCTCTGTTTCCCCGCGTCTGATTCCAGGCCTCTGATTCCCAGCATCTGATTCCGGCCTCTGATTCCCGGCCTCTGATTCCCTGCTTCTGATTCTGATTCCCTGCCTCTGATTCCCCATCTCTGATTCCGCACATCTGATTCCTTGCCTCTGATTCCCCGCCTCTGATTCCCCATATCTGATTCCCCGCCTGGGTTTCCCCGCCTCTGATTCCCCGCCTCTGTTTCCCAATATCTAAGTCCCCGCCTCTGATTCCCCAAATCTGATTCCCCACCTCTGATTCCCCAGCTCTGATTCCCCGCCTCTGATTCCCCGCATCTGATTCCCTGCATCTGATTCCAAGCCTCTGATTCCCAACCTCTGATTCCCCGCCTCTGTTTCCCCGCCTCGGATTCCCCGCCTCTGTTTCCCCATATCTGATTCCCGGCCTCTGATTCCCCGCCTCTGATTCCCCGCCTCTGATTCACTGCCTCTGATTCCCCATCTCCGATTCCCCTCGTCTAATACCCCGCCTCTGATTCTCCGCCACTGATTCACCGCATCTGATTCCACGCCTCTGATTCCCCGCCTCTGATTCCCCGCCTCTGATTCCCCGCCTCTGATTCCCCGCCTCTGATTCCCCGCCTATGTTTACCCGCCTCTGATTCCCCGCCTCTGATTCCACGCCTCTGATTCCCCGCCTCTGATTCCCCGCCTCTAATTCCCCGCCTCTGATACCGCACCTCTGATGTCCCGCATCTGATTCCCTGCATCTGATTCCCCGCCTCAGATTCCCTGCCTCTGTTTTCCCGCCTCTGGTTCCCCAACACAGATTCCCTGCCTCAGATTCCCTGCCTCTGATTCCCTGCCCCTGATTCCCTGCCTCTGATTCCCTGCATCTGATTGCCCGCCTCTGATTCCCCGCCTCTGATTCCCCGCCTCTGATTCCCCACCTCTGATTCCCCACTTCTGATTCCCCGCCTCTGATTCACCACCTCTGTTTCCCCGCCTCTGATTCCCCGCTTCTGATTCCCAACTTCTGATTGCCCGCCTCTGATTCCCTGCCTCTGATTCCCCGCCTCTGATTCCCCACATCTGATTCCCCACTTCTGATTCCCCGCCTCTGATTCCCCGCCTCTGATTCCACGCCTATGATTCCCCGCCTCTGATTCCCCGCCTCTGATTCCCCGCCTCTGATTCCCCTCATCTAATACCCCACCTCTGATTCCCCGCCTCTGATTCCCCGCATCTGATTCCCCGCCTCTGATTCCCCGCCTCTGATTCACCGCCTCTGATTCCCCGCCTCTGATTCCCTGCCTCTGATTCCCCGCCTATGTTTACCCGCCTCTGTTTACCCGCCTGTTTCCCCGCCTCTGATTCCCCACCTCAGATTCCCTACCTCAGATTTCGTGACAATGATTCCCTGCCTCTGATTCCCTGCCTCTGATTCCCTGCATCTGAATGCCCATCTCTGATTCTCAACCTCTGATACCCCGCCTCTGATTCCCCGCCTCTGATTCCCCACCTCTGATTCCCCGCTTCTGATTCCCCGCCTCTGATTCCCCGCCTCTGATTCCCCGCCTCTGATTCCCCGCCTCTGATTCCCCACCTCTGATTCACTGCCTCCCTTTCCGCTCAACTTTCCTGGCCTACGTTTCCCCACATATCTTTCCCCGCCTCTGATTCCCTGCCTCTGATTCCCCGCCTCTGATTCCCCGCCTCTGATTCCCCACCACTGTCTCTACGCCTCTCTTTTGCCTGCACTCTTTCCCCTCCACTCTTTCCGTGCCTCTCTTTCCCTCCCTCAATTTCAACAACTCTGTTTGATCTGTTCTGTGTAACTCATTTTCAACATACAAGTTCCAACCTCTATGTTTCGCCCATCTCTTTCGCCGCCTCTATTTATGCACCTATGTTTACCCGCTTCTGTTTACCCGCCTGTTTCCCCACATCTCTTTCCCCACCTCTGATTCCACGCCTCTGATTCGCCGCCTCTGATTGCCCCCCTCTGATTCCCTGCCTCTGATTCCCCGCCTCTGATTCCCCGCCTCTGATTCAACGCCTCCCTTTACGTGCATCTTTCCTGGCCTACGTTTCCCCACATCTCTTTCCCCACCTCTGATTCCACGCCTCAGATTCGCCGTCTCTGATTTCCCGCCTCTGATTCCCTGCCTCTGATTCCCCGCCTCTGATTCCCCGCCTCTGATTCCCCGCCTCTGATTCCATGCCTCTGATTCCCCGCCTCTGATTCCCCGCCTCTGATTCCCCGCCTCTGATTCCCCTCCTCTGATACCCCGCCTCTGATTCCCCACCTCTGATTCCCCGCATCTGATTCCCCGCCTCTGATTCCCCGCCTCTGATTCCCTGCCTCTGATTCCGCGCCTCTGATTCCGCGCCTCTGATTCCCCGCCTATGTTTACCCACCTCTGTTTACCCACCTGTTTCCCCGCCTCTGATTCCGCACCTCAGATTACCTGCCTCAGATTCCCCGCCTCTGATTCTCTGCCTCTGAACCCCGCCTCTGATTCCCCACCTCTGAGTCCCCACTTCTGATTCCCCGCCTCTGATTCCCCGCCTCTGATTCCCCACCTCTGATTCAGTGCCTCCCTTTCCGCTCAACTTTCCTGGCCTTCTTTTCCCCACATATCTTTCCCCGCCTCTGATTTCCCGCCTCTGATTCCACGCCTCTGATTCCCCGCCTATGTTTACCCACCTCTGTTTACCCGCCTGTTTTCCCTCCTCTGATTCCCCACCACAGATTCCCTGCCTCAGATTCCCTGCCTCAGATTCCCTGCATCAGATTCCCTTCATTTGATTCCCTGCGTCTGATTCCCTGCCTCTGATTCCCTGCATCTGATTGCCCGCCTCTGATTCCCCGCCTCTGATTCCCCGCCTCAGATTCCCCACGTCTGATTCCCCACTTCTGATTCCCCGCCTCTGATTCCCCGCCTCTGATTCCCCACCTCTGATTCACCGCCTCTGATTCCCCGCCTCTGATTCCCCGCCTCTGATTCCCCACTTCTGATTGCCCGCCTCTGATTCCACGCCTCTGATTCCCCGCCTCTGATTCCCCACCTCTGATTCCCCACTTCTGATTCCCCACCTCTGATTCCCCGCCTCTGATTCCACGCCTCTGATTCCCCACCTCTGATTCCCCGCCTCTGATTCCCCACCTCTGATTCACCGCCTCTGATTCCCCGCCTCTGATTCCCCGCCTCTGATTCCCCACTTCTGATTGCCCGCCTCTGATTCCACGCCTCTGATTCCCCGCCTCTGATTCCCCACCTCTGATTCCCCACTTCTGATTCCCCACCTCTGATTCCCCGCCTCTGAATCCCCGCCTCTGATACACCGCCTCCCTTTCCGCGCAACTTTCCTGGCCTACTTTTCCCCACATCTCTTTCCCCACCTCTGATTCCACGCCTCAGATTCGCCGCCTCTGATTTCCCGCCTCTGATTCCCCGCCTCTGATTCCCTGCCTCTGATTCCCCACCTCTGATTCCCCCCTCTGATTCCCCGCCTCTGATTCCCAGCCTCTGATTCCCCACCTCTGATTCCCCGCCTCTGATTCCCTGCCTGTCTTTCCCTGCCTCTATTTCCGTGTCTCTTTCTCTGCATCTCGTTTCCCACATCTCATTTCCCCCTTCTGATAACCCGCATCAGATTCCCTGACACAGATTCCCTGCCTCAGATTCCCTGCCTCAGATTCCCTGCATCAGATTCCCTTCATCTGATTCCCTGCCTCTGATTCCCCGCCTCTGATTCCCCACCTCTGATTCCCTGCCTCAGATTCCCTGCCTCTGATTCCCTGCCTCTGATTCCCTGCCTCTGATTTCCTGCATCAGATTCCCCGCCTCTGATTCTCCGCCTCTGATTCCCCGCCTCTGATTCCCCGCCTATGATTCACCGCCTCTGATTCCCCGCCTCTGATTTCCCACCTCTGATTCCCTGCCTCTGATAACCTGCCTCTGATTCCCTGCCTCTGATTCTCTGCCTCTGATTCCCGGCCTCTGAGTCCCCACCTCTGATTCCCCGTGTCCGATTCCGCACCCATGTTTCACCACCTCTGTTGCTCTGCTTCTGATTTCCCGGCTCAGATTCACCGGCTCTGATTCCGTACCTCTGATTCCACGCCTCTCTTTCTGTGTCTCTGATTCCCCGCCTCTGATTCCACGTCTCTGATTACCCGCCTCTGATACCCTGCCTCTCTTTCCCTGCCTCTATATCCGTGCCTCTTTCTCTGCATCTCGTTTCCCACATCTCATTTCCCCCTTCTGATAACCCGCATCAGATTCCCTGCCACAGATTCCCTGCCTCAGATTCCCTGCCTCAGATTCCCTGCATCAGATTCCCTTCATCTGATTCCCTGCCTCTGATTCCCCGCCTCTGATTCCCCACCTCTGATTCTCCACCTCTGATTCCCCGCCTCTGATACCCTGCCTCTGATTCCCCATATCTGATTCCCCGCCTCTGATTCCCCAACTCTGATTCCCCGCTTCTGATTCCCCAGCTCTGAATCCCCGCCTCTGATTCCCCGCGTCTGATTCCCTGCCTCTGATTCCCCGCCTCTGATTCCCCATCTGTGATTCACAACCTCTGATGCCCCACCTCTGATTCCCCATATCTGATTCCCTGCCTCTCTTTCCCCGCCTCTGATTCCCCACCTCTGTTTCCCCATATCTGATTCCCCGCCTCTGATTCCCCAACTCTAATACCCCGCCTCTGATTCCCCAGCTCTGATTCCCCGCCTCAGAATCCCCGCATCTGATTCCCTGCCTCTGATTCCCCGCCTCTGATTCCAGGCCTCTGATTCCCAGCATCTGATTCCGGCCTCTGATTCCCGGCCTCTGATTCCCTGCTTCTGATTCTGATTCCCTGCCTCTGATTCCCCATCTCTGATTCCGCACATCTGATTCCCTGCCTCTGATTCCCCACCTCTGATTCCCCATATCTGATTCCCCGCCTCTGTTTCCCCGCCTCTGATTCCCCGCCTCTGTTTCCCAATATCTGATTCCCCAAATCTGATTCCCCACCTCTGATTCCCCAGCTCTGATTCCCCGCCTCTGATTCCCCGCATCTGATACCCTGCATCTGATTCCAAGCCTCTGATTCCCTGCCTCTGATTCCCAACCTCTGATTCCCCACCTCTGATTCCCCATATCTGATTCCCCGCCTCTGTTTCCCCACCTCGGATTCCCCGCCTCTGTTTCCCCATATCTGATTCCCGGCCTCTGATTCCCCGCCTCTGATTCCCCATATCTGATTCCCTGCCTCTGATTCCCCAACTCTGATTCCCCGCCTCTGATTCCCCAGCTCTGAATCCCCGCCTCTGATTCCCCGCGTCTGATTCCCTGCCTCTGATTCCCCGCCTTGATTCCCCATCTCTGATTCACAACCTCTGATTCCCCACCTCTGATTCCCTATATTTGATTCCCCGCCTCTGTTTCCCCACCTCTGATTCCCCGCCTCTGATTCCCCATATCTGATTCCCCGCCTCTGATTGCCCACCTCTGATTCCCAGCCTCTGATTCGCCAGCTCTGATTCCCCGCCTCTGATTCCCAGCATCTGATTCCCTGCCTCTGATTCCCCGCCTCTGATTCCCCATCTCTGATTCACCGCCTTTGATTCGCAACCTCTGATTCCCCATATCTGATTCCCCACCTCTGTTTCCCCGCCTCTGATTCCCCACCTTTGATTCTCCATATCTCATTCCCCGCCTCTGAATCCCCATCTCTGATTCCCGGACTCTGATTCCCCTCCTCTGATTCCCGGCCTCTTATTCCCAGCATCTGATTCCCGGCCTCTGATTCCCGGCCTCTGATTCCCTGCTTCTGATTCCCTGCCTCTGATTCCCCATCTCTGATTCCGCACATCTGATTCCCTGCCTCTGATTCCCCACCTCTGATTCCCCATATCTGATTCCCCGCCTCTGTTTCCCTGCCTCTGATTCCCCGCCTCTGTTTCCCTATATCTAATTCCCCACCTCTGATGCCCCAACTCTGATTCCCCGCCTCTGATTCCCCAGCTCTGATTCCCCGCCTCTGATTCCCTGCATCCGATTCCTCATATCTGATTCCCCGCCTCTGTTTCCCCGCCTCTGATTCCCCGCCTCTGTTTCCCCATATCTGATTCCCGCCTCTGATTCCCAACTATGATTCCCCGCCTCTGATTCCCCAGCTCTGATTCCCTGCCTCTGATTCCCCGCGTTCTATTCCCTGCCTCTGATTCCCCGCCTGTGATTCCCCATCACTGATTCACCACCTCTGATTCCCTACCTCTGATTCCCCATCTCTGATTCACCGCCTCTGATTCCCCACCTCTGATTCCCCATCTCTGATTCCGCACATCCAATTCCCTGCCTCTGATTCCCCAACTCTGATTCCCCACCTCTGATTCCCCAGCTCTGATTCCCCGCCTCAGATTCCCCGCGTCTGATTCCCTGCCTCTGATTCCCCGCCTCTGATTCCCTGCCTCTGATTCCCCATATCTGATTCCCCGCCTCTGATTTCCCAACTCTGATTCCCCGCTTCTGATTCCCTGCCTCTGATTCCCCGCCTCTGATTCCCCATCTGTGATTCACAACCTCTGATGCCCCACCTCTGATTCCCCATATCTGATTCCCTGCCTCTGTTTCCCCGCCTCTGATTCCCCACCTCTGTTTCCGCATATCTGATTCCCCGCCTCTGATTCCCCAACTCTAATACCCCGCCTCTGATTCCCCAGGTCTGATTCCCCGCCTCTGATTCCCCGCATCTGATTCCCTGCCTCTGATTCCCCGCCTCTGATTCCAGGCCTCTGATTCCCATCATCTGATTCCGGCCTCTGATTCCCGGCCTCTGATTCCCTGCTTCTGATTCTGATTCCCTGCCTCTGATTCCCCATCTCTGATTCCGCACATCTGATTCCCTGCCTCTGATTCCCCACCTCTGATTCCCCATATCTGATTCCCCGCCTCTGTTTCCCCGCCTCTGATTCCCCGCCTCTGTTTCCCAATATCTAAGTCCCCACCTCTGATTCCCCAAATCTGATTCCCCGCCTCTGTTTCCCCGCCTCTGATTCCCCGCCTCTGATTCCCCATATCTGATTCCCCGCCTCTGATTGCTCACCTCTGATTCCCCGCGTCTGATTCCCTGCCTCTGATTCCCCGCCTCTGATTCCCCATCTGTGATTCACAACCTCTGATGCCCCACCTCTGATTCCCCATATCTGATTCCCTGCCTCTCTTTCCCCGCCTCTGATTCCCCACCTCTGTTTCCCCATATCTGATTCCCCGCCTCTGATTCCCCAACTCTAATACCCCGCCTCTGATTCCCCAGCTCTGATTCCCCGCCTCTGATTCCCCGCATCTGATTCACTGCCTCTGATTCCCCGCCTCTGATTCCAGGCCTCTGATTCCCAGCATCTGATTCCGGCCTCTGATTCCCGGCCTCTGATTCCCTGCTTCTGATTCTGATTCCCTGCCTCTGATTCCCCAACTCTGATTCCGCACATCTGATTCCCTGCCTCTGATTCCCCACCTCTGATTCCCCATATCTGATTCCCCGCCTCTGTTTCCCCGCCTCTGATTCCCCGCCTCTGTTTCCCAATATCTAAGTCCCCACCTCTGATTCCCCAAATCAGATTCCCCACCTCTGATTCCCCAGCTCTGATTCCCCGCCTCTGATTCCCCGCATCTGATACCCTGCATCTGATTCCAAGCCTCTGATTCCCTGCCTCTGATTCCCAACCTCTGATTCCCCACCTCTGATTCCCCATATCTGATTTCCCCGCCTCTGTTTCCCCGCCTCGGATTCCCCGCCTCTGTTTCCCCATATCTGATTCCCGGCCTCTGATTCCCCGCCTCTGATTCCCCATATCTGATTCCCTGCCTCTGATTCCCCAACTCTGATTCCCCGCCTCTGATTCCCCAGCTCTGGATCCCCGCCTCTGATTCCCCGCGTCTGATTCCCTGCCTCTGATTCCCCGCCTTGATTCCCCATCTCTGATTCACAACCTCTGATGCCCCACCTCTGATTCCCCATATCTGATTCCCTGCCTCTGTTTCCCCGCCTCTGATTCCCCACCTCTGTTTCCCCATATCTGATTCCCCGCCTCTGATTCCCCAACTCTAATACCCCGCCTCTGATTCCCCAGCTCTGATTCCCCGCCTCTGATTCCCCGCATCTGATTCCCTGCCTCTGAATCCCCGCCTCTGATTCCAGGCCTCTGATTCCCATCATCTGATTCCGGCCTCTGATTCCCGGCCTCTGATTCCCTGCTTCTGATTCTGATTCCCTGCCTCTGATTCCCCATCTCTGATTCCGCACATCTGATTCCCTGCCTCTGATTCCCCACCTCTGATACCCCATATCTGATTCCCCGCCTCTGTTTCCCCGCCTCTGATTCCCCGCCTCTGTTTCCAAATATCTAAGTCCCCACCTCTGATTCCCCAAATCTGATTCCCCGCCTCTGTTTCCACGCCTCTGATTCCCCGCCTCTGATTCCCCATATCTGATTCCCCGCCTCTGATTGCCCACCTCTGATTCCCCGCGTCTGATTCCCTGCCTCTGATTCCCCGCCTCTGATTCCCCATCTGTGATTCACAACCTCTGATGCCCCACCTCTGATTCCCCATATCTGATTCCCTGCCTCTCTTTCCCCGCCTCTGATTCCCCACCTCTGTTTCCCCATATCTGATTCCCCGCCTCTGATTCCCCAACTCTAATACCCCGCCTCTGATTCCCCGCATCTGATTCCCTGCCTCTGATTCCCCGCCTCTGATTCCAGGCCTCTGATTCCCAGCATCTGATTCCGGCCTCTGATTCCCGGCCTCTGATTCCCTGCTTCTGATTCTGATTCCCTGCCTCTGATTCCCCATCTCTGATTCCGCACATCTGATTCCCTGGCTCTGATTCCCCATATCTGATTCCCCGCCTCTGTTTCCCCGCCTCTGATTCCCCGCCTCTGTTTCCCAATATCTAAGTCCCCACCTCTGATTCCCCAAATCTGATTCCCCACCTCTGATTCCCCAGCTCTGATTCCCCGCCTCTGATTCCCCGCATCTGATACCCTGCATCTGATTCCAAGCCTCTGATTCCCTGCCTCTGATTCCCAACCTCTGATTCCCCACCTCTGATTCCCCATATCTGATTCCCCGCCTCTGTTTCCCCGCCTCGGATTCCCCGCCTCTGTTTCCCCATATCTGATTCCCGGCCTCTGATTCCCCGCCTCTGATTCCCCATATCTGATTCCCTGCCTCTGATTCCCCAACTCTGATTCCCCGCCTCTGATTCCCCAGCTCTGAATCCCCGCCTCTGATTCCCCGCGTCTGATTCCCTGCCTCTGATTCCCCGCCTCTGATTCCCCATCTGTGATTCACCACCTCTGATGCCCCACCTCTGATTCCCCATATCTGATTCCCTGCCTCTCTTTCCCCGCCTCTGATTCCCCACCTCTGTTTCCCCATATCTGATTCCCCGCCTCTGATTCCCCAACTCTAATACCCCGCCTCTGATTCCCCAGCTCTGATTCCCCGCCTCTGATTCCCCGCATCTGATACCCTGCCTCTGATTCTCCGCCTCTGATTCCAGGCCTCTGATTCCCAGCATCTGATTCCGGCCTCTGATTCCCGGCCTCTGATTCCCTGCTTCTGATTCTGATTCCCTGCCTCTGATTCCCCATCTCTGATTCCGCACATCTGATTCCCTGCATCTGATTCCCCACCTCTGATTCCCCATATCTGATTCCCCGCCTCTGTTTCCCAATATCTAAGTCCCCACCTCTGATTCCCCAAATCTGATTCCCCACCTCTGATTCCCCAGCTCTGATTCCCCGCCTCTGATTCCCCGCATCTGATACCCTGCATCTGATTCCAAGCCTCTGATTCCCTGCCTCTGATTCCCAACCTCTGATTCCCCACCTCTGATTCCCCATATCTGATTCCCCGCCTCTGTTTCCCCGCCTCGGATTCCCCGCCTCTGTTTCCCCATATCTGATTCCCGGCCTCTGATTCCCCGCCTCTGATTCCCCATATCTGATTCCCTGCCTCTGATTCCCCAACTCTGATTCCCCGCCTCTGATTCCCCAGCTCTGAATCCCCGCCTCTGATTCCCCGCGTCTGATTCCCTGCCTCTGATTCCCCGCCTTGATTCCCCATCTCTGATTCACAACCTCTGATTCCCCACCTCTGATTCCCTATATTTGATTCCCCGCCTCTGTTTCCCCACCTCTGATTCCCCGCCTCTGATTCCCCATATCTGATTCCCCGCCTCTGATTGCCCACCTCTGATTCCCAGCCTCTGATTCGCCAGCTCTGATTCCCCGCCTCTGATTCCCCGCATCTGATTCCCTGCCTCTGATTCCCCGCCTCTGATTCCCCATCTCTGATTCACCGCCTTTGATTCGCCACCTCTGATTCCCCATATCTGATTCCCCAACTCTGTTTCCCCGCCTCTGATTCCCCACCTCTGATTCTCCATATCTCATTCCCCGCCTCTGAATCCCCATCTCTGATTCCCGGACTCTGATTCCCCTCCTCTGATTCCCGGCCTCTTATTCCCAGCATCTGATTCCCGGCCTCTGATTCCCGGCCTCTGATTCCCTGCTTCTGATTCCCTGCCTCTGATTCCCCATCTCTGATTCCGCACATCTGATTCCCTGCCTCTGATTCCCCACCTCTGATTCCCCATATCTGATTCCCCGCCTCTGTTTCCCCGCCTCTGATTCCCCGCCTCTGTTTCCCTATATCTAATTCACCACCTCTGATGCCCCAACTCTGATTCCCCGCCTCTGATTCCCCAGCTCTGATTCCCCGCCTCTGATTCCCTGCATCCGATTCCCCATATCTGATTCCCCGCCTCTGTTTCCCCGCCTCTGATTCCCCGCCTCTGTTTCCCCATATCTGATTCCCGCCTCTGATTCCCAACTATGATTCCCCGCCTCTGATTCCCCAGCTCTGATTCCCTGCCTCTGATTCCCCGCGTTCTATTCCCTGCCTCTGATTCCCCGCCTGTGATTCCCCATCACTGATTCACCACCTCTGATTCCCTACCTCTGATTCCCCATATCTAATTCCCCGCCTCTGCTTGCCCGCCTCTGATTCCCCGCCTCTGTTTCCCCATATCTGATTCCCCGCCTCTGAATCCCCAACTCTGATTCCCTGCCTCAGATTCCCCAGCTCTGATTCCCCGCCTTTGATTCCCCCCGTCTGATTCCCAGCCTCTGAATCCCCGTGTCTGATTTCCTGCCTCTGATTCCCCGCCTCTGATTCCCCATCTCTGATTCACCGCCTCTGATTCCCCACCTCTGATTCCCCATCTCTGATTCCGCACATCCAATTCCCTGCCTCTGATTCCCCAACTCTGATTCCCCACCTCTGATTCCCCAGCTCTGATTCCCCGCCTCAGATTCCCCGCGTCTGATTCCCTGCCTCTGATTCCCTGCCTCTGATTCCCTGCCTCTGATTCCCCATATCTGATTCCCCGCCTCTGATTCCCCAACTCTGATTCCCCGCTTCTGATTCCCTGCCTCTGATTCCCCACCTCTGATTCCCCATCTGTGATTCACAACCTCTGATGCCCCACCTCTGATTCCCCATATCTGATTCCCTGCCTCTGTTTCCCCGCCTCTGATTCCCCACCTCTGTTTCCCCATATCTGATTCCCCGCCTCTGATTCCCCAACTCTAATACCCCGCCTCTGATTCCCCAGCTCTGATTCCCCGCCTCTGATTCCCCGCATCTGATTCCCTGCCTCTGATTCCCCGCCTCTGATTCCAGGCCTCTGATACCCATCATCTGATTCCGGCCTCTGATTCCCGGCCTCTGATTCCCTGCTTCTGATTCTGATTCCCTGCCTCTGATTCCCCATCTCTGATTCCGCACATCTGATTCCCTGCCTCTGATTCCCCACCTCTGATTCCCCATATCTGATTCCCCGCCTCTGTTTCCCCGCCTCTGATTCCCCACCTCTGTTGCCCAATATCTAAGTCCCCACCTCTGATTCCCCAAATCTGATTCGCCGCCTCTGTTTCCCCGCCTCTGATTCCCCGCCTCTGATTCCCCATATCTGATTCCCCGCCTCTGATTGCCCACCTCTGATTCCCCGCGTCTGATACCCTGCCTCTGATTCCCCGCCTCTGATTTCCCATCTCTGATTCACCACCTCTGATTCCCGGCCTCTGATTCCCCATCTCTGATTCCGCACATCCGATTCCCTGCCTATGATTCCCCAACTCTGATTCCCCACCTCTAATTCCCCAGCTCTGATTCCCCGCCTCATATTCCCCGCGTCTGATTCCCTGCCTCTGATTCCCCGCCTCTGAATCCCTGCCTCTGATTCCCCATATCTGATTCCCCGCCTCTGATTCCCCACCTCTGATTCCCCAACTCTGATTCCCCGCTTCTGATTCCCTGCCTCTGATTCCCCGCCTCTGATTTCCCATCTCTGATTCACCACCTCTGATTCCCGGCCTCTGATTCCCTGCCTCTGATTCCCCACCTCTGATTCCCCATCTGTGATTCACAACCTCTGATGCCCCACCTCTGATTCCCCATATCTGATTCCCTGCCTCTGTTTCCCCGCCTCTGATTCCCCACCTCTGTTTCCCCATATCTGATTCCCCGCCTCTGATTCCCCAACTCTAATACCCCGCCTCTGATTCCCCAGCTCTGATTCCCCGCCTCTGATTCCCCGCATCTGATTCCCTGCCTCTGATTCCCCGCCTCTGATTCCAGGCCTCTGATACCCATCATCTGATTCCGGCCTCTGATTCCCGGCCTCTGATTCCCTGCTTCTGATTCTGATTCCCTGCCTCTGATTCCCCATCTCTGATTCCGCACATCTGATTCCCTGCCTCTGATTCCCCACCTCTGATTCCCCATATCTGATTCCCCGCCTCTGTTTCCCCGCCTCTGATTCCCCACCTCTGTTGCCCAATATCTAAGTCCCCACCTCTGATTCCCCAAATCTGATTCGCCGCCTCTGTTTCCCCGCCTCTGATTCCCCGCCTCTGATTCCCCATATCTGATTCCCCGCCTCTGATTGACCACCTCTGATTCCCCGCGTCTGATACCCTGCCTCTGATTCCCCGCCTCTGATTTCCCATCTCTGATTCACCACCTCTGATTCCCGGCCTCTGATTCCCCATCTCTGATTCCGCACATCCGATTCCCTGCCTATGATTCCCCAACTCTGATTCCCCACCTCTAATTCCCCAGCTCTGATTCCCCGCCTCATATTCCCCGCGTCTGATTCCCTGCCTCTGATTCCCCGCCTCTGAATCCCTGCCTCTGATTCCCCATATCTGATTCCCCGCCTCTGATTCCCCACCTCTGATTCTCCATATCTCATTCCCCGCCTCTGAATCCCCATCTCTGATTCCCGGACTCTGATTCCCCTCCTCTGATTCCCGGCCTCTTATTCCCAGCATCTGATTCCCGGCCTCTGATTCCCGGCCTCTGATTCCCTGCTTCTGATTCCCTGCCTCTGATTCCCCATCTCTGATTCCGCACATCTGATTCCCTGCCTCTGATTCCCCACCTCTGATTCCCCATATCTGATTCCCCGCCTCTGTTTCCCCGCCTCTGATTCCCCGCCTCTGTTTCCCTATATCTAATTCCCCACCTCTGATGCCCCAACTCTGATTCCCCGCCTCTGATTCCCCAGCTCTGATTCCCCGCCTCTGATTCCCTGCATCCGATTCCCCATATCTGATTCCCCGCCTCTGTTTCCCCGCCTCTGATTCCCCGCCTCTGTTTCCCCATATCTGATTCCCGCCTCTGATTCCCAACTATGATTCCCCGCCTCTGATTCCCCAGCTCTGATTCCCTGCCTCTGATTCCCCGCGTTCTATTCCCTGCCTCTGATTCCCCGCCTGTGATTCCCCATCACTGATTCACCACCTCTGATTCCCTACCTCTGATTCCCCATATCTAATTCCCCGCCTCTGCTTGCCCGCCTCTGATTCCCCGCCTCTGTTTCCCCATATCTGATTCCCCGCCTCTGAATCCCCAACTCTGATTCCCTGCCTCAGATTCCCCAGCTCTGATTCCCCGCCTTTGATTCCCCCCGTCTGATTCCCAGCCTCTGAATCCCCGTGTCTGATTTCCTGCCTCTGATTCCCCGCCTCTGATTCCCCATCTCTGATTCACCGCCTCTGATTCCCCACCTCTGATTCCCCATATCTGATTCCGCACATCCAATTCCCTGCCTCTGATTCCCCAACTCTGATTCCCCACCTCTGATTCCCCAGCTCTGATTCCCCGCCTCAGATTCCCCGCGTCTGATTCCCTGCCTCTGATTCCCTGCCTCTGATTCCCTGCCTCTGATTCCCCATATCTGATTCCCCGCCTCTGATTCCCCAACTCTGATTCCCCGCTTCTGATTCCCTGCCTCTGATTCCCCGCCTCTGATTCCCCATCTGTGATTCACAACCTCTGATGCCCCACCTCTGATTCCCCATATCTGATTCCCTGCCTCTGTTTCCCCGCCTCTGATTCCCCACCTCTGTTTCCCCATATCTGATTCCCCGCCTCTGATTCCCCAACTCTAATACCCCGCCTCTGATTCCCCAGCTCTGATTCCCCGCCTCTGATTCCCCGCATCTGATTCCCTGCCTCTGATTCCCCGCCTCTGATTCCAGGCCTCTGATACCCATCATCTGATTCCGGCCTCTGATTCCCGGCCTCTGATTCCCTGCTTCTGATTCTGATTCCCTGCCTCTGATTCCCCATCTCTGATTCCGCACATCTGATTCCCTGCCTCTGATTCCCCACCTCTGATTCCCCATATCTGATTCCCCGCCTCTGTTTCCCCGCCTCTGATTCCCCACCTCTGTTTCCCAATATCTAAGTCCCCACCTCTGATTCCCCAAATCTGATTCGCCGCCTCTGTTTCCCCGCCTCTGATTCCCCGCCTCTGATTCCCCATATCTGATTCCCCGCCTCTGATTGCCCACCTCTGATTCCCCGCGTCTGATACCCTGCCTCTGATTCCCCGCCTCTGATTTCCCATCTCTGATTCACCACCTCTGATTCCCGGCCTCTGATTCCCCATCTCTGATTCCGCACATCCGATTCCCTGCCTATGATTCCCCAACTCTGATTCCCCACCTCTAATTCCCCAGCTCTGATTCCCCGCCTCATATTCCCCGCGTCTGATTCCCTGCCTCTGATTCCCCGCCTCTGAATCCCTGCCTCTGATTCCCCATATCTGATTCCCCGCCTCTGATTCCCCAACTCTGATTCCCCGCTTCTGATTCCCTGCCTCTGATTCCCCGCCTCTGATTCCCCATCTGTGATTCACAACCTCAGATGCCACACCTCTGATTCCCCATATCTGATTCCCTGCCTCTGTTTCCCTGCCTCTGATTCCCCGCCTCTGTTTCCCCATATCTGATTCCCCGCCTCTGATTCCCCAACTCTAATACCCCGCCTCTGATTCCCCAGCTCTGATTCCCCGCCTCTGATTCCCCGCATCTGATTCCCTGCCTCTGATTCCCCGCCTCTGATTCCCTGCCTCTGATTCCCCGCCTCTGATTCCAGGCCTCTGATTCCCATCATCTGATTCCGGCCTCTGATTCCCGGCCTCTGATTCCCTGCTTCTGATTCTGATTCCCTGCCTCTGATTCCCCATCTCTGATTCCGCACATCTGATTCCCTGCCTCTGATTCCCCACCTCTGATTCCCCATATCTGATTCCCCGCCTCTGTTTCCCCGCCTCTGATTCCCCGCCTCTGTTTCCCAATATCTAAGTCCCCACCTCTGATTCCCCAAATCTGATTCCCCACCTCTGATTCCCCACCTCTGATTCCCCGCCTCTGATTCCCCGCATCTGATTCCCTGCATCTGATTCCAAGCCTCTGATTCCCTGCCTCTGATTCCCAACCTCTGATTCCCCACCTCTGATTCCCCATATCTGATTCCCCGCCTCTGTTTCCCCGCCTCGGATTCCCCGCTTCAGTTTCCCCATATCTGATTCCCGGCCTCTGATTCCCCGCCTCTGATTCCCCGCCTCTGATTCCCTGCCTCTGATTCCCCATCTCCGATTCCCTGCCTCTGATTCCCAACCTCTGATTCCCCACCTCTGATTCCCCATATCTGATTCCCCGCCTCTGTTTCCCCGCCTCTGATTCCCCGCCTCTGATTCCCAACTCTGATTCCCCGCCTCTGATTCCCCAGCTCTGATTCCCCGTGTTTGATTCCCTGCCTCTGATTCCCTGCCCTGATTCCCCATCTCTGTTTCACCGCCTTTGATTCGCCACCTCTGATTCCACATATCTGATTCCCCGCCTCTGTTTCCCCGACTCTGATTCCCTTCCTCTGATTCCCAACCTCTGATTCCACACCTCTGATTCCCCATATCTGATTCCCCGCCTCTATTTCCCCATATCTGAATCCCCGCCTCTGATTCCCCAACTCTGATTCCCCGCCTCTGATTCCCCAGCTCTGATTCCCCGACTCTGATTCCCGGCGTCCGATTCCCTGCCTCTGATTCCCCGCCTCTGATTCCCCATCTCTGATTCCCCGCCTCTGATTCCCCGTGTCTGATTCCCTGCCTCTGATTCCCCGCCTCTGATTCCCCGCCTCTGATTCCCTGACACTGAATCCCTGCCCCTGATTCCCCACCTCTGATTCCCCATATCTGATTTCCTGCCTCTTTTTCCCCGCATCTGATTCCCTGCCTCTGATTCCCCGCCTCTGATTCCCCATCTCTGATTCCCCACCTCTGATTCCCCGTGTCTGATTCCCTGCCTCTGATTCCCCGCCTCTGAATCCCAGCCTCTGATTCCCCATATCTGATTCCCCGCCTCTGATTCCCTGCCTCTGATTCCCCAGCTCTGATTCCCCGCCTTTGATTCCCCCCGTCTGATTCCCAGCCTCTGAATCCCCGTGTCTGATTTCCTGCCTCTGATTCCCCGCCTCTGATTCCCCATCTCTGATTCACCGCCTCTGATTCCCCATCTCTGATTCCCCACCTCTGATTCCCCATATCTGATTCCCTGCCTCTGTTTCCCCGCCTCTGATTCCCCACCTCTGTTTCCCCATATCTGATTCCCCGCCTCTGATTCCCCAACTCTAATACCCCACCTCTGATTCCCCAGCTCTGATTCCCCGCCTCTGATTCCCCGCATCTGATTCCCTGCCTCTGATTCCCCGCCTCTGATTCCAGGCCTCTGATTCCCAGCATCTGATTCCGGCCTCTGATTCCCGGCCTCTGATTCCCTGCTTCTGATTCTGATTCCCTGCCTCTGATTCCCCATCTCTGATTCCGCACATCTGATTCCTTGCCTCTGATTCCCCACCTCTGATTCCCCATATCTGATTCCCCGCCTGGGTTTCCCCGCCTCTGATTCCCCGCCTTTGTTTCCCAATATCTAAGTCCCCGCCTCTGATTCCCCAAATCTGATTCCCCACCTCTGATTCCCCAGCTCTGATTCCCCGCCTCTGATTCCCCGCATCTGATTCCCTGCATCTGATTCCAAGCCTCTGATTCCCTGCCTCTGATTCCCAACCTCTGATTCCCCACCTCTGATTCCCCATATCTGATTCCCCGCCTCTGTTTCCCCGCCTCGGATTCCCCGCCTCTGTTTCCCCATATCTGATTCCCGGCCTCTGATTCCCCGCCTCTGATTCCCCGCCTCTGATTCCCCATCTCCGATTCCCCTCGTCTAATACCCCGCCTCTGATTCTCCGCCACTGATTCACCGCATCTGATTCCACGCCTCTGATTCCCCGCCTCTGATTCACCGCCTCTGATTCCCCGCCTCTGATTCCCCGCCTCTGATTCCCCGCCTATGTTTACCCGCCTCTGATTCCCCGCCTCTGATTCCACACCTCTGATTCCCCGCCTCTGATTCCCCGCCTCTAATTCCCCGCCTCTGATACCGCACCTCTGATGTCCCGCATCTGATTCCCTGCATCTGATTCCCCGCCTCAGATTCCCCGCCTCTGATTTCCCGGCTCTGATTCCCCGCCTCTGATTCCCCACCTATGTTTACCCGCCTCTGTTTACTCGCCTGTTTTCCCGCCTCTGGTTCCCCAACACAGATTCCCTGCCTCAGATTCCCTGCCTCTGATTCCCTGCCCCTGATTCCCTGCCTCTGATTCCCTGCATCTGATTGCCCGCCTCTGATTCCCCGCCTCTGATTCCCCGCCTCTGATTCCCCACCTCTGATTCCCCACTTCTGATTCCCCGCCTCTGATTCACCGCCTCTGTTTCCCCGCCTCTGATTCCCCGCTTCTGATTCCCAACTTCTGATTGCCCGCCTCTGATTCCCTGCCTCTGATTCCCCGCCTCTGATTCCCCACATCTGATTCCCCACTTCTGATTCCCCGCCTCTGATTCCCCGCCTCTGATTCCACGCCTCTGATTCCCCGCCTCTGATTCCCCGCCTCTGATTCCCCGCCTCTGATTCCCCGCCTTGATTCCCCATCTCTGATTCACAACCTCTGATGCCCCACCTCTGATTCCCCATATCTGATTCCCTGCCTCTGTTTCCCCGCCTCTGATTCCCCACCTCTGTTTCCCCATATCTGATTCCCCGCCTCTGATTCCCCAACTCTAATACCCCGCCTCTGATTCCCCAGCTCTGATTCCCCGCCTCTGATTCCCCGCATCTGATTCCCTGCCTCTGAATCCCCGCCTCTGATTCCAGGCCTCTGATTCCCATCATCTGATTCCGGCCTCTGATTCCCGGCCTCTGATTCCCTGCTTCTGATTCTGATTCCCTGCCTCTGATTCCCCATCTCTGATTCCGCACATCTGATTCCCTGCCTCTGATTCCCCACCTCTGATACCCCATATCTGATTCCCCGCCTCTGTTTCCCCGCCTCTGATTCCCCGCCTCTGTTTCCAAATATCTAAGTCCCCACCTCTGATTCCCCAAATCTGATTCCCCGCCTCTGTTTCCACGCCTCTGATTCCCCGCCTCTGATTCCCCATATCTGATTCCCCGCCTCTGATTGCCCACCTCTGATTCCCCGCGTCTGATTCCCTGCCTCTGATTCCCCGCCTCTGATTCCCCATCTGTGATTCACAACCTCTGATGCCCCACCTCTGATTCCCCATATCTGATTCCCTGCCTCTCTTTCCCCGCCTCTGATTCCCCACCTCTGTTTCCCCATATCTGATTCCCCGCCTCTGATTCCCCAACTCTAATACCCCGCCTCTGATTCCCCGCATCTGATTCCCTGCCTCTGATTCCCCGCCTCTGATTCCAGGCCTCTGATTCCCAGCATCTGATTCCGGCCTCTGATTCCCGGCCTCTGATTCCCTGCTTCTGATTCTGATTCCCTGCCTCTGATTCCCCATCTCTGATTCCGCACATCTGATTCCCTGGCTCTGATTCCCCATATCTGATTCCCCGCCTCTGTTTCCCCGCCTCTGATTCCCCGCCTCTGTTTCCCAATATCTAAGTCCCCACCTCTGATTCCCCAAATCTGATTCCCCACCTCTGATTCCCCAGCTCTGATTCCCCGCCTCTGATTCCCCGCATCTGATACCCTGCATCTGATTCCAAGCCTCTGATTCCCTGCCTCTGATTCCCAACCTCTGATTCCCCACCTCTGATTCCCCATATCTGATTCCCCGCCTCTGTTTCCCCGCCTCGGATTCCCCGCCTCTGTTTCCCCATATCTGATTCCCGGCCTCTGATTCCCCGCCTCTGATTCCCCATATCTGATTCCCTGCCTCTGATTCCCCAACTCTGATTCCCCGCCTCTGATTCCCCAGCTCTGAATCCCCGCCTCTGATTCCCCGCGTCTGATTCCCTGCCTCTGATTCCCCGCCTCTGATTCCCCATCTGTGATTCACCACCTCTGATGCCCCACCTCTGATTCCCCATATCTGATTCCCTGCCTCTCTTTCCCCGCCTCTGATTCCCCACCTCTGTTTCCCCATATCTGATTCCCCGCCTCTGATTCCCCAACTCTAATACCCCGCCTCTGATTCCCCAGCTCTGATTCCCCGCCTCTGATTCCCCGCATCTGATACCCTGCCTCTGATTCTCCGCCTCTGATTCCAGGCCTCTGATTCCCAGCATCTGATTCCGGCCTCTGATTCCCGGCCTCTGATTCCCTGCTTCTGATTCTGATTCCCTGCCTCTGATTCCCCATCTCTGATTCCGCACATCTGATTCCCTGCATCTGATTCCCCACCTCTGATTCCCCATATCTGATTCCCCGCCTCTGTTTCCCAATATCTAAGTCCCCACCTCTGATTCCCCAAATCTGATTCCCCACCTCTGATTCCCCAGCTCTGATTCCCCGCCTCTGATTCCCCGCATCTGATACCCTGCATCTGATTCCAAGCCTCTGATTCCCTGCCTCTGATTCCCAACCTCTGATTCCCCACCTCTGATTCCCCATATCTGATTCCCCGCCTCTGTTTCCCCGCCTCGGATTCCCCGCCTCTGTTTCCCCATATCTGATTCCCGGCCTCTGATTCCCCGCCTCTGATTCCCCATATCTGATTCCCTGCCTCTGATTCCCCAACTCTGATTCCCCGCCTCTGATTCCCCAGCTCTGAATCCCCGCCTCTGATTCCCCGCGTCTGATTCCCTGCCTCTGATTCCCCGCCTTGATTCCCCATCTCTGATTCACAACCTCTGATTCCCCACCTCTGATTCCCTATATTTGATTCCCCGCCTCTGTTTCCCCACCTCTGATTCCCCGCCTCTGATTCCCCATATCTGATTCCCCGCCTCTGATTGCCCACCTCTGATTCCCAGCCTCTGATTCGCCAGCTCTGATTCCCCGCCTCTGATTCCCCGCATCTGATTCCCTGCCTCTGATTCCCCGCCTCTGATTCCCCATCTCTGATTCACCGCCTTTGATTCGCCACCTCTGATTCCCCATATCTGATTCCCCAACTCTGTTTCCCCGCCTCTGATTCCCCACCTCTGATTCTCCATATCTCATTCCCCGCCTCTGAATCCCCATCTCTGATTCCCGGACTCTGATTCCCCTCCTCTGATTCCCGGCCTCTTATTCCCAGCATCTGATTCCCGGCCTCTGATTCCCGGCCTCTGATTCCCTGCTTCTGATTCCCTGCCTCTGATTCCCCATCTCTGATTCCGCACATCTGATTCCCTGCCTCTGATTCCCCACCTCTGATTCCCCATATCTGATTCCCCGCCTCTGTTTCCCCGCCTCTGATTCCCCGCCTCTGTTTCCCTATATCTAATTCACCACCTCTGATGCCCCAACTCTGATTCCCCGCCTCTGATTCCCCAGCTCTGATTCCCCGCCTCTGATTCCCTGCATCCGATTCCCCATATCTGATTCCCCGCCTCTGTTTCCCCGCCTCTGATTCCCCGCCTCTGTTTCCCCATATCTGATTCCCTGCCTCTGATTCCCCGCGTTCTATTCCCTGCCTCTGATTCCCCGCCTGTGATTCCCCATCACTGATTCACCACCTCTGATTCCCTACCTCTGATTCCCCATATCTAATTCCCCGCCTCTGCTTGCCCGCCTCTGATTCCCCGCCTCTGTTTCCCCATATCTGATTCCCCGCCTCTGAATCCCCAACTCTGATTCCCTGCCTCAGATTCCCCAGCTCTGATTCCCCGCCTTTGATTCCCCCCGTCTGATTCCCAGCCTCTGAATCCCCGTGTCTGATTTCCTGCCTCTGATTCCCCGCCTCTGATTCCCCATCTCTGATTCACCGCCTCTGATTCCCCACCTCTGATTCCCCATCTCTGATTCCGCACATCCAATTCCCTGCCTCTGATTCCCCAACTCTGATTCCCCACCTCTGATTCCCCAGCTCTGATTCCCCGCCTCAGATTCCCCGCGTCTGATTCCCTGCCTCTGATTCCCTGCCTCTGATTCCCTGCCTCTGATTCCCCATATCTGATTCCCCGCCTCTGATTCCCCAACTCTGATTCCCCGCTTCTGATTCCCTGCCTCTGATTCCCCACCTCTGATTCCCCATCTGTGATTCACAACCTCTGATGCCCCACCTCTGATTCCCCATATCTGATTCCCTGCCTCTGTTTCCCCGCCTCTGATTCCCCACCTCTGTTTCCCCATATCTGATTCCCCGCCTCTGATTCCCCAACTCTAATACCCCGCCTCTGATTCCCCAGCTCTGATTCCCCGCCTCTGATTCCCCGCATCTGATTCCCTGCCTCTGATTCCCCGCCTCTGATTCCAGGCCTCTGATACCCATCATCTGATTCCGGCCTCTGATTCCCGGCCTCTGATTCCCTGCTTCTGATTCTGATTCCCTGCCTCTGATTCCCCATCTCTGATTCCGCACATCTGATTCCCTGCCTCTGATTCCCCACCTCTGATTCCCCATATCTGATTCCCCGCCTCTGTTTCCCCGCCTCTGATTCCCCACCTCTGTTGCCCAATATCTAAGTCCCCACCTCTGATTCCCCAAATCTGATTCGCCGCCTCTGTTTCCCCGCCTCTGATTCCCCGCCTCTGATTCCCCATATCTGATTCCCCGCCTCTGATTGCCCACCTCTGATTCCCCGCGTCTGATACCCTGCCTCTGATTCCCCGCCTCTGATTTCCCATCTCTGATTCACCACCTCTGATTCCCGGCCTCTGATTCCCCATCTCTGATTCCGCACATCCGATTCCCTGCCTATGATTCCCCAACTCTGATTCCCCACCTCTAATTCCCCAGCTCTGATTCCCCGCCTCATATTCCCCGCGTCTGATTCCCTGCCTCTGATTCCCCGCCTCTGAATCCCTGCCTCTGATTCCCCATATCTGATTCCCCGCCTCTGATTCCCCACCTCTGATTCTCCATATCTCATTCCCCGCCTCTGAATCCCCATCTCTGATTCCCGGACTCTGATTCCCCTCCTCTGATTCCCGGCCTCTTATTCCCAGCATCTGATTCCCGGCCTCTGATTCCCGGCCTCTGATTCCCTGCTTCTGATTCCCTGCCTCTGATTCCCCATCTCTGATTCCGCACATCTGATTCCCTGCCTCTGATTCCCCACCTCTGATTCCCCATATCTGATTCCCCGCCTCTGTTTCCCCGCCTCTGATTCCCCGCCTCTGTTTCCCTATATCTAATTCCCCACCTCTGATGCCCCAACTCTGATTCCCCGCCTCTGATTCCCCAGCTCTGATTCCCCGCCTCTGATTCCCTGCATCCGATTCCCCATATCTGATTCCCCGCCTCTGTTTCCCCGCCTCTGATTCCCCGCCTCTGTTTCCCCATATCTGATTCCCGCCTCTGATTCCCAACTATGATTCCCCGCCTCTGATTCCCCATATCTGATTCCCTGCCTCTGATTCCCCGCGTTCTATTCCCTGCCTCTGATTCCCCGCCTGTGATTCCCCATCACTGATTCACCACCTCTGATTCCCTACCTCTGATTCCCCATATCTAATTCCCCGCCTCTGCTTGCCCGCCTCTGATTCCCCGCCTCTGTTTCCCCATATCTGATTCCCCGCCTCTGAATCCCCAACTCTGATTCCCTGCCTCAGATTCCCCAGCTCTGATTCCCCGCCTTTGATTCCCCCCGTCTGATTCCCAGCCTCTGAATCCCCGTGTCTGATTTCCTGCCTCTGATTCCCCGCCTCTGATTCCCCATCTCTGATTCACCGCCTCTGATTCCCCACCTCTGATTCCCCATCTCTGATTCCGCACATCCAATTCCCTGCCTCTGATTCCCCAACTCTGATTCCCCACCTCTGATTCCCCAGCTCTGATTCCCCGCCTCAGATTCCCCGCGTCTGATTCCCTGCCTCTGATTCCCTGCCTCTGATTCCCTGCCTCTGATTCCCCATATCTGATTCCCCGCCTCTGATTCCCCAACTCTGATTCCCCGCTTCTGATTCCCTGCCTCTGATTCCCCACCTCTGATTCCCCATCTGTGATTCACAACCTCTGATGCCCCACCTCTGATTCCCCATATCTGATTCCCTGCCTCTGTTTCCCCGCCTCTGATTCCCCACCTCTGTTTCCCCATATCTGATTCCCCGCCTCTGATTCCCCAACTCTAATACCCCGCCTCTGATTCCCCAGCTCTGATTCCCCGCCTCTGATTCCCCGCATCTGATTCCCTGCCTCTGATTCCCCGCCTCTGATTCCAGGCCTCTGATACCCATCATCTGATTCCGGCCTCTGATTCCCGGCCTCTGATTCCCTGCTTCTGATTCTGATTCCCTGCCTCTGATTCCCCATCTCTGATTCCGCACATCTGATTCCCTGCCTCTGATTCCCCACCTCTGATTCCCCATATCTGATTCCCCGCCTCTGTTTCCCCGCCTCTGATTCCCCACCTCTGTTGCCCAATATCTAAGTCCCCACCTCTGATTCCCCAAATCTGATTCGCCGCCTCTGTTTCCCCGCCTCTGATTCCCCGCCTCTGATTCCCCATATCTGATTCCCCGCCTCTGATTGCCCACCTCTGATTCCCCGCGTCTGATACCCTGCCTCTGATTCCCCGCCTCTGATTTCCCATCTCTGATTCACCACCTCTGATTCCCGGCCTCTGATTCCCCATCTCTGATTCCGCACATCCGATTCCCTGCCTATGATTCCCCAACTCTGATTCCCCACCTCTAATTCCCCAGCTCTGATTCCCCGCCTCATATTCCCCGCGTCTGATTCCCTGCCTCTGATTCCCCGCCTCTGAATCCCTGCCTCTGATTCCCCATATCTGATTCCCCGCCTCTGATTCCCCACCTCTGATTCCCCAACTCTGATTCCCCGCTTCTGATTCCCTGCCTCTGATTCCCCGCCTCTGATTTCCCATCTCTGATTCACCACCTCTGATTCCCGGCCTCTGATTCCCTGCCTCTGATTCCCCACCTCTGATTCCCCATCTGTGATTCACAACCTCTGATGCCCCACCTCTGATTCCCCATATCTGATTCCCTGCCTCTGTTTCCCCGCCTCTGATTCCCCACCTCTGTTTCCCCATATCTGATTCCCCGCCTCTGATTCCCCAACTCTAATACCCCGCCTCTGATTCCCCAGCTCTGATTCCCCGCCTCTGATTCCCCGCATCTGATTCCCTGCCTCTGATTCCCCGCCTCTGATTCCAGGCCTCTGATACCCATCATCTGATTCCGGCCTCTGATTCCCGGCCTCTGATTCCCTGCTTCTGATTCTGATTCCCTGCCTCTGATTCCCCATCTCTGATTCCGCACATCTGATTCCCTGCCTCTGATTCCCCACCTCTGATTCCCCATATCTGATTCCCCGCCTCTGTTTCCCCGCCTCTGATTCCCCACCTCTGTTGCCCAATATCTAAGTCCCCACCTCTGATTCCCCAAATCTGATTCGCCGCCTCTGTTTCCCCGCCTCTGATTCCCCGCCTCTGATTCCCCATATCTGATTCCCCGCCTCTGATTGACCACCTCTGATTCCCCGCGTCTGATACCCTGCCTCTGATTCCCCGCCTCTGATTTCCCATCTCTGATTCACCACCTCTGATTCCCGGCCTCTGATTCCCCATCTCTGATTCCGCACATCCGATTCCCTGCCTATGATTCCCCAACTCTGATTCCCCACCTCTAATTCCCCAGCTCTGATTCCCCGCCTCATATTCCCCGCGTCTGATTCCCTGCCTCTGATTCCCCGCCTCTGAATCCCTGCCTCTGATTCCCCATATCTGATTCCCCGCCTCTGATTCCCCACCTCTGATTCTCCATATCTCATTCCCCGCCTCTGAATCCCCATCTCTGATTCCCGGACTCTGATTCCCCTCCTCTGATTCCCGGCCTCTTATTCCCAGCATCTGATTCCCGGCCTCTGATTCCCGGCCTCTGATTCCCTGCTTCTGATTCCCTGCCTCTGATTCCCCATCTCTGATTCCGCACATCTGATTCCCTGCCTCTGATTCCCCACCTCTGATTCCCCATATCTGATTCCCCGCCTCTGTTTCCCCGCCTCTGATTCCCCGCCTCTGTTTCCCTATATCTAATTCCCCACCTCTGATGCCCCAACTCTGATTCCCCGCCTCTGATTCCCCAGCTCTGATTCCCCGCCTCTGATTCCCTGCATCCGATTCCCCATATCTGATTCCCCGCCTCTGTTTCCCCGCCTCTGATTCCCCGCCTCTGTTTCCCCATATCTGATTCCCGCCTCTGATTCCCAACTATGATTCCCCGCCTCTGATTCCCCAGCTCTGATTCCCTGCCTCTGATTCCCCGCGTTCTATTCCCTGCCTCTGATTCCCCGCCTGTGATTCCCCATCACTGATTCACCACCTCTGATTCCCTACCTCTGATTCCCCATATCTAATTCCCCGCCTCTGCTTGCCCGCCTCTGATTCCCCGCCTCTGTTTCCCCATATCTGATTCCCCGCCTCTGAATCCCCAACTCTGATTCCCTGCCTCAGATTCCCCAGCTCTGATTCCCCGCCTTTGATTCCCCCCGTCTGATTCCCAGCCTCTGAATCCCCGTGTCTGATTTCCTGCCTCTGATTCCCCGCCTCTGATTCCCCATCTCTGATTCACCGCCTCTGATTCCCCACCTCTGATTCCCCATATCTGATTCCGCACATCCAATTCCCTGCCTCTGATTCCCCAACTCTGATTCCCCACCTCTGATTCCCCAGCTCTGATTCCCCGCCTCAGATTCCCCGCGTCTGATTCCCTGCCTCTGATTCCCTGCCTCTGATTCCCTGCCTCTGATTCCCCATATCTGATTCCCCGCCTCTGATTCCCCAACTCTGATTCCCCGCTTCTGATTCCCTGCCTCTGATTCCCCGCCTCTGATTCCCCATCTGTGATTCACAACCTCTGATGCCCCACCTCTGATTCCCCATATCTGATTCCCTGCCTCTGTTTCCCCGCCTCTGATTCCCCACCTCTGTTTCCCCATATCTGATTCCCCGCCTCTGATTCCCCAACTCTAATACCCCGCCTCTGATTCCCCAGCTCTGATTCCCCGCCTCTGATTCCCCGCATCTGATTCCCTGCCTCTGATTCCCCGCCTCTGATTCCAGGCCTCTGATACCCATCATCTGATTCCGGCCTCTGATTCCCGGCCTCTGATTCCCTGCTTCTGATTCTGATTCCCTGCCTCTGATTCCCCATCTCTGATTCCGCACATCTGATTCCCTGCCTCTGATTCCCCACCTCTGATTCCCCATATCTGATTCCCCGCCTCTGTTTCCCCGCCTCTGATTCCCCACCTCTGTTTCCCAATATCTAAGTCCCCACCTCTGATTCCCCAAATCTGATTCGCCGCCTCTGTTTCCCCGCCTCTGATTCCCCGCCTCTGATTCCCCATATCTGATTCCCCGCCTCTGATTGCCCACCTCTGATTCCCCGCGTCTGATACCCTGCCTCTGATTCCCCGCCTCTGATTTCCCATCTCTGATTCACCACCTCTGATTCCCGGCCTCTGATTCCCCATCTCTGATTCCGCACATCCGATTCCCTGCCTATGATTCCCCAACTCTGATTCCCCACCTCTAATTCCCCAGCTCTGATTCCCCGCCTCATATTCCCCGCGTCTGATTCCCTGCCTCTGATTCCCCGCCTCTGAATCCCTGCCTCTGATTCCCCATATCTGATTCCCCGCCTCTGATTCCCCAACTCTGATTCCCCGCTTCTGATTCCCTGCCTCTGATTCCCCGCCTCTGATTCCCCATCTGTGATTCACAACCTCAGATGCCACACCTCTGATTCCCCATATCTGATTCCCTGCCTCTGTTTCCCTGCCTCTGATTCCCCGCCTCTGTTTCCCCATATCTGATTCCCCGCCTCTGATTCCCCAACTCTAATACCCCGCCTCTGATTCCCCAGCTCTGATTCCCCGCCTCTGATTCCCCGCATCTGATTCCCTGCCTCTGATTCCCCGCCTCTGATTCCCTGCCTCTGATTCCCCGCCTCTGATTCCAGGCCTCTGATTCCCATCATCTGATTCCGGCCTCTGATTCCCGGCCTCTGATTCCCTGCTTCTGATTCTGATTCCCTGCCTCTGATTCCCCATCTCTGATTCCGCACATCTGATTCCCTGCCTCTGATTCCCCACCTCTGATTCCCCATATCTGATTCCCCGCCTCTGTTTCCCCGCCTCTGATTCCCCGCCTCTGTTTCCCAATATCTAAGTCCCCACCTCTGATTCCCCGAATCTGATTCCCCACCTCTGATTCCCCACCTCTGATTCCCCGCCTCTGATTCCCCGCATCTGATTCCCTGCATCTGATTCCAAGCCTCTGATTCCCTGCCTCTGATTCCCAACCTCTGATTCCCCACCTCTGATTCCCCATATCTGATTCCCCGCCTCTGTTTCCCCGCCTCGGATTCCCCGCTTCAGTTTCCCCATATCTGATTCCCGGCCTCTGATTCCCCGCCTCTGATTCCCCGCCTCTGATTCCCTGCCTCTGATTCCCCATCTCCGATTCCCTGCCTCTGATTCCCAACCTCTGATTCCCCACCTCTGATTCCCCATATCTGATTCCCCGCCTCTGTTTCCCCGCCTCTGATTCCCCGCCTCTGATTCCCAACTCTGATTCCCCGCCTCTGATTCCCCAGCTCTGATTCCCCGTGTTTGATTCCCTGCCTCTGATTCCCTGCCCTGATTCCCCATCTCTGTTTCACCGCCTTTGATTCGCCACCTCTGATTCCACATATCTGATTCCCCGCCTCTGTTTCCCCGACTCTGATTCCCTTCCTCTGATTCCCAACCTCTGATTCCACACCTCTGATTCCCCATATCTGATTCCCCGCCTCTATTTCCCCATATCTGAATCCCCGCCTCTGATTCCCCAACTCTGATTCCCCGCCTCTGATTCCCCAGCTCTGATTCCCCGACTCTGATTCCCGGCGTCCGATTCCCTGCCTCTGATTCCCCGCCTCTGATTCCCCATCTCTGATTCCCCGCCTCTGATTCCCCGTGTCTGATTCCCTGCCTCTGATTCCCCGCCTCTGATTCCCCGCCTCTGATTCCCTGACACTGAATCCCTGCCCCTGATTCCCCACCTCTGATTCCCCATATCTGATTTCCTGCCTCTTTTTCCCCGCATCTGATTCCCTGCCTCTGATTCCCCGCCTCTGATTCCCCATCTCTGATTCCCCACCTCTGATTCCCCGTGTCTGATTCCCTGCCTCTGATTCCCCGCCTCTGAATCCCAGCCTCTGATTCCCCATATCTGATTCCCCGCCTCTGATTCCCTGCCTCTGATTCCCCAGCTCTGATTCCCCGCCTTTGATTCCCCCCGTCTGATTCCCAGCCTCTGAATCCCCGTGTCTGATTTCCTGCCTCTGATTCCCCGCCTCTGATTCCCCATCTCTGATTCACCGCCTCTGATTCCCCATCTCTGATTCCCCACCTCTGATTCCCCATATCTGATTCCCTGCCTCTGTTTCCCCGCCTCTGATTCCCCACCTCTGTTTCCCCATATCTGATTCCCCGCCTCTGATTCCCCAACTCTAATACCCCACCTCTGATTCCCCAGCTCTGATTCCCCGCCTCTGATTCCCCGCATCTGATTCCCTGCCTCTGATTCCCCGCCTCTGATTCCAGGCCTCTGATTCCCAGCATCTGATTCCGGCCTCTGATTCCCGGCCTCTGATTCCCTGCTTCTGATTCTGATTCCCTGCCTCTGATTCCCCATCTCTGATTCCGCACATCTGATTCCTTGCCTCTGATTCCCCACCTCTGATTCCCCATATCTGATTCCCCGCCTGGGTTTCCCCGCCTCTGATTCCCCGCCTTTGTTTCCCAATATCTAAGTCCCCGCCTCTGATTCCCCAAATCTGATTCCCCACCTCTGATTCCCCAGCTCTGATTCCCCGCCTCTGATTCCCCGCATCTGATTCCCTGCATCTGATTCCAAGCCTCTGATTCCCTGCCTCTGATTCCCAACCTCTGATTCCCCACCTCTGATTCCCCATATCTGATTCCCCGCCTCTGTTTCCCCGCCTCGGATTCCCCGCCTCTGTTTCCCCATATCTGATTCCCGGCCTCTGATTCCCCGCCTCTGATTCCCCGCCTCTGATTCCCCATCTCCGATTCCCCTCGTCTAATACCCCGCCTCTGATTCTCCGCCACTGATTCACCGCATCTGATTCCACGCCTCTGATTCCCCGCCTCTGATTCACCGCCTCTGATTCCCCGCCTCTGATTCCCCGCCTCTGATTCCCCGCCTATGTTTACCCGCCTCTGATTCCCCGCCTCTGATTCCACACCTCTGATTCCCCGCCTCTGATTCCCCGCCTCTAATTCCCCGCCTCTGATACCGCACCTCTGATGTCCCGCATCTGATTCCCTGCATCTGATTCCCCGCCTCAGATTCCCCGCCTCTGATTTCCCGGCTCTGATTCCCCGCCTCTGATTCCCCACCTATGTTTACCCGCCTCTGTTTACTCGCCTGTTTTCCCGCCTCTGGTTCCCCAACACAGATTCCCTGCCTCAGATTCCCTGCCTCTGATTCCCTGCCCCTGATTCCCTGCCTCTGATTCCCTGCATCTGATTGCCCGCCTCTGATTCCCCGCCTCTGATTCCCCGCCTCTGATTCCCCACCTCTGATTCCCCACTTCTGATTCCCCGCCTCTGATTCACCGCCTCTGTTTCCCCGCCTCTGATTCCCCGCTTCTGATTCCCAACTTCTGATTGCCCGCCTCTGATTCCCTGCCTCTGATTCCCCGCCTCTGATTCCCCACATCTGATTCCCCACTTCTGATTCCCCGCCTCTGATTCCCCGCCTCTGATTCCACGCCTCTGATTCCCCGCCTCTGATTCCCCGCCTCTGATTCCCCGCCTCTGATTCCCCGCCTCTGATTCCCCTCATCTAATACCCCACCTCTGATTCCCCGCCTCTGATTCCCCGCATCTGATTCCCCGCCTCTGATTCCCCGCCTCTGATTCACCGCCTCTGATTCCCCGCCTCTGATTCCTGCCTCTGATTCCCCGCCTATGTTTACCCGCCTCTGTTTACCCGCCTGTTTCCCCGCCTCTGATTCCCCACCTCAGATTCCCTACCTCAGATTCCGTGACAATGATTCCCTGCCTCTGATTCCCTGCCTCTGATTCCCTGCATCTGAATGCCCATCTCTGATTCTCAACCTCTGATACCCCGCCTCTGATTCCCCACCTCTGATTCCCCGCTTCTGATTCCCCGCCTCTGATTCCCCGCCTCTGATTCCCTGCCTCTGATTCCCCGCCTCTGATTCCCCACCTCTGATTCACTGCCTCCCTTTCAGCTCAACTTTCCTGGCCTACGTTTCCCCACATATCTTTCCCCGCCTCTGATTCCCTGCCTCTGATTCCCCGCCTCTGATTCCCCGCCTCTGATTCCCCACCACTGTCTCTACGCCTCTCTTTTGCCTGCACTCTTTCCCCTCCACTCTTCCCGTGCCTCTCTTTCCCTCCCTCAATTTCAACAACTCTGTTTGATCTGTTCTGTGTAACTCATTTTCAACATACAAGTTCCAACCACTATGTTTCGCCCATCTCTTTCGCCGCCTCTATTTATGCACCTATGTTTACCCGCTTCTGTTTACCCGCCTGTTTCCCCACATCTCTTTCCCCACCTCTGATTCCACACCTCTGATTCGCCGCCTCTGATTGCCCCCCTCTGATTCCCTGCCTCTGATTCCCCGCCTCTGATTCCCCGCCTCTGATTCACCGCCTCCCTTTACGTGCATCTTTCCTGGCCTACGTTTCCCCACATCTCTTTCCCCACCTCTGATTCCACGCCTCAGATTCGCCGTCTCTGATTCCCCGCCTCTGATTCCCCGCCTCCGATTCCCCTCCTCTGATACCCCGCCTCTGATTCCCCACCTCTGATTCCCCGCATCTGATTCCCCGCCTCTGATTCCCCGCCTCTGATTCCCTGCCTCTGATTCCGCGCCTCTGATTCCGCGCCTCTGATTCCCCGCCTATGTTTACCCACCTCTGTTTACCCACCTGTTTCCCCGCCTCTGATTCCGCACCTCAGATTCCCTGCCTCAGATTCCCCGCCTCTGATTCTCTGCCTCTGAATCCCCGCCTCTGATTCCCCACCTCTGATTCCCCACTTCTGATTCCCCGCCTCTGATTCCCCGCCTCTGATTCCCCGCCTCTGATTCCCCGCCTCTGATTCCCCGCCTCTGATTCCCCACCTCTGATTCAGTGCCTCCCTTTCCACTCAACTTTCCTGGCCTTCTTTTCCCCACATATCTTTCCCCGCCTCTGATTTCCCGCCTCTGATTCCATGCCTCTGATTCCCCGCCTATGTTTACCCACCTCTGTTTACCCGCCTGTTTTCCCTCCTCTGATTCCCCACCACAGATTCCCTGCCTCAGATTCCCTGCCTCAGATTCCCTGCATCAGATTCCCTTCATTTGATTCCCTGCGTCTGATTCCCTGCCTCTGATTCCCTGCATCTGATTGCCCGCCTCTGATTCCCCGCCTCTGATTCCCCGCCTCTGATTCCCCACGTCTGATTCCCCACTTCTGATTCCCCGCCTCTGATTCCCCGCCTCTGATTCCCCACCTCTGATTCACCGCCTCTGATTCCCCGCCTCTGATTCCCCGCCTCTGATTCCCCACTTCTGATTGCCCGCCTCTGATTCCACGCCTCTGATTCCCCGCCTCTGATTCCCCACCTCTGATTCCCCACTTCTGATTCCCCACCTCTGATTCCCCGCCTCTGATTCCACGCCTCTGATTCCCCACCTCTGATTCCCCACTTCTGAATCCCCACCTCTGATTCTCCGCCTCTGATACCCTGCCTCTGATAACTTTTTACTGATTCCCTGCCTCAGATTCCCTGCCTCCGATTCCCTGCCTCAGATTCCCTGCCTCAGATTCCCTGCATCAGATTCCCTTCATCTGATTCCCTGCCTCTGATTCCCCGCCTCTGAATCCCCGCCTCTGATTCCCCACCTCTGTCTCTACGCCTCTATTTTGACTGCACTCTTTCCCCTCCACTCTTTCTGTGCCTCTCTTTCCCTCCCTCAATTTCAACAACTCTGTTTGATCTGTTCTGTGTACCTAATTTTCAACACACAAGTTCCAACCACTATGTTTCGCCCATCTCTTTCGCTGCCTCTATTTATGCAGCTATGTTTACCCGCTTCTGTTTACCGCCTGTTTCCCCACATCTCTTTCCCCACCTCTGATTCCACGCCTCTGATTCCCCGCCTCTGATTCCCCGCCTCTGAATCCCCACCTCTGATACACCGCCTCCCTTTCCGCCCAACTTTCCTGGCCTACGTTTCCCCACATCTCTCTCCCCACCTCTGATTCCACGCCTCAGATTTGCCGCCTCTGATTTCCCGCCTCTGATTCCCTGCCTCTGATTCCCTGCCTCTGATTCCCCACCTCTGATTCCCCCCTCTGATTCCCCGCCTCTGATTCCCAGCCTCTGATTCCCCACCTCTGATTCCCCGCCTCTGATTCCCTGCCTGTCTTTCCCTGCCTCTATTTCCGTGTCTCTTTCTCTGCATCTCGTTTCCCACATCTCATTTCCCCCTTCTGATAACCCGCATCAGATTCCCTGACACAGATTCCCTGCCTCAGATTCCCTGCCTCAGATTCCCTGCATCAGATTCCCTTCATCTGATTCCCTGCCTCTGATTCCCCGCCTCTGATTCCCCACCTCTGATTCCCTGCCTCAGATTCCCTGCCTCTGATTCCCTGCCTCTGATTCCCTGCCTCTGATTTCCTGCATCAGATTCCCCGCCTCTGATTCTCCGCCTCTGATTCCCTGCCTCTGATTCCCCGCCTCTGATTCCCCGCCTCTGATTCCCCGCCTCTGATTTCCCACCTCTGATTCCCTGCCTCTGATAACCTGCCTCTGATTCCCTGCCTCTGATTCTCTGCCTCTGATTCCCGGCCTCTGAGTCCCCACCTCTGATTCCCCGTGTCCGATTCCGCACCCATGTTTCACCACCTCTGTTGCTCTGCTTCTGATTTCCCGGCTCAGATTCACCGGCTCTGATTCCGCACCTCTGATTCCACGCCTCTCTTTCTGTGTCTCTGATTCCCCGCCTCTGATTCCACGCCTCTGATTACCCGCCTCTGATACCCTGCCTCTCTTTCCCTGCCTCTATATCCGTGCCTCTTTCTCTGCATCTCGTTTCCCACATCTCATTTCCCCCTTCTGATAACCTGCATCAGATTCCCTGCCACAGATTCCCTGCCTCAGATTCCCTGCCTCAGATTCCCTGCATCAGATTCCCTTCATCTGATTCCCTGCCTCTGATTCCCCGCCTCTGATTCCCCACCTCTGATTCCCCACCTCTGATTCCCCGCCTCTGATTCCCTGCCTCTGATTCCCCAACTCTGATTCCCCGCTTCTGATTCCCCAGCTCTGAATCCCCGCCTCTGATTCCCCGCGTCTGATTCCCTGCCTCTGATTCCCCGCCTCTGATTCCCCATCTGTGATTCACAACCTCTGATGCCCCACCTCTGATTCCCCATATCTGATTCCCTGCCTCTCTTTCCCCGCCTCTGATTCCCCACCTCTGTTTCCCCATATCTGATTCCCCGCCTCTGATTCCCCAACTCTAATACCCCGCCTCTGATTCCCCAGCTCTGATTCCCCGCCTCTGATTCCCCGCATCTGATTCCCTGCCTCTGATTCCCCGCCTCTGATTCCAGGCCTCTGATTCCCAGCATCTGATTCCGGCCTCTGATTCCCGGCCTCTGATTCCCTGCTTCTGATTCTGATTCCCTGCCTCTGATTCCCCATCTCTGATTCCGCACATCTGATTCCCTGCCTCTGATTCCCCACCTCTGATTCCCCATATCTGATTCCCCGCCTCTGTTTCCCCGCCTCTGATTCCCCGCCTCTGTTTCCCAATATCTAAGTCCCCACCTCTGATTCCCCAAATCTGATTCCCCACCTCTGATTCCCCAGCTCTGATTCCCCGCCTCTGATTCCCCGCATCTGATACCCTGCATCTGATTCCAAGCCTCTGATTCCCTGCCTCTGATTCCCAACCTCTGATTCCCCACCTCTGATTCCCCATATCTGATTCCCTGCCTCTGTTTCCCCGCCTCGGATTCCCCGCCTCTGTTTCCCCATATCTGATTCCCGGCCTCTGATTCCCCGCCTCTGATTCCCCATATCTGATTCCCTGCCTCTGATTCCCCAACTCTGATTCCCCGCCTCTGATTCCCCAGCTCTGAATCCCCGCCTCTGATTCCCCGCGTCTGATTCCCTGCCTCTGATTCCCCGCCTTGATTCCCCATCTCTGATTCACAACCTCTGATTCCCCACCTCTGATTCCCTATATTTGATTCCCCGCCTCTGTTTCCCCACCTCTGATTCCCCGCCTCTGATTCCCCATATCTGATTCCCCGCCTCTGATTGCCCACCTCTGATTCCCAGCCTCTGATTCGCCAGCTCTGATTCCCCGCCTCTGATTCCCCACATCTGATTCCCTGCCTCTGATTCCCCGCCTCTGATTCCCCATCTCTGATTCACCGCCTTTGATTCGCCACCTCTGATTCCCCATATCTGATTCCCCACCTCTGTTTCCCCGCCTCTGATTCCCCGCCTCTGATTCTCCATATCTCATTCCCTGCCTCTGAATCCCGATCTCTGATTCCCGGACTCTGATTCCCCTCCTCTGATTCCCGGCCTCTTATTCCCAGCATCTGATTCCCGGCCTCTGATTCCCGGCCTCTGATTCCCTGCTTCTGATTCCCTGCCTCTGATTCCCCATCTCTGATTCCGCACATCTGATTCCCTGCCTCTGATTCCACACCTCTGATTCCCCATATCTGATCCCCGCCTCTGTTTCCCTATATCTAATTCCCCACCTCTGATGCCCCAACTCTGATTCCCCGCCTCTGATTCCCCAGCTCTGATTCCCCGCCTCTGATTCCCTGCATCCGATTCCCCATATCTGATTCCCCGCCTCAGTTTCCCCGCCTCTGATTCCCCGCCTCTGTTTCCCAATATCTGATTCCCGCCTCTGATTCCCAACTATGATTCCCCGCCTCTGATTCCCCAGCTCTGATTCCCTGCCTCTGATTCCCCGCGTTCTATTCCCTGCCTCTGATTCCCCGCCTGTGATTCCCCATCACTGATTCACCACCTCTGATTCCCTACCTCTGATTCCCCATATCTAATTCCCCGCCTCTGTTTGCCCGCCTCTGATTCCCCGCCTCTGTTTCCCCATATCTGATTCCCCGCCTCTGAATCCCCAACTCTGATTCCCTGCCTCAGATTCCCCAGCTCTGATTCCCCGCCTTTGATTCCCCCCGTCTGATTCCCAGCCTCTGAATCCCCGTGTCTGATTTCCTGCCTCTGATTCCCCGCCTCTGATTCCCCATCTCTGATTCACCGCCTCTGATTCCCCACCTCTGATTCCCCATCTCTGATTCCGCACATCCAATTCCCTGCCTCTGATTCCCCAACTCTGATTCCCCACCTCTGATTCCCCAGCTCTGATTCCCCGCCTCAGATTCCCCGCGTCTGATTCCCTGCCTCTGATTCCCCGCCTCTGATTCCCTGCCTCTGATTCCCCATATCTGATTCCCCGCCTCTGATTCCCCAACTCTGATTCCCCGCTTCTGATTCCCCAGCTCTGAATCCCCGCCTCTGATTCCCAGCGTCTGATTCCCTGCCTCTGATTCCCCGCCTCTGATTCCCCATCTGTGATTCACAACCTCTGATGCCCCACCTCTGATTACCCATATCTGATACCCCGCCTCTGTTTCCCCGCCTCTGATTCCCCGCCTCTGATTCCCCATATCTGATTCCCCGCCTCTGATTGCCCACCTCTGATTCCCCGCGTCTGATACCCTGCCTCTGATTCCCCGCCTCTGATTTCCCATCTCTGATTCACCACCTCTGATTCCCGGCCTCTGATTCCCCATCTCTGATTCTGCACATCCGATTCCCTGCCTATGATTCCCCACCTCTGATTCCCCGCCTCTGATTCCCCATATCTGATTCCCTGCCTCTGTTTCCCCGCCTCTGATTCCCTACCTCTGTTTCCACATATCTGATTCCCCGCCTCTGATTCCCCAACTCTAATACCCCGCCTCTGATTCCCCAGCTCTGATTCCCCGCCTCTGATTCCCCGCATCTGATTCCCTGCCTCTGATTCCCCGCCTCTGATTGCAGGCCTCTGATTCCCATCATCTGATTCCGGCCTCTGATTCCCGGCCTCTGATTCCCTGCTTCTGATTCTGATTCCCTGCCTCTGATTCCCCATCTCTGATTCCGCACATCTGATTCCCTGCCTCTGATTCCCCACCTCTGATTCCCCATATCTGATTCCCCGCCTCTGTTTCCCCGCCTCTGATTCCCCGCCTCTGTTTCCCAATATCTAAGTCCCCACCTCTGATTCCCCAAATCTGATTCCCCACCTCTGATTCCCCAGCTCTGATTCCCCGCCTCTGATTCCCCGCATCTGATTCCCTGCATCTGATTCCAAGCCTCTGATTCCCTGCCTCTGATTCCCAACCTCTGATTCCCCGCCTCTGATTCCCCGCCTATGTTTACCCGCCTCTGATTCCCCGCCTCTGATTCCACGCCTCTGATTCCCCGCCTCTGATTCCCCGCCTCTAATTCCCCGCCTCTGATACCGCACCTCTGATGTCCCGCATCTGATTCCCTGCATCTGATTCCCCGCCTCAGATTCCCCGCCTCTGATTTCCCGGCTCTGATTCCCCGCCTCTGATTCCCCACCTATGTTTACCCGCCTCTGTTTACTCGCCTGTTTTCCCGCCTCTGGTTCCCCAACACAGATTCCCTGCCTCAGATTCCCTGCCTCTGATTCCCTGCCCCTGATTCCCTGCCTCTGATTCCCTGCATCTGATTGCCCGCCTCTGATTCCCCGCCTCTGATTCCCCGCCTCTGATTCCCCACCTCTGATTCCCCACTTCTGATTCCCCGCCTCTGATTCACCGCCTCTGTTTCCCCGCCTCTGATTCCCCGCTTCTGATTCCCAACTTCTGATTGCCCGCCTCTGATTCCCTGCCTCTGATTCCCCGCCTCTGATTCCCCACATCTGATTCCCCACTTCTGATTCCCCGCCTCTGATTCCCCGCCTCTGATTCCACGCCTCTGATTCCCCGCCTCTGATTCCCCGCCTCTGATTCCCCGCCTCTGATTCCCCGCCTCTGATTCCCCTCATCTAATACCCCACCTCTGATTCCCCGCCTCTGATTCCCCGCATCTGATTCCCCGCCTCTGATTCCCCGCCTCTGATTCACCGCCTCTGATTCCCCGCCTCTGATTCCCTGCCTCTGATTCCCCGCCTATGTTTACCCGCCTCTGTTTACCCGCCTGTTTCCCCGCCTCTGATTCCCCACCTCAGATTCCCTACCTCAGATTCCGTGACAATGATTCCCTGCCTCTGATTCCCTGCCTCTGATTCCCTGCATCTGAATGCCCATCTCTGATTCTCAACCTCTGATACCCCGCCTCTGATTCCCCACCTCTGATTCCCCGCTTCTGATTCCCCGCCTCTGATTCCCCGCCTCTGATTCCCTGCCTCTGATTCCCCGCCTCTGATTCCCCACCTCTGATTCACTGCCTCCCTTTCCGCTCAACTTTCCTGGCCTACGTTTCCCCACATATCTTTCCCCGCCTCTGATTCCCTGCCTCTGATTCCCCGCCTCTAATTCCCCGCCTCTGATTCCCCACCACTGTCTCTACGCCTCTCTTTTGCCTGCACTCTTTCCCCTCCACTCTTTCCGTGCCTCTCTTTCCCTCCCTCAATTTCAACAACTCTGTTTGATCTGTTCTGTGTAACTCATTTTCAACATACAAGTTCCAACCACTATGTTTCGCCCATCTCTTTCGCCGCCTCTATTTATGCACCTATGTTTACCCGCTTCTGTTTACCCGCCTGTTTCCCCACATCTCTTTCCCCACCTCTGATTCCACACCTCTGATTCGCCGCCTCTGATTGCCCCCCTCTGATTCCCTGCCTCTGATTCCCCGCCTCTGATTCCCCGCCTCTGATTCACCGCCTCCCTTTACGTGCATCTTTCCTGGCCTACGTTTCCCCACATCTCTTTCCCCACCTCTGATTCCACGCCTCAGATTCGCCGTCTCTGATTTCCCGCCTCTGATTCCCTGCCTCTGATTCCCCGCCTCTGATTCCCCGCCTCTGATTCCCCGCCTCTGATTCCATGCCTCTGATTCCCCGCCTCTGATTCCCCGCCTCTGATTCCCCGCCTCCGATTCCCCTCCTCTGATACCCCGCCTCTGATTCTCCACCTCTGATTCCCCGCATCTGATTCCCCGCCTCTGATTCCCCGCCTCTGATTCCCTGCCTCTGATTCCGCGCCTCTGATTCCGCGCCTCTGATTCCCCGCCTATGTTTACCCACCTCTGTTTACCCACCTGTTTCCCCGCCTCTGATTCCGCACCTCAGATTCCCTGCCTCAGATTCCCCGCCTCTGATTCTCTGCCTCTGAATCCCCGCCTCTGATTCCCCACCTCTGATTCCCCACTTCTGATTCCCCGCCTCTGATTCCCCGCCTCTGATTCCCCGCCTCTGATTCCCCGCCTCTGATTCCCCACCTCTGATTCAGTGCCTCCCTTTCCACTCAACTTTCCTGGCCTTCTTTTCCCCACATATCTTTCCCCGCCTCTGATTTCCCGCCTCTGATTCCATGCCTCTGATTCCCCGCCTATGTTTACCCACCTCTGTTTACCCGCCTGTTTTCCCTCCTCTGATTCCCCACCACAGATTCCCTGCCTCAGATTCCCTGCCTCAGATTCCCTGCATCAGATTCCCTTCATTTGATTCCCTGCGTCTGATTCCCTGCCTCTGATTCCCTGCATCTGATTGCCCGCCTCTGATTCCCCGCCTCTGATTCCCCGCCTCTGATTCCCCACGTCTGATTCCCCACTTCTGATTCCCCGCCTCTGATTCCCCGCCTCTGATTCCCCACCTCTGATTCACCGCCTCTGATTCCCCGCCTCTGATTCCCCGCCTCTGATTCCCCACTTCTGATTGCCCGCCTCTGATTCCACGCCTCTGATTCCCCGCCTCTGATTCCCCACCTCTGATTCCCCACTTCTGATTCCCCACCTCTGATTCCCCGCCTCTGATTCCACGCCTCTGATTCCCCACCTCTGATTCCCCACTTCTGAATCCCCACCTCTGATTCTCCGCCTCTGATACCCTGCCTCTGATAACTTTTTACTGATTCCCTGCCTCAGATTCCCTGCCTCCGATTCCCTGCCTCAGATTCCCTGCCTCAGATTCCCTGCATCAGATTCCCTTCATCTGATTCCCTGCCTCTGATTCCCCGCCTCTGAATCCCCGCCTCTGATTCCCCACCTCTGTCTCTACGCCTCTATTTTGACTGCACTCTTTCCCCTCCACTCTTTCTGTGCCTCTCTTTCCCTCCCTCAATTTCAACAACTCTGTTTGATCTGTTCTGTGTACCTAATTTTCAACACACATGTTCCAACCACTATGTTTCGCCCATCTCTTTCGCTGCCTCTATTTATGCAGCTATGTTTACCCGCTTCTGTTTACCCGCCTGTTTCCCCACATCTCTTTCCCCACCTCTGATTCCACGCCTCTGATTCCCCGCCTCTGATTCCCCGCCTCTGAATCCCCGCCTCTGATACACCGCCTCCCTTTCCGCGCAACTTTCCTGGCCTACGTTTCCCCACATCTCTCTCCCCACCTCTGATTCCACGCCTCAGATTTGCCGCCTCTGATTTCCCGCCTCTGATTCCCTGCCTCTGATTCCCTGCCTCTGATTCCCCACCTCTGATTCCCCCCTCTCATTCCCCGCCTCTGATTCCCAGCCTCTGATTCCCCACCTCTGATTCCCCGCCTCTGATTCCCTGCCTGTCTTTCCCTGCCTCTATTTCCGTGTCTCTTTCTCTGCATCTCGTTTCCCACATCTCATTTCCCCCTTCTGATAACCCGCATCAGATTCCCTGACACAGATTCCCTGCCTCAGATTCCCTGCCTCAGATTCCCTGCATCAGATTCCCTTCATCTGATTCCCTGCCTCTGATTCCCCGCCTCTGATTCCCCACCTCTGATTCCCTGCCTCAGATTCCCTGCCTCTGATTCCCTGCCTCTGATTCCCTGCCTCTGATTTCCTGCATCAGATTCCCCGCCTCTGATTCTCCGCCTCTGATTCCCCGCCTCTGATTCCCCGCCTCTGATTCCCCGCCTCTGATTCCCCGCCTCTGATTTCCCACCTCTGATTCCCTGCCTCTGATAACCTGCCTCTGATTCCCTGCCTCTGATTCTCTGCCTCTGATTCCCGGCCTCTGAGTCCCCACCTCTGATTCCCCGTGTCCGATTCCGCACCCATGTTTCACCACCTCTGTTGCTCTGCTTCTGATTTCCCGGCTCAGATTCACCGGCTCTGATTCCGCACCTCTGATTCCACGCCTCTCTTTCTGTGTCTCTGATTCCCCGCCTCTGATTCCATGCCTCTGATTACCCGCCTCTGATACCCTGCCTCTCTTTCCCTGCCTCTATATCCGTGCCTCTTTCTCTGCATCTCGTTTCCCACATCTCATTTCCCCCTTCTGATAACCTGCATCAGATTCCCTGCCACAGATTCCCTGCCTCAGATTCCCTGCCTCAGATTCCCTGCATCAGATTCCCTTCATCTGATTCCCTGCCTCTGATTCCCCGCCTCTGATTCCCCACCTCTGATTCCCCACCTCTGATTCCCCGCCTCTGATTCCCTGCCTCTGATTCCCCAACTCTGATTCCCCGCTTCTGATTCCCCAGCTCTGAATCCCCGCCTCTGATTCCCCGCGTCTGATTCCCTGCCTCTGATTCCCCGCCTCTGATTCCCCATCTGTGATTCACAACCTCTGATGCCCCACCTCTGATTCCCCATATCTGATTCCCTGCCTCTCTTTCCCCGCCTCTGATTCCCCACCTCTGTTTCCCCATATCTGATTCCCCGCCTCTGATTCCCCAACTCTAATACCCCGCCTCTGATTCCCCAGCTCTGATTCCCCGCCTCTGATTCCCCGCATCTGATTCCCTGCCTCTGATTCCCCGCCTCTGATTCCAGGCCTCTGATTCCCAGCATCTGATTCCGGCCTCTGATTCCCGGCCTCTGATTCCCTGCTTCTGATTCTGATTCCCTGCCTCTGATTCCCCATCTCTGATTCCGCACATCTGATTCCCTGCCTCTGATTCCCCACCTCTGATTCCCCATATCTGATTCCCCGCCTCTGTTTCCCCGCCTCTGATTCCCCGCCTCTGTTTCCCAATATCTAAGTCCCCACCTCTGATTCCCCAAATCTGATTCCCCACCTCTGATTCCCCAGCTCTGATTCCCCGCCTCTGATTCCCCGCATCTGATACCCTGCATCTGATTCCAAGCCTCTGATTTCCTGCCTCTGATTCCCAACCTCTGATTCCCCACCTCTGATTCCCCATATCTGATTCCCCGCCTCTGTTTCCCCGCCTCGGATTCCCCGCCTCTGTTTCCCCATATCTGATTCCCGGCCTCTGATTCCCCGCCTCTGATTCCCCATATCTGATTCCCTGCCTCTGATTCCCCAACTCTGATTCCCCGCCTCTGATTCCCCAGCTCTGAATCCCCGCCTCTGATTCCCCGCGTCTGATTCCCTGCCTCTGATTCCCCGCCTTGATTCCCCATCTCTGATTCACAACCTCTGATTCCCCACCTCTGATTCCCTATATTTGATTCCCCGCCTCTGTTTCCCCACCTCTGATTCCCCGCCTCTGATTCCCCATATCTGATTCCCCGCCTCTGATTGCCCACCTCTGATTCCCAGCCTCTGATTCGCCAGCTCTGATTCCCCGCCTCTGATTCCCCACATCTGATTCCCTGCCTCTGATTCCCCGCCTCTGATTCCCCATCTCTGATTCACCGCCTTTGATTCGCCACCTCTGATTCCCCATATCTGATTCCCCACCTCTGTTTCCCAGCCTCTGATTCCCCGCCTCTGATTCTCCATATCTCATTCCCTGCCTCTGAATCCCGATCTCTGATTCCCGGACTCTGATTCCCCTCCTCTGATTCCCGGCCTCTTATTCCCAGCATCTGATTCCCGGCCTCTGATTCCCGGCCTCTGATTCCCTGCTTCTGATTCCCTGCCTCTGATTCCCCATCTCTGATTCCGCACATCTGATTCCCTGCCTCTGATTCCACACCTCTGATTCCCCATATCTGATCCCCGCCTCTGTTTCCCTGCCTCTGATTCCCCGCCTCTGTTTCCCTATATCTAATTCCCCACCTCTGATGCCCCAACTCTGATTCCCCGCCTCTGATTCCCCAGCTCTGATTCCCCGCCTCTGATTCCCTGCATCCGATTCCCCATATCTGATTCCCCGCCTCAGTTTCCCCGCCTCTGATTCCCCGCCTCTGTTTCCCCATATCTGATTCCCGCCTCTGATTCCCAACTATGATTCCCCGCCTCTGATTCCCCAGCTCTGATTCCCTGCCTCTGATTCCCCGCGTTCTATTCCCTGCCTCTGATTCCCCGCCTATGATTCCCCATCACTGATTCACCACCTCTGATTCCCTACCTCTGATTCCCCATATCTAATTCCCCGCCTCTGTTTGCCCGCCTCTGATTCCCCGCCTCTGTTTCCCCATATCTGATTCCCCGCCTCTGAATCCCCAACTCTGATTCCCTGCCTCAGATTCCCCAGCTCTGGTTCCCCGCCTTTGATTCCCCCCGTCTGATTCCCAGCCTCTGAATCCCCGTGTCTGATTTCCTGCCTCTGATTCCCCGCCTCTGATTCCCCATCTCTGATTCACCGCCTCTGATTCCCCACCTCTGATTCCCCATCTCTGATTCCGCACATCCAATTCCCTGCCTCTGATTCCCCAACTCTGATTCCCCACCTCTGATTCCCCAGCTCTGATTCCCCGCCTCAGATTCCCCGCGTCTGATTCCCTGCCTCTGATTCCCCGCCTCTAATTCCCTGCCTCTGATTCCCCATATCTGATTCCCCGCCTCTGATTCCCCAACTCTGATTCCCCGCTTCTGATTCCCCAGCTCTGAATCCCCGCCTCTGATTCCCAGCGTCTGATTCCCTGCCTCTGATTCCCCGCCTCTGATTCCCCATCTGTGATTCACAACCTCTGATGCCCCACCTCTGATTCCCCATATCTGATACCCCGCCTCTGTTTCCCCGCCTCTGATTCCCCGCCTCTGATTCCCCATATCTGATTCCCCGCCTCTGATTGCCCACCTCTGATTCCCCGCGTCTGATACCCTGCCTCTGATTCCCCGCCTCTGATTTCCCATCTCTGATTCACCACCTCTGATTCCCGGCCTCTGATTCCCCATCTCTGATTCTGCACATCCGATTCCCTGCCTATGATTCCCCACCTCTGATTCCCCGCCTCTGATTCCCCATATCTGATTCCCTGCCTCTGTTTCCCCGCCTCTGATTCCCTACCTCTGTTTCCACATATCTGATTCCCCGCCTCTGATTCCCCAACTCTAATACCCCGCCTCTGATTCCCCAGCTCTGATTCCCCGCCTCTGATTCCCCGCATCTGATTCCCTGCCTCTGATTCCCCGCCTCTGATTGCAGGCCTCTGATTCCCATCATCTGATTCCGGCCTCTGATTCCCGGCCTCTGATTCCCTGCTTCTGATTCTGATTCCCTGCCTCTGATTCCCCATCTCTGATTCCGCACATCTGATTCCCTGCCTCTGATTCCCCACCTCTGATTCCCCATATCTGATTCCCCGCCTCTGTTTCCCCGCCTCTGATTCCCCGCCTCTGTTTCCCAATATCTAAGTCCCCACCTCTGATTCCCCAAATCTGATTCCCCACCTCTGATTCCCCAGCTCTGATTCCCCGCCTCTGATTCCCCGCCTCTGATTCCCCGCCTCTGATTCCCCACTTCTGATTGCCCGCCTCTGATTCCACGCCTCTGATTCCCCGCCTCTGATTCCCCACCTCTGATTCCCCACTTCTGATTCCCCACCTCTGATTCCCCGCCTCTGATTCCACGCCTCTGATTCCCCACCTCTGATTCCCCACTTCTGAATCCCCACCTCTGATTCTCCGCCTCTGATACCCTGCCTCTGATAACTTTTTACTGATTCCCTGCCTCAGATTCCCTGCCTCCGATTCCCTGCCTCAGATTCCCTGCCTCAGATTCCCTGCATCAGATTCCCTTCATCTGATTCCCTGCCTCTGATTCCCCGCCTCTGAATCCCCGCCTCTGATTCCCCACCTCTGTCTCTACGCCTCTATTTTGACTGCACTCTTTCCCCTCCACTCTTTCTGTGCCTCTCTTTCCCTCCCTCAATTTCAACAACTCTGTTTGATCTGTTCTGTGTACCTAATTTTCAACACACATGTTCCAACCACTATGTTTCGCCCATCTCTTTCGCTGCCTCTATTTATGCAGCTATGTTTACCCGCTTCTGTTTACCCGCCTGTTTCCCCACATCTCTTTCCCCACCTCTGATTCCACGCCTCTGATTCCCCGCCTCTGATTCCCCGCCTCTGAATCCCCGCCTCTGATACACCGCCTCCCTTTCCGCGCAACTTTCCTGGCCTACGTTTCCCCACATCTCTCTCCCCACCTCTGATTCCACGCCTCAGATTTGCCGCCTCTGATTTCCCGCCTCTGATTCCCTGCCTCTGATTCCCTGCCTCTGATTCCCCACCTCTGATTCCCCCCTCTCATTCCCCGCCTCTGATTCCCAGCCTCTGATTCCCCACCTCTGATTCCCCGCCTCTGATTCCCTGCCTGTCTTTCCCTGCCTCTATTTCCGTGTCTCTTTCTCTGCATCTCGTTTCCCACATCTCATTTCCCCCTTCTGATAACCCGCATCAGATTCCCTGACACAGATTCCCTGCCTCAGATTCCCTGCCTCAGATTCCCTGCATCAGATTCCCTTCATCTGATTCCCTGCCTCTGATTCCCCGCCTCTGATTCCCCACCTCTGATTCCCTGCCTCAGATTCCCTGCCTCTGATTCCCTGCCTCTGATTCCCTGCCTCTGATTTCCTGCATCAGATTCCCCGCCTCTGATTCTCCGCCTCTGATTCCCCGCCTCTGATTCCCCGCCTCTGATTCCCCGCCTCTGATTCCCCGCCTCTGATTTCCCACCTCTGATTCCCTGCCTCTGATAACCTGCCTCTGATTCCCTGCCTCTGATTCTCTGCCTCTGATTCCCGGCCTCTGAGTCCCCACCTCTGATTCCCCGTGTCCGATTCCGCACCCATGTTTCACCACCTCTGTTGCTCTGCTTCTGATTTCCCGGCTCAGATTCACCGGCTCTGATTCCGCACCTCTGATTCCACGCCTCTCTTTCTGTGTCTCTGATTCCCCGCCTCTGATTCCATGCCTCTGATTACCCGCCTCTGATACCCTGCCTCTCTTTCCCTGCCTCTATATCCGTGCCTCTTTCTCTGCATCTCGTTTCCCACATCTCATTTCCCCCTTCTGATAACCTGCATCAGATTCCCTGCCACAGATTCCCTGCCTCAGATTCCCTGCCTCAGATTCCCTGCATCAGATTCCCTTCATCTGATTCCCTGCCTCTGATTCCCCGCCTCTGATTCCCCACCTCTGATTCCCCACCTCTGATTCCCCGCCTCTGATTCCCTGCCTCTGATTCCCCAACTCTGATTCCCCGCTTCTGATTCCCCAGCTCTGAATCCCCGCCTCTGATTCCCCGCGTCTGATTCCCTGCCTCTGATTCCCCGCCTCTGATTCCCCATCTGTGATTCACAACCTCTGATGCCCCACCTCTGATTCCCCATATCTGATTCCCTGCCTCTCTTTCCCCGCCTCTGATTCCCCACCTCTGTTTCCCCATATCTGATTCCCCGCCTCTGATTCCCCAACTCTAATACCCCGCCTCTGATTCCCCAGCTCTGATTCCCCGCCTCTGATTCCCCGCATCTGATTCCCTGCCTCTGATTCCCCGCCTCTGATTCCAGGCCTCTGATTCCCAGCATCTGATTCCGGCCTCTGATTCCCGGCCTCTGATTCCCTGCTTCTGATTCTGATTCCCTGCCTCTGATTCCCCATCTCTGATTCCGCACATCTGATTCCCTGCCTCTGATTCCCCACCTCTGATTCCCCATATCTGATTCCCCGCCTCTGTTTCCCCGCCTCTGATTCCCCGCCTCTGTTTCCCAATATCTAAGTCCCCACCTCTGATTCCCCAAATCTGATTCCCCACCTCTGATTCCCCAGCTCTGATTCCCCGCCTCTGATTCCCCGCATCTGATACCCTGCATCTGATTCCAAGCCTCTGATTTCCTGCCTCTGATTCCCAACCTCTGATTCCCCACCTCTGATTCCCCATATCTGATTCCCCGCCTCTGTTTCCCCGCCTCGGATTCCCCGCCTCTGTTTCCCCATATCTGATTCCCGGCCTCTGATTCCCCGCCTCTGATTCCCCATATCTGATTCCCTGCCTCTGATTCCCCAACTCTGATTCCCCGCCTCTGATTCCCCAGCTCTGAATCCCCGCCTCTGATTCCCCGCGTCTGATTCCCTGCCTCTGATTCCCCGCCTTGATTCCCCATCTCTGATTCACAACCTCTGATTCCCCACCTCTGATTCCCTATATTTGATTCCCCGCCTCTGTTTCCCCACCTCTGATTCCCCGCCTCTGATTCCCCATATCTGATTCCCCGCCTCTGATTGCCCACCTCTGATTCCCAGCCTCTGATTCGCCAGCTCTGATTCCCCGCCTCTGATTCCCCACATCTGATTCCCTGCCTCTGATTCCCCGCCTCTGATTCCCCATCTCTGATTCACCGCCTTTGATTCGCCACCTCTGATTCCCCATATCTGATTCCCCACCTCTGTTTCCCAGCCTCTGATTCCCCGCCTCTGATTCTCCATATCTCATTCCCTGCCTCTGAATCCCGATCTCTGATTCCCGGACTCTGATTCCCCTCCTCTGATTCCCGGCCTCTTATTCCCAGCATCTGATTCCCGGCCTCTGATTCCCGGCCTCTGATTCCCTGCTTCTGATTCCCTGCCTCTGATTCCCCATCTCTGATTCCGCACATCTGATTCCCTGCCTCTGATTCCACACCTCTGATTCCCCATATCTGATCCCCGCCTCTGTTTCCCTGCCTCTGATTCCCCGCCTCTGTTTCCCTATATCTAATTCCCCACCTCTGATGCCCCAACTCTGATTCCCCGCCTCTGATTCCCCAGCTCTGATTCCCCGCCTCTGATTCCCTGCATCCGATTCCCCATATCTGATTCCCCGCCTCAGTTTCCCCGCCTCTGATTCCCCGCCTCTGTTTCCCCATATCTGATTCCCGCCTCTGATTCCCAACTATGATTCCCCGCCTCTGATTCCCCAGCTCTGATTCCCTGCCTCTGATTCCCCGCGTTCTATTCCCTGCCTCTGATTCCCCGCCTATGATTCCCCATCACTGATTCACCACCTCTGATTCCCTACCTCTGATTCCCCATATCTAATTCCCCGCCTCTGTTTGCCCGCCTCTGATTCCCCGCCTCTGTTTCCCCATATCTGATTCCCCGCCTCTGAATCCCCAACTCTGATTCCCTGCCTCAGATTCCCCAGCTCTGATTCCCCGCCTTTGATTCCCCCCGTCTGATTCCCAGCCTCTGAATCCCCGTGTCTGATTTCCTGCCTCTGATTCCCCGCCTCTGATTCCCCATCTCTGATTCACCGCCTCTGATTCCCCACCTCTGATTCCCCATCTCTGATTCCGCACATCCAATTCCCTGCCTCTGATTCCCCAACTCTGATTCCCCACCTCTGATTCCCCAGCTCTGATTCCCCGCCTCAGATTCCCCGCGTCTGATTCCCTGCCTCTGATTCCCCGCCTCTAATTCCCTGCCTCTGATTCCCCATATCTGATTCCCCGCCTCTGATTCCCCAACTCTGATTCCCCGCTTCTGATTCCCCAGCTCTGAATCCCCGCCTCTGATTCCCAGCGTCTGATTCCCTGCCTCTGATTCCCCGCCTCTGATTCCCCATCTGTGATTCACAACCTCTGATGCCCCACCTCTGATTCCCCATATCTGATACCCCGCCTCTGTTTCCCCGCCTCTGATTCCCCGCCTCTGATTCCCCATATCTGATTCCCCGCCTCTGATTGCCCACCTCTGATTCCCCGCGTCTGATACCCTGCCTCTGATTCCCCGCCTCTGATTTCCCATCTCTGATTCACCACCTCTGATTCCCGGCCTCTGATTCCCCATCTCTGATTCTGCACATCCGATTCCCTGCCTATGATTCCCCACCTCTGATTCCCCGCCTCTGATTCCCCATATCTGATTCCCTGCCTCTGTTTCCCCGCCTCTGATTCCCTACCTCTGTTTCCACATATCTGATTCCCCGCCTCTGATTCCCCAACTCTAATACCCCGCCTCTGATTCCCCAGCTCTGATTCCCCGCCTCTGATTCCCCGCATCTGATTCCCTGCCTCTGATTCCCCGCCTCTGATTGCAGGCCTCTGATTCCCATCATCTGATTCCGGCCTCTGATTCCCGGCCTCTGATTCCCTGCTTCTGATTCTGATTCCCTGCCTCTGATTCCCCATCTCTGATTCCGCACATCTGATTCCCTGCCTCTGATTCCCCACCTCTGATTCCCCATATCTGATTCCCCGCCTCTGTTTCCCCGCCTCTGATTCCCCGCCTCTGTTTCCCAATATCTAAGTCCCCACCTCTGATTCCCCAAATCTGATTCCCCACCTCTGATTCCCCAGCTCTGATTCCCCGCCTCTGATTCCCCGCATCTGATTCCCTGCCTCTGATTCCCAACCTCTGATTCCCCACCTCTGATTACCCATATCTGATTCCCCGCCTCTGTTTCCCCGCCTCGGATTCCCCGCCTCAGTTTCCCCATATCTGATTACCGGCCTCTGATTCCCCGCCTCTGATTCCCCGCCTCTGATTCCCTGCCTCTGATTCCCCATCTCCGATTCCCTGCCTCTGATTCCCAACCTCTGATTCCCCACCTCTGATTCCCCATATCTGATTCCCCGCCTCTGTTTCCCCGCCTCTGATTCCCCGCCTCTGATTCCCAACTCTGATTCCCCGCCTCTGATTCCCCAGCTCTGATTCCCCGTGTTTGATTCCCTCCCTCTGATTCCCTGCCCTGATTCCCCATCTCTGTTTCACCGCCTTTGATTCGCCACCTCTGATTCCACATATCTGATTCCCCGCCTCTGTTTCCCCGACTCTGATTCCTTTCCTCTGATTCCCAACCTCTGATTCCACACCTCTGATTCCCCATATCTGATTCCCCGCCTCTATTTCCCCATATCTGAATCCCCGCCTCTGATTCCCCAACTCTGATTCCCCGCCTCTGATTCCCCAGCTCTGATTCCCCGACTCTGATTCCCGGCGTCCGATTCCCTGCCTCTGATTCCCCGCCTCTGATTCCCCATCTCTGATTCCCCGCCTCTGATTCCCCGTGTCTGATTCCCTGCCTCTGATTCCCCGCCTCTGATTCCCCGCCTCTGATTCCCTGACACTGAATCCCTGCCACTGATTCCCCACCTCTGATTCCCCATATCTGATTCCCCGCCTCTGTTTCCCCGCCTCTGATTCCCCGCCTCTGATTCCCCATATCTGATTCCCTGCCTCTGATTCCCCAACTCTGATTCCCCGCCTCTGATTCCCCAGCTCTGAATCCCCGCCTCTGATTCCCCGTGTCTGATTCCCTGCCTCTGATTCCCCGCCTTGATTCCCCATCTCTGATTCACAACCTCTGATTCCCCACCTCTGATTCCCTATATTTGATTCCCCGCCTCTGTTTCCCCGCCTCTGATTCCCCGCCTCTGATTCCCCATATCTGATTCCCCGCCTCTGATTGCCCACCTCTGATTCCCCGCCTCTGATTCGCCAGCTCTGATTCCCCGCCTCTGATTCCCCGCATCTGATTCCCTGCCTCTGATTCCCCGCCTCTGATTCCCCATCTCTGATTCACCGCCTTTGATTCGCCACCTCTGATTCCCCATATCTGATTCCCCACCTCTGTTTCCCGGCCTCTGATTCCCCGCCTCTGATTCTCCATATCTCATTCCCCGCCTCTGAATCCCCATCTCTGATTCCCGGACTCTGATTCCCCACCTCTGATTCCCGGCCTCTTATTCCCAGCATCTGATTCCCGGCCTCTGATTCCCGGCCTCTGATTCCCCGCTTCTGATTCTGATTCCCTGCCTCTGATTCCCCATCTCTGATTCCGCACATCTGATTCCCTGCCTCTGATTCCCCACCTCTGATTCCCCATATCTGATTCCCCGCCTCTGTTTCCCCGCCTCTGATTCCCCGCCTCTGTTTCCCTATATCTAATTCCCCACCTCTGATGCCCCAACTCTGATTCCCCGCCTCTGATTCCCCAGCTCTGATTCCCCGCCTCTGATTCCCCGCATCCGATTCCCCATATCTGATTCCCCGCCTCTGTTTCCCCGCCTCTGATTCCCCGCCTCTGTTTCCCCATATCTGATTCCCCGCCTCTGATTCCCAACTATGATTCCCCGCCTCTGATTCCCCAGCTCTGATTCCCTGCATCTGATTCCCTGCGTTCTATTCCCTGCCTCTGATTCCCCGCCTGTGATTCCCCATCACTGATTCACCACCTCTGATTCCCCACCTCTGATTCCCCATATCTAATTCCCCGCCTCTGTTTGCCCGCCTCTGATTCCCCGCCTCTGTTTCCCCATATCTGATTCCCCGTCTCTGAATCCCCAACTCTGATTCCCTGCCTCTGATTCCCCAGCTCTGATTCCCCGCCTTTGATTCCCCCCGTCTGATTCCCAGCCTCTGAATCCCCGTGTCTGATTTCCTTCCTCTGATTCCCCGCCTCTGATTCCCCATCTCTGATTCCTCTGATTCCCCACATCTGATTCCCCATCTCTGATTCCGCACATCCGATTCCCTGCCTCTGATTCCCCAACTCTGATTCCCCGCCTCTGTTTCCCAATATCTAAGTCCCCACCTCTGATTCCCCAAATCTGATTCCCCACCTCTGATTCCCAATATCTAAGTCCCCACCTCTGATTCCCCAAATCTGATTCCCCACCTCTGATTCCCCAGCTCTGATTCCCCGCCTCTGATTCCCCGCATCTGATACCCTGCATCTGATTCCAAGCCTCTGATTCCCTGCCTCTGATTCCCAACCTCTGATTCCCCATATCTGATTCCCCGCCTCTTTTTCCCAATATCTAAGTCCCCACCTCTGATTCCCCAAATCTGATTCCCCACCTCTGATTCCCCAGCTCTGATTCCCCGCCTCTGATTCCCCGCATCTGATACCCTGCATCTGATTCCAAGCCTCTGATTCCCTGCCTCTGATTCCCAACCTCTGATTCCCCACCTCTGATTCCCCATATCTGATTCCCCGCCTCTGTTTCCCCGCCCCGGATTCCCCGCCTCTGTTTCCCCATATCTGATTCCCGGCCTCTGATTCCCCGCCTCTGATTCCCCATATCTGATTCCCTGCCTCTGATTCCCCAACTCTGATACCCCGCCTCTGATTCCCCAGCTCTGAATCCCCGCCTCTGATTCCCCGCGTCTGATTCCCTGCCTCTGATTCCCCGCCTTGATTCCCCATCTCTGATTCACAACCTCTGATTCCCCACCTCTGATTCCCTATATTTGATTCCCCGCCTCTGTTTCCCCACCTCTGATTCCCCGCCTCTGATTCCCCATATCTGATTCCCCGCCTCTGATTGCCCACCTCTGATTCCCAGCCTCTGATTCGCCAGCTCTGATTCCCCGCCTCTGATTCCCCGCATCTGATTCCCTGCCTCTGATTCCCCGCCTCTGATTCCCCATCTCTGATTCACCGCCTTTGATTCGCCACCTCTGATTCCCCATATCTGATTCCCCACCTCTGTTTCCCCGCCTCTGATTCCCCACCTCTGATTCTCCATATCTCATTCCCCGCCTCTGAATCCCCATCTCTGATTCCCGGACTCTGATTCCCCTCCTCTGATTCCCGGCCTCTTATTCCCAGCATCTGATTCCCGGCCTCTGATTCCCGGCCTCTGATTCCCTGCTTCTGATTCCCTGCCTCTGATTCCCCATCTCTGATTCCGCACATCTGATTCCCTGCCTCTGATTACCCACCTCTGATTCCCCATATCTGATTCCCCGCCTCTGTTTCCCCGCCTCTGATTCCCCGCCTCTGTTTCCCTATATCTAATTCCCCACCTCTGATGCCCCAACTCTGATTCCCCGCCTCTGATTACCCAGCTCTGATTCCCCGCCTCTGTTTCCCCATATCTGATTCCCCGCCTCTGAATCCCCAACTCTGATTCCCTGCCTCAGATTCCCCAGCTCTGATTCCCCGCCTTTGATTCCCCCCGTCTGATTCCCAGCCTCTGAATCCCCGTGTCTGATTTCCTGCCTCTGATTCCCCGCCTCTGATTCCCCATCTCTGATTCACCGCCTCTGATTCCCCACCTCTGATTCCCCATCTCTGATTCCGCACATCCAATTCCCTGCCTCTGATTCCCCAACTCTGATTCCCCACCTCTGATTCCCCAGCTCTGATTCCCCACCTCAGATTCCCCGCGTCTGATTCCCTGCCTCTGATTCCCTGCCTCTGATTCCCTGCCTCTGATTCCCCATATCTGATTCCCCGCCTCTGATTCCCCAACTCTGATTCCCCGCTTCTGATTCCCTGCCTCTGACTCCCCGCCTCTGATTCCCCATCTGTGATTCACAACCTCTGATGCCCCACCTCTGATTCCCCATATCTGATTCCCTGCCTCTGTTTCCCCGCCTCTGATTCCCCACCTCTGTTTCCCCATATCTGATTCCCCGCCTCCGATTCCCCAACTCTAATACCCCGCCTCTGATTCCCCAGCTCTGATTCCCCGCCTCTGATTCCCCGCATCTGATTCCCTGCCTCTGATTCCCCGCCTCTGATTCCCTGCCTCTGATTCCCCGCCTTGATTCCCCATCTCTGATTCACAACCTCTGATTCCCCACCTCTGATTCCCTATATTTGATTCCCCGCCTCTGTTTCCCCACCTCTGATTCCCCGCCTCTGATTCCCCATATCTGATTCCCCGCCTCTGATTGCCCACCTCTGATTCCCAGCCTCTGATTCGCCAGCTCTGATTCCCCGCCTCTGATTCCCCGCATCTGATTCCCTGCCTCTGATTCCCCGCCTCTGATTCCCCATCTCTGATTCACCGCCTTTGATTCGCCACCTCTGATTCCCCATATCTGATTCCCCACCTCTGTTTCCCCGCCTCTGATTCCCCACCTCTGATTCTCCATATCTCATTCCCCGCCTCTGAATCCCCATCTCTGATTCCCGGACTCTGATTCCCCTCCTCTGATTCCCGGCCTCTTATTCCCAGCATCTGATTCCCGGCCTCTGATTCCCGGCCTCTGATTCCCTGCTTCTGATTCCCTGCCTCTGATTCCCCATCTCTGATTCCGCACATCTGATTCCCTGCCTCTGATTCCCCACCTCTGATTCCCCATATCTGATTCCCCGCCTCTGTTTCCCCGCCTCTGATTCCCCGCCTCTGTTTCCCTATATCTAATTCCCCACCTCTGATGCCCCAACTCTGATTCCCCGCCTCTGATTCCCCAGCTCTGATTCCCCGCCTCTGATTCCCTGCATCCGATTCCCCATATCTGATTCCCCGCCTCTGTTTCCCCGCCTCTGATTCCCCGCCTCTGTTTCCCCATATCTGATTCCTGCCTCTGATTCCCAACTATGATTCCCCGCCTCTGATTCCCCAGCTCTGATTCCCTGCCTCTGATTCCCCGCGTTCTATTCCCTGCCTCTGATTCCCCGCCTGTGATTCCCCATCACTGATTCACCACCTCTGATTCCCTACCTCTGATTCCCCATATCTAATTCCCCGCCTCTGCTTGCCCGCCTCTGATTCCCCGCCTCTGTTTCCCCATATCTGATTCCCCGCCTCTGAATCCCCAACTCTGATTCCCTGCCTCAGATTCCCCAGCTCTGATTCCCCGCCTTTGATTCCCCCCGTCTGATTCCCAGCCTCTGAATCCCCGTGTCTGATTTCCTGCCTCTGATTCCCCGCCTCTGATTCCCCATCTCTGATTCACCGCCTCTGATTCCCCACCTCTTATTCCCCATCTCTGATTCCGCACATCCAATTCCCTGCCTCTGATTCCCCAACTCTGATTCCCCACCTCTGATTCCCCAGCTCTGATTCCCCGCCTCAGATTCCCCGCGTCTGATTCCCTGCCTCTGATTCCCTGCCTCTGATTCCCTGCCTCTGATTCCCCATATCTGATTCCCCGCCTCTGATTCCCCAACTCTGATTCCCCGCTTCTGATTCCCTGCCTCTGATTCCCCGCCTCTGATTCCCCATCTGTGATTCACAACCTCTGATGCCCCACCTCTGATTCCCCATATCTGATTCCCTGCCTCTGTTTCCCCGCCTCTGATTCCCCACCTCTGTTTCCCCATATCTGATTCCCCGCCTCCGATTCCCCAACTCTAATACCCCGCCTCTGATTCCCCAGCTCTGATTCCCCGCCTCTGATTCCCCGCATCTGATTCCCTGCCTCTGATTCCCCGCCTCTGATTCCAGGCCTCTGATACCCATCATCTGATTCCGGCCTCTGATTCCCGGCCTCTGATTCCCTGCTTCTGATTCTGATTCCCTGCCTCTGATTCCCCATCTCTGATTCCGCACATCTGATTCCCTGCCTCTGATTCCCCACCTCTGATTCCCCATATCTGATTCCCCGCCTCTGTTTCCCCGCCTCTGATTCCCCGCATCTGTTTCCCAATATCTAAGTCCCCACCTCTGATTCCCCAAATCTGATTCGCCGCCTCTGTTTCCCCGCCTCTGATTCCCCGCCTCTGATTCCCCATATCTGATTCCCCGCCTCTGATTGCCCACCTCTGATTCCCCGCGTCTGATACCCTGCCTCTGATTCCCCGCCTCTGATTTCCCATCTCTGATTCTCCACCTCTGATTCCCGGCCTCTGATTCCCCATCTCTGATTCCGCACATCCGATTCCCTGCCTATGATTCCCCAACTCTGATTCCCCACCTCTGATTCCCCAGCTCTGATTCCACGCCTCATATTCCCCGCGTCTGATTCCCTGCCTCTGATTCCCCGCCTCTGAATCCCTGCCTCTGATTCCCCATATCTGATTCCCCGCCTCTGATTCCCCAACTCTGATTCCCCGCTTCTGATTCCCTGCCTCTGATTCCCCGCCTCTGATTCCCCATCTGTGATTCACAACCTCTGATGCCCCACCTCTGATTCCCCATATCTGATTCCCTGCCTCTGTTTCCCTGCCTCTGATTCCCCGCCTCTGTTTCCCCATATCTGATTCCCCGCCTCTGATTCCCCAACTCTAATACCCCGCCTCTGATTCCCCAGCTCTGATTCCCCGCCTCTGATTCCCCGCATCTGATTCCCTGCCTCTGATTCCCCGCCTCTGATTCCAGGCCTCTGATTCCCATCATCTGATTCCGGCCTCTGATTCCCGGCCTCTGATTCCCTGCTTCTGATTCTGATTCCCTGCCTCTGATTCCCCATCTCTGATTCCGCACATCTGATTCCCTGCCTCTGATTCCCCACCTCTGATTCCCCATATCTGATTCCCCGCCTCTGTTTCCCCGCCTCTGATTCCCCGCCTCTGTTTCCCAATATCTAAGTCCCCACCTCTGATTCCCCAAATCTGATTCCCCACCTCTGATTCCCCACCTCTGATTCCCCGCCTCTGATTCCCCGCATCTGATTCCCTGCATCTGATTCCAAGCCTCTGATTCCCTGCCTCTGATTCCCAACCTCTGATTCCCCACCTCTGATTCCCCATATCTGATTCCCCGCCTCTGTTTCCCCGCCTCGGATTCCCCGCTTCAGTTTCCCCATATCTGATTCCCGGCCTCTGATTCCCCGCCTCTGATTCCCCGCCTCTGATTCCCTGCCTCTGATTCCCCATCTCCGATTCCCTGCCTCTGATTCCCAACCTCTGATTCCCCACCTCTGATTCCCCATATCTGATTCCCCGCCTCTGTTTCCCCGCCTCTGATTCCCCGCCTCTGATTCCCAACTCTGATTCCCCGCCTCTGATTCCCCAGCTCTGATTCCCCGTGTTTGATTCCCTGCCTCTGATTCCCTGCCCTGATTCCCCATCTCTGTTTCACCGCCTTTGATTCGCCACCTCTGATTCCACATATCTGATTCCCCGCCTCTGTTTCCCCGACTCTGATTCCCTTCCTCTGATTCCCAACCTCTGATTCCACACCTCTGATTCCCCATATCTGATTCCCCGCCTCTATTTCCCCATATCTGAATCCCCGCCTCTGATTCCCCAACTCTGATTCCCCGCCTCTGATTCCCCAGCTCTGATTCCCCGACTCTGATTCCCGGCGTCCGATTCCCTGCCTCTGATTCCCCGCCTCTGATTCCCCATCTCTGATTCCCCGCCTCTGATTCCCCGTGTCTGATTCCCTGCCTCTGATTCCCCGCCTCTGATTCCCCGCCTCTGATTCCCTGACACTGAATCCCTGCCCCTGATTCCCCACCTCTGATTCCCCATATCTGATTCCCTGCCTCTTTTTCCCCGCATCTGATTCCCTGCCTCTGATTCCCCGCCTCTGATTCCCCATCTCTGATTCCCCACCTCTGATTCCCCGTGTCTGATTCCCTGCCTCTGATTCCCCGCCTCTGAATCCCAGCCTCTGATTCCCCATATCTGATTCCCCGCCTCTGATTCCCTGCCTCTGATTCCCCAGCTCTGATTCCCCGCCTTTGATTCCCCCCGTCTGATTCCCAGCCTCTGAATCCCCGTGTCTGATTTCCTGCCTCTGATTCCCCGCCTCTGATTCCCCATCTCTGATTCACCGCCTCTGATTCCCCATCTCTGATTCCCCACCTCTGATTCCCCATATCTGATTCCCTGCCTCTGTTTCCCCGCCTCTGATTCCCCACCTCTGTTTCCCCATATCTGATTCCCCGCCTCTGATTCCCCAACTCTAATACCCCACCTCTGATTCCCCAGCTCTGATTCCCCGCCTCTGATTCCCCGCATCTGATTCCCTGCTTCTGATTCCCCGCCTCTGATTCCAGGCCTCTGATTCCCAGCATCTGATTCCGGCCTCTGATTCCCGGCCTCTGATTCCCTGCTTCTGATTCTGATTCCCTGCCTCTGATTCCCCATCTCTGATTCCGCACATCTGATTCCTTGCCTCTGATTCCCCACCTCTGATTCCCCATATCTGATTCCCCGCCTGGGTTTCCCCGCCTCTGATTCCCCGCCTTTGTTTCCCAATATCTAAGTCCCCGCCTCTGATTCCCCAAATCTGATTCCCCACCTCTGATTCCCCAGCTCTGATTCCCCGCCTCTGATTCCCCGCATCTGATTCCCTGCATCTGATTCCAAGCCTCTGATTCCCTGCCTCTGATTCCCAACCTCTGATTCCCCACCTCTGATTCCCCATATCTGATTCCCCGCCTCTGTTTCCCCGCCTCGGATTCCCCGCCTCTGTTTCCCCATATCTGATTCCCGGCCTCTGATTCCCCGCCTCTGATTCCCCGCCTCTGATTCAATCCTCTGATTCCCCATCTCCGATTCCCCTCGTCTAATACCCCGCCTCTGATTCTCCGCCACTGATTCACCGCATCTGATTCCACGCCTCTGATTCCCCGCCTCTGATTCCCCGCCTCTGATTCCCCGCCTCTGATTCCCCGCCTATGTTTACCCGCCTCTGATTCCCCGCCTCTGATTCCACGCCTCTGATTCCCCGCCTCTGATTCCCCGCCTCTAATTCCCCGCCTCTGATACCGCACCTCTGATGTCCCGCATCTGATTCAATGCATCTGATTCCCCGCCTCAGATTCCCCGCCTCTGATTTCCCGGCTCTGATTCCCCGCCTCTGATTCCCCACCTATGTTTACCCGCCTCTGTTTACTCGCCTGTTTTCCCGCCTCTGGTTCCCCAACACAGATTCCCTGCCTCAGATTCCCTGCCTCTGATTCCCTGCCCCTGATTCCCTGCCTCTGATTCCCTGCATCTGATTGCCCGCCTCTGATTCCCCGCCTCTGATTCCCCGCCTCTGATTCCCCACCTCTGATTCCCCACTTCTGATTCCCCGCCTCTGATTCACCGCCTCTGTTTCCCCGCCTCTGATTCCCCGCTTCTGATTCCCAACTTCTGATTGCCCGCCTCTGATTCCCTGCCTCTGATTCCCCGCCTCTGATTCCCCACATCTGATTCCCCACTTCTGATTCCCCGCCTCTGATTCCCCGCCTCTGATTCCACGCCTCTGATTCCCCGCCTCTGATTCCCCGCCTCTGATTCCCCGCCTCTGATTCCCCGCCTCTGATTCCCCTCATCTAATACCCCACCTCTGATTCCCCGCCTCTGATTCCCCGCATCTGATTCCCCGCCTCTGATTCCCCGCCTCTGATTCACCGTCTCTGATTCCCCGCCTCTGATTCCCCATCTCTGATTCCCCGCCTCTGATTCCCCGTGTCTGATTCCCTTCCTCTGATTCCCCGCCTCTGATTCCCCGCCTCTGATTCCCTGACACTGAATCCCTGCCCCTGATTCCCCACCTCTGATTCCCCATATCTGATTCCCTGCCTCTTTTTCCCCGCATCTGATTCCCTGCCTCTGATTCCCCGCCTCTGATTCCCCATCTCTGATTCCCCACCTCTGATTCCCCGTGTCTGATTCCCTGCCTCTGATTCCCCGCCTCTGAATCCCAGCCTCTGATTCCCCATATCTGATTCCCCGCCTCTGATTCCCTGCCTCTGATTCCCCAGCTCTGATTCCCCGCCTTTGATTCCCCCCGTCTGATTCCCAGCCTCTGAATCCCCGTGTCTGATTTCCTGCCTCTGATTCCCCGCCTCTGATTCCCCATCTCTGATTCACCGCCTCTGATTCCCCATCTCTGATTCCCCACCTCTGATTCCCCATATCTGATTCCCTGCCTCTGTTTCCCCGCCTCTGATTCCCCACCTCTGTTTCCCCATATCTGATTCCCCGCCTCTGATTCCCCAACTCTAATACCCCACCTCTGATTCCCCAGCTCTGATTCCCCGCCTCTGATTCCCCGCATCTGATTCCCTGCTTCTGATTCCCCGCCTCTGATTCCAGGCCTCTGATTCCCAGCATCTGATTCCGGCCTCTGATTCCCGGCCTCTGATTCCCTGCTTCTGATTCTGATTCCCTGCCTCTGATTCCCCATCTCTGATTCCGCACATCTGATTCCTTGCCTCTGATTCCCCACCTCTGATTCCCCATATCTGATTCCCCGCCTGGGTTTCCCCGCCTCTGATTCCCCGCCTTTGTTTCCCAATATCTAAGTCCCCGCCTCTGATTCCCCAAATCTGATTCCCCACCTCTGATTCCCCAGCTCTGATTCCCCGCCTCTGATTCCCCGCATCTGATTCCCTGCATCTGATTCCAAGCCTCTGATTCCCTGCCTCTGATTCCCAACCTCTGATTCCCCACCTCTGATTCCCCATATCTGATTCCCCGCCTCTGTTTCCCCGCCTCGGATTCCCCGCCTCTGTTTCCCCATATCTGATTCCCGGCCTCTGATTCCCCGCCTCTGATTCCCCGCCTCTGATTCAATCCTCTGATTCCCCATCTCCGATTCCCCTCGTCTAATACCGCGCCTCTGATTCTCCGCCACTGATTCACCGCATCTGATTCCACGCCTCTGATTCCCCGCCTCTGATTCCCCGCCTCTGATTCCCCGCCTCTGATTCCCCGCCTATGTTTACCCGCCTCTGATTCCCCGCCTCTGATTCCACGCCTCTGATTCCCCGCCTCTGATTCCCCGCCTCTAATTCCCCGCCTCTGATACCGCACCTCTGATGTCCCGCATCTGATTCCCTGCATCTGATTCCCCGCCTCAGATTCCCCGCCTCTGATTTCCCGGCTCTGATTCCCCGCCTCTGATTCCCCACCTATGTTTACCCGCCTCTGTTTACTCGCCTGTTTTCCCGCCTCTGGTTCCCCAACACAGATTCCCTGCCTCAGATTCCCTGCCTCTGATTCCCTGCCCCTGATTCCCTGCCTCTGATTCCCTGCATCTGATTGCCCGCCTCTGATTCCCCGCCTCTGATTCCCCGCCTCTGATTCCCCACCTCTGATTCCCCACTTCTGATTCCCCGCCTCTGATTCACCGCCTCTGTTTCCCCGCCTCTGATTCCCCGCTTCTGATTCCCAACTTCTGATTGCCCGCCTCTGATTCCCTGCCTCTGATTCCCCGCCTCTGATTCCCCACATCTGATTCCCCACTTCTGATTCCCCGCCTCTGATTCCCCGCCTCTGATTCCACGCCTCTGATTCCCCGCCTCTGATTCCCCGCCTCTGATTCCCCGCCTCTGATTCCCCGCCTCTGATTCCCCTCATCTAATACCCCACCTCTGATTCCCCGCCTCTGATTCCCCGCATCTGATTCCCCGCCTCTGATTCCCCGCCTCTGATTCACCGTCTCTGATTCCCCGCCTCTGATTCCCTGCCTCTGATTCCCCGCCTATGTTTACCCGCCTCTGTTTACCCGCCTGTTTCCCCGCCTCTGATTCCCCACCTCAGATTCCCTACCTCAGATTCCGTGACAATGATTCCCTGCCTCTGATTCCCTGCCTCTGATTCCCTGCATCTGAATGCCCATCTCTGATTCTCAACCTCTGATACCCCGCCTCTGATTCCCCACCTCTGATTCCCCGCTTCTGATTCCCCGCCTCTGATTCCCCGCCTCTGATTCCCCGCCTCTGATTCCCCGCCTCTGATTCCCCACCTCTGATTCACTGCCTCCCTTTCCGCTCAACTTTCCTGGCCTACGTTTCCCCACATATCTTTCCCCGCCTCTGATTCCCTGCCTCTGATTCCCCGCCTCTGATTCCCCGCCTCTGATTCCCCACCACTGTCTCTACGCCTCTCTTTTGCCTGCACTCTTTCCCCTCCACTCTTTCCGTGCCTCTCTTTCCCTCCCTCAATTTCAACAACTCTGTTTGATCTGTTCTGTGTAACTCATTTTCAACATACAAGTTCCAACCACTATGTTTCGCCCATCTCTTTCGCCGCCTCTATTTATGCACCTATGTTTACCCGCTTCTGTTTACCCGCCTGTTTCCCCACATCTCTTTCCCCACCTCTGATTCCACGCCTCTGATTCGCCGCCTCTGATTGCCCCCCTCTGATTCCCTGCCTCTGATTCCCCGCCTCTGATTCCCCGCCTCTGATTCACCGCCTCCCTTTACGTGCATCTTTCCTGGCCTACGTTTCCCCACATCTATTTCCCCACCTCTGATTCCACGCCTCAGATTCGCCGTCTCTGATTTCCCGCCTCTGATTCCCTGCCTCTGATTCCCCGCCTCTGATTCCCCGCCTCTGATTCCCCGCCTCTGATTCCATGCCTCTGATTCCCCGCCTCTGATTCCCCGCCTCTGATTCCCCGCCTCTGATTCCCCTCCTCTGATACCCCGCCTCTGATTCCCCACCTCTGATTCCCCGCATCTGATTCTCCGCCTCTGATTCCCCGCCTCTGATTCCCTGCCTCTGATTCCGCGCCTCTGATTCCGCGCCTCTGATTCCCCGCCTATGTTTACCCACCTCTGTTTACCCACCTGTTTCCCCGCCTCTGATTCCGCACCTCAGATTCCCTGCCTCAGATTCCCCGCCTCTGATTCTCTGCCTCTGAATCCCCGCCTCTGATTCCCCACCTCTGATTCCCCACTTCTGATTCCCCGCCTCTGATTCCCCGCCTCTGATTCCCCGCCTCTGATTCCCCGCCTCTGATTCCCCACCTCTGATTCAGTGCCTCCCTTTCCGCTCAACTTTCCTGGCCTTCTTTTCCCCACATATCTTTCCCCGCCTCTGATTTCCCGCCTCTGATTCCATGCCTCTGATTCCCCGCCTATGTTTACCCACCTCTGTTAACCCGCCTGTTTTCCCTCCTCTGATTCCCCACCACAGATTCCCTGCCTCAGATTCCCTGCCTCAGATTCCCTGCATCAGATTCCCTTCATTTGATTCCCTGCGTCTGATTCCCTGCCTCTGATTCCCTGCATCTGATTGCCCGCCTCTGATTCCCCGCCTCTGATTCCCCGCCTCTGATTCTCCACGTCTGATTCCCCACTTCTGATTCCCCGCCTCTGATTCCCCGCCTCTGATTCCCCACCTCTGATTCACCGCCTCTGATTCCCCGCCTCTGATTCCCCGCCTCTGATTCCCCACTTCTGATTGCCCGCCTCTGATTCCACGCCTCTGATTCCCCGCCTCTGATTCCCCACCTCTGATTCCACGCCTCTGATTCCCCACCTCTGATTCCCCACTTCTGAATCCCCACCTCTGATTCTCCGCCTCTGATACCCTGCCTCTGATAACTTTTTACTGATTCCCTGCCTCAGATTCCCTGCCTCCGATTCCCTGCCTCAGATTCCCTGCCTCAGATTCCCTGCATCAGATTCCCTTCATCTGATTCCCTGCCTCTGATTCCCCGCCTCTGAATCCCCGCCTCTGATTCCCCACCTCTGTCTCTACGCCTCTATTTTGACTGCACTCTTTCCCCTCCACTCTTTCTGTGCCTCTCTTTCCCTCCCTCAATTTCAACAACTCTGTTTGATCTGTTCTGTGTACCTAATTTTCAACACACAAGTTCCAACCACTATGTTTCGCCCATCTCTTTCGCTGCCTCTATTTATGCAGCTATGTTTACCCGCTTCTGTTTACCCGCCTGTTTCCCCACATCTCTTTCCCCACCTCTGATTCCACGCCTCTGATTCCCCGCCTCTGATTCCCCGCCTCTGAATCCCCGCCTCTGATACACCGCCTCCCTTTCCGCGCAACTTTCCTGGCCTACGTTTCCCCACATCTCTTTCCCCACCTCTGATTCCACGCCTCAGATTCGCCGCCTCTGATTTCCCGCCTCTGATTCCCTGCCTCTGATTCCCTTCCTCTGATTCCCCACCTCTGATTCCCCCCTCTGATTCACCGCCTCTGATTCCCAGCCTCTGATTCCCCACCTCTGATTCCCCGCCTCTGATTCCCTGCCTGTCTTTCCCTGCCTCTATTTCCGTGTCTCTTTCTCTGCATCTCGTTTCCCACATCTCATTTCCCCCTTCTGATAACCCGCATCAGATTCCCTGACACAGATTCCCTGCCTCAGATTCCCTGGCTCAGATTCCCTGCATCAGATTCCCTTCATCTGATTCCCTGCCTCTGATTCCCCGCCTCTGATTCCCCACCTCTGATTCCCTGCCTCAGATTCCCTGCCTCTGATTCCCTGCCTCTGATTCCCTGCCTCTGATTTCCTGCATCAGATTCCCCGCCTCTGATTCTCCGCCTCTGATTCCCCGCCTCTGATTCCCCGCCTCTGATTCGCCGCCTCTGATTCCCCGCCTCTGATTTCCCACCTCTGATTCCCTGCCTCTGATAACCTGCCTCTGATTCCCTGCCTCTGATTCTCTGCCTCTGATTCCCGGCCTCTGAGTCCCCACCTCTGATTCCCCGTGTCCGATTCCGCACCCATGTTTCACCACTTCTGTTGCTCTGCTTCTGATTTCCCGGCTCAGATTCACCGGCTCTGATTCCGCACCTCTGATTCCACGCCTCTCTTTCTGTGTCTCTGATTCCCCGCCTCTGATTCCACGCCTCTGATTACCCGCCTCTGATACCCTGCCTCTCTTTCCCTGCCTCTATATCCGTGCCTCTTTCTCTGCATCTCGTTTCCCACATCTCATTTCCCCCTTCTGATAACCCGCATCAGATTCCCTGCCACAGATTCCCTGCCTCAGATTCCCTGCCTCAGATTCCCTGCATCAGATTCCCTTCATCTGATTCCCTGCCTCTGATTCCCCGCCTCTGATTCCCCACCTCTGATTCCCCACCTCTGATTCCCCGCCTCTGATTCCCTGCCTCTGATTCCCCAACTCTGATTCCCCGCTTCTGATTCCCCAGCTCTGAATTCCCGCCTCTGATTCCCCGCGTCTGATTCCCTGCCTCTGATTCCCCGCCTCTGATTCCCCATCTGTGATTCACAACCTCTGATGCCCCACCTCTGATTCCCCATATCTGATTCCCTGCCTCTCTTTCCCCGCCTCTGATTCCCCACCTCTGTTTCCCCATATCTGATTCCCCGCCTCTGATTCCCCAACTCTAATACCCCGCCTCTGATTCCCCAGCTCTGATTCCCCGCCTCTGATTCCCCGCATCTGATTCCCTGCCTCTGATTCCCCGCCTCTGATTCCAGGCCTCTGATTCCCAGCATCTGATTTCGGCCTCTGATTCCCGGCCTCTGATTCCCTGCTTCTGATTCTGATTCCCTGCCTCTGATTCCCCATCTCTGATTCCGCACATCTGATTCCCTGCCTCTGATTCCCCACCTCTGATTCCCCATATCTGATTCCCCGCCTCTGTTTCCCCGCCTCTGATTCCCCGCCTCTGTTTCCCAATATCTAAGTCCCCACCACTGATTCCCCAAATCTGATTCCCCACCTCTGATTCCCCAGCTCTGATTCCCCGCCTCTGATTCCCCGCATCTGATACCCTGCATCTGATTCCAAGCCTCTGATTCCCTGCCTCTGATTCCCAACCTCTGATTCCCCACCTCTGATTCCCCATATCTGATTCCCCGCCTCTGTTTCCCCGCCTCGGATTCCCCGCCTCTGTTTCCCCATATCTGATTCCCGGCCTCTGATTCCCCGCATCTGATTCCCCATATCTGATTCCCTGCCTCTGATTCCCCAGCTCTGAATCCCCGCCTCTGATTCCCCGCGTCTGATTCCCTGCCTCTGATTCCCCGCCTTGATTCCCCATCTCTGATTCACAACCTCTGATTCCCCACCTCTGATTCCCTATATTTGATTCCCCGCCTCTGTTTCCCCACCTCTGATTCCCCGCCTCTGATTCCCCATATCTGATTCCCCGCCTCTGATTGCCCACCTCTGATTCCCAGCCTCTGATTCGCCAGCTCTGATTCCCCGCCTCTGATTCCCCGCATCTGATTCCCTGCCTCTGATTCCCCGCCTCTGATTCCCCATCTCTGATTCACCGCCTTTGATTCGCCACCTCTGATTCCCCATATCTGATTCCCCACCTCTGTTTCCCCGCCTCTGATTCCCCGCCTCTGATTCTCCATATCTCATTCCCTGCCTCTGAATCCCCATCTCTGATTCCCGGACTCTGATTCCCCTCCTCTGATTCCCGGCCTCTTATACCCAGCATCTGATTCCCGGCCTCTGATTCCCGGCCTCTGATTCCCTGCTTCTGATTCCCTGCCTCTGATTCCCCATCTCTGATTCCGCACATCTGATTCCCTGCCTCTGATTCCCCACCTCTGATTCCCCATATCTGATCCCCGCCTCTGTTTCCCCGCCTCTGATTCCCCGCCTCTGTTTCCCTATATCTAATTCCCCACCTCTGATGCCCCAACTCTGATTCCCCGCCTCTGATTCCCCAGCTCTGATTCCCCGCCTCTGATTCCCTGCATCCGATTCCCCATATCTGATTCCCCGCCTCAGTTTCCCCGCCTCTGATTCCCCGCCTCTGTTTCCCCATATCTGATTCCCGCCTCTGATTCCCAACTATGATTCCCCGCCTCTGATTCCCCAGCTCTGATTCCCTGCCTCTGATTCCCCGCGTTCTATTCCCTGCTTCTGATTCCCCGCCTGTGATTCCCCATCACTGATTCACCACCTCTGATTCCCTACCTCTGATTCCCCATATCTAATTCCCCGCCTCTGTTTGCCCGCCTCTGATTCCCCGCCTCTGTTTCCCCATATCTGATTCCCCGCCTCTGAATCCCCAACTCTGATTCCCTGCCTCAGATTCCCCAGCTCTGATTCCCCGCCTTTGATTCCCCCCGTCTGATTCCCAGCCTCTGAATCCCTGTGTCTGATTTCCTGCCTCTGATTCCCCGCCTCTGATTCCCCATCTCTGATTCACCGCCTCTGATTCCCCACCTCTGATTCCCCATCTCTGATTCCGCACATCCAATTCCCTGCCTCTGATTCCCCAACTCTGATTCCCCACCTCTGATTCCCCAGCTCTGATTCCCCGCCTCAGATTCCCCGCGTCTGATTCCCTGCCTCTGATTCCCCGCCTCTGATTCCCTGCCTCTGATTCCCCATATCTGATTCCCCGCCTCTGATTCCCCAACTCTGATTCCCCGCTTCTGATTCCCCAGCTCTGAATCCCCGCCTCTGATTCCCAGCGTCTGATTCCCTGCCTCTGATTCCCCACCTCTGATTCCCCATCTGTGATTCACAACCTCTGATGCCCCACCTCTGATTCCCCATATCTGATACCCCGCCTCTGTTTCCCCGCCTCTGATTCCCCGCCTCTGATTCCCCATATCTGATTCCCCGCCTCTGATTGCCCACCTCTGATTCCCCGCGTCTGATACCCTGCCTCTGATTCCCCGCCTCTGATTTCCCATCTCTGATTCACCACCTCTGATTCCCGGCCTCTGATTCCCCATCTCTGATTCCACACATCCGATTCCCTGCCTATGATTCCCCACCTCTGATTCCCCGCCTCTGATTCCCCATATCTGATTCCCTGCCTCTGTTTCCCCGCCTCTGATTCCCTACCTCTGTTTCCCCATATCTGATTCCCCGCCTCTGATTCCCCAACTCTAATACCCCGCCTCTGATTCCCCAGCTCTGATTCCCCGCCTCTGATTCCCCGCATCTGATTCCCTGCCTCTGATTCCCCGCCTCTGATTCCAGGCCTCTGATTCCCATCATCTGATTCCGGCCTCTGATTCCCGGCCTCTGATTCCCTGCTTCTGATTCTGATTCCCTGCCTCTGATTCCCCATCTCTGATTCCGCACATCTGATTCCCTGCCTCTGATTCCCCACCTCTGATTCCCCATATCTGATTCCCCGCCTCTGTTTCCCCGCCTCTGATTCCCCGCCTCTGTTTCCCCGCCTCTGATTCGCCACCTCTGATTCCCCAAATCTGATTCCCCACCTCTGATTCCCCATATCTGATTCCCCGCCTCTGTTTCCCCGCCTCGGATTCCCCGCCTCAGTATCCCCATATCTGATTACCGGCCTCTGATTCCCCGCCTCTGATTCCCCGCCTCTGATTCCCTGCCTCTGATTCCCCATCTCCAATTCCCTGCCTCTGATTCCCAACCTCTGATTCCCCACCTCTGATTCCCCATATCTGATTCCCCGCCTCTGTTTCCCCGCCTCTGATTCCCCGCCTCTGATTCCCAACTCTGATTCCCCGCCTCTGATTCCCCAGCTCTGATTCCCCGTGTTTGATTCCCTCCCTCTGATTCCCTGCCCTGATTCCCCATCTCTGTTTCACCGCCTTTGATTCGCCACCTCTGATTCCACATATCTGATTCCCCGCCTCTGTTTCCCCGACTCTGATTCCTTTCCTCTGATTCCCAACCTCTGATTCCACACCTCTGATTCCCCATATCTGATTCCCCGCCTCTATTTCCCCATATCTGAATCCCCGCCTCTGATTCCCCAACTCTGATTCCCCGCCTCTGATTCCCCAGCTCTGATTCCCCGACTCTGATTCCCGGCGTCCGATTCCCTGCCTCTGATTCCCCGCCTCTGATTCCCCATCTCTGATTCCCCGCCTCTGATTCCCCGTGTCTGATTCCCTGCCTCTGATTCCCCGCCTCTGATTCCCCGCCTCTGATTCCCTGACACTGAATCCCTGCCCCTGATTCCCCACCTCTGATTCCCCATATCTGATTCCCCGCCTCTGTTTCCCCGCCTCTGATTCCCCGCCTCTGATTCCCCATATCTGATTCCCTGCCTCTGATTCCCCAACTCTGATTCCCCGCCTCTGATTCCCCAGCTCTGAATCCCCGCCTCTGATTCCCCGTGTCTGATTCCCTGCCTCTGATTCCCCGCCTTGATTCCCCATCTCTGATTCACAACCTCTGATTCCCCACCTCTGATTCCCTATATTTGATTCCCCGCCTCTGTTTCCCCGCCTCTGATTCCCCGCCTCTGATTCCCCATATCTGATTCCCCGCCTCTGATTGTCCACCTCTGATTCCCCGCCTCTGATTCGCCAGCTCTGATTCCCCGCCTCTGATTCCCCGCATCTGATTCCCTGCCTCTGATTCCCCGCCTCTGATTCCCCATCTCTGATTCACCGCCTTTGATTCGCCACCTCTGATTCCCCATATCTGATTCCCCACCTCTGTTTCCCGGCCTCTGATTCCCCGCCTCTGATTCTCCATATCTCATTCCCCGCCTCTGAATCCCCATCTCTGATTCCCGGACTCTGATTCCCCACCTCTGATTCCCGGCCTCTTATTCCCAGCATCTGATTCCCGGCCTCTGATTCCCGGCCTCTGATTCCACGCTTCTGATTCTGATTCCCTGCCTCTGATTCCCCATCTCTGATTCCGCACATCTGATTCCCTGCCTCTGATTCCCCACCTCTGATTCCCCATATCTGATTCCCCGCCTCTGTTTCCCCGCCTCTGATTCCCCGCCTCTGTTTCCCTATATCTAATTCCCCACCTCTGATGCCCCAACTCTGATTCCCCGCCTCTGATTCCCCAGCTCTGATTCCCAGCCTCTGATTCCCCGCATCCGATTCCCCATATCTGATTCCCCGCCTCTGTTTCCCCGCCTCTGATTCCCCGCCTCTGTTTCCCCATATCTGATTCCCCGCCTCTGATTCCCAACTATGATTCCCCGCCTCTGAATCCCCAGCTCTGATTCCCTGCGTCTGATTCCCTGCGTTCTATTCCCTGCCTCTGATTCCCCGCCTGTGATTCCCCATCACTGATTCACCACCTCTGATTCCCCACCTCTGATTCCCCATATCTAATTCCCCGCCTCTGTTTGCCCGCCTCTGATTCCCCGCCTCTGTTTCCCAATATCTGATTCCCCGTCTCTGAATCCCCAACTCTGATTCCCTGCCTCTGATTCCCCAGCTCTGATTCCCCGCCTTTGATTCCCCCCGTCTGATTCCCAGCCTCTGAATCCCCGTGTCTGATTTCCTGCCTCTGATTCCCCGCCTCTGATTCCCCATCTCTGATTCCTCTGATTCCCCACATCTGATTCCCCATCTCTGATTCCGCACATCCGATTCCCTGCCTCTGATTCCCCAACTCTGATTCCCCACCTCTGATTCCCCAGCTCTGATTCCCCGCCTCAGATTCCCCGCGTCTGATTCCCTGCCTCTGATTCCCCGCCTCTGATTCCCCATCTCTGATTCCCCACCTCTGATTCCCCGTGTCTGATTCCCTGCCTCTGATTCCCCGCCTCTGAATCCCAGCCTCTGATTCCCCATATCTGATTCCCCGCCTCTGATTCCCTGCCTCTGATTCCCCAGCTCTGATTCCCCGCCTTTGATTCCCCCCGTCTGATTCCCAGCCTCTGAATCCCCGTGTCTGATTTCCTGCCTCTGATTCCCCGCCTCTGATTCCCCATCTCTGATTCACCGCCTCTGATTCCCCATCTCTGATTCCCCACATCTGATTCCCCATATCTGATTCCCTGCCTCTGTTTCCCCGCCTCTGATTCCCCACCTCTGTTTCCCCATATCTGATTCCCCGCCTCTGATTCCCCAACTCTAATACCCCACCTCTGATTCCCCGCCTCTGATTCCCTGCCTCTGATTCCGCGCCTCTGATTCCGCGCCTCTGATTCCCCGCCTATGTTTACCCACCTCTGTTTACCCACCTGTTTCCCCGCCTCTGATTCCGCACCTCAGATTCCCTGCCTCAGATTCCCCGCCTCTGATTCTCTGCCTCTGAATCCCCGCCTCTGATTCCCCACCTCTGATTCCCCACTTCTGATTCCCCGCCTCTGATTCCCCGCCTCTGATTCCCCGCCTCTGATTCCCCGCCTCTGATTCCCCACCTCTGATTCAGTGCCTCCCTTTCCGCTCAACTTTCCTGGCCTTCTTTTCCCCACATATCTTTCCCCGCCTCTGATTTCCCGCCTCTGATTCCACGCCTCTGATTCCCCGCCTATGTTTACCCACCTCTGTTTACCCGCCTGTTTTCCCTCCTCTGATTCCCCACCACAGATTCCCTGCCTCAGATTCCCTGCCTCAGATTCCCTGCATCAGATTCCCTTCATTTGATTCCCTGCGTCTGATTCCCTGCCTCTGATTCCCTGCATCTGATTGCCCGCCTCTGATTCCCCGCCTCTGATTCCCCGCCTCTGATTCCCCACGTCTGATTCCCCACTTCTGATTCCCCGCCTCTGATTCCCCGCCTCTGATTCCCCACCTCTGATTCACCGCCTCTGATTCCCCGCCTCTGATTCCCCGCCTCTGATTCCCCACTTCTGATTGCCCGCCTCTGATTCCACGCCTCTGATTCCCCACCTCTGATTCCCCACCTCTGATTCCCCACTTCTGATTCCCCACCTCTGATTCCCCGCCTCTGATTCCACGCCTCTGATTCCCCACCTCTGATTCCCCACTTCTGAATCCCCACCTCTGATTCTCCGCCTCTGATACCCTGCCTCTGATAACTTTTTACTGATTCCCTGCCTCAGATTCCCTGCCTCCGATTCCCTGCCTCAGATTCCCTGCCTCAGATTCCCTGCATCAGGTTCCCTTCATCTGATTCCCTGCCTCTGATTCCCCGCCTCTGAATCCCCGCCTCTGATTCCCCACCTCTGTCTCTACGCCTCTATTTTGACTGCACTCTTTCCCCTCCACTCTTTCTGTGCCTCTCTTTCCCTCCCTCAATTTCAACAACTCTGTTTGATCTGTTCTGTGTACCTAATTTTCAACACACAAGTTCCAACCACTATGTTTCGCCCATCTCTTTCGCTGCCTCTATTTATGCAGCTATGTTTACCCGCTTCTGTTTACCCGCCTGTTTCCCCACATCTCTTTCCCCACCGCTGATTCCACGCCTCTGATTCCCCGCCTCTGATTCCCCGCCTCTGAATCCCCGCCTCTGATACACCGCCTCCCTTTCCGCGCAACTTTCCTGGCCTACGTTTCCCCACATCTCTTTCCCCACCTCTGATTCCACGCCTCAGATTCGCCGCCTCTGATTTCCCGCCTCTGATTCCCTGCCTCTGATTCCCTGCCTCTGATTCCCCACCTCTGATTCCCCCCTCTCATTCCCCGCCTCTGATTCCCAGCCTCTGATTCCCCACCTCTGATTCCCCGCCTCTGATTCCCTGCCTGTCTTTCCCTGCCTCTATTTCCGTGTCTCTTTCTCTGCATCTTGTTTCCCACATCTCATTTCCCCCTTCTGATAACCCGCATCAGATTCCCTGACACAGATTCCCTGCCTCAGATTCCCTGCCTCAGATTCCCTGCATCAGATTCCCTTCATCTGATTCCCTGCCTCTGATTCCCCGCCTCTGATTCCCCACCTCTGATTCCCTGCCTCAGATTCCCTGCCTCTGATTCCCTGCCTCTGATTCCCTGCCTCTGATTTCCTGCATCAGATTCCCCGCCTCTAATTCTCCGCCTCTGATTCCCCAACTCTAATACCCCGCCTCTGATTCCCCAGCTCTGATTCCCCGCCTCTGATTCCCCGCATCTGATTCCCTGCCTCTGATTCCCCGCCTCTGATTCCAGGCCTCTGATTCCCATCATCTGATTCCGGCCTCTGATTCCCGGCCTCTGATTCCCTGCTTCTGATTCTGATTCCCTGCCTCTGATTCCCCATCTCTGATTCCGCACATCTGATTCCCTGCCTCTCATTCCCCACCTCTGATTCCCCATATCTTATTCCCCGCCTCTGTTTCCCCGCCTCTGATTCCCCGCCTCTGTTTCCCAATATCTAAGTCCCCACCTCTGATTCCCCAAATCTGATTCGCCGCCTCTGTTTCCCCGCCTCTGATTCCCCGCCTCTGATTCCCCATATCTGATTCCCCGCCTCTGATTGCCCACCTATGATTCCCCGCGTCTGATACCCTGCCTCTGATTCCCCGCCTCTGATTTCCCATCTCTGATTCACCACCTCTGATTCCCGGCCTCTGATTCCCCATCTCTGATTCCGCACATCCGATTCCCTGCCTATGATTCCCCAACTCTGATTCCCCACCTCTGATTCCCCAGCTCTGATTCCCCGCCTCATATTCCCCGCGTCTGATTCCCTGCCTCTGATTCCCCGCCTCTGAATCCCTGCCTCTGATTCCCCATATCTGATTCCCCGCCTCTGATTCCCCAACTCTGATTCCCCGCTTCTGATTCCCTGCCTCTGATTCCCCGCCTGTGATTCCCCATCACTGATTCACCACCTCTGATTCCCTACCTCTGATTCCCCATATCTAATTCCCCGCCTCTGTTTGCCCGCCTCTGATTCCCCGCCTCTGTTTCCCCATATCTGATTCCCCGCCTCTGAATCCCCAACTCTGATTCCCTGCCTCAGATTCCCCAGCTCTGATTCCCCGCCTTTGATTCCCCCCGTCTGATTCCCAGCCTCTGAATCCCTGTGTCTGATTTCCTGCCTCTGATTCCCCGCCTCTGATTCCCCATCTCTGATTCACCGCCTCTGATTCCCCACCTCTGATTCCCCATCTCTGATTCCGCACATCCAATTCCCTGCCTCTGATTCCCCAACTCTGATTCCCCACCTCTGATTCCCCAGCTCTGATTCCCCGCCTCAGATTCCCCGCGTCTGATTCCCTGCCTCTGATTCCCCGCCTCTGATTCCCTGCCTCTGATTCCCCATATCTGATTCCCCGCCTCTGATTCCCCAACTCTGATTCCCCGCTTCTGATTCCCCAGCTCTGAATCCCCGCCTCTGATTCCCAGCGTCTGATTCCCTGCCTCTGATTCCCCACCTCTGATTCCCCATCTGTGATTCACAACCTCTGATGCCCCACCTCTGATTCCCCATATCTAATACCCCGCCTCTGTTTCCCCGCCTCTGATTCCCCGCCTCTGATTCCCCATATCTGATTCCCCGCCTCTGATTGCCCACCTCTGATTCCCCGCGTCTGATACCCTGCCTCTGATTCCCCGCCTCTGATTTCCCATCTCTGATTCACCACCTCTGATTCCCGGCCTCTGATTCCCCATCTCTGATTCCACACATCCGATTCCCTGCCTATGATTCCCCACCTCTGATTCCCCGCCTCTGATTCCCCATATCTGATTCCCTGCCTCTGTTTCCCCGCCTCTGATTCCCTACCTCTGTTTCCCCATATCTGATTCCCCGCCTCTGATTCCCCAACTCTAATACCCCGCCTCTGATTCCCCAGCTCTGATTCCCCGCCTCTGATTCCCCGCATCTGATTCCCTGCCTCTGATTCCCCGCCTCTGATTCCAGGCCTCTGATTCCCATCATCTGATTCCGGCCTCTGATTCCCGGCCTCTGATTCCCTGCTTCTGATTCTGATTCCCTGCCTCTGATTCCCCATCTCTGATTCCGCACATCTGATTCCCTGCCTCTGATTCCCCACCTCTGATTCCCCATATCTGATTCCCCGCCTCTGTTTCCCCGCCTCTGATTCCCCGCCTCTGTTTCCCCGCCTCTGATTCGCCACCTCTGATTCCCCAAATCTGATTCCCCACCTCTGATTCCCCATATCTGATTCCCCGCCTCTGTTTCCCCGCCTCTGATTCCCCGCCTCTGATTCCCAACTCTGATTCCCCGCCTCTGATTCCCCAGCTCTGATTCCCCGTGTTTGATTCCCTCCCTCTGATTCCCTGCCCTGATTCCCCATCTCTGTTTCACCGCCTTTGATTCGCCACCTCTGATTCCACATATCTGATTCCCCGCCTCTGTTTCCCCGACTCTGATTCCTTTCCTCTGATTCCCAACCTCTGATTCCACACCTCTGATTCCCCATATCTGATTCCCCGCCTCTATTTCCCCATATCTGAATCCCCGCCTCTGATTCCCCAACTCTGATTCCCCGCCTCTGATTCCCCAGCTCTGATTCCCCGACTCTGATTCCCGGCGTCCGATTCCCTGCCTCTGATTCCCCGCCTCTGATTCCCCATCTCTGATTCCCCGCCTCTGATTCCCCGTGTCTGATTCCCTGCCTCTGATTCCCCGCCTCTGATTCCCCGCCTCTGATTCCCTGACACTGAATCCCTGCCCCTGATTCCCCACCTCTGATTCCCCATATCTGATTCCCCGCCTCTGTTTCCCCGCCTCTGATTCCCCATATCTGATTCCCTGCCTCTGATTCCCCAACTCTGATTCCCCGCCTCTGATTCCCCAGCTCTGAATCCCCGCCTCTGATTCCCCGTGTCTGATTCCCTGCCTCTGATTCCCCGCCTTGATTCCCCATCTCTGATTCACAACCTCTGATTCCCCACCTCTGATTCCCTATATTTGATTCCCCGCCTCTGTTTCCCCGCCTCTGATTCCCCGCCTCTGATTCCCCATATCTGATTCCCCGCCTCTGATTGTCCACCTCTGATTCCCCGCCTCTTATTCGCCAGCTCTGATTCCCCGCCTCTGATTCCCCGCATCTGATTCCCTGCCTCTGATTCCCCGCCTCTGATTCCCCATCTCTGATTCACCGCCTTTGATTCGCCACCTCTGATTCCCCATATCTGATTCCCCACCTCTGTTTCCCGGCCTCTGATTCCCCGCCTCTGATTCTCCATATCTCATTCCCCGCCTCTGAATCCCCATCTCTGATTCCCGGACTCTGATTCCCCACCTCTGATTCCCGGCCTCTTATTCCCAGCATCTGATTCCCGGCCTCTGATTCCCGGCCTCTGATTCCACGCTTCTGATTCTGATTCCCTGCCTCTGATTCCCCATCTCTGATTCCGCACATCTGATTCCCTGCCTCTGATTCCCCACCTCTGATTCCCCATATCTGATTCCCCGCCTCTGTTTCCCCGCCTCTGATTCCCCGCCTCTGTTTCCCTATATCTAATTCCCCACCTCTGATGCCCCAACTATGATTCCCCGCCTCTGATTCCCCAGCTCTGATTCCCAGCCTCTGATTCCCCGCATCCGATTCCCCATATCTGATTCCCCGCCTCTGTTTCCCCGCCTCTGATTCCCCGCCTCTGTTTCCCCATATCTGATTCCCCGCCTCTGATTCCCAACTATGATTCCCCGCCTCTGAATCCCCAGCTCTGATTCCCTGCGTCTGATTCCCTGCGTTCTATTCCCTGCCTCTGATTCCCCGCCTGTGATTCCCCATCACTGATTCACCACCTCTGATTCCCCACCTCTGATTCCCCATATCTAATTCCCCGCCTCTGTTTGCCCGCCTCTGATTCCCCGCCTCTGTTTCCCAATATCTGATTCCCCGTCTCTGAATCCCCAACTCTGATTCCCTGCCTCTGATTCCCCAGCTCTGATTCCCCGCCTTTGATTCCCCCCGTCTGATTCCCAGCCTCTGAATCCCCGTGTCTGATTTCCTGCCTCTGATTCCCCGCCTCTGATTCCCCATCTCTGATTCCTCTGATTCCCCACATCTGATTCCCCATATCTGATACCCCGCCTCTGTTTCCCCGCCTCTGATTCCCCGCCTCTGATTCCCCACCTCTGATTCCCCGCCTCTGATTCCCCATATCTGATTCCCTGCCTCTGTTTCCCCGCCTCTGATTCCCTACCTCTGTTTCCCCATATCTGATTCCCCGCCTCTGATTCCCCAACTCTAATACCCCGCCTCTGATTCCCCAGCTCTGATTCCCCGCCTCTGATTCCCCGCATCTGATTCCCTGCCTCTGATTCCCCGCCTCTGATTCCAGGCCTCTGATTCCCATCATCTGATTCCGGCCTCTGATTCCCGGCCTCTGATTCCCTGCTTCTGATTCTGATTCCCTGCCTCTGATTCCCCATCTCTGATTCCGCACATCTGATTCCCTGCCTCTGATTCCCCACCTCTGATTCCCCATATCTGATTCCCCGCCTCTGTTTCCCCGCCTCTGATTCCCCGCCTCTGTTTCCCCGCCTCTGATTCGCCACCTCTGATTCCCCAAATCTGATTCCCCACCTCTGATTCCCCATATCTGATTCCCCGCCTCTGTTTCCCCGCCTCTGATTCCCCGCCTCTGATTCCCAACTCTGATTCCCCGCCTCTGATTCCCCAGCTCTGATTCCCCGTGTTTGATTCCCTCCCTCTGATTCCCTGCCCTGATTCCCCATCTCTGTTTCACCGCCTTTGATTCGCCACCTCTGATTCCACATATCTGATTCCCCGCCTCTGTTTCCCCGACTCTGATTCCTTTCCTCTGATTCCCAACCTCTGATTCCACACCTCTGATTCCCCATATCTGATTCCCCGCCTCTATTTCCCCATATCTGAATCCCCGCCTCTGATTCCCCAACTCTGATTCCCCGCCTCTGATTCCCCAGCTCTGATTCCCCGACTCTGATTCCCGGCGTCCGATTCCCTGCCTCTGATTCCCCGCCTCTGATTCCCCATCTCTGATTCCCCGCCTCTGATTCCCCGTGTCTGATTCCCTGCCTCTGATTCCCCGCCTCTGATTCCCCGCCTCTGATTCCCTGACACTGAATCCCTGCCCCTGATTCCCCACCTCTGATTCCCCATATCTGATTCCCCGCCTCTGTTTCCCCGCCTCTGATTCCCCGCCTCTGATTCCCCATATCTGATTCCCTGCCTCTGATTCCCCAACTCTGATTCCCCGCCTCTGATTCCCCAGCTCTGAATCCCCGCCTCTGATTCCCCGTGTCTGATTCCCTGCCTCTGATTCCCCGCCTTGATTCCCCATCTCTGATTCACAACCTCTGATTCCCCACCTCTGATTCCCTATATTTGATTCCCCGCCTCTGTTTCCCCGCCTCTGATTCCCCGCCTCTGATTCCCCATATCTGATTCCCCGCCTCTGATTGTCCACCTCTGATTCCCCGCCTCTGATTCGCCAGCTCTGATTCCCCGCCTCTGATTCCCCGCATCTGATTCCCTGCCTCTGATTCCCCGCCTCTGATTCCCCATCTCTGATTCACCGCCTTTGATTCGCCACCTCTGATTCCCCATATCTGATTCCCCACCTCTGTTTCCCGGCCTCTGATTCCCCGCCTCTGATTCTCCATATCTCATTCCCCGCCTCTGAATCCCCATCTCTGATTCCCGGACTCTGATTCCCCACCTCTGATTCCCGGCCTCTTATTCCCAGCATCTGATTCCCGGCCTCTGATTCCCGGCCTCTGATTCCACGCTTCTGATTCTGATTCCCTGCCTCTGATTCCCCATCTCTGATTCCGCACATCTGATTCCCTGCCTCTGATTCCCCACCTCTGATTCCCCATATCTGATTCCCCGCCTCTGTTTCCCCGCCTCTGATTCCCCGCCTCTGTTTCCCTATATCTAATTCCCCACCTCTGATGCCCCAACTCTGATTCCCCGCCTCTGATTCCCCAGCTCTGATTCCCAGCCTCTGATTCCCCGCATCCGATTCCCCATATCTGATTCCCCGCCTCTGTTTCCCCGCCTCTGATTCCCCGCCTCTGTTTCCCCATATCTGATTCCCCGCCTCTGATTCCCAACTATGATTCCCCGCCTCTGAATCCCCAGCTCTGATTCCCTGCGTCTGATTCCCTGCGTTCTATTCCCTGCCTCTGATTCCCCGCCTGTGATTCCCCATCACTGATTCACCACCTCTGATTCCCCACCTCTGATTCCCCATATCTAATTCCCCGCCTCTGTTTGCCCGCCTCTGATTCCCCGCCTCTGTTTCCCAATATCTGATTCCCCGTCTCTGAATCCCCAACTCTGATTCCCTGCCTCTGATTCCCCAGCTCTGATTCCCCGCCTTTGATTCCCCCCGTCTGATTCCCAGCCTCTGAATCCCCGTGTCTGATTTCCTGCCTCTGATTCCCCGCCTCTGATTCCCCATCTCTGATTCCTCTGATTCCCCACATCTGATTCCCCATCTCTGATTCCGCACATCCGATTCCCTGCCTCTGATTCCCCAACTCTGATTCCCCACCTCTGATTCCCCAGCTCTGATTCCCCGCCTCAGATTCCCCGCGTCTGATTCCCTGCCTCTGATTCCCCGCCTCTGATTCCCCATCTCTGATTCCCCACCTCTGATTCCCCGTGTCTGATTCCCTGCCTCTGATTCCCCGCCTCTGAATCCCAGCCTCTGATTCCCCATATCTGATTCCCCGCCTCTGATTCCCTGCCTCTGATTCCCCAGCTCTGATTCCCCGCCTTTGATTCCCCCCGTCTGATTCCCAGCCTCTGAATCCCCGTGTCTGATTTCCTGCCTCTGATTCCCCGCCTCTGATTCCCCATCTCTGATTCACCGCCTCTGATTCCCCATCTCTGATTCCCCACATCTGATTCCCCATATCTGATTCCCTGCCTCTGTTTCCCCGCCTCTGATTCCCCACCTCTGTTTCCCCATATCTGATTCCCCGCCTCTGATTCCCCAACTCTAATACCCCACCTCTGATTCCCCGCCTCTGATTCCCTGCCTCTGATTCCGCGCCTCTGATTCCGCGCCTCTGATTCCCCGCCTATGTTTACCCACCTCTGTTTACCCACCTGTTTCCCCGCCTCTGATTCCGCACCTCAGATTCCCTGCCTCAGATTCCCCGCCTCTGATTCTCTGCCTCTGAATCCCCGCCTCTGATTCCCCACCTCTGATTCCCCACTTCTGATTCCCCGCCTCTGATTCCCCGCCTCTGATTCCCCGCCTCTGATTCCCCGCCTCTGATTCCCCACCTCTGATTCAGTGCCTCCCTTTCCGCTCAACTTTCCTGGCCTTCTTTTCCCCACATATCTTTCCCCGCCTCTGATTTCCCGCCTCTGATTCCACGCCTCTGATTCCCCGCCTATGTTTACCCACCTCTGTTTACCCGCCTGTTTTCCCTCCTCTGATTCCCCACCACAGATTCCCTGCCTCAGATTCCCTGCCTCAGATTCCCTGCATCAGATTCCCTTCATTTGATTCCCTGCGTCTGATTCCCTGCCTCTGATTCCCTGCATCTGATTGCCCGCCTCTGATTCCCCGCCTCTGATTCCCCGCCTCTGATTCCCCACGTCTGATTCCCCACTTCTGATTCCCCGCCTCTGATTCCCCGCCTCTGATTCCCCACCTCTGATTCACCGCCTCTGATTCCCCGCCTCTGATTCCCCGCCTCTGATTCCCCACTTCTGATTGCCCGCCTCTGATTCCACGCCTCTGATTCCCCACCTCTGATTCCCCACCTCTGATTCCCCACTTCTGATTCCCCACCTCTGATTCCCCGCCTCTGATTCCACGCCTCTGATTCCCCACCTCTGATTCCCCACTTCTGAATCCCCACCTCTGATTCTCCGCCTCTGATACCCTGCCTCTGATAACTTTTTACTGATTCCCTGCCTCAGATTCCCTGCCTCCGATTCCCTGCCTCAGATTCCCTGCCTCAGATTCCCTGCATCAGGTTCCCTTCATCTGATTCCCTGCCTCTGATTCCCCGCCTCTGAATCCCCGCCTCTGATTCCCCACCTCTGTCTCTACGCCTCTATTTTGACTGCACTCTTTCCCCTCCACTCTTTCTGTGCCTCTCTTTCCCTCCCTCAATTTCAACAACTCTGTTTGATCTGTTCTGTGTACCTAATTTTCAACACACAAGTTCCAACCACTATGTTTCGCCCATCTCTTTCGCTGCCTCTATTTATGCAGCTATGTTTACCCGCTTCTGTTTACCCGCCTGTTTCCCCACATCTCTTTCCCCACCGCTGATTCCACGCCTCTGATTCCCCGCCTCTGATTCCCCGCCTCTGAATCCCCGCCTCTGATACACCGCCTCCCTTTCCGCGCAACTTTCCTGGCCTACGTTTCCCCACATCTCTTTCCCCACCTCTGATTCCACGCCTCAGATTCGCCGCCTCTGATTTCCCGCCTCTGATTCCCTGCCTCTGATTCCCTGCCTCTGATTCCCCACCTCTGATTCCCCCCTCTCATTCCCCGCCTCTGATTCCCAGCCTCTGATTCCCCACCTCTGATTCCCCGCCTCTGATTCCCTGCCTGTCTTTCCCTGCCTCTATTTCCGTGTCTCTTTCTCTGCATCTTGTTTCCCACATCTCATTTCCCCCTTCTGATAACCCGCATCAGATTCCCTGACACAGATTCCCTGCCTCAGATTCCCTGCCTCAGATTCCCTGCATCAGATTCCCTTCATCTGATTCCCTGCCTCTGATTCCCCGCCTCTGATTCCCCACCTCTGATTCCCTGCCTCAGATTCCCTGCCTCTGATTCCCTGCCTCTGATTCCCTGCCTCTGATTTCCTGCATCAGATTCCCCGCCTCTAATTCTCCGCCTCTGATTCCCCAACTCTAATACCCCGCCTCTGATTCCCCAGCTCTGATTCCCCGCCTCTGATTCCCCGCATCTGATTCCCTGCCTCTGATTCCCCGCCTCTGATTCCAGGCCTCTGATTCCCATCATCTGATTCCGGCCTCTGATTCCCGGCCTCTGATTCCCTGCTTCTGATTCTGATTCCCTGCCTCTGATTCCCCATCTCTGATTCCGCACATCTGATTCCCTGCCTCTCATTCCCCACCTCTGATTCCCCATATCTTATTCCCCGCCTCTGTTTCCCCGCCTCTGATTCCCCGCCTCTGTTTCCCAATATCTAAGTCCCCACCTCTGATTCCCCAAATCTGATTCGCCGCCTCTGTTTCCCCGCCTCTGATTCCCCGCCTCTGATTCCCCATATCTGATTCCCCGCCTCTGATTGCCCACCTATGATTCCCCGCGTCTGATACCCTGCCTCTGATTCCCCGCCTCTGATTTCCCATCTCTGATTCACCACCTCTGATTCCCGGCCTCTGATTCCCCATCTCTGATTCCGCACATCCGATTCCCTGCCTATGATTCCCCAACTCTGATTCCCCACCTCTGATTCCCCAGCTCTGATTCCCCGCCTCATATTCCCCGCGTCTGATTCCCTGCCTCTGATTCCCCGCCTCTGAATCCCTGCCTCTGATTCCCCATATCTGATTCCCCGCCTCTGATTCCCCAACTCTGATTCCCCGCTTCTGATTCCCTGCCTCTGATTCCCCGCCTCTGATTCCCCATCTGTGATTCACAACCTCTGATGCCCCACCTCTGATTCCCCATATCTGATTCCCTGCCTCTGTTTCCCCGCCTCTGATTCCCCGCCTCTGTTTCCCCATATCTGATTCCCCGCCTCTGATTCCCCAACTCTAATACCCCGCCTCTGATTCCCCAGCTCTGATTCCCCGCCTCTGATTCCCCGCATCTGATTCCCTGCCTCTGATTCCCCGCCTCTGATTCCCCAACTCTAATACCCCGCCTCTGATTCCCCAGCTCTGATTCCCCGCCTCTGATTCCCCGCATCTGATTCCCTGCCTCTGATTCCCCGCCTCTGATTCCCGGCCTCTGATTCCCTGCTTCTGATTCTGATTCCCTGCCTCTGATTCCCCATCTCTGATTCCGCACATCTGATTCCCTGCCTCTGATTCCCCACCTCTGATTCCCCATATCTGATTCCCCGCCTCTGTTTCCCCGCCTCTGATTCCCCGCCTCTGTTTCCCAATATCTAAGTCCCCACCTCTGATTCCCCAAATCTGATTCCCCACCTCTGATTCCCCACCTCTGATTCCCCGCTTCTGATTCCCCGCATCTGATTCCCTGCATCTAATTCCAAGCCTCTGATTCCCTGCCTCTGATTCCCAACCTCTGATTCCCCACCTCTGATTCCCCATATCTGATTCCCCGCCTCTGTTTCCCCGCCTCGGATTCCCCGCTTCAGTTTCCCCATATCTGATTCCCGGCCTCTGATTCCCCGCCTCTGATTCCCCGCCTCTGATTCCCTGCCTCTGATTCCCCATCTCCGATTCCCTGCCTCTGATTCCCAACCTCTGATTCCCCACCTCTGATTCCCCATATCTGATTCCCCGCCTCTGTTTCCCCGCCTCTGATTCCCCGCCTCTGATTCCCAACTCTGATTCCCCGCCTCTGATTCCCCAGCTCTGATTCCCCGTGTTTGATTCCCTGCCTCTGATTCCCTGCCCTGATTCCCCATCTCTGTTTCACCGCCTTTGATTCGCCACCTCTGATTCCACATATCTGATTCCCCGCCTCTGTTTCCCCGACTCTGATTCCCTTCCTCTGATTCCCAACCTCTGATTCCACACCTCTGATTCCCCATATCTGATTCCCCGCCTCTATTTCCCCATATCTGAATCCCCGCCTCTGATTCCCCAACTCTGATTCCCCGCCTCTGATTCCCCAGCTCTGATTCCCCGACTCTGATTCCCGGCGTCCGATTCCCTGCCTCTGATTCCCCGCCTCTGATTCCCCATCTCTGATTCCCCGCCTCTGATTCCCCGTGTCTGATTCCCTGCCTCTGATTCCCCGCCTCTGATTCCCCGCCTCTGATTCCCTGACACTGAATCCCTGCCCCTGATTCCCCACCTCTGATTCCCCATATCTGATTCCCTGCCTCTTTTTCCCCGCATCTGATTCCCTGCCTCTGATTCCCCGCCTCTGATTCCCCATCTCTGATTCCCCACCTCTGATTCCCCGTGTCTGATTCCCTGCCTCTGATTCCCCGCCTCTGAATCCCAGCCTCTGATTCCCCATATCTGATTCCCTGCCTCTGATTCCCTGCCTCTGATTCCCCAGCTCTGATTCCCCGCCTTTGATTCCCCCCGTCTGATTCCCAGCCTCTGAATCTCCGTGTCTGATTTCCTGCCTCTGATTCCCCGCCTCTGATTCCCCATCTCTGATTCACCGCCTCTGATTCCCCATCTCTGATTCCCCACCTCTGATTCCCCATATCTGATTCCCTGCCTCTGTTTCCCCGCCTCTGATTCCCCACCTCTGTTTCCCCATATCTGATTCCCCGCCTCTGATTCCCCAACTCTAATACCCCACCTCTGATTCCCCAGCTCTGATTCCCCGCCTCTGATTCCCCGCATCTGATTCCCTGCCTCTGATTCCCCGCCTCTGATTCCAGGCCTCTGATTCCCAGCATCTGATTCCGGCCTCTGATTCCCGGCCTCTGATTCCCTGCTTCTGATTCTGATTCCCTGCCTCTGATTCCCCATCTCTGATTCCGCACATCTGATTCCTTGCCTCTGATTCCCCACCTCTGATTCCCCATATCTGATTCCCCGCCTGGGTTTCCCCGCCTCTGATTCCCCGCCTTTGTTTCCCAATATCTAAGTCCCCGCCTCTGATTCCCCAAATCTGATTCCCCACCTCTGATTCCCCAGCTCTGATTCCCCGCCTCTGATTCCCCGCATCTGATTCCCTGCATCTGATTCCAAGCCTCTGATTCCCTGCCTCTGATTCCCAACCTCTGATTCCCCACCTCTGATTCCCCATATCTGATTCCCCGCCTCTGTTTTCCCGCCTCGGATTCCCCGCCTCTGTTTCCCCATATCTGATTCCCGGCCTCTGATTCCCCGCCTCTGATTCCCCGCCTCTGATTCACTGCCTCTGATTCCCCATCTCCGATTCCCCTCGTCTAATACCCCGCCTCTGATTCTCCGCCACTGATTCACCGCATCTGATTCCACGCCTCTGATTCCCCGCCTCTGATTCCCCGCCTCTGATTCCCCGCCTCTGATTCCCCGCCTCTGATTCCCCGCCTATGTTTACCCGCCTCTGATTCCCCGCCTCTGATTCCACGCCTCTGATTCCCCGCCTCTGATTCCCCGCCTCTAATTCCCCGCCTCTGATACCGCACCTCTGATGTCCCGCATCTGATTCCCTGCATCTGATTCCCCGCCTCAGATTCCCCGCCTCTGATTTCCCGGCTCTGATTCCCCGCCTCTGATTCCCCACCTATGTTTACCCGCCTCTGTTTACTCGCCTGTTTTCCCGCCTCTGGTTCCCCAACACAGATTCCCTGCCTCAGATTCCCTGCCTCTGATTCCCTGCCCCTGATTCCCTGCCTCTGTTTCCCTGCATCTGATTGCCCGCCTCTGATTCCCCGCCTCTGATTCCCCGCCTCTGATTCCCCACCTCTGATTCCCCACTTCTGATTCCCCGCCTCTGATTCACCGCCTCTGTTTCCCCGCCTCTGATTCCCCGCTTCTGATTCCCAACTTCTGATTGCCCGCCTCTGATTCCCTGCCTCTGATTCCCCACCTCTGATTCCCCACATCTGATTCCCCACTTCTGATTCCCCGCCTCTGATTCCCCGCCTCTGATTCCACGCCTCTGATTCCCCGCCTCTGATTCCCCGCCTCTGATTCCCCGCCTCTGATTCCCCTCATCTAATACCCCACCTCTGATTCCCCGCCTCTGATTCCCCGCATCTGATTCCCCGCCTCTGATTCCCCGCCTCTGATTCACCGCCTCTGATTCCCCGCCTCTGATTCCCTGCCTCTGATTCCCCGCCTATGTTTACCCGCCTCTGTTTACCCGCCTGTTTCCCCGCCTCTGATTCCCCACCTCAGATTCCCTACCTCAGATTCCGTGACAATGATTCCTTGCCTCTGATTCCCTGCCTCTGATTCCCTGCATCTGAATGCCCATCTCTGATTCTCAACCTCTGATACCCCGCCTCTGATTCCCCACCTCTGATTCCCCGCTTCTGATTCCCCGCCTCTGATTCCCCGCCTCTGATTCCCCGCCTCTGATTCCCCGCCTCTGATTTTCCACCTCTGATTCACTGCCTCCCTTTCCGCTCAACTTTCCTGGCCTACGTTTCCCCACATATCTTTCCCCGCCTCTGATTCCCTGCCTCTGATTCCCCGCCTCTGATTCCCCGCCTCTGATTCCCCACCACTGTCTCTACGCCTCTCTTTTGCCTGCACTCTTTCCCCTCCACTCTTTCCGTGCCTCTCTTTCCCTCCCTCAATTTCAACAACTCTGTTTGATCTGTTCTGTGTAACTCATTTTCAACATACAAGTTCCAACCACTATGTTTCGCCCATCTCTTTCGCCGCCTCTATTTATGCACCTATGTTTACCCGCTTCTGTTTACCCGCCTGTTTCCCCACATCTCTTTCCCCACCTCTGATTCCACGCCTCTGATTCGCCGCCTCTGATTGCCCCCCTCTGATTCCCAGCCTCTGAATCCCCGTGTCTGATTTCCTGCCTCTGATTCCCCGCCTCTGATTCCCCATCTCTGATTCACCGCCTCTGATTCCCCATCTCTGATTCCCCACCTCTGATTCCCCATATCTGATTCCCTGCCTCTGTTTCCCCGCCTCTGATTCCCCACCTCTGTTTCCCCATATCTGATTCCCCGCCTCTGATTCCCCAACTCTAATACCCCACCTCTGATTCCCCAGCTCTGATTCCCCGCCTCTGATTCCCCGCATCTGATTCCCTGCCTCTGATTCCCCGCCTCTGATTCCAGGCCTCTGATTCCCAGCATCTGATTCCGGCCTCTGATTCCCGGCCTCTGATTCCCTGCTTCTGATTCTGATTCCCTGCCTCTGATTCCCCATCTCTGATTCCGCACATCTGATTCCTTGCCTCTGATTCCCCACCTCTGATTCCCCATATCTGATTCCCCGCCTGGGTTTCCCCGCCTCTGATTCCCCGCCTTTGTTTCCCAATATCTAAGTCCCCGCCTCTGATTCCCCAAATCTGATTCCCCACCTCTGATTCCCCAGCTCTGATTCCCCGCCTCTGATTCCCCGCATCTGATTCCCTGCATCTGATTCCAAGCCTCTGATTCCCTGCCTCTGATTCCCAACCTCTGATTCCCCACCTCTGATTCCCCATATCTGATTCCCCGCCTCTGTTTTCCCGCCTCGGATTCCCCGCCTCTGTTTCCCCATATCTGATTCCCGGCCTCTGATTCCCCGCCTCTGATTCCCCGCCTCTGATTCACTGCCTCTGATTCCCCATCTCCGATTCCCCTCGTCTAATACCCCGCCTCTGATTCTCCGCCACTGATTCACCGCATCTGATTCCACGCCTCTGATTCCCCGCCTCTGATTCCCCGCCTCTGATTCCCCGCCTCTGATTCCCCGCCTCTGATTCCCCGCCTATGTTTACCCGCCTCTGATTCCCCGCCTCTGATTCCACGCCTCTGATTCCCCGCCTCTGATTCCCCGCCTCTAATTCCCCGCCTCTGATACCGCACCTCTGATGTCCCGCATCTGATTCCCTGCATCTGATTCCCCGCCTCAGATTCCCCGCCTCTGATTTCCCGGCTCTGATTCCCCGCATCTGATTCCCCACCTATGTTTACCCGCCTCTGTTTACTCGCCTGTTTTCCCGCCTCTGGTTCCCCAACACAGATTCCCTGCCTCAGATTCCCTGCCTCTGATTCCCTGCCCCTGATTCCCTGCCTCTGATTCCCTGCATCTGATTGCCCGCCTCTGATTCCCCGCCTCTGATTCCCCGCCTCTGATTCCCCACCTCTGATTCCCCACTTCTGATTCCCCGCCTCTGATTCACCGCCTCTGTTTCCCCGCCTCTGATTCCCCGCTTCTGATTCCCAACTTCTGATTGCCCGCCTCTGATTCCCTGCCTCTGATTCCCCGCCTCTGATTCCCCACATCTGATTCCCCACTTCTGATTCCCCGCCTCTGATTCCCCGCCTCTGATTCCACGCCTCTGATTCCCCGCCTCTGATTCCCCGCCTCTGATTCCCCGCCTCTGATTCCCCTCATCTAATACCCCACCTCTGATTCCCCGCCTCTGATTCCCCGCATCTGATTCCCCGCCTCTGATTCCCCGCCTCTGATTCACCGCCTCTGATTCCCCGCCTCTGATTCCCTGCCTCTGATTCCCCGCCTATGTTTACCCGCCTCTGTTTACCCGCCTGTTTCCCCGCCTCTGATTCCCCACCTCAGATTCCCCGCTTCTGATTCCCCGCATCTGATTCCCTGCATCTAATTCCAAGCCTCTGATTCCCTGCCTCTGATTCCCAACCTCTGATTCCCCACCTCTGATTCCCCATATCTGATTCCCCGCCTCTGTTTCCCCGCCTCGGATTCCCCGCTTCAGTTTCCCCATATCTGATTCCCGGCCTCTGATTCCCCGCCTCTGATTCCCCGCCTCTGATTCCCTGCCTCTGATTCCCCATCTCCGATTCCCTGCCTCTGATTCCCAACCTCTGATTCCCCACCTCTGATTCCCCATATCTGATTCCCCGCCTCTGTTTCCCCGCCTCTGATTCCCCGCCTCTGATTCCCAACTCTGATTCCCCGCCTCTGATTCCCCAGCTCTGATTCCCCGTGTTTGATTCCCTGCCTCTGATTCCCTGCCCTGATTCCCCATCTCTGTTTCACCGCCTTTGATTCGCCACCTCTGATTCCACATATCTGATTCCCCGCCTCTGTTTCCCCGACTCTGATTCCCTTCCTCTGATTCCCAACCTCTGATTCCACACCTCTGATTCCCCATATCTGATTCCCCGCCTCTATTTCCCCATATCTGAATCCCCGCCTCTGATTCCCCAACTCTGATTCCCCGCCTCTGATTCCCCAGCTCTGATTCCCCGACTCTGATTCCCGGCGTCCGATTCCCTGCCTCTGATTCCCCGCCTCTGATTCCCCATCTCTGATTCCCCGCCTCTGATTCCCCGTGTCTGATTCCCTGCCTCTGATTCCCCGCCTCTGATTCCCCGCCTCTGATTCCCTGACACTGAATCCCTGCCCCTGATTCCCCACCTCTGATTCCCCATATCTGATTCCCTGCCTCTTTTTCCCCGCATCTGATTCCCTGCCTCTGATTCCCCGCCTCTGATTCCCCATCTCTGATTCCCCACCTCTGATTCCCCGTGTCTGATTCCCTGCCTCTGATTCCCCGCCTCTGAATCCCAGCCTCTGATTCCCCATATCTGATTCCCTGCCTCTGATTCCCTGCCTCTGATTCCCCAGCTCTGATTCCCCGCCTTTGATTCCCCCCGTCTGATTCCCAGCCTCTGAATCTCCGTGTCTGATTTCCTGCCTCTGATTCCCCGCCTCTGATTCCCCATCTCTGATTCACCGCCTCTGATTCCCCATCTCTGATTCCCCACCTCTGATTCCCCATATCTGATTCCCTGCCTCTGTTTCCCCGCCTCTGATTCCCCACCTCTGTTTCCCCATATCTGATTCCCCGCCTCTGATTCCCCAACTCTAATACCCCACCTCTGATTCCCCAGCTCTGATTCCCCGCCTCTGATTCCCCGCATCTGATTCCCTGCCTCTGATTCCCCGCCTCTGATTCCAGGCCTCTGATTCCCAGCATCTGATTCCGGCCTCTGATTCCCGGCCTCTGATTCCCTGCTTCTGATTCTGATTCCCTGCCTCTGATTCCCCATCTCTGATTCCGCACATCTGATTCCTTGCCTCTGATTCCCCACCTCTGATTCCCCATATCTGATTCCCCGCCTGGGTTTCCCCGCCTCTGATTCCCCGCCTTTGTTTCCCAATATCTAAGTCCCCGCCTCTGATTCCCCAAATCTGATTCCCCACCTCTGATTCCCCAGCTCTGATTCCCCGCCTCTGATTCCCCGCATCTGATTCCCTGCATCTGATTCCAAGCCTCTGATTCCCTGCCTCTGATTCCCAACCTCTGATTCCCCACCTCTGATTCCCCATATCTGATTCCCCGCCTCTGTTTTCCCGCCTCGGATTCCCCGCCTCTGTTTCCCCATATCTGATTCCCGGCCTCTGATTCCCCGCCTCTGATTCCCCGCCTCTGATTCACTGCCTCTGATTCCCCATCTCCGATTCCCCTCGTCTAATACCCCGCCTCTGATTCTCCGCCACTGATTCACCGCATCTGATTCCACGCCTCTGATTCCCCGCCTCTGATTCCCCGCCTCTGATTCCCCGCCTCTGATTCCCCGCCTCTGATTCCCCGCCTATGTTTACCCGCCTCTGATTCCCCGCCTCTGATTCCACGCCTCTGATTCCCCGCCTCTGATTCCCCGCCTCTAATTCCCCGCCTCTGATACCGCACCTCTGATGTCCCGCATCTGATTCCCTGCATCTGATTCCCCGCCTCAGATTCCCCGCCTCTGATTTCCCGGCTCTGATTCCCCGCCTCTGATTCCCCACCTATGTTTACCCGCCTCTGTTTACTCGCCTGTTTTCCCGCCTCTGGTTCCCCAACACAGATTCCCTGCCTCAGATTCCCTGCCTCTGATTCCCTGCCCCTGATTCCCTGCCTCTGTTTCCCTGCATCTGATTGCCCGCCTCTGATTCCCCGCCTCTGATTCCCCGCCTCTGATTCCCCACCTCTGATTCCCCACTTCTGATTCCCCGCCTCTGATTCACCGCCTCTGTTTCCCCGCCTCTGATTCCCCGCTTCTGATTCCCAACTTCTGATTGCCCGCCTCTGATTCCCTGCCTCTGATTCCCCACCTCTGATTCCCCACATCTGATTCCCCACTTCTGATTCCCCGCCTCTGATTCCCCGCCTCTGATTCCACGCCTCTGATTCCCCGCCTCTGATTCCCCGCCTCTGATTCCCCGCCTCTGATTCCCCTCATCTAATACCCCACCTCTGATTCCCCGCCTCTGATTCCCCGCATCTGATTCCCCGCCTCTGATTCCCCGCCTCTGATTCACCGCCTCTGATTCCCCGCCTCTGATTCCCTGCCTCTGATTCCCCGCCTATGTTTACCCGCCTCTGTTTACCCGCCTGTTTCCCCGCCTCTGATTCCCCACCTCAGATTCCCTACCTCAGATTCCGTGACAATGATTCCTTGCCTCTGATTCCCTGCCTCTGATTCCCTGCATCTGAATGCCCATCTCTGATTCTCAACCTCTGATACCCCGCCTCTGATTCCCCACCTCTGATTCCCCGCTTCTGATTCCCCGCCTCTGATTCCCCGCCTCTGATTCCCCGCCTCTGATTCCCCGCCTCTGATTTTCCACCTCTGATTCACTGCCTCCCTTTCCGCTCAACTTTCCTGGCCTACGTTTCCCCACATATCTTTCCCCGCCTCTGATTCCCTGCCTCTGATTCCCCGCCTCTGATTCCCCGCCTCTGATTCCCCACCACTGTCTCTACGCCTCTCTTTTGCCTGCACTCTTTCCCCTCCACTCTTTCCGTGCCTCTCTTTCCCTCCCTCAATTTCAACAACTCTGTTTGATCTGTTCTGTGTAACTCATTTTCAACATACAAGTTCCAACCACTATGTTTCGCCCATCTCTTTCGCCGCCTCTATTTATGCACCTATGTTTACCCGCTTCTGTTTACCCGCCTGTTTCCCCACATCTCTTTCCCCACCTCTGATTCCACGCCTCTGATTCGCCGCCTCTGATTGCCCCCCTCTGATTCCCAGCCTCTGAATCCCCGTGTCTGATTTCCTGCCTCTGATTCCCCGCCTCTGATTCCCCATCTCTGATTCACCGCCTCTGATTCCCCATCTCTGATTCCCCACCTCTGATTCCCCATATCTGATTCCCTGCCTCTGTTTCCCCGCCTCTGATTCCCCACCTCTGTTTCCCCATATCTGATTCCCCGCCTCTGATTCCCCAACTCTAATACCCCACCTCTGATTCCCCAGCTCTGATTCCCCGCCTCTGATTCCCCGCATCTGATTCCCTGCCTCTGATTCCCCGCCTCTGATTCCAGGCCTCTGATTCCCAGCATCTGATTCCGGCCTCTGATTCCCGGCCTCTGATTCCCTGCTTCTGATTCTGATTCCCTGCCTCTGATTCCCCATCTCTGATTCCGCACATCTGATTCCTTGCCTCTGATTCCCCACCTCTGATTCCCCATATCTGATTCCCCGCCTGGGTTTCCCCGCCTCTGATTCCCCGCCTTTGTTTCCCAATATCTAAGTCCCCGCCTCTGATTCCCCAAATCTGATTCCCCACCTCTGATTCCCCAGCTCTGATTCCCCGCCTCTGATTCCCCGCATCTGATTCCCTGCATCTGATTCCAAGCCTCTGATTCCCTGCCTCTGATTCCCAACCTCTGATTCCCCACCTCTGATTCCCCATATCTGATTCCCCGCCTCTGTTTTCCCGCCTCGGATTCCCCGCCTCTGTTTCCCCATATCTGATTCCCGGCCTCTGATTCCCCGCCTCTGATTCCCCGCCTCTGATTCACTGCCTCTGATTCCCCATCTCCGATTCCCCTCGTCTAATATCCCGCCTCTGATTCTCCGCCACTGATTCACCGCATCTGATTCCACGCCTCTGATTCCCCGCCTCTGATTCCCCGCCTCTGATTCCCCGCCTCTGATTCCCCGCCTCTGATTCCCCGCCTATGTTTACCCGCCTCTGATTCCCCGCCTCTGATTCCACGCCTCTGATTCCCCGCCTCTGATTCCCCGCCTCTAATTCCCCGCCTCTGATACCGCACCTCTGATGTCCCGCATCTGATTCCCTGCATCTGATTCCCCGCCTCAGATTCCCCGCCTCTGATTTCCCGGCTCTGATTCCCCGCATCTGATTCCCCACCTATGTTTACCCGCCTCTGTTTACTCGCCTGTTTTCCCGCCTCTGGTTCCCCAACACAGATTCCCTGCCTCAGATTCCCTGCCTCTGATTCCCTGCCCCTGATTCCCTGCCTCTGATTCCCTGCATCTGATTGCCCGCCTCTGATTCCCCGCCTCTGATTCCCCGCCTCTGATTCCCCACCTCTGATTCCCCACTTCTGATTCCCCGCCTCTGATTCACCGCCTCTGTTTCCCCGCCTCTGATTCCCCGCTTCTGATTCCCAACTTCTGATTGCCCGCCTCTGATTCCCTGCCTCTGATTCCCCGCCTCTGATTCCCCACATCTGATTCCCCACTTCTGATTCCCCGCCTCTGATTCCCCGCCTCTGATTCCACGCCTCTGATTCCCCGCCTCTGATTCCCCGCCTCTGATTCCCCGCCTCTGATTCCCCTCATCTAATACCCCACCTCTGATTCCCCGCCTCTGATTCCCCGCATCTGATTCCCCGCCTCTGATTCCCCGCCTCTGATTCACCGCCTCTGATTCCCCGCCTCTGATTCCCTGCCTCTGATTCCCCGCCTATGTTTACCCGCCTCTGTTTACCCGCCTGTTTCCCCGCCTCTGATTCCCCACCTCAGATTCCCTACCTCAGATTCCGTGACAATGATTCCCTGCCTCTGATTCCCTGCCTCTGATTCCCTGCATCTGAATGCCCATCTCTGATTCTCAACCTCTGATACCCCGCCTCTGATTCCGCACCTCTGATTCCCCGCTTCTGATTCCCCGCCTCTGATTCCCCGCCTCTGATTCCCCGCCTCTGATTCCCCGCCTCTGATTTTCCACCTCTGATTCACTGCCTCCCTTTCCGCTCAACTTTCCTGGCCTACGTTTCCCCACATATCTTTCCCCGCCTCTGATTCCCTGCCTCTGATTCCCCGCCTCTGATTCCCCGCCTCTGATTCCCCACCACTGTCTCTACGCCTCTCTTTTGCCTGCACTCTTTCCCCTCCACTCTTTCCGTGCCTCTCTTTCCCTCCCTCAATTTCAACAACTCTGTTTGATCTGTTCTGTGTAACTCATTTTCAACATACAAGTTCCAACCACTATGTTTTGCCCATCTCTTTCGCCGCCTCTATTTATGCACCTATGTTTACCCGCTTCTGTTTACCCGCCTGTTTCCCCACATCTCTTTCCCCACCTCTGATTCCACGCCTCTGATTCGCCGCCTCTGATTGCCCCCCTCTGATTCCCTGCCTCTGATTCCCCGCCTCTGATTCCCCGCCTCTGATTCACCGCCTCCCTTTACGTGCATCTTTCCTGGCCTACGTTTCCCCACATCTCTTTCCCCACCTCTGATTCCACGCCTCAGATTCGCCGTCTCTGATTTCCCGCCTCTGATTCCCTGCCTCTGATTCCCCGCCTCTGATTCCCCGCCTCTGATTCCCCGTGTCTGATTCCCTGCCTCTGATTCCCCGCCTCTGATTCCCCGCCTCTGATTCCCTGACACTGAATCCCTGCCCCTGATTCCCCACCTCTGATTCCCCATATCTGATTCCCTGCCTCTTTTTCCCCGCATCTGATTCCCTGCCTCTGATTCCCCGCCTCTGATTCCCCATCTCTGATTCCCCACCTCTGATTCCCCATATCTGATTCCCTGCCTCTTTTTCCCCGCATCTGATTCCCTGCCTCTGATTCCCCGCCTCTGATTCCCCATCTCTGATTCCCCACCTCTGATTCCCCGTGTCTGATTCCCTGCCTCTGATTCCCCGCCTCTGAATCCCAGCCTCTGATTCCCCATATCTGATTCCCCGCCTCTGATTCCCTGCCTCTGATTCCCCAGCTCTGATTCCCCGCCTTTGATTCCCCCGTCTGATTCCCAGCCTCTGAATCCCCGTGTCTGATTTCCTGCCTCTGATTCCCCGCCTCTGATTCCCCATCTCTGATTCACCGCCTCTGATTCCCCATCTCTGATTCCCCACCTCTGATTCCCCATATCTGATTCCCTGCCTCTGTTTCCCCGCCTCTGATTCCCCACCTCTGTTTCCCCATATCTGATTCCCCGCCTCTGATTCCCCAACTCTAATACCCCACCTCTGATTCCCCAGCTCTGATTCCCCGCCTCTGATTCCCCGCATCTGATTCCCTGCCTCTGATTCCCCGCCTCTGATTCCAGGCCTCTGATTCCCAGCATCTGATTCCGGCCTCTGATTCCCGGCCTCTGATTCCCTGCTTCTGATTCTGATTCCCTGCCTCTGATTCCCCATCTCTGATTCCGCACATCTGATTCCTTGCCTCTGATTCCCCACCTCTGATTCCCCATATCTGATTCCCCGCCTGGGTTTCCCCGCCTCTGATTCCCCGCCTTTGTTTCCCAATATCTAAGTCCCCGCCTCTGATTCCCCAAATCTGATTCCCCACCTCTGATTCCCCAGCTCTGATTCCCCGCCTCTGATTCCCCACATCTGATTCCCTGCATCTGATTCCAAGCCTCTGATTCCCTGCCTCTGATTCCCAACCTCTGATTCCCCACCTCTGATTCCCCATATCTGATTCCCCGCCTCTGTTTTCCCGCCTCGGATTCCCCGCCTCTGTTTCCCCATATCTGATCCCCGGCCTCTGATTCCCCGCCTCTGATTCCCCGCCTCTGATTCACTGCCTCTGATTCCCCATCTCCGATTCCCCTCGTCTAATACCCCGCCTCTGATTCTCCGCCACTGATTCACCGCATCTGATTCCACGCCTCTGATTCCCCGCCTCTGATTCCCCGCCTCTGATTCCCCGCCTCTGATTCCCCGCCTCTGATTCCCCGCCTATGTTTACCCGCCTCTGATTCCCCGCCTCTGATTCCACGCCTCTGATTCCCCGCCTCTGATTCCCCGCCTCTAATTCCCCGCCTCTGATACCGCACCTCTGATGTCCCGCATCTGATTCCCTGCATCTGATTCCCCGCCTCAGATTCCCCGCCTCTGATTTCCCGGCTCTGATTCCCCGCCTCTGATTCCCCACCTATGTTTACACGCCTCTGTTTACTCGCCTGTTTTCCCGCCTCTGGTTCCCCAACACAGATTCCCCGCCTCTGATTCCCCACCTCTGATTCCCCACTTCTGATTCCCCGCCTCTGATTCACCGCCTCTGTTTCCCCGCCTCTGATTCCCCGCTTCTGATTCCCAACTTCTGATTGCCCGCCTCTGATTCCCTGCCTCTGATTCCCCGCCTCTGATTCCCCACATCTGATTCCCCACTTCTGATTCCCCGCCTCTGATTCCCCGCCTCTGATTCCACGCCTCTGATTCCCCGCCTCTGATTCCCCGCCTCTGATTCCCCGCCTCTGATTCCCCTCATCTAATACCCCACCTCTGATTCCCCGCCTCTGATTCCCCGCATCTGATTCCCCGCCTCTGATTCCCCGCCTCTGATTCACCGCCTCTGATTCCCTGCCTCTGATTCCCTGCCTCTGATTCCCCGCCTATGTTTACCCGCCTCTGTTTACCCGCCTGTTTCCCCGCCTCTGATTCCCCACCTCAGATTCCCTACCTCAGATTCCGTGACAATGATTCCTTGCCTCTGATTCCCTGCCTCTGATTCCCTGCATCTGAATGCCCATCTCTGATTCTCAACCTCTGATACCCCGCCTCTGATTCCCCACCTCTGATTCCCCGCTTCTGATTCCCCGCCTCTGATTCCCCGCCTCTGATTCCCCGCCTCTGATTCCCCGCCTCTGATTTTCCACCTCTGATTCACTGCCTCCCTTTCCGCTCAACTTTCCTGGCCTACGTTTCCCCACATATCTTTCCCCGCCTCTGATTCCCTGCCTCTGATTCCCCGCCTCTGATTCCCCGCCACTGATTCCCCACCACTGTCTCTACGCCTCTCTTTTGCCTGCACTCTTTCCCCTCCACTCTTTCCGTGCCTCTCTTTCCCTCCCTCAATTTCAACAACTCTGTTTGATCTGTTCTGTGTAACTCATTTTCAACATACAAGTTCCAACCACTATGTTTCGCCCATCTCTTTCGCCGCCTCTATTTATGCACCTATGTTTACCCGCTTCTGTTTACCCGCCTGTTTCCCCACATCTCTTTCCCCACCTCTGATTCCACGCCTCTGATTCGCCGCCTCTGATTGCCCCCCTCTGATTCCCTGCCTCTGATTCCCCGCCTCTGATTCCCCGCCTCTGATTCACCGCCTCCCTTTACGTGCATCTTTCCTGGCCTATGTTTCCCCACATCTCTTTCCCCACCTCTGATTCCACGCCTCAGATTCGCCGTCTCTGATTTCCCGCCTCTGATTCCCTGCCTCTGATTCCCCGCCTCTGATTCCCCGCCTCTGATTCCCCGTGTCTGATTCCCTGCCTCTGATTCCCCGCCTCTGATTCCCCGCCTCTGATTCCCTGACACTGAATCCCTGCCCCTGATTCCCCACCTCTGATTCCCCATATCTGATTCCCTGCCTCTTTTTCCCCGCATCTGATTCCCTGCCTCTGATTCCCCGCCTCTGATTCCCCATCCCTGATTCCCCACCTCTGATTCCCCGTGTCTGATTCCCTGCCTCTGATTCCCCGCCTCTGAATCCCAGCCTCTGATTCCCCATATCTGATTCCCCGCCTCTGATTCCCTGCCTCTGATTCCCCAGCTCTGATTCCCCGCCTTTGATTCCCCCCGTCTGATTCCCAGCCTCTGAATCCCCGTGTCTGATTTCCTGCCTCTGATTCCCCGCCTCTGATTCCCCATCTCTGATTCACCGCCTCTGATTCCCCATCTCTGATTCCCCACCTCTGATTCCCCGCCTCTGATTCCCCGCCTCTGATTCCCTGACACTGAATCCCTGCCCCTGATTCCCCACCTCTGATTCCCCATATCTGATTCCCTGCCTCTTTTTCCCCGCATCTGATTCCCTGCCTCTGATTCCCCGCCTCTGATTCCCCATCTCTGATTCCCCACCTCTGATTCCCCATATCTGATTCCCTGCCTCTTTTTCCCCGCATCTGATTCCCTGCCTCTGATTCCCCGCCTCTGATTCCCCATCTCTGATTCCCCACCTCTGATTCCCCGTGTCTGATTCCCTGCCTCTGATTCCCCGCCTATGAATCCCAGCCTCTGATTCCCCATATCTGATTCCCCGCCTCTGATTCCCTGCCTCTGATTCCCCAGCTCTGATTCCCCGCCTTTGATTCCCCCCGTCTGATTCCCAGCCTCTGAATCCCCGTGTCTGATTTCCTGCCTCTGATTCCCCGCCTCTGATTCCCCATCTCTGATTCACCGCCTCTGATTCCCCATCTCTGATTCCCCACCTCTGATTCCCCATATCTGATTCCCTGCCTCTGTTTCCCCGCCTCTGATTCCCCACCTCTGTTTCCCCATATCTGATTCCCCGCCTCTGATTCCCCAACTCTAATACCCCACCTCTGATTCCCCAGCTCTGATTCCCCGCCTCTGATTCCCCGCATCTGATTCCCTGCCTCTGATTCCCCGCCTCTGATTCCAGGCCTCTGATTCCCAGCATCTGATTCCGGCCTCTGATTCCCGGCCTCTGATTCCCTGCTTCTGATTCTGATTCCCTGCCTCTGATTCCCCATCTCTGATTCCGCACATCTGATTCCTTGCCTCTGATTCCCCACCTCTGATTCCCCATATCTGATTCCCCGCCTGGGTTTCCCCGCCTCTGATTCCCCGCCTTTGTTTCCCAATATCTAAGTCCCCGCCTCTGATTCCCCAAATCTGATTCCCCACCTCTGATTCCCCAGCTCTGATTCCCCACCTCTGATTCCCCGCATCTGATTCCCTGCATCTGATTCCAAGCCTCTGATTCCCTGCCTCTGATTCCCAACCTCTGATTCCCCACCTCTGATTCCCCATATCTGATTCCCCGCCTCTGTTTTCCTGCCTCAGATTCCCCGCCTCTGTTTCCCCATATCTGATCCCCGGCCTCTGATTCCCCGCCTCTGATTCCCCGCCTCTGATTCACTGCCTCTGATTCCCCATCTCCGATTCCCCTCGTCTAATACCCCGCCTCTGATTCTCCGCCACTGATTCACCGCATCTGATTCCACGCCTCTGATTCCCCGCCTCTGATTCCCCGCCTCTGATTCCCCGCCTCTGATTCCCCGCCTCTGATTCCCCGCCTATGTTTACCCGCCTCTGATTCCCCGCCTCTGATTCCACGCCTCTGATTCCCCGCCTCTGATTCCCCGCCTCTAATTCCCCGCCTCTGATACCGCACCTCTGATGTCCCGCATCTGATTCCCTGCATCTGATTCCCCGCCTCAGATTCCCCGCCTCTGATTTCCCGGCTCTGATTCCCCGCCTCTGATTCCCCACCTATGTTTACCCGCCTCTGTTTACTCGCCTGTTTTCCCGCCTCTGGTTCCCCAACACAGATTCCCTGCCTCAGATTCCCTGCCTCTGATTCCCTGCCCCTGATTCCCTGCCTCTGATTCCCTGCATCTGATTGCCCGCCTCTGATTCCCCGCCTCTGATTCCCCGCCTCTGATTCCCCACCTCTGATTCCCCACTTCTGATTCCCCGCCTCTGATTCACCGCCTCTGTTTCCCCGCCTCTGATTCCCCGCTTCTGATTCCCAACTTCTGATTGCCCGCCTCTGATTCCCTGCCTCTGATTCCCCGCCTCTGATTCCCCACATCTGATTCCCCACTTCTGATTCCCCGCCTCTGATTCCCCGCCTCTGATTCCACGCCTCTGATTCCCCGCCTCTGATTCCCCGCCTCTGATTCCCCGCCTCTGATTCCCCTCATCTAATACCCCACTTCTGATTCCCCGCCTCTGATTCCCCGCCTCTGATTCCACGCCTCTGATTCCCCGCCTCTGATTCCCCGCCTCTGATTCCCCGCCTCTGATTCCCCTCATCTAATACCCCACCTCTGATTCCCCGCCTCTGATTCCCCGCATCTGATTCCCCGCCTCTGATTCCCCGCCTCTGATTCACCGCCTCTGATTCCCTGCCTCTGATTCCCTGCCTCTGATTCCCCGCCTATGTTTACCCGCCTCTGTTTACCCGCCTGTTTCCCCGCCTCTGATTCCCCACCTCAGATTCCCTACCTCAGATTCCGTGACAATGATTCCTTGCCTCTGATTCCCTGCCTCTGATTCCCTGCATCTGAATGCCCATCTCTGATTCTCAACCTCTGATACCCCGCCTCTGATTCCCCACCTCTGATTCCCCGCTTCTGATTCCCCGCCTCTGATTCCCCGCCTCTGATTCCCCGCCTCTGATTCCCCGCCTCTGATTTTCCACCTCTGATTCACTGCCTCCCTTTCCGCTCAACTTTCCTGGCCTACGTTTCCCCACATATCTTTCCCCGCCTCTGATTCCCTGCCTCTGATTCCCCGCCTCTGATTCCCCGCCTCTGATTCCCCACCACTGTCTCTACGCCTCTCTTTTGCCTGCACTCTTTCCCCTCCACTCTTTCCGAGCCTCTCTTTCCCTCCCTCAATTTCAACAACTCTGTTTGATCTGTTCTGTGTAACTCATTTTCAACATACAAGTTCCAACCACTATGTTTCGCCCATCTCTTTCGCCGCCTCTATTTATGCACCTATGTTTACCCGCTTCTGTTTACCCGCCTGTTTCCCCACATCTCTTTCCCCACCTCTGATTCCACGCCTCTGATTCGCCGCCTCTGATTGCCCCCCTCTGATTCCCTGCCTCTGATTCCCCGCCTCTGATTCCCCGCCTCTGATTCACCGCCTCCCTTTACGTGCATCTTTCCTGGCCTACGTTTCCCCACATCTCTTTCCCCACCTCTGATTCCACGCCTCAGATTCGCCGTCTCTGATTTCCCGCCTCTGATTCCCTGCCTCTGATTCCCCGCCTCTGATTCCCCGCCTCTGATTCCCCGTGTCTGATTCCCTGCCTCTGATTCCCCGCCTCTGATTCCCCGCCTCTGATTCCCTGACACTGAATCCCTGCCCCTGATTCCCCACCTCTGATTCCCCATATCTGATTCCCTGCCTCTTTTTCCCCGCATCTGATTCCCTGCCTCTGATTCCCCGCCTCTGATTCCCCATCTCTGATTCCCCACCTCTGATTCCCCGTGTCTGATTCCCTGCCTCTGATTCCCCGCCTCTGAATCCCAGCCTCTGATTCCCCATATCTGATTCCCCGCCTCTGATTCCCTGCCTCTGATTCCCCAGCTCTGATTCCCCGCCTTTGATTCCTCCCGTCTGATTCCCAGCCTCTGAATCCCCGTGTCTGATTTCCTGCCTCTGATTCCCCGCCTCTGATTCCCCATCTCTGATTCACCGCCTCTGATTCCCCATCTCTGATTCCCCACCTCTGATTCCCCATATCTGATTCCCTGCCTCTGTTTCCCCGCCTCTGATTCCCCACCTCTGTTTCCCCATATCTGATTCCCCGCCTCTGATTCCCCAACTCTAATACCCCACCTCTGATTCCCCAGCTCTGATTCCCCGCCTCTGATTCCCCGCATCTGATTCCCTGCCTCTGATTCCCCGCCTCTGATTCCAGGCCTCTGATTCCCAGCATCTGATTCCGGCCTCTGATTCCCGGCCTCTGATTCCCTGCTTCTGACTCTGATTCCCTGCCTCTGATTCCCCATCTCTGATTCCGCACATCTGATTCCTTGCCTCTGATTCACCACCTCTGATTCCCCATATCTGATTCCCCGCCTGGGTTTCCCCGCCTCTGATTCCCCGCCTTTGTTTCCCAATATCTAAGTCCCCGCCTCTGATTCCCCAAATCTGATTCCCCACCTCTGATTCCCCAGCTCTGATTCCCCGCCTCTGATTCCCCGCATCTGATTCCCTGCATCTGATTCCAAGCCTCTGATTCCCTGCCTCTGATTCCCAACCTCTGATTCCCCACCTCTGATTCCCCATATCTGATTCCCCGCCTCTGTTTTCCCGCCTCGGATTCCCCGCCTCTGTTTCCCCATATCTGATTCCCGGCCTCTGATTCCCCGCCTCTGATTCCCCGCCTCTGATTCACTGCCTCTGATTCCCCATCTCCGATTCCCCTCGTCTAATACCCCGCCTCTGATTCTCCGCCACTGATTCACCGCATCTGATTCCACGCCTCTGATTCCCCGCCTCTGATTCCCCGCCTCTGATTCCCCGCCTCTGATTCCCCGCCTCTGATTCCCCGCCTATGTTTACCCGCCTCTGATTCCCCGCCTCTGATTCCACGCCTCTGATTCCCCGCCTCTGATTCCCCGCCTCTAATTCCCCGCCTCTGATACCGCACCTCTGATGTCCCGCATCTGATTCCCTGCATCTGATTCCCCGCCTCAGATTCCCCGCCTCTGATTTCCCGGCTCTGATTCCCCGCCTCTGATTCCCCACCTATGTTTACCCGCCTCTGTTTACTCGCCTGTTTTCCCGCCTCTGGTTCCCCAACACAGATTCCCTGCCTCAGATTCCCTGCCTCTGATTCCCTGCCCCTGATTCCCTGCCTCTGATTCCCTGCATCTGATTGCCCGCCTCTGATTCCCCGCCTCTGATTCCCCGCCTCTGATTCCCCACCTCTGATTCCCCACTTCTGATTCCCCGCCTCTGATTCACCGCCTCTGTTTCCCCGCCTCTGATTCCCCGCTTCTGATTCCCAACTTCTGATTGCCCGCCTCTGATTCCCTGCCTCTGATTCCCCGCCTCTGATTCCCCACATCTGATTCCCCACTTCTGATTCCCCGCCTCTGATTCCCCGCCTCTGATTCCACGCCTCTGATTCCCCGCCTCTGATTCCCCGCCTCTGATTCCCCGCCTCTGATTCCCCTCATCTAATACTCCACCTCTGATTCCCCGCCTCTGATTCCCCGCATCTGATTCCCCGCCTCTGATTCCCCGCCTCTGATTCACCGCCTCTGATTCCCCGCCTCTGATTCCCTGCCTCTGATTCCCCGCCTATGTTTACCCGCCTCTGTTTACCCGCCTGTTTCCCCGCCTCTGATTCCCCACCTCAGATTCCCTACCTCAGATTCCGTGACAATGATTCCCTGCCTCTGATTCCCTGCCTCTGATTCCCTGCATCTGAATGCCCATCTCTGATTCTCAACCTCTGATACCCCGCCTCTGATTCCCCACCTCTGATTCCCCGCTTCTGATTCCCCGCCTCTGATTCCCCGCCTCTGATTCCCCGCCTCTGATTCCCCGCCTCTGATTTTCCACCTCTGATTCACTGCCTCCCTTTCCGCTCAACTTTCCTGGCCTACGTTTCCCCACATATCTTTCCCCGCCTCTGATTCCCTGCCTCTGATTCCCCGCCTCTGATTCCCCGCCTCTGATTCCCCACCACTGTCTCTACGCCTCTCTTTTGCCTGCACTCTTTCCCCTCCACTCTTTCCGTGCCTCTCTTTCCCTCCCTCAATTTCAACAACTCTGTTTGATCTGTTCTGTGTAACTCATTTTCAACATACAAGTTCCAACCACTATGTTTCGCCCATCTCTTTCGCCGCCTCTATTTATGCACCTATGTTTACCCGCTTCTGTTTACCCGCCTGTTTCCCCACATCTCTTTCCCCACCTCTGATTCCACGCCTCTGATTCGCCGCCTCTGATTGCCCCCCTCTGATTCCCTGCCTCTGATTCCCCGCCTCTGATTCCCCGCCTCTGATTCACCGCCTCCCTTTACGTGCATCTTTCCTGGCCTACGTTTCCCCACATCTCTTTCCCCACCTCTGATTCCACGCCTCAGATTCGCCGTCTCTGATTTCCCGCCTCTGATTCCCTGCCTCTGATTCCCCGCCTCTGATTCCCCGCCTCTGATTCCCCGTGTCTGATTCCCTGCCTCTGATTCCCCGCCTCTGATTCCCCGCCTCTGATTCCCTGACACTGAATCCCTGCCCCTGATTCCCCACCTCTGATTCCCCATATCTGATTCCCTGCCTCTTTTTCCCCGCATCTGATTCCCTGCCTCTGATTCCCCGCCTCTGATTCCCCATCTCTGATTCCCCACCTCTGATTCCCCGTGTCTGATTCCCTGCCTCTGATTCCCCGCCTCTGAATCCCAGCCTCTGATTCCCCATATCTGATTCCCCGCCTCTGATTCCCTGCCTCTGATTCCCCAGCTCTGATTCCCCACCTTTGATTCCCCCCGTCTGATTCCCAGCCTCTGAATCCCCGTGTCTGATTTCCTGCCTCTGATTCCCCGCCTCTGATTCCCCATCTCTGATTCACCGCCTCTGATTCCCCATCTCTGATTCCCCACCTCTGATTCCCCATATCTGATTCCCTGCCTCTGTTTCCCCGCCTCTGATTCCCCACCTCTGTTTCCCCATATCTGATTCCCCGCCTCTGATTCCCCAACTCTAATACCCCACCTCTGATTCCCCAGCTCTGATTCCCCGCCTCTGATTCCCCGCATCTGATTCCCTGCCTCTGATTCCCCGCCTCTGATTCCAGGCCTCTGATTCCCAGCATCTGATTCCGGCCTCTGATTCCCGGCCTCTGATTCCCTGCTTCTGATTCTGATTCCCTGCCTCTGATTCCCCATCTCTGATTCCGCACATCTGATTCCTTGCCTCTGATTCCCCACCTCTGATTCCCCATATCTGATTCCCCGCCTGGGTTTCCCCGCCTCTGATTCCCCGCCTTTGTTTCCCAATATCTAAGTCCCCGCCTCTGATTCCCCAAATCTGATTCCCCACCTCTGATTCCCCAGCTCTGATTCCCCGCCTCTGATTCCCCGCATCTGATTCCCTGCATCTGATTCCAAGCCTCTGATTCCCTGCCTCTGATTCCCAACCACTGATTCCCCACCTCTGATTCCCCATATCTGATTCCCCGCCTCTGTTTTCCCGCCTCGGATTCCCCGCCTCTGTTTCCCCATATCTGATTCCCGGCCTCTGATTCCCCGCCTCTGATTCCCCGCCTCTGATTCACTGCCTCTGATTCCCCATCTCCGATTCCCCTCGTCTAATACCCCGCCTCTGATTCTCCGCCACTGATTCACCGCATCTGATTCCACGCCTCTGATTCCCCGCCTCTGATTCCCCGCCTCTGATTCCCCGCCTCTGATTCCCCGCCTCTGATTCCCCGCCTATGTTTACCCGCCTCTGATTCCCCGCCTCTGATTCCACGCCTCTGATTCCCCGCCTCTGATTCCCCGCCTCTAATTCCCCGCCTCTGATACCGCACCTCTGATGTCCCGCATCTGATTCCCTGCATCTGATTCCCCGCCTCAGATTCCCCGCCTCTGATTTCCCGGCTCTGATTCCCCGCCTCTGATTCCCCACCTATGTTTACCCGCCTCTGTTTACTCGCCTGTTTTCCCGCCTCTGGTTCCCCAACACAGATTCCCTGCCTCAGATTCCCTGCCTCTGATTCCCTGCCCCTGATTCCCTGCCTCTGATTCCCTGCATCTGATTGCCCGCCTCTGATTCCCCGCCTCTGATTCCCCGCCTCTGATTCCCCACCTCTGATTCCCCACTTCTGATTCCCCGCCTCTGATTCACCGCCTCTGTTTCCCCGCCTCTGATTCCCCGCTTCTGATTCCCAACTTCTGATTGCCCGCCTCTGATTCCCTGCCTCTGATTCCCCGCCTCTGATTCCCCACATCTGATTCCCCACTTCTGATTCCCCGCCTCTGATAACCCGCCTCTGATTCCACGCCTCTGATTCCCCGCCTCTGATTCCCCGCCTCTGATTCCCCGCCTCTGATTCCCCTCATCTAATACCCCACCTCTGATTCCCCGCCTCTGATTCCCCGCATCTGATTCCCCGCCTCTGATTCCCCGCCTCTGATTCACCGCCTCTGATTCCCCGCCTCTGATTCCCTGCCTCTGATTCCCCGCCTATGTTTACCCGCCTCTGTTTACCCGCCTGTTTCCCCGCCTCTGATTCCCCACCTCAGATTCCCTACCTCAGATTCCGTGACAATGATTCCCTGCCTCTGATTCCCTGCCTCTGATTCCCTGCATCTGAATGCCCATCTCTGATTCTCAACCTCTGATACCCCGCCTCTGATTCCCCACCTCTGATTCCCCGCTTCTGATTCCCCGCCTCTGATTCCCCGCCTCTGATTACCCGCCTCTGATTCCCCGCCTCTGATTTTCCACCTCTGATTCACTGCCTCCCTTTCCGCTCAACGTTCCTGGCCTACGTTTCCCCACATATCTTTCCCCGCCTCTGATTCCCTGCCTCTGATTCCCCGCCTCTGATTCCCCGCCTCTGATTCCCCACCACTGTCTCTACGCCTCTCTTTTGCCTGCACTCTTTCCCCTCCACTCTTTCCGTGCCTCTCTTTCCCTCCCTCAATTTCAACAACTCTGTTTGATCTGTTCTGTGTAACTCATTTTCAACATACAAGTTCCAACCACTATGTTTCGCCCATCTCTTTCGCCGCCTCTATTTATGCACCTATGTTTACCCGCTTCTGTTTACCCGCCTGTTTCCCCACATCTCTTTCCCCACCTCTGATTCCACGCCTCTGATTCGCCGCCTCTGATTGCCCCCCTCTGATTCCCTGCCTCTGATTCCCCGCCTCTGATTCCCCGCCTCTGATTCACCGCCTCCCTTTACGTGCATCTTTCCTGGCCTACGTTTCCCCACATCTCTTTCCCCACCTCTGATTCCACGCCTCTGATTCGCCGTCTCTGATTTCCCGCCTCTGATTCCCTGCCTCTGATTCCCCGCCTCTGATTCCCCGCCTCTGATTCCCCGCCTCTGATTCCATGCCTCTGATTCCCCGCCTCTGATTCCCCGCCTCTGATTCCCCGCCTCTGATTCCCCTCCTCTGATACCCCGCCTCTGATTCCCCACCTCTGATTCCCCGCATCTGATTCCCCGCCTCTGATTCCCTGCCTCTGATTCCGCGCCTCTGATTCCGCGCCTCTGATTCCCCGCCTATGTTTACCCACCTCTGTTTACCCACCTGTTTCCCCGCCTCTGATTCCGCACCTCAGATTCCCTGCCTCAGATTCCCCGCCTCTGATTCTCTGCCTCTGAATCCCCGCCTCTGATTCCCCACCTCTGATTCCCCACTTCTGATTCCCCGCCTCTGATTCCCCGCCTCTGATTCCCCGCCTCTGATTCCCCGCCTCTGATTCCCCACCTCTGATTCAGTGCCTCCCTTTCCGCTCAACTTTCCTGGCCTTCTTTTCCCCACATATCTTTCCCCGCCTCTGATTTCCCGCCTCTGATTCCATGCCTCTGATTCCCCGCCTATGTTTACCCACCTCTGTTTACCCGCCTGTTTTCCCTCCTCTGATTCCCCACCACAGATTCCCTGCCTCAGATTCCCTGCCTCAGATTCCCTGCATCAGATTCCCTTCATTTGATTCCCTGCGTCTGATTCCCTGCCTCTGATTCCCTGCATCTGATTGCCCGCCTCTGATTCCCCGCCTCTGATTCCCCGCCTCTGATTCCCCACGTCTGATTCCCCACTTCTGATTCCCCGCCTCTGATTCCCCGCCTCTGATTCCCCACCTCTGATTCACCGCCTCTGATTCCCCGCCTCTGATTCCCCGCCTCTGATTCCCCACTTCTGATTGCCCGCCTCTGATTCCACGCCTCTGATTCCCCGCCTCTGATTCCCCACCTCTGATTCCCGACTTCTGTTTCCCCACCTCTGATTCCCCGCCTCTGATTCCACGCCTCTGATTCCCCACCTCTGATTCCCCACTTCTGAATCCCCACCTCTGATTCTCCGCCTCTGATACCCTGCCTCTGATAACTTTTTACTGATTCCCTGCCTCAGATTCCCTGCCTCCGATTCCCTGCCTCAGATTCCCTGCCTCAGATTCCCTGCATCAGATTCCCTTCATCTTATTCCCTGCCTCTGATTCCCCGCCTCTGAATCCCCGCCTCTGATTCCCCACCTCTGTCTCTACGCCTCTATTTTGACTGCACTCTTTCCCCTCCACTCTTTCTGTGCCTCTCTTTCCCTCCCTCAATTTCAACAACTCTGTTTGATCTGTTCTGTGTACCTAATTTTCAACACACAAGTTCCAACCACTATGTTTCGCCCATCTCTTTCGCTGCCTCTATTTATGCAGCTATGTTTACCCGCTTCTGTTTACCCGCCTGTTTCCCCACATCTCTTTCCCCACCTCTGATTCCACGCCTCTGATTCCCCGCCTCTGATTCCCCGCCTCTGAATCCCCGCCTCTGATACACCGCCTCCCTTTCCGCGCAACTTTCCTGGCCTACGTTTCCCCACATCTCTTTCCCCACCTCTGATTCCACGCCTCAGATTCGCCGCCTCTGATTTCCCGCCTCTGATTCCCTGCCTCTGATTCCCTGCCTCTGATTCCCCACCTCTGATTCCCCCCTCTGATTCCCCGCCTCTGATTCCCAGCCTCTGATTCCCCACCTCTGATTCCCCGCCTCTGATTCCCTGCCTGTCTTTCCCTGCCTCTATTTCCGTGTCTCTTTCTCTGCATCTCGTTTCCCACATCTCATTTCCCCCTTATGATAACCCGCATCAGATTCCCCTACACAGCTTCCCTGCCTCAGATTCCCTGCCTCAGATTCCCTGCATCAGATTCCCTTCATCTGATTCCCTGCCTCTGATTCCCCGCCTCTGATTCCCCACCTCTGATTCCCTGCCTCAGATTCCCTGCCTCTGATTCCCTGCCTCTGATTCCCTGCCTCTGATTTCCTGCATCAGATTCCCCGCCTCTGATTCTCCGCCTCTGATTCCCCGCCTCTGATTCCCCGCCTCTGATTCGCCGCCTCTGATTCCCCGCCTCTGATTTCCCACCTCTGATTCCCTGCCTCTGATAACCTGCCTCTGATTCCCTGCCTCTGATTCTCTGTCTCTGATTCCCGGCCTCTGAGTCCCCACCTCTGATTCCCCGTGTCCGATTCCGCACCCATGTTTCACCACCTCTGTTGCTCTGCTTCTGATTTCCCGGCTCAGATTCACCGGCTCTGATTCCGCACCTCTGATTCCACGCCTCTCTTTCTGTGTCTCTGATTCCCCGCCTCTGATTCCCCACCTCTGATTCCCCACCTCTGATTCCCCGCCTCTGATTCCCTGCCTCTGATTCCCCACCTCTGATTCCACGCCTCTCTTTCTGTGTCTCTGATTCCCCGCCTCTGATTCCCCACCTCTGATTCCCCACCTCTGATTCCCCGCCTCTGATACCCTGCCTCTCTTTCCCTGCCTCTATATCCGTGCCTCTTTCTCTGCATCTCGTTTCCCACATCTCATTTCCCCCTTCTGATAACCCGCATCAGATTCCCTGCCACAGATTCCCTGCCTCAGATTCCCTGCCTCAGATTCCCTGCATCAGATTCCCTTCATCTGATTCCCTGCCTCTGATTCCCCGCCTCTGATTCCCCACCTCTGATTCCCCACCTCTGATTCCCCGCCTCTGATTCCCTGCCTCTGATTCCCCAACTCTGATTCCCCGCTTCTGATTCCCCAGCTCTGAATCCCCGCCTCTGATTCCCCGCGTCTGATTCCCTGCCTCTGATTCCCCGCCTCTGATTCCCTATCTGTGATTCACAACCTCTGATGCCTCACCTCTGATTCCCCATATCTGATTCCCTGCCTCTCTTTCCCCGCCTCTGATTCCCCACCTGTGTTTCCCCATATCTGATTCCCCGCCTCTGATTCCCCAACTCTAATACCCCGCCTCTGATTCCCCAGCTCTGATTCCCCGCCTCTGATTCCCCGCATCTGATTCCCTGCCTCTGATTCCCCGCCTCTGATTCCAGGCCTCTGATTCCCAGCATCTGATTCCGGCCTCTGATTCCCGGCCTCTGATTCCCTGCTTCTGATTCTGATTCCCTGCCTCTGATTCCCCATCTCTGATTCCGCACATCTGATTCCCTGCCTCTGATTCCCCACCTCTGATTCCCCATATCTGATTCCCCGCCTCTGATTCCCCAACTCTAATACCCCGCCTCTGATTCCCCAGCTCTGATTCCCCGCCTCTGATTCCCCGCATCTGATTCCCTGCCTCTGATTCCCCGCCTCTGATTCCAGGCCTCTGATTCCCAGCATCTGATTCCGGCCTCTGATTCCCGGCCTCTGATTCCCTGCTTCTGATTCTGATTCCCTGCCTCTGATTCCCCATCTCTGATTCCGCACATCTGATTCCCTGCCTCTGATTCCCCACCTCTGATTCCCCATATCTGATTCCCCGCCTCTGTTTCCCCGCCTCTGATTCCCCGCCTCTGTTTCCCAATATCTAAGTCCCCACCTCTGATTCCCCAAATCTGATTCCCCACCTCTGATTCCCCAGCTCTGATTCCCCGCCTCTGATTCCCCGCATCTGATACCCTGCATCTGATTCCAAGCCTCTGATTCCCTGCCTCTGATTCCCAACCTCTGATTCCCCACCTCTGATTCCCCATATCTGATTCCCCGCCTCTGTTTCCCCGCCTCGGATTCCCCGCCTCTGTTTCCCCATATCTGATTCCCGGCCTCTGATTCCCCGCATCTGATTCCCCATATCTGATTCCCTGCCTCTGATTCCCCAACTCTGATTCCCCGCCTCTGATTCCCCAGCTCTGAATCCCCGCCTCTGATTCCCCGCGTCTGATTCCCTGCCTCTGATTCCCCGCCTTGATTCCCCATCTCTGATTCACAACCTCTGATTCTCCACCTCTGATTCCCTATATTTGATTACCCGCCTCTGTTTCCCCACCTCTGATTCCCCGCCTCTGATTCCCCATATCTGATTCCCCGCCTCTGATTGCCCACCTCTGATTCCCAGCCTCTGATTCGCCAGCTCTGATTCCCCGCCTCTGATTCCCCGCATCTGATTCCCTGCCTCTGATTCCCCGCCTCTGATTCCCCATCTCTGATTCACCGCCTTTGATTCGCCACCTCTGATTCCCCATATCTGATTCCCCACCTCTGTTTCCCCGCCTCTGATTCCCCGCCTCTGATTCTCCATATCTCATTCCCTGCCTCTGAATCCCCATCTCTGATTCCCGGACTCTGATTCCCCTCCTCTGATTCCCGGCCTCTTATTCCCAGCATCTGATTCCCGGCCTCTGATTCCCGGCCTCTGATTCCCTGCTTCTGATTCCCTGCCTCTGATTCCCCACCTCTGATTCCCCACTTCTGAATCCCCACCTCTGATTCTCCGCCTCTGATACCCTGCCTCTGATAACTTTTTACTGATTCCCTGCCTCAGATTCCCTGCCTCCGATTCCCTGCCTCAGATTCCCTGCCTCAGATTCCCTGCATCAGATTCCCTTCATCTGATTCCCTGCCTCTGATTCCCCACCTCTGAATCCCCGCCTCTGATTCCCCACCTCTGTCTCTACGCCTCTATTTTGACTGCACTCTTTCCCCTTCACTCTTTCTGTGCCTCTCTTTCCCTCCCTCAATTTCAACAACTCTGTTTGATCTGTTCTGTGTACCTAATTTTCAACACACAAGTTCCAACCACTATGTTTCGCCCATCTCTTTCGCTGCCTCTATTTATGCAGCTATGTTTACCCGCTTCTGTTTACCCGCCTGTTTCCCCACATCTCTTTCCCCACCTCTGATTCCACGCCTCTGATTCCCAACCTCGGATTCCCCACCTCTGATTCCCCATATCTGATTCCCCGCCTCTGTTTCCCCGCCTCAGATTCCCCGCCTCTGATTCCCAACTCTGATTCCCCGCCTCTGATTCCCCAGCTCTGATTCCCCGTGTTTGATTCCCTGCCTCTGATTCCCTGCCCTGATTCCCCATCTCTGTTTCACCGCCTTTGATTCGCCACCTCTGATTCCCCATATCTGATTCCCCGCCTCTGTTTCCCCGACTCTGATTCCCTGCCTCTGATTCCCAACCTATGATTCCACACCTCTGATTCCCCATATCTGATTCCCCGCCTCTATTTCCCCATATCTGATTCCCCGCCTCTGATTCCCCAACTCTGATTCCCCGCCTCTGATTCCCCAGCTCTGATTCCCCGACTCTGATTCCCGGCATCCGATTCCCTGCCTCTGATTCCCCGCCTCTGATTCCCCATCTCTGATTCCCCGCCTCTGATTCCCCGTGTCTGATTCCCTGCCTTTGATTCCCCGCCTCTGATTCCCCGCCTCTGATTCCCTGCCACTGATTCCCTGCCCCTGATTCCCCACCTCTGATTCCCCACATCTGATTCCCTGCCTCTGTTTCCCCGCCTCTGATTCCCCGCCTCTGATTCCCCATATCTGATTCCCTGCCTCTGATTCCCCAACTCTGATTCCCTGCCTCTGATTCCCCAGCTCTGAATCCCCGCCTCTGATTCCCCGCGTCTGATTCCCTGCCTCTGATTCCCCGCCTTGATTCCCCATCTCTGATTCACAACCTCTGATTCCCCACCTCTGATTCCCTATATTTGATTCCCCGCCTCTGTTTCCCCGCCTCTGATTCCCCGCCTCTGATTCCCCATATCTGATTCCCCGCCTCTGATTGCCCACCTCTGATTCCCAGCCTCTGATTCGCCAGCTCTGATTCCCCGCCTCTGATTCCCCGCATCTGATTCCCTGCCTCTGATTCCCCGCCTCTGATTCCCCATCTCTGATTCACCGCCTTTGATTCGCCACCTCTGATTCCCCATATCTGATTCCCCACCTCTGATTCCCCGCCTCTGATTCCCCAACTCTGATTCCCCGCCTCTGATTCCCCAGCTCTGATTCCCTGACTCTGATTCCCGGCATCCGATTCCCTGCCTCTGTTTCCCCGCCTCTGATTCCCCATCTCTGATTCCCCGCCTTTGATTCCCCGTGTCTGATTCCCTGCCTTTGATTCCCCGCCTCTGATTCCCCGCCTCTGATTCCCTGCCACTGATTCCCTGCCCCTGATTCCCCACCTCTGATTCCCCACATCTGATTCCCCGCCTCTGTTTCCCCGCCTCTGATTCCCCGCCTCTGATTCCCCATATCTGATTCCCTGCCTCTGATTCCCCAACTCTGATTTCCCGCCTCTGATTCCCCAGCTCTGAATCCCCGCCTCTGATTCCCCGCGTCTGATTCCCTGCCTCTGATTCCCCGCCTTGATTCCCCATCTCTGATTCACAACCTCTGATTCCCCACCTCTGATTCCCTATATTTGATTCCCCGCCTCTGTTTCCCCGCCTCTGATTCCCCGCCTCTGATTCCCCATATCTGATTCCCCGCCTCTGATTGCCCACCTCTGATTCCCAGCCTCTGATTCGCCAGCTCTGATTCCCCGCCTCTGATTCCCCGCATCTGATTCCCTGCCTCTGATTCCCCGCCTCTGATTCCCCATCTCTGATTCACCGCCTTTGATTCGCCACCTCTGATTCCCCATATCTGATTCCCCACCTCTGATTCCCAGCCTCTTATTCCCAGCATCTGATTCCCGGCCTCTGATTCCCGGCCTCTGATTCCCCGCTTCTGATTCTGATTCCCTGCCTCTTATTCCCCATCTCTGATTCCGCACATCTGATTCCCTGCCTCTGATTCCCCACCTCTGATTCCCCATATCTGATTCCCCGCCTCTGTTTCCCCGCCTCTGATTCCTCGCCTCTGTTTCCCTATATCTAATTCCCCACCTCTGATGCCCAACTCTGATTCCCCGCCTCTGATTCCCCAGCTCTGATTCCCCGCCTCTGATTCCCTGCATCCGATTCCCCATATCTGATTCCCCGCCTCTGTTTCACCGCCTCTGATTCGCCGCCTCTGTTTCCCCATATCTGATTCCCTCCTCTGATTCCCAACTATGAATCCCCTCCTCTGATTCCCCAGCTCTGATTCCCTGCCTCTGATTCCCCGCGTCCTATTCCCTGCCTCTGATTCCCCGCCTGTGATTCCCCATCACTGATTCACCACCTCTGATTCCCTACCTCTGATTCCCCATATCTAATTCCCCGCCTCTGTTTGCCCGCCTCTGATTCCCCGCCTCTGTTTCCCCATATTTGATTCCCCGCCTCTGAATCCCCAACTCTGATTCCCTGCCTCAGATTCCCCAGCTCTGATTCCCCACCTTTGATTCCCCCCGTCTGATTCCCAGCCTCTGAATCCCCGTGTCTGATTTCCTGCCTCTGATTCCCCGCCTCTGATTCCCCATCTCTGATTCACCGCCTCTGAATCCCCACCTCTGATTCTCCCTCTCTGATTCCGGACATCCAATTCCCTGCCTCTGATTCCCCAACTCTGATTCCCCACCTCTGATTCCCCAGCTCTGATTCCCCGCCTCAGATTCCCCGCATCTGATTCCCTGCCTCTGATTCCCCGCCTCTGATTCCCTGCCTCTGATTCCCCATATCTGATTCCCCGCCTCTGATTCCCCAACTCTGATTCCACGCTTCTGATTCCCCAGCTCTGAATCCCCGCCTCTGATTCCCCGCGTCTGATTCCCTGCCTCTGATTCCCCGCCTCTGATTCCCCATCTGTGATTCACAACCTCTGATGCCCCACCTCTGATTCCCCATATCTGATTCCCTGCCTCTGTTTCCCTGCCTCTGATTCCCCACCTCTGTTTCCCCATATCTGATTCCCCGCCTCTGATTCCCCAACTCTAATACCCCGCCTCTGATTCCCCAGCTCTGATTCCCCGCCTCTGATTCCCCGCATCTGATTCCCTGCCTCTGATTCCCCGCCTCTGATTCCAGGCCTCTGATTCCCAGCATCTGATTCCGGCCTCTGATTCCCGGCCTCTGATTCCCTTCTTCTGATTCTGATTCCCTGCCTCTGATTCCCCATATCTGATTCCCTGCCTCTGTTTCCCCGCCTCTGATTCCCCGCCTCTGATTCCCAACTCTGATTCCCCGCCTCTGATTCCCCAGCTCTGATTCCCCGTGTTTGATTCCCTGCCTCTGATTCCCTGCCCTGATTCCCCATCTCTGTTTCACCGCCTTTGATTCGCCACCTCTGATTCCCCATATCTGATTCCCCGCCTCTGTTTCCCCGACTCTGATTCCCTGCCTCTGATTCCCAACCTCTGATTCCACACCTCTGATTCCCCATATCTGATTCCCCGCCTCTATTTCCCCATATCTGATTCCCCGCCTCTGATTCCCCAACTCTGATTCCCCGCCTCTGATTCCCCAGCTCTGATTCCCAGACTCTGATTCCCGGCATCCGATTCCCTGCCTCTGATTCCCCGCCTCTGATTCCCCATCTCTGATTCCCCGCCTCTGATTCCCCGTGTCTGATTCCCTGCCTTTGATTCCCCGCCTCTGATTCCCCGCCTCTGATTCCCTGCCACTGATTTCCTGCCCCTGATTCCCCACCTCTGTTTCCCCACATCTGATTCCCCGCCTCTGTTTCCCCGCCTCTGATTCCCCGCCTCTTATTCCCCATATCTGATTCCCTGCCTCTGATTCCCCAACTCTGATTCCCCGCCTCTGATTCCCCAGCTCTGAATCCCCGCCTCTGATTCCACGCGTCTGATTCCCTGCCTCTGATTCCCCGCCTTGATTCCCCATCTCTGATTCACAACCTCTGATTCCCCACCTCTGATTCCCTATATTTGATTCCCCGCCTCTGTTTCCCCGCCTCTGATTCCCCGCCTCTGATTCCCCATATCTGATTCCCCGCCTCTGATTGCCCACCTCTGATTCCCAGCCTCTGATTCGCCAGCTCTGATTCCCCGCCTCTGATTCCCCGCATCTGATTCCCTGCCTCTGATTCCCCGCCTCTGATTCCCCATCTCTGATTCACCGCCTTTGATTCGCCACCTCTGATTCCCCATATCTGATTCCCCACCTCTGATTCCCGGCCTCTTATTCCCAGCATCTGATTCCCGGCCTCTGATTCCCGGCCTCTGATTCCCCGCTTCTGATTCTGATTCCCTGCCTCTTATTCCCCATCTCTGATTCCGCACATCTGATTACCTGCCTCTGATTCCCCACCTCTGATTCCCCATATCTGATTCCCCGCCTCTGTTTCCCCGCCTCTGATTCCCCGCCTCTGTTTCCCTATATCTAATTCCCCACCTCTGATGCCCCAACTCTGATTCCCCGCCTCTGATTCCCCAGCTCTGATTCCCCGCCTCTGATTCCCTGCATCCGATTCCCCATATCTGATTCCCCGCCTCTGTTTCACCGCCTCTGATTCCCCGCCTCTGTTTCCCCATATCTGATTCCCGCCTCTGATTCCCAACTATGAATCCCCTCCTCTGATTCCCCAGCTCTGATTCCCTGCCTCTGATTCCCCGCGTCCTATTCCCTGCCTCTGATTCCCCGCCTCTGATTCCCCATCTGTGATTCACAACCTCTGATACCCCACCTCAGATTCCCCATATCTGATTCCCCGCCTCTGAATCCCCAACTCTGATTCCCTGCCTCAGATTCCCCAGCTCTGATTCCCCGCCTTTGATTCCCCCCGTCTGATTCCCAGCCTCTGAATCCCCGTGTCTGATTTCCTGCCTCTGATTCCCCGCCTCTGATTCCCCATCTCTGATTCACCGCCTCTGATTCCCCACCTCTGATTCCCCCTCTCTGATTCCGCACATCCAATTCCCTGCCTCTGATTCCCCAACTCTGATTCCCCACCTCTGATTCCCCAGCTCTGATTCCCCGCCTCAGATTCCCCGCGTCTGATTCCCTGCCTCTGATTCCCCGCCTCTGATTCCCTGCCTCTGATTCCCCATATCTGATTCCCCGCCTCTGATTCCCCAACTCTGATTCCCCGCTTCTGATTCCCCAGCTCTGAATCCCCGCCTCTGATTCCCCGCGTCTGATTCCCTGCCTCTGATTCCCTGCCTCTGATTCCCCATCTGTGATTCACAACTTCTGATGCCCCACCTCTGATTCCCCATATCTGATTCCCTGCCTCTGTTTCCCCGCCTCTGATTCCCCACCTCTGTTTCCCCATATCTGATTCCCCGCCTCTGATTCCCCAACTCTAATACCCCGCCTCTGATTCCCCAGCTCTGATTCCCCACCTCTGATTCCCCGCATCTGATTCCCTGCCTCTGATTCCCCGCCTCTGATTCCAGGCCTCTGATTCCCAGCATCTGATTCCGGCCTCTGATTCCCGGCCTCTGATTCCCTTCTTCTGATTCTGATTCCCTGCCTCTGATTCCCTGCCTCTGATTCCGCACATCTCATTCCCTGCCTCTGATTCCCCACCTCTGATTCCCCATATCTGATTCCCCGCCTCTGTTTCCCCGCCTCTGATTCCCCGCCTCTGTTTCCCAATATCTAAGTCCCCACCTCTGATTCCCCAAATCTGATTCCCCACCTCTGATTCCCCAGCTCTGATTCCCCGCCTCTGATTCCCCGCATCTGATACCCTGCATCTGATTCCAAGCCTCTGATTCCCTGCCTCTGATTCCCAACCTCTGATTCCCCACCTCTGATTCCCCATATCTGATTCCCCGCCTCTGTTTCCCCGCCTCGGATTCCCCGCCTCTGTTTCCCCATATCTGATTCTCGGCCTCTGATTCCCCGCCTCTGATTCCCCATATCTGATTCCCTGCCTCTGATTCCACGCCTCTGATTCCCCATATCTGATTCCCTGCCTCTGATTCCCCAACTCTGATTCCCCGCCTCTGATTCCCTAGCTCTGAATCCCCGCCTCTGTTTCCCCGCGTCTGATTCCCTGCCTCTGATTCCCCGCCTTGATTCCCCATCTCTGATTCACAACCTCTGATTCCCCACTTCTGATTCCCTATATTTGATTCCCCGCCTCTGTTTCCCCGCCTCTGATTCCCCGCCTCTGATTCCCCATATCTGATTCCCCGCCTCTGATTGCACACCTCTGATTCCCAGCCTCTGATTCGCCAGCTCTGATTCCCCGCCTCTGATTCCCCGCATCTGATTCCCTGCCTCTGATTCCCCGCCTCTGATTCCCCATCTCTGATTCACCGCCTTTGATTCGCCACCTCTGATTCCCCATATCTGATTCCCCACCTCTGTTTCCCCGCCTCTTATTCCCCGCCTCTGATTCTCCATATCTCATTCCCCGCCTCTGAATCCCCATCTCTGATTCCCGGACTCTGATTCCCCACCTCTGATTCCCGGCCTCTTATTCCCAGCATCTGATTCCCGGCCTCTGATTCCCGGCCTCTGATTCCCCGCTTCTGATTCCCTGCCTCTGATTCCCCATCTCTGATTCCGCACATCTGATTCCCTGCCTCTGATTCCCCACCTCTGATTCCCCATATCTGATTCCCCGCCTCTGTTTCCCCGCATCTGATTCCCTGCCTCTGTTTCCCTATATCTAATTCCCCACCTCTGATGCCCCAACTCTGATTCCCCGCCTCTGATTCCCCAGCTCTGATTCCCCGCCTCTGATTCCCTGCATCCGATTCCCCATATCTGATTCCCTGCCTCTGTTTCCCCGCCTCTGATTCCCCGCCTCTGTTTCCCCATATCTGATTCCCGCCTCTCATTCCCAACTATGATTCCCCGCCTCTGATTCCCCAGCTCTGATTCCCTGCCTCTGATTCCCCGCGTTCTATTCCCTGCCTCTGATTCCCCGCCTGTGATTCCCCATCACTGATTCACCACCTCTGATTCCCTACCTCTGATTCCCCATATCTAATTCCCCGCCTCTGTTTGCCCGCCTATGATTCCCCGCCTCTGTTTCCCCATATCTGATTCCCCGCCTCTGAATCCCCAACTCTGATTCCCTGCCTCAGATTCCCCAGCTCTGATTCCCCGCCTCAGATTCCCCGCGTCTGATTCCCTGCCTCTGATTCCCAGCCTCTGAATCCCCGTGTCTGATTTCCTGCCTCTGATTCCCCGCCTCTGATTCCCCATCTCTGATTCACCGCCTCTGATTCCCCACCTCTGATTCCCCATCTCTGATTCCGCACATCCAATTCCCTGCCTCTGATTCCCCAACTCTGATTCCCCACCTCTGATTCCCCAGCTCTGATTCCCCGCCTCAGATTCCCCGCGTCTGATTCCCTGCCTCTGATTCCCCGCCTCTGATTCCCTGCCTCTGATTCCCCATATCTGATTCCCCGCCTCTGATTCCCCAACTCTGATTCCCCGCTTCTGATTCCCCAGCTCTGAATCCCCGCCTCTGATTCCCCGCGTCTGATTCCCTGCCTCTGATTCCCCGCCTCTGATTCCCCATCTGTGATTCACAACCTCTGATGCCCCACCTCTGATTCCCCATATCTGATTCCCCGCCTCTGTTTCCCCGCCTCTGATTCCCCGCCTCTGATTCCCCATATCTGATTCCCCGCCTCTGATTGCCCACCTCTGATTCCCCGCGTCTGATACCCTGCCTCTGATTCCCCGCCTCTGATTCCCCATCTCTGATTCACCACCTCTGATTCCCGGCCTCTGATTCCCCATCTCTGATTCCGCACATCCGATTCCCTGCCTATGTTTCCCCACCTCTGATTCCCCGCCTCTGATTCCCCATATCTGATTCCCTGCCTCTGTTTCCCCGCCTCTGATTCCCTACCTCTGTTTCCCCATATCTGATTCCCCGCCTCTGATTCCCCAACTCAAATACCCCGCCTCTGATTCCCCAGCACTGATTCCCCGCCTCTGATTCCCCGCATCTGATTCCCTGACTCTGATTCCCCGCCTCTGATTCCAGGCCTCTGATTCCCATCATCTGATTCCGGCCTCTGATTCCCGGCCTATGATTCCCTGCTTCTGATTCTGATTCCCTGCCTCTGATTCCCCATCTCTGATTCCGCACATCTGATTCCCTGCCTCTGATTCCCCACCTCTGATTCCCCATATCTGATTCCCCGCCTCTGTTTCCCCGCCTCTGATTCCCCGCCTCTGTTTCCCAATATCTAAGTCCCCACCTCTGATTCCCCAAATCTGATTCCCCACCTCTGATTCCCCAGCTCTGATTCCCCGCCTCTGATGCCCCGCATCTGATTCCCTGCATCTGATTCCAAGCCTCTGATTCCCTGCCTCTGATTCCCAACCTCTGATTCCCCACCTCTGATTCCCCATATCTGATTCCCCGCCTCTGTTTCCCCGCCTCGGATTCCCCGCCTCAGTTTCCCCATATCTGATTTCCGGCCTCTGATTCCCCGCCTCTGATTCCCCGCCTCTGATTCCCTGCCTCTGATTCCCCATCTCCGATTCCGCACATCTGATTCCCTTCCTCTGATTCCCCGCCTCTGATTCCCCGCCTCTGATTCCCTGCCTCTGATTCCCAACCTCTGATTCCCCACCTCTGATTCCCCATATCTGTTTCCCCGCCTCTGTTTCCCCGCCTCTGATTCCCCGCCTCTGATTCCCAACTCTGATTCCCCGCCTCTGATTCCCCAGCTCTGATTCCCCGTGTTTGATTCCCTGCCTCTGATTCCCTGCCCTGATTCCCCATCTCTGTTTCACCGCCTTTGATTCGCCACCTCTGATTCCACATATCTGTTTCCCCGCCTCTGTTTCCCCATATCTGATTCCCCGCCTCTGATTCCCCAACTCTGATTCCCCGCCTCTGATTCCCCAGCTCTGATTCCCCGACTCTGATTCCCGGCATCCGATTCCCTGCCTCTGATTCCCCGCCTCTGATTCCCCATCTCTGATTCCCCGCCTCTGATTCCCCGTGTCTGATTCCCTGCCTTTGATTCCCCGCCTCTGATTCCCCGCCTCTGATTCCCTGCCACTGATTCCCTGCCCCTGATTCCCCACCTCTGATTCCCCACATCTGATTCCCTGCCTCTGTTTCCCCGCCTCTGATTCCCCGCCTCTGATTCCCCATATCTGATTCCCTGCCTCTGATTCCCCAACTCTGATTCCCCGCCTCTGATTCCCCAGCTCTGAATCCCCGCCTCTGATTCCCCGCGTCTGATTCCCTGCCTCTGATTCCCCGCCTTGATTCCCCATCTCTGATTCACAACCTCTGATTCCCCACCTCTGATTCCCTATATTTGATTCCCCGCCTCTGTTTCCCCGCCTCTGATTCCCCGCCTCTGATTCCCCATATCTGATTCCCCGCCTCTGATTGCCCACCTCTGATTCCCAGCCTCTGATTCGCCAGCTCTGATTCCCCGCCTCTGATTCCCCGCATCTGATTCCCTGCCTCTGATTCCCCGCCTCTGATTCCCCATCTCTGATTCACCGCCTTTGATTCGCCACCTCTGATTCCCCATATCTGATTCCCCACCTCTGATTCCCCGCCTCTGATTCCCCAACTCTGATTCCCCGCCTCTGATTCCCCAGCTCTGATTCCCTGACTCTGATTCCCGGCATCCGATTCCCTGCCTCTGTTTCCCCGCCTCTGATTCCCCATCTCTGATTCCCCGCCTTTGATTCCCCGTGTCTGATTCCCTGCCTTTGATTCCCCGCCTCTGATTCCCCGCCTCTGATTCCCTGCCACTGATTCCCTGCCCCTGATTCCCCACCTCTGATTCCCCACATCTGATTCCCCGCCTCTGTTTCCCCGCCTCTGATTCCCCGCCTCTGATTCCCCATATCTGATTCCCTGCCTCTGATTCCCCAACTCTGATTTCCCGCCTCTGATTCCCCAGCTCTGAATCCCCGCCTCTGATTCCCCGCGTCTGATTCCCTGCCTCTGATTCCCCGCCTTGATTCCCCATCTCTGATTCACAACCTCTGATTCCCCACCTCTGATTCCCTATATTTGATTCCCCGCCTCTGTTTCCCCGCCTCTGATTCCCCGCCTCTGATTCCCCATATCTGATTCCCCGCCTCTGATTGCCCACCTCTGATTCCCAGCCTCTGATTCGCCAGCTCTGATTCCCCGCCTCTGATTCCCCGCATCTGATTCCCTGCCTCTGATTCCCCGCCTCTGATTCCCCATCTCTGATTCACCGCCTTTGATTCGCCACCTCTGATTCCCCATATCTGATTCCCCACCTCTGATTCCCAGCCTCTTATTCCCAGCATCTGATTCCCGGCCTCTGATTCCCGGCCTCTGATTCCCCGCTTCTGATTCTGATTCCCTGCCTCTTATTCCCCATCTCTGATTCCGCACATCTGATTCCCTGCCTCTGATTCCCCACCTCTGATTCCCCATATCTGATTCCCCGCCTCTGTTTCCCCGCCTCTGATTCCTCGCCTCTGTTTCCCTATATCTAATTCCCCACCTCTGATGCCCAACTCTGATTCCCCGCCTCTGATTCCCCAGCTCTGATTCCCCGCCTCTGATTCCCTGCATCCGATTCCCCATATCTGATTCCCCGCCTCTGTTTCACCGCCTCTGATTCCCCGCCTCTGTTTCCCCATATCTGATTCCCGCCTCTGATTCCCAACTATGAATCCCCTCCTCTGATTCCCCAGCTCTGATTCCCTGCCTCTGATTCCCCGCGTCCTATTCCCTGCCTCTGATTCCCCGCCTGTGATTCCCCATCACTGATTCACCACCTCTGATTCCCTACCTCTGATTCCCCATATCTAATTCCCCGCCTCTGTTTGCCCGCCTCTGATTCCCCGCCTCTGTTTCCCCATATTTGATTCCCCGCCTCTGAATCCCCAACTCTGATTCCCTGCCTCAGATTCCCCAGCTCTGATTCCCCACCTTTGATTCCCCCCGTCTGATTCCCAGCCTCTGAATCCCCGTGTCTGATTTCCTGCCTCTGATTCCCCGCCTCTGATTCCCCATCTCTGATTCACCGCCTCTGAATCCCCACCTCTGATTCTCCCTCTCTGATTCCGGACATCCAATTCCCTGCCTCTGATTCCCCAACTCTGATTCCCCACCTCTGATTCCCCAGCTCTGATTCCCCGCCTCAGATTCCCCGCATCTGATTCCCTGCCTCTGATTCCCCGCCTCTGATTCCCTGCCTCTGATTCCCCATATCTGATTCCCCGCCTCTGATTCCCCAACTCTGATTCCACGCTTCTGATTCCCCAGCTCTGAATCCCCGCCTCTGATTCCCCGCGTCTGATTCCCTGCCTCTGATTCCCCGCCTCTGATTCCCCATCTGTGATTCACAACCTCTGATGCCCCACCTCTGATTCCCCATATCTGATTCCCTGCCTCTGTTTCCCTGCCTCTGATTCCCCACCTCTGTTTCCCCATATCTGATTCCCCGCCTCTGATTCCCCAACTCTAATACCCCGCCTCTGATTCCCCAGCTCTGATTCCCCGCCTCTGATTCCCCGCATCTGATTCCCTGCCTCTGATTCCCCGCCTCTGATTCCAGGCCTCTGATTCCCAGCATCTGATTCCGGCCTCTGATTCCCGGCCTCTGATTCCCTTCTTCTGATTCTGATTCCCTGCCTCTGATTCCCCATATCTGATTCCCTGCCTCTGTTTCCCCGCCTCTGATTCCCCGCCTCTGATTCCCAACTCTGATTCCCCGCCTCTGATTCCCCAGCTCTGATTCCCCGTGTTTGATTCCCTGCCTCTGATTCCCTGCCCTGATTCCCCATCTCTGTTTCACCGCCTTTGATTCGCCACCTCTGATTCCCCATATCTGATTCCCCGCCTCTGTTTCCCCGACTCTGATTCCCTGCCTCTGATTCCCAACCTCTGATTCCACACCTCTGATTCCCCATATCTGATTCCCCGCCTCTATTTCCCCATATCTGATTCCCCGCCTCTGATTCCCCAACTCTGATTCCCCGCCTCTGATTCCCCAGCTCTGATTCCCAGACTCTGATTCCCGGCATCCGATTCCCTGCCTCTGATTCCCCGCCTCTGATTCCCCATCTCTGATTCCCCGCCTCTGATTCCCCGTGTCTGATTCCCTGCCTTTGATTCCCCGCCTCTGATTCCCCGCCTCTGATTCCCTGCCACTGATTTCCTGCCCCTGATTCCCCACCTCTGTTTCCCCACATCTGATTCCCCGCCTCTGTTTCCCCGCCTCTGATTCCCCGCCTCTTATTCCCCATATCTGATTCCCTGCCTCTGATTCCCCAACTCTGATTCCCCGCCTCTGATTCCCCAGCTCTGAATCCCCGCCTCTGATTCCACGCGTCTGATTCCCTGCCTCTGATTCCCCGCCTTGATTCCCCATCTCTGATTCACAACCTCTGATTCCCCACCTCTGATTCCCTATATTTGATTCCCCGCCTCTGTTTCCCCGCCTCTGATTCCCCGCCTCTGATTCCCCATATCTGATTCCCCGCCTCTGATTGCCCACCTCTGATTCCCAGCCTCTGATTCGCCAGCTCTGATTCCCCGCCTCTGATTCCCCGCATCTGATTCCCTGCCTCTGATTCCCCGCCTCTGATTCCCCATCTCTGATTCACCGCCTTTGATTCGCCACCTCTGATTCCCCATATCTGATTCCCCACCTCTGATTCCCGGCCTCTTATTCCCAGCATCTGATTCCCGGCCTCTGATTCCCGGCCTCTGATTCCCCGCTTCTGATTCTGATTCCCTGCCTCTTATTCCCCATCTCTGATTCCGCACATCTGATTCCCTGCCTCTGATTCCCCACCTCTGATTCCCCATATCTGATTCCCCGCCTCTGTTTCCCCGCCTCTGATTCCCCGCCTCTGTTTCCCTATATCTAATTCCCCACCTCTGATGCCCCAACTCTGATTCCCCGCCTCTGATTCCCCAGCTCTGATTCCCCGCCTCTGATTCCCTGCATCCGATTCCCCATATCTGATTCCCCGCCTCTGTTTCACCGCCTCTGATTCCCCGCCTCTGTTTCCCCATATCTGATTCCCGCCTCTGATTCCCAACTATGAATCCCCTCCTCTGATTCCCCAGCTCTGATTCCCTGCCTCTGATTCCCCGCGTCCTATTCCCTGCCTCTGATTCCCCGCCTCTGATTCCCCATCTGTGATTCACAACCTCTGATACCCCACCTCAGATTCCCCATATCTGATTCCCCGCCTCTGAATCCCCAACTCTGATTCCCTGCCTCAGATTCCCCAGCTCTGATTCCCCGCCTTTGATTCCCCCCGTCTGATTCCCAGCCTCTGAATCCCCGTGTCTGATTTCCTGCCTCTGATTCCCCGCCTCTGATTCCCCATCTCTGATTCACCGCCTCTGATTCCCCACCTCTGATTCCCCCTCTCTGATTCCGCACATCCAATTCCCTGCCTCTGATTCCCCAACTCTGATTCCCCACCTCTGATTCCCCAGCTCTGATTCCCCGCCTCAGATTCCCCGCGTCTGATTCCCTGCCTCTGATTCCCCGCCTCTGATTCCCTGCCTCTGATTCCCCATATCTGATTCCCCGCCTCTGATTCCCCAACTCTGATTCCCCGCTTCTGATTCCCCAGCTCTGAATCCCCGCCTCTGATTCCCCGCGTCTGATTCCCTGCCTCTGATTCCCTGCCTCTGATTCCCCATCTGTGATTCACAACTTCTGATGCCCCACCTCTGATTCCCCATATCTGATTCCCTGCCTCTGTTTCCCCGCCTCTGATTCCCCACCTCTGTTTCCCCATATCTGATTCCCCGCCTCTGATTCCCCAACTCTAATACCCCGCCTCTGATTCCCCAGCTCTGATTCCCCACCTCTGATTCCCCGCATCTGATTCCCTGCCTCTGATTCCCCGCCTCTGATTCCAGGCCTCTGATTCCCAGCATCTGATTCCGGCCTCTGATTCCCGGCCTCTGATTCCCTTCTTCTGATTCTGATTCCCTGCCTCTGATTCCCTGCCTCTGATTCCGCACATCTCATTCCCTGCCTCTGATTCCCCACCTCTGATTCCCCATATCTGATTCCCCGCCTCTGTTTCCCCGCCTCTGATTCCCCGCCTCTGTTTCCCAATATCTAAGTCCCCACCTCTGATTCCCCAAATCTGATTCCCCACCTCTGATTCCCCAGCTCTGATTCCCCGCCTCTGATTCCCCGCATCTGATACCCTGCATCTGATTCCAAGCCTCTGATTCCCTGCCTCTGATTCCCAACCTCTGATTCCCCACCTCTGATTCCCCATATCTGATTCCCCGCCTCTGTTTCCCCGCCTCGGATTCCCCGCCTCTGTTTCCCCATATCTGATTCCCGGCCTCTGATTCCCCGCCTCTGATTCCCCATATCTGATTCCCTGCCTCTGATTCCACGCCTCTGATTCCCCATATCTGATTCCCTGCCTCTGATTCCCCAACTCTGATTCCCCGCCTCTGATTCCCTAGCTCTGAATCCCCGCCTCTGTTTCCCCGCGTCTGATTCCCTGCCTCTGATTCCCCGCCTTGATTCCCCATCTCTGATTCTCAACCTCTGATTCCCCACTTCTGATTCCCTATATTTGATTCCCCGCCTCTGTTTCCCCGCCTCTGATTCCCCGCCTCTGATTCCCCATATCTGATTCCCCGCCTCTGATTGCACACCTCTGATTCCCAGCCTCTGATTCGCCAGCTCTGATTCCCCGCCTCTGATTCCCCGCATCTGATTCCCTGCCTCTGATTCCCCGCCTCTGATTCCCCATCTCTGATTCACCGCCTTTGATTCGCCACCTCTGATTCCCCATATCTGATTCCCCACCTCTGTTTCCCCGCCTCTTATTCCCCGCCTCTGATTCTCCATATCTCATTCCCCGCCTCTGAATCCCCATCTCTGATTCCCGGACTCTGATTCCCCACCTCTGATTCCCGGCCTCTTATTCCCAGCATCTGATTCCCGGCCTCTGATTCCCGGCCTCTGATTCCCCGCTTCTGATTCCCTGCCTCTGATTCCCCATCTCTGATTCCGCACATCTGATTCCCTGCCTCTGATTCCCCACCTCTGATTCCCCATATCTGATTCCCCGCCTCTGTTTCCCCGCATCTGATTCCCTGCCTCTGTTTCCCTATATCTAATTCCCCACCTCTGATGCCCCAACTCTGATTCCCCGCCTCTGATTCCCCAGCACTGATTCCCCGCCTCTGATTCCCTGCATCCGATTCCCCATATCTGATTCCCTGCCTCTGTTTCCCCGCCTCTGATTCCCCGCCTCTGTTTCCCCATATCTGATTCCCGCCTCTCATTCCCAACTATGATTCCCCGCCTCTGATTCCCCAGCTCTGATTCCCTGCCTCTGATTCCCCGCGTTCTATTCCCTGCCTCTGATTCCCCGCCTGTGATTCCCCATCACTGATTCACCACCTCTGATTCCCTACCTCTGATTCCCCATATCTAATTCCCCACCTCTGTTTGCCCGCCTATGATTCCCCGCCTCTGTTTCCCCATATCTGATTCCCCGCCTCTGAATCCCCAACTCTGATTCCCTGCCTCAGATTCCCCAGCTCCGATTCCCCGCCTCAGATTCCCCGCGTCTGATTCCCTGCCTCTGATTCCCAGCCTCTGAATCCCCGTGTCTGATTTCCTGCCTCTGATTCCCCGCCTCTGATTCCCCATCTCTGATTCACCGCCTCTGATTCCCCACCTCTGATTCCCCATCTCTGATTCCGCACATCCAATTCCCTGCCTCTGATTCCCCAACTCTGATTCCCCACCTCTGATTCCCCAGCTCTGATTCCCCGCCTCAGATTCCCCGCGTCTGATTCCCTGCCTCTGATTCCCCGCCTCTGATTCCCTGCCTCTGATTCCCCATATCTGATTCCCCGCCTCTGATTCCCCAACTCTGATTCCCCGCTTCTGATTCCCCAGCTTTGAATCCCCGCCTCTGATTCCCCGCGTCTGATTCCCTGCCTCTGATTCCCCGCCTCTGATTCCCCATCTGTGATTCACAACCTCTGATGCCCCACCTCTGATTCCCCATATCTGATTCCCCGCCTCTGTTTCCCCGCCTCTGATTCCCCGCCTCTGATTCCCCATATCTGATTCCCCGCCTCTGATTGCCCACCTCTGATTCCCCGCGTCTGATACCCTGCCTCTGATTCCCCGCCTCTGATTCCCCATCTCTGATTCACCACCTCTGATTCCCGGCCTCTGATTCCCCATCTCTGATTCCGCACATCCGATTCCCTGCCTATGTTTCCCCACCTCTGATTCCCCGCCTCTGATTCCCCATATCTGATTCCCTGCCTCTGTTTCCCCGCCTCTGATTCCCTACCTCTGTTTCCCCATATCTGATTCCCCGCCTCTGATTCCCCAACTCAAATACCCCGCCTCTGATTCCCCAGCACTGATTCCCCGCCTCTGATTCCCCGCATCTGATTCCCTGACTCTGATTCCCCGCCTCTGATTCCAGGCCTCTGATTCCCATCATCTGATTCCGGCCTCTGATTCCCGGCCTCTGATTCCCCGCTTCTGATTCTGATTCCCTGCCTCTTATTCCCCATCTCTGATTCCGCACATCTGATTCCCTGCCTCTGATTCCCCACCTCTGATTCCCCATATCTGATTCCCCGCCTCTGTTTCCCCGCCTCTGATTCCCCGCCTCTGTTTCCCTATATCTAATTCCCCACCTCTGATGCCCCAACTCTGATTCCCCGCCTCTGATTCCCCAGCTCTGATTCCCCGCCTCTGATTCCCTGCATCCGATTCCCCATATCTGATTCCCCGCCTCTGTTTCACCGCCTCTGATTCCCCGCCTCTGTTTCCCCATATCTGATTCCCGCCTCTGATTCCCAACTATGAATCCCCTCCTCTGATTCCCCAGCTCTGATTCCCTGCCTCTGATTCCCCGCGTCCTATTCCCTGCCTCTGATTCCCCGCCTCTGATTCCCCATCTGTGATTCACAACCTCTGATACCCCACCTCAGATTCCCCATATCTGATTCCCCGCCTCTGAATCCCCAACTCTGATTCCCTGCCTCAGATTCCCCAGCTCTGATTCCCCGCCTTTGATTCCCCCCGTCTGATTCCCAGCCTCTGAATCCCCGTGTCTGATTTCCTGCCTCTGATTCCCCGCCTCTGATTCCCCATCTCTGATTCACCGCCTCTGATTCCCCACCTCTGATTCCCCCTCTCTGATTCCGCACATCCAATTCCCTGCCTCTGATTCCCCAACTCTGATTCCCCACCTCTGATTCCCCAGCTCTGATTCCCCGCCTCAGATTCCCCGCGTCTGATTCCCTGCCTCTGATTCCCCGCCTCTGATTCCCTGCCTCTGATTCCCCATATCTGATTCCCCGCCTCTGATTCCCCAACTCTGATTCCCCGCTTCTGATTCCCCAGCTCTGAATCCCCGCCTCTGATTCCCCGCGTCTGATTCCCTGCCTCTGATTCCCTGCCTCTGATTCCCCATCTGTGATTCACAACTTCTGATGCCCCACCTCTGATTCCCCATATCTGATTCCCTGCCTCTGTTTCCCCGCCTCTGATTCCCCACCTCTGTTTCCCCATATCTGATTCCCCGCCTCTGATTCCCCAACTCTAATACCCCGCCTCTGATTCCCCAGCTCTGATTCCCCACCTCTGATTCCCCGCATCTGATTCCCTGCCTCTGATTCCCCGCCTCTGATTCCAGGCCTCTGATTCCCAGCATCTGATTCCGGCCTCTGATTCCCGGCCTCTGATTCCCTTCTTCTGATTCTGATTCCCTGCCTCTGATTCCCTGCCTCTGATTCCGCACATCTCATTCCCTGCCTCTGATTCCCCACCTCTGATTCCCCATATCTGATTCCCCGCCTCTGTTTCCCCGCCTCTGATTCCCCGCCTCTGTTTCCCAATATCTAAGTCCCCACCTCTGATTCCCCAAATCTGATTCCCCACCTCTGATTCCCCAGCTCTGATTCCCCGCCTCTGATTCCCCGCATCTGATACCCTGCATCTGATTCCAAGCCTCTGATTCCCTGCCTCTGATTCCCAACCTCTGATTCCCCACCTCTGATTCCCCATATCTGATTCCCCGCCTCTGTTTCCCCGCCTCGGATTCCCCGCCTCTGTTTCCCCATATCTGATTCCCGGCCTCTGATTCCCCGCCTCTGATTCCCCATATCTGATTCCCTGCCTCTGATTCCACGCCTCTGATTCCCCATATCTGATTCCCTGCCTCTGATTCCCCAACTCTGATTCCCCGCCTCTGATTCCCTAGCTCTGAATCCCCGCCTCTGTTTCCCCGCGTCTGATTCCCTGCCTCTGATTCCCCGCCTTGATTCCCCATCTCTGATTCTCAACCTCTGATTCCCCACTTCTGATTCCCTATATTTGATTCCCCGCCTCTGTTTCCCCGCCTCTGATTCCCCGCCTCTGATTCCCCATATCTGATTCCCCGCCTCTGATTGCACACCTCTGATTCCCAGCCTCTGATTCGCCAGCTCTGATTCCCCGCCTCTGATTCCCCGCATCTGATTCCCTGCCTCTGATTCCCCGCCTCTGATTCCCCATCTCTGATTCACCGCCTTTGATTCGCCACCTCTGATTCCCCATATCTGATTCCCCACCTCTGTTTCCCCGCCTCTTATTCCCCGCCTCTGATTCTCCATATCTCATTCCCCGCCTCTGAATCCCCATCTCTGATTCCCGGACTCTGATTCCCCACCTCTGATTCCCGGCCTCTTATTCCCAGCATCTGATTCCCGGCCTCTGATTCCCGGCCTCTGATTCCCCGCTTCTGATTCCCTGCCTCTGATTCCCCATCTCTGATTCCGCACATCTGATTCCCTGCCTCTGATTCCCCACCTCTGATTCCCCATATCTGATTCCCCGCCTCTGTTTCCCCGCATCTGATTCCCTGCCTCTGTTTCCCTATATCTAATTCCCCACCTCTGATGCCCCAACTCTGATTCCCCGCCTCTGATTCCCCAGCTCTGATTCCCCGCCTCTGATTCCCTGCATCCGATTCCCCATATCTGATTCCCTGCCTCTGTTTCCCCGCCTCTGATTCCCCGCCTCTGTTTCCCCATATCTGATTCCCGCCTCTCATTCCCAACTATGATTCCCCGCCTCTGATTCCCCAGCTCTGATTCCCTGCCTCTGATTCCCCGCGTTCTATTCCCTGCCTCTGATTCCCCGCCTGTGATTCCCCATCACTGATTCACCACCTCTGATTCCCTACCTCTGATTCCCCATATCTAATTCCCCGCCTCTGTTTGCCCGCCTATGATTCCCCGCCTCTGTTTCCCCATATCTGATTCCCCGCCTCTGAATCCCCAACTCTGATTCCCTGCCTCAGATTCCCCAGCTCCGATTCCCCGCCTCAGATTCCCCGCGTCTGATTCCCTGCCTCTGATTCCCAGCCTCTGAATCCCCGTGTCTGATTTCCTGCCTCTGATTCCCCGCCTCTGATTCCCCATCTCTGATTCACCGCCTCTGATTCCCCACCTCTGATTCCCCATCTCTGATTCCGCACATCCAATTCCCTGCCTCTGATTCCCCAACTCTGATTCCCCACCTCTGATTCCCCAGCTCTGATTCCCCGCCTCAGATTCCCCGCGTCTGATTCCCTGCCTCTGATTCCCCGCCTCTGATTCCCTGCCTCTGATTCCCCATATCTGATTCCCCGCCTCTGATTCCCCAACTCTGATTCCCCGCTTCTGATTCCCCAGCTTTGAATCCCCGCCTCTGATTCCCCGCGTCTGATTCCCTGCCTCTGATTCCCCGCCTCTGATTCCCCATCTGTGATTCACAACCTCTGATGCCCCACCTCTGATTCCCCATATCTGATTCCCCGCCTCTGTTTCCCCGCCTCTGATTCCCCGCCTCTGATTCCCCATATCTGATTCCCCGCCTCTGATTGCCCACCTCTGATTCCCCGCGTCTGATACCCTGCCTCTGATTCCCCGCCTCTGATTCCCCATCTCTGATTCACCACCTCTGATTCCCGGCCTCTGATTCCCCATCTCTGATTCCGCACATCCGATTCCCTGCCTATGTTGGCCCACCTCTGATTCCCCGCCTCTGATTCCCCATATCTGATTCCCTGCCTCTGTTTCCCCGCCTCTGATTCCCTACCTCTGTTTCCCCATATCTGATTCCCCGCCTCTGATTCCCCAACTCAAATACCCCGCCTCTGATTCCCCAGCACTGATTCCCCGCCTCTGATTCCCCGCATCTGATTCCCTGACTCTGATTCCCCGCCTCTGATTCCAGGCCTCTGATTCCCATCATCTGATTCCGGCCTCTGATTCCCGGCCTATGATTCCCTGCTTCTGATTCTGATTCCCTGCCTCTGATTCCCCATCTCTGATTCCGCACATCTGATTCCCTGCCTCTGATTCCCCACCTCTGATTCCCCATATCTGATTCCCCGCCTCTGTTTCCCCGCCTCTGATTCCCCGCCTCTGTTTCCCAATATCTAAGTCCCCACCTCTGATTCCCCAAATCTGATTCCCCACCTCTGATTCCCCAGCTCTGATTCCCCGCCTCTGATGCCCCGCATCTGATTCCCTGCATCTGATTCCAAGCCTCTGATTCCCTGCCTCTGATTCCCAACCTCTGATTCCCCACCTCTGATTCCCCATATCTGATTCCCCGCCTCTGTTTCCCCGCCTCGGATTCCCCGCCTCAGTTTCCCCATATCTGATTCCCGGCCTCTGATTCCCCGCCTCTGATTCCCCGCCTCTGATTCCCTGCCTCTGATTCCCCATCTCCGATTCCGCACATCTGATTCCCTTCCTCTGATTCCCCGCCTCTGATTCCCCGCCTCTGATTCCCTGCCTCTGATTCCCAACCTCTGATTCCCCACCTCTGATTCCCCATATCTGTTTCCCCGCCTCTGTTTCCCCGCCTCTGATTCCCCGCCTCTGATTCCCAACTCTGATTCCCCGCCTCTGATTCCCCAGCTCTGATTCCCCGTGTTTGATTCCCTGCCTCTGATTCCCTGCCCTGATTCCCCATCTCTGTTTCACCGCCTTTGATTCGCCACCTCTGATTCCACATATCTGATTCCCCGCCTCTGTTTCCCCGACTCTGATTCCCTTCCTCTGATTCCCAACCTCTGATTCCACACCTCTGATTCCCCATATCTGATTCCCCGCCTCTGTTTCCCCGCCTCTGATTCCCCGCCTCTGATTCCCCATATCTGATTCCCTGCCTCTGATTCCCCAACTCTGATTCCCCGCCTCTGATTCCCCAGCTCTGAATCCCCGCCTCTGATTCCCCGTGTCTGATTCCCTGCCTCTGATTCCCCGCCTTGATTCCCCATCTCTGATTCACAACCTCTGATTCCCCACCTCTGATTCCCTATATTTGATTCCCCGCCTCTGTTTCCCCGCCTCTGATTCCCCGCCTCTGATTCCCCATATCTGATTCCCCGCCTCTGATTGCCCACCTCTGATTCCCCGCCTCTGATTCGCCAGCTCTGATTCCCCACCTCTGATTCCCCGCATCTGATTCCCTGCCTCTGATTCCCCGCCTCTGATTCCCCATCTGTGATTCACCGCCTTTGATTCGCCACCTCTGATTCCCCATATCTGATTCCCCACCTCTGTTTCCCGGCCTCTGATTCCCCGCCTCTGATTCTCCATATCTCATTCCCCGCCTCTGAATCCCCATCTCTGATTCCCGGACTCTGATTCCCCACCTCTGATTCCCGGCCTCTTATTCCCAGCATCTGATTCCCGGCATCTGATTCCCGGCCTCTGATTCCCCGCTTCTGATTCCCTGCCTCTGATTCCCCATCTCTGATTCCGCACATCTGATTCCCTGCCTCTGATTCCCCACCTCTGATTCCCCATATCTGATTCCCCGCCTCTGTTTCCCCGCATCTGATTCCCTGCCTCTGTTTCCCTATATCTAATTCCCCACCTCTGATGCCCCAACCCTGATTCCCCGCCTCTGATTCCCCAGCTCTGATTCCCCGCCTCTGATTCCCTGCATCCGATTCCCCATATCTGATTCCCTGCCTCTGTTTCCCCGCCTCTGATTCCCCGCCTCTGTTTCCCAATATCTAAGTCCCCACCTCTGATTCCCCAAATCTGATTCCCCACCTCTGATTCCCCAGCTCTGATTCCCCGCCTCTGATGCCCCGCATCTGATTCCCTGCATCTGATTCCAAGCCTCTGATTCCCTGCCTCTGATTCCCAACCTCTGATTCCCCACCTCTGATTCCCCATATCTGATTCCCCGCCTCTGTTTCCCCACCTCGGATTCCCCGCCTCAGTTTCCCCATATCTGATTCCCGGCCTCTGATTCCCTGCCTCTGATTCCCCGCCTCTGATTCCCTGCCTCTGATTCCCCATCTCCGATTCCGCACATCTGATTCCCTTCCTCTGATTCCCCGCTTCTGATTCCCCGCCTCTGATTCCCTGCCTCTGATTCCCAACCTCTGATTCCCCACCTCTGATTCCCCATATCTGTTTCCCCGCCTCTGTTTCCCCGCCTCTGATTCCCCACCTCTGATTCCCAACTCTGATTCCCCGCCTCTGATTCCCCAGCTCTGATTCCCCGTGTTTGATTCCCTGCCTCTGATTCCCTGCCCTGATTCCCCATCTCTGTTTCACCGCCTTTGATTCGCCACCTCTGATTCCACATATCTGATTCCCCGCCTCTGTTTCCCCGACTCTGATTCCCTTCCTCTGATTCCCAACCTCTGATTCCACACCTCTGATTCCCCATATCTGATTCCCCGCCTCTGTTTCCCCGCCTCTGATTCCCCGCCTCTGATTCCCCATATCTGATTCCCTGCCTCTGATTCCCCAACTCTGATTCCCCGCCTCTGATTCCCCAGCTCTGAATCCCCGCCTCTGATTCCCCGTGTCTGATTCCCTGCCTCTGATTCCCCGCCTTGATTCCCCATCTCTGATTCACAACCTCTGATTCCCCACCTCTGATTCCCTATATTTGATTCCCCGCCTCTGATTGCCCACCTCTGATTCCCCGCCTCTGATTCGCCAGCTCTGATTCCCCACCTCTGATTCCCCGCATCTGATTCCCTGCCTCTGATTCCCCGCCTCTGATTCCCCATCTGTGATTCACCGCCTTTGATTCGCCACCTCTGATTCCCCATATCTGATTCCCCACCTCTGTTTCCCGGCCTCTGATTCCCCGCCTCTGATTCTCCATATCTCATTCCCCGCCTCTGAATCCCCATCTCTGATTCCCGGACTCTGATTCCCCACCTCTGATTCCCGGCCTCTTATTCCCAGCATCTGATTCCCGGCCTCTGATTCCCGGCCTCTGATTCCCCGCTTCTGATTCCCTGCCTCTGATTCCCCATCTCTGATTCCGCACATCTGATTCCCTGCCTCTGATTCCCCACCTCTGATTCCCCATATCTGATTCCCCGCCTCTGTTTCCCCGCATCTGATTCCCTGCCTCTGTTTCCCTATATCTAATTCCCCACCTCTGATGCCCCAACTCTGATTCCCCGCCTCTGATTCCCCAGCTCTGATTCCCCGCCTCTGATTCCCTGCATCCGATTCCCCATATCTGATTCCCTGCCTCTGATTCCCCGCCTCTGATTCCCCGCCTCTGATTCACCGCCTCCCTTTACGTGCATCTTTCCTGGCCTACGTTTCCCCACATCTCTTTCCCCACCTCTGATTCCACGCCTCTGATTCGCCGTCTCTGATTTCCCGCCTCTGATTCCCTGCCTCTGATTCCCCGCCTCTGATTCCCCGCCTCTGATTCCCCGCCTCTGATTCCATGCCTCTGATTCCCCGCCTCTGATTCCCCGCCTCTGATTCCCCGACTCTGATTCCCCTCCTCTGATACCCCGCCTCTGATTCCCCACCTCTGATTCCCCGCATCTGATTCCCCGCCTCTGATTCCCTGCCTCTGATTCCGCGCCTCTGATTCCGCGCCTCTGATTCCCCGCCTATGTTTACCCACCTCTGTTTACCCACCTGTTTCCCCGCCTCTGATTCCGCACCTCAGATTCCCTGCCTCAGATTCCCCGCCTCTGATTCTCTGCCTCTGAATCCCCGCCTCTGATTCCCCACCTCTGATTCCCCACTTCTGATTCCCCGCCTCTGATTCCCCGCCTCTGATTCCCCGCCTCTGATTCCCCGCCTCTGATTCCCCACCTCTGATTCAGTGCCTCCCTTTCCGCTCAACTTTCCTGGCCTTCTTTTCCCCACATATCTTTCCCCGCCTCTGATTTCCCGCCTCTGATTCCATGCCTCTGATTCCCCGCCTATGTTTACCCACCTCTGTTTACCCGCCTGTTTTCCCTCCTCTGATTCCCCACCACAGATTCCCTGCCTCAGATTCCCTGCCTCAGATTCCCTGCATCAGATTCCCTTCATTTGATTCCCTGCGTCTGATTCCCTGCCTCTGATTCCCTGCATCTGATTGCCCGCCTCTGATTCCCCGCCTCTGATTCCCCGCCTCTGATTCCCCACGTCTGATTCCCCACTTCTGATTCCCCGCCTCTGATTCCCCGCCTCTGATTCCCCACCTCTGATTCACCGCCTCTGATTCCCCGCCTCTGATTCCCCGCCTCTGATTCCCCACTTCTGATTGCCCGCCTCTGATTCCACGCCTCTGATTCCCCGCCTCTGATTCCCCACCTCTGATTCCCGACTTCTGTTTCCCCACCTCTGATTCCCCGCCTCTGATTCCACGCCTCTGATTCCCCACCTCTGATTCCCCACTTCTGAATCCCCACCTCTGATTCTCCGCCTCTGATACCCTGCCTCTGATAACTTTTTACTGATTCCCTGCCTCAGATTCCCTGCCTCCGATTCCCTGCCTCAGATTCCCTGCCTCAGATTCCCTGCATCAGATTCCCTTCATCTTATTCCCTGCCTCTGATTCCCCGCCTCTGAATCCCCGCCTCTGATTCCCCACCTCTGTCTCTACGCCTCTATTTTGACTGCACTCTTTCCCCTCCACTCTTTCTGTGCCTCTCTTTCCCTCCCTCAATTTCAACAACTCTGTTTGATCTGTTCTGTGTACCTAATTTTCAACACACAAGTTCCAACCACTATGTTTCGCCCATCTCTTTCGCTGCCTCTATTTATGCAGCTATGTTTACCCGCTTCTGTTTACCCGCCTGTTTCCCCACATCTCTTTCCCCACCTCTGATTCCACGCCTCTGATTCCCCGCCTCTGATTCCCCGCCTCTGAATCCCCGCCTCTGATACACCGCCTCCCTTTCCGCGCAACTTTCCTGGCCTACGTTTCCCCACATCTCTTTCCCCACCTCTGATTCCACGCCTCAGATTCGCCGCCTCTGATTTCCCGCCTCTGATTCCCTGCCTCTGATTCCCTGCCTCTGATTCCCCACCTCTGATTCCCCCCTCTGATTCCCCGCCTCTGATTCCCAGCCTCTGATTCCCCACCTCTGATTCCCCGCCTCTGATTCCCTGCCTGTCTTTCCCTGCCTCTATTTCCGTGTCTCTTTCTCTGCATCTCGTTTCCCACATCTCATTTCCCCCTTCTGATAACCCGCATCAGATTCCCCTACACAGATTCCCTGCCTCAGATTCCCTGCCTCAGATTCCCTGCATCAGATTCCCTTCATCTGATTCCCTGCCTCTGATTCCCCGCCTCTGATTCCCCACCTCTGATTCCCTGCCTCAGATTCCCTGCCTCTGATTCCCTGCCTCTGATTCCCTGCCTCTGATTTCCTGCATCAGATTCCCCGCCTCTGATTCTCCGCCTCTGATTCCCCGCCTCTGATTCCCCGCCTCTGATTCGCCGCCTCTGATTCCCCGCCTCTGATTTCCCATCTCTGATTCACCGCCTTTGATTCGCCACCTCTGATTCCCCATATCTGATTCCCCACCTCTGATTCCCGGCCTCTTATTCCCAGCATCTGATTCCCGGCCTCTGATTCCCGGCCTCTGATTCCCCGCTTCTGATTCTGATTCCCTGCCTCTTATTCCCCATCTCTGATTCCGCACATCTGATTCCCTGCCTCTGATTCCCCACCTCTGATTCCCCATATCTGATTCCCCGCCTCTGTTTCCCCGCCTCTGATTCCCCGCCTCTGTTTCCCTATATCTAATTCCCCACCTCTGATGCCCCAACTCTGATTCCCCGCCTCTGATTCCCCAGCTCTGATTCCCCGCCTCTGATTCCCTGCATCCGATTCCCCATATCTGATTCCCCGCCTCTGTTTCACCGCCTCTGATTCCCCGCCTCTGTTTCCCCATATCTGATTCCCGCCTCTGATTCCCAACTATGAATCCCCTCCTCTGATTCCCCAGCTCTGATTCCCTGCCTCTGATTCCCCGCGTCCTATTCCCTGCCTCTGATTCCCCGCCTCTGATTCCCCATCTGTGATTCACAACCTCTGATACCCCACCTCAGATTCCCCATATCTGATTCCCCGCCTCTGAATCCCCAACTCTGATTCCCTGCCTCAGATTCCCCAGCTCTGATTCCCCGCCTTTGATTCCCCCCGTCTGATTCCCAGCCTCTGAATCCCCGTGTCTGATTTCCTGCCTCTGATTCCCCGCCTCTGATTCCCCATCTCTGATTCACCGCCTCTGATTCCCCACCTCTGATTCCCCCTCTCTGATTCCGCACATCCAATTCCCTGCCTCTGATTCCCCAACTCTGATTCCCCACCTCTGATTCCCCAGCTCTGATTCCCCGCCTCAGATTCCCCGCGTCTGATTCCCTGCCTCTGATTCCCCGCCTCTGATTCCCTGCCTCTGATTCCCCATATCTGATTCCCCGCCTCTGATTCCCCAACTCTGATTCCCCGCTTCTGATTCCCCAGCTCTGAATCCCCGCCTCTGATTCCCCGCGTCTGATTCCCTGCCTCTGATTCCCTGCCTCTGATTCCCCATCTGTGATTCACAACTTCTGATGCCCCACCTCTGATTCCCCATATCTGATTCCCTGCCTCTGTTTCCCCGCCTCTGATTCCCCACCTCTGTTTCCCCATATCTGATTCCCCGCCTCTGATTCCCCAACTCTAATACCCCGCCTCTGATTCCCCAGCTCTGATTCCCCACCTCTGATTCCCCGCATCTGATTCCCTGCCTCTGATTCCCCGCCTCTGATTCCAGGCCTCTGATTCCCAGCATCTGATTCCGGCCTCTGATTCCCGGCCTCTGATTCCCTTCTTCTGATTCTGATTCCCTGCCTCTGATTCCCTGCCTCTGATTCCGCACATCTCATTCCCTGCCTCTGATTCCCCACCTCTGATTCCCCATATCTGATTCCCCGCCTCTGTTTCCCCGCCTCTGATTCCCCGCCTCTGTTTCCCAATATCTAAGTCCCCACCTCTGATTCCCCAAATCTGATTCCCCACCTCTGATTCCCCAGCTCTGATTCCCCGCCTCTGATTCCCCGCATCTGATACCCTGCATCTGATTCCAAGCCTCTGATTCCCTGCCTCTGATTCCCAACCTCTGATTCCCCACCTCTGATTCCCCATATCTGATTCCCCGCCTCTGTTTCCCCGCCTCGGATTCCCCGCCTCTGTTTCCCCATATCTGATTCCCGGCCTCTGATTCCCCGCCTCTGATTCCCCATATCTGATTCCCTGCCTCTGATTCCACGCCTCTGATTCCCCATATCTGATTCCCTGCCTCTGATTCCCCAACTCTGATTCCCCGCCTCTGATTCCCTAGCTCTGAATCCCCGCCTCTGTTTCCCCGCGTCTGATTCCCTGCCTCTGATTCCCCGCCTTGATTCCCCATCTCTGATTCTCAACCTCTGATTCCCCACTTCTGATTCCCTATATTTGATTCCCCGCCTCTGTTTCCCCGCCTCTGATTCCCCGCCTCTGATTCCCCATATCTGATTCCCCGCCTCTGATTGCACACCTCTGATTCCCAGCCTCTGATTCGCCAGCTCTGATTCCCCGCCTCTGATTCCCCGCATCTGATTCCCTGCCTCTGATTCCCCGCCTCTGATTCCCCATCTCTGATTCACCGCCTTTGATTCGCCACCTCTGATTCCCCATATCTGATTCCCCACCTCTGTTTCCCCGCCTCTTATTCCCCGCCTCTGATTCTCCATATCTCATTCCCCGCCTCTGAATCCCCATCTCTGATTCCCGGACTCTGATTCCCCACCTCTGATTCCCGGCCTCTTATTCCCAGCATCTGATTCCCGGCCTCTGATTCCCGGCCTCTGATTCCCCGCTTCTGATTCCCTGCCTCTGATTCCCCATCTCTGATTCCGCACATCTGATTCCCTGCCTCTGATTCCCCACCTCTGATTCCCCATATCTGATTCCCCGCCTCTGTTTCCCCGCATCTGATTCCCTGCCTCTGTTTCCCTATATCTAATTCCCCACCTCTGATGCCCCAACTCTGATTCCCCGCCTCTGATTCCCCAGCTCTGATTCCCCGCCTCTGATTCCCTGCATCCGATTCCCCATATCTGATTCCCTGCCTCTGTTTCCCCGCCTCTGATTCCCCGCCTCTGTTTCCCCATATCTGATTCCCGCCTCTCATTCCCAACTATGATTCCCCGCCTCTGATTCCCCAGCTCTGATTCCCTGCCTCTGATTCCCCGCGTTCTATTCCCTGCCTCTGATTCCCCGCCTGTGATTCCCCATCACTGATTCACCACCTCTGATTCCCTACCTCTGATTCCCCATATCTAATTCCCCGCCTCTGTTTGCCCGCCTATGATTCCCCGCCTCTGTTTCCCCATATCTGATTCCCCGCCTCTGAATCCCCAACTCTGATTCCCTGCCTCAGATTCCCCAGCTCCGATTCCCCGCCTCAGATTCCCCGCGTCTGATTCCCTGCCTCTGATTCCCAGCCTCTGAATCCCCGTGTCTGATTTCCTGCCTCTGATTCCCCGCCTCTGATTCCCCATCTCTGATTCACCGCCTCTGATTCCCCACCTCTGATTCCCCATCTCTGATTCCGCACATCCAATTCCCTGCCTCTGATTCCCCAACTCTGATTCCCCACCTCTGATTCCCCAGCTCTGATTCCCCGCCTCAGATTCCCCGCGTCTGATTCCCTGCCTCTGATTCCCCGCCTCTGATTCCCTGCCTCTGATTCCCCATATCTGATTCCCCGCCTCTGATTCCCCAACTCTGATTCCCCGCTTCTGATTCCCCAGCTTTGAATCCCCGCCTCTGATTCCCCGCGTCTGATTCCCTGCCTCTGATTCCCCGCCTCTGATTCCCCATCTGTGATTCACAACCTCTGATGCCCCACCTCTGATTCCCCATATCTGATTCCCCGCCTCTGTTTCCCCGCCTCTGATTCCCCGCCTCTGATTCCCCATATCTGATTCCCCGCCTCTGATTGCCCACCTCTGATTCCCCGCGTCTGATACCCTGCCTCTGATTCCCCGCCTCTGATTCCCCATCTCTGATTCACCACCTCTGATTCCCGGCCTCTGATTCCCCATCTCTGATTCCGCACATCCGATTCCCTGCCTATGTTTCCCCACCTCTGATTCCCCGCCTCTGATTCCCCATATCTGATTCCCTGCCTCTGTTTCCCCGCCTCTGATTCCCTACCTCTGTTTCCCCATATCTGATTCCCCGCCTCTGATTCCCCAACTCAAATACCCCGCCTCTGATTCCCCAGCACTGATTCCCCGCCTCTGATTCCCCGCATCTGATTCCCTGACTCTGATTCCCCGCCTCTGATTCCAGGCCTCTGATTCCCATCATCTGATTCCGGCCTCTGATTCCCGGCCTCTGATTCCCCGCTTCTGATTCTGATTCCCTGCCTCTTATTCCCCATCTCTGATTCCGCACATCTGATTCCCTGCCTCTGATTCCCCACCTCTGATTCCCCATATCTGATTCCCCGCCTCTGTTTCCCCGCCTCTGATTCCCCGCCTCTGTTTCCCTATATCTAATTCCCCACCTCTGATGCCCCAACTCTGATTCCCCGCCTCTGATTCCCCAGCTCTGATTCCCCGCCTCTGATTCCCTGCATCCGATTCCCCATATCTGATTCCCCGCCTCTGTTTCACCGCCTCTGATTCCCCGCCTCTGTTTCCCCATATCTGATTCCCGCCTCTGATTCCCAACTATGAATCCCCTCCTCTGATTCCCCAGCTCTGATTCCCTGCCTCTGATTCCCCGCGTCCTATTCCCTGCCTCTGATTCCCCGCCTCTGATTCCCCATCTGTGATTCACAACCTCTGATACCCCACCTCAGATTCCCCATATCTGATTCCCCGCCTCTGAATCCCCAACTCTGATTCCCTGCCTCAGATTCCCCAGCTCTGATTCCCCGCCTTTGATTCCCCCCGTCTGATTCCCAGCCTCTGAATCCCCGTGTCTGATTTCCTGCCTCTGATTCCCCGCCTCTGATTCCCCATCTCTGATTCACCGCCTCTGATTCCCCACCTCTGATTCCCCCTCTCTGATTCCGCACATCCAATTCCCTGCCTCTGATTCCCCAACTCTGATTCCCCACCTCTGATTCCCCAGCTCTGATTCCCCGCCTCAGATTCCCCGCGTCTGATTCCCTGCCTCTGATTCCCCGCCTCTGATTCCCTGCCTCTGATTCCCCATATCTGATTCCCCGCCTCTGATTCCCCAACTCTGATTCCCCGCTTCTGATTCCCCAGCTCTGAATCCCCGCCTCTGATTCCCCGCGTCTGATTCCCTGCCTCTGATTCCCTGCCTCTGATTCCCCATCTGTGATTCACAACTTCTGATGCCCCACCTCTGATTCCCCATATCTGATTCCCTGCCTCTGTTTCCCCGCCTCTGATTCCCCACCTCTGTTTCCCCATATCTGATTCCCCGCCTCTGATTCCCCAACTCTAATACCCCGCCTCTGATTCCCCAGCTCTGATTCCCCACCTCTGATTCCCCGCATCTGATTCCCTGCCTCTGATTCCCCGCCTCTGATTCCAGGCCTCTGATTCCCAGCATCTGATTCCGGCCTCTGATTCCCGGCCTCTGATTCCCTTCTTCTGATTCTGATTCCCTGCCTCTGATTCCCTGCCTCTGATTCCGCACATCTCATTCCCTGCCTCTGATTCCCCACCTCTGATTCCCCATATCTGATTCCCCGCCTCTGTTTCCCCGCCTCTGATTCCCCGCCTCTGTTTCCCAATATCTAAGTCCCCACCTCTGATTCCCCAAATCTGATTCCCCACCTCTGATTCCCCAGCTCTGATTCCCCGCCTCTGATTCCCCGCATCTGATACCCTGCATCTGATTCCAAGCCTCTGATTCCCTGCCTCTGATTCCCAACCTCTGATTCCCCACCTCTGATTCCCCATATCTGATTCCCCGCCTCTGTTTCCCCGCCTCGGATTCCCCGCCTCTGTTTCCCCATATCTGATTCCCGGCCTCTGATTCCCCGCCTCTGATTCCCCATATCTGATTCCCTGCCTCTGATTCCACGCCTCTGATTCCCCATATCTGATTCCCTGCCTCTGATTCCCCAACTCTGATTCCCCGCCTCTGATTCCCTAGCTCTGAATCCCCGCCTCTGTTTCCCCGCGTCTGATTCCCTGCCTCTGATTCCCCGCCTTGATTCCCCATCTCTGATTCTCAACCTCTGATTCCCCACTTCTGATTCCCTATATTTGATTCCCCGCCTCTGTTTCCCCGCCTCTGATTCCCCGCCTCTGATTCCCCATATCTGATTCCCCGCCTCTGATTGCACACCTCTGATTCCCAGCCTCTGATTCGCCAGCTCTGATTCCCCGCCTCTGATTCCCCGCATCTGATTCCCTGCCTCTGATTCCCCGCCTCTGATTCCCCATCTCTGATTCACCGCCTTTGATTCGCCACCTCTGATTCCCCATATCTGATTCCCCACCTCTGTTTCCCCGCCTCTTATTCCCCGCCTCTGATTCTCCATATCTCATTCCCCGCCTCTGAATCCCCATCTCTGATTCCCGGACTCTGATTCCCCACCTCTGATTCCCGGCCTCTTATTCCCAGCATCTGATTCCCGGCCTCTGATTCCCGGCCTCTGATTCCCCGCTTCTGATTCCCTGCCTCTGATTCCCCATCTCTGATTCCGCACATCTGATTCCCTGCCTCTGATTCCCCACCTCTGATTCCCCATATCTGATTCCCCGCCTCTGTTTCCCCGCATCTGATTCCCTGCCTCTGTTTCCCTATATCTAATTCCCCACCTCTGATGCCCCAACTCTGATTCCCCGCCTCTGATTCCCCAGCTCTGATTCCCCGCCTCTGATTCCCTGCATCCGATTCCCCATATCTGATTCCCTGCCTCTGTTTCCCCGCCTCTGATTCCCCGCCTCTGTTTCCCCATATCTGATTCCCGCCTCTCATTCCCAACTATGATTCCCCGCCTCTGATTCCCCAGCTCTGATTCCCTGCCTCTGATTCCCCGCGTTCTATTCCCTGCCTCTGATTCCCCGCCTGTGATTCCCCATCACTGATTCACCACCTCTGATTCCCTACCTCTGATTCCCCATATCTAATTCCCCGCCTCTGTTTGCCCGCCTATGATTCCCCGCCTCTGTTTCCCCATATCTGATTCCCCGCCTCTGAATCCCCAACTCTGATTCCCTGCCTCAGATTCCCCAGCTCCGATTCCCCGCCTCAGATTCCCCGCGTCTGATTCCCTGCCTCTGATTCCCAGCCTCTGAATCCCCGTGTCTGATTTCCTGCCTCTGATTCCCCGCCTCTGATTCCCCATCTCTGATTCACCGCCTCTGATTCCCCACCTCTGATTCCCCATCTCTGATTCCGCACATCCAATTCCCTGCCTCTGATTCCCCAACTCTGATTCCCCACCTCTGATTCCCCAGCTCTGATTCCCCGCCTCAGATTCCCCGCGTCTGATTCCCTGCCTCTGATTCCCCGCCTCTGATTCCCTGCCTCTGATTCCCCATATCTGATTCCCCGCCTCTGATTCCCCAACTCTGATTCCCCGCTTCTGATTCCCCAGCTTTGAATCCCCGCCTCTGATTCCCCGCGTCTGATTCCCTGCCTCTGATTCCCCGCCTCTGATTCCCCATCTGTGATTCACAACCTCTGATGCCCCACCTCTGATTCCCCATATCTGATTCCCCGCCTCTGTTTCCCCGCCTCTGATTCCCCGCCTCTGATTCCCCATATCTGATTCCCCGCCTCTGATTGCCCACCTCTGATTCCCCGCGTCTGATACCCTGCCTCTGATTCCCCGCCTCTGATTCCCCATCTCTGATTCACCACCTCTGATTCCCGGCCTCTGATTCCCCATCTCTGATTCCGCACATCCGATTCCCTGCCTATGTTGGCCCACCTCTGATTCCCCGCCTCTGATTCCCCATATCTGATTCCCTGCCTCTGTTTCCCCGCCTCTGATTCCCTACCTCTGTTTCCCCATATCTGATTCCCCGCCTCTGATTCCCCAACTCAAATACCCCGCCTCTGATTCCCCAGCACTGATTCCCCGCCTCTGATTCCCCGCATCTGATTCCCTGACTCTGATTCCCCGCCTCTGATTCCAGGCCTCTGATTCCCATCATCTGATTCCGGCCTCTGATTCCCGGCCTATGATTCCCTGCTTCTGATTCTGATTCCCTGCCTCTGATTCCCCATCTCTGATTCCGCACATCTGATTCCCTGCCTCTGATTCCCCACCTCTGATTCCCCATATCTGATTCCCCGCCTCTGTTTCCCCGCCTCTGATTCCCCGCCTCTGTTTCCCAATATCTAAGTCCCCACCTCTGATTCCCCAAATCTGATTCCCCACCTCTGATTCCCCAGCTCTGATTCCCCGCCTCTGATGCCCCGCATCTGATTCCCTGCATCTGATTCCAAGCCTCTGAATCCCTGCCTCTGATTCCCAACCTCTGATTCCCCACCTCTGATTCCCCATATCTGATTCCCCGCCTCTGTTTCCCCGCCTCGGATTCCCCGCCTCAGTTTCCCCATATCTGATTCCCGGCCTCTGATTCCCCGCCTCTGATTCCCCGCCTCTGATTCCCTGCCTCTGATTCCCCATCTCCGATTCCGCACATCTGATTCCCTTCCTCTGATTCCCCGCCTCTGATTCCCCGCCTCTGATTCCCTGCCTCTGATTCCCAACCTCTGATTCCCCACCTCTGATTCCCCATATCTGTTTCCCCGCCTCTGTTTCCCCGCCTCTGATTCCCCGCCTCTGATTCCCAACTCTGATTCCCCGCCTCTGATTCCCCAGCTCTGATTCCCCGTGTTTGATTCCCTGCCTCTGATTCCCTGCCCTGATTCCCCATCTCTGTTTCACCGCCTTTGATTCGCCACCTCTGATTCCACATATCTGATTCCCCGCCTCTGTTTCCCCGACTCTGATTCCCTTCCTCTGATTCCCAACCTCTGATTCCACACCTCTGATTCCCCATATCTGATTCCCCGCCTCTGTTTCCCCGCCTCTGATTCCCCGCCTCTGATTCCCCATATCTGATTCCCTGCCTCTGATTCCCCAACTCTGATTCCCCGCCTCTGATTCCCCAGCTCTGAATCCCCGCCTCTGATTCCCCGTGTCTGATTCCCTGCCTCTGATTCCCCGCCTTGATTCCCCATCTCTGATTCACAACCTCTGATTCCCCACCTCTGATTCCCTATATTTGATTCCCCGCCTCTGTTTCCCCGCCTCTGATTCCCCGCCTCTGATTCCCCATATCTGATTCCCCGCCTCTGATTGCCCACCTCTGATTCCCCGCCTCTGATTCGCCAGCTCTGATTCCCCACCTCTGATTCCCCGCATCTGATTCCCTGCCTCTGATTCCCCGCCTCTGATTCCCCATCTGTGATTCACCGCCTTTGATTCGCCACCTCTGATTCCCCATATCTGATTCCCCACCTCTGTTTCCCGGCCTCTGATTCCCCGCCTCTGATTCTCCATATCTCATTCCCCGCCTCTGAATCCCCATCTCTGATTCCCGGACTCTGATTCCCCACCTCTGATTCCCGGCCTCTTATTCCCAGCATCTGATTCCCGGCATCTGATTCCCGGCCTCTGATTCCCCGCTTCTGATTCCCTGCCTCTGATTCCCCATCTCTGATTCCGCACATCTGATTCCCTGCCTCTGATTCCCCACCTCTGATTCCCCATATCTGATTCCCCGCCTCTGTTTCCCCGCATCTGATTCCCTGCCTCTGTTTCCCTATATCTAATTCCCCACCTCTGATGCCCCAACCCTGATTCCCCGCCTCTGATTCCCCAGCTCTGATTCCCCGCCTCTGATTCCCTGCATCCGATTCCCCATATCTGATTCCCTGCCTCTGTTTCCCCGCCTCTGATTCCCCGCCTCTGTTTCCCAATATCTAAGTCCCCACCTCTGATTCCCCAAATCTGATTCCCCACCTCTGATTCCCCAGCTCTGATTCCCCGCCTCTGATGCCCCGCATCTGATTCCCTGCATCTGATTCCAAGCCTCTGATTCCCTGCCTCTGATTCCCAACCTCTGATTCCCCACCTCTGATTCCCCATATCTGATTCCCCGCCTCTGTTTCCCCACCTCGGATTCCCCGCCTCAGTTTCCCCATATCTGATTCCCGGCCTCTGATTCCCTGCCTCTGATTCCCCGCCTCTGATTCCCTGCCTCTGATTCCCCATCTCCGATTCCGCACATCTGATTCCCTTCCTCTGATTCCCCGCTTCTGATTCCCCGCCTCTGATTCCCTGCCTCTGATTCCCAACCTCTGATTCCCCACCTCTGATTCCCCATATCTGTTTCCCCGCCTCTGTTTCCCCGCCTCTGATTCCCCACCTCTGATTCCCAACTCTGATTCCCCGCCTCTGATTCCCCAGCTCTGATTCCCCGTGTTTGATTCCCTGCCTCTGATTCCCTGCCCTGATTCCCCATCTCTGTTTCACCGCCTTTGATTCGCCACCTCTGATTCCACATATCTGATTCCCCGCCTCTGTTTCCCCGACTCTGATTCCCTTCCTCTGATTCCCAACCTCTGATTCCACACCTCTGATTCCCCATATCTGATTCCCCGCCTCTGTTTCCCCGCCTCTGATTCCCCGCCTCTGATTCCCCATATCTGATTCCCTGCCTCTGATTCCCCAACTCTGATTCCCCGCCTCTGATTCCCCAGCTCTGAATCCCCGCCTCTGATTCCCCGTGTCTGATTCCCTGCCTCTGATTCCCCGCCTTGATTCCCCATCTCTGATTCACAACCTCTGATTCCCCACCTCTGATTCCCTATATTTGATTCCCCGCCTCTGATTGCCCACCTCTGATTCCCCGCCTCTGATTCGCCAGCTCTGATTCCCCACCTCTGATTCCCCGCATCTGATTCCCTGCCTCTGATTCCCCGCCTCTGATTCCCCATCTGTGATTCACCGCCTTTGATTCGCCACCTCTGATTCCCCATATCTGATTCCCCACCTCTGTTTCCCGGCCTCTGATTCCCCGCCTCTGATTCTCCATATCTCATTCCCCGCCTCTGAATCCCCATCTCTGATTCCCGGACTCTGATTCCCCACCTCTGATTCCCGGCCTCTTATTCCCAGCATCTGATTCCCGGCCTCTGATTCCCGGCCTCTGATTCCCCGCTTCTGATTCCCTGCCTCTGATTCCCCATCTCTGATTCCGCACATCTGATTCCCTGCCTCTGATTCCCCACCTCTGATTCCCCATATCTGATTCCCCGCCTCTGTTTCCCCGCATCTGATTCCCTGCCTCTGTTTCCCTATATCTAATTCCCCACCTCTGATGCCCCAACTCTGATTCCCCGCCTCTGATTCCCCAGCTCTGATTCCCCGCCTCTGATTCCCTGCATCCGATTCCCCATATCTGATTCCCTGCCTCTGATTCCCCGCCTCTGATTCCCCGCCTCTGATTCACCGCCTCCCTTTACGTGCATCTTTCCTGGCCTACGTTTCCCCACATCTCTTTCCCCACCTCTGATTCCACGCCTCTGATTCGCCGTCTCTGATTTCCCGCCTCTGATTCCCTGCCTCTGATTCCCCGCCTCTGATTCCCCGCCTCTGATTCCCCGCCTCTGATTCCATGCCTCTGATTCCCCGCCTCTGATTCCCCGCCTCTGATTCCCCGACTCTGATTCCCCTCCTCTGATACCCCGCCTCTGATTCCCCACCTCTGATTCCCCGCATCTGATTCCCCGCCTCTGATTCCCTGCCTCTGATTCCGCGCCTCTGATTCCGCGCCTCTGATTCCCCGCCTATGTTTACCCACCTCTGTTTACCCACCTGTTTCCCCGCCTCTGATTCCGCACCTCAGATTCCCTGCCTCAGATTCCCCGCCTCTGATTCTCTGCCTCTGAATCCCCGCCTCTGATTCCCCACCTCTGATTCCCCACTTCTGATACCCCGCCTCTGATTCCCCGCCTCTGATTCCCCGCCTCTGATTCCCCGCCTCTGATTCCCCACCTCTGATTCAGTGCCTCCCTTTCCGCTCAACTTTCCTGGCCTTCTTTTCCCCACATATCTTTCCCCGCCTCTGATTTCCCGCCTCTGATTCCATGCCTCTGATTCCCCGCCTATGTTTACCCACCTCTGTTTACCCGCCTGTTTTCCCTCCTCTGATTCCCCACCACAGATTCCCTGCCTCAGATTCCCTGCCTCAGATTCCCTGCATCAGATTCCCTTCATTTGATTCCCTGCGTCTGATTCCCTGCCTCTGATTCCCTGCATCTGATTGCCCGCCTCTGATTCCCCGCCTCTGATTCCCCGCCTCTGATTCCCCACGTCTGATTCCCCACTTCTGATTCCCCGCCTCTGATTCCCCGCCTCTGATTCCCCACCTCTGATTCACCGCCTCTGATTCCCCGCCTCTGATTCCCCGCCTCTGATTCCCCACTTCTGATTGCCCGCCTCTGATTCCACGCCTCTGATTCCCCGCCTCTGATTCCCCACCTCTGATTCCCGACTTCTGTTTCCCCACCTCTGATTCCCCGCCTCTGATTCCACGCCTCTGATTCCCCACCTCTGATTCCCCACTTCTGAATCCCCACCTCTGATTCTCCGCCTCTGATACCCTGCCTCTGATAACTTTTTACTGATTCCCTGCCTCAGATTCCCTGCCTCCGATTCCCTGCCTCAGATTCCCTGCCTCAGATTCCCTGCATCAGATTCCCTTCATCTTATTCCCTGCCTCTGATTCCCCGCCTCTGAATCCCCGCCTCTGATTCCCCACCTCTGTCTCTACGCCTCTATTTTGACTGCACTCTTTCCCCTCCACTCTTTCTGTGCCTCTCTTTCCCTCCCTCAATTTCAACAACTCTGTTTGATCTGTTCTGTGTACCTAATTTTCAACACACAAGTTCCAACCACTATGTTTCGCCCATCTCTTTCGCTGCCTCTATTTATGCAGCTATGTTTACCCGCTTCTGTTTACCCGCCTGTTTCCCCACATCTCTTTCCCCACCTCTGATTCCACGCCTCTGATTCCCCGCCTCTGATTCCCCGCCTCTGAATCCCCGCCTCTGATACACCGCCTCCCTTTCCGCGCAACTTTCCTGGCCTACGTTTCCCCACATCTCTTTCCCCACCTCTGATTCCACGCCTCAGATTCGCCGCCTCTGATTTCCCGCCTCTGATTCCCTGCCTCTGATTCCCTGCCTCTGATTCCCCACCTCTGATTCCCCCCTCTGATTCCCCGCCTCTGATTCCCAGCCTCTGATTCCCCACCTCTGATTCCCCGCCTCTGATTCCCTGCCTGTCTTTCCCTGCCTCTATTTCCGTGTCTCTTTCTCTGCATCTCGTTTCCCACATCTCATTTCCCCCTTCTGATAACCCGCATCAGATTCCCCTACACAGATTCCCTGCCTCAGATTCCCTGCCTCAGATTCCCTGCATCAGATTCCCTTCATCTGATTCCCTGCCTCTGATTCCCCGCCTCTGATTCCCCACCTCTGATTCCCTGCCTCAGATTCCCTGCCTCTGATTCCCTGCCTCTGATTCCCTGCCTCTGATTTCCTGCATCAGATTCCCCGCCTCTGATTCTCCGCCTCTGATTCCCCGCCTCTGATTCCCCGCCTCTGATTCGCCGCCTCTGATTCCCCGCCTCTGATTTCCCACCTCTGATTCCCTGCCTCTGATAACCTGCCTCTGATTCCCTGCCTCTGATTCTCTGCCTCTGATTCCCGGCCTCTGAGTCCCCAGCTCTGATTCCCCGTGTCCGATTCCGCACCCATGTTTCACCACCTCTGTTGCTCTGCTTCTGATTTCCCGGCTCAGATTCACCGGCTCTGATTCCGCACCTCTGATTCCACGCCTCTCTTTCTGTGTCTCTGATTCCCCGCCTCTGATTCCACGCCTCTGATTACCCGCCTCTGATACCCTGCCTCTCTTTCCCTGCCTCTATATCCGTGCCTCTTTCTCTGCATCTCGTTTCCCACATCTCATTTCCCCCTTCTGATAACCCGCATCAGATTCCCTGCCACAGATTCCCTGCCTCAGATTCCCTGCCTCAGATTCCCTGCATCAGATTCCCTTCATCTGATTCCCTGCCTCTGATTCCCCGCCTCTGATTCCCCACCTCTGATTCCCCACCTCTGATTCCCCGCCTCTGATTCCCTGCCTCTGATTCCCCAACTCTGATTCCCCGCTTCTGATTCCCCAGCTCTGAATCCCCGCCTCTGATTCCCCGCGTCTGATTCCCTGCCTCTGATTCCCCGCCTCTGATTCCCTATCTGTGATTCACAACCTCTGATGCCCCACCTCTGATTCCCCATATCTGATTCCCTGCCTCTCTTTCCCCGCCTCTGATTCCCCACCTGTGTTTCCCCATATCTGATTCCCCGCCTCTGATTCCCCAACTCTAATACCCCGCCTCTGATTCCCCAGCTCTGATTCCCCGCCTCTGATTCCCCGCATCTGATTCCCTGCCTCTGATTCCCCGCCTCTGATTCCAGGCCTCTGATTCCCAGCATCTGATTCCGGCCTCTGATTCCCGGCCTCTGATTCCCTGCTTCTGATTCTGATTCCCTGCCTCTGATTCCCCATCTCTGATTCCGCACATCTGATTCCCTGCCTCTGATTCCCCACCTCTGATTCCCCATATCTGATTCCCCGCCTCTGTTTCCCGCCTCTGATTCCCCGCCTCTGTTTCCCAATATCTAAGTCCCCACCTCTGATTCCCCAAATCTGATTCCCCACCTCTGATTCCCCAGCTCTGATTCCCCGCCTCTGATTCCCTGCATCTGATACCCTGCATCTGATTCCAAGCCTCTGATTCCCTGCCTCTGATTCCCAACCTCTGATTCCCCACCTCTGATTCCCCATATCTGATTCCCCGCCTCTGTTTCCCCGCCTCGGATTCCCCGCCTCTGTTTCCCCATATCTGATTCCCGGCCTCTGATTCCCCGCATCTGATTCCCCATATCTGATTCCCTGCCTCTGATTCCCCAACTCTGATTCCCCGCCTCTGATTCCCCAGCTCTGAATCCCCGCCTCTGATTCCCCGCGTCTGATTCCCTGCCTCTGATTCCCCGCCTTGATTCCCCATCTCTGATTCACAACCTCTGATTCTCCACCTCTGATTCCCTATATTTGATTACCCGCCTCTGTTTCCCCACCTCTGATTCCCCGCCTCTGATTCCCCATATCTGATTCCCCGCCTCTGATTGCCCACCTCTGATTCCCAGCCTCTGATTCGCCAGCTCTGATTCCCCGCCTCTGATTCCCCGCATCTGATTCCCTGCCTCTGATTCCCCGCCTCTGATTCCCCATCTCTGATTCACCGCCTTTGATTCGCCACCTCTGATTCCCCATATCTGATTCCCCACCTCTGTTTCCCCGCCTCTGATTCCCCGCCTCTGATTCTCCATATCTCATTCCCTGCCTCTGAATCCCCATCTCTGATTCCCGGACTCTGATTCCCCTCCTCTGATTCCCGGCCTCTTATTCCCAGCATCTGATTCCCGGCCTCTGATTCCCTGCTTCTGATTCCCTGCCTCTGATTCCCCACCTCTGATTCCCCACTTCTGAATCCCCACCTCTGATTCTCGGCCTCTGATACCCTGCCTCTGATAACTTTTTACTGATTCCCTGCCTCAGATTCCCTGCCTCCGATTCCCTGCCTCAGATTCCCTGCCTCAGATTCCCTGCATCTGATTCCCTTCATCTGATTCCCTGCCTCTGATTCCCCACCTCTGAATCCCCGCCTCTGATTCCCCACCTCTGTCTCTACGCCTCTATTTTGACTGCACTCTTTCCCCTCCACTCTTTCTGTGCCTCTCTTTCCCTCCCTCAATTTCAACAACTCTGTTTGATCTGTTCTGTGTACCTAATTTTCAACACACAAGTTCCAACCACTATGTTTCGCCCATCTCTTTCGCTGCCTCTATTTATGCAGCTATGTTTACCCGCTTCTGTTTACCCGCCTGTTTCCCCACATCTCTTTCCCCACCTCTGATTCCACGCCTCTGATTCCCAACCTCGGATTCCCCACCTCTGATTCCCCATATCTGAGTCCCCGCCTCTGTTTCCCCGCCTCAGATTCCCCGCCTCTGATTCCCAACTCTGATTCCCCGCCTCTGATTCCCCAGCTCTGATTCCCCGTGTTTGATTCCCTGCCTCTGATTCCCTGCCCTGATTCCCCATCTCTGTTTCACCGCCTTTGATTCGCCACCTCTGATTCCCCATATCTGATTCCCCGCCTCTGTTTCCCCGACTCTGATTCCCTGCCTCTGATTCCCAACCTATGATTCCACACCTCTGATTCCCCATATCTGATTCCCCGCCTCTATTTCCCCATATCTGATTCCCCGCCTCTGATTCCCCAACTCTGATTCCCCGCCTCTGATTCCCCAGCTCTGATTCCCCGACTCTGATTCCCGGCATCCGATTCCCTGCCTCTGATTCCCCGCCTCTGATTCCCCATCTCTGATTCCCCGCCTCTGATTCCCCGTGTCTGATTCCCTGCCTTTGATTCCCCGCCTCTGATTCCCCGCCTCTGATTCCCTGCCACTGATTCCCTGCCCCTGATACCCCACCTCTGATTCCCCACATCTGATTCCCTGCCTCTGTTTCCCCGCCTCTGATTCCCCGCCTCTGATTCCCCATATCTGATTCCCTGCCTCTGATTCCCCAACTCTGATTCCCCGCCTCTGATTCCCCAGCTCTGAATCCCCGCCTCTGATTCCCCGCATCTGATTCCCTGCCTCTGATTCCCCGCCTTGATTCCCCATCTCTGATTCACAACCTCTGATTCCCCACCTCTGATTCCCTATATTTGATTCCCCGCCTCTGTTTCCCCGCCTCTGATTCCCCGCCTCTGATTCCCCATATCTGATTCCCCGCCTCTGATTGCCCACCTCTGATTCCCAGCCTCTGATTCGCCAGCTCTGATTCCCCGCCTCTGATTCCCCGCATCTGATTCCCTGCCTCTGATTCCCCGCCTCTGATTCCCCATCTCTGATTCACCGCCTTTGATTCGCCACCTCTGATTCCCCATATCTGATTCCCCACCTCTGATTCCCCGCCTCTGATTCCCCAACTCTGATTCCCCGCCTCTGATTCCCCAGCTCTGATTCCCTGACTCTGATTCCCGGCATCCGATTCCCTGCCTCTGTTTCCCCGCCTCTGATTCCCCATCTCTGATTCCCCGCCTTTGATTCCCCGTGTCTGATTCCCTGCCTTTGATTCCCCGCCTCTGATTCCCCGCCTCTGATTCCCTGCCACTGATTCCCTGCCCCTGATTCCCCACCTCTGATTCCCCACATCTGATTCCCCGCCTCTGTTTCCCCGCCTCTGATTCCCCGCCTCTGATTCCCCATATCTGATTCCCTGCCTCTGATTCCCCAACTCTGATTTCCCGCCTCTGATTCCCCAGCTCTGAATCCCCGCCTCTGATTCCCCGCGTCTGATTCCCTGCCTCTGATTCCCCGCCTTGATTCCCCATCTCTGATTCACAACCTCTGATTCCCCACCTCTGATTCCCTATATTTGATTCCCCGCCTCTGTTTCCCCGCCTCTGATTCCCCGCCTCTGATTCCCCATATCTGATTCCCCGCCTCTGATTGCCCACCTCTGATTCCCAGCCTCTGATTCGCCAGCTCTGATTCCCCGCCTCTGATTCCCCGCATCTGATTCCCTGCCTCTGATTCCCCGCCTCTGATTCCCCATCTCTGATTCACCGCCTTTGATTCGCCACCTCTGATTCCCCATATCTGATTCCCCACCTCTGATTCCCAGCCTCTTATTCCCAGCATCTGATTCCCGGCCTCTGATTCCCGGCCTCTGATTCCCCGCTTCTGATTCTGATTCCCTGCCTCTTATTCCCCATCTCTGATTCCGCACATCTGATTCCCTGCCTCTGATTCCCCACCTCTGATTCCCCATATCTGATTCCCCGCCTCTGTTTCCCCGCCTCTGATTCCTCGCCTCTGTTTCCCTATATCTAATTCCCCACCTCTGATGCCCAACTCTGATTCCCCGCCTCTGATTCCCCAGCTCTGATTCCCCGCCTCTGATTCCCTGCATCCGATTCCCCATATCTGATTCCCCGCCTCTGTTTCACCGCCTCTGATTCCCCGCCTCTGTTTCCCCATATCTGATTCCCGCCTCTGATTCCCAACTATGAATCCCCTCCTCTGATTCCCCAGCTCTGATTCCCTGCCTCTGATTCCCCGCGTCCTATTCCCTGCCTCTGATTCCCCGCCTGTGATTCCCCATCACTGATTCACCACCTCTGATTCCCTACCTCTGATTCCCCATATCTAATTCCCCGCCTCTGTTTGCCCGCCTCTGATTCCCCGCCTCTGTTTCCCCATATCTGATTCCCCGCCTCTGAATCCCCAACTCTGATTCCCTGCCTCAGATTCCCCAGCTCTGATTCCCCACCTTTGATTCCCCCCGTCTGATTCCCAGCCTCTGAATCCCCGTGTCTGATTTCCTGCCTCTGATTCCCCGCCTCTGATTCCCCATCTCTGATTCACCGCCTCTGAATCCCCACCTCTGATTCTCCCTCTCTGATTCCGGACATCCAATTCCCTGCCTCTGATTCCCCAACTCTGATTCCCCACCTCTGATTCCCCAGCTCTGATTCCCCGCCTCAGATTCCCCGCATCTGATTCCCTGCCTCTGATTCCCCGCCTCTGATTCCCTGCCTCTGATTCCCCATATCTGATTCCCCGCCTCTGATTCCCCAACTCTGATTCCACGCTTCTGATTCCCCAGCTCTGAATCCCCGCCTCTGATTCCCCGCGTCTGATTCCCTGCCTCTGATTCCCCGCCTCTGATTCCCCATCTGTGATTCAGAACCTCTGATGCCCCACCTCTCATTCCCCATATCTGATTCCCTGCCTCTGTTTCCCTGCCTCTGATTCCCCACCTCTGTTTCCCCATATCTGATTCCCCGCCTCTGATTCCCCAACTCTAATACCCCGCCTCTGATTCCCCAGCTCTGATTCCCCGCCTCTGATTCCCCGCATCTGATTCCCTGCCTCTGATTCCCCGCCTCTGATTCCAGGCCTCTGATTCCCAGCATCTGATTCCGGCCTCTGATTCCCGGCCTCTGATTCCCTTCTTCTGATTCTGATTCCCTGCCTCTGACTCCCCATATCTGATTCCCTGCCTCTGTTTCCCCGCCTCTGATTCCCCGCCTCTGATTCCCAACTCTGATTCCCCGCCTCTGATTCCCCAGCTCTGATTCCCCGTGTTTGATTCCCTGCCTCTGATTCCCTGCCCTGATTCCCCATCTCTGTTTCACCGCCTTTGATTCGCCACCTCTGATTCCCCATATCTGATTCCCCGCCTCTGTTTCCCCGACTCTGATTCCCTGCCTCTGATTCCCAACCTCTGATTCCACACCTCTGATTCCCCATATCTGATTCCCCGCCTCTATTTCCCCATATCTGATTCCCCGCCTCTGATTCCCCAACTCTGATTCCCCGCCTCTGATTCCCCAGCTCTGATTCCCCGACTCTGATTCCCGGCATCCGATTCCCTGCCTCTGATTCCCCGCCTCTGATTCCCCATCTCTGATTCCCCGCCTCTGATTCCCCGTGTCTGATTCCCTGCCTTTGATTCCCCGCCTCTGATTCCCCGCCTCTGATTCCCTGCCACTGATTTCCTGCCCCTGATTCCCCACCTCTGTTTCCCCACATCTGATTCCCCGCCTCTGTTTCCCCGCCTCTGATTCCCCGCCTCTTATTCCCCATATCTGATTCCCTGCCTCTGATTCCCCAACTCTGATTCCCCGCCTCTGATTCCCCAGCTCTGAATCCCCGCCTCTGATTCCACGCGTCTGATTCCCTGCCTCTGATTCCCCGCCTTGATTCCCCATCTCTGATTCACAACCTCTGATTCCCCACCTCTGATTCCCTATATTTTATTCCCCGCCTCTGTTTCCCCGCCTCTGATTCCCCGCCTCTGATTCCCCATATCTGATTCCCCGCCTCTGATTGCCCACCTCTGATTCCCAGCCTCTGATTCGCCAGCTCTGATTCCCCGCCTCTGATTCCCCGCATCTGATTCCCTGCCTCTGATTCCCCGCCTCTGATTCCCCATCTCTGATTCACCGCCTTTGATTCGCCACCTCTGATTCCCCATATCTGATTCCCCACCTCTGATTCCCGGCCTCTTATTCGCAGCATCTGATTCCCGGCCTCTGATTCCCGGCCTCTGATTCCCCGCTTCTGATTCTGATTCCCTGCCTCTTATTCCCCATCTCTGATTCCGCACATCTGTTTCCCCGCCTCTGATTCCCCGCCTCTGATTCCCCATATCTGATTCCCTGCCTCTGATTCCCCAACTCTGATTTCCCGCCTCTGATTCCCCAGCTCTGAATCCCCGCCTCTGATTCCCCGCGTCTGATTCCCTGCCTCTGATTCCCCGCCTTGATTCCCCATCTCTGATTCACAACCTCTGATTCCCCACCTCTGATTCCCTATATTTGATTCCCCGCCTCTGTTTCCCCGCCTCTGATTCCCCGCCTCTGATTCCCCATATCTGATTCCCCGCCTCTGATTGCCCACCTCTGATTCCCAGCCTCTGATTCGCCAGCTCTGATTCCCCGCCTCTGATTCCCCGCATCTGATTCCCTGCCTCTGATTCCCCGCCTCTGATTCCCCATCTCTGATTCACCGCCTTTGATTCGCCACCTCTGATTCCCCATATCTGATTCCCCACCTCTGATTCCCAGCCTCTTATTCCCAGCATCTGATTCCCGGCCTCTGATTCCCGGCCTCTGATTCCCCGCTTCTGATTCTGATTCCCTGCCTCTTATTCCCCATCTCTGATTCCGCACATCTGATTCCCTGCCTCTGATTCCCCACCTCTGATTCCCCATATCTGATTCCCCGCCTCTGTTTCCCCGCCTCTGATTCCTCGCCTCTGTTTCCCTATATCTAATTCCCCACCTCTGATGCCCAACTCTGATTCCCCGCCTCTGATTCCCCAGCTCTGATTCCCCGCCTCTGATTCCCTGCATCCGATTCCCCATATCTGATTCCCCGCCTCTGTTTCACCGCCTCTGATTCCCCGCCTCTGTTTCCCCATATCTGATTCCCGCCTCTGATTCCCAACTATGAATCCCCTCCTCTGATTCCCCAGCTCTGATTCCCTGCCTCTGATTCCCCGCGTCCTATTCCCTGCCTCTGATTCCCCGCCTGTGATTCCCCATCACTGATTCACCACCTCTGATTCCCTACCTCTGATTCCCCATATCTAATTCCCCGCCTCTGTTTGCCCGCCTCTGATTCCCCGCCTCTGTTTCCCCATATCTGATTCCCCGCCTCTGAATCCCCAACTCTGATTCCCTGCCTCAGATTCCCCAGCTCTGATTCCCCACCTTTGATTCCCCCCGTCTGATTCCCAGCCTCTGAATCCCCGTGTCTGATTTCCTGCCTCTGATTCCCCGCCTCTGATTCCCCATCTCTGATTCACCGCCTCTGAATCCCCACCTCTGATTCTCCCTCTCTGATTCCGGACATCCAATTCCCTGCCTCTGATTCCCCAACTCTGATTCCCCACCTCTGATTCCCCAGCTCTGATTCCCCGCCTCAGATTCCCCGCATCTGATTCCCTGCCTCTGATTCCCCGCCTCTGATTCCCTGCCTCTGATTCCCCATATCTGATTCCCCGCCTCTGATTCCCCAACTCTGATTCCACGCTTCTGATTCCCCAGCTCTGAATCCCCGCCTCTGATTCCCCGCGTCTGATTCCCTGCCTCTGATTCCCCGCCTCTGATTCCCCATCTGTGATTCACAACCTCTGATGCCCCACCTCTCATTCCCCATATCTGATTCCCTGCCTCTGTTTCCCTGCCTCTGATTCCCCACCTCTGTTTCCCCATATCTGATTCCCCGCCTCTGATTCCCCAACTCTAATACCCCGCCTCTGATTCCCCAGCTCTGATTCCCCGCCTCTGATTCCCCGCATCTGATTCCCTGCCTCTGATTCCCCGCCTCTGATTCCAGGCCTCTGATTCCCAGCATCTGATTCCGGCCTCTGATTCCCGGCCTCTGATTCCCTTCTTCTGATTCTGATTCCCTGCCTCTGATTCCCCATATCTGATTCCCTGCCTCTGTTTCCCCGCCTCTGATTCCCCGCCTCTGATTCCCAACTCTGATTCCCCGCCTCTGATTCCCCAGCTCTGATTCCCCGTGTTTGATTCCCTGCCTCTGATTCCCTGCCCTGATTCCCCATCTCTGTTTCACCGCCTTTGATTCGCCACCTCTGATTCCCCATATCTGATTCCCCGCCTCTGTTTCCCCGACTCTGATTCCCTGCCTCTGATTCCCAACCTCTGATTCCACACCTCTGATTCCCCATATCTGATTCCCCGCCTCTATTTCCCCATATCTGATTCCCCGCCTCTGATTCCCCAACTCTGATTCCCCGCCTCTGATTCCGCAGCTCTGATTCCCCGACTCTGATTCCCGGCATCCGATTCCCTGCCTCTGATTCCCCGCCTCTGATTCCCCATCTCTGATTCCCCGCCTCTGATTCCCCGTGTCTGATTCCCTGCCTTTGATTCCCCGCCTCTGATTCCCCGCCTCTGATTCCCTGCCACTGATTTCCTGCCCCTGATTCCCCACCTCTGTTTCCCCACATCTGATTCCCCGCCTCTGTTTCCCCGCCTCTGATTCCCCGCCTCTTATTCCCCATATCTGATTCCCTGCCTCTGATTCCCCAACTCTGATTCCCCGCCTCTGATTCCCCAGCTCTGAATCCCCGCCTCTGATTCCACGCGTCTGATTCCCTGCCTCTGATTCCCCGCCTTGATTCCCCATCTCTGATTCACAACCTCTGATTCCCCACCTCTGATTCCCTATATTTGATTCCCCGCCTCTGTTTCCCCGCCTCTGATTCCCCGCCTCTGATTCCCCACATCTGATTCCCCGCCTCTGATTGCCCACCTCTGATTCCCAGCCTCTGATTCGCCAGCTCTGATTCCCCGCCTCTGATTCCCCGCATCTGATTCCCTGCCTCTGATTCCCCGCCTCTGATTCCCCATCTCTGATTCACCGCCTTTGATTCGCCACCTCTGATTCCCCATATCTGATTCCCCACCTCTGATTCCCGGCCTCTTATTCGCAGCATCTGATTCCCGGCCTCTGATTCCCGGCCTCTGATTCCCCGCTTCTGATTCTGATTCCCTGCCTCTTATTCCCCATCTCTGATTCCGCACATCTGATTCCCTGCCTCTGATTCCCCACCTCTGATTCCCCATATCTGATTCCCCGCCTCTGTTTCCCCGCCTCTGATTCCCCGCCTCTGTTTCCCTATATCTAATTCCCCACCTCTGATGCCCCAACTCTGATTCCCCGCCTCTGATTCCCCAGATCTGATTCCCCGCCTCTGATTCCCTGCATCCGATTCCCCATATCTGATTCCCCGCCTCTGTTTCACCGCCTCTGATTCCCCGCCTCTGTTTCCCCATATCTGATTCCCGCCTCTGATTCCCAACTATGAATCCCCTCCTCTGATTCCCCAGCTCTGATTCCCTGCCTCTGATTCCCCGCGTCCTATTCCCTGCCTCTGATTCCCCGCCTCTGATTCCCCATCTGTGATTCACAACCTCTGATACCCCACCTCAGATTCCCCATATCTGATTCCCCGCCTCTGAATCCCCAACTCTGATTCCCTGCCTCAGATTCCCCAGCTCTGATTCCCCGCCTTTGATTCCCCCCGTCTGATTCCCAGCCTCTGAATCCCCGTGTCTGATTTCCTGCCTCTGATTCCCCGCCTCTGATTCCCCATCTCTGATTCACCGCCTCTGATTCCCCACCTCTGATTCCCCCTCTCTGATTCCGCACATCCAATTCCCTGCCTCTGATTCCCCAACTCTGATTCCCCACCTCTGATTCCCCAGCTCTGATTCCCCGCCTCAGATTCCCCGCGTCTGATTCCCTGCCTCTGATTCCCCGCCTCTGATTCCCTGCCTCTGATTCCCCATATCTGATTCCCCGCCTCTGGTTCCCCAACTCTGATTCCCCGCTTCTGATTCCCCAGCTCTGAATCCCCGCCTCTGATTCCCCGCGTCTGATTCCCTGCCTCTGATTCCCCGCCTCTGATTCCCCATCTGTGATTCACAACTTCTGATGCCCCACCTCTGATTCCCCATATCTGATTCCCTGCCTCTGTTTCCCCGCCTCTGATTCCCCACCTCTGTTTCCCCATATCTGATTCCCCGCCTCTGATTCCCCAACTCTAATACCCCGCCTCTGATTCCCCAGCTCTGATTCCCCACCTCTGATTCCCCGCATCTGATTCCCTGCCTCTGATTCCCCGCCTCTGATTCCAGGCCTCTGATTCCCAGCATCTGATTCCGGCCTCTGATTCCCGGCCTCTGATTCCCTTCTTCTGATTCTGATTCCCTGCCTCTGATTCCCTGCCTCTGATTCCGCACATCTCATTCCCTGCCTCTGATTCCCCACCTCTGATTCCCCATATCTGATTCCCCGCCTCTGTTTCCCCGCCTCTGATTCCCCGCCTCTGTTTCCCAATATCTAAGTCCCCACCTCTGATTCCCCAAATCTGATTCCCCACCTCTGATTCCCCAGCTCTGATTCCCCGCCTCTGATTCCCCGCATCTGATACCCTGCATCTGATTCCAAGCCTCTGATTCCCTGCCTCTGATTCCCAACCTCTGATTCCCCACCTCTGATTCCCCATATCTGATTCCCCGCCTCTGTTTCCCCGCCTCGGATTCCCCGCCTCTGTTTCCCCATATCTGATTCCCGGCCTCTGATTCCCCGCCTCTGATTCCCCATATCTGATTCCCTGCCTCTGATTCCACGCCTCTGATTCCCCATATCTGATTCCCTGCCTCTGATTCCCCAACTCTGATTCCCCGCCTCTGATTCCCTAGCTCTGAATCCCCGCCTCTGTTTCCCCGCGTCTGATTCCCTGCCTCTGATTCCCCGCCTTGATTCCCCATCTCTGATTCACAACCTCTGATTCCCCACCTCTGATTCCCTATATTTGATTCCCCGCCTCTGTTTCCCCGCCTCTGATTCCCCGCCTCTGATTCCCCATATCTGATTCCCCGCCTCTGATTGCACACCTCTGATTCCCAGCCTCTGATTCGCCAGCTCTGATTCCCCGCCTCTGATTCCCCGCATCTGATTCCCTGCCTCTGATTCCCCGCCTCTGATTCCCCATCTCTGATTCACCGCCTTTGATTCGCCACCTCTGATTCCCCATATCTGATTCCCCACCTCTGTTTCCCCGCCTCTTATTCCCCGCCTCTGATTCTCCATATCTCATTCCCCGCCTCTGAATCCCCATCTCTGATTCCCGGACTCTGATTCCCCACCTCTGATTCCCGGCCTCTTATTCCCAGCATCTGATTCCCGGCCTCTGATTCCCGGCCTCTGATTCCCCGCTTCTGATTCCCTGCCTCTGATTCCCCATCTCTGATTCCGCACATCTGATTCCCTGCCTCTGATTCCCCACCTCTGATTCCCCATATCTGATTCCCCGCCTCTGTTTCCCCGCATCTGATTCCCTGCCTCTGTTTCCCTATATCTAATTCCCCACCTCTGATGCCCCAACTCTGATTCCCCGCCTCTGATTCCCCAGCTCTGATTCCCCGCCTCTGATTCCCTGCATCCGATTCCCCATATCTGATTCCCTGCCTCTGTTTCCCCGCCTCTGATTCCCCGCCTCTGTTTCCCCATATCTGATTCCCGCCTCTCATTCCCAACTATGATTCCCCGCCTCTGATTCCCCAGCTCTGATTCCCTGCCTCTGATTCCCGGCGTTCTATTCCCTGCCTCTGATTCCCCGCCTGTGATTCCCCATCACTGATTCACCACCTCTGATTCCCTACCTCTGATTCCCCATATCTAATTCCCCGCCTCTGTTTGCCCGCCTATGATTCCCCGCCTCTGTTTCCCCATATCTGATTCCCCGCCTCTGAATCCCCAACTCTGATTCCCTGCCTCAGATTCCCCAGCTCTGATTCCCCGCCTCAGATTCCCCGCGTCTGATTCCCTGCCTCTGATTCCCAGCCTCTGAATCCCCGTGTCTGATTTCCTGCCTCTGATTCCCCGCCTCTGATTCCCCATCTCTGATTCACCGCCTCTGATTCCCCACCTCTGATTCCCCATCTCTGATTCCGCACATCCAATTCCCTGCCTCTGATTCCCCAACTCTGATTCCCCATCTGTGATTCACAACCTCTGATGCCCCACCTCTGATTCCCCATATCTGATTCCCCGCCTCTGTTTCCCCGCCTCTGATTCCCCGCCTCTGATTCCCCATATCTGATTCCCCGCCTCTGATTGCCCACCTCTGATTCCCCGCGTCTGATACCCTGCCTCTGATTCCCCGCCTCTGATTCCCCATCTCTGATTCACCACCTCTGATTCCCGGCCTCTGATTCCCCATCTCTGATTCCGCACATCCGATTCCCTGCCTATGTTTCCCCACCTCTGATTCCCCGCCTCTGATTCCCCATATCTGATTCCCTGCCTCTGTTTCCCCGCCTCTGATTCCCTACCTCTGTTTCCCCATATCTGATTCCCCGCCTCTGATTCCCCAACTCAAATACCCCGCCTCTGATTCCCCAGCTCTGATTCCCCGCCTCTGATTCCCCGCATCTGATTCCCTGACTCTGATTCCCCGCCTCTGATTCCAGGCCTCTGATTCCCATCATCTGATTCCGGCCTCTGATTCCCGGCCTATGATTCCCTGCTTCTGATTCTGATTCCCTGCCTCTGATTCCCCATCTCTGATTCCGCACATCTGATTCCCTGCCTCTGATTCCCCACCTCTGATTCCCCATATCTGATTCCCCGCCTCTGTTTCCCCGCCTCTGATTCCCCGCCTCTGTTTCCCAATATCTAAGTCCCCACCTCTGATTCCCCAAATCTGATTCCCCACCTCTGATTCCCCAGCTCTGATTCCCCGCCTCTGATGCCCCGCATCTGATTCCCTGCATCTGATTCCAAGCCTCTGATTCCCTGCCTCTGATTCCCAACCTCTGATTCCCCACCTCTGATTCCCCATATCTGATTCCCCGCCTCTGTTTCCCCGCCTCGGATTCCCCGCCTCAGTTTCCCCATATCTGATTCCCGGCCTCTGATTCCCCGCCTCTGATTCCCCGCCTCTGATTCCCTGCCTCTGATTCCCCATCTCCGATTCCGCACATCTGATTCCCTTCCTCTGATTCCCCGCCTCTGATTCCCCGCCTCTGATTCCCTGCCTCTGATTCCCAACCTCTGATTCCCCACCTCTGATTCCCCATATCTGTTTCCCCGCCTCTGTTTCCCCGCCTCTGATTCCCCGCCTCTGATTCCCAACTCTGATTCCCCGCCTCTGATTCCCCAGCTCTGATTCCCCGTGTTTGATTCCCTGCCTCTGATTCCCTGCCCTGATTCCCCATCTCTGTTTCACCGCCTTTGATTCGCCACCTCTGATTCCACATATCTGATTCCCCGCCTCTGTTTCCCCGACTCTGATTCCCTTCCTCTGATTCCCAACCTCTGATTCCACACCTCTGATTCCCCATATCTGATTCCCCGCCTCTGTTTCCCCGCCTCTGATTCCCCGCCTCTGATTCCCCATATCTGATTCCCTGCCTCTGATTCCCCAACTCTGATTCCCCGCCTCTGATTCCCCAGCTCTGAATCCCCGCCTCTGATTCCCCGTGTCTGATTCCCTGCCTCTGATTCCCCGCCTTGATTCCCCATCTCTGATTCACAACCTCTGATTCCCCACCTCTGATTCCCTATATTTGATTCCCCGCCTCTGTTTCCCCGCCTCTGATTCCCCGCCTCTGATTCCCCATATCTGATTCCCCGCCTCTGATTGCCCACCTCTGATTCCCCGCCTCTGATTCGCCAGCTCTGATTCCCCACCTCTGATACCCCGCATCTGATTCCCTGCCTCTGATTCCCCGCCTCTGATTCCCCATCTGTGATTCACCGCCTTTGATTCGCCACCTCTGATTCCCCATATCTGATTCCCCACCTCTGTTTCCCGGCCTCTGATTCCCCGCCTCTGATTCTCCATATCTCATTCCCCGCCTCTGAATCCCCATCTCTGATTCCCGGACTCTGATTCCCCACCTCTGATTCCCGGCCTCTTATTCCCAGCATCTGATTCCCGGCCTCTGATTCCCGGCCTCTGATTCCCCGCTTCTGATTCCCTGCCTCTGATTCCCCATCTCTGATTCCGCACATCTGATTCCCTGCCTCTGATTCCCCACCTCTGATTCCCCATATCTGATTCCCCGCCTCTGTTTCCCCGCATCTGATTCCCTGCCTCTGTTTCCCTACATCTAATTCCCCACCTCTGATGCCCCAACTCTGATTCCCCGCCTCTGATTCCCCAGCTCTGATTCCCCGCCTCTGATTCCCTGCATCCGATTCCCCATATCTGATTCCCTGCCTCTGTTTCCCCGCCTCTGATTCCCCGCCTCTGTTTCCCAATATCTAAGTCCCCACCTCTGATTCCCCAAATCTGATTCCCCACCTCTGATTCCCCAGCTCTGATTCCCCGCCTCTGATGCCCCGCATCTGATTCCCTGCATCTGATTCCAAGCCTCTGATTCCCTGCCTCTGATTCCCAACCTCTGATTCCCCACCTCTGATTCCCCATATCTGATTCCCCGCCTCTGTTTCCCCGCCTCGGATTCCCCGCCTCAGTTTCCCCATATCTGATTCCCGGCCTCTGATTCCCCGCCTCTGATTCCCCGCCTCTGATTCCCTGCCTCTGATTCCCCATCTCCGATTCCGCACATCTGATTCCCTTCCTCTGATTCCCCGCCTCTGATTCCCCGCCTCTGATTCCCCGCCTCTGATTCCCTGCCTCTGATTCCCAACCTCTGATTCCCCACCTCTGATTCCCCATATCTGTTTCCCCGCCTCTGTTTCCCCGCCTCTGATTCCCCGCCTCTGATTCCCAACTCTGATTCCCCGCCTCTGATTCCCCAGCTCTGATTCCCCGTGTTTGATTCCCTGCCTCTGATTCCCTGCCCTGATTCCCCATCTCTGTTTCACCGCCTTTGATTCGCCACCTCTGATTCCACATATCTGATTCCCCGCCTCTGTTTCCCCGACTCTGATTCCCTTCCTCTGATTCCCAACCTCTGATTCCACACCTCTGATTCCCCATATCTGATTCCCCGCCTCTGTTTCCCCGCCTCTGATTCCCCGCCTCTGATTCCCCATATCTGATTCCCTGCCTCTGATTCCCCCACTCTGATTCCCCGCCTCTGATTCCCCAGCTCTGAATCCCCGCCTCTGATTCCCCGTGTCTGATTCCCTGCCTCTGATTCCCCGCCTTGATTCCCCATCTCTGATTCACAACCTCTGATTCCCCACCTCTGATTCCCTATATTTGATTCCCCGCCTCTGTTTCCCCGCCTCTGATTCCCCGCCTCTGATTCCCCATATCTGATTCCCCGCCTCTGATTGCCCACCTCTGATTCCCCGCCTCTGATTCGCCAGCTCTGATTCCCCACCTCTGATTCCCCGCATCCGATTCCCTGCCTCTGATTCCCCGCCTCTTATTCCCCATCTGTGATTCACCGCCTTTGATTCGCCACCTCTGATTCCCCATATCTGATTCCCCACCTCTGTTTCCCGGCCTCTGATTCCCCGCCTCTGATTCTCCATATCTCATTCCCCGCCTCTGAATCCCCATCTCTGATTCCCGGACTCTGATTCCCCACCTCTGATTCCCGGCCTCTTATTCCCAGCATCTGATTCCCGGCCTCTGATTCCCGGCCTCTGATTCCCCGCTTCTGATTCCCTGCCTCTGATTCCCCATCTCTGATTCCGCACATCTGATTCCCTGCCTCTGATTCCCCACCTCTGATTCCCCATATCTGATTCCCCGCCTCTGTTTCCCCGCATCTGATTCCCTGCCTCTGTTTCCCTATATCTAATTCCCCACCTCTGATGCCCCAACTCTGATTCCCCGCCTCTGATTCCCCAGCTCTGATTCCCCGCCTCTGATTCCCTGCATCCGATTCCCCATATCTGATTCCCTGCCTCTGTTTCCCCGCCTCTGATTCCCCGCCTCTGTTTCCCCATATCTGATTCCCGCCTCTGATTCCCAACTATGATTCCCCGCCTCTGATTCCCCAGCTCTGATTCCCTGCCTCTGATTCCCCGCGTTCTATTCCCTGCCTCTGATTCCCCGCCTGTGATTCCCCATCACTGATTCACCACCTCTGATTCCCTACCTCTGATTCCCCATATCTAATTCCCCGCCTCTGTTTGCCCGCCTATGATTCCCCGCCTCTGTTTCCCCATATCTGATTCCCCGCCTCTGAATCCCCAACTCTGATTCCCTGCCTCAGATTCCCCAGCTCTGATTCCCCGCCTCAGATTCCCCGCGTCTGATTCCCTGCCTCTGATTCCCAGCCTCTGAATCCCCGTGTCTGATTTCCTGCCTCTGATTCCCCGCCTCTGATTCCCCATCTCTGATTCACCGCCTCTGATTCCCCACCTCTGATTCCCCATCTCTGATTCCGCACATCCAATTCCCTGCCTCTGATTCCCCAACTCTGATTCCCCACCTCTGATTCCCCAGCTCTGATTCCCCGCCTCAGATTCCCCACGTCTGATTCCCTGCCTCTGATTCCCCGCCTCTGATTCCCTGCCTCTGATTCCCCATATCTGATTCCCCGCCTCTGATTCCCCAACTCTGATTCCCCGCTTCTGATTCCCCAGCTCTGAATCCCCGCCTCTGATTCCCCGCGTCTGATTCCCTGCCTCTGATTCCCCGCCTCTGATTCCCCATCTGTGATTCACAACCTCTGATGCCCCACCTCTGATTCCCCATATCTGATTCCCCGCCTCTGTTTCCCCGCCTCTGATTCCCCGCCTCTGATTCCCCATATCTGATTCCCCGCCTCTGATTGCCCACCTCTGATTCCCCGCGTCTGATACCCTGCCTCTGATTCCCCGCCTCTGATTCCCCATCTCTGATTCACCACCTCTGATTCCCGGCCTCTGATTCCCCATCTCTGATTCCGCACATCCGATTCCCTGCCTATGTTTCCCCACCTCTGATTCCCCGCCTCTGATTCCCCATATCTGATTCCCTGCCTCTGTTTCCCCGCCTCTGATTCCCTACCTCTGTTTCCCCATATCTGATTCCCCGCCTCTGATTCCCCAACTCAAATACCCCGCCTCTGATTCCCCAGCTCTGATTCCCCGCCTCTGATTCCCCGCATCTGATTCCCTGACTCTGATTCCCCGCCTCTGATTCCAGGCCTCTGATTCCCATCATCTGATTCCGGCCTCTGATTCCCGGCCTATGATTCCCTGCTTCTGATTCTGATTCCCTGCCTCTGATTCCCCATCTCTGATTCCGCACATCTGATTCCCTGCCTCTGATTCCCCACCTCTGATTCCCCATATCTGATTCCCCGCCTCTGTTTCCCCGCCTCTGATTCCCCGCCTCTGTTTCCCAATATCTAAGTCCCCACCTCTGATTCCCCAAATCTGATTCCCTACCTCTGATTCCCCAGCTCTGATTCCCCGCCTCTGATGCCCCGCATCTGATTCCCTGCATCTGATTCCCCGCCTCTGATTCCCCAGCTCTGAATCCCCGCCTCTGATTCCCCGTGTCTGATTCCCTGCCTCTGATTCCCCGCCTTGATTCCCCATCTCTGATTCACAACCTCTGATTCCCCACCTCTGATTCCCTATATTTGATTCCCCGCCTCTGTTTCCCCGCCTCTGATTCCCCGCCTCTGATTCCCCATATCTGATTCCCCGCCTCTGATTGCCCACCTCTGATTCCCCGCCTCTGATTCGCCAGCTCTGATTCCCCACCTCTGATACCCCGCATCTGATTCCCTGCCTCTGATTCCCCGCCTCTGATTCCCCATCTGTGATTCACCGCCTTTGATTCGCCACCTCTGATTCCCCATATCTGATTCCCCACCTCTGTTTCCCGGCCTCTGATTCCCCGCCTCTGATTCTCCATATCTCATTCCCCGCCTCTGAATCCCCATCTCTGATTCCCGGACTCTGATTCCCCACCTCTGATTCCCGGCCTCTTATTCCCAGCATCTGATTCCCGGCCTCTGATTCCCGGCCTCTGATTCCCCGCTTCTGATTCCCTGCCTCTGATTCCCCATCTCTGATTCCGCACATCTGATTCCCTGCCTCTGATTCCCCACCTCTGATTCCCCATATCTGATTCCCCGCCTCTGTTTCCCCGCATCTGATTCCCTGCCTCTGTTTCCCTACATCTAATTCCCCACCTCTGATGCCCCAACTCTGATTCCCCGCCTCTGATTCCCCAGCTCTGATTCCCCGCCTCTGATTCCCTGCATCCGATTCCCCATATCTGATTCCCTGCCTCTGTTTCCCCGCCTCTGATTCCCCGCCTCTGTTTCCCAATATCTAAGTCCCCACCTCTGATTCCCCAAATCTGATTCCCCACCTCTGATTCCCCAGCTCTGATTCCCCGCCTCTGATGCCCCGCATCTGATTCCCTGCATCTGATTCCAAGCCTCTGATTCCCTGCCTCTGATTCCCAACCTCTGATTCCCCACCTCTGATTCCCCATATCTGATTCCCCGCCTCTGTTTCCCCGCCTCGGATTCCCCGCCTCAGTTTCCCCATATCTGATTCCCGGCCTCTGATTCCCCGCCTCTGATTCCCCGCCTCTGATTCCCTGCCTCTGATTCCCCATCTCCGATTCCGCACATCTGATTCCCTTCCTCTGATTCCCCGCCTCTGATTCCCCGCCTCTGATTCCCTGCCTCTGATTCCCAACCTCTGATTCCCCACCTCTGATTCCCCATATCTGTTTCCCCGCCTCTGTTTCCCCGCCTCTGATTCCCCGCCTCTGATTCCCAACTCTGATTCCCCGCCTCTGATTCCCCAGCTCTGATTCCCCGTGTTTGATTCCCTGCCTCTGATTCCCTGCCCTGATTCCCCATCTCTGTTTCACCGCCTTTGATTCGCCACCTCTGATTCCACATATCTGATTCCCCGCCTCTGTTTCCCCGACTCTGATTCCCTTCCTCTGATTCCCAACCTCTGATTCCACACCTCTGATTCCCCATATCTGATTCCCCGCCTCTGTTTCCCCGCCTCTGATTCCCCGCCTCTGATTCCCCATATCTGATTCCCTGCCTCTGATTCCCCCACTCTGATTCCCCGCCTCTGATTCCCCAGCTCTGAATCCCCGCCTCTGATTCCCCGTGTCTGATTCCCTGCCTCTGATTCCCCGCCTTGATTCCCCATCTCTGATTCACAACCTCTGATTCCCCACCTCTGATTCCCTATATTTGATTCCCCGCCTCTGTTTCCCCGCCTCTGATTCCCCGCCTCTGATTCCCCATATCTGATTCCCCGCCTCTGATTGCCCACCTCTGATTCCCCGCCTCTGATTCGCCAGCTCTGATTCCCCACCTCTGATTCCCCGCATCCGATTCCCTGCCTCTGATTCCCCGCCTCTTATTCCCCATCTGTGATTCACCGCCTTTGATTCGCCACCTCTGATTCCCCATATCTGATTCCCCACCTCTGTTTCCCGGCCTCTGATTCCCCGCCTCTGATTCTCCATATCTCATTCCCCGCCTCTGAATCCCCATCTCTGATTCCCGGACTCTGATTCCCCACCTCTGATTCCCGGCCTCTTATTCCCAGCATCTGATTCCCGGCCTCTGATTCCCGGCCTCTGATTCCCCGCTTCTGATTCCCTGCCTCTGATTCCCCATCTCTGATTCCGCACATCTGATTCCCTGCCTCTGATTCCCCACCTCTGATTCCCCATATCTGATTCCCCGCCTCTGTTTCCCCGCATCTGATTCCCTGCCTCTGTTTCCCTATATCTAATTCCCCACCTCTGATGCCCCAACTCTGATTCCCCGCCTCTGATTCCCCAGCTCTGATTCCCCGCCTCTGATTCCCTGCATCCGATTCCCCATATCTGATTCCCTGCCTCTGTTTCCCCGCCTCTGATTCCCCGCCTCTGTTTCCCCATATCTGATTCCCGCCTCTGATTCCCAACTATGATTCCCCGCCTCTGATTCCCCAGCTCTGATTCCCTGCCTCTGATTCCCCGCGTTCTATTCCCTGCCTCTGATTCCCCGCCTGTGATTCCACATCACTGATTCACCACCTCTGATTCCCTACCTCTGATTCCCCATATCTAATTCCCCGCCTCTGTTTGCCCGCCTATGATTCCCCGCCTCTGTTTCCCCATATCTGATTCCCCGCCTCTGAATCCCCAACTCTGATTCCCTGCCTCAGATTCCCCAGCTCTGATTCCCCGCCTCAGATTCCCCGCGTCTGATTCCCTGCCTCTGATTCCCAGCCTCTGAATCCCCGTGTCTGATTTCCTGCCTCTGATTCCCCGCCTCTGATTCCCCATCTCTGATTCACCGCCTCTGATTCCCCACCTCTGATTCCCCATCTCTGATTCCGCACATCCAATTCCCTGCCTCTGATTCCCCAACTCTGATTCCCCACCTCTGATTCCCCAGCTCTGATTCCCCGCCTCAGATTCCCCACGTCTGATTCCCTGCCTCTGATTCCCCGCCTCTGATTCCCTGCCTCTGATTCCCCATATCTGATTCCCCGCCTCTGATTCCCCAACTCTGATTCCCCGCTTCTGATTCCCCAGCTCTGAATCCCCGCCTCTGATTCCCCGCGTCTGATTCCCTGCCTCTGATTCCCCGCCTCTGATTCCCCATCTGTGATTCACAACCTCTGATGCCCCACCTCTGATTCCCCATATCTGATTCCCCGCCTCTGTTTCCCCGCCTCTGATTCCCCGCCTCTGATTCCCCATATCTGATTCCCCGCCTCTGATTGCCCACCTCTGATTCCCCGCGTCTGATACCCTGCCTCTGATTCCCCGCCTCTGATTCCCCATCTCTGATTCACCACCTCTGATTCCCGGCCTCTGATTCCCCATCTCTGATTCCGCACATCCGATTCCCTGCCTATGTTTCCCCACCTCTGATTCCCCGCCTCTGATTCCCCATATCTGATTCCCTGCCTCTGTTTCCCCGCCTCTGATTCCCTACCTCTGTTTCCCCATATCTGATTCCCCGCCTCTGATTCCCCAACTCAAATACCCCGCCTCTGATTCCCCAGCTCTGATTCCCCGCCTCTGATTCCCCGCATCTGATTCCCTGACTCTGATTCCCCGCCTCTGATTCCAGGCCTCTGATTCCCATCATCTGATTCCGGCCTCTGATTCCCGGCCTATGATTCCCTGCTTCTGATTCTGATTCCCTGCCTCTGATTCCCCATCTCTGATTCCGCACATCTGATTCCCTGCCTCTGATTCCCCACCTCTGATTCCCCATATCTGATTCCCCGCCTCTGTTTCCCCGCCTCTGATTCCCCGCCTCTGTTTCCCAATATCTAAGTCCCCACCTCTGATTCCCCAAATCTGATTCCCTACCTCTGATTCCCCAGCTCTGATTCCCCGCCTCTGATGCCCCGCATCTGATTCCCTGCATCTGATTCCAAGCCTCTGATTCCCTGCCTCTGATTCCCAACCTCTGATTCCCCACCTCTGATTCCCCATATCTGATTCCCCGCCTCTGTTTCCCCGCCTCGGATTCCCCGCCTCAGTTTCCCCATATCTGATTCCCGGCCTCTGATTCCCCGCCTCTGATTCCCCGCCTCTGATTCCCTGCCTCTGATTCCCCATCTCCGATTCCGCACATCTGATTCCCTTCCTCTGATTCCCCGCCTCTGATTCCCCGCCTCTGATTCCCTGCCTCTGATTCCCAACCTCTGATTCCCCACCTCTGATTCCCCATATCTGTTTCCCCGCCTCTGTTTCCCCGCCTCTGATTCCCCGCCTCTGATTCCCAACTCTGATTCCCCGCCTCTGATTCCCCAGCTCTGATTCCCCGTGTTTGATTCCCTGCCTCTGATTCCCTGCCCTGATTCCCCATCTCTGTTTCACCGCCTTTGATACGCCACCTCTGATTCCACATATCTGATTCCCCTCTCTGTTTCCCCGACTCTGATTCCCTTCCTCTGATTCCCAACCTCTGATTCCACACCTCTGATTCCCCATATCTGATTCCCCGCCTCTGTTTCCCCCCCTCTGATTCCCCGCCTCTGATTCCCCATATCTGATTCCCTGCCTCTGATTCCCCAACTCTGATTCCCCGCCTCTGATTCCCCAGCTCTGAATCCCCGCCTCTGATTCCCCGTGTCTGATTCCCTGCCTCTGATTCCCCGCCTTGATTCCCCATCTCTGATTCACAACCTCTGATTCCCCACCTCTGATTCCCTATATTTGATTCCCCGCCTCTGTTTCCCCGCCTCTGATTCCCCGCCTCTGATTCCCCATATCTGATTCCCCGCCTCTGATTGCCCACCTCTGATTCCCCGCCTCTGATTCGCCAGCTCTGATTCCCCACCTCTGATTCCCCGCATCTGATTCCCTGCCTCTGATTCCCCGCCTCTGATTCCCCATCTGTGATTCACCGCCTTTGATTCGCCACCTCTGATTCCCCATATCTGATTCCCCACCTCTGTTTCCCGGCCTCTGATTCCCCGCCTCTGATTCTCCATATCTCATTCCCCGCCTCTGAATCCCCATCTCTGATTCCCGGACTCTGATTCCCCACCTCTGATTCCCGGCCTCTTATTCCCAGCATCTGATTCCCGGCCTCTGATTCCCGGCCTCTGATTCCCCGCTTCTGATTCTGATTCCCTGCCTCTGATTCCCCATCTCTGATTCCGCACATCTGATTCCCTGCCTCTGATTCCCCCCCTCTGATTCCCCATATCTGATTCCCCGCCTCTGTTTCCCCGCCTCTGATTTCCCGCCTCTGTTTCCCTATATCTAATTCCCCACCTCTGATGCCCCAACTCTGATACCCCGCCTCTGATTCCCCAGCTCTGATTCCCCGCCTCTGATTCCCCGCATCCGATTCCCCATATCTGATTCCCCGCGTCTGTTTCCCCGCCTCTGATTCCCCGCCTCTGTTTCCCCATATCTGATTCCCCACGTCTGATTCCCAACTATGATTCCCCGCCTCTGATTCCCCAGCTCTGATTCACTGCGTCTGATTCCCTGCGTTCTATTCCCTGCCTCTGATTCCCCGCCTGTGATTCCCCATCACTGATTCACCACCTCTGATTCCCCACCTCTGATTCCCCATATCTAATTACCCGCCTCTGTTTGCCCGCCTCTGATTCCCCGCCTCTGTTTCCCCATATCTGATTCCCCGTCTCTGAATCCCCAACTCTGATTCCCTGCCTCTGATTCCCCTGCTCTGATTCCACGCCTTTGATTCCCCCCGTCTGATTCCCAGCCTCTGAATCCCCGTGTCTGATTTCCGGCCTCTGATTTCCCGCCTCTGATTCCCCATCTCTGATTCCTCTGATTCCCCACATCTGATTCCCCATCTCTGAATCCGCACATCCGATTCCCTGCCTCTGATTCCCCGCCTCTGATTCCCCATCTCTGATTCCCCACCTCTGATTCCCCGTGTCTGATTCCCTGCCTCTGATTCCCCGCCTCTGAATCCCAGCCTCTGATTCCCCATATCTGATTCCCCGCCTCTGATTCCCTGCCTCTGATTCCCCAGCTCTGATTCCCCGCCTTTGATTCCCCCCGTCTGATTCCCAGCCTCTGAATCCCCGTGTCTGATTTCCTGCCTCTGATTCCCCGCCTCTGATTCCCCATCTCTGATTCACCGCCTCTGATTCCCCATCTCTGATTCCCCACCTCTGATTCCCCATATCTGATTCCCTGCCTCTGTTTCCCCGCCTCTGATTCCCCACCTCTGTTTCCCCATATCTGATTCCCCGCCTCTGATTCCCCAACTCTAATACCCCACCTCTGATTCCCCAGCTCAGATTCCCCGCCTCTGATTCCCCGCATCTGATTCCCTGCCTCTGATTCCCCGCCTCTGATTCCAGACCTCTGATTCCCAGCATCCGATTCCGTCCTCTGATTCCCGGCCTCTGATTCCCTGCTTCTGATTCTGATTCCCTGCCTCTGATTCCCAATCTCTGATTCCCCGCCTGGGTTTCCCCGCCTCTGATTCCCCGCCTCTGTTTCCCAATATCTAAGTCCCCGCATCTGATTCCCCAATCTGATTCCCCACCTCTGATTCCCCAGCTCTGATTCCCCGCCTCTGATTCCCCGCATCTGATTCCCTGCATCTGATTCCAAGCCTCTGCTTCCCTGCCTCTGATTCCCAACCTCTGATTCCCCACCTCTGATTCCCCATATCTGATTCCCCGCCTCTGTTTCCCCGCCTCGGATTCCCCGCCTCCGTTTCCCCATATCTGATTCCCGGCCTCTGATTCCCCGCCTCTGATTCCCCGCCTCTGATTCCCTGCCTCTGATTCCCCATCTCCGATTCCGCACATCTGATTCCCTTCCTCTGATTCCCCGCCTCTGATTCCCCGCCTCTGATTCCCTGCCTCTGATTCCCAACCTCGGATTCCCCACCTCTGATTCCCCATATCTGATTCCCCGCCTCTGTTTCCCCGACTCTGATTCCCTGCCTCTGATTCCCAACTCTGATTCCCCGCCTCTGATTCCCCAGCTCTGATTCCCCGTGTTTGATTCCCTGCCTCTGATTCCCTGCCCTGATTCCCCATCTCTGTTTCACCACCTTTGATTCGCCACCTCTGATTCCCCATATCTGATTCCCCGCCTCTGTTTCCCCGACTCTGATTCCCTGCCTCTGATTCCCAACCTCTGATTCCACACCTCTGATTCCCCATATCTGATTCCCCGCCTCTATTTCCCCATATCTGATTCCCCGCCTCTGATTCCCCAACTCTGATTCCCCGCCTCTGATTCCCCAGCTCTGATTCCCCGACTCTGATTCCCGGAGTCCGATTCCCTGCCTCTGATTCCCCGCCTCTGATTCCCCATCTCTGATTCCCCGCCTCCGATTCCCCGTGTCTGATTCCCTGCCTCTGATTCCCCGCCTCTGATTCCCCGCCTCTGATTCCCTGCCACTGATTCCCTGCCCCTGATTCCCCAATTCTGATTCCCCATATCTGATTCCCCGCCTCTGTTTCCCCGCCTCTGATTCCCCGCCTCTGATTCCCCATATCTGATTCCCTGCCTCTGATTCCCCAACTCTGATTCACCGCCTCTGATTCCCCAGCTCTGAATCCCCGCCTCTGATTCCCCGCGTCTGATTCCCTGCCTCATATTCCCCGCCTTGATTCCCCATCTCTGATTCACAACCTCTGATTCCCCACCTCTGATTCCCTATATTTGATTCCCCGCCTCTGTTTCCCCGCCTCTGATTCGCAACCTCTAATTCCCCACCTCTGATTCCCCATATCTGATTCCCCGCCTCTGTTACCCTGCCTCTGATTCCCGGCCTCTGTTTCCCCATATCTGATTCCCCTCCTCTGATTCCCCAACTCTGATTCCCCGCCTCTGATTCCCCAGCTCTGATTCCCCGCCTTTTATTCCCTGCCTCTGATTCCCTGCCACTGATTCCCCGCCCCTGATTCCCCACCTCTGATTCCCCATATCTGATTCCCCGCCTCTGTTTCCCCAGCTCTGATTCCCCACCTCTGATTCCCCAGCTCTGATTCCCTGCCACTGATTCCCCGCCCCTGATTCCCCACCTCTGATTTCCCATATCTGATTCCCCGCCTCTGTTTCCCCAGCTCTGATTCCCTGCCTCTGATTCCCTGCCCTGATTCCCCATTTCTGTTTCACCGCCTTTGATTCGCCACCTCTGATTCCCCATATCTGATTCCCCGCCTCTGTTTCCCCGCCTCTGATTCCCTGCCTCTGATTCCCAACCTCTGATTCCACACCTCTGATTCCCCATATCTGATTCCCCGCCTCTATTTCCCCATATCTGATTCCCCGCCTCTGATTCCCCAACTCTGATACCCTGCCTCTGATTCCCCAGCTCTGATTCCCCGCCTCTGATTCCCGGCGTCCGATTCCCTGCCTCTGATTCCCCGCCTCTGATTCCCCATCTCTGATTCTCCATATCTGATTCCCCGCCTCTGAATCCCCATCTCTGATTCCCGGACTCTGATTCCCTGCCTCTGATTCCCCGCATCTGATTCCCTGCCTCTGATTCCCCACCTCTGATTCCAGGCCTCTGATTCCCAGCATCTGATTCCGTCCTCTGATTCCCGGCCTCTGATTCCCTGCTTCTGATTCTGATTCCCTGCCTCTGATTCCCCATCTCTGATTCCGCACATCTGATTCCTTGCCTCTGATTCCCCACCTCTGATTCCCCATATCTGATTCCCCGCCTGGGTTTCCCCGCCTCTGATTCCCCGCCTCTGTTTCCCAATATCTAAGTCCCCGCATCTGATTCCCCAAATCTGATTCCCCACCTCTGATTCCCCAGCTCTGATTCCCCGCCTCAGATTCCCCGCGTCTGATTCCCTGCCTCTGATTCCCCGCCTCTGATTCCCTGCCTCTGATTCCCCATATCTGATTCCCCGCCTCTGATTCCCCAACTCTGATAACCCGCTTCTGATTCCCCAGCTCTGAATCCCCACCTCTGATTCCCCGCGTCTGATTCCCTGCCTCTGATTCCCCGCCTCTGATTCCCCATCTGTGATTCACAACCTCTGATGCCCCACCTCTGATTCCCCATATCTGATTCCCCGCCTCTGTTTCCCCGCCTCTGATTCCCCGCCTCTGATTCCCCATATCTGATTGTCCACCTCTGATTGTCCACCTCTGATTCCCCGCGTCTGATACCCTGCCTCTGATTCCCCGCCTCTGATTCCCCATCTCTGATTCACCACCTCTGATTCCCGGCCTCTGATTCCCCATCTCTGATTCCGCACATCCGATTCCCTGCCTATGTTTCCCCACCTCTGATTCCCCGCCTCTGATTCCCCATATCTGATTCCCGGCCTCTGATTCCCCGCCTCTGATTCCCCGCCTCTGATTCCCTGCCTCTGATTCCCCATCTCCGATTCCGCACATCTGATTCCCTTCCTCTGATTCCCCGCCTCTGATTCCCCGCCTCTGATTCCATGCCTCTGATTCCCAACCTCTGATTCCCCACCTCTGATTCCCCATATCTGTTTCCCCGCCTCTGTTTCCCCGCCTCTGATTCCCCGCCTCTGATTCCCAACTCTGATTCCCCGCCTCTGATTCCCCAGCTCTGATTCCCCGTGTTTGATTCCCTGCCTCTGATTCCCTGCCCTGATTCCCCATCTCTGTTTCACCGCCTTTGATACGCCACCTCTGATTCCACATATCTGATTCCCCTCTCTGTTTCCCCGACTCTGATTCCCTTCCTCTGATTCCCAACCTCTGATTCCACACCTCTGATTCCCCATATCTGATTCCCCGCCTCTGTTTCCCCCCCTCTGATTCCCCGCCTCTGATTCCCCATATCTGATTCCCTGCCTCTGATTTCCCAACTCTGATTCCCCGCCTCTGATTCCCCAGCTCTGAATCCCCGCCTCTGATTCCCCGTGTCTGATTCCCTGCCTCTGATTCCCCGCCTTGATTCCCCATCTCTGATTCACAACCTCTGATTCCCCACCTCTGATTCCCTATATTTGATTCCCCGCCTCTGTTTCCCCGCCTCTGATTCCCCGCCTCTGATTCCCCATATCTGATTCCCCGCCTCTGATTGCCCACCTCTGATTCCCCGCCTCTGATTCGCCAGCTCTGATTCCCCACCTCTGATTCCCCGCATCTGATTCCCTGCCTCTGATTCCCCGCCTCTGATTCCCCATCTGTGATTCACCGCCTTTGATTCGCCACCTCTGATTCCCCATATCTGATTCCCCACCTCTGTTTCCCGGCCTCTGATTCCCCGCCTCTGATTCTCCATATCTCATTCCCCGCCTCTGAATCCCCATCTCTGATTCCCGGACTCTGATTCCCCACCTCTGATTCCCGGCCTCTTATTCCCAGCATCTGATTCCCGGCCTCTGATTCCCGGCCTCTGATTCCCCGCTTCTGATTCTGATTCCCTGCCTCTGATTCCCCATCTCTGATTCCGCACATCTGATTCCCTGCCTCTGATTCCCCCCCTCTGATTCCCCATATCTGATTCCCCGCCTCTGTTTCCCCGCCTTTGATTTCCCGCCTCTGTTTCCCTATATCTAATTCCCCACCTCTGATGCCCCAACTCTGATACCCCGCCTCTGATTCCCCAGCTCTGATTCCCCGCCTCTGATTCCCCGCATCCGATTCCCCATATCTGATTCCCCGCGTCTGTTTCCCCGCCTCTGATTCCCCGCCTCTGTTTCCCCATATCTGATTCCCCACGTCTGATTCCCAACTATGATTCCCCGCCTCTGATTCCCCAGCTCTGATTCACTGCGTCTGATTCCCTGCGTTCTATTCCCTGCCTCTGATTCCCCGCCTGTGATTCCCCATCACTGATTCACCACCTCTGATTCCCCACCTCTGATTCCCCATATCTAATTCCCCGCCTCTGTTTGCCCGCCTCTGATTCCCCGCCTCTGTTTCCCCATATCTGATTCCCCGTCTCTGAATCCCCAACTCTGATTCCCTGCCTCTGATTCCCCTGCTCTGATTCCCCGCCTTTGATTCCCCCCGTCTGATTCCCAGCCTCTGAATCCCCGTGTCTGATTTCCGGCCTCTGATTTCCCGCCTCTGATTCCCCATCTCTGATTCCTCTGATTCCCCACATCTGATTCCCCATCTCTGAATCCGCACATCCGATTCCCTGCCTCTGATTCCCCGCCTCTGATTCCCCATCTCTGATTCCCCACCTCTGATTCCCCGTGTCTGATTCCCTGCCTCTGATTCCCCGCCTCTGAATCCCAGCCTCTGATTCCCCATATCTGATTCCCCGCCTCTGATTCCCTGCCTCTGATTCCCCAGCTCTGATTCCCCGCCTTTGATTCCCCCCGTCTGATTCCCAGCCTCTGAATCCCCGTGTCTGATTTCCTGCCTCTGATTCCCCGCCTCTGATTCCCCATCTCTGATTCACCGCCTCTGATTCCCCATCTCTGATTCCCCACCTCTGATTCCCCATATCTGATTCCCTGCCTCTGTTTCCCCGCCTCTGATTCCCCACCTCTGTTTCCCCATATCTGATTCCCCGCCTCTGATTCCCCAACTCTAATACCCCACCTCTGATTCCCCAGCTCAGATTCCCCGCCTCTGATTCCCCGCATCTGATTCCCTGCCTCTGATTCCCCGCCTCTGATTCCAGACCTCTGATTCCCAGCATCCGATTCCGTCCTCTGATTCCCGGCCTCTGATTCCCTGCTTCTGATTCTGATTCCCTGCCTCTGATTCCCAATCTCTGATTCCGCACATCTGATTCCTTGCCTCTGATTCCCCACCTCTGATTCCCCATATCTGATTCCCCGCCTGGGTTTCCCCGCCTCTGATTCCCCGCCTCTGTTTCCCAATATCTAAGTCCCCGCATCTGATTCCCCAATCTGATTCCCCACCTCTGATTCCCCAGCTCTGATTCCCCGCCTCTGATTCCCCGCATCTGATTCCCTGCATCTGATTCCAAGCCTCTGCTTCCCTGCCTCTGATTCCCAACCTCTGATTCCCCACCTCTGATTCCCCATATCTGATTCCCCGCCTCTGTTTCCCCGCCTCGGATTCCCCGCCTCCGTTTCCCCATATCTGATTCCCGGCCTCTGATTCCCCGCCTCTGATTCCCCGCCTCTGATTCCCTGCCTCTGATTCCCCATCTCCGATTCCGCACATCTGATTCCCTTCCTCTGATTCCCCGCCTCTGATTCCCCGCCTCTGATTCCCTGCCTCTGATTCCCAACCTCGGATTCCCCACCTCTGATTCCCCATATCTGATTCCCCGCCTCTGTTTCCCCGACTCTGATTCCCTGCCTCTGATTCCCAACTCTGATTCCCCGCCTCTGATTCCCCAGCTCTGATTCCCCGTGTTTGATTCCCTGCCTCTGATTCCCTGCCCTGATTCCCCATCTCTGTTTCACCGCCTTTGATTCGCCACCTCTGATTCCCCATATCTGATTCCCCGCCTCTGTTTCCCCGACTCTGATTCCCTGCCTCTGATTCCCAACCTCTGATTCCACACCTCTGATTCCCCATATCTGATTCCCCGCCTCTATTTCCCCATATCTGATTCCCCGCCTCTGATTCCCCAACTCTGATTCCCCGCCTCTGATTCCCCAGCTCTGATTCCCCGACTCTGATTCCCGGAGTCCGATTCCCTGCCTCTGATTCCCCGCCTCTGATTCCCCATCTCTGATTCCACGCCTCCGATTCCCCGTGTCTGATTCCCTGCCTCTGATTCCCCGCCTCTGATTCCCCGCCTCTGATTCCCTGCCACTGATTCCCTGCCCCTGATTCCCCAATTCTGATTCCCCATATCTGATTCCCCGCCTCTGTTTCCCCGCCTCTGATTCCCCGCCTCTGATTCCCCATATCTGATTCCCTGCCTCTGATTCCCCAACTCTGATTCACCGCCTCTGATTCCCCAGCTCTGAATCCCCGCCTCTGATTCCCCGCGTCTGATTCCCTGCCTCTGATTCCCCGCCTTGATTCCCCATCTCTGATTCACAACCTCTGATTCCCCACCTCTGATTCCCTATATTTGATTCCCCGCCTCTGTTTCCCCGCCTCTGATTCGCAACCTCTAATTCCCCACCTCTGATTCCCCATATCTGATTCCCCGCCTCTGTTACCCTGCCTCTGATTCCCGGCCTCTGTTTCCCCATATCTGATTCCCCTCCTCTGATTCCCCAACTCTGATTCCCCGCCTCTGATTCCCTGCCTCTGATTCCCCATATCTGATTCCCCGCCTCTGATTCCCCAACTCTGATTCCACGCTTCTGATTCCCCAGCTCTGAATCCCCGCCTCTGATTCCCCGCGTCTGATTCCCTGCCTCTGATTCCCCGCCTCTGATTCCCCATCTGTGATTCACAACCTCTGATGCCCCACCTCTCATTCCCCATATCTGATTCCCTGCCTCTGTTTCCCTGCCTCTGATTCCCCACCTCTGTTTCCCCATATCTGATTCCCCGCCTCTGATTCCCCAACTCTAATACCCCGCCTCTGATTCCCCAGCTCTGATTCCCCGCCTCTGATTCCCCGCATCTGATTCCCTGCCTCTGATTCCCCGCCTCTGATTCCAGGCCTCTGATTCCCAGCATCTGATTCCGGCCTCTGATTCCCGGCCTCTGATTCCCTTCTTCTGATTCTGATTCCCTGCCTCTGATTCCCCATATCTGATTCCCTGCCTCTGTTTCCCCGCCTCTGATTCCCCGCCTCTGATTCCCAACTCTGATTCCCCGCCTCTGATTCCCCAGCTCTGATTCCCCGTGTTTGATTCCCTGCCTCTGATTCCCTGCCCTGATTCCCCATCTCTGTTTCACCGCCTTTGATTCGCCACCTCTGATTCCCCATATCTGATTCCCCGCCTCTGTTTCCCCGACTCTGATTCCCTGCCTCTGATTCCCAACCTCTGATTCCACACCTCTGATTCCCCATATCTGATTCCCCGCCTCTATTTCCCCATATCTGATTCCCCGCCTCTGATTCCCCAACTCTGATTCCCCGCCTCTGATTCCGCAGCTCTGATTCCCCGACTCTGATTCCCGGCATCCGATTCCCTGCCTCTGATTCCCCGCCTCTGATTCCCCATCTCTGATTCCCCGCCTCTGATTCCCCGTGTCTGATTCCCTGCCTTTGATTCCCCGCCTCTGATTCCCCGCCTCTGATTCCCTGCCACTGATTTCCTGCCCCTGATTCCCCACCTCTGTTTCCCCACATCTGATTCCCCGCCTCTGTTTCCCCGCCTCTGATTCCCCGCCTCTTATTCCCCATATCTGATTCCCTGCCTCTGATTCCCCAACTCTGATTCCCCGCCTCTGATTCCCCAGCTCTGAATCCCCGCCTCTGATTCCACGCGTCTGATTCCCTGCCTCTGATTCCCCGCCTTGATTCCCCATCTCTGATTCACAACCTCTGATTCCCCACCTCTGATTCCCTATATTTGATTCCCCGCCTCTGTTTCCCCGCCTCTGATTCCCCGCCTCTGATTCCCCACATCTGATTCCCCGCCTCTGATTGCCCACCTCTGATTCCCAGCCTCTGATTCGCCAGCTCTGATTCCCCGCCTCTGATTCCCCGCATCTGATTCCCTGCCTCTGATTCCCCGCCTCTGATTCCCCATCTCTGATTCACCGCCTTTGATTCGCCACCTCTGATTCCCCATATCTGATTCCCCACCTCTGATTCCCGGCCTCTTATTCGCAGCATCTGATTCCCGGCCTCTGATTCCCGGCCTCTGATTCCCCGCTTCTGATTCTGATTCCCTGCCTCTTATTCCCCATCTCTGATTCCGCACATCTGATTCCCTGCCTCTGATTCCCCACCTCTGATTCCCCATATCTGATTCCCCGCCTCTGTTTCCCCGCCTCTGATTCCCCGCCTCTGTTTCCCTATATCTAATTCCCCACCTCTGATGCCCCAACTCTGATTCCCCGCCTCTGATTCCCCAGATCTGATTCCCCGCCTCTGATTCCCTGCATCCGATTCCCCATATCTGATTCCCCGCCTCTGTTTCACCGCCTCTGATTCCCCGCCTCTGTTTCCCCATATCTGATTCCCGCCTCTGATTCCCAACTATGAATCCCCTCCTCTGATTCCCCAGCTCTGATTCCCTGCCTCTGATTCCCCGCGTCCTATTCCCTGCCTCTGATTCCCCGCCTCTGATTCCCCATCTGTGATTCACAACCTCTGATACCCCACCTCAGATTCCCCATATCTGATTCCCCGCCTCTGAATCCCCAACTCTGATTCCCTGCCTCAGATTCCCCAGCTCTGATTCCCCGCCTTTGATTCCCCCCGTCTGATTCCCAGCCTCTGAATCCCCGTGTCTGATTTCCTGCCTCTGATTCCCCGCCTCTGATTCCCCATCTCTGATTCACCGCCTCTGATTCCCCACCTCTGATTCCCCCTCTCTGATTCCGCACATCCAATTCCCTGCCTCTGATTCCCCAACTCTGATTCCCCACCTCTGATTCCCCAGCTCTGATTCCCCGCCTCAGATTCCCCGCGTCTGATTCCCTGCCTCTGATTCCCCGCCTCTGATTCCCTGCCTCTGATTCCCCATATCTGATTCCCCGCCTCTGGTTCCCCAACTCTGATTCCCCGCTTCTGATTCCCCAGCTCTGAATCCCCGCCTCTGATTCCCCGCGTCTGATTCCCTGCCTCTGATTCCCCGCCTCTGATTCCCCATCTGTGATTCACAACTTCTGATGCCCCACCTCTGATTCCCCATATCTGATTCCCTGCCTCTGTTTCCCCGCCTCTGATTCCCCACCTCTGTTTCCCCATATCTGATTCCCCGCCTCTGATTCCCCAACTCTAATACCCCGCCTCTGATTCCCCAGCTCTGATTCCCCACCTCTGATTCCCCGCATCTGATTCCCTGCCTCTGATTCCCCGCCTCTGATTCCAGGCCTCTGATTCCCAGCATCTGATTCCGGCCTCTGATTCCCGGCCTCTGATTCCCTTCTTCTGATTCTGATTCCCTGCCTCTGATTCCCTGCCTCTGATTCCGCACATCTCATTCCCTGCCTCTGATTCCCCACCTCTGATTCCCCATATCTGATTCCCCGCCTCTGTTTCCCCGCCTCTGATTCCCCGCCTCTGTTTCCCAATATCTAAGTCCCCACCTCTGATTCCCCAAATCTGATTCCCCACCTCTGATTCCCCAGCTCTGATTCCCCGCCTCTGATTCCCCGCATCTGATACCCTGCATCTGATTCCAAGCCTCTGATTCCCTGCCTCTGATTCCCAACCTCTGATTCCCCACCTCTGATTCCCCATATCTGATTCCCCGCCTCTGTTTCCCCGCCTCGGATTCCCCGCCTCTGTTTCCCCATATCTGATTCCCGGCCTCTGATTCCCCGCCTCTGATTCCCCATATCTGATTCCCTGCCTCTGATTCCACGCCTCTGATTCCCCATATCTGATTCCCTGCCTCTGATTCCCCAACTCTGATTCCCCGCCTCTGATTCCCTAGCTCTGAATCCCCGCCTCTGTTTCCCCGCGTCTGATTCCCTGCCTCTGATTCCCCGCCTTGATTCCCCATCTCTGATTCACAACCTCTGATTCCCCACCTCTGATTCCCTATATTTGATTCCCCGCCTCTGTTTCCCCGCCTCTGATTCCCCGCCTCTGATTCCCCATATCTGATTCCCCGCCTCTGATTGCACACCTCTGATTCCCAGCCTCTGATTCGCCAGCTCTGATTCCCCGCCTCTGATTCCCCGCATCTGATTCCCTGCCTCTGATTCCCCGCCTCTGATTCCCCATCTCTGATTCACCGCCTTTGATTCGCCACCTCTGATTCCCCATATCTGATTCCCCACCTCTGTTTCCCCGCCTCTTATTCCCCGCCTCTGATTCTCCATATCTCATTCCCCGCCTCTGAATCCCCATCTCTGATTCCCGGACTCTGATTCCCCACCTCTGATTCCCGGCCTCTTATTCCCAGCATCTGATTCCCGGCCTCTGATTCCCGGCCTCTGATTCCCCGCTTCTGATTCCCTGCCTCTGATTCCCCATCTCTGATTCCGCACATCTGATTCCCTGCCTCTGATTCCCCACCTCTGATTCCCCATATCTGATTCCCCGCCTCTGTTTCCCCGCATCTGATTCCCTGCCTCTGTTTCCCTATATCTAATTCCCCACCTCTGATGCCCCAACTCTGATTCCCCGCCTCTGATTCCCCAGCTCTGATTCCCCGCCTCTGATTCCCTGCATCCGATTCCCCATATCTGATTCCCTGCCTCTGTTTCCCCGCCTCTGATTCCCCGCCTCTGTTTCCCCATATCTGATTCCCGCCTCTCATTCCCAACTATGATTCCCCGCCTCTGATTCCCCAGCTCTGATTCCCTGCCTCTGATTCCCCGCGTTCTATTCCCTGCCTCTGATTCCCCGCCTGTGATTCCCCATCACTGATTCACCACCTCTGATTCCCTACCTCTGATTCCCCATATCTAATTCCCCGCCTCTGTTTGCCCGCCTATGATTCCCCGCCTCTGTTTCCCCATATCTGATTCCCCGCCTCTGAATCCCCAACTCTGATTCCCTGCCTCAGATTCCCCAGCTCTGATTCCCCGCCTCAGATTCCCCGCGTCTGATTCCCTGCCTCTGATTCCCAGCCTCTGAATCCCCGTGTCTGATTTCCTGCCTCTGATTCCCCGCCTCTGATTCCCCATCTCTGATTCACCGCCTCTGATTCCCCACCTCTGATTCCCCATCTCTGATTCCGCACATCCAATTCCCTGCCTCTGATTCCCCAACTCTGATTCCCCATCTGTGATTCACAACCTCTGATGCCCCACCTCTGATTCCCCATATCTGATTCCCCGCCTCTGTTTCCCCGCCTCTGATTCCCCGCCTCTGATTCCCCATATCTGATTCCCCGCCTCTGATTGCCCACCTCTGATTCCCCGCGTCTGATACCCTGCCTCTGATTCCCCGCCTCTGATTCCCCATCTCTGATTCACCACCTCTGATTCCCGGCCTCTGATTCCCCATCTCTGATTCCGCACATCCGATTCCCTGCCTATGTTTCCCCACCTCTGATTCCCCGCCTCTGATTCCCCATATCTGATTCCCTGCCTCTGTTTCCCCGCCTCTGATTCCCTACCTCTGTTTCCCCATATCTGATTCCCCGCCTCTGATTCCCCAACTCAAATACCCCGCCTCTGATTCCCCAGCTCTGATTCCCCGCCTCTGATTCCCCGCATCTGATTCCCTGACTCTGATTCCCCGCCTCTGATTCCAGGCCTCTGATTCCCATCATCTGATTCCGGCCTCTGATTCCCGGCCTATGATTCCCTGCTTCTGATTCTGATTCCCTGCCTCTGATTCCCCATCTCTGATTCCGCACATCTGATTCCCTGCCTCTGATTCCCCACCTCTGATTCCCCATATCTGATTCCCCGCCTCTGTTTCCCCGCCTCTGATTCCCCGCCTCTGTTTCCCAATATCTAAGTCCCCACCTCTGATTCCCCAAATCTGATTCCCCACCTCTGATTCCCCAGCTCTGATTCCCCGCCTCTGATGCCCCGCATCTGATTCCCTGCATCTGATTCCAAGCCTCTGATTCCCTGCCTCTGATTCCCAACCTCTGATTCCCCACCTCTGATTCCCCATATCTGATTCCCCGCCTCTGTTTCCCCGCCTCGGATTCCCCGCCTCAGTTTCCCCATATCTGATTCCCGGCCTCTGATTCCCCGCCTCTGATTCCCCGCCTCTGATTCCCTGCCTCTGATTCCCCATCTCCGATTCCGCACATCTGATTCCCTTCCTCTGATTCCCCGCCTCTGATTCCCCGCCTCTGATTCCCTGCCTCTGATTCCCAACCTCTGATTCCCCACCTCTGATTCCCCATATCTGTTTCCCCGCCTCTGTTTCCCCGCCTCTGATTCCCCGCCTCTGATTCCCAACTCTGATTCCCCGCCTCTGATTCCCCAGCTCTGATTCCCCGTGTTTGATTCCCTGCCTCTGATTCCCTGCCCTGATTCCCCATCTCTGTTTCACCGCCTTTGATTCGCCACCTCTGATTCCACATATCTGATTCCCCGCCTCTGTTTCCCCGACTCTGATTCCCTTCCTCTGATTCCCAACCTCTGATTCCACACCTCTGATTCCCCATATCTGATTCCCCGCCTCTGTTTCCCCGCCTCTGATTCCCCGCCTCTGATTCCCCATATCTGATTCCCTGCCTCTGATTCCCCAACTCTGATTCCCCGCCTCTGATTCCCCAGCTCTGAATCCCCGCCTCTGATTCCCCGTGTCTGATTCCCTGCCTCTGATTCCCCGCCTTGATTCCCCATCTCTGATTCACAACCTCTGATTCCCCACCTCTGATTCCCTATATTTGATTCCCCGCCTCTGTTTCCCCGCCTCTGATTCCCCGCCTCTGATTCCCCATATCTGATTCCCCGCCTCTGATTGCCCACCTCTGATTCCCCGCCTCTGATTCGCCAGCTCTGATTCCCCACCTCTGATACCCCGCATCTGATTCCCTGCCTCTGATTCCCCGCCTCTGATTCCCCATCTGTGATTCACCGCCTTTGATTCGCCACCTCTGATTCCCCATATCTGATTCCCCACCTCTGTTTCCCGGCCTCTGATTCCCCGCCTCTGATTCTCCATATCTCATTCCCCGCCTCTGAATCCCCATCTCTGATTCCCGGACTCTGATTCCCCACCTCTGATTCCCGGCCTCTTATTCCCAGCATCTGATTCCCGGCCTCTGATTCCCGGCCTCTGATTCCCCGCTTCTGATTCCCTGCCTCTGATTCCCCATCTCTGATTCCGCACATCTGATTCCCTGCCTCTGATTCCCCACCTCTGATTCCCCATATCTGATTCCCCGCCTCTGTTTCCCCGCATCTGATTCCCTGCCTCTGTTTCCCTACATCTAATTCCCCACCTCTGATGCCCCAACTCTGATTCCCCGCCTCTGATTCCCCAGCTCTGATTCCCCGCCTCTGATTCCCTGCATCCGATTCCCCATATCTGATTCCCTGCCTCTGTTTCCCCGCCTCTGATTCCCCGCCTCTGTTTCCCAATATCTAAGTCCCCACCTCTGATTCCCCAAATCTGATTCCCCACCTCTGATTCCCCAGCTCTGATTCCCCGCCTCTGATGCCCCGCATCTGATTCCCTGCATCTGATTCCAAGCCTCTGATTCCCTGCCTCTGATTCCCAACCTCTGATTCCCCACCTCTGATTCCCCATATCTGATTCCCCGCCTCTGTTTCCCCGCCTCGGATTCCCCGCCTCAGTTTCCCCATATCTGATTCCCGGCCTCTGATTCCCCGCCTCTGATTCCCCGCCTCTGATTCCCTGCCTCTGATTCCCCATCTCCGATTCCGCACATCTGATTCCCTTCCTCTGATTCCCCGCCTCTGATTCCCCGCCTCTGATTCCCTGCCTCTGATTCCCAACCTCTGATTCCCCACCTCTGATTCCCCATATCTGTTTCCCCGCCTCTGTTTCCCCGCCTCTGATTCCCCGCCTCTGATTCCCAACTCTGATTCCCCGCCTCTGATTCCCCAGCTCTGATTCCCCGTGTTTGATTCCCTGCCTCTGATTCCCTGCCCTGATTCCCCATCTCTGTTTCACCGCCTTTGATTCGCCACCTCTGATTCCACATATCTGATTCCCCGCCTCTGTTTCCCCGACTCTGATTCCCTTCCTCTGATTCCCAACCTCTGATTCCACACCTCTGATTCCCCATATCTGATTCCCCGCCTCTGTTTCCCCGCCTCTGATTCCCCGCCTCTGATTCCCCATATCTGATTCCCTGCCTCTGATTCCCCCACTCTGATTCCCCGCCTCTGATTCCCCAGCTCTGAATCCCCGCCTCTGATTCCCCGTGTCTGATTCCCTGCCTCTGATTCCCCGCCTTGATTCCCCATCTCTGATTCACAACCTCTGATTCCCCACCTCTGATTCCCTATATTTGATTCCCCGCCTCTGTTTCCCCGCCTCTGATTCCCCGCCTCTGATTCCCCATATCTGATTCCCCGCCTCTGATTGCCCACCTCTGATTCCCCGCCTCTGATTCGCCAGCTCTGATTCCCCACCTCTGATTCCCCGCATCCGATTCCCTGCCTCTGATTCCCCGCCTCTTATTCCCCATCTGTGATTCACCGCCTTTGATTCGCCACCTCTGATTCCCCATATCTGATTCCCCACCTCTGTTTCCCGGCCTCTGATTCCCCGCCTCTGATTCCCAACCTCTGATTCCACACCTCTGATTCCCCATATCTGATTCCCCGCCTCTGTTTCCCCGCCTCTGATTCCCCGCCTCTGATTCCCCATATCTGATTCCCTGCCTCTGATTCCCCAACTCTGATTCCCCGCCTCTGATTCCCCAGCTCTGAATCCCCGCCTCTGATTCCCCGTGTCTGATTCCCTGCCTCTGATTCCCCGCCTTGATTCCCCATCTCTGATTCACAACCTCTGATTCCCCACCTCTGATTCCCTATATTTGATTCCCCGCCTCTGTTTCCCCGCCTCTGATTCCCCAGCTCTGATTCCCCGTGTTTGATTCCCTGCCTCTGATTCCCTGCCCTGATTCCCCATCTCTGTTTCACCGCCTTTGATTCGCCACCTCTGATTCCACATATCTGATTCCCCGCCTCTGTTTCCCCGACTCTGATTCCCTTCCTCTGATTCCCAACCTCTGATTCCACACCTCTGATTCCCCATATCTGATTCCCCGCCTCTGTTTCCCCGCCTCTGATTCCCCGCCTCTGATTCCCCATATCTGATTCCCTGCCTCTGATTCCCCAACTCTGATTCCCCGCCTCTGATTCCCCAGCTCTGAATCCCCGCCTCTGATTCCCCGTGTCTGATTCCCTGCCTCTGATTCCCCGCCTTGATTCCCCATCTCTGATTCACAACCTCTGATTCCCCACCTCTGATTCCCTATATTTGATTCCCCGCCTCTGTTTCCCCGCCTCTGATTCCCCGCCTCTGATTCCCCATATCTGATTCCCCGCCTCTGATTGCCCACCTCTGATTCCCCGCCTCTGATTCGCCAGCTCTGATTCCCCACCTCTGATACCCCGCATCTGATTCCCTGCCTCTGATTCCCCGCCTCTGATTCCCCATCTGTGATTCACCGCCTTTGATTCGCCACCTCTGATTCCCCATATCTGATTCCCCACCTCTGTTTCCCGGCCTCTGATTCCCCGCCTCTGATTCTCCATATCTCATTCCCCGCCTCTGAATCCCCATCTCTGATTCCCGGACTCTGATTCCCCACCTCTGATTCCCGGCCTCTTATTCCCAGCATCTGATTCCCGGCCTCTGATTCCCGGCCTCTGATTCCCCGCTTCTGATTCCCTGCCTCTGATTCCCCATCTCTGATTCCGCACATCTGATTCCCTGCCTCTGATTCCCCACCTCTGATTCCCCATATCTGATTCCCCGCCTCTGTTTCCCCGCATCTGATTCCCTGCCTCTGTTTCCCTACATCTAATTCCCCACCTCTGATGCCCCAACTCTGATTCCCCGCCTCTGATTCCCCAGCTCTGATTCCCCGCCTCTGATTCCCTGCATCCGATTCCCCATATCTGATTCCCTGCCTCTGTTTCCCCGCCTCTGATTCCCCGCCTCTGTTTCCCAATATCTAAGTCCCCACCTCTGATTCCCCAAATCTGATTCCCCACCTCTGATTCCCCAGCTCTGATTCCCCGCCTCTGATGCCCCGCATCTGATTCCCTGCATCTGATTCCAAGCCTCTGATTCCCTGCCTCTGATTCCCAACCTCTGATTCCCCACCTCTGATTCCCCATATCTGATTCCCCGCCTCTGTTTCCCCGCCTCGGATTCCCCGCCTCAGTTTCCCCATATCTGATTCCCGGCCTCTGATTCCCCGCCTCTGATTCCCCGCCTCTGATTCCCTGCCTCTGATTCCCCATCTCCGATTCCGCACATCTGATTCCCTTCCTCTGATTCCCCGCCTCTGATTCCCCGCCTCTGATTCCCTGCCTCTGATTCCCAACCTCTGATTCCCCACCTCTGATTCCCCATATCTGTTTCCCCGCCTCTGTTTCCCCGCCTCTGATTCCCCGCCTCTGATTCCCAACTCTGATTCCCCGCCTCTGATTCCCCAGCTCTGATTCCCCGTGTTTGATTCCCTGCCTCTGATTCCCTGCCCTGATTCCCCATCTCTGTTTCACCGCCTTTGATTCGCCACCTCTGATTCCACATATCTGATTCCCCGCCTCTGTTTCCCCGACTCTGATTCCCTTCCTCTGATTCCCAACCTCTGATTCCACACCTCTGATTCCCCATATCTGATTCCCCGCCTCTGTTTCCCCGCCTCTGATTCCCCGCCTCTGATTCCCCATATCTGATTCCCTGCCTCTGATTCCCCCACTCTGATTCCCCGCCTCTGATTCCCCAGCTCTGAATCCCCGCCTCTGATTCCCCGTGTCTGATTCCCTGCCTCTGATTCCCCGCCTTGATTCCCCATCTCTGATTCACAACCTCTGATTCCCCACCTCTGATTCCCTATATTTGATTCCCCGCCTCTGTTTCCCCGCCTCTGATTCCCCGCCTCTGATTCCCCATATCTGATTCCCCGCCTCTGATTGCCCACCTCTGATTCCCCGCCTCTGATTCGCCAGCTCTGATTCCCCACCTCTGATTCCCCGCATCCGATTCCCTGCCTCTGATTCCCCGCCTCTTATTCCCCATCTGTGATTCACCGCCTTTGATTCGCCACCTCTGATTCCCCATATCTGATTCCCCACCTCTGTTTCCCGGCCTCTGATTCCCCGCCTCTGATTCTCCATATCTCATTCCCCGCCTCTGAATCCCCATCTCTGATTCCCGGACTCTGATTCCCCACCTCTGATTCCCGGCCTCTTATTCCCAGCATCTGATTCCCGGCCTCTGATTCCCGGCCTCTGATTCCCCGCTTCTGATTCCCTGCCTCTGATTCCCCATCTCTGATTCCGCACATCTGATTCCCTGCCTCTGATTCCCCACCTCTGATTCCCCATATCTGATTCCCCGCCTCTGTTTCCCCGCATCTGATTCCCTGCCTCTGTTTCCCTATATCTAATTCCCCACCTCTGATGCCCCAACTCTGATTCCCCGCCTCTGATTCCCCAGCTCTGATTCCCCGCCTCTGATTCCCTGCATCCGATTCCCCATATCTGATTCCCTGCCTCTGTTTCCCCGCCTCTGATTCCCCGCCTCTGTTTCCCCATATCTGATTCCCGCCTCTGATTCCCAACTATGATTCCCCGCCTCTGATTCCCCAGCTCTGATTCCCTGCCTCTGATTCCCCGCGTTCTATTCCCTGCCTCTGATTCCCCGCCTGTGATTCCCCATCACTGATTCACCACCTCTGATTCCCTACCTCTGATTCCCCATATCTAATTCCCCGCCTCTGTTTGCCCGCCTATGATTCCCCGCCTCTGTTTCCCCATATCTGATTCCCCGCCTCTGAATCCCCAACTCTGATTCCCTGCCTCAGATTCCCCAGCTCTGATTCCCCGCCTCAGATTCCCCGCGTCTGATTCCCTGCCTCTGATTCCCAGCCTCTGAATCCCCGTGTCTGATTTCCTGCCTCTGATTCCCCGCCTCTGATTCCCCATCTCTGATTCACCGCCTCTGATTCCCCACCTCTGATTCCCCATCTCTGATTCCGCACATCCAATTCCCTGCCTCTGATTCCCCAACTCTGATTCCCCACCTCTGATTCCCCAGCTCTGATTCCCCGCCTCAGATTCCCCACGTCTGATTCCCTGCCTCTGATTCCCCGCCTCTGATTCCCTGCCTCTGATTCCCCATATCTGATTCCCCGCCTCTGATTCCCCAACTCTGATTCCCCGCTTCTGATTCCCCAGCTCTGAATCCCCGCCTCTGATTCCCCGCGTCTGATTCCCTGCCTCTGATTCCCCGCCTCTGATTCCCCATCTGTGATTCACAACCTCTGATGCCCCACCTCTGATTCCCCATATCTGATTCCCCGCCTCTGTTTCCCCGCCTCTGATTCCCCGCCTCTGATTCCCCATATCTGATTCCCCGCCTCTGATTGCCCACCTCTGATTCCCCGCGTCTGATACCCTGCCTCTGATTCCCCGCCTCTGATTCCCCATCTCTGATTCACCACCTCTGATTCCCGGCCTCTGATTCCCCATCTCTGATTCCGCACATCCGATTCCCTGCCTATGTTTCCCCACCTCTGATTCCCCGCCTCTGATTCCCCATATCTGATTCCCTGCCTCCGTTTCCCCGCCTCTGATTCCCTACCTCTGTTTCCCCATATCTGATTCCCCGCCTCTGATTCCCCAACTCAAATACCCCGCCTCTGATTCCCCAGCTCTGATTCCCCGCCTCTGATTCCCCGCATCTGATTCCCTGACTCTGATTCCCCGCCTCTGATTCAAGGCCTCTGATTCCCATCATCTGATTCCGGCCTCTGATTCCCGGCCTATGATTCCCTGCTTCTGATTCTGATTCCCTGCCTCTGATTCCCCATCTCTGATTCCGCACATCTGATTCCCTGCCTCTGATTCCCCACCTCTGATTCCCCATATCTGATTCCCCGCCTCTGTTTCCCCGCCTCTGATTCCCCGCCTCTGTTTCCCAATATCTAAGTCCCCACCTCTGATTCCCCAAATCTGATTCCCTACCTCTGATTCCCCAGCTCTGATTCCCCGCCTCTGATGCCCCGCATCTGATTCCCTGCATCTGATTCCAAGCCTCTGATTCACAACCTCTGATTCCCCACCTCTGATTCCCTATATTTGATTCCCCGCCTCTGTTTCCCCGCCTCTGATTCCCCGCCTCTGATTCCCCATATCTGATTCCCCGCCTCTGATTGCCCACCTCTGATTCCCCGCCTCTGATTCGCCAGCTCTGATTCCCCACCTCTGATTCCCCGCATCCGATTCCCTGCCTCTGATTCCCCGCCTCTTATTCCCCATCTGTGATTCACCGCCTTTGATTCGCCACCTCTGATTCCCCATATCTGATTCCCCACCTCTGTTTCCCGGCCTCTGATTCCCCGCCTCTGATTCTCCATATCTCATTCCCCGCCTCTGAATCCCCATCTCTGATTCCCGGACTCTGATTCCCCACCTCTGATTCCCGGCCTCTTATTCCCAGCATCTGATTCCCGGCCTCTGATTCCCGGCCTCTGATTCCCCGCTTCTGATTCCCTGCCTCTGATTCCCCATCTCTGATTCCGCACATCTGATTCCCTGCCTCTGATTCCCCACCTCTGATTCCCCATATCTGATTCCCCGCCTCTGTTTCCCCGCATCTGATTCCCTGCCTCTGTTTCCCTATATCTAATTCCCCACCTCTGATGCCCCAACTCTGATTCCCCGCCTCTGATTCCCCAGCTCTGATTCCCCGCCTCTGATTCCCTGCATCCGATTCCCCATATCTGATTCCCTGCCTCTGTTTCCCCGCCTCTGATTCCCCGCCTCTGTTTCCCCATATCTGATTCCCGCCTCTGATTCCCAACTATGATTCCCCGCCTCTGATTCCCCAGCTCTGATTCCCTGCCTCTGATTCCCCGCGTTCTATTCCCTGCCTCTGATTCCCCGCCTGTGATTCCCCATCACTGATTCACCACCTCTGATTCCCTACCTCTGATTCCCCATATCTAATTCCCCGCCTCTGTTTGCCCGCCTATGATTCCCCGCCTCTGTTTCCCCATATCTGATTCCCCGCCTCTGAATCCCCAACTCTGATTCCCTGCCTCAGATTCCCCAGCTCTGATTCCCCGCCTCAGATTCCCCGCGTCTGATTCCCTGCCTCTGATTCCCAGCCTCTGAATCCCCGTGTCTGATTTCCTGCCTCTGATTCCCCGCCTCTGATTCCCCATCTCTGATTCACCGCCTCTGATTCCCCACCTCTGATTCCCCATCTCTGATTCCGCACATCCAATTCCCTGCCTCTGATTCCCCAACTCTGATTCCCCACCTCTGATTCCCCAGCTCTGATTCCCCGCCTCAGATTCCCCACGTCTGATTCCCTGCCTCTGATTCCCCGCCTCTGATTCCCTGCCTCTGATTCCCCATATCTGATTCCCCGCCTCTGATTCCCCAACTCTGATTCCCCGCTTCTGATTCCCCAGCTCTGAATCCCCGCCTCTGATTCCCCGCGTCTGATTCCCTGCCTCTGATTCCCCGCCTCTGATTCCCCATCTGTGATTCACAACCTCTGATGCCCCACCTCTGATTCCCCATATCTGATTCCCCGCCTCTGTTTCCCCGCCTCTGATTCCCCGCCTCTGATTCCCCATATCTGATTCCCCGCCTCTGATTGCCCACCTCTGATTCCCCGCGTCTGATACCCTGCCTCTGATTCCCCGCCTCTGATTCCCCATCTCTGATTCACCACCTCTGATTCCCGGCCTCTGATTCCCCATCTCTGATTCCGCACATCCGATTCCCTGCCTATGTTTCCCCACCTCTGATTCCCCGCCTCTGATTCCCCATATCTGATTCCCTGCCTCCGTTTCCCCGCCTCTGATTCCCTACCTCTGTTTCCCCATATCTGATTCCCCGCCTCTGATTCCCCAACTCAAATACCCCGCCTCTGATTCCCCAGCTCTGATTCCCCGCCTCTGATTCCCCGCATCTGATTCCCTGACTCTGATTCCCCGCCTCTGATTCAAGGCCTCTGATTCCCATCATCTGATTCCGGCCTCTGATTCCCGGCCTATGATTCCCTGCTTCTGATTCTGATTCCCTGCCTCTGATTCCCCATCTCTGATTCCGCACATCTGATTCCCTGCCTCTGATTCCCCACCTCTGATTCCCCATATCTGATTCCCCGCCTCTGTTTCCCCGCCTCTGATTCCCCGCCTCTGTTTCCCAATATCTAAGTCCCCACCTCTGATTCCCCAAATCTGATTCCCTACCTCTGATTCCCCAGCTCTGATTCCCCGCCTCTGATGCCCCGCATCTGATTCCCTGCATCTGATTCCAAGCCTCTGATTCCCTGCCTCTGATTCCCAACCTCTGATTCCCCACCTCTGATTCCCCATATCTGATTCCCCGCCTCTGTTTCCCCGCCTCGGATTCCCCGCCTCAGTTTCCCCATATCTGATTCCCGGCCTCTGATTCCCCGCCTCTGATTCCCCGCCTCTGATTCCCTGCCTCTGATTCCCCATCTCCGATTCCGCACATCTGATTCCCTTCCTCTGATTCCCCGCCTCTGATTCCCCGCCTCTGATTCCCTGCCTCTGATTCCCAACCTCTGATTCCCCACCTCTGATTCCCCATATCTGTTTCCCCGCCTCTGTTTCCCCGCCTCTGATTCCCCGCCTCTGATTCCCAACTCTGATTCCCCGCCTCTGATTCCCCAGCTCTGATTCCCCGTGTTTGATTCCCTGTCTCTGATTCCCTGCCCTGATTCCCCATCTCTGTTTCACCGCCTTTGATACGCCACCTCTGATTCCACATATCTGATTCCCCTCTCTGTTTCCCCGACTCTGATTCCCTTCCTCTGATTCCCAACCTCTGATTCCACACCTCTGATTCCCCATATCTGATTCCCCGCCTCTGTTTCCCCCCCTCTGATTCCCCGCCTCTGATTCCCCATATCTGATTCCCTGCCTCTGATTCCCCAACTCTGATTCCCCGCCTCTGATTCCCCAGCTCTGAATCCCCGCCTCTGATTCCCCGTGTCTGATTCCCTGCCTCTGATTCCCCGCCTTGATTCCCCATCTCTGATTCACAACCTCTGATTCCCCACCTCTGATTCCCTATATTTGATTCCCCGCCTCTGTTTCCCCGCCTCTGATTCCCCGCCTCTGATTCCCCATATCTGATTCCCCGCCTCTGATTGCCCACCTCTGATTCCCCGCCTCTGATTCGCCAGCTCTGATTCCCCACCTCTGATTCCCCGCATCTGATTCCCTGCCTCTGATTCCCCGCCTCTGATTCCCCATCTGTGATTCACCGCCTTTGATTCGCCACCTCTGATTCCCCATATCTGATTCCCCACCTCTGTTTCCCGGCCTCTGATTCCCCGCCTCTGATTCTCCATATCTCATTCCCCGCCTCTGAATCCCCATCTCTGATTCCCGGACTCTGATTCCCCACCTCTGATTCCCGGCCTCTTATTCCCAGCATCTGATTCCCGGCCTCTGATTCCCGGCCTCTGATTCCCCGCTTCTGATTCTGATTCCCTGCCTCTGATTCCCCATCTCTGATTCCGCACATCTGATTCCCTGCCTCTGATTCCCCCCCTCTGATTCCCCATATCTGATTCCCCGCCTCTGTTTCCCCGCCTCTGATTTCCCGCCTCTGTTTCCCTATATCTAATTCCCCACCTCTGATGCCCCAACTCTGATACCCCGCCTCTGATTCCCCAGCTCTGATTCCCCGCCTCTGATTCCCCGCATCCGATTCCCCATATCTGATTCCCCGCGTCTGTTTCCCCGCCTCTGATTCCCCGCCTCTGTTTCCCCATATCTGATTCCCCACGTCTGATTCCCAACTATGATTCCCCGCCTCTGATTCCCCAGCTCTGATTCACTGCGTCTGATTCCCTGCGTTCTATTCCCTGCCTCTGATTCCCCGCCTGTGATTCCCCATCACTGATTCACCACCTCTGATTCCCCACCTCTGATTCCCCATATCTAATTCCCCGCCTCTGTTTGCCCGCCTCTGATTCCCCGCCTCTGTTTCCCCATATCTGATTCCCCGTCTCTGAATCCCCAACTCTGATTCCCTGCCTCTGATTCCCCTGCTCTGATTCCACGCCTTTGATTCCCCCCGTCTGATTCCCAGCCTCTGAATCCCCGTGTCTGATTTCCGGCCTCTGATTTCCCGCCTCTGATTCCCCATCTCTGATTCCTCTGATTCCCCACATCTGATTCCCCATCTCTGAATCCGCACATCCGATTCCCTGCCTCTGATTCCCCGCCTCTGATTCCCCATCTCTGATTCCCCACCTCTGATTCCCCGTGTCTGATTCCCTGCCTCTGATTCCCCGCCTCTGAATCCCAGCCTCTGATTCCCCATATCTGATTCCCCGCCTCTGATTCCCTGCCTCTGATTCCCCAGCTCTGATTCCCCGCCTTTGATTCCCCCCGTCTGATTCCCAGCCTCTGAATCCCCGTGTCTGATTTCCTGCCTCTGATTCCCCGCCTCTGATTCCCCATCTCTGATTCACCGCCTCTGATTCCCCATCTCTGATTCCCCACCTCTGATTCCCCATATCTGATTCCCTGCCTCTGTTTCCCCGCCTCTGATTCCCCACCTCTGTTTCCCCATATCTGATTCCCCGCCTCTGATTCCCCAACTCTAATACCCCACCTCTGATTCCCCAGCTCAGATTCCCCGCCTCTGATTCCCCGCATCTGATTCCCTGCCTCTGATTCCCCGCCTCTGATTCCAGACCTCTGATTCCCAGCATCCGATTCCGTCCTCTGATTCCCGGCCTCTGATTCCCTGCTTCTGATTCTGATTCCCTGCCTCTGATTCCCAATCTCTGATTCCGCACATCTGATTCCTTGCCTCTGATTCCCCACCTCTGATTCCCCATATCTGATTCCCCGCCTGGGTTTCCCCGCCTCTGATTCCCCGCCTCTGTTTCCCAATATCTAAGTCCCCGCATCTGATTCCCCAATCTGATTCCCCACCTCTGATTCCCCAGCTCTGATTCCCCGCCTCTGATTCCCCGCATCTGATTCCCTGCATCTGATTCCAAGCCTCTGCTTCCCTGCCTCTGATTCCCAACCTCTGATTCCCCACCTCTGATTCCCCATATCTGATTCCCCGCCTCTGTTTCCCCGCCTCGGATTCCCCGCCTCCGTTTCCCCATATCTGATTCCCGGCCTCTGATTCCCCGCCTCTGATTCCCCGCCTCTGATTCCCTGCCTCTGATTCCCCATCTCCGATTCCGCACATCTGATTCCCTTCCTCTGATTCCCCGCCTCTGATTCCCCGCCTCTGATTCCCTGCCTCTGATTCCCAACCTCGGATTCCCCACCTCTGATTCCCCATATCTGATTCCCCGCCTCTGTTTCCCCGACTCTGATTCCCTGCCTCTGATTCCCAACTCTGATTCCCCGCCTCTGATTCCCCAGCTCTGATTCCCCGTGTTTGATTCCCTGCCTCTGATTCCCTGCCCTGATTCCCCATCTCTGTTTCACCACCTTTGATTCGCCACCTCTGATTCCCCATATCTGATTCCCCGCCTCTGTTTCCCCGACTCTGATTCCCTGCCTCTGATTCCCAACCTCTGATTCCACACCTCTGATTCCCCATATCTGATTCCCCGCCTCTATTTCCCCATATCTGATTCCCCGCCTCTGATTCCCCAACTCTGATTCCCCGCCTCTGATTCCCCAGCTCTGATTCCCCGACTCTGATTCCCGGAGTCCGATTCCCTGCCTCTGATTCCCCGCCTCTGATTCCCCATCTCTGATTCCCCGCCTCCGATTCCCCGTGTCTGATTCCCTGCCTCTGATTCCCCGCCTCTGATTCCCCGCCTCTGATTCCCTGCCACTGATTCCCTGCCCCTGATTCCCCAATTCTGATTCCCCATATCTGATTCCCCGCCTCTGTTTCCCCGCCTCTGATTCCCCGCCTCTGATTCCCCATATCTGATTCCCTGCCTCTGATTCCCCAACTCTGATTCACCGCCTCTGATTCCCCAGCTCTGAATCCCCGCCTCTGATTCCCCGCGTCTGATTCCCTGCCTCTGATTCCCCGCCTTGATTCCCCATCTCTGATTCACAACCTCTGATTCCCCACCTCTGATTCCCTATATTTGATTCCCCGCCTCTGTTTCCCCGCCTCTGATTCGCAACCTCTAATTCCCCACCTCTGATTCCCCATATCTGATTCCCCGCCTCTGTTACCCTGCCTCTGATTCCCGGCCTCTGTTTCCCCATATCTGATTCCCCTCCTCTGATTCCCCAACTCTGATTCCCCGCCTCTGATTCCCCAGCTCTGATTCCCCGCCTTTTATTCCCTGCCTCTGATTCCCTGCCACTGATTCCCCGCCCCTGATTCCCCACCTCTGATTCCCCATATCTGATTCCCCGCCTCTGTTTCCCCAGCTCTGATTCCCCACCTCTGATTCCCCAGCTCTGATTCCCTGCCACTGATTCCCCGCCCCTGATTCCCCACCTCTGATTTCCCATATCTGATTCCCCGCCTCTGTTTCCCCAGCTCTGATTCCCTGCCTCTGATTCCCTGCCCTGATTCCCCATTTCTGTTTCACCGCCTTTGATTCGCCACCTCTGATTCCCCATATCTGATTCCCCGCCTCTGTTTCCCCGCCTCTGATTCCCTGCCTCTGATTCCCAACCTCTGATTCCACACCTCTGATTCCCCATATCTGATTCCCCGCCTCTATTTCCCCATATCTGATTCCCCGCCTCTGATTCCCCAACTCTGATACCCTGCCTCTGATTCCCCAGCTCTGATTCCCCGCCTCTGATTCCCGGCGTCCGATTCCCTGCCTCTGATTCCCCGCCTCTGATTCCCCATCTCTGATTCTCCATATCTGATTCCCCGCCTCTGAATCCCCATCTCTGATTCCCGGACTCTGATTCCCTGCCTCTGATTCCCCGCATCTGATTCCCTGCCTCTGATTCCCCACCTCTGATTCCAGGCCTCTGATTCCCAGCATCTGATTCCGTCCTCTGATTCCCGGCCTCTGATTCCCTGCTTCTGATTCTGATTCCCTGCCTCTGATTCCCCATCTCTGATTCCGCACATCTGATTCCTTGCCTCTGATTCCCCACCTCTGATTCCCCATATCTGATTCCCCGCCTGGGTTTCCCCGCCTCTGATTCCCCGCCTCTGTTTCCCAATATCTAAGTCCCCGCATCTGATTCCCCAAATCTGATTCCCCACCTCTGATTCCCCAGCTCTGATTCCCCGCCTCAGATTCCCCGCGTCTGATTCCCTGCCTCTGATTCCCCGCCTCTGATTCCCTGCCTCTGATTCCCCATATCTGATTCCCCGCCTCTGATTCCCCAACTCTGATAACCCGCTTCTGATTCCCCAGCTCTGAATCCCCACCTCTGATTCCCCGCGTCTGATTCCCTGCCTCTGATTCCCCGCCTCTGATTCCCCATCTGTGATTCACAACCTCTGATGCCCCACCTCTGATTCCCCATATCTGATTCCCCGCCTCTGTTTCCCCGCCTCTGATTCCCCGCCTCTGATTCCCCATATCTGATTGTCCACCTCTGATTGTCCACCTCTGATTCCCCGCGTCTGATACCCTGCCTCTGATTCCCCGCCTCTGATTCCCCATCTCTGATTCACCACCTCTGATTCCCGGCCTCTGATTCCCCATCTCTGATTCCGCACATCCGATTCCCTGCCTATGTTTCCCCACCTCTGATTCCCCGCCTCTGATTCCCCATATCTGATTCCCGGCCTCTGATTCCCCGCCTCTGATTCCCCGCCTCTGATTCCCTGCCTCTGATTCCCCATCTCCGATTCCGCACATCTGATTCCCTTCCTCTGATTCCCCGCCTCTGATTCCCCGCCTCTGATTCCATGCCTCTGATTCCCAACCTCTGATTCCCCACCTCTGATTCCCCATATCTGTTTCCCCGCCTCTGTTTCCCCGCCTCTGATTCCCCGCCTCTGATTCCCAACTCTGATTCCCCGCCTCTGATTCCCCAGCTCTGATTCCCCGTGTTTGATTCCCTGCCTCTGATTCCCTGCCCTGATTCCCCATCTCTGTTTCACCGCCTTTGATACGCCACCTCTGATTCCACATATCTGATTCCCCTCTCTGTTTCCCCGACTCTGATTCCCTTCCTCTGATTCCCAACCTCTGATTCCACACCTCTGATTCCCCATATCTGATTCCCCGCCTCTGTTTCCCCCCCTCTGATTCCCCGCCTCTGATTCCCCATATCTGATTCCCTGCCTCTGATTCCCCAACTCTGATTCCCCGCCTCTGATTCCCCAGCTCTGAATCCCCGCCTCTGATTCCCCGTGTCTGATTCCCTGCCTCTGATTCCCCGCCTTGATTCCCCATCTCTGATTCACAACCTCTGATTCCCCACCTCTGATTCCCTATATTTGATTCCCTGCCTCTGTTTCCCCGCCTCTGATTCCCCGCCTCTGATTCCCCATATCTGATTCCCCGCCTCTGATTGCCCACCTCTGATTCCCCGCCTCTGATTCGCCAGCTCTGATTCCCCACCTCTGATTCCCCGCATCTGATTCCCTGCCTCTGATTCCCCGCCTCTGATTCCCCATCTGTGATTCACCGCCTTTGATTCGCCACCTCTGATTCCCCATATCTGATTCCCCACCTCTGTTTCCCGGCCTCTGATTCCCCGCCTCTGATTCTCCATATCTCATTCCCCGCCTCTGAATCCCCATCTCTGATTCCCGGACTCTGATTCCCCACCTCTGATTCCCGGCCTCTTATTCCCAGCATCTGATTCCCGGCCTCTGATTCCCGGCCTCTGATTCCCCGCTTCTGATTCTGATTCCCTGCCTCTGATTCCCCATCTCTGATTCCGCACATCTGATTCCCTGCCTCTGATTCCCCCCCTCTGATTCCCCATATCTGATTCCCCGCCTCTGTTTCCCCGCCTTTGATTTCCCGCCTCTGTTTCCCTATATCTAATTCCCCACCTCTGATGCCCCAACTCTGATACCCCGCCTCTGATTCCCCAGCTCTGATTCCCCGCCTCTGATTCCCCGCATCCGATTCCCCATATCTGATTCCCCGCGTCTGTTTCCCCGCCTCTGATTCCCCGCCTCTGTTTCCCCATATCTGATTCCCCACGTCTGATTCCCAACTATGATTCCCCGCCTCTGATTCCCCAGCTCTGATTCACTGCGTCTGATTCCCTGCGTTCTATTCCCTGCCTCTGATTCCCCGCCTGTGATTCCCCATCACTGATTCACCACCTCTGATTCCCCACCTCTGATTCCCCATATCTAATTCCCCGCCTCTGTTTGCCCGCCTCTGATTCCCCGCCTCTGTTTCCCCATATCTGATTCCCCGTCTCTGAATCCCCAACTCTGATTCCCTGCCTCTGATTCCCCTGCTCTGATTCCCCGCCTTTGATTCCCCCCGTCTGATTCCCAGCCTCTGAATCCCCGTGTCTGATTTCCGGCCTCTGATTTCCCGCCTCTGATTCCCCATCTCTGATTCCTCTGATTCCCCACATCTGATTCCCCATCTCTGAATCCGCACATCCGATTCCCTGCCTCTGATTCCCCGCCTCTGATTCCCCATCTCTGATTCCCCACCTCTGATTCCCCGTGTCTGATTCCCTGCCTCTGATTCCCCGCCTCTGAATCCCAGCCTCTGATTCCCCATATCTGATTCCCCGCCTCTGATTCCCTGCCTCTGATTCCCCAGCTCTGATTCCCCGCCTTTGATTCCCCCCGTCTGATTCCCAGCCTCTGAATCCCCGTGTCTGATTTCCTGCCTCTGATTCCCCGCCTCTGATTCCCCATCTCTGATTCACCGCCTCTGATTCCCCATCTCTGATTCCCCACCTCTGATTCCCCATATCTGATTCCCTGCCTCTGTTTCCCCGCCTCTGATTCCCCACCTCTGTTTCCCCATATCTGATTCCCCGCCTCTGATTCCCCAACTCTAATACCCCACCTCTGATTCCCCAGCTCAGATTCCCCGCCTCTGATTCCCCGCATCTGATTCCCTGCCTCTGATTCCCCGCCTCTGATTCCAGACCTCTGATTCCCAGCATCCGATTCCGTCCTCTGATTCCCGGCCTCTGATTCCCTGCTTCTGATTCTGATTCCCTGCCTCTGATTCCCAATCTCTGATTCCGCACATCTGATTCCTTGCCTCTGATTCCCCACCTCTGATTCCCCATATCTGATTCCCCGCCTGGGTTTCCCCGCCTCTGATTCCCCGCCTCTGTTTCCCAATATCTAAGTCCCCGCATCTGATTCCCCAATCTGATTCCCCACCTCTGATTCCCCAGCTCTGATTCCCCGCCTCTGATTCCCCGCATCTGATTCCCTGCATCTGATTCCAAGCCTCTGCTTCCCTGCCTCTGATTCCCAACCTCTGATTCCCCACCTCTGATTCCCCATATCTGATTCCCCGCCTCTGTTTCCCCGCCTCGGATTCCCCGCCTCCGTTTCCCCATATCTGATTCCCGGCCTCTGATTCCCCGCCTCTGATTCCCCGCCTCTGATTCCCTGCCTCTGATTCCCCATCTCCGATTCCGCACATCTGATTCCCTTCCTCTGATTCCCCGCCTCTGATTCCCCGCCTCTGATTCCCTGCCTCTGATTCCCAACCTCGGATTCCCCACCTCTGATTCCCCATATCTGATTCCCCGCCTCTGTTTCCCCGACTCTGATTCCCTGCCTCTGATTCCCAACTCTGATTCCCCGCCTCTGATTCCCCAGCTCTGATTCCCCGTGTTTGATTCCCTGCCTCTGATTCCCTGCCCTGATTCCCCATCTCTGTTTCACCGCCTTTGATTCGCCACCTCTGATTCCCCATATCTGATTCCCCGCCTCTGTTTCCCCGACTCTGATTCCCTGCCTCTGATTCCCAACCTCTGATTCCACACCTCTGATTCCCCATATCTGATTCCCCGCCTCTATTTCCCCATATCTGATTCCCCGCCTCTGATTCCCCAACTCTGATTCCCCGCCTCTGATTCCCCAGCTCTGATTCCCCGACTCTGATTCCCGGAGTCCGATTCCCTGCCTCTGATTCCCCGCCTCTGATTCCCCATCTCTGATTCCACGCCTCCGATTCCCCGTGTCTGATTCCCTGCCTCTGATTCCCCGCCTCTGATTCCCCGCCTCTGATTCCCTGCCACTGATTCCCTGCCCCTGATTCCCCAATTCTGATTCCCCATATCTGATTCCCCGCCTCTGTTTCCCCGCCTCTGATTCCCCGCCTCTGATTCCCCATATCTGATTCCCTGCCTCTGATTCCCCAACTCTGATTCACCGCCTCTGATTCCCCAGCTCTGAATCCCCGCCTCTGATTCCCCGCGTCTGATTCCCTGCCTCTGATTCCCCGCCTTGATTCCCCATCTCTGATTCACAACCTCTGATTCCCCACCTCTGATTCCCTATATTTGATTCCCCGCCTCTGTTTCCCCGCCTCTGATTCGCAACCTCTAATTCCCCACCTCTGATTCCCCATATCTGATTCCCCGCCTCTGTTACCCTGCCTCTGATTCCCGGCCTCTGTTTCCCCATATCTGATTCCCCTCCTCTGATTCCCCAACTCTGATTCCCCGCCTCTGATTCCCCAGCTCTGATTCCCCGCCTTTTATTCCCTGCCTCTGATTCCCTGCCACTGATTCCCCGCCCCTGATTCCCCACCTCTGATTCCCCATATCTGATTCCCCGCCTCTGTTTCCCCAGCTCTGATTCCCCACCTCTGATTCCCCAGCTCTGATTCCCTGCCACTGATTCCCCGCCCCTGATTCCCCACCTCTGATTTCCCATATCTGATTCCCCGCCTCTGTTTCCCCAGCTCTGATTCCCTGCCTCTGATTCCCTGCCCTGATTCCCCATTTCTGTTTCACCGCCTTTGATTCGCCACCTCTGATTCCCCATATCTGATTCCCCGCCTCTGTTTCCCCGCCTCTGATTCCCTGCCTCTGATTCCCAACCTCTGATTCCACACCTCTGATTCCCCATATCTGATTCCCCGCCTCTATTTCCCCATATCTGATTCCCCGCCTCTGATTCCCCAACTCTGATACCCTGCCTCTGATTCCCCAGCTCTGATTCCCCGCCTCTGATTCCCGGCGTCCGATTCCCTGCCTCTGATTCCCCGCCTCTGATTCCCCATCTCTGATTCTCCATATCTGATTCCCCGCCTCTGAATCCCCATCTCTGATTCCCGGACTCTGATTCCCTGCCTCTGATTCCCCGCATCTGATTCCCTGCCTCTGATTCCCCACCTCTGATTCCAGGCCTCTGATTCCCAGCATCTGATTCCGTCCTCTGATTCCCGGCCTCTGATTCCCTGCTTCTGATTCTGATTCCCTGCCTCTGATTCCCCATCTCTGATTCCGCACATCTGATTCCTTGCCTCTGATTCCCCACCTCTGATTCCCCATATCTGATTCCCCGCCTGGGTTTCCCCGCCTCTGATTCCCCGCCTCTGTTTCCCAATATCTAAGTCCCCGCATCTGATTCCCCAAATCTGATTCCCCACCTCTGATTCCCCAGCTCTGATTCCCCGCCTCAGATTCCCCGCGTCTGATTCCCTGCCTCTGATTCCCCGCCTCTGATTCCCTGCCTCTGATTCCCCATATCTGATTCCCCGCCTCTGATTCCCCAACTCTGATAACCCGCTTCTGATTCCCCAGCTCTGAATCCCCACCTCTGATTCCCCGCGTCTGATTCCCTGCCTCTGATTCCCCGCCTCTGATTCCCCATCTGTGATTCACAACCTCTGATGCCCCACCTCTGATTCCCCATATCTGATTCCCCGCCTCTGTTTCCCCGCCTCTGATTCCCCGCCTCTGATTCCCCATATCTGATTGTCCACCTCTGATTGTCCACCTCTGATTCCCCGCGTCTGATACCCTGCCTCTGATTCCCCGCCTCTGATTCCCCATCTCTGATTCACCACCTCTGATTCCCGGCCTCTGATTCCCCATCTCTGATTCCGCACATCCGATTCCCTGCCTATGTTTCCCCACCTCTGATTCCCCGCCTCTGATTCCCCATATCTGATTCCCTGCCTCTGTTTCCCCGCCTCTGATTCCCTACCTCTGTTTCCCCATATCTGATTCGCCGCCTCTGATTCCCCAACTCAAATACCCCGCCTCTGATTCCCCAGCTCTGATTCCCCGCCTCTGATTCCCCGCATCTGATTCCCTGACTCTGATTCCCCGCCTCTGATTCCAGGCCTCTGATTCCCATCATCTGATTCCGGCCTCTGATTCCCGGCCTGTGATTCCCTGCTTCTGATTCTGATTCCCTGCCTCTGATTCCCCATCTCTGATTCCGCACATCTGATTCCCTGCCTCTGATTCCCCACCTCTGATTCCCCATATCTGATTCCCCGCCTCTGTTTCCCCGCCTCTGATTCCCCGCCTCTGTTTCCCAATATCTAAGTCCCCACCTCTGATTCCCCAAATCTGATTCCCCACCTCTGTTTCCCCAGCTCTTATTCCCCGCCTCTGATTCCCCGTGTCTGATTCCCTGCCTCTGATTCCCCGCCTCTGATTCCCCGCCTCTGATTCCCTGCCACTGATTCCCTGCCCCTGATTCCCCACCTCTGATTCCCCATATCTGATTCCCCGCCTCTGTTTCCCCGCCTCTGATTCCCCGCCTCTGATTCCCCATATCTGATTCCCTTCCTCTGATTCTCCAACTCTGATTCCCCGCCTCTGATTCCCCAGCTCTGAATCCCCGCCTCTGATTCCCCGTGTCTGATTCCCTGCCTCTGATTCCCCGCCTTGATTCCCCATCTCTGATTCACAACCTCTGATTCCCCACCTCTGATTCCCTATATTTGATTCCCCGCCTCTGTTTCCCCGCCTCTGATTCCCCGCCTCTGATTCCCCATATCTGATTCCCCGCCTCTGATTGCCCACCTCTGATTCCCCGCCTCTGATTCGCCAGCTCTGATTCCCCGCCTCTGATTCCCCGCATCTGATTCCCTGCCTCTGATTCCCCGCCTCTGATTCCCCATCTGTGATTCACCGCCTTTGATTCGCCACCTCTGATTCCCCATATCTGATTCCCCACCTCTGTTTCCCGGCCTCTGATTCCCCGCCTCTGATTCTTCATATCTCATTCCCCGCCTCTGAATCCCCATCTCTGATTCCCGGACTCTGATTCCCCACCTCTGATTCCCGGCCTCTTATTCCCAGCATCTGATTCCTGGCCTCTGATTCCCGGCCTCTGATTCCCCGCTTCTGATTCTGATTCCCTGCCTCTGATTCCCCATCTCTGATTCCGCACATCTGATTCCCTGCCTCTGATTCCCCCCCTCTGATTCCCCATATCTAATTCCCCGCCTCTGTTTCCCCGCCTCTGATTTCCCGCCTCTGTTTCCCTATATCTAATTCCCCACCTCTGATGCCCCAACTCTGATTCCCCGCCTCTGATTCCCCAGCTCTGATTCCCCGCCTCTGATTCCCCGCATCCGATTCCCCATATCTGATTCCCCGCCTCTGTTTCCCCGCCTCTGATTCCCCGCCTCTGTTTCCCCATATCTGATTCCCCACCTCTGATTCCCAACTATGATTCCCCGCCTCTGATTCCCCAGCTCTGATTCCCTGCGTCTGATTCCCTGCGTTCTATTCCCTGCCTCTGATTCCCCGCCTGTGATTCCCCATCACTGATTCACCACCTCTGATTCCCCACCTCTGATTCCCCATATCTAATTCCCCGCCTCTGTTTGCCCGCCTCTGATCCCCCGCCTCTGTTTCCCCATATCTGATTCCCCGTCTCTGAATCCCCAACTCTGATTCCCTGCCTCTGATTCCCCTGCTCTGATTCCCCGCCGTTGATTCCCCCCGTCTGATTCCCAGCCTCTGAATCCCGTGTCTGATTTCCTGCCTCTGATTTCCCGCCTCTGATTCCCCATCTCTGATTCCTCTGATTCCCCACATCTGATTCCCCATCTCTGAATCCGCACATCCGATTCCCTGCCTCTGATTCCCCAACTCTGATTCCCCACCTCTGATTCCCCAGCTCTGATTCCCCGCCTCAGATTCATCGCTTCTGATTCCCTGCCTCTGATTCCCCGCCTCTGATTCCCCATCTCTGATTCCCCACCTCTGATTCCCCGTGTCTGATTCCCTGCCTCTGATTCCCCGCCTCTGAATCCCAGCCTCTGATTCCCCATATCTGATTCCCCGCCTCTGATTCCCTGCCTCTGATTCCCCAGCTCTGATTCCCCGCCTTTGATTCCCCCCGTCTGATTCCCAGCCTCTGAATCCCCGTGTCTGATTTCCTGCCTCTGATTCCCCGCCTCTGATTCCCCATCTCTAATACCCCACCTCTGATTCCCCAACTCTAATACCCCGCCTCTGATTCCCCGCCTCTGATTCCCCATATCTGATTCCCTGCCTCTGATTCCCCAACTCTGATTTCCCGCCTCTGATTCCCCAGCTCTGAATCCCCGCCTCTGATTCCCCGCGTCTGATTCCCTGCCTCTGATTCCCCGCCTTGATTCCCCATCTCTGATTCACAACCTCTGAATCCCCACCTCTGATTCCCTATATTTGATTCCCCGCCTCTGTTTCCCCGCCTCTGATTCCCCGCCTCTGATTCCCCATATCTGATTCCCCGCCTCTGATTGCCCACCTCTGATTCCCAGCCTCTGATTCGCCAGCTCTGATTCCCCGCCTCTGATTCCCCGCATCTGATTCCCTGCCTCTGATTCCCCGCCTCTGATTCCCCATCTCTGATTCACCGCCTTTGATTCGCCACCTCTGATTCCCCATATCTGATTCCCCACCTCTGATTCCCAGCCTCTTATTCCCAGCATCTGATTCCCGGCCTCTGATTCCCGGCCTCTGATTCCCCGCTTCTGATTCTGATTCCCTGCCTCTTATTCCCCATCTCTGATTCCGCACATCTGTTTCCCTGCCTCTGATTCCCCACCTCTGATTCCCCATATCTGATTCCCCGCCTCTGTTTCCCCGCCTCTGATTCCCCGCCTCTGTTTCCCTATATCTAATTCCCAACCTCTGATGCCCCAACTCTGATTCCCCGCCTCTGATTCCCCAGCTCTGATTCCCCGCCTCTGATTCCCTGCATCCGATTCCCCATATCTGATTCCCCGCCTCTGTTTCACCGCCTCTGATTCCCCGCCTCTGTTTCCCCATATCTGATTCCCGCCTCTGATTCCCAACTATGAATCCCCTCCTCTGATTCCCCAGCTCTGATTCCCTGCCTCTGATTCCCCGCGTCCTATTCCCTGCCTCTGATTCCCCGCCTGTGATTCCCCATCACTGATTCACCACCTCTGATTCCCTACCTCTGATTCCCCATATCTAATTCCCCGCCTCTGTTTGCCCGCCTCTGATTCCCCGCCTCTGTTTCCCCATATCTGATTCCCCGCCTCTGAATCCCCAACTCTGATTCCCTGCCTCAGATTCCCCAGCTCTGATTCCCCACCTTTGATTCCCCCCGTCTGATTCCCAGCCTCTGAATCCCCGTGTCTGATTTCCTGCCTCTGATTCCCCGCCTCTGATTCCCCATCTCTGATTCACCGCCTCTGAATCCCCACCTCTGATTCTCCCTCTCTGATTCCGCACATCCAATTCCCTGCCTCTGATTCCCCAACTCTGATTCCCCACCTCTGATTCCCCAGCTCTGATTCCCCGCCTCAGATTCCCCGCGTCTGATTCCCTGCCTCTGATTCCCCGCCTCTGATTCCCTGCCTCTGATTCCCCATATCTGATTCCCCGCCTCTGATTCCCCAACTCTGATTCCCCGCTTCTGATTCCCCAGCTCTGAATCCCCGCCTCTGATTCCCCGCGTCTGATTCCCTGCCTCTGATTCCCCGCCTCTGATTCCCCATCTGTGATTCACAACCTCTGATGCCCCACCTCTGATTCCCCATATCTGATTCCCTGCCTATGTTTCCCTGCCTCTGATTCCCCACCTCTGTTTCCCCATATCTGATTCCCCGCCTCTGATTCCCCAACTCTAATACCCCACCTCTGATTCCCCAGCTCTGATTCCCCGCCTCTGATTCCCCGCATCTGATTCCCTGCCTCTGATTCCCCGCCTCTGATTCCAGGCCTCTGATTCCCAGCATCTGATTCCGGCCTCTGATTCCCGGCCTCTGATTCCCTTCTTCTGATTCTGATTCCCTGCCTCTGATTCCCCATATCTGATTCCCTGCCTCTGTTTCCCCGCCTCTGATTCCCCGCCTCTGATTCCCAACTCTGGTTCCCCGCCTCTGATTCCCCAGCTCTGATTCCCCGTGTTTGATTCCCTGCCTCTTATTCCCTGCCCTGATTCCCCATCTCTGTTTCACCGCCTTTGATTCGCCACCTCTGATTCCCCATATCTGATTCCCCGCCTCTGTTTCCCCGACTCTGATTCCCTGCCTCTGATTCCCAACCTCTGATTCCACACCTCTGATTCCCCATATCTGATTCCCCGCCTCTATTTCCCCATATCTGATTCCCCGCCTCTGATTCCCCAACTCTGATTCCCCGCCTCTGATTCCCCAGCTCTGATTCCCCGACTCTGATTCCCGGCATCCGATTCCCTGCCTCTGATTCCCCGCCTCTGATTCCCCATCTCTGATTCCCCGCCTCTGATTCCCCGTGTCTGATTCCCTGCCTTTGATTCCCCGCCTCTGATTCCCTGCCACTGATTTCCTGCCCCTGATTCCCCACCTCTGTTTCCCCACATCTGATTCCCCGCCTCTGTTTCCCCGCCTCTGATTCCCCGCCTCTTATTCCCCATATCTGATTCCCTGCCTCTGATTCCCCAACTCTGATTCCCCGCCTCTGATTCCCCAGCTCTGAATCCCCGCCTCTGATTCCACGCGTCTGATTCCCTGCCTCTGATTCCCCGCCTTGATTCCCCATCTCTGATTCACAACCTCTGATTCCCCACCTCTGATTCCCTATATTTGATTCCCTGCCTCTGTTTCCCCGCCTCTGATTCCCCGCCTCTGATTCCCCATATCTGATTCCCCGCCTCTGATTGCCCACCTCTGATTCCCAGCCTCTGATTCGCCAGCTCTGATTCCCCGCCTCTGATTCCCCGCATCTGATTCCCTGCCTCTGATTCCCCGCCTCTGATTCCCCATCTCTGATTCACCGCCTTTGATTCGCCACCTCTGATTCCCCATATCTGATTCCCCACCTCTGATTCCCGGCCTCTTATTCCCAGCATCAGATTCCCGGCCTCTGATTCCCGGCCTCTGATTCCCCGCTTCTGATTCTAATTCCCTGCCTCTTATTCCCCATCTCCGATTCCGCACATCTGATTCCCTGCCTCTGATTCCCCACCTCTGATTCCCCATATCTGATTCCCCGCCTCTGTTTCCCCGCCTCTGATTCCCCGCCTCTGTTTCCCTATATCTAATTCCCCACCTCTGATGCCCCAACTCTGATTCCCCGCCTCTGATTCCCCAGCTCTGATTCCCCGCCTCTGATTCCCTGCATCCGATTCCCCATATCTGATTCCCCGCCTCTGTTTCACCGCCTCTGATTCCCCGCCTCTGTTTCCCCATATCTGATTCCCGCCTCTGATTCCCAACTATGAATCCCCTCCTCTTATTCCCCAGCTCTGATTCCCTGCCTCTGATTCCCCGCGTCCTATTCCCTGCCTCTGATTCCCCGCCTCTGATTCCCCATCTGTGATTCACAACCTCTGATACCCCACCTCAGATTCCCCATATCTGATTCCCCGCCTCTGAATCCCCAACTCTGATTCCCTGCCTCAGATTCCCCAGCTCTGATTCCCCGCCTTTGATTCCCCCCGTCTGATTCCCAGCCTCTGAATGCCCGTGTCTGATTTCCTGCCTCTGATTCCCCGCCTCTGATTCCCCATCTCTGATTCACCGCCTCTGATTCCCCACCTCTGATTCCCCCTCTCTGATTCCGCACATCCAATTCCCTGCCTCTGATTCCCCAACTCTGATTCCCCACCTCTGATTCCCCAGCTCTGATTCCCCGCCTCAGATTCCCCGCGTCTGATTCCCTGCCTCTGATTCCCCGCCTCTGATTCCCTGCCTCTGATTCCCCATATCTGATTCCCCGCCTCTGATTCCCCAACTCTGATTCCCCGCTTCTGATTCCCCAGCTCTGAATCCCCGCCTCTGATTCCCCGCGTCTGATTCCCTGCCTCTGATTCCCCGCCTCTGATTCCCCATCTGTGATTCACAACTTCTGATGCCCCACCTCTGATTCCCCATATCTGATTCCCTGCCTCTGTTTCCCCGCCTCTGATTCCCCACCTCTGTTTCCCCATATCTGATTCCCCGCCTCTGATTCCCCAACTCTAATACCCCGCCTCTGATTCCCCAGCTCTGATTCCCCGCCTCTGATTCCCCGCATCTGATTCCCTGCCTCTGATTCCCCGCCTCTGATTCCAGGCCTCTGATTCCCAGCATCTGATTCCGGCCTCTGATTCCCGGCCTCTGATTCCCTTCTTCTGATTCTGATTCCCTGCCTCTGATTCCCTGCCTCTGATTCCGCACATCTCATTCCCTGCCTCTGATTCCCCAACTCTGATTTCCCGCCTCTGATTCCCCAGCTCTGAATCCCCGCCTCTGATTCCCCGCGTCTGATTCCCTGCCTCTGATTCCCCGCCTTGATTCCCCATCTCTGATTCACAACCTCTGATTCCCCACCTCTGATTCCCTATATTTGATTCCCCGCCTCTGTTTCCCCGCCTCTGATTCCCCGCCTCTGATTCCCCATATCTGATTCCCCGCCTCTGATTGCCCACCTCTGATTCCCAACCTCTGATTCGCCAGCTCTGATTCCCCGCCTCTGATTCCCCGCATCTGATTCCCTGCCTCTGATTCCCCGCCTCTGATTCCCCATCTCTGATTCACCGCCTTTGATTCGCCACCTCTGATTCCCCATATCTGATTCCCCACCTCTGATTCCCAGCCTCTTATTCCCAGCATCTGATTCCCGGCCTCTGATTCCCGGCCTCTGATTCCCCGCTTCTGATTCTGATTCCCTGCCTCTTATTCCCCATCTCTGATTCCGCACATCTGTTTCCCTGCCTCTGATTCCCCACCTCTGATTCCCCATATCTGATTCCCCGCCTCTGTTTCCCCGCCTCTGATTCCCCGCCTCTGTTTCCGTATATCTAATTCCCCACCTCTGATGCCCCAACTCTGATTCCCCGCCTCTGATTCCCCAGCTCTGATTCCCCGCCTCTGATTCCCTGCATCCGATTCCCCATATCTGATTCCCCGCCTCTGTTTCACCGCCTCTGATTCCCCGCCTCTGTTTCCCCATATCTGATTCCCGCCTCTGATTCCCAACTATGAATCCCCTCCTCTGATTCCCAAGCTCTGATTCCCTGCCTCTGATTCCCCGCGTCCTATTCCCTGCCTCTGATTCCCCGCCTGTGATTCCCCATCACTGATTCACCACCTCTGATTCCCTACCTCTGATTCCCCATATCTAATTCCCCGCCTCTGTTTGCCCGCCTCTGATTCCCCGCCTCTGTTTCCCCATATCTGATTCCCCGCCTCTGAATCCCCAACTCTGATTCCCTGCCTCAGATTCCCCAGCTCTGATTCCCCACCTTTGATTCCCCCCGTCTGATTCCCAGCCTCTGAATCCCCGTGTCTGATTTCCTGCCTCTGATTCCCCGCCTCTGATTCCCCATCTCTGATTCACCGCCTCTGAATCCCCACCTCTGATTCTCCCTCTCTGATTCCGCACATCCAATTCCCTGCCTCTGATTCCCCAACTCTGATTCCCCACCTCTGATTCCCCAGCTCTGATTCCCCGCCTCAGATTCCCCGCGTCTGATTCCCTGCCTCTGATTCCCCGCCTCTGATTCCCTGCCTCTGATTCCCCATATCTGATTCCCCGCCTCTGATTCCCCAACTCTGATTCCCCGCTTCTGATTCCCCAGCTCTGAATCCCCGCCTCTGATTCCCCGCGTCTGATTCCCTGCCTCTGATTCCCCGCCTCTGATTCCCCATCTGTGATTCACAACCTCTGATGCCCCACCTCTGATTCCCCATATCTGATTCCCTGCCTATGTTTCCCTGCCTCTGATTCCCCACCTCTGTTTCCCCATATCTGATTCCCCGCCTCTGATTCCCCAACTCTAATACCCCACCTCTGATTCCCCAGCTCTGATTCCCCGCCTCTGATTCCCCGCATCTGATTCCCTGCCTCTGATTCCCCGCCTCTGATTCCAGGACTCTGATTCCCAGCATCTGATTCCGGCCTCTGATTCCCGGCCTCTGATTCCCTTCTTCTGATTCTGATTCCCTGCCTCTGATTCCCCATATCTGATTCCCTGCCTCTGTTTCCCCGCCTCTGATTCCCCGCCTCTGATTCCCAACTCTGGTTCCCCGCCTCTGATTCCCCAGCTCTGATTCCCCGTGTTTGATTCCCTGCCTCTGATTCCCTGCCCTGATTCCCCATCTCTGTTTCACCGCCTTTGATTCGCCACCTCTGATTCCCCATATCTGATTCCCCGCCTCTGTTTCCCCGACTCTGATTCCCTGCCTCTGATTCCCAACCTCTGATTCCACACCTCTGATTCCCCATATCTGATTCCCCGCCTCTATTTCCCCATATCTGATTCCCCGCCTCTGATTCCCCAACTCTGATTCCCCGCCTCTGATTCCCCAGCTCTGATTCCCGGACTCTGATTCCCGGCATCCGATTCCCTGCCTCTGATTCCCCGCCTCTGATTCCCCATCTCTGATTCCCCGCCTCTGATTCCCCGTGTCTGATTCCCTGCCTTTGATTCCCCGCCTCTGATTCCCCGCCTCTGATTCCCTGCCACTGATTTCCTTCCCCTGATTCCCCACCTCTGTTTCCCCACATCTGAATCCCCGCCTCTGATTCCACGCGTCTGATTCCCTGCCTCTGATTCCCCGCCTTGATTCCCCATCTCTGATTCACAACCTCTGATTCCCCACCTCTGATTCCCTATATTTGATTCCCTGCCTCTGTTTCCCCGCCTCTGATTCCCCGCCTCTGATTCCCCATATCTGATTCCCCGCCTCTGATTGCCCACCTCTGATTCCCAGCCTCTGATTCGCCAGCTCTGATTCCCCGCCTCTGATTCCCCGCATCTGATTCCCTGCCTCTGATTCCCCGCCTCTGATTCCCCATCTCTGATTCACCGCCTTTGATTCGCCACCTCTGATTCCCCATATCTGATTCCCCACCTCTGATTCCCGGCCTCTTATTCCCAGCATCTGATTCCCGGCCTCTGATTCCCGGCCTCTGATTCCCCGCTTCTGATTCTGATTCCCTGCCTCTTATTCCCCATCTCTGATTCCGCACATCTGATTCCCTGCCTCTGATTCCCCACCTCTGATTCCCCATATCTGATTCCCCGCCTCTGTTTCCCCGCCTCTGATTCCCCGCCTCTGTTTCCCTATATCTAATTCCCCACCTCTGATGCCCCAACTCTGATTCCCCGCCTCTGATTCCCCAGCTCTGATTCCCCGCCTCTGATTCCCTGCATCCGATTCCCCATATCTGATTCGCCGCCTCTGTTTCACCGCCTCTGATTCCCCGCCTCTGTTTCCCCATATCTGATTCCCGCCTCTGATTCCCAACTATGAATCCCCTCCTCTGATTCCCCAGCTCTGATTCCCTGCCTCTGATTCCCCGCGTCCTATTCCCTGCCTCTGATTCCCCGCCTCTGATTCCCCATCTGTGATTCACAACCTCTGATACCCCACCTCAGATTCCCCATATCTGATTCCCCGCCTCTGAATCCCCAACTCTGATTCCCTGCCTCAGATTCCCCAGCTCTGATTCCCCGCCTTTGATTCCCCCCGTCTGATTCCCAGCCTCTGAATCCCCGTGTCTGATTTCCTGCCTCTGATTCCCCGCCTCTGATTCCCCATCTCTGATTCACCGCCTCTGATTCCCCACCTCTGATTCCCCCTCTCTGATTCCGCACATCCAATTCCCTGCCTCTGATTCCCCAACTCTGATTCCCCACCTCTGATTCCCCAGCTCTGATTCCCCGCCTCAGATTCCCCGCGTCTGATTCCCTGCCTCTGATTCCCCGCCTCTGATTCCCTGCCTCTGATTCCCCATATCTGATTCCCCGCCTCTGATTCCCCAACTCTGATTCCCCGCTTCTGATTCCCCAGCTCTGAATCCCCGCCTCTGATTCCCCGCGTCTGATTCCCTGCCTCTGATTCCCCGCCTCTGATTCCCCATCTGTGATTCACAACTTCTGATGCCCCACCTCTGATTCCCCATATCTGATTCCCTGCCTCTGTTTCCCCGCCTCTGATTCCCCACCTCTGTTTCCCCATATCTGATTCCCCGCCTCTGATTCCCCAACTCTAATACCCCGCCTCTGATTCCCCAGCTCTGATTCCCCGCCTCTGATTCCCCGCATCTGATTCCCTGCCTCTGATTCCCCGCCTCTGATTCCAGGCCTCTGATTCCCAGCATCTGATTCCGGCCTCTGATTCCCGGCCTCTGATTCCCTTCTTCTGATTCTGATTCCCTGCCTCTGATTCCCTGCCTCTGATTCCGCACATCTCATTCCCTGCCTCTGATTCCCCACCTCTGATTCCCCATATCTGATTCCCCGCCTCTGTTTCCCCGCCTCTGATTCCCCGCCTCTGTTTCCCAATATCTAAGTCCCCACCTCTGATTCCCCAAATCTGATTCCCCACCTCTGATTCCCCAGCTCTGATTCCCCGCCTCTGTTTCCCCGCCTCTGATTCCCCGCCTCTGTTTCCCAATATCTAAGTCCCCACCTCTGATTCCCCAAATCTGATTCCCAACCTCTGATTCCCCACCTCTGATTCCCCATATCTGATTCCCCGCCTCTGTTTCCCCGCCTCGGATTCCCCGCCTCTGTTTCCCCATATCTGATTCCCTAGCTCTGAATCCCCGCCTCTGTTTCCCCGCGTCTGATTCCCTGCCTCTGATTCCCCGCCTTGATTCCCCATCTCTGATTCACAACCTCTGATTCCCCACCTCTGATTCCCTATATTTGATTCCCCGCCTCTGTTTCCCCGCCTCTGATTCCCCGCCTCTGATTCCCCATATCTGATTCCCTGCCTCTGATTGCACACCTCTGATTCCCAGCCTCTGATTCGCCAGCTCTGATTCCCCGCCTCTGATTCCCCGCATCTGATTCCCTGCCTCTGATTCCCCGCCTCTGATTCCCCATCTCTGATTCACCGCCTTTGATTCGCCACCTCTGATTCCCCATATCTGATTCCCCACCTCTGTTTCCCCGCCTCTTATTCCCCGCCTCTGATTCTCCATATCTCATTCCCCGCCTCTGAATCCCCATCTCTGATTCCCGGACTCTGATTCCCCTCCTCTGATTCCCGGCCTCTTATTCCCAGCATCTGATTCCCGGCCTCTGATTCCCGGCCTCTGATTCCCCGCTTCTGATTCCCTGCCTCTGATTCCCCATCTCTGATTCCGCACATCTGATTCCCTGCCTCTCATTCCCCACCTCTGATTCCCCATATCTGATTCCCCGCCTCTGTTTCCCCGCATCTGATTCCCTGCCTCTGTTTCCCTATATCTAATTCCCCACCTCTGATGCCCCAACTCTGATTCCCCGCCTCTGATTCCCCAGCTCTGATTCCCCGCCTCTGATTCCCTGCATCCGATTCCCCATATCTGATTCCCTGCCTCTGTTTCCCCGCCTCTGATTCCCCGCCTCTGTTTCCCCATATCTGATTCCCGCCTCTGATTCCCAACTATGATTCCCCGCCTCTTATTCCCCAGCTCTGATTCCCTCCCTCTGATTCCCCGCGTTCTATTCCCTGCCTCTGATTCCCCGCCTGTGATTCCCCATCACTGATTCACCACCTCTGATTCCCTACCTCTGATTCCCCATATCTAATTCCCCGCCTCTGTTTGCCCGCCTATGATTCCCCGCCTCTGTTTCCCCATATCTGATTCCCCGCCTCTGAATCCCCAACTCTGATTCCCTGCCTCAGATTCCCCAGCTCTGATTCCCCGCCTCAGATTCCCCGCGTCTGATTCCCTGCCTCTGATTCCCAGCCTCTGAATCCCCGTGTCTGATTTCCTGCCTCTGATTCCCCGCCTCTGATTCCCCATCTCTGATTCACCGCCTCTGATTCCCCACCTCTGATTCCCCATCTCTGATTCCGCACATCCAATTCCCTGCCTCTGATTCCCCAACTCTGATTCCCCACCTCTGATTCCCCAGCTCTGATTCCCCGCCTCAGATTCCCCGCGTCTGATTCCCTGCCTCTGATTCCCCGCCTCTGATTCCCTGCCTCTGATTCCCCATATCTGATTCCCCGCCTCTGATTCCCCAACTCTGATTCCCCGCTTCTGATTCCCCAGCTCTGAATCCCCGCCTCTGATTCCCCGCGTCTGATTCCCTGCCTCTGATTCCCCGCCTCTGATTCCCCATCTGTGATTCACAACCTCTGATGCCCCACCTCTGATTCCCCATATCTGATTCCCCGCCTCTGTTTCCCCGCCTCTGATTCCCCGCCTCTGATTCCCCATATCTGATTCCCCGCCTCTGATTGCCCACCTCTGATTCCCCGCGTCTGATACCCTGCCTCTGATTCCCCGCCTCTGATTCCCCATCTCTGATTCACCACCTCTGATTCCCGGCCTCTGATTCCCCATCTCTGATTCCGCACATCCGATTCCCTGCCTATGTTTCCCCACCTCTGATTCCCCGCCTCTGATTCCCCATATCTGATTCCCTGCCTCTGTTTCCCCGCCTCTGATTCCCTACCTCTGTTTCCCCATATCTGATTCCCCGCCTCTGATTCCCCAACTCAAATACCCCGCCTCTGATTCCCCAGCTCTGATTCCCCGCCTCTGATTCCCCGCATCTGATTCCCTGACTCTGATTCCCCGCCTCTGATTCCAGGCCTCTGATTCCCATCATCTGATTCCGGCCTCTGATTCCCGGCCTATGATTCGCTGCTTCTGATTCTGATTCCCTGCCTCTGATTCCCCATCTCTGATTCCGCACATCTGATTCCCTGCCTCTGATTCCCCACCTCTGATTCCCCATATCTGATTCCCCGCCTCTGTTTCCCCGCCTCTGATTCCCCGCCTCTGTTTCCCAATATCTAAGTCCCCACCTCTGATTCCCCAAATCTGATTCCCCACCTCTGATTCCCCAGCTCTGATTCCCCGCCTCTGATGCCCCGCATCTGATTCCCTGCATCTGATTCCAAGCCTCTGATTCCCTGCCTCTGATTCCCAACCTCTGATTCCCCACCTCTGATTCCCCATATCTGATTCCCCGCCTCTGTTTCCCCGCCTCGGATTCCCCGCCTCAGTTTCCCCATATCTGATTCCCGGCCTCTGATTCCCCGCCTCTGATTCCCCGCCTCTGATTCTCCGCCTCTGATTCCCTGCCTCTGATTCCCCATCTCCGATTCCGCACATCTGATTCCCTTCCTCTGATTCCCCGCCTCTGATTCCCCGCCTCTGATTCCCTGCCTCTGATTCCCAACCTCTGATTCCCCACCTCTGATTCCCCATATCTGTTTCCCCGCCTCTGTTTCCCCGCCTCTGATTCCCCGCCTCTGATTCCCAACTCTGATTCCCCGCCTCTGATTCCCCAGCTCTGATTCCCCGTGTTTGATTCCCTGCCTCTGATTCCCTGCCCTGATTCCCCATCTCTGTTTCACCGCCTTTGATTCGCCACCTCTGATTCCACATATCTGATTTCCCGCCTCTGTTTCCCCGACTCTGATTCCCTTCCTCTGATTCCCAACCTCTGATTCCACACCTCTGATTCCCCATATCAGATTCCCCGCCTCTGTTTCCCCGCCTCTGATTCCCCGCCTCTGATTCCCCATATCTAATTCCCTGCCTCTGATTCCCCAACTCTGATTCCCCGCCTCTGATTCCCCAGCTCTGAATCCCCGCCTCTGATTCCCCGTGTCTGATTCCCTGCCTCTGATTCCCCGCCTTGATTCCCCATCTCTGATTCACAACCTCTGATTCCCCACCTCTGATTCCCTATATTTGATTCCCCGCCTCTGTTTCCCCGCCTCTGATTCCCCGCCTCTGATTCCCCATATCTGATTCCCCGCCCCTGATTGCCCACCTCTGATTCCCCGCCTCTGATTCTCCAGCTCTGATTCCCCACCTCTGATTCCCCGCATCTGATTCCCTGCCTCTGATTCCCCGCCTCTGATTCCCCATCTGTGATTCACCGCCTTTGATTCGCCACCTCTGATTCCCCATCTCTGATTCCGCACATCCGATTCCCTGCCTATGTTTCCCCACCTCTGATTCCCCGCCTCTGATTCCCCATATCTGATTCCCTGCCTCTGTTTCCCCGCCTCTGATTCCCTACCTCTGTTTCCCCATATCTGATTCCCCGCCTCTGATTCCCCAACTCAAATACCCCGCCTCTGATTCCCCAGCTCTGATTCCCCGCCTCTGATTCCCTGCATCTGATTCCCTGACTCTGATTCCCCGCCTCTGATTCCAGGCCTCTGATTCCCATCATCTGATTCCGGCCTCTGATTCCCGGCCTCTGATTCCCTGCTTCTGATTCTGATTCCCTGCCTCTGATTCCCCATCTCTGATTCCGCACATCTGATTCCCTGCCTCTGATTCCCCACCTCTGATTCCCCATATCTGATTCCCCGCCTCTGTTTCCCCGCCTCTGATTCCCTGCCTCTGTTTCCCAATATCTAAGTCCCCACCTCTGATTCCCCAAATCTGATTCCCAACCTCTGTTTCCCCAGCTCTGATTCCCCGCCTCTGATTCCCCGTGTCTGATTCCCTGCCTCTGATTCCCCGCCTCTGATTCCCCGCCTCTGATTCCCTGCCACTGATTCCCTGCCCCTGATTCCCCACCTCTGATTCCCCATATCTGATTCCCCGCCTCTGTTTCCCCGCCTCTGATTCCCCGCCTCTGATTCCCCATATCTGATTCCCTTCCTCTGATTCTCCAACTCTGATTCCCCGCCTCTGATTCCCCAGCTCTGAATCCCCGCCTCTGATTCCCCGTGTCTGATTCCCTGCCTCTGATTCCCCGCCTTGATTCCCCATCTCTGATTCACAACCTCTGATTCCCCACCTCTGATTCCCTATATTTGATTCCCCGCCTCTGTTTCCCCGCCTCTGATTCCCCGCCTCTGATTCCCCATATCTGATTCCCCGCCTCTGATTGCCCACCTCTGATTCCCCGCCTCTGATTCGCCAGCTCTGATTCCCCGCCTCTGATTCCCCGCATCTGATTCCCTGCCTCTGATTCCCCATCTGTGATTCACCGCCTTTGATTCGCCACCTCTGATTCCCCATATCTGATTCCCCACCTCTGTTTCCCGGCCTCTGATTCCCCGCCTCTGATTCTCCATATCTCATTCCCCGCCTCTGAATCCCCATCTCTGATTCCCGGACTCTGATTCCCCACCTCTGATTCCCGGCCTCTTATTCCCAGCATCTGATTCCTGGCCTCTGATTCCCGGCCTCTGATTCCCCGCTTCTGATTCTGATTCCCTGCCTCTGATTCCCCATCTCTGATTCCGCACATCTGATTCCCTGCCTCTGATTCCCCCCCTCTGATTCCCCATATCTGATTCCCCGCCTCTGTTTCCCCGCCTCTGATTTCCCGCCTCTGTTTCCCTATATCTAATTCCCCACCTCTGATGCCCCAACTCTGATTCCCCGCCTCTGATTCCCCAGCTCTGATTCCCCGCCTCTGATTCCCCGCATCCGATTCCCCATATCTGATTCCCCGCCTCTGTTTCCCCGCCTCTGATTCCCCGCCTCTGTTTCCCCATATCTGATTCCCCACCTCTGATTCCCAACTATGATTCCCCGCCTCTGATTCCCCAGCTCTGATTCCCTGCGTCTGATTCCCTGCGTTCTATTCCCTGCCTCTGATTCCCCGCCTGTGATTCCCCATCACTGATTCACCACCTCTGATTCCCCACCTCTGATTCCCCATATCTAATTCCCCGCCTCTGTTTGCCCGCCTCTGATCCCCCGCCTCTGTTTCCCCATATCTGATTCCCCGTCTCTGAATCCCCAACTCTGATTCCCTGCCTCTGATTCCCCTGCTCTGATTCCCCGCCGTTGATTCCCCCCGTCTGATTCCCAGCCTCTGAATCCCGTGTCTGATTTCCTGCCTCTGATTTCCCGCCTCTGATTCCCCATCTCTGATTCCTCTGATTCCCCACATCTGATTCCCCATCTCTGAATCCGCACATCCGATTCCCTGCCTCTGATTCCCCAACTCTGATTCCCCACCTCTGATTCCCCAGCTCTGATTCCCCGCCTCAGATTCATCGCTTCTGATTCCCTGCCTCTGATTCCCCGCCTCTGATTCCCCATCTCTGATTCCCCACCTCTGATTCCCCGTGTCTGATTCCCTGCCTCTGATTCCCCGCCTCTGAATCCCCATCTCTGATTCACCGCCTTTGATTCGCCACCTCTGATTTCCCATATCTGATTCCCCACCTCTGATTCCCAGCCTCTTATTCCCAGCATCTGATTCCCGGCCTCTGATTCCCGGCCTCTGATTCCCCGCTTCTGATTCTGATTCCCTGCCTCTTATTCCCCATCTCTGATTCCGCACATCTGTTTCCCTGCCTCTGTTTCCCCGCCTCTGATTCCCCACCTCTGATTCCCCATATCTGATTCCCCGCCTCTGTTTCCCCGCCTCTGATTCCCCGCCTCTGTTTCCCTATATCTAATTCCCCACCTCTGATGCCCCAACTCTGATTCCCCGCCTCTGATTCCCCAGCTCTGATTCCCCGCCTCTGATTCCCTGCATCCGATTCCCCATATCTGATTCCCCGCCTCTGTTTCACCGCCTCTGATTCCCCGCCTCTGTTTCCCCATATCTGATTCCCGCCTCTGATTCCCAACTATGAATCCCCTCCTCTGATTCCCCAGCTCTGATTCCCTGCCTCTGATTCCCCGCGTCCTATTCCCTGCCTCTGATTCCCCGACTGTGATTCCCCATCACTGATTCACCACCTCTGATTCCCTACCTCTGATTCCCCATATCTAATTCCCCGCCTCTGTTTGCCCGCCTCTGATTCCCCGCCTCTGTTTCCCCATATCTGATTCCCCGCCTCTGAATCCCCAACTCTGATTCCCTGCCTCAGATTCCCCAGCTCTGATTCCCCACCTTTGATTCCCCCCGTCTGATTCCCAGCCTCTGAATCCCCGTGTCTGATTTCCTGCCTCTGATTCCCCGCCTCTGATTCCCCATCTCTGATTCACCGCCTCTGAATCCCCACCTCTGATTCTCCCTCTCTGATTCCGCACATCCAATTCCCTGCCTCTGATTCCCCAACTCTGATTCCCCACCTCTGATTCCCCAGCTCTGATTCCCCGCCTCAGATTCCCCGCGTCTGTTTCCCTGCCTCTGATTCCCCGCCTCTGATTCCCTGCCTCTGATTCCCCATATCTGATTCCCCGCCTCTGATTCCCCAACTCTGATTCCCCGCTTCTGATTCCCCAGCTCTGAATCCCCGCCTCTGATTCCCCGCGTCTGATTCCCTGCCTCTGATTCCCCGCCTCTGATTCCCCATCTGTGATTCACAACCTCTGATGCCCCACCTCTGATTCCCCATATCTGATTCCCTGCCTATGTTTCCCTGCCTCTGATTCCCCACCTCTGTTTCCCCATATCTGATTCCCCGCCTCTGATTCCCCAACTCTAATACCCCACCTCTGATTCCCCAGCTCTGATTCCCCGCCTCTGATTCCCCGCATCTGATTCCCTGCCTCTGATTCCCCGCCTCTGATTCCAGGCCTCTGATTCCCAGCATCTGATTCCGGCCTCTGATTCCCGGCCTCTGATTCCCTTCTTCTGATTCTGATTCCCTGCCTCTGATTCCCCATATCTGATTCCCTGCCTCTGTTTCCCCGCCTCTGATTCCCCGCCTCTGATTCCCAACTCTGATTCCCCGCCTCTGATTCCCCAGCTCTGATTCCCCGTGTTTGATTCCCTCCCTCTGATTCCCTGCCCTGATTCCCCATCTCTGTTTCACCGCCTTTGATTCGCCACCTCTGATTCCCCATATCTGATTCCCCGCCTCTGTTTCCCCGACTCTGATTCCCTGCCTCTGATTCCCAACCTCTGATTCCACACCTCTGATTCCCCATATCTGATTCCCCGCCTCTATTTCCCCATATCTGATTCCCCGCCTCTGATTCCCCAACTCTGATTCCCCGCCTCTGATTCCCCAGCTCTGATTCCCCGACTCTGATTCCCGGCATCCGATTCCCTGCCTCTGGTTCCCCGCCTCTGATTCCCCATCTCTGATTCCCCGCCTCTGATTCCCCGTGTCTGATTCCCTGCCTTTGATTCCCCGCCTCTGATTCCCCGCCTCTGATTCCCTGCCACTGATTTCCTGCCCCTGATTCCCCACCTCTGTTTCCCCACATCTGATTCCCCGCCTCTGTTTCCCCGCCTCTGATTCCCCGCCTCTTATTCCCCATATCTGATTCCCTGCCTCTGATTCCCCAACTCTGATTCCCCGCCTCTGATTCCCCAGCTCTGAATCCCCGCCTCTGATTCCACGCGTCTGATTCCCTGCCTCTGATTCCCCGCCTTGATTCCCCATCTCTGATTCACAACCTCTGATTCCCCACCTCTGATTCCCTATATTTGATTCCCTGCCTCTGTTTCCCCGCCTCTGATTCCCCGCCTCTGATTCCCCATATCTGATTCCCCGCCTCTGATTGCCCACCTCTGATTCCCAGCCTCTGATTCGCCAGCTCTGATTCCCCGCCTCTGATTCCCCGCATCTGATTCCCTGCCTCTGATTCCCCGCCTCTGATTCCCCATCTCTGATTCACCGCCTTTGATTCGCCACCTCTGATTCCCCATATCTGATTCCCCACCTCTGATTCCCGGCCTCTTATTCCCAGCATCTGATTCCCGGCCTCTGATTCCCGGCCTCTGATTCCCCTCCTCTGATTCCCGGCCTCTTATTCCCAGCATCTGATTCCTGGCCTCTGATTCCCGGCCTCTGATTCCCCGCTTCTGATTCTGATTCCCTGCCTCTGATTCCCCATCTCTGATTCCGCACATCTGATTCCCTGCCTCTGATTCCCCCCCTCTGATTCCCCATATCTGATTCCCCGCCTCTGTTTCCCCGCCTCTGATTTCCCGCCTCTGTTTCCCTATATCTAATTCCCCACCTCTGATGCCCCAACTCTGATTCCCCGCCTCTGATTCCCCAGCTCTGATTCCCCGCCTCTGATTCCCCGCATCCGATTCCCCATATCTGATTCCCCGCCTCTGTTTCCCCGCCTCTGATTCCCCGCCTCTGTTTCCCCATATCTGATTCCCCACCTCTGATTCCCAACTATGATTCCCCGCCTCTGATTCCCCAGCTCTGATTCCCTGCGTCTGATTCCCTGCGTTCTATTCCCTGCCTCTGATTCCCCGCCTGTGATTCCCCATCACTGATTCACCACCTCTGATTCCCCACCTCTGATTCCCCATATCTAATTCCCCGCCTCTGTTTGCCCGCCTCTGATCCCCCGCCTCTGTTTCCCCATATCTGATTCCCCGTCTCTGAATCCCCAACTCTGATTCCCTGCCTCTGATTCCCCTGCTCTGATTCCCCGCCGTTGATTCCCCCCGTCTGATTCCCAGCCTCTGAATCCCGTGTCTGATTTCCTGCCTCTGATTTCCCGCCTCTGATTCCCCATCTCTGATTCCTCTGATTCCCCACATCTGATTCCCCATCTCTGAATCCGCACATCCGATTCCCTGCCTCTGATTCCCCAACTCTGATTCCCCACCTCTGATTCCCCAGCTCTGATTCCCCGCCTCAGATTCATCGCTTCTGATTCCCTGCCTCTGATTCCCCGCCTCTGATTCCCCATCTCTGATTCCCCACCTCTGATTCCCCGTGTCTGATTCCCTGCCTCTGATTCCCCGCCTCTGAATCCCCATCTCTGATTCACCGCCTTTGATTCGCCACCTCTGATTTCCCATATCTGATTCCCCACCTCTGATTCCCAGCCTCTTATTCCCAGCATCTGATTCCCGGCCTCTGATTCCCGGCCTCTGATTCCCCGCTTCTGATTCTGATTCCCTGCCTCTTATTCCCCATCTCTGATTCCGCACATCTGTTTCCCTGCCTCTGTTTCCCCGCCTCTGATTCCCCACCTCTGATTCCCCATATCTGATTCCCCGCCTCTGTTTCCCCGCCTCTGATTCCCCGCCTCTGTTTCCCTATATCTAATTCCCCACCTCTGATGCCCCAACTCTGATTCCCCGCCTCTGATTCCCCAGCTCTGATTCCCCGCCTCTGATTCCCTGCATCCGATTCCCCATATCTGATTCCCCGCCTCTGTTTCACCGCCTCTGATTCCCCGCCTCTGTTTCCCCATATCTGATTCCCGCCTCTGATTCCCAACTATGAATCCCCTCCTCTGATACCCCAGCTCTGATTCCCTGCCTCTGATTCCCAGCGTCCTATTCCCTGCCTCTGATTCCCCGACTGTGATTCCCCATCACTGATTCACCACCTCTGATTCCCTACCTCTGATTCCCCATATCTAATTCCCCGCCTCTGTTTGCCCGCCTCTGATTCCCCGCCTCTGTTTCCCCATATCTGATTCCCCGCCTCTGAATCCCCAACTCTGATTCCCTGCCTCAGATTCCCCAGCTCTGATTCCCCACCTTTGATTCCCCCCGTCTGATTCCCAGCCTCTGAATCCCCGTGTCTGATTTCCTGCCTCTGATTCCCCGCCTCTGATTCCCCATCTCTGATTCACCGCCTCTGAATCCCCACCTCTGATTCTCCCTCTCTGATTCCGCACATCCAATTCCCTGCCTCTGATTCCCCAACTCTGATTCCCCACCTCTGATTCCCCAGCTCTGATTCCCCGCCTCAGATTCCCCGCGTCTGATTCCCTGCCTCTGATTCCCCGCCTCTGATTCCCTGCCTCTGATTCCCCATATCTGATTCCCCGCTTCTGATTCCCCAACTCTGATTCCCCGCTTCTGATTCCCCAGCTCTGAATCCCCGCCTCTGATTCCCCGCGTCTGATTCCCTGCCTCTGATTCCCCGCCTCTGATTCCCCATCTGTGATTCACAACCTCTGATGCCCCACCTCTGATTCCCCATATCTGATTCCCTGCCTATGTTTCCCTGCCTCTGATTCCCCACCTCTGTTTCCCCATATCTGATTCCCCGCCTCTGATTCCCCAACTCTAATACCCCACCTCTGATTCCCCAGCTCTGATTCCCCGCCTCTGATTCCCCGCATCTGATTCCCTGCCTCTGATTCCCCGCCTCTGATTCCAGGCCTCTGATTCCCAGCATCTGATTCCGGCCTCTGATTCCCGGCCTCTGATTCCCTTCTTCTGATTCTGATTCCCTGCCTCTGATTCCCCATATCTGATTCCCTGCCTCTGTTTCCCCGCCTCTGATTCCCCGCCTCTGATTCCCAACTCTGATTCCCCGCCTCTGATTCCCCAGCTCTGATTCCCCGTGTTTGATTCCCTGCCTCTGATTCCCTGCCCTGATTCCCCATCTCTGTTTCACCGCCTTTGATTCGCCACCTCTGATTCCCCATATCTGATTCCCCGCCTCTGTTTCCCCGACTCTGATTCCCTGCCTCTGATTCCCAACCTCTGATTCCACACCTCTGATTCCCCATATCTGATTCCCCGCCTCTATTTCCCCATATCTGATTCCCCGCCTCTGATTCCCCAACTCTGATTCCCCGCCTCTGATTCCCCAGCTCTGATTCCCCGACTCTAATTCCCGGCATCCGATTCCCTGCCTCTGATTCCCCGCCTCTGATTCCCCATCTCTGATTCCCCGCCTCTGATTCCCCGTGTCTGATTCCCTGCCTTTGATTCCCCGCCTCTGATTCCCCGCCTCTGATTCCCTGCCACTGATTTCCTGCCCCTGATTCCCCACCTCTGTTTCCCCACATCTGATTCCCCGCCTCTGTTTCCCCGCCTCTGATTCCCCGCCTCTTATTCCCCATATCTGATTCCCTGCCTCTGATTCCCCAACTCTGATTCCCCGCCTCTGATTCCCCAGCTCTGAATCCCCGCCTCTGATTCCACGCGTCTGATTCCCTACCTCTGATTCCCCGCCTTGATTCCCCATCTCTGATTCACAACCTCTGATTCCCCACCTCTGATTCCCTATATTTGATTCCCTGCCTCTGTTTCCCCGCCTCTGATTCCCCGCCTCTGATTCCCCATATCTGATTCCCCGCCTCTGATTGCCCACCTCTGATTCCCAGCCTCTGATTCGCCAGCTCTGATTCCCCGCCTCTGATTCCCCGCATCTGATTCCCTGCCTCTGATTCCCCGCCTCTGATTCCCCATCTCTGATTCACCGCCTTTGATTCGCCACCTCTGATTCCCCATATCTGATTCCCCACCTCTGATTCCCGGCCTCTTATTCCCAGCATCTGATTCCCGGCCTCTGATTCCCGGCCTCTGATTCCCCGCTTCTGATTCTGATTCCCTGCCTCTTATTCCCCATCTCTGATTCCGCACATCTGATTCCCTGCCTCTGATTCCCCACCTCTGATTCCCCATATCTGATTCCCCGCCTCTGTTTCCCCGCCTCTGATTCCCCGCCTCTGTTTCCCTATATCTAATTCCCCACCTCTGATGCCCCAACTCTGATTCCCCGCCTCTGATTCCCCAGCTCTGATTCCCCGCCTCTGATTCCCTGCATCCGATTCCCCATATCTGATTCCCCGCCTCTGTTTCACCGCCTCTGATTCCCCGCCTCTGTTTCCCCATATCTGATTCCCGCCTCTGATTCCCAACTATGAATCCCCTCCTCTGATTCCCCAGCTCTGATTCCCTGCCTCTGATTCCCCACGTCCTATTCCCTGCCTCTGATTCCCCGCCTCTGATTCCCCATCTGTGATTCACAACCTCTGATACCCCACCTCAGATTCCCCATATCTGATTCCCCGCCTCTGAATCCCCAACTCTGATTCCCTGCCTCAGATTCCCCAGCTCTGATTCCCCGCCTTTGATTCCCCCCGTCTGATTCCCAGCCTCTGAATCCCCGTGTCTGATTTCCTGCCTCTGATTCCCCGCCTCTGATTCCCCATCTCTGATTCACCGCCTCTGATTCCCCACCTCTGATTCCCCCTCTCTGATTCCGCACATCCAATTCCCTGCCTCTGATTCCCCAACTCTGATTCCCCACCTCTGATTCCCCAGCTCTGATTCCCCGCCTCAGATTCCCCGCATCTGATTCCCTGCCTCTGATTCCCCGCCTCTGATTCCCTGCCTCTGATTCCCCATCTCTGATTCCCCGCTTCTGATTCCCCAGCTCTGAATCCCCGCCTCTGATTCCCCGCGTCTGATTCCCTGCCTCTGATTCCCCGCCTCTGATTCCCCATCTGTGATTCACAACTTCTGATGCCCCACCTCTGATTCCCCATATCTGATTCCCTGCCTCTGTTTCCCCGTCTCTGATTCCCCACCTCTGTTTCCCCATATCTGATTCCCCGCCTCTGATTCACCAACTCTAATACCCCGCCTCTGATTCCCCAGCTCTGATTCCCCGCCTCTGATTCCCCGCATCTGATTCCCTGCCTCTGATTCCCCGCCTCTGATTCCAGGCCTCTGATTCCCAGCATCTGATTCCGGCCTCTGATTCCCGGCCTCTGATTCCCTTCTTCTGATTCCGATTCCCTGCCTCTGATTCCCTGCCTCTGATTCCGCACATCTCATTCCCTGCCTCTGATTCCCCACCTCTGATTCCCCATATCTGATTCCCCGCCTCTGTTTCCCCGCCTCTGATTCCCCGCCTCTGTTTCCCAATATCTAAGTCCCCACCTCTGATTCCCCAAATCTGATTCCCCACCTCTGATTTCCCAGCTCTGATTCCCCGCCTCTGATTCCCCGCATCTGATACCCTGCATCTGATTCCAAGCCTCTGATTCCCTGCCTCTGATTCCCAACCTCTGATTCCCCACCTCTGATTCCCCATATCTGATTCCCCGCCTCTGTTTCCCCGCCTCGGATTCCCCGCCTCTGTTTCCCCATATCTGATTCCCGGCCTCTGATTCCCCGCCTCTGATTCCCCATATCTGATTCCCTGCCTCTGATTCCACGCCTCTGATTCCCCATATCTGATTCCCTGCCTCTGATTCCCCAACTCTGATTCCCCGCCTCTGATTCCCTAGCTCTGAATCCCCGCCTCTGTTTCCCCGCGTCTGATTCCCTGCCTCTGATTCCCCGCCTTGATTCCCCATCTCTGATTCACAACCTCTGATTCCCCACCTCTGATTCCCTATATTTGATTCCCCGCCTCTGTTTCCCCGCCTCTGATTCCCCGCCTCTGATTCCCCATATCTGATTCCCTGCCTCTGATTGCACACCTCTGATTCCCAGCCTCTGATTCGCCAGCTCTGATTCCCCGCCTCTGATTCCCCGCATCTGATTCCCTGCCTCTGATTCACCGCCTTTGATTCGCCACCTCTGATTCCCCATATCTGATTCCCCACCTCTGTTTCCCCGCCTCTTATTCCCCGCCTCTGATTCTCCATATCTCATTCCCCGCCTCTGAATCCCCATCTCTGATTCCCGGACTCTGATTCCCCTCCTCTGATTCCCGGCCTCTTATTCCCAGCATCTGATTCCCGGCCTCTGATTCCCGGCCTCTGATTCCCCGCTTCTGATTCCCTGCCTCTGATTCCCCATCTCTGATTCCGCACATCTGATTCCCTGCCTCTGATTCCCCACCTCTGATTCCCCATATCTGATTCCCCGCCTCTGTTTCCCTGCATCTGATTCCCTGCCTCTGTTTCCCTATATCTAATTCCCCACCTCTGATGCCCCAACTCTGATTCCCCGCCTCTGATTCCCCAGCTCTGATTCCCCGCCTCTGATTCCCTGCATCCGATTCCCCATATCTGATTCCCTGCCTCTGTCTCCCCGCCTCTGATTCCCCGCCTCTGTTTCCCCATATCTGATTCCCGCCTCTGATTCCCAACTATGATTCCCCGCCTCTGATTCCCCAGCTCTGATTCCCTCCCTCTGATTCCCCGCGTTCTATTCCCTGCCTCTGATTCCCCGCCTGTGATTCCCCATCACTGATTCACCACCTCTGATTCCCTACCTCTGATTCCCCATATCTAATTCCCCGCCTCTGTTTGCCCGCCTATGATTCCCCGCCTCTGTTTCCCCATATCTGATTCCCCGCCTCTGAATCCCCAACTCTGATTCCCTGCCTCAGATTCCCCAGCTCTGATTCCCCGCCTCAGATTCCCCGCGTCTGATTCCCTGCCTCTGATTCCCAGCCTCTGAATCCCCGTGTCTGATTTCCTGCCTCTGATTCCCCGCCTCTGATTCCCCATCTCTGATTCACCGCCTCTGATTCCCCACCTCTGATTCCCCATCTCTGATTCCGCACATCCAATTCCCTGCCTCTGATTCCCCAACTCTGATTCCCCACCTCTGATTCCCCAGCTCTGATTCCCCGCCTCAGATTCCCCGCGTCTGATTCCCTGCCTCTGATTCCCCGCCTCTGATTCCCTGCCTCTGATTCCCCATATCTGATTCCCCGCCTCTGATTCCCCAACTCTGATTCCCCGCTTCTGATTCCCCAGCTCTGAATCCCCGCCTCTGATTCCCCGCGTCTGATTCCCTGCCTCTGATTCCCCGCCTCTGATTCCCAATCTGTGATTCACAACCTCTGATGCCCCACCTCTGATTCCCCATATCTGATTCCCCGCCTCTGTTTCCCCGCCTCTGATTCCCCGCCTCTGATTCCCCATATCTGATTCCCCGCCTCTGATTGCCCACCTCTGATTCCCCGCGTCTGATACCCTGCCTCTGATTCCCCGCCTCTGATTCCCCATCTCTGATTCACCACCTCTGATTCCCGGCCTCTGATTCCCCATCTCTGATTCCGCACATCCGATTCCCTGCCTATGTTTCCCCACCTCTGATTCCCCGCCTCTGATTCCCCATATCTGATTCCCTGCCTCTGTTTCCCCGCCTCTGATTCCCTACCTCTGTTTCCCCATATCTGATTCCCCGCCTCTGATTCCCCAACTCAAATACCCCGCCTCTGATTCCCCAGCTCTGATTCCCCGCCTCTGATTCCCCGCATCTGATTCCCTGACTCTGATTCCCCGCCTCTGATTCCAGGCCTCTGATTCCCATCATCTGATTCCGGCCTCTGATTCCCGGCCTATGATTCCCTGCTTCTGATTCTGATTCCCTGCCTCTGATTCCCCATCTCTGATTCCGCACATCTGATTCCCTGCCTCTGATTCCCCACCTCTGATTCCCCATATCTGATTCCCCGCCTCTGTTTCCCCGCCTCTGATTCCCCGCCTCTGTTTCCCAATATCTAAGTCCCCACCTCTGATTCCCCAAATCTGATTCCCCACCTCTGATTCCCCAGCTCTGATTCCCCGCCTCTGATGCCCCGCATCTGATTCCCTGCATCTGATTCCAAGCCTCTGATTCCCTGCCTCTGATTCCCAACCTCTGATTCCCCACCTCTGATTCCCCATATCTGATTCCCCGCCTCTGTTTCCCCGCCTCGGATTCCCCGCCTCAGTTTCCCCATATCTGATTCCCGGCCTCTGATTCCCCGCCTCTGATTCCCCGCCTCTGATTCCCTGCCTCTGATTCCCCATCTCCGATTCCGCACATCTGATTCCCTTCCTCTGATTCCCCGCCTCTGATTCCCCGCCTCTGATTCCCTGCCTCTGATTCCCAACCTCTGATTCCCCAGCTCTGATTCCCCGTGTTTGATTCCCTGCCTCTGATTCCCTGCCCTGATTCCCCATCTCTGTTTCACCGCCTTTGATTCGCCACCTCTGATTCCACATATCTGATTCCCCGCCTCTGTTTCCCCGACTCTGATTCCCTTCCTCTGATTCCCAACCTCTGATTCCACACCTCTGATTCCCCATATCTGATTCCCCGCCTCTGTTTCCCCGCCTCTGATTCCCCGCCTCTGATTCCCCATATCTGATTCCCTGCCTCTGATTCCCCAACTCTGATTCCCCGCCTCTGATTCCCCAGCTCTGAATCCCCGCCTCTGATTCCCCGTGTCTGATTCCCTGCCTCTGATTCCCCGCCTTGATTCCCCATCTCTGATTCACAACCTCTGATTCCCCACCTCTGATTCCCTATATTTGATTCCCCGCCTCTGTTTCCCCGCCTCTGATTCCCCGCCTCTGATTCCCAACTCTGATTCCCCGCCTCTGATTCCCCAGCTCTGATTCCCCGTGTTTGATTCCCTGCCTCTGATTCCCTGCCCTGATTCCCCATCTCTGTTTCACCGCCTTTGATTCGCCACCTCTGATTCCACATATCTGATTCCCCGCCTCTGTTTCCCAACTATGATTCCCCGCCTCTGATTCCCCGCCTCTGATTCCCCACCTCTGATTCCCCGCCTCTGATTCGCCAGCTCTGATTCCCCACCTCTGATTCCCCGCATCTGATTCCCCGCCTCTGATTCTCCATATCTCATTCCCCGCCTCTGAATCCCCATCTCTGATTCCCGGACTCTGATTCCCCACCTCTGATTCCCGGCCTCTTATTCACAGCATCTGATTCCCGGCCTCTGATTCCCGGCCTCTGATTCCCCGCTTCTGATTCTGATTCCCTGCCTCTGATTCCCCATCTCTGATTCCGCACATCTGATTCCCTGCCTCTGATTCCCCCCCTCTGATTCCCCATATCTGATTCCCCGCCTCTGTTTCCCCGCCTCTGATTTCCCGCCTCTGTTTCCCTATATCTAATTCCCCACCTCTGATGCCCCAACTCTGATACCCCGCCTCTGATTCCCCAGCTCTGATTCCCCGCCTCTGATTCCCCGCATCCGATTCCCCATATCTGATTCCCCGCGTCTGTTTCCCCGCCTCTGATTCCCCGCCTCTGTTTCCCCATATCTGATTCCCCACCTCTGATTCCCAACTATGATTCCCCGCCTCTGATTCCCCAGCTCTGATTCCCTGCGTCTGATTCCCTGCGTTCTATTCCCTGCCTCTGATTCCCCGCCTGTGATTCCCCATCACTGATTCACCACCTCTGATTCCCCACCTCTGATTCCCCATATCTAATTCCCCGCCTCTGTTTGCCCGCCTCTGATTCCCCGCCTCTGTTTCCCCATATCTGATTCCCCGTCTCTGAATCCCCAACTCTGATTCCCTGCCTCTGATTCCCCTGCTCTGATTCCCCGCCTTTGATTCCCCCCGTCTGATTCCCACCCTCTGAATCCCCGTGTCTGATTTCCGGCCTCTGATTTCCCGCCTCTGATTCCCCATCTCTGATTCCTCTGATTCCCCACATCTGATTCCCCATCTCTGAATCCGCACATCCGATTCCCTGCCTCTGATTCCCCGCCTCTGATTCCCCATCTCTGATTCCCCACCTCTGATTCCCCGTGTCTGATTCCCTGCCTCTGATTCCCCGCCTCTGAATCCCAGCCTCTGATTCCCCATATCTGATTCCCCGCCTCTGATTCCCTGCCTCTGATTCCCCAGCTCTGATTCCCCGCCTTTGATTCCCCCCGTCTGATTCCCAGCCTCTGAATCCCCGTGTCTGATTTCCTGCCTCTGATTCCCCGCCTCTGATTCCCCATCTCTGATTCACCGCCTCTGATTCCCCATCTCTGATTCCCCACCTCTGATTCCCCATATCTGATTCCCTGCCTCTGTTTCCCCGCCTCTGATTCCCCACCTCTGTTTCCCCATATCTGATTCCCCGCCTCTGATTCCCCAACTCTAATACCCCACCTCTGATTCCCCAGCTCTGATTCCCCGCCTCTGATTCCCCGCATCTGATTCCCTGCCTCTGATTCCCCGCCTCTGATTCCAGGCCTCTGATTCCCAGCATCCGATTCCGTCCTCTGATTCCCGGCCTCAGATTCCCTGCTTCTGATTCTGATTCCCTGCCTCTGATTCCCCATCTCTGATTCCGCACATCTGATTCCTTGCCTCTGATTCCCCACCTCTGATTCCCCATATCTGATTCCCCGCCTGGGTTTCCCCGCCTCTGATTCCCCGCCTCTGTTTCCCAATATCTAAGTCCCCGCATCTGATTCCCCAAATCTGATTCCCCACCTCTGATTCCCCAGCTCTGATTCCCCGCCTCTGATTCCCCGCATCTGATTCCCTGCATCTGATTCCAAGCCTCTGATTCCCTGCCTCTGATTCCCAACCTCTGATTCCCCACCTCTGATTCCCCATATCTGATTCCCCGCCTCTGTTTCCCCGCCTCGGATTCCCCGCCTCTGTTTCCCCATATCTGATTCCCGGCCTCTGATTCCCCGCCTCTGATTCCCCGCCTCTGATTCCCTGCCTCTGATTCCCCATCTCCGATTCCGCACATCTGATTCCCTTCCTCTGATTCCCCGCCTCTTATTCCCCGCCTCTGATTCCCTGCCTCTGATTCCCAACCTCGGATTCCCCACCTCTGATTCCCCATATCTGATTCCCCGCCTCTGTTTCCCCGACTCTGATTCCCTGCCTCTGATTCCCAACTCTGATTCCCCGCCTCTGATTCCCCAGCTCTGATTCCCCGTGTTTGATTCCCTGCCTCTGATTCCCTGCCCTGATTCCCCATCTCTGTTTCACCGCCTTTGATTCGCCACCTCTGATTCCCCATATCTGATTCCCCGCCTCTGTTTCCCCGACTCTGATTCCCTGCCTCTGATTCCCAACCTCTGATTCCACACCTCTGATTCCCCATATCTGATTCCCCGCCTCTATTTCCCCATATCTGATTCCCCGCCTCTGATTCCCCAACTCTGATTCCCCGCCTCTGATTCCCCAGCTCTGATTCCCCGACTCTGATTCCCGGAGTCCGATTCCCTGCCTCTGATTCCCCGCCTCTGATTCCCCATCTCTGATTCCCCGCCTCCGATTCCCCATGTCTGATTCCCTGCCTCTGATTCCCCGCCTCTGATTCCCCGCCTCTGATTCCCTGCCACTGATTCCCTACCCCTGATTCGCCACCTCTGATTTCCCATATCTGATTCCCCACCTCTGATTCCCAGCCTCTTATTCCCAGCATCTGATTCCCGGCCTCTGATTCCCGGCCTCTGATTCCCCGCTTCTGATTCTGATTCCCTGCCTCTTATTCCCCATCTCTGATTCCGCACATCTGTTTCCCTGCCTCTGTTTCCCCGCCTCTGATTCCCCACCTCTGATTCCCCATATCTGATTCCCCGCCTCTGTTTCCCCGCCTCTGATTCCCCGCCTCTGTTTCCCTATATCTAATTCCCCACCTCTGATGCCCCAACTCTGATTCCCCGCCTCTGATTCCCCAGCTCTGATTCCCCGCCTCTGATTCCCTGCATCCGATTCCCCATATCTGATTCCCCGCCTCTGTTTCACCGCCTCTGATTCCCCGCCTCTGTTTCCCCATATCTGATTCCCGCCTCTGATTCCCAACTATGAATCCCCTCCTCTGATACCCCAGCTCTGATTCCCTGCCTCTGATTCCCAGCGTCCTATTCCCTGCCTCTGATTCCCCGACTGTGATTCCCCATCACTGATTCACCACCTCTGATTCCCTACCTCTGATTCCCCATATCTAATTCCCCGCCTCTGTTTGCCCGCCTCTGATTCCCCGCCTCTGTTTCCCCATATCTGATTCCCCGCCTCTGAATCCCCAACTCTGATTCCCTGCCTCAGATTCCCCAGCTCTGATTCCCCACCTTTGATTCCCCCCGTCTGATTCCCAGCCTCTGAATCCCCGTGTCTGATTTCCTGCCTCTGATTCCCCGCCTCTGATTCCCCATCTCTGATTCACCGCCTCTGAATCCCCACCTCTGATTCTCCCTCTCTGATTCCGCACATCCAATTCCCTGCCTCTGATTCCCCAACTCTGATTCCCCACCTCTGATTCCCCAGCTCTGATTCCCCGCCTCAGATTCCCCGCGTCTGATTCCCTGCCTCTGATTCCCCGCCTCTGATTCCCTGCCTCTGATTCCCCATATCTGATTCCCCGCTTCTGATTCCCCAACTCTGATTCCCCGCTTCTGATTCCCCAGCTCTGAATCCCCGCCTCTGATTCCCCGCGTCTGATTCCCTGCCTCTGATTCCCCGCCTCTGATTCCCCATCTGTGATTCACAACCTCTGATGCCCCACCTCTGATTCCCCATATCTGATTCCCTGCCTATGTTTCCCTGCCTCTGATTCCCCTCCTCTGTTTCCCCATATCTGATTCCCCGCCTCTGATTCCCCAACTCTAATACCCCACCTCTGATTCCCCAGCTCTGATTCCCCGCCTCTGATTCCCCGCATCTGATTCCCTGCCTCTGATTCCCCGCCTCTGATTCCAGGCCTCTGATTCCCAGCATCTGATTCCGGCCTCTGATTCCCGGCCTCTGATTCCCTTCTTCTGATTCTGATTCCCTGCCTCTGATTCCCCATATCTGATTCCCTGCCTCTGTTTCCCCGCCTCTGATTCCCCGCCTCTGATTCCCAACTCTGATTCCCCGCCTCTGATTCCCCAGCTCTGATTCCCCGTGTTTGATTCCCTGCCTCTGATTCCCTGCCCTGATTCCCCATCTCTGTTTCACCGCCTTTGATTCGCCACCTCTGATTCCCCATATCTGATTCCCCGCCTCTGTTTCCCCGACTCTGATTCCCTGCCTCTGATTCCCAACCTCTGATTCCACACCTCTGATTCCCCATATCTGATTCCCCGCCTCTATTTCCCCATATCTGATTCCCCGCCTCTGATTCCCCAACTCTGATTCCCCGCCTCTGATTCCCCAGCTCTGATTCCCCGACTCTAATTCCCGGCATCCGATTCCCTGCCTCTGATTCCCCGCCTCTGATTCCCCATCTCTGATTCCCCGCCTCTGATTCCCCGTGTCTGATTCCCTGCCTTTGATTCCCCGCCTCTGATTCCCCGCCTCTGATTCCCTGCCACTGATTTCCTGCCCCTGATTCCCCACCTCTGTTTCCCCACATCTGATTCCCCGCCTCTGTTTCCCCGCCTCTGATTCCCCGCCTCTTATTCCCCATATCTGATTCCCTGCCTCTGATTCCCCAACTCTGATTCCCCGCCTCTGATTCCCCAGCTCTGAATCCCCGCCTCTGATTCCACGCGTCTGATTCCCTACCTCTGATTCCCCGCCTTGATTCCCCATCTCTGATTCACAACCTCTGATTCCCCACCTCTGATTCCCTATATTTGATTCCCTGCCTCTGTTTCCCCGCCTCTGATTCCCCGCCTCTGATTCCCCATATCTGATTCCCCGCCTCTGATTGCCCACCTCTGATTCCCAGCCTCTGATTCGCCAGCTCTGATTCCCCGCCTCTGATTCCCCGCATCTGATTCCCTGCCTCTGATTCCCCGCCTCTGATTCCCCATCTCTGATTCACCGCCTTTGATTCGCCACCTCTGATTCCCCATATCTGATTCCCCACCTCTGATTCCCGGCCTCTTATTCCCAGCATCTGATTCCCGGCCTCTGATTCCCGGCCTCTGATTCCCCGCTTCTGATTCTGATTCCCTGCCTCTTATTCCCCATCTCTGATTCCGCACATCTGATTCCCTGCCTCTGATTCCCCACCTCTGATTCCCCATATCTGATTCCCCGCCTCTGTTTCCCCGCCTCTGATTCCCCGCCTCTGTTTCCCTATATCTAATTCCCCACCTCTGATGCCCCAACTCTGATTCCCCGCCTCTGATTCCCCAGCTCTGATTCCCCGCCTCTGATTCCCTGCATCCGATTCCCCATATCTGATTCCCCGCCTCTGTTTCACCACCTCTGATTCCCCGCCTCTGTTTCCCCATATCTGATTCCCGCCTCTGATTCCCAACTATGAATCCCCTCCTCTGATTCCCCAGCTCTGATTCCCTGCCTCTGATTCCCCACGTCCTATTCCCTGCCTCTGATTCCCCGCCTCTGATTCCCCATCTGTGATTCACAACCTCTGATACCCCACCTCAGATTCCCCATATCTGATTCCCCGCCTCTGAATCCCCAACTCTGATTCCCTGCCTCAGATTCCCCAGCTCTGATTCCCCGCCTTTGATTCCCCCCGTCTGATTCCCAGCCTCTGAATCCCCGTGTCTGATTTCCTGCCTCTGATTCCCCGCCTCTGATTCCCCATCTCTGATTCACCGCCTCTGATTCCCCACCTCTGATTCCCCCTCTCTGATTCCGCACATCCAATTCCCTGCCTCTGATTCCCCAACTCTGATTCCCCACCTCTGATTCCCCAGCTCTGATTCCCCGCCTCAGATTCCCCGCATCTGATTCCCTGCCTCTGATTCCCCGCCTCTGATTCCCTGCCTCTGATTCCCCATCTCTGATTCCCCGCTTCTGATTCCCCAGCTCTGAATCCCCGCCTCTGATTCCCCGCGTCTGATTCCCTGCCTCTGATTCCCCGCCTCTGATTCCCCATCTGTGATTCACAACTTCTGATGCCCCACCTCTGATTCCCCATATCTGATTCCCTGCCTCTGTTTCCCCGTCTCTGATTCCCCACCTCTGTTTCCCCATATCTGATTCCCCGCCTCTGATTCACCAACTCTAATACCCCGCCTCTGATTCCCCAGCTCTGATTCCCCGCCTCTGATTCCCCGCATCTGATTCCCTGCCTCTGATTCCCCGCCTCTGATTCCAGGCCTCTGATTCCCAGCATCTGATTCCGGCCTCTGATTCCCGGCCTCTGATTCCCTTCTTCTGATTCTGATTCCCTGCCTCTGATTCCCTGCCTCTGATTCCGCACATCTCATTCCCTGCCTCTGATTCCCCACCTCTGATTCCCCATATCTGATTCCCCGCCTCTGTTTCCCCGCCTCTGATTCCCCGCCTCTGTTTCCCAATATCTAAGTCCCCACCTCTGATTCCCCAAATCTGATTCCCCACCTCTGATTTCCCAGCTCTGATTCCCCGCCTCTGATTCCCCGCATCTGATACCCTGCATCTGATTCCAAGCCTCTGATTCCCTGCCTCTGATTCCCAACCTCTGATTCCCCACCTCTGATTCCCCATATCTGATTCCCCGCCTCTGTTTCCCCGCCTCGGATTCCCCGCCTCTGTTTCCCCATATCTGATTCCCGGCCTCTGATTCCCCGCCTCTGATTCCCCATATCTGATTCCCTGCCTCTGATTCCACGCCTCTGATTCCCCATATCTGATTCCCTGCCTCTGATTCCCCAACTCTGATTCCCCGCCTCTGATTCCCTAGCTCTGAATCCCCGCCTCTGTTTCCCCGCGTCTGATTCCCTGCCTCTGATTCCCCGCCTTGATTCCCCATCTCTGATTCACAACCTCTGATTCCCCACCTCTGATTCCCTATATTTGATTCCCCGCCTCTGTTTCCCCGCCTCTGATTCCCCGCCTCTGATTCCCCATATCTGATTCCCTGCCTCTGATTGCACACCTCTGATTCCCAGCCTCTGATTCGCCAGCTCTGATTCCCCGCCTCTGATTCCCCGCATCTGATTCCCTGCCTCTGATTCACCGCCTTTGATTCGCCACCTCTGATTCCCCATATCTGATTCCCCACCTCTGTTTCCCCGCCTCTTATTCCCCGCCTCTGATTCTCCATATCTCATTCCCCGCCTCTGAATCCCCATCTCTGATTCCCGGACTCTGATTCCCCTCCTCTGATTCCCGGCCTCTTATTCCCAGCATCTGATTCCCGGCCTCTGATTCCCGGCCTCTGATTCCCCGCTTCTGATTCCCTGCCTCTGATTCCCCATCTCTGATTCCGCACATCTGATTCCCTGCCTCTGATTCCCCACCTCTGATTCCCCATATCTGATTCCCCGCCTCTGTTTCCCTGCATCTGATTCCCTGCCTCTGTTTCCCTATATCTAATTCCCCACCTCTGATGCCCCAACTCTGATTCCCCGCCTCTGATTCCCCAGCTCTGATTCCCCGCCTCTGATTCCCTGCATCCGATTCCCCATATCTGATTCCCTGCCTCTGTTTCCCCGCCTCTGATTCCCCGCCTCTGTTTCCCCATATCTGATTCCCGCCTCTGATTCCCAACTATGATTCCCCGCCTCTGATTCCCCAGCTCTGATTCCCTCCCTCTGATTCCCCGCGTTCTATTCCCTGCCTCTGATTCCCCGCCTGTGATTCCCCATCACTGATTCACCACCTCTGATTCCCTACCTCTGATTCCCCATATCTAATTCCCCGCCTCTGTTTGCCCGCCTATGATTCCCCGCCTCTGTTTCCCCATATCTGATTCCCCGCCTCTGAATCCCCAACTCTGATTCCCTGCCTCAGATTCCCCAGCTCTGATTCCCCGCCTCAGATTCCCCGCGTCTGATTCCCTGCCTCTGATTCCCAGCCTCTGAATCCCCGTGTCTGATTTCCTGCCTCTGATTCCCCGCCTCTGATTCCCCATCTCTGATTCACCGCCTCTGATTCCCCACCTCTGATTCCCCATCTCTGATTCCGCACATCGAATTCCCTGCCTCTGATTCCCCAACTCTGATTCCCCACCTCTGATTCCCCAGCTCTGATTCCCCGCCTCAGATTCCCCGCGTCTGATTCCCTGCCTCTGATTCCCCGCCTCTGATTCCCTGCCTCTGATTCCCCATATCTGATTCCCCGCCTCTGATTCCCCAACTCTGATTCCCCGCTTCTGATTCCCCAGCTCTGAATCCCCGCCTCTGATTCCCCGCGTCTGATTCCCTGCCTCTGATTCCCCGCCTCTGATTCCCAATCTGTGATTCACAACCTCTGATGCCCCACCTCTGATTCCCCATATCTGATTCCCCGCCTCTGTTTCCCCGCCTCTGATTCCCCGCCTCTGATTCCCCATATCTGATTCCCCGCCTCTGATTGCCCACCTCTGATTCCCCGCGTCTGATACCCTGCCTCTGATTCCCCGCCTCTGATTCCCCATCTCTGATTCACCACCTCTGATTCCCGGCCTCTGATTCCCCATCTCTGATTCCGCACATCCGATTCCCTGCCTATGTTTCCCCACCTCTGATTCCCCGCCTCTGATTCCCCATATCTGATTCCCTGCCTCTGTTTCCCCGCCTCTGATTCCCTACCTCTGTTTCCCCATATCTGATTCCCCGCCTCTGATTCCCCAACTCAAATACCCCGCCTCTGATTCCCCAGCTCTGATTCCCCGCCTCTGATTCCCCGCATCTGATTCCCTGACTCTGATTCCCCGCCTCTGATTCCAGGCCTCTGATTCCCATCATCTGATTCCGGCCTCTGATTCCCGGCCTATGATTCCCTGCTTCTGATTCTGATTCCCTGCCTCTGATTCCCCATCTCTGATTCCGCACATCTGATTCCCTGCCTCTGATTCCCCACCTCTGATTCCCCATATCTGATTCCCCGCCTCTGTTTCCCCGCCTCTGATTCCCCGCCTCTGTTTCCCAATATCTAAGTCCCCACCTCTGATTCCCCAAATCTGATTCCCCACCTCTGATTCCCCAGCTCTGATTCCCCGCCTCTGATGCCCCGCATCTGATTCCCTGCATCTGATTCCAAGCCTCTGATTCCCTGCCTCTGATTCCCAACCTCTGATTCCCCACCTCTGATTCCCCATATCTGATTCCCCGCCTCTGTTTCCCCGCCTCGGATTCCCCGCCTCAGTTTCCCCATATCTGATTCCCGGCCTCTGATTCCCCGCCTCTGATTCCCCGCCTCTGATTCCCTGCCTCTGATTCCCCATCTCCGATTCCGCACATCTGATTCCCTTCCTCTGATTCCCCGCCTCTGATTCCCCGCCTCTGATTCCCTGCCTCTGATTCCCAACCTCTGATTCCCCAGCTCTGATTCCCCGTGTTTGATTCCCTGCCTCTGATTCCCTGCCCTGATTCCCCATCTCTGTTTCACCGCCTTTGATTCGCCACCTCTGATTCCACATATCTGATTCCCCGCCTCTGTTTCCCCGACTCTGATTCCCTTCCTCTGATTCCCAACCTCTGATTCCACACCTCTGATTCCCCATATCTGATTCCCCGCCTCTGTTTCCCCGCCTCTGATTCCCCGCCTCTGATTCCCCATATCTGATTCCCTGCCTCTGATTCCCCAACTCTGATTCCCCGCCTCTGATTCCCCAGCTCTGAATCCCCGCCTCTGATTCCCCGTGTCTGATTCCCTGCCTCTGATTCCCCGCCTTGATTCCCCATCTCTGATTCACAACCTCTGATTCCCCACCTCTGATTCCCTATATTTGATTCCCCGCCTCTGTTTCCCCGCCTCTGATTCCCCGCCTCTGATTCCCAACTCTGATTCCCCGCCTCTGATTCCCCAGCTCTGATTCCCCGTGTTTGATTCCCTGCCTCTGATTCCCTGCCCTGATTCCCCATCTCTGTTTCACCGCCTTTGATTCGCCACCTCTGATTCCACATATCTGATTCCCCGCCTCTGTTTCCCAACTATGATTCCCCGCCTCTGATTCCCCGCCTCTGATTCCCCACCTCTGATTCCCCGCCTCTGATTCGCCAGCTCTGATTCCCCACCTCTGATTCCCCGCATCTGATTCCCCGCCTCTGATTCTCCATATCTCATTGCCCGCCTCTGAATCCCCATCTCTGATTCCCGGACTCTGATTCCCCACCTCTGATTCCCGGCCTCTTATTCACAGCATCTGATTCCCGGCCTCTGATTCCCGGCCTCTGATTCCCCGCTTCTGATTCTGATTCCCTGCCTCTGATTCCCCATCTCTGATTCCGCACATCTGATTCCCTGCCTCTGATTCCCCCCCTCTGATTCCCCATATCTGATTCCCCGCCTCTGTTTCCCCGCCTCTGATTTCCCGCCTCTGTTTCCCTATATCTAATTCCCCACCTCTGATGCCCCAACTCTGATACCCCGCCTCTGATTCCCCAGCTCTGATTCCCCGCCTCTGATTCCCCGCATCCGATTCCCCATATCTGATTCCCCGCGTCTGTTTCCCCGCCTCTGATTCCCCGCCTCTGTTTCCCCATATCTGATTCCCCACCTCTGATTCCCAACTATGATTCCCCGCCTCTGATTCCCCAGCTCTGATTCCCTGCGTCTGATTCCCTGCGTTCTATTCCCTGCCTCTGATTCCCCGCCTGTGATTCCCCATCACTGATTCACCACCTCTGATTCCCCACCTCTGATTCCCCATATCTAATTCCCCGCCTCTGTTTGCCCGCCTCTGATTCCCCGCCTCTGTTTCCCCATATCTGATTCCCCGTCTCTGAATCCCCAACTCTGATTCCCTGCCTCTGATTCCCCTGCTCTGATTCCCCGCCTTTGATTCCCCCCGTCTGATTCCCACCCTCTGAATCCCCGTGTCTGATTTCCGGCCTCTGATTTCCCGCCTCTGATTCCCCATCTCTGATTCCTCTGATTCCCCACATCTGATTCCCCATCTCTGAATCCGCACATCCGATTCCCTGCCTCTGATTCCCCGCCTCTGATTCCCCATCTCTGATTCCCCACCTCTGATTCCCCGTGTCTGATTCCCTGCCTCTGATTCCCCGCCTCTGAATCCCAGCCTCTGATTCCCCATATCTGATTCCCCGCCTCTGATTCCCTGCCTCTGATTCCCCAGCTCTGATTCCCCGCCTTTGATTCCCCCCGTCTGATTCCCAGCCTCTGAATCCCCGTGTCTGATTTCCTGCCTCTGATTCCCCGCCTCTGATTCCCCATCTCTGATTCACCGCCTCTGATTCCCCATCTCTGATTCCCCACCTCTGATTCCCCATATCTGATTCCCTGCCTCTGTTTCCCCGCCTCTGATTCCCCACCTCTGTTTCCCCATATCTGATTCCCCGCCTCTGATTCCCCAACTCTAATACCCCACCTCTGATTCCCCAGCTCTGATTCCCCGCCTCTGATTCCCCGCATCTGATTCCCTGCCTCTGATTCCCCGCCTCTGATTCCAGGCCTCTGATTCCCAGCATCCGATTCCGTCCTCTGATTCCCGGCCTCAGATTCCCTGCTTCTGATTCTGATTCCCTGCCTCTGATTCCCCATCTCTGATTCCGCACATCTGATTCCTTGCCTCTGATTCCCCACCTCTGATTCCCCATATCTGATTCCCCGCCTGGGTTTCCCCGCCTCTGATTCCCCGCCTCTGTTTCCCAATATCTAAGTCCCCGCATCTGATTCCCCAAATCTGATTCCCCACCTCTGATTCCCCAGCTCTGATTCCCCGCCTCTGATTCCCCGCATCTGATTCCCTGCATCTGATTCCAAGCCTCTGATTCCCTGCCTCTGATTCCCAACCTCTGATTCCCCACCTCTGATTCCCCATATCTGATTCCCCGCCTCTGTTTCCCCGCCTCGGATTCCCCGCCTCTGTTTCCCCATATCTGATTCCCGGCCTCTGATTCCCCGCCTCTGATTCCCCGCCTCTGATTCCCTGCCTCTGATTCCCCATCTCCGATTCCGCACATCTGATTCCCTTCCTCTGATTCCCCGCCTCTTATTCCCCGCCTCTGATTCCCTGCCTCTGATTCCCAACCTCGGATTCCCCACCTCTGATTCCCCATATCTGATTCCCCGCCTCTGTTTCCCCGACTCTGATTCCCTGCCTCTGATTCCCAACTCTGATTCCCCGCCTCTGATTCCCCAGCTCTGATTCCCCGTGTTTGATTCCCTGCCTCTGATTCCCTGCCCTGATTCCCCATCTCTGTTTCACCGCCTTTGATTCGCCACCTCTGATTCCCCATATCTGATTCCCCGCCTCTGTTTCCCCGACTCTGATTCCCTGCCTCTGATTCCCAACCTCTGATTCCACACCTCTGATTCCCCATATCTGATTCCCCGCCTCTATTTCCCCATATCTGATTCCCCGCCTCTGATTCCCCAACTCTGATTCCCCGCCTCTGATTCCCCAGCTCTGATTCCCCGACTCTGATTCCCGGAGTCCGATTCCCTGCCTCTGATTCCCCGCCTCTGATTCCCCATCTCTGATTCCCCGCCTCCGATTCCCCATGTCTGATTCCCTGCCTCTGATTCCCCGCCTCTGATTCCCCGCCTCTGATTCCCTGCCACTGATTCCCTACCCCTGATTCCCCAATTCTGATTCCCCATATCTGATTCCCCGCCTCTGTTTCCCCGCCTCTGATTCCCCGCCTCTGATTCCCCATATCTGATTCCCTGCCTCTGATTCCCCAACTCTGATTCACCGCCTCTGATTCCCCAACTCTGAATCCCCGCCTCTGATTCCCCATCTGTGATTCACCGCCTTTGATTCGCCACCTCTGATTCCCCATCTCTGATTCCGCACATCCGATTCCCTGCCTATGTTTCCCCACCTCTGATTCCCCGCCTCTGATTCCCCATATCTGATTCCCTGCCTCTGTTTCCCCGCCTCTGATTCCCTACCTCTGTTTCCCCATATCTGATTCCCCGCCTCTGATTCCCCAACTCAAATACCCCGCCTCTGATTCCCCAGCTCTGATTCCCCGCCTCTGATTCCCCGCATCTGATTCCCTGACTCTGATTCCCCGCCTCTGATTCCAGGCCTCAGATTCCCATCATCTGATTCCGGCCTCTGATTCCCGGCCTCTGATTCCCTGCTTCTGATTCTGATTCCCTGCCTCTGATTCCCCATCTCTGATTCCGCACATCTGATTCCCTGCCTCTGATTCCCCACCTCTGATTCCCCATATCTGATTCCCCGCCTCTGTTTCCCCGCCTCTGATTCCCCGCCTCTGTTTCCCAATATCTAAGTCCCCACCTCTGATTCCCCAAATCTGATTCCCAACCTCTGTTTCCCCAGCTCTGATTCCCCGCCTCTGATTCCCCGTGTCTGATTCCCTGCCTCTGATTCCCCGCCTCTGATTCCCCGCCTCTGATTCCCTGCCACTGATTCCCTGCCCCTGATTCCCCACCTCTGATTCCCCATATCTGATTCCCCGCCTCTGTTTCCCCGCCTCTGATTCCCCGCCTCTGATTCCCCATATCTGATTCCCTTCCTCTGATTCTCCAACTCTGATTCCCCGCCTCTGATTCCCCAGCTCTGAATCCCCGCCTCTGATTCCCCGTGTCTGATTCCCTGCCTCTGATTCCCCGCCTTGATTCCCCATCTCTGATTCACAACCTCTGATTCCCCACCTCTGATTCCCTATATTTGATTCCCCGCCTCTGTTTCCCCGCCTCTGATTCCCCGCCTCTGATTCCCCATATCTGATTCCCCGCCTCTGATTGCCCACCTCTGATTCCCCGCCTCTGATTCGCCAGCTCTGATTCCCCGCCTCTGATTCCCCGCATCTGATTCCCTGCCTCTGATTCCCCGCCTCTGATTCCCCATCTGTGATTCACCGCCTTTGATTCGCCACCTCTGATTCCCCATATCTGATTCCCCACCTCTGTTTCCCGGCCTCTGATTCCCCGCCTCTGATTCTCCATATCTCATTCCCCGCCTCTGAATCCCCATCTCTGATTCCCGGACTCTGATTCCCCACCTCTGATTCCCGGCCTCTTATTCCCAGCATCTGATTCCTGGCCTCTGATTCCCGGCCTCTGATTCCCCGCTTCTGATTCTGATTCCCTGCCTCTGATTCCCCATCTCTGATTCCGCACATATGATTCCCTGCCTCTGATTCCCCCCCTCTGATTCCCCATATCTGATTCCCCGCCTCTGTTTCCCCGCCTCTGATTTCCCGCCTCTGTTTCCCTATATCTAATTCCCCACCTCTGATGCCCCAACTCTGATTCCCCGCCTCTGATTCCCCAGCTCTGATTCCCCGCCTCTGATTCCCCGCATCCGATTCCCCATATCTGATTCCCCGCCTCTGTTTCCCCGCCTCTGATTCCCCGCCTCTGTTTCCCCATATCTGATTCCCCACCTCTGATTCCCAACTATGATTCCCCGCCTCTGATTCCCCAGCTCTGATTCCCTGCGTCTGATTCCCTGCGTTCTATTCCCTGCCTCTGATTCCCCGCCTGTGATTCCCCATCACTGATTCACCACCTCTGATTCCCCACCTCTGATTCCCCATATCTAATTCCCCGCCTCTGTTTGCCCGCCTCTGATCCCCCGCCTCTGTTTCCCCATATCTGATTCCCCGTCTCTGAATCCCCAACTCTGATTCCCTGCCTCTGATTCCCCTGCTCTGATTCCCCGCCGTTGATTCCCCCCGTCTGATTCCCAGCCTCTGAATCCCGTGTCTGATTTCCTGCCTCTGATTTCCCGCCTCTGATTCCCCATCTCTGATTCCTCTGATTCCCCACATCTGATTCCCCATCTCTGAATCCGCACATCCGATTCCCTGCCTCTGATTCCCCAACTCTGATTCCCCACCTCTGATTCCCCAGCTCTGATTCCCCGCCTCAGATTCATCGCTTCTGATTCCCTGCCTCTGATTCCCCGCCTCTGATTCCCCATCTCTGATTCCCCACCTCTGATTCCCCGTGTCTGATTCCCTGCCTCTGATTCCCCGCCTCTGAATCCCAGCCTCTGATTCCCCATATCTGATTCCCCGCCTCTGATTCCCTGCCTCTGATTCCCCAGCTCTGATTCCCCGCCTTTGATTCCCCCCGTCTGATTCCCAGCCTCTGAATCCCCGTGTCTGATTTCCTGCCTCTGATTCCCCGCCTCTGATTCCCCATCTCTAATACCCCACCTCTGATTCCCCAACTCTAATACCCCGCCTCTGATTCCCCGCCTCTGATTCCCCATATCTGATTCCCTGCCTCTGATTCCCCAACTCTGATTTCCCGCCTCTGATTCCCCAGCTCTGAATCCCCGCCTCTGATTCCCCGCGTCTGATTCCCTGCCTCTGATTCCCCGCCTTGATTCCCCATCTCTGATTCACAACCTCTGATTCCCCACCTCTGATTCCCTATATTTGATTCCCCGCCTCTGTTTCCCCGCCTCTGATTCCCCGCCTCTGATTCCCCATATCTGATTCCCCGCCTCTGATTGCCCACCTCTGATTCCCAGCCTCTGATTCGCCAGCTCTGATTCCCCGCCTCTGATTCCCCGCATCTGATTCCCTGCCTCTGATTCCCCGCCTCTGATTCCCCATCTCTGATTCACCGCCTTTGATTCGCCACCTCTGATTTCCCATATCTGATTCCCCACCTCTGATTCCCAGCCTCTTATTCCCAGCATCTGATTCCCGGCCTCTGATTCCCGGCCTCTGATTCCCCGCTTCTGATTCTGATTCCCTGCCTCTTATTCCCCATCTCTGATTCCGCACATCTGTTTCCCTGCCTCTGATTCCCCACCTCTGATTCCCCATATATGATTCCCCGCCTCTGTTTCCCCGCCTCTGATTCCCCGCCTCTGTTTCCCTATATCTAATTCCCCACCTCTGATGCCCCAACTCTGATTCCCCGCCTCTGATTCCCCAGCTCTGATTCCCCGCCTCTGATTCCCTGCATCCGATTCCCCATATCTGATTCCCCGCCTCTGTTTCACCGCCTCTGATTCCCCGCCTCTGTTTCCCCATATCTGATTCCCGCCTCTGATTCCCAACTATGAATCCCCTCCTCTGATTCCCCAGCTCTGATTCCCTGCCTCTGATTCCCCGCGTCCTATTCCCTGCCTCTGATTCCCCGCCTGTGATTCCCCATCACTGATTCACCACCTCTGATTCCCTACCTCTGATTCCCCATATCTAATTCCCCGCCTCTGTTTGCCCGCCTCTGATTCCCCGCCTCTGTTTCCCCATATCTGATTCCCCGCCTCTGAATCCCCAACTCTGATTCCCTGCCTCAGATTCCCCAGCTCTGATTCCCCACCTTTGATTCCCCCCGTCTGATTCCCAGCCTCTGAATCCCCGTGTCTGATTTCCTGCCTCTGATTCCCCGCCTCTGATTCCCCATCTCTGATTCACCGCCTCTGAATCCCCACCTCTGATTCTCCCTCTCTGATTCCGCACATCCAATTCCCTGCCTCTGATTCCCCAACTCTGATTCCCCACCTCTGATTCCCCAGCTCTGATTCCCCACCTCAGATTCCCCGCGTCTGATTCCCTGCCTCTGATTCCCCATATCTGATTCCCCGCCTCTGATTCCCCAACTCTGATTCCCCGCTTCTGATTCCCCAGCTCTGAATCCCCGCCTCTGATTCCCCGCGTCTGATTCCCTGCCTCTGATTCCCCGCCTCTGATTTCCCATCTGTGATTCACAACCTCTGATGCCCCACCTCTGATTCCCCATATCTGATTCCCTGCCTATGTTTCCCTGCCTCTGATTCCCCACCTCTGTTTCCCCATATCTGATTCCCCGCCTCTGATTCCCCAACTCTAATACCCCACCTCTGATTCCCCAGCTCTGATTCCCCGCCTCTGATTCCCCGCATCTGATTCCCTGCCTCTGATTCCCCGCCTCTGATTCCAGGCCTCTGATTCCCAGCATCTGATTCCGGCCTCTGATTCCCGGCCTCTGATTCCCTTCTTCTGATTCTGATTCCCTGCCTCTGATTCCCCATATCTGATTCCCTGCCTCTGTTTCCCCGCCTCTGATTCCCCGCCTCTGATTCCCAACTCTGATTCCCCGCCTCTGATTCCCCAGCTCTGATTCCCCGTGTTTGATTCCCTGCCTCTGATTCCCTGCCCTGATTCCCCATCTCTGTTTCACCGCCTTTGATTCGCCACCTCTGATTCCCCATATCTGATTCCCCGCCTCAGTTTCCCCGACTCTGATTCCCTGCCTCTGATTCCCAACCTCTGATTCCACACCTCTGATTCCCCATATCTGATTCCCCGCCTCTATTTCCCCATATCTGATTCCCCGCCTCTGATTCCCCAACTCTGATTCCCCGCCTCTGATTCCCCAGCTCTGATTCCCCGACTCTGATTCCCGGCATCCGATTCCCTGCCTCTGATTCCCCGCCTCTGATTCCCCATCTCTGATTCCCCGCCTCTGATTCCCCGTGTCTGATTTCCTGCCTTTGATTCCCCGCCTCTGATTCCCCGCCTATGATTCCCTGCCACTGATTTCCTGCCCCTGATTCCCCACCTCTGTTTCCCCACATCTGATTCCCCGCCTCTGTTTCCCCGCCTCTGATTCCCCGCCTCTTATTCCCCATATCTGATTCCCTGCCTCTGATTCCCCAACTCTGATTCCCCGCCTCTGATTCCCCAGCTCTGAATCCCCGCCTCTGATTCCACGCGTCTGATTCCCTGCCTCTGATTCCCCGCCTTGATTCCCCATCTCTGATTCACAACCTCTGATTCCCCACCTCTGATTCCCTATATTTGATTCCCTGCCTCTGTTTCCCCGCCTCTGATTCCCCGCCTCTGATTCCCCATATCTGATTCCCCGCCTCTGATTGCCCACCTCTGATTCCCAGCCTCTGATTCGCCAGCTCTGATTCCCCGCCTCTGATTCCCCGTGTCTGATTCCCTGCCTCTGATTCCCCGCCTCTGATTCCCCGCCTCTGATTCCCTGCCACTGATTCCCTACCCCTGATTCCCCAATTCTGATTCCCCATATCTGATTCCCCGCCTCTGTTTCCCCGCCTCTGATTCCCCGCCTCTGATTCCCCATATCTGATTCCCTGCCTCTGATTCCCCAACTCTGATTCACCGCCTCTGATTCCCCAACTCTGAATCCCCGCCTCTGATTCCCCATCTGTGATTCACCGCCTTTGATTCGCCACCTCTGATTCCCCATCTCTGATTCCGCACATCCGATTCCCTGCCTATGTTTCCCCACCTCTGATTCCCCGCCTCTGATTCCCCATATCTGATTCCCTGCCTCTGTTTCCCCGCCTCTGATTCCCTACCTCTGTTTCCCCATATCTGATTCCCCGCCTCTGATTCCCCAACTCAAATACCCCGCCTCTGATTCCCCAGCTCTGATTCCCCGCCTCTGATTCCCCGCATCTGATTCCCTGACTCTGATTCCCCGCCTCTGATTCCAGGCCTCTGATTCCCATCATCTGATTCCGGCCTCTGATTCCCGGCCTCTGATTCCCTGCTTCTGATTCTGATTCCCTGCCTCTGATTCCCCATCTCTGATTCCGCACATCTGATTCCCTGCCTCTGATTCCCCACCTCTGATTCCCCATATCTGATTCCCCGCCTCTGTTTCCCCGCCTCTGATTCCCCGCCTCTGTTTCCCAATATCTAAGTCCCCACCTCTGATTCCCCAAATCTGATTCCCAACCTCTGTTTCCCCAGCTCTGATTCCCCGCCTCTGATTCCCCGTGTCTGATTCCCTGCCTCTGATTCCCCGCCTCTGATTCCCCGCCTCTGATTCCCTGCCACTGATTCCCTGCCCCTGATTCCCCACCTCTGATTCCCCATATCTGATTCCCCGCCTCTGTTTCCCCGCCTCTGATTCCCCGCCTCTGATTCCCCATATCTGATTCCCTTCCTCTGATTCTCTTACTCTGATTCCCCGCCTCTGATTCCCCAGCTCTGAATCCCCGCCTCTGATTCCCCGTGTCTGATTCCCTGCCTCTGATTCCCCGCCTTGATTCCCCATCTCTGATTCACAACCTCTGATTCCCCACCTCTGATTCCCTATATTTGATTCCCCGCCTCTGTTTCCCCGCCTCTGATTCCCCGCCTCTGATTCCCCATATCTGATTCCCCGCCTCTGATTGCCCACCTCTGATTCCCCGCCTCTGATTCGCCACCTCTGATTCCCCATATCTGATTCCCAACCTCTGTTTCCCGGCCTCTGATTCCCCGCCTCTGATTCTCCATATCTCATTCCCCGCCTCTGAATCCCCATCTCTGATTCCCGGACTCTGATTCCCCACCTCTGATTCCCGGCCTCTTATTCCCAGCATCTGATTCCTGGCCTCTGATTCCCGGCCTCTGATTCCCCGCTTCTGATTCTGATTCCCTGCCTCTGATTCCCCATCTCTGATTCCGCACATCTGATTCCCTGCCTCTGATTCCCCCCCTCTGATTCCCCATATCTGATTCCCCGCCTCTGTTTCCCCGCCTCTGATTTCCCGCCTCTGCTTCCCTATATCTAATTCCCCACCTCTGATGCCCCAACTCTGATTCCCCGCCTCTGATTCCCCAGCTCTGATTCCCCGCCTCTGATTCCCCGCATCCGATTCCCCATATCTGATTCCCCGCCTCTGTTTCCCCGCCTCTGATTCCCCGCCTCTGTTTCCCCATATCTGATTCCCCACCTCTGATTCCCAACTATGATTCCCCGCCTCTGATTCCCCAGCTCTGATTCCCTGCGTCTGATTCCCTGCGTTCTATTCCCTGCCTCTGATTCCCCGCCTGTGATTCCCCATCACTGATTCACCACCTCTGATTCCCCACCTCTGATTCCCCATATCTAATTCCCCGCCTCTGTTTGCCCGCCTCTGATCCCCCGCCTCTGTTTCCCCATATCTGATTCCCCGTCTCTGAATCCCCAACTCTGATTCCCTGCCTCTGATTCCCCTGCTCTGATTCCCCGCCGTTGATTCCCCCGTCTGATTCCCAGCCTCTGAATCCCGTGTCTGATTTCCTGCCTCTGATTTCCCGCCTCTGATTCCCCATCTCTGATTCCTCTGATTCCCCACATCTGATTCCCCATCTCTGAATCCGCACATCCGATTCCCTGCCTCTGATTCCCCAACTCTGATTCCCCACCTCTGATTCCCCAGCTCTGATTCCCCGCCTCAGATTCATCGCTTCTGATTCCCTGCCTCTGATTCCCCGCCTCTGATTCCCCATCTCTGATTCCCCACCTCTGATTCCCCATATCTGATTCCCTGCCTCTGATTCCCCAACTCTGATTCCCCGCCTCTGATTCCCCAGCTCTGAATCCCCGCCTCTGATTCCACGCGTCTGATTCCCTGCCTCTGATTCCCCGCCTTGATTCCCCATCTCTGATTCACAACCTCTGATTCCCCACCTCTGATTCCCTATATTTGATTCCCTGCCTCTGTTTCCCCGCCTCTGATTCCCCGCCTCAAATTTCCCCATATCTGATTCCCCGCCTCTGATTGCCCACCTCTGATTCCCAGCCTCTGATTCGCCAGCTCTGATTCCCCGCCTCTGATTCCCCGCATCTGATTCCCTGCCTCTGATTCCCCGCCTCTGATTCCCCATCTCTGATTCACCGCCTTTGATTCGCCACCTCTGATTCCCCATATCTGATTCCCCACCTCTGATTCCCCTGCTCTGATTCCCCGCCTTTGATTCCCCCCGTCTGATTCCCACCCTCTGAATCCCCGTGTCTGATTTCCGGCCTCTGATTTCCCGCCTCTGATTCCCCATCTCTGATTCCTCTGATTCCCCACATCTGATTCCCCATCTCTGAATCCGCACATCCGATTCCCTGCCTCTGATTCCCCGCCTCTGATTCCCCATCTCTGATTCCCCACCTCTGATTCCCCGTGTCTGATTCCCTGCCTCTGATTCCCCGCCTCTGAATCCCAGCCTCTGATTCCCCATATCTGATTCCCCGCCTCTGATTCCCTGCCTCTGATTCCCCAGCTCTGATTCCCCGCCTTTGATTCCCCCCGTCTGATTCCCAGCCTCTGAATCCCCGTGTCTGATTTCCTGCCTCTGATTCCCCGCCTCTGATTCCCCATCTCTGATTCACCGCCTCTGATTCCCCATCTCTGATTCCCCACCTCTGATTCCCCATATCTGATTCCCTGCCTCTGTTTCCCCGCCTCTGATTCCCCACCTCTGTTTCCCCATATCTGATTCCCCGCCTCTGATTCCCCAACTCTAATACCCCACCTCTGATTCCCCAGCTCTGATTCCCCGCCTCTGATTCCCCGCATCTGATTCCCTGCCTCTGATTCCCCGCCTCTGATTCCAGGCCTCTGATTCCCAGCATCCGATTCCGTCCTCTGATTCCCGGCCTCAGATTCCCTGCTTCTGATTCTGATTCCCTGCCTCTGATTCCCCATCTCTGATTCCGCACATCTGATTCCTTGCCTCTGATTCCCCACCTCTGATTCCCCATATCTGATTCCCCGCCTGGGTTTCCCCGCCTCTGATTCCCCGCCTCTGTTTCCCAATATCTAAGTCCCCGCATCTGATTCCCCAAATCTGATTCCCCACCTCTGATTCCCCAGCTCTGATTCCCCGCCTCTGATTCCCCGCATCTGATTCCCTGCATCTGATTCCAAGCCTCTGATTCCCTGCCTCTGATTCCCAACCTCTGATTCCCCACCTCTGATTCCCCATATCTGATTCCCCGCCTCTGTTTCCCCGCCTCGGATTCCCCGCCTCTGTTTCCCCATATCTGATTCCCGGCCTCTGATTCCCCGCCTCTGATTCCCCGCCTCTGATTCCCTGCCTCTGATTCCCCATCTCCGATTCCGCACATCTGATTCCCTTCCTCTGATTCCCCGCCTCTTATTCCCCGCCTCTGATTCCCTGCCTCTGATTCCCAACCTCGGATTCCCCACCTCTGATTCCCCATATCTGATTCCCCGCCTCTGTTACCCCGACTCTGATTCCCTGCCTCTGATTCCCAACTCTGATTCCCCGCCTCTGATTCCCCAGCTCTGATTCCCCGTGTTTGATTCCCTGCCTCTGATTCCCTGCCCTGATTCCCCATCTCTGTTTCACCGCCTTTGATTCGCCACCTCTGATTCCCCATATCTGATTCCCCGCCTCTGTTTCCCCGACTCTGATTCCCTGCCTCTGATTCCCAACCTCTGATTCCACACCTCTGATTCCCCATATCTGATTCCCCGCCTCTATTTCCCCATATCTGATTCCCCGCCTCTGATTCCCCAACTCTGATTCCCCGCCTCTGATTCCCCAGCTCTGATTCCCCGACTCTGATTCCCGGAGTCCGATTCCCTGCCTCTGATTCCCCGCCTCTGATTCCCCATCTCTGATTCCCCGCCTCCGATTCCCCATGTCTGATTCCCTGCCTCTGATTCCCCGCCTCTGATTCCCCGCCTCTGATTCCCTGCCACTGATTCCCTACCCCTGATTCCCCAATTCTGATTCCCCATATCTGATTCCCCGCCTCTGTTTCCCCGCCTCTGATTCCCCGCCTCTGATTCCCCATATCTGATTCCCTGCCTCTGATTCCCCAACTCTGATTCACCGCCTCTGATTCCCCAACTCTGAATCCCCGCCTCTGATTCCCCATCTGTGATTCACCGCCTTTGATTCGCCACCTCTGATTCCCCATCTCTGATTCCGCACATCCGATTCCCTGCCTATGTTTCCCCACCTCTGATTCCCCGCCTCTGATTCCCCATATCTGATTCCCTGCCTCTGTTTCCCCGCCTCTGATTCCCTACCTCTGTTTCCCCATATCTGATTCCCCGCCTCTGATTCCCCAACTCAAATACCCCGCCTCTGATTCCCCAGCTCTGATTCCCCGCCTCTGATTCCCCGCATCTGATTCCCTGACTCTGATTCCCCGCCTCTGATTCCAGGCCTCAGATTCCCATCATCTGATTCCGGCCTCTGATTCCCGGCCTCTGATTCCCTGCTTCTGATTCTGATTCCCTGCCTCTGATTCCCCATCTCTGATTCCGCACATCTGATTCCCTGCCTCTGATTCCCCACCTCTGATTCCCCATATCTGATTCCCCGCCTCTGTTTCCCCGCCTCTGATTCCCCGCCTCTGTTTCCCAATATCTAAGTCCCCACCTCTGATTCCCCAAATCTGATTCCCAACCTCTGTTTCCCCAGCTCTGATTCCCCGCCTCTGATTCCCCGTGTCTGATTCCCTGCCTCTGATTCCCCGCCTCTGATTCCCCGCCTCTGATTCCCTGCCACTGATTCCCTGCCCCTGATTCCCCACCTCTGATTCCCCATATCTGATTCCCCGCCTCTGTTTCCCCGCCTCTGATTCCCCGCCTCTGATTCCCCATATCTGATTCCCTTCCTCTGATTCTCCAACTCTGATTCCCCGCCTCTGATTCCCCAGCTCTGAATCCCCGCCTCTGATTCCCCGTGTCTGATTCCCTGCCTCTGATTCCCCGCCTTGATTCCCCATCTCTGATTCACAACCTCTGATTCCCCACCTCTGATTCCCTATATTTGATTCCCCGCCTCTGTTTCCCCGCCTCTGATTCCCCGCCTCTGATTCCCCATATCTGATTCCCCGCCTCTGATTGCCCACCTCTGATTCCCCGCCTCTGATTCGCCAGCTCTGATTCCCCGCCTCTGATTCCCCGCATCTGATTCCCTGCCTCTGATTCCCCGCCTCTGATTCCCCATCTGTGATTCACCGCCTTTGATTCGCCACCTCTGATTCCCCATATCTGATTCCCCACCTCTGTTTCCCGGCCTCTGATTCCCCGCCTCTGATTCTCCATATCTCATTCCCCGCCTCTGAATCCCCATCTCTGATTCCCGGACTCTGATTCCCCACCTCTGATTCCCGGCCTCTTATTCCCAGCATCTGATTCCTGGCCTCTGATTCCCGGCCTCTGATTCCCCGCTTCTGATTCTGATTCCCTGCCTCTGATTCCCCATCTCTGATTCCGCACATATGATTCCCTGCCTCTGATTCCCCCCCTCTGATTCCCCATATCTGATTCCCCGCCTCTGTTTCCCCGCCTCTGATTTCCCGCCTCTGTTTCCCTATATCTAATTCCCCACCTCTGATGCCCCAACTCTGATTCCCCGCCTCTGATTCCCCAGCTCTGATTCCCCGCCTCTGATTCCCCGCATCCGATTCCCCATATCTGATTCCCCGCCTCTGTTTCCCCGCCTCTGATTCCCCGCCTCTGTTTCCCCATATCTGATTCCCCACCTCTGATTCCCAACTATGATTCCCCGCCTCTGATTCCCCAGCTCTGATTCCCTGCGTCTGATTCCCTGCGTTCTATTCCCTGCCTCTGATTCCCCGCCTGTGATTCCCCATCACTGATTCACCACCTCTGATTCCCCACCTCTGATTCCCCATATCTAATTCCCCGCCTCTGTTTGCCCGCCTCTGATCCCCCGCCTCTGTTTCCCCATATCTGATTCCCCGTCTCTGAATCCCCAACTCTGATTCCCTGCCTCTGATTCCCCTGCTCTGATTCCCCGCCGTTGATTCCCCCCGTCTGATTCCCAGCCTCTGAATCCCGTGTCTGATTTCCTGCCTCTGATTTCCCGCCTCTGATTCCCCATCTCTGATTCCTCTGATTCCCCACATCTGATTCCCCATCTCTGAATCCGCACATCCGATTCCCTGCCTCTGATTCCCCAACTCTGATTCCCCACCTCTGATTCCCCAGCTCTGATTCCCCGCCTCAGATTCATCGCTTCTGATTCCCTGCCTCTGATTCCCCGCCTCTGATTCCCCATCTCTGATTCCCCACCTCTGATTCCCCGTGTCTGATTCCCTGCCTCTGATTCCCCGCCTCTGAATCCCAGCCTCTGATTCCCCATATCTGATTCCCCGCCTCTGATTCCCTGCCTCTGATTCCCCAGCTCTGATTCCCCGCCTTTGATTCCCCCCGTCTGATTCCCAGCCTCTGAATCCCCGTGTCTGATTTCCTGCCTCTGATTCCCCGCCTCTGATTCCCCATCTCTAATACCCCACCTCTGATTCCCCAACTCTAATACCCCGCCTCTGATTCCCCGCCTCTGATTCCCCATATCTGATTCCCTGCCTCTGATTCCCCAACTCTGATTTCCCGCCTCTGATTCCCCAGCTCTGAATCCCCGCCTCTGATTCCCCGCGTCTGATTCCCTGCCTCTGATTCCCCGCCTTGATTCCCCATCTCTGATTCACAACCTCTGATTCCCCACCTCTGATTCCCTATATTTGATTCCCCGCCTCTGTTTCCCCGCCTCTGATTCCCCGCCTCTGATTCCCCATATCTGATTCCCCGCCTCTGATTGCCCACCTCTGATTCCCAGCCTCTGATTCGCCAGCTCTGATTCCCCGCCTCTGATTCCCCGCATCTGATTCCCTGCCTCTGATTCCCCGCCTCTGATTCCCCATCTCTGATTCACCGCCTTTGATTCGCCACCTCTGATTTCCCATATCTGATTCCCCACCTCTGATTCCCAGCCTCTTATTCCCAGCATCTGATTCCCGGCCTCTGATTCCCGGCCTCTGATTCCCCGCTTCTGATTCTGATTCCCTGCCTCTTATTCCCCATCTCTGATTCCGCACATCTGTTTCCCTGCCTCTGATTCCCCACCTCTGATTCCCCATATATGATTCCCCGCCTCTGTTTCCCCGCCTCTGATTCCCCGCCTCTGTTTCCCTATATCTAATTCCCCACCTCTGATGCCCCAACTCTGATTCCCCGCCTCTGATTCCCCAGCTCTGATTCCCCGCCTCTGATTCCCTGCATCCGATTCCCCATATCTGATTCCCCGCCTCTGTTTCACCGCCTCTGATTCCCCGCCTCTGTTTCCCCATATCTGATTCCCGCCTCTGATTCCCAACTATGAATCCCCTCCTCTGATTCCCCAGCTCTGATTCCCTGCCTCTGATTCCCCGCGTCCTATTCCCTGCCTCTGATTCCCCGCCTGTGATTCCCCATCACTGATTCACCACCTCTGATTCCCTACCTCTGATTCCCCATATCTAATTCCCCGCCTCTGTTTGCCCGCCTCTGATTCCCCGCCTCTGTTTCCCCATATCTGATTCCCCGCCTCTGAATCCCCAACTCTGATTCCCTGCCTCAGATTCCCCAGCTCTGATTCCCCACCTTTGATTCCCCCCGTCTGATTCCCAGCCTCTGAATCCCCGTGTCTGATTTCCTGCCTCTGATTCCCCGCCTCTGATTCCCCATCTCTGATTCACCGCCTCTGAATCCCCACCTCTGATTCTCCCTCTCTGATTCCGCACATCCAATTCCCTGCCTCTGATTCCCCAACTCTGATTCCCCACCTCTGATTCCCCAGCTCTGATTCCCCACCTCAGATTCCCCGCGTCTGATTCCCTGCCTCTGATTCCCCATATCTGATTCCCCGCCTCTGATTCCCCAACTCTGATTCCCCGCTTCTGATTCCCCAGCTCTGAATCCCCGCCTCTGATTCCCCGCGTCTGATTCCCTGCCTCTGATTCCCCGCCTCTGATTTCCCATCTGTGATTCACAACCTCTGATGCCCCACCTCTGATTCCCCATATCTGATTCCCTGCCTATGTTTCCCTGCCTCTGATTCCCCACCTCTGTTTCCCCATATCTGATTCCCCGCCTCTGATTCCCCAACTCTAATACCCCACCTCTGATTCCCCAGCTCTGATTCCCCGCCTCTGATTCCCCGCATCTGATTCCCTGCCTCTGATTCCCCGCCTCTGATTCCAGGCCTCTGATTCCCAGCATCTGATTCCGGCCTCTGATTCCCGGCCTCTGATTCCCTTCTTCTGATTCTGATTCCCTGCCTCTGATTCCCCATATCTGATTCCCTGCCTCTGTTTCCCCGCCTCTGATTCCCCGCCTCTGATTCCCAACTCTGATTCCCCGCCTCTGATTCCCCAGCTCTGATTCCCCGTGTTTGATTCCCTGCCTCTGATTCCCTGCCCTGATTCCCCATCTCTGTTTCACCGCCTTTGATTCGCCACCTCTGATTCCCCATATCTGATTCCCCGCCTCAGTTTCCCCGACTCTGATTCCCTGCCTCTGATTCCCAACCTCTGATTCCACACCTCTGATTCCCCATATCTGATTCCCCGCCTCTATTTCCCCATATCTGATTCCCCGCCTCTGATTCCCCAACTCTGATTCCCCGCCTCTGATTCCCCAGCTCTGATTCCCCGACTCTGATTCCCGGCATCCGATTCCCTGCCTCTGATTCCCCGCCTCTGATTCCCCATCTCTGATTCCCCGCCTCTGATTCCCCGTGTCTGATTTCCTGCCTTTGATTCCCCGCCTCTGATTCCCCGCCTATGATTCCCTGCCACTGATTTCCTGCCCCTGATTCCCCACCTCTGTTTCCCCACATCTGATTCCCCGCCTCTGTTTCCCCGACTCTGATTCCCCGCCTCTTATTCCCCATATCTGATTCCCTGCCTCTGATTCCCCAACTCTGATTCCCCGCCTCTGATTCCCCAGCTCTGAATCCCCGCCTCTGATTCCACGCGTCTGATTCCCTGCCTCTGATTCCCCGCCTTGATTCCCCATCTCTGATTCACAACCTCTGATTCCCCACCTCTGATTCCCTATATTTGATTCCCTGCCTCTGTTTCCCCGCCTCTGATTCCCCGCCTCTGATTCCCCATATCTGATTCCCCGCCTCTGATTGCCCACCTCTGATTCCCAGCCTCTGATTCGCCAGCTCTGATTCCCCGCCTCTGATTCCCCGTGTCTGATTCCCTGCCTCTGATTCCCCGCCTCTGATTCCCCGCCTCTGATTCCCTGCCACTGATTCCCTACCCCTGATTCCCCAATTCTGATTCCCCATATCTGATTCCCCGCCTCTGTTTCCCCGCCTCTGATTCCCCGCCTCTGATTCCCCATATCTGATTCCCTGCCTCTGATTCCCCAACTCTGATTCACCGCCTCTGATTCCCCAACTCTGAATCCCCGCCTCTGATTCCCCATCTGTGATTCACCGCCTTTGATTCGCCACCTCTGATTCCCCATCTCTGATTCCGCACATCCGATTCCCTGCCTATGTTTCCCCACCTCTGATTCCCCGCCTCTGATTCCACATATCTGATTCCCTGCCTCTGTTTCCCCGCCTCTGATTCCCTACCTCTGTTTCCCCATATCTGATTCCCCGCCTCTGATTCCCCAACTCAAATACCCCGCCTCTGATTCCCCAGCTCTGATTCCCCGCCTCTGATTCCCCGCATCTGATTCCCTGACTCTGATTCCCCGCCTCTGATTCCAGGCCTCTGATTCCCATCATCTGATTCCGGCCTCTGATTCCCGGCCTCTGATTCCCTGCTTCTGATTCTGATTCCCTGCCTCTGATTCCCCATCTCTTATTCCGCACATCTGATTCCCTGCCTCTGATTCCCCACCTCTGATTCCCCATATCTGATTCCCCGCCTCTGTTTCCCCGCCTCTGATTCCCCGCCTCTGTTTCCCAATATCTAAGTCCCCACCTCTGATTCCCCAAATCTGATTCCCAACCTCTGTTTCCCCAGCTCTGATTCCCCGCCTCTGATTCCCCGTGTCTGATTCCCTGCCTCTGATTCCCCGCCTCTGATTCCCCGCCTCTGATTCCCTGCCACTGATTCCCTGCCCCTGATTCCCCACCTCTGATTCCCCATATCTGATTCCCCGCCTCTGTTTCCCCGCCTCTGATTCCCCGCCTCTGATTCCCCATATCTGATTCCCTTCCTCTGATTCTCCAACTCTGATTCCCCGCCTCTGATTCCCCAGCTCTGAATCCCCGCCTCTGATTCCCCGTGTCTGATTCCCTGCCTCTGATTCCCCGCCTTGATTCCCCATCTCTGATTCACAACCTCTGATTCCCCACCTCTGATTCCCTATATTTGATTCCCCGCCTCTGTTTCCCCGCCTCTGATTCCCCGCCTCTGATTCCCCATATCTGATTCCCCGCCTCTGATTGCCCACCTCTGATTCCCCGCCTCTGATTCGCCACCTCTGATTCCCCATATCTGATTCCCAACCTCTGTTTCCCGGCCTCTGATTCCCCGCCTCTGATTCTCCATATCTCATTCCCCGCCTCTGAATCCCCATCTCTGATTCCCGGACTCTGATTCCCCACCTCTGATTCCCGGCCTCTTATTCCCAGCATCTGATTCCTGGCCTCTGATTCCCGGCCTCTGATTCCCCGCTTCTGATTCTGATTCCCTGCCTCTGATTCCCCATCTCTGATTCCGCACATCTGATTCCCTGCCTCTGATTCCCCCCCTCTGATTCCCCATATCTGATTCCCCGCCTCTGTTTCCCCGCCTCTGATTTCCCGCCTCTGCTTCCCTATATCTAATTCCCCACCTCTGATGCCCCAACTCTGATTCCCCGCCTCTGATTCCCCAGCTCTGATTCCCCGCCTCTGATTCCCCGCATCCGATTCCCCATATCTGATTCCCCGCCTCTGTTTCCCCGCCTCTGATTCCCCGCCTCTGTTTCCCCATATCTGATTCCCCACCTCTGATTCCCAACTATGATTCCCCGCCTCTGATTCCCCAGCTCTGATTCCCTGCGTCTGATTCCCTGCGTTCTATTCCCTGCCTCTGATTCCCCGCCTGTGATTCCCCATCACTGATTCACCACCTCTGATTCCCCACCTCTGATTCCCCATATCTAATTCCCCGCCTCTGTTTGCCCGCCTCTGATCCCCCGCCTCTGTTTCCCCATATCTGATTCCCCGTCTCTGAATCCCCAACTCTGATTCCCTGCCTCTGATTCCCCTGCTCTGATTCCCCGCCGTTGATTCCCCCGTCTGATTCCCAGCCTCTGAATCCCGTGTCTGATTTCCTGCCTCTGATTTCCCGCCTCTGATTCCCCATCTCTGATTCCTCTGATTCCCCACATCTGATTCCCCATCTCTGAATCCGCACATCCGATTCCCTGCCTCTGATTCCCCAACTCTGATTCCCCACCTCTGATTCCCCAGCTCTGATTCCCCGCCTCAGATTCATCGCTTCTGATTCCCTGCCTCTGATTCCCCGCCTCTGATTCCCCATCTCTGATTCCCCACCTCTGATTCCCCATATCTGATTCCCTGCCTCTGATTCCCCAACTCTGATTCCCCGCCTCTGATTCCCCAGCTCTGAATCCCCGCCTCTGATTCCACGCGTCTGATTCCCTGCCTCTGATTCCCCGCCTTGATTCCCCATCTCTGATTCACAACCTCTGATTCCCCACCTCTGATTCCCTATATTTGATTCCCTGCCTCTGTTTCCCCGCCTCTGATTCCCCGCCTCAAATTTCCCCATATCTGATTCCCCGCCTCTGATTGCCCACCTCTGATTCCCAGCCTCTGATTCGCCAGCTCTGATTCCCCGCCTCTGATTCCCCGCATCTGATTCCCTGCCTCTGATTCCCCGCCTCTGATTCCCCATCTCTGATTCACCGCCTTTGATTCGCCACCTCTGATTCCCCATATCTGATTCCCCACCTCTGATTCCCGGCCTCTTATTCCCAGCATCTGATTCCCGGCCTCTGATTCCCGGCCTCTGATTCCCCGCTTCTGATTCTGATTCCCCACCTCTGATTCCCCATATCTGATTCCCCGCCTCTGTTTCCCCGCCTCTGATTCCCCGCCTCTGTTTCCCTATATCTAATTCCCCACCTCTGATGCCCCAACTCTGATTCCCCGCCTCTGATTCCCCAGCTCTGATTCCCCGCCTCTGATTCCCTGCATCCGATTCCCCATATCTGATTCCCCGCCTCTGTTTCACCGCCTCTGATTCCCCGCCTCTGTTTCCCCATATCTGATTCCCGCCTCTGATTCCCAACTATGAATCCCCTCCTCTGATTCCCCAGCTCTGATTCCCTGCCTCTGATTCCCCGCGTCCTATTCCCTGCCTCTGATTCCCCGCCTCTGATTCCCCATCTGTGATTCACAACCTCTGATACCCCACCTCAGATTCCCCATATCTGATTCCCCGCCTCTGAATCCCCAACTCTGATTCCCTGCCTCAGATTCCCCAGCTCTGATTCCCCGCCTTTGATTCCCCCCGTCTGATTCCCAGCCTCTGAATCCCCGTGTCTGATTTCCTGCCTCTGATTCCCCGCCTCTGATTCCCCATCTCTGATTCACCGCCTCTGATTCCCCACCTCTGATTCCCCCTCTCTGATTCCGCACATCCAATTCCCTGCCTCTGATTCCCCAACTCTGATTCCCCACCTCTGATTCCCCAGCTCTGATTCCCCGCCTCAGATTCCCCGCGTCTGATTCCCTGCCTCTGATTCCCCGCCTCTGATTCCCTGCCTCTGATTCCCCATATCTGATTCCCCGCCTCTGATTCCCCAACTCTGATTCCCCGCTTCTGATTCCCCAGCTCTGAATCCCCGCCTCTGATTCCCCGCGTCTGATTCCCTGCCTCTGATTCCCCGCCTCTGATTCCCCATCTGTGATTCACAACTTCTGATGCCCCACCTCTGATTCCCCATATCTGATTCCCTGCCTCTGTTTCCCCGCCTCTGATTCCCCAACTCTAATACCCCGCCTCTGATTCCCCAGCTCTGATTCCCCGCCTCTGATTCCCCGCATCTGATTCCCTGCCTCTGATTCCCCGCCTCTGAATCCAGGCCTCTGATTCCCAGCATCTGATTCCGGCCTCTGATTCCCGGCCTCTGATTCCCTTCTTCTGATTCTGATTCCCTGCCTCTGATTCCCTGCCTCTGATTCCGCACATCTCATTCCCTGCCTCTGATTCCCCACCTCTGATTCCCCATATCTGATTCCCCGCCTCTGTTTCCCCGCCTCTGATTCCCCGCCTCTGTTTCCCAATATCTAAGTCCCCACCTCTGATTCCCCAAATCTGATTCCCCACCTCTGATTCCCCAGCTCTGATTCCCCATATCTGATTCCCCGCCTCTGTTTCCCCGCCTCGGATTCCCCGCCTCTGTTTCCCCATATCTGATTCCCGGCCTCTGATTCCCCGCCTCTGATTCCCCATATCTGATTCCCTGCCTCTGATTCCACGCCTCTGATTCCCCATATCTGATTCCCTGCCTCTGATTCCCCAACTCTGATTCCCCGCCTCTGATTCCCTAGCTCTGAATCCCCGCCTCTGTTTCCCCGCGTCTGATTCCCTGCCTCTGATTCCCCGCCTTGATTCCCCATCTCTGATTCACAACCTCTGATTCCCCACCTCTGATTCCCTATATTTGATTCCCCGCCTCTGTTTCCCCGCCTCTGATTCCCCGCCTCTGATTCCCCATATCTGATTCCCTGCCTCTGATTGCACACCTCTGATTCCCAGCCTCTGATTCGCCAGCTCTGATTCCCCGCCTCTGATTCCCCGCATCTGATTCCCTGCCTCTGATTCCCCGCCTCTGATTCCCCATCTCTGATTCACCGCCTTTGATTCGCCACCTCTGATTCCCCATATCTGATTCCCCACCTCTGTTTCCCCGCCTCTTATTCCCCGCCTCTGATACTCCATATCCCATTCCCCGCCTCTGAATCCCCATCTCTGATTCCCGGACTCTGATTCCCCTCCTCTGATTCCCGGCCTCTTATTCCCAGCATCTGATTCCCGGCCTCTGATTCCCGGCCTCTGATTCCCCGCTTCTGATTCCCTGCCTCTGATTCCCCATCTCTGATTCCGCACATCTGATTCCCTGCCTCTGATCCCCCACCTCTGATTCCCCATATCTGATTCCCCGCCTCTGTTTCCCCGCATCTGATTCCCTGCCTCTGTTTCCCTATATCTAATTCCCCACCTCTGATGCCCCAACTCTGATTCCCCGCCTCTGATTCCCCAGCTCTGATTCCCCGCCTCTGATTCCCTGCATCCGATTCCCCATATCTGATTCCCTGCCTCTGTTTCCCCGCCTCTGATTCCCCGCCTCTGTTTCCCCATATCTGATTCCCGCCTCTGATTCCCAACTATGATTCCCCGCCTCTGATTCCCCAGCTCTGATTCCCTCCCTCTGATTCCCCGCGTTCTATTCCCTGCCTCTGATTCCCCGCCTGTGATTCCCCATCACTGATTCACCACCTCTGATTCCCTACCTCTGATTCCCCATATCTAATTCCCCGCCTCTGTTTGCCCGCCTATGATTCCCCGCCTCTGTTTCCCCATATCTGATTCCCCGCCTCTGAATCCCCAACTCTGATTCCCTGCCTCAGATTCCCCAGCTCTGATTCCCCGCCTCAGATTCCCCGCGTCTGATTCCCTGCCTCTGATTCCCAGCCTCTAAATCCCCGTGTCTGATTTCCTGCCTCTGATTCCCCGCCTCTGATTCCCCATCTCTGATTCACCGCCTCTGATTCCCCACCTCTGATTCCCCATCTCTGATTCCGCACATCCAATTCCCTGCCTCTGATTCCCCAACTCTGATTCCCCACCTCTGATTCCCCAGCTCTGATTCCCCGCCTCAGATTCCCCGCGTCTGATTCCCTGCCTCTGATTCCCCGCCTCTGATTCCCTGCCTCTGATTCCCCATATCTGATTCCCCACCTCTGATTCCCCAACTCTGATTCCCCGCTTCTGATTCCCCAGCTCTGAATCCCCGCCTCTGATTCCCCGCGTCTGATTCCCTGCCTCTGATTCCCCGCCTCTGATTCCCCATCTGTGATTCACAACCTCTGATGCCCCACCTCTGATTCCCCATATCTGATTCCCCGCGTCTGTTTCCCCGCCTCTGATTCCCCGCCTCTGATTCCCCATATCTGATTCCCCGCCTCTGATTGCCCACCTCTGATTCCCCGCGTCTGATACCCTGCCTCTGATTCCCCGCCTCTGATTCCCCATCTCTGATTCACCACCTCTGATTCCCGGCCTCTGATTCCCCATCTCTGATTCCGCACATCCGATTCCCTGCCTATGTTTCCCCACCTCTGATTCCCCGCCTCTGATTCCCCATATCTGATTCCCTGCCTCTGTTTCCCCGCCTCTGATTCCCTACCTCTGTTTCCCCATATCTGATTCCCTGACTCTGATTCCCCGCCTCTGATTCCAGGCCTCTGATTCCCATCATCTGATTCCGGCCTCTGATTCCCGGCCTATGATTCCCTGCTTCTGATTCTGATTCCCTGCCTCTGATTCCCCATCTCTGATTCCGCACATCTGATTCCCTGACTCTGATTCCCCACCTCTGATTCCCCATCTCTGATTCCGCACATCTGATTCCCCGCCTCTGATTCCCCGCCTCTGTTTCCCAATATCTAAGTCCCCACCTCTGATTCCCCAAATCTGATTCCCCACCTCTGATTCCCCAGCTCTGATTCCCCGCCTCTGATGCCCCGCATCTGATTCCCTGCATCTGATTCCAAGCCTCTGATTCCCTGCCTCTGATTCCCAACCTCTGATTCCCCACCTCTGATTCCCCATATCTGATTCCCCGCCTCTGTTTCCCCGCCTCGGTTTCCCCGCCTCAGTTTCCCCATATCTGATTCCCGGCCTCTGATTCCCCGCCTCTGATTCCCCGCCTCTGATTCCCTGCCTCTGATTCCCCATCTCCGATTCCGCACATCTGATTCCCTTCCTCTGATTCCCCGCCTCTGATTCCCCGCCTCTGATTCCCTGCCTCTGATTCCCAACCTCTGATTCCCCACCTCTGATTCCCCATAACTGTTTCCCCGCCTCTGTTTCCCCGCCTCTGATTCCCCGCCTCTGATTCCCAACTCTGATTCCCCGCCTCTGATTCCCCAGCTCTGATTCCCCGTGTTTGATTCCCTGCCTCTGATTCCCTGCCCTGATTCCCCATCTCTGTTTCACCGCCTTTGATTCGCCACCTCTGATTCCACATATCTGATTCCCCGCCTCTGTTTCCCCGACTCTGATTCCCTTCCTCTGATTCCCAACCTCTGATTCCACACCTCTGATTCCCCATATCTGATTCCCCGCCTCTGTTTCCCCGCCTCTGATTCCCCGCCTCTGATTCCCCATATCTGATTCCCTGCCTCTGATTCCCCAACTCTGATTCCCCGCCTCTGATTCCCCAGCTCTGAATCCCCGCCTCTGATTCCCCGTGTCTGATTCCCTGCCTCTGATTCCCCGCCTTGATTCCCCATCTCTGATTCACAACCTCTGATTCCCCACCTCTGATTCCCTATATTTGATTCCCCGCCTCTGTTTCCCCGCCTCTGATTCCCCGCCTCTGATTCCCCATATCTGATTCCCCGCCTCTGATTGCCCACCTCTGATTCCCCGCCTCTGATTCGCCAGCTCTGATTCCCCACCTCTGATTCCCCGCATCTGATTCCCTGCCTCTGATTCCCCGCCTCTGATTCCCCATCTGTGATTCACCGCCTTTGATTCGCCACCTCTGATTCCCCATATCTGATTCCCCACCTCTGTTTCCCGGCCTCTGATACCCCGCCTCTGATTCTCCATATCTCATTCCCCGCCTCTAAATCCCCATCTCTGATTCCCGGACTCTGATTCCCCACCTCTGATTCCCGGCCTCTTATTCACAGCATCTGATTCCCGGCCTCTGATTCCCGGCCTCTGATTCCCCGCTTCTGATTCTGATTCCCTGCCTCTGATTCCCCATCTCTGATTCCGCACATCTGATTCCCTGCCTCTGATTCCCCCCCTCTGATTCCCCATATCTGATTCCCCGCCTCTGTTTCCCCGCCTCTGATTTCCCGCCTCTGTTTCCCTATATCTAATTCCCCACCTCTGATGCCCCAACTCTGATACCCCGCCTCTGATTCCCCAGCTCTGATTCCCCGCCTCTGATTCCCCGCATCCGATTCCCCATATCTGATTCCCCGCGTCTGTTTCCCCGCCTCTGATTCCCCGCCTCTGTTTCCCCATATCTGATTCCCCACCTCTGATTCCCAACTATGATTCCCCGCCTCTGATTCCCCAGCTCTGATTCCCTGCATCTGATTCCCTGCGTTCTATTCCCTGCCTCTGATTCCCCGCCTGTGATTCCCCATCACTGATTCACCACCTCTGATTCCCCACCTCTGATTCCCCATATCTAATTCCCCGCCTCTGTTTGCCCGCCTCTGATTCCCCGCCTCTGTTTCCCCATATCTGATTCCCCGTCTCTGAATCCCCAACTCTGATTCCCTGCCTCTGATTCCCCTGCTCTGATTCCCCGCCTTTGATTCCCCCCGTCTGATTCCCACCCTCTGAATCCCCGTGTCTGATTTCCGGCCTCTGATTTCCCGCCTCTGATTCCCCATCTCTGATTCCTCTGATTCCCCACATCTGATTCCCCATCTCTGAATCCGCACATCCGATTCCCTGCCTCTGATTCCCCGCCTCTGATTCCCCATCTCTGATTCCCCACCTCTGATTCCCCGTGTCTGATTCCCTGCCTCTGATTCCCCGCCTCTGAATCCCAGCCTCTGATTCCCCATATCTGATTCCCCGCCTCTGATTCCCTGCCTCTGATTCCCCAGCTCTGATTCCCCGCCTTTGATTCCCCCCGTCTGATTCCCAGCCTCTGAATCCCCGTGTCTGATTTCCTGCCTCTGATTCCCCGCCTCTGATTCCCCATCTCTGATTCACCGCCTCTGATTCCCCATCTCTGATTCCCCACCTCTGATTCCCCATATCTGATTCCCTGCCTCTGTTTCCCCGCCTCTGATTCCCCACCTCTGTTTCCCCATATCTGATTCCCCGCCTCTGATTCCCCAACTCTAATACCCCACCTCTGATTCCCCAGCTCTGATTCCCCGCCTCTGATTCCCCGCATCTGATTCCCTGCCTCTGATTCCCCGCCTCTGATTCCAGGCCTCTGATTCCCAGCATCCGATTCCGTCCTCTGATTCCCGGCCTCTGATTCCCTGCTTCTGATTCTGATTCCCTGCCTCTGATTCCCCATCTCTGATTCCGCACATCTGATTCCTTGCCTCTGATTCCCCACCTCTGATTCCCCATATCTGATTCCCCGCCTGGGTTTCCCCGCCTCTGATTCCCCGCCTCTGTTTCCCAATATCTAAGTCCCCGCATCTGATTCCCCAAATCTGATTCCCCACATCTGATTCCCCAGCTCTGATTCCCCGCCTCTGATTCCCCGCATCTGATTCCCTGCATCTGATTCCAAGCCTCTGATTCCCTGCCTCTGATTCCCAACCTCTGATTCCCCACCTCTGATTCCCCATATCTGATTCCCCGCCTCTGTTTCCCCGCCTCGGATTCCCCGCCTCTGTTTCCCCATATCTGATTCCCGGCCTCTGATTCCCCGCCTCTGATTCCCCGCCTCTGATTCCCTGCCTCTGATTCCCCATCTCCGATTCCGCACATCTGATTCCCTTCCTCTGATTCCCCGCCTCTTATTCCCCGCCTCTGATTCCCTGCCTCTGATTCCCAACCTCGGATTCCCCACCTCTGATTCCCCATATCTGATTCCCCGCCTCTGTTTCCCCGACTCTGATTCCCTGCCTCTGATTCCCAACTCTGATTCCCCGCCTCTGATTCCCCAGCTCTGATTCCCCGTGTTTGATTCCCTGCCTCTGATTCCCTGCCCTGATTCCCCATCTCTGTTTCACCGCCTTTGATTCGCCACCTCTGATTCCCCATATCTGATTCCCCGCCTCTGTTTCCCCGACTCTGATTCCCTGCCTCTGATTCCCAACCTCTGATTCCACACCTCTGATTCCCCATATCTGATTCCCCGCCTCTATTTCCCCATATCTGATTCCCCGCCTCTGATTCCCCAACTCTGATTCCCCGCCTCTGATTCCCCAGCTCTGATTCCCCGACTCTGATTCCCGGAGTCCGATTCCCTGCCTCTGATTCCCCGCCTCTGATTCCCCATCTCTGATTCCCCGCCTCCGATTCCCCGTGTCTGATTCCCTGCCTCTGATTCCCCGCCTCTGATTCCCCGCCTCTGATTCCCTGCCACTGATTCCCTACCCCTGATTCCCCAATTCTGATTCCCCATATCTGATTCCACGCCTCTGTTTCCCCGCCTCTGATTCCCCGCCTCTGATTCCCCATATCTGATTCCCTTCCTCTGATTCCCCAACTCTGATTCACCGCCTCTGATTCCCCAGCTCTGAATCCCCGCCTCTGATTCCCCGCGTCTGATTCCCTGCCTCTGATTCCCCGCCTTGATTCCCCATCTCTGATTCACAACCTCTGATTCCCCACCTCTGATTCCCTATATTTGATTCCCCGCCTCTGTTTCCCCGCCTCTGATTCGCAACCTCTAATTCCCCACCTCTGATTCCCCATATCTGATTCCCCGCCTCTGTTACCCTGCCTCTGATTCCCGGCCTCTGTTTCCCCATATCTGATTCCCCTCCTCTGATTCCCCAACTCTGATTCCCCGCCTCTGATTCCCCAGCTCTGATTCCCCGCCTTTTATTCCCGGCCTCTGATTCCCTGCCACTGATTCCCCGCCCCTGATTCCCCACCTCTGATTCCCCATATCTGATTCCCCGCCTCTGTTTCCCCAGCTCTGATTCCCCACCTCTGATTCCCCAGCTCTGATTCCCTGCCACTGATTCCCCACCCCTGATTCCCCACCTCTGATTTCCCATATCTGATTCCCCGCCTCTGTTTCCCCAGCTCTGATTCCCTGCCTCTGATTCCCTGCCCTGATTCCCCATTTCTGTTTCACCGCCTTTGATTCGCCACCTCTGATTCCCCATATCTGATTCCCCGCCTCTGTTTCCCCGCCTCTGATTCCCTGCCTCTGATTCCCAACCTCTGATTCCACACCTCTGATTCCCCATATCTGATTCCCCGCCTCTATTTCCCCGTATCTGATTCCCCGCCTCTGATTCCCCAACTCTGATACCCCGCCTCTGATTCCCCAGCTCTGATTCCCCGCCTCTGATTCCCGGCGTCCGATTCCCTGCCTCTGATTCCCCGCCTCTGATTCCCCATCTCTGATTCTCCATATCTGATTCCCCGCCTCTGAATCCCCATCTCTGATTCCCGGACTCTGATTCCCTGCCTCTGATTCCCCGCATCTGATTCCCTGCCTCTGATTCCCCGCCTCTGATTCCAGGCCTCTGATTCCCAGCATCTGATTCCGTCCTCTGATTCCCGGCCTCTGATTCCCTGCTTCTGATTCTGATTCCCTGCCTCTGATTCCCCATCTCTGATTCCGCACATCTTATTCCTTGCCTCTGATTCCCCACCTCTGATTCCCCATATCTGATTCCCCGCCTGGGTTTCCCCGCCTCTGATTCCCCGCCTCTGTTTCCCAATATCTAAGTCCCCGCATCTGATTCCCCAAATCTGATTCCCCACCTCTGATTCCCCAGCTCTGATTCCCCGCCTCAGATTCCCCGCGTCTGATTCCCTGCCTCTGATTCCCCGCCTCTGATTCCCTGCCTCTGCTTCCCCATATCTGATTCCCCGCCTCTGATTCCCCAACTCTGATTCCCCGCTTCTGATTCCCCAGCTCTGAATCCCCGCCTCTGATTCCCCGCGTCTGATTCCCTGCCTCTGATTCCCCGCCTCTGATTCCCCATCTGTGATTCACAACCTCTGATGCCCCACCTCTGATTCCCCATATCTGATTCCCCGCCTCTGTTTCCCCGCCTCTGATTCCCCGCCTCTGATTCCCCATATCTGATTCCCCGCCTCTGATTGTCCACCTCTGATTCCCCGCGTCTGATACCCTGCCTCTGATTCCCCGCCTCTGATTCCCCATCTCTGATTCACCACCTCTGATTCCCGGCCTCTGATTCCCCATCTCTGATTCCGCACATCCGATTCCCTGCCTATGTTTCCCCACCTCTGATTCCCCGCCTCTGATTCCCCATATCTGATTCCCTGCCTCTGTTTCCCCGCCTCTGATTCCCTACCTCTGTTTCCCCATATCTGATTCCCCGCCTCTGATTCCCCAACTCAAATACCCCGCCTCTGATTCCCCAGCTCTGATTCCCCGCCTCTGATTCCCCGCATCTGATTCCCTGACTCTGATTCCCCGCCTCTGATTCCAGGCCTCTGATTCCCATCATCTGATTCCGGCCTCTGATTCCCGGCCTCTGATTCCCTGCTTCTGATTCTGATTCCCTGCCTCTGATTCCCCATCTCTGATTCCGCACATCTGATTCCCTGCCTCTGATTCCCCACCTCTGATTCCCCATATCTGATTCCCCGCCTCTGTTTCCCCGCCTCTGATTCCCCGCCTCTGTTTCCCAATATCTAAGTCCCCACCTCTGATTCCCCAAATCTGATTCCCCACCTCTGTTTCCCCAGCTCTGATTCCCCGCCTCTGATGCCCCGCATCTGATTCCCTGCATCTGATTCCAAGCCTCTGATTCCCTGCCTCTGATTCCCAACCTCTGATTCCCCACCTCTGATTCCCCATATCTGATTCCCCGCCTCTGTTTCCCCACCTCGGATTCCCCGCCTCAGTTTCCCCATATCTGATTCCCGGCCTCTGATTCCCCGCCTCTGATTCCCCGCCTCTGATTCCCTGCCTCTGATTCCCCATCTCCGATTCCGCACATCTGATTCCCTTCCTCTGATTCCCCGCCTCTGATTCCCCGCCTCTGATTCCCTGCCTCTGATTCCCAACCTCTGATTCCCCACCTCTGATTCCCCATATCTGATTCCCCGCCTCTGTTTCCCCGCCTCTGATTCCCCACCTCTGATTCCCAACTCTGATTCCCCGCCTCTGATTCCCCAGCTCTGATTCCCCGTGTTTGATTCCCTGCCTCTGATTCCCTGCCCTGATTCCCCATCTCTGTTTCACCGCCTTTGATTCGCCACCTCTGATTCCACATATCTGATTCCCCGCCTCTGTTTCCCCGACTCTGATTCCCTTCCTCTGAATCCCAACCTCTGATTCCACACCTCTGATTCCCCATATCTGATTCCCCGCCTCTATTTCCCCATATCTGAATCCCCGCCTCTGATTCCCCAACTCTGATTCCCCGCCTCTGATTCCCCAGCTCTGATTCCCCGACTCTGATTCCCGGCGTCCGATTCCCTGCCTCTGATTCCCCGCCTCTGATTCCCCATCTCTGATTCCCCGCCTCTGATTCCCCGTGTCTGATTCCCTGCCTCTGATTCCCCGCCTCTGATTCCCCGCCTCTGATTCCCTGCCACTGATTCCCTGCCCCTGATTCCCCACCTCTGATTCCCCATATCTGATTCCCCGCCTCTGTTTCCCCGCCTCTGATTCCCCGCCTCTGATTCCCCATATCTGATTCCCTTCTGCTGATTCTCCAACTCTGATTCCCCGCCTCTGATTCCCCAGCTCTGAATCCCCGCCTCTGATTCCCCGTGTCTGATTCCCTGCCTCTGATTCCCCGCCTTGATTCCCCATCTCTGATTCACAACCGCTGATTCCCCACCTCTGATTCCCTATATTTGATTCCCCGCCTCTGTTTCCCCGCCTCTGATTCCCCGCCTCTGATTCCCCATATCTGATTCCCCGCCTCTGATTGCCCACCTCTGATTCCCCGCCTCTGATTCGCCAGCTCTGATTCCCCGCCTCTGATTCCCCGCATCTGATTCCCTGCCTCTGATTCCCCGCCTCTGATTCCCCATCTGTGATTCACCGCCTTTGATTCGCCACCTCTGATTCCCCATATCTGATTCCCCACCTCTGTTTCCCGGCCTCTGATTCCCCGCCTCTGATTCTCCATATCTCATTCCCCGCCTCTGAATCCCCATCTCTGATTCCCGGACTCTGATTCCCCACCTCTGATTCCCGGCCTCTTATTCCCAGCATCTGATTCCTGGCCTCTGATTCCCGGCCTCTGATTCCCCGCTTCTGATTCTGATTCCCTGCCTCTGATTCCCCATCTCTGATTCCGCACATCTGATTCCCTGCCTCTGATTCCCCCCCTCTGATTCCCCATATCTGATTCCCCGCCTCTGTTTCCCCGCCTCTGATTTCCCGCCTCTGTTTCCCTATATCTAATTCCCCACCTCTGATGCCCCAACTCTGATTCCCCGCCTCTGATTCCCCAGCTCTGATTCCCCGCCTCTGATTCCCCGCATCCGATTCCCCATATCTGATTCCCCGCCTCTGTTTCCCCGCCTCTGATTCCCCGCCTCTGTTTCCCCATATCTGATTCCCCACCTCTGATTCCCAACTATGATTCCCCGCCTCTGATTCCCAGCTCTGATTCCCTGCGTCTGATTCCCTGCGTTCTATTCCCTGCCTCTGATTCCCCGCCTGTGATTCCCCATCACTGATTCACCACCTCTGATTCCCCACCTCTGATTCCCCATATCTAATTCCCCGCCTCTGTTTGCCCGCCTCTGATCCCCCGCCTCTGTTTCCCCATATCTGATTCCCCGTCTCTGAATCCCCAACTCTGATTCCCTGCCTCTGATTCCCCTGCTCTGATTCCCCGCCGTTGATTCCCCCCGTCTGATTCCCAGCCTCTGAATCCCGTGTCTGATTTCCTGCCTCTGATTTCCCGCCTCTGATTCCCCATCTCTGATTCCTCTGATTCCCCACATCTGATTCCCCATCTCTGAATCCGCACATCCGATTCCCTGCCTCTGATTCCCCAACTCTGATTCCCCACCTCTGATTCCCCAGCTCTGATTCCCCGCCTCAGATTCATCGCTTCTGATTCCCTGCCTCTGATTCCCCGCCTCTGATTCCCCATCTCTGATTCCCCACCTCTGATTCCCCGTGTCTGATTCCCTGCCTCTGATTCCCCGCCTCTGAATCCCAGCCTCTGATTCCCCATATCTGATTCCCCGCCTCTGATTCCCTGCCTCTGATTCCCCAGCTCTGATTCCCCGCCTTTGATTCCCCCCGTCTGATTCCCAGCCTCTGAATCCCCGTGTCTGATTTCCTGCCTCTGATTCCCCGCCTCTGATTCCCCATCTCTGATTCACCGCCTCTGATTCCCCATCTCTGATTCCCCACCTCTGATTCCCCATATCTGATTCCCTGCCTCTGTTTCCCCGCCTCTGATTCCCCACCTCTGTTTCCCCATATCTGATTCCCCGCCTCTGATTCCCCAACTCTAATACCCCACCTCTGATTCCCCAGCTCTGATTCCCCGCCTCTGATTCCCCGCATCTGATTCCCTGCCTCTGATTCCCCGCCTCTGATTCCAGGCCTCTGATTCCCAGCATCTGATTCAGTCCTCTGATTCCCGGCCTCTGATTCCCTGCTTCTGATTCTGATTCCCTGCCTCTGATTCCCCATCTCTGATTCCGCACATCTGATTCCTTGCCTCTGATTCCCCACCTCTGATTCCCCATATCTGATTCCCCGCCTGGGTTTCCCCGCCTCTGATTCCCCGCCTCTGTTTCCCAATATCTAAGTCCCCGCATCTGATTCCCCAAATCTGATTCCCCACCTCTGATTCCCCAGCTCTGATTCCCCGCCTCTGATTCCCCGCATCTGATTCCCTGCATCTGATTCCAAGCCTCTGATTCCCTGCCTCTGATTCCCAACCTCTGATTCCCCACCTCTGATTCCCCATATCTGATTCCCCGCCTCTGTTTCCCCGCCTCGGATTCCCCGCCTCTGTTTCCCCATATCTGATTCCCGGCCTCTGATTCCCCGCCTCTGATTCCCCGCCTCTGATTCCCTGCCTCTGATTCCCCATCTCCGATTCCGCACATCTGATTCCCCGACTCTGATTCCCCGCCTCTGATTCCCTGCCTCTGATTCCCTGCCACTGATTCCCTGCCCCTGATTCCCCACCTCTGATTCCCCATATCTGATTCCCCGCCTCTGTTTCCCCGCCTCTGATTCCCCGCCTCTGATTCCCCATATCTGATTCCCTTCCTCTGATTCTCCAACTCTGATTCCCCGCCTCTGATTCCCCAGCTCTGAATCCCCGCCTCTGATTCCCCGTGTCTGATTCCCTGCCTCTGATTCCCCGCCTTGATTCCCCATCTCTGATTCACAACCTCTGATTCCCCACCTCTGATTCCCTATATTTGATTCCCCGCCTCTGTTTCCCCGCCTCTGATTCCCCGCCTCTGATTCCCCATATCTGATTCCCCGCCTCTGATTGCCCACCTCTGATTCCCCGCCTCTGATTCGCCAGCTCTGATTCCCCGCCTCTGATTCCCCGCATCTGATTCCCTGCCTCTGATTCCCCGCCTCTGATTCCCCATCTGTGATTCACCGCCTTTGATTCGCCACCTCTGATTCCCCATATCTGATTCCCCACCTCTGTTTCCCGGCCTCTGATTCCCCGCCTCTGATTCTCCATATCTCATTCCCCGCCTCTGAATCCCCATCTCTGATTCCCGGACTCTGATTCCCCACCTCTGATTCCCGGCCTCTTATTCCCAGCATCTGATTCCCGGCCTCTGATTCCCGGCCTCTGATTCCCCGCTTCTGATTCTGATTCCCTGCCTCTGATTCCCCATCTCTGATTCCGCACATCTGATTCCCTGCCTCTGATTCCCCCCCTCTGATTCCCCATATCTGATTCCCCGCCTCTGTTTCCCCGCCTCTGATTTCCCGCCTCTGTTTCCCTATATCTAATAACACACCTCTGATGCCCCAACTCTGATTCCCCGCCTCTGATTCCCCAGCTCTGATTCCCCGCCTCTGATTCCCCGCATCCGATTCCCCATATCTGATTCCCCGCCTCTGTTTCCCCGCCTCTGATTCCCCGCCTCTGTTTCCCCATATCTGATTCCCCACCTCTGTTCCCAACTATGATTCCCCGCCTCTGATTCCCCAGCTCTGATTCCCTGCGTCTGATTCCCTGCGTTCTATTCCCTGCCTCTGATTCCCCGCCTGTGATTCCCCATCACTGATTCACCACCTCTGATTCCCCACCTCTGATTCCCCATATCTAATTCCCCGCCTCTGTTTGCCCGCCTCTGATTCCCCGCCTCTGTTTCCCCATATCTGATTCCCCGTCTCTGAATCCCCAACTCTGATTCCCTGCCTCTGATTCCCCTGCTCTGATTCCCCGCCGTTGATTCCCCCCGTCTGATTCCCAGCCTCTGAATCCCCGTGTCTGATTTCCTGCCTCTGATTCCCCATCTCTGATTCCTCTGATTCCCCATATCTGATTGCCCATCTCTGAATCCGCACATCCGATTCCCTGCCTCTGATTCCCCAACTCTGATTCCCCACCTCTGATTCCCCAGCTCTGATTCCCCGCCTCAGATTCATCGCTTCTGATTCCCTGCCTCTGATTCCCCGCCTCTGATTCCCCATCTCTGATTCCCCACCTCTGATTCCCCGTGTCTGATTCCCTGCCTCTGATTCCCCGCCTCTGAATCCCAGCCTCTGATTCCCCATATCTGATTCCCCGCCTCTGATTCCCTGCCTCTGATTCCCCAGCTCTGATTCCCCGCCTTTGATTCCCCCCGTCTGATTCCCAGCCTCTGAATCCCCGTGTCTGATTTCCTGCCTCTGATTCCCCGCCTCTGATTCCCCATCTCTGATTCACCGCCTCTGATTCCCCATCTCTGATTCCCCACCTCTGATTCCCCATATCTGATTCCCTGCCTCTGTTTCCCCGCCTCTGATTCCCCACCTCTGTTTCCCCATATCTGATTCCCCGCCTCTGATTCCCCAACTCTAATACCCCACCTCTGATTCCCCAGCTCTGATTCCCCGCCTCTGATTCCCCGCATCTGATTCCCTGCCTCTGATTCCCCGCCTCTGATTCCAGGCCTCTGATTCCCAGCATCTGATTCCGTCCTCTGATTCCCGGCCTCTGATTCCCTGCTTCTGATTCTGATTCCCTGCCTCTGATTCCCCATCTCTGATTCCGCACATCTGATTCCTTGCCTCTGATTCCCCACCTCTGATTCCCCATATCTAATTCCCCGCCTCTGTTTGCCCGCCTCTGATTCCCCGCCTCTGTTTCCCCATATCTGATTCCCCGTCTCTGAATCCCCAACTCTGATTCCCTGCCTCTGATTCCCCAGCTCTGATTCCCCGCCTTTGATTCCCCCCGTCTGATTCCCAGCCTCTGAATCCCCGTGTCTGATTTCCTGCCTCTGATTCCCCGCCTCTGATTCCCCATCTCTGATTCCTCTGATTCCCCACATCTGATTCCCCATCTCTGATTCCGCAAATCCGATTCCCTGCCTCTGATTCCCCAACTCTGATTCCCCACCTCTGATTCCCCAGCTCTGATTCCCCGCCTCAGATTCCCCGCGTCTGATTCCCTGCCTCTGATTCCCCGCCTCTGATTCCCCATCTCTGATTCCCCACCTCTGATTCCCCGTGTCTGATTCCCTGCCTCTGATTCCCCGCCTCTGAATCCCAGCCTCTGATTCCCCATATCTGATTCCCCGCCTCTGATTCCCTGCCTCTGATTCCCCAGCTCTGATTCCCCGCCTTTGATTCCCCCCGTCTGATTCCCAGCCTCTGAATCCCCGTGTCTGATTTCCTGCCTCCGATTCCCCGCCTCTGATTCCCCATCTCTGATTCACCGCCTCTGATTCCCCATCTCTGATTCCCCACATCTGATTCCCCATATCTGATTCCCTGCCTCTGTTTCCCCGCCTCTGATTCCCCACCTCTGTTTCCCCATATCTGATTCCCCGCCTCTGATTCCCCAACTCTAATACCCCACCTCTGATTCCCCGCCTCTGATTCCCTGCCTCTGATTCCGCGCCTCTGATTCCGCGCCTCTGATTCCCCGCCTATGTTTACCCACCTCTGTTTACCCACCTGTTTCCCCGCCTCTGATTCCGCACCTCAGATTCCCTGCCTCAGATTCCCCGCCTCTGATTCTCTGCCTCTGAATCCCCGCCTCTGATTCCCCACCTCTGATTCCCCACTTCTGATTCCCCGCCTCTGATTCCCCGCCTCTGATTCCACGCCTCAGATTCGCCGCCTCTGATTTCCCGCCTCTGATTCCCTGCCTCTGATTCCCTGCCTCTGATTCCCCACCTCTGATTCACCCCTCTCATTCCCCGCCTCTGATTCCCAGCCTCTGATTCCCCACCTCTGATTCCCCGCCTCTGATTCCCTGCCTGTCTTTCCCTGCCTCTATTTCCGTGTCTCTTTCTCTGCATCTTGTTTCCCACATCTCATTTCCCCCTTCTGATAACCCGCATCAGATTCCCTGACACAGATTCCCTGCCTCAGATTCCCTGCCTCAGATTCCCTGCATCAGATTCCCTTCATCTGATTCCCTGCCTCTGATTCCCCGCCTCTGATTCCCCACCTCTGATTCCCTGCCTCAGATTCCCTGCCTCTGATTCCATGCCTCTGATTCCCTGCCTCTGATTTCCTGCATCAGATTCCCCGCCTCTAATTCTCCGCCTCTGATTCCCCAACTCTAATACCCCGCCTCTGATTCCCCAGCTCTGATTCCCCGCCTCTGATTCCCCGCATCTGATTCCCTGCCTCTGATTCCCCGCCTCTGATTCCAGGCCTCTGATTCCCATCATCTGATTCCGGCCTCTGATTCCCGGCCTCTGATTCCCTGCTTCTGATTCTGATTCCCTGCCTCTGATTCCCCATCTCTGATTCCGCACATCTGATTCCCTGCCTCTGATTCCCCACCTCTGATTCCCCATATCTGATTCCCCGCCTCTGTTTCCCCGCCTCTGATTCCCCGCCTCTGTTTCCCAATATCTAAGTCCCCACCTCTGATTCCCCAAATCTGATTCGCCGCCTCTGTTTCCCCGCCTCTGATTCCCCGCCTCTGATTCCCCATATCTGATTCCCCGCCTCTGATTGCCCACCTCTGATTCCCCGCGTCTGATACCCTGCCTCTGATTCCCCGCCTCTGATTTCCCATCTCTGATTCACCACCTCTGATTCCCGGCCTCTGATTCCCCATCTCTGATTCCGCACATCCGATTCCCTGCCTATGATTCCCCAAGTCTGATTCACCACCTCTGATTCCCCAGCTCTGATTCCCCGCCTCATATTCCCCGCGTCTGATTCCCTGCCTCTGATTCCCCGCCTCTGAATCCCTGCCTCTGATTCCCCATATCTGATTCCCCGCCTCTGATTCCCCAACTCTGATTCCCCGCTTCTGATTCCCTGCCTCTGATTCCCCGCCTCTGATTCCCCATCTGTGATTCACAACCTCTGATGCCCCACCTCTGATTCCCCATATCTGATTCCCTGCCTCTGTTTCCCCGCCTCTGATTCCCCGCCTCTGTTTCCCCATATCTGATTCCCCGCCTCTGATTCCCCAACTCTAATACCCCGCCTCTGATTCCCCAGCTCTGATTCCCCGCCTCTGATTCCCCGCATCTGATTCCCTGCCTCTGATTCCCCGCCTCTGATTCCAGGCCTCTGATTCCCATCATCTGATTCCGGCCTCTGATTCCCGGCCTCTGATTCCCTGCTTCTGATTCTGATTCCCTGCCTCTGATTCCCCATCTCTGATTCCGCACATCTGATTCCCTGCCTCTGATTCCCCACCTCTGATTCCCCATATCTGATTCCCCGCCTCTGTTTCCCCGCCTCTGATTCCCCGCCTCTGTTTCCCAATATCTAAGTCCCCACCTCTGATTCCCCAAATCTGATTCCCCACCTCTGATTCCCCACCTCTGATTCCCCGCCTCTGATTCCCCGCATCTGATTCCCTGCATCTGATTCCAAGCCTCTGATTCCCTGCCTCTGATTCCCAACCTCTGATTCCCCACCTCTGATTCCCCATATCTGATTCCCCGCCTCTGTTTCCCCGCCTCGGATTCCCCGCTTCAGTTTCCCCATATCTGATTCCCGGCCTCTGATTCCCCGCCTCTGATTCCCCGCCTCTGATTCCCTGCCTCTGATTCCCCATCTCCGATTCCCTGCCTCTGATTCCCAACCTCTGAATCCCCACCTCTGATTCCCCATATCTGATTCCCCGCCTCTGTTTCCCCGCCTCTGATTCCCCGCCTCTGATTCCCAACTCTGATTCCCCGCCTCTGATTCCCCAGCTCTGATTCCCCGTGTTTGATTCCCTGCCTCTGATTCCCTGCCCTGATTCCCCATCTCTGTTTCACCGCCTTTGATTCGCCACCTCTGATTCCACATATCTGATTCCCCGCCTCTGTTTCCCCGACTCTGATTCCCTTCCTCTGATTCCCAACCTCTGATTCCACACCTCTGATTCCCCATATCTGATTCCCCGCCTCTATTTCCCCATATCTGAATCCCCGCCTCTGATTCCCCAACTCTGATTCCCCGCCTCTGATTCCCCAGCTCTGATTCCCCGACTCTGATTCCCGGCGTCCGATTCCCTGCCTCTGATTCCCCGCCTCTGATTCCCCATCTCTGATTCCCCGCCTCTGATTCCCCGTGTCTGATTCCCTGCCTCTGATTCCCCGCCTCTGATTCCCCGCCTCTGATTCCCTGACACTGAATCCCTGCCCCTGATTCCCCACCTCTGATTCCCCATATCTGATTCCCTGCCTCTTTTTCCCCGCATCTGATTCCCTGCCTCTGATTCCCCGCCTCTGATTCCCCATCTCTGATTCCCCACCTCTGATTCCCCGTGTCTGATTCCCTGCCTCTGATTCCCCGCCTCTGAATCCCAGCCTCTGATTCCCCATATCTGATTCCCCGCCTCTGATTCCCTGCCTCTGATTCCCCAGCTCTGATTCCCCGCCTTTGATTCCCCCCGTCTGATTCCCAGCCTCTGAATCCCCGTGTCTGATTTCCTGCCTCTGATTCCCCGCCTCTGATTCCCCATCTCTGATTCACCGCCTCTGATTCCCCATCTCTGATTCCCCACCTCTGATTCCCCATATCTGATTCCCTGCCTCTGTTTCCCCGCCTCAGATTCCCCACCTCTGTTTTCCCATATCTGATTCCCCGCCTCTGATTCCCCAACTCTAATACCCCACCTCTGATTCCCCAGCTCTGATTCCCCGCCTCTGATTCCCCGCATCTGATTCCCTGCCTCTGATTCCCCGCCTCTGATTCCAGGCCTCTGATTCCCAGCATCTGATTCCGGCCTCTGATTCCCGGCCTCTGATTCCCTGCTTCTGATTCTGATTCCCTGCCTCTGATTCCCCATCTCTGATTCCGCACATCTGATTCCTTGCCTCTGATTCCCCACCTCTGATTCCCCATATCTGATTCCCCGCCTGGGTTTCCCCGCCTCTGATTCCCCGCCTTTGTTTCCCAATATCTAAGTCCCCGCCTCTGATTCCCCAAATCTGATTCCCCACCTCTGATTCCCCAGCTCTGATTCCCCGCCTCTGATTACCCGCATCTGATTCCCTGCATCTGATTCCAAGCCTCTGATTCCCTGCCTCTGATTCCCAACCTCTGATTCCCCACCTCTCATTCCCCATATCTGATTCCCCGCCTCTGTTTTCCCGCCTCGGATTCCCCGCCTCTGTTTCCCCATATCTGATACCCGGCCTCTGATTCCCCGCCTCTGATTCCCCGCCTCTGATTCACTGCCTCTGATTCCCCATCTCCGATTCCCCTCGTCTAATACCCCGCCTCTGATTCTCCGCCACTGATTCACCGCATCTGATTCCACGCCTCTGATTCCCCGCCTCTGATTCCCCGCCTCTGATTCCCCGCCTCTGATTCCCCGCCTATGTTTACCCGCCTCTGATTCCCCGCCTCTGATTCCACGCCTCTGATTCCCCGCCTCTGATTCCCCGCCTCTAATTCCCCGCCTCTGATACCGCAACTCTGATGTCCCGCATCTGATTCCCTGCATCTGATTCCCCGCCTCAGATTCCCCGCCTCTGATTTCCCGGCTCTGATTCCCCGCCTCTGATTCCCCACCTATGTTTACCCGCCTCTGTTTACTCGCCTGTTTTCCCGCCTCTGGTTCCCCAACACAGATTCCCTGCCTCAGATTCCCTGCCTCTGATTCCCTGCCCCTGATTCCCTGCCTCTGATTCCCTGCATCTGATTGCCCGCCTCTGATTCCCCGCCTCTGATTCCCCGCCTCTGATTCCCCACCTCTGATTCCCCACTTCTGATTCTCCGCCTCTGATTCACCGCCTCTGTTTCCCCGCCTCTGATTCCCCGCTTCTGATTCCCAACTTCTGATTGCCCGCCTCTGATTCCCTGCCTCTGATTCCCCGCCTCTGATTCCCCACATCTGATTCCCCACTTCTGATTCCCTGCCTCTGATTCCCCGCCTCTGATTCCACGCCTCTGATTCCCCGCCTCTGATTCCCCGCCTCTGATTCCCCGCCTCTGATTCCCCTCATCTAATACCCCACCTCTGATTCCCCGCCTCTGATTCCCCGCATCTGATTCCCCGCCTCTGATTCCCCGCCTCTGATTCACCGCCTCTGATTCCCCGCCTCTGATTCCCTGCCTCTGATTCCCCGCCTATGTTTACCCGCCTCTGTATACCCGCCTGTTTCCCCGCCTCTGATTCCCCACCTCAGATTCCCTACCTCAGATTCCGTGACAATGATTCCCTGCCTCTGATTCCCTGCCTCTGATTCCCTGCATCTGAATGCCCATCTCTGATTCTCAACCTCTGATACCCCGCCTCTGATTCCCCACCTCTGATTCCCCGCTTCTGATTCCCCGCCTCTGATTCCCCGCCTCTGATTCCCCGCCTCTGATTCCCCGCCTCTGATTTTCCACCTCTGATTCACTGCCTCCCTTTCCGCTCAACTTTCCTGGCCTACGTTTCCCCACATATCTTTCCCCGCCTCTGATTCCCTGCCTCTGATTCCCCGCCTCTGATTCCCCGCCTCTGATTCCCCACCACTGTCTCTACGCCTCTCTTTTGCCTGCACTCTTTCCCCTCCACTCTTTCCGTGCCTCTCTTTCCCTCCCTCAATTTCAACAACTCTGTTTGATCTGTTCTGTGTAACTCATTTTCAACATACAAGTTCCAACCACTATGTTTCGCCCATCTCTTTCGCCGCCTCTATTTATGCACCTATGTTTACCCGCTTCTGTTTACCCGCCTGTTTCCCCACATCTCTTTCCCCACCTCTGATTCCACGCCTCTGATTCGCCGCCTCTGATTGCCCCCCTCTGATTCCCTGCCTCTGATTCCCCGCCTCTGATTCCCCGCCTCTGATTCACCGCCTCCCTTTACGTGCATCTTTCCTGGCCTACGTTTCCCCACATCTCTTTCCCCACCTCTGATTCCATGCCTCAGATTCGCCGTCTCTGATTTCCCGCCTCTGATTCCCTGCCTCTGATTCCCCGCCTCTGATTCCCCGCCTCTGATTCCCCGCCTCTGATTCCATGCCTCTGATTCCCCGCCTCTGACTCCCCGCCTCTGATTCCCCGCCTCTGATTCCCCTCCTCTGATACCCCGCCTCTGATTCCCCACCTCTGATTCCCCGCATCTGATTCCCCGCCTCTGATTCCCTGCCTCTGATTCCGCGCCTCTGATTCCGCGCCTCTGATTCCCCGCCTATGTTTACCCACCTCTGTTTACCCACCTGTTTCCCCGCCTCTGATTCCGCACCTCAGATTCCCTGCCTCAGATTCCCCGCCTCTGATTCTCTGCCTCTGAATCCCCGCCTCTGATTCCCCACCTCTGATTCCCCACTTCTGATTCCCCGCCTCTGATTCCCCGCCTCTGATTCCCCGCCTCTGATTCCCCGCCTCTGATTCCCCGCCTCTGATTCCCCACCTCTGATTCAGTGCCTCCCTTTCCGCTCAACTTTCCTGGCCTTCTTTTCCCCACATATCTTTCCCCGCCTCTGATTTCCCGCCTCTGATTCCATGCCTCTGATTCCCCGCCTATGTTTACCCACCTCTGTTTACCCGCCTGTTTTCCCTCCTCTGATTCCCCACCACAGATTCCCTGCCTCAGATTCCCTGCCTCAGATTCCCTGCATCAGATTCCCTTCATTTGATTCCCTGCGTCTGATTCCCTGCCTCTGATTCCCTGCATCTGATTGCCCGCCTCTGATTCCCCGCCTCTGATTCCCCGCCTCTGATTCCCCACGTCTGATTCCCCACTTCTGATTCCCCGCCTCTGATTCCCCGCCTCTGATTCCCCACCTCTGATTCACCGCCTCTGATTCCCCGCCTCTGATTCCCCGCCTCTGATTCCCCACTTCTGATTGCCCGCCTCTGATTCCACGCCTCTGATTCCCCGCCTCTGATTCCCCACCTCTGATTCCCCACTTCTGATTCCCCACCTCTGATTCCCCGCCTCTGATTCCACGCCTCTGATTCCCCACCTCTGATTCCCCACTTCTGAATCCCCACCTCTGATTCTCCGCCTCTGATATCCTGCCTCTGATAACTTTTTACTGATTCCCTGCCTCAGATTCCCTGCCTCCGATTCCCTGCCTCAGATTCCCTGCCTCAGATTCCCTGCATCAGATTCCCTTCATCTGATTCCCTGCCTCTGATTCCCCGCCTCTGAATCCCCGCCTCTGATTCCCCACCTCTGTCTCTACGCCTCTATTTTGACTGCACTCTTTCCCCTCCACTCTTTCTGTGCCTCTCTTTCCCTCCCTCAATTTCAACAACTCTGTTTGATCTGTTCTGTGTACCTAATTTTCAACACACAAGTTCCAACCACTATGTTTCGCCCATCTCTTTCGCTGCCTCTATTTATACAGCTATGTTTACCCGCTTCTGTTTACCCGCCTGTTTCCCCACATCTCTTTCCCCACCTCTGATTCCACGCCTCTGATTCCCCGCCTCTGATTCCCCGCCTCTGAATCCCCACCTCTGATACACCGCCTCCCTTTCCGCGCAACTTTCCTGGCCTACGTTTCCCCACATCTCTTTCCCCACCTCTGATTCCACGCCTCAGATTCGCCGCCTCTGATTTCCCGCCTCTGATTCCCTGCCTCTGATTCCCTGCCTCTGATTCCCCACCTCTGATTCCCCCCTCTGATTCCCCGCCTCTGATTCCCAGCCTCTGATTCCCCACCTCTGATTCCCCGCCTCTGATTCCCTGCCTGTCTTTCCCTGCCTCTATTTCCGTGTCTCTTTCTCTGCATCTCGTTTCCCACATCTCATTTCCCCCTTCTGATAACCCGCATCAGATTCCCTGACACAGATTCCCTGCCTCAGATTCCCTGCCTCAGATTCCCTGCATCAGATTCCCTTCATCTGATTCCCTGCCTCTGATTCCCCGCCTCTGATTCCCCACCTCTGATTCCCTGCCTCAGATTCCCTGCCTCTGATTCCCTGCCTCTGATTCCCTGCCTCTGATTTCCTGCATCAGATTCCCCACCTCTGATTCTCCGCCTCTGATTCCCCGCCTCTGATTCCCCGCCTCTGATTCGCCGCCTCTGATTCCCCGCCTCTGATTTCCCACCTCTGATTCCCTGCCTCTGATAACCTGCCTCTGATTCCCTGCCTCTGATTCTCTGCCTCTGATTCCCGTCCTCTGAGTCCCCACCTCTGATTCCCCGTGTCCGATTCCGCCCCCATGTATCACCACCTCTGTTGCTCTGCTTCTGATTTCCCGGCTCAGATTCACCGGCTCTGATTCCGCACCTCTGATTCCACGCCTCTCTTTCTGTGTCTCTGATTCCCCGCCTCTGATTCCACGCCTCTGATTACCCGCCTCTGATACCCTGCCTCTCTTTCCCTGCCTCTATATCCGTGCCTCTTTCTCTGCATCTCGTTTCCCACATCTCATTTCCCCCTTCTGATAACCCGCATCAGATTCCCTGCCACAGATTCCCTGCCTCAGATTCCCTGCCTCAGATTCCCTGCATCAGATTCCCTTCATCTGATTCCCTGCCTCTGATTCCCCGCCTCTGATTCCCCACCTCTGATTCCCCACCTCTGATTCCCCGCCTCTGATTCCCTGCCTCTGATTCCCCAACTCTGATTCCCCGCTTCTGATTCCCCAGCTCTGAATCCCCGCCTCTGATTCCCCGCGTCTGATTCCCTGCCTCTGATTCCCCGCCTCTGATTCCCCATCTGTGATTCACAACCTCTGATGCCCCACCTCTGATTCCCCATATCTGATTCCCTGCCTCTCTTTCCCCGCCTCTGATTCCCCACCTCTGTTTCCCCATATCTGATTCCCCGCCTCTGATTCCCCAACTCTAATACCCCGCCTCTGATTCCCCAGCTCTGATTCCCCGCCTCTGATTCTCCGCATCTGATTCCCTGCCTCTGATTCCCCGCCTCTGATTCCAGGCCTCTGATTCCCAGCATCTGATTCCGGCCTCTGATTCCCGGCCTCTGATTCCCTGCTTCTGATTCTGATTCCCTGCCTCTGATTCCCCATCTCTGATTCCGCACATCTGATTCCCTGCCTCTGATTCCCCACCTCTGATTCCCCATATCTGATTCCCCGCCTCTGTTTCCCCGCCTCTGATTCCCCGCCTCTGTTTCCCAATATCTAAGTCCCCACCTCTGATTCCCCAAATCTGATTCCCCACCTCTGATTCCCCAGCTCTGATTCCCCGCCTCTGATTCCCCGCATCTGATACCCTGCATCTGATTCCAAGCCTCTGATTCCCTGCCTCTGATTCCCAACCTCTGATTCCCCACCTCTGATTCCCCATATCTGATTCCCCGCCTCTGTTTCCCCGCCTCGGATTCCCCGCCTCTGTTTCCCCATATCTGATTCCCGGCCTCTGATTCCCCGCCTCTGATTCCCCATATCTCATTCCCTGCCTCTGATTCCCCAACTCTGATTCCCCGCCTCTGATTCCCCAGCTCTGAATCCCCGCCTCTGATTCCCCGCGTCTGATTCCCTGCCTCTGATTCCCCGCCTTGATTCCCCATCTCTGATTCACAACCTCTGATTCCCCACCTCTGATTCCCTATATTTGATTCCCCGCCTCTGTTTCCCCACCTCTGATTCCCCGCCTCTGATTCCCCATATCTGATTCCCCGCCTCTGATTGCCCACCTCTGATTCCCAGCCTCTGATTCGCCAGCTCTGATTCCCCGCCTCTGATTCCCCGCATCTGATTCCCTGCCTCTGATTCCCCGCCTCTGATTCCCCATCTCTGATTCACCGCCTTTGATTCGCCACCTCTGATTCCCCATATCTGATTCCCCACCTCTGTTTCCCCGCCTCTGATTCCCCGCCTCTGATTCTCCATATCTCATTCCCTGCCTCTGAATCCCCATCTCTGATTCCCGGACTCTGATTCCCCTCCTCTGATTCCCGGCCTCTTATTCCCAGCATCTGATTCCCGGCCTCTGATTCCCGGCCTCTGATTCCCTGCTTCTGATTCCCTGCCTCTGATTCCCCACATCTGATTCCCCACTTCTGAATCCCCACCTCTGATTCTCCGCCTCTGATACCCTGCCTCTGATAACTTTTTACTGATTCCCTGCCTCAGATTCCCTGCCTCCGATTCCCTGCCTCAGATTCCCTGCCTCAGATTCCCTGCATCAGATTCCCTTCATCTGATTCCCTGCCTCTGATTCCCCGCCTCTGAATCCCCGCCTCTGATTCCCCACCTCTGTCTCTACGCCTCTATTTTGACTGCACTCTTTCCCCTCCACTCTTTCTGTGCCTCTCTTTCCCTCCCTCAATTTCAACAACTCTGTTTGATCTGTTCTGTGTACCTAATTTTCAACACACAAGTTCCAACCACTATGTTTCGCCCATCTCTTTCGCTGCCTCTATTTATGCAGCTATGTTTACCCGCTTCTGTTTACCCGCCTGTTTCCCCACATCTCTTTCCCCACCTCTGATTCCACGCCTCTGATTCCCCGCCTCTGATTCCCCGCCTCTGAATCCCCGCCTCTGATACACCGCCTCCCTTTCCGCGCAACTTTCCTGGCCTACGTTTCCCCACATCTCTTTCCCCACCTCTGATTCCACGCCTCAGATTCGCCGCCTCTGATTTCCCGCCTCTGATTCCCTGCCTCTGATTCCCTGCCTCTGATTCCCCACCTCTGATTCCCCCCTCTGATTCCCCGCCTCTGATTCCCAGCCTCTGATTCCCCACCTCTGATTCCCCGCCTCTGATTCCCTGCCTGTCTTTCCCTGCCTCTATTTCCGTGTCTCTTTCTCTGCATCTCGTTTCCCACATCTCATTTCCCCCTTCTGATAACCCGCATCAGATTCCCTGACACAGATTCCCTGACACAGATTCCCTGCCTCAGATTCCCTGCCTCAGATTCCCTGCATCAGATTCCCTGCCTCTGATTCCCCGCCTCTGATTCCCCACCTCTGATTCCCTGCCTCAGATTCCCTGCCTCTGATTCCCTGCCTCTGATTCCCTGCCTCTGATTTCCTGCATCAGATTCCCCGCCTCTGATTCTCCGCCTCTGATTCCCCGCCTCTGATTCCCCGCCTCTGATTCGCCGCCTCTGATTCCCCGCCTCTGATTTCCCACCTCTGATTCCCTGCCTCTGATAACCTGCCTCTGATTCCCTGCCTCTGATTCTCTGCCTCTGATTCCCGGCCTCTGAGTCCCCACCTCTGACTCCCCGTGTCCGATTCCGCACCCATGTTTCACCACCTCTGTTGCTCTGCTTCTGATTTCCCGGCTCAGATTCACCGGCTCTGATTCCGCACCTCTGATTCCACGCCTCTCTTTCTGTGTCTCTGATTCCCCGCCTCTGATACCACGCCTCTGATTACCCGCCTCTGATACCCTGCCTCTCTTTCCCTGCCTCTATATCCGTGCCTCTTTCTCTGCATCTCGTTTCCCACATCTCATTTCCCCCTTCTGATAACCCGCATCAGATTCCCTGCCACAGATTCCCTGCCTCAGATTCCCTGCCTCAGATTCCCTGCATCAGATTCCCTTCATCTGATTCCCTGCCTCTGATTCCCCGCCTCTGATTCCCCACCTCTGATTCCCCACCTCTGATTCCCCGCCTCTGATTCCCTGCCTCTGATTCCCCAACTCTGATTCCCCGCTTCTGATTCCCCAGCTCTGAATCCCCGCCTCTGATTCCCCGCGTCTGATTCCCTGCCTCTGATTCCCCGCCTCTGATTCCCCATCTGTGATTCACAACCTCTGATGCCCCACCTCTGATTCCCCATATCTGATTCCCTGCCTCTCTTTCCCCGCCTCTGATTCCCCACCTCTGTTTCCCCATATCTGATTCCCCGCCTCTGATTCCCCAACTCTAATACCCCGCCTCTGATTCCCCAGCTCTGATTCCCCGCCTCTGATTCCCCGCATCTGATTCCCTGCCTCTGATTCCCCGCCTCTGATTCCAGGCCTCTGATTCCCAGCATCTGATTCCGGCCTCTGATTCCCGGCCTCTGATTCCCTGCTTCTGATTCTGATTCCCTGCCTCTGATTCCCCATCTCTGATTCCGCACATCTGATTCCCTGCCTCTGATTCCCCACCTCTGATTCCCCATATCTGATTCCCCGCCTCTGTTTCCCCGCCTCTGATTCCCCGCCTCTGTTTCCCAATATCTAAGTCCCCACCTCTGATTCCCCAAATCTGATTCCCCACCTCTGATTCCCCAGCTCTGATTCCCCGCCTCTGATTCCCCGCATCTGATACCCTGCATCTGATTCCAAGCCTCTGATTCCCTGCCTCTGATTCCCAACCTCTGATTCCCCACCTCTGATTCCCCATATCTGATTCCCCGCCTCTGTTTCCCCGCCTCGGATTCCCCGCCTCTGTTTCCCCATATCTGATTCCCGGCCTCTGATTCCCCGCCTCTGATTCCCCATATCTGATTCCCTGCCTCTGATTCCCCAACTCTGATTCCCCGCCTCTGAATCCCCAGCTCTGAATCCCCGCCTCTGATTCCCCGCGTCTGATTCCCTGCCTCTGATTCCCCGCCTCTGATTCCCCGCATCTGATTCCCTGCCTCTGATTCCCCGCCTCTGATTCCAGGCCTCTGATTCCCAGCATCTGATTCCGGCCTCTGATTCCCGGCCTCTGATTCTGATTCCCTGCCTCTGATTCCCCATCTCTGATTCCGCACATCTGATTCCCTGCCTCTGATTCCCCACCTCTGATTCCCCATATCTGATTCCCCGCCTCTGTTTCCCCGCCTCGGATTCCCCGCCTCTGTTTCCCCATATCTGATTCCCGGCCTCTGATTCCCCGCCTCTGTTTCCCCGCCTCTGATTCCCCGCCTCTGTTTCCCAATATCTAAGTCCCCACCTCTGATTCCCCAAATCTGATTCCCCACCTCTGATTCCCCAGCTCTGATTCCCCGCCTCTGATTCCCCGCATCTGATACCCTGCATCTGATTCCAAGCCTCTGATTCCCTGCCTCTGATTCCCCGCCTTGATTCCCCATCTCTGATTCACAACCTCTGATTCCCCACCTCTGATTCCCTATATTTGATTCCCCGCCTCTGTTTCCCCACCTCTGATTCCCCGCCTCTGATTCCCCATATCTGATTCCCCGCCTCTGATTGCCCACCTCTGATTCCCAGCCTCTGATTCGCCAGCTCTGATTCCCCGCCTCTGATTCCCCGCATCTGATTCCCTGCCTCTGATTCCCCGCCTCTGATTCACCATCTCTGATTCACCGCCTTTGATTCGCCACCTCTGATTCCCCATATTTGATTCCCCACCTCTGTTTCCCCGCCTCTGATTCCCCGCCTCTGATTCTCCATATCTCATTCCCTGCCTCTGAATCACCATCTCTGCTTCCCGGACTCTGATTCCCCTCCTCTGATTCCCGGCCTCTTATTCCCAGCATCTGATTCCCGGCCTCTGATTCCCGGCCTCTGATTCCCTGCTTCTGATTCCCTGCCTCTGATTCCCTGCCTCTGATTCCGCACATCTGATTCCCTGCCTCTGATTCCCCACCTCTGATTCCCCATATCTGATTCCCCGCCTCTGTTTCCCCGCCTCTGATTCCCCGCCTCTGTTTCCCTATATCTAATTCCCCACCTCTGATGCCCCAACTCTGATTCCCCGCCTCTGATTCCCCAGCTCTGATTCCCCGCCTCTGATTCCCTGCATCCGATTCCCCATATCTGATTCCCCGCCTCAGTTTCCCCGCCTCTGATTCCCCGCCTCTGTTTCCCCATATCTGATTCCCGCCTCTGATTCCCAACTATGATTCCCCGCCTCTGATTCCCCAGCTCTGATTCCCTGCCTCTGATTCCCCGCGTTCTATTCCCTGCCTCTGATTCCCCGCCTGTGATTCCCCATCACTGATTCACCACCTCTGATTCCCTACCTCTGATTCCCCATATCTAATTCCCCGCCTCTGTTTGCCCGCCTCTGATTCCCCGCCTCTGTTTCCCCATATCTGATTCCCCGCCTCTGAATCCCCAACTCTGATTCCCTGCCTCAGATTCCCCAGCTCTGATTCCCCGCCTTTGATTCCCCCCGTCTGATTCCCAGCCTCTGAATCCCCGTGTCTGATTTCCTGCCTCTGATTCCCCGCCTCTGATTCCCCATCTCTGATTCACCGCCTCTGATTCCCCACCTCTGATTCCCCATCTCTGATTCCGCACATCCAATTCCCTGCCTCTGATTCCCCAACTCTGATTCCCCACCTCTGATTCCCCAGCTCTGATTCCCCGCCTCAGATTCCCCGCGTCTGATTCCCTGCCTCTGATTCCCAGCCTCTGATTCCCTGCCTCTGATTCCCCATATCTGATTCCCCGCCTCTGATTCCCCAACTCTGATTCCCCGCTTCTGATTCCCCAGCTCTGAATCCCCGCCTCTGATTCCCAGCGTCTGATTCCCTGCCTCTGATTCCCCGCCTCTGATTCCCCATCTGTGATTCACAACCTCTGATGCCCCACCTCTGATTCCCCATATCTGATACCCCGCCTCTGTTTCCCCGCCTCTGATTCCCCGCCTCTGATTCCCCATATCTGATTCCCCGCCTCTGATTGCCCACCTCTGATTCCCCGCGTCTGATACCCTGCCTCTGATTCCCCGCCTCTGATTTCCCATCTCTGATTCACCACCTCTGATTCCCGGCCTCTGATTCCCCATCTCTGATTCCGCACATCCGATTCCCTGCCTATGATTCCCCACCTCTGATTCCCCGCCTCTGATTCCCCATATCTGATTCCCTGCCTCTGTTTCCCCGCCTCTGATTCCCTACCTCTGTTTCCCCATATCTGATTCTCCGCCTCTGATTCCCCAACTCTAATACCCCGCCTCTGATTCCCCAGCTCTGATTCCCCGCCTCTGATTCCCCGCATCTGATTCCCTGCCTCTCATTCCCCGCCTCTGATTCCAGGCCTCTGATTCCCATCATCTGATTCCGGCCTCTGATTCCCGGCCTCTTATTCCCTGCTTCTGATTCTGATTCCCTGCCTCTGATTCCCCATCTCTGATTCCGCACATCTGATTCCCTGCCTCTGATTCCCCACCTCTGATTCCCCATATCTGATTCCCCGCCTCTGTTTCCCCGCCTCTGATTCCCCGCCTCTGTTTCCCAATATCTAAGTCCCCACCTCTGATTCCCCAAATCTGATTCCTCACCTCTGATTCCCCAGCTCTGATTCCCCGCCTCTGATTCCCCGCATCTGATTCCCTGCATCTGATTCCAAGCCTCTGATTCCCTGCCTCTGATTCCCAACCTCTGATTCCCCACCTCTTATTCCCCATATCTGATTCCCCGCCTCTGTTTCCCCGCCTCGGATTCCCCGCCTCAGTTTCCCCATATCTGATTCCCGGCCTCTGATTCCCCGCCTCTGATTCCCCGCCTCTGATTCCCTGCCTCTGATTCCCCATCTCCGATTCCCTGCCTCTGATTCCCAACCTCTGATTCCCCACCTCTGATTCCCCATATCTGATTCCCCGCCTCTGTTTCCCCGCCTCTGATTCCCCGCCTCTGATTCCCAACTCTGATTCCCCGCCTCTGATTCCCCAGCTCTGATTCCCCGTGTTTGATTCCCTGCCTCTGATTCCCTGCCCTGATTCCCCATTTCTGTTTCACCGCCTTTGATTCGCCACCTCTGATTCCACATATCTGATTCCCCGCCTCTGTTTCCCCGACTCTGATTCCTTTCCTCTGATTCCCAACCTCTGATTCCACACCTCTGATTCCCCATATCTGATTCCCCGCCTCTATTTCCCCATATCTGAATCCCCGCCTCTGATTCCCCAGCTATGATTCCCCGACTCTGATTCCCGGCGTCCGATTCCCTGCCTCTGATTCCCCGCCTCTGATTCCCCATCTCTGATTCCCCGCCTCTGATTCCCCGTGTCTGATTCCCTGCCTCTGATTCCCCGCCTCTGATTCCCCGCCTCTGATTCCCTGACACTGAATCCCTGCCCCTGATTCCCCACCTCTGATTCCCCATATCTGATTCCCCGCCTCTGTTTCCCCGCCTCTGATTCCCCGCCTCTGATTCCCCACCACAGATTCCCTGCCTCAGATTCCCTGCCTCAGATTCCCTGCATCAGATTCCCTTCATTTGATTCCCTGCGTCTGATTCCCTGCCTCTGATTCCCTGCATCTGATTGCCCGCCTCTGATTCCCCGCCTCTGATTCCCCGCCTCTGATTCCCCACGTCTGATTCCCCACTTCTGATTCCCCGCCTCTGATTCCCCGCCTCTGATTCCCCACCTCTGATTCACCGCCTCTGATTCCCCGCCTCTGATTCCCCGCCTCTGATTCCCCACTTCTGATTGCCCGCCTCTGATTCCACGCCTCTGATTCCCCGCCTCTGATTCCCCACCTCTGATTCCCCACTTCTGATTCCCCACCTCTGATTCCCCGCCTCTGATTCCACGCCTCTGATTCCCCACCTCTGATTCCCCACTTCTGAATCCCCACCTCTGATTCTCCGCCTCTGATATCCTGCCTCTGATAACTTTTTACTGATTCCCTGCCTCAGATTCCCTGCCTCCGATTCCCTGCCTCAGATTCCCTGCCTCAGATTCCCTGCATCAGATTCCCTTCATCTGATTCCCTGCCTCTGATTCCCCGCCTCTGAATCCCCGCCTCTGATTCCCCACCTCTGTCTCTACGCCTCTATTTTGACTGCACTCTTTCCCCTCCACTCTTTCTGTGCCTCTCTTTCCCTCCCTCAATTTCAACAACTCTGTTTGATCTGTTCTGTGTACCTAATTTTCAACACACAAGTTCCAACCACTATGTTTCGCCCATCTCTTTCGCTGCCTCTATTTATACAGCTATGTTTACCCGCTTCTGTTTACCCGCCTGTTTCCCCACATCTCTTTCCCCACCTCTGATTCCACGCCTCTGATTCCCCGCCTCTGATTCCCCGCCTCTGAATCCCCACCTCTGATACACCGCCTCCCTTTCCGCGCAACTTTCCTGGCCTACGTTTCCCCACATCTCTTTCCCCACCTCTGATTCCACGCCTCAGATTCGCCGCCTCTGATTTCCCGCCTCTGATTCCCTGCCTCTGATTCCCTGCCTCTGATTCCCCACCTCTGATTCCCCCCTCTGATTCCCCGCCTCTGATTCCCAGCCTCTGATTCCCCACCTCTGATTCCCCGCCTCTGATTCCCTGCCTGTCTTTCCCTGCCTCTATTTCCGTGTCTCTTTCTCTGCATCTCGTTTCCCACATCTCATTTCCCCCTTCTGATAACCCGCATCAGATTCCCTGACACAGATTCCCTGCCTCAGATTCCCTGCCTCAGATTCCCTGCATCAGATTCCCTTCATCTGATTCCCTGCCTCTGATTCCCCGCCTCTGATTCCCCACCTCTGATTCCCTGCCTCAGATTCCCTGCCTCTGATTCCCTGCCTCTGATTCCCTGCCTCTGATTTCCTGCATCAGATTCCCCACCTCTGATTCTCCGCCTCTGATTCCCCGCCTCTGATTCCCCGCCTCTGATTCGCCGCCTCTGATTCCCCGCCTCTGATTTCCCACCTCTGATTCCCTGCCTCTGATAACCTGCCTCTGATTCCCTGCCTCTGATTCTCTGCCTCTGATTCCCGTCCTCTGAGTCCCCACCTCTGATTCCCCGTGTCCGATTCCGCCCCAATGTTTCACCACCTCTGTTGCTCTGCTTCTGATTTCCCGGCTCAGATTCACCGGCTCTGATTCCGCACCTCTGATTCCACGCCTCTCTTTCTGTGTCTCTGATTCCCCGCCTCTGATTCCACGCCTCTGATTACCCGCCTCTGATACCCTGCCTCTCTTTCCCTGCCTCTATATCCGTGCCTCTTTCTCTGCATCTCGTTTCCCACATCTCATTTCCCCCTTCTGATAACCCGCATCAGATTCCCTGCCACAGATTCCCTGCCTCAGATTCCCTGCCTCAGATTCCCTGCATCAGATTCCCTTCATCTGATTCCCTGCCTCTGATTCCCCGCCTCTGATTCCCCACCTCTGATTCCCCACCTCTGATTCCCCGCCTCTGATTCCCTGCCTCTGATTCCCCAACTCTGATTCCCCGCTTCTGATTCCCCAGCTCTGAATCCCCGCCTCTGATTCCCCGCGTCTGATTCCCTGCCTCTGATTCCCCGCCTCTGATTCCCCATCTGTGATTCACAACCTCTGATGCCCCACCTCTGATTCCCCATATCTGATTCCCTGCCTCTCTTTCCCCGCCTCTGATTCCCCACCTCTGTTTCCCCATATCTGATTCCCCGCCTCTGATTCCCCAACTCTAATACCCCGCCTCTGATTCCCCAGCTCTGATTCCCCGCCTCTGATTCTCCGCATCTGATTCCCTGCCTCTGATTCCCCGCCTCTGATTCCAGGCCTCTGATTCCCAGCATCTGATTCCGGCCTCTGATTCCCGGCCTCTGATTCCCTGCTTCTGATTCTGATTCCCTGCCTCTGATTCCCCATCTCTGATTCCGCACATCTGATTCCCTGCCTCTGATTCCCCACCTCTGATTCCCCATATCTGATTCCCCGCCTCTGTTTCCCCGCCTCTGATTCCCCGCCTCTGTTTCCCAATATCTAAGTCCCCACCTCTGATTCCCCAAATCTGATTCCCCACCTCTGATTCCCCAGCTCTGATTCCCCGCCTCTGATTCCCCGCATCTGATACCCTGCATCTGATTCCAAGCCTCTGATTCCCTGCCTCTGATTCCCAACCTCTGATTCCCCACCTCTGATTCCCCATATCTGATTCCCCGCCTCTGTTTCCCCGCCTCGGATTCCCCGCCTCTGTTTCCCCATATCTGATTCCCGGCCTCTGATTCCCCGCCTCTGATTCCCCATATCTCATTCCCTGCCTCTGATTCCCCAACTCTGATTCCCCGCCTCTGATTCCCCAGCTCTGAATCCCCGCCTCTGATTCCCCGCGTCTGATTCCCTGCCTCTGATTCCCCGCCTTGATTCCCCATCTCTGATTCACAACCTCTGATTCCCCACCTCTGATTCCCTATATTTGATTCCCCGCCTCTGTTTCCCCACCTCTGATTCCCCGCCTCTGATTCCCCATATCTGATTCCCCGCCTCTGATTGCCCACCTCTGATTCCCAGCCTCTGATTCGCCAGCTCTGATTCCCCGCCTCTGATTCCCCGCATCTGATTCCCTGCCTCTGATTCCCCGCCTCTGATTCCCCATCTCTGATTCACCGCCTTTGATTCGCCACCTCTGATTCCCCATATCTGATTCCCCACCTCTGTTTCCCCGCCTCTGATTCCCCGCCTCTGATTCTCCATATCTCATTCCCTGCCTCTGAATCCCCATCTCTGATTCCCGGACTCTGATTCCCCTCCTCTGATTCCCGGCCTCTTATTCCCAGCATCTGATTCCCGGCCTCTGATTCCCGGCCTCTGATTCCCTGCTTCTGATTCCCTGCCTCTGATTCCCCACATCTGATTCCCCACTTCTGAATCCCCACCTCTGATTCTCCGCCTCTGATACCCTGCCTCTGATAACTTTTTACTGATTCCCTGCCTCAGATTCCCTGCCTCCGATTCCCTGCCTCAGATTCCCTGCCTCAGATTCCCTGCATCAGATTCCCTTCATCTGATTTCCTGCCTCTGATTCCCCGCCTCTGAATCCCCGCCTCTGATTCCCCACCTCTGTCTCTACGCCTCTATTTTGACTGCACTCTTTCCCCTCCACTCTTTCTGTGCCTCTCTTTCCCTCCCTCAATTTCAACAACTCTGTTTGATCTGTTCTGTGTACCTAATTTTCAACACACAAGTTCCAACCACTATGTTTCGCCCATCTCTTTCGCTGCCTCTATTTATGCAGCTATGTTTACCCGCTTCTGTTTACCCGCCTGTTTCCCCACATCTCTTTCCCCACCTCTGATTCCACGCCTCTGATTCCCCGCCTCTGATTCCCCGCCTCTGAATCCCCGCCTCTGATACACCGCCTCCCTTTCCGCGCAACTTTCCTGGCCTACGTTTCCCCACATCTCTTTCCCCACCTCTGATTCCACGCCTCAGATTCGCCGCCTCTGATTTCCCGCCTCTGATTCCCTGCCTCTGATTCCCTGCCTCTGATTCCCCACCTCTGATTCCCCCCTCTGATTCCCCGCCTCTGATTCCCAGCCTCTGATTCCCCACCTCTGATTCCCCGCCTCTGATTCCCTGCCTGTCTTTCCCTGCCTCTATTTCCGTGTCTCTTTCTCTGCATCTCGTTTCCCACATCTCATTTCCCCCTTCTGATAACCCGCATCAGATTCCCTGACACAGATTCCCTGACACAGATTCCCTGCCTCAGATTCCCTGCCTCAGATTCCCTGCATCAGATTCCCTGCCTCTGATTCCCCGCCTCTGATTCCCCACCTCTGATTCCCTGCCTCAGATTCCCTGCCTCTGATTCCCTGCCTCTGATTCCCTGCCTCTGATTTCCTGCATCAGATTCCCCGCCTCTGATTCTCCGCCTCTGATTCCCCGCCTCTGATTCCCCGCCTCTGATTCGCCGCCTCTGATTCCCCGCCTCTGATTTCCCACCTCTGATTCCCTGCCTCTGATAACCTGCCTCTGATTCCCTGCCTCTGATTCTCTGCCTCTGATTCCCGGCCTCTGAGTCCCCACCTCTGACTCCCCGTGTCCGATTCCGCACCCATGTTTCACCACCTCTGTTGCTCTGCTTCTGATTTCCCGGCTCAGATTCACCGGCTCTGATTCCGCACCTCTGATTCCACGCCTCTCTTTCTGTGTCTCTGATTCCCCGCCTCTGATACCACGCCTCTGATTACCCGCCTCTGATACCCTGCCTCTCTTTCCCTGCCTCTATATCCGTGCCTCTTTCTCTGCATCTCGTTTCCCACATCTCATTTCCCCCTTCTGATAACCCGCATCAGATTCCCTGCCACAGATTCCCTGCCTCAGATTCCCTGCCTCAGATTCCCTGCATCAGATTCCCTTCATCTGATTCCCTGCCTCTGATTCCCCGCCTCTGATTCCCCACCTCTGATTCCCCACCTCTGATTCCCCGCCTCTGATTCCCTGCCTCTGATTCCCCAACTCTGATTCCCCGCTTCTGATTCCCCAGCTCTGAATCCCCGCCTCTGATTCCCCGCGTCTGATTCCCTGCCTCTGATTCCCCGCCTCTGATTCCCCATCTGTGATTCACAACCTCTGATGCCCCACCTCTGATTCCCCATATCTGATTCCCTGCCTCTCTTTCCCCGCCTCTGATTCCCCACCTCTGTTTCCCCATATCTGATTCCCCGCCTCTGATTCCCCAACTCTAATACCCCGCCTCTGATTCCCCAGCTCTGATTCCCCGCCTCTGATTCCCCGCATCTGATTCCCTGCCTCTGATTCCCCGCCTCTGATTCCAGGCCTCTGATTCCCAGCATCTGATTCCGGCCTCTGATTCCCGGCCTCTGATTCCCTGCTTCTGATTCTGATTCCCTGCCTCTGATTCCCCATCTCTGATTCCGCACATCTGATTCCCTGCCTCTGATTCCCCACCTCTGATTCCCCATATCTGATTCCCCGCCTCTGTTTCCCCGCCTCTGATTCCCCGCCTCTGTTTCCCAATATCTAAGTCCCCACCTCTGATTCCCCAAATCTGATTCCCCACCTCTGATTCCCCAGCTCTGATTCCCCGCCTCTGATTCCCCGCATCTGATACCCTGCATCTGATTCCAAGCCTCTGATTCCCTGCCTCTGATTCCCAACCTCTGATTCCCCACCTCTGATTCCCCATATCTGATTCCCCGCCTCTGTTTCCCCGCCTCGGATTCCCCGCCTCTGTTTCCCCATATCTGATTCCCGGCCTCTGATTCCCCGCCTCTGATTCCCCATATCTGATTCCCTGCCTCTGATTCCCCAACTCTGATTCCCCGCCTCTGAATCCCCAGCTCTGAATCACCGCCTCTGATTCCCCGCGTCTGATTCCCTGCCTCTGATTCCCCGCCTCTGATTCCCCGCATCTGATTCCCTGCCTCTGATTCCCCGCCTCTGATTCCAGGCCTCTGATTCCCAGCATCTGATTCCGGCCTCTGATTCCCGGCCTCTGATTCTGATTCCCTGCCTCTGATTCCCCATCTCTGATTCCGCACATCTGATTCCCTGCCTCTGATTCCCCACCTCTGATTCCCCATATCTGATTCCCCGCCTCTGTTTCCCCGCCTCGGATTCCCCGCCTCTGTTTCCCCATATCTGATTCCCGGCCTCTGATTCCCCGCCTCTGTTTCCCCGCCTCTGATTCCCCGCCTCTGTTTCCCAATATCTAAGTCCCCACCTCTGATTCCCCAAATCTGATTCCCCACCTCTGATTCCCCAGCTCTGATTCCCCGCCTCTGATTCCCCGCATCTGATACCCTGCATCTGATTCCAAGCCTCTGATTCCCTGCCTCTGATTCCCCGCCTTGATTCCCCATCTCTGATTCACAACCTCTGATTCCCCACCTCTGATTCCCTATATTTGATTCCCCGCCTCTGTTTCCCCACCTCTGATTCCCCGCCTCTGATTCCCCATATCTGATTCCCCGCCTCTGATTGCCCACCTCTGATTCCCAGCCTCTGATTCGCCAGCTCTGATTCCCCGCCTCTGATTCCCCGCATCTGATTCCCTGCCTCTGATTCCCCGCCTCTGATTCACCATCTCTGATTCACCGCCTTTGATTCGCCACCTCTGATTCCCCATATTTGATTCCCCACCTCTGTTTCCCCGCCTCTGATTCCCCGCCTCTGATTCTCCATATCTCATTCCCTGCCTCTGAATCACCATCTCTGCTTCCCGGACTCTGATTCCCCTCCTCTGATTCCCGGCCTCTTATTCCCAGCATCTGATTCCCGGCCTCTGATTCCCGGCCTCTGATTCCCTGCTTCTGATTCCCTGCCTCTGATTCCCTGCCTCTGATTCCGCACATCTGATTCCCTGCCTCTGATTCCCCACCTCTGATTCCCCATATCTGATTCCCCGCCTCTGTTTCCCCGCCTCTGATTCCCCGCCTCTGTTTCCCTATATCTAATTCCCCACCTCTGATGCCCCAACTCTGATTCCCCGCCTCTGATTCCCCAGCTCTGATTCCCCGCCTCTGATTCCCTGCATCCGATTCCCCATATCTGATTCCCCGCCTCAGTTTCCCCGCCTCTGATTCCCCGCCTCTGTTTCCCCATATCTGATTCCCGCCTCTGATTCCCAACTATGATTCCCCGCCTCTGATTCCCCAGCTCTGATTCCCTGCCTCTGATTCCCCGCGTTCTATTCCCTGCCTCTGATTCCCCGCCTGTGATTCCCCATCACTGATTCACCACCTCTGATTCCCTACCTCTGATTCCCCATATCTAATTCCCCGCCTCTGTTTGCCCGCCTCTGATTCCCCGCCTCTGTTTCCCCATATCTGATTCCCCGCCTCTGAATCCCCAACTCTGATTCCCTGCCTCAGATTCCCCAGCTCTGATTCCCCGCCTTTGATTCCCCCCGTCTGATTCCCAGCCTCTGAATCCCCGTGTCTGATTTCCTGCCTCTGATTCCCCGCCTCTGATTCCCCATCTCTGATTCACCGCCTCTGATTCCCCACCTCTGATTCCCCATCTCTGATTCCGCACATCCAATTCCCTGCCTCTGATTCCCCAACTCTGATTCCCCACCTCTGATTCCCCAGCTCTGATTCCCCGCCTCAGATTCCCCGCGTCTGATTCCCTGCCTCTGATTCCCAGCCTCTGATTCCCTGCCTCTGATTCCCCATATCTGATTCCCCGCCTCTGATTCCCCAACTCTGATTCCCCGCTTCTGATTCCCCAGCTCTGAATCCCCGCCTCTGATTCCCAGCGTCTGATTCCCTGCCTCTGATTCCCCGCCTCTGATTCCCCATCTGTGATTCACAACCTCTGATGCCCCACCTCTGATTCCTCATATCTGATACCCCGCCTCTGTTTCCCCGCCTCTGATTCCCCGCCTCTGATTCCCCATATCTGATTCCCCGCCTCTGATTGCCCACCTCTGATTCCCCGCGTCTGATACCCTGCCTCTGATTCCCCGCCTCTGATTTCCCATCTCTGATTCACCACCTCTGATTCCCGGCCTCTGATTCCCCATCTCTGATTCCGCACATCCGATTCCCTGCCTATGATTCCCCACCTCTGATTCCCCGCCTCTGATTCCCCATATCTGATTCCCTGCCTCTGTTTCCCCGCCTCTGATTCCCTACCTCTGTTTCCCCATATCTGATTCTCCGCCTCTGATTCCCCAACTCTAATACCCCGCCTCTGATTCCCCAGCTCTGATTCCCCGCCTCTGATTCCCCGCATCTGATTCCCTGCCTCTCATTCCCCGCCTCTGATTCCAGGCCTCTGATTCCCATCATCTGATTCCGGCCTCTGATTCCCGGCCTCTTATTCCCTGCTTCTGATTCTGATTCCCTGCCTCTGATTCCCCATCTCTGATTCCGCACATCTGATTCCCTGCCTCTGATTCCCCACCTCTGATTCCCCATATCTGATTCCCCGCCTCTGTTTCCCCGCCTCTGATTCCCCGCCTCTGTTTCCCAATATCTAAGTCCCCACCTCTGATTCCCCAAATCTGATTCCTCACCTCTGATTCCCCGCATCTGATTCCCTGCATCTGATTCCAAGCCTCTGATTCCCTGCCTCTGATTCCCAACCTCTGATTCCCCACCTCTTATTCCCCATATCTGATTCCCCGCCTCTGTTTCCCCGCCTCGGATTCCCCGCCTCAGTTTCCCCATATCTGATTCCCGGCCTCTGATTCCCCGCCTCTGATTCCCCGCCTCTGATTCCCTGCCTCTGATTCCCCATCTCCGATTCCCTGCCTCTGATTCCCAACCTCTGATTCCCCACCTCTGATTCCCCATATCTGATTCCCCGCCTCTGTTTCCCCGCCTCTGATTCCCCGCCTCTGATTCCCAACTCTGATTCCCCGCCTCTGATTCCCCAGCTCTGATTCCCCGTGTTTGATTCCCTGCCTCTGATTCCCTGCCCTGATTCCCCATTTCTGTTTCACCGCCTTTGATTCGCCACCTCTGATTCCACATATCTGATTCCCCGCCTCTGTTTCCCCGACTCTGATTCCTTTCCTCTGATTCCCAACCTCTGATTCCACACCTCTGATTCCCCATATCTGATTCCCCGCCTCTATTTCCCCATATCTGAATCCCCGCCTCTGATTCCCCAGCTATGATTCCCCGACTCTGATTCCCGGCGTCCGATTCCCTGCCTCTGATTCCCCGCCTCTGATTCCCCATCTCTGATTCCCCGCCTCTGATTCCCCGTGTCTGATTCCCTGCCTCTGATTCCCCGCCTCTGATTCCCCGCCTCTGATTCCCTGACACTGAATCCCTGCCCCTGATTCCCCACCTCTGATTCCCCATATCTGATTCCCCGCCTCTGTTTCCCCGCCTCTGATTCCCCGCCTCTGATTCCCCATATCTGATTCCCTGCCTCTGATTCCCCAACTCTGATTCCCCGCCTCTGATTCCCCAGCTCTGAATCCCCGCCTCTGATTCCCCGTGTCTGATTCCCTGCCTCTGATTCCCCGCCTTGATTCCCCATCTCTGATTCACAACCTCTGATTCCCCACCTCTGATTCCCTATATTTGATTCCCCGCCTCTGTTTCCCCGCCTCTGATTCCCCGCCTCTGATTCCCCATATCTGATTCCCCGCCTCTGATTGCCCACCTCTGATTCCCCGCCTCTGATTCGCCAGCTCTGATTCCCCGCCTCTGATTCCCCGCATCTGATTCCCTGCCTCTGATTCCCCGCCTCTGATTCCCCATCTCTGATTCACCGCCTTTGATTCGCCACATCTGATTCCCCATATCTGATTCCCCACCTCTGTTTCCCGGCCTCTGATTCCCCGCCTCTGATTCTCCATATCTCATTCCCCGCCTCTGAATCCCCATCTCTGATTCCCGGACTCTGATTCCCCACCTCTGATTCCCGGCCTCTTATTCCCAGCATCTGATTCCCGGCCTCTGATTCCCGGCCTCTGATTCCCCGCTTCTGATTCTGATTCCCTGCCTCTGATTCCCCATCTCTGATTCCGCACATCTGATTCCCTGCCTCTGATTCCCATCCTCTGATTCCCCATATCTGATTCCCCGCCTCTGTTTCCCCGCCTCTGATTCCCCGCCTCTGTTTCCCTATATCTAATTCCCCACCTCTGATGCCCCAACTCTGATTCCCCGCCTCTGATTCCCCAGCTCTGATTCCCCGCCTCTGATTCCCCGCATCCGATTCCCCATATCTGATTCTCCGCCTCTGTTTCCCCGCCTCTGATTCCCCGCCTCTGTTTCCCCATATCTGATTCCCCGCCTCTGATTCCCAACTATGATTCCCCGCCTCTGATTCCCCAGCTCTGATTCCCTGCGTCTGATTCCCTGCGTTCTATTCCCTGCCTCTGATTCCCCGCCTGTGATTTCCCATCACTGATTCACCACCTCTGATTCCCCACCTCTGATTCCCCATATCTAATTCCCCGCCTCTGTTTGCCCGCCTCTGATTCCCCGCCTCTGTTTCCCCATATCTGATTCCCCGTCTCTGAATCCCCAACTCTGATTCCCTGCCTCTGATTCCCAAGCTCTGATTCCCCGCCTTTGATTCCCCCCGTCTGATTCCCAGTCTCTGAATCCCCGTGTCTGATTTCCTGCCTCTGATTCCCCGCCTCTGATTCCCCATCTCTGATTCCTCTGATTCCCCACATCTGATTCCCCATCTCTGATTCCGCACATCCGATTCCCTGCCTCTGATTCCCCAACTCTGATTCCCCACCTCTGATTCCCCAGCTCTGATTCCCCGCCTCAGATTCCCCGCGTCTGATTCCCTGCCTCTGATTCCCTGCCTCTGATTCCCCATCTCTGATTCCCCACCTCTGATTCCCCGTGTCTGATTCCCTGCCTAAGATTCCCCGCCTCTGAATCCCAGCCTCTGATTCCCCATATCTGATTCCCCGCCTCTGATTCCCTGCCTCTGATTCCCCAGCTCTGATTCCCCGCCTTTGATTCCCCCCGTCTGATTCCCAGCCTCTGAATCCCCGTGTCTGATTTCCTGCCTCTGATTCCCCACCTCTGATTCCCCATCTCTGATTCACCGCCTCTGATTCCCCATCTCTGATTCCCCACATCTGATTCCCCATATCTGATTCCCTGCCTCTGTTTCCCCGCCTCTGATTCCCCACCTCTGTTTCCCCAACTCTAATACCACACCTCTGATTCCCCGCCTCTGATTCCCTGCCTCTGATTCCGCGCCTCTGATTCCGCGCCTCTGATTCCCCACCTATGTTTACCCACCTCTGTTTACCCACCTGTTTCCCCGCCTCTGATTCCGCACCTCAGATTCCCTGCCTCAGATTCCCCGCCTCTGATTCTCTGCCTCTGAATCCCCGCTTCTGATTCCCCACCTCTGATTCCCCACTTCTGATTCCCCGCCTCTGATTCCCCGCCTCTGATTCCCCGCCTCTGATTCCCCGCCTCTGATTCCCCACCTCTGATTCAGTGCCTCCCTTTCCGCTCAACTTTCCTGGCCTTCTTTTCCCCACATATCTTTCCCCGCCTCTGATTTCCCGCCTCTGATTCCACGCCTCTGATTCCCCGCCTATGTTTACCCACCTCTGTTTACCCGCCTGTTTTCCCTCCTCTGATTCCCCACCACAGATTCCCTGCCTCAGATTCCCTGCCTCAGATTCCCTGCATCAGATTCCCTTCATTTGATTCCCTGCGTCTGATTCCCTGCCTCTGATTCCCTGCATCTGATTGCCCGCCTCTGATTCCCCGCCTCTGATTCCCCGCCTCTGATTCCCCACGTCTGATTCCCGACTTCTGATTCCCCACCTCTGATTCCCCGCCTCTGATTCCCCACCTCTGATTCACCGCCTCTGATTCCCCGCCTCTGATTCCCCGCCTCTGATTCCCCACTTCTGATTGCCCGCCTCTGATTCCACGCCTCTGATTCCCCACCTCTGATTCCCCACCTCTGATTCCCCACTTCTGATTCCCCACCTCTGATTCCCCGCCTCTGATTCCACGCCTCTGATTCCCCACCTCTGATTCCCCACTTCTGAATCCCCACCTCTGATTCTCCGCCTCTGATACCCTGCCTCTGATAACTTTTTACTGATTCCCTGCCTCAGATTCCCTGCCTCCGATTCCCTGCCTCAGATTCCCTGCCTCAGATTCCCTGCATCAGATTCCCTTCATCTGATTCCCTGCCTCTGATTCCCCGCCTCTGAATCCCCGCCTCTGATTCCCCACCTCTGTCTCTACGCCTCTATTTTGACTGCACTCTTTCCCCTCCACTCTTTCTGTGCCTCTCTTTCCCTCCCTCAATTTCAACAACTCTGTTTGATCTGTTCTGTGTACCTAATTTTCAACACACAAGTTCCAACCACTATGTTTCGCCCATCTCTTTCGCTGCCTCTATTTATGCAGCTATGTTTACCCGCTTCTGTTTACCCGCCTGTTTCCCCACATCTCTTTCCCCACCTCTGATTCCACGCCTCTGATTCCCCGCCTCTGATTCCCCGCCTCTGAATCCCCGCCTCTGATACACCGCCTCCCTTTCCGCGCAACTTTCCTGGCCTACGTTTCCCCACATCTCTTTCCCCACCTCTGATTCCACGCCTCAGATTCGCCGCCTCTGATTTCCCGCCTCTGATTCCCTGCCTCTGATTCCCTGCCTCTGATTCCCCACCTCTGATTCCCCCCTCTCATTCCCCGCCTCTGATTCCCAGCCTCTGATTCCCCACCTCTGATTCCCCGCCTCTGATTCCCTGCCTGTCTTTCCCTGCCTCTATTTCCGTGTCTCTTTCTCTGCATCTTGTTTCCCACATCTCATTTCCCCCTTCTGATAACCCGCATCAGATTCCCTGATACAGATTCCCTGCCTCAGATTCCCTGCCTCAGATTCCCTGCATCAGATTCCCTTCATCTGATTCCCTGCCTCTGATCCCCGCCTCTGATTCCCCACCTCTGATTCCCTGCCTCAGATTCCCTGCCTCTGATTCCCTGCCTCTGATTCCCTGCCTCTGATTTCCTGCATCAGATTCCCCGCCTCTAATTCTCCGCCTCTGATTCCCCGCATCTGATTCCCCGCCTCTGATTCGCCGCCTCTGATTCCCCGCCTCTGATTTCCCACCTCTGATTCCCTGCCTCTGATAACCTGCCTCTGATTCCCTGCCTCTGATTCTCTGCCTCTGATTCCCGGCCTCTGATTCCACACCTCTGATTCCCCGTGTCCGATTCCGCACCCATGTTTCACCACCTCTGTTGCTCTGCTTCTGATTTCCCGGCTCAGATTCACCGGCTCTGATTCCACACCTCTGATTCCACGCCTCTCTTTCTGTGTCTCTGATTCCCCGCCTCTGATTCCACGCCTCTGATTACCCGCCTCTGATACCCTGCCTCTCTTTCCCTGCCTCTATATCCGTGCCTCTTTCTCTGCATCTCGTTTCCCACATCTCATTTCCCCCTTCTGATAACCCGCATCAGATTCCCTGCCACAGATTCCCTGCCTCAGATTCCCTGCCTCAGATTCCCTGCATCAGATTCCCTTCATCTGATTCCCTGCCTCTGATTCCCCGCCTCTGATTCCCCACCTCTGATTCCCCACCTCTGATTCCCCGCCTCTGATTCCCTGCCTCTGATTCCCCATATCTGATTCCCCGCCTCTGATTCCCCAACTCTGATTCCCCGCTTCTGATTCCCCAGCTCTGAATCCCCGCCTCTGATTCCCCACGTCTGATTCCCTGCCTCTGATTCCCCGCCTCTGATTCCCCATCTGTGATTCACAACCTCTGATGCCCCACCTCTGATTCCCCATATCTGATTCCCTGCCTCTCTTTCCCCGCCTCTGATTCCCCACCTCTGTTTCCCCATATCTGATTCCCCGCCTCTGATTGCCCAACTCTAATACCCCGCCTCTGATTCCCCAGCTCTGATTCCCCGCCTCTGATTCCTCGCATCTGATTCCCTGCCTCTGATTCCCCGCCTCTGATTCCAGGCCTCTGATTCCCAGCATCTGATTCCAGCCTCTGATTCCCGGCCTCTGATTCCCTGCTTCTGATTCTGATTCCCTGCCTCTGATTCCCCATCTCTGATTCCGCACATCTGATTCCCTGCCTCTGATTCCCCACCTCTGATTCCCCATATCTGATTCCCCGCCTCTGTTTCCCCGCCTCAGATTCCCCGCCTCTGTTTCCCAATATCTAAGTCCCCACCTCTGATTCCCCAAATCTGATTCCCCACCTCTGATTCCCCAGCTCTGATTCTCCGCCTCTGATTCCCCGCATCTGATACCCTGCATCTGATTCCAAGCCTCTGATTCCCTGCCTCTGATTCCCAACCTCTGATTCCCCACCTCTGATTCCCCATATCTGATTCCCCGCCTCTGTTTCCCCGCCTCGGATTCCCCGCCTCTGTTTCCCCATATCTGATACCCGGCCTCTGATTCCCCGCCTCTGATTCCCCATATCTGATTCCCTGCCTCTGATTCCCCAACTCTGATTCCCCGCCTCTGATTCCCCAGCTCTGAATCCCCGCCTCTGATTCCCAGCGTCTGATTCCCTGCCTCTGATTCCCCGCCTTGATTCCCCATCTCTGATTCACAACCTCTGATTCCCCACCTCTGATTCCCTATATTTGATTCCCCGCCTCTGTTTCCCCGCCTCTGATTCCCCACCTCTGATTCCCCATATCTGATTCCCCGCCTCTGATTGCCCACCTCTGATTCCCAGCCTCTGATTCGCCAGCTCTGATTCCCCGCCTCTGATTCCCCGCATCTGATTCCCTGCCTCTGATTCCCCGCCTCTGATTCCCCATCTCTGATTCACCGCCTTTGATTCGCCACCTCTGATTCCCCATATCTGATTCCCCACCTCTGTTTCCCCGCCTCTGATTCCCCGCCTCTGATTCTCCATATCTCATTCCCCGCCTCTGAATCCCCATCTCTGATTCCCGGACTCTGATTCCCCTCCTCTGATTCCCGGCCTCTTATTCCCAGCATCTGATTCCCGACCTCTGATTCCCGGCCTCTGATTCCCTGCCTCTGATTCCCCGCCTCTGATTCCCCATCTCTGATTCCTCTGATTCCCCACATCTGATTCCCCATCTCTGATTCCGCACATCCGATTCCCTGCCTCTGATTCCCCAACTCTGATTCCCCACCTCTGATTCCCCAGCTCTGATTCCCCGCCTCAGATTCCCCGCGTCTGATTCCCTGCCTCTGATTCCCTGCCTCTGATTCCCCATCTCTGATTCCCCACCTCTGATTCCCCGTGTCTGATTCCCTGCCTAAGATTCCCCGCCTCTGAATCCCAGCCTCTGATTCCCCATATCTGATTCCCCGCCTCTGATTCCCTGCCTCTGATTCCCCAGCTCTGATTCCCCGCCTTTGATTCCCCCCGTCTGATTCCCAGCCTCTGAATCCCCGTGTCTGATTTCCTGCCTCTGATTCCCCACCTCTGATTCCCCATCTCTGATTCACCGCCTCTGATTCCCCATCTCTGATTCCCCACATCTGATTCCCCATATCTGATTCCCTGCCTCTGTTTCCCCGCCTCTGATTCCCCACCTCTGTTTCCCCAACTCTAATACCACACCTCTGATTCCCCGCCTCTGATTCCCTGCCTCTGATTCCGCGCCTCTGATTCCGCGCCTCTGATTCCCCACCTATGTTTACCCACCTCTGTTTACCCACCTGTTTCCCCGCCTCTGATTCCGCACCTCAGATTCCCTGCCTCAGATTCCCCGCCTCTGATTCTCTGCCTCTGAATCCCCGCTTCTGATTCCCCACCTCTGATTCCCCACTTCTGATTCCCCGCCTCTGATTCCCCGCCTCTGATTCCCCGCCTCTGATTCCCCGCCTCTGATTCCCCACCTCTGATTCAGTGCCTCCCTTTCCGCTCAACTTTCCTGGCCTTCTTTTCCCCACATATCTTTCCCCGCCTCTGATTTCCCGCCTCTGATTCCACGCCTCTGATTCCCCGCCTATGTTTACCCACCTCTGTTTACCCGCCTGTTTTCCCTCCTCTGATTCCCCACCACAGATTCCCTGCCTCAGATTCCCTGCCTCAGATTCCCTGCATCAGATTCCCTTCATTTGATTCCCTGCGTCTGATTCCCTGCCTCTGATTCCCTGCATCTGATTGCCCGCCTCTGATTCCCCGCCTCTGATTCCCCGCCTCTGATTCCCCACGTCTGATTCCCGACTTCTGATTCCCCACCTCTGATTCCCCGCCTCTGATTCCCCACCTCTGATTCACCGCCTCTGATTCCCCGCCTCTGATTCCCCGCCTCTGATTCCCCACTTCTGATTGCCCGCCTCTGATTCCACGCCTCTGATTCCCCACCTCTGATTCCCCACCTCTGATTCCCCACTTCTGATTCCCCACCTCTGATTCCCCGCCTCTGATTCCACGCCTCTGATTCCCCACCTCTGATTCCCCACTTCTGAATCCCCACCTCTGATTCTCCGCCTCTGATACCCTGCCTCTGATAACTTTTTACTGATTCCCTGCCTCAGATTCCCTGCCTCCGATTCCCTGCCTCAGATTCCCTGCCTCAGATTCCCTGCATCAGATTCCCTTCATCTGATTCCCTGCCTCTGATTCCCCGCCTCTGAATCCCCGCCTCTGATTCCCCACCTCTGTCTCTACGCCTCTATTTTGACTGCACTCTTTCCCCTCCACTCTTTCTGTGCCTCTCTTTCCCTCCCTCAATTTCAACAACTCTGTTTGATCTGTTCTGTGTACCTAATTTTCAACACACAAGTTCCAACCACTATGTTTCGCCCATCTCTTTCGCTGCCTCTATTTATGCAGCTATGTTTACCCGCTTCTGTTTACCCGCCTGTTTCCCCACATCTCTTTCCCCACCTCTGATTCCACGCCTCTGATTCCCCGCCTCTGATTCCCCGCCTCTGAATCCCCGCCTCTGATACACCGCCTCCCTTTCCGCGCAACTTTCCTGGCCTACGTTTCCCCACATCTCTTTCCCCACCTCTGATTCCACGCCTCAGATTCGCCGCCTCTGATTTCCCGCCTCTGATTCCCTGCCTCTGATTCCCTGCCTCTGATTCCCCACCTCTGATTCCCCCCTCTCATTCCCCGCCTCTGATTCCCAGCCTCTGATTCCCCACCTCTGATTCCCCGCCTCTGATTCCCTGCCTGTCTTTCCCTGCCTCTATTTCCGTGTCTCTTTCTCTGCATCTTGTTTCCCACATCTCATTTCCCCCTTCTGATAACCCGCATCAGATTCCCTGATACAGATTCCCTGCCTCAGATTCCCTGCCTCAGATTCCCTGCATCAGATTCCCTTCATCTGATTCCCTGCCTCTGATCCCCGCCTCTGATTCCCCACCTCTGATTCCCTGCCTCAGATTCCCTGCCTCTGATTCCCTGCCTCTGATTCCCTGCCTCTGATTTCCTGCATCAGATTCCCCGCCTCTAATTCTCCGCCTCTGATTCCCCGCATCTGATTCCCCGCCTCTGATTCGCCGCCTCTGATTCCCCGCCTCTGATTTCCCACCTCTGATTCCCTGCCTCTGATAACCTGCCTCTGATTCCCTGCCTCTGATTCTCTGCCTCTGATTCCCGGCCTCTGATTCCACACCTCTGATTCCCCGTGTCCGATTCCGCACCCATGTTTCACCACCTCTGTTGCTCTGCTTCTGATTTCCCGGCTCAGATTCACCGGCTCTGATTCCACACCTCTGATTCCACGCCTCTCTTTCTGTGTCTCTGATTCCCCGCCTCTGATTCCACGCCTCTGATTACCCGCCTCTGATACCCTGCCTCTCTTTCCCTGCCTCTATATCCGTGCCTCTTTCTCTGCATCTCGTTTCCCACATCTCATTTCCCCCTTCTGATAACCCGCATCAGATTCCCTGCCACAGATTCCCTGCCTCAGATTCCCTGCCTCAGATTCCCTGCATCAGATTCCCTTCATCTGATTCCCTGCCTCTGATTCCCCGCCTCTGATTCCCCACCTCTGATTCCCCACCTCTGATTCCCCGCCTCTGATTCCCTGCCTCTGATTCCCCATATCTGATTCCCCGCCTCTGATTCCCCAACTCTGATTCCCCGCTTCTGATTCCCCAGCTCTGAATCCCCGCCTCTGATTCCCCACGTCTGATTCCCTGCCTCTGATTCCCCGCCTCTGATTCCCCATCTGTGATTCACAACCTCTGATGCCCCACCTCTGATTCCCCATATCTGATTCCCTGCCTCTCTTTCCCCGCCTCTGATTCCCCACCTCTGTTTCCCCATATCTGATTCCCCGCCTCTGATTGCCCAACTCTAATACCCCGCCTCTGATTCCCCAGCTCTGATTCCCCGCCTCTGATTCCTCGCATCTGATTCCCTGCCTCTGATTCCCCGCCTCTGATTCCAGGCCTCTGATTCCCAGCATCTGATTCCAGCCTCTGATTCCCGGCCTCTGATTCCCTGCTTCTGATTCTGATTCCCTGCCTCTGATTCCCCATCTCTGATTCCGCACATCTGATTCCCTGCCTCTGATTCCCCACCTCTGATTCCCCATATCTGATTCCCCGCCTCTGTTTCCCCGCCTCAGATTCCCCGCCTCTGTTTCCCAATATCTAAGTCCCCACCTCTGATTCCCCAAATCTGATTCCCCACCTCTGATTCCCCAGCTCTGATTCTCCGCCTCTGATTCCCCGCATCTGATACCCTGCATCTGATTCCAAGCCTCTGATTCCCTGCCTCTGATTCCCAACCTCTGATTCCCCACCTCTGATTCCCCATATCTGATTCCCCGCCTCTGTTTCCCCGCCTCGGATTCCCCGCCTCTGTTTCCCCATATCTGATACCCGGCCTCTGATTCCCCGCCTCTGATTCCCCATATCTGATTCCCTGCCTCTGATTCCCCAACTCTGATTCCCCGCCTCTGATTCCCCAGCTCTGAATCCCCGCCTCTGATTCCCAGCGTCTGATTCCCTGCCTCTGATTCCCCGCCTTGATTCCCCATCTCTGATTCACAACCTCTGATTCCCCACCTCTGATTCCCTATATTTGATTCCCCGCCTCTGTTTCCCCGCCTCTGATTCCCCACCTCTGATTCCCCATATCTGATTCCCCGCCTCTGATTGCCCACCTCTGATTCCCAGCCTCTGATTCGCCAGCTCTGATTCCCCGCCTCTGATTCCCCGCATCTGATTCCCTGCCTCTGATTCCCCGCCTCTGATTCCCCATCTCTGATTCACCGCCTTTGATTCGCCACCTCTGATTCCCCATATCTGATTCCCCACCTCTGTTTCCCCGCCTCTGATTCCCCGCCTCTGATTCTCCATATCTCATTCCCCGCCTCTGAATCCCCATCTCTGATTCCCGGACTCTGATTCCCCTCCTCTGATTCCCGGCCTCTTATTCCCAGCATCTGATTCCCGACCTCTGATTCCCGGCCTCTGATTCCCTGCTTCTGATTCCCTGCCTCTGATTCCCCATCTCTGATTCCGCACATCTGATTCCCTGCCTCTGATTCCCCACCTCTGATTCCCCATATCTGATTCCCCGCCTCTGTTTCCCCGCCTCTGATTCCCCGCCTCTGTTTCCCTATATCTAATTCCCCACCTCTGATGCCCCAACTCTGATTCCCCGCCTCTGATTCCCCAGCTCTGATTCCCCGCCTCTGATTCCCTGCATCCGATTCCCCATATCTGATTCCCCGCCTCTGTTTCCCCGCCTCTGATTCCCCGCCTCTGTTTCCCCATATCTGATTCCCGCCTCTGATTCCCAACTATGATTCCCCGCCTCTGATTCCCCAGCTCTGATTCCCTGCCTCTGATTCCCCGCGTTCTATTCCCTGCCTCTGATTCCCCGCCTGTGATTCCCCATCACTGATTCACCACCTCTGATTCCCTACCTCTTATTCCCCATATCTAATTCCCCGCCTCTGTTTGCCCATATCTGATACCCCGCCTCTGAATCCCCAACTCTGATTCCCTGCCTCAGATTCCCCAGCTCTGATTCCCCGCCTTTGATTCCCCCCGTCTGATTCCCAGCCTCTGAATCCCCGTGTCTGATTTCCTGCCTCTGATTCCCCGCCTCTGATTCCCCATCTCTGATTCACCGCCTCTGATTCCCCACCTCTGATTCCCCATCTCTGATTCCGCACATCCAATTCCCTGCCTCTGATTCCCCAACTCTGATTCCCCACCTCTGATTCCCCAGCTCTGATTCCCCGCCTCAGATTCCCCGCGTCTGATTCCCTGCCTCTGATTCCCCGCCTCTGATTCCCTGCCTCTGATTCCCCATATCTGATTCCCCGCCTCTGATTCCCCAACTCTGATTCCCCGCTTCTGATTCCCCAGCTCTGAATCCCCGCCTCTGATTCCCAGCGTCTGATTCCCTGCCTCTGATTCCCCGCCTCTGATTCCACATCTGTGATTCACAACCTCTGATGCCCCACCTCTGATTCCCCATATCTGATTCCCCGCCTCTGTTTCCCCGCCTCTGATTCCCCGCCTCTGATTCCCCATATCTGATTCCCCGCCTCTGATTGCCCACCTCTGATTCCCCGCGTCTGATACCCTGCCTCTGATTCCCCGCCTCTGATTTCCCATCTCTGATTCACCACCTCTGATTCCCGGCCTCTGATTCCCCATCTCTGATTCCGCACATCCGATTCCCTGCCTATGATTCCCCACCTCTGATTCCCCGCCTCTGATTCCCCATATCTGATTCCCTGCCTCTGTTTCCCCGCCTCTGATTCCCTACCTCTGTTTCCCCATATCTGATTCCCCGCCTCTGATTCCCCAACTCTAATACCCCGCCTCTGATTCCCCGCATCTGATTCCCTGCCTCTGATTCCCCGCCTCTGATTCCAGGCCTCTGATTCCCAGCATCTGATTCCGGCCTCTGATTCCCGGCCTCTGATTCCCTGCTTCTGATTCTGATTCCCTGCCTCTGATTCCCCATCTCTGATTCCGCACATCTGATTCCCTGCCTCTGATTCCCCACCTCTGATTCCCCATATCTGATTCCCCGCCTCTGTTTCCCCGCCTCTGATTCCCCGCCTCTGTTTCCCAATATCTAAGTCCCCACCTCTGATTCCCCAAATCTGATTCCCCACCTCTGATTCCCCAGCTCTGATTCCCCGCCTCTGATTCCCCGCATCTGATTCCCTGCATCTGATTCCAAGCCTCTGATTCCCTGCCTCTGATTCCCAACCTCTGATTCCCCACCTCTGATTCCCCATATCTGATTCCCCGCCTCTGTTTCCCCGCCTCGGATTCCCCGCCTCAGTTTCCCCATATCTGATTCCCGGCCTCTGATTCCCCGCCTCTGATTCCCCGCCTCTGATTCCCTGCCTCTGATTCCCCATCTCCGATTCCCTGCCTCTGATTCCCAACCTCTGATTCCCCACCTCTGATTCCCCATATCTGATTCCCCGCCTCTGTTTCCCCGCCTCTGATTCCCCGCCTCTGTTTTCCCATATCTGATTCCCCGCCTCTGAATCCCCAACTCTGATTCCCTGCCTCAGATTCCCCAGCTCTGATTCCCCGCCTTTGATTCCCCCCGTCTGATTCCCAGCCTCTGAATCCCCGTGTCTGATTTCCTGCCTCTGATTCCCCGCCTCTGATTCCCCATCTCTGATTCACCGCCTCTGATTCCCCACCTCTGATTCCCCATCTCTGATTCCGCACATCCAATTCCCTGCCTCTGATTCCCCAACTCTGATTCCCCACCTCTGATTCCCCAGCTCTGATTCCCCGCCTCAGATTCCCCGTGTCTGATTCCCTGCCTCTGATTCCCCGCCTCTGATTCCCTGCCTCTCATTCCCCATATCTGATTCCCCGCCTCTGATTCCCCAACTCTGATTCCCCGCTTCTGATTCCCCAGCTCTGAATCCCCGCCTCTGATTCCCAGCGTCTGATTCCCTGCCTCTGATTCCCCGCCTCTGATTCCCCATCTGTGATTCAAAACCTCTGATGCCCCACCTCTGATTCCCCATATCTGATTCCCCGCCTCTGTTTCCCCGCCTCTGATTCCCCGCCTCTGATTCCCCATATCTTATTCCCCACCTCTGATTGCCCACCTCTGATTCCCCGCGTCTGATACCCTGCCTCTGATTCCCCGCCTCTGATTTCCCATCTCTGATTCACCACCTCTGATTCCCGGCCTCTGATTCCCCATCTCTGATTCCGCACATCCGATTCCCTGCCTATGATTCCCCACCTCTGATTCCCCGCCTCTGATTCCCCATATCTGATTCCCTGCCTCTGTTTCCCCGCCTCTGATTCCCTACCTCTGTTTCCCCATATCTGATTCCCCGCTTCTGATTCCCCAACTCTAATACCCTGCCTCTGATTCCCCAGCTCTGATTCCCCGCCTCTGATTCCCCGCATCTGATTCCCTGCCTCTGATTCCCCGCCTCTGATTCCAGGCCTCTGATTCCCATCATCTGATTCCGGCCTCTGATTCCCGGCCTCTGATTCCCTGCTTCTGATTCTGATTCCCTGCCTCTGATTCCCCATCTCTGATTCCGCACATCTGATTCCCTGCCTCTGATTCCCCACCTCTGATTCCCCATATCTGATTCCCCGCCTCTGTTTCCCTGCCTCTGATTCCGCGCCTCTGTTTCCCAATATCTAAGTCCCCACCTCTGATTCCCCAAATCTGATTCCCCACCTCTGATTCACCAGCTCTGATTCCCCGCCTCTGATTCCCCGCATCTGATTCCCTGCATCTGATTCCAAGCCTCTGATTCCCTGCCTCTGATTCCCAACCTCTGATTCCCCACCTCTGATTCCCCATAACAGATTCCCCGCCTCTGTTTCCCCGCCTCGGATTCCCCGCCTCAGTTTCCCCATATCTGATTCCCGGCCTCTGATTCCCCGCCTCTGATTCCCCGCCTCTGATTCCCTGCCTCTGATTCCCCATCTCCGATTCCCTGCCTCTGATTCCCAACCTCTGATTCCCCACCTCTGATTCCCCATATCTGATTCCCCGCCTCTGTTTCCCCGCCTCTGATTCCCCGCCTCTGATTCCCAACTCTGATTCCCCGCCTCTGATTCCCCAGCTCTGATTCCCCGTGTTTGATTCCCTGCCTCTGATTCCCTGCCCTGATTCCCCATCTCTGTTTCACCGCCTTTGATTCGCCACCTCTGATTCCACATATCTGATTCCCCGCCTCTGGTTCCCCGACTCTGATTCCCTTCCTCTGATTCCCAACCTCTGATTCCACACCTCTGATTCCCCATATCTGATTCCCCGCCTCTATTTCCCCATATCTGAATCCCCGCCTCTGATTCCCCAACTCTGATTCCCCGCCTCTGATTCCCCAGCTCTGATTCCCCAACTCTGATTCCCGGCGTCCGATTCCCTGCCTCTGATTCCCCGCCTCTGATTCCCCATCTCTGATTCCCCGCCTCTGATTCCCCGTGTCTGATTCCCTGCCTCTGATTCCCCGCCTCTGATTCCCCGCCTCTGATTCCCTGACACTGAATCCCTGCCCCTGATTCCCCACCTCTGATTCCCCATATCTGATTCCCCGACCTCTGTTTCCCCGCCTCTGATTCCCCGCCTCTGATTCCCCATATCTGATTCCCTGCCTCTGATTCCCCAACTCTGATTCCCCGCATCTGATTCCCCAGCTCTGAATCCCCGCCTCTGATTCCCCGTGTCTGATTCCCTGCCTCTGATTCCCCTCCTTGATTCCCCATCTCTGATTCACAACCTCTGATTCCCCACCTCTGATTCCCTATATTTGATTCCCCGCCTCTGTTTCCCCGCCTCTGATTCCCCGCCTCTGATTCCCCATATCTGATTCCCCGCCTCTGATTGCCCACCTCTGATTCCCCGCCTCTGATTCGCCAGCTCTGATTCCCCACCTCTGATTCCCCGCATCTGATTCCCTGCCTCTGATTCCCCGCCTCTGATTCCCCATCTCTGATTCACCGCCTTTGATTCGCCACCTCTGATTCCCCATATCTGATTCCCCACCTCTGTTTCCCGGCCTCTGATTCCCCGCCTCTGATTCTCCATATCTCATTCCCCGCCTCTGAATCCCCATCTCTGATTCTCGGACTCTGATTCCCCACCTCTGATTCCCGGCCTCTTATTCCCAGCATCTGATTCCCGGCCTCTGATTCCCGGCCTCTGATTCCACGCTTCTGATTCTGATTCCCTGCCTCTGATTCCACATCTCTGATTCCGCACATCTGATTCCCTGCCTCTGATTCCCCAGCTCTGATTCCCCGCCTTTGATTCCCCCCGTCTGATTCCCAGCCTCTGAATCCCCGTGTCTGATTTCCTGCCTCTGATTCCCCGCCTCTGATTCCCCATCTCTGATTCACCGCCTCTGATTCCCCATCTCTGATTCCCCACATCTGATTCCCCATATCTGATTCCCTGCCTCTGTTTCCCCGCCTCTGATTCCCCACCTCTGTTTCCCCATATCTGATTCCCCGCCTCTGATTCCCCAACTCTAATACCCCACCTCTGATTCCCCAGCTCTGATTCCCCGCCTCTGATTCCCCGCATCTGATTCCCTGCCTCTGATTCCTCGCCTCCGATTGCAGGCCTCTGATTCCCAGCATCTGATTCCAGCCTCTGATTCCCGGCCTCTGATTCCCTGCTTCTGATTCTGATTCCCTGCCTCTGATTCCCCATCTCTGATTCCGCACATCTGATTCCTTGCCTCTGATTCCCCACCTCTGATTCCCCATATCTGATTCCCCGCCTGGGTTTCCCCGCCTCTGATTCCCCGCCTCTGTTTCCCAATATCTAAGTCCCCGCCTCTGATTCCCCAAATCTGATTCCCCACCTCTGATTCCCCAGCTCTGATTCCCCGCCTCTGATTCCCCGCATCTGATTCCCTGCATCTGATTCCAAGCCTCTGATTCCCTGCCTCTGATTCCCAACCTCTGATTCCCCACCTCTGATTCCCCATATCTGATTCCCCGCCTCTGTTTCCCCGCCTCGGATTCCCCGCCTCTGTTTCCCCATATCTGATTCCCGGCCTCTGGTTCCCCGCCTCTGATTCCCCGCCTCTGATTCACTGCCTCTGATTCCCCATCTCCGATTCCCCTCGTCTAATACCCCGCCTCTGATTCTCCGCCACTGATTCACCGCATCTGATTCCACGCCTCTGATTCCCCGCCTCTGATTCCCCACCTCTGATTCCCCGCCTCTGATTCCCCGCCTCTGATTCCCCGCCTATGTTTACCCGCCTCTGATTCCCCGCCTCTGATTCCACGCCTCTGATTCCCCGCCTCTGATTCCCCGCCTCTAATTCCCCGCCTCTGATACCGCACCTCTGATGTCCCGCATCTGATTCCCTGCATCTGATTCCCCGCCTCAGATTCCCCGCCTCTGATTTCCCGGCTCTGATTCCCCGCCTCTGATTCCCCACCTATGTTTACCCGCCTCTGTTTACTCGCCTGTTTTCCCGCCTCTGGTTCCCCAACACAGATTCCCTGCCTCAGATTCCCTGCCTCTGATTCCCTGCCTCTGATTCCCTGCCTCTGATTCCCTGCATCTGATTGCCCGCCTCTGATTCCCCGCCTCTGATTCCCCGCATCTGATTCCCCGCCTCTGATTCCCCGCCTCTGATTCACCGCCTCTGATTCCCCGCCTCTGATTCCCTGCCTCTGATTCCCCGCCTATGTTTACCCGCCTCTGTTTACCCGCCTGTTTCCCCGCCTCTGATTCCCCACCTCAGATTCCCTACCTCAGATTCCGTGACTCTGATTGCCTGCCTCTGATTCCCTGCCTCTGATTCCCTGCATCTGAATGCCCATCTCTGATTCTCAACCTCTGATACCCCGCCTCTGATTCCCCACCTCTGATTCCCCGCTTCTGATTCCCCGCCTCTGATTCCCCGCCTCTGATTCCCCGCCTCTGATTCCCCGCCTCTGATTCCCCAGCTCTGATTCACTGCCTCCCTTTCCGCTCAACTTTCCTGGCCTACGTTTCCCCACATATCTTTCCCCGCCTCTGATTCCCCGCCTCTGATTCCCCGCCTCTGATTCCCCCCTCTGATTCCCCGCCTCTGATTCCCCGCCTCTGATTCCCCACCTCAGATTCCCCGCCTCTGATTCACTGCCTCTCTTTCCCTGCCTCTATTTCCGTGCCTCTTTCTCTGCATCTCGTTTCCCAAATCTCATTTCCCCCTTCTGATAACCCTCATCAGATTCCCTGCCACAGATTCCCTGCCTCAGATTCCCTGCCTCAGATTCCCTGCATCAGAGTCCCTTCATCTGATTCCCTGCCTCTGATTCCCCACCTCTGATTCCCCACCTCTGACTCCCTGCCTCAGATTCCCTGCCTCTGATTCCCTGCCTCTGATTCCCTGCCTCTGATTTCCTGCATCTGATTGCCCGCCTATGATTCTCCGCCTCTGATTCCCCGCCTCTGATTCCCCACCTCTCATTTTCCGCCTCTGATTCCACGCCTCTGATTCCCCGCATCTGATTCCCTGCCTCTGATAACCTGCCTCTGATTCCCTGCCTCTGATTCCCTGCCTCTGAGTCCCCACCTCTGATTCCCCGCGTCCGATTCCGCACCCATGTTTCACCGCCTCTGTTGCTATGCTTCTGATTTCCCGGCTCAGATTCACCGGCTCTGATTCCGCACCTCTGAATCCACGCCTCTCTTTCTGTGTCTCTGATTCCCCGCCTCTGATTCCACGCCTCTGATTACCCGCCTCTGATACCCTGCCTCTCTTTCCCTGCCTCTATTTCCGTGCCTCTTTCTCTGCATCTCGTTTCCCACATCTCATTTCCCCCTTCTGATAACCCGCATCAGATTTTCTGCCACAGATTCCCTGCCTCAGATTCCCTGCCTAAGATTCCCTGCATCAGATTCCCTTCATCTGATTCCCTGCCTCTGATTCCCCGTGGCTGATTCCCTGCCTCTGATTCCCAGCCTCTGTTTACCCGCCTGTTTGCCCGCCTCTGATTCACTACCTCATATTCGCCCCCTCAGATTCCCTGCCTCTGATTCCCTGCCTCTGATTCCCTGCCTCTGATTCCCTGCATCTGATTGCCCGCCTCTGATTCCCTGCCTCTGATTCCCCGCCTCTGATTCCCCGCCTCTGATTCCCCGCCTCTGATTCCCCACCTCTGATTCCCCACTTCTGATTCCCCGCCTCTGATTCCCCGCCTCTGATTCCCAGCCTCTGATTCCCCGCCTCTGATTCCCCACCTCTGATTCACTGCCTCCATTTCCGCTCAACTTTCCTGGCCTACGTTTCCCCACATATCTTTCCCCGCCTCTGAATTCCCGCCTCTGATTCCACGCCTCTGATTCCCCGCCTCTGATTCCCCGCCTCTGTTTCCCCGCCTCGGATTCCCCGCCTCAGTTTCCCCATATCTGATTCCCGGCCTCTGATTCCCCGCCTCTGATTCCCCGCCTCTGATTCCCTGCCTCTGATTCCCTGCCTCTGATAACCTGCCTCTGATTCCCTGCCTCTGATTCTCTGCCTCTGATTCCCGGCCTCTGAGTCCCCACCTCTGATTCCCCGTGTCCGATTCCGCACCCATGTTTCACCACCTCTGTTGCTCTGCTTCTGATTTCCCGGCTCAGATTCACCGGCTCTGATTCCGCACCTCTGATTCCACGCCTCTCTTTCTGTGTCTCTGATTCCCCGCCTCTGATTCCACGCCTCTGATTACCCGCCTCTGATACCCTGCCTCTCTTTCCCTGCCTCTATATCCGTGCCTCTTTCTCTGCATCTCGTTTCCCACATCTCATTTCCCCCTTCTGATAACCCGCATCAGATTCCCTGCCACAGATTCCCTGCCTCAGATTCCCTGCCTCAGATTCCCTGCATCAGATTCCCTTCATCTGATTCCCTGCCTCTGATTCCCCGCCTCTGATTCCCCACCTCTGATTCCCCACCTCTGATTCCCCGCCTCTGATTCCCTGCCTCTGATTCCCCATATCTGATTCCCCGCCTCTGATTCCCCAACTCTGATTCCCCGCTTCTGATTCCCCAGCTCTGAATCCCCGCCTCTGATTCCCCACGTCTGATTCCCTGCCTCTGATTCCCCGCCTCTGATTCCCCATCTGTGATTCACAACCTCTGATGCCCCACCTCTGATTCCCCATATCTGATTCCCTGCCTCTCTTTCCCCGCCTCTGATTCCCCACCTCTGTTTCCCCATATCTGATTCCCCGCCTCTGATTGCCCAACTCTAATACCCCGCCTCTGATTCCCCAGCTCTGATTCCCCGCCTCTGATTCCTCGCATCTGATTCCCTGCCTCTGATTCCCCGCCTCTGATTCCAGGCCTCTGATTCCCAGCATCTGATTCCAGCCTCTGATTCCCGGCCTCTGATTCCCTGCTTCTGATTCTGATTCCCTGCCTCTGATTCCCCATCTCTGATTCCGCACATCTGATTCCCTCCTCTGATTCCCCACCTCTGATTCCCCATATCTGATTCCCCGCCTCTGTTTCCCCGCCTCTGATTCCCCGCCTCTGTTTCCCAATATCTAAGTCCCCACCTCTGATTCCCCAAATCTGATTCCCCACCTCTGATTCCCCAGCTCTGATTCCCCGCCTCTGATTCCCCGCATCTGATACCCTGCATCTGATTCCAAGCCTCTGATTCCCTGCCTCTGATTCCCAACCTCTGATTCCCCACCTCTGATTCCCCATATCTGATTCCCCGCCTCTGTTTCCCCGCCTCGGATTCCCCGCCTCTGTTTCCCCATATCTGATTCCCGGCCTCTGATTCCCCGCCTCTGATTCCCCATATCTGATTCCCTGCCTCTGATTCCCCAACTCTGATTCCCCGCCTCTGATTCCCCAGCTCTGAATCCCCGCCTCTGATTCCCAGCGTCTGATTCCCTGCCTCTGATTCCCCGCCTTGATTCCCCATCTCTGATTCACAACCTCTGATTCCCCACCTCTGATTCCCTATATTTGATTCCCCGCCTCTGTTTCCCCGCCTCTGATTCCCCGCCTCTGATTCCCCATATCTGATTCCCCGCCTCTGATTGCCCACCTCTGATTCCCAGCCTCTGATTCGCCAGCTCTGATTCCCCGCCTCTGATTCCCCGCATCTGATTCCCTGCCTCTGATTCCCCGCCTCTGATTCCCCATCTCTGATTCACCGCCTTTGATTCGCCACCTCTGATTCACCATATCTGATTCCCCACCTCTGTTTCCCCGCCTCTGATTCCCCGCCTCTGATTCTCCATATCTCATTCCCCGCCTCTGAATCCCCATCTCTGATTCCCGGACTCTGATTCCCCTCCTCTGATTCCCGGCCTCTTATTCCCAGCATCTGATTCCCGGCCTCTGATTCCCGGCCTCTGATTCCCTGCTTCTGATTCCCTGCCTCTGATTCCCCATCTCTGATTCCGCACATCTGATTCCCTGCCTCTGATTCCCCACCTCTGATTCCCCATATCTGATTCCCCGCCTCTGTTTCCCCGCCTCTGATTCCCCGCCTCTGTTTCCCTATATCTAATTCCCCACCTCTGATGCCCCAACTCTGATTCCCCGCCTCTGATTCCCCAGCTCTGATTCCCCGCCTCTGATTCCCTGCATCCGATTCCCCATATCTGATTCCCCGCCTCTGTTTCCCCGCCTCTGATTCCCCGCCTCTGTTTCCCCATATCTGATTCCCGCCTCTGATTCCCAACTATGATTCCCCGCCTCTGATTCCCCAGCTCTGATTCCCTGCCTCTGATTCCCCGCGTTCTATTCCCTGCCTCTGATTCCCCGCCTGTGATTCCCCATCACTGATTCACCACCTCTGATTCCCTACCTCTTATTCCCCATATCTAATTCCCCGCCTCTGTTTGCCCGCCTCTGATTCCCCGCCTCTGTTTCCCCATATCTGATTCCCCGCCTCTGAATCCCCAACTCTGATTCCCTGCCTCAGATTCCCCAGCTCTGATTCCCCGCCTTTGATTCCCCCCGTCTGATTCCCAGCCTCTGAATCCCCGTGTCTGATTTCCTGCCTCTGATTCCCCGCCTCTGATTCCCCATCTCTGATTCACCGCCTCTGATTCCCCACCTCTTATTCCCCATCTCTGATTCCGCACATCCAATTCCCTGCCTCTGATTCCCCAACTCTGATTCCCCACCTCTGATTCCCCAGCTCTGATTCCCCGCCTCAGATTCCCCGCGTCTGATTCCCTGCCTCTGATTCCCCGCCTCTCATTCCCTGCCTCTGATTCCCCATATCTGATTCCCCGCCTCTGATTCCCCAACTCTGATTCCCCGCTTCTGATTCCCCAGCTCTGAATCCCCGCCTCTGATTCCCAGCGTCTGATTCCCTGCCTCTGATTCCCCGCCTCTGATTCCACATCTGTGATTCACAACCTCTGATGCCCCACCTCTGATTCCCCATATCTGATTCCCCGCCTCTGTTTCCCCGCCTCTGATTCCCCGCCTCTGATTCCCCATATCTGATTCCCCGCCTCTGATTGCCCACCTCTGATTCCCCGCGTCTGATACACTGCCTCTGATTCCCCGCCTCTGATTTCCCATCTCTGATTCACCACCTCTGATTCCCGGCCTCTGATTCCCCATCTCTGATTCCGCACATCCGATTCCCTGCCTATGATTCCCCACCTCTGATTCCCCACCTCTGATTCCCCATATCTGATTCCCTGCCTCTGTTTCCCCGCCTCTGATTCCCTACCTCTGTTTCCCCATATCTGATTCCCCGCCTCTGATTCCCCAACTCTAATACCCCGCCTCTGATTCCCCAGCTCTGATTCCCCGCCTCTGATTCCCCGCATCTGATTCCCTGCCTCTGATTCCCCGCCTCTGATTCCAGGCCTCTGATTCCCAGCATCTGATTCCGGCCTCTGATTCCCGGCCTCTGATTCCCTGCTTCTGATTCTGATTCCCTGCCTCTGATTCCCCATCTCTGATTCCGCACATCTGATTCCCTGCCTCTGATTCCCCACCTCTGATTCCCCATATCTGATTCCCCGCCTCTGTTTCCCCGCCTCTGATTCCCCGCCTCTGTTTCCCAATATCTAAGTCCCCACCTCTGATTCCCCAAATCTGATTCCCCACCTCTGATTCCCCAGCTCTGATTCCCCGCCTCTGATTCCCCGCATCTGATTCCCTGCATTTGATTCCAAGCCTCTGATTCCCTGCCTCTGATTCCCAACCTCTGATTCCCCACCTCTGATTCCCCATATCTGATTCCCCGCCTCTGTTTCCCCGCCTCGGATTCCCCGCCTCAGTTTCCCCATATCTGATTCCCGGCCTCTGATTCCCCGCCTCTGATTCCCCGCCTCTGATTCCCTGCCTCTGATTCCCCATCTCCGATTCCCTGCCTCTGATTCCCAACCTCTGATTCCCCACCTCTGATTCCCCATATCTGATTCCCCGCCTCTGTTTCCCCGCCTCTGATTCCCCGCCTCTGTTTCCCCATATCTGATTCCCCGCCTCTGAATCCCCAACTCTGATTCCCTGCCTCAGATTCCCCAGCTCTGATTCCCCGCCTTTGATTCCCCCCGTCTGATTCCCAGCCTCTGAATCCCCGTGTCTGATTTCCTGCCTCTGATTCCCCGCCTCTGATTCCCCATCTCTGATTCACCGCCTCTGATTCCCCACCTCTGATTCCCCATCTCTGATTCCGCACATCCAATTCCCTGCCTCTGATTCCCCAACTCTGATTCCCCACCTCTGATTCCCCAGCTCTGATTCCCCGCCTCAGATTCCCCGTGTCTGATTCCCTGCCTCTGATTCCCCGCCTCTGATTCCCTGCCTCTCATTCCCCATATCTGATTCCCCGCCTCTGATTCCCCAACTCTGATTCCCCGCTTCTGATTCCCCAGCTCTGAATCCCCGCCTCTGAATCCCAGCGTCTGATTCCCTGCCTCTGATTCCCCGCCTCTGATTCCCCATCTGTGATTCAAAACCTCTGATGCCTCACCTCTGATTCCCCATATCTGATTCCCCGCCTCTGTTTCCCCGCCTCTGATTCCCCGCCTCTGATTCCCCATATCTTATTCCCCGCCTCTGATTGCCCACCTCTGATTCCCCGCGTCTGATACCCTGCCTCTGATTCCCCGCCTCTGATTTCCCATCTCTGATTCACCACCTCTGATTCCCGGCCTCTGATTCCCCATCTCTGATTCCGCACATCCGATTCCCTGCCTATGATTCCCCACCTCTGATTCCCCGCCTCTGATTCCCCATATCTGATTCCCTGCCTCTGTTTCCCCGCCTCTGATTCCCTACCTCTGTTTCCCCATATCTGATTCCCCGCTTCTGATTCCCCAACTCTAATACCCCGCCTCTGATTCCCCAGCTCTGATTCCCCGCCTCTGATTCCCCGCATCTGATTCCCTGCCTCTGATTCCCCGCCTCTGATTCCAGGCCTCTGATTCCCATCATCTGATTCCGGCCTCTGATTCCCGGCCTCTGATTCCCTGCTTCTGATTCTGATTCCCTGCCTCTGATTCCCCATCTCTGATTCCGCACATCTGATTCCCTGCCTCTGATTCCCCACCTCTGATTCCCCATATCTGATTCCCCGCCTCTGTTTCCCCGCCTCTGATTCCCCGCCTCTGTTTCCCAATATCTAAGTCCCCACCTCTGATTCCCCAAATCTGATTCCCCACCTCTGATTCACCAGCTCTGATTCCCCGCCTCTGATTCCCCGCATCTGATTCCCTGCATCTGATTCCAAGCCTCTGATTCCCTGCCTCTGATTCCCAACCTCTGATTCCCCACCTCTGATTCCCCATATCAGATTCCCCGCCTCTGTTTCCCCGCCTCGGATTCCCTGCCTCAGTTTCCCCATATCTGATTCCCGGCCTCTGATTCCCCGCCTCTGATTCCCCGCCTCTGATTCCCTGCCTCTGATTCCCCATCTCCGATTCCCTGCCTCTGATTCCCAACCTCTGATTCCCCACCTCTGATTCCCCATATCTGATTCCCCGCCTCTGTTTCCCCGCCTCTGATTCCCCGCCTCTGATTCCCAACTCTGATTCCCCGCCTCTGATTCCCCAGCTCTGATTCCCCGTGTTTGATTCCCTGCCTCTGATTCCCTGCCCTGATTCCCCATCTCTGTTCCACCGCCTTTGATTCGCCACCTCTGATTCCACATATCTGATTCCCCGCCTCTGTTTCCCCGACTCTGATTCCCTTCCTCTGATTCCCAACCTCTGATTCCACACCTCTGATTCCCCATATCTGATTCCCCGCCTCTATTTCCCCATATCTGAATCCCCGCCTCTGATTCCCCAACTCTGATTCCCCGCCTCTGATTCCCCAGCTCTGATTCCCCGACTCTGATTCCCGGCGTCCAATTCCCTGCCTCTGATTCCCCGCCTCTGATACCCCATCTCTGATTCCCCGCCTCTGATTCCCCGTGTCTGATTCCCTGCCTCTGATTCCCCGCCTCTGATTCCCCGCCTCTGATTCCCTGACACTGAATCCCTGCCCCTGATTCCCCACCTCTGATTCCCCATATCTGATTCCCCGACCTCTGTTTCCCCGCCTCTGATTCCCCGCCTCTGATTCCCCATATCTGATTCCCTGCCTCTGATTCCCCAACTCTGATTCCCCGCCTCTGATTCCCCAGCTCTGAATCCCCGCCTCTGATTCCCCGTGTCTGATTCCCTGCCTCTGATTCCCCGCCTTGATTCCCCATCTCTGATTCACAACCTCTGATTCCCCACCTCTGATTCCCTATATTTGATTCCCCGCCTCTGTTTCCCCGCCTCTGATTCCCCGCCTCTGATTCCCCATATCTGATTCCCCGCCTCTGATTGCCCACCTCTGATTCCCCGCCTCTGATTCCCCGCATCTGATTCCCTGCCTCTGATTCCCCGCCTCTGATTCCCCATCTCTGATTCACCGCCTTTGATTCGCCACCTCTGATTCCCCATATCTGATTCCCCACCTCTGTTTCCCGGCCTCTGATTCCCCGCCTCTGATTCTCCATATCTCATTCCCCGCCTCTGAATCCCCATCTCTGATTCCCGGACTCTGATTCCCCACCTCTGATTCCCGGCCTCTTATTCCCAGCATCTGATTCCCGGCCTCTGATTCCCGGCCTCTGATTCCACGCTTCTGATTCTGATTCCCTGCCTCTGATTCCCCATCTCTGATTCCGCACATCTGATTCCCTGCCTCTGATTCCCCAGTTCTGATTCCCCGCCTTTGATTCCCCCGTCTGATTCCCAGCCTCTGAATCCCCGTGTCTGATTTCCTGCCTCTGATTCCCCGCCTCTGATTCCCCATCTCTGATTCACCGCCTCTGATTCCCCATCTCTGATTCCCCACATCTGATTCCCCATATCTGATTCCCTGCCTCTGTTTCCCCGCCTCTGATTCCCCACCTCTGTTTCCCCATATCTGATTCCCCGCCTCTGATTCCCCAACTCTAATACCCCACCTCTGATTCCCCAGCTCTGATTCCCCGCCTCTGATTCCCCGCATCTGATTCCCTGCCTCTGATTCCTCGCCTCCGATTGCAGGCCTCTGATTCCCAGCATCTGATTCCAGCCTCTGATTCCCGGCCTCTGATTCCCTGCTTCTGATTCTGATTCCCTGCCTCTGATTCCCCATCTCTGATTCCGCACATCTGATTCCTTGCCTCTGATTCCCCACCTCTGATTCCCCATATCTGATTCCCCGCCTGGGTTTCCCCGCCTCTGATTCCCCGCCTCTGTTTCCCAATATCTAAGTCCCCGCCTCTGATTCCCCAAATCTGATTCCCCACCTCTGATTCCCCAGCTCTGATTCCCCGCCTCTGATTCCCCGCATCTGATTCCCTGCATCTGATTCCAAGCCTCTGATTCCCTGCCTCTGATTCCCAACCTCTGATTCCCCACCTCTGATTCCCCATATCTGATTCCCCGCCTCTGTTTCCCCGCCTCGGATTCCCCGCCTCTGTTTCCCCATATCTGATTCCCGGCCTCTGATTCCCCGCCTCTGATTCCCCGCCTCTGATTCACTGCCTCTGATTCCCCATCTCCGATTCCCCTCGTCTAATACCCCGCCTCTGATTCTCCGCCACTGATTCACCGCATCTGATTCCACGCCTCTGATTCCCCGCCTCTGATTCCCCGCCTCTGATTCCCCGCCTCTGATTCCCCGCCTCTGATTCCCCGCCTATGTTTACCCGCCTCTGATTCCCCGCCTCTGATTCCACGCCTCTGATTCCCCGCCTCTGATTCCCCGCCTCTAATTCCCCGCCTCTGATACCGCACCTCTGATGTCCCGCATCTGATTCCCTGCATCTGATTCCCCGCCTCAGATTCCCCGCCTCTGATTTCCCGGCTCTGATTCCCCGCCTCTGATTCCCCACCTATGTTTTCCCGCCTCTGGTTCCCCAACACAGATTCCCTGCCTCAGATTCCCTGCCTCTGATTCCCTGCCTCTGATTCCCTGCCTCTGATTCCCTGCATCTGATTGCCCGCCTCTGATTCCCCGCCTCTGATTCCCCGCCTCTGATTCCCCACCTCTGATTCCCCACTTCTGATTCCCCGCCTCTGATTCACCGCCTCTGTTTCCCCGCCTCTGATTCCCCGCTTCTGATTCCCCACTTCTGATTGCCCGCCTCTGATTCCCTTCCTCTGATTCCCCGCCTCTGATTCCCCACATCTGATTCCCCACTTCTGATTCCCCGCCTCTGATTCCCCGCCTCTGATTCCACGCCTCTGATTCCCCGCCTCTGATTCCCCGCCTCTGATTCCCCGCCTCTGATTCCCCTCATCTAATACCCCACCTCTGATTCCCCGCCTCTGATTCCCCGCATCTGATTCCCCGCCTCTGATTCCCCGCCTCTGATTCACCGCCTCTGATTCCCCGCCTCTGATTCCCTGCCTCTGATTCCCCGCCTATGTTTACCCGCCTCTGTTTAACCGCCTGTTTCCCCGCCTCTGTTTCCCCACCTCAGATTCCCTACCTCAGATTCCGTGACTCTGATTGCCTGCCTCTGATTCCCTGCCTCTGATTCCCTGCATCTGAATGCCCATCTCTGATTCTCAACCTCTGATACCCCGCCTCTGATTCCCCACCTCTGATTCCCCGCTTCTGATTCCCCGCCTCTGATTCCCCGCCTCTGATTCCCCGCCTCTGATTCCCCGCCTCTGATTCCCCACCTCTGATTCACTGCCTCCCTTTCCGCTCAACTTTCCTGGCCTACGTTTCCCCACATATCTTTCCCCGCCTCTGATTCCCCGCCTCTGATTCCCCGCCTCTGATTCCCCCCTCTGATTCCCCGCCTCTGATTCCCCGCCTCTGATTCCCCACCTCAGATTCCCCGCCTCTGATTCACTGCCTCTCTTTCCCTGCCTCTATTTCCGTGCCTCTTTCTCTGCATCTCGTTTCCCAAATCTCATTTCCCCCTTCTGATAACCCTCATCAGATTCCCTGCCACAGATTCCCTGCCTCAGATTCCCTGCCTCAGATTCCCTGCATCAGAGTCCCTTCATCTGATTCCCTGCCTCTGATTCCCCACCTCTGATTCCCCACCTCTGACTCCCTGCCTCAGATTCCCTGCCTCTGATTCCCTGCCTCTGATTCCCTGCCTCTGATTTCCTGCATCTGATTGCCCGCCTATGATTCTCCGCCTCTGATTCCCCGCCTCTGATTCCCCACCTCTCATTTTCCGCCTCTGATTCCACGCCTCTGATTCCCCGCATCTGATTCCCTGCCTCTGATAACCTGCCTCTGATTCCCTGCCTCTGATTCCCTGCCTCTGAGTCCCCACCTCTGATTCCCCGCGTCCGATTCCGCACCCATGTTTCACCGCCTCTGTTGCTATGCTTCTGATTTCCCGGCTCAGATTCACCGGCTCTGATTCCGCACCTCTGAATCCACGCCTCTCTTTCTGTGTCTCTGATTCCCCGCCTCTGATTCCCTGCCTCTGATTCCCCACCTCTGATTCCCCATATCTGATTCCCCGCTTCTGTTTCCCCGCCTCTGATTCCCCGCCTCTGTTTCCCAATATCTAAGTCCCCACCTCTGATTCCCCAAATCTGATTCCCCACCTCTGATTCACCAGCTCTGATTCCCCGCCTCTGATTCCCCGCATCTGATTCCCTGCATCTGATTCCAAGCCTCTGATTCCCTGCCTCTGATTCCCAACCTCTGATTCCCCACCTCTGATTCCCCATATCTGATTCCCCGCCTCTGTTTCCCCGCCTCGGATTCCCCGCATCAGTTTCCCCATATCTGATTCCCGGCCTCTGATTCCCCGCCTCTGATTCCCCGCCTCTGATTCCCTGCCTCTGATTCCCCATCTCCGATTCCCTGCCTCTGATTCCCAACCTCTGATTCCCCACCTCTGATTCCCCATATCTGATTCCCCGCCTCTGTTTCCCCGCCTCTGATTCCCCGCCTCTGATTCCCAACTCTGATTCCCCGCCTCTGATTCCCCAGCTCTGATTCCCCGTGTTTGATTCCCTGCCTCTGATTCCCTGCCCTGATTCCCCATCTCTGTTTCACCGCCTTTGATTCGCCACCTCTGATTCCACATATCTGATTCCCCGCCTCTGTTTCCCCGACTCTGATTCCCTTCCTCTGATTCCCAACCTCTGATTCCACACCTCTGATTCCCCATATCTGATTCCCCGCCTCTATTTCCCCATATCTGAATCCCCGCCTCTGATTCCCCAACTCTGATTCCCCGCCTCTGATTCCCCAGCTCTGATTCCCCGACTCTGATTCCCGGCGTCCGATTCCCTGCCTCTGATTCCCCGCCTCTGATTCCCCATCTCTGATTCCCCGCCTCTGATTCCCCGTGTCTGATTCCCTGCCTCTGATTCCCCGCCTCTGATTCCCCGCCTCTGATTCCCTGACACTGAATCCCTGCCCCTGATTCCCCACCTCTGATTCCCCATATCTGATTCCCCGACCTCTGATTGCCCACCTCTGATTCCCCGCCTCTGATTCCCCGCATCTGATTCCCTGCCTCTGATTCCCCGCCTCTGATTCCCCATCTCTGATTCACCGCCTTTGATTCGCCACCTCTGATTCCCCATATCTGATTCCCCACCTCTGTTTCCCGGCCTCTGATTCCCCGCCTCTGATTCTCCATATCTCATTCCCCGCCTCTGAATCCCCATCTCTGATTCCCGGACTCTGATTCCCCACCTCTGATTCCCGGCCTCTTATTCCCAGCATCTGATTCCCGGCCTCTGATTCCCGGCCTCTGATTCCACGCTTCTGATTCTGATTCCCTGCCTCTGATTCCCCATCTCTGATTCCGCACATCTGATTCCCTGCCTCTGATTCCCCAGCTCTGATTCCCCGCCTTTGATTCCCCCGTCTGATTCCCAGCCTCTGAATCCCCGTGTCTGATTTCCTGCCTCTGATTCCCCGCCTCTGATTCCCCATCTCTGATTCACCGCCTCTGATTCCCCATCTCTGATTCCCCACATCTGATTCCCCATATCTGATTCCCTGCCTCTGTTTCCCCGCCTCTGATTCCCCACCTCTGTTTCCCCATATCTGATTCCCCGCCTCTGATTCCCCAACTCTAATACCCCACCTCTGATTCCCCAGCTCTGATTCCCCGCCTCTGATTCCCCGCATCTGATTCCCTGCCTCTGATTCCTCGCCTCCGATTGCAGGCCTCTGATTCCCAGCATCTGATTCCAGCCTCTGATTCCCGGCCTCTGATTCCCTGCTTCTGATTCTGATTCCCTGCCTCTGATTCCCCATCTCTGATTCCGCACATCTGATTCCTTGCCTCTGATTCCCCACCTCTGATTCCCCATATCTGATTCCCCGCCTGGGTTTCCCCGCCTCTGATTCCCCGCCTCTGTTTCCCAATATCTAAGTCCCCGCCTCTGATTCCCCAAATCTGATTCCCCACCTCTGATTCCCCAGCTCTGATTCCCCGCCTCTGATTCCCCGCATCTGATTCCCTGCATCTGATTCCAAGCCTCTGATTCCCTGCCTCTGATTCCCAACCTCTGATTCCCCACCTCTGATTCCCCATATCTGATTCCCCGCCTCTGTTTCCCCGCCTCGGATTCCCCGCCTCTGTTTCCCCATATCTGATTCCCGGCCTCTGATTCCCCGCCTCTGATTCCCCGCCTCTGATTCACTGCCTCTGATTCCCCATCTCCGATTCCCCTCGTCTAATACCCCGCCTCTGATTCTCCGCCACTGATTCACCGCATCTGATTCCACGCCTCTGATTCCCCGCCTCTGATTCCCCGCCTCTGATTCCCCGCCTCTGATTCCCCGCCTCTGATTCCCCGCCTATGTTTACCCGCCTCTGATTCCCCGCCTCTGATTCCACGCCTCTGATTCCCCGCCTCTGATTCCCCGCCTCTAATTCCCTGCCTCTGATACCGCACCTCTGATGTCCCGCATCTGATTCCCTGCATCTGATTCCCCGCCTCTGATTCCCCGCCTCTGATTTCCCGGCTCTGATTCCCCGCCTCTGATTCCCCACCTATGTTTACCCGCCTCTGTTTACTCGCCTGTTTTCCCGCCTCTGGTTCCCCAACACAGATTCCCTGCCTCAGATTCCCTGCCTCTGATTCCCTGCCTCTGATTCCCTGCCTCTGATTCCCTGCATCTGATTGCCCGCCTCTGATTCCCCGCCTCTGATTCCCCGCCTCTGATTCCCCACCTCTGATTCCCCACTTCTGATTCCCCGCCTCTGATTCACCGCCTCTGTTTCCCCGCCTCTGATTCCCCGCTTCTGATTCCCCACTTCTGATTGCCCGCCTCTGATTCCCTTCCTCTGATTCCCCGCCTCTGATTCCACGCCTCTGATTCCCCGCCTCTGATTCCCCGCCTCTGATTCCCCGCCTCTGATTCCCCTCATCTAATACCCCACCTCTGATTCCCCGCCTCTGATTCCCCGCATCTGATTCCCCGCCTCTGATTCCCCGCCTCTGATTCACCGCCTCTGATTCCCCGCCTCTGATTCCCTGCCTCTGATTCCCCGCCTATGTTTACCCGCCTCTGTTTACCCGCCTGTTTCCCCGCCTCTGTTTCCCCACCTCAGATTCCCTACCTCAGATTCCGTGACTCTGATTGCCTGCCTCTGATTCCCTGCCTCTGATTCCCTGCATCTGAATGCCCATCTCTGATTCTCAACCTCTGATACCCCGCCTCTGATTCCCCACCTCTGATTCCCCGCTTCTGATTCCCCGCCTCTGATTCCCCGCCTCTGATTCCCCGCCTCTGATTCCCCGCCTCTGATTCCCCACCTCTGATTCACTGCCTCCCTTTCCGCTCAACTTTCCTGGCCTACGTTTCCCCACATATCTTTCCCCGCCTCTGATTCCCCGCCTCTGATTCCCCGCCTCTGATTCCCCCCTCTGATTCCCCGCCTCTGATTCCCCGCCTCTGATTCCCCACCTCAGATTCCCCGCCTCTGATTCACTGCCTCTCTTTCCCTGCCTCTATTTCCGTGCCTCTTTCTCTGCATCTCGTTTCCCAAATCTCATTTCCCCCTTCTGATAACCCTCATCAGATTTCCTGCCACAGATTCCCTGCCTCAGATTCCCTGCCTCAGATTCCCTGCATCAGAGTCCCTTCATCTGATTCCCTGCCTCTGATTCCCCACCTCTGATTCCCCACCTCTGACTTCCTGCCTCAGATTCCCTGCCTCTGATTCCCTGCCTCTGATTCCCTGCCTCTGATTTCCTGCATCTGATTGCCCGCCTATGATTCTCCGCCTCTGATTCCCCGCCTCTGATTCCCCACCTCTCATTTTCCGCCTCTGATTCCACGCCTCTGATTCCCCGCATCTGATTCCCTGCCTCTGATAACCTGCCTCTGATTCCCTGCCTCTGATTCCCTGCCTCTGAGTCCCCACCTCTGATTCCCCGCGTCCGATTCCGCACCCATGTTTCACCGCCTCTGTTGCTATGCTTCTGATTTCCCGGCTCAGATTCACCGGCTCTGATTCCGCACCTCTGAATCCACGCCTCTCTTTCTGTGTCTCTGATTCCCCGCCTCTGATTCCCTTCCTCTGATTCCCCACCTCTGATTCCCCATATCTGATTCCCCGCCTCTGTTTCCCCGCCTCTGATTCCCCGCCTCTGTTTCCCAATATCTAAGTCCCCACCTCTGATTCCCCAAATCTGATTCCCCACCTCTGATTCACCAGCTCTGATTCCCCGCCTCTGATTCCCCGCATCTGATTCCCTGCATCTGATTCCAAGCCTCTGATTCCCTGCCTCTGATTCCCAACCTCTGATTCCCCACCTCTGATTCCCCATATCTGATTCCCCGCCTCTGTTTCCCCGCCTAGGATTCCCCGCCTCAGTTTCCCCATATCTGATTCCCGGCCTCTGATTCCCCGCCTCTGATTCCCCGCCTCTGATTCCCTGCCTCTGATTCCCCATCTCCGATTCCCTGCCTCTGATTCCCAACCTCTGATTCCCCACCTCTGATTCCCCATATCTGATTCCCCGCCTCTGTTTCCCCGCCTCTGATTCCCCGCCTCTGATTCCCAACTCTGATTCCCCGCCTCTGATTCCCCAGCTCTGATTCCCCGTGTTTGATTCCCTGCCTCTGATTCCCTGCCCTGATTCCCCATCTCTGTTTCACCGCCTTTGATTCGCCACCTCTGATTCCACATATCTGATTCCCCGCCTCTGTTTCCCCGACTCTGATTCCCTTCCTCTGATTCCCAACCTCTGATTCCACACCTCTGATTCCCCATATCTGAGTCCCCGCCTCTATTTCCCCATATCTGAATCCCCGCCTCTGATTCCCCAACTCTGATTCCCCGCCTCTGATTCCCCAGCTCTGATTCCCCGACTCTGATTCCCGGCGTCCGATTCCCTGCCTCTGATTCCCCGCCTCTGATTCCCCATCTCTGATTCCCCGCCTCTGATTCCCCGTGTCTGATTCCCTGCCTCTGATTCCCCGCCTCTGATTCCCCGCCTCTGATTCCCTGACACTGAATCCCTGCCCCTGATTCCCCACCTCTGATTCCCCATATCTGATTCCCCGACCTCTGTTTCCCCGCCTCTGATTCCCCGCCTCTGATTCCCCATATCTGATTCCCTGCCTCTGATTCCCCAACTCTGATTCCCCGCCTCTGATTCCCCAGCTCTGAATCCCCACCTCTGATTCCCCGTGTCTGATTCCCTGCCTCTGATTCCCCGCCTTGATTCCCCATCTCTGATTCACAACCTCTGATTCCCCACCTCTGATTCCCTATATTTGATTCCCCGCCTCTGTTTCCCCGCCTCTGATTCCCCGCCTCTGATTCCCCATATCTGATTCCCCGCCTCTGATTGCCCACCTCTGATTCCCCGCCTCTGATTCGCCAGCTCTGATTCCCCACCTCTGATTCCCCGCATCTGATTCCCTGCCTCTGATTCCCCGCCTCTGATTCCCCATCTCTGATTCACCGCCTTTGATTCGCCACCTCTGATTCCCCATATCTGATTCCCCACCTCTGTTTCCCGGCCTCTGATTCCCCGCCTCTGATTCTCCATATCTCATTCCCCGCCTCTGAATCCCCATCTCTGATTCCCGGACTCTGATTCCCCACCTCTGATTCCCGGCCTCTTATTCCCAGCATCTGATTCCCGGCCTCTGATTCCCGGCCTCTGATTCCACGCTTCTGATTCTGATTCCCTGCCTCTGATTCCCCATCTCTGATTCCGCACATCTGATTCCCTGCCTCTGATTCCCCAGCTCTGATTCCCCGCCTTTGATTCCCCCCGTCTGATTCCCAGCCTCTGAATCCCCGTGTCTGATTTCCTGCCTCTGATTCCCCGCCTCTGATTCCCCATCTCTGATTCACCGCCTCTGATTCCCCATCTCTGATTCCCCACATCTGATTCCCCATATCTGATTCTCTGCCTCTGTTTCCCCGCCTCTGATTCCCCACCTCTGTTTCCCCATATCTGATTCCCCGCCTCTGATTCCCCAACTCTAATACCCCACCTCTGATTCCCCAGCTCTGATTCCCCGCCTCTGATTCCCCGCATCTGATTCCCTGCCTCTGATTCCTCACCTCCGATTGCAGGCCTCTGATTCCCAGCATCTGATTCCAGCCTCTGATTCCCGGCCTCTGATTCCCTGCTTCTGATTCTGATTCCCTGCCTCTGATTCCCCATCTCTGATTCCGCACATCTGATTCCTTGCCTCTGATTCCCCACCTCTGATTCCCCATATCTGATTCCCCGCCTGGGTTTCCCCGCCTCTGATTCCCCGCCTCTGTTTCCCAATATCTAAGTCCCCGCCTCTGATTCCCCAAATCTGATTCCCCACCTCTGATTCCCCAGCTCTGATTCCCCGCCTCTGATTCCCCGCATCTGATTCCCTGCATCTGATTCCAAGCCTCTGATTCCCTGCCTCTGATTCCCAACCTCTGATTCCCCACCTCTGATACCCCATATCTGATTCCCCGCCTCTGTTTCCCCGCCTCGGATTCCCCGCCTCTGTTTCCCCATATCTGATTCCCGGCCTCTGATTCCCCGCCTCTGATTCCCCGCCTCTGATTCACTGCCTCTGATTCCCCATCTCCGATTCCCCTCGTCTAATACCCCGCCTCTGATTCTCCGCCACTGATTCACCGCATCTGATTCCACGCCTCTGATTCCCCGCCTCTGATTCCCCGCCTCTGATTCCCCGCCTCTGATTCCCCGCCTCTGATTCCCCGCCTATGTTTACCCGCATCTGATTCCCCGCCTCTGATTCCACGCCTCTGATTCCCCGCCTCTGATTCCCCGCCTCTAATTCCCCGCCTCTGATACCGCACCTCTGATGTCCCGCATCTGATTCCCTGCATCTGATTCCCCGCCTCAGATTCCCCGCCTCTGATTTCCCGGCTCTGATTCCCCGCCTCTGATTCCCCACCTATGTTTACCCGCCTCTGTTTACTCGCCTGTTTTCCCGCCTCTGGTTCCCCAACACAGATTCCCTGCCTCAGATTCCCTGCCTCTGATTCCCTGCCTCTGATTCCCTGCCTCTGATTCCCTGCATCTGATTGCCCGCCTCTGATTCCCCGCCTCTGATTCCCCGCCTCTGATTCCCCACCTCTGATTCCCCACTTCTGATTCCCCGCCTCTGATTCACCGCCTCTGTTTCCCCGCCTCTGATTCCCCGCTTCTGATTCCCCACTTCTGATTGCCCGCCTCTGATTCCCTTCCTCTGATTCCCCGCCTCTGATTCCCCACATCTGATTCCCCACTTCTGATTCCCCGCCTCTGATTCCCCGCCTCTGATTCCACGCCTCTGATGCCCCGCCTCTGATTCCCCGCCTCTGATTCCCCGCCTCTGATTCCCCTCATCTAATACCCCACCTCTGATTCCCCGCCTCTGATTCCCCGCATCTGATTCCCCGCCTCTGATTCCCCGCCTCTGATTCACCGCCTCTGATTCCCCGCCTCTGATTCCCTGCCTCTGATTCCCCGCCTATATTTACCCGCCTCTGTTTACCCGCCTGTTTCCCCGCCTCTGATTCCCCACCTCAGATTCCCTACCTCAGATTCCGTGACTCTGATTGCCTGCCTCTGATTCCCTGCCTCTGATTCCCTGCATCTGAATGCCCATCTCTGATTCTCAACCTCTGATACCCCGCCTCTGATTCCCCACCTCTGATTCCCCGCTTCTGATTCCCCGCCTCTGATTCCCCGCCTCTGATTCCCCGCCTCTGATTCCCCGCCTCTGATTCCCCAGCTCTGATTCACTGCCTCCCTTTCCGCTCAACTTTCCTGGCCTACGTTTCCCCACATATCTTTCCCCGCCTCTGATTCCCCGCCTCTGATTCCCCGCCTCTGATTCCCCCCTCTGATTCCCCGCCTCTGATTCCCCGCCTCTGATTCCCCACCTCAGATTCCCCGCCTCTGATTCACTGCCTCTCTTTCCCTGCCTCTATTTCCGTGCCTCTTTCTCTGCATCTCGTTTCCCCAATCTCATTTCCCCCTTCTGATAACCCTCATCAGATTCCCTGCCACAGATTCCCTGCCTCAGATTCCCTGCCTCAGATTCCCTGCATCAGAGTCCCTTCATCTGATTCCCTGCCTCTGATTCCCCACCTCTGATTCCCCACCTCTGACTCCCTGCCTCAGATTCCCTGCCTCTGATTCCCTGCCTCTGATTCCCTGCCTCTGATTTCCTGCATCTGATTGCCCGCCTATGATTCTCCGCCTCTGATTCCCCGCCTCTGATTCCCCACCTCTCATTTTCCGCCTCTGATTCCACGCCTCTGATTCCCCGCATCTGATTCCCTGCCTCTGATAACCTGCCTCTGATTCCCTGCCTCTGATTCCCTGCCTCTGAGTCCCCACCTCTGATTCCCCGCGTCCGATTCCGCACCCATGTTTCACCGCCTCTGTTGCTATGCTTCTGATTTCCCGGCTCAGATTCACCAGCTCTGATTCCGCACCTCTGAATACACGCCTCTCTTTCTGTGTCTCTGATTCCCCGCCTCTGATTCCACGCCTCTGATTACCCGCCTCTGATACCCTGCCTCTCTTTCCCTGCCTCTATTTCCGTGCCTCTTTCTCTGCATCTCGTTTCCCACATCTCATTTCCCCCTTCTGATAACCCACATCAGATTTTCTGCCACAGATTCCCTGCCTCAGATTCCCTGCCTAAGATTCCCTGCATCAGATTCCCTTCATCTGATTCCCTGCCTCTGATTCCCCGTGGCTGATTCCCTGCCTCTGATTCCCAGCCTCTGTTTACCCGCCTGTTTGCCCGCCTCTGATTCACTACCTCATATTCGCCCCCTCAGATTCCCTGCCTCTGATTCCCTGCCTCTGATTCCCTGCCTCTGATTCCCTGCATCTGATTGCCCGCCTCTGATTCCCTGCCTCTGATTCCCCGCCTCTGATTCCCCGCCTCTGATTCCCCGCCTCTGATTCCCCACCTCTGATTCCCCACTTCTGATTCCCCGCCTCTGATTCCCCGCCTCTGATTCCCAGCCTCTGATTCCCCGCCTCTGATTCCCCACCTCTGATTCACTGCCTCCATTTCCGCTCAACTTTCCTGGCCTACGTTTCCCCACATATCTTTCCCCGCCTCTGAATTCCCGCCTCTGATTCCACGCCTCTGATTCCCCGCCTCTGATTCCCCGCCTCTGTTTCCCCGCCTCGGATTCCCCGCCTCAGTTTCCCCATATCTGATTCCCGGCCTCTGATTCCCCGCCTCTGATTCCCCGCCTCTGATTCCCTGCCTCTGATTCCCCATCTCCGATTCCCTGCCTCTGATTCCCAACCTCTGATTCCCCACCTCTGATTCCCTGCCTCTGATTCGCCATCTCCGATTCCCTGCCTCTGATTCCCAACCTCTGATTCCCCACCTCTGATTCCCCATATCTGATTCCCCGCCTCTGTTTCCCCGCCTCTGAATCCCCAACTCTGATTCCCTGCCTCAGATTCCCCAGCTCTGATTCCCCGCCTTTGATTCCCCCCGTCTGATTCCCAGCCTCTGAATCCCCGTGTCTGATTTCCTGCCTCTGATTCCCCGCCTCTGATTCCCCATCTCTGATTCACCGCCTCTGATTCCCCACCTCTGATTCCCCATCTCTGATTCCGCACATCCAATTCCCTGCCTCTGATTCCCCAACTCTGATTCCCCACCTCTGATTCCCCAGCTCTGATTCCCCGCCTCAGATTCCCCGTGTCTGATTCCCTGCCTCTGATTCCCCGCCTCTGATTCCCTGCCTCTCATTCCCCATATCTGATTCCCCGCCTCTGATTCCCCAACTCTGATTCCCCGCTTCTGATTCCCCAGCTCTGAATCCCCGCCTCTGATTCCCAGCGTCTGATTCCCTGCCTCTGATTCCCCGCCTCTGATTCCCCATCTGTGATTCACAACCTCTGATGCCCCACCTCTGATTCCCCATATCTGATTCCCCGCCTCTGTTTCACCGCCTCTGATTCCCCGCCTCTGATTCCCCATATCTGATTCCCCGCCTCTGATTGCCCACCTCTGATTCCCCGCGTCTGATACCCTGCCTCTGATTCCCCGCCTCTGATTTCCCATCTCTGATTCACCACCTGTGATTCCCGGCCTCTGATTCCCCATCTCTGATTCCGCACATCCGATTCCCTGCCTATGATTCCCCACCTCTGATTCCCCGCCTCTGATTCCCCATATCTGATTCCCTGCCTCTGTTTCCCCGCCTCTGATTCCCTACCTCTGTTTCCCCATATCTGATTCCCCGCCTCTGATTCCCCAACTCTAATACCCCGCCTCTGATTCCCCAGCTCTGATTCCCCGCCTCTGATTCCCCGCATCTGATTCCCTGCCTCTGATTCCCCGCCTCTGATTCCAGGCCTCTGATTCCCATCATCTGATTCCGGCCTCTGATTCCCGGCCTCTGATTCCCTGCTTCTGATTCTGATTCCCTGCCTCTGATTCCCCATCTCTGATTCCGCACATCTGATTCCCTGCCTCTGATTCCCCACCTCTGATTCCCCATATCTGATTCCCCGCCTCTGTTTCCCCGCCTCTGATTCCCCGCCTCTGTTTCCCAATATCTAAGTCCCCACCTCTGATTCCCCAAATCTGATTCCCCACCTCTGATTCACCAGCTCTGATTCCCCGCCTCTGATTCCCCGCATCTGATTCCCTGCATCTGATTCCAAGCCTCTGATTCCCTGCCTCTGATTCCCAACCTCTGATTCCCCACCTCTGATTCCCTATATCTGATTCCCCGCCTCTGTTTCCCCGCCTCGGATTCCCCGCCTCAGTTTCCCCATATCTGATTCCCGGCCTCTGATTCCCCGCCTCTGATTCCCCGCCTCTGATTCCCTGCCTCTGATTCCCCATCTCCGATTCCCTGCCTCTGATTCCCAACCTCTGATTCCCCACCTCTGATTCCCCATATCTGATTCCCCGCCTCTGTTTCCCCGCCTCTGATTCCCCGCCTCTGATTCCCAACTCTGATTCCCCGCCTCTGATTCCCCAGCTCTGATTCCCCGTGTTTGATTCCCTGTCTCTGATTCCCTGCCCTGATTCCCCATCTCTGTTTCACCGCCTTTGATTCGCCACCTCTGATTCCACATATCTGATTCCCCGCCTCTGTTTCCCCGACTCTGATTCCCTTCCTCTGATTCCCAACCTCTGATTCCACACCTCTGATTCCCCATATCTGATTCCCCGCCTCTATTTCCCCATATCTGAATCCCCGCCTCTGATTCCCCAACTCTGATTCCCCGCCTCTGATTCCCCAGCTCTGATTCCCCGACTCTGATTCCCGGCGTCCGATTCCCTGCCTCTGATTCCCAGCCTCTGATTCCCCATCTCTGATTCCCCGCCTCTGATTCCCCGTGTCTGATTCCCTGCCTCTGATTCCCCGCCTCTGATTCCCCGCCTCTGATTCCCTGACACTGAATCCCTGCCCCTGATTCCCCACCTCTGATTCCCCATATCTGATTCCCCGCCTCTGTTTCCCCGCCTCTGATTCCCCGCCTCTGATTCCCCATATCTGATTCCCTGCCTCTGATTCCCCAACTCTGATTCCCCGCCTCTGATTCCCCAGCTCTGAATCCCCGCCTCTGATTCCCCGTGTCTGATTCCCTGCCTCTGATTCCCCGCCTTGATTCCCCATCTCTGATTCACAACCTCTGATTCCCCACCTCTGATTCCCTATATTTGATTCCCCGCCTTTGTTTCCCCGCCTCTGATTCCCCGCCTCTGATTCCCCATATCTGATTCCCCGCCTCTGATTGCCCACCTCTGATTCCCCGCCTCTGATTTGCCAGCTCTGATTCCCCACCTCTGATTCCCCGCATCTGATTCCCTGCCTCTGATTCCCCGCCTCTGATTCCCCATCTCTGATTCACCGCCTTTGATTCGCCACCTCTGATTCCCCATATCTGATTCCCCACCTCTGTTTCCCGGCCTCTGATTCCCCGCCTCTGATTCTCCATATCTCATTCCCCGCCTCTGAATCCCCATCTCTGATTCCCGGACTCTGAATCCCCACCTCTGATTCCCGGCCTCTTATTCCCAGCATCTGATTCCCGGCCTCTGATTCCCGGCCTCTGATTCCACGCTTCTGATTCTGATTCCCTGCCTCTGATTCCCCATCTCTGATTCCGCACATCTGATTCCCTGCCTCTGATTCCCCAGCTCTGATTCCCCGCCTTTGATTCCCCCCGTCTGATTCCCAGCCTCTGAATCCCCGTGTCTGATTTCCTGCCTCTGATTCCCCGCCTCTGATTCCCCATCTCTGATTCACCGCCTCTGATTCCCCATCTCTGATTCCCCACATCTGATTCCCCATATCTGATTCCCTGCCTCTGTTTCCCCGCCTCTGATTCCCCACCTCTGTTTCCCCATATCTGATTCCCCGCCTCTGATTCCCCAACTCTAATACCCCACCTCTGATTCCCCAGCTCTGATTCCCCGCCTCTGATTCCCCGCATCTGATTCCCTGCCTCTGATTCCCCGCCTCCGATTGCAGGCCTCTGATTCCCAGCATCTGATTCCAGCCTCTGATTCCCGGCCTCTGATTCCCTGCTTCTGATTCTGATTCCCTGCCTCTGATTCCCCATCTCTGATTCCGCACATCTGATTCCTTGCCTCTGATTCCCCACCTCTGATTCCCCATATCTGATTCCCCGCCTGGGTTTCCCCGCCTCTGATTCCCCGCCTCTGTTTCCCAATATCTAAGTCCCCGCCTCTGATTCCCCAAATCTGATTCCCCACCTCTGATTCCCCAGCTCTGATTCCCCGCCTCTGATTCCCCGCATCTGATTCCCTGCATCTGATTCCAAGCCTCTGATTCCCTGCCTCTGATTCCCAACCTCTGATTCCCCACCTCTGATTCCCCATATCTGATTCCCCGCCTCTGTTTCCCCGCCTCGGATTCCCCGCCTCTGTTTCCCCATATCTGATTCCCGGCCTCTGATTCCCCGCCTCTGATTCCCCGCCTCTGATTCACTGCCTCTGATTCCCCATCTTTGATTCCCCTCGTCTAATACCCCGCCTCTGATTCTCCGCCACTGATTCACCGCATCTGATTCCACGCCTCTGATTCCCCGCCTCTGATTCCCCGCCTCTGATTCCCCGCCTCTGATTCCCCGCCTCTGATTCCCCGCCTATGTTTACCCGCCTCTGATTCCCCGCCTCTGATTCCACGCCTCTGATTCCCCGCCTCTGATTCCCCGCCTCTAATTCCCCGCCTCTTATACCGCACCTCTGATGTCCCGCATCTGATTCCCTGCATCTGATTCCCCGCCTCAGATTCCCCGCCTCTGATTTCCCGGCTCTGATTCCCCGCCTCTGATTCCCCACCTATGTTTACCCGCCTCTGTTTACTCGCCTGTTTTCCCGCCTCTGGTTCCCCAACACAGATTCCCTGCCTCAGATTCCCTGCCTCTGATTCCCTGCCTCTGATTCCCTGCCTCTGATTCCCTGCAGCTGATTGCCCGCCTCTGATTCCCCGCCTCTGATTCCCCGCCTCTGATTCCCCACCTCTGATTCCCCACTTCTGATTCCCCGCCTCTGATTCACCGCCTCTGTTTCCCCACCTCTGATTCCCCGCTTCTGATTCCCCACTTCTGATTGCCCGCCTCTGATTCCCTTCCTCTGATTCCCCGCCTCTGATTCCCCACATCTGATTCCCCACTTCTGATTCCCCGCCTCTGATTCCCCGCCTCTGATTCCACGCCTCTGATTCCCCGCCTCTGATTCCCCGCCTCTGATTCCCCGCCTCTGATTCCCCTCATCTAATACCCCACCTCTGATTCCCTGCCTCTGATTCCCCGCATCTGATTCCCCGCCTCTGATTCCCCGCCTCTGATTCACCGCCTCTGATTCCCCGCCTCTGATTCCCTGCCTCTGATTCCCCGCCTATGTTTACCCGCCTCTGTTTACCCGCCTGTTTCCCCGCCTCTGATTCCCCACCTCAGATTCCCTACCTCAGATTCCGTGACTCTGATTCCCTGCCTCTGATTCCCTGCCTCTGATTCCCTGCATCTGAATGCCCATCTCTGATTCTCAACCTCTGATACCCCGCCTCTGATTCCCCACCTCTGATTCCCCGCTTCTGATTCCCCGCCTCTGATTCCCCGCCTCTGATTCCCCGCCTCTGATTCCCCGCCTCTGATTCCCAACCTCTGATTCACTGCCTCCCTTTCCGCTCAACTTTCCTGGCCTACGTTTCCCCACATATCTTTCCCCGCCTCTGATTCCCCGCCTCTGATTCCCCGCCTCTGATTCCCCCCTCTGATTCCCCGCCTCTGATTCCCCGCCTCTGATTCCCCACCTCAGATTCCCCGCCTCTGATTCCCTGCCTCTCTTTCCCTGCCTCTATTTCCGTGCCTCTTTCTCTGCATCTCGTTTCCCAAATCTCATTTCCCCCTTCTGATAACCCTCATCAGATTCCCTGCCACAGATTCCCTGCCTCAGATTCCCTGCCTCAGATTCCCTGCAGCAGAGTCCCTTCATCTGATTCCCTGCCTCTGATTCCCCACCTCTGATTCCCCACCTCTGACTCCCTGCCTCAGATTCCCTGCCTCTGATTCCCTGCCTCTGATTCCCTGCCTCTGATTTCCTGCATCTGATTGCCCGCCTATGATTCTCCGCCTCTGATTCCCCGCCTCTGATTCCCCACCTCTCATTTTCCGCCTCTGATTCCACGCCTCTGATTCCCCGCATCTTATTCCCTGCCTCTGATAACCTGCCTCTGATTCCCTGCCTCTGATTCCCTGCCTCTGAGTCCCCACCTCTGATTCCCCGCGTCCGATTCCGCACCCATGTTTCACCGCCTCTGTTGCTATGCTTCTGATTTCCCGGCTCAGATTCACCGGCTCTGATTCCGCACCTCTGAATCCACGCCTCTCTTTCTGTGTCTCTGATTCCCTGCCTCTGATTCCACGCCTCTGATTACCCGCCTCTGATACCCTGCCTCTCTTTCCCTGCCTCTATTTCCGTGCCTCTTTCTCTGCATCTCGTTTCCCACATCTCATTTCCCCCTTCTGATAACCCGCATCAGATTTTCTGCCACAGATTCCCTGCCTCAGATTCCCTGCCTAAGATTCCCTGCATCAGATTCCCTTCATCTGATTCCCTGCCTCTGATTCCCCGTGGCTGATTCCCTGCCTCTGATTCCCAGCCTCTGTTTACCCGCCTGTTTGCCCGCCTCTGATTCACTACCTCATATTCGCCCCCTCAGATTCCCTGCCTCTGATTCCCTGCCTCTGATTCCCTGCCTCTGATTCCCTGCATCTGATTGCCCGCCTCTGATTCCCTGCCTCTGATTCCCCGCCTCTGATTCCCCGCCTCTGATTCCCCGCCTCTGATTCCCCATCTCTGATTCCCCACTTCTGATTCCCCGCCTCTGATTCCCCGCCTCTGATTCCCAGCCTCTGATTCCCCGCCTCTGATTCCCCACCTCTGATTCACTGCCTCCATTTCCGCTCAACTTTCCTGGCCTACGTTTCCCCACATATCTTTCCCCGCATCTGAATTCTCGCCTCTGATTCCAAGCCTCTGATTCCCCGCCTCTGATTCCCCGCCTCTGATTCCCCGCCTCTGATTCCCCTCCTCTGATACCCCGCTTCTGATTCCCCACCTCTGATTCCCCGCATCTGATTCCCCGCATCTGATTCCCCGCCTCTGATTCCCCGCCTCTGATTCCCCGCCTCTGATTCCCCGCCTCTGATTCCCCGCCTCTGATTCCCCGCCTCTGTTTACCCGCCTCTGTTTACCCGCCTGTTTCCCCGCCTCAGATTCCCTGCCTCAGATTCCCTGCATCAGATTCCCTTCATCTGATTCCCTGCCTCTGATTCCCTGCCTCTGATTCCCCGCCTCTGATTCCCCGCCTCTGATTCCCCACCTCAGATTCCCCCCTCTGATTCCCCGCCTCTGATTCCCCGCCTCTGATTCCCCGCCTCTGAATCCCCCCTCTGATTCCCCGCCTCTGATTCCCCGCCTCTGATTCCCCACATCAGATTCCCTGCCTCCGATTCCCTGCCTCAGATTCCCTGCCTCAGATTCCCTGCATCAGATTCCCTTCATCTGATTCCCTGCCTCTGATTCCCCGCATCTGATTCCCCGCCACTGATTCGCCACCTCTGTCTCTACGCCTCTATTTTGCCTGCACTCTTTCCCCTTCACTCTTTCCGTGCCTCTCTTTCCCTCCCTCAATTTCAACAACTCTGTTTGATCTGTTCTGTGTAACTCATTTTCAACATACAAGTTCCAACCACTATGTTTCACCCATCTCTTTCGCCGCCTCTATTTGTGCACCTATGTTTACCCGCTTCTGTTTACCCGCCTGTTTCCCCACATCTCTTTCCACACCTCTGATTCCACGCCTCTGATTCGCCGCCTCTGATTGCCCCCCTCTGATTCCCTGCCTCTGATTCCCCGCCTCTGATTCGCCGCCTCTGATTCACCGCCTCCCTTTCCGCGCAACTTTCCTGGCCTACCTTTCCCCACATCTCTTTCCCCACCTCTGATTCCACGCCTCAGATTCGCCGTCTCTGATTTCCCGCCTCTGATTCCCTGCCTCTGATTCCCCGCCTCTGATTCCCTGCCTCTGATTCCCCCCTCTGATTCCCCACCTCTGATTCCCCGCCTCTGATTGCCCGCCTCTGATTCCCTGCCTCTCTTTCCCTGCCTCTATTTCCGTGCCTCTTTCTCTGCATCTCGTTTCCCAAATCTCATTTCCCCCTTCTGATAACCCTCATCAGATTCCCTGCCACAGATTCCCTGCCTCAGATTCCCTGCCTCAGATTCCCTGCATCAGATTCCCTTCATCTGATTCCCTGCCTCTGATTCCCCGCCTCTGATTCCCCACCTCTGACTCCCTGCCTCAGATTCCCTGCCTCTGATTCCCTGCCTCTGATTCCCTGCCTCTGATTTCCTGCATCTGATTGCCCGCCTATGATTCTCCGCCTCTGATTCCCCGCCTCTGATTCCCCGCCTCTGATTCCCCGCCTCTGATTCCCCGCCTCTGATTCCCCGCCTCTGATTCCCCGCCTCTGATTCCCCGTCTCTGATTCCCCGCCTCTGATTCCCCGCCTCTGATTCCCCACCTCTGATTCCCTGCCTCAGATTCCCTGCCTCTGATTCCCTGCCTCTGATTCCCTGCCTCTGATTTCCTGCATCTGATTTCCCGCCTCTGATTCTCTGCCTCTGATTCCCCGCCTCTGATTCCCCGCCTCTGATTCGCCGCCTCTGATTCCCCACCTCTGATTTCCCACCTCTGATTCCCTGCCTCTGATAACCTGCCTCTGATTCCCTGCCTCTGATTCCCGGCCTCTGAGTCCCCACCTCTGATTCCCCGTGTCCGATTCCGCACCCATGTTTCACCACCTCTGTTGCTCTGCTTCTGATTTCCCGGCTCAGATTCACCGGCTCTGATTCCGCACCTCTGATTCCACGCCTCTCTTTCTGTGTCTCTGATTCCCCGCCTCTGATTCCACGCCTCTGATTACCCGCCTCTGATACACTGCCTCTCTTTCCCTGCCTCTATTTCCGTGCCTCTTTCTCTGCATCTCGTTTCCCACATCTCATTTCCCCCTTCTGATAACCCGCATCAGATTCCCTGCCACAGATTCCCTGCCTCAGATACCCTGCCTCAGATTCCCTGCATCAGATTCCCTTCATCTGATTCCCTGCCTCTGATTCCCCGCGGCTGATTCCCTGCCTCTGATTCCCCGCCTCTGTTTACCCGACTGTTTCCCCGCCTCTGATTCACCACCTCATATTCGCCATCTCAGGTTCCCTGCCTCTGATTGCCTGCCTCTGATTCCCTGCCTCTGATTCCCTGCATCTGATTGCCCGCCTCTGATACCCTGCCTCTGATTCCCCGCCTCTGATTCCCCGCCTCTGATTCCCAGCCTCTGATTTCCCACCTATGATTCCCCACTTCTGATTCCCCGCCTCTGATTCCCCGTCTCTGATTCCACGCCTCTGATTCCCCGCCTCTGATTCCGCGCCTCTGATTCCCCGCATCTGATTCCCTGCATCTGATTCCAAGCCTCTGATTCCCTGCCTCTGATTCCCAACCTCTGATTCCCCACCTCTGATTCCCCATATCTGATTCCCCGCCTCTGTTTCCCCGCCTCGGATTCCCCGCCTCAGTTTCCCGATATCTGATTCCCGGCCTCTGATTCCCCGCCTCTGATTCCCCATATCTGATTCCCCGCCTCTGTTTCCCCGCCTCGGATTCCCCGCCTCAGTTTCCCGATATCTGATTCCCGGCCTCTGATTCCCCGCCTCTGATTCCCCGCCTCTGATTCCCTGCCTCTGATTCCCCGCCTCTGTTTCCCCGCCTCTGATTCCCCGCCTCTGATTCCCAACTCTGATTCCCCGCCTCTGATTCCCCAGCTCTGATTCCCCGTGTTTGATTCCCTGTCTCTGATTCCCTGCCCTGATTCCCCATCTCTGTTTCACCGCCTTTGATTCGCCACCTCTGATTCCACATATCTGATTCCCCGCCTCTGTTTCCCCGACTCTGATTCCCTTCCTCTGATTCCCAACCTCTGATTCCACACCTCTGATTCCCCATATCTGATTCCCCGCCTCTATTTCCCCATATCTGAATCCCCGCCTCTGATTCCCCAACTCTGATTCCCCGCCTCTGATTCCCCAGCTCTGATTCCCCGACTCTGATTCCCGGCGTCCGATTCCCTGCCTCTGATTCCCAGCCTCTGATTCCCCATCTCTGATTCCCCGCCTCTGATTCCCCGTGTCTGATTCCCTGCCTCTGATTCCCCGCCTCTGATTCCCCGCCTCTGATTCCCTGACACTGAATCCCTGCCCCTGATTCCCCACCTCTGATTCCCCATATCTGATTCCCCGCCTCTGTTTCCCCGCCTCTGATTCCCCGCCTCTGATTCCCCATATCTGATTCCCTGCCTCTGATTCCCCAACTCTGATGCCCCGCCTCTGATTCCCCAGCTCTGAATCCCCGCCTCTGATTCCCCGTGTCTGATTCCCTGCCTCTGATTCCCCGCCTTGATTCCCCATCTCTGATTCACAACCTCTGATTCCCCACCTCTGATTCCCTATATTTGATTCCCCGCCTTTGTTTCCCCGCCTCTGATTCCCCGCCTCTGATTCCCCATATCTGATTCCCCGCCTCTGATTGCCCACCTCTGATTCCCCGCCTCTGATTCGCCAGCTCTGATTCCCCACCTCTGATTCCCCGCATCTGATTCCCTGCCTCTGATTCCCCGCCTCTGATTCCCCATCTCTGATTCACCGCCTTTGATTCGCCACCTCTGATTCCCCATATCTGATTCCCCACCTCTGTTTCCCGGCCTCTGATTCCCCGCCTCTGATTCTCCATATCTCATTCCCCGCCTCTGAATCCCCATCTCTGATTCCCGGACTCTGAATCCCCACCTCTGATTCCCGGCCTCTTATTCCCAGCATCTGATTCCCGGCCTCTGATTCCCGGCCTCTGATTCCACGCTTCTGATTCTGATTCCCTGCCTCTGATTCCCCATCTCTGATTCCGCACATCTGATTCCCTGCCTCTGATTCCCCAGCTCTGATTCCCCGCCTTTGATTCCCCCCGTCTGATTCCCAGCCTCTGAATCCCCGTGTCTGATTTCCTGCCTCTGATTCCCCGCCTCTGATTCCCCATCTCTGATTCACCGCCTCTGATTCCCCATCTCTGATTCCCCACATCTGATTCCCCATATCTGATTCCCTGCCTCTGTTTCCCCGCCTCTGATTCCCAACCTCTGTTTCCCCATATCTGATTCCCCGCCTCTGATTCCCCAACTCTAATACCCCACCTCTGATTCCCCAGCTCTGATTCCCCGCCTCTAATTCCCCGCATCTGATTCCCTGCCTCTGATTCCCCGCCTCCGATTGCAGGCCTCTGATTCCCAGCATCTGATTCCAGCCTCTGATTCCCGGCCTCTGATTCCCTGCTTCTGATTCTGATTCCCTGCCTCTGATTCCCCATCTCTGATTCCGCACATCTGATTCCTTGCCTCTGATTCCCCACCTCTGATTCCCCATATCTGATTCCCCGCCTGGGTTTCCCCGCCTCTGATTCCCCGCCTCTGTTTCCCAATATCTAAGTCCCCGCCTCTGATTCCCCAAATCTGATTCCCCACCTCTGATTCCCCAGCTCTGATTCCCCGCCTCTGATTCCCCGCATCTGATTCCCTGCATCTGATTCCAAGCCTCTGATTCCCTGCCTCTGATTCCCAACCTCTGATTCCCCACCTCTGATTCCCCATATCTGATTCCCCGCCTCTGTTTCCCCGCCTCGGATTCCCCGCCTCTGTTTCCCCATATCTGATTCCCGGCCTCTGATTCCCCGCCTCTGATTCCCCGCCTCTGATTCACTGCCTCTGATTCCCCATCTCCGATTCCCCTCGTCTAATACCCCGCCTCTGATTCTCCGCCACTGATTCACCTCATCTGATTCCACGCCTCTGATTCCCCGCCTCTGATTCCCCGCCTCTGATTCCCCGCCTCTGATTCCCCGCCTCTGATTCCCCGCCTATGTTTACCCGCCTCTGATTCCCCGCCTCTGATTCCACGCCTCTGATTCCCCGCCTCTGATTCCCCGCCTCTAATTCCCCGCCTCTTATACCGCACCTCTGATGTCCCGCATCTGATTCCCTGCATCTGATTCCCCGCCTCAGATTCCCCGCCTCTGATTTCCCGGCTCTGATTCCCCGCCTCTGATTCCCCACCTATGTTTACCCGCCTCTGTTTACTCGCCTGTTTTCCCGCCTCTGGTTCCCCAACACAGATTCCCTGCCTCAGATTCCCTGCCTCTGATTCCCTGCCTCTGATTCCCTGCCTCTGATTCCCTGCATCTGATTGCCCGCCTCTGATTCCCCGCCTCTGATTCCCCGCCTCTGATTCCCCACCTCTGATTCCCCACTTCTGATTCCCCGCCTCTGATTCACCGCCTCTGTTTCCCCACCTCTGATTCCCCGCTTCTGATTCCCCACTTCTGATTGCCCGCCTCTGATTCCCTTCCTCTGATTCCCCGCCTCTGATTCCCCACATCTGATTCCCCACTTCTGATTCCCCGCCTCTGATTCCCCGCCTCTGATTCCACGCCTCTGATTCCCCGCCTCTGATTCCCCGCCTCTGATTCCCCGCCTCTGATTCCCCTCATCTAATACCCCACCTCTGATTCCCTGCCTCTGATTCCCCGCATCTGATTCCCCGCCTCTGATTCCCCGCCTCTGATTCACCGCCTCTGATTCCCCGCCTCTGATTCCCTACCTCTGATTCCCCGCCTATGTTTACCCGCTTCTGTTTACCCGCCTGTTTCCCCGCCTCTGATTCCCCACCTCAGATTCCCTACCTCAGATTCCGTGACTCTGATTCCCTGCCTCTGATTCCCTGCCTCTGATTCCCTGCATCTGAATGCCCATCTCTGATTCTCAACCTCTGATACCCCGCCTCTGATTCCCCACCTCTGATTCCCCGCTTCTGATTCCCCGCCTCTGATTCCCCGCCTCTGATTCCCCGCCTCTGATTCCCCGCCTCTGATTCCCCACCTCTGATTCACTGCCTCCCTTTCCGCTCAACTTTCCTGGCCTACGTTTCCCCACATATCTTTCCCCGCCTCTGATTCCCCGCCTCTGATTCCCCGCCTCTGATTCCCCCCTCTGATTCCCCGCCTCTGATTCCCCGCCTCTGATTCCCCACCTCAGATTCCCCGCCTCTGATTCCCTGCCTCTCTTTCCCTGCCTCTATTTCCGTGCCTCTTTCTCTGCATCTCGTTTCCCAAATCTCATTTCCCCCTTCTGATAACCCTCATCAGATTCCCTGCCACAGATTCCCTGCCTCAGATTCCCTGCCTCAGATTCCCTGCATCAGAGTCCCTTCATCTGATTCCATGCCTCTGATTCCCCACCTCTGATTCCCCACCTCTGACTCCCTGCCTCAGATTCCCTGCCTCTGATTCCCTGCCTCTGATTCCCTGCCTCTGATTTCCTGCATCTGATTGCCCGCCTATGATTCTCCGCCTCTGATTCCCCGCCTCTGATTCCCCACCTCTCATTTTCCGCCTCTGATTCCACGCCTCTGATTCCCCGCATCTTATTCCCTGCCTCTGATAACCTGCCTCTGATTCCCTGCCTCTGATTCCCTGCCTCTGAGTCCCCACCTCTGATTCCCCGTGTCCGATTCCGCACCCATGTTTCACCGCCTCTGTTGCTATGCTTCTGATTTCCCGGCTCAGATTCACCGGCTCTGATTCCGCACCTCTGAATCCACGCCTCTCTTTCTGTGTCTCTGATTCCCTGCCTCTGATTCCACGCCTCTGATTACCCGCCTCTGATACCCTGCCTCTCTTTCCCTGCCTCTATTTCCGTGCCTCTTTCTCTGCATCTCGTTTCCCACATCTCATTTCCCCCTTCTGATAACCCGCATCAGATTTTCTGCCACAGATTCCCTGCCTCAGATTCCCTGCCTAAGATTCCCTGCATCAGATTCCCTTCATCTGATTCCCTGCCTCTGATTCCCCGCCTCTGATTCCCCGCCTCTGATTCCCCGCCTCTGATTCCCCATCTCTGATTCCCCACTTCTGATTCCCCGCCTCTGATTCCCCGCCTCTGATTCCCAGCCTCTGATTCCCCACCTCTGATTCCCCACCTCTGATTCACTGCCTCCATTTCCGCTCAACTTTCCTGGCCTACGTTTCCCCACATATCTTTCCCCGCATCTGAATTCTCGCCTCTGATTCCAAGCCTCTGATTCCCTGCCTCTGATTCCCCGCCTCTGATTCCCCGCCTCTGATTCCCCTCCTCTGATACCCCGCTTCTGATTCCCCACCTCTGATTCCCCGCATCTGATTCCCCGCATCTGATTCCCCGCCTCTGATTCCCCGCCTCTGATTCCCCGCCTCTGATTCCCCGCCTCTGATTCCCCGCCTCTGATTCCCCGCCTCTGTTTACCCGCCTCTGTTTACCCGCCTGTTTCCCCGCCTCAGATTCCCTGCCTCAGATTCCCTGCATCAGATTCCCTTCATCTGATTCCCTGCCTCTGATTCCCTGCCTCTGATTCCCCGCCTCTGATTCCCCGCCTCTGATTCCCCACCTCAGATTCCCCCCTCTGATTCCCCGCCTCTGATTCCCCGCCTCTGATTCCCCGCCTCTGAATCCCCCCTCTGATTCCCCGCCTCTGATTCCCCGCCTCTGATTCCCCACATCAGATTCCCTGCCTCCGATTCCCTGCCTCAGATTCCCTGCCTCAGATTCCCTGCATCAGATTCCCTTCATCTGATTCCCTGCCTCTGATTCCCCGCATCTGATTCCCCGCCACTGATTCGCCACCTCTGTCTCTACGCCTCTATTTTGCCTGCACTCTTTCCCCTTCACTCTTTCCGTGCCTCTCTTTCCCTCCCTCAATTTCAACAACTCTGTTTGATCTGTTCTGTGTAACTCATTTTCAACATACAAGTTCCAACCACTATGTTTCGCCCATCTCTTTCGCCGCCTCTATTTGTGCACCTATGTTTACCCGCTTCTGTTTACCCGCCTGTTTCCCCACATCTCTTTCCACACCTCTGATTCCACGCCTCTGATTCGCCGCCTCTGATTGCCCCCCTCTGATTCCCTGCCTCTGATTCCCCGCCTCTGATTCGCCGCCTCTGATTCACCGCCTCCCTTTCCGCGCAACTTTCCTGGCCTACCTTTCCCCACATCTCTTTCCCCACCTCTGATTCCACACCTCAGATTCGCCGTCTCTGATTTCCCGCCTCTGATTCCCTGCCTCTGATTCCCCGCCTCTGATTCCCTGCCTCTGATTCCCCCCTCTGATTCCCCACCTCTGATTCCCCGCCTCTGATTGCCCGCCTCTGATTCCCTGCCTCTCTTACCCTGCCTCTATTTCCGTGCCTCTTTCTCTGCATCTCGTTTCCCAAATCTCATTTCCCCCTTCTGATAACCCTCATCAGATTCCCTGCCACAGATTCCCTGCCTCAGATTCCCTGCCTCAGATTCCCTGCATCAGATTCCCTTCATCTGATTCCCTGCCTCTGATTCCCCGCCTCTGATTCCCCACCTCTGACTCCCTGCCTCAGATTCCCTGCTTCTGATTCCCTGCCTCTGATTCCCTGCCTCTGATTTCCTGCATCTGATTGCCCGCCTATGATTCTCCGCCTATGATTCCCCGCCTCTGATTCCCCGCCTCTGATTCCCCGCCTCTGATTCCCCGCCTCTGATTCCCCGCCTCTGATTCCCCGCCTCTGATTCCCCGCCTCTGATTCCCCGCCTCTGATTCCCCACCTCTGATTCCCTGCCTCAGATTCCCTGCCTCTGATTCCCTGCCTCTGATTCCCTGCCTCTGATTTCCTGCATCTGATTGCCCGCCTCTGATTCTCTGCCTCTGATTCCCCGCCTCTGATTCCCCGCCTCTGATTCGCCGCCTCTGATTCCCCGCCTCTGATTTCCCACCTCTGATTCCCTGCCTCTGATAACCTGCCTCTGATTCCCTGCCTCTGATTCCCGGCCTCTGAGTCCCCACCTCTGATTACCCGTGTCCCATTCCGCACCCATGTTTCACCACCTCTGTTGCTCTGCTTCTGATTTCCCGGCTCAGATTCACCGGCTCTGATTCCGCACCTCTGATTCCACGCCTCTCTTTCTGTGTCTCTGATTCCCCGCCTCTGATTCCACGCCTCTGATTACCCGCCTCTGATACACTGCCTCTCTTTCCCTGCCTCTATTTCCGTGCCTCTTTCTCTGCATCTCGTTTCCCACATCTCATTTCCCCCTTCTGATAACCCGCATCAGATTCCCTGCCACAGATTCCCTGCCTCAGATACCCTGCCTCAGATTCCCTGCATCAGATTCCCTTCATCTGATTCCCTGCCTCTGATTCCCCGCGGCTGATTCCCTGCCTCTGATTCCCCGCCTCTGTTTACCCGACTGTTTCCCCGCCTCTGATTCACCACCTCATATTCGCCATCTCAGGTTCCCTGCCTCTGATTGCCTGCCTCTGATTCCCTGCCTCTGATTCCCTGCATCTGATTGCCCGCCTCTGATACCCTGCCTCTGATTCCCCGCCTCTGATTCCGCGCCTCTGATTCCCCGCCTCTGATACCCCGCCTCTGATTCCCCGCCTCTGATTCCCTGCATCTGATTCGCCGCCTCAGATTCCCCGCCTCTGATTCCCCGACTCTGATTCCCCGCCTCTGATTCACCGCCTCTGATTCCCCGCCTCTGATTCCCCGCCTATGTTTACCTGCCCTGATTCCACATCTCTGTTTCACCGCCTTTGATTCGCCACCTCTGATTCCCCATATCTGATTCCCCGCCTCTGTTTCCCCGCCTCTGATTCCCAGCCTCTGATTCCCAACCTCTGATTCCACACCTCTGATTCCCCATATCTGATTCCCCGCCTCAATTTCCCCATATCTGATTCCCCGCCTCTGATTCCCCAACTCTGATTCCCCGCCTCTGATTCCCCAGCTCTGATTCCCCGCCTCTGATTCCCGGCGTCCGATTCCCTGCCTCTGATTCCCCGCCTCTGATTCCCCATCTCTGATTCACCACCTCTGATTCCCCACCTCTGATTCCCCATATCTAATTCCCCGCCTCTGTTTTCCCGCCTCTGATTCCCCGCCTCTGTTTCCCCATATCTGATTCCCCGCCTCTGAATCCCCAACTCTGATTCCCTGCCTCAGATTCCCCAGCTCTGATTCCCCGCCTTTGATTCCCCCCGTCTGATTCCCAGCCTCTGAATCCCCGTGTCTGATTTCCTGCCTCTGATTCCCCGCCTCTGATTCCCCATCTCTTATTCACCGCCTCTGATTCCCCACCTCTGATTCCCCATCTCTGATTCCGCACATCCAATTCCCTGCCTCTGATTCCCCAACTCTGATTCCCCACCTCTGATTCCCCAGCTCTGATTCCCCGCCTCAGATTCCCCGCTTCTGATTCCCTGCCTCTGATTCCCCGCCTCTGATTCCCTGCCTCTGATTCCCCATATCTGATTCCCCGCCTCTGATCCCCCAACTCTGATTCCCCGCCTCTGATTCCCCAGCTCTGATTCCCCGCCTCTGATTCCCGGCGTCCGATTCCCTGCCTCTGATTCCCCGCCTCTGATTCCCCATCTCTGATTCACCACCTCTGATTCCCCACCTCTGATTCCCCATATCTAATTCCCCGCCTCTGTTTTCCCGCCTCTGATTCCCCGCCTCTGTTTCCCCATATCTGATTCCCCGCCTCTGAATCCCCAACTCTGATTCCCTGCCTCAGATTCCCCAGCTCTGATTCCCCGCCTTTGATTCCCCCCGTCTGATTCCCAGCCTCTGAATCCCCGTGTCTGATTTCCTGCCTCTGATTCCCCGCCTCTGATTCCCCATCTCTGATTCACCGCCTCTGATTCCCCACCTCTGATTCCCCATCTCTGATTCCGCACATCCAATTCCCTGCCTCTGATTCCCCAACTCTGATTCCCCACCTCTGATTCCCCAGCTCTGATTCCCCGCCTCAGATTCCCCGTGTCTGATTCCCTGCCTCTGATTCCCCGCCTCTGATTCCCTGCCTCTCATTCCCCATATCTGATTCCCCGCCTCTGATTCCCCAACTCTGATTCCCCGCTTCTGATTCCCCAGCTCTGAATCCCCGCCTCTGATTCCCAGCGTCTGATTCCCTGCCTCTGATTCCCCGCCTCTGATTCCCCATCTGTGATTCACAACCTCTGATGCCCCACCTCTGATTCCCCATATCTGATTCCCCGCCTCTGTTTCCCCGCCTCTGATTCCCCGCCTCTGATTCCCCATATCTGATTCCCCGCCTCTGATTGCCCACCTCTGATTCCCCGCGTCTGATACCCTGCCTCTGATTCCCCGCCTCTGATTTCCCATCTCTGATTCACCACCTGTGATTCCCGGCCTCTGATTCCCCATCTCTGATTCCGCACATCCGATTCCCTGCCTATGATTCCCCACCTCTGATTCCCCGCCTCTGATTCCCAATATCTGATTCCCTGCCTCTGTTTCCCCGCCTCTGATTCCCTACCTCTGTTTCCCCATATCTGATTCCCCGCCTCTGATTCCCCAACTCTAATACCCCGCCTCTGATTCCCCAGCTCTGATTCCCCGCCTCTGATTCCCCGCATCTGATTCCCTGCCTCTGATTCCCCGCCTCTGATTCCAGGCCTCTGATTCCCATCATCTGATTCCGGCCTCTGATTCCCGGCCTCTGATTCCCTGCTTCTGATTCTGATTCCCTGCCTCTGATTCCCCATCTCTGATTCCGCACATCTGATTCCCTGCCTCTGATTCCCCACCTCTGATTCCCCATATCTGATTCCCCGCCTCTGTTTCCCCGCCTCTGATTCCCCGCCTCTGTTTCCCAATATCTAAGTCCCCACCTCTGATTCCCCAAATCTGATTCCCCACCTCTGATTCACCAGCTCTGATTCCCCGCCTCTGATTCCCCGCATCTGATTCCCTGCATCTGATTCCAAGCCTCTGATTCCCTGCCTCTGATTCCCAACCTCTGATTCCCCACCTCTGATTCCCCATATCTGATTCCCCGCCTCTGTTTCCCCGCCTCGGATTCCCCGCCTCAGTTTCCCCATATCTGATTCCCGGCCTCTGATTCCCCGCCTCTGATTCCCCGCCTCTGATTCCCTGCCTCTGATTCCCCATCTCCGATTCCCTGCCTCTGATTCCCAACCTCTGATTCCCCACCTCTGATTCCCCATATCTGATTCCCCGCCTCTGTTTCCCCGCCTCTGATTCCCCGCCTCTGATTCCCAACTCTGATTCCCCGCCTCTGATTCCCCAGCTCTGATTCCCCGTGTTTGATTCCCTGTCTCTGATTCCCTGCCCTGATTCCCCATCTCTGTTTCACCGCCTTTGATTCGCCACCTCTGATTCCACATATCTGATTCCCCGCCTCTGTTTCCCCGACTCTGATTCCCTTCCTCTGATTCCCAACCTCTGATTCCACACCTCTGATTCCCCATATCTGATTCCCCGCCTCTATTTCCCCATATCTGAATCCCCGCCTCTGATTCCCCAACTCTGATTCCCCGCCTCTGATTCCCCAGCTCTGATTCCCCGACTCTGATTCCCGGCGTCCGATTCCCTGCCTCTGATTCCCAGCCTCTGATTCCCCATCTCTGATTCCCCGCCTCTGATTCCCCGTGTCTGATTCCCTGCCTCTGATTCCACGCCTCTGATTCCCCGCCTCTGATTCCCTGACACTGAATCCCTGCCCCTGATTCCCCACCTCTGATTCCCCATATCTGATTCCCCGCCTCTGTTTCCCCGCCTCTGATTCCCCGCCTCTGATTCCCCATATCTGATTCCCTGCCTCTGATTCCCCAACTCTGATTCCCCGCCTCTGATTCCCCAGCTCTGAATCCCCGCCTCTGATTCCCCGTGTCTGATTCCCTGCCTCTGATTCCCCGCCTTGATTCCCCATCTCTGATTCACAACCTCTGATTCCCCACCTCTGATTCCCTATATTTGATTCCCCGCCTTTGTTTCCCCGCCTCTGATTCCCCGCCTCTGATTCCCCATATCTGATTCCCCGCCTCTGATTGCCCACCTCTGATTCCCCGCCTCTGATTCGCCAGCTCTGATTCCCCACCTCTGATTCCCCGCATCTGATTCCCTGCCTCTGATTCCCCGCCTCTGATTCCCCATCTCTGATTCACCGCCTTTGATTCGCCACCTCTGATTCCCCATATCTGATTCCCCACCTCTGTTTCCCGGCCTCTGATTCCCCGCCTCTGATTCTCCATATCTCATTCCCCGCCTCTGAATCCCCATCTCTGATTCCCGGACTCTGAATCCCCACCTCTGATTCCCGGCCTCTTATTCCCAGCATCTGATTCCCGGCCTCTGATTCCCGGCCTCTGATTCCACGCTTCTGATTCTGATTCCCTGCCTCTGATTCCCCATCTCTGATTCCGCACATCTGATTCCCTGCCTCTGATTCCCCAGCTCTGATTCCCCGCCTTTGATTCCCCCCGTCTGATTCCCAGCCTCTGAATCCCCGTGTCTGATTTCCTGCCTCTGATTCCCCGCCTCTGATTCCCCATCTCTGATTCACCGCCTCTGATTCCCCATCTCTGATTCCCCACATCTGATTCCCCATATCTGATTCCCTGCTTCTGTTTCCCCGCCTCTGATTCCCCACCTCTGTTTCCCCATATCTGATTCCCCGCCTCTGATTCCCCAACTCTAATACCCCACCTCTGATTCCCCAGCTCTGATTCCCCGCCTCTGATTCCCCGCATCTGATTCCCTGCCTCTGATTCCCCGCCTCCGATTGCAGGCCTCTGATTCCCAGCATCTGATTCCAGCCTCTGATTCCCGGCCTCTGATTCCCTGCTTCTGATTCTGATTCCCTGCCTCTGATTCCCCATCTCTGATTCCGCACATCTGATTCCTTGCCTCTGATTCCCCACCTCTGATTCCCCATATCTGATTCCCCGCCTGGGTTTCCCCGCCTCTGATTCCCCGCCTCTGTTTCCCAATATCTAAGTCCCCGCCTCTGATTCCCCAAATCTGATTCCCCACCTCTGATTCCCCAGCTCTGATTCCCCGCCTCTGATTCCCCGCATCTGATTCCCTGCATCTGATTCCAAGCCTCTGATTCCCTGCCTCTGATTCCCAACCTCTGATTCCCCACCTCTGATTCCCCATATCTGATTCCCCGCCTCTGTTTCCCCGCCTCGGATTCCCCGCCTCTGTTTCCCCATATCTGATTCCCGGCCTCTGATTCCCCGCCTCTGATTCCCCGCCTCTGATTCACTGCCTCTGATTCCCCATCTCCGATTCCCCTCGTCTAATACCCCGCCTCTGATTCTACGCCACTGATTCACCGCATCTGATTCCACGCCTCTGATTCCCCGCCTCTGATTCCCCGCCTCTGATTCCCCGCCTCTGATTCCCCGCCTCTGATTCCCCGCCTATGTTTACCCGCCTCTGATTCCCCGCCTCTGATTCCACGCCTCTGATTCCCCGCCTCTGATTCCCCGCCTCTAATTCCCCGCCTCTTATACCGCACCTCTGATGTCCCGCATCTGATTCCCTGCATCTGATTCCCCGCCTCAGATTCCCCGCCTCTGATTTCCCGGCTCTGATTCCCCGCCTCTGATTCCCCACCTATGTTTACCCGCCTCTGTTTACTCGCCTGTTTTCCCGCCTCTGGTTCCCCAACACAGATTCCCTGCCTCAGATTCCCTGCCTCTGATTCCCTGCCTCTGATTCCCTGCCTCTGATTCCCTGCATCTGATTGCCCGCCTCTGATTCCCCGCCTCTGATTCCCCGCCTCTGATTCCCCACCTCTGATTCCCCACTTCTGATTCCCCGCCTCTGATTCACCGCCTCTGTTTCCCCACCTCTGATTCCCCGCTTCTGATTCCCCACTTCTGATTGCCCGCCTCTGATTCCCTTCCTCTGATTCCCCGCCTCTGATTCCCCACATCTGATTCCCCACTTCTGATTCCCCGCCTCTGATTCCCCGCCTCTGATTCCACGCCTCTGATTCCCCGCCTCTGATTCCCCGCCTCTGATTCCCCGCCTCTGATTCCCCTCATCTAATACCCCACCTCTGATTCCCTGCCTCTGATTCCCCGCATCTGATTCCCCGCCTCTGATTCCCCACCTCTGATTCACCGCCTCTGATTCCCCGCCTCTGATTCCCTGCCTCTGAGTCCCCGCCTATGTTTACCCGCCTCTGTTTACCCGCCTGTTTCCCCGCCTCTGATTCCCCACCTCAGATTCCCTACCTCAGATTCCGTGACTCTGATTCCCTGCCTCTGATTCCCTGCCTCTGATTCCCTGCATCTGAATGCCCATCTCTGATTCTCAACCTCTGATACCCCGCCTCTGATTCCCCACCTCTGATTCCCCGCTTCTGATTCCCCGCCTCTGATTCCCCGCCTCTGATTCCCCGCCTCTGATTCCCCGCCTCTGATTCCCCACCTCTGATTCACTGCCTCCCTTTCCGCTCAACTTTCCTGGCCTACGTTTCCCCACATATCTTTCCCCGCCTCTGATTCCCCGCCTCTGATTCCCCGCCTCTGATTCCCCCCTCTGATTCCCCGCCTCTGATTCCCCGCCTCTGATTCCCCACCTCAGATTCCCCGCCTCTGATTCCCTGCCTCTCTTTCCCTGCCTCTATTTCCGTGCCTCTTTCTCTGCATCTCGTTTCCCAAATCTCATTTCCCCCTTCTGATAACCCTCATCAGATTCCCTGCCACAGATTCCCTGCCTCAGATTCCCTGCCTCAGATTCCCTGCATCAGAGTCCCTTCATCTGATTCCCTGCCTCTGATTCCCCACCTCTGATTCCCCACCTCTGACTCCCTGCCTCAGATTCCCTGCCTCTGATTCCCTGCCTCTGATTCCCTGCCTCTGATTTCCTGCATCTGATTGCCCGCCTATGATTCTCCGCCTCTGATTCCCCGCCTCTGATTCCCCACCTCTCATTTTCCGCCTCTGATTCCACGCCTCTGATTCCCCGCATCTTATTCCCTGCCTCTGATAACCTGCCTCTGATTCCCTGCCTCTGATTCCCTGCCTCTGAGTCCCCACCTCTGATTCCCCGCGTCCGATTCCGCACCCATGTTTCACCGCCTCTGTTGCTATGCTTCTGATTTCCCGGCTCAGATTCACCGGCTCTGATTCCGCACCTCTGAATCCACGCCTCTCTTTCTGTGTCTCTGATTCCCTGCCTCTGATTCCACGCCTCTGATTACCCGCCTCTGATACCCTGCCTCTCTTTCCCTGCCTCTATTTCCGTGCCTCTTTCTCTGCATCTCGTTTCCCACATCTCATTTCCCCCTTCTGATAACCCGCATCAGATTTTCTGCCACAGATTCCCTGCCTCAGATTCCCTGCCTAAGATTCCCTGCATCAGATTCCCTTCATCTGATTCCCTGCCTCTGATTCCCCGTGGCTGATTCCCTGCCTCTGATTCCCAGCCTCTGTTTACCCGCCTGTTTGCCCGCCTCTGATTCACTACCTCATATTCGCCCCCTCAGATTCCCTGCCTCTGATTCCCTGCCTCTGATTCCCTGCCTCTGATTCCCTGCATCTGATTGCCCGCCTCTGATTCCCTGCCTCTGATTCCCCGCCTCTGATTCCCCGCCTCTGATTCCCCGCCTCTGATTCCCCATCTCTGATTCCCCACTTCTGATTCCCCGCCTCTGATTCCCCGCCTCTGATTCCCAGCCTCTGATTCCCCGCCTCTGATTCCCCACCTCTGATTCACTGCCTCCATTTCCGCTCAACTTTCCTGGCCTACGTTTCCCCACATATCTTTCCCCGCATCTGAATTCTCGCCTCTGATTCCAAGCCTCTGATTCCCCGCCTCTGATTCCCCGCCTCTGATTCCCCGCCTCTGATTCCCCTCCTCTGATACCCCGCTTCTGATTCCCCACCTCTGATTCCCCGCATCTGATTCCCCGCATCTGATTCCCCGCCTCTGATTCCCCGCCTCTGATTCCCCGCCTCTGATTCCCCGCCTCTGATTCCCCGCCTCTGATTCCCCGCCTCTGTTTACCCGCCTCTGTTTACCCGCCTGTTTCCCCGCCTCAGATTCCCTGCCTCAGATTCCCTGCATCAGATTCCCTTCATCTGATTCCCCGCCTCTGATTCCCCGCCTCTGATTCCCCGCCTCTGATTCCCCGCCTCTGATTCCCCGCCTCTGATTCCCCACATCAGATTCCCTGCCTCCGATTCCCTGCCTCAGATTCCCTGCCTCAGATTCCCTGCATCAGATTCCCTTCATCTGATTCCCTGCCTCTGATTCCCCGCATCTGATTCCCCGCCACTGATTCGCCACCTCTGTCTCTACGCCTCTATTTTGCCTGCACTCTTTCCCCTTCACTCTTTCCGTGCCTCTCTTTCCCTCCCTCAATTTCAACAACTCTGTTTGATCTGTTCTGTGTAACTCATTTTCAACATACAAGTTCCAACCACTATGTTTCGCCCATCTCTTTCGCCGCCTCTATTTGTGCACCTATGTTTACCCGCTTCTGTTTACCCGCCTGTTTCCCCACATCTCTTTCCACACCTCTGATTCCACGCCTCTGATTCGCCGCCTCTGATTGCCCCCCTCTGATTCCCTGCCTCTGATTCCCCACCTCTGATTCGCTGCCTCTGATTCACCGCCTCCCTTTCCGCGCAACTTTCCTGGCCTACCTTTCCCCACATCTCTTTCCCCACCTCTGATTCCACGCCTCAGATTCGCCGTCTCTGATTTCCCGCCTCTGATTCCCTGCCTCTGATTCCCCGCCTCTGATTCCCTGCCTCTGATTCCCCCCTCTGATTCCCCACCTCTGATTCCCCGCCTCTGATTGCCCGCCTCTGATTCCCTGCCTCTCTTTCCCTGCCTCTATTTCCGTGCCTCTTTCTCTGCATCTCGTTTCCCAAATCTCATTTCCCCCTTCTGATAACCCTCATCAGATTCCCTGCCACAGATTCCCTGCCTCAGATTCCCTGCCTCAGATTCCCTGCATCAGATTCCCTTCATCTGATTCCCTGCCTCTGATTCCCCGCCTCTGATTCCCCACCTCTGACTCCCTGCCTCAGATTCCCTGCCTCTGATTCCCTGCCTCTGATTCCCTGCCTCTGATTTCCTGCATCTGATTGCCCGCCTATGATTCTCCGCCTCTGATTCCCCGCCTCTGATTCCCCGCCTCTGATTCCCCGCCTCTGATTCCCCGCCTCTGATTCCCCGCCTCTGATTCCCCGCCTCTGATTCCCCGCCTCTGATTCCCCGCCTCTGATTCCCCGCCTCTGATTCCCCACCTCTGATTCCCTGCCTCAGATTCCCTGCCTCTGATACCCTGCCTCTGATTCCCTGCCTCTGATTTCCTGCATCTGATTGCCCGCCTCTGATTCTCTGCCTCTGATTCCCCGCCTCTGATTCCCCGCCTCTGATTCGCCGCCTCTGATTCCCCGCCTCTGATTTCCCACCTCTGATTCCCTGCCTCTGATAACCTGCCTCTGATTCCCTGCCTCTGATTCCCGGCCTCTGAGTCCCCACCTCTGATTCCCCGTGTCCGATTCCGCACCCATGTTTCACCACCTCTGTTGCTCTGCTTCTGATTTCCCGGCTCAGATTCACCGGCTCTGATTCCGCACCTCTGATTCCACGCCTCTCTTTCTGTGTCTCTGATTCCCCGCCTCTGATTCCACGCCTCTGATTACCCGCCTCTGATACACTGCCTCTCTTTCCCTGCCTCTATTTCCGTGCCTCTTTCTCTGCATCTCGTTTCCCACATCTCATTTCCCCCTTCTGATAACCCGCATCAGATTCCCTGCCACAGATTCCCTGCCTCAGATACCCTGCCTCAGATTCCCTGCATCAGATTCCCTTCATCTGATTCCCTGCCTCTGATTCCCCGCGGCTGATTCCCTGCCTCTGATTCCCCGCCTCTGTTTACCCGACTGTTTCCCCGCCTCTGATTCACCACCTCATATTCGCCATCTCAGGTTCCCTGCCTCTGATTGCCTGCCTCTGATTCCCTGCCTCTGATTCCCTGCATCTGATTGCCCGCCTCTGATACCCTGCCTCTGATTCCCCGCCTCTGATTCCCCGCCTCTGATTCCCAGCCTCTGATTTCCCACCTATGATTCCCCACTTCTGATTCCCCGCCTCTGATTCCCCGTCTCTGATTCCACGCCTCTGATTCCCCGCCTCTGATTCCGCGCCTCTGATTCCCCGCCTCTGATACCCCGCCTCTGATTCCCCGCCTCTGATTCCCTGCATCTGATTCGCCGCCTCAGATTCCCCGCCTCTGATTCCCCGACTCTGATTCCCCGCATCTGATTCACCGCCTCTGATTCCCCGCCTCTGATTCCCCGCCTATGTTTACCTGCCCTGATTCCACATCTCTGTTTCACCGCCTTTGATTCGCCACCTCTGATTCCCCATATCTGATTCCCCGCCTCTGTTTCCCCGCCTCTGATTCCCAGCCTCTGATTCCCAACCTCTGATTCCACACCTCTGATTCCCCATATCTGATTCCCCGCCTCTATTTCCCCATATCTGATTCCCCGCCTCTGATTCCCCAACTCTGATTCCCCGCCTCTGATTCCCCAGCTCTGATTCCCCGCCTCTGATTCCCGGCGTCCGATTCCCTGCCTCTGATTCCCCACCTCTGATTCCCCATCTCTGATTCACCACCTCTGATTCCCCACCTCTGATTCCCCATATCTAATTCCCCGCCTCTGTTTTCCCGCCTCTGATTCCCCGCCTCTGTTTCCCCATATCTGATTCCCCGCCTCTGAATCCCCAACTCTGATTCCCTGCCTCAGATTCCCCAGCTCTGATTCCCCGCCTTTGATTCCCCCCGTCTGATTCCCAGCCTCTGAAACCCCGTGTCTGATTTCCTGCCTCTGATTCCCCGCCTCTGATTCCCCATCTCTGATTCACCGCCTCTGATTCCCCACCTCTGATTCCCCATCTCTGATTCCGCACATCCAATTCCCTGCCTCTGATTCCCCAACTCTGATTCCCCACCTCTGATTCCCCAGCTCTGATTCCCCGCCTCAGATTCCCCGCTTCTGATTCCCTGCCTCTGATTCCCCGCCTCTGATTCCCTGCCTCTGATTCCCCATATCTGATTCCCCGCCTCTGATCCCCCAACTCTGATTCCCCGCCTCTGATTCCCCAGCTCTGATTCCCCGCCTCTGATTCCCGGCGTCCGATTCCCTGCCTCTGATTCCCCGCCTCTGATTCCCCATCTCTGATTCACCACCTCTGATTCCCCACCTCTGATTCCCCATATCTAATTCCCCGCCTCTGTTTTCCCGCCTCTGATTCCCCGCCTCTGTTTCCCCATATCTGATTCCCCGCCTCTGAATCCCCAACTCTGATTCCCTGCCTCAGATTCCCCAGCTCTGATTCCCCGCCTTTGATTCCCCCCGTCTGATTCCCAGCCTCTGAATCCCCGTGTCTGATTTCCTGCCTCTGATTCCCCGCCTCTGATTCCCCATCTCTGATTCACCGCCTCTGATTCCCCACCTCTGATTCCCCATCTCTGATTCCGCACATCCAATTCCCTGCCTCTGATTCCCCAACTCTGATTCCCCACCTCTGATTCCCCAGCTCTGATTCCCCGCCTCAGATTCCCCGCTTCTGATTCCCCGCCTCTGATTCCCCGCCTCTGATTCCCTGCCTCTGATTCCCCATATCTGATTCCCCGCCTCTGATTCCCCAACTCTGATTCCCCGCTTCTGATTCCCCAGCTCTGAATCCCCGCCTCTGATTCCCCGCGTCTGATTCCCTGCCTCTGATTCCCCGCCTCTAATTCCCCATCTGTGATTCACAACTTCTGATGCCCCACCTCTGATTCCCCATATCTGATACCCCGCCTCTGTTTCCCCGCCTCTGATTCCCTGCCTCTGATTCCCTGCCTCTGATTCCCAACCTCGGATTCCCCACCTCTGATTCCCCATATCTGATTCCCCGCCTCTGTTTCCCCGCCTCTGTTTCCCCGCCTCTGATTCCCCGCCTCTGTTTCCCTATATCTAATTGCCCACCTCTGATGCCCAAACTCTGATTCCCCACCCCTGATTCCCCAGCTCTGATTCCCCGCCTCTGATTCCCTGCATCCGATTCCCCATATCTGATTCCCCGCCTCTGTTTCCCCGCCACTGATTCCCCGCCTCTGTTTCCCCATATCTGATTCCCCGCCTCTGATTCCCAACTATGATTCCCCGCCTCTGATTCCCCGCCTCTGATTACCAGCCTTTGATTCCCCGCCTCTGATTCCCCACCTCTGATTCACTGCCTCCATTTCCGCTCAACTTTCCTGGCCTACGTTTCCCCACATATCTTTCCCCGCATCTGAATTCTCGCCTCTGATTCCAAGCCTCTGATTCCCCGCCCCTGATTCCCCGCCTCTGATTCCCCGCCTCTGATTCCCCTCCTCTGATACCCCGCTTCTGATTCCCCACCTCTGATTCCCCGCATCTGATTCCCCGCATCTGATTCCCCGCCTCTGATTCCCCGCCTCTGATTCCCCGCCTCTGATTCCCCGCCTCTGATTCCCCGCCTCTGATTCCCCGCCTCTGTTTACCCGCCTCTGTTTACCCGCCTGTTTCCCCGCCTCAGATTCCCTGCCTCAGATTCCCTGCATCAGATTCCCTTCATCTGATTCCCCGCCTCTGATTCCCCGCCTCTGATTCCCCGCCTCTGATTCCCCGCCTCTGATTCCCCGCCTCTGATTCCCCACATCAGATTCCCTGCCTCCGATTCCCTGCCTCAGATTCCCTGCCTCAGATTCCCTGCATCAGATTCCCTTCATCTGATTCCCTGCCTCTGATTCCCCGCATCTGATTCCCCGCCACTGATTCGCCACCTCTGTCTCTACGCCTCTATTTTGCCTGCACTCTTTCCCCTTCACTCTTTCCGTGCCTCTCTTTCCCTCCCTCAATTTCAACAACTCTGTTTGATCTGTTCTGTGTAACTCATTTTCAACATACAAGTTCCAACCACTATGTTTCGCCCATCTCTTTCGCCGCCTCTATTTGTGCACCTATGTTTACCCGCTTCTGTTTACCCGCCTGTTTCCCCACATCTCTTTCCACACCTCTGATTCCACGCCTCTGATTCGCCGCCTCTGATTGCCCCCCTCTGATTCCCTGCCTCTGATTCCCCACCTCTGATTCGCTGCCTCTGATTCACCGCCTCCCTTTCCGCGCAACTTTCCTGGCCTACCTTTCCCCACATCTCTTTCCCCACCTCTGATTCCACGCCTCAGATTCGCCGTCTCTGATTTTACGCCTCTGATTCCCTGCCTCTGATTCCCCGCCTCTGATTCCCTGCCTCTGATTCCCCCCTCTGATTCCCCACCTCTGATTCCCCGCCTCTGATTGCCCGCCTCTGATTCCCTGCCTCTCTTTCCCTGCCTCTATTTCCGTGCCTCTTTCTCTGCATCTCGTTTCCCAAATCTCATTTCCCCCTTCTGATAACCCTCATCAGATTCCCTGCCACAGATTCCCTGCCTCAGATTCCCTGCCTCAGATTCCCTGCATCAGATTCCCTTCATCTGATTCCCTGCCTCTGATTCCCCGCCTCTGATTCCCCACCTCTGACTCCCTGCCTCAGATTCCCTGCCTCTGATTCCCTGCCTCTGATTCCCTGCCTCTGATTTCCTGCATCTGATTGCCCGCCTATGATTCTCCGCCTCTGATTCCCCGCCTCTGATTCCCCGCCTCTGATTCCCCGCCTCTGATTCCCCGCCTCTGATTCCCCGCCTCTGATTCCCCGCCTCTGATTCCCCGCCTCTGATTCCCCGCCTCTGATTCCCCGCCTCTGATTCCCCACCTCTGATTCCCTGCCTCAGATTCCCTGCCTCTGATACCCTGCCTCTGATTCCCTGCCTCTGATTTCCTGCATCTGATTGCCCGCCTCTGATTCTCTGCCTCTGATTCCCCGCCTCTGATTCCCCGCCTCTGATTCGCCGCCTCTGATTCCCCGCCTCTGATTTCCCACCTCTGATTCCCTGCCTCTGATAACCTGCCTCTGATTCCCTGCCTCTGATTCCCGGCCTCTGAGTCCCCACCTCTGATTCCCCGTGTCCGATTCCGCACCCATGTTTCACCACCTCTGTTGCTCTGCTTCTGATTTCCCGGCTCAGATTCACCGGCTCTGATTCCGCACCTCTGATTCCACGCCTCTCTTTCTGTGTCTCTGATTCCCCGCCTCTGATTCCACGCCTCTGATTACCCGCCTCTGATACACTGCCTCTCTTTCCCTGCCTCTATTTCCGTGCCTCTTTCTCTGCATCTCGTTTCCCACATCTCATTTCCCCCTTCTGATAACCCGCATCAGATTCCCTGCCACAGATTCCCTGCCTCAGATACCCTGCCTCAGATTCCCTGCATCAGATTCCCTTCATCTGATTCCCTGCCTCTGATTCCCCGCGGCTGATTCCCTGCCTCTGATTCCCCGCCTCTGTTTACCCGACTGTTTCCCCGCCTCTGATTCACCACCTCATATTCGCCATCTCAGGTTCCCTGCCTCTGATTGCCTGCCTCTGATTCCCTGCCTCTGATTCCCTGCATCTGATTGCCCGCCTCTGATACCCTGCCTCTGATTCCCCGCCTCTGATTCCCCGCCTCTGATTCCCAGCCTCTGATTTCCCACCTATGATTCCCCACTTCTGATTCCCCGCCTCTGATTCCCCGTCTCTGATTCCACGCCTCTGATTCCCCGCCTCTGATTCCGCGCCTCTGATTCCCCGCCTCTGATACCCCGCCTCTGATTCCCCGCCTCTGATTCCCTGCATCTGATTCGCCGCCTCAGATTCCCCGCCTCTGATTCCCCGACTCTGATTCCCCGCCTCTGATTCACCGCCTCTGATTCCCCGCCTCTGATTCCCCGCCTATGTTTACCTGCCCTGATTCCACATCTCTGTTTCACCGCCTTTGATTCGCCACCTCTGATTCCCCATATCTGATTCCCCGCCTCTGTTTCCCCGCCTCTGATTCCCAGCCTCTGATTCCCAACCTCTGATTCCACACCTCTGATTCCCCATATCTGATTCCCCGCCTCTATTTCCCCATATCTGATTCCCCGCCTCTGATTCCCCAACTCTGATTCCCCGCCTCTGATTCCCCAGCTCTGATTCCCCGCCTCTGATTCCCGGCGTCCGATTCCCTGCCTCTGATTCCCCACCTCTGATTCCCCATCTCTGATTCACCACCTCTGATTCCCCACCTCTGATTCCCCATATCTAATTCCCCGCCTCTGTTTTCCCGCCTCTGATTCCCCGCCTCTGTTTCCCCATATCTGATTCCCCGCCTCTGAATCCCCAACTCTGATTCCCTGCCTCAGATTCCCCAGCTCTGATTCCCCGCCTTTGATTCCCCCCGTCTGATTCCCAGCCTCTGAAACCCCGTGTCTGATTTCCTGCCTCTGATTCCCCGCCTCTGATTCCCCATCTCTGATTCACCGCCTCTGATTCCCCACCTCTGATTCCCCATCTCTGATTCCGCACATCCAATTCCCTGCCTCTGATTCCCCAACTCTGATTCCCCACCTCTGATTCCCCAGCTCTGATTCCCCGCCTCAGATTCCCCGCTTCTGATTCCCTGCCTCTGATTCCCCGCCTCTGATTCCCTGCCTCTGATTCCCCATATCTGATTCCCCGCCTCTGATCCCCCAACTCTGATTCCCCGCCTCTGATTCCCCAGCTCTGATTCCCCGCCTCTGATTCCCGGCGTCCGATTCCCTGCCTCTGATTCCCCGCCTCTGATTCCCCATCTCTGATTCACCACCTCTGATTCCCCACCTCTGATTCCCCATATCTAATTCCCCGCCTCTGTTTTCCCGCCTCTGATTCCCCGCCTCTGTTTCCCCATATCTGATTCCCCGCCTCTGAATCCCCAACTCTGATTCCCTGCCTCAGATTCCCCAGCTCTGATTCCCCGCCTTTGATTCCCCCCGTCTGATTCCCAGCCTCTGAATCCCCGTGTCTGATTTCCTGCCTCTGATTCCCCGCCTCTGATTCCCCATCTCTGATTCACCGCCTCTGATTCCCCACCTCTGATTCCCCATCTCTGATTCCGCACATCCAATTCCCTGCCTCTGATTCCCCAACTCTGATTCCCCACCTCTGATTCCCCAGCTCTGATTCCCCGCCTCAGATTCCCCGCTTCTGATTCCCTGCCTCTGATTCCCCGCCTCTGATTCCCTGCCTCTGATTCCCCATATCTGATTCCCCGCCTCTGATTCCCCAACTCTGATTCCCCGCTTCTGATTCCCCAGCTCTGAATCCCCGCCTCTGATTCCCCGCGTCTGATTCCCTGCCTCTGATTCCCCGCCTCTAATTCCCCATCTGTGATTCACAACTTCTGATGCCCCACCTCTGATTCCCCATATCTGATACCCCGCCTCTGTTTCCCCGCCTCTGATTCCCTGCCTCTGATTCCCTGCCTCTGATTCCCAACCTCGGATTCCCCACCTCTGATTCCCCATATCTGATTCCCCGCCTCTGTTTCCCCGCCTCTGTTTCCCCGCCTCTGATTCCCCGCCTCTGTTTCCCTATATCTAATTGCCCACCTCTGATGCCCAAACTCTGATTCCCCGCCCCTGATTCCCCAGCTCTGATTCCCCGCCTCTGATTCCCTGCATCCGATTCCCCATATCTGATTCCCCGCCTCTGTTTCCCCGCCACTGATTCCCCGCCTCTGTTTCCCCATATCTGATTCCCCGCCTCTGATTCCCAACTATGATTCCCCGCCTCTGATTCCCCAGCTCTGATTCCCTGCCTCTGATTCCCCGCGTTCTATTCCCTGCCTCTGATTCCCCGCCTGTGATTCCCCATCACTGATTCACCACCTCTGATTCCCCACCTCTGATTCCCCATATCTAATTCCCCGCCTCTGTTTTCCCGCCTCTGATTCCCCGCCTCTGTTTCCCAATATCTGATTCCCCGCCTCTGAATCCCCAACTCTGATTCCCTGCCTCAGATTCCCCAGCTCTGATTCCCCGCCTTTGATTCCCCCCGTCTGATTCCCAGCCTCTGAATCCCCGTGTCTGATTTCCTGCCTCTGATTCCCCACCTCTGATTCCCCATCTCTGATTCACCGCCTCTGATTCCCCGCCTCTGATTCCCCGCCTATGTTTACCCGCCTCTGTTTACCCGCCTGTTTCCCCGCCTCAGATTCCCTGCCTCAGATTCCCTGCATCAGATTCCCTTCATCTGATTCCCTGCCTCTGATTCCCTGCCTCTGATTCCCCGCCTCTGATTCCCTGCCTCTGATTCCCCACCTCAGATTCCCCCCTCTGATTCCCCGCCTCTGATTCCCCGCCTCTGATTCCCCGCCTCTGAATCCACCCTCTGATTCCCCGCCTCTGATTCCCCGCCTCTGATTCCCCACATCAGATTCCCTGCCTCCGATTCCCTGCCTCAGATTCCCTGCCTCAGATTCCCTGCATCAGATTCCCTTCATCTGATTCCCTGCATTTGATTCCCCGCCTCTGATTCCCCGCCACTGATTCGCCACCTCTGTCTCTACGCCTCTATTTTGCCTGCACTCTATCCCCTCCACTCTTTCCGTGCCTCTCTTTCCCTCCATCAATTTCAACAACTCTGTTTGATCTGTTCTGTGTAACTCATTTTCAACATACAACTTCCAACCACTATGTTTCGCCCATCTCTTTCGCCGCCTCTATTTGTGCACCTATGTTTACCAGCTTCTGTTTACCCGCCTGTTTCCCCACATCTCTTTCCACACCTCTGATTCCACGCCTCTGATTCGCCGCCTCTGATTCCCCGCCTCTGATTCGCCGCCTCTGATTCACCGCCTCTGATTCACCGCCTCCCTTTCCGCGCAACTTTCCTGGCCTACGTTTCCCCACATCTCTTTCCCCACCTCTGATTCCACGACTCAGATTCGCCGTCTCTGATTTCCCGCCTCTGATTCCCTGCCTCTGATTCCCCGCCTCTGATTCCCTGCCTCTGATTCCCCCCTCTGATTCCCCGCCTCTGATTCCCCGCCTCTGATTCCCTGCCTCTCTTTCCCTGCCTCTATTTCCGTGCCTCTTTCTCTGCATCTCGTTTCCCAAATCTCATTTCCCCCTTCTGATAACCCTCATCAGATTCCCTGCCACAGATTCCCTGCCTCAGATTCCCTGCCTCAGATTCCCTGCATCAGATTCCCTTCATCTGATTCCCTGCCTCTGATTCCCCGCCTCTGATTCCCCACCTCTGACTCCCCGCCTCAGATTCCCTGCCTCTGATTCCCTGCCTCTGATTCCCTGCCTCTGATTTCCTGCCTCTGATTGCCCGCCTATGATTCTCCGCCTCTGATTCCCCGCCTCTGATTCCCCGCCTCTGATTCCCCACCTCTGATTCCCCGCCTCTGATTCCCCGCATCTGATTCCCTGCCTCTGATAACCTGCCTCTGATTCCCTGCCTCTGATTCCCTGCCTCTGAGTCCCCACCTCTGATTCCCCGCGTCCGATTCCGCACCCATGTTTCACCGCCTCTGTTGCTATGCTTCTGATTTCCCGGCTCAGATTCACCGGCTCTGATTCCGCACCTCTGATTCCACGCCTCTCTTTCTGTGTCTCTGATTCCCCGCCTCTGATTCCATGCCTCTGATTACCCGCCTCTGATACCCTGCCTCTCTTTCCATGCCTCTATTTCCGTGCCTCTTTCTCTGCATCTCGTTTCCCACATCTCATTTCCCCCTTCTGATAACCCGCATCAGATTTTCTGCCACAGATTCTCTGCCTCAGATTCCCTACCTCAGATTCCCTGCATCTGATTGCCCGCCTCTGATTCCCTGCCTCTGATTCCCTGCCTCTGATTCCCTGCATCTGATTGCCCGCCTCTGATTCCCTGCCTCTGATTCCCCGCCTCTGATTCCCCGCCTCTGATTCCCCGCCTCTGATTCCCCACCTCTGATTCCCCACTTCTGATTCCCCGCCTCTGATTCCCCGCCTCTGATTCCCCGCCTCTGATTCCCCGCCTCTGATTCCCCACCTCTGATTCACTGCCTCCATTTCCGCTCAACTTTCCTGGCCTACGTTTCCCCACATATCTTTCCCCGCCTCTGAATTCCCGCCTCTGATTCCACGCCTCTGATTCCCCGCCTCTGAATCCCCAACTCTGATTCCCTGCCTCAGATTCCCCAGCTCTGATTCCCGCCTTTGATTCCCCCCGTCTGATTCCCAGCCTCTGAATCCCCGTGTCTGATTTCCTGCCTCTGATTCCCCGCCTCTGATTCCCCATCTCTGATTCACCGCCTCTGATTCCCCACCTCTGATTCCCCATCTCTGATTCCGCACATCCAATTCCCTGCCTCTGATTCCCCAACTCTGATTCCCCACCTCTGATTCCCCAGCTCTGATTCCCCGCCTCAGATTCCCCGCTTCTGATTCCCTGCCTCTGATTCCCCGCCTCTGATTCCCTGCCTCTGATTCCCCATATCTGATTCCCCGCCTCTGATTCCCCAACTCTGATTCCCCGCTTCTGATTCCCCAGCTCTGAATCCCCGCCTCTGATTCCCCGCGTCTGATTCCCTGCCTCTGATTCCCCGCCTCTAATTCCCCATCTGTGATTCACAACTTCTGATGCCCCACCTCTGATTCCCCATATCTGATTCCCCGCGTCTGTTTCCCCGCCTCTGATTCCCTGCCTCTGATTCCCTGCCTCTGATTCCCAACCTCGGATTCCCCACCTCTGATTCCCCATATCTGATTCCCCGCCTCTGTTTCCCCGCCTCTGTTTCCCCGCCTCTGATTCCCCGCCTCTGTTTCCCTATATCTAATTGCCCACCTCTGATGCCCCAACTCTGATTCCCCGCCCCTGATTCCCCAGCTCTGATTCCCCTCCTCTGATTCCCTGCATCCGATTCCCCATATCTGATTCCCCGCCTCTGTTTCCCCGCCACTGATTCCCCGCCTCTGTTTCCCCATATCTGATTCCCCGCCTCTGATTCCCAACTATGATTCCCCGCCTCTGATTCCCCGCCTCTGATTCACCGCCTCCCTTTCCGTGCATCTTTCCTGGCCTACGTTTCCCCACATCTCTTTCCCCACCTCTGATTCCACGCCTCAGATTCGCCGTCTCTGATTTCCCGCCTCTGATTCCCTGCCTCTGATTCCCAACCTCTGATTCCACACCTCTGATTCCCCATATCTGATTCCCCGCCTCTATTTCCCCATATCTGATTCCCCACCTCTGATTCCCCAACTCTGATTCCCCGCCTCTGATTCCCCAGCTCTGATTCCCCGCCTCTGATTCCCGGCGTCCGATTCCCTGCCTCTGATTCCCCGCCTCTGATTCCCCATCTCTGATTCACCACCTCTGATTCCCCACTTCTGATTCCCCATATCTAATTCCCCGCCTCTGTTTTCCCGCCTCTGATTCCCCGCCTCTGTTTCCCCATATCTGATTCCCCGCCTCTGAATCCCCAACTCTGATTCCCTGCCTCAGATTCCCCAGCTCTGATTCCCCGCCTTTGATTCCCTCCGTCTGATTCCCAGCCTCTGAATCCCCGTGTCTGATTTCCTGCCTCTGATTCCCCGCCTCTGATTCCCCATCTCTGATTCACCGCCTCTGATTCCCCACCTCTGATTCCCCATCTCTGATTCCGCACATCCAATTCCCTGCCTCTGATTCCCCAACTCTGATTCCCCACCTCTGATTCCCCAGCTCTGATTCCCCGCCTCAGATTCCCAGCTTCTGATTCCCTGCCTCTGATTCCCCGCCTCTGATTCCCTGCCTCTGATTCCCCATATCTGATTCCCCGCCTCTGATTCCCCAACTCTGATTCCCCGCTTCTGATTCCCCAGCTCTGAATCCCCGCCTCTGATTCCCCGCGTCTGATTCCCTGCCTCTGATTCCCCGCCTCTAATTCCCCATCTGTGATTCACAACTTCTGATGCCCCACCTCTGATTCCCCATATCTGATTCCCCGCCTCTGTTTCCCCGCCTCTGATTCCCTGCCTCTGATTCCCTGCCTCTGATTCCCAACCTCGGATTCCCCACCTCTGATTCCCCATATCTGATTCCCCGCCTCTGTTTCCCCGCCTCTGTTTCCCCGCCTCTGATTCCCCGCCTCTGTTTCCCTATATCTAATTGCCCACCTCTGATGCCCCAACTCTGATTCCCCGCCCCTGATTCCCCAGCTCTGATTCCCCGCCTCTGATTCCCTGCATCCGATTCCCCATATCTGATTCCCCGCCTCTGTTTCCCCGCCACTGATTCCCCGCCTCTGTTTCCCCATATCTGATTCCCCGCCTCTGATTCCCAACTATGATTCCCCGCCTCTGATTCCCCAGCTCTGATTCCCTGCCTCTGATTCCCCGCGTTCTATTCCCTGCCTCTGATTCCCCGCCTGTGATTCCCCATCACTGATTCACCACCTCTGATTCCCCACCTCTGATTCCCCATATCTAATTCCCCGCCTCTGTTTTCCCGCCTCTGATTCCCCGCCTCTGAATCCCCAACTCTGATTCCCTGCCTCAGATTCCCCAGCTCTGATTCCCCGCCTTTGATTCCCCCCGTCTGATTCCCAGCCTCTGAATCCCCGTGTCTGATTTCCTGCCTCTGATTCCCCGCCTCTGATTCCCCATCTCTGATTCACCGCCTCTGATTCCCCACCTCTGATTCACTGCCTCCATTTCCGCTCAACTTTCCTGGCCTACGTTTCCCCACATATCTTTCCCCGCCTCTGAATTCCCGCCTCTGATTCCACGCCTCTGATTCCCCGCCTCTGATTCCCCGCCTCTGATTCCCCGCCTCTGATTCCCCGCCTCTGATTCCCCGCCTCTGATTCCCCGCCTCTGATTCCCCGCCTATGTTTACCCGCCTCTGTTTACCCGCCTGTTTCCCCGCCTCAGATTCCCTGCCTCAGATTCCCTGCATCAGATTCCCTTCATCTGATTCCCTGCCTCTGATTCCCTGCCTCTGATTCCCCGCCTCTGATTCCCTGCCTCTGATTCCCCACCTCAGATTCCCCCCTCTGATTCCCCGCCTCTGATTCCCCGCCTCTGATTCCCCGCCTCTGAATCCACCCTCTGATTCCCCGCCTCTGATTCCCCGCCTCTGATTCCCCACATCAGATTCCCTGCCTCCGATTCCCTGCCTCAGATTCCCTGCATCAGATTCCCTTCATCTGATTCCCTGCCTCTGATTCCCCGCCTCTGATTCCCCACCTCTGACTCCCCGCCTCAGATTCCCTGCCTCTGATTCCCTGCCTCTGATTCCCTGCCTCTGATTTCCTGCCTCTGATTGCCCGCCTATGATTCTCCGCCTCTGATTCCCCGCCTCTGATTCCCCGCCTCTGATTCCCCGCCTCTGATTCCCCGCCTCTGATTCACCGCATCTGATTCCCTGCCTCTGATAACCTGCCTCTGATTCCCTGCCTCTGATTCCCTGCCTCTGAGTCCCCACCTCTGATTCCCCGCGTCCGATTCCGCACCCATGTTTCACCGCCTCTGTTGCTATGCTTCTGATTTCCCGGCTCAGATTCACCGGCTCTGATTCCGCACCTCTGATTCCACGCCTCTCTTTCTGTGTCTCTGATTCCCCGCCTCTGATTCCATGCCTCTGATTACCCGCCTCTGATACCCTGCCTCTCTTTCCATGCCTCTATTTCCGTGCCTCTTTCTCTGCATCTCGTTTCCCACATCTCATTTCCCCCTTCTGATAACCCGCATCAGATTTTCTGCCACAGATTCTCTGCCTCAGATTCCCTACCTCAGATTCCCTGCATCTGATTGCCCGCCTCTGATTCCCTGCCTCTGATTCCCTGCATCTGATTGCCCGCCTCTGATTCCCTGCCTCTGATTCCCCGCCTCTGATTCCCCGCCTCTGATTCCCCGCCTCTGATTCCCCACCTCTGATTCCCCACTTCTGATTCCCCGCCTCTGATTCCCCGCCTCTGATTCCCCGCCTCTGATTCCCCGCCTCTGATTCCCCACCTCTGATTCACTGCCTCCATTTCCGCTCAACTTTCCTGGCCTACGTTTCCCCACATATCTTTCCCCGCCTCTGAATTCCCGCCTCTGATTCCACGCCTCTGATTCCCCGCCTCTGAATCCCCAACTCTGATTCCCTGCCTCAGATTCCCCAGCTCTGATTCCCGCCTTTGATTCCCCCCGTCTGATTCCCAGCCTCTGAATCCCCGTGTCTGATTTCCTGCCTCTGATTCCCCGCCTCTGATTCCCCATCTCTGATTCACCGCCTCTGATTCCCCACCTCTGATTCCCCATCTCTGATTCCGCACATCCAATTCCCTGCCTCTGATTCCCCAACTCTGATTCCCCACCTCTGATTCCCCAGCTCTGATTCCCCGCCTCAGATTCCCCGCTTCTGATTCCCTGCCTCTGATTCCCCGCCTCTGATTCCCTGCCTCTGATTCCCCATATCTGATTCCCCGCCTCTGATTCCCCAACTCTGATTCCCCGCTTCTGATTCCCCAGCTCTGAATCCCCGCCTCTGATTCCCCGCGTCTGATTCCCTGCCTCTGATTCCCCGCCTCTAATTCCCCATCTGTGATTCACAACTTCTGATGCCCCACCTCTGATTCCCCATATCTGATTCCCCGCGTCTGTTTCCCCGCCTCTGATTCCCTGCCTCTGATTCCCTGCCTCTGATTCCCAACCTCGGATTCCCCACCTCTGATTCCCCATATCTGATTCCCCGCCTCTGTTTCCCCGCCTCTGTTTCCCCGCCTCTGATTCCCCGCCTCTGTTTCCCTATATCTAATTGCCCACCTCTGATGCCCCAACTCTGATTCCCCGCCCCTGATTCCCCAGCTCTGATTCCCCTCCTCTGATTCCCTGCATCCGATTCCCCATATCTGATTCCCCGCCTCTGTTTCCCCACCACTGATTCCCCGCCTCTGTTTCCCCATATCTGATTCCCCGCCTCTGATTCCCAACTATGATTCCCCGCCTCTGATTCCCCGCCTCTGATTCACCGCCTCCCTTTCCGTGCATCTTTCCTGGCCTACGTTTCCCCACATCTCTTTCCCCACCTCTGATTCCACGCCTCAGATTCGCCGTCTCTGATTTCCCGCCTCTGATTCCCTGCCTCTGATTCCCAACCTCTGATTCCACACCTCTGATTCCCCATATCTGATTCCCCGCCTCTATTTCCCCATATCTGATTCCCCACCTCTGATTCCCCAACTCTGATTCCCCGCCTCTGATTCCCCAGCTCTGATTCCCCGCCTCTGATTCCCGGCGTCCGATTCCCTGCCTCTGATTCCCCGCCTCTGATTCCCCATCTCTGATTCACCACCTCTGATTCCCCACCTCTGATTCCCCATATCTAATTCCCCGCCTCTGTTTTCCCGCCTCTGATTCCCCGCCTCTGTTTCCCCATATCTGATTCCCCGCCTCTGAATCCCCAACTCTGATTCCCTGCCTCAGATTCCCCAGCTCTGATTCCCCGCCTTTGATTCCCCCCGTCTGATTCCCAGCCTCTGAATCCCCGTGTCTGATTTCCTGCCTCTGATTCCCCGCCTCTGATTCCCCATCTCTGATTCACCGCCTCTGATTCCCCACCTCTGATTCCCCATCTCTGATTCTGCACATCCAATTCCCTGCCTCTGATTCCCCAACTCTGATTCCCCACCTCTGATTCCCCAGCTCTGATTCCCCGCCTCAGATTCCCAGCTTCTGATTCCCTGCCTCTGATTCCCCGCCTCTGATTCCCTGCCTCTGATTCCCCATATCTGATTCCCCGCCTCTGATTCCCCAACTCTGATTCCCCGCTTCTGATTCCCCAGCTCTGAATCCCCGCCTCTGATTCCCCGCGTCTGATTCCCTGCCTCTGATTCCCCGCCTCTAATTCCCCATCTGTGATTCACAACTTCTGATGCCCCACCTCTGATTCCCCATATCTGATTCCCCGCCTCTGTTTCCCCGCCTCTGATTCCCTGCCTCTGATTCCCTGCCTCTGATTCCCAACCTCGGATTCCCCACCTCTGATGCCCCATATCTGATTCCCCGCCTCTGTTTCCCCGCCTCTGTTTCCCCGCCTCTGATTCCCCGCCTCTGTTTCCCTATATCTAATTGCCCACCTCTGATGCCCCAACTCTGATTCCCCGCCCCTGATTCCCCAGCTCTGATTCCCCGCCTCTGATTCCCTGCATCCGATTCCCCATATCTGATTCCCCGCCTCTGTTTCCCCGCCACTGATTCCCCGCCTCTGTTTCCCCATATCTGATTCCCCGCCTCTGATTCCCAACTATGATTCCCCGCCTCTGATTCCCCAGCTCTGATTCCCTGCCTCTGATTCCCCGCGTTCTATTCCCTGCCTCTGATTCCCCGCCTGTGATTCTCCATCACTGATTCACCACCTCTGATTCCCCACCTCTGATTCCCCATATCTAATTCCCCGCCTCTGTTTTCCCGCCTCTGATTCCCCGCCTCTGAATCCCCAACTCTGATTCCCTGCCTCAGATTCCCCAGCTCTGATTCCCCGCCTTTGATTCCCCCCGTCTGATTCCCAGCCTCTGAATCCCCGTGTCTGATTTCCTGCCTCTGATTCCCCGCCTCTGATTCCCCATCTCTGATTCACCGCCTCTGATTCCCCACCTCTGATTCACTGCCTCCATTTCCGCTCAACTTTCCTGGCCTACGTTTCCCCACATATCTTTCCCCGCCTCTGAATTCCCGCCTCTGATTCCACGCCTCTGATTCCCCGCCTCTGATTCCCCGCCTCTGATTCCCCGCCTCTGATTCCCCGCCTCTGATTCCCCGCCTCTGATTCCCCGCCTCTGATTCCCCGCCTATGTTTACCCGCCTCTGTTTACCCGCCTGTTTCCCCGCCTCAGATTCCCTGCCTCAGATTCCCTGCATCAGATTCCCTTCATCTGATTCCCTGCCTCTGATTCCCTGCCTCTGATTCCCCGCCTCTGATTCCCTGCCTCTGATTCCCCACCTCAGATTCCCCCCTCTGATTCCCCGCCTCTGATTCCCCGCCTCTGATTCCCCGCCTCTGAATCCACCCTCTGATTCCCCGCCTCTGATTCCCCGCCTCTGATTCCCCACATCAGATTCCCTGCCTCCGATTCCCTGCCTCAGATTCCCTGCCTCAGATTCCCTGCATCAGATTCCCTTCATCTGATTCCCTGCCTCTGATTCCCCGCCTCTGATTCCCCGCCACTGATTCGCCACCTCTGTCTCTACGCCTCTATTTTGCCTGCACTCTATCCCCTCCACTCTTTCCGTGCCTCTCTTTCCCTCCCTCAATTTCAACAACTCTGTTTGATCTGTTCTGTGTAACTCATTTTCAACATACAAGTTCCAACCACTATGTTTCGCCCATCTCTTTCGCCGCCTCTATTTGTGCACCTATGTTTACCCGCTTCTGTTTACCCGCCTGTTTCCCCACATCTCTTTCCACACCTCTGATTCCACGCCTCTGATTCCCCACCTCTGATTCCCCGCCTCTGATTCCCTGCCTCTCTTTCCCTGCCTCTATTTCCGTGCCTCTTTCTCTGCATCTCGTTTCCCAAATCTCATTTCCCCCTTCTGATAACCCTCATCAGATTCCCTGCCACAGATTCCCTGCCTCAGATTCCCTGCCTCAGATTCCCTGCATCAGATTCCCTTCATCTGATTCCCTGCCTCTGATTCCCCGCCTCTGATTCCCCACCTCTGACTCCCTGCCTCAGATTCCCTGCCTCTGATTCCCTGCCTCTGATTCCCTGCCTCTGATTTCCTGCATCTGATTGCCCGCCTATGATTCTCCGCCTCTGATTCCCCGCCTCTGATTCCCCGCCTCTGATTCCCCGCCTCTGATTCCCCGCCTCTGATTCCCCGCATCTGATTCCCTGCCTCTGATAACCTGCCTCTGATTCCCTGCCTCTGATTCCCTGCCTCTGAGTCCCCACCTCTGATTCCCCGCGTCCGATTCCGCACCCATGTTTCACCGCCTCTGTTGCTATGCTTCTGATTTCCCGGCTCAGATTCACCGGCTCTGATTCCGCACCTCTGATTCCACGCCTCTCTTTCTGTGTCTCTGATTCCCCGCCTCTGATTCCATGCCTCTGATTACCCGCCTCTGATACCCTGCCTCTCTTTCCCTGCCTCTATTTCCGTGCCTCTTTCTCTGCATCTCGTTTCGCACATCTCATTTCCCCCTTCTGATAACCCGCATCAGATTTTCTGCCACAGATTCCCTGCCTCAGATTCCCTACCTCAGATTCCCTGCATCTGATTGCCCGCCTCTGATTCCCTGCCTCTGATTCCCTGCCTCTGATTCCCTGCATCTGATTGCCCGCCTCTGATTCCCTGCCTCTGATTCCCCGCCTCTGATTCCCCGCCTCTGATTCCCCGCCTCTGATTCCCCACCTCTGATTCCCCACTTCTGATTCCCCGCCTCTGATTCCCCGCCTCTGATTCCCCGCCTCTGATTCCCCGCCTCTGATTCCCCACCTCTGATTCACCGCCTCCATTTCCGCTCAACTTTCCTGGCCTACGTTTCCCCACATATCTTTCCCCGCCTCTGAATTCCCGCCTCTGATTCCACGCCTCTGATTCCCCGCCTCTGATTCCCCACCTCTGATTCCCCGCCTCTGATTCCCCTCCTCTGATACCCCGCTTCTGATTCCCCACCTCTGATTCCCCGCATCTGATTCCCCGCATCTGATTCCCCGCCTCTGATTCCCCGCCTCTGATTCCCCGCCTCTGATTCCCCGCCTCTGATTCCACGCCTCTGATTCCCCGCCTATGTTTACCCGCCTCTGTTTACCCGCCTGTTTCCCCGCCTCAGATTCCCTGCCTCAGATTCACTGCATCAGATTCCCTTCATCTGATTCCCTGCCTCTGATTCCCCGCCTCTGTTTACCCGACTGTTTCCCCGCCTCTGATTCACCACCTCATATTCGGCATCTCAGGTTCCCTGCCTCAGATTCCCTGCCTCAGATTCCCTGCATCAGATTCCCTTCATTTGATTCCCTGCGTCTGATTCCCTGCCTCTGATTCCCTGCATCTGATTCCCCGCCTCTGATTCCCCACCTCTGATTCCCCGCCTCTGATTCCCCACCTCTGATTCCCCACTTCTGATTCCCCGCCTCTGATTCCCCGCCTCTGATTCCCCGCCTCTGATTCACCGCCTCTGATTCCCCGCCTCTGATTCCCCACCTCTGATTCCCCACTTCTGATTGCCCGCCTCTGATTCCACGCCTCTGATTCCCCGCCTCTGATTCCCTACCTCTGATTCCCCACTTCTGATTCCCCACCTCTGATTCCCCGCCTCTGATTCCACGCCTCTGATTCCCCACTTCTGAATCCCCACCTCTGATTCTCCGCCTCTGATACCCTGCCTCTGATAACTTTTTACTGATTCCCTGCCGCAGATTCCCTGCCTCCGATTCCCTGCCTCAGATTCCCTGCCTCAGATTCCCTGCATCAGATTCCCTTCATCTGATTCCCCGCCTCTGATTCCCCACCTCTGTCTCTACGCCTCTATTTTGCCTGCACTCTTTCCCCTCCACTCTTTCTGTGCCTCTCTTTCCCTCCCTCAATTTCAACAACTCTGTTTGATCTGTTCTGTGTACCTAATTTTCAACACACAAGTTCCAACCACTATGTTTCGCCCATCTCTTTCGCTGCCTCTATTTATGCAGCTATGTTTACCCGCTTCTGTTTACCCGCCTGATTCCCCACATCTCTTTCCCCACCTCTGATTCCACGCCTCTGATTCCCCGCCTCTGATTCCCCGCCTCTGATTCCCCGCCTCTGATTCCCCTCCTCTGATACCCCGCTTCTGATTCCCCACCTCTGATTCCCCGCATCTGATTCCCCGCATCTGATTCCCCGCCTCTGATTCCCCGCCTCTGATTCCCCGCCTCTGATTCCCCGCCTCTGATTCCATGCCTCTGATTCCCCGCCTATGTTTACCCGCCTCTGTTTACCCGCCTGTTTCCCCGCCTCAGATTCCCTGCCTCAGATTCACTGCATCAGATTCCCTTCATCTGATTCCCTGCCTCTGATTCCCCGCCTCTGTTTACCCGACTGTTTCCCCGCCTCTGATTCACCACCTCATATTCGCCATCTCAGGTTCCCTGCCTCAGATTCCCTGCCTCAGATTCCCTGCATCAGATTCCCTTCATTTGATTCCCTGCGTCTGATTCCCTGCCTCTGATTCCCTGAATCTGATTCCCCGCCTCTGATTCCCCGCCTCTGATTCGCCGCCTCTGATTCACCGCCTCCCTTTCCGCGCAACTTTCCTGGCCTACGTTTCCCCACATCTCTTACCCCACCTCTGATTCCATGCCTCAGATTCGCCGTCTCTGATTTCCCGCCTCTGATTCCCTGCATCTGATTCCCCGCCTCTGATTCCCTGCCTCTGATTCCCCCCTCTGATTCCCCGCCTCTGATTCCCCACCTCTGATTCCCCGCCTCTGATTCCCTGCCTCTCTTTCCCTGCCTCTATTTCCGTGCCTCTTTCTCTGCATCTCGTTTCCAAAATCTCATTTCCCCCTTCTGATAACCCTCATCAGATTCCCTGCCACAGATTCCCTGCCTCAGATTCCCTGCCTCAGATTCCCTGCATCAGATTCCCTTCATCTGATTCCCTGCCTCTGATTCCCCGCCTCTGATTCCCCACCTCTGACTCCCTGCCTCAGATTCCCTGCCTCTGATTCCCTGCCTCTGATTCCCTGCCTCTGATTTCCTGCATCTGATTGCCCGCCTATGATTCTCCGCCTCTGATTCCCCGCCTCTGATTCCCCGCCTCTGATTCCCCGCCTCTGATTCCCCGCCTCTGATTCCCCGCATCTGATTCCCTGCCTCTGATAACCTGCCTCTGATTCCCTGCCTCTGATTCCCTGCCTCTGAGTCCCCACCTCTGATTCCCCGCGTCCGATTCCGCACCCATGTTTCACCGCCTCTGTTGCTATGCTTCTGATTTCCCGGCTCAGATTCACCGGCTCTGATTCCGCACCTCTGATTCCACGCCTCTCTTTCTGTGTCTCTGATTCCCCGCCTCTGATTCCATGCCTCTGATTACCCGCCTCTGATACCCTGCCTCTCTTTCCCTGCCTCTATTTCCGTGCCTCTTTCTCTGCATCTCGTTTCCCACATCTCATTTCCCACTTCTGATAACCCGCATCAGATTTTCTGCCACAGATTCCCTGCCTCAGATTCCCTACCTCAGATTCCCTGCATCTGATTGCCCGCCTCTGATTCCCTGCCTCTGATTCCCTGCCTCTGATTCCCTGCATCTGATTCCCCGCGTCTGATTCCCTGCCTCTGATTCCCCGCCTCTAATTCCCCATCTGTGATTCACAACTTCTGATGCCCCACCTCTGATTCCCCATATCTGATTCCCCGCCTCTGTTTCCCCGCCTCTGATTCCCTGCCTCTGATTCCCTGCCTCTGATTCCCAACCTCGGATTCCCCACCTCTGATTCCCCATATCTGATTCCCCGCCTCTGTTTCCCCGCCTCTGTTTCCCCGCCTCTGATTCCCCGCCTCTGTTTCCCTATATCTAATTGCCCACCTCTGATGCCCCAAATCTGATTCCCCGCCCCTGATTCCCCAGCTCTGATTCCCCTCCTCTGATTCCCTGCATCCGATTCCCCATATCTGATTCCCCGCCTCTGTTTCCCCGCCACTGATTCCCCGCCTCTGTTTCCCCATATCTGATTCCCCGCCTCTGATTCCCAACTATGATTCCCCGCCTCTGATTCCCCGCCTCTGATTCACCGCCTCCCTTTCCGTGCATCTTTCCTGGCCTACGTTTCCCCACATCTCTTTCCCCACCTCTGATTACACGCCTCAGATTCGCCGTCTCTGATTTCCCGCCTCTGATTCCCTGCCTCTGATTCCCAACCTCTGATTCCACACCTCTGATTCCCCATATCTGATTCCCCGCCTCTATTTCCCCATATCTGATTCCCCGCCTCTGATTCCCCAACTCTGATTCCCCGCCTCTGATTCCCCAGCTCTGATTCCCCGCCTCTGATTCCCGGCGTCCGATTCCCTGCCTCTGATTCCCCGCCTCTGATTCCCCATCTCTGATTCACCACCTCTGATTCCCCACCTCTGATTCCCCATATCTAATTCCCCGCCTCTGTTTTCCCGCCTCTGATTCCCCGCCTCTGTTTCCCCATATCTGATTCCCCGCCTCTGAATCCCCAACTCTGATTCCCTGCCTCAGATTCCCCAGCTCTGATTCCCCGCCTTTGATTCCCCCCGTCTGATTCCCAGCCTCTGAATCCCCGTGTCTGATTTCCTGCCTCTGATTCCCCGCCTCTGATTCCCCATCTCTGATTCACCGCCTCTGATTCCCCACCTCTGATTCCCCATCTCTGATTCCGCACATCCAATTCCCTGCCTCTGATTCCCCAACTCTGATTCCCCACCTCTGATTCCCCAGCTCTGATTCCCCGCCTCAGATTCCCAGCTTCTGATTCCCTGCCTCTGATTCCCCGCCTCTGATTCCCTGCCTCTGATTCCCCATATCTGATTCCCCGCCTCTGATTCCCCAACTCTGATTCCCCGCTTCTGATTCCCCAGCTCTGAATCCCCGCCTCTGATTCCCCGCGTCTGATTCCCTGCCTCTGATTCCCCGCCTCCAATTCCCCATCTGTGATTCACAACTTCTGATGCCCCACCTCTGATTCCCCATATCTGATTCCCCGCCTCTGTTTCCCCGCCTCTGATTCCCTGCCTCTGATTCCCTGCCTCTGATTCCCAACCTCGGATTCCCCACCTCTGATTCCCCATATCTGATTCCCCGCCTCTGTTTCCCCGCCTCTGTTTCCCCGCCTCTGTTTCCCCGCCTCTGATTCCCCGCCTCTGTTTCCCTATATCTAATTGCCCACCTCTGATGCCCCAACTCTGATTCCCCGCCCCTGATTCCCCAGCTCTGATTCCCCTCCTCTGATTCCCTGCATCCGATTCCCCATATCTGATTCCCCGCCTCTGTTTCCCCGCCACTGATTCCCCGCCTCTGATTCACCGCCTCCCTTTCCGTGCATCTTTCCTGGCCTACGTTTCCCCACATCTCTTTCCCCACCTCTGATTCCACGCCTCAGATTCGCCGTCTCTGATTTCCCGCCTCTGATTCCCTGCCTCTGATTCCCAACCTCTGATTCCACACCTCTGATTCCCCATATCTGATTCCCCGCCTCTATTTCCCCATATCTGATTCCCCGCCTCTGATTCCCCAACTCTGATTCCCCGCCTCTGATTCCCCAGCTCTGATTCCCCGCCTCTGATTCCCGGCGTCCGATTCCCTGCCTCTGATTCCCCGCCTCTGATTCCCCATCTCTGATTCACCACCTCTGATTCCCCACCTCTGATTCCCCATATCTAATTCCCCGCCTCTGTTTTCCCGCCTCTGATTCCCCGCCTCTGTTTCCCCATATCTGATTCCCCGCCTCTGAATCCCCAACTCTGATTCCCTGCCTCAGATTCCCCAGCTCTGATTCCCCGCCTTTGATTCCCCCCGTCTGGTTCCCAGCCTCTGAATCCCCGTGTCTGATTTCCTGCCTCTGATTCCCCGCCTCTGATTCCCCATCTCTGATTCACCGCCTCTGATTCCCCACCTCTGATTCCCCATCTCTGATTCCGCACATCCAATTCCCTGCCTCTGATTCCCCAACTCTGATTCCCCACCTCTGATTCCCCAGCTCTGATTCCCCGCCTCAGATTCCCAGCTTCTGATTCCCTGCCTCTGATTCCCCGCCTCTGATTCCCTGCCTCTGATTCCCCATATCTGATTCCCCGCCTCTGATTCCCCAACTCTGATTCCCCGCTTCTGATTCCCCAGCTCTGAATCCCCGCCTCTGATTCCCCGCATCTGATTCCCTGCCTCTGATTCCCCGCCTCTAATTCCCCATCTGTGATTCACAACTTCTGATGCCCCACCTCTGATTCCCCATATCTGATTCCCCGCCTCTGTTTCCCCGCCTCTGATTCCCTGCCTCTGATTCCCTGCCTCTGATTCCCAACCTCGGATTCCCCACCTCTGATTCCCCATATCTGATTCCCTGCCTCTGTTTCCCCGCCTCTGTTTCCCCGCCTCTGATTCCCCGCCTCTGTTTCCCTATATCTAATTGCCCACCTCTGATGCCCCAACTCTGATTCCCCGCCCCTGATTCCCCAGCTCTGATTCCCCGCCTGTGATTCCCTGCATCCGATTCCCCATATCTGATTCCCCGCCTCTGTTTCCCCGCCACTGATTCCCCGCCTCTGTTTCCCCATATCTGATTCCCCGCCTCTGATTCCCAACTATGATTCCCCGCCTCTGATTCCCCAGCTCTGATTCCCTGCCTCTGATTCCCCGCGTTCTATTCCCTGCCTCTGATTCCCCGCCTGTGATTCCCCATCACTGATTCACCACCTCTGATTCCCCACCTCTGATTCCCCATATCTAATTCCCCGCCTCTGTTTTCCCGCCTCTGATTCCCCGCCTCTGTTTCCCCATATCTGATTCCCCGCCTCTGAATCCCCAACTCTGATTCCCTGCCTCAGATTCCCCAGCTCTGATTCCCCGCCTTTGATTCCCCAGACTGATTCCCAGCCTCTGAATCCCCGTGTCTGATTTCCTGCCTCTGATTCCCCGCCTCTGATTCCCCATCTCTGATTCACCGCCTCTGATTCCCCACCTCTGATTCACTGCCTCCATTTCCGCTCAACTTTCCTGGCCTACGTTTCCCCACATATCTTTCCCCGCCTCTGAATTCCCGCCTCTGATTCCACGCCTCTGATTCCCCGCCTCTGATTCCCCGCCTCTGATTCCCCGCCTCTGATTCCCCGCCTCTGATTCCCCGCCTCTGATTCCCCGCCTCTGATTCCCCGCCTATGTTTACCCGCCTCTGTTTACCCGCCTGTTTCCCCGCCTCAGATTCCCTGCCTCAGATTCCCTGCATCAGATTCCCTTCATCTGATTCCCTGCCTCTGATTCCCTGCCTCTGATTCCCCGCCTCTGATTCCCTGCCTCTGATTCCCCACCTCAGATTCCCCCCTCTGATTCCCCGCCTCTGATTCCCCGCCTCTGATTCCCCACCTCTGAATCCACCCTCTGATTCCCCGCCTCTGATTCCCCGCCTCTGATTCCCCACATCAGATTCCCTGCCTCCGATTCCCTGCCTCAGATTCCCTGCCTCAGATTCCCTGCATCAGATTCCCTTCATCTGATTCCCTGCCTCTGATTCCCCGCCTCTGATTCCCCGCCACTGATTCGCCACCTCTGTCTCTACGCCTCTATTTTGCTTGCACTCTATCCCCTCCACTCTTTCCGTGCCTCTCTTTCCCTCCCTCAATTTCAACAACTCTGTTTGATCTGTTCTGTGTAACTCATTTTCAACATACAAGTTCCAACCACTATGTTTCGCCCATCTCTTTCGCCGCCTCTATTTGTGCACCTATGTTTACCCGCTTCTGTTTACCCGCCTGTTTCCCCACATCTCTTTCCACACCTCTGATTCCACGCCTCTGATTCCCTGCCTCTGATTCCCCCCTCTGATTCCCCGCCTCTGATTCCCCACCTCTGATTCCCCGCCTCTGATTCCCTGCCTCTCTTTCCCTGCCTCTATTTCCGTGCCTCTTTCTCTGCATCTCGTTTCCCAAATCTCATTTCCCCCTTCTGATAACCCTCATCAGATTCCCTGCCACAGATTCCCTGCCTCAGATTCCCTGCCTCAGATTCCCTGCATCAGATTCCCTTCATCTGATTCCCTGCCTCTGATTCCCTGCCTCTGATTCCCCGCCTCCAATTCCCCATCTGTGATTCACAACTTCTGATGCCCCACCTCTGATTCCCCATATCTGATTCCCCGCCTCTGTTTCCCCGCCTCTGATTCCCTGCCTCTGATTCCCTGCCTCTGATTCCCAACCTCGGATTCCCCACCTCTGATTCCCCATATCTGATTCCCCGCCTCTGTTTCCCCGCCTCTGTTTCCCCGCCTCTGTTTCCCCGCCTCTGATTCCCCGCCTCTGTTTCCCTATATCTAATTGCCCACCTCTGATGCCCCAACTCTGATTCCCCGCCCCTGATTCCCCAGCTCTGATTCCCCTCCTCTGATTCCCTGCATCCGATTCCCCATATCTGATTCCCCGCCTCTGTTTCCCCGCCACTGATTCCCCGCCTCTGTTTCCCCATATCTGATTCCCCGCCTCTGATTCCCAACTATGATTCCCCGCCTCTGATTCCCCGCCTCTGATTCACCGCCTCCCTTTCCGTGCATCTTTCCTGGCCTACGTTTCCCCACATCTCTTTCCCCACCTCTGATTCCACGCCTCAGATTCGCCGTCTCTGATTTCCCGCCTCTGATTCCCTGCCTCTGATTCCCAACCTCTGATTCCACACCTCTGATTCCCCATATCTGATTCCCCGCCTCTATTTCCCCATATCTGATTCCCCGCCTCTGATTCCCCAACTCTGATTCCCCGCCTCTGATTCCCCAGCTCTGATTCCCCGCCTCTGATTCCCGGCGTCCGATTCCCTGCCTCTGATTCCCCGCCTCTGATTCCCCATCTCTGATTCACCACCTCTGATTCCCCACCTCTGATTCCCCATATCTAATTCCCCGCCTCTGTTTTCCCGCCTCTGATTCCCCGCCTCTGTTTCCCCATATCTGATTCCCCGCCTCTGAATCCCCAACTCTGATTCCCTGCCTCAGATTCCCCAGCTCTGATTCCCCGCCTTTGATTCCCCCCGTCTGATTCCCAGCCTCTGAATCCCCGTGTCTGATTTCCTGCCTCTGATTCCCCGCCTCTGATTCCCCATCTCTGATTCACCGCCTCTGATTCCCCACCTCTGATTCCCCATCTCTGATTCCGCACATCCAATTCCCTGCCTCTGATTCCCCAACTCTGATTCCCCACCTCTGATTCCCCAGCTCTGATTCCCCGCCTCAGATTCCCAGCTTCTGATTCCCTGCCTCTGATTCCTCGCCTCTGATTCCCTGCCTCTGATTCCCCATATCTGATTCCCCGCCTCTGATTCCCCAACTCTGATTCCCCGCTTCTGATTCCCCAGCTCTGAATCCCCGCCTCTGATTCCCCGCGTCTGATTCCCTGCCTCTGATTCCCCGCCTCTAATTCCCCATCTGTGATTCACAACTTCTGATGCCCCACCTCTGATTCCCCATATCTGATTCCCCGCCTCTGTTTCCCCGCCTCTGATTCCCTGCCTCTGATTCCCTGCCTCTGATTCCCAACCTCGGATTCCCCACCTCTGATTCCCCATATCTGATTCCCTGCCTCTGTTTCCCCGCCTCTGTTTCCCCGCCTCTGATTCCCCGCCTCTGTTTCCCTATATCTAATTGCCCACCTCTGATGCCCCAACTCTGATTCCCCGCCCCTGATTCCCCAGCTCTGATTCCCCGCCTCTGATTCCCTGCATCCGATTCCCCATATCTGATTCCCCGCCTCTGTTTCCCCGCCACTGATTCCCCGCCTCTGTTTCCCCATATCTGATTCCCCGCCTCTGATTCCCAACTATGATTCCCCGCCTCTGATTCCCCAGCTCTGATTCCCTGCCTCTGATTCCCCGCGTTCTATTCCCTGCCTCTGATTCCCCGCCTGTGATTCCCCATCACTGATTCACCACCTCTGATTCCCCACCTCTGATTCCCCATATCTAATTCCCCGCCTCTGTTTTCCCGCCTCTGATTCCCCGCCTCTGTTTCCCCATATCTGATTCCCCGCCTCTGAATCCCCAACTCTGATTCCCTGCCTCAGATTCCCCAGCTCTGATTCCCCGCCTTTGATTCCCCCCGACTGATTCCCAGCCTCTGAATCCCCGTGTCTGATTTCCTGCCTCTGATTCCCCGCCTCTGATTCCCCATCTCTGATTCACCGCCTCTGATTCCCCACCTCTGATTCACTGCCTCCATTTCCGCTCAACTTTCCTGGCCTACGTTTCCCCACATATCTTTCCCCGCCTCTGAATTCCCGCCTCTGATTCCACGCCTCTGATTCCCCGCCTCTGATTCCCCGCCTCTGATTCCCCGCCTCTGATTCCCCGCCTCTGATTCCCCGCCTCTGATTCCCCGCCTCTGATTCCCCGCCTATGTTTACCCGCCTCTGTTTACCCGCCTGTTTCCCCGCCTCAGATTCCCTGCCTCAGATTCCCTGCATCAGATTCCCTTCATCTGATTCCCTGCCTCTGATTCCCTGCCTCTGATTCCCCGCCTCTGATTCCCTGCCTCTGATTCCCCACCTCAGATTCCCCCCTCTGATTCCCCGCCTCTGATTCCCCGCCTCTGATTCCCCACCTCTGAATCCACCCTCTGATTCCCCGCCTCTGATTCCCCGCCTCTGATTCCCCACATCAGATTCCCTGCCTCCGATTCCCTGCCTCAGATTCCCTGCCTCAGATTCCCTGCATCAGATTCCCTTCATCTGATTCCCTGCCTCTGATTCCCCGCCTCTGATTCCCCGCCACTGATTCGCCACCTCTGTCTCTACGCCTCTATTTTGCTTGCACTCTATCCCCTCCACTCTTTCCGTGCCTCTCTTTCCCTCCCTCAATTTCAACAACTCTGTTTGATCTGTTCTGTGTAACTCATTTTCAACATACAAGTTCCAACCACTATGTTTCGCACATCTCTTTCGCCGCCTCTATTTGTGCACCTATGTTTACCCGCTTCTGTTTACCCGCCTGTTTCCCCACATCTCTTTCCACACCTCTGATTCCACGCCTCTGATTCCCTGCCTCTGATTCCCCCCTCTGATTCCCCGCCTCTGATTCCCCACCTCTGATTCCCCGCCTCTGATTCCCTGCCTCTCTTTCCCTGCCTCTATTTCCGTGCCTCTTTCTCTGCATCTCGTTTCCCAAATCTCATTTCCCCCTTCTGATAACCCTCATCAGATTCCCTGCCACAGATTCCCTGCCTCAGATTCCCTGCCTCAGATTCCCTGCATCAGATTCCCTTCATCTGATTCCCTGCCTCTGATTCCCCGCCTCTGATTCCCCACCTCTGACTCCCTGCCTCAGATTCCCTGCCTCTGATTCCCTGCCTCTGATTCCCTGCCTCTGATTTCCTGCATCTGATTGCCCGCCTATGATTCTCCGCCTCTGATTCCCCGCCTCTGATTCCCCGCCTCTGATTCCCCGCCTCTGATTCCCCGGCTCTGATTCCCCGCATCTGATTCCCTGCCTCTGATAACCTGCCTCTGATTCCCTGCCTCTGATTCCCTGCCTCTGAGTCCCCACCTCTGATTCCCCGCGTCCGATTCCGCACCCATGTTTCACCGCCTCTGTTGCTATGCTTCTGATTTCCCGGCTCAGATTCACCGGCTCTGATTCCGCACCTCTGATTCCACGCCTCTCTTTCTGTGTCTCTGATTCCCCGCCTCTGATTCCATGCATCCGATTCCCCATATCTGATTCCCCGCCTCTGTTTCCCCGCCACTGATTCCCCGCCTCTGATTCACCGCCTCCCTTTCCGTGCATCTTTCCTGGCCTACGTTTCCCCACATCTCTTTCCCCACCTCTGATTCCACGCCTCAGATTCGCCGTCTCTGATTTCCCGCCTCTGATTCCCTGCCTCTGATTCCCAACCTCTGATTCCACACCTCTGATTCCCCATATCTGATTCCCCGCCTCTATTTCCCCATATCTGATTCCCCGCCTCTGATTCCCCAACTCTGATTCCCCGCCTCTGATTCCCCAGCTCTGATTCCCCGCCTCTGATTCCCGGCGTCCGATTCCCTGCCTCTGATTCCCCGCCTCTGATTCCCCATCTCTGATTCACCACCTCTGATTCCCCACCTCTGATTCCCCATATCTAATTCCCCGCCTCTGTTTTCCCGCCTCTGATTCCCCGCCTCTGTTTCCCCATATCTGATTCCCCGCCTCTGAATCCCCAACTCTGATTCCCTGCCTCAGATTCCCCAGCTCTGATTCCCCGCCTTTGATTCCCCCCGTCTGGTTCCCAGCCTCTGAATCCCCGTGTCTGATTTCCTGCCTCTGATTCCCCGCCTCTGATTCCCCATCTCTGATTCACCGCCTCTGATTCCCCACCTCTGATTCCCCATCTCTGATTCCGCACATCCAATTCCCTGCCTCTGATTCCCCAACTCTGATTCCCCACCTCTGATTCCCCAGCTCTGATTCCCCGCCTCAGATTCCCAGCTTCTGATTCCCTGCCTCTGATTCCCCGCCTCTGATTCCCTGCCTCTGATTCCCCATATCTGATTCCCCGCCTCTGATTCCCCAACTCTGATTCCCCGCTTCTGATTCCCCAGCTCTGAATCCCCGCCTCTGATTCCCCGCATCTGATTCCCTGCCTCTGATTCCCCGCCTCTAATTCCCCATCTGTGATTCACAACTTCTGATGCCCCACCTCTGATTCCCCATATCTGATTCCCCGCCTCTGTTTCCCCGCCTCTGATTCCCTGCCTCTGATTCCCTGCCTCTGATTCCCAACCTCGGATTCCCCACCTCTGATTCCCCATATCTGATTCCCTGCCTCTGTTTCCCCGCCTCTGTTTCCCCGCCTCTGATTCCCCGCCTCTGTTTCCCTATATCTAATTGCCCACCTCTGATGCCCCAACTCTGATTCCCCGCCCCTGATTCCCCAGCTCTGATTCCCCGCCTGTGATTCCCTGCATCCGATTCCCCATATCTGATTCCCCGCCTCTGTTTCCCCGCCACTGATTCCCCGCCTCTGTTTCCCCATATCTGATTCCCCGCCTCTGATTCCCAACTATGATTCCCCGCCTCTGATTCCCCAGCTCTGATTCCCTGCCTCTGATTCCCCGCGTTCTATTCCCTGCCTCTGATTCCCCGCCTGTGATTCCCCATCACTGATTCACCACCTCTGATTCCCCACCTCTGATTCCCCATATCTAATTCCCCGCCTCTGTTTTCCCGCCTCTGATTCCCCGCCTCTGTTTCCCCATATCTGATTCCCCGCCTCTGAATCCCCAACTCTGATTCCCTGCCTCAGATTCCCCAGCTCTGATTCCCCGCCTTTGATTCCCCAGACTGATTCCCAGCCTCTGAATCCCCGTGTCTGATTTCCTGCCTCTGATTCCCCGCCTCTGATTCCCCATCTCTGATTCACCGCCTCTGATTCCCCACCTCTGATTCACTGCCTCCATTTCCGCTCAACTTTCCTGGCCTACGTTTCCCCACATATCTTTCCCCGCCTCTGAATTCCCGCCTCTGATTCCACGCCTCTGATTCCCCGCCTCTGATTCCCCGCCTCTGATTCCCCGCCTCTGATTCCCCGCCTCTGATTCCCCGCCTCTGATTCCCCGCCTCTGATTCCCCGCCTATGTTTACCCGCCTCTGTTTACCCGCCTGTTTCCCCGCCTCAGATTCCCTGCCTCAGATTCCCTGCATCAGATTCCCTTCATCTGATTCCCTGCCTCTGATTCCCTGCCTCTGATTCCCCGCCTCTGATTCCCTGCCTCTGATTCCCCACCTCAGATTCCCCCCTCTGATTCCCCGCCTCTGATTCCCCGCCTCTGATTCCCCACCTCTGAATCCACCCTCTGATTCCCCGCCTCTGATTCCCCGCCTCTGATTCCCCACATCAGATTCCCTGCCTCCGATTCCCTGCCTCAGATTCCCTGCCTCAGATTCCCTGCATCAGATTCCCTTCATCTGATTCCCTGCCTCTGATTCCCCGCCTCTGATTCCCCGCCACTGATTCGCCACCTCTGTCTCTACGCCTCTATTTTGCTTGCACTCTATCCCCTCCACTCTTTCCGTGCCTCTCTTTCCCTCCCTCAATTTCAACAACTCTGTTTGATCTGTTCTGTGTAACTCATTTTCAACATACAAGTTCCAACCACTATGTTTCGCCCATCTCTTTCGCCGCCTCTATTTGTGCACCTATGTTTACCCGCTTCTGTTTACCCGCCTGTTTCCCCACATCTCTTTCCACACCTCTGATTCCACGCCTCTGATTCCCTGCCTCTGATTCCCCCCTCTGATTCCCCGCCTCTGATTCCCCACCTCTGATTCCCCGCCTCTGATTCCCTGCCTCTCTTTCCCTGCCTCTATTTCCGTGCCTCTTTCTCTGCATCTCGTTTCCCAAATCTCATTTCCCCCTTCTGATAACCCTCATCAGATTCCCTGCCACAGATTCCCTGCCTCAGATTCCCTGCCTCAGATTCCCTGCATCAGATTCCCTTCATCTGATTCCCTGCCTCTGATTCCCTGCCTCTGATTCCCCGCCTCCAATTCCCCATCTGTGATTCACAACTTCTGATGCCCCACCTCTGATTCCCCATATCTGATTCCCCGCCTCTGTTTCCCCGCCTCTGATTCCCTGCCTCTGATTCCCTGCCTCTGATTCCCAACCTCGGATTCCCCACCTCTGATTCCCCATATCTGATTCCCCGCCTCTGTTTCCCCGCCTCTGTTTCCCCGCCTCTGTTTCCCCGCCTCTGATTCCCCGCCTCTGTTTCCCTATATCTAATTGCCCACCTCTGATGCCCCAACTCTGATTCCCCGCCCCTGATTCCCCAGCTCTGATTCCCCTCCTCTGATTCCCTGCATCCGATTCCCCATATCTGATTCCCCGCCTCTGTTTCCCCGCCACTGATTCCCCGCCTCTGTTTCCCCATATCTGATTCCCCGCCTCTGATTCCCAACTATGATTCCCCGCCTCTGATTCCCCGCCTCTGATTCACCGCCTCCCTTTCCGTGCATCTTTCCTGGCCTACGTTTCCCCACATCTCTTTCCCCACCTCTGATTCCACGCCTCAGATTCGCCGTCTCTGATTTCCCGCCTCTGATTCCCTGCCTCTGATTCCCAACCTCTGATTCCACACCTCTGATTCCCCATATCTGATTCCCCGCCTCTATTTCCCCATATCTGATTCCCCGCCTCTGATTCCCCAACTCTGATTCCCCGCCTCTGATTCCCCAGCTCTGATTCCCCGCCTCTGATTCCCGGCGTCCGATTCCCTGCCTCTGATTCCCCGCCTCTGATTCCCCATCTCTGATTCACCACCTCTGATTCCCCACCTCTGATTCCCCATATCTAATTCCCCGCCTCTGTTTTCCCGCCTCTGATTCCCCGCCTCTGTTTCCCCATATCTGATTCCCCGCCTCTGAATCCCCAACTCTGATTCCCTGCCTCAGATTCCCCAGCTCTGATTCCCCGCCTTTGATTCCCCCCGTCTGATTCCCAGCCTCTGAATCCCCGTGTCTGATTTCCTGCCTCTGATTCCCCGCCTCTGATTCCCCATCTCTGATTCACCGCCTCTGATTCCCCACCTCTGATTCCCCATCTCTGATTCCGCACATCCAATTCCCTGCCTCTGATTCCCCAACTCTGATTCCCCACCTCTGATTCCCCAGCTCTGATTCCCCGCCTCAGATTCCCAGCTTCTGATTCCCTGCCTCTGATTCCTCGCCTCTGATTCCCTGCCTCTGATTCCCCATATCTGATTCCCCGCCTCTGATTCCCCAACTCTGATTCCCCGCTTCTGATTCCCCAGCTCTGAATCCCCGCCTCTGATTCCCCGCGTCTGATTCCCTGCCTCTGATTCCCCGCCTCTAATTCCCCATCTGTGATTCACAACTTCTGATGCCCCACCTCTGATTCCCCATATCTGATTCCCCGCCTCTGTTTCCCCGCCTCTGATTCCCTGCCTCTGATTCCCTGCCTCTGATTCCCAACCTCGGATTCCCCACCTCTGATTCCCCATATCTGATTCCCTGCCTCTGTTTCCCCGCCTCTGTTTCCCCGCCTCTGATTCCCCGCCTCTGTTTCCCTATATCTAATTGCCCACCTCTGATGCCCCAACTCTGATTCCCCGCCCCTGATTCCCCAGCTCTGATTCCCCGCCTCTGATTCCCTGCATCCGATTCCCCATATCTGATTCCCCGCCTCTGTTTCCCCGCCACTGATTCCCCGCCTCTGTTTCCCCATATCTGATTCCCCGCCTCTGATTCCCAACTATGATTCCCCGCCTCTGATTCCCCAGCTCTGATTCCCTGCCTCTGATTCCCCGCGTTCTATTCCCTGCCTCTGATTCCCCGCCTGTGATTCCCCATCACTGATTCACCACCTCTGATTCCCCACCTCTGATTCCCCATATCTAATTCCCCGCCTCTGTTTTCCCGCCTCTGATTCCCCGCCTCTGTTTCCCCATATCTGATTCCCCGCCTCTGAATCCCCAACTCTGATTCCCTGCCTCAGATTCCCCAGCTCTGATTCCCCGCCTTTGATTCCCCCCGACTGATTCCCAGCCTCTGAATCCCCGTGTCTGATTTCCTGCCTCTGATTCCCCGCCTCTGATTCCCCATCTCTGATTCACCGCCTCTGATTCCCCACCTCTGATTCACTGCCTCCATTTCCGCTCAACTTTCCTGGCCTACGTTTCCCCACATATCTTTCCCCGCCTCTGAATTCCCGCCTCTGATTCCACGCCTCTGATTCCCCGCCTCTGATTCCCCGCCTCTGATTCCCCGCCTCTGATTCCCCGCCTCTGATTCCCCGCCTCTGATTCCCCGCCTCTGATTCCCCGCCTATGTTTACCCGCCTCTGTTTACCCGCCTGTTTCCCCGCCTCAGATTCCCTGCCTCAGATTCCCTGCATCAGATTCCCTTCATCTGATTCCCTGCCTCTGATTCCCTGCCTCTGATTCCCCGCCTCTGATTCCCTGCCTCTGATTCCCCACCTCAGATTCCCCCCTCTGATTCCCCGCCTCTGATTCCCCGCCTCTGATTCCCCACCTCTGAATCCACCCTCTGATTCCCCGCCTCTGATTCCCCGCCTCTGATTCCCCACATCAGATTCCCTGCCTCCGATTCCCTGCCTCAGATTCCCTGCCTCAGATTCCCTGCATCAGATTCCCTTCATCTGATTCCCTGCCTCTGATTCCCCGCCTCTGATTCCCCGCCACTGATTCGCCACCTCTGTCTCTACGCCTCTATTTTGCTTGCACTCTATCCCCTCCACTCTTTCCGTGCCTCTCTTTCCCTCCCTCAATTTCAACAACTCTGTTTGATCTGTTCTGTGTAACTCATTTTCAACATACAAGTTCCAACCACTATGTTTCGCCCATCTCTTTCGCCGCCTCTATTTGTGCACCTATGTTTACCCGCTTCTGTTTACCCGCCTGTTTCCCCACATCTCTTTCCACACCTCTGATTCCACGCCTCTGATTCCCTGCCTCTGATTCCCCCCTCTGATTCCCCGCCTCTGATTCCCCACCTCTGATTCCCCGCCTCTGATTCCCTGCCTCTCTTTCCCTGCCTCTATTTCCGTGCCTCTTTCTCTGCATCTCGTTTCCCAAATCTCATTTCCCCCTTCTGATAACCCTCATCAGATTCCCTGCCACAGATTCCCTGCCTCAGATTCCCTGCCTCAGATTCCCTGCATCAGATTCCCTTCATCTGATTCCCTGCCTCTGATTCCCCGCCTCTGATTCCCCACCTCTGACTCCCTGCCTCAGATTCCCTGCCTCTGATTCCCTGCCTCTGATTCCCTGCCTCTGATTTCCTGCATCTGATTGCCCGCCTATGATTCTCCGCCTCTGATTCCCCGCCTCTGATTCCCCGCCTCTGATTCCCCGCCTCTGATTCCCCGCCTCTGATTCCCCGCATCTGATTCCCTGCCTCTGATAACCTGCCTCTGATTCCCTGCCTCTGATTCCCTGCCTCTGAGTCCCCACCTCTGATTCCCCGCGTCCGATTCCGCACCCATGTTTCACCGCCTCTGTTGCTATGCTTCTGATTTCCCGGCTCAGATTCACCGGCTCTGATTCCGCACCTCTGATTCCACGCCTCTCTTTCTGTGTCTCTGATTCCCCGCCTCTGATTCCATGCCTCTGATTACCCGCCTCTGATACCCTGCCTCTCTTTCCCTGCCTCTATTTCCGTGCCTCTTTCTCTGCATCTCGTTTCCCACATCTCATTTCCCCCTTCTGATAACCCGCATCAGATTTTCTGCCACAGATTCCCTGCCTCAGATTCCCTACCTCAGATTCCCTGCATCTGATTGCCCGCCTCTGATTCCCTGCCTCTGATTCCCTGCCTCTGATTCCCTGCATCTGATTGCCCGCCTCTGATTCCCTGCCTCTGATTCCCCGCCTCTGATTCCCCGCCTCTGATTCCCCGCCTCTGATTCCCCACCTCTGATTCCCCACTTCTGATTCCCCGCCTCTGATTCCCCGCCTCTGATTCCCCGCCTCTGATTCCCCGCCTCTGATTCCCCACCTCTGATTCACCGCCTCCATTTCCGCTCAACTTTCCTGGCCTACGTTTCCCCACATATCTTTCCCCGCCTCTGAATTCCCGCCTCTGATTCCACGCCTCTGATTCCCCGCCTCTGATTCCCCACCTCTGATTCCCCGCCTCTGATTCCCCTCCTCTGATACCCCGCTTCTGATTCCCCACCTCTGATTCCCCGCATCTGATTCCCCGCATCTGATTCCCCGCCTCTGATTCCCCGCCTCTGATTCCCCGCCTCTGATTCCCCGCCTCTGATTCCACGCCTCTGATTCCCCGCCTATGTTTACCAGCCTCTGTTTACCCGCCTGTTTCCCCGCCTCAGATTCCCTGCCTCAGATTCACTGCATCAGATTCCCTTCATCTGATTCCCTGCCTCTGATTCCCCGCCTCTGTTTACCCGACTGTTTCCCCGCCTCTGATTCACCACCTCATATTCGGCATCTCAGGTTCCCTGCCTCAGATTCCCTGCCTCAGATTCCCTGCATCAGATTCCCTTCATTTGATTCCCTGCGTCTGATTCCCTGCCTCTGATTCCCTGCATCTGATTCCCCGCCTCTGATTCCCCACCTCTGATTCCCCGCCTCTGATTCCCCACCTCTGATTCCCCACTTCTGATTCCCCGCCTCTGATTCCCCGCCTCTGATTCCCCGCCTCTGATTCACCGCCTCTGATTCCCCGCCTCTGATTCCCCACCTCTGATTCCCCACTTCTGATTGCCCGCCTCTGATTCCACGCCTCTGATTCCCCGCCTCTGATTCCCTACCTCTGATTCCCCACTTCTGATTCCCCACCTCTGATTCCCCGCCTCTGATTCCACGCCTCTGATTCCCCACTTCTGAATCCCCACCTCTGATTCTCCGCCTCTGATACCCTGCCTCTGATAACTTTTTACTGATTCCCTGCCGCAGATTCCCTGCCTCCGATTCCCTGCCTCAGATTCCCTGCCTCAGATTCCCTGCATCAGATTCCCTTCATCTGATTCCCCGCCTCTGATTCCCCACCTCTGTCTCTACGCCACTATTTTGCCTGCACTCTTTCCCCTCCACTCTTTCTGTGCCTCTCTTTCCCTCCCTCAATTTCAACAACTCTGTTTGATCTGTTCTGTGTACCTAATTTTCAACACACAAGTTCCAACCACTATGTTTCGCCCATCTCTTTCGCTGCCTCTATTTATGCAGCTATGTTTACCCGCTTCTGTTTACCCGCCTGATTCCCCACATCTCTTTCCCCACCTCTGATTCCACGCCTCTGATTCCCCGCCTCTGATTCCCCGCCTCTGATTCCCCGCCTCTGATTCCCCTCCTCTGATACCCCGCTTCTGATTCCCCACCTCTGATTCCCCGCATCTGATTCCCCGCATCTGATTCCCCGGCTCTGATTCCCCGCCTCTGATTCCCCGCCTCTGATTCCCCGCCTCTGATTCCATGCCTCTGATTCCCCGCCTATGTTTACCCGCCTCTGTTTACCCGCCTGTTTCCCCGCCTCAGATTCCCTGCCTCAGATTCACTGCATCAGATTCCCTTCATCTGATTCCCTGCCTCTGATTCCCCGCCTCTGTTTACCCGACTGTTTCCCCGCCTCTGATTCACCACCTCATATTCGCCATCTCAGGTTCCCTGCCTCAGATTCCCTGCCTCAGATTCCCTGCATCAGATTCCCTTCATTTGATTCCCTGCGTCTGATTCCCTGCCTCTGATTCCCTGCATCTGATTCCCCGCCTCTGATTCCCCGCCTCTGATTCGCCGCCTCTGATTCACCGCCTCCCTTTCCGCGCAACTTTCCTGGCCTACGTTTCCCCACATCTCTTTCCCCACCTCTGATTCCACGCCTCAGATTCGCCGTCTCTGATTTCCCGCCTCTGATTCCCTGCCTCTGATTCCCCGCCTCTGATTCCCTGCCTCTGATTCCCCCCTCTGATTCCCCGCCTCTGATTCCCCACCTCTGATTCCCCGCCTCTGATTCCCTGCCTCTCTTTCCCTGCCTCTATTTCCGTGCCTCTTTCTCTGCATCTCGTTTCCCAAATCTCATTTCCCCCTTCTGATAACCCTCATCAGATTCCCTGCCACAGATTCCCTGCCTCAGATTCCCTGCCTCAGATTCCCTGCATCAGATTCCCTTCATCTGATTCCCTGCCTCTGATTCCCCGCCTCTGATTCCCCACCTCTGACTCCCTGCCTCAGATTCCCTGCCTCTGATTCCCTGCCTCTGATTCCCTGCCTCTGATTTCCTGCATCTGATTGCCCGCCTATGATTCTCCGCCTCTGATTCCCCGCCTCTTATTCCCCGCCTCTGATTCCCCGCCTCTGATTCCCCGCCTCTGATTCCCCGCATCTGATTCCCTGCCTCTGATAACCTGCCTCTGATTCCCTGCCTCTGATTCCCTGCCTCTGAGTCCCCACCTCTGATTCCCCGCGTCCGATTCCGCACCCATGTTTCACCGCCTCTGTTGCTATGCTTCTGATTTCCCGGCTCAGATTCACCGGCTCTGATTCCGCACCTCTGATTCCACGCCTCTCTTTCTGTGTCTCTGATTCCCCGCCTCTGATTCCATGCCTCTGATTACCCGCCTCTGATACCCTGCCTCTCTTTCCCTGCCTCTATTTCCGTGCCTCTTTCTCTGCATCTCGTTTCCCACATCTCATTTCCCCCTTCTGATAACCCGCATCAGATTTTCTGCCACAGATTCCCTGCCTCAGATTCCCTACCTCAGATTCCCTGCATCTGATTGCCCGCCTCTGATTCCCTGCCTCTGATTCCCTGCCTCTGATTCCCTGCATCTGATTCCCCGCGTCTGATTCCCTGCCTCTGATTCCCCGCCTCTAATTCCCCATCTGTGATTCACAACTTCTGATGCCCCACCTCTGATTCCCCATATCTGATTCCCCGCCTCTGTTTCCCCGCCTCTGATTCCCTGCCTCTGATTCCCTGCCTCTGATTCCCAACCTCGGATTCCCCACCTCTGATTCCCCATATCTGATTCCCCGCCTCTGTTTCCCCGCCTCTGTTTCCCCGCCTCTGATTCCCCGCCTCTGTTTCCCTATATCTAATTGCCCACCTCTGATGCCCCAAATCTGATTCCCCGCCCCTGATTCCCCAGCTCTGATTCCCCTCCTCTGATTCCCTGCATCCGATTCCCCATATCTGATTCCCCGCCTCTGTTTCCCCGCCACTGATTCCCCGCCTCTGTTTCCCCATATCTGATTCCCCGCCTCTGATTCCCAACTATGATTCCCCGCCTCTGATTCCCCGCCTCTGATTCACCGCCTCCCTTTCCGTGCATCTTTCCTGGCCTACGTTTCCCCACATCTCTTTCCCCACCTCTGATTCCACGCCTCAGATTCGCCGTCTCTGATTTCCCGCCTCTGATTCCCTGCCTCTGATTCCCAACCTCTGATTCCACACCTCTGATTCCCCATATCTGATTCCCCGCCTCTATTTCCCCATATCTGATTCCCCGCCTCTGATTCCCCAACTCTGATTCCCCGCCTCTGATTCCCCAGCTCTGATTCCCCGCCTCTGATTCCCGGCGTCCGATTCCCTGCCTCTGATTCCCCGCCTCTGATTCCCCATCTCTGATTCACCACCTCTGATTCCCCACCTCTGATTCCCCATATCTAATTCCCCGCCTCTGTTTTCCCGCCTCTGATTCCCCGCCTCTGTTTCCCCATATCTGATTCCCCGCCTCTGAATCCCCAACTCTGATTCCCTGCCTCAGATTCCCCAGCTCTGATTCCCCGCCTTTGATTCCCCCCGTCTGATTCCCAGCCTCTGAATCCCCGTGTCTGATTTCCTGCCTCTGATTCCCCGCCTCTGATTCCCCATCTCTGATTCACCGCCTCTGATTCCCCACCTCTGATTCCCCATCTCTGATTCCGCACATCCAATTCCCTGCCTCTGATTCCCCAACTCTGATTCCCCACCTCTGATTCCCCAGCTCTGATTCCCCGCCTCAGATTCCCAGCTTCTGATTCCCTGCCTCTGATTCCCCGCCTCTGATTCCCTGCCTCTGATTCCCCATATCTGATTCCCCGCCTCTGATTCCCCAACTCTGATTCCCCGCTTCTGATTCCCCAGCTCTGAATCCCCGCCTCTGATTCCCCGCGTCTGATTCCCTGCCTCTGATTCCCCGCCTCTAATTCCCCATCTGTGATTCACAACTTCTGATGCCCCACCTCTGATTCCCCATATCTGATTCCCCCCCTCTGTTTCCCCGCCTCTGATTCCCTGCCTCTGATTCCCTGCCTCTGATTCCCAACCTCGGATTCCCCACCTCTGATTCCCCATATCTGATTCCCCGCCTCTGTTTCCCCGCCTCTGTTTCCCCGCCTCTGATTCCCCGCCTCTGTTTCCCTATATCTAATTGCCCACCTCTGATGCCCCAACTCTGATTCCCCGCCCCTGATTCCCCAGCTCTGATTCCCCGCCTCTGATTCCCTGCATCCGATTCCCCATATCTGATTCCCCGCCTCTGTTTCCCCGCCACTGATTCCCCGCCTCTGTTTCCCCATATCTGATTCCCCGCCTCTGATTCCCAACTATGATTCCTCGCTTCTGATTCCCCAGCTCTGAATCCCCGCCTCTGATTCCCCGCGTCTGATTCCCTGCCTCTGATTCCCCGCCTCTAATTCCCCATCTGTGATTCACAACTTCTGATGCCCCACCTCTGATTCCCCATATCTGATTCCCCGCCTCTGTTTCCCCGCCTCTGATTCCCTGCCTCTGATTCCCTGCCTCTGATTCCCAACCTCGGATTCCCCACCTCTGATTCCCCATATCTGATTCCCCATATCTAATTCCCCGCCTCTGTTTTCCCGCCTCTGATTCCCCGCCTCTGTTTCCCCATATCTGATTCCCCGCCTCTGAATCCCCAACTCTGATTCCCTGCCTCAGATTCCCCAGCTCTGATTCCCCGCCTTTGATTCCCCCCGTCTGATTCCCAGCCTCTGAATCCCCGTGTCTGATTTCCTGCCTCTGATTCCCCGCCTCTGATTCCCCATCTCTGATTCACCGCCTCTGATTCCCCACCTCTGATTCACTGCCTCCATTTCCGCTCAACTTTCCTGGCCTACGTTTCCCCACATATCTTTCCCCGCCTCTGAATTCCCGCCTCTGATTCCACGCCTCTGATTCCCCGCCTCTGATTCCCCGCCTCTGATTCCCCGCCTCTGATTCCCCGCCTCTGATTCCCCGCCTCTGATTCACCGCCTCCCTTTCCGTGCATCTTTCCTGGCCTACGTTTCCCCACATCTCTTTCCCCACCTCTGATTCCACGCCTCAGATTCGCCGTCTCTGATTTCCCGCCTCTGATTCCCTGCCTCTGATTCCCAACCTCTGATTCCACACCTCTGATTCCCCATATCTGATTCCCCGCCTCTATTTCCCCATATCTGATTCCCCGCCTCTGATTCCCCGCCTCTGATTCCCCGCCTCTGAATCCACCCTCTGATTCCCCGCCTCTGATTCCCCGCCTCTGATTCCCCACATCAGATTCCCTGCCTCCGATTCGCTGCCTCAGATTCCCTGCCTCAGATTCCCTGCATCAGATTCCCTTCATCTGATTCCCTGCCTCTGATTCCCCGCCTCTGATTCCCCGCCACTGATTCGCCACCTCTGTCTCTACGCCTCTATTTTGCCTGCACTCTCTCCCCTCCACTCTTTCCGTGCCTCTCTTTCCCTCCCTCAATTTCAACAACTCTGTTTGATCTGTTCTGTGTAACTCATTTTCAACATACAAGTTCCAACCACTATGTTTCGCCCATCTCTTTCGCCGCCTCTATTTGTGCACCTATGTTTACCCGCTTCTGTTTACCCGCCTGTTTCCCCACATCTCTTTCCACACCTCTGATTCCACGCCTCTGATTCGCCGCCTCTGATTGCTCCCCTCTGATTCCCTGCCTCTGATTCCCCGCCTCTGATTCACCGCCTCCCTTTCCGCGCAACTTTCCTGGCCTACGTTTCCCCACATCTCTTTCCCCACCTCTGATTCCACGCCTCAGATTCGCCGTCTCTGATTTCCCGCCTCTGATTCCCTGCCTCTGATTCCCCGCCTCTGATTCCCTGCCTCTGATTCCCCCCTCTGATTCCCCGCCTCTGATTCCCCACCTCTGATTCCCCGCCTCTGATTCCCTGCCTCTCTTTCCCTGCCTCTATTTCCGTGCCTCTTTCTCTGCATCTCGTTTCCCAAATTTCATTTCCCCCTTCTGATAACCCTCATCAGATTCCCTGCCACAGATTCCCTGCCTCAGATTCCCTGCCTCAGATTCCCTGCATCAGATTCCCTTCATCTGATTCCCTGCCTCTGATTCCCCGCCTCTGATTCCCTGCATCTGATTGCCCGCCTCTGATTCCCTGCCTCTGATTCCCTGCCTCTGATTCCCTGCATCTGATTGCCCGCCTCTGATTCCCTGCCTCTGATTCCCTCCTCTGATTCCCCGCCTCTGATTCCCCGCCTCTGATTCCCCACCTCTGATTCCCCACTTCTGATTCCCCGCCTCTGATTCCCCGCCTCTGATTCCCCGCCTCTGATTCCCCGCCTCTGATTCCCCACCTCTGATTCACTGCCTCCATTTCCGCTCAACTTTCCTGGCCTACGTTTCCCCACATATCTTTCCCCGCCTCTGAATTCCCGCCTCTGATTCCACGCCTCTGATTCCCCGCCTCTGAATCCCCAACTCTGATTCCCTGCCTCAGATTCCCCAGCTCTGATTCCCCGCCTTTGATTCCCCCCGTCTGATTCCCAGCCTCTGAATCCCCGTGTCTGATTTCCTGCCTCTGATTCCCCGCCTCTGATTCCCCATCTCTGATTCACCGCCTCTGATTCCCCACCTCTGATTCCCCATCTCTGATTCCGCACATCCAATTCCCTGCCTCTGATTCCCCAACTCTGATTCCCCACCTCTGATTCCCCAGCTCTGATTCCCCGCCTCAGATTCCCCACTTCTGATTCCCTGCCTCTGATTCCCCGCCTCTGATTCCCTACCTCTGATTCCCCACTTCTGATTCCCCACCTCTGATTCCCCGCCTCTGATTCCACGCCTCTGATTCCCCACTTCTGAATCCCCACCTCTGATTCTCCGCCTCTGATACCCTGCCTCTGATAACTTTTTACTGATTCCCTGCCGCAGATTCCCTGCCTCCGATTCCCTGCCTCAGATTCCCTGCCTCAGATTCCCTGCATCAGATTCCCTTCATCTGATTCCCCGCCTCTGATTCCCCACCTCTGTCTCTACGCCTCTATTTTGCCTGCACTCTTTCCCCTCCACTCTTTCTGTGCCTCTCTTTCCCTCCCTCAATTTCAACAACTCTGTTTGATCTGTTCTGTGTACCTAATTTTCAACACACAAGTTCCAACCACTATGTTTCGCCCATCTCTTTCGCTGCCTCTATTTATGCAGCTATGTTTACCCGCTTCTGTTTACCCGCCTGATTCCCCACATCTCTTTCCCCACCTCTGATTCCATGCCTCTGATTCCCCGCCTCTGATTCCCCGCCTCTGATTCCCCGCCTCTGATTCCCCTCCTCTGATACCCCGCTTCTGATTCCCCACCTCTGATTCCCCGCATCTGATTCCCCGCATCTGATTCCCCGCCTCTGATTCCCCGCCTCTGATTCCCCGCCTCTGATTCCCCGCCTCTGATTCCATGCCTCTGATTCCCCGCCTATGTTTACCCGCCTCTGTTTACCCGCCTGTTTCCCCGCCTCAGATTACCTGCCTCAGATTCACTGCATCAGATTCCCTTCATCTGATTCCCTGCCTCTGATTCCCCGCCTCTGTTTACCCGACTGTTTCCCCGCCTCTGATTCACCACCTCATATTCGCCATCTCAGGTTCCCTGCCTCAGATTCCCTGCCTCAGATTCCCTGCATCAGATTCCCTTCATTTGATTCCCTGCGTCTGATTCCCTGCCTCTGATTCCCTGCATCTGATTCCCCACCTCTGATTCCCCGCCTCTGATTCGCCACCTCTGATTCACCGCCTCCCTTTCCGCGCAACTTTCCTGGCCTACGTTTCCCCACATCTCTTTCCCCACCTCTGATTCCACGCCTCAGATTCGCCGTCTCTGATTTCCCGCCTCTGATTCCCTGCCTCTGATTCCCCGCCTCTGATTCCCTGCCTCTGATTCCCCCCTCTGATTCCCCGCCTCTGATTCCCCACCTCTGATTCCCCGCCTCTGATTCCCTGCCTCTCTTTCCCTGCCTCTATTTCCGTGCCTCTTTCTCTGCATCTCGTTTCCCAAATCTCATTTCCCCCTTCTGATAACCCTCATCAGATTCCCTGCCACAGATTCCCTGCCTCAGATTCCCTGCCTCAGATTCCCTGCATCAGATTCCCTTCATCTGATTCCCTGCCTCTGATTCCCCGCCTCTGATTCCCCACCTCTGACTCCCTGCCTCAGATTCCCTGCCTCTGATTCCCTGCCTCTGATTCCCTGCCTCTGATTTCCTGCATCTGATTGCCCGCCTATGATTCTCCGCCTCTGATTCCCCGCCTCTGATTCCCCGCCTCTGATTCCCCGCCTCTGATTCCCCGCCTCTGATTCCCCGCATCTGATTCCCTGCCTCTGATTACCTGCCTCTGATTCCCTGCCTCTGATTCCCTGCCTCTGAGTCCCCACCTCTGATTCCCCGCGTCCGATTCCGCACCCATGTTTCACCGCCTCTGTTGCTATGCTTCTGATTTCCCGGCTCAGATTCACCGGCTCTGATTCCGCACCTCTGATTCCACGCCTCTCTTTCTGTGTCTCTGATTCCCCGCCTCTGATTCCATGCCTCTGATTACCCGCCTCTGATACCCTGCCTCTCTTTCCCTGCCTCTATTTCCGTGCCTCTTTCTCTGCATCTCGTTTCCCACATCTCATTTCCCCCTTCTGATAACCCGCATCAGATTTTCTGCCACAGATTCCCTGCCTCAGATTCCCTACCTCAGATTCCCTGCATCTGATTGCCCGCCTCTGATTCCCTGCCTCTGATTCCCTGCCTCTGATTCCCTGCATCTGATTCCCCGCGTCTGATTCCCTGCCTCTGATTCCCCGCCTCTAATTCCCCATCTGTGATTCACAACTTCTGATGCCCCACCTCTGATTCCCCATATCTGATTCCCCGCCTCTGTTTCCCCGCCTCTGATTCCCTGCCTCTGATTCCCTGCCTCTGATTCCCAACCTCGGATTCCCCACCTCTGATTCCCCATATCTGATTCCCCGCCTCTGTTTCCCCGCCTCTGTTTCCCCGCCTCTGATTCCCCGCCTCTGTTTCCCTATATCTAATTGCCCACCTCTGATGCCCCAAATCTGATTCCCCGCCCCTGATTCCCCAGCTCTGATTCCCCTCCTCTGATTCCCTGCATCCGATTCCCCATATCTGATTCCCCACCTCTGTTTCCCCGCCACTGATTCCCCGCCTCTGTTTCCCCATATCTGATTCCCCGCCTCTGATTCCCAACTATGATTCCCCGCCTCTGATTCCCCGCCTCTGATTCACCGCCTCCCTTTCCGTGCATCTTTCCTGGCCTACGTTTCCCCACATCTCTTTCCCCACCTCTGATTCCACGCCTCAGATTCGCCGTCTCTGATTTCCCGCCTCTGATTCCCTGCCTCTGATTCCCAACCTCTGATTCCACACCTCTGATTCCCCATATCTGATTCCCCGCCTCTATTTCCCCATATCTGATTCCCCGCCTCTGATTCCCCAACTCTGATTCCCCGCCTCTGATTCCCCAGCTCTGATTCCCCGCCTCTGATTCCCGGCGTCCGATTCCCTGCCTCTGATTCCCCGCCTCTGATTCCCCATCTCTGATTCACCACCTCTGATTCCCCACCTCTGATTCCCCATATCTAATTCCCCGCCTCTGTTTTCCCGCCTCTGATTCCCCGCCTCTGTTTCCCCATATCTGATTCCCCGCCTCTGAATCCCCAACTCTGATTCCCTGCCTCAGATTCCCCAGCTCTGATTCCCCGCCTTTGATTCCCCCCGTCTGATTCCCAGCCTCTGAATCCCCGTGTCTGATTTCCTGCCTCTGATTCCCCGCCTCTGATTCCCCATCTCTGATTCACCGCCTCTGATTCCCCACCTCTGATTCCCCATCTCTGATTCCGCACATCCAATTCCCTGCCTCTGATTCCCCAACTCTGATTCCCCACCTCTGATTCCCCAGCTCTGATTCCCCGCCTCAGATTCCCAGCTTCTGATTCCCTGCCTCTGATTCCCCGCCTCTGATTCCCTGCCTCTGATTCCCCATATCTGATTCCCCGCCTCTGATTCCCCAACTCTGATTCCCCGCTTCTGATTCCCCAGCTCTGAATCCCCGCCTCTGATTCCCCGCGTCTGATTCCCTGCCTCTGATTCCCCGCCTCTAATTCCCCATCTGTGATTCACAACTTCTGATGCCCCACCTCTGATTCCCCATATCTGATTCCCCGCCTCTGTTTCCCCGCCTCTGATTCCCTGCCTCTGATTCCCTGCCTCTGATTCCCAACCTCGGATTCCCCACCTCTGATTCCCCATATCTGATTCCCCGCCTCTGTTTCCCCGCCTCTGTTTCCCCGCCTCTGATTCCCCGCCTCTGTTTCCCTATATCTAATTGCCCACCTCTGATGCCCCAACTCTGATTCCCCGCCCCTGATTCCCCAGCTCTGATTCCCCGCCTCTGATTCCCTGCATCCGATTCCCCATATCTGATTCCCCGCCTCTGTTTCCCCGCCACTGATTCCCCGCCTCTGTTTCCCCATATTTGATTCCCCGCCTCTGATTCCCAACTATGATTCCCCGCCTCTGATTCCCCAGCTCTGATTCCCTGCCTCTGATTCCCCGCGTTCTATTCCCTGCCTCTGATTCCCCGCCTGTGATTCCCCATCACTGATTCACCACCTCTGATTCCCCACCTCTGATTCCCCATATCTAATTCCCCGCCTCTGTTTTCCCGCCTCTGATTCCCCGCCTCTGTTTCCCCATATCTGATTCCCCGCCTCTGAATCCCCAACTCTGATTCCCTGCCTCAGATTCCCCAGCTCTGATTCCCCGCCTTTGATTCCCCCCGTCTGATTCCCAGCCTCTGAATCCCCGTGTCTGATTTCCTGCCTCTGATTCCCCGCCTCTGATTCCCCATTTCTGATTCACCGCCTCTGATTCCCCACCTCTGATTCACTGCCTCCATTTCCGCTCAACTTTCCTGGCCTACGTTTCCCCACATATCTTTCCCCGCCTCTGAATTCCCGCCTCTGATTCCACGCCTCTGATTCCCCGCCTCTGATTCCCCGCCTCTGATTCCCCGCCTCTGATTCCCCGCCTCTGATTCCCCGCCTCTGATTCCCCGCCTCTGATTCCCCGCCTATGTTTACCCGCCTCTGTTTACCCGCCTGTTTCCCCGCCTCAGATTCCCTGCCTCAGATTCCCTGCATCAGATTCCCTTCATCAGATTCCCTGCCTCTGATTCCCTGCCTCTGATTCCCCACCTCTGATTCCCTGCCTCTGATTCCCCACCGCAGATTCCCCCCTCTGATTCCCCGCCTCTGATTCCCCGCCTCTGATTCCCCGCCTCTGAATCCACCCTCTGATTCCCCGCCTCTGATTCCCCGCCTCTGATTCCCCACATCAGATTCCCTGCCTCCGATTCCCTGCCTCAGATTCCCTGCCTCAGATTCCCTGCATCAGATTCCCTTCATCTGATTCCCTGCCTCTGATTCCCCGCCTCTGATTCCCCGCCACTGATTCGCCACCTCTGTCTCTACGCCTCTATTTTGCCTGCACTCTCTCCCCTCCACTCTTTCCGTGCCTCTCTTTCCCTCCCTCAATTTCAACAACTCTGTTTGATCTGTTCTGTGTAACTCATTTTCAACATATAAGTTCCAACCACTATGTTTCGCCCATCTCTTTCGCCGCCTCTATTTGTGCACCTATGTTTACCCGCTTCTGTTTACCCGCCTGTTTCCCCACATCTCTTTCCACACCTCTGATTCCACGCCTCTGATTCGCCGCCTCTGATTGCTCCCCTCTGATTCCCTGCCTCTGATTCCCCGCCTCTGATTCACCGCCTCCCTTTCCGCGCAACTTTCCTGGCCTACGTTTCCCCACATCTCTTTCCCCACCTCTGATTCCACGCCTCAGATTCGCCGTCTCTGATTTCCCGCCTCTGATTCCCTGCCTCTGATTCCCCGCCTCTGATTCCCTGCCTCTGATTCCCCCCTCTGATTCCCCGCCTCTGATTCCCCACCTCTGATTCCCCGCCTCTGATTCCCTGCCTCTCTTTCCCTGCCTCTATTTCCGTGCCTCTTTCTCTGCATCTCGTTTCCCAAATCTCATTTCCCCCTTCTGATAACCCTCATCAGATTCCCTGCCACAGATTCCCTGCCTCAGATTCCCTGCCTCAGATTCCCTGCATCAGATTCCCTTCATCTGATTCCCTGCCTCTGATTCCCCGCCTCTGATTCCCCACCTCTGACTCCCTGCCTCAGATTCCCTGCCTCTGATTCCCTGCCTCTGATTCCCTGCCTCTGATTTCCGGCATCTGATTGCCCGCCTATGATTCTCCGCCTATGATTCCCCGCCTCTGATTCCCCGCCTCTGATTCCCTGCCTCTGATTCCCCGTCTCTGATTCCCCGCATCTGATTCCCTGCCTCTGATAACCTGCCTCTGATTCCCTGCCTCTGATTCCCTGCCTCTGAGTCCCCACCTCTGATTCCCCGCGTCCGATTCCGCACCCATGTTTCACCGCCTCTGTTGCTATGCTTCTGATTTCCCGGCTCAGATTCACCGGCTCTGATTCCGCACCTCTGATTCCACGCCTCTCTTTCTGTGTCTCTGATTCCCCGCCTCTGATTCCATGCCTCTGATTACCCGCCTCTGATACCCTGCCTCTCTTTCCCTGCCTCTATTTCCGTGCCTCTTTCTCTGCATCTCGTTTCCCACATCTCATTTCCCCCTTCTGATAACCCGCATCAGATTTTCTGCCACAGATTCCCTGCCTCAGATTCCCTACCTCAGATTCCCTGCATCTGATTGCCCGCCTCTGATTCCCTGCCTCTGATTCCCTGCCTCTGATTCCCTGCATCTGATTGCCCGCCTCTGATTCCCTGCCTCTGATTCCCTCCTCTGATTCCCCGCCTCTGATTCCCCGCCTCTGATTCCCCACCTCTGATTCCCCACTTCTGATTCCCCGCCTCTGATTCCCCGCCTCTGATTCCCCGCCTCTGATTCCCCGCCTCTGATTCCCCACCTCTGATTCACTGCCTCCATTTCCGCTCAACTTTCCTGGCCTACGTTTCCCCACATATCTTTCCCCGCCTCTGAATTCCCGCCTCTGATTCCACGCCTCTGATTCCCCGCCTCTGAATCCCCAACTCTGATTCCCTGCCTCAGATTCCCCAGCTCTGATTCCCCGCCTTTGATTCCCCCCGTCTGATTCCCAGCCTCTGAATCCCCGTGTCTGATTTCCTGCCTCTGATTCCCCGCCTCTGATTCCCCATCTCTGATTCACCGCCTCTGATTCCCCACCTCTGATTCCCCATCTCTGATTCCGCACATCCAATTCCCTGCCTCTGATTCCCCAACTCTGATTCCCCACCTCTGATTCCCCAGCTCTGATTCCCCGCCTCAGATTCCCCGCTTCTGATTCCCTGCCTCTGATTCCCCGCCTCTGATTCCCTGCCTCTGATTCCCCATATCTGATTCCCCGCCTCTGATTCCCCAACTCTGATTCCCCGCTTCTGATTCCCCAGCTCTGAATCCCCGCCTCTGATTCCCCGTGTCTGATTCCCTGCCTCTGATTCCCCGCCTCTAATTCCCCATCTGTGATTCACAACTTCTGATGCCCCACCTCTGATTCCCCATATCTGATTCCCCGCCTCTGTTTCCCCGCCTCTGATTCCCTGCCTCTGATTCCCTGCCTCTGATTCCCAACCTCGGATTCCCCACCTCTGATTCCCCATATCTGATTCCCCGCCTCTGTTTCCCCGCCTCTGTTTCCCCGCCTCTGATTGCCCGCCTCTGTTTCCCTATATCTAATTGCCCACCTCTGATGCCCCAACTCTGATTCCCCGCCCCTGATTCCCCAGCTCTGATTCCCCTCCTCTGATTCCCTGCATCCGATTCCCCATATCTGATTCCCCGCCTCTGTTTCCCCGCCACTGATTCCCCGCCTCTGTTTCCCCATATCTGATTCCCCGCCTCTGATTCCCAACTATGATTCCCCGCCTCTGATTCCCCACCTCTGATTCACCGCCTCCCTTTCCGTGCATCTTTCCTGGCCTACGTTTCCCCACATCTCTTTCCCCACCTCTGATTCCACGCCTCAGATTCGCCGTCTCTGATTTCCCGCCTCTGATTCCCTGCCTCTGATTCCCAACCTCTGATTCCACACCTCTGATTCCCCATATCTGATTCCCCGCCTCTATTTCCCCATATCTGATTCCCCGCCTCTGATTCCCCAACTCTGATTCCCCGCCTCTGATTCCCCAGCTCTGATTCCCCGCCTCTGATTCCCGGCGTCCGATTCCCTGCCTCTGATTCCCCGCCTCTGATTCCCCATCTCTGATTCACCACCTCTGATTCCCCACCTCTGATTCCCCATATCTAATTCCCCGCCTCTGTTTTCCCGCCTCTGATTCCCCGCCTCTGTTTCCCCATATCTGATTCCCCGCCTCTGAATCCCCAACTCTGATTCCCTGCCTCAGATTCCCCAGCTCTGATTCCCCGCCTTTGATTCCCCCCGTCTGATTCCCAGCCTCTGAATCCCCGTGCCTGATTTCCTGCCTCTGATTCCCCGCCTCTGATTCCCCATCTCTGATTCACAGCCTCTGATTCCCCACCTCTGATTCCCCATCTCGGATTCCGCACATCCAATTCCCTGCCTCTGATTCCCCAACTCTGATTCCCCACCTCTGATTCCCCAGCTCTGATTCCCCGCCTCAGATTCCCAGCTTCTGATTCCCTGCCTCTGATTCCCCGCCTCTGATTCCCTGCCTCTGATTCCCCATATCTGATTCCCCGCCTCTGATTCCCCAACTCTGATTCCCCGCTTCTGATTCCCCAGCTCTGAATCCCCGCCTCTGATTCCCCGCGTCTGATTCCCTGCCTCTGATTCCCCGCCTCTAATTCCCCATCTGTGATTCACAACTTCTGATGCCCCACCTCTGATTCCCCATATCTGATTCCCCGCCTCTGTTTCCCCACCTCTGATTCCCTGCCTCTGATTCCCTGCCTCTGATTCCCAACCTCGGATTCCCCACCTCTGATTCCCTGCCTCTGATTCCCTGCCTCTGATTCCCAACCTCGGATTCCCCACCTCTGATTCCCCATATCTGATTCCACGCCTCTGTTTCCCCGCCTCTGTTTCCCCGCCTCTGATTCCCTGCCTCTGTTTCCCTATATCTAATTGCCCACCTCTGATGCCCCAACTCTGATTCCCCGCCCCTGATTCCCCAGCTCTGATTCCCCGCCTCTGATTCCCTGCATCCGATTCCCCATATCTGATTCCCCGCCTCTGTTTCCCCGCCACTGATTCCCCGCCTCTGTTTCCCCATATCTGATTCCCCGCCTCTGATTCCCCACCTCTGATTCCCCATATCTAATTCCCCGCCTCTGTTTTCCCGCCTCTGATTCCCCGCCTCTGTTTCCCCATATCTGATTCCCCGCCTCTGAATCCCCAACTCTGATTCCCTGCCTCAGATTCCCCAGCTCTGATTCCCCGCCTTTGATTCCCCCCGTCTGATTCCCAGCCTCTGAATCCCCGTGCCTGATTTCCTGCCTCTGATTCCCCGCCTCTGATTCCCCATCTCTGATTCACCGCCTCTGATTCCCCACCTCTGATTCCCCATCTCGGATTCCGCACATCCAATTCCCTGCCTCTGATTCCCCAACTCTGATTCCCCACCTCTGATTCCCCAGCTCTGATTCCCCGCCTCAGATTCCCAGCTTCTGATTCCCTGCCTCTGATTCCCCGCCTCTGATTCCCTGCCTCTGATTCCCCATATCTGATTCCCCGCCTCTGATTCCCCAACTCTGATTCCCCGCTTCTGATTCCCCAGCTCTGAATCCCCGCCTCTGATTCCCCGCGTCTGATTCCCTGCCTCTGATTCCCCGCCTCTAATTCCCCATCTGTGATTCACAACTTCTGATGCCCCACCTCTGATTCCCCATATCTGATTCCCCGCCTCTGTTTCCCCACCTCTGATTCCCTGCCTCTGATTCCCTGCCTCTGATTCCCAACCTCGGATTCCCCACCTCTGATTCCCTGCCTCTGATTCCCTGCCTCTGATTCCCAACCTCGGATTCCCCACCTCTGATTCCCCATATCTGATTCCACGCCTCTGTTTCCCCGCCTCTGTTTCCCCGCCTCTGATTCCCTGCCTCTGTTTCCCTATATCTAATTGCCCACCTCTGATGCCCCAACTCTGATTCCCCGCCCCTGATTCCCCAGCTCTGATTCCCCGCCTCTGATTCCCTGCATCCGATTCCCCATATCTGATTCCCTGCCTCTGTTTCCCCGCCACTGATTCCCCGCCTCTGTTTCCCCATATCTGATTCCCCGCCTCTGATTCCCAACTATGATTCCCCGCCTCTGATTCCCCAGCTCTGATTCCCTGCCTCTGATTCCCCGCGTTCTATTCCCTGCCTCTGATTCCCCGCCTGTGATTCCCCATCACTGATTCACCACCTCTGACTCCCCACCTCTGATTCCCCATATCTAATTCCCCGCCTCTGTTTTCCCGCCTCTGATTCCCCGCCTCTGTTTCCCCATATCTGATTCCCCGCCTCTGAATCCCCAACTCTGATTCCCTGCCTCAGATTCCCCAGCTCTGATTCCCCGCCTTTGATTCCCCCCGTCTGATTCCCAGCCTCTGAATCCCCGTGTCTGATTTCCTGCCTCTGATTCCCCGCCTCTGATTCCCCATCTCTGATTCACCGCCTCTGATTCCCCACCTCTGATTCACTGCCTCCATTTCCGCTCAACTTTCCTGGCCTACGTTTCCCCACATATCTTTCCCCGCCTCTGAATTCCCGCCTCTGATTCCACGCCTCTGATTCCCCGCCTCTCATTCCCCGCCTCTGATTCCCCGCCTCTGATTCCCCGCCTCTGATTCCCCGCCTCTGATTCCCCGCCTCTGATTCCCCACCTATGTTTACCCGCCACTGATTCCCCGCCTCTGTTTCCCCATATCTGATTCCCCGCCTCTGATTCCCAACTATGATTCCCCGCCTCTGATTCCCCGCCTCTGATTCACCGCCTCCCTTTCCGTGCATCTTTCCTGGCCTACGTTTCCCCACATCTCTTTCCCCACCTCTGATTCCACGCCTCAGATTCGCCGTCTCTGATTTCCCGCCTCTGATTCCCTGCCTCTGATTCCCAACCTCTGATTCCACACCTCTGATTCCCCATATCTGATTCCCCGCCTCTATTTCCCCATATCTGATTCCCCGCCTCTGATTCCCCAACTCTGATTCCCCGCCTCTGATTCCCCAGCTCTGATTCCCCGCCTCTGATTCCCGGCGTCCGATTCCCTGCCTCTGATTCCCCGCCTCTGATTCCCCATCTCTGATTCACCACCTCTGATTCCCCACCTCTGATTCCCCATATCTAATTCCCCGCCTCTGTTTTCCCGCCTCTGATTCCCCGCCTCTGTTTCCCCATATCTGTTTCCCCGCCTCTGAATCCCCAACTCTGATTCCCTGCCTCAGATTCCCCAGCTCTGATTCCCCGCCTTTGATTCCCCCCGTCTGATTCCCAGCCTCTGAATCCCCGTGTCTGATTTCCTGCCTCTGATTCCCCGCCTCTGATTCCCCATCTCTGATTCACCGCCTCTGATTCCCCACCTCTGATTCCCCATCTCTGATTCCGCACATCCAATTCCCTGCCTCTGATTCCCCAACTCTGATTCCCCACCTCTGATTCCCCAGCTCTGATTCCCCGCCTCAGATTCCCAGCTTCTGATTCCCTGCCTCTGATTCCCCGCCTCTGATTCCCTGCCTCTGATTCCCCATATATGATTCCCCGCCTCTGATTCCCCAACTCTGATTCCCCGCTTCTGATTCCCCAGCTCTGAATCCCCGCCTCTGATTCCCCGCGTCTGATTCCCTGCCTCTGATTCCCCGCCTCTAATTCCCCATCTGTGATTCACAACTTCTGATGCCCCACCTCTGATTCCCCATATCTGATTCCCCGCCTCTGTTTCCCCGCCTCTGATTCCCTGCCTCTGATTCCCTGCCTCTGATTCCCAACCTCGGATTCCCCACCTCTGATTCCCCATATCTGATTCCCCGCCTCTGTTTCCCCGCCTCTGTTTCCCCGCCTCTGATTCCCCGCCTCTGTTTCCCTATATCTAATTGCCCACCTCTGATGCCCCAACTCTGATTCCCCGCCCCTGATTCCCCAGCTCTGATTCCCCGCCTCTGATTCCCTGCATCCGATTCCCCATATCTGATTCCCCGCCTCTGTTTCCCCGCCACTGATTCCCCGCCTCTGTTTCCCCATATCTGATTCCCCGCCTCTGATTCCCAACTATGATTCCCCGCCTCTGATTCCCCAGCTCTGATTCCCTGCCTCTGATTCCCCGCGTTCTATTCCCTGCCTCTGATTCCCCGCCTGTGATTCCCCATCACTGATTCACCACCTCTGATTCCCCACCTCTGATTCCCCATATCTAATTCCCCGCCTCTGTTTTCCCGCCTCTGATTCCCCGCCTCTGTTTCCCCATATCTGATTCCCCGCCTCTGAATCCCCAACTCTGATTCCCTGCCTCAGATTCCCCAGCTCTGATTCCCCGCCTTTGATTCCCCCCGTCTGATTCCCAGCCTCTGAATCCCCGTGTCTGATTTCCTGCCTCTGATTCCCCGCCTCTGATTCCCCATTTCTGATTCACCGCCTCTGATTCCCCACCTCTGATTCACTGCCTCCATTTCCGCTCAACTTTCCTGGCCTACGTTTCCCCACATATCTTTCCCCGCCTCTGAATTCCCGCCTCTGATTCCACGCCTCTGATTCCCCGCCTCTGATTCCCCGCCTCTGATTCCCCGCCTCTGATTCCCCGCCTCTGATTCCCCGCCTCTGATTCCCCGCCTCTGATTCCCCGCCTATGTTTACCCGCCTCTGTTTACCCGCCTGTTTCCCCGCCTCAGATTCCCTGCCTCAGATTCCCTGCATCAGATTCCCTTCATCAGATTCCCTGCCTCTGATTCCCTGCCTCTGATTCCCCACCTCTGATTCCCTGCCTCTGATTCCCCACCGCAGATTCCCCCCTCTGATTCCCCGCCTCTGATTCCCCGCCTCTGATTCCCCGCCTCTGAATCCACCCTCTGATTCCCCGCCTCTGATTCCCCGCCTCTGATTCCCCACATCAGATTCCCTGCCTCCGATTCCCTGCCTCAGATTCCCTGCCTCAGATTCCCTGCATCAGATTCCCTTCATCTGATTCCCTGCCTCTGATTCCCCGCCTCTGATTCCCCGCCACTGATTCGCCACCTCTGTCTCTACGCCTCTATTTTGCCTGCACTCTCTCCCCTCCACTCTTTCCGTGCCTCTCTTTCCCTCCCTCAATTTCAACAACTCTGTTTGATCTGTTCTGTGTAACTCATTTTCAACATACAAGTTCCAACCACTATGTTTCGCCCATCTCTTTCGCCGCCTCTATTTGTGCACCTATGTTTACCCGCTTCTGTTTACCCGCCTGTTTCCCCACATCTCTTTCCACACCTCTGATTCCACGCCTCTGATTCGCCGCCTCTGATTGCTCCCCTCTGATTCCCTGCCTCTGATTCCCCGCCTCTGATTCACCGCCTCCCTTTCCGCGCAACTTTCCTGGCCTACGTTTCCCCACATCTCTTTCCCCACCTCTGATTCCACGCCTCAGATTCGCCGTCTCTGATTTCCCGCCTCTGATTCCCTGCCTCTGATTCCCCGCCTCTGATTCCCTGCCTCTGATTCCCCCCTCTGATTCCCCGCCTCTGATTCCCCACCTCTGATTCCCCGCCTCTGATTCCCTGCCTCTCTTTCCCTGCCTCTATTTCCGTGCCTCTTTCTCTGCATCTCGTTTCCCAAATCTCATTTCCCCCTTCTGATAACCCTCATCAGATTCCCTGCCACAGATTCCCTGCCTCAGATTCCCTGCCTCAGATTCCCTGCATCAGATTCCCTTCATCTGATTCCCTGCCTCTGATTCCCCGCCTCTGATTCCCCACCTCTGACTCCCTGCCTCAGATTCCCTGCCTCTGATTCCCTGCCTCTGATTCCCTGCCTCTGATTTCCGGCATCTGATTGCCCGCCTATGATTCTCCGCCTATGATTCCCCGCCTCTGATTCCCCGCCTCTGATTCCCTGCCTCTGATTCCCCGTCTCTGATTCCCCGCATCTGATTCCCTGCCTCTGATAACCTGCCTCTGATTCCCTGCCTCTGATTCCCTGCCTCTGAGTCCCCACCTCTGATTCCCCGCGTCCGATTCCGCACCCATGTTTCACCGCCTCTGTTGCTATGCTTCTGATTTCCCGGCTCAGATTCACCGGCTCTGATTCCGCACCTCTGATTCCACGCCTCTCTTTCTGTGTCTCTGATTCCCCGCCTCTGATTCCATGCCTCTGATTACCCGCCTCTGATACCCTGCCTCTCTTTCCCTGCCTCTATTTCCGTGCCTCTTTCTCTGCATCTCGTTTCCCACATCTCATTTCCCCCTTCTGATAACCCGCATCAGATTTTCTGCCACAGATTCCCTGCCTCAGATTCCCTACCTCAGATTCCCTGCATCTGATTGCCCGCCTCTGATTCCCTGCCTCTGATTCCCTGCCTCTGATTCCCTGCATCTGATTGCCCGCCTCTGATTCCCTGCCTCTGATTCCCTCCTCTGATTCCCCGCCTCTGATTCCCCGCCTCTGATTCCCCACCTCTGATTCCCCACTTCTGATTCCCCGCCTCTGATTCCCCGCCTCTGATTCCCCGCCTCTGATTCCCCGCCTCTGATTCCCCACCTCTGATTCACTGCCTCCATTTCCGCTCAACTTTCCTGGCCTACGTTTCCCCACATATCTTTCCCCGCCTCTGAATTCCCGCCTCTGATTCCACGCCTCTGATTCCCCGCCTCTGAATCCCCAACTCTGATTCCCTGCCTCAGATTCCCCAGCTCTGATTCCCCGCCTTTGATTCCCCCCGTCTGATTCCCAGCCTCTGAATCCCCGTGTCTGATTTCCTGCCTCTGATTCCCCGCCTCTGATTCCCCATCTCTGATTCACCGCCTCTGATTCCCCACCTCTGATTCCCCATCTCTGATTCCGCACATCCAATTCCCTGCCTCTGATTCCCCAACTCTGATTCCCCACCTCTGATTCCCCAGCTCTGATTCCCCGCCTCAGATTCCCCGCTTCTGATTCCCTGCCTCTGATTCCCCGCCTCTGATTCCCTGCCTCTGATTCCCCATATCTGATTCCCCGCCTCTGATTCCCCAACTCTGATTCCCCGCTTCTGATTCCCCAGCTCTGAATCCCCGCCTCTGATTCCCCGCGTCTGATTCCCTGCCTCTGATTCCCCGCCTCTAATTCCCCATCTGTGATTCACAACTTCTGATGCCCCACCTCTGATTCCCCATATCTGATTCCCCGCCTCTGTTTCCCCGCCTCTGATTCCCTGCCTCTGATTCCCTGCCTCTGATTCCCAACCTCGGATTCCCCACCTCTGATTCCCCATATCTGATTCCCCGCCTCTGTTTCCCCGCCTCTGTTTCCCCGCCTCTGATTGCCCGCCTCTGTTTCCCTATATCTAATTGCCCACCTCTGATGCCCCAACTCTGATTCCCCGCCCCTGATTCCCCAGCTCTGATTCCCCTCCTCTGATTCCCTGCATCCGATTCCCCATATCTGATTCCCCGCCTCTGTTTCCCCGCCACTGATTCCCCGCCTCTGTTTCCCCATATCTGATTCCCCGCCTCTGATTCCCAACTATGATTCCCCGCCTCTGATTCCCCACCTCTGATTCACCGCCTCCCTTTCCGTGCATCTTTCCTGGCCTACGTTTCCCCACATCTCTTTCCCCACCTCTGATTCCACGCCTCAGATTCGCCGTCTCTGATTTCCCGCCTCTGATTCCCTGCCTCTGATTCCCAACCTCTGATTCCACACCTCTGATTCCCCATATCTGATTCCCCGCCTCTATTTCCCCATATCTGATTCCCCGCCTCTGATTCCCCAACTCTGATTCCCCGCCTCTGATTCCCCAGCTCTGATTCCCCGCCTCTGATTCCCGGCGTCCGATTCCCTGCCTCTGATTCCCCGCCTCTGATTCCCCATCTCTGATTCACCACCTCTGATTCCCCACCTCTGATTCCCCATATCTAATTCCCCGCCTCTGTTTTCCCGCCTCTGATTCCCCGCCTCTGTTTCCCCATATCTGATTCCCCGCCTCTGAATCCCCAACTCTGATTCCCTGCCTCAGATTCCCCAGCTCTGATTCCCCGCCTTTGATTCCCCCCGTCTGATTCCCAGCCTCTGAATCCCCGTGCCTGATTTCCTGCCTCTGATTCCCCGCCTCTGATTCCCCATCTCTGATTCACAGCCTCTGATTCCCCACCTCTGATTCCCCATCTCGGATTCCGCACATCCAATTCCCTGCCTCTGATTCCCCGCCTCAGATTCCCAGCTTCTGATTCCCTGCCTCTGATTCCCCGCCTCTGATTCCCTGCCTCTGATTCCCCATATCTGATTCCCCGCCTCTGATTCCCCAACTCTGATTCCCCGCTTCTGATTCCCCAGCTCTGAATCCCCGCCTCTGATTCCCCGCGTCTGATTCCCTGCCTCTGATTCCCCGCCTCTAATTCCCCATCTGTGATTCACAACTTCTGATGCCCCACCTCTGATTCCCCATATCTGATTCCCCGCCTCTGTTTCCCCACCTCTGATTCCCTGCCTCTGATTCCCTGCCTCTGATTCCCAACCTCGGATTCCCCACCTCTGATTCCCTGCCTCTGATTCCCTGCCTCTGATTCCCAACCTCGGATTCCCCACCTCTGATTCCCCATATCTGATTCCACGCCTCTGTTTCCCCGCCTCTGTTTCCCCGCCTCTGATTCCCTGCCTCTGTTTCCCTATATCTAATTGCCCACCTCTGATGCCCCAACTCTGATTCCCCGCCCCTGATTCCCCAGCTCTGATTCCCCGCCTATGATTCCCTGCATCCGATTCCCCATATCTGATTCCCCGCCTCTGTTTCCCCGCCACTGATTCCCCGCCTCTGTTTCCCCATATCTGATTCCCCGCCTCTGATTCCCCACCTCTGATTCCCCATATCTAATTCCCCGCCTCTGTTTTCCCGCCTCTGATTCCCCGCCTCTGTTTCCCCATATCTGATTCCCCGCCTCTGAATCCCCAACTCTGATTCCCTGCCTCAGATTCCCCAGCTCTGATTCCCCGCCTTTGATTCCCCCCGTCTGATTCCCAGCCTCTGAATCCCCGTGCCTGATTTCCTGCCTCTGATTCCCCGCCTCTGATTCCCCATCTCTGATTCACCGCCTCTGATTCCCCACCTCTGATTCCCCATCTCGGATTCCGCACATCCAATTCCCTGCCTCTGATTCCCCAACTCTGATTCCCCACCTCTGATTCCCCAGCTCTGATTCCCCGCCTCAGATTCCCAGCTTCTGATTCCCTGCCTCTGATTCCCCGCCTCTGATTCCCTGCCTCTGATTCCCCATATCTGATTCCCCGCCTCTGATTCCCCAACTCTGATTCCCCGCTTCTGATTCCCCAGCTCTGAATCCCCGCCTCTGATTCCCCGCGTCTGATTCCCTGCCTCTGATTCCCCGCCTCTAATTCCCCATCTGTGATTCACAACTTCTGATGCCCCACCTCTGATTCCCCATATCTGATTCCCCGCCTCTGTTTCCCCACCTCTGATTCCCTGCCTCTGATTCCCTGCCTCTGATTCCCAACCTCGGATTCCCCACCTCTGATTCCCTGCCTCTGATTCCCTGCCTCTGATTCCCAACCTCGGATTCCCCACCTCTGATTCCCCATATCTGATTCCACGCCTCTGTTTCCCCGCCTCTGTTTCCCCGCCTCTGATTCCCTGCCTCTGTTTCCCTATATCTAATTGCCCACCTCTGATGCCCCAACTCTGATTCCCCGCCCCTGATTCCCCAGCTCTGATTCCCCGCCTCTGATTCCCTGCATCCGATTCCCCATATCTGATTCCCCGCCTCTGTTTCCCCGCCACTGATTCCCCGCCTCTGTTTCCCCATATCTGATTCCCCGCCTCTGATTCCCAACTATGATTCCCCGCCTCTGATTCCCCAGCTCTGATTCCCTGCCTCTGATTCCCCGCGTTCTATTCCCTGCCTCTGATTCCCCGCCTGTGATTCCCCATCACTGATTCACCACCTCTGACTCCCCACCTCTGATTCCCCATATCTAATTCCCCGCCTCTGTTTTCCCGCCTCTGATTCCCCGCCTCTGTTTCCCCATATCTGATTCCCCGCCTCTGAATCCCCAACTCTGATTCCCTGCCTCAGATTCCCCAGCTCTGATTCCCCGCCTTTGATTCCCCCCGTCTGATTCCCAGCCTCTGAATCCCCGTGTCTGATTTCCTGCCTCTGATTCCCCGCCTCTGATTCCCCATCTCTGATTCACCGCCTCTGATTCCCCACCTCTGATTCACTGCCTCCATTTCCGCTCAACTTTCCTGGCCTACGTTTCCCCACATATCTTTCCCCGCCTCTGAATTCCCGCCTCTGATTCCACGCCTCTGATTCCCCGCCTCTCATTCCCCGCCTCTGATTCCCCGCCTCTGATTCCCCGCCTCTGATTCCCCGCCTCTGATTCCCCGCCTCTGATTCCCCACCTATGTTTACCCGCCTCTGTTTACCCGCCTGTTTCCCCGCCTCAGATTCCCTGCCTCAGATTCCCTGCATCAGATTCCCTTCATCTGATTCCCTGCCTCTGATTCCCTGCCTCTGATTCCCCGCCTCTGATTCCCTGCCTCTGATTCCCCACCTCAGATTCCCCCCTCTGATTCCCCGCCTCTGATTCCCCGCCTCTGATTCCCCGCCTCTGAATCCACCCTCTGATTCCCCGCCTCTGATTCCCCGCCTCTGATTCCCCACATCAGATTCCCTGCCTCCGATTCCCTGCCTCAGATTCCCTGCCTCAGATTCCCTGCATCAGATTCCCTTCATCTGATTCCCTGCCTCTGATTCCCCGCCTCTGATTCCCCGCCACTGATTCGCCACCTCTGTCTCTACGCCTCTATTTTGCCTGCACTCTATCCCCTCCACTCTTTCCGTGCCTCTCTTTCCCTCCCTCAATTTCAACAACTCTGTTTGATCTGTTCTGTGTAACTCATTTTCAACATACAAGTTCCAACCACTATGTTTCGCCCATCTCTTTCGCTGCCTCTATTTGTGCACCTATGTTTACCCGCTTCTGTTTACCCGCCTGTTTCCCCACATCTCTTTCCACACCTCTGATTCCACGCCTCTGATTCGCCGCCTCTGATTGCTCCCCTCTGATTCCCTGCATCTGATTCCCCGCCTCTGATTCGCCGCCTCTGATTCACCGCCTCTGATTCACCGCCTCCCTTTCCGCGCAACTTTCCTGGCCTACGTTTCCCCACATCTCTTTCCCCACCTCTGATTCCACGCCTCAGATTCGCCGTCTCTGATTTCCCGCGTCTGATTCCCTGCCTCTGATTCCCCGCCTCTGATTCCCTGCCTCTGATTCCCCCCTCTGATTCCCCGCCTCTGATTCCCCACCTCTGATTCCCCGCCTCTGATTCCCTGCCTCTCTTTCCCTGCCTCTATTTCCGTGCCTCTTTCTCTGCATCTCGTTTCCCAAATCTCATTTCCCCCTTCTGATAACCCTCATCAGATTCCCTGCCACAGATTCCCTGCCTCAGATTCCCTGCCTCAGATTCCCTGCATCAGATTCCCTTCATCTGATTCCCTGCCTCTGATTCCCCGCCTCTGATTCCCCACCTCTGACTCCCTGCCTCAGATTCCCTGCCTCTGATTCCCTGCCTCTGATTCCCTGCCTCTGATTTCCTGCATCTGATTGCCCGCCTATGATTCTCCGCCTCTGATTCCCCGCCTCTGATTCCCCGCCTCTGATTCCCCGCCTCTGATTCCCCGCCTCTGATTCCCCGCATCTGATTCCCTGCCTCTGATAACCTGCCTCTGATTCCCTGCCTCTGATTCCCTGCCTCTGAGTCCCCACCTCTGATTCCCCGCGTCAGATTCCGCACCCATGTTTCACCGCCTCTGTTGCTATGCTTCTGATTTCCCGGCTCAGATTCACCGGCTCTGATTCCGCACCTCTGATTCCACACCTCTCTTTCTGTGTCTCTGATTCCCCGCCTCTGATTCCATGCCTCTGATTACCCGCCTCTGATACCCTGCCTCTCTTTCCCTGCCTCTATTTCCGTGCCTCTTTCTCTGCATCTCGTTTCCCACATCTCATTTCCCCCTTCTGATAACCCGCATCAGATTTTCTGCCACAGATTCCCTGCCTCAGATTCCCTACCTCAGATTCCCTGCATCTGATTGCCCGCCTCTGATTCCCTGCCTCTGATTCCCTGCCTCTGATTCCCTGCATCTGATTGCCCGCCTCTGATTCCCTGCCTCTGATTCCCCGCCTCTGATTCCCCGCCTCTGATTCCCCGCCTCTGATTCCCCACCTCTGATTCCCCACTTCTGATTCCCCGCCTCTGATTCCCCGCCTCTGATTCCCCGCCTCTGATTCCCCGCCTCTGATTCCCCACCTCTGATTCACTGCCTCCATTTCCGCTCAACTTTCCTGGCCTACGTTTCCCCACATATCTTTCCCCGCCTCTGAATTCCCGCCTCTGATTCCACGACTCTGATTCCCCGCCTCTGATTCCCCACCTCTGATTCCCCGCCTCTGATTCCCCTCCTCTGATACCCCGCTTCTGATTCCCCACCTCTGATTCCCCGCATCTGATTCCCCGCATCTGATTCCCCGCCTCTGATTCCCCGCCTCTGATTCCCCGCCTCTGATTCCCCGCCTCTGATTCCATGCCTCTGATTCCCCGCCTATGTTTACCCGCCTCTGTTTACCCGCCTGTTTCCCCGCCTCAGATTCCCTGCCTCAGATTCACTGCATCAGATTCCCTTCATCTGATTCCCTGCCTCTGATTCCCCGCCTCTGTTTACCCGACTGTTTCCCCGCCTCTGATTCACCACCTCATATTCGCCATCTCAGGTTCCCTGCCTCAGATTCCCTGCCTCAGATTCCCTGCATCAGATTCCCTTCATTTGATTCCCTGCGTCTGATTCCCTGCCTCTGATTCCCTGCATCTGATTCCCCGCCTCTGATTCCCCGCCTCTGATTCGCCGCCTCTGATTCACCGCCTCCCTATCCGCGCAACTTTCCTGGCCTACGTTTCCTCACATCTCTTTCCCCACCTCTGATTCCACGCCTCAGATTCGCCATCTCTGATTTCCCGCCTCTGATTCCCTGCCTCTGATTCCCCGCCTCTGATTCCCTGCCTCTGATTCCCCCCTCTGATTCCCCGCCTCTGATTCCCCACCTCTGATTCCCCGCCTCTGATTCCCTGCCTCTCTTTCCCTGCCTCTATTTCCGTGCCTCTTTCTCTGCATCTCGTTTCCCAAATCTCATTTCCCCTTCTGATAACCCTCATCAGATTCCCTGCCACAGATTCCCTGCCTCAGATTCCCTGCCTCAGATTCCCTGCATCAGATTCCCTTCATCTGATTCCCTGCCTCTGATTCCCCGCCTCTGATTCCCCACCTCTGACTCCCTGCCTCAGATTCCCTGCCTCTGATTCCCTGCCTCTGATTCCCTGCCTCTGATTTCCTGCATCTGATTGCCCGCCTATGATTCTCCGCCTCTGATTCCCCGCCTCTGATTCCCCGCCTCTGATTCCCCGCCTCTGATTCCCCGCCTCAGATTCCCAGCTTCTGATTCCCTGCCTCTGATTCCCCGCCTCTGATTCCCTGCCTCTGATTCCCCATATCTGATTCCCCGCCTCTGATTCCCCAACTCTGATTCCCCGCTTCTGATTCCCCAGCTCTGAATCCCCGCCTCTGATTCCCCGCGTCTGATTCCCTGCCTCTGATTCCCCGCCTCTAATTCCCCATCTGTGATTCACAACTTCTGATGCCCCACCTCTGATTCCCCATATCTGATTCCCCGCCTCTGTTTCCCCGCCTCTGATTCCCTGCCTCTGATTCCCTGCCTCTGATTCCCAACCTCGGATTCCCCACCTCTGATTCCCCATATCTGATTCCCCGCCTCTGTTTCCCCGCCTCTGTTTCCCCGCCTCTGATTCCCCGCCTCTGTTTCCCTATATCTAATTGCCCACCTCTGATGCCCCAACTCTGATTCCCCGCCCCTGATTCCCCAGCTCTGATTCCCCGCCTCTGATTCCCTGCATCCGATTCCCCATATCTGATTCCCCGCCTCTGTTTCCCCGCCACTGATTCCCCGCCTCTGTTTCCCCATATCTGATTCCCCGCCTCTGATTCCCAACTATGATTCCCCGCCTCTGATTCCCCAGCTCTGATTCCCTGCCTCTGATTCCCCGCGTTCTATTCCCTGCCTCTGATTCCCCGCCTGTGATTCCCCATCACTGATTCACCACCTCTGATTCCCCACCTCTGATTCCCCATATCTAATTCCCCGCCTCTGTTTTCCCGCCTCTGATTCCCCGCCTCTGTTTCCCCATATCTGATTCCCCGCCTCTGAATCCCCAACTCTGATTCCCTGCCTCAGATTCCCCAGCTCTGATTCCCCGCCTTTGATTCCCCCCGTCTGATTCCCAGCCTCTGAATCCCCGTGTCTGATTTCCTGCCTCTGATTCCCCGCCTCTGATTCCCCATCTCTGATTCACCGCCTCTGATTCCCCACCTCTGATTCACTGCCTCCATTTCCGCTCAACTTTCCTGGCCTACGTTTCCCCACATATCTTTCCCCGCCTCTGAATTCCCGCCTCTGATTCCACGCCTCTGATTCCCCGCCTCTCATTCCCCGCCTCTGATTCCCCGCCTCTGATTCCCCGCCTCTGATTCCCCGCCTCTGATTCACCGCCTCTGATTCCCCGCCTATGTTTACCCGCCTCTGTTTACCCGCCTGTTTCCCCGCCTCAGATTCCCTGCCTCAGATTCCCTGCATCAGATTCCCTTCATCTGATTCCCTGCCTCTGATTCCCTACCTCTGATTCCCCGCCTCTGATTCCCTGCCTCTGATTCCCCACCTCAGATTCCCCCCTCTGATTCCCCGCCTCTGATTCCCCGCCTCTGATTCCCCGCCTCTGAATCCACCCTCTGATTCCCCGCCTCTGATTCCCCGCCTCTGATTCCCCACATCAGATTCCCTGCCTCCGATTCCCTGCCTCAGATTCCCTGCCTCAGATTCCCTGCATCAGATTCCCTTCATCTGATTCCCTGCCTCTGATTCCCCGCCTCTGATTCCCCGCCACTGATTCGCCACCTCTGTCTCTACGCCTCTATTTTGCCTGCACTCTATCCCCTCCACTCTTTCCGTGCCTCTCTTTCCCTCCCTCAATTTCAACAACTCTGTTTGATCTGTTCTGTGTAACTCATTTTCAACATACAAGTTCCAACCACTATGTTTCGCCCATCTCTTTCGCCGCCTCTATTTGTGCACCTATGTTTACCCGCTTCTGTTTACCCGCCTGTTTCCCCACATCTCTTTCCACACCTCTGATTCCACGCCTCTGATTCGCCGCCTCTGATTGCTCCCCTCTGATTCCCTGCCTCTGATTCCCCGCCTCTGATTCGCCGCCTCTGATTCACCGCCTCTGATTCACCGCCTCCCTTTCCGCGCAACTTTCCTGGCCTACGTTTCCCCACATCTCTTTCCCCACCTCTGATTCCACGCCTCAGATTCGCCGTCTCTGATTTCCCGCCTCTGATTCCCTGCCTCTGATTCCCCGCCTCTGATTCCCTGCCTCTGATTCCCCCCTCTGATTCCCCGCCTCTGATTCCCCACCTCTGATTCCCCGCCTCTGATTCCCTGCCTCTCTTTCCCTGCCTCTATTTCCGTGCCTCTTTCTCTGCATCTCGTTTCCCAAATCTCATTTCCCCCTTCTGATAACCCTCATCAGATTCCCTGCCACAGATTCCCTGCCTCAGATTCCCTGCCTCAGATTCCCTGCATCAGATTCCCTTCATCTGATTCCCTGCCTCTGATTCCCCGCCTCTGATTCCCCACCTCTGAATCCCTGCCTCAGATTCCCTGCCTCTGATTCCCTGCCTCTGATTCCCTGCCTCTGATTTCCTGCATCTGATTGCCCGCCTATGATTCTCCGCCTCTGATTCCCCGCCTCTGATTCCCCGCCTCTGATTCCCCGCCTCTGATTCCCCGCCTCTGATTCCCCGCATCTGATTCCCTGCCTCTGATAACCTGCCTCTGATTCCCTGCCTCTGATTCCCTGCCTCTGAGTCCCCACCTCTGATTCCCCGCGTCCGATTCCGCACCCATGTTTCACCGCCTCTGTTGCTATGCTTCTGATTTCCCGGCTCAGATTCACCGGCTCTGATTCCGCACCTCTGATTCCACGCCTCTCTTTCTGTGTCTCTGATTCCCCGCCTCTGATTCCATGCCTCTGATTACCCGCCTCTGATACCCTGCCTCTCTTTCCCTGCCTCTATTTCCGTGCCTCTTTCTCTGCATCTCGTTTCCCACATCTCATTTCCCCCTTCTGATAACCCGCATCAGATTTTCTGCCACAGATTCCCTGCCTCAGATTCCCTACCTCAGATTCCCTGCATCTGATTGCCCGCCTCTGATTCCCTGCCTCTGATTCCCTGCCTCTGATTGCCTGCATCTGATTGCCCGCCTCTGATTCCCTGCCTCTGATACCCCGCCTCTGATTCCCCGCCTCTGATTCCCCGCCTCTGATTCCCCACCTCTGATTCCCCACTTCTGATTCCCCGCCTCTGATTCCCCGCCTCTGATTCCCCGCCTCTGATTCCCCGCCTCTGATTCCCCACCTCTGATTCACTGCCTCCATTTCCGCTCAACTTTCCTGGCCTACGTTTCCCCACATATCTTTCGCCGCCTCTGAATTCCCGCCTCTGATTCCACGACTCTGATTCCCTGCCTCTGATTCCCCACCTCTGATTCCCCGCCTCTGATTCCCCTCCTCTGATACCCCGCTTCTGATTCCCCACCCCTGATTCCCCGCATCTGATTCCCCGCATCTGATTCCCCGCCTCTGATTCCCCGCCTCTGATTCCCCGCCTCTGATTCCCCGCCTCTGATTCCATGCCTCTGATTCCCCGCCTATGTTTACCCGCCTCTGTTTACCCGCCTGTTTCCCCGCCTCAGATTCCCTGCCTCAGATTCACTGCATCAGATTCCCTTCATCTGATTCCCTGCCTCTGATTCCCCGCCTCTGTTTACCCGACTGTTTCCCCGCCTCTGATTCACCACCTCATATTCGCCATCTCAGGTTCCCTGCCTCAGATTCCCTGCCTCAGATTCCCTGCATCAGATTCCCTTCATTTGATTCCCTGCGTCTGATTCCCTGCCTCTGATTCCCTGCATCTGATTCCCCGCCTCTGATTCCCCGCCTCTGATTCGCCGCCTCTGATTCACCGCCTCCCTATCCGCGCAACTTTCCTGGCCTACGTTTCCCCACATCTCTTTCCCCACCTCTGATTCCACGCCTCAGATTCGCCGTCTCTGATTTCCCGCCTCTGATTCCCTGCCTCTGATTCCCCGCCTCTGATTCCCTGCCTCTGATTCCCCCCTCTGATTCCCCGCCTCTGATTCCCCACCTCTGATTCCCCGCCTCTGATTCCCTGCCTCTCTTTCCCTGCCTCTATTTCCGTGCCTCTTTCTCTGCATCTCATTTCCCAAATCTCATTTCCCCTTCTGATAACCCTCATCAGATTCCCTGCCACAGATTCCCTGCCTCAGATTCCCTGCCTCAGATTCCCTGCATCAGATTCCCTTCATCTGATTCCCTGCCTCTGATTCCCCGCCTCTGATTCCCCACCTCTGACTCCCTGCCTCAGATTCCCTGCCTCTGATTCACTGCCTCTGATTCCCTGCCTCTGATTTCCTGCATCTGATTGCCCGCCTATGATTCTCCGCCTCTGATTCCCCGCCTCTGATTCCCCGCCTCTGATTCCCCGCCTCTGATTCCCCGCCTCTGATTCCCCACATCTGATTCCCTGCCTCTGATAACCTGCCTCTGATTCCCTGCCTCTGATTCCCTGCCTCTGAGTCCCCACCTCTGATTCCCCGCGTCCGATTCCGCACCCATGTTTCACCGCCTCTGTTGCTATGCTTCTGATTTCCCGGCTCAGATTCACCGGCTCTGATTCCGCACCTCTGATTCCACGCCTCTCTTTCTGTGTCTCTGATTCCCCGCCTCTGATTCCATGCCTCTGATTACCCGCCTCTGATACCCTGCCTCTCTTTCCCTGCCTCTATTTCCGTGCCTCTTTCTCTGCATCTCGTTTCCCACATCTCATTTCCCCCTTCGGATAACCCGCATCAGATTTTCTGCCACAGATTCCCTGCCTCAGATTCCCTACCTCAGATTCCCTGCATCTGATTGCCCGCCTCTGATTGCCCGCCTCTGATTCCCTGCCTCTGATTCCCTGCATCTGATTGCCCGCCTCTGATTCCCTGCCTCTGATTCCCCGCCTCTGATTCCCCGCCTCTGATTCCCCGCCTCTGATTCCCCACCTCTGATTCCCCACTTCTGATTCCCCGCCTCTGATTCCCCGCCTCTGATTCCCCGCCTCTGATTCCCCGCCTCTGATTCCCCACCTCTGATTCACCGCCTCCATTTCCGCTCAACTTTCCTGGCCTACGTTTCCCCACATATCTTTCCCCGCCTCTGAATTCCCGCCTCTGATTCCACGCCTCTGATTCCCCGCCTCTGATTCCCCACCTCTGATTCCCCGCCTCTGATTCCCCTCCTCTGATACCCCGCTTCTGATTCCCCACCTCTGATTCCCCGCATCTGATTCCCCGCATCTGATTCCCCGCCTCTGATTCCCCGCCTCTGATTCCCCGCCTCTGATTCCCCGCCTCTGATTCCACGCCTCTGATTCCCCGCCTATGTTTACCCGCCTCTGTTTACCCGCCTGTTTCCCCGCCTCAGATTCACCACCTCATATTCGGCATCTCAGGTTCCCTGCCTCAGATTCCCTGCCTCTGTTTACCCGACTCTTTCCCCGCCTCTGATTTCTCACCTCATATTCGGCATCTCAGGTTCCCTGCCTCAGATTCCCTGCCTCAGATTCCCTGCATCAGATTCCCTTCATTTGATTCCCTGCGTCTGATTCCCTGCCTCTGATTCCCTGCATCTGATTCCCCGCCTCTGATTCCCCGCCTCTGATTCCCCGCCTCTGATTCCCCACCTCTGATTCCCCACTTCTGATTCCCCGCCTCTGATTCCCCGCCTCTGATTCCCCGCCTCTGATTCACCGCCTCTGATTCCCCGCCTCTGATTCCCCACCTCTGATTCCCCACTTCTGATTGCCCGCCTCTGATTCCACGCCTCTGATTCCCCGCCTCTGATTCCCTACCTCTGATTCCCCACTTCTGATTCCCCACCTCTGATTCCCCGCCTCTGATTCCACGCCTCTGATTCCCCACTTCTGAATCCCCACCTCTGATTCTCCGCCTCTGATACCCTGCCTCTGATAACTTTTTACTGATTCCCTGCCGCAGATTCCCTGCCTCCGATTCCCTGCCTCAGATTCCCTGCCTCAGATTCCCTGCATCAGATTCCCTTCATCTGATTCCCCGCCTCTGATTCCCCACCTCTGTCTCTACGCCTCTATTTTGCCTGCACTCTTTCCCCTCCACTCTTTCTGTGCCTCTCTTTCCCTCCCTCAATTTCAACAACTCTGTTTGATCTGTTCTGTGTACCTAATTTTCAACACACAAGTTCCAACCACTATGTTTCGCCCATCTCTTTCGCTGCCTCTATTTATGCAGCTATGTTTACCCGCTTCTGTTTACCCGCCTGATTCCCCACATCTCTTTCCCCACCTCTGATTCCACGCCTCTGATTCCCCGCCTCTGATTCCCCGCCTCTGATTCCCCGCCTCTGATTCCCCTCCTCTGATACCCCGCTTCTGATTCCCCACCTCTGATTCCCCGCATCTGATTCCCCGCATCTGATTCCCCGCCTCTGATTCCCCGCCTCTGATTCCCCGCCTCTGATTCCCCGCCTCTGATTCCATGCCTCTGATTCCCCGCCTATGTTTACCCGCCTCTGTTTACCCGCCTGTTTCCCCGCCTCAGATTCCCTGCCTCAGATTCACTGCATCAGATTCCCTTCATCTGATTCCCTGCCTCTGATTCCCCGCCTCTGTTTACCCGACTGTTTCCCCGCCTCTGATTCACCACCTCATATTCGCCATCTCAGGTTCCCTGCCTCAGATTCCCTGCCTCAGATTCCCTGCATCAGATTCCCTTCATTTGATTCCCTGCGTCTGATTCCCTGCCTCTGATTCCCTGCATCTGATTCCCCGCCTCTGATTCGCCGCCTCTGATTCACCGCCTCTGATTCACCGCCTCCCTTTCCGCGCAACTTTCCTGGCCTACGTTTCCCCACATCTCTTTCCCCACCTCTGATTCCACGCCTCAGATTCGCCGTCTCTGATTTCCCGCCTCTGATTCCCTGCCTCTGATTCCCCGCCTCTGATTCCCTGCCTCTGATTCCCCCCTCTGATTCCCCGCCTCTGATTCCCCACCTCTGATTCCCCGCCTCTGATTCCCTGCCTCTCTTTCCCTGCCTCTATTTCCGTGCCTCTTTCTCTGCATCTCGTTTCCCAAATCTCATTTCCCCCTTCTGATAACCCTCATCAGATTCCCTGCCACAGATTCCCTGCCTCAGATTCCCTGCCTCAGATTCCCTGCATCAGATTCCCTTCATCTGATTCCCTGCCTCTGATTCCCCGCCTCTGATTCCCCACCTCTGACTCCCTGCCTCAGATTCCCTGCCTCTGATTCCCTGCCTCTGATTCCCTGCCTCTGATTTCCGGCATCTGATTGCCCGCCTATGATTCTCCGCCTCTGATTCCCCGCCTCTGATTCCCCGCCTCTGATTCCCCGCCTCTGATTCCCCGCCTCTGATTCCCCGCATCTGATTCCCTGCCTCTGATAACCTGCCTCTGATTCCCTGCCTCTGATTCCCTGCCTCTGAGTCCCCACCTCTGATTCCCCGCGTCCGATTCCGCACCCATGTTTCACCGCCTCTGTTGCTATGCTTCTGATTTCCCGGCTCAGATTCACCGGCTCTGATTCCGCACCTCTGATTCCACGCCTCTCTTTCTGTGTCTCTGATTCCCCGCCTCTGATTCCATGCCTCTGATTACCCGCCTCTGATACCCTGCCTCTCTTTCCCTGCCTCTATTTCCGTGCCTCTTTCTCTGCATCTCGTTTCCCACATCTCATTTCCCCCTTCTGATAACCCGCATCAGATTTTCTGCCACAGATTCCCTGCCTCAGATTCCCTACCTCAGATTCCCTGCATCTGATTGCCCGCCTCTGATTCCCTGCCTCTGATTCCCTGCCTCTGATTCCCTGCATCTGATTGCCCGCCTCTGATTCCCTGCCTCTGATTCCCTCCTCTGATTCCCCGCCTCTGATTCCCCGCCTCTGATTCCCCACCTCTGATTCCCCACTTCTGATTCCCCGCCTCTGATTCCCCGCCTCTGATTCCCCGCCTCTGATTCCCCGCCTCTGATTCCCCACCTCTGATTCACTGCCTCCATTTCCGCTCAACTTTCCTGGCCTACGTTTCCCCACATATCTTTCCCCGCCTCTGAATTCCCGCCTCTGATTCCACGCCTCTGATTCCCCGCTTCTGAATCCCCAACTCTGATTCCCTGCCTCAGATTCCCCAGCTCTGATTCCCCGCCTTTGATTCCCCCCGTCTGATTCCCAGCCTCTGAATCCCCGTGTCTGATTTCCTGCCTCTGATTCCCTGCCTCTGATTCCCCATCTCTGATTCACCGCCTCTGATTCCCCACCTCTGATTCCCCATCTCTGATTCCGCACATCCAATTCCCTGCCTCTGATTCCCCAACTCTGATTCCCCACCTCTGATTCCCCAGCTCTGATTCCCCGCCTCAGATTCCCCGCTTCTGATTCCCTGCCTCTGATTCCCCGCCTCTGATTCCCTGCCTCTGATTCCCCATATCTGATTCCCCGCATCTGATTCCCCAACTCTGATTCCCCGCTTCTGATTCCCCAGCTCTGAATCCCCACCTCTGATTCCCCGCGTCTGATTCCCTGCCTCTGATTCCCCGCCTCTAATTCCCCATCTGTGATTCACAACTTCTGATGCCCCACCTCTGATTCCCCATATCTGATTCCCCGCCTCTGTTTCCCCGCCTCTGATTCCCTGCCTCTGATTCCCTGCCTCTGATTCCCAACCTCGGATTCCCCACCTCTGATTCCCCATATCTGATTCCCCGCCTCTGTTTCCCCGCCTCTGTTTCCCCGCCTCTGATTCCCCGCCTCTGTTTCCCTATATCTAATTGCCCACCTCTGATGCCCCAACTCTGATTCCCCGCCCCTGATTCCCCAGCTCTGATTCCCCTCCTCTGATTCCCTGCATCCGATTCCCCATATCTGATTCCCCGCCTCTGTTTCCCCGCCACTGATTCCCCGCCTCTGTTTCCCCATATCTGATTCCCCGCCTCTGATTCCCAACTATGATTCCCCGCCTCTGATTCCCCGCCTCTGATTCACCGCCTCCCTTTCCGTGCATCTTTCCTGGCCTACGTTTCCCCACATCTCTTTCCCCACCTCTGATTCCACGCCTCAGATTCGCCGTCTCTGATTTCCCGCCTCTGATTCCCTGCCTCTGATTCCCAACCTCTGATTCCACACCTCTGATTCCCCATATCTGATTCCCCGCCTCTATTTCCCCATATCTGATTCCCCGCCTCTGATTCCCCAACTCTGATTCCCCGCCTCTGATTCCCCAGCTCTGATTCCCCGCCTCTGATTCCCGGCGTCCGATTCCCTGCCTCTGATTCCCCGCCTCTGATTCCCCATCTCTGATTCACCACCTCTGATTCCCCACCTCTGATTCCCCATATCTAATTCCCCGCCTCTGTTGTCCCGCCTCTGATTCCCCGCCTCTGTTTCCCCATATCTGATTCCCCGCCTCTGAATCCCCAACTCTGATTCCCTTCCTCAGATTCCCCAGCTCTGATTCCCCGCCTTTGATTCCCCCCGTCTGATTCCCAGCCTCTGAATCCCCGTGTCTGATTTCCTGCCTCTGATTCCCCGCCTCTGATTCCCCATCTCTGATTCACCGCCTCTGATTCCCCACCTCTGATTCCCCATCTCTGATTCCGCACATCCAATTCCCTGCCTCTGATTCCCCAACTCTGATTCCCCACCTCTGATTCCCCAGCTCTGATTCCCCGCCTCAGATTCCCAGCTTCTGATTCCCTGCCTCTGATTCCCCGCCTCTGATTCCCTGCCTCTGATTCCCCATATCTGATTCCCCGCCTCTGATTCCCCAACTCTGATTCCCCGCTTCTGATTCCCCAGCTCTGAATCCCCGCCTCTGATTCCCCGCGTCTGATTCCCTGCCTCTGATTCCCCGCCATTAATTCCCCATCTGTGATTCACAACTTCTGATGCCCCACCTCTGATTCCCCATATCTGATTCCCCGCCTCTGTTTCCCCGCCTCTGATTCCCTGCCTCTGATTCCCTGCCTCTGATTCCCAACCTCGGATTCCCCACCTCTGATTCCCCATATCTGATTCCCCGCCTCTGTTTCCCCGCCTCTGTTACCCCGACTCTGATTCCCCGCCTCTGTTTCCCTATATCTAATTGCCCACCTCTGATGCCCCAACTCTGATTCCCCGCCCCTGATTCCACAGCTCTGATTCCCCGCCTCTGATTCCCTGCATCCAATTCCCCATATCTGATTCCCCGCCTCTGTTTCCCCGCCACTGATTCCCCGCCTCTGTTTCCCCATATCTGATTCCCCGCCTCTGATTCCCAACTATGATTCCCCGCCTCTGATTCCCCAGCTCTGATTCCCTGCCTCTGATTCCCCGCGTTCTATTCCCTGCCTCTGATTCCCCGCCTGTGATTCCCCATCACTGATTCACCACCTCTGATTCCCCACCTCTGATTCCCCATATCTAATTCCCCGCCTCTGTTTTCCCGCCTCTGATTCCCCGCCTCTGTTTCCCCATATCTGATTCCCCGCCTCTGAATCCCCAACTCTGATTCCCTGCCTCAGATTCCCCAGCTCTGATTCCCCGCCTTTGATTCCCCCCGTCTGATTCCCAGCCTCTGAATCCCCGTGTCTGATTTCCTGCCTCTGATTCCCCGCCTCTGATTCCCCATCTCTGATTCACCGCCTCTGATTCCCCACCTCTGATTCACTGCCTCCATTTCCGCTCAACTTTCCTGGCCTACGTTTCCCCACATATCTTTCCCCGCCTCTGAATTCCCGCCTCTGATTCCACGCCTCTGATTCCCCGCCTCTGATTCCCCGCCTCTGATTCCCCGCCTCTGATTCCCCGCCTCTGATTCCCCGCCTCTGATTCACCGCCTCTGATTCCCCGCCTATGTTTACCCGCCTCTGTTTACCCGCCTGTTTCCCCGCCTCAGATTCCCTGCCTCAGATTCCCTGCATCAGATTCCCTTCATCTGATTCCCTGCCTCTGATTCCCTGCCTCTGATTCCCCGCCTCTGATTCCCTGCCTCTGATTCCCCACCTCAGATTCCCCCCTCTGATTCCCCGCCTCTGATTCCCCGCCTCTGATTCCCCGCCTCTGAATCCACCCTCTGATTCCCCGCCTCTGATTCCCCGCCTCTGATTCCCCACATCAGATTCCCTGCCTCCGATTCCCTGCCTCAGATTCCCTGCCTCAGATTCCCTGCATCAGATTCCCTTCATCTGATTCCCTGCCTCTGATTCCCCGCCTCTGATTCCCCGCCACTGATTCGCCACCTCTGTCTCTACGCCTCTATTTTGCCTGCACTCTATCCCCTCCACTCTTTCCGTGCCTCTCTTTCCCTCCCTCAATTTCAACAACTCTGTTTGATCTGTTCTGTGTAACTCATTTTCAACATACAAGTTCCAACCACTATGTTTCGCCCATCTCTTTCGCCGCCTCTATTTGTGCACCTATGTTTACCCGCTTCTGTTTACCCGCCTGTTTCCCCACATCTCTTTCCACACCTCTGATTCCACGCCTCTGATTCGCCGCCTCTGATTGCTCCCCTCTGATTCCCTGCCTCTGATTCCCCGCCTCTGATTCGCCGCCTCTGATTCACCGCCTCTGATTCACCGCCTCCCTTTCCGCGCAACTTTCCTGGCCTACGTTTCCCCACATCTCTTTCCCCACCTCTGATTCCACGCCTCAGATTCGCCGTCTCTGATTTCCCGCCTCTGATTCCCTGCCTCTGATTCCCCGCCTCTGATTCCCCGCCTCTGATTCCCCCCTCTGATTCCCCGCCTCTGATTCCCCACCTCTGATTCCCCGCCTCTGATTCCCTGCCTCTCTTTCCCTGCCTCTATTTCCGTGCCTCTTTCTCTGCATCTCGTTTCCCAAATCTCATTTCCCCCTTCTGATAACCCTCATCAGATTCCCTGCCACAGATTCCCTGCCTCAGATTCCCTGCCTCAGATTCCCTGCATCAGATTCCCTTCATCTGATTCCCTGCCTCTGATTCCCCGCCTCTGATTCCCCACCTCTGACTCCCTGCCTCAGATTCCCTGCCTCTGATTCCCTGCCTCTGATTCCCTGCCTCTGATTTCCTGCATCTGATTGCCCGCCTATGATTCTCCGCCTCTGATTCCCCGCCTCTGATTCCCCGCCTCTGATTCCCCGCCTCTGATTCCCCGCATCTGATTCCCTGCCTCTGATAACCTGCCTCTGATTCCCTGCCTCTGATTCCCTGCCTCTGAGTCCCCACCTCTGATTCCCCGCGTCCGATTCCGCACCCATGTTTCACCGCCTCTGTTGCTATGCTTCTGATTTCCCGGCTCAGATTCACCGGCTCTGATTCCGCACCTCTGATTCCACGCCTCTCTTTCTGTGTCTCTGATTCCCCGCCTCTGATTCCATGCCTCTGATTACCCGCCTCTGATACCCTGCCTCTCTTTCCCTGCCTCTATTTCCGTGCCTCTATCTCTGCATCTCGTTTCCCACATCTCATTTCCCCCTTCTGATAACCCGCGTCTGATTCCCTGCCTCTGATTCCCCGCCATTAATTCCCCATCTGTGATTCACAACTTCTGATGCCCCACCTCTGATTCCCCATATCTGATTCCCCGCCTCTGTTTCCCCGCCTCTGATTCCCTGCCTCTGATTCCCTGCCTCTGATTCCCAACCTCGGATTCCCCACCTCTGATTCCCCATATCTGATTCCCCGCCTCTGTTTCCCCGCCTCTGTTTCCCCGACTCTGATTCCCCGCCTCTGTTTCCCTATATCTAATTGCCCACCTCTGATGCCCCAACTCTGATTCCCCACCCCTGATTCCACAGCTCTGATTCCCCGCCTCTGATTCCCTGCATCCAATTCCCCATATCTGATTCCCCGCCTCTGTTTCCCCGCCACTGATTCCCCGCCTCTGTTTCCCCATATCTGATTCCCCGCCTCTGATTCCCAACTATGATTCCCCGCCTCTGATTCCCCAGCTCTGATTCCCTGCCTCTGATTCCCCGCGTTCTATTCCCTGCCTCTGATTCCCCGCCTGTGATTCCCCATCACTGATTCACCACCTCTGATTCCCCACCTCTGATTCCCCATATCTAATTCCCCGCCTCTGTTTTCCCGCCTCTGATTCCCCGCCTCTGTTTCCCCATATCTGATTCCCCGCCTCTGAATCCCCAACTCTGATTCCCTGCCTCAGATTCCCCAGCTCTGATTCCCCGCCTTTGATTCCCCCCGTCTGATTCCCAGCCTCTGAATCCCCGTGTCTGATTTCCTGCCTCTGATTCCCCGCCTCTGATTCCCCATCTCTGATTCACCGCCTCTGATTCCCCACCTCTGATTCACTGCCTCCATTTCCGCTCAACTTTCCTGGCCTACGTTTCCCCACATATCTTTCCCCGCCTCTGAATTCCCGCCTCTGATTCCACGCCTCTGATTCCCCGCCTCTGATTCCCCGCCTCTGATTCCCCGCCTCTGATTCCCCGCCTCTGATTCCCCGCCTCTGATTCACCGCCTCTGATTCCCCGCCTATGTTTACCCGCCTCTGTTTACCCGCCTGTTTCCCCGCCTCAGATTCCCTGCCTCAGATTCCCTGCATCAGATTCCCTTCATCTGATTCCCTGCCTCTGATTCCCTGCCTCTGATTCCCCGCCTCTGATTCCCTGCCTCTGATTCCCCACCTCAGATTCCCCCCTCTGATTCCCCGCCTCTGATTCCCCGCCTCTGATTCCCCGCCTCTGAATCCACCCTCTGATTCCCCGCCTCTGATTCCCCGCCTCTGATTCCCCACATCAGATTCCCTGCCTCCGATTCCCTGCCTCAGATTCCCTGCCTCAGATTCCCTGCATCAGATTCCCTTCATCTGATTCCCTGCCTCTGATTCCCCGCCTCTGATTCCCCGCCACTGATTCGCCACCTCTGTCTCTACGCCTCTATTTTGCCTGCACTCTATCCCCTCCACTCTTTCCGTGCCTCTCTTTCCCTCCCTCAATTTCAACAACTCTGTTTGATCTGTTCTGTGTAACTCATTTTCAACATACAAGTTCCAACCACTATGTTTCGCCCATCTCTTTCGCCGCCTCTATTTGTGCACCTATGTTTACCCGCTTCTGTTTACCCGCCTGTTTCCCCACATCTCTTTCCACACCTCTGATTCCACGCCTCTGATTCGCCGCCTCTGATTGCTCCCCTCTGATTCCCTGCCTCTGATTCCCCGCCTCTGATTCGCCGCCTCTGATTCACCGCCTCTGATTCACCGCCTCCCTTTCCGCGCAACTTTCCTGGCCTACGTTTCCCCACATCTCTTTCCCCACCTCTGATTCCACGCCTCAGATTCGCCGTCTCTGATTTCCCGCCTCTGATTCCCTGCCTCTGATTCCCCGCCTCTGATTCCCCGCCTCTGATTCCCCCCTCTGATTCCCCGCCTCTGATTCCCCACCTCTGATTCCCCGCCTCTGATTCCCTGCCTCTCTTTCCCTGCCTCTATTTCCGTGCCTCTTTCTCTGCATCTCGTTTCCCAAATCTCATTTCCCCCTTCTGATAACCATCATCAGATTCCCTGCCACAGATTCCCTGCCTCAGATTCCCTGCCTCAGATTCCCTGCATCAGATTCCCTTCATCTGATTCCCTGCCTCTGATTCCCCGCCTCTGATTCCCCACCTCTGACTCCCTGCCTCAGATTCCCTGCCTCTGATTCCCTGCCTCTGATTCCCTGCCTCTGATTTCCTGCATCTGATTGCCTGCCTATGATTCTCCGCCTCTGATTCCCCGCCTCTGATTCCCCGCCTCTGATTCCCCGCCTCTGATTCCCCGCATCTGATTCCCTGCCTCTGATAACCTGCCTCTGATTCCCTGCCTCTGATTCCCTGCCTCTGAGTGCCCACCTCTGATTCCCCGCGTCCGATTCCGCACCCATGTTTCACCGCCTCTGTTGCTATGCTTCTGATTTCCCGGCTCAGATTCACCGGCTCTGATTCCGCACCTCTGATTCCACGCCTCTCTTTCTGTGTCTCTGATTCCCCGCCTCTGATTCCATGCCTCTGATTACCCGCCTCTGATACCCTGCCTCTCTTTCCCTGCCTCTATTTCCGTGCCTCTATCTCTGCATCTCGTTTCCCACATCTCATTTCCCCCTTCTGATAACCCGCATCAGATTTTCTGCCACAGATTCCCTGCCTCAGATTCCCTACCTCAGATTCCCTGCATCTGATTGCCCGCCTCTGATTCCCTGCCTCTGATTCCCTGCCTCTGATTCCCTGCATCTGATTGCCCGCCTCTGATTCCCTGCCTCTGATTCCCCGCCTCTGATTCCCCGCCTCTGATTCCCCGCCTCTGATTCCCCACCTCTGATTCCCCACTTCTGATTCCCCGCCTCTGATTCCCCGCCTCTGATTCCCCACCTCTGATTCCCCGCCTCTGATTCCCCACCTCTGATTCACTGCCTCCATTTCCGCTCAACTTTCCTGGCCTACGTTTCCCCACATATCTTTCCCCGCCTCTGAATTCCCGCCTCTGATTCCACGACTCTGATTCCCCGCCTCTGATTCCCCACCTCTGATTCCCCACCTCTGATTCCCCTCCTCTGATACCCCGCTTCTGATTCCCCACCTCTGATTCCCCGCATCTGATTCCCCGCATCTGATTCCCCGCCTCTGATTCCCCGCCTCTGATTCCCCGCCTCTGATTCCCCGCCTCTGATTCCATGCCTCTGATTCCCCGCCTATGTTTACCCGCCTCTGTTTACCCGCCTGTTTCCCCGCCTCAGATGCCCTGCCTCAGATTCACTGCATCAGATTCCCTTCATCTGATTCCCTGCCTCTGATTCCCCGCCTCTGTTTACCCGACTGTTTCCCCGCCTCTGATTCACCACCTCATATTCGCCATCTCAGGTTCCCTGCCTCAGATTCCCTGCCTCAGATTCCCTGCATCAGATTCCCTTCATTTGATTCCCTGCGTCTGATTCCCTGCCTCTGATTCCCTGCATCTGATTCCCCGCCTCTGATTCCCCGCCTCTGATTCGCCGCCTCTGATTCACCGCCTCCCTATCCGCGCAACTTTCCTGGCCTACGTTTCCCCACATCTCTTTCCCCACCTCTGATTCCACGCCTCAGATTCGCCGTCTCTGATTTCCCGCCTCTGATTCCCTGCCTCTGATTCCCCGCCTCTGATTCCCTGCCTCTGATTCCCCCCTCTGATTCCCCGCCTCTGATTCCCCACCTCTGATTCCCCGCCTCTGATTCCCTGCCTCTCTTTCCCTGCCTCTATTTCCGTGCCTCTTTCTCTGCATCTCGTTTCCCAAATCTCATTTCCCCCTTCTGATAACCCTCATCAGATTCCCTGCCACAGATTCCCTGCCTCAGATTCCCTGCCTCAGATTCCCTGCATCAGATTCCCTTCATCTGATTCCCTGCCTCTGATTCCCCGCCTCTGATTCCCCACCTCTGATTCCCTGCCTCAGATTCCCTGCCTCTGATTCCCTGCCTCTGATTTCCTGCATCTGATTGCCCGCCTATGATTCTCCGCCTCTGATTCCCCGCCTCTGATTCCCCGCCTCTGATTCCCCGCCTCTGATTCCCCGCCTCTGATTCCCCGCATCTGATTCCCTGCCTCTGATAACCTGCCTCTGATTCCCTGCCTCTGATTCCCTGCCTCTGAGTCCCCAACTCTGATTCCCCGCGTCCGATTCCGCACCCATGTTTCACCGCCTCTGTTGCTATGCTTCTGATTTCCCGGCTCAGATTCACCGGCTCTGATTCCGCACCTCTGATTCCACGCCTCTCTTTCTGTGTCTCTGATTCCCCGCCTCTGATTCCATGCCTCTGATTACCCGCCTCTGATACCCTGCCTCTCTTTCCCTGCCTCTATTTCCGTGCCTCTTTCTCTGCATCTCGTTTCCCACATCTCATTTCCCCCTTCTGATAACCCGCATCAGATTTTCTGCCACAGATTCCCTGCCTCAGATTCCCTACCTCAGATTCCCTGCATCTGATTGCCCGCCTCTGATTCCCTGCCTCTGATTCCCTGCCTCTGATTCCCTGCATCTGATTGCCCGCCTCTGATTCCCTGCCTCTGATTCCCCGCCTCTTATTCCCCGCCTCTGATTCCCCGCCTCTGATTCCCCACCTCTGATTCCCCACTTCTGATTCCCCACCTCTGATTCCCCGCCTCTGATTCCCCGCCTCTGATTCCCCGCCTCTGATTCCCCACCTCTGATTCACCGCCTCCATTTCCGCTCAACTTTCCTGGCCTACGTTTCCCCACATATCTTTCCCAGCCTCTGATTTCCCGCCTCTGATTCCACGCCTCTGATTCCCCGCCTCTGATTCCCCACCTCTGATTCCCCGCCTCTGATTCCCCTCCTCTGATACCCCGCTTCTGATTCCCCACCTTTGATTCCCCGCATCTGATTCCCCGCATCTGATTCCCCGCCTCTGATTCCCCGCCTCTGATTCCCCGCCTCTGATTCCCCGCCTCTGATTCCACGCCTCTGATTCCCCGCCTATGTTTACCCGCCTCTGTTTACCCGCCTGTTTCCCCGCCTCAGATTCCCTGCCTCAGATTCACTGCATCAGATTCCCTTCATCTGATTCCCTGCCTCTGATTCCCCGCCTCTGTTTACCCGACTGTTTCCCCGCCTCTGATTCACCACCTCATATTCGGCATCTCAGGTTCCCTGCCTCAGATTCCCTGCCTCAGATTCCCTGCATCAGATTCCCTTCATTTGATTCCCTGCGTCTGATTCCCTGCCTCTGATTCCCTGCATCTGATTCCCCGCCTCTGATTCCCCGCCTCTGATTCCCCGCCTCTGATTCCCCACCTCTGATTCCCCACTTCTGATTCCCCGCCTCTGATTCCCCGCCTCTGATTCCCCGCCTCTGATTCACCGCCTCTGATTCCCCGCCTCTGATTCCCCACCTCTGATTCCCCACTTCTGATTGCCCGCCTGTGATTCCACGCCTCTGATTCCCCGCCTCTGATTCCCTACCTCTGATTCCCCACTTCTGATTCCCCACCTCTGATTCCCCGCCTCTGATTCCACGCCTCTGATTCCCCACTTCTGAATCCCCACCTCTGATTCTCCGCCTCTGATACCCTGCCTCTGATAACTTTTTACTGATTCCCTGCCGCAGATTCCCTGCCTCCGATTCCCTGCCTCAGATTCCCTGCCTCAGATTCCCTGCATCAGATTCCCTTCATCTGATTCCCCGCCTCTGATTCCCCACCTCTGTCTCTACGCCTCTATTTTGCCTGCACTCTTTCCCCTCCACTCTTTCTGTGCCTCTCTTTCCCTCCCTCAATTTCAACAACTCTGTTTGATCTGTTCTGTGTACCTAATTTTCAACACACAAGTTCCAACCACTATGTTTCGCCCATCTCTTTCGCTGCCTCTATTTATGCAGCTATGTTTACCCGCTTCTGTTTACCCGCCTGATTCCCCACATCTCTTTCCCCACCTCTGATTCCACGCCTCTGATTCCCCGCCTCTGATTCCCCGCCTCTGATTCCCCGCCTCTGATTCCCCTCCTCTGATACCCCGCTTCTGATTCCCCACCTCTGATTCCCCGCATCTGATTCCCCGCATCTGATTCCCCGCCTCTGATTCCCCGCCTCTGATTCCCCGCCTCTGATTCCCCGCCTCTGATTCCATGCCTCTGATTCCCCGCCTATGTTTACCCGCCTCTGTTTACCCGCCTGTTTCCCCGCCTCAGATTCCCTGCCTCAGATTCACTGCATCAGATTCCCTTCATCTGATTCCCTGCCTCTGATTCCCCGCCTCTGTTTACCCGACTGTTTCCCCGCCTCTGATTCACCACCTCATATTCGCCATCTCAGGTTCCCTGCCTCAGATTCCCTGCCTCAGATTCCCTGCATCAGATTCCCTTCATTTGATTCCCTGCGTCTGATTCCCTGCCTCTGATTCCCTGCATCTGATTCCCCGCCTCTGATTCCCCGCCTCTGATTCGCCGCCTCTGATTCACCGCCTCCCTTTCCGCGCAACTTTCCTGGCCTACGTTTCCCCACATCTCTTTCCCCACCTCTGATTCCACGCCTCAGATTCGCCGTCTCTGATTTCCCGCCTCTGATTCCCTGCCTCTGATTCCCCGCCTCTGATTCCCTGCCTCTGATTCCCCCCTCTGATTCCCCGCCTCTGATTCCCCACCTCTGATTCCCCGCCTCTGATTCCCTGCCTCTCTTTCCCTGCCTCTATTTCCGTGCCTCTTTCTCTGCATCTCGTTTCCCAAATCTCATTTCCCCCTTCTGATAACCCTCATCAGATTCCCTGCCACAGATTCCCTGCCTCAGATTCCCTGCCTCAGATTCCCTGCATCAGATTCCCTTCATCTGATTCCCTGCCTCTGATTCCCCGCCTCTGATTCCCCACCTCTGACTCCCTGCCTCAGATTCCCTGCCTCTGATTCCCTGCCTCTGATTCCCTGCCTCTGATTTCCGGCATCTGATTGCCCGCCTATGATTCTCCGCCTCTGATTCCCCGCCTCTGATTCCCCGCCTCTGATTCCCCGCCTCTGATTCCCCGCCTCTGATTCCCCGCATCTGATTCCCTGCCTCTGATAACCTGCCTCTGATTCCCTGCCTCTGATTCCCTGCCTCTGAGTCCCCACCTCTGATTCCCCGCGTCCGATTCCGCACCCATGTTTCACCGCCTCTGTTGCTATGCTTCTGATTTCCCGGCTCAGATTCACCGGCTCTGATTCCGCACCTCTGATTCCACGCCTCTCTTTCTGTGTCTCTGATTCCCCGCCTCTGATTCCATGCCTCTGATTACCCGCCTCTGATACCCTGCCTCTCTTTCCCTGCCTCTATTTCCGTGCCTCTTTCTCTGCATCTCGTTTCCCACATCTCATTTCCCCCTTCTGATAACCCGCATCAGATTTTCTGCCACAGATTCCCTGCCTCAGATTCCCTACCTCAGATTCCCTGCATCTGATTGCCCGCCTCTGATTCCCTGCCTCTGATTCCCTGCCTCTGATTCCCTGCATCTGATTGCCCGCCTCTGATTCCCTGCCTCTGATTCCCCGCCTCTGATTCCCCGCCTCTGATTCCCCGCCTCTGATTCCCCACCTCTGATTCCCCACTTCTGATTCCCCGCCTCTGATTCCCCGCCTCTGATTCCCCGCCTCTGATTCCCCGCCTCTGATTCCCCACCTCTGATTCACCGCCTCCATTTCCGCTCAACTTTCCTGGCCTACGTTTCCCCACATATCTTTCCCCGCCTCTGAATTCCCGCCTCTGATTCCACGCCTCTGATTCCCTGCCTCTGATTCCCCACCTCTGATTCCCCGCCTCTGATTCCCCTCCTCTGATACCCCGCTTCTGAATCCCCACCTCTGATTCCCCGCATCTGATTCCCCGCATCTGATTCCCCGCCTCTGATTCCCCGCCTCTGATTCCCCGCCTCTGATTCCCCGCCTCTGATTCTACGCCTCTGATTCCCCGCCTATGTTTACCCGCCTCTGTTTACCCGCCTGTTTCCCCGCCTCAGATTCCCTGCCTCAGATTCACTGCATCAGATTCCCTTCATCTGATTCCCTGCCTCTGATTCCCCGCCTCTGTTTACCCGACTGTTTCCCCGCCTCTGATTCACCACCTCATATTCGGCATCTCAGGTTCCCTGCCTCAGATTCCCTGCCTCAGATTCCCTGCATCAGATTCCCTTCATTTGATTCCCTGCGTCTGATTCCCTGCCTCTGATTCCCTGCATCTGATTCCCCGCCTCTGATTCCCCGCCTCTGATTCCCCGCCTCTGATTCCCCACCTCTGATTCCCCACTTCTGATTCCCCGCCTCTGATTCCCCGCCTCTGATTCCCCGCCTCTGATTCACCGCCTCTGATTCCCCGCCTCTGATTCCCCACCTCTGATTCCCCACTTCTGATTGCCCGCCTCTGATTCCACGCCTCTGATTCCCCGCCTCTGATTCCCCACCTCTGATTCCCCACTTCTGATTCCCCACCTCTGATTCCCCGCCTCTGATTCCACGCCTCTGATTCCCCACTTCTGAATCCCCACCTCTGATTCTCCGCCTCTGATACCCTGCCTCTGATAACTTTTTACTGATTCCCTGCCGCAGATTCCCTGCCTCCGATTCCCTGCCTCAGATTCCCTGCCTCAGATTCCCTGCATCAGATTCCCTTCATCTGATTCCCCGCCTCTGATTCCCCACCTCTGTCTCTACGCCTCTATTTTGCCTGCACTCTTTCCCCTCCACTCTTTCTGTGCCTCTCTTTCCCTCCCTCAATTTCAACAACTCTGTTTGATCTGTTCTGTGTACCTAATTTTCAACACACAAGTTCCAACCACTATGTTTCGCCCATCTCTTTCGCTGCCTCTATTTATGCAGCTATGTTTACCCGCTTCTGTTTACCCGCCTGATTCCCCACATCTCTTTCCCCACCTCTGATTCCACGCCTCTGATTCCCCGCCTCTGATTCCCCGCCTCTGATTCCCCCGCCTCTGATTCACCGCCTCCCTTTCCGCGCAACTTTCCTGGCCTACGTTTCCCCACATCTCTTTCCCCACCTCTGATTCCACGCCACAGATTCGCCGCCTCTGATTTCCCGCCTCTGATTCCCTGCCTCTGATTCCCTGCCTCTGATTCCCCACCTCTGATTCCCCCCTCTGATTCCCCGCCTGATTCCCAGCCTCTGATTCCCCACCTCTGATTCCCCGCCTCTCTTTCTGTGTCTCTGATTCCCCGCCTCTGATTCCACGCCTCTGATTACCCGCCTCTGATACACTGCCTCTCTTTCCCTGCCTCTATTTCCGTGCCTCTTTCTCTGCATCTCGTTTCCAACATCTCATTTCCCCCTTCTGATAACCCGCACCAGATTCCCTGCCACAGATTCCCTGCCTCAGATACCCTGCCTCAGATTCCCTGCATCAGATTCCCTTCATCTGATTCCCTGCCTCTGATTCCCCGCGGCTGATTCCCTGCCTCTGATTCCCCGCCTCTGTTTACCCGACTGTTTCCCCGCCTCTGATTCACCACCTCATATTCGCCATCTCAGGTTCCCTGCCTCTGATTCCCTGCCTCTGATTCCCTGCCTCTGATTCCCTGCATCTGATTGCCCGCCTCTGATACCCTGCCTCTGATTCCCCGCCTCTGATTCCCCGCCTCTGATTCCCAGCCTCTGATTTCCCACCTCTGATTCCCCACTTCTGATTCCCCGCCTCTGATTCCCCGTCTCTGATTCCACGCCTCTGATTCCCCGCCTCTGATTCCGCGCCTCTGATTCCCCGCCTCTGATACCCCGCCTCTGATTCCCCGCCTCCGATTCCCTGCATCTGATTCCCCGCCTCAGATTCCCCGCCTCTGATTCCCCGACTCTGATTCCCCGCCTCTGATTCCCCGCCTCTGATTCCCCGCCTCTGATTCCCCGCCTATGTTTACCTGCCCTGATTCCCCATCTCTGTTTCACCGCCTTTGATTCGCCACCTCTGATTCCCCATATCTGATTCCCCGCCTCTGTTTCCCCGCCTCTGATTCCCTGCCTCTGATTCCCAACCTCTGATTCCACACCTCTGACTCCCCATATCTGATTCCCCGCCTCTATTTCCACATATCTGATTCCCCGCCTCTGATTCCCCAACTCTGATTCCCCGCCTCTGTTTCCCCAGCTCTGATTCCCCGCCTCTGATTCCCCAACTCTGATTCCCCGCCTATGTTTACCCGCCTCTGTTTACCCGCCTGTTTCCCCGCCTCAGATTCCCTGCCTCAGATTCACTGCATCAGATTCCCTTCATCTGATTCCCTGCCTCTGATTCCCCGCCTCTGTTTACCCGACTGTTTCCCCGCCTCTGATTCACCACCTCATATTCGCCATCTCAGGTTCCCTGCCTCAGATTCCCTGCCTCAGATTCCCTGCATCAGATTCCCTTCATTTGATTCCCTGCGTCTGATTCCCTGCCTCTGATTCCCTGCATCTGATTCCCCGCCTCTGATTCCCCGCCTCTGATTCGCCGCCTCTGATTCACCGCCTCCCTTTCCGCGCAACTTTCCTGGCCTACGTTTCCCCACATCTCTTTCCCCACCTCTGATTCCACGCCTCAGATTCGCCGTCTCTGATTTCCCGCCTCTGATTCCCTGCCTCTGATTCCCCGCCTCTGATTCCCTGCCTCTGATTCCCCCCTCTGATTCCCCGCCTCTGATTCCCCACCTCTGATTCCCCGCCTCTGATTCCCTGCCTCTCTTTCCCTGCCTCTATTTCCGTGCCTCTTTCTCTGCATCTCGTTTCCCAAATCTCATTTCCCCCTTCTGATAACCCTCATCAGATTCCCTGCCACAGATTCCCTGCCTCAGATTCCCTGCCTCAGATTCCCTGCATCAGATTCCCTTCATCTGATTCCCTGCCTCTGATTCCCCGCCTCTGATTCCCCACCTCTGACTCCCTGCCTCAGATTCCCTGCCTCTGATTCCCTTCCTCTGATTCCCTGCCTCTGATTTCCGGCATCTGATTGCCCGCCTATGATTCTCCGCCTCTGATTCCCCGCCTCTGATTCCCCGCCTCTGATTCCCCGCCTCTGATTCCCCGCCTCTGATTCCCCGCATCTGATTCCCTGCCTCTGATAACCTGCCTCTGATTCCCTGCCTCTGATTCCCTGCCTCTGAGTCCCCACCTCTGATTCCCCGCGTCCGATTCCGCACCCATGTTTCACCGCCTCTGTTGCTATGCTTCTGATTTCCCGGCTCAGATTCACCGGCTCTGATTCCGCACCTCTGATTCCACGCCTCTCTTTCTGTGTCTCTGATTCCCCGCCTCTGATTCCATGCCTCTGATTACCCGCCTCTGATACCCTGCCTCTCTTTCCCTGCCTCTATTTCCGTGCCTCTTTCTCTGCATCTCGTTTCCCACATCTCATTTCCCCCTTCTGATAACCCGCATCAGATTTTCTGCCACAGATTCCCTGCCTCAGATTCCCTACCTCAGATTCCCTGCATCTGATTGCCCGCCTCTGATTCCCTGCCTCTGATTCCCTGCCTCTGATTCCCTGCATCTGATTGCCCGCCTCTGATTCCCTGCCTCTGATTCCCCGCCTCTGATTCCCCGCCTCTGATTCCCCGCCTCTGATTCCCCACCTCTGATTCCCCACTTCTGATTCCCCGCCTCTGATTCCCCGCCTCTGATTCCCCGCCTCTGATTCCCCGCCTCTGATTCCCCACCTCTGATTCACCGCCTCCATTTCCGCTCAACTTTCCTGGCCTACGTTTCCCCACATATCTTTCCCCGCCTCTGAATTCCCGCCTCTGATTCCACGCCTCTGATTCCCTGCCTCTGATTCCCCACCTCTGATTCCCCGCCTCTGATTCCCCTCCTCTGATACCCCGCTTCTGATTCCCCACCTCTGATTCCCCGCATCTGATTCCCCGCATCTGATTCCCCGCCTCTGATTCCCCGCCTCTGATTCCCCGCCTCTGATTCCCCGCCTCTGATTCCACGCCTCTGATTCCCCACCTATGTTTACCCGCCTCTGTTTACCCGCCTGTTTCCCCGCCTCAGATTCCCTGCCTCAGATTCACTGCATCAGATTCCCTTCATCTGATTCCCTGCCTCTGATTCCCCGCCTCTGTTTACCCGACTGTTTCCCCGCCTCTGATTCACCACCTCATATTCGGCATCTCAGGTTCCCTGCCTCAGATTCCCTGCCTCAGATTCCCTGCATCAGATTCCCTTCATTTGATTCCCTGCGTCTGATTCCCTGCCTCTGATTCCCTGCATCTGATTCCCCGCCTCTGATTCCCCGCCTCTGATTCCCCGCCTCTGATTCCCCACCTCTGATTCCCCACTTCTGATTCCCCGCCTCTGATTCCCCGCCTCTGATTCCCCGCCTCTGATTCACCGCCTCTGATTCCCCGCCTCTGATTCCCCACCTCTGATTCCCCACTTCTGATTGCCCGCCTCTGATTCCACGCCTCTGATTCCCCGCCTCTGATTCCCCACCTCTGATTCCCCACTTCTGATTCCCCACCTCTGATTCCCCGCCTCTGATTCCACGCCTCTGATTCCCCACTTCTGAATCCCCACCTCTGATTCTCCGCCTCTGATACCCTGCCTCTGATAACTTTTTACTGATTCCCTGCCGCAGATTCCCTGCCTCCGATTCCCTGCCTCAGATTCCCTGCCTCAGATTCCCTGCATCAGATTCCCTTCATCTGATTCCCCGCCTCTGATTCCCCACCTCTGTCTCTACGCCTCTATTTTGACTGCACTCTTTCCCCTCCACTCTTTCTGTGCCTCTCTTTCCCTCCCTCAATTTCAACAACTCTGTTTGATCTGTTCTGTGTACCTAATTTTCAACACACAAGTTCCAACCACTATGTTTCGCCCATCTCTTTCGCTGCCTCTATTTATGCAGCTATGTTTACCCGCTTCTGTTTACCCGCCTGATTCCCCACATCTCTTTCCCCACCTCTGATTCCACGCCTCTGATTCCCCGCCTCTGATTCCCCGCCTCTGATTCCCCCGCCTCTGATTCACCGCCTCCCTTTCCGCGCAACTTTCCTGGCCTACGTTTCCCCACATCTCTTTCCCCACCTCTGATTCCACGCCACAGATTCGCCGCCTCTGATTTCCCGCCTCTGATTCCCTGCCTCTGATTCCCTGCCTCTGATTCCCCACCTCTGATTCCCCCCTCTGATTCCCCGCCTGATTCCCAGCCTCTGATTCCCCACCTCTGATTCCCCGCCTCTCTTTCTGTGTCTCTGATTCCCCGCCTCTGATTCCACGCCTCTGATTACCCGCCTCTGATACACTGCCTCTCTTTCCCTGCCTCTATTTCCGTGCCTCTTTCTCTGCATCTCGTTTCCAACATCTCATTTCCCCCTTCTGATAACCCGCACCAGATTCCCTGCCACAGATTCCCTGCCTCAGATACCCTGCCTCAGATTCCCTGCATCAGATTCCCTTCATCTGATTCCCTGCCTCTGATTCCCCGCGGCTGATTCCCTGCCTCTGATTCCCCGCCTCTGTTTACCCGACTGTTTCCCCGCCTCTGATTCACCACCTCATATTCGCCATCTCAGGTTCCCTGCCTCTGATTCCCTGCCTCTGATTCCCTGCCTCTGATTCCCTGCATCTGATTGCCCGCCTCTGATACCCTGCCTCTGATTCCCCGCCTCTGATTCCCCGCCTCTGATTCCCAGCCTCTGATTTCCCACCTCTGATTCCCCACTTCTGATTCCCCGCCTCTGATTCCCCGTCTCTGATTCCACGCCTCTGATTCCCCGCCTCTGATTCCGCGCCTCTGATTCCCCGCCTCTGATACCCCGCCTCTGATTCCCCGCCTCCGATTCCCTGCATCTGATTCCCCGCCTCAGATTCCCCGCCTCTGATTCCCCGACTCTGATTCCCCGCCTCTGATTCCCCGCCTCTGATTCCCCGCCTCTGATTCCCCGCCTATGTTTACCTGCCCTGATTCCCCATCTCTGTTTCACCGCCTTTGATTCGCCACCTCTGATTCCCCATATCTGATTCCCCGCCTCTGTTTCCCCGCCTCTGATTCCCTGCCTCTGATTCCCAACCTCTGATTCCACACCTCTGACTCCCCATATCTGATTCCCCGCCTCTATTTCCACATATCTGATTCCCCGCCTCTGATTCCCCAACTCTGATTCCCCGCCTCTGTTTCCCCAGCTCTGATTCCCCGCCTCTGATTCCCGGCGTCCGATTCCCTGCCTCTGATTCCCCGCCTCTGATTCCCCATTTCTGATTCACCACCTCTGATTCCCCACCTCTGATTCCCCATATCTAATTCCCCGCCTCTGTTTTCCCGCCTCTGATTCCCCGCCTCTGTTTCCCCATATCTGATTCCCCGCCTCTGAACCCCCAACTCTGATACCCTGCTTCAGATTCCCCAGCTCTGATTCCCCGCCTTTGATTCCCCCCGTCTGCTTCCCAGCCTCTGAATCCCCGTGTCTGATTTCCTGCCTCTGATTCCCCGCCTCTGATTCCCCATCTCTGATTCACCGCCTCTGATTCCCCACCTCTGATTCCCCATCTCTGATTCCGCACATCCAATTCCCTGCCTCTGATTCCCCAACTCTAATTCCCCACCTCTGATTCCCCAGCTCTGATTCCCCGCCTCTGTTTCCCCGCCTCTGATTCCCCACCTCTGATTCCCTGCCTCTGATTCCCAACCTCGGATTCCCCACCTCTGATTCCCCATATCTGATTCCCCGCCTCTGTTTCCCCGCCTTTGTTTCCCCGCCTCTGATTCCCCGCCTCTGTTTCCCTATATCTAATTCCCCACCTCTGATGCCCCAACTCTGATTCCCCGCCACTGATTCCCCAGCTCTGATTCCCCGCCTCTGATTCCCTGCATCCGATTCCCCATATCTGATTCCCCGCCTCTGTTTCCCCGCCACTGATTCCCCGCCTCTGTTTCCCCATATCTGATTCCCCGCCTCTGATTCCCAACTATGATTCCCCGCCTCTGATTCCCCAGCTCTGATTCCCTGCCTCTGATTCCCCGCGTTCTATTCCCTGCCTCTGATTCCCCGCCTGTGATTCCCCATCACTGATTCACCACCTATGATTCCCCACCTCTGATTCCCCATATCTAATTCCCCGCCTCTGTTTTCCCGCCTCTGATTCCCCGCCTCTGTTTCCCCATATCTGATTCCCCGCCTCTGAATCCCCAACTCTGATTCCCTGCCTCAGATTCCCCAGCTCTGATTCCCCGCCTTTGATTCCCCCCGTCTGATTCCCAGCCTCTGAATCCCCGTGTCTGATTTCCTGCCTCTGATTCCCCGCCTCTGATTCCCCATCTCTGATTCACCGCCTCTGATTCCCCACTTCTGATTCCCCATCTCTGATTCCGCACATCCAATTCCCTGCCTCTGATTCCCCAACTCTGATTCCCCACCTCTGATTCCCCAGCTCTGATTCCCCGCCTCAGATTCCCCGCGTCTGATTCCCTGCCTCTGATTCCCCGCCTCTGATTCCCTGCCTCTGATTCCCCATATCTGATTCCACGCCTCTAATTCCCCAACTCTGATTCCCTGCTTCTGTTTCCCCAGCTCTGAATCCCCGCCTCTGATTCCCCGCGTCTGATTCCATGCCTCTGATTCCCCGCCTCTAATTCCCCATCTGTGATTCACAACCTCCGATGCCCCACCTCTGATTCCCCATATCTGATTCCCCGCCTCTGTTTCCCCGCCTCTGATTCCCCGCCTCTGATTCCCCATATCTGATTCCCCGCCTCTGATTGCCCACCTCTGATTCCCCGCGTCTGATTCCCTGCCTCTGATTCCCCGCCTCTGATTCCCCATATCTGATTCACCACCTCTGATTCCCGGCCTCTGATTCCCCATCTCTGATTCCGCACATCCGATTCCCTGCCTATGATTCCCCACCTCTGATTCCCCGCCTCTGATTCCCCATATCTTATTCCCTGCCTGTTTCCCCGCCTCTGATTCCCCACCTCTGTTTCCCCATATCTGATTCCCCGCCTCTGATTCCCCAACTCTAATACCCTGCCTCTGATTCCCCAGCTCTGATTCCCCGCCTCTGATTCCCCGCATCTGATACCCTGCCTCTGATTCCCCGCCTCTGATTCCAGGCCTCTGATTTCCCGCATCTGATTCCCTGCCTCTGATTCCCCGCCTCTGATTCCAGGCCTCTGATCCCAGCATCTGATTCCGGCCTCTGATTCCCAGCCTCTGATCCCTGCTTCTGATTCTGATTCCCTGCCTCTGATTCCCAATCTCTGATTCCGCACATCTGATTCCCTGCCTCTGATTCCCCACCTCTGATTCCCCATATCTGATTCCCCGCCTCTGTTTCCCCGCCTCTGATTCCCCGCCTCTGTTTCCCCATATCTGATTCCCCGCCTCTGATTCCCCAACTCTGATTCCCCTCCTCTAATTCGCCAGCTATGATTCCCCGCCTCTGATTTCCTGCGTCTGATTCCCTGCCTCTGATTCCCAGCCTCTGATTCCCCTTCTCTGATTACCAACTCTTAATCCCCACCTCTGATTCCCCATCTCTGATTCCGCACATCCGATTCCCTGCCTCTGATTCCCTGCCTCTGATTCCCCGCCTCTGATTCGCAACCTCTAATTCCCCACCTCTGATTCCCCATATCTGATTCCCCGCCTCTGTTTCCCTGCCTCTGATTCCCGGCCTCTGTTTCCCCATATCTGATTCCCCGCCTCTGTTTTCCCGCCTCTGATTCCCTGCCTCTGATTCCCCATATCTGATTCCCCGCCTCTGATTCCCCAACTCTGATTCCCCGCCTCTGATTCCCCAGCTCTGAATCCCCGCCTCTGATTCCCCGCGTCTGATTCCCTGCCTCTGATTCCCCGCCTCTGATTCCCCATCTGTGATTCACAACCTCTGATGCCCCACCTCTGATTCCCCATATCTGATTCCCTGCCTCTGTTTCCCCGCCTCTGATTCCCCGCCTCTGATTCCCCATATCTGATTCCCCGCCTCTGATTGCCCACCTCTGATTCCCCGCGTCTGATTCCCTGCCTCTGATTCCCCGCCTCTGATTCCCCATCTCTGATTCACCACCTCTGATTCCCGGCCTCTGATTCCCCATCTCTGATTCCGCACATCCGATTCGCTGCCTATGATTCCACACCTCTGATTCCCCGCCTCTGATTCACCATATCTGATTCCCTGCCTCTGTTTCCCCGCCTCTGATTCCCCACCTCTGTTTCCCCATATCTGATTCCCCGCCTCTGATTCCCCAACTCTAATACCCCGCCTCTGATTCCCCAGCTCTGATTCCCCGCCTCTGATTCCCCGCATCTGATTCCCTGCCTCTGATTCCCCGCCTCTGATTCCAGGCCTCTGATTCCCAGCATCTGATTCCGGCCTCTGATTCCCGGCCTCTGATTCCCTGCTTCTGATTCTGATTCCCTGCCTCTGATTCCCCATCTCTGATTCCGCACATCTGATTCCTTGCCTCTGATTCCCCACCTCTGATTCCCCATATCTGATTCCCCGCCTGGGTTTCCCCGCCTCTGATTCCCCGCCTCTGTTTCCCAATATCTAAGTCCCCGCCTCTGATTCCCCAAATCTGATTCCCCACCTCTGATTCCCCAGCTCTGATTCCCCGCCTCTGATTCCCCGCATCTGATTCCTTGCATCTGATTCCAAGCCTCTGATTCCCTGCCTCTGATTCCCAACCTCTGATTCCCCACCTCTGATTCCCCATATCTGATTCCCCGCCTCTGTTTCCCCGCCTCGGATTCCCCGCCTCTGTTTCCCCATATCTGATTCCCGGCCTCTGATTCCCCGCCTCTGATTCCCCGCCTCTGATTTCCTGCCTCTGATTCCCCATCTCCGATTCCGCACATCTGATTCTCTTCCTCTGATTCCCCGCCTCTGATTCCCCGCCTCTGATTCCCTGCCTCTGATTCCCAACCTCGGATTCCCCACCTCTGATTCCCCATATCAGATTCCCCGCCTCTGTTTCCCCGCCTCTGTTTCCCCGCCTCTGATTCCCCGCCTCTGTTTCCCTATATCTAATTCCCCACCTCTGATGCCCCAACTCTGATTCCCCGCCTCTGATTCCCCAGCTCTGATTCCCCGCCTCTGATTCCCTGCATCCGATTCCCCATATCTGATTCCCCGCCTCTGTTTCCCCGCCACTGATTCCCCGCCTCTGTTTCCCCATATCTGATTCCCCGCCTCTGATTCCCAACTATGATTCCCCGCCTCTGATTCCCCAGCTCTGATTCTCTGCCTCTGATTCCCCGCCTGTGATTCCCCATCACTGATTCACCACCTCTGATTCCCCACCTCTGATTCCCCATATCTAATTCCCCGCCTCTGTTTTCCCGCCTCTGATTCCCCGCCTCTGTTTCCCCATATCTGATTCCCCGCCTCTGAATCCCCAACTCTGATTCCCTGCCTCAGATTCCCCAGCTCTGATTCCCCGCCTTTGATTCCCCCCGTCTGATTCCCAGCCTCTGAATCCCCGTGTCTGATTTCCTGCCTCTGATTCCCCGCCTCTGATTCCCCATCTCTGATTCACCGCCTCTGATTCCCCACCTCTGGTTCCCCATCTCTGATTCCACACATCCAATTCCCTGCCTCTGATTCACCAACTCTGATTCCCCTCCTCTGATTCCCCAGCTCTGATTCCCTGCCTCTGATTCCCCATATCTGATTCCCCGCCTCTGATTCCCCAACTCTGATTCCCCGCTTCTGATTCCCCAGCTCTGAATCCCCGCCTCTGATTCCCCCGTCTGATTCCCTGCCTCTGATTCCCCGCCTCTAATTCCCCATCTGTGATTCACAACCTCTGATGCCCCACCTCTGATTCCCCATATCTGATTCCCCGCCTCTGTTTCCCCGCCTCTGATTCCCCGCCTCTGATTCCCCATATCTGATTCCCCGCCTCTGATTGCCCACCTCTGATTCCCCGCGTCTGATTCCCTGCCTCTGATTCCCCGCCTCTGATTCCCCATATCTGATTCACCACTTCTGATTCCCGGCCTCTGATTCCCCATCTCTGATTCCGCACATCCGATTCCCTGCCTATGATTCCACACCTCTGATTCCCCGCCTCTGATTCCCCATATCTGATTCCCTGCCTCTGTTTCCCCGCCTCTGATTCCCCACCTCTGTTTCCCCATATCTGATTCCCCGCCTCTGATTCCCCAACTCTAATACCCTGCCTCTGATTCCCCAACTCTGATTCCCCGCCTCTGATTCCCCGCATCTGATTCCCTGCCTCTGATTCCCCGCCTCTGATTCCAGGCCTCTGATTTCCCGCATCTGATTCCCTGCCTCTGATTCCCCGCCTCTGATTCCAGGCCTCTGATTCCCAGCATCTGATTCCGGCCTCTGATTCCCGGCCTCTGATTCCCTGCTTCTGATTCTAATTCCCTGCCTCTGATTCCCCATCTCTGATTTCGCACATCTGATTCCCTGCCTCTGATTCCCCACCTCTGATTCCCCATATCTGATTCCCCGCCTCTGTTTCCCCGCCTCTGATTCCCCACCTCTGTTTCCCCATATCTGATTCCCCGCCTCTGATTCCCCAACTCTGATTCCCCTCCTCTAATTCGCCAGCTATGATTCCCCGCCTCTGATTCCCTGCGTCTGATTCCTTGCCTCTGATTCCCAGCCTCTGATTCCCCGCCTCTGATTCCCCATATCTGATTCCCCGCCTCTGATTGCCCACCTCTGATTCCCCGCGTCTGATTCCCTGCCTCTGATTCCCCGCCTCTGATTCCCCATATCTGATTCACCACCTCTGATTCCCGGCCTCTGATTCCCCATCTCTGATTCCGCACATCCGATTCCCTGCCTATGATTCCCCACCTCTGATTCCCCGCCTCTGATTCCCCATATCTTATTCCCTGCCTGTTTCCCCGCCTCTGATTCCCCACCTCTGTTTCCCCATATCTGATTCCCCGCCTCTGATTCCCCAACTCTAATACCCTGCCTCTGATTCCCCAGCTCTGATTCCCCGCCTCTGATTCCCCGCATCTGATACCCTGCCTCTGATTCCCCGCCTCTGATTCCAGGCCTCTGATTTCCCGCATCTGATTCCCTGCCTCTGATTCCCCGCCTCTGATTCCAGGCCTCTGATCCCAGCATCTGATTCCGGCCTCTGATTCCCAGCCTCTGATCCCTGCTTCTGATTCTGATTCCCTGCCTCTGATTCCCAATCTCTGATTCCGCACATCTGATTCCCTGCCTCTGATTCCCCACCTCTGATTCCCCATATCTGATTCCCCGCCTCTGTTTCCCCGCCTCTGATTCCCCGTCTCTGTTTCCCCATATCTGATTCCCCGCCTCTGATTCCCCAACTCTGATTCCCCTCCTCTAATTCGCCAGCTATGATTCCCCGCCTCTGATTTCCTGCGTCTGATTCCCTGCCTCTGATTCCCAGCCTCTGATTCCCCTTCTCTGATTACCAACTCTTAATCCCCACCTCTGATTCCCCATCTCTGATTCCGCACATCCGATTCCCTGCCTCTGATTCCCTGCCTCTGATTCCCCGCCTCTGATTCGCAACCTCTAATTCCCCACCTCTGATTCCCCATATCTGATTCCCCGCCTCTGTTTCCCTGCCTCTGATTCCCGGCCTCTGTTTCCCCATATCTGATTCCCCGCCTCTGTTTTCCCGCCTCTGATTCCCTGCCTCTGATTCCCCATATCTGATTCCCCGCCTCTGATTCCCCAACTCTGATTCCCCGCCTCTGATTCCCCAGCTCTGAATCCCCGCCTCTGATTCCCCGCGTCTGATTCCCTGCCTCTGATTCCCCGCCTCTGATTCCCCATCTGTGATTCACAACCTCTGATGCCCCACCTCTGATTCCCCATATCTGATTCCCTGCCTCTGTTTCCCCGCCTCTGATTCCCCGCCTCTGATTCCCCATATCTGATTCCCCGCCTCTGATTGCCCACCTCTGATTCCCCGCGTCTGATTCCCTGCCTCTGATTCCCCGCCTCTGATTCCCCATCTCTGATTCACCACCTCTGATTCCCGGCCTCTGATTCCCCATCTCTGATTCCGCACATCCGATTCGCTGCCTATGATTCCACACCTCTGATTCCCCGCCTCTGATTCACCATATCTGATTCCCTGCCTCTGTTTCCCCGCCTCTGATTCCCCACCTCTGTTTCCCCATATCTGATTCCCCGCCTCTGATTCCCCAACTCTAATACCCCGCCTCTGATTCCCCAGCTCTGATTCCCCGCCTCTGATTCCCCGCATCTGATTCCCTGCCTCTGATTCCCCGCCTCTGATTCCAGGCCTCTGATTCCCAGCATCTGATTCCGGCCTCTGATTCCCGGCCTCTGATTCCCTGCTTCTGATTCTGATTCCCTGCCTCTGATTCCCCATCTCTGATTCCGCACATCTGATTCCTTGCCTCTGATTCCCCACCTCTGATTCCCCATATCTGATTCCCCGCCTGGGTTTCCCCGCCTCTGATTCCCCGCCTCTGTTTCCCAATATCTAAGTCCCCGCCTCTGATTCCCCAAATCTGATTCCCCACCTCTGATTCCCCAGCTCTGATTCCCCGCCTCTGATTCCCCGCATCTGATTCCTTGCATCTGATTCCAAGCCTCTGATTCCCTGCCTCTGATTCCCAACCTCTGATTCCCCACCTCTGATTCCCCATATCTGATTCCCCGCCTCTGTTTCCCCGCCTCGGATTCCCCGCCTCTGTTTCCCCATATCTGATTCCCGGCCTCTGATTCCCCGCCTCTGATTCCCCGCCTCTGATTTCCTGCCTCTGATTCCCCATCTCCGATTCCGCACATCTGATTCTCTTCCTCTGATTCCCCGCCTCTGATTCCCCGCCTCTGATTCCCTGCCTCTGATTCCCAACCTCGGATTCCCCACCTCTGATTCCCCATATCAGATTCCCCGCCTCTGTTTCCCCGCCTCTGTTTCCCCGCCTCTGATTCCCCGCCTCTGTTTCCCTATATCTAATTCCCCACCTCTGATGCCCCAACTCTGATTCCCCGCCTCTGATTCCCCAGCTCTGATTCCCCGCCTCTGATTCCCTGCATCCGATTCCCCATATCTGATTCCCCGCCTCTGTTTCCCCGCCACTGATTCCCCGCCTCTGTTTCCCCATATCTGATTCCCCGCCTCTGATTCCCAACTATGATTCCCCGCCTCTGATTCCCCAGCTCTGATTCTCTGCCTCTGATTCCCCGCCTGTGATTCCCCATCACTGATACACCACCTCTGATTCCCCACCTCTGATTCCCCATATCTAATTCCCCGCCTCTGTTTTCCCGCCTCTGATTCCCCGCCTCTGTTTCCCCATATCTGATTCCCCGCCTCTGAATCCCCAACTCTGATTCCCTGCCTCAGATTCCCCAGCTCTGATTCCCCGCCTTTGATTCCCCCCGTCTGATTCCCAGCCTCTGAATCCCCGTGTCTGATTTCCTGCCTCTGATTCCCCGCCTCTGATTCCCCATCTCTGATTCACCGCCTCTGATTCCCCACCTCTGGTTCCCCATCTCTGATTCCACACATCCAATTCCCTGCCTCTGATTCACCAACTCTGATTCCCCTCCTCTGATTCCCCAGCTCTGATTCCCTGCCTCTGATTCCCCATATCTGATTCCCCGCCTCTGATTCCCCAACTCTGATTCCCCGCTTCTGATTCCCCAGCTCTGAATCCCCGCCTCTGATTCCCCCGTCTGATTCCCTGCCTCTGATTCCCCGCCTCTAATTCCCCATCTGTGATTCACAACCTCTGATGCCCCACCTCTGATTCCCCATATCTGATTCCCCGCCTCTGTTTCCCCGCCTCTGATTCCCCGCCTCTGATTCCCCATATCTGATTCCCCGCCTCTGATTGCCCACCTCTGATTCCCCGCGTCTGATTCCCTGCCTCTGATTCCCCGCCTCTGATTCCCCATATCTGATTCACCACTTCTGATTCCCGGCCTCTGATTCCCCATCTCTGATTCCGCACATCCGATTCCCTGCCTATGATTCCACACCTCTGATTCCCCGCCTCTGATTCCCCATATCTGATTCCCTGCCTCTGTTTCCCCGCCTCTGATTCCCCACCTCTGTTTCCCCATATCTGATTCCCCGCCTCTGATTCCCCAACTCTAATACCCTGCCTCTGATTCCCCAACTCTGATTCCCCGCCTCTGATTCCCCGCATCTGATTCCCTGCCTCTGATTCCCCGCCTCTGATTCCAGGCCTCTGATTTCCCGCATCTGATTCCCTGCCTCTGATTCCCCGCCTCTGATTCCAGGCCTCTGATTCCCAGCATCTGATTCCGGCCTCTGATTCCCGGCCTCTGATTCCCTGCTTCTGATTCTAATTCCCTGCCTCTGATTCCCCATCTCTGATTTCGCACATCTGATTCCCTGCCTCTGATTCCCCACCTCTGATTCCCCATATCTGATTCCCCGCCTCTGTTTCCCCGCCTCTGATTCCCCACCTCTGTTTCCCCATATCTGATTCCCCGCCTCTGATTCCCCAACTCTGATTCCCCTCCTCTAATTCGCCAGCTATGATTCCCCGCCTCTGATTCCCTGCGTCTGATTCCCTGCCTCTGATTCCCAGCCTCTGATTCCCCTTCTCTGATTCACCACCTCTGAATCCCCACCTCTGATTCCCCATCTCTGATTCCGCACATCCAATTCCCTGCCTCTGATTCCCCGCCTCTGATTCCCCGGCTCTGATTCGCAACCTTGAATTCCCCACCTCTGATTCCCCATATCTGATTCCCCGCCTCTGTTTCCCTGCCTCTGATTCCCGGCCTCTGTTTCCCCATATCTGATTCCCCTCCTCTGATTCCCCAACTCTGATTCCCCGCCTCTGATTCCCCAGCTCTGATTCCCCGCCTTTTATTCCCGGCCTCTGATTCCCTGCCACTGATTCCCCGCCCCTGATTCCCCACCTCTGATTCCCCATATCTGATTCCCCGCCTCTGTTTCCCCAGCTCTGATTCCCCACCTCTGATTCCCCAGCTCTGATTCCCTGCCACTGATTCCCCGCCCCTGATTCCCCACCTCTGATTCCCCATATCTGATTCCCCGCCTCTGTTTCCCCAGCTCTGATTCCCTGCCTCTGATTTCCTGCCCTGATTCCCCATCTCTGTTTCAACGCCTTTGATTCGCCACCTCTGATTTCCCATATCTGATTCCCCGCCTCTGTTTCCCCGCCTCTGATTCCCTGCCTCTGATTCCCAACCTCTGATTCCACACCTCTGATTCCCCATATCTGATTCCCCGCCTCTATTTCCCCATATCTGATTCCCCGCCTCTGATTCCCCAACTCTGATTCCCCGCCTCTGATTCCCCAGCTCTGATTCCCCACCTCTGATTCCCGGCGTCCGATACCCTGCCTCTGATTCCCCGCCTCTGATTCCCCATCTCTGATTCACCACCTCTGATTCCCCACCTCTGATTCCCCATATCTAATTCCCCGCCTCTGTTTTCCCGCCTCTGATTCCCCGCCTCTGTTTCCCCATATCTGATTCCGCGCCTCTGAATCCCCAACTCTGATTCCCTGCCTCAGATTCCCCAGCTCTGATTCCCCTCCTTTGATTCCCCCCGTCTGATTCCCAGCCTCTGAATCCCCGTGTCTGATTTCCTGCCTCTGATTCCCCGCCTCTGATTCCCCATCTCTGATTCACCGCCTCTGATTCCCCACCTCTGATTCCCCATCTCTGATTCCGCACATCCAATTCCCTGCCTCTGATTCCCCAACTCTGATTCCCCACCTCTGATTGCCCAGCTCTGATTCCCCGCCTCAGATTCCCCGCGTCTGATTCCCTGCCTCTGATTCCCCGCCCTTGATTCCCTGCCTCTGATTCCCCATATCTGATTCCCCGCCTCTGTTTCCCCGACTCTGATTCCCCGCCTCTGATTCCCGACTCTGATTCCCTGCCTCTGATTCCCAACCTCTGATTCCACACCTCTGATTCCCCATATCTGATTCCCCGCCTCTATTTCCCCATATCTGATTCCCCGCCTCTGATTCCCCAACTCTGATTCCCCGCCTCTGATTCCCCAGCTCTGATTCCCCGACTCTGATTCCCGGCATCCGATTCCCTGCCTCTGATTCCCCGCCTCTGATTCCCCATCTCTGATTCCCCGCCTCTGATTCCCCATGTCTGATTCCCTGCCTCTGATTCCCCGCCTCTGATTCCCCGCCTCTGATTCCCTGCCTCTGATTCCCAACCTCTGATTCCACACCTCTGATTCCCCATATCTGATTCCCCGCCTCTATTTCCCCATATCTGATTCCCCGCCTCTGATTCCCCAACTCTGATTCCCCGCCTCTGATTCCCCAGCTCTGATTCCCCACCTCTGATTCCCGGCGTCCGATACCCTGCCTCTGATTCCCCGCCTCTGATTCCCCATCTCTGATTCACCACCTCTGATTCCCCACCTCTGATTCCCCATATCTAATTCCCCGCCTCTGTTTTCCCGCCTCTGATTCCCCGCCTCTGTTTCCCCATATCTGATTCCGCGCCTCTGAATCCCCAACTCTGATTCCCTGCCTCAGATTCCCCAGCTCTGATTCCCCGCCTTTGATTCCCCCCGTCTGATTCCCAGCCTCTGAATCCCCGTGTCTGATTTCCTGCCTCTGATTCCCAGCCTCTGATTCCCCATCTCTGATTCACCGCCTCTGATTCCCCACCTCTGATTCCCCATCTCTGATTCCGCACATCCAATTCCCTGCCTCTGATTCCCCAACTCTGATTCCCCACCTCTGATTGCCCAGCTCTGATTCCCCGCCTCAGATTCCCCGCGTCTGATTCCCTGCCTCTGATTCCCCGCCCTTGATTCCCTGCCTCTGATTCCCCATATCTGATTCCCCGCCTCTGTTTCCCCGACTCTGATTCCCCGCCTCTGATTCCCAACTCTGATTCCCCGCCTCTGATTCCCCAGCTCTGATTCCCCGTGTTTGATTCCCTGCCTCTGATTCCCTGCCCTGATTCCCCATCTCTGTTTCACCGCCTTTGATTCGCTACCTCTGATTCCCCATATCTGATTCCCCGCCTCTGTTTCCCCGACTCTGATTCCCTGCCTCTGATTCCCAACCTCTGATTCCACACCTCTGATTCCACATATCTGATTCCCCGCCTCTATTTCCCCATATCTGATTCCCCGCCTCTGATTCCCCAACTCTGATTCCCCGCCTCTGATTCCCCAGCTCTGATTCCCCGACTCTGATTCCCGGCATCCGATTCCCTGCCTCTGATTCCCCGCCTCTGATTCCCCATCTCTGATTCCCCGCCTCTGATTCCCCATGTCTGATTCCCTGCCTCTGATTCCCCGCCTCTGATTCCCCGCCTCTGATTCCCTGCCACTGATTCCCTGCCCCTGATTCCCCACCTCTGATTCCCCATATCTGATTCCCCGCCTCTGTCTCCCCGCCTCTGATTCCCCGCCTCTGATTCCCCATATCTGATTCCCTGCCTCTGATTCCCCAACTCTGATTCCCCGCCTCTGATTCCCCAGCTCTGAATCCCCGCCTCTGATTCCCTGCGTCTGATTCCCTGCCTCTGATTCCCCGCCTTGATTCCCCATCTCTGATTCACAACCTCTGATTCCCCACCTCTGATTCCCTATATTTGATTCCCCGCCTCTGTTTCCCCGCCTCTGATTCCCCGCCTCTGATTCCCCATATCTGATTCCCCGCCTCTGATTGCCCACCTCTGATTCCCCGCCTCTGATTCGCCAGCTCCGATTCCCCGCCTCTGATTCCCTGCCTCTGATTCCCTGCCTCTGATTCCCCGCCTCTGATTCCCCGCCTCTGATTCCCTGCCACTGATTCCCTGCCCCTGATTCCCCACCTCTGATTCCCCATATCTGATTCCCCGCCTCTGTCTCCCCGCCTCTGATTCCCCGCCTCTGATTCCCCATATCTGATTCCCTGCCTCTGATTCCCTGCCTCTGATTCCCCGCCTCTGATTCCCCATCTCTGATTCCCCACCTCTGATTCCCCATCTCTGATTCCGCACATCCGATTCCCTGCCTCTGATTCCCCGCCTTTTATTCCCGGCCTCTGATTCCCTGCCACTGATTCCCTGCTTCTGATTCTGATTCCCTGCCTCTGATTCCCCATCTCTGATTCCGCACATCTGATTCCCTGCCTCTGATTCCCCACCTCTGATTCCCCATATCTGATTCCCCGCCTCTGTTTCCCCGCCTCTGATTCCCCGCCTCTGTTTCCCGATATCTGATTCCCCGCCTCTGATTCCCCAACTCTGATTCCCCTCCTCTAATTCGCCAGCTATGATTCCCCGCCTCTGATTCCCTGCGTCTGATTCCCTGCCTCTGATTCCCAGCCTCTGATTCCCCTTCTCTGATTCACCACCTCTGAATCCCCACCTCTGATTCCCCATCTCTGATTCCGCACTTCCGATTCCCTGCCTCTGATTCCCAGCCTCTGATTCCCCGCCTCTGATTCGCAACCTCTAATTCCCCACCTCTGATTCCCCATATCTGATTCCCCGCCTCTGTTTCCCTGCCTCTGATTCCCGGCCTCTGTTTCCCCATATCTGATTCCCCTCCTCTGATTCCCCAACTCTGATTCCCCGCCTCTGATTCCCCAGCTCTGATTCCCCGCCTTTTATTCCCGGCCTCTGATTCCCTGCCACTGATTCCCCGCCCCTGATTCCCCACCTCTGATTCCCCATATCTGATTCCCCGCCTCTGTTTCCCCAGCTCTGATTCCCCACCTCTGATTCCCCAGCTCTGATTCCCTGCCACTGATTCCCCGCCCCTGATTCCCCACCTCTGATTCCCCATATCTGATTCCCCGCCTCTGTTTCATCAGCTCTGATTCCCTGCCTCTGATTCCCTGCCCTGATTCCCCATCTCTGTTTCACCGCCTTTGATTCGCCACCTCTGAATCCCCACCTCTGATTCCCCATCTCTGATTCCGCACATCCAATTCCCTGCCTCTGATTCCCCGCCTCTGATTCCCCAGCTCTGATTCCCCGCCTTTTATTCCCGGCCTCTGATTCCCTGCCACTGATTCCCCGCCCCTGATTCCCCACCTCTGATTCCCCATATCTGATTCCCCGCCTCTGTTTCCCCAGCTCTGATTCCCTGCCTCTGATTTCCTGCCCTGATTCCCCATCTCTGTTTCAACGCATTTGATTCGCCACCTCTGATTCCCCATATCTGATTCCCCGCCTCTGTTTCCCCGCCTCTGATTCCCTGCCTCTGATTCACAACCTCTGATTCCACACCTCTGATTCCCCATATCTGATTCCCCGCCTCTATTTCCCCATATCTGATTCCCCGCCTCTGATTCCCCAACTCTGATTCCCCGCCTCTGATTCCCCAGCTCTGATTCCCCACCTCTGATTCCCGGCATCCGATTCCCTGCCTCTGATTCCCCGCCTCTGATTCCCCATCTCTGATTCACCACCTCTGATTCCCCACCTCTGATTCCCCATATCTAATTCCCCGCCTCTGTTTTCCCGCCTCTGATTCCCCGCCTCTGTTTCCCCATATCTGATTCCGCGCCTCTGAATCCCCAACTCTGATTCCCTGCCTCAGATTCCCCAGCTCTGATTCCCCGCCTTTGATTCCCCCCGTCTGATTCCCAGCCTCTGAATCCCCGTGTCTGATTTCCTGCCTCTGATTCCCCGCCTCTGATTCCCCATCTCTGATTCACCGCCTCTGATTCCCCACCTCTGATTCCCCATCTCTGATTCCGCACATCCAATTCCCTGCCTCTGATTCCCCAACTCTGATTCCCCACCTCTGATTGCCCAGCTCTGATTCCCCGCCTCAGATTCCCCGCGTCTGATTCCCTGCCTCTGATTCCCCGCCCTTGATTCCCTGCCTCTGATTCCCCATATCTGATTCCCCGCCTCTGTTTCCCCGACTCTGATTCCCCGCCTCTGATTCCCAACTCTGATTCCCCGCCTCTGATTCCCCTGCTCTGATTCCCCGTGTTTGATTCCCTGCCATTGATTCCCTGCCCTGATTCCCCATCTCTGTTTCACCGCCTTTGATTCGCTACCTCTGATTCCCCATATCTGATTCCCCGCCTCTGTTTCCCCGACTCTGATTCCCTGACTCTGATTCCCAACCTCTGATTCCACACCTCTGATTCCCCATATCTGATTCCCCGCCTCTGATTCCCTGCATCCGATTCCCCATGTCTGATTCACCGCCTCTGATTCCCCAGCTCTGATTCCCCGCCTCTGATTCCCTGCATCCGATTCCCCATATCTGATTCCCCGCCTCTGTTTCCCCGCCACTGATTCCCCGCCTCTGTTTCCCCATATCTGATTCCCCGCCTCTGATTCCCAACTATGATTCCCCGCCTCTGATTCCCCAGCTCTGATTCTCTGCCTCTGATTCCCCGCCTGTGATTCCCCATCACTGATTCACCACCTCTGATTCCCCACCTCTGATTCCCCATATCTAATTCCCCGCCTCTGTTTTCCCGCCTCTGATTCCCCGCCTCTGTTTCCCCATATCTGATTCCCCGCCTCTGAATCCCCAACTCTGATTCCCCGCCTCAGATTCCCCAGCTCTGATTCCCCGCCTTTGATTCCCCCCGTCTGATTCCCAGCCTCTGAATCCCCGTGTCTGATTTCCTGCCTCTGATTCCCCGCCTCTGATTCCCCATCTCTGATTCACCGCCTCTGATTCCCCACCTCTGATTCCCCATCTCTGATTCCACACATCCAATTCCCTGCCTCTGATTCACCAACTCTGATTCCCCACCTCTGATTCCCCAGCTCTGATTCCCTGCCTCTGATTCCCCATATCTGATTCCCCGCCTCTGATTCCCCAACTCTGATACCCCGCTTCTGATTCCCCAGCTCTGAATCCCCGCCTCTGATTCCCCCGTCTGATTCCCTGCCTCTGATTCCCCGCCTCTAATTCCCCATCTGTGATTCACAACCTCTGATGCCCCACCTCTGATTCCCCATATCTGAATCCCCGCCTCTGTTTCCCCGCCTCTGATTCCCCGCCTCTGATTCCCCATATCTGATTCCCCGCCTCTGATTGCCCACCTCTGATTCCCCGCGTCTGATTCCCTGCCTCTGATTCCCCGCCTCTGATTCCCCATATCTGATTCACCACTTCTGATTCCCGGCCTCTGATTCCCCATCTCTGATTCCGCACATCCGATTCCCTGCCTATGATTCCCCACCTCTGATTCCCCGCCTCTGATTCCCCATATCTGATTCCCTGCCTCTGTTTCCCCGCCTCTGATTCCCCACCTCTGTTTCCCCATATCTGATTCCCCGCCTCTGATTCCCCAACTCTAATACCCTGCCTCTGATTCCCCAACTCTGATTCCCCGCCTCTGATTCCCCGCATCTGATTCCCTGCCTCTGATTCCCCGCCTCTGATTCCAGGCCTCTGATTTCCCGCATCTGATTCCCTGCCTCTGATTCCCCGCCTCTGATTCCAGGCCTCTGATTCCCAGCATCTGATTCCGGCCTCTGATTCCCGGCCTCTGATTCCCTGCTTCTGATTCTAATTCCCTGCCTCTGATTCCCCATCTCTGATTTCGCACATCTGATTCCCTGCCTCTGATTCCCCACCTCTGATTCCCCATATCTGATTCCCCGCCTCTGTTTCCCCGCCTCTGATTCCCCGCCTCTGTTTCCCCATATCTGATTCCCCGCCTCTGATTCCCCAACTCTGATTCCCCTCCTCTAATTCGCCAGCTATGATTCACCGCTTCTGATTCCCTGCGTCTGATTCCCTGCCTCTGATTCCCAGCCTCTGATTCCCCTTCTCTGATTCACCACCTCTGAATCCCCACCTCTGATTCCCCATCTCTGATTCCGCACATCCAATTCCCTGCCTCTGATTCCCCGCCTCTGATTCCCCGGCTCTGATTCGCAACCTTGAATTCCCCACCTCTGATTCCCCATATCTGATTCCCCGCCTCTGTTTCCCTGCCTCTGATTCCCGGCCTCTGTTTCCCCATATCTGATTCCCCTCCTCTGATTCCCCAACTCTGATTCCCCGCCTCTGATTCCCCAGCTCTGATTCCCCGCCTTTTATTCCCGGCCTCTGATTCCCTGCCACTGATTCCCCGCCCCTGATTCCCCACCTCTGATTCCCCATATCTGATTCCCCGCCTCTGTTTCCCCAGCTCTGATTCCCCACCTCTGATTCCCCAGCTCTGATTCCCTGCCACTGATTCCCCGCCCCTGATTCCCCACCTCTGATTCCCCATATCTGATTCCCCGCCTCTGTTTCCCCAGCTCTGATTCCCTGCCTCTGATTTCCTGCCCTGATTCCCCATCTCTGTTTCAACGCCTTTGATTCGCCACCTCTGATTTCCCATATCTGATTCCCCGCCTCTGTTTCCCCGCCTCTGATTCCCTGCCTCTGATTCCCAACCTCTGATTCCACACCTCTGATTCCCCATATCTGATTCCCCGCCTCTATTTCCCCATATCTGATTCCCCGCCTCTGATTCCCCAACTCTGATTCCCCGCCTCTGATTCCCCAGCTCTGATTCCCCACCTCTGATTCCCGGCGTCCGATACCCTGCCTCTGATTCCCCGCCTCTGATTCCCCATCTCTGATTCACCACCTCTGATTCCCCACCTCTGATTCCCCATATCTAATTCCCCGCCTCTGTTTTCCCGCCTCTGATTCCCCGCATCTGTTTCCCCATATCTGATTCCGCGACTCTGAATCCCCAACTCTGATTCCCTGCCTCAGATTCCCCAGCTCTGATTCCCCGCCTTTGATTCCCCCCGTCTGATTCCCAGCCTCTGAATCCCCGTGTCTGATTTCCTGCCTCTGATTCCCCGCCTCTGATTCCCCATCTCTGATTCACCGCCTCTGATTCCCCACCTCTGATTCCCCATCTCTGATTCCGCACATCCAATTCCCTGCCTCTGATTCCCCAACTCTGATTCCCCACCTCTGATTGCCCAGCTCTGATTCCCCGCCTCAGATTCCCCGCGTCTGATTCCCTGCCTCTGATTCCCCGCCCTTGATTCCCTGCCTCTGATTCCCCATATCTGATTCCCCGCCTCTGTTTCCCCGACTCTGATTCCCCGCCTCTGATTCCCAACTCTGATTCCCCGCCTCTGATTCCCCAGCTCTGATTCCCCGTGTTTGATTCCCTGCCTCTGATTCCCTGCCCTGATTCCCCATCTCTGTTTCACCGCCTTTGATTCGCTACCTCTGATTCCCCATATCTGATTCCCGGCCTCTGTTTCCCCGACTCTGATTCCCTGCCTCTGATTCCCAACCTCTGATTCCACACCTCTGATTCCCCATATCTGATTCCCCGCCTCTATTTCCCCATATCTGATTCCCCGCCTCTGATTCCCCAACTCTGATTCCCCGCCTCAGATTCCCCAGCTCTGATTCCCCGACTCTGATTCCCGGCATCCGATTCCCTGCCTCTGATTCCCCGCCTCTGATTCCCCATCTCTGATTCCCCGCCTCTGATTCCCCATGTCTGATTCCCTGCCTCTGATTCCCCGCCTCTGATTCCCCGCCTCTGATTCCCTGCCTCTGATTCCCAACCTCTGATTCCACACCTCTGATTCCCCATATCTGATTCCGCGCCTCTATTTCCCCATATCTGATTCCCTGCCTCTGATTCCCCAACTCTGATTCCCCGCCTCTGATTCCCCAGCTCTGATTCCCCACCTCTGATTCCCGGCGTCCGATACCCTGCCTCTGATTCCCCGCCTCTGATTCCCCATCTCTGATTCACCACTTCTGATTCCCCACCTCTGATTCCCCATATCTAATTCCCCGCCTCTGTTTTCCCGCCTCTGATTCCCCGCCTCTGTTTCCCCATATCTGATTCCGCGCCTCTGAATCCCCAACTCTGATTCCCTGCCTCAGATTCCCCAGCTCTGATTCCCCGACTCTGATTCCCGGCATCCGATTCCCTGCCTCTGATTCCCCGCCTCTGATTCCCCATCTCTGATTCCCCGCCTCTGATTCCCCATGTCTGATTCCCTGCCTCTGATTCCCCGCCTCTGATTCCCCGCCTCTGATTCCCTGCCACTGATTCCCTGCCCCTGATTCCCCACCTCTGATTCCCCATATCTGATTCCCCGCCTCTGTCTCCCCGCCTCTGATTCCCCGCCTCTGATTCCCCATATCTGATTCCCTGCCTCTGATTCCCCAACTCTGATTCCCCGCCTCTGATTCCCCAGCTCTGAATCCCCGCCTCTGATTCCCTGCGTCTGATTCCCTGCCTCTGATTCCCCGCCTTGATTCCCCATCTCTGATTCACAACCTCTGATTCCCCACCTCTGATTCCCTATATTTGATTCCCCGCCTCTGTTTCCCCGCCTCTGATTCCCCGCCTCTGATTCCCCATATCTGATTCCCCGCCTCTGATTGCCCACCTCTGATTCCCCGCCTCTGATTCGCCAGCTCCGATTCCCCGCCTCTGATTCCCCGCATCTGATTCCCTGCCTCTGATTCCCCGCCTCTGATTCCCCATCTCTGCTTCACCGCCTTTGATTCGCCACCTCTGATTCCCCATATCTGATTCCCCACCTCTGTTTCCCCGCCTCTGATTCCCCGCCTCTGATTCTCCATATCTCATTCCCCGCCTCTGAATCCCCATCTCTGATTTCCGTACTCTGATTCCCCACCTCTGATTCCCGGCCTCTTATTCCCAGCATCTGATTCCCGGCCTCTTATTCCCGGCCTCTGATTCCCCGCTTCTGATTCTGATTCCCTGCCTTTGATTCCCCATCTCTGATTCCGCACATCTGATTCCCTGCCTCTGATTCCCCACCTCTGATTCCCCATATCTGATTCCCCGCCTCTGTTTCCCCGCCTCTGATTCCCCGCCTCTGTTTCCCTATATCTAATTCCCCACCTCTGATGCCCCAACTCTGATTCCCCGCCTCTGATTCCCCAGCTCTGATTCCCCGCCTCTGATTCCCTGCATCCGATTCCCCATATCTGATTCCCCGCCTCTGTTTCCCCGCCTCTGATTCCCCAACTCTGATTCCCCTCCTCTAATTCGCCAGCTATGATTCCCCGCCTCTGATTCCCTGCGTCTGATTCCCTGCCTCTGATTCCCAGCCTCTGATTCCCCTTCTCTGATTCACCACATCTGAATCACCACCTCTGATTCCCCATCTCTGATTCCGCACATCTGATTCCATGCCTCTGATTCCCCGCCTCTGATATCCCGCCTCTGATTCGCAACCTCTAATTCCCCACCTCTGATTTCCCATATCTGATTCCCCGCCTCTGTTTCCCTGCCTCTGATTCCCGGCCTCTGTTTCCCCATATCTGATTCCCCTCCTCTGATTCCCCAACTCTGATTCCCCGCCTCTGATTCCCCAGCTTTGATTCCCCGCCTTTTATTCCCGGCCTCTGATTCCCTGCCACTGATTCCCCGCCTCTGATTCCCCACCTCTGATTCCCCATATCTGATTCCCCGCCTCTGTTTCCCCACCTCTGATTCCCGGCCTCTTATTCCCAGCATCTGATTCCCGGCCTCTGATTCCATGCCTCTGATTCCCCGCCTCTGATTCCCCATCTCTGATTCCCCGCCTCTGATTCCCCGTGTCTGATTCCCTACCTCTGATTCCCCGTCTCTGATTCCCCGCGTTTGATTCCCTGCCACTGATTCCCTGCCCCTGATTCCCCACCTCTGATTCCCCATATCTGATTCCCCGCCTCTGTTTCCCCAACTCTGATTCCCTTCCTCTAATTCGCCAGCTATGATTCCCCGCCTCTGATTCCCTGCCACTGATTCCCTGCCCCTGATTCCCCACCTCTGATTCCCCATATATGATTCCCCGCCTCTGATTCCCCAACTCTGATTCCCCTCCTCTAATTCGCCAGCTATGATTCCCCGCCTCTGATTCCCTGCGTCTGATTCCCTGCCTCTGATTCCCAGCCTCTGATTCCCCTTCTCTGATTCACCACCTCTGAATCCCCACCTCTGATTCCCCATCTCTGATTCCGCACATCCGATTCCCTGCCTCTGATTCCCCGCCTCTGATTCCCCGCCTCTGATTCCCCGCCTCTGATTCCCCGCGTCTGATTCCCTGCCACTGATTCCCTGCCCCTGATTCCCCACCTCTGATTCCCCATATCTGATTCCCCGCCTCTGTTTCCCCACCTCTGATTCCCCGCCTCTGTTTCCCCATATCTGATTCCCCGCCTCTGATTCCCCAACTCTGATTCCCCTCCTCTAATTCGCCAGCTATGATTCCCCGCCTCTGATTCCCTGCATCTGATTCCCTGCCTCTGATTCCCAGCCTCTGATTCCCCTTCTCTGATTCACCACCTCTGAATCCCCACCTCTGATTCCCCATCTCTGATTCCGCACATCCGATTCCCTGCCTCTGATTCCCCGCCTTTTATTCCCGGCCTCTGATTCCCTGCCACTGATTCCCTGCTTCTGATTCTGATTCCCTGCCTCTGATTCCCCATCTCTGATTCCGCACATCTGATTCCCTGCCTCTGATTCCCCACCTCTGATTCCCCATATCTGATTCCCCGCCTCTGTTTCCCCGCCTCTGATTCCCCGCCTCTGTTTCCCGATATCTGATTCCCCGCCTCTGATTCCCCAACTCTGATTCCCCTCCTCTAATTCGCCAGCTATGATTCCCCGCCTCTGATTCCCTGCGTCTGATTCCCTGCCTCTGATTCCCAGCCTCTGATTCCCCTTCTCTGATTCACCACCTCTGAATCCCCACCTCTGATTCCCCATCTCTGATTCCGCACTTCCGATTCCCTGCCTCTGATTCCCAGCCTCTGATTCCCCGCCTCTGATTCGCAACCTCTAATTCCCCACCTCTGATTCCCCATATCTGATTCCCCGCCTCTGTTTCCGTGCCTCTGATTCCCGGCCTCTGTTTCCCCATATCTGATTCCCCTCCTCTGATTCCCCAACTCTGATTCCCCGCCTCTGATTCCCCAGCTCTGATTCCCCGCCTTTTATTCCCGGCCTCTGATTCCCTGCCACTGATTCCCCGCCCCTGATTCCCCACCTCTGATTCCCCATATCTGATTCCCCGCCTCTGTTTCCCCAGCTCTGATTCCCCACCTCTGATTCCCCAGCTCTGATTCCCTGCCACTGATTCCCCGCCCCTGATTCCCCACCTCTGATTCCCCATATCTGATTCCCCGCCTCTGTTTCCCCAGCTCTGATTCCCTGCCTCTGATTCCCTGCCCTGATTCCCCATCTCTGTTTCACCGCCTTTGATTCGCCACCTCTGAATCCCCACCTCTGATTCCCCATCTCTGATTCCGCACATCCAATTCCCTGCCTCTGATTCCCCGCCTCTGATTCCCCAGCTCTGATTCCCCGCCTTTTATTCCCGGCCTCTGATTCCCTGCCACTGATTCCCCGCCCCTGATTCCCCACCTCTGATATCCCATATCTGATTCCCCGCCTCTGTTTCCCCAGCTCTGATTCCCTGCCTCTGATTTCCTGCCCTGATTCCCCATCTCTGTTTCAACGCATTTGATTCGCCACCTCTGATTCCCCATATCTGATTCCCCGCCTCTGTTTCCCCGCCTCTGATTCCCTGCCTCTGATTCACAACCTCTGATTCCACACCTCTGATTCCCCATATCTGATTCCCCGCCTCTATTTCCCCATATCTGATTCCCCGCCTCTGATTCCCCAACTCTGATTCCCCGCCTCTGATTCCCCAGCTCTGATTCCCCACCTCTGATTCCCGGCGTCCGATTCCCTGCCTCTGATTCCCCGCCTCTGATTCCCCATCTCTGATTCACCACCTCTGATTCCCCACATCTGATTCCCCATATCTAATTCCCCGCCTCTGTTTTCCCGCCTCTGATTCCCCGCCTCTGTTTCCCCATATCTGATTCCGCGCCTCTGAATCCCCAACTCTGATTCCCTGCCTCAGATTCCCCAGCTCTGATTCCCCGCCTTTGATTCCCCCCGTCTGATTCCCAGCCTCTGAATCCCCGTGTCTGATTTCCTGCCTCTGATTCCCCGCCTCTGATTCCCCATCTCTGATTCACCGCCTCTGATTCCCCACCTCTGATTCCCCATCTCTGATTCCGCACATCCAATTCCCTGCCTCTGATTCCCCAACTCTGATTCCCCACCTCTGATTGCCCAGCTCTGATTCCCCGCCTCAGATTCCCCGCGTCTGATTCCCTGCCTCTGATTCCCCGCCCTTGATTCCCTGCCTCTGATTCCCCATATCTGATTCCCCGCCTCTGTTTCCCCGACTCTGATTCCCCGCCTCTGATTCCCAACTCTGATTCCCCGCCTCTGATTCCCCTGCTCTGATTCCCCGTGTTTGATTCCCTGCCATTGATTCCCTGCCCTGATTCCCCATCTCTGTTTCACCGCCTTTGATTCGCTACCTCTGATTCCCCATATCTGATTCCCCGCCTCTGTTTCCCCGACTCTGATTCCCCGCCTCTGATTCCCCATATCTGATTCCCTGCCTCTGATTCCCCAACTCTGATTCCCCGCCTCTGATTCCCCAGCTCTGATTCCCCACCTCTGATTCCCGGCGTCCGATACCCTGCCTCTGATTCCCCGCCTCTGATTCCCCATCTCTGATTCACCACCTCTGATTCCCCACCTCTGATTCCCCATATCTAATTCCCCGCCTCTGTTTTCCCGCCTCTGATTCCCCGCCTCTGTTTCCCCATATCTGATTCCGCGCCTCTGAATCCCCAACTCTGATTCCCTGCCTCAGATTCCCCAGCTCTGATTCCCCGCCTTTGATTCCCCCCGTCTGATTCCCAGCCTCTGAATCCCCGTGTCTGATTTCCTGCCTCTGATTCCCCGCCTCTGATTCCCCATCTCTGATTCACCGCCTCTGATTCCCCACCTCTGATTCCCCATCTCTGATTCCGCACATCCAATTCCCTGCCTCTGATTCCCCAACTCTGATTCCCCACCTCTGATTGCCCAGCTCTGATTCCCCGCCTCAGATTCCCCGCGTCTGATTCCCTGCCTCTGATTCCCCGCCCTTGATTCCCTGCCTCTGATTCCCCATATCTGATTCCCCGCCTCTGTTTCCCCGACTCTGATTCCCCGCCTCTGATTCCCAACTCTGATTCCCCGCCTCTGATTCCCCAGCTCTGATTCCCCGTGTTTGATTCCCTGCCTCTGATTCCCTGCCCTGATTCCCCATCTCTGTTTCACCGCCTTTGATTCGCTACCTCTGATTCCCCATATCTGATTCCCCGCCTCTGTTTCCCCGACTCTGATTCCCTGCCTCTGATTCCCAACCTCTGATTCCACACCTCTGATTCCCCATATCTGATTCCCCGCCTCTATTTCCCCATATCTGATTCCCCGCCTCTGATTCCCCAACTCTGATTCCCCGCCTCTGATTCCCCAGCTCTGATTCCCCGACTCTGATTCCCGGCATCCGATTCCCTGCCTCTGATTCCCCGCCTCTGATTCCCCATCTCTGATTCCCCGCCTCTGATTCCCCATGTCTGATTCCCTGCCTCTGATTCCCCGCCTCTGATTCCCCGCCTCTGATTCCCTGCCACTGATTCCCTGCCCCTGATTCCCCACCTCTGATTCCCCATATCTGATTCCCCGCCTCTGTCTCCCCGCCTCTGATTCCCCGCCTCTGATTCCCCATATCTGATTCCCTGCCTCTGATTCCCCAACTCTGATTCCCCGCCTCTGATTCCCCAGCTCTGAATCCCCGCCTCTGATTCCCTGCGTCTGATTCCCTGCCTCTGATTCCCCGCCTTGATTCCCCATCTCTGATTCACAACCTCTGATTCCCCACCTCTGATTCCCTATATTTGATTCCCCGCCTCTGTTTCCCCGCCTCTGATTCCCCGCCTCTGATTCCCCATATCTGATTCCCCGCCTCTGATTGCCCACCTCTGATTCCCCGCCTCTGATTCGCCAGCTCCGATTCCCCGCCTCTGATTCCCCGCATCTGATTCCCTGCCTCTGATTCCCCGCCTCTGATTCCCCATCTCTGCTTCACCGCCTTTGATTCGCCACCTCTGATTCCCCATATCTGATTCCCCACCTCTGTTTCCCCGCCTCTGATTCCCCGCCTCTGATTCTCCATATCTCATTCCCCGCCTCTGAATCCCCATCTCTGATTTCCGTACTCTGATTCCCCACCTCTGATTCCCGGCCTCTTATTCCCAGCATCTGATTCCCGGCCTCTTATTCCCGGCCTCTGATTCCCCGCTTCTGATTCTGATTCCCTGCCTTTGATTCCCCATCTCTGATTCCGCACATCTGATTCCCTGCCTCTGATTCCCCACCTCTGATTCCCCATATCTGATTCCCCGCCTCTGTTTCCCCGCCTCTGATTCCCCGCCTCTGTTTCCCTATATCTAATTCCCCACCTCTGATGCCCCAACTCTGATTCCCCGCCTCTGATTCCCCAGCTCTGATTCCCCGACTCTGATTCCCTGCATCCGATTCCCCATATCTGATTCCCCGCCTCTGATTCTCCATATCTCATTCCCCGCCTCTGAATCCCCATCTCTGATTTCCGTACTCTGATTCCCCACCTCTGATTCCCGGCCTCTTATTCCCAGCATCTGATTCCCGGCCTCTTATTCCCGGCCTCTGATTCCCCGCTTCTGATTCCCCGCCTCTGTTTCCCCGACTCTGATTCCCCGCCTCTGTTTCCCGATATCTGATTCCCCGCCTCTGATTCCCCAACTCTGATTCCCCTCCTCTAATTCGCCAGCTATGATTCCCCGCCTCTGATTCCCTGCGTCTGATTCCCTGCCTCTGATTCCCAGCCTCTGATTCCCCTTCTCTGATTCACCACCTCTGAATCCCCACCTCTGATTCCCCATCTCTGATTCCGCACATCCGATTCCCTGCCTCTGATTCCCCGCCTCTGATTCCCCGCCTCTGATTCCCCGCCTCTGATTCCCCGCGTCTGATTCCCTGCCACTGATTCCCTGCCCCTGATTCCCCACCTCTGATTCCCCATATCTGATTCCCCGCCTCTGTTTCCCCACCTCTGATTCCCCGCCTCTGTTTCCCCATATCTGATTCCCCGCCTCTGATTCCCCAACTCAGATTCCCCTCCTCTAATTCGCCAGCTATGATTCCCCGCCTCTGATTCCCTGCATCTGATTCCCTGCCTCTGATTCCCAGCCTCTGATTCCCCTTCTCTGATTCACCACCTCTGAATCCCCACCTCTGATTCCCCATCTCTGATTCCGCACATCCGATTCCCTGCCTCTGATTCCCCGCCTTTTATTCCCGGCCTCTGATTCCCTGCCACTGATTCCCTGCTTCTGATTCTGATTCCCTGCCTCTGATTCCCCATCTCTGATTCCGCACATCTGATTCCCTGCCTCTGATTCCCCACCTCTGATTCCCCATATCTGATTCCCCGCCTCTGTTTCCCCGCCTCTGATTCCCCGCCTCTGTTTCCCGATATCTGATTCCCCGCCTCTGATTCCCCAACTCTGATTCCCCTCCTCTAATTCGCCAGCTATGATTCCCCGCCTCTGATTCCCTGCGTCTGATTCCCTGCCTCTGATTCCCAGCCTCTGATTCCCCTTCTCTGATTCACCACCTCTGAATCCCCACCTCTGATTCCCCATCTCTGATTCCGCACTTCCGATTCCCTGCCTCTGATTCCCAGCCTCTGATTCCCCGCCTCTGATTCGCAACCTCTAATTCCCCACCTCTGATTCCCCATATCTGATTCCCCGCCTCTGTTTCCGTGCCTCTGATTCCCGGCCTCTGTTTCCCCATATCTGATTCCCCTCCTCTGATTCCCCAACTCTGATTCCCCGCCTCTGATTCCCCAGCTCTGATTCCCCGCCTTTTATTCCCGGCCTCTGATTCCCTGCCACTGATTCCCCGCCCCTGATTCCCCACCTCTGATTCCCCATATCTGATTCCGCGCCTCTGAATCCCCAACTCTGATTCCCTGCCTCAGATTCCCCAGCTCTGATTCCCCGCCTTTGATTCCCCCCGTCTGATTCCCAGCCTCTGAATCCCCGTGTCTGATTTCCTGCCTCTGATTCCCCGCCTCTGATTCCCCATCTCTGATTCACCGCCTCTGATTCCCCACCTCTGATTCCCCATCTCTGATTCCGCACATCCAATTCCCTGCCTCTGATTCCCCAACTCTGATTCCCCACCTCTGATTGCCCAGCTCTGATTCCCCGCCTCAGATTCCCCGCGTCTGATTCCCTGCCTCTGATTCCCCGCCCTTGATTCCCTGCCTCTGATTCCCCATATCTGATTCCCCGCCTCTGTTTCCCCGACTCTGATTCCCCGCCTCTGATTCCCAACTCTGATTCCCCGCCTCTGATTCCCCAGCTCTGATTCCCCGTGTTTGATTCCCTGCCTCTGATTCCCTGCCCTGATTCCCCATCTCTGTTTCACCGCCTTTGATTCGCTACCTCTGATTCCCCATATCTGATTCCCCGCCTCTGTTTCCCCGACTCTGATTCCCTGCCTCTGATTCCCAACCTCTGATTCCACACCTCTGATTCCCCATATCTGATTCCCCGCCTCTATTTCCCCATATCTGATTCCCCGCCTCTGATTCCCCAACTCTGATTCCCCGCCTCTGATTCCCCAGCTCTGATTCCCCGACTCTGATTCCCGGCATCCGATTCCCTGCCTCTGATTCCCCGCCTCTGATTCCCCATCTCTGATTCCCCGCCTCTGATTCCCCATGTCTGATTCCCTGCCTCTGATTCCCCGCCTCTGATTCCCCGCCTCTGATTCCCTGCCACTGATTCCCTGCCCCTGATTCCCCACCTCTGATTCCCCATATCTGATTCCCCGCCTCTGTCTCCCCGCCTCTGATTCCCCGCCTCTGATTCCCCATATCTGATTCCCTGCCTCTGATTCCCCAACTCTGATTCCCCGCCTCTGATTCCCCAGCTCTGAATCCCCGCCTCTGATTCCCTGCGTCTGATTCCCTGCCTCTGATTCCCCGCCTTGATTCCCCATCTCTGATTCACAACCTCTGATTCCCCACCTCTGATTCCCTATATTTGATTCCCCGCCTCTGTTTCCCCGCCTCTGATTCCCCGCCTCTGATTCCCCATATCTGATTCCCCGCCTCTGATTGCCCACCTCTGATTCCCCGCCTCTGATTCGCCAGCTCCGATTCCCCGCCTCTGATTCTCCGCATCTGATTCCCTGCCTCTGATTCCCCGCCTCTGATTCCCCATCTCTGCTTCACCGCCTTTGATTCGCCACCTCTGATTCCCCATATCTGATTCCCCACCTCTGTTTCCCCGCCTCTGATTCCCCGCCTCTGATTCTCCATATCTCATTCCCCGCCTCTGAATCCCCATCTCTGATTTCCGTACTCTGATTCCCCACCTCTGATTCCCGGCCTCTTATTCCCAGCATCTGATTCCCGGCCTCTTATTCCCGGCCTCTGATTCCCCGCTTCTGATTCTGATTCCCTGCCTTTGATTCCCCATCTCTGATTCCGCACATCTGATTCCCTGCCTCTGATTCCCCACCTCTGATTCCCCATATCTGATTCCCCGCCTCTGTTTCCCCGCCTCTGATTCCCCGCCTCTGTTTCCCTATATCTAATTCCCCACCTCTGATGCCCCAACTCTGATTCCCCGCCTCTGATTCCCCAGCTCTGATTCCCCGCCTCTGATTCCCTGCATCTGATTCCCCATATCTGATTCCCCGCCTCTGTTTCCCCGCCTCTGATTCCCCAACTCTGATTCCCCTCCTCTAATTCGCCAGCTATGATTCCCCGCCTCTGATTCCCTGCGTCTGATTCCCTGCCTCTGATTCCCAGCCTCTGATTCCCCTTCTCTGATTCACCACATCTGAATCACCACCTCTGATTCCCCATCTCTGATTCCGCACATCTGATTCCATGCCTCTGATTCCCCGCCTCTGATATCCCGCCTCTGATTCGCAACCTCTAATTCCCCACCTCTGATTTCCCATATCTGATTCCCCGCCTCTGTTTCCCTGCCTCTGATTCCCGGCCTCTGTTTCCCCATATCTGATTCCCCTCCTCTGATTCCCCAACTCTGATTCCCCGCCTCTGATTCCCCAGCTTTGATTCCCCGCCTTTTATTCCCGGCCTCTGATTCCCTGCCACTGATTCCCCGCCTCTGATTCCCCACCTCTGATTCCCCATATCTGATTCCCCGCCTCTGTTTCCCCACCTCTGATTCCCGGCCTCTTATTCCCAGCATCTGATTCCCGGCCTCTGATTCCATGCCTCTGATTCCCCGCCTCTGATTCCCCATCTCTGATTCCCCGCCTCTGATTCCCCGTGTCTGACTCCCTACCTCTGATTCCCCGTCTCTGATTCCCCGCGTTTGATTCCCTGCCACTGATTCCCTGCCCCTGATTCCCCACCTCTGATTCCCCATATCTGATTCCCCGCCTCTGTTTCCCCAACTCTGATTCCCTTCCTCTAATTCGCCAGCTATGATTCCCCGCCTCTGATTCCCTGCCACTGATTCCCTGCCCCTGATTCCCCACCTCTGATTCCCCATATATGATTCCCCGCCTCTGATTCCCCAACTCTGATTCCCCTCCTCTAATTCGCCAGCTATGATTCCCCGCCTCTGATTCCCTGCGTCTGATTCCCTGCCTCTGATTCCCAGCCTCTGATTCCCCTTCTCTGATTCACCACCTCTGAATCCCCACCTCTGATTCCCCATCTCTGATTCCGCACATCCGATTCCCTGCCTCTGATTCCCCGCCTCTGATTCCCCGCCTCTGATTCCCCGCCTCTGATTCCCCGCGTCTGATTCCCTGCCACTGATTCCCTGCCCCTGATTCCCCACCTCTGATTCCCCATATCTGATTCCCCGCCTCTGTTTCCCCACCTCTGATTCCCCACCTCTGTTTCCCCATATCTGATTCCCCGCCTCTGATTCCCCAACTCTGATTCCCCTCCTCTAATTCGCCAGCTATGATTCCCCGCCTCTGATTCCCTGCATCTGATTCCCTGCCTCTGATTCCCAGCCTCTGATTCCCCTTCTCTGATTCACCACCTCTGAATCCCCACCTCTGATTCCCCATCTCTGATTCCGCACATCCGATTCCCTGCCTCTGATTCCCCGCCTTTTATTCCCGGCCTCTGATTCCCTGCCACTGATTCCCTGCTTCTGATTCTGATTCCCTGCCTCTGATTCCCCATCTCTGATTCCGCACATCTGATTCCCTGCCTCTGATTCCCCACCTCTGATTCCCCATATCTGATTCCCCGCCTCTGTTTCCCCGCCTCTGATTCCCCGCCTCTGTTTCCCGATATCTGATTCCCCGCCTCTGATTCCCCAACTCTGATTCCCCTCCTCTAATTCGCCAGCTATGATTCCCCGCCTCTGATTCCCTGCGTCTGATTCCCTGCCTCTGATTCCCAGCCTCTGATTCCCCTTCTCTGATTCACCACCTCTGAATCCCCACCTCTGATTCCCCATCTCTGATTCCGCACTTCCGATTCCCTGCCTCTGATTCCCAGCCTCTGATTCCCCGCCTCTGATTCGCAACCTCTAATTCCCCACCTCTGATTCCCCATATCTGATTCCCCGCCTCTGTTTCCGTGCCTCTGATTCCCGGCCTCTGTTTCCCCATATCTGATTCCCCTCCTCTGATTCCCCAACTCTGATTCCCCGCCTCTGATTCCCCAGCTCTGATTCCCCGCCTTTTATTCCCGGCCTCTGATTCCCTGCCACTGATTCCCCGCCCCTGATTCCCCACCTCTGATTCCCCATATCTGATTCCCCGCCTCTGTTTCCCCAGCTCTGATTCCCCACCTCTGATTCCCCAGCTCTGATTCCCTGCCACTGATTCCCCGCCCCTGATTCCCCACCTCTGATTCCCCATATCTGATTCCCCGCCTCTGTTTCCCCAGCTCTGATTCCCTGCCTCTGATTCCCTGCCCTGATTCCCCATCTCTGTTTCACCGCCTTTGATTCGCCACCTCTGAATCCCCACCTCTGATTCCCCATCTCTGATTCCGCACATCCAATTCCCTGCCTCTGATTCCCCGCCTCTGATTCCCCAGCTCTGATTCCCCGCCTTTTATTCCCGGCCTCTGATTCCCTGCCACTGATTCCCCGCCCCTGATTCCCCACCTCTGATTCCCCATATCTGATTCCCCGCCTCTGTTTCCCCAGCTCTGATTCCCTGCCTCTGATTTCCTGCCCTGATTCCCCATCTCTGTTTCAACGCATTTGATTCGCCACCTCTGATTCCCCATATCTGATTCCCCGCCTCTGTTTCCCCGCCTCTGATTCCCTGCCTCTGATTCACAACCTCTGATTCCACACCTCTGATTCCCCATATCTGATTCCCCGCCTCTATTTCCCCATATCTGATTCTCCGCCTCTGATTCCCCAACTCTGATTCCCCGCCTCTGATTCCCCAGCTCTGATTCCCCACCTCTGATTCCCGGCGTCCGATTCCCTGCCTCTGATTCCCCGCCTCTGATTCCCCATCTCTGATTCACCACCTCTGATTCCCCACATCTGATTCCCCATATCTAATTCCCCGCCTCTGTTTTCCCGCCTCTGATTCCCCGCCTCTGTTTCCCCATATCTGATTCCGCGCCTCTGAATCCCCAACTCTGATTCCCTGCCTCAGATTCCCCAGCTCTGATTCCCCGCCTTTGATTCCCCCGTCTGATTCCCAGCCTCTGAATCCCCGTGTCTGATTTCCTGCCTCTGATTCCCCGCCTCTGATTCCCCATCTCTGATTCACCGCCTCTGATTCCCCACCTCTGATTCCCCATCTCTGATTCCGCACATCCAATTCCCTGCCTCTGATTCCCCAACTCTGATTCCCCACCTCTGATTGCCCAGCTCTGATTCCCCGCCTCAGATTCCCCGCGTCTGATTCCCTGCCTCTGATTCCCCGCCCTTGATTCCCTGCCTCTGATTCCCCATATCTGATTCCCCGCCTCTGTTTCCCCGACTCTGATTCCCCGCCTCTGATTCCCAACTCTGATTCCCCGCCTCTGATTCCCCTGCTCTGATTCCCCGTGTTTTATTCCCTGCCATTGATTCCCTGCCCTGATTCCCCATCTCTGTTTCACCGCCTTTGATTCGCTACCTCTGATTCCCCATATCTGATTCCCCGCCTCTGTTTCCCCGACTCTGATTCCCTGCCTCTGATTCCCAACCTCTGATTCCACACCTCTGATTCCCCATATCTGATTCCCCGCCTCTATTTCCCCATATCTGATTCCCCGCCTCTGATTCCCCAACACTGATTCCCCGCCTCTGATTCCCCAGCTCTGATTCCCCGACTCTGATTCCCGGCATCCGATTCCCTGCCTCTGATTCCCCGCCTCTGATTCCCCATCTCTGATTCCCCGCCTCTGATTCCCCATGTCTGATTCCCTGCTTCTGATTCCCCGCCTCTGATTCCCCGCCTCTGATTCCCTGCCACTGATTCCCTGCCCCTGATTCCCCACCTCTGATTCCCCATATCTGATTCCCCGCCTCTGTCTCCCCGCCTCTGATTCCCCGCCTCTGATTCCCCATATCTGATTCCCTGCCTCTGATTCCCCAACTCTGATTCCCCGCCTCTGATTCCCCAGCTCTGAATCCCCGCCTCTGATTCCCTGCGTCTGATTCCCTGCCTCTGATTCCCCGCCTTGATTCCCCATCTCTGATTCACAACCTCTGATTCCCCACCTCTGATTCCCTATATTTGATTCCCCGCCTCTGTTTCCCCGCCTCTGATTCCCCGCCTCTGAATCCCCATATCTGATTCCCCGCCTCTGATTGCCCACCTCTGATTCCCCGCCTCTGATTCGCCAGCTCCGATTCCCCGCCTCTGATTCCCCGCCTCTGATTCCCTGCCTCTGATTCCCCGCCTCTGATTCCCCATCTCTGATTCACCGCCTTTGATTCGCCACCTCTGATTCCCCATATCTGATTCCCCACCTCTGTTTCCCCGCCTCTGATTCCCCGCCTCTGATTCTCCATATCTCATTCCCCGCCTCTGAATCCCCATCTCTGATTTCCGTACTCTGATTCCCCACCTCTGATTCCCGGCCTCTTATTCCCAGCATCTGATTCCCGGCCTCTTATTCCCGGCCTCTGATTCCCCGCTTCTGATTCTGATTCCCTGCCTTTGATTCCCCATCTCTGATTCCGCACATCTGATTCCCTGCCTCTGATTCCCCACCTCTGATTCCTCATATCTGATTCCCCGCCTCTGTTTCCCCGCCTCTGATTCCCCGCCTCTGTTTCCCTATATCTAATTCCCCACCTCTGATGCCCCAACTCTGATTCCCCGCCTCTGATTCCCCAGCTCTGATTCCCCGCCTCTGATTCCCTGCATCCGATTCCCCATATCTGATTCCCCGCCTCTGTTTCCCCGCCTCTGATTCCCCGCCTCTGTTTCCCCATATCTGATTCCCCGCCTCTGATTCCCCAACTCTGATTCCCCTCCTCTAATTCGCCAGCTATGATTCCCCGCCTCTGATTCCCTGCGTCTGATTCCCTGCCTCTGATTCCCAGCCTCTGATTCCCCTTCTCTGATTCACCACCTCTGAATCCCCACCTCTGATTCCCCATCTCTGATTCCGCACATCTGATTCCCTGCCTCTGATTCCCCGCCTCTGATATCCCGCCTCTGATTCGCAACCTCTAATTCCCCACCTCTGATTTCCCATATCTGATTCCCCGCCTCTGTTTCCCTGCCTCTGATTCCTGGCCTCTGTTTCCCCATATCTGATTCCCCTCCTCTGATTCCCCAACTCTGATTCCCCGCCTCTGATTCCCCAGCTTTGATTCCCCGCCTTTTATTCCCGGCCTCTGATTCCCTGCCACTGATTCCCCGCCTCTGATTCCCCACCTCTGATTCCCCATATCTGATTCCCCGCCTCTGTTTCCCCACCTCTGATTCCCGGCCTCTTATTCCCAGCATCTGATTCCCGGCCTCTGATTCCATGCCTCTGATTCCCCGCCTCTGATTCCCCATCTTTGATTCCCCGCCTCTGATTCCCCGTGTCTGATTCCCTGCCTCTGATTCCCCGTCTCTGATTCCCCGCGTTTGATTCCCTGCCACTGATTCCCTGCCCCTGATTCCCCACCTCTGATTCCCCATATCTGATTCCCCGCCTCTGTTTCCCCAACTCTGATTCCCTTCCTCTAATTCGCCAGCTATGATTCCCCGCCTCTGATTCCCTGCCACTGATTCCCTGCCCCTGATTCCCCACCTCTGATTCCCCATATATGATTCCCCGCCTCTGATTCCCCAACTCTGATTCCCCTCCTCTAATTCGCCAGCTATGATTCCCCGCCTCTGATTCCCTGCGTCTGATTCCCTGCCTCTGATTCCCAGCCTCTGATTCCCCTTCTCTGATTCACCACCTCTGAATCCCCACCTCTGATTCCCCATCTCTGATTCCGCACATCCGATTCCCTGCCTCTGATTCCCCGCCTCTGATTCCCCGCCTCTGATTCCCCGCCTCTGATTCCCCGCGTCTGATTCCCTGCCACTGATTCCCTGCCCCTGATTCCCCACCTCTGATTCCCCATATCTGATTCCCCGCCTCTGTTTCCCCACCTCTCATTCCCCGCCTCTGTTTCCCCATATCTGATTCCCCGCCTCTGATTCCCCAACTCTGATTCCCCTCCTCTAATTCGCCAGCTATGATTCCCCGCCTCTGATTCCCTGCATCTGATTCCCTGCCTCTGATTCCCAGCCTCTGATTCCCCTTCTCTGATTCACCACCTCTGAATCCCCACCTCTGATTCCCCATCTCTGATTCCGCACATCCGATTCCCTGCCTCTGATTCCCCGCCTTTTATTCCCGGCCTCTGATTCCCTGCCACTGATTCCCTGCTTCTGATTCTGATTCCCTGCCTCTGATTCCCCATCTCTGATTCCGCACATCTGATTCCCTGCCTCTGATTCCCCACCTCTGATTCCCCATATCTGATTCCCCGCCTCTGTTTCCCGGCCTCTGATTCCCCGCCTCTGTTTCCCGATATCTGATTCCCCGCCTCTGATTCCCCAACTCTGATTCCCCTCCTCTAATTCGCCAGCTATGATTCCCCGCCTCTGATTCCCTGCGTCTGATTCCCTGCCTCTGATTCCCCTTCTCTGATTCACCACCTCTGAATCCCCACCTCTGATTCCCCATCTCTGATTCCGCACTTCCGATTCCCTGCCTCTGATTCCCAGCCTCTGATTCCCCGCCTCTGATTCGCAACCTCTAATTCCCCACCTCTGATTCCCCATATCTGATTCCCCGCCTCTGTTTCCCTGCCTCTGATTCCCGGCCTCTGTTTCCCCATATCTGATTCCCCTCCTCTGATTCCCCAACTCTGATTCCCCGCCTCTGATTCTCCAGCTCTGATTCCCCGCCTTTTATTCCCGGCCTCTGATTCCCTGCCACTGATTCCCCGCCCCTGATTCCCCACCTCTGATTCCCCATATCTGATTCCCCGCCTCTGTTTCCCCAGCTCTGATTCCCCACCTCTGATTCCCCAGCTCTGATTCCCTGCCACTGATTCCCCGCCCCTGATTCCCCACCTCTGATTCCCCATATCTGATTCCCCGCCTCTGTTTCCCCAGCTCTGATTCCCTGCCTCTGATTCCCTGCCCTGATTCCCCATCTCTGTTTCACCGCCTTTGATTCGCCACCTCTGATTCCCCATATCTGATTCCCCGCCTCTGTTTCCCCGCCTCTGATTCCCTGCCTCTGATTCCCAACCTCTGATTCCACACCTCTGATTCCCCATATCTGATTCCCCGCCTCTATTTCCCCATATCTGATTCCCCGCCTCTGATTCCCCAACTCTGATTCCCCGCCTCTGATACCCCAACTCTGATTCCCCGCCTCTGATTCCCGCCGTCCGATTCCCTGCCTCTGATTCCCCGCCTCTGATTCGCCATCTCTGATTCCCCGCCTCTGATTCCCCGTGTCTGATTCCCTGCCTCTGATTCCCCGCCTCAGATTCCCCGCCTCTGATTCCCTGCCACTGATTCCCTGCCCCTGATTCCCCACCTCTGATTCCCCATATCTGATTCCCCGCCTCTGTTTCCCCGCCTCTGATTCCCCGCCTCTGATTCCCCATATCTGATTCCCCGCCTCTGATTGCCCACCTCTGATTCCCCGCCTCTGATTCGCCAGCTCCGATTCCCCGCCTCTGATTCCCCGCATCTGATTCCCTGCCTCTGATTCCCCGCCTCTGATTCCCCATCTCTGATTCACCGCCTTTGATTCGCCACCTCTGATTCCCCATATCTGATTCCCCACCTCTGTTTCCCCGCCTCTGATTCCCCGCCTCTGATTCTCCATATCTCATTCCCCGCCTCTGAATCCCCATCTCTGATTCCCGGACTCTGATTCCCCACCTCTGATTCCCGGCCTCTTATTCCCAGCATCTGATTCCCGGCCTCTTATTCCCGGCCTCTGATTCGCCGCTTCTGATTCTGATTCCCTGCCTCTGATTCCCCATCTCTGATTCCGCACATCTGATTCCCTGCCTCTGATTCCCCACCTCTGATTCCCCATATCTGATTCCCCGCCTCTGTTTCCCCGCCTCTGATTCCCCGGCTCTGTTTCCCTATATCTAATTCCCCACCTCTGATGCCCCAACTCTGATTCCCCGCCTCTGATTCCCCAGCTCTGATTCCCCGCCTCTGATTCCCTGCATCCGATTCCCCATATCTGATTCCCCGCCTCTGTTTCCCCGCCTCTGATTCCCCGCCTCTGTTTCCCCATATCTGATTCCCCGCCTCTGATTCCCAACTATGATTCCCCGCCTCTGATTCCCCAGCTCTGATTCCCTGCCTCTGATTCCCCGCGTTCTATTCCCTGCCTCTGATTCCCCGCCTGTGATTCCCCATCACTGATTCACCACCTCTGATTCCCCACCTCTGATTCCCCATATCTAATTCCCCGCCTCTGTTTTCCCGCCTCTGATTCACCGCCTCTGTTTCCCCATATCTGATTCCCCGCTTCTGAATCCCCAACTCTGATTCCCTGCCTCAGATTCCCCAGCTCTGATTCCCCGCCTTTGATTCCCCCCGTCTGATTCCCAGCCTCTGAATCCCCGTGTCTGATTTCCTGCCTCTGATTCCCCGCCTCTGATTCCCCATCTCTGATTCACCGCCTCTGATTCCCCACCTCTGATACCCCATCTCTGATTCCGCACATCCAATTCCCTGCCTCTGATTCCCCAACTCTGATTCCCCACCTCTGATTCCCCAGCTCTGATTCCCCGCCTCAGATTCCCCACGTCTGATTCCCTGCCTCTGATTCCTCGCCTCTGATTCCCTGCCTCTGATTCCCCATATCTGATTCCCCGCCTCTGATTCCCCAACTCTTATTCCCCGCTTCTGATTCCCCAGCTCTGAATCCCCGCCTCTGATTCCCCGCGTCTGATTCCCTGCCTCTGATTCCCCGCCTCTAATTCCCCATCTGTGATTCACAACCTCTGATGCCCCACCTCTGATTCCCCATATCTGATTCCCCGCCTGTTTCCCCGCCTCTGATTCCCCACCTCTGATTCCCCATATCTGATTCCCCGCCTCTGATTGCCCACCTCTGATTCCCCGCGTCTGATTCCCTGCCTCTGATTCCCCGCCTCTGATTCCCCATATCTGATTCACCACCTCTGATTCCCGGCCTCTGATTCCCCATCTCTGATTCCGCACATCCGATTCCCTGCCTATGATTCCCCACCTCTGATTCCCCGCCTCTGATTCCCCATATCTGATTCCCTGCCTCTGTTTCCCCGCCTCTGATTCCCCACCTCTGTTTCCCCATATCTGATTCCCCGCCTCTGATTCCCCAACTCTAATACCCTGCCTCTGATTCCCCAGCTCTGATTCCCCGCCTCTGATTCACCGCATCTGATTCCCTGCCTCTGATTCCCCGCCTCTGATTCCAGGCCTCTGATTCCCAGCATCTGATTCCGGCCTCTGATTCCCGGCCTCTGATTCCCTGCTTCTGATTCTGATTCCCTGCCTCTGATTCCCCATCTCTGATTCCGCACATCTGATTCCCTGCCTCTGATTCCCCACCTCTGATTCCCCATATCTGATTCCCCGCCTCTGTTTCCCCGCCTCTGATTCCCCGCCTCTGTTTCCCCATATCTGATTCCCCGCCTCTGATTCCCCAACTCTGATTCCCCTCCTCTAATTCGCCAGCTATGATTCCCCGCCTCTGATTCCCTGCGTCTGATTCCCTGCCTCTGATTCCCAGCCTCTGATTCCCCTTCTCTGATTCACCACCTCTGAATCCCCACCTCTGATTCCCCATCTCTGATTCCGCACATCCGATTCCCTGCCTCTGATTCCCCGCCTCTGATATCCCGCCTCTGATTCGCAACCTCTAATTCCCCACCTCTGATTTCCCATATCTGATTCCCCGCCTCTGTTTCCCTGCCTCTGATTCCCGGCCTCTGTTTCCCCATATCTGATTCCCCTCCTCTGATTCCCCAACTCTGATTCCCCGCCTCTGATTCCCCAGCTTTGATTCCCCGCCTTTTATTCCCGGCCTCTGATTCCCTGCCTCTGTTTCCCTGCCTCTGATTCCCGGCCTCTGTTTCCCCATATCTGATTCCCCTCCTCTGATTCCCCAATTCTGATTCCCTGCCTCTGATTCCCCGTCTCTGATTCCCCGCGTCTGATTCCCTGCCACTGATTCCCTGCCCCTGATTCCCCACCTCTGATTCCCCATATCTGATTCCCCGCCTCTGTTTCCCCAACTCTGATTCCCTTCCTCTAATTCGCCAGCTATGATTCCCCGCCTCTGATTCCCTGCCACTGATTCCCTGCCCCTGATTCCCCACCTCTGATTCCCCATATATGATTCCCCGCCTCTGATTCCCCAACTCTGATTCCCCTCCTCTAATTCGCCAGCTATGATTCTCCGCCTCTGATTCCCTGCGTCTGATTCCCTGCCTCTGATTCCCAGCCTCTGATTCCCCTTCTCTGATTCACCACCTCTGAATCCCCACCTCTGATTCCCCATCTCTGATTCCGCACATCCGATTCCCTGCCTCTGATTCCCCGCCTCTGATTCCCCGCCTCTGATTCCCCGCCTCTGATTCCCCGCGTCTGATTCCCTGCCACTGATTCCCTGCCCCTGATTCCCCACCTCTGATTCCCCATATCTGATTCCCCGCCTCTGTTTCCCCACCTCTGATTCCCCGCCTCTGTTTCCCCATATCTGATACCCCGCCTCTGATTCCCCAACTCTGATTCCCCTCCTCTAATTCGCCAGCTATGATTCCCCGCCTCTGATTCCCTGCATCTGATTCCCTGCCTCTGATTCCCAGCCTCTGATTCCCCTTCTCTGATTCACCACCTCTGAATCCCCACCTCTGATTCCCCATCTCTGATTCCACACATCCGATTCCCTGCCTCTGATTCCCCGCCTTTTATTCCCGGCCTCTGATTCCCTGCCACTGATTCCCCGCCCCTGATTCCCCACCTCTGATTCCCCATATCTGATTCCCCGCCTCTGTTTCCCCAGCTCTGATTCCCCACCTCTGATTCCCCAGCTCTGATTCCCTGCCACTGATTCCCCGCCCCTGATTCCCCACCTCTGATTCCCCATATCTGATTCCCCGCCTCTGTTTCCCCAGCTCTGATTCCCTGCCTCTGATTCCCTGCCCTGATTCCCCATCTCTGTTTCACCGCCTTTGATTCGCCACCTCTGATTCCCAATATCTGATTCCCCGCCTCTGTTTCCCCGCCTCTGATTCCCTGCCTCTGATTCCCAACCTCTGATTCCACACCTCTGATTCCCCATATCTGATTCCCCGCCTCTATTTCCCCATATCTGATTCCCCGCCTCTGATTCCCCAACTCTGATTCCCCGCCTCTGATTCCCCAACTCTGATTCCCTGCCTCTGATTCCCGGCGTCCGATTCCCTGCCTCTGATTCCCCGCCTCTGATTCGCCATCTCTGATTCCCCGCCTCTGATTCCCCGTGTCTGATTCCCTGCCTCTGATTCCCCGCCTCAGATTCCCCGCCTCTGATTCCCTGCCACTGATTCCCTGCCCCTGATTCCCCACCTCTGATACCCCATATCTGATTTCCCGCCTCTGTTTCCCCGCCTCTGATTCCCCGCCTCTGATTCCCCATATCTGATTCCCTGCCTCTGATTCCCCAACTCTGATTCCCCGCCTCTGATTCCCCAGCTCTGAAACCCCGCCTCTGATTCCCCGCGTCTGATTCCCTCCCTCTGATTCCCCGCCTTGATTCCCCATCTCTGGTTCACAACCTCTGATTCCCCACCTCTGATTCCCCATATCTGATTCCCCGCCTCTGTTTCCCCGCCTCTGATTCCCCGCCTCTGATTCCCCATATCTGATTCCCCGGCTCTGATTGCCCACCTCTGATTCCCCGCCTCTGATTCGCCAGCTCTGATTCCCCGCCTCTGAATCCCCGCATCTGATTCCCTGCCTCTGATTCCCCGCCTCTGATTCCCCATCTCTGATTCACCGCCTTTGATTCCCCACCTCTGATTCTCCATATCGGATTCCCCACCTCTGTTTCCCCGCCTCTGATTCCCCGCCTCTGATTCTCCATATCTCATTCCCCGCCTCTGAATCCCCATCTCTGATTCCCGGACTCTGATTCCCCACCTCTGATTCCCGTCCTCTTATTCCCAGCATCTGATTCCCGGCCTCTGATTCCCGGCCTCTGATTCCCCGCTTCTGATTCTGATTCCCTGCCTCTGATTCCCCATCTCTGATTCCGCACATCTGATTCCCTGCCTCTGATTCCCCACCTCTGATTCCCCATATCTGATTCCCCGCCTCTGTTTCCCTGCCTCTGATTCCCCGCCTCTGTTTCCCCATATCTAATTCCCCACCTCTGATGCCCCAACTCTGATTCCCCGCCTCTGATTCCCCAGCTCTGATTCCCCGCCTCTGATTCCCCGCAACCGATTCCCCATGTCTGATTCCCCGCCTCTGTTTCCCCGCCTCTGATTCCCCGCCTCTGTTTCCCCATATCTGATTCCCCGCCTCTGATTCCCCAGCTCTGATTCCCTGCCTCTGATTCCCTGCGTTCTATTCGCTGCCTCTGATTCCCCTCCTGTGATTCCCCATCTCTGATTCACCACCTCTGATTCCCCACCTCTGATTCCCCATATCTAATTCCCCGCCTCTGCTTGCCCGCTTCTCATTCCCCGCCTCTGTTTCCCCATATCTGATTCCCCGCCTCTGAATCCCCAACTCTGATTCCCTGCCTCTGATTCACCAGCTCTGATTCCCCGCCTTTGATTCCCCCCGTCTGATTCCCAGCCTCTGAATCCCCGTCTGATTTCTTGCCTCTGATTCCCCGCCTCTGATTCCCCATCTCTGATTCACTGCCTCTGATTCCCCACATCTGATTCCCCTTCTCTGATTCCGCACAACCGATTCCCTGCCTCTGATTCCCCGACTCTGATTCCACACCTCTGATTCCCCAGCTCTGATTCCCCGCCTCTGATTCCCCGCGTCTGATTCCCTGCCTGTGATTCCCCGCCTCTGATTCCCCATCTCTGATTCCCCACCTCTGATTCCCCGTGTCTGATTCCCTTCCTTTGATTCCCCGCCTCTGATTCCCCGCCTCTGATTCCCTGCCACTGATTCCCCGCCCCTGATTCCCCACCTCTGATTCTCCATATCTTATTCCCCGCCTCTGTTTCCCCCCCTCTGATTCCCAGCCTCTGATTCCCCATATCTGATTCCCCGCCTCTGATTTCCCATATCTGATTCCCCGCCTTTATTTCCCCATATCTGCTTCGCCGCCTCTGATTCCCCAACTCTGATTCCCCGCCTCTGATTCCCCAGCTCTGATTTCCCGTCTCTGATTCCCGGCATCCGATTCCCTGCCTCTGATTCCCCGCCTCTGATTCCCCATCTCTGATTCCCCGCCTCTGATTCCCCGTGTCTGATTCCCTGCCTCTGATTCCCCGCCTCTGATTCCCCGCCTCTGATTCCCTGCCACTGATTCCCCGCCTCTGATTCCCCATATCTGATTCCCTGCCTCTGATTCCCCAACTCTGATTCCCTGCCTCTGATTCCCCAGCTCTGAATCCCCGCCTCTGATTCCCTGCGTCTGATTCCCTGCCTCTGATTCCCCGCCTTGATTCCCCATCTCTGATTCACAACCTCTGATTCCCCACCTCTGATTCCCTATATTTGATTCCCCGCCTCTGTTTCCCCGCCTCTGATTCCACGCCTCTGATTCCCCATATCTGATTCCCCGCCTCTGATTGCCCACCTCTGATTCCCCGCCTCTGATTCGCCAGCTCCGATTCCCCGCCTCTGATTCCCCGCATCTGATTCCCTCCTCTGATTCCCCGCCTCAGATTCCCCATCTCTGATTCACCGCCTTTGATTCGCCACCTCTGATTCCCCATATCTGATTCCCCACCTCTGTTTCCCCGCCTCTGATTCCCCGCCTCTGATTCTCCATATCTCATTCCCCGCCTCTGAATCCCCATCTCTGATTTCCGGACTCTGATTCCCAACCTCTGATTCCCGGCCTCTTATTCCCAGCATCTGATTCCCGGCCTCTTATTCCCGGCCTCTGATTCCCCGCTTCTGATTCTGATTCCCTGCCTCTGATTCCCCATCTCTGATTCCGCACATCTGATTCCCTGCCTCTGATTCCCCACCTCTGATTCCCCATATCTGATTCCCCGCCTCTGTTTCCCCGCCTCTGATTCCCCGCCTCTGTTTCCCTATATCTAATTCCCCACCTCTGATGCCCCAACTCTGATTCCCCGCCTCTGATTCCCCAGCTCTGATTCCCCGCCTCTGATTCCCTGCATCCGATTCCCCATATCTTTTTCCCCGCCTCTGTTTCCCCGCCTCTGATTCCCCGCCTCTGTTTCCCCATATCTGATTCCCCGCCTCTGATTCCCCAACTCTGATTCCCCTCCTCTAATTCGCCAGCTATGATTCCCCGCCTCTGATTCCCTGCGTCTGATTCCCTGCCTCTGATTCCCAGCCTCTGATTCCCCTTCTCTGATTCACCACCTCTGAATCCCCACCTCTGATTCCCCATCTCTGATTCCGCACATCCGATTCCCTGCCTCTGATTCCCCGCCTCTGATATCCCGCCTCTGATTCGCAACCTCTAATTCCCCACCTCTGATTTCCCATATCTGATTCCCCGCCTCTGTTTCCCTGCCTCTGATTCCCGGCCTCTGTTTCCCCATATCTGATTCCCCTCCTCTGATTCCCCAACTCTGATTCCCCGCCTCTGATTCCCCAGCTTTGATTCCCCGCCTTTTATTCCCGGCCTCTGATTCCCTGCCACTGATTCCCCGCCTCTGATTCCCCACCTCTGATTCCCCATATCTGATTCCCCGCCTCTGTTTCCCCACCTCTGATTCCCGGCCTCTTATTCCCAGCATCTGATTCCCGGCCTCTGATTCCATGCCTCTGATTCCCCGCCTCTGATTCCCCATCTCTGATTCCCCGCCTCTGATTCCCCGTGTCTGATTCCCTGCCTCTGATTCCCCGTATCTGATTCCCCGCGTCTGATTCCCTGCCACTGATTCCCTGCCCCTGATTCCCCACCTCTGATTCCCCATATCTGATTCCCCGCCTCTGTTTCCCCAACTCTGATTCCCTTCCTCTAATTCGCCAGCTATGATTCCCCGCCTCTGATTCCCTGCCACTGATTCCCTGCCCCTGATTCCCCACCTCTGATTCCCCATATATGATTCCCCGCCTCTGATTCCCCAACTCTGATTCCCCTCCTCTAATTCGCCAGCTATGATTCCCCGCCTCTGATTCCCTGCGTCTGATTCCCTGCCTCTGATTCCCAGCCTCTGATTCCCCTTCTCTGATTCACCACCTCTGAATCCCCACCTCTGATTCCCCATCTCTGATTCCGCACTTCCGATTCCCTGCCTCTGATTCCCCGCCTCTGATTCCCCGCCTCTGATTCCCCGCCTCTTATTCCCCGCGTCTGATTCCCTGCCACTGATTCCCTGCCCCTGATTCCCCACCTCTGATTCCCCATATCTGATTCCCCGCCTCTGTTTCCCCACCTCTGATTCCCCGCCTCTGTTTCCCCATATCTGATTCCTCGCCTCTGATTCCCCAACTCTGATTCCCCTCCTCTAATTCGCCAGCTATGATTCCCCGCCTCGGATTCCCTGCATCTGATTCCCTGCCTCTGATTCCCAGCCTCTGATTCCCCTTCTCTGATTCACCACCTCTGAATCCCCACCTCTGATTCCCCATCTCTGATTCCGCACATCCGATTCCCTGCCTCTGATTCCCCGCCTTTTATTCCCGGCCTCTGATTCCCTGCCACTGATTCCCTGCTTCTGATTCTGATTCCCTGCCTCTGATTCCCCATCTCTGATTCCGCACATCTGATTCCCTGCCTCTGATTCTCCACCTCTGATTCCCCATATCTGATTCCCCGCCTCTGTTTCCCCGCCTCTGATTCCCCGCCTCTGTTTCCCGATATCTGATTCCCCGCCTCTGATTCCCTGCATCTGATTCCCTGCCTCTGATTCCCAGTCTCTGATTCCCCTTCTCTGATTCACCACCTCTGAATCCCCACCTCTGATTCCCCATCTCTGATTCCGCACATCCGATTCCCTGCCTCTGATTCCCAGCCTCTGATTCCCCGCCTCTGATTCGCAACCTCTAATTCCCCACCTCTGATTCCCCATATCCGATTCCCCGCCTCTGTTTCCCTGCCTCTGATTCCCGGCCTCTGTTTCCCCATATCTGATTCCCCTCCTCTGATTCCCCAACTCTGATTCCCCGCCTCTGATTCCCCAGCTCTGATTCCCCGCCTTTTATTCCCGGCCTCTGATTCCCTGCCACTGATTCCCCGCCCCTGATTCCCCACCTCTGATTCCCCATATCTGATTCCCCGCCTCTGTTTCCCCAGCTCTGATTCCCCACCTCTGATTCCCCAGCTCTGATTCCCTGCCACTGATTCCCCGCCCCTGATTCCCCACCTCTGATTCCCCATATCTGATTCCCCGCCTCTGTTTCCCCAGCTCTGATTCCCTGCCTCTGATTCCCTGCCCTGATTCCCCATCTCTGTTTCACCGCCTTTGATTCCCCACCTCTGATTCCCCATATCTGATTCCCCGCCTCTGTTTCCCCGCCTCTGATTCCCTGCCTCTGATTCCCAACCTCTGATTCCACACCTCTGATTCCCCATATCTGATTCCCCGCCTCTATTTCCCCATATCTGATTCCCCGCCTCTGATTCCCCAACTCTGATTCCCCGCCTCTGATTCGCCAACTCTGATTCCCCGCCTCTGATTCCCGGCGTCCGATTCCCTGCCTCTGATTCCCCACCTCAGATTCGCCATCTCTGATTTCCCGCCTCTGATTCCCCGTGTCTGATTCCCTGCCTCTGATTCCCCGCCTCAGATTCCCCGCCTCTGATTCCCTGCCACTGATTCCCTGCCCCTGATTCCCCACCTCTGATTCCCCATATCTGATTCCCCGCCTCTGTTTCCCCGCCTCTGATTCCCCGCCTCTGATTCCCCATATCTGATTCCCCGCCTCTGATTGCCCACCTCTGATTCCCCGCATCTGATTCGCCAGCTCCGATTCCCCGCCTCTGATTCCCCGCATCTGATTCCCTGCCTCTGATTCCCCGCCTCTGATTCCCCATCTCTGATTCACCGCCTTTGATTCGCCACCTCTGATTCCCCATATCTGATTCCCCACCTCTGTTTCCCCGCCTCTGATTCCCCGCCTCTGATTCTCTATATCTCATTCCCCGCATCTGAATCCCCATCTCTGATTCCCGGACTCTGATTCCCCACCTCTGATTCCCGGCCTCTTATTCCCAGCATCTGATTCCCGGCCTCTTATTCCCGGCCTCTGATTCCCCGCTTCTGATTCTGATTCCCTGCCTCTGATTCCCCATCTCTGATTCCGCACATCTGATTCCCTGCCTCTGATTCCCCACCTCTGATTCCCCATATCTGATTCCCCGCCTCTGTTTCCCCGCCTCTGATTCCCCGCCTCTGTTTCCCTATATCTAATTCCCCACCTCTGATGCCCCAACTCTGATTCCCCGCCTCTGATTCCCCAGCTCTGATTCCCCGCCTCTAATTCCCTGCATCCGATTCACCATATCTGATTCCCCGCCTCTGTTTCCCCGCCTCTGATTCCCCGCCTCTCTTTCCCCATATCTGATTCCCCGCCTCTGATTCCCAACTATGATTCCCCGCCTCTGATTCCCCAGCTCTGATTCCCTGCCTCTGATTCCCCGCGTTCTATTCCCTGCCTCTGATTCCCCGCCTGTGATTCCCCATCACTGATTCACCACTTCTGATTCCCCACCTCTGATTCCCCATATCTAATTCCCCGCCTCTGTTTTCCCGCCTCTGATTCACCGCCTCTGTTTCCCCATATCTGATTCCCCGCCTCTGAATCCCCAACTCTGATTCCCTGCCTCAGATTCCCCAGCTCTGATTCCCCGCCTTTGATTCCCCCCGTCTGATTCCCAGCCTCTGAATCCCCGTGTCTGATTTCCTGCCTCTGATTCCCCGCCTCTGATTCCCCATCTCTGATTCACCGCCTCTGATTCCCCACCTCTGATACCCCATCTCTGATTCCGCACATCCAATTCCCTGCCTCTGATTCCCCAACTCTGATTCCCCACCTCTGATTCCCCAGCTCTGATTCCCCGCCTCAGATTCCCCACGTCTGATTCCCTGCCTCTGATTCCTCGCCTCTGATTCCCTGCCTCTGATTCCCCATATCTGATTCCCCGCCTCTGATTCCCCAACTCTTATTCCCCGCTTCTGATTCCCCAGCTCTGAATCCCCGCCTCTGATTCCCCGCGTCTGATTCCCTGCCTCTGATTCCCCGCCTCTAATTCCCCATCTGTGATTCACAACCTCTGATGCCCCACCTCTGATTCCCCATATCTGATTCCCCGCCTGTTTCCCCGCCTCTGATTCCCCACCTCTGATTCCCCATATCTGATTCCCCGCCTCTGATTGCCCACCTCTGATTCCCCGCGTCTGATTCCCTGCCTCTGATTCCCCGCCTCTGATTCCCCATATCTGATTCACCACCTCTGATTCCCGGCCTCTGATTCCCCATCTCTGATTCCGCACATCCGATTCCCTGCCTATGATTCCCCACCTCTGATTCCCCGCCTCTGATTCCCCATATCTGATTCCCTGCCTCTGTTTCCCCGCCTCTGATTCCCCACCTCTGTTTCCCCATATCTGATTCCCCGCCTCTGATTCCCCAACTCTAATACCCTGCCTCTGATTCCCCAGCTCTGATTCCCCGCCTCTGATTCACCGCATCTGATTCCCTGCCTCTGATTCCCCGCCTCTGATTCCAGGCCTCTGATTCCCAGCATCTGATTCCGGCCTCTGATTCCCGGCCTCTGATTCCCTGCTTCTGATTCTGATTCCCTGCCTCTGATTCCCCATCTCTGATTCCGCACATCTGATTCCCTGCCTCTGATTCCCCACCTCTGATTCCCCATATCTGATTCCCCGCCTCTGTTTCCCCGCCTCTGATTCCCCGCCTCTGTTTCCCCATATCTGATTCCCCGCCTCTGATTCCCCAACTCTGATTCCCCTCCTCTAATTCGCCAGCTATGATTCCCCGCCTCTGATTCCCTGCGTCTGATTCCCTGCCTCTGATTCCCAGCCTCTGATTCCCCTTCTCTGATTCACCACCTCTGAATCCCCACCTCTGATTCCCCATCTCTGATTCCGCACATCCGATTCCCTGCCTCTGATTCCCCGCCTCTGATATCCCGCCTCTGATTCGCAACCTCTAATTCCCCACCTCTGATTTCCCATATCTGATTCCCCGCCTCTGTTTCCCTGCCTCTGATTCCCGGCCTCTGTTTCCCCATATCTGATTCCCCTCCTCTGATTCCCCAACTCTGATTCCCCGCCTCTGATTCCCCAGCTTTGATTCCCCGCCTTTTATTCCCGGCCTCTGATTCCCTGCCTCTGTTTCCCTGCCTCTGATTCCCGGCCTCTGTTTCCCCATATCTGATTCCCCTCCTCTGATTCCCCAATTCTGATTCCCTGCCTCTGATTCCCCGTCTCTGATTCCCCGCGTCTGATTCCCTGCCACTGATTCCCTGCCCCTGATTCCCCACCTCTGATTCCCCATATCTGATTCCCCGCCTCTGTTTCCCCAACTCTGATTCCCTTCCTCTAATTCGCCAGCTATGATTCCCCGCCTCTGATTCCCTGCCACTGATTCCCTGCCCCTGATTCCCCACCTCTGATTCCCCATATATGATTCCCCGCCTCTGATTCCCCAACTCTGATTCCCCTCCTCTAATTCGCCAGCTATGATTCTCCGCCTCTGATTCCCTGCGTCTGATTCCCTGCCTCTGATTCCCAGCCTCTGATTCCCCTTCTCTGATTCACCACCTCTGAATCCCCACCTCTGATTCCCCATCTCTGATTCCGCACATCCGATTCCCTGCCTCTGATTCCCCGCCTCTGATTCCCCGCCTCTGATTCCCCGCCTCTGATTCCCCGCGTCTGATTCCCTGCCACTGATTCCCTGCCCCTGATTCCCCACCTCTGATTCCCCATATCTGATTCCCCGCCTCTGTTTCCCCACCTCTGATTCCCCGCCTCTGTTTCCCCATATCTGATACCCCGCCTCTGATTCCCCAACTCTGATTCCCCTCCTCTAATTCGCCAGCTATGATTCCCCGCCTCTGATTCCCTGCATCTGATTCCCTGCCTCTGATTCCCAGCCTCTGATTCCCCTTCTCTGATTCACCACCTCTGAATCCCCACCTCTGATTCCCCATCTCTGATTCCACACATCCGATTCCCTGCCTCTGATTCCCCGCCTTTTATTCCCGGCCTCTGATTCCCTGCCACTGATTCCCCGCCCCTGATTCCCCACCTCTGATTCCCCATATCTGATTCCCCGCCTCTGTTTCCCCAGCTCTGATTCCCCACCTCTGATTCCCCAGCTCTGATTCCCTGCCACTGATTCCCCGCCCCTGATTCCCCACCTCTGATTCCCCATATCTGATTCCCCGCCTCTGTTTCCCCAGCTCTGATTCCCTGCCTCTGATTCCCTGCCCTGATTCCCCATCTCTGTTTCACCGCCTTTGATTCGCCACCTCTGATTCCCAATATCTGATTCCCCGCCTCTGTTTCCCCGCCTCTGATTCCCTGCCTCTGATTCCCAACCTCTGATTCCACACCTCTGATTCCCCATATCTGATTCCCCGCCTCTATTTCCCCATATCTGATTCCCCGCCTCTGATTCCCCAACTCTGATTCCCCGCCTCTGATTCCCCAACTCTGATTCCCTGCCTCTGATTCCCGGCGTCCGATTCCCTGCCTCTGATTCCCCGCCTCTGATTCGCCATCTCTGATTCCCCGCCTCTGATTCCCCGTGTCTGATTCCCTGCCTCTGATTCCCCGCCTCAGATTCCCCGCCTCTGATTCCCTGCCACTGATTCCCTGCCCCTGATTCCCCACCTCTGATACCCCATATCTGATTTCCCGCCTCTGTTTCCCCGCCTCTGATTCCCCGCCTCTGATTCCCCATATCTGATTCCCTGCCTCTGATTCCCCAACTCTGATTCCCCGCCTCTGATTCCCCAGCTCTGAAACCCCGCCTCTGATTCCCCGCGTCTGATTCCCTCCCTCTGATTCCCCGCCTTGATTCCCCATCTCTGGTTCACAACCTCTGATTCCCCACCTCTGATTCCCCATATCTGATTCCCCGCCTCTGTTTCCCCGCCTCTGATTCCCCGCCTCTGATTCCCCATATCTGATTCCCCGGCTCTGATTGCCCACCTCTGATTCCCCGCCTCTGATTCGCCAGCTCTGATTCCCCGCCTCTGAATCCCCGCATCTGATTCCCTGCCTCTGATTCCCCGCCTCTGATTCCCCATCTCTGATTCACCGCCTTTGATTCCCCACCTCTGATTCTCCATATCGGATTCCCCACCTCTGTTTCCCCGCCTCTGATTCCCCGCCTCTGATTCTCCATATCTCATTCCCCGCCTCTGAATCCCCATCTCTGATTCCCGGACTCTGATTCCCCACCTCTGATTCCCGTCCTCTTATTCCCAGCATCTGATTCCCGGCCTCTGATTCCCGGCCTCTGATTCCCCGCTTCTGATTCTGATTCCCTGCCTCTGATTCCCCATCTCTGATTCCGCACATCTGATTCCCTGCCTCTGATTCCCCACCTCTGATTCCCCATATCTGATTCCCCGCCTCTGTTTCCCTGCCTCTGATTCCCCGCCTCTGTTTCCCCATATCTAATTCCCCACCTCTGATGCCCCAACTCTGATTCCCCGCCTCTGATTCCCCAGCTCTGATTCCCCGCCTCTGATTCCCCGCAACCGATTCCCCATGTCTGATTCCCCGCCTCTGTTTCCCCGCCTCTGATTCCCCGCCTCTGTTTCCCCATATCTGATTCCCCGCCTCTGATTCCCCAGCTCTGATTCCCTGCCTCTGATTCCCTGCGTTCTATTCGCTGCCTCTGATTCCCCTCCTGTGATTCCCCATCTCTGATTCACCACCTCTGATTCCCCACCTCTGATTCCCCATATCTAATTCCCCGCCTCTGCTTGCCCGCTTCTCATTCCCCGCCTCTGTTTCCCCATATCTGATTCCCCGCCTCTGAATCCCCAACTCTGATTCCCTGCCTCTGATTCACCAGCTCTGATTCCCCGCCTTTGATTCCCCCCGTCTGATTCCCAGCCTCTGAATCCCCGTCTGATTTCTTGCCTCTGATTCCCCGCCTCTGATTCCCCATCTCTGATTCACTGCCTCTGATTCCCCACATCTGATTCCCCTTCTCTGATTCCGCACAACCGATTCCCTGCCTCTGATTCCCCGACTCTGATTCCACACCTCTGATTCCCCAGCTCTGATTCCCCGCCTCTGATTCCCCGCGTCTGATTCCCTGCCTGTGATTCCCCGCCTCTGATTCCCCATCTCTGATTCCCCACCTCTGATTCCCCGTGTCTGATTCCCTTCCTTTGATTCCCCGCCTCTGATTCCCCGCCTCTGATTCCCTGCCACTGATTCCCCGCCCCTGATTCCCCACCTCTGATTCTCCATATCTTATTCCCCGCCTCTGTTTCCCCCCCTCTGATTCCCAGCCTCTGATTCCCCATATCTGATTCCCCGCCTCTGATTTCCCATATCTGATTCCCCGCCTTTATTTCCCCATATCTGCTTCGCCGCCTCTGATTCCCCAACTCTGATTCCCCGCCTCTGATTCCCCAGCTCTGATTTCCCGTCTCTGATTCCCGGCATCCTATTCCCTGCCTCTGATTCCCCGCCTCTGATTCCCCATCTCTGATTCCCCGCCTCTGATTCCCCGTGTCTGATTCCCTGCCTCTGATTCCCCGCCTCTGATTCCCCGCCTCTGATTCCCTGCCACTGATTCCCCGCCTCTGATTCCCCATATCTGATTCCCTGCCTCTGATTCCCCAACTCTGATTCCCTGCCTCTGATTCCCCAGCTCTGAATCCCCGCCTCTGATTCCCTGCGTCTGATTCCCTGCCTCTGATTCCCCGCCTTGATTCCCCATCTCTGATTCACAACCTCTGATTCCCCACCTCTGATTCCCTATATTTGATTCCCCGCCTCTGTTTCCCCGCCTCTGATTCCACGCCTCTGATTCCCCATATCTGATTCCCCGCCTCTGATTGCCCACCTCTGATTCCCCGCCTCTGATTCGCCAGCTCCGATTCCCCGCCTCTGATTCCCCGCATCTGATTCCCTCCTCTGATTCCCCGCCTCAGATTCCCCATCTCTGATTCACCGCCTTTGATTCGCCACCTCTGATTCCCCATATCTGATTCCCCACCTCTGTTTCCCCGCCTCTGATTCCCCGCCTCTGATTCTCCATATCTCATTCCCCGCCTCTGAATCCCCATCTCTGATTTCCGGACTCTGATTCCCAACCTCTGATTCCCGGCCTCTTATTCCCAGCATCTGATTCCCGGCCTCTTATTCCCGGCCTCTGATTCCCCGCTTCTGATTCTGATTCCCTGCCTCTGATTCCCCATCTCTGATTCCGCACATCTGATTCCCTGCCTCTGATTCCCCACCTCTGATTCCCCATATCTGATTCCCCGCCTCTGTTTCCCCGCCTCTGATTCCCCGCCTCTGTTTCCCTATATCTAATTCCCCACCTCTGATGCCCCAACTCTGATTCCCCGCCTCTGATTCCCCAGCTCTGATTCCCCGCCTCTGATTCCCTGCATCCGATTCCCCATATCTTTTTCCCCGCCTCTGTTTCCCCGCCTCTGATTCCCCGCCTCTGTTTCCCCATATCTGATTCCCCGCCTCTGATTCCCCAACTCTGATTCCCCTCCTCTAATTCGCCAGCTATGATTCCCCGCCTCTGATTCCCTGCGTCTGATTCCCTGCCTCTGATTCCCAGCCTCTGATTCCCCTTCTCTGATTCACCACCTCTGAATCCCCACCTCTGATTCCCCATCTCTGATTCCGCACATCCGATTCCCTGCCTCTGATTCCCCGCCTCTGATATCCCGCCTCTGATTCGCAACCTCTAATTCCCCACCTCTGATTTCCCATATCTGATTCCCCGCCTCTGTTTCCCTGCCTCTGATTCCCGGCCTCTGTTTCCCCATATCTGATTCCCCTCCTCTGATTCCCCAACTCTGATTCCCCGCCTCTGATTCCCCAGCTTTGATTCCCCGCCTTTTATTCCCGGCCTCTGATTCCCTGCCACTGATTCCCCGCCTCTGATTCCCCACCTCTGATTCCCCATATCTGATTCCCCGCCTCTGTTTCCCCACCTCTGATTCCCGGCCTCTTATTCCCAGCATCTGATTCCCGGCCTCTGATTCCATGCCTCTGATTCCCCGCCTCTGATTCCCCATCTCTGATTCCCCGCCTCTGATTCCCCGTGTCTGATTCCCTGCCTCTGATTCCCCGTATCTGATTCCCCGCGTCTGATTCCCTGCCACTGATTCCCTGCCCCTGATTCCCCACCTCTGATTCCCCATATCTGATTCCCCGCCTCTGTTTCCCCAACTCTGATTCCCTTCCTCTAATTCGCCAGCTATGATTCCCCGCCTCTGATTCCCTGCCACTGATTCCCTGCCCCTGATTCCCCACCTCTGATTCCCCATATATGATTCCCCGCCTCTGATTCCCCAACTCTGATTCCCCTCCTCTAATTCGCCAGCTATGATTCCCCGCCTCTGATTCCCTGCGTCTGATTCCCTGCCTCTGATTCCCAGCCTCTGATTCCCCTTCTCTGATTCACCACCTCTGAATCCCCACCTCTGATTCCCCATCTCTGATTCCGCACTTCCGATTCCCTGCCTCTGATTCCCCGCCTCTGATTCCCCGCCTCTGATTCCCCGCCTCTTATTCCCCGCGTCTGATTCCCTGCCACTGATTCCCTGCCCCTGATTCCCCACCTCTGATTCCCCATATCTGATTCCCCGCCTCTGTTTCCCCACCTCTGATTCCCCGCCTCTGTTTCCCCATATCTGATTCCTCGCCTCTGATTCCCCAACTCTGATTCCCCTCCTCTAATTCGCCAGCTATGATTCCCCGCCTCGGATTCCCTGCATCTGATTCCCTGCCTCTGATTCCCAGCCTCTGATTCCCCTTCTCTGATTCACCACCTCTGAATCCCCACCTCTGATTCCCCATCTCTGATTCCGCACATCCGATTCCCTGCCTCTGATTCCCCGCCTTTTATTCCCGGCCTCTGATTCCCTGCCACTGATTCCCTGCTTCTGATTCTGATTCCCTGCCTCTGATTCCCCATCTCTGATTCCGCACATCTGATTCCCTGCCTCTGATTCTCCACCTCTGATTCCCCATATCTGATTCCCCGCCTCTGTTTCCCCGCCTCTGATTCCCCGCCTCTGTTTCCCGATATCTGATTCCCCGCCTCTGATTCCCTGCATCTGATTCCCTGCCTCTGATTCCCAGTCTCTGATTCCCCTTCTCTGATTCACCACCTCTGAATCCCCACCTCTGATTCCCCATCTCTGATTCCGCACATCCGATTCCCTGCCTCTGATTCCCAGCCTCTGATTCCCCGCCTCTGATTCGCAACCTCTAATTCCCCACCTCTGATTCCCCATATCCGATTCCCCGCCTCTGTTTCCCTGCCTCTGATTCCCGGCCTCTGTTTCCCCATATCTGATTCCCCTCCTCTGATTCCCCAACTCTGATTCCCCGCCTCTGATTCCCCAGCTCTGATTCCCCGCCTTTTATTCCCGGCCTCTGATTCCCTGCCACTGATTCCCCGCCCCTGATTCCCCACCTCTGATTCCCCATATCTGATTCCCCGCCTCTGTTTCCCCAGCTCTGATTCCCCACCTCTGATTCCCCAGCTCTGATTCCCTGCCACTGATTCCCCGCCCCTGATTCCCCACCTCTGATTCCCCATATCTGATTCCCCGCCTCTGTTTCCCCAGCTCTGATTCCCTGCCTCTGATTCCCTGCCCTGATTCCCCATCTCTGTTTCACCGCCTTTGATTCCCCACCTCTGATTCCCCATATCTGATTCCCCGCCTCTGTTTCCCCGCCTCTGATTCCCTGCCTCTGATTCCCAACCTCTGATTCCACACCTCTGATTCCCCATATCTGATTCCCCGCCTCTATTTCCCCATATCTGATTCCCCGCCTCTGATTCCCCAACTCTGATTCCCCGCCTCTGATTCGCCAACTCTGATTCCCCGCCTCTGATTCCCGGCGTCCGATTCCCTGCCTCTGATTCCCCGCCTCAGATTCGCCATCTCTGATTTCCCGCCTCTGATTCCCCGTGTCTGATTCCCTGCCTCTGATTCCCCGCCTCAGATTCCCCGCCTCTGATTCCCTGCCACTGATTCCCTGCCCCTGATTCCCCACCTCTGATTCCCCATATCTGATTCCCCGCCTCTGTTTCCCCGCCTCTGATTCCCCGCCTCTGATTCCCCATATCTGATTCCCCGCCTCTGATTGCCCACCTCTGATTCCCCGCATCTGATTCGCCAGCTCCGATTCCCCGCCTCTGATTCCCCGCATCTGATTCCCTGCCTCTGATTCCCCGCCTCTGATTCCCCATCTCTGATTCACCGCCTTTGATTCGCCACCTCTGATTCCCCATATCTGATTCCCCACCTCTGTTTCCCCGCCTCTGATTCCCCGCCTCTGATTCTCTATATCTCATTCCCCGCATCTGAATCCCCATCTCTGATTCCCGGACTCTGATTCCCCACCTCTGATTCCCGGCCTCTTATTCCCAGCATCTGATTCCCGGCCTCTTATTCCCGGCCTCTGATTCCCCGCTTCTGATTCTGATTCCCTGCCTCTGATTCCCCATCTCTGATTCCGCACATCTGATTCCCTGCCTCTGATTCCCCACCTCTGATTCCCCATATCTGATTCCCCGCCTCTGTTTCCCCGCCTCTGATTCCCCGCCTCTGTTTCCCTATATCTAATTCCCCACCTCTGATGCCCCAACTCTGATTCCCCGCCTCTGATTCCCCAGCTCTGATTCCCCGCCTCTAATTCCCTGCATCCGATTCACCATATCTGATTCCCCGCCTCTGTTTCCCCGCCTCTGATTCCCCGCCTCTCTTTCCCCATATCTGATTCCCCGCCTCTGATTCCCAACTATGATTCCCCGCCTCTGATTCCCCAGCTCTGATTCCCTGCCTCTGATTCCCCGCGTTCTATTCCCTGCCTCTGATTCCCCGCCTGTGATTCCCCATCACTGATTCACCACTTCTGATTCCCCACCTCTGATTCCCCATATCTAATTCCCCGCCTCTGTTTTCCCGCCTCTGATTCACCGCCTCTGTTTCCCCATATCTGATTCCCCGCCTCTGAATCCCCAACTCTGATTCCCTGCCTCAGATTCCCCAGCTCTGATACCCCGCCTTTGATTCCCCCCGTCTGATTCCCAGCCTCTGAATCCCCGTGTCTGATTTCCTGCCTCTGATTCCCCGCCTCTGATTCCCCATCTCTGATTCACCGCCTCTGATTCCCCACCTCTGATACCCCATCTCTGATTCCGCACATCCAATTCCCTGCCTCTGATTCCCCAACTCTGATTCCCCACCTCTGATTCCCCAGCTCTGATTCCCCGCCTCAGATTCCCCACGTCTGATTCCCTGCCTCTGATTCCTCGCCTCTGATTCCCTGCCTCTGATTCCCTATATCTGATTCCCCGCCTCTGATTCCCCAACTCTGATTCCCCGCTTCTGATTCCCCAGCTCTGAATCCCCGCCTCTGATTCTCCGCGTCTGATTCCCTGCCTCTGATTCCCCGCCTCTAATTCCCCATCTGTGATTCACAACCTCTGATGCCCCACCTCTGATTCGCCATATCTGATTCCCCGCCTGTTTCCCCGCCTCTGAATCCCCACCTCTGATTCCCCGCCTCTGATTCCCCGCCTCTGATTCCCTGCGTCTGATTCCCTGCCTCTGATTCCCAGCCTCTGATTCCCCTTCTCTGATTCACCACCTCTGAATCCCCACCTCTGATTCCCCATCTCTGATTCCGCACATCCGATTCCCTGCCTCTGATTCCCCGCCTCTGATATCCCGCCTCTGATTCGCAACCTCTAATTCCCCACCTCTGATTTCCCATATCTGATTCCCTGCCTCTGTTTCCCTGCCTCTGATTCCCGGCCTCTGTTACCCCATATCTGATTCCCCTCCTCTGATTCCCCAACTCTGATTCCCCGCCTCTTATTCCCCAGCTTTGATTCCCCGCCTTTTATTCCCGGCCTCTGATTCCCTGCCTCTGTTTCCCTGCCTCTGATTGCCCAACTCTGATTCCCCGCGTCTGATTCCCTGCCTCTGATTCCCCGCCTCTGATTCCCCATATCTGATTCACCACCTCTGATTCCCGGCCTCTGATTCCCCATCTCTGATTCCGCACATCCGATTCCCTGCCTATGATTCCCCACCTCTGATTCCCCGCCTCTGATTCCCCATATCTGATTCCCTGCCTCTGTTTCCCCGCCTCTGATTCCCCACCTCTGTTTCCCCATATCTGATTCCCCGCCTCTGATTCCCCAACTCTAATACCCTGCCTCTGATTCCCCAGCTCTGATTCCCCGCCTCTGATTCCCCGCATCTGATTCCCTGCCTCTGATTCCCCGCCTCTGATTCCAGGCCTCTGATTCCCAGCATCTGATTCCGGCCTCTGATTCCCGGCCTCTGATTCCCTGCTTCTGATTCTGATTCCCTGCCTCTGATTCCCCATCTCTGATTCCGCACATCTGATTCCCTGCCTCTGATTCCCCACCTCTGATTCCCCATATCTGATTCCCCGCCTCTGTTTCCCCGCCTCTGATTCCCCGCCTCTGTTTCCCCATATCTGATTCCCCGCCTCTGATTCCCCGCCTCTGATTCCCTGCGTCTGATTCCCTGCCTCTGATTCCCAGCCTCTGATTCCCCTTCTCTGATTCACCACCTCTGAATCCCCACCTCTGATTCCCCATCTCTGATTCCGCACATCCGATTCCCTGCCTCTGATTCCCCGCCTCTGATATCCCGCCTCTGATTCGCAACCTCTAATTCCCCACCTCTGATTTCCCATATCTGATTCCCTGCCTCTGTTTCCCTGCCTCTGATTCCCGGCCTCTGTTTCCCCATATCTGATTCCCCTCCTCTGATTCCCCAACTCTGATTCCCCGCCTCTTATTCCCCAGCTTTGATTCCACGCCTTTTATTCCCGGCCTCTGATTCCCTGCCTCTGTTTCCCTGCCTCTGATTCCCGGCCTCTGTTTCCCCATATCTGATTCCCCTCCTCTGATTCCCCAATTCTGATTCCCTGCCTCTGATTCCCCGTCTCTGATTCCCCGCGTCTGATTCCCTGCCACTGATTCCCTGCCCCTGATTCCCCACCTCTGATTCCCCATATCTGAATCCCCGCCTCTGTTTCCCCAACTCTGATTCCCTTCCTCTAATTCGCCAGCTATGATTCCCCGCCTCTGATTCCCTGCCACTGATTCCCTGCCCCTGATTCCCCACCTCTGATTCCCCATATATGATTCCCCGCCTCTGATTCCCCAACTCTGATTCCCCTCCTCTAATTCGCCAGCTATGATTCCCCGCCTCTGATTCCCTGCGTCTGATTCCCTGCCTCTGATTCCCAGCCTCTGATTCCCCTTCTCTGATTCACCACCTCTGAATCCCCACCTCTGATTCCCCATCTCTGATTCCGCACATCCGATTCCCTGCCTCTGATTCCCCGCCACTGATTCCCCGCCTCTGATTCCCCGCCTCTGATTCCCCGCGTCTGATTCCCTGCCACTGATTCCCTGCCCCTGATTCCCCACCTCTGATTCCCCATATCTGATTCCCCGCCTCTGTTTCCCCACCTCTGATTCCCCGCCTCTGTTTCCCCATATCTGATTCCCCGCCTCTGATTCCCCAACTCTGATTCCCCTCCTCTAATTCGCCAGCTATGATTCCCCGCCTCTGATTCCCTGCATCTGATTCCCTGCCTCTGATTCCCAGCCTCTGATTCCCCTTCTCTGATTCACCACCTCTGAATCCCCACCTCTGATTCCCCATCTCTGATTCCACACATCCGATTCCCTGCCTCTGATTCCCCGCCTTTTATTCCCGGCCTCTGATTCCCTGCCACTGATTCCCTGCTTCTGATTCTGATTCCCTGCCTCTGATTCCCCATCTCTGATTCCGCACATCTGATTCCCTGCCTCTGATTCCCCACCTCTGATTCCCCATATCTGATTCCCAGCCTCTGTTTTTCCGCCTCTGATTCCCCGCCTCGGTTTCCCGATATCTGATTCCCCGCCTCTGATTCCCCAACTCTGATTCCCCTCCTCTAATTCGCCAGCTATGATTCCCCGCCTCTGATTCCCTGCGTCTGATTCCCTGCCTCTGATTCCCAGCCTCTGATTCCCCTTCTCTGATTCACCACCTCTGAATCCCCACCTCTGATTCCCCATCTCTGATTCCGCACATCCGATTCCCTGCCTCTGATTCCCAGCCTCTGATTCCCCGCCTCTGATTCGCAACCTCTAATTCCCCACCTCTGATTCCCCATATCTGATTCCCCGCCTCTGTTTCCCTGCCTCTGATTCCCGGCCTCTGTTTCCCCATATCTGATTCCCCTCCTCTGATTCCCCAACTCTGATTCCCCGCCTCTGATTCCCCAGCTCTGATTCCCCGCCTTTTATTCCCGGCCTCTGATTCCCTGCCACTGATTCCCCGCCCCTGATTCCCCACCTCTGATTCCCCATATCTGATTCCCCGCCTCTGTTTCCCCAGATCTGATTCCCCACCTCTGATTCCCCAGCTCTGATTCCCTGCCACTGATTCCCCGCCCCTGATTCCCCACCTCTGATTCCCCATATCAGATTCCCCGCCTCTGTTTCCCCAGCTCTGATTCCCTGCCTCTGATTCCCTGCCCTGATTCCCCATCTCTGTTTCACCGCCTTTGATTCGCCACCTCTGATTCCCCATATCTGATTCCCCGCCTCTGTTTCCCCGCCTCTGATTCCCTGCCTCTGATTCCCAACCTCTGATTCCACACCTCTGATTCCCCATATCTGATTCCCCGCCTCTATTTCCCCATATCTGATTCCCCGCCTCTGATTCCCCAACTCTGATTCCCCGCCTCTGATTCCCCAACTCTGATTCCCCGCCTCTGATTCCCGGCGTCCGATTCCCTGCCTCTGATTTCCGCCTCTGATTCGCCATCTCTGATTCCCCGCCTCTGATTCCCCGTGTCTGATTCCCTGCCTCTGATTCCGCACATCTGATTCCCTGCCTCTGATTCCCCACCTCTGATTCCCCATATCTGATTCCCCGCCTCTGTTTCCCCGCCTCTGATTCCCCGCCTCTGATTCCCCATATCTGATTCCCTGCCTCTGATTCCCCAACTCTGATTCCCCGCCTCTGATTCCCCAGCTCTGAAACCCCGCCTCTGATTCCCCGCGTCTGATTCCCTCCCTCTGATTCCCCGCCTTGATTCCCCATCTCTGGTTCACAACCTCTGATTCCCCACCTCTGATTCCCCATATCTGATTCCCCGCCTCTGTTTCCCCACCTCTGATTCCCCGCCTCTGTTTCCCCATAGCTGATTCCCCACCTCTGATTCCGGCCTCTGATTCCCGGCCTCTGATTCCCTGCTTCTGATTCTGATTCCCTGCCTCTGATTCCCCTTCTCTGATTCCGCACATCTGATTCCTTGCCTCTGATTCCCCACCTCTGATTCCCCATATCTGATTCCCCGCCTAGGTTTCCCCGCCTCTGATTCCCCGCCTCTGTTTCCCAATATCTAAGTCCCCGCCTCTGATTCCCCAAATCTGATTCCCCACCTCTGATTCCCCAGCTCTGATTCCCCGCCTCTGATTCCCCGCATCTGATTCCCTGCATCTGATTCCAAGCCTCTGATTCCCTGCCTCTAATTCCCAACCTCTGATTCCCCACCTCTGATTCCCCATATCTGATTCCCCGCCTCTGTTTCCCCGCCTCGGATTCCCCGCCTCTGTTTCCCCATATCTGATTCCCGGCCTCTGATTGCCCGCCTCTGATTCCCCGCCTCTGATTCCCTGCCTCTGATTCCCCATCTCCGATTCCGCACATCTTATTCCCTTCCTCTGATTCCCCGCCTCTGATTCCCCGCCTCTGATTCCCTGCCTCTGATTCCCAACCTCGGATTCCCCACCTCTGATTCCCCATATCTGACTCCCCGCCTCTGTTTCCCCGCCTCTGTTTCCCCGCCTCTGATTCCCCGCCTCTGTTTCCCTATATCTAATTCCCCACCTCTGATTCCCCATATCTGATTCCCCGCCTCTGTTTCCCCGCCTCTGATTCCCCGCCTCTGATTCCCCATATCTGATTCCCTGCCTCTGATTCCCCAACTCTGATTCCCCGCCTCTGATTCCCCAGCTCTGAATCCCCGCCTCTGATTCCCCGCGTCTGATTCCCTGCCTCTGATTCCCCGCCTTGATTCCCCATCTCTGATTTACAACCTCTGATTCCCCACCTCTGATTCCCTATATTTGATTCCCCGCCTCTGTTTCCCCGCCTCTGATTCCCCGCCTCTGATTCCCCATATCTGATTCCCCGCCTCTGATTGCCCACCTCTGATTCCCCGCCTCTGATTCGCCAGCTCCGATTCCCCGCCTCTGATTCCCCGCATCTGATTCCCTGCCTCTGATTCCCCGCCTCTGATTCCCCATCTCTGATTCACCGCCTTTGATTCGCCACCTCTGATTCCCCATATCTGATTCCCCACCTCTGTTTCCCCGCCTCTGATTCCCCGCCTCTGATTCTCCATATCTCATTCCCCGCCTCTGAATCCCCATCTCTGATTCCCGGACTCTGATTCCCCACCTCTGATTCCCGGCATCTTATTCCCAGCATCTGATTCCCGGCCTCTTATTCCCGGCCTCTGATTCCCCGCTTCTGATTCTGATTCCCTGCCTCTGATTCCCCATCTCTGATTCCGCACATCTGATTCCCTGCCTCTGATTCCCCACCTCTGATTCCCCATATCTGATTCCCCGCCTCTGTTTCCCCGCCTCTGATTCCCCGCCTCTGTTTCCCTATATCTAATTCCCCACCACTGATGCCCTAACTCTGATTCCCCGCCTCTGATTCCCCAGCTCTGATTCCCCGCCTCTGATTCCCTGCATCCGATTCCCCATATCTGATTCCCCGCCTCTGATTCCCAACTATGATTCCCCGCCTCTGATTCCCCAGCTCTGATTCCCTGCCTCTGATTCCCCGCGTTCTATTCCCTGCCTCTGATTCCCCGCCTGTGATTCCCCCACTGATTCACCACCTCTGATTCCCCACCTCTGATTCCCCATATCTAATTCCCCGCCTCTGTTTTCCCGCCTCTGATTCCCCGCCTCTGTTTCCCCATATCTGATTCCCCGCCTCTGAATCCCCAACTCTGATTCCCTGCCTCAGATTCCCCAGCTCTGATTCCCCGCCTTTGATTCCCCCCGTCTGATTCCCAGCCTCTGAATCCCCGTGTCTGATTTCCTGCCTCTGATTCCCCGCCTCTGATTCCCCATCTCTGATTCACCGCCTCTGATTCCCCACCTCTGATTCCCCATCTCTGATTCCGCACATCCAATTCCCTGCCTCTGATTCCCCAACTCTGATTCCCCACCTCTGATTCCCCAGCTCTGATTCCCCGCCTCAGATTCCCCACGTCTGATTCCCTGCCTCTGATTCCCCGCCTCTGATTCCCTGCCTCTGATTCCCCATATCTGATTCCCCGCCTCTGATTCCCCAACTCTGATTCCCCGCTTCTGATTCCCCAGCTCTGAATCCCCGCCTCTGATTCCCCGCGTCTGATTCCCTGCCTCTGATTCCCCGCCTCTAATTCCCCATCTGTGATTCACAACCTCTGATGCCCCACCTCTGATTCCCCATATCTGATTCCCCGCCTGTTTCCCCGCCTCTGATTCCCCACCTCTGATTCCCCATATCTGATTCCCCGCCTCTGATTGCCCACCTCTGATTCCCCGCGTCTGATTCCCTGCCTCTGATTCCCCGCCTCTGATTTCCCATATCTGATTCACCACCTCTGATTCCCGGCCTCTGATTCCCCATCTCTGATTCCGCACATCCGATTCCCTGCCTATGATTCCCCACCTCTGATTCCCCGCCTCTGATTCCCCATATCTGATTCCCTGCCTCTGTTTCCCCGCCTCTGATTCCCCACCTCTGTTTCCCCATATCTGATTCCCCGCCTCTGATTCCCCAACTCTAATACCCTGCCTCTGATTCCCCAGCTCTGATTCCCCGCCTCTGATTCCCCGCATCTGATTCCCTGCCTCTGATTCCCCGCCTCTGATTCCAGGCCTCTGATTCCCAGCATCTGATTCCGGCCTCTGATTCCCGGCCTCTGATTCCCTGCTTCTGATTCTGATTCCCTGCCTCTGATTCCCCATCTCTGATTCCGCACATCTGATTCCCTGCCTCTGATTCCCCACCTCTGATTCCCCATATCTGATTCCCCGCCTCTGTTTCCCCGCCTCTGATTCCCCGCCTCTGTTTCCCCATATCTGATTCCCCGCCTCTGATTCCCCAACTCTGATTCCCCTCCTCTAATTCGCCAGCTATGATTCCCCGCCTCTGATTCCGTGCGTCTGATTCCCTGCCTCTGATTCCCAGCCTCTGATTCCCCTTCTCTGATTCACCACCTCTGAATCCCCACCTCTGATTCCCCATCTCTGATTCCGCACATCCGATTCCCTGCCTCTGATTCCCCGCCTTTGATATCCCTCCTCTGATTCGCAACCTCTAATTCCCCACCTCTGATTTCCCATATCTGATTCCCCGCCTCTGTTTCCCTGCCTCTGATTCCCGGCCTCTGTTTCCCCATATCTGATTCCCCTCCTCTGATTCCCCAACTCTGATTCCCCGCCTCTGATTCCCCAGCTTTGATTCCCCGCCTTTTATTCCCGGCCTCTGATTCCCTGCCACTGATTCCCCGCCTCTGATTCCCCACCTCTGATTCCCCATATCTGATTCCCCGCCTCTGTTTCCCCACCTCTGATTCCCGGCCTCTTATTCCCAGCATCTGATTCCCGGCCTCTGATTCCCAGCCTCTGATTCCCCGCCTCTGATTCCCCATCTCTGATTCCCCGCCTCTGATTCCCCGTGTCTGATTCCCTGCCTCTGATTCCCCGTCTCTGATTCCCCGCGTCTGATTCTCTGCCACTGATTCCCTGCCCCTGATTCCCCACCTCTGATTCCCCATATCTGATTCCCCGCCTCTGTTTCCCCAACTCTGATTCCCTTCCTCTAATTCGCCAGCTATGATTCCCCGCCTCTGATTCCCTGCCCCTGATTCCCCACCTCTGATTCCCCATATCTGATTCCCCGCCTCTGTTTCCCCAACTCTGATTCCCCTCCTCTAATTCGCCAGCTATGATTCCCCGCCTCTGATTCCCTGCGTCTGATTCCCTGCCTCTGATTCCCAGCCTCTGATTCCCCTTCTCTGATTCACCACCTCTGAATCCCCACCTCTGATTCCCCATCTCTGATTCCGCACATCCGATTCCCTGCCTCTGATTCCCCGCCTCTGATTCCCCGCCTCTGATTCCCCGCCTCTGATTCCCCGCGTCTGATTCCCTGCCCCTGATTCCCCACCTCTGATTCCCCATATCTGATTCCCCGCCTCTGATTCCCCACCTCTGATTCCCCGCCTCTGTTACCCCATATCTGATTCCCCGCCTCTGATTCCCCAACTCTGATTCCCCTCCTCTAATTCACCAGCTATGATTCCCCGCCTCTGATTCCCTGCATCTGATTCCCTGCCTCTGATTCCCAGCCTCTGATTCCCCTTCTCTGATTCACCACCTCTGAATCCCCACCTCTGATTCCCCATCTCTGATTCCGCACATCCGATTCCCTGCCTCTGATTCCCCGCCTTTTATTCCCGGCCTCTGATTCCCTGCCACTGATTCCCTGCTTCTGATTCTGATTCCCTGCCTCTGATTCCCCATTTCTGATTCCGCACATCTGATTCCCTGCCTCTGATTCCCCACCTCTGATTCCCCATATCTGATTCCCCGCCTCTGTTTCCCCGCCTCTGATTCCCCGCCTCTGTTTCCCGATATCTGATTCCCCGCCTCTGATTCCCCAACTCTGATTCCCCTCCTCTAATTCGCCAGCTATGATTCCCCGCCTCTGATTCCCTGCGTCTGATTCCCTGCCTCTGATTCCCAGCCTGTGATTCCCCTTCTCTGATTCACCACCTCTGAATCCCCACCTCTGATTCCCCATCTCTGATTCCGCACATCCGATTCCCTGCCTCTGATTCCCAGCCTCTGATTCCCCGCCTCTGATTCGCAACCTCTAATTCCCCACCTCTGATTCCCCATATCTGATTCCCCGCCTCTGTTTCCCTGCCTCTGATTCCCGGCCTCTGTTTCCCCATATCTGATTCCCCTCCTCTGATTCCCCAACTCTGATTCCCCGCCTCTGATTCCCCAGCTCTGATTCCCCGCCTTTTATTCCCGGCCTCTGATTCCCTGCCACTGATTCCCCGCCCCTGATTCCCCACCTCTGATTCCCATATCTGATTCCCCGCCTCTGTTTCCCCAGCTCTGATTCCCCACCTCTGATTCCCCAGCTCTGATTCCCTGCCACTGATTCCCCGCCCCTGATTCCCCACCTCTGATTCCCCATATCTGATTCCCCGCCTCTGTTTCCCCAGCTCTGATTCCCTGCCTCTGATTCCCTGCCCTGATTCCCCATCTCTGTTTCACCGCCTTTGATTCGCCACCTCTGATTCCCCATATCTGATTCCCCGCCTCTGTTTCCCCGCCTCTGATTCCCTGCCTCTGATTCCCAACCTCTGATTCCACACCTCTGATTCTCCATATCTGATTCCCCGCCTCTATTTCCCCATATCTGATTCCCCGCCTCTGATTCCCCAACTCTGATTCCCCGCCTCTGATTCCCCAACTCTGATTCCCCGCCTCTGATTCCCGGCGTCCGATTCCCTGCCTCTGATTCCCCGCCTCTGATTCGCCATCTCTGATTCCCCGCCTCTGATTCCCCGTGTCTGATTCCCTGCCTCTGATTCCCCGCCTCAGATTCCCCGCCTCTGATTCCCTGCCACTGATTCCCTGCCCCTGATTCCCCACCTCTGATTCCCCATATCTGATTCCCCGCCTCTGTTTCCCCGCCTCTGATTCCCCGCCTCTGATTCCCCATATCTGATTCCCTGCCTCTGATTCCACAACTCTGATTCCCCGCCTCTGATTCCCCAGCTCTGAAACCCCGCCTCTGATTCCCCGCGTCTGATTCCCTCCCTCTGATTCCCCGCCTTGATTCCCCATCTCTGATTCACAACCTCTGATTCCCCACCTCTGATTCCCCATATCTGATTCCCCGCCTCTGTTTCCCCGCCTCTGATTCCCCGCCTCTGATTCCCCATATCTGATTCCCCGGCTCTGATTGCCCACCTCTGATTCCCCATCTCTGATTCACCGCCTTTGATTCCCCACCTCTGATTCTCCATATCTGATTCCCCACCTCTGTTTCCCCGCTTCTGATTCCCCGCCTCTGATTCTCCATATCTCATTCCCCGCCTCTGAATCCCCATCTCTGATTCCCGGACTCTGATTCCCCACCTCTGATTCCCGGCCTCTTATTCCCAGCATCTGATTCCCGGCCTCTGATTCCCGGCCTCTGATTCCCCGCTTCTGATTCTGATTCCCTGCCTCTGATTCCCCATCTCTGATTCCGCACATCTGATTCCCTGCCTCTGATTCCCCACCTCTGATTCCCCATATCTGATTCCCCGCCTCTGTTTCCCCGCCTCTGATTCCCCGCCTCTGTTTCCCCATATCTAATTCCCCACCTCTGATGCCCCAACTCTGATTCCCCGCCTCTGATTCCCCAGCTCTGATTCCCCGCCTCTGATTCCCCGCAACCGATTCCCCATGTCTGATTCCCCGCCTCTGTTTCCCCGCCTCTGATTCCCCGCCTCTGTTTCCCCATATCTGATTCCCCGCCTCTGATTCCCCAGCTCTGATTCCCTGCCTCTGATTCCCCGCGTTCTATTCGCTGCCTCTGATTCCCCTCCTGTGATTCCCCATCTCTGATTCACCACCTCTGATTCCCCACCTCTGATTCCCCATATCTAATTCCCCGCCTCTGCTTGCCCGCCTCTCATTCCCCGCCTCTGTTTCCCCATATCTGATTCCCCGCCTCTGAATCCCCAACTCTGATTCCCTGCCTCTGATTCACCAGCTCTGATTCCCCGCCTTTGATTCCCCCCGTCTGATTCCCAGCCTCTGAATCCCCGTCTGATTTCTTGCCTCTGATTCCCAGCCTCTGATTCCCCATCTCTGATTCACTGCCTCTGATTCCCCACATCTGATTCCCCATCTCTGATTCCGCACAACCGATTCCCTGCCTCTGATTCCCCGACTCTGATTCCACACCTCTGATTCCCCAGCTCTGATTCCCCGCCTCTGATTCCCCGCGTCTGATTCCCTGCCTGTGATTCCCCGCCTCTGATTCCCCATCTCTGATTCCCCACCTCTGATTCCCCGTGTCTGATTCCCTTCCTTTGATTCCCCGCCTCTGATTCCCCGCCTCTGATTCCCCATATCTGATTCCCCGCTTCTGATTCCCCATATCTGATTCCCCGCCTCTATTTCCCCATATCTGCTTCGCCGCCTCTGATTCCCCAACTCTGTTTCACCGCCTTTGATTCGCCACCTCTGATTCCCCATATCTGATTCCCCGCCTCTGTTTCCCCGCCTCTGATTCCCTGCCTCTGATTCCCAACCTCTGATTCCACACCTCTGATTCCCCATATCTGATTCCCCGCCTCTATTTCCCCATATCTGATTCCCCGCCTCTGATTCCCCAACTCTGATTCCCCGCCTCTGATTCCCCAACTCTGATTCCCCGCCTCTGATTCCCGGCGTCCGATTCCCTGCCTCTGATTCCCCGCCTCTGATTCGCCATCTCTGATTCCCCGCCTCTGATTCCCCGTGTCTGATTCCCTGCCTCTGATTCCCCGCCTCAGATTCCCCGCCTCTGATTCCCTGCCACTGATTCCCTGCCCCTGATTCCCCACCTCTGATTCCCCATAACTGATTCCCCGCCTCTGTTTCCCCGCCTCTGATTCCCCGCCTCTGATTCCCCATATCTGATTCCCTGCCTCTGATTCCACAACTCTGATTCCCCGCCTCTGATTCCCCAGCTCTGAAACCCCGCCTCTGATTCCCCGCGTCTGATTCCCTCCCTCTGATTCCCCGCCTTGATTCCCCATCTCTGATTCACAACCTCTGATTCCCCACCTCTGATTCCCCATATCTGATTCCCCGCCTCTGTTTCCCCGCCTCTGATTCCCCGCCTCTGATTCCCCATATCTGATTCCCCGGCTCTGATTGCCCACCTCTGATTCCCCGCCTCTGATTCGCCAGCTCTGATTCCCCGCCTCTGAATCCCCGCATCTGATTCCCTGCCTCTGATTCCCCGCCTCTGATTCCCCATCTCTGATTCACCGCCTTTGATTCCCCACCTCTGATTCTCCATATCTGATTCCCCACCTCTGTTTCCCCGCCTCTGATTCCCCGCCTCTGATTCTCCATATCTCATTCCCCGCCTCTGAATCCCCATCTCTGATTCCCGGACTCTGATTCCCCACCTCTGATTCCCGGCCTCTTATTCCCAGCATCTGATTCCCGGCTTCTGATTCCCGGCCTCTGATTCCCCGCTTCTGATTCTGATTCCCTGCCTCTGATTCCCCATCTCTGATTCCGCACATCTGATTCCCTGCCTCTGATTCCCCACCTCTGATTCCCCATATCTGATTCCCCGCCTCTGTTTCCCCGCCTCTGATTCCCCGCCTCTGTTTCCCCATATCTAATTCCCCACCTCTGATGCCCCAACTCTGATTCCCCGCCTCTGATTCCCCAGCTCTGATTCCCCGCCTCTGATTCCCCGCAACCGATTCCCCATGTCTGATTCCCCGCCTCTGTTTCCCCGCCTCTGATTCCCCGCCTCTGTTTCCCCATATCTGATTCCCCGCCTCTGATTCCCCAGCTCTGATTCCCTGCCTCTGATTCCCCGCGTTCTATTCGCTGCCTCTGATTCCCCTCCTGTGATTCCCCATCTCTGATTCACCACCTCTGAATCCCCACCTCTGATTCCCCATATCTAATTCCCCGCCTCTGCTTGCCCGCCTCTCATTCCCCGCCTCTGTTTCCCCATATCTGATTCCCCGCCTCTGAATCCCCAACTCTGATTCCCTGCCTCTGATTCACCAGCTCTGATTCCCCGCCTTTGATTCCCCCCGTCTGATTCCCAGCCTCTGAATCCCCGTCTGATTTCTTGCCTCTGATTCCCAGCCTCTGATTCCCCATCTCTGATTCACTGCCTCTGATTCCCCACATCTGATTCCCCATCTCTGATTCCGCACAACCGATTCCCTGCCTCTGATTCCCCGACTCTGATTCCACACCTCTGATTCCCCAGCTCTGATTCCCCGCCTCTGATTCCCCGCGTCTGATTCCCTGCCTGTGATTCCCCGCCTCTGATTCCCCATCTCTGATTCCCCACCTCTGATTCCCCGTGTCTGATTCCCTTCCTTTGATTCCCCGCCTCTGATTCCCCGCCTCTGATTCCCCATATCTGATTCCCCGCTTCTGATTCCCCATATCTGATTCCCCGCCTCTATTTCCCCATATCTGCTTCGCCGCCTCTGATTCCCCAACTCTGATTCCCCGCCTCTGATTCCCCAGCTCTGATTTCCCGCCTCTGATTCCCGGCATCCGATTCCCTGCCTCTGATTCCCCGCCTCTGATTCCCCATCTCTGATTCCCCGCCTCTGATTCCCCGTGTCTGATTCCCTGCCTCTGATTCCCCGCCTCTGATTCCCCATATCTGATTCCCCGCCTCTGTTTTCCCGCCTCTGATTCCCTGCCTCTGATTCCCCATATCTGATTCCCCGCCTCTGATTCCCCAACTCTGATTCCCCGCCTCTGATTCCCCAGCTCTGAATCCCCGCCTCTGATTCCCCGCGTCTGATTCCCTGCCTCTGATTCCCCGCCTCTGATTCCCCATCTGTGATTCACAACCTCTGATGCCCCACCTCTGATTCCCCATATCTGATTCCCCGCCTCTGTTTCCCCGCCACTGATTCCCCGCCTCTGATTCCCCATATCTGATTCCCCGCCTCTGATTGCCCACCTCTGATTCCACGCGTCTGATTCCCTGCCTCTGATTCCCCGCCTCTGATTCCCCATCTCTGATTCACCACCTCTGATTCCCGGCCTCTGATTCCCCATCTCTGATTCCGCACATCCGATTCCCTGCCTATGATTCCCCACCTCTGATTCCCCGCCTCTGAGTCCCCATATCTGATTCCCTGCCTCTGTTTCCCCGCCTCTGATTCCCCACCTCTGTTTCCCCATATCTGATTCCCCGCCTCTGATTCCCCAACTCTAATACCCCGCCCCTGATTCCCCAGCTCTGATTCCCCGCCTCTGATTCCCCGCATCTGATTCCCTGCCGCTGATTCCCCGCCTCTGATTCCGGCCTCTGATTCCCGGCCTCTGATTCCCTGCTTCTGATTCTGATTCCCTGCCTCTGATTCCCCATCTCTGATTCCGCACATCTGATTCCTTGCCTCTGATTCCCCACCTCTGATTCCCCATATCTGATTCCCCGCCTGGGTTTCCCCGCCTCTGATTCCCCGCCTCTGTTTCCCAATATCTAAGTCCCCGCCTCTGATTCCCCAAATCTGATTCCCCACCTCTGATTCCCCAGCTCTGATTCCCCGCCTCTGATTCCCCGCATCTGATTCCCTTCATCTGATTCCAAGCCTCTGATTCCCTGCCTCTGATTCCCAACCTCTGATTCCCCACCTCTGATTCCCCATATCTGATTCCCCGCCTCTGTTTCCCTGCCTCGGATTCCCCGCCTCTGTTTCCCCATATCTGATTCCCGGCCTCTGATTCCCCGCCTTGATTCCCCATCTCTGATTCACAACCTCTGATTCCCCACCTCTGATTCCCCATATCTGATTCCCCGCCTCTGTTTCCCCGCCTCTGATTCCCCGCCTCTGATTCCCCATATCTGATTCCCCGGCTCTGATTGCCCACCTCTGATTCCCCGCCTCTGATTCGCCAGCTCTGATTCCCCGCCTCTGAATCCCCGCATCTGATTCCCTGCCTCTGATTCCCCGCCTCTGATTCCCCATCTCTGATTCACCGCCTTTGATTCCCCACCTCTGATTCTCCATATCTGATTCCCAACCTCTGTTTCCCCGCCTCTGATTCCCCGCCTCTGATTCTCCATATCTCATTCCCCGCCTCTGAATCCCCATCTCTGATTCCCGGACTCTGATTCCCCACCTCTGATTCCCGGCCTCTTATTCCCAGCATCTGATTCCCGGCCTCTGATTCCCGGCCTCCGATTCCCCGCTTCTGATTCTGATTCCCTGCCTCTGATTCCCCATCTCTGATTCCGCACATCTGATTCCCTGCCTCTGATTCCCCACCTCTGATTCCCCACATCTGATTCCCCGCCTCTGTTTCCCCGCCTCTGATTCCCCGCCTCTGTTTCCCCATATCTAATTCCCCACCTCTGATGCCCCAACTCTGATTCCCCGCCTCTGATTCCCCAGCTCTGATTCCCCGCCTCTGATTCCCCGCAACCGATTCCCCATGTCTGATTCCCCGCCTCTGTTTCCCCGCCTCTGATTCCCCGCCTCTGTTTCCCCATATCTGATTCCCCGCCTCTGATTCCCCAGCTCTGATTCCCTGCCTCTGATTCCCCGCGTTCTATTCGCTGCCTCTGATTCCCCTCCTGTGATTCCCCATCTCTGATTCACCACCTCTGATTCCCCACCTCTGATTCCCCATATCTAATTCCCCGCCTCTGCTTGCCCGCCTCTCATTCCCCGCCTCTGTTTCCCCATATCTGATTCCCCGCCTCTGAATCCCCAACTCTGATTCCCTGCCTCTGATTCACCAGTTCTGATTCCCCGCCTTTGATTCCCCCCGTCTGATTCCCAGCCTCTGAATCCCCGTCTGATTTCTTGCCTCTGATTCCCAGCCTCTGATTCCCCATCTCTGATTCACTGCCTCTGATTCCCCACATCTGATTCCCCATCTCTGATTCCGCACAACCGATTCCCTGCCTCTGATTCCCCGACTCTGATTCCACACCTCTGATTCCCCAGCTCTGATTCCCCGCCTCTGATTCCCCGCGTCTGATTCCCTGCCTGTGATTCCCCGCCTCTGATTCCCCATCTCTGATTCCCCACCTCTGATTCCCCGTGTCTGATTCCCTTCCTTTGATTCCCCGCCTCTGATTCCCCGCCTCTGATTCCCCATATCTGATTCCCCACTTCTGATTCCCCATATCTGATTCCCCGCCTCTATTTCCCCATATCTGCTTCGCCGCCTCTGATTCCCCAACTCTGTTTCACCGCCTTTGATTCGCCACCTCTGATTCCCCATATCTGATTCCCCGCCTCTGTTTCCCCGCCTCTGATTCCCTGCCTCTGATTCCCAACCTCTGATTCCACACCTCTGATTCCCCATATCTGATTCCCCGCCTCTATTTCCCCATATCTGATTCCCCGCCTCTGATTCCCCAACTCTGATTCCCCGCCTCTGATTCCCCAACTCTGATTCCCCGCCTCTGATTCCCCAACTCTGATTCCCCGCCTCTGATTCCCGGCGTCCGATTCCCTGCCTCTGATTCCCCGCCTCTGATTCGCCATCTCTGATTCCCCGCCTCTGATTCCCCGTGTCTGATTCCCTGCCTCTGATTCCCCGCCTCAGATTCCCCGCCTCTGATTCCCTGCCACTGATTCCCTGCCCCTGATTCCCCACCTCTGATTCCCCATATCTGATTCCCCGCCTCTGTTTCCCCGCCTCTGATTCCCCGCCTCTGATTCCCCATATCTGATTCCCTGCCTCTGATTCCACAACTCTGATTCCCCGCCTCTGATTCCCCAGCTCTGAAACCCCGCCTCTGATTCCCCGCGTCTGATTCCCTCCCTCTGATTCCCCGCCTTGATTCCCCATCTCTGATTCACAACCTCTGATTCCCCACCTCTGATTCCCCATATCTGATTCCCCGCCTCTGTTTCCCCGCCTCTGATTCCCCAGCTCTGATTCCCCGCCTCTGATTCCCCGCATCTGATTCCCTTCATCTGATTCCAAGCCTCTGATTCCCTGCCTCTGATTCCCAACCTCTGATTCCCCACCTCTGATTCCCCATATCTGATTCCCCGCCTCTGTTTCCCTGCCTCGGATTCCCCGCCTCTGTTTCCCCATATCTGATTCCCGGCCTCTGATTCCCCGCCTTGATTCCCCATCTCTGATTCACAACCTCTGATTCCCCACCTCTGATTCCCCATATCTGATTCCCCGCCTCTGTTTCCCCGCCTCTGATTCCCCGCCTCTGATTCCCCATATCTGATTCCCCGGCTCTGATTGCCCACCTCTGATTCCCCGCCTCTGATTCGCCAGCTCTGATTCCCCGCCTCTGAATCCCCGCATCTGATTCCCTGCCTCTGATTCCCCGCCTCTGATTCCCCATCTCTGATTCACCGCCTTTGATTCCCCACCTCTGATTCTCCATATCTGATTCCCAACCTCTGTTTCCCCGCCTCTGATTCCCCGCCTCTGATTCTCCATATCTCATTCCCCGCCTCTGAATCCCCATCTCTGATTCCCGGACTCTGATTCCCCACCTCTGATTCCCTGCCTCTTATTCCCAGCATCTGATTCCCGGCCTCTGATTCCCGGCCTCCGATTCCCCGCTTCTGATTCTGATTCCCTGCCTCTGATTCCCCATCTCTGATTCCGCACATCTGATTCCCTGCCTCTGATTCCCCACCTCTGATTCCCCATATCTGATTCCCCGCCTCTGTTTCCCCGCCTCTGATTCCCCGCCTCTGTTTCCCCATATCTAATTCCCCACCTCTGATGCCCCAACTCTGATTCCCCGCCTCTGATTCCCCAGCTCTGATTCCCCGCCTCTGATTCCCCGCAACCGATTCCCCATGTCTGATTCCCCGCCTCTGTTTCCCCGCCTCTGATTCCCCGCCTCTGTTTCCCCATATCTGATTCCCCGCCTCTGATTCCCCAGCTCTGATTCCCTGCCTCTGATTCCCCGCGTTCTATTCGCTGCCTCTGATTCCCCTCCTGTGATTCCCCATCTCTGATTCACCACCTCTGATTCCCCACCTCTGATTCCCCATATCTAATTCCCCGCCTCTGCTTGCCCGCCTCTCATTCCCCGCCTCTGTTTCCCCATATCTGATTCCCCGCCTCTGAATCCCCAACTCTGATTCCCTGCCTCTGATTCACCAGTTCTGATTCCCCGCCTTTGATTCCCCCCGTCTGACTCCCAGCCTCTGAATCCCCGTCTGATTTCTTGCCTCTGATTCCCAGCCTCTGATTCCCCATCTCTGATTCACTGCCTCTGATTCCCCACATCTGATTCCCCATCTCTGATTCCGCACAACCGATTCCCTGCCTCTGATTCCCCGACTCTGATTCCACACCTCTGATTCCCCAGCTCTGATTCCCCGCCTCTGATTCCCCGCGTCTGATTCCCTGCCTGTGATTCCCCGCCTCTGATTCCCCATCTCTGATTCCCCACCTCTGATTCCCCGTGTCTGATTCCCTTCCTTTGATTCCCCGCCTCTGATTCCCCGCCTCTGATTCCCCATATCTGATTCCCCGCTTCTGATTCCCCATATCTGATTCCCCGCCTCTATTTCCCCATATCTGCTTCGCCGCCTCTGATTCCCCAACTCTGTTTCACCGCCTTTGATTCGCCACCTCTGATTCCCCATATCTGATTCCCCGCCTCTGTTTCCCCGCCTCTGATTCCCTGCCTCTGATTCCCAACCTCTGATTCCACACCTCTGATTCCCCATATCTGATTCCCCGCCTCTATTTCCCCATATCTGATTCCCCGCCTCTGATTCCCCAACTCTGATTCCCCGCCTCTGATTCCCCAACTCTGATTCCCCGCCTCTGATTCCCGGCGTCCGATTCCCTGCCTCTGATTCCCCGCCTCTGATTCGCCATCTCTGATTCCCCGCCTCTGATTCCCCGTGTCTGATTCCCTGCCTCTGATTCCCCGCCTCAGATTCCCCGCCTCTGATTCCCTGCCACTGATTCCCTGCCCCTGATTCCCCACCTCTGATTCCCCATATCTGATTCCCCGCCTCTGTTTCCCCGCCTCTGATTCCCCGCCTCTGATTCCCCATATCTGATTCCCTGCCTCTGATTCCACAACTCTGATTCCCCGCCTCTGATTCCCCAGCTCTGAAACCCCGCCTCTGATTCCCCGCGTCTGATTCCCTCCCTCTGATTCCCAGCCTTGATTCCCCATCTCTGATTCACAACCTCTGATTCCCCACCTCTGATTCCCCATATCTGATTCCCCGCCTCTGTTTCCCCGCCTCTGATTCCCCGCCTCTGATTCCCCATATCTGATTCCCCGGCTCTGATTGCCCACCTCTGATTCCCCGCCTCTGATTCGCCAGCTCTGATTCCCCGCCTCTGAATCCCCGCATCTGATTCCCTGCCTCTGATTCCCCGCCTCTGATTCCCCATCTCTGATTCACCGCCTTTGATTCCCCACCTCTGATTCTCCATATCTGATTCCCCACCTCTGTTTCCCCGCCTCTGATTCCCCGCCTCTGATTCTCCATATCTCATTCCCCACCTCTGAATCCCCATCTCTGATTCCCGGACTCTGATTCCCCACCTCTGATTCCCGGCCTCTTATTCCCAGCATCTGATTCCCGGCTTCTGATTCCCGGCCTCTGATTCCCCGCTTCTGATTCTGATTCCCTGCCTCTGATTCCCCATCTCTGATTCCGCGCATCTGATTCCCTGCCTCTGATTCCCCACCTCTGATTCCCCATATCTGATTCCCCGCCTCTGTTTCCCCGCCTCTGATTCCCCGCCTCTGTTTCCCCATATCTAATTCCCCACCTCTGATGCCCCAACTCTGATTCCCCGCCTCTGATTCCCCAGCTCTGATTCCCCGCCTCTGATTCCCCGCAACCGATTCCCCATGTCTGTTTCCCCGCCTCTGTTTCCCCGCCTCTGATTCCCCGCCTCTGTTTCCCCATATCTGATTCCCCGCCTCTGATTCCCCAGCTCTGATTCCCTGCCTCTGATTCCCCGCGTTCTATTCGCTGCCTCTGATTCCCCTCCTGTGATTCCCCATCTCTGATTCACCACCTCTGATTCCCCACCTCTGATTCCCCATATCTAATTCCCCGCCTCTGCTTGCCCGCCTCTCATTCCCCGCCTCTGTTTCCCCATATCTGATTCCCCGCCTCTGAATCCCCAACTCTGATTCCCTGCCTCTGATTCACCAGCTCTGATTCCCCGCCTTTGATTCCCCCCGTCTGATTCCCAGCCTCTGAATCCCCGTCTGATTTCTTGCCTCTGATTCCCAGCCTCTGATTCCCCATCTCTGATTCACTGCCTCTGATTCCCCACATCTGATTCCCCATCTCTGATTCCGCACAACCGATTCCCTGCCTCTGATTCCCCGACTCTGATTCCACACCTCTGATTCCCCAGCTCTGATTCCCCGCCTCTGATTCCCCGCGTCTGATTCCCTGCCTGTGATTCCCCGCCTCTGATTCCCCATCTCTGATTCCCCACCTCTGATTCCCCGTGTCTGATTCCCTTCCTTTGATTCCCCGCCTCTGATTCCCCGCCTCTGATTCCCCATATCTGATTCCCCGCTTCTGATTCCCCATATCTGATTCCCCGCCTCTATTTCCCCATATCTGCTTCGCCGCCTCTGATTCCCCAACTCTGATTCCCCGCCTCTGATTCCCCAGCTCTGATTTCCCGCCTCTGATTCCCGGCATCCGATTCCCTGCCTCTGATTCCCTGCCTCTGATTCCCCGCCTCTGATTCCCCATATCTGATTCCCCGCCTCTGTTTTCCCGCCTCTGATTCCCTGCCTCTGATTCCCCATATCTGATTCCCCGCCTCTGATTTCCCAACTCTGATTCCCCACCTCTGATTCCCCAGCTCTGAATCCCAGCCTCTGATTCCCCGCGTCTGATTCCCTGCCTCTGATTCCCCGCCTCTGATTCCCCATCTGTGATTCACAACCTCTGATGCCCCACCTCTGATTCCCCATATCTGATTCCCCGCCTCTGTTTCCCCGCCTCTGATTCCCCGCCTCTGATTCCCCATATCTGATTCCCCGCCTCTGATTGCCCACCTCTGATTCCCCGCGTCTGATTCCCTGCCTCTGATTCCCCGCCTCTGATTCCCCATCTCTGATTCCCCATATCTGATTCCCCGCTTCTGATTCCCCATATCTGATTCCCCGCCTCTATTTCCCCATATCTGCTTCGCCGCCTCTGATTCCCCAACTCTGTTTCACCGCCTTTGATTCGCCACCTCTGATTCCCTGCCTCTGATTCCCAACCTCTGATTCCACACCTCTGATTCCCCATATCTGATTCCCCGCCTCTATTTCCCCATATCTGATTCCCCGCCTCTGATTCCCCAACTCTGATTCCCCGCCTCTGATTCCCCAACTCTGATTCCCCGCCTCTGATTCCCGGCGTCCGATTCCCTGCCTCTGATTCCCCGCCTCTGATTCGCCATCTCTGATTCCCCGCCTCTGATTCCCCGTGTCTGATTCCCTGCCTCTGATTCCCCGCCTCAGATTCCCCGCCTCTGATTCCCTGCCACTGATTCCCTGCCCCTGATTCCCCACCTCTGATTCCCCATATCTGATTCCCCGCCTCTGTTTCCCCGCCTCTGATTCCCCGCCTCTGATTCCCCATATCTGATTCCCTGCCTCTGATTCCACAACTCTGATTCCCCGCCTCTGATTCCCCAGCTCTGAAACCCCGCCTCTGATTCCCCGCGTCTGATTCCCTCCCTCTGATTCCCCGCCTTGATTCCCCATCTCTGATTCACAACCTCTGATTCCCCACCTCTGATTCCCCATATCTGATTCCCCGCCTCTGTTTCCCCGCCTCTGATTCCCCGCCTCTGATTCCCCATATCTGATTCCCCGGCTCTGATTGCCCACCTCTGATTCCCCGCCTCTGATTCGCCAGCTCTGATTCCCCGCCTCTGAATCCCCGCATCTGATTCCCTGCCTCTGATTCCCCGCCTCTGATTCCCCATCTCTGATTCACCGCCTTTGATTCCCCACCTCTGATTCTCCATATCTGATTCCCCACCTCTGTTTCCCCGCCTCTGATTCCCCGCCTCTGATTCTCCATATCTCATTCCCCACCTCTGAATCCCCATCTCTGATTCCCGGACTCTGATTCCCCACCTCTGATTCCCGGCCTCTTATTCCCAGCATCTGATTCCCGGCTTCTGATTCCCGGCCTCTGATTCCCCGCTTCTGATTCTGATTCCCTGCCTCTGATTCCCCATCTCTGATTCCGCGCATCTGATTCCCTGCCTCTGATTCCCCACCTCTGATTCCCCATATCTGATTCCCCGCCTCTGTTTCCCCGCCTCTGATTCCCCGCCTCTGTTTCCCCATATCTAATTCCCCACCTCTGATGCCCCAACTCTGATTCCCCGCCTCTGATTCCCCAGCTCTGATTCCCCGCCTCTGATTCCCCGCAACCGATTCCCCATGTCTGATTCCCCGCCTCTGTTTCCCCGCCTCTGATTCCCCGCCTCTGTTTCCCCATATCTGATTCCCCGCCTCTGATTCCCCAGCTCTGATTCCCTGCCTCTGATTCCCCGCGTTCTATTCGCTGCCTCTGATTCCCCTCCTGTGATTCCCCATCTCTGATTCACCACCTCTGATTCCCCACCTCTGATTCCCCATATCTAATTCCCCGCCTCTGCTTGCCCGCCTCTCATTCCCCGCCTCTGTTTCCCCATATCTGATTCCCCGCCTCTGAATCCCCAACTCTGATTCCCTGCCTCTGATTCACCAGCTCTGATTCCCCGCCTTTGATTCCCCCCGTCTGATTCCCAGCCTCTGAATCCCCGTCTGATTTCTTGCCTCTGATTCCCAGCCTCTGATTCCCCATCTCTGATTCACTGCCTCTGATTCCCCACATCTGATTCCCCATCTCTGATTCCGCACAACCGATTCCCTGCCTCTGATTCCCCGACTCTGATTCCACACCTCTGATTCCCCAGCTCTGATTCCCCGCCTCTGATTCCCCGCGTCTGATTCCCTGCCTGTGATTCCCCGCCTCTGATTCCCCATCTCTGATTCCCCACCTCTGATTCCCCGTGTCTGATTCCCTTCCTTTGATTCCCCGCCTCTGATTCCCCGCCTCTGATTCCCCATATCTGATTCCCCGCTTCTGATTCCCCATATCTGATTCCCCGCCTCTATTTCCCCATATCTGCTTCGCCGCCTCTGATTCCCCAACTCTGATTCCCCGCCTCTGATTCCCCAGCTCTGATTTCCCGCCTCTGATTCCCGGCATCCGATTCCCTGCCTCTGATTCCCCGCCTCTGATTCCCCATCTCTGATTCCCCGCCTCTGATTCCCCGTGTCTGATTCCCTGCCTCTGATTCCCCGCCTCTGATTCCCCATATCTGATTCCCCGCCTCTGTTTTCCCGCCTCTGATTCCCTGCCTCTGATTCCCCATATCTGATTCCCCGCCTCTGATTCCCCAACTCTGATTCCCCGCCTCTGATTCCCCAGCTCTGAATCCCCGCCTCTGATTCCCCGCGTCTGATTCCCTGCCTCTGATTCCCCGCCTCTGATTCCCCATCTGTGATTCACAACCTCTGATGCCCCACCTCTGATTCCCCATATCTGATTCCCCGCCTCTGTTTCCCCGCCTCTGATTCCCCGCCTCTGATTCCCCATATCTGATTCCCCGCCTCTGATTGCCCACCTCTGATTCCCCGCGTCTGATTCCCTGCCTCTGATTCCCCGCCTCTGATTCCCCATCTCTGATTCACCACCTCTGATTCCCGGCCTCTGATTCCCCATCTCTGATTCCGCACATCCGATTCCCTGCCTATGATTCCCCACCTCTGATTCCCCGCCTCTGAGTCCCCATATCTGATTCCCTGCCTCTGTTTCCCCGCCTCTGATTCCCCACCTCTGTTTCCCCATATCTGATTCCCCGCCTCTGATTCCCCAACTCTAATACCCCGCCTCTGATTCCCCAGCTCTGATTCCCCGCCTCTGATTCCCCGCATCTGATTCCCTGCCGCTGATTCCCCGCCTCTGATTCCGGCCTCTGATTCCCGGCCTCTGATTCCCTGCTTCTGATTCTGATTCCCTGCCTCTGATTCCCCATCTCTGATTCCGCACATCTGATTCCTTGCCTCTGATTCCCCACCTCTGATTCCCCATATCTGATTCCCCGCCTGGGTTTCCCCGCCTCTGATTCCCCGCCTCTGTTTCCCAATATCTAAGTCCCCGCCTCTGATTCCCCAAATCTGATTCCCCACCTCTGATTCCCCAGCTCTGATTCCCCGCCTCTGATTCCCCGCATCTGATTCCCTTCATCTGATTCCAAGCCTCTGATTCCCTGCCTCTGATTCCCAACCTCTGATTCCCCACCTCTGATTCCCCATATCTGATTCCCCGCCTCTGTTTCCCTGCCTCGGATTCACCGCCTCTGTTTCCCCATATCTGATTCCCGGCCTCTGATTCCCCGCCTCTGATTCCCCGCCTCTGATTCCCTGCCTCTGATTCCCCATCTCCGATTCCGCACATCTGATTCCCTTCCTCTGATTCCCCGCCTCTGATTCCCCGCCTCTGATTCCCTGCCTCTGATTCCCAACATCGGATTCCCCACCTCTGATTCCCCATCTCTGATTCCGCACATCCGATTCCCTGCCTCTGATTCCCCGCCTTTGATATCCCGCCTCTGATTCGCAACCTCTAATTCCCCACCTCTGATTTCCCATATCTGATTCCCCGCCTCTGTTTCCCTGCCTCTGATTCCCGGCCTCTGTTTCCCCATATCTGATTCCCCTCCTCTGATTCCCCAACTCTGATTCCCCGCCTCTGATTCCCCAGCTTTGATTCCCCGCCTTTTATTCCCGGCCTCTGATTCCCTGCCACTGATTCCCCGCCTCTGATTCCCCACCTCTGATTCCCCATATCTGATTCCCCGCCTCTGTTTCCCCACCTCTGATTCCCGGCCTCTTATTCCCAGCATCTGATTCCCGGCCTCTGATTCCCTGCCTCTGATTCCCCGCCTCTGATTCCCCATCTCTGATTCCCCGCCTCTGATTCCCCGTGTCTGATTCCCTGCCTCTGATTCCCCGTCTCTGATTCCCCGCGTCTGATTCCCTGCCACTGATTCCCTGCCCCTGATTCCCCACCTCTGATTCCCCATATCTGATTCCCCGCCTCTGTTTCCCCAACTCTGATTCCCTTCCTCTAATTCGCCAGCTATGATTCCCCGCCTCTGATTCCCTGCCACTGATTCCCTGCCCCTGATTCCCCACCTCTGATTCCCCATATCTGATTCCCCGCCTCTGTTTCCCCAACTCTGATTCCCCTCCTCTAATTCGCCAGCTATGATTCCCCGCCTCTGATTCCCTGCGTCTGATTCCCTGCCTCTGATTCCCAGCCTCTGATTCCCATTCTCTGATTCACCACCTCTGAATCCCCACCTCTGATTCCCCATCTCTGATTCCGCACATCCGATTCCCTGCCTCTGATTCCCCGCCTCTGATTCCCCGCCTCTGATTCCCCGCCTCTGATTCCCCGCGTGTGATTCCCTGCCACTGATTCCCTGCCCCTGATTCCCCACCTCTGATTCCCCATATCTGATTCCCCGCCTCTGTTTCCCCACCTCTGATTCCCCGCCTCTGTTACCCCATATCTGATTCCCCGCCTCTGATTCCCCAACTCTGATTCCCCTCCTCTAATTCACCAGCTATGATTCCCCGCCTCTGATTCCCTGCATCTGATTCCCTGCCTCTGATTCCCAGCCTCTGATTCCCCTTCTCTGATTCACCACCTCTGAATCCCCACCTCTGATTCCCCATCTCTGATTCCGCACATCCGATTCCCTGACTCTGATTCCCCGCCTTTTATTCCCGGCCTCTGATTCCCTGCCACTGATTCCCTGCTTCTGATTCTGATTCCCTGCCTCTGATTCCCCATTTCTGATTCCGCACATCTGATTCCCTGCCTCTGATTCCCCACCTCTGATTCCCCATATCTTATTCCCCGCCTCTGTTTCCCCGCCTCTGATTCCCCACCTCTGTTTCCCGATATCTGATTCCCCGCCTCTGATTCCCCAACTCTGATTCCCCTCCTCTAATTCGCCAGCTATGATTCCCCGCCTCTGATTCCCTGCGTCTGAATCCCTGCCTCTGATTCCCAGCCTCTGATTCCCCTTCTCTGATTCACCACCTCTGAATCCCCACCTCTGATTCCCCATCTCTGATTCCGCACATCCGATTCCCTGCCTCTGATTCCCAGCCTCTGATTCCCCGCCTCTGATTCGCAACCTCTAATTCCCCACCTCTGATTCCCCATATCTGATTCCCCGCCTCTGTTTCCCTGCCTCTGATTCCCGGCCTCTGTTTCCCCATATCTGATTCCCCTCCTCTGATTCCCCAACTCTGATTCCCCGCCTCTGATTCCCCAGCTCTGAATCCCCGCCTCTGATTCCCCGCGTCTGATTCCCTGCCTCTGATTCCCCGCCTCTGATTCCCCATCTGTGATTCACAACCTCTGATGCCCCACCTCTGATTCCCCATATCTGATTCCCCGCCTCTGTTTCCCCGCCTCTGATTCCCCGCCTCTGATTCCCCATATCTGATTCCCCGCCTCTGATTGCCCACCTCTGATTCCCCGCGTCTGATTCCCTGCCTCTGATTCCCCGCCTCTGATTCCCCATCTCTGATTCACCACCTCTGATTCCCGGCCTCTGATTCCCCATCTCTGATTCCGCACATCCGATTCCCTGCCTATGATTCCCCACCTCTGATTCCCCGCCTCTGAGTCCCCATATCTGATTCCCTGCCTCTGTTTCCCCGCCTCTGATTCCCCACCTCTGTTTCCCCATATCTGATTCCCCGCCTCTGATTCCCCAACTCTAATACCCCGCCTCTGATTCCCCAGCTCTGATTCCCCGCCTCTGATTCCCCGCATCTGATTCCCTGCCGCTGATTCCCCGCCTCTGATTCCGGCCTCTGATTCCCGGCCTCTGATTCCCTGCTTCTGATTCTGATTCCCTGCCTCTGATTCCCCATCTCTGATTCCGCACATCTGATTCCTTGCCTCTGATTCCCCACCTCTGATTCCCCATATCTGATTCCCCGCCTGGGTTTCCCCGCCTCTGATTCCCCGCCTCTGTTTCCCAATATCTAAGTCCCCGCCTCTGATTCCCCAAATCTGATTCCCCACCTCTGATTCCCCAGCTCTGATTCCCCGCCTCTGATTCCCCGCATCTGATTCCCTTCATCTGATTCCAAGCCTCTGATTCCCTGCCTCTGATTCCCAACCTCTGATTCCCCACCTCTGATTCCCCATATCTGATTCCCCGCCTCTGTTTCCCTGCCTCGGATTCACCGCCTCTGTTTCCCCATATCTGATTCCCGGCCTCTGATTCCCCGCCTCTGATTCCCCGCCTCTGATTCCCTGCCTCTGATTCCCCATCTCCGATTCCGCACATCTGATTCCCTTCCTCTGATTCTCCGCCTCTGATTCCCCGCCTCTGATTCCCTGCCTCTGATTCCCAACATCGGATTCCCCACCTCTGATTCCCCATCTCTGATTCCGCACATCCGATTCCCTGCCTCTGATTCCCCGCCTTTGATATCCCGCCTCTGATTCGCAACCTCTAATTCCCCACCTCTGATTTCCCATATCTGATTCCCCGCCTCTGTTTCCCTGCCTCTGATTCCCGGCCTCTGTTTCCCCATATCTGATTCCCCTCCTCTGATTCCCCAACTCTGATTCCCCGCCTCTGATTCCCCAGCTTTGATTCCCCGCCTTTTATTCCCGGCCTCTGATTCCCTGCCACTGATTCCCCGCCTCTGATTCTCCACCTCTGATTCCCCATATCTGATTCCCCGCCTCTGTTTCCCCACCTCTGATTCCCGGCCTCTTATTCCCAGCATCTGATTCCCGGCCTCTGATTCCCTGCCTCTGATTCCCCGCCTCTGATTCCCCATCTCTGATTCCCCGCCTCTGATTCCCCGTGTCTGATTCCCTGCCTCTGATTCCCCGTCTCTGATTCCCCGCGTCTGATTCCCTGCCACTGATTCCCTGCCCCTGATTCCCCACCTCTGATTCCCCATATCTGATTCCCCGCCTCTGTTTCCCCAACTCTGATTCCCTTCCTCTAATTCGCCAGCTATGATTCCCCGCCTCTGATTCCCTGCCACTGATTCCCTGCCCCTGATTCCCCACCTCTGATTCCCCATATCTGATTCCCCGCCTCTGTTTCCCCAACTCTGATTCCCCTCCTCTAATTCGCCAGCTATGATTCCCCGCCTCTGATTCCCTGCGTCTGATTCCCTGCCTCTGATTCCCAGCCTCTGATTCCCATTCTCTGATTCACCACCTCTGAATCCCCACCTCTGATTCCCCATCTCTGATTCCGCACATCCGATTCCCTGCCTCTGATTCCCCGCCTCTGATTCCCCGCCTCTGATTCCCCGCCTCTGATTCCCCGCGTCTGATTCCCTGCCACTGATTCCCTGCCCCTGATTCCCCACCTCTGATTCCCCATATCTGATTCCCCGCCTCTGTTTCCCCACCTCTGATTCCCCGCCTCTGTTACCCCATATCTGATTCCCCGCCTCTGATTCCACAACTCTGATTCCCCTCCTCTAATTCACCAGCTATGATTCCCCGCCTCTGATTCCCTGCATCTGATTCCCTGCCTCTGATTCCCAGCCTCTGATTCCCCTTCTCTGATTCACCACCTCTGAATCCCCACCTCTGATTCCCCATCTCTGATTCCGCACATCCGATTCCCTGACTCTGATTCCCCGCCTTTTATTCCCGGCCTCTGATTCCCTGCCACTGATTCCCTGCTTCTGATTCTGATTCCCTGCCTCTGATTCCCCATTTCTGATTCCGCACATCTGATTCCCTGCCTCTGATTCCCCACCTCTGATTCCCCATATCTTATTCCCCGCCTCTGTTTCCCCGCCTCTGATTCCCCACCTCTGTTTCCCGATATCTGATTCCCCGCCTCTGATTCCCCAACTCTGATTCCCCTCCTCTAATTCGCCAGCTATGATTCCCCGCCTCTGATTCCCTGCGTCTGATTCCCTGCCTCTGATTCCCAGCCTCTGATTCCCCTTCTCTGATTCACCACCTCTGAATCCCCACCTCTGATTCCCCATCTCTGATTCCGCACATCCGATTCCCTGCCTCTGATTCCCAGCCTCTGATTCCCCGCCTCTGATTCGCAACCTCTAATTCCCCACCTCTGATTCCCCATATCTGATTCCCCGCCTCTGTTTCCCTGCCTCTGATTCCCGGCCTCTGTTTCCCCATATCTGATTCCCCTCCTCTGATTCCCCAACTCTGATTCCCCGCCTCTGATTCCCCAGCTTTGATTCCCCGCCTTTTATTCCCGGCCTCTGATTCCCTGCCACTGATTCCCCGCCTCTGATTCTCCACCTCTGATTCCCCATATCTGATTCCCCGCCTCTGTTTCCCCACCTCTGATTCCCGGCCTCTTATTCCCAGCATCTGATTCCCGGCCTCTGATTCCCTGCCTCTGATTCCCCGCCTCTGATTCCCCATCTCTGATTCCCCGCCTCTGATTCCCCGTGTCTGATTCCCTGCCTCTGATTCCCCGTCTCTGATTCCCCGCGTCTGATTCCCTGCCACTGATTCCCTGCCCCTGATTCCCCACCTCTGATTCCCCATATCTGATTCCCCGCCTCTGTTTCCCCAACTCTGATTCCCTTCCTCTAATTCGCCAGCTATGATTCCCCGCCTCTGATTCCCTGCCACTGATTCCCTGCCCCTGATTCCCCACCTCTGATTCCCCATATCTGATTCCCCGCCTCTGTTTCCCCAACTCTGATTCCCCTCCTCTAATTCGCCAGCTATGATTCCCCGCCTCTGATTCCCTGCGTCTGATTCCCTGCCTCTGATTCCCAGCCTCTGATTCCCATTCTCTGATTCACCACCTCTGAATCCCCACCTCTGATTCCCCATCTCTGATTCCGCACATCCGATTCCCTGCCTCTGATTCCCCGCCTCTGATTCCCCGCCTCTGATTCCCCGCCTCTGATTCCCCGCGTCTGATTCCCTGCCACTGATTCCCTGCCCCTGATTCCCCACCTCTGATTCCCCATATCTGATTCCCCGCCTCTGTTTCCCCACCTCTGATTCCCCGCCTCTGTTACCCCATATCTGATTCCCCGCCTCTGATTCCCCAACTCTGATTCCCCTCCTCTAATTCACCAGCTATGATTCCCCGCCTCTGATTCCCTGCATCTGATTCCCTGCCTCTGATTCCCAGCCTCTGATTCCCCTTCTCTGATTCACCACCTCTGAATCCCCACCTCTGATTCCCCATCTCTGATTCCGCACATCCGATTCCCTGACTCTGATTCCCCGCCTTTTATTCCCGGCCTCTGATTCCCTGCCACTGATTCCCTGCTTCTGATTCTGATTCCCTGCCTCTGATTCCCCATTTCTGATTCCGCACATCTGATTCCCTGCCTCTGATTCCCCACCTCTGATTCCCCATATCTTATTCCCCGCCTCTGTTTCCCCGCCTCTGATTCCCCACCTCTGTTTCCCGATATCTGATTCCCCGCCTCTGATTCCCCAACTCTGATTCCCCTCCTCTAATTCGCCAGCTATGATTCCCCGCCTCTGATTCCCTGCGTCTGATTCCCTGCCTCTGATTCCCAGCCTCTGATTCCCCTTCTCTGATTCACCACCTCTGAATCCCCACCTCTGATTCCCCATCTCTGATTCCGCACATCCGATTCCCTGCCTCTGATTCCCAGCCTCTGATTCCCCGCCTCTGATTCGCAACCTCTAATTCCCCTCCTCTGATTCCCCATATCTGATTCCCCGCCTCTGTTACCCTGCCTCTGATTCCCGGCCTCTGTTTCCCCATATCTGATTCCCCTCCTCTGATTCCCCAACTCTGATTCCCCGCCTCTGATTCCCCAGCTCTGATTCCCCGCCTTTTATTCCCGGCCTCTGATTCCCTGCCACTGATTCCCCGCCCCTGATTCCCCACCTCTGATTCCCATATCTGATTCCCCGCCTCTGTTTCCCCAGCTCTGATTCCCCACCTCTGATTCCCCAGCTCTGATTCCCTGCCACTGATTCCCCGCCCCTGATTCCCCACCTCTGATTCCCCATATCTGATTCCCCGCCTCTGTTTCCCCAGCTCTGATTCCCTGCCTCTGATTCCCTGCCCTGATTCCCCATCTCTGTTTCACCGCCTTTGATTCGCCACCTCTGATTCCCCATATCTGATTCCCCGCCTCTGTTTCCCCGCCTCTGATTCCCTGCCTCTGATTCCCAACCTCTGATTCCACACCTCTGATTCCCCATATCTGATTCCCCGCCTCTATTTCCCCATATCTGATTCCCCGCCTCTGATTCCCCAACTCTGATTCCCCGCCTCTGATTCCCCAACTCTGATTCCCCGCCTCTGATTCCCGGCGTCCGATTCCCTGCCTCTGATTCCCCGCCTCTGATTCGCCATCTCTGATTCCCCGCCTCTGATTCCCCATGTCTGATTCCCTGCCTCTGATTCCCCGCCTCAGATTCCCCGCCTCTGATTCCCTGCCACTGATTCCCTGCCCCTGATTCCCCACCTCTGATTCCCCATATCTGATTCCCCGCCTCTGTTTCCCCGCCTCTGATTCCCCGCCTCTGATTCCCCATATCTGATTCCCTGCCTCTGATTCCACAACTCTGATTCCCCGCCTCTGATTCCCCAGCTCTGAAACCCCGCCTCTGATTCCCCGCGTCTGATTCCCTCCCTCTGATTCCCCGCCTTGATTCCCCATCTCTGATTCACAACCTCTGATTCCCCACCTCTGATTCCCCATATCTGATTCGCCGCCTCTGTTTCCCCGCCTCTGATTCCCCGCCTCTGATTCCCCATATCTGATTCCCCGGCTCTGATTGCCCACCTCTGATTCCCCGCCTCTGATTCGCCAGCTCTGATTCCCCGCCTCTGAATCCCCGCATCTGATTCCCTGCCTCTGATTCCCCGCCTCTGATTCCCCATCTCTGATTCACCGCCTTTGATTCCCCACCTCTGATTCTCCATATCTGATTCCCCACCTCTGTTTCCCCGCCTCTGATTCCCCGCCTCTGATTCTCCATATCTCATTCCCCACCTCTGAATCCCCATCTCTGATTCCCGGACTCTGATTCCCCACCTCTGATTCCCGGCCTCTTATTCCCAGCATCTGATTCCCGGCTTCTGATTCCCGGCCTCTGATTCCCCGCTTCTGATTCTGATTCCCTGCCTCTGATTCCCCATCTCTGATTCCGCGCATCTGATTCCCTGCCTCTGATTCCCCACCTCTGATTCCCCATATCTGATTCCCCGCCTCTGTTTCCCCGCCTCTGATTCCCCGCCTCTGTTTCCCCATATCTAATTCCCCACCTCTGATGCCCCAACTCTGATTCCCCGCCTCTGATTCCCCAGCTCTGATTCCCCGCCTCTGATTCCCCGCAACCGATTCCCCATGTCTGATTCCCCGCCTCTGTTTCCCCGCCTCTGATTCCCCGCCTCTGTTTCCCCATATCTGATTCCCCGCCTCTGATTCCCCAGCTCTGATTCCCTGCCTCTGATTCCCCGCGTTCTATTCGCTGCCTCTGATTCCCCTCCTGTGATTCCCCATCTCTGATTCACCACCTCTGATTCCCCACCTCTGATTCCCCATATCTAATTCCCCGCCTCTGCTTGCCCGCCTCTCATTCCCCGCCTCTGTTTCCCCATATCTGATTCCCCGCCTCTGAATCCCCAACTCTGATTCCCTGCCTCTGATTCACCAGCTCTGATTCCCCGCCTTTGATTCCCCCCGTCTGATTCCCAGCCTCTGAATCCCCGTCTGATTTCTTGCCTCTGATTCCCAGCCTCTGATTCCCCATCTCTGATTCACTGCCTCTGATTCCCCACATCTGATTCCCCATCTCTGATTCCGCACAACCGATTCCCTGCCTCTGATTCCCCGACTCTGATTCCACACCTCTGATTCCCCAGCTCTGATTCCCCGCCTCTGATTCCCCGCGTCTGATTCCCTGCCTGTGATTCCCCGCCTCTGATTCCCCATCTCTGATTCCCCACCTCTGATTCCCCGTGTCTGATTCCCTTCCTTTGATTCCCCGCCTCTGATTCCCCGCCTCTGATTCCCCATATCTGATTCCCCGCTTCTGATTCCCCATATCTGATTCCCCGCCTCTATTTCCCCATATCTGCTTCGCCGCCTCTGATTCCCCAACTCTGATTCCCCGCCTCTGATTCCCCAGCTCTGATTTCCCGCCTCTGATTCCCGGCATCCGATTCCCTGCCTCTGATTCCCCGCCTCTGATTCCCCATCTCTGATTCCCCGCCTCTGATTCCCCGTGTCTGATTCCCTGCCTCTGATTCCCCGCCTCTGATTCCCCATATCTGATTCCCCGCCTCTGTTTTCCCGCCTCTGATTCCCTGCCTCTGATTCCCCATATCTGATTCCCCGCCTCTGATTCCCCAACTCTGATTCCCCGCCTCTGATTCCCCAGCTCTGAATCCCCGCCTCTGATTCCCCGCGTCTGATTCCCTGCCTTTGATTCCCCGCCTCTGATTCCCCATCTGTGATTCACAACCTCCGATGCCCCACCTCTGATTCCCCATATCTGATTCCCCGCCTCTGTTTCCCCGCCTCTGATTCCCCGCCTCTGATTCCCCATATCTGATTCCCCGCCTCTGATTGCCCACCTCTGATTCCCCGCGTCTGATTCCCTGCCTCTGATTCCCCGCCTCTGATTCCCCATCTCTGATTCACCACCTCTGATTCCCGGCCTCTGATTCCCCATCTCTGATTCCGCACATCCGATTCCCTGCCTATGATTCCCCACCTCTGATTCCCCGCCTCTGAGTCCCCATATCTGATTCCCTGCCTCTGTTTCCCCGCCTCTGATTCCCCACCTCTGTTTCCCCATATCTGATTCCCCGCCTCTGATTCCCCAACTCTAATACCCCGCCTCTGATTCCCCAGCTCTGATTCCCCGCCTCTGATTCCCCGCATCTGATTCCCTGCCGCTGATTCCCCGCCTCTGATTCCGGCCTCTGATTCCCGGCCTCTGATTCCCTGCTTCTGATTCTGATTCCCTGCCTCTGATTCCCCATCTCTGATTCCGCACATCTGATTCCTTGCCTCTGATTCCCCACCTCTGATTCCCCATATCTGATTCCCCGCCTGGGTTTCCCCGCCTCTGATTCCCCGCCTCTGTTTCCCAATATCTAAGTCCCCGCCTCTGATTCCCCAAATCTGATTCCCCACCTCTGATTCCCCAGCTCTGATTCCCCGCCTTTGATTCCCCGCATCTGATTCCCTTCATCTGATTCCAAGCCTCTGATTCCCTGCCTCTGATTCCCAACCTCTGATTCCCCACCTCTGATTCCCCATATCTGATTCCCCGCCTCTGTTTCCCTGCCTCGGATTCACCGCCTCTGTTTCCCCATATCTGATTCCCGGCCTCTGATTCCCCGCCTCTGATTCCCCGCCTCTGATTCCCTGCCTCTGATTCCCCATCTCCGATTCCGCACATCTGATTCCCTTCCTCTGATTCCCCGCCTCTGATTCCCCGCCTCTGATTCCCTGCCTCTGATTCCCAACATCGGATTCCCCACCTCTGATTCCCCATCTCTGATTCCGCACATCCGATTCCCTGCCTCTGATTCCCCGCCTTTGATATCCCGCCTCTGATTCGCAACCTCTAATTCCCCACCTCTGATTTCCCATATCTGATTCCCCGCCTCTGTTTCCCTGCCTCTGATTCCCGGCCTCTGTTTCCCCATATCTGATTCCCCTCCTCTGATTCCCCAACTCTGATTCCCCGCCTCTGATTCCCCAGCTTTGATTCCCCGCCTTTTATTCCCGGCCTCTGATTCCCTGCCACTGATTCCCCGCCTCTGATTCCCCACCTCTGATTCCCCATATCTGATTCCCCGCCTCTGTTTCCCCACCTCTGATTCCCGGCCTCTTATTCCCAGCATCTGATTCCCGGCCTCTGATTCCCTGCCTCTGATTCCCCGCCTCTGATTCCCCATCTCTGATTCCCCGCCTCTGATTCCCCGTGTCTGATTCCCTGCCTCTGATTCCCCGTCTCTGATTCCCCGCGTCTGATTCCCTGCCACTGATTCCCTGCCCCTGATTCCCCACCTCTGATTCCCCATATCTGATTCCCCGCCTCTGTTTCCCCAACTCTGATTCCCTTCCTCTAATTCGCCAGCTATGATTCCCCGCCTCTGATTCCCTGCCACTGATTCCCTGCCCCTGATTCCCCACCTCTGATTCCCCATATCTGATTCCCCGCCTCTGTTTCCCCAACTCTGATTCCCCTCCTCTAATTCGCCAGCTATGATTCCCCGCCTCTGATTCCCTGCGTCTGATTCCCTGCCTCTGATTCCCAGCCTCTGATTCCCATTCTCTGATTCACCACCTCTGAATCCCCACCTCTGATTCCCCATCTCTGATTCCGCACATCCGATTCCCTGCCTCTGATTCCCCGCCTCTGATTCCCCGCCTCTGATTCCCCGCCTCTGATTCCCCGCGTCTGATTCCCTGCCACTGATTCCCTGCCCCTGATTCCCCACCTCTGATTCCCCATATCTGATTCCCCGCCTCTGTTTCCCCACCTCTGATTCCCCGCCTCTGTTACCCCATATCTGATTCCCCGCCTCTGATTCCCCAACTCTGATTCCCCTCCTCTAATTCACCAGCTATGATTCCCCGCCTCTGATTCCCTGCATCTGATTCCCTGCCTCTGATTCCCAGCCTCTGATTCCCCTTCTCTGATTCACCACCTCTGAATCCCCACCTCTGATTCCCCATCTCTGATTCCGCACATCCGATTCCCTGACTCTGATTCCCCGCCTTTTATTCCCGGCCTCTGATTCCCTGCCACTGATTCCCTGCTTCTGATTCTGATTCCCTGCCTCTGATTCCCCATTTCTGATTCCGCACATCTGATTCCCTGCCTCTGATTCCCCACCTCTGATTCCCCATATCTTATTCCCCGCCTCTGTTTCCCCGCCTCTGATTCCCCACCTCTGTTTCCCGATATCTGATTCCCCGCCTCTGATTCCCCAACTCTGATTCCCCTCCTCTAATTCGCCAGCTATGATTCCCCGCCTCTGATTCCCTGCGTCTGATTCCCTGCCTCTGATTCCCAGCCTCTGATTCCCCTTCTCTGATTCACCACCTCTGAATCCCCACCTCTGATTCCCCATCTCTGATTCCGCACATCCGATTCCCTGCCTCTGATTCCCAGCCTCTGATTCCCCGCCTCTGATTCGCAACCTCTAATTCCCCACCTCTGATTCCCCATATCTGATTCCCCGCCTCTGTTTCCCTGCCTCTGATTCCCGGCCTCTGTTTCCCCATATCTGATTCCCCTCCTCTGATTCCCCAACTCTGATTCCCCGCCTCTGATTCCCCAGCTCTGATTCCCCGCCTTTTATTCCCGGCCTCTGATTCCCTGCCACTGATTCCCCGCCCCTGATTCCCCACCTCTGATTCCCATATCTGATTCCCCGCCTCTGTTTCCCCAGCTCTGATTCCCCACCTCTGATTCCCCAGCTCTGATTCCCTGCCACTGATTCCCCGCCCCTGATTCCCCACCTCTGATTCCCCATATCTGATTCCCCGCCTCTGTTTCCCCAGCTCTGATTCCCTGCCTCTGATTCCGTGCCCTGATTCCCCATCTCTGTTTCACCGCCTTTGATTCGCCACCTCTGATTCCCCATATCTGATTCCCCGCCTCTGTTTCCCCGCCTCTGATTCCCTGCCTCTGATTCCCAACCTCTGATTCCACACCTCTGATTCCCAATATCTGATTCCCCGCCTCTATTTCCCCATATCTGATTCCCCGCCTCTGATTCCCCAACTCTGATTCCCCGCCTCTGAATCCCCAACTCTGATTCCCCGCCTCTGATTCCCGGCGTCCGATTCCCTGCCTCTGATTCCCCGCCTCTGATTCGCCATCTCTGATTCCCCGCCTCTGATTCCCCGTGTCTGATTCCCTGCCTCTGATTCCCCGCCTCAGATTCCCCGCCTCTGATTCCCTGCCACTGATTCCCTGCCCCTGATTCCCCACCTCTGATTCCCCATATCTGATTCCCCGCCTCTGTTTCCCCGCCTCTGATTCCCCGCCTCTGATTCCCCATATCTGATTCCCTGCCTCTGATTCCACAACTCTGATTCCCCGCCTCTGATTCCCCAGCTCTGAAACCCCGCCTCTGATTCCCCGCGTCTGATTCCCTCCCTCTGATTCCCCGCCTTGATTCCCCATCTCTGATTCACAACCTCTGATTCCCCACCTCTGATTCCCCATATCTGATTCCCCGCCTCTGTTTCCCCGCCTCTGATTCCCCGCCTCTGATTCCCCATATCTGATTCCCCGGCTCTGATTGCCCACCTCTGATTCCCCGCCTCTGATTCGCCAGCTCTGATTCCCCGCCTCTGAATCCCCGCATCTGATTCCCTGCCTCTGATTCCCCGCCTCTGATTCCCCATCTCTGATTCACCGCCTTTGATTCCCCACCTCTGATTCTCCATATCTGATTCCCCACCTCTGTTTCCCCGCCTCTGATTCCCCGCCTCTGATTCTCCATATCTCATTCCCCGCCTCTGAATCCCCATCTCTGATTCCCGGACTCTGATTCCCCACCTCTGATTCCCGGCCTCTTATTCCCAGCATCTGATTCCCGGCCTCCGATTCCCGGCCTCTGATTCCCCGCTTCTGATTCTGATTCCCTGCCTCTGATTTCCCATCTCTGATTCCGCACATCTGATTCCCTGCCTCTGATTCCCCAACTCTGATTCCCCATATCTGATTCCCCGCCTCTGTTTCCCCGCCTCTGATTCCCCGCCTCTGTTTCCCCATATCTAATTCCCCACCTCTGATGCCCCAACTCTGATTCCCCGCCTCTGATTCCCCAGCTCTGATTCCCCGCCTCTGATTCCCCGCAACCGATTCCCCATGTCTGATTCCCCGCCTCTGTTTCCCCGCCTCTGATTCCCCGCCTCTGTTTCCCCATATCTGATTCCCCGCCTCTGATTCCCCAGCTCTGATTCCCTGCCTCTGATTCCCCGCGTTCTATTCGCTGCCTCTGATTCCCCTCCTGTGATTCCCCATCTCTGATTCACCACCTCTGATTCCCCACCTCTGATTCCCCATATCTAATTCCCCGCCTCTGCTTGCCCGCCTCTCATTCCCCGCCTCTGTTTCCCCATATCTGATTCCCCGCCTCTGAATCCCCAACTCTGATTCCCTGCCTCTGATTCACCAGCTCTGATTCCCCGCCTTTGATTCCCCCCGTCTGATTCCCAGCCTCTGAATCCCCGTCTGATTTCTTGCCTCTGATTCCCAGCCTCTGATTCCCCATCTCTGATTCACTGCCTCTGATTCCCCACATCTGATTCCCCATCTCTGATTCCGCACAACCGATTCCCTGCCTCTGATTCCCCGACTCTGATTCCACACCTCTGATTCCCCAGCTCTGATTCCCCGCCTCTGATTCCCCGCGTCAGATTCCCTGCCTGTGATTCACCGCCTCTGATTCCCCATCTCTGATTCCCCACCTCTGATTCCCCGTGTCTGATTCCCTTCCTTTGATTCCCCGCCTCTGATTCCCCGCCTCTGATTCCCCATATCTGATTCCCCGCTTCTGATTCCCCATATCTGATTCCCCGCCTCTATTTCCCCATATCTGCTTCGCCGCCTCTGATTACCCAACACTGATTCCCCGCCTCTGATTCCCCAGCTCTGATTTCCCGCCTCTGATTCCCGGCATCCGATTCCCTGCCTCTGATTCCCCGCCTCTGATTCCCCATCTCTGATTCCCCGCCTCTGATTCCCCGTGTCTGATTCCCTGCCTCTGATTCCCCGCCTCTGATTCCCCATATCTGATTCCCCGCCTCTGTTTTCCCGCCTCTGATTCCCTGCCTCTGATTCCCCATATCTGATTCCCCGCCTCTGATTCCCCAACTCTGATTCCCCGCCTCTGATTCCCCAGCTCTGAATCCCCGCCTCTGATTCCCCGCGTCTGATTCCCTGCCTCTGATTCCCCGCCTCTGATTCCCCATCTGTGATTCACAACCTCTGATGCCCCACCTCTGATTCCCCATATCTGATTCCCCGCCTCTGTTTCCCCGCCTCTGATTCCCCGCCTCTGATTCCCCATATCTGATTCCCCGCCTCTGATTGCCCACCTCTGATTCCCCGCGTCTGATTCCCTGCCTCTGATTCCCCGCCTCTGATTCCCCATCTCTGATTCACCACCTCTGATTCCCGGCCTCTGATTCCCCATCTCTGATTCCGCACATCCGATTCCCTGCCTATGATTCCCCACCTCTGATTCCCCGCCTCTGAGTCCCCATATCTGATTCCCTGCCTCTGTTTCCCCGCCTCTGATTCCCCACCTCTGTTTCCCCATATCTGATTCCCCGCCTCTGATTCCCCAACTCTAATACCCCGCCTCTGATTCCCCAGCTCTGATTCCCCGCCTCTGATTCCCCGCATCTGATTCCCTGCCGCTGATTCCCCACCTCTGATTCCGGCCTCTGATTCCCGGCCTCTGATTCCCTGCTTCTGATTCTGATTCCCTGCCTCTGATTCCCCATCTCTGATTCCGCACATCTGATTCCTTGCCTCTGATTCCCCACCTCTGATTCCCCATATCTGATTCCCCGCCTGGGTTTCCCTGCCTCTGATTCCCCGCCTCTGTTTCCCAATATCTAAGTCCCCGCCTCTGATTCCCCAAATCTGATTCCCCACCTCTGATTCCCCAGCTCTGATTCCCCGCCTCTGATTCCCCGCATCTGATTCCCTGCATCTGATTCCAAGCCTCTGATTCCCTGCCTCTGATTCCCAACCTCTGATTCCCCACCTCTGATTCCCCATATCTGATTCCCCGCCTCTGTTTCCCTGCCTCGGATTCCCCGCCTCTGTTTCCCCATATCTGATTCCCGGCCTCTGATTCCCCGCCTCTGATTCCCCGCCTCTGATTCCCTGCCTCTGATTCCCCATCTCCGATTCCGCACATCTGATTCCCTTCCTCTTATTCCCCGCCTCTGATTCCCCGCCTCTGATTCCCTGCCTCTGATTCCCAACCTCGGATTCCCCACCTCTGATTCCCCATATCTGATTCCCCGCCTCTGTTTCCCCGCCTCTGTTTCCCCGCCTCTGATTCCCTGCCTCTGTTTCCCTATATCTAATTCCCCACCTCTGATGCCCCAACTCTGATTCCCCGCCTCTGATTCCCCAGCTCTGATTCCCCGCCTCTGATTCCCTGCATCCGATTCCCCATATCTGATTCCCCGCCTCTGTTTCCCCGCCACTGATTCCCCGCCTCTGTTTCCCCATATCTGATTCCCCGCCTCTGATTCCCAACTATGATTCCCCGCCTCTGATTCCCCAGCTCTGATTCCCTGCCTCTGATTCCCCGCGTTCTATTCCCTGCCTCTGATTCCCCGCCTGTGATTCCCCATCACTGATTCACCACCTCTGATTCCCCACCTCTGATTCCCCATATCTAATTCCCCGCCTCTGAATCCCCAACTCTGATTCCCTGGCTCAGATTCCCCAGCTCTGATTCCCCGCCTTTGATTCCCCCCGTCTGATCCCAGCCTCTGAATCCCCGTGTCTGATTTCCATCCTCTGATTCCCCGCCTCTGATTCCCCATCTCTGATTCACCGCCTCTGATTCCCCACCTCTGATTCCCCAGCTCTGATTCCCCGCCTCAGATTCCCCGCATCTGATTCACTGCCTCTGATTCCCCGCCTCTGATTCCCTGCCTCTGATTCCCCATATCTGATTGCCCGCCTCTGATTCCCCAACTCTGATTCCCCGCTTCTGATTCCCCAGCTCTGAATCCCCGCCTCTGATTCCACGTGTCTGATTCCCTGACTCTGATTCCCCGCCTCTAATTCCCCATCTGTGATTCACAACCTCTGATGCCCCACCTCTGATTCCCCATATCTGATTCCCCGCCTCTGTTTCCCCGCCTCTGATTCCCCGCCTCTGATTCCCCATATCTGATTCCCCGCCTCTGATTGCCCACCTCTGATTCCCCGCGTCTGATTCCCTGCCTCTGATTCCCCGCCTCTGATTCCCCATATCTGATACACCACCTCTGAATCCCGGCCTCTGATTCCCCATCTCTGATTCCGCACATCCGATTCCCTGCCTATGATTCCCCACCTCTGATTCCCCGCCTCTGATTCCCCATATCTGATTCCCTGCCTCTGTTTCCCCGCCTCTGATTCCCCACCTCTGTTTCCCCATATCTGATTCCCCGCCTCTGATTCCCCAACTCTAATACCCTGCCTCTGATTCCCCAGCTCTGATTCCCCGCCTCTGATTCCCCGCATCTGATTCCCTACCTCTGATTCCCCGCCTCTGATTCCAGGCCTCTGATTTCCCGCATCTGATTCCCTGCCTCTGATTCCCCGCCTCTGATTCCAGGCCTCTGATTCCCAGCATCTGATTCCGGCCTCTCATTCCCGGCCTCTGATTACCTGCTTCTGATTCTGATTCCCTGCCTCTGATTCCCCATCTCTGATTCCGCACATCTGATTCCCTGCCTCTGATTCCCCACCTCTGATTCCCCATATCTGATTTCCCGCCTCTGTTTCCCCGCCTCTGATTCCCCGCCTCTGTTTCCCCATATCTGATTCCCCGCCTCTGATTCCCCAACTCTGATTGCCCTCCTCTAATTCGCCAGCTATGATTCCCCGCCTCTGATTCCCTGCGTCTGATTCCCTGCCTCTGATTCCCAGCCTCTGATTCCCCTTCTCTGATTCACCACCTCTGAATCCCCACCTCTGATTCCCCATCTCTGATTCCGCACATCCGATTCCCTGCCTCTGATTCCCCGCCTCTGATTCCCCGCCTCTGATTCGCAACCTCTAATTCCCCACCTCTGATTCCCCATATCTGATTCCCCGCCTCTGTTTCCCTGCCTCTGATTCCCGGCCTCTGTTTCCCCGCCTCTGATTCCCCACCTCTGTTTCCCCATATCTGATTCCCCGCCTCTGATTCCCCAACTCTAATACCCCGCCTCTGATTCCCCAGCTCTGATTCCCCGCCTCTGATTCCCCGCATCTGATTCCCTGCCGCTGATTCCCCGCCTCTGATTCCGGCCTCTGATTCCCGGCCTCTGATTCCCTGCTTCTGATTCTGATTCCCTGCCTCTGATTCCCCATCTCTGATTCCGCACATCTGATTCCTTGCCTCTGATTCCCCACCTCTGATTCCCCATATCTGATTCCCCGCCTGGGTTTCCCCGCCTCTGATTCCCTGCCTCTGTTTCCCAATATCTAAGTCCCCGCCTCTGATTCCCCAAATCTGATTCCCCACCTCTGATTCCCCAGCTCTGATTCCCCGCCTCTGATTCCCCGCATCTGATTCCCTTCATCTGATTCCAAGCCTCTGATTCCCTGCCTCTGATTCCCAACCTCTGATTCCCCACCTCTGATTCCCCATATCTGATTCCCCGCCTCTGTTTCCCTGCCTCGGATTCCCCGCCTCTGTTTCCCCATATCTGATTCCCGGCCTCTGATTCCCCGCCTCTGATTCCCCGCCTCTGATTCCCTGCCTCTGATTCCCCATCTCCGATTCCGCACATCTGATTCCCTTCCTCTGATTCCCCGCCTCTGATTCCCCGCCTCTGATTCCCTGCCTCTGATTCCCAACCTCGGATTCCCCACCTCTGATTCCCCATCTCTGATTCCGCACATCCGATTCCCTGCCTCTGATTCCCCGCCTTTGATATCCCGCCTCTGATTCGCAACCTCTAATTCCCCACCTCTGATTTCCCATATCTGATTCCCCGCCTCTGTTTCCCTGCCTCTGATTCCCGGCCTCTGTTTCCCCATATCTGATTCCCCTCCTCTGATTCCCCAACTCTGATTCCCCGCCTCTGATTCCCCAGCTTTGATTCCCCGCCTTTTATTCCCGGCCTCTGATTCCCTGCCACTGATTCCCCGCCTCTGATTCCCCACCTCTGATTCCCCATATCTGATTCCCCGCCTCTGTTTCCCCACCTCTGATTCCCGGCCTCTTATTCCCAGCATCTGCTTCCCGGCCTCTGATTCCCTGCCTCTGATTCCCCGCCTCTGATTCCCCATCTCTGATTCCCCGCCTCTGATTCCCCGTGTCTGATTCCCTGCCTCTGATTCCCCGTCTCTGATTCCCCGGGTCTGATTCCCTGCCACTGATTCCCTGCCCATGATTCCCCACCTCTGATTCCCCATATCTGATTCCCCGCCTCTGTTTCCCCAACTCTGATTCTCTTCCTCTAATTCGCCAGCTATGATTCCCCGCCTCTGATTCCCTGCCACTGATTCCCTGCCCCTGATTCCCCACCTCTGATTCCCCATATCTGATTCCCCGCCTCTGTTTCCCCAACTCTGATTCCCCTCCTCTAATTCGCCAGCTATGATTCCCCGCCTCTGATTCCCTGCGTCTGATTCCCTGCCTCTGATTCCCAGCCTCTGATTCCCCTTCTCTGATTCACCACCTCTGAATCCCCACCTCTGATTCCCCATCTCTGATTCCGCACATCCGATTCCCTGCCTCTGATTCCCCGCCTCTGATTCCCCGCCTCTGATTCCTCGCCTCTGATTCCCCGCGTCTGATTCCCTGCCACTGATTCCCTGCCCCTGATTCCCCACCTCTGATTCCCCATATCTGATTCCCCGCCTCTGTTTCCCCACCTCTGATTCCCCGCCTCTGTTACCCCATATCTGATTCCCCGCCTCTGATTCCCCAACTCTGATTCCCCTCCTCTAATTCACCAGCTATGATTCCCCGCCTCTGATTCCCTGCATCTGATTCCCTGCCTCTGATTCCCAGCCTCTGATTCCCCTTCTCTGATTCACCACCTCTGAATCCCCACCTCTGATTCCCCATCTCTGATTCCGCACATCCGATTCCCTGCCTCTGATTCCCCGCCTTTTATTCCCTGCCTCTGATTCCCTGCCACTGATTCCCTGCTTCTGATTCTGATTCCCTGCCTCTGATTCCCCATTTCTGATTCCGCACATCTGATTCCCTGCCTCTGATTCCCCACCTCTGATTCCCCATATCTGATTCCCCGCCTCTGTTTCCCCGCCTCTGATTCCCCGCCTCTGTTTCCCTATATCTGATTCCCCGCCTCTGATTCCCCAACTCTGATTCCCCTCCTCTAATTCGCCAGCTATGATTCCCCGCCTCTGATTCCCTGCGTCTGATTCCCTGCCTCTGATTCCCAGCCTCTGATTCCCCTTCTCTGATTCACCACCTCTGAATCCCCACCTCTGATTCCCCATCTCTGATTCCGCACATCCGATTCCCTGCCTCTGATTCCCAGCCTCTGATTCCCCGCCTCTGATTCGCAACCTCTAATTCCCCACCTCTGATTCCCCATATCTGATTCCCCGCCTCTGTTTCCCTGCCTCTGATTCCCGGCCTCTGTTTCCCCATATCTGATTCCCCTCCTCTGATTCCCCAACTCTGATTCCCCGCCTCTGATTCCCCAGCTCTGATTCCCCGCCTTTTATTCCCGGCCTCTGATTCCCTGCCACTGATTCCCCGCCCCTGATTCCCCACCTCTGATTCCCATATCTGATTCCCCGCCTCTGTTTCCCCAGCTCTGATTCCCCACCTCTGATTCCCCAGCTCTGATTCCCTGCCACTGATTCCCCGCCCCTGATTCCCCACCTCTGATTCCCCATATCTGATTCCCCGCCTCTGTTTCCCCAGCTCTGATTCCCTGCCTCTGATTCCCTGCCCTGATTCCCCATCTCTGTTTCACCGCCTTTGATTCGCCACCTCTGATTCCCCATATCTGATTCCCCGCCTCTGTTTCCCCGCCTCTGATTCCCTGCCTCTGATTCCCAACCTCTGATTCCACACCTCTGATTCCCCATATCTGATTCCCCGCCTCTATTTCCCCATATCTGATTCCCCGCCTCTGATTCCCCAACTCTGATTCCCCGCCTCTGACTCCCCAACTCTGATTCCCCGCCTCTGATTCCCGGCGTCCGATTCCCTGCCTCTGATTCCCCGCCTCTGATTCGCCATCTCTGATTCCCCGCCTCTGATTCCCCGTGTCTGATTCCCTGCCTCTGATTCCCCGCCTCAGATTCCCCGCCTCTGATTCCCTGCCACTGATTCCCTGCCCCTGATTCCCCACCTCTGATTCCCCATATCTGATTCCCCGCCTCTGTTTCCCCGCCTCTGATTCCCCGCCTCTGATTCCCCATATCTGATTCCCTGCCTCTGATTCCACAACTCTGATTCCCCGCCTCTGATTCCCCAGCTCTGAAACCCCGCCTCTGATTCCCCGCGTCTGATTCCCTCCCTCTGATTCCCCGCCTTGATTCCCCATCTCTGATTCACAACCTCTGATTCCCCACCTCTGATTCCCCATATCTGATTCCCCGCCTCTGTTTCCCCACCTCTGATTCCCCGCCTCTGATTCCCCATATCTGATTCCCCGGCTCTGATTGCCCACCTCTGATTCCCCGCCTCTGATTCGCCAGCTCTGATTCCCCGCCTCTGAATCCCCGCATCTGATTCCCTGCCTCTGATTCCCCGCCTCTGATTCCCCATCTCTGATTCACCGCCTTTGATTCCCCACCTCTGATTCTCCATATCTGATTCCCCACCTCTGTTTCCCCACCTCTGATTCCCCGCCTCTGATTCTCCATATCTCATTCCCCACCTCTGAATCCCCATCTCTGATTCCCGGACTCTGATTCCCCACCTCTGATTCCCGGTCTCTTATTCCCAGCATCTGATTCCCGGCCTCTGATTCCCGGCCTCTGATTCCCCGCTTCTGATTCTGATTCCCTGCCTCTGATTCCCCATCTCTGATTCCGCACATCTGATTCCCTGCCTCTGATTCCCCACCTCTGATTCCCCATATCTGATTCCCCGCCTCTGTTTCCCCGCCTCTGATTCCCCGCCTCTGTTTCCCCATATCTAATTCCCCACCTCTGATGCCCCAACTCTGATTCCCCGCCTCTGATTCCCCAGCTCTGATTCCCCGCCTCTGATTCCCCGCAACCGATTCCCCATGTCTGATTCCCCGCCTCTGTTTCCCCGCCTCTGATTCCCCGCCTCTGTTTCCCCATATCTGATTCCCCGCCTCTGATTCCCCAGCTCTGATTCCCTGCCTCTGATTCCCCGCGTTCTATTCGCTGCCTCTGATTCCCCTCCTGTGATTCCCCATCTCTGATTCACCACCTCTGATTCCCCACCTCTGATTCCCCATATCTAATTCCCCGCCTCTGCTTGCCCGCCTCTCATTCCCCGCCTCTGTTTCCCCATATCTGATTCCCCGCCTCTGAATCCCCATCTCTGATTCCCTGCCTCTGATTCACCAGCTCTGATTCCCCGCCTTTGATTCCCCCCGTCTGATTCCCAGCCTCTGAATCCCCGTCTGATTTCTTGCCTCTGATTCCCAGCCTCTGATTCCCCATCTCTGATTCACTGCCTCTGATTCCCCACATCTGATTCCCCATCTCTGATTCCGCACAAGCGATTCCCTGCCTCTGATTCCCCGACTCTGATTCCACACCTCTGATTCCCCAGCTCTGATTCCCCGCCTCTGATTCCCTGCGTCTGATTCCCTGCCTGTGATTCCCCGCCTCTGATTCCCCATCTCTGATTCCCCACCTCTGATTCCCCGTGTCTGATTCCCTTCCTTTGATTCCCCGCCTCTGATTCCCCGCCTCTGATTCCCTATATCTGATTCCCCGCTTCTGATTCCCCATATCTGATTCCCCGCCTCTATTTCCCCATATCTGCTTCGCCGCCTCTGATTACCCAACTCTGATTCCCCGCCTCTGATTCCCCAGCTCTGATTTCCCGCCTCTGATTCCCGGCATCCGATTCCCTGCCTCTGATTCCCCGCCTCTGATTCCCCATCTCTGATTCCCCGCCTCTGATTCCCCGTGTCTGATTCCCTGCCTCTGATTCCCCGCCTCTGATTCCCCATATCTGATTCCCCGCCTCTGTTTTCCCGCCTCTGATTCCCTGCCTCTGATTCCCCATATCTGATTCCCCGCCTCTGATTCCCCAACTCTGATTCCCCGCCTCTGATTCCCCAGCTCTGAATCCCCGCCTCTGATTCCCCGCGTCTGATTCCCTGCCTCTGATTCCCCGCCTCTGATTCCCCATCTGTGATTCACAACCTCTGATGCCCCACCTCTGATTCCCCATATCTGATTCCCCGCCTCTGTTTCCCCGCCTCTGATTCCCCGCCTCTGATTCCCCATATCTGATTCCCCGCCTCTGATTGCCCACCTCTGATTCCCCGCGTCTGATTCCCTGCCTCTGATTCCCCGCCTCTGATTCCCCATCTCTGATTCACCACCTCTGATTCCCGGCCTCTGATTCCCCATCTCTGATTCCGCACATCCAATTCCCTGCCTATGATTCCCCACCTCTGATTCCCCGCCTCTGAGTCCCCATATCTGATTCCCTGCCTCTGTTTCCCCGCCTCTGATTCCCCACCTCTGTTTCCCCATATCTGATTCCCCGCCTCTGATTCCCCAACTCTAATACCCCGCCTCTGATTCCCCAGCTCTGATTCCCCGCCTCTGATTCCCCGCATCTGATTCCCTGCCGCTGATTCCCAGCCTCTGATTCCGGCCTCTGATTCCCGGCCTCTGATTCCCTGCTTCTGATTCTGATTCCCTGCCTCTGATTCCCCATCTCTGATTCCGCACATCTGATTCCTTGCCTCTGATTCCCCACCTCTGATTCCCCATATCTGATTCCCCGCCTGGGATTCCCCGCCTCTGATTCCCCGCCTCTGTTTCCCAATATCTAAGTCCCCGCCTCTGATTCCCCAAATCTGATTCCCCACCTCTGATTCCCCAGCTCTGATTCCCCGCCTCTGATTCCCCGCATCTGATTCCCTGCATCTGATTCCAAGCCTCTGATTCCCTGCCTCTGATTCCCAACTTCTGATTCCCCACCTCTGATTCCCCATATCTGATTCCCCGCCTCTGTTTCCCTGCCTCGGATTCCCCGCCTCTGTTTCCCCATATCTGATTCCCGGCCTCTGATTCTCCGCCTCTGATTCCCCGCCTCTGATTCCCTGCCTCTGATTCCCCATCTCCGATTCCGCACATCTGATTCCCTTCCTCTGATTCCCCGCCTCTGATTCCCCGCCTCTGATTCCCTGCCTCTGATTCCCAACCTCGGATTCCCCACCTCTGATTCCCCATATCTGATTCCCCGCCTCTGTTTCCCCGCCTCTGTTTCCCCGCCTCTGATTCCCTGCCTCTGTTTCCCTATATCTAATTCCCCACCTCTGATGCCCCAACTCTGATTCCCCGCCTCTGATTCCCCAGCTCTGATTCCCCGCCTCTGATTCCCTGCATCCGATTCCCCATATCTGATTCCCCGCCTCTGTTTCCCCGCCACTGATTCCCCGCCTCTGTTTCCCCATATCTGATTCCCCGCCTCTGATTCCCAACTATGATTCCCCGCCTCTGATTCCCCGCGTTCTATTCCCTGCCTCTGATTCCCCGCCTGTGATTCCCCATCACTGATTCACCACCTCTGATTCCCCACATCTGATTCCCCATATCTAATTCCCCGCCTCTGTTTTCCCGCCTCTGATTCCCCGCCTCTGTTTCCCCATATCTGATTCCCCGCCTCTGAATCCCCAACTCTGATTCCCTGCCTCAGATTCCCCAGCTCTGATTCCCCGCCTTTGATTCCCCCCGTCTGATCCCAGCCTCTGAATCCCCGTGTCTGATTTCCTGCCTCTGATTCCCCACCTCTGATTCCCCATCTCTGATTCACCGCCTCTGATTCCCCACCTCTGATTCCCCATCTCTGATTCCGCACATCCAATTCCCTGCCTCTGATTCCCCAACTCTGATTCCCCAGCTCTGATTCCCCGCCTCAGATTCCCCGCGTCTGATTCCCTGCCTCTGATTCCCCGCCTCTGATTCCCTGCCTCTGATTCCCCATATCTGATTGCCCGCCTCTGATTCCCCAACTCTGATTCCCCGCTTCTGATTCCCCAGCTCTGAATCCCCGCCTCTGATTCCCCGCGTCTGATTCCCTGCCTCTGATTCCCCGCCTCTAATTCCCCATCTGTGATTCACAACCTCTGATGCCCCACCTCTGATTCCCCATATCTGATTCCCCGCCTCTGTTTCCCCGCCTCTGATTCCCCGCCTCTGATTCCCCATATCTGATTCCCCGCCTCTGATTGCCCACCTCTGATTCCCCGCGTCTGATTCCCTGCCTCTGATTCCCCGCCTCTGATTCCCCATATCTGATACACCACCTCTGATTCCCGGCCTCTGATTCCCCATCTCTGATTCCGCACATCCGATTCCCTGCCTATGATTCCCCACCTCTGATTCCCCGCCTCTGATTCCCCATATCTGATTCCCTGCCTCTGTTTCCCCGCCTCTGATTCCCCACCTCTGTTTCCCCATATCTGATTCCCCGCCTCTGATTCCCCAACTCTAATACCCTGCCTCTGATTCCCCAGCTCTGATTCCCCGCCTCTGATTCCCCGCATCTGATTCCCTACCTCTGATTCCCCGCCTCTGATTCCAGGCCTCTGATTTCCCGCATCTGATTCCCTGCCTCTGATTCCCCGCCTCAGTTTCCCCATATCTGATTCCCCGCCTCTGATTCCCCAACTCTGATTGCCCTCCTCTAATTCGCCAGCTATGATTCCCCGCCTCTGATTCCCTGCGTCTGATTCCCTGCCTCTGATTCCCAGCCTCTGATTCCCCTTCTCTGATTCACCACCTCTGAATCCCCACCTCTGATTCCCCATCTCTGATTCCGCACATCCGATTCCCTGCCTCTGATTCCCCGCCTCTGATTCTCCGCCTCTGATTCGCAACCTCTAATTCCCCACCTCTGATTCCCCATATCTGATTCCCCGCCTCTGTTTCCCTGCCTCTGATTCCCGGCCTCTGTTTCCCCATATCTGATTCCCCTCCTCTGATTCCCCAACTCTGATTCCCCGCCTCTGATTCCCCAGCTCTGATTCCCCGCCTTTTATTCCCGGCCTCTGATTCCCTGCCACTGATTCCCCGCCCCTGATTCCCCACCTCTGATTCCCAATATCTGATTCCCCGCCTCTGATTCCCCAGCTCTGATTCCCCACCTCTGATTCCCCAGCTCTGATTCCCTGCCACTGATTCCCCGCCCCTGATTCCCCACCTCTGATTCCCCATATATGATTCCCCGCCTCTGTTTCCCCAGCTCTGATTCCCTGCCTCTGATTCCCTGCCCTGATTCCCCATCTCTGTTTCACCGCCTTTGATTCGCCACCTCTGATTCCCCATATCTGATTCCCCGCCTCTGTTTCCCCGCCTCTGATTCCCTGCCTCTGATTCCCAACCTCTGATTCCACACCTCTGATTCCCCATATCTGATTCCCCGCCTCTATTTCCCCATATCAGATTCCCCGCCTCTGATTCCCCAACTCTGATTCCCCGCCTCTGATTCCCCAGCTCTGATTCCCCGCCTCTGATTCCCGGCGTCCGATTCCCTGCCTCTGATTCCCCGCCTCTGATTCCCCATCTCTAATTCACCACCTCTGATTCCCCACCTCTGATTCCCCATATCTAATTACCCGCCTCTGTTTTCCCGCCTCTGATTCCCCGCCTCTGTTTCCCCATATCTGATTCCCCGCCTCTGAATCCCCAACTCTGATTCCCTGCCTCAGATTCCCCAGCTCTGATTCCCCATCTCTGATTCACCGCCTCTGATTCCCCACCTCTGATTCCCCATCTCTGATTCCGCACATCCAATTCCCTGCCTCTGATTACCCAACTCTGATTCCCCACCTCTGATTCCCCAGCTCTGATTCCCCGCCTCAGATTCCCCGCGTCTGATTCCCTGCCTCTGATTCCCCGCCTCTGATTCCCTGCCTCTGATTCCCCATATCTGATTCCCCGCCTCTGATTCCCCAACTCTGATTCCCCGCTTCTGATTCCCCAGCTCTGAATCCCCGCCTCTGATTCCCCGCGTCTGATTCCCTGCCTCTGATTCCCCGCCTCTAATTCCCCATCTGTGATTCACAACTTCTGATGCCCCACCTCTGATTCCCCATATCTGATTCCCCGCCTCTGTTTCCCCGCCTCTGATTCCCTGCCTCTGATTCCCAACCTCGGATTCCCCACCTCTGATTCCCCATATCTGATTACCCGCCTCTGTTTCCCCGCCTCTGTTTCCCCGCCTCTGATTCCCCGCCTCTGTTTCCCTATATCTAATTCCCCACCTCTGATGCCCCAACTCTGATTCCCCGCCTCTGATTCCCCAGCTCTGATTCCCCGCCTCTGATTCCCTGCATCCGATTCCCCATATCTGATTCCCCACCTCTGTTTCCCCATATCTGATTCCCCGCCTCTGTTTCCCCATATCTGATTCCCCGCCTCTGATTCCCAACTATGATTCCCCGCCTCTGATTCCCCAGCTCTGATTCCCTGCCTCTGATTCCCCGCGTTCTATTCCCTGCCTCTGATTCCACGCCTGTGATTCCCCATCACTGATTCACCACCTCTGATTTCCCACCTCTGATTCCCCATATCTAAATCCCCGCCTCTGTTTTCCCGCCTCTGATTCCCCGCCTCTGTTTCCCCATATCTGATACCCCGCCTCTGAATCCCCAACTCTGATTCCCTGCCTCAGATTCCCCAGCTCTGATTCCCCGCCTTTGATTCCCCCCGTCTGATTCCCAGCCTCTGAATCCCCGTGTCTGATTTCCTGCCTCTGATTCCCCGCCTCTGATTCCCCATCTCTGATTCACCGCCTCTGATTCCCCACCTCTGATTCCCCATCTCTGATTCCGCACATCCAATTCCCTGCCTCTGATTCCCCAACTCTGATTCCCCACCTCTGATTCCCCAGCTTTGATTCCCCGCCTCAGATTCACCGCGTCTGATTCCCTGCCTCTGATTCCCCGCCTCTGATTCCCTGCCTCTGATTCCCCATATCTGATTCCCCGCCTCTGATTCCCCAACTCTGATTCCCCGCTTCTGATTCCCCAGCTCTGAATCCCCGCCTCTGATTCCCCGTTCTGATTCCCTGCCTCTGATTCCCCGCCTCTAATTCCCCATCTGTGATTCACAACCTCTGATGCCCCACCTCTGATTCCCCATATCTGATTCCCCGCCTCTGTTTCCCCGCCTCTGATTCCAGCCTCTGATTCCCCATATCTGATTCCCCGCCTCTGATTGCCCACCTCTGATTCCCCGCGTCTGATTCCCTGCCTCTGATTCCCCGCCTCTGATTCCCCATATCTGATTCATCACCTCTGATTCCCGGCCTCTGATTCCCCATCTCTGATTCCGCACATCCGATTCCCTGCCTATGATTCCCCACCTCTGATTCCCCGCCTCTGATTCCCCATATCTGATTCCCTGCCTCTGTTTCCCCGCCTCTGATTCCCCACCTCTGTTTCCCCATATCTGATTCCCCGCCTCTGATTCCCCAACTCTAATACCCTGCCTCTGATTCCCCAGCTCTGATTCCCCGCCTCTGATTCCCCGCATCTGATTCCCTGCCTCTGATTCCCCGCCTCTGATTCCAGGCCTCTGATTTCCCGCATCTGATTCCCTGCCTCTGATTCCCCGCCTCTGATTCCAGGCCTCTGATCCCAGCATCTGATTCCGGCCTCTGATTCCCAGCCTCTGATTCCCTGCTTCTGATTCTGATTCCCTGCCTCTGATTCCCCATCTCTGATTCCGCACTTCTGATTCCCTGCCTCTGATTCCCCACCTCTGATTCCCCATATCTGATTCCCCGCCTCTGTTTCCCCGCCTCTGATTCCCCGCCTCTGTTTCCCCATATCTGATTCCCCGACTCTGATTCCCCAACTCTGATTCCCCTCCTCTAATTCGCCAGCTATGATTCCCCGCCTCTGATTTCCTGCGTCTGATTCCCTGCCTCTGATTCCCAGCCTCTGATTCCCCTTCTCTGATTCACCACCTCTGAATCCCCACCTCTGATTCCCCATCTCTGATTCCGCACATCCGATTCCCTGCCTCTGATTCCCCGCCTCTGATTCCCGCCTCTGATTCGCAACCTCTAATTCCCCACCTCTGATTCCCCATATCTGATTCCCCGCCTCTGTTTCCCTGCCTCTGATTCCCGGCCTCTGTTTCCCCATATCTGATTCCCCTCCTCTGATTCCCCAACTCAGATTCCCCGCCTCTGATTCCCCAGCTCTGATTCCCCGCCTTTTATTCCCGGCCTCTGATTCCCTGCCACTGATTCCCCGCCCCTGATTCCCCACCTCTGATTCCCCATATCTGATTCCCCGCCTCTGTTTCCCCAGCTCTGATTCCCCACCTCTGATTCCCCAGCTCTGATTCCCTGCCACTGATTCCCCGCCCCAGATTCCCCACCTCTGATTCCCCATATCTGATTCCCCGCCTCTGTTTCCCCAGCTCTGATTCCCTGCCTCTGATTCCCTGCCCTGATTCCCCATCTCTGTTTCACCGCCTTTGATTCGCCACCTCTGATTCCCCATATCTGATTCCCCGCCTCTGTTTCCCCGCCTCTGATTCCCTGCCTCTGATTCCCAACCTTTGATTCCACACCTCTGATTCCCCATATTTGATTCCCCGCCTCTATTTCCCCATATCTGATTCCCCGCCTCTGATTCCCCAACTCAGATTCCCCGCCTCTGATTCCCCAGCTCTGATTCCCCGCCTCTGATTCCCGGCGTCCGATTCCCTGCCTCTGATTCCCCGCCTCTGATTCCCCATCTCTGATTCACCACCTCTGATTCCCCACCTCTGATTCCCCATATCTAATTCCCCGCCTCTGTTTTCCCGCCTCTGATTCCCCGCCTCTGTTTCCCCATATCTGATTCCCCGCCTCTGATTCCCTGCCTCTGATTCCCCATATCTGATTCCCCGCCTCTGATTCCCCAACTCTGATACCCTGCCTCATATTCCCCAGCTCTGATTCCCCGCCTTTGATTCCCCCCGTCTGATTCCCAGCCTCTGAATCCCCGTGTCTGATTTCCTGCCTCTGATTCCCCGCCTCTGATTCCCCATCTCTGATTCACCGCCTCTGATTCCCCACCTCTGATTCCCCATCTCTGATTCCGCACATCCAATTCCCTGCCTCTGATTCCCCAACTCTGATTCCCCACCTCTGATTCCCCAGCTCTGATTCCCCGCCTCAGATTCCCCGCGTCTGATTCCCTGCCTCTGATTCCCCGCCTCTGATTCCCTGCCACTGATTCCCCATATCTGATTCCCCGCCTCTGATTCACCAACTCTGATTCCCCGCTTCTGATTCCCTACCTCTGAATCCCCGCCTCTGATTCCCCGCGTCTGATTCCCTGCCTCTGATTCCCCGCCTCTAATTCCCCATCTGTGATTCACAACTTCTGATGCCCCACCTCTGATTCCCCATATCTGATTCCCCGCCTCTGTTTCCCCGCCTCTGATTCCCCGCCTCAGATTCCCCATATCTGATTCCCCGCCTCTGATTGCCCACCTCTGATTCCCCGCGTCTGATTCCCTGCCTCTGATTCCCCGCCTCTGATTCCCCATATCTGATTCACCACCTCTCATTCCCGGCCTCTGATTCCCCATCTCTGATTCCGCACATCCGATTCCCTGCCTATGATTCCCCACCTCTGATTCCCCGCCTCTGATTCCCCGTATCTGATTCCCTGCCTCTGTTTCCCCGCCTCTGATTCCCCACCTCTGTTTCCCCATATCTGATTCCCCGCCTCTGATTCCCCAACTCTAATACCCTGCCTCTGATTCCCCAGCTCTGATTCCCCGCCTCTGATTCCCCGCATCTGATTCCCTGCCTCTGATTCCCCGCCTCTGATTCCAGGCCTCTGATTCCCAGCATCTGATTCCGGCCTCTGATTCCCGGCCTCTGATTCCCTGCTTCTGATTCTGATTCCCTGCCTCTGATTCCCCATCTCTGATTCCGCACATCTGATTCCCTGCCTCTGATTCCCCACCTCTGATTCCCCATATCTGATTACCCGCCTCTGTTTCCCCGCCTCTGATTCCCCGCCTCTGTTTCCCCATATCTGATTCCCCGACTCTGATTCCCCAACTCTGATTCCCCTCCTCTAATTCGCCAGCTATGATTCCCCGCCTCTGATTCCCTGCGTCTGATTCCCTGCCTCTGATTCCCAGCCTCTGATTCCCCTTCTCTGATTCACCACCTCTGAATCCCCACCTCTGATTCCCCATCTCTGATTCCGCACATCCGATTCCCTGCCTCTGATTCCCCGCCTCTGATTCCCCGCCTCTGATTCGCAACCTCTAATTCCCCACCTCTGATTCCCCATATCTGATTCCCCGCCTCTGTTTCCCTGCCTCTGATTCCCGGCCTCTGTTTCCCCATATCTGATTCCCCTCCTCTGATTCCCCAACTCTGATTCCCCACCTCTGATTCCCCAGCTCTGATTCCCCGCCTTTTATTCCCGGCCTCTGATTCCCTGCCACTGATTCCCCGCCCCTGATTCCCCACCTCTGATTCCCCATATCTGATTCCCCGCCTCTGTTTCCCCAGCTCTGATTCCCTGCCTCTGATTCCCCGCCTCTGATTCCCCATCTCTGTTTCACCGCCTTTGATTCGCCACCTCTGATTCCCCATATCTGATTCCCCGCCTCTGTGTCCCCGCCTCTGATTCCCAGCCTCTGATTCCCAACCTCTGATTCCACACCTCTGATTCCCCATATCTGATTCCCCGCCTCTATTTCCCCATATCTGATTCCCCGCCTCTGATTCCCCAACTCTGATTCCCCGCCTCTGATTCCCCAGCTCTGATTCCCCGCCTCTGATTCCCGGCATCCGATTCCCTGCCTCTGATTCCCCGCCTCTGATTCCCCATCTCTGATTCCCCGCCTCTGATTCCCCGTGTCTGATTCCCAGCCTCTGATTCCCCTCCTCAGATTCCCCGCCTCTGATTCCCTGCCACTGATTCCCTGCCCCTGATTCCCCACCTCTGATTCCCCATATCTGATTCCCCGCCTCTGTTTCCCCGCCTCTGATTCCCCGCCTCTGATTCCCCATATCTGATTCCCTGCCTCTGATTCCCCAACTCTGATTCCCCGCCTCTGATTCCCCAGCTCTGAATCCCCACCTCTGATTCCCCGCGTCTGATTCCCTCCCTCTGATTCCCCGCCTTGATTCCCCATGTCTGATTCACAACCTCTGATTCCCCACCTCTGATTCCCCATATCTGATTCCCCGCCTCTGTTTCCCCGCCTCTGATTCCCCGCCTCTGATTCCCCATATCTGATTCCCCGGCTCTGATTGCCCACCTCTGATTCCCCGCCTCTGATTCGCCAGCTCTGATTCCCCGCCTCTGAATCCCCGCATCTGATTCCCTGCCTCTGATTCCCCGCCTCTGATTCCCCATCTCTGATTCACCGCCTTTGATTCGCCACCTCTGTTTCCCCATATCTGATACCCCGCCTCTGAATCCCCAACTCTGATTCCCTGCCTCAGATTCCCCAGCTCTGATTCCCCGCCTTTGATTCCCCCCGTCTGATTCCCAGCCTCTGAATCCCCGTGTCTGATTTCCTGCCTCTGATTCCCCGCCTCTGATTCCCCATCTCTGATTCACCGCCTCTGATTCCCCACCTCTGATTCCCCATCTCTGATTCCGCACATCCAATTCCCTGCCTCTGATTCCCCAACTCTGATTCCCCACCTCTGATTCCCCAGCTTTGATTCCCCGCCTCAGATTCACCGCGTCTGATTCCCTGCCTCTGATTCCCCGCCTCTGATTCCCTGCCTCTGATTCCCCATATCTGATTCCCCGCCTCTGATTCCCCAACTCTGATTCCCCGCTTCTGATTCCCCAGCTCTGAATCCCCGCCTCTGATTCCCCGTTCTGATTCCCTGCCTCTGATTCCCCGCCTCTAATTCCCCATCTGTGATTCACAACCTCTGATGCCCCACCTCTGATTCCCCATATCTGATTCCCCGCCTCTGTTTCCCCGCCTCTGATTCCCCGCCTCTGATTCCCCATATCTGATTCCCCGCCTCTGATTGCCCACCTCTGATTCCCCGCGTCTGATTCCCTGCCTCTGATTCCCCGCCTCTGATTCCCCATATCTGATTCACCACCTCTGATTCCCGGCCTCTGATTCCCCATCTCTGATTCCGCACATCCGATTCCCTGCCTATGATTCCCCACCTCTGATTCCCTGCCTCTGATTCCCCATATCTGATTCCCTGCCTCTGTTTCCCCGCCTCTGATTCCCCACCTCTGTTTCCCCATATCTGATTCCCCGCCTCTGATTCCCCAACTCTAATACCCTGCCTCTGATTCCCCAGCTCTGATTCCCCGCCTCTGATTCCCCGCATCTGATTCCCTGCCTCTGATTCCCCGCCTCTGATTCCAGGCCTCTGATTTCCCGCATCTGATTCCCTGCCTCTGATTCCCCGCCTCTGATTCCAGGCCTCTGATCCCAGCATCTGATTCCGGCCTCTGATTCCCAGCCTCTGATTCCCTGCTTCTGATTCTGATTCCCTGCCTCTGATTCCCCATCTCTGATTCCGCACTTCTGATTCCCTGCCTCTGATTCCCCACCTCTGATTCCCCATATCTGATTCCCCGCCTCTGTTTCCCCGCCTCTGATTCCCCGCCTCTGTTTCCCCATATCTGATTCCCCGACTCTGATTCCCCAACTCTGATTCCCCTCCTCTAATTCGCCAGCTATGATTCCCCGCCTCTGATTTCCTGCGTCTGATTCCCTGCCACTGATTCCCAGCCTCTGATTCCCCTTCTCTGATTCACCACCTCTGAATCCCCACCTCTGATTCCCCATCTCTGATCCGCACATCCGATTCCCTGCCTCTGATTCCCCGCCTCTGATTCCCGCCTCTGATTCGCAACCTCTAATTCCCCACCTCTGATTGCCCATATCTGATTCCCCGCCTCTGTTTCCCTGCCTCTGATTCCCGGCCTCTGTTTCCCCATATCTGATTCCCCTCCTCTGATTCCCCAACTCTGATTCCCCGCCTCTGATTCCCCAGCTCTGATTCCCCGCCTTTTATTCCCGGCCTCTGATTCCCTGCCACTGATTCCCCGCCCCTGATTCCCCACCTCTGATTCCCCATATCTGATTCCCCGCCTCTGTTTCCCCAGCTCTGATTCCCCACCTCTGATTCCCCAGCTCTGATTCCCTGCCACTGATTCCCCGCCCCAGATTCCCCACCTCTGATTCCCCATATCTGATTCCCCGCCTCTGTTTCCCCAGCTCTGATTCCCTGCCTCTGATTCCCTGCCCTGATTCCCCATCTCTGTTTCACCGCCTTTGATTCGCCACCTCTGATTCCCCATATCTGATTCCCCGCCTCTGTTTCCCCGCCTCTGATTCCCTGCCTCTGATTCCCAACCTTTGATTCCACACCTCTGATTCCCCATATCTGATTCCCCGCCTCTATTTCCCCATATCTGATTCCCCGCCTCTGATTCCCCAACTCAGATTCCCCGCCTCTGATTCCCCAGCTCTGATTCCCCGCCTCTGATTCCCGGCGTCCGATTCCCTGCCTCTGATTCCCCGCCTCTGATTCCCCATCTCTGATTCACCACCTCTGATTCCCCACCTCTGATTCCTCATATCTAATTCCCCGCCTCTGTTTTCCCGCCTCTGATTCCCCGCCTCTGTTTCCCCATATCTGATTCCCCGCCTCTGATTCCCTGCCTCTGATTCCCCATATCTGATTCCCCGCCTCTGATTCCCCAACTCTGATTCCCTGCCTCTGATTCCCCATCTCTGATTCACCGCCTCTGATTCCCCACCTCTGATTCCCCATCTCTGATTCCGCACATCCAATTCCCTGCCTCTGATTCCCCAACTCTGATTCCCCACCTCTGATTCCCCAGCTCTGATTCCCCGCCTCAGATTCCCCGCGTCTGATTCCCTGCCTCTGATTCCCCGCCTCTGATTCCCTGCCTCTGATTCCCCATATCTGATTCCCCGCCTCTGATTCACCAACTCTGATTCCCCGCTTCTGATTCCCTAGCTCTGAATCCCCGCCTCTGATTCCCCGCGTCTGATTCCCTGCCTCTGATTCCCCGCCTCTAATTCCCCATCTGTGATTCACAACTTCTGATGCCCCACCTCTGATTCCCCATATCTGATTCCCCGCCTCTGTTTCCCCGCCTCTGATTCCCCGCCTCAGATTCCCCATATCTGATTCCCCGCCTCTGATTGCCCACCTCTGATTCCCCGCGTCTGATTCCCTGCCTCTGATTCCCCGCCTCTGATTCCCCATATCTGATTCACCACCTCTCATTCCCGGCCTCTGATTCCCCATCTCTGATTCCGCACATCCGATTCCCTGCCTATGATTCCCCACCTCTGATTCCCCGCCTCTGATTCCCCGTATCTGATTCCCTGCCTCTGTTTCCCCGCCTCTGATTCCCCACCTCTGTTTCCCCATATCTGATTCCCCGCCTCTGATTCCCCAACTCTAATACCCTGCCTCTGATTCCCCAGCTCTGATCCCCCGCCTCTGATTCCAGGCCTCTGATTCCCAGCATCTGATTCCGGCCTCTGATTCCCGGCCTCTGATTCCCTGCTTCTGATTCTGATTCCCTGCCTCTGATTCCCCATCTCTGATTCCGCACATCTGATTCCCTGCCTCTGATTCCCCACCTCTGAATCCCCATATCTGATTACCCGCCTCTGTTTCCCCGCCTCTGATTCCCCGCCTCTGTTTCCCCATATCTGATTCCCCGACTCTGATTCCCCAACTCTGATTCCCCTCCGCTAATTCGCCAGCTATGATTCCCCGCCTCTGATTCCCTGCGTCTGATTCCCTGCCTCTGATTCCCAGCCTCTGATTCCCCTTCACTGATTCACCACCTCTGAATCCCCACCTCTGATTCCCCATCTCTGATTCCGCACATCCGATTCCCTGCCTCTGATTCCCCGCCTCTGATTCCCCGCCTCTGATTCGCAACCTCTAATTCCCCACCTCTGATTCCCCATATCTGATTCCCCGCCTCTGTTTCCCTGCCTCTGATTCCCGGCCTCTGTTTCCCCATATCTGATTCCCCTCCTCTGATTCCCCAACTCTGATTCCCCACCTCTGATTCCCCAGCTCTGATTCCCCGCCTTTTATTCCCGGCCTCTGATTCCCTGCCACTGATTCCCCGCCCCTGATTCCCCACCTCTGATTCCCCATATCTGATTCCCCGCCTCTGTTTCCCCAGCTCTGATTCCCTGCCTCTGATTCCCCGCCTCTGATTCCCCATCTCTGTTTCACCGCCTTTGATTCGCCACCTCTGATTCCCCATATCTGATTCCCCGCCTCTGTGTCCCCGCCTCTGATTCCCTGCCTCTGATTCCCAACCTCTGATTCCACACCTCTGATTCCCCATATCTGATTCCCCGCCTCTATTTCCCCATATCTGATTCCCCGCCTCTGATTCCCCAACTCTGATTCCCCGCCTCTGATTCCCCAGCTCTGATTCCCCGCCTCTGATTCCCGGCATCCGATTCCCTGCCTCTGATTCCCCGCCTCTGATTCCCCATCTCTGATTCCCCGCCTCTGATTCCCCGTGTATGATTCCCAGCCTCTGATTCCCCTCCTCAGATTCCCCGCCTCTGATTCCCTGCCACTGATTCCCTGCCCCTGATTCCCCACCTCTGATTCCCCATATCTGATTCCCCGCCTCTGTTTCCCCGCCTCTGATTCCCCGCCTATGATTCCCCATATCTGATTCCCTGCCTCTGATTCCCCAACTCTGATTCCCCGCCTCTGATTCCCCAGCTCTGAATCCCCGCCTCTGATTCCCCGCGTCTGATTCCCTCCCTCTGATTCCCCGCCTTGATTCCCCATGTCTGATTCACAACCTCTGATTCCCCACCTCTGATTCCCCATATCTGATTCCCCGCCTCTGTTTCCCCGCCTCTGATTCCCCGCCTCTGATTCCCCATATCTGATTCCCCGGCTCTGATTGCCCACCTCTGATTCCCCGCCTCTGATTCGCCAGCTCTGATTCCCCGCCTCTGAATCCCCGCATCTGATTCTCTGCCTCTGATTCCCCGCCTCTGATTCCCCATCTCTGATTCACCGCCTTTGATTCGCCACCTCTGATTCCCCATATCTGATTCCCCACCTCTGTTTCCCCGCCCCTGATTCCCCGCCTCTGATTCTCCATATCTCATTCCCCGCCTCTTAATCCCCATCTCTGATTCCCAGACTCTGATTCCCCACCTCTGATTCCCGGCCTCTTATTCTCAGCATCTGATTCCCCATATCTGATTCCCCGCCTCTGTTTCCCTGCCTCTGATTCCGGCCTCTGTTTCCCCATATCTGATTCCCCTCCTCTGATTCCCCAACTCTGATTCCCCGCCTCTGATTCCCCAGCTCTGATTCCCCGCCTTTTATTCCCGGCCTCTGATTCCCTGCCACTGATTCCCCGCCCCGGATTCCCCACCTCTGATTCCCCATATCTGATTCCCCGCCTCTGTTTCCCCAGCTCTGATACCCTGCCTCTGATTCCCTGCCCTGATTCCCCATCTCTGTTTCACCGCATTTGATTCGCCACCTCTCATTCCCCATATCTGATTCCCCGCCTCTGTTTCCCCGCCTCTTATTCCCTGCCTCTGATTCCCAACCTCTGATTCCACACCTCTGATTCCCCATATCTGATTCCCCGCTTCTATTTCCCCATATCTGATTCCCCGCCTCTGATTCCCCAACTCTGATTCCCCGCCTCTGATTCCCCAGCTCTGATTCCCCGCCTCTGATTCCCGGCGTCCGATTCCCTGCCTCTGATTCCCCGCCTCTGATTCCCCATCTCTGATTCACCACCTCTGATTCCCCACCTCTGATTCCCCATATCTAATTCCCCGCCGCTGTTTTCAAGCCTCTGATTCCCCGCCTCTGTTTCCCCATATCTGATTCCCCGCCTCTGAATCCCCAACTCTGATTCCCTGCCTCAGATTCCCCAGCTCCGATTCCCCGCCTTTGATTCCCCCCGTCTGATTCCCAGCCTCTGAATCCCCGTGTCTGATTTCCTGCCTCTGATTCCCCGCCTCTGATTCCCCATCTCTGATTCACCGCCTCTGATTCCCCACCTCTGATTCCCCATCTCTGATTCCGCACATCCAATTCCCTGCCTCTGATTCCCCAACTCTGATTCCCCACCTCTGATTCCCCAGCTCTGATTCCCCGCCTCAGATTCCCCGCGTCTGATTCCCTGCCTCTGATTCCCCGCCTCTGATTCCCTGCCTCTGATTCCCCATATCTGATTCCCCGCCTCTGATTCCCCAACTCTGATTCCCCGCTTCTGATTCCCCAGCTCTGAATCCCCGACTCTAATTCCCCGAGACTGATTCCCTGCCTCTGATTCCCCGCCTCTAATTCCCCATCTGTGATTCACAACCTCTGATGCCCCACCTCTGATTCCCCATATCTGATTCCCCGCCTCTGTTTCCCCGCCTCTGATTCCCCGCCTCTGATTCCCCATATCTGATTCCCCGCCTCTGATTGCCCACCTCTGATTCCCCGCGTCTGATTCACTGCCTCTGATTCCCCGCCTCTGATTCCCCATATCTGATTCACCACCTCTCATTCCCGGCCTCTGATTCCCCATCTCTGATTCCGCACATCCGATTCCCTGCCTATGATTCCCCACCTCTGATTCCCGCCTCTGATTCCCCATATCTGATTCCCTGCCTCTGTTTCCCCGCCTCTGATTCCCCACCTCTGTTTCCCCATATCTGATTCCCCGCCTCTGATTCCCCAACTCTAATACCCCGCCTCTGATTCCCCGCATCAGATTCCCTGCCTCTGATTCCCCGCCTCTGATTCCAGGCCTCTGATTCCCAGCATCTGATTCCGGCCTCTGATTCCCGGCCTCTGATTCCCTGCTTCAGATTCTGATTCCCTGCCTCTGATTCCCCATCTCTAATTCCGCACATCTGATTCCCTGCCTCTGATTCCCCACCTCTGATTCCCCATATCTGATTCCCCGCCTCTGTTTCCCCGCCTCTGATTCCCCGCCTCTGTTTCCCCATATCTGATTCCCCGCCTCTGATTCCCCAACTCTGATTCCCCTCCACTAATTCGCCAGCTATGATTCCCCATATCCGATTCCCTGCCTCTGATTCCCTGCCTCTGATTCCCCGCCTCTGATTTGCAACCTCAAATTCCCCACCTCTGATTCCCCATATCTGATTCCTCGCCTCTGTTACCCTGCCTCTGATACCCGGCCTCTGTTTCCCCATATCTGATTCCCCTCCTCTGATTCCCCAACTCTGATTCCCCGCCTCTGATTCCCCAGCTCTGATTCCCCGCCTTTTATTCCCGGCCTCTGATTCCCTGCCACTGATTCCCCGCCCCTGATTCCCCACCTCTGATTCCCCATATCTGATTCCCCGCCTCTGTTTCCCCAGCTCTGATTCCCCACCTCTGATTCCCCAGCTCTAATTCCCTGCCACTGATTCCCCGCCCCTGATTCCCCACCTCTGATTCCCCATATCTGATTCCCCGCCTCTGTTTCCCCAGCTCTGATTCCCTGCCTCTGATTCCCTGCCCTGATTCCCCATCTCTGTTTCACCGCCTTTGATTCGCCACCTCTGATTCCCCATATCTGATTCCCCACCTCTGTTTCCCCGCCTCTGATTCCCTGCCTCTGATTCCCAACCTCTGATTCCACACCTCTGATTCCCCATATCTGATTCCCCGCCTCTATTTCCCCATATCTGATTCCCCGCCTCTGATTCCCCAACTCTGATTCCCCGCCTCTGATTCCCCAGCTCTGATTCCCCGCCTCTGATTCCCGGCGTCCGATTCCCTGCCTCTGATTCCCCGCCTCTGATTCACCATCTCTGATTCCCCGCCTCTGATTCCCCGTGTCTGATTCCCTGCCTCTGATTCCCCGGCTCAGATTCCCCGCCTCTGATTCCATTCCACTGATTCCCTGCCCCTGATTCCCCACCTCTGATTCCCCATATCTGATTCCCCGCCTCTGTTTCCCCGCCTCTGATTCCCCGCCTCTGATTCCCCATATCTGATTCCCTGCCTCTGATTCCCCAACTCTGATTCCCCGCCTCTGATTCCCCAGCTCTGAATCCCCGCCACTGATTCCCCGCGTCTGATTCCCACCCTCTGATTCCCCGCCTTGATTCCCCATCTCTGATTCACAACATCTGATTCCCCACCTCTGATTCCCCATATCTGATTCCCCGCCTCTGTTTCCCCGCCTCTGATTCCCCATATCTGATTCCCCGGCTCTGATTGCCCACCTCTGATTCCCCGCCTCTGATTCGCCAGCTCTGATTCCCCGCCTCTGAATCCCCGCATCTGATTCCCTGCCTCTGATTCCCCGCCTCTGATTCCCCATCTCTGATTCACCGCCTTTGATTCGCCACCTCTGATTCCCCATATCTGATTCCCCACCTCTGTTTCCCCGCCTCTGATTCCCCGCCTCTGATTCTCCATATCTCATTCCCCGCCTCTGAATCCCCATCTCTGATTCCCAGACTCTGATTCCCCACCTCTGATTCCCGGCCTCTTATTCCCAGCATCTGATTCCCGGCCTCTGATTCCCGGCCTCTGATTCCCCGCTTCTGATTCTGATTCCCTGCCTCTGATTCCACATCTCTGATTCCGCACATCTGATTCCCTGCCTCTGATTCCCCACCTCTGATTCCCCATATCTGATTCCCCGCCTCTGTTTCCCCGCCTCTGATTCCCCGCCTCTGTTTCCCCATATCTAATTCCCCACCTCTGATGCCCCAACTCTGATTCCCCACCTCTGATTCCCCAGCTCTGATTCCCCGCCTCTGATTCCCTGCATCCGATTCCCCATGTCTGATTCCCCGCCTCTGTTTCCCCGCCTCTGATTCCCCGCCTCTGTTTCCCCATATCTGATTCCCCGCCTCTGATTCCCCAGCTCTGATTCCCTGCCTCTGATTCCCCGCGTTCTATTCGCTGCCTCTGATTCCCCGCCTGTGATTCCCCATCTCTGATTCACCACCTCTGATTTCCCACCTCTGATTCCCCATATCTAATTCCCCGCCTCTGCTTGCCCGCCTCTCATTCCCCGCTTCTGTTTCCCCATATCTGATTCCCCGCCTCTGAATCCCCAACTCTGATTCCCTGCCTCTGATTCACCAGCTCTGATTCCCCGCCTTTGATTCCCCCCGTCTGATTCCCAGCCTCTGAATCCCTGTCTTATTTCCTGCCTCTGATTCCCCGCCTCTGATTCCCCATCTCTGATTCACTTCCTCTGATTCCCCACATCTGATTCCCCATCTCTGATTCCGCACAACCGATTCCCTGCCTCTGATTCCCCGACTCTGATTCCCCACCTCTGATTCCCCAGCTCTGATTCCCCGCCTCTGATTCCCCGCGTCTGATTCCCTGCCTGTGATTCCCCGCCTCTGATTCCCCATCTCTGATTCCCCACCTCTGATTCCCCGTGCTTGATACCCTTCCTTTGATTCCCCGCCTCTGATTCCCCGCCTCTGATTCCCTGCCACTGATTCCCCGCCCCTGATTCCCCACCTCTGATTCCCCATATCTTATTCCCCGCCTCTGTTTCCCCCACTCTGATTCCCAGCCTCTGATTCCCCATATCTAATTCCCCGCCTCTGATTCCCCATATCTGATTCCCCGCCTCTGTGTCCCCGCCTCTGATTCCCCGCCTCTGATTCCCGGCATCCGATTCCCTGCCTCTGATTCCCCGCCTCTGATTCCCCATCTCTGATTCCCCGCCTCTGATTCCCCGTGTCTGATTCCCAGCCTCTGATTCCCCTCCTCAGATTCCCCGCCTCTGATTCCCCGCGTCTGATTCCCTGCCTGTGATTCCCCGCCTCTGATTCCCCATCTCTGATTCCCTGCCTCTGATTCCCCAACTCTGATTCCCCGCCTCTGATTCCCAAGCTCTGAATCCCCGCCTCTGATTCCCCGCGTCTGATTCCCTCCCTCTGATTCCCCGCCTTGATTCCCCATCTCTGATTCACAACCTCTGATTCCCCACCTCTGATTCCCCATATCTGATTCCCCGCCTCTGTTTCCCCGCCTCTGATTCCCCGCCTCTGATTCCCCATATCTGATTCCCCGGCTCTGATTGCCCACCTCTGATTCCCCGCCTCTGATTCGCCAGCTCTGATTCCCCGCCTCTGAATCCCCGCATCTGATTCCCTGCCTCTGATTCCCCGCCTCTGATTCCCCATCTCTGATTCACCGCCTTTGATTCGCCACCTCTGATTCCCCATATCTGATTCCCCACCTCTGTTTCCCCGCCCCTGATTGCCCGCCTCTGATTCTCCATATCTCATTCCCCGCCTCTGAATCCCCATCTCTTATTCCCAGACTCTGATTCCCCACCTCTGATTCCCGGCCTCTTATTCCCAGCATCTGATTCCCCATATCTGATTCCCCGCCTTTTATTCCCGGCCTCTGATTCCCTGCCACTGATTCCCCGCCCCGGATTCCCCACCTCTGATTCCCCATATCTGATTCCCCGCCTCTGTTTCCCCAGCTCTGATACCCTGCCTCTGATTCCCTGCCCTGATTCCCCATCTCTGTTTCACCGCATTTGATTCGCCACCTCTGATTCCCCATATCTGATTCCCCGCCTCTGTTTCCCCGCCTCTTATTCCCTGCCTCTGATTCCCAACCTCTGATTCCACACCTCTGATTCCCCATATCTGATTCCCCGCTTCTATTTCCCCATATCTGATTCCCCGCCTCTGATTCCCCAACTCTGATTCCCCGCCTCTGATTCCCCAGCTCTGATTCCCCGCCTCTGATTCCCGGCGTCCGATTCCCTGCCTCTGATTCCCCGCCTCTGATTCCCCATCTCTGATTCACCACCTCTGATTCCCCACCTCTGATTCCCCATATCTAATTCCCCGCCTCTGTTTTCCCGCCTCTGATTCCCCGCCTCTGTTTCCCCATATCTGATTCCCCGCCTCTGAATCCCCAACTCTGATTCCCTGCCTCAGATTCCCCAGCTCTGATTCCCCGCCTTTGATTCCCCCCGTCTGATTCCCAGCCTCTGAATCCCCGTGTCTGATTTCCTGCCTCTGATTCCCCGCCTCTGATTCCCCATCTCTGATTCACCGCCTCTGATTCCCCACCTCTGATTCCCCATCTCTGATTCCGCACATCCAATTCCCTGCCTCTGATTCCCCAACTCTGATTCCCCACCTCTGATTCCCCAGCTCTGATTCCCCGCCTCAGATTCCCCGCGTCTGATTCCCTGCCTCTGATTCCCCGCCTCTGATTCCCTGCCTCTGATTCCCCATATCTGATTCCCCGCCTCTGATTCCCCAACTCTGATTCCCCGCTTCTGATTCCCCAGCTCTGAATCCCCGACTCTGATTCCCCGAGTCTGATTCCCTGCCTCTGATTCCCCGCCTCTAATTCCCCATCTCTGATTCACAACCTCTGATGCCCCACCTCTGATTCCCCATATCTGATTCCCCGCCTCTGTTTCCCCGCCTCTGATTCCCCGCCTCTGATTCCCCATATCTGATTCCACGCCTCTGATTGCCCACCTCTGATTCCCCGCGTCTGATTCACTGCCTCTGATTCCCCGCCTCTGATTCCCCATATCTGATTCACCACCTCTCATTCCCGGCCTCTGATTCCCCATCTCTGATTCCGCACATCCGATTCCCTGCCTATGATTCCCCACCTCTGATTCCCGCCTCTGATTCCCCATATCTGATTCCCTGCCTCTGTTTCCCCGCCTCTGATTCCCCACCTCTGTTTCCCCATATCTGATTCCCCGCCTCTGATTCCCCAACTCTAATACCCTGCCTCTGATTCCCCAGCTCTGATTCCCCGCCTCTGATTCCCCGCATCAGATTCCCTGCCTCTGATTCCCCGCCTCTGATTCAGGGCCTCTGATTCCCAGCATCTGATTCCGGCCTCTGATTCCCGGCCTCTGATTCCCTGCTTCAGATTCTGATTCCCTGCCTCTGATTCCCCATCTCTGATTCCGCACATCTGATTCCCTGCCTCTGATTCCCCACCTCTGATTCCCCATATCTGATTCCCCGCCTCTGTTTCCCCGCCTCTGATTCCCCGCCTCTGTTTCCCCATATCTGATTCCCCGCCTCTGATTCCCCAACTCTGATTCCCCTCCACTAATTCGCCAGCTATGATTCCCCGCCTCTGATTCCCTGCGTCTGATTCCCTGCCTCTGATTCCCAGCCTCTGATTCCCCTTTTCTGATTCACCACCTCTGAATCCCCACCTCTGATTCCCCATATCCGATTCCCTGCCTCTGATTCCCCGCCTCTGATTCCCCGCCTCTGATTCGCAACCTCAAATTCCCCACCTCTGATTCCCCACCTCTGATTCCCCATATCTAATTCCCCGCCTCTGTTTTCCCGCCTCTGATTCCCCGCCTCTGTTTCCCCATATCTGATTCCCCGCCTCTGAATCCCCAACTCTGATTCCCTGCCTCAGATTCCCCAGCTCTGATTCCCCGCCTTTGATTCCCCCCGTCTGATTCCCAGCCTCTGAATCCCCGTGTCTGATTTCCTGCCTCTGATTCCCCGCCTCTGATTCCGCATCTCTGATTCACCGCCTCTGATTCCCCACCTCTGATTCCCCATCTCTGATTCTGCACATCCAATTCCCTGCCTCTGATTCCCCAACTCTGATTCCCCACCTCTGATTCCCCAGCTCTGATTCCCCGCCTCAGATTCCCCGCGTCTGATTCCTTGCCTCTGATTCCCCGCCTCTGATTCCCTGCCTCTGATTCCCCATATCTGATTCCCCGCCTCTGATTCCCCAACTCTGATTCCCCGCTTCTGATTCCCCAGCTCTGAATCCCCGACTCTGATTCCCCGAGTCTGATTCCCTGCCTCTGATTCCCCGCCTCTAATTCCCCATCTGTGATTCACAACCTCTGATGCCCCACCTCTGATTCCCCATATCTGATTCCCCGCCTCTGTTTCCCCGCCTCTGATTCCCCGCCTCTGATTCCCCATATCTGATTCCCCGCCTCTGATTGCCCACCTCTGATTCCCCGCGTCTGATTCACTGCCTCTGATTCCCCGCCTCTGATTCCCCATATCTGATTCACCACCTCTCATTCCCGGCCTCTGATTCCCCATCTCTGATTCCGCACATCCGATTCCCTGCCTATGATTCCCCACCTCTGATTCCCGCCTCTGATTCCCCATATCTGATTCCCTGCCTCTGTTTCCCCGCCTCTGATTCCCCACCTCTGTTTCCCCATATCTGATTCCCCGCCTCTGATTCCCCAACTCTAATACCCTGCCTCTGATTCCCCAGCTCTGATTCCCCGCATCAGATTCCCTGCCTCTGATTCCCCGCCTCTGATTCCAGGCCTCTGATTCCCAGCATCTGATTCCGGCCTCTGATTCCCGGCCTCTGATTCCCTGCTTCAGATTCTGATTCCCTGCCTCTGATTCCCCATCTCTGATTCCGCACATCTGATTCCCTGCCTCTGATTCCCCACCTCTGATTCCCCATATCTGATTCCCCGCCTCTGTTTCCCCGCCTCTGATTCCCCGCCTCTGTTTCCCCATATCTGATTCCCCGCCTCTGATTCCCCAACTCTGATTCCCCTCCACTAATTCGCCAGCTATGATTCCCCGCCTCTGATTCCCTTCGTCTGATTCCCTGCCTCTGATTCCCAGCCTCTGATTCCCCTTTTCTGATTCACCACCTCTGAATCCCCACCTCTGATTCCCCATATCCGATTCCCTGCCTCTGATTCCCCGCCTCTGATTCCCCGCCTCTGATTCGCAACCTCAAATTCCCCACCTCTGATTCCCCATATCTGATTCCCCGCCTCTGTTTCCCTGCCTCTGATACCCGGCCTCTGTTTCCCCATATCTGATTCCCCTCCTCTGATTCCCCAACTCTGATTCCCCGCCTCTGATTCCCCAGCTCTGATTCCCCGCCTTTTATTCCCGGCCTCTGATTCCCTGCCACTGATTCCCCGCCCCTGATTCGCCACCTCTGATTCCCCATATCTGATTCCCCGCCTCTGTTTCCCCAGCTCTGATTCCCCACTTCTGATTCCCCAGCTCTAATTCCCTGCCACTGATTCCCCGCCCCTGATTCCCCACCTCTGATTCCCCATATCTGATTCCCCGCCTCTGTTTCCCCAGCTCTGATTCCCTGCCTCTGATTCCCTGCCCTGATTCCCCATCTCTGTTTCACCGCCTTTGATTCGCCACCTCTGATTCCCCATATCTGATTCCCCGCCTCTGTTTCCCCGCCTCTGATTCCCTGCCTCTGATTCCCAACCTCTGATTCCACACCTCTGAATCCCCATATCTGATTCCCCGCCTCTATTTCCCCATATCTGATTCCCCGCCTCTGATTCCCCAACTCTGATTCCCCGCCTCTGATTCCCCAGCTCTGATTCCCCGCCTCTGATTCCCGGCGTCCGATTCCCTGCCTCTGATTCCCCGCCTCTGATTCACCATCTCTGATTCCCCGCCTCTGATTCCCCGTGTCTGATTCCCTGCCTCTGATTCCCCGGCTCAGATTCCCCGCCTCTGATTCCCTGCCACTGATTCCCTGCCCCTGATTCCCCACCTCTGATTCCCCATATCTGATTCCCCGCCTCTGTTTCCCCGCCTCTGATTCCCCGCCTCTGATTCCCCATATCTGATTCCCTGCCTCTGATTCCCCAACTCTGATTCCCCGCCTCTGATTCCCCAGCTCTGAATCCCCGCCACTGATTCCCCGCGTCTGATTCCCTCCCTCTGATTCCCCGCCTTGATTCCCCATCTCTGATTCACAACCTCTGATTCCCCACCTCTGATTCCCCATATCTGATTCCCCGCCTCTGATTCCCCACCTCTGTTTCCCCATATCTGATTCCCCGCCTCTGATTCCCCAACTCTAATACCCTGCCTCTGATTCCCCAGCTCTGATTCCCCGCCTCTGATTCCCCGCATCAGATTCCCTGCCTCTGATTCCCCGCCTCTGATTCAGGGCCTCTGATTCCCAGCATCTGATTCCGGCCTCTGATTCCCGGCCTCTGATTCCCTGCTTCAGATTCTGATTCCCTGCCTCTGATTCCCCATCTCTGATTCCGCACATCTGATTCCCTGCCTCTGATTCCCCACCTCTGATTCCCCATATCTGATTCCCCGCCTCTGTTTCCCCGCCTCTGATTCCCCGCCTCTGTTTCCCCATATCTGATTCCCCGCCTCTGATTCCCCAACTCTGATTCCCCTCCACTAATTCGCCAGCTATGATTCCCCGCCTCTGATTCCCTGCGTCTGATTCCCTGCCTCTGATTCCCAGCCTCTGATTCCCCTTTTCTGATTCACCACCTCTGAATCCCCACCTCTGATTCCCCATATCCGATTCCCTGCCTCTGATTCCCCGCCTCTGATTCCCCGCCTCTGGTTCGCAACCTCAAATTCCCCACCTCTGATTCCCCACCTCTGATTCCCCATATCTAATTCCCCGCCTCTGTTTTCCCGCCTCTGATTCCCCGCCTCTGTTTCCCCATATCTGATTCCCCGCCTCTGAATCCCCAACTCTGATTCCCTGCCTCAGATTCCCCAGCTCTGATTCCCCGCCTTTGATTCCCCCCGTCTGATTCCCCGCCTCTGTTTCCCCGCCTCTGATTCCCCACCTCTGATTCCCCATATCTGATTCCCTGCCTCTGATTCCCCAACTCTGATTCCCCGCCTCTGATTCCCCAGCTCTGAATCCCCGCCACTGATTCCCCGCGTCTGATTCCCACCCTCTGATTCCCCGCCTTGATTCCCCATCTCTGATTCACAACATCTGATTCCCCACCTCTGATTCCCCATATCTGATTCCCCGCCTCTGTTTCCCCGCCTCTGATTCCCCATATCTGATTCCCCGGCTCTGATTGCCCACCTCTGATTCCCCGCCTCTGATTCGCCAGCTCTGATTCCCCGCCTCTGAATCCCCGCATCTGATTCCCTGCCTCTGATTCCCCGCCTCTGATTCCCCATCTCTGATTCACCGCCTTTGATTCGCCACCTCTGATTCCCCATATCTGATTCCCCACCTCTGTTTCCCCGCCTCTGATTCCCCGCCTCTGATTCTCCATATCTCATTCCCCGCCTCTGAATCCCCATCTCTGATTCCCAGACTCTGATTCCCCACCTCTGATTCCCGGCCTCTTATTCCCAGCATCTGATTCCCGGCCTCTGATTCCCGGCCTCTGATTCCCCGCTTCTGATTCTGATTCCCTGCCTCTGATTCCACATCTCTGATTCCGCACATCTGATTCCCTGCCTCTGATTCCCCACCTCTGATTCCCCATATCTGATTCCCCGCCTCTGTTTCCCCGCCTCTGATTCCCCGCCTCTGTTTCCCCATATCTAATTCCCCACCTCTGATGCCCCAACTCTGATTCCCCACCTCTGATTCCCCAGCTCTGATTCCCCGCCTCTGATTCCCAGCATCCGATTCCCCATGTCTGATTCCCCGCCTCTGTTTCCCCGCCTCTGATTCCCCGCCTCTGTTTCCCCATATCTGATTCCCCGCCTCTGATTCCCCAGCTCTGATTCCCTGCCTCTGATTCCCCGCGTTCTATTCGCTGCCTCTGATTCCCCGCCTGTGATTCCCCATCTCTGATTCACCACCTCTGATTTCCCACCTCTGATTCCCCATATCTAATTCCCCGCCTCTGCTTGCCCGCCTCTCATTCCCCGCTTCTGTTTCCCCATATCTGATTCCCCGCCTCTGAATCCCCAACTCTGATTCCCTGCCTCTGATTCACCAGCTCTGATTCCCCGCCTTTGATTCCCCCCGTCTGATTCCCAGCCTCTGAATCCCTGTCTTATTTCCTGCCTCTGATTCCCCGCCTCTGATTCCCCATCTCTGATTCACTTCCTCTGATTCCCCACATCTGATTCCCCATCTCTGATTCCGCACAACCGATTCCCTGCCTCTGATTCCCCGACTCTGATTCCCCACCTCTGATTCCCCAGCTCTGATTCCCCGCCTCTGATTCCCCGCGTCTGATTCCCTGCCTGTGATTCCCCGCCTCTGATTCCCCATCTCTGATTCCCCACCTCTGATTCCCCGTGCTTGATACCCTTCCTTTGATTCCCCGCCTCTGATTCCCCGCCTCTGATTCCCTGCCACTGATTCCCCGCCCCTGATTCCCCACCTCTGATTCCCCATATCTTATTCCCCGCCTCTGTTTCCCCCACTCTGATTCCCAGCCTCTGATTCCCCATATCTAATTCCCCGCCTCTGATTCCCCATATCTGATTCCCCGCCTCTGTGTCCCCGCCTCTGATTCCCTGCCTCTGATTCCCAACCTCTGATTCCACACCTCTGATTCCCCATATCTGATTCCCCGCCTCTATTTCCCCATATCTGATTCCCCGCCTCTGATTCCCCAACTCTGATTCCCCGCCTCTGATTCCTCAGCTCTGATTCCCCGCCTCTGATTCCCGGCATCCGATTCCCTGCCTCTGATTCCCCGCCTCTGATTCCCCATCTCTGACTCCCCGCCTCTGATTCCCCGTGTCTGATTCCCAGCCTCTGATTCCCCTCCTCAGATTCCCCGCCTCTGATTCCCCGCGTCTGATTCCCTGCCTGTGATTCCCCGCCTCTGATTCCCCATCTCTGATTCCCTGCCTCTGATTCCCCAACTCTGATTCCCCGCCTCTGATTCCCCAGCTCTGAATCCCCGCCTCTGATTCCCCGCGTCTGATTCCCTCCCTCTGATTCCCCGCCTTGATTCCCCATCTCTGATTCACAACCTCTGATTCCCCACCTCTGATTCCCCATATCTGATTCCCCGCCTCTGTTTCCCCGCCTCTGATTCCCCGCCTCTGATTCCCCATATCTGATTCCCCGGCTCTGATTGCCCACCTCTGATTCCCCGCCTCTGATTCGCCAGCTCTGATTCCCCGCCTCTGAATCCCCGCATCTGATTCCCTGCCTCTGATTCCCCGCCTCTGATTCCCCATCTCTGATTCACCGCCTTTGATTCGCCACCTCTGATTCCCCATATCTGATTCCCCACCTCTGTTTCCCCGCCCCTGATTGCCCGCCTCTGATTCTCCATATCTCATTCCCCGCCTCTGAATCCCCATCTCTGATTCCCAGACTCTGATTCCCCACCTCTGATTCCCGGCCTCTTATTCCCAGCATCTGATTCCCCATATCTGATTCCCCGCCTTTTATTCCCGGCCTCTGATTCCCTGCCACTGATTCCCCGCCCCGGATTCCCCACCTCTGATTCCCCATATCTGATTCCCCGCCTCTGTTTCCCCAGCTCTGATACCCTGCCTCTGATTCCCTGCCCTGATTCCCCATCTCTGTTTCACCGCATTTGATTCGCCACCTCTGATTCCCCATATCTGATTCCCCGCCTCTGTTTCCCCGCCTCTTATTCCCTGCCTCTGATTCCCAACCTCTGATTCCACACCTCTGATTCCCCATATCTGATTCCCCGCTTCTATTTCCCCATATCTGATTCCCCGCCTCTGATTCCCCAACTCTGATTCCCCGCCTCTGATTCCCCAGCTCTGATTCCCCGCCTCTGATTCCCGGCGTCCGATTCCCTGCCTCTGATTCCCCGCCTCTGATTCCCCATCTCTGATTCACCACCTCTGATTCCCCACCTCTGATTCCCCATATCTAATTCCCCGCCTCTGTTTTCCCGCCTCTGATTCCCCGCCTCTGTTTCCCCATATCTGATTCCCCGCCTCTGAATCCCCAACTCTGATTCCCTGCCTCAGATTCCCCAGCTCTGATTCCCCGCCTTTGATTCCCCCCGTCTGATTCCCAGCCTCTGAATCCCCGTGTCTGATTTCCTGCCTCTGATTCCCCGCCTCTGATTCCCCATCTCTGATTCACCGCCTCTGATTCCCCACCTCTGATTCCCCATCTCTGATTCCGCACATCCAATTCCCTGCCTCTGATTCCCCAACTCTGATTCCCCACCTCTGATTCCCCAGCTCTGATTCCCCGCCTCAGATTCCCCGCGTCTGATTCCCTGCCTCTGATTCCCCGCCTCTGATTCCCTGCCTCTGATTCCCCATATCTGATTCCCCGCCTCTGATTCCCCAACTCTGATTCCCCGCTTCTGATTCCCCAGCTCTGAATCCCCGACTCTGATTCCCCGAGTCTGATTCCCTGCCTCTGATTCCCCGCCTCTAATTCCCCATCTGTGATTCACAACCTCTGATGCCCCACCTCTGATTCCCCATATCTGATTCCCCGCCTCTGTTTCCCCGCCTCTGATTCCCCGCCTCTGATTCCCCATATCTGATTCCACGCCTCTGATTGCCCACCTCTGATTCCCCGCGTCTGATTCACTGCCTCTGATTCCCCGCCTCTGATTCCCCATATCTGATTCACCACCTCTCATTCCCGGCCTCTGATTCCCCATCTCTGATTCCGCACATCCGATTCCCTGCCTATGATTCCCCACCTCTGATTCCCGCCTCTGATTCCCCATATCTGATTCCCTGCCTCTGTTTCCCCGCCTCTGATTCCCCACCTCTGTTTCCCCATATCTGATTCCCCGCCTCTGATTCCCCAACTCTAATACCCTGCCTCTGATTCCCCAGCTCTGATTCCCCGCCTCTGATTCCCCGCATCAGATTCCCTGCCTCTGATTCCCCGCCTCTGATTCAGGGCCTCTGATTCCCAGCATCTGATTCCGGCCTCTGATTCCCGGCCTCTGATTCCCTGCTTCAGATTCTGATTCCCTGCCTCTGATTCCCCATCTCTGATTCCGCACATCTGATTCCCTGCCTCTGATTCCCCACCTCTGATTCCCCATATCTGATTCCCCGCCTCTGTTTCCCCGCCTCTGATTCCCCGCCTCTGTTTCCCCATATCTGATTCCCCGCCTCTGATTCCCCAACTCTGATTCCCCTCCACTAATTCGCCAGCTATGATTCCCCGCCTCTGATTCCCTGCGTCTGATTCCCTGCCTCTGATTCCCAGCCTCTGATTCCCCTTTTCTGATTCACCACCTCTGAATCCCCACCTCTGATTCCCCATATCCGATTCCCTGCCTCTGATTCCCCGCCTCTGATTCCCCGCCTCTGATTCGCAACCTCAAATTCCCCACCTCTGATTCCCCACCTCTGATTCCCCATATCTAATTCCCCGCCTCTGTTTTCCCGCCTCTGATTCCCCGCCTCTGTTTCCCCATATCTGATTCCCCGCCTCTGAATCCCCAACTCTGATTCCCTGCCTCAGATTCCCCAGCTCTGATTCCCCGCCTTTGATTCCCCCCGTCTGATTCCCAGCCTCTGAATCCCCGTGTCTGATTTCCTGCCTCTGATTCCCCGCCTCTGATTCCGCATCTCTGATTCACCGCCTCTGATTCCCCACCTCTGATTCCCCATCTCTGATTCTGCACATCCAATTCCCTGCCTCTGATTCCCCACCTCTGATTCCCCAGCTCTGATTCCCCGCCTCAGATTCCCCGCGTCTGATTCCTTGCCTCTGATTCCCCGCCTCTGATTCCCTGCCTCTGATTCCCCATATCTGATTCCCCGCCTCTGATTCCCCAACTCTGATTCCCCGCTTCTGATTCCCCAGCTCTGAATCCCCGACTCTGATTCCCCGAGTCTGATTCCCTGCCTCTGATTCCCCGCCTCTAATTCCCCATCTGTGATTCACAACCTCTGATGCCCCACCTCTGATTCCCCATATCTGATTCCCCGCCTCTGTTTCCCCGCCTCTGAATCCCCGCCTCTGATTCCCCATATCTGATTCCCCGCCTCTGATTGCCCACCTCTGATTCCCCGCGTCTGATTCACTGCCTCTGATTCCCCGCCTCTGATTCCCCATATCTGATTCACCACCTCTCATTCCCGGCCTCTGATTCCCCATCTCTGATTCCGCACATCCGATTCCCTGCCTATGATTCCCCACCTCTGATTCCCGCCTCTGATTCACCATATCTGATTCCCTGCCTCTGTTTCCCCGCCTCTGATTCCCCACCTCTGTTTCCCCATATCTGATTCCCCGCCTCTGATTCCCCAACTATAATACCCTGCCTCTGATTCCCCAGCTCTGATTCCCCGCATCAGATTCCCTGCCTCTGATTCCCCGCCTCTGATTCCAGGCCTCTGATTCCCAGCATCTGATTCCGGCCTCTGATTCCCGGCCTCTGATTCCCTGCTTCAGATTCTGATTCCCTGCCTCTGATTCCCCATCTCTGATTCCGCACATCTGATTCCCTGCCTCTGATTCCCCACCTCTGATTCCCCATATCTGATTCCCCGCCTCTGTTTCCCCGCCTCTGATTCCCCGCCTCTGTTTCCCCATATCTGATTCCCCGCCTCTGATTCCCCAACTCTGATTCCCCTCCACTAATTCGCCAGCTATGATTCCCCGCCTCTGATTCCCTTCGTCTGATTCCCTGCCTCTGATTCCCAGCCTCTGATTCCCCTTTTCTGATTCACCACCTCTGAATCCCCACCTCTGATTCCCCATATCCGATTCCCTGCCTCTGATTCCCCGCCTCTGATTCCCCGCCTCTGATTCGCAACCTCAAATTCCCCACCTCTGATTCCCCATATCTGATTCCCCGCCTCTGTTTCCCTGCCTCTGATACCCGGCCTCTGTTTCCCCATATCTGATTCCCCTCCTCTGATTCCCCAACTCTGATTCCCCGCCTCTGATTCCCCAGCTCTGATTCCCCGCCTTTTATTCCCGGCCTCTGATTCCCTGCCACTGATTCCCCGCCCCTGATTCGCCACCTCTGATTCCCCATATCTGATTCCCCGCCTCTGTTTCCCCAGCTCTGATTCCCCACTTCTGATTCCCCAGCTCTAATTCCCTGCCACTGATTCCCCGCCCCTGATTCCCCACCTCTGATTCCCCATATCTGATTCCCCGCCTCTGTTTCCCCAGCTCTGATTCCCTGCCTCTGATTCCCTGCCCTGATTCCCCATCTCTGTTTCACCGCCTTTGATTCGCCACCTCTGATTCCCCATATCTGATTCCCCGCCTCTGTTTCCCCGCCTCTGATTCCCTGCCTCTGATTCCCAACCTCTGATTCCACACCTCTGATTCCCCATATCTGATTCCCCGCCTCTATTTCCCCATATCTGATTCCCCGCCTCTGATTCCCCAACTCTGATTCCCCGCCTCTGATTCCCCAGCTCTGATTCCCCGCCTCTGATTCCCGGCGTCCGATTCCCTGCCTCTGATTCCCCGCCTCTGATTCACCATCTCTGATTCCCCGCCTCTGATTCCCCGTGTCTGATTCCCTGCCTCTGATTCCCCGGCTCAGATTCCCCGCCTCTGATTCCCTGCCACTGATTCCCTGCCCCTGATTCCCCACCTCTGATTCCCCATATCTGATTCCCCGCCTCTGTTTCCCCGCCTCTGATTCCCCGCCTCTGATTCCCCATATCTGATTCCCTGCCTCTGATTCCCCAACTCTGATTCCCCGCCTCTGATTCCCCAGCTCTGAATCCCCGCCACTGATTCCCCGCGTCTGATTCCCTCCCTCTGATTCCCCGCCTTGATTCCCCATCTCTGATTCACAACCTCTGATTCCCCACCTCTGATTCCCCATATCTGATTCCCCGCCTCTGATTCCCCACCTCTGTTTCCCCATATCTGATTCCCCGCCTCTGATTCCCCAACTCTAATACCCTGCCTCTGATTCCCCAGCTCTGATTCCCCGCCTCTGATTCCCCGCATCAGATTCCCTGCCTCTGATTCCCCGCCTCTGATTCAGGGCCTCTGATTCCCAGCATCTGATTCCGGCCTCTGATTCCCGGCCTCTGATTCCCTGCTTCAGATTCTGATTCCCTGCCTCTGATTCCCCATCTCTGATTCCGCACATCTGATTCCCTGCCTCTGATTCCCCACCTCTGATTCCCCATATCTGATTCCCCGCCTCTGTTTCCCCGCCTCTGATTCCCCGCCTCTGTTTCCCCATATCTGATTCCCCGCCTCTGATTCCCCAACTCTGATTCCCCTCCACTAATTCGCCAGCTATGATTCCCCGCCTCTGATTCCCTGCGTCTGATTCCCTGCCTCTGATTCCCAGCCTCTGATTCCCCTTTTCTGATTCACCACCTCTGAATCCCCACCTCTGATTCCCCATATCCGATTCCCTGCCTCTGATTCCCCGCCTCTGATTCCCCGCCTCTGATTCGCAACATCAAATTCCCCACCTCTGATTCCCCACCTCTGATTCCCCATATCTAATTCCCCGCCTCTGTTTTCCCGCCTCTGATTCCCCGCCTCTGTTTCCCCATATCTGATTCCCCGCCTCTGAATCCCCAACTCTGATTGCCTGCCTCAGATTCCCCAGCTCTGATTCCCCGCCTTTGATTCCCCCCGTCTGATTCCCAGCCTCTGAATCCCCGTGTCTGATTTCCTGCCTCTGATTCCCCGCCTCTGATTCCCCATCTCTGATTCACCGCCTCTGATTCCCCACCTCTGATTCCCCATCTCTGATTCCGCACATCCAATTCCCTGCCTCTGATTCCCCAACTCTGATTCCCCACCTCTGATTCCCCAGCTCTGATTCCCCGCCTCAGATTCCCCGCGTCTGATTCCCTGCCTCTGATTCCCCGCCTCTGATTCCCTGCCTCTGATTCCCCATATCTGATTCCCCGCCTCTGATTCCCCAACTCTGATTCCCCGCTTCTGATTCCCCAGCTCTGAATCCCCGACTCTGATTCCCCGAGTCTGATTCCCTGCCTCTGATTCCCCGCCTCTAATTCCCCATCTGTGATTCACAACCTCTGATGCCCCACCTCTGATTCCCCATATCTGATTCCCCGCCTCTGTTTCCAAGCCTCTGATTCCCCGCCTCTGATTCCCCATATCTGATTCCCCGCCTCTGATTGCCCACCTCTGATTCCCCGCGTCTGATTCACTGCCTCTGATTCCCCGCCTCTGATTCCCCATATCTGATTCACCACCTCTCATTCCCGGCCTCTGATTCCCCATCTCTGATTCCGCACATCCGATTCCCTGCCTATGATTCCCCACCTCTGATTCCCGCCTCTGATTCCCCATATCTGATTCCCTGCCTCTGTTTCCCCGCCTCTGATTCCCCACCTCTGTTTCCCCATATCTGATTCCCCGCCTCTGATTCCCCAACTCTAATACCCTGCCTCTGATTCCCCAGCTCTGATTCCCCGCATCAGATTCCCTGCCTCTGATTCCCCGCCTCTGATTCCAGGCCTCTGATTCCCAGCATCTGATTCCGGCCTCTGATTCCCGGCCTCTGATTCCCTGCTTCAGATTCTGATTCCCTGCCTCTGATTCCCCATCTCTGATTCCGCACATCTGATTCCCTGCCTCTGATTCCCCACCTCTGATTCCCCATATCTGATTCCCCGCCTCTGTTTCCCCGCCTCTGATTCCCCGCCTCTGTTTCCCCATATCTGATTCCCCGCCTCTGATTCCCCAACTCTGATTCCCCTCCACTAATTCGCCAGCTATGATTCCCCGCCTCTGATTCCCTTCGTCTGATTCCCTGCCTCTGATTCCCAGCCTCTGATTCCCCTTTTCTGATTCACCACCTCTGAATCCCCACCTCTGATTCCCCATATCCGATTCCCTGCCTCTGATTCCCCGCCTCTGATTCCCCGCCTCTGATTCGCAACCTCAAATTCCCCACCTCTGATTCCCCATATCTGATTCCCCGCCTCTGTTTCCCTGCCTCTGATACCCGGCCTCTGTTTCCCCATATCTGATTCCCCTCCTCTGATTCCCCAACTCTGATTCCCCGCCTCTGATTCCCCAGCTCTGATTCCCCGCCTTTTATTCCCGGCCTCTGATTCCCTGCCACTGATTCCCCGCCCCTGATTCGCCACCTCTGATTCCCCATATCTGATTCCCCGCCTCTGTTTCCCCAGCTCTGATTCCCCACTTCTGATTCCCCATCTCTAATTCCCTGCCACTGATTCCCCGCCCCTGATTCCCCACCTCTGATTCCCCATATCTGATTCCCCGCCTCTGTTTCCCCAGCTCTGATTCCCTGCCTCTGATTCCCTGCCCTGATTCCCCATCTCTGTTTCACCGCCTTTGATTCGCCACCTCTGATTCCCCATATCTGATTCCCCGCCTCTGTTTCCCCGCCTCTGATTCCCTGCCTCTGATTCCCAACCTCTGATTCCACACCTCTGATTCCCCATATCTGATTCCCCGCCTCTATTTCCCCATATCTGATTCCCCGCCTCTGATTCCCCAACTCTGATTCCCCGCCTCTGATTCCCCAGCTCTGATTCCCCGCCTTTGATTCCCGGCGTCCGATTCCCTGCCTCTGATTCCCCGCCTCTGATTCACCATCTCTGATTCCCCGCCTCTGATTCCCCGTGTCTGATTCCCTGCCTCTGATTCCCCGGCTCAGATTCCCCGCCTCTGATTCCCTGCCACTGATTCCCTGCCCCTGATTCCCCACCTCTGATTCCCCATATCTGATTCCCCGCCTCTGTTTCCCCGCCTCTGATTCCCCGCCTCTGATTCCCCATATCTGATTCCCTGCCTCTGATTCCCCAACTCTGATTCCCCGCCTCTGATTCCCCAGCTCTGAATCCCCGCCACTGATTCCCTGCGTCTGATTCCCTCCCTCTTATTCCCCGCCTTGATTCCCCATCTCTGATTCACAACCTCTGATTCCCCACCTCTGATTCCCCATATCTGATTCCCCGCCTCTGTTTCCCCGCCTCTGATTCCCCATATCTGATTCCCCGGCTCTGATTGCCCACCTCTGATTCCCCGCCTCTGATTCGCCAGCTCTGATTCCCCGCCTCTGTATCCCCGCATCTGATTCCCTGCCTCTGATTCCCCGCCTCTGATTCCCCATCTCTGATTCACCGCCTTTGATTCGCCACCTCTGATTCCCCATATCTGATTCCCCACCTCTGTTTCCCCGCCTCTGATTCCCCGCATCTGATTCTCCATATCTCATTCCCCGCCTCTGAATCCCCATCTCTGATTCCCAGACTCTGATTCCCCACCTCTGATTCGCGGCCTCTTATTCCCAGCATCTGATTCCCGGCCTCTGATTCCCGGCCTCTGATTCCCCGCTTCTGATTCTGATTCCCTGCCTCTGATTCCACATCTCTGATTCCGCACATCTGATTCCCTGCCTCTGATTCCCCACCTCTGATTCCCCATATCTGATTCCCCGCCTCTGTTTCCCCGCCTCTGATTCCCCGCCTCTGTTTCCCCATATCTAATTCCCCACCTCTGATGCCCCAACTCTGATTCCCCACCTCTGATTCCCCAGCTCTGATTCCCCGCCTCTGATTCCCCGCATCCGATTCCCCATGTCTGATTCCCCGCCTCTGTTTCCCCGCCTCTGATTCCCCGCCTCTGTTTCCCCATATCTGATTAACCGCCTCTGATTCCCCAGCTCTGATTCCCTGCCTCTGATTCCCCGCGTTCGATTCGCTGCGTCTGATTCCCCGCCTGTGATTCCCCATCTCTGATTCACCACCTCTGATTTCCCACCTCTGATTCCCCATATCTAATTCCCCGCCTCTGAATCCCCAACTCTGATTCCCTGCCTCTGATTCACCAGCTCTGATTCCCCGCCTTTGATTCCCCCCGTCTGTTTCCCAGCCTAAGAATCCCTGTCTTATTTCCTGCCTCTGATTCCCCGCCTCTGATTCCCCATCTCTGATTCACTGCCTCTGATTCCCCACATCTGATTCCCCATCTCTGATTCCGCACAACCGATTCCCTGCCTCTGATTCCCCGACTCTGATTCCCCACCTCTGATTCCCCAGCTCTGATTCCCCGACTCTGATTCCCCGCGTCTGATTCCCTGCCTGTGATTCCCCGCCTCTGATTCCCCATCTCTGATTCCCCACCTCTGATTCCCCGTGCCTGATTCCCTTCCTTTGATTCCCCGCCTCTGATTCCCCGCCTCTGATTCCCTGCCACTGATTCCCCGCCCCTGATTCCCCACCTCTGATTCCCCATATCTTATTCCCCGCCTCTGATTCCCCCCCTCTGATTCCCAGCCTCTGATTCCCCATATCTAATTCCCCGCCTCTGATTCCCCATATCTGATTCCCCGCCTCTATTTCCCCATATCTGCTTCGCCGCCTCTGATTCCCCAACTCTGATTCCCCGCCTCTGATTCCCCAGCTCTGATTTCCCGCCTCTGATTCCCGGCATCCGATTCCCTTCCTCTGATTCCCCGCCTCTGATTCCCCATCTCTGCTTCCCCACCTCTGATTCCCCATGTCTGATTCCCCGCCTCTGATTCCCCGCCTCTGATTCCCCATATCTGATTCCCCGCCTCTGTTTTCCCGCCTCTGATTCCCTGCCTCTGATTCCCCATATCTGATTCCCCGACTCTGATTCCCCAACTCTGATTCCCCGCCTCTGATTCCCCAGCTCTGAATCCCCGCCTCTGATTCCCCGCGTCTGATTCCCTGCCTCTGATTCCCCACCTCTGATTCCCCATCTGTGATCCACAACCTCTGATGCCCAACCTCTGATTCCCCATATCTGATTCCCCGCCTCTGTTTCCCCGCCTCTGATTGCCCACCTCTGATTCCCCGCGTCTGATTCCCCGCCTCTGATTCCCCGCCTCTGATTCCCCATCTCTGATTCACCACCTCTGATTCCCAGCCTCTGATTCCCCATCTCTGATTCCGCACATCCGATTCCCTGCCTATGATTCCCCACCTCTGATTCCCCGCCTCTGATTCCCCATATCTGATTCCCCGCCTCTGTTTCCCCGCCTCTGATTCCCCGCCTCTGTTTCCCCGCCTCTGATTCCCTGCCTCTGATTCCCAACCTCTGATTCCACACCTCTGATTCCCCATATCTGATTCCCCGCCTCTATTTCCCCATATCTGATTCCCCGCCTCTGATTCCCCAACTCTGATTCCCCGCCTCTGATTCCCCAGCTCTGATTCCCCGCCTTTGATTCCCGGCGTCCGATTCCCTGCCTCTGATTCCCCGCCTCTGATTCACCATCTCTGATTCCCCGCCTCTGATTCCCCGTGTCTGATTCCCTGCCTCTGATTGCCCGGCTCAGATTCCCCGCCTCTGATTCCCTGCCACTGATTCCCTGCCCCTGATTCCCCACCTCTGATTCCCCATATCTGATTCCCCGCCTCTGTTTCCCCGCCTCTGATTCCCCGCCTCTGATTCCCCATATCTGATTCCCTGCCTCTGATTCCCCAACTCTGATTCCCCGCCTCTGATTCCCCAGCTCTGAATCCCCGCCACTGATTCCCTGCGTCTGATTCCCTCCCTCTTATTCCCCGCCTTGATTCCCCATCTCTGATTCACAACCTCTGATTCCCCACCTCTGATTCCCCATATCTGATTCCCCGCCTCTGTTTCCCCGCCTCTGATTCCCCATATCTGATTCCCCGGCTCTGATTGCCCACCTCTGATTCCCCGCCTCTGATTCGCCAGCTCTGATTCCCCGCCTCTGTATCCCCGCATCTGATTCCCTGCCTCTGATTCCCCGCCTCTGATTCCCCATCTCTGATTCACCGCCTTTGATTCGCCACCTCTGATTCCCCATATCTGATTCCCCACCTCTGTTTCCCCGCCTCTGATTCCCCGCCTCTGATTCTCCATATCTCATTCCCCGCCTCTGAATCCCCATCTCTGATTCCCAGACTCTGATTCCCCACCTCTGATTCGCGGCCTCTTATTCCCAGCATCTGATTCCCGGCCTCTGATTCCCGGCCTCTGATTCCCCGCTTCTGATTCTGATTCCCTGCCTCTGATTCCACATCTCTGATTCCGCACATCTGATTCCCTGCCTCTGATTCCCCACCTCTGATTCCCCATATCTGATTCCCCGCCTCTGTTTCCCCGCCTCTGATTCCCCGCCTCTGTTTCCCCATATCTAATTCCCCACCTCTGATGCCCCAACTCTGATTCCCCACCTCTGATTCCCCAGCTCTGATTCCCTGCCTCTGATTCCCCGCATCCGATTCCCCATGTCTGATTCCCCGCCTCTGTTTCCCCGCCTCTGATTCCCCGCCTCTGTTTCCCCATATCTGATTAACCGCCTCTGATTCCCCAGCTCTGATTCCCTGCCTCTGATTCCCCGCGTTCGATTCGCTGCGTCTGATTCCCCGCCTGTGATTCCCCATCTCTGATTCACCACCTCTGATTTCCCACCTCTGATTCCCCATATCTAATTCCCCGCCTCTGAATCCCCAACTCTGATTCCCTGCCTCTGATTCACCAGCTCTGATTCCCCGCCTTTGATTCCCCCCGTCTGTTTCCCAGCCTAAGAATCCCTGTCTTATTTCCTGCCTCTGATTCCCCGCCTCTGATTCCCCATCTCTGATTCACTGCCTCTGATTCCCCACATCTGATTCCCCATCTCTGATTCCGCACAACCGATTCCCTGCCTCTGATTCCCCGACTCTGATTCCCCACCTCTGATTCCCCAGCTCTGATTCCCCGACTCTGATTCCCCGCGTCTGATTCCCTGCCTGTGATTCCCCGCCTCTGATTCCCCATCTCTGATTCCCCACCTCTGATTCCCCGTGCCTGATTCCCTTCCTTTGATTCCCCGCCTCTGATTCCCCGCCTCTGATTCCCTGCCACTGATTCCCCGCCCCTGATTCCCCACCTCTGATTCCCCATATCTTATTCCCCGCCTCTGTTTCCCCCCCTCTGATTCCCAGCCTCTGATTCCCCATATCTAATTCCCCGCCTCTGATTCCCCATATCTGATTCCCCGCCTCTATTTCCCCATATCTGCTTCGCCGCCTCTGATTCCCCAACTCTGATTCCCCGCCTCTGATTCCCCAGCTCTGATTTCCCGCCTCTGATTCCCGGCATCCGATTCCCTTCCTCTGATTCCCCGCCTCTGATTCCCCATCTCTGCTTCCCCACCTCTGATTCCCCATGTCTGATTCCCCGCCTCTGATTCCCCGCCTCTGATTCCCCATATCTGATTCCCCGCCTCTGTTTTCCCGCCTCTGATTCCCTGCCTCTGATTCCCCATATCTGATTCCCCGACTCTGATTCCCCAACTCTGATTCCCCGCCTCTGATTCCCCAGCTCTGAATCCCCGCCTCTGATTCCCCGCGTCTGATTCCCTGCCTCTGATTCCCCACCTCTGATTCCCCATCTGTGATTCACAACCTCTGATGCCCAACCTCTGATTCCCCATATCTGATTCCCCGCCTCTGTTTCCCCGCCTCTGATTGCCCACCTCTGATTCCCCGCGTCTGATTCCCCGCCTCTGATTCCCCGCCTCTGATTCCCCATCTCTGATTCACCACCTCTGATTCCCAGCCTCTGATTCCCCATCTCTGATTCCGCACATCCGATTCCCTGCCTATGATTCCCCACCTCTGATTCCCCGCCTCTGATTCCCCATATCTGATTCCCTGCCTCTGTTTCCCCGCCTCTGATTCCCCACCTCTGTTTCCCCATATCTGATTCCCCGCCTCTGATTCCCCAACTCTAATACCCCGCCTCTGATTCCCCAGCTCTGATTCCCCGCCTCTGATTCCCCGCATCTGATTCCCTGCCACTGATTCCCCGCCTCTGATTCCAGGCCTCTGATTCCCAGCATCTGATTCCGGCCTCTAATTCCCGGCCTCTGATTCCCTGCCTCTGATTCCCCATCTCTGATTCCGCACATCTGATTCCTTGCCTCTGATTCCCCACCTCTGATTCCCCATATCTGATTCCCCGCCTGGGTTTCCCCGCCTCTGATTCCCCGCCTCTGTTTCCCAATATCTAAGTCCCCGCCTCTGATTCCCCAAATCCGATTCCCCACCTCTGATTCCCCAGCTCTGATTCCCCGCCTCTGATTCCCCGCATCTGATTCCCTGCATCTGATTCCAAGCCTCTGATTCCCTGCCTCTGATTCCCAACCTCTGATTCCCCACCTCTGATTCCCCATATCTGATTCCCCGCCTCTGATTCCCCGCCTCGGATTCCCCGCCTCTTTTTTCCCATATCTGATTCCCGGCCTCTGATTGCCCGCCTCTGATTCCCCGCCTCTGATTCCCTGCCTCTGATTCCCCATCTCCGAATCCGCACATCTGATTCCCTTCCTCTGATTCCCTGCCTCTGATTCCCCGCCTCTGATTCCCTGCCTCTGATTCCCAACCTCGGATTCCCCACCTCTGATTCCCCATATCTGATTCCCCGCTCTGTTTCCCCGCCTCTCATTCCCCGCCTCTGATTCCCAACTCTGATTCCCCGCCTCTGATTCCCCAGCTCTGATTCCCCGTGTTTGATTCCCTGCCTCTGATTCCCTGCCCTGATTCCCCATCTCTGTTTCACCGCCTTTGATTCGCCACCTCTGATTCCCCATATCTGATTACCCGCCTCTGTTTCCCCGACTCAGATTCGCTGCCTCTGATTCCCAACCTCTGATTCCACACCTCTGATTCCCCATATCTGATTCCCCGCCTCTATTTCCCCATATCTGATTCCCCACCTCTGTTTCCCCGCCTCTGATTCCCCGCCTCTGATTCTCCATATCTCATTCCCCACCTCTGAATCCCCATCTCTGATTCCCAGACTCTGATTCCCCACCTCTGATTCCCGGCCTCTTATTCCCAGCATCTGATTCCCGGCCTCTGATTCCCGGCCTCTGATTCCCCGCTTCAGATTCTGATTCCCTGCCTCTGATTCCCCATCTCTGATTCCGCACATCTGATTCCCTGCCTCTGATTCCCCACCTCTGATTCCCCATATCTGATTCCCCGCCTCTGTTTCCCCGCCTCTGATTCCCCGCCTCTGTTTCCCCATATCTAATTCCCCACCTCTGATGCCCCAACTCTGATTCCCCACCTCTGATTCCCCAGCTCTGATTCCCCGCCTCTGATTCCCCGCATCCGATTCCCCATGTCTGATTCCCCGCCTCTGTTTCCCCGCCTCTGATTCCCCGCCTCTGTTTCCCCATATCTGATTCCCCGCCTCTGATTCCCCAGCTCTGATTCCCTGCCTCTGATTCCCCGCGTTCTATTCGCTGCCTCTGATTCCCCGCCTGTGATTCCCCATCTCTGATTCACCACCTCTGATTTCCCACCTCTGATTCCCCATATCTAATTCCCCGCCTCTGCTTGCCCGCCTCTCATTCCCCGCCTCTGTTTCCCCATATCTGATTCCCCGCCTCTGAATCCCCAACTCTGATTCCCTGCCTCTGATTCACCAGCTCTGATTCCCCGCCTTTGATTCCCCCCCGTCTGATTCCCAGCCTCTGAATCCCTGTCTGATTTCCTGCCTCTGATTTCCCGCCTCTGATTCCCGGCATCCGATTCCCTGCCTCTGATTCCCCGCCTCTGATTCCCCATCTCTGATTCCCCGCCTCTGATTCCCCGTGTCTGATTCCCTGCCTCTGATTCCCCGCCTCTGATTCCCCATATCTGATTCCCCGCCTCTGATTCCCCAACTCTGATTCCCCGCCTCTGATTCCCCAGCTCTGAATCCCCGCCTCTGATTCCCTGCGTCTGATTCCCTGCCTCTGATTCCCCGCCTCTGATTCCCCATCTGTGATTCACAACCTCTGATTCCCCGCCTCTGATTCCCCATATCTGATTCCCCGCCTCTGATTGCCCACCTCTGATTCCCCGCGTCTGATTCCCCGCCTCTGATTCCCCGCCTCTGATTCCCCATCTCTGATTCACCACCTCTGATTCCCATCCTCTGATTCCCCATCTCTGATTCCGCACATCCGATTCCCTGCCTATGATTCCCCACCTCTGATTCCCCGCCTCTGATTCCCCATATCTGATTCCCTGCCTCTGTTTCCCCGCCTCTGATTCCCCACCTCTGTTTCCCCATATCTGATTCCCCGCCTCTGATTCCCCAACTCTAATACCCCGCCTCTGATTCCCCAGCTCTGATTCCCCGCCTCTGATTCCCCGCATCTGATTCCCTGCCTCTGATTCCCAGCATCTGATTCCGGCCTCTAATTCCCGGCCTCTGATTCCCTGCTTCTGATTCTGATTCCCTGCCTCTGATTCCCCATCTCTGATTCCGCACATCTGATTCCTTGCCTCTGATTCCCCACCTCTGATTCCCCATATCTGATTCCCCGCCTGGGTTTCCCCGCCTCTGATTCCCCGCCTCTGTTTCCCAATATCTAAGTCCCCGCCTCTGATTCCCCAAATCTGATTCCCCACCTCTGATTCCCCAGCTCTGATTCCCCGCCTCTGATTCCCCGCCTCTGATTCCCCGCCTCTGATTCCCTGCCTCTGATTCCCAACCTCGGATTCCCCCCCTCTGATTCCCCATATCTGATTCCCCGCCTCTGTTTCCCCGCCTCTGATTCCCCGCCTCTGATTCCCAACTCTGATTCCCCGCCTCTGATTCCCCAGCTCTGATTCCCCGTGTTTGATTCCCCGCCTCTGATTCCCTGCCCTGATTCCCCATCTCTGTTTCACCGCCTTTGATTCGCCACCTCTGATTCCCCATATCTGATTACCCGCCTCTGTTTCCCCGACTCTGATTCCCTGCCTCTGATTCCCAACCTCTGATTCCACACCTCTGATTCCCCATATCTGATTCCCCGCCTCTATTTCCCCATATCTGATTCCCCGCCTCTGATTCCCCAACTCTGATTCCCCGCCTCTGATTCCCCAGCTCTGATTCCCCGACTCTGATTCCCGGAGTCCGATTCCCTGCCTCTGATTCCCCGCCTCTGATTCCCCATCTCTGATTCCCCGCCTATGATTCCCCGTGTCTGATTCCCTGCCTCTGATTCCCCGCCTCTGATTCCCCGCCTCTGATTCCCCGCCTCTGATTCCCTGCCACTGATTCCCTGCCCCTGATTCCCCAATTCTGATTCCCCATATCTGATTCCCCGCCTCTGTTTCCCCGCCTCTGATTCGCCACCTCTGATTCCCCATATCTGATTCCCTGCCTCTGATTCCCCAACTCTGATTCACCGCCTCTGATTCCCCAGCTCTGAATCCCCGCCTCTGATTCCCCGCGTCTGATTCCCTGCCTCTGATTCCCCGCCTTGATTCCCCATCTCTGATTCACAACCTCTGATTCCCCACCTCTGATTCCCTATATTTGATTCCCCGCCTCTGTTTCCCCGCCTCTGATTCACTGCCTCTGATTCCCCACATCTGATTCCCCATCTCTGATTCCGCACAACCGATTCCCTGCCTATGATTCCCCGACTCTGATTCCCCACCTCTGATTCCCCAGCTCTGATTCCCCGCCTCTGATTCCCCGCGTCTGATTCCCTGCCTGTGATTCCCCGCCTCTGATTCCCCATCTCTGATTCCCCACCTCTGATTCCCCGTGTCTGATTCCCTTCCTTTGATTCCCCGCCTCTGATTCCCCGCCTCTGATTCCCTGCCACTGATTCCCCGCCCCTGATTCCCCACCTCTGATTCCCCATATCTTATTCCCCGCCTCTGTTTCCACCCCTCTGATTCCCAGCCTCTGATTCCCCATATCTGATTCCCCGCCTCTGATTCCCCATATCTGATTCCCCGCCTCTATTTCCCCATATCTGCTTCGCCGCCTCTGATTCCCCAACTCTGATTCCCCGCCTCTGATTCCCCAGCTCTGATTTTCCGCCTCTGATTCCCGGCATCCGATTCCCTGCCTCTGATTCCCCGCCTCTGATTCCCCAGCTCTGATTCCCTGCCACTGATTCCCCGCCCCTGATTCCCCACCTCTGATTCCCCATATCTGATTCCGCACCTCTGTTTCCCCAGCTCTGATTCCCTGCCTCTGATTCCCTGCCCTGATGCCCCATCTCTGTTTCACCGCCTTTGATTCGCCACCTCTGATTCCCCATATCTGATTCCCCGCCTCTGTTTCCCCGCCTCTGATTCCCTGCCTCTGATTCCCAACCTCTGATTCCACACCTCTGATTCCCCATATCTGATTCCCCGCCTCTATTTCCCCATATCTGATTCCCCGCCTCTGATTCCCCAACTCTGATTCCCCGCCTCTGATTCCCCAGCTCTGATTCCCCGCCACTGATTCCCGGCGTCCGATTCCCTGCCTCTGATTCCCCGCCTCTGATTCCCCATCTCTGATTCACCACCTCTGATTCCCCACCTCTGATTCCCCATATCTAATTCCCCGCCTCTGTTTTCCCGCCTCTGATTCCCCGCCTCCGTTTCCCCATATCTGATTCCCCGCCTCTGATTCCCTGCCTCTGATTCCCCATATCTGATTCCCCGCCTCTGATTCCCCAACTCTGATTCCCTGCCTCATATTCCCCAGCTCTGATTCCCCGCCTTTGATTCCCCCCGTCTGATTCCCAGCCTCTGAATCCCCGTGTCTGATTTCCTGCCTCTGATTCCCCGCCTCTGATTCCCCATCTCTGATTCCGCACATCCAATTCCCTGCCTCTGATTCCCCAACTCTGATACCCCACCTCTGATTCCCCAGCTCTGATTCCCCGCCTCAGATTCCCCGCGTCTGATTCCCTGCCTCTGATTCCCCGCCTCTGATTCCCTGCCTCTGATTCCCCGCCTCTGATTCCCTGCCTCTGATTCCTCATATCTGATTCCCCGCCTCTGATTCCCCAACTCTGATTCCCCGCCTCTGATTCCCCGCGTCTGATTCCCTGCCTCTGATTCCCCGCCTCTAATTCCCCATCTGTGATTCACAACTTCTGATGCCCCACCTCTGATTCCCCATATCTGATTCCCCGCCTCTGTTTCCCCGCCTCTGATTCCCCACCTCTGATTCCCCATATCTGATTCCCCGCCTCTGATTGCCCACCTCTGATTCCCCGCGTCTGATTCCCTGCCTCTGATTCCCCGCCTCTGATTCCCCATAACTGATTCACCACCTCTCATTCCCGGCCTCTGATTCCCCATATCTGATTCCGCACATCTGATTCCTTGCCTATGATTCACCACCTCTGATTCCCCGCCTCTGATTCCCCATATCTGATTCCCTGCCTCTGTTTCCCCGCCTCTGATTCCCCACCTCTGTTTCCCCATATCTGATTCCCCGCCTCTGATTCCCCAACTCTAATACCCTGCCTCTGATTCCCCAGCTCTGATTCCCCGCCTCTGATTCCCCGCATCTGATTCCCTGCCTCTGATTCCCCGCCTCTGATTCCAGGCCTCTGATTCCCAGCATCTGATTCCGGCCTCTGATTCCCGGCCTCTGATTCCCTGCTTCTGATTCTGATTCCCTGCCTCTGATTCCCCATCTCTGATTCCGCACATCTGATTCCCTGCCTCTGATTCCCAACCTCTGATTCCCCATATCTGATTACCCGCCTCTGTTTCCCCGCCTCTGATTCCCCACCTCTGTTTCCCCATATCTGATTCCCCGACTCTGATTCCCCAACTCTGATTCCCCTCCTCTAATTCGCCAGCTATGATTCCCCGCCTCTGATTCCCTGCGTCTGATTCCCTGCCTCTGATTCCCAGCCTCTGATTCCCCTTCTCTGATTCACCACCTCTGAATCCCCACCTCTGATTCCCCATCTCTGATTCCGCACATCCGATTCCCTGCCTCTGATTCCCCGCCTCTGATTCCCCGCCTCTGATTCGCAACCTCTAATTCCCCACCTCTGATTCCCCATATCTGATTCCCCGCCTCTGTTTCCCTGCCTCTGATTCCCGGCCTCTGTTTCCCCATATCTGATTCCCCTCCTCTGATTCCCCAACTCTGATTCCCCGCCTCTGATTCCCCAGCTCTGATTCCCCGCCTTTTATTCCCGGCCTCTGATTCCCTGCCACTGATTCCCCGCCCCTGATTCCCCACCTCTGGTTCCCCATATCTGATTCCCCGCCTCTGTTTCCCCAGCTCTGATTCCCTGCCTCTGATTCCCCGCCTCTGATTCCCCATCTCTGTTTCACCGCCTTTGATTCGCCACCTCTGATTCCCCATATCTGATTCCCCGCCTCTGTTTCCCCGCCTCTGATTCCCTGCCTCTGATTCCAAACCTCTGATTCCACACCTCTGATTCCCCATATCTGATTCCCCGCCTCTATTTCCCCATATCTGATTCCCCGCCTCTGATTCCCCAACTCTGATTCCCCGCCTCTGATTCCCCAGCTCTGATTCCCCGCCTCTGATTCCCGGCATCCGATTCCCTGCCTCTGATTCCCCGCCTCTGATTCCCCATCTCTGATTCCCCGCCTCTGATTCCCTGCCACTGATTCCCTGCCCCTGATTCCCCACCTATGATTCCCCATATCTGATTCCCCGCCTCTGTTTCCCCGCCTCTGATTCCCCATATCTGATTCCCCATATCTGATTCCCTGCCTCTGATTCCCCAACTCTGATTCCCCGCCTCTGATTCCCCAGCTCTGAACCCCGCCTCTGATTCCCCGCGTCTGATTCCCTCCCTCTGATTCCCCGCCTTGATTCCCCATCTCTGATTCACAACCTCTGATTCCCCACCTCTGATTCCCCATATCTGATTCCCCGCCTCTGTTTCCCCGCCTCTGATTCCCCGCCTCTGATTCCCCATATCTGATTCCCCGGCTCTGATTGCCCACCTCTGATTCCCCGCCTCTGATTCGCCAGCTCTGATTCCCCGCCTCTGAATCCCCGCATCTGATTCCCTGCCTCTGATTCCCCGCCTCTGATTCCCCATCTCTGATTCACCGCCTTTGATTCGCCACCTCTGATTCCCCATATCTGATTCCCCACCTCTGTTTCCCCGCCCCTGATTCCCCGCCTCTGATTCTCCATATCTCATTCCCCGCCTCTGAATCCCCATCTCTGATTCCCAGACTCTGATTCCCCACCTCTGATTCCCGGCCTCTTATTCCCAGCATCTGATTCCCCATATCTGATTCCCCGCCTCTGTTTCCCTGCCTCTGATTCCGGCCTCTGTTTCCCTATATCTGATTCCCCTCCTCTGATTCCCCAACTCTGATTCCTCGCCTCTGATTCCCCAGCTCTGATTCCCCGCCTTTTATTCCCGGCCTCTGATTCCCTGCCACTGATTCCCCGCCCCGGATTCCCCACCTCTGATTCTCCATATCTGATTCCCCGCCTCTGTTTCCCCAGCTCTGATTCCCTGCCTCTGATTCCCAACCTCTGATTCCACACCTCTGATTCCCCATATCTGATTCCCCGCTTCTATTTCCCCATATCTGATTCCCCGCCTCTGATTCCCCAACTCTGATTCCCCGCCTCTGATTCCCCAGCTCTGATTCCCCGCCTCTGATTCCCGGCGTCCGATTCCCTGCCTCTGATTCCCCACCTCTGATTCCCCATCTCTGATTCACCACCTCTGATTCCCCACCTCTGATTCCCCATATCTAATTCCCCGCCTCTGTTTTCCCGCCTCTGATTCCCCGCCTCTGTTTCCCCATATCTGATTCCCCGCCTCTGAATCCCCAACTCTGATTCCCTGCCTCAGATTCCCCAGCTCTGATTCCCCGCCTTTGATTCCCCCCGTCTGATTCCCAGCCTCTGAATCCCCGTGTCTGATTTCCTGCCTCTGATTCCCCGCCTCTGATTCCCCATCTCTGATTCACCGCCTCTGATTCCCCACCTCTGATTCCCCATCTCTGATTCCGCACATCCAATTCCCTGCCTCTGATTCCCCAACTCTGATTCCCCACCTCTGATTCCCCAGCTCTGATTCCCTGCCTCAGATTCCCCGCGTCTGATTCCCCGCCCCGGATTCCCCACCTCTGATTCTCCATATCTGATTCCCCGCCTCTGTTTCCCCAGCTGTGATTCCCTGCCTCTGATTCCCTGCCCTGATTCCCCATCTCTGTTTCACCGCATTTGATTCGCCACCTCTAATTCCCCATATCTGATTCCCCGCCTCTGTTTCCCCGCCTCTTATTCCCTGCCTCTGATTCCCAACCTCTGATTCCACACCTCTGATTCCCCATATCTGATTCCCCGCTTCTATTTCCCCATATCTGATTCCCCGCCTCTGATTCCCCAACTCTGATTCCCCGCCTCTGATTCCCCAGCTCTGATTCCCCGCCTCTGATTCCCGGCGTCCGATTCCCTGCCTCTGATTCCCCACCTCTGATTCCCCATCTCTGATTCACCACCTCTGATTCCCCACCTCTGATTCCCCATATCTAATTCCCCGCCTCTGTTTTCCCGCCTCTGATTCCCCGCCTCTGTTTCCCCATATCTGATTCCCCGCCTCTGAATCCCCAACTCTGATTCCCTGCCTCAGATTCCCCAGCTCTGATTCCCCGCCTTTGATTCCCCCCGTCTGATTCCCAGCCTCTGAATCCCCGTGTCTGATTTCCTGCCTCTGATTCCCCGCCTCTGATTCCCCATCTCTGATTCACCGCCTCTGATTCCCCACCTCTGATTCCCCATCTCTGATTCCGCACATCCAATTCCCTGCCTCTGATTCCCCAACTCTGATTCCCCACCTCTGATTCCCCAGCTCTGATTCCCCGCCTCAGATTCCCCGCGTCTGATTCCCTGCCTCTGATTCCCCGCCTCTGATTCCCTGCCTCTGATTCCCCATATCTGATTCCCCGCCTCTGATTCCCCAACTCTGATTCCCCGCTTCTGATTCCCCAGCTCTGAATCCCCGACACTGATTCCCCGAGTCTGATTCCCTGCCTCTGATTCCCCGCCTCTAATTCCCCATCTGTGATTCACAACCTCTGATGCCCCACCTCTGATTCCCCATATCTGATTCCCCGCCTCTGTTTCCCCGCCTCTGATTCCCCGCCTCTGATTCCCCATATCTGATTCCCCGCCTCTGATTGCCCACCTCTGATTCCCCGCGTCTGATTCACTGCCTCTGATTCCCCGCCTCTGATTCCCCATATCTGATTCACCACCTCTCATTCCCGGCCTCCGATTCCCCATCTCTGATTCCGCACATCCGATTCCCTGCCTATGATTCCCCACCTCTGATTCCCGCCTCTGATTCCCCATATCTGATTCCCTGCCTCTGTTTCCCCGCCTCTGATTCCCCACATCTGTTTCCCCATATCTGATTCCCCGCCTCTGATTCCCCAACTCTAATACCCTGCCTCTGATTCCCCAGCTCTGATTCCCCGCCTCTGATTCCCCGCATCAGATTCCCTGCCTCTGATTCCCCGCCTCTGATTCCAGGCCTCTGATTCCCAGCATCTGATTCTGGCCTCTGATTCCCGGCCTCTGATTCCCTGCTTCAGATTCTGATTCCCTGCCTCTGATTCCCCATCTCTGATTCCGCACATCTGATTCCCTGCCTCTGATTCCCCACCTCTGATTCCCCATATCTGATTCCCCGCCTCTGTTTCCCCGCCTCTGATTCCCCGCCTCTGTTTCCCCATATCTGATTCCCTGCCTCTGATTCCCCAACTCTGATTCCCCTCCAATAATTCGCCAGCTATGATTCCCCGCCTCTGATTCCCTGCGTCTGATTCCCTGTCTCTGATTCCCAGCCTCTGATTCCCCTTTTCTGATTCACCACCTCTGAATCCCCACCTCTGATTCCCCATATCCGATTCCCTGCCTCTGATTCCCCGCCTCTGATTCCCCGCCTCTGATTCGCAACCTCAAATTCCCCACCTCTGATTCCCCACCTCTGATTCCCCATATCTAATTCCCCGCCTCTGTTTTCCCGCCTCTGATTCCCCGCCTCTGTTTCCCCATATCTGATTCCCCGCCTCTGAATCCCCAACTCTGATTCCCTGCCTCAGATTCCCCAGCTCTGATTCCCCGCCTTTGATTCCCCCCGTCTGATTCCCAGCCTCTGAATCCCCGTGTCTGATTTCCTGCCTCTGATTCCCCGCCTCTGATTCCCCATCTCTGATTCACCGCCTCTGATTCCCCACCTCTGATTCCCCATCTCTGATTCCGCACATCCAATTCCCTGCCTCTGATTCCCCAACTCTGATTCCCCACCTCTGATTCCCCAGCTCTGATTCCCCGCCTCAGATTCCCCGCGTCTGATTCCCTGCCTCTGATTCCCCGCCTCTGATTCCCTGCCTCTGATTCCCCATATCTGATTCCCCGCCTCTGATTCCCCAACTCTGATTCCCCGCTTCTGATTCCCCAGCTCTGAATCCCCGACTCTGATTCCCCGAGTCTGATTCCCTGCCTCTTATTCCCCGCCTCTAATTCCCCATATCTGATTCCCCGCCTCTGTTTCCCCGCCTCTGATTCCCCGCCTCTGTTTCCCCATATCTGATTCCCCGCCTCTGATTCCCCAACTCTGATTCCCCTCCACTAATTCGCCAGCTATGATTCCCCGCCTCTGATTCCCTGCGTCTGATTCCCTGTCTCTGATTCCCAGCCTCTGATTCCCCTTTTCTGATTCACCACCTCTGAATCCCCACCTCTGATTCCCCATATCCGATTCCCTGCCTCTGATTCCCCGCCTCTGATTCCCCGCCTCTGATTCGCAACCTCAAATTCCCCACCTCTGATACCCCATCTCTGACTCCCCATATCTAATACCCCGCCTCTGTTTTCCCGCCTCTGATTCCCCGCCTCTGTTTCCCCATATCTGATTCCCCGCCTCTGAATCCCCAACTCTGATTCCCTGCCTCAGATTCCCCAGCTCTGATTCCCCGCCTTTGATTCCCCCCGTCTGATTCCCAGCCTCTGAATCCCCGTGTCTGATTTCCTGCCTCTGATTCCCCGCCTCTGATTCCCCATCTCTGATTCACCGCCTCTGATTCCCCACCTCTGATTCCCCATCTCTGATTCCGCACATCCAATTCCCTGCCTCTGATTCCCCAACTCTGATTCCCCACCTCTGATTCCCCAGCTCTGATTCCCCGCCTCAGATTCCCCGCGTCTGATTCCCTGCCTCTGATTCCCCGCCTCTGATTCCCTGCCTCTGATTCCCCATATCTGAATCCCCGCCTCTGATTCCCCAACTCTGATTCCCCGCTTCTGATTCCCCAGCTCTGAATCCCCGACTCTGATTCCCCGAGTCTGATTCCCTGCCTCTGATTCCCCGCCTCTAATTCCCCATCTGTGATTCACAACCTCTGATGCCCCACCTCTGATTCCCCATATCTGATTCCCCGCCTCTGTTTCCCCGCCTCTGATTCCCCGCCTCTGATTCCCCATATCTGATTCCCCGCCTCTGATTGCCCACCTCTGATTCCCCGCGTCTGGTTCACTGCCTCTGATTCCCCGCCTCTGATTCCCCATATCTGATTCACCACCTCTCATTCCCGGCCTCTGATTCCCCATCTCTGATTCCGCACATCCGATTCCCTGCCTATGATTCCCCACCTCTGATTCCCGCCTCTGATTCCCCATATCTGATTCCCTGCCTCTGTTTCCCCGCCTCTGATTCCCCACCTCTGTTTCCCCATATCTGATTCCCCGCCTCTGATTCCCCAACCCTAATACCCTGCCTCTGATTCCCCAGCTCTGATTCCCCGCCTCTGATTCCCCGCATCAGATTCCCTGCCTCTGATTCCCCGCCTCTGATTCCAGGCCTCTGATTCCCAGCATCTGATTCTGGCCTCTGATTCCCGGCCTCTGATTCCCTGCTTCAGATTCTGATTCCCTGCCTCTGATTCCCCATCTCTGATTCCGCACATCTGATTCCCTGCCTCTGATTCCCCACCTCTGATTCCCCATATCTGATTCCCCGCCTCTGTTTCCCCGCCTCTGATTCCCCGCCTCTGTTTCCCCACATCTGATTCCCCGCCTCTGATTCCCCAACTCTGATTCCCCTCCACTAATTCGCCAGCTATGATTCCCCGCCTCTGATTCCCTGCGTCTGATTCCCTGCCTCTGATTCCCAGCCTCTGATTCCCCTTTTCTGATTCACCACCTCTGAATCCCCACCTCTGATTCCCCATATCCGATTCGCTGCCTCTGAATCCCCGCCTCTGATTCGCAACCTCAAATTCCCCGCCTCTGATTCCCCGCCTCTGTTTCCCCATATCTGATTCCCCGACTCTGATTCCCCAACTCTGATTCCCCTCCTCTAATTCGCCAGCTATGATTCCCCGCCTCTGATTCCCTGCGTCTGATTCCCTGCCTCTGATTCCCAGCCTCTGATTCCCCTTCTCTGATTCACCACCTCTGAATCCCCACCTCTGATTCCCCATCTCTGATTCCGCACATCCGATTCCCTGCATCTGATTCCCCGCCTCTGATTCCCCGCCTCTGATTCGCAACCTCTAATTCCCCACCTCTGTTTCCCCATATCTGATTCCCCGCCTCTGTTTCCCTGCCTCTGATTCCCGGCCTCTGTTTCCCCATATCTGATTCCCCTCCTCTGATTCCCCAACTCTGATTCCCCGCCTCTGATTCCCCAGCTCTGATTCCCCGCCTTTTATTCCCGGCCTCTGATTCCCTGCCACTGATTTCCCTCCCCTGATTCCCCACCTCTGATTCCCCATATCTGATTCCCCGCCTCTGTTTCCCCAGCTCTGATTCCCTGCCTCTGATTCCCCGCCTCTGATTCCCCATCTCTGTTTCACCGCCTTTGATTCGCCACCTCTGATTCCCCATATCTGATTCCCCGCCTCTGTTTCCCCGCCTCTGATTCCCTGCCTCTGATTCCCAACCTCTGATTCCACACCTCTGATTCCCCATATCTGATTCCCCGCCTCTATTTCCCCATATCTGATTCCCCGCCTCTGATTCCCCAACTCTGATTCCCCGCCTCTGATTCCCCAGCTCTGATTCCCCGCCTCTGATTCCCGGCATCCGATTCCCTGCCTCTGATTCCCCGCCTCTGATTCCCCATCTCTGATTCCCTGCCTCTGATTCCCCGTGTCTGATTCCCAGCCTCTGATTCCCCTCCTCAGATTCCCCGCCTCTGATTCCCTGCCACTGATTCCCTGCCCCTGATTCCCCACCTCTGATTCCCGATATCTGATTCCCCGCCTCTGTTTCCCCGCCTCTGATTCCCCGCCTCTGATTCCCCATATCTGATTCCCTGCCTCTGATTCCCCAACTCTGATTCCCCGCCTCTGATTCCCCAGCTCTGAATCCCCGCCTCTGATTCCCCGCGTCTGATTCCCTCCCTCTGATTCCCCGCCTTGATTCCCCATCTCTGATTCACAACCTCTGATTCCCCACCTCTGATTCCCCATATCTGATTCCCCGCCTCTGTTTCCCCGCCTCTGATTCCCCGCCTCTGATTCCCCATATCTGATTCCCCGGCTCTGATTGCCCACCTCTGATTCCCCGCCTCTGATTCGCCAGCTCTGATTCCCCGCCTCTGAATCCCCTCATCTGATTCCCTGCCTCTGATTCCCCGCCTCTGATTCCCCATCTCTGATTCACCGCCTTTGATTCGCCACCTCTGATTCCCCATATCTGATTCCCCACCTCTGTTTCCCCGCCCCTGATTCCCCGCCTCTGATTCTCCATATCTCATTCCCCGCCTCTGAATCCCCATCTCTGATTCCCAGACTCTGATTCCCCACCTCTGATTCCCGGCCTCTTATACCCAGCATCTGATTCCCCATATCTGATTCCCCGCCACTGTTTCCCTGCCTCTGATTCCGGCCTCTGTTTCCCTATATCTGATTCCCCTCTTCTGATTCCCCAACTCTGATTCCCCGCCTCTGATTCCCCAGCTCTGATTCCCCGCCTTTTATTCCCGGCCTCTGATTCCCTGCCACTGATTCCCCGCCCCGGATTCCCCACCTCTGATTCTCCATATCTGATTCCCCGCCTCTGTTTCCCCAGCTCTGATTCCCTGCCTCTGAATCCCCGTGTCTGATTTCCTGCCTCTGATTCCCCGCCTCAGATTCCCCGCGTCTGATTCCCTGCCTCTGATTCCCCGCCTCTGATTCCCTGCCTCTGATTCCCCATATCTGATTCCCTGCCTCTGATTCCCCAACTCTGATTCCCCGCTTCTGATTCCCCAGCTCTGAATCCCCGACTCTGATTCCCCGAGTCTGATTCCCTGCCTCTGATTCCCCGCCTCTAATTCCCCATCTGTGATTCACAACCTCTGATGCCCCACCTCTGATTCCCCATATCTGATTCCCCGCCTCTGTTTCCCCGCCTCTGATTCCCCGCCTCTGATTCCCCATATCTGATTCCCCGCCTCTGATTGCCCACCTCTGATTCCCCGCGTCTGATTCACTGCCTCTGATTCCCCGCTTCTGATTCCCCATATCTGATTCACCACCTCTCATTCCCGGCCTCTGATTCCCCATCTCTGATTCCGCACATCCGATTCCCTGCCTATGATTCCCCACCTCTGATTCCCGCCTCTGATTCCCCATATCTGATTCCCTGCCTCTGTTTCCCCGCCTCTGATTCCCCACCTCTGTTTCCCCATATCTGATTCCCCGCCTCTGATTCCCCAACTCTAATACCCTGCCTCTGATTCCCCACCTCTGATTCCCCGCCTCTGATTCCCCGCATCAGATTCCCTGCCTCTGATTCCCCGCCTCTGATTCCAGGCCTCTGATTCCCAGCATCTGATTCCGGCCTCTGATTCCCGGCCTCTGATTCCCTGCTTCAGATTCTGATTCCCTGCCTCTGATTCCCCATCTCTGATTCCGCACATCTGATTCCCTGCCTCTGATTCCCCACCTCTGATTCCCCATATCTGATTCCCCGCCTCTGTTTCCCCGCCTCTGATTCCCCGCCTCTGTTTCCCCATATCTGATTCCCCGCCTCTGATTCCCCAACTCTGATTCCCCTCCACTAATTCGCCAGCTATGATTCCCCGCCTCTGATTCCCTTCGTCTGATTCCCTGCCTCTGATTCCCAGCCTCTGATTCCCCTTTTCTGATTCACCACCTCTGAATCCCCACCTCTGATTCCCCATATCCGATTCCCTGCCTCTGATTCCCCGCCTCTGATTCCCCGCCTCTGATTCGCAACCTCAAATTCCCCACCTCTGATTCCCCATATCTGATTCCCCGCCTCTGTTTCCCTGCCTCTGATACCCGGCCTCTGTTTCCCCATATCTGATTCCCCTCCTCTGATTGCCCACCTCTGATTCCCCGCGTCTGATTCACTGCCTCTGATTCCCATTATCTGATTCCCCGCCTCTGATTGCCCACCTCTGATTCCCCGCGTCTGATTCACTGCCTCTGATTCCCCGCCTCTGATTCCCCATATCTGATTCACCACCTCTCATTCCCGGCCTCTGATTCCCCATCTCTGATTCCGCACATCCGATTCCCTGCCTATGATTCCCCACCTCTGATTCCCGCCTCTGATTCCCCATATCTGATTCCCTGCCTCTGTTTCCCCGCCTCTGATTCCCCACCTCTGTTTCCCCATATCTGATTCCCCGCCTCTGATTCCCCAACTCTAATACCCTGCCTCTGATTCCCCAGCTCTGATTCCCCGCCTCTGATTCCCCGCATCAGATTCCCTGCCTCTGATTCCCCGCCTCTGATTCCAGGCCTCTGATTCCCGGCCTCTGATTCCCTGCTTCAGATTCTGATTCCCTGCCTCTGATTCCCCATCTCTGATTCCGCACATCTGATTCCCTGCCTCTGATTCCCCACCTCTGATTCCCCATATCTGATTCCCCGCCTCTGTTTCCCCGCCTCTGATTCCCCGCCTCTGTTTCCCCATATCTGATTCCCCGCCTCTGATTCCCCAACTCTGATTCCCCTCCACTAATTCGCCAGCTATGATTCCCCGCCTCTGATTCCCTTCGTCTGATTCCCTGCCTCTGATTCCCAGCCTCTGATTCCCCTTTTCTGATTCACCACCTCTGAATCCCCACCTCTGATTCCCCATATCCGATTCCCTGCCTCTGATTCCCCGCCTCTGATTCCCCGCCTCTGATTCGCAACCTCAAATTCCCCACCTCTGATTCCCCATATCTGATTCCCCGCCTCTGTTTCTCTGCCTCTGATACCCGGCCTCTGTTTCCCCATATCTGATACCCCTCCTCTGATTCCCCAACTCTGATTCCCCGCCTCTGATTCCCCAGCTCTGATTTCCCGCCTTTTATTCCCGGCCTCTGATTCCCTGCCACTGATTCCCCGCCCCTGATTCCCCACCTCTGATTCCCCATATCTGATTCCCCGCCTCTGTTTCCCCAGCTCTGATTCCCCACCTCTGATTCCCCAGCTCTAATTCCCAGCCACTGATTCCCCGCCCCTGATTCCCCACCTCTGATTCCCCATATCTGATTCCCCGCCTCTGTTTCCCCAGCTCTGATTCCCTGCCTCTGATTCCCTGCCCTGATTCCCCATCTCTGTTTCACCGCCTTTGATTCGCCACCTCTGATTCCCCATATCTGATTCCCCGCCTCTGTTTCCCCGCCTCTGATTCCCTGCCTCTGATTCCCAACCTCTGATTCCACACCTCTGATTCCCCATATCTGATTCCCCGCCTCTATTTCCCCATATCTGATTCCCCGCCTCTGATTCCCCAACTCTGATTCCCCGCCTCTGATTCCCCAGCTCTGATTCCCCGCCTCTGATTCCCGGCGTCCGATTCCCTGCCTCTGATTCCCCGCCTCTGATTCACCATCTCTGATTCCCCGCCTCTGATTCCCCGTGTCTGATTCCCTGCCTCTGATTCCCCGGCTCAGATTCCCCGCCTCTGATTCCCTGCCACTGATTCCCTGCCCCTGATTCCCCACCTCTGATTCCCCATATCTGATTCCCCGCCTCTGTTTCCCCGCCTCTGATTCCCCGCCTCTGATTCCCCATATCTGAATCCCTGCCTCTGATTCCCCAACTCTGATTCCCCGCCTCTGATTCCCCAGCTCTGAATCCCCGCCACTGATTCCCCGCGTCTGATTCCCTCCCTCTGATTCCCCGCCTTGATTCCCCATCTCTGATTCACAACCTCTGATTCCCCACCTCTGATTCCCCATATCTGATTCCCCGCCTCTGTTTCCCCGCCTCTGATTCCCCATATCTGATTCCCCGGCTCTGATTGCCCACCTCTGATTCCCCGCCTCTGATTCGCCAGCTCTGATTCCCCGCCTCTGAATCCCCGCATCTGATTCCCTGCCTCTGATTCCCCGCCTCTGATTCCCCATCTCTGATTCACCGCCTTTGATTCGCCACCTCTGATTCCCCATATCTGATTCCCCACCTCTGTTTCCCCGCCTCTGATTCCACGCCTCTGATTCTCCATATCTCATTCCCCGCCTCTGAATCCCCATCTCTGATTCCCAGACTCTGATTCCCCACCTCTGATTCCCGGCCTCTTATTCCCAGCATCTGATTCCCGGCCTCTGATTCCCGGCCTCTGATTCCCCGCTTCTGATTCTGATTCCCTGCCTCTGATTCCACATCTCTGATTCCGCACATCTGGTTCCCTGCCTCTGATTCCCCACCTCTGATTCCCCATATCTGATTCCCCGCCTCTGTTTCCCCGCCTCTGATTCCCCGCCTCTGTTTCCCCATATCTAATTCCCCACCTCTGATGCCCCAACTCTGATTCCCCACCTCTGATTCCCCAGCTCTGATTCCCCGCCTCTGATTCCCCGCATCCGATTCCCCATGTCTGATTCCTCGCCTCTGTTTCCCCGCCTCTGATTCCCCGCCTCTGTTTCCCCATATCTGATTCCCCGCCTCTGATTCCCCAGCTCTGATTCCCTGCCTCTGATTCCCCGCGTTCTATTCGCTGCCTCTGATTCCCCGCCTGTGATTCCCCATCTCTGATTCACCACCTCTGATTTCCCACCTCTGATTCCCCATATCTAATTCCCCGCCTCTGCTTGCCCGCCTCTCATTCCCCGCCTCTGTTTCCCCATATCTGATTCCCCGCCTCTGAATCCCCAACTCTGATTCCCTGCCTCTGATTCACCAGCTCTGATTCCCCGCCTTTGATTCCCCCCGTCTGATTCCCAGCCTCTGAATCCCTGTCTTATTTCCTGCCTCTGATTCCCCGCCTCTGATTCCCCATCTCTGATTCACTGCCTCTGATTCCCCACATCTGATTCCCCATCTCTGATTCCGCACAACCGATTCCCTGCCTCTGATTCCCCGACTCTGATTCCCCACCTCTGATTCCCCAGCTCTGATTCCCCGCCTCTGATTCCCCATCTCTGATTCACCACCTCTGATTCCCATCCTCTGATTCCCCATCTCTGATTCCGCACATCCGATTCCCTGCCTATGATTCCCCACCTCTGATTCCCCGCCTCTGATTCCCCATATCTGATTCCCTGCCTCTGTTTCCCCGCCTCTGATTCCCCACCTCTGTTTCCCCATATCTGATTCCCCGCCTCTGATTCCCCAACTCTAATACCCCGCCTCTGATTCCCCAGCTCTGATTCCCCGCCTCTGATTCCCCGCATCTGATTCCCTGCCTCTGATTCCCAGCATCTGATTCCGGCCTCTAATTCCCGGCCTCTGATTCCCTGCTTCTGATTCTGATTCCCTGCCTCTGATTCCCCATCTCTGATTCCGCACATCTGATTCCTTGCCTCTGATTCCCCACCTCTGATTCCCCATATCTGATTCCCCGCCTGGGTTTCCCCGCCTCTGATTCCCCGCCTCTGTTTCCCAATATCTAAGTCCCCGCCTCTGATTCCCCAAATCTGATTCCCCACCTCTGATTCCCCAGCTCTGATTCCCCGCCTCTGATTCCCCGCCTCTGATTCCCCGCCTCTGATTCCCTGCCTCTGATTCCCAACCTCGGATTCCCCCCCTCTGATTCCCCATATCTGATTCCCCGCCTCTGTTTCCCCGCCTCTGATTCCCCGCCTCTGATTCCCAACTCTGATTCCCCGCCTCTGATTCCCCAGCTCTGATTCCCCGTGTTTGATTCCCCGCCTCTGATTCCATGCCCTGATTCCCCATCTCTGTTTCACCGCCTTTGATTCGCCACCTCTGATTCCCCATATCTGATTACCCGCCTCTGTTTCCCCGACTCTGATTCCCTGCCTCTGATTCCCAACCTCTGATTCCACACCTCTGATTCCCCATATCTGATTCCCCGCCTCTATTTCCCCATATCTGATTCCCCGCCTCTGATTCCCCAACTCTGATTCCCCGCCTCTGATTCCCCAGCTCTGATTCCCCGACTCTGATTCCCGGAGTCCGATTCCCTGCCTCTGATTCCCCGCCTCTGATTCCCCATCTCTGATTCCCCGCCTATGATTCCCCGTGTCTGATTCCCTGCCTCTGATTCCCCGCCTCTGATTCCCCGCCTCTGATTCCCTGCCACTGATTCCCTGCCCCTGATTCCCCAATTCTGATTCCCCATATCTGATTCCCCGCCTCTGTTTCCCCGCCTCTGATTCGCCACCTCTGATTCCCCATATCTGATTCCCTGCCTCTGATTCCCCAACTCTGATTCACCGCCTCTGATTCCCCAGCTCTGAATCCCCGCCTCTGATTCCCCGCGTCTGATTCCCTGCCTCTGATTCCCCGCCTTGATTCCCCATCTCTGATTCACAACCTCTGATTCCCCACCTCTGATTCCCTATATTTGATTCCCCGCCTCTGTTTCCCCGCCTCTGATTCACTGCCTCTGATTCCCCACATCTGATTCCCCATCTCTGATTCCGCACAACCGATTCCCTGCCTATGATTCCCCGACTCTGATTCCCCACCTCTGATTCCCCAGCTCTGATTCCCCGCCTCTGATTCCCCGCGTCTGATTCCCTGCCTGTGATTCCCCGCCTCTGATTCCCCATCTCTGATTCCCCACCTCTGATTCCCCGTGTCTGATTCCCTTCCTTTGATTCCCCGCCTCTGATTCCCCGCCTCTGATTCCCTGCCACTGATTCCCCGCCCCTGATTCCCCACCTCTGATTCCCCATATCTTATTCCCCGCCTCTGTTTCCACCCCTCTGATTCCCAGCCTCTGATTCCCCATATCTGATTCCCCGCCTCTGATTCCCCATATCTGATTCCCCGCCTCTATTTCCCCATATCTGCTTCGCCGCCTCTGATTCCCCAACTCTGATTCCCCGCCTCTGATTCCCCAGCTCTGATTTTCCGCCTCTGATTCCCGGCATCCGATTCCCTGCCTCTGATTCCCCGCCTCTGATTCCCCAGCTCTGATTCCCTGCCACTGATTCCCCGCCCCTGATTCCCCACCTCTGATTCCCCGTATCTGATTCCCCACCTCTGATTCCCCATATCTAATTCCCCGCCTCTGTTTTCCGCCTCTGATTCCCTGCCTCTGATTCCCAACCTCTGATTCCACACCTCTGATTCCCCATATCTGATTCCCCGCCTCTATTTCCCCATATCTGATTCCCCGCCTCTGATTCCCCAACTCTGATTCCCCGCCTCCGATTCCCCAGCTCTGATTCCCCGCCACTGATTCCCGGCGTCCGATTCCCTGCCTCTGATTCCCCGCCTCTGATTCCCCATCTCTGATTCACCACCTCTGATTCCCCACCTCTGATTCCCCATATCTAATTCCCCGCCTCTGTTTTCCCGCCTCTGATTCCCCGCCTCCGTTTCCCCATATCTGATTCCCCGCCTCTGATTCCCTGCCTCTGATTCCCCATATCTGATTCCCCGCCTCTGATTCCCCAACTCTGATTCCCTGCCTCATATTCCCCAGCTCTGATTCCCCGCCTTTGATTCCCCCCGTCTGATTCCCAGCCTCTGAATCCCCGTGTCTGATTTCCTGCCTCTGATTCCCCGCCTCTGATTCCCCATCTCTGATTCCGCACATCCAATTCCCTGCCTCTGATTCCCCAACTCTGATTCCCCACCTCTGATTCCCCAGCTCTGATTCCCCGCCTCAGATTCCCCGCGTCTGATTCCCTGCCTCTGATTCCCCGCCTCTGATTCCCTGCCTCTGATTCCCCGCCTCTGATTCCCTGCCTCTGATTCCTCATATCTGATTCCCCGCCTCTGATTCCCCAACTCTGATTCCCCGCCTCTGATTCCCCGCGTCTGATTCCCTGCCTCTGATTCCCCGCCTCTAATTCCCCATCTGTGATTCACAACTTCTGATGCCCCACCTCTGATTCCCCATATCTGATTCCCCGCCTCTGTTTCCCCGCCTCTGATTCCCCGCCTCTGATTCCCCATATCTGATTCCCCGCCTCTGATTGCCCACCTCTGATTCCCCGCGTCTGATTCCCTGCCTCTGATTCCCCGCTTCTGATTCCCCATAACTGATTCACCACCTCTCATTCCCGGCCTCTGATTCCCCATCTCTGATTCCGCACATCTGATTCCTTGCCTATGATTCACCACCTCTGATTCCCCGCCTCTGATTCCCCATATCTGATTCCCTGCCTCTGTTTCCCCGCCTCTGATTCCCCACCTCTGTTTCCCCATATCTGATTCCCCGCCTCTGATTCCCCAACTCTAATACCCTGCCTCTGATTCCCCAGCTCTGATTCCCCGCCTCTGATTCCCCGCATCTGATTCCCTGCCTCTGATTCCCCGCCTCTGATTCCAGGCCTCTGATTCCCAGCATCTGATTCCGGCCTCTGATTCCCGGCCTCTGATTCCCTGCTTCTGATTCTGATTCCCTGCCTCTGATTCCCCATCTCTGATTCCGCACATCTGATTCCCTGCCTCTGATTCCCAACCTCTGATTCCCCATATCTGATTACCCGCCTCTGTTTCCCCGCCTCTGATTCCCCACCTCTGTTTCCCCATATCTGATTCCCCGACTCTGATTCCCCAACTCTGATTCCCCTCCTCTAATTCGCCAGCTATGATTCCCCGCCTCTGATTCCCTGCGTCTGATTCCCTGCCTCTGATTCCCAGCCTCTGATTCCCCTTCTCTGATTCACCACCTCTGAATCCCCACCTCTGATTCCCCATCTCTGATTCCGCACATCCGATTCCCTGCCTCTGATTCCCCGCCTCTGATTCCCCGCCTCTGATTCGCAACCTCTAATTCCCCACCTCTGATTCCCCATATCTGATTCCCCGCCTCTGTTTCCCTGCCTCTGATTCCCGGCCTCTGTTTCCCCATATCTGATTCCCCTCCTCTGATTCCCCAACTCTGATTCCCCGCCTCTGATTCCCCAGCTCTGATTCCCCGCCTTTTATTCCCGGCCTCTGATTCCCTGCCACTGATTCCCCGCCCCTGATTCCCCACCTCTGATTCCCCATATCTGATTCCCCGCCTCTGTTTCCCCAGCTCTGATTCCCTGCCTCTGATTCCCCGCCTCTGAGTCCCCATCTCTGTTTCACCGCCTTTGATTCGCCACCTCTGATTCCCCATATCTGATTCCCCGCCTCTGTTTCCCCGCCTCTGATTCCCTGCCTCTGATTCCAAACCTCTGATTCCACACCTCTGATTCCCCATATCTGATTCCCCGCCTCTATTTCCCCATATCTGATTCCCCGCCTCTGATTCCCCAACTCTGATTCCCCGCCTCTGATTCCCCAGCTCTGATTCCCCGCCTCTGATTCCCGGCATCCGATTCCCTGCCTCTGATTCCCCGCCTCTGATTCCCCATCTCTGATTCCCCGCCTCTGATTCCCTGCCACTGATTCCCTGCCCCTGATTCCCCACCTATGATTCCCCATATCTGATTTCCCGCCTCTGTTTCCCCGCCTCTGATTCCCCATATCTGATTCCCCATATCTGATTCCCTGCCTCTGATTCCCCAACTCTGATTCCCCGCCTCTGATTCCCCAGCTCTGAACCCCGCCTCTGATTCCCCGCGTCTGATTCCCTCCCTCTGATTCCCCGCCTTGATTCCCCATCTCTGATTCACAACCTCTGATTCCCCACCTCTGATTCCCCATATCTGATTCCCCGCCTCTGTTTCCCCGCCTCTGATTCCCCGCCTCTGATTCCCCATATCTGATTCCCCGGCTCTGATTGCCCACCTCTGATTCCCCGCCTCTGATTCGCCAGCTCTGATTCCCCGCCTCTGAATCCCCGCATCTGATTCCCTGCCTCTGATTCCCCGCCTCTGATTCCCCATCTCTGATTCACCGCCTTTGATTCGCCACCTCTGATTCCCCATATCTGATTCCCCACCTCTGTTTCCCCGCCCCTGATTCCCCGCCTCTGATTCTCCATATCTCATTCCCCGCCTCTGAATCCCCATCTCTGATTCCCAGACTCTGATTCCCCACCTCTGATTCCCGGCCTCTTATTCCCAGCATCTGATTCCCCATATCTGATTCCCCGCCTCTGTTTCCCTGCCTCTGATTCCGGCCTCTGTTTCCCTATATCTGATTCCCCTCCTCTGATTCCCCAACTCTGATTCCCCGCCTCTGATTCCCCAGCTCTGATTCCCCGCCTTTTATTCCCGGCCTCTGATTCCCTGCCACTGATTCCCCGCCCCGGATTCCCCACCTCTGATTCTCCATATCTGATTCCCCGCCTCTGTTTCCCCAGCTCTGATTCCCTGCCTCTGATTCCCTGCCCTGATTCCCCATCTCTGTTTCACCGCATTTGATTCGAACACCTCTAATTCCCCATATCTGATTCCCCGCCTCTGTTTCCCCGCCTCTTATTCCCTGCCTCTGATTCCCAACCTCTGATTCCACACCTCTGATTCCCCATATCTGATTCCCCGCTTCTATTTCCCCATATCTGATTCCCCGCCTCTGATTCCCCAACTCTGATTCCCCGCCTCTGATTCCCCAGCTCTGATTCCCCGCCTCTGATTCCCGGCGTCCGATTCCCTGCCTCTGATTCCCCACCTCTGATTCCCCATCTCTGATTCACCACCTCTGATTCCCCACCTCTGATTCCCCATATCTAATTCCCCGCCTCTGTTTTCCCGCCTCTGATTCCCCGCCTCTGTTTCCCCATATCTGATTCCCCGCCTCTGAATCCCCAACTCTGATTCCCTGCCTCAGATTCCCCAGCTCTGATTCCCCGCCTTTGATTCCCCCCGTCTGATTCCCAGCCTCTGAATCCCCGTGTCTGATTTCCTGCCTCTGATTCCCCGCCTCTGATTCCCCATCTCTGATTCACCGCCTCTGATTCCCCACCTCTGATTCCCCATCTCTGATTCCGCACATCCAATTCCCTGCCTCTGATTCCCCAACTCTGATTCCCCACCTCTGATTCCCCAGCTCTGATTCCCCGCCTCAGATTCCCCGCGTCTGATTCCCCGCCCCGGATTCCCCACCTCTGATTCTCCATATCTGATTCCCCGCCTCTGTTTCCCCAGCTCTGATTCCCTGCCTCTGATTCCCTGCCCTGATTCCCCATCTCTGTTTCACCGCATTTGATTCGCCACCTCTAATTCCCCATATCTGATTCCCCGCCTCTGTTTCCCCGCCTCTTATTCCCTGCCTCTGATTCCCAACCTCTGATTCCACACCTCTGATTCCCCATATCTGATTCCCCGCTTCTATTTCCCCATATCTGATTCCCCGCCTCTGATTCCCCAACTCTGATTCCCCGCCTCTGATTCCCCAGCTCTGATTCCCCGCCTCTGATTCCCGGCGTCCGATTCCCTGCCTCTGATTCCCCACCTCTGATTCCCCATCTCTGATTCACCACCTCTGATTCCCCACCTCTGATTCCCCATATCTAATTCCCCGCCTCTGTTTTCCCGCCTCTGATTCCCCGCCTCTGTTTCCACATATCTGATTCCCCGCCTCTGAATCCCCAACTCTGATTCCCTGCCTCAGATTCCCCAGCTCTGATTCCCCGCCTTTGATTCCCCCCGTCTGATTCCCAGCCTCTGAATCCCCATGTCTGATTTCCTGCCTCTGATTCCCCGCCTCTGATTCCCCATCTCTGATTCACCGCCTCTGATTCCCCACCTCTGATTCCCCATCTCTGATTCCGCACATCCAATTCCCTGCCTCTGATTCCCCAACTCTGATTCCCCACCTCTGATTCCCCAGCTCTGATTCCCCGCCTCAGATTCCCCGCGTCTGATTCCCTGCCTCTGATTCCCCGCCTCTGATTCCCTGCCTCTGATTCCCCATATCTGATTCCCCGCCTCTGATTCCCCAACTCTGATTCCCCGCTTCTGATTCCCCAGCTCTGAATCCCCGACACTGATTCCCCGAGTCTGATTCCCTGCCTCTGATTCCCCGCCTCTAATTCCCCATCTGTGATTCACAACCTCTGATGCCCCACCTCTGATTCCCCATATCTGATTCCCCGCCTCTGTTTCCCCGCCTCTGATTCCCCGCCTCTGATTCCCCATATCTGATTCCCCGCCTCTGATTGCCCACCTCTGATTCCCCGCGTCTGATTCACTGCCTCTGATTCCCCGCCTCTGATTCCCCATATCTGATTCACCACCTCTCATTCCCGGCCTCCGATTCCCCATCTCTGATTCCGCACATCCGATTCCCTGCCTATGATTCCCCACCTCTGATTCCCGCCTCTGATTCCCCATATCTGATTCCCTGCCTCTGTTTCCCCGCCTCTGATTCCCCACATCTGTTTCCCCATATCTGATTCCCCGCCTCTGTTTCCCCAGCTCTGATTCCCTGCCTCTGATTCCCCGCCTCTGAGTCCCCATCTCTGTTTCACCGCCTTTGATTCGCCACCTCTGATTCCCCATATCTGATTCCCCGCCTCTGTTTCCCCGCCTCTGATTCCCTGCCTCTGATTCCAAACCTCTGATTCCACACCTCTGATTCCCCATATCTGATTCCCCGCCTCTATTTCCCCATATCTGATTCCCCGCCTCTGATTCCCCAACTCTGATTCCCCGCCTCTGATTCCCCAGCTCTGATTCCCCGCCTCTGATTCCCGGCATCCGATTCCCTGCCTCTGATTCCCCGCCTCTGATTCCCCATCTCTGATTCCCCGCCTCTGATTCCCTGCCACTGATTCCCTGCCCCTGATTCCCCACCTATGATTCCCCATATCTGATTTCCCGCCTCTGTTTCCCCGCCTCTGATTCCCCATATCTGATTCCCCATATCTGATTCCCTGCCTCTGATTCCCCAACTCTGATTCCCCGCCTCTGATTCCCCAGCTCTGAACCCCGCCTCTGATTCCCCGCGTCTGATTCCCTCCCTCTGATTCCCCGCCTTGATTCCCCATCTCTGATTCACAACCTCTGATTCCCCACCTCTGATTCCCCATATCTGATTCCCCGCCTCTGTTTCCCCGCCTCTGATTCCCCGCCTCTGATTCCCCATATCTGATTCCCCGGCTCTGATTGCCCACCTCTGATTCCCCGCCTCTGATTCGCCAGCTCTGATTCCCCGCCTCTGAATCCCCGCATCTGATTCCCTGCCTCTGATTCCCCGCCTCTGATTCCCCATCTCTGATTCACCACCTTTGATTCGCCACCTCTGATTCCCCATATCTGATTCCCCACCTCTGTTTCCCCGCCCCTGATTCCCCGCCTCTGATTCTCCATATCTCATTCCCCGCCTCTGAATCCCCATCTCTGATTCCCAGACTCTGATTCCCCACCTCTGATTCCCGGCCTCTTATTCCCAGCATCTGATTCCCCATATCTGATTCCCCGCCTCTGTTTCCCTGCCTCTGATTCCGGCCTCTGTTTCCCTATATCTGATTCCCCTCCTCTGATTCCCCAACTCTGATTCCCCGCCTCTGATTCCCCAGCTCTGATTCCCCGCCTTTTATTCCCGGCCTCTGATTCCCTGCCACTGATTCCCCGCCCCGGATTCCCCACCTCTGATTCTCCATATCTGATTCCCCGCCTCTGTTTCCCCAGCTCTGATTCCCTGCCTCTGATTCCCTGCCCTGATTCCCCATCTCTGTTTCACCGCATTTGATTCGAACACCTCTAATTCCCCATATCTGATTCCCCGCCTCTGTTTCCCCGCCTCTTATTCCCTGCCTCTGATTCCCAACCTCTGATTCCACACCTCTGATTCCCCATATCTGATTCCCCGCTTCTATTTCCCCATATCTGATTCCCCGCCTCTGATTCCCCAACTCTGATTCCCCGCCTCTGATTCCCCAGCTCTGATTCCCCGCCTCTGATTCCCGGCGTCCGATTCCCTGCCTCTGATTCCCCACCTCTGATTCCCCATCTCTGATTCACCACCTCTGATTCCCCACCTCTGATTCCCCATATCTAATTCCCCGCCTCTGTTTTCCCGCCTCTGATTCCCCGCCTCTGTTTCCCCATATCTGATTCCCCGCCTCTGAATCCCCAACTCTGATTCCCTGCCTCAGATTCCCCAGCTCTGATTCCCCGCCTTTGATTCCCCCCGTCTGATTCCCAGCCTCTGAATCCCCGTGTCTGATTTCCTGCCTCTGATTCCCCGCCTCTGATTCCCCATCTCTGATTCACCGCCTCTGATTCCCCACCTCTGATTCCCCATCTCTGATTCCGCACATCCAATTCCCTGCCTCTGATTCCCCAACTCTGATTCCCCACCTCTGATTCCCCAGCTCTGATTCCCCGCCTCAGATTCCCCGCGTCTGATTCCCCGCCCCGGATTCCCCACCTCTGATTCTCCATATCTGATTCCCCACCTCTGTTTCCCCAGCTCTGATTCCCTGCCTCTGATTCCCTGCCCTGATTCCCCATCTCTGTTTCACCGCATTTGATTCGCCACCTCTAATTCCCCATATCTGATTCCCCGCCTCTGTTTCCCCGCCTCTTATTCCCTGCCTCTGATTCCCAACCTCTGATTCCACACCTCTGATTCCCCATATCTGATTCCCCGCTTCTATTTCCCCATATCTGATTCCCCGCCTCTGATTCCCCAACTCTGATTCCCCGCCTCTGATTCCCCAGCTCTGATTCCCCGCCTCTGATTCCCGGCGTCCGATTCCCTGCCTCTGATTCCCCACCTCTGATTCCCCATCTCTGATTCACCACCTCTGATTCCCCACCTCTGATTCCCCATATCTAATTCCCCGCCTCTGTTTTCCCGCCTCTGATTCCCCGCCTCTGTTTCCACATATCTGATTCCCCGCCTCTGAATCCCCAACTCTGATTCCCTGCCTCAGATTCCCCAGCTCTGATTCCCCGCCTTTGATTCCCCCCGTCTGATTCCCAGCCTCTGAATCCCCATGTCTGATTTCCTGCCTCTGATTCCCCGCCTCTGATTCCCCATCTCTGATTCACCGCCTCTGATTCCCCACCTCTGATTCCCCATCTCTGATTCCGCACATCCAATTCCCTGCCTCTGATTCCCCAACTCTGATTCCCCACCTCTGATTCCCCAGCTCTGATTCCCCGCCTCAGATTCCCCGCGTCTGATTCCCTGCCTCTGATTCCCCGCCTCTGATTCCCCATATCTGATTCCCCGCCTCTGTTTCCCCGCCTCTGATTCCCCGCCTCTGATTCCCCATATCTGATTCCCCGCCTCTGATTGCCCACCTCTGATTCCCCGCGTCTGATTCACTGCCTCTGATTCCCCGCCTCTAATTCCCCATCTGTGATTCACAACCTCTGATGCCCCACCTCTGATTCCCCATATCTGATTCCCCGCCTCTGTTTCCCCGCCTCTGATTCCCCGCCTCTGATTCCCCATATCTGATTCCCCGCCTCTATTTCCCCATATCTGATTCCCCGCCTCTGATTCCCCAACTCTAATACCCTGCCTCTGATTCCCCAGCTCTGATTCCCCGCCTCTGATTCCCCGCATCAGATTCCCTGCCTCTGATTCCCCGCCTCTGATTCCAGGCCTCTGATTCCCAGCATCTGATTCTGGCCTCTGATTCCCGGCCTCTGATTCCCTGCTTCAGATTCTGATTCCCTGCCTCTGATTCCCCATCTCTGATTCCGCACATCTGATTCCCTGCCTCTGATTCCCCACCTCTGATTCCCCATATCTGATTCCCCGCCTCTGTTTCCCCGCCTCTGATTCCCCGCCTCTGTTTCCCCATATCTGATTCCCCGCCTCTGATTCCCCAACTCTGATTCCCCTCCAATAATTCGCCAGCTATGATTCCCCGCCTCTGATTCCCTGCGTCTGATTCCCTGTCTCTGATTCCCAGCCTCTGATTCCCCTTTTCTGATTCACCACCTCTGAATCCCCACCTCTGATTCCCCATATCCGATTCCCTGCCTCTGATTCCCCGCCTCTGATTCCCCGCCTCTGATTCGCAACCTCAAATTCCCCACCTCTGATTCCCCACCTCTGATTCCCCATATCTAATTCCCCGCCTCTGTTTTCCCGCCTCTGATTCCCCGCCTCTGTTTCCCCATATCTGATTCCCCGCCTCTGAATCCCCAACTCTGATTCCCTGCCTCAGATTCCCCAGCTCTGATTCCCCGCCTTTGATTCCCCCCGTCTGATTCCCAGCCTCTGAATCCCCGTGTCTGATTTCCTGCCTCTGATTCCCCGCCTCTGATTCCCCATCTCTGATTCACCGCCTCTGATTCCCCACCTCTGATTCCCCATCTCTGATTCCGCACATCCAATTCCCTGCCTCTGATTCCCCAACTCTGATTCCCCACCTCTGATTCCCCAGCTCTGATTCCCCGCCTCAGATTCCCCGCGTCTGATTCCCTGCCTCTGATTCCCCGCCTCTGATTCCCTGCCTCTGATTCCCCATATCTGATTCCCCGCCTCTGATTCCCCAACTCTGATTCCCCGCTTCTGATTCCCCAGCTCTGAATCCCCGACTCTGATTCCCCGAGTCTGATTCCCTGCCTCTTATTCCCCGCCTCTAATTCCCCATATCTGATTCCCCGCCTCTGTTTCCCCGCCTCTGATTCCCCGCCTCTGTTTCCCCATATCTGATTCCCCGCCTCTGATTCCCCAACTCTGATTCCCCTCCACTAATTCGCCAGCTATGATTCCCCGCCTCTGATTCCCTGCGTCTGATTCCCTGTCTCTGATTCCCAGCCTCTGATTCCCCTTTTCTGATTCACCACCTCTGAATCCCCACCTCTGATTCCCCATATCCGATTCCCTGCCTCTGATTCCCCGCCTCTGATTCCCCGCCTCTGATTCGCAACCTCAAATTCCCCACCTCTGATTCCCCATCTCTGACTCCCCATATCTAATACCCCGCCTCTGTTTTCCCGCCTCTGATTCCCCGCCTCTGTTTCCCCATATCTGATTCCCCGCCTCTGAATCCCCAACTCTGATTCCCTGCCTCAGATTCCCCAGCTCTGATTCCCCGCCTTTGATTCCCCCCGTCTGATTCCCAGCCTCTGAATCCCCGTGTCTGATTTCCTGCCTCTGATTCCCCGCCTCTGATTCCCCATCTCTGATTCACCGCCTCTGATTCCCCACCTCTGATTCCCCATCTCTGATTCCGCACATCCAATTCCCTGCCTCTGATTCCCCAACTCTGATTCCCCACCTCTGATTCCCCAGCTCTGATTCCCCGCCTCAGATTCCCCGCGTCTGATTCCCTGCCTCTGATTCCCCGCCTCTGATTCCCTGCCTCTGATTCCCCATATCTGAATCCCCGCCTCTGATTCCCCAACTCTGATTCCCCGCTTCTGATTCCCCAGCTCTGAATCCCCGACTCTGATTCCCCGAGTCTGATTCCCTGCCTCTGATTCCCCGCCTCTAATTCCCCATCTGTGATTCACAACCTCTGATGCCCCACCTCTGATTCCCCATATCTGATTTCCCGCCTCTGTTTCCCCGCCTCTGATTCCCCGCCTCTGATTCCCCATATCTGATTCCCCGCCTCTGATTGCCCACCTCTGATTCCCCGCGTCTGATTCACTGCCTCTGATTCCCCGCCTCTGATTCCCCATATCTGATTCACCAACTCTCATTCCCGGCCTCTGATTCCCCATCTCTGATTCCGCACATCTGATTCCCTGCCTATGATTCCCCACCTCTGATTCCCGCCTCTGATTCCCCATATCTGATTCCCTGCCTCTGTTTCCCCGCCTCTGATTCCCCACCTCTGTTTCCCCATATCTGATTCCCCGCCTCTGATTCCCCAACCCTAATACCCTGCCTCTGATTCCCCAGCTCTGATTCCCCGCCTCTGATTCCCCGCATCAGATTCCCTGCCTCTGATTCCCCGCCTCTGATTCCAGGCCTCTGATTCCCAGCATCTGATTCTGGCCTCTGATTCCCGGCCTCTGATTCCCTGCTTCAGATTCTGATTCCCTGCCTCTGATTCCCCATCTCTGATTCCGCACATCTGATTCCCTGCCTCTGATTCCCCACCTCTGATTCCCCATATCTGATTCCCCGCCTCTGTTTCCCCGCCTCTGTTTCCCCATATGTGATTCCCCGCCTCTGATTCCCCAACTCTGATTCCCCTCCACTAATTCGCCAGCTATGATTCCCCGCCTCTGATTCCCTGCGTCTGATTCCCTGCCTCTGATTCCCAGCCTCTGATTCCCCTTTTCTGATTCACCACCTCTGAATCCCCACCTCTGATTCCCCATATCCGATTCGCTGCCTCTGATTCCCCGCCTCTGATTCGCAACCTCAAATTCCCCGCCTCTGATTCCCCGCCTCTGTTTCCCCATATCTGATTCCCCGACTCTGATTCCCCAACTCTGATTCCCCTCCTCTAATTCGCCAGCTATGATTCCCCGCCTCTGATTCCCTGCGTCTGATTCCCTGCCTCTGATTCCCAGCCTCTGATTCCCCTTCTCTGATTCACCACCTCTGAATCCCCACCTCTGATTCCCCATCTCTGATTCCGCACATCCGATTCCCTGCATCTGATTCCCCGCCTCTGATTCCCCGCCTCTGATTCGCAACCTCTAATTCCCCACCTCTGTTTCCCCATATCTGATTCCCCGCCTCTGTTTCCCTGCCTCTGATTCCCGGCCTCTGTTTCCCCATATCTGATTCCCCTCCTCTGATTCCCCAACTCTGATTCCCCGCCTCTGATTCCCCAGCTCTGATTCCCCGCCTTTTATTCCCGGCCTCTGATTCCCTGCCACTGATTTCCCTCCCCTGATTCCCCACCTCTGATTCCCCATATCTGATTCCCCGCCTCTGTTTCCCCAGCTCTGATTCCCTGCCTCTGATTCCCCGCCTCTGATTCCCCATCTCTGTTTCACCGCCTTTGATTCGCCACCTCTGATTCCCCATATCTGATTCCCCGCCTCTGTTTCCCCGCCTCTGATTCCCTGCCTCTGATTCCCAACCTCTGATTCCACACCTCTGATTCCCCATATCTGATTCCCCGCCTCTATTTCCCCATATCTGATTCCCCGCCTCTGATTCCCCAACTCTGATTCCCCGCCTCTGATTCCCCAGCTCTGATTCCCCGCCTCTGATTCCCGGCATCCGATTCCCTGCCTCTGATTCCCCGCCTCTGATTCCCCATCTCTGATTCCCCGCCTCTGATTCCCCGTGTCTGATTCCCAGCCTCTGATTCCCCTCCTCAGATTCCCCGCCTCTGATTCCCTGCCACTGATTCCCTGCCCCTGATTCCCCACCTCTGATTCCCCATATCTGATTCCCCGCCTCTGTTTCCCCGCCTCTGATTCCCCGCCTCTGATTCCCCATATCTGATTCCCTGCCTCTGATTCCCCAACTCTGATTCCCCGCCTCTGATTCCCCAGCTCTGAATCCCCGCCTCTGATTCCCCGCGTCTGATTCCCTCCCTCTGATTCCCCGCCTTGATTCCCCATCTCTGATTCACAACCTCTGATTCCCCACCTCTGATTCCCCATATCTGATTCCCCGCCTCTGTTTCCCCGCCTCTGATTCCCCGCCTCTGATTCCCCATATCTGATTCCCCGGCTCTGATTGCCCACCTCTGATTCCCCGCCTCTGATTCGCCAGCTCTGATTCCCCGCCTCTGAATCCCCTCATCTGATTCCCTGCCTCTGATTCCCCGCCTCTGATTCCCCATCTCTGATTCACCGCCTTTGATTCGCCACCTCTGATTCCCCATATCTGATTCCCCACCTCTGTTTCCCCGCCCCTGATTCCCCGCCTCTGATTCTCCATATCTCATTCCCCGCCTCTGAATCCCCATCTCTGATTCCCAGACTCTGATTCCCCACCTCTGATTCCCGGCCTCTTATACCCAGCATCTGATTCCCCATATCTGATTCCCCGCCACTGTTTCCCTGCCTCTGATTCCGGCCTCTGTTTCCCTATATCTGATTCCCCTCCTCTGATACCCCAACTCTGATTCCCCGCCTCTGATTCCCCAGCTCTGATTCCCCACCTTTTATTCCCGGCCTCTGATTCCCTGCCACTGATTCCCCGCCCCGGATTCCCCACCTCTGATTCTCCATATCTGATTCCCCGCCTCTGTTTCCCCAGCTCTGATTCCCTGCCTCTGAATCCCCGTGTCTGATTTCCTGCCTCTGATTCCCCGCCTCAGATTCCCCGCGTCTGATTCCCTGCCTCTGATTCCCCGCCTCTGATTCCCTGCCTCTGATTCCCCATATCTGATTCCCTGCCTCTGATTCCCCAACTCTGATTCCCCGCTTCTGATTCCCCAGCTCTGAATCCCCGACTCTGATTCCCCGAGTCTGATTCCCTGCCTCTGATTCCCCGCCTCTAATTCCCCATCTGTGATTCACAACCTCTGATGCCCCACCTCTGATTCCCCATATCTGATTCCCCGCCTCTGTTTCCCCGCCTCTGATTCCCCGCCTCTGATTCCCCATATCTGATTCCCCGCCTCTGATTGCCCACCTCTGATTCCCCGCGTCTGATTCACTGCCTCTGATTCCCCGCCTCTGATTCCCCATATCTGATTCACCACCTCTCATTCCCGGCCTCTGATTCCCCATCTCTGATTCCGCACATCCGATTCCCTGCCTATGATTCCCCACCTCTGATTCCCGCCTCTGATTCCCCATATCTGATTCCCTGCCTCTGTTTCCCCGCCTCTGATTCCCCACCTCTGTTTCCCCATATCTGATTCCCCGCCTCTGATTCCCCAACTCTAATACCCTGCCTCTGATTCCCCACCTCTGATTCCCCGCCTCTGATTCCCCGCATCAGATTCCCTGCCTCTGATTCCCCGCCTCTGATTCCAGGCCTCTGATTCCCAGCATCTGATTCCGGCCTCTGATTCCCGGCCTCTGATTCCCTGCTTCAGATTCTGATTCCCTGCCTCTGATTCCCCATCTCTGATTCCGCACATCTGATTCCCTGCCTCTGATTCCCCACCTCTGATTCCCCATATCTGATTCCCCGCCTCTGTTTCCCCGCCTCTGATTCCCCGCCTCTGTTTCCCCATATCTGATTCCCCGCCTCTGATTCCCCAACTCTGATTCCCCTCCACTAATTCGCCAGCTATGATTCCCCGCCTCTGATTCCCTTCGTCTGATTCCCTGCCTCTGATTCCCAGCCTCTGATTCCCCTTTTCTAATTCACCACCTCTGAATCCCCACCTCTGATTCCCCATATCCGATTCCCTGCCTCTGATTCCCCGCCTCTGATTCCCCGCCTCTGATTCGCAACCTCAAATTCCCCACCTCTGATTCCCCATATCTGATTCCCCGCCTCTGTTTCCCTGCCTCTGATACCCGGCCTCTGTTTCCCCATATCTGATTCCCCTCCTCTGATTGCCCACCTCTGATTCCCCGCGTCTGATTCACTGCCTCTGATTCCCCATATCTGATTCCCCGCCTCTGATTGCCCACCTCTGATTCCCCGCGTCTGATTCACTGCCTCTGATTCCCCGCCTCTGATTCCCCATATCTGATTCACCACCTCTCATTCCCGGCCTCTGATTCCCCATCTCTGATTCCGCACATCCGATTCCCTGCCTATGATTCCCCACCTCTGATTCCCGCCTCTGATTCCCCATATCTGATTCCCTGCCTCTGTTTCCCCGCCTCTGATTCCCCACCTCTGTTTCCCCATATCTGATTCCCCGCCTCTGATTCCCCAACTCTAATACCCTGCCTCTGATTCCCCAGCTCTGATTCCCCGCCTCTGATTCCCCGCATCAGATTCCCTGCCTCTGATTCCCCGCCTCTGATTCCAGGCCTCTGATTCCCGGCCTCTGATTCCCTGCTTCAGATTCTGATTCCCTGCCTCTGATTCCCCATCTCTGATTCCGCACATCTGATTCCCTGCCTCTGATTCCCCACCTCTGATTCCCCATATCTGATTCCCCGCCTCTGTTTCCCCGCCTCTGATTCCCGCCTCTGTTTCCCCATATCTGATTCCCCGCCTCTGATTCCCCAACTCTGATTCCCCTCCACTAATTCGCCAGCTATGATTCCCCGCCTCTGATTCCCTTCGTCTGATTCCCTGCCTCTGATTCCCAGCCTCTGATTCCCCTTTTCTGATTCACCACCTCTGAATCCCCACCTCTGATTCCCCATATCCGATTCCCTGCCTCTGATTCCCCGCCTCTGATTCCCCGCCTCTGATTCGCAACCTCAAATTCCCCACCTCTGATTCCCCATATCTGATTCCCCGCCTCTGTTTCTCTGCCTCTGATACCCGGCCTCTGTTTCCCCATATCTGATACCCCTCCTCTGATTCCCCAACTCTGATTCCCCGCCTCTGATTCCCCAGCTCTGATTTCCCGCCTTTTATTCCCGGCCTCTGATTCCCTGCCACTGATTCCCCGCCCCTGATTCCCCACCTCTGATTCCCCATATCTGATTCCCCGCCTCTGTTTCCCCAGCTCTGATTCCCCACCTCTGATTCCCCAGCTCTAAATCCCTGCCACTGATTCCCCGCCCCTGATTCCCCACCTCTGATTCCCCATATCTGATTCCCCGCCTCTGTTTCCCCAGCTCTGATTCCCTGCCTCTGATTCCCTGCCCTGATTCCCCATCTCTGTTTCACCGCCTTTGATTCGCCACCTCTGATTCCCCATATCTGATTCCCCGCCTCTGTTTCCCCGCCTCTGATTCCCTGCCTCTGATTCCCAACCTCTGATTCCACACCTCTGATTCCCCATATCTGATTCCCCGCCTCTATTTCCCCATATCTGATTCCCCGCCTCTGATTCCCCAACTCTGATTCCCCGCCTCTGATTCCCCAGCTCTGATTCCCCGCCTCTGATTCCCGGCGTCCGATTCCCTGCCTCTGATTCCCCGCCTCTGATTCACCATCTCTGATTCCCCGCCTCTGATTCCCCGTGTCTGATTCCCTGCCTCTGATTCCCCGGCTCAGATTCCCCGCCTCTGATTCCCTGCCACTGATTCCCTGCCCCTGATTCCCCACCTCTGATTCCCCATATCTGATTCCCCGCCTCTGTTTCCCCGCCTCTGATTCCCCGCCTCTGATTCCCCATATCTGAATCCCTGCCTCTGATTCCCCAACTCTGATTCCCCGCCTCTGATTCCCCAGCTCTGAATCCCCGCCACTGATTCCCCGCGTCTGATTCCCTCCCTCTGATTCCCCGCCTTGATTCCCCATCTCTGATTCACAACCTCTGATTCCCCACCTCTGATTCCCCATATCTGATTCCCCGCCTCTGTTTCCCCGCCTCTGATCCCCATATCTGATTCCCCGGCTCTGATTGCCCACCTCTGATTCCCCGCCTCTGATTCGCCAGCTCTGATTCCCCGCCTCTGAATCCCCGCATCTGATTCCCTGCCTCTGATTCCCCGCCTCTGATTCCCCATCTCTGATTCACCGCCTTTGATTCGCCACCTCTGATTCCCCATATCTGATTCCCCACCTCTGTTTCCCCGCCTCTGATTCCCCGCCTCTGATTCTCCATATCTCATTCCCCGCCTCTGAATCCCCATCTCTGATTCCCAGACTCTGATTCCCCACCTCTGATTCCCGGCCTCTTATTCCCAGCATCTGATTCCCGGCCTCTGATTCCCGGCCTCTGATTCCCCGCTTCTGATTCTGATTCCCTGCCTCTGATTCCACATCTCTGATTCCGCACATCTGATTCCCTGCCTCTGATTCCCCACCTCTGATTCCCCATATCTGATTCCCCGCCTCTGTTTCCCCGCCTCTGATTCCCCGCCTCTGTTTCCCCATATCTAATTCCCCACCTCTGATGCCCCAACTCTGATTCCCCACCTCTGATTCCCCAGCTCTGATTCCCCGCCTCTGATTCCCCGCATCCGATTCCCCATGTCTGATTCCTCGCCTCTGTTTCCCCGCCTCTGATTCCCCGCCTCTGTTTCCCCATATCTGATTCCCCGCCTCTGATTCCCCAGCTCTGATTCCCTGCCTCTGATTCCCCGCGTTCTATTCGCTGCCTCTGATTCCCCGCCTGTGATTCCCCATCTCTGATTCACCACCTCTGATTTCCCACCTCTGATTCCCCATATCTAATTCCCCGCCTCTGCTTGCCCGCCTCTCATTCCCCGCCTCTGTTTCCCCATATCTGATTCCCCGCCTCTGAATCCCCAACTCTGATTCCCTGCCTCTGATTCACCAGCTCTGATTCCCCGCCTTTGATTCCCCCCGTCTGATTCCCAGCCTCTGAATCCCTGTCTTATTTCCTGCCTCTGATTCCCCGCCTCTGATTCCCCATCTCTGATTCACTGCCTCTGATTCCCCACATCTGATTCCCCATCTCTGATTCCGCACAACCGATTCCCTGCCTCTGATTCCCCGACTCTGATTCCCCACCTCTGATTCCCCAGCTCTGATTCCCCGCCTCTGATTCCCCGCGTCTGATTCCCTGCCTGTGATTCCCCGCCTCTGATTCCCCATCTCTGATTCCCCACCTCTGATTCCCCGTGCCTGATTCCCTTCCTTTGATTCCCCGCCTCTGATTCCCCGCCTCTGATTCCCTGCCACTGATTCCCCGCCCCTGATTCCCCACCTCTGATTCCCCATATCTTATTCCCCGCCTCTGTTTCCCCCCCTCTGATTCCCAGCCTCTGATTCCCCATATCTAATTCCCCGCCTCTGATTCCCCATATCTGATTCCCCGCCTCTATTTCCCCATATCTGCTTCGCCGCCTCTGATTCCCCAACTCTGATTCCCCGCCTCTGATTCCCCAGCTCTGATTTCCCGCCTCTGATTCCCGGCATCCGATTCCCTGCCTCTGATTCCCCGCCTCTGATTCCCCATCTCTGATTCCCCGCCTCTGATTCCCCATGTCTGATTCCCCGCCTCTGATTCCCCGCCTCTGATTCCCCATATCTGATTCCCCGCCTCTTTTTTCCCGCCTCTGATTCCCCAACTCTGATTCCCCATATCTGATTCCCCGCCTCTGATTCCCCAACTCTGATTCCCCGCCTCTGATTCCCCAGCTCTGAATCCCCGCCTCTGATTCCCCGCGTCTGATTCCCTGCCTCTGATTCCCCGCCTCTGATTCCCCATCTGTGATTCACAACCTCTGATGCCCAACCTCTGATTCCCCATATCTGATTCCCCGCCTCTGTTTCCCCGCCTCTGATTCCCCGCCTCTGATTCCCCATATCTGATTCGCCGCCTCTGATTGCCCACCTCTGATTCCCCGCGTCTGATTCCCCGCCTCTGATTCCCCGCCTCTTATTCCCCATCTCTGATTCACCACCTCTGATTCCCAGCCTCTGATTCCCCATCTCTGATTCCGCACATCCGATTCCCTGCCTATGATTCCCCACCTCTGATTCCCCGCCTCTGATTCCCCATATCTGATTCCCTGCCTCTGTTTCCCCGCCTCTGATTCCCCACCTCTGTTTCCCCATATCTGATTCCCCGCCTCTGATTCCCCAACTCTAATACCCCGCCTCTGATTCCCCAGCTCTGATTCCCCGCCTCTGATTCCCCGCATCTGATTCCCTGCCACTGATTCCCCGCCTCTGATTCCAGGCCTCTGATTCCCAGCATCTGATTCCGGCCTCTAATTCCCGGCCTCTGATTCCCTGCCTCTGATTCCCCATCTCTGATTCCGCACATCTGATTCCTTGCCTCTGATTCCCCACCTCTGATTCCCCATATCTGATTCCCCGCCTGGGTTTCCCCGCCTCTGATTCCCCGCCTCTGTTTCCCAATATCTAAGTCCCCGCCTCTGATTCCCCATCTCTGTTTCACCGCCTTTGATTCGCCACCTCTGATTCCCCATATCTGATTCCCCGCCTCTGTTTCCCCGCCTCTGATTCCCTGCCTCTGATTCCCAACCTCTGATTCCACACCTCTGATTCCCCATATCTGATTCCCCGCCTCTATTTCCCCATATCTGATTCCCCGCCTCTGATTCCCCAACTCTGATTCCCCGCCTCTGATTCCCCAGCTCTGATTCCCCGCCTCTGATTCCCGGCATCCGATTCCCTGCCTCTGATTCCCCGCCTCTGATTCCCCATCTCTGATTCCCCGCCTCTGATTCCCCGTGTCTGATTCCCAGCCTCTGATTCCCCTCCTCAGATTCCCCGCCTCTGATTCCCTGCCACTGATTCCCTGCCCCTGATTCCCCACCTCTGATTCCCCATATCTGATTCCCCGCCTCTGTTTCCCCGCCTCTGATTCCCCGCCTCTGATTCCCCATATCTGATTCCCTGCCTCTGATTCCCCAACTCTGATTCCCCGCCTCTGATTCCCCAGCTCTGAATCCCCGCCTCTGATTCCCCGCGTCTGATTCCCTCCCTCTGATTCCCCGCCTTGATTCCCCATCTCTGATTCACAACCTCTGATTCCCCACCTCTGATTCCCCATATCTGATTCCCCGCCTCTGTTTCCCCGCCTCTGATTCCCCGCCTCTGATTCCCCATATCTGATTCCCCGGCTCTGATTGCCCACCTCTGATTCCCCGCCTCTGATTCGCCAGCTCTGATTCCCCGCCTCTGAATCCCCTCATCTGATTCCCTGCCTCTGATTCCCCGCCTCTGATTCCCCATCTCTGATTCACCGCCTTTGATTCGCCACCTCTGATTCCCCATATCTGATTCCCCACCTCTGTTTCCCCGCCCCTGATTCCCCGCCTCTGATTCTCCATATCTCATTCCCCGCCTCTGAATCCCCATCTCTGATTCCCAGACTCTGATTCCCCACCTCTGATTCCCGGCCTCTTATTCCCAGCATCTGATTCCCCATATCTGATTCCCCGCCACTGTTTCCCTGCCTCTGATTCCGGCCTCTGTTTCCCTATATCTGATTCCCCTCCTCTGATTCCCCAACTCTGATTCCCCGCCTCTGATTCCCCAGCTCTGATTCCCCGCCTTTTATTCCCGGCCTCTGATTCCCTGCCACTGATTCCCCGCCCCGGATTCCCCACCTCTGATTCTCCATATCTGATTCCCCGCCTCTGTTTCCCCAGCTCTGATTCCCTGCCTCTGAATCCCCGTGTCTGATTTCCTGCCTCTGATTCCCCGCCTCAGATTCCCCGCGTCTGATTCCCTGCCTCTGATTCCCCGCCTCTGATTCCCTGCCTCTGATTCCCCATATCTGATTCCCTGCCTCTGATTCCCCAACTCTGATTCCCCGCTTCTGATTCCCCAGCTCTGAATCCCCGACTCTGATTCCCCGAGTCTGATTCCCTGCCTCTGATTCCCCGCCTCTAATTCCCCATCTGTGATTCACAACCTCTGATGCCCCACCTCTGATTCCCCATATCTGATTCCCCGCCTCTGTTTCCCCGCCTCTGATTCCCCGCCTCTGATTCCCCATATCTGATTCCCCGCCTCTGATTGCCCACCTCTGATTCCCCGCGTCTGATTCACTGCCTCTGATTCCCCGCCTCTGATTCCCCATATCTGATTCACCACCTCTCATTCCCGGCCTCTGATTCCCCATCTCTGATTCCGCACATCCGATTCCCTGCCTATGATTCCCCACCTCTGATTCCCGCCTCTGATTCCCCATATCTGATTCCCTGCTTCTGTTTCCCCGCCTCTGATTCCCCACCTCTGTTTCCCCATATCTGATTCCCCGCCTCTGATTCCCCAACTCTAATACCCTGCCTCTGATTCCCCACCTCTGATTCCCCGCCTCTGATTCCCCACATCAGATTCCCTGCCTCTGATTCCCCGCCTCTGATTCCAGGCCTCTGATTCCCAGCATCTGATTCCGGCCTCTGATTCCCGGCCTCTGATTCCCTGCTTCAGATTCTGATTCCCTGCCTCTGATTCCCCATCTCTGATTCCGCACATCTGATTCCCTGCCTCTGATTCCCCACCTCTGATTCCCCATATCTGATTCCCCGGCTCTGTTTCCCCGCCTCTGATTCCCCGCCTCTGTTTCCCCATATCTGATTCCCCGCCTCTGATTCCCCAACTCTGATTCCCCTCCACTAATTCGCCAGCTATGATTCCCCGCCTCTGATTCCCTTCGTCTGATTCCCTGCCTCTGATTCCCAGCCTCTGATTCCCCTTTTCTGATTCACCACCTCTGAATCCCCACCTCTGATTCCCCATATCCGATTCCCTGCCTCTGATTCCCCGCCTCTGATTCCCCGCCTCTGATTCGCAACCTCAAATTCCCCACCTCTGATTCCCCATATCTGATTCCCCGCCTCTGTTTCCCTGCCTCTGATACCCGGCCTCTGTTTCCCCATATCTGATTCCCCTCCTCTGATTGCCCACCTCTGATTCCCCGCGTCTGATTCACTGCCTCTGATTCCCCATATCTGATTCCCCGCCTCTGATTGCCCACCTCTGATTCCCCGCGTCTGATTCACTGCCTCTGATTCCCCGCCTCTGATTCCCCATATCTGATTCACCACCTCTCATTCCCGGCCTCTGATTCCCCATCTCTGATTCCGCACATCCGATTCCCTGCCTATGATTCCCCACCTCTGATTCCCGCCTCTGATTCCCCATATCTGATTCCCTGCTTCTGTTTCCCCGCCTCTGATTCCCCACCTCTGTTTCCCCATATCTGATTCCCCGCCTCTGATTCCCCAACTCTAATACCCTGCCTCTGATTCCCCAGCTCTGATTCCCCGCCTCTGATTCCCCGCATCAGATTCCCTGCCTCTGATTCCCCGCCTCTGATTCCAGGCCTCTGATTCCCAGCATCTGATTCCGGCCTCTGATTCCCGGCCTCTGATTCCCTGCTTCAGATTCTGATTCCCTGCCTCTGATTCCCCATCTCTGATTCCGCACATCTGATTCCCTGCCTCTGATTCCCCACCTCTGATTCCCCATATCTGATTCCCCGCCTCTGTTTCCCCGCCTCTGATTCCCCGCCTCTGTTTCCCCATATCTGATTCCCCGCCTCTGATTCCCCAACTCTGATTCCCCTCCACTAATTCGCCAGCTATGATTCCCCACCTCTGATTCCCTTCGTCTGATTCCCTGCCTCTGATTCCCAGCCTCTGATTCCCCTTTTCTGATTCACCACCTCTGAATCCCCACCTCTGATTCCCCATATCCGATTCCCTGCCTCTGATTCCCCGCCTCTGATTCCCCGCCTCTGATTCGCAACCTCAAATTCCCCACCTCTGATTCCCCATATCTGATTCCCCGCCTCTGTTTCCCTGCCTCTGATACCCGGCCTCTGTTTCCCCATATCTGATACCCCTCCTCTGATTCCCCAACTCTGATTCCCCGCCTCTGATTCCCCAGCTCTGATTTCCCGCCTTTTATTCCCGGCCTCTGATTCCCTGCCACTGATTCCCCGCCCCTGATTCCCCACCTCTGATTCCCCATATCTGATTCCCCGCCTCTGTTTCCCCAGCTCTGATTCCCCACCTCTGATTCCCCAGCTCTAATTCCCTGCCACTGATTCCCCGCCCCTGATTCCCCACCTCTGATTCCCCATATCTGATTCCCCGCCTCTGTTTCCCCAGCTCTGATTCCCTGCCTCTGATTCCCTGCCCTGATTCCCCATCTCTGTTTCACCGCCTTTGATTCGCCACCTCTGATTCCCCATATCTGATTCCCCGCCTCTGTTTCCCCGCCTCTGATTCCCTGCCTCTGATTCCCAACCTCTGATTCCACACCTCTGATTCCCCATATCTGATTCCCCGCCTCTATTTCCCCATATCTGATTCCCCGCCTCTGATTCCCCAACTCTGATTCCCCGCCTCTGATTCCCCAGCTCTGATTCCCCGCCTCTGATTCCCGGCGTCCGATTCCCTGCCTCTGATTCCCCGCCTCTGATTCACCATCTCTGATTCCCCGCCTCTGATTCCCCGTGTCTGATTCCCTGCCTCTGATTCCCCGGCTCAGATTCCCCGCCTCTGATTCCCTGCCACTGATTCCCTGCCCCTGATTCCCCACCTCTGATTCCCCATATCTGATTCCCCGCCTCTGTTTCCCCGCCTCTGATTCCCCGCCTCTGATTCCCCATATCTGAATACCTGCCTCTGATTCCCCAACTCTGATTCCCCGCCTCTGATTCCCCAGCTCTGAATCCCCGCCACTGATTCCCCGCGTCTGATTCCCTCCCTCTGATTCCCCGCCTTGATTCCCCATCTCTGATTCACAACCTCTGATTCCCCACCTCTGATTCCCCATATCTGATTCCCCGCCTCTGTTTCCCCGCCTCTGATTCCCCATATCTGATTCCCCGGCTCTGATTGCCCACCTCTGATTCCCCGCCTCTGATTCGCCAGCTCTGATTCCCCGCCTCTGAATCCCCGCATCTGATTCCCTGCCTCTGATTCCCCGCCTCTGATTCCCCATCTCTGATTCACCGCCTTTGATTCGCCACCTCTGATTCCCCATATCTGATTCCCCACCTCTGTTTCCCCGCCTCTGATTCCCCGCCTCTGATTCTCCATATCTCATTCCCCGCCTCTGAATCCCCATGTCTGATTCCCAGACTCTGATTCCCCACCTCTGATTCCCGGCCTCTTATTCCCAGCATCTGATTCCCGGCCTCTGATTCCCGGCCTCTGATTCCCCGCTTCTGATTCTGATTCCCTGCCTCTGATTCCACATCTCTGATTCCGCACATCTGATTCCCTGCCTCTGATTCCCCACCTCTGATTCCCCATATCTGATTCCCCGCCTCTGTTTCCCCGCCTCTGATTCCCCGCCTCTGTTTCCCCATATCTAATTCCCCACCTCTGATGCCCCAACTCTGATTCCCCACCTCTGATTCCCCAGCTCTGATTCCCCGCCTCTGATTCCCCGCATCCGATTCCCCATGTCTGATTCCTCGCCTCTGTTTCCCCGCCTCTGATTCCCCGCCTCTGTTTCCCCATATCTGATTCCCCGCCTCTGATTCCCCAGCTCTGATTCCCTGCCTCTGATTCCCCGCGTTCTATTCGCTGCCTCTGATTCCCCGCCTGTGATTCCCCATCTCTGATTCACCACCTCTGATTTCCCACCTCTGATTCCCCATATCTAATTCCCCGCCTCTGCTTGCCCGCCTCTCATTCCCCGCCTCTGTTTCCCCATATCTGATTCCCCGCCTCTGAATCCCCAACTCTGATTCCCTGCCTCTGATTCACCAGCTCTGATTCCCCGCCTTTGATTCCCCCCGTCTGATTCCCAGCCTCTGAATCCCTGTCTTATTTCCTGCCTCTGATTCCCCGCCTCTGATTCACCATCTCTGATTCACTGCCTCTGATTCCCCACATCTGATTCCCCATCTCTGATTCCGCACAACCGATTCCCTGCCTCTGATTCCCCGACTCTGATTCCCCACCTCTGATTCCCCAGCTCTGATTCCCCGCCTCTGATTCCCCGCGTCTGATTCCCTGCCTGTGATTCCCCGCCTCTGATTCCCCATCTCTGATTCCCCACCTCTGATTCCCCGTGCCTGATTCCCTTCCTTTGATTCCCCGCCTCTGATTCCCCGCCTCTGATTCCCTGCCACTGATTCCCCGCCCCTGATTCCCCACCTCTGATTCCCCATATCTTATTCCCCGCCTCTGTTTCCCCCCCTCTGATTCCCAGCCTCTGATTCCCCATATCTAATTCCCCACCTCTGATTCCCCATATCTGATTCCCCGCCTCTATTTCCCCATATCTGCTTCGCCGCCTCTGATTCCCCAACTCTGATTCCCCGCCTCTGATTCCCCAGCTCTGATTTCCCGCCTCTGATTCCCGGCATCCGATTCCCTGCCTCTGATTCCCCGCCTCTGATTCCCCATCTCTGATTCCCCGCCTCTGATTCCCCATGTCTGATTCCCCGCCTCTGATTCCCCGCCTCTGATTCCCCATATCTGATTCCCCGCCTCGTTTTTCCCGCCTCTGATTCCCCAACTCTGATTCCCCATATCTGATTCCCCGCCTCTGATTCCCCAACTCTGATTCCCCGCCTCTGATTCCCCAGCTCTGAATCCCCGCCTCTGATTCCCCGCGTCTGATTCCCTGCCTCTGATTCCCCGCCTCTGATTCCCCATCTGTGATTCACAACCTCTGATGCCCAACCTCTGATTCCCCATATCTGATTCCCCGCCTCTGTTTCCCCGCCTCTGATTCCCCGCCTCTGATTCCCCATATCTGATTCCCCGCCTCTGATTGCCCACCTCTGATTCCCCGCGTCTGATTCCCCGCCTCTGATTCCCCGCCTCTTATTCCCCATCTCTGATTCACCACCTCTGATTCCCAGCCTCTGATTCCCCATCTCTGATTCCGCACATCCGATTCCCTGCCTATGATTCCCCACCTCTGATTCCCCGCCTCTGATTCCCCATATCTGATTCCCTGCCTCTGTTTCCCCGCCTCTGATTCCCCACCTCTGTTTCCCCATATCTGATTCCCCGCCTCTGATTCCCCAACTCTAATACCCCGCCTCTGATTCCCCAGCTCTGATTCCCCGCCTCTGATTCCCCGCATCTGATTCCCTGCCACTGATTCCCCGCCTCTGATTCCAGGCCTCTGATTCCCAGCATCTGATTCCGGCCTCTAATTCCCGGCCTCTGATTCCCTGCCTCTGATTCCCCATCTCTGATTCCGCACATCTGATTCCTTGCCTCTGATTCCCCACCTCTGATTCCCCATATCTGATTCCCCGCCTCTGTTTCCCCGCCTCTGATTCCCCGCCTCTGATTCCCCATATCTGATTCCCCGCCTCTGATTGCCCACCTCTGATTCCCCGCGTCTGATTCACTGCCTCTGATTCCCCGCCTCTGATTCCCCATATCTGATTCACCACCTCTCATTCCCGGCCTCTGATTCCCCATCTCTGATTCCGCACATCCGATTCCCTGCCTATGATTCCCCACCTCTGATTCCCGCCTCTGATTCCCCATATCTGATTCCCTGCCTCTGTTTCCCCGCCTCTGATTCCCCACCTCTGTTTCCCCATATCTGATTCCCCGCCTCTGATTCCCCAACTCTAATACCCTGCCTCTGATTCCCCACCTCTGATTCCCCGCCTCTGATTCCCCGCATCAGATTCCCTGCCTCTGATTCCCCGCCTCTGATTCCAGGCCTCTGATTCCCAGCATCTGATTCCGGCCTCTGATTCCCGGCCTCTGATTCCCTGCTTCAGATTCTGATTCCCTGCCTCTGATTCCCCATCTCTGATTCCGCACATCTGATTCCCTGCCTCTGATTCCCCACCTCTGATTCCCCATATCTGATTCCCCGCCTCTGTTTCCCCGCCTCTGATTCCCCGCCTCTGTTTCCCCATATCTGATTCCCCGCCTCTGATTCCCCAACTCTGATTCCCCTCCACTAATTCGCCAGCTATGATTCCCCGCCTCTGATTCCCTTCGTCTGATTCCCTGCCTCTGATTCCCAGCCTCTGATTCCCCTTTTCTGATTCACCACCTCTGAATCCCCACCTCTGATTCCCCATATCCGATTCCCTGCCTCTGATTCCCCGCCTCTGATTCCCCGCCTCTGATTCGCAACCTCAAATTCCCCACCTCTGATTCCCCATATCTGATTCCCCGCCTCTGTTTCCCTGCCTCTGATACCCGGCCTCTGTTTCCCCATATCTGATTCCCCTCCTCTGATTGCCCACCTCTGATTCCCCGCGTCTGATTCACTGCCTCTGATTCCCCATATCTGATTCCCCGCCTCTGATTGCCCACCTCTGATTCCCCGCGTCTGATTCACTGCCTCTGATTCCCCGCCTCTGATTCCCCATATCTGATTCACCACCTCTCATTCCCGGCCTCTGATTCCCCATCTCTGATTCCGCACATCCGATTCCCTGCCTATGATTCCCCACCTCTGATTCCCGCCTCTGATTCCCCATATCTGATTCCCTGCCTCTGTTTCCCCGCCTCTGATTCCCCACCTCTGTTTCCCCATATCTGATTCCCCGCCTCTGATTCCCCAACTCTAATACCCTGCCTCTGATTCCCCAGCTCTGATTCCCCGCCTCTGATTCCCCGCATCAGATTCCCTGCCTCTGATTCCCCGCCTCTGATTCCAGGCCTCTGATTCCCAGCATCTGATTCCGGCCTCTGATTCCCGGCCTCTGATTCCCTGCTTCAGATTCTGATTCCCTGCCTCTGATTCCCCATCTCTGATTCCGCACATCTGATTCCCTGCCTCTGATTCCCCACCTCTGATTCCCCATATCTGATTCCCCGCCTCTGTTTCCCCGCCTCTGATTCCCCGCCTCTGTTTCCCCATATCTGATTCCCTGCCTCTGATTCCCCAACTCTGATTCCCCTCCACTAATTCGCCAGCTATGATTCCCCGCCTCTGATTCCCTTCGTCTGATTCCCTGCCTCTGATTCCCAGCCTCTGATTCCCCTTTTCTGATTCACCACCTCTGAATCCCCACCTCTGATTCCCCATATCCGATTCCCTGCCTGTGATTCCCCGCCTCTGATTCCCCGCCTCTGATTCGCAACCTCAAATTCCCCACCTCTGATTCCCCATATCTGATTCCCCGCCTCTGTTTCCCTGCCTCTGATACCCGGCCTCTGTTTCCCCATATCTGATACCCCTCCTCTGATTCCCCAACTCTGATTCCCCGCCTCTGATTCCCCAGCTCTGATTTCCCGCCTTTTATTCCCGGCCTCTGATTCCCTGCCACTGATTCCCCGCCCCTGATTCCCCACCTCTGATTCCCCATATCTGATTCCCCGCCTCTGTTTCCCCAGCTCTGATTCCCCACCTCTGATTCCCCAGCTCTAATTCCCTGCCACTGATTCCCCGCCCCTGATTCCCCACCTCTGATTCCCCATATCTGATTCCCCGCCTCTGTTTCCCCAGATCTGATTCCCTGCCTCTGATTCCCTGCCCTGATTCCCCATCTCTGTTTCACCGCCTTTGATTCGCCACCTCTGATTCCCCATATCTGATTCCCCGCCTCTGTTTCCCCGCCTCTGATTCCCTGCCTCTGATTCCCAACCTCTGATTCCACACCTCTGATTCCCCATATCTGATTCCCCGCCTCTATTTCCCCATATCTGATTCCCCGCCTCTGATTCCCCAACTCTGATTCCCTGCCTCTGATTCCCCAGCTCTGATTCCCCGCCTCTGATTCCCGGCGTCCGATTCCCTGCCTCTGATTCCCCGCCTCTGATTCACCATCTCTGATTCCCCGCCTCTGATTCCCCGTGTCTGATTCCCTGCCTCTGATTCCCCGGCTCAGATTCCCCGCCTCTGATTCCCTGCCACTGATTCCCTGCCCCTGATTCCCCACCTCTGATTCCCCATATCTGATTCCCCGCCTCTGTTTCCCCGCCTCTGATTCCCCGCCTCTGATTCCCCATATCTGAATCCCTGCCTCTGATTCCCCAACTCTGATTCCCCGCCTCTGATTCCCCAGCTCTGAATCCCCGCCACTGATTCCCCGCGTCTGATTCCCTCCCTCTGATTCCCCGCCTTGATTCCCCATCTCTGATTCACAACCTCTGATTCCCCACCTCTGATTCCCCATATCTGATTCCCCGCCTCTGTTTCCCCGCCTCTGATTCCCCATATCTGATTCCCCGGCTCTGATTGCCCACCTCTGATTCCCCGCCTCTGATTCGCCAGCTCTGATTCCCCGCCTCTGAATCCCCGCATCTGATTCCCTGCCTCTGATTCCCCGCCTCTGATTCCCCATCTCTGATTCACCGCCTTTGATTCGCCACCTCTGATTCCCCATATCTGATTCCCCACCTCTGTTTCCCCGCCTCTGATTCCCCGCCTCTGATTCTCCATATCTCATTCCCCGCCTCTGAATCCCCATCTCTGATTCCCAGACTCTGATTCCCCACCTCTGATTCCCGGCCTCTTATTCCCAGCATCTGATTCCCGGCCTCTGATTCCCGGCCTCTGATTCCCCGCTTCTGATTCTGATTCCCTGCCTCTGATTCCACATCTCTGATTCCGCACATCTGATTCCCTGCCTCTGATTCCCCACCTCTGATTCCCCATATCTGATTCCCCGCCTCTGTTTCCCCGCCTCTGATTCCCCGCCTCTGTTTCCCCATATCTAATTACCCACCTCTGATGCCCCAACTCTGATTCCCCACCTCTGATTCCCCAGCTCTGATTCCCCGCCTCTGATTCCCCGCATCCGATTCCCCATGTCTGATTCCTCGCCTCTGTTTCCCCGCCTCTGATTCCCCGCCTCTGTTTCCCCATATCTGATTCCCCGCCTCTGATTCCCCAGCTCTGATTCCCTGCCTCTGATTCCCCGCGTTCTATTCGCTGCCTCTGATTCCCCGCCTGTGATTCCCCATCTCTGATTCACCACCTCTGATTTCCCACCTCTGATTACCCATATCTAATTCCCCGCCTCTGCTTGCCCGCCTCTCATTCCCCGCCTCTGTTTCCCCATATCTGATTCCCCGCCTCTGAATCCCCAACTCTGATTCCCTGCCTCTGATTCACCAGCTCTGATTCCCCGCCTTTGATTCCCCCCGTCTGATTCCCAGCCTCTGAATCCCTGTCTTATTTCCTGCCTCTGATTCCCCGCCTCTGATTCCCCATCTCTGATTCACTGCCTCTGATTCCCCACATCTGATTCCCCATCTCTGATTCCGCACAACCGATTCCCTGCCTCTGATTCCCCGACTCTGATTCCCCACCTCTGATTCCCCAGCTCTGATTCCCCGCCTCTGATTCCCCGCGTCTGATTCCCTGCCTGTGATTCCCCGCCTCTGATTCCCCATCTCTGATTCCCCACCTCTGATTCCCCGTGCCTGATTCCCTTCCTTTGATTCCCCGCCTCTGATTCCCCGCCTCTGATTCCCTGCCACTGATTCCCCGCCCCTGATTCCCCACCTCTGATTCCCCATATCTTATTCCCCGCCTCTGTTTCCCCCCCTCTGATTCCCAGCCTCTGATTCCCCATATCTAATTCCCCGCCTCTGATTCCCCATATCTGATTCCCCGCCTCTATTTCCCCATATCTGCTTCGCCGCCTCTGATTCCCCAACTCTGATTCCCCGCCTCTGATTCCCCAGCTCTGATTTCCCGCCTCTGATTCCCGGCATCCGATTCCCTGCCTCTGATTCCCCGCCTCTGATTCCCCATCTCTGATTCCCCGCCTCTGATTCCCCATGTCTGATTCCCCGCCTCTGATTCCCCGCCTCTGATTCCCCATATCTGATTCCCCGCCTCTTTTTTCCCGCCTCTGATTCCCCAACTCTGATTCCCCATATCTGATTCCCCGCCTCTGATTCCCCAACTCTGATTCCCCGCCTCTGATTCCCCAGCTCTGAATCCCCGCCTCTGATTCCCCGCGTCTGATTCCCTGCCTCTGATTCCCCGCCTCTGATTCCCCATCTGTGATTCACAACCTCTGATGCCCAACCTCTGATTCCCCATATCTGATTCCCCGCCTCTGTTTCCCCGCCTCTGATTCCCCGCCTCTGATTCCCCATATCTGATTCCCCGCCTCTGATTGCCCACCTCTGATTCCCCGCGTCTGATTCCCCGCCTCTGATTCCCCGCCTCTTATTCCCCATCTCTGATTCACCACCTCTGATTCCCAGCCTCTGATTCCCCATCTCTGATTCCGCACATCCGATTCCCTGCCTATGATTCCCCACCTCTGATTCCCCGCCTCTGATTCCCCATATCTGATTCCCTGCCTCTGTTTCCCCGCCTCTGATTCCCCACCTCTGTTTCCCCATATCTGATTCCCCGCCTCTGATTCCCCAACTCTAATACCCCGCCTCTGATTCCCCAGCTCTGATTCCCCGCCTCTGATTCCCCGCATCTGATTCCCTGCCACTGATTCCCCGCCTCTGATTCCAGGCCTCTGATTCCCAGCATCTGATTCCGGCCTCTAATTCCCGGCCTCTGATTCCCTGCCTCTGATTCCCCATCTCTGATTCCGCACATCTGATTCCTTGCCTCTGATTCCCCACCTCTGATTCCCCATATCTGATTCCCCGCCTGGGTTTCCCCGCCTCTGATTCCCCGCCTCTGTTTCCCAATATCTAAGTCCCCGCCTCTGATTCCCCAAATCTGATTCCCCACCTCTGATTCCCCAGCTCTGATTCCCCGCCTCTGATTCCCCGCATCTGATTCCCTGCATCTGATTCCAAGCCTCTGATTCCCTGCCTCTGATTCCCAACCTCTGATTCCCCACCTCTGATTCCCCATATCTGATTCCCCGCCTCTGTTTCCCCGCCTCGGATTCCCCGCCTCTGTTTCCCCATATCTGATTCCCGGCCTCTGATTCTCCGCGTCTGATTCCCCGCCTCTGATTCCCTGCCTCTGATTCCCCATCTCCGAATTCGCACATCTGATTCCCTTCCTCTGATTCCCTGCCTCTGATTCCCCGCCTCTGATTCCCTGCCTCTGATTCCCAACCTCGGATTCCCCACCTCTGATTCCCCATATCTGATTCCCCGCCTCTGTTTCCCCGCCTCTGATTCCCCGCCTCTGATTCCCAACTCTGATTCCCCGCCTCTGATTCCCCAGCTCTGATTCCCCGTGTTTGATTCCCTGCCTCTGATTCCCTGCCCTGATTCCCCATCTCTGTTTCACCGCCTTTGATTCGCCACCTCTGATTCCCCATATCTGATTACCCGCCTCTGTTTCCCCGACTCTGATTCGCTGCCACTGATTCCCAACCTCTGATTCCACACCTCTGATTCCCCATATCTGATTCCCCGCCTCTATTTCCCCATATCTGATTCCCCACCTCTGTTTCCCCGCCTCTGAATCCCCGCCTCTGATTCTCCATATCTCATTCCCCACCTCTGAATCCCCATCTCTGATTCCCAGACTCTGATTCCCCACCTCTGATTCCCGGCCTCTTATTCCCAGCATCTGATTCCCGGCCTCTGATTCCCGGCCTCTGATTCCCCGCTTCTGATTCTGATTCCCTGCCTCTGATTCCCCATCTCTGATTCCGCACATCTGATTCCCTGCCTCTGATTCCCCACCTCTGATTCCCCATATCTGATTCCCCGCCTCTGTTTCCCCGCCTCTGATTCCCCGCCTCTGTTTCCCCATATCTAATTCCCCACCTCTGATGCCCCAACTCTGATTCCCCACCTCTGATTCCCCAGCTCTGATTCCCCGCCTCTGATTCCCCGCATCCGATTCCCCATGTCTGATTCCCCGCCTCTGTTTCCCCGTCTCTGATTCCCCGCCTCTGTTTCCCCATATCTGATTCCCCGCCTCTGATTCCCCAGCTCTGATTCCCTGCCTCTGATTCCCCGCGTTCTATTCGCTGCCTCTGATTCCCCGCCTGTGATTCCCCATCTCTGATTCACCACCTCTGATTTCCCACCTCTGATTCCCCATATCTAATTCCCCGCCTCTGCTTGCCCGCCTCTCATTCCCCGCCTCTGTTTCCCTGCCTCTGATACCCGGCCTCTGTTTCCCCATATCTGATTCCCCTCCTCTGATTGCCCACCTCTGATTCCCCGCGTCTGATTCACTGCCTCTGATTCCCCATATCTGATTCCCCGCCTCTGATTGCCCACCTCTGATTCCCCGCGTCTGATTCACTGCCTCTGATTCCCCGCCTCCGATTCCCCATATCTGATTCACCACCTCTCATTCCCGGCCTCTGATTCCCCATCTCTGATTCCGCACATCCGATTCCCTGCCTATGATTCCCCACCTCTGATTCCCGCCTCTGATTCCCCATATCTGATTCCCTGCCTCTGTTTCCCCGCCTCTGATTCCCCACCTCTGTTTCCCCATATCTGATTCCCCGCCTCTGATTCCCCAACTCTAATACCCTGCCTCTGATTCCCCAGCTCTGATTCCCCGCCTCTGATTCCCCGCATCAGATTCCCTGCCTCTGATTCCCCGCCTCTGATTCCAGGCCTCTGATTCCCAGCATCTGATTCCGGCCTCTGATTCCCGGCCTCTGATTCCCTGCTTCAGATTCTGATTCCCTGCCTCTGATTCCCCATCTCTGATTCCGCACATCTGATTCCCTGCCTCTGATTCCCCACCTCTGATTCCCCATATCTGATTCCCCGCCTCTGTTTCCCCGCCTCTGATTCCCCGCCTCTGTTTCCCCATATCTGATTCCCCGCCTCTGATTCCCCAACTCTGATTCCCCTCCACTAATTCGCCAGCTATGATTCCCCGCCTCTGATTCCCTTCGTCTGATTCCCTGCCTCTGATTCCCAGCCTCTGATTCCCCTTTTCTGATTCACCACCTCTGAATCCCCACCTCTGATTCCCCATATCCGATTCCCTGCCTCTGATTCCCCGCCTCTGATTCCCCGCCTCTGATTCGCAACCTCAAATTCCCCACCTCTGATTCCCCATATCTGATTCCCCGCCTCTGTTTCCCTGCCTCTGATACCCGGCCTCTGTTTCCCCATATCTGATACCCCTCCTCTGATTCCCCAACTCTGATTCCCCGCCTCTGATTCCCCAGCTCTGATTTCCCGCCTTTTATTCCCGGCCTCTGATTCCCTGCCACTGATTCCCCGCCCCTGATTCCCCACCTCTGATTCCCCATATCTGATTCCCCGCCTCTGTTTCCCCAGCTCTGATTCCCCACCTCTGATTCCCCAGCTCTATTTCCCTGCCACTGATTCCCCGCCCCTGATTCCCCACCTCTGATTCCCCATATCTGATTCCCCGCCTCTGTTTCCCCAGCTCTGATTCCCTGCCTCTGATTCCCTGCCCTGATTCCCCATCTCTGTTTCACCGCCTTTGATTCGCCACCTCTGATTCCCCATATCTGATTCCCCGCCTCTGTTTCCCCGCCTCTGATTCCCTGCCTCTGATTCCCAACCTCTGATTCCACACCTCTGATTCCCCATATCTGATTCCCCGCCTCTATTTCCCCAGCTCTGATTCCCTGCCTCTGATTCCCTGCCCTGATTCCCCATCTCTGTTTCACCGCCTTTGATTCGCCACCTCTGATTCCCCATATCTGATTCCCCGCCTCTGTTTCCCCGCCTCTGATTCCCTGCCTCTGATTCCCAACCTCTGATTCCACACCTCTGATTCCCCATATCTGATTCCCCGCCTCTATTTCCCCATATCTGATTCCCCGCCTCTGATTCCCCAACTCTGATTCCCCGCCTCTGATTCCCCAGCTCTGATTCCCCGCCTCTGATTCCCGGCGTCCGATTCCCTGCCTCTGATTCCCCGCCTCTGATTCACCATCTCTGATTCCCCGCCTCTGATTCCCCGTGTCTGATTCCCTGCCTCTGATTCCCCGGCTCAGATTCCCCGCCTCTGATTCCCTGCCACTGATTCCCTGCCCCTGATTCCCCACCTCTGATTCCCCATATCTGATTCCCCGCCTCTGTTTCCCCGCCTCTGATTCCCCGCCTCTGATTCCCCATATCTGAATCCCTGCCTCTGATTCCCCAACTCTGATTCCCCGCCTCTGATTCCCCAGCTCTGAATCCCCGCCACTGATTCCCCGCGTCTGATTCCCTCCCTCTGATTCCCCGCCTTGATTCCCCATCTCTGATTCACAACCTCTGATTCCCCACCTCTGATTCCCCATATCTGATTCCCCGCCTCTGTTTCCCCGCCTCTGATTCCCCATATCTGATTCCCCGGCTCTGATTGCCCACCTCTGATTCCCCGCCTCTGATTCGCCAGCTCTGATTCCCCGCCTCTGAATCCCCGCATCTGATTCCCTGCCTCTGATTCCCCGCCTCTGATTCCCCATCTCTGATTCACCGCCTTTGATTCGCCACCTCTGATTCCCCATATCTGATTCCCCACCTCTGTTTCCCCGCCTCTGATTCCCCGCCTCTGATTCTCCATATCTCATTCCCCGCCTCTGAATCCCCATCTCTGATTCCCAGACTCTGATTCCCCACCTCTGATTCCCGGCCTCTTATTCCCAGCATCTGATTCCCGGCCTCTGATTCCCGGCCTCTGATTCCCCGCTTCTGATTCTGATTCCCTGCCTCTGATTCCACATCTCTGATTCCGCACATCTGATTCCCTGCCTCTGATTCCCCACCTCTGATTCCCCATATCTGATTCCCCGCCTCTGTTTTCCCGCCTCTGATTCCCCGCCTCTGTTTCCCCATATCTAATTCCCCACCTCTGATGCCCCAACTCTGATTCCCCACCTCTGATTCCCCAGCTCTGATTCCCCGCCTCTGATTCCCCGCATCCGATTCCCCATGTCTGATTCCTCGCCTCTGCTTCCCCGCCTCTGATTCCCCGCCTCTGTTTCCCCATATCTGATTCCCCGCCTCTGATTCCCCAGCTCTGATTCCCTGCCTCTGATTCCCCGCGTTCTATTCGCTGCCTCTGATTCCCCGCCTGTGATTCCCCATCTCTGATTCACCACCTCTGATTTCCCACCTCTGATTCCCCATATCTAATTCCCCGCCTCTGCTTGCCCGCCTCTCATTCCCCGCCTCTGTTTCCCCATATCTGATTCCCCGCCTCTGAATCCCCAACTCTGATTCCCTGCCTCTGATTCACCAGCTCTGATTCCCCGCCTTTGATTCCCCCCGTCTGATTCCCAGCCTCTGAATCCCTGTCTTATTTCCTGCCTCTGATTCCCCGCCTCTGATTCCCCATCTCTGATTCACTGCCTCTGATTCCCCACATCTGATTCCCCATCTCTGATTCCGCACAACCGATTCCCTGCCTCTGATTCCCCGACTCTGATTCCCCACCTCTGATTCCCCAGCTCTGATTCCCCGCCTCTGATTCCCCGCGTCTGATTCCCTGCCTGTGATTCCCCGCCTCTGATTCCCCATCTCTGATTCCCCACCTCTGATTCCTCGTGCCTGATTCCCTTCCTTTGATTCCCCGCCTCTGATTCCCCGCCTCTGATTCCCTGCCACTGATTCCCCGCCCCTGATTCCCCACCTCTGATTCCCCATATCTTATTCCCCGCCTCTGTTTCCCCCCCTCTGATTCCCAGCCTCTGATTCCCCATATCTAATTCCCCGCCTCTGATTCCCCATATCTGATTCCCCGCCTCTATTTCCCCATATCTGCTTCGCCACCTCTGATTCCCCAACTCTGATTCCCCGCCTCTGATTCCCCAGCTCTGATTTCCCGCCTCTGATTCCCGGCATCCGATTCCCTGCCTCTGATTCCCCGCCTCTGATTCCCCATCTCTGATTCCCCGCCTCTGATTCCCCATGTCTGATTCCCCGCCTCTGATTCCCCGCCTCTGATTCCCCATATCTGATTCCCCGCCTCTTTTTTCCCGCCTCTGATTCCCCAACTCTGATTCCCCATATCTGATTCCCCGCCTCTGATTCCCCAACTCTGATTCCCCGCCTCTGATTCCCCAGCTCTGAATCCCCGCCTCTGATTCCCCGCGTCTGATTCCCTGCCTCTGATTCCCCGCCTCTGATTCCCCATCTGTGATTCACAACCTCTGATGCCCAACCTCTTATTCCCCATATCTGATTCCCCGCCTCTGTTTCCCCGCCTCTGATTCCCCGCCTCTGATTCCCCATATCTGATTCCCCGCCTCTGATTGCCCACCTCTGATTCCCCGCCTCTGATTCCCCGCCTCTGATTCCCCGCCTCTTATTCCCCATCTCTGATTCACCACCTCTGATTCCCAGCCTCTGATTCCCCATCTCTGATTCCGCACATCCGATTCCCTGCCTATGATTCCCCACCTCTGATTCCCCGCCTCTGATTCCCCATATCTGATTCCCTGCCTCTGTTTCCCCGCCTCTGATTCCCCACCTCTGTTTCCCCATATCTGATTCCCCGCCTCTGATTCCCCAACTCTAATACCCCGCCTCTGATTCCCCAGCTCTGATTCCCCGCCTCTGATTCCCCGCATCTGATTCCCTGCCACTGATTCCCCGCCTCTGATTCCAGGCCTCTGATTCCCAGCATCTGATTCCGGCCTCTAATTCCCGGCCTCTGATTCCCTGCCTCTGATTCCCCATCTCTGATTCCGCACATCTGATTCCTTGCCTCTGATTCCCCACCTCTGATTCCCCATATCTGATTCCCCGCCTGGGTTTCCCCGCCTCTGATTCCCCGCCTCTGTTTCCCAATATCTAAGTCCCCGCCTCTGATTCCCCAAATCTGATTCCCCACCTCTGATTCCCCAGCTCTGATTCCCCGCCTCTGATTCCCCGCATCTGATTCCCTGCATCTGATTCCAAGCCTCTGATTCCCTGCCTCTGATTCCCAACCTCTGATTCCCCACCTCTGATTCCCCATATCTGATTCCCCGCCTCTGTTTCCCCGCCTCGGATTCCCCGCCTCTGTTTCCCCATATCTGATTCCCGGCCTCTGATTCTCCGCGTCTGATTCCCCGCCTCTGATTCCCTGCCTCTGATTCCCCATCTCCGAATTCGCACATCTGATTCCCTTCCTCTGATTCCCTGCCTCTGATTCCCCGCCTCTGATTCCCTGCCTCTGATTCCCAACCTCGGATTCCCCACCTCTGATTCCCCATATCTGATTCCCCGCCTCTGTTTCCCCGCCTCTGATTCCCCGCCTCTGATTCCCAACTCTGATTCCCCGCCTCTGATTCCCCAGCTCTGATTCCCCGTGTTTGATTCCCTGCCTCTGATTCCCTGCCCTGATTCCCCATCTCTGTTTCACCGCCTTTGATTCGCCACCTCTGATTCCCCATATCTGATTACCCGCCTCTGTTTCCCCGACTCTGATTCGCTGCCTCTGATTCCCAACCTCTGATTCCACACCTCTGATTCCCCATATCTGATTCCCCGCCTCTATTTCCCCATATCTGATTCCCCACCTCTGTTTCCCCGCCTCTGATTCCCCGCCTCTGATTCTCCATATCTCATTCCCCACCTCTGAATCCCCATCTCTGATTCCCAGACTCTGATTCCCCACCTCAGATTCCCGGCCTCTTATTCCCAGCATCTGATTCCCGGCCTCTGATTCCCGGCCTCTGATTCCCCGCTTCTGATTCTGATTTCCTGCCTCTGATTCCCCATCTCTGATTCCGCACATCTGATTCCCTGCCTCTGATTCCCCACCTCTGATTCCCCATATCTGATTCCCCGCCTCTGTTTCCCCGCCTCTGATTCCCCGCCTCTGTTTCCCCATATCTAATTCCCCACCTCTGATGCCCCAACTCTGATTCCCCACCTCTGATTCCCCAGCTCTGATTCCCCGCCTCTGATTCCCCGCATCCGATTCCCCATGTCTGATTCCCCGCCTCTGTTTCCCCGCCTCTGATTCCCCGCCTCTGTTTCCCCATATCTGATTCCCCGCCTCTGATTCCCCAGCTCTGATTCCCTGCCTCTGATTCCCCGCGTTCTATTCGCTGCCTCTGATTCCCCGCCTGTGATTCCCCATCTCTGATTCACCACCTCTGATTTCCCACCTCTGATTCCCCATATCTAATTCCCCGCCTCTGCTTGCCCGCCTCTCATTCCCCGCCTCTGTTTCCCCATATCTGATTCCCCGCCTCTGAATCCCCAACTCTGATTCCCTGCCTCTGATTCACCAGCTCTGATTCCCCGCCTTTGATTCCCCCCGTCTGATTCCCAGCCTCTGAATCCCTGTCTGATTTCCTGCCTCTGATTTCCCGCCTCTGATTCCCGGCATCCGATTCCCTGCCTCTGATTCCCCGCCTCTGATTCCCCATCTCTGATTCCCCGCCTCTGATTCCCCGTGTCTGATTCCCTGCCTCTGATTCCCCGCCTCTGATTCCCCATATCTGATTCCCCGCCTCTGTTTTCCCGCCTCTGATTCCCTGCCTCTGATTCCCCATATCTGATTCCCCGCCTCTGATTCCCCAACTCTGATTCCCCGCCTCTGATTCCCCAGCTCTGAATCCCCGCCTCTGATTCCCTGCGTCTGATTCCCTGCCTCTGATTCCCCGCCTCTGATTCCCCATCTGTGATTCACAACCTCTGATTCCCCGTCTCTGATTCCCCATATCTGATTCCCCGCCTCTGATTGCCCACCTCTGATTCCCCGCGTCTGATTCCCCGCCTCTGATTCCCCGCCTCTGATTCCCCATCTCTGATTCACCACCTCTGATTCCCTGCCTCTGATTCCCCATCTCTGATTCCGCACATCCGATTCCCTGCCTATGATTCCCCACCTCTGATTCCCCGCCTCTGATTCCCCATATCTGATTCCCTGCCTCTGTTTCCCCGCCTCTGATTCCCCACCTCTGTTTCCCCATATCTGATTCCCCGCCTCTGATTCCCCAACTCTAATACCCCGCCTCTGATTCCCCAGCTCTGATTCCCCGCCTCTGATTCCCCGCATCTGATTCCCTGCCTCTGATTCCCCGCCTCTGATTCCAGGCCTCTGATTCCCAGCATCTGATTCCGGCCTCTAATTCCCGGCCTCTGATTCCCTGCTTCTGATTCTGATTCCCTGCCTCTGATTCCCCATCTCTGATTCCGCACATCTGATTCCTTGCCTCTGATTCCCCACCTCTGATTCCCCATATCTGATTCCCCGCCTGGGTTTCCCCGCCTCTGATTCTCCGCCTCTGTTTCCCAATATCTAAGTCCCCGCCTCTGATTCCCCAAATCTGATTCCCCACCTCTGATTCCCCAGCTCTGATTCCCCGCCTCTGATTCCCCGCCTCTGATTCCCCGCCTCTGATTCCCTGCCTCTGATTCCCAACCTCTGATTCCACACCTCTGATTCCCCATATCTGATTCCCCGCCTCTATTTCCCCATATCTGATTCCCCGCCCCTGATTCCCCAACTCTGATTCCCCGCCTCTGATTCCCCAGCTCTGATTCCCCGACTCTGATTCCCGGAGTCCGATTCCCTGCCTCTGATTCCCCGCCTCTGATTCCCCATCTCTGATTCCCCGCCTATGATTCCCCGTGTCTGATTCCCTGCCTCTGATTCCCCGCCTCTGATTCCCCGCCTCTGATTCGCCACCTCTGATTCCCTATATCTGATTCCCTGCCTCTGATTCCCCAACTCTGATTCACCGCCTCTGATTCCCCAGCTCTGAATCCCCGCCTCTGATTCCCCGCGTCTGATTCCCTGCCTCTGATTCCCCGCCTTGATTCCCCATCTCTGATTCACAACCTCTGATTCCCCACCTCTGATTCCCTATATTTGATTCCCCGCCTCTGTTTCCCCGCCTCTGATTCACTGCCACTGATTCCCTGCCCCTGATTCACCAATTCTGATTCCCCATCTCTGATTCCGCACAACCGATTCCCTGCCTATGATTCCCCGACTCTGATTCCCCACCTCTGATTCCCCAGCTCTGATTCCCCGCCTCTGATTCCCCGCGTCTGATTCCCTGCCTGTGATTCCCCGCCTCTGATTCCCCATCTCTGATTCCCCACCTCTGATTCCCCGTGTCTGATTCCCCGCCTCTGATTCCCCATATCTGATTCCCCGCCTCTATTTCCCCATATCTGTTTCTCCGCCTCTGATTCCCCAACTCTGATTCCCCGCCTCTGATTCCCCAGCTCTGATTTTCCGCCTCTGATTCCCGGCATCCGATTCCCTGCCTCTGATTCCCCGCCTCTGATTCCCCAGCTCTGATTCCCTGCCACTGATTCCCCGCCCCTGATTCCCCGCCTCTGTTTCCCCAGCTCTGATTCCCTGCCTCTGATTCCCTGCCCTGATTCCCCATCTCTGTTTCACCGCCTTTGATTCGCCACCTCTGATTCCCCATATCTGATTCCCCGCCTCTGTTTCCCCGCCTCTGATTCCCTGCCTCTGATTCCCAACCTCTGATTCCACACCTCTGATTCCCCATATCTGATTCCCCTCCTCTATTTCCCCATATCTGATTCCCCGCCTCTGAGTCCCCAACTGTGATTCCCCGCCTCTGATTCCCCAGCTCTGATTCCCCGCCTCTGATTCCCGGCGTCCGATTCCCTTCCTCTGATTCCCCGCCTCTGATTCCCCATCTCTGATTCACCACCTCTGATTCCCCACCTCTGATTCCCCATATCTAATTCCCCGCCTCTGTTTTCCCGCCTCTGATTCACCGCCTCCGTTTCCCCATATCTGATTCCCCGCCTCTGATTCCCTGCCTCTGATTCCCCATATCTGATTCCCCGCCTCTGATTCCCCAACTCTGATTCCCTGCCTCATATTCCCCAGCTCTGATTCCCCGCCTTTGATTCCCCCCGTCTGATTCCCAGCCTCTGAATCCCCGTGTCTGATTTCCTGCCTCTGATTCCCCGCCTCTGATTCCCCATCTCTGATTCACCGCCTCTGATTCCCCACCTCTGATTCCCCATCTCTGATTCCGCACATCCAATTCCCTGCCTCTGATTCCCCAACTCTGATTCCCCACCTCTGATTCCCCAGCTCTGATTCCCCGCCTCTGATTCCCCGCCTCTGATTCCCTGCCTCTGATTCCCCATATCTGATTCCCCGCCTCTGATTCCCCAACTCTGATTCCCCGCTTCTGATTCCCCAGCTCTGAATCCCCGCCTCTGATTCCCCGCGTCTGATACCCTGCCTCTGATTCCCCGCCTCTAATTCCCCATCTGTGATTCACAACTTCTGATGCCCCACCTCTGATTCCCCATATCTGATTCCCCGCCTCTGTTTCCCCGCCTCTGATTCCCCGCCTCTGATTCCCCATATCTGATTCCCCGCCTCTGATTGCCCACCTCTGATTCCCCGCGTCTGATTCCCTGCCTCTGATTCCCCGCCTCTGATTCCCCATAACTGATTCACCACCTCTCATTCCCGGCCTCTGATTCCCCATCTCTGATTCCGCACATCCGATTCCCTGCCTATGATTCCCCACCTCTGATTCCCCGCCTCTGATTCCCCATATCTGATTCCCTGCCTCTGTTTCCCCGCCTCTGATTCCCCACCTCTGTTTCCCCATATCTGATTCCCCGCCTCTGATTCCCCAACTCTAATACCCTGCCTCTGATTCCCCAGCTCTGATTCCCCGCCTCTGATTCCCCGCATCTGATTCCCTGCCTCTGATTCCCCGCCTCTGATTCCAGGCCTCTGATTCCCAGCATCTGATTCCGGCCTCTGATTCCCGGCCTCTGATTCCCTGCTTCTGATTCTGATTCCCTGCCTCTGATTCCCCATCTCTGATTCCGCACATCTGATTCCCTGCCTCTGATTCCCAACCTCTGATTCCCCATATCTGATTACCCGCCTCTGTTTCCCCGCCTCTGATTCCCCGCCTCTGTTTCCCCATATCTGATTCCCCGACTCTGATTCCCCAACTCTGATTCCCCTCCTCTAATTCGCCAGCTATGATTCCCCGCCTCTGATTCCCTGCGTCTGATTCCCTGCATCTGATTCCCAGCCTCTGATTCCCCTTCTCTGATTCACCACCTCTGAATCCCCACCTCTGATTCCCCATCTCTGATTCCGCACACCCGATTCCCTGCCTCTGATTCCCCGCCTCTGATTCCCCGCCTCTGATTCGCAACCTCTAATTCCCCACCTCTGATTCCCCATATCTGATTCCCCGCCTCTGTTTCCCTGCCTCTGATTCCCGGCCTCTGTTTCCCCATATCTGATTCCCCTCCTCTGATTCCCCAACTCTGATTCCCCGCCTCTGATTCCCCAGCTCTGATTCCCCGCCTCTGTTTCCCCAGCTCTGATTCCCTGCCTCTGATTCCCCGCCTCTGATTCCCCATCTCTGTTTCACCGCCTTTGATTCGCCACCTCTGATTCCCCATATCTGATTCCCCACCTCTGTTTCCCCGCCTCTGATTCCCTGCCTCTGATTCCAAACCTCTGATTCCACACCTCTGATTCCCCATATCTGATTCCCCGCCTCTATTTCCCCATATCTGATTCCCCGCCTCTGATTCCCCAACTCTGATTCCCCGCCTCTGATTCCCCAGCTCTGATTCCCCGCCTCTGATTCCCGGCATCCGATTCCCTGCCTCTGATTCCCCGCCTCTGATTCCCCATCTCTGATTCCCCGCCTCTGATTCCCCGTGTCTGATTCCCAGCCTCTGATTCCCCTCCTCAGATTCCCCGCCTCTGATTCCCTGCCACTGATTCCCTGCCCCTGATTCCCCACCTCTGATTCCCCATATCTGATTCCCCACCTCTGTTTCCCCGCCTCTGATTCCCCGCCTCTGATTCCCCATATCTGATTCCCTGCCTCTGATTCCCCAACTCTGATTCCCCGCCTCTGATTCCCCAGCTCTGAATCCCCGCCTCTGATTCCCCGCGTCTGATTCCCTCCCTCTGATTCCCCGCCTTGATTCCCCATCTCTGATTCACAACCTCTGATTCCCCACCTCTGATTCCCCATATCTGATTCCCCGCCTCTGTTTCCCCGCCTCTGATTCCCCGCCTCTGATTCCCCATATCTGATTCCCCGGCTCTGATTGCCCACCTCTGATTCCCCGCCTCTGATTCGCCACCTCTGATTCCCCGCCTCTGAATCCCCGCATCTGATTCCCTGCCTCTGATTCCCCGCCTCTGATTCCCCATCTCTGATTCACCGCCTTTGATTCGCCACCTCTGATTCCCCATATCTGATTCCCCTCCTCTGTTTCCCCGCCCCTGATTCCCCGCCTCTGATTCTCCATATCTCATTCCCCGCCTCTGAATCCCCATCTCTGATTCCCAGACTCTGATTCCCCACCTCTGATTCCCGGCCTCTTATTCCCAGCATCTGATTCCCCATATCTGATTCCCCGCCTCTGTTTCCCTGCCTCTGATTCCGGCCTCTGTTTCCCTATATCTGATTCCCCTCCTCTGATTCCCAAACTCTGATTCCCCGCCTCTGATTCCCCAGCTCTGATTCCCCGCCTTTTATTCCCGGCCTCTGATTCCCTGCCACTGATTCCCCGCCCCGGATTCCCCACCTCTGATTCTCCATATCTGATTCCCCGCCTCTGTTTCCCCAGCTCTGATTCCCTGCCTCTGATTCCCTGCCCTGATTCCCCATCTCTGTTTCACCGCATTTGATTCGCCACCTCTAATTCCCCATATCTGATTCCCCGCCTCTGTTTCCCCGCCTCTTATTCCCTGCCTCTGATTCCCAACCTCTGATTCCACACCTCTGATTCCCCATATCTGATTCCCCGCTTCTATTTCCCCATATCAGATTCCCCGCCTCTGATTCCCCAACTCTGATTCCCCGCCTCTGATTCCCCAGCTCTGATTCCCCGCCTCTGATTCCCGGCGTCCGATTCCCTGCCTCTGATTCCCCGCCTCTGATTCCCCATCTCTGATTCACCACCTCTGATTCCCCACCTCTGATTCCCCATATCTAATTCCCCGCATCTGTTTTCCCGCCTCTGATTCCCCGCCTCTGTTTCCCCATATCTGATTCCCCGCCTCTGAATCCCCAACTCTGATTCCCTGCCTCAGATTCCCCAGCTCTGATTCCCCGCCTTTGATTCCCCCCGTCTGATTCCCAGCCTCTGAATCCCCGTGTCTGATTTCCTGCCTCTGATTCCCCGCCTCTGATTCCCCATCTCTGATTCACCGCCTCTGATTCCCCACCTCTGATTCCCCAGCTCTGATTCCCCGCCTCAGATTCCCCGCGTCTGATTCCCTGCCTCTGATTCCCCGCCTCTGATTCCCTGCCTCTGATTCCCCATATCTGATTCCCTGCCTCTGATTCCCCGCCTCTAATTCCCCATCTGTGATTCACAACCTCTGATGCCCCACCTCTGATTCCTCATATCTGATTCCCCGCCTCTGTTTCCCCGCCTCTGATTCCCCGCCTCTGATTCCCCATATCTGATTCCCCGCCTCTGATTGCCCACCTCTGATTCCCCGCGTCTGATTCACTGCCTCTTATTCCCCGCCTCTGATTCCCGATATCTGATTCACCACCTCTCATACCCGGCCTCTGATTCCCCATCTCTGATTCCGCACATCCGATTCCCTGCCTATGATTCCCCACCTCTGATTCCCACCTCTGATTCCCCATATCTGATTCCCTGCCTCTGTTTCCCCGCCTCTGATTCCCCACCTCTGTTTCCCCATATCTGATTCCCCGCCTCTGATTCCCCAACTCTAATACCCTGCCTCTGATTCCCCAGCTCTGATTCCCCGCCTCTGATTCCCCGCATCAGATTCCCTGCCTCTGATTCCCCGCCTCTGATTCCAGGCCTCTGATTCCCAGCATCTGATTCCGGCCTCTGATTCCCGGCCTCTGATTCCCTGCTTCAGATTCTGATTCCCTGCCTCTGATTCCCCATCTCTGATTCCGCACATCTGTTTCCCTGCCTCTGATTCCCGGCCTCTGTTTCCCCATATCTGATTCCCCTCCTCTGATTCCACAACTCTGATTCCCCGCCTCTGTTTCCCCGCCTCTGATTCCCCGCCTCTGATTCCCCATATCTGATTCCCCGCCTCTGATTGCCCACCTCTGATTCCCCGCGTCTGATTCACTGCCTCTGATTCCCCGCCTCTGATTCCCCATATCTGATTCACCACCTCTCATTCCCGGCCTCTGATTCCCTGCCTCTGATTCCCCATATCTGATTCCCCGCCTCTGATTCCCCAACTCTGATTCCCCGCTTCTGATTCCCCAGCTCTGAATCCCCGCCTCTGATTCCCCGCGTCTGATACCCTGCCTCTGATTCCCCGCCTCTAATTCCCCATCTGTGATTCACAACTTCTGATGCCCCACCTCTGATTCCCCATATCTGATTCCCCGCCTCTGTTTCCCCGCCTCTGATTCCCCGCCTCTGATTCCCCATATCTGATTCCCCGCCTCTGATTGCCCACCTCTGATTCCCCGCGTCTGATTCCCTGCCTCTGATTCTTCGCCTCTGATTCCCCATAACTGATTCACCACCTCTCATTCCCGGCCTCTGATTCCCCATCTCTGATTCCGCACATCCGATTCCCTGCCTATGATTCCCCACCTCTGATTCCCCGCCTCTGATTCCCCATATCTGATTCCCTGCCTCTGTTTCCCCGCCTCTGATTCCCCACCTCTGTTTCCCCATATCTGATTCCCCGCCTCTGATTCCCCAACTCTAATACCCTGCCTCTGATTCCCCAGCTCTGATTCCCCGCCTCTCATTCCCCGCATCTGATTCCCTGCCTCTGATTCCCCGCCTCTGATTCCAGGCCTCTGATTCCCAGCATCTGATTCCGGCCTCTGATTCCCGGCCTCTGATTCCCTGCTTCTGATTCTGATTCCCTGCCTCTGATTCCCCATCTCTGATTCCGCACATCTGATTCCCTGCCTCTGATTCCCAACCTCTGATTCCCCATATCTGATTACCCGCCTCTGTTTCCCCGCCTCTGATTCCCCGCCTCTGTTTCCCCATATCTGATTCCCCGACTCTGATTCCCCAACTCTGATTCCCCTCCTCTAATTCGCCAGCTATGATTCCCCGCCTCTGATTCCCTGCGTCTGATTCCCTGCCTCTGATTCCCAGCCTCTGATTCCCCTTCTCTGATTCACCACCTCTGAATCCCCACCTCTGATTCCCCATCTCTGATTCCGCACACCCGATTCCCTGCCTCTGATTCCCCGCCTCTGATTCCCCGCCTCTGATTCGCAACCTCTAATTCCCAACCTCTGATTCCCCATATCTGATTCCCCGCCTCTGTTTCCCTGCCTCTGATTCCCGGCCTCTGTTTCCCCATATCTGATTCCCCTCCTCTGATTCCCCAACTCTGATTCCCCGCCTCTGATTCCCCAGCTCTGATTCCCCGCCTTTTATTCCCGGCCTCTGATTCCATGCCACTGATTCCCCGCCCCTGATTCCCCACCTCTGATTCCCCATATCTGATTCCCTGCCTCTGTTTCCCCAGCTCTGATTCCCTGCCTCTGATTCCCCGCCTCTGATTCCCCATCTCTGTTTCACCGCCTCTGATTCCCCGCCTCTGATTCCCAGCCTCTAATTCCACACCTCTGATTCCCCGCCTCTTATTCCCGGCCTCTGATTTCCCGCATCTGATTCCCTGCCTCTGATTCCCCGCCTCTGATACCCCGCCTCTGAATCTCCATATCTGATTCCCTGCATCTGATTCCCCAACTCTGATTCCCCGCCTCTGATTCCCCAGCTCTGATTCCCCGCATCTGATTCCCCGCATCTGAATCCCCGCCTCTGATTCCCCGCCTCTGATTCCCCATCTCTGATTCCCCGCCTCTGATTCCCCGTGTCTGATTCCCAGCCTCTGATTCCCCTCCTCAGATTCCCCGCCTCTGATTCCCTGCCACTGATTCCCTGCCCCTGATTCCCCACCTCTGATTCCCCATATCTGATTCCCCGCCTCTGTTTCCCCGCCTCTGCTTCCCCGCCTCTGATTCCCCATATCTGATTCCCTGCCTCTGATTTCCCAACTCTGATTCCCCGCCTCTGATTCCCCAGCTCTGAATCCCCGCCTCTGATTCCCCGCGTCTGATTCCCTCCCTCTGATTCCCCGCCTTGATTCCCCATCTCTGATTCACAACCTCTGATTCCCCACCTCTGATTCCCCATATCTGATTCCCCGCCTCTGTTTCCCCGCCTCTGATTCCCCGCCTCTGATTCCCCATATCTGATTCCCCGGCTCTGATTGCCCACCTCTGATTCCCCGCCTCTGATTCGCCAGCTCTGATTCCCCGCCTCTGAATCCCCGCATCTGATTCCCTGCCTCTGATTCCCCGCCTCTGATTCCCCATCTCTGATTCACCGCCTTTGATTCGCCACCTCTGATTCCCCATATCTGATTCCCCACCTCTGTTTCCCCGCCCCTGATTCCCCGCCTCTGATTCTCCATATCTCATTCCCCGCCTCTGAATCCCCATCTCTGATTCCCAGACTCTGATTCCCCACCTCTGATTCCCGGCCTCTTATTCCCAGCATCTGATTCCCCATATCTGATTCCCCGCCTCTGTTTCCCTGCCTCTGATTCCGGCCTCTGTTTCCCTATATCTGATTCCCCTCCTCTGATTCCCCAACTCTGATTCCCCGCCTCTGATTCCCCAGCTCTGATTCCCCGCCTTTTATTCCCGGCCTCTGATTCCCTGCCACTGATTCCCCGCCCCGGATTCCCCACCTCTGATTCTCCATATCTGATTCCCCGCCTCTGTTTCCCCAGCTCTGATTCCCTGCCTCTGATTCCCTGCCCTGATTCCCCATCTCTGTTTCACCGCATTTGATTCGCCACCTCTAATTCCCCATATCTGATTCCCCGCCTCTGTTTCCCCGCCTCTTATTCCCTGCCTCTGATTCCCAACCTCTGATTCCACACCTCTGATTCCCCATATCTGATTCCCCGCTTCTATTTCCCCATATCTGATTCCCCGCCTCTGATTCCCCAACTCTGATTCCCCGCCTCTGATTCCCCAGCTCTGATTCCCCGCCTCTGATTCCCGGCGTCCGATTCCCTGCCTCTGATTCCCCGCCTCTGATTCCCCATCTCTGATTCACCACCTCTGATTCCCCACCTCTGATTCCCCATATCTAATTCCCCGCATCTGTTTTCCCGCCTCTGATTCCCCGCCTCTGTTTCCCCATATCTGATTCCCCGCCTCTGAATCCCCAACTCTGATTCCCTGCCTCAGATTCCCCAGCTCTGATTCCCCGCCTTTGATTCCCCCCGTCTGATTCCCAGCCTCTGAATCCCCGTGTCTGAATTCCTGCCTCTGATTCCCCGCCTCTGATTCCCCATCTCTGATTCACCGCCTCTGATTCCCCACCTCTGATTCCCCAGCTCTGATTCCCCGCCTCAGATTCCCCGCGTCTGATTCCCTGCCTCTGATTCCCCGCCTCTGATTCCCTGCCTCTGATTCCCCATATCTGATTCCGCGCCTCTGATTCCCCAACTCTGATTCCCCGCTTCTGATTCCCCAGCTCTGAATCCCCGACTCTGATTCCCCGAGTCTGATTCCCTGCCTCTGATTCCCCGCCTCTAATTCCCCATCTGTGATTCACAACCTCTGATGCCCCACCTCTGATTCCTCATATCTGATTCCCCGCCTCTGTTTCCCCGCCTCTGATTCCCCGCCTCTGATTCCCCATATCTGATTCCCCGCCTCTGATTGCCCACCTCTGATTCCCCGCGTCTGATTCACTGCCTCTTATTCCCCGCCTCTGATTCCCCATATCTGATTCACCACCTCTCATACCCGGCCTCTGATTCCCCATCTCTGATTCCGCACATCCGATTCCCTGCCTATGATTCCCCACCTCTGATTCCCACCTCTGATTCCCCATATCTGATTCCCTGCCTCTGTTTCCCCGCCTCTGATTCCCCACCTCTGTTTCCCCATATCTGATTCCCCGCCTCTGATTCCCCAACTCTAATACCCTGCCTCTGATTCCCCAGCTCTGATTCCCCGCCTCTGATTCCCCGCATCAGATTCCCTGCCTCTGATTCCCCGCCTCTGATTCCAGGCCTCTGATTCCCAGCATCTGATTCCGGCCTCTGATTCCCGGCCTCTGATTCCCTGCTTCAGATTCTGATTCCCTGCCTCTGATTCCCCATCTCTGATTCCGCACATCTGTTTCCCTGCCTCTGATTCCCGGCCTCTGTTTCCCCATATCTGATTCCCCTCCTCTGATTCCCCAACTCTGATTCCCCGCCTCTGTTTCCCCGCCTCTGATTCCCCGCCTCTGATTCCCCATATCTGATTCCCCGCCTCTGATTGCCCACCTCTGATTCCCCGCGTCTGATTCACTGCCTCTGATTCCCCGCCTCTGATTCCCCATATCTGATTCACCACCTCTCATTCCCGGCCTCTGATTCCCCATCTCTGATTCCGCACATCCGATTCCCTGCCTATGATTCCCCACCTCTGATTCCCGCCTCTGATTCCCCATATCTGATTCCCTGCCTCTGTTTCCCCGCCTCTGATTCCCCACCTCTGTTTCCCCATATCTGATTCCCCGCCTCTGATTCCCCAACTCTAATACCCTGCCTCTGATTCCCCAGCTCTGATTCCCCGCCTCTGATTCCCCGCATCAGATTCCCTGCCTCTGATTCCCCGCCTCTGATTCCAGGCCTCTGATTCCCAGCATCTGATTCTGGCCTCTGATTCCCGGCCTCTGATTCCCTGCTTCAGATTCTGATTCCCTGCCTCTGATTCCCCATCTCTGATTCCGCACATCTGATTCCCTGCCTCTGATTCCCCACCTCTGATTCCCCATATCTGATTCCCCGCCTCTGTTTCCCCGCCTCTGATTCCCCGCCTCTGTTTCCCCATATCTGATTCCCCGCCTCTGATTCCCCAACTCTGATTCCCCTCCACTAATTCGCCAGCTATGATTCCCCGCCTCTGATTCCCTGCGTCTGATTCCCTGTCTCTGATTCCCAGCCTCTGATTCCCCTTTTCTGATTCACCACCTCTGAATCCCCACCTCTGATTCCCCATATCCGATTCCCTGCCTCTGATTCCCCGCCTCTGATTCCCCGCCTCTGAATCGCAACCTCAAATTCCCCACCTCTGATTCCCCACCTCTGATTCCCCATATCTAATTCCCCGCCTCTGTTTTCCCGCCTCTGATTCCCCGCCTCTGTTTCCCCATATCTGATTCCCCGCCTCTGAATCCCCAACTCTGATTCCCTGCCTCAGATTCCCCAGCTCTGATTCCCCGCCTTTGATTCCCCCCGTCTGATTCCCAGCCTCTGAATCCCCGTGTCTGATTTCCTGCCTCTGATTCCCCGCCTCTGATTCCCCATCTCTGATTCACCGCCTCTGATTCCCCACCTCTGATTCCCCAACTCTGATTCCGCACATCCAATTCCCTGCCTCTGATTCCCCAACTCTGATTCCCCACCTCTGATTCCCCAGCTCTGATTCCCCGCCTCAGATTCCCCGCGTCTGATTCCCTGCCTCTGATTCCCCGCCTCTGATTCCCTGCCTCTGATTCCCCATCTGTGATTCACAACCTCTGATGCCCCACCTCTGATTCCCCATATCTGATTCCCCGCCTCTGTTTCCCCGCCTCTGATTCCCCGCCTCTGATTCCCCATATCTGATTCCCCGCCTCTGATTGCCCACCTCTGATTCCCCGCGTCTGATTCACTGCCTCTTATTCCCCGCCTCTGATTCCCCATATCTGATTCACCACCTCTCATTCCCGGCCTCTGATTCCCCATCTCTGATTCCGCACATCCGATTCCCTGCCTATGATTCCCCACCTCTGATTCCCACCTCTGATTCCCCATATCTGATTCCCTGCCTCTGTTTCCCCGCCTCTGATTCCCCACCTCTGTTTCCCCATATCTGATTCCCCGCCTCTGATTCCCCAACTCTAATACCCTGCCTCTGATTCCCCAGCTCTGATTCCCCGCCTCTGATTCCCCGCATCAGATTCCCTGCCTCTGATTCCCCGCCTCTGATTCCAGGCCTCTGATTCCCAGCATCTGATTCCGGCCTCTGATTCCCGGCCTCTGATTCCCTGCTTCAGATTCTGATTCCCTGCCTCTGATTCCCCATCTCTGATTCCGCACATCTGATTCCCTGCCTCTGATTCCCCACCTCTGATTCCCCATATCTGATTCCCCGCCTCTGTTTCCCCGCCTCTGATTCCCCGCCTCTGTTTCCCCATATCTGATTCCCCGCCTCTGATTCCCCAACTCTGATTCCCCTCCACTAATTCGCCAGCTATGATTCCCCGCCTCTGATTACCTGCGTCTGATTCCCTGCCTCTGATTCCCAGCCTCTGATTCCCCTTTTCTGATTCACCACCTCTGAATCCCCACCTCTGATTCCCCATATCCGATTCCCTGCCTCTGATTCCCCGCCTCTGATTCGCAACCTCAAATTCCCCGCCTCTGATTCCCCGCCTCTGTTTCCCCATATCTGATTCCCCGACTCTGATTCCCCAACTCTGATTCCCCTCCTCTAATTCGCCAGCTATGATTCCCCGCCTCTGATTCCCTGCGTCTGATTCCCTGCCTCTGATTCCCCGCCTCTGATTCGCAACCTCTAATTCCCCACCTCTGATTCCCCATATCTGATTCCCCGCCTCTGTTTCCCTGCCTCTGATTCCCGGCCTCTGTTTCCCCATATCTGATTCCCCTCCTCTGATTCCCCAACTCTGATTCCCCGCCTCTGATTCCCCAGCTCTGATTCCCCGCCTTTTATTCCCGGCCTCTGATTCCCTGCCACTGATTCCCCGCCCCTGATTCCCCACCTCTGATTCCCCATATCTGATTCCCCGCCTCTGTTTCCCCAGCTCTGATTCCCTGCCTCTGATTCCCCGCCTCTGATTCCCCATCTCTGTTTCACCGCCTTTGATTCGCCACCTCTGATTCCCCATATCTGATTCCCCGCCTCTGTTTCCCCGCCTCTGATTCCCTGCCTCTGATTCCCAACCTCTGATTCCACACCTCTGATTCCCCATATCTGATTCCCCGCCTCTATTTCCCCATATCTGATTCCCCGCCTCTGATTCCCCAACTCTGATTCCCCGCCTCTGATTCCCCAGCTCTGATTCCCCGCCTCTGATTATCGGCATCCGATTCCCTGCCTCTGATTCCCCGCCTCTGATTCCCCATCTCTGATTCCCCGCCTCTGATTCCCCGTGTCTGATTCCCAGCCTCTGATTCCCCTCCTCAGATTCCCCGCCTCTGATTCCCTGCCACTGATTCCCTGCCCCTGATTCCCCACCTCTGATTCCCCATATCTGATTCCCCGCCTCTGTTTCCCCGCCTCTGATTCCCCGCCTCTGATTCCCCATATCTGATTCCCTGCCTCTGATTCCCCAACTCTGATTCCCCGCCTCTGATTCCCCAGCTCTGAATCCCCGCCTCTGATTCCCCGCGTCTGATTCCCTCCCTCTGATTCCCCGCCTTGATTCCCCATCTCTGATTCACAACCTCTGATTCCCCACCTCTGATTCCCCATATCTGATTCCCCGCCTCTGTTTCCCCGCCTCTGATTCCCCGCCTCTGATTCCCCATATCTGATTCCCCGGCTCTGATTGCCCACCTCTGATTCCCCGCCTCTGATTCGCAAGCTCTGATTCCCCGCCTCTGAATCCCCTCATCTGATTCCCTGCCTCTGATTCCCCGCCTCTGATTCCCCTTCTCTGATTCACCGCCTTTGATTCGCCACCTCTGATTCCCCATATCTGATTCCCCACCTAAGTTTCCCCGCCCCTGATTCCCCGCCTCTGATTCTCCATATCTCATTCCCCGCCTCTGAATCCCCATCTCTGATTCCCAGACTCTGATTCCCCACCTCTGATTCCCGGCCTCTTATTCCCAGCATCTGATTCCCCATATCTGATTCCCCGCCTCTGTTTCCCTGCCTCTGATTCCGGCCTCTGTTTCCCTATATCTGATTCGCCTCCTCTGATTCCCCAACTCTGATTCCCCGCCTCTGATTCCCCAGCTCTGATTCCCCGCCTTTTATTCCCGGCCTCTGATTCCCTGCCACTGATTCCCCGCCCCGGATTCCCCACCTCTGATTCTCCATATCTGATTCCCCGCCTCTGTTTCCCCAGCTCTGATTCCCTGCCTCTGATTCCCTGCCCAGATTCCCCATCTCTGTTTCACCGTATTTGATTCGCCACCTCTAATTCCCCATATCTGATTCCCCGCCTCTGTTTCCCCGCCTCTTATTCCCTGCCTCTGATTCCCAACCTCTGATTCCACACCTCTGATTCCCCATATCTGATTCCCCGCTTCTATTTCCCCATATCTGATTCCCCGCCTCTGATTCCCCAACTCTGATTCCCCGCCTCTGATTCCCCAGCTCTGATTCCCCGCCTCTGATTCCCGGCGTCCGATTCCCTGCCTCTGATTCCCCGCCTCTGATTCCCCATCTCTGATTCACCACCTCTGATTCCCCACCTCTGATTCCCCATATCTAATTCCCCGCCTCTGTTTTCCCGCCTCTGATTCCACGCCTCTGTTTCCCCATATCTGATTCCCCGCCTCTGAATCCCCAACTCTGATTCCCTGCCTCAGATTCCCCAGCTCTGATTCCCCGCCTTTGATTCCCCCCGTCTGATTCCCAGCCTCTGAATCCCCGTGTCTGATTTCCTGCCTCTGATTCCCCGCCTCTGATTCCCCATCTCTGATTCACCGCCTCTGATTCCCCACCTCTGATTCCCCATCTCTGATTCCGCACATCCAATTCCCTGCCTCTGATTCCCCAACTCTGATTCCCCACCTCTGATTCCCCAGCTCTGATTCCCCGCCTCAGATTCCCCGCGTCTGATTCCCTGCCTCTGATTCCCCGCCTCTGATTCCCTGCCTCTGATTCCCCATATCTGATTCCCCGCCTCTGATTCCCCAACTCTGATTCCCCGCTTCTGATTCCCCAGCTCTGAATCCCCGACTCTGATTCCCCGAGTCTGATTCCCTGCCTCTGATTCCCCGCCTCTAATTCCCCATCTGTGATTCACAACCTCTGATGCCCCACCTCTGATTCCCCATATCTGATTCCCCGCCTCTGTTTCCCCGCCTCTGATTCCCCGCCTCTGATTCCCCATATCTGATTCCCCGCCTCTGATTGCCCACCTCTGATTCCCCGCGTCTGATTCACTGCCTCTGATTCCCCGCCTCTGATTCCCCATATCTGATTCACCACCTCTCATTCCCGGCCTCTGATTCCCCATCTCTGATTCCGCACATCCGATTCCCTGCCTATGATTCCCCACCTCTGATTCCCGCCTCTGATTCCCCATATCTGATTCCCTGCCTCTGTTTCCCCGCCTCTGATTCCCCACCTCTGTTTCCCCATATCTGATTCCCCGCCTCTGATTCCCCAACTCTAATACCCTGCCTCTGATTCCCCAGCTCTGATTCCCCGCCTCTGATTCCCCGCATCAGATTCCCTGCCTCTGATTCCCCGCCTCTGATTCCAGGCCTCTGATTCCCAGCATCTGATTCTGGCCTCTGATTCCCGGCCTCCGATTCCCTGCTTCAGATTCTGATTCCCTGCCTCTGATTCCCCATCTCTGATTCCGCACATCTGATTCCCTGCCTCTGATTCCCCACCTCTGATTCCCCATATCTGATTCCCCGCCTCTGTTTCCCCGCCTCTGATTCCCCGCCTCTGTTTCCCCATATCTGATTCCCCGCCTCTGATTCCCCAACTCTGATTCCCCTCCACTAATTCGCCAGCTATGATTCCCCGCCTCTGATTCCCTGCGTCTGATTCCCTGTCTCTGATTCCCAGCCTCTGATTCCCCTTTTCTGATTCACCACCTCTGAATCCCCACCTCTGATTCCCCATATCCGATTCCCTGCCTCTGATTCCCCGCCTCTGATTCCCCGCCTCTGATTAGCAACCTCAAATTCCCCACCTCTGATTCCCCACCTCTGATTCCCCATATCTAATTCCCCGCCTCTGTTTTCCCGCCTCTGATTCCCCGCCTCTGTTTCCCCATATCTGATTCCCCGCCTCTGAATCCCCAACTCTGATTCCCTGCCTCAGATTCCCCAGCTCTGATTCCCCGCCTTTGATTCCCCCCGTCTGATTCCCAGCCTCTGAATCCCCGTGTCTGATTTCCTGCCTCTGATTCCCCGCCTCTGATTCCCCATCTCTGATTCACCGCCTCTGATTCCCCACCTCTGATTCCCCATCTCTGATTCCGCACATCCAATTCCCTGCCTCTGATTCCCCAACTCTGTTTCCCCACCTCTGATTCCCCAGCTCTGATTCCCCGCCTCAGATTCCCCGCGTCTGATTCCCTGCCTCTGATTCCCCGCCTCTGATTCCCTGCCTCTGATTCCCCATATCTGATTCCCTGCCTCTGATTCCCCAACTCTGATTCCCCGCTTCTGATTCCCCAGCTCTGAATCCCCGACTCTGATTCCCCGAGTCTGATTCACTGCCTCTGATTCCCCGCCTCTAATTCCCCATCTGTGATTCACAACCTCTGATGCCCCACCTTTGATTCCCCATATCTGATTCCCCGCCTCTGTTTCCCCGCCTCTGATTCCCCGCCTCTGATTCCCCATATCTGATTCCCCGCCTCTGATTGCCCACCTCTGATTCCCCGCGTCTGATTCACTGCCTCTGATTCCCCGCCTCTGATTCCCCATATCTGATTCACCACCTCTCATTCCCGGCCTCTGATTCCCCGCCTCTGATTCCCCGCGTCTGATTCCCTGCCTGTGATTCCCCGCCTCTGATTCCCCATCTCTGATTCCCCACCTCTGATTCCCCGTGTCTGATTCCCTTCCTTTGATTCCCCGCCTCTGATTCCCCGCCTCTGATTCCCTGCCACTGATTCCCCGCCCCTGATTCCCCACCTCTGATTCCCCATATCTTATTCCCCGCCTCTGTTTCCCCCCCTCTGATTCCCAGCCTCTGATTCCCCATATCTGATTCCCCGCCTCTGATTCCCCATATCTGATTCCCCGCCTCTATTTCCCCATATCTGTTTCTCCGCCTCTGATTCCCCAACTCTGATTCCCCGCCTCTGATTCCCCAGCTCTGATTTTCCGCCTCTGATTCCCGGCATCCGATTCCCTGCCTCTGATTCCCCGCCTCTGATTCCCCAGCTCTGATTCCCTGCCACTGATTCCCCGCCCCTGATTCCCCGCCTCTGTTTCCCCAGCTCTGATTCCCTGCCTCTGATTCCCTGCCCTGATTCCCCATCTCTGTTTCACCGCCTTTGATTCGCCACCTCTGATTCCCCATATCTGATTACCCGCCTCTGTTTCCCCGCCTCTGATTCCCTGCCTCTGATTCCCAACCTCTGATTCCACACCTCTGATTCCCCATATCTGATTCCCCTCCTCTATTTCCCCATATCTGATTCCCCGCCTCTGAGTCCCCAACTGTGATTCCCCGCCTCTGATTCCCCAGCTCTGATTCCCCGCCTCTGATTCCCGGCGTCCGATTCCCTTCCTCTGATTCCCCGCCTCTGATTCCCCATCTCTGATTCACCACCTCTGATTCCCCACCTCTGATTCCCCATATCTAATTCCCCGCCTCTGTTTTCCCGCCTCTGATTCCCCGCCTCCGTTTCCCCATATCTGATTCCCCGCCTCTGATTCCCTGCCTCTGATTCCCCATATCTGATTCCCCGCCTCTGATTCCCCAACTCTGATTCCCTGCCTCATATTCCCCAGCTCTGATTCCCCGCCTTTGATTCCCCCCGTCTGATTCCCAGCCTCTGAATCCCCGTGTCTGATTTCCTGCCTCTGATTCCCCGCCTCTGATTCCCCATCTCTGATTCACCGCCTCTGATTCCCCACCTCTGATTCCCCATCTCTGATTCCGCACATCCAATTCCCTGCCTCTGATTCCCCAACTCTGATTCCCCACCTCTGATTCCCCAGCTCTGATTCCCCGCCTCTGATTCCCCGCCTCTGATTCCCTGCCTCTGATTCCCCATATCTGATTCCCCGCCTCTGATTCCCCAACTCTGATTCCCCGCTTCTGATTCCCCAGCTCTGAATCCCCGCCTCTGATTCCCCGCGTCTGATACCCTGCCTCTGATTCCCCGCCTCTAATTCCCCATCTGTGATTCACAACTTCTGATGCCCCACCTCTGATTCCCCATATCTGATTCCCCGCCTCTGTTTCCCCGCCTCTGATTCCCCGCCTCTGATTCCCCATATCTGATTCCCCGCCTCTGATTGCCCACCTCTGATTCCCCGCGTCTGATTCCCTGCCTCTGATTCCCCGCCTCTGATTCCCCATAACTGATTCACCACCTCTCATTCCCGGCCTCTGATTCCCCATCTCTGATTCCGCACATCCGATTCCCTGCCTATGATTCCCCACCTCTGATTCCCCGCCTCTGATTCCCCATATCTGATTCCCTGCCTCTGTTTCCCCGCCTCTGATTCCCCACCTCTGTTTCCCCATATCTGATTCCCCGCCTCTGATTCCCCAACTCTAATACCCTGCCTCTGATTCCCCAGCTCTGATTCCCCGCCTCTGATTCCCCGCATCTGATTCCCTGCCTCTGATTCCCCGCCTCTGATTCCAGGCCTCTGATTCCCAGCATCTGATTCCGGCCTCTGATTCCCGGCCTCTGATTCCCTGCTTCTGATTCTGATTCCCTGCCTCTGATTCCCCATCTCTGATTCCGCACATCTGATTCCCTGCCTCTGATTCCCAACCTCTGATTCCCCATATCTGATTACCCGCCTCTGTTTCCCCGCCTCTGATTCCCCGCCTCTGTTTCCCCATATCTGATTCCCCGACTCTGATTCCCCAACTCTGATTCCCCTCCTCTAATTCGCCAGCTATGATTCCCCGCCTCTGATTCCCTGCGTCTGATTCCCTGCCTCTGATTCCCAGCCTCTGATTCCCCTTCTCTGATTCACCACCTCTGAATCCCCACCTCTGATTCCCCATCTCTGATTCCGCACACCCGATTCCCTGCCTCTGATTCCCCGCCTCTGATTCCCCGCCTCTGATTCGCAACCTCTAATTCCCCACCTCTGATTCCCCATATCTGATTCACCGCCTCTGTTTCCCTGCCTCTGATTCCCGGCCTCTGTTTCCCCATATCTGATTCCCCTCCTCTGATTCCCCAACTCTGATTCCCCGCCTCTGATTCCCCAGCTCTGATTCCCCGCCTCTGTTTCCCCAGCTCTGATTCCCTGCCTCTGATTCCCCGCCTCTGATTCCCCATCTCTGTTTCACCGCCTTTGATTCGCCACCTCTGATTCCCCATATCTGATTCCCCGCCTCTGTTTCCCCGCCTCTGATTCCCTGCCTCTGATTCCAAACCTCTGATTCCACACCTCTGATTCCCCATATCTGATTCCCCGCCTCTATTTCCCCATATCTGATTCCCCGCCTCTGATTCCCCAACTCTGATTCCCCGCCTCTGATTCCCCAGCTCTGATTCCCCGCCTCTGATTCCCGGCATCCGATTCCCTGCCTCTGATTCCCCGCCTCTGATTCCCCATCTCTGATTCCCCGCCTCTGATTCCCCGTGTCTGATTCCCAGCCTCTGATTCCCCTCCTCAGATTCCCCGCCTCTGATTCCCTGCCACTGATTCCCTGCCCCTGATTCCCCACCTCTGATTCCCCATATCTGATTCCCCGCCTCTGTTTCCCCGCCTCTGATTCCCCGCCTCTGATTCCCCATATCTGATTCCCTGCCTCTGATTCCCCAACTCTGATTCCCCGCCTCTGATTCCCCAGCTCTGAATCCCCGCCTCTGATTCCCCGCGTCTGATTCCCTCCCTCTGATTCCCCGCCTTGATTCCCCATCTCTGATTCACAACCTCTGATTCCCCACCTCTGATTCCCCATATCTGATTCCCCGCCTCTGTTTCCCCGCCTCTGATTCCCCGCCTCTGATTCCCCATATCTGATTCCCCGGCTCTGATTGCCCACCTCTGATTCCCCGCCTCTGATTCGCCAGCTCTGATTCCCCGCCTCTGAATCCCCGCATCTGATTCCCTGCCTCTGATTCCCCGCCTCTGATTCCCCATCTCTGATTCACCGCCTTTGATTCGCCACCTCTGATTCCCCATATCTGATTCCCCTCCTCTGTTTCCCCGCCCCTGATTCCCCGCCTCTGATTCTCCATATCTCATTCCCCGCCTCTGAATCCCCATCTCTGATTCCCAGACTCTGATTCCCCACATCTGATTCCCGGCCTCTTATTCCCAGCATCTGATTCCCCATATCTGATTCCCCGCCTCTGTTTCCCTGCCTCTGATTCCGGCCTCTGTTTCCCTATATCTGATTCCCCTCCTCTGATTCCCCAACTCTGATTCCCCGCCTCTGATTCCCCAGCTCTGATTCCCCGCCTTTTATTCCCGGCATCTGATTCCCTGCCACTGATTCCCCGCCCCGGATTCCCCACCTCTGATTCTCCATATCTGATTCCCCGCCTCTGTTTCCCCAGCTCTGATTCCCTGCCTCTGATTCCCTGCCCTGATTCCCCATCTCTGTTTCACCGCATTTGATTCGCCACCTCTAATTCCCCATATCTGATTCCCCGCCTCTGTTTCCCCGCCTCTTATTCCCTGCCTCTGATTCCCAACCTCTGATTCCACACCTCTGATTCCCCATATCTGATTCCCCGCTTCTATTTCCCCATATCTGATTCCCCGCCTCTGATTCCCCAACTCTGATTCCCCGCCTCTGATTCCCCAGCTCTGATTCCCCGCCTCTGATTCCCGGCGACCGATTCCCTGCCTCTGATTCCCCGCCTCTGATTCCCCATCTCTGATTCACCACCTCTGATTCCCCACCTCTGATACCCCATATCTAATTCCCCGCATCTGTTTTCCCGCCTCTGATTCCCCGCCTCTGTTTCCCCATATCTGATTCCCCGCCTCTGAATCCCCAACTCTGATTCCCTGCCTCAGATTCCCCAGCTCTGATTCCCCGCCTTTGATTCCCCCCGTCTGATTCCCAGCCTCTGAATCCCCGTGTCTGATTTCCTGCCTCTGATTCCCCGCCTCTGATTCCCCATCTCTGATTCACCGCCTCTGATTCCCCACCTCTGATTCCCCAGCTCTGATTCCCCGCCTCAGATTCCCCGCGTCTGATTCCCTGCCTCTGATTCCCCGCCTCTGATTCCCTGCCTCTGATTCCCCATATCTGATTCCCTGCCTCTGATTCCCCGCCTCTAATTCCCCATCTGTGATTCACAACCTCTGATGCCCCACCTCTGATTCCTCATATCTGATTCCCCGCCTCTGTTTCCCCGCCTCTGATTCCCCGCCTCTGATTCCCCATATCTGATTCCCCGCCTCTGATTGCCCACCTCTGATTCCCCGCGTCTGATTCACTGCCTCTTATTCCCCGCCTCTGATTCCCGATATCTGATTCACCACCTCTCATACCCGGCCTCTGATTCCCCATCTCTGATTCCGCACATCCGATTCCCTGCCTATGATTCCCCACCTCTGATTCCCACCTCTGATTCCCCATATCTGATTCCCTGCCTCTGTTTCCCCGCCTCTGATTCCCCACCTCTGTTTCCCCATATCTGATTCCCCGCCTCTGATTCCCCAACTCTAATACCCTGCCTCTGATTCCCCAGCTCTGATTCCCCGCCTCTGATTCCCCGCATCAGATTCCCTGCCTCTGATTCCCCGCCTCTGATTCCAGGCCTCTGATTCCCAGCATCTGATTCCGGCCTCTGATTCCCGGCCTCTGATTCCCTGCTTCAGATTCTGATTCCCTGCCTCTGATTCCCCATCTCTGATTCCGCACATCTGTTTCCCTGCCTCTGATTCCCGGCCTCTGTTTCCCCATATCTGATTCCCCTCCTCTGATTCCACAACTCTGATTCCCCGCCTCTGTTTCCCCGCCTCTGATTCCCCGCCTCTGATTCCCCATATCTGATTCCCCGCCTCTGATTGCCCACCTCTGATTCCCCGCGTCTGATTCACTGCCTCTGATTCCCCGCCTCTGATTCCCCATATCTGATTCACCACCTCTCATTCCCGGCCTCTGATTCCCTGCCTCTGATTCCCCATATCTGATTCCCCGCCTCTGATTCCCCAACTCTGATTCCCCGCTTCTGATTCCCCAGCTCTGAATCCCCGCCTCTGATTCCCCGCGTCTGATACCCTGCCTCTGATTCCCCGCCTCTAATTCCCCATCTGTGATTCACAACTTCTGATGCCCCACCTCTGATTCCCCATATCTGATTCCCCGCCTCTGATTCCCCGTCTCTTATTCCCCATATCTGATTCCCCGCCTCTGATTGCCCACCTCTGATTCCCCGCGTCTGATTCCCTGCCTCTGATTCCCCACCTCTGATTCCCCATAACTGATTCACCACCTCTCATTCCCGGCCTCTGATTCCCCATCTCTGATTCCGCACATCCGATTCCCTGCCTATGATTCCCCACCTCTGATTCCCCGCCTCTGATTCCCCATATCTGATTCCCTGCCTCTGTTTCCCCGCCTCTGATTCCCCACCTCTGTTTCCCCATATCTGATTCCCCGCCTCTGATTCCCCAACTCTAATACCCTGCCTCTGATTCCCCAGCTCTGATTCCCCGCCTCTGATTCCCCGCATCTGATTCCCTGCCTCTGATTCCCCGCCTCTGATTCCAGGCCTCTGATTCCCAGCATCTGATTCCGGCCTCTGATTCCCGGCCTCTGATTCCCTGCTTCTGATTCTGATTCCCTGCCTCTGATTCCCCATCTCTGATTCCGCACATCTGATTCCCTGCCTCTGATTCCCAACCTCTGATTCCCCATATCTGATTACCCGCCTCTGTTTCCCCGCCTCTGATTCCCCGCCTCTGTTTCCCCATATCTGATTCCCCGACTCTGATTCCCCAACTCTGATTCCCCTCCTCTAATTCGCCAGCTATGATTCCCCGCCTCTGATTCCCTGCGTCTGATTCCCTGCCTCTGATTCCCAGCCTCTGATTCCCCTTCTCTGATTCACCACCTCTGAATCCCCACCTCTGATTCCCCATCTCTGATTCCGCACACCCGATTCCCTGCCTCTGATTCCCCGCCTCTGATTCCCCGCCTCTGATTCGCAACCTCTAATTCCCCACCTCTGATTCCCCATATCTGATTCCCCGCCTCTGTTTCCCTGCCTCTGATTCCCGGCCTCTGTTTCCCCATATCTGATTCCCCTCCTCTGATTCCCCAACTCTGATTCCCCGCCTCTGATTCCCCAGCTCTGATTCCCCGCCTTTTATTCCCGGCCTCTGATTCCATGCCACTGATTCCCCGCCCCTGATTCCCCACCTCTGATTCCCCATATCTGATTCCCTGCCTCTGTTTCCCCAGCTCTGATTCCCTGCCTCTGATTCCCCGCCTCTGATTCCACATCTCTGTTTCACCGCCTTTGATTCGCCACCTCTGATTCCCCATATCTGATTCCCCGCCTCTGTTTCCCCGCCTCTGATTCCCTGCCTCTGATTCCAAACCTCTGATTCCACACCTCTGATTCCCCATATCTGATTCCCCGCCTCTATTTCCCCATATCTGATTCCCCGCCTCTGATTCCCCAACTCTGATTCCCCGCCTCTGATTCCCCAGCTCTGATTCCCCGCCTCTGATTCCCGGCATCCGATTCCCTGCCTCTGATTCCCCGCCTCTGATTCCCCATCTCTGATTCCCCGCCTCTGATTCCCCGTGTCTGATTCCCAGCCTCTGATTCCCCTCCTCAGATTCCCCGCCTCTGATTCCCTGCCACTGATTCCCTGCCCCTGATTCCCCACCTCTGATTCCCCATATCTGATTCCCCGCCTCTGTTTCCCCGCCTCTGATTCCCCGCCTCTGATTCCCCATATCTGATTCCCTGCCTCTGATTCCCCAACTCTGATTCCCCGCCTCTGATTCCCCAGCTCTGAATCCCCGCCTCTGATTCCCCGCGTCTGATTCCCTCCCTCTGATTCCCCGCCTCTGATTCCAGGCCTCTGATTCCCATCGTCTGATTCCGGCCTCTGATTCCCGGCCTCTGATTCCCTGCTTCTGATTCTGATTCCCTGCCTCTGATTCCCCATCTCTGATTCCGCACACCCGATTCCCTGCCTCTGATTCCCCGCCTCTGATTCCCCGCCTCTGATTCGCAACCTCTAATTCCCCACCTCTGATTCCCCATATCTGATTCCCCGCCTCTGTTTCCCTGCCTCTGATTCCCGGCCTCTGTTTCCCCATATCTGATTCCCCTCCTCTGATTCCCCAACTCTGATTCCCCGCCTCTGATTCCCCAGCTCTGATTCCCCGCCTTTTATTCCCGGCCTCTGATTCCATGCCACTGATTCCCCGCCCCTGATTCCCCACCTCTGATTCCCCATATCTGATTCCCTGCCTCTGTTTCCCCAGCTCTGATTCCCTGCCTCTGATTCCCCGCCTCTGATTCCACATCTCTGTTTCACCGCCTTTGATTCGCCACCTCTGATTCCCCATATCTGATTCCCCGCCTCTGTTTCCCCGCCTCTGATTCCCTGCCTCTGATTCCAAACCTCTGATTCCACACCTCTGATTCCCCATATCTGATTCCCCGCCTCTATTTCCCCATATCTGATTCCCCGCCTCTGATTCCCCAACTCTGATTCCCCGCCTCTGATTCCCCAGCTCTGATTCCCCGCCTCTGATTCCCGGCATCCGATTCCCTGCCTCTGATTCCCCGCCTCTGATTCCCCATCTCTGATTCCCCGCCTCTGATTCCCCGTGTCTGATTCCCAGCCTCTGATTCCCCTCCTCAGATTCCCCGCCTCTGATTCCCTGCCACTGATTCCCTGCCCCTGATTCCCCACCTCTGATTCCCCATATCTGATTCCCCGCCTCTGTTTCCCCGCCTCTGCTTCCCCGCCTCTGATTCCCCATATCTGATTCCCTGCCTCTGATTCCCCAACTCTGATTCCCCGCCTCTGATTCCCCAGCTCTGAATCCCCGCCTCTGATTCCCCGCGTCTGATTCCCTCCCTCTGATTCCCCGCCTTGATTCCCCATCTCTGATTCACAACCTCTGATTCCCCACCTCTGATTCCCCATATCTGATTCCCCGCCTCTGTTTCCCCGCCTCTGATTCCCCGCCTCTGATTCCCCATATCTGATTCCCCGGCTCTGATTGCCCACCTCTGATTCCCCGCCTCTGATTCGCCAGCTCTGATTCCCCGCCTCTGAATCCCCGCATCTGATTCCCTGCCTCTGATTCCCCGCCTCTGATTCCCCATCTCTGATTCACCGCCTTTGATTCGCCACCTCTGATTCCCCATATCTGATTCCCCACCTCTGTTTCCCCGCCCCTGATTCCCCGCCTCTGATTCTCCATATCTCATTCCCCGCCTCTGAATCCCCATCTCTGATTCCCAGACTCTGATTCCCCACCTCTGATTCCCGGCCTCTTATTCCCAGCATCTGATTCCCCATATCTGATTCCCCGCCTCTGTTTCCCTGCCTCTGATTCCGGCCTCTGTTTCCCTATATCTGATTCCCCTCCTCTGATTCCCCAACTCTGATTCCCCGCCTCTGATTCCCCAGCTCTGATTCCCCGCCTTTTATTCCCGGCCTCTGATTCCCTGCCACTGATTCCCCGCCCCGGATTCCCCACCTCTGATTCTCCATATCTGATTCCCCGCCTCTGTTTCCCCAGCTCTGATTCCCTGCCTCTGATTCCCTGCCCTGATTCCCCATCTCTGTTTCACCGCATTTGATTCGCCACCTCTAATTCCCCATATCTGATTCCCCGCCTCTGTTTCCCCGCCTCTTATTCCCTGCCTCTGATTCCCAACCTCTGATTCCACACCTCTGATTCCCCATATCTGATTCCCCGCTTCTATTTCCCCATATCTGATTCCCCGCCTCTGATTCCCCAACTCTGATTCCCCGCCTCTGATTCCCCAGCTCTGATTCCCCGCCTCTGATTCCCGGCGTCCGATTCCCTGCCTCTGATTCCCCGCCTCTGATTCCCCATCTCTGATTCACCACCTCTGATTCCCCACCTCTGATTCCCCATATCTAATTCCCCGCATCTGTTTTCCCGCCTCTGATACCCCGCCTCTGTTTCCCCATATCTGATTCCCCGCCTCTGAATCCCCAACTCTGATTCCCTGCCTCAGATTCCCCAGCTCTGATTCCCCGCCTTTGATTCCCCCCGTCTGATTCCCAGCCTCTGAATCCCCGTGTCTGAATTCCTGCCTCTGATTCCCCGCCTCTGATTCCCCATCTCTGATTCACCGCCTCTGATTCCCCACCTCTGATTCCCCAGCTCTGATTCCCCGCCTCAGATTCCCCGCGTCTGATTCCCTGCCTCTGATTCCCCGCCTCTGATTCCCTGCCTCTGATTCCCCATATCTGATTCCGCGCCTCTGATTCCCCAACTCTGATTCCCCGCTTCTGATTCCCCAGCTCTGAATCCCCGACTCTGATTCCCCGAGTCTGATTCCCTGCCTCTGATTCCCCGCCTCTAATTCCCCATCTGTGATTCACAACCTCTGATGCCCCACCTCTGATTCCTCATATCTGATTCCCCGCCTCTGTTTCCCCGCCTCTGATTCCCCGCCTCTGATTCCCCATATCTGATTCCCCGCCTCTGATTGCCCACCTCTGATTCCCCGCGTCTGATTCACTGCCTCTTATTCCCCGCCTCTGATTCCCCATATCTGATTCACCACCTCTCATACCCGGCCTCTGATTCCCCATCTCTGATTCCGCACATCCGATTCCCTGCCTATGATTCCCCACCTCTGATTCCCACCTCTGATTCCCCATATCTGATTCCCTGCCTCTGTTTCCCCGCCTCTGATTCCCCACCTCTGTTTCCCCATATCTGATTCCCCGCCTCTGATTCCCCAACTCTAATACCCTGCCTCTGATTCCCCAGCTCTGATTCCCCGCCTCTGATTCCCCGCATCAGATTCCCTGCCTCTGATTCCCCGCCTCTGATTCCAGGCCTCTGATTCCCAGCATCTGATTCCGGCCTCTGATTCCCGGCCTCTGATTCCCTGCTTCAGATTCTGATTCCCTGCCTCTGATTCCCCATCTCTGATTCCGCACATCTGTTTCCCTGCCTCTGATTCCCGGCCTCTGTTTCCCCATATCTGATTCCCCTCCTCTGATTCCCCAACTCTGATTCCCCGCCTCTGTTTCCCCGCCTCTGATTCCCCGCCTCTGATTCCCCATATCTGATTCCCCGCTTCTATTTCCCCATATCTGATTCCCCGCCTCTGATTCCCCAACTCTGATTCCCCGCCTCTGATTCCCCAGCTCTGATTCCCCGCCTCTGATTCCCGGCGACCGATTCCCTGCCTCTGATTCCCCGCCTCTGATTCCCCATCTCTGATTCACCACCTCTGATTCCCCACCTCTGATACCCCATATCTAATTCCCCGCATCTGTTTTCCCGCCTCTGATTCCCCGCCTCTGTTTCCCCATATCTGATTCCCCGCCTCTGAATCCCCAACTCTGATTCCCTGCCTCAGATTCCCCAGCTCTGATTCCCCGCCTTTGATTCCCCCCGTCTGATTCCCAGCCTCTGAATCCCCGTGTCTGATTTCCTGCCTCTGATTCCCCGCCTCTGATTCCCCATCTCTGATTCACCGCCTCTGATTCCCCACCTCTGATTCCCCAGCTCTGATTCCCCGCCTCAGATTCCCCGCGTCTGATTCCCTGCCTCTGATTCCCCGCCTCTGATTCCCTGCCTCTGATTCCCCATATCTGATTCCCTGCCTCTGATTCCCCGCCTCTAATTCCCCATCTGTGATTCACAACCTCTGATGCCCCACCTCTGATTCCTCATATCTGATTCCCCGCCTCTGTTTCCCCGCCTCTGATTCCCCGCCTCTGATTCCCCATATCTGATTCCCCGCCTCTGATTGCCCACCTCTGATTCCCCGCGTCTGATTCACTGCCTCTTATTCCCCGCCTCTGATTCCCGATATCTGATTCACCACCTCTCATACCCGGCCTCTGATTCCCCATCTCTGATTCCGCACATCCGATTCCCTGCCTATGATTCCCCACCTCTGATTCCCACCTCTGATTCCCCATATCTGATTCCCTGCCTCTGTTTCCCCGCCTCTGATTCCCCACCTCTGTTTCCCCATATCTGATTCCCCGCCTCTGATTCCCCAACTCTAATACCCTGCCTCTGATTCCCCAGCTCTGATTCCCCGCCTCTGATTCCCCGCATCAGATTCCCTGCCTCTGATTCCCCGCCTCTGATTCCAGGCCTCTGATTCCCAGCATCTGATTCCGGCCTCTGATTCCCGGCCTCTGATTCCCTGCTTCAGATTCTGATTCCCTGCCTCTGATTCCCCATCTCTGATTCCGCACATCTGTTTCCCTGCCTCTGATTCCCGGCCTCTGTTTCCCCATATCTGATTCCCCTCCTCTGATTCCACAACTCTGATTCCCCGCCTCTGTTTCCCCGCCTCTGATTCCCCGCCTCTGATTCCCCATATCTGATTCCCCGCCTCTGATTGCCCACCTCTGATTCCCCGCGTCTGATTCACTGCCTCTGATTCCCCGCCTCTGATTCCCCATATCTGATTCACCACCTCTCATTCCCGGCCTCTGATTCCCTGCCTCTGATTCCCCATATCTGATTCCCCGCCTCTGATTCCCCAACTCTGATTCCCCGCTTCTGATTCCCCAGCTCTGAATCCCCGCCTCTGATTCCCCGCGTCTGATACCCTGCCTCTGATTCCCCGCCTCTAATTCCCCATCTGTGATTCACAACTTCTGATGCCCCACCTCTGATTCCCCATATCTGATTCCCCGCCTCTGATTCCCCGTCTCTTATTCCCCATATCTGATTCCCCGCCTCTGATTGCCCACCTCTGATTCCCCGCGTCTGATTCCCTGCCTCTGATTCCCCACCTCTGATTCCCCATAACTGATTCACCACCTCTCATTCCCGGCCTCTGATTCCCCATCTCTGATTCCGCACATCCGATTCCCTGCCTATGATTCCCCACCTCTGATTCCCCGCCTCTGATTCCCCATATCTGATTCCCTGCCTCTGTTTCCCCGCCTCTGATTCCCCACCTCTGTTTCCCCATATCTGATTCCCCGCCTCTGATTCCCCAACTCTAATACCCTGCCTCTGATTCCCCAGCTCTGATTCCCCGCCTCTGATTCCCCGCATCTGATTCCCTGCCTCTGATTCCCCGCCTCTGATTCCAGGCCTCTGATTCCCAGCATCTGATTCCGGCCTCTGATTCCCGGCCTCTGATTCCCTGCTTCTGATTCTGATTCCCTGCCTCTGATTCCCCATCTCTGATTCCGCACATCTGATTCCCTGCCTCTGATTCCCAACCTCTGATTCCCCATATCTGATTACCCGCCTCTGTTTCCCCGCCTCTGATTCCCCGCCTCTGTTTCCCCATATCTGATTCCCCGACTCTGATTCCCCAACTCTGATTCCCCTCCTCTAATTCGCCAGCTATGATTCCCCGCCTCTGATTCCCTGCGTCTGATTCCCTGCCTCTGATTCCCAGCCTCTGATTCCCCTTCTCTGATTCACCACCTCTGAATCCCCACCTCTGATTCCCCATCTCTGATTCCGCACACCCGATTCCCTGCCTCTGATTCCCCGCCTCTGATTCCCCGCCTCTGATTCGCAACCTCTAATTCCCCACCTCTGATTCCCCATATCTGATTCCCCGCCTCTGTTTCCCTGCCTCTGATTCCCGGCCTCTGTTTCCCCATATCTGATTCCCCTCCTCTGATTCCCCAACTCTGATTCCCCGCCTCTGATTCCCCAGCTCTGATTCCCCGCCTTTTATTCCCGGCCTCTGATTCCATGCCACTGATTCCCCGCCCCTGATTCCCCACCTCTGATTCCCCATATCTGATTCCCTGCCTCTGTTTCCCCAGCTCTGATTCCCTGCCTCTGATTCCCCGCCTCTGATTCCACATCTCTGTTTCACCGCCTTTGATTCGCCACCTCTGATTCCCCATATCTGATTCCCCGCCTCTGTTTCCCCGCCTCTGATTCCCTGCCTCTGATTCCAAACCTCTGATTCCACACCTCTGATTCCCCATATCTGATTCCCCGCCTCTATTTCCCCATATCTGATTCCCCGCCTCTGATTCCCCAACTCTGATTCCCCGCCTCTGATTCCCCAGCTCTGATTCCCCGCCTCTGATTCCCGGCATCCGATTCCCTGCCTCTGATTCCCCGCCTCTGATTCCCCATCTCTGATTCCCCGCCTCTGATTCCCCGTGTCTGATTCCCAGCCTCTGATTCCCCTCCTCAGATTCCCCGCCTCTGATTCCCTGCCACTGATTCCCTGCCCCTGATTCCCCACCTCTGATTCCCCATATCTGATTCCCCGCCTCTGTTTCCCCGCCTCTGCTTCCCCGCCTCTGATTCCCCATATCTGATTCCCTGCCTCTGATTCCCCAACTCTGATTCCCCGCCTCTGATTCCCCAGCTCTGAATCCCCGCCTCTGATTCCCCGCGTCTGATTCCCTCCCTCTGATTCCCCGCCTTGATTCCCCATCTCTGATTCACAACCTCTGATTCCCCACCTCTGATTCCCCATATCTGATTCCCCGCCTCTGTTTCCCCGCCTCTGATTCCCCGCCTCTGATTCCCCATATCTGATTCCCCGGCTCTGATTGCCCACCTCTGATTCCCCGCCTCTGATTCGCCAGCTCTGATTCCCCGCCTCTGAATCCCCGCATCTGATTCCCTGCCTCTGATTCCCCGCCTCTGATTCCCCATCTCTGATTCACCGCCTTTGATTCGCCACCTCTGATTCCCCATATCTGATTCCCCACCTCTGTTTCCCCGCCCCTGATTCCCCGCCTCTGATTCTCCATATCTCATTCCCCGCCTCTGAATCCCCATCTCTGATTCCCAGACTCTGATTCCCCACCTCTGATTCCCGGCCTCTTATTCCCAGCATCTGATTCCCCATATCTGATTCCCCGCCTCTGTTTCCCTGCCTCTGATTCCGGCCTCTGTTTCCCTATATCTGATTCCCCTCCTCTGATTCCCCAACTCTGATTCCCCGCCTCTGATTCCCCAGCTCTGATTCCCCGCCTTTTATTCCCGGCCTCTGATTCCCTGCCACTGATTCCCCGCCCCGGATTCCCCACCTCTGATTCTCCATATCTGATTCCCCGCCTCTGTTTCCCCAGCTCTGATTCCCTGCCTCTGATTCCCTGCCCTGATTCCCCATCTCTGTTTCACCGCATTTGATTCGCCACCTCTAATTCCCCATATCTGATTCCCCGCCTCTGTTTCCCCGCCTCTTATTCCCTGCCTCTGATTCCCAACCTCTGATTCCACACCTCTGATTCCCCATATCTGATTCCCCGCTTCTATTTCCCCATATCTGATTCCCCGCCTCTGATTCCCCAACTCTGATTCCCCGCCTCTGATTCCCCAGCTCTGATTCCCCGCCTCTGATTCCCGGCGTCCGATTCCCTGCCTCTGATTCCCCGCCTCTGATTCCCCATCTCTGATTCACCACCTCTGATTCCCCACCTCTGATTCCCCATATCTAATTCCCCGCATCTGTTTTCCCGCCTCTGATACCCCGCCTCTGTTTCCCCATATCTGATTCCCCGCCTCTGAATCCCCAACTCTGATTCCCTGCCTCAGATTCCCCAGCTCTGATTCCCCGCCTTTGATTCCCCCCGTCTGATTCCCAGCCTCTGAATCCCCGTGTCTGAATTCCTGCCTCTGATTCCCCGCCTCTGATTCCCCATCTCTGATTCACCGCCTCTGATTCCCCACCTCTGATTCCCCAGCTCTGATTCCCCGCCTCAGATTCCCCGCGTCTGATTCCCTGCCTCTGATTCCCCGCCTCTGATTCCCTGCCTCTGATTCCCCATATCTGATTCCGCGCCTCTGATTCCCCAACTCTGATTCCCCGCTTCTGATTCCCCAGCTCTGAATCCCCGACTCTGATTCCCCGAGTCTGATTCCCTGCCTCTGATTCCCCGCCTCTAATTCCCCATCTGTGATTCACAACCTCTGATGCCCCACCTCTGATTCCTCATATCTGATTCCCCGCCTCTGTTTCCCCGCCTCTGATTCCCCGCCTCTGATTCCCCATATCTGATTCCCCGCCTCTGATTGCCCACCTCTGATTCCCCGCGTCTGATTCACTGCCTCTTATTCCCCGCCTCTGATTCCCCATATCTGATTCACCACCTCTCATACCCGGCCTCTGATTCCCCATCTCTGATTCCGCACATCCGATTCCCTGCCTATGATTCCCCACCTCTGATTCCCACCTCTGATTCCCCATATCTGATTCCCTGCCTCTGTTTCCCCGCCTCTGATTCCCCACCTCTGTTTCCCCATATCTGATTCCCCGCCTCTGATTCCCCAACTCTAATACCCTGCCTCTGATTCCCCAGCTCTGATTCCCCGCCTCTGATTCCCCGCATCAGATTCCCTGCCTCTGATTCCCCGCCTCTGATTCCAGGCCTCTGATTCCCAGCATCTGATTCCGGCCTCTGATTCCCGGCCTCTGATTCCCTGCTTCAGATTCTGATTCCCTGCCTCTGATTCCCCATCTCTGATTCCGCACATCTGTTTCCCTGCCTCTGATTCCCGGCCTCTGTTTCCCCATATCTGATTCCCCTCCTCTGATTCCCCAACTCTGATTCCCCGCCTCTGTTTCCCCGCCTCTGATTCCCCGCCTCTGATTCCCCATATCTGATTCCCCGCCTCTGATTGCCCACCTCTGATTCCCCGCGTCTGATTCACTGCCTCTGATTCCCCGCCTCTGATTCCCCATATCTGATTCACCACCTCTCATTCCCGGCCTCTGATTCCCCATCTCTGATTCCGCACATCCGATTCCCTGCCTATGATTCCCCACCTCTGATTCCCGCCTCTGATTCCCCATATCTGATTCCCTGCCTCTGTTTCCCCGCCTCTGATTCCCCACCTCTGTTTCCCCATATCTGATTCCCCGCCTCTGATTCCCCAACTCTAATACCCTGCCTCTGATTCCCCAGCTCTGATTCCCCGCCTCTGATTCCCCGCATCAGATTCCCTGCCTCTGATTCCCCGCCTCTGATTCCAGGCCTCTGATTCCCAGCATCTGATTCTGGCCTCTGATTCCCGGCCTCTGATTCCCTGCTTCAGATTCTGATTCCCTGCCTCTGATTCCCCATCTCTGATTCCGCACATCTGATTCCCTGCCTCTGATTCCCCACCTCTGATTCCCCATATCTGATTCCCCGCCTCTGTTTCCCCGCCTCTGATTCCCCGCCTCTGTTTCCCCATATCTGATTCCCCGCCTCTGATTCCCCAACTCTGATTCCCCTCCACTAATTCGCCAGCTATGATTCCCCGCCTCTGATTCCCTGCGTCTGATTCCCTGTCTCTGATTCCCAGCCTCTGATTCCCCTTTTCTGATTCACCACCTCTGAATCCCCACCTCTGATTCCCCATATCCGATTCCCTGCCTCTGATTCCCCGCCTCTGATTCCCCGCCTCTGAATCGCAACCTCAAATTCCCCACCTCTGATTCCCCACCTCTGATTCCCCATATCTAATTCCCCGCCTCTGTTTTCCCGCCTCTGATTCCCCGCCTCTGTTTCCCCATATCTGATTCCCCGCCTCTGAATCCCCAACTCTGATTCCCTGCCTCAGATTCCCCAGCTCTGATTCCCCGCCTTTGATTCCCCCCGTCTGATTCCCAGCCTCTGAATCCCCGTGTCTGATTTCCTGCCTCTGATTCCCCGCCTCTGATTCCCCATCTCTGATTCACCGCCTCTGATTCCCCACCTCTGATTCCCCAACTCTGATTCCGCACATCCAATTCCCTGCCTCTGATTCCCCAACTCTGATTCCCCACCTCTGATTCCCCAGCTCTGATTCCCCGCCTCAGATTCCCCGCGTCTGATTCCCTGCCTCTGATTCCCCGCCTCTGATTCCCTGCCTCTGATTCCCCATCTGTGATTCACAACCTCTGATGCCCCACCTCTGATTTCCCATATCTGATTCCCCGCCTCTGTTTCCCCGCCTCTGATTCCCCGCCTCTGATTCCCCATATCTGATTCCCCGCCTCTGATTGCCCACCTCTGATTCCCCGCGTCTGATTCACTGCCTCTTATTCCCCGCCTCTGATTCCCCATATCTGATTCACCACCTCTCATTCCCGGCCTCTGATTCCCCATCTCTGATTCCGCACATCCGATTCCCTGCCTATGATTCCCCACCTCTGATTCCCACCTCTGATTCCCCATATCTGATTCCCTGCCTCTGTTTCCCCGCCTCTGATTCCCCACCTCTGTTTCCCCATATCTGATTCCCCGCCTCTGATTCCCCAACTCTAATACCCTGCCTCTGATTCCCCAGCTCTGATTCCCCGCCTCTGATTCCCCGCATCAGATTCCCTGCCTCTGATTCCCCGCCTCTGATTCCAGGCCTCTGATTCCCAGCATCTGATTCCGGCCTCTGATTCCCGGCCTCTGATTCCCTGCTTCAGATTCTGATTCCCTGCCTCTGATTCCCCATCTCTGATTCCGCACATCTGATTCCCTGCCTCTGATTCCCCACCTCTGATTCCCCATATCTGATTCCCCGCCTCTGTTTCCCCGCCTCTGATTCCCCGCCTCTGTTTCCCCATATCTGATTCCCCGCCTCTGATTCCCCAACTCTGATTCCCCTCCACTAATTCGCCAGCTATGATTCCCCGCCTCTGATTACCTGCGTCTGATTCCCTGCCTCTGATTCCCAGCCTCTGATTCCCCTTTTCTGATTCACCACCTCTGAATCCCCACCTCTGATTCCCCATATCCGATTCCCTGCCTCTGATTCCCCGCCTCTGATTCGCAACCTCAAATTCCCCGCCTCTGATTCCCCGCCTCTGTTTCCCCATATCTGATTCCCCGACTCTGATTCCCCAACTCTGATTCCCCTCCTCTAATTCGCCAGCTATGATTCCCCGCCTCTGATTCCCTGCGTCTGATTCCCTGCCTCTGATTCCCCGCCTCTGATTCGCAACCTCTAATTCCCCACCTCTGATTCCCCATATCTGATTCCCCGCCTCTGTTTCCCTGCCTCTGATTCCCGGCCTCTGTTTCCCCATATCTGATTCCCCTCCTCTGATTCCCCAACTCTGATTCCCCGCCTCTGATTCCCCAGCTCTGATTCCCCGCCTTTTATTCCCGGCCTCTGATTCCCTGCCACTGATTCCCCGCCCCTGATTCCCCACCTCTGATTCCCCATATCTGATTCCCCGCCTCTGTTTCCCCAGCTCTGATTCCCTGCCTCTGATTCCCCGCCTCTGATTCCCCATCTCTGTTTCACCGCCTTTGATTCGCCACCTCTGATTCCCCATATCTGATTCCCCGCCTCTGTTTCCCCGCCTCTGATTCCCTGCCTCTGATTCCCAACCTCTGATTCCACACCTCTGATTCCCCATATCTGATTCCCCGCCTCTATTTCCCCATATCTGATTCCCCGCCTCTGATTCCCCAACTCTGATTCCCCGCCTCTGATTCCCCAGCTCTGATTCCCCGCCTCTGATTATCGGCATCCGATTCCCTGCCTCTGATTCCCCGCCTCTGATTCCCCATCTCTGATTCCCCGCCTCTGATTCCCCGTGTCTGATTCCCAGCCTCTGATTCCCCTCCTCAGATTCCCCGCCTCTGATTCCCTGCCACTGATTCCCTGCCCCTGATTCCCCACCTCTGATTCCCCATATCTGATTCCCCGCCTCTGTTTCCCCGCCTCTAATTCCCCGCCTCTGATTCCCCATATCTGATTCCCTGCCTCTGATTCCCCAACTCTGATTCCCCGCCTCTGATTCCCCAGCTCTGAATCCCCGCCTCTGATTCCCCGCGTCTGATTCCCTCCCTCTGATTCCCCGCCTTGATTCCCCATCTCTGATTCACAACCTCTGATTCCCCACCTCTGATTCCCCATATCTGATTCCCCGCCTCTGTTTCCCCGCCTCTGATTCCCCGCCTCTGATTCCCCATATCTGATTCCCCGGCTCTGATTGCCCACCTCTGATTCCCCGCCTCTGATTCGCAAGCTCTGATTCCCCGCCTCTGAATCCCCTCATCTGATTCCCTGCCTCTGATTCCCCGCCTTTGATTCCCCTTCTCTGATTCACCGCCTTTGATTCGCCACCTCTGATTCCCCATATCTGATTCCCCACCTAAGTTTCCCCGCCCCTGATTCCCCGCCTCTGATTCTCCATATCTCATTCCCCGCCTCTGAATCCCCATCTCTGATTCCCAGACTCTGATTCCCCACCTCTGATTCCCGGCCTCTTATTCCCAGCATCTGATTCCCCATATCTGATTCCCCGCCTCTGTTTCCCTGCCTCTGATTCCGGCCTCTGTTTCCCTATATCTGATTCCCCTCCTCTGATTCCCCAACTCTGATTCCCCGCCTCTGATTCCCCAGCTCTGATTCCCCGCCTTTTATTCCCGGCCTCTGATTCCCTGCCACTGATTCCCCGCCCCGGATTCCCCACCTCTGATTCTCCATATCTGATTCCCCGCCTCTGTTTCCCCAGCTCTGATTCCCTGCCTCTGATTCCCTGCCCAGATTCCCCATCTCTGTTTCACCGTATTTGATTCGCCACCTCTAATTCCCCATATCTGATTCCCCGCCTCTGTTTCCCCGCCTCTTATTCCCTGCCTCTGATTCCCAACCTCTGATTCCACACCTCTGATTCCCCATATCTGATTCCCCGCTTCTATTTCCCCATATCTGATTCCCCGCCTCTGATTCCCCAACTCTGATTCCCCGCCTCTGATTCCCCAGCTCTGATTCCCCGCCTCTGATTCCCGGCGTCCGATTCCCTGCCTCTGATTCCCCGCCTCTGATTCCCCATCTCTGATTCACCACCTCTGATTCCCCACCTCTGATTCCCCATATCTAATTCCCCGCCTCTGTTTTCCCGCCTCTGATTCCCCGCCTCTGTTTCCCCATATCTGATTCCCCGCCTCTGAATCCCCAACTCTGATTCCCTGCCTCAGATTCCCCAGCTCTGATTCCCCGCCTTTGATTCCCCCCGTCTGATTCCCAGCCTCTGAATCCCCGTGTCTGATTTCCTGCCTCTGATTCCCCGCCTCTGATTCCCCATCTCTGATTCACCGCCTCTGATTCCCCACCTCTGATTCCCCATCTCTGATTCCGCACATCCAATTCCCTGCCTCTGATTCCCCAACTCTGATTCCCCACCTCTGATTCCCCAGCTCTGATTCCCCGCCTCAGATTCCCCGCGTCTGATTCCCTGCCTCTGATTCTCCGCCTCTGATTCCCTGCCTCTGATTCCCCATATCTGATTCCCCGCCTCTGATTCCCCAACTCTGATTCCCCGCTTCTGATTCCCCAGCTCTGAATCCCCGACTCTGATTCCCCGAGTCTGATTCCCTGCCTCTGATTCCCCGCCTCTAATTCCCCATCTGTGATTCACAACCTCTGATGCCCCACCTCTGATTCCCCATATCTGATTCCCCGCCTCTGTTTCCCCGCCTCTGATTCCCCGCCTCTGATTCCCCATATCTGATTCCCCGCCTCTGATTGCCCACCTCTGATTCCCCGCGTCTGATTCACTGCCTCTGATTCCCCGCCTCTGATTCCCCATATCTGATTCACCACCTCTCATTCCCGGCCTCTGATTCCCCATCTCTGATTCCGCACATCCGATTCCCTGCCTATGATTCCCCACCTCTGATTCCCGCCTCTGATTCCCCATATCTGATTCCCTGCCTCTGTTTCCCCGCCTCTGATTCCCCACCTCTGTTTCCCCATATCTGATTCCCCGCCTCTGATTCCCCAACTCTAATACCCTGCCTCTGATTCCCCAGCTCTGATTCCCCGCCTCTGATTCCCCGCATCAGATTCCCTGCCTCTGATTCCCCGCCTCTGATTCCAGGCCTCTGATTCCCAGCATCTGATTCTGGCCTCTGATTCCCGGCCTCCGATTCCCTGCTTCAGATTCTGATTCCCTGCCTCTGATTCCCCATCTCTGATTCCGCACATCTGATTCCCTGCCTCTGATTCCCCACCTCTGATTCCCCATATCTGATTCCCCGCCTCTGTTTCCCCGCCTCTGATTCCCCGCCTCTGTTTCCCCATATCTGATTCCCCGCCTCTGATTCCCCAACTCTGATTCCCCTCCACTAATTCGCCAGCTATGATTCCCCGCCTCTGATTCCCTGCGTCTGATTCCCTGTCTCTGATTCCCAGCCTCTGATTCCCCTTTTCTGATTCACCACCTCTGAATCCCCACCTCTGATTCCCCATATCCGATTCCCTGCCTCTGATTCCCCGCCTCTGATTCCCCGCCTCTGATTCGCAACCTCAAATTCCCCACCTCTGATTCCCCACCTCTGATTCCCCATATCTAATTCCCCGCCTCTGTTTTCCCGCCTCTGATTCCCCGCCTCTGTTTCCCCATATCTGATTCCCCGCCTCTGAATCCCCAACTCTGATTCCCTGCCTCAGATTCCCCAGCTCTGATTCCCCGCCTTTGATTCCCCCCGTCTGATTCCCAGCCTCTGAATCCCCGTGTCTGATTTCCTGCCTCTGATTCCCCGCCTCTGATTCCCCATCTCTGATTCACCGCCTCTGATTCCCCACCTCTGATTCCCCATCTCTGATTCCGCACATCTAATTCCCTGCCTCTGATTCCCCAACTCTGTTTCCCCACCTCTGATTCCCCAGCTCTGATTCCCCGCCTCAGATTCCCCGCGTCTGATTCCCTGCCTCTGATTCCCCGCCTCTGATTCCCTGCCTCTGATTCCCCATATCTGATTCCCTGCCTCTGATTCCCCAACTCTGATTCCCCGCTTCTGATTCCCCAGCTCTGAATCCCCGACTCTGATTCCCCGAGTCTGATTCACTGCCTCTGATTCCCCGCCTCTAATTCCCCATCTGTGATTCACAACCTCTGATGCCCCACCTCTGATTCCCCATATCTGATTCCCCGCCTCTGTTTCCCCGCCTCTGATTCCCCGCCTCTGATTCCCCATATCTGATTCCCCGCCTCTGATTGCCCACCTCTGATTCCCCGCGTCTGATTCACTGCCTCTGATTCCCCGCCTCTGATTCCCCATATCTGATTCACCACCTCTCATTCCCGGCCTCTGATTCCCCATCTCTGATTCCGCACATCCGATTCCCTGCCTATGATTCCCCACCTCTGATTCCCGCCTCTGATTCCCCATATCTGATTCCCTGCCTCTGTTTCCCCGCCTCTGATTCCCCACCTCTGTTTCCCCATATCTGATTCCCCGCCTCTGATTCCCCAACTCTAATACCCTGCCTCTGATTCCCCAGCTCTGATTCCCCGCCTCTGATTCCCCGCATCAGATTCCCTGCCTCTGATTCCCCGCCTCTGATTCCAGGCCTCTGATTCCCAGCATCTGATTCCGGCCTCTGATTCCCGGCCTCTGATTCCCTGCTTCAGATTCTGATTCCCTGCCTCTGATTCCCCATCTCTGATTCCGCACATCTGATTCCCTGCCTCTGATTCCCCACCTCTGATTCCCCATATCTGATTCCCCACCTCTGTTTCCCCGCCTCTGATTCCCCGCCTCTGTTTCCCCATATCTGATTCCCCGCCTCTGATTCCCCAACTCTGATTCCCCTCCACTAATTCGCCAGCTATGATTCCCCGCCTCTGATTCCCTGCGTCTGATTCCCTGCCTCTGATTCCCAGCCTCTGATTCCTCTTTTCTGATTCACCACCTCTGAATCCCCACCTCTGATTCCCCATATCCGATTCCCTGCCTCTGATTCCCCGCCTCTGATTCGCAACCTCAAATTCCCCACCTCTGATTCCCCATATCTGATTCCCCGCCTCTGTTTCCCTGCCTCTGATAACCGGCCTCTGTTTCCCCATATCTGATTCCCCTCCTCTGATTCCCCAACTCTGATTCCCCGCCTCTGATTCCCCAGCTCTGATTCCCCGCCTTTTATTCCCGGCCTCTGATTCCCTGCCACTGATTCCCCGCCCCTGATTCCCCACCTCTGATTCCCCATATCTGATTCCCCGCCTCTGTTTCACCAGCTCTGATTCCCCACCTCTGATTCCCCAGCTCTAATTCCCTGCCACTGATTCCCCGCCCATGATTCCCCACCTCTGATTCCCCATATCTGATTCCCCGCCTCTGTTTCCCCAGCTCTGATTCCCTGCCTCTGATTCCCTGCCCTGATTCCCCATCTCTGTTTCACCGCCTTTGATTCGCCACCTCTGATTCCCCATATCTGATTCCCCGCCTCTGTTTCCCCGCCTCTGATTCCCTGCCTCTGATTCCCAACCTCTGATTCCACACCTCTGATTCCCCATATCTGATTCCCCGCCTCTATTTCCCCATATCTGATTCCCCGCCTCTGATTCCCCAACTCTGATTCCCCGCCTCTGATTCCCCAGCTCTGATTCCCCGCCTCTGATTCCCGGCGTCCGATTCCCTGCCTCTGATTCCCCGCCTCTGATTCACCATCTCTAATTCCCCGCCTCTGATTCCCCGTGTCTGATTCCCTGCCTCTGATTCCCCGGCTCAGATTCCCCGCCTCTGATTCCCTGCCACTGATTCCCTGCCCCTGATTCCCCACCTCTGATTCCCCATATCTGATTCCCCGCCTCTGTTTCCCCGCCTCTGATTCCCCGCCTCTGATTCCCCATATCTGATTCCCTGCCTCTGATTCCCCAACTCTGATTCCCCGCCTCTGATTCCCCAGCTCTGAATCCCCGCCTCTGATTCCCCGCGTCTGATTCCCTCCCTCTGATTCCCCGCCTTGATTCCCCATCTCTGATTCACAACCTCTGATTCCCCACCTCTGATTCCCCATATCTGATTCCCCGCCTCTGTTTCCCCGCCTCTGATTCCCCATATCTGATTCCCCGGCTCTGATTGCCCACCTCTGATTCCCCGCCTCTGATTCGCCAGCTCTGATTCCCCGCCTCTGAATCCCCGCATCTGATTCCCTGCCTCTGATTCCCCGCCTCTGATTCCCCACCTCTGATTCACCGCCTTTGATTCGCCACCTCTGATTCCCCATATCTGATTCCCCACCTCTGTTTCCCCGCCTCTGATTCCCCGCCTCTGATTCTCCATATCTCATTCCCCGCCTCTGAATCCCCATCTCTGATTCCCAGACTCTGATTCCCCACCTCTGATTCCCGGCCTCTTATTCCCAGCATCTGATTCCCGGCCTCTGATTCACGGCCTCTGATTCCCCGCTTCTGATTCTGATTCCCTGCCTCTGATTCCCCATCTCTGATTCCGCACATCTGATTCCCTGCCTCTGATTCCCCACCTCTGATTCCCCATATCTGATTCCCCGCCTCTGTTTCCCCGCCTCTGATTCCCCGCCTCTGTTTCCCCATATCTAATTCCCCACCTCTGATGCCCCAACTCTGATTCCCCACCTCTGATTCCCCAGCTCTGATTCCCCGCCTCTGATTCCCCGCATCCGATTCCCCATGTCTGATTCCCCGCCTCTGTTTCCCCGCCTCTGATTCCCCGCCTCTGTTTCCCCATATCTGATTCCCCGCCTCTGATTCCCCAGCTCTGATTCCCTGCCTCTGATTCCCCACGTTCTATTCGCTGCCTCTGATTCCCCGCCTGTGATTCCCCATCTCTGATTCACCACCTCTGATTTCCCACCTCTGATTCCCCATATCTAATTCCCCGCCTCTGCTTGCCCGCCTCTCATTCCCCGCCTCTGTTTCCCCATATCTGATTCCCCGCCTCTGAATCCCCAACTCTGATTCCCTGCCTCTGATTCACCAGCTCTGATTCCCCGCCTTTGATTCCCCCCGTCTGATTCCCAGCCTCTGAATCCCTGTCTTATTTCCTGCCTCTGATTCCCCGCCTCTGATTCCCCATCTCTGATTCACTGCCTCTGATTCCCCACATCTGATTCCCCATCTCTGATTCCGCACAACCGATTCCCTGCCTCTGATTCCCCGACTCTGATTCCCCACCTCTGATTCCCCAGCTCTGATTCCCCGCCTCTGATTCCCCGCGTCTGATTCCCTGCTTGTGATTCCCCGCCTCTGATTCCCCATCTCTGATTCCCCACCTCTGATTCCCCGTGCCTGATTCCCTTCCTTTGATTCCCCGCCTCTGATTCCCCGCCTCTGATTCCCTGCCACTGATTCCCCGCCCCTGATTCCCCACCTCTGATTCCCCATATCTTATTCCCCGCCTCTGTTTCCCCCCCTCTGATTCCCAGCCTCTGATTCCCCATATCTAATTCCCCGCCTCTGATTCCCCATATCTGATTCCCCGCCTCTATTTCCCCATATCTGCTTCGCCGCCTCTGATTCCCCAACTCTGATTCCCCGCCTCTGATTCCCCAGCTCTGATTTCCCGCCTCTGATTCCCGGCATTCGATTCCCTGCCTCTGATTCCCCGCCTCTGATTCCCCATCTCTGATTCCCCGCCTCTGTTTCCCCGTGTCTGATTCCCTGCCTCTGATTCCCCGCCTCTGATTCCCCATATCTGATTCCCCGCCTCTGTTTTCCCGCCTCTGATTCCCTGCCTCTGATTCCCCATATCTGATTCCCCGCCTCTGATTCCCCAACTCTGATTCCCCGCCTCTGATTCCCCAGCTCTGAATCCCCGCCTCTGATTCCCCGCGTCTGATTCCCTGCCTCTGATTCCCCGCCTCTGATTCCCCATCTGTGATTCACAACCTCTGATGCCCAACCTCTGATTCCCCATATCTGATTCCCCGCCTCTGTTTCCCCGCCTCTGATTCCCCGCCTCTGATTCCCCATATCTGATTGCCCACCTCTGATTCCCCGCGTCTGATTCCCCGCCTCTGATTCCCCGCCTCTGATTCCCCATCTCTGATTCACCACCTCTGATTCCCAGCCTCTGATTCCCCATCTCTGATTCCGCACATCCGATTCCCTGCCTATGATTCCCCACCTCTGATTCCCCGCCTCTGATTCCCCATATCTGATTCCCTGCCTCTGATTCCCCAGCTCTGATTCCCCGCCTCTGATTCCCCGCCTCTGATTCCCCAGCTCTGATTCCCCGCCTCTGATTCCCAGCATCTGATTCCGGCCTCTAATTCCCGGCCTCTGATTCCCTGCCTCTGATTCCCCATCTCTGATTCCGCACATCTGATTCCTTGCCTCTGATTCCCCACATCTGATTCCCCATATCTGATTCCCCGCCTGGGTTTCCCCGCCTCTGATTCCCCGCCTCTGTTTCCCAATATCTAAGTCCCCGCCTCTGATTCCCCTAATCTGATTCCCCACCTCTGATTCCCCAGCTCTGATTCCCCGCCTCTGATTCCCCGCATCTGATTCCCTGCATCTGATTCCAAGCCTCTGATTCCCTGCCTCTGATTCCCAACCTCTGATTCCCCACCTCTGATTCCCCATATCTGATTCCCCGCCTCTGTTTCCCCGCCTCGGATTCCCCGCCTCTGTTTCCCCATATCTGATTCCCGGCCTCTGATTCCCCGCCTCTGATTCCCCGCCTCTGATTCCCTGCCTCTGATTCCCCATCTCCGATTCCGCACATCTGATTCCCTTCCTCTGATTCCCCGCCTCTGATTCCCCGCCTCTGATTCCCTGCCTCTGATTCCCAACCTCGGATTCCCCACCTCTGATTCCCCATATCTGATTCCCCGCCTCTGTTTCCCCGCCTCTGATTCCCCGCCTCTGATTCCCAACTCTGATTCCCCGCCTCTGATTCCCCAGCTCTGATTCCCCGTGTTTGATTCCCTGCCTCTGATTCCCTGCCCTGATTCCCCATCTCTGTTTCACCTCCTTTGATTCGCCACCTCTGATTCCCCATATCTGATTACCCGCCTCTCTTTCCCCGACTCTGATTCCCTGCCTCTGATTCCCAACCTCTGATTCCACACCTCTGATTCCCCATATCTGATTCCCCGCCTCTATTTCCCCATATCTGATTCCCCACCTCTGTTTCCCCGCCTCTGATTCCCCGCCTCTGATTCTCCATATCTCATTCCCCACCTCTGAATCCCCATCTCTGATTCCCAGACTCTGATTCCCCACCTCTGATTCCCGGCCTCTTATTCCCAGCATCTGATTCCCGGCCTCTGATTCCCGGCCTCGGATTCCCCGCTTCTGATTCTGATTCCCTGCCTCTGATTCCCCATCTCTGATTCCGCACATCTGATTCCCAGCCTCTGATTCCCCACCTCTGATTCCCCATATCTGATTCCCCGCCTCTGTTTCCCCGCCTCTGATTCCCCGCCTCTGTTTCCCCATATCTAATTCCCCACCTCTGATGCCCCAACTCTGATTCCCCACCTCTGATTCCCCAGCTCTGATTCCCCGCCTCTGATTCCCCGCATCCGATTCCCCATGTCTGATTCCCCGCCTCTGTTTCCCCGCCTCTGATTCCCCGCCTCTGTTTCCCCATATCTGATTCCCCGCCTCTGATTCCCCAGCTCTGATTCCCTGCCTCTGATTCCCCGCGTTCTATTCGCTGCCTCTGATTCCCCGCCTGTGATTCCCCATCTCTGATTCACCACCTCTGATTTCCCACCTCTGATTCCCCATATCTAATTCCCCGCCTCTGCTTGCCCGCCTCTCATTCCCCGCCTCTGTTTCCCCATATCTGATTCCCCGCCTCTGAATCCCCAACTCTGATTCCCTGCCTCTGATTCACCAGCTCTGATTCCCCGCCTTTGATTCCCCCCGTCTGATTCCCAGCCTCTGAATCCCTGTCTGATTTCCTGCCTCTGATTTCCCGCCTCTGATTCCCGGCATCCGATTCCCTGCCTCTGATTCCCCGCCTCTGATTCCCCATCTCTGATTCCCCGCCTCTGATTCCCCGTGTCTGATTCCCCGCCTCGGATTCCCCGCCTCTGTTTCCCCATATCTGATTCCCGGCCTCTGATTCCCCGCCTCTGATTCCCCGCCTCTGATTCCCTGCCTCTGATTCCCCATCTCCGATTCCACACATCTGATTCCCTTCCTCTGATTCCCCGCCTCTGATTCCCCGCCTCTGATTCCCTGCCTCTGATTCCCAACCTCGGATTCCCCCCCTCTGATTCCCCATATCTGATTCCCCGCCTCTGTTTCCCCGCCTCTGATTCCCCGCCTCTGATTCCCATCTCTGATTCCCCGCCTCTGATTCCCCAGCTCTGATTCCCCGTGTTTGATTCCCTGCCTCTGATTCCCTGCCCTGATTCCCCATCTCTGTTTCACCGCCTTTGATTCGCCACCTCTGATTCCCCATATCTGATTACCCGCCTCTGTTTCCCCGACTCTGATTCCCTGCCTCTGATTCCCAACCTCTGATTCCACACCTCTGATTCCACATATCTGATTCCCCGCCTCTATTTCCCCATATCTGATTCCCCGCCTCTGATTCCCCAACTCTGATTCCCCGCCTCTGATTCCCCAGCTCTGATTCCCCGACTCTGATTCCCGGAGTCCGATTCCCTGCCTCTGATTCCCCGCCTCTGATTCCCCATCTCTGATTCCCCGCCTATGATTCCCCGTGTCTGAATCCCTGCCTCTGATTCCCCGCCTCTGATTCCCCGCCTCTGATTCCCTGCCACTGATTCCCTGCCCCTGATTCCCCAATTCTGATTCCCCATATCTGATTCCCCGCCTCTGTTTCCCCGACTCTGATTCGCCACCTCTGATTCCCCATATCTGATTCCCTGCCTCTGATTCCCCAACTCTGATTCACCGCCTCTGATTCCCCAGCTCTGAATCCCCGCCTCTGATTCCCCGCATCTGATTCCCTGCCTCTGATTCCCCGCCTTGATTCCCCATCTCTGATTCACAACCTCTGATTCCCCACCTCTGATTCCCTATATTTGATTCCCCGCCTCTGTTTCCCCGCCTCTGATTCACTGCCTCTGATTCCCCACATCTGATTCCCCATCTCTGATTCCGCACAACCGATTCCCTGCCTATGATTCCCCGACTCTGATTCCCCACCTCTGATTCCCCAGCTCTGATTCCCCGCCTCTGATTCCCCGCGTCTGATTCCCTGCCTGTGATTCCCCGCCTCTGATTCCAGGCCTCTGATTCCCAGCATCTGATTCCGGCCTCTAATTCCCGGCCTCTGATTCCGTGCTTCTGATTCTGATTCCCTGCCTCTGATTCCCCATCTCTGATTCCGCACATCTGATTCCTTGCCTCTGATTCCCCACCTCTGATTCCCCATATCTGATTCCCCGCCTGGGTTTCCCCGCCTCTGATTCCCCGCCTCTGTTTCCCAATATCTAAGTCCCCGCCTCTGATTCCCCAAATCTGATTCCCCACCTCTGATTCCCCAGCTCTGATTCCCCGCCTCTGATTCCCCGCATCTGATTCCCTGCATCTGATTCCAAGCCTCTGATTCCCTGCCTCTGATTCCCAACCTCTGATTCCCCACCTCTGATTCCCCATATCTGATTCCCCGCCTCTGTTTCCCCGCCTCGGATTCCCCGCCTCTGTTTCCCCATATCTGATTCCCGGCCTCTGATTCCCCGCCTCTGATTCCCCGCCTCTGATTCCCTGCCTCTGATTCCCCATCTCCGATTCCGCACATCTGATTCCCTTCCTCTGATTCCCCGCCTCTGATTCCCCGCCTCTGATTCCCTGCCTCTGATTCCCAACCTCGGATTCCCCCCCTCTGATTCCCCATATCTGATTCCCCGCCTCTGTTTCCCCGCCTCTGATTCCCCGCCTCTGATTCCCAACTCTGATTCCCCGCCTCTGATTCCCCAGCTCTGATTCCCCGTGTTTGATTCCCTGCCTCTGATTCCCTGCCTCTGATTCCCAACCTCGGATTCCCCCCCTCTGATTCCCCATATCTGATTCCCCGCCTCTGATTCCCAACCTCTGATTCCCCACCTCTGATTCCCCATATCTGATTCCCCGCCTCTGTTTCCCCGCCTCGGATTCCCCGCCTCTGTTTCCCCATATCTGATTCCCGGCCTCTGATTCCCCGCCTCTGATTCCCCGCCTCTGATTCCCTGCCTCTGATTCCCCATCTCCGATTCCGCACATCTGATTCCCTTCCTCTGATTCCCCGCCTCTGATTCCCCGCCTCTGATTCCCTGCCTCTGATTCCCAACCTCGGATTCCCCCCCTCTGATTCCCCATATCTGATTCCCCGCCTCTGTTTCCCCGCCTCTGATTCCCCGCCTCTGATTCCCAACTCTGATTCCCCGCCTCTGATTCCCCAGTTCTGATTCCCCGTGTTTGATTCCCCGCCTCTGATTCCCTGCCTCTGATTCCCAACCTCGGATTCCCCCCCTCTGATTCCCCATATCTGATTCCCCGCCTCTGTTTCCCCGACTCTGATTCCCTGCCTCTGATTCCCAACCTCTGATTCCACACCTCTGATTCCACATATCTGATTCCCCGCCTCTATTTCCCCATATCTGATTCCCCGCCTCTGATTCCCCAACTCTGATTCCCCGCCTCTGATTCCCCAGCTCTGATTCCCCGACTCTGATTCCCGGAGTCCGATTCCCTGCCTCTGATTCCCCGCCTCTGATTCCCCATCTCTGATTCCCCGCCTATGATTCCCCGCCTCTGATTCCCTGCCACTGATTCCCTGCCCCTGATTCCCCAATTCTGATTCCCCATATCTGATTCCCCGCCTCTGTTTCCCCGCCTCTGATTCGCCACCTCTGATTCCCCATATCTGATTCCCTGCCTCTGATTCCCCAACTCTGATTCACCGCCTCTGATTCCCCAGCTCTGAATCCCCGCCTCTGATTCCCCGCGTCTGATTCCCTGCCTCTGATTCCCCGCCTTGATTCCCCATCTCTGATTCACAACCTCTGATTCCCCACCTCTGATTCCCTATATTTGATTCCCCGCCTCTGTTTCCCCGCCTCTGATTCACTGCCTCTGATTCCCCACATCTGATTCCCCATCTCTGATTCCGCACAACCGATTCCCTGCCTATGATTCCCCGACACTGATTCCCCACCTCTGATTCCCCAGCTCTGATTCCCCGCCTCTGATTCCCCGCGTCTGATTCCCTGCCTGTGATTCCCCGCCTCTGATTCCCCATCTCTGATTCCCCACCTCTGATTCCCCGTGTCTGATTCCCTTCCTTTGATTCCCCGCCTCTGATTCCCCGCGTCTGATTCCCTGCCACTGATTCCCCGCCCCTGATTCCCCACCTCTGATTCCCCATATCTTATTCCCCGCCTCTGTTTCCCCCCCTCTGATTCCCAGCCTCTGATTCCCCATATCTGATTCCCCGCCTCTGATTCCCCATATCTGATTCCCCGCCTCTATTTCCCCATATCTGCTTCGCCGCCTCTGATTCCCCAACTCTGATTCCCCGCCTCTGATTCCCCAGCTCTGATTTCCCACCTCTGATTCCCGGCATCCGATTCCCTGCCTCTGATTCCCCGCCTCTGATTCCCCATCTCTGATTCCCCGCCTCTGATTCCCCGCCTCTGATTCCCCATATCTGATTCCCCGCCTCTGTTTTCCCGCCTCTGATTCCCTGCCTCTGATTCCCCATATCTGATTCCCCGCCTCTGATTCCCCAACTCTGATTCCCAGCCTCTGATTCCCCAGCTCTGAATCCCCGCCTCTGATTCCCCGCGTCTGATTCCCTGCCTCTGATTCCCCTCCTCTGATTCCCCATCTGTGATTCACAACCTCTGATGCCCCACCTCTGATTCCCCATATCTGATTCCCCGCCTCTGTTTCCCCGCCTCTGATTCCCCGCCTCTGATTCCCCATATCTGATTCCCCGCCTCTGATTGCCCACCTCTGATTCCCCGCGTCTGATTCCCTGCCTCTGATTCCCCGCCTCTGATTCCCCATCTCTGATTCACCACCTCTGATTCCCAGCCTCTGATTCCCCATCTCTGATTCCGCACATCTGATTCCCTGCCTATGATTCCCCACCTCTGATTCCCCGCCTCTGATTCCCCATATCTGATTCCCTGCCTCTGTTTCCCCGCCTCTGATTCCCCACCTCTGTTACCCCATATCTGATTCCCCGCCTCTGATTCCCCAACTCTAATACCCCGCCTCTGATTCCCCAGCTCTGATTCCCCGCCTCTGATTCCCCGCATCTGATTCCCTGCCTCTGATTCCCCGCCTCTGATTCCAGGCCTCTGATTCCCAGCATCTGATTCCGGCCTCTGATTCCCGGCCTCTGATTCCCTGCTTCTGATTCTGATTCCCTGCCTCTGATTCCCCATCTCTGATTCCGCACATCTGATTCCTTGCCTCTGATTCCCCACCTCTGATTCCCCATATCTGATTCACCACCTCTCATTCCCGGCCTCTGATTCCCCATCTCTGATTCCGCACATCCGATTCCCTGCCTATGATTCCCCACCTCTGATTCCCGCCTCTGATTCCCCATATCTGATTCCCTGCCTCTGTTTCCCCGCCTCTGATTCCCCACCTCTGTTTCCCCATATCTGATTCCCCGCCTCTGATTCCCCAACTCTAATACCCTGCCTCTGATTCCCCAGCTCTGATTCCCCGCCTCTGATTCCCCGCATCAGATTCCCTGCCTCTGATTCCCCGCCTCTGATTCCAGGCCTCTGATTCCCAGCATCTGATTCTGGCCTCTGATTCCCGGCCTCTGATTCCCTGCTTCAGATTCTGATTCCCTGCCTCTGATTCCCCATCTCTGATTCCGCACATCTGATTCCCTGCCTCTGATTCCCCACCTCTGATTCCCCATATCTGATTCCCCGCCTCTGTTTCCCCGCCTCTGATTCCCCGCCTCTGTTTCCCCATATCTGATTCCCCGCCTCTGATTCCCCAACTCTGATTCCCCTCCACTAATTCGCCAGCTATGATTCCCCGCCTCTGATTCCCTGCGTTGATTCCCTGTCTCTGATTCCCAGCCTCTGATTCCCCTTTTCTGATTCACCACCTCTGAATCCCCACCTCTGATTCCCCATATCCGATTCCCTGCCTCTGATTCCCCGCCTCTGATTCCCCGCCTCTGATTCGCAACCTCAAATTCCCCACCTCTGATTCCCCACCTCTGATTCCCCATATCTAATTCCCCGCCTCTGTTTTCCCGCCTCTGATTCCCCGCCTCTGTTTCCCCATATCTGATTCCCCGCCTCTGAATCCCCAACTCTGATTCCCTGCCTCAGATTCCCCAGCTCTGATTCCCCGCCTTTGATTCCCCCCGTCTGATTCCCAGCCTCTGAATCCCCGTGTCTGATTTCCTTCCTCTGATTCCCCGCCTCTGATTCCCCATCTCTGATTCACCGCCTCTGATTCCCCACCTCTGATTCCCCATCTCTGATTCCGCACATCCAATTCCCTGCCTCTGATTCCCCAACTCTGATTCCCCACCTCTGATTCCCCAGCTCTGATTCCCCGCCTCAGATTCCCCGCGTCTGATTCCCTGCCTCTGATTCCCCGCCTCTGATTCCCTGCCTCTGATTCCCCATATCTGATTCCCTGCCTCTGATTCCCCAACTCTGATTCCCCGCTTCTGATTCCCCAGCTCTGAATCCCCGACTCTTATTCTCCGAGTCTGATTCACTGCCTCTGATTCCCCGCCTCTAATTCCCCATCTGTGATTCACAACCTCTGATGCCCCACCTCTGATTCCCCATATCTGATTCCCCGCCTCTGTTTCCCCGCCTCTGATTCCCCGCCTCTGATTCCCCATATCTGATTCCCCGCCTCTGATTGCCCACCTCTGATTCCCCGCGTCTGATTCACTGCCTCTGATTCCCCGCCTCTGATTCCCCATATCTGATTCACCACCTCTCATTCCCGGCCTCTGATTCCCCATCTCTGATTCCGCACATCCGATTCCCTGCCTATGATTCCCCACCTCTGATTCCCGCCTCTGATTCCCCATATCTGATTCCCTGCCTCTGTTTCCCTGCCTCTGATTCCCCACCTCTGTTTCCCCATATCTGATTCCCCGCCTCTGATTCCCCAACTCTAATACCCTGCCTCTGATTCCCCAGCTCTGATTCCCCGCCTCTGATTCCCCGCATCAGATTCCCTGCCTCTGATTCCCCGCCTCTGATTCCAGGCCTCTGATTCCCAGCATCTGATTCCGGCCTCTGATTCCCGGCCTCTGATTCCCTGCTTCAGATTCTGATTCCCTGCCTCTGATTCCCCATCTCTGATTCCGCACATCTGATTCCCTGCCTCTGATTCCCCACCTCTGATTCCCCATATCTGATTCCCCACCTCTGTTTCCCCACCTCTGATTCCCCGCCTCTGTTTCCACATATCTGATTCCCCGCCTCTGATTCCCCAACTCTGATTCCCCTCCACTAATTCGCCAGCTATGATTCCCCGCCTCTGATTCCCTGCGTCTGATTCCCTGCCTCTGATTCCCAGCCTCTGATTCCTCTTTTCTGATTCACCACCTCTGAATCCCCACCTCTGATTCCCCATATCCGATTCCCTGCCTCTGATTCCCCGCCTCTGATTCGCAACCTCAAATTCCCCACCTCTGATTCCCCATATCTGATTCCCCGCCTCTCTTTCCCTGCCTCTGATAACCGGCCTCTGTTTCCCCATATCTGATTCCCCTCCTCTGATTCCCCAACTCTGATTCCCCGCCTCTGATTCCCCAGCTCTGATTCCCCGCCTTTTATTCCCGGCCTCTGATTCCCTGCCACTGATTCCCCGCCCCTGATTCCCCACCTCTGATTCCCCATATCTGATTCCCCGCCTCTGTTTCCCCAGCTCTGATTCCCCACCTCTGATTCCCCAGCTCTAATTCCCTGCCACTGATTCCCCGCCCATGATTCCCCACCTCTGATTCCCCATATCTGATTCCCCGCCTCTGTTTCCCCAGCTCTGATTCCCTGCCTCTGATTCCCTGCCCTGATTCCCCATCTCTGTTTCACCGCCTTTGATTCGCCACCTCTGATTCCCCATATCTGATTCCCCGCCTCTGTTTCCCCGCCTCTGATTCCCTGCCTCTGATTCCCAACCTCTGATTCCACACCTCTGATTCCCCATATCTGATTCCCCGCCTCTATTTCCCCATATCTGATTCCCCGCCTCTGATTCCCCAACTCTGATTCCCCGCCTCTGATTCCCCAGCTCTGATTCCCCGCCTCTGATTCCCGGCGTCCGATTCCCTGCCTCTGATTCCCCGCCTCTGATTCACCATCTCTGATTCCCCGCCTCTGATTCCCCGTGTCTGATTCCCTGCCTCTGATTCCCCGGCTCAGATTCCCCGCCTCTGATTCCCTGCCACTGATTCCCTGCCCCTGATTCCCCACCTCTGATTCCCCATATCTGATTCCCCGCCTCTGTTTCCCCGCCTCTGATTCCCCGCCTCTGATTCCCCATATCTGATTCCCTGCCTCTGATTCCCCAACTCTGATTCCCCGCCTCTGATTCCCCAGCTCTGAATCCCCGCCTCTGATTCCCCGCGTCTGATTCCCTCCCTCTGATTCCCCGCCTTGATTCCCCATCTCTGATTCACAACCTCTGATTCCCCACCTCTGATTCCCCATATCTGATTCCCCGCCTCTGTTTCCCCGCCTCTGATTCCCCATATCTGATTCCCCGGCTCTGATTGCCCACCTCTGATTCCCCGCCTCTGATTCGCCAGCTCTGATTCCCCGCCTCTGAATCCCCGCATCTGATTCCCTGCCTCTGATTCCCCGCCTCTGATTCCCCACCTCTGATTCACCGCCTTTGATTCGCCACCTCTGATTCCCCATATCTGATTCCCCACCTCTGTTTCCCCGCCTCTGATTCCCCGCCTCTGATTCTCCATATCTCATTCCCCGCCTCTGAATCCCCATCTCTGATTCCCAGACTCTGATTCCCCACCTCTGATTCCCGGCCTCTTATTCCCAGCATCTGATTCCCGGCCTCTGATTCACGGCCTCTGATTCCCCGCTTCTGATTCTGATTCCCTGCCTCTGATTCCCCATCTCTGATTCCGCACATCTGATTCCCTGCCTCTGATTCCCCACCTCTGATTCCCCATATCTGATTCCCCGCCTCTGTTTCCCCGCCTCTGATTCCCCGCCTCTGTTTCCCCATATCTAATTCCCCACCTCTGATGCCCCAACTCTGATTCCCCACCTCTGATTCCCCAGCTCTGATTCCCCGCCTCTGATTCCCCGCATCCGATTCCCCATGTCTGATTCCCCGCCTCTGTTTCCCCGCCTCTGATTCCCCGCCTCTGTTTCCCCATATCTGATTCCCCGCCTCTGATTCCCCAGCTCTGATTCCCTGCCTCTGATTCCCCGCGTTCTATTCGCTGCCTCTGATTCCCCGCCTGTGATTCCCCATCTCTGATTCACCACCTCTAATTTCCCACCTCTGATTCCCCATATCTAATTCCCCGCCTCTGCTTGCCCGCCTCTCATTCCCCGCCTCTGTTTCCCCATATCTGATTCCCCGCCTCTGAATCCCCAACTCTGATTCCCTGCCTCTGATTCACCAGCTCTGATTCCCCGCCTTTGATTCCCCCCGTCTGATTCCCAGCCTCTGAATCCCTGTCTTATTTCCTGCCTCTGATTCCCCGCCTCTGATTCCCCATCTCTGATTCACTGCCTCTGATTCCCCACATCTGATTCCCCATCTCTGATTCCGCACAACCGATTCCCTGCCTCTGATTCCCCGACTCTGATTCCCCACCTCTGATTCCCCAGCTCTGATTCCCCGCCTCTGATTCCCCGCGTCTGATTCCCTGCCTGTGATTCCCCGCCTCTGATTCCCCATCTCTGATTCCCCACCTCTGATTCCCCGTGCCTGATTCCCTTCCTTTGATTCCCCGCCTCTGATTCCCCGCCTCTGATTCCCTGCCACTGATTCCCCGCCCCTGATTCCCCACCTCTGATTCCCCATATCTTATTCCCCGCCTCTGTTTCCCCCCCTCTGATTCCCCGCCTCTGATTCCCTGCCTCTGATTCCCCATCTCCGATTCCGCACATCTGATTCCCTTCCTCTGATTCCCCGCCTCTGATTCCCCGCCTCTGATTCCCTGCCTCTGATTCCCAACCTCGGATTCCCCCCCTCTGATTCCCCATATCTGATTCCCCGCCTCTGTTTCCCCGCATCTGATTCCCCGCCTCTGATTCCCAGCTCTGATTCCCCGCCTCTGATTCCCCAGTTCTGATTCCCCGTGTTTGATTCCCCTCCTCTGATTCCCTGCCTCTGATTCCCAACCTCGGATTCCCCCCCTCTGATTCCCCATATCTGATTCCCCGCCTCTGTTTCCCCGACTCTGATTCCCTGCCTCTGATTCCCAACCTCTGATTCCACACCTCTGATTCCACATATCTGATTCCCCGCCTCTATTTCCCCATATCTGATTCCCCGCCTCTGATTCCCCAACTCTGATTCCCCGCCTCTGATTCCCCAGCTCTGATTCCCCGACTCTGATTCCCGGAGTCCGATTCCCTGCCTCTGATTCCCCGCCTCTGATTCCCCATCTCTGATTCCCCGCCTATGATTCCCCGCCTCTGATTCCCTGCCACTGATTCCCTGCCCCTGATTCCCCAATTCTGATTCCCCATATCTGATTCCCCGCCTCTGTTTCCCCGCCTCTGATTCACCACCTCTGATTCCCCATATCTGATTCCCTGCCTCTGATTCCCCAACTCTGATTCACCGCCTCTGATTCCACAGCTCTGAATCCCCGCCTCTGATTCCCCGCGTCTGATTCCCTGCCTCTGATTCCCCGCCTTGATTCCCCATCTCTGATTCACAACCTCTGATTCCCCACCTCTGATTCCCTATATTTGATTCCCCGCCTCTGTTTCCCCGCCTCTGATTCACTGCCTCTGATTCCCCACATCTGATTCCCCATCTCTGATTCCGCACAACCGATTCCCTGCCTATGATTCCCCGACACTGATTCCCCACCTCTGATTCCCCAGCTCTGATTCCCCGCTTCTGATTCCCCGCGTCTGATTCCCTGCCTGTGATTCCCCGCCTCTGATTCCCCATCTCTGATTCCCCACCTCTGATTCCCCGTGTCTGATTCCCTTCCTTTGATTCCCCGCCTCTGATTCCCCGCGTCTGATTCCCTGCCACTGATTCCCCGCCCCTGATTCCCCACCTCTGATTCCCCATATCTTATTCCCCGCCTCTGTTTCCCCCCCTCTGATTCCCAGCCTCTGATTCCCCATATCTGATTCCCCGCCTCTGATTCCCCATATCTGATTCCCCGCCTCTATTTCCCCATATCTGCTTCGCCGCCTCTGATTCCCCAACTCTGATTCCCCGCCTCTGATTCCCCAGCTCTGATTTCCCACCTCTGATTCCCGGCATCCGATTCCCTGCCTCTGATTCCCCGCCTCTGATTCCCCATCTCTGATTCCCCGCCTCTGATTCCCCGCCTCTGATTCCCCATATCTGATTCCCCGCCTCTGTTTTCCCGCCTCTGATTCCCTGCCTCTGATTCCCCATATCTGATTCCCCGCCTCTGATTCCCCAACTCTGATTCCCAGCCTCTGATTCCCCAGCTCTGAATCCCCGCCTCTGATTCCCCGCGTCTGATTCCCTGCCTCTGATTCCCCACCTCTGATTCCCCATCTGTGATTCACAACCTCTGATGCCCCACCTCTGATTCCCCATATCTGATTCCCCGCCTCTGTTTCCCCGCCTCTGATTCCCCGCCTCTGATTCCCCATATCTGATTCCCCGCCTCTGATTGCCCACCTCTGATTCCCCGCGTCTGATTCCCTGCCTCTGATTCCCCGCCTCTGATTCCCTGCCTATGATTCCCCACCTCTGATTCCCCGCCTCTGATTCCCCATATCTGATTCCCTGCCTCTGTTTCCCCGCCTCTGATTCCCCACCTCTGTTACCCCATATCTGATTCCCCGCCTCTGATTCCCCAACTCTAATACCCCGCCTCTGATTCCCCAGCTCTGATTCCCCGCCTCTGATTCCCCGCATCTGATTCCCTGCCTCTGATTCCCCGCCCCTGATTCCAGGCCTCTGATTCCCAGCATCTGATTCCGGCCTCTGATTCCCGGCCTCTGATTCCCTGCTTCTGATTCTGATTCCCTGCCTCTGATTCCCCATCTCTGATTCCGCACATCTGATTCCTTGCCTCTGATTCCCCACCTCTGATTCCCCATATCTGATTCACCACCTCTCATTCCCGGCCTCTGATTCCCCATCTCTGATTCCGCACATCCGATTCCCTGCCTATGATTCCCCACCTCTGATTCCCGCCTCTGATTCCCCATATCTGATTCCCTGCCTCTGTTTCCCCGCCTCTGATTCCCCACCTCTGTTTCCCCATATCTGATTCCCCGCCTCTGATTCCCCAACTCTAATACCCTGCCTCTGATTCCCCAGCTCTGATTCCCCGCCTCTGATTCCCCGCATCAGATTCCCTGCCTCTGATTCCCCGCCTCTGATTCCAGGCCTCTGATTCCCAGCATCTGATTCTGGCCTCTGATTCCCGGCCTCTGATTCCCTGCTTCAGATTCTGATTCCCTGCCTCTGATTCCCCATCTCTGATTCCGCACATCTGATTCCCTGCCTCTGATTCCCCACCTCTGATTCCCCATATCTGATTCCCCGCCTCTGTTTCCCCGCCTCTGATTCCCCGCCTCTGTTCCCCATATCTGATTCCCCGCCTCTGATTCCCCAACTCTGATTCCCCTCCACTAATTCGCCAGCTATGATTCCCCGCCTCTGATTCCCTGCGTCTGATTCCCTGTCTCTGATTCCCAGCCTCTGATTCCCCTTTTCTGATTCACCACCTCTGAATCCCCACCTCTGATTCCCCATATCCGATTCCCTGCCTCTGATTCCCCGCCTCTGATTCCCCGCCTCTGATTCGCAACCTCAAATTCCCCACCTCTGATTCCCCACCTCTGATTCCCCATATCTAATTCCCCGCCTCTGTTTTCCCGCCTCTGATTCCCCGCCACTGTTTCCCCATATCTGATTCCCCGCCTCTGAATCCCCAACTCTGATTCCCTGCCTCAGATTCCCCAGCTCTGATTCCCCGCCTTTGATTCCCCCCGTCTGATTCCCAGCCTCTGAATCCCCGTGTCTGATTTCCTGCCTCTGATTCCCCGCCTCTGATTCCCCATCTCTGATTCACCGCCTCTGATTCCCCACCTCTGATTCCCCATCTCTGATTCCGCACATCCAATTCCCTGCCTCTGATTCCCCAACTCTGATTCCCCACCTCTGATTCCCCAGCTCTGATTCCCCGCCTCAGATTCCCCGCGTCTGATTCCCTGCCTCTGATTCCCCGCCTCTGATCCCTGCCTCTGATTCCCCATATCTGATTCCCTGCCTCTGATTCCCCAACTCTGATTCCCCGCTTCTGATTCCCCAGCTCTGAATCCCCGACTCTTATTCTCCGAGTCTGATTCACTGCCTCTGATTCCCCGCCTCTAATTCCCCATCTGTGATTCACAACCTCTGATGCCCCACCTCTGATTCCCCATATCTGATTCCCCGCCTCTGTTTCCCCGCCTCTGATTCCCCGCCTCTGATTCCCCATATCTGATTCCCCGCCTCTGATTGCCCACCTCTGATTCCCCGCGTCTGATTCACTGCCTCTGATTCCCCGCCTCTGATTCCCCATATCTGATTCACCACCTCTCATTCCCGGCCTCTGATTCCCCATCTCTGATTCCGCACATCCGATTCCCTGCCTATGATTCCCCACCTCTGATTCCCGCCTCTGATTCCCCATATCTGATTCCCTGCCTCTGTTTCCCCGCCTCTGATTCCCCACCTCTGTTTCCCCATATCTGATTCCCCGCCTCTGATTCCCCAACTCTAATACCCTGCCTCTGATTCCCCAGCTCTGATTCCCCGCCTCTGATTCCCCGCATCAGATTCCCTGCCTCTGATTCCCCGCCTCTGATTCCAGGCCTCTGATTCCCAGCATCTGATTCCGGCCTCTGATTCCCGGCCTCTGATTCCCTGCTTCAGATTCTGATTCCCTGCCTCTGATTCCCCATCTCTGATTCCGCACATCTGATTCCCTGCCTCTGATTCCCCACCTCTGATTCCCCATATCTGATTCCCCACCTCTGTTTCCCCACCTCTGATTCCCCGCCTCTGTTTCCCCATATCTGATTCCCCGCCTCTGATTCCCCAACTCTGATTCCCCTCCACTAATTCGCCAGCTATGATTCCCCGCCTCTGATTCCCTGCGTCTGATTCCCTGCCTCTGATTCCCAGCCTCTGATTCCTCTTTTCTGATTCACCACCTCTGAATCCCCACCTCTGATTCCCCATATCCGATTCCCTGCCTCTGATTCCCTGCCTCTGATTCGCAACCTCAAATTCCCCACCTCTGATTCCCCGCCTCTGATTCCCTGCCTCTGATTCCCCATATCTGATTCCCTGCCTCTGATTCCCCAACTCTGATTCCCCGCTTCTGATTCCCCAGCTCTGAATCCCCGACTCTTATTCTCCGAGTCTGATTCACTGCCTCTGATTCCCCGCCTCTAATTCCCCATCTGTGATTCACAACCTCTGATGCCCCACCTCTGATTCCCCATATCTGATTCCCCGCCTCTGTTTCCCCGCCTCTGATTCCCCGCCTCTGATTCCCCATATCTGATTCCCCGCCTCTGATTGCCCACCTCTGATTCCCCGCGTCTGATTCACTGCCTCTGATTCCCCGCCTCTGATTCCCCATATCTGATTCACCACCTCTCATTCCCGGCCTCTGATTCCCCATCTCTGATTCCGCACATCCGATTCCCTGCCTATGATTCCCCACCTCTGATTCCCGCCTCTGATTCTCCATATCTGATTCCCTGCCTCTGTTTCCCCGCCTCTGATTCCCCACCTCTGTTTCCCCATATCTGATTCCCCGCCTCTGATTCCCCAACTCTAATACCCTGCCTCTGATTCCCCAGCTCTGATTCCCCGCCTCTGATTCCCCGCATCAGATTCCCTGCCTCTGATTCCCCGCCTCTGATTCCAGGCCTCTGATTCCCAGCATCTGATTCCGGCCTCTGATTCCCGGCCTCTGATTCCCTGCTTCAGATTCTGATTCCCTGCCTCTGATTCCCCATCTCTGATTCCGCACATCTGATTCCCTGCCTCTGATACCCCACCTCTGATTCCCCATATCTGATTCCCCACCTCTGTTTCCCCACCTCTGATTCCCCGCCTCTGTTTCCCCATATCTGATTCCCCGCCTCTGATTCCCCAACTCTGATTCCCCTCCACTAATTCGCCAGCTATGATTCCCCGCCTCTGATTCCCTGCGTCTGATTCCCTGCCTCTGATTCCCAGCCTCTGATTCCTCTTTTCTGATTCACCACCTCTGAATCCCCACCTCTGATTCCCCATATCCGATTCCCTGCCTCTGATTCCCCGCCTCTGATTCGCAACCTCAAATTCCCCACCTCTGATTCCCCATATCTGATTCCCCGCCTCTGTTTCCCCGCCTCTGAATCCCTGCCTCTGATTCCCCATCTCTGATTCCCCATCTCTGATTCACAACCTCTGATTCCTCACCTCTGATTCCCTATATTTGATTCCCCGCCTCTGTTTCCCCGCGTCTGATTCCCTGCCTCTGATTCCCCACATCTGATTCCCCATCTCTGATTCCGCACAACCGATTCCCTGCCTATGATTCCCCGACTCTGATTCCCCACCTCTGATTCCCCAGCTCTGATTCCCCGCCTCTGATTCACCGCGTCTGATTCCCTGCCTGTGATTCCCCGCCTCTGATTCCCCATCTCTGATTCCCCACCTCTGATTCCCCGTGTCTGATTCCCTTCCTTTGATTCCCCGCCTCTGATTCCCCGCCTCTGATTCCCTGCCACTGATTCCCCGCCCCTGATTCCCCACCTCTGATTCCCCATATCTTATTCCCCGCCTCTGTTTCCCCCCCTCTGATTCCCAGCCTCTGATTCCCCATATCTGATACCCCGCCTCTGATTCCCCATATCTGATTCACCGCGTCTATTTCCCCATATCTGCTTCGCCGCCTCTGATTCCCCAACTCTGATTCCCCGCCTCTGATTCCCCAGCTCTGATTTCCCGCCTCTGATTCCCGGCATCCGATTCCCTGCCTCTGATTCCCCGCCTCTGATTCCCAATCTCTGATTCCCCGCCTCTGATTCCCCGTGTCTGATTCCCTGCCTCTGATTCCCCGCCTCTGATTCCCCATATCTGATTCCCCGCCTCTGTATTCCCGCCTCTGATTCCCTGCCTCTGATTCCCCATATCTGATTCCCCGCCTCTGATTCCCCAACTCTGATTCCCAGCCTCTGATTCCCCAGCTCTGAATCCCCGCCTCTGATTCCCCGCGTCTGATTCCCTGCCTCTGATTCCCCGCCTCTGATTCCCCATCTGTGATTCACAACCTCTGATGCCCCACCTCTGATTCCCCATATCTGATTCCCCGCCTCTGTTTCCCCGCCTCTGATTCCCCGCCTCTGATTCCCCATATCTGATTCCCCGCCCCTGATTGCCCACCTCTGATTCCCCGCGTCTGATTCCCTGCCTCTGATTCCCCGCCTCTGATTCCCCATCTCTGATTCACCACCTCTGATTCCCAGCCTCTGATTCCCCATCTCTGATTCCGCACATCCGATTCCCTGCCTATGATTCCCCACCTCTGATTCCCCGCCTCTGATTCCCCATATCTGATTCCCTGCCTCTGTTTCCCCGCCTCTGATTCCCCACCTCTGTTTCCCCATATCTGATTCCCCGCCTCTGATTCCCCAACTCTAATACCCCGCCTCTGATTCCCCAGCTCTGATTCCCAGCCTCTGATTCCCCGCATCTGATTCCCTGCCTCTGATTCCCCGCCTCTGATTCCAGGCCTCTGATTCCCAGCATCTGATTCCGGCCTCTGATTCCCGGCCTCTGATTCCCTGCTTCTGATTCTGATTCCCTGCCTCTGATTCCCCATCTCTGATTCCGCACATCTGATTCCTTGCCTCTGATTCCCCACCTCTGATAACCCATATCTGATTCCCCGCCTGGGTTTCCCCGCCTCTGATTCCCCGCCTCTGTTTCCCAATATCTAAGTCCCCGCCTCTGATTCCCCAAATCTGATTCCCCACCTCTGATTCCCCAGCTCTAATTCCCCGCCTCTGATTCCCCGCATCTGATTCCCTGCATCTGATTCCAAGCCTCTGATTCCCTGCCTCTGATTCCCAACCTCTGATTCCCCACCTCTGATTCCCCATATCTGATTCCCCGCCTCTGTTTCCCCGCCTCGGATTCCCCGCCTCTGTTTCCCCATATCTGATTCCCGGCCTCTGATTCCCCGCCTCTGATTCCCCGCCTCTGATTCCCTGCCTCTGATTCCCCATCTCCGATTCCGCACATCTGATTCCCTTCCTCTGATTCCCCGCCTCTGATTTTCCGCCTCTGATTCCCTGCCTCTGATTCCCAACCTCGGATTCCCCACCTCTGATTCCCCATATCTGATTCCCCGCCTCTGTTTCCCCGCCTCAGATTCCCCGCCTCTGATTCCCAACTCTGATTCCCCGCCTCTGATTCCCCAGCTCTGATTCCCCGTGTTTGATTCCCTGCCTCTGATTCCCTGCCCTGATTCCCCATCTCTGTTTCACCGCCTTTGATTCGCCACCTCTGATTCCCCATATCTGATTCCCCGCCTCTGTTTCCCCGACTCTGATTCCCTGCCTCTGATTCCCAACCTCTGATTCCACACCTCTGATTCCCCATATCTGATTCCCCGCCTCTATTTCCCCATATCTGATTCCCCGCCTCTGATTCCCCAACTCTGATTCCCCGCCTCTGATTCCCCAGCTCTGATTCCCCGACTCTGATTCCCGGCATCCGATTCCCTGCCTCTGATTCCCCGCCTCTGATTCCCCATCTCTGATTCCCCGCCTCTGATTCCCCGTGTCTGATTCCCTGCCTTTGATTCCCCGCCTCTGATTCCCCGCCTCTGATTCCCTGCCACTGATTCCCTGCCCCTGATTCCCCACCTCTGATTCCCCACATCTGATTCCCCGCCTCTGTTTCCCCGCCTCTGATTCCCCGCCTCTGATTCCCCATATCTGATTCCCTGCCTCTGATTCCCCAACTCTGATTCCCCGCCTCTGATTCCCCAGCTCTGAATCCCCGCCTCTGATTCCCCGCGTCTGATTCCCTGCCTCTGATTCCCCGCCTTGATTCCCCATCTCTGATTCACAACCTCTGATTCCCCACCTCTGATTCCCTATATTTGATTCCCCGCCTCTGTTTCCCCGCCTCTGATTCCCCTCCTCTGATTCCCCATATCTGATTCCCCGCCTCTGATTGCCCACCTCTGATTCCCAGCCTCTGATTCGCCAGCTCTGATTCCCCGCCTCTGATTCCCCGCATCTGATTCCCTGCCTCTGATTCCCCGCCTCTGATTCCCCATCTCTGATTCACCGCCTTTGATTCGCCACCTCTGATTCCCCATATCTGATTCCCCACCTCTGATTCCCGGCCTCTTATTCCCAGCATCTGATTCCCGGCCTCTGATTCCCGGCCTCTGATTCCCCGCTTCTGATTCTGATTCCCTGCCTCTTATTCCCCATCTCTGATTCTGCACATCTGATTCCCTGCCTCTGATTCCCCACCTCTGATTCCCCATATCTGATTCCCCGCCTCTGTTTCCCCGCCTCTGATTCCCCGCCTCTGTTTCCCTATATCTAATTCCCCACCTCTGATGCCCCAACTCTGATTCCCCGCCTCTGATTCCCCAGCTCTGATTCCCCACCTCTGATTCCCTGCATCCGATTCCCCATATCTGATTCCCCGCCTCTGTTTCACCGCCTCTGATTCCCCTCCTCTGTTTCCCCATATCTGATTCCCGCCTCTGATTCCCAACTATGAATCCCCTCCTCTGATTCCCCAGCTCTGATTCCCTGCCTCTGATTCCCCGCGTCCTATTCCCTGCCTCTGATTCCCCGCCTGTGATTCCCCATCACTGATTCACCACCTCTGATTCCCTACCTCTGATTCCCCATATCTAATTCCCCGCCTCTGTTTGCCCGCCTCTGATTCCCCGCCTCTGTTTCCCCATATCTGATTCCCCGCCTCTGAATCCCCAACTCTGATTCCCTTCCTCAGATTCCCCAGCTCTGATTCCCCGCCTTTGATTCCCCCTCTCTGATTCACCGCCTCTGATTCCCCACCTCTGATTCCCCAGCTCTGATTCCCCGCCTCAGATTCCCCGCGTCTGATTCCCTGCCTCTGATTCCCCGCCTCTGATTCCCTGCCTCTGATTCCCCATATCTGATTCCCCGCCTCTGATTCCCCAACTCTGATTCCCCGCTTCTGATTCCCCAGCTCTGAATCCCCGCCTCTGATTCCCCGCGTCTGATTCCCTGCCTCTGATTCCCCGCCTCTGATTCCCCATCTGTGATTCACCGCCTCTGATTCCCCACCTCTGATTCCCCAGCTCTGATTCCCCGCCTCAGATTCCCCGCGTCTGATTTCCTGCCTCTGATTCCCCGCCTCTGATTCCCCATCTCTGATTCACCGCCTCTGATTCCCCACCTCTGATTCCCCAGCTCTGATTCCCCGCCTCAGATTCCCCGCGTCTGATTCCCTGCCTCTGATTCCCCGCCTCTGATTCCCTGCCTCTGATTCCCCATATCTGATTCCCCGCCTCTGATTCCCCAACTCTGATTCCCCGCTTCTGATTCCCCAGCTCTGAATCCCCGCCTCTGATTCCCCGCGTCTGATTCCCTGCCTCTGATTCCCCGCCTCTGATTCCCCATCTGTGATTCACAACCTCTGATGCCCCACCTCTGATTCCCCATATCTGATTCCCTGCCTCTGTTTCCCCGCCTCTGATTCCCCACCTCTGTTTCCCCATATCTGATTCCCCGCCTCTGATTCCCCAACTCTAATACCCCGCCTCTGATTCCCCAGCTCTGATTCCCCGCCTCTGATTCCCCGCATCTGATTCCCTGCCTCTGATTCCCCGCCTCTGATTCCAGGCCTCTGATTCCCAGCATCTGATTCCGGCCTCTGATTCCCGGCCTCTGATTCCCTTCTTCTGATTCTGATTCCCTGCCTCTGATTCCCAACTCTGATTCCCCGCCTCTGATTCCCCAGCTCTGATTCCCCGTGTTTGATTCCCTGCCTCTGATTCCCTGCCCTGATTCCCCATCTCTGTTTCACCGCCTTTGATTCGCCACCTCTGATTCCCCATATCTGATTCCCCGCCTCTGTTTCCCCGACTCTGATTCCCTGCCTCTGATTCCCAACCTCTGATACCACACCTCTGATTCCCCATATCTGATTCCCCGCCTCTATTTCCCCATATCTGATTCCCTGCCTCTGATTCCCCAACTCTGATTCCCCGCCTCTGATTCCCCAGCTCTGATTCCCCGACTCTGATTCCCGGCATCCGATTCCCTGCCTCTGATTCCCCGCCTCTGATTCCCCATCTCTGATTCCCCGCCTCTGATTCCCCGTGTCTGATTCCCTGCCTTTGATTCCCCGCCTCTGATTCCCCGCCTCTGATTCCCTGCCACTGATTTCCTGCCCCTGATTCCCCACCTCTGATTCCCCACATCTGATTCCCCGCCTCTGTTTCCCCGCCTCTGAATCCCCGACTCTGATTCCCCGCGTCTGATTCCCTGCCTCTGATTCCCCGCCTTGATTCCCCATCTCTGATTCACAACCTCTGATTCCCCACCTCTGATTCCCTATATTTGATTCCCCGCCTCTGTTTCCCCGCCTCTGATTCCCCGCCTCTGATTCCCCATATCTGATTCCCCGCCTCTGATTGCCCACCTCTGATTCCCAGCCTCTGATTCGCCAGCTCTGATTCCCCGCCTCTGATTCCCCGCATCTGATTCCCTGCCTCTGATTCCCCGCCTCTGATTCCCCATCTCTGATTCACCGCCTTTGATTCGCCACCTCTGATTCCCCATATCTGATTCCCCACCTCTGATTCCCGGCCTCTTATTCCCAGCATCTGATTCCCGGCCTCTGATTCCCGGCCTCTGATTCCCCGCTTCTGATTCTGATTCCCTGCCTCTTATTCCCCATCTCTGATTCCGCACATCTGATTCCCTGCCTCTGATTCCCCACCTCTGATACCCCATATCTAATTCCCCGCCTCTGTTTCCCCGCCTCTGATTCCCCGCCTCTGTTTCCCTATATCTAATTCCCCACCTCTGATGCCCCAACTCTGATTCCCCGCCTCTGATTCCCCAGCTCTGATTCCCCGCCTCTGATTCCCTGCATCCGATTCCCCATATCTGATTCCCCGCCTCTGTTTCACCGCCTCTGATTCCCCGCCTCTGTTTCCCCATATCTGATTCCCGCCTCTGATTCCCAACTATGAATCCCCTCCTCTGATTCCCCAGCTCTGATTCCCTGCCTCTGATTCCCCGCGTCCTATTCCCTGCCTCTGATTCCCCGCCTGTGATTCCCCATCACTGATTCACCACCTCTGATTCCCTACCTCTGATTCCCCATATCTAATTCCCCGCCTCTGTTTGCCCGCCTCTGATTCCCCGCCTCTGTTTCCCCATATCTGATTCCCCGCCTCTGAATCCCCAACTCTGATTCCCTGCCTCAGATTCCCCAGCTCTGATTCCCCGCCTTTGATTCCCCCCGTCTGATTCCCAGCCTCTGAATCCCCGTGTCTGATTTCCTGCCTCTGATTCCCCGCCTCTGATTCCCCATCTCTGATTCACCGCCTCTGATTCCCCACCTCTGATTCCCCCTCTCTGATTCCGCACATCCAATTCCCTGCCTCTGATTCCCCAACTCTGATTCCCCACCTCTGATTCCCCAGCTCTGATTCCCCGCCTCAGATTCCCCGCGTCTGATTTCCTGCCTCTGATTCCCCGCCTCTGATTCCCTGCCTCTGATTCCCCATATCTGATTCCCCGCCTCTGATTCCCCAACTCTGATTCCCCGCTTCTGATTCCCCAGCTCTGAATCCCCGCCTCTGATTCCCCGCGTCTGATTCCCTGCCTCTGATTCCCCGCCTCTGATTCCCCATCTGTGATTCACAACCTCTGATGCCCCACCTCTGATTCCCCATATCTGATTCCCTGCCTCTGTTTCCCCGCCTCTGATTCCCCGCCTCAGTTTCCCCATATCTGATTCCCGGCCTCTGATTCCCGGCCTCTGATTCCCCGCCTCTGATTCCCCGCCTCTGATTCCCTGCCTCTGATTCCCCATCTCCGATTCCGCACATCTGATTCCCTTCCTCTGATTCCCCGCCTCTGATTCCCCGCCTCTGATTCCCTGCCTCTGATTCCCAACCTCTGATTCCCCACCTCTGATTCCCCGCCTCTGTTTCCCCGCCTCTGATTCCCCGCCTCTGATTCCCAACTCTGATTCCCCGCCTCTGATTCCCCAGCTCTGATTCCCCGTGTTTGATTCCCTGCCTCTGATTCCCTGCCCTGATTCCCCATTTCTGTTTCACCGCCTTTGATTCGCCACCTCTGATTCCACATATCTGATTCCCCGCCTCTGTTTCCCCGACTCTGATTCCCTTCCTCTGATTCCCAACCTCTGATTCCACACCTCTGATTCCCCATATCTGATTCCCCGCCTCTATTTCCCCATATCTGAATCCCCGCCTCTTATTCCCCAACTCTGATTCCCCGCCTCAGATTCCCCAGCTCTGATTCCCCGACTCTGATTCCCGGCGTCCGATTCCCTGCCTCTGATTCCCAGCCTCTGATTCGCCAGCTCTGATTCCCCGCCTCTGATTCCCCGCATCTGATTCCCTGCCTCTGATTCCCGGCCTCTGATTCCCTGCTTCTGATTCTGATTCCCTGCCTCTGATTCCCCATCTCTGATTCCGCACATCTGATTCCCTGCCTCTGATTCCCCACCTCTGATTCCCCATATCTGATTCCCCGCCTCTGTTTCCCCGCCTCTGATTCCCCGACTGTTTCCCCATATCTGATTCCCCGCCTCTGATTCCCCAACCCTGATTCCCCTCCTCTAATTCGCCAGCTATGATTCCCCGCCTCTGATTCCCTGCGTCTGATTCCCTGCCTCTGATTCCCAGCCTCTGATTCCCCTTTTCTGATTCACCACCTCTGAATCCCCACCTCTGATTCCCCATCTCTGATTCCGCACATCCGATTCCCTGCCTCTGATTCTCCGCCTCTGATTCCCCGCCTCTGATTCGCAACCTCAAATTCCCCACCTCTGATTCCCCATATCTGATTCCCCGCCTCTAATTCGCCAGCTATGATTCCCCGCCTCTGATTCCCTGCGTCTGATTCCCTGCCTCTGATTCCCAGCCTCTGATTCCCCTTTTCTGATTCACCACCTCTGAATCCCCACCTCTGATTCCCCATCTCTGATTCCGCACATCCGATTCCCTGCCTCTGATTCTCCGCCTCTGATTCCCCGCCTCTGATTCGCAACCTCAAATTCCCCACCTCTGATTCCCCATATCTGATTCCCCGCCTCTGTTTCCCTGCCTCTGATTCCCGGCCTCTGTTTCCCCATATCTGATTCCCCTCCTCTGATTCCCCAACTCTGATTCCCCGCCTCTGATTCCCCAGCTCTGATTCCCCGCCTTTTATTCCCGGCCTCTGATTCCCTGCCACTGATTCCCCGCCCCTGATTCCCCACCTCTGATTCCCCATATCTGATTCCCCGCCTCTGTTTCCCCAGCTCTGATTCCCCACCTCTGATTCCCCAGCTCTGATTCCCTGCAACTGATTCCCCGCCCCTGATTCCCCACCTCTGATTCCCCATATCTGATTCCCCGCCTCTGTTTCCCCAGCTCTGATTCCCTGCCTCTGATTCCCTGCCCTGATTCCCCATCTCTGTTTCACCGCCTTTGATTCGCCACCTCTGATTCCCCATATCTGATTCCCCGCCTCTGTTTCCCCGCCTCTGATTCCCTGCCTCTGATTCCCAACCTCTGATTCCACACCTCTGATTCCCCATATCTGATTCCCCGCCTCTATTTCCCCATATCTGATTCCCCGCCTCTGATTCCCCAACTCTGATTCCCCGCCTCTGATTCCCCAGCTCTGATTCCCCGCCTCTGTTTCCCCGCCTCTGATTCCCCATATCTGATTCCCCGGCTCTGATTGCCCACCTCTGATTCCCCGCCTCTGATTCGCCAGCTCTGATTCCCCGCCTCTGAATCCCCGCATCTGATTCCCTGCCTCTGATTCCCCGCCTCTGATTCCCCATCTCTGATTCACTGCCTTTGATTCGCCACCTCTGATTCCCCATATCTGATTCCCCACCTCTGTTTCCCCGCCTCTGATTCTCCATATCTCATTCCCCGCCTCTGAATCCCCATCTCTGATTCCCAGACTCTGAATCCCCACCTCTGATTCCCGGCCTCTTATTCCCAGCATCTGATTCCCGGCCTCTGATTCCCGGCCTCTGATTCCCCGCTTCTGATTCTGATTCCCTGCCTCTGATTCCCCATCTCTGATTCCGCACATCTGATTCCCTGCCTCTGATTCCCCACCTCTGATTCCCCATATCTGATTCCCCGCCTCTGTTTCCCCGCCTCTGATTCCCCGCCTCTGTTTCCCCATATCTTATTCCCCACCTCTGATGCCCCAACTCTGATTCCCCACCTCTGATTCCCCAGCTCTGATTCCCCGCCTCTGATTCCCCGCATCCGATTCCCCATGTCTGATTCCCCGCCTCTGTTTCCCCGCCTCTGATTCCCCACCTCTGTTTCCCCATATCTGATTCCCCGCCTCTGTTTCCCCGCCTCTGATTCCCCGCCTCTGATTCCCCATATCTAATTCCACACCTCTGATGCCCCAACTCTGATTCCCCATCTCTGATTCCCCACCTCTGATTCCCCGTGTCTGATTCCCTTCCTTTGATTCCCTTCCTTTGATTCCCCGCCTCTGATTCCCCGCCTCTGATTCCCTGCCACTGATTCCCCGCCCCTGATTCCCCACCTCTGATTCCCCATATCTTATTCCCCGCCTCTGTTTCCCCCCCTCTGATTCCCAGCCTCTGATTCCCCATATCTGATTCCCCGCCTCTGATTCCCCATATCTGATTCCCCGCCTCTATTTCCCCATATCTGCTTCGCCGCCTCTGATTCCCCAACTCTGATTCCCCGCCTCTGATTACCCAGCTCTGATTTCCCGCCTCTGATTCCCGGCATCCGATTCCCTGCCTCTGATTCCCCGCCTCTGATTCCCCATCTCTGATTCCCCGCCTCTGATTCCCCGTGTCTAATTCCCTGCCTCTGATTCCCCGCCTCTGATTCCCCATATCTGATTCCCCGCCTCTGTTTTCCCCCCTCTGATTCCCTGCCTCTGATTCCCCATATCTGATTCCCCGCCTCTGATTCCCCAACTCTGATTCCCCGCCTCTGATTCCCCAGCTCTGAATCCCCGCCTCTGATTCCCCGCGTCTGATTCCCTGCCTCTGATTCCCCGCCTCTGATTCCCCATCTGTGATTCACAACCTCTGATGCCCCACCTCTGATTCCCCATATCTGATTCCCCGCCTCTGTTTCCCCGCCTCTGATTCCACACTTCTGATTCCCCACCTCTGATTCCCCGCCTCTGATTGCACGCCTCTGATTCCCCGCCTCTGATTCCCCGCCTCTGATTCCCCGCCTCTGATTCCCCTCCTCTGATACCCCGCCTCTGATTCCCCACCTCTGATTCCCCGCATCTGATTCCCCGCCTCTGATTCCCCGCCTCTGATTCCCTGCCTCAGATTCCCCGCCTCTGATTCCGCGCCTCTGATTCCCCGCCTATGTTTACCCCCCTCTGTTTACCCACCTGTTTCCCCGCCTCTGATTCCCCACCTCAGATTCCCTGCCTCAGATTCCATGCCTCTGATTCCCTGCCTCTGATTCCCTGCCTCTGATTCCCTGCATCTGATTGCCCGCCTCTGATTCTCCGCCTCTGATTCCCCGCCTCTGATTCCCCACCTCTGATTCCCCGCTTCTGATTCCCTGCCTCTGATTCCCCGCCTCTGATTCCCCACCTCTGATTCCCCGCTTCTGATTCCCTGCCTCTGATTCCCTGCCTCTGATTCCCTGCATCTGATTGCCCGCCTCTGATTCTCCGCCTCTGATTCCCTGCCTCTGATTCCCTGCATCTGATTGCCCGCCTCTGATTCTCCGCCTCTGATTCCCCGCCTCTGATTCCCCACCTCTGATTCCCCACATCTGATTCCCTGCCTCTGATTCCCCGCCTCTGATTCCCCATCTCTGATTCACCGCCTTTGATTCGCCACATCTGATTCCCCATATCTGATTCCCCACCTCTGTTTCCCCGCCTCTTATTCCCCGCCTCTGATTCTCCATATCTCATTCCCCGCCTCTGAATCCCCATCTCTGATTCCCGGACTCTGATTCCCCTCCTCTGATTCCCGGCCTCTTATTCCCAGCATCTGATTCCCGGCCTCTGATTCCCGGCCTCTGATTCCCCGCTTCTGATTCCCTGCCTCTGATTCCCCATCTCTGATTCCGCACATCTGATTCCCTGCCTCTGATTCCCCACCTCTGATTCCCCATATCTGATTCCCCGCCTCTGTTTCCCTATATCTAATTCCCCACCTCTGATGCCCCAACTCTGATTCCCCGCCTCTGATTCCCCAGCTCTGATTCCCCGCCTCTGATTCCCTGCATCCGATTCCCCATATCTGATTCCCCGCCTCTGTTTCCCCGCCTCTGATTCCCCGCCTCTGTTTCACCATATCTGATTCCCGCCTCTGATTCCCAACTATGATTCCCCGCCTCTGATTCCCCAGCTCTGATTCCCTGCCTCTGATTCCCCGCGTTCTATTCCCTGCCTCTGATTCCCCGCCTGTGATTCCCCATCACTGATTCACCACCTCTGATTCCCTACCTCTGATTCCCCATATCTAATTCCCCGCCTCTGTTTGCCCGCCTCTGATTCCCCGCCTCTGTTTCCCCATATCTGATTCCCCGCCTCTGAATCCCCAACTCTGATTCCCTGCCTCAGATTCCCCAGCTCGGATTCCCCGCCTCAGATTCCCCGCGTCTGATTCCCTGCCTCTGATTCCCAGCCTCTGAATCCCCGTGTCTGATTTCCTGCCTCTGATTCCCCGCCTCTGATTCCCCATCTCTGATTCACCGCCTCTGATTCCCCACCTCTGATTCCCCATCTCTGATTCCGCACATCCAATTCCCTGCCTCTGATTCCCCAACTCTGATTCCCCACCTCTGATTCCCCAGCTCTGATTCCACGCCTCAGATTCCCCGCGTTTGATTCCCTGCCTCTGATTCCCCGCCTCTGATTCCCTGCCTCTGATTCCCCATATCTGATTCCCCGCCTCTGATTCCCCAACTCTGATTCCCCGCGTCTGATTCCCTGCCTCTGATTCCCCGCCTCTGATTCCCCATCTGTGATTCACAACCTCTGATGCCCCACCTCTGATTCCCCATATCTGATTCCCCGCCTCTGTTTCCCCGCCTCTGATTCCCCGCCTCTGATTCCCCATATCTGATTCCCCGCCTCTGATTGCCCACCTCTGATTCCCCGCGTCTGATACCCTGCCTCTGATTCCCCGCGTCTGATTCCCCATCTCTGATTCACCACCTCTGATTCCCGGCCTCTGATTCCCCATCTCTGATTCCGCACATCCGATTCCCTGCCTATGTTTCCCCACCTCTGATTCCCCGCCTCTGATTCCCCATATCTGATTCCCTGCCTCTGTTTCCCCGCCTCTGATTCCCTACCTCTGTTTCCCCATATCTGATTCCCCGCCTCTGATTCCCCAACTCAAATACCCCGCCTCTGATTCCCCAGCTCTGATTCCCCGCCTCTGATTCCCCGCATCTGATTCCCTGCCTCTGATTCCCCGCCTCTGATTCCAGGCCTCTGATTCCCATCGTCTGATTCCGGCCTCTGATTCCCGGCCTCTGATTCCCTGCTTCTGATTCTGATTCCCTGCCTCTGATTCCCCATCTCTGATTCCGCACATCTGATTCCCTGCCTCTGATTCCCCACCTCTGATTCCCCATATCTGATTCCCCGCCTCTGTTTTCCCGCCTCTGATTCCCCGCCTCTGTTTCCCAATATCTAAGTCCCCACCTCTGATTCCCCAAATCTGATTCCCCACCTCTGATTCCCCAGCTCTGATTCCCCGCCTCTGATGCCCCGCATCTGATTCCCTGCATCTGATTCCAAGCCTCTGATTCCCTGCCTCTGATTCCCAACCTCTGATTCCCCACCTCTGATTCCCCATATCTGATTCCCCGCCTCTGTTTCCCCGCCTCGGATTCCCCGCCTCAGTTTCCCCATATCTGATTCCCGGCCTCTGATTCCCCGCCTCTGATTCCCCGCCTCTGATTCCCTGCCTCTGATTCCCCATCTCCGATTCCGCACATCTGATTCCCTTCCTCTGATTCCCCGCCTCTGATTCCCCGCCTCTGATTCCCTGCTTCTGATTCCCAACCTCTGATTCCCCACCTCTGATTCCCCATATCTGATTCCCCGCCTCTGTTTCCCCGCCTCTGATTCCCCGCCTCTGATTCCCAACTCTGATTCCCCGCCTCTGATTCCCCAGCTCTGATTCCCCGTGTTTGATTCCCTGCCTCTGATTCCCTGCCCTGATTCCCCATCTCTGTTTCACCGCCTTTGATTCGCCACCTCTGATTCCCCATATCTGATTCCCCGGCTCTGATTGCCCACCTCTGATTCCCCGCCTCTGATTCGCCAGCTCTGATTCCCCGCCTCTGAATCCCCGCATCTGATTCCCTGCCTCTGATTCCCCGCCTCTGATTCCCCATCTCTGATTCACTGCCTTTGATTCGCCACCTCTGATTCCCCATATCTGATTCCCCACCTCTGTTTCCCCGCCTCTGATTCTCCATATCTCATTCCCCGCCTCTGAATCCCCATCTCTGATTCCCAGACTCTGAATCCCCACCTCTGATTCCCGGCCTCTTATTCCCAGCATCTGATTCCCGGCCTCTGATTCCCGGCCTCTGATTCCCCGCTTCTGATTCTGATTCCCTGCCTCTGATTCTCCATCTCTGATTCCGCACATCTGATTCCCTGCCTCTGATTCCCCACCTCTGATTCCCCATATCTGATTCCCCGCCTCTGTTTCCCCGCCTCTGATTCCCCGCCTCTGTTTCCCCATATCTTATTCCCCACCTCTGATGCCCCAACTCTGATTCCCCACCTCTGATTCCCCAGCTCTGATTCCCCGCCTCTGATTCCCCGCATCCGATTCCCCATGTCTGATTCCCCGCCTCTGTTTCCCCGCCTCTGATTCCCCACCTCTGTTTCCCCATATCTGATTCCCCGCCTCTGTTTCCCCGCCTCTGATTCCCCGCCTCTGATTCCCCATATCTAATTCCCCACCTCTGATGCCCCAACTCTGATTCCCCACATCTGATTCCCCAGCTCTGATTCCCCGCCTCTGATTCCCCGCATCCGATTCCCCATGTCTGATTTCCCACCTCTGATGCCCCATATCTAATTCCCCGCCTCTGCTTGCCCGCCTCTCATTCCCCGCCTCTGTTTCCCCATATCTGATTCCCCGCCTCTGAATCCCCAACTCTGATTCCCTGCCTCTGATTCACCAGCTCTGATTCCCCGCCTTTGATTCCCCCCGTCTGATTCCCAGCCTCTGAATCCCTGTCTGATTTCCTGCCTCTGATTCCCCGCCTCTGATTCCCCATCTCTGATTCACTGCCTCTGATTCCCCACATCTGATTCCCCATCTCTGATTCTGCACAACCGATTCCCTGCCTCTGATTCCCCGACTCTGATTCCCCACCTCTGATTCCCCAGCTCTGATTCCCCGCCTCTGATTCCCCGCGTCTGATTCCCTGCCTGTGATTCCCCGCCTCTGATTCCCCATCTCTGATTCCCCACCTCTGATTCCCCGTGTCTGATTCCCTTCCTTTGATTCCCTTCCTTTGATTCCCCGCCTCTGATTCCCCGCCTCTGATTCCCTGCCACTGATTCCCCGCCCCTGATTCCCCACCTCTGATTCCCCATATCTTATTCCCCGCCTCTGTTTCCCCCCCTCTGATTCCCAGCCTCTGATTCCCCATATCTGATTCCCCGCCTCTGATTCCCCATATCTGATTCCCCGCCTCTATTTCCCCATATCTGCTTCGCCGCCTCTGATTCCCCAACTCTGATTCCCCGCCTCTGATTACCCAGCTCTGATTTCCCGCCTCTGATTCCCGGCATCCGATTCCCTGCCTCTGATTCCCCGCCTCTGATTCCCCATCTCTGATTCCACGCCTCTGATTCCCCGTGTCTAATTCCCTGCCTCTGATTCCCCGCCTCTGATTCCCCATATCTGATTCCCCGCCTCTGTTTTCCCGCCTCTGATTCCCTGCCTCTGATTCCCCATATCTGATTCCCCGCCTCTGATTCCCCAACTCTGATTCCCCGCCTCTGATTCCCCAGCTCTGAATCCCCGCCTCTGATTCCCCGCGTCTGATTCCCTGCCTCTGATTCCCCGCCTCTGATTCCCCGCCTCTGATTCCCTGCCTCTGATTCCCAACCTCTGATTCCCCACCTCTGATTCCCCATATCTGATTCCCCGCCTCTGTATCCCCGCCTCTGATTCCCCGCCTCTGATTCCCCAACTCTGATTCCCCGCCTCTGATTCCCCATCTCTGATTCCCCGCCTCTGATTCCCAACCTCTGATTCCCCACCTCTGATTCCCCATATCTGATTCCCCGCCTCTGTTTCCCCGCCTCTGATTCCCCGCCTCTGATTCCCCAACTCTGATTCCACGCCTCTGCTTCCCCATCTCTGATTCACCGCCTTTGATTCGCCACCTCTGATTCCCCATATGTGATTCCCCGCCTCTGTTACCCCGCCTCTGATTCCCCGCCTCTGATTCCCCATATCTCATTCCCAGCCTCTGATTCCCCATCTCTGATTCCCGGACTCTGATTCCCCACCTCTGATTCCCGGCCTCTTATTCCCGGCATCTGATTCCCGGCCTCTGATTCCCGGCCACTGATTCCCCGCTTCTGATTCTGATTCCCTGCCTCTGATTCCCCATCTCTGATTCCGCACATCTGATTCCCTGCCTCTGATTTCCCACCTCTGATTACCCATATCTGATTCCCCGCCTCTGTTTCCCCATATCTAATTCCCCGCCTCTGATTCCCCAACTCTGATTCCCCGCTCTGATTCCCCAGCTCTGAATCCCCGCCTCTGATTCCCCGCATCTGATTCACTGCCTCTGAATCCCCACCTGTGATTCCCTGCCTCTGATTCACAACCTCTGATTCCCTGCCTCTGATTCCCCGCCTCTGATTCCCCGCCTCTGATTCCCTGCTTCTGATTCCCAACCTCTGATTCCCCACCTCTGATTCCCCATATCTGATTCCCCGCCTCCGTTTCCCTGCCTCTGATTCCCCGCCTCTGTTTCCCCATATCTGATTCCCCGCCTCTGATACCCCAACTCTGATTCCCCGCCTCTTATTCCCCAGCTCTGATTCCCCGCCTCTGACTCCCCGCGTCTGATTCCCAGCCTCTGATTCCCCATGTCTGATTTCCTGCCTCTGATTCCCCGCCTCTGATTCGCCAGCTCTGATTCATCGCCTCTGATTCCCCACCTCTGATTCCCCATATCTGATTCCCCACCTATGTTTCCCCGCCTCTGATTCCCCTCCTCTGATTCCCCATCTCTGATTCCCGGACTCTGATTCCCCACCTCTGATTCCCCATCTCTGATTCCGCACATCCAATTCCCTGCCTCTGATTCCCCGCCTCTGATGCCCCGCCACTGATTCCATGCCTCTGATTCCCAACCTCTGATTCCCCACCTCTGATTTCCCATATCTGATTCCCCGCCTCTGTTTCCCCGCCTCTAATTCCCTGCATCTGTTTCCTCATATCTGATTCCCCTCCTCTGATTCCCCAACACTGATTCCCCGCCTCTGATTCCCCAGCTCTGATTCACCACCACTGATTCCCCACGTCTGATTCCCCGCCTCTGATTCCCCATCTCCGATTCCCTATCTCTGATTCCCCAATTCTGATTCCCCGCCTTTGATTCACTGCCTCTGATTAACAACCTCTGATTCCCGACCTCTGATTCCCCATATCTGATTCCCCGCCTCTGTTTCCCCGCCTCTTATTCCCCGCCTCTGTTTCCCCATATCTGATTCCCGGCCTCTCATTCCCCAGCTCTGATTCCCCGCCTCTGATTCCCCATATCTGATTCCCAGCCGCTGATTCCCCAACTCTGATACCCCGCCTCTGATTCACCAGCTCTGATTCCCCGCCTCTGATTCCCCGCGTCTGATTCCCTGCCTATGATTCCCCGCCTCTGATTCCCCATCTCTGATTCACCACCTCTGATCCCCCGCCTCTGATTCCCCATGTTTGATTCCCCGCCTCTGTTTCCCGGCATCTGATTCCCGGCCTCTGATTCCCGGCCTCTGATTCCCCGCTTCTGATTCTGATTCCCTGCCTCTGATTCCCCATCTCTGATTCCGCACATCTGATTCCCTGCCTCTGATTTCCCACCTCTCATTACCCATATCTGATTCCCCGCCTGTTTCCCCATATCTAATTCCCCGCCTCTGATTCCCCAACTCTGATTCCCCGCTCTGATTCCCCAGCTCTGAATCCCCGCCTCTGATTCCCCGCATCTGATTCACTGCCTCTGAATCCCCACCTCTGATTCCCTGCCTCTGATTCACAACCTCTGATTCCCCTCCTCTGATTCCCCATATCTGATTCCCCGCCTCCGTTTCCCTGCCTCTGATTCCCCGCCTCTGTTTCCCCATATCTGATTCCCTGCCTCTGATACCCCAACTCTGATTCCCCGCCTCTGATTCCCCAGCTCTGATTCCCCGCCTCTGACTCCCCGCGTCTGATTCCCAGCCTCTGATTCCCCATGTCTGATTTCCTGCCTCTGATTCCCCGCCTCTGATTCGCCAGCTCTGATTCATCGCCTCTGATTCCCCACCTCTGATTCCCCATATCTGATTCCGCACCTATGTTTCCCCGCCTCTGATTCCCCGCCTCTGATTCCCCATCTCTGATTCCCGGACTCTGATTCCCCACCTCTGATTCCCCATCTCTGATTCCGCACATCCAATTCCCTGCCTCTGATTCCCCGCCTCTGATGCCCCGCCTCTGATTCCATGCCTCTGATTCCCAACCTCTGATTCCCCACCTCTGATTTCCCATATCTGATTCCCCGCCTCTGTTTCCCCGCCTCTGATTCCCTGCATCTGTTTCCTCATATCTGATTCCCCTCCTCTGATTCCCCAACACTGATTCCCCGCCTCTGATTCCCCAGCACTGATTCACCACCTCTGATTCCCCGCGTCTGATTCCCCGCCTCTGATTCCCCATCTCTGATTCCCTATCTCTGATTCCCCAATTCTGATTCCCCGCCTTTGATTCACTGCCTCTGATTAACAACCTCTGATTCCCGACCTCTGATTCCCCATATCTGATTCCCCGCCTCTGTTTCCCCGCCTCTTATTCCCTGCCTCTGTTTCCCCATATCTGATTCCCGGCCTCTCATTCCCCAGCTCTGATTCCCCGCCTCTGATTCCCCATATCTGATTCCCCGCCGCTGATTCCCCAACTCTGATACCCCGCCTCTGATTCACCAGCTCTGATTCCCCGCCTCTGATTCCCCAGCTCTGATTCCCTGCCTCTGATTCCCCGCATCTGATTCCCCGCCTCTGATTCCCCATCTCTGAGTAACCGCCTTTGATTCGCCACCTCTGATTCCCCATCTCTGATTCCCGGACTCTGATTCCCCACCTCTGATTCCCGGCCTCTTATTCCCGGCATCTGATTCCCGGCCTCTGATTCCCAGACTCTGATTCCCCGCCACTGTTTCCCCATATCTAATTCCCCGCCTCTGATTCCCCAACTCTGATTCCCCGCTCTGATTCCCCAGCTCTGAATTCCCGCCTCTGATTCCCCGCATCTGATTCCCTGCCTCTGAATCCCCACCTCTGATTCCCTGCCTCTGATTCCCAACCTCTGATTCCCCTCCTCTGATTCCCCATATCTGATTCCCCTCCTCTGTTCCCTGCCTCTGATTCCCCGCCTCTGTTACCCCATAACTAATTCCCCGCCTCTGATTCCCCAACTCTGATTCTGCACATCTGATTCCCTGCCTCTTTTTCTCCACCTCTGATTCCCGGCCTCTGATTCCCGGCCTCTGATTCCCGGCCTCTGATTCCCGGCCTCTCATTCCCCGCCTCTGATTCCCGGCCTCTGATTCCCCGCCTCTGATTCCCCGCCTCTGATTCCCTGCCTCTGATTCCCCATCTCTGATTCCGCACATCTGATTCCCTGCCTCTGATTCCCCGCCTCTGATTCCCCGCCTCTGATTCCCTGCCTCTGATTCCCAACCTCTGATTCCCCACCTCTTATTCCCCAGCTCTGATTCCCCGCCTCTGACTCCCCGCGTCTGATTCCCAGCCTCTGATTCCCCATGTCTGATTTCCTGCCTCTGATTCCCCGCCTCTGATTCGCCAGCTCTGATTCATCGCCTCTGATTCCCCACCTCTGATTCCCCATATCTGATTCCCCACCTATGTTTCCCCGCCTCTGATTCCCCTCCTCTGATTCCCCATCTCTGATTCCCGGACTCTGATTCCCCACCTCTGATTCCCCATCTCTGATTCCGCACATCCAATTCCCTGCCTCTGATTCCCCGCCTCTGATGCCCCGCCACTGATTCCATGCCTCTGATTCCCAACCTCTGATTCCCCACCTCTGATTTCCCATATCTGATTCCCCGCCTCTGTTTCCCCGCCTCTAATTCCCTGCATCTGTTTCCTCATATCTGATTCCCCTCCTCTGATTCCCCAACACTGATTCCCCGCCTCTGATTCCCCAGCTCTGATTCACCACCACTGATTCCCCGCGTCTGATTCCCCGCCTCTGATTCCCCATCTCTGATTCCCTATCTCTGATTCCCCAATTCTGATTCCCCGCCTTTGATTCACTGCCTCTGATTAACAACCTCTGATTCCCGACCTCTGATTCCCCATATCTGATTCCCCGCCTCTGTTTCCCCGCCTCTTATTCCCCGCCTCTGTTTCCCCATATCTGATTCCCGGCCTCTCATTCCCCAGCTCTGATTCCCCGCCTCTGATTCCCCATATCTGATTCCCAGCCGCTGATTCCCCAACTCTGATACCCCGCCTCTGATTCACCAGCTCTGATTCCCCGCCTCTGATTCCCCGCGTCTGATTCCCTGCCTATGATTCCCCGCCTCTGATTCCCCATCTCTGATTCACCACCTCTGATCCCCCGCCTCTGATTCCCCATGTTTGATTCCCCGCCTCTGTTTCCGGGCATCTGATTCCCGGCCTCTGATTCCCGGCCTCTGATTCCCCGCTTCTGATTCTGATTCCCTGCCTCTGATTCCCCATCTCTGATTCCGCACATCTGATTCCCTGCCTCTGATTTCCCACCTCTGATTACCCATATCTGATTCCCCGCCTGTTTCCCCATATCTAATTCCCCGCCTCTGATTCCCCAACTCTGATTCCCCGCTCTGATTCCCCAGCTCTGAATCCCCGCCTCTGATTCCCCGCATCTGATTCACTGCCTCTGAATCCCCACCTCTGATTCCCTGCCTCTGATTCACAACCTCTGATTCCCCTCCTCTGATTCCCCATATTTGATTCCCCGCCTCCGTTTCCCTGCCTCTGATTCCCCGCCTCTGTTTCCCCATATCTGATTCCCTGCCTCTGATACCCCAACTCTGATTCCCCGCCTCTGATTCCCCAGCTCTGATTCCCCGCCTCTGACTCCCCGCGTCTGATTCCCAGCCTCTGATTCCCCATGTCTGATTTCCTGCCTCTGATTCCCCGCCTCTGATTCGCCAGCTCTGATTCATCGCCTCTGATTCCCCACCTCTGATTCCCCATATCTGATTCCGCACCTATGTTTACCCGCCTCTGATTCCCCGCCTCTGATTCCCCATCTCTGATTCCCGGACTCTGATTCCCCACCTCTGATTCCCCATCTCTGATTCCGCACATCCAATTCCCTGCCTCTGATTCCCCGCCTCTGATGCCCCGCCTCTGATTCCATGCCTCTGATTCCCAACCTCTGATTCCCCACCTCTGATTTCCCATATCTGATTCCCCGCCTCTGTTTCCCCGCCTATGATTCCCTGCATCTGTTTCCTCATATCTGATTCCCCTCCTCTGATTCCCCAACACTGATTCACCACCTCTGATTCCCCGCGTCTGATTCCCCGCCTCTGATTCCCCATCTCTGATTCCCTATCTCTGATTCCCCAATTCTGATTCCCCGCCTTTGATTCACTGCCTCTGATTAACAACCTCTGATTCCCGACCTCTGATTCCCCATATCTGATTCCCCGCCTCTGTTTCCCCGCCTCTTATTCCCCGCCTCTGTTTCCCCATATCTGATTCCCGGCCTCTCATTCCCCAGCTCTGATTCCCCGCCTCTGATTCCCCATATCTGATTCCCCGCCGCTGATTCCCCAACTCTGATACCCCGCCTCTGATTCACCAGCTCTGATTCCCCGCCTCTGATTCCCCGCGTCTGATTCCCTGCCTCTGATACCCCGCCTCTGATTCCCCATCTCTGATTCACCACCTCTGATCCCACGCCTCTGATTCCCCATGTCTGATTCCCCGCCTCTGTTTCCCTGCCTCTGATTCCCCGCCTCTGATTCCCCATATCTGAATCCCCGCCTCTGATTCCCCAACTCTGATTCCCCGCCTGTGATTCGCCAGCTATGATTCCCCGCCTCTGATTCCCCGCATCTGATTCACTGCCTCTGAATCCCCACCTCTGATTCCCTGCCTCTGATTCACAACCTCTGATTCCCCTCCTCTGATTCCCCATATTTGATTCCCCGCCTCCGTTTCCCTGCCTCTGATTCCCCGCCTCTGTTTCCCCATATCTGATTCCCTGCCTCTGATACCCCAACTCTTATTCCCCGCCTCTGATTCCCCAGCTCTGATTCCCCGCCTCTGACTCCCCGCGTCTGATTCCCAGCCTCTGATTCCCCATGTCTGATTTCCTGCCTCTGATTCCCCGCCTCTGATTCGCCAGCTCTGATTCATCGCCTCTGATTCCCCACCTCTGATTCCCCATATCTGATTCCGCACCTATGTTTCCCCGCCTCTGATTCCCCGCCTCTGATTCCCCATCTCTGATTCCCGGACTCTGATTCCCCACCTCTGATTCCCCATCTCTGATTCCGCACATCCAATTCCCTGCCTCTGATTCCCCGCCTCTGATGCCCCGCCTCTGATTCCATGCCTCTGATTCCCAACCTCTGATTCCCCACCTCTGATTTCCCATATCTGATTCCCCGCCTCTGTTTCCCCGCCTATGATTCCCTGCATCTGTTTCCTCATATCTGATTCCCCTCCTCTGATTCCCCAACACTGATTCACCACCTCTGATTCCCCGCGTCTGATTCCCCGCCTCTGATTCCCCATCTCTGATTCCCTATCTCTGATTCCCCAATTCTGATTCCCCGCCTTTGATTCACTGCCTCTGATTAACAACCTCTGATTCCCGACCTCTGATTCCCCATATCTGATTCCCCGCCTCTGTTTCCCCGCCTCTTATTCCCCGCCTCTGTTTCCCCATATCTGATTCCCGGCCTCTCATTCCCCAGCTCTGATTCCCCGCCTCTGATTCCCCATATCTGATTCCTCGCCGCTGATTCCCCAACTCTGATACCCCGCCTCTGATTCACCAGCTCTGATTCCCCGCCTCTGATTCCCCGCGTCTGATTCCCTGCCTCTGATACCCCGCCTCTGATTCCCCATCTCTGATTCACCACCTCTGATCCCACGCATCTGATTCCCCATGTCTGATTCCCCGCCTCTGTTTCCCTGCCTCTGATTCCCCGCCTCTGATTCCCCATATCTGAATCCCCGCCTCTGATTCCCCAACTCTGATTCCCCGCCTGTGATTCGCCAGCTATGATTCCCCGCCTCTGATTCCCCGTGTCTGATTCCCTGCCTGTGATTCCCTGCGTCTGATTCCCCACCTCTGTTAACCCGCCTCTGATTCCCCGCCTCTGATTCCCCATATCTGATTCCCCTCCTCTGATTCCCCAACTCTGATTCCCCGCCTCTGATTCCCCAGCTCTGATTCCCTGCCTCTGATTCCCCGCATCTGATTCCCCGCCTCTGATTCCCCATCTCTGAGTCACCGCCTTTGATTCGCCACCTCTGATTCCCCATCTCTGATTCCCGGACTCTGATTCCCCACCTCTGATTCCCGGCCTCTTATTCCCGGCATCTGATTCCCGGCCTCTGATTCCCAGCCTCTGATTCCCCGCTTCTGATTCTGATTCCCTGCCTCTGATTCCCCATCTCTGATTCCACACATCTGATTCCCTGCCTCTGATTCCCCACTTCTGATTCCCCGCCTCTGATTTCCCACCTCTGTTTCCCCACCTCTGATTCCCCGCCTCTGTTTCCCCATATCTAATTCCCCGCCTCTGATTCCCCAACTCTGATTCCCCGCTCTGATTCCCCAGCTCTGAATTCCCGCCTCTGATTCCCCACATCTGATTCCCTGCCTCTGAATCCCCACCTCTGATTCCCTGCCTCTGATTCCCAACCTCTGATTCCCCTCCTCTGATTCCCCATATCTGATTCCCCGCGTCTGTTTCCCTGCCTCTGATTCCCCGCCTCCGTTACCCCATAACTAATTCCCCGCCTCTGATTCCCCAACTCTGATTCTGCACATCTGATTCCCTGCCTCTTTTTCCCCACCTCTGATTCCCGGCCTCTGATTCCCGGCCTCTGATTCCCGGCCTCTCATTCCCGGCCTCTCATTCCCCGCCTCTGATTCCCGGCCTCTGATTCCCCGCCTCTGATTCCCCGCCTCTGATTCCCTGCCTCTGATTCCCCATCTCTGATTCCGCACATCTGATTCCCTGCCTCTGATTCCCCGCCTCTGATTTCCCGCCTCTGATTCCCCATCTCTGATTCCGCACATCTGATTCCCTGCCTCTGATTCCCCGCCTCTGATTTCCCGCCTCTGATTCCCTGCCTCTGATTCCCAACCTCTGATTCCCCACCTCTGATTCCCCAACTCTGATTCCCCGCCTCTGCTTCCCCATCTCTGATTCACCGCCTTTGATTCGCCACCTCTGATTCCCCATATGTGATTCCCCGCCTCTGTTTCCCCGCCTCTGATTCCCCGCCTCTGATTCCCCATATCTCATTCCCAGCCTCTGATTCCCCATCTCTGATTCCCGGACTCTTGATTCCCCACCTCTGATTCCCGGCCTCTTATTCCCGGCATCTGATTCCCGGCCTCTGATTCCCGGCCTCTGATTCCCCGCTTCTGATTCTGATTCCCTGCCTCTGATTCCCCATCTCTGATTCCGCACATCTGATTCCCTGCCTCTGATTTCCCACCTCTGATTACCCATATCTGATTCCCCGCCTCTGTTTCCCCATATCTAATTCCCCGCCTCTGATTCCCCAACTCTGATTCCCCGCTCTGATTCCCCAGCTCTGAATCCCCGCCTCTGATTCCCCGCATCTGATTCACTGCCTCTGAATCCCCACCTGTGATTCCCTGCCTCTGATTCACAACCTCTGATTCCCCTCCTCTGATTCCCCAACTCTGATTCCCCGCCTCTGCTTCCCCATCTCTGATTCACCGCCTTTGATTCGCCACCTCTGATTCCCCATATGTGATTCCCCGCCTCCGTTTCCCCGCCTCTGATTCCCCGCCTCTGATTCCCCATATCTCATTCCCAGCCTCTGATTCCCCATCTCTGATTCCCGGACTCTGATTCCCCACCTCTGATTCCCGGCCTCTTATTCCCGGCATCTGATTCCCGGCCTCTGATTCCCGGCCTCTGATTCCCCGCTTCTGATTCTGATTCCCTGCCTCTGATTCCCCATCTCTGATTCCGCACATCTGATTCCCTGCCTCTGATTTCCCACCTCTGATTACCCATATCTGATTCCCCGCCTCTGTTTCCCCATATCTAATTCCCCGCCACTGATTCCCCAACTCTGATTCCCCGCTCTGATTCCCCAGCTCTGAATCCCCGCCTCTGATTCCCCGCATCTGATTCACTGCCTCTGAATCCCCACCTCTGATTCCCTGCCTCTGATTCACAACCTCTGATTCCCCTCCTCTGATTCCCCATATCTGATTCCCCACCTCCGTTTCCCTGCCTCTGATTCCCCGCCTCTGTTTCCCCATATCTGATTCCCCGCCTCTGATACCCCAACTCTGATTCCCCGCCTCTGATTCCCCAGCTCTGATTCCCCGCCTCTGACTCCCCGCGTCTGATTCCCAGCCTCTGATTCCCCATGTCTGATTTCCTGCCTCTGATTCCCCGCCTCTGATTCGCCAGCTCTGATTCATCGCCTCTGATTCCCCACCTCTGATTCCCCATATCTGATTCCCCACCTATGTTTCCCCGCCTCTGATTCCCCGCCTCTGATTCCCAATCTCTGATTCCCGGACTCTGATTCCCCACCTGTGATTCCCCATCTCTGATTCCGCACATCCAATTCCCTGCCTCTGATTCCCCGCCTCTGATGCCCCGCCACTGATTCCATGCCTCTGATTCCCAACCTCTGATTCCCCACCTCTGATTTCCCATATCTGATTCCCCGCCTCTGTTTCCCCGCCTCTAATTCCCTGCATCTGTTTCCTCATATCTGATTCCCCTCCTCTGATTCCCCAACACTGATTCCCCGCCTCTAATTCCCCAGCTCTGATTCACCACCTCTGATTCCCCGCGTCTGATTCCCCGCCTCTGATTCCCCATCTCTGATTCCCTATCTCTGATTCCCCAATTCTGATTCCCCGCCTTTGATTCACTGCCTCTGATTAACAACCTCTGATTCCCGACCTCTGATTCCCCATATCTGATTCCCCGCCTCTGTTTCCCCGCCTCTTATTCCCCGCCTCTGTTTCCCCATATCTGATTACCGGCCTCTCATTCCCCAGCTCTGATTCCCCGCCTCTGATTCCCCATATCTGATTCCCCGCCGCTTATTCCCCAACTCTGATACCCCGCCTCTGATTCACCAGCTCTGATTCCCCGCCTCTGATTCCCCGCGTCTGATTCCCTGCCTCTGATTCCCCGCCTCTGATTCCCCATCTCTGATTCACCACCTCTGATCCCCCGCCTCTGATTACCCATGTCTGATTCCCCGCCTCTGTTTCCCCGCCTCTGAATCCCCGCCTCTGATTCCCCATATCTGATTCCCCGCCTCTGATTCCCCAACTCTGATTCCCCACCTGTGATTCGGCAGCTATGATTCCCCGCCTCTGATTCCCCGCGTCTGATTCCCTGCCTGTGATTCCCTGCGTCTGATTCCCCACCTCTGTTACCCCGCCTCTGATTCCCCGCCTCTGATTCCCCATATCTGATTCCCCTCCTCTGATTCCCCAACTCTGATTCCCCGCCTCTGATTCCCCAGCTCTGATTCCCTGCCTCTGATTCCCCGCATCTGATTCCCCGCCTCTGATTCCCCATCTCTGAGTCACCGCCTTTGATTCGCCACCTCTGATTCCCCATCTCTTATTCCCGGACTCTGATTCCCCACCTCTGATTCCCGGCCTCTTATTCCCGGCATCTGATTCCCGGCCTCTGATTCCCAGCCTCTGATTCCCCGCTTCTGATTCTGTTTCCCCGCCTCTAATTCCCTGCATCTGTTTCCTCATATCTGATTCCCCTCCTCTGATTCCCCAACACTGATTCCCCGCCTCTGATTCCCCAGCTCTGATTCACCACCTCTGATTCCCCGCGTCTGATTCCCCGCCTCTGATTCCCCATCTCTGATTTCCTATCTCTGATTCCCCAATTCTGATTCCCCGCCTTTGATTCACTGCCTCTGATTAACAACCTCTGATTCCCGACCTCTGATTCCCCATATCTGATTCCCCGCCTCTGTTTCCCCGCCTCTTATTCCCCGCCTCTGTTTCCCCATATCTGATTACCGGCCTCTCATTCCCCAGCTCTGATTCCCCGCCTCTGATTCCCCATATCTGATTCCCCGCCGCTTATTCCCCAACTCTGATACCCCGCCTCTGATTCACCAGCTCTGATTCCCCGCCTCTGATTCCCCGCGTCTGATTCCCTGCCTCTGATTCCCCGCCTCTGATTCCCCATCTCTGATTCACCACCTCTGATCCCCCGCCTCTGATTACCCATGTCTGATTCCCCGCCTCTGTTTCCCCGCCTCTGAATCCCCGCCTCTGATTCCCCATATCTGATTCCCCGCCTCTGATTCCCCAACTCTGATTCCCCACCTGTGATTCGGCAGCTATGATTCCCCGCCTCTGATTCCCCGCGTCTGATTCCCTGCCTGTGATTCCCTGCGTCTGATTCCCCACCTCTGTTACCCCGCCTCTGATTCCCCGCCTCTGATTCCCCATATCTGATTCCCCTCCTCTGATTCCCCAACTCTGATTCCCCGCCTCTGATTCCCCAGCTCTGATTCCCTGCCTCTGATTCCCCGCATCTGATTCCCCGCCTCTGATTCCCCATCTCTGAGTCACCGCCTTTGATTCGCCACCTCTGATTCCCCATCTCTTATTCCCGGACTCTGATTCCCCACCTCTGATTCCCGGCCTCTTATTCCCGGCATCTGATTCCCGGCCTCTGATTCCCAGCCTCTGATTCCCCGCTTCTGATTCTGATTCCCTGCCTCTGATTCCCCATCTGTGATTCCACACATCTGATTCCCTGCCTCTGATTCCCCACTTCTGATTCCCCGCCTCCGATTACCCACCTCTGTTTCCCCACCTCTGATTCCCCGCCTCTGTTTCCCCATATCTGATTCCCCTCCTCTGTTTCCCTGCCTCTGATTCCCCGCCTCTGTTACCCCATATCTGATTCCCCGCCTCTGATTCCCCAACTCTGATTCTGCACATCTGATTCCCTGCCTCTTTTCCCCACCTCTGATTCCCGGCCTCTGATTCCCGGCCTCTGATTCCCGGCCTCTCATTCCCGGCCTCTCATTCCCCGCCTCTGATTCCCGGCCTCTGTTTCCCCGCCTCTGATTCCCCGCCTCTGATTCCCTGCCTCTGATTCCCCATCTCTGATTCCGCACATCTGATTCCCTGCCTCTGATTCCCCGCCTCTGATTCCCCGCCTCTGATTCCCTGCCTCTGATTCCCAACCTCTGATTCCCCATCTCTGATTCCCCATATCTGATTCCCCGCCTCTGTTTCCCCGCCTCTGATTCCCCGCCTCTGATTCCCCAACTCTGATTCCCCGCCTCTGATTCCCCATCTCTGATTCCCCGCCTCTGATTCCCAACCTCTGATTCCCCACCTCTGATTCCCCAAATCTGATTCCCCGCCTCTGTTTCCCCGCCTCTGATTCCCCGCCTCTGATTCCCCAACTCTGATTCCCCGCCTCTGCTTCCCCATCTCTGATTCACCGCCTTTGATTCGCCACCTCTGATTCCCCATATGTGATTCCCCGCCTCTGTTTCCCCGCCTCTGATTCCCCGCCTCTGATTCCCCATATCTCATTCCCAGCCTCTGATTCCCCATCTCTGATTCCCGGACTCTGATACCCCACCTCTGATTCCCGGCCTCTTATTCCCGGCATCTGATTCCCGGCCTCTGATTCCCGGCCTCTGATTCCCCGCTTCTGATTCTGATTCCCTGCCTCTGATTCCCCATCTCTGATTCCGCACATCTGATTCCCTGCCTCTGATTTCCCACCTCTGATTATCCATATCTGATTCCCCGCCTCTGTTTCCCCATATCTAATTCCCCGCCTCTGATTCCCCAACTCTGATTCCCCGCTCTGATTCCCCAGCTCTGAATCCCCGCCTCTAATTCCCCGCATCTGATTCACTGCCTCTGAATCCCCACCTCTGATTCCCTGCCTCTGATTCACAACCTCTGATTCCCCTCCTCTGATTCCCCATATCTGATTCCCCGCCTCCGTTTCCCTGCCTCTGATTCCCCGCCTCTGTTTCCCCATATCTGATTCCCCGCCTCTGATACCCCAACTCTGATTCCCCGCCTCTGATTCCCCAGCTCTGATTCCCCGCCTCTGACTCCCCGCGTCTGATTCCCAGCCTCTGATTCCCCATGTCTGATTTCCTGCCTCTGATTCCCCGCCTCTGATTCGCCAGCTCTGATTCATCGCCTCTGATTCCCCACCTCTGATTCCCCATATCTGATTCCCCACCTATGTTTCCCCGCCTCTGATTCCCCGCCTCTGATTCCCCATCTCTGATTCCCGGACTCTGATTCCCCACCTCTGATTCCCCATCTCTGATTCCGCACATCCAATTCCCTGCCTCTGATTCCCCGCCTCTGATGCCCCGCCTCTGATTCCATGCCTCTGATTCCCAACCTCTGATTCCCCACCTCTGATTTCCCATATCTGATTCCCCGCCTGTTTCCCCGCCTCTGATTCCCTGCATCTGTTTCCTCATATCTGATTCCCCTCCTCTGATTCCCCAACACTGATTCCCCGCCTCTGATTCCCCAGCTCTGATTCACCACCTCTGATTCCCCGCGTCTGATTCCCCGCCTCTGATTCCCCATCTCTGATTCCCTATCTCTGATTCCCCAATTCTGATTCCCCGCCTTTGATTCACTGCCTCTGATTAACAACCTCTGATTCCCGACCTCTGATTCCCCATATCTGATTCCCCGCCTCTGTTTCCCCGCTTCTTATTCCCCGCCTCTGTTTCCCCATATCTGATTCCCGGCCTCTCATTCCCCAGCTCTGATTCCACGCCTCTGATTCCCCATATCTGATTCCCCGCCGCTGATTCCCCAACTCTGATACCCCGCCTCTGATTCACCAGCTCTGATTCCCCGCCTCTGATTCCCCGCGTCTGATTCCCTGCCTCTGATACCCCGCCTCTGATTCCCCATCTCTGATTCACCACCTCTGATCCCACGCCTCTGATTCCCCATGTCTGATTCCCCGCCTCTGTTTCCCTGCCTCTGATTCCCCGCCTCTGATTCCCCATATCTGAATCCCCGCCTCTGAATCCCCAACTCTGATTCCCCGCCTGTGATTCGCCAGCTATGATTCCCCGCCTCTGATTCCCCGCGTCTGATTCCCTGCCTGTGATTCCCTGCGTCTGATTCCCCACCTCTGTTACCCCGCCTCTGATTCCCCGCCTCTGATTCCCCATATCTGATTCCCCGCAACTGATTCCCCGCATCTGATTCCCCGCCTCTGATTCCCCATCTCTGAGTCACCGCCTTTGATTCACCACCTCTGATTCCCCATCTCTGATTCCCGGACTCTGATTCCCCACCTCTGATTCCCGGCCTCTTATTCCCGGCATCTGATTCCCGGCCTCTGATTCCCAGCCTCTGATTCCCCGCTTCTGATTCTGATTCCCTGCCTCTGATTCCCCATCTCTGATTCCACACATCTGATTCCCTGCCTCTGATTCCCCACTTCTGATTCCCCGCCTCTGATTCCCCACCTCTGTTTCCCCACCTCTGATTCCCCGCCTCTGTTTCCCCATATCTAATTCCCCGCCTCTGATTCCCCAACTCTGATTCCCCGCTCTGATTCCCCAGCTCTGAATTCCCGCCTCTGATTCCCCGCATCTGATTCCCTGCCTCTGAATCCCCACCTCTGATTCCCTGCCTCTGATTCCCAAACTCTGATTCCCCTCCTCTGATTCCCCATATCTGATTCCCCTCCTCTGTTTCCCTGCCTCTGATTCCCCGCCTCTGTTACCCCATATCTGATTCCCCGCCTCTGATTCCCCAACTCTGATTCTGCACATCTGATTCCCTGCCTCTTTTTCCCCACCTCTGATTCCCGGCCTCTGATTCCCGGCCTCTGATTCCCGGCCTCTGATTCCCGGCCTCTCATTCCCCGCCTCTGATTCCCAGCCTCTGATTCCCCGCCTCTGATTCCCCGCCTCTGATTCCCTGCCTCTGATTCCCCATCTCTGATTCCGCACATCTGATTCCCTGCCTCTGATTCCCCGCCTCTGATTCCCCGCCTCTGATTCCCTGCCTCTGATTCCCAACCTCTGATTCCCCACCTCTGATTCCCCATATATGATTCCCCGCCTCTGTTTCTCCGCCTCTGATTCCCCGCCTCTGATTCCCCAACTCTGATTCCCCGCCTCTGATTCCCCATCTCTGATTCCCCGCCTCTCATTCCCAACCTCTGATTCCCCACCTCTGATTCCCCATATCTGATTCCCCGCCTCTGTTTCCCCGCCTCTGATTCCCCGCCTCTGATTCCCCATATCTGATTCCCCTCCTCTGATACCCCAACTCTGATTCCCCGCCTCTGATTCCCAGCCTCTGATTCCCCACTTCTGATTCTGATTCCCTGCCTCTGATTCCCCACTTCTGATTCCCCGCCTCTGATTACCCACCTCTGTTTCCCCACCTCTGATTCCCCGCCTCTGTTTCCCCATATCTAATTCCCCGCCTCTGATTCCCCAACTCTGATTCCCCGCTCTGATTCCCCAGCTCTGAATTCCCGCCTCTGATTCCCCGCATCTGATTCCCTGCCTCTGAATCCCCACCTCTGATTCCCTGCCTCTGATTCCCAACCTCTGATTCCCCTCCTCTAATTCCCCATATCTGATTCCCCTCCTCTGTTTCCCTGCCTCTGATTCCCCGCCTCTGTTACCCCATATCTGATTCCCCGCCTCTGATTCCCCAACTCTGATTCTGCACATCTGATTCCCTGCCTCTTTTTCCCCACCTCTGATTCCCGGCCTCTGATTCCCGGCCTCTGATTCCCGGCCTCTCATTCCCGGCCTCTCATTCCCCGCCTCTGATTCCCGGCCTCTGTTTCCCCGCCTCTGATTCCCCGCCTCTGATTCCCTGCCTCTGATTCCCCATCTCTGATTCCGCACATCTGATTCCCTGCCTCTGATTCCCCGCCTCTGATTCCCCGCCTCTGATTCCCTGCCTCTGATTCCCAACCTCTGATTCCCCACCTCTGATTCCCCATATCTGATTCCCCACCTCTGTTTCCCCGCCTCTGATTCCCCGCCTCTGATTCCCCAACTCTGATTCCCCGCCTCTGATTCCCCATCTCTGATTCCCCGCCTCTGATTCCCAACCTCTGATTCCCCACCTCTCATTCCCCAAATCTGATTCCCCGCCTCTGTTTCCCCGCCTCTGATTCCCCGCCTCTGATTCCCCAACTCTGATTCCCCGCCTCTGCTTCCCCATCTCTGATTCACCGCCTTTGATTCGCCACCTCTGATTCCCCATATGTGATTCCCCGCCTCTGTTTCCCCGCCTCTGATTCCCCGCCTCTGATTCCCCATATCTCATTCCCAGCCTCTGATTCCCCATCTCTGATTCCCGGACTCTGATTCCCCACCTCTGATTCCCGGCCTCTTATTCCCGGCATCTGATTCCCGGCCTCTGATTCCCGGCCTCTGATTCCCCGCTTCTGATTCTGATTCCCTGCCTCTGATTCCCCATCTCTGATTCCGCACATCTGATTCCCTGCCTTTGATTTCCCACCTCTGATTACCCATATCTGATTCCCCGCCTCTGTTTCCCCATATCTAATTCCCCGCCTCTGATTCCCCAACTCTGATTCCCCGCTCTGATTCCCCAGCTCTGAATCCCCGCCTCTGATTCCCCGCATCTGATTCACTGCCTCTGAATCCCCACCTCTGATTCCCTGCCTCTGATTCACAACCTCTGATTCCCCTCCTCTGATTCCCCATATCTGATTCCCCGCCTCCGTTTCCCTGCCTCTGATTCCCCGCCTCTGTTTCCCCATATCTGATTCCCCGCCTCTGATACCCCAACTCTGATTCCCCGCCTCTGATTCCCCAGCTCTGATTCCCCGCCTCTGACTCCCCGCGTCTGATTCCCAGCCTCTGATTCCCCATGTCTGATTTCCTGCCTCTGATTCCCCGCCTCTGATTCGCCAGCTCTGATTCATCGCCTCTAATTCCCCACCTCTGATTCCCCATATCTGATTCCCCACCTATGTTTCCCCGCCTCTGATTCCCCGCCTCTGATTCCCCATCTCTGATTCCCGGACTCTGATTCCCCACCTCTGATTCCCCATCTCTGATTCCGCACATCCAATTCCCTGCCTCTGATTCCCCGCCTCTGATGCCCCGCCTCTGATTCCATGCCTCTGATTCCCAACCTCTGATTCGCCACCTCTGATTTCCCATATCTGATTCCCCGCCTCTGTTTCCCCGCCTCTGATTCCCTGCATCTGTTTCCTCATATCTGATTCCCCTCCTCTGATTCCCCAACACTGATTCCCCGCCTCTGATTCCCCAGCTCTGATTCACCACCTCTGATTCCCCGCGTCTGATTCCCCGCCTCTGATTCCCCATCTCTGATTCCCTATCTCTGATTCCCCAATTCTGATTCCCCGCCTTTGATTCACTGCCTCTGATTAACAACCTCTGATTCCCGACCTCTGATTCCCCATATCTGATACCCCGCCTCTGTTTCCCCGCTTCTTATTCCCCGCCTCTGTTTCCCCATATCTGATTCCCGGCCTCTCATTCCCCAGCTCTGATTCCACGCCTCTGATTCCCCATATCTGATTCCCCGCCGCTGATTCCCCAACTCTGATACCCCGCCTCTGATTCACCAGCTCTGATTCCCCGCCTCTGATTCCCCGCGTCTGATTCCCTGCCTCTGATACCAAGCCTCTGATTCCCCATCTCTGATTCACCACCTCTGATCCCACGCCTCTGATTCCCCATGTCTGATTCCCCGCCTCTGTTTCCCTGCCTCTGATTCCCCACCTCTGATTCCCCATATCTGAATCCCCGCCTCTGAATCCCCAACTCTGATTCCCCGCCTGTGATTCGCCAGCTATGATTCCCCGCCTCTGATTCCCCGCGTCTGATTCCCTGCCTGTGATTCCCTGCGTCTGATTCCCCACCTCTGTTACCCCGCCTCTGATTCCCCGCCTCTGATTCCCCATATCTGATTCCCCGCAACTGATTCCCCGCATCTGATTCCCCGCCTCTGATTCCCCATCTCTGAGTCACCGCCTTTGATTCACCACCTCTGATTCCCCATCTCTGATTCCCGGACTCTGATTCCCCACCTCTGATTCCCGGCCTCTTATTCCCGGCATCTGATTCCCGGCCTCTGATTCCCAGCCTCTGATTCCCCATCTCTGATTCCACACATCTGATTCCCTGCCTCTGATTCCCCACTTCTGATTCCCCGCCTCTGATTCCCCACCTCTGTTTCCCCACCTCTGATTCCCCGCCTCTGTTTCCCCATATCTAATTCCCCGCCTCTGATTCCCCAACTCTGATTCCCCGCTCTGATTCCCCAGCTCTGAATTCCCGCCTCTGATTCCCCGCATCTGATTCCCTGCCTCTGAATCCCCACCTCTGATTCCCTGCCTCTGATTCCCAAACTCTGATTCCCCTCCTCTGATTCCCCATATCTGATTCCCCTCCTCTGTTTCCCTGCCTCTGATTCCCCGCCTCTGTTACCCCATATCTGATTCCCCGCCTCTGATTCCCCAACTCTGATTCTGCACATCTGATTCCCTGCCTCTTTTTCCCCACCTCTGATTCCCGGCCTCTGATTCCCGGCCTCTGATTCCCGGCCTCTGATTCCCGGCCTCTCATTCCCCGCCTCTGATTCCCGGCCTCTGATTCCCCGCCTCTGATTCCCCGCCTCTGATTCCCTGCCTCTGATTCCCCATCTCTGATTCCGCACATCTGATTCCCTGCCTCTGATTCCCCGCCTCTGATTCCCCGCCTCTGATTCCCCACCTCTGATTCCCCATATATGATTCCCCGCCTCTGTTTCCCCGCCTCTGATTCCCCGCCTCTGATTCCCCAACTCTGATTCCCCGCCTCTGATTCCCCATCTCTGATTCCCCGCCTCTCATTCCCAACCTCTGATTCCCCACCTCTGATTCCCCATATCTGATTCCCCGCCTCTGTTTCCCCGCCTCTGATTCCCCGCCTCTGATTCCCCATATCTGATTCCCCTCCTCTGATACCCCAACTCTGATTCCCCGCCTCTGATTCCCAGCCTCTGATTCCCCGCTTCTGATTCTGATTCCCTGCCTCTGATTCCCCACTTCTGATTCCCCGCCTCTGATTACCCACCTCTGTTTCCCCACCTCTGATTCCCCGCCTCTGTTTCCCCATATCTAATTCCCCGCCTCTGATTCCCCAACTCTGATTCCCCGCTCTGATTCCCCAGCTCTGAATTCCCGCCTCTGATTCCCCGCATCTGATTCCCTGCCTCTGAATCCCCACCTCTGATTCCCTGCCTCTGATTCCCAACCTCTGATTCCCCTCCTCTAATTCCCCATATCTGATTCCCCTCCTCTGTTTCCCTGCCTCTGATTCCCCGCCTCTGTTACCCCATATCTGATTCCCCGCCTCTGATTCCCCAACTCTGATTCTGCACATCTGATTCCCTGCCTCTTTTTCCCCACCTCTGATTCCCGGCCTCTGATTCCCGGCCTCTGATTCCCGGCCTCTCATTCCCGGCCTCTCATTCCCCGCCTCTGATTCCCGGCCTCTGTTTCCCCGCCTCTGATTCCCCGCCTCTGATTCCCTGCCTCTGATTCCCCATCTCTGATTCCGCACATCTGATTCCCTGCCTCTGATTCCCCGCCTCTGATTCCCCGCCTCTGATTCCCTGCCTCTGATTCCCAACCTCTGATTCCCCACCTCTGATTCCCCATATCTGATTCCCCGCCTCTGTTTCCCCGCCTCTGATTCCCCGCCTCTGATTCCCCAACTCTGATTCCCCGCCTCTGATTCCCCATCTCTGATTCCCCGCCTCTGATTCCCAACCTCTGATTCCCCACCTCTCATTCCCCAAATCTGATTCCCCGCCTCTGTTTCCCCGCCTCTGATTCCCCGCCTCTGATTCCCCAACTCTGATTCCCCGCCTCTGCTTCCCCATCTCTGATTCACCGCCTTTGATTCGCCACCTCTGATTCCCCATATGTGATTCCCCGCCTCTGTTTCCCCGCCTCTGATTCCCCGCCTCTGATTCCCCATATCTCATTCCCAGCCTCTGATTCCCCATCTCTGATTCCCGGACTCTGATTCCCCACCTCTGATTCCCGGCCTCTTATTCCCGGCATCTGATTCCCGGCCTCTGATTCCCGGCCTCTGATTCCCCGCTTCTGATTCTGATTCCCTGCCTCTGATTCCCCATCTCTGATTCCGCACATCTGATTCCCTGCCTCTGATTTCCCACCTCTGATTACCCATATCTGATTCCCCGCCTCTGTTTCCCCATATCTAATTCCCCGCCTCTGATTCCCCAACTCTGATTCCCCGCTCTGATTCCCCAGCTCTGAATCCCAGCCTCTGATTCCCCGCATCTGATTCACTGCCTCTGAATCCCCACCTCTGATTCCCTGCCTCTGATTCACAACCTCTGATTCCCCTCCTCTGATTCCCCATATCTGATTCCCCGCCTCCGTTTCCCTGCCTCTGATTCCCCGCCTCTGTTTCCCCATATCTGATTCCCCGCCTCTGATACCCCAACTCTGATTCCCCGCCTCTGATTCCCCAGCTCTGATTCCCCGCCTCTGACTCCCCGCGTCTGATTCCCAGCCTCTGATTCCCCATGTCTGATTTCCTGCCTCTGATTCCCCGCCTCTGATTCGCCAGCTCTGATTCATCGCCTCTGATTCCCCACCTCTGATTCCCCATATCTGATTCCCCACCTATGTTTCCCCGCCTCTGATTCCCCGCCTCTGATTCCCCATCTCTGATTCCCGGACTCTGATTCCCCACCTCTGATTCCCCATCTCTGATTCCGCACATCCAATTCCCTGCCTCTGATTCCCCGCCTCTGATGCCCCGCCTCTGATTCCATGCCTCTGATTCCCAACCTCTGATTCCCCACCTCTGATTTCCCATATCTGATTCCCCGCCTCTGTTTCCCCGCCTCTGATTCCCTGCATCTGTTTCCTCATATCTGATTCCCCTCCTCTGATTCCCCAACACTGATTCCCCGCCTCTGATTCCCCAGCTCTGATTCACCACCTCTGATTCCCCGCGTCTGATTCCCCGCCTCTGATTCCCCATCTCTGATTCCCTATCTCTGATTCCCCAATTCTGATTCCCCGCCTTTGATTCACTGCCTCTGATTAACAACCTCTGATTCCCCATATCTGATTCCCCGCCTCTGTTTCCCCGCTTCTTATTCCCCGCCTCTGTTTCCCCATATCTGATTCCCGGCCTCTCATTCCCCAGCTCTGATTCCACGCCTCTGATTCCCCATATCTGATTCCCCGCCGCTGATTCCCCAACTCTGATACCCCGCCTCTGATTCACCAGCTCTGATTCCCCGCCTCTGATTCCCCGCGTCTGATTCCCTGCCTCTGATACCCCGCCTCTGATTCCCCATCTCTGATTCACCACCTCTGATCCCACGCCTCTGATTCCCCATGTCTGATTCCCCGCCTCTGTTTCCCTGCCTCTGATTCCCCGCCTCTGATTCCCCATATCTGAATCCCCGCCTCTGATTCCCCAACTCTGATTCCCCGCCTGTGATTCGCCAGCTATGATTCCCCGCCTCTGATTCCCCGCGTCTGATTCCCTGCCTGTGATTCCCTGCGTCTGATTCCCCACCTCTGTTACCCCGCCTCTGATTCCCCGCCTCTGATTCCCCATATCTGATACCCCTCCTCTGATTCCCCAACACTGATTCCCCGCCTCTGATTCCCCAGCTCTGATTCCCTGCCTCTGATTCCCCGCATCTGATTCCCCGCCTCTGATTCCCCATCTCTGAGTCACCGCCTTTGATTCACCACCTCTGATTCCCCATCTCTGATTCCCCACCTCTGATTTCCGGCCTCTTATTCCCGGCATCTGATTCCCGGCCTCTGATTCCCAGCCTCTGATTCCCCGCTTCTGATTCTGATTCCCTGCCTCTGATTCCCCATCTCTGATTCCACACATCTGATTCCCTGCCTCTGATTCCCCACTTCTGATTCCCCGCCTCTGATTCCCCACCTCTGTTTCCCCACCTCTGATTCCCCGCCTCTGTTTCCCCATATCTAATTCCCCGCCTCTGATTCCCCAACTCTGATTCCCCGCTCTGATTCCCCAGCTCTGAATTCCCGCCTCTGATTCCCCGCATCTGATTCCCTGCCTCTGAATCCCCACCTCTGATTCCCTGCCTCTGATTCCCAACCTCTGATTCCCCTCCTCTGATTCCCCATATCTGATTCCCCTCCTCTGTTTCCCTGCCTCTGATTCCCCGCCTCTGTTACCCCATATCTGATTCCCCGCCTCTGATTCCCCAACTCTGATTCTGCACATCTGATTCCCTGCCTCTTTTTCCCCACCTCTGATTCCCGGCCTCTGATTCCCGGCCTCTGATTCCCGGAATCTGATTCCCGGCCTCTCATTCCCCGCCTCTGATTCCCGGCCTCTGATTCCCCGCCTCTGATTCCCCGCCTCTGATTCCCTGCCTCTGATTCCCCATCTCTGATTCCGCACAACTGATTCCCTGCCTCTGATTCCCCGCCTCTGATTCCCCGCCTCTGATTCCCTGCCTCTGATTCCCAACCTCTGATTCCCCACCTCTGATTCCCCATATATGATTCCCCGCCTCTGTTTCCCCGCCTCTGATTCCCCGCCTCTGATTCCCCAACTCTGATTCCCCGCCTCTGATTCCCCATCTCTGATTCCCCGCCTCTCATTCCCAACCTCTGATTCCCCACCTCTGATTCCCCATATCTGATTCCCCGCCTCTGTTTCCCCACCTCTGATTCCCCGCCTCTGATTCCCCATATCTGATTCCCCTCCTCTGATTCCCCAACTCTGATTCCCCGCCTCTGATTCCCCATCTCTGAGTCACCGCCTTTGATTCGCCACCTCTGATTCCCCATCTCTGATTCCCGGACTCTGATTCACCACCTCTGATTCCCGGCCTCTTATTCCCGGCATCTGATTCCCGGCCTCTGATTTCCAGCCTCTGATTCCCCGCTTCTGATTCTGATTCCCTGCCTCTGATTCCCCATCTGTGATTCCACACATCTGATTCCCTGCCTCTGATTCCCCACTTCTGATTCCCCGCCTCTGATTCCCCACCTCTGTTTCCCCACCTCTGATTCCCCGCCTCTGTTTCCCCATATCTAATTCCCCGCCTCTGATTCCCCAACTCTGATTCCCCGCTCTGATTCCCCAGCTCTGAATTCCCAGCCTCTGATTCCCCGCATCTGATTCCCTGCCTCTGAATCCCCACCTCTGATTCCCTGCCTCTGATTCCCAACCTCTGATTCCCCTCCTCTGATTCCCCATATCTGATTCCCCTCCTCTGTTTCCCTGCCTCTGATTCCCCGCCTCTGTTACCCCATATCTGATTCCCCGCCTCTGATTCCCCAACTCTGATTCTGCACATCTGATTCCCTGCCTCTTTTTCCCCACCTCTGATTCCCGGCCTCTGATTCCCGGCCTCTGATTCCCGGCCTCTGATTCCCGGCCTCTCATTCCCCGCCTCTGATTCCCCGCCTCTGATTCCCCGCCTCTGATTCCCTGCCTCTGATTCCCCATCTCTGATTCCGCACATCTGATTCGCTGCCTCTGATTCCCCGCCTCTGATTCCCCGCCTCTGATTCCCTGCCTCTGATTCCCAACCTCTGATTCCCCACCTCTGATTCCCCATATCTGATTCCCCGCCTCTGTTTTCCCGCCTCTGATTCCCCGCCTCTGATTCCCCAACTCTGATTCCCCGCCTCTGATTCCCCATCTCTGATTCCCCGCCTCTGATTCCCAACCTCTGATTCCCCACCTCTGATTCCCCAAATCTGATTCCCCGCCTCTGTTTCCCCGCCTCTGATTCCCCGCCTCTGATTCCCCAACACTGATTCCCCGCCTCTGCTTCCCCATCTCTGATTCACCGCCTTTGATTCGCCACCTCTGATTCCCCATATGTGATTCCCCGCCTCTGATTCCCCGCCTCTGATTCCCCATATCTCATTCCCAGCCTCTGATTCCCCATCTCTGATTCCCGGACTCTGATTCCCCACCTCTGATTCCCGGCCTCTTATTCCCGGCATCTGATTCCGGGCCTCTGATTCCCGGCCTCTGATTCCCCGCTTCTGATTCTGATTCCCTGCCTCTGATTCCCCATCTCTGATTCCGCACATCTGATTCCCTGCCTCTGATTTCCCACCTCTTATTACCCATATCTGATTCCCCGCCTCTGTTTCCCCATATCTAATTCCCCGCCTCTGATTCCCCAACTCTGATTCCCCGCTCTGATTCCCCAGCTCTGAATCCCCGCCTCTGATTCCCCGCATCTGATTCACTGCCTCTGAATCCCCACCTCTGATTCCCTGCCTCTGATCCACAACCTCTGATTCCCCTCCTCTGATTCCCCATATCTGATTCCCCGCCTCCGTTTCCCTGCCTCTGATTCCCCGCCTCTGTTTCCCCATATCTGATTCCCCGCCTCTGATACCCCAACTCTGATTCCCCGCCTCTGATTCCCCAGCTCTGATTCCCCGCCTCTGACTCCCCGCGTCTGATTCCAAGCCTCTGATTCCCCATGTCTGATTTCCTGCCTCTGATTCCCCGCCTCTGATTCGCCAGCTCTGATTCATCGCCTCTGATTCCCCACCTCTGATTCCCCATATCTGATTCCCCACCTATGTTTCCCCGCCTCTGATTCCCCGCCTCTGATTCCCCATCTCTGATTCCCGGACTCTGATTCCCCACCTCTGATTCCCCATCTCTGATTCCGCACATCCAATTCCCTGCCTCTGATTCCCCGCCTCTGATGCCCCGCCTCTGATTCCATGCCTCTGATTCCCAACCTCTGATTCCCCACCTCTGATTTCCCATATCTGATTCCCCGCCTCTGTTTCCCCACCTCTGATTCCCGGCCTCTTATTCCCGGCATCTGATTCCCGGCCTCTGATTCCCAGCCTCTGATTCCCCGCTTCTGATTCTGATTCCCTGACTCTGATTCCCCATCTGTGATTCCACACATCTGATTCCCTGCCTCTGATTCCCCACTTCTGATTCCCCGCCTCTGATTCCCCACCACTGTTTCCCCACCTCTGATTCCCCGCCTCTGTTTCCCCATATCTAATTCCCCGCCTCTGATTCCCCAACTCTGATTCCCCGCTCTGATTCCCCAGCTCTGAATTCCCGCCTCTGATTCCCCGCATCTGATTCCCTGCCTCTGAATCCCCACCTCTGATTCCCTGCCTCTGATTCCCAACCTCTGATTCCCCTCCTCTGATTCCCCATATCTGATTCCCCTCCTCTGTTTCCCTGCCTCTGATTCCCCGCCTCTGTTACCCCATATCTGATTCCCCGCCTCTGATTCCCCAACTCTGATTCTGCACATCTGATTCCCTGCCTCTTTTTCCCCACCTCTGATTCCCGGCCTCTGATTCCCGGCCTCTGATTCCCGGCCTCTGATTCCCGGCCTCTCATTCCCCGCCTCTGATTCCCGGCCTCTGATTCCCCGCCTCTGATTCCCCGCCTCTGATTCCCTGCCTCTGATTCCCCATCTCTGATTCCGCACATCTGATTCCCTGCCTCTGATTCCCCGCCTCTGATTCCCCGCCTCTGATTCCCTGCCTCTGATTCCCAACCTCTGATTCCCCACCTCTGATTCCCCATATATGATTCCCCGCCTCTGTTTCCCCGCCTCTGATTCCCCGCCTCTGATTCCCCAACTCTGATTCCCCGCCTCTGATTCCCCATCTCTGATTCCCCGCCTCTCATTCCCAACCTCTGATTCCCCACCTCTGATTCCCCATATCTGATACCCCGCCTCTGTTTCCCCGCCTCTGATTCCCCGCCTCTGATTCCCCATATCTGATTCCCCTCCTCTGATTCCCCAACTCTGATTCCCCGCCTCTGATTCCCCAGCTCTGATTCCCTGCCTCTGATTTCCCGCATCTGATTCCCCGCCTCTGATTCCCCATCTCTGAGTCACCGCCTTTGATTCGCCACCTCTGATTCCCCATCTCTGATTCCCGGACTCTGATTCCCCACCTCTGATTCCTGGCCTCCTATTCCCGGCATCTGATTCCCGGCCTCTGATTCCCAGCCTCTGATTCCCCGCTTCTGATTCTGATTCCCTGCCTCTGATTCCCCATCTGTGATTCCACACATCTGATTCCCTGCCTCTGATTCCCCACTTCTGATTCCCCGCCTCTGATTCCCCACCTCTGTTTCCCCACCTCTGATTCCCCGCCTCTGTTTCCCCATATCTAATTCCCCGCCTCTGATTCCCCAACTCTGATTCCCCGCTCTGATTCCCCAGCTCTGAATTCCCAGCCTCTGATTCCCCGCATCTGATTCCCTGCCTCTGAATCCCCACCTCTGATTCCCTGCCTCTGATTCCCAACCTCTGATTCCCCTCCTCTGATTCCCCATATCTGATTCCCCTCCTCTGTTTCCCTGCCTCTGATTCCCCGCCTCTGTTACCCCATATCTGATTCCCCGCCTCTGATTCCCCAACTCTGATTCTGCACAACTGATTCCCTGCCTCTTTTTCCCCACCTCTGATTCCCGGCCTCTGATTCCCGGCCTCTGATTCCCGGCCTCTCATTCCCGGCCTCTCATTCCCCGCCTCTGATTCCCGGCCTCTGATTCCCCGCCTCTGATTCCCCGCCTCTGATTCCCTGCCTCTGATTCCCCATCTCTGATTCCGCACATCTGATTCCCTGCCTCTGATTCCCCGCCTCTGATTCCCCGCCTCTGATTCCCTGCCTCTGATTCCCAACCTCTGATTCCCCACCTCTGATTCCCCATATCTGATTCCCCGCCTCTGTTTCCCCGCCTCTGATTCCCCGCCTCTGATTCCCGAACTCTGATTCCCCGCCTCTGATTCCCCATCTCTGATTCCCCGCCTCTGATTCCCAACCTCTGATTCCCCACCTCTGATTCCCCAAATCTGATTCCCCGCCTCTGTTTCCCCGCCTCTGATTCCCCGCCTCTGATTCCCCAACTCTGATTCCCCGCCTCTGCTTCCCCATCTCTGATTCACCGCCTTTGATTCGCCACCTCTGATTCCCCATATGTGATTCCCCGCCTCTGTTTCCCCGCCTCTGATTCCCCGCCTCTGATTCCCCATATCTCATTCCCAGCCTCTGATTCCCCATCTCTGATTCCCGGACTCTGATTCCCCACCTCTGATTCCCGGCCTCTTATTCCCGGCATCTGATTCCGGGCCTCTGATTCCCGGCCTCTGATTCCCCGCTTCTGATTCTGATTCCCTGCCTCTGATTCCCCATCTCTGATTCCGCACATCTGATTCCCTGCCTCTGATTTCCCACCTCTGATTACCCATATCTGATTCCCCGCCTCTGTTTCCCCATATCTAATTCCCCGCCTCTGATTCCCCAACTCTGATTCCCCGCTCTGATTCCCCAGCTCTGAATCCCCGCCTCTGATTCCCCGCATCTGATTCACTGCCTCTGAATCCCCACCTCTGATTCCCTGCCTCTGATTCACAACCTCTGATTCCCCTCCTCTGATTCCCCATATCTGATTCCCGGCCTCCGTTTCCCTGCCTCTGATTCCCCGCCTCTGTTTCCCCATATCTGATTCCCCGCCTCTGATACCCCAACTCTGATTCCCCGCCTCTGATTCCCCAGCTCTGATTCCCCGCCTCTGACTCCCCGCGTCTGATTCCCAGCCTCTGATTCCCCATGTCTGATTTCCTGCCTCTGATTCCCCGCCTCTGATTCGCCAGCTCTGATTCATCGCCTCTGATTCCCCACCTCTGATTCCCCATATCTGATTCCCCACCTATGTTTCCCCGCCTCTGATTCCCCATCTCTGATTCCCGGACTCTGATTCCCCACCTCTGATTCCCCATCTCTGATTCCGCACATCCAATTCCCTGCCTCTGATTCCCCGCCTCTGATGCCCCGCCTCTGATTCCATGCCTCTGATTCCCAACCTCTGATTCCCCACCTCTGATTTCCCATATCTGATTCCCCGCCTCTGTTTCCCCGCCTCTGATTCCCTGCATCTGTTTCCTCATATCTGATTCCCCTCCTCTGATTCCCCAACACTGATTCCCCGCCTCTGATTCCCCAGCTCTGATTCACCACCTCTGATTCCCCGCGTCTGATTCCCCGCCTCTGATTCCCCATCTCTGATTCCCTATCTCTGATTCCCCAATTCAGATTCACCGCCTTTGATTCACTGCCTCTGATTAACAACCTCTGATTCCCGACCTCTGATTCCCCATATCTGAATCCCCGCCTCTGCTTCCCCGCCTCTTATTCCCCGCCTCTGTTTCCCCATATCTGATTCCCGGCCTCTCATTCCCCAGCTCTGATTCCCCGCCTCTGATTACCCATATCTGATTCCCCGCCGCTGATTCCCCAACTCTGATACCCCGCCTCTGATTCACCAGCTCTGATTCCCCGCCTCTGATTCCCTGCGTCTGATTCCCTGCCTCTGATACCCCGCCTCTGATTCCCCATCTCTGATTCACCACCTCTGATCCCACGCCTCTGATTCCCCATGTCTGATTCCCCGCCTCTGTTTCCCTGCCTCTGATTCCCCGCCTCTGATTCCCCATATCTGAATCCCCGCCTCTGATTCCCCAACTCTGATTCCCCGGCTGTGATTCGCCAGCTATGATTCCCCGCCTCTGATTCCCCGCGTCTGATTCCCTGCCTGTGATTCCCTGCGTCTGATTCCCCACCTCTGTTACCCCGCCTCTGATTCCCCATATCTGATTCCCCTCCTCTGATTCCCCAACACTGATTCCCCGCCTCTGATTCCCCAGCTCTGATTCCCTGACTCTGATTCCCCGCATCTGATTCCCCGCCTCTGATTCCCCATCTCTGAGTCACCGCCTTTGATTCGCCACCTCTGATTCCACATCTCTGATTCCCGGGCTCTGATTCCCCACCTCTGATTCCCGGCCTCTTATTCCCGGCATCTGATTCCCGGCCTCTGATTCCCAGCCTCTGATTCCCCGCTTCTGATTCTGATTCCCTGCCTCTGATTCCCCATCTCTGATTCCACACCTGATTCCCTGCCTCTGATTCCCCACTTCTGATTCCCCACCTCTGATTCCCCACCTCTGTTTCCCCACCTCTGATTCCCCGCCTCTGTTTCCCCATATCTAATTCCCCGCCTCTGATTCCCCAACTCTGATTCCCCGCTCTGATTCCCCAGCTCTGAATTCCCGCCTCTGATTCCCCGCATCTGATTCCCTGACTCTGAATCCCCACCTCTGATTCCCTGCCTCTGATTCCCAACCTCTGATTCCCCTCCTCTGATTCCCCATATCTGATTCCCCTCCTCTGTTTCCCTGCCTCTGATTCCCCGCCTCTGTTACCCCATATCTGATTCCCCGCCTCTGATTCCCCAACTCTGATTCTGCACATCTGATTCCCTGCCTCTTTTTCCCCACCTCTGATTCCCGGCCTCTGATTCCCGGCCTCTGATTCCCGGCCTCTGATTCCCGGCCTCTCATTCCCCGCCTCTGATTCCCGGCCTCTGATTCCCCGCCTCTGATTCCCCATATCTGATTCCCCTCCTCTGATTCCCCAACACTGATTCCCCGCCTCTGATTCCCAAGCTCTGATTCCCTGACTCTTATTCCCCGCATCTGATTCCCCGCCTCTGATTCCCCATCTCTGAGTCACCGCCTTTGATTCGCCACCTCTGATTCCACATCTCTGATTCCCGGACTCTGATTCCCCACCTCTGATTCCCGGCCTCTTATTCCCGGCATCTGATTCCCGGCCTCTGATTCCCAGCCTCTGATTCCCCGCTTCTGATTCTGATTCCCTGCCTCTGATTCCCCATCTCTGATTCCACACATCTGATTCCCTGCCTCTGATTCCCCACTTCTGATTCCCCACCTCTGATTCCCCACCTCTGTTTCCCCACCTCTGATTCCCCGCCTCTGTTTCCCCATATCTAATTCCCCGCCTCTGATTCCCCAACTCTGATTCCCCGCTCTGATTCCCCAGCTCTGAATTCCCGCCTCTGATTCCCCGCATCTGATTCCCTGCCTCTGAATCCCCACCTCTGATTCCCTGCCTCTGATTCCCAACCTCTGATTCCCCTCCTCTGATTCCCCATATCTGATTCCCCTCCTCTGTTTCCCTGCCTCTGATTCCCCGCCTCTGTTACCCCATATCTGATTCCCCGCCTCTGATTCCCCAACTCTGATTCTGCACATCTGATTCCCTGCCTCTTTTTCCCCACCTCTGATTCCCGGCCTCTGATTCCCGGCCTCTGATTCCCGGCCTCTGATTCCCGGCCTCTCATTCCCCGCCTCTGATTCCCGGCCTCTGATTCCCCGCCTCTGATTCCCCGCCTCTGATTCCCTGCCTCTGATTCCCAACCTCTGATTCCCCACCTCTGATTCCCCATATCTGATTCCCCGCCTCTGTTTCCCCGCCTCTGATTCCCCGCCTCTGAATCCCCAACTCTGATTCCCCGCCTCTGATTCCCCATCTCTGATTCCCCGCCTCTCATTCCCAACCTCTGATTCCCCACCTCTGATTCCCCATATCTGATTCCCCGCCTCTGTTTCCCCGCCTTCGATTCCCCGCCTCTGATTCCCCAACTCTGATTCCCCGCCTCTGCTTCCCCATCTCTGATTCACCGCCTTTGATTCGCCACCTCTGATTCCCCATATGTGATTCCCCGCCTCTGTTTCCCCGCCTCTGATTCCCCGCCTCTGATTCCCCATATCTCATTCCCAGCCTCTGATTCCCCATCTCTGATTCCCGGACTCTGATTCCCCACCTCTGATTCCCGGCCTCTTATTCCCGGCATCTGATTCCCGGCCTCTGATTCCCGGCCTCTGATTCCCCGCTTCTGATTCTGATTCCCTGCCTCTGATTCCCCATCTCTGATTCCGCACATCTGATTCCCTGCCTCTGATTTCCCACCTCTGATTACCCATATCTGATTCCCCGCCTCTGTTTCCCCATATCTAATTCCCCGCCTCTGATTCCCCAACTCTGATTCCCCGCTCTGATTCCACAGCTCTGAATCCCCACCTCTGATTCCCCGCATCTGATTCACTGCCTCTGAATCCCCACCTCTGATTCCCTGCCTCTGATTCACAACCTCTGATTCCCCTCCTCTGATTCCCCATATCTGATTCCTCGCCTCTGTTTCCCTGCCTCTGATTCCCCGCTTCTGTTTCCCCATATCTGATTCCCCGCCTCTGATTCGCCAGCTCTGATTCATCGCCTCTGATTCCCCACCTCTGATTCCCCATATCTGATTCCCCACCTCTGATTCCCGGCCTCTTATTCCCGGCATCTGATTCCCGGCCTCTGATTCCCGGCCTCTGATTCCCCGCTTCTGATTCTGATTCCCTGCCTCTGATTCCCCATCTCTGATTCCGCACATCTGATTCCCTGCCTCTGATTTCCCACCTCTGATTACCCATATCTGATTCCCAGCCTCTGTTTCCCCATATCTAATTCCCCGCCTCTGATTCCCCAACTCTGATTCCCCGCTCTGATTCCCCAGCTCTGAATCCCCGCCTCTGATTCCCCGCATCTGATTCACTGCCTCTGAATCCCCACCTCTGATTCCCTGCCTCTGATTCACAACCTCTGATTCCCCTCCTCTGATTCCCCATATCTGATTCCCCGCCTCCGTTTCCCTGCCTCTGATTCCCCGCCTCTGTTTCCCCATATCTGATTCCCCGCCTCTGATACCCCAACTCTGATTCCCCACCTCTGATTCCCCAGCTCTGATTCCCCGCCTCTGACTCCCCGCGTCTGATTCCCAGCCTCTGATTCCCCATGTCTGATTTCCTGCCTCTGATTCCCCGCCTCTGATTCGCCAGCTCTGATTCATCGCCTCTGATTCCCCACCTCTGATTCCCCATATCTGATTCCCCACCTATGTTTCCCCGCCTCTGATTCCCCGCCTCTGATTCCCCATCTCTGATTCCCTGCCTCTGATTCCCCGCCTCTGTTACCCCATATCTGATTCCCCGCCTCTGATTCCCCAACTCTGATTCTGCACATCTGATTCCCTGCCTCTTTTTCCCCACCTCTGATTCCCGGCCTCTGATTCCCGGCCTCTGATTCCCGGCCTCTGATTCCCGGCCTCTCATTCCCCGCCTCTGATTCCCGGCCTCTGATTCCCCGCCTCTGATTCCCCGCCTCTGATTCCCTGCCTCTGATTCCCAACCTCTGATTCCCCACCTCTGATTCCCCATATCTGATTCCCCGCCTCTGTTTCCCCGCCTCTGATTCCCCGCCTCTGAATCCCCAACTCTGATTCCCCGCCTCTGATTCCCCATCTCTGATTCCCCGCCTCTCATTCCCAACCTCTGATTCCCCACCTCTGATTCCCCATATCTGATTCCCCGCCTCTGTTTCCCCGCCTTCGATTCCCCGCCTCTGATTCCCCAACTCTGATTCCCCGCCTCTGCTTCCCCATCTCTGATTCACCGCCTTTGATTCGCCACCTCTGATTCCCCATATGTGATTCCCCGCCTCTGTTTCCCCGCCTCTGATTCCCCGCCTCTGATTCCCCATATCTCATTCCCAGCCTCTGATTCCCCATCTCTGATTCCCGGACTCTGATTCCCCACCTCTGATTCCCGGCCTCTTATTCCCGGCATCTGATTCCCGGCCTCTGATTCCCGGCCTCTGATTCCCCGCTTCTGATTCTGATTCCCTGCCTCTGATTCCCCATCTCTGATTCCGCACATCTGATTCCCTGCCTCTGATTTCCCACCTCTGATTACCCATATCTGATTCCCCGCCTCTGTTTCCCCATATCTAATTCCCCGCCTCTGATTCCCCAACTCTGATTCCCCGCTCTGATTCCACAGCTCTGAATCCCCACCTCTGATTCCCCGCATCTGATTCACTGCCTCTGAATCCCCACCTCTGATTCCCTGCCTCTGATTCACAACCTCTGATTCCCCTCCTCTGATTCCCCATATCTGATTCCTCGCCTCTGTTTCCCTGCCTCTGATTCCCCGCTTCTGTTTCCCCATATCTGATTCCCCGCCTCTGATTCGCCAGCTCTGATTCATCGCCTCTGATTCCCCACCTCTGATTCCCCATATCTGATTCCCCACCTCTGATTCCCGGCCTCTTATTCCCGGCATCTGATTCCCGGCCTCTGATTCCCGGCCTCTGATTCCCCGCTTCTGATTCTGATTCCCTGCCTCTGATTCCCCATCTCTGATTCCGCACATCTGATTCCCTGCCTCTGATTTCCCACCTCTGATTACCCATATCTGATTCCCAGCCTCTGTTTCCCCATATCTAATTCCCCGCCTCTGATTCCCCAACTCTGATTCCCCGCTCTGATTCCCCAGCTCTGAATCCCCGCCTCTGATTCCCCGCATCTGATTCACTGCCTCTGAATCCCCACCTCTGATTCCCTGCCTCTGATTCACAACCTCTGATTCCCCTCCTCTGATTCCCCATATCTGATTCCCCGCCTCCGTTTCCCTGCCTCTGATTCCCCGCCTCTGTTTCCCCATATCTGATTCCCCGCCTCTGATACCCCAACTCTGATTCCCCACCTCTGATTCCCCAGCTCTGATTCCCCGCCTCTGACTCCCCGCGTCTGATTCCCAGCCTCTGATTCCCCATGTCTGATTTCCTGCCTCTGATTCCCCGCCTCTGATTCGCCAGCTCTGATTCATCGCCTCTGATTCCCCACCTCTGATTCCCCATATCTGATTCCCCACCTATGTTTCCCCGCCTCTGATTCCCCGCCTCTGATTCCCCATCTCTGATTCCCTGCCTCTGATTCCCCGCCTCTGATGCCCCGCCTCTGATTCCATGCCTCTTATTCCCAACCTCTGAATCCCCACCTCTGATTTCCCATATCTGATTCCCCGCCTCTGTTTCCCCGCCTCTGATTCCCTGCATCTGTTTCCTCATATCTGATTCCCCTCCTCTGATTCCCCAACACTGATTCCCCGCCTCTGATTCCCCAGCTCTGATTCACCACCTCTGATTCCCCGCGTCTGATTCCCCGCCTCTGATTCCCCATCTCTGATTCCCTATCTCTGATTCCCCAATTCTGATTCCCCGCCTTTGATTCACTGCCTCTGATTAACAACCTCTGATTCCCGACCTCTGATTCCCCATATCTGATTCCCCGCCTCTGTTTCCCCGCCTCTTATTCCCCGCCTCTGTTTCCCCATATCTGATTCGCGGCCTCTCATTCCCCAGCTCTGATTCCCCGCCTCTCATTCCCCATATCTGATTCCCCGCCGCTGATTCCCCAACTCTGATACCCCGCCTCTGATTCACCAGCTCTGATTCCCCGCCTCTGATTCCCCGCGTCTGATTCCCTGCCTCTGATACCCCGCCTCTGATTCCCCATCTCTGATTCACCACCTCTGATCCCACGCCTATGATTCCCCATGTCTGATTCCCCGCCTCTGTTTCCCTGCCTCTGATTCCCCGCCTCTGATTCCCCATATCTGAATCCCAGCCTCTGATTCCCCAACTCTGATTCCCCGCCTGTGATTCGCCAGCTATGATTCCCCGCCTCTGATTCCCCGCGTCTGATTCCCTGCCTGTGATTCCCTGCGTCTGATTACCCACCTCTGTTACCCCGCCTCTGATTCCCCGCCTCTGATTCCCCATATCTGATTCCCCTCCTCTGATTCCCCAACACTGATTCCCCGCCTCTGATTCCCCAGCTCTGATTCCCTGCCTCTGATTCCCCGCATCTGATTCCCCGCCTCTGATTCCCCATCTCTGAGTCACCGCCTTTGATTCGCCACCTCTGATTCCCCATCTCTGATTCCCGGACTCTGATTCCCCACCTCTGATTCCCGGCCTCTTATTCCCGGCATCTGATTCCCGGCCTCTGATTCCCAGCCTCCGATTCCCCGCTTCTGATTCTGATTCCCTGCCTCTGATTCCCCATCTCTGATTCCACACATCTGATTCCCTGCCTCTGATTCCCCACTTCTGATTCCCCGCCTCTGATTCCCCACCTCTGTTTCCCCACCTCTGATTCCCCGCCTCTGTTTCCCCATATCTAATTCCCAGATTCTGATTCCCCAACTCTGATTCCCCGCTCTGATTCCCCAGCTCTGAATTCCCGCCTCTGATTCCCCGCCTCTGATTCCCTGCCTCTGAATCCCCACCTCTGATTCCCAGCCTCTGATTCCCAACCTCTGATTCCCCTCCTCTGATTCCCCATATCTGATTCCCCTCCTCTGTTTCCCTGCCTCTGATTCCCCGCCTCTGTTACCCCATATCTGATTCCCCGCCTCTGATTCCCCAACTCTGATTCTGCACATCTGATTCCCTGCCTCTTTTTCCCCACCTCTGATTCCCGGCCTCTGATTCCCGGCCTCTGATTCCCGGCCTCTGATTCCCGGCCTCTCATTCCCCGCCTCTGATTCCCGGCCTCTGATTCCCCGCCTCTGATTCCCCGCCTCTGATTCCCTGCCTCTGATTCCCCATCTCTGATTCCGCACATCTGATTCCCTGCCTCTGATTCCCCGCCTCTGATTCCCCGCCTCTGATTCCCTGCCTCTGATTCCCAACCTCTGATTCCCCACCTCTGATTCCCCATATCTGATTCCCCGCCTCTGTTTCCCCGCCTCTGATTCCCCGCCTCTGATTCCCCAGCTCTGATTCCCCGCCTCTGATTCCCCATCTCTGATTCCCCGCCTCTCATTCCCAACCTCTGATTCCCCACCTCTGATTCCCCATATCTGATTCCCCGCCTCTGTTTCCCCGCCTCTGATTCCCCGCCTCTGATTCCCCAACTCTGATTCCCCGCCTCTGCTTCCCCATCTCTGATTCACCGCCTTTGATTCGCCACCTCTGATTCCCCATATGTGATTCCCCGCCTCTGTTTCCCCGTCTCTGATTCCCCGCCTCTGATTCCCCATATCTCATTCCCAGCCTCTGATTCCCCATCTCTAATTCCCGGACTCTGATTCCCCACCTCTGATTCCCGGCCTCTTATTCCCGGCATCTGATTCCCGGCCTCTGATTCCCGGCCTCTGATTCCCCGCTTCTGATTCTGATTCCCTGCCTCTGATTCCCCATCTCTGATTCCGCACATCTGATTCCCTGCCTCTGATTTCCCACCTCTGATTACCCATATCTGATTCCCCGCCTCTGTTTCCCCATATCTAATTCCCCGCGTCTGATTCCCCAACTCTGATTCCCCGCTCTGATTCCACAGCTCTGAATCCCCACCTCTGATTCCCCGCATCTGATTCACTGCCTCTGATTCCCCACCTCTGATTCCCTGCCTCTGATTCACAGCCTCTGATTCCCCATCTCTGATTCCGCACATCTGATTCCCTGCCTCTGATTTCCCACCTCTGATTACCCATATCTGATTCCCCGCCTCTGTTTCCCCATATCTAATTCCCCGCCTCTGATTCCCCAACTCTGATTCCCCGCTCTGATTCCACAGCTCTGAATCCCCACCTCTGATTCCCCGCATCTGATTCACTGCCTCTGAATCCCCACCTCTGATTCCCTGCCTCTGATTCACAACCTCTGATTCCCCTCCTCTGATTCCCCATATCTGATTCCTCGCCTCTGTTTCCCTGCCTCTGATTCCCCGCTTCTGTTTCCCCATATCTGATTCCCCGCCTCTGATTCGCCAGCTCTGATTCATCGCCTTTGATTCCCCACCTCTGATTCCCCATATCTGATTCCCCACCTCTGATTCCCGGCCTCTTATTCCCGGCATCTGATTCCCGGCCTCTGATTCCCGGTCTCTGATTCCCCGCTTCTGATTCTGATTCCCTGCCTCTGATTCCCCATCTCTGATTCCGCACATCTGATTCCCTGCCTCTGATTTCCCACCTCTGATTACCCATATCTGATTCCCAGCCTCTGTTTCCCCATATCTAATTCCCCGCCTCTGATTCCCCATCTCTGATTCACCACCTCTGATCCCACGCCTCTGATTCCCCATGTCTGATTCCCCGCCTCTGTTTCCCTGCCTCTGATTCCCCGCCTCTGATTCCCCATATCTGAATCCCCGCCTCTGAATCCCCAACTCTGATTCCCCGCCTGTGATTCGCCAGCTATGATTCCCCGCCTCTGATTCCCCGCGTCTGATTCCCTGCCTGTGATTCCCTGCGTCTGATTCCCCACCTCTGTTACCCCGCCTCTGATTCCCCGCCTCTGATTCCCCATATCTGATTCCCCGCAACTGATTCCCCGCATCTGATTCCCCGCCTCTGATTCCCCATCTCTGAGTCACCGCCTTTGATTCACCACCTCTGATTCCCCATCTCTGATTCCCGGACTCTGATTCCCCACCTCTGATTCCCGGCCTCTTATTCCCGGCATCTGATTCCCGGCCTCTGATTCCCAGCCTCTGATTCCCCATCTCTGATTCCACACATCTGATTCCCTGCCTCTGATTCCCCACTTCTGATTCCCCGCCTCTGATTCCCCACCTCTGTTTCCCCACCTCTGATTCCCCGCCTCTGTTTCCCCATATCTAATTCCCCGCCTCTGATTCCCCAACTCTGATTCCCCGCTCTGATTCCCCAGCTCTGAATTCCCGCCTCTGATTCCCCGCATCTGATTCCCTGCCTCTGAATCCCCACCTCTGATTCCCTGCCTCTGATTCCCAAACTCTGATTCCCCTCCTCTGATTCCCCATATCTGATTCCCCTCCTCTGTTTCCCTGCCTCTGATTCCCCGCCTCTGTTACCCCATATCTGATTCCCCGCCTCTGATTCCCCAACTCTGATTCTGCACATCTGATTCCCTGCCTCTTTTTCCCCACCTCTGATTCCCGGCCTCTGATTCCCGGCCTCTGATTCCCGGCCTCTGATTCCCGGCCTCTCATTCCCCGCCTCTGATTCCCGGCCTCTGATTCCCCGCCTCTGATTCCCCGCCTCTGATTCCCTGCCTCTGATTCCCCATCTCTGATTCCGCACATCTGATTCCCTGCCTCTGATTCCCCGCCTCTGATTCCCCGCCTCTGATTCCCCACCTCTGATTCCCCATATATGATTCCCCGCCTCTGTTTCCCCGCCTCTGATTCCCCGCCTCTGATTCCCCAACTCTGATTCCCCGCCTCTGATTCCCCATCTCTGATTCCCCGCCTCTCATTCCCAACCTCTGATTCCCCACCTCTGATTCCCCATATCTGATTCCCCGCCTCTGTTTCCCCGCCTCTGATTCCCCGCCTCTGATTCCCCATATCTGATTCCCCTCCTCTGATACCCCAACTCTGATTCCCCGCCTCTGATTCCCAGCCTCTGATTCCCCGCTTCTGATTCTGATTCCCTGCCTCTGATTCCCCACTTCTGATTCCCCGCCTCTGATTACCCACCTCTGTTTCCCCACCTCTGATTCCCCGCCTCTGTTTCCCCATATCTAATTCCCCGCCTCTGATTCCCCAACTCTGATTCCCCGCTCTGATTCCCCAGCTCTGAATTCCCGCCTCTGATTCCCCGCATCTGATTCCCTGCCTCTGAATCCCCACCTCTGATTCCCTGCCTCTGATTCCCAACCTCTGATTCCCCTCCTCTAATTCCCCATATCTGATTCCCCTCCTCTGTTTCCCTGCCTCTGATTCCCCGCCTCTGTTACCCCATATCTGATTCCCCGCCTCTGATTCCCCAACTCTGATTCTGCACATCTGATTCCCTGCCTCTTTTTCCCCACCTCTGATTCCCGGCCTCTGATTCCCGGCCTCTGATTCCCGGCCTCTCATTCCCGGCCTCTCATTCCCCGCCTCTGATTCCCGGCCTCTGTTTCCCCGCCTCTGATTCCCCGCCTCTGATTCCCTGCCTCTGATTCCCCATCTCTGATTCCGCACATCTGATTCCCTGCCTCTGATTCCCCGCCTCTGATTCCCCGCCTCTGATTCCCTGCCTCTGATTCCCAACCTCTGATTCCCCACCTCTGATTCCCCATATCTGATTCCCCGCCTCTGTTTCCCCGCCTCTGATTCCCCGCCTCTGATTCCCCAACTCTGATTCCCCGCCTCTGATTCCCCATCTCTGATTCCCCGCCTCTGATTCCCAACCTCTGATTCCCCACCTCTCATTCCCCAAATCTGATTCCCCGCCTCTGTTTCCCCGCCTCTGATTCCCCGCCTCTGATTCCCCAACTCTGATTCCCCGCCTCTGCTTCCCCATCTCTGATTCACCGCCTTTGATTCGCCACCTCTGATTCCCCATATGTGATTCCCCGCCTCTGTTTCCCCGCCTCTGATTCCCCGCCTCTGATTCCCCATATCTCATTCCCAGCCTCTGATTCCCCATCTCTGATTCCCGGACTCTGATTCCCCACCTCTGATTCCCGGCCTCTTATTCCCGGCATCTGATTCCCGGCCTCTGATTCCCGGCCTCTGATTCCCCGCTTCTGATTCTGATTCCCTGCCTCTGATTCCCCATCTCTGATTCCGCACATCTGATTCCCTGCCTCTGATTTCCCACCTCTGATTACCCATATCTGATTCCCCGCCTCTGTTTCCCCATATCTAATTCCCCGCCTCTGATTCCCCAACTCTGATTCCCCGCTCTGATTCCCCAGCTCTGAATCCCAGCCTCTGATTCCCCGCATCTGATTCACTGCCTCTGAATCCCCACCTCTGATTCCCTGCCTCTGATTCACAACCTCTGATTCCCCTCCTCTGATTCCCCATATCTGATTCCCCGCCTCCGTTTCCCTGCCTCTGATTCCCCGCCTCTGTTTCCCCATATCTGATTCCCCGCCTCTGATACCCCAACTCTGATTCCCCGCCTCTGATTCCCCAGCTCTGATTCCCCGCCTCTGACTCCCCGCGTCTGATTCCCAGCCTCTGATTCCCCATGTCTGATTTCCTGCCTCTGATTCCCCGCCTCTGATTCGCCAGCTCTGATTCATCGCCTCTGATTCCCCACCTCTGATTCCCCATATCTGATTCCCCACCTATGTTTCCCCGCCTCTGATTCCCCGCCTCTGATTCCCCATCTCTGATTCCCGGACTCTGATTCCCCACCTCTGATTCCCCATCTCTGATTCCGCACATCCAATTCCCTGCCTCTGATTCCCCGCCTCTGATGCCCCGCCTCTGATTCCATGCCTCTGATTCCCAACCTCTGATTCCCCACCTCTGATTTCCCATATCTGATTCCCCGCCTCTGTTTCCCCGCCTCTGATTCCCTGCATCTGTTTCCTCATATCTGATTCCCCTCCTCTGATTCCCCAACACTGATTCCCCGCCTCTGATTCCCCAGCTCTGATTCACCACCTCTGATTCCCCGCGTCTGATTCCCCGCCTCTGATTCCCCATCTCTGATTCCCTATCTCTGATTCCCCAATTCTGATTCCCCGCCTTTGATTCACTGCCTCTGATTAACAACCTCTGATTCCCGACCTCTGATTCCCCATATCTGATTCCCCGCCTCTGTTTCCCCGCTTCTTATTCCCCGCCTCTGTTTCCCCATATCTGATTCCCGGCCTCTCATTCCCCAGCTCTGATTCCACGCCTCTGATTCCCCATATCTGATTCCCCGCCGCTGATTCCCCAACTCTGATACCCCGCCTCTGATTCACCAGCTCTGATTCCCCGCCTCTGATTCCCCGCGTCTGATTCCCTGCCTCTGATACCCCGCCTCTGATTCCCCATCTCTGATTCACCACCTCTGATCCCACGCCTCTGATTCCCCATGTCTGATTCCCCGCCTCTGTTTCCCTGCCTCTGATTCCCCGCCTCTGATTCCCCATATCTGAATCCCCGCCTCTGATTCCCCAACTCTGATTCCCCGCCTGTGATTCGCCAGCTATGATTCCCCGCCTCTGATTCCCCGCGTCTGATTCCCTGCCTGTGATTCCCTGCGTCTGATTCCCCACCTCTGTTACCCCGCCTCTGATTCCCCGCCTCTGATTCCCCATATCTGATACCCCTCCTCTGATTCCCCAACACTGATTCCCCGCCTCTGATTCCCCAGCTCTGATTCCCTGCCTCTGATTCCCCGCATCTGATTCCCCGCCTCTGATTCCCCATCTCTGAGTCACCGCCTTTGATTCACCACCTCTGATTCCCCATCTCTGATTCCCGGACTCTGATTCCCCACCTCTGATTTCCGGCCTCTTATTCCCGGCATCTGATTCCCGGCCTCTGATTCCCAGCCTCTGATTCCCCGCTTCTGATTCTGATTCCCTGCCTCTGATTCCCCATCTCTGATTCCACACATCTGATTCCCTGCCTCTGATTCCCCACTTCTGATTCCCCGCCTCTGATTCCCCACCTCTGTTTCCCCACCTCTGATTCCCCGCCTCTGTTTCCCCATATCTAATTCCCCGCCTCTGATTCCCCAACTCTGATTCCCCGCTCTGATTCCCCAGCTCTGAATTCCCGCCTCTGATTCCCCGCATCTGATTCCCTGCCTCTGAATCCCCACCTCTGATTCCCTGCCTCTGATTCCCAACCTCTGATTCCCCTCCTCTGATTCCCCATATCTGATTCCCCTCCTCTGTTTCCCTGCCTCTGATTCCCCGCCTCTGTTACCCCATATCTGATTCCCCGCCTCTGATTCCCCAACTCTGATTCTGCACATCTGATTCCCTGCCTCTTTTTCCCCACCTCTGATTCCCGGCCTCTGATTCCCGGCCTCTGATTCCCGGAATCTGATTCCCGGCCTCTCATTCCCCGCCTCTGATTCCCGGCCTCTGATTCCCCGCCTCTGATTCCCCGCCTCTGATTCCCTGCCTCTGATTCCCCATCTCTGATTCCGCACAACTGATTCCCTGCCTCTGATTCCCCGCCTCTGATTCCCCGCCTCTGATTCCCTGCCTCTGATTCCCAACCTCTGATTCCCCACCTCTGATTCCCCATATATGATTCCCCGCCTCTGTTTCCCCGCTTCTGATTCCCCGCCTCTGATTCCCCAACTCTGATTCCCCGCCTCTGATTCCCCATCTCTGATTCCCCGCCTCTCATTCCCAACCTCTGATTCCCCACCTCTGATTCCCCATATCTGATTCCCCGCCTCTGTTTCCCCACCTCTGATTCCCCGCCTCTGATTCCCCATATCTGATTCCCCTCCTCTGATTCCCCAACTCTGATTCCCCGCCTCTGATTCCCCATCTCTGAGTCACCGCCTTTGATTCGCCACCTCTGATTCCCCATCTCTGATTCCCGGACTCTGATTCACCACCTCTGATTCCCGGCCTCTTATTCCCGGCATCTGATTCCCGGCCTCTGATTTCCAGCCTCTGATTCCCCGCTTCTGATTCTGATTCCCTGCCTCTGATTCCCCATCTGTGATTCCACACATCTGATTCCCTGCCTCTGATTCCCCACTTCTGATTCCCCGCCTCTGATTCCCCACCTCTGTTTCCCCACCTCTGATTCCCCGCCTCTGTTTCCCCATATCTAATTCCCCGCCTCTGATTCCCCAACTCTGATTCCCCGCTCTGATTCCCCAGCTCTGAATTCCCAGCCTCTGATTCCCCGCATCTGATTCCCTGCCTCTGAATCCCCACCTCTGATTCCCTGCCTCTGATTCCCAACCTCTGATTCCCCTCCTCTGATTCCCCATATCTGATTCCCCTCCTCTGTTTCCCTGCCTCTGATTCCCCGCCTCTGTTACCCCATATCTGATTCCCCGCCTCTGATTCCCCAACTCTGATTCTGCACATCTGATTCCCTGCCTCTTTTTCCCCACCTCTGATTCCCGGCCTCTGATTCCCGGCCTCTGATTCCCGGCCTCTGATTCCCGGCCTCTCATTCCCCGCCTCTGATTCCCGGCCTCTGATTCCCCGCCTCTGATTCCCCGCCTCTGATTCCCTGCCTCTGATTCCCCATCTCTGATTCCGCACATCTGATTCGCTGCCTCTGATTCCCCGCCTCTGATTCCCCGCCTCTGATTCCCTGCCTCTGATTCCCAACCTCTGATTCCCCACCTCTGATTCCCCATATCTGATTCCCCCCCTCTGTTTTCCCGCCTCTGATTCCCCGCCTCTGATTCCCCAACTCTGATTCCCCGCCTCTGATTCCCCATCACTGATTCCCCGCCTCTGATTCCCAACCTCTGATTCCCCACCTCTGATTCCCCAAATCTGATTCCCCGCCTCTGTTTCCCCGCCTCTGATTCCCCGCCTCTGATTCCCCAACACTGATTCCCCGCCTCTGCTTCCCCATCTCTGATTCACCGCCTTTGATTCGCCACCTCTGATTCCCCATATGTGATTCCCCGCCTCTGATTCCCCGCCTCTGATTCCCCATATCTCATTCCCAGCCTCTGATTCCCCATCTCTGATTCCCGGACTCTGATTCCCCACCTCTGATTCCCGGCCTCTTATTCCCGGCATCTGATTCCGGGCCTCTGATTCCCGGCCTCTGATTCCCCGCTTCTGATTCTGATTCCCTGCCTCTGATTCCCCATCTCTGATTCCGCACATCTGATTCCCTGCCTCTGATTTCCCACCTCTGATTACCCATATCTGATTCCCCGCCTCTGTTTCCCCATATCTAATTCCCCGCCTCTGATTCCCCAACTCTGATTCCCCGCTCTGATTCCCCAGCTCTGAATCCCCGCCTCTGATTCCCCGCATCTGATTCACTGCCTCTGAATCCCCACCTCTGATTCCCTGCCTCTGATCCACAACCTCTGATTCCCCTCCTCTGATTCCCCATATCTGATTCCCCGCCTCCGTTTCCCTGCCTCTGATTCCCCGCCTCTGTTTCCCCATATCTGATTCCCCGCCTCTGATACCCCAACTCTGATTCCCCGCCTCTGATTCCCCAGCTCTGATTCCCCGCCTCTGACTCCCCGCGTCTGATTCCAAGCCTCTGATTCCCCATGTCTGATTTCCTGCCTCTGATTCCCCGCCTCTGATTCGCCAGCTCTGATTCATCGCCTCTGATTCCCCACCTCTGATTCCCCATATCTGATTCCCCACCTATGTTTCCCCGCCTCTGATTCCCCGCCTCTGATTCCCCATCTCTGATTCCTGGACTCTGATTCCCCACCTCTGATTCCCCATCTCTGATTCCGCACATCCAATTCCCTGCCTCTGATTCCCCGCCTCTGATGCCCCGCCTCTGATTCCATGCCTCTGATTCCCAACCTCTGATTCCCCACCTCTGATTTCCCATATCTGATTCCCCGCCTCTGTTTCCCCACCTCTGATTCCCGGCCTCTTATTCCCGGCATCTGATTCCCGGCCTCTGATTCCCAGCCTCTGATTCCCCGCTTCTGATTCTGATTCCCTGACTCTGATTCCCCATCTGTGATTCCACACATCTGATTCCCTGCCTCTGATTCCCCACTTCTGATTCCCCGCCTCTGATTCCCCACCACTGTTTCCCCACCTCTGATTCCCCGCCTCTGTTTCCCCATATCTAATTCCCCGCCTCTGATTCCCCAACTCTGATTCCCCGCTCTGATTCCCCAGCTCTGAATTCCCGCCTCTGATTCCCCGCATCTGATTCCCTGCCTCTGAATCCCCACCTCTGATTCCCTGCCTCTGATTCCCAACCTCTGATTCCCCTCCTCTGATTCCCCATATCTGATTCCCCTCCTCTGTTTCCCTGCCTCTGATTCCCCGCCTCTGTTACCCCATATCTGATTCCCCGCCTCTGATTCCCCAACTCTGATTCTGCACATCTGATTCCCTGCCTCTTTTTCCCCACCTCTGATTCCCGGCCTCTGATTCCCGGCCTCTGATTCCCGGCCTCTGATTCCCGGCCTCTCATTCCCCGCCTCTGATTCCCGGCCTCTGATTCCCCGCCTCTGATTCCCCGCCTCTGATTCCCTGCCTCTGATTCCCCATCTCTGATTCCGCACATCTGATTCCCTGCCTCTGATTCCCCGCCTCTGATTCCCCGCCTCTGATTCCCTGCCTCTGATTCCCAACCTCTGATTCCCCACCTCTGATTCCCCATATATGATTCCCCGCCTCTGTTTCCCCGCCTCTGATTCCCCGCCTCTGATTCCCCAACTCTGATTCCCCGCCTCTGATTCCCCATCTCTGATTCCCCGCCTCTCATTCCCAACCTCTGATTCCCCACCTCTGATTCCCCATATCTGATTCCCCGCCTCTGTTTCCCCGCCTCTGATTCCCCGCCTCTGATTCCCCATATCTGATTCCCCTCCTCTGATTCCCCAACTCTGATTCCCCGCCTCTGATTCCCCAGCTCTGATTCCCTGCCTCTGATTTCCCGCATCTGATTCCCCGCCTCTGATTCCCCATCTCTGAGTCACCGCCTTTGATTCGCCACCTCTGATTCCCCATCTCTGATTCCCGGACTCTGATTCCCCACCTCTGATTCCTGGCCTCTTATTCCCGGCATCTGATTCCCGGCCTCTGATTCCCAGCCTCTGATTCCCCGCTTCTGATTCTGATTCCCTGCCTCTGATTCCCCATCTGTGATTCCACACATCTGATTCCCTGCCTCTGATTCCCCACTTCTGATTCCCCGCCTCTGATTCCCCACCTCTGTTTCCCCACCTCTGATTCCCCGCCTCTGTTTCCCCATATCTAATTCCCCGCCTCTGATTCCCCAACTCTGATTCCCCGCTCTGATTCCCCAGCTCTGAATTCCCAGCCTCTGATTCCCCGCATCTGATTCCCTGCCTCTGAATCCCCACCTCTGATTCCCTGCCTCTGATTCCCAACCTCTGATTCCCCTCCTCTGATTCCCCATATCTGATTCCCCTCCTCTGTTTCCCTGCCTCTGATTCCCCGCCTCTGTTACCCCATATCTGATTCCCCGCCTCTGATTCCCCAACTCTGATTCTGCACAACTGATTCCCTGCCTCTTTTTCCCCACCTCTGATTCCCGGCCTCTGATTCCCGGCCTCTGATTCCCGGCCTCTCATTCCCGGCCTCTCATTCCCCGCCTCTGATTCCCGGCCTCTGATTCCCCGCCTCTGATTCCCCGCCTCTGATTCCCTGCCTCTGATTCCCCATCTCTGATTCCGCACATCTGATTCCCTGCCTCTGATTCCCCGCCTCTGATTCCCCGCCTCTGATTCCCTGCCTCTGATTCCCAACCTCTGATTCCCCACCTCTGATTCCCCATATCTGATTCCCCGCCTCTGTTTCCCCGCCTCTGATTCCCCGCCTCTGATTCCCCAACTCTGATTCCCCGCCTCTGATTCCCCATCTCTGATTCCCCGCCTCTGATTCCCAACCTCTGATTCCCCACCTCTGATTCCCCAAATCTGATTCCCCGCCTCTGTTTCCCCGCCTCTGATTCCCCGCCTCTGATTCCCCAACTCTGATTCCCCGCCTCTGCTTCCCCATCTCTGATTCACCGCCTTTGATTCGCCACCTCTGATTCCCCATATGTGATTCCCCGCCTCTGTTTCCCCGCCTCTGATTCCCCGCCTCTGATTCCCCATATCTCATTCCCAGCCTCTGATTCCCCATCTCTGATTCCCGGACTCTGATTCCCCACCTCTGATTCCCGGCCTCTTATTCCCGGCATCTGATTCCGGGCCTCTGATTCCCGGCCTCTGATTCCCCGCTTCTGATTCTGATTCCCTGCCTCTGATTCCCCATCTCTGATTCCGCACATCTGATTCCCTGCCTCTGATTTCCCACCTCTGATTACCCATATCTGATTCCCCGCCTCTGTTTCCCCATATCTAATTCCCCGCCTCTGATTCCCCAACTCTGATTCCCCGCTCTGATTCCCCAGCTCTGAATCCCCGCCTCTGATTCCCCGCATCTGATTCACTGCCTCTGAATCCCCACCTCTGATTCCCTGCCTCTGATTCACAACCTCTGATTCCCCTCCTCTGATTCCCCATATCTGATTCCCGGCCTCCGTTTCCCTGCCTCTGATTCCCCGCCTCTGTTTCCCCATATCTGATTCCCCGCCTCTGATACCCCAACTCTGATTCCCCGCCTCTGATTCCCCAGCTCTGATTCCCCGCCTCTGACTCCCCGCGTCTGATTCCCAGCCTCTGATTCCCCATGTCTGATTTCCTGCCTCTGATTCCCCGCCTCTGATTCGCCAGCTCTGATTCATCGCCTCTCATTCCCCACCTCTGATTCCCCATATCTGATTCCCCACCTATGTTTCCCCGCCTCTGATTCCCCATCTCTGATTCCCGGACTCTGATTCCCCACCTCTGATTCCCCATCTCTGATTCCGCACATCCAATTCCCTGCCTCTGATTCCCCGCCTCTGATGCCCCGCCTCTGATTCCATGCCTCTGATTCCCAACCTCTGATTCCCCACCTCTGATTTCCCATATCTGATTCCCCGCCTCTGTTTCCCCGCCTCTGATTCCCTGCATCTGTTTCCTCATATCTGATTCCCCTCCTCTGATTCCCCAACACTGATTCCCCGCCTCTGATTCCCCAGCTCTGATTCACCACCTCTGATTCCCCGCGTCTGATTCCCCGCCTCTGATTCCCCATCTCTGATTCCCTATCTCTGATTCCCCAATTCAGATTCACCGCCTTTGATTCACTGCCTCTGATTAACAACCTCTGATTCCCGACCTCTGATTCCCCATATCTGATTCCCCGCCTCTGTTTCCCCGCCTCTTATTCCCCGCCTCTGTTTCCCCATATCTGATTCCCGGCCTCTCATTCCCCAGCTCTGATTCCCCGCCTCTGATTACCCATATCTGATTCCCCGCCGCTGATTCCCCAACTCTGATACCCCGCCTCTGATTCACCAGCTCTGATTCCCCGCCTCTGATTCCCTGCGTCTGATTCCCTGCCTCTGATACCCCGCCTCTGATTCCCCATCTCTGATTCACCACCTCTGATCCCACGCCTCTGATTCCCCATGTCTGATTCCCCGCCTCTGTTTCCCTGCCTCTGATTCCCCGCCTCTGATTCCCCATATCTGAATCCCCGCCTCTGATTCCCCAACTCTGATTCCCCGGCTGTGATTCGCCAGCTATGATTCCCCGCCTCTGATTCCCCGCGTCTGATTCCCTGCCTGTGATTCCCTGCGTCTGATTCCCCACCTCTGTTACCCCGCCTCTGATTCCCCATATCTGATTCCCCTCCTCTGATTCCCCAACACTGATTCCCCGCCTCTGATTCCCCAGCTCTGATTCCCTGACTCTGATTCCCCGCATCTGATTCCCCGCCTCTGATTCCCCATCTCTGAGTCACCGCCTTTGATTCGCCACCTCTGATTCCACATCTCTGATTCCCGGGCTCTGATTCCCCACCTCTGATTCCCGGCCTCTTATTCCCGGCATCTGATTCCCGGCCTCTGATTCCCAGCCTCTGATTCCCCGCTTCTGATTCTGATTCCCTGCCTCTGATTCCCCATCTCTGATTCCACACCTGATTCCCTGCCTCTGATTCCCCACTTCTGATTCCCCACCTCTGATTCCCCACCTCTGTTTCCCCACCTCTGATTCCCCGCCTCTGTTTCCCCATATCTAATTCCCCGCCTCTGATTCCCCAACTCTGATTCCCCGCTCTGATTCCCCAGCTCTGAATTCCCGCCTCTGATTCCCCGCATCTGATTCCCTGACTCTGAATCCCCACCTCTGATTCCCTGCCTCTGATTCCCAACCTCTGATTCCCCTCCTCTGATTCCCCATATCTGATTCCCCTCCTCTGTTTCCCTGCCTCTGATTCCCCGCCTCTGTTACCCCATATCTGATTCCCCGCCTCTGATTCCCCAACTCTGATTCTGCACATCTGATTCCCTGCCTCTTTTTCCCCACCTCTGATTCCCGGCCTCTGATTCCCGGCCTCTGATTCCCGGCCTCTGATTCCCGGCCTCTCATTCCCCGCCTCTGATTCCCGGCCTCTGATTCCCCGCCTCTGATTCCCCATATCTGATTCCCCTCCTCTGATTCCCCAACACTGATTCCCCGCCTCTGATTCCCAAGCTCTGATTCCCTGACTCTTATTCCCCGCATCTGATTCCCCGCCTCTGATTCCCCATCTCTGAGTCACCGCCTTTGATTCGCCACCTCTGATTCCACATCTCTGATTCCCGGACTCTGATTCCCCACCTCTGATTCCCGGCCTCTTATTCCCGGCATCTGATTCCCGGCCTCTGATTCCCAGCCTCTGATTCCCCGCTTCTGATTCTGATTCCCTGCCTCTGATTCCCCATCTCTGATTCCACACATCTGATTCCCTGCCTCTGATTCCCCACTTCTGATTCCCCACCTCTGATTCCCCACCTTTGTTTCCCCACCTCTGATTCCCCGCCTCTGTTTCCCCATATCTAATTCCCCGCCTCTGATTCCCCAACTCTGATTCCCCGCTCTGATTCCCCAGCTCTGAATTCCCGCCTCTGATTCCCCGCATCTGATTCCCTGCCTCTGAATCCCCACCTCTGATTCCCTGCCTCTGATTCCCAACCTCTGATTCCCCTCCTCTGATTCCCCATATCTGATTCCCCTCCTCTGTTTCCCTGCCTCTGATTCCCCGCCTCTGTTACCCCATATCTGATTCCCCGCCTCTGATTCCCCAACTCTGATTCTGCACATCTGATTCCCTGCCTCTTTTTCCCCACCTCTGATTCCCGGCCTCTGATTCCCGGCCTCTGATTCCCGGCCTCTGATTCCCGGCCTCTCATTCCCCGCCTCTGATTCCCGGCCTCTGATTCCCCGCCTCTGATTCCCCGCCTCTGATTCCCTGCCTCTGATTCCCAACCTCTGATTCCCCACCTCTGATTCCCCATATCTGATTCCCCGCCTCTGTTTCCCCGCCTCTGATTCCCCGCCTCTGAATCCCCAACTCTGATTCCCCGCCTCTGATTCCCCATCTCTGATTCCCCGCCTCTCATTCCCAACCTCTGATTCCCCACCTCTGATTCCCCATATCTGATTCCCCGCCTCTGTTTCCCCGCCTTCGATTCCCCGCCTCTGATTCCCCAACTCTGATTCCCCGCCTCTGCTTCCCCATCTCTGATTCACCGCCTTTGATTCGCCACCTCTGATTCCCCATATGTGATTCCCCGCCTCTGTTTCCCCGCCTCTGATTCCCCGCCTCTGATTCCCCATATCTCATTCCCAGCCTCTGATTCCCCATCTCTGATTCCCGGACTCTGATTCCCCACCTCTGATTCCCGGCCTCTTATTCCCGGCATCTGATTCCCGGCCTCTGATTCCCGGCCTCTGATTCCCCGCTTCTGATTCTGATTCCCTGCCTCTGATTCCCCATCTCTGATTCCGCACATCTGATTCCCTGCCTCTGATTTCCCACCTCTGATTACCCATATCTGATTCCCCGCCTCTGTTTCCCCATATCTAATTCCCCGCCTCTGATTCCCCAACTCTGATTCCCCGCTCTGATTCCACAGCTCTGAATCCCCACCTCTGATTCCCCGCATCTGATTCACTGCCTCTGAATCCCCACCTCTGATTCCCTGCCTCTGATTCACAACCTCTGATTCCCCTCCTCTGATTCCCCATATCTGATTCCTCGCCTCTGTTTCCCTGCCTCTGATTCCCCGCTTCTGTTTCCCCATATCTGATTCCCCGCCTCTGATTCGCCAGCTCTGATTCATCGCCTCTGATTCCCCACCTCTGATTCCCCATATCTGATTCCCCACCTCTGATTCCCGGCCTCTTATTCCCGGCATCTGATTCCCGGCCTCTGATTCCCGGCCTCTGATTCCCCGCTTCTGATTCTGATTCCCTGCCTCTGATTCCCCATCTCTGATTCCGCACATCTGATTCCCTGCCTCTGATTTCCCACCTCTGATTACCCATATCTGATTCCCAGCCTCTGTTTCCCCATATCTAATTCCCCGCCTCTGATTCCCCAACTCTGATTCCCCGCTCTGATTCCCCAGCTCTGAATCCCCGCCTCTGATTCCCCGCATCTGATTCACTGCCTCTGAATCCCCACCTCTGATTCCCTGCCTCTGATTCACAACCTCTGATTCCCCTCCTCTGATTCCCCATATCTGATTCCCCGCCTCCGTTTCCCTGCCTCTGATTCCCCGCCTCTGTTTCCCCATATCTGATTCCCCGCCTCTGATACCCCAACTCTGATTCCCCACCTCTGATTCCCCAGCTCTGATTCCCCGCCTCTGACTCCCCGCGTCTGATTCCCAGCCTCTGATTCCCCATGTCTGATTTCCTGCCTCTGATTCCCCGCCTCTGATTCGCCAGCTCTGATTCATCGCCTCTGATTCCCCACCTCTGATTCCCCATATCTGATTCCCCACCTATGTTTCCCCGCCTCTGATTCCCCGCCTCTGATTCCCCATCTCTGATTCCCTGCCTCTGATTCCCCGCCTCTGTTACCCCATATCTGATTCCCCGCCTCTGATTCCCCAACTCTGATTCTGCACATCTGATTCCCTGCCTCTTTTTCCCCACCTCTGATTCCCGGCCTCTGATTCCCGGCCTCTGATTCCCGGCCTCTGATTCCCGGCCTCTCATTCCCCGCCTCTGATTCCCGGCCTCTGATTCCCCGCCTCTGATTCCCCGCCTCTGATTCCCTGCCTCTGATTCCCAACCTCTGATTCCCCACCTCTGATTCCCCATATCTGATTCCCCGCCTCTGTTTCCCCGCCTCTGATTCCCCGCCTCTGAATCCCCAACTCTGATTCCCCGCCTCTGATTCCCCATCTCTGATTCCCCGCCTCTCATTCCCAACCTCTGATTCCCCACCTCTGATTCCCCATATCTGATTCCCCGCCTCTGTTTCCCCGCCTTCGATTCCCCGCCTCTGATTCCCCAACTCTGATTCCCCGCCTCTGCTTCCCCATCTCTGATTCACCGCCTTTGATTCGCCACCTCTGATTCCCCATATGTGATTCCCCGCCTCTGTTTCCCCGCCTCTGATTCCCCGCCTCTGATTCCCCATATCTCATTCCCAGCCTCTGATTCCCCATCTCTGATTCCCGGACTCTGATTCCCCACCTCTGATTCCCGGCCTCTTATTCCCGGCATCTGATTCCCGGCCTCTGATTCCCGGCCTCTGATTCCCCGCTTCTGATTCTGATTCCCTGCCTCTGATTCCCCATCTCTGATTCCGCACATCTGATTCCCTGCCTCTGATTTCCCACCTCTGATTACCCATATCTGATTCCCCGCCTCTGTTTCCCCATATCTAATTCCCCGCCTCTGATTCCCCAACTCTGATTCCCCGCTCTGATTCCACAGCTCTGAATCCCCACCTCTGATTCCCCGCATCTGATTCACTGCCTCTGAATCCCCACCTCTGATTCCCTGCCTCTGATTCACAACCTCTGATTCCCCTCCTCTGATTCCCCATATCTGATTCCTCGCCTCTGTTTCCCTGCCTCTGATTCCCCGCTTCTGTTTCCCCATATCTGATTCCCCGCCTCTGATTCGCCAGCTCTGATTCATCGCCTCTGATTCCCCACCTCTGATTCCCCATATCTGATTCCCCACCTCTGATTCCCGGCCTCTTATTCCCGGCATCTGATTCCCGGCCTCTGATTCCCGGCCTCTGATTCCCCGCTTCTGATTCTGATTCCCTGCCTCTGATTCCCCATCTCTGATTCCGCACATCTGATTCCCTGCCTCTGATTTCCCACCTCTGATTACCCATATCTGATTCCCAGCCTCTGTTTCCCCATATCTAATTCCCCGCCTCTGATTCCCCAACTCTGATTCCCCGCTCTGATTCCCCAGCTCTGAATCCCCGCCTCTGATTCCCCGCATCTGATTCACTGCCTCTGAATCCCCACCTCTGATTCCCTGCCTCTGATTCACAACCTCTGATTCCCCTCCTCTGATTCCCCATATCTGATTCCCCGCCTCCGTTTCCCTGCCTCTGATTCCCCGCCTCTGTTTCCCCATATCTGATTCCCCGCCTCTGATACCCCAACTCTGATTCCCCACCTCTGATTCCCCAGCTCTGATTCCCCGCCTCTGACTCCCCGCGTCTGATTCCCAGCCTCTGATTCCCCATGTCTGATTTCCTGCCTCTGATTCCCCGCCTCTGATTCGCCAGCTCTGATTCATCGCCTCTGATTCCCCACCTCTGATTCCCCATATCTGATTCCCCACCTATGTTTCCCCGCCTCTGATTCCCCGCCTCTGATTCCCCATCTCTGATTCCCTGCCTCTGATTCCCCGCCTCTGATGCCCCGCCTCTGATTCCATGCCTCTGATTCCCAACCTCTGAATCCCCACCTCTGATTTCCCATATCTGATTCCCCGCCTCTGTTTCCCCGCCTCTGATTCCCTGCATCTGTTTCCTCATATCTGATTCCCCTCCTCTGATTCCCCAACACTGATTCCCCGCCTCTGATTCCCCAGCTCTGATTCACCACCTCTGATTCCCCGCGTCTGATTCCCCGCCTCTGATTCCCCATCTCTGATTCCCTATCTCTGATTCCCCAATTCTGATTCCCCGCCTTTGATTCACTGCCTCTGATTAACAACCTCTGATTCCCGACCTCTGATTCCCCATATCTGATTCCCCGCCTCTGTTTCCCCGCCTCTTATTCCCCGCCTCTGTTTCCCCATATCTGATTCGCGGCCTCTCATTCCCCAGCTCTGATTCCCCGCCTCTCATTCCCCATATCTGATTCCCCGCCGCTGATTCCCCAACTCTGATACCCCGCCTCTGATTCACCAGCTCTGATTCCCCGCCTCTGATTCCCCGCGTCTGATTCCCTGCCTCTGATACCCCGCCTCTGATTCCCCATCTCTGATTCACCACCTCTGATCCCACGCCTATGATTCCCCATGTCTGATTCCCCGCCTCTGTTTCCCTGCCTCTGATTCCCCGCCTCTGATTCCCCATATCTGAATCCCAGCCTCTGATTCCCCAACTCTGATTCCCCGCCTGTGATTCGCCAGCTATGATTCCCCGCCTCTGATTCCCCGCGTCTGATTCCCTGCCTGTGATTCCCTGCGTCTGATTCCCCACCTCTGTTACCCCGCCTCTGATTCCCCGCCTCTGATTCCCCATATCTGATTCCCCTCCTCTGATTCCCCAACACTGATTCCCCGCCTCTGATTCCCCAGCTCTGATTCCCTGCCTCTGATTCCCCGCATCTGATTCCCCGCCTCTGATTCCCCATCTCTGAGTCACCGCCTTTGATTCGCCACCTCTGATTCCCCATCTCTGATTCCCGGACTCTGATTCCCCACCTCTGATTCCCGGCCTCTTATTCCCGGCATCTGATTCCCGGCCTCTGATTCCCAGCCTCTGATTCCCCGCTTCTGATTCTGATTCCCTGCCTCTGATTCCCCATCTCTGATTCCACACATCTGATTCCCTGCCTCTGATTCCCCACTTCTGATTCCCCGCCTCTGATTCCCCACCTCTGTTTCCCCACCTCTGATTCCCCGCCTCTGTTTCCCCATATCTAATTCCCAGATTCTGATTCCCCAACTCTGATTCCCCGCTCTGATTCCCCAGCTCTGAATTCCCGCCTCTGATTCCCCGCCTCTGATTCCCTGCCTCTGAATCCCCACCTCTGATTCCCAGCCTCTGATTCCCAACCTCTGATTCCCCTCCTCTGATTCCCCATATCTGATTCCCCTCCTCTGTTTCCCTGCCTCTGATTCCCCGCCTCTGTTACCCCATATCTGATTCCCCGCCTCTGATTCCCCAACTCTGATTCTGCACATCTGATTCCCTGCCTCTTTTTCCCCACCTCTGATTCCCGGCCTCTGATTCCCGGCCTCTGATTCCCGGCCTCTGATTCCCGGCCTCTCATTCCCCGCCTCTGATTCCCGGCCTCTGATTCCCCGCCTCTGATTCCCCGCCTCTGATTCCCTGCCTCTGATTCCCCATCTCTGATTCCGCACATCTGATTCCCTGCCTCTGATTCCCCGCCTCTGATTCCCCGCCTCTGATTCCCTGCCTCTGATTCCCAACCTCTGATTCCCCACCTCTGATTCCCCATATCTGATTCCCCGCCTCTGTTTCCCCGCCTCTGATTCCCCGCCTCTGATTCCCCAGCTCTGATTCCCCGCCTCTGATTCCCCATCTCTGATTCCCCGCCTCTCATTCCCAACCTCTGATTCCCCACCTCTGATTCCCCATATCTGATTCCCCGCCTCTGTTTCCCCGCCTCTGATTCCCCGCCTCTGATTCCCCAACTCTGATTCCCCGCCTCTGCTTCCCCATCTCTGATTCACCGCCTTTGATTCGCCACCTCTGATTCCCCATATGTGATTCCCCGCCTCTGTTTCCCCGTCTCTGATTCCCCGCCTCTGATTCCCCATATCTCATTCCCAGCCTCTGATTCCCCATCTCTAATTCCCGGACTCTGATTCCCCACCTCTGATTCCCGGCCTCTTATTCCCGGCATCTGATTCCCGGCCTCTGATTCCCGGCCTCTGATTCCCCGCTTCTGATTCTGATTCCCTGCCTCTGATTCCCCATCTCTGATTCCGCACATCTGATTCCCTGCCTCTGATTTCCCACCTCTGATTACCCATATCTGATTCCCCGCCTCTGTTTCCCCATATCTAATTCCCCGCGTCTGATTCCCCAACTCTGATTCCCCGCTCTGATTCCACAGCTCTGAATCCCCACCTCTGATTCCCCGCATCTGATTCACTGCCTCTGATTCCCCACCTCTGATTCCCTGCCTCTGATTCACAGCCTCTGATTCCCCATCTCTGATTCCGCACATCTGATTCCCTGCCTCTGATTTCCCACCTCTGATTACCCATATCTGATTCCCCGCCTCTGTTTCCCCATATCTAATTCCCCGCCTCTGATTCCCCAACTCTGATTCCCCGCTCTGATTCCACAGCTCTGAATCCCCACCTCTGATTCCCCGCATCTGATTCACTGCCTCTGAATCCCCACCTCTGATTCCCTGCCTCTGATTCACAACCTCTGATTCCCCTCCTCTGATTCCCCATATCTGATTCCTCGCCTCTGTTTCCCTGCCTCTGATTCCCCGCTTCTGTTTCCCCATATCTGATTCCCCGCCTCTGATTCGCCAGCTCTGATTCATCGCCTTTGATTCCCCACCTCTGATTCCCCATATCTGATTCCCCACCTCTGATTCCCGGCCTCTTATTCCCGGCATCTGATTCCCGGCCTCTGATTCCCGGTCTCTGATTCCCCGCTTCTGATTCTGATTCCCTGCCTCTGATTCCCCATCTCTGATTCCGCACATCTGATTCCCTGCCTCTGATTTCCCACCTCTGATTACCCATATCTGATTCCCAGCCTCTGTTTCCCCATATCTAATTCCCCGCCTCTGATTCCCCAACTCTGATTCCCCGCTCTGATTCCCCAGCTCTGAATCCCCGCCTCTGATTCCCCGCATCTGATTCACTGCCTCTGAATCCCCACCTCTGATTCCCTGCCTCTGATTCACAACCTCTGATTCCCCTCCTCTGATTCCCCATATCTGATTCCCCGCCTCCGTTTCCCTGCCTCTGATTCCCCGCCTCTGTTTCCCCATATCTGATTCCCCGCCTCTGATACCCCAACTCTGATTCCCCGCCTCTGATTCCCCAGCTCTGATTCCCCGCCTCTGACTCCCCGCGTCTGATTCCCAGCCTCTGATTCCCCATGTCTGATTTCCTGCCTCTGATTCCCCGCCTCTGATTCGCCAGCTCTGATTCATCGCCTCTGATTCCCCACCTCTGATTCCCCATATCTGATTCCCCACCTATGTTTCCCCGCCTCTGAATCCCCGCCTCTGATTCCCCATCTCTGATTCCCGGACTCTGATTCCCCACCTCTGATTCCCCATCTCTGATTCCGCACATCCAATTCCCTGCCTCTGATTCCCCGCCTCTGATGCCCCGCCTCTGATTCCATGCCTCTGATTCCCAACCTCTGATTCCCCACCTCTGATTTCCCATATCTGTTTCCTCATATCTGATTCCCCTCCTCTGATTCCCCAACACTGATTCCCCGCATCTGATTCCCCAGCTCTGATTCACCACCTCTGATTCCCCGCGTCTGATTCCCCACCTCTGATTCCCCATCTCTGATTCCCTATCTCTGATTCCCCAATTCTGATTCCCCGCCTTTGATTCACTGCTTCTGATTAACAACCTCTGATTCCCGACCTCTGATTCCCCATATCTGATTCCCCGCCTCTGTTTCCCCGCCTCTTATTCCCCGCCTCTGTTTCCCCATATCTGATTCCCGGCCTCTCATTCCCCAGCTCTGATTCCCTGCCTCTGATTCCCCATATCTGATTCCCCGCCGCTGATTCCCCAACTCTGATACCCCGCCTCTGATTCACCAGCTCTGATTCCCCGCCTCTGATTCCCCGCATCTGATTCCCTGCCTCTGATACCCCGCCTCTGATTCCCCATCTCTGATTCACCACCTCTGATCCCATGCCTCTGATTCCCCATGTCTGATTCCCCACCTCTGTTTCCCTGCCTCAGATTCCCCGCCTCTGATTCCCCATATCTGAATCCCCGCCTCTGATTCCCCAACTCTGATTCCCCGTCTGTGATTCGCCAGCTATGATTCCCCTCCTCTGATTCCCCGCGTCTGATTCCCTGCCTGTGATTCCCTGCGTCTGATTCCCCACCTCTGTTACCCCGCCTCTGATTCCCCGCCTCTGATTCCCCATATCTGATTCCCCTCCTCCGATTGCCCAACTCTGATTCCCCGCCTCTGATTCCCCAGCTCTGATTCCCTGCCTCTGATTCCCCGCATCTGATTCCCCGCCTCTGATACCCCATCTCTGAGTCACCGCCTTTGATTCGCCACCTCTGATACCCCATCTCTGATTCCCGGACTCTGATTCCCCACCTCTGATTCCCGGCCTCTTATTCCCGGCATCTGATTCCCGGCCTCTGATTCCCAGCCTCTGATTCCCCGCTTCTGATTCTGATTCCCTGCCTCTGATTCCCCATCTCTGATTCCACACATCTGATTCCCTGCCTCTGATTCCCCACTTCTGATTCCCCGCCTCTGATTCCCCACCTCTGTTTCCCCACCTCTGATTCCCCGCCTCTGTTTCCCCATATCTAATTCCACGCCTCTGATTCCCCAACTCTGATTCCCCGCTCTGATTCCCCAGCTCTGAATTCCCGCCTCTGATTCCCCGCATCTGATTCCCTGCCTCTGATTCCCCATCTCTGATTCTGCACATCTGATTCCCTGCCTCTGATTCCCCGCCTCTGATTCCCCGCCTCTGATTCCCTCTCTCTGATTCCCAACCTCTGATTCCCCACCTCTGATTCCCCATATCTGATTCCCCGCCTCTGTTTCCCCGCCTCTGATTCCCCGCCTCTGATTCCCCAACTCTGATTCCCCGCCTCTGATTCCCCATCTCTGATTCTCCGCCTCTGATTCCCAACCTCTGTTTCCCCACCTCTGATTCCCCATATCTGATTCCCCGCCTCTGTTTCCCCGCCTCTGATTCCCCGCCTCTGATTCCCCAACTCTGATTCCCCGCCTCTGCTTCCCCATTTCTGATTCACCGCCTTTGATTCGCCACCTCTGATTCCCCATATGTGATTCCCCGCCTCTGTTTCCCCGCCTCTGATTCCCCGCCTCTGATTCCCCATATCTCATTCCCAGCCTCTGATTCCCCATCTCTGATTCCCGGACTCTGATTCCCCAGCTCTGATTCCCGGCCTCTTATTCCCGGCATCTGATTCCCGGCCTCTGATTCCCGGCCTCTGATTCCCCGCTTCTGATTCTGATTCCCTGCCTCTGATTCCCCATCTCTGATTCCGCACATCTGATTCCCTGCCTCTGATTTCCCACCTCTGATTACCCATATCTGATTCCCCGCCTCTGTTTCCCCATATCTAATTCCCCGCCTCTGATTCCCCAACTCTGATTCCCCGCTCTGATTCCCCAGCTCTGAATCCCCGCCTCTGATTCCCCGCATCTGATTAACTGCCTCTGAATCCCCACCTCTGATTCCCTGCCTCTGATTCACAACCTCTGATTCCACTCCTCTGATTCCCCATATCTGATTCCTCGCCTCTGTTTCCCTGCCTCTGATTCCCAGCTTCAGTTTCCCCATATCTGATTCCCCCCCTCTGATTCGCCAGCTCTGATTCATCGCCTCTGATTCCCCACCTCTGATTCCCCATATCTCATTCCCCACCTATGTTTCCCCGCCTCTGATTCCCCGCCTCTGATTCCCCATCTCTGATTCCCGGACTCTGATTCCCCACCTCTGATTCCCCATCTCTGATTCCGCACATCCAATTCCCTGCCTCTGATTCCCCGCCTCTGATGCCCCGCCTCTGATTCCATGCCTCTGATTCCCAACCTCTGATACCCCACCTCTGATTTCCCATATCTGATTCCCCGCCTCTGTTTCCCCGCCTCTGATTCCCTGCATCTGTTTCCTCATATCTGATTCCCCTCCTCTGATTCCCCAACACTGATTCCCCGCCTCTGATTCCCCAGCTCTGATTCACCACCTCTGATTCCCCGTGTCTGATTCCCCGCCTCTGATTCCCCATCTCTGATTCCCTATCTCTGATTCCCCAATTCTGATTCCCCGCCTTTGATTCACTGCCTCTGATTAACAACCTCTGATTCCCGACCTCTGATTCCCCATATCTGATTCCCCGCCTCTGTTTCCCCGCCTCTTATTCTCCGCCTCTGTTTCCCCATATCTGATTCCCGGCCTCTCATTCCCCAGCTCTGATTTCCCGCCTCTGATTCCCCATATCTGATTCCCCGCCGCTGATTCCCCAACTCTGATACCCCGCCTCTGATTCACCAGCTCTGATTCCCCGCCTCTGATTCCCCGCGTCTGATTCCCTGCCTCTGATTCCCCGCCTCTGATTCCCCATCTCTGATTCACCACCTCTGATCCCCCGCCTCTGATTACCCATGTCTGATTCCCCGCCTCTGTTTTCCCGCCTCTGAATCCCCGCCTCTGATTCCCCATATCTGATTCCCCACCTTTGATTCCCCAACTCAGATTCCCCGCCTGTGATTCGCCAGTAATGATTCCCCGCCTCTGATTCCCCGCGTCTGATTCCCTGCCTGTGATTCCCTGCGTCTGATTCCCCACCTCTGTTACCCCACCTCTGATTCCCCGCCTCTGATTCCCCATATCTGATTCCCCTCCTCTAATTCCCCAACTCTGATTCCCCGCCTCTGATACCCCAGCTCTGATTCCCTGCCTCTGATTCCCCGCATCTGATTCCCCGCCTCTGATTCCCCATCTCTGAGTCACCGCCTTTGATTCGCCACCTCTGATTCCCCACCTCTGATTCCCGGCCTCTTATTCCCGGCATCTGATTCCCGGCCTCTGATTCCCAGCCTCTGATTCCCCGCTTCTGATTCTGATTCCCTGCCTCTGATTACCCATCTGTGATTCCACACATCTGATTCCCTGCCTCTGATTCCCCACTTCTGATTCCCCGCCTCTGATTCCCCACCTCTGTTTCCCCCCCTCTGATTCCCGGCCTCTGATTCCCGGCCTCTGATTCCCGGCCTCTGATTCCCGGCCTCTCATTCCCCGCCTCTGATTCCCCGCCTCTGATTCCCTGCCTCTGATTCCCAACCTCTGATTCCCCACCTCTGATTCCCCATATCTGATTCCCCGCCTCTGTTTCCCCGCCTCTGATTCCCCACCTCTGATTCCCCATATCCGATTCCCCGCCTCTGTTTCCCCGCCTCTGATTCCCCGCCTCTGATTCCCCAACTCTGATTCCCCGCCTCTGCTTCCCCATCTCTGATTCACCGCCTTTGATTCGCCACCTCTGATTCCCCATATGTGATTCCCCGCCTCTGTTTCCCCGCCTCTGATTCCCCGCCTCTTATTCCCCATATCTCATTCGCAGCCTCTGATTCCCCATCTCTGATTCCCGGACTCTGATTCCCCACCTCTGATTCCCGGCCTCTTATTCCCGGCATCTGATTCCCGGCCTCTGATTCCCGGCCTCTGATTCCCCGCTTCTGATTCTGATTCCCTGCCTCTGATTCCCCATCTCTGATTCCGCACATCTGATTCCCTGCCTCTGATTTCCCACCTCTGATTACCCATATCTGATTCCCCGCCTCTGTTTCCCCATATCTAATTCCCCGCCTCTGATTCCCCAACTCTGATTCCCCGCTCTGATTCCCCAGCTCTGAATCCCCGCCTCTGATTCCCCGCATCTGATTCACTGCCTCTGAATCCCCACCTCTGATTCCCTGCCTCTGATTCACAACCTCTGATTCCCCTCCTCTGATTCCCCATATCTGATTCCTCGCCTCTGTTTCCCTGCCTCTGATTCCCCGCTTCTGTTTCCCCATATCTGATTCCCGGCCTCTGATTCCCGGCCTCTGATTCCCGGCCTCTGATTCCCGGCCTCTCATTCCCCGCCTCTGATTCCCGGCCTCTGATTCCCCGCCTCTGATTCCCCGCCTCTGATTCCCTGCCTCTGATTCCCCATCTCTGATTCCGCACATCTGATTCCCTGCCTCTGATTCCCCGCCTCTGATTCCCCGCCTCTGATTCCCTGCCTCTGATTCCCAACCTCTGATTCCCCACCTCTGATTCCCCATATCTGATTCCCCGCCTCTGTTTCCCCGCCTCTGATTCCCCGCCTCTGATTCCCCAGCTCTGATTCCCCGCCTCTGATTCCCCACCTCTGATTCCCCATATCTGATTCCCCGCCTCTGTTTCCCCGCCTCTGATTCCCCGCCTCTGATTCCCCAACTCTGATTCCCCGCCTCTGCTTCCCCATCTCTGATTCACCGCCTTTGATTCGCCACCTCTGATTCCCCATATGTGATTCCCCGCCTCTGTTTCCCCTCCTCTGATTCCCCGCCTCTGATTCCCCATATCTCATTCCCAGCCTCTGATTCCCCATCTCTAATTCCCGGACTCTGATTCCCCACCTCTGATTCCCGGCCTCTTATTCCCGGCATCTGATTCCCGGCCTCTGATTCCCGGCCTCTGATTCCCCGCTTCTGATTCTGATTCCCTGCCTCTGATTCCCCATCTCTGATTCCGCACATCTGATTCCCTGCCTCTGATTTCCCACCTCTGATTACCCATATCTGATTCCCCGCCTCTGTTTCCCCATATCTAATTCCCCGCCTCTGATTCCCCAATTCTGATTCCCCGCTCTGATTCCACAGCTCTGAATCCCCACCTCTGATTCCCCGCATCTGATTCACTGCCTCTGAATCCCCACCTCTGATTCCCTGCCTCTGATTCACAACCTCTGATTCCCCATCTCTGATTCCGCACATCTGATTCCCTGCCTCTGATTTCCCACCTCTGATTACCCATATCTGATTCCCCGCCTCTGTTTCCCCATATCTAATTCCCCGCCTCTGATTCCCCAACTCTGATTCCCCGCTCTGATTCCACAGCTCTGAATCCCCACCTCTGATTCCCCGCATCTGATTCACTGCCTCTGAATGCCCACCTCTGATTCCCTGCCTCTGATTCACAACCTCTGATTCCCCTCCTCTGATTCCCCATATCTGATTCCTCGCCTCTGTTTCCCTGCCTCTGATTCCCCGCTTCTGTTTCCCCATATCTGATTCCCCGCCTCTGATTCGCCAGCTCTGATTCATCGCCTCTGATTCCCCACCTCTGATTCCCCATATCTGATTCCCCACCTCTGATTCCCGGCCTCTTATTCCCGGCATCTGATTCCCGGCCTCTGATTCCCGGCCTCTGATTACCCGCTTCTGATTCTGATTCCCTGCCTCTGATTCCCCATCTCTGATTCCGCACATCTGATTCCCTGCCTCTGATTTCCCACCTCTGATTACCCATATCTGATTCCCAGCCTCTGTTTCCCCATATCTAATTCCCCGCCTCTGATTCCCCAACTCTGATTCCCCGCTCTGATTCCCCAGCTCTGAATCCCCGCCTCTGATTCCCCGCATCTGATTCACTGCCTCTGAATCCCCACCTCTGATTCCCTGCCTCTGATTCACAACCTCTAATTCCCCTCCTCTGATTCCCCATATCTGATTCCCCGCCTCCGTTTCCCTGCCTCTGATTCCCTGCCTCTGTTTCCCCATATCTGATTCCCCGCCTCTGATACCCCAACTCTGATTCCCCGCCTCTGATTCCCCAGCTATGATTCCCCGCCTCTGACTCCCCGCGTCTGATTCCCAGCCTCTGATTCCCCATGTCTGATTTCCTGCCTCTGATTCCCCGCCTCTGTTTCGCCAGCTCTGATTCATCGCCTCTGATTCCCCACCTCTGATTCCCCATATCTGATTCCCCACCTATGTTTCCCCGCCTCTGAATCCCCGCCTCTGATTCCCCATCTCTGATTCCCGGACTCTGATTCCCCACCTCTGATTCCCCATCTCTGATTCCGCACATCCAATTCCCTGCCTCTGATTCCCCGCCTCTGATGCCCCGCCTCTGATTCCATGCCTCTGATTCCCAACCTCTGATTCCCCACCTCTGATTTCCCATATCTGTTTCCTCATATCTGATTCCCCTCCTCTGATTCCCCAACACTGATTCCCCGCCTCCGATTGCCCAGCTCTGATTCACCACCTCTGATTCCCCGCGTCTGATTCCCCGCCTCTGATTCCCCATCTCTGATTCCCTATCTCTGATTCCCCAATTCTGATTCCCCGCCTTTGATTCACTGCTTCTGATTAACAACCTCTGATTCCCGACCTCTGATTCCCCATATCTGATTCCCCGCCTCTGTTTCCCCGCCTCTTATTCCCCGCATCTGTTTCCCCATATCTGATTCCCGGCCTCTCATTCCCCAGCTCTGATTCCCCGCCTCTGATTCCCCATATCTGATTCCCCGCCACTGAATCCCCAACTCTGATACCCCGCCTCTGATTCACCAGCTCTGATTCCACGCCTCTGATTCCCCGCGTCTGATTCCCTGCCTCTGATACCCCGCCTCTGATTCCCCATCTCTGATTCACCACCTCTGATCCCATGCCTCTGATTCCCCATGTCTGATTCCCCGCCTCTGTTTCCCTGCCTCAGATTCCCCGCCTCTGATTCCCCATATCTGAATCCCCGCCTCTGATTCCCCAACTCTGATTCCCCGCCTGTGATTCGCCAGCTATGATTCCCCGCCTCTGATTCCCCGCGTCTGATTCCCTGCCTGTGATTCCCTGCGTCTGATTCCCCACCTCTGTTACCCCGCCTCTGATTCCCCGCCTCTGATTCCCCATATCTGACTCCCCTCCTCCGATTGCCCAACTCTGATTCCCCGCCTCTGATTCCCCAGCTCTGATTCCCTGCCTCTGATTCCCCGCATCTGATTCCCCGCCTCTGATTCCCCATCTCTGAGTCACCGCCTTTGATTCGCCACCTCTGATTCCCCATCTCTGATTCCCGGACTCTGATTCCCCACCTCTGATTCCCGGCCTCTTATTCCCGGCATCTGATTCCCGGCCTCTGATTCCCAGCCTCTGATTCCCCGCTTCTGATTCTGATTCCCTGCCTCTGATTCCCCATCTCTGATTCCACACATCTGATTCCCTGCCTCTGATTCCCCACTTCTGATTCCCCGCCTCTGATTCCCCACCTCTGTTTCCCCACCTCTGATTCCCCGCCTCTGTTTCCCCATATCTAATTCCCCGCCTCTGATTCCCCAACTCTTATTCCCCGCTCTGATTCCCCAGCTCTGAATTCCCGCCTCTGATTCCCCGCATCTGATTCCCTGCCTCTGATTCCCCATCTCTGATTCTGCACATCTGATTCCCTGCCTCTGATTCCCCGCCTCTGATTCCCCGCCTCTAATTCCCTGCCTCTGATTCCCAACCTCTGATTCCCCACCTCTGATTCCCCATATCTGATTCCCCGCCTCTGTTTCCCCGCCTCTGATTCCCCGCCTCTGATTCCCCAACTCTGATTCCCCGCCTCTGATTCCCCATCTCTGATTCTCCGCCTCTGATTCCCAACCTCTGATTCCCCACCTCTGATTCCCCATATCTGATTCCCCGCCTCTGTTTCCCCGCCTCTGATTCCCCGCCTCTGATTCCCCAACTCTGATTCCCCGCCTCTGCTTCCCCATTTCTGATTCACCGCCTTTGATTCGCCACCTCTGATTCCCCATATGTGATTCCCCGCCTCTGTTTCCCCGCCTCTGATTCCCCGCCTCTGATTCCCCATATCTCATTCCCAGCCTCTGATTCCCCATCTCTGATTCCCGGACTCTGATTCCCCAGCTCTGATTCCCGGCCTCTTATTCCCGGCATCTGATTCCCGGCCTCTGATTCCCGGCCTCTGATTCCCCGCTTCTGATTCTGATTCCCTGCCTCTGATTCCCCATCTCTGATTCCGCACATCTGATTCCCTGCCTCTGATTTCCCACCTCTGATTACCCATATCTGATTCCCCGCCTCTGTTTCCCCATATCTAATTCCCCGCCTCTGATTCCCCAACTCTGATTCCCCGCTCTGATTCCCCAGCTCTGAATCCCCGCCTCTGATTCCCCGCATCTGATTAACTGCCTCTGAATCCCCACCTCTGATTCCCTGCCTCTGATTCACAACCTCTGATTCCACTCCTCTGATTCCCCATATCTGATTCCTCGCCTCTGTTTCCCTGCCTCTGATTCCCAGCTTCAGTTTCCCCATATCTGATTCCCCCCCTCTGATTCGCCAGCTCTGATTCATCGCCTCTGATTCCCCACCTCTGATTCCCCATATCTCATTCCCCACCTATGTTTCCCCGCCTCTGATTCCCCGCCTCTGATTCCCCATCTCTGATTCCCGGACTCTGATTCCCCACCTCTGATTCCCCATCTCTGATTCCGCACATCCAATTCCCTGCCTCTGATTCCCCGCCTCTGATGCCCCGCCTCTGATTCCATGCCTCTGATTCCCAACCTCTGATACCCCACCTCTGATTTCCCATATCTGATTCCCCGCCTCTGTTTCCCCGCCTCTGATTCCCTGCATCTGTTTCCTCATATCTGATTCCCCTCCTCTGATTCCCCAACACTGATTCCCCGCCTCTGATTCCCCAGCTCTGATTCACCACCTCTGATTCCCCGTGTCTGATTCCCCGCCTCTGATTCCCCATCTCTGATTCCCTATCTCTGATTCCCCAATTCTGATTCCCCGCCTTTGATTCACTGCCTCTGATTAACAACCTCTGATTCCCGACCTCTGATTCCCCATATCTGATTCCCCGCCTCTGTTTCCCCGCCTCTTATTCTCCGCCTCTGTTTCCCCATATCTGATTCCCGGCCTCTCATTCCCCAGCTCTGATTTCCCGCCTCTGATTCCCCATATCTGATTCCCCGCCGCTGATTCCCCAACTCTGATACCCCGCCTCTGATTCACCAGCTCTGATTCCCCGCCTCTGATTCCCCGCGTCTGATTCCCTGCCTCTGATTCCCCGCCTCTGATTCCCCATCTCTGATTCACCACCTCTGATCCCCCGCCTCTGATTACCCATGTCTGATTCCCCGCCTCTGTTTTCCCGCCTCTGAATCCCCGCCTCTGATTCCCCATATCTGATTCCCCACCTTTGATTCCCCAACTCAGATTCCCCGCCTGTGATTCGCCAGTAATGATTCCCCGCCTCTGATTCCCCGCGTCTGATTCCCTGCCTGTGATTCCCTGCGTCTGATTCCCCACCTCTGTTACCCCACCTCTGATTCCCCGCCTCTGATTCCCCATATCTGATTCCCCTCCTCTAATTCCCCAACTCTGATTCCCCGCCTCTGATTCCCCAGCTCTGATTCCCTGCCTCTGATTCCCCGCATCTGATTCCCCGCCTCTGATTCCCCATCTCTGAGTCACCGCCTTTGATTCGCCACCTCTGATTCCCCACCTCTGATTCCCGGCCTCTTATTCCCGGCATCTGATTCCCGGCCTCTGATTCCCAGCCTCTGATTCCCCGCTTCTGATTCTGATTCCCTGCCTCTGATTACCCATCTGTGATTCCACACATCTGATTCCCTGCCTCTGATTCCCCACTTCTGATTCCCCGCCTCTGATTCCCCACCTCTGTTTCCCCCCCTCTGATTCCCGGCCTCTGATTCCCGGCCTCTGATTCCCGGCCTCTGATTCCCGGCCTCTCATTCCCCGCCTCTGATTCCCCGCCTCTGATTCCCTGCCTCTGATTCCCAACCTCTGATTCCCCACCTCTGATTCCCCATATCTGATTCCCCGCCTCTGTTTCCCCGCCTCTGATTCCCCACCTCTGATTCCCCATATCCGATTCCCCGCCTCTGTTTCCCCGCCTCTGATTCCCCGCCTCTGATTCCCCAACTCTGATTCCCCGCCTCTGCTTCCCCATCTCTGATTCACCGCCTTTGATTCGCCACCTCTGATTCCCCATATGTGATTCCCCGCCTCTGTTTCCCCGCCTCTGATTCCCCGCCTCTTATTCCCCATATCTCATTCGCAGCCTCTGATTCCCCATCTCTGATTCCCGGACTCTGATTCCCCACCTCTGATTCCCGGCCTCTTATTCCCGGCATCTGATTCCCGGCCTCTGATTCCCGGCCTCTGATTCCCCGCTTCTGATTCTGATTCCCTGCCTCTGATTCCCCATCTCTGATTCCGCACATCTGATTCCCTGCCTCTGATTTCCCACCTCTGATTACCCATATCTGATTCCCCGCCTCTGTTTCCCCATATCTAATTCCCCGCCTCTGATTCCCCAACTCTGATTCCCCGCTCTGATTCCCCAGCTCTGAATCCCCGCCTCTGATTCCCCGCATCTGATTCACTGCCTCTGAATCCCCACCTCTGATTCCCTGCCTCTGATTCACAACCTCTGATTCCCCTCCTCTGATTCCCCATATCTGATTCCTCGCCTCTGTTTCCCTGCCTCTGATTCCCCGCTTCTGTTTCCCCATATCTGATTCCCGGCCTCTGATTCCCGGCCTCTGATTCCCGGCCTCTGATTCCCGGCCTCTCATTCCCCGCCTCTGATTCCCGGCCTCTGATTCCCCGCCTCTGATTCCCCGCCTCTGATTCCCTGCCTCTGATTCCCCATCTCTGATTCCGCACATCTGATTCCCTGCCTCTGATTCCCCGCCTCTGATTCCCCGCCTCTGATTCCCTGCCTCTGATTCCCAACCTCTGATTCCCCACCTCTGATTCCCCATATCTGATTCCCCGCCTCTGTTTCCCCGCCTCTGATTCCCCGCCTCTGATTCCCCAGCTCTGATTCCCCGCCTCTGATTCCCCACCTCTGATTCCCCATATCTGATTCCCCGCCTCTGTTTCCCCGCCTCTGATTCCCCGCCTCTGATTCCCCAACTCTGATTCCCCGCCTCTGCTTCCCCATCTCTGATTCACCGCCTTTGATTCGCCACCTCTGATTCCCCATATGTGATTCCCCGCCTCTGTTTCCCCTCCTCTGATTCCCCGCCTCTGATTCCCCATATCTCATTCCCAGCCTCTGATTCCCCATCTCTAATTCCCGGACTCTGATTCCCCACCTCTGATTCCCGGCCTCTTATTCCCGGCATCTGATTCCCGGCCTCTGATTCCCGGCCTCTGATTCCCCGCTTCTGATTCTGATTCCCTGCCTCTGATTCCCCATCTCTGATTCCGCACATCTGATTCCCTGCCTCTGATTTCCCACCTCTGATTACCCATATCTGATTCCCCGCCTCTGTTTCCCCATATCTAATTCCCCGCCTCTGATTCCCCAATTCTGATTCCCCGCTCTGATTCCACAGCTCTGAATCCCCACCTCTGATTCCCCGCATCTGATTCACTGCCTCTGAATCCCCACCTCTGATTCCCTGCCTCTGATTCACAACCTCTGATTCCCCATCTCTGATTCCGCACATCTGATTCCCTGCCTCTGATTTCCCACCTCTGATTACCCATATCTGATTCCCCGCCTCTGTTTCCCCATATCTAATTCCCCGCCTCTGATTCCCCAACTCTGATTCCCCGCTCTGATTCCACAGCTCTGAATCCCCACCTCTGATTCCCCGCATCTGATTCACTGCCTCTGAATGCCCACCTCTGATTCCCTGCCTCTGATTCACAACCTCTGATTCCCCTCCTCTGATTCCCCATATCTGATTCCTCGCCTCTGTTTCCCTGCCTCTGATTCCCCGCTTCTGTTTCCCCATATCTGATTCCCCGCCTCTGATTCGCCAGCTCTGATTCATCGCCTCTGATTCCCCACCTCTGATTCCCCATATCTGATTCCCCACCTCTGATTCCCGGCCTCTTATTCCCGGCATCTGATTCCCGGCCTCTGATTCCCGGCCTCTGATTCCCCGCTTCTGATTCTGATTCCCTGCCTCTGATTCCCCATCTCTGATTCCGCACATCTGATTCCCTGCCTCTGATTTCCCACCTCTGATTACCCATATCTGATTCCCAGCCTCTGTTTCCCCATATCTAATTCCCCGCCTCTGATTCCCCAACTCTGATTCCCCGCTCTGATTCCCCAGCTCTGAATCCCCGCCTCTGATTCCCCGCATCTGATTCACTGCCTCTGAATCCCCACCTCTGATTCCCTGCCTCTGATTCACAACCTCTAATTCCCCTCCTCTGATTCCCCATATCTGATTCCCCGCCTCCGTTTCCCTGCCTCTGATTCCCTGCCTCTGTTTCCCCATATCTGATTCCCCGCCTCTGATACCCCAACTCTGATTCCCCGCCTCTGATTCCCCAGCTATGATTCCCCGCCTCTGACTCCCCGCGTCTGATTCCCAGCCTCTGATTCCCCATGTCTGATTTCCTGCCTCTGATTCCCCGCCTCTGTTTCGCCAGCTCTGATTCATCGCCTCTGATTCCCCACCTCTGATTCCCCATATCTGATTCCCCACCTATGTTTCCCCGCCTCTGAATCCCCGCCTCTGATTCCCCATCTCTGATTCCCGGACTCTGATTCCCCACCTCTGATTCCCCATCTCTGATTCCGCACATCCAATTCCCTGCCTCTGATTCCCCGCCTCTGATGCCCCGCCTCTGATTCCATGCCTCTGATTCCCAACCTCTGATTCCCCACCTCTGATTTCCCATATCTGTTTCCTCATATCTGATTCCCCTCCTCTGATTCCCCAACACTGATTCCCCGCCTCCGATTGCCCAGCTCTGATTCACCACCTCTGATTCCCCGCGTCTGATTCCCCGCCTCTGATTCCCCATCTCTGATTCCCTATCTCTGATTCCCCAATTCTGATTCCCCGCCTTTGATTCACTGCTTCTGATTAACAACCTCTGATTCCCGACCTCTGATTCCCCATATCTGATTCCCCGCCTCTGTTTCCCCGCCTCTTATTCCCCGCATCTGTTTCCCCATATCTGATTCCCGGCCTCTCATTCCCCAGCTCTGATTCCCCGCCTCTGATTCCCCATATCTGATTCCCCGCCACTGAATCCCCAACTCTGATACCCCGCCTCTGATTCACCAGCTCTGATTCCACGCCTCTGATTCCCCGCGTCTGATTCCCTGCCTCTGATACCCCGCCTCTGATTCCCCATCTCTGATTCACCACCTCTGATCCCATGCCTCTGATTCCCCATGTCTGATTCCCCGCCTCTGTTTCCCTGCCTCAGATTCCCCGCCTCTGATTCCCCATATCTGAATCCCCGCCTCTGATTCCCCAACTCTGATTCCCCGCCTGTGATTCGCCAGCTATGATTCCCCGCCTCTGATTCCCCGCGTCTGATTCCCTGCCTGTGATTCCCTGCGTCTGATTCCCCACCTCTGTTACCCCGCCTCTGATTCCCCGCCTCTGATTCCCCATATCTGACTCCCCTCCTCCGATTGCCCAACTCTGATTCCCCGCCTCTGATTCCCCAGCTCTGATTCCCTGCCTCTGATTCCCCGCATCTGATTCCCCGCCTCTGATTCCCCATCTCTGAGTCACCGCCTTTAATTCGCCACCTCTGATTCCCCATCTCTGATTCCCGGACTCTGATTCCCCACCTCTGATTCCCGGCCTCTTATTCCCGGCATCTGATTCCCGGCCTCTGATTCCCAGCCTCTGATTCCCCGCTTCTGATTCTGATTCCCTGCCTCTGATTCCCCATCTCTGATTCCACACATCTGATTCCCTGCCTCTGATTCCCCACTTCTGATTCCCCGCCTCTGATTCCCCACCTCTGTTTCCCCACCTCTGATTCCCCGCCTCTGTTTCCCCATATCTAATTCCCCGCCTCTGATTCCCCAACTCTTATTCCCCGCTCTGATTCCCCAGCTCTGAATTCCCGCCTCTGATTCCCCGCATCTGATTCCCTGCCTCTGATTCCCCATCTCTGATTCTGCACATCTGATTCCCTGCCTCTGATTCCCCGCCTCTGATTCCCCGCCTCTAATTCCCTGCCTCTGATTCCCAACCTCTGATTCCCCACCTCTGATTCCCCATATCTGATTCCCCGCCTCTGTTTCCCCGCCTCTGATTCCCCGCCTCTGATTCCCCAACTCTGATTCCCCGCCTCTGATTCCCCATCTCTGATTCTCCGCCTCTGATTCCCAACCTCTGATTCCCCACCTCTGATTCCCCATATCTGATTCCCCGCCTCTGTTTCCCCGCCTCTGATTCCCCGCCTCTGATTCCCCAACTCTGATTCCCCGCCTCTGCTTCCCCATTTCTGATTCACCGCCTTTGATTCGCCACCTCTGATTCCCCATATGTGATTCCCCGCCTCTGTTTCCCCGCCTCTGATTCCCCGCCTCTGATTCCCCATATCTCATTCCCAGCCTCTGATTCCCCATCTCTGATTCCCGGACTCTGATTCCCCACCTCTGATTCCCGGCCTCTTATTCCCGGCATCTGATTCCCGGCCTCTGATTCCCGGCCTCTGATTCCCCACTTCTGATTCTGATTCCCTGCCTCTGATTCCCCATCTCTGATTCCGCACATCTGATTCCCTGCCTCTGATTTCCCACCTCTGATTACCCATATCTGATTCTCCGCCTCTGTTTCCCCATATCTAATTCCCCGCCTCTGATTCCCCAACTCTGATTCCCCGCTCTGATTCCCCAGCTCTGAATCCCCGCCTCTGATTCCCCGCATCTGATTAACTGCCTCTGAATCCCCACCTCTGATTCCCTGCCTCTGATTCACAACCTCTGATTCCCCTCCTCTGATTCCCCATATCTGATTCCTCGCCTCTGTTTCCCTGCCTCTGATTCCCCGCTTCAGTTTCCCCATATCTGATTCCCCCCCTCTGATTCGCCAGCTCTGATTCATCGCCTCTGATTCCCCACCTCTGATTCCCCATATCTCATTCCCCACCTATGTTTCCCCGCCTCTGATTCCCCGCCTCTGATTCCCCATCTCTGATTCCCGGACTCTGATTCCCCACCTCTGATTCCCCATCTCTGATTCCGCACATCCAATACCCTGCCTCTGATTCCCCGCCTCTGATGCCCCGCCTCTGATTCCATGCCTCTGATTCCCAACCTCTGATACCCCACCTCTGATTTCCCATATCTGATTCCCCGCCTCTGTTTCCCCGCCTCTGATTCCCTGCATCTGTTTCCTCATATCTGATTCCCCTCCTCTGATTCCCCAACACTGAATCCCCGCCTCTGATTCCCCAGCTCTGATTCACCACCTCTGATTCCCCGCGTCTGATTCCCCGCCTCTGATTCCCCATCTCTGATTCCCTATCTCTGATTCCCCAATTCTGATTCCCCGCCTTTGATTCACTGCCTCTGATTAACAACCTCTGATTCCCGACCTCTGATTCCCCATATCTGATTCCCCGCCTCTGTTTCCCCGCCTCTTATTCCCCGCCTCTGTTTCCCCATATCTGATTCCCGGCCTCTCATTCCCCAGCTCTGATTCCCCGCCTCTGATTCCCCATATCTGATTCCCCGCCGCTGATTCCCCAACTCTGATACCCCGCCTCTGATTCACCAGCTCTGATTCCCCGCCTCTGATTCCCCGCGTCTGATTCCCTGCCTCTGATTCCCCGACTCTGATTCCCCATCTCTGATTCACCACCTCTGATCCCCCGCCTCTGATTACCCATGTCTGATTCCCCGCCTCTGTTTCCCCGCCTCTGAATCCCCGCCTCTGATTCCCCATATCTGATTCCCCACCTCTGATTCCCCAACTCTGATTCCCCGCCTGTGATTCGCCAGTAATGATTCCCCGCCTCTGATTCCCCCCGTCTGATTCCCTGCCTGTGATTCCCTGCGTCTGATTCCCCACCTCTGTTACCCCACCTCTGATTCCCCGCCTCTGATTCCCCATATCTGATTCCCCTCCTCTGATTCCCCAACTCTGATTCCCCGCCTCTGATTCCCCAGCTCTGATTCCCTGCCTCTGATTCCCCGCATCTGATTCCCCGCCTCTGATTCCCCATCTCTGAGTCACCGCCTTTGATTCGCCACCTCTGATTCCCCATCTCTGATTCCCGGACTCTGATTCCCCACCTCTGATTCCCGGCCTCTTATTCCCGGCATCTGATTCCCGGCCTCTGATTCCCAGCCTCTGATTCCCCGCTTCTGATTCTGATTCCCTGCCTCTGATTCCCCATCTGTGATTCCACACATCTGATTCCCTGCCTCTGATTCCCCACTTCTGATTCCCCGCCTCTGATTCCCCACCTCTGTTTCCCCACCTCTGATTCCCGGCCTCTGATTCCCGGCCTCTGATTCCCGGCCTCTGATTCCCGGCCTCTCATTCCCCGCCTCTGATTCCCCGCCTCTGATTCCCTGCCTCTGATTCCCAACCTCTGATTCCCCACCTCTGATTCCCCATATCTGATTCCCCGCCTCTGTTTCCCCGCCTCTGATTCCCCGCCTCTGATTCCCCAACTCTGATTCCCCGCCTCTGATTCCCCATCTCTGATTCCCCGCCTCTCATTCCCAACCTCTGATTCCCCACCTCTGATTCCCCATATCTGATTCCCCGCCTCTGTTTCCCCGCCTCTGATTCCCCGCCACTGATTCCCCAACTCTGATTCCCCGCCTCTGCTTCCCCATCTCTGATTCACCGCCTTTGATTCGCCACCTCTGATTCCCCATATGTGATTCCCCGCCTCTGTTTCCCCGCCTCTGATTCCCCGCCTCTGATTCCCCATATCTCATTCGCAGCCTCTGATTCCCCATCTCTGATTCCCGGACTCTGATTCCCCACCTCTGATTCCCGGCCTCTTATTCCCGGCATCTGATTCCCGGCCTCTGATTGCCGGCCTCTGATTCCCCGCTTCTGATTCTGATTCCCTGCCTCTGATTCCCCATCTCTGATTCCGCACATCTGATTCCCTGCCTCTGATTTCCCACCTCTGATTACCCATATCTGATTCCCCGCCTCTGTTTCCCCATATCTAATTCCCCGCCTCTGATTCCCCAACTCTGATTCCCCGCTCTGATTCCCCAGCTCTGAATCCCCGCCTCTGATTCCCCGCATCTGATTCATTGCCTCTGAATCCCCACCTCTGATTCCCTGCCTCTGATTCACAACCTCTGATTCCCCTCCTCTGATTCCCCATATCTGATTCCTCGCCTCTGTTTCCCTGCCTCTGATTCCCCGCTTCTGTTTCCCCATATCTGATTCCCCGCCTCTGATTCGCCAGCTCTGATTCATCGCCTCTGATTCCCCACCTCTGATTCCCCATATCTGATTCCCCACCTCTGATTCCCGGCCTCTTATTCCCGGCATCTGATTCCCGGCCTCTGATTCCCGGCCTCTGATTCCCCGCTTCTGATTCTGATTCCCTGCCTCTGATTCCCCATCTCTGATTCCGCACATCTGATTCCCTGCCTCTGATTTCCCACCTCTGATTACCCATATCTGATTCCCAGCCTCTGTTTCCCCATATCTAATTCCCCGCCTCTGATTCCCCAACTCTGATTCCCCGCTCTGATTCCCCAGCTCTGAATCCCCGCCTCTGATTCCCCGCATCTGATTCACTGCCTCTGAATCCCCACCTCTGATTCCCTGCCTCTGATTCACAACCTCTGATTCCCCTCCTCTGATTCCCCATATCTGATTCCCCGCCTCCGTTTCCCTGCCTCTGATTCCCCGCCTCTGTTTCCCCATATCTGATTCCCCGCCTCTGATACCCCAACTCTGATTCCCCGCCTCTGATTCCCCAGCTCTGATTCCCCGCCTCTGACTCCCCGCGTCTGATTCCCAGCCTCTGATTCCCCATGTCTGATTTCCTGCCTCTGATTCCCCGTCTCTGATTCGCCAGCTCTGATTCATCGCCTCTGATTCCCCACCTCTGATTCCCCATATCTGATTCCCCACCTATGTTTCCCCGCCTCTTATTCCCCGCCTCTGATTCACCATCTCTGATTCCCGGACTCTGATTCCCCACCTCTGATTCCCCATCTCTGATTCCGCACATCCAATTCCCTGCCTCTGATTCCCCACCTCTGATGCTCCGCCTCTGATTCCATGCCTCTGATTCCCAATCTTTGATTCCCCACCACTGATTTCCCATATCTGATTCCCCGCCTCTGTTTCCCTGCCTCTGATTCCCTGCATCTGTTTCCTCATATCTGATTCCCCTCCTCTGATTCCCCAACACTGATTCCCCGCCTCTGATTCCCCAGCTCTGATTCACCACCTCTGATTCCCCGCGTCTGATTCCCCGCCTCTGATTCCCCATCTCTGATTCCCTATCTCTGATTCCCCAATTCTGATTCCCCGCCTTTGATTCACTGCCTCTGATTAACAACCTCTGATTCCCGACCTCTGATTCCCCATATCTGATTCCCCGCCTCTGTTTCCCCGCCTCTTATTCCCGCCTCTGTTTCCCCATATCTAATTCCCGGCCTCTCATTCCCCAGCTCTGATTCCCCGCCTCTGATTCCCCATATCTGATTCCCCGCCGCTGATTCCCCAACTCTGATACCCCGCCTATGATTCACCAGCTCTGATTCCCCGCCTCTGATTCCCCGCGTCTGATTCCCTGCCTCTGATACCCCGCCTCTGATTCCCCATCTCTGATTCACCACCTCTGATCACACGCCTCTGATTCCCCATGTCTGATTCCCCGCCTCTGTTTCCCTGCCTCAGATTCCCCGCCTCTGATTCCCCATATCTGAATCCCCGCCTCTGATTCCCCAACTCTGATTCCCCGCCTGTGATTCGCCAGCTATGATTCCCCGCCTCTGATTCCCCGCGTCTGATTACCTGCCTGTGATTCCCTGCGTCTGATTCCCCACCTCTGTTACCCCGCCTCTGATTCCCCGCCTCTGATTCCCCATATCTGATTCCCCTCCTCTGATTCCCCAACTCTGATTCCCCGCCTCTGATTCCCCAGCTCTGATTCCCTGCCTCTGATTCCCCGCATCTGATTCCCCGCCTCTGATTCCCCATCTCTGAGTCACCGCCTTTGATTCGCCACCTCTGATTCCCCATCTCTGATTCCCGGACTCTGATTCCCCACCTCTGATTCCCGGCCTCTTATTCCCGGCATCTGATTCCCGGCCTCTGATTCCCAGCCTCTGATTCCCCGCTTCTGATTCTGATTCCCTGCCTCTGATTCCCCATCTCTGATTCCACACATCTGATTCCCTGCCTCTGATTCCCCACTTCTTATTCCCCACCTCTGATTCCCCACCTCTGTTTCCCCACCTCTGATTCCCCGCCTCTGTTTCCCCATATCTAATTCCCCGCCTCTGATTCCCCAACTCTGATTCCCCGCTCTGATTCCCCAGCTCTGAATTCCCGCCTCTGATTCCCCGCATCTGATTCCCTGCCTCTGAATTCCCACCTCTGATTCCCTGCCTCTGATTCCCAACCTCTGATTCCCCTCCTCTGATTCCCCATATCTGATTCCCCTCCTCTGTTTCCCTGCCTCTGATTCCCCGCCTCTGTTACCCCATATCTGATTCCCCGCCTCTGATTCCCCAACGCTGATTCTGCACATCTGATTCCCTGCCTCTTTTTCCACACCTCTGATTCCCGGCCTCTGATTCCCGGCCTCTGATTCCCGGCCTCTCATTCCCGGCCTCTCATTCCCCGCCACTGATTCCCGGCCTCTGATTCCCCGTCTCTGATTCCCCGCCTCTGATTCCCTGCCTCTGATTCCCCATCTCTGATTCCGCACATCTGATTCCCTGCCTCTGATTCCCCGCCTCTGATTCCCCGCCTCTGATTCCCTGCCTCTGATTCCCAACCTCTGATTCCCCACCTCTGATTCCCCATATCTGATTCCCCGCCTCTGTTTCCCCGCCTCTGATTCCCCGCCTCTGATTCCCCAACTCTGATTCCCCGCCTCTGATTCCCCATCTCTGATTCTCCGCCTCTGATTCCCAACCTCTGATTCCCCACCTCTGATTCCCCATATCTGATTCCCCGCCTCTGTTTCCCCGCCTCTGATTCCCCGCCTCTGATTCCCTGCCTCTGATTCCCAACCTCTGATTCCCCACCTCTGATTCCCCATATCTGATTCCCCGCCTCTGTTTCCCCGCCTCTGATTCCCCGCCTCTGATTCCCCAACTCTGATTCCCCGCCTCTGATTCCCCATCTCTGATTCCCCGCCTCTCATTCCCAACCTCTGATTCCCCACCTCTGATTCCCCATATCTGATTCCCCGCCTCTGTTTCCCCGCCTCTGATTCCCAGCCTCTGATTCCCCAACTCTGATTCCCCGCCTCTGCTTCCCCATCTCTGATTCACCGCCTTTGATTCGCCACCTCTGATTCCCCATATGTGATTCCCCGCCTCTGTTTCCCCGCCTCTGATTCCCCGCCTCTGATTCCCCATATCTCATTCGCAGCCTCTGATTCCCCATCTCTGATTCCCGGACTCTGATTCCCCACCTCTGATTCCCGGCCTCTTATTCCCGGCATCTGATTCCCGGCCTCTGATTGCCGGCCTCTGATTCCCCGCTTCTGATTCTGATTCCCTGCCTCTGATTCCCCATCTCTGATTCCGCACATCTGATTCCCTGCCTCTGATTTCCCACCTCTGATTACCCATATCTGATTCCCCGCCTCTGTTTCCCCATATCTAATTCCCCGCCTCTGATTCCCCAACTCTGATTCCCCGCTCTGATTCCCCAGCTCTGAATCCCCGCCTCTGATTCCCCGCATCTGATTCACTGCCTCTGAATCCCCACCTCTGATTCCCTGCCTCTGATTCACAACCTCTGATTCCCCTCCTCTGATTCCCCATATCTGATTCCTCGCCTCTGTTTCCCTGCCTCTGATTCCCCGCTTCTGTTTCCCCATATCTGATTCCCCGCCTCTGATTCGCCAGCTCTGATTCATCGCCTCTGATTCCCCACCTCTGATTCCCCATATCTGATTCCCCACCTCTGATTCCCGGCCTCTTATTCCCGGCATCTGATTCCCGGCCTCTGATTCCCAGCCTCTGATTCCCCGCTTCTGATTCTGATTCCCTGCCTCTGATTCCCCATCTGTGATTCCACACATCTGATTCCCTGCCTCTGATTCCCCACTTCTGATTCCCCGCCTCTGATTCCCCACCTCTGTTTCCCCACCTCTGATTCCCCGCCTCTGTTTCCCCATATCTAATTGCCCGCCTCTGATTCCCCAACTCTGATTCCCCGCTCTGATTCCCCAGCTCTGAATTCCCAGCCTCTGATTCCCCGCATCTGATTCCCTGCCTCTGAATCCCCACCTCTGATTCCCTGCCTCTGATTCCCAACCTCTGATTCCCCTCCTCTGATTCCCCATATCTGATTCCCCTCCTCTGTTTCCCTGCCTCTGATTCCCCGCCTCTGTTACCCCATATCTGATTCCCCGCCTCTGATTCCCCAACTCTGATTCTGCACAACTGATTCCCTGCCTCTTTTTCCCCACCTCTGATTCCCGGCCTCTGATTCCCGGCCTCTGATTCCCGGCCTCTCATTCCCGGACTCTCATTCCCCGCCTCTGATTCCCGGCCTCTGATTCCCCGCCTCTGATTCCCCGCCTCTGATTCCCTGCCTCTGATTCCCCATCTCTGATTCCGCACATCTGATTCCCTGCCTCTGATTCCCCGCCTCTGATTCCCCGCCTCTGATTCCCTGCCTCTGATTCCCAACCTCTGATTCCCCACCTCTGATTCCCCATATCTGATTCCCCGCCTCTGTTTCCCCGCCTCTGATTCCCCGCCTCTGATTCCCCAACTCTGATTCCCCGCCTCTGATTCCCCATCTCTGATTCCCCGCCTCTGATTCCCAACCTCTGATTCCCCACCTCTGATTCCCCAAATCTGATTCCCCGCCTCTGTTTCCCCGCCTCTGATTCCCCGCCTCTGATTCCCCAACTCTGATTCCCCGCCTCTGCTTCCCCATCTCTGATTCACCGCCTTTGATTCGCCACCTCTGATTCCCCATATGTGATTCCCCGCCTCTGTTTCCCCGCCTCTGATTCCCCGCCTCTGATTCCCCATATCTCATTCCCAGCCTCTGATTCCCCATCTCTGATTCCCGGACTCTGATTCCCCACCTCTGATTCCCGGCCTCTTATTCCCGGCATCTGATTCCGGGCCTCTGATTCCCGGCCTCTGATTCCCCGCTTCTGATTCTGATTCCCTGCCTCTGATTCCCCATCTCTGATTCCGCACATCTGATTCCCTGCCTCTGATTTCCCACCTCTGATTACCCATATCTGATTCCCCGCCTCTGTTTCCCCATATCTAATTCCCCGCCTCTGATTCCCCAACTCTGATTCCCCGCTCTGATTCCCCAGCTCTGAATCCCCGCCTCTGATTCCCCGCATCTGATTCACTGCCTCTGAATCCCCACCTCTGATTCCCTGCCTCTGATTCACAACCTCTGATTCCCCTCCTCTGATTCCCCATATCTGATTCCCGGCCTCCGTTTCCCTGCCTCTGATTCCCCGCCTCTGTTTCCCCATATCTGATTCCCCGCCTCTGATACCCCAACTCTGATTCCCCGCCTCTGATTCCCCAGCTCTGATTCCCCGCCTCTGACTCCCCGCGTCTGATTCCCAGCCTCTGATTCCCCATGTCTGATTTCCTGCCTCTGATTCCCCGCCTCTGATTCGCCAGCTCTGATTCATCGCCTCTGATTCCCCACCTCTGATTCCCCATATCTGATTCCCCACCTATGTTTCCCCGCCTCTGATTCCCCATCTCTGATTCCCGGACTCTGATTCCCCACCTCTGATTCCCCATCTCTGATTCCGCACATCCAATTCCCTACCTCTGATTCCCCGCCTCTGATGCCCCGCCTCTGATTCCATGCCTCTGATTCCCAACCTCTGATTCCCCACCTCTGATTTCCCATATCTGATTCCCCGCCTCTGTTTCCCCGCCTCTGATTCCCTGCATCTGTTTCCTCATATCTGATTCCCCTCCTCTGATTCCCCAACACTGATTCCCCGCCTCTGATTCCCCAGCTCTGATTCACCACCTCTGATTCCCCGCGTCTGATTCCCCGCCTCTGATTCCCCATCTCTGATTCCCTATCTCTGATTCCCCAATTCTGATTCACCGCCTTTGATTCACTGCCTCTGATTAACAACCTCTGATTCCCGACCTCTGATTCCCCATATCTGATTCCCCGCCTCTGTTTCCCCGCCTCTTATTCCCCGCCTCTGTTTCCCCATATCTGATTCCCGGCCTCTCATTCCCCAGCTCTGATTCCCCGCCTCTGATTACCCATATCTGATTCCCCGCCGCTGATTCCCCAACTCTGATACCCCGCCTCTGATTCACCAGCTCTGATTCCCCACCTCTGATTCCCTGCGTCTGATTCCCTGCCTCTGATACCCCGCCTCTGATTCCCCATCTCTGATTCACCACCTCTGATCCCACGCCTCTGATTCCCCATGTCTGATTCCCCGCCTCTGTTTCCCTGCCTCTGATTCCCCGCCTCTGATTCCCCATATCTGAATCCCCGCCTCTGATTCCCCAACTCTGATTCCCCGGCTGTGATTCGCCAGCTATGATTCCCCGCCTCTGATTCCCCGCATCTGATTCCCTGCCTGTGATTCCCTGCGTCTGATTCCCCACCTCTGTTACCCCGCCTCTGATTCCCCGCCTCTGATTCCCCATATCTGATTCCCCTCCTCTGATTCCCCAACACTGATTCCCCGCCTCTGATTCCCCAGCTCTGATTCCCTGACTCTGATTCCCCGCATCTGATTCCCCGCCTCTGATTCCCCATCTCTGAGTCACCGCCTTTGATTCGCCACCTCTGATTCCACATCTCTGATTCCCGGACTCTGATTCCCCACCTCTGATTCCCGGCCTCTTATTCCCGGCATCTGATTCCCGGCCTCTGATTCCCAGCCTCTGATTCCCCGCTTCTGATTCTGATTCCCTGCCTCTGATTCCCCATCTCTGATTCCACACCTGATTCCCTGCCTCTGATTCCCCACTTCTGATTCCCCACCTCTGATTCCCCACCTCTGTTTCCCCACCTCTGATTCCCCGCCTCTGTTTCCCCATATCTAATTCCCCGCCTCTGATTCCCCAACTCTGATTCCCCGCTCTGATTCCCCAGCTCTGAATTCCCGCCTCTGATTCCCCGCATCTGATTCCCTGACTCTGAATCCCCACCTCTGATTCCCTGCCTCTGATTCCCAACCTCTGATTCCCCTCCTCTGATTCCCCATATCTGATTCCCCTCCTCTGTTTCCCTGCCTCTGATTCCCCGCCTCTGTTACCCCATATCTGATTCCCCGCCTCTGATTCCCCAACTCTGATTCTGCACATCTGATTCCCTGCCTCTTTTTCCCCACCTCTGATTCCCGGCCTCTGATTCCCGGCCTCTGATTCCCGGCCTCTGATTCCCGGCCTCTCATTCCCCGCCTCTGATTCCCGGCCTCTGATTCCCCGCCTCTGATTCCCCATATCTGATTCCCCTCCTCTGATTCCCCAACACTAATTCCCCGCCTCTGATTCCCAAGCTCTGATTCCCTGACTCTGATTCCCCGCATCTGATTCCCCGCCTCTGATTCCCCATCTCTGAGTCACCGCCTTTGATTCGCCACCTCTGATTCCACATCTCTGATTCCCGGACTCTGATTCCCCACCTCTGATTCCCGGCCTCTTATTCCCGGCATCTGATTCCCGGCCTCTGATTCCCAGCCTCTGATTCCCCGCTTCTGATTCTGATTCCCTGCCTCTGATTCCCCATCTCTGATTCCACACATCTGATTCCCTGCCTCTGATTCCCCACTTCTGATTCCCCACCTCTGATTCCCCACCTCTGTTTCCCCACCTCTGATTCCCCGCCTCTGTTTCCCCATATCTAATTCCCCGCCTCTGATTCCCCAACTCTGATTCCCCGCTCTGATTCCCCAGCTCTGAATTCCCGCCTCTGATTCCCCGCATCTGATTCCCTGCCTCTGAATCCCCACCTCTGATTCCCTGCCTCTGATTCCCAACCTCTGATTCCCCTCCTCTGATTCCCCATATCTGATTCCCCTCCTCTGTTTCCCTGCCTCTGATTCCCCGCCTCTGTTACCCCATATCTGATTCCCCGCCTCTGATTCCCCAACTCTGATTCTGCACATCTGATTCCCTGCCTCTTTTTCCCCACCTCTGATTCCCGGCCTCTGATTCCCGGCCTCTGATTCCCGGCCTCTGATTCCCGGCCTCTCATTCCCCGCCTCTGATTCCCGGCCTCTGATTCCCCGCCTCTGATTCCCCGCCTCTGATTCCCTGCCTCTGATTCCCAACCTCTGATTCCCCACCTCTGATTCCCCATATCTGATTCCCCGCCTCTGTTTCCCCGCCTCTGATTCCCCGCCTCTGAATCCCCAACTCTGATTCCCCGCCTCTGATTCCCCATCTCTGATTCCCCGCCTCTCATTCCCAACCTCTGATTCCCCACCTCTGATTCCCCATATCTGATTCCCCGCCTCTGTTTCCCCGCCTTCGATTCCCCGCCTCTGATTCCCCAACTCTGATTCCCCGCCTCTGCTTCCCCATCTCTGATTCACCGCCTTTGATTCGCCACCTCTGATTCCCCATATGTGATTCCCCGCCTCTGTTTCCCCGCCTCTGATTCCCCGCCTCTGATTCCCCATATCTCATTCCCAGCCTCTGATTCCCCATCTCTGATTCCCGGACTCTGATTCCCCACCTCTGATTCCCGGCCTCTTATTCCCGGCATCTGATTCCCGGCCTCTGATTCCCGGCCTCTGATTCCCCGCTTCTGATTCTGATTCCCTGCCTCTGATTCCCCATCTCTGATTCCGCACATCTGATTCCCTGCCTCTGATTTCCCACCTCTGATTACCCATATCTGATTCCCCGCCTCTGTTTCCCCATATCTAATTCCCCGCCTCTGATTCCCCAACTCTGATTCCCCGCTCTGATTCCACAGCTCTGAATCCCCACCTCTGATTCCCCGCATCTGATTCACTGCCTCTGAATCCCCACCTCTGATTCCCTGCCTCTGATTCACAACCTCTGATTCCCCTCCTCTGATTCCCCATATCTGATTCCTCGCCTCTGTTTCCCTGCCTCTGATACCCCGCTTCTGTTTCCCCATATCTGATTCCCCGCCTCTGATTCGCCAGCTCTGATTCATCGCCTCTGATTCCCCACCTCTGATTCCCCATATCTGATTCCCCACCTCTGATTCCCGGCCTCTTATTCCCGGCATCTGATTCCCGGCCTCTGATTCCCGGCCTCTGATTCCCCGCTTCTGATTCTGATTCCCTGCCTCTGATTCCCCATCTCTGATTCCGCACATCTGATTCCCTGCCTCTGATTTCCCACCTCTGATTACCCATATCTGATTCCCAGCCTCTGTTTCCCCATATCTAATTCCCCGCCTCTGATTCCCCAACTCTGATTCCCCGCTCTGATTCCCCAGCTCTGAATCCCCGCCTCTGATTCCCCGCATCTGATTCACTGCCTCTGAATCCCCACCTCTGATTCCCTGCCTCTGATTCACAACCTCTGATTCCCCTCCTCTGATTCCCCATATCTGATTCCCCGCCTCCGTTTCCCTGCCTCTGATTCCCCGCCTCTGTTTCCCCATATCTGATTCCCCGCCTCTGATACCCCAACTCTGATTCCCCACCTCTGATTCCCCAGCTCTGATTCCCCGCCTCTGACTCCCCGCGTCTGATTCCCAGCCTCTGATTCCCCATGTCTGATTTCCTGCCTCTGATTCCCCGCCTCTGATTCGCCAGCTCTGATTCATCGCCTCTGATTCCCCACCTCTGATTCCCCATATCTGATTCCCCACCTATGTTTCCCCGCCTCTGATTCCCCGCCTCTGATTCCCCATCTCTGATTCCCTGCCTCTGATTCCCCGCCTCTGATGCCCCGCCTCTGATTCCATGCCTCTGATTCCCAACCTCTGAATCCCCACCTCTGATTTCCCATATCTGATTCCCCGCCTCTGTTTCCCCGCCTCTGATTCCCTGCATCTGTTTCCTCATATCTGATTCCCCTCCTCTGATTCCCCAACACTGATTCCCCGCCTCTGATTCCCCAGCTCTGATTCACCACCTCTGATTCCCCGCGTCTGATTCCCCGCCTCTGATTCCCCATCTCTGATTCCCTATCTCTGATTCCCCAATTCTGATTCCCCGCCTTTGATTCACTGCCTCTGATTAACAACCTCTGATTCCCGACCTCTGATTCCCCATATCTGATTCCCCGCCTCTGTTTCCCCGCCTCTTATTCCCCGCCTCTGTTTCCCCATATCTGATTCGCGGCCTCTCATTCCCCAGCTCTGATTCCCCGCCTCTCATTCCCCATATCTGATTCCCCGCCGCTGATTCCCCAACTCTGATACCCCGCCTCTGATTCACCAGCTCTGATTCCCCGCCTCTGATTCCCCGCGTCTGATTCCCTGCCTCTGATACCCCGCCTCTGATTCCCCATCTCTGATTCACCACCTCTGATCCCACGCCTATGATTCCCCATGTCTGATTCCCCGCCTCTGTTTCCCTGCCTCTGATTCCCCGCCTCTGATTCCCCATATCTGAATCCCAGCCTCTGATTCCCCAACTCTGATTCCCCGCCTGTGATTCGCCAGCTATGATTCCCCGCCTCTGATTCCCCGCGTCTGATTCCCTGCCTGTGATTCCCTGCGTCTGATTCCCCACCTCTGTTACCCCGCCTCTGATTCCCCGCCTCTGATTCCCCATATCTGATTCCCCTCCTCTGATTCCCCAACACTGATTCCCCGCCTCTGATTCCCCAGCTCTGATTCCCTGCCTCTGATTCCCCGCATCTGATTCCCCGCCTCTGATTCCCCATCTCTGAGTCACCGCCTTTGATTCGCCACCTCTGATTCCCCATCTCTGATTCCCGGACTCTGATTCCCCACCTCTGATTCCCGGCCTATTATTCCCGGCATCTGATTCCCGGCCTCTGATTCCCAGCCTCTGATTCCCCGCTTCTGATTCTGATTCCCTGCCTCTGATTCCCCATCTCTGATTCCACACATCTGATTCCCTGCCTCTGATTCCCCACTTCTGATTCCCCGCCTCTGATTCCCCACCTCTGTTTCCCCACCTCTGATTCCCCGCCTCTGTTTCCCCATATCTAATTCCCCGATTCTGATTCCCCAACTCTGATTCCCCGCTCTGATTCCCCAGCTCTGAATTCCCGCCTCTGATTCCCCGCCTCTGATTCCCTGCCTCTGAATCCCCACCTCTGATTCCCTGCCTCTGATTCCCAACCTCTGATTCCCCTCCTCTGATTCCCCATATCTGATTCCCCTCCTCTGTTTCCCTGCCTCTGATTCCCCGCCTCTGTTACCCCATATCTGATTCCCCGCCTCTGATTCCCCAACTCTGATTCTGCACATCTGATTCCCTGCCTCTTTTTCCCCACCTCTGATTCCCGGCCTCTGATTCCCGGCCTCTGATTCCCGGCCTCTGATTCCCGGCCTCTCATTCCCCGCCTCTGATTCCCGGCCTCTGATTCCCCGCCTCTGATTCCCCGCCTCTGATTCCCTGCCTCTGATTCCCCATCTCTGATTCCGCACATCTGATTCCCTGCCTCTGATTCCCCGCCTCTGATTCCCCGCCTCTGATTCCCTGCCTCTGATTCCCAACCTCTGATTCCCCACCTCTGATTCCCCATATCTGATTCCCCGCCTCTGTTTCCCCGCCTCTGATTCCCCGCCTCTGATTCCCCAGCTCTGATTCCCCGCCTCTGATTCCCCATCTCTGATTCCCCGCCTCTCATTCCCAACCTCTGATTCCCCACCTCTGATTCCCCATATCTGATTCCCCGCCTCTGTTTCCCCGCCTCTGATTCCCCGCCTCTGATTCCCCAACTCTGATTCCCCGCCTCTGCTTCCCCATCTCTGATTCACCGCCTTTGATTCGCCACCTCTGATTCCCCATATGTGATTCCCCGCCTCTGTTTCCCCGCCTCTGATTCCCCGCCTCTGATTCCCCATATCTCATTCCCAGCCTCTGATTCCCCATCTCTAATTCCCGGACTCTGATTCCCCACCTCTGATTCCCGGCCTCTTATTCCCGGCATCTGATTCCCGGCCTCTGATTCCCGGCCTCTGATTCCCCGCTTCTGATTCTGATTCCCTGCCTCTGATTCCCCATCTCTGATTCCGCACATCTGATTCCCTGCCTCTGATTTCCCACCTCTGATTACCCATATCTGATTCCCCGCCTCTGTTTCCCCATATCTAATTCCCCGCCTCTGATTCCCCAACTCTGATTCCCCGCTCTGATTCCACAGCTCTGAATCCCCACCTCTGATTCCCCGCATCTGATTCACTGCCTCTGATTCCCCACCTCTGATTCCCTGCCTCTGATTCACAGCCTCTGATTCCCCATCTCTGATTCCGCACATCTGATTCCCTGCCTCTGATTTCCCACCTCTGATTACCCATATCTGATTCCCCGCCTCTGTTTCCCCATATCTAATTCCCCGCCTCTGATTCCCCAACTCTGATTCCCCGCTCTGATTCCACAGCTCTGAATCCCCACCTCTGATTCCCCGCATCTGATTCACTGCCTCTGAATCCCCACCTCTGATTCCCTGCCTCTGATTCACAACCTCTGATTCCCCTCCTCTGATTCCCCATATCTGATTCCTCGCCTCTGTTTCCCTGCCTCTGATTCCCCGCTTCTGTTTCCCCATATCTGATTCCCCGCCTCTGATTCGCCAGCTCTGATTCATCGCCTTTGATTCCCCACCTCTGATTCCCCATATCTGATTCCCCACCTCTGATTCCCGGCCTCTTATTCCCGGCATCTGATTCCCGGCCTCTGATTCCCGGCCTCTGATTCCCCGCTTCTGATTCTGATTCCCTGCCTCTGATTCCCCATCTCTGATTCCGCACATCTGATTCCCTGCCTCTGATTTCCCACCTCTGATTACCCATATCTGATTCCCAGCCTCTGTTTCCCCATATCTAATTCCCCGCCTCTGATTCCCCAACTCTGATTCCCCGCTCTGATTCCCCAGCTCTGAATCCCCGCCTCTGATTCCCCGCATCTGATTCACTGCCTCTGAATCCCCACCTCTGATTCCCTGCCTCTGATTCACAACCTCTGATTCCCCTCCTCTGATTCCCTATATCTGATTCCCCGCCTCCGTTTCCCTGCCTCTGATTCCCCGCCTCTGTTTCCCCATATCTGATTCCCCGCCTCTGATACCCCAACTCTGATTCCCCGCCTCTGATTCCCCAGCTCTGATTCCCCGCCTCTGACTCCCCGCGTCTGATTCCCAGCCTCTGATTCCCCATGTCTGATTTCCTGCCTCTGATTCCCCGCCTCTGATTCGCCAGCTCTGATTCATCGCCTCTGATTCCCCACCTCTGATTCCCCATATCTGATTCCCCACCTATGTTTCCCCGCCTCTGAATCCCCGCCTCTGATTCCCCATCTCTGATTCCCGGACTCTGATTCCCCACCTCTGATTCCCCATCTCTGATTCCGCACATCCAATTCCCTGCCTCTGATTCCCCGCCTCTGATGCCCCGCCTCTGATTCCATGCCTCTGATTCCCAACCTCTGATTCCCCACCTCTGATTTCCCATATCTGTTTCCTCATATCTGATTCCCCTCCTCTGATTCCCCAACACTGATTCCCCGCCTCTGATTCCCCAGCTCTGATTCACCACCTCTGATTCCCCGCGTCTGATTCCCCACCTCTGATTCCCCATCTCTGATTCCCTATCTCTGATTCCCCAATTCTGATTCCCCGCCTTTGATTCACTGCTTCTGATTAACAACCTCTGATTCCCGACCTCTGATTCCCCATATCTGATTCTCCGCCTCTGTTTCCCCGCCTCTTATTCCCCGCCTCTGTTTCCCCATATCTGATTCCCGGCCTCTCATTCCCCAGCTCTGATTCCCTGCCTCTGATTCCCTATATCTGATTCCCCGCCGCTGATTCCCCAACTCTGATACCCCGCCTCTGATTCACCAGCTCTGATTCCCCGCCTCTGATTCCCCGCATCTGATTCCCTGCCTCTGATACCCCGCCTCTGATTCCACATCTCTGATTCACCACCTCTGATCCCATGCCTCTGATTCCCCATGTCTGATTCCCCACCTCTGTTTCCCTGCCTCAGATTCCCCGCCTCTGATTCCCCATATCTGAATCCCCGCCTCTGATTCCCCAACTCTGATTCCCCGTCTGTGATTCGCCAGCTATGATTCCCCTCCTCTGATTCCCCGCGTCTGATTCCCTGCCTGTGATTCCCTGCGTCTGATTCCCCACCTCTGTTACCCCGCCTCTGATTCCCCGCCTCTGATTCCCCGCCTCTGATTCCCCATCTCTGAGTCACCGCCTTTGATTCGCCACCTCTGATACCCCATCTCTGATTCCCGGACTCTGATTCCCCACCTCTGATTCCCGGCCTCTTATTCCCGGCATCTGATTCCCGGCCTCTGATTCCCAGCCTCTGATTCCCCACTTCTGATTCTGATTCCCTGCCTCTGATTCCCCATCTCTGATTCCACACATCTGATTCCCTGCCTCTGATTCCCCACTTCTGATTCCCCGCCTCTGATTCCCCACCTCTGTTTCCCCACCTCTGATTCCCCGCCTCTGTTTCCCCATATCTAATTCGCCGCCTCTGATTCCCCAACTCTGATTCCCCGCTCTGATTCCCCAGCTCTGAATTCCCGCCTCTGATTCCCCGCATCTGATTCCCTGCCTCTGATTCCCCATCTCTGATTCTGCACATCTGATTCCCTGCCTCTGATTCCCCGCCTCTGATTCCCCGCCTCTGATTCCCTCTCTCTGATTCCCAACCTCTGATTCCCCACCTCTGATTCCCCATATCTGATTCCCCGCCTCTGTTTCCCCGCCTCTGATTCCCCGCCTCTGATTCCCCAACTCTGATTCCCCGCCTCTGATTCCCCATCTCTGATTCTCCGCCTCTGATTCCCAACCTCTGTTTCCCCACCTCTGATTCCCCATATCTGATTCCCCGCCTCTGTTTCCCCGCCTCTGATTCCCCGCCTCTGATTCCCCAACTCTGATTCCCCGCCTCTGCTTCCCCATTTCTGATTCACCGCCTTTGATTCGCCACCTCTGATTCCCCATATGTGATTCCCCGCCTCTGTTTCCCCGCCTCTGATTCCCCGCCTCTGATTCCCCATATCTCATTCCCAGCCTCTGATTCCCCATCTCTGATTCCCGGACTCTGATTCCCCAGCTCTGATTCCCGGCCTCTTATTCCCGGCATCTGATTCCCGGCCTCTGATTCCCGGCCTCTGATTCCCCGCTTCTGATTCTGATTCCCTGCCTCTGATTCCCCATCTCTGATTCCGCACATCTGATTCCCTGCCTCTGATTTCCCACCTCTGATTACCCATATCTGATTCCCCGCCTCTGTTTCCCCATATCTAATTCCCCGCCTCTGATTCCCCAACTCTGATTCCCCGCTCTGATTCCCCAGCTCTGAATCCCCGCCTCTGATTCCCCGCATCTGATTAACTGCCTCTGAATCCCCACCTCTGATTCCCTGCCTCTGATTCACAACCTCTGATTCCACTCCTCTGATTCCCCATATCTGATTCCTCGCCTCTGTTTCCCTGCCTCTGATTCCCCGCTTCAGTTTCCCCATATCTGATTCCCCCCCTCTGATTCGCCAGCTCTGATTCATCGCCTCTGATTCCCCACCTCTGATTCCCCATATCTCATTCCCCACCTATGTTTCCCCGCCTCTGATTCCCCGCCTCTGATTCCCCATCTCTGATTCCCGGACTCTGATTCCCCACCTCTGATTCCCCATCTCTGATTCCGCACATCCAATTCCCTGCCTCTGATTCCCCGCCTCTGATGCCCCGCCTCTGATTCCATGCCTCTGATTCCCAACCTCTGATACCCCACCTCTGATTTCCCATATCTGATTCCCCGCCTCTGTTTCCCCGCCTCTGATTCCCTGCATCTGTTTCCTCATATCTGATTCCCCTCCTCTGATTCCCCAACACTGATTCCCCGCCTCTGATTCCCCAGCTCTGATTCACCACCTCTGATTCCCCGTGTCTGATTCCCCGCCTCTGATTCCCCATCTCTGATTCCCTATCTCTGATTCCCCAATTCTGATTCCCCGCCTTTGATTCACTGCCTCTGATTAACAACCTCTGATTCCCGACCTCTGATTCCCCATATCTGATTCCCCGCCTCTGATTCCCCGCCTCTTATTCTCCGCCTCTGTTTCCCCATATCTGATTCCCGGCCTCTCATTCCCCAGCTCTGATTTCCCGCCTCTGATTCCCCATATCTGATTCCCCGCCGCTGATTCCCCAACTCTGATACCCCGCCTCTGATTCACCAGCTCTGATTCCCCGCCTCTGATTCCCCGCGTCTGATTCCCTGCCTCTGATTCCCCGCCTCTGATTCCCCATCTCTGATTCACCACCTCTGATCCCCCGCCTCTTATTACCCATGTCTGATTCCCCGCCTCTGTTTTCCCGCCTCTGAATCCCCGCCTCTGATTCCCCATATCTGATTCCCCACCTTTGATTCCCCAACTCAGATTCCCCGCCTGTGATTCGCCAGTAATGATTCCCCGCCTCTGATTCCCCGCGTCTGATTCCCTGCCTGTGATTCCCTGCGTCTGATTCCCCACCTCTGTTACCCCACCTCTGATTCCCCGCCTCTGATTCCCCATATCTGATTCCCCTCCTCTGATTCCCCAACTCTGATTCCCCGCCTCTGATTCCCCAGCTCTGATTCCCTGCCTCTGATTCCCCGCATCTGATTCCCCGCCTCTGATTCCCCGCCTCTGATTCCCCAGCTCTGATTCCCTGCCTCTGATTCCCCGCATCTGATTCCCTGCCTCTGATTCCCCGCCTCTGATTCCCCGCGTCTGATTCCCTGCCTGTGATTCCCTGCGTCTGATTCCCCACCTCTGTTACCCCACCTCTGATTCCCCGCCTCTGATTCCCCATATCTGATTCCCCTCCTCTGATTCCCCAACTCTGATTCCCCGCCTCTGATTCCCCAACTCTGATTCCCCGCCTCTGATTCCCTGCCTCTGATTCCCCATCTCTGATTCCGCACATCTGATTCCCTGCCTCTGATTCCCCGCCTCTGATTCCCCGCCTCTGATTCCCTGCCTCTGATTCCCAACCTCTGATTCCCCACCTCTGATTCCCCATATCTGATTCCCCGCCTCTGTTTCCCCGCCTCTGATTCCCCGCCTCTGATTCCCCAGCTCTGATTCCCCGCCTCTGATTCCCCATCTCTGATTCCCCGCCTCTCATTCCCAACCTCTGATTCCCCACCTCTGATTCCCCATATCTGATTCCCCGCCTCTGTTTCCCCGCCTCTGATTCCCCGCCTCTGATTCCCCAACTCTGATTCCCCGCCTCTGCTTCCCCATCTCTGATTCACCGCCTTTGATTCGCCACCTCTGATTCCCCATATGTGATTCCCCGCCTCTGTTTCCCCGCCTCTGATTCCCCGCCTCTGATTCCCCATATCTCATTCCCAGCCTCTGATTCCCCATCTCTAATTCCCGGACTCTGATTCCCCACCTCTGATTCCCGGCCTCTTATTCCCGGCATCTGATTCCCGGCCTCTGATTCCCGGCCTCTGATTCCCCGCTTCTGATTCTGATTCCCTGCCTCTGATTCCCCATCTCTGATTCCGCACATCTGATTCCCTGCCTCTGATTTCCCACCTCTGATTACCCATATCTGATTCCCCGCCTCTGTTTCCCCATATCTAATTCCCCGCCTCTGATTCCCCAACTCTGATTCCCCGCTCTGATTCCACAGCTCTGAATCCCCACCTCTGATTCCCCGCATCTGATTCACTGCCTCTGATTCCCCACCTCTGATTCCCTGCCTCTGATTCACAGCCTCTGATTCCCCATCTCTGATTCCGCACATCTGATTCCCTGCCTCTGATTTCCCACCTCTGATTACCCATATCTGATTCCCCGCCTCTGTTTCCCCATATCTAATTCCCCGCCTCTGATTCCCCAACTCTGATTCCCCGCTCTGATTCCACAGCTCTGAATCCCCACCTCTGATTCCCCGCATCTGATTCACTGCCTCTGAATCCCCACCTCTGATTCCCTGCCTCTGATTCACAACCTCTGATTCCCCTCCTCTGATTCCCCATATCTGATTCCTCGCCTCTGTTTCCCTGCCTCTGATTCCCCGCTTCTGTTTCCCCATATCTGATTCCCCGCCTCTGATTCGCCAGCTCTGATTCATCGCCTTTGATTCCCCACCTCTGATTCCCCATATCTGATTCCCCACCTCTGATTCCCGGCCTCTTATTCCCGGCATCTGATTCCCGGCCTCTGATTCCCGGCCTCTGATTCCCCGCTTCTGATTCTGATTCCCTGCCTCTGATTCCCCATCTCTGATTCCGCACATCTGATTCCCTGCCTCTGATTTCCCACCTCTGATTACCCATATCTGATTCCCAGCCTCTGTTTCCCCATATCTAATTCCCCGCCTCTGATTCCCCAACTCTGATTCCCCGCTCTGATTCCCCAGCTCTGAATCCCCGCCTCTGATTCCCCGCATCTGATTCACTGCCTCTGAATCCCCACCTCTGATTCCCTGCCTCTGATTCACAACCTCTGATTCCCCTCCTCTGATTCCCTATATCTGATTCCCCGCCTCCGTTTCCCTGCCTCTGATTCCCCGCCTCTGTTTCCCCATATCTGATTCCCCGCCTCTGATACCCCAACTCTGATTCCCCGCCTCTGATTCCCCAGCTCTGATTCCCCGCCTCTGACTCCCCGCGTCTGATTCCCAGCCTCTGATTCCCCATGTCTGATTTCCTGCCTCTGATTCCCCGCCTCTGATTCGCCAGCTCTGATTCATCGCCTCTGATTCCCCACCTCTGATTCCCCATATCTGATTCCCCACCTATGTTTCCCCGCCTCTGAATCCCCGCCTCTGATTCCCCATCTCTGATTCCCGGACTCTGATTCCCCACCTCTGATTCCCCATCTCTGATTCCGCACATCCAATTCCCTGCCTCTGATTCCCCGCCTCTGATGCCCCGCCTCTGATTCCATGCCTCTGATTCCCAACCTCTGATTCCCCACCTCTGATTTCCCATATCTGTTTCCTCATATCTGATTCCCCTCCTCTGATTCCCCAACACTGATTCCCCGCCTCTGATTCCCCAGCTCTGATTCACCACCTCTGATTCCCCGCGTCTGATTCCCCACCTCTGATTCCCCATCTCTGATTCCCTATCTCTGATTCCCCAATTCTGATTCCCCGCCTTTGATTCACTGCTTCTGATTAACAACCTCTGATTCCCGACCTCTGATTCCCCATATCTGATTCTCCGCCTCTGTTTCCCCGCCTCTTATTCCCCGCCTCTGTTTCCCCATATCTGATTCCCGGCCTCTCATTCCCCAGCTCTGATTCCCTGCCTCTGATTCCCTATATCTGATTCCCCGCCGCTGATTCCCCAACTCTGATACCCCGCCTCTGATTCACCAGCTCTGATTCCCCGCCTCTGATTCCCCGCATCTGATTCCCTGCCTCTGATACCCCGCCTCTGATTCCACATCTCTGATTCACCACCTCTGATCCCATGCCTCTGATTCCCCATGTCTGATTCCCCACCTCTGTTTCCCTGCCTCAGATTCCCCGCCTCTGATTCCCCATATCTGAATCCCCGCCTCTGATTCCCCAACTCTGATTCCCCGTCTGTGATTCGCCAGCTATGATTCCCCTCCTCTGATTCCCCGCGTCTGATTCCCTGCCTGTGATTCCCTGCGTCTGATTCCCCACCTCTGTTACCCCGCCTCTGATTCCCCGCCTCTGATTCCCCGCCTCTGATTCCCCATCTCTGAGTCACCGCCTTTGATTCGCCACCTCTGATACCCCATCTCTGATTCCCGGACTCTGATTCCCCACCTCTGATTCCCGGCCTCTTATTCCCGGCATCTGATTCCCGGCCTCTGATTCCCAGCCTCTGATTCCCCACTTCTGATTCTGATTCCCTGCCTCTGATTCCCCATCTCTGATTCCACACATCTGATTCCCTGCCTCTGATTCCCCACTTCTGATTCCCCGCCTCTGATTCCCCACCTCTGTTTCCCCACCTCTGATTCCCCGCCTCTGTTTCCCCATATCTAATTCGCCGCCTCTGATTCCCCAACTCTGATTCCCCGCTCTGATTCCCCAGCTCTGAATTCCCGCCTCTGATTCCCCGCATCTGATTCCCTGCCTCTGATTCCCCATCTCTGATTCTGCACATCTGATTCCCTGCCTCTGATTCCCCGCCTCTGATTCCCCGCCTCTGATTCCCTCTCTCTGATTCCCAACCTCTGATTCCCCACCTCTGATTCCCCATATCTGATTCCCCGCCTCTGTTTCCCCGCCTCTGATTCCCCGCCTCTGATTCCCCAACTCTGATTCCCCGCCTCTGATTCCCCATCTCTGATTCTCCGCCTCTGATTCCCAACCTCTGTTTCCCCACCTCTGATTCCCCATATCTGATTCCCCGCCTCTGTTTCCCCGCCTCTGATTCCCCGCCTCTGATTCCCCAACTCTGATTCCCCGCCTCTGCTTCCCCATTTCTGATTCACCGCCTTTGATTCGCCACCTCTGATTCCCCATATGTGATTCCCCGCCTCTGTTTCCCCGCCTCTGATTCCCCGCCTCTGATTCCCCATATCTCATTCCCAGCCTCTGATTCCCCATCTCTGATTCCCGGACTCTGATTCCCCAGCTCTGATTCCCGGCCTCTTATTCCCGGCATCTGATTCCCGGCCTCTGATTCCCGGCCTCTGATTCCCCGCTTCTGATTCTGATTCCCTGCCTCTGATTCCCCATCTCTGATTCCGCACATCTGATTCCCTGCCTCTGATTTCCCACCTCTGATTACCCATATCTGATTCCCCGCCTCTGTTTCCCCATATCTAATTCCCCGCCTCTGATTCCCCAACTCTGATTCCCCGCTCTGATTCCCCAGCTCTGAATCCCCGCCTCTGATTCCCCGCATCTGATTAACTGCCTCTGAATCCCCACCTCTGATTCCCTGCCTCTGATTCACAACCTCTGATTCCACTCCTCTGATTCCCCATATCTGATTCCTCGCCTCTGTTTCCCTGCCTCTGATTCCCCGCTTCAGTTTCCCCATATCTGATTCCCCCCCTCTGATTCGCCAGCTCTGATTCATCGCCTCTGATTCCCCACCTCTGATTCCCCATATCTCATTCCCCACCTATGTTTCCCCGCCTCTGATTCCCCGCCTCTGATTCCCCATCTCTGATTCCCGGACTCTGATTCCCCACCTCTGATTCCCCATCTCTGATTCCGCACATCCAATTCCCTGCCTCTGATTCCCCGCCTCTGATGCCCCGCCTCTGATTCCATGCCTCTGATTCCCAACCTCTGATACCCCACCTCTGATTTCCCATATCTGATTCCCCGCCTCTGTTTCCCCGCCTCTGATTCCCTGCATCTGTTTCCTCATATCTGATTCCCCTCCTCTGATTCCCCAACACTGATTCCCCGCCTCTGATTCCCCAGCTCTGATTCACCACCTCTGATTCCCCGTGTCTGATTCCCCGCCTCTGATTCCCCATCTCTGATTCCCTATCTCTGATTCCCCAATTCTGATTCCCCGCCTTTGATTCACTGCCTCTGATTAACAACCTCTGATTCCCGACCTCTGATTCCCCATATCTGATTCCCCGCCTCTGATTCCCCGCCTCTTATTCTCCGCCTCTGTTTCCCCATATCTGATTCCCGGCCTCTCATTCCCCAGCTCTGATTTCCCGCCTCTGATTCCCCATATCTGATTCCCCGCCGCTGATTCCCCAACTCTGATACCCCGCCTCTGATTCACCAGCTCTGATTCCCCGCCTCTGATTCCCCGCGTCTGATTCCCTGCCTCTGATTCCCCGCCTCTGATTCCCCATCTCTGATTCACCACCTCTGATCCCCCGCCTCTTATTACCCATGTCTGATTCCCCGCCTCTGTTTTCCCGCCTCTGAATCCCCGCCTCTGATTCCCCATATCTGATTCCCCACCTTTGATTCCCCAACTCAGATTCCCCGCCTGTGATTCGCCAGTAATGATTCCCCGCCTCTGATTCCCCGCGTCTGATTCCCTGCCTGTGATTCCCTGCGTCTGATTCCCCACCTCTGTTACCCCACCTCTGATTCCCCGCCTCTGATTCCCCATATCTGATTCCCCTCCTCTGATTCCCCAACTCTGATTCCCCGCCTCTGATTCCCCAGCTCTGATTCCCTGCCTCTGATTCCCCGCATCTGATTCCCCGCCTCTGATTCCCCATCTCTGAGTCACCGCCTTTGATTCGCCACCTCTGATTCCCCATCTCTGATTCCCGGACTCTGATTCCCCACCTCTGATTCCCGGCCTCTTATTCCCGGCATCTGATTCCCGGCCTCTGATTCCCAGCCTCTGATTCCCCGCTTCTGATTCTGATTCCCTGCCTCTGATTACCCATCTGTGATTCCACACATCTGATTCCCTGCCTCTGATTCCCCACTTCTGATTCCCCGCCTCTGATTCCCCACCTCTGTTTCCCCCCCTCTGATTCCCGGCCTCTGATTCCCGGCCTCTGATTCCCGGCCTCTGATTCCCGGCCTCTCATTCCCCGCCTCTGATTCCCCGCCTCTGATTCCCTGCCTCTGATTCCCAACCTCTGATTCCCCACCTCTGATTCCCCATATCTGATTCCCCGCCTCTGTTTCCCCGCCTCTGATTCCCCGCCTCTGATTCCCCAACTCTGATTCCCCGCCTCTGATTCCCCATCTCTGATTCTCCGCCTCTGATTCCCAACCTCTGTTTCCCCACCTCTGATTCCCCATATCTGATTCCCCGCCTCTGTTTCCCCGCCTCTGATTCCCCGCCTCTGATTCCCCAACTCTGATTCCCCGCCTCTGCTTCCCCATTTCTGATTCACCGCCTTTGATTCGCCACCTCTGATTCCCCATATGTGATTCCCCGCCTCTGTTTCCCCGCCTCTGATTCCCCGCCTCTGATTCCCCATATCTCATTCCCAGCCTCTGATTCCCCATCTCTGATTCCCGGACTCTGATTCCCCAGCTCTGATTCCCGGCCTCTTATTCCCGGCATCTGATTCCCGGCCTCTGATTCCCGGCCTCTGATTCCCCGCTTCTGATTCTGATTCCCTGCCTCTGATTCCCCATCTCTGATTCCGCACATCTGATTCCCTGCCTCTGATTTCCCACCTCTGATTACCCATATCTGATTCCCCGCCTCTGTTTCCCCATATCTAATTCCCCGCCTCTGATTCCCCAACTCTGATTCCCCGCTCTGATTCCCCAGCTCTGAATCCCCGCCTCTGATTCCCCGCATCTGATTAACTGCCTCTGAATCCCCACCTCTGATTCCCTGCCTCTGATTCACAACCTCTGATTCCACTCCTCTGATTCCCCATATCTGATTCCTCGCCTCTGTTTCCTTGCCTCTGATTCCCCGCTTCAGTTTCCCCATATCTGATTCCCCCCCTCTGATTCGCCAGCTCTGATTCATCGCCTCTGATTCCCCACCTCTGATTCCCCATATCTCATTCCCCACCTATGTTTCCCCGCCTCTGATTCCCCGCCTCTGATTCCCCATCTCTGATTCCCGGACTCTGATTCCCCACCTCTGATTCCCCATCTCTGATTCCGCACATCCAATTCCCTGCCTCTGATTCCCCGCCTCTGATGCCCCGCCTCTGATTCCATGCCTCTGATTCCCAACCTCTGATACCCCACCTCTGATTTCCCATATCTGATTCCCCGCCTCTGTTTCCCCGCCTCTGATTCCCTGCATCTGTTTCCTCATATCTGATTCCCCTCCTCTGATTCCCCAACACTGATTCCCCGCCTCTGATTCCCCAGCTCTGATTCACCACCTCTGATTCCCCGTGTCTGATTCCCCGCCTCTGATTCCCCATCTCTGATTCCCTATCTCTGATTCCCCAATTCTGATTCCCCGCCTTTGATTCACTGCCTCTGATTAACAACCTCTGATTCCCGACCTCTGATTCCCCATATCTGATTCCCCGCCTCTGATTCCCCGCCTCTTATTCTCCGCCTCTGTTTCCCCATATCTGATTCCCGGCCTCTCATTCCCCAGCTCTGATTTCCCGCCTCTGATTCCCCATATCTGATTCCCCGCCGCTGATTCCCCAACTCTGATACCCCGCCTCTGATTCACCAGCTCTGATTCCCCGCCTCTGATTCCCCGCGTCTGATTCCCTGCCTCTGATTCCCCGCCTCTGATTCCCCATCTCTGATTCACCACCTCTGATCCCCCGCCTCTTATTACCCATGTCTGATTCCCCGCCTCTGTTTTCCCGCCTCTGAATCCCCGCCTCTGATTCCCCATATCTGATTCCCCACCTTTGATTCCCCAACTCAGATTCCCCGCCTGTGATTCGCCAGTAATGATTCCCCGCCTCTGATTCCCCGCGTCTGATTCCCTGCCTGTGATTCCCTGCGTCTGATTCCCCACCTCTGTTACCCCACCTCTGATTCCCCGCCTCTGATTCCCCAACTCTGATTCCCCGCCTCTGATTCCCCAGCTCTGATTCCCTGCCTCTGATTCCCCGCATCTGATTCCCCGCCTCTGATTCCCCATCTCTGAGTCACCGCCTTTGATTCGCCACCTCTGATTCCCCATCTCTGATTCCCGGACTCTGATTCCCCACCTCTGATTCCCGGCCTCTTATTCCCGGCATCTGATTCCCGGCCTCTGATTCCCAGCCTCTGATTCCCCGCTTCTGATTCTGATTCCCTGCCTCTGATTACCCATCTGTGATTCCACACATCTGATTCCCTGCCTCTGATTCCCCACTTCTGATTCCCCGCCTCTGATTCCCCACCTCTGTTTCCCCCCCTCTGATTCCCGGCCTCTGATTCCCGGCCTCTGATTCCCGGCCTCTGATTCCCGGCCTCTCATTCCCCGCCTCTGATTCCCCGCCTCTGATTCCCTGCCTCTGATTCCCAACCTCTGATTCCCCACCTCTGATTCCCCATATCTGATTCCCCGCCTCTGTTTCCCCGCCTCTGATTCCCCACCTCTGATTCCCCATATCCGATTCCCCGCCTCTGTTTCCCCGCCTCTGATTCCCCGCCTCTGATTCCCCAACTCTGATTCCCCGCCTCTGCTTCCCCATCTCTGATTCACCGCCTTTGATTCGCCACCTCTGATTCCCCATATGTGATTCCCCGCCTCTGTTTCCCCGCCTCTGATTCCCCGCCTCTTATTCCCCATATCTCATTCGCAGCCTCTGATTCCCCATCTCTGATTCCCGGACTCTGATTCCCCACCTCTGATTCCCGGCCTCTTATTCCCGGCATCTGATTCCCGGCCTCTGATTCCCGGCCTCTGATTCCCCGCTTCTGATTCTGATTCCCTGCCTCTGATTCCCCATCTCTGATTCCGCACATCTGATTCCCTGCCTCTGATTTCCCACCTCTGATTACCCATATCTGATTCCCCGCCTCTGTTTCCCCATATCTAATTCCCCGCCTCTGATTCCCCAACTCTGATTCCCCGCTCTGATTCCCCAGCTCTGAATCCCCGCCTCTGATTCCCCGCATCTGATTCACTGCCTCTGAATCCCCACCTCTGATTCCCTGCCTCTGATTCACAACCTCTGATTCCCCTCCTCTGATTCCCCATATCTGATTCCTCGCCTCTGTTTCCCTGCCTCTGATTCCCCGCTTCTGTTTCCCCATATCTGATTCCCGGCCTCTGATTCCCGGCCTCTGATTCCCGGCCTCTGATTCCCGGCCTCTCATTCCCCGCCTCTGATTCCCGGCCTCTGATTCCCCGCCTCTGATTCCCCGCCTCTGATTCCCTGCCTCTGATTCCCCATCTCTGATTCCGCACATCTGATTCCCTGCCTCTGATTCCCCGCCTCTGATTCCCCGCCTCTGATTCCCTGCCTCTGATTCCCAACCTCTGATTCCCCACCTCTGATTCCCCATATCTGATTCCCCGCCTCTGTTTCCCCGCCTCTGATTCCCCGCCTCTGATTCCCCAGCTCTGATTCCCCGCCTCTGATTCCCCACCTCTGATTCCCCATATCTGATTCCCCGCCTCTGTTTCCCCGCCTCTGATTCCCCGCCTCTGATTCCCCAACTCTGATTCCCCGCCTCTGCTTCCCCATCTCTGATTCACCGCCTTTGATTCGCCACCTCTGATTCCCCATATGTGATTCCCCGCCTCTGTTTCCCCTCCTCTGATTCCCCGCCTCTGATTCCCCATATCTCATTCCCAGCCTCTGATTCCCCATCTCTAATTCCCGGACTCTGATTCCCCACCTCTGATTCCCGGCCTCTTATTCCCGGCATCTGATTCCCGGCCTCTGATTCCCGGCCTCTGATTCCCCGGTTCTGATTCTGATTCCCTGCCTCTGATTCCCCATCTCTGATTCCGCACATCTGATTCCCTGCCTCTGATTTCCCACCTCTGATTACCCATATCTGATTCCCCGCCTCTGTTTCCCCATATCTAATTCCCCGCCTCTGATTCCCCAATTCTGATTCCCCGCTCTGATTCCACAGCTCTGAATCCCCACCTCTGATTCCCCGCATCTGATTCACTGCCTCTGAATCCCCACCTCTGATTCCCTGCCTCTGATTCACAACCTCTGATTCCCCATCTCTGATTCCGCACATCTGATTCCCTGCCTCTGATTTCCCACCTCTGATTACCCATATCTGATTCCCCGCCTCTGTTTCCCCATATCTAATTCCCCGCCTCTGATTCCCCAACTCTGATTCCCCGCTCTGATTCCACAGCTCTGAATCCCCACCTCTGATTCCCCGCATCTGATTCACTGCCTCTGAATGCCCACCTCTGATTCCCTGCCTCTGATTCACAACCTCTGATTCCCCTCCTCTGATTCCCCATATCTGATTCCTCGCCTCTGTTTCCCTGCCTCTGATTCCCCGCTTCTGTTTCCCCATATCTGATTCCCCGCCTCTGATTCGCCAGCTCTGATTCATCGCCTCTGATTCCCCACCTCTGATTCCCCATATCTGATTCCCCACCTCTGATTCCCGGCCTCTTATTCCCGGCATCTGATTCCCGGCCTCTGATTCCCGGCCTCTGATTCCCCGCTTCTGATTCTGATTCCCTGCCTCTGATTCCCCATCTCTGATTCCGCACATCTGATTCCCTGCCTCTGATTTCCCACCTCTGATTACCCATATCTGATTCCCAGCCTCTGTTTCCCCATATCTAATTCCCCGCCTCTGATTCCCCAACTCTGATTCCCCGCTCTGATTCCCCAGCTCTGAATCCCCGCCTCTGATTCCCCGCATCTGATTCACTGCCTCTGAATCCCCACCTCTGATTCCCTGCCTCTGATTCACAACCTCTAATTCCCCTCCTCTGATTCCCCATATCTGATTCCCCGCCTCCGTTTCCCTGCCTCTGATTCCCCGCCTCTGTTTCCCCATATCTGATTCCCCGCCTCTGATACCCCAACTCTGATTCCCCGCCTCTGATTCCCCAGCTATGATTCCCCGCCTCTGACTCCCCGCGTCTGATTCCCAGCCTCTGATTCCCCATGTCTGATTTCCTGCCTCTGATTCCCCGCCTCTGATTCGCCAGCTCTGATTCATCGCCTCTGATTCCCCACCTCTGATTCCCCATATCTGATTCCCCACCTATGTTTCCCCGCCTCTGAATCCCCGCCTCTGATTCCCCATCTCTGATTCCCGGACTCTGATTCCCCACCTCTGATTCCCCATCTCTGATTCCGCACATCCAATTCCCTGCCTCTGATTCCCCGCCTCTGATGCCCCGCCTCTGATTCCATGCCTCTGATTCCCAACCTCTGATTCCCCACCTCTGATTTCCCATATCTGTTTCCTCATATCTGATTCCCCTCCTCTGATTCCCCAACACTGATTCCCCGCCTCCGATTCCCCAGCTCTGATTCACCACCTCTGATTCCCCGCGTCTGATTCCCCGCCTCTGATTCCCCATCTCTGATTCCCTATCTCTGATTCCCCAATTCTGATTCCCCGCCTTTGATTCACTGCTTCTGATTAACAACCTCTGATTCCCGACCTCTGATTCCCCATATCTGATTCCCCGCCTCTGTTTCCCCGCCTCTTATTCCCCGCATCTGTTTCCCCATATCTGATTCCCGGCCTCTCATTCCCCAGCTCTGATTCCCCGCCTCTGATTCCCCATATCTGATTCCCCGCCACTGATTCCCCAACTCTGATACCCCGCCTCTGATTCACCAGCTCTGATTCCACGCCTCTGATTCCCCGCGTCTGATTCCCTGCCTCTGATACCCCGCCTCTGATTCCCCATCTCTGATTCACCACCTCTGATCCCATGCCTCTGATTCCCCATGTCTGATTCCCCGCCTCTGTTTCCCTGCCTCAGATTCCCCGCCTCTGATTCCCCATATCTGAATCCCCGCCTCTGATTCCCCAACTCTGATTCCCCGCCTGTGATTCGCCAGCTATGATTCCCCGCCTCTGATTCCCCGCGTCTGATTCCCTGCCTGTGATTCCCTGCGTCTGATTCCCCACCTCTGTTACCCCGCCTCTGATTCCCCGCCTCTGATTCCCCATATCTGACTCCCCTCCTCCGATTGCCCAACTCTGATTCCCCGCCTCTGATTCCCCAGCTCTGATTCCCTGCCTCTGATTCCCCGCATCTGATTCCCCGCCTCTGATTCCCCATCTCTGAATCACCGCCTTTGATTCGCCACCTCTGATTCCCCATCTCTGATTCCCGGACTCTGATTCCCCACCTCTGATTCCCGGCCTCTTATTCCCGGCATCTGATTCCCGGCCTCTGATTCCCAGCCTCTGATTCCCCGCTTCTGATTCTGATTCCCTGCCTCTGATTCCCCATCTCTGATTCCACACATCTGATTCCCTGCCTCTGATTCCCCACTTCTGATTCCCCGCCTCTGATTCCCCACCTCTGTTTCCCCACCTCTGATTCCCCGCCTCTGTTTCCCCATATCTAATTCCCCGCCTCTGATTCCCCAACTCTTATTCCCCGCTCTGATTCCCCAGCTCTGAATTCCCGCCTCTGATTCCCCGCATCTGATTCCCTGCCTCTGATTCCACATCTCTGATTCTGCACATCTGATTCCCTGCCTCTGATTCCCCGCCTCTGATTCCCCGCCTCTAATTCCCTGCCTCTGATTCCCAACCTCTGATTCCCCACCTCTGATTCCCCATATCTGATTCCCCGCCTCTGTTTCCCCGCCTCTGATTCCCCGCCTCTGATTCCCCAACTCTGATTCCCCGCCTCTGATTCCCCATCTCTGATTCTCCGCCTCTGATTCCCAACCTCTGATTCCCCACCTCTGATTCCCCATATCTGATTCCCCGCCTCTGTTTCCCCGCCTCTGATTCCCCGCCTCTGATTCCCCAACTCTGATTCCCCGCCTCTGCTTCCCCATTTCTGATTCACCGCCTTTGATTCGCCACCTCTGATTCCCCATATGTGATTCCCCGCCTCTGTTTCCCCGCCTCTGATTCCCCGCCTCTGATTCCCCATATCTCATTCCCAGCCTCTGATTCCCCATCTCTGATTCCCGGACTCTGATTCCCCACCTCTGATTCCCGGCCTCTTATTCCCGGCATCTGATTCCCGGCCTCTGATTCCCGGCCTCTGATTCCCCGCTTCTGATTCTGATTCCCTGCCTCTGATTCCCCATCTCTGATTCCGCACATCTGATTCCCTGCCTCTGATTTCCCACCTCTGATTACCCATATCTGATTCCCCGCCTCTGTTTCCCCATATCTAATTCCCCGCCTCTGATTCCCCAACTCTGATTCCCCGCTCTGATTCCCCAGCTCTGAATCCCCGCCTCTGATTCCCCGCATCTGATTAACTGCCTCTGAATCCCCACCTCTGATTCCCTGCCTCTGATTCACAACCTCTGATTCCCCTCCTCTGATTCCCCATATCTGATTCCTCGCCTCTGTTTCCCTGCCTCTGATTCCCCGCTTCAGTTTCCCCATATCTGATTCCCCCCCTCTGATTCGCCAGCTCTGATTCATCGCCTCTGATTCCCCACCTCTGATTCCCCATATCTCATTCCCCACCTATGTTTCCCCGCCTCTGATTCCCCGCCTCTGATTCCCCATCTCTGATTCCCGGACTCTGATTCCCCACCTCTGATTCCCCATCTCTGATTCCGCACATCCAATTCCCTTCCTCTGATTCCCCGCCTCTGATGACCCGCCTCTGATTCCATGCCTCTGATTCCCAACCTCTGATACCCCACCTCTGATTTCCCATATCTGATTCCCCGCCTCTGTTTCCCCGCCTCTGATTCCCTGCATCTGTTTCCTCATATCTGATTCCCCTCCTCTGATTCCCCAACACTGAATCCCCGCCTCTGATTCCCCAGCTCTGATTCACCACCTCTGATTCCCCGCGTCTGATTCCCCGCCTCTGATTCCCCATCTCTGATTCCCTATCTCTGATTCCCCAATTCTGATTCCCCGCCTTTGATTCACTGCCTCTGATTAACAACCTCTGATTCCCGACCTCTGATTCCCCATATCTGATTCCCCGTCTCTGTTTCCCCGCCTCTTATTCCCCGCCTCTGTTTCCCCATATCTGATTCCCGGCCTCTCATTCCCCAGCTCTGATTCCCCGCCTCTGATTCCCCATATCTGATTCCCCGCCGCTGATTCCCCAACTCTGATACCCCGCCTCTGATTCACCAGCTCTGATTCCCCGCCTCTGATTCCCCGCGTCTGATTCCCTGCCTCTGATTCCCCGCCTCTGATTCCCCATCTCTGATTCACCACCTCTGATCCCCCGCCTCTGATTACCCATGTCTGATTCCCCGCCTCTGTTTCCCCGCCTCTGAATCCCCGCCTCTGATTCCCCATATCTGATTCCCCACCTCTGATTCCCCAACTCTGATTCCCCGCCTGTGATTCGCCAGTAATGATTCCCCGCCTCTGATTCCCCCCGTCTGATTCCCTGCCTGTGATTCCCTGCGTCTGATTCCCCACCTCTGTTACCCCACCTCTGATTCCCCGCCTCTGATTCCCCATATCTGATTCCCCTCCTCTGATTCCCCAACTCTGATTCCCCGCCTCTGATTCCCCAGCTCTGATTCCCTGCCTCTGATTCCCCGCATCTGATTCCCCGCCTCTGATTCCCCATCTCTGAGTCACCGCCTTTGATTCGCCACCTCTGATTCCCCATCTCTGATTCCCGGACTCTGATTCCCCACCTCTGATTCCCGGCCTCTTATTCCCGGCATCTGATTCCCGGCCTCTGATTCCCAGCCTCTGATTCCCCGCTTCTGATTCTGATTCCCTGCCTCTGATTCCCCATCTGTGATTCCACACATCTGATTCCCTGCCTCTGATTCCCCACTTCTGATTCCCCGCCTCTGATTCCCCACCTCTGTTTCCCCACCTCTGATTCCCGGCCTCTGATTCCCGGCCTCTGATTCCCGGCCTCTGATTCCCGGCCTCTCATTCCCCGCCTCTGATTCCCCGCCTCTGATTCCCTGCCTCTGATTCCCAACCTCTGATTCCCCACCTCTGATTCCCCATATCTGATTCCCCGCCTCTGTTTCCCCGCCTCTGATTCCCCGCCTCTGATTCCCCAACTCTGATTCCCCGCCTCTGATTCCCCATCTCTGATTCCCCGCCTCTCATTCCCAACCTCTGATTCCCCACCTCTGATTCCCCATATCTGATTCCCCGCCTCTGTTTCCCCGCCTCTGATTCCCCGCCACTGATTCCCCAACTCTGATTCCCCGCCTCTGCTTCCCCATCTCTGATTCACCGCCTTTGATTCGCCACCTCTGATTCCCCATATGTGATTCCCCGCCTCTGTTTCCCCGCCTCTGATTCCCCGCCTCTGATTCCCCATATCTCATTCGCAGCCTCTGATTCCCCATCTCTGATTCCCGGACTCTGATTCCCCACCTCTGATTCCCGGCCTCTTATTCCCGGCATCTGATTCCCGGCCTCTGATTGCCGGCCTCTGATTCCCCGCTTCTGATTCTGATTCCCTGCCTCTGATTCCCCATCTCTGATTCCGCACATCTGATTCCCTGCCTCTGATTTCCCACCTCTGATTACCCATATCTGATTCCCCGCCTCTGTTTCCCCATATCTAATTCCCCGCCTCTGATTCCCCAACTCTGATTCCCCGCTCTGATTCCCCAGCTCTGAATCCCCGCCTCTGATTCCCCGCATCTGATTCACTGCCTCTGAATCCCCACCTCTGATTCCCTGCCTCTGATTCACAACCTCTGATTCCCCTCCTCTGATTCCCCATATCTGATTCCTCGCCTCTGTTTCCCTGCCTCTGATTCCCCGCTTCTGTTTCCCCATATCTGATTCCCCGCCTCTGATTCGCCAGCTCTGATTCATCGCCTCTGATTCCCCACCTCTGATTCCCCATATCTGATTCCCCACCTCTGATTCCCGGCCTCTTATTCCCGGCATCTGATTCCCGGCCTCTGATTCCCGGCCTCTGATTCCCCGCTTCTGATTCTGATTCCCTGCCTCTGATTCCCCATCTCTGATTCCGCACATCTGATTCCCTGCCTCTGATTTCCCACCTCTGATTACCCATATCTGATTCCCAGCCTCTGTTTCCCCATATCTAATTCCCCGCCTCTGATTCCCCAACTCTGATTCCCCGCTCTGATTCCCCAGCTCTGAATCCCCGCCTCTGATTCCCCGCATCTGATTCACTGCCTCTGAATCCCCACCTCTGATTCCCTGCCTCTGATTCACAACCTCTGATTCCCCTCCTCTGATTCCCCATATCTGATTCCCCGCCTCCGTTTCCCTGCCTCTGATTCCCCGCCTCTGTTTCCCCATATCTGATTCCCCGCCTCTGATACCCCAACTCTGATTCCCCGCCTCTGATTCCCCAGCTCTGATTCCCCGCCTCTGACTCCCCGCGTCTGATTCCCAGCCTCTGATTCCCCATGTCTGATTTCCTGCCTCTGATTCCCCGTCTCTGATTCGCCAGCTCTGATTCATCGCCTCTGATTCCCCACCTCTGATTCCCCATATCTGATTCCCCACCTATGTTTCCCCGCCTCTGATTCCCCGCCTCTGATTCACCATCTCTGATTCCCGGACTCTGATTCCCCACCTCTGATTCCCCATCTCTGATTCCGCACATCCAATTCCCTGCCTCTGATTCCCCACCTCTGATGCCCCGCCTCTGATTCCATGCCTCTGATTCCCAATCTTTGATTCCCCACCACTGATTTCCCATATCTGATTCCCCGCCTCTGTTTCCCTGCCTCTGATTCCCTGCATCTGTTTCCTCATATCTGATTCCCCTCCTCTGATTCCCCAACACTGATTCCCCGCCTCTGATTCCCCAGCTCTGATTCACCACCTCTGATTCCCCGCGTCTGATTCCCCGCCTCTGATTCCCCATCTCTGATTCCCTATCTCTGATTCCCCAATTCTGATTCCCCGCCTTTGATTCACTGCCTCTGATTAACAACCTCTGATTCCCGACCTCTGATTCCCCATATCTGATTCCCCGCCTCTGTTTCCCCGCCTCTTATTCCCGCCTCTGTTTCCCCATATCTAATTCCCGGCCTCTCATTCCCCAGCTCTGATTCCCCGCCTCTGATTCCCCATATCTGATTCCCCGCCGCTGATTCCCCAACTCTGATACCCCGCCTATGATTCACCAGCTCTGATTCCCCGCCTCTGATTCCCCGCGTCTGATTCCCTGCCTCTGATACCCCGCCTCTGATTCCCCATCTCTGATTCACCACCTCTGATCACACGCCTCTGATTCCCCATGTCTGATTCCCCGCCTCTGTTTCCCTGCCTCAGATTCCCCGCCTCTGATTCCCCATATCTGAATCCCCGCCTCTGATTCCCCAACTCTGATTCCCCGCCTGTGATTCGCCAGCTATGATTCCCCGCCTCTGATTCCCCGCGTCTGATTACCTGCCTGTGATTCCCTGCGTCTGATTCCCCACGTCTGTTACCCCGCCTCTGATTCCCCGCCTCTGATTCCCCATATCTGATTCCCCTCCTCTGATTCCCCAACTCTGATTCCCCGCCTCTGATTCCCCAGCTCTGATTCCCTGCCTCTGATTCCCCGCATCTGATTCCCCGCCTCTGATTCCCCATCTCTGAGTCACCGCCTTTGATTCGCCACCTCTGATTCCCCATCTCTGATTCCCGGACTCTGATTCCCCACCTCTGATTCCCGGCCTCTTATTCCCGGCATCTGATTCCCGGCCTCTGATTCCCAGCCTCTGATTCCCCGCTTCTGATTCTGATTCCCTGCCTCTGATTCCCCATCTCTGATTCCACACATCTGATTCCCTGCCTCTGATTCCCCACTTCTGATTCCCCGCCTCTGATTCCCCACCTCTGTTTCCCCACCTCTGATTCCCCGCCTCTGTTTCCCCATATCTAATTCCCCGCCTCTGATTCCCCAACTCTGATTCCCCGCTCTGATTCCCCAGCTCTGAATTCCCGCCTCTGATTCCCCGCATCTGATTCCCTGCCTCTGAATTCCCACCTCTGATTCCCTGCCTCTGATTCCCAACCTCTGATTCCCCTCCTCTGATTCCCCATATCTCATTCCCCTCCTCTGTTTCCCTGCCTCTGATTCCCCGCCTCTGTTACCCCATATCTGATTCCCCGCCTCTGATTCCCCAACGCTGATTCTGCACATCTGATTCCCTGCCTCTTTTTCCACACCTCTGATTCCCGGCCTCTGATTCCCGGCCTCTGATTCCCGGCCTCTCATTCCCGGCCTCTCATTCCCCGCCACTGATTCCCGGCCTCTGATTCCCCGTCTCTGATTCCCCGCCTCTGATTCCCTGCCTCTGATTCCCCATCTCTGATTCCGCACATCTGATTCCCTGCCTCTGATTCCCCACTTCTGATTCCCCGCCTCTGATTCCCCACCTCTGTTTCCCCACCTCTGATTCCCCGCCTCTGTTTCCCCATATCTAATTCCCCGCCTCTGATTCCCCAACTCTGATTCCCCGCTCTGATTCCCCAGCTCTGAATTCCCGCCTCTGATTCCCCGCATCTGATTCCCTGCCTCTGAATTCCCACCTCTGATTCCCTGCCTCTGATTCCCAACCTCTGATTCCCCTCCTCTGATTCCCCATATCTGATTCCCCTCCTCTGTTTCCCTGCCTCTGATTCCCCGCCTCTGTTACCCCATATCTGATTCCCCGCCTCTGATTCCCCAACGCTGATTCTGCACATCTGATTCCCTGCCTCTTTTTCCACACCTCTGATTCCCGGCCTCTGATTCCCGGCCTCTGATTCCCGGCCTCTCATTCCCGGCCTCTCATTCCCCGCCACTGATTCCCGGCCTCTGATTCCCCGTCTCTGATTCCCCGCCTCTGATTCCCTGCCTCTGTTCCCCATCTCTGATTCCGCACATCTGATTCCCTGCCTCTGATTCCCCGCCTCTGATTCCCCGCCTCTGATTCCCTGCCTCTGATTCCCAACCTCTGATTCCCCACCTCTGATTCCCCATATCTGATTCCCCGCCTCTGTTTCCCCGCCTCTGATTCCCCGCCTCTGATTCCCCAACTCTGATTCCCCGCCTCTGATTCCCCATCTCTGATTCTCCGCCTCTGATTCCCAACCTCTGATTCCCCACCTCTGATTCCCCATATCTGATTCCCCGCCTCTGTTTCCCCGCCTCTGATTCCCCGCCTCTGATTCCCTGCCTCTGATTCCCAACCTCTGATTCCCCACCTCTGATTCCCCATATCTGATTCCCCGCCTCTGTTTCCCCGCCTCTGATTCCCTGCCTCTGATTCCCCAACTCTGATTCCCCGCCTCTGATTCCCCATCTCTGATTCCCCGCCTCTCATTCCCAACCTCTGATTCCCCACCTCTGATTCCCCATATCTGATTCCCCGCCTCTGTTTCCCCGCCTCTGATTCCCCGCCTCTGATTCCCCAACTCTGATTCCCCGCCTCTGCTTCCCCATCTCTGATTCACCGCCTTTGATTCGCCACCTCTGATTCCCCATATGTGATTCCCCGCCTCTGTTTCCCCGCCTCTGATTCCCCGCCTCTGATTCCCCATATCTCATTCGCAGCCTCTGATTCCCCATCTCTGATTCCCGGACTCTGATTCCCCACCTCTGATTCCCGGCCTCTTATTCCCGGCATCTGATTCCCGGCCTCTGATTGCCGGCCTCTGATTCCCCGCTTCTGATTCTGATTCCCTGCCTCTGATTCCCCATCTCTGATTCCGCACATCTGATTCCCTGCCTCTGATTTCCCACCTCTGATTACCCATATCTGATTCCCCGCCTCTGTTTCCCCATATCTAATTCCCCGCCTCTGATTCCCCAACTCTGATTCCCCGCTCTGATTCCCCAGCTCTGAATCCCCGCCTCTGATTCCCCGCATCTGATTCACTGCCTCTGAATCCCCACCTCTGATTCCCTGCCTCTGATTCACAACCTCTGATTCCCCTCCTCTGATTCCCCATATCTGATTCCTCGCCTCTGTTTCCCTGCCTCTGATTCCCCGCTTCTGTTTCCCCATATCTGATTCCCCGCCTCTGATTCGCCAGCTCTGATTCATCGCCTCTGATTCCCCACCTCTGATTCCCCATATCTGATTCCCCACCTCTGATTCCCGGCCTCTTATTCCCGGCATCTGATTCCCGGCCTCTGATTCCCGGCCTCTGATTCCCCGCTTCTGATTCTGATTCCCTGCCTCTGATTCCCCATCTCTGATTCCGCACATCTGATTCCCTGCCTCTGATTTCCCACCTCTGATTACCCATATCTGATTCCCAGCCTCTGTTTCCCCATATCTAATTCCCCGCCTCTGATTCCCCAACTCTGATTCCCCGTTCTGATTCCCCAGCTCTGAATCCCCGCCTCTGATTCCCCGCATCTGATTCACTGCCTCTGAATCCCCACCTCTGATTCCCTGCCTCTGATTCACAACCTCTGATTCCCCTCCTCTGATTCCCCATATCTGATTCCCCGCCTCCGTTTCCCTGCCTCTGATTCCCCGCCTCTGTTTCCCCATATCTGATTCCCCGCCTCTGATACCCCAACTCTGATTCCCCGCCTCTGATTCCCCAGCTCTGATTCCCCGCCTCTGACTCCCCGCGTCTGATTCCCAGCCTCTGATTCCCCATGTCTGATTTCCTGCCTCTGATTCCCCGTCTCTGATTCGCCAGCTCTGATTCATCGCCTCTGATTCCCCACCTCTGATTCCCCATATCTGATTCCCCACCTATGTTTCCCCGCCTCTGATTCCCCGCCTCTGATTCACCATCTCTGATTCCCGGACTCTGATTCCCCACCTCTGATTCCCCATCTCTGATTCCGCACATCCAATTCCCTGCCTCTGATTCCCCACCTCTGATGCCCCGCCTCTGATTCCATGCCTCTGATTCCCAATCTTTGATTCCCCACCACTGATTTCCCATATCTGATTCCCCGCCTCTGTTTCCCTGCCTCTGATTCCCTGCATCTGTTTCCTCATATCTGATTCCCCTCCTCTGATTCCCCAACACTGATTCCCCGCCTCTGATTCCCCAGCTCTGATTCACCACCTCTGATTCCCCGCGTCTGATTCCCCGCCTCTGATTCCCCATCTCTGATTCCCTATCTCTGATTCCCCAATTCTGATTCCCCGCCTTTGATTCACTGCCTCTGATTAACAACCTCTGATTCCCGACCTCTGATTCCCCATATCTGATTCCCCGCCTCTGTTTCCCCGCCTCTTATTCCCTGCCTCTGTTTCCCCATATCTAATTCCCGGCCTCTCATTCCCCAGCTCTGATTCCCCGCCTCTGATTCCCCATATCTGATTCCCCGCCGCTGATTCCCCAACTCTGATACCCCGCCTATGATTCACCAGCTCTGATTCCCCGCCTCTGATTCCCCACGTCTGATTCCCTGCCTCTGATACCCCGCCTCTGATTCCCCATCTCTGATTCACCACCTCTGATCACACGCCTCTGATTCCCCATGTCTGATTCCCCGCCTCTGTTTCCCTGCCTCAGATTCCCCGCCTCTGATTCCCCATATCTGAATCCCCGCCTCTGATTCCCCAACTCTGATTCCCCGCCTGTGATTCGCCAGCTATGATTCCCCGCCTCTGATTCCCCGCGTCTGATTACCTGCCTGTGATTCCCTGCGTCTGATTCCCCACCTCTGTTACCCCGCCTCTGATTCCCCGCCTCTGATTCCCCATATCTGATTCCCCTCCTCTGATTCCCCAACTCTGATTCCCCGCCTCTGATTCCCCAGCTCTGATTCCCTGCCTCTGATTCCCCGCATCTGATTCCCCGCCTCTGATTCCCCATCTCTGAGTCACTGCCTTTGATTCGCCACCTCTGATTCCCCATCTCTGATTCCCGGACTCTGATTCCCCACCTCTGATTCCCGGCCTCTTATTCCCGGCATCTGATTCCCGGCCTCTGATTCCCAGCCTCTAATTCCCCGCTTCTGATTCTGATTCCCTGCCTCTGATTCCCCATCTCTGATTCCACACATCTGATTCCCTGCCTCTGATTCCCCACTTCTGATTCCCCGCCTCTGATTCCCCACCTCTTTTTCCCCACCTCTGATTCCCCGCCTCTGTTTCCCCATATCTAATTCCCCGCCTCTGATTCCCCAACTCTGATTCCCCGCTCTGATTCCCCAGCTCTGAATTCCCGCCTCTCATTCCCCGCATCTGATTCCCTGCCTCTGAATTCCCACCTCTGATTCCCTGCCTCTGATTCCCAACCTCTGATTCCCCTCCTCTGATTCCCCATATCTGATTCCCCTCCTCTGTTTCCCTGCCTCTGATTCCCCGCCTCTGTTACCCCATATCTGTTTCCCCGCCTCTGATTCCCCAACGCTGATTCTGCACATCTGATTCCCTGCCTCTTTTTCCACACCTCTGATTCCCGGCCTCTGATTCCCGGCCTCTGATTCCCGGCCTCTCATTCCCGGCCTCTCATTCCCCGCCACTGATTCCCGGCCTCTGATTCCCCGTCTCTGATTCCCCGCCTCTGATTCCCTGCCTCTGATTCCCCATCTCTGATTCCGCACATCTGATTCCCTGCCTCTGATTCCCCGCCTCTGATTCCCCGCCTCTGATTCCCTGCCTCTGATTCCCAACCTCTGATTCCCCACCTCTGATTCCCCATATCTGATTCCCCGCCTCTGTTTCCCCGCCTCTGATTCCCCGCCTCTGATTCCCCAACTCTGATTCCCCGCCTCTGATTCCCCATCTCTGATTCTCCGCCTCTGATTCCCAACCTCTGATTCCCCACCTCTGATTCCCCATATCTGATTCCCCGCCTCTGTTTCCCCGCCTCTGATTCCCCGCCTCTGATTCCCCAACTCTGATTCCCCGCCTCTGCTTCCCCATTTCTGATTCACCGCCTTTGATTCGCCACCTCTGATTCCCCATATGTGATTCCCCGCCTCTGTTTCCCCGCCTCTGATTCCCGCCTCTGATTCCCCATATCTCATTCCCAGCCTCTGATTCCCCATCTCTGATTCCCGGACTCTGATTCCCCACCTCTGATTCCCGGCCTCTTATTCCCGGCATCTGATTCCCGGCCTCTGATTCCCGGCCTCTGATTCCCCGCTTCTGATTCTGATTCCCTGCCTCTGATTCCCCATCTCTGATTCCGCACATCTGATTCCCTGCCTCTGATTTCCCACCTCTGATTACCCATATCTGATTCCCCGCCTCTGTTTCCCCATATCTAATTCCCCGCCTCTGATTCCCCAACTCTGATTCCCCGCTCTGATTCCCCAGCTCTGAATCCCCGCCTCTGATACCCTGCATCTGATTCACTGCCTCTGAATCCCCACCTCTGATTCCCTGCCTCTGATTCACAACCTCTGATTCCCCTCCTCTGATTCCCCATATCTGATTCCTCGCCTCTGTTTCCCTGCCTCTGATTCCCCGCTTCAGTTTCCCCATATCTGATTCCCCGCCTCTGATTCGCCAGCTCTGATTCATCGCCTCTGATTCCCCACATCTGATTCCCCATATCTCATTCCCCACCTATGTTTCCCCGCCTCTGATTCCCCGCCTCTGATTCCCCATCTCTGATTCCCGGACTCTGATTCCCCACCTCTGATTCCCCATCTCTGATTCCGCACATCCAATTCCCTGCCTCTGATTCACCGCCTCTGATGCCCCGCCTCTGATTCCATGCCTCTGATTCCCAACCTCTGATACCCCACCTCTGATTTCCCATATCTGATTCCCCGCCTCTGTTTCCCCGCCTCTGATTCCCTGCATCTGTTTCCTCATATCTGATTCCCCTCCTTTGATTCCCCAACACTGATTCCCCGCCTCTGTTTCCCCAGCTCTGATTCACCACCTCTGATTCCCCGCGTCTGATTCCCCGCCTCTGATTCCCCATCTCTGATTCCCTATCTCTGATTTCCCAATTCTGATTCCCCGCCTTTGATTCACTGCCTCTGATTAACAACCTCTGATTCCCGACCTCTGATTCCCCATATCTGATTCCCCACCTCTGTTTCCCCGCCTCTTATTCCCCGCCTCTGTTTCCCCATATCTGATTCCCGGCCTCTCATTCACCAGCTCTGATTCCCCGCCTCTGATTCCCCATATCTGATTCCCCGCCGCTGATTCCCCAACTCTGACACCCCGCCTCTGATTCACCAGCTCTGATTCCCCGCCTCTGATTCCCCGCGTCTGATTCCCTGCCTCTGATTCCCCGCCTCTGATTCCCCATCTCTGATTCACCACCTCTGATCCCCCGCCTCTGATTACCCATGTCTGATTCCCCGCCTCTGTTTCCCCGCCTCAGAATCCCCGCCTCTGATTCCCCATATCTGATTCCCCACCTCTGATTCCCCAACTCTGATTCCCCGCCTGTGATTCGCCAGCTATGATTCCCCGCCTCTGATTCCCCGCGTCTGATTCCCTGCCTGTGATTCCCTGCGTCTGATTCCCCACCTCTGTTACCCCGCCTCTGATTCCCCGCCTCTGATTCCCCATATCTGATTCCCCGCCTCTGATTCCCCATATCTCATTCCCAGCCTCTGATTCCCCATCTCTGATTCCCGGACTCTGATTCCCCACCTCTGATTCCCGGCCTCTTATTCCCGGCATCTGATTCCCGGCCTCTGATTCCCGGCCTCTGATTCCCCGCTTCTGATTCTGATTCCCTGCCTCTGATTCCCCATCTCTGATTCCGCACATCTGATTCCCTGCCTCTGATTTCCCACCTCTGATTACCCATATCTGATTCCCCGCCTCTGTTTCCCCATATCTAATTTCCCGCCTCTGATTCCCCAACTCTGATTCCCCGCTCTGATTCCCCAGCTCTGAATCCCCGCCTCTGATTCCCCGCATCTGATTCACTGCCTCTGAATCCCCACCTCTGATTCCCTGCCTCTGATTCACAACCTCTGATTCCCCTCCTCTGATTCCCCATATCTGATTCCTCGCCTCTGATTCGCCAGCTCTGATTCATCGCCTCTGATTCCCCACCTCTGATTCCCCATATCTGATTCCCCACCTATGTTTCCCCGCCTCTGATTCCCCGCCTCTGATTCCCAATCTCTGATTCCCGGAATCTGATTCCCCACCTCTGATTCCCCATCTCTGATTCCGCTCATCCAATTCCATGCCTCTGATTCCCAACCTCTGATACCCCACCTCTGATTTCCCATATCTGATTCCCCGCCTCTGTTTCCCCGCCTCTGATTCCCTGCATCTGTTTCCTCATATCTGATTCCCCTCCTCTGATTCCCCAACACTGATTCCCCGCCTCTGATTCCCCAGCTCTGATTCACCACCTCTGATTCCCCGCGTCTGATTCCCCGCCTCTGATTCCCCATCTCTGATTCCCTATCTCTGATTCCCCAATTCTGATTCCCCGCCTTTGATTCACTGCCTCTGATTAACAACCTCTGATTCCCGACCTCTGATTCCCCATATCTGATTCCCCGCCTCTGATTCCCCGCCTCTTATTCCCCGCCTCTGTTTCCCCATATCTGATTCCCGGCCTCTCATTCCCCAGCTCTGATTCCCCGCCTCTGATTCCCCATATCTGATTCCCCGCCGCTGATTCCCCAACTCTGATACCCCGCCTCTGATTCACCAGCTCTGATTCCCCGCCTCTGATTCCCCGCGTCTGATTCCCTGCCTCTGATTCCCCGCCTCTGATTCCCCATCTCTGATTCACCACCTCTGATCCCCCGCCTCTGATTACCCATGTCTGATTCCCCGCCTCTGTTTCCCCGCCTCTGAATCCCCGCCTCTGATTCCCCATATCTGATTCCCCACCTCAGATTCCCCAACTCTGATTCCCCGCCTGTGATTCGCCAGCTATGATTCCCCGCCTCTGATTCCCCGCGTCTGATTCCCTGCCTGTGATTCCCTGCGTCTGATTCCCCACCTCTGTTACCCCGCCTCTGATTCCCCGCCTCTGATTCCCCATATCTGATTCCCCTCCTCTGTTTCCCCAACTCTGATTCCCCGCCTCTGATTCCCCAGCTCTGATTCCCTGCCTCTGATTCCCCGCATCTGATTCCCCGCCTCTGATTCCCCATCTCTGAGTCACCGCCTTTGATTCGCCACCTCTGATTCCCCATCTCTGATTCCCGGACTCTGATTCCCCACCTCTGATTCCCGGCCTCTTATTCCCGGCATCTGATTCCCGGCCTCTGATTCCCAGCCTCTGATTCCCCGCTTCTGATTCTGATTCCCTGCCTCTGATTCCCCATCTGTGATTCCACATATCTGATTCCCTGCCTCTGATTCCCCACTTCTGATTCCCCGCCTCTGATTCCCCACTTCTGTTTCCCCACCTCTGATTCCCCGCCTCTGTTTCCCCATATCTAATTCCCCGCCTCTGATTCCCCAACTCTGATTCCCCGCTCTGATTCCCCAGCTCTGAATTCCCGCCTCTGATTCCCCGCATCTGATTCCCTGCCTCTGAATCCCCACCTCTGATTCCCTGCCTCTGATTCCCCATATCTGATTCCCCTCCTCTGTTTCCCTGCCTCTGATTCCCCGCCTCTGTTACCCCATATCTGATTCCCCGCCTCTGATTCCCCAACTCTGATTCTGCACATCTGATTCCCTGCCTCTTTTTCCCCACCTCTGTTTCCCGGCCTCTGATTCCCGGCCTCTGATTCCCGGCCTCTCATTCCCGGCCTCTCATTCCCCGCCTCTGATTCCCGGCCTCTGATTCCCCGCCTCTGATTCCCCGCCTCTGATTCCCTGCCTCTGATTCCCCATCTCTGATTCCGCACATCTGATTCCCTGCCTCTGATTCCCCGCCTCTGATTCCCCGCCTCTGATTCCCTGCCTCTGATTCCCAACCTCTGATTCCCCACCTCTGATTCCCCATATCTGATTCCCCGCCCCTGTTTCCCCGCCTCTGATTCCCCGCCTCTGATTCCCCGCCTCTGATTCCCCATCTCTGATTCCCTATCTCTGATTCCCCAATTCTGATTCCCCGCCTTTGATTCACTGCTTCTGATTAACAACCTCTGATTCCCGACCTCTGATTCCCCATATCTGATTCCCCGCCTCTGTTTCCCCGCCTCTTATTCCCCGCCTCTGTTTCCCCATATCTGATTCGCGGCCTCTCATTCCCCAGCTCTGATTCCCCGCCTCTGATTCCCCATATCTGATTCCCCGCCGCTGATTCCCCAACTCTGATACCCCGCCTCTGATTCACCAGCTCTGATTCCCCGCCTCTGATTCCCCGCGTCTGATTCCCTGCCTCTGATACCCCGCCTCTGATTCCCCATCTCTGATTCACCACCTCTGATCCCATGCCTCTGATTCCCCATGTCTGATTCCCCGCCTCTGTTTCCCTGCCTCAGATTCCCCGCCTCTGATTCCCCATATCTGAATCCCCGCCTCTGATTCCCCAACTCTGATTCCCCGCCTGTGATTCGCCAGCTATGATTCCCCGCCTCTGATTCCCCGCGTCTGATTCCCTGCCTGTGATTCCCTGCGTCTGATTCCCCACCTCTGTTACCCCGCCTCTGATTCCCCGCCTCTGATTCCCCATATCTGATTCCCCTCCTCCGATTGCCCAACACTGATTCCCCGCCTCTGATTCCCCAGCTCTGATTCCCTGCCTCTGATTCCCCGCATCTGATTCCCCGCCTCTGATTCCCCATCTCTGAGTCACCGCCTTTGATTCGCCACCTCTGATTCCCCATCTCTGATTCCCGGACTCTGATTCCCCACCTCTGATTCCCGGCCTCTTATTCCCGGCATCTGATTCCCGGCCTCTGATTCCCAGCCTCTGATTCCCCGCTTCTGATTCTGATTCCCTGCCTCTGATTCCCCATCTCTGATTCCACACATCTGATTCCCTGCCTCTGATTCCCCACTTCTGATTCCCCGCCTCTGATTCCCCACCTCTGTTTCCCCACCTCTGATTCCCCGCCTCTGTTTCCCCATATCTAATTCCCCGCCTCTGATTCCCCAACTCTTATTCCCCGCTCTGATTCCCCAGCTCTGAATTCCCGCCTCTGATTCCCCGCATCTGATTCCCTGCCTCTGATTCCCCATCTCTGATTCTGCACATCTGATTCCCTGCCTCTGATTCCCCGCCTCTGATTCCCCGCCTCTGATTCCCTGCCTCTGATTCCCAACCTCTGATTCCCCACCTCTGATTCCCCATATCTGATTCCCCGCCTCTGTTTCCCCGCCTCTGATTCCCCGCCTCTGATTCCCCAACTCTGATTCCCCGCCTCTGATTCCCCATCTCTGATTCTCCGCCTCTGATTCCCAACCTCTGATTCCCCACCTCTGATTCCCCATATCTGATTCCCCGCCTCTGTTTCCCCGCCTCTGATTCCCCGCCTCTGATTCCCCAACTCTGATTCCCCGCCTCTGCTTCCCCATTTCTGATTCACCGCCTTTGATTCGCCACCTCTGATTCCCCATATGTGATTCCCCGCCTCTGTTTCCCCGCCTCTGATTCCCCGCCTCTGATTCCCCATATCTCATTCCCAGCCTCTGATTCCCCATCTCTGATTCCCGGACTCTGGTTCCCCACCTCTGATTCCCGGCCTCTTATTCCCGGCATCTGATTCCCGGCCTCTGATTCCCGGCCTCTGATTCCCCGCTTCTGATTCTGATTCCCTGCCTCTGATTCCCCATCTCTGATTCCGCACATCTGATTCCCTGCCTCTGATTTCCCACCTCTGATTACCCATATCTGATTCCCCGCCTCTGTTTCCCCATATCTAATTCCCCGCCTCTGATTCCCCAACTCTGAATCCCCGCTCTGATTCCCCAGCTCTGAATCCCCGCCTCTGATTCCCCGCATCTGATTAACTGCCTCTGAATCCCCACCTCTGATTCCCTGCCTCTGATTCACAACCTCTGATTCCCCTCCTCTGATTCCCCATATCTGATTCCTCGCCTCTGTTTCCCTGCCTCTGATTCCCCGCTTCAGTTTCCCCATATCTGATTCCCCCCCTCTGATTCGCCAGCTCTGATTCATCGCCTCTGATTCCCCACCTCTGATTCCCCATATCTCATTCCCCACCTATGTTTCCCCGCCTCTGATTCCCCGCCTCTGATTCCCCATCTCTGATTCCCGGACTCTGATTCCCCAACTCTGATTCCCCGCCTCTGATTCCCCAGCTCTGATTCCCTGCCTCTGATTCCCCGCATCTGATTCCCCGCCTCTGATTCCCCATCTCTGAGTCACCGCCTTTGATTCGCCACCTCTGATTCCCCATCTCTGATTCCCGGACTCTGATTCCCCACCTCTGATTCCCGGCCTCTTATTCCCGGCATCTGATTCCCGGCCTCTGATTCCCAGCCTCTGATTCCCCGCTTCTGATTCTGATTCCCTGCCTCTGATTCCCCATCTCTGATTCCACACATCTGATTCCCTGCCTCTGATTCCCCACTTCTGATTCCCCGCCTCTGATTCCCCACCTCTGTTTCCCCACCTCTGATTCCCCGCCTCTGTTTCCCCATATCTAATTCCCCGCCTCTGATTCCCCAACTCTGATTCCCCGCTCTGATTCCCCAGCTCTGAATTCCCGCCTCTGATTCCCCGCATCTGATTCCCTGCCTCTGAATTCCCACCTCTGATTCCCTGCCTCTGATTCCCAACCTCTGATTCCCCTCCTCTGATTCCCCATATCTGATTCCCCTCCTCTGTTTCCCTGCCTCTGATTCCCCGCCTCTGTTACCCCATATCTGATTCCCCGCCTCTGATTCCCAAACGCTGATTCTGCACATCTGATTCCCTGCCTCTTTTTCCACACCTCTGATTCCCGGCCTCTGATTCCCGGCCTCTCATTCCCGGTCTCTCATTCCCCGCCACTGATTCCCGGCCTCTGATTCCCCGCCTCTGATTCCCCGCCTCTGATTCCCTGCCTCTGATTCCCCATCTCTGATTCCGCACATCTGATTCCCTGCCTCTGATTCCCCGCCTCTGATTCCCCGCCTCTGATTCCCTGCCTCTGATTCCCAACCTCTGATTCCCCACCTCTGATTCCCCATATCTGATTCCCCGCCTCTGTTTCCCCGCTTCTGATTCCCCGCCTCTGATTCCCCAACTCTGATTCCCCGCCTCTGATTCCCCATCTCTGATTCTCCGCCCCTGATTCCCAACCTCTGATTCCCCACCTCTGATTCCCCATATCTGATTCCCCGCCTCTGTTTCCCCGCCTCTGATTCCCCGCCTCTGATTCCCCAACTCTGATTCCCCGCCTCTGCTTCCCCATTTCTGATTCACCGCCTTTGATTCGCCACCTCTGATTCCCCATATGTGATTCCCCGCCTCTGTTTCCCCGCCTCTGATTCCCCGCCTCTGATTCCCCATATCTCATTCCCAGCCTCTGATTCCCCATCTCTGATTCCCGGACTCTGATTCCCCACCTCTGATTCCCGGCCTCTTATTCCCGGCATCTGATTCCCGGCCTCTGATTCCCGGCCTCTGATTCCCCGCTTCTGATTCTGATTCCCTGCCTCTGATTCCCCATCTCTGATTCCGCACATCTGATTCCCTGCCTCTGATTTCCCACCTCTGATTACCCATATCTGATTCCCCGCCTCTGTTTCCCCATATCTAATTCCCCGCCTCTGATTCCCCAACTCTGATTCCCCGCTCTGATTCCCCAGCTCTGAATCCCCGCCTCTGATTCCCCGCATCTGATTCACTGCCTCTGAATCCCCACCTCTGATTCCCTGCCTCTGATTCACAACCTCTGATTCCCCTCCTCTGATTCCCCATATCTGATTCCTCGCCTCTGTTTCCCTGCCTCTGATTCCCCGCTTCAGTTTCCCCATATCTGATTCCCCGCCTCTGATTCGCTAGCTCTGATTCATCGCCTCTGATTCCCCACATCTGATTCCCCATATCTCATTCCCCACCTATGTTTCCCCGCCTCTGATTCCCCGCCTCTGATTCCCCATCTCTGATTCCCGGACTCTGATTCCCCACCTCTGATTCCCCATCTCTGATTCCGCACATCCAATTCCCTGCCTCTGATTCACCGCCTCTGATGCCCCGCCTCTGATTCCATGCCTCTGATTCCCAACCTCTGATACCCCACCTCTGATTTCCCATATCTGATTCCCCGCCTCTGTTTCCCCGCCTCTGATTCCCTGCATCTGTTTCCTCATATCTGATTCCCCTCCTTTGATTCCCCAACACTGATTCCCCGCCTCTGTTTCCCCAGCTCTGATTCACCACCTCTGATTCCCCGCGTCTGATTCCCCGCCTCTGATTCCCCATCTCTGATTCCCTATCTCTGATTCCCCAATTCTGATTCCCCGCCTTTGATTCACTGCCTCTGATTAACAACCTCTGATTCCCGACCTCTGATTCCCCATATCTGATTCCCCGCCTCTGTTTCCCCGCCTCTTATTCCCCGCCTCTGTTTCCCCATATCTGATTCCCGGCCTCTCATTCCCCAGCTCTGATTCCCCGCCTCTGATTCCCCATATCTGATTCCCCGCCGCTGATTCCCCAACTCTGATACCCCGCCTCTGATTCACCAGCTCTGATTCCCCGCCTCTGATTCCCCACGTCTGATTCCCTGCCTCTGATTCCCCGCCTCTGATTCCCCATCTCTGATTCACCACCTCTGATCCCCCGCCTCTGATTACCCATGTCTGATTCCCCGCCTCTGGTTCCCCGCCTCAGAATCCCCGCCTCTGATTCCCCATATCTGATTCCCCACCTCTGATTCCCCAACTCTGATTCCCCGCCTGTGATTCGCCAGCTATGATTCCCCGCCTCTGATTCCCCGCGTCTGATTCCCTGCCTGTGATTCCCTGCGTCTGATTCCCCACCTCTGTTACCCCGCCTCTGATTCCCCGCCTCTGATTCCCCATATCTGATTCCCCGCCTCTGATTCCCCATATCTCATTCCCAGCCTCTGATTCCCCATCTCTGATTCCCGGACTCTGATTCCCCACCTCTGATTCCCGGCCTCTTATTCCCGGCATCTGATTCCCGGCCTCTGATTCCCGGCCTCTGATTCCCCGCTTCTGATTCTGATTCCCTGCCTCTGATTCCCCATCTCTGATTCCGCACATCTGATTCCCTGCCTGTGATTTCCCACCTCTGATTACCCATATCTGATTCCCCGCCTCTGTTTCCCCATATCTAATTCCCCGCCTCTGATTCCCCAACTCTGATTCCCCGCTCTGATTCCCCAGCTCTGAATCCCCGCCTCTGATTCCCCGCATCTGATTCACTGCCTCTGAATCCCCACCTCTGATTCCCTGCCTCTGATTCACAACCTCTGATTTCCCTCCTCTGATTCCCCATATCTGATTCCTCGCCTCTGATTCGCCAGCTCTGATTCATCGCCTCTGATTCCCCACCTCTGATTCCCAATATCTGATTCCCCACCTATGTTTCCCCGCCTCTGATTCCCCGCCTCTGATTCCCCATCTCTGATTCCCGGAATCTGATTCCCCACCTCTGATTCCCCATCTCTGATTCCGCTCATCCAATTCCATGCCTCTGATTCCCAACCTCTGATACCCCACCTCTGATTTCCCATATCTGATTCCCCGCCTCTGTTTCCCCGCCTCTGATTCCCTGCATCTGTTTCCTCATATCTGATTCCCCTCCTCTGATTCCCCAACACTGATTCCCCGCCTCTGATTCCCCAGCTCTGATTCACCACCTCTGATTCCCCGCGTCTGATTCCCCGCCTCTGATTCCCCATCTCTGATTCCCTATCTCTGATTCCCCAATTCTGATTCCCCGCCTTTGATTCACTGCCTCTGATTAACAACCTCTGATTCCCGACCTCTGATTCCCCATATCTGATTCCCCGCCTCTGATTCCCCGCCTCTTATTCCCCGCCTCTGTTTCCCCATATCTGATTCCCGGCCTCTCATTCCCCAGCTCTGATTCCCCGCCTCTGATTCCCCATATCTGATTCCCCGCCGCTGTTTCCCCAACTCTGATACCCCGCCTCTGATTCACCAGCTCTGATTCCCCGCCTCTGATTCCCCGCGTCTGATTCCCTGCCTCTGATTCCCCGCCTCTGATTCCCCATCTCTGATTCACCACCTCTGATCCCCCGCCTCTGATTACCCATGTCTGATTCCCCGCCTCTGTTTCCCCGCCTCTGAATCCCCGCCTCTGATTCCCCATATCTGATTCCCCACCTCTGATTCCCCAACTCTGATTCCCCGCCTGTGATTCGCCAGCTATGATTCCCCGCCTCTGATTCCCCGCGTCTGATTCCCTGCCTGTGATTCCCTGCGTCTGATTCCCCACCTCTGTTACCCCGCCTCTGATTCCCCGCCTCTGATTCCCCATATCTGATTCCCCTCCTCTGTTTCCCCAACTCTGATTCCCCGCCTCTGATTCCCCAGCTCTGATTCCCTGCCTCTGATTCCCCGCATCTGATTCCCCGCCTCTGATTCCCCATCTCTGAGTCACCGCCTTTGATTCGCCACCTCTGATTCCCCATCTCTGATTCCCGGACTCTGATTCCCCACCTCTGATTCCCGGCCTCTTATTCCCAGCATCTGATTCCCGGCCTCTGATTCCCAGCCTCTGATTCCCCGCTTCTGATTCTGATTCCCTGCCTCTGATTCCCCATCTGTGATTCCACACATCTGATTCCCTGCCTCTGATTCCCCACTTCTGATTCCCCGCCTCTGATTCCCCACTTCTGTTTCCCCACCTCTGATTCCCCGCCTCTGTTTCCCCATATCTAATTCCCCGCCTCTGATTCCCCAACTCTGATTCCCCGCTCTGATTCCCCAGCTCTGAATTCCCGCCTCTGATTCCCCGCATCTGATTCCCTGCCTCTGAATCCCCACCTCTGATTCCCTGCCTCTGATTCCCCATATCTGATTCCCCTCCTCTGTTTCCCTGCCTCTGATTCCCCGCCTCTGTTACCCCATATCTGATTCCCCGCCTCTGATTCCCCAACTCTGATTCTGCACATCTGATTCCCTGCCTCTTTTTCCCCACCTCTGATTCCCGGCCTCTGATTCCCGGCCTCTGATTCCCGGCCTCTCATTCCCGGCCTCTCATTCCCCGCCTCTGATTCCCGGCCTCTGATTCCCCGCCTCTGATTCCCCGCCTCTGATTCCCTGCCTCTGATTCCCCATCTCTGATTCCGCACATCTGATTCCCTGCCTCTGATTCCCCGCCTCTGATTCCACGCCTATGATTCCCTGCCTCTGATTCCCAACGTCTGATTCCCCACCTCTGATTCCCCATATCTGATTCCCCGCCTCTGTTTCCCCGCCTCTGATTCCCCGCCTCTGATTCCCCAACTCTGATTCCCCGCCTCTGATTCCCCATCTCTGATTCCCCGCCTCTGAATCCCAACCTCTGATTCCCCACCTCTGATTCCCCATATCTGATTCCCCGCCTCTGTTTCCCCGCCTCTGATTCCCCGCCTCTGATTCCCCAACTCTGATTCCCCGCCTCTGCTTCCCCATCTCTGATTCACCGCCTTTGATTCGCCACCTCTGATTCCCCATATGTGATTCCCCGCCTCTGTTTCCCCGCCTCTGATTCCCCGCCTCTGATTCCCCATATCTCATTCCCAGCCTCTGATTCCCCATCTCTGATTCCCGGACTCTGATTCCCCACCTCTGATTCCCGGCCTCTTATTCCCGGCATCTGATTCCCGGCCTCTGATTCCCGGCCTCTGATTCCCCGCTTCTGATTCTGATTCCCTGCCTCTGATTCCCCATCTCTGATTCCACACATCTGATTCACTGCCTCTGATTTCCCACCTCTGATTACCCATATCTGATTCCCCGCCTCTGTTTCCCCATATCTAATTCCCCGCCTCTGATTCCCCAACTCTGATTCCCCGCCCTGATTCCCCAGCTCTGAATCCCCGCCTCTGATTCCCCGCATCTGATTCACTGCCTCTGAATCCCCACCTCTGATTCCCTGCCTCTGATTCACAACCTCTGATTCCCCTCCTCTGATTCCCCATATCTGATTCCCCGCCTCCGTTTCCCTGCCTCTGATTCCCCGCCTCTGTTTTCCCATATCTGATTCCCCGCCTCTGATACCCCAACTCTGATTCCCCGCCTCTGATTCCCCATCTCTGATTCCCGGACTCTGATTCCCCACCTCTGATTCCCGGCCTCTTATTCCCGGCATCTGATTCCCGGCCTCTGATTCCCAGCCTCTGATTCCCCGCTTCTGATTCTGATTCCCTGCCTCTGATTCCCCATCTGTGATTCCACACATCTGATTCCCTGCCTCTGATTCCCCACTTCTGATTCCCCGCCTCTGCTTCCCCACTTCTGTTTCCCCACCTCTGATTCCCCGCCTCTGTTTCCCCATATCTAATTCCCCGCCTCTGATTCCCCAACTCTGATTCCCCGCTCTGATTCCCCAGCTCTGAATTCCCGCCTCTGATTCCCCGCATCTGATTCCCTGCCTCTGAATCCCCACCTCTGATTCCCTGCCTCTGATTCCCCATATCTGATTCCCCTCCTCTGTTTCCCTGCCTCTGATTCCCCGCCTCTGTTACCCCATATCTGATTCCCCGCCTCTGATTCCCCAACTCTGATTCTGCACATCTGATTCCCTGCCTCTTTTTCCCCACCTCTGATTCCCGGCCTCTGATTCCCGGCCTCTCATTCCCGGCCTCTCATTCCCGGCCTCTCATTCCCCGCCTCTGATTCCCGGCCTCTGATTCCCCGCCTCTGATTCCCCGCCTCTGATTCCCTGCCTCTGATTCCCCATCTCTGATTCCGCACATCTGATTCCCTGCCTCTGATTCCCCGCCTCTGATTCCCCGCCTCTGATTCCCTGCCTCTGATTCCCATCCTCTGATTCCCCACCTCTGATTCCCCATATCTGATTCCCCGCCTCTGTTTCCCCGCCTCTGATTCCCCGCCTCTGATTCCCCAACTCTGATTCCCCACCTCTGATTCCCCATCTCTGATTCCCCGCCTCTGAATCCCAACCTCTGATTCCCCACCTCTGATTCCCCATATCTGATTCCCCGCCTCTGTTTCCCCGCCTCTGATTCCCCGCCTCTGAATCCCCAACTCCGATTCCCCGCCTCTGCTTCCCCATCTCTGATTCACCGCCTTTGATTCGCCACCTCTGATTCCCCATATGTGATTCCCCGCCTCTGTTTCCCCGCCTCTGATTCCCCGCCTCTGATTCCCCATATCTCATTCCCAGCCTCTGATTCCCCATCTCTGATTCCCGGACTCTGATTCCCCACCTCTGATTCCCGGCCTCTTATTCCCGGCATCTGATTCCCGGCCTCTGATTCCCGGCCTCTGATTCCCCGCTTCTGATTCTGATTCCCTGCCTCTGATTCCCCATCTCTGATTCCGCACATCTGATTCACTGCCTCTGATTTCCCACTTCTGATTACCCATATCTGATTCCCCGCCTCTGTTTCCCCATATCTAATTCCCCGCCTCTGATTCCCCAACTCTGATTCCCCGCTCTGATTCCCCAGCTCTGAATCCCCGCCTCTGATTCCCCGCATCTGATTCACTGCCTCTGAATCCCCACCTCTGATTCCCTGCCTCTGATTCACAACCTCTGATTCCCCTCCTCTGATTCCCCATATCTGATTCCCCGCCTCCGTTTCCCTGCCTCTGATTCCCCGCCTCTGTTTCCCCATATCTGATTCCCCGCCTCTGATACCCCAACTCTGATTCCCTGCCTCTGATTCCCCAGCTCTGATTCCCCGCCTCTGACTCCCCGCGTCTGATTCCCAGCCTCTGATTCCCCATGTCTGATTTCCTGCCTCTGATTCCCCGCCTCTGATTCGCCAGCTCTGATTCATCGCCTCTGATTCCCCACCTCTGATTCCCCATATCTGATTCCCCACCTATGTTTCCCCGCCTCTGATTCCCCGCCTCTGATTCCCCATCTATGATTCCCGGACTCTGATTCCCCACCTCTGATTCCCCATCTCTGATTCAGCACATCCAATTCCATGCCTCTGATTCCCAACCTCTGATAGCCCACCTCTGATTTCCCATATCTGATTCCCCGCCTCTGTTTCCCCGCCTCTGATTCCCTGCATCTGTTTCCTCATATCTGATTCCCCTCCTCTGATTCCCCAACACTGATTCCCCACTTCTGATTCCCCAGCTCTGATTCACCACCTCTGATTCCCCGCATCTGATTCCCCGCCTCTGATTCCCCATCTCTGATTCCCTATCTCTGATTCCCCAATTCTGATTCCCCGCCTTTGATTCACTGCCTCTGATTAACAACCTCTGATTCCCGACCTCTGATTCCCCATATCTGATTCCCGGCCTCTCATTCCCCAGCTCTGATTCCCCGCCTCTGATTCCCCATATCTGATTCCCCGCCGCTGATTCCCCAACTCTGATACCCCGCCTCTGATTCACCAGCTCTGATTCCCCGCCTCTGATTCCCCGCGTCTGATTCCCTGCCTCTGATACCCCGCCTCTGATTCCCCATCTCTGATTCACCACCTCTGATCCCACGCCTCTGATTCCCCATGTCTGATTCCCCGCCTCTGTTTCCCTGCCTCTGATTCCCCGCCTCTGATTCCCCATGTCTGAATCCCCGCCTCTGATTCCCCAACTCTGATTCCCCGCCTGTGATTCGCCAGCTATGATTCCCCGCCTCTGATTCCCCGCGTCTGATTCCCTGCCTCTGATACCCCGCCTCTGATTCCCCATCTCTGATTCACCACCTCTGATCCCACGCCTCTGATTCCCCATGTCTGATTCCCCGCCTCTGTTTCCCGGCCTCTGATTCCCCGCCTCTGATTCCCCATGTCTGATTCCCCGCCTCTGATGCCCCATACCTGATTCCCCTCCTCTGATTGCCCAACTCTGATTCCCCGCCTCTGATTCCCCAGCTCTCATTCCCCACCTCTGTTTCCCCGCATCTGATTCCCTGCCTCTGATTCCCCACCTCTGATTCCCCATCTCTGATTCACCACCTCTGATTCCCCACCTATGATTCCCCATATCTGATTCCCCGCCTCTGTTTCCCCGCCTCTGATTCCCCGCCTCTGATTCCCCAACTCTGATTCCCCGCCTCTGATTCCCCATCTCTGATTCCCCGCCTCTGAATCCCAACCTCTGATTCCCCACCTCTGATTCCCCATATCTGATTCCCCGCCTCTGTTTCCCCGCCTCTGATTCCCCGCCTCTGATTCCCCAACTCTGATTCCCCGCCTCTGCTTCCCCATCTCTGATTCACCGCCTTTGATTCGCCACCTCTGATTCCCCATATGTGATTCCCCGCCTCTGTTTCCCCGCCTCTGATTCCCCGCCTCTGATTCCCAATATCTCATTCCCAGCCTCTGATTCCCCATCTCTGATTCCCGGACTCTGATTCCCCACCTCTGATTCCCGGCCTCTTATTCCCGGCATCTGATTCCCGGCCTCTGATTCCCGGCCTCTGATTCCCCGCTTCTGATTCTGATTCCCTGCCTCTGATTCCCCATCTCTGATTCCACACATCTGATTCACTGCCTCTGATTTCCCACCTCTGATTACCCATATCTGATTCCCCGCCTCTGTTTCCCCATATCTAATTCCCCGCCTCTGATTCCCCAACTCTGATTCCCCGCTCTGATTCCCCAGCTCTGAATCCCCGCCTCTGATTCCCCGCATCTGATTCACTGCCTCTGAATCCCCACCTCTGATTCCCTGCCTCTGATTCACAACCTCTGATTCCCCTCCTCTGATTCCCCATATCTGATTCCCCGCCTCCGTTTCCCTGCCTCTGATTCCCCGCCTCTGTTTCCCCATATCTGATTCCCCGCCTCTGATACCCCAACTCTGATTCCCCGCCTCTGATTCCCCATCTCTGATTCCCGGACTGTGATTCCCCACCTCTGATTCCCGGCCTCTTATTCCCGGCATCTGATTCCCGGCCTCTGATTCCCAGCCTCTGATTCCCCGCTTCTGATTCTGATTCCCTGCCTCTGATTCCCCATCTGTGATTCCACACATCTGATTCCCTGCCTCTGATTCCCCACTTCTGGTTCCCCGCCTCTGCTTCCCCACTTCTGTTTCCCCACCTCTGATTCCCCGCCTCTGTTTCCCCATATCTAATTCCCCGCCTCTGATTCCCCAACTCTGATTCCCCGCTCTGATTCCCCAGCTCTGAATTCCCGCCTCTGATTCCCCGCATCTGATTCCCTGCCTCTGAATCCCCACCTCTGATTCCCTGCCTCTGATTCCCCATATCTGATTCCCCTCCTCTGTTTCCCTGCCTCTGATTCCCCACCTCTGTTACCCCATATCTGATTCCCCGCCTCTGATTCCCCAACTCTGATTCTGCACATCTGATTCCCTGCCTCTTTTTCCCCACCTCTGATTCCCGGCCTCTGATTCCCGGCCTCTGATTCCCGGCCTCTCATTCCCGGCCTCTCATTCCCCGCCTCTGATTCCCGGCCTCTGATTCCCCGCCTCTGATTCCCCGCCTCTGATTCCCTGCCTCTGATTCCCAATCTCTGATTCCGCACATCTGATTCCCTGCCTCTGATTCCCCGCCTCTGATTCCCCGCCTCTGATTCCCTGCCTCTGATTCCCAACCTCTGATTCCCCACCTCTGATTCCCCATATCTGATTCCCCGCCTCTGTTTCCCCGCCTCTGATTCCCCGCCTCTGATTCCCCAACTCTGATTCCCCACCTCTGATTCCCCATCTCTGATTCCCCGCCTCTGAATCCCAACCTCTGATTCCCCACCTCTGATTCCCCATATCTGATTCCCCGCCTCTGTTTCCCCGCCTCTGATTCCCCGCCTCTGATTCCCCAACTCCGATTCCCCGCCTCTGCTTCCCCATCTCTGATTCACCGCCTTTGATTCGCCACCTCTGATTCCCCATATGTGATTCCCCGCCTCTGTTTCCCCGCCTCTGATTCCCCGCCTCTGATTCCCCATATCTCATTCCCAGCCTCTGATTCCCCATCTCTGATTCCCGGACTCTGATTCCCCACCTCTGATTCCCGGCCTCTTATTCCCGGCATCTGATTCCCGGCCTCTGATTCCCGGCCTCTGATTCCCCGCTTCTGATTCTGATTCCCTGCCTCTGATTCCCCATCTCTGATTCCGCACATCTGATTCACTGCCTCTGATTTCCCACCTCTGATTACCCATATCTGATTCCCCGCCTCTGTTTCCCCATATCTAATTCCCCGCCTCTGATTCCCCAACTCTGATTCCCCGCTCTGATTCCCCAGCTCTGAATCCCCGCCTCTGATTCCCCGCATCTGATTCACTGCCTCTGAATCCCCACCTCTGATTCCCTGCCTCTGATTCACAACCTCTGATTCCCCTCCTCTGATTCCCCATATCTGATTCCCCGCCTCCGTTTCCCTGCCTCTGATTCCCCGCCTCTGTTTCCCCATATCTGATTCCCCGCCTCTGATACCCCAACTCTGATTCCCCGCCTCTGATTCCCCAGCTCTGATTCCCCGCCTCTGACTCCCCGCGTCTGATTCCCAGCCTCTGATTCCCCATGTCTGATTTCCTGCCTCTGATTCCCCGCCTCTGATTCGCCAGCTCTGATTCATCGCCTCTGATTCCCCACCTCTGATTCCCCATATCTGATTCCCCACCTATGTTTCCCCGCCTCTGATTCCCCGCCTCTGATTCCCCATCTATGATTCCCGGACTCTGATTCCCCACCTCTGATTCCCCATCTCTGATTCAGCACATCCAATTCCATGCCTCTGATTCCCAACCTCTGATAGCCCACCTCTGATTTCCCATATCTGATTCCCCGCCTCTGTTTCCCCGCCTCTGATTCCCTGCATCTGTTTCCTCATATCTGATTCCCCTCCTCTGATTCCCCAACACTGATTCCCCACCTCAGATTCCCCAGCTCTGATTCACCACCTCTGATTCCCCGCGTCTGATTCCCCGCCTCTGATTCCCCATCTCTGATTCCCTATCTCTGATTCCCCAATTCTGATTCCCCGCCTTTGATTCACTGCCTCTGATTAACAACCTCTGATTCCCGACCTCTGATTCCCCATATCTGATTCCCGGCCTCTCATTCCCCAGCTCTGATTCCCCGCCTCTGATTCCCCATATCTGATTCCCCGCCGCTGATTCCCCAACTCTGATACCCCGCCTCTGATTCACCAGCTCTGATTCCCCGCCTCTGATTCCCCGCGTCTGATTCCCTGCCTCTGATACCCCGCCTCTGATTCCCCATCTCTGATTCACCACCTCTGATCCCACGCCTCTGATTCCCCATGTCTGATTCCCCGCCTCTGTTTCCCTGCCTCTGATTCCCCGCCTCTGATTCCCCATGTCTGAATCCCCGCCTCTGATTCCCCAACTCTGATTCCCCGCCTGTGATTCGCCAGCTATGATTCCCCGCCTCTGATTCCCCGCGTCTGATTCCCTGCCTCTGATACCCCGCCTCTGATTCCCCATCTCTGATTCACCACCTCTGATCCCACGCCTCTGATTCCCCATGTCTGATTCCCCGCCTCTGTTTCCCTGCCTCTGATTCCCCGCCTCTGATTCCCCATGTCTGATTCCCCGCCTCTGATGCCCCATATCTGATTCCCCTCCTCTGATTGCCCAACTCTGATTCCCCGCCTCTGATTCCCCAGCTCTCATTCCCCACCTCTGTTTCCCCGCATCTGATTCCCTGCCTCTGATTCCCCACCTCTGATTCCCCATCTCTGATTCACCACCTCTGATTCCCCACCTATGATTCCCCATATCTGATTCCCCGCCTCTGTTTCCCCGCCTCTGATTCCCCGCCTCTGATTCCGCATATCTGATTCCCCACCTATGATTTCCCAACACTGATTCCCCGCCTCTGATTCGCCAGCTCTGATTCCCCGCCTCTGATTCCCCATATCTGATTCCCAGCCTCTGATTCCCCATCTCTGATTCCCGGACTCTGATTCCCCACCTCTGATTCCCGGCCTCTTATTCCCGGCATCTGATTCCCGTCCTCTGATTCCCGGCCTCTGATTCCCCGCTTCTGATTCTGATTCCCTGCCTCTGATTCCCCATCTCTGATTCCGCACATCTGATTCCCTGCCTCTGATTTCCCACCTCTGATTACCCATATCTGATTCCCCGCCTCCGTTTCCCCATATCTAATTCCCCGCCTCTGATTCCCCAACTCTGATTCCCCGCTCTGATTCCCCAGCTCTGAATCCCCGCCTCTGATTCCCCGCATCTGATTCACTGCCTCTGAATCCCCACCTCTGATTCCCTGCCTCTGATTCACAACCTCTGATTCCCCTCCTCTGATTCCCCATATCTGATTCCTCGCCTCTGTTTCCCTGCCTCTGATTCCCCGCTTCAGTTTCCCCATATCTGATTCCCCGCCTCTGATTCGCCAGCTCTGATTCCCCGCCTCTGATTCCCCGCCTCTGATTCCCCATCTCTGATTCCCGGACTCTGATTCCCCACCTCTGATTCCCCATCTCTGATTCCGCACATCCAATTCCCTGCCTCTGATTCACCGCCTCTGATGCCCCGCCTCTGATTCCATGCCTCTGATTCCCAACCTCTGATACCCCACCTCTGATTTCCCATATCTGATTCCCCACCTCTGTTTCCCCGCCTCTGATTCCCTGCATCTGTTTCCTCATATCTGATTCCCCTCCTTTGATTCCCCAACACTGATTCCCCGCCTCTGATTCCCCAGCTCTGATTCACCACCTCTGATTCCCCGCGTCTGATTCCCCGCCTCTGATTCCCCATCTCTGATTCCCTATCTCTGATTCCCCAATTCTGATTCCCCGCCTTTGATTCACTGCCTCTGATTAACAACCTCTGATTCCCGACCTCTGATTCCCCATATCTGATTCCCCGCCTCTGTTTCCCTGCCTCTTATTCCCCGCCTCTGTTTCCCCATATCTGATTCCCGGCCTCTCATTCCCCAGCTCTGATTCCCCGCCTCTGATTCCTCATATCTGATTCCCCGCCGCTGATTCCCCAACTCTGATACCCCGCCTCTGATTCACCAGCTCTGATTCCCCGCCTCTGATTCCCCACGTCTGATTCCCTGCCTCTGATTCCCCGCCTCTGATTCCCCATCTCTGATTCACCACCTCTGATCCCCCGCCTCTGATTACCCATGTCTGATTCCCCGCCTCTGTTTCCCCGCCTCAGAATCCCCGCCTCTGATTCCCCATATCTGATTCCCCACCTCTGATTCCCCAACTCTGATTCCCCGCCTGTGATTCGCCAGCTATGATTCCCCGCCTCTGATTCCCCGCGTCTGATTCCCTGCCTGTGATTCCCTGCGTCTGATTCCCCACCTCTGTTACCCCGCCTCTGATTCCCCGCCTCTGATTCCCCATATCTGATTCCCCGCCTCTGATTCCCCATATCTCATTCCCAGCCTCTGATTCCCCATCTCTGATTCCCGGACTCTGATTCCCCACCTCTGATTCCCGGCCTCTTATTCCCGGCATCTGATTCCCGGCCTCTGATTCCCGGCCTCTGATTCCCCGCTTCTGATTCTGATTCCCTGCCTCTGATTCCCCATCTCTGATTCCGCACATCTGATTCCCTGCCTCTGATTTCCCACCTCTGATTACCCATATCTGATTCCCCGCCTCTGTTTCCCCATATCTAATTCCCCGCCTCTGATTCCCCAACTCTGATTCCCCGCTCTGATTCCACAGCTCTGAATCCCCGCCTCTGATTCCCCGCATCTGATTCACTGCCTCTGAATCCCCACCTCTGATTCCCTGCCTCTGATTCACAACCTCTGATTCCCCTCCTCTGATTCCCCATATCTGATTCCTCGCCTCTGATTCGCCAGCTCTGATTCATCGCCTCTGATTCCCCACCTCTGATTCCCCATATCTGATTCCCCACCTATGTTTCCCCGCCTCTGATTCCCCGCCTCTGATTCCCCATCTCTGATTCCCGGACTCTGATTCCCCACCTCTGATTCCCCATCTCTGATTCCGCTCATCCAATTCCATGCCTCTGATTCCCAACCTCTGATACCCCACCTCTGATTTCCCATGTCTGATTCCCCGCCTCTGTTTCCCCGCCTCTGATTCCCTGCATCTGTTTCCTCATATCTGATTCCCCTCCTCTGATTCCCCAACACTGATTCCCCGCCTCTGATTCCCCAGCTCTGATTCACCACCTCTGATTCCCCGCGTCTGATTCCCCGCCTCTGATTCCCCATCTCTGATTCCCTATCTCTGATTCCCCAGTTCTGATTCCCCGCCTTTGATTCACTGCCTCTGATTAACAACCTCTGATTCCCGACCTCTGATTCCCCATATCTGATTCCCCGCCTCTGTTTCCCCGCCTCTTATTCCCCGCCTCTGTTTCCCCATATCTGATTCCCGGCCTCTCATTCCCCAGCTCTGATTCCCCGCCTCTGATTCCCCATATCTGATTCCCCGCCGCTGATTCCCCAACTCTGATACCCCGCCTCTGATTCACCAGCTCTGATTCCCCGCCTCTGATTCCCCGCGTCTGATTCCCTGCCTCTGATTCCCTGCCTCTGATTCCCCATCTCTGATTCACCACCTCTGATCCCCCGCCTCTGATTACCCATGTCTGATTCCCCGCCTCTGTTTCCTCGCCTCTGAATCCCCGCCTCTGATTCCCCATATCTGATTCCCCACCTCTGATTCCCCAACTCTGATTCCCCGCCTGTGATTCGCCAGCTATGATTCCCCGCCTCTGATTCCCCGCGTCTGATTCCCTGCCTGTGATTCCCTGCGTCTGATTCCCCACCTCTGTTACCCCGCCTCTGATTCCCCGCCTCTGATTCTCCATATCTGATGCCCCTCCTCTGTTTCCCCAACTCTGATTCCCCGCCTCTGATTCCCCAGCTCTGATTCCCTGCCTCTGATTCCCCGCATCTGATTCCCCGCCTCTGATTCCCCATCTCTGAGTCACCGCCTTTGATTCGCCACCTCTGATTCCCCATCTCTGATTCCCGGACTCTGATTCCCCACCTCTGATTCCTGGCCTCTTATTCCCGGCATCTGATTCCCGGCCTCTAATTCCATCCTCTGATTCCCTGCTTCTGATTCTGATTCCCTGCCTCTGATTCCCCATCTGTGATTCCACACATCTGATTCCCTGCCTCTGATTCCCCACTTCTGATTCCCCGCCTCTGATTCCCCACTTCTGTTTCCCCACCTCTGATTCCCCGCCTCTGTTTCCCCATATCTAATTCCCCGCCTCTGATTCCCCAACTCTGATTCCCCGCTCTGATTCCCCAGCTCTGAATTCCCGCCTCTGATTCCCCGCATCTGATTCCCTGCCTCTGAATCCCCACCTCTGATTCCCTGCCTCTGATTCCCCATATCTGATTCCCCTCCTCTGTTTCCCTGCCTCTGATTCCCCGCCTCTGTTACCCCGCCTCTGATTCCCCGCCTCTGATTCCCCATATCTGATTCCCCGCCTCTGATTCCCCATATCTCATTCCCAGCCTCTGATTCCCCATCTCTGATTCCCGGACTCTGATTCCCCACCTCTGATTCCCGGCCTCTTATTCCCGGCATCTGAATCCCGGCCTCTGATTCCCGGCCTCTGATTCCCCGCTTCTGATTCTGATTCCCTGCCTCTGATTCCCCATCTCTGATTCCGCACATCTGATTCCCTGCCTCTGATTTCCCACCTCTGATTACCCATATCTGATTCCCCGCCTCTGTTTCCCCATATCTAATTCCCCGCCTCTGATTCCCCAACTCTGATTCTCCGCTCTGATTCCCCAGCTCTGAATCCCCGCCTCTGATTCCCCGCATCTGATTCACTGCCTCTGAATCCCCACCTCTGATTCCCTGCCTCTGATTCACAACCTCTGATTCCCCTCCTCTGATTCCCCATATCTGATTCCTCGCCTCTGATTCGCCAGCTCTGATTCATCGCCTCTGATTCCCCACCTCTGATTCCCCATATCTGATTCCCCACCTATGTTTCCCCGCCTCCTATTCCCCGCCTCTGATTCCCCATCTCTGATTCCCGGACTCTGATTCCCCACCTCTGATTCCCCATCTCTGATTCCGCTCATCCAATTCCATGCCTCTGATTCCCAACCTCTGATACCCCACCTCTGATTTCCCATATCTGATTCCCCGCCTCTGTTTCCCCGCCTCTGATTCCCTGCATCTGTTTCCTCATATCTGATTCCCCTCCTCTGATTCCCCAACACTGATTCCCCGCCTCTGATTCCCCAGCTCTGATTCACCACCTCTGATTCCCCGCGTCTGATTCCCCGCCTCTGATTCCCCATCTCTGATTCCCTATCTCTGATTCCCCAATTCTGATTCCCCGCCTTTGATTCACTGCCTCTGATTAACAACCTCTGATTCCCGACCTCTGATTCCCCATATCTGATTCCCTGCCTCTGTTTCGCCGCCTCTTATTCCCCGCCTCTGTTTCCCCATATCTGATTCCCGGCCTCTCATTCCCCAGCTCTGATTCCCCGCCTCTGATTCCCCATTCTGATTCCCCGCCGCTGATTCCCCAACTCTGATACCCCGCCTCTGATTCACCAGCTCTGATTCCCCGCCTCTGATTCCCCGCGTCTGATTCCCTGCCTCTGATTCCCCGCCTCTGATTCCCCATCTCTGATTCACCACCTCTGATCCCCCGCCTCTGATTACCCATGTCTGATTCCCCGCCTCTGTTTCCCCGCCTCTGAATCCCCGCCTCTGATTCCCCATATCTGATTCCCCACCTCTGATTCCCCAACTCTGATTCCCCGCCTCTGATTCCCCAGCTCTGATTCCCTGCCTCTGATTCCCCGCATCTGATTCCCCGCTTCTGATTCCCCATCTCTGAGTCACCGCCTTTGATTCGCCACCTCTGATTCCCCATCTCTGATTCCCGGACTCTGATTCCCCACCTCTGATTCCCGTCCTCTTATTCCCGGCATCTGATTCCCGGCCTCTGATTCCCAGCCTCTGATTCCCCGCTTCTGATTCTGATTCCCTGCCTCTGATTCCCCATCTGTGATTCCACACATCTGATTCCCTGCCTCTGATTCCCCACTTCTGATTCCCCGCCTCTGATTCCCCACTTCTGTTTCCCCACCTCTGATTCCTCGCCTCTGTTTTCCCATATCTAATTCCCCGCCTCTGATTCCCCAACTCTGATTCCCCGCTCTGATTCCCCAGCTCTGAATTCCCGCCTCTGATTCCCCGCATCTGATTCCCTGCCTCTGAATCCCCACCTCTGATTCCCTGCCTCTGATTCCCCATATCTGATTCCCCTCCTCTGTTTCCCTGCCTCTGATTCCCCGCTTCTGTTACCCCATATCTGATTCCCCGCCTCTGATTCCCCAACTCTGATTCTGCACATCTGATTCCCTGCCTCTTTTTCCCCACCTCTGATTCCCGGCCTCTGATTCCCGGCCTCTGATTCCCGGCCTCTGATTCCCGGCCTCTCATTCCCCGCCTCTGATTCCCGGCCTCTGATTCCCCGCCTCTGATTCCCCGCCTCTGATTCCCTGCCTCTGATTCCCCATCTCTGATTCCGCACATCTGATTCCCTGCCTCTGATTCCCCGCCTCTGATTCCCCGCCTCTGATTCCCTGCCTCTGATTCCCAACCTCTGATTCCCCACCTCTGATTCCCCATATCTGATTCCCTGCCTCTGTTTCCCCGCCTCTGATTCCCCGCCTCTGATTCCCCAACTCTGATTCCCCGCCTCTGATTCCCCATCTCTGATTCCCCGCCTCTGAATCCCAACCTCTGATTCCCCACCTCTGATTCCCCATATCTGATTCCCCGCCTCTGTTTCCCCGCCTCTGATTCCCCGCCTCTGATTCCCCAACTCTGATTCCCCGCCTCTGCTTCCCCATCTCTGATTCACCGCCTTTGATTCGCCACCTCTGATTCCCCATATGTGATTCCCCGCCTCTGTTTCCCCGCCTCTGATTCCCCGCCTCTGATTCCCCATATCTCATTCCCAGCCTCTGATTCCCCATCTCTGATTCCGCACATCTGATTCACTGCCTCTGATTTCCCACCTCTGATTACCCATATCTGATTCCCCGCCTCTGTTTCCCCATATCTAATTCCCCGCCTCTGATTCCCCAACTCTGATTCCCCGCTCTGATTCCCCAGCTCTGAATCCCCGCCTCTGATTCCCCGCATCTGATTCACTGCCTCTGAATCCCCACCTCTGATTCCCTGCCTCTGATTCACAACCTCTGATTCCCCTCCTCTGATTCCCCATATCTGATTCCCCGCCTCCGTTTCCCTGCCTCTGATTCCCCGCCTCTGTTTCCCCATATCTGATTCCCCGCCTCTGATACCCCAACTCTGATTCCCCGCCTCTGATTCCCCAGCTCTGATTCCCCGCCTCTGACTCCCCGCATCTGATTCCCAGCCTCTGATTCCCCATGTCTGATTTCCTGCCTCTGATTCCCCGCCTCTGATTCGCCAGCTCTGATTCATCGCCTCTGATTCCCCACCTCTGATTCCCCATATCTGATTCCCCACCTATGTTTCCCCGCCTCTGATTCCCCGCCTCTGATTCCCCATCTATGATTCCCGGACTCTGATTCCCCACCTCTGATTCCCCATCTCTGATTCAGCATATCCAATTCCATGCCTCTGATTCCCAACCTCTGACAGCCCACCTCTGATTTCCCATATCTGATTCCCCGCCTCTGTTTCCCCGCCTCTGATTCCCTGCATCTGTTTCCTCATATCTGATTCCCCTCCTCTGATTCCCCAACACTTATTCCCCGCCTCTGATTCCCCAGCACTGATTCACCACCTCTGATTCCCCGCGTCTGATTCCCCGCCTCTGATTCCCCATCTCTGATTCCCTATCTCTGATTCCCCAATTCTGATTCCCCGCCTTTGATTCACTGCCTCTGATTAACAACCTCTGATTCCCGACCTCTGATTCCCCATATCTGATTCCCCGCCTCTGTTTCCCCGCCTCTTATTCCCCGCCTCTGTTTCCCCATATCTGATTCCCGGCCTCTCATTCCCCAGCTCTGATTCCCCGCCTCTGATTCCCCATATCTGATTCCCCGCCGCTGATTCCCCAACTCTGATACCCCGCCTCTGATTCACCAGCTCTGATTCCCCGCCTCTGATTCCCCGCGTCTGATATCCTGCCTCTGATACCCCGCCTCTGATTCCCCATCTCTGATTCACCACCTCTGATCCCACGCCTCAGATTCCCCATGTCTGATTCCCCACCTCTGTTTCCCTGCCTCTGATTCCCCGCCTCTGATTCCCCATGTCTGAATCCCCGCCTCTGATTCCCCAACTCTGATTCCCCGCCTGTGATTCGCCAGCTATGATTCCCCGCCTCTGATTCCCCGCGTCTGATTCCCTGCCTCTGATACCCCGCCTCTGATTCCCCATCTCTGATTCACCACCTCTGATCCCACGCCTCTGATTCCCCATGTCTGATTCCCCGCCTCTGTTTCCCTGCCTCTGATTCCCCGCCTCTGATTCCCCATGTCTGATTCCCCGCCTCTGATGCCCCATATCTGATTCCCCACCTCTGATTGCCCAACTCTGATTCCCCGCCTCTGATTCCCCAGCTCTCATTCCCCACCTCTGTTTCCCCGCATCTGATTCCCTGCCTCTGATTCCCCACCTCTGATTCCCCATCTCTGATTCACCACCTCTGATTCCCCACCTATGATTCCCCATATCTGATTCCCCGCCTCTGTTTCCCCGCCTCTGATTCCCCGCCTCTGATTCCGCATATCTGATTCCCCACCTATGATTTCCCAACACTGATTCCCCGCCTCTGATTCGCCAGCTCTGATTCCCCGCCTCTGATTCCCCATATCTGATTCCCAGCCTCTGATTCCCCATCTCTGATTCCCGGACTCTGATTCCCCACCTCTGATTCCCGGCCTCTTATTCCCGGCATCTGATTCCCGTCCTCTGATTCCCGGCCTCTGATTCCCCGCTTCTGATTCTGATTCCCTGCCTCTGATTCCCCATCTCTGATTCCGCACATCTGATTCCCTGCCTCTGATTTCCCACCTCTGATTACCCATATCTGATTCCCCGCTTCTGTTTCCCCATATCTAATTCCCCGCCTCTGATTCCCCAACTCTGATTCCCCGCTCTGATTCCCCAGCTCTGAATCCCCGCCTCTGATTCCCCGCATCTGATTCACTGCCTCTGAATCCCCACCTCTGATTCCCTGCCTCTGATTCACAACCTCTGATTCCCCTCCTCTGATTCCCCATATCTGATTCCTCGCCTCTGATTCGCCAGCTCTGATTCATCGCCTCTGATTCCCCACCTCTGATTCCCCATATCTGATTCCCCACCTATGTTTCCCCGCCTCTGATTCCCCGCCTCTGATTCCCCATCTCTGATTCCCGGACTCTGATTCCCCACCTCTGATTCCCCATCTCTGATTCCGCTCATCCAATTCCATGCCTCTGATTCCCAACCTCTGATACCCCACCTCTGATTTCCCATATCTGATTCCCCGCCTCTGTTTCCCCGCCTCTGATTCCCTGCATCTGTTTCCTCATATCTGATTCCCCTCCTCTGATTCCCCAACACTGATTCCCCGCCTCTGATTCCCCAGCTCTGATTCACCACCTCTGATTCCCCGCGTCTGATTCCCCGCCTCTGATTCCCCATCTCTGATTCCCTATCTCTGATTCCCCAGTTCTGATTCCCCGCCTTTGATTCACTGCCTCTGATTAACAACCTCTGATTCCCGACCTCTGATTCCCCATATCTGATTCCCCGCCTCTGTTTCCCCGCCTCTTATTCCCCGCCTCTGTTTCCCCATATCTGATTCCCGGCCTCTCATTCCCCAGCTCTGATTCCCCGCCTCTGATTCCCCATATCTGATTCCCCGCCGCTGATTCCCCAACTCTGATACCCCGCCTCTGATTCACCAGCTCTGATTCCCCGCCTCTGATTCCCCGCGTCTGATTCCCTGCCTCTGATTCCCTGCCTCTGATTCCCCATCTCTGATTCACCACCTCTGATCCCCCGCCTCTGATTACCCATGTCTGATTCCCCGCCTCTGTTTCCCCGCCTCTGAATCCCCGCCTCTGATTCCCCATATCTGATTCCCCACCTCTGATTCCCCAACTCTGATTCCCCGCCTGTGATTCGCCAGCTATGATTCCCCGCCTCTGATTCCCCGCGTCTGATTCCCTGCCTGTGATTCCCTGCGTCTGATTCCCCACCTCTGTTACCCCGCCTCTGATTCCCCGCCTCTGATTCTCCATATCTGATTCCCCTCCTCTGTTTCCCCAACTCTGATTCCCCGCCTCTGATTCCCCAGCTCTGATTCCCTGCCTCTGATTCCCCGCATCTGATTCCCCGCCTCTGATTCCCCATCTCTGAGTCACCGCCTTTGATTCGCCACCTCTGATTCCCCATCTCTGATTCCCGGACTCTGATTCCCCACCTCTGATTCCCGGCCTCTTATTCCCGGCATCTGATTCCCGGCCTCTGATTCCCAGCCTCTGATTCCCTGCTTCTGATTCTGATTCCCTGCCTCTGATTCCCCATCTGTGATTCCACACATCTGATTCCCTGCCTCTGATTCCCCACTTCTGATTCCCCGCCTCTGATTCCCCACTTCTGTTTCCCCACCTCTGATTCCCCGCCTCTGTTTCCCCATATCTAATTCCCCGCCTCTGATTCCCCAACTCTGATTCCCCGCTCTGATTCCCCAGCTCTGAATTCCCGCCTCTGATTCCCCGCATCTGATTCCCTGCCTCTGAATCCCCACCTCTGATTCCCTGCCTCTGATTCCCCATATCTGATTCCCCTCCTCTGTTTCCCTGCCTCTGATTCCCCGCCTCTGTTACCCCGCCTCTGATTCCCCGCCTCTGATTCCCCATATCTGATTCCCCGCCTCTGATTCCCCATATCTCATTCCCAGCCTCTGATTCCCCATCTCTGATTCCCGGACTCTGATTCCCCACCTCTGATTCCCGGCCTCTTGTTCCCGGCATCTGATTCCCGGCCTCTGATTTCCGGCCTCTGATTCCCCGCTTCTGATTCTGATTCCCTGCCTCTGATTCCCCATCTCTGATTCCGCACATCTGATTCCCTGCCTCTGATTTCCCACCTCTGATTACCCATATCTGATTCGCCGCCTCTGTTTCCCCATATCTAATTCCCCGCCTCTGATTCCCCAACTCTGATTCCCCGCTCTGATTCCCCAGCTCTGAATCCCCGCCTCTGATTCCCCGCATCTGATTCATTGCCTCTGAATCCCCACCTCTGATTCCCTGCCTCTGATTCACAACCTCTGATTCCCCTCCTCTGATTCCCCATATCTGATTCCTCGCCTCTGATTCGCCAGCTCTGATTCATCGCCTCTGATTCCCCACCTCTGATTCCCCATCTCTGATTCCCGGACTCTGATTCCCCACCTCTGATTCCCCATCTCTGATTCCGCTCATCCAATTCCATGCCTCTGATTCCCAACCTCTGATACCCCACCTCTGATTTCCCATATCTGATTCCCCGCCTCTGTTTCCCCGCCTCTGATTCCCTGCATCTGTTTCCTCATATCTGATTCCCCTCCTCTGATTCCCCAACACTGATTCCCCGCCTCTGATTCCCCAGCTCTGATTCACCACCTCTGATTCCCCGCGTCTGATTCCCCGCCTCTGATTCCCCATCTCTGATTCCCTATCTCTGATTCCCCAATTCTGATTCCCCGCCTTTGATTCACTGCCTCTGATTAACAACCTCTGATTCCCGACCTCTGATTCCCCATATCTGATTCCCTGCCTCTGTTTCCCCGCCTCTTATTCCCCGCCTCTGTTTCCCCATATCTGATTCCCGGCCTCTCATTCCCCAGCTCTGATTCCCCGCCTCTGATTCCCCATTCTGATTCCCCGCCGCTGATTCCCCAACTCTGATACCCCGCCTCTGATTCACCAGCTCTGATTCCCCGCCTCTGATTCCCCACGTCTGATTCCCTGCCTCTGATTCCCCGCCTCTGATTCCCCATCTCTGATTCACCACCTCTGATCCCCCGCCTCTGATTACCCATGTCTGATTCCCGGCCTCTGATTCCCCGCCTCTGATTCCCCGCCTCTGATTCCCTGCCTCTGATTCCCCATCTCTGATTCCGCACATCTGATTCCCTGCCTCTGATTCCCCGCCTCTGATTCCCCGCCTCTGATTCCCTGCCTCTGATTCCCAACCTCTGATTCCCCACCTCTGATTCCCCATATCTGATTCCCTGCCTCTGTTTCCCCGCCTCTGATTCCCCGCCTCTGATTCCCCAACTCTGATTCCCCGCCTCTGATTCCCCATCTCTGATTCCCCGCCTCTGAATCCCAACCTCTGATTCCCCACCTCTGATTCCCCATATCTGATTCCCCGCCTCTGTTTCCCCGCCTCTGATTCCCCGCCTCTGATTCCCCAACTCTGATTCCCCGCCTCTGCTTCCCCATCTCTGATTCACCGCCTTTGATTCGCCACCTCTGATTCCCCATATGTGATTCCCCGCCTCTGTTTCCCCGCCTCTGATTCCCCGCCTCTGATTCCCCATATCTCATTCCCAGCCTCTGATTCCCCATCTCTGATTCCCGGACTCTGATTCCCCACCTCTGATTCCCGGCCTCTTATTCCCGGCATCTGATTCCCGGCCTCTGATTCCCGGCCTCTGATTCCCCGCTTCTGATTCTGATTCCCTGCCTCTGATTCCCCATCTCTGATTCCGCACATCTGATTCACTGCCTCTGATTTCCCACCTCTGATTACCCATATCTGATTCCCCGCCTCTGTTTCCCCATATCTAATTCCCCGCCTCTGATTCCCCAACTCTGATTCCCCGCTCTGATTCCCCAGCTCTGAATCCCCGCCTCTGATTCCCCGCATCTGATTCACTGCCTCTGAATCCCCACCTCTGATTCCCTGCCTCTGATTCACAACCTCTGATTCCCCTCCTCTGATTCCCCATATCTGATTCCCCGCCTCCGTTTCCCTGCCTCTGATTCCCCGCCTCTGTTTCCCCATATCTGATTCCCCGCCTCTGATACCCCAACTCTGATTCCCCGCCTCTGATTCCCCAGCTCTGATTCCCCGCCTCTGACTCCCCGCATCTGATTCCCAGCCTCTGATTCCCCATGTCTGATTTCCTGCCTCTGATTCCCCGCCTCTGATTCGCCAGCTCTGATTCATCGCCTCTGATTCCCCACCTCTGATTCCCCATATCTGATTCCCCACCTATGTTTCCCCGCCTCTGATTCCCCGCCTCTGATTCCCCATCTATGATTCCCGGACTCTGATTCCCCACCTCTGATTCCCCATCTCTGATTCAGCACATCCAATTCCATGCCTCTGATTCCCAACCTCTGACAGCCCACCTCTGATTTCCCATATCTGATTCCCCGCCTCTGTTTCCCCGCCTCTGATTCCCTGCATCTGTTTCCTCATATCTGATTCCCCTCCTCTGATTCCCCAACACTTATTCCCCGCCTCTGATTCCCCAGCACTGATTCACCACCTCTGATTCCCCGCGTCTGATTCCCCGCCTCTGATTCCCCATCTCTGATTCCCTATCTCTGATTCCCCAATTCTGATTCCCCGCCTTTGATTCACTGCCTCTGATTAACAACCTCTGATTCCCGACCTCTGATTCCCCATATCTGATTCCCCGCCTCTGTTTCCCCGCCTCTTATTCCCCGCCTCTGTTTCCCCATATCTGATTCCCGGCCTCTCATTCCCCAGCTCTGATTCCCCGCCTCTGATTCCCCATATCTGATTCCCCGCCGCTGATTCCCCAACTCTGATACCCCGCCTCTGATTCACCAGCTCTGATTCCCCGCCTCTGATTCCCCGCGTCTGATTCCCTGCCTCTGATACCCCGCCTCTGATTCCCCATCTCTGATTCACCACCTCTGATCCCACGCCTCAGATTCCCCATGTCTGATTCCCCACCTCTGTTTCCCTGCCTCTGATTCCCCGCCTCTGATTCCCCATGTCTGAATCCCCGCCTCTGATTCCCCAACTCTGATTCCCCGCCTGTGATTCGCCAGCTATGATTCCCCGCCTCTGATTCCCCGCGTCTGATTCCCTGCCTCTGATACCCCGCCTCTGATTCCCCATCTCTGATTCACCACCTCTGATCCCACGCCTCTGATTCCCCATGTCTGATTCCCCGCCTCTGTTTCCCTGCCTCTGATTCCCCGCCTCTGATTCCCCATGTCTGATTCCCCGCCTCTGATGCCCCATATCTGATTCCCCACCTCTGATTGCCCAACTCTGATTCCCCGCCTCTGATTCCCCAGCTCTCATTCCCCACCTCTGTTTCCCCGCATCTGATTCCCTGCCTCTGATTCCCCACCTCTGATTCCCCATCTCTGATTCACCACCTCTGATTCCCCACCTATGATTCCCCATATCTGATTCCCCGCCTCTGTTTCCCCGCCTCTGATTCCCCGCCTCTGATTCCGCATATCTGATTCCCCACCTATGATTTCCCAACACTGATTCCCCGCCTCTGATTCGCCAGCTCTGATTCCCCGCCTCTGATTCCCCATATCTGATTCCCAGCCTCTGATTCCCCATCTCTGATTCCCGGACTCTGATTCCCCACCTCTGATTCCCGGCCTCTTATTCCCGGCATCTGATTCCCGTCCTCTGATTCCCGGCCTCTGATTCCCCGCTTCTGATTCTGATTCCCTGCCTCTGATTCCCCATCTCTGATTCCGCACATCTGATTCCCTGCCTCTGATTTCCCACCTCTGATTACCCATATCTGATTCCCCGCTTCTGTTTCCCCATATCTAATTCCCCGCCTCTGATTCCCCAACTCTGATTCCCCGCTCTGATTCCCCAGCTCTGAATCCCCGCCTCTGATTCCCCGCATCTGATTCACTGCCTCTGAATCCCCACCTCTGATTCCCTGCCTCTGATTCACAACCTCTGATTCCCCTCCTCTGATTCCCCATATCTGATTCCTCGCCTCTGATTCGCCAGCTCTGATTCATCGCCTCTGATTCCCCACCTCTGATTCCCCATATCTGATTCCCCACCTATGTTTCCCCGCCTCTGATTCCCCGCCTCTGATTCCCCATCTCTGATTCCCGGACTCTGATTCCCCACCTCTGATTCCCCATCTCTGATTCCGCTCATCCAATTCCATGCCTCTGATTCCCAACCTCTGATACCCCACCTCTGATTTCCCATATCTGATTCCCCGCCTCTGTTTCCCCGCCTCTGATTCCCTGCATCTGTTTCCTCATATCTGATTCCCCTCCTCTGATTCCCCAACACTGATTCCCCGCCTCTGATTCCCCAGCTCTGATTCACCACCTCTGATTCCCCGCGTCTGATTCCCCGCCTCTGATTCCCCATCTCTGATTCCCTATCTCTGATTCCCCAGTTCTGATTCCCCGCCTTTGATTCACTGCCTCTGATTAACAACCTCTGATTCCCGACCTCTGATTCCCCATATCTGATTCCCCGCCTCTGTTTCCCCGCCTCTTATTCCCCGCCTCTGTTTCCCCATATCTGATTCCCGGCCTCTCATTCCCCAGCTCTGATTCCCCGCCTCTGATTCCCCATATCTGATTCCCCGCCGCTGATTCCCCAACTCTGATACCCCGCCTCTGATTCACCAGCTCTGATTCCCCGCCTCTGATTCCCCGCGTCTGATTCCCTGCCTCTGATTCCCTGCCTCTGATTCCCCATCTCTGATTCACCACCTCTGATCCCCCGCCTCTGATTACCCATGTCTGATTCCCCGCCTCTGTTTCCCCGCCTCTGAATCCCCGCCTCTGATTCCCCATATCTGATTCCCCACCTCTGATTCCCCAACTCTGATTCCCCGCCTGTGATTCGCCAGCTATGATTCCCCGCCTCTGATTCCCCGCGTCTGATTCCCTGCCTGTGATTCCCTGCGTCTGATTCCCCACCTCTGTTACCCCGCCTCTGATTCCCCGCCTCTGATTCTCCATATCTGATTCCCCTCCTCTGTTTCCCCAACTCTGATTCCCCGCCTCTGATTCCCCAGCTCTGATTCCCTGCCTCTGATTCCCCGCATCTGATTCCCCGCCTCTGATTCCCCATCTCTGAGTCACCGCCTTTGATTCGCCACCTCTGATTCCCCATCTCTGATTCCCGGACTCTGATTCCCCACCTCTGATTCCCGGCCTCTTATTCCCGGCATCTGATTCCCGGCCTCTGATTCCCAGCCTCTGATTCCCTGCTTCTGATTCTGATTCCCTGCCTCTGATTCCCCATCTGTGATTCCACACATCTGATTCCCTGCCTCTGATTCCCCACTTCTGATTCCCCGCCTCTGATTCCCCACTTCTGTTTCCCCACCTCTGATTCCCCGCCTCTGTTTCCCCATATCTAATTCCCCGCCTCTGATTCCCCAACTCTGATTCCCCGCTCTGATTCCCCAGCTCTGAATTCCCGCCTCTGATTCCCCGCATCTGATTCCCTGCCTCTGAATCCCCACCTCTGATTCCCTGCCTCTGATTCCCCATATCTGATTCCCCTCCTCTGTTTCCCTGCCTCTGATTCCCCGCCTCTGTTACCCCGCCTCTGATTCCCCGCCTCTGATTCCCCATATCTGATTCCCCGCCTCTGATTCCCCATATCTCATTCCCAGCCTCTGATTCCCCATCTCTGATTCCCGGACTCTGATTCCCCACCTCTGATTCCCGGCCTCTTATTCCCGGCATCTGATTCCCGGCCTCTGATTTCCGGCCTCTGATTCCCCGCTTCTGATTCTGATTCCCTGCCTCTGATTCCCCATCTCTGATTCCGCACATCTGATTCCCTGCCTCTGATTTCCCACCTCTGATTACCCATATCTGATTCGCCGCCTCTGTTTCCCCATATCTAATTCCCCGCCTCTGATTCCCCAACTCTGATTCCCCGCTCTGATTCCCCAGCTCTGAATCCCCGCCTCTGATTCCCCGCATCTGATTCATTGCCTCTGAATCCCCACCTCTGATTCCCTGCCTCTGATTCACAACCTCTGATTCCCCTCCTCTGATTCCCCATATCTGATTCCTCGCCTCTGATTCGCCAGCTCTGATTCATCGCCTCTGATTCCCCACCTCTGATTCCCCATCTCTGATTCCCGGACTCTGATTCCCCACCTCTGATTCCCCATCTCTGATTCCGCTCATCCAATTCCATGCCTCTGATTCCCAACCTCTGATACCCCACCTCTGATTTCCCATATCTGATTCCCCGCCTCTGTTTCCCCGCCTCTGATTCCCTGCATCTGTTTCCTCATATCTGATTCCCCTCCTCTGATTCCCCAACACTGATTCCCCGCCTCTGATTCCCCAGCTCTGATTCACCACCTCTGATTCCCCGCGTCTGATTCCCCGCCTCTGATTCCCCATCTCTGATTCCCTATCTCTGATTCCCCAATTCTGATTCCCCGCCTTTGATTCACTGCCTCTGATTAACAACCTCTGATTCCCGACCTCTGATTCCCCATATCTGATTCCCTGCCTCTGTTTCCCCGCCTCTTATTCCCCGCCTCTGTTTCCCCATATCTGATTCCCGGCCTCTCATTCCCCAGCTCTGATTCCCCGCCTCTGATTCCCCATTCTGATTCCCCGCCGCTGATTCCCCAACTCTGATACCCCGCCTCTGATTCACCAGCTCTGATTCCCCGCCTCTGATTCCCCACGTCTGATTCCCTGCCTCTGATTCCCCGCCTCTGATTCCCCATCTCTGATTCACCACCTCTGATCCCCCGCCTCTGATTACCCATGTCTGATTCCCCGCCTCTGTTTCCCCGCCTCTGAATCCCCGCCTCTGATTCCCCATATCTGATTCCCCACCTCTGATTCCCCAACTCTGATTCCCCGCCTCTGATTCCCCAGCTCTGATTCCCTGCCTCTGATTCCCCGCATCTGATTCCCCGCTTCTGATTCCCCATCTCTGAGTCACCGCCTTTGATTCGCCACCTCTGATTCCCCATCTCTGATTCCCGGACTCTGATTCCCCACCTCTGATTCCCGGCCTCTTATTCCCGGCATCTGATTCCCGGCCTCTGATTCCCAGCCTCTGATTCCCCGCTTCTGATTCTGATTCCCTGCCTCTGATTCCCCATCTGTGATTCCACACATCTGATTCCCTGCCTCTGATTCCCCACTTCTGATTCCCCGCCTCTGATTCCCCACTTCTGTTTCCCCACCTCTGATTCCCCGCCTCTGTTTCCCCATATCTAATTCCCCGCCTCTGATTCCCCAACTCTGATTCCCCGCTCTGATTCCCCAGCTCTGAATTCCCGCCTCTGATTCCCCGCATCTGATTCCCTGCCTCTGAATCCCCACCTCTGATTCCCTGCCTCTGATTCCCCATATCTGATTCCCCTCCTCTGTTTCCCTGCCTCTGATTCCCCGCCTCTGTTACCCCATATCTGATTCCCCGCCTCTGATTCCCCAACTCTGATTCTGCACATCTGATTCCCTGCCTCTTTTTCCCCACCTCTGATTCCCGGCCTCTGATTCCCGGCCTCTGATTCCCGGCCTCTCATTCCCGGCCTCTCATTCCCCGCCTCTGATTCCCGGCCTCTGATACCCCGCCTCTGATTCCCCGCCTCTGATTCCCTGCCTCTGATTCCCCATCTCTGATTCCGCACATCTGATTCCCTGCCTCTGATTCCCCGCCTCTGATTCCCCGCCTCTGATTCCCTGCCTCTGATTCCCAAACTCTGATTCCCCACCTCTGATTCCCCATATCTGATTCCCCGCCTCTGTTTCCCCGCCTCTGATTCACCACCTCTGATCCCCCGCCTCTGATTACCCATGTCTGATTCCCCGCCTCTGTTTCCCCGCCTCTGAATCCCCGCCTCTGATTCCCCATATCTGATTCCCCACCTCTGATTCCCCAACTCTGATTCCCCGCCTCTGATTCCCCAGCTCTGATTCCCTGCCTCTGATTCCCCGCATCTGATTCCCCGCTTCTGATTCCCCATCTCTGAGTCACCGCCTTTGATTCGCCACCTCTGATTCCCCATCTCTGATTCCCGGACTCTGATTCCCCACCTCTGATTCCCGGCCTCTTATTCCCGGCATCTGATTCCCGGCCTCTGATTCCCAGCCTCTGATTCCCCGCTTCTGATTCTGATTCCCTGCCTCTGATTCCCCATCTGTGATTCCACACATCTGATTCCCTGCCTCTGATTCCCCACTTCTGATTCCCCGCCTCTGATTCCCCACTTCTGTTTCCCCACCTCTGATTCCCCGCCTCTGTTTCCCCATATCTAATTCCCCGCCTCTGATTCCCCAACTCTGATTCCCCGCTCTGATTCCCCAGCTCTGAATTCCCGCCTCTGATTCCCCGCATCTGATTCCCTGCCTCTGAATCCCCACGTCTGATTCCCTGCCTCTGATTCCCCATATCTGATTCCCCTCCTCTGTTTCCCTGCCTCTGATTCCCCGCCTCTGTTACCCCATATCTGATTCCCCGCCTCTGATTCCCCAACTCTGATTCTGCACATCTGATTCCCTGCCTCTTTTTCCCCACCTCTGATTCCCGGCCTCTGATTCCCGGCCTCTGATTCCCGGCCTCTGATTCCCGGCCTCTCATTCCCCGCCTCTGATTCCCGGCCTCTGATACCCCGCCTCTGATTCCCCGCCTCTGATTCCCTGCCTCTGATTCCCCATCTCTGATTCCGCACATCTGATTCCCTGCCTCTGATTCCCCGCCTCTGATTCCCCGCCTCTGATTCCCTGCCTCTGATTCCCAACCTCTGATTCCCCACCTCTGATTCCCCATATCTGATTCCCCGCCTCTGTTTCCCCGCCTCTGATTCCCCGCCTCTGATTCCCCAACTCTGATTCCCCGCCTCTGATTCCCCATCTCTGATTCCCCGCCTCTGAATCCCAACCTCTGATTCCCCACCTCTGATTCCCCATATCTGATTCCCCGCCTCTGTTTCCCCGCCTCTGATTCCCCGCCTCTGATTCCCCAACTCTGATTCCCCGCCTCTGCTTCCCCATCTCTGATTCACCGCCTTTGATTCGCCACCTCTGATTCCCCATATGTGATTCCCCGCCTCTGTTTCCCCGCCTCTGATTCCCCGCCTCTGATTCCCCATATCTCATTCCCAGCCTCTGATTCCCCATCTCTGATTCCCGGACTCTGATTCCCCACCTCTGATTCCCGGCCTCTTATTCCCGGCATCTGATTCCCGGCCTCTGATTCCCGGCCTCTGATTCCCCGCTTCTGATTCTGATTCCCTGCCTCTGATTCCCCATCTCTGATTCCGCACATCTGATTCACTGCCTCTGATTTCCCACCTCTGATTACCCATATCTGATTCCCCGCCTCTGTTTCCCCATATCTAATTCCCCGCCTCTGATTCCCCAACTCTGATTCCCCGCTCTGATTCCCCAGCTCTGAATCCCCGCCTCTGATTCCCCGCATCTGATTCACTGCCTCTGAATCCCCACCTCTGATTCCCTGCCTCTGATTCACAACCTCTGATTCCCCTCCTCTGATTCCCCATATCTGATTCCCCGCCTCCGTTTCCCTGCCTCTGATTCCCCGCCTCTGTTTCCCCATATCTGATTCCCCGCCTCTGATACCCCAACTCTGATTCCCCGCCTCTGATTCCCCAGCTCTGATTCCCCGCCTCTGACTCCCCGCGTCTGATTCCCAGCCTCTGATTCCCCATGTCTGATTTCCTGCCTCTGATTCCCCGCCTCTGATTCGCCAGCTCTGATTCATCGCCTCTGATTCCCCACCTCTGATTCCCCATATCTGATTCCCCACCTATGTTTCCCCGCCTCTGATTCCCCGCCTCTGATTCCCCATCTATGATTCCCGGACTCTGATTCCCCACCTCTGATTCCCCATCTCTGATTCAGCACATCCAATTCCATGCCTCTGATTCCCAACCTCTGACAGCCCACCTCTGATTTCCCATATCTGATTCCCCGCCTCTGTTTCCCCGCCTCTGATTCCCTGCATCAGTTTCCTCATATCTGATTCCCCTCCTCTGATTCCCCAACACTTATTCCCCGCCTCTGATTCCCCAGCACTGATTCACCACCTCTGATTCCCCGCGTCTGATTCCCCGCCTCTGATTCCCCATCTCTGATTCCCTATCTCTGATTCCCCAATTCTGATTCCCCGCCTTTGATTCACTGCCTCTGATTAACAACCTCTGATTCCCGACCTCTGATTCCCCATATCTGATTCCCCGCCTCTGTTTCCCCGCCTCTTATTCCCCGCCTCTGTTTCCCCATATCTGATTCCCGGCCTCTCATTCCCCAGCTCTGATTCCCCGCCTCTGATTCCCCATATCTGATTCCCCGCCGCTGATTCCCCAACTCTGATACCCCGCCTCTGATTCACCAGCTCTGATTCCCCGCCTCTGATTCCCCGCGTCTGATTCCCTGCCTCTGATACCCCGCCTCTGATTCCCCATCTCTGATTCACCACCTCTGATCCCACGCCTCTGATTCCCCATGTCTGATTCCCCACCTCTGTTTCCCTGCCTCTGATTCCCCGCCTCTGATTCCCCATGTCTGAATCCCCGCCTCTGATTCCCCAACTCTTATTCCCCGCCTGTGATTCGCCAGCTATGATTCCCCGCCTCTGATTCCCCGCGTCTGATTCCCTGCCTCTGATACCCCGCCTCTGATTCCCCATCTCTGATTCACCACCTCTGATCCCACGCCTCTGATTCCCCATGTCTGATTCCCCGCCTCTGTTTCCCTGCCTCTGATTCCCCGCCTCTGATTCCCCATGTCTGATTCCCCGCCTCTGATGCCCCATATCTGATTCCCCACCTCTGATTGCCCAACTCTGATTCCCCGCCTCTGATTCCCCAGCTCTCATTCCCCACCTCTGTTTCCCCGCATCTGATTCCCTGCCTCTGATTCCCCACCTCTGATTCCCCATCTCTGATTCACCACCTCTGATTCCCCACCTATGATTCCCCATATCTGATTCCCCGCCTCTGTTTCCCCGCCTCTGATTCCCCGCCTCTGATTCCGCATATCTGATTCCCCACCTATGATTTCCCAACACTGATTCCCCGCCTCTGATTCGCCAGCTCTGATTCCCCGCCTCTGATTCCCCATATCTGATTCCCAGCCTCTGATTCCCCATCTCTGATTCCCGGACTCTGATTCCCCACCTCTGATTCCCGGCCTCTTATTCCCGGCATCTGATTCCCATCCTCTGATTCCCGGCCTCTGATTCCCCGCTTCTGATTCTGATTCCCTGCCTCTGATTCCCCATCTCTGATTCCGCACATCTGATTCCCTGCCTCTGATTTCCCACCTCTGATTACCCATATCTGATTCCCCGCTTCTGTTTCCCCATATCTAATTCCCCGCCTCTGATTCCCCAACTCTGATTCCCCGCTCTGATTCCCCAGCTCTGAATCCCCGCCTCTGATTCCCCGCATCTGATTCACTGCCTCTGAATCCCCACCTCTGATTCCCTGCCTCTGATTCACAACCTCTGATTCCCCTCCTCTGATTCCCCATATCTGATTCCTCACCTCTGATTCGCCAGCTCTGATTCATCGCCTCTGATTCCCCACCTCTGATTCCCCATATCTGATTCCCCACCTATGTTTCCCCGCCTCTGATTCCCCGCCTCTGATTCCCCATCTCTGATTCCCGGACTCTGATTCCCCACCTCTGATTCCCCATCTCTGATTCCGCTCATCCAATTCCATGCCTCTGATTCCCAACCTCTGATACCCGACCTCTGATTTCCCATATCTGACTCCCCGCCTCTGTTTCCCCGCCTCTGATTCCCTGCATCTGTTTCCTCATATCTGATTCCCCTCCTCTGATTCCCCAACACTGATTCCCCGCCTCTGATTCCCCAGCTCTGATTCACCACCTCTGATTCCCCGCGTCTGATTCCCCGCCTCTGATTCCCCATCTCTGATTCCCTATCTCTGATTCCCCAGTTCTGATTCCCCGCCTTTGATTCACTGCCTCTGATTAACAACCTCTGATTCCCGACCTCTGATTCCCCATATCTGATTCCCCGCCTCTGTTTCCCCGCCTCTTATTCCCCGCCTCTGTTTCCCCATATCTGATTCCCGGCCTCTCATTCCCCAGCTCTGATTCCCCGCCTCTGATTCCCCATATCTGATTCCCCGCCGCTGATTCCCCAACTCTGATACCCCGCCTCTGATTCACCAGCTCTGATTCCCCGCCTCTGATTCCCCGCGTCTGATTCCCTGCCTCTGATTCCCTGCCTCTGATTCCCCATCTCTGATTCACCACCTCTGATCCCCCGCCTCTGATTACCCATGTCTGATTCCCCGCCTCTGTTTCCCCGCCTCTGAATCCCCGCCTCTGATTCCCCATATCTGATTCCCCACCTCTGATTCCCCAACTCTGATTCCCCGCCTGTGATTCGCCAGCTATGATTCCCCGCCTCTGATTCCCCGCGTCTGATTCCCTGCCTGTGATTCCCTGCGTCTGATTCCCCACCTCTGTTACCCCGCCTCTGATTCCCCGCCTCTGATTCTCCATATCTGATTCCCCTCCTCTGTTTCCCCAACTCTGATTCCCCGCCTCTGATTCCCCATCTCTGAGTCACCGCCTTTGATTCGCCACCTCTGATTCCCCATCTCTGATTCCCGGACTCTGATTCCCCACCTCTGATTCCCGGCCTCTTATTCCCGGCATCTGATTCCCGGCCTCTGATTCCCAGCCTCTGATTCCCTGCTTCTGATTCTGATTCCCTGCCTCTGATTCCCCATCTGTGATTCCACACATCTGATTCCCTGCCTCTGATTCCCCACTTCTGATTCCCCGCCTCTGATTCCCCACTTCTGTTTCCCCACCTCTGATTCCCCGCCTCTGTTTCCCCATATCTAATTCCCCGCCTCTGATTCCCCAACTCTGATTCCCCGCTCTGATTCCCCAGCTCTGAATTCCCGCCTCTGATTCCCCGCATCTGATTCCCTGCCTCTGAATCCCCACCTCTGATTCCCTGCCTCTGATTCCCCATATCTGATTCCCCTCCTCTGTGTCCCTGCCTCTGATTCCCCGCCTCTGTTACCCCGCCTCTGATTCCCCGCCTCTGATTCCCCATATCTGATTCCCCGCCTCTGATTCCCCATATCTGATTCCCAGCCTCTGATTCCCCATCTCTGATTCCCGGACTCTGATTCCCCACCTCTGATTCCCGGCCTCTTATTCCCGGCATCTGATTCCCGGCCTCTGATTCCCGGCCTCTGATTCCCCGCTTCTGATTCTGATTCCCTGCCTCTGATTCCCCATCTCTGATTTCGCACATCTGATTCCCTGCCTCTGATTTCCCACCTCTGATTACTCATATCTGATTCGCCGCCTCTGTTTCCCCATATCTAATTCCCCGCCTCTGATTCCCCAACTCTGATTCCCCGCTCTGATTCCCCAGCTCTGAATCCCCGCCTCTGATTCCCCGCATCTGATTCATTGCCTCTGAATCCCCACCTCTGATTCCCTGCCTCTGATTCACAACCTCTGATTCCCCTCCTCTGATTCCCCATATCTGATTCCTCGCCTCTGATTCGCCAGCTCTGATTCATCGCCTCTGATTCCCCACCTCTGATTCCCCATCTCTGATTCACGGACTCTGATTCCCCACCTCTGATTCCCCATCTCTGATTCCGCTCATCCAATTCCATGCCTCTGATTCCCAACCTCTGATACCCCACCTCTGATTTCCCATATCTGATTCCCCGCCTCTGTTTCCCCGCCTCTGATTCCCTGCATCTGTTTCCTCATATCTGATTCCCCTCCTCTGATTCCCCAACACTGATTCCCCGCCTCTGATTCCCCAGCTCTGATTCACCACCTCTGATTCCCCGCGTCTGATTCCCCGCCTCTGATTCCCCATCTCTGATTCCCTATCTCTGATTCCCCAATTCTGATTCCCCGCCTTTGATTCACTGCCTCTGATTAACAACCTCTGATTCCCGACCTCTGATTCCCCATATCTGATTCCCTGCCTCTGTTTCCCCGCCTCTTATTCCCCGCCTCTGTTTCCCCATATCTGATTCCCGGCCTCTCATTCCCCAGCTCTGATTCCCCGCCTCTGATTCCCCATTCTGATTCCCCGCCGCTGATTCCCCAACTCTGATACCCCGCCTCTGATTCACCAGCTCTGATTCCCCGCCTCTGATTCCCCGCGTCTGATTCCCTGCCTCTGATTCCCCGCCTCTGATTCCCCATCTCTGATTCACCACCTCTGATCCCCCGCCTCTGATTACCCATGTCTGATTCCCCGCCTCTGTTTCCCCGCCTCTGAATCCCCGCCTCTGATTCCCCATATCTGATTCCCCACCTCTGATTCCCCAACTCTGATTCCCCGCCTCTGATTCCCCAGCTCTGATTCCCTGCCTCTGATTCCCCGCATCTGATTCCCCGCTTCTGATTCCCCATCTCTGAGTCACCGCCTTTGATTCGCCACCTCTGATTCCCCATCTCTGATTCCCGGACTCTGATTCCCCACCTCTGATTCCCGGCCTCTTATTGCCGGCATCGGATTCCCGGCCTCTGATTCCCAGCCTCTGATTCCCCGCTTCTGATTCTGATTCCCTGCCTCTGATTCCCCATCTGTGATTCCACACATCTGATTCCCTGCCTCTGATTCCCCACTTCTGATTCCCCGCCTCTGATTCCCCACTTCTGTTTCCCCACCTCTGATTCCCCGCCTCTGTTTCCCCATATCTAATTCCCCGCCTCTGATTCCCCAACTCTGATTCCCCGCTCTGATTCCCCAGCTCTGAATTCCCGCCTCTGATTCCCCGCATCTGATTCCCTGCCTCTGAATCCCCACCTCTGATTCCCTGCCTCTGATTCCCCATATCTGATTCCCCTCCTCTGTTTCCCTGCCTCTGATTCCCCGCCTCTGTTACCCCATATCTGATTCCCCGCCTCTGATTCCCCAACTCTGATTCTGCACATCTGATTCCCTGCCTCTTTTTCCCCACCTCTGATTCCCGGCCTCTGATTCCCGGCCTCTGATTCCCGGCCTCTCATTCCCGGCCTCTCATTCCCCGCCTCTGATTCCCGGCCTCTGATACCCCGCCTCTGATTCCCCGCCTCTGATTCCCTGCCTCTGATTCCCCATCTCTGATTCCGCACATCTGATTCCCTGCCTCTGATTCCCCGCCTCTGATTCCCCGCCTCTGATTCCCTGCCTCTGATTCCCAACCTCTGATTCCCCACCTCTGATTCCCCATATCTGATTCCCCGCCTCTGTTTCCCCGCCTCTGATTCCCCGCCTCTGATTCCCCAACTCTGATTCCCCGCCTCTGATTCCCCATCTCTGATTCCCCGCCTCTGAATCCCAACCTCTGATTCCCCACCTCTGATTCCCCATATCTGATTCCCCGCCTCTGTTTCCCCGCCTCTGATTCCCCGCCTCTGATTCCCCAACTCTGATTCCCCGCCTCTGCTTCCCCATCTCTGATTCACCGCCTTTGATTCGCCACCTCTGATTCCCCATATGTGATTCCCCGCCTCTGTTTCCCCGCCTCTGATTCCCCGCCTCTGATTCCCCATATCTCATTCCCAGCCTCTGATTCCCCATCTCTGATTCCCGGACTCTGATTCCCCACCTCTGATTCCCGGCCTCTTATTCCCGGCATCTGATTCCCGGCCTCTGATTCCCGGCCTCTGATTCCCCGCTTCTGATTCTGATTCCCTGCCTCTGATTCCCCATCTCTGATTCCGCACATCTGATTCACTGCCTCTGATTTCCCACCTCTGATTACCCATATCTGATTCCCCGCCTCTGTTTCCCCATATCTAATTCCCCGCCTCTGATTCCCCAACTCTGATTCCCCGCTCTGATTCCCCAGCTCTGAATCCCCGCCTCTGATTCCCCGCATCTGATTCACTGCCTCTGAATCCCCACCTCTGATTCCCTGCCTCTGATTCACAACCTCTGATTCCCCTCCTCTGATTCCCCATATCTGATTCCCCGCCTCCGTTTCCCTGCCTCTGATTCCCCGCCTCTGTTTCCCCATATCTGATTCCCCGTCTCTGATACCCCAACTCTGATTCCCCGCCTCTGATTCCCCAGCTCTGATTCCCCGCCTCTGACTCCCCGCGTCTGATTCCCAGCCTCTGATTCCCCATGTCTGATTTCCTGCCTCTGATTCCCCGCCTCTGATTCGCCAGCTCTGATTCATCGCCTCTGATTCCCCACCTCTGATTCCCCATATCTGATTCCCCACCTATGTTTCCCCGCCTCTGATTCCCCGCCTCTGATTCCCCATCTATGATTCCCGGACTCTGATTCCCCACCTCTGATTCCCCATCTCTGATTCAGCACATCCAATTCCATGCCTCTGATTCCCAACCTCTGACAGCCCACCTCTGATTTCCCATATCTGATTCCCCGCCTCTGTTTCCCCGCCTCTGATTCCCTGCATCTGTTTCCTCATATCTGATTCCCCTCCTCTGATTCCCCAACACTTATTCCCCGCCTCTGATTCCCCAGCACTGATTCACCACCTCTGATTCCCCGCGTCTGATTCCCCGCCTCTGATTCCCCATCTCTGATTCCCTATCTCTGATTCCCCAATTCTGATTCCCCGCCTTTGATTCACTGCCTCTGATTAACAACCTCTGATTCCCGACCTCTGATTCCCCATATCTGATTCCCCGCCTCTGTTTCCCCGCCTCTTATTCCCCGCCTCTGTTTCCCCATATCTGATTCCCGGCCTCTCATTCCCCAGCTCTGATTCCCCGCCTCTGATTCCCCATATCTGATTCCCCGCCGCTGATTCCCCAACTCTGATACCCCGCCTCTGATTCACCAGCTCTGATTCCCCGCCTCTGATTCCCCGCGTCTGATTCCCTGCCTCTGATACCCCGCCTCTGATTCCCCATCTCTGATTCACCACCTCTGATCCCACGCCTCTGATTCCCCATGTCTGATTCCCCACCTCTGTTTCCCTGCCTCTGATTCCCCGCCTCTGATTCCCCATGTCTGAATCCCCGCCTCTGATTCCCCAACTCTGATTCCCCGCCTGTGATTCGCCAGCTATGATTCCCCGCCTCTGATTCCCCGCGTCTGATTCCCTGCCTCTGATACCCCGCCTCTGATTCCCCATCTCTGATTCACCACCTCTGATCCCACGCCTCTGATTCCCCATGTCTGATTCCCCGCCTCTGTTTCCCTGCCTCTGATTCCCCGCCTCTGATTCCCCATGTCTGATTCCCCGCCTCTGATGCCCCATATCTGATTCCCCACCTCTGATTGCCCAACTCTGATTCCCCGCCTCTGATTCCCCAGCTCTCATTCCCCACCTCTGTTTCCCCGCATCTGATTCCCTGCCTCTGATTCCCCACCTCTGATTCCCCATCTCTGATTCACCACCTCTGATTCCCCACCTATGATTCCCCATATCTGATTCCCCGCCTATGTTTCCCCGCCTCTGATTCCCCGCCTCTGATTCCGCATATCTGATTCCCCACCTATGATTTCCCAACACTGATTCCCCGCCTCTGATTCGCCAGCTCTGATTCCCCGCCTCTGATTCCCCATATCTGATTCCCAGCCTCTGATTCCCCATCTCTGATTCCCGGACTCTGATTCCCCACCTCTGATTCCCGGCCTCTTATTCCCGGCATCTGATTCCCGTCCTCTGATTCCCGGCCTCTGATTCCCCGCTTCTGATTCTGATTCCCTGCCTCTGATTCCCCATCTCTGATTCCGCACATCTGATTCCCTGCCTCTGATTTCCCACCTCTGATTACCCATATCTGATTCCCCGCTTCTGTTTCCCCATATCTAATTCCCCGCCTCTGATTCCCCAACTCTGATTCCCCGCTCTGATTCCCCAGCTCTGAATCCCCGCCTCTGATTCCCCGCATCTGATTCACTGCCTCTGAATCCCCACCTCTGATTCCCTGCCTCTGATTCACAACCTCTGATTCCCCTCCTCTGATTCCCCATATCTGATTCCTCGCCTCTGTTTCCCTGCCTCTGATTCCCCGCTTCAGTTTCCCCATATCTGATTCCCCGCCTCTGATTCGCCAGCTCTGATTCATCGCCTCTGATTCCCCACCTCTGATTCCCCATATCTCATTCCCCACCTATGTTTCCCCGCCTCTGATTCCCCGCCTCTGATTCCCCATCTCTGATTCCCGGACTCTGATTCCCCACCTCTGATTCCCCATCTCTGATTCCGCACATCCAATTCCCTGCCTCTGATTCACCGCCTCTGATGCACCGCCTCTGATTCCATGCCTCTGATTCCCAACCTCTGATACCCCACCTCTGATTTCCCATATCTGATTCCCCGCCTCTGTTTCCCCGCCTCTGATTCCCTGCATCTGTTTCCTCATATCTGATTCCCCACCTATGATTTCCCAACACTGATTCCCCGCCTCTGATTCGCCAGCTCTGATTCCCCGCCTCTGATTCCCCATATCTGATTCCCAGCCTCTGATTCCCCATCTCTGATTCCCGGACTCTGATTCCCCACCTCTGATTCCCGGCCTCTTATTCCCGGCATCTGATTCCCGTCCTCTGATTCCCGGCCTCTGATTCCCCGCTTCTGATTCTGATTCCCTGCCTCTGATTCCCCATCTCTGATTCCGCACATCTGATTCCCTGCCTCTGATTTCCCACCTCTGATTACCCATATCTGATTCCCCGCTTCTGTTTCCCCATATCTAATTCCCCGTCTCTGATTCCCCAACTCTGATTCCCCGCTCTGATTCCCCAGCTCTGAATCCCCGCCTCTGATTCCCCGCATCGGATTCACTGCCTCTGAATCCCCACCTCTGATTCCCTGCCTCTGATTCACAACCTCTGATTCCCCTCCTCTGATTCCCCATATCTGATTCCTCGCCTCTGTTTCCCTGCCTCTGATTCCCCGCTTCAGTTTCCCCATATCTGATTCCCCGCCTCTGATTCGCCAGCTCTGATTCATCGCCTCTGATTCCCCACCTCTGATTCCCCATATCTCATTCCCCACCTATGTTTCCCCGCCTCTGATTCCCCGCCTCTGATTCCCCATCTCTGATTCCCGGACTCTGATTCCCCACCTCTGATTCCCCATCTCTGATTCCGCACATCCAATTCCCTGCCTCTGATTCACCGCCTCTGATGCACCGCCTCTGATTCCATGCCTCTGATTCCCAACCTCTGATACCCCACCTCTGATTTCCCATATCTGATTCCCCGCCTCTGTTTCCCCGCCTCTGATTCCCTGCATCTGTTTCCTCATATCTGATTCCCCTCCTTTGATTCCCCAACACTGATTCCCCGCCTCTGATTCCCCAGCTCTGATTCACCACCTCTGATTCCCCGCGTCTGATTCCCCGCCTCTGATTCCCCATCTCTGATTCCCTATCTCTGATTCCCCAATTCTGATTCCCCGCCTTTGATTCACTGCCTCTGATTAACAACCTCTGATTCCCGACCTCTGATTCCCCATATCTGATTCCCCGCCTCTGTTTCCCCGCCTCTTATTCCCCGCCTCTGTTTCCCCATATCTGATTCCCGGCCTCTCATTCCCCAGCTCTGATTCCCCGCCTCTGATTCCCCATATCTGATTCCCCGCCGCTGATTCCCCAACTCTGATACCCCGCCTCTGATTCACCAGCTCTGATTCCCCGCCTCTGATTCCCCGCATCTGATTCCCTGCCTCTGATTCCCCGCCTCTGATTCCCCATCTCTGATTCACCACCTCTGATCCCCCGCCTCTGATTACCCATGTCTGATTCCCCGCCTCTGTTTCCCCACCTCAGAATCCCCGCCTCTGATTCCCCATATCTGATTCCCCACCTCTGATTCCCCAACTCTGATTCCCCGCCTGTGATTCGCCAGCTATGATTCCCCGCCTCTGATTCCCCGCGTCTGATTCCCTGCCTGTGATTCCCTGCGTCTGATTCCCCACCTCTGTTACCCCGCCTCTGATTCCCCGCCTCTGATTCCCCATATCTGATTCCCCGCCTCTGATTCGCCATATCTCATTCCCAGCCTCTGATTCCCCATCTCTGATTCCCGGACTCTGATTCCCCACCTCTGATTCCCGGCCTCTTATTCCCGGCATCTGATTCCCGGCCTCTGATTCCCGGCCTCTGATTCCCCGCTTCTGATTCTGATTCCCTGCCTCTGATTCCCCATCTCTGATTCCGCACATCTGATTCCCTGCCTCTGATTTCCCACCTCTGATTACCCATATCTGATTCCCCGCCTCTGTTTCCCCATATCTAATTCCCCGCCTCTGATTCCCCAACTCTGATTCCCCGCTCTGATTCCCCAGCTCTGAATCCCCGCCTCTGATTCCCCACCTCTGATTCCCTTCCTCTGATTCACAACCTCTGATTCCCCTCCTCTGATTCCCCATATCTGATTCCTCGCCTCTGATTCGCCAGCTCTGATTCATCGCCTCTGATTCCCCACCTCTGATTCCCCATATCTGATTCCCCACCTATGTTTCCCCGCCTCTGATTCCCCGCCTCTGATTCCCCATCTCTGATTCCCGGACTGATTCCCCACCTCTGATTCCCCATCTCTGATTCCGCTCATCCAATTCCATGCCTCTGATTCCCAACCTCTGATACCCCACCTCTGATTTCCCATATCTGATTCCCCGCCTCTGTTTCCCCGCCTCTGATTCCCTGCATCTGTTTCCTCATATCTGATTCCCCTCCTCTGATTCCCCAACACTGATTCCCCGCCTCTGATTCCCCAGCTCTGATTCACCACCTCTGATTCCCCGCGTCTGATTCCCCGCCTCTGATTCCCCATCTCTGATTCCCTATCTCTGATTCCCCAGTTCTGATTCCCCGCCTTTGATTCACTGCCTCTGATTAACAACCTCTGATTCCCGACCTCTGATTCCCCATATCTGATTCCCCGCCTCTGTTTCCCCGCCTCTTATTCCCCGCCTCTGTTTCCCCATATCTGATTCCCGGCCTCTCATTCCCCAGCTCTGATTCCCCGCCTCTGATTCCCCATATCTGATTCCCCGCCGCTGATTCCCCAACTCTGATACCCCGCCTCTGATTCACCAACTCTGATTCCCCGCCTCTGATTCCCCGCGTCTGATTCCCTGCCTCTGATTCCCCGCCTCTGATTCCCCATCTCTGATTCACCACCTCTGATCCCCCGCCTCTGATTACCCATGTCTGATTCCCCGCCTCTGTTTCCCCGCCTCTGAATCCCCGCCTCTGATTCCCCATATCTGATTCCCCACCTCTGATTCCCCAACTCTGATTCCCCGCCTGTGATTCGCCAGCTATGATTCCCCACCTCTGATTCCCCGCGTCTGATTCCCTGCCTGTGATTCCCTGCGTCTGATTCCCCACCTCTGTTACCCCGCCTCTGATTCCCCGCCTCTGATTCCCCATATCTGATTCCCCTCCTCTGTTTCCCCAACTCTGATTCCCCGCCTCTGATTCCCCAGCTCTGATTCCCTGCCTCTGATTCCCCGCATCTGATTCCCCATCTCTGAGTCACCGCCTTTGATTCGCCACCTCTGATTCCCCATCTCTGATTCCCGGACTCTGATTCCCCACCTCTGATTCCCGGCCTCTTATTCCCGGCATCTGATTCCCGGCCTCTGAATCCCAGCCTCTGATTCCCCGCTTCTGATTCTGATTCCCTGCCTCTGATTCCCCATCTGTGATTCCACACATCTGATTCCCTGCCTCTGTTTCCCCACTTCTGATTCCCCGCCTCTGATTCCCCACTTCTGTTTCCCCACCTCTGATTCCCCGCCTCTGTTTCCCCATATCTAATTCCCCGCCTCTGATTCCCCAACTCTGATTCCCCGCTCTGATTCCCCAGCTCTGAATTCCCGCCTCTGATTCCCCGCATCTGATTCCCTGCCTCTGAATCCCCACCTCTGATTCCCTGCCTCTGATTCCCCATATCTGATTCCCCTCCTCTGTTTCCCTGCCTCTGATTCCCCGCCTCTGTTACCCCATATCTGATTCCCCGCCTCTGATTCCCCAACTCTGATTCTGCACATCTGATTCCCTGCCTCTTTTTCCCCACCTCTGATTCCCGGCCTCTGATTCCCGGCCTCTGATTCCCGGCCTCTCATTCCCTGCCTCTCATTCCCCGCCTCTGATTCCCGGCCTCTGATTCCCCGCCTCTGATTCCCCGCCTCTGATTCCCTGCCTCTGATTCCCCATCTCTGATTCCGCACATCTGATTCCCTGCCTCTGATTCCCCGCCTCTGATTCCCCGCCTCTGATTCCCTGCCTCTGATTCCCAACCTCTGATTCCCCACCTCTGATTCCCCATATCTGATTCCCCGCTTCTGTTTCCCCGCCTCTGATTCCCCGCCTCTGATTCCCCAACTCTGATTCCCCGCCTCTGATTCCCCATCTCTGATTCCCCGCCTCTGAATCCCAACCTCTGATTCCCCACCTCTGATTCCCCATATCTGATTCCCCGCCTCTGTTTCCCCGCCTCTGATTCCCCGCCTCTGATTCCCCAACTCTGATTCCCCGCCTCTGCTTCCCCATCTCTGATTCACCGCCTTTGATTCGCCACCTCTGATTCCCCATATGTGATTCCCCGCCTCTGTTTCCCCGCCTCTGATTCCCCGCCTCTGATTCCCCATATCTCATTCCCAGCCTCTGATTCCCCATCTCTGATTCCCGGACTCTGATTCCTCACCTCTGATTCCCGGCCTCTTATTCCCGGCATCTGATTCCCGGCCTCTGATTCCCGGCCTCTGATTCCCCGCTTCTGATTCTGATTCCCTGCCTCTGATTCCCCATCTCTGATTCCGCACATCTGATTCACTGCCTCTGATTTCCCACCTCTGATTACCCATATCTGATTCCCCGCCTCTGTTTCCCCATATCTAATTCCCCGCCTCTGATTCCCCAACTCTGATTCCCCGCTCTGATTCCCCAGCTCTGAATCCCCGCCTCTGATTCCCCGCATCTGATTCACTGCCTCTGAATCCCCACCTCTGATTCCCTGCCTCTGATTCACAACCTCTGATTCCCCTCCTCTGATTCCCCATATCTGATTCCTCGCCTCTGTTTCCCTGCCTCTGATTCCCCGCTTCAGTTTCCCCATATCTGATTCCCCGCCTCTGATGCACCGCCTCTGATTCCATGCCTCTGATTCCCAACCTCTGATACCCCACTTCTGATTTCCCATATCTGATTCCCCGCCTCTGTTTCCCCGCCTCTGATTCCCTGCATCTGCTTCCTCATATCTGATTCCCCTCCTTTGATTCCCCAACACTGATTCCCCGCCTCTGATTCCCCAGCTCTGATTCACCACCTCTGATTCCCCGCGTCTGATTCCCCGCCTCTGATTCCCCATCTCTGATTCCCTATCTCTGATTCCCCAATTCTGATTCCCCGCCTTTGATTCACTGCCTCTGATTAACAACCTCTGATTCCCGACCTCTGATTCCCCATATCTGATTCCCCGCCTCTGTTTCCCCGCCTCTTATTCCCCGCCTCTGTTTCCCCATATCTGATTCCCGGCCTCTCATTCCCCAGCTCTGATTCCCCGCCTCTGATTCCCCATATCTGATTCCCCGCCGCTGATTCCCCAACTCTGATACCCCGCCTCTGATTCACCAGCTCTGATTCCCCGCCTCTGATTCCCCGCATCTGATTCCCTGCCTCTGATTCCCCGCCTCTGATTCCCCATCTCTGATTCACCACCTCTGATCCCCCGCCTCTGATTACCCATGTCTGATTCCCCGCCTCTGTTTCCCCACCTCAGAATCCCCGCCTCTGATTCCCCATATCTGATTCCCCACCTCTGATTCCCCAACTCTGATTCCCCGCCTGTGATTCGCCAGCTATGATTCCCCGCCTCTGATTCCCCGCGTCTGATTCCCTGCCTGTGATTCCCTGCGTCTGATTCCCCACCTCTGTTACCCCGCCTCTGATTCCCCGCCTCTGATTCCCCATATCTGATTCCCCGCCTCTGATTCGCCATATCTCATTCCCAGCCTCTGATTCCCCATCTCTGATTCCCGGACTCTGATTCCCCACCTCTGATTCCCGGCCTCTTATTCCCGGCATCTGATTCCCGGCCTCTGATTCCCGGCCTCTGATTCCCCGCTTCTGATTCTGATTCCCTGCCTCTGATTCCCCATCTCTGATTCCGCACATCTGATTCCCTGCCTCTGATTTCCCACCTCTGATTACCCATATCTGATTCCCCGCCTCTGTTTCCCCATATCTAATTCCCCGCCTCTGATTCCCCAACTCTGATTCCCCGCTCTGATTCCCCAGCTCTGAATCCCCGCCTCTGATTCCCCGCATCTGATTCACTGCCTCTGAATCCCCACCTCTGATTCCCTGCCTCTGATTCACAACCTCTGATTCCCCTCCTCTGATTCCCCATATCTGATTCCTCGCCTCTGATTCGCCAGCTCTGATTCATCGCCTCTGATTCCCCACCTCTGATTCCCCATATCTGATTCCCCACCTATGTTTCCCCGCCTCTGATTCCCCGCCTCTGATTCCCCATCTCTGATTCCCGGACTCTGATTCCCCACCTCTGATTCCCCATCTCTGATTCCGCTCATCCAATTCCATGCCTCTGATTCCCAACCTCTGATACCCCACCTCTGATTTCCCATATCTGATTCCCCGCCTCTGTTTCCCCGCCTCTGATTCCCTGCATCTGTTTCCTCATATCTGATTCCCCTCCTCTGATTCCCCAACACTGATTCCCCGCCTCTGATTCCCCAGCTCTGATTCACCACCTCTGATTCCCCGCGTCTGATTCCCCGCCTCTGATTCCCCATCTCTGATTCCCTATCTCTGATTCCCCAGTTCTGATTCCCCGCCTTTGATTCACTGCCTCTGATTAACAACCTCTGATTCCCGACCTCTGATTCCCCATATCTGATTCCCCGCCTCTGTTTCCCCGCCTCTTATTCCCCGCCTCTGTTTCCCCATATCTGATTCCCGGCCTCTCATTCCCCAGCTCTGATTCCCCGCCTCTGATTCCCCATATCTGATTCCCCGCCGCTGATTCCCCAACTCTGATACCCCGCCTCTGATTCACCAACTCTGATTCCCCGCCTCTGATTCCCCGCGTCTGATTCCCTGCCTCTGATTCCCCGCCTCTGATTCCCCATCTCTGATTCACCACCTCTGATCCCCCGCCTCTGATTACCCATGTCTGATTCCCCGCCTCTGTTTCCCCGCCTCTGAATCCCCGCCTCTGATTCCCCATATCTGATTCCCCACCTCTGATTCCCCAACTCTGATTCCCCGCCTGTGATTCGCCAGCTATGATTCCCCACCTCTGATTCCCCGCGTCTGATTCCCTGCCTGTGATTCCCTGCGTCTGATTCCCCACCTCTGTTACCCCGCCTCTGATTCCCCGCCTCTGATTCCCCATATCTGATTCCCCTCCTCTGTTTCCCCAACTCTGATTCCCCGCCTCTGATTCCCCAGCTCTGATTCCCTGCCTCTGATTCCCCGCATCTGATTCCCCATCTCTGAGTCACCGCCTTTGATTCGCCACCTCTGATTCCCCATCTCTGATTCCCGGACTCTGATTCCCCACCTCTGATTCCCGGCCTCTTATTCCCGGCATCTGATTCCCGGCCTCTGAATCCCAGCCTCTGATTCCCCGCTTCTGATTCTGATTCCCTGCCTCTGATTCCCCATCTGTGATTCCACACATCTGATTCCCTGCCTCTGTTTCCCCACTTCTGATTCCCCGCCTCTGATTCCCCACTTCTGTTTCCCCACCTCTGATTCCCCGCCTCTGTTTCCCCATATCTAATTCCCCGCCTCTGATTCCCCAACTCTGATTCCCCGCTCTGATTCCCCAGCTCTGAATTCCCGCCTCTGATTCCCCGCATCTGATTCCCTGCCTCTGAATCCCCACCTCTGATTCCCTGCCTCTGATTCCCCATATCTGATTCCCCTCCTCTGTTTCCCTGCCTCTGATTCCCCGCCTCTGTTACCCCATATCTGATTCCCCGCCTCTGATTCCCCAACTCTGATTCTGCACATCTGATTCCCTGCCTCTTTTTCCCCACCTCTGATTCCCGGCCTCTGATTCCCGGCCTCTGATTCCCGACCTCTCATTCCCTGCCTCTCATTCCCCGCCTCTGATTCCCGGCCTCTGATTCCCCGCCTCTGATTCCCCGCCTCTGATTCCCTGCCTCTGATTCCCCATCTCTGATTCCGCACATCTGATTCCCTGCATCTGATTCCCCGCCTCTGATTCCCCGCCTCTGATTCCCTGCCTCTGATTCCCAACCTCTGATTCCCCACCTCTGATTCCCCATATCTGATTCCCCGCTTCTGTTTCCCCGCCTCTGATTCCCCGCCTCTGATTCCCCAACTCTGATTCCCCGCCTCTGATTCCCCATCTCTGATTCCCCGCCTCTGAATCCCAACCTCTGATTCCCCACCTCTGATTCCCCATATCTGATTCCCCGCCTCTGTTTCCCCGCCTCTGATTCCCCGCCTCTGATTCCCCAACTCTGATTCCCCGCCTCTGCTTCCCCATCTCTGATTCACCGCCTTTGATTCGCCACCTCTGATTCCCCATATGTGATTCCCCGCCTCTGTTTCCCCGCCTCTGATTCCCCGCCTCTGATTCCCCATATCTCATTCCCAGCCTCTGATTCCCCATCTCTGATTCCCGGACTCTGATTCCCCACCTCTGATTCCCGGCCACTTATTCCCGGCATCTGATTCCCGGCCTCTGATTCCCGGCCTCTGATTCCCCGCTTCTGATTCTGATTCCCTGCCTCTGATTCCCCATCTCTGATTCCGCACATCTGATTCACTGCCTCTGATTTCCCACCTCTGATTACCCATATCTGATTCCCCGCCTCTGTTTCCCCATATCTAATTCCCCGCCTCTGATTCCCCAACTCTGATTCCCCGCTCTGATTCCCCAGCTCTGAATCCCCGCCTCTGATTCCCCGCATCTGATTCACTGCCTCTGAATCCCCACCTCTGATTCCCTGCCTCTGATTCACAACCTCTGATTCCCCTCCTCTGATTCCCCATATCTGATTCCCCGCCTCCGTTTCCCTGCCTCTGATTCCCCGCCTCTGTTTCCCCATATCTGATTCCCCGCCTCTGATACCCCAACTCTGATTCCCCGCCTCTGATTCCCCAGCTCTGATTCCCCGCGTCTGACTCCCCGCGTCTGATTCCCAGCCTCTGATTCCCCATGTCTGATTTCCTGCCTCTGATTCCCCACCTCTGATTCGCCAGCTCTGATTCATCGCCTCTGATTCCCCACCTCTGATTCCCCATATCTGATTCCCCACCTATGTTTCCCCGCCTCTGATTCCCCGCCTCTGATTCCCCATCTATGATTCCCGGACTCTGATTCCCCACCTCTGATTCCCCATCTCTGATTCAGCACATCCAATTCCATGCCTCTGATTCCCAACCTCTGATAGCCCACCTCTGATTTCCCATATCTGATTCCCCGCCTCTGTTTCCCCGCCTCTGATTCCCTGCATCTGTTTCCTCATATCTGATTCCCCTCCTCTGATTCCCCAACACTGATTCCCCGCCTCTGATTCCCCAGCTCTGATTCACCACCTCTGATTCCCCGCGTCTGATTCCCCGCCTCTGATTCCCCATCTCTGATTCCCTATCTCTGATTCCCCAATTCTGATTCCCCGCCTTTGATTCACTGCCTCTGATTAACAACCTCTGATTCCCGACCTCTGATTCCCCATATCTGATTCCCCGCCTCTGATTAACAACCTCTGATTCCCGACCTCTGATTCCCCATATCTGATTCCCCGCCTCTGTTTCCCCGCCTCTTATTCCCCGCCTCTGTTTCCCCATATCTGATTCCCGGCCTCTCATTCCCCAGCTCTGATTCCCCGCCTCTGATTCCCCATATCTGATTCCCCGCCGCTGATTCCCCAACTCTGATACCCCGCCTCTGATTCACCAGCTCTGATTCCCCGCCTCTGATTCCCCGCATCTGATTCCCTGCCTCTGATTCCCCGCCTCTGATTCCCCATCTCTGATTCACCACCTCTGATCCCCCGCCTCTGATTACCCATGTCTGATTCCCCGCCTCTGTTTCCCCACCTCAGAATCCCCGCCTCTGATTCCCCATATCTGATTCCCCACCTCTGATTCCCCAACTCTGATTCCCCGCCTGTGATTCGCCAGCTATGATTCCCCGCCTCTGATTCCCCGCGTCTGATTCCCTGCCTGTGATTCCCTGCGTCTGATTCCCCACCTCTGTTACCCCGCCTCTGATTCCCCGCCTCTGATTCCCCATATCTGATTCCCCGCCTCTGATTCGCCATATCTCATTCCCAGCCTCTGATTCCCCATCTCTGATTCCCGGACTCTGATTCCCCACCTCTGATTCCCGGCCTCTTATTCCCGGCATCTGATTCCCGGCCTCTGATTCCCGGCCTCTGATTCCCCGCTTCTGATTCTGATTCCCTGCCTCTGATTCCCCATCTCTGATTCCGCACATCTGATTCCCTGCCTCTGATTTCCCACCTCTGATTACCCATATCTGATTCCCCGCCTCTGTTTCCCCATATCTAATTCCCCGCCTCTGATTCCCCAACTCTGATTCCCCGCTCTGATTCCCCAGCTCTGAATCCCCGCCTCTGATTCCCCGCATCTGATTCACTGCCTCTGAATCCCCACCTCTGATTCCCTGCCTCTGATTCACAACCTCTGATTCCCCTCCTCTGATTCCCCATATCTGATTCCTCGCCTCTGATTCGCCAGCTCTGATTCATCGCCTCTGATTCCCCACCTCTGATTCCCCATATCTGATTCCCCACCTATGTTTCCCCGCCTCTGATTCCCCGCCTCTGATTCCCCATCTCTGATTCCCGGACTCTGATTCCCCACCTCTGATTCCCCATCTCTGATTCCGCTCATCCAATTCCATGCCTCTGATTCCCAACCTCTGATACCCCACCTCTGATTTCCCATATCTGATTCCCCGCCTCTGTTTCCCCGCCTCTGATTCCCTGCATCTGTTTCCTCATATCTGATTCCCCTCCTCTGATTCCCCAACACTGATTCCCCGCCTCTGATTCCCCAGCTCTGATTCACCACCTCTGATTCCCCGCGTCTGATTCCCCGCCTCTGATTCCCCATCTCTGATTCCCTATCTCTGATTCCCCAGTTCTGATTCCCCGCCTTTGATTCACTGCCTCTGATTAACAACCTCTGATTCCCGACCTCTGATTCCCCATATCTGATTCCCCGCCTCTGTTTCCCCGCCTCTTATTCCCCGCCTCTGTTTCCCCATATCTGATTCCCGGCCTCTCATTCCCCAGCTCTGATTCCCCGCCTCTGATTCCCCATATCTGATTCCCCGCCGCTGATTCCCCAACTCTGATACCCCGCCTCTGATTCACCAACTCTGATTCCCCGCCTCTGATTCCCCGCGTCTGATTCCCTGCCTCTGATTCCCCGCCTCTGATTCCCCATCTCTGATTCACCACCTCTGATCCCCCGCCTCTGATTACCCATGTCTGATTCCCCGCCTCTGTTTCCCCGCCTCTGAATCCCCGCCTCTGATTCCCCATATCTGATTCCCCACCTCTGATTCCCCAACTCTGATTCCCCGCCTGTGATTCGCCAGCTATGATTCCCCACCTCTGATTCCCCGCGTCTGATTCCCTGCCTGTGATTCCCTGCGTCTGATTCCCCACCTCTGTTACCCCGCCTCTGATTCCCCGCCTCTGATTCCCCATATCTGATTCCCCTCCTCTGTTTCCCCAACTCTGATTCCCCGCCTCTGATTCCCCAGCTCTGATTCCCTGCCTCTGATTCCCCGCATCTGATTCCCCATCTCTGAGTCACCGCCTTTGATTCGCCACCTCTGATTCCCCATCTCTGATTCCCGGACTCTGATTCCCCACCTCTGATTCCCGGCCTCTTATTCCCGGCATCTGATTCCCGGCCTCTGAATCCCAGCCTCTGATTCCCCGCTTCTGATTCTGATTCCCTGCCTCTGATTCCCCATCTGTGATTCCACACATCTGATTCCCTGCCTCTGTTTCCCCACTTCTGATTCCCCGCCTCTGATTCCCCACTTCTGTTTCCCCACCTCTGATTCCCCGCCTCTGTTTCCCCATATCTAATTCCCCGCCTCTGATTCCCCAACTCTGATTCCCCGCTCTGATTCCCCAGCTCTGAATTCCCGCCTCTGATTCCCCGCATCTGATTCCCTGCCTCTGAATCCCCACCTCTGATTCCCTGCCTCTGATTCCCCATATCTGATTCCCCTCCTCTGTTTCCCTGCCTCTGATTCCCCGCCTCTGTTACCCCATATCTGATTCCCCGCCTCTGATTCCCCAACTCTGATTCTGCACATCTGATTCCCTGCCTCTTTTTCCCCACCTCTGATTCCCGGCCTCTGATTCCCGGCCTCTGATTCCCGACCTCTCATTCCCTGCCTCTCATTCCCCGCCTCTGATTCCCGGCCTCTGATTCCCCGCCTCTGATTCCCCGCCTCTGATTCCCTGCCTCTGATTCCCCATCTCTGATTCCGCACATCTGATTCCCTGCATCTGATTCCCCGCCTCTGATTCCCCGCCTCTGATTCCCTGCCTCTGATTCCCAACCTCTGATTCCCCACCTCTGATTCCCCATATCTGATTCCCCGCTTCTGTTTCCCCGCCTCTGATTCCCCGCCTCTGATTCCCCAACTCTGATTCCCCGCCTCTGATTCCCCATCTCTGATTCCCCGCCTCTGAATCCCAACCTCTGATTCCCCACCTCTGATTCCCCATATCTGATTCCCCGCCTCTGTTTCCCCGCCTCTGATTCCCCGCCTCTGATTCCCCAACTCTGATTCCCCGCCTCTGCTTCCCCATCTCTGATTCACCGCCTTTGATTCGCCACCTCTGATTCCCCATATGTGATTCCCCGCCTCTGTTTCCCCGCCTCTGATTCCCCGCCTCTGATTCCCCATATCTCATTCCCAGCCTCTGATTCCCCATCTCTGATTCCCGGACTCTGATTCCCCACCTCTGATTCCCGGCCACTTATTCCCGGCATCTGATTCCCGGCCTCTGATTCCCGGCCTCTGATTCCCCGCTTCTGATTCTGATTCCCTGCCTCTGATTCCCCATCTCTGATTCCGCACATCTGATTCACTGCCTCTGATTTCCCACCTCTGATTACCCATATCTGATTCCCCGCCTCTGTTTCCCCATATCTAATTCCCCGCCTCTGATTCCCCAACTCTGATTCCCCGCTCTGATTCCCCAGCTCTGAATCCCCGCCTCTGATTCCCCGCATCTGATTCACTGCCTCTGAATCCCCACCTCTGATTCCCTGCCTCTGATTCACAACCTCTGATTCCCCTCCTCTGATTCCCCATATCTGATTCCCCGCCTCCGTTTCCCTGCCTCTGATTCCCCGCCTCTGTTTCCCCATATCTGATTCCCCGCCTCTGATACCCCAACTCTGATTCCCCGCCTCTGATTCCCCAGCTCTGATTCCCCGCGTCTGACTCCCCGCGTCTGATTCCCAGCCTCTGATTCCCCATGTCTGATTTCCTGCCTCTGATTCCCCACCTCTGATTCGCCAGCTCTGATTCATCGCCTCTGATTCCCCACCTCTGATTCCCCATATCTGATTCCCCACCTATGTTTCCCCGCCTCTGATTCCCCGCCTCTGATTCCCCATCTATGATTCCCGGACTCTGATTCCCCACCTCTGATTCCCCATCTCTGATTCAGCACATCCAATTCCATGCCTCTGATTCCCAACCTCTGATAGCCCACCTCTGATTTCCCATATCTGATTCCCCGCCTCTGTTTCCCCGCCTCTGATTCCCTGCATCTGTTTCCTCATATCTGATTCCCCTCCTCTGATTCCCCAACACTGATTCCCCGCCTCTGATTCCCCAGCTCTGATTCACCACCTCTGATTCCCCGCGTCTGATTCCCCGCCTCTGATTCCCCATCTCTGATTCCCTATCTCTGATTCCCCAATTCTGATTCCCCGCCTTTGATTCACTGCCTCTGATTAACAACCTCTGATTCCCGACCTCTGATTCCCCATATCTGATTCCCCGCCTCTGTTTCCCCACCTCTTATTCCCCGCCTCTGTTTCCCCATATCTGATTCCCGGCCTCTCATTCCCCAGCTCTGATTCCCCGCCTCTGATTCCCCATATCTGATTCCCCGCCGCTGATTCCCCAACTCTGATACCCCGCCTCTGATTCACCAGCTCTGATTCCCCGCCTCTGATTCCCTGCGTCTGATTCCCTGCCTCTGATACCCCGCATCTGATTCCCCATCTCTGATTCACCACCTCTGATCCCACGCCTCTGATTCCCCATGTCTGATTCCCCGCCTCTGTTTCCCTGCCTCTGATTCCCCGCCTCTGATTCCCCATGTCTGAATCCCCGCCTCTGATTCCCCAACTCTGATTCCCCGCCTGTGATTCGCCAGCTATGATTCCCCGCCTCTGATTCCCCGCGTCTGATTCCCTGCCTCTTATACCCCGCCTCTGATTCCCCATCTCTGATTCACCACCTCTGATCCCACGCCTCTGATTCCCCATGTCTGATTCCCCGCCTCTGTTTCCCTGCCTCTGATTCCCCGCCTCTGATTCCCCATGTCTGATTCCCCGCCTCTGATGCCCCATATCTGATTCCCCTCCTCTGATTGCCCAACTCTGATTCCCCGCCTCTGATTCCCCAGCTCTCATTCCCCACCTCTGTTTCCCCACATCTGATTCCCTGCCTTTGATTCCCCACCTCTGATTCCCCATCTCTGATTCACCACCTCTGATTCCCCACCTATGATTCCCCATATCTGATTCCCCGCCTCTGTTTCCCCGCCTCTGATTCCCCGCCTCTGATTCCGCATATCTGATTCCCCACCTATGATTTCCCAACACTGATTCCCCGCCTCTGATTCGCCAGCTCTGATTCCCCGCCTCTGATTCCCCATATCTGATTCCCCGCCGCTGATTCCCCAACTTTGATACCCCGCCTCTGATTCCCCAGCTCTGATTCCCCGCCTCTGATTCCCCGCGTCTGATTCCCTGCCTCTGATTCCCCGCCTCTGATTCCCCATCTCTGATTCACCACCTCTGATCCCCCACCTCTGATTACCCATGACTGATTCCCCGCCTCTGTTTCCCCGCCTCTGAATCCCCGCCTCTGATTCGCCATATCTGATTCCCAGCCTCTGATTCCCCAACTCTGATTCCCCGCCTGTGATTCGCCAGCTATGATTCCCCGCCTCTGATTCCCCGCGTCTGATTCCCTGCCTGTGATTCCCTGCCTCTGATTCCCCACCTCTGTTACCCCGCCTCTGATTCCCCGCCTCTGATTCCCCATATATGATTCCACTCCTCTGATTCCCCAACTCTGATTCCCCGCCTCTGATTCCCCAGCTCTGATTCCCTGCCTCTGATTCCCCGCATCTGATTCCCTGCCTCTGATTCCCCATCTCTGATTCCCCGCGTCTGATTCCCTGCCTCTGATTCCCCATCTCTGATTCACCGCCTTTGATTCGCCACCTCTGATTCCCCGCCTCTGATTCCCCATATATGATTCCCCGCCTCTGATTCCCCAACTCTGATTCCCCGCCTCTGATTCCCCAGGTCTGATTCCCCGCCTCTGATTCCACGTGTTTGATTACCTGCCTCTGATTCCCCGCCTCTGCTTCCCAATCTCTGATTCACCGCCTTTGATTCGCCACCTCTGATTCCCCATATGTGATTCCCCTCCTCTGTTTCCCCGCCTCTGATTCCCCGCCTCTGATTTCCCATGTCTCATTCCCCGCCTCTGATTCCCCGCATCTGATTCCCTGCCTCTGAATACCCACCTCTGATTCCCTGCCTCTGATTCCCAACCTCTGATTCCCCTCCTCTGATTCCCCATATCTGATTCCCCGCCTCCGTTTCCCTGCCTCTGATTAACTGCCTCTGTTTCCCCATATCTGATTCCCCGCCTCTGATTCCCCAACTCTGATTCCCCGCCTCTGATTCCACAGCTCTGATTCCCCGCATCTGATTCCCCGCGTCTGATTCCCAGCCTCTGATTCCCCATGTCTGATTTCCTGCCTCTGATTCCCCGCCTCTGATTCGCCATCTCTGATTCATCGCCTCTGATTCCCCACCTCTGATTCCCCATATCTTATTCCCCACCTATGTTTCCCCGCCTCTGATTCCCCGCCTCTGATTCCCCATCTCTGATTCCCGGACTCTGATTCACCACCTCTGATTCCCTATCTCTGATTCCGCACATCCGATTCCCTGCCTCTGATTCCCCGCCTCTGATGGCCCGCCTCTGATTCCCAACCTCTGATTCCCCTCCTCTGATTCCCCATATCTGATTCCCCGCCTCCGTTTCCCTGCCTCTGATTCCCCGCCTCTGTTTCCCCATATCTGATTCCCCGCCTCTGATTCCCCAACTCTGATTCCCCGCCTCTGATTCCCCAGCTCTGATTCCCCGCCTCTGATTCCCCGCGTCTGATTCCCAGCCTCTGATTCCCCATGTCTTATTCCCCGCCTCTGATTCCCCGCCTCTGATTCGCCATCTCTGATTCATCGCCTCTGATTCCCCACCTCTGATTCCCCATATCTGATTCCCACCTATGTTTCCCCGCCTCTGATGCCCCGCCTCTGATTCCATGCCTCTGATTCCCAACCTCCGATTCCCCACCTCTGATTCCCCATATCTGATTCCCCGCCTCTGTTTCCCCGCCTCTGATTCCCTGCCTCTGTTTCCTCATATCTGATTCCCCGCCTCTGATTCCCCAACACTGATTCCCCTCCTCTGATACCCCAGCTCTGATTCACCACCTCTGATTCCCCGCGTCTGATTCCCCGCCTCTGATTCCCCATCTCTGATTCCCTATCTCTGATTCCCCAATTCTGATTCCCCTCCTTTGATTCCCTGCCTCTGATTCCCAACCTCTGATTCCCCACCTCTGATTCCCCATATCTGATTCCCCGCCTCTGTTTCCCCGCCTCTTATTCCCCGCCTCTGTTTCCCTATATCTGATTCCCGGCCTCTCATTCCCCAGCTCTGATTCCCCGCCTCTGATTCCCCATATCTGATTCCCCGCCGCTGATTCCCCAACTCTGATTCCCCAGCTCTGATTCCCCGCCTCTGATTCCCCGCGTCTGAATCCCTGCCTCTGATTCCCCGCCTCTGATTCCCCATCTCTGATTCACCACCTCTGATCCCCCGCCTCTGATTCCCCATGTCTGATTCACCGCCTCTGTTTCCCCACCTCTGATTCCCCGCCTCTGATTCCCCATATCTGATTCCCCGCCTCTGATTCCCCAACTCTGATTCCCCGCCTATGATTCGCCAGCTATGATTCCCCGCCTCTGATTCCCAACGTCTGTTTCCCTGCCTGTGATTCCCTGCCTCTTATTCCCCGCCTCTGATTCCCCGCATCTGATTCCCAACCTCTGATTCCCCTCCTCTGATTCCCCATATCTGATTCCCCGCCTCCATTTCCCTGCCTCTGATTCCCCGCCTCTGTTACCCCATATCTGATTCCCCGCCTCTGATTCCCCAATTCTGATTCTGCACATCTGATTCCCTGCCTCTTATTCCCCACCTCTAATTCCCGGCCTCTGATTCCCGGCCTCTGATTCCCCACCTCTGATTCCCCATATCTGATTCCCAACACTGATTCCCCAACTCTGATTCCCCGCCTCTGATTCCCCAGGTCTGATTCCCCGCCTCTGATTCCACGTGTTTGATTACCTGCCTCTGATTCCCCGCCTCTGCTTCCCCATATCTCATTCCCCGCCTCTGATTCGCCGCATCTGATTCCCTGCCTCTGAATCCCCACCTCTGATTCCCTGCCTCTGATTCCCCACCTCTGATTCCCGGCCTCTGATTCCCGGCCTCTGATTCGAGACCTCTCATTCCCGGCCTCTGATTCCCGGCCTCTGATTCCCCGCCTTTGATTCCCCGACTCTGATTCCCTGCCTCTGATTCCCCATCTCTGATTCTGCACATCTGATTCCCTGCCTCTTATTCCCCACCTCTGATTCCCGGCCTCTGATTCCCGGCCTCTGATTCCCGGCCTCTCATTCCCGGCCTCTCATTCCCGGCCTCTGATTCCCAGCCTCTGATTCCCCGCCTCTGATTCCCCGCCTCTGTTTCCCTGCCTCTGATTCCCCATCTCTGATTCCGCACATCTGATTCCCTGCCTCTGATTCCCAACGTCTGTTTCCCTGCCTGTGATTCCCTGCCTCTTATTCCCCGCCTCTGATTCCCCGCATCTGATTCCCAACCTCTGATTCCCCTCCTCTGATTCCCCATATCTGATTCCCCGCCTCCATTTCCCTGCCTCTGATTCCCCGCCTCTGTTACCCCATATCTGATTCCCCGCCTCTGATTCCCCAATTCTGATTCTGCACATCTGATTCCCTGCCTCTTATTCCCCACCTCTAATTCCCGGCCTCTGATTCCCGGCCTCTGATTCCCCACCTCTGATTCCCCATATCAGATTCCCGCCACTGATTCCCCAACTCTGATTCCCCGCCTCTGATTCCCCAGGTCTGATTCCCCGCCTCTGATTCCACGTGTTTGATTACCTGCCTCTGATTCCCCGCCTCTGCTTCCCCATATCTCATTCCCCGCCTCTGATTCGCCGCATCTGATTCCCTGCCTCTGAATCCCCACCTCTGATTCCCTGCCTCTGATTCCCCACCTCTGATTCCCGGCCTCTGATTCCCGGCCTCTGATTCGAGACCTCTCATTCCCGGCCTCTGATTCCCGGCCTCTGATTCCCCGCCTCTGATTCCCCGACTCTGATTCCCTGCCTCTGATTCCCCATCTCTGATTCTGCACATCTGATTCCCTGCCTCTTATTCCCCACCTCTGATTCCCGGCCTCTGATTCCCGGCCTCTGATTCCCGGCCTCTCATTCCCGGCCTCTCATTCCCGGCCTCTGATTCCCAGCCTCTGATTCCCCGCCTCTGATTCCCCGCCTCTGTTTCCCTGCCTCCGATTCCCCATCTCTGATTCCGCACATCTGATTCCCTGCCTCTGATTCCCTGCCTCTGATTCCCTGCCTCTGATTCCCTGCCTCTGAATCCCAACCTCTGATTCCCCACCTCTGATTCCCCATATCTGATTCCCCGCCTCTGTTTCCCTGCCTCTGATTCCCCGCCTCTGCTTCCCCATATCTCATTCCCCGCCTCTGATTCGCCGCATCTGATTCCCTGCCTCTGAATCCCCACCTCTGATTCCCGGCCTCTGATTCCCGGCCTCTGATTCGAGACCTCTCATTCCCGGCCTCTGATTCCCGGCCTCTGATTCCCGGCCTCTGATTCCCCGACTCTGATTACCTGCCTCTGATTCCCCATCTCTGATTCTGCACATCTGATTCCCTGCCTCTTATTCCCCACCTCTGATTCCCGGCCTCTGATTCCCGGCCTCTGATTCCCGGCCTCTCATTCCCGGCCTCTCATTCCCGGCCTCTGATTCCCAGCCTCTGATTCCCCGCCTCTGATTCCCCGCCTCTGTTTCCCTGCCTCTGATTCCCCATCTCTGATTCCGCACATCTGATTCCCTGCCTCTGATTCCCTGCCTCTGATTCCCTGCCTCTGATTCCCTGCCTCTGAATCCCAACCTCTGATTCCCCACCTCTGATTCCCCATATCTGATTCCCCGCCTCTGATTCCCCGCCTCTGATTCCCCATATCTGATTCCCCGCCTCTGATTCCCCAACTCTGATTCCCCGCCTATGATTCGCCAGCTATGATTCCCCGCCTCTGATTCCCAACGTCTGTTTCCTTGCCTGTGATTCCCTGCCTCTTATTCCCCGCCTCTGATTCCCCGCATCTGATTCCCAACCTCTGATTCCCCTCCTCTGATTCCCCATATCTGATTCCCCGCCTCCATTTCCCTGCCTCTGATTCCCCGCCTCTGTTACCCCATATCTGATTCCCCGCCTCTGATTCCCCAATTCTGATTCTGCACATCTGATTCCCTGCCTCTTATTCCCCACCTCTAATTCCCGGCCTCTGATTCCCGGCCTCTGATTCCCCACCTCTGATTCCCCATATCTGATTCCCGCCACTGATTCCCCAACTCTGATTCCCCGCCTCTGATTCCCCAGGTCTGATTCCCCGCCTCTGATTCCACGTGTTTGATTACCTGCCTCTGATTCCCCGCCTCTGCTTCCCCATATCTCATTCCCCGCCTCTGATTCGCCGCATCTGATTCCCTGCCTCTGAATCCCCATCTCTGATTCCCTGCCTCTGATTCCCCACCTCTGATTCCCGGCCTCTGATTCCCGGCCTCTGATTCGAGACCTCTCATTCCCGGCCTCTGATTCCCGGCCTCTGATTCCCCGCCTCTGATTCCCCGACTCTGATTCCCTGCCTCTGATTCCCCATCTCTGATTCTGCACATCTGATTCCCTGCCTCTTATTCCCCACCTCTGATTCCCGGCCTCTGATTCCCGGCCTCTGATTCCCGGCCTCTCATTCCCGGCCTCTCATTCCCGGCCTCTGATTCCCAGCCTCTGATTCCCCGCCTCTGATTCCCCGCCTCTGTTTCCCTGCCTCTGATTCCCCATCTCTGATTCCGCACATCTGATTCCCTGCCTCTGATTCCCAACGTCTGTTTCCCTGCCTGTGATTCCCTGCCTCTTATTCCCCGCCTCTGATTCCCCGCATCTGATTCCCAACCTCTGATTCCCCTCCTCTGATTCCCCATATCTGATTCCCCGCCTCCATTTCCCTGCCTCTGATTCCCCGCCTCTGTTACCCCATATCTGATTCCCCGCCTCTGATTCCCCAATTCTGATTCTGCACATCTGATTCCCTGCCTCTTATTCCCCACCTCTAATTCCCGGCCTCTGATTCCCGGCCTCTGATTCCCCACCTCTGATTCCCCATATCTGATTCCCGCCACTGATTCCCCAACTCTGATTCCCCGCCTCTGATTCCCCAGGTCTGATTCCCCGCCTCTGATTCCACGTGTTTGATTACCTGCCTCTGATTCCCCGCCTCTGCTTCCCCATATCTCATTCCCCGCCTCTGATTCGCCGCATCTGATTCCCTGCCTCTGAATCCCCACCTCTGATTCCCTGCCTCTGATTCCCCACCTCTGATTCCCGGCCGCTGATTCCCGGCCTCTGATTCGAGACCTCTCATTCCCGGCCTCTGATTCCCGGCCTCTGATTCCCCGCCTCTGATTCCCCGACTCTGATTCCCTGCCTCTGATTCCCCATCTCTGATTCTGCACATCTGATTCCCTGCCTCTTATTCCCCACCTCTGATTCCCGGCCTCTGATTCCCGGCCTCTGATTCCCGGCCTCTCATTCCCGGCCTCTCATTCCCGGCCTCTGATTCCCAGCCTCTGATTCCCCGCCTCTGATTCCCCGCCTCTGTTTCCCTGCCTCTGATTCCCCATCTCTGATTCCGCACATCTGATTCCCTGCCTCTGATTCCCTGCCTCTGATTCCCTGCCTCTGATTCCCTGCCTCTGAATCCCAACCTCTGATTCCCCACCTCTGATTCCCCATATCTGAATCCCCGCCTCTGTTTCCCCGCCTCTGATTTCCCGCCTCTGTTTCCCCATATCTGATCCCCCGCCTCTGATTCCCCAACTTTGATTCCCCGCCTCTGATTCCACGTGTTTGATTACTTGCCTCTGATTCCCCGCCTCTGCTTCCCCATCTCTGATTCACCGCCTTTGATTCGCCACCTCTGATTCCCCATATGTGATTCCCCGCCTCTGTTTCCCCGCCTCTGATTCCCCGCCTCTGATTCCCCATATCTCATTCCCCGCCTCTGATTCCCCGCATCTGATTCCCTGCCTCTGAATCCCCACCTCTGATTCCCTGCCTCTGATTCCCAACCTCTGATTCCCCTCCTCTGATTCCCCATATCTGATTCCCCGCCTCCGTTTCCCTGCCTCTGATTGCCCGCCTCTGTTTCCCCATATCTGATTCCCCACCTCTGATTCCCCAACTCTGATTCCCCGCCTCTGATTCCCCAGCTCTGATTCCCCACCTCTGATTCCCAGCCTCTGATTCCCCATGTCTGATTTCCTGCCTCTGATTCCCCGCCTCTGATTCGCCATCTCTGATTCATCCCCTCTGATTCCCCACCTCTGATTCCCCATATCTTATTCCCCACCTATGTTTCCCCGCCTCTGATTCCCCAGCTCTGATTCACCACCTCTGATTCCCCGCGTCTGATTCCCCGCCTCTGATTCCCCATCTCTGATTCCCTATCTCTGATTCCCCAATTCTGATTCCCCGCCTTTGATTCACTGCCTCTGATTAACAACCTCTGATTCCCGACCTCTGATTCCCCATATCTGATTCCCCGCCTCTGTTTCCCCACCTCTTATTCCCCGCCTCTGTTTCCCCATATCTGATTCCCGGCCTCTCATTCCCCAGCTCTGATTCCCCGCCTCTGATTCCCCATATCTGATTCCCCGCCGCTGATTCCCCAACTCTGATACCCCGCCTCTGATTCACCAGCTCTGATTCCCCGCCTCTGATTCCCTGCGTCTGATTCCCTGCCTCTGATTCCACGTGTTTGATTACCTGCCTCTGATTCCCCGCCTCTGCTTCCCCATATCTCATTCCCCGCCTCTGATTCGCCGCATCTGATTCCCTGCCTCTGAATCCCCACCTCTGATTCCCTGCCTCTGATTCCCCACCTCTGATTCCCGGCCTCTGATTCCCGGCCTCTGATTCGAGACCTCTCATTCCCGGCCTCTGATTCCCGGCCTCTGATTCCCCGCCTCTGATTCCCCGACTCTGATTCCCTGCCTCTGATTCCCCATCTCTGATTCTGCACATCTGATTCCCTGCCTCTTATTCCCCACCTCTGATTCCCGGCCTCTGATTCCCGGCCTCTGATTCCCGGCCTCTCATTCCCGGCCTCTCATTCCCGGCCTCTGATTCCCAGCCTCTGATTCCCCGCCTCTGATTCCCCGCCTCTGTTTCCCTGCCTCTGATTCCCCATCTCTGATTCCGCACATCTGATTCCCTGCCTCTGATTCCCTGCCTCTGATTCCCTGCCTCTGATTCCCTGCCTCTGAATCCCAACCTCTGATTCCCCACCTCTGATTCCCCATATCTGAATCCCCGCCTCTGTTTCCCCGCCTCTGATTTCCCGCCTCTGTTTCCCCATATCTGATCCCCCGCCTCTGATTCCCCAACTTTGATTCCCCGCCTCTGATTCCACGTGTTTGATTACTTGCCTCTGATTCCCCGCCTCTGCTTCCCCATCTCTGATTCACCGCCTTTGATTCGCCACCTCTGATTCCCCATATGTGATTCCCCGCCTCTGTTTCCCCGCCTCTGATTCCCCGCCTCTGATTCCCCATATCTCATTCCCCGCCTCTGATTCCCCGCATCTGATTCCCTGCCTCTGAATCCCCACCTCTGATTCCCTGCCTCTGATTCCCAACCTCTGATTCCCCTCCTCTGATTCCCCATATCTGATTCCCCGCCTCCGTTTCCCTGCCTCTGATTGCCCGCCTCTGTTTCCCCATATCTGATTCCCCACCTCTGATTCCCCAACTCTGATTCCCCGCCTCTGATTCCCCAGCTCTGATTCCCCACCTCTGATTCCCAGCCTCTGATTCCCCATGTCTGATTTCCTGCCTCTGATTCCCCGCCTCTGATTCGCCATCTCTGATTCATCCCCTCTGATTCCCCACCTCTGATTCCCCATATCTTATTCCCCACCTATGTTTCCCCGCCTCTGATTCCCCAGCTCTGATTCACCACCTCTGATTCCCCGCGTCTGATTCCCCGCCTCTGATTCCCCATCTCTGATTCCCTATCTCTGATTCCCCAATTCTGATTCCCCGCCTTTGATTCACTGCCTCTGATTAACAACCTCTGATTCCCGACCTCTGATTCCCCATATCTGATTCCCCGCCTCTGTTTCCCCACCTCTTATTCCCCGCCTCTGTTTCCCCATATCTGATTCCCGGCCTCTCATTCCCCAGCTCTGATTCCCCGCCTCTGATTCCCCATATCTGATTCCCCGCCGCTGATTCCCCAACTCTGATACCCCGCCTCTGATTCACCAGCTCTGATTCCCCGCCTCTGATTCCCTGCGTCTGATTCCCTGCCTCTGATACCCCGCCTCTGATTCCCCATCTCTGATTCACCACCTCTGATCCCACGCCTCTGATTCCCCATGTCTGATTCCCCGCCTCTGTTTCCCTGCCTCTGATTCCCCGCCTCTGATTCCCCATGTCTGAATCCCCGCCTCTGATTCCCCAACTCTGATTCCCCGCCTGTGATTCGCCAGCTATGATTCCCCGCCTCTGATTCCCTGCGTCTGATTCCCTGCCTCTTATACCCCGCCTCTGATTCCCCATCTCTGATTCACCACCTCTGATCCCACGCCTCTGATTCCCCATGTCTGATTCCCCGCCTCTGTTTCCCTGCCTCTGATTCCCCGCCTCTGATTCCCAGCCTCTGATTCCCCGCCTCTGATTCCCCGCCTCTGTTTCCCTGCCTCTGATTCCCCATCTCTGATTCCGCATATCTGATTCCCCGCCTCTGTTTCCCCATATCTAATTCCCCGCCTCTGATTCCCCAACTCTGATTCCCCGCTCTGATTCCCCAGCTCTGAATCCCCGCCTCTGATTCCCCGCATCTGATTCACTGCCTCTGAATCCCCACCTCTGATTCCCTGCCTCTGATTCACAACCTCGGATTCCCCTCCTCTGATTCCCCATATCTGATTCCCCGCCTCCGTTTCCCTGCCTCTGATTCCCCGCCTCTGTTTCCCCATATCTGATTCCCCGCCTCTGATACCCCAACTCTGATTCCCCGCCTCTGATTCCCCAGCTCTGATTCCCCGCGTCTGACTCCCCGCGTCTGATTCCCAGCCTCTGATTCCCCATGTCTAATTTCCTGCCTCTGATTCCCCACCTCTGATTCGCCAGCTCTGATTCATCGCCTCTGATTCCCCACCTCTGATTCCCCATATATGATTCCCCACCTATGTTTCCCCGCCTCTGATTCCCCGCCTCTGATTCCCCATCTATGATTCCCGGACTCTGATTCCCCACCTCTGATTCCCCATCTCTGATTCAGCACATCCAATTCCATGCCTCTGATTCCCAACCTCTGATAGCCCACCTCTGATTTCCCATATCTGATTCCCCGCCTCTGTTTCCCCGCCTCTGATTCCCTGCATCTGTTTCCTCATATCTGATTCCCCTCCTCTGATTCCCCAACACTGATTCCCCGCCTCTGATTCCCCAGCTCTGATTCACCACCTCTGATTCCCCGCGTCTGATTCCCCGCCTCTGATTCCCCATCTCTGATTCCCTATCTCTGATTCCCCAATTCTGATTCCCCGACTTTGATTCACTGCCTCTGATTAACAACCTCTGATTCCCGACCTCTGATTCCCCATATCTGATTCCCCGCCTCTGTTTCCCCACCTCTTATTCCCCGCCTCTGTTTCCCCATATCTGATTCCCGGCCTCTCATTCCCCAGCTCTGATTCCCCGCCTCTGATTCCCCATATCTGATTCCCCGCCGCTGATTCCCCAACTCTGATACCCTGCCTCTGATTCACCAGCTCTGATTCCCCGCCTCTGATTCCCTGCGTCTGATTCCCTGCCTCTGATACCCCGCATCTGATTCCCCATCTCTGATTCACCACCTCTGATCCCACGCCTCTGATTCCCCATGTCTGATTCCCCGCCTCTGTTTCCCTGCCTCTGATTCCCCGCCTCTGATTCCCCATGTCTGAATCCCCGCCTCTGATTCCCCAACTCTGATTCCCCGCCTGTGATTCGCCAGCTATGATTCCCCGCCTCTGATTCCCCGCGTCTGATTCCCTGCCTCTTATACCCCGCCTCTGATTCCCCATCTCTGATTCACCACCTCTGATCCCACGCCTCTGATTCCCCATGTCTGATTCCCCGCCTCTGTTTCCCTGCCTCTGATTCCCCGCCTCTGATTCCCCATGTCTGATTCCCCGCCTCTGATGCCCCATATCTGATTCCCCTCCTCTGATTGCCCAACTCTGATTCCCCGCCTCTGATTCCCCAGCTCTCATTCCCCACCTCTGTTTCCCCACATCTGATTCCCTGCCTTTGATTCCCCACCTCTGATTCCCCATCTCTGATTCACCACCTCTGATTCCCCACCTATGATTCCCCATATCTGATTCCCCGCCTCTGTTTCCCCGCCTCTGATTCCCCGCCTCTGATTCCGCATATCTGATTCCCCACTATGATTTCCCAACACTGATTCCCCGCCTCTGATTCGCCAGCTCTGATTCCCCGCCTCTGATTCCCCATATCTGATTCCCCGCCGCTGATTCCCCAACTTTGATACCCCGCCTCTGATTCCCCAGCTCTGATTCCCCGCCTCTGATTCCCCGCGTCTGATTCCCTGCCTCTGATTCCCCGCCTCTGATTCCCCATCTCTGATTCACCACCTCTGATCCCCCACCTCTGATTACCCATGACTGATTCCCCGCCTCTGTTTCCCCGCCTCTGAATCCCCGCCTCTGATTCGCCATATCTGATTCCCAGCCTCTGATTCCCCAACTCTGATTCCCCGCCTGTGATTCGCCAGCTATGATTCCCCGCCTCTGATTCCCCGCGTCTGATTCCCTGCCTGTGATTCCCTGCCTCTGATTCCCCACCTCTGTTACCCCGCCTCTGATTCCCTGCCTCTGATTCCCCATATATGATTCCACTCCTCTGATTCCCCAACTCTGATTCCCCGCCTCTGATTCCCCAGCTCTGATTCCCTGCCTCTGATTCCCCGCATCTGATTCCCTGCCTCTGATTCCCCATCTCTGATTCCCCGCGTCTGATTCCCTGCCTCTGATTCCCCATCTCTGATTCACCGCCTTTGATTCGCCACCTCTGATTCCCCGCCTCTGATTCCCCATATATGATTCCCCGCCTCTGATTCCCCAACTCTGATTCCGCGCCTCTGATTCCCCAGGTCTGATTCCCCGCCTCTGATTCCACGTGTTTGATTACCTGCCTCTGATTCCCCGCCTCTGCTTCCCAATCTCTGATTCACCGCCTTTGATTCGCCACCTCTGATTCCCCATATGTGATTCCCCTCCTCTGTTTCCCCGCCTCTGATTCCCCGCCTCTGATTTCCCATGTCTCATTCCCCGCCTCTGATTCCCCGCATCTGATTCCCTGCCTCTGAATCCCCACCTCTGATTCCCTGCCTCTGATTCCCAACCTCTGATTCCCCTCCTCTGATTCCCCATATCTGATTCCCCGCCTCCGTTTCCCTGCCTCTGATTAACTGCCTCTGTTTCCCCATATCTGATTCCCCGCCTCTGATTCCCCAACTCTGATTCCCCGCCTCTGATTCCACAGCTCTGATTCCCCGCATCTGATTCCCCGCGTCTGATTCCCAGCCTCTGATTCCCCATGTCTGATTTCCTGCCTCTGATTCCCCGCCTCTGATTCGCCATCTCTGATTCATCGCCTCTGATTCCCCACCTCTGATTCCCCATATCTTATTCCCCACCTATGTTTCCCCGCCTCTGATTCCCCGCCTCTGATTCCCCATCTCTGATTCCCGGACTCTGATTCACCACCTCTGATTCCCTATCTCTGATTCCGCACATCCGATTCCCTGCCTCTGATTCCCCGCCTCTGATTTCCCATGTCTCATTCCCCGCCTCTGATTCCCCGCATCTGATTCCCTGCCTCTGAATCCCCACCTCTGATTCCCTGCCTCTGATTCCCAACCTCTGATTCCCCTCCTCTGATTCCCCATATCTGATTCCCCGCCTCCGTTTCCCTGCCTCTGATTCCCCGCCTCTGTTTCCCCATATCTGATTCCCCGCCTCTGATTCCCCAACTCTGATTCCCCGCCTCTGATTCCCCAGCTCTGATTCCCCGCCTCTGATTCCCCGCGTCTGATTCCCAGCCTCTGATTCCCCATGTCTTATTCCCCGCCTCTGATTCCCCGCCTCTGATTCGCCATCTCTGATTCATCGCCTCTGATTCCCCACCTCTGATTCCCCATATCTGATTCCCACCTATGTTTCCCCGCCTCTGATGCCCCGCCTCTGATTCCATGCCTCTGATTCCCAACCTCCGATTCCCCACCTCTGATTCCCCATATCTGATTCCCCGCCTCTGTTTCCCCGCCTCTGATTCCCTGCCTCTGTTTCCTCATATCTGATTCCCCGCCTCTGATTCCCCAACACTGATTCCCCTCCTCTGATACCCCAGCTCTGATTCACCACCTCTGATTCCCCGCGTCTGATTCCCCGCCTCTGATTCCCCATCTCTGATTCCCTATCTCTGATTCCCCAATTCTGATTCCCCTCCTTTGATTCCCTGCCTCTGATTCCCAACCTCTGATTCCCCACCTCTGATTCCCCATATCTGATTCCCCGCCTCTGTTTCCCCGCCTCTTATTCCCCGCCTCTGTTTCCCTATATCTGATTCCCGGCCTCTCATTCCCCAGCTCTGATTCCCCGCCTCTGATTCCCCATATCTGATTCCCCGCCGCTGATTCCCCAACTCTGATTCCCCAGCTCTGATTCCCCGCCTCTGATTCCCCGCGTCTGAATCCCTGCCTCTGATTCCCCGCCTCTGATTCCCCATCTCTGATTCACCACCTCTGATCCCCCGCCTCTGATTCCCCATGTCTGATTCACCGCCTCTGTTTCCCCACCTCTGATTCCCCGCCTCTGATTCCCCATATCTGATTCCCCGCCTCTGATTCCCCAACTCTGATTCCCCGCCTATGATTCGCCAGCTATGATTCCCCGCCTCTGATTCCCAACGTCTGTTTCCCTGCCTGTGATTCCCTGCCTCTTATTCCCCGCCTCTGATTCCCCGCATCTGATTCCCAACCTCTGATTCCCCTCCTCTGATTCCCCATATCTGATTCCCCGCCTCCATTTCCCTGCCTCTGATTCCCCGCCTCTGTTACCCCATATCTGATTCCCCGCCTCTGATTCCCCAATTCTGATTCTGCACATCTGATTCCCTGCCTCTTATTCCCCACCTCTAATTCCCGGCCTCTGATTCCCGGCCTCTGATTCCCCACCTCTGATTCCCCATATCTGATTCCCGCCACTGATTCCCCAACTCTGATTCCCCGCCTCTGATTCCCCAGGTCTGATTCCCCGCCTCTGATTCCACGTGTTTGATTACCTGCCTCTGATTCCCCGCCTCTGCTTCCCCATATCTCATTCCCCGCCTCTGATTCGCCGCATCTGATTCCCTGCCTCTGAATCCCCACCTCTGATTCCCTGCCTCTGATTCCCCACCTCTGATTCCCGGCCTCTGATTCCCGGCCTCTGATTCGAGACCTCTCATTCCCGGCCTCTGATTCCCGGCCTCTGATTCCCCGCCTCTGATTCCCCGACTCTGATTCCCTGCCTCTGATTCCCCATCTCTGATTCTGCACATCTGATTCCCTGCCTCTTATTCCCCACCTCTGATTCCCGGCCTCTGATTCCCGGCCTCTGATTCCCGGCCTCTCATTCCCGGCCTCTCATTCCCGGCCTCTGATTCCCAGCCTCTGATTCCCCGCCTCTGATTCCCCGCCTCTGTTTCCCTGCCTCTGATTCCCCATCTCTGATTCCGCACATCTGATTCCCTGCCTCTGATTCCCAACGTCTGTTTCCCTGCCTGTGATTCCCTGCCTCTTATTCCCCGCCTCTGATTCCCCGCATCTGATTCCCAACCTCTGATTCCCCTCCTCTGATTCCCCATATCTGATTCCCCGCCTCCATTTCCCTGCCTCTGATTCCCCGCCTCTGTTACCCCATATCTGATTCCCCGCCTCTGATTCCCCAATTCTGATTCTGCACATCTGATTCCCTGCCTCTTATTCCCCACCTCTAATTCCCGGCCTCTGATTCCCGGCCTCTGATTCCCCACCTCTGATTCCCCATATCAGATTCCCGCCACTGATTCCCCAACTCTGATTCCCCGCCTCTGATTCCCCAGGTCTGATTCCCCGCCTCTGATTCCACGTGTTTGATTACCTGCCTCTGATTCCCCGCCTCTGCTTCCCCATATCTCATTCCCCGCCTCTGATTCGCCGCATCTGATTCCCTGCCTCTGAATCCCCACCTCTGATTCCCTGCCTCTGATTCCCCACCTCTGATTCCCGGCCTCTGATTCCCGGCCTCTGATTCGAGACCTCTCATTCCCGGCCTCTGATTCCCGGCCTCTGATTCCCCGCCTCTGATTCCCCGACTCTGATTCCCTGCCTCTGATTCCCCATCTCTGATTCTGCACATCTGATTCCCTGCCTCGTATTCCCCACCTCTGATTCCCGGCCTCTGATTCCCGGCCTCTGATTCCCGGCCTCTCATTCCCGGCCTCTCATTCCCGGCCTCTGATTCCCAGCCTCTGATTCCCCGCCTCTGATTCCCCGCCTCTGTTTCCCTGCCTCCGATTCCCCATCTCTGATTCCGCACATCTGATTCCCTGCCTCTGATTCCCTGCCTCTGATTCCCTGCCTCTGATTCCCTGCCTCTGAATCCCAACCTCTGATTCCCCACCTCTGATTCCCCATATCTGATTCCCCGCCTCTGTTTCCCTGCCTCTGATTCCCCGCCTCTGCTTCCCCATATCTCATTCCCCGCCTCTGATTCGCCGCATCTGATTCCCTGCCTCTGAATCCCCACCTCTGATTCCCTGCCTCTGATTCCCCACCTCTGATTCCCGGCCTCTGATTCCCGGCCTCTTATTCGAGACCTCTCATTCCCGGCCTCTGATTCCCGGCCTCTGATTCCCCATATCTGATTCCCCGCCTCTGTTTCCCCGCCTCTGATTCCCCGCCTCTGATTCCGCATATCTGATTCCCCACCTATGATTTCCCAACACTGATTCCCCGCCTCTGATTCGCCAGCTCTGATTCCCCGCCTCTGATTCCCCATATCTGATTCCCCGCCGCTGATTCCCCAACTTTGATACCCCGCCTCTGATTCCCCAGCTCTGATTCCCCGCCTCTGATTCCCCGCGTCTGATTCCCTGCCTCTGATTCCCCGCCTCTGATTCCCCATCTCTGATTCACCACCTCTGATCCCCCACCTCTGATTACCCATGACTGATTCCCCGCCTCTGTTTCCCCGCCTCTGAATCCCCGCCTCTGATTCGCCATATCTGATTCCCAGCCTCTGATTCCCCAACTCTGATTCCCCGCCTGTGATTCGCCAGCTATGATTCCCCGCCTCTGATTCCCCGCGTCTGATTCCCTGCCTGTGATTCCCTGCCTCTGATTCCCCACCTCTGTTACCCCGCCTCTGATTCCCCGCCTCTGATTCCCCATATATGATTCCACTCCTCTGATTCCCCAACTCTGATTCCCCGCCTCTGATTCCCCAGCTCTGATTCCCTGCCTCTGATTCCCAGCATCTGATTCCCTGCCTCTGATTCCCCATCTCTGATTCCCCGCGTCTGATTCCCTGCCTCTGATTCCCCATCTCTGATTCACCGCCTTTGATTCGCCACCTCTGATTCCCCGCCTCTGATTCCCCATATATGATTCCCCGCCTCTGATTCCCCAACTCTGATTCCCCGCCTCTGATTCCCCAGGTCTGATTCCCCGCCTCTGATTCCACGTGTTTGATTACCTGCCTCTGATTCCCCGCCTCTGCTTCCCAATCTCTGATTCACCGCCTTTGATTCGCCACCTCTGATTCCCCATATGTGATTCCCCTCCTCTGTTTCCCCGCCTCTGATTCCCCGCCTCTGATTTCCCATGTCTCATTCCCCGCCTCTGATTTCCCGCATCTGATTCCCTGCCTCTGAATCCCCACCTCTGATTCCCTGCCTCTGATTCCCAACCTCTGATTCCCCTCCTCTGATTCCCCATATCTGATTCCCCGCCTCCGTTTCCCTGCCTCTGATTAACTGCCTCTGTTTCCCCATATCTGATTCCCCGCCTCTGATTCCCCAACTCTGATTCCCCGCCTCTGATTCCACAGCTCTGATTCCCCGCATCTGATTCCCCGCGTCTGATTCCCAGCCTCTGATTCCCCATGTCTGATTTCCTGCCTCTGATTCCCCGCCTCTGATTCGCCATCTCTGATTCATCGCCTCTGATTCCCCACCTCTGATTCCCCATATCTTATTCCCCACCTATGTTTCCCCGCCTCTGATTCCCCGCCTCTGATTCCCCATCTCTGATTCCCGGACTCTGATTCACCACCTCTGATTCCCTATCTCTGATTCCGCACATCCGATTCCCTGCCTCTGATTCCCCGCCTCTGATGGCCCGCCTCTGATTCCCAACCTCTGATTCCCCTCCTCTGATTCCCCATATCTGATTCCCCGCCTCCGTTTCCCTGCCTCTGATTCCCCGCCTCTGTTTCCCCATATCTGATTCCCCGCCTCTGATTCCCCAACTCTGATTCCCCGCCTCTGATTCCCCAGCTCTGATTCCCCGCCTCTGATTCCCCGCGTCTGATTCCCAGCCTCTGATTCCCCATGTCTTATTCCCCAACTCTGATTCCCCGCCTCTGATTCCCCAGCTCTGATTCCCTGCCTCTGATTCCCCGCATCTGATTCCCTGCCTCTGATTCCCCATCTCTGATTCCCCGCGTCTGATTCCCTGCCTCTGATTCCCCATCTCTGATTCACCGCCTTTGATTCGCCACCTCTGATTCCCCGCCTCTGATTCCCCATATATGATTCCCCGCCTCTGATTCCCCAACTCTGATTCCCCGCCTCTGATTCCCCAGGTCTGATTCCCCGCCTCTGATTCCACGTGTTTGATTACCTGCCTCTGATTCCCCGCCTCTGCTTCCCAATCTCTGATTCACCGCCTTTGATTCGCCACCTCTGATTCCCCATATGTGATTCCCCTCCTCTGTTTCCCCGCCTCTGATTCCCCGCCTCTGATTTCCCATGTCTCATTCCCCGCCTCTGATTTCCCGCATCTGATTCCCTGCCTCTGAATCCCCACCTCTGATTCCCTGCCTCTGATTCCCAACCTCTGATTCCCGTCCTCTGATTCCCCATATCTGATTCCCCGCCTCCGTTTCCCTGCCTCTGATTAACTGCCTCTGTTTCCCCATATCTGATTCCCCGCCTCTGATTCCCCAACTCTGATTCCCCGCCTCTGATTCCACAGCTCTGATTCCCCGCATCTGATTCCCCGCGTCTGATTCCCAGCCTCTGATTCCCCATGTCTGATTCCCTGCCTCTGATTCCCAACCTCTGATTCCCCTCCTCTGATTCCCCATATCTGATTCCCCGCCTCCGTTTCCCTGCCTCTGATTAACTGCCTCTGTTTCCCCATATCTGATTCCCCGCCTCTGATTCCCCAACTTTGATTCCCCGCCTCTGATTCCACAGCTCTGATTCCCCGCATCTGATTCCCCGCGTCTGATTCCCAGCCTCTGATTCCCCATGTCTGATTTCCTGCCTCTGATTCCCCGCCTCTGATTCGCCATCTCTGATTCATCGCCTCTGATTCCCCACCTCTGATTCCCCATATCTTATTCCCCACCTATGTTTCCCCGCCTCTGATTCCCCGCCTCTGATTCCCCATCTCTGATTCCCGGACTCTGATTCACCACCTCTGATTCCCTATCTCTGATTCCGCACATCCGATTCCCTGCCTCTGATTCCCCGCCTCTGATGGCCCGCCTCTGATTCCCAACCTCTGATTCCCCTCCTCTGATTCCCCATATCTGATTCCCCGCCTCCGTTTCCCTGCCTCTGATTCCCCGCCTCTGTTTCCCCATATCTGATTCCCCGCCTCTGATTCCCCAACTCTGATTCCCCGCCTCTGATTCCCCAGCTCTGATTCCCCGCCTCTGATTCCCCGCGTCTGATTCCCAGCCTCTGATTCCCCATGTCTTATTCCCCAACTCTGATTCCCCGCCTCTGATTCCCCAGCTCTGATTCCCTGCCTCTGATTCCCCGCATCTGATTCCCTGCCTCTGATTCCCCATCTCTGATTCCCCGCGTCTGATTCCCTGCCTCTGATTCCCCATCTCTGATTCACCGCCTTTGATTCGCCACCTCTGATTCCCCGCCTCTGATTCCCCATATATGATTCCCCGCCTCTGATTCCCCAACTCTGATTCCCCGCCTCTGATTCCCCAGGTCTGATTCCCCGCCTCTGATTCCACGTGTTTGATTACCTGCCTCTGATTCCCCGCCTCTGCTTCCCAATCTCTGATTCACCGCCTTTGATTCGCCACCTCTGATTCCCCATATGTGATTCCCCTCCTCTGTTTCCCCGCCTCTGATTCCCCGCCTCTGATTTCCCATGTCTCATTCCCCGCCTCTGATTTCCCGCATCTGATTCCCTGCCTCTGAATCCCCACCTCTGATTCCCTGCCTCTGATTCCCAACCTCTGATTCCCCTCCTCTGATTCCCCATATCTGATTCCCCGCCTCCGTTTCCCTGCCTCTGATTAACTGCCTCTGTTTCCCCATATCTGATTCCCCGCCTCTGATTCCCCAACTCTGATTCCCCGCCTCTGATTCCACAGCTCTGATTCCCCGCATCTGATTCCCCGCGTCTGATTCCCAGCCTCTGATTCCCCATGTCTGATTTCCTGCCTCTGATTCCCCGCCTCTGATTCGCCATCTCTGATTCATCGCCTCTGATTCCCCACCTCTGATTCCCCATATCTTATTCCCCACCTATGTTTCCCCGCCTCTGATTCCCCGCCTCTGATTCCCCATCTCTGATTCCCGGACTCTGATTCACCACCTCTGATTCCCTATCTCTGATTCCGCACATCCGATTCCCTGCCTCTGATTCCCCGCCTCTGATGGCCCGCCTCTGATTCCCAACCTCTGATTCCCCTCCTCTGATTCCCCATATCTGATTCCCCGCCTCCGTTTCCCTGCCTCTGATTCCCCGCCTCTGTTTCCCCATATCTGATTCCCCGCCTCTGATTCCCCAACTCTGATTCCCCGCCTCTGATTCCCCAGCTCTGATTCCCCGCCTCTGATTCCCCGCGTCTGATTCCCAGCCTCTGATTCCCCATGTCTTATTCCCCGCCTCTGATTCCCCGCCTCTGATTCGCCATCTCTGATTCATCGCCTCTGATTCCCCACCTCTGATTCCCCATATCTGATTCCCACCTATGTTTCCCCGCCTCTGATGCCCCGCCTCTGATTCCATGCCTCTGATTCCCAACCTCCGATTCCCCACCTCTGATTCCCCATATCTGATTCCCCGCCTCTGTTTCCCCGCCTCTGATTCCCTGCCTCTGTTTCCTCATATCTGATTCCCCGCCTCTGATTCCCCAACACTGATTCCCCTCCTCTGATACCCCAGCTCTGATTCACCACCTCTGATTCCCCGCGTCTGATTCCCCGCCTCTGATTCCCCATCTCTGATTCCCTATCTCTGATTCCCCAATTCTGATTCCCCTCCTTTGATTCCCTGCCTCTGATTCCCAACCTCTGATTCCCCACCTCTGATTCCCCATATCTGATTCCCCGCCTCTGTTTCCCCGCCTCTTATTCCCCGCCTCTGTTTCCCTATATCTGATTCCCGGCCTCTCATTCCCCAGCTCTGATTCCCCGCCTCTGATTCCCCATATCTGATTCCCCGCCGCTGATTCCCCAACTCTGATTCCCCAGCTCTGATTCCCCGCCTCTGATTCCCCGCGTCTGAATCCCTGCCTCTGATTCCCCGCCTCTGATTCCCCATCTCTGATTCACCACCTCTGATCCCCCGCCTCTGATTCCCCATGTCTGATTCACCGCCTCTGTTTCCCCACCTCTGATTCCCCGCCTCTGATTCCCCATATCTGATTCCCCGCCTCTGATTCCCCAACTCTGATTCCCCGCCTATGATTCGCCAGCTATGATTCCCCGCCTCTGATTCCCAACGTCTGTTTCCCTGCCTGTGATTCCCTGCCTCTTATTCCCCGCCTCTGATTCCCCGCATCTGATTCCCAACCTCTGATTCCCCTCCTCTGATTCCCCATATCTGATTCCCCGCCTCCATTTCCCTGCCTCTGATTCCCCGCCTCTGTTACCCCATATCTGATTCCCCGCCTCTGATTCCCCAATTCTGATTCTGCACATCTGATTCCCTGCCTCTTATTCCCCACCTCTAATTCCCGGCCTCTGATTCCCGGCCTCTGATTCCCCACCTCTGATTCCCCATATCTGATTCCCGCCACTGATTCCCCAACTCTGATTCCCCGCCTCTGATTCCCCAGGTCTGATTCCCCGCCTCTGATTCCACGTGTTTGATTACCTGCCTCTGATTCCCCGCCTCTGCTTCCCCATATCTCATTCCCCGCCTCTGATTCGCCGCATCTGATTCCCTGCCTCTGAATCCCCACCTCTGATTCCCTGCCTCTGATTCCCCACCTCTGATTCCCGGCCTCTGATTCCCGGCCTCTGATTCGAGACCTCTCATTCCCGGCCTCTGATTCCCGGCCTCTGATTCCCCGCCTCTGATTCCCCGACTCTGATTCCCTGCCTCTGATTCCCCATCTCTGATTCTGCACATCTGATTCCCTGCCTCTTATTCCCCACCTCTGATTCCCGGCCTCTGATTCCCGGCCTCTGATTCCCGGCCTCTCATTCCCGGCCTCTCATTCCCGGCCTCTGATTCCCAGCCTCTGATTCCCCGCCTCTGATTCCCCGCCTCTGTTTCCCTGCCTCTGATTCCCCATCTCTGATTCCGCACATCTGATTCCCTGCCTCTGATTCCCAACGTCTGTTTCCCTGCCTGTGATTCCCTGCCTCTTATTCCCCGCCTCTGATTCCCCGCATCTGATTCCCAACCTCTGATTCCCCTCCTCTGATTCCCCATATCTGATTCCCCGCCTCCATTTCCCTGCCTCTGATTCCCCGCCTCTGTTACCCCATATCTGATTCCCCGCCTCTGATTCCCCAATTCTGATTCTGCACATCTGATTCCCTGCCTCTTATTCCCCACCTCTAATTCCCGGCCTCTGATTCCCGGCCTCTGATTCCCCACCTCTGATTCCCCATATCAGATTCCCGCCACTGATTCCCCAACTCTGATTCCCCGCCTCTGATTCCCCAGGTCTGATTCCCCGCCTCTGATTCCACGTGTTTGATTACCTGCCTCTGATTCCCCGCCTCTGCTTCCCCATATCTCATTCCCCGCCTCTGATTCGCCGCATCTGATTCCCTGCCTCTGAATCCCCACCTCTGATTCCCTGCCTCTGATTCCCCACCTCTGATTCCCGGCCTCTGATTCCCGGCCTCTGATTCGAGACCTCTCATTCCCGGCCTCTGATTCCCGGCCTCTGATTCCCCGCCTCTGATTCCCCGCCTCTGATTCCCTGCCTCTGATTCCCCATCTCTGATTCTGCACATCTGATTCCCTGCCTCTTATTCCCCACCTCTGATTCCCGGCCTCTGATTCCCGGCCTCTGATTCCCGGCCTCTCATTCCCGGCCTCTCATTCCCGGCCTCTGATTCCCAGCCTCTGATTCCCCGCCTCTGATTCCCCGCCTCTGTTTCCCTGCCTCCGATTCCCCATCTCTGATTCCGCACATCTGATTCCCTGCCTCTGATTCCCTGCCTCTGATTCCCTGCCTCTGATTCCCTGCCTCTGAATCCCAACCTCTGATTCCCCACCTCTGATTCCCCATATCTGATTCCCCGCCTCTGTTTCCCTGCCTCTGATTCCCCGCCTCTGCTTCCCCATATCTCATTCCCCGCCTCTGATTCGCCGCATCTGATTCCCTGCCTCTGAATCCCCACCTCTGATTCCCTGCCTCTGATTCCCCACCTCTGATTCCCGGCCTCTGATTCCCGGCCTCTTATTCGAGACCTCTCATTCCCGGCCTCTGATTCCCGGCCTCTGATTCCCCGCCTCTGATTCCCCGACTCTGATTCCCTGCCTCTGATTCCCCATCTCTGATTCTGCACATCTGATTCCCTGCCTCTTATTCCCCACCTCTGATTCCCGGCCTCTGATTCCCGGCCTCTGATTCCCGGCCTCTCATTCCCGGCCTCTCATTCCCGGCCTCTGATTCCCAGCCTCTGATTCCCCGCCTCTGATTCCCCGCCTCTGTTTCCCTGCCTCTGATTCCCCATCTCTGATTCCGCACATCTGATTCCCTGCCTCTGATTCCCTGCCTCTGATTCCCTGCCTCTGATTCCCTGCCTCTGAATCCCAACCTCTGATTCCCCACCTCTGATTCCCCATATCTGATTCCCCGCCTCTGATTCCCCGCCTCTGATTCCCCATATCTGATTTCCCGCCTCTGATTCCCCAACTCTGATTCCCCGCCTATGATTCGCCAGCTATGATTCCCCGCCTCTGATTCCCAACGTCTGTTTCCTTGCCTGTGATTCCCTGCCTCTTATTCCCCGCCTCTGATTCCCCGCATCTGATTCCCAACCTCTGATTCCCCTCCTCTGATTCCCCATATCTGATTCCCCGCCTCCATTTCCCTGCCTCTGATTCCCCGCCTCTGTTACCCCATATCTGATTCCCCGCCTCTGATTCCCCAATTCTGATTCTGCACATCTGATTCCCTGCCTCTTATTCCCCACCTCTAATTCCCGGCCTCTGATTCCCGGCCTCTGATTCCCCACCTCTGATTCCCCATATCTGATTCCCGCCACTGATTCCCCAACTCTGATTCCCCGCCTCTGATTCCCCAGGTCTGATTCCCCGCCTCTGATTCCACGTGTTTGATTACCTGCCTCTGATTCCCCGCCTCTGCTTCCCCATATCTCATTCCCCGCCTCTGATTCGCCGCATCTGATTCCCTGCCTCTGAATCCCCATCTCTGATTCCCTGCCTCTGATTCCCCACCTCTGATTCTCGGCCTCTGATTCCCGGCCTCTGATTCGAGACCTCTCATTCCCGGCCTCTGATTCCCGGCCTCTGATTCCCCGCCTCTGATTCCCCGACTCTGATTCCCTGCCTCTGATTCCCCATCTCTGATTCTGCACATCTGATTCCCTGCCTCTTATTCCCCACCTCTGATTCCCGGCCTCTGATTCCCGGCCTCTGATTCCCGGCCTCTCATTCCCGGCCTCTCATTCCCGGCCTCTGATTCCCAGCCTCTGATTCCCCGCCTCTGATTCCCCGCCTCTGTTTCCCTGCCTCTGATTCCCCATCTCTGATTCCGCACATCTGATTCCCTGCCTCTGATTCCCAACGTCTGTTTCCCTGCCTGTGATTCCCTGCCTCTTATTCCCCGCCTCTGATTCCCCGCATCTGATTCCCAACCTCTGATTCCCCTCCTCTGATTCCCCATATCTGATTCCCCGCCTCCATTTCCCTGCCTCTGATTCCCCGCCTCTGTTACCCCATATCTGATTCCCCGCCTCTGATTCCCCAATTCTGATTCTGCACATCTGATTCCCTGCCTCTTATTCCCCACCTCTAATTCCCGGCCTCTGATTCCCGGCCTCTGATTCCCCACCTCTGATTCCCCATATCTGATTCCCGCCACTGATTCCCCAACTCTGATTCCCCGCCTCTGATTCCCCAGGTCTGATTCCCCGCCTCTGATTCCACGTGTTTGATTACCTGCCTCTGATTCCCCGCCTCTGCTTCCCCATATCTCATTCCCCGCCTCTGATTCGCCGCATCTGATTCCCTGCCTCTGAATCCCCACCTCTGATTCCCTGCCTCTGATTCCCCACCTCTGATTCCCGGCCTCTGATTCCCGGCCTCTGATTCGAGACCTCTCATTCCCGGCCTCTGATTCCCGGCCTCTGATTCCCCGCCTCTGATTCCCCGACTCTGATTCCCTGCCTCTGATTCCCCATCTCTGATTCTGCACATCTGATTCCCTGCCTCTTATTCCCCACCTCTGATTCCCGGCCTCTGATTCCCGGCCTCTGATTCCCGGCCTCTCATTCCCGGCCTCTCATTCCCGGCCTCTGATTCCCAGCCTCTGATTCCCCGCCTCTGATTCCCCGCCTCTGTTTCCCTGCCTCTGATTCCCCATCTCTGATTCCGCACATCTGATTCCCTGCCTCTGATTCCCTGCCTCTGATTCCCTGCCTCTGATTCCCTGCCTCTGAATCCCAACCTCTGATTCCCCACCTCTGATTCCCCATATCTGATTCCCCGCCTCTGTTTCCCCGCCTCTGATTTCCCGCCTCTGTTTCCCCATATCTGATCCCCCGCCTCTGATTCCCCAACTTTGATTCCCCGCCTCTGATTCCACGTGTTTGATTACTTGCCTCTGATTCCCCGCCTCTGCTTCCCCATCTCTGATTCACCGCCTTTGATTCGCCACCTCTGATTCCCCATATGTGATTCCCCGCCTCTGTTTCCCCGCCTCTGATTCCCCGCCTCTGATTCCCCATATCTCATTCCCCGCCTCTGATTCCCCGCATCTGATTCCCTGCCTCTGAATCCCCACCTCTGATTCCCTGCCTCTGATTCCCAACCTCTGATTCCCCTCCTCTGATTCCCCATATCTGATTCCCCGCCTCCGTTTCCCTGCCTCTGATTGCCCGCCTCTGTTTCCCCATATCTGATTCCCCACCTCTGATTCCCCAACTCTGATTCCCCGCCTCTGATTCCCCAGCTCTGATTCCCCACCTCTGATTCCCAGCCTCTGATTCCCCATGTCTGATTTCCTGCCTCTGATTCCCCGCCTCTGATTCGCCATCTCTGATTCATCCCCTCTGATTCCCCACCTCTGATTCCCCATATCTTATTCCCCACCTATGTTTCCCCGCCTCTGATTCCCCAGCTCTGATTCACCACCTCTGATTCCCCGCGTCTGATTCCCCGCCTCTGATTCCCCATCTCTGATTCCCTATCTCTGATTCCCCAATTCTGATTCCCCGCCTTTGATTCACTGCCTCTGATTAACAACCTCTGATTCCCGACCTCTGATTCCCCATATCTGATTCCCCGCCTCTGTTTCCCCACCTCTTATTCCCCGCCTCTGTTTCCCCATATCTGATTCCCGGCCTCTCATTCCCCAGCTCTGATTCCCCGCCTCTGATTCCCCATATCTGATTCCCCGCCGCTGATTCCCCAACTCTGATACCCCGCCTCTGATTCACCAGCTCTGATTCCCCGACTCTGATTCCCTGCGTCTGATTCCCTGCCTCTGATACCCCGCCTCTGATTCCCCATCTCTGATTCACCACCTCTGATCCCACGCCTCTGATTCCCCATGTCTGATTCCCCGCCTCTGTTTCCCTGCCTCTGATTCCCCGCCTCTGATTCCCCATGTCTGAATCCCCGCCTCTGATTCCCCAACTCTGATTCCCCGCCTGTGATTCGCCAGCTATGATACCCCGCCTCTGATTCCCCGCGTCTGATTCCCTGCCTCTTATACCCCGCCTCTGATTCCCCATCTCTGATTCACCACCTCTGATCCCACGCCTCTGATTCCCCATGTCTGATTCCCCGCCTCTGTTTCCCTGCCTCTGATTCCCCGCCTCTGATTCCCAGCCTCTGATTCCCCGCCTCTGATTCCCCGCCTCTGTTTCCCTGCCTCTGATTCCCCATCTCTGATTCCGCACATCTGATTCCCTGCCTCTGATTCCCAACGTCTGTTTCCCTGCCTGTGATTCCCTGCCTCTTATTCCCCGCCTCTGATTCCCCGCATCTGATTCCCAACCTCCGATTCCCCTCCTCTGATTCCCCATATCTGATTCCCCTCCTCCATTTCCCTGCCTCTGATTCCCCGCCTCTGTTACCCCATATCTGATTCCCCGCCTCTGATTCCCCAATTCTGATTCTGCACATCTGATTCCCTGCCTCTTATTCCCCACCTTTAATTCCCGGCCTCTGATTCCCGGCCTCTGATTCCCCACCTCTGATTCCCCATATCTGATTCCCGCCACTGATTCCCCAACTCTGATTTCCCGCCTCTGATTCCCCAGGTCTGATTCCCCGCCTCTGATTCCACGTGTTTGATTACCTGCCTCTGATTCCCCGCCTCTGCTTCCCCATATCTCATTCCCCGCCTCTGATTCGCCGCATCTGATTCCCTGCCTCTGAATCCCCACCTCTGATTCCCTGCCTCCGATTCCCCACCTCTGATTCCCGGCCTCTGATTCCCGGCCTCTGATTCGAGACCTCTCATTCCCGGCCTCTGATTCCCGGCCTCTGATTCCCCGCCTCTGATTCCCCGACTCTGATTCCCTGCCTCTGATTCCCCATCTCTGATTCTGCACATCTGATTCCCTGCCTCTTATTCCCCACCTCTGATTCCCGGCCTCTGATTCCCGGCCTCTGATTCCCGGCCTCTCATTCCCGGCCTCTCATTCCCGGCCTCTGATTCCCAGCCTCTGATTCCCCGCCTCTGATTCCCCGCCTCTGTTTCCCTGCCTCTGATTCCCCATCTCTGATTCCGCACATCTGATTCCCTGCCTCTGATTCCCTGCCTCTGATTCCCTGCCTCTGATTCCCTGCCTCTGAATCCCAACCTCTGATTCCCCACCTCTGATTCCCCATATCTGATTCCCCGCCTCTGTTTCCCCGCCTCTGATTTCCCGCCTCTGTTTCCCCATATCTGATCCCCCGCCTCTGATTCCCCAACTTTGATTCCCCGCCTCTGATTCCACGTGTTTGATTACTTGCCTCTGATTCCCCGCCTCTGCTTCCCCATCTCTGATTCACCGCCTTTGATTCGCCACCTCTGATTCCCCATATGTGATTCCCCGCCTCTGTTTCCCCGCCTCTGATTCCCCGCCTCTGATTCCCCATATCTCATTCCCCGCCTCTGATTCCCCGCATCTGATTCCCTGCCTCTGAATCCCCACCTCTGATTCCCTGCCTCTGATTCCCAACCTCTGATTCCCCTCCTCTGATTCCCCATATCTGATTCCCCGCCTCCGTTTCCCTGCCTCTGATTGCCCGCCTCTGTTTCCCCATATCTGATTCCCCACCTCTGATTCCCCAACTCTGATTCCCCGCCTCTGATTCCCCAGCTCTGATTCCCCACCTCTGATTCCCAGCCTCTGATTCCCCATGTCTGATTTCCTGCCTCTGATTCCCCGCCTCTGATTCGCCATCTCTGATTCATCCCCTCTGATTCCCCACCTCTGATTCCCCATATCTTATTCCCCACCTATGTTTCCCCGCCTCTGATTCCCCAGCTCTGATTCACCACCTCTGATTCCCCGCGTCTGATTCCCCGCCTCTGATTCCCCATCTCTGATTCCCTATCTCTGATTCCCCAATTCTGATTCCCCGCCTTTGATTCACTGCCTCTGATTAACAACCTCTGATTCCCGACCTCTGATTCCCCATATCTGATTCCCCGCCTCTGTTTCCCCACCTCTTATTCCCCGCCTCTGTTTCCCCATATCTGATTCCCGGCCTCTCATTCCCCAGCTCTGATTCCCCGCCTCTGATTCCCCATATCTGATTCCCCGCCGCTGATTCCCCAACTCTGATACCCCGCCTCTGATTCACCAGCTCTGATTCCCCGCCTCTGATTCCCTGCGTCTGATTCCCTGCCTCTGATACCCCGCCTCTGATTCCCCATCTCTGATTCACCACCTCTGATCCCACGCCTCTGATTCCCCATGTCTGATTCCCCGCCTCTGTTTCCCTGCCTCTGATTCCCCGCCTCTGATTCCCCATGTCTGAATCCCCGCCTCTGATTCCCCAACTCTGATTCCCCGCCTGTGATTCGCCAGCTATGATTCCCCGCCTCTGATTCCCCGCGTCTGATTCCCTGCCTCTTATACCCCGCCTCTGATTCCCCATCTCTGATTCACCACCTCTGATCCCACGCCTCTGATTCCCCATGTCTGATTCCCCGCCTCTGTTTCCCTGCCTCTGATTCCCCGCCTCTGATTCCCCATGTCTGATTCCCCGCCTCTGATGCCCCATATCTGATTCCCCTCCTCTGATTGCCCAACTCTGATTCCCCGCCTCTGATTCCCCAGCTCTCATTCCCCACCTCTGTTTCCCCGCATCTGATTCCCTGCCTTTGATTCCCCACCTCTGATTCCCCATCTCTGATTCACCACCTCTGATTCCCCACCTATGATTCCCCATATCTGATTCCCCGCCTCTGTTTCCCCGCCTCTGATTCCCCGTCTCTGATTCCGCATATCTGATTCCCCACCTATGATTTCCCAACACTGATTCCCCGCCTCTGATTCGCCAGCTCTGATTCCCCGCCTCTGATTCCCCATATCTGATTCCCCGCCGCTGATTCCCCAACTTTGATACCCCGCCTCTGATTCCCCAGCTCTGATTCCCCGCCTCTGATTCCCCGCGTCTGATTCCCTGCCTCTGATTCCCCGCCTCTGATTCCCCATCTCTGATTCACCACCTCTGATCCCCCACCTCTGATTACCCATGAATGATTCCCCGCCTCTGTTTCCCCGCCTCTGAATCCCCGCCTCTGATTCGCCATATCTGATTCCCAGCCTCTGATTCCCCAACTCTGATTCCCCGCCTGTGATTCGCCAGCTATGATTCCCCGCCTCTGATTCCCCGCGTCTGATTCCCTGCCTGTGATTCCCTGCCTCTGATTCCCCACCTCTGTTACCCCGCCTCTGATTCCCCGCCTCTGATTCCCCATATATGATTCCACTCCTCTGATTCCCCAACTCTGATTCCCCGCCTCTGATTCCCCAGCTCTGATTCCCTGCCTCTGATTCCCCGCATCTGATTCCCTGCCTCTGATTCCCCATCTCTGATTCCCCGCGTCTGATTCCCTGCCTCTGATTCCCCATCTCTGATTCACCGCCTTTGATTCGCCACCTCTGATTCCCCGCCTCTGATTCCCCATATATGATTCCCCGCCTCTGATTCCCCAACTCTGATTCCCCGCCTCTGATTCCCCAGGTCTGATTCCCCGCCTCTGATTCCACGTGTTTGATTACCTGCCTCTGATTCCCCGCCTCTGCTTCCCAATCTCTGATTCACCGCCTTTGATTCGCCACCTCTGATTCCCCATATGTGATTCCCCTCCTCTGTTTCCCCGCCTCTGATTCCCCGCCTCTGATTTCCCATGTCTCATTCCCCGCCTCTGATTCCCCGCATCTGATTCCCTGCCTCTGAATCCCCACCTCTGATTCCCTGCCTCTGATTCCCAACCTCTGATTCCCCTCCTCTGATTCCCCATATCTGATTCCCCGCCTCCGTTTCCCTGCCTCTGATTAACTGCCTCTGTTTCCCCATATCTGATTCCCCGCCTCTGATTCCCCAACTCTGATTCCCCGCCTCTGATTCCACAGCTCTGATTCCCCGCATCTGATTCCCCGCGTCTGATTCCCAGCCTCTGATTCCCCATGTCTGATTTCCTGCCTCTGATTCCCCGCCTCTGATTCGCCATCTCTGATTCATCGCCTCTGATTCCCCACCTCTGATTCCCCATATCTTATTCCCCACCTATGTTTCCCCGCCTCTGATTCCCCGCCTCTGATTCCCCATCTCTGATTCCCGGACTCTGATTCACCACCTCTGATTCCCTATCTCTGATTCCGCACATCCGATTCCCTGCCTCTGATTCCCCGCCTCTGATGGCCCGCCTCTGATTCCCAACCTCTGATTCCCCTCCTCTGATTCCCCATATCTGATTCCCCGCCTCCGTTTCCCTGCCTCTGATTCCCCGCCTCTGTTTCCCCATATCTGATTCCCCGCCTCTGATTCCCCAACTCTGATTCCCCGCCTCTGATTCCCCAGCTCTGATTCCCCGCCTCTGATTCCCCGCGTCTGATTCCCAGCCTCTGATTCCCCATGTCTTATTCCCCGCCTCTGATTCCCCGCCTCTGATTCGCCATCTCTGATTCATCGCCTCTGATTCCCCACCTCTGATTCCCCATATCTGATTCCCACCTATGTTTCCCCGCCTCTGATGCCCCGCCTCTGATTCCATGCCTCTGATTCCCAACCTCCGATTCCCCACCTCTGATTCCCCATATCTGATTCCCCGCCTCTGTTTCCCCGCCTCTGATTCCCTGCCTCTGTTTCCTCATATCTGATTCCCCGCCTCTGATTCCCCAACACTGATTCCCCTCCTCTGATACCCCAGCTCTGATTCACCACCTCTGATTCCCCGCGTCTGATTCCCCGCCTCTGATTCCCCATCTCTGATTCCCTATCTCTGATTCCCCAATTCTGATTCCCCTCCTTTGATTCCCTGCCTCTGATTCCCAACCTCTGATTCCCCACCTCTGATTCCCCATATCTGATTCCCCGCCTCTGTTTCCCCGCCTCTTATTCCCCGCCTCTGTTTCCCTATATCTGATTCCCGGCCTCTCATTCCCCAGCTCTGATTCCCCGCCTCTGACTCCCCATATCTGATTCCCCGCCGCTGATTCCCCAACTCTGATTCCCCAGCTCTGATTCCCCGCCTCTGATTCCCCGCGTCTGAATCCCTGCCTCTGATTCCCCGCCTCTGATTCCCCATCTCTGATTCACCACCTCTGATCCCCCGCCTCTGATTCCCCATCTCTGATTCACCACCTCTGATTCCCCGCCTCTGATTCCCCATATCTGATTCCCCGCCTCTGATTCCCCAACTCTGATTCCCCGCCTATGATTCGCCAGCTATGATTCCCCGCCTCTGATTCCCAACGTCTGTTTCCCTGCCTGTGATTCCCTGCCTCTTATTCCCCGCCTCTGATTCCCCGCATCTGATTCCCAACCTCTGATTCCCCTCCTCTGATTCCCCATATCTGATTCCCCGCCTCCATTTCCCTGCCTCTGATTCCCCGCCTCTGTTACCCCATATCTGATTCCCCGCCTCTGATTCCCCAATTCTGATTCTGCACATCTGATTCCCTGCCTCTTATTCCCCACCTCTAATTCCCGGCCTCTGATTCCCGGCCTCTGATTCCCCACCTCTGATTCCCCATATCTGATTCCCGCCACTGATTCCCCAACTCTGATTCCCCGCCTCTGATTCCCCAGGTCTGATTCCCCGCCTCTGATTCCACGTGTTTGATTACCTGCCTCTGATTCCCCGCCTCTGCTTCCCCATCTCTGATTCACCGCCTTTGATTCGCCACCTCTGATTCCCCATATGTGATTCCCCGCCTCTGTTTCCCCGCCTCTGATTCCCCGCCTCTGATTCCCCATATCTCATTCCCCGCCTCTGATTCGTCGCATCTGATTCCCTGCCTCTGAATCCCCACCTCTGATTCCCTGCCTCTGATTCCCCACCTCTGATTCCCGGCCTCTGATTCCCGGCCTCTGATTCGAGACCTCTCATTCCCGGCCTCTGATTCCCGGCCTCTGATTCCCCGCCTCTGATTCCCCGACTCTGATTCCCTGCCTCTGATTCCCCATCTCTGATTCTGCACATCTGATTCCCTGCCTCTTATTCCCCACCTCTGATTCCCGGCCTCTGATTCCCGGCCTCTGATTCCCGGCCTCTCATTCCCGGCCTCTCATTCCCGGCCTCTGATTCCCAGCCTCTGATTCCCCGCCTCTGATTCCCCGCCTCTGTTTCCCTGCCTCTGATTCCCCATCTCTGATTCCGCACATCTGATTCCCTGCCTCTGATTCCCTGCCTCTGATTCCCTGCCTCTGATTCCCTGCCTCTGAATCCCAACCTCTGATTCCCCACCTCTGATTCCCCATATCTGATTCCCCGCCTCTGTTTCCCCGCCTCTGATTTCCCGCCTCTGTTTCCCCATATCTGATCCCCCGCCTCTGATTCCCCAACTTTGATTCCCCGCCTCTGATTCCACGTGTTTGATTACTTGCCTCTGATTCCCCGCCTCTGCTTCCCCATCTCTGATTCACCGCCTTTGATTCGCCACCTCTGATTCCCCATATGTGATTCCCCGCCTCTGTTTCCCCGCCTCTGATTCCCCGCCTCTGATTCACTGCCTCTGATTAACAACCTCTGATTCCCGACCTCTGATTCCCCATATCTGATTCCCCGCCTCTGTTTCCCCACCTCTTATTCCCCGCCTCTGTTTCCCCATATCTGATTCCCGGCCTCTCATTCCCCAGCTCTGATTCCCCGCCTCTGATTCCCCATATCTGATTCCCCGCCGCTGATTCCCCAACTCTGATACCCCGCCTCTGATTCACCAGCTCTGATTCCCCGCCTCTGATTCCCTGCGTCTGATTCCCTGCCTCTGATACCCCGCCTCTGATTCCCCATCTCTGATTCACCACCTCTGATCCCACGCCTCTGATTCCCCATGTCTGATTCCCCGCCTCTGTTTCCCTGCCTCTGATTCCCCGCCTCTGATTCCCCATGTCTGAATCCCCGCCTCTGATTCCCCAACTCTGATTCCCCGCCTGTGATTCGCCAGCTATGATTCCCCGCCTCTGATTCCCCGCGTCTGATTCCCTGCCTCTTATACCCCGCCTCTGATTCCCCATCTCTGATTCACCACCTCTGATCCCACGCCTCTGATTCCCCATGTCTGATTCCCCGCCTCTGTTTCCCTGCCTCTGATTCCCCGCCTCTGATTCCCAGCGTCTGATTCCCCGCCTCTGATTCCCCGCCTCTGTTTCCCTGCCTCTGATTCCCCATCTCTGATTCCGCACATCTGATTCCCTGCCTCTGATTCCCAACGTCTGTTTCCCTGCCTGTGATTTCCTGCCTCTTATTCCCCGCCTCTGATTCCCCGCATCTGATTCCCAACCTCTGATTCCCCTCCTCTGATTCCCCATATCTGATTCCCCGCCTCCATTTCCCTGCCTCTGAATCCCCGCCTCTGTTACCCCATATCTGATTCCCCGCCTCTGATTCCCCAATTCTGATTCTGCACATCTGATTCCCTGCCTCTTATTCCCCACCTCTAATTCCCGGCCTCTGATTCCCGGCCTCTGATTCCCCACCTCTGATTCCCCATATCTGATTCCCGCCACTGATTCCCCAACTCTGATTCCCCGCCTCTGATTCCCCAGGTCTGATTCCCCGCCTCTGATTCCACGTGTTTGATTACCTGCCTCTGATTCCCCGCCTCTGCTTCCCCATATCTCATTCCCCGCCTCTGATTCGCCGCATCTGATTCCCTGCCTCTGAATCCCCACCTCTGATTCCCTGCCTCTGATTCCCCACCTCTGATTCCCGGCCTCTGATTCCCGGCCTCTGATTCGAGACCTCTCATTCCCGGCCTCTGATTCCCGGCCTCTGATTCCCCGCCTCTGATTCCCCGACTCTGATTCCCTGCCTCTGATTCCCCATCTCTGATTCTGCACATCTGATTCCCTGCCTCTTATTCCCCACCTCTGATTCCTGGCCTCTGATTCCCGGCCTCTGATTCCCGGCCTCTCATTCCCGGCCTCTCATTCCCGGCCTCTGATTCCCAGCCTCTGATTCCCCGCCTCTGATTCCCCGCCTCTGTTTCCCTGCCTCTGATTCCCCATCTCTGATTCCGCACATCTGATTCCCTGCCTCTGATTCCCTGCCTCTGATTCCCTGCCTCTGATTCCCTGCCTCTGAATCCCAACCTCTGATTCCCCACCTCTGATTCCCCATATCTGATTCCCCGCCTCTGTTTCCCCGCCTCTGATTTCCCGCCTCTGTTTCCCCATATCTGATCCCCCGCCTCTGATTCCCCAACTTTGATTCCCCGCCTCTGATTCCACGTGTTTGATTACTTGCCTCTGATTCCCCGCCTCTGCTTCCCCATCTCTGATTCACCGCCTTTGATTCGCCACCTCTGATTCCCCATATGTGATTCCCCGCCTCTGTTTCCCCGCCTCTGATTCCCCGCCTCTGATTCCCCATATCTCATTCCCCGCCTCTGATTCCCCGCATCTGATTCCCTGCCTCTGAATCCCCACCTCTGATTCCCTGCCTCTGATTCCCAACCTCTGATTCCCCTCCTCTGATTCCCCATATCTGATTCCCCGCCTCCGTTTCCCTGCCTCTGATTGCCCGCCTCTGTTTCCCCATATCTGATTCCCCACCTCTGATTCCCCAACTCTGATTCCCCGCCTCTGATTCCCCAGCTCTGATTCCCCACCTCTGATTCCCAGCCTCTGATTCCCCATGTCTGATTTCCTGCCTCTGATTCCCCGCCTCTGATTCGCCATCTCTGATTCATCCCCTCTGATTCCCCACCTCTGATTCCCCATATCTTATTCCCCACCTATGTTTCCCCGCCTCTGATTCCCCAGCTCTGATTCACCACCTCTGATTCCCCGCGTCTGATTCCCCGCCTCTGATTCCCCATCTCTGATTCCCTATCTCTGATTCCCCAATTCTGATTCCCCGCCTTTGATTCACTGCCTCTGATTAACAACCTCTGATTCCCGACCTCTGATTCCCCATATCTGATTCCCCGCCTCTGTTTCCCCACCTCTTATTCCCCGCCTCTGTTTCCCCATATCTGATTCCCGGCCTCTCATTCCCCAGCTCTGATTCCCCGCCTCTGATTCCCCATATCTGATTCCCCGCCGCTGATTCCCCAACTCTGATACCCCGCCTCTGATTCACCAGCTCTGATTCCCCGCCTCTGATTCCCTGCGTCTGATTCCCTGCCTCTGATACCCCGCCTCTGATTCCCCATCTCTGATTCACCACCTCTGATCCCACGCCTCTGATTCCCCATGTCTGATTCCCCGCCTCTGTTTCCCTGCCTCTGATTCCCCGCCTCTGATTCCCCATGTCTGAATCCCCGCCTCTGATTCCCCAACTCTGATTCCCCGCCTGTGATTCGCCAGCTATGATTCCCCGCCTCTGATTCCCCGCGTCTGATTCCCTGCCTTTTATACCCCGCCTCTGATTCCCCATCTCTGATTCACCACCTCTGATCCCACGCCTCTGATTCCCCATGTCTGATTCCCCGCCTCTGTTTCCCTGCCTCTGATTCCCCGCCTCTGATTCCCCATGTCTGATTCCCCGCCTCTGATGCCCCATATCTGATTCCCCTCCTCTGATTGCCCAACTCTGATTCCCCGCCTCTGATACCCCAGCTCTCATTCCCCACCTCTGTTTCCCCGCATCTGATTCCCTGCCTTTGATTCCCCACCTCTGATTCCCCATCTCTGATTCACCACCTCTGATTCCCCACCTATGATTCCCCATATCTGATTCCCCGCCTCTGTTTCCCCGCCTCTGATTCCCCGTCTCTGATTCCGCATATCTGATTCCCCACCTATGATTTCCCAACACTGATTCCCCGCCTCTGATTCGCCAGCTCTGATTCCCCGCCTCTGATTCCCCATATCTGATTCCCCGCCGCTGATTCCCCAACTTTGATACCCCGCCTCTGATTCCCCAGCTCTGATTCCCCGCCTCTGATTCCCCGCGTCTGATTCCCTGCCTCTGATTCCCCGCCTCTGATTCCCCATCTCTGATTCACCACCTCTGATCCCCCACCTCTGATTACCCATGACTGATTCCCCGCCTCTGTTTCCCCGCCTCTGAATCCCCGCCTCTGATTCGCCATATCTGATTCCCAGCCTCTGATTCCCCAACTCTGATTCCCCGCCTGTGATTCGCCAGCTATGATTCCCCGCCTCTGATTCCCCGCATCTGATTCCCTGCCTGTGATTCCCTGCCTCTGATTCCCCACCTCTGTTACCCCGCCTCTGATTCCCCGCCTCTGATTCCCCATATATGATTCCACTCCTCTGATTCCCCAACTCTGATTCCCCGCCTCTGATTCCCCAGCTCTGATTCCCTGCCTCTGATTCCCCGCATCTGATTCCCTGCCTCTGATTCCCCATCTCTGATTCCCCGCGTCTGATTCCCTGCCTCTGATTCCCCATCTCTGATTCACCGCCTTTGATTCGCCACCTCTGATTCCCCGCCTCTGATTCCCCATATATGATTCCCCGCCTCTGATTCCCCAACTCTGATTCCCCGCCTCTGATTCCCCAGGTCTGATTCCCCGCCTCTGATTCCACGTGTTTGATTACCTGCCTCTGATTCCCCGCCTCTGCTTCCCAATCTCTGATTCACCACCTTTGATTCGCCACCTCTGATTCCCCATATGTGATTCCCCTCCTCTGTTTCCCCGCCTCTGATTCCCCGCCTCTGATTTCCCATGTCTCATTCCCCGCCTCTGATTCCCCGCATCTGATTCCCTGCCTCTGAATCCCCACCTCTGATTCCCTGCCTCTGATTCCCAACCTCTGATTCCCCTCCTCTGATTCCCCATATCTGATTCCCCGCCTCCGTTTCCCTGCCTCTGATTAACTGCCTCTGTTTCCCCATATCTGATTCCCCGCCTCTGATTCCCCAACTCTGATTCCCCGCCTCTGATTCCACAGCTCTGATTCCCCGCATCTGATTCCCCGCGTCTGATTCCCAGCCTCTGATTCCCCATGTCTGATTTCCTGCCTCTGATTCCCCGCCTCTGATTCGCCATCTCTGATTCATCGCCTCTGATTCCCCACCTCTGATTCCCCATATCTTATTCCCCACCTATGTTTCCCCGCCTCTGATTCCCCGCCTCTGATTCCCCATCTCTGATTCCCGGACTCTGATTCACCACCTCTGATTCCCTATCTCTGATTCCGCACATCCGATTCCCTGCCTCTGATTCCCCGCCTCTGATGGCCCGCCTCTGATTCCCAACCTCTGATTCCCCTCCTCTGATTCCCCATATCTGATTCCCCGCCTCCGTTTCCCTGCCTCTGATTCCCCGCCTCTGTTTCCCCATATCTGATTCCCCGCCTCTGATTCCCCAACTCTGATTCCCCGCCTCTGATTCCCCAGCTCTGATTCCCCGCCTCTGATTCCCCGCGTCTGATTCCCAGCCTCTGATTCCCCATGTCTTATTCCCCGCCTCTGATTCCCCGCCTCTGATTCGCCATCTCTGATTCATCGCCTCTGATTCCCCACCTCTGATTCCCCATATCTGATTCCCACCTATGTTTCCCCGCCTCTGATGCCCCGCCTCTGATTCCATGCCTCTGATTCCCAACCTCCGATTCCCCACCTCTGATTCCCCATATCTGATTCCCCGCCTCTGTTTCCCCGCCTCTGATTCCCTGCCTCTGTTTCCTCATATCTGATTCCCCGCCTCTGATTCCCCAACACTGATTCCCCTCCTCTGATACCCCAGCTCTGATTCACCACCTCTGATTCCCCGCGTCTGATTCCCCGCCTCTGATTCCCCATCTCTGATTCCCTATCTCTGATTCCCCAATTCTGATTCCCCTCCTTTGATTCCCTGCCTCTGATTCCCAACCTCTGATTCCCCACCTCTGATTCCCCATATCTGATTCCCCGCCTCTGTTTCCCCGCCTCTTATTCCCCGCCTCTGTTTCCCTATATCTGATTCCCGGCCTCTCATTCCCCAGCTCTGATTCCCCGCCTCTGACTCCCCATATCTGATTCCCCGCCGCTGATTCCCCAACTCTGATTCCCCAGCTCTGATTCCCCGCCTCTGATTCCCCGCGTCTGAATCCCTGCCTCTGATTCCCCGCCTCTGATTCCCCATCTCTGATTCACCACCTCTGATCCCCCGCCTCTGATTCCCCATGTCTGATTCACCGCCTCTGTTTCCCCACCTCTGATTCCCCGCCTCTGATTCCCCATATCTGATTCCCCGCCTCTGATTCCCCAACTCTGATTCCCCGCCTATGATTCGCCAGCTATGATTCCCCGCCTCTGATTCCCAACGTCTGTTTCCCTGCCTGTGATTCCCTGCCTCTTATTCCCCGCCTCTGATTCCCCGCATCTGATTCCCAACCTCTGATTCCCCTCCTCTGATTCCCCATATCTGATTCCCCGCCTCCATTTCCCTGCCTCTGATTCCCCGCCTCTGTTACCCCATATCTGATTCCCCGCCTCTGATTCCCCAATTCTGATTCTGCACATCTGATTCCCTGCCTCTTATTCCCCACCTCTAATTCCCGGCCTCTGATTCCCGGCCTCTGATTCCCCACCTCTGATTCCCCATATCTGATTCCCGCCACTGATTCCCCAACTCTGATTCCCCGCCTCTGATTCCCCAGGTCTGATTCCCCGCCTCTGATTCCACGTGTTTGATTACCTGCCTCTGATTCCCCGCCTCTGCTTCCCCATCTCTGATTCACCGCCTTTGATTCGCCACCTCTGATTCCCCATATGTGATTCCCCGCCTCTGTTTCCCCGCCTCTGATTCCCCGCCTCTGATTCCCCATATCTCATTCCCCGCCTCTGATTCGTCGCATCTGATTCCCTGCCTCTGAATCCCCACCTCTGATTCCCTGCCTCTGATTCCCCACCTCTGATTCCCGGCCTCTGATTCCCGGCCTCTGATTCGAGACCTCTCATTCCCGGCCTCTGATTCCCGGCCTCTGATTCCCCGCCTCTGATTCCCCGACTCTGATTCCCTGCCTCTGATTCCCCATCTCTGATTCTGCACATCTGATTCCCTGCCTCTTATTCCCCACCTCTGATTCCCGGCCTCTGATTCCCGGCCTCTGATTCCCGGCCTCTCATTCCCGGCCTCTCATTCCCGGCCTCTGATTCCCAGCCTCTGATTCCCCGCCTCTGATTCCCCGCCTCTGTTTCCCTGCCTCTGATTCCCCATCTCTGATTCCGCACATCTGATTCCCTGCCTCTGATTCCCTGCCTCTGATTCCCTGCCTCTGATTCCCTGCCTCTGAATCCCAACCTCTGATTCCCCACCTCTGATTCCCCATATCTGATTCCCCGCCTCTGTTTCCCCGCCTCTGATTTCCCGCCTCTGTTTCCCCATATCTGATCCCCCGCCTCTGATTCCCCAACTTTGATTCCCCGCCTCTGATTCCACGTGTTTGATTACTTGCCTCTGATTCCCCGCCTCTGCTTCCCCATCTCTGATTCACCGCCTTTGATTCGCCACCTCTGATTCCCCATATGTGATTCCCCGCCTCTGTTTCCCCGCCTCTGATTCCCCGCCTCTGATTCCCCATATCTCATTCCCCGCCTCTGATTCCCCGCATCTGATTCCCTGCCTCTGAATCCCCACCTCTGATTCCCTGCCTCTGATTCCCAACCTCTGATTCCCCTCCTCTGATTCCCCATATCTGATTCCCCGCCTCCGTTTCCCTGCCTCTGATTGCCCGCCTCTGTTTCCCCATATCTGATTCCCCACCTCTGATTCCCCAACTCTGATTCCCCGCCTCTGATTCCCCAGCTCTGATTCCCCACCTCTGATTCCCAGCCTCTGATTCCCCATGTCTGATTTCCTGCCTCTGATTCCCCGCCTCTGATTCGCCATCTCTGATTCATCCCCTCTGATTCCCCACCTCTGATTCCCCATATCTTATTCCCCACCTATGTTTCCCCGCCTCTGATTCCCCGCCTCTGATTCCCCATCTCTGATTCCCAGACTCTGATTCCCCACCTCTGATTCCCTATCTCTGATTCTGCTCATCCGATTCCCTGCCTCTGATTCCCCGCCTCTGATTCCCCACCTCTGATTCCCCACCTCTGATTCCCCATATCTGATTCCCCGCCTCTGTTTCCCCGCCTCTGATTCCCTGCCTCTGATTCCCTGCCTCTGATTCCCCGCCTCCGATGGCCCGCCTCTGATTCCCAACCTCTGATTCCCCTCCTCTGATTCCCCATATCTGATTCCCCGCCTCCGTTTCCCTGCCTCTGATTCCCCGCCTCTGTTTCCCCATATCTGATTCCCCGCCTCTGATTCCCCAACTCTGATTCCCCGCCTCTGATTCCCCAGCTCTGATTCCCCGCCTCTGATTCACCGCGTCTGATTCCCAGCCTCTGATTCCCCATGTCTTATTCCCCGCCTCTGATTCCCCGCCTCTGATTCGCCATCTCTGATTCATCGCCTCTGATTCCCCACCTCTGATTCCCCATATCTGATTCCCACCTATGTTTCCCCGCCTCTGATGCCCCGCCTCTGATTCCATGCCTCTGATTCCCAACCTCCGATTCCCCACCTCTGATTCCCCATATCTGATTCCCCGCCTCTGTTTCCCCGCCTCTGATTCCCTGCCTCTGTTTCCTCATATCTGATTCCCCGCCTCTGATTCCCCAACACTGATTCCCCTCCTCTGATACCCCAGCTCTGATTCACCACCTCTGATTCCCCGCGTCTGATTCCCCGCCTCTGATTCCCCATCTCTGATTCCCTATCTCTGATTCCCCAATTCTGTTTCCCCTCCTTTGATTCCCTGCCTCTGATTCCCAACCTCTGATTCCCCACCTCTGATTCCCCATATCTGATTCCCCGCCTCTGTTTCCCCGCCTCTTATTCCCCGCCTCTGTTTCCCTATATCTGATTCCCGGCCTCTCATTCCCCAGCTCTGATTCCCCGCCTCTGACTCCCCATATCTGATTCCCCGCCGCTGATTCCCCAACTCTGATTCCCCAGCTCTGATTCCCCGCCTCTGATTCCCCGCGTCTGAATCCCTGCCTCTGATTCCCCGCCTCTGATTCCCCATCTCTGATTCACCACCTCTGATCCCCCGCCTCTGATTCCCCATGTCTGATTCACCGCCTCTGTTTCCCCACCTCTGATTCCCCGCCTCTGATTCCCCATATCTGATTCCCCGCCTCTGATTCCCCAACTCTGATTCCCCGCCTATGATTCGCCAGCTATGATTCCCCGCCTCTGATTCCCAACGTCTGTTTCCCTGCCTGTGATTCCCTGCCTCTTATTCCCCGCCTCTGATTCCCCGCATCTGATTCCCAACCTCTGATTCCCCTCCTCTGATTCCCCATATCTGATTCCCCGCCTCCATTTCCCTGCCTCTGATTCCCCGCCTCTGTTACCCCATATCTGATTCCCCGCCTCTGATTCCCCAATTCTGATTCTGCACATCTGATTCCCTGCCTCTTATTCCCCACCTCTAATTCCCGGCCTCTGATTCCCGGCCTCTGATTCCCCACCTCTGATTCCCCATATCTGATTCCCGCCACTGATTCCCCAACTCTGATTCCCCGCCTCTGATTCCCCAGGTCTGATTCCCGCCTCTGATTCCACGTGTTTGATTACCTGCCTCTGATTCCCCGCCTCTGCTTCCCCATCTCTGATTCACCGCCTTTGATTCGCCACCTCTGATTCCCCATATGTGATTCCCCGCCTCTGTTTCCCCGCCTCTGATTCCCCGCCTCTGATTCCCCATATCTCATTCCCCGCCTCTGATTCGCCGCATCTGATTCCCTGCCTCTGAATCCCCACCTCTGATTCCCTGCCTCTGATTCCCCACCTCTGATTCCCGGCCTCTGATTCCCGGCCTCTGATTCGAGACCTCTCATTCCCGGCCTCTGATTCCCGGCCTCTGATTCCCCGCCTCTGATTCCCCGACTCTGATTCCCTGCCTCTGATTCCCCATCTCTGATTCTGCACATCTGATTCCCTGCCTCTTATTCCCCACCTCTGATTCCCGGCCTCTGATTCCCGGCCTCTGATTCCCGGCCTCTCATTCCCGGCCTCTCATTCCCGGCCTCTGATTCCCAGCCTCTGATTCCCCGCCTCTGATTCCCCGCCTCTGTTTCCCTGCCTCTGATTCCCCATCTCTGATTCCGCACATCTGATTCCCTGCCTCTGATTCCCTGCCTCTGATTCCCTGCCTCTGATTCCCTGCCTCTGAATCCCAACCTCTGATTCCCCACCTCTGATTCCCCATATCTGATTCCCCGCCTCTGTTTCCCCGCCTCTGATTTCCCGCCTCTGTTTCCCCATATCTGATCCCCCGCCTCTGATTCCCCAACTTTGATTCCCCGCCTCTGATTCCACGTGTTTGATTACTTGCCTCTGATTCCCCGCCTCTGCTTCCCCATCTCTGATTCACCGCCTTTGATTCGCCACCTCTGATTCCCCATATGTGATTCCCCGCCTCTGTTTCCCCGCCTCTGATTCCCCGCCTCTGATTCCCCATATCTCATTCCCCGCCTCTGATTCCCCGCATCTGATTCCCTGCCTCTGAATCCCCACCTCTGATTCCCTGCCTCTGATTCCCAACCTCTGATTCCCCTCCTCTGATTCCCCATATCTGATTCCCCGCCTCTGTTTCCCTGCCTCTGATTGCCCGCCTCTGTTTCCCCATATCTGATTCCCCACCTCTGATTCCCCAACTCTGATTCCCCGCCTCTGATTCCCCAGCTCTGATTCCCCACCTCTGATTCCCAGCCTCTGATACCCCATGTCTGATTTCCTGCCTCTGATTCCCCGCCTCTGATTCCCCATCTCTGATTCCCAGACTCTGATTCCCCACCTCTGATTCCCTATCTCTGATTCTGCTCATCCGATTCCCTGCCTCTGATTCACCGCCTCTGATTCCCCACCTCTGATTCCCCATCTCTGATTCCCAGACTCTGATTCCCCGCCTCTGATTCCCTATCTCTGATTCTGCTCATCCGATTCCATGCCTCTGATTCCCCGCCTCTGATTCCCCACCTCTGATTCCCCACCTCTGATTCCCCATATCTGATTCCCCGCCTCTGTTTCCCCGCCTCTGATTCCCTGCCTCTGTTTCCTCATATCTGATTCCCCGCCTCTGATTCCCCAACACTGATTCCCCGCCTCTGATTCCCCAGCTCTGATTCACCACCTCTGATTCCCCGCGTCTGATTCCCCGCTTCTGATTCCCGGCCTCTTATTCCCCACCTCTGATTCCCTGCCTCTGATTCCCGGCCTCTGATTCCCGAACTCTCATTCCCGGCCTCTGATTCCCGGCCTATGATTCCCCGCCTCTGATTCCCCGCCTCTGATTCCCTGCCTCTGATTCCCCATCTCTGATTCCGCACGTCTGATTCCCTGCCTCTGATTCCCCGCCTCTGATTCCCTGCCTCTGATTCCCTGCCTCAGATTCCCAACCTCTGATTCCCCACCTCTTATTCCCCATATCTGATTCCCCGCCTCTGTTTCCCCGCCTCTGATTCCCCGCCTCTGTTTCCCCATATCTGATTCCCCGCCTCTGATTCCCCAACTCTGATTCCCCACCTCTGATCCCCAGCTCTGATTCCCCGCCTCTGATTCCCCGTGTTTGATTCCCTGCCTCTGATTCCCTGCCTCTGATTCCCAAACTCTGATTCCCCACCTCTGATTCCCCATATCTGATTCCCCGCCTCTGTTTCCCCGCCTCTGATTCCCCGCCTCTGTTTCCCCATATCTGATTCCCCGCCTTTGATTGGCCACCTCTGATTCCCCATATGTGATTCCCCGCCTCTGTTTCCCCGCATCTGATTCCCCGCCTCTGATTCCCCATATCTCATTCCCCGCCTCTGATTCCCCATATCTGATTCCCTGACTCTGATTCCCCACCTCTGATTCCCGGCCTCTTTTTCCCGGCATCTGATTCCCGGCATCTGATTCCCGGCCTCTGATTCCCGGCCTCTGATTCCCCGCTTCTGATTCTGATTCCCTGCCTCTGATTCCCCATCTCTGATTCCGCACATCTGATTCCCTGCCTCTGATTCCCCACTTCTGATTCCCCATATCTGATTCCCCGCCTCTGTTTCCCCGCCTCTGATTCACCGCCTCTGTTTCCCCATATCTAATTCCCCGCATCTGATTCCACAACTCTGATTCCCCGCACTGATTCCCCAGCTCTGAATCCCCGCCTCAGATTCCCCGCATCTGATTCCCTGCCTCTGAATCCCCACCTCTGATTCCCTGACTCTGATTCCCAACCTCTGATTCCCCTCCTCTGATTCCCCATATCTGATTCCCCGCCTCCGTTTCCCTGCCTCAGATTCCCCGCCTCTGTTTCCCCATATCTGATTCCCCGCCTCTGATTCACCAACTCTGATTCCCCGCCTCTGATTCCCCAGCTCTGATTCCCCGCCTCTGATTCCCCTCATCTGATTCCCAGCCTCTGATTCCCCATGTCTGATTTCCTGCCTCTGATTCCCCGCCTCTGATTCGCCATCTCTGATTCATCCCCTCTGATTCCCCACCTCTGATTCCCCATATCTTATTCCCCACCTATGTTTCCCCGCCTCTGATTCCCCGCCTCTGATTCCCCATCTCTGATTCCCAGACTCTGATTCCCCACCTCTGATTCCCTATCTCTGATTCTGCTCATCCGATTCCCTGCCTCTGATTCCCCGCCTCTGATTCCCCACCTCTGATTCCCCACCTCTGATTCCCCATATCTGATTCACCGCCTCTGTTTCCCCGCCTCTGATTCCCTGCCTCTGTTTCCTCATATCTGATTCCCCGCCTCTGATTCCCCAACACTGATTCCCCGCCTCTGATTCCCCAGCTCTGATTCACCACCTCTGATTCCCCGCGTCTGATTCCCCGCTTCTGATTCCTGGCCTCTTATTCCCCACCTCTGATTCCCGGCCTCTGATTCACGGCCTCTGATTCCCGAACTCTCATTCCCGGCCTCTGATTCCCGGCCTCTGATTCCCCGCCTCTGATTCCCCGCCTCTGATTCCCTGCATCTGATTCCCCATCTCTGATTCCGCACGTCTGATTCCCTGCCTCTGATTCCCCGCCTCTGATTCCCTGCCTCTGATTCCCTGCCTCTGATTCCCAACCTCTGATTCCCCACCTCTGATTCCCCATATCTGATTCCCCGCCTCTGTTTCCCCGCCTCTGATTCCCTGCCTCTGTTTCCCCATATCTGATTCCCCGCCTCTGATTCCCCAACTCTGATTCCCCACCTCTGATTCCCCGTGTTTGATTCCCTGCCTCTGATTCCCTGCCTCTGATTCCCAAACTCTGATCCCCGCCTCTGATTCCCCGTGTTTGATTCCCTGCCTCTGATTCCCTGCCTCTGATTCCCAAACTCTGATTCCCCACCTCTGATTCCCCATATCTGATTCCCCGCCTCTGTTTCCCCGCCTCTGATTCCCCGCCTCTGTTTCCCCATATCTGATTCCCCGCCTTTGATTGGCCACCTCTGATTCCCCATATGTGATTCCCCGCCTCTGTTTCCCCGCATCTGATTCCCCGCCTCTGATTCCCCATATCTCATTCACCGCCTCTGATTCCCCATATCTGATTCCCTGACTCTGATTCCCCACCTCTGATTACCGGCCTCTTTTTCCCGGCATCTGATTCCCGATATCTGATTCCCGGCCTCTGATTCCCGGCCTCTGATTCCCCGCTTCTGATTCTGATTCCCTGCCTCTGATTCCCCATCTCTGATTCCGCACATCTGATTCCCTGCCTCTGATTCCCCACTTCTGATTCCCCATATCTGATTCCCCGCCTCTGTTTCCCCGCCTCTGATTCACCGCCTCTGTTTCCCCATATCTAATTCCCCGCCTCTGATTCCCCAACTCTGATTCCCCGCACTGATTCCCCAGCTCTGAATCCCCGCCTCAGATTCCCCGCATCTGATTCCCTGCCTCTGAATCCCCACCTCTGATTCCCTGACTCTGATTCCCAACCTCTGATTCCCCTCCTCTGATTCCCCATATCTGATTCCCCGCCTCCGTTTCCCTGCCTCTGATTCCCCGCCTCTGTTTCCCCATATCTGATTCCCCGCCTCTGATTCCCCAACTCTGATTCCCCGCCTCTGATTCCCCAGCTCTGATTCCCCGCCTCTGATTCCCCGCATCTGATTCCCAGCCTCTGATTCCCCATGTCTTATTCCCCACCTCTGATTCGCCATCTCTGATTCATCGCCTCTGATTCCCCACATCTGATTCCCCATATCTGATTCCCCACCTATGTTTCCCCGCCACTGATGCCCCGCCTCTGATTCCATGCCTCTGATTCCCAACCTCTGATTCCCCACCTCTGATTCCCCATATCTGATTCCCCGCCTCTGTTTCCCCGCCTCTGATTCCCTGCCTCTGTTTCCTCATATCTGATTCCCCGCCTCTGATTCCCCAACACTGATTCCCCGCCTCTGATTCCCCAGGTCTGATTCACCACCTCTGATTCCCCGCGTCTGATTCCCCGCCTCTGATTCCCCATCTCTGATTCCCTATCTCTGATTCCCCAATTCTGATTCCCCGCCTTTGATTCCCTGCCTCTGATTCCTAACCTCTGATTCCCCACCTCTGATTCCCCGCCTCTGTTTCCCCGCCTCTTATTGCCCGCCTCTGTTTCCCCATATCTGATTCCCGGCCTCTCATTCCCCAGCTCTGATTCCCCGCCTCTGATTCCCCATATCTGATTCCCCGTCGCTGATTCCCCAACTCTGATAGCCCGCCTCTGATTCCCCAGCTCTGATTCCACGCCTCTGATTCCCCGCGTCTGAATCCCTGCCTCTGATTCCCCGCCTCTGATTCCCCATCTCTGATTCACCACCTCTGATCCCCCGCCTCTGATTCCCCATGTCTGATTCACCGCCTCTGTTTCCCCACCTCTGATTCCCCGCCTCTGATTCCCCATATCTGATTCCCCGCCTCTGATTCCCTGCCTCTTATTCCCCGCCTCTGATTCCCCGCATCTGATTCCCAACCTCTGATTCCCCTCCTCTGATTCCCCATATCTGATTCCCTGCCTCCATTTCCCTGCCTCTGATTCCCCGCCTCTGATTCCCCAACTCTGATTCCCCGCCTGTGATTCGCCAGCTATGATTCCCCGCATCTGATTCCCCACGTCTGATTCCCTGCCTGTGATTCCCTGCCTCTTATTCCCCGCCTCTGATTCCCCGCATCTGATTCCCTGCCTCTGAATCCCCACCTCTGATTCCCTGCCTCTGATTCCCAACCTCTGATTCCCCTCCTCTGATTCCCCATATCTGATTCCCCACCTCCATTTCCCTGCCTCTGATTCCCCGCCTCTGTTACCCAATATCTGATTCCCCGCCTCTGATTCCCCAACTCTGATTCTGCACATCTGATTCCCTGCCTCTTATTCCCCACCTCTAATTCCCGGCCTCTGACTCCCCACCTCTGATTCCCCACCTCTGATTCCCCATATCTGATTCCCGGACTCTGATTCCCCACCTCTGATTCCCGGCCTCTTACTCCCGGCATCTGATTCCCGGCCTCTGATTCCCAGCCTCTGATTCCCCGCTTCTGATTCTGATTCCCTGCCTCTGATTCCCCATCTCTGATTCCGCACATCTGATTGCCTGCCTCTGATTCCCCACTTCTGATTCCCCATATCTGATTCCCCGCCTCTGTTTCCCCGCCTCTGATTCCCCCCCTCTGATTCCCCGCCTCTGATTCCCCATCTCTGATTCCCTATCTCTGATTCCCCAATTCTGATTCCCCGCCTTTGATTCACTGCTTCTGATTAACAACCTCTGATTCCCGACCTCTGATTCCCCATATCTGATTCCCCGCCTCTGTTTCCCCGCCTCTTATTCCCCGCCTCTGTTTCCCCATATCTGATTCCCGGCCTCTCATTCCCCAGCTCTGATTCCCCGCCTCTGATTCCCCATGTCTGATTCCCCGCCTCTGTTTCCCTGCCTCTGATTCCCCGCCTCTGATTCCCCATGTCTGATTCCCCGCCTCTGATGCCCCATATCTGATTCCCCTCCTCTGATTGCCCAACTCTGATTCCCCGCCTCTGATTCCCCAGCTCTCATTCCCCACCTCTGTTTCCCCGCATCTGATTCCCTGCCTTTGATTCCCCACCTCTGATTCCCCATCTCTGATTCACCACCTCTGATTCCCCACCTATGATTCCCCATATCTGATTCCCCGCCTCTGTTTCCCCGCCTCTGATTCCCCGCCTCTGATTCCGCATATCTGATTCCCCACCTATGATTTCCCAACACTGATTCCCCGCCTCTGATTCGCCAGCTCTGATTCCCCGCCTCTGATTCCCCATATCTGATTCCCCGCCGCTGATTCCCCAACTTTGATACCCCGCCTCTGATTCCCCAGCTCTGATTCCCCGCCTCTGATTCCCCGCGTCTGATTCCCTGCCTCTGATTCCACGCCTCTGATTCCCCTCCTCTGATTCCCCATATCTGATTCCCCGCCTCCGTTTCCCTGCCTCTGATTAACTGCCTCTGTTTCCCCATATCTGATTCCCCGCCTCTGATTCCCCAACTCTGATTCCCCGCCTCTGATTCCACAGCTCTGATTCCCCGCATCTGATTCCCCGCGTCTGATTCCCAGCCTCTGATTCCCCATGTCTGATTTCCTGCCTCTGATTCCCCGCCTCTGATTCGCCATCTCTGATTCATCGCCTCTGATTCCCCACCTCTGATTCCCCATATCTTATTCCCCACCTATGTTTCCCCGCCTCTGATTCCCCGCCTCTGATTCCCCATCTCTGATTCCCGGACTCTGATTCACCACCTCTGATTCCCTATCTCTGATTCCGCACATCCGATTCCCTGCCTCTGATTCCCCGCCTCTGATGGCCCGCCTCTGATTCCCAACCTCTGATTCCCCTCCTCTGATTCCCCATATCTGATTCCCCGCCTCCGTTTCCCTGCCTCTGATTCCCCGCCTCTGTTTCCCCATATCTGATTCCCCGCCTCTGATTCCCCAACTCTGATTCCCCGCCTCTGATTCCCCAGCTCTGATTCCCCGCCTCTGATTCCCCGCGTCTGATTCCCAGCCTCTGATTCCCCATGTCTTATTCCCCGCCTCTGATTCCCCGCCTCTGATTCGCCATCTCTGATTCATCGCCTCTGATTCCCCACCTCTGATTCCCCATATCTGATTCCCACCTATGTTTCCCCGCCTCTGATGCCCCGCCTCTGATTCCATGCCTCTGATTCCCAACCTCTGATTCCCCACCTCTGATTCCCCATATCTGATTCCCCGCCTCTGTTTCCCCGCCTCTGATTCCCTGCCTCTGTTTCCTCATATCTGATTCCCCGCCTCTGATTCCCCAACACTGATTCCCCTCCTCTGATACCCCAGCTCTGATTCACCACCTCTGATTCCCCGCCTCTGATTCCCCATCTCTGATTCCCTATCTCTGATTCCCCAATTCTGATTCCCCTCCTTTGATTCCCTGCCTCTGATTCCCAACCTCTGATTCCCCACCTCTGATTCCCCATATCTGATTCCCCGCCTCTGTTTCCCCGCCTCTTATTCCCCGCCTCTTATTCCCCGCCTCTGTTTCCCTATATCTGATTCCCCGCCTCTGATTCCCCGCGTCTGAATCCCTGCCTCTGATTCCCCGCCTCTGATTCCCCATCTCTTATTCACCACCTCTGATCCCCCGCCTCTGATTCCCCATGTCTGATTCACCGCCTCTGTTTCCCCACCTCTGATTCCCCGCCTCTGATTCCCCATATCTGATTCCCCGCCTCTGATTCCCCAACTCTGATTCCCCGCCTATGATTCGCCAGCTATGATTCCCCGCCTCTGATTCCCAACGTCTGTTTCCCTGCCTGTGATTCCCTGCCTCTTATTCCCCGCCTCTGATTCCCCGCATCTGATTCCCAACCTCTGATTCCCCTCCTCTGATTCCCCATATCTGATTCCCCGCCTCCATTTCCCTGCCTCTGATTCCCCGCCTCTGTTACCCCATATCTGATTCCCCGCCTCTGATTCCCCAATTCTGATTCTGCACATCTGATTCCCTGCCTCTTATTCCCCACCTCTAATTCCCGGCCTCTGATTCCCGGCCTCTGATTCCCCACCTCTGATTCCCCATATCTGATTCCCCGCCTTTGATTGGCCACCTCTGATTCCCCATATGTGATTCCCCGCCTCTGTTTCCCCGCATCTGATTCCCCGCCTCTGATTCCCCATATCTCATTCCCCGCCTCTGATTCCCCATATCTGATTCCCTGACTCTGATTCCCCACCTCTGATTCCCGGCCTCTTTTTCCCGGCATCTGATTCCCGGCATCTGATTCCCGGCCTCTGATTCCCGGCCTCTGATACCCCGCTTCTGATTCTGATTCCCTGCCTCTGATTCCCCATCTCTGATTCCGCACATCTGATTCCCTGCCTCTGATTCCCCACTTCTGATTCCCCATATCTGATTCCCCGCCTCTGTTTCCCCGCCTCTGATTCACCGCCTCTGTTTCCCCATATCTAATTCCCCGCCTCTGATTCCCCAACTCTGATTCCCCGCACTGATTCCCCAGCTCTGAATCCCCGCCTCAGATTCCCCGCATCTGATTCCCTGCCTCTGAATCCCCACCTCTGATTCCCTGACTCTGATTCCCAACCTCTGATTCCCCTCCTCTGATTCCCCATATCTGATTCCCCGCCTCCGTTTCCCTGCCTCTGATTCCCCGCCTCTGTTTCCCCATATCTGATTCCCCGCCTCTGATTCCCCAACTCTGATTCCCCGCCTCTGATTCCCCAGCTCTGATTCCCCGCCTCTGATTCCCCGCATCTGATTCCCAGCCTCTGATTCCCCATGTCTTATTCCCCACCTCTGATTCGCCATCTCTGATTCATCGCCTCTGATTCCCCACATCTGATTCCCCATATCTGATTCCCCACCTATGTTTCCCCGCCACTGATGCCCCGCCTCTGATTCCATGCCTCTGATTCCCAACCTCTGATTCCCCACCTCTGATTCCCCATATCTGATTCCCCGCCTCTGTTTCCCCGCCTCTGATTCCCTGCCTCTGTTTCCTCATATCTGATTCCCCGCCTCTGATTCCCCAACACTGATTCCCCACCTCTGATTCCCCAGGTCTGATTCACCACCTCTGATTCCCCGCGTCTGATTCCCCGCCTCTGATTCCCCATCTCTGATTCCCTATCTCTGATTCCCCAATTCTGATTCCCCGCCTTTGATTCCCTGCCTCTGATTCCTAACCTCTGATTCCCCACCTCTGATTCCCCGCCTCTGTTTCCCCGCCTCTTATTGCCCGCCTCTGTTTCCCCATATCTGATTCCCGGCCTCTCATTCCCCAGCTCTGATTCCCCGCCTCTGATTCCCCATATCTGATACCCGTCGCTGATTCACCAACTCTGATAGCCCGCCTCTGATTCCCCAGCTCTGATTCCACGCCTCTGATTCCCCGCGTCTGAATCCCTGCCTCTGATTCCCCGCCTCTGATTCCCCATCTCTGATTCACCACCTCTGATCCCCCGCCTCTGATTCCCCATGTCTGATTCACCGCCTCTGTTTCCCCACCTCTGATTCCCCGCCTCTGATTCCCCATATCTGATTCCCCGCCTCTGATTCCCTGCCTCTTATTCCCCGCCTCTGATTCCCCGCATCTGATTCCCAACCTCTGATTCCCCTCCTCTGATTCCCCATATCTGATTCCCTGCCTCCATTTCCCTGCCTCTGATTCCCCGCCTCTGATTCCCCAACTCTGATTCCCCGCCTGTGATTCGCCAGCTATGATTCCCCGCATCTGATTCCCCACGTCTGATTCCCTGCCTGTGATTCCCTGCCTCTTATTCCCCGCCTCTGATTCCCCGCATCTGATTCCCTGCCTCTGAATCCCCACCTCTGATTCCCTGCCTCTGATTCCCAACCTCTGATTCCCCTCCTCTGATTCCCCATATCTGATTCCCCACCTCCATTTCCCTGCCTCTGATTCCCCGCCTCTGTTACCCAATATCTGATTCCCCGCCTCTGATTCCCCAACTCTGATTCTGCACATCTGATTCCCTGCCTCTTATTCCCCACCTCTAATTCCCGGCCTCTGACTCCCCACCTCTGATTCCCCACCTCTGATTCCCCATATCTGATTCCCGGACTCTGATTCCCCACCTCTGATTCCCGGCCTCTTACTCCCGGCATCTGATTCCCGGCCTCTGATTCCCAGCCTCTGATTCCCCGCTTCTGATTCTGATTCCCTGCCTCTGATTCCCCATCTCTGATTCCGCACATCTGATTGCCTGCCTCTGATTCCCCACTTCTGATTCCCCATATCTGATTCCCCGCCTCTGTTTCCCCGCCTCTGATTCCCCGCCTCTGATTCCCCGCCTCTGATTCCCCATCTCTGATTCCCTATCTCTGATTCCCCAATTCTGATTCCCCGCCTTTGATTCACTGCTTCTGATTAACAACCTCTGATTCCCGACCTCTGATTCCCCATATCTGATTCCCCGCCTCTGTTTCCCCGCCTCTTATTCCCCGCCTCTGTTTCCCCATATCTGATTCCCGGCCTCTCATTCCCCAGCTCTGATTCCCCGCCTCTGATTCCCCATGTCTGATTCCCCGCCTCTGTTTCCCTGCCTCTGATTCCCCGCCTCTGATTCCCCATGTCTGATTCCCCGCCTCTGATGCCCCATATCTGATTCCCCTCCCCTGATTGCCCAACTCTGATTCCCCGCCTCTGATTCCCCAGCTCTCATTCCCCACCTCTGTTTCCCCGCATCTGATTCCCTGCCTTTGATTCCCCACCTCTGATTCCCCATCTCTGATTCACCACCTCTGATTCCCCACCTATGATTCCCCATATCTGATTCCCCGCCTCTGTTTCCCCGCCTCTGATTCCCCGCCTCTGATTCCGCATATCTGATTCCCCACCTATGATTTCCCAACACTGATTCCCCGCCTCTGATTCGCCAGCTCTGATTCCCCGCCTCTGATTCCCCATATCTGATTTCCCGCCGCTGATTCCCCAACTTTGATACCCCGCCTCTGATTCCCCAGCTCTGATTCCCCGCCTCTGATTCCCCGCGTCTGATTCCCTGCCTCTGATTCCCCGCCTCTGATTCCCCATCTCTGATTCACCACCTCTGATCCCCCACCTCTGATTACCCATGACTGATTCCCCGCCTCTGTTTCCCCGCCTCTGAATCCCCGCCTCTGATTCGCCATATCTGATTCCCAGCCTCTGATTCCCCAACTCTGATTCCCCGCCTGTGATTCGCCAGCTATGATTCCCCGCCTCTGATTCCCCGCGTCTGATTCCCAGCCTGTGATTCCCTGCCTCTGATTCCCCACCTCTGTTACCCCGCCTCTGATTACCCGCCTCTGATTCCCCATATATGATTCCACTCCTCTGATTCCCCAACTCTGATTCCCCGCCTCTGATTCCCCAGCTCTGATTCCCTGCCTCTGATTCCCCGCATCTGATTCCCTGCCTCTGATTCCCCATCTCTGATTCCCCGCGTCTGATTCCCTGCCTCTGATTCCCCATCTCTGATTCACCGCCTTTGATTCGCCACCTCTGATTCCCCGCCTCTGATTCCCCATATATGATTCCCCGCCTCTGATTCCCCAACTCTGATTCCCCGCCTCTGATTCCCCAGGTCTGATTCCCCGCCTCTGATTCCACGTGTTTGATTACCTGCCTCTGATTCCCCGCCTCTGCTTCCCAATCTCTGATTCACCGCCTTTGATTCGCCACCTCTGATTCCCCATATGTGATTCCCCTCCTCTGTTTCCCCGCCTCTGATTCCCCGCCTCTGATTTCCCATGTCTCATTCCCCGCCTCTGATTCCCCGCATCTGATTCCCTGCCTCTGAATCCCCACCTCTGATTCCCTGCCTCTGATTCCCAACCTCTGATTCCCCTCCTCTGATTCCCCATATCTGATTCCCCGCCTCCGTTTCCCTGCCTCTGATTAACTGCCTCTGTTTCCCCATATCTGATTCCCCGCCTCTGATTCCCCAACTCTGATTCCCCGCCTCTGATTCCACAGCTCTGATTCCCCGCATCTGATTCCCCGCGTCTGATTCCCAGCCTCTGATTCCCCATGTCTGATTTCCTGCCTCTGATTCCCCGCCTCTGATTCGCCATCTCTGATTCATCGCCTCTGATTCCCCACCTCTGTTTCCCCATATCTTATTCCCCACCTATGTTTCCCCGCCTCTGATTCCCCGCCTCTGATTCCCCATCTCTGATTCCCGGACTCTGATTCACCACCTCTGATTCCCTATCTCTGATTCCGCACATCCGATTCCCTGCCTCTGATTCCCCGCCTCTGATGGCCCGCCTCTGATTCCCAACCTCTGATTCCCCTCCTCTGATTCCCCATATCTGATTCCCCGCCTCCGTTTCCCTGCCTCTGATTCCCCGCCTCTGTTTCCCCATATCTGATTCCCCGCCTCTGATTCCCCAACTCTGATTCCCCGCCTCTGATTCCCCAGCTCTGATTCCCCGCCTCTGATTCCCCGCGTCTGATTCCCAGCCTCTGATTCCCCATGTCTTATTCCCCGCCTCTGATTCCCCGCCTCTGATTCGCCATCTCTGATTCATCGCCTCTGATTCCCCACCTCTGATTCCCCATATCTGATTCCCACCTATGTTTCCCCGCCTCTGATGCCCCGCCTCTGATTCCATGCCTCTGATTCCCAACCTCCGATTCCCCACCTCTGATTCCCCATACCTGATTCCCCGCCTCTGTTTCCCCGCCTCTGATTCCCTGCCTCTGTTTCCTCATATCTGATTCCCCGCCTCTGATTCCCCAACACTGATTCCCCTCCTCTGATACCCCAGCTCTGATTCACCACCTCTGATTCCCCGCGTCTGATTCCCCGCCTCTGATTCCCCATCTCTGATTCCCTATCTCTGATTCCCCAATTCTGATTCCCCTCCTTTGATTCCCTGCCTCTGATTCCCAACCTCTGATTCCCCACCTCTGATTCCCCATATCTGATTCCCCGCCTCTGTTTCCCCGCCTCTTATTCCCCGCCTCTGTTTCCCTATATCTGATTCCCGGCCTCTCATTCCCCAGCTCTGATTCCCCGCCTCTGATTCCCCATATCTGATTCCCCGCCGCTGATTCCCCAACTCTGATTCCCCAGCTCTGATTCCCCGCCTCTGATTCCCCGCGTCTGAATCCCTGCCTCTGATTCCCCGCCTCTGATTCCCCATCTCTGATTCACCACCTCTGATCCCCCGCCTCTGATTCCCCATGTCTGATTCACCGCCTCTGTTTCCCCACCTCTGATTCCCCGCCTCTGATTCCGCATATCTGATTCCCCGCCTCTGATTCCCCAACTCTGATTCCCCGCCTATGATTCGCCAGCTATGATTCCCCGCCTCTGATTCCCAACGTCTGTTTCCCTGCCTGTGATTCCCTGCCTCTTATTCCCCGCCTCTGATTCCCCGCATCTGATTCCCAACCTCTGATTCCCCTCCTCTGATTCCCCATATCTGATTCCCCGCCTCCATTTCCCTGCCTCTGATTCCCCGCCTCTGTTACCCCATATCTGATTCCCCGCCTCTGATTCCCCAATTCTGATTCTGCACATCTGATTCCCTGCCTCTTATTCCCCACCTCTAATTCCCGGCCTCTGATTCCCGGCCTCTGATTCCCCACCTCTGATTCTCCATATCTGATTCCCCGCCTCTGTTTCCCCGCCTCTGATTCCCCGCCTCTGTTTCCCCATATCTGATTCCCGCCTCTGATTCCCCAACTCTGATTCCCCGCCTCTGATTCCCCAGGTCTGATTCCCCGCCTCTGATTCCACGTGTTTGATTACCTGCCTCTGATTCCCCGCCTCTGCTTCCCCATCTCTGATTCACCGCCTTTGATTCGCCACCTCTGATTCCCCATATGTGATTCCCCGCCTCTGTTTCCCCGCCTCTGATTCCCCGCCTCTGATTCCCCATATCTCATTCCCCGCCTCTGATTCGCCGCATCTGATTCCCTGCCTCTGAATCCCCACCTCTGATTCCCTGCCTCTGATTCCCCACCTCTGATTCCCGGCCTCTGATTCCCGGCCTCTGATTCGAGACCTCTCATTCCCGGCCTCTGATTCCTGGCCTCTGATTCCCCGCCTCTGATTCCCCGACTCTGATTCCCTGCATCTGATTCCCCATCTCTGATTCTGCACATCTGATTCCCTGCCTCTTATTCCCCACCTCTGATTCCCGGCCTCTGATTCCCGGCCTCTGATTCCCGGCCTCTCATTCCCGGCCTCTCATTCCCGGCCTCTGATTCCCAGCCTCTGATTCCCCGCCTCTGATTCCCCGCCTCTGTTTCCCTGCCTCTGATTCCCCATCTCTGATTCCGCACATCTGATTCCCTGCCTCTGATTCCCTGCCTCTGATTCCCTGCCTCTGATTCCCTGCCTCTGAATCCCAACCTCTGATTCCCCACCTCTGATTCCCCATATCTGATTCCCCGCCTCTGTTTCCCCGCCTCTGATTTCCCGCCTCTGTTTCCCCATATCTGATTCCCCGCCTCTGATTCCCCAACTTTGATTCCCCGCCTCTGATTCCACGTGTTTGATTACTTGCCTCTGATTCCCCGCCTCTGCTTCCCCATCTCTGATTCACCGCCTTTGATTCGCCACCTCTGATACCCCATATGTGATTCCCCGCCTCTGTTTCCCCGCCTCTGATTCCCCGCCTCTGATTCCCCATATCTCATTCCCCGCCTCTGATTCCCCGCATCTGATTCCCTGCCTCTGAATCCCCACCTCTGATTCCCTGCCTCTGATTCCCAACCTCTGATTCCCCTCCTCTGATTCCCCATATCTGATTCCCCGCCTCCGTTTCCCTGCCTCTGATTGCCCGCCTCTGTTTCCCCATATCTGATTCCCCACCTCTGATTCCCCAACTCTGATTCCCCGCCTCTGATTCCCCAGCTCTGATTCCCCACCTCTGATTCCCAGCCTCTGATTCCCCATGTCTGATTTCCTGCCTCTGATTCCCCGCCTCTGATTCGCCATCTCTGATTCATCCCCTCTGATTCCCCACCTCTGATTCCCTATCTCTGATTCTGCTCATCCGATTCCCTGCCTCTGATTCCCCGCCTCTGATTCCCCACCTCTGATTCCCCACCTCTGATTCCCCATATCTGATTCCCCGCCTCTGTTTCCCCGCCTCTGATTCCCTGCCTCTGTTTCCTCATATCTGATTCCCCGCCTCTGATTCCCCAACACTGATTCCCCGCCTCTGATTCCCCAGCTCTGATTCACCACCTCTGATTCCCCGCGTCTGATTCCCCGCTTCTGATTCCCGGCCTCTTATTCCCCACCTCTGATTCCCGGCCTCTGATTCCCTGCCTCTGATTCCCGAACTCTCATTCCCGGCCTCTGATTCCCGGCCTATGATTCCCCGCCTCTGATTCCCCGCCTCTGATTCCCTGCCTCTGATTCCCCATCTCTGATTCCGCACGTCTGATTCCCTGCCTCTGATTCCCCGCCTCTGATTCCCTGCCTCTGATTCCCTGCCTCTGATTCCCAACCACTGATTCCCCACCTCTTATTCCCCATATCTGATTCCCCGCCTCTGTTTCCCCGCCTCTGATTCCCCGCCTCTGTTTCCCCATATCTGATTCCCCACCTCTGATTCCCCAACTCTGATTCCCCACCTCTGATCCCCAGCTCTGATTCCCCGCCTCTGATTCCCCGTGTTTGATTCCCTGCCTCTGATTCCCTGCCTCTGATTCCCAAACTCTGATTCCCCACCTCTGATTCCCCATATCTGATTCCCCGCCTCTGTTTCCCCGCCTCTGATTCCCCACCTCTGTTTCCCCATATCTGATTCCCCGCCTTTGATTGGCCACCTCTGATTCCCCATATGTGATTCCCCGCCTCTGTTTCCCCGCATCTGATTCCCCGCCTCTGATTCCCCATATCTCATTCCCCGCCTCTGATTCCCCATATCTGATTCCCTGACTCTGATTCCCCACCTCTGATTCCCGGCCTCTTTTTCCCGGCATCTGATTCCCGGCATCTGATTCCCGGCCTCTGATTCCCGGCCTCTGATTCCCCGCTTCTGATTCTGATTCCCTGCCTCTGATTCCCCATCTCTGATTCCGCACATCTGATTCCCTGCCTCTGATTCCCCACTTCTGATTCCCCATATCTGATTCCCCGCCTCTGTTTCCCCGCCTCTGATTCACCGCCTCTGTTTCCCCATATCTAATTCCCCGCATCTGATTCCACAACTCTGATTCCCCGCACTGATTCCCCAGCTCTGAATCCCCGCCTCAGATTCCCCGCATCTGATTCCCTGCCTCTGAATCCCCACCTCTGATTCCCTGACTCTGATTCCCAACCTCTGATTCCCCTCCTCTGATTCCCCATATCTGATTCCCCGCCTCCGTTTCCCTGCCTCTGATTCCCCGCCTCTGTTTCCCCATATCAGATTCCCCGCCTCTGATTCCCCAACTCTGATTCCCCGCCTCTGATTCCCCAGCTCTGATTCCCCGCCTCTGATTCCCCGCATCTGATTCCCAGCCTCTGATTCCCCATGTCTGATTTCCTGCCTCTGATTCCCCGCCTCTGATTCGCCATCTCTGATTCATCCCCTCTGATTCCCCACCTCTGATTCCCCATATCTTATTCCCCACCTATGTTTCCCCGCCTCTGATTCCCCGCCTCTGATTCCCCATCTCTGATTCCCAGACTCTGATTCCCCACCTCTGATTCCCTATCTCTGATTCTGCTCATCCGATTCCCTGCCTCTGATTCCCCGCCTCTCATTCCCCACCTCTGATTCCCCACCTCTGATTCCCCATATCTGATTCCCCGCCTCTGTTTCCCCGCCTCTGATTCCCTGCCTCTGTTTCCTCATATCTGATTCCCCGCCTCTGATTCCCCAACACTGATTCCCCGCCTCTGATTCCCCAGCTCTGATTCACCACCTCTGATTCCCCGCGTCTGATTCCCCGCTTCTGATTCCCGGCCTCTTATTCCCCACCTCTGATTCCCGGCCTCTGATTCACGGCCTCTGATTCCCGAACTCTCATTCCCGGCCTCTGATTCCCGGCCTCTGATTCCCCGCCTCTGATTCCCCGCCTCTGATTCCCTGCCTCTGATTCCCCATCTCTGATTCCGCACGTCTGATTCCCTGCCTCTGATTCCCCGCATCTGATTCCCCGCCTCTGATTCCCCATATCTCATTCCCCGCCTCTGATTCCCCATATCTGATTCCCTGACTCTGATTCCCCACCTCTGATTCCCGGCCTCTTTTTCCCGGCATCTGATTCCCGGCATCTGATTCCCGGCCTCTGATTCCCGGCCTCTGATTCCCCGCTTCTGATTCTGATTCCCTGCCTCTGATTCCCCATCTCTGATTCCGCACATCTGATTCCCTGCCTCTGATTCCCCACTTCTGATTCCCCATATCTGATTCCCCGCCTCTGTTTCCCCGCCTCTGATTCACCGCCTCTGTTTCCCCATATCTAATTCCCCGCATCTGATTCCACAACTCTGATTCCCCGCACTGATTCCCCAGCTCTGAATCCCCGCCTCAGATTCCCCGCATCTGATTCCCTGCCTCTGAATCCCCACCTCTGATTCCCTGACTCTGATTCCCAACCTCTGATTCCCCTCCTCTGATTCCCCATATCTGATTCCCCGCCTCCGTTTCCCTGCCTCTGATTCCCCGCCTCTGTTTCCCCATATCTGATTCCCCGCCTCTGATTCCCCAACTCTGATTCCCCGCCTCTGATTCCCCAGCTCTGATTCCCCGCCTCTGATTCCCCGCATCTGATTCCCAGCCTCTGATTCCCCATGTCTGATTTCCTGCCTCTGATTCCCCGCCTCTGATTCGCCATCTCTGATTCATCCCCTCTGATTCCCCACCTCTGATTCCCCATATCTTATTCCCCACCTATGTTTCCCCGCCTCTGATTCCCCGCCTCTGATTCCCCATCTCTGATTCCCAGACTCTGATTCCCCACCTCTGATTCCCTATCTCTGATTCTGCTCATCCGATTCCCTGCCTCTGATTCCCCGCCTCTCATTCCCCACCTCTGATTCCCCACCTCTGATTCCCCATATCTGATTCCCCGCCTCTGTTTCCCCGCCTCTGATTCCCTGCCTCTGTTTCCTCATATCTGATTCCCCGCCTCTGATTCCCCAACACTGATTCCCCGCCTCTGATTCCCCAGCTCTGATTCACCACCTCTGATTCCCCGCGTCTGATTCCCCGCTTCTGATTCCCGGCCTCTTATTCCCCACCTCTGATTCCCGGCCTCTGATTCACGGCCTCTGATTCCCGAACTCTCATTCCCGGCCTCTGATTCCCGGCCTCTGATTCCCCGCCTCTGATTCCCCGCCTCTGATTCCCTGCCTCTGATTCCCCATCTCTGATTCCGCACGTCTGATTCCCTGCCTCTGATTCCCCGCCTCTGATTCCCTGCCTCTGATTCCCTGCCTCTGATTCCCAACCTCTGATTCCCCACCTCTGATTCCCCATATCTGATTCCCCGCCTCTGTTTCCCCGCCTCTGATTCCCCGCCTCTGTTTCCCCATATCTGATTCCCCGCCTCTGATTCCCCAACTCTGATTCCCCACCTCTGATCCCCAGCTCTGATTCCCCGCCTCTGATTCCCCGTGTTTGATTCCCTGCCTCTGATTCCCTGCCTCTGATTCCCTGCCTCTGATTCCCCACCTCTGATTCCCCATATCTGATTCCCCGCCTCTGTTTCCCCGCCTCTGATTCCCCGCCTCTGTTTCCCCATATCTGATTCCCCGCCTTTGATTGGCCACCTCTGATTCCCCATATGTGATTCCCCGCCTCTGTTTCCCCGCATCTGATTCCCCGCCTCTGATTCCCCATATCTCATTCCCCGCCTCTGATTCCCCATATCTGATTCCCTGACTCTGATTCCCCACCTCTGATTCCCGGCCTCTTTTTCCCGGCATCTGATTCCCGGCATCTGATTCCCGGCCTCTGATTCCCGGCCTCTGATTCCCCGCTTCTGATTCTGATTCCCTGCCTCTGATTCCCCATCTCTGATTCCGCACATCTGATTCCCTGCCTCTGATTCCCCACTTCTGATTCCCCATATCTGATTCCCCGCCTCTGTTTCCCCGCCTCTGATTCACCGCCTCTGTTTCCCCAACTCTGATTCCCCGCACTGATTCCCCAGCTCTGAATCCCCGCCTCAGATTCCCCGCATCTGATTCCCTGCCTCTGAATCCCCACCTCTGATTCCCTGACTCTGATTCCCAACCTCTGATTCCCCTCCTCTGATTCCCCATATCTGATTCCCCGCCTCCGTTTCCCTGCCTCTGATTCCCCGCCTCTGTTTCCCCATATCTGATTCCCCGCCTCTGATTCCCCAACTCTGATTCCCCGCCTCTGATTCCCCAGCTCTGATTCCCCGCCTCTGATTCCCCGCATCTGATTCCCAGCCTCTGATTCCCCATGTCTTATTCCCCGCCTCTGATTCGCCATCTCTGATTCATCGCCTCTGATTCCCCACATCTGATTCCCCATATCTGATTCCCCACCTATGTTTCCCCGCCACTGATGCCCCGCCTCTGATTCCATGCCTCTGATTCCCAACCTCTGATTCCCCACCTCTGATTCCCCATATCTGATTCCCCGCCTCTGTTTCCCCGCTTCTGATTCCCTGCCTCTGTTTCCTCATATCTGATTCCCCGCCTCTGATTCCCCAACACTGATTCCCCGCCTCTGATTCCCCAGGTCTGATTCACCACCTCTGATTCCCCGCGTCTGATTCCCCGCCTCTGATTCCCCATCTCTGATTCCCTATCTCTGATTCCCCAATTCTGATTCCCCGCCTTTGATTCCCTGCCTCTGATTCCTAACCTCTGATTCCCCACCTCTGATTCCCCGCCTCTGTTTCCCCGCCTCTTATTGCCCGCCTCTGTTTCCCCATATCTGATTCCCGGCCTCTCATTCCCCAGCTCTGATTCCCCGCCTCTGATTCCCCATATCTGATTCCCCGTCGCTGATTCCCCAACTCTGATAGCCCGCCTCTGATTCCCCAGCTCTGATTCCACGCCTCTGATTCCCCGCGTCTGAATCCCTGCCTCTGATTCCCCGCCTCTGATTCCCCATCTCTGATTCACCACCTCTGATCCCCCGCCTCTGATTCCCCATGTCTGATTCACCGCCTCTGTTTCCCCACCTCTGATTCCCCGCCTCTGATTCCCCATATCTGATTCCCCGCCTCTGATTCCCTGCCTCTTATTCCCCGCCTCTGATTCCCCGCATCTGATTCCCAACCTCTGATTCCCCTCCTCTGATTCCCCATATCTGATTCCCTGCCTCCATTTCCCTGCCTCTGATTCCCCGCCTCTGATTCCCCAACTCTGATTCCCCGCCTCTGATTCGCCAGCTATGATTCCCCGCATCTGATTCCCCACGTCTGATTCCCTGCCTGTGATTCCCTGCCTCTTATTCCCCGCCTCTGATTCCCCGCATCTGATTCCCTGCCTCTGAATCCCCACCTCTGATTCCCTGCCTCTGATTCCCAACCTCTGATTCCCCTCCTCTGATTCCCCATATCTGATTCCCCACCTCCATTTCCCTGCCTCTGATTCCCCGCCTCTGTTACCCAATATCTGATTCCCCGCCTCTGATTCCCCAACTCTGATTCTGCACATCTGATTCCCTGCCTCTTATTCCCCACCTCTAATTCCCGGCCTCTGATTCCCCACCTCTGATTCCCCACCTCTGATTCCCCATATCTGATTCCCGGACTCTGATTCCCCACCTCTGATTCCCGGCCTCTTACTCCCGGCATCTGATTCCCGGCCTCTGATTCCCAGCCTCTGATTCCCCGCTTCTGATTCTGATTCCCTGCCTCTGATTCCCCATCTCTGATTCCGCACATCTGATTGCCTGCCTCTGATTCCCCACTTCTGATTCCCCATATCTGATTCCCCGCCTCTGTTTCCCCGCCTCTGATTCCCCGCCTCTGTTTCCCCATATCTAATTCCTCGCATCTGATTCCCCAACTCTGATTCCCCGCACTGATTCCCCAGCTCTGAATCCCCGCCTCAGATTCCCCGCATCTGATTCCCTGCCTCTGAATCCCTTCCTCTGATTCCCTTCCTCTGATTCCCAACCTTTGATTCCCCTCCTCTGATTCCCCATATCTGATTCCCCGCCTCTGTTTCCCTGCCTCTGATTCCCCGCCTCTGTTTCCCCATATCTGATTCCCCGCCGCTGAATCCCCAACTCTGATTCCCCGCCTCTGATTCCCCAGCTCTGATTCCCCGCCTCTGATTCCCCGCGTCTGATTCCCAGCCTCTGATTCCCCATGTCTTATTCCCCGCCTCTGATTCGCCATCTCTGATTCATCGCCTCTGATTCCCCACCTCTGATTCCCCATATCTGATTCCCCACCTATGTTTCCCCGCCTCTGATGCCCCACCTCTGATTCCATGCCTCTGATTCCCAACCTCTGATTCCCCACCTCTGATTCCCCATATCTGATTCCCCGCCTCTGTTTCCCCGCCTCTGATTCCCTGCCTCTGTTTCCTCATATCTGATTCCCCGCCTCTGATTCCCCAACACTGATTCCCCGCCTCTGATTCCCCAGGTCTGATTCACCACCTCTGATTCCCCGCGTCTGATTCCCCGCCTCTGATTCCCCATCTCTGATTCCCTATCTCTGATTCCCCAATTTTGATTCCCCGCCTTTGATTCCCTGCCTCTGATTCCCAACCTCTGATTCTCCACCTCTGATATCCCATATCTGATTCCCCGCCTCTGTTTCCCCGCCTCTTATTCCCCGCCTCTGTTTCCCCATATCTGATTCCCGGCCTCTCATTCCCCAGCTCTGATTCCCCGCCTCTGATTCCCCATATCTGATTCCCCGCCGCTGATTCCCCAACTCAGATAGCCCGCCTCTGATTCCCCAGCTCTGATTCCCCGCCTCTGATTCCCCGCGTCTGAATCCCTGCCTCTGATTCCCCGCCTCTGATTCCCCATCTCTGATTCACCACCTCTGATCCCCCGCCTCTGATTCCCCATGTCTGATTCACCGCCTCTGTTTCCCCACTTCTGATTCCCCGCCTCTGATTCCCCATATCTGATTCCCGGCCTCTGATTCCCCAACTCTGATTCGCCGCCTGTGATTCGCCAGCTATGATTCCCCGCATCTGATTCCCCACGTCTGATTCCCTGCCTGTGATTCCCTGCCTCTTATTCCCCGCCTCTGATTCCCCGCATCTGATTCCCTTCCTCTGAATCCCCACCTCTGATTCCCTGCCTCTGATTCCCAACCTCTTATTCCCCTCCTCTGATTCCCCATATCTGATTCCCCACCTCCATTTCCCTGCCTCTGATTCCCCGCCTCTGTTACCCAATATCTGATTCCCCGCCTCTGATTCCCCAACTCTGATTCTGCACATCTGATTCCCTGCCTCTTATTCCCCACCTCTAATTCCCGGCCTCTGATTCCCGGCCTCTGATTCCCCACCTCTGATTCTCCATATCTGATTCCCCGCCTCTGTTTCCCCGCCTCTGATTCCCCGCCTCTGTTTCCCCATATCTGATTCCCCGCCTCTGATTCCCCAACTCTGATTCCCCGCCTCTGATTCCCCAGCTCTGATTCACCACCTCTGATTCCCCGCGTCTGATTCCCCGCCTCTGATTCCCCATCTCTGATTCCCTATCTCTGATTCCCCAATTCTGATTCCCCGCCTTTGATTCCCTGCCTCTGATTCCCAACCTCTGATTCCCCACCTCTGATTCCCCATATCTGATTCCCCGCCTCTGTTTCCCCGCCTCTTATTCCCCGCCTCTGTTTCCCTATATCTGATTCCCGGCCTCTCATTCCCCAGCTCTGATTCCCCGCCTCTGATTCCCCATATCTGATTCCCCGCCGCTGATTCCACAACTCTGATTCCCCAGCTCTGATTCCCCGCCTCTGATTCCCCGCGTCTGAATCCCTGCCTCTGATTCCCCGCCTCTGATTCCCCATCTCTGATTCACCACCTCTGATCCCCCGCCTCTGATTCTCCATGTCTGATTCACCGCCTCTGTTTCCCCACCTCTGATTCCCCGCCTCTGATTCCCCATATCTGATTCCCGCCTCTGATTCCCCAACTCTGATTCCCCGCCTGTGATTCGCCAGCTATGATTCCCCGCCTCTGATTCCCAACGTCTGATTCCCTGCCTGTGATTCCCTGCCTCTTATTCCCCGCCTCTGATTCCCCGCATCTGATTCCCAACCTCTGAATCCCCTCCTCTGATTCCCCATATCTGATTCCCCGCCTCCATTTCCCTGCCTCTGATTCCCCACCTCTGTTACCCCATATCTGATTCCCCGCCTCTGATTCCCCAACTCTGATTCTGCACATCTGATTCCCTGCCTCTTATTCCCCACCTCTAATTCCCGGCCTCTGATTCCCGGCCTCTGATTCCCCACCTCTGATTCTCCATATCTGATTCCCCGCCTCTGTTTCCCCGCCTCTGATTCCCCGCCTCTGTTTCCCCATATCTGATTCCCCAACTCTGATTCCCCGCCTCTGATTCCCCAGGTCTGATTCCCCGCCTCTGATTCCACGTGTTTGATTACCTGCCTCTGATTCCCCGCCTCTGCTTCCCCATCTCTGATTCACCGCCTTTGATTCGCCACCTTTGATTCCCCATATGTGATTCCCCGCCTCTGTTTCCCCGCCTCGATTCCCCGCCTCTGATTCCCCATATCTCATTCCCCGCCTCTGATTCGCCGCATCTGATTCCCTGCCTCTGAATCCCCACCTCTGATTCCCTGCCTCTGATTCCCCACCTCTGATTCCCGGCCTCTGATTCCCGGCCTCTGATTCCCGACCTCTCATTCCCGGCCTCTGATTCCCGGCCTCTGATTCCCCGCCTCTGATTCCCCGACTCTGATTCCCTTCCTCTGATTCCCCATCTCTGATTCTGCACATCTGATTCCCTGCCTCTTATTCCCCACCTCTGATTCCCGGCCTCTGATTCCCGGCCTCTGATTCCCGGCCTCTCATTCCCGGCCTCTCATTCCCGGCCTCTGATTCCCGGCCTCTGATTCCCCGCCTCTGATTCCCCGCCTCTGTTTCCCTGCCTCTGATTCCCCATCTCTGATTCCGCACATCTGATTCCCTGCCTCTGATTCCCTGCCTCTGATTCCCTGCCTCTGATTCCCTGCCTCTGAATCCCAACCTCTGATTCCCCACCTCTGATTCCCCATATCTGATTCCCCGCCTCTGTTTCCCCGCCTCTGATTTCCCGCCTCTGTTTCCCCATATCTGATTCCCCGCCTCTGATTCCCCAACTTTGATTCCCCGCCTCTGATTCCACGTGTTTGATTACCTGCCTCTGATTCCCCGCCTCTGCTTCCCCATCTCTGATTCACCGCCTTTGATTCGCCACCTCTGATTCCCCATATGTGATTCCCCGCCTCTCTTTCCCCGCCTCTGATTCCCCGCCTCTGATTCCCCATATCTCATTCCCCGCCTCTGATTCCCCGCATCTGATTCCCTGCCTCTGAATCCCCACCTCTGATTCCCTGCCTCTGATTCCCAACCTCTGATTCCCCTCCTCTGATTCCCCATATCTGATTCCCCGCCTCCGTTTCCCTGCCTCTGATTGCCCGCCTCTGTTTCCCCATATCTGATTCCCCACCTCTGATTCCCCAACTCTGATTCCCCGCCTCTGATTCCCCAGCTCTGATTCCCCGCCTCTGATTCCCCGCGTCTGATTCCCAGCCTCTGATTCCCCATCTCTGATTCCCTATCTCTGATTCCCCAATTCTGATTCCCCGCCTTTGATTCCCTGCCTCTGATTCCCAACCTCTGATTCCCCACCTCTGATTCGCCATATCTGATTCCCCGCCTCTGTTTCCCCGCCTCTTATTCCCCGCCTCTGTTTCCCTATATCTGATTCCCGGCCTCTCATTCCCCAGCTCTGATTCCCCGCCTCTTATTCCCCATATCTGATTCCCCGCCGCTGATTCCCCAACTCTGATTCCCCAGCTCTGATTCCCCGCCTCTGATTACCCGCGTCTGAATCCCTGCCTCTGATTCCCCGCCTCTGATTCCCCATCTCTGATTCACCACCTCTGATCCCCCGCCTCTGATTCCCCATGTCTGATTCACCGCCTCTGTTTCCCCACCTCTGATTCCCCGCCTCTGATTCCCCATATCTGATTCCCCGCCTCTGATTCCCCAACTCTGATTCCCCGCCTGTGATTCGCCAGCTATGATTCCCCGCCTCTGATTCTCAACGTCTGATTCCCTGCCTGTGATTCCCTGCCTCTTATTCCCCGCCTCTGATTCCCCGCATCTGATTCCCAACCTCTGATTCCCCTCCTCTGATTCCCCATATCTGATTCCCCACCTCCATTTCCCTGCCTCTGATTCTCCGCCTCTGTTACCCCATATCTGATTCCCCGCCTCTGATTCCCCAACTTGATTCTGCACATCTGATTCCCTGCCTCTTATTCCCCACCTCTAATTCCCGGCCTCTGATTCCCGGCCTCTGATTCCCCACCTCTGATTCTCCATATCTGATTCCCCGCCTCTGTTTCCCCGCCTCTGATTCCCCGCCTCTGTTTCCCCATATCTGATTCCCCAACTCTGATTCCCTGCCTCTGATTCCCCAGGTCTGATTCCCCGCCTCTGATTCCACGTGTTTGATTACCTGCCTCTGATTCCCCGCCTCTGCTTCCCCATCTCTGATTCACCGCCTTTGATTCGCCACCTCTGATTCCCCATATGTGATTCCCCGCCTCTGTTTCCCCGCCTCGATTCCCCGCCTCTGATTCCCCATATCTCATTCCCCGCCTCTGATTCGCCGCATCTGATTCCCTGCCTCTGAATCCCCACCTCTGATTCCCTGCCTCTGATTCCCCACCTCTGATTCCCGGCCTCTGATTCCCGGCCTCTGATTCCCGACCTCTCATTCCCGGCCTCTGATTCCCGGCCTCTGATTCCCCGCCTCTGATTCCCCGACTCTGATTCCCTGCCTCTGATTCCCCATCTCTGATTCTGCACATCTGATTCCCTGCCTCTTATTCCCCACCTCTGATTCCCGGCCTCTGATTCCCGGCCTCTGATTACCGGCCTCTCATTCCCGGCCTCTCATTCCCGGCCTCTGATTCCCGGCCTCTGATTCCCCGCCTCTGATTCCCCGCCTCTGTTTCCCTGCCTCTGATTCCCCATCTCTGATTCCGCACATCTGATTCCCTGCCTCTGATTCCCTGCCACTGATTCCCTGCCTCTGATTCCCTGCCTCTGAATCCCAACCTCTGATTCCCCACCTCTGATTCCCTATATCTGATTCCCCGCCTCTGTTTCCCCGCCTCTGATTTCCCGCCTCTGTTTCCCCATATCTGATTCCCCGCCTCTGATTCCCCAACTTTGATTCCCCGCCTCTGATTCCACGTGTTTGATTACCTGCCTCTGATTCCCCGCCTCTGCTTCCCCATCTCTGATTCACCGCCTTTGATTCGCCACCTCTGATTCCCCATATGTGATTCCCCGCCTCTCTTTCCCCGCCTCTGATTCCCCGCCTCTGATTCCCCATATCTCATTCCCCGCCTCTGATTCCCCGCATCTGATTCCCTGCCTCTGAATCCCCACCTCTGATTCCCTGCCTCTGATTCCCAACCTCTGATTCCCCTCCTCTGATTCCCCATATCTGATTCCCCGCCTCCGTTTCCCTGCCTCTGATTGCCCGCCTCTGTTTCCCCATATCTGATTCCCCACCTCTGATTCCCCAACTCTGATTCCCCGCCTCTGATTCCCCAGCTCTGATTCCCCGCCTCTGATTCCCCGCGTCTGATTCCCAGCCTCTGATTCCCCATCTCTGATTCCCTATCTCTGATTCCCCAATTCTGATTCCCCGCCTTTGATTCCCTGCCTCTGATTCCCAACCTCTGATTCCCCACCTCTGATTCGCCATATCTGATTCCCCGCCTCTGTTTCCCCGCCTCTTATTCCCCGCCTCTGTTTCCCTATATCTGATTCCCGGCCTCTCATTCCCCAGCTCTGATTCCCCGCCTCTTATTCCCCATATCTGATTCCCCGCCGCTGATTCCCCAACTCTGATTCCCCAGCTCTGATTCCCCGCCTCTGATTACCCGCGTCTGAATCCCTGCCTCTGATTCCCCGCCTCTGATTCCCCATCTCTGATTCACCACCTCTGATCCCCCGCCTCTGATTCCCCATGTCTGATTCACCGCCTCTGTTTCCCCACCTCTGATTCCCCGCCTCTGATTCCCCATATCTGATTCCCCGCCACTGATTCCCCAACTCTGATTCCCCGCCTGTGATTCGCCAGCTATGATTCCCCGCCTCTGATTCTCAACGTCTGATTCCCTGCCTGTGATTCCCTGCCTCTTATTCCCCGCCTCTGATTCCCCGCATCTGATTCCCAACCTCTGATTCCCCTCCTCTGATTCCCCATATCTGATTCCCCGCCTCCATTTCCCTGCCTCTGATTCCCCGCCTCTGTTACCCCATATCTGATTCCCCGCCTCTGATTCCCCAACTCTGATTCTGCACATCTGATTCCCTGCCTCTTATTCCCCACCTCTAATTCCCGGCCTCTGATTCCCGGCCTCTGATTCCCCACCTCTGATTCTCCATATCTGATTCCCCGCCTCTGTTTCCCCGCCTCTGATTCCCCGCCTCTGTTTCCCCATATCTGATTCCCCAACTCTGATTCCCCGCCTCTGATTCCCCAGGTCTGATTCCCCGCCTCTGATTCCACGTGTTTGATTACCTGCCTCTGATTCCCCGCCTCTGCTTCCACATCTCTGATTCACCGCCTTTGATTCGCCACGTCTGATTCCCCATATGTGATTCCCCGCCTCTGTTTCCCCGCCTCGATTCCCCGCCTCTGATTCCCCATATCTCATTCCCCGCCTCTGATTCGCCGCATCTGATTCCCTGCCTCTGAATCCCCACCTCTGATTCCCTGCCTCTGATTCCCCACCTCTGATTCCAGGCCTCTGATTCCCGGCCTCTGATTCCCGACCTCTCATTCCCCATCTCTGATTCTGCACATCTGATTCCCTGCCTCTTATTCCCCACCTCTGATTCCCGGCCTCTGATTCCCGGCCTCTGATTACCGGCCTCTCATTCCCGGCCTCTCATTCCCGGCCTCTGATTCCCGGCCTCTGATTCCCCGCCTCTGATTCCCCGCCTCTGTTTCCCTGCCTCTGATTCCCCATCTCTGATTCTGCACATCTGATTCCCTGCCTCTTATTCCCCACCTCTGATTCCCTGCCTCTGATTCCCTGCCTCTGAATCCCAACCTCTGATTGCCCACCTCTGATTCCCCATATCTGATTCCCCGCCTCTGTTTCCCCGCCTCTGATTTCCCGCCTCTGTTTCCCCATATCTGATTCCCCGCCTCTGATTCCCCAACTTTGATTCCCCGCCTCTGATTCCACGTGTTTGATTACCTGCCTCTGATGTCCCGCCTCTGCTTCCCCATCTCTGATTCACCGCCTTTGATTCGCCACCTCTGATTCCCCATATGTGATTCCCCGCCTCTCTTTCCCCGCCTCTGATTCCCCGCCTCTGATTCCCCATATCTCATTCCCCGCCTCTGATTCCCTGCCTCTGATTCCCAACCTCTGAATCCCCTCCTCTGATTCCCCATATCTGATTCCCCGCCTCCGTTTCCCTGCCTCTGATTGCCCGCCTCTGTTTCCCCATATCTGATTCCCCGCCTCTGTTTCCCCGCCTCTGATTTCCCGCCTCTGTTTCCCCATATCTGATTCCCCGCCTCTGATTCCCCAACTTTGATTCCCCGCCTCTGATTCCACGTGTTTGATTACCTGCCTCTGATTCCCCGCCTCTGCTTCCCCATCTCTGATTCACCGCCTTTGATTCGCCACCTCTGATTCCCCATATGTGATTCCCCGCCTCTCTTTCCCCGCCTCTGATTCCCCGCCTCTGATTCCCCATATCTCATTCCCCGCCTCTGATTCCCCGCATCTGATTCCCTGCCTCTGAATCCCCACCTCTGATTCCCTGCCTCTGATTCCCAACCTCTGATTCCCCTCCTCTGATTCCCCATATCTGATTCCCCGCCTCCGTTTCCCTGCCTCTGATTGCCCGCCTCTGTTTCCCCATATCTGATTCCCCACCTCTGATTCCCCAACTCTGATTCCCCGCCTCTGATTCCCCAGCTCTGATTCCCCGCCTCTGATTCCCCGCGTCTGATTCCCAGCCTCTGATTCCCCATCTCTGATTCCCTATCTCTGATTCCCCAATTCTGATTCCCCGCCTTTGATTCCCTGCCTCTGATTCCCAACCTCTGATTCCCCACCTCTGATTCGCCATATCTGATTCCCCGCCTCTGTTTCCCCGCCTCTTATTCCCCGCCTCTGTTTCCCTATATCTGATTCCCGGCCTCTCATTCCCCAGCTCTGATTCCCCGCCTCTTATTCCCCATATCTGATTCCCCGCCGCTGATTCCCCAACTCTGATTCCCCAGCTCTGATTCCCCGCCTCTGATTACCCGCGTCTGAATCCCTGCCTCTGATTCCCCGCCTCTGATTCCCCATCTCTGATTCACCACCTCTGATCCCCCGCCTCTGATTCCCCATGTCTGATTCACCGCCTCTGTTTCCCCACCTCTGATTCCCCGCCTCTGATTCCCCATATCTGATTCCCCGCCTCTGACTCCCCAACTCTGATTCCCCGCCTGTGATTCGCCAGCTATGATTCCCCGCCTCTGATTCTCAACGTCTGATTCCCTGCCTGTGATTCCCTGCCTCTTATTCCCCGCCTCTGATTCCCCGCATCTGATTCCCAACCTCTGATTCCCCTCCTCTGATTCCCCATATCTGATTCCCCGCCTCCATTTCCCTGCCTCTGATTCCCCGCCTCTGTTACCCCATATCTGATTCCCCGCCTCTGATTCCCCAACTTGATTCTGCACATCTGATTCCCTGCCTCTTATTCCCCACCTCTAATTCCCGGCCTCTGATTCCCGGCCTCTGATTCCCCACCTCTGATTCTCCATATCTGATTCCCCGCCTCTGTTTCCCCGCCTCTGATTCCCCGCCTCTGTTTCCCCATATCTGATTCCCCAACTCTGATTCCCCGCCTCTGATTCCCCAGGTCTGATTCCCCGCCTCTGATTCCACGTGTTTGATTACCTGCCTCTGATTCCCCGCCTCTGCTTCCCCATCTCTGATTCACCGCCTTTGATTCGCCACCTCTGATTCCCCATATGTGATTCCCCGCCTCTGTTTCCCCGCCTCGATTCCCCGCCTCTGATTCCCCATATCTCATTCCCCGCCTCTGATTCGCCGCATCTGATTCCCTGCCTCTGAATCCCCACCTCTGATTCCCTGCCTCTGATTCCCCACCTCTGATTCCCGGCCTCTGATTCCCGGCCTCTGATTCCCGACCTCTCATTCCCGGCCTCTGATTCCCGGCCTCTGATTCCCCGCCTCTGATTCCCCGACTCTGATTCCCTGCCTCAGTTTCCCCATCTCTGATTCTGCACATCTGATTCCCTGCCTCTTATTCCCCACCTCTGATTCCCGGCCTCTGATTCCCGGCCTCTGATTACCGGCCTCTCATTCCCGGCCTCTCATTCCCGGCCTCTGATTCCCGGCCTCTGATTCCCCGCCTCTGATTCCCCGCCTCTGTTTCCCTGCCTCTGATTCCCCATCTCTGATTCCGCACATCTGATTCCCTGCCTCTGATTCCCTGCCACTGATTCCCTGCCTCTGATTCCCTGCCTCTGAATCCCAACCTCTGATTCCCCACCTCTGATTCCCAATATCTGATTCCCCGCCTCTGTTTCCCCGCCTCTGATTTCCCGCCTCTGTTTCCCCATATCTGATTCCCCGCCTCTGATTCCCCAACTTTGATTCCCCGCCTCTGATTCCACGTGTTTGATTACCTGCCTCTGATTCCCCGCCTCTGCTTCCCCATCTCTGATTCACCGCCTTTGATTCGCCACCTCTGATTCCCCATATGTGATTCCCCGCCTCTCTTTCCCCGCCTCTGATTCCCCGCCTCTGATTCCCCATATCTCATTCCCCGCCTCTGATTCCCCGCATCTGATTCCCTGCCTCTGAATCCCCACCTCTGATTCCCTGCCTCTGATTCCCAACCTCTGATTCCCCTCCTCTGATTCCCCATATCTGATTCCCCGCCTCCGTTTCCCTGCCTCTGATTGCCCGCCTCTGTTTCCCCATATCTGATTCCCCACCTCTGATTCCCCAACTCTGATTCCCCGCCTCTGATTCCCCAGCTCTGATTCCCCGCCTCTGATTCCCCGCGTCTGATTCCCAGCCTCTGATTCCCCATCTCTGATTCCCTATCTCTGATTCCCCAATTCTGATTCCCCGCCTTTGATTCCCTGCCTCTGATTCCCAACCTCTGATTCCCCACCTCTGATTCGCCATATCTGATTCCCCGCCTCTGTTTCCCCGCCTCTTATTCCCCGCCTCTGTTTCCCTATATCTGATTCCCGGCCTCTCATTCCCCTGCTCTGATTCCCCGCCTCTTATTCCCCATATCTGATTCCCCGCCGCTGATTCCCCAACTCTGATTCCCCAGCTCTGATTCCCCGCCTCTGATTACCCGCGTCTGAATCCCTGCCTCTGATTCCCCGCCTCTGATTCCCCATCTCTGATTCACCACCTCTGATCCCCCGCCTCTGATTCCCCATGTCTGATTCACCGCCTCTGTTTCCCCACCTCTGATTCCCCGCCTCTGATTCCCCATATCTGATTCCCCGCCTCTGATTCCCCGCCTGTGATTCGCCAGCTATGATTCCCCGCCTCTGATTCTCAACGTCTGATTCCCTGCCTGTGATTCCCTGCCTCTTATTCCCCGCCTCTGATTCCCCGCATCTGATTCCCAACCTCTGATTCCCCTCCTCTGATTCCCCATATCTGATTCCCCGCCTCCATTTCCCTGCCTCTGATTCCCCGCCTCTGTTACCCCATATCTGATTCCCCGCCTCTGATTCCCCAACTCTGATTCTGCACATCTGATTCCCTGCCTCTTATTCCCCACCTCTAATTCCCGGCCTCTGATTCCCGGCCTCTGATTCCCCACCTCTGATTCTCCATATCTGATTCCCCGCCTCTGTTTCCCCGCCTCTGATTCCCCGCCTCTGTTTCCCCATATCTGATTCCCCAACTCTGATTCCCCGCCTCTGATTCCCCAGGTCTGATTCCCCGCCTCTGATTCCACGTGTTTGATTACCTGCCTCTGATTCCCCGCCTCTGCTTCCCCATCTCTGATTCACCGCCTTTGATTCGCCACGTCTGATTCCCCATATGTGATTCCCCGCCTCTGTTTCCCCGCCTCGATTCCCCGCCTCTGATTCCCCATATCTCATTCCCCGCCTCTGATTCGCCGCATCTGATTCCCTGCCTCTGAATCCCCACCTCTGATTCCCTGCCTCTGATTCCCCACCTCTGATTCCCGGCCTCTGATTCCCGGCCTCTGATTCCCGACCTCTCATTCCCGGCCTCTGATTCCCGGCCTCTGATTCCCCGCCTCTGATTCCCCGACTCTGATTCCCTGCCTCTGATTCCCCATCTCTGATTCTGCACATCTGATTCCCTGCCTCTTATTCCCCACCTCTGATTCCCGGCCTCTGATTCCCGGCCTCTGATTACCGGCCTCTCATTCCCGGCCTCTCATTCCCGGCCTCTGATTCCCGGCCTCTGATTCCCCGCCTCTGATTCCCCGCCTCTGTTTCCCTGCCTCTGATTCCCCATCTCTGATTCCGCACATCTGATTCCCTGCCTCTGATTCCCTGCCTCTGATTCCCTGCCTCTGATTCCCTGCCTCTGAATCCCAACCTCTGATTCCCCACCTCTGATTCCCCATATCTGATTCCCCGCCTCTGTTTCCCCGCCTCTGATTTCCCGCCTCTGTTTCCCCATATCTGATTCCCCGCCTCTGATTCCCCAACTTTGATTCCCCGCCTCTGATTCCACGTGTTTGATTACCTGCCTCTGATTTCCCGCCTCTGCTCCCCATCTCTGATTCACCGCCTTTGATTCGCCACCTCTGATTCCCCATATGTGATTCCCCGCCTCTCTTTCCCCGCCTCTGATTCCCCGCCTCTGATTCCCCATATCTCATTCCCCGCCTCTGATTCCCTGCCTCTGATTCCCAACCTCTGAATCCCCTCCTCTGATTCCCCATATCTGATTCCCCGCCTCCGTTTCCCTGCCTCTGATTGCCCGCCTCTGTTTCCCCATATCTGATTCCCCACCTCTGATTCCCCAACTCTGATTCGCCGCCTCTGATTCCCCAGCTCTGATTCCCCGCCTCTGATTCCCCGCATCTGATTCCCAGCCTCTGATTCCCCATGTCTGATTTCCTGCCTCTGATTCCCCGCCTCTGATTCGCCATCTCTGATTCATCCCCTCTGATTCCCCACCTCTGATTCCCCATATCTTATTCCACACCTATGTTTCCCCGCCTCTGATTCCCCGCCTCTGATTCCCCATCTCTGATTCCCAGACTCTGATTCCCCACATCTGATTCCCTATCTCTGATTCTGCTCATCCGATTCCCTGCCTCTGATTCCCCGCCTCTGATTCCCCACCTCTGATTCCCCACCTCTGATTCCCCATATCTGATTCCCCGCCTCTGTTTCCCCGCCTCTGATTCCCTGCCTCTGTTTCCTCATATCTGATTCCCCGCCTCTGATTCCCCAACACTGATTCCCCGCCTCTGATTCCCCAGCTCTGATTCACCACCTCTGATTCCCCGCGTCTGATTCCCCGCTTCTGATTCCCGGCCTCTTATTCCCCACCTCTGATTCCCGGCCTCTGATTCCCGGCCTCTGATTCCCGAACTCTCATTCCCGGCCTCTGATTCCCGGCCTCTGATTCCCCGCCTCTGATTCCCCGCCTCTGATTCCCTGCCTCTGATTCCCCATCTCTGATTCCGCACATCTGATTCCCTGCCTCTGATTCCCCGCCTCTGATTCCCTACCTCTGATTCCCTGCCTCTGATTCCCAACCTCTGATTCCCCGCCTCTGTTTCCCCATATCTGATTCCCCGCCTCTGATTCCCCGCCTCTGATTCCCTACCTCTGATTCCCTGCCTCTGATTCCCAACCTCTGATTCCCCGCCTCTGTTTCCCCATATCTGATTCCCCGCCTCTGATTCCCCAACTCTGATTCCCCACCTCTGATCACCAGCTCTGATTCCCCACTTCTGATTCCCCAACTCTGATTCGCCGCCTCTGATTCCCCAGCTCTGATTCCCCGCCTCTGATTCCCCGCGTCTGATTCCCAGCCTCTGATTCCCCATGTCTGATTTCCTGCCTCTGATTCCCCGCCTCTGATTCGCCATCTCTGATTCATCCCCTCTGATTCCCCACCTCTGATTCCCCATATCTTATTCCCCACCTATGTTTCCCCGCCTCTGATTCCCCGCCTCTGATTCCCCATCTCTGATTCCCAGACTCTGATTCCCCACATCTGATTCCCTATCTCTGATTCTGCTCATCCGATTCCCTGCCTCTGATTCCCCGCCTCTGATTCCCCACCTCTGATTCCCCACCTCTGATTCCCCATATCTGATTCCCCGCCTCTGTTTCCCCGCCTCTGATTCCCTGCCTCTGTTTCCTCATATCTGATTCCCCGCCTCTGATTCCCCAACACTGATTCCCCGCCTCTGATTCCCCAGCTCTGATTCACCACCTCTGATTCCCCGCGTCTGATTCCCCGCTTCTGATTCCCGGCCTCTTATTCCCCACCTCTGATTCCCGGCCTCTGATTCCCGGCCTCTGATTCCCGAACTCTCATTCCCGGCCTCTGATTCCCGGCCTCTGATTCCCCGCCTCTGATTCCCCGCCTCTGATTCCCTGCCTCTGATTCCCCATCTCTGATTCCGCACATCTGATTCCCTGCCTCTGATTCCCCGCCTCTGATTCCCTACCTCTGATTCCCTGCCTCTGATTCCCAACCTCTGATTCCCCGCCTCTGTTTCCCCATATCTGATTCCCCGCCTCTGATTCCCCAACTCTGATTCCCCACCTCTGATCACCAGCTCTGATTCCCCGCCTCTGATTCCCCGTGTTTGATTCCCTGCCTCTGATTCCCTGCCTCTGATTCCCAACCTCTGATTCCCCACCTCTGATTCCCCATATCTGATTCCCCGCCTCTGTTTCCCCGCCTCTGATTCCCCGCCTCTGTTTCCCCACATCTGATTCCCCGCCTTTGATTGGCCACCTCTGATTCCCCATATGTGATTCCCCGCCTCTGTTTCCCCGCATCTGATTCCCCGCCTCTGATTCCCCATATCTCATTCCCCGCCTCTGATTCCCCATATCTGATTCCCTGACTCTGATTCCCCACCTCTGATTCCCGGCCTCTTTTTCCCGGCATCTGATTCCCGGCATCTGATTCCCGGCCTCTGATTCCCGGCCTCTGATTCCCCGCTCCTGATTCTGATTCCCTGCCTCTGATTCCCCATCTCTGATTCCGCACATCTGATTCCCTGCCTCTGATTCCCCACTTCTGATTCCCCATATCTGATTCCCCGCCTCTGTTTCCCCGCCTCTGATTCACCGCCTCTGTTTCCCCATATCTAATTCCCCGCCTCTGATTCCCCAACACTGATTCCCCGCACTGATTCCCCAGCTCTGAATCCCCGCCTCAGATTCCCCGCATCTGATTCCCTGCCTCTGAATCCCACCTCTGATTCCCTGCCTCTGATTCCCAACCTCTGATTCCCCTCCTCTGATTCCCCATATCTGATTCCCCGCCTCCGTTTCCCTGCCTCTGATTCCCCGCCTCTATTTCCGCATATCTGATTCCCCGCCTCTGATTCCCCAACTCTGATTCCCCGCCTCTGATTCCCCAGCTCTGATTCCCCGCCTCTGATTCCCCGCGTCTGATTCCCAGCCTCTGATTCCCCATGTCTTATTCCCCGCCTCTGATTCCCCAACTCTGATTCCCCGCCTGTGATTCGCCAGCTATGATTCCCCGCCTCTGATTCTCAACGTCTGATTCCCTGCCTGTGATTCCCTGCCTCTTATTCCCCGCCTCTGATTCCCCGCATCTGATTCCCAACCTCTGATTCCCCTCCTCTGATTCCCCATATCTGATTCCCCGCCTCCATTTCCCTGCCTCTGATTCCCCGCCTCTGTTACCCCATATCTGATTCCCCGCCTCTGATTCCCCAACTCTGATTCTGCACATCTGATTCCCTGCCTCTTATTCCCCACCTCTAATTCCCGGCCTCTGATTCCCGGCCTCTGATTCCCCACCTCTGATTCTCCATATCTGATTCCCCGCCTCTGTTTCCCCGCCTCTGATTCCCCGCCTCTGTTTCCCCATATCTGATTCCCCAACTCTGATTCCCCGCCTCTGATTCCCCAGGTCTGATTCCCCGCCTCTGATTCCACGTGTTTGATTACCTGCCTCTGATTCCCCGCCTCTGCTTCCCCATCTCTGATTCTCCATATCTGATTCCCCGCCTCTGTTTCCCCGCCTCTGATTCCCCGCCTCTGATTCCCCATATGGGATTCCCCGCCTCTGTTTCCCCGCCTCGATTCCCCGCCTCTGATTCCCCATATCTCATTCCCCGCCTCTGATTCGCCGCATCTGATTCCCTGCCTCTGAATCCCCACCTCTGATTCCCTGCCTCTGATTCCCCACCTCTGATTCCCGGCCTCTGATTCCCGGCCTCTGATTCCCGACCTCTCATTCCCGGCCTCTGATTCCCGGCCTCTGATTCCCCGCCTCTGATTCCCCGACTCTGATTCCCTGCCTCTGATTCCCCATCTCTGATTCTGCACATCTGATTCCCTGCCTCTTATTCCCCACCTCTGATTCCCGGCCTCTGATTCCCGGCCTCTGATTACCGGCCTCTCATTCCCGGCCTCTCATTCCCGGCCTCTGATTCCCGGCCTCTGATTCCCCGCCTCTGATTCCCCGCCTCTGTTTCCCTGCCTCTGATTCCCCATCTCTGATTCCGCACATCTGATTCCCTGCCTCTGATTCCCTGCCTCTGATACCCTGCCTCTGATTCCCTGCCTCTAAATCCCAACCTCTGATTCCCCACCTCTGATTCCCCATATCTGATTCCCCGCCTCTGTTTCCCCGCCTCTGATTTCCCGCCTCTGTTTCCCCATATCTGATTCCCCGCCTCTGATTCCCCAACTTTGATTCCCCGCCTCTGATTCCACGTGTTTGATTACCTGCCTCTGATTTCCCGCCTCTGCTTCCCCATCTCTGATTCACCGCCTTTGATTCGCCACCTCTGATTCCCCATATGTGATTCCCCGCCTCTCTTTCCCCGCCTCTGATTCCCCGCCTCTGATTCCCCATATCTCATTCCCCGCCTCTGATTCCCTGCCTCTGATTCCCAACCTCTGAATCCCCTCCTCTGATTCCCCATATGTGATTCCCCGCCTCCGTTTCCCTGCCTCTGATTGCCCGCCTCTGTTTCCCCATATCTGATTCCCCACCTCTGATTCCCCAACTCTGATTCGCCGCCTCTGATTCCCCAGCTCTGATTCCCCGCCTCTGATTCCCCGCGTCTGATTCCCAGCCTCTGATTCCCCATGTCTGATTTCCTGCCTCTGATTCCCCGCCTCTGATTCGCCATCTCTGATTCATCCCCTCTGATTCCCCACCTCTGATTCCCCATATCTTATTCCCCACCTATGTTTCCCCGCCTCTGATTCCCCGCCTCTGATTCCCCATCTCTGATTCCCAGACTCTGATTCCCCACCTCTGATTCCCTATCTCTGATTCTGCTCATCCGATTCCCTGCCTCTGATTCCCCGCCGCTGATTCCCCACCTCTGATTCCCCACCTCTGATTCCCCATATCTGATTCCCCGCCTCTGTTTCCCCGCCTCTGATTCCCTGCCTCTGTTTCCTCATATCTGATTCCCCGCCTCTGATTCCCCAACACTGATTCCCCGCCTCTGATTCCCCAGCTCTGATTCACCACCTCTGATTCCCCGCGTCTGATTCCCCGCTTCTGATTCCCGGCCTCTTATTCCCCACCTCTGATTCCCGGCCTCTGATTCCCGGCCTCTGATTCCCGAACTCTCATTCCCGGCCTCTGATTCCCGGCCTCTGATTCCCCGCCTCTGATTCCCCGCCTCTGATTCCCTGCCTCTGATTCCCCATCTCTGATTCCGCACATCTGATTCCCTGCCTCTGATTCCCCGCCTCTGATTCCCTGCCTCTGATTCCCTGCCTCTGATTCCCAACCTCTGATTCCCCGCCTCTGTTTCCCCATATCTGATTCCCCGCCTCTGATTCCCCAACTCTGATTCCCCACCTCTGATCACCAGCTCTGATTCCCCGCCTCTGATTCCCCGTGTTTGATTCCCTGCCTCTGATTCCCTGCCTCTGATTCCCAACCTCTGATTCCCCACCTCTGATTCCCCATATCTGATTCCCCGCCTCTGTTTCCCCGCCTCTGATTCCCCGCCTCTGTTTCCCCACATCTGATTCCCCGCCTTTGATTGGCCACCTCTGATTCCCCATATGTGATTCCCCGCCTCTGTTTCCCCGCATCTGATTCCCCGCCTCTGATTCCCCATATCTCATTCCCCGCCTCTGATTCCCCATATCTGATTCCCTGACTCTGATTCCCCACCTCTGATTCCCGGCCTCTTTTTCCCGGCATCTGATTCCCGGCATCTGATTCCCGGCCTCTGATTCCCGGCCTCTGATTCCCCGCTCCTGATTCTGATTCCCTGCCTCTGATTCCCCATCTCTGATTCCGCACATCTGATTCCCTGCCTCTGATTCCCCACTTCTGATTCCCCATATCTGATTCCCCGCCTCTGTTTCCCCGCCTCTGATTCACCGCCTCTGTTTCCCCATATCTAATTCCCCGCCTCTGATTCCCCAACACTGATTCCCCGCACTGATTCCCCAGCTCTGAATCCCCGCCTCAGATTCCCCGCATCTGATTCCCTGCCTCTGAATCCCCACCTCTGATTCCCTGCCTCTGATTCCCAACCTCTGATTCCCCTCCTCTGATTCCCCATATCTGATTCCCCGCCTCCGTTTCCCTGCCTCTGATTCCCCGCCTCTATTTCCCCATATCTGATTCCCCGCCTCTGATTCCCCAACTCTGATTCCCCGCCTCTGATTCCCCAGCTCTGATTCCCCGCCTCTGATTCCCCGCGTCTGATTCCCAGCCTCTGATTCCCCATGTCTTATTCCCCGCCTCTGATTCGCCATCTCTGATTCATCGCCTCTGATTCCCCACCTCTGATTCCCCATATCTGATTCCCCACCTATGTTTCCCCGCCTCTGATGCCCCGCCTCTGATTCCATGCTTCTGATTCCCAACCTCTGATTCCCCACCTCTGATTCCCCATATCTGATTCCCCGCCTCTGTTTCCCCGCCTCTGATTCCCTGCCTCTGTTTCCTCATATCTGATTCCCTGCCTCTGATTCCCCAACACTGATTCCCCGCCTCTGATTCCCCAGGTCTGATTCACCACCTCTGATTCCCCGCGTCTGATTCCCCGCCTCTGATTCCCCATCTCTGATTCCCTATCTCTGATTCCCCAATTCTGATTCCCCGCCTTTGATTCCCTGCCTCTGATTCCTAACCTCTGATTCCCCACCTCTGATTCCCCGCCTCTGATTCCCCGCCTCTTATTCCCCGCCTCTGTTTCCCCATATCTGATTCCCGGCCTCTCATTCCCCAGCTCTGATTCCCCGCCTCTGATTCCCCATATCTGATTCCCCGTCGCTGATTCCCCAACTCTGATAGCCCGCCTCTGATTCCCCAGCTCTGATTCCCCGCCTCTGATTCCCCGCGTATGAATCCCTGCCTCTGATTCCCCGCCTCTGATTCCCCATCTCTGATTCACCACCTCTGATCCCCCGCCTCTGATTCCCCATGTCTGATTCACCGCCTCTGTTTCCCCACCTCTGATTCCCCGCCTCTGATTCCCCATATCTGATTCCCCGCCTCTGTTTCCCTATATCTGATTCCCGGCCTCTCATTCCCCTGCTCTGATTCCCCGCCTCTTATTCCCCATATCTGATTCCCCGCCGCTGATTCCCCAACTCTGATTCCCCAGCTCTGATTCCCCGCCTCTGATTACCCGCGTCTGAATCCCTGCCTCTGATTCCCCGCCTCTGATTCCCCATCTCTGATTCACCACCTCTGATCCCCCGCCTCTGATTCCCCATGTCTGATTCACCGCCTCTGTTTCCCCACCTCTGATTCCCCGCCTCTGATTCCCCATATCTGATTCCCCGCCTCTGATTCCCCGCCTGTGATTCGCCAGCTATGATTCCCCGCCTCTGATTCTCAACGTCTGATTCCCTGCCTGTGATTCCCTGCCTCTTATTCCCCGCCTCTGATTCCCCGCATCTGATTCCCAACCTCTGATTCCCCTCCTCTGATTCCCCATATCTGATTCCCCGCCTCCATTTCCCTGCCTCTGATTCCCCGCCTCTGTTACCCCATATCTGATTCCCCGCCTCTGATTCCCCAACTCTGATTCTGCACATCTGATTCCCTGCCTCTTATTCCCCACCTCTAATTCCCGGCCTCTGATTCCCGGCCTCTGATTCCCCACCTCTGATTCTCCATATCTGATTCCCCGCCTCTGTTTCCCCGCCTCTGATTCCCCGCCTCTGTTTCCCCATATCTGATTCCCCAACTCTGATTCCCCGCCTCTGATTCCCCAGGTCTGATTCCCCGCCTCTGATTCCACGTGTTTGATTACCTGCCTCTGATTCCCCGCCTCTGCTTCCCCATCTCTGATTCACCGCCTTTGATTCGCCACGTCTGATTCCCCATATGTGATTCCCCGCCTCTGTTTCCCCGCCTCGATTCCCCGCCTCTGATTCCCCATATCTCATTCCCCGCCTCTGATTCGCCGCATCTGATTCCCTGCCTCTGAATCCCCACCTCTGATTCCCTGCCTCTGATTCCCCACCTCTGATTCCCGGCCTCTGATTCCCGGCCTCTGATTCCCGACCTCTCATTCCCGGCCTCTGATTCCCGGCCTCTGATTCCCCGCCTCTGATTCCCCGACTCTGATTCCCTGCCTCTGATTCCCCATCTCTGATTCTGCACATCTGATTCCCTGCCTCTTATTCCCCACCTCTGATTCCCGGCCTCTGATTCCCGGCCTCTGATTACCGGCCTCTCATTCCCGGCCTCTCATTCCCGGCCTCTCATTCCCGGCCTCTGATTCCCCGCCTCTGATTCCCCGCCTCTGTTTCCCTGCCTCTGATTCCCCATCTCTGATTCCGCACATCTGATTCCCTGCCTCTGATTCCCTGCCTCTGATTCCCTGCCTCTGATTCCCTGCCTCTGAATCCCAACCTCTGATTCCCCACCTCTGATTCCCCATATCTGATTCCCCGCCTCTGTTTCCCCGCCTCTGATTTCCCGCCTCTGTTTCCCCATATCTGATTCCCCGCCTCTGATTCCCCAACTTTGATTCCCCGCCTCTGATTCCACGTGTTTGATTACCTGCCTCTGATTTCCCGCCTCTGCTCCCCATCTCTGATTCACCGCCTTTGATTCGCCACCTCTGATTCCCCATATGTGATTCCCCGCCTCTCTTTCCCCGCCTCTGATTCCCCGCCTCTGATTCCCCATATCTCATTCCCCGCCTCTGATTCCCTGCCTCTGATTCCCAACCTCTGAATCCCCTCCTCTGATTCCCCATATCTGATTCCCCGCCTCCGTTTCCCTGCCTCTGATTGCCCGCCTCTGTTTCCCCATATCTGATTCCCCACCTCTGATTCCCCAACTCTGATTCGCCGCCTCTGATTCCCCAGCTCTGATTCCCCGCCTCTGATTCCCCGCATCTGATTCCCAGCCTCTGATTCCCCATGTCTGATTTCCTGCCTCTGATTCCCCGCCTCTGATTCGCCATCTCTGATTCATCCCCTCTGATTCCCCACCTCTGATTCCCCATATCTTATTCCACACCTATGTTTCCCCGCCTCTGATTCCCCGCCTCTGATTCCCCATCTCTGATTCCCAGACTCTGATTCCCCACATCTGATTCCCTATCTCTGATTCTGCTCATCCGATTCCCTGCCTCTGATTCCCCGCCTCTGATTCCCCACCTCTGATTCCCCACCTCTGATTCCCCATATCTGATTCCCCGCCTCTGTTTCCCCGCCTCTGATTCCCTGCCTCTGTTTCCTCATATCTGATTCCCCGCCTCTGATTCCCCAACACTGATTCCCCGCCTCTGATTCCCCAGCTCTGATTCACCACCTCTGATTCCCCGCGTCTGATTCCCCGCTTCTGATTCCCGGCCTCTTATTCCCCACCTCTGATTCCCGGCCTCTGATTCCCGGCCTCTGATTCCCGAACTCTCATTCCCGGCCTCTGATTCCCGGCCTCTGATTCCCCGCCTCTGATTCCCCGCCTCTGATTCCCTGCCTCTGATTCCCCATCTCTGATTCCGCACATCTGATTCCCTGCCTCTGATTCCCCGCCTCTGATTCCCTACCTCTGATTCCCTGCCTCTGATTCCCAACCTCTGATTCCCCGCCTCTGTTTCCCCATATCTGATTCCCCGCCTCTGATTCCCCGCCTCTGATTCCCTACCTCTGATTCCCTGCCTCTGATTCCCAACCTCTGATTCCCCGCCTCTGTTTCCCCATATCTGATTCCCCGCCTCTGATTCCCCAACTCTGATTCCCCACCTCTGATCACCAGCTCTGATTCCCCACTTCTGATTCCCCAACTCTGATTCGCCGCCTCTGATTCCCCAGCTCTGATTCCCCGCCTCTGATTCCCCGCGTCTGATTCCCAGCCTCTGATTCCCCATGTCTGATTTCCTGCCTCTGATTCCCCGCCTCTGATTCGCCATCTCTGATTCATCCCCTCTGATTCCCCACCTCTGATTCCCCATATCTTATTCCCCACCTATGTTTCCCCGCCTCTGATTCCCCGCCTCTGATTCCCCATCTCTGATTCCCAGACTCTGATTCCCCACATCTGATTCCCTATCTCTGATTCTGCTCATCCGATTCCCTGCCTCTGATTCCCCGCCTCTGATTCCCCACCTCTGATTCCCCACCTCTGATTCCCCATATCTGATTCCCCGCCTCTGTTTCCCCGCCTCTGATTCCCTGCCTCTGTTTCCTCATATCTGATTCCCCGCCTCTGATTCCCCAACACTGATTCCCCGCCTCTGATTCCCCAGCTCTGATTCACCACCTCTGATTCCCCGCGTCTGATTCCCCGCTTCTGATTCCCGGCCTCTTATTCCCCACCTCTGATTCCCGGCCTCTGATTCCCGGCCTCTGATTCCCGAACTCTCATTCCCGGCCTCTGATTCCCGGCCTCTGATTCCCCGCCTCTGATTCCCCGCCTCTGATTCCCTGCCTCTGATTCCCCATCTCTGATTCCGCACATCTGATTCCCTGCCTCTGATTCCCCGCCTCTGATTCCCTACCTCTGATTCCCTGCCTCTGATTCCCAACCTCTGATTCCCCGCCTCTGTTTCCCCATATCTGATTCCCCGCCTCTGATTCCCCAACTCTGATTCCCCACCTCTGATCACCAGCTCTGATTCCCCGCCTCTGATTCCCCGTGTTTGATTCCCTGCCTCTGATTCCCTGCCTCTGATTCCCAACCTCTGATTCCCCACCTCTGATTCCCCATATCTGATTCCCCGCCTCTGTTTCCCCGCCTCTGATTCCCCGCCTCTGTTTCCCCACATCTGATTCCCCGCCTTTGATTGGCCACCTCTGATTCCCCATATGTGATTCCCCGCCTCTGTTTCCCCGCATCTGATTCCCCGCCTCTGATTCCCCATATCTCATTCCCCGCCTCTGATTCCCCATATCTGATTCCCTGACTCTGATTCCCCACCTCTGATTCCCGGCCTCTTTTTCCCGGCATCTGATTCCCGGCATCTGATTCCCGGCCTCTGATTCCCGGCCTCTGATTCCCCGCTCCTGATTCTGATTCCCTGCCTCTGATTCCCCATCTCTGATTCCGCACATCTGATTCCCTGCCTCTGATTCCCCACTTCTGATTCCCCATATCTGATTCCCCGCCTCTGTTTCCCCGCCTCTGATTCACCGCCTCTGTTTCCCCATATCTAATTCCCCGCCTCTGATTCCCCAACACTGATTCCCCGCACTGATTCCCCAGCTCTGAATCCCCGCCTCAGATTCCCCGCATCTGATTCCCTGCCTCTGAATCCCACCTCTGATTCCCTGCCTCTGATTCCCAACCTCTGATTCCCCTCCTCTGATTCCCCATATCTGATTCCCCGCCTCCGTTTCCCTGCCTCTGATTCCCCGCCTCTATTTCCGCATATCTGATTCCCCGCCTCTGATTCCCCAACTCTGATTCCCCGCCTCTGATTCCCCAGCTCTGATTCCCCGCCTCTGATTCCCCGCGTCTGATTCCCAGCCTCTGATTCCCCATGTCTTATTCCCCGCCTCTGATTCCCCAACTCTGATTCCCCGCCTGTGATTCGCCAGCTATGATTCCCCGCCTCTGATTCTCAACGTCTGATTCCCTGCCTGTGATTCCCTGCCTCTTATTCCCCGCCTCTGATTCCCCGCATCTGATTCCCAACCTCTGATTCCCCTCCTCTGATTCCCCATATCTGATTCCCCGCCTCCATTTCCCTGCCTCTGATTCCCCGCCTCTGTTACCCCATATCTGATTCCCCGCCTCTGATTCCCCAACTCTGATTCTGCACATCTGATTCCCTGCCTCTTATTCCCCACCTCTAATTCCCGGCCTCTGATTCCCGGCCTCTGATTCCCCACCTCTGATTCTCCATATCTGATTCCCCGCCTCTGTTTCCCCGCCTCTGATTCCCCGCCTCTGTTTCCCCATATCTGATTCCCCAACTCTGATTCCCCGCCTCTGATTCCCCAGGTCTGATTCCCCGCCTCTGATTCCACGTGTTTGATTACCTGCCTCTGATTCCCCGCCTCTGCTTCCCCATCTCTGATTCTCCATATCTGATTCCCCGCCTCTGTTTCCCCGCCTCTGATTCCCCGCCTCTGATTCCCCATATGGGATTCCCCGCCTCTGTTTCCCCGCCTCGATTCCCCGCCTCTGATTCCCCATATCTCATTCCCCGCCTCTGATTCGCCGCATCTGATTCCCTGCCTCTGAATCCCCACCTCTGATTCCCTGCCTCTGATTCCCCACCTCTGATTCCCGGCCTCTGATTCCCGGCCTCTGATTCCCGACCTCTCATTCCCGGCCTCTGATTCCCGGCCTCTGATTCCCCGCCTCTGATTCCCCGACTCTGATTCCCTGCCTCTGATTCCCCATCTCTGATTCTGCACATCTGATTCCCTGCCTCTTATTCCCCACCTCTGATTCCCGGCCTCTGATTCCCGGCCTCTGATTACCGGCCTCTCATTCCCGGCCTCTCATTCCCGGCCTCTGATTCCCGGCCTCTGATTCCCCGCCTCTGATTCCCCGCCTCTGTTTCCCTGCCTCTGATTCCCCATCTCTGATTCCGCACATCTGATTCCCTGCCTCTGATTCCCTGCCTCTGATACCCTGCCTCTGATTCCCTGCCTCTAAATCCCAACCTCTGATTCCCCACCTCTGATTCCCCATATCTGATTCCCCGCCTCTGTTTCCCCGCCTCTGATTTCCCGCCTCTGTTTCCCCATATCTGATTCCCCGCCTCTGATTCCCCAACTTTGATTCCCCGCCTCTGATTCCACGTGTTTGATTACCTGCCTCTGATTTCCCGCCTCTGCTTCCCCATCTCTGATTCACCGCCTTTGATTCGCCACCTCTGATTCCCCATATGTGATTCCCCGCCTCTCTTTCCCCGCCTCTGATTCCCCGCCTCTGATTCCCCATATCTCATTCCCCGCCTCTGATTCCCTGCCTCTGATTCCCAACCTCTGAATCCCCTCCTCTGATTCCCCATATCTGATTCCCCGCCTCCGTTTCCCTGCCTCTGATTGCCCGCCTCTGTTTCCCCATATCTGATTCCCCACCTCTGATTCCCCAACTCTGATTCGCCGCCTCTGATTCCCCAGCTCTGATTCCCCGCCTCTGATTCCCCGCGTCTGATTCCCAGCCTCTGATTCCCCATGTCTGATTTCCTGCCTCTGATTCCCCGCCTCTGATTCGCCATCTCTGATTCATCCCCTCTGATTCCCCACCTCTGATTCCCCATATCTTATTCCCCACCTATGTTTCCCCGCCTCTGATTCCCCGCCTCTGATTCCCCATCTCTGATTCCCAGACTCTGATTCCCCACCTCTGATTCCCTATCTCTGATTCTGCTCATCCGATTCCCTGCCTCTGATTCCCCGCCGCTGATTCCCCACCTCTGATTCCCCACCTCTGATTCCCCATATCTGATTCCCCGCCTCTGTTTCCCCGCCTCTGATTCCCTGCCTCTGTTTCCTCATATCTGATTCCCCGCCTCTGATTCCCCAACACTGATTCCCCGCCTCTGATTCCCCAGCTCTGATTCACCACCTCTGATTCCCCGCGTCTGATTCCCCGCTTCTGATTCCCGGCCTCTTATTCCCCACCTCTGATTCCCGGCCTCTGATTCCCGGCCTCTGATTCCCGAACTCTCATTCCCGGCCTCTGATTCCCGGCCTCTGATTCCCCGCCTCTGATTCCCCGCCTCTGATTCCCTGCCTCTGATTCCCCATCTCTGATTCCGCACATCTGATTCCCTGCCTCTGATTCCCCGCCTCTGATTCCCTGCCTCTGATTCCCTGCCTCTGATTCCCAACCTCTGATTCCCCGCCTCTGTTTCCCCATATCTGATTCCCCGCCTCTGATTCCCCAACTCTGATTCCCCACCTCTGATCACCAGCTCTGATTCCCCGCCTCTGATTCCCCGTGTTTGATTCCCTGCCTCTGATTCCCTGCCTCTGATTCCCAACCTCTGATTCCCCACCTCTGATTCCCCATATCTGATTCCCCGCCTCTGTTTCCCCGCCTCTGATTCCCCGCCTCTGTTTCCCCACATCTGATTCCCCGCCTTTGATTGGCCACCTCTGATTCCCCATATGTGATTCCCCGCCTCTGTTTCCCCGCATCTGATTCCCCGCCTCTGATTCCCCATATCTCATTCCCCGCCTCTGATTCCCCATATCTGATTCCCTGACTCTGATTCCCCACCTCTGATTCCCGGCCTCTTTTTCCCGGCATCTGATTCCCGGCATCTGATTCCCGGCCTCTGATTCCCGGCCTCTGATTCCCCGCTCCTGATTCTGATTCCCTGCCTCTGATTCCCCATCTCTGATTCCGCACATCTGATTCCCTGCCTCTGATTCCCCACTTCTGATTCCCCATATCTGATTCCCCGCCTCTGTTTCCCCGCCTCTGATTCACCGCCTCTGTTTCCCCATATCTAATTCCCCGCCTCTGATTCCCCAACACTGATTCCCCGCACTGATTCCCCAGCTCTGAATCCCCGCCTCAGATTCCCCGCATCTGATTCCCTGCCTCTGAATCCCCACCTCTGATTCCCTGCCTCTGATTCCCAACCTCTGATTCCCCTCCTCTGATTCCCCATATCTGATTCCCCGCCTCCGTTTCCCTGCCTCTGATTCCCCGCCTCTATTTCCCCATATCTGATTCCCCGCCTCTGATTCCCCAACTCTGATTCCCCGCCTCTGATTCCCCAGCTCTGATTCCCCGCCTCTGATTCCCCGCGTCTGATTCCCAGCCTCTGATTCCCCATGTCTTATTCCCCGCCTCTGATTCGCCATCTCTGATTCATCGCCTCTGATTCCCCACCTCTGATTCCCCATATCTGATTCCCCACCTATGTTTCCCCGCCTCTGATGCCCCGCCTCTGATTCCATGCTTCTGATTCCCAACCTCTGATTCCCCACCTCTGATTCCCCATATCTGATTCCCCGCCTCTGTTTCCCCGCCTCTGATTCCCTGCCTCTGTTTCCTCATATCTGATTCCCTGCCTCTGATTCCCCAACACTGATTCCCCGCCTCTGATTCCCCAGGTCTGATTCACCACCTCTGATTCCCCGCGTCTGATTCCCCGCCTCTGATTCCCCATCTCTGATTCCCTATCTCTGATTCCCCAATTCTGATTCCCCGCCTTTGATTCCCTGCCTCTGATTCCTAACCTCTGATTCCCCACCTCTGATTCCCCGCCTCTGATTCCCCGCCTCTTATTCCCCGCCTCTGTTTCCCCATATCTGATTCCCGGCCTCTCATTCCCCAGCTCTGATTCCCCGCCTCTGATTCCCCATATCTGATTCCCCGTCGCTGATTCCCCAACTCTGATAGCCCGCCTCTGATTCCCCAGCTCTGATTCCCCGCCTCTGATTCCCCGCGTATGAATCCCTGCCTCTGATTCCCCGCCTCTGATTCCCCATCTCTGATTCACCACCTCTGATCCCCCGCCTCTGATTCCCCATGTCTGATTCACCGCCTCTGTTTCCCCACCTCTGATTCCCCGCCTCTGATTCCCCATATCTGATTCCCCGCCTCTGATTCCCTGCCTCTTATTCCCCGCCTCTGATTCCCCGCATCTGATTCCCAACCTCTGATTCCCCTCCTCTGATTCCCCATATCTGATTCCCTGCCTCCATTTACCTGCCTCTGATTCCCCGCCTCTGATTCCCCAACTCTGATTCCACGCCTGTGATTCGCCAGCTATGATTCCCCGCATCTGATTCCCCGCATCTGATTCCCTGCCTCTGAATCCCCACCTCTGATTCCCTGCCTCTGATTCCCAACCTCTGATTCCCCTCCTCTGATTCCCCATATCTGATTCCCCACCTCCATTTCCCTGCCTCTGATTCCCCGCCTCTGTTACCCAATATCTGATTCCCCGCCTCTGATTCCCCAACTCTGATTCTGCACATCTGATTCCCTGCCTCTTATTCACCACCTCTAATTCCCGGCCTCTGATTCCCGGTCTCTGATTCCCCACCTCTGATTCCCCATATCTGATTCCCGGACTCTGATTCCCCACCTCTGATTCCCGGCTTCTTATTCCCGGCATCTGATTCCCGGCCTCTGATTCCCAGCCTCTGATTCCCCGCTTCTGATTCTGATTCCCTGCCTCTGATTCCCCATCTCTGATTCCGCACATCTGATTCCCTGCCTCTGATTCCCCACTTCTGATTCCCCATATCTGATTCCCCGCCTCTGTTTCCCCGCCTCTGATTCCCCGCCTCTGTTTCCCAATATCTAATTCCTCGCATCTGATTCCCCAACTCTGATTCCCCGCACTGATTCCCCAGCTCTGAATCCCCGCCTCAGATTCTCCGCATCTGATTCCCTGCCTCTGAATCCCCACCTCTGATTCCCTGCCTCTGATTCCCAACCTCTGATTCCCCTCCTCTGATTCCCCATATCTGATTCCCCGCCTCCGTTTCCCTGCCTCTGATTCCCCGCCTCTGTTTCCCCATATCTGATTCCCCGCCTCTGATTCCCCAACTCTGATTCCCCGCCTCTGATTCCCCAGCTCTGATTCCCCGCCTCTGATTCCCCGCGTCTGATTCCCAGCCTCTGATTCCCCATGTCTTATTCCCCGCCTCTGATTCGCCATCTCTGATTCATCGCCTCTGATTCCCCACCTCTGATTCCCCATATCTGATTCCCCACCTATGTTTCCCCGCCTCTGATGCCCCACCTCTGATTCCATGCCTCTGATTCCCAACCTCTGATTCCCCACCTCTGATTCCCCATATCTGATTCCCTGCCTCTGTTTCCCCGCCTCTGATTCCCTGCCTCTGTTTCCTCATATCTGATTCCCCGCCTCTGATTCCCCAACACTGATTCCCCGCCTCTGATTCCCCAGGTCTGATTCACCACCTCTGATTCCCCGCGTCTGATTCCCCGCCTCTGATTCCCCATCTCTGATTCCCTATCTCTGATTCCCCAATTCTGATTCCCCGCCTTTGATTCCCTGCCTCTGATTCCCAACCTCTGATTCCCCACCTCTGATATCCCATATCTGATTCCCCTCCTCTGTTTCCCCGCCTCTTATGCCCCGCCTCTGTTTCCCCATATCTGATTCCCGGCCTCTCATTCCCCAGCTCTGATTCCCCGCCTCTGATTCCCCATATCTGATTCCCCGCCGCTGATTCCCCAACTCAGATAGCCCGCCTCTGATTCCCCAGCTCTGATTCCCCGCCTCTGATTCCCCGCGTCTGAATACCTGCCTCTGATTCCCCGCCTCTGATTCCCCATCTCTGATTCACCACCTCTGATCCCCCGCCTCTGATTCCCCATGTCTGATTCACCGCCTCTGTTTCCCCACCTCTGATTCCCCGCCTCTGATTCCCCATATCTGATTCCCCGCCTCTGATTCCCCAACTCTGATTCGCCGCCTGTGATTCGCCAGCTATGATTCCCCGCATCTGATTCCCCACGTCTGATTCCCTGCCTGTGATTCCCTGCCTCTTATTCCCCGCCTCTGATTCCCCGCATCTGATTCCCTGCCTCTGAATCCCCACCTCTGATTCCCTGCCTCTGATTCCCAACCTCTTATTCCCCTCCTCTGATTCCCCATATCTGATTCCCCACCTCCATTTCCCTGCCTCTGATTCCCCGCCTCTGTTACCCAATATCTGATTCCCCGCCTCTGATTCCCCAACTCTGATTCTGCACATCTGATTCCCTGCCTCTTATTCCCCACCTCTAATTCCCGGCCTCTGATTCCCGGCCTCTGATTCCCCACCTCTGATTCTCCATATCTGATTCCCCGCCTCTGTTTCCCCACCTCTGATTCCCCGCCTCTGTTTCCCCATATCTGATTCCCCGCCTTTGATTCCCCAACTCTGATTCCCCGCCTCTGATTCCCCAGGTCTGATTCCCCGCCTCTGATTCCACGTGTTTGATTACCTGCCTCTGATTCCCCGCCTCTGCTTCCCCATCTCTGATTCACCGCCTTTGATTCGCCACCTCTGATTCCCCATATGTGATTCCCCTCCTCTGTTTCCCCGCCTCTGATTCCCCGCCTCTGATTCCCCCTATCTCATTCCCCGCCTCTGATTCCCCGCATCTGATTCCCTGCCTCTGAATCCCCACCTCTGATTCCCTGCCTCTGATTCCCAACCTCTGATTCCCCTCCTCTGATTCCCCATATCTGATTCCCCGCCTCCGTTTCCCTGCCTCTGATTAACCGCCTCTGTTTCCCCATATCTGATTCCCCGCCTCTGATTACCCAACTCTGATTCCCCGCCTCTGATTCCACAGCTCTGATTCCCCGCCTCTGAGTCCCCGCGTCTGATTCCCAGCCTCTGATTCCCAATGTCTGATTTCCTGCCTCTGATTCCCCGCCTCTGATTCGCCATCTCTGATTCATCGCCTCTGATTCCCCACCTCTGATTCCACATATCTTATTCCCCACCTATGTTTCCCCGCCTCTGATTCCCCGCCTCTGATTCCCCATCTCTGATTCCCGGACTCTGATTCCCCACCTCTGATTCCCTATCTCTGATTCCGCACATCCGATTCCCTGCCTCTGATTCCCCGCCTCTGATGCCCCGCCTCTGATTCCCAACCTCTGATTCCCCTCCTCTGATTCCCCATATCTGATTCCCCGCCTCCGTTTCCCTGCCTCTGATTCCCCGCCTCTGTTTCCCCATATCTGATTCCCCGCCTCTGATTCCCCAACTCTGATTCCCCGCCTCTGATTCCCCAGCTCTGATTCCCCGCCTCTGATTCCCCGCGTCTGATTCCCAGCCTCTGATTCCCCATGTCTTATTCCCCGCCTCTGATTCCCCGCCTCTGATTCGCCATCTCTGATTCATCGCCTCTGATTCCCCACCTCTGATTCCCCATATCTGATTCCCACCTATGTTTCCCCGCCTCCGATGCCCCGCCTCTGATTCCATGCCTCTGATTCCCAACCTCTGATTCCCCACCACTGATTCCCCATATCTGATTCCCCGCCTCTGTTTCCCCGCCTCTGATTCCCTGCCTCTGTTTCCTCATATCTGATTCCCCGCCTCTGATTCCCCAACACTGATTCCCCTCCTCTGATACCCCAGCTCAGATTCACCACCTCTGATTCCCCGCGTCTGATTCCCCGTCTCTGATTCCCCATCTCTGATTCCCTATCTCTGATTCCCCAATTCTGATTCCCCGCCTTTGATTCCCTGCCTCTGATTCCCAACCTCTGATTCCCCACCTCTGATTCCCCATATCTGATTCCCCGCCTCTGTTTCCCCGCCTCTTATTCCCCGCCTCTGTTTCCCCATATCTGATACCCGGCCTCTCATTCCCCAGCTCTGATTCCCCTCCTCTGATTCCCCATATCTGATTCCCCGCCGCTGATTCCCCAACTCTGATTCCCCAGCTCTGATTCCCCGCCTCTGATTCCCCGCGTCTGAATCCCTGCCTCTGATTCCCCGCCTCTGATTCCCCATCTCTGATTCACCACCTCTGATCCCCCGCCTCTGATTCCCCATGTCTGATTCACCGCCTCTGTTTCCCCACCTCTGATTCCCCGCCTCTGATTCCCCATATCTGATTCCCCGCCTCTGATTCCCCAACTCTGATTCCCCGCCTGTGATTCGCCAGCTATGATTCCCCGCCTCTGATTCCCCACGTCTGATTCCCTGCCTGTGATTCCCTGCCTCTTATTCCCCGCCTCTGATTCCCCGCATCTGATTCCCAACCTCTGATTCCCCTCCTCTGATTCCCCATATCTGATTCCCCGCCTCCATTTCCCTGCCTCTGATTCCCCGCCTCTGTTACCCCATATCTGATTCCCCGCCTCTGATTCCCCATCTCTGATTCTGCACATCTGATTCCCTGCCTCTTATTCCCCACCTCTAATTCCCGGCCTCTGATTCCCGGCCTCTGATTCCCCACCTCTGATTCTCCATATCTGATTCGCCGCCTCTGTTTCCCCGCCTCTGATTCCCCGCCTCTGTTTCCCCATATCTGATTCCCCGCCTCTGATTCCCCAACTCTGATTCCCCGCCTCTGATTCCCCAGGTCTGATTCCCCGCCTCTGATTCCACGTGTTTGATTACCTGCCTCTGATTCCCCGCCTCTGCTTCCCCATCTCTGATTCACCGCCTTTGATTCGCCACCACTGATTCCCCATATGTGATTCCCCGCCTCTGTTTCCCCGCCTCTGATTCCCCGCCTCTGATTCCCCATATCTCATTCCCCGCCTCTGATTCCCCGCATCTGATTCCCTGCCTCTGAATCCCCACCTCTGATTCCCTGCCTCTGATTCCCCACCTCTGATTCCCGGCCTCTGATTCCCGGCCTCTGATTCCCGACCTCTCATTCCCGGCCTCTGATTCCCGGCCTCTGATTCCCCGCCTCTGATTCCCCGACTCTGATTCCCTGCCTCTGATTCCCCATCTCTGATTCTGCACATCTGATTCCCTGCCTCTTATTCCCCACCTCTGATTCCCGGCCTCTGATTCCCGGCCTCTGATTCCCGGCCTCTCATTCCCGGCCTCTCATTCCCGGCCTCTCATTCCCGGCCTCTGATTCCCCGCCTCTGATTCCCCGCCTCTGTTTCCCTGCCTCTGATTCCCCATCTCTGATTCCGCACATCTGATTCCCTGCCTCTGATTCCCTGCCTCTGATTCCCTGCCTCTGATTCCCTGCCTCTGATTCCCAACCTCTAATTCCCCACCTCTGATTCCCCATATCTGATTCCCCGCCTCTGTTTCCCCATATCTGATTCCCCGCCTCAGATTCCCCAACTTTGATTCCCCACCTCTGATCCCCAGCTCTGATTCCCCGCCTCTGATTCCCCGTGTTTGATTCCCTGCCTCTGATTCCCTGCCTCTGATTCCCAACCTCTGATTCCCCACCTCTGATTCCCCATATCTGATTCCCCGCCTCTGTTTCCCCGCCTCTGATTCCCCTCCTCTGTTTCCCCATATCTGATTCCCCGCCTTTGATTCGCCACCTCTGATTCCCCATATGTGATTCCCCGCCTCTGTTTCCCCGCCTCTGATTCCCCGCCTCTGATTCCCCATATCTCATTCCCCGCCTCTGATTCCCCGCATCTGATTCCCTGCCTCTGAATCCCCACCTCTGATTCCCTGCCTCTGATTCCCCACCTCTGATTCCCGGCCTCTGATTCCCGGCCTCTGATTCCCGACCTCTCATTCCCGGCCTCTGATTCCCGGCCTCTGATTCCCCGCCTCTGATTCCCCGACTCTGATTCCCTGCCTCTGATTCCCCATCTCTGATTCTGCACATCTGATTCCCTGCCTCTTATTCCCCACCTCTGATTCCCGGCCTCTGATTCCCGGCCTCTGATTCCCGGCCTCTCATTCCCGGCCTCTCATTCCCGGCCTCTCATTCCCGGCCTCTGATTCCCCGCCTCTGATTCCCCGCCTCTGTTTCCCTGCCTCTGATTCCCCATCTCTGATTCCGCACATCTGATTCCCTGCCTCTGATTCCCTGCCTCTGATTCCCTGCCTCTGATTCCCTGCCTCTGATTCCCAACCTCTGATTCCCCACCTCTGATTCCCCATATCTGATTCCCCGCCTCTGTTTCCCCATATCTGATTCCCCGCCTCAGATTCCCCAACTTTGATTCCCCACCTCTGATCCCCAGCTCTGATTCCCCGCCTCTGATTCCCCGTGTTTGATTCCCTGCCTCTGATTCCCTGCCTCTGATTCCCAACCTCTGATTCCCCACCTCTGATTCCCCATATCTGATTCCCCGCCTCTGTTTCCCCGCCTCTGATTCCCCTCCTCTGTTTCCCCATATCTGATTCCCCGCCTTTGATTCACCACCTCTGATTCCCCATATGTGATTCCCCGCCTCTGTTTCCCCGCCTCTGATTCCCCGCCTCTGATACCCCATATCTCATTCCCCGCCTCTGATTCCCCATATCTGATTCCCGGACTCTGATTCCCCACCTCTGATTCCCGGCCTCTTATTCCCGGCATCTGATTCCCGGCCTCTGATTCCCGGCCTCTAATTCCCCGCTTCTGATTCTGATTCCCTGCCTCTGATTCCCCATCTCTGATTCCGCACATCTGATTCCCTGCCTCTGATTCCCCACTTCTGATTCCCCATATCTGATTCCCCGCGTCTGATTCCCCGCCTCTGATTCCCCATCTCTGATTCCCTATCTCTGATTCCCCAATTCTGATTCCCCGCCTTTGATTCCCTGCCTCTGATTCCCAACCTCTGATTCCCCACCTCTGATATCCCATATCTGATTCCCCTCCTCTGTTTCCCCGCCTCTTATGCCCCGCCTCTGTTTCCCCATATCTGATTCCCGGCCTCTCATTCCCCAGCTCTGATTCCCCGCCTCTGATTCCCCATATCTGATTCCCCGCCGCTGATTCCCCAACTCAGATAGCCCGCCTCTGATTCCCCAGCTCTGATTCCCCGCCTCTGATTCCCCGCGTCTGAATACCTGCCTCTGATTCCCCGCCTCTGATTCCCCATCTCTGATTCACCACCTCTGATCCCCCGCCTCTGATTCCCCATGTCTGATTCACCGCCTCTGTTTCCCCACCTCTGATTCCCCGCCTCTGATTCCCCATATCTGATTCCCCGCCTCTGATTCCCCAACTCTGATTCGCCGCCTGTGATTCGCCAGCTATGATTCCCCGCATCTGATTCCCCACGTCTGATTCCCTGCCTGTGATTCCCTGCCTCTTATTCCCCGCCTCTGATTCCCCGCATCTGATTCCCTGCCTCTGAATCCCCACCTCTGATTCCCTGCCTCTGATTCCCAACCTCTTATTCCCCTCCTCTGATTCCCCATATCTGATTCCCCACCTCCATTTCCCTGCCTCTGATTCCCCGCCTCTGTTACCCAATATCTGATTCCCCGCCTCTGATTCCCCAACTCTGATTCTGCACATCTGATTCCCTGCCTCTTATTCCCCACCTCTAATTCCCGGCCTCTGATTCCCGGCCTCTGATTCCCCACCTCTGATTCTCCATATCTGATTCCCCGCCTCTGTTTCCCCACCTCTGATTCCCCGCCTCTGTTTCCCCATATCTGATTCCCCGCCTTTGATTCCCCAACTCTGATTCCCCGCCTCTGATTCCCCAGGTCTGATTCCCCGCCTCTGATTCCACGTGTTTGATTACCTGCCTCTGATTCCCCGCCTCTGCTTCCCCATCTCTGATTCACCGCCTTTGATTCGCCACCTCTGATTCCCCATATGTGATTCCCCTCCTCTGTTTCCCCGCCTCTGATTCCCCGCCTCTGATTCCCCCTATCTCATTCCCCGCCTCTGATTCCCCGCATCTGATTCCCTGCCTCTGAATCCCCACCTCTGATTCCCTGCCTCTGATTCCCAACCTCTGATTCCCCTCCTCTGATTCCCCATATCTGATTCCCCGCCTCCGTTTCCCTGCCTCTGATTAACCGCCTCTGTTTCCCCATATCTGATTCCCCGCCTCTGATTACCCAACTCTGATTCCCCGCCTCTGATTCCACAGCTCTGATTCCCCGCCTCTGAGTCCCCGCGTCTGATTCCCAGCCTCTGATTCCCCATGTCTGATTTCCTGCCTCTGATTCCCCGCCTCTGATTCGCCATCTCTGATTCATCGCCTCTGATTCCCCACCTCTGATTCCACATATCTTATTCCCCACCTATGTTTCCCCGCCTCTGATTCCCCGCCTCTGATACCCCATCTCTGATTCCCGGACTCTGATTCCCCACCTCTGATTCCCTATCTCTGATTCCGCACATCCGATTCCCTGCCTCTGATTCCCCGCCTCTGATGCCCCGCCTCTGATTCCCAACCTCTGATTCCCCTCCTCTGATTCCCCATATCTGATTCCCCGCCTCCGTTTCCCTGCCTCTGATTCCCCGCCTCTGTTTCCCCATATCTGATTCCCCGCCTCTGATTCCCCAACTCTGATTCCCCGCCTCTGATTCCCCAGCTCTGATTCCCCGCCTCTGATTCCCCGCGTCTGATTCCCAGCCTCTGATTCCCCATGTCTTATTCCCCGCCTCTGATTCCCCGCCTCTGATTCGCCATCTCTGATTCATCGCCTCTGATTCCCCACCTCTGATTCCCCATATCTGATTCCCACCTATGTTTCCCCGCCTCCGATGCCCCGCCTCTGATTCCATGCCTCTGATTCCCAACCTCTGATTCCCCACCACTGATTCCCCATATCTGATTCCCCGCCTCTGTTTCCCCGCCTCTGATTCCCTGCCTCTGTTTCCTCATATCTGATTCCCCGCCTCTGATTCCCCAACACTGATTCCCCTCCTCTGATACCCCAGCTCAGATTCACCACCTCTGATTCCCCGCGTCTGATTCCCCGTCTCTGATTCCCCATCTCTGATTCCCTATCTCTGATTCCCCAATTCTGATTCCCCGCCTTTGATTCCCTGCCTCTGATTCCCAACCTCTGATTCCCCACCTCTGATTCCCCATATCTGATTCCCCGCCTCTGTTTCCCCGCCTCTTATTCCCCGCCTCTGTTTCCCCATATCTGATACCCGGCCTCTCATTCCCCAGCTCTGATTCCCCTCCTCTGATTCCCCATATCTGATTCCCCGCCGCTGATTCCCCAACTCTGATTCCCCAGCTCTGATTCCCCGCCTCTGATTCCCCGCGTCTGAATCCCTGCCTCTGATTCCCCGCCTCTGATTCCCCATCTCTGATTCACCACCTCTGATCCCCCGCCTCTGATTCCCCATGTCTGATTCACCGCCTCTGTTTCCCCACCTCTGATTCCCCGCCTCTGATTCCCCATATCTGATTCCCCGCCTCTGATTCCCCAACTCTGATTCCCCGCCTGTGATTCGCCAGCTATGATTCCCCGCCTCTGATTCCCCACGTCTGATTCCCTGCCTGTGATTCCCTGCCTCTTATTCCCCGCCTCTGATTCCCCGCATCTGATTCCCAACCTCTGATTCCCCTCCTCTGATTCCCCATATCTGATTCCCCGCCTCCATTTCCCTGCCTCTGATTCCCCGCCTCTGTTACCCCATATCTGATTCCCCGCCTCTGATTCCCCAACTCTGATTCTGCACATCTGATTCCCTGCCTCTTATTCCCCACCTCTAATTCCCGGCCTCTGATTCCCGGCCTCTGATTCCCCACCTCTGATTCTCCATATCTGATTCGCCGCCTCTGTTTCCCCGCCTCTGATTCCCCGCCTCTGTTTCCCCATATCTGATTCCCCGCCTCTGATTCCCCAACTCTGATTCCCCGCCTCTGATTCCCCAGGTCTGATTCCCCGCCTCTGATTCCACGTGTTTGATTACCTGCCTCTGATTCCCCGCCTCTGCTTCCCCATCTCTGATTCACCGCCTTTGATTCGCCACCACTGATTCCCCATATGTGATTCCCCGCCTCTGTTTCCCCGCCTCTGATTCCCCGCCTCTGATTCCCCATATCTCATTCCCCGCCTCTGATTCCCCGCATCTGATTCCCTGCCTCTGAATCCCCACCTCTGATTCCCTGCCTCTGATTCCCCACCTCTGATTCCCGGCCTCTGATTCCCGGCCTCTGATTCCCGACCTCTCATTCCCGGCCTCTGATTCCCGGCCTCTGATTCCCCGCCTCTGATTCCCCGACTCTGATTCCCTGCCTCTGATTCCCCATCTCTGATTCTGCACATCTGATTCCCTGCCTCTTATTCCCCACCTCTGATTCCCGGCCTCTGATTCCCGGCCTCTGATTCCCGGCCTCTCATTCCCGGCCTCTCATTCCCGGCCTCTCATTCCCGGCCTCTGATTCCCCGCCTCTGATTCCCCGCCTCTGTTTCCCTGCCTCTGATTCCCCATCTCTGATTCCGCACATCTGATTCCCTGCCTCTGATTCCCTGCCTCTGATTCCCTGCCTCTGATTCCCTGCCTCTGATTCCCAACCTCTAATTCCCCACCTCTGATTCCCCATATCTGATTCCCCGCCTCTGTTTCCCCATATCTGATTCCCCGCCTCAGATTCCCCAACTTTGATTCCCCACCTCTGATCCCCAGCTCTGATTCCCCGCCTCTGATTCCCCGTGTTTGATTCCCTGCCTCTGATTCCCTGCCTCTGATTCCCAACCTCTGATTCCCCACCTCTGATTCCCCATATCTGATTCCCCGCCTCTGTTTCCCCGCCTCTGATTCCCCTCCTCTGTTTCCCCATATCTGATTCCCCGCCTTTGATTCGCCACCTCTGATTCCCCATATGTGATTCCCCGCCTCTGTTTCCCCGCCTCTGATTCCCCGCCTCTGATTCCCCATATCTCATTCCCCGCCTCTGATTCCCCGCATCTGATTCCCTGCCTCTGAATCCCCACCTCTGATTCCCTGCCTCTGATTCCCCACCTCTGATTCCCGGCCTCTGATTCCCGGCCTCTGATTCCCGACCTCTCATTCCCGGCCTCTGATTCCCGGCCTCTGATTCCCCGCCTCTGATTCCCCGACTCTGATTCCCTGCCTCTGATTCCCCATCTCTGATTCTGCACATCTGATTCCCTGCCTCTTATTCCCCACCTCTGATTCCCGGCCTCTGATTCCCGGCCTCTGATTCCCGGCCTCTCATTCCCGGCCTCTCATTCCCGGCCTCTCATTCCCGGCCTCTGATTCCCCGCCTCTGATTCCCCGCCTCTGTTTCCCTGCCTCTGATTCCCCATCTCTGATTCCGCACATCTGATTCCCTGCCTCTGATTCCCTGCCTCTGATTCCCTGCCTCTGATTCCCTGCCTCTGATTCCCAACCTCTGATTCCCCACCTCTGATTCCCCATATCTGATTCCCCGCCTCTGTTTCCCCATATCTGATTCCCCGCCTCAGATTCCCCAACTTTGATTCCCCACCTCTGATCCCCAGCTCTGATTCCCCGCCTCTGATTCCCCGTGTTTGATTCCCTGCCTCTGATTCCCTGCCTCTGATTCCCAACCTCTGATTCCCCACCTCTGATTCCCCATATCTGATTCCCCGCCTCTGTTTCCCCGCCTCTGATTCCCCTCCTCTGTTTCCCCATATCTGATTCCCCGCCTTTGATTCACCACCTCTGATTCCCCATATGTGATTCCCCGCCTCTGTTTCCCCGCCTCTTATTCCCCGCCTCTGATACCCCATATCTCATTCCCCGCCTCTGATTCCCCATATCTGATTCCCGGACTCTGATTCCCCACCTCTGATTCCCGGCCTCTTATTCCCGGCATCTGATTCCCGGCCTCTGATTCCCGGCCTCTAATTCCCCGCTTCTGATTCTGATTCCCTGCCTCTGATTCCCCATCTCTGATTCCGCACATCTGATTCCCTGCCTCTGATTCCCCACTTCTGATTCCCCATATCTGATTCCCCGCCTCTGTTTCCCCGCCTCTGATTCCCCGCCTCTGTTTCCCCATATCTAATTCCCCGCCTCTGATTCCCCAACTCTGATTCCCCGCACTGATTCCCCAGCTCTGAATCCCCACCTCAGATTCCCCGCATCTGATTCCCTGCCTCTGAATCGCCACCTCTGATTCCCTGCCTCTGATTCCCAACCTCTGATTCCCCTCCTCTGATTCCCCATATCTGATTCCCCGCCTCCGTTTCCCTGCCTCTGATTCCCCGCCTCTGTTTCCCCATATCTGATTCCCCGCCTCTGATTCCCCAACTCTGATTCCCCGCCTCTGATTCCCCAGCTCTGATTCCCCGCCTCTGATTCCCCGCGTCTGATTCCCAGCCTCTGATTCCCCATGTCTTATTCCCCGCCTCTGATTCGCCATCTCTGATTCATCGCCTCTGATTCCCCACCTCTGATTCCCCATATCTGATTCCCCACCTATGTTTCCCCGCCTCTGATGCCCCGCCTCTGATTCTATGCCTCTGATTCCCAACCTCTGATTCCCCTCCTCTGTTTCCCCGCCTCTGATTCCCTGCCTCTGTTTCCTCATATCTGATTCCCCGCCTCTGATTCCCCAACACTGATTCCCCGCCTCTGATTCCCCAGGTCTGATTCACCACCTCTGATTTCCCGCGTCTGATTCCCCGCCTCTGATTCCCCATCTCTGATTCCCTATCTCTGATTCCCCAATTCTGATTCCCCGCCTTTGATTCCCTGCCTCTGATTCCCAACCTCTGATTCTCCACCTCTGATTCCCCATATCTGATTCCCCGCCTCTGTTTCCCCGCCTCTTATTCTCCGCCTCTGTTTCCCCATATCTGATTCCCGGCCTCTCATTCCCCAGCTCCGATTCCCCGCCTCTGATTCCCCATGTCTGATTCCCCGCCGCTGATTCCCCAACTCTGATAGCCCGCCTCTGATTCCCCAGCTCTGATTCCCCGCCTCTGATTCCCCGCGTCTGAATCCCTGCTTCTGATTCCCCGCCTCTGATTCACCATCTCTGATTCACCACCTCTGATCCCCCGCCTCTGATTCCCCATGTCTGATTCACCGCCTCTGTTTCCCCACCTCTGATTCCCCGCCTCTGATTCCCCAGCTCTGATTCCCCGCATCTGATTCCCTGCCTCTGAATCCCCACCGCTATTCCCTGCCTCTGATTCCCAACCTCTGATTCCCCTCCTCTGATTCCCCATATCTGATTACCCGCCTCCATTTCCCTGCCTCTGATTCCCCGCCTCTGTTACCCCATATCTGATTCCCCGCCTCTGTTTCCCCAACTCTGATTCTGCACATCTGATTCCCTGCCTCTTATTCCCCACCTCTAATTCCCGGCCTCTGATTCCCGGCCTCTGATTCCCCACCTCTGATTCTCCATATCTGATTCCCCGCCTCTGTTTCCCCGCCTCTGATTCCCCACCTCTGTTTCCCCATATCTGATTCCCCGCATCTGATTCCCCATGTCTGATTCCCTGCCTGTGATTCCCTGCCTCTTATTCCCCGCCTCTGATTCCCCGCATCTGATTCCCTGCCTCTGAATCCCCACCTTGATTCCCTGCCTCTGATTCCCAACCTCTGATTCCCCTCCTCTGATTCCCCATATCTGATTCCCCACCTCCATTTCCCTGCCTCTGATTCCCCGCCTCTGTTACCCAATATCTGATTCCCCGCCTCTGATTCCCCAACTCTGTTTCTGCACATCTGATTCCCTGCCTCTTATTCCCCACCTCTAATTCCCGGCCTCTGATTCCCGGCCTCTGATACCCTACCTCTGATTCTCCATATCTGATTCCCCGCCTCTGTTTCCCCGCCTCTGATTCCCCGCCTCTGTTTCCCCATATCTGATTCCCCGCCTCTGATTCCCCAACTCTGATTCCCCACCTCTGATTCCCCAGGTCTGATTCCCCGCCTCTGATTCCACGTGTTTGATTACCTGCCTCTGATTCCCCGCCTCTGCTTCCCCATCTCTGATTCACCGCCTTTGATTCGCCACCTCTGATTCCCCATATGTGATTCCCCTCCTCTGTTTCCCCGCCTCTGATTCCCCGCCTCTGATTCCCCATATCTCATTCCCCGCCTCTGATTCCCCGCATCTGATTCCCTGCCTCTGAATCCCCACCTCTGATTCCCTGCCTCTGATTCCCAACCTCTGATTCCCCTCCTCTGATTCCCCATATCTGATTCCCCGCCTCCGTTTCCCTGCCTCTGATTAACCGCCTCTGTTTCCCCATATCTGATTCCCCGCCTCTGATTCCCCAACTCTGATTCCCCGCCTCTGATTCCCCAGCTCTGATTCCCCGCCTCTGATTCCCCGCGTCTGATTCCCAGCCTCTGATTCCCCATGTCTGATTTCCTGCCTCTGATTCCCCGCCTCTGATTCGCCATCTCTGATTCATCGCCTCTGATTCCCCACCTCTGATTCCCCATATCTTATTCCCCACCTATGTTTCCCCGCCTCTGATTCCCCGCCTCTGATTCCCCATCTCTGATTCCCGGACTCTGATTCCCCACCTCTGATTCCCTATCTCTGATTCCACACATCCGATTCCCTGCCTCTGATTCCCCGCCTCTGATGCCCCGCCTCTGATTCCCAATCTCTGATTCCCCGCCTCTGATTCCACGTGTTTGATTACCTGCCTCTGATTTCCCGCCTCTGCTTCCCCATCTCTGATTCACCGCCTTTGATTCGCCACCTCTGATTCCCCATATGTGATTCCCCGCCTCTCTTTCCCCGCCTCTGATTCCCCGCCTCTGATTCCCCATATCTCATTCCCCGCCTCTGATTCCCTGCCTCTGATTCCCAACCTCTGATTCCCCTCCTCTGATTCCCCATATCTGATTCCCCGCCTCCGTTTCCCTGCCTCTGATTGCCCGCCTCTGTTTCCCCATATCTGATTCCCCACCTCTGATTCCCCAACTCTGATTCCCCGCCTCTGATTCCCCAGCTCTGATTCCCCGCCTCTGATTCCCCGCGTCTGATTCCCAGCCTCTGATTCCCCATGTCTGATTTCCTGCCTCTGATTCCCCGCCTCTGATTCGCCATCTCTGATTCATCCCCTCTGTTTCCCCGCCTCTGATTCCCCGCCTCTGATTCCCCATCTCTGATTCCCAGACTCTGATTCCCCACCTCTGATTCCCTATCTCTGATTCTGCTCATCCGATTCCCTGCCTCTGATTCCCCGCCTCTGATTCCCCACCTCTGATTCCCCACCTCTGATTCCCCATATCTGATTCCCCGCCTCTGTTTCCCCGCCTCTGATTCCCTGCCTCTGTTTCCTCATATCTGATTCCCCGCCTCTGATTCCCCAACACTGATTCCCCGCCTCTGATTCCCCAGCTCTGATTCACCACCTCTGATTCCCCGCGTCTGATTCCCCGCTTCTGATTCCCGGCCTCTTATTCCCCACCTCTGATTCCCGGCCTCTGATTCCCGGCCTCTGATTCCCGAACTCTCATTCCCGGCCTCTGATTCCCGGCCTCTGATTCCCCGCCTCTGATTCCCCGCCTCTGATTCCCTGCCTCTGATTCCCCATCTCTGATTCCGCACATCTGATTCCCTGCCTCTGATTCCCCGCCTCTGATTCCCTGCCTCTGATTCCCTGCCTCTGATTCCCAACCTCTGATTCCCCGCCTCTGTTTCCCCATATCTGATTCCCCGCCTCTGATTCCCCAACTCTGATTCCCCACCTCTGATCACCAGCTCTGATTCCCCGCCTCTGATTCCCCGTGTTTGATTCCCTGCCTCTGATTCCCTGCCTCTGATTCCCAACCTCTGATTCCCCACCTCTGATTCCCCATATCTGATTCCCCGCCTCTGTTTCCCCGCCTCTGATTCCCCGCCTCTGTTTCCCCACATCTGATTCCCCGCCTTTGATTGGCCACCTCTGATTCCCCATATGTGATTCCCCGCCTCTGTTTCCCCGCATCTGATTCCCCGCCTCTGATTCCCCATATCTCATTCCCCGCCTCTGATTCCCCATATCTGATTCCCTGACTGTGATTCCCCACCTCTGATTCCCGGCCTCTTTTTCCCGGCATCTGATTCCCGGCATCTGATTCCCGGCCTCTGATTCCCGGCCTCTGATTCCCCGCTCCTGATTCTGATTCCCTGCCTCTGATTCCCCATCTCTGATTCCGCACATCTGATTCCCTGCCTCTGATTCCCCACTTCTGATTCCCCATATCTGATTCCCCGCCTCTGTTTCCCCGCCTCTGATTCACCGCCTCTGTTTCCCCATATCTAATTCCCCGCCTCTGATTCCCCAACACTGATTCCCCGCACTGATTCCCCAGCTCTGAATCCCCGCCTCAGATTCCCCGCATCTGATTCCCTGCCTCTGAATCCCCACCTCTGATTCCCTGCCTCTGATTCCCAACCTCTGATTCCCCTCCTCTGATTCCCCATATCTGATTCCCCGCCTCCGTTTCCCTGCCTCTGATTCCCCGCCTCTATTTCCCCATATCTGATTCCCCGCCTCTGATTCCCCAACTCTGATTCCCCGCCTCTGATTCCCCAGCTCTGATTCCCCGCCTCTGATTCCCCGCGTCTGATTCCCAGCCTCTGATTCCCCATGTCTTATTCCCCGCCTCTGATTCGCCATCTCTGATTCATCGCCTCTGATTCCCCACCTCTGATTCCCCATATCTGATTCCCCACCTATGTTTCCCCGCCTCTGATGCCCCGCCTCTGATTCCATGCTTCTGATTCCCAACCTCTGATTCCCTGCCTCTGTTTCCTCATATCTGATTCCCTGCCTCTGATTCCCCAACACTGATTCCCCACCTCTGATTCCCCAGGTCTGATTCACCACCTCTGATTCCCCGCGTCTGATTCCCCGCCTCTGATTCCCCATCTCTGATTCCCTATCTCTGATTCCCCAATTCTGATTCCCCGCCTTTGATTCCCTGCCTCTGATTCCTAACCTCTGATTCCCCACCTCTGATTCCCCGCCTCTGATTCCCCGCCTCTTATTCCCCGCCTCTGTTTCCCCATATCTGATTCCCGGCCTCTCATTCCCCAGCTCTGATTCCCCGCCTCTGATTCCCCATATCTGATTCCCCGTCGCTGATTCCCCAACTCTGATAGCCCGCCTCTGATTCCCCAGCTCTGATTCCCCGCCTCTGATTCCCCGCGTATGAATCCCTGCCTCTGATTCCCCGCCTCTGATTCCCCATCTCTGATTCACCACCTCTGATCCCCCGCCTCTGATTCCCCATGTCTGATTCACCGCCTCTGTTTCCCCACCTCTGATTCCCCGCCTCTGATTCCCCATATCTGATTCCCCGCCTCTGATTCCCTGCCTCTTATTCCCCGCCTCTGATTCCCCGCATCTGATTCCCAACCTCTGATTCCCCTCCTCTGATTCCCCATATCTGATTCCCTGCCTCCATTTACCTGCCTCTGATTCCCCGCCTCTGATTCCCCAACTCTGATTCCACGCCTGTGATTCGCCAGCTATGATTCCCCGCATCTGATTCCCCACGTCTGATTCCCTGCCTGTGATTCCCTGCCTCTTATTCCCCGCCTCTGATTCACCGCATCTGATTCCCTGCCTCTGAATCCCCACCTCTGATTCCCTGCCTCTGATTCCCAACCTCTGATTCCCCTCCTCTGATTCCCCATATCTGATTCCCCACCTCCATTTCCCTGCCTCTGATTCCCCGCCTCTGTTACCCAATATCTGATTCCCCGCCTCTGATTCCCCAACTCTGATTCTGCACATCTGATTCCCTGCCTCTTATTCACCACCTCTAATTCCCGGCCTCTGATTCCCGGTCTCTGATTCCCCACCTCTGATTCCCCATATCTGATTCCCGGACTCTGATTCCCCACCTCTGATTCCCGGCTTCTTATTCCCGGCATCTGATTCCCGGCCTCTGATTCCCAGCCTCTGATTCCCCGCTTCTGATTCTGATTCCCTGCCTCTGATTCCCCATCTCTGATTCCGCACATCTGATTCCCTGCCTCTGATTCCCCACTTCTGATTCCCCATATCTGATTCCCCGCCTCTGTTTCCCCGCCTCTGATTCCCCGCCTCTGTTTCCCCATATCTAATTCCTCGCATCTGATTCCCCAACTCTGATTCCCCGCACTGATTCCCCAGCTCTGAATCCCCGCCTCAGATTCCCCGCATCTGATTCCCTGCCTCTGAATCCCCACCTCTGATTCCCTGCCTCTGATTCCCAACCTCTGATTCCCCTCCTCTGATTCCCCATATCTGATTCCCCGCCTCCGTTTCCCTGCCTCTGATTCCCCGCCTCTGTTTCCCCATATCTGATTCCCCGCCTCTGATTCCCCACCTCCATTTCCCTGCCTCTGATTCCCCGCCTCTGTTACCCAATATCTGATTCCCCGCCTCTGATTCCCCAACTCTGATTCTGCACATCTGATTCCCTGCCTCTTATTCCCCACCTCTAATTCCCGGCCTCTGATTCCCTGCCTCTGATTCCCAACCTCTGATTCCCCACCTCTGATATCCCATATCTGATTCCCCTCCTCTGTTTCCCCGCCTCTTATGCCCCGCCTCTGTTTCCCCATATCTGATTCCCGGCCTCTCATTCCCCAGCTCTGATTCCCCGCCTCTGATTCCCCATATCTGATTCCCCGCCGCTGATTCCCCAACTCAGATAGCCCGCCTCTGATTCCCCAGCTCTGATTCCCCGCCTCTGATTCCCCGCGTCTGAATACCTGCCTCTGATTCCCCGCCTCTGATTCCCCATCTCTGATTCACCACCTCTGATCCCCCGCCTCTGATTCCCCATGTCTGATTCACCGCCTCTGTTTCCCCACCTCTGATTCCCCGCCTCTGATTCCCCATATCTGATTCCCCGCCTCTGATTCCCCATCTCTGATTCGCCGCCTGTGATTCGTCAGCTATGATTCGCCGCATCTGATTCCCCACGTCTGATTCCCTGCCTTTGATTCCCTGCCTCTTATTCCCCGCCTCTGATTCCCCGCATCTGATTCCCTGCCTCTGAATCCCCACCTCTGATTCCCTGCCTCTGATTCCCAACCTCTTATTCCCCTCCTCTGATTCCCCATATCTGATTCCCCACCTCCATTTCCCTGCCTCTGATTCCCCGCCTCTGTTACCCAATATCTGATTCCCCGCCTCTGATTCCCCAACTCTGATTCTGCACATCTGATTCCCTGCCTCTTATTCCCCACCTCTAATTCCCGGCCTCTGATTCCCGGCCTCTGATTCCCCACCTCTGATTCTCCATATCTGATTCCCCGCCTCTGTTTCCCCACCTCTGATTCCCCGCCTCTGTTTCCCCATATCTGATTCCCCGCCTTTGATTCCCCAACTCTGATTCCCCGCCTCTGATTCCCCAGGTCTGATTCCCCGCCTCTGATTCCACGTGTTTGATTACCTGCCTCTGATTCCCCGCCTCTGCTTCCCCATCTCTGATTCACCGCCTTTGATTCGCCACCTCTGATTCCCCATATGTGATTCCCCTCGTCTGTTTCCCCGCCTCTGATTCCCCGCCTCTGATTCCCCCTATCTCATTCCCCGCCTCTGATTCCCCGCATCTGATTCCCTGCCTCTGAATCCCCACCTCTGATTCCCTGCCTCTGATTCCCAACCTCTGATTCCCCTCCTCTGATTCCCCATATCTGATTCCCCGCCTCCGTTTCCCTGCCTCTGATTAACCGCCTCTGTTTCCCCATATCTGATTCCCCGCCTCTGATTACCCAACTCTGATTCCCCGCCTCTGATTCCACAGCTCTGATTCCCCGCCTCTGAGTCCCCGCGTCTGATTCCCAGCCTCTGATTCCCAATGTCTGATTTCCTGCCTCTGATTCCCCGCCTCTGATTCGCCATCTCTGATTCATCGCCTCTGATTCCCCACCTCTGATTCCACATATCTTATTCCCCACCTATGTTTCCCCGCCTCTGATTCCCCGCCTCTGATTCCCCATCTCTGATTCCCGGACTCTGATTCCCCACCTCTGATTCCCTATCTCTGATTCCGCACATCCGATTCCCTGCCTCTGATTCCCCGCCTCTGATGCCCCGCCTCTGATTCCCAACCTCTGATTCCCCTCCTCTGATTCCCCATATCTGATTCCCCGCCTCCGTTTCCCTGCCTCTGATTCCCCGCCTCTGTTTCCCCATATCTGATTCCCCGCCTCTGATTCCCCAACTCTGATTCCCCGCCTCTGATTCCCCAGCTCTGATTCCCCGCCTCTGATTCCCCGCGTCTGATTCCCAGCCTCTGGTTCCCCATGTCTTATTCCCCGCCTCTGATTCCCCGCCTCTGATTCATCATCTCTGAGTCATCGCCTCTGATTCCCCACCTCTGATTCCCCATATCTGATTCCCACCTATGTTTCCCCGCCTCTGATGCCCCGCCTCTGATTCCATGCCTCTGATTCCCAACCTCTGATTCCCCACCTCTGATTCCCCATATCTGATTCCCCGCCTCTGTTTCCCCGCCTCTGATTCCCTGCCTCTGTTTCCTCATATCTGATTCCCCGCCTCTGATTCCCCAACACTGATTCCCCTCCTCTGATACCCCAGCTCTGATTCACCACCTCTGATTCCCCGCGTCTGATTCCCCGCCTCTGATTCCCCATCTCTGATTCCCTATCTCTGATTCCCCAATTCTGATTCCCCGCCTTTGATTCCCTGCCTCTGATTCCCAACCTCTGATTCCCCACCTCTGATTCCCCATATCTGATTCCCCGCCTCTGTTTCCCCGCCTCTTATTCCCCGCCTCTGTTTCCCCATATCTGATTCCCGGCCTCTCATTCCCCAGCTCTGATTCCCCTCCTCTGATTCCCCATATCTGATTCCCCGCCGCTGATTCCCCAACTCTGATTCCCCAGCTCTGATTCCCCGCCTCTGATTCCCCGCGTCTGAATCCCTGCCTCTGATTCCCCGCCTCTGATTCCACATCTCTGATTCACCACCTCTGATCCCCCGCCTCTGATTCCCCATGTCTGATTCACCGCCTCTGTTTCCCAACCTCTGATTCCCCGCCTCTGATTCCCCATATCTGATTCCCCGCCTCTGATTCCCCAACTCTGATTCCCCGCCTGTGATTCGCCAGCTATGATTCCCCGCCTCTGATTCCCCACGTCTGATTCCCTGCCTGTGATTCCCTGCCTCTTATTCCGCGCCTCTGATTCCCCGCATCTGATTCCCAACCTCTGATTCCCCTCCTCTGATTCCTCATATCTGATTCCCCGCCTCCATTTCCCTGCCTCTGATTCCCCGCCTCTGTTACCCCATATCTGATTCCCCGACTCTGATTCCCCAACTCTGATTCTGCACATCTGATTCCCTGCCTCTTATTCCCCACCTCTAATTCCCGGCCTCTGATTCCCGGCCTCTGATTCCCCACCTCTGATTCTCCATATCTGATTCGCCGCCTCTGTTTCCCCGCCTCTGATTCCCCGCCTCTGTTTCCCCATATCTGATTCCCCGCCTCTGATTCCCCAACTCTGATTCCCCGCCTCTGATTCCCCAGGTCTGATTACCCGCCTCTGATTCCACGTGTTTGATTACCTGCCTCTGATTCCCCGCCTCTGCTTCCCCATCTCTGATTCACCGCCTTTGATTCGCCACCACTGATTCCCCATATGTGATTCCCCGCCTCTGTTTCCCCGCCTCTGATTCCCCGCCTCTGATTCCCCATATCTCATTCCCCGCCTCTGATTCCCCGCATCTGATTCCCTGCCTCTGAATCCCCACCTCTGATTCCCTGCCTCTGATTCCCCACCTCTGATTCCCGGCCTCTGATTCCCGGCCTCTGATTCCCGACCTCTCATTCCCGGCCTCTGATTCCCGGCCTCTGAATCCCCGCCTCTGATTCCCCGACTCTGATTCCCTGCCTCTGATTCCCCATCTCTGATTCTGCACATCTGATTCCCTGCCTCTTATTCCCCACCTCTGATTCCCGGCCTCTGATTCCCGGCCTCTCATTCCCGGCCTCTCATTCCCGGCCTCTCATTCCCGGCCACTCATTACCGGCCTCTGATTCCCCGCCTCTGATTCCCCGCCTCTGTTTCCCTGCCTCTGATTCCCCATCTCTGATTCCGCACATCTGATTCCCTGCCTCTGATTCCCTGCCTCTGATTCCCTGCCTCTGATTCCCTGCCTCTGATTCCCAACCTCTGATTCCCCACCTCTGATTCCCCATATCTGATTCCCCGCCTCTGTTTCCCCATATCTGATTCCCCGCCTCAGATTCCCCAACTTTGATTCCCCACCTCTGATCCCCAGCTCTGATTCCCCGCCTCTGATTCCCCGTGTTTGATTCCCTGCCTCTGATTCCCTGCCTCTGATTCCCAACCTCTGATTCCCCACCTCTGATTCCCCATATCTGATTCCCCGCCTCTGTTTCCCCGCCTCTGATTCCCCTCCTCTGTTTCCCCATATCTGATTCCCCGCCTTTGATTCGCCACCTCTGATTCCCCATATGTGATTCCCCGCCTCTGTTTCCCCGCCTCTGATTCCCCGCCTCTGATACCCCATATCTCATTCCCCGCCTCTGATTCCCCATATCTGATTCCCGGACTCTGATTCCCCACCTCTGATTCCCGGCCTCTTATTCCCGGCATCTGATTCCCGGCCTCTGATTCCCAACCTCTGATTCCCCTCCTCTGATTCCCCATATCTGATTCCCCGCCTCCGTTTCCCTGCCTCTGATTGCCCGCCTCTGTTTCCCCATATCTGATTCCCCACCTCTGATTCCCCAACTCTGATTCCCCGCCTCTGATTCCCCAGCTCTGATTCCCCGCCTCTGATTCCCCGCGTCTGATTCCCAGCCTCTGATTCCCCATGTCTGATTTCCTGCCTCTGATTCCCCGCCTCTGATTCGCCATCTCTGATTCATCCCCTCTGTTTCCCCGCCTCTGATTCCCCGCCTCTGATTCCCCATCTCTGATTCCCAGACTCTGATTCCCCACCTCTGATTCCCTATCTCTGATTCTGCTCATCCGATTCCCTGCCTCTGATTCCCCGCCTCTGATTCCCCACCTCTGATTCCCCACCTCTGATTCCCCATATCTGATTCCCCGCCTCTGTTTCCCCGCCTCTGATTCCCTGCCTCTGTTTCCTCATATCTGATTCCCCGCCTCTGATTCCCCAACACTGATTCCCCGCCTCTGATTCCCCAGCTCTGATTCACCACCTCTGATTCCCCGCGTCTGATTCCCCGCTTCTGATTCCCGGCCTCTTATTCCCCACCTCTGATTCCCGGCCTCTGATTCCCGGCCTCTGATTCCCGAACTCTCATTCCCGGCCTCTGATTCCCGGCCTCTGATTCCCCGCCTCTGATTCCCCGCCTCTGATTCCCTGCCTCTGATTCCCCATCTCTGATTCCGCACATCTGATTCCCTGCCTCTGATTCCCCGCCTCTGATTCCCTGCCTCTGATTCCCTGCCTCTGATTCCCAACCTCTGATTCCCCGCCTCTGTTTCCCCATATCTGATTCCCCGCCTCTGATTCCCCAACTCTGATTCCCCACCTCTGATCACCAGCTCTGATTCCCCGCCTCTGATTCCCCGTGTTTGATTCCCTGCCTCTGATTCCCTGCCTCTGATTCCCAACCTCTGATTCCCCACCTCTGATTCCCCATATCTGATTCCCCGCCTCTGTTTCCCCGCCTCTGATTCCCCGCCTCTGTTTCCCCACATCTGATTCCCCGCCTTTGATTGGCCACCTCTGATTCCCCATATGTGATTCCCCGCCTCTGTTTCCCCGCATCTGATTCCCCGCCTCTGATTCCCCATATCTCATTCCCCGCCTCTGATTCCCCATATCTGATTCCCTGACTGTGATTCCCCACCTCTGATTCCCGGCCTCTTTTTCCCGGCATCTGATTCCCGGCATCTGATTCCCGGCCTCTGATTCCCGGCCTCTGATTCCCCGCTCCTGATTCTGATTCCCTGCCTCTGATTCCCCATCTCTGATTCCGCACATCTGATTCCCTGCCTCTGATTCCCCACTTCTGATTCCCCATATCTGATTCCCCGCCTCTGTTTCCCCGCCTCTGATTCACCGCCTCTGTTTCCCCATATCTAATTCCCCGCCTCTGATTCCCCAACACTGATTCCCCGCACTGATTCCCCAGCTCTGAATCCCCGCCTCAGATTCCCCGCATCTGATTCCCTGCCTCTGAATCCCCACCTCTGATTCCCTGCCTCTGATTCCCAACCTCTGATTCCCCTCCTCTGATTCCCCATATCTGATTCCCCGCCTCCGTTTCCCTGCCTCTGATTCCCCGCCTCTATTTCCCCATATCTGATTCCCCGCCTCTGATTCCCCAACTCTGATTCCCCGCCTCTGATTCCCCAGCTCTGATTCCCCGCCTCTGATTCCCCGCGTCTGATTCCCAGCCTCTGATTCCCCATGTCTTATTCCCCGCCTCTGATTCGCCATCTCTGATTCATCGCCTCTGATTCCCCACCTCTGATTCCCCATATCTGATTCCCCACCTATGTTTCCCCGCCTCTGATGCCCCGCCTCTGATTCCATGCTTCTGATTCCCAACCTCTGATTCCCTGCCTCTGTTTCCTCATATCTGATTCCCTGCCTCTGATTCCCCAACACTGATTCCCCACCTCTGATTCCCCAGGTCTGATTCACCACCTCTGATTCCCCGCGTCTGATTCCCCGCCTCTGATTCCCCATCTCTGATTCCCTATCTCTGATTCCCCAATTCTGATTCCCCGCCTTTGATTCCCTGCCTCTGATTCCTAACCTCTGATTCCCCACCTCTGATTCCCCGCCTCTGATTCCCCGCCTCTTATTCCCCGCCTCTGTTTCCCCATATCTGATTCCCGGCCTCTCATTCCCCAGCTCTGATTCCCCGCCTCTGATTCCCCATATCTGATTCCCCGTCGCTGATTCCCCAACTCTGATAGCCCGCCTCTGATTCCCCAGCTCTGATTCCCCGCCTCTGATTCCCCGCGTATGAATCCCTGCCTCTGATTCCCCGCCTCTGATTCCCCATCTCTGATTCACCACCTCTGATCCCCCGCCTCTGATTCCCCATGTCTGATTCACCGCCTCTGTTTCCCCACCTCTGATTCCCCGCCTCTGATTCCCCATATCTGATTCCCCGCCTCTGATTCCCTGCCTCTTATTCCCCGCCTCTGATTCCCCGCATCTGATTCCCAACCTCTGATTCCCCTCCTCTGATTCCCCATATCTGATTCCCTGCCTCCATTTACCTGCCTCTGATTCCCCGCCTCTGATTCCCCAACTCTGATTCCACGCCTGTGATTCGCCAGCTATGATTCCCCGCATCTGATTCCCCACGTCTGATTCCCTGCCTGTGATTCCCTGCCTCTTATTCCCCGCCTCTGATTCACCGCATCTGATTCCCTGCCTCTGAATCCCCACCTCTGATTCCCTGCCTCTGATTCCCAACCTCTGATTCCCCTCCTCTGATTCCCCATATCTGATTCCCCACCTCCATTTCCCTGCCTCTGATTCCCCGCCTCTGTTACCCAATATCTGATTCCCCGCCTCTGATTCCCCAACTCTGATTCTGCACATCTGATTCCCTGCCTCTTATTCACCACCTCTAATTCCCGGCCTCTGATTCCCGGTCTCTGATTCCCCACCTCTGATTCCCCATATCTGATTCCCGGACTCTGATTCCCCACCTCTGATTCCCGGCTTCTTATTCCCGGCATCTGATTCCCGGCCTCTGATTCCCAGCCTCTGATTCCCCGCTTCTGATTCTGATTCCCTGCCTCTGATTCCCCATCTCTGATTCCGCACATCTGATTCCCTGCCTCTGATTCCCCACTTCTGATTCCCCATATCTGATTCCCCGCCTCTGTTTCCCCGCCTCTGATTCCCCGCCTCTGTTTCCCCATATCTAATTCCTCGCATCTGATTCCCCAACTCTGATTCCCCGCACTGATTCCCCAGCTCTGAATCCCCGCCTCAGATTCCCCGCATCTGATTCCCTGCCTCTGAATCCCCACCTCTGATTCCCTGCCTCTGATTCCCAACCTCTGATTCCCCTCCTCTGATTCCCCATATCTGATTCCCCGCCTCCGTTTCCCTGCCTCTGATTCCCCGCCTCTGTTTCCCCATATCTGATTCCCCGCCTCTGATTCCCCACCTCCATTTCCCTGCCTCTGATTCCCCGCCTCTGTTACCCAATTTCTGATTCCCCGCCTCTGATTCCCCAACTCTGATTCTGCACATCTGATTCCCTGCCTCTTATTCCCCACCTCTAATTCCCGGCCTCTGATTCCCTGCCTCTGATTCCCAACCTCTGATTCCCCACCTCTGATATCCCATATCTGATTCCCCTCCTCTGTTTCCCCGCCTCTTATGCCCCGCCTCTGTTTCCCCATATCTGATTCCCGGCCTCTCATTCCCCAGCTCTGATTCCCCGCCTCTGATTCCCCATATCTGATTCCCCGCCGCTGATTCCCCAACTCAGATAGCCCGCCTCTGATTCCCCAGCTCTGATTCCCCGCCTCTGATTCCCCGCGTCTGAATACCTGCCTCTGATTCCCCGCCTCTGATTCCCCATCTCTGATTCACCACCTCTGATCCCCCGCCTCTGATTCCCCATGTCTGATTCACCGCCTCTGTTTCCCCACCTCTGATTCCCCGCCTCTGATTCCCCATATCTGATTCCCCGCCTCTGATTCCCCATCTCTGATTCGCCGCCTGTGATTCGCCAGCTATGATTCGCCGCATCTGATTCCCCACGTCTGATTCCCTGCCTTTGATTCCCTGCCTCTTATTCCCCGCCTCTGATTCCCCGCATCTGATTCCCTGCCTCTGAATCCCCACCTCTGATTCCCTGCCTCTGATTCCCAACCTCTTATTCCCCTCCTCTGATTCCCCATATCTGATTCCCCACCTCCATTTCCCTGCCTCTGATTCCCCGCCTCTGTTACCCAATATCTGATTCCCCGCCTCTGATTCCCCAACTCTGATTCTGCACATCTGATTCCCTGCCTCTTATTCCCCACCTCTAATTCCCGGCCTCTGATTCCCGGCCTCTGATTCCCCACCTCTGATTCTCCATATCTGATTCCCCGCCTCTGTTTCCCCACCTCTGATTCCCCGCCTCTGTTTCCCCATATCTGATTCCCCGCCTTTGATTCCCCAACTCTGATTCCCCGCCTCTGATTCCCCAGGTCTGATTCCCCGCCTCTGATTCCACGTGTTTGATTACCTGCCTCTGATTCCCCGCCTCTGCTTCCCCATCTCTGATTCACCGCCTTTGATTCGCCACCTCTGATTCCCCATATGTGATTCCCCTCGTCTGTTTCCCCGCCTCTGATTCCCCGCCTCTGATTCCCCCTATCTCATTCCCCGCCTCTGATTCCCCGCATCTGATTCCCTGCCTCTGAATCCCCACCTCTGATTCCCTGCCTCTGATTCCCAACCTCTGATTCCCCGCCTCTGATTACCCAACTCTGATTCCCCGCCTCTGATTCCACAGCTCTGATTCCCCGCCTCTGAGTCCCCGCGTCTGATTCCCAGCCTCTGATTCCCAATGTCTGATTTCCTGCCTCTGATTCCCCGCCTCTGATTCGCCATCTCTGATTCATCGCCTCTGATTCCCCACCTCTGATTCCAAATATCTTATTCCCCACCTATGTTTCCCCGCCTCTGATTCCCCGCCTCTGATTCCCCATCTCTGATTCCCGGACTCTGATTCCCCACCTCTGATTCCCTATCTCTGATTCCGCACATCCGATTCCCTGCCTCTGATTCCCCGCCTCTGATGCCCCGCCTCTGATTCCCAACCTCTGATTCCCCTCCTCTGATTCCCCATATCTGATTCCCCGCCTCCGTTTCCCTGCCTCTGATTCCCCGCCTCTGTTTCCCCATATCTGATTCCCCGCCTCTGATTCCCCAACTCTGATTCCCCGCCTCTGATTCCCCAGCTCTGATTCCCCGCCTCTGATTCCCCGCGTCTGATTCCCAGCCTCTGGTTCCCCATGTCTTATTCCCCGCCTCTGATTCCCCGCCTCTGATTCATCATCTCTGAGTCATCGCCTCTGATTCCCCACCTCTGATTCCCCATATCTGATTCCCACCTATGTTTCCCCGCCTCTGATGCCCCGCCTCTGATTCCATGCCTCTGATTCCCAACCTCTGATTCCCCACCTCTGATTCCCCATATCTGATTCCCCACCTCTGTTTCCCCGCCTCTGATTCCCTGCCTCTGTTTCCTCATATCTGATTCCCCGCCTCTGATTCCCCAACACTGATTCCCCTCCTCTGATACCCCAGCTCTGATTCACCACCTCTGATTCCCCGCGTCTGATTCCCCGCCTCTGATTCCCCATCTCTGATTCCCTATCTCTGATTCCCCAATTCTGATTCCCCGCCTTTGATTCCCTGCCTCTGATTCCCAACCTCTGATTCCCCACCTCTGATTCCCCATATCTGATTCCCCGCCTCTGTTTCCCCGCCTCTTATTCCCCGCCTCTGTTTCCCCATATCTGATTCCCGGCCTCTCATTCCCCAGCTCTGATTCCCCTCCTCTGATTCCCCATATCTGATTCCCCGCCGCTGAATCCCCAACTCTGATTCCCCAGCTCTGATTCCCCGCCTCTGATTCCCCGCGTCTGAATCCCTGCCTCTGATTCCCCGCCTCTGATTCCACATCTCTGATTCACCACCTCTGATCCCCCGCCTCTGATTCCCCATGTCTGATTCACCGCCTCTGTTTCCCAACCTCTGATTCCCCGCCTCTGATTCCCCATATCTGATTCCCCGCCTCTGATTCCCCAACTCTGATTCCCCGCCTGTGATTCGCCAGCTATGATTCCCCGCCTCTGATTCCCCACGTCTGATTCCCTGCCTGTGATTCCCTGCCTCTTATTCCCCGCCTCTGATTCCCCGCATCTGATTCCCAACCTCTGATTCCCCTCCTCTGATTCCTCATATCTGATTCCCCGCCTCCATTTCCCTGCCTCTGATTCCCCGCCTCTGTTACCCCATATCTGATTCCCCGACTCTGATTCCCCAACTCTGATTCTGCACATCTGATTCCCTGCCTCTTATTCCCCACCTCTAATTCCCGGCCTCTGATTCCCGGCCTCTGATTCCCCACCTCTGATTCTCCATATCTGATTCGCCGCCTCTGTTTCCCCGCCTCTGATTCCCGGCCTCTGATTCCCGGACTCTGATTCCCCACCTCTGATTCCCGGCCTCTTATTCCCGGCATCTGATTCCCGGCCTCTGATTCCCGGCCTCTGATTCCCCGCTTCTGATTCTGATTCCCTGCCTCTGATTCCCCATCTCTGATTCCGCACATCTGATTCCCTGCCTCTGATTCCCCACTTCTGATTCCCCATATCTGATTCCCCGCCTCTGTTTCCCCGCCTCTGATTCCCCGCCTCTGTTTCCCCATATCTAATTCCCCGCCTCTGATTCCCCAACTCTGATTCCCCGCACTGATTCCCCAGCTCTGAATCCCCACCTCAGATTCCCCGCATCTGATTCCCTGCCTCTGAAATCGCCACATCTGATTCCCTGCCTCTGATTCCCAACCTCTGATTCCCCTCCTCTGATTCCCCATATCTGATTCCCCGCCTCCGTTTCCCTGCCTCTGATTCCCCGCCTCTGTTTCCCCATATCTGATTCCCCGCCTCTGATTCCCCAACTCTGATTCCCCGCCTCTGATTCCCCAGCTCTGATTCCCCGCCTCTGATTCCCCGCATCTGATTCCCAGCCTCTGATTCCCCATGTCTTATTCCCCGCCTCTGATTCGCCATCTCTGATTCATCGCCTCTGATTCCCCACCTCTGATTCCCCATATCTGATTCCCCACCTATGTTTCCCCGCCTCTGATGCCCCGCCTCTGATTCTATGCCTCTGATTCCCAACCTCTGATTCCCCTCCTCTGTTTCCCCGCCTCTGATTCCCTGCCTCTGTTTCCTCATATCTGATTCCCCGCCTCTGATTCCCCAACACTGATTCCCCGCCTCTGATTCCCCAGGTCTGATTCACCACCTCTGATTCCCCGCGTCTGATTCCCCGCCTCTGATTCCCCATCTCTGATTCCCTATCTCTGATTCCCCAATTCTGACTCCCCGCCTTTGATTCCCTGCCTCTGATTCCCAACCTCTGATTCTCCACCTCTGATTCCCCATATCTGATTCCCCGCCTCTGTTTCCCCGCCTCTTATTCCCCGCCTCTGTTTCCCCATATCTGATTCCCGGCCTCTCATTCCCCAGCTCCGATTCCCCTCCTCTGATTCCCCATGTCTGATTCCCCGCCGCTGATTCCCCAACTCTGATAGCCCGCCTCTGATTCCCCAGCTCTGATTCCCCGCCTCTGATTCCCCGCGTCTGAATCCCTGCCTCTGATTCCCCGCCTCTGATTCACCATCTCTGATTCACCACCTCTGATCCCCCGCCTCTGATTCCCCATGTCTGATTCACCGCCTCTGTTTCCCCACCTCTGATTCCCCGCCTCTGATTCCCCAGCTCTGATTCCCCGCATCTGATTCCCTGCCTCTGAATCCCCACCGCTATTCCCTGCCTCTGATTCCCAACCTCTGATTCCCCTCCTCTGATTCCCCATATCTGATTACCCGCCTCCATTTCCCTGCCTCTGATTCCCCGCCTCTGTTACCCCATATCTGATTCCCCGCCTCTGATTCCCCAACTCTGATTCTGCACATCTGATTCCCTGCCTCTTATTCCCCACCTCTAATTCCCGGCCTCTGATTCCCGGCCTCTGATTCCCCACCTCTGATTCTCCATATCTGATTCCCCGCCTCTGTTTCCCCGCCTCTGATTCCCCACCTCTGTTTCCCCATATCTGATTCCCCGCATCTGATTCCCCACGTTTGATTCCCTGCCTGTGATTCCCTGCCTCTTATTCCCCGCCTCTGATTCCCCGCATCTGATTCCCTGCCTCTGAATCCCCACCTTGATTCCCTGCCTCTGATTCCCAACCTCTGATTCCCCTCCTCTGATTCCCCATATCTGATTCCCCACCTCCATTTCCCTGCCTCTGATTCCCCGCCTCTGTTACCCAATATCTGATTCCCCGCCTCTGATTCCCCAACTCTGTTTCTGCACATCTGATTCCCTGCCTCTTATTCCCCACCTCTAATTCCCGGCCTCTGATTCCCGGCCTCTGATACCCTACCTCTGATTCTCCATATCTGATTCCCCGCCTCTGTTTCCCCGCCTCTGATTCCCCGCCTCTGTTTCCCCATATCTGATTCCCCGCCTCTGATTCCCCAACTCTGATTCCCCACCTCTGATTCCCCAGGTCTGATTCCCCGCCTCTGATTCCACGTGTTTGATTACCTGCCTCTGATTCCCCGCCTCTGCTTCCCCATCTCTGATTCACCGCCTTTGATTCGCCACCTCTGATTCCCCATATGTGATTCCCCTCCTCTGTTTCCCCGCCTCTGATTCCCCGCCTCTGATTCCCCATATCTCATTCCCCGCCTCTGATTCCCCGCATCTGATTCCCTGCCTCTGAATCCCCACCTCTGATTCCCTGCCTCTGATTCCCAACCTCTGATTCCCCTCCTCTGATTCCCCATATCTGATTCCCCGCCTCCGTTTCCCTGCCTCTGATTAACCGCCTCTGTTTCCCCATATCTGATTCCCCGCCTCTGATTCCCCAACTCTGATTCCCCGCCTCTGATTCCCCAGCTCTGATTCCCCGCCTCTGATTCCCCGCGTCTGATTCCCAGCCTCTGATTCCCCATGTCTGATTTCCTGCCTCTGATTCCCCGCCTCTGATTCGCCATCTCTGATTCATCGCCTCTGATTCCCCACCTCTGATTCCCCATATCTTATTCCCCACCTATGTTTCCCCGCCTCTGATTCCCCGCCTCTGATTCCCCATCTCTGATTCCCGGACTCTGATTCCCCACCTCTGATTCCCTATCTCTGATTCCACACATCCGATTCCCTGCCTCTGATTCCCCGCCTCTGATGCCCCGCCTCTGATTCCCAATCTCTGATTCCCCTCCTCTGATTCCCCATATCTGATTCCCACCTATGTTTCCCCGCCTCTGATGCCCCGCCTCTGATTCCATGCCTCTGATTCCCAACCTCTGATTCCCCACCTCTGATTCCCCATATCTGATTCCCCGCCTCTGTTTCCCCTCCTCTGATTCCCTGCCTCTGTTTCCTCATATCGGATTCCCCGCCTCTGATTCCCCAAAACTGATTCCCCTCCTCTGATTCCCCAGCTCTGATTCACCACCTCTGATTCCCCACGTCTGATTCCCCGCCTCTGATTCCCCATCTCTGATTCCCTATCTCTGATTCCCCAATTCTGATTCCCCGCCTTTGATTCCCTGCCTCTGATTCCCAACCTCTGATTCCCCACCTCTGATTCCCCATATCTGATTCCCCGCCTCTGTTTCCCCGCCTCTTATTCCCCGCATCTGTTTCCCCATATCTGATTCCCGGCCTCTCATTCCCCAGCTCTGATTCCCCGCCTCTGATTCCCCATATCTGATTCCCCGCCGCTGATTCCCCAACTCTGATTCCCCAGCTCCGATTCCCCGCCTCTGATTCCCCACGTCTGAATCCCTGCCTCTGATTCCCCGCCTCTGATTCCCCATCTCTGATTCACCACCTCTGATCCCCCGCCTCTGATTCCCCATGTCTGATTCACCGCCTCTGTTTCCCCACCTCTGATTCCCCGCCTCTGATTCCACATATCTGATTCCCCGCCTCTGATTCCCCAACTCTGATTCCCAGCCTGTGATTCGCCAGCTATGATTCCCCGCCTCTGATTCCCCACGTCTAATTCCCTGCCTGTGATTCCCTGCCTCTTATTCCCCGCCTCTGATTCCCCGCATCTGATTCCCTGCCTCTGAATCCCCACCTCTATTCCCTGCCTCTGATTCCCAACCTCTGATTCCCCTCCTCTGATTCCCCATATCTGATTCCCCGCCTCCATTTCCCTGCCTCTGATTCCCCGCCTCTGTTACCCCATATCTGATTCCCCGCCTCTGATTCCCCAACTCTGATTCTGCACATCTGATTCCCTGCCTCTTATTCCCCACCTCTAATTCCCGGCCTCTGATTCCCGGCCTCTGATTCCCCACCTCTGATTCTCCATATCTGATTCCCCGCCTCTGTCTCCCCGCCTCTGATTCCCCACCTCTGTTTCCCCATATCTGATTCCCCGCCTCTGATTCCCCAACTCTGATTCCCCGCCTCTGATTCCCCAGGTCTGATTCCCCGCCTCTGATTCCACGTGTTTGATTACCTGCCTCTGATTCCCCGCCTCTGCTTCCCCATCTCTGATTCACCGCCTTTGATTCGCCACCTCTGATTCCCCATATGTGATTCCCCGCCTCTGTTTCCCCGCCTCTGATTCCCCGCCTCTGATTCCCCATATCTCATTCCCCGCCTCTGATTCCCCGCATCTGATTCCCTGCCTCTGAATCCCCACCTCTGATTCCCTGCCTCTGATTCCCAACCTCTGATTCCCCTCCTCTGATTCCCCATATCTGATTCCCCGCCTCCGTTTCCCTGCCTCTGATTGCCCGCCTCTGTTTCCCCATATCTGATTCCCCGCCTCTGATTCCCCAACTCTGATTCCCCGCCTCTGATTCCCCAGCTCTGATTCCCCGCCTCTGATTCCCCGCGTCTGATTCCCAGCCTCTGATTCCCCATGTCTGATTTCCTGCCTCTGATTCCCCGCCTCTGATTCGCCATCTCTGATTCATCCCCTCTGATTCCCCACCTCTGATTCCCCATATCTTATTCCCCACCTATGTTTCCCCGCCTCTGATTCCCCGCCTCTGATTCCCCATCTCTGATTCCCAGACTCTGATTCCCCACCTCTGATTCCCTATCTCTGATTCTGCACATCCGATTCCCTGCCTCTGATTCCCCGCCTCTGATTCCCCACCTCTGATTCCCCACCTCTGATTCCCCATATCTGATTCCCCGCCTCTGTTTCCCCGCCTCTGATTCCCTGCCTCTGTTTCCTCATATCTGATTCCCCGCCTCTGATTCCCCAACACTGATTCCCCGCCTCTGATTCCCCAGCTCTGATTCACCACCTCTGATTCCCCGCGTCTGATTCCCCGCTTCTGATTCCCGGCCTCTTATTCCCCACCTCTGATTCCCGGCCTCTGATTCCCGGCCTCTGATTCCCGAACTCTCATTCCCGGCCTCTGATTCCCGGCCTCTGATTCCCCGCCTCTGATTCCCCGCCTCTGATTCCCTGCCTCTGATTCCCCATCTCTGATTCCGCACATCTGATTCCCTGCCTCTGATTCCCCGCCTCTGATTCCCTGCCTCTGATTCCCTGCCTCTGATTCCCAACCTCTGATTCCCCACCTCTGATTCCCCATAACTGATTCCCCGCCTCTGTTTCCCCGCCTCTGATTCCCCACCTCTGTTTCCCCATATCTGATTCCCCGCCTGTGATTCCCCAACTCTGATTCCCCACCTCTGATCCCCAGCTCTGATTCCCCGCCTCTGATTCCCCGTGTTTGATTCCCTGCCTCTGATTCCCTGCCTCTGATTCCCAACCTCTGATTCCCCACCTCTGATTCCCCATATCTGATTCCCCGCCTCTGTTTCCCCGCCTCTGATTCCCCGCCTCTGTTTCCCCATATCTGATTCCCCGCCTTTGATTGGCCACCTCTGAATCCCCATATGTGATTCCCCGCCTCTGTTTCCCCGCATCTGATTCCCCACCTCTGATTCCCCATATCTCATTCCCCGCCTCTGATTCCCCATATCTGATTCCCTGACTCTGATTCCCCACCTCTGATTCCCGGCCTCTTTTTCCCGGCATCTGATTCCCGGCATCTGATTCCCGGCCTCTGATTCCCGGCCTCTGATTCCCCGCTTCTGATTCTGATTCCCTGCCTCTGATTCCCCATCCCTGATTCCGCACATCTGATTCCCGCCTCTGATTCCCCGCCTCTGATTCCCCATATCTCATTCCCCGCCTCTGATTCCCCGCATCTGATTCCCTACCTCTGAATCCCCACCTCTGATTCCCTGCCTCTGATTCCCAACCTCTGATTCCCCTCCTCTGATTCCCCATATCTGATTCCCCGCCTCCGTTTCCCTGCCTCTGATTGCCCGCCTCTGTTTCCCCATATCTGATTCCCCGCCTCTGATTCCCCAACTCTGATTCCCCGCCTCTGATTCCCCAGCTCTGATTCCCCGCCTCTGATTCCCCGCGTCTGATTCCCAGCCTCTGATTCCCCATGTCTGATTTCCTGCCTCTGATTCCCCGCCTCTGATTCGCCATCTCTGATTCATCGCCTCTGATTCCCCACCTCTGATTCCCCATATCTGATTCCCCACCTATGTTTCCCCGCCTCTGATGCCCCACCTCTGATTCCATGCCTCTGATTCCCAACCTCTGATTCCCCACCTCTGATTCCCCATATCTGATTCCCGCCTCTGTTTCCCCGCCTCTGATTCCCTGCCTCTGTTTCCTCATATCTGATTCCCCGCCTCTGATTCCCCAACACTGATTCCCCGCCTCTGATTCCCCAGCTCTGATTCAACACCTCTGATTCCCCGCGTCTCATTCCCCGCCTCTGATTCCCCATCTCTGATTCCCTATCTCTGATTCCCCAATTCTGATTCCCCGCCTTTGATTCCCTGCCTCTGATTCCTAACCTCTGATTCCCCACCTCTGATTCCCCGCCACTGTTTCCCCGCCTCTTATTCCCCGCCTCTGTTTCCCCATATCTGATTCCCGGCCTCTCATTCCCCAGCTCTGATTCCCCGCCTCTGATTCCCCATATCTGATTCCCCGCCGCTGATTCCCCAACTCTAATAGCCCGCCTCTGATTCCCCAGCTCTGATTCCCCGCCTCTGATTCCCCGCGTCTGAATCCCTGCCTCTGATTCCCCGCCTCTGATTCCCCATCTCTGATTCACCACCTCTGATCCCCCGCCTCTGATTCCCCATGTCTGATTCACCGCCTCTGTTTCCCCACCTCTGATTCCCCGCCATTGATTCCCCATATCTGATTCCCCGCCTCTGATTCCCTGCTTCTTATTCCCCGCCTCTTATTCCCCGCATCTGATTCCCCACGTCTGATTCCCTGCCTGTGATTCCCTGCCTCTTATTCCCTGCCTCTGATTCCCCGCCTCTGATTCCCCGCATCTGATTCCCTGCCTCTGAATCCCCAGCTCTGATTCCCTGCCTCTGATTCCCAACCTCTGATTCCCCTCCTCTGATTCCCCATATCTGATTCCCCACCTCCATTTCCCTGCCTCTGATTCCCCGCCTCTGTTACCCAATATCTGATTCCCCGCCTCTGATTCCCGGACTCTGATTCCCCACCTCTGATTCCCGGCCTCTTATTCCCGGCATCTGATTCCCGGCCTCTGATTCCCGGCCTCTGATTCCCCGCTTCTGATTCTGATTCCCTGCCTCTGATTCCCCATCTCTGATTCCGCACATCTGATTCCCTGCCTCTGATTCCCCACTTCTGATTCCCCATATCTGATTCCCCGCCTCTGTTTCCCCGCCTCTGATTCCCCGCCTCTGTTTCCCCATATCTAATTCCTCGCATCTGATTCCCCAACTCTGATTCCCCGCACTGATTCCCCAGCTCTGAATCCCCGCCTCAGATTCCCCGCATCTGTTTCCCTGCCTCTGAATCCCCATCTCTGATTCCGCACATCTGATTCCCTGCCTCTGATTCCCCACTTCTGATTCCCCATATCTGATTCCCCGCCTCTGTTTCCCCGCCTCTGATTCCCCGCCTCTGTTTCCCCATATCTAATTCCTCGCATCTGATTCCCCAACTCTGATTCCCCGCACTGATTCCCCAGCTCTGAATCCCCGCCTCAAATTCCCCGCATCTGATTCCCTGCCTCTGAATCCCCACCTCTGATTCCCCGCGTCTGATTCCCCGCCTCTGATTCCCCATCTCTGATTCCCTATCTCTGATTCCCCAATTCTGATTCCCCGCCTTTGATTCCCTGCCTCTGATTCCCAACCTCTGATTCCCCACCTCTGATATCCCATATCTGATTCCCCTCCTCTGTTTCCCCGCCTCTTATGCCCCGCCTCTGTTTCCCCATATCTGATTCCCGGCCTCTCATTTCCCAGCTCTGATTCCCCGCCTCTGTTTCCCCATATCTGATTCCCCGCCGCTGATTCCCCAACTCAGATAGCCCGCCTCTGATTCCCCAGCTCTGATTCCCCGCCTCTGATTCCCCGCATCTGAATACCTGCCTCTGATTCCCCGCCTCTGATTCCCCATCTCTGATTCACCACCTCTGATCCCCCGCCTCTGATTCCCCATGTCTGATTCACCGCCTCTGTTTCCCCACCTCTGATTCCCCGCCTCTGATTCCCCATATCTGATTCCCCACCTCTGATTCCCCAACTCTGATTCGCCGCCTGTGATTCGCCAGCTATGATTCCCCGCATCTGATTCCCCACGTCTGATTCCCTGCCTGTGATTCCCTGCCTCTTATTCCCCGCCTCTGATTCCCCGCATCTGATTCCCTTCCTCTGAATCCCCACCTCTGATTCCCTGCCTGTGATTCCCAACCTCTTATTCCCCTCCTCTGATTCCCCATATCTGATTCCCCACCTCCATTTCCCTGCCTCTGATTCCCCGCCTCTGTTACCCAATATCTGATTCCCCGCCTCTGATTCCCCAACTCTGATTCTGCACATCTGATTCCCTGCCTCTTATTCCCCACCTCTAATTCCCGGCCTCTGATTCCCGGCCTCTGATTCCCCACCTCTGATTCTCCATATCTGATTCCCCGCCTCTGTTTCCCCACCTCTGATTCCCCGCCTCTGTTTCCCCATATCTGATTCCCCGCCTTTGATTCCCCAACTCTGATTCCCCGCCTCTGATTCCCCAGGTCTGATTCCCCGCCTCTGATTCCACGTGTTTGATTACCTGCCTCTGATTCCCCGCCTCTGCTTCCCCATCTCTGATTCACCGCCTTTGATTCGCCACCTCTGATTCCCCATATGTGATTCCCCTCCTCTGTTTCCCCGCCTCTGATTCCCCGCCTCTGATTCCCCCTATCTCATTCCCCGCCTCTGATTCCCCGCATCTGATTCCCTGCCTCTGAATCCCCACCTCTGATTCCCTGCCTCTGATTCCCAACCTCTGATTCCCCTCCTCTGATTCCCCATATCTGATTCCCCGCCTCCGTTTCCCTGCCTCTGATTAACCGCCTCTGTTTCCCCATATCTGATTCCCCGCCTCTGATTACCCAACTCTGATTCCCCGCCTCTGATTCCACAGCTCTGATTCCCTGCCTCTGAGTCCCCGCGTCTGATTCCCAGCCTCTGATTCCCAATGTCTGATTTCCTGCCTCTGATTCGCCGCCTCTGATTCGCCATCTCTGATTCATCGCCTCTGATTCCCCACCTCTGATTCCACATATCTTATTCCCCACCTATGTTTCCCCGCCTCTGATTCCCCGCCTCTGATTCCCCATCTCTGATTCCCGGACTCTGATTCCCCACCTCTGATTCCCTATCTCTGATTCCGCACATCCGATTCCCTGCCTCTGATTCCCCGCCTCTGATGCCCCGCCTCTGATTCCCAACCTCTGATTCCCCTCCTCTGATTCCCCATATCTGATTCCCCGCCTCCATTTCCCTGCCTCTGATTCCCCGCCTCTGTTTCCCCATATCTGATTCCCCGCCTCTGATTCCCCAACTCTGATTCCCCGCCTCTGATTCCCCAGCTCTGATTCCCCGCCTCTGATTCCCCGCGTCTGATTCCCAGCCTCTGATTCCCCATGTCTTATTCCCCGCCTCTGATTCCCCGCCTCTGATTCGCCATCTCTGATTCATCGCCTCTGATTCCCCACCTCTGATTCCCCATATCTGATTCCCACCTATGTTTCCCCGCCTCTGATGCCCCGCCTCTGATTCCATGCCTCTGATTCCCAACCTCTGATTCCCCACCTCTGATTCCCCATATCTGATTCCCCGCCTCTGTTTCCCCGCCTCTGATTCCCTGCCTCTGTTTCCTCATATCTGATTCCCCGCCTCTGATTCCCCAACACTGATTCCCCTCCTCTGATACCCCAGCTCTGATTCACCACCTCTGATTCCCCGCGTCTGATTCCCCGCCTCTGATTCCCCATCTCTGATTCCCTATCTCTGATTCCCCAATTCTGATTCCCCGCCTTTGATTCCCTGCCTCTGATTCCCAACCTCTGATTCCCCACCTCTGATTCCCCATATCTGATTCCCCGCCTCTGTTTCCCCGCCTCTTATTCCCCGCCTCTGTTTCCCCATATCTGATTCCCGGCCTCTCATTACCCAGCTCTGATTCCCCTCCTCTGATTCCCCATATCTGATTCCCCGCCGCTGAATCCCCAACTCTGATTCCCCAGCTCTGATTCCCCGCCTCTGATTCCCCGCGTCTGAATCCCTGCCTCTGATTCCCCGCCTCTGATTCCCCATCTCTGATTCACCACCTCTGATCCCCCGCCTCTGATTCCCCATGTCTGATTCACCGCCTCTGTTTCCCCACCTCTGATTCCCCGCCTCTGATTCCCCAACTCTGATTCCCCGCCTGTGATTCGCCAGCTATGATTCCCCGCCTCTGATTCCCCACGTCTGATTCCCTGCCTGTGATTCCCTGCCTCTTATTCCCCGCCTCTGATTCCCCGCATCTGATTCCCAACCTCTGATTCCCCTCCTCTGATTCCCCATATCTGATTCCCCGCCTCCATTTCCCTGCCTCTGATTCCCCGCCTCTGTTACCCCATATCTGATTCCCCGCCTCTGATTCCCCAACTCTGATTCTGCACATCTGATTCCCTGCCTCTTATTCCCCACCTCTAATTCCCGGCCTCTGATTCCCGGCCTCTGATTCCCCACCTCTGATTCCCCATATCTGATTCGCCGCCTCTGTTTCCCCGCCTCTGATTCCCCGCCTCTGTTTCCCCATATCTGATTCCCTGCCTCTGATTCCCCAACTCCGATTCCCCGCCTCTGATTCCCCAGGTCTGATTCCCCGCCTCTGATTCCACGTGTTTGATTACCTGCCTCTGATTCCCCGCCTCTGCTTCCCCATCTCTGATTCACCGCCTTTGATTCGCCACCACTGATTCCCCATATGTGATTCCCCGCCTCTGTTTCCCGGCCTCTGATTCCCGGCCTCTGATTCCCGACCTCTCATTCCCGGCCTCTGATTCCCGGCCTCTGATTCCCCGCCTCTGATTCCCCGACTCTGATTCCCTGCCTCTGATTCCCCATCTCTGATTCTGCACATCTGATTCCCTGCCTCTTATTCCCCACCTCTGATTCCCGGCCTCTGATTCCCGGCCTCTGATTCCCGGCCTCTCATTCCCGGCCTCTCATTCCCGGCCTCTCATTCCCGGCCTCTGATTCCCCGCCTCTGATTCCCCGCCTCTGTTTCCCTGCCTCTGATTCCCCATCTCTGATTCCGCACATCTGATTCCCTGCCTCTGATTCCCTGCCTCTGATTCCCTGCCTCTGATTCCCTGCCTCTGATTCCCAACCTCTGATTCCCCACCTCTGATTCCCCATATCTGATTCCCCGCCTCTGTTTCCCCATATCTGATTCCCCGCCTCTGATTCCCCAACTTTGATTCCCCACCTCTGATCCCCAGCTCTGATTCCCCGCCTCTGATTCCCCGTGTTTGATTCCCTGCCTCTGATTCCCTGCCTCTGATTCCCAACCTCTGATTCCCCACCTCTGATTCCCCATATCTGATTCCCCGCCTCTGTTTCCCCGCCTCTGATTCCCCTCCTCTGTTTCCCCATATCTGATTCCCCGCCTTTGATTCGCCACCTCTGATACCCCATATTTCATTCCCCGCCTCTGATTCCCCATATCTGATTCCCGGACTCTGATTCCCCACCTCTGATTCCCGGCCTCTTATTCCCGGCATCTGATTCCCGGCCTCTGATTCCCGGCCTCTGATTCCCCGCTTCTGATTCTGATTCCCTGCCTCTGATTCCCCATCTCTGATTCCGCACATCTGATTCCCTGCCTCTGATTCCCCACTTCTGATTCCCCATATCTGATTCCCCGCCTCTGTTTCCCCGCCTCTGATTCCCCGCCTCTGTTTCGCCATATCTAATTCCCCGCCTCTGATTCCCCAACTCTGATTCCCCGCACTGATTCCCCAGCTCTGAATCCCCACCTCAGATTCCCCGCATCTGATTCCCTGCCTCTGAATCGCCACCTCTGATTCCCTGCCTCTGATTCCCAACCTCTGATTCCCCTCCTCTGATTCCCCATATCTGATTCCCCACCTCTGATCCCCAGCTCTGATTCCCCGCCTCTGATTCCCCGTGTTTGATTCCCTGCCTCTGATTCCCTGCCTCTGATTCCCCGCCTCTGATTCCCCAGCTCTGATTCCCCGCCTCTGATTCCCCGCGTCTGATTCCCAGCCTCTGATTCCCAACCTCTGATTCCCCTCCTCTGATTCCCCATATCTGATTCCCCACCTCTGATCCCCAGCTCTGATTCCCCGCCTCTGATTCCCCGCCTCTGATTCGCCATCTCTGATTCATCGCCTCTGATTCCCCACCTCTGATTCCCCATATCTGATTCCCCACCTATGTTTCCCCGCCTCTGATGCCCCGCCTCTGATTCTATGCCTCTGATTCCCAACCTCTGATTCCCCTCCTCTGTTTCCCCGCCTCTGATTCCCTGCCTCTGTTTCCTCATATCTGATTCCCCGCCTCTGATTCCCCAACACTGATTCCCCGCCTCTGATTCCCCAGGTCTGATTCACCACCTCTGATTCCCCGCGTCTGATTCCCCGCCTCTGATTCCCCATCTCTGATTCCCTATCTCTGATTCCCCAATTCTGATTCCCCGCCTTTGATTCCCTGCCTCTGATTCCCAACCTCTGATTCTCCACCTCTGATTCCCCATATCTGATTCCCCGCCTCTGTTTCCCCGCCTCTTATTCCCCGCCTCTGTTTCCCCATATCTGATTCCCGGCCTCTCATTCCCCAGCTCCGATTCCCCGCCTCTGATTCCCCATGTCTGATTCCCCGCCGCTGATTCCCCAACTCTGATAGCCCGCCTCTGATTCCCCAGCTCTGATTCCCCGCCTCTGATTCCCCGCGTCTGAATCCCTGCCTCTGATTCCCCGCCTCTGATTCACCATCTCTGATTCACCACCTCTGATCCCCCGCCTCTGATTCCCCATGTCTGATTCACCGCCTCTGTTTCCCCACCTCTGATTCCCCGCCTCTGATTCCCCAGCTCTGATTCCCCGCACCTGATTCCCTGCCTCTGAATCCCCACCGCTATTCCCTGCCTCTGATTCCCAACCTCTGATTCCCCTCCTCTGATTCCCCATATCTGATTACCCGCCTCCATTTCCCTGCCTCTGATTCCCCGCCTCTGTTACCCCATATCTGATTCCCCGCCTCTGATTCCCCAACTCTGATTCTGCACATCTGATTCCCTGCCTCTTATTCCCCACCTCTAATTCCCGGCCTCTGATTCCCGGCCTCTGATTCCCCACCTCTGATTCTCCATATCTGATTCCCCGCCTCTGTTTCCCCGCCTCTGATTCCCCACCTCTGTTTCCCCATATCTGATTCCCCGCATCTGATTCCCCACGTCTGATTCCCTGCCTGTGATTCCCTGCCTCTTATTCCCCGCCTCTGATTCCCCGCATCTGATTCCCTGCCTCTGAATCCCCACCTTGATTCCCTGCCTCTGATTCCCAACCTCTGATTCCCCTCCTCTGATTCCCCATATCTGATTCCCCACCTCCATTTCCCTGCCTCTGATTCCCCGCCTCTGTTACCCAATATCTGATTCCCCGCCTCTGATTCCCCAACTCTGTTTCTGCACATCTGATTCCCTGCCTCTTATTCCCCACCTCTAATTCCCGGCCTCTGATTCCCGGCCTCTGATACCCTACCTCTGATTCTCCATATCTGATTCCCCGCCTCTGTTTCCACGCCTCTGATTCCCCGCCTCTGTTTCCCCATATCTGATTCCCCGCCTCTGATTCCCCAACTCTGATTCCCCACCTCTGATTCCCCAGGTCTGATTCCCCGCCTCTGATTCCACGTGTTTGATTACCTGCCTCTGATTCCCCGCCTCTGCTTCCCCATCTCTGATTCACCACCTTTGATTCGCCACCTCTGATTCCCCTATGTGATTCCCCTCCTCTGTTTCCCCGCCTCTGATTCCCCGCCTCTGATTCCCCATATCTCATTCCCCGCCTCTGATTCCCCGCATCTGATTCCCTGCCTCTGAATCCCCACCTCTGATTCCCTGCCTCTGATTCCCAACCTCTGATTCCCCATATCTGATTCCCCGCCTCCGTTTCCCTGCCTCTGATTAACCGCCTCTGTTTCCCCATATCTGATTCCCCGCCTCTGATTCCCCAACTCTGATTCCCCGCCTCTGATTCCCCAGCTCTGATTCCCCGCCTCTGATTCCCCGCGTCTGATTCCCAGCCTCTGATTCCCCATGTCTGATTTCCTGCCTCTGATTCCCCGCCTCTGATTCGCCATCTCTGATTCATCGCCTCTGATTCCCCACCTCTGATTCCCCATATCTTATTCCCCACCTATGTTTCCCCGCCTCTGATTCCCCGCCTCTGATTCCCCATCTCTGATTCCCGGACTCTGATTCCCCACCTCTGATTCCCTATCTCTGATTCCACACATCCGATTCCCTGCCTCTGATTCCCCGCCTCTGATGCCCCGGCTCTGATTCCCAATCTCTGATTCCCCTCCTCTGATTCCCCATATCTGATTCCCCGCCTCCGTTTCCCTGCCTCTGATTCCCCGCCTCTGTTTCCCCATATCTGATTCCCCGCCTCTGATTCCCCAACTCTGATTCCCCGCCTCTGATTCCCCAGCTCTGATTCCCCGCCTCTGATTCCCCGCGTCTGATTCCCAGCCTCTGATTCCCCATGTCTTATTCCCCGCCTCTGATTCGCCATCTCTGATTCATCGCCTCTGATTCCCCACCTCTGATTCCCCATATCTGATTCCCACCTATGTTTCCCCGCCTCTGATGCCCCGCCTCTGATTCCATGCCTCTGATTCCCAACCTCTGATTCCCCACCTCTGATTCCCCATATCTGATTCCCCGCCTCTGTTTCCCCTCCTCTGATTCCCTGCCTCTGTTTCCTCATATCGGATTCCCCGCCTCTGATTCCCCAAAACTGATTCCCCTCCTCTGATTCCCCAGCTCTGATTCACCACCTCTGATTCCCCACGTCTGATTCCCCGCCTCTGATTCCCCATCTCTGATTCCCTATCTCTGATTCCCCAATTCTGATTCCCCGCCTTTGATTCCCTGCCTCTGATTCCCAACCTCTGATTCCCCACCTCTGATTCCCCATATCTGATTCCCCGCCTCTGTTTCCCCGCCTCTTATTCCCCGCCTCTGTTTCCCCATATCTGATTCCCGGCCTCTCATTCCCCAGCTCTGATTCCCCGCCTCTGATTCCCCATATCTGATTCCCCGCCGCTGATTCCCCAACTCTGATTCCCCAGCTCCGATTCCCCGCCTCTGATTCCCCACGTCTGAATCCCTGCCTCTGATTCCCCGCCTCTGATTCCCCATCTCTGATTCACCACCTCTGATCCCCCGCCTCTGATTCCCCATGTCTGATTCACCGCCTCTGTTTCCCCACCTCTGATTCCCCGCCTCTGATTCCACATATCTGATTCCCCCCCTCTGATTCCCCAACTCTGATTCCCAGCCTGTGATTCGCCAGCTATGATTCCCCGCCTCTGATTCCCCACGTCTAATTCCCTGCCTGTGATTCCCTGCCTCTTATTCCCCGCCTCTGATTCCCCGCATCTGATTCCCTGCCTCTGAATCGCCACCTCTATTCCCTGCCTCTGATTCCCAACCTCTGATTCCCCTCCTCTGATTCCCCATATCTGATTCCCCGCCTCCATTTCCCTGCCTCTGATTCCCCGCCTCTGTTACCCCATATCTGATTCCCCGCCTCTGATTCCCCAACTCTGATTCTGCACATCTGATTCCCTGCCTCTTATTCCCCACCTCTAATTCCCGGCCTCTGATTCCCGGCCTCTGATTCCCCACCTCTGATTCTCCATATCTGATTCCCCGCCTCTGTTTCCCCGCCTCTGATTCCCCACCTCTGTTTCCCCATATCTGATTCCCCGCCTCTGATTCCCCAAATCTGATTCCCCGCCTCTGATTCCCCAGGTCTGATTCCCCGCCTCTGATTCCACGTGTTTGATTACCTGCCTCTGATTCCCCGCCTCTGCTTCCCCATCTCTGATTCACCGCCTTTGATTCGCCACCTCTGATTCCCCATATGTGATTCCCCGCCTCTGTTTCCCCGCCTCTGATTCCCCGCCTCTGATTCCCCATATCTCATTCCCCGCCTCTGATTCCCCGCATCTGATTCCCTGCCTCTGAATCCCCACCTCTGATTCCCTGCCTCTGATTCCCAACCTCTGATTCCCCTCCTCTGATTCCCCATATCTGATTCCCCGCCTCCGTTTCCCTGCCTCTGATTGCCCGCCTCTGTTTCCCCATATCTGATTCCCCGCCTCTGATTCCCCAACTCTGATTCCCCGCCTCTGATTCCCCAGCTCTGATTCCCCGCCTCTGATTCCCCGCGTCTGATTCCCAGCCTCTGATTCCCCATGTCTGATTTCCTGCCTCTGATTCCCCGCCTCTGATTCGCCATCTCTGATTCATCCCCTCTGATTCCCCACCTCTGATTCCCCATATCTTATTCCCCACCTATGTTTCGCCGCCTCTGATTCCCCGCCTCTGATTCCCCATCTCTGATTCCCAGACTCTGATTCCCCACCTCTGATTCCCTATCTCTGATTCTGCACATCCGATTCCCTGCCTCTGATTCCCCGCCTCTGATTCCCCACCTCTGATTCCCCACCTCTGATTCCCCATATCTGATTCCCCGCCTCTGTTTCCCCACCTCTGATTCCCTGCCTCTGTTTCCTCATATCTGATTCCCCGCCTCTGATTCCCCAACACTGATTCCCCGCCTCTGATTCCCCAGCTCTGATTCACCACCTCTGATTCCCCGCGTCTGATTCCCCGCTTCTGATTCCCGGCCTCTTATTCCCCACCTCTGATTCCCGGCCTCTGATTCCCGGCCTCTGATTCCCGAACTCTCATTCCCGGCCTCTGATTCCCGGCCTCTGATTCCCCGCCTCTGATTCCCCGCCTCTGATTCCCTGCCTCTGATTCCCCATCTCTGATTCCGCACATCTGATTCCCTGCCTCTGATTCCCCGCCTCTGATTCCCTGCCTCTGATTCCCTGCCTCTGATTCCCAACCCCTGATTCCCCACCTCTGATTCCCCATAACTGATTCCCCGCCTCTGTTTCCCCGCCTCTGATTCCCCGCCTCTGTTTCCCCATATCTGATTCCCCGCCTGTGATTCCCCAACTCTGATTCCCCACCTCTGATCCCCAGCTCTGATTCCCCGCCTCTGATTCCCCGTGTTTGATTCCCTGCCTCTGATTCCCTGCCTCTGATTCCCAACCTCTGATTCCCCACCTCTGATTCCCCATATCTGATTCCCCGCCTCTGTTTCCCTGCCTCTGATTCCCCGCCTCTGTTTCCCCATATCTGATTCCCCGCCTTTGATTGGCCACCTCTGAATCCCCATATGTGATTCCCCGCCTCTGTTTCCCCGCATCTGATTCCCCACCTCTGATTCCCCATATCTCATTCCCCGCCTCTGATTCCCCATATCTGATTCCCTGACTCTGATTCCCCACCTCTGATTCCCGGCCTCTTTTTCCCGGCATCTGATTCCCGGCATCTGATTCCCGGCCTCTGATTCCCGGCCTCTGATTCCCCGCTTCTGATTCTGATTCCCTGCCTCTGATTCCCCATCCCTGATTCCGCACATCTGATTCCCGCCTCTGATTCCCCGCCTCTGATTCCCCATATCTCATTCCCCGCCTCTGATTCCCCGCATCTGATTCCCTACCTCTGAATCCCCACCTCTGATTCCCTGCCTCTGATTCCCAACCTCTGATTCCCCTCCTCTGATTCCCCATATCTGATTCCCCGCCTCCGTTTCCCTGCCTCTGATTGCCCGCCTCTGTTTCCCCATATCTGATTCCCCGCCTCTGATTCCCCAACTCTGATTCCCCGCCTCTGATTCCCCAGCTCTGATTCCCCGCCTCTGATTCCCCGCGTCTGATTCCCAGCCTCTGATTCCCCATGTCTGATTTCCTGCCTCTGATTCCCCGCCTCTGATTCGCCATCTCTGATTCATCGCCTCTGATTCCCCACCTCTGATTCCCCATATCTGATTCCCCACCTATGTTTCCCCGCCTCTGATGCCCCACCTCTGATTCCATGCCTCTGATTCCCAACCTCTGATTCCCCACCTCTGATTCCCCATATCTGATTCCCGCCTCTGTTTCCCCGCCTCTGATTCCCTGCCTCTGTTTCCTCATATCTGATTCCCCGCCTCTGATTCCCCAACACTGATTCCCCGCCTCTGATTCCCCAGCTCTGATTCAACACCTCTGATTCCCCGCGTCTGATTCCCCGCCTCTGATTCCCCATCTCTGATTCCCTATCTCTGATTCCCCAATTCTGATTCCCCGCCTTTGATTCCCTGCCTCTGATTCCTAACCTCTGATTCCCCACCTCTGATTCCCCGCCACTGTTTCCCCGCCTCTTATTCCCCGCCTCTGTTTCCCCATATCTGATTCCCAGCCTCTCATTCCCCAGCTCTGATTCCCCGCCTCTTATTCCCCATATCTGATTCCCCGCCACTGATTCCCCAACTCTGATAGCCCGCCTCTGATTCCCCAGCTCTGATTCCCCGCCTCTGATTCCCCGCGTCTGAATCCCTGCCTCTGATTTCCCGCCTCTGATTCCCCATCTCTGATTAACCACCTCTGATCCCCCGCCTCTGATTCCCCATGTCTGATTCACCGCCTCTGTTTCCCCACCTCTGATTCCCCTCCTCTGATTCCCCATATCTGATTCCCCGCCTCTGATTCCCTGCCTCTTATTCCCCGCCTCTGATTCCCCGCATCTGATTCCCCACGTCTGATTCCCTGCCTGTGATTCCCTGCCTCTTATTCCCTGACTCTTATTCCCCGCCTCTGATTCCCCGCATCTGATTCCCTGCCTCTGAATCCCCACCTCTATTCCCTGCCTCTGATTCCCAACCTCTGATTCCCCTCCTCTGATTCCCCATATCTGATTCCCCGCCTCCATTTCCCTGCCTCTGATTCCCCGCCTCTGTTACCCCATATCTGATTCCCCGCCTCTGATTCCCCAACTCTGATTCTGCACATCTGATTCCCTGCCTCTTATTCCCCACCTCTAATTCCCGGCCTCTGATTCCCGGCCTCTGATTCCCCACCTCTGATTCTCCATATCTGATTCCCCGCCTCTGTTTCCCCGCCTCTGATTCCCCACCTCTGTTTCCCCATATCTGATTCCCCGCCTCTGATTCCCCAACTCTGATTCCCCGCCTCTGATTCCCCAGGTCTGATTCCCCGCCTCTGATTCCACGTGTTTGATTACCTGCCTCTGATTCCCCGCCTCTGCTTCCCCATCTCTGATTCACCGCCTTTGATTCGCCACCTCTGATTCCCCATATGTGATTCCCCGCCTCTGTTTCCCCGCCTCTGATTCCCCGCCTCTGATTCCCCATATCTCATTCCCCGCCTCTGATTCCCCGCATCTGATTCCCTGCCTCTGAATCCCCACCTCTGATTCCCTGCCTCTGATTCCCAACCTCTGATTCCCCTCCTCTGATTCCCCATATCTGATTCCCCGCCTCCGTTTCCCTGCCTCTGATTGCCCGCCTCTGTTTCCCCATATCTGATTCCCCGCCTCTGATTCCCCAACTCTGATTCCCCGCCTCTGATTCCCCAGCTCTGATTCCCCGCCTCTGATTCCCCGCGTCTGATTCCCAGCCTCTGATTCCCCATGTCTGATTTCCTGCCTCTGATTCCCCGCCTCTGATTCGCCATCTCTGATTCATCCCCTCTGATTCCCCACCTCTGATTCCCCATATCTTATTCCCCACCTATGTTTCACCGCCTCTGATTCCCCGCCTCTGATTCCCCATCTCTGATTCCCAGACTCTGATTCCCCACCTCTGATTCCCTATCTCTGATTCTGCACATCCGATTCCCTGCCTCTGATTCCCCGCCTCTGATTCCCCACCTCTGATTCCCCACCTCTGATTCCCCATATCTGATTCCCCGCCTCTGTTTCCCCACCTCTGATTCCCTGCCTCTGTTTCCTCATATCTGATTCCCCGCCTCTGATTCCCCAACACTGATTCCCCGCCTCTGATTCCCCAGCTCTGATTCACCACCTCTGATTCCCCGCGTCTGATTCCCCGCTTCTGATTCCCGGCCTCTTATTCCCCACCTCTGATTCCCGGCCTCTGATTCCCGGCCTCTGATTCCCGAACTCTCATTCCCGGCCTCTGATTCCCGGCCTCTGATTCCCCGCCTCTGATTCCCCGCCTCTGATTCCCTGCCTCTGATTCCCCATCTCTGATTCCGCACATCTGATTCCCTGCCTCTGATTCCCCGCCTCTGATTCCCTGCCTCTGATTCCCCGCCTCTGATTCCCTGCCTCTGATTCCCCATCTCTGATTCCGCACATCTGATTCCCTGCCTCTGATTCCCCGCCTCTGATTCCCCGCCTCTGATTCCCTGCCTCTGATTCCCCATCTCTGATTCCGCACATCTGATTCCCTGCCTCTGATTCCCCGCCTCTGATTCCCCGCCTCTGTTTCCCCATATCTGATTCCCCGCCTGTGATTCCCCAACTCTGATTCCCCACCTCTGATCCCCAGCTCTGATTCCCCGCCTCTGATTCCCCGTGTTTGATTCCCTGCCTCTGATTCCCTGCCTCTGATTCCCAACCTCTGATTCCCCACCTCTGATTCCCCATATCTGATTCCCCGCCTCTGTTTCCCCGCCTCTGATTCCCCGCCTCTGTTTCCCCATATCTGATTCCCCGCCTTTGATTGGCCACCTCTGAATCCCCATATGTGATTCCCCGCCTCTGTTTCCCCGCATCTGATTCCCCACCTCTGATTCCCCATATCTCATTCCCCGCCTCTGATTCCCCATATCTGATTCCCTGACTCTGATTCCCCACCTCTGATTCCCGGCCTCTTTTTCCCGGCATCTGATTCCCGGCATCTGATTCCCGGCCTCTGATTCCCGGCCTCTGATTCCCCGCTTCTGATTCTGATTCCCTGCCTCTGATTCCCCATCCCTGATTCCGCACATCTGATTCCCGCCTCTGATTCCCCGCCTCTGATTCCCCATATCTCATTCCCCGCCTCTGATTCCCCGCATCTGATTCCCTACCTCTGAATCCCCACCTCTGATTCCCTGCCTCTGATTCCCAACCTCTGATTCCCCTCCTCTGATTCCCCATATCTGATTCCCCGCCTCCGTTTCCCTGCCTCTGATTGCCCGCCTCTGTTTCCCCATATCTGATTCCCCGCCTCTGATTCCCCAACTCTGATTCCCCGCCTCTGATTCCCCAGCTCTGATTCCCCGCCTCTGATTCCCCGCGTCTGATTCCCAGCCTCTGATTCCCCATGTCTGATTTCCTGCCTCTGATTCCCCGCCTCTGATTCGCCATCTCTGATTCATCGCCTCTGATTCCCCACCTCTGATTCCCCATATCTGATTCCCCACCTATGTTTCCCCGCCTCTGATGCCCCACCTCTGATTCCATGCCTCTGATTCCCAACCTCTGATTCCCCACCTCTGATTCCCCATATCTGATTCCCGCCTCTGTTTCCCCGCCTCTGATTCCCTGCCTCTGTTTCCTCATATCTGATTCCCCGCCTCTGATTCCCCAACACTGATTCCCCGCCTCTGATTCCCCAGCTCTGATTCAACACCTCTGATTCCCCGCGTCTGATTCCCCGCCTCTGATTCCCCATCTCTGATTCCCTATCTCTGATTCCCCAATTCTGATTCCCCGCCTTTGATTCCCTGCCTCTGATTCCTAACCTCTGATTCCCCACCTCTGATTCCCCGCCACTGTTTCCCCGCCTCTTATTCCCCGCCTCTGTTTCCCCATATCTGATTCCCGGCCTCTCATTCCCCAGCTCTGATTCCCCGCCTCTGATTCCCCATATCTGATTCCCCGCCGCTGATTCCCCAACTCTGATAGCCCGCCTCTGATTCCCCAGCTCTGATTCCCCGCCTCTGATTCCCCGCGTCTGAATCCCTGCCTCTGATTCCCCGCCTCTGATTCCCCATCTCTGATTAACCACCTCTGATCCCCCGCCTCTGATTCCCCATGTCTGATTCACCGCCTCTGTTTCCCCACCTCTGATTCCCCTCCTCTGATTCCCCATATCTGATTCCCCGCCTCTGATTCCCTGCCTCTTATTCCCCGCCTCTGATTCCCCGCATCTGATTCCCCACGTCTGATTCCCTGCCTGTGATTCCCTGCCTCTTATTCCCTGCCTCTGATTCCCCGCCTCTGATTCCCCGCATCTGATTCCCTGCCTCTGAATCCCCACCTCTGATTCCCTGCCTCTGATTCCCAACCTCTGATTCCCCTCCTCTGATTCCCCATATCTGATTCCCCACCTCCATTTCCCTGCCTCTGATTCCCCGCCTCTGTTACCCAATATCTGATTCCCCGCCTCTGATTCCCCAACTCTGATTCTGCACATCTGATTCCCTGCCTCTTATTCCCCACCTCTAATTCCCGGCCTCTGATTCCCGGCCTCTGATTCCCCACCTCTGATTCCCCATATCTGATTCCCGGACTCTGATTCCCCACCTCTGATTCCCGGCCTCTTATTCCCGGCATCTGATTCCCGGCCTCTGATTCCCGGCCTCTGATTCCCCTCTTCTGATTCTGATTCCCTGCCTCTGATTCCCCATCTCTGATTCCGCACATCTGATTCCCTGCCTCTGATTCCCCACTTCTGATTCCCCATATCTAATTCCTCGCATCTGATTCCCCAACTCTGATTCCCCGCACTGATTCCCCAGCTCTGAATCCCCGCCTCAGATTCCCCGCATCTGATTCCCTGCCTCTGAATCCCCATCTCTGATTCCGCACATCTGATTCCCTGCCTCTGATTCCCCACTTCTGATTCCCCATATCTGATTCCCCGCCTCTGTTTCCCCGCCTCTGATTCCCCGCCTCTGTTTCCCCATATCTAATTCCTCGCATCTGATTCCCCAAATCTGATTCCCCGCACTGATTCCCCAGCTCTGAATCCCCGCCTCAGATTCCCCGCATCTGATTCCCTGCCTCTGAATCCCCACCTCTGATTCCCCGCGTCTGATTCCCCGCCTCTGATTCCCCATCTCTGATTCCCTATCTCTGATTCCCCAATTCTGATTCCCCGCCTTTGATTCCCTGCCTCTGATTCCCAACCTCTGATTCCCCACCTCTGATATCCCATATCTGATTCCCCTCCTCTGTTTCCCCGCCTCTTATGCCCCGCCTCTGTTTCCCCATATCTGATTCCCGGCCTCTCATTCCCCAGCTCTGATTCCCCGCCTCTGATTCCCCATATCTGATTCCCCGCCGCTGATTCCCCAACTCAGATAGCCCGCCTCTGATTCCCCAGCTGTGATTCCCCGCCTCTGATTCCCCGCGTCTGAATACCTGCCTCTGATTCCCCGCCTCTGATTCCCCATCTCTGATTCACCACCTCTGATCCCCCGCCTCTGATTCCCCATGTCTGATTCACCGCCTCTGTTTCCCCACCTCTGATTCCCCGCCTCTGATTCCCCATATCTGATTCCCCGCCTCTGATTCCCCAACTCTGATTCGCCGCCTGTGATTCGCCAGCTATGATTCCCCGCATCTGATTCCCCACGTCTGATTCCCTGCCTGTGATTCCCTGCCTCTTATTCCCCGCCTCTGATTCCCCGCATTTGATTCCCTTCCTCTGAATCCCCACCTCTGATTCCCTGCCTCTGATTCCCAACCTCTTATTCCCCTCCTCTGATTCCCCATATCTGATTCCCCACCTCCATTTCCCTACCTCTGATTCCCCGCCTCTGTTACCCAATATCTGATTCCCCGCCTCTGATTCCCCAACTCTGATTCTGCACATCTGATTCCCTGCCTCTTATTCCCCACCTCTAATTCCCGGCCTCTGATTCCCGGCCTCTGATTCCCCACCTCTGATTCTCCATATCTGATTCCCCGCCTCTGTTTCCCCACCTCTGATTCCCCGCCTCTGTTTCCCCATATCTGATTCCCCGCCTTTGATTCCCCAACTCTGATTCCCCGCCTCTGATTCCCCAGGTCTGATTCCCCGCCTCTGATTCCACGTGTTTGATTACCTGCCTCTGATTCCCCGCCTCTGCTTCCCCATCTCTGATTCACCGCCTTTGATTCGCCACCTCTGATTCCCCATATGTGATTCCCCTCCTCTGTTTCCCCGCCTCTGATTCCCCGCCTCTGATTCCCCCTATCTCATTACCCGCCTCTGATTCCCCGCATCTGATTCCCTGCCTCTGAATCCCCACCTCTGATTCCCTGCCTCTGATTCCCAACCTCTGATTCCCCTCCTCTGATTCCCCATATCTGATTCCCCGCCTCCGTTTCCCTGCCTCTGATTAACCGCCTCTGTTTCCCCATATCTGATTCCCCGCCTCTGATTACCCAACTCTGATTCCCCGCCTCTGATTCCACAGCTCTGATTCCCTGCCTCTGAGTCCCCGCGTCTGATTCCCAGCCTCTGATTCCCAATGTCTGATTTCCTGCCTCTGATTCGCCGCCTCTGATTCGCCATCTCTGATTCATCGCCTCTGATTCCCCACCTCTGATTCCACATATCTTATTCCCCACCTATGTTTCCCCGCCACTGATTCCCCGCCTCTGATTCCCCATCTCTGATTCCCGGACTCTGATTCCCCACCTCTGATTCCCTATCTCTGATTCCGCACATCCGATTCCCTGCCTCTGATTCCCCGCCTCTGATGCCCCGCCTCTGATTCCCAACCTCTGATTCCCCTCCTCTGATTCCCCATATCTGATTCCCCACCTCCGTTTCCCTGCCTCTGATTCCCCGCCTCTGTTTCCCCATATCTGATTCCCCGCCTCTGATTCCCCAACTCTGATTCCCCGCCTCTGATTCCCCAGCTCTGATTCCCCGCCTCTGATTCCCCGCGTCTGATTCCCAGCCTCTGATTCCCCATGTCTTATTCCCCGCCTCTGATTCCCCGCCTCTGATTCGCCATCTCTGATTCATCGCCTCTGATTCCCCACCTCTGATTCCCCATATCTGATTCCCACCTATGTTTACCCGCCTCTGATGCCCCGCCTCTGATTCCATGCCTCTGATTCCCAACCTCTGATTCCCCACCTCTGATTCCCCATATCTGATTCCCCGCCTCTGTTTCCCCGCCTCTGATTCCCTGCCTCTGTTTCCTCATATCTGATTCCCCGCCTCTGATTCCCCAACACTGATTCCCCTCCTCTGATACCCCAGCTCTGATTCACCACCTCTGATTCCCCGCGTCTGATTCCCCGCCTCTGATTCCCCATCTCTGATTCCCTATCTCTGATTCCCCAATTCTGATTCCCCGCCTTTGATTCCCTGCCTCTGATTCCCAACCTCTGATTGCCCACCTCTGATTCCCCATATCTGATTCCCCGCCTCTGTTTCCCCGCCTCTTATTCCCCGCCTCTGTTTCCCCATATCTGATTCCCGGCCTCTCATTCCCCAGCTCTGATTCCCCTCCTCTGATTCCCCATATCTGATTCCCCGCCGCTGATTCCCCAACTCTGATTCCCCAGCTCTGATTCCCCGCCTCTGATTCCCCGCGTCTGAATCCCTGCCTCTGATTCCCTGCCTCTTATTCCCCACCTCTAATTCCCGGCCTCTGATTCCCGGCCTCTGATTCCCCACCTCTGATTCTCCATATCTGATTCCCCGCCTCTGTTTCCCCACCTCTGATTCCCCGCCTCTGTTTCCCCATATCTGATTCCCCGCCTTTGATTCCCCAACTCTGATTCCCCGCCTCTGATTCCCCAGGTCTGATTCCCCGCCTCTGATTCCACGTGTTTGATTACCTGCCTCTGATTCCCCGCCTCTGCTTCCCCATCTCTGATTCACCGCCTTTGATTCGCCACCTCTGATTCCCCATATGTGATTCCCCTCCTCTGTTTCCCCGCCTCTGATTCCCCGCCTCTGATTCCCCCTATCTCATTACCCGCCTCTGATTCCCCGCATCTGATTCCCTGCCTCTGAATCCCCACCTCTGATTCCCTGCCTCTGATTCCCAACCTCTGATTCCCCTCCTCTGATTCCCCATATCTGATTCCCCGCCTCCGTTTCCCTGCCTCTGATTAACCGCCTCTGTTTCCCCATATCTGATTCCCCGCCTCTGATTACCCAACTCTGATTCCCCGCCTCTGATTCCACAGCTCTGATTCCCTGCCTCTGAGTCCCCGCATCTGATTCCCAGCCTCTGATTCCCAATGTCTGATTTCCTGCCTCTGATTCGCCGCCTCTGATTCGCCATCTCTGATTCATCGCCTCTGATTCCCCACCTCTGATTCCACATATCTTATTCCCCACCTATGTTTCCCCGCCACTGATTCCCCGCCTCTGATTCCCCATCTCTGATTCCCGGACTCTGATTCCCCACCTCTGATTCCCTATCTCTGATTCCGCACATCCGATTCCCTGCCTCTGATTCCCCGCCTCTGATGCCCCGCCTCTGATTCCCAACCTCTGATTCCCCTCCTCTGATTCCCCATATCTGATTCCCCACCTCCGTTTCCCTGCCTCTGATTCCCCGCCTCTGTTTCCCCATATCTGATTCCCCGCCTCTGATTCCCCAACTCTGATTCCCCGCCTCTGATTCCCCAGCTCTGATTCCCCGCCTCTGATTCCCCGCGTCTGATTCCCAGCCTCTGATTCCCATGTCTTATTCCCCGCCTCTGATTCCCCGCCTCTGATTCGCCATCTCTGATTCATCGCCTCTGATTCCCCACCTCTGATTCCCCATATCTGATTCCCACCTATGTTTACCCGCCTCTGATGCCCCGCCTCTGATTCCATGCCTCTGATTCCCAACCTCTGATTCCCCACCTCTGATTCCCCATATCTGATTCCCCGCCTCTGTTTCCCCGCCTCTGATTCCCTGCCTCTGTTTCCTCATATCTGATTCCCCGCCTCTGATTCCCCAACACTGATTCCCCTCCTCTGATACCCCAGCTCTGATTCACCACCTCTGATTCCCCGCGTCTGATTCCCCGCCTCTGATTCCCCATCTCTGATTCCCTATCTCTGATTCCCCAATTCTGATTCCCCGCCTTTGATTCCCTGCCTCTGATTCCCAACCTCTGATTGCCCACCTCTGATTCCCCATATCTGATTCCCCGCCTCTGTTTCCCCGCCTCTTATTCCCCGCCTCTGTTTCCCCATATCTGATTCCCGGCCTCTCATTCCCCAGCTCTGATTCCCCTCCTCTGATTCCCCATATCTGATTCCCCGCCGCTGATTCCCCAACTCTGATTCCCCAGCTCTGATTCCCCGCCTCTGATTCCCCGCGTCTGAATCCCTGCCTCTGATTCCCCGCCTCTGATTCCCCATCTCTGATTCACCACCTCTGATCCCCCGCCTCTGATTCCCCATGTCTGATTCACCGCCTCTGTTTCCCCACCTCTGATTCCCCGCCTCTGATTCCCCATATCTGATTCCCCGCCTCTGATTCCCCAACTCTGATTCCCCGCCTGTGATTCGCCAGCTATGATTCCCCGCCTCTGATTCCCCACGTCTGATTCCCTGCCTGTGATTCCCTGCCTCTTATTCCCCGCCTCTGATTCCCCGCATCTGATTCCCAACCTCTGATTCCCCTCCTCTGATTCCCCATATCTGATTCCCCGCCTCCATTTCCCTGCCTCTGATTCCCCGCCTCTGTTACCCCATATCTGATTCCCCGCCTCTGATTCCCCAACTCTGATTCTGCACATCTGATTCCCTGCCTCTTATTCCCCACCTCTAATTCCAGGCCTCTGATTCCCGGCCTCTGATTCCCCACCTCTGATTCTCCATATTTGATTCGCCGCCTCTGTTTCCCCGCCTCTGATTCCCCAGGTCTGATTCCCCGCCTCTGATTCCACGTGTTTGATTACCTGCCTCTGATTCCCCGCCGCTGATTCCCCAACTCTGATAGCCCGCCTCTGATTCCCCAGCTCTGATTAACCACCTCTGATCCCCCGCCTCTGATTCCCCATGTCTGATTCACCGCCTCTGTTTCCCCACCTCTGATTCCCCTCCTCTGATTCCCCATATCTGATTCCCCGCCTCTGATTCCCTGCCTCTTATTCCCCGCCTCTGATTCCCCGCATCTGATTCCCCACGTCTGATTCCCTGCCTGTGATTCCCTGCCTCTTATTCCCTGCCTCTGATTCCCCGCCTCTGATTCCCCGCATCTGATTCCCTGCCTCTGAATCCCCACCTCTGATTCCCTGCCTCTGATTCCCAACCTCTGATTCCCCTCCTCTGATTCCCCATATCTGATTCCCCACCTCCATTTCCCTGCCTCTGATTCCCCGCCTCTGTTACCCAATATCTGATTCCCCGCCTCTGATTCCCCAACTCTGATTCTGCACATCTGATTCCCTGCCTCTTATTCCCCACCTCTAATTCCCGGCCTCTGATTCCCGGCCTCTGATTCCCCACCTCTGATTCCCCATATCTGATTCCCCGCCTCTGATTCCCCAACTCTGATTCCCCGCCTCTGATTCCCCAGGTCTGATTCCCCGCCTCTGATTCCACGTGTTTGATTACCTGCCTCTGATTCCCCGCCTCTGCTTCCCCATCTCTGATTCACCGCCTTTGATTCGCCACCACTGATTCCCCATATGTGATTCCCCGCCTCTGTTTCCCCGCCTCTGATTCCCCGCCTCTGATTCCCCGTATCTCATTCCCCGCCTCTGATTCCCCGCATCTGATTCCCTGCCTCTGAATCCCCACCTCTGATTCCCTGCCTCTGATTCCCCACCTCTGATTCCCGGCCTCTGATTCCCGGCCTCTGATTCCCGACCTCTCATTCCCGGCCTCTGATTCCCGGCCTCTGATTCCCCGCCTCTGATTCCCCGACTCTGATTCCCTGCCTCTGATTCCCCATCTCTGATTCTGCACATCTGATTCCCTGCCTCTTATTCCCCACCTCTGATTCCCGGCCTCTGATTCCCGGCCTCTGATTCCCGGCCTCTCATTCCCGGCCTCTCATTCCCGGCCTCTCATTCCCGGCCTCTCATTCCCCGCCTCTGATTCCCCATATCTGATTCCCCGCCTCTGATTCCCCAACTCTGATTCCCCGCCTGTGATTCGCCAGCTATGATTCCCCGCCTCTGATTCCCCACGTCTGATTCCCTGCCTGTGATTCCCTGCCTCTTATTCCCCGCCTCTGATTCCCCGCATCTGATTCCCAACCTCTGATTCCCCTCCTCTGATTCCCCATATCTGATTCCCCGCCTCCATTTCCCTGCCTCTGATTCCCCGCCTCTGTTACCCCATATCTGATTCCCCGCCTCTGATTCCCCAACTCTGATTCTGCACATCTGATTCCCTGCCTCTTATTCCCCACCTCTAATTCCAGGCCTCTGATTCCCGGCCTCTGATTCCCCACCTCTGATTCTCCATATTTGATTCGCCGCCTCTGTTTCCCCGCCTCTGATTCCCCAGGTCTGATTCCCCGCCTCTGATTCCACGTGTTTGATTACCTGCCTCTGATTCCCCGCCGCTGATTCCCCAACTCTGATAGCCCGCCTCTGATTCCCCATCTCTGATTAACCACCTCTGATCCCCCGCCTCTGATTCCCCATGTCTGATTCACCGCCTCTGTTTCCCCACCTCTGATTCCCCTCCTCTGATTCCCCATATCTGATTCCCCGCCTCTGATTCCCTGCCTCTTATTCCCCGCCTCTGATTCCCCGCATCTGATTCCCCACGTCTGATTCCCTGCCTGTGATTCCCTGCCTCTTATTCCCTGCCTCTGATTCCCCGCCTCTGATTCCCCGCATCTGATTCCCTGCCTCTGAATCCCCACCTCTGATTCCCTGCCTCTGATTCCCAACCTCTGATTCCCCTCCTCTGATTCCCCATATCTGATTCCCCACCTCCATTTCCCTGCCTCTGATTCCCCGCCTCTGTTACCCAATATCTGATTCCCCGCCTCTGATTCCCCAACTCTGATTCTGCACATCTGATTCCCTGCCTCTTATTCCCCACCTCTAATTCCCGGCCTCTGATTCCCGGCCTCTGATTCCCCACCTCTGATTCCCCATATCTGATTCCCCGCCTCTGATTCCCCAACTCTGATTCCCCGCCTCTGATTCCCCAGGTCTGATTCCCCGCCTCTGATTCCACGTGTTTGATTACCTGCCTCTGATTCCCCGCCTCTGCTTCCCCATCTCTGATTCACCGCCTTTGATTCGCCACCACTGATTCCCCATATGTGATTCCCCGCCTCTGTTTCCCCGCCTCTGATTCCCCGCCTCTGATTCCCCGTATCTCATTCCCCGCCTCTGATTCCCCGCATCTGATTCCCTGCCTCTGAATCCCCACCTCTGATTCCCTGCCTCTGATTCCCCACCTCTGATTCCCGGCCTCTGATTCCCGGCCTCTGATTCCCGACCTCTCATTCCCGGCCTCTGATTCCCGGCCTCTGATTCCCCGCCTCTGATTCCCCGACTCTGATTCCCTGCCTCTGATTCCCCATCTCTGATTCTGCACATCTGATTCCCTGCCTCTTATTCCCCACCTCTGATTCCCGGCCTCTGATTCCCGGCCTCTGATTCCCGGCCTCTCATTCCCGGCCTCTCATTCCCGGCCTCTCATTCCCGGCCTCTGATTCCCCGCCTCTGATTCCCCGCCTCTGTTTCCCTGCCTCTGATTCCCCATCTCTGATTCCGCACATCTGATTCCCTGCCTCTGATTCCCTGCCTCTGATTCCCTGCCTCTGATTCCCTGCCTCTGATTCCCAACCTCTGATTCCCCACCTCTGATTCCCCATATCTGATTCCCCGCCTCTGTTTCCCCATATCTGATTCCCCGCCTCTGATTCCCCAACTTTGATTCCCCACCTCTGATCCCCAGCTCTGATTCCCCGCCTCTGATTCCCCGTGTTTGATTCCCTGCCTCTGATTCCCTGCCTCTGATTCCCAACCTCTGATTCCCCACCTCTGATTCCCCATATCCGATTCCCCGCCTCTGTTTCCCCGCCTCTGATTCCCCTCCTCTGTTTCCCCATATCTGATTCCCCGTCTTTGATTCGCCACCTCTGATTCCCCATATGTGATTCCCCGCCTCTGTTTCCCCGCCTCTGATTCCCCGCCTCTGATACCCCATATCTCATTCCCCGCCTCTGATTCCCCATATCTGATTCCCGGACTCTGATTCCCCACCTCTGATTCCCGGCCTCTTATTCCCGGCATCTGATTCCCGGCCTCTGATTCCCGGCCTCTGATTCCCCGCTTCTGATTCTGATTCCCTGCCTCTGATTCCCCATCTCTGATTCCGCACATCTGATTCCCTGCCTCTGATTCCCCACTTCTGATTCCCCATATCTGATTCCCCGCCTCTGTTTCCCCGCCTCTGATTCCCCGCCTCTGTTTCCCCATATCTAATTCCCCGCCTCTGATTACCCAACTCTGATTCCCCGCACTGATTCCCCAGCTCTGAATCCCCACCTCAGATTCCCCGCATCTGATTCCCTGCCTCTGAATCGCCACCTCTGATTCCCTGCCTCTGATTCCCAACCTCTGATTCCCCTCCTCTGATTCCCCATATCTGATTCCCCGCCTCCGTTTCGCTGCCTCTGATTCCCCGCCTCTGTTTCCCCATATCTGATTCCCCGCCTCTGATTCCCCATCTCTGATTCCCCTCCTCTGATTCCCCAGCTCTGATTCCCCGCCTCTGATTCCCCGCGTCTGATTCCCAGCCTCTGATTCCCCATGTCTTATTCCCCGCCTCTGATTCGCCATCTCTGATTCATCGCCTCTGATTCCCCACCTCTGATTCCCCATATCTGATTCCCCACCTATGTTTCCCCGCCTCTGATGCCCCGCCTCTGATTCCATGCCTCTGATTCCCAACCTCTGATTCCCCTCCTCTGTTTCCCCGCCTCTGATTCCCTGCCTCTGTTTCCTCATATCTGATTCCCCGCCTCTGATTCCCCAACACTGATTCCCCACCTCTGATTCCCCAGGTCTGATTCACCACCTCTGATTCCCCGCGTCTGATTCCCCGCCTCTGATTCCCCATCTCTGATTCCCTATCTCTGATTCCCCAATTCTGATTCCCCGCCTTTGATTCCCTGCCTCTGATTCCCAACCTCTGATTCTCCACCTCTGATTCCCCATATCTGATTCCCCGCCTCTGTTTCCCCGCCTCTTATTCCCCGCCTCTGTTTCCCCATATCTGATTCCCGGCCTCTCATTCCCCAGCTCCGATTCCCCGCCTCTGATTCCCCATGTCTGATTCCCCGCCGCTGATTCCCCAACTCTGATAGCCCGCCTCTGATTCCCCAGCTCTGATTCCCCGCCTCTGATTCCCCGCGTCTGATTCCCAGCCTCTGATTCCCCATGTCTTATTCCCCGCCTCTGATTCCCCGCCTCTGATTCGCCATCTCTGATTCATCGCCTCTGATTCCCCACCTCTGATTCCCCATATCTGATTCCCACCTATGTTTCCCCGTCTCTGATGCCCCGCCTCTGATTCCATGCCTCTGATTCCCAACCTCTGATTCCCCACCTCTGATTCCCCATATCTGATTCCCCGCCTCTGTTTCCCCGCCTCTGATTCCCTGCCTCTGTTTCCTAATATCTGATTCCCCGCCTCTGATTCCCCAACACTGATTCCCCTCCTCTGATACCCCAGCTCTGATTCACCACCTCTGATTCCCCGCGTCTGATTCCCCGCCTCTGATTCCCCATCTCTGATTCCCTATCTCTGATTCCCCAATTCTGATTCCCCGCCTTTGATTCCCTGCCTCTGATTCCCAACCTCTGATTCCCCACCTCTGATTCCCCATATCTGATTCCCCGCCTCTGTTTCCCCGCCTCTTATTCCCCGCCTCTGTTTCCCCATATCTGATTCCCGGCCTCTCATTCCCCAGCTCTGATTCCCCTCCTCTGATTCCCCATATCTGATTCCCCGCCGCTGATTCCCCAACTCTGATACCCCAGCTCTGATTCCCCGCCTCTGATTCCCCGCGTCTGAATCCCTGCCTCTGATTCCCCGCCTCTGATTCCCCATCTCTGATTCACCACCTCTGATCCCCCGCCTCTGATTCCCCATGTCTGATTCACCGCCTCTGTTTCCCCACCTCTGATTCCCCGCCTCTGATTCCCCATATCTGATTCCCCGCCTCTGATTCCCCAACTCTGATTCCCCGCCTGTGATTCGCCAGCTATGATTCCCCGCCTCTGATTCCCCACGTCTGATTCCCTGCCTGTGATTCCCTGGATCTTATTCCCCGCCTCTGATTCCCCGCATCTGATTCCCAACCTCTGATTCCCCTCCTCTGATTCCCCATATCTGATTCCCCGCCTCCATTTCCCTGCCTCTGATTCCCCGCCTCTGTTACCCCATATCTGATTCCCCGCCTCTGATTCCCCAACTCTGATTCTGCACATCTGATTCCCTGCCTCTTATTCCCCACCTCTAATTCCAGGCCTCTGATTCCCGGCCTCTGATTCCCCACCTCTGATTCTCCATATCTGATTCGCCGCCTCTGTTTCCCCGCCTCTGATTCCCCGCCTCTGTTTCCCCATATCTGATTCCCCGCCTCTGATTCCCCAACTCTGATTCCCCGCCTCTGATTCCCCAGGTCTGATTCCCCGCCTCTGATTCCACGTGTTTGATTACCTGCCTCTGATTCCCCGCCTCTGCTTCCCCATCTCTGATTCACCGCCTTTGATTCGCCACCACTGATTCCCCATATGTGATTCCCCGCCTCCGTTTCCCCGCCTCTGATTCCCCGCCTCTGATTCCCCATATCTCATTCCCCGCCTCTGATTCCCCGCATCTGATTCCCTGCCTCTGAATCCCCACCTCTGATTCCCTGCCTCTGATTCCCCACCTCTGATTCCCGGCCTCTGATTCCCGGCCTCTGATTCCCGACCTCTCATTCCCGGCCTCTGATTCCCGGCCTCTGATTCCCGGCCTCTGATTCCCCGCCTCTGATTCCCCGACTCTGATTCCCTGCCTCTGATTCCCCATCTCTGATTCTGCACATCTGATTCCCTGCCTCTTATTCCCCACCTCTGATTCCCGGCCTCTGATTCCCGGCCTCTGATTCCCGGCCTCTCATTCCCGGCCTCTCATTCCCGGCCTCTCATTCCCGGCCTCTGATTCCCCGCCTCTGATTCCCCGCCTCTGTTTCCCTGCCTCTGATTCCCCATCTCTGATTCCGCACATCTGATTCCCTGCCTCTGATTCCCTGCCTCTGATTCCCTGCCTCTGATTCCCTGCCTCTGATTCCCAACCTCTGATTCCCCACCTCTGATTCCCCATATCTGATTCCCCGCCTCTGTTTCCCCATATCTGATTCCCCGCCTCTGATTCCCCAACTTTGATTCCCCACCTCTGATCCCCAGCTCTGATTCCCCACCTCTGATTCCCCATATCCGATTCCCCGCCTCTGTTTCCCCGCCTCTGATTCCCCTCCTCTGTTTCCCCATATCTGATTCCCCGTCTTTGATTCGCCACCTCTGATTCCCCATATGTGATTCCCCGCCTCTGTTTCCCCGCCTCTGATTCCCCGCCTCTGATACCCCATATCTCATTCCCCGCCTCTGATTCCCCATATCTGATTCCCGGACTCTGATTCCCCACCTCTGATTCCCGGCCTCTTATTCCCGGCATCTGATTCCCGGCCTCTGATTCCCGGCCTCTGATTCCCCGCTTCTGATTCTGATTCCCTGCCTCTGATTCCCCATCTCTGATTCCGCACATCTGATTCCCTGCCTCTGATTCCCCACTTCTGATTCCCCATATCTGATTCCCCGCCTCTGTTTCCCCGCCTCTGATTCCCCGCCTCTGTTTCCCCATATCTAATTCCCCGCCTCTGATTACCCAACTCTGATTCCCCGCACTGATTCCCCAGCTCTGAATCCCCACCTCAGATTCCCCGCATCTGATTCCCTGCCTCTGAATCGCCACCTCTGATTCCCCATATCTGATTCCCAACCTCTGATTCCCCTCCTCTGATTCCCCATATCTGATTCCCCGCCTCCGTTTCCCTGCCTCTGATTCCCCGCCTCTGTTTCCCCATATCTGATTCCCCGCCTCTGATTCCCCATCTCTGATTCCCCTCCTCTGATTCCCCAGCTCTGATTCCCCGCCTCTGATTCCCCGCGTCTGATTCCCAGCCTCTGATTCCCCATGTCTTATTCCCCGCCTCTGATTCGCCATCTCTGATTCATCGCCTCTGATTCCCCACCTCTGATTCCCCATATCTGATTCCCCACCTATGTTTCCCCGCCCCTGATGCCCCGCCTCTGATTCCATGCCTCTGATTCCCAACCTCTGATTCCCCTCCTCTGTTTCCCCGCCTCTGATTCCCTGCCTCTGTTTCCTCATATCTGATTCCCCGCCTCTGATTCCCCAACACTGATTCCCCACCTCTGATTCCCCAGGTCTGATTCACCACCTCTGATTCCCCATATCTGATTCCCCGCCTCTGTTTCCCCGCCTCTTATTCCCCTCCTCTGTTTCCCCATATCTGATTCCCGGCCTCTCATTCCCCAGCTCCGATTCCCCGCCTCTGATTCCCCATGTCTGATTCCCCGCCGCTGATTCCCCAACTCTGATAGCCCGCCTCTGATTCCCCAGCTCTGATTCCCCGCCTCTGATTCCCCGCGTCTGAATCCCTGCCTCTGATTCCCCGCCTCTGATTCACCATCTCTGATTCACCACCTCTGATCCCCCGCCTCTGATTCCCCATGTCTGATTCACCGCCTCTGTTTCCCCACCTCTGATTCCCCGCCTCTGATTCCCCAGCTCTGATTCCCCGCATCTGATTCCCTGCCTCTGAATCCCCACCGCTATTCCCTGCCTCTGATTCCCAACCTCTGATTCCCCTCCTCTGATTCCCCATATCTGATTACCTGCCTCCATTTCCCTGCCTCTGATTCCCCGCCTCTGTTACCCCATATCTGATTCCCCGCCTCTGATTCCCCAACTCTGATTCTGCACATCTGATTCCCTGCCTCTTATACCCCACCTCTAATTCCCGGCCTCTGATTCCCGGCCTCTGTTTCCCCGCCTCTGATTCCCCGCCTCTGATTCCCCAGCTCTGATTCCCCGCATCTGATTCCCTGCCTCTGAATCCCCACCGCTATTCCCTGCCTCTGATTCCCCACCTCTGTTTCCCCATATCTGATTCCCTGCATCTGATTCCCCACGTCTGATTCCCTGCCTGTGATTCCCTGCCTCTTATTCCCCGCCTCTGATTCCCCGCATCTGATTCCCTGCCTCTGAATCCCCACCTTGATTCCCTGCCTCTGATTCCCAACCTCTGATTCCCCTCCTCTGATTCCCCATATCTGATTCCCCACCTCCATTTCCCTGCCTCTGATACCCCGCCTCTGTTACCCAATATCTGATTCCCCGCCTCTGATTCCCCAACTCTGTTTCTGCACATCTGATTCCCTGCCTCTTATTCCCCACCTCTAATTCCCGGCCTCTGATTCCCGGCCTCTGATACCCTACCTCTGATTCTCCATATCTGATTCCCCGCCTCTGTTTCCCCGCCTCTGATTCCCCGCCTCTGTTTCCCCATATCTGATTCCCCGCCTCTGATTCCCCAACTCTGATTCCCCACCTCTGATTCCCCAGGTCTGATTCCCCGCCTCTGATTCCACGTGTTTGATTACCTGCCTCTGATTCCCCGCCTCTGCTTCCCCATCTCTGATTCACCGCCTTTGATTCGCCACCTCTGATTTCCCATATGTGATTCCCCTCCTCTGTTTCCCCGCCTCTGATTCCCCGCCTCTGATTCCCCATATCTCATTCCCCGCCTCTGATTCCCCGCATCTGATTCCCTGCCTCTGAATCCCCACCTCTGATTCCCTGCCTCTGATTCCCAACCTCTGATTCCCCTCCTCTGATTCCCCATATCTGATTCCCCGCCTCCGTTTCCCTGCCTCTGATTAACCGCCTCTGTTTCCCCATATCTGATTCCCCGCCTCTGATTCCCCAACTCTGATTCCCCGCCTCTGATTCCCCAGCTCTGATTCCCCGCCTCTGATTCCCCGCGTCTGATTCCCAGCCTCTGATTCCCCATGTCTGATTTCCTGCCTCTGATTCCCCGCCTCTGATTCGCCATCTCTGATTCATCGCCTCTGATTCCCCACCTCTGATTCCCCATATCTTATTCCCCACCTATGTATCCCCGCCTCTGATTCCCCGCCTCTGATTCCCCATCTCTGATTCCCGGACTCTGATTCCCCACCTCTGATTCCCTATCTCTGATTCCACACATCCGATTCCCTGCCTCTGATTCCCCGCCTCTGATGCCCCGCCTCTGATTCCCAATCTCTGATTCCCCTCCTCTGATTCCCCATATCTGATTCCCCGCCTCCGTTTCCCTGCCTCTGATTCCCCGCCTCTGTTTCCCCATATCTGATTCCCCGCCTCTGATTCCCCAACTCTGATTCCCCGCCTCTGATTCCCCAGCTCTGATTCCCCGCCTCTGATTCCCCGCGTCTGATTCCCAGCCTCTGATTCCCCTCCTCTGATACCCCAGCTCTGATTCACCACCTCTGATTCCCCGCGTCTGATTCCCCGCCTCTGATTCCCCATCTCTGATTCCCTATCTCTGATTCCCCAATTCTGATTCCCCGCCTTTGATTCCCTGCCTCTGATTCCCAACCTCTGATTCCCCACCTCTGATTCCCCATATCTGATTCCCCGCCTCTGTTTCCCCGCCTCTTATTCCCCGCCTCTGTTTCCCCATGTCTGATTCCCGGCCTCTCATTCCCCAGCTCTGATTCCCCTCCTCTGATTCCCCATATCTGATTCCCCGCCGCTGATTCCCCAACTCTGATACCCCAGCTCTGATTCCCCGCCTCTGATTCCCCGCGTCTGAATCCCTGCCTCTGATTCCCCGCCTCTGATTCCCCATCTCTGATTCACCACCTCTGATCCCCCGCCTCTGATTCCCCATGTCTGATTCACCGCCTCTGTTTCCCCACCTCTGATTCCCCGCCTCTGATTCCCCATATCTGATTCCCCGCCTCTGATTCCCCAACTCTGATTCCCCGCCTGTGATTCGCCAGCTATGATTCCCCGCCTCTGATTCCCCACGTCTGATTCCCTGCCTGTGATTCCCTGCCTCTTATTCCCCGCCTCTGATTCCCCGCATCTGATTCCCAACCTCTGATTCCCCTCCTCTGATTCCCCATATCTGATTCCCCGCCTCCATTTCCCTGCCTCTGATTCCCCGCCTCTGTTACCCCATATCTGATTCCCCGCCTCTGATTCCCCAACTCTGATTCTGCACATCTGATTCCCTGCCTCTTATTCCCCACCTCTAATTCCAGGCCTCTGATTCCCGGCCTCTGATTCCCCACCTCTGATTCTCCATATCTGATTCGCCGCCTCTGTTTCCCCGCCTCTGATTCCCCGCCTCTGTTTCCCCATATCTGATTCCCCGCCTCTGATTCCCCAACTCTGATTCCCCGCCTCTGATTCCCCAGGTCTGATTCCCCGCCTCTGATTCCACGTGTTTGATTACCTGCCTCTGATTCCCCGCCTCTGCTTCCCCATCTCTGATTCACCGCCTTTGATTCGCCACCACTGATTCCCCATATGTGATTCCCCGCCTCCGTTTCCCCGCCTCTGATTCCCCGCCTCTGATTCCCCATATCTCATTCCCCGCCTCTGATTCCCCGCATCTGATTCCCTGCCTCTGAATCCCCACCTCTGATTCCCTGCCTCTGATTCCCCACCTCTGATTCCCGGCCTCTGATTCCCGGCCTCTGATTCCCGACCTCTCATTCCCGGCCTCTGATTCCCGGCCTCTGATTCCCGGCCTCTGATTCCCCGCCTCTGATTCCCCGACTCTGATTCCCTGCCTCTGATTCCCCATCTCTGATTCTGCACATCTGATTCCCTGCCTCTTATTCCCCACCTCTGATTCCCGGCCTCTGATTCCCGGCCTCTGATTCCCGGCCTCTCATTCCCGGCCTCTCATTCCCGGCCTCTCATTCCCGGCCTCTGATTCCCCGCCTCTGATTCCCCGCCTCTGTTTCCCTGCCTCTGATTCCCCATCTCTGATTCCGCACATCTGATTCCCTGCCTCTGATTCCCTGCCTCTGATTCCCTGCCTCTGATTCCCTGCCTCTGATTCCCAACCTCTGATTCCCCACCTCTGATTCCCCATATCTGATTCCCCGCCTCTGTTTCCCCATATCTGATTCCCCGCCTCTGATTCCCCAACTTTGATTCCCCACCTCTGATCCCCAGCTCTGATTCCCCACCTCTGATTCCCCATATCCGATTCCCCGCCTCTGTTTCCCCGCCTCTGATTCCCCTCCTCTGTTTCCCCATATCTGATTCCCCGTCTTTGATTCGCCACCTCTGATTCCCCATATGTGATTCCCCGCCTCTGTTTCCCCGCCTCTGATTCCCCGCCTCTGATACCCCATATCTCATTCCCCGCCTCTGATTCCCCATATCTGATTCCCGGACTCTGATTCCCCACCTCTGATTCCCGGCCTCTTATTCCCGGCATCTGATTCCCGGCCTCTGATTCCCGGCCTCTGATTCCCCGCTTCTGATTCTGATTCCCTGCCTCTGATTCCCCATCTCTGATTCCGCACATCTGATTCCCTGCCTCTGATTCCCCACTTCTGATTCCCCATATCTGATTCCCCGCCTCTGTTTCCCCGCCTCTGATTCCCCGCCTCTGTTTCCCCATATCTAATTCCCCGCCTCTGATTACCCAACTCTGATTCCCCGCACTGATTCCCCAGCTCTGAATCCCCACCTCAGATTCCCCGCATCTGATTCCCTGCCTCTGAATCGCCACCTCTGATTCCCTGCCTCTGATTCCCAACCTCTGATTCCCCTCCTCTGATTCCCCATATCTGATTCCCCGCCTCCGTTTCCCTGCCTCTGATTCCCCGCCTCTGTTTCCCCATATCTGATTCCCCGCCTCTGATTCCCCATCTCTGATTCCCCTCCTCTGATTCCCCAGCTCTGATTCCCCGCCTCTGATTCCCCGCGTCTGATTCCCAGCCTCTGATTCCCCATGTCTTATTCCCCGCCTCTGATTCGCCATCTCTGATTCATCGCCTCTGATTCCCCACCTCTGATTCCCCATATCTGATTCCCCACCTATGTTTCCCCGCCCCTGATGCCCCGCCTCTGATTCCATGCCTCTGATTCCCAACCTCTGATTCCCCTCCTCTGTTTCCCCGCCTCTGATTCCCTGCCTCTGTTTCCTCATATCTGATTCCCCGCCTCTGATTCCCCAACACTGATTCCCCACCTCTGATTCCCCAGGTCTGATTCACCACCTCTGATTCCCCGCGTCTGATTCCCCGCCTCTGATTCCCCATCTCTGATTCCCTATCTCTGATTCCCCAATTCTGATTCCCCGCCTTTGATTCCCTGCCTCTGATTCCCAACCTCTGATTCTCCACCTCTGATTCCCCATATCTGATTCCCCGCCTCTGTTTCCCCGCCTCTTATTCCCCTCCTCTGTTTCCCCATATCTGATTCCCGGCCTCTCATTCCCCAGCTCCGATTCCCCGCCTCTGATTCCCCATGTCTGATTCCCCGCCGCTGATTCCCCAACTCTGATAGCCCGCCTCTGATTCCCCAGCTCTGATTCCCCGCCTCTGATTCCCCGCGTCTGAATCCCTGCCTCTGATTCCCCGCCTCTGATTCACCATCTCTGATTCACCACCTCTGATCCCCCGCCTCTGATTCCCCATGTCTGATTCACCGCCTCTGTTTCCCCACCTCTGATTCCCCGCCTCTGATTCCCCAGCTCTGATTCCCCGCATCTGATTCCCTGCCTCTGAATCCCCACCGCTATTCCCTGCCTCTGATTCCCAACCTCTGATTCCCCTCCTCTGATTCCCCATATCTGATTACCTGCCTCCATTTCCCTGCCTCTGATTCCCCGCCTCTGTTACCCCATATCTGATTCCCCGCCTCTGATTCCCCAACTCTGATTCTGCACATCTGATTCCCTGCCTCTTATTCCCCACCTCTAATTCCAGGCCTCTGATTCCCGGCCTCTGATTCCCCACCTCTGATTCTCCATATCTGATTCGCCGCCTCTGTTTCCCCGCCTCTGATTCCCCGCCTCTGTTTCCCCATATCTGATTCCCCGCCTCTGATTCCCCAACTCTGATTCCCCGCCTCTGATTCCCCAGGTCTGATTCCCCGCCTCTGATTCCACGTGTTTGATTACCTGCCTCTGATTCCCCGCCTCTGCTTCCCCATCTCTGATTCACCGCCTTTGATTCGCCACCACTGATTCCCCATATGTGATTCCCCGCCTCCGTTTCCCCGCCTCTGATTCCCCGCCTCTGATTCCCCATATCTCATTCCCCGCCTCTGATTCCCCGCATCTGATTCCCTGCCTCTGAATCCCCACCTCTGATTCCCTGCCTCTGATTCCCCACCTCTGATTCCCGGCCTCTGATTCCCGGCCTCTGATTCCCGACCTCTCATTCCCGGCCTCTGATTCCCGGCCTCTGATTCCCGGCCTCTGATTCCCCGCCTCTGATTCCCCGACTCTGATTCCCTGCCTCTGATTCCCCATCTCTGATTCTGCACATCTGATTCCCTGCCTCTTATTCCCCACCTCTGATTCCCGGCCTCTGATTCCCGGCCTCTGATTCCCGGCCTCTCATTCCCGGCCTCTCATTCCCGGCCTCTAATTCCCGGCCTCTGATTCCCCGCCTCTGATTCCCCGCCTCTGTTTCCCTGCCTCTGATTCCCCATCTCTGATTCCGCACATCTGATTCCCTGCCTCTGATTCCCTGCCTCTGATTCCCTGCCTCTGATTCCCTGCCTCTGATTCCCAACCTCTGATTCCCCACCTCTGATTCCCCATATCTGATTCCCCGCCTCTGTTTCCCCATATCTGATTCCCCGCCTCTGATTCCCCAACTTTGATTCCCCACCTCTGATCCCCAGCTCTGATTCCCCACCTCTGATTCCCCATATCCGATTCCCCGCCTCTGTTTCCCCGCCTCTGATTCCCCTCCTCTGTTTCCCCATATCTGATTCCCCGTCTTTGATTCGCCACCTCTGATTCCCCATATGTGATTCCCCGCCTCTGTTTCCCCGCCTCTGATTCCCCGCCTCTGATACCCCATATCTCATTCCCCGCCTCTGATTCCCCATATCTGATTCCCGGACTCTGATTCCCCACCTCTGATTCCCGGCCTCTTATTCCCGGCATCTGATTCCCGGCCTCTGATTCCCGGCCTCTGATTCCCCGCTTCTGATTCTGATTCCCTGCCTCTGATTCCCCATCTCTGATTCCGCACATCTGATTCCCTGCCTCTGATTCCCCACTTCTGATTCCCCATATCTGATTCCCCGCCTCTGTTTCCCCGCCTCTGATTCCCCGCCTCTGTTTCCCCATATCTAATTCCCCGCCTCTGATTACCCAACTCTGATTCCCCGCACTGATTCCCCAGCTCTGAATCCCCACCTCAGATTCCCCGCATCTGATTCCCTGCCTCTGAATCGCCACCTCTGATTCCCTGCCTCTGATTCCCAACCTCTGATTCCCCTCCTCTGATTCCCCATATCTGATTCCCCGCCTCCGTTTCCCTGCCTCTGATTCCCCGCCTCTGTTTCCCCATATCTGATTCCCCGCCTCTGATTCCCCATCTCTGATTCCCCTCCTCTGATTCCCCAGCTCTGATTCCCCGCCTCTGATTCCCCGCGTCTGATTCCCAGCCTCTGATTCCCCATGTCTTATTCCCCGCCTCTGATTCGCCATCTCTGATTCATCGCCTCTGATTCCCCACCTCTGATTCCCCATATCTGATTCCCCACCTATGTTTCCCCGCCCCTGATGCCCCGCCTCTGATTCCATGCCTCTGATTCCCAACCTCTGATTCCCCTCCTCTGTTTCCCCGCCTCTGATTCCCTGCCTCTGTTTCCTCATATCTGATTCCCCGCCTCTGATTCCCCAACACTGATTCCCCACCTCTGATTCCCCAGGTCTGATTCACCACCTCTGATTCCCCGCGTCTGATTCCCCGCCTCTGATTCCCCATCTCTGATTCCCTATCTCTGATTCCCCAATTCTGATTCCCCGCCTTTGATTCCCTGCCTCTGATTCCCAACCTCTGATTCTCCACCTCTGATTCCCCATATCTGATTCCCCGCCTCTGTTTCCCCGCCTCTTATTCCCCTCCTCTGTTTCCCCATATCTGATTCCCGGCCTCTCATTCCCCAGCTCCGATTCCCCGCCTCTGATTCCCCATGTCTGATTCCCCGCCGCTGATTCCCCAACTCTGATAGCCCGCCTCTGATTCCCCAGCTCTGATTCCCCGCCTCTGATTCCCCGCGTCTGAATCCCTGCCTCTGATTCCCCGCCTCTGATTCACCATCTCTGATTCACCACCTCTGATCCCCCGCCTCTGATTCCCCATGTCTGATTCACCGCCTCTGTTTCCCCACCTCTGATTCCCCGCCTCTGATTCCCCAGCTCTGATTCCCCGCATCTGATTCCCTGCCTCTGAATCCCCACCGCTATTCCCTGCCTCTGATTCCCAACCTCTGATTCCCCTCCTCTGATTCCCCATATCTGATTACCTGCCTCCATTTCCCTGCCTCTGATTCCCCGCCTCTGTTACCCCATATCTGATTCCCCGCCTCTGATTCCCCAACTCTGATCCTGCACATCTGATTCCCTGCCTCTTATACCCCACCTCTAATTCCCGGCCTCTGATTCCCGGCCTCTGTTTCCCCGCCTCTGATTCCCCGCCTCTGATTCCCCAGCTCTGATTCCCCGCATCTGATTCCCTGCCTCTGAATCCCCACCGCTATTCCCTGCCTCTGATTCCCCACCTCTGTTTCCCCATATCTGATTCCCTGCATCTGATTCCCCACGTCTGATTCCCTGCCTGTGATTCCCTGCCTCTTATTCCCCGCCTCTGATTCCCCGCATCTGATTCCCTGCCTCTGAATCCCCACCTTGATTCCCTGCCTCTGATTCCCAACCTCTGATTCCCCTCCTCTGATTCCCCATATCTGATTCCCCACCTCCATTTCCCTGCCTCTGATTCCCCGCCTCTGTTACCCAATATCTGATTCTCCGCCTCTGATTCCCCAACTCTGTTTCTGCACATCTGATTCCCTGCCTCTTATTCCCCACCTCTAATTCCCGGCCTCTGATTCCCGGCCTATGATACCCTACCTCTGATTCTCCATATCTGATTCCCCGCCTCTGTTTCCCCGCCTCTGATTCCCCGCCTCTGTTTCCCCATATCTGATTCCCCGCCTCTGATTCCCCAACTCTGATTCCCCACCTCTGATTCCCCAGGTCTGATTCCCCGCCTCTGATTCCACGTGTTTGATTACCTGCCTCTGATTCCCCGCCTCTGCTTCCCCATCTCTGATTCACCGCCTTTGATTCGCCACCTCTGATTTCCCATATGTGATTCCCCTCCTCTGTTTCCCCGCCTCTGATTCCCCGCCTCTGATTCCCCATATCTCATTCCCCGCCTCTGATTCCCCGCATCTGATTCCCTGCCTCTGAATCCCCACCTCTGATTCCCTGCCTCTGATTCCCAACCTCTGATTCCCCTCCTCTGATTCCCCATATCTGATTCCCCGCCTCCGTTTCCCTGCCTCTGATTAACCGCCTCTGTTTCCCCATATCTGATTCCCCGCCTCTGATTCCCCAACTCTGATTCCCCGCCTCTGATTCCCCAGCTCTGATTCCCCGCCTCTGATTCCCCGCGTCTGATTCCCAGCCTCTGATTCCCCATGTCTGATTTCCTGCCTCTGATTCCCCGCCTCTGATTCGCCATCTCTGATTCATCGCCTCTGATTCCCCACCTCTGATTCCCCATATCTTATTCCCCACCTATGTATCCCCGCCTCTGATTCCCCGCCTCTGATTCCCCATCTCTGATTCCCGGACTCTGATTCCCCACCTCTGATTCCCTATCTCTGATTCCACACATCCGATTCCCTGCCTCTGATTCCCCGCCTCTGATGCCCCGCCTCTGATTCCCAATCTCTGATTCCCCTCCTCTGATTCCCCATATCTGATTCCCCGCCTCCGTTTCCCTGCCTCTGATTCCCCGCCTCTGTTTCCCCATATCTGATTCCCCGCCTCTGATTCCCCAACTCTGATTCCCCGCCTCTGATTCCCCAGCTCTGATTCCCCGCCTCTGATTCCCCGCGTCTGATTCCCAGCCTCTGATTCCCCTCCTCTGATACCCCAGCTCTGATTCACCACCTCTGATTCCCCGCGTCTGATTCCCCGCCTCTGATTCCCCATCTCTGATTCCCTATCTCTGATTCCCCAATTCTGATTCCCCGCCTTTGATTCCCTGCCTCTGATTCCCAACCTCTGATTCCCCACCTCTGATTCCCCATATCTGATTCCCCGCCTCTGTTTCCCCGCCTCTTATTCCCCGCCTCTGTTTCCCCATGTCTGATTCCCGGCCTCTCATTCCCCAGCTCTGATTCCCCTCCTCTGATTCCCCATATCTGATTCCCCGCCGCTGATTCCCCAACTCTGATACCCCAGCTCTGATTCCCCGCCTCTGATTCCCCGCGTCTGAATCCCTGCCTCTGATTCCCCGCCTCTGATTCCCCATCTCTGATTCACCACCTCTGATCCCCCGCCTCTGATTCCCCATGTCTGATTCACCGCCTCTGTTTCCCCACCTCTGATTCCCCGCCTCTGATTCCCCATATCTGATTCCCCGCCTCTGATTCCCCAACTCTGATTCCCCGCCTGTGATTCGCCAGCTATGATTCCCCGCCTCTGATTCCCCACGTCTGATTCCCTGCCTGTGATTCCCTGCCTCTTATTCCCCGCCTCTGATTCCCCGCATCTGATTCCCAACCTCTGATTCCCCTCCTCTGATTCCCCATATCTGATTCCCCGCCTCCATTTCCCTGCCTCTGATTCCCCGCCTCTGTTACCCCATATCTGATTCCCCGCCTCTGATTCCCCAACTCTGATTCTGCACATCTGATTCCCTGCCTCTTATTCCCCACCTCTAATTCCAGGCCTCTGATTCCCGGCCTCTGATTCCCCACCTCTGATTCTCCATATCTGATTCGCCGCCTCTGTTTCCCCGCCTCTGATTCCCCGCCTCTGTTTCCCCATATCTGATTCCCCGCCTCTGATTCCCCAACTCTGATTCCCCGCCTCTGATTCCCCAGGTCTGATTCCCCGCCTCTGATTCCACGTGTTTGATTACCTGCCTCTGATTCCCCGCCTCTGCTTCCCCATCTCTGATTCACCGCCTTTGATTCGCCACCACTGATTCCCCATATGTGATTCCCCGCCTCCGTTTCCCCGCCTCTGATTCCCCGCCTCTGATTCCCCATATCTCATTCCCCGCCTCTGATTCCCCGCATCTGATTCCCTGCCTCTGAATCCCCACCTCTGATTCCCTGCCTCTGATTCCCCACCTCTGATTCCCGGCCTCTGATTCCCGGCCTCTGATTCCCGACCTCTCATTCCCGGCCTCTGATTCCCGGCCTCTGATTCCCGGCCTCTGATTCCCCGCCTCTGATTCCCCGACTCTGATTCCCTGCCTCTGATTCCCCATCTCTGATTCTGCACATCTGATTCCCTGCCTCTTATTCCCCACCTCTGATTCCCGGCCTCTGATTCCCGGCCTCTGATTCCCGGCCTCTCATTCCCGGCCTCTCATTCCCGGGCTCTCATTCCCGGCCTCTGATTCCCCGCCTCTGATTCCCCGCCTCTGTTTCCCTGCCTCTGATTCCCCATCTCTGATTCCGCACATCTGATTCCCTGCCTCTGATTCCCTGCCTCTGATTCCCTGCCTCTGATTCCCTGCCTCTGATTCCCAACCTCTGATTCCCCACCTCTGATTCCCCATATCTGATTCCCCGCCTCTGTTTCCCCATATCTGATTCCCCGCCTCTGATTCCCCAACTTTGATTCCCCACCTCTGATCCCCAGCTCTGATTCCCCACCTCTGATTCCCCATATCCGATTCCCCGCCTCTGTTTCCCCGCCTCTGATTCCCCTCCTCTGTTTCCCCATATCTGATTCCCCGTCTTTGATTCGCCACCTCTGATTCCCCATATGTGATTCCCCGCCTCTGTTTCCCCGCCTCTGATTCCCCGCCTCTGATACCCCATATCTCATTCCCCGCCTCTGATTCCCCATATCTGATTCCCGGACTCTGATTCCCCACCTCTGATTCCCGGCCTCTTATTCCCGGCATCTGATTCCCGGCCTCTGATTCCCGGCCTCTGATTCCCCGCTTCTGATTCTGATTCCCTGCCTCTGATTCCCCATCTCTGATTCCGCACATCTGATTCCCTGCCTCTGATTCCCCACTTCTGATTCCCCATATCTGATTCCCCGCCTCTGTTTCCCCGCCTCTGATTCCCCGCCTCTGTTTCCCCATATCTAATTCCCCGCCTCTGATTACCCAACTCTGATTCCCCGCACTGATTCCCCAGCTCTGAATCCCCACCTCAGATTCCCCGCATCTGATTCCCTGCCTCTGAATCGCCACCTCTGATTCCCTGCCTCTGATTCCCAACCTCTGATTCCCCTCCTCTGATTCCCCATATCTGATTCCCCGCCTCCGTTTCCCTGCCTCTGATTCCCCGCCTCTGTTTCCCCATATCTGATTCCCCGCCTCTGATTCCCCATCTCTGATTCCCCTCCTCTGATTCCCCAGCTCTGATTCCCCGCCTCTGATTCCCCGCGTCTGATTCCCAGCCTCTGATTCCCCATGTCTTATTCCCCGCCTCTGATTCGCCATCTCTGATTCATCGCCTCTGATTCCCCACCTCTGATTCCCCATATCTGATTCCCCACCTATGTTTCCCCGCCCCTGATGCCCCGCCTCTGATTCCATGCCTCTGATTCCCAACCTCTGATTCCCCTCCTCTGTTTCCCCGCCTCTGATTCCCTGCCTCTGTTTCCTCATATCTGATTCCCCGCCTCTGATTCCCCAACACTGATTCCCCACCTCTGATTCCCCAGGTCTGATTCACCACCTCTGATTCCCCGCGTCTGATTCCCCGCCTCTGATTCCCCATCTCTGATTCCCTATCTCTGATTCCCCAATTCTGATTCCCCGCCTTTGATTCCCTGCCTCTGATTCCCAACCTCTGATTCTCCACCTCTGATTCCCCATATCTGATTCCCCGCCTCTGTTTCCCCGCCTCTTATTCCCCTCCTCTGTTTCCCCATATCTGATTCCCGGCCTCTCATTCCCCAGCTCCGATTCCCCGCCTCTGATTCCCCATGTCTGATTCCCCGCCGCTGATTCCCCAACTCTGATAGCCCGCCTCTGATTCCCCAGCTCTGATTCCCCGCCTCTGATTCCCCGCGTCTGAATCCCTGCCTCTGATTCCCCGCCTCTGATTCACCATCTCTGATTCACCACCTCTGATCCCCCGCCTCTGATTCCCCATGTCTGATTCACCGCCTCTGTTTCCCCACCTCTGATTCCCCGCCTCTGATTCCCCAGCTCTGATTCCCCGCATCTGATTCCCTGCCTCTGAATCCCCACCGCTATTCCCTGCCTCTGATTCCCAACCTCTGATTCCCCTCCTCTGATTCCCCATATCTGATTACCTGCCTCCATTTCCCTGCCTCTGATTCCCCGCCTCTGTTACCCCATATCTGATTCCCCGCCTCTGATTCCCCAACTCTGATTCTGCACATCTGATTCCCTGCCTCTTATACCCCACCTCTAATTCCCGGCCTCTGATTCCCGGCCTCTGTTTCCCCGCCTCTGATTCCCCGCCTCTGATTCCCCAGCTCTGATTCCCCGCATCTGATTCCCTGCCTCTGAATCCCCACCGCTATTCCCTGCCTCTGATTCCCCACCTCTGTTTCCCCATATCTGATTCCCTGCATCTGATTCCCCACGTCTGATTCCCTGCCTGTGATTCCCTGCCTCTTATTCCCCGCCTCTGATTCCCCGCATCTGATTCCCTGCCTCTGAATCCCCACCTTGATTCCCTGCCTCTGATTCCCAACCTCTGATTCCCCTCCTCTGATTCCCCATATCTGATTCCCCACCTCCATTTCCCTGCCTCTGATTCCCCGCCTCTGTTACCCAATATCTGATTCCCCGCCTCTGATTCCCCAACTCTGTTTCTGCACATCTGATTCCCTGCCTCTTATTCCCCACCTCTAATTCCCGGCCTCTGATTCCCGGCCTCTGATACCCTACCTCTGATTCTCCATATCTGATTCCCCGCCTCTGTTTCCCCGCCTCTGATTCCCCGCCTCTGTTTCCCCATATCTGATTCCCCGCCTCTGATTCCCCAACTCTGATTCCCCACCTCTGATTCCCCAGGTCTGATTCCCCGCCTCTGATTCCACGTGTTTGATTACCTGCCTCTGATTCCCCGCCTCTGCTTCCCCATCTCTGATTCACCGCCTTTGATTCGCCACCTCTGATTTCCCATATGTGATTCCCCTCCTCTGTTTCCCCGCCTCTGATTCCCCGCCTCTGATTCCCCATATCTCATTCCCCGCCTCTGATTCCCCGCATCTGATTCCCTGCCTCTGAATCCCCACCTCTGATTCCCTGCCTCTGATTCCCAACCTCTGATTCCCCTCCTCTGATTCCCCATATCTGATTCCCCGCCTCCGTTTCCCTGCCTCTGATTAACCGCCTCTGTTTCCCCATATCTGATTCCCCGCCTCTGATTCCCCAACTCTGATTCCCCGCCTCTGATTCCCCAGCTCTGATTCCCCGCCTCTGATTCCCCGCGTCTGATTCCCAGCCTCTGATTCCCCATGTCTGATTTCCTGCCTCTGATTCCCCGCCTCTGATTCGCCATCTCTGATTCATCGCCTCTGATTCCCCACCTCTGATTCCCCATATCTTATTCCCCACCTATGTATCCCCGCCTCTGATTCCCCGCCTCTGATTCCCCATCTCTGATTCCCGGACTCTGATTCCCCACCTCTGATTCCCTATCTCTGATTCCACACATCCGATTCCCTGCCTCTGATTCCCCGCCTCTGATGCCCCGCCTCTGATTCCCAATCTCTGATTCCCCTCCTCTGATTCCCCATATCTGATTCCCCGCCTCCGTTTCCCTGCCTCTGATTCCCCGCCTCTGTTTCCCCATATCTGATTCCCCGCCTCTGATTCCCCAACTCTGATTCCCCGCCTCTGATTCCCCAGCTCTGATTCCCCGCCTCTGATTCCCCGCGTCTGATTCCCAGCCTCTGATTCCCCATGTCTTATTCCCCGCCTCTGATTCGCCATCTCTGATTCATCGCCTCTGATTCCCCACCTCTGATTCCCCATATCTGATTCCCACCTATGTTTCCCCGCCTCTGATGCCCCGCCTCTGATTCCATGCCTCTGATTCCCAACCTCTGATTCCCCACCTCTGATTCCCCATATCTGATTCCCCGCCTCTGTTTCCCCTCCTCTGATTCCCTGCCTCTGTTTCCTCATATCGGATTCCCCGCCTCTGATTCCCCAAAACTGATTCCCCTCCTCTGATTCCCCAGCTCTGATTCACCACCTCTGATTCCCCACGTCTGATTCCCCGCCTCTGATTCCCCATCTCTGATTCCCTATCTCTGATTCCCCAATTCTGATTCCCCGCCTTTGATTCCCTGCCTCTGATTCCCAACCTCTGATTCCCCACCTCTGATTCCCCATATCTGATTCCCCGCCTCTGTTTCCCCGCCTCTTATTCCCCTCCTCTGTTTCCCCATATCTGATTCCCGGCCTCTCATTCCCAAGCTCTGATTCCCCGCCTCTGATTCCCCATATCTGATTCCCCGCCGCTGATTCCCCAACTCTGATTCCCCAGCTCCGATTCCCCGCATCTGATTCCCCACGTCTGAATCCCTGCCTCTGATTCCCCGCCTCTGATTCCCCATCTCTGATTCACCACCTCTGATCCCCCGCCTCTGATTCCCCATGTCTGATTCACCGCCTCTGTTTCCCCACCTCTGATTCCCCGCCTCTGATTCCACATATCTGATTCCCCGCCTCTGATTCCCCAACTCTGATTCCCAGCCTGTGATTCGCCAGCTATGATTCCCCGCCTCTGATTCCCCACGTCTAATTCCCTGCCTGTGATTCCCTGCCTCTTATTCCCCGCCTCTGATTCCCCGCATCTGATTCCCTGCCTCTGAATCCCCACCTCTATTCCCTGCCTCTGATTCCCAACCTCTGATTCCCCTCCTCTGATTCCCCATATCTGATTCCCCGCCTCCATTTCCCTGCCTCTGATTCCCCGCCTCTGTTACCCCATATCTGATTCCCCGCCTCTGATTCCCCAACTCTGATTCTGCACATCTGATTCCCTGCCTCTTATTCCCCACCTCTAATTCCCGGCCTCTGATTCCCGGCCTCTGATTCCCCACCTCTGATTCTCCATATCTTATTCCCCGCCTCTGTTTCCCCGCCTCTGATTCCCCACCTCTGTTTCCCCATATCTGATTCCCCGCCTCTGATTCCCCAACTCTGATTCCCCGCCTCTGATTCCCCATCTCTGATTCACCGCCTTTGATTCGCCACCTCTGATTCCCCATATGTGATTCCCCGCCTCTGTTTCCCCGCCTCTGATTCCCCGCCTCTGATTCCCCATATCTCATTCCCCGCCTCTGATTCCCCGCATCTGATTCCCTGCCTCTGAATCCCCACCTCTGATTCCCTGCCTCTGATTCCCAACCTCTGATTCCCCTCCTCTGATTCCCCATATCTGATTCCCCGCCTCCGTTTCCCTGCCTCTGATTGCCCGCCTCTGTTTCCCCATATCTGATTCCCCGCCTCTGATTCCCCAACTCTGATTCCCCGCCTCTGATTCCCCAGCTCTGATTCCCCGCCTCTGATTCCCCGCGTCTGATTCCCAGCCTCTGATTCCCCATGTCTGATTTCCTGCCTCTGATTCCCCGCCTCTGATTCGCCATCTCTGATTCATCCCCTCTGATTCCCCACCTCTGATTCCCCATATCTTATTCCCCACCTATGTTTCCCCGCCTCTGATTCCCCGCCTCTGATTCCCCATCTCTGATTCCCAGACTCTGATTCCCCACCTCTGATTCCCTATCTCTGATTCTGCACATCCGATTCCCTGCCTCTGATTCCCCGCCTCTGATTCCCCACCTCTGATTCCCCACCTCTGATTCCCCATATCTGATTCCCCGCCTCTGTTTCCCCGCCTCTGATTCCCTGCCTCTGTTTCCTCATATCTGATTCCCCGCCTCTGATTCCCCAACACTGATTCCCCGCCTCTGATTCCCCAGCTCTGATTCACCACCTCTGATTCCCCGCGTCTGATTCCCCGCTTCTGATTCCCGGCCTCTTATTCCCCACCTCTGATTCCCGGCCTCTGATTCCCGGCCTCTGATTCCCGAACTCTCATTCCCGGCCTCTGATTCCCGGCCTCTGATTCCCCGCCTCTGATTCCCCGCCTCTGATTCCCTGCCTCTGATTCCCCATCTCTGATTCCGCACATCTGATTCCCTGCCTCTGATTCCCCGCCTCTGATTCCCTGCCTCTGATTCCCTGCCTCTGATTCCCAACCTCTGATTCCCCACCTCTGATTCCCCATAACTGATTCCCCGCCTCTGTTTCCCCGCCTCTGATTCCCCGCCTCTGTTTCCCCATATCTGATTCCCCGCCTCTGATTCCCCAACTCTGATTCCCCAACTCTGATCCCCAGCTCTGATTCCCCGCCTCTGATTCCCCGTGTTTGATTCCCTGCCTCTGATTCCCTGCCTCTGATTCCCAACCTCTGATTCCCCACCTCTGATTCCCCATATCTGATTCCCCGCCTCTGTTTCCCCGCCTCTGATTCCCCGCCTCTGTTTCCCCATATCTGATTCCCCGCCTTTGATTGGCCACCTCTGAATCCCCATATGTGATTCCCCGCCTCTGTTTCCCCGCATCTGATTCCCCACCTCTGATTCCCCATATCTCATTCCCCGCCTCTGATTCCCCATATCTGATTCCCTGACTCTGATTCCCCACCTCTGATTCCCGTACTCTTTTTCCCGGCATCTGATTCCCGGCATCTGATTCCCGGCCTCTGATTCCCGGCCTCTGATTCCCCGCTTCTGATTCTGATTCCCTGCCTCTGATTCCCAACCTCTGATTCCCCTCCTCTGATTCCCCATATCTGATTCCCCGCCTCCGTTTCCCTGACTCTGATTGCCCGCCTCTCTTTCCCCATATCTGATTCCCCGCCTCTGATTCCCCAACTCTGATTCCCCGCCTCTGATTCCCCAGCTCTGATTCCCCGCCTCTGATTCCCCGCGTCTGATTCCCAGCCTCTGATTCCCCATGTCTGATTTCCTGCCTCTGATTCCCCGCCTCTGATTCGCCATCTCTGATTCATCGCCTCTGATTCCCCACCTCTGATTCCCCATATCTGATTCCCCACCTATGTTTCCCCGCCTCTGATGCCCCACCTCTGATTCCATGCCTCTGATTCCCAACCTCTGATTCCCCACCTCTGATTCCCCATATCTGATTCCCGCCTCTGTTTCCCCGCCTCTGATTCCCTGCCTCTGTTTCCTCATATCTGATTCCCCGCCTCTGATTCCCCAACACTGATTCCCCGCCTCTGATTCCCCAGCTCTGATTCAACACCTCTGATTCCCCGCGTCTGATTCCCCGCCTCTGATTCCCCATCTCTGATTCCCTATCTCTGATTCCCCAATTCTGATTCCCCACCTTTGATTCCCTGCCTCTGATTCCTAACCTCTGATTCCCCACCTCTGATTCCCCGCCACTGTTTCCCCGCCTCTAATTCCCCGCCTCTGTTTCCCCATATCTGATTCCCGGCCTCTCATTCCCCAGCTCTGATTCCCCGCCTCTGATTCCCCATATCTGATTCCCCGCCGCTGATTCCCCAACTCTGATAGCCCGCCTCTGATTCCCCAGCTCTGATTCCCCGCCTCTGATTCCCCGCGTCTGAATCCCTGCCTCTGATTCCCCGCCTCTGATTCCCCATATCTCATTCCCCGCCTCTGATTCCCCGCATCTGATTCCCTGCCTCTGAATCCCCACCTCTGATTCCCTGCCTCTGATTCCCAACCTCTGATTCCCCTCCTCTGATTCCCCATATCTGATTCCCCGCCTCCGTTTCCCTGCCTCTGATTAACCGCCTCTGTTTCCCCATATCTGATTCCCCGCCTCTGATTCCCCAACTCTGATTCCCCGCCTCTGATTCCCCAGCTCTGATTCCCCGCCTCTGATTCCCCGCGTCTGATTCCCAGCCTCTGATTCCCCATGTCTGATTTCCTGCCTCTGATTCACCGCCTCTGATTCGCCATCTCTGATTCATCGCCTCTGATTCCCCACCTCTGATTCCCCATATCTTATTCACCACATATGTTTCCCCGCCTCTGATTCCCCGCCTCTGATTCCCCATCTCTGATTCCCGGACTCTGATTCCCCACCTCTGATTCCCTATCTCTGATTCCACACATCCGATTCCCTGCCTCTGATTCCCCGCCTCTGATGCCCCGCCTCTGATACCCAATCTCTGATTCCCCTCCTCTGATTCCCCATATCTGATTCCCCGCCTCCGTTTCGCTGCCTCTGATTCCCCGCCTCTGTTTCCCCATATCTGATTCCCCGCCTCTGATTCCCCAACTCTGATTCCCCGCCTCTGATTCCCCAGCTCTGATTCCCCGCCTCTGATTCCCCGCGTCTGATTCCCAGCCTCTGATTCCCCATGTCTTATTCCCCGCCTCTGATTCGCCATCTCTGATTCATCGCCTCTGATTCCCCACCTCTGATTCCCCATATCTGATTCCCACCTATGTTTCCCCGCATCTGATGCCCCGCCTCTGATTCCATGCCTCTGATTCCCAACCTCTGATTCCCCACCTCTGATTCCCCATATCTGATTCCCCGCCTCTGTTTCCCCTCCTCTGATTCCCTGCCTCTGTTTCCTCATATCGGATTCCCCGCCTCTGATTCCCCAAAACTGATTCCCCTCCTCTGATTCCCCAGCTCTGATTCACCACCTCTGATTCCCCACGTCTGATTCCCCGCCTCTGATTCCCCATCTCTGATTCCCTATCTCTGATTCCCCAATTCTGATTCCCCGCCTTTGATTCCCTGCCTCTGATTCCCAACCTCTGATTCCCCACCTCTGATTCCCCATATCTGATTCCCCGCCTCTGTTTCCCCGCCTCTTATTCCCCGCCTCTGTTTCCCCATATCTGATTCCCGGCCTCTCATTCCCAAGCTCTGATTCCCCGCCTCTGATTCCCCATATCTGATTCCCCGCCGCTGATTCCCCAACTCTGATTCCCCAGCTCCGATTCCCCGCCTCTGATTCCCCACGTCTGAATCCCTGCCTCTGATTCCCCGCCTCTGATTCCCCATCTCTGATTCACCACCTCTGATACCCCGCCTCTGATTCCCCATGTCTGATTCACCGCCTCTGTTTCCCCACCTCTGATTCCCCGCCTCTGATTCCACATATCTGATTCCCCGCCTCTGATTCCCCAACTCTGATTCCCAGCCTGTGATTCGCCAGCTATGATTCCCCGCCTCTGATTCCCCACGTCTAATTCCCTGCCTGTGATTCCCTGCCTCTTATTCCCCGCCTCTGATTCCCCAGGTCTGATTCCCCGCCTCTGATTCCACGTGTTTGATTACCTGCCTCTGATTCCCCGCCTCTGCTTCCCCATCTCTGATTCACCGCCTTTGATTCGCCACCTCTGATTCCCCATATGTGATTCCCCGCCACTGTTTCCCCGCCTCTGATTCCCCACCTCTGATTCCCCATATCTCATTCCCCGCCTCTGATTCCCCGCATCTGATTCCCTGCCTCTGAATCCCCACCTCTGATTCCCTGCCTCTGATTCCCAACCTCTGATTCCCCTCCTCTGATTCCCCATATCTGATTCCCCGCCTCCGTTTCCCTGCCTCTGATTGCCCGCCTCTCTTTCCCCATATCTGATTCCCCGCCTCTGATTCCCCAACTCTGATTCCCCGCCTCTGATTCCCCAGCTCTGATTCCCCGCCTCTGATTCCCCGCGTCTGATTCCCAGCCTCTGATTCCCCATGTCTGATTTCCTGCCTCTGATTCCCCGCCTCTGATTCGCCATCTCCGATTCATCCCCTCTGATTCCCCACCTCTGATTCCCCATATCTTATTCCCCACCTATGTTTCCCCCCTCTGATTCCCCGCCTCTGATTCCCCATCTCTGATTCCCAGACTCTGATTCCCCACCTCTGATTCCCTATCTCTGATTCTGCACATCCGATTCCCTGCCTCTGATTCCCCGCCTCTGATTCCCCACCTCTGATTCCCCACCTCTGATTCCCCATATCTGATTCCCCGCCTCTGTTTCCCCGCCTCTGATTCCCTGCCTCTGTTTCCTCATATCTGATTCCCCGCCTCTGATTCCCCAACACTGATTCCCCGCCTCTGATTCCCCAGCTCTGATTCACCACCTCTGATTCCCCGCGTCTGATTCCCCGCTTCTGATTCCCGGCCTCTTATTCCCCACCTCTGATTCCCGGCCTCTGATTCCCGGCCTCTGATTCCCGAACTCTCATTCCCGGCCTCTGATTCCCGGCCTCTGATTCCCCGCCTCTGATTCCCCGCCTCTGATTCCCTGCCTCTGATTCCCCATCTCTGATTCCGCACATCTGATTCCCTGCCTCTGATTCCCCGCCTCTGATTCCCTGCCTCTGATTCCCTGCCTCTGATTCCCAACCTCTGATTCCCCACCTCTGATTCCCCATAACTGATTCCCCGCCTCTGTTTCCCCGCCTCTGATTCCCCGCCTCTGTTTCCCCATATCTGATTCCCCGCCTCTGATTCCCCAACTCTGATTCCCCACCTCTGATCCCCAGCTCTGATTCCCCGCCTCTGATTCCCCGTGTTTGATTCCCTGCCTCTGATTCCCTGCCTCTGATTCCCAACCTCTGATTCCCCACCTCTGATTCCCCATATCTGATTCCCCGCCTCTGTTTCCACGCCTCTGATTCCCCGCCTCTGTTTCCCCATATCTGATTCCCCGCCTTTGATTGGCCACCTCTGAATCCCCATATGTGATTCCCCGCCTCTGTTTCCCCGCATCTGATTCCCCACCTCTGATTCCCCATATCTCATTCCCCGCCTCTGATTCCCCATATCTGATTCCCTGACTCTGATTCCCCACCTCTGATTCCCGTACTCTTTTTCCCGGCATCTGATTCCCGGCATCTGATTCCCGGCCTCTGATTCCCGGCCTCTGATTCCCCGCTTCTGATTCTGATTCCCTGCCTCTGATTCCCCATCCCTGATTCCGCACATCTGATTCCCGCCTCTGATTCCCCGCCTCTGATTCCCCATATCTCATTCCCCGCCTCAGATTCCCCGCATCTGATTCCCTGCCTCTGAATCCCCATCTCTGATTCCGCACATCTGATTCCCTGCCTCTGATTCCCCACTTCTGATTCCCCATATCTGATTCCCCGCCTCTGTTTCCCCGCCTCTGATTCCCCGCCTCTGTTTCCCCATATCTAATTCCTCGCATCTGATTCCCCAACTCTGATTCCCCGCACTGATTCCCCAGCTCTGAATCCCCGCCTCAGATTCCCCGCATCTGATTCCCTGCCTCTGAATCCCCACCTCTGATTCCCTGCCTCTGATTCCCAACCTCTGATTCCCCTCCTCTGATTCCCCATATCTGATTCCCCGCCTCCGTTTCCCTGCCTCTGATTCCCCGCCTCTGTTTCCCCATATCTGATTCCCCGCCTCTGATTCCCCAACTCTGATTCCCCGCCTCTGATTCCCCAGCTCTGATTCCCCGCCTCTGATTCCCCGCGTCTGATTCCCAGCCTCTGATTCCCCGTCTTATTCCCCGCCTCTGATTCGCCATCTCTGATTCATCGCCTCTGATTCCCCACCTCTGATTCCCCATATCTGATTCCCCACCTATGTTTCCCCGCCTCTGATGCCCCACCTCTGATTCCATGCCTCTGATTCCCAACCTCTGATTCCCCACCTCTGATTCCCCATATCTGATTCCCCGCCTCTGTTTCCCCGCCTCTGATTCCCTGCCTCTGTTTCCTCATATCTGATTCCCCGCCTCTGATTCCCCAACACTGATTCCCCGCCTCTGATTCCCCAGGTCTGATTCACCACCTCTGATTCCCCGCGTCTGATTCCCCGCCTCTGATTCCCCATCTCTGATTCCCTATCTCTGATTCCCCAATTCTGATTCCCCGCCTTTGATTCCCTGCCTCTGATTCCCAACCTCTGATTCCCCACCTCTGATATCCCATATCTGATTCCCCGCCTCTGTTTCCCCGCCTCTTATTCCCCGCCTCTGTTTCCCCATATCTGATTCCCGGCCTCTCATTCCCCAGCTCTGATTCCCCGCCTCTGATTCCCCATATCTGATTCCCCGCCGCTGATTCCCCAACTCAGATAGCCCGCCTCTGATTCCCCAGCTCTTATTCCCCGCCTCTGATTCCCCGCGTCTGAATCCCTGCCTCTGATTCCCCGCCTCTGACTCCCCATCTCTGATTCACCACCTCTGATCCCCCGCCTCTGATTCCCCATGTCTGATTCACCGCCTCTGTTTCCCCACCTCTGATTCCCCGCCTCTGATTCCCCATATCTGATTCCCCGCCTCTGATTCCCCAACTCTGATTCGCCGCCTGTGATTCGCCAGCTATGATTCCCCGCATCTGATTCCCCACGTCTGATTCCCTACCTGTGATTCCCTGCCTCTTATTCCCCGCCTCTGATTCCCCACATCTGATTCCCTGCCTCTGAATCCCCACCTCTGATTCCCTGCCTCTGATTCCCAACCTCTTATTCCCCTCCTCTGATTCCCCATATCTGATTCCCCACCTCCATTTCCCTGCCTCTGATTCCCCGCCTCTGTTACCCAATATCTGATTCCCCGCCTCTGATTCCCCAACTCTGATTCTGCACATCTGATTCCCTGCCTCTTATTCCCCACCTCTAATTCCCGGCCTCTGATTCCCGGCCTCTGATTCCCCACCTCTGATTCTCCATATCTGATTCCCCGCCTCTGTTTCCCCGCCTCTGATTCCCCGCCTCTGTTTCCCCATATCTGATTCACCGCCTTTGATTCGCCACCTCTGATTCCCCATATGTGATTCCCCTCCTCTGTTTCCCCGCCTCTGATTCCCCGCCTCTGATTCCCCATATCTCATTCCCCGCCTCTGATTCCCCGCATCTGATTCCCTGCCTCTGAATCCCCACCTCTGATTCCCTGCCTCTGATTCCCAACCTCTGATTCCCCTCCTCTGATTCCCCATATCTGATTCCTCGCCTCCGTTTCCCTGCCTCTGATTAACCGCCTCTGTTTCCCCATATCTGATTCCGCGCCTCTGATTCCCCAGCTCTGATTCCCCGCCTCTGTTTCCCCGCGTCTGATTCCCAGCCTCTGATTCCCCATGTCTGATTTCCTGCCTCTGATTCCCCGCCTCTGATTCGCCATCTCTGATTCATCACCTCTGATTCCCCACCTCTGATTCCCCATATCTTATTCCCCACCTATGTTTCCCCGCCTCTGATTCCCCGCCTCTGATTCCCCATCTCTGATTCCCGGACTCTGATTCCCCACCTCTGATTCCCTATCTCTGATTCCGCACATCCGATTCCCTGCCTCTGATTCCCCGCCTCTGATGCCCCGCCTCTGATTCCCAACCTCTGATTCCCCTCCTCTGATTCCCCATATCTGATTCCCCGCCTCCGTTTCCCTGCCTCTGATTCCCCGCCTCTGTTTCCCCATATCTGATTCCCCGCCTCTGATTCCCCAACTCTGATTCCCCGCCTCTGATTCCCCAGCTCTGATTCCCCGCCTCTGATTCCCCGCGTCTGATTCCCAGCCTCTGATTCCCCATGTCTTATTCCCCGCCTCTGATTCCCCGCCTCTGATTCGCCATCTCTGATTCATCGCCTCTGATTCCCCACCTCTGATTCCCCATATCTGATTCCCACCTATGTTTCCCCGCCTCTGATGCCCCGCCTCTGATTCCATGCCTCTGATTCCCAACCTCTGATTCCCCACCTCTGATTCCCCATATCTGATTCCCCGCCTCTGTTTCCCCGCCTCTGATTCCCTGCCTCTGTTTCCTCATATCTGATTCCCCGCCTCTGATTCCCCAACACTGATTCCCCTCCTCTGATACCCCAGCTCTGATTCACCACCTCTGATTCCCCGCATCTGATTCCCCACCTCTGATTCCCCATCTCTGATTCCCTATCTCTGATTCCCCAATTCTGATTCCCCGCCTTTGATTCCCTGCCTCTGATTCCCAACCTCTGATTCCCCACCTCTGATTCCCCAGCTCTGATTCCCCGCCTCTGATTCCCCGCGTCTGAATCCCTGCCTCTGATTCCCCGCCTCTGATTCCCCATCTCTGATTCACCACCTCTGATCCCCCGCCTCTGATTCCCCATGTCTGATTCACCGCCTCTGTTTCCCCACCTCTGATTCCCCGCCTCTGATTCCCCATATCTGATTCCCCGCCTCTGATTCCCTGACTCTGTTTCCCCGCCTCTGATTCCCCGCCTCTGATTCCCCATATCTCATTCCCCGCCTCTGATTCCCCGCATCTGATTCCCTGCCTCTGAATCCCCACCTCTGATTCCCTGCCTCTGATTCCCAACCTCTGATTCCCCTCCTCTGATTCCCCATATCTGATTCCCCGCCTCCGTTTCCCTGCCTCTGATTCCCCGCCTCTGTTTCCCCATATCTGATTCCCCGCCTCTGATTCCCCAACTCTGATTCCCCGCCTCTGATTCCCCAGCTCTGATTCCCCGCCTCTGATTCCCCGCGTCTGATTCCCAGCCTCTGATTCCCCATGTCTTATTCCCCGCCTCTGATTCCCCGCCTCTGATTCGCCATCTCTGATTCATCGCCTCTGATTCCCCACCTCTGATTCCCCATATCTGATTCCCACCTATGTTTCCCCGCCTCTGATGCTCCACCTCTGATTCCATGCCTCTGATTCCCAACCTCTGATTCCCCACCTCTGATTCCCCATATCTGATTCCCCGCCTCTGTTTCCCCGCCTCTGATTCCCTGCCTCTGTTTCCTCATATCTGATTCCCCGCCTCTGATTCCCCAACACTGATTCCCCTCCTCTGATACCCCAGCTCTGATTCACCACCTCTGATTCCCCGCGTCTGATTCCCCGCCTCTGATTCCCCATCTCTGATTCCCTATCTCTGATTCCCCAATTCTGATTCCCCGCCTTTGATTCCCTGCCTCTGATTCCCAACCTCTGATTCCCAACCTCTGATTCCCCATATCTGATTCCCCGCCTCTGTTTCCCCTCCTCTTATTCTCCGCCTCTGTTTCCCCATATCTGATTCCCGGCCTCTCATTCCCCAACTCTGATTCCCCGCCTCTGATTCCCCATATCTCATTCCCCGCCGCTGATTCCCCAACTCTGATTCCCCAGCTCTGATTCCCCGCCTCTGATTCCCCGCGTCTGAATCCCTGACTCTGATTCCCCGCCTCTGATTCCCCATCTCAGATTCACCACCTCTGATCCCCCGCCTCTGATACCCCATGTCTGATTCACCGCCTCTGTTTCCCCACCTCTGATTCCCCGCCTCTGATTCCCCATATCTGATTCCCCGCCTCTGATTCCCCAACTCTGATTCCCCGCCTGTGATTCGCCAGCTATGATTCCCCGCCTCTGATTCGGCACGTCTGATTCCCTGCCTGTGATTCCCTGCCTCTTATTCCCCGCCTCTGATTCCCCGCATCTGATTCCCAACCTCTGATTCCCCTCCTCTTATTCCCCATATCTGATTCCCCACCTCCATTTCCCTGCCTCTGATTCCCCGCCTCTGTTACCCCATATCTGATTCCCCGCCTCTGATTCCCCAACTCTGATTCTGCACATCTGATTCCCTGCCTCTTATTCCCCACCTCTAATTCCCGGCCTCTGATTCCCGGCCTCTGATTCCCCACCTCTGATTCTCCATATCTGATTCCCCGCCTCTGTTTCCCCGCCTCTGATTCCCCGCCTCTGTTTCCCCATATCTGATTCCCCGCCTCTGATTCCCCAACTCTGATTCCCCGCCTCTGATTCCCCGCCTCTGATTCCCCATATCTCATTCCCCGCCTCTGATTCCCCGCATCTGATTCCCTGCCTCTGAATCCCCACCTCTGATTCCCTGCCTCTGATTCCCAACCTCTGATTCCCCTCCTCTGATTCCCCATATCTGATTCCCCGCCTCCGTTTCCCTGCCTCTGATTGCCCGCCTCTGTTTCCCCATATCTGATTCCCCGCCTCTGATTCCCCAACTCTGATTCCCCGCCTCTGATTCCCCAGCTCTGATTCCCCGCCTCTGATTCCCCGCGTCTGATTCCCAGCCTCTGATTCCCCATGTCTGATTTCCTGCCTCTGATTCCCCGCCTCTGATTCGCCATCTCTGATTCATCCCCTCTGATTCCCCACCTCTGATTCCCCATATCTTATTCCCCACCTATGTTTCCCCGCCTCTGATTCCCCGCCTCTGATTCCCCATCTCTGATTCCCAGACTCTGATTCCCCACCTCTGATTCCCTATCTCTGATTCCCCGCATCTGATTCCCTGCCTCTGAATCCCCACCTCTGATTCCCTGCCTCTGATTCCCAACCTCTGATTCCCCTCCTCTGATTCCCCATATCTGATTCCCCGCCTCCGTTTCCCTGCCTCTGATTGCCCGCCTCTGTTTCCCCATATCTGATTCCCCGCCTCTGATTCCCCAACTCTGATTCCCCGCCTCTGATTCCCCAGCTCTGATTCCCCGCCTCTGATTCCCCGCGTCTGATTCCCAGCCTCTGATTCCCCATGTCTGATTTCCTGCCTCTGATTCCCCGCCTCTGATTCGCCATCTCTGATTCATCCCCTCTGATTCCCCACCTCTGATTCCCCATATCTTATTCCCCACCTATGTTTCCCCGCCTCTGATTCCCCGCCTCTGATTCCCCATCTCTGATTCCCAGACTCTGATTCCCCACCTCTGATTCCCTATCTCTGATTCTGCACATCCGATTCCCTGCCTCTGATTCCCCGCCTCTGATTCCCCACCTCTGATTCCCCACCTCTGATTCCCCATATCTGATTCCCCGCCTCTGTTTCCCCGCCTCTGATTCCCTGCCTCTGTTTCCTCATATCTGATTCCCCGCCTCTGATTCCCCAACACTGATTCCCCGCCTCTGATTCCCCAGCTCTGATTCACCACCTCTGATTCCCCGCGTCTGATTCCCCGCTTCTGATTCCCGGCCTCTTATTCCCCACTACTGATTCCCGGCCTCTGATTCCCGGCCTCTGATTCCCGAACTCTCATTCCCGGCCTCTTATTCCCGGCCTCTGACTCCCCGCCTCTGATTCCCCGCCTCTGATTCCCTGCCTCTGATTCCCCATCTCTGATTCCGCACATCTGATTCCCTGCCTCTGATTCCCCGCCTCTGATTCCCTGCCTCTGATTCCCTGCCTCTGATTCCCAACCTCTGATTCCCCACCTCTGATTCCCCATAACTGATTCCCCGCCTCTGTTTCCCCGCCTCTGATTCCCCACCTCTGTTTCCCCATATCTGATTCCCCGCCTCTGATTCCCAAACTCTGATTCCCCACCTCTGATCCCCAGCTCTGATTCCCCGCCTCTGATTCCCCGTGTTTGATTCCCTGCCTCTGATTCACTGCCTCTGATTCCCAACCTCTGATTCCCCACCTCTGATTCCCCATATCTGATTCCCCGCCTCTGTTTCCCCGCCTCTGATTCCCCGACTCTGTTTCCCCATATCTGATTCCCCGCCTTTGATTGGCCACCTCTGAATCCCCATATGTGATTCCCCGCCTCTGTTTCCCCGCATCTGATTCCCCACCTCTGATTCCCCATATCTCATTCCCCGCCTCTGATTCCCCATATCTGATTCCCTGACTCTGATTCCCCACCTCTGATTCCCGGCCTCTTTTTCCCGGCATCTGATTCCCGGCATCTGATTCCCGGCCTCTGATTCCCGGCCTCTGATTCCCCGCTTCTGATTCTGATTCCCTGCCTCTGAATCCCCATCCCTGATTCCGCACATCTGATTCCCGCCTCTGATTCCCCGCCTCTGATTCCCCATATCTCATTCCCCGCCTCTGATTCCCCGCATCTGATTCCCTACCTCTGAATCCCCACCTCTGATTCCCTGCCTCTGATTCCCAACCTCTGATTCCCCTCCTCTGATTCCCCATATCTGATTCCCCCCTCCGTTTCCCTGCCTCTGATTGCCCGCCTCTGTTTCCCCATATCTGATTCCCCGCCTCTGATTCCCCAACTCTGATTCCCCGCCTCTGATTCCCCAGCTCTGATTCCCCGCCTCTGATTCCCCGCGTCTGATTCCCAGCCTCTGATTCCCCATGTCTGATTTCCTGCCTCTGATTCCCCGCCTCTGATTCGCCATCTCTGATTCATCGCCTCTGATTCCCCACCTCTGATTCCCCATATCTGATTCCCCACCTATGTTTCCCCGCCTCTGATGCCCCACCTCTGATTCCATGCCTCTGATTCCCAACCTCTGATTCCCCACCTCTGATTCCCCATATCTGATTCCCGCCTCTGTTTCCCCGCCTCTGATTCCCTGCCTCTGTTTCCTCATATCTGATTCCCCGCCTCTGATTCCCCAACACTGATTCCCCGCCTCTGATTCCCCAGCTCTGATTCAACACCTCTGATTCCCCGCGTCTGATTCCCCGCCTCTGATTCCCCATCTCTGATTCCCTATCTCTGATTCCCCAATTCTGATTCCCCGCCTTTGATTCCCTGCCTCTGATTCCTAACCTCTGATTCCCCACCTCTGATTCCCCGCCACTGTTTCCCCGCCTCTTATTCCCCGCCTCTGTTTCCCCATATCTGATTCCCGGCCTCTCATTCCCCAGCTCTGATTCCCCGCCTCTGATTCCCCATATCTGATTCCCCGCCGCTGATTCCCCAACTCTGATAGCCCGCCTCTGATTCCCCAGCTCTGATTCCCCGCCTCTGATTCCCCGCGTCTGAATCCCTGCCTCTGATTCCCCGCCTCTGATTCCCCATCTCTGATTCACCACCTCTGATCCCCCGCCTCTGATTCCCCATGTCTGATTCACCGCCTCTGTTTCCCCACCTCTGATTCCCCGCCTCTGATTCCCCATATCTGATTCCCCGCCTCTGATTCCCTGCCTCTTATTCCCCGCCTCTGATTCCCCGCATCTGATTCCCCACGTCTGATTCCCTGCCTGTGATTCCCTGCCTCTTATTCCCTGCCTCTGATTCCCCGCCTCTGATTCCCCGCATCTGATTCCCTGCCTCTGAATCCCCACCTCTGATTCCCTGCCTCTGATTCCCAACCTCTGATTCCCCTCCTCTGATTCCCCATATCTGATTCCCCACCTCCATTTCCCTGCCTCTGATTCCCCGCCTCTGTTACCAAATATCTGATTCCCCGCCTCTGATTCCCCAACTCTGATTCTGCACATCTGATTCCCTGCCTCTTATTCCCCACCTCTAATTCCCGGCCTCTGATTCCCGGCCTCTGATTCCCCACCTCTGATTCCCCATATCTGATTCCCGGACTCTGATTCCCCACCTCTGATTCCCGGCCTCTGATTCCCGGCCTCTGATTCCCCGCTTCTGATTCTGATTCCCTGCCTCTGATTCCCCATCTCTGATTCCGCACATCTGATTCCCTGCCTCTGATTCCCCACTTCTGATTCCCCATATCTGATTCCCCGCCTCTGTTTCCCCGCCTCTGATTCCCCGCCTCTGTTTCCCCATATCTAATTCCTCGCATCTGATTCCCCAACTCTGATTCCCCGCACTGATTCCCCAGCTCTGAATCCCCGCCTCAGATTCCCCGCATCTGATTCCCTGCCTCTGAATCCCCATCTCTGATTCCGCACATCTGATTCCCTGCCTCTGATTCCCCACTTCTGATTCCCCATATCTGATTCCCCGCCTCTGTTTCCCCGCCTCTGATTCCCCGCCTCTGTTTCCCCATATCTAATTCCTCGCATCTGATTCCCCAACTCTGATTCCCCGCACTGATTCCCCAGCTCTGAATCCCCGCCTCAGATTCCCCGCATCTGATTCCCTGCCTCTGAATCCCCACCTCTGATTCCCTGCCTCTGATTCCCAACCTCTGATTCCCCTCCTCTGATTCCCCATATCTGATTCCCCGCCTCCGTTTCCCTGCCTCTGATTCCCCGCCTCTGTTTCCCCATATCTGATTCCCCGCCTCTGATTCCCCAACTCTGATTCCCCGCCTCTGATTCCCCAGCTCTGATTCCCCGCCTCTGATTCCCCGCGTCTGATTCCCAGCCTCTGATTCCCCGTCTTATTCCCCGCCTCTGATTCGCCATCTCTGATTCATCGCCTCTGATTCCCCACCTCTGATTCCCCATATCTGATTCCCCACCTATGTTTCCCCGCCTCTGATGCCCCACCTCTGATTCCATGCCTCTGATTCCCAACCTCTGATTCCCCACCTCTGATTCCCCATATCTGATTCCCCGCCTCTGTTTCCCCACCTCTGATTCCCTGCCTCTGTTTCCTCATATCTGATTCCCCGCCTCTGATTCCCCAACACTGATTCCCCGCCTCTGATTCCCCAGGTCTGATTCACCACCTCTGATTCCCCGCGTCTGATACCCCGCCTCTGATTCCCCATCTCTGATTCCCTATCTCTGATTCCCCAATTCTGATTCCCCGCCTTTGATTCCCTGCCTCTGATTCCCAACCTCTGATTCCCCACCTCTGATATCCCATATCTGATTCCCCGCCTCTGTTTCCCCGCCTCTTATTCCCCGCCTCTGTTTCCCCATATCTGATTCCCGGCCTCTCATTCCCCAGCTCTGATTCCCCGCCTCTGATTCCCCATATCTGATTCCCCGCCGCTGATTCCCCGACTCAGATAGCCCGCCTCTGATTCCCCAGCTCTGATTCCCCGCCTCTGATTCCCCGCGTCTGAATCCCTGCCTCTGATTCCCCGCCTCTGATTCCCCATCTCTGATTCTCCACCTCTGATCCCCCGCTTCTGATTCCCCATGTCTGATTCACCGCCTCTGTTTCCCCACCTCTGATTCCCCGCCTCTGATTCCCCATATCTGATTCCCCGCCTCTGATTCCCCAACTCTGATTCGCCGCCTGTGATTCGCCAGCTATGATTCCCCGCGTCTGATTCCCCACGTCTGATTCCCTACCTGTGTTTCCCTGCCTCTTATTCCCCGCCTCTGATTCCCCGCATCTGATTCCCTGCCTCTGAATCCCCACCTCTGATTCCCTGCCTCTGATTCCCAACCTCTTATTCCCCTCCTCTGATTCCCCATGTCAGATTCCCCACCTCCATTTCCCTGCCTCTGATTCCCCGCCTCTGTTACCCAATATCTGATTCCCCGCCTCTGATTCCCCAACTCTGATTCTGCACATCTGATTCCCTGCCTCTTATTCCCCACCTCTAATTCCCGGCCTCTGATTCCCGGCCTCTGATTCCCCACCTCTGATTCTCCATATCTGATTCCCCGCCTCTGTTTCCCCGCCTCTGATTCCCCGCCTCTGTTTCCCCATATCTGATTCACCGCCTTTGATTCGCCACCTCTGATTCCCCATATGTGATTCCCCTCCTCTGTTTCCCCGCCTCTGATTCCCCGCCTCTGATTCCCCATATCTCATTCCCCGCCTCTGATTCCCCGCATCTGATTCCCTGCCTCTGAATCCCCACCTCTGATTCCCTGCCTCTGATTCCCAACCTCTGATTCCCCTCCTCTGATTCCCCATATCTGATTCCTCGCCTCCGTTTCCCTGCCTCTGATTAACCGCCTCTGTTTCCCCATATCTGATTCCGCGCCTCTGATTCCCCAACTCTGATTCCCCGCCTCTGATTCCCCAGCTCTGATTCCCCGCCTCTGTTTCCCCGCGTCTGATTCCCAGCCTCTGATTCCCCATGTCTGATTTCCTGCCTCTGATTCCCCGCCTCTGATTCGCCATCTCTGATTCATCGCCTCTGATTCCCCACCTCTGATTCCCCATATCTTATTCCCCACCTATGTTTCCCCGCCTCTGATTCCCCGCCTCTGATTCCCCATCTCTGATTCCCGGACTCTGATTCCCCACCTCTGATTCCCTATCTCTGATTCCACACATCCGATTCCCTGCCTCTGATTCCCCGCCTCTGATGCCCCGCCTCTGATTCCCAATCTCTGATTCCCCTCCTCTGATTCCCCATATCTGATTCCCCGCCTCCGTTTCCCTGCCTCTGATTCCCCGCCTCTGTTTCCCCATATCTGATTCCCCGCCTCTGATTCCCCAACTCTGATTCCCCGCCTCTGATTCCCCAGCTCTGATTCCCCGCCTCTGATTCCCCGCGTCTGATTCCCAGCCTCTGATTCCCCATGTCTTATTCCCCGCCTCTGATTCGCCATCTCTGATTCATCGCCTCTGATTCCCCACCTCTGATTCCCCATATCTGATTCCCACCTATGTTTCCCCGCCTCTGATGCCCCGCCTCTGATTCCATGCCTCTGATTCCCAACCTCTGATTCCCCACCTCTGATTCCCCATATCTGATTCCCCGCCTCTGTTTCCCCTCCTCTGATTCCCTGCCTCTGTTTCCTCATATCGGATTCCCCGCCTCTGATTCCCCAAAACTGATTCCCCTCCTCTGATTCCCCAGCTCTGATTCACCACCTCTGATTCCCCACGTCTGATTCCCCGCCTCTGATTCCCCATCTCTGATTCCCTATCTCTGATTCCCCAATTCTGATTCCCCGCCTTTGATTCCCTGCCTCTGATTCCCAACCTCTGATTCCCCACCTCTGATTCCCCATATCTGATTCCCCGCCTCTGTTTCCCCGCCTCTTATTCCCCGCCTCTGTTTCCCCATATCTGATTCCCGGCCTCTCATTCCCAAGCTCTGATTCCCCGCCTCTGATTCCCCATATCTGATTCCCCGCCGCTGATTCCCCAACTCTGATTCCCCAGCTCCGATTCCCCGCCTCTGATTCCCCACATCTGAATCCCTGCCTCTGATTCCCCGCCTCTGATTCCCCATCTCTGATTCACCACCTCTGATCCCCCGCCTCTGATTCCCCATGTCTGATTCACCGCCTCTGTTTCCCCACCTCTGATTCCCCGCCTCTGATTCCACATATCTGATTCCCCGCCTCTGATTCCCCAACTCTGATTCCCAGCCTGTGATTCGCCAGCTATGATTCCCCGCCTCTGATTCCCCACGTCTAATTCCCTGCCTGTGATTCCCTGCCTCTTATTCCCCGCCTCTGATTCCCCGCATCTGATTCCCTGCCTCTGAATCCCCACCTCTATTCCCTGCCTCTGATTCCCAACCTCTGATTCCCCTCCTCTGATTCCCCATATCTGATTCCCCGCCTCCATTTCCCTGCCTCTGATTCCCCGCCTCTGTTACCCCATATCTGATTCCCCGCCTCTGATTCCCCAACTCTGATTCTGCACATCTGATTCCCTGCCTCTTATTCCCCACCTCTAATTCCCGGCCTCTGATTCCCGGCCTCTGATTCCCCACCTCTGATTCTCCATATCTGATTCCCCGCCTCTGTTTCCCCGCCTCTGATTCCCCACCTCTGTTTCCCCATATCTGATTCCCCGCCTCTGATTCCCCAACTCTGATTCCCCGCCTCTGATTCCCCAGGTCTGATTCCCCGCCTCTGATTCCACGTGTTTGATTACCTGCCTCTGATTCCCCGCCTCTGCTTCCCCATCTCTGATTCACCGCCTTTGATTCGCCACCTCTGATTCCCCATATGTGATTCCCCGCCTCTGTTTCCCCGCCTCTGATTCCCCGCCTCTGATTCCCCATATCTCATTCCCCGCCTCTGATTCCCCGCATCTGATTCCCTGCCTCTGAATCCCCACCTCTGATTCCCTGCCTCTGATTCCCAACCTCTGATTCCCCTCCTCTGATTCCCCATATCTGATTCCCCGCCTCCGTTTCCCTGCCTCTGATTGCCCGCCTCTGTTTCCCCATATCTGATTCCCCGCCTCTGATTCCCCAACTCTGATTCCCCGCCTCTGATTCCCCAGCTCTGATTCCCCGCCTCTGATTCCCCGCGTCTGATTCCCAGCCTCTGATTCCCCATGTCTGATTTCCTGCCTCTGATTCCCCGCCTCTGATTCCCCATCTCTGATTCTCAGACTCTGATTCCCCACCTCTGATTCCCTATCTCTGATTCTGCACATCCGATTCCCTGCCTCTGATTCCCCGCCTCTGATTCCCCACCTCTGATTCCCCACCTCTGATTCCCCATATCTGATTCCCCGCCTCTGTTTCCCCGCCTCTGATTCCCTGCCTCTGTTTCCTCATATCTGATTCCCCGCCTCTGATTCCCCAACACTGATTCCCCGCCTCTGATTCCCCAGCTCTGATTCACCACCTCTGATTCCCCGCGTCTGATTCCCCGCTTCTGATTCCCGGCCTCTTATTCCCCACCTCTGATTCCCGGCCTCTGATTCCCGGCCTCTGATTCCCGAACTCTCATTCCCGGCCTCTGATTCCCGGCCTCTGATTCCCCGCCTCTGATTCCCCGCCTCTGATTCCCTGCCTCTGATTCCCCATCTCTGATTCCGCACATCTGATTCCCTGCCTCTGATTCCCCGCCTCTGATTCCCTGCCTCTGATTCCCTGCCTCTGATTCCCAACCTCTGATTCCCCACCTCTGATTCCCCATAACTGATTCCCCGCCTCTGTTTCCCCGCCTCTGATTCCCCGCCTCTGTTTCCCCATATCTGATTCCCCGCCTCTGATTCCCCAACTCTGATGCCCCACCTCTGATCCCCAGCTCTGATTCCCCGCCTCTGATTCCCCGTGTTTGATTCCCTGCCTCTGATTCCCTGCCTCTGATTCCCAACCTCTGATTCCCCACCTCTGATTCCCCATATCTGATTCCCCGCCTCTGTTTCCCCGCCTCTGATTCCCCGCCTCTGTTTCCCCATATCTGATTCCCCGCCTTTGATTGGCCACCTCTGAATCCCCATATGTGATTCCCCGCCTCTGTTTCCCCGCATCTGATTCCCCACCTCTGATTCCCCATATCTCATTCCCCGCCTCTGATTCCCCATATCTGATTCCCTGACTCTGATTCCCCACCTCTGATTCCCGTACTCTTTTTCCCGGCATCTGATTCCCGGCATCTGATTCCCGGCCTCTGATTCCCGGCTTCTGATTCCCCGCTTCTGATTCTGATTCCCTGCCTCTGATTCCCCATCCCTGATTCCGCACATCTGATTCCCGCCTCTGATTCCCCGCCTCTGATTCCCCATATCTCATTCCCCGCCTCTGATTCCCCGCATCTGATTCCCTACCTCTGAATCCCCACCTCTGATTCCCTGCCTCTGATTCCCAACCTCTGATTCCCCTCCTCTGATTCCCCATATCTGATTCCCCGCCTCCGTTTCCCTGCCTCTGATTGCCCGCCTCTGTTTCCCCATATCTGATTCCCCGCCTCTGATTCCCCAACTCTGATTCCCCGCCTCTGATTCCCCAGCTCTGATTCCCCGCCTCTGATTCCCCGCGTCTGATTCCCAGCCTCTGATTCCCCATGTCTGATTTCCTGCCTCTGATTCCCCGCCTCTGATTCGCCATCTCTGATTCATCGCCTCTGATTCCCCACCTCTGATTCCCCATATCTGATTCCCCACCTATGTTTCCCCGCCTCTGATGCCCCACCTCTGATTCCATGCCTCTGATTCCCAACCTCTGATTCCCCACCTCTGATTCCCCATATCTGATTCCCGCCTCTGTTTCCCCGCCTCTGATTCCCTGCCTCTGTTTCCTCATATCTGATTCCCCGCCTCTGATTCCCCAACACTGATTCCCCGCCTCTGATTCCCCAGCTCTGATTCAACACCTCTGATTCCCTGCGTCTGATTCCCCGCCTCTGATTCCCCATCTCTGATTCCCTATCTCTGATTCCCCAATTCTGATTCCCCACCTTTGATTCCCTGCCTCTGATTCCTAACCTCTGATTCCCCACCTCTGATTCCCCGCCACTGTTTCCCCGCCTCTTATTCCCCGCCTCTGTTTCCCCATATCTGATTCCCGGCCTCTCATTCCCCAGCTCTGATTCCCCGCCTCTGATTCCCCATATCTGATTCCCCGCCGCTGATTCCCCAACTCTGATAGCCCGCCTCTGATTCCCCAGCTCTGATTCCCCGCCTCTGATTCCCCGCGTCTGAATCCCTGCCTCTGATTCCCCGCCTCTGATTCCCCATATCTCATTCCCCGCCTCTGATTCCCCGCATCTGATTCCCTGCCTCTGAATCCCCACCTCTGATTCCCTGCCTCTGATTCCCAACCTCTGATTCCCCTCCTCTGATTCCCCATATCTGATTCCCCGCCTCCGTTTCCCTGCCTCTGATTAACCACCTCTGTTTCCCCATATCTGATTCCCCGCCTCTGATTCCCCAACTCTGATTCCCCGCCTCTGATTCCCCAGCTCTGATTCCCCGCCTCTGATTCCCCGCGTCTGATTCCCAGCCTCTGATTCCCCATGTCTGATTTCCTGCCTCTGATTCCCCGCCTCTGATTCGCCATCTCTGATTCATCGCCTCTGATTCCCCACCTCTGATTCCCCATATCTTATTCCCCACCTATGTTTCCCCGCCTCTGATTCCCCGCCTCTGATTCCCCATCTCTGATTCCCGGACTCTGATTCCCCACCTCTGATTCCCTATCTCTGATTCCACACATCCGATTCCCGCCTCTGTTTCCCCATATCTGATGCCCCGCCTCTGATTCCCCAACTCTGATTCCCCGCCTCTGATTCCCCAGCTCTGATTCCCCGCCTCTGATTCCCCGCGTCTGATTCCCAGCCTCTGATTCCCCATGTCTTATTCCCCGCCTCTGATTCGCCATCTCTGATTCATCGCCTCTGATTCCCCACCTCTGATTCCCCATATCTGATTCCCACCTATGTTTCCCCGCCTCTGATGCCCCGCCTCTGATTCCATGCCTCTGATTCCCAACCTCTGATTCCCCACCTCTGATTCCCCATATCTGATTCCCCGCCTCTGTTTCCCCTCCTCTGATTCCCTGCCTCTGTTTCCTCATATCGGATTCCCCGCCTCTGATTCCCCAAAACTGATTCCCCTCCTCTGATTCCCCAGCTCTGATTCACCACCTCTGATTCCCCACGTCTGATTCCCCGCCTCTGATTCCCCATCTCTGATTCCCGATCTCTGATTCCCCAATTCTGATTCCCCGCCTTTGATTCCCTGCCTCTGATTCCCAACCTCTGATTCCCCACCTCTGATTCCCCATATCTGATTCCCCGCCTCTGTTTCCCCGCCTCTTATTCCCCGCCTCTGTTTCCCCATATCTGATTCCCGGCCTCTCATTCCCAAGCTCTGATTTCCCGCCTCTGATTCCCCATATCTGATTCCCCGCCGCTGATTCCCCAACTCTGATTCCCCAGCTCCGATTCCCCGCCTCTGATTCCCCACGTCTGAATCCCTGCCTCTGATTCCCCGCCTCTGATTCCCCATCTCTGATTCACCACCTCTGATCCCCCGCCTCTGATTCCCCATGTCTGATTCACCGCCTCTGTTTCCCCACCTCTGATTCCCCGCCTCTGATTCCACATATCTGATTCCCCGCCTCTGATTCCCCAACTCTGATTCCCAGCCTGTGATTCGCCAGCTATGATTCCCCGCCTCTGATTCCCCACGTCTAATTCCCTGCCTGTGATTCCCTGCCTCTTATTCCCCGCCTCTGATTCCCCGCATCTGATTCCCTGCCTCTGAATCCCCACCTCTATTCCCTGCCTCTGATTCCCAACCTCTGATTCCCCTCCTCTGATTCCCCATATCTGATTCCCCGCCTCCATTTCCCTGCCTCTGATTCCCCGCCTCTGTTACCCCATACCTGATTCCCCGCCTCTGATTCCCCAACTCTGATTCCCCGCCTCTGATTCCCCAGGTCTGATTCCCCGCCTCTGATTCCACGTGTTTGATAACCTGCCTCTGATTCCCCGCCTCTGCTTCCCCATCTCTGATTCACCGCCTTTGATTCGCCACCTCTGATTCCCCATATGTGATTCCCCGCCTCTGTTTCCCCGCCTCTGATTCCCCGCCTCTGATTCCCCATATCTCATTCCCCGCCTCTGATTCCCCGCATCTGATTCCCTGCCTCTGAATCCCCACCTCTGATTCCCTGCCTCTGATTCCCAACCTCTGATTCCCCTCCTCTGATTCCCCATATCTGATTCCCCGCCTCCGTTTCCCTGCCTCTGATTGCCCGCCTCTGTTTCCCCATATCTGATTCCCCGCCTCTGATTCCCCAACTCTGATTCCCCGCCTCTGATTCCCCAGCTCTGATTCCCCGCCTCTGATTCCCCGCATCTGATTCCCAGCCTCTGATTCCCCATGTCTGATTTCCTGCCTCTGATTCCCCGCCTCTGATTCGCCATCTCTGATTCATCCCCTCTGATTCCCCACCTCTGATTCCCCATATCTTATTCCCCACCTATGTTTCCCCGCCTCTGATTCCCCGCCTCTGATTCCCCATCTCTGATTCCCAGACTCTGATTCCCCACCTCTGATTCCCTATCTCTGATTCTGCACATCCGATTCCCTGCCTCTGATTCCCCGCCTCTGATTCCCCACCTCTGATTCCCCACCTCTGATTCCCCATATCTGATTCCCCGCCTCTGTTTCCCCGCCTCTGATTCCCTGCCTCTGTTTCCTCATATCTGATTCCCCGCCTCTGATTCCCCAACACTGATTCCCCGCCTCTGATTCCCCAGCTCTGATTCACCACCTCTGATTCCCCGCGTCTGATTCCCCGCTTCTGATTCCCGGCCTCTTATTCCCCACCTCTGATTCCCGGCCTCTGATTCCCGGCCTCTGATTCCCGAACTCTCATTCCCGGCCTCTGATTCCCGGCCTCTGATTCCCCGCCTCTGATTCCCCGCCTCTGATTCCCTGCCTCTGATTCCCCATCTCTGATTCCGCACATCTGATTCCCTGCCTCTGATTCCCCGCCTCTGATTCCCTGCCTCTGATTCCCTGCCTCTGATTCCCAACCTCTGATTCCCCACCTCTGATTCCCCATAACTGATTCCCCGCCTCTGTTTCCCCGCCTCTGATTCCCCGCCTCTGTTTCCCCATATCTGATTCCCCGCCTCTGATTCCCCAACTCTGATTCCCCACCTCTGATCCCCAGCTCTGATTCCCCGCCTCTGATTCCCCGTGTTTGATTCCCTGCCTCTGATTCCCTGCCTCTGATTCCCAACCTCTGATTCCCCACCTCTGATTCCCCATATCTGATTCCCCGCCTCTGTTTCCCCGCCTCTGATTCCCCGCCTCTGTTTCCCCATATCTGATTCCCCGCCTTTGATTGGCCACCTCTGAATCCCCATATGTGATTCCCCGCCTCTGTTTCCCCGCATCTGATTCCCCACCTCTGATTCCCCATATCTCATTCCCCGCCTCTGATTCCCCATATCTGATTCCCTGACTCTGATTCCCCACCTCTGATTCCCGTACTCTTTTTCCCGGCATCTGATTCCCGGCATCTGATTCCCGGCCTCTGATTCCCGGCCTCTGATTCCCCGCTTCTGATTCTGATTCCCTGCCTCTGATTCCCCATCCCTGATTCCGCACATCTGATTCCCGCCTCTGATTCCCCGCCTCTGATTCCCCATATCTCATTCCCCGCCTCTGATTCCCCGCATCTGATTCCCTACCTCTGAATCCCCACCTCTGATTCCCTGCCTCTGATTCCCAACCTCTGATTCCCCTCCTCTGATTCCCCATATCTGATTCCCCGCCTCCGTTTCCCTGCCTCTGATTGCCCACCTCTGTTTCCCCATATCTGATTCCCCGCCTCTGATTCCCCAACTCTGATTCCCCGCCTCTGATTCCCCAGCTCTGATTCCCCGCCTCTGATTCCCCGCGTCTGATTCCCAGCCTCTGATTCCCCATGTCTGATTTCCTGCCTCTGATTCCCCGCCTCTGATTCGCCATCTCTGATTCATCGCCTCTGATTCCCCACCTCTGATTCCCCATATCTGATTCCCCACCTATGTTTCCCCGCCTCTGATGCCCCACCTCTGATTCCATGCCTCTGATTCCCAACCTCTGATTCCCCACCTCTGATTCCCCATATCTGATTCCCGCCTCTGTTTCCCCGCCTCTGATTCCCTGCCTCTGTTTCCTCATATCTGATTCCCCGCCTCTGATTCCCCAACACTGATTCCCCGCCTCTGATTCCCCAGGTCTGATTCCCCGCCTCTGATTCCACGTGTTTGATTACCTGCCTCTGATTCCCCGCCTCTGCTTCCCCATCTCTGATTCACCGCCTTTGATTCGCCACCTCTGATTCCCCATATGTGATTCCCCGCCTCTGTTTCCCCGCCTCTGATTCCCCGCCTCTGATTCCCCATATCTCATTCCCCGCCTCTGATTCCCCGCATCTGATTCCCTGCCTCTGAATCCCCACCTCTGATTCCCTGCCTCTGATTCCCAAACTCTGATTCCCCTCCTCTGATTCCCCATATCTGATTCCCCGCCTCCGTTTCCCTGCCTCTGATTGCCCGCCTCTGTTTCCCCATATCTGATTCCCCGCCTCTGATTCCCCAACTCTGATTCCCCGCCTCTGATTCCCCAGCTCTGATTCCCCGCCTCTGATTCCCCGCGTCTGATTCCCAGCCTCTGATTCCCCATGTCTGATTTCCTGCCTCTGATTCCCCGCCTCTGATTCGCCATCTCTGATTCATCCCCTCTGATTCCCCACCTCTGATTCCCCATATCTTATTCCCCACCTATGTTTCCCCGCCTCTGATTCCCCGCCTCTGATTCCCCATCTCTGATTCCCAGACTCTGATTCCCCACCTCTGATTCCCTATCTCTGATTCTGCACATCCGATTCCCTGCCTCTGATTCCCCGCCTCTGATTCCCCACCTCTGATTCCCCACCTCTGATTCCCCATATCTGATTCCCCGCCTCTGTTTCCCCGCCTCTGATTCCCTGCCTCTGTTTCCTCATATCTGATTCCCCGCCTCTGATTCCCCAACACTGATTCCCCGCCTCTGATTCCCCAGCTCTGATTCACCACCTCTGATTCCCCGCGTCTGATTCCCCGCTTCTGATTCCCGGCCTCTTATTCCCCACCTCTGATTCCCGGCCTCTGATTCCCGGCCTCTGATTCCCGAACTCTCATTCCCGGCCTCTGATTCCCGGCCTCTGATTCCCCGCCTCTGATTCCCCGCCTCTGATTCCCTGCCTCTGATTCCCCATCTCTGATTCCGCACATCTGATTCCCTGCCTCTGATTCCCCGCCTCTGATTCCCTGCCTCTGATTCCCTGCCTCTGATTCCCAACCTCTGATTCCCCACCTCTGATTCCCCATAACTGATTCCCCGCCTCTGTTTCCCCGCCTCTGATTCCCCGCCTCTGTTTCCCCATATCTGATTCCCCGCCTCTGATTCCCCAACTCTGATTCCCCACCTCTGATCCCCAGCTCTGATTCCCCGCCTCTGATTCCCCGTGTTTGATTCCCTGCCTCTGATTCCCTGCCTCTGATTCCCAACCTCTGATTCCCCACCTCTGATTCCCCATATCTGATTCCCCGCCTCTGTTTCCCCGCCTCTGATTCCCCGCCTCTGTTTCCCCATATCTGATTCCCCGCCTTTGATTGGCCACCTCTGAATCCCCATATGTGATTCCCCGCCTCTGTTTCCCCGCATCTGATTCCCCACCTCTGATTCCCCATATCTCATTCCCCGCCTCTGATTCCCCATATCTGATTCCCTGACTCTGATTCCCCACCTCTGATTCCCGTACTCTTTTTCCCGGCATCTGATTCCCGGCATCTGATTCCCGGCCTCTGATTCCCGGCCTCTGATTCCCCGCTTCTGATTCTGATTCCCTGCCTCTGATTCCCCATCCCTGATTCCGCACATCTGATTCCCGCCTCTGATTCCCCGCCTCTGATTCCCCATATCTCATTCCCCGCCTCTGATTCCCCGCATCTGATTCCCTACCTCTGAATCCCCACCTCTGATTCCCTGCCTCTGATTCCCAACCTCTGATTCCCCTCCTCTGATTCCCCATATCTGATTCCCCGCCTCCGTTTCCCTGCCTCTGATTGCCCACCTCTGTTTCCCCATATCTGATTCCCCGCCTCTGATTCCCCAACTCTGATTCCCCGCCTCTGATTCCCCAGCTCTGATTCCCCGCCTCTGATTCCCCGCGTCTGATTCCCAGCCTCTGATTCCCCATGTCTGATTTCCTGCCTCTGATTCCCCGCCTCTGATTCGCCATCTCTGATTCATCGCCTCTGATTCCCCACCTCTGATTCCCCATATCTGATTCCCCACCTATGTTTCCCCGCCTCTGATGCCCCACCTCTGATTCCATGCCTCTGATTCCCAACCTCTGATTCCCCACCTCTGATTCCCCATATCTGATTCCCGCCTCTGTTTCCCCGCCTCTGATTCCCTGCCTCTGTTTCCTCATATCTGATTCCCCGCCTCTGATTCCCCATATCTGATTCCCCGCCGCTGATTCCCCAACTCTGATAGCCCGCCTCTGATTCCCCAGCTCTGATTCCCCGCCTCTGATTCCCCGCGTCTGAATCCCTGCCTCTGATTCCCCGCCTCTGATTCCCCATCTCTGATTCACCACCTCTGATCCCCCGCCTCTGATTCCCCATGTCTGATTCACCGCCTCTGTTTCCCCACCTCTGATTCCCCGCCTCTGATTCCCCATATCTGATTCCCAGCCTCTGATTCCCTGCCTCTTATTCCCCGCCTCTGATTCCCCGCATCTGATTCCCCACGTCTGATTCCCTGCCTGTGATTCCCTGCCTCTTATTCCCTGCCTCTGTTACCCAATATCTGATTCCCTGCCTCTGATTCCCCAACTCTGATTCTGCACATCTGATTCCCTGCCTCTTATTCCCCACCTCTAATTCCCGGCCTCTGATTCCCGGCCTCTGATTCCCCACCTCTGATTCCCCATATCTGATTCCCGGACTCTGATTCCCCACCTCTGATTCCCGGCCTCTTATTCCCGGCATCTGATTCCCGGCCTCTGGTTCCTGGCCTCTGATTCCCCGCTTCTGATTCTGATTCCCTGCCTCTGATTCCCCATCTCTGATTCCGCACATCTGATTCCCTGCCTCTGATTCCCCACTTCTGATTCCCCGCCTCTGTTTCCCCGCCTCTGATTCCCCGCCTCTGTTTCCCCATATCTAATTCCTCGCATCTGATTCCCCAACTCTGATTCCCCGCACTGATTCCCCAGCTCTGAATCCCCGCCTCAGATTCCCCGCATCTGATTCCCTGCCTCTGAATCCCCACCTCTGATTCCCTGCCTCTGATTCCCAACCTCTGATTCCCCTCCTCTGATTCCCCATATCTGATTCCCCGCCTCCGTTTCCCTGCCTCTGATTCCCCGCCTCTGTTTCCCCATATCTGATTCCCCGCCTCTGATTCCCCAACTCTGATTCCCCGCCTCTGATTCCCCAGCTCTGATTCCCCGCCTCTGATTCCCCGCGTCTGATTCCCAGCCTCTGATTCCCCGTCTTATTCCCCGCCTCTGATTCGCCATCTCTGATTCATCGCCTCTGATTCCCCACCTCTGATTCCCCATATCTGATTCCCCACCTATGTTTCCCCGCCTCTGATGCCCCACCTCTGATTCCATGCCTCTGATTCCCAACCTCTGATTCCCCACCTCTGATTCCCCATATCTGATTCCCCGCCTCTGTTTCCCCGCCTCTGATTCCCTGCCTCTGTTTCCTCATATCTGATTCCCCGCCTCTGATTCCCCAACACTGATTCCCCGCCTCTGATTCCCCAGGTCTGATTCACCACCTCTGATTCCCCGCGTCTGATTCCCCGCCTCTGATTCCCCATCTCTGATTCCCTATCTCTGATTCCCCAATTCTGATTCCCCGCCTTTGATTCCCTGCCTCTGATTCCCAACCTCTGATTCCCCACCTCTGATATCCCATATCTGATTCCCCGCCTCTGTTTCCCCGCCTCTTATTCCCCGCCTCTGTTTCCCCATATCTGATTCCCGGCCTCTCATTCCCCACCTCTGATTCCCCGCCTCTGATTCCCCATATCTGATTCCCCGCCGCTGATTCCCCAACTCAGATAGCCCGCCTCTGATTCCCCAGCTCTGATTCCCCGCCTCTGATTCCCCGCGTCTGAATCCCTGCCTCTGATTCCCCGCCTCTGATTCCCCATCTCTGATTCACCACCTCTGATCCCCCGACTCTGATTCCCCATGTCTGATTCACCGCCTCTGTTTCCCCACCTCTGATTCCCCGCCTCTGATTCCCCATATCTGATTCCCCGCCTCTGATTCCCCAACTCTGATTCGCCGCCTGTGATTCGCCAGCTATGATTCCCCGCATCTGATTCCCCACGTCTGATTCCCTACCTGTGATTCCCTGCCTCTTATTCCCCGCCTCTGATTCCCCGCATCTGATTCCCTGCCTCTGAATCCCCACCTCTGATTCCCTGCCTCTGATTCCCAACCTCTTATTCCCCTCCTCTGATTCCCCATATCTGATTCCCCACCTCCATTTCCCTGCCTCTGATTCCCCGCCTCTGTTACCCAATATCTGATTCCCCGCCTCTGATTCCCCAACTCTGATTCTGCACATCTGATTCCCTGCCTCTTATTCCCCACCTCTAATTCCCGGCCTCTGATTCCCGGCCTCTGATTCCCCACCTCTGATTCTCCATATCTGATTCCCCGCCTCTGTTTCCCCGCCTCTGATTCCCCGCCTCTGTTTCCCCATATCTGATTCACCGCCTTTGATTCGCCACCTCTGATTCCCCATATGTGATTCCCCTCCTCTGTTTCCCCGCCTCTGATTCCCCGCCTCTGATTCCCCATATCTCATTCCCCGCCTCTGATTCCCCGCATCTGATTCCCTGCCTCTGAATCCCCACCTCTGATTCCCTGCCTCTGATTCCCAACCTCTGATTCCCCTCCTCTGATTCCCCATATCTGATTCCTCGCCTCCGTTTCCCTGCCTCTGATTAACCGCCTCTGTTTCCCCATATCTGATTCCGCGCCTCTGATTCCCCAACTCTGATTCCCCGCCTCTGATTCCCCAGCTCTGATTCCCCGCCTCTGTTTCCCCGCGTCTGATTCCCAGCCTCTGATTCCCCATGTCTGATTTCCTGCCTCTGATTCCCCGCCTCTGATTCGCCATCTCTGATTCATCACCTCTGATTCCCCACCTCTGATTCCCCATATCTTATTCCCCACCTATGTTTCCCCGCCTCTGATTCCCCGCCTCTGATTCCCCATCTCTGATTCCCGGACTCTGATTCCCCACCTCTGATTCCCTATCTCTGATTCCGCACATCCGATTCCCTGCCTCTGATTCCCCGCCTCTGATGCCCCGCCTCTGATTCCCAACCTCTGATTCCCCTCCTCTGATTCCCCATATCTGATTCCCCGCCTCCGTTTCCCTGCCTCTGATTCCCCGCCTCTGTTTCCCCATATCTGATTCCCCGCCTCTGATTCCCCAACTCTGATTCCCCGCCTCTGATTCCCCAGCTCTGATTCCCCGCCTCTGATTCCCCGCGTCTGATTCCCAGCCTCTGATTCCCCATGTCTTATTCCCCGCCTCTGATTCCCCGCCTCTGATTCGCCATCTCTGATTCATCGCCTCTGATTCCCCACCTCTGATTCCCCATATCTGATTCCCACCTATGTTTCCCCGCCTCTGATGCCCCGCCTCTGATTCCATGCCTCTGATTCCCAACCTCTGATTCCCCACCTCTGATTCCCCATATCTGATTCCCCGCCTCTGTTTCCCCGCCTCTGATTCCCTGCCTCTGTTTCCTCATATCTGATTCCCCGCCTCTGATTCCCCAACACTGATTCCCCTCCTCTGATACCCCAGCTCTGATTCACCACCTCTGATTCCCCGCATCTGATTCCCCACCTCTGATTCCCCATCTCTGATTCCCTATCTCTGATTCCCCAATTCTGATTCCCCGCCTTTGATTCCCTGCCTCTGATTCCCAACCTCTGATTCCCCACCTCTGATTCCCCAGCTCTGATTCCCCGCCTCTGATTCCCCGCGTCTGAATCCCTGCCTCTGATTCCCCGCCTCTGATTCCCCATCTCTGATTCACCACCTCTGATCCCCCGCCTCTGATTCCCCATGTCTGATTCACCGCCTCTGTTTCCCCACCTCTGATTCCCCGCCTCTGATTCCCCATATCTGATTCCCCGCCTCTGATTCCCTGACTCTGTTTCCCCGCCTCTGATTCCCCGCCTCTGATTCCCCATATCTCATTCCCCGCCTCTGATTCCCCGCATCTGATTCCCTGCCTCTGAATCCCCACCTCTGATTCCCTGCCTCTGATTCCCAACCTCTGATTCCCCTCCTCTGATTCCCCATATCTGATTCCCCGCCTCCGTTTCCCTGCCTCTGATTCCCCGCCTCTGTTTCCCCATATCTGATTCCCCGCCTCTGATTCCCCAACTCTGATTCCCCGCCTCTGATTCCCCAGCTCTGACTCCCCGCCTCTGATTCCCCGCGTCTGATTCCCAGCCTCTGATTCCCCATGTCTTATTCCCCGCCTCTGATTCCCCGCCTCTGATTCGCCATCTCTGATTCATCGCCTCTGATTCCCCACCTCTGATTCCCCATATCTGATTCCCACCTATGTTTCCCCGCCTCTGATGCTCCGCCTCTGATTCCATGCCTCTGATTCCCAACCTCTGATTCCCCACCTCTGATTCCCCATATCTGATTCCCCGCCTCTGTTTCCCCGCCTCTGATTCCCTGCCTCTGTTTCCTCATATCTGATTCCCCGCCTCTGATTCCCCAACACTGATTCCCCTCCTCTGATACCCCAGCTCTGATTCACCACCTCTGATTCCCCGCGTCTGATTCCCCGCCTCTGATTCCCCATCTCTGATTCCCTATCTCTGATTCCCCAATTCTGATTCCCCGCCTTTGATTCCCTGCCTCTGATTCCCAACCTCTGATTCCCAACCTCTGATTCCCCATATCTGATTCCCCGCCTCTGTTTCCCCGCCTCTTATTCCCCGCCTCTGATTCCCCATATCTGATTCCCCGCCGCTGATTCCCCAACTCTGATTCCCCAGCTCTGATTCCCCGCCTCTGATTCCCCGCGTCTGAATCCCTGCCTCTGATTCCCCGCCTCTGATTCCCCATCTCTGATTCACCACCTCTGATCCCACGCCTCTGATACCCCATGTCTGATTCACCGCCTCTGTTTCCCCACCTCTGATTCCCCGCCTCTGATTCCCCATATCTGATTCCCCGCCTCTGATTCCCCAACTCTGATTCCCCGCCTGTGATTCGCCAGCTATGATTCCCCGCCTCTGATTCCCCACGTCTGATTCCCTGCCTGTGATTCCCTGCCTCTTATTCCCCGCCTCTGATTCCCCGCATCTGATTCCCAACCTCTGATTCCCCTCCTCTTATTCCCCATATCTGATTCCCCGCCTCCATTTCCCTGCCTCTGATTCCCCGCCTCTGTTACCCCATATCTGATTCCCCGCCTCTGATTCCCCAACTCTGATTCTGCACATCTGATTCCCTGCCTCTTATTCCCCACCTCTAATTCCCGGCCTCTGATTCCCGGCCTCTGATTCCCCACCTCTGATTCTCCATATCTGATTCCCCGCCTCTGTTTCCCCGCCTCTGATTCCCCGCCTCTGTTTCCCCATATCTGATTCCCCGCCTCTGATTCCCCAACTCTGATTCCCCGCCTCTGATTCCCCGCCTCTGATTCCCCATATCTCATTCCCCGCCTCTGATTCCCCGCATCTGATTCCCTGCCTCTGAATCCCCACCTCTGATTCCCTGCCTCTGATTCCCAACCTCTGATTCCCCTCCTCTGATTCCCCATATCTGATTCCCCGCCTCCGTTTCCCTGCCTCTGATTGCCCGCCTCTGTTTCCCAATATCAGATTCCCCGCCTCTGATTCCCCAACTCTGATTCCCCGCCTCTGATTCCCCAGCTCTGATTCCCCGCCTCTGATTCCCCGCGTCTGATTCCCAGCCTCTGATTCCCCATGTCTGATTTCCTGCCTCTGATTCCCCGCCTCTGATTCGCCATCTCTGATTCATCCCCTCTGATTCCCCACCTCTGATTCCCCATATCTTATTCCCCACCTATGTTTCCCCGCCTCTGATTCCCCGCCTCTGATTCCCCATCTCTGATTCCCAGACTCTGATTCCCCACCTCTGATTCCCTATCTCTGATTCTGCACATCCGATTCCCTGCCTCTGATTCCCCACCTCTGATTCCCTGCCTCTGATTCCCAACCTCTGATTCCCGGCCTCTGATTCCCCACCTCTGATTCTCCATATCTGATTCCCCGCCTCTGTTTCCCCGCCTCTGATTCCCCGCCTCTGTTTCCCCATATCTGATTCCCCGCCTCTGATTCCCCAACTCTGATTCCCCGCCTCTGATTCCCCGCCTCTGATTCCCCATATCTCATTCCCCGCCTCTGATTCCCCGCATCTGATTCCCTGCCTCTGAATCCCCACCTCTGATTCCCTGCCTCTGATTCCCAACCTCTGATTCCCCTCCTCTGATTCCCCATATCTGATTCCCCGCCTCCGTTTCCCTGCCTCTGATTGCCCGCCTCTGTTTCCCCATATCTGATTCCCCGCCTCTGATTCCCCAACTCTGATTCCCCGCCTCTGATTCCCCAGCTCTGATTCCCCGCCTCTGATTCCCCGCGTCTGATTCCCAGCCTCTGATTCCCCATGTCTGATTTCCTGCCTCTGATTCCCCGCCTCTGATTCGCCATCTCTGATTCATCCCCTCTGATTCCCCACCTCTGATTCCCCATATCTTATTCCCCACCTATGTTTCCCCGCCTCTGATTCCCCGCCTCTGATTCCCCATCTCTGATTCCCAGACTCTGATTCCCCACCTCTGATTCCCTATCTCTGATTCTGCACATCCGATTCCCTGCCTCTGATTCCCCGCCTCTGATTCCCCACCTCTGATTCCCCACCTCTGATTCCCCATATCTGATTCCCCGCCTCTGTTTCCCCGCCTCTGATTCCCTGCCTCTGTTTCCTCATATCTGATTCCCCGCCTCTGATTCCCCAACACTGATTCCCCGCCTCTGATTCCCCAGCTCTGATTCACCACCTCTGATTCCCCGCGTCTGATTCCCCGCTTCTGATTCCCGGCCTCTTATTCCCCACCTCTGATTCCCGGCCTCTGATTCCCGGCCTCTGATTCCCGAACTCTCATTCCCGGACTCTGATTCCCGGCCTCTGATTCCCCGCCTCTGATTCCCCGCCTCTGATTCCCTGCCTCTGATTCCCCATCTCTGATTCCGCACATCTGATTCCCTGCCTCTGATTCCCCGCCTCTGATTCCCTGCCTCTGATTCCCTGCCTCTGATTCCCAACCTCTGATTCCCCACCTCTGATTCCCCATAACTGATTCCCCGCCTCTGTTTCCCCGCCTCTGATTCCCCGCCTCTGTTTCCCCATATCTGATTCCCCGCCTCTGATTCCCCAACTCTGATTCCCCACCTCTGATCCCCAGCTCTGATTCCCCGCCTCTGATTCCCCGTGTTTGATTCCCTGCCTCTGATTCCCTGCCTCTGATTCCCAACCTCTGATTCCCCACCTCTGATTCCCCATATGTGATTCCCCGCCTCTGTTTCCCCGCCTCTGATTCCCCGCCTCTGATTCCCCATATCTCATTCCCCGCCTCTGATTCCCCGCATCTGATTCCCTGCCTCTGAATCCCCACCTCTGATTCCCTGCCTCTGATTCCCAACCTCTGATTCCCCTCCTCTGATTCCCCATATCTGATTCCCCGCCTCCGTTTCCCTGCCTCTGATTGCCCGCCTCTGTTTCCCCATATCTGATTCCCCGCCTCTGATTCCCCAACTCTGATTCCCCGCCTCTGATTCCCCAGCTCTGATTCCCCGCCTCTGATTCCCCGCGTCTGATTCCCAGCCTCTGATTCCCCATGTCTGATTTCCTGCCTCTGATTCCCCGCCTCTGATTCGCCATCTCTGATTCATCCCCTCTGATTCCCCACCTCTGATTCCCCATATCTTATTCCCCACCTATGTTTCCCCGCCTCTGATTCCCCGCCTCTGATTCCCCATCTCTGATTCCCAGACTCTGATTCCCCACCTCTGATTCCCTATCTCTGATTCTGCACATCCGATTCCCTGCCTCTGATTCCCCGCCTCTGATTCCCCACCTCTGATTCCCCACCTCTGATTCCCCATATCTGATTCCCCGCCTCTGTTTCCCCGCCTCTGATTCCCTGCCTCTGTTTCCTCATATCTGATTCCCCGCCTCTGATTCCCCAACACTGATTCCCCGCCTCTGATTCCCCAGCTCTGATTCACCACCTCTGATTCCCCGCGTCTGATTCCCCGCTTCTGATTCCCGGCCTCTTATTCCCCACCTCTGATTCCCGGCCTCTGATTCCCGGCCTCTGATTCCCGAACTCTCATTCCCGGCCTCTGATTCCCGGCCTCTGATTCCCCGCCTCTGATTCCCCGCCTCTGATTCCCTGCCTCTGATTCCCCATCTCTGATTCCGCACATCTGATTCCCTGCCTCTGATTCCCCGCCTCTGATTCCCTGCCTCTGATTCCCTGCCTCTGATTCCCAACCTCTGATTCCCCACCTCTGATTCCCCATAACTGATTCCCCGCCTCTGTTTCCCCGCCTCTGATTCCCCGCCTCTGTTTCCCCATATCTGATTCCCCGCCTCTGATTCCCCAACTCTGATTCCCCACCTCTGATCCCCAGCTCTGATTCCCCGCCTCTGATTCCCCGTGTTTGATTCCCTGCCTCTGATTCCCTGCCTCTGATTCCCAACCTCTGATTCCCCACCTCTGATTCCCCATATCTGATTCCCCGCCTCTGTTTCCCCGCCTCTGATTCCCCGCCTCTGTTTCCCCATATCTGATTCCCCGCCTTTGATTGGCCACCTCTGAATCCCCATATGTGATTCCCCGCCTCTGTTTCCCCGCATCTGATTCCCCACCTCTGATTCCCCATATCTCATTCCCCGCCTCTGATTCCCCATATCTGATTCCCTGACTCTGATTCCCCACCTCTGATTCCCGTACTCTTTTTCCCGGCATCTGATTCCCGGCATCTGATTCCCGGCCTCTGATTCCCGGCCTCTGATTCCCCGCTTCTGATTCTGATTCCCTGCCTCTGATTCCCCATCCCTGATTCCGCACATCTGATTCCCGCCTCTGATTCCCCGCCTCTGATTCCCCATATCTCATTCCCCGCCTCTGATTCCCCGCATCTGATTCCCTACCTCTGAATCCCCACCTCTGATTCCCTGCCTCTGATTCCCAACCTCTGATTCCCCTCCTCTGATTCCCCATATCTGATTCCCCGCCTCCGTTTCCCTGCCTCTGATTGCCCACCTCTGTTTCCCCATATCTGATTCCCCGCCTCTGATTCCCCAACTCTGATTCCCCGCCTCTGATTCCCCAGCTCTGATTCCCCGCCTCTGATTCCCCGCGTCTGATTCCCAGCCTCTGATTCCCCATGTCTGATTTCCTGCCTCTGATTCCCCGCCTCTGATTCGCCTTCTCTGATTCATCGCCTCTGATTCCCCACCTCTGATTCCCCATATCTGATTCCCCACCTATGTTTCCCCGCCTCTGATGCCCCACCTCTGATTCCATGCCTCTGATTCCCAACCTCTGATTCCCCACCTCTGATTCCCCATATCTGATTCCCGCCTCTGTTTCCCCGCCTCTGATTCCCTGCCTCTGTTTCCTCATATCTGATTCCCCGCCTCTGATTCCCCAACACTGATTCCCCGCCTCTGATTCCCCAGCTCTGATTCAACACCTCTGATTCCCCGCGTCTGATTCCCCGCCTCTGATTCCCCATCTCTGATTCCCTATCTCTGATTCCCCAATTCTGATTCCCCACCTTTGATTCCCTGCCTCTGATTCCTAACCTCTGATTCCCCACCTCTGATTCCCCGCCACTGTTTCCCCGCCTCTTATTCCCCGCCTCTGTTTCCCCATATCTGATTCCCGGCCTCTCATTCCCCAGCTCTGATTCCCCGCCTCTGATTCCCCATATCTGATTCCCCGCCGCTGATTCCCCAACTCTGATAGCCCGCCTCTGATTCCCCAGCTCTGATTCCCCGCCTCTGATTCCCCGCGTCTGAATCCCTGCCTCTGATTCCCCGCCTCTGATTCCCCATCTCTGATTCACCACCTCTGATCCCCCGCCTCTGATTCCCCATGTCTGATTCACCGCCTCTGTTTCCCCACCTCTGATTCCCCGCCTCTGATTCCCCATATCTGATTCCCCGCCTCTGATTCCCTGCCTCTTATTCCCCGCCTCTGATTCCCCGCATCTGATTCCCCACGTCTGATTCCCTGCCTGTGATTCCCTGCCTCTTATTCCCTGCCTCTGATTCCCCGCCTCTGATTCACCGCATCTGATTCCCTGCCTCTGAATCCCCACCTCTGATTCCCTGCCTCTGATTCCCAACCTCTGATTCCCCTCCTCTGATTCCCCATATCTGATTCCCCACCTCCATTTCCCTGCCTCTGATTCCCCGCCTCTGTTACCCAATATCTGATTCCCTGCCTCTGATTCCCCAACTCTGATTCTGCACATCTGATTCCCTGCCTCTTATTCCCCACCTCTAATTCCCGGCCTCTGATTCCCGGCCTCTGATTCCCCACCTCTGATTCCCCATATCTGATTCCCGGACTCTGATTCCCCACCTCTGATTCCCGGCCTCTTATTCCCGGCATCTGATTCCCGGCCTCTGGTTCCTGGCCTCTGATTCCCCGCTTCTGATTCTGATTCCCTGCCTCTGATTCCCCATCTCTGATTCCGCACATCTGATTCCCTGCCTCTGATTCCCCACTTCTGATTCCCCATATCTGATTCCCCGCCTCTGTTTCCCCGCCTCTGATTCCCCGCCTCTGTTTCCCCATATCTAATTCCTCGCATCTGATTCCCCAACTCTGATTCCCCGCACTGATTCCCCAGCTCTGAATCCCCGCCTCAGATTCCCCGCATCTGATTCCCTGCCTCTGAATCCCCATCTCTGATTCCGCACATCTGATTCCCTGCCTCTGATTCCCCACTTCTGATTCCCCATATCTGATTCCCCGCCTCTGTTTCCCCGCCTCTGATTCCCCGCCTCTGTTTCCCCATATCTAATTCCTCGCATCTGATTCCCCAACTCTGATTCCCCGCACTGATTCCCCAGCTCTGAATCCCCGCCTCAGATTCCCCGCATCTGATTCCCTGCCTCTGAATCCCCACCTCTGATTCCCTGCCTCTGATTCCCAACCTCTGATTCCCCTCCTCTGATTCCCCATATCTGATTCCCCGCCTCCGTTTCCCTGCCTCTGATTCCCCGCCTCTGTTTCCCCATATCTGATTCCCCGCCTCTGATTCCCCAACTCTGATTCCCCGCCTCTGATTCCCCAGCTCTGATTCCCCGCCTCTGATTCCCCGCGTCTGATTCCCAGCCTCTGATTCCCCGTCTTATTCCCCGCCTCTGATTCGCCATCTCTGATTCATCGCCTCTGATTCCCCACCTCTGATTCCCCATATCTGATTCCCCACCTATGTTTCCCCGCCTCTGATGCCCCACCTCTGATTCCATGCCTCTGATTCCCAACCTCTGATTCCCCACCTCTGATTCCCCATATCTGATTCCCCGCCTCTGTTTCCCCGCCTCTGATTCCCTGCCTCTGTTTCCTCATATCTGATTCCCCGCCTCTGATTCCCCAACACTGATTCCCCGCCTCTGATTCCCCAGGTCTGATTCACCACCTCTGATTCCCCGCGTCTGATTCCCCGCCTCTGATTCCCCATCTCTGATTCCCTATCTCTGATTCCCCAATTCTGATTCCCCGCCTTTGATTCCCTGCCTCTGATTCCCAACCTCTGATTCCCCACCTCTGATATCCCATAGCTGATTCCCCGCCTCTGTTTCCCCGCCTCTTATTCCCCGCCTCTGTTTCCCCATATCTGATTCCCGGCCTCTCATTCCCCAGCTCTGATTCCCCGCCTCTGATTCCCCATATCTGATTCCCCGCCGCTGATTCCCCAACTCAGATAGCCCGCCTCTGATTCCCCAGCTCTGATTCCCCGCCTCTGATTCCCCGCGTCTGAATCCCTGCCTCTGATTCCCCGCCTCTGATTCCCCATCTCTGATTCACCACCTCTGATCCCCCGACTCTGATTCCCCATGTCTGATTCACCGCCTCTGTTTCCCCACCTCTGATTCCCCGCCTCTGATTCCCCATATCTGATTCCCCGCCTCTGATTCCCCAACTCTGATTCGCCGCCTGTGATTCGCCAGCTATGATTCCCCGCATCTGATTCCCCACGTCTGATTCCCTACCTGTGATTCCCTGCCTCTTATTCCCCGCCTCTGATTCCCCGCATCTGATTCCCTGCCTCTGAATCCCCACCTCTGATTCCCTGCCTCTGATTCCCAACCTCTTATTCCCCTCCTCTGATTCCCCATATCTGATTCCCCACCTCCATTTCCCTGCCTCTGATTCCCCGCCTCTGTTACCCAATATCTGATTCCCCGCCTCTGATTCCCCAACTCTGATTCTGCACATCTGATTCCCTGCCTCTTATTCCCCACCTCTAATTCCCGGCCTCTGATTCCCGGCCTCTGATTCCCCACCTCTGATTCTCCATATCTGATTCCCCGCCTCTGTTTCCCCGCCTCTGATTCCCCGCCTCTGTTTCCCCATATCTGATTCACCGCCTTTGATTCGCCACCTCTGATTCCCCATATGTGATTCCCCTCCTCTGTTTCCCCGCCTCTGATTCCCCGCCTCTGATTCCCCATATCTCATTCCCCGCCTCTGATTCCCCGCATCTGATTCCCTGCCTCTGAATCCCCACCTCTGATTCCCTGCCTCTGATTCCCAACCTCTGATTCCCCTCCTCTGATTCCCCATATCTGATTCCTCGCCTCCGTTTCCCTGCCTCTGATTAACCGCCTCTGTTTCCCCATATCTGATTCCGCGCCTCTGATTCCCCAACTCTGATTCCCCGCCTCTGATTCCCCAGCTCTGATTCCCCGCCTCTGTTTCCCCGCGTCTGATTCCCAGCCTCTGATTCCCCATGTCTGATTTCCTGCCTCTGATTCCCCGCCTCTGATTCGCCATCTCTGATTCATCACCTCTGATTCCCCACCTCTGATTCCCCATATCTTATTCCCCACCTATGTTTCCCCGCCTCTGATTCCCCGCCTCTGATTCCCCATCTCTGATTCCCGGACTCTGATTCCCCACCTCTGATTCCCTATCTCTGATTCCGCACATCCGATTCCCTGCCTCTGATTCCCCGCCTCTGATGCCCCGCCTCTGATTCCCAACCTCTGATTCCCCTCCTCTGATTCCCCATATCTGATTCCCCGCCTCCGTTTCCCTGCCTCTGATTCCCCGCCTCTGTTTCCCCATATCTGATTCCCCGCCTCTGATTCCCCAACTCTGATTCCCCGCCTCTGATTCCCCAGCTCTGATTCCCCGCCTCTGATTCCCCGCGTCTGATTCCCAGCCTCTGATTCCCCATGTCTTATTCCCCGCCTCTGATTCCCCGCCTCTGATTCGCCATCTCTGATTCATCGCCTCTGATTCCCCACCTCTGATTCCCCATATCTGATTCCCACCTATGTTTCCCCGCCTCTGATGCCACGCCTCTGATTCCATGCCTCTGATTCCCAACCTCTGATTCCCCACCTCTGATTCCCCATATCTGATTCCCCGCCTCTGTTTCCCCGCCTCTGATTCCCTGCCTCTGTTTCCTCATATCTGATTCCCCGCCTCTGATTCCCCAACACTGATTCCCCTCCTCTGATACCCCAGCTCTGATTCACCACCTCTGATTCCCCGCATCTGATTCCCCACCTCTGATTCCCCATCTCTGATTCCCTATCTCTGATTCCCCAATTCTGATTCCCCGCCTTTGATTCCCTGCCTCTGATTCCCAACCTCTGATTCCCCACCTCTGATTCCCCAGCTCTGATTCCCCGCCTCTGATTCCCCGCGTCTGAATCCCTGCCTCTGATTCCCCGCCTCTGATTCCCCATCTCTGATTCACCACCTCTGATCCCCCGCCTCTGATTCCCCATGTCTGATTCACCGCCTCTGTTTCCCCACCTCTGATTCCCCGCCTCTGATTCCCCATATCTGATTCCCCGCCTCTGATTCCCTGACTCTGTTTCCCCGCCTCTGATTCCCCGCCTCTGATTCCCCATATCTCATTCCCCGCCTCTGATTCCCCGCATCTGATTCCCTGCCTCTGAATCCCCACCTCTGATTCCCTGCCTCTGATTCCCAACCTCTGATTCCCCTCCTCTGATTCCCCATATCTGATTCCCCGCCTCCGTTTCCCTGCCTCTGATTCCCCGCCTCTGTTTCCCCATATCTGATTCCCCGCCTCTGATTCCCCAACTCTGATTCCCCGCCTCTGATTCCCCAGCTCTGACTCCCCGCCTCTGATTCCCCGCGTCTGATTCCCAGCCTCTGATTCCCCATGTCTTATTCCCCGCCTCTGATTCCCCGCCTCTGATTCGCCATCTCTGATTCATCGCCTCTGATTCCCCACCTCTGATTCCCCATATCTGATTCCCACCTATGTTTCCCCGCCTCTGATGCTCCGCCTCTGATTCCATGCCTCTGATTCCCAACCTCTGATTCCCCACCTCTGATTCCCCATATCTGATTCCCCGCCTCTGTTTCCCCGCCTCTGATTCCCTGCCTCTGTTTCCTCATATCTGATTCCCCGCCTCTGATTCCCCAACACTGATTCCCCTCCTCTGATACCCCAGCTCTGATTCACCACCTCTGATTCCCCGCGTCTGATTCCCCGCCTCTGATTCCCCATCTCTGATTCCCTATCTCTGATTCCCCAATTCTGATTCCCCGCCTTTGATTCCCTGCCTCTGATTCCCAACCTCTGATTCCCAACCTCTGATTCCCCATATCTGATTCCCCGCCTCTGTTTCCCCACCTCTTATTCCCCGCCTCTGATTCCCCATATCTGATTCCCCGCCGCTGATTCCCCAACTCTGATTCCCCAGCTCTGATTCCCCGCCTCTGATTCCCCGCGTCTGAATCCCTGCCTCTGATTCCCCGCCTCTGATTCCCCATCTCTGATTCACCACCTCTGATCCCACGCCTCTGATACCCCATGTCTGATTCACCGCCTCTGTTTCCCCACCTCTGATTCCCCGCCTCTGATTCCCCATATCTGATTCCCCGCCTCTGATTCCCCAACTCTGATTCCCCGCCTGTGATTCGCCAGCTATGATTCCCCGCCTCTGATTCCCCACGTCTGATTCCCTGCCTGTGATTCCCTGCCTCTTATTCCCCGCCTCTGATTCCCCGCATCTGATTCCCAACCTCTGATTCCCCTCCTCTTATTCCCCATATCTGATTCCCCGCCTCCATTTCCCTGCCTCTGATTCCCCGCCTCTGTTACCCCATATCTGATTCCCCGCCTCTGATTCCCCAACTCTGATTCTGCACATCTGATTCCCTGCCTCTTATTCCCCACCTCTAATTCCCGGCCTCTGATTCCCGGCCTCTGATTCCCCACCTCTGATTCTCCATATCTGATTCCCCGCCTCTGTTTCCCCGCCTCTGATTCCCCGCCTCTGTTTCCCCATATCTGATTCCCCGCCTCTGATTCCCCAACTCTGATTCCCCGCCTCTGATTCCCCGCCTCTGATTCCCCATATCTCATTCCCCGCCTCTGATTCCCCGCATCTGATTCCCTGCCTCTGAATCCCCACCTCTGATTCCCTGCCTCTGATTCCCAACCTCTGATTCCCCTCCTCTGATTCCCCATATCTGATTCCCCGCCTCCGTTTCCCTGCCTCTGATTGCCCGCCTCTGTTTCCCAATATCTGATTCCCCGCCTCTGATTCCCCAACTCTGATTCCCCGCCTCTGATTCCCCAGCTCTGATTCCCCGCCTCTGATTCCCCGCGTCTGATTCCCAGCCTCTGATTCCCCATGTCTGATTTCCTGCCTCTGATTCCCCGCCTCTGATTCGCCATCTCTGATTCATCCCCTCTGATTCCCCACCTCTGATTCCCCATATCTTATTCCCCACCTATGTTTCCCCGCCTCTGATTCCCCGCCTCTGATTCCCCATCTCTGATTCCCAGACTCTGATTCCCCACCTCTGATTCCCTATCTCTGATTCTGCACATCCGATTCCCTGCCTCTGATTCCCCACCTCTGATTCCCTGCCTCTGATTCCCAACCTCCGATTCCCGGCCTCTGATTCCCCACCTCTGATTCTCCATATCTGATTCCCCGCCTCTGTTTCCCCGCCTCTGATTCCCCGCCTCTGTTTCCCCATATCTGATTCCCCGCCTCTGATTCCCCAACTCTGATTCCCCGCCTCTGATTCCCCGCCTCTGATTCCCCATATCTCATTCCCCGCCTCTGATTCCCCGCATCTGATTCCCTGCCTCTGAATCCCCACCTCTGATTCCCTGCCTCTGATTCCCAACCTCTGATTCCCCTCCTCTGATTCCCCATATCTGATTCCCCGCCTCCGTTTCCCTGCCTCTGATTGCCCGCCTCTGTTTCCCCATATCTGATTCCCCGCCTCTGATTCCCCAACTCTGATTCCCCGCCTCTGATTCCCCAGCTCTGATTCCCCGCCTCTGATTCCCCGCGTCTGATTCCCAGCCTCTGATTCCCCATGTCTGATTTCCTGCCTCTGATTCCCCGCCTCTGATTCGCCATCTCTGATTCATCCCCTCTGATTCCCCACCTCTGATTCCCCATATCTTATTCCCCACCTATGTTTCCCCGCCTCTGATTCCCCGCCTCTGATTCCCCATCTCTGATTCCCAGACTCTGATTCCCCACCTCTGATTCCCTATCTCTGATTCTGCACATCCGATTCCCTGCCTCTGATTCCCCGCCTCTGATTCCCCACCTCTGATTCCCCACCTCTGATTCCCCATATCTGATTCCCCGCCTCTGTTTCCCCGCCTCTGATTCCCTGCCTCTGTTTCCTCATATCTGATTCCCCGCCTCTGATTCCCCAACACTGATTCCCCGCCTCTGATTCCCCAGCTCTGATTCACCACCTCTGATTCCCCGCGTCTGATTCCCCGCTTCTGATTCCCGGCCTCTTATTCCGCACCTCTGATTCCCGGCCTCTGATTCCCGGCCTCTGATTCCCGAACTCTCATTCCCGGACTCTGATTCCCGGCCTCTGATTCCCCGCCTCTGATTCCCCGCCTCTGATTCCCTGCCTCTGATTCCCCATTTCTGATTCCGCACATCTGATTCCCTGCCTCTGATTCCCCGCCTCTGATTCCCTGCCTCTGATTCCCTGCCTCTGATTCCCAACCTCTGATTCCCCACCTCTGATTCCCCATAACTGATTCCCCGCCTCTGTTTCCCCGCCTCTGATTCCCCGCCTCTGTTTCCCCATATCTGATTCCCCGCCTCTGATTCCCCAACTCTGATTCCCCACCTCTGATCCCCAGCTCTGATTCCCCGCCTCTGATTCCCCGTGTTTGATTCCCTGCCTCTGATTCCCTGCCTCTGATTCCCAACCTCTGATTCCCCACCTCTGATTCCCCATATCTGATTCCCCGCCTCTGTTTCCCCGCCTCTGATTCCCCGCCTCTGTTTCCCCATATCTGATTCCCCGCCTTTGATTGGCCACCTCTGAATCCCCATATGTGATTCCCCGCCTCTGTTTCCCCGCATCTGATTCCCTGACTCTGATTCCCCACCTCTGATTCCCGTACTCTTTTTCCCGGCATCTGATTCCCGGCATCTGATTCCCGGCCTCTGATTCCCGGCCTCTGATTCCCCGCTTCTGATTCTGATTCCCTGCCTCTGATTCCCCATCCCTGATTCCGCACATCTGATTCCCGCCTCTGATTCCCCGCCTCTGATTCCCCATATCTCATTCCCCGCCTCTGATTCCCCGCATCTGATTCCCTACCTCTGAATCCCCACCTCTGATTCCCTGCCTCTGATTCCCAACCTCTGATTCCCCTCCTCTGATTCCCCATATCTGATTCCCCGCCTCCGTTTCCCTGCCTCTGATTGCCCGCCTCTGTTTCCCCATATCTGATTCCCCGCCTCTGATTCCCCAACTCTGATTCCCCGCCTCTGATTCCCCAGCTCTGATTCCCCGCCTCTGATTCCCCGCGTCTGATTCCCAGCCTCTGATTCCCCATGTCTGATTTCCTGCCTCTGATTCCCCGCCTCTGATTCGCCATCTCTGATTCATCGCCTCTGATTCCCCACCTCTGATTCCCCATATCTGATTCCCCACCTATGTTTCCCCGCCTCTGATGCCCCACCTCTGATTCCATGCCTCTGATTCCCAACCTCTGATTCCCCACCTCTGATTCCCCATATCTGATTCCCGCCTCTGTTTCCCCGCCTCTGATTCCCTGCCTCTGTTTCCTCATATCTGATTCCCCGCCTCTGATTCCCCAACACTGATTCCCCGCCTCTGATTCCCCAGCTCTGATTCAACACCTCTGATTCCCCGCGTCTGATTCCCCGCCTCTGATTCCCCATCTCTGATTCCCTATCTCTGATTCCCCAATTCTGATTCCCCGCCTTTGATTCCCTGCCTCTGATTCCTAACCTCTGATTCCCCACCTCTGATTCCCCGCCACTGTTTCCCCGCCTCTTATTCCCCGCCTCTGTTTCCCCATATCTGATTCCCGGCCTCTCATTCCCCAGCTCTGATTCCCCGCCTCTGATTCCCCATATCTGATTCCCCGCCGCTGATTCCCCAACTCTGATAGCCCGCCTCTGATTCCCCAGCTCTGATTCCCCGCCTCTGATTCCCCGCGTCTGAATCCCTGCCTCTGATTCCCCGCCTCTGATTCCCCATCTCTGATTCACCACCTCTGATCCCCCGCCTCTGATTCCCCATGTCTGATTCACCGCCTCTGTTTCCCCACCTCTGATTCCCCGCCTCTGATTCCCCATATCTGATTCCCCGCCTCTGATTCCCTGCCTCTTATTCCCCGCCTCTGATTCCCCGCATCTGATTCCCCACGTCTGATTCCCTGCCTGTGATTCCCTGCCTCTTATTCCCTGCCTCTGATTCCCCGCCTCTGATTCCCCGCATCTGATTCCCTGCCGCTGAATCCCCACCTCTGATTCCCTGCCTCTGATTCCCAACCTCTGATTCCCCTCCTCTGATTCCCCATATCTGATTCCCCACCTCCATTTCCCTGCCTCTGATTCCCCGCCTCTGTTACCAAATATCTGATTCCCCGCCTCTGATTCCCCAACTCTGATTCTGCACATCTGATTCCCTGCCTCTTATTCCCCACCTCTCATTCCCGGCCTCTGATTCCCGGCCTCTGATTCCCCACCTCTGATTCCCCATATCTGATTCCCGGACTCTGATTCCCCACCTCTGATTCCCGGCCTCTTATTCCCGGCATCTGATTCCCGGCCTCTGATTCCCGGCCTCTGATTCCCCGCTTCTGATTCTGATTCCCTGCCTCTGATTCCCCATCTCTGATTCCGCACATCTGATTCCCTGCCTCTGATTCCCCACTTCTGATTCCCCATATCTGATTCCCCGCCTCTGTTTCCCCGCCTCTGATTCCCCGCCTCTGTTTCCCCATATCTAATTCCTCGCATCTGATTCCCCAACTCTGATTCCCCGCACTGATTCCCCAGCTCTGAATCCCCGCCTCAGATTCCCCGCATCTGATTCCCTGCCTCTGAATCCCCATCTCTGATTCCGCACATCCGATTCCCTGCCTCTGATTCCCCACTTCTGATTCCCCATATCTGATTCCCCGCCTCTGTTGTCCGGCCTCTGATTCCCCGCCTCTGTTTCCCCATATCTAATTCCTCGCATCTGATTCCCCAACTCTGATTCCCCGCACTGATTCCCCAGCTCTGAATCCCCGCCTCAGATTCCCCGCATCTGATTCCCTGCCTCTGAATCCCCACCTCTGATTCCCTGCCTCTGATTCCCAACCTCTGATTCCCCTCCTCTGATTCCCCATATCTGATTCCCCGCCTCCGTTTCCCTGCCTCTGATTCCCCGCCTCTGTTTCCCCATATCTGATTCCCCGCCTCTGATTCCCCAACTCTGATTCCCCGCCTCTGATTCCCCAGCTCTGATTCCCCGCCTCTGATTCCCCGCGTCTGATTCCCAGCCTCTGATTCCCCGTCTTATTCCCCGCCTCTGATTCGCCATCTCTGATTCATCGCCTCTGATTCCCCACCTCTGATTCCCCATATCTGATTCCCCACCTATGTTTCCCCGCCTCTGATGCCCCACCTCTGATACCCCAGCTCTGATTCACCACCTCTGATTCCCCGCATCTGATTCCCCACCTCTGATTCCCCATCTCTGATTCCCTATCTCTGATTCCCCAATTCTGATTCCCCGCCTTTGATTCCCTGCCTCTGATTCCCAACCTCTGATTCCCCACCTCTGATTCCCCATCTCTGATTCACCACCTCTGATCCCCCGCCTCTGATTCCCCATGTCTGATTCACCGCCTCTGTTTCCCCACCTCTGATTCCCCGCCTCTGATTCCCCATATCTGATTCCCCGCCTCTGATTCCCTGACTCTGTTTCCCCGCCTCTGATTCCCCGCCTCTGATTCCCCATATCTCATTCCCCGCCTCTGATTCCCCGCATCTGATTCCCTGCCTCTGAATCCCCACCTCTGATTCCCTGCCTCTGATTCCCAACCTCTGATTCCCCTCCTCTGATTCCCCATATCTGATTCCCCGCCTCCGTTTCCCTGCCTCTGATTCCCCGCCTCTGTTTCCCCATATCTGATTCCCCGCCTCTGATTCCCCAACTCTGATTCCCTGCCTCTGATTCCCCAGCTCTGATTTCCCGCCTCTGATTCCCCGCGTCTGATTCCCAGCCTCTGATTCCCCATGTCTTATTCCCCGCCTCTGTTTCCCCGCCTCTGATTCGCCATCTCTGATTCATCGCCTCTGATTCCCCACCTCTGATTCCCCATATCTGATTCCCACCTATGTTTCCCCGCCTCTGATGCTCCGCCTCTGATTCCATGCCTCTGATTCCCAACCTCTGATTCCCCACCTCTGATTCCCCATATCTGATTCCCCGCCTCTGTTTCCCCGCCTCTGATTCCCTGCCTCTGTTTCCTCATATCTGATTCCCCGCCTCTGATTCCCCAACACTGATTCCCCTCCTCTGATACCCCAGCTCTGATTCACCACCTCTGATTCCCCGCGTCTGATTCCCCGCCTCTGATTCCCCATCTCTGATTCCCTATCTCTGATTCCCCAATTCTGATTCCCCGCCTTTGATTCCCTGCCTCTGATTCCCAACCTCTGATTCCCAACCTCTGATTCCCCATATCTGATTCCCCGCCTCTGTTTCCCCGCCTCTTATTCCCCGCCTCTGTTTCCCCATATCTGATTCCCGGCCTCTCATTCCCCAGCTCTGATTCCACGCCTCTGATTCCCCATATCTGATTCCCCGCCGCTGATTCCCCAACTCTGATTCCCCAGCTCTGATTCCCCGCCTCTGATTCCCCGCGTCTGAATCCCTGCCTCTGATTCCCCGCCTCTGATTCCCCATCTCTGATTCACCACCTCTGATCCCCCGCCTCTTATTCCCCGCCTCTGTTTCCCCATATCTGATTCCCGGCCTCTCATTCCCCAGCTCTGATTCCACGCCTCTGATTCCCCATATCTGTTTCCCCACCTCTGATTCCCCGCCTCTGATTCCCCATATCTGATTCCCCGCCTCTGATTCCCCAACTCTGATTCCCCGCCTGTGATTCGCCAGCTATGATTCCCCGCCTCTGATTCCCCACGTCTGATTCCCTGCCTGTGATTCCCTGCCTCTTATTCCCCGCCTCTGATTCCCCGCATCTGATTCCCAATCTCTGATTCCCCTCCTCTTATTCCCCATATCTGATTCCCCGCCTCCATTTCCCTGCCTCTGATTCCCCGCCTCTGTTACCCCATATCTGATTCCCCGCCTCTGATTCCCCAACTCTGATTCTGCACATCTGATTCCCTGCCTCTTATTCCCCACCTCTAATTCCCGGACTCTGATTCCCGGCCTCTGATTCCCCACCTCTGATTCTCCATATCTGATTCCCCGCCTCTGTTTCCCCGCCTCTGATTCTCCGCCTCTGTTTCCCCATATCTGATTCCCCGCCTCTGATTCCCCAACTCTGATTCCCCGCCTCTGATTCCCCAGGTCTGATTCCCCGCCTCTGATTCCACGTGTTTGATTACCTGCCTCTGATTCCCCGCATCTGCTTCCACATCTCTGATTCACCGCCTTTGATTCGCCACCTCTGATTCCCCATATGTGATTCCCCGCCTCTGTTTTCCCGCCTCTGATTCCCCGCCTCTGATTCCCCATATCTCATTCCCCGCCTCTGATTCCCCGCATCTGATTCCCTGCCTCTGAATCCCCACCTCTGATTCCCTGCCTCTGATTCCCAACCTCTGATTCCCCTCCTCTGATTCCCCATATCTGATTCCCCGCCTCCGTTTCCCTGCCTCTGATTCCCCGCCTCTGTTTCCCCATATCTGATTCCCCGCCTCTGATTCCCCAACTCTGATTCCTCGCCTCTGATTCCCCAGCTCTGATTCCCCGCCTCTGATTCCCCGCGTCTGATTCCCAGCCTCTGATTCCCCATGTCTTATTCCCCGCCTCTGATTCGCCATCTCTGATTCATCGCCTCTGATTCCCCACCTCTGATTCCCCATATCTGATTCCCCACCTATGTTTCCCCGCCTCTGATGCCCCACCTCTGATTCCATGCCTCTGATTCCCAACCTCTGATTCCCCACCTCTGATTCCCCATATCTGATTCCCCGCCTCTGTTTCCCCGCCTCTGATTCCCTGCCTCTGTTTCCTCATATCTGATTCCCCGCCTCTGATTCCCCAACACTGATTCCCCGCCTCTGATTCCCCAGGTCTGATTCACCACCTCTGATTCCCCGCGTCTGATTCCCCGCCTCTGATTCCCCATCTCTGATTCCCTATCTCTGATTCCCCAATTCTGATTCCCCGCCTTTGATTCCCTGCCTCTGATTCCCAACCTCTGATTCCCCACCTCTGATATCCCATATCTGATTCCCCGCCTCTGTTTCCCCGCCTCTTATTCCCCGCCTCTGTTTCCCCATATCTGATTCCCGGCCTCTCGTTCACCAGCTCTGATTCCCCGCCTCTGATTCCCCGCCTCTGATTCCCCGCCGCTGATTCCCCAACTCAGATAGCCCGCCTCTGATTCCCCAGCTCTGATTCCCCGCCTCTGATTCCCCGCGTCTGAATCCCTGCCTCTGATTCCCCGCCTCTGATTCCCCATCTCTGATTCACCACCTCTGATCCCCCGCCTCTGATTCCCCATGTTTGATTCACCGCCTCTGTTTCCCCACCTCTGATTCCCCGCCTCTGATTCCCCATATCTGATTCCCCGCCTCTGATTCCCCAACTCTGATTCGCCGCCTGTGATTCGCCAGCTATGATTCCCCGCATCTGATTCCCCACGTCTGATTCCCTGCCTGTGATTCCCTGCCTCTTATTCCCCGCCTCTGATTCCCCGCATCTGATTCCCTTCCTCTGAATCCCCACCTCTGATTCCCTGCCTCTGATTCCCAACCTCTTATTCCCCTCCTCTGATTCCCCATATCTGATTCCCCACCTCCATTTCCCTGCCTCTGATTCCCCGCCTCTGTCACCCAATATCTGATTCCCCGCCTCTGATTCCCTAACTCTGATTCTGCACATCTGATTCCCTGCCTCTTATTCCCCACCTCTAATTCCCGGCCTCTGATTCCCGGCCTCTGATTCCCCACCTCTGATTCTCCATATCTGATTCCCCGCCTCTGTTTCCCCGCCTCTGATTCCCCGCCTCTGTTTCCCCATATCTGATTCCCCGCCTCTGATTCCCCAACTCTGATTCCCCGCCTCTGATTCCCCAGGTCTGATTCCCCGCCTCTGATTCCACGTGTTTGATTACCTGCCTCTGATTCCCCGCCTCTGCTTCCCCATCTCTGATTCACCGCCTTTGATTCGCCACCTCTGATTCCCCATATGTGATTCCCCTCCTCTGTTTCCCCGCCTCTGATTCCCCGCCTCTGATTTCCCATGTCTCATTCCCCGCCTCTGATTCCCCGCATCTGATTCCCTGCCTCTGAATCCCCACCTCTGATTCCCTGCCTCTGATTCCCAACCTCTGATTCCCCTCCTCTGATTCCCCATATCTGATTCCCCGCCTCCGTTTCCCTGCCTCTGATTAACCGCCTCTGTTTCCCCATATCTGATACCCCGCCTCTGATTCCCCAACTCTGATTCCCCGCCTCTGATTCCACAGCTCTGATTCCCCGCCTCTGATTCCCCGCGTCTGATTCCCAGCCTCTGATTCCCCATGTCTGATTTCCTGCCTCTGATTCCCCGCCTCTGATTCGCCATCTCTGATTCATCGCCTCTGATTCCCCACCTCTGATTCCCCATATCTTATTCCCCACCTATGTTTCCCCGCCTCTGATTCCCCGCCTCTGATTCCCCATCTCTTATTCCCGGACTCTGATTCACCACCTCTGATTCCCTATCTCTGATTCCGCACATCCGATTCCCTGCCTCTGATTCCCCGCCTCTGATGCCCCGCCTCTGATTCCCAACCTCTGATTCCCCTCCTCTGATTCCCCATATCTGATTCCCCGCCTCCGTTTCCCTGCCTCTGATTCCCCGCCTCTGTTTCCACATATCTGATTCCCCGCCTCTGATTCCCCAACTCTGATTCCCCGCCTCTGATTCCCCAGCTCTGATTCCCCGCCTCTGATTCCCCGCGTCTGATTCCCAGCCTCTGATTCCCCATGTCTTATTCCCCGCCTCTGATTCCCCGCCTCTGATTCCCCATCTCTGATTCCCTATCTCTGATTCCCCAATTCTGATTCCCCGCCTTTGATTCCCTGCCTCTGATTCCCAACCTCTGATTCCCCACCTCTGATTCCCCAGCTCTGATTCCCCGCCTCTGATTCCCCGCGTCTGAATCCCTGCCTCTGATTCCCCGCCTCTGATTCCCCATCTCTGATTCACCACCTCTGATCCCCCGCCTCTGATTCCCCATGTCTGATTCACCGCCTCTGTTTCCCCACCTCTGATTCCCCGCCTCTGATTCCCCATATCTGATTCCCCGCCTCTGATTCCCTGACTCTGTTTCCCCGCCTCTGATTCCCCGCCTCTGATTCCCCATATCTCATTCCCCGCCTCTGATTCCCCGCATCTGATTCCCTGCCTCTGAATCCCCACCTCTGATTCCCTGCCTCTGATTCCCAACCTCTGATTCCCCTCCTCTGATTCCCCATATCTGATTCCCCGCCTCCGTTTCCCTGCCTCTGATTCGCCGCCTCTGTTTCCCCATATCTGATTCCCCGCCTCTGATTCCCCAACTCTGATTCCCCGCCTCTGATTCCCCAGCTCTGATTCCCCGCCTCTGATTCCCCGTGTCTGATTCCCAGCCTCTGATTCCCCATGTCTTATTCCCCGCCTCTGATTCCCCGCCTCTGATTCGCCATCTCTGATTCATCGCCTCTGATTCCCCACCTCTGATTCCCCATATCTGATTCCCACCTATGTTTCCCCGCCTCTGATGCTCCGCCACTGATTCCATGCCTCTGATTCCCAACCTCTGATTCCCCACCTCTGATTCCCCATATCTGATTCCCCGCCTCTGTTTCCCCGCCTCTGATTCCCTGCCTCTGTTTCCTCATATCTGATTCCCCGCCTCTGATTCCCCAACACTGATTCCCCTCCTCTGATACCCCAGCTCTGATTCACCACCTCTGATTCCGTGCGTCTGATTCCCCGCCTCTGATTCCCCATCTCTGATTCCCTATCTCTGATTCCCCAATTCTGATTCCCCGCCTTTGATTCCCTGCCTCTGATTCCCAACCTCTGATTCCCAACCTCTGATTCCCCATATCTGATTCCCCGCCTCTGTTTCCCCGCCTCTTATTCCCCGCCTCTGTTTCCCCATATCTGATTCCCGGCCTCTCATTCCCCAGCTCTGATTCCCCGCCTCTGATTCCCCATATCTGATTCCCCGCCGCTGATTCCCCAACTCTGATTCCCCAGCTCTGATTCCCCGCCTCTGATTCCCCGCGTCTGAATCCCTGCCTCTGATTCCCCGCCTCTGATTCCCCATCTCTGATTCACCACCTCTGATCCCCCGCCTCTGATACCCCATGTCTGATTCACCGCCTCTGTTTCCCCACCTCTGATTCCCCGCCTCTGATTCCCCATATCTGATTCCCCGCCTCTGATTCCCCAACTCTGATTCCCCGCCTGTGATTCGCCAGCTATGAATCCCCGCCTCTGATTCCCCACGTCTGCTTCCCTGCCTGTGATTCCCTGCCTCTTATTCCCCGCCTCTGATTCCCCGCATCTGATTCCCAACCTCTGATTCCCCTCCTCTTATTCCCCATATCTGATTCCCCGCCTCCATTTCCCTGCCTCTGATTCCCCGCCTCTGTTACCCCATATCTGATTCCCCTCCTCTGATTCCCCAACTCTGATTCTGCACATCTGATTCCCTGCCTCTTATTCCCCACCTCTAATTCCCGGCCTCTGATTCCCGGCCTCTGATTCCCCACCTCTGATTCTCCATATCTGATTCCCCGCCTCTGTTTCCCCGCCTCTGATTCCCCGCCTCTGTTTCCCCATATCTGATTCCCCGCCTCTGATTCCCCAACTCTGATTCCTCGCCTCTGATTCCCCAGCTCTGATTCCCCGCCTCTGATTCCCCGCGTCTGATTCCCAGCCTCTGATTCCCCATGTCTTATTCCCCGCCTCTGATTCGCCATCTCTGATTCATCGCCTCTGATTCCCCACCTCTGATTCCCCATATCTGATTCCCCACCTATGTTTCCCCGCCTCTGATGCCCCACCTCTGATTCCATGCCTCTGATTCCCAACCTCTGATTCCCCACCTCTGATTCCCCATATCTGATTCCCCGCCTCTGTTTCCCCGCCTCTGATTCCCTGCCTCTGTTTCCTCATATCTGATTCCCCGCCTCTGATTCCCCAACACTGATTCCCCGCCTCTGATTCCCCAGGTCTGATTCACCACCTCTGATTCCCCGCGTCTGATTCCCCGCCTCTGATTCCCCATCTCTGATTCCCTATCTCTGATTCCCCAATTCTGATTCCCCGCCTTTGATTCCCTGCCTCTGATTCCCAACCTCTGATTCCCCACCTCTGATATCCCATATCTGATTCCCCGCCTCTGTTTCCCCGCCTCTTATTCCCTGCCTCTGTTTCCCCATATCTGATTCCCGGCCTCTCGTTCACCAGCTCTGATTCCCCGCCTCTGATTCCCCATATCTGATTCCCCGCCGCTGATTCCCCAACTCAGATAGCCCGCCTCTGATTCCCCAGCTCTGATTCCCCGCCTCTGATTCCCCGCGTCTGAATCCCTGCCTCTGATTCCCCGCCTCTGATTCCCCATCTCTGATTCACCACCTCTGATCCCCCGCCTCTGATTCCCCATGTCTGATTCACCGCCTCTGTTTCCCCACCTCTGATTCCCCGCCTCTGATTCCCCATATCTGATTCCCCGCCTCTGATTCCCCAACTCTGATTCGCCGCCTGTGATTCGCCAGCTATGATTCCCCGCATCTGATTCCCCACGTCTGATTCCCTGCCTGTGATTCCCTGCCTCTTATTCCCCGCCTCTGATTCCCCGCATCTGATTCCCTTCCTCTGAATCCCCACCTCTGATTCCCTGCCTCTGATTCCCAACCTCTTATTCCCCTCCTCTGATTCCCCATATCTGATTCCCCACCTCCATTTCCCTGCCTCTGATTCCCCGCCTCTGTTACCCAATATCTGATTCCCCGCCTCTGATTCCCTAACTCTGATTCTGCACATCTGATTCCCTGCCTCTTATTCCCCACCTCTAATTCCCGGCCTCTGATTCCCGGCCTCTGATTCCCCACCTCTGATTCTCCATATCTGATTCCCCGCCTCTGTTTCCCCGCCTCTGATTCCCCGCCTCTGTTTCCCCATATCTGATTCCCCGCCTCTGATTCCCCAACTCTGATTCCCCGCCTCTGATTCCCCAGGTCTGATTCCCCGCCTCTGATTCCACGTGTTTGATTACCTGCCTCTGATTCCCCGCCTCTGCTTCCCCATCTCTGATTCACCGCCTTTGATTCGCCACCTCTGATTCCCCATATGTGATTCCCCTCCTCTGTTTCCCCGCCTCTGATTCCCCGCCTCTGATTTCCCATGTCTCATTCCCCGCCTCTGATTCCCCGCATCTGATTCCCTGCCTCTGAATCCCCACCTCTGATTCCCTGCCTCTGATTCCCAACCTCTGATTCCCCTCCTCTGATTCCCCATATCTGATTCCCCGCCTCCGTTTCCCTGCCTCTGATTAACCGCCTCTGTTTCCCCATATCTGATACCCCGCCTCTGATTCCCCAAATCTGATTCCCCGCCTCTGATTCCACAGCTCTGATTCCCCGCCTCTGATTCCCCGCGTCTGATTCCCAGCCTCTGATTCCCCATGTCTGATTTCCTGCCTCTGATTCCCCGCCTCTGATTCGCCATCTCTGATTCATCGCCTCTGATTCCCCACCTCTGATTCCCCATATCTTATTCCCCACCTATGTTTTCCCGCCTCTGATTCCCCGCCTCTGATTCCCCATCTCTTATTCCCGGACTCTGATTCACCACCTCTGATTCCCTATCTCTGATTCCGCACATCCGATTCCCTGCCTCTGATTCCCCGCCTCTGATGCCCCGCCTCTGATTCCCAACCTCTGATTCCCCTCCTCTGATTCCCCATATCTGATTCCCCGCCTCCGTTTCCCTGCCTCTGATTCCCCGCCTCTGTTTCCCCATATCTGATTCCCCGCCTCTGATTCCCCAACTCTGATTCCCCGCCTCTGATTCCCCAGCTCTGATTCCCCGCCTCTGATTCCCCGCGTCTGATTCCCAGCCTCTGATTCCCCATGTCTTATTCCCCGCCTCTGATTCCCCGCCTCTGATTCGCCATCTCTGATTCATCGCCTCTGATTCGCCACCTCTGATTCCCCATATCTGATTCCCACCTATGTTTCCCCGCCTCTGATGCCCCGCCTCTGATTCCCTGCCTCTGTTTCCTCATATCTGATTCCCCGCCTCTGATTCCCCAACACTGATTCCCCTCCTCTGATACCCCAGCTCTGATTCACCACCTCTGATTCCCCGCGTCTGATTCCCCGCCTCTGATTCCCCATCTCTGATTCCCTATCTCTGATTCCCCAATTCTGATTCCCCGCCTTTGATTCCCTGCCTCTGATTCCCAACCTCTGATTCCCCACCTCTGATTCCCCATATCTGATTCCCCGCCTCTGTTTCCCCGCCTCTTATTCCCCGCCTCTGTTTCCCCATATCTGATTCCCGGCCTCTCATTCCCCAGCTCTGATTCCCCGCCTCTGATTCCCCATATCTGATTCCCCGCCGCTGATTCCCCAACTCTGATTCCCCAGCTCTGATTCCCCGCCTCTGATTCCCCGCGTCTGAATCCCTGCCTCTGATTCCCCGCCTCTGATTCCCCATCTCTGATTCACCACCTCTGATCCCCCGCCTCTGATTCCCCATGTCTGATTCACCGCCTCTGTTTCCCCACCTCTGATTCCCCGCCTCTGATTCCCCATATCTGATTCCCCGCCTCTGATTCCCCTACTCTGATTCCCCGCCTATGATTCGCCAGCTATGATTCCCCGCCTCTGATTCCCAACGTCTGATTCCCTGCCTGTGATTCCCTGCCTCTTATTCCCCGCCTCTGATTCCCCGCATCTGATTCCCAACCTCTGATTCCCCTCCTCTGATTCCCCATATCTGATTCCCCGCCTCCATTTCCCTGCCTCTGATTCCCCGCCTCTGTTACCCCATATCTGATTCCCCGCCTCTGATTCCCCAACTCTGATTCTGCACATCTGATTCCCTGCCTCTTATTCCCCACCTCTAATTCCCGGCCTCTGATTCCCGGCCTCTGATTCCCCACCTCTGATTCTCCATATCTGATTCCCCGCCTCTGTTTCCCCGCCTCTGATTCCCCGCCTATGTTTCCCCATATCTGATTCCCCGCCTCTGATTCCCCAACTCTGATTCCCCGCCTCTGATTCCCCAGGTCTGATTCCCCGCCTCTGATTCCACGTGTTTGATTACCTGCCTCTGATTCCCCGCCTCTGCTTCCCCATCTCTGATTCACCGCCTTTGATTCGCCACCTCTGATTCCCCATATGTGATTCCCCGCCTCTGTTTCCCCGCCTCTGATTCCCCGCCTCTGATTCCCCATATCTCATTCCCCGTCTCTGATTCGCCGCATCTGATTCCCTGCCTCTGAATCCCCACCTCTGATTCCCTGCCTCTGATTCCCCACCTCTGATTCCCGGCCTCTGATTCCCGGCCTCTGATTCGAGACCTCTCATTCCCGGCCTCTGATTCCCGGCCTCTGATTCCCCGCCTCTGATTCCCCGACTCTGATTCCCTGCCTCTGATTCCCCATCTCTGATTCTGCACATCTGATTCCCTGCCTCTTATTCCCCACCTCTGATTCCCGGCCTCTGATTCCCGGCCTCTGATTCCCGGCCTCTCATTCCCGGCCTCTCATTCCCGGCCTCTGATTCCCGGCCTCTGATTCCCTGCCTCTGATTCCCCGCCTCTGTTTCCCTGCCTCTGATTACCCATCTCTGATTCCGCACATCTGATTCCCTGCCTCTGATTCCCTGTCTCTGATTCCCTGCCTCTGATTCCCTGCCTCTGAATCCCAACCTCTGATTCCCCACCTCTGATTCCCCATATCTGATTCCCCGCCTCTGTTTCCCCGCCTCTGATTTCCCGCCTCTGTTTCCCCATATCTGATTCCCCGCCTCTGATTCCCCAACTTTGATTCCCCGCCTCTGATTCCACGTGTTTGATTACCTGCCTCTGATTCCCCGCCTCTGCTTCCCCATCTCTGATTCACCGCCTTTGATTCGCCACCTCTGATTCCCCATATGTGATTCCCCGCCTCTGTTTCCCCGCCTCTGATTCCCCGCCTCTGATTCCCCATATCTCATTCCCCGCCTCTGATTACCCGCATCTGATTCCCTGCCTCTGAAACCCCACCTCTGATTCCCTGCCTCTGATTCCCAACCTCTGATTCCCCTCCTCTGATTCCCCATATCTGATTCCCCGCCTCCGTTTCCCTGCCTCTGATTGCCCGCCTCTGTTTCCCCATATCTGATTCCCCACATCTGATTCCCCAACTCTGATTCCCCGCCTCTGATTCCCCAGCTCTGATTCCCCGCCTCTGATTCCCCGCGTCTGATTCCCAGCCTCTGATTCCCCATGTCTGATTTCCTGCCTCTGATTCCCCGCCTCTGATTCGCCATCTCTGATTCATCCCCTCTGATTCCCCACCTCTGATTCCCCATATCTTATTCCCCACCTCTGTTTCCCCGCCTCTGATTCCCCGCCTCTGATTCCCCATATCTCATTCCCCGCCTCTGATTACCCGCATCTGATTCCCTGCCTCTGAAACCCCACCTCTGATTCCCTGCCTCTGATTCCCAGACTCTGATTCCCCACCTCTGATTCCCTATCTCTGATTCTGCTCATCCGATTCCCTGCCTCTGATTCCCCGCCTCTGATTCCCCACCTCTGATTCCCCACCTCTGATTCCCCATATCTGATTCCCCGCCTCTGTTTCCCCGCCTCTGATTCCCTGCCTCTGTTTCCTCATATCTGATTCCCCGCCTCTGATTCCCCAACACTGATTCCCCGCCTCTGATTCCCCAGCTCTGATTCACCACCTCTGATTCCCCGCGTCTGATTCCCCGCTTCTGATTCCCGGCCTCCTATTCCCCACCTCTGATTCCCGGCCTCTGATTCCCGGACTCTGATTCCCGAACTCTCATTCCCGGCCTCTGATTCCCGGCCTCTGATTCCCCGCCTCTGATTCCCCGCCTCTGATTCCCTGCCTCTGATTCCCCATCTCTGATTCCGCACGTCTGATTCCCTGCCTCTGATTCCCCGCCTCTGATTCCCTGCCTCTGATTCCCTGCCTCTGATTCCCAACCTCTGATTCCCCACCTCTGATTCCCCATATCTGATTCCCCGCCTCTGTTTCCCCGCCTCTGATTCCCCGCCTCTGTTTCCCCATATCTGATTTCCCCGCCTCTGATTCCCCAACTCTGATTCCCCACCTCTGATCCCCAGCTCTGATTCCCCGCCTCTGATTCCCCGTGTTTGATTCCCTGCCTCTGATTCCCTGCCTCTGATTCCCAACCTCTGATTCCCCACCTCTGATTCCCCATATCTGATTCCCCGCCTCTGTTTCCCCGCCTCTGATTCCCCGCCTCTGTTTCCCCATATCTGATTCCCCGCCTTTGATTGGCCACCTCTGATTCCCCATATGTGATTCCCCGCCTCTGTTTCCCCGCATCTGATTCCCCGCCTCTGATTCCCCATATCTCATTCCCCGCCTCTGATTCCCCATATCTGATTCCCTGACTCTGATTCCCCACCTCTGATTCCCGGCCTCTTTTTCCCGGCATCTGATTCCCGGCATCTGATTCCCGGCCTCTGATTCCCGGCCTCTGATTCCCCGCTTCTGATTCTGATTCCCTGCCTCTGATTCCCCATCTCTGATTCCGCACATCTGATTCCCTGCCTCTGATTCCCCACTTCTGATTCCCCATATCTGATTCCCCGCCTCTGTTTCCCCGCCTCTGATTCACCGCCTCTGTTTCCCCATATCTAATTCCCCGCCTCTGATTCCCCAACTCTGATTCCCCGCACTGATTCCGCAGCTCTGAATCCCCGCCTCAGATTCCCCGCATCTGATTCCATGCCTCTGAATCCCCACCTCTGATTCCCTGACTCTGATTCCCAACCTCTGATTCCCCTCCTCTGATTCCCCATATCTGATTCCCCGCCTCCGTTTCCCTGCCTCTGATTCCCCGCCTCTGTTTCCCCATATCTGATTCCCCGCCTCTGATTCCCCAACTCTGATTCCCCGCCTCTGATTCCCCAGCTCTGATTCCCCGCCTCTGATTCCCCGCGTCTGATTCCCAGCCTCTGATTCCCCATGTCTTATTCCCCGCCTCTGATTCGCCATCTCTGATTCATCGCCTCTGATTCCCCACCTCTGATTCCCCATATCTGATTCCCCACCTATGTTTCCCCGCCACTGATGCCCCGCCTCTGATTCCATGCCTCTGATTCCCAACCTCTGATTCCCCACCTCTGATTCCCCATATCTGATTCCCCGCCTCTGTTTCCCCGCCTCTGATTCCCTACCTCTGTTTCCTCATATCTGATTCCCCGCCTCTGATTCCCCAACACTGATTCCCCGCCTCTGATTCCCCAGGTCTGATTCACCACCTCTGATTCCCCGTGTCTGATTCCCCGCCTCTGATTCCCCATCTCTGATTCCCTATCTCTGATTCCCCAATTCTGATTCCCCGCCTTTGATTCCCTGCCTCTGATTCCTAACCTCTGATTCCCCACCTCTGATTCCCCGCCTCTGTTTCCCCGCCTCTTATTCCCCGCCTCTGTTTCCCCATACCTGATTCCCGGCCTCTCATTCCCCAGCTCTGATTCCCCGCCTCTGATTCCCCATATCTGATTCCCCGTCGCTGATTCCCCAACTCTGATAGCCCACCTCTGATTCCCCAGCTCTGATTCCCCGCCTCTGATTCCCCGCGTCTAAATCCCTGCCTCTGATTCCCCGCCTCTGATTCCCCATCTCTGATTCACCACCTCTGATCCCCCGCCTCTGATTCCCCATGTCTGATTCACCGCCTCTGTTTCCCCACCTCTGATTCCCCGCCTCTGATTCCCCATATCTGATTCCCCGCCTCTGATTCTCCATATCTGATTCCCTGCCTCCATTTCCCTGCCTCTGATTCCCCGCCTCTGATTCCCCAACTCTGATTCCCCGCCTGTGATTCGCCAGCTATGATTCCCCGCATCTGATTCCCCACGTCTGATTCCCTGCCTGTGATTCCCTGCCTCTTATTCCCCGCCTCTGATTCCCCACATCTGATTCCCTGCCTCTGAAACCCCACCTCTGATTCCCTGCCTCTGATTCCCAGACTCTGATTCCCCACCTCTGATTCCCTATCTCTGATTCTGCTCATCCGATTCCCTGCCTCTGATTCCCCGCCTCTGATTCCCCACCTCTGATTCCCCACCTCTGATTCCCCATATCTGATTCCCCGCCTCTGTTTCCCCGCCTCTGATTCCCTGCCTCTGTTTCCTCATATCTGATTCCCCGCCTCTGATTCCCCAACACTGATTCCCCGCCTCTGATTCCCCAGCTCTGATTCACCACCTCTGATTCCCCGCGTCTGATTCCCCGCTTCTGATTCCCGGCCTCCTATTCCCCACCTCTGATTCCCGGCCTCTGATTCCCGGACTCTGATTCCCGAACTCTCATTCCCGGCCTCTGATTCCCGGCCTCTGATTCCCCAACTCTGATTCTGCACATCTGATTCCCTGCCTCTTATTCCCCACCTCTAATTCCCGGCCTCTGATTCCCGGTCTCTGATTCCCCACCTCTGATTCCCCATATCTGATTCCCGGACTCTGAATCCCCACCTCTGATTCCCGGCCTCTTATTCCCGGCATCTGATTCCCGGCCTCTGATTCCCAGCCTCTGATTCCCCGCTTCTGATTCTGATTCCCTGCCTCTGATTCCCCATCTCTGATTCCGCACATCTGATTCCCTGCCTCTGATTCCCCACTTCTGATTCCCCATATCTGATTCCCCGCCTCTGTTTCCCCGCCTCTGATTCCCCGCCTCTGTTTCCCCATATCTAATTCCTCGCATCTGATTCCCCAACTCTGATTCCCCGCACTGATTCCCCAGCTCTGAATCCCCGCCTCAGATTCCCCACATCTGATTCCCTGCCTCTGAATCCCTTCCTCTGATTCCCTGCCTCTGATTCCCAACCTTTGATTCCCCTCCTCTGATTCCCCATATCTGATTCCCCGCCTCTGAATCCCCAACTCTGATTCCCCGCCTCTGATTCCCCAGCTCTGATTCCCCGCCTCTGATTCCCCGCGTCTGATTCCCAGCCTCTGATTCCCCATGTCTTATTCCACGCCTCTGATTCGCCATCTCTGATTCATCGCCTCTGATTCCCCACCTCTGATTCCCCATATCTGATTCCCCACCTATGTTTCCCCGCCTCTGATGCCCCACCTCTGATTCCATGCCTCTGATTCCCAACCTCTGATTCCCCACCTCTGATTCCCCATATCTGATTCCCCGCCTCTGTTTCCCCGCCTCTGATTCCCTGCCTCTGATTCCCAACCTCTGATTCCCCACCTCTGATTCCCCATATCTGATTCCCCGCCTCTGTTTCCCCGCCTCTGATTCCCTGCCTCTGTTTCCTCATATCTGATTCCCCGCCTCTGATTCCCCAACACTGATTCCCCGCCTCTGATTCCCCAGGTCTGATTCACCACCTCTGATTCCCCGCGTCTGATTCCCCGCCTTTGATTCCCCATCTCTGATTCCCTATCTCTGATTCCCCAATTTTGATTCCCCGCCTTTGATTCCCTGCCTCTGATTCCCAACCTCTGATTCCCCATATCTGATTCCCCGCCGCTGATTCCCCAACTCAGATAGCCCGCCTCTGATTCCCCAGCTCTGATTCCCCGCCTCTGATTCCCCGCATCTGAATCCGTGCCTCTGATTCCCCGCCTCTGATTCCCCATCTCTGATTCACCACCTCTGATCCCCCGCCTCTGATTCCCCATGTCTGATTCACCGCCTCTGTTTCCCCACCTCTGATTCCCCGCCTCTGATTCCCCATATCTGATTCCCCGCCTCTGATTCCCCAACTCTGATTCGCCGCCTGTGATTCGCCAGCTATGATTCCCCGCATCTGATTCCCCACGTCTGATTCCCTGCCTGTGATTCCCTGCCTCTTATTCCCCGCCTCTGATTCCTCGCATCTGATTCCCTTCCTCTGAATCCCCACCTCTGATTCCCTGCCTCTGATTCCCAACCTCTTATTCCCCTCCTCTGATTCCCCATATCTGATTCCCCACCTCCATTTCCCTGCCTCTGATTCCCCATATCTGATTCCCCACCTCCATTTCCCTGCCTCTGATTCCCCGCCTCTGTTACCCAATATCTGATTCCCCGCCTCTGATTCCCCAACTCTGATTCTGCACATCTGATTCCCTGCCTCTTATTCCCCACCTCTAATTCCCGGCCTCTGATTCCCGGTCTCTGATTCCCCACCTCTGATTCCCCATATCTGATTCCCGGACTCTGATTCCCCACCTCTGATTCCCGGCCTCTTATTCCCGGCATCTGATTCCCGGCCTCTGATTCCCAGCCTCTGATTCCCCGCTTCTGATTCTGATTCCCTGCCTCTGATTCCCCATCTCTGATTCCGCACATCTGATTCCCTGCCTCTGATTCCCCACTTCTGATTCCCCATATCTGATTCCCCGCCTCTGTTTCCCCGCCTCTGATTCCCCGCCTCTGTTTCCCCATATCTAATTCGTCGCATCTGATTCCCCAACTCTGATTCCCCGCACTGATTCCCCAGCTCTGAATCCCCGCCTCAGATTCCCCGCATCTGATTCCCTGCCTCTGAATCCCTTCCTCTGATTCCCTGCCTCTGCTTCCCAACCTTTGATTCCCCTCCTCTGATTCCCCATATCTGATTCCCCGCCTCTGAATCCCCAACTCTGATTCCCCGCCTCTGATTCCCCAGCTCTGATTCCCCGCCTCTGATTCCCCGCGTCTGATTCCCAGCCTCTGATTCCCCATGTCTTATTCCACGCCTCTGATTCGCCATCTCTGATTCATCGCCTCTGATTCCCCACCTCTGATTCCCCATATCTGATTCCCCACATATGTTTCCCCGCCTCTGATGCCCCACCTCCGATTCCATGCCTCTGATTCCCAACCTCTGATTCCCCACCTCTGATTCCCCATATCTGATTCCCCGCCTCTGTTTCCCCGCCTCTGATTCCCTGCCTCTGTTTCCTCATATCTGATTCCCCGCCTCTGATTCCCCAACACTGATTCCCCGCCTCTGATTCCCCAGGTCTGATTCACCACCTCTGATTCCCCGCGTCTGATTCCCCGCCTCTGATTCCCCATCTCTGATTCCCTATCTCTGATTCCCCAATTTTGATTCCCCGCCTTTGATTCCCTGCCTCTGATTCCCAACCTCTGATTCCCCATATCTGATTCCCCGCCGCTGATTCCCCAACTCAGATAGCCCGCCTCTGATTCCCCAGCTCTGATTCCCCGCCTCTGATTCCCCGCGTCTGAATCCCTGCCTCTGATTCCCCGCCTCTGATTCCCCATCTCTGATTCACCACCTCTGATCCCCCGCCTCTGATTCCCCATGTCTGATTCACCGCCTCTGTTTCCCCACCTCTGATTCCCCGCCTCTGATTCCCCATATCTGATTCCCCGCCTCTGATTCCCCAACTCTGATTCGCCGCCTGTGATTCGCCAGCTATGATTCCCCGCATCTGATTCCCCACGTCTGATTCCCTGCCTGTGATTCCCTGCCTCTTATTCCCCGCCTCTGATTCCCCGCATCTGATTCCCTTCCTCTGAATCCCCACCTCTGATTCCCTGCCTCTGATTCCCAACCTCTTATTCCCCTCCTCTGATTCCCCATATCTGATTCCCCACCTCCATTTCCCTGCCTCTGATTCCCCGCCTCTGTTACCCAATATCTGATTCCCCGCCTCTGATTCCCCAACTCTGATTCTGCACATCTGATTCCCTGCCTCTTATTCCCCACCTCTAATTCCCGGCCTCTGATTCCCGGCCTCTGATTCCCCACCTCTGATTCTCCATATCTAATTCCCCGCCTCTGTTTCCCCGCCTCTGATTCCCCGCCTCTGTTTCCCCATATCTGATTCCCCGCCTCTGATTCCCCGTGTTTGATTCCCTGCCTCTGATTCCCCGCCTCTGATTCCCCATCTCTGATTCACCGCCTTTGATTCGCCACCTCTGATTCCCCATATCTGTTTCCCCACCTCTGTTTCCCCGCCTCTGATTCCCCGCCTCTGATTCTCCATATCTCATTCCCCGCCTCTGACTCCCCATCTCTGATTCCCTGACTCTGATTCCCCACCTCTGATTCCCGGCCTCTTATTCCCAGCATCTGATTCCAGGCCTCTGATTCCCGGCCTCTGACTCCCCGCTTCTGATTCTGATTCCCTGCCTCTGATTCCCCATCTCTGATTCCGCACATCTGATTACCTGCCTCTGATTCCCCACGTCTGATTCCCCATATCTGATTCCCCGCCTCTGATTCCCCGCCTCTGATTCCCCATCTCTGATTCCCTATCTCTGATTCCCCAATTCTGATTCCCCGCCTTTGATTCCCTGCCTCTGATTCCCAACCTCTGATTCCCCACCTCTGATTCCCCAGCTCTGATTCCCCGCCTCTGATTCCCCGCGTCTGAATCCCTGCCTCTGATTCCCCGCCTCTGATTCCCCATCTCTGATTCACCACCTCTGATCCCCCGCCTCTGATTCCCCATGTCTGATTCACCGCCTCTGTTTCCCCACCTCTGATTCCCCGCCTCTGATTCCCCATATCTGATTCCCCGCCTCTGATTCCCTGACTCTGTTTCCCCGCCTCTGATTCCCCGCCTCTGATTCCCCATATCTCATTCCCCGCCTCTGATTCCCCGCATCTGATTCCCTGCCTCTGAATCCCCACCTCTGATTCCCTGCCTCTGATTCCCAACCTCTGATTCCCCTCCTCTGATTCCCCATATCTGATTCCCCGCCTCCGTTTCCCTGCCTCTGATTCCCCGCCTCTGTTTCCCCATATCTGATTCCCCGCCTCTGATTCCCCAACTCTGATTCCCCGCCTCTGATTCCCCAGCTCTGATTCCCCGCCTCTGATTCCCCGTGTCTGATTCCCAGCCTCTGATTCCCCATGTCTTATTCCCCGCCTCTGATTCCCCGCCTCTGATTCGCCATCTCTGATTCATCGCCTCTGATTCCCCACCTCTGATTCCCCATATCTGATTCCCCATATCTGATTCCCCGCCTCTGTTTCCCCGCCTCTGATTCCCTGCCTCTGTTTCCTCATATCTGATTCCCCGCCTCTGATTCCCCAACACTGATTCCCCTCCTCTGATACCCCAGCTCTGATTCACCACCTCTGATTCCGTGCGTCTGATTCCCCGCCTCTGATTCCCCATCTCTGATTCCCTATCTCTGATTCCCCAATTCTGATTCCCCGCCTTTGATTCCCTGCCTCTGATTCCCAACCTCTGATTCCCAACCTCTGATTCCCCATATCTGATTCCCCGCCTCTGTTTCCCCGCCTCTTATTCCCCGCCTCTGTTTCCCCATATCTGATTCCCGGCCTCTCATTCCCCAGCTCTGATTCCCCGCATCTGATTCCCCATATCTGATTCCCCGCCGCTGATTCCCCAACTCTGATTCCCCAGCTCTGATTCCCCGCCTCTGATTCCCCGCGTCTGAATCCCTGCCTCTGATTCCCCGCGTCTGATTCCTCATCTCTGATTCACCACCTCTGATCCCCCGCCTCTGATACCCCATGTCTGATTCACCGCCTCTGTTTCCCCACCTCTGATTCCCCGCCTCTGATTCCCCATATCTGATTCCCCGCCTCTGATTCCCCAACTCTGATTCCCCGCCTGTGATTCGCCAGCTATGATTCCCCGCCTCTGATTCCCCACGTCTGCTTCCCTGCCTGTGATTCCCTGCCTCTTATTCCCCGCCTCTGATTCCCCGCATCTGATTCCCAACCTCTGATTCCCCTCCTCTTATTCCCCATATCTGATTCCCCGCCTCCATTTCCCTGCCTCTGATTCCCCGCCTCTGTTACCCCATATCTGATTCCCCGCCTCTGATTCCCCAACTCTGATTCTGCACATCTGATTCCCTGCCTCTTATTCCCCACCTCTAATTCCCGGCCTCTGATTCCCGGCCTCTGATTCCCCACCTCTGATTCTCCATATCTGATTCCCCGCCTCTGTTTCCCCGCCTCTGATTCCCCGCCTCTGTTTCCCCATATCTGATTCCCCGCCTCTGATTCCCCAACTCTGATTCCCCGCCTCTGATTCCCCAGGTCTGATTCCCCGCCTCTGATTCCACGTGTTTGATTACCTGCCTCTGATTCCCCGCCTCTGCTTCCACATCTCTGATTCACCGCCTTTGATTCGCCACCTCTGATTCCCCATATGTGATTCCCCGCCTCTGTTTCCCCGCCTCTGATTCCCCGCCTCTGATTCCCAACCTCTGATTCCCCTCCTCTGATTCCCCATATCTGATTCCCCGCCTCCGTTTCCCTGCCTCTGATTCCCCGCCTCTGTTTCCCCATATCTGATTCCCCGCCTCTGATTCCCCAACTCTGATTCCTCGCCTCTGATTCCCCAGCTCTGATTCCCCGCCTCTGATTCCCCGCGTCTGATTCCCAGCCTCTGATTCCCCATGTCTTATTCCCCGCCTCTGATTCGCCATCTCTGATTCATCGCCTCTGATTCCCCACCTCTGATTCCCCATATCTGATTCCCCACCTATGTTTCCCCGCCTCTGATGCCCCACCTCTGATTCCATGCCTCTGATTCCCAACCTCTGATTCCCCACCTCTGATTCCCCATATCTGATTCCCCGCCTCTGTTTCCCCGCCTCTGATTCCCTGCCTCTGTTTCCTCATATCTGATTCCCCGCCTCTGATTCCCCAACACTGATTCCCCGCCTCTGATTCCCCAGGTCTGATTCACCACCTCTGATTCCCCGCGTCTGATTCCCCGCCTCTGATTCCCCATCTCTGATTCCCTATCTCTGATTCCCTGCCTGTGATTCCCTGCCTCTTATTCCCCGCCTCTGATTCCCCGCATCTGATTCCCAACCTCTGATTCCCCTCCTCTTATTCCCCATATCTGATTCCCCGCCTCCATTTCCCTGCCTCTGATTCCCCGCCTCTGTTACCCCATATCTGATTCCCCGCCTCTGATTCCCCAACTCTGATTCTGCACATCTGATTCCCTGCCTCTTATTCCCCACCTCTAATTCCCGGCCTCTGATTCCCGGCCTCTGATTCCCCACCTCTGATTCTCCATATCTGATTCCCCGCCTCTGTTTCCCCGCCTCTGATTCCCCGCCTCTGTTTCCCCATATCTGATTCCCCGCCTCTGATTCCCCAACTCTGATTCCCCGCCTCTGATTCCCCAGGTCTGATTCCCCGCCTCTGATTCCACGTGTTTGATTACCTGCCTCTGATTCCCCGCCTCTGCTTCCACATCTCTGATTCACCGCCTTTGATTCGCCACCTCTGATTCCCCATATGTGATTCCCCGCCTCTGTTTCCCCGCCTCTGATTCCCCGCCTCTGATTCCCAACCTCTGATTCCCCTCCTCTGATTCCCCATATCTGATTCCCCGCCTCCGTTTCCCTGCCTCTGATTCCCCGCCTCTGTTTCCCCATATCTGATTCCCCGCCTCTGATTCCCCAACTCTGATTCCTCGCCTCTGATTCCCCAGCTCTGATTCCCCGCCTCTGATTCCCCGCGTCTGATTCCCAGCCTCTGATTCCCCATGTCTTATTCCCCGCCTCTGATTCGCCATCTCTGATTCATCGCCTCTGATTCCCCACCTCTGATTCCCCATATCTGATTCCCCACCTATGTTTCCCCGCCTCTGATGCCCCACCTCTGATTCCATGCCTCTGATTCCCAACCTCTGATTCCCCACCTCTGATTCCCCATATCTGATTCCCCGCCTCTGTTTCCCCGCCTCTGATTCCCTGCCTCTGTTTCCTCATATCTGATTCCCCGCCTCTGATTCCCCAACACTGATTCCCCGCCTCTGATTCCCCAGGTCTGATTCACCACCTCTGATTCCCCGCGTCTGATTCCCCGCCTCTGATTCCCCATCTCTGATTCCCTATCTCTGATTCCCCAATTCTGATTCCCCGCCTTTGATTCCCTGCCTCTGATTCCCAACCTCTGATTCCCCACCTCTGATATCCCATATCTGATTCCCCGCCTCTGTTTCCCCGCCTCTTATTCCCCGCCTCTGTTTCCCCATATCTGATTCCCGGCCTCTCGTTCACCAGCTCTGATTCCCCGCCTCTGATTCCCCATATCTGATTCCCCGCCGCTGATTCCCCAACTCAGATAGCCCGCCTCTGATTCCCCAGCTCTGATTCCCCGCCTCTGATTTCCCGCGTCTGAATCCCTGCCTCTGATTCCCCGCCTCTGATTCCCCATCTCTGATTCACCACCTCTGATCCCCCGCCTCTGATTCCCCATGTCTGATTCACCGCCTCTGTTTCCCCACCTCTGATTCCCCGCCTCTGATTCCCCATATCTGATTCCCCGCCTCTGATTCCCCAACTCTGATTCGCCGCCTGTGATTCGCCAGCTATGATTCCCCGCATCTGATTCCCCACGTCTGATTCCCTGCCTGTGATTCCCTGCCTCTTATTCCCCGCCTCTGATTCCCCGCATCTGATTCCCTTCCGCTGAATCCCCACCTCTGATTCCCTGCCTCTGATTCCCAACCTCTTATTCCCCTCCTCTGATTCCCCATATCTGATTCCCCACCTCCATTTCCCTGCCTCTGATTCCCCGCCTCTGTTACCCAATATCTGATTCCCCGCCTCTGATTCCCTAACTCTGATTCTGCACATCTGATTCCCTGCCTCTTATTCCCCACCTCTAATTCCAAGCCTCTGATTCCCGGCCTCTGATTCCCCACCTCTGATTCTCCATATCTGATTCCCCGCCTCTGTTTCCCCGCCTCTGATTCCCCGCCTCTGTTTCCCCATATCTGATTCCCCGCCTCTGATTCCCCAACTCTGATTCCCCGCCTCTGATTCCCCAGGTCTGATTCCCCGCCTCTGATTCCACGTGTTTGATTACCTGCCTCTGATTCCCCGCCTCTGCTTCCCCATCTCTGATTCACCGCCTTTGATTCGCCACCTCTGATTCCCCATATGTGATTCCCCTCCTCTGTTTCCCCGCCTCTGATTCCCCGCCTCTGATTTCCCATGTCTCATTCCCCGCCTCTGATTCCCCGCATCTGATTCCCTGCCTCTGAATCCCCACCTCTGATTCCCTGCCTCTGATTCCCAACCTCTGATTCCCCTCCTCTGTTTCCCCATATCTGATACCCCGCCTCTGATTCCCCAACTCTGATTCCCCGCCTCTGATTCCACAGCTCTGATTCCCCGCCTCTGATTCCCCGCGTCTGATTCCCAGCCTCTGATTCCCCATGTCTGATTTCCTGCCTCTGATTCCCCGCCTCTGATTCGCCATCTCTGATTCATCGCCTCTGATTCCCCACCTCTGATTCCCCATATCTTATTCCCCACCTATGTTTCCCCGCCTCTGATTCCCCGCCTCTGATTCCCCATCTCTTATTCCCGGACTCTGATTCACCACCTCTGATTCCCTATCTCTGATTCCGCACATCCGATTCCCTGCCTCTGATTCCCCGCCTCTGATTCCCCGCCTCTGATTCCCAACCTCTGATTCCCCTCCTCTGATTCCCCATATCTGATTCCCCGCCTCCGTTTCCCTGCCTCTGATTCCCCGCCTCTGTTTCCCCATATCTGATTCCCCGCCTCTGATTCCCCAACTCTGATTCCTCGCCTCTGATTCCCCAGCTCTGATTCCCCGCCTCTGATTCCCCGCGTCTGATTCCCAGCCTCTGATTCCCCATGTCTTATTCCCCGCCTCTGATTCGCCATCTCTGATTCATCGCCTCTGATTCCCCACCTCTGATTCCCCATATCTGATTCCCCACCTATGTTTCCCCGCCTCTGATGCCCCACCTCTGATTCCATGCCTCTGATTCCCAACCTCTGATTCCCCACCTCTGATTCCCCATATCTGATTCCCCGCCTCTGTTTCCCCGCCTCTGATTCCCTGCCTCTGTTTCCTCATATCTGATTCCCCGCCTCTGATTCCCCAACACTGATTCCCCGCCTCTGATTCCCCAGGTCTGATTCACCACCTCTGATTCCCCGCGTCTGATTCCCCGCCTCTGATTCCCCACCTCTGATTCCCCATATCTGATTCCCCGCCTCTGTTTCCCCGCCTCTTATTCCCCGCCTCTGTTTCCCTATATCTGATTCCCGGCCTCTCATTCCCCAGCCCAGATTCCCCGCCTCTGATTCCCCATATCTGATTCCCCGCCGCTGATTCCCCAACTCTGATTCCCCAGCTCTGATTCCCCGCCTCTGATTCCCCGCGTCTGAATCCCTGCCTCTGATTCCCCGCCTCTGATTCCCCATCTCTGATTCACCACCTCTGATCCCCCGCCTCTGATTCCCCATGTCTGATTCACCGCCTCTGTTTCCCCACCTCTGATTCCCCGCCTCTGATTCCCCATATCTGATTCCCCGCCTCTGATTCCCCAACTCTGATTCCCCGCCTATGATTCGCCAGCTATGATTCCCCGCCTCTGATTCCCAACGTCTGATTCCCTGCCTGTGATTCCCTGCCTCTTATTCCCCGCCTCTGATTCCCCGCATCTGATTCCCAACCTCTGATTCCCCTCCTCTGATTCCCCATATCTGATTCCCCGCCTCCATTTCCCTGCCTCTGATTCCCCGCCTCTGTTACCCCATATCTGATTCCCCGCCTCTGATTCCCCAACTCTGATTCTGCACATCTGATTCCCTGCCTCTTATTCCCCACCTCTAATTCCCGGCCTCTGATTCCCGGCCTCTGATTCCCCACCTCTGATTCTCCATATCTGATTCCCCGCCTCTGTTTCCCCGCCTCTGATTCCCCGCCTCTGTTTCCCCATATCTGATTCCCCGCCTCTGATTCCCCAACTCTGATTCCCCGCCTCTGATTCCCCAGGTCTGATTCCCCGCCTCTGATTCCACGTGTTTGATTACCTGCCTCTGATTCCCCGCCTCTGCTTCCCCATCTCTGATTCACCGCCTTTGATTCGCCACCTCTGATTCCCCATATGTGATTCCCCGCCTCTGTTTCCCCGCCTCTGATTCCCCGCTTCTGATTCTGATTCCCTGCCTCTGATTCCCCATCTCTGATTCCGCACATCTGATTCCCTGCCTCTGATTCCCCACTTCTGATTCCCCATATCTGATTCCCCGCCTCTGTTTCCCCGCCTCTGATTCACCGCCTCTGTTTCCCCATATCTAATTCCCCGCCTCTGATTCCCCAACTCTGATTCCCCGCACTGATTCCGCAGCTCTGAATCCCCGCCTCAGATTCCCCGCATCTGATTCCATGCCTCTGAATCCCCACCTCTGATTCCCTGACTCTGATTCCCAACCTCTGATTCCCCTCCTCTGATTCCCCATATCTGATTCCCCGCCTCCGTTTCCCTGCCTCTGATTCCCCGCCTCTGTTTCCCCATATCTGATTCCCCGCCTCTGATTCCCCAACTCTGATTCCCCGCCTCTGATTCCCCAGCTCTGATTCCCCGCCTCTGATTCCCCGCGTCTGATTCCCAGCCTCTGATTCCCCATGTCTTATTCCCCGCCTCTGATTCGCCATCTCTGATTCATCGCCTCTGATTCCCCACCTCTGATTCCCCATATCTGATTCCCCACCTATGTTTCCCCGCCACTGATGCCCCGCCTCTGATTCCATGCCTCTGATTCCCAACCTCTGATTCCCCACCTCTGATTCCCCATATCTGATTCCCCGCCTCTGTTTCCCCGCCTCTGATTCCCTACCTCTGTTTCCTCATATCTGATTCCCCGCCTCTGATTCCCCAACACTGATTCCCCGCCTCTGATTCCCCAGGTCTGATTCACCACCTCTGATTCCCCGTGTCTGATTCCCCGCCTCTGATTCCCCATCTCTGATTCCCTATCTCTGATTCCCCAATTCTGATTCCCCGCCTTTGATTCCCTGCCTCTGATTCCTAACCTCTGATTCCCCACCTCTGATTCCCCGCCTCTGTTTCCCCGCCTCTTATTCCCCGCCTCTGTTTCCCCATACCTGATTCCCGGCCTCTCATTCCCCAGCTCTGATTCCCCGCCTCTGATTCCCCATATCTGATTCCCCGTCGCTGATTCCCCAACTCTGATAGCCCACCTCTGATTCCCCAGCTCTGATTCCCCGCCTCTGATTCCCCGCGTCTGAATCCCTGCCTCTGATTCCCCGCCTCTGATTCCCCATCTCTGATTCACCACCTCTGATCCCCCGCCTCTGATTCCCCATGTCTGATTCACCGCCTCTGTTTCCCCACCTCTGATTCCCCGCCTCTGATTCCCCATATCTGATTCCCCGCCTCTGATTCTCCATATCTGATTCCCTGCCTCCATTTCCCTGCCTCTGATTCCCCGCCTCTGATTCCCCAACTCTGATTCCCCGCCTGTGATTCGCCAGCTATGATTCCCCGCATCTGATTCCCCACGTCTGATTCCCTGCCTGTGATTCCCTGCCTCTTATTCCCCGCCTCTGATTCCCCGCATCTGATTCCCTGCCTCTGAATCCCCACCTCTGATTCCCTGCCTCTGATTCCCAACCTCTGATTCCCCTCCTCTGATTCCCCATATCTGATTCCCCACCTCCATTTCCCTGCCTCTGATTCCCCGCCTCTGTTACCCAATATCTGATTCCCCGCCTCTGATTCCCCAACTCTGATTCTGCACATCTGATTCCCTGCCTCTTATTCCCCACCTCTAATTCCCGGCCTCTGATTCCCGGTCTCTGATTCCCCACCTCTGATTCCCCATATCTGATTCCCGGACTCTGAATCCCCACCTCTGATTCCCGGCCTCTTATTCCCGGCATCTGATTCCCGGCCTCTGATTCCCAGCCTCTGATTCCCCGCTTCTGATTCTGATTCCCTGCCTCTGATTCCCCATCTCTGATTCCGCACATCTGATTCCCTGCCTCTGATTCCCCACTTCTGATTCCCCATATCTGATTCCCCGCCTCTGTTTCCCCGCCTCTGATTCCCCGCCTCTGTTTCCCCATATCTAATTCCTCGCATCTGATTCCCCAACTCTGATTCCCCGCACTGATTCCCCAGCTCTGAATCCCCGCCTCAGATTCCCCGCATCTGATTCCCTGCCTCTGAATCCCTTCCTCTGATTCCCTGCCTCTGATTCCCAACCTTTGATTCCCCTCCTCTGATTCCCCATATCTGATTCCCCGCCTCTGAATCCCCAACTCTGATTCCCCGCCTCTGATTCCCCAGCTCTGATTCCCCGCCTCTGATTCCCCGCGTCTGATTCCCAGCCTCTGATTCCCCATGTCTTATTCCACGCCTCTGATTCGCCATCTCTGATTCATCGCCTCTGATTCCCCACCTCTGATTCCCCATATCTGATTCCCCACCTATGTTTCCCCGCCTCTGATGCCCCACCTCTGATTCCATGCCTCTGATTCCCAACCTCTGATTCCCCACCTCTGATTCCCCATATCTGATTCCCCGCCTCTGTTTCCCCGCCTCTGATTCCCTGCCTCTGATTCCCAACCTCTGATTCCCCACCTCTGATTCCCCATATCTGATTCCCCGCCTCTGTTTCCCCGCCTCTGATTCCCTGCCTCTGTTTCCTCATATCTGATTCCCCGCCTCTGATTCCCCAACACTGATTCCCCGCCTCTGATTCCCCAGGTCTGATTCACCACCTCTGATTCCCCGCGTCTGATTCCCCGCCTTTGATTCCCCATCTCTGATTCCCTATCTCTGATTCCCCAATTTTGATTCCCCGCCTTTGATTCCCTGCCTCTGATTCCCAACCTCTGATTCCCCATATCTGATTCCCCGCCGCTGATTCCCCAACTCAGATAGCCCGCCTCTGATTCCCCAGCTCTGATTCCCCGCCTCTGATTCCCCGCATCTGAATCCCTGCCTCTGATTCCCCGCCTCTGATTCCCCATCTCTGATTCACCACCTCTGATCCCCCGCCTCTGATTCCCCATGTCTGATTCACCGCCTCTGTTTCCCCACCTCTGATTCCCCGCCTCTGATTCCCCATATCTGATTCCCCGCCTCTGATTCCCCAACTCTGATTCGCCGCCTGTGATTCGCCAGCTATGATTCCCCGCATCTGATTCCCCACGTCTGATTCCCTGCCTGTGATTCCCTGCCTCTTATTCCCCGCCTCTGATTCCTCGCATCTGATTCCCTTCCTCTGAATCCCCACCTCTGATTCCCTGCCTCTGATTCCCAACCTCTTATTCCCCTCCTCTGATTCCCCATATCTGATTCCCCACCTCCATTTCCCTGCCTCTGATTCCCCATATCTGATTCCCCACCTCCATTTCCCTGCCTCTGATTCCCCGCCTCTGTTACCCAATATCTGATTCCCCGCCTCTGATTCCCCAACTCTGATTCTGCACATCTGATTCCCTGCCTCTTATTCCCCACCTCTAATTCCCGGCCTCTGATTCCCGGTCTCTGATTCCCCACCTCTGATTCCCCATATCTGATTCCCGGACTCTGATTCCCCACCTCTGATTCCCGGCCTCTTATTCCCGGCATCTGATTCCCGGCCTCTGATTCCCAGCCTCTGATTCCCCGCTTCTGATTCTGATTCCCTGCCTCTGATTCCCCATCTCTGATTCCGCACATCTGATTCCCTGCCTCTGATTCCCCACTTCTGATTCCCCATATCTGATTCCCCGCCTCTGTTTCCCCGCCTCTGATTCCCCGCCTCTGTTTCCCCATATCTAATTCGTCGCATCTGATTCCCCAACTCTGATTCCCCGCACTGATTCCCCAGCTCTGAATCCCCGCCTCAGATTCCCCGCATCTGATTCCCTGCCTCCGAATCCCTTCCTCTGATTCCCTGCCTCTGCTTCCCAACCTTTGATTCCCCTCCTCTGATTCCCCATATCTGATTCCCCGCCTCTGAATCCCCAACTCTGATTCCCCGCCTCTGATTCCCCAGCTCTGATTCCCCGCCTCTGATTCCCCGCGTCTGATTCCCAGCCTCTGATTCCCCATGTCTTATTCCACGCCTCTGATTCGCCATCTCTGATTCATCGCCTCTGATTCCCCACCTCTGATTCCCCATATCTGATTCCCCACATATGTTTCCCCGCCTCTGATGCCCCACCTCCGATTCCATGCCTCTGATTCCCAACCTCTGATTCCCCACCTCTGATTCCCCATATCTGATTCCCCGCCTCTGTTTCCCCGCCTCTGATTCCCTGCCTCTGTTTCCTCATATCTGATTCCCCGCCTCTGATTCCCCAACACTGATTCCCCGCCTCTGATTCCCCAGGTCTGATTCACCACCTCTGATTCCCCGCGTCTGATTCCCCGCCTCTGATTCCCCATCTCTGATTCCCTATCTCTGATTCCCCAATTTTGATTCCCCGCCTTTGATTCCCTGCCTCTGATTCCCAACCTCTGATTCCCCATATCTGATTCCCCGCCGCTGATTCCCCAACTCAGATAGCCCGCCTCTGATTCCCCAGCTCTGATTCCCCGCCTCTGATTCCCCGCGTCTGAATCCCTGCCTCTGATTCCCCGCCTCTGATTCCCCATCTCTGATTCACCACCTCTGATCCCCCGCCTCTGATTCCCCATGTCTGATTCACCGCCTCTGTTTCCCCACCTCTGATTCCCCGCCTCTGATTCCCCATATCTGATTCCCCGCCTCTGATTCCCCAACTCTGATTCGCCGCCTGTGATTCGCCAGCTATGATTCCCCGCATCTGATTCCCCACGTCTGATTCCCTGCCTGTGATTCCCTGCCTCTTATTCCCCGCCTCTGATTCCCCGCATCTGATTCCCTTCCTCTGAATCCCCACCTCTGATTCCCTGCCTCTGATTCCCAACCTCTTATTCCCCTCCTCTGATTCCCCATATCTGATTCCCCACCTCCATTTCCCTGCCTCTGATTCCCCGCCTCTGTTACCCAATATCTGATTCCCCGCCTCTGATTCCCCAACTCTGATTCTGCACATCTGATTCCCTGCCTCTTATTCCCCACCTCTAATTCCCGGCCTCTGATTCCCGGCCTCTGATTCCCCACCTCTGATTCTCCATATCTAATTCCCCGCCTCTGTTTCCCCGCCTCTGATTCCCCGCCTCTGTTTCCCCATATCTGATTCCCCGCCTCTGATTCCCCGTGTTTGATTCCCTGCCTCTGATTCCCCGCCTCTGATTCCCCATCTCTGATTCACCGCCTTTGATTCGCCACCTCTGATTCCCCATATCTGTTTCCCCACCTCTGTTTCCCCGCCTCTGATTCCCCGCCTCTGATTCTCCATATCTCATTCCCCGCCTCTGACTCCCCATCTCTGATTCCCTGACTCTGATTCCCCACCTCTGATTCCCGGCCTCTTATTCCCAGCATCTGATTCCAGGCCTCTGATTCCCGGCCTCTGACTCCCCGCTTCTGATTCTGATTCCCTGCCTCTGATTCCCCATCTCTGATTCCGCACATCTGATTACCTGCCTCTGATTCCCCACGTCTGATTCCCCATATCTGATTCCCCGCCTCTGATTCCCCGCCTCTGATTCCCCATCTCTGATTCCCTATCTCTGATTCCCCAATTCTGATTCCCCGCCTTTGATTCCCTGCCTCTGATTCCCAACCTCTGATTCCCCACCTCTGATTCCCCAGCTCTGATTCCCCGCCTCTGATTCCCCGCGTCTGAATCCCTGCCTCTGATTCCCCGCCTCTGATTCCCCATCTCTGATTCACCACCTCTGATCCCCCGCCTCTGATTCCCCATGTCTGATTCACCGCCTCTGTTTCCCCACCTCTGATTCCCCGCCTCTGAATCCCCATATCTGATTCCCCGCCTCTGATTCCCTGACTCTGTTTCCCCGCCTCTGATTCCCCGCCTCTGATTCCCCATATCTCATTCCCCGCCTCTGATTCCCCGCATCTGATTCCCTGCCTCTGAATCCCCACCTCTGATTCCCTGCCTCTGATTCCCAACCTCTGATTCCCCTCCTCTGATTCCCCATATCTGATTCCCCGCCTCCGTTTCCCTGCCTCTGATTCCCCGCCTCTGTTTCCCCATATCTGATTCCCCGCCTCTGATTCCCCAACTCTGATTCCCCGCCTCTGATTCCCCAGCTCTGATTCCCCGCCTCTGATTCCCCGTGTCTGATTCCCAGCCTCTGATTCCCCATGTCTTATTCCCCGCCTCTGATTCCCCGCCTCTGATTCGCCATCTCTGATTCATCGCCTCTGATTCCCCACCTCTGATTCCCCATATCTGATTCCCCATATCTGATTCCCCGCCTCTGTTTCCCCGCCTCTGATTCCCTGCCTCTGTTTCCTCATATCTGATTCCCCGCCTCTGATTCCCCAACACTGATTCCCCTCCTCTGATACCCCAGCTCTGATTCACCACCTCTGATTCCGTGCGTCTGATTCCCCGCCTCTGATTCCCCATCTCTGATTCCCTATCTCTGATTCCCCAATTCTGATTCCCCGCCTTTGATTCCCTGCCTCTGATTCCCAACCTCTGATTCCCAACCTCTGATTCCCCATATCTGATTCCCCGCCTCTGTTTCCCCGCCTCTTATTCCCCGCCTCTGTTTCCCCATATCTGATTCCCGGCCTCTCATTCCCCAGCTCTGATTCCCCGCATCTGATTCCCCATATCTGATTCCCCGCCGCTGATTCCCCAACTCTGATTCCCCAGCTCTGATTCCCCGCCTCTGATTCCCCGCGTCTGAATCCCTGCCTCTGATTCCCCGCGTCTGATTCCTCATCTCTGATTCACCACCTCTGATCCCCCGCCTCTGATACCCCATGTCTGATTCACCGCCTCTGTTTCCCCACCTCTGATTCCCCGCCTCTGATTCCCCATATCTGATTCCCCGCCTCTGATTCCCCAACTCTGATTCCCCGCCTGTGATTCGCCAGCTATGATTCCCCGCCTCTGATTCCCCACGTCTGCTTCCCTGCCTGTGATTCCCTGCCTCTTATTCCCCGCCTCTGATTCCCCGCATCTGATTCCCAACCTCTGATTCCCCTCCTCTTATTCCCCATATCTGATTCCCCGCCTCCATTTCCCTGCCTCTGATTCCCCGCCTCTGTTACCCCATATCTGATTCCCCGCCTCTGATTCCCCAACTCTGATTCTGCACATCTGATTCCCTGCCTCTTATTCCCCACCTCTAATTCCCGGCCTCTGATTCCCGGCCTCTGATTCCCCACCTCTGATTCTCCATATCTGATTCCCCGCCTCTGTTTCCCCGCCTCTGATTCCCCGCCTCTGTTTCCCCATATCTGATTCCCCGCCTCTGATTCCCCAACTCTGATTCCCCGCCTCTGATTCCCCAGGTCTGATTCCCCGCCTCTGATTCCACGTGTTTGATTACCTGCCTCTGATTCCCCGCCTCTGCTTCCACATCTCTGATTCACCGCCTTTGATTCGCCACCTCTGATTCCCCATATGTGATTCCCCGCCTCTGTTTCCCCGCCTCTGATTCCCCGCCTCTGATTCCCAACCTCTGATTCCCCTCCTCTGATTCCCCATATCTGATTCCCCGCCTCCGTTTCCCTGCCTCTGATTCCCCGCCTCTGTTTCCCCATATCTGATTCCCCGCCTCTGATTCCCCAACTCTGATTCCTCGCCTCTGATTCCCCAGCTCTGATTCCCCGCCTCTGATTCCCCGCGTCTGATTCCCAGCCTCTGATTCCCCATGTCTTATTCCCCGCCTCTGATTCGCCATCTCTGATTCATCGCCTCTGATTCCCCACCTCTGATTCCCCATATCTGATTCCCCACCTATGTTTCCCCGCCTCTGATGCCCCACCTCTGATTCCATGCCTCTGATTCCCAACCTCTGATTCCCCACCTCTGATTCCCCATATCTGATTCCCCGCCTCTGTTTCCCCGCCTCTGATTCCCTGCCTCTGTTTCCTCATATCTGATTCCCCGCCTCTGATTCCCCAACACTGATTCCCCGCCTCTGATTCCCCAGGTCTGATTCACCACCTCTGATTCCCCGCGTCTGATTCCCCGCCTCTGATTCCCCATCTCTGATTCCCTATCTCTGATTCCCTGCCTGTGATTCCCTGCCTCTTATTCCCCGCCTCTGATTCCCCGCATCTGATTCCCAACCTCTGATTCCCCTCCTCTTATTCCCCATATCTGATTCCCCGCCTCCATTTCCCTGCCTCTGATTCCCCGCCTCTGTTACCCCATATCTGATTCCCCGCCTCTGATTCCCCAACTCTGATTCTGCACATCTGATTCCCTGCCTCTTATTCCCCACCTCTAATTCCCGGCCTCTGATTCCCGGCCTCTGATTCCCCACCTCTGATTCTCCATATCTGATTCCCCGCCTCTGTTTCCCCGCCTCTGATTCCCCGCCTCTGTTTCCCCATATCTGATTCCCCGCCTCTGATTCCCCAACTCTGATTCCCCGCCTCTGATTCCCCAGGTCTGATTCCCCGCCTCTGATTCCACGTGTTTGATTACCTGCCTCTGATTCCCCGCCTCTGCTTCCACATCTCTGATTCACCGCCTTTGATTCGCCACCTCTGATTCCCCATATGTGATTCCCCGCCTCTGTTTCCCCGCCTCTGATTCCCCGCCTCTGATTCCCAACCTCTGATTCCCCTCCTCTGATTCCCCATATCTGATTCCCCGCCTCCGTTTCCCTGCCTCTGATTCCCCGCCTCTGTTTCCCCATATCTGATTCCCCGCCTCTGATTCCCCAACTCTGATTCCTCGCCTCTGATTCCCCAGCTCTGATTCCCCGCCTCTGATTCCCCGCGTCTGATTCCCAGCCTCTGATTCCCCATGTCTTATTCCCCGCCTCTGATTCGCCATCTCTGATTCATCGCCTCTGATTCCCCACCTCTGATTCCCCATATCTGATTCCCCACCTATTTTTCCCCGCCTCTGATGCCCCACCTCTGATTCCATGCCTCTGATTCCCAACCTCTGATTCCCCACCTCTGATTCCCCATATCTGATTCCCCGCCTCTGTTTCCCCGCCTCTGATTCCCTGCCTCTGTTTCCTCATATCTGATTCCCCGCCTCTGATTCCCCAACACTGATTCCCCGCCTCTGATTCCCCAGGTCTGATTCACCACCTCTGATTCCCCGCGTCTGATTCCCCGCCTCTGATTCCCCATCTCTGATTCCCTATCTCTGATTCCCCAATTCTGATTCCCCGCCTTTGATTCCCTGCCTCTGATTCCCAACCTCTGATTCCCCACCTCTGATATCCCATATCTGATTCCCCGCCTCTGTTTCCCCGCCTCTTATTCCCCGCCTCTGTTTCCCCATATCTGATTCCCGGCCTCTCGTTCACCAGCTCTGATTCCCCGCCTCTGATTCCCCATATCTGATTCCCCGCCGCTGATTCCCCAACTCAGATAGCCCGCCTCTGATTCCCCAGCTCTGATTCCCCGCCTCTGATTTCCCGCGTCTGAATCCCTGCCTCTGATTCCCCGCCTCTGATTCCCCATCTCTGATTCACCACCTCTGATCCCCCGCCTCTGATTCCCCATGTCTGATTCACCGCCTCTGTTTCCCCACCTCTGATTCCCCGCCTCTGATTCCCCATATCTGATTCCCCGCCTCTGATTCCCCAACTCTGATTCGCCGCCTGTGATTCGCCAGCTATGATTCCCCGCATCTGATTCCCCACGTCTGATTCCCTGCCTGTGATTCCCTGCCTCTTATTCCCCGCCTCTGATTCCCCGCATCTGATTCCCTTCCGCTGAATCCCCACCTCTGATTCCCTGCCTCTGATTCCCAACCTCTTATTCCCCTCCTCTGATTCCCCATATCTGATTCCCCACCTCCATTTCCCTGCCTCTGATTCCCCGCCTCTGTTACCCAATATCTGATTCCCCGCCTCTGATTCCCTAACTCTGATTCTGCACATCTGATTCCCTGCCTCTTATTCCCCACCTCTAATTCCAAGCCTCTGATTCCCGGCCTCTGATTCCCCACCTCTGATTCTCCATATCTGATTCCCCGCCTCTGTTTCCCCGCCTCTGATTCCCCGCCTCTGTTTCCCCATATCTGATTCCCCGCCTCTGATTCCCCAACTCTGATTCCCCGCCTCTGATTCCCCAGGTCTGATTCCCCGCCTCTGATTCCACGTGTTTGATTACCTGCCTCTGATTCCCCGCCTCTGCTTCCCCATCTCTGATTCACCGCCTTTGATTCGCCACCTCTGATTCCCCATATGTGATTCCCCTCCTCTGTTTCCCCGCCTCTGATTCCCCGCCTCTGATTTCCCATGTCTCATTCCCCGCCTCTGATTCCCCGCATCTGATTCCCTGCCTCTGAATCCCCACCTCTGATTCCCTGCCTCTGATTCCCAACCTCTGATTCCCCTCCTCTGTTTCCCCATATCTGATACCCCGCCTCTGATTCCCCAACTCTGATTCCCCGCCTCTGATTCCACAGCTCTGATTCCCCACCTCTGATTCCCCGCGTCTGATTCCCAGCCTCTGATTCCCCATGTCTGATTTCCTGCCTCTGATTCCCCGCCTCTGATTCGCCATCTCTGATTCATCGCCTCTGATTCCCCACCTCTGATTCCCCATATCTTATTCCCCACCTATGTTTCCCCGCCTCTGATTCCCCGCCTCTGATTCCCCATCTCTTATTCCCGGACTCTGATTCACCACATCTGATTCCCTATCTCTGATTCCGCACATCCGATTCCCTGCCTCTGATTCCCCGCCTCTGATTCCCCGCCTCTGATTCCCAACCTCTGATTCCCCTCCTCTGATTCCCCATATCTGATTCCCCGCCTCCGTTTCCCTGCCTCTGATTCCCCGCCTCTGTTTCCCCATATCTGATTCCCCGCCTCTGATTCCCCAACTCTGATTCCTCGCCTCTGATTCCCCAGCTCTGATTCCCCGCCTCTGATTCCCCGCGTCTGATTCCCAGCCTCTGATTCCCCATGTCTTATTCCCCGCCTCTGATTCGCCATCTCTGATTCATCGCCTCTGATTCCCCACCTCTGATTCCCCATATCTGATTCCCCACCTATGTTTCCCCGCCTCTGATGCCCCACCTCTGATTCCATGCCTCTGATTCCCAACCTCTGATTCCCCACCTCTGATTCCCCATATCTGATTCCCCGCCTCTGTTTCCCCGCCTCTGATTCCCTGCCTCTGTTTCCTCATATCTGATTCCCCGCCTCTGATTCCCCAACACTGATTCCCCGCCTCTGATTCCCCAGGTCTGATTCACCACCTCTGATTCCCCGCGTCTGATTCCCCGCCTCTGATTCCCCACCTCTGATTCCCCATATCTGATTCCCCGCCTCTGTTTCCCCGCCTCTTATTCCCCGCCTCTGTTTCCCTATATCTGATTCCCGGCCTCTCATTCCCCAGCCCAGATTCCCCGCCTCTGATTCCCCATATCTGATTCCCCGCCGCTGATTCCCCAACTCTGATTCCCCAGCTCTGATTCCCCGCCTCTGATTCCCCGCGTCTGAATCCCTGCCTCTGATTCCCCGCCTCTGATTCCCCATCTCTGATTCACCACCTCTGATCCCCCGCCTCTGATTCCCCATGTCTGATTCACCGCCTCTGTTTCCCCACCTCTGATTCCCCGCCTCTGATTCCCCATATCTGATTCCCCGCCTCTGATTCCCCAACTCTGATTCCCCGCCTATGATTCGCCAGCTATGATTCCCCGCCTCTGATTCCCAACGTCTGATTCCCTGCCTGTGATTCCCTGCCTCTTATTCCCCGCCTCTGATTCCCCGCATCTGATTCCCAACCTCTGATTCCCCTCCTCTGATTCCCCATATCTGATTCCCCGCCTCCATTTCCCTGCCTCTGATTCCCCGCCTCTGTTACCCCATATCTGATTCCCCGCCTCTGATTCCCCAACTCTGATTCTGCACATCTGATTCCCTGCCTCTTATTCCCCACCTCTAATTCCCGGCCTCTGATTCCCGGCCTCTGATTCCCCACCTCTGATTCTCCATATCTGATTCCCCGCCTCTGTTTCCCCGCCTCTGATTCCCCGCCTCTGTTTCCCCATATCTGATTCCCCGCCTCTGATTCCCCAACTCTGATTCCCCGCCTCTGATTCCCCAGGTCTGATTCCCCGCCTCTGATTCCACGTGTTTGATTACCTGCCTCTGATTCCCCGCCTCTGCTTCCCCATCTCTGATTCACCGCCTTTGATTCGCCACCTCTGATTCCCCATATGTGATTCCCCGCCTCTGTTTCCCCGCCTCTGATTCCCCGCCTCTGATTCCCCATATCTCATTCCCCGTCTCTGATTCGCCGCATCTGATTCCCTGCCTCTGAATCCCCACCTCTGATTCCCTGCCTCTGATTCCCCACCTCTGATTCCCGGCCTCTGATTCCCGGCCTCTGATTCGAGACCTCTCATTCCCGGCCTCTGATTCCCGGCCTCTGATTCCCCGCCTCTGATTCCCCGACTCTGATTCCCTGCCTCTGATTCCCCATCTCTGATTCTGCACATCTGATTCCCTGCCTCTTATTCCCCACCTCTGATTCCCGGCCTCTGATTCCCGGCCTCTGATTCCCGGCCTCTGATTCCCGGCCTCTCATTCCCGGCCTCTGATTCCCGGCCTCTGATTCCCTGCCTCTGATTCCCCGCCTCTGTTTCCCTGCCTCTGATTACCCATCTCTGATTCCGCACATCTGATTCCCTGCCTCTGATTCCCTGCCTCTGATTCCCTGCCTCTGATTCCCTGCCTCTGAATCCCAACCTCTGATTCCCCACCTTGATTCCCCATATCTGATTCCGCGCCTCTGTTTCCCCGCCTCTGATTTCCCGCCTCTGTTTCCCCATATCTGATTCCCCGCCTCTGATTCCCCAACTTTGATTCCCCGCCTCTGATTCCACGTGTTTGATTACCTGCCTCTGATTCCCCGCCTCTGCTTCCCCATCTCTGATTCACCGCCTTTGATTCGCCACCTCTGATTCCCCATATGTGATTCCCCGCCTCTGTTTCCCCGCCTCTGATTCCCCGCCTCTGATTCCCCATATCTCATTCCCCGCCTCTGATTACCCGCATCTGATTCCCTGCCTCTGAATCCCCACCTCTGATTCCCTGCCTCTGATTCCCAACCTCTGATTCCCCTCCTCTGATTCCCCATATCTGATTCCCCGCCTCCGTTTCCCTGCCTCTGATTGCCCGCCTCTGTTTCCCCATATCTGATTCCCCACCTCTGATTCCCCAACTCTGATTCCCCGCCTCTGATTCCCCAGCTCAGATTCCCCGCCTCTGATTCCCCGCGTCTGATTCCCAGCCTCTGATTCCCCATGTCTGATTTCCTGCCTCTGATTCCCCGCCTCTGATTCGCCATCTCTGATTCATCCCCTCTGATTCCCCACCTCTGATTCCCCATATCTTATTCCCCACCTATGTTTCCCTGCCTCTGATTCCCCGCCTCTGATTCCCCATCTCTGATTCCCAGACTCTGATTCCCCACCTCTGATTCCCTATCTCTGATTCTGCTCATCCGATTCCCTGCCTCTGATTCCCCGCCTCTGATTCCCCACCTCTGATTCCCCACCTCTGATTCCCCATATCTGATTCCCCGCCTCTGTTTCCCCGCCTCTGATTCCCTGCCTCTGTTTCCTCATATCTGATTCCCCGCCACTGATTCCCCAACACTGATTCCCCGCCTCTGATTCCCCAGCTCTGATTCACCACCTCTGATTCCCCGCGTCTGATTCCCCGCTTCTGATTCCCGGCCTCTTATTCCCCACCTCTGATTCCCGGCCTCTGATTCCCGGACTCTGATTCCCGAACTCTCATTCCCGGCCTCTGATTCCCGGCCTCTGATTCCCCGCCTCTGATTCCCCGCCTCTGATTCCCTGCCTCTGATTCCCCATCTCTGATTCCGCACGTCTGATTCCCTGCCTCTGATTCCCCGCCTCTGATTCCCTGCCTCTGATTCCCTGCCTCTGATTCCCAACCTCTGATTCCCCACCTCTGATTCCCCATATCTGATTCCCCGCCTCTGTTTCCCCGCCTCTGATTCCCCGCCTCTGTTTCCCCATATCTGATTTCCCCGCCTCTGATTCCCCAACTCTGATTCCCCACCTCTGATCCCCAGCTCTGATTCCCCGCCTCTGATTCCCCGTGTTTGATTCCCTGCCTCTGATTCCCTGCCTCTGATTCCCAACCTCTGATTCCCCACCTCTGATTCCCCATATCTGATTCCCCGCCTCTGTTTCCCCGCCTCTGATTCCCCGCCTCTGTTTCCCCATATCTGATTCCCCGCCTTTGATTGGCCACCTCTGATTCCCCATATGTGATTCCCCGCCTCTGTTTCCCCGCATCTGATTCCCCGCCTCTGATTCCCCATATCTCATTCCCCGCCTCTGATTCCCCATATCTGATTCCCTGACTCTGATTCCCCACCTCTGATTCCCGGCCTCTTTTTCCCGGCATCTGATTCCCGGCATCTGATTCCCGGCCTCTGATTCCCGGCCTCTGATTCCCCGCTTCTGATTCTGATTCCCTGCCTCTGATTCCCCATCTCTGATTCCGCACATCTGATTCCCTGCCTCTGATTCCCCACTTCTGATTCCCCATATCTGATTCCCCGCCTCTGTTTCCCCGCCTCTGATTCACCGCCTCTGTTTCCCCATATCTAATTCCCCGCCTCTGATTCCCCAACTCTGATTCCCCGCACTGATTCCGCAGCTCTGAATCCCCGCCTCAGATTCCCCGCATCTGATTCCATGCCTCTGAATCCCCACCTCTGATTCTCTGACTCTGATTCCCAACCTCTGATTCCCCTCCTCTGATTCCCCATATCTGATTCCCCGCCTCCGTTTCCCTGCCTCTGATTCCCCGCCTCTGTTTCCCCATATCTGATTCCCCGCCTCTGATTCCCCAACTCTGATTCCCCGCCTCTGATTCCCCAGCTCTGATTCCCCGCCTCTGATTCCCCGCGTCTGATTCCCAGCCTCTGATTCCCCATGTCTTATTCCCCGCCTCTGATTCGCCATCTCTGATTCATCGCCTCTGATTCCCCACCTCTGATTCCCCATATCTGATTCCCCACCTATGTTTCCCCGCCACTGATGCCCCGCCTCTGATTCCATGCCTCTGATTCCCAACCTCTGATTCCCCACCTCTGATTCCCCATATCTGATTCCCCGCCTCTGTTTCCCCGCCTCTGATTCCCTGCCTCTGTTTCCTCATATCTGATTCCCCGCCTCTGATTCCCCAACACTGATTCCCCGCCTCTGATTCCCCAGGTCTGATTCACCACCTCTGATTCCCCGTGTCTGATTCCCCGCCTCTGATTCCCCATCTCTGATTCCCTATCTCTGATTCCCCAATTCTGATTCCCCGCCTCTGTTTCCCCGCCTCTTATTCCCCGCCTCTGTTTCCCCATACCTGATTCCCGGCCTCTCATTCCCCAGCTCTGATTCCCCGCCTCTGATTCCCCATATCTGATTCCCCGTCGCTGATTCCCCAACTCTGATAGCCCACCTCTGATTCCCCAGCTCTGATTCCCCGCCTCTGATTCCCCGCGTCTGAATCCCTGCCTCTGATTCCCCGCCTCTGATTCCCCATCTCTGATTCACCACCTCTGATCCCCCGCCTCTGATTCCCCATGTCTGATTCACCGCCTCTGTTTCCCCACCTCTGATTCCCCGCCTCTGATTCCCCATATCTGATTCCCCGCCTCTGATTCCCCATATCTGATTCCCTGCCTCCATTTCCCTGCCTCTGATTCCCCGCCTCTGATTCCCCAACTCTGATTCCCCGCCTGTGATTCGCCAGCTATGATTCCCCGCATCTGATTCCCCACGTCTGATTCCCTGCCTGTGATTCCCTGCCTCTTATTCCCCGCCTCTGATTCCCCGCATCTGATTCCCTGCCTCTGAATCCCCACCTCTGATTCCCTGCCTCTGATTCCCAACCTCTGATTCCCCTCCTCTGATTCCCCATATCTGATTCCCCACCTCCATTTCCCTGCCTCTGATTCCCCGCCTCTGTTACCCAATATCTGATTCCCCGCCTCTGATTCCCCAACTCTGATTCTGCACATCTGATTCCCTGCCTCTTATTCCCCACCTCTAATTCCCGGCCTCTGATTCCCGGTCTCTGATTCCCCACCTCTGATTCCCCATATCTGATTCCCGGACTCTGAATCCCCACCTCTGATTCCCGGCCTCTTATTCCCGGCATCTGATTCCCGGCCTCTGATTCCCAGCCTCTGATTCCCCGCTTCTGATTCTGATTCCCTGCCTCTGATTCCCCATCTCTGATTCCGCACATCTGATTCCCTGCCTCTGATTCCCCACTTCTGATTCCCCATATCTGATTCCCCGCCTCTGTTTCCCCGCCTCTGATTCCCCGCACTGATTCCCCAGCTCTGAATCCCCGCCTCAGATTCCCCGCATCTGATTCCCTGCCTCTGAATCCCTTCCTCTGATTCCCTGCCTCTGATTCCCAACCTTTGATTCCCCTCCTCTGATTCCCCATATCTGATTCCCCGCCTCTGAATCCCCAACTCTGATTCCCCGCCTCTGATTCCCCAGCTCTGATTCCCCGCCTCTGATTCCCCGCGTCTGATTCCCAGCCTCTGATTCCCCATGTCTTATTCCACGCCTCTGATTCGCCATCTCTGATTCATCGCCTCTGATTCCCCACCTCTGATTCCCCATATCTGATTCCCCACCTATGTTTCCCCGCCTCTGATGCCCCACCTCTGATTCCATGCCTCTGACTCCCAACCTCTGATTCCCCACCTCTGATTCCCCATATCTGATTCCCCGCCTCTGTTTCCCCGCCTCTGATTCCCTGCCTCTGTTTCCTCATATCTGATTCCCCGCCTCTGATTCCCCAACACTGATTCCCCGCCTCTGATTCCCCAGGTCTGATTCACCACCTCTGATTCCCCGCGTCTGATTCCCCGCCTTTGATTCCCCATCTCTGATTCCCTATCTCTGATTCCCCAATTTTGATTCCCCGCCTTTGATTCCCTGCCTCTGATTCCCAACCTCTGATTCCCCATATCTGATTCCCCGCCGCTGATTCCCCAACTCAGATAGCCCGCCTCTGATTCCCCAGCTCTGATTCCCCGCCTCTGATTCCCCGCGTCTGAATCCCTGCCTCTGATTCCCCGCCTCTGATTCCCCATCTCTGATTCACCACCTCTGATCCCCCGCCTCTGATTCCCCATGTCTGATTCACCGCCTCTGTTTCCCCACCTCTGATTCCCCGCCTCTGATTCCCCATATCTGATTCCCCGCCTCTGATTCCCCAACTCTGATTCGCCGCCTGTGATTCGCCAGCTATGATTCCCCGCATCTGATTCCCCACGTCTGATTCCCTGCCTGTGATTCCCTGCCTCTTATTCCCCGCCTCTGATTCCCCGCATCTGATTCCCTTCCTCTGAATCCCCACCTCTGATTCCCTGCCTCTGATTCCCAACCTCTTATTCCCCTCCTCTGATTCCCCATATCTGATTCCCCACCTCCATTTCCCTGCCTCTGATTCCCCATATCTGATTCCCCACCTCCATTTCCCTGCCTCTGATTCCCCGCCTCTGTTACCCAATATCTGATTCCCCGCCTCTGATTCCCCAACTCTGATTCTGCACATCTGATTCCCTGCCTCTTATTCCCCACCTCTAATTCCCGGCCTCTGATTCCCGGTCTCTGATTCCCCACCTCTGATTCCCCATATCTGATTCCCGGACTCTGATTCCCCACCTCTGATTCCCGGCCTCTTATTCCCGGCATCTGATTCCCGGCCTCTGATTCCCGGCCTCTGATTCCCCGCTTCTGATTCTGATTCCCTGCCTCTGATTCCCCATCTCTGATTCCGCACATCTGATTCCCCGCCTCTGTTTCCCCGCCTCTGATTCCCCGCCTCTGTTTCCCCATATCTAATTCCTCGCATCTGATTCCCCAACTCTGATTCCCCGCACTGATTCCCCAGCTCTGAATCCCCGCCTCAGATTCCCCGCATCTGATTCCCTGCCTCTGAATCCCTTCCTCTGATTCCCTGCCTCTGCTTCCCAACCTTTGATTCCCCTCCTCTGATTCCCCATATCTGATTCCCCGCCTCTGAATCCCCAACTCTGATTCCCCGCCTCTGATTCCCCAGCTCTGATTCCCCGCCTCTGATTCCCCGCGTCTGATTCCCAGCCTCTGATTCCCCATGTCTTATTCCACGCCTCTGATTCGCCATCTCTGATTCATCGCCTCTGATTCCCCACCTCTGATTCCCCATATATGATTCCCCACATATGTTTCCCCGCCTCTGATGCCCCACCTCTGATTCCATGCCTCTGATTCCCAACCTCTGATTCCCCACCTCTGATTCCCCATATCTGATTCCCCGCCTCTGTTTCCCCGCCTCTGATTCCCTGCCTCTGTTTCCTCATATCTGATTCCCCGCCTCTGATTCCCCAACACTGATTCCCCGCCTCTGATTCCCCAGGTCTGATTCACCACCTCTGATTCCCCGCGTCTGATTCCCCGCCTCTGATTCCCCATCTCTGATTCCCTATCTCTGATTCCCCAATTTTGATTCCCCGCCTTTGATTCCCTGCCTCTGATTCCCAACCTCTGATTCCCCATATCTGATTCCCCGCCGCTGATTCCCCAACTCAGATAGCCCGCCTCTGATTCCCCAGCTCTGATTCCCCGCCTCTGATTCCCCGCGTCTGAATCCCTGCCTCTGATTCCCCGCCTCTGATTCCCCATCTCTGATTCACCACCTCTGATCCCCCGCCTCTGATTCCCCATGTCTGATTCACCGCCTCTGTTTCCCCACCTCTGATTCCCCGCCTCTGATTCCCCATATCTGATTCCCCGCCTCTGATTCCCCAACTCTGATTCGCCGCCTGTGATTCGCCAGCTATGATTCCCCGCATCTGATTCCCCACGTCTGATTCCCTGCCTGTGATTCCCTGCCTCTTATTCCCCGCCTCTGATTCCCCGCATCTGATTCCCTTCCTCTGAATCCCCACCTCTGATTCCCAACCTCTTATTCCCCTCCTCTGATTCCCCATATCTGATTCCCCACCTCCATTTCCCTGCCTCTGATTCCCCGCCTCTGTTACCCAATATCTGATTCCCCGCCTCTGATTCCCCAACTCTGATTCTGCACATCTGATTCCCTGCCTCTTATTCCCCACCTCTAATTCCCGGCCTCTGATTCCCGGCCTCTGATTCCCCACCTCTGATTCTCCATATCTAATTCCCCGCCTCTGTTTCCCCGCCTCTGATTCCCCGCCTCTGTTTCCCCATATCTGATTCCCCGCCTCTGATTCCCCAACTCTGATTCCCCGCCTCTGATTCCCCAGCTCTGATTCACCACCTCTGATTCCCCGCGTCTGATTCCCCGCCTCTGATTCCCCATCTCTGATTCCCTATCTCTGATTCCCCAATTCTGATTCCCCGCCTTTGATTCCCTGCCTCTGATTCCCAACCTCTGATTCCCCACCTCTGATTCCCCATATCTGATTCCCCGCCTCTGTTTCCCCGCCTCTTATTCCCCGCCTCTGTTTCCCTATATCTGATTCCCGGCCTCTCATTCCCCAGCTCTGATTCCCCGTCTCTGATTCCCCATATCTGATTCCCCGCCGCTGATTCCCCAACTCTGATTCCCCAGCTCTGATTCGCCGCCTCTGATTCCCCGCGTCTGAATCCCTGCCTCTGATTCCCCGCCTCTGATTCCCCATCTCTGATTCACCACCTCTGATCCCCCGCCTCTGATTCCCCATGTCTGATTCACCGCCTCTGTTTCCCCACCTCTGATTCCCCGCCTCTGATTCCCCATATCTGATTCCCCGCCTCTGATTCCCCAACTCTGATTCCCCGCCTGTGATTCGCCAGCTATGATTCCCCGCCTCTGATTCCCAACGTCTGATTCCCTGCCTGTGATTCCCTGCCTCTTATTCCCCGCCTCTGATTCCCCGCATCTGATTCCCAACCTCTGATTCCCCTCCTCTGATTCCCCATATCTGATTCCCCGCCTCCATTTCCCTGCCTCTGATTCCCCGCCTCTGTTACCCCATATCTGATTCCCCGCCTCTGATTCCCCAACTCTGATTCTGCACATCTGATTCCCTGCCTCTTATTCCCCACCTCTAATTCCCGGCCTCTGATTCCCGGCCTCTGATTCCCCACCTCTGATTCTCCATATCTGATTCCCCGCCTCTGTTTCCCCACCTCTGATTCCCCGCCTCTGTTTCCCCATATCTGATTCCCCGCCTCTGATTCCCCAACTCTGATTCCCCGCCTCTGATTCCCCAGGTCTGATTCCCCGCCTCTGATTCCACGTGTTTGATTACCTGCCTCTGATTCCCCGCCTCTGCTTCCCCATCTCTGATTCACCGCCTTTGATTCGCCACCTCTGATTCCCCATATGTGATTCCCCGCCTCTGTTTCCCCGCCTCTGATTCCCCGCCTCTGATTCCCCATATCTCATTCCCCGCCTCTGATTCGCCGCATCTGATTCCCTGCCTCTGAATCCCCACCTCTGATTCCCTGCCTCTGATTCCCCACCTCTGATTCCCGGCCTCTGATTCCCGGCCTCTGATTCCCGACCTCTCATTCCCGGCCTCTGATTCCCGGCCTCTGATTCCCCGCCTCTGATTCCCCGACTCTGATTCCCTGCCTCTGATTCCCCATCTCTGATTCTGCACATCTGATTCCCTGCCTCTTGTTCCCCACCTCTGATTCCCGGCCTCTGATTCCCGGCCTCTGATTCCCGGCCTCTCATTCCCGGCCTCTCATTCCCGGCCTCTGATTCCCGGCCTCTGATTCCCCGCCTCTGATTCCCCAACTTTGATTCCCCGCCTCTGATTCCACGTGTTTGATTACCTGCCTCTGATTCCCCGCCTCTGCTTCCCCATCTCTGATTCACCGCCTTTGATTCGCCACCTCTGATTCCCCATATGTGATTCCCTGCCTCTGTTTCCCCGCCTCTGATTCCCCGCCTCTGATTCCCCATATCTCATTCCCCGCCTCTGATTCCCCGCATCTGATTCCCTGCCTCTGAATCCCCACCTCTGATTCCCTGCCTCTGATTCCCAACCTCTGATTCCCCTCCTCTGATTCCCCATATCTGATTCCCCGCCTCCGTTTCCCTGCCTCTGATTGCCCGCCTCTGTTTCCCCATATCTGATTCCCCACCTCTGATTCCCCAACTCTGATTCCCCGCCTCTGATTCCCCAGCTCTGATTCCCCGCCTCTGATTCCCCGCGTCTGATTCCCAGCCTCTGATTCCCCATGTCTGATTTCCTGCCTCTGATTCCCCACCTCTGATTCGCCATCTCTGATTCATCCCCTCTGATTCCCCACCTCTGATTCCCCATATCTTATTCCCCACCTATGTTTCCCCGCCTCTGATTCCCCGCCTCTGATTCCCCATCTCTGATTCCCAGACTCTGATTCCCCACACTGATTCCCTATCTCTGATTCTGCTCATCCGATTCCCTGCCTCTGATTCCCCGCCTCTGATTCCCCACCTCTGATTCACCACCTCTGATTCCCCGCGTCTGATTCCCCGCTTCTGATTCCCGGCCTCTTATTCCCCACCTCTGATTCCCGGCCTCTGATTCCCGGCCTCTGATTCCCGAACTCTCATTCCCGGCCTCTGATTCCCGGCCTCTGATTCCCCGCCTCTGATTCCCCGCCTCTGATTCCCTGCCTCTGATTCCCCATCTCTGATTCCGCACATCTGATTCCCTGCCTCTGATTCCCCACCTCTGATTCCCTGCCTCTGATTCCCTGCCTCTGATTCCCAACCTCTGATTCCCCACCTCTGATTCCCCATATCTGATTCCCCGCCTCTGTTTCCCCGCCTCTGATTCCCCGCCTCTGTTTCCCCATATCTGATTCCCCGCCTCTGATTCCCCAACTCTGATTCCCCACCTCTGATCCCCAGCTCTGATTCCCCGCCTCTGATTCCCCGTGTTTGATTCCCTGCCTCTGATTCCCTGCCTCTGATTCCCAACCTCTGATTCCCCACCTCTGATTCCCCATATCTTATTCCCCGCCTCTGTTTCCCCGCCTCTGATTCCCCGCCTCTGTTTCCCCATATCTGATTCCCCTCCTTTGATTGGCCACCTCTGATTCCCCATATGTGATTCCCCGCCTCTGTTTCCCCGCATCTGATTCCCCGCCTCTGATTCCCCATATCTCATTCCCCGCCTCTGATTCCCCATATCTGATTCCCTGACCCTGATTCCCCACCTCTGATTCCCGGCCTATTTTTCCCGGCATCTGATTCCCGGCATCTGATTCCCGGCCTCTGATTCCCGGCCTCTGATTCCCCGCTTCTGATTCTGATTCCCTGCCTCTGATTCCCCATCTCTGATTCCGCACATCTGATTCCCTGCCTCTGATTCCCCACTTCTGATTCCCCATATCTGATTCCCCGCCTCTGTTTCCCCGCCTCTGATTCACCGCCTCTGTTTCCCCATATCTAATTCCCCGCCTCTGATTCCCCAACTCTGATTCCCCGCACTGATTCCCCAGCTCTGAATCCCCGCCTCAGATTCCCCGCATCTGATTCCCTGCCTCTGAATCCCCACCTCTGATTCCCTGCCTCTGATTCCCAACCTCTGATTCCCCTCCTCTGATTCCCCATATCTGATTCCCCGCCTCCGTTTCCCTGCCTCTGATTCCCCGCCTCTATTTCCCCGTATCTGATTCCCCGCCTCTGATTCCCCAACTCTGATTCCCCGCCTCTGATTCCCCAGCTCTGATTCCCCGCCTCTGATTCCCCGCGTCTGATTCCCAGCCTCTGATTCCCCATGTCTTATTCCCCGCCTCTGATTCGCCATCTCTGATTCATCGCCTCTGATTCCCCACCTCTGATTCCCCATATCTGATTCCCCACCTATGTTTCCCCGCCTCTGATGCCCCGCCTCTGATTCCATGCCTCTGATTCCCAACCTCTGATTCCCCACCTCTGATTCCCCAACTCTGATTCCACGCCTGTGATTCGCCAGCTATGATTCCCCGCATCTGATTCCCCACGTCTGATTCCCTGCCTGTGATTCCCTGCCTCTTATTCCCCGCCTCTGATTCCCCGCATCTGATTCCCTGCCTCTGAATCCCCACCTCTGATTCCCTGCCTCTGATTCCCAACCTCTGATTCCCCTCCTCTGATTCCCCTCCTCTGATTCCCCATATCTGATTCCCCACCTCCATTTCCCTGCCTCTGATTCCCCGCCTCTGTTACCCAATATCTGATTCCCCGCCTCTGATTCCCCAACTCTGATTCTGCACATCTGATTCCCTGCCTCTTATTCCCCACCTCTAATTCCCGGCCTCTGATTCCCGGTCTCTGATTCCCCACCTCTGATTCCCCATATCTGATTCCCGGACTCTGATTCCCCACCTCTGATTCCCGGCCTCTTATTCCCGGCATCTGATTCCCGGCCTCTGATTCCCAGCCTCTGATTCCCCGCTTCTGATTCTGATTCCCTGCCTCTGATTCCCCATCTCTGATTCCGCACATCTGATCCCCTGCCTCTGATTCCCCACTTCTGATTCCCCATATCTGATTCCCCGCCTCTGTTTCCCCGCCTCTGATTCCCCGCCTCTGTTTCCCCATATCTAATTCCTCGCATCTGATTCCCCAACTCTGATTCCCCGCACTGATTCCCCAGCTCTGAATCCCCGCCTCAGATTCCCCGCATCTGATTCCCTGCCTCTGAAACCCCACCTCTGATTCCCTGCCTCTGATTCCCAACCTCTGATTCCCCTCCTCTGATTCCCCATATCTGATTCCCCGCCTCCGTTTCCCTGCCTCTGATTCCCCGCCTCTGTTTCCCCATATCTGATTCCCCGCCTCTGATTCCCCAACTCTGATTCCCCGCCTCTGATTCCCCAGCTCTGATTCCCCGCCTCTGATTCCCCGCGTCTGATTCCCAGCCTCTGATTCCCCATGTCTTATTCCCCGCCTCTGATTCGCCATCTCTGATTCATCGCCTCTGATTCCCCACCTCTGATTCCCCATATCTGATTCCCCACCTATGTTTCCCCGCCTCTGATGCCCCACCTCTGATTCCATGCCTCTGATTCCCAACCTCTGATTCCCCACCTCTGATTCCCCATATCTGATTCCCCGCCTCTGTTTCCCCGCCTCTGATTCCCTGCCTCTGTTTCCTCATATCTGATTCCCCGCCTCTGATTCCCCAACACTGATTCCCCGCCTCTGATTCCCCAGGTCTGATTCACCACCTCTGATTCCCCGCGTCTGATTCCCCGCCTCTGATTCCCCATCTCTGATTCCCTATCTCTGATTCCCCAATTCTGATTCCCCGCCTTTGATTCCCTGCCTCTGATTCCCAACCTCTGATTCCCCACCTCTGATATCCCATATCTGATTCCCCTCCTCTGTTTCCCCGCCTCTTATTCCCCGCCTCTGTTTCCCCATATCTGATTCCCGGCCTCTCATTCCCCAGCTCTGATTCCCCGCCTCTGATTCCCCATATCTGATTCCCCGCCGCTGATTCCCCAACTCAGATAGCCCGCCTCTGATTCCCCAGCTCTGATTCCCCGCCTCTGATTCCCCGCGTCTGAATACCTGCCTCTGATTCCCCGCCTCTGATTCCCCATCTCTGATTCACCACCCCTGATCCCCCGCCTCTGATTCCCCATGTCTGATTCACCGCATCTGTTTCCCCACCTCTGATTCCCCGCCTCTGATTCCCCATATCTGATTCCCCGCCTCTAATTCCCCAACTCTGATTCGCCGCCTGTGATTCGCCAGCTATGATTCCCCGCATCTGATTCCCGACGTCTGATTCCCTGCCTGTGATTCCCTGCCTCTTATTCCCCGCCACTGATTCCCCGCATCTGATTCCCTGCCTCTGAATCCCCACCTCTGATTCCCTGCCTCTGATTCCCAACCTCTTATTCCCCTCCTCTGATTCCCCATATCTGATTCCCCACCTCCATTTCCCTGCCTCTGATTCCCCGCCTCTGTTACCCAATATCTGATTCCCCGCCTCTGATTCCCCAACTCTGATTCTGCACATCTGATTCCCTGCCTCTTATTCCCCACCTCTAATTCCCGGCCTCTGATTCCCGGCCTCTGATTCCCCACATCTGATTCTCCATATCTGATTCCCCGCCTCTGTTTCCCCACCTCTGATTCCCTGCCTCTGTTTCCCCATATCTGATTCCCCGCCTCTGATTCCCCAACTCTGATTCCCCGCCTCTGATTCCCCAGGTCTGATTCCCCGCCTCTGATTCCACGTGTTTGATTACCTGCCTCTGATTCCCCGCCTCTGCTTCCCCATCTCTGATTCACCACCTTTGATTCGCCACCTCTGATTCCCCATATGTGATTCCCCTCCTCTGTTTCCCCGCCTCTGATTCCCCGCCTCTGATTCCCCATATCTCATTCCCCGCCTCTGATTCCCCGCATCTGATTCCCTGCCTCTGAATCCCCACCTCTGATTCCCTGCCTCTGATTCCCAACCTCTGATTCCCCTCCTCTGATTCCCCATATCTGATTCCCCGCCTCCGTTTCCCTGCCTCTGATTAACCGCCTCTGTTTCCCCATATCTGATTCCCCGCCTCTGATTCCCCAACTCTGATTCCCCGCCTCTGATTCCCCAGCTCTGATTCCCCGCCTCTGATTCCCCGCGTCTGAATCCCTGCCTCTGATTCCCCGCCTCTGATTCCCCATCTCTGATTCACCACCTCTGATCCCCCGCCTCTGATTCCCCATGTCTGATTCACCGCCTCTGTTTCCCCACCTCTGATTCCCCGCCTCTGATTCCCCATATCTGATTCCCCGCCTCTGATTCCCCAACTCTGTTTCCCCGCCTGTGATTCGCCAGCTATGATTCCCCGCCTCTGATTCCCAACGTCTGATTCCCTGCCTGTGATTCCCTGCCTCTTATTCCCCGCCTCTGATTCCCCGCATCTGATTCCCAACCTCTGATTCCCCTCCTCTGATTCCCCATATCTGATTCCCCGCCTCCATTTCCCTGCCTCTGATTCCCCGCCTCTGTTACCCCATATCTGATTCCCCGCCTCTGATTCCCCAACTCTGATTCTGCACATCTGATTCCCTGCCTCTTATTCCCCACCTCTAATTCCCGGCCTCTGATTCCCGGCCTCTGATTCCCCACCTCTGATTCTCCATATCTGATTCCCCGCCTCTGTTTCCCCGCCTCTGATTCCCCGCCTCTGTTTCCCCATATCTGATTCCCCTCCTCTGATTCCCCAACTCTGATTCCCCGCCTCTGATTCCCCAGGTCTGATTCCCCGCCTCTGATTCCACGTGTTTGATTACCTGCCTCTGATTCCCCGCCTCTGCTTCCCCATCTCTGATTCACCGCCTTTGATTCGCCACCTCTGATTCCCCATATGTGATTCCCCGCCTCTGTTTCCCCGCCTCTGATTCCCCGCCTCTGATTCCCCATATCTCATTCCCCGCCTCTGATTCGCCGCATCTGATTCCCTGCCTCTGAATCCCCACCTCTGATTCCCTGCCTCTGATTCCCCACCTCTGATACCCGGCCTCTGATTCCCGGCCTCTGATTCCCGACCTCTCATTCCCGGCCTCTGATTCCCGGCCTCTGATTCCCCGCCTCTGATTCCCCGACTCTGATTCCCTGCCTCTGATTCCCAATCTCTGATTCTGCACATCTGATTCCCTGCCTCTTATTCCCCACCTCTGATTCCCGGCCTCTGATTCCCGGCCTCTGATTCCCGGCCTCTCATTCCCGGCCTCTCATTCCCAGCCTCTGATTCCCGGCCTCTGATTCCCCGCCTCTGATTCCCCGCCTCTGTTTCCCTGCCTCTGATTCCCCATCTCTGATTCCGCACATCTGATTCCCTGCCTCTGATTCCCTGCCTCTGATTCCCTGCCTCTGATTCACTGCCTCTGAATCCCAACCTCTGATTCCCCACCTCTGATTCCCCATATCTGATTCCCCGCCTCTGTTTCCCCGCCTCTGATTTCCCGCCTCTGTTTCCCCATATCTGATTCCCCGCCTCTGATTCCCCAACTTTGATTCCCCACCTCTGATTCCACGTGTTTGATTACCTGCCTCTGATACCCCGCCTCTGCTTCCCCATCTCTGATTCACTGCCTTTGATTCGCCACCTCTGATTCCCCATATGTGATTCCTCGCCTCTGTTTCCCCGCCTCTGATTCCCCGCCTCTGATTCCCCATATCTCATTCCCCGCCTCTGATTCCCCGCATCTGATTCCCTGCCTCTGAATCCCCACATCTGATTCCCTGCCTCTGATTCCCAACCTCTGATTCCCCTCCTCTGATTCCCCATATCTGATTCCCCGCCTCCATTTCCCTGCCTCTGATTGCCCGCCTCTGTTTCCCCATATCTGATTCCCCACCTCTGATTCCCCAACTCTGATTCCCCGCCTCTGATTCCCCAGCTCTGATTCCCCGCCTCTGATTCCCCGCGTCTGATTCCCAGCCTCTGATTCCCCATGTCTGATTTCCTGCCTCTGATTCCCCGCCTCTGATTCGCCATCTCTGATTCATCCCCTCTGATTCCCCACCTCTGATTCCCCATATCTTATTCCCCACCTATGTTTCCCCGCCTCTGATTCCCCGCCTCTGATTCCCCATCTCTGATTCCCAGACTCTGATTCCCCACCTCTGATTCCCTATCTCTGATTCTGCTCATCCGATTCCCTGCCTCTGATTCCCCGCCTCTGATTCCCCACCTCTGATTCCCCACCTGTGATTCCCCATATCTGATTCCCCGCCTCTGTTTCCCCGCCTCTGATTCCCTGCCTCTGTTTCCTCATATCTGATTCCCCGCCTCTGATTCCCCAACACTGATTCCCCGCCTCTGATTCCCCAGCTCTGATTCACCACCTCTGATTCCCCGCGTCTGATTCCCGGCCTCTGATTCCCGAACTCTCATTCCCGGCCTCTTATTCCCCACCTCTGATTCCCGGCCTCTGATTCCCGGCCTCTGATTCCCGAACTCTCATTCCCGGCCTCTGATTCCCGGCCTCTGATTCCCCGCCTCTGATTCCCCGCCTCTGATTCCCTGCCTCTGATTCCCCATCTCTGATTCCGCACATCTGATTCCCTGCCTCTGATTCCCCGCCTCTGATTCCCTGCCTCTGATTCCCTGCCTCTGATTCCCAACCTCTGATTCCCCACCTCTGATTCCCCATATCTGATTCCCCGCCTCTGTTTCCCCGCCTCTGATTCCCCGCCTCTGTTTCCCCATATCTGATTCCCCGCCTCTGATTCCCCAACTCTGATTCCCCACCTCTGATCCCCAGCTCTGATTCCCCGCCTCTGATTCCCCGCGTCTGATTCCCAGCCTCTGAATCCCCATGTCTTATTCCCCGCCTCTGATTCGCCATCTCAGATTCATCGCCTCTGATTCCCCACCTCTGATTCCCCATATCTGATTCCCCACCTATGTTTCCCCGCCTCTGATGCCCCGCCTCTGATTCCATGCCTCTGATTCCCAACCTCTGATTCCCCACCTCTGATTCCCCAACTCTGATTCCACGCCTGTGATTCGCCAGCTATGATTCCCCGCATCTGATTCCCCACGTCTGATTCCCTGCCTGTGATTCCCTGCCTCTTATTCCCCGCCTCTGATTCCCCGCATCTGATTCCCTGCCTCTGAATCCCCACCTCTGATTCCCTGCCTCTGATTCCCAACCTCTGATTCCCCTCCTCTGATTCCCCTCCTCTGATTCCCCATATCTGATTCCCCACCTCCATTTCCCTGCCTCTGATTCCCCGCCTCTGTTACCCAATATCTGATTCCCCGCCTCTGATTCCCCAACTCTGATTCTGCACATCTGATTCCCTGCCTCTTATTCCCCACCTCTAATTCCCGGCCTCTGATTCCCGGTCTCTGATTCCCCACCTCTGATTCCCCATATCTGATTCCCGGACTCTGATTCCCCACCTCTGATTCCCGGCCTCTTATTCCCGGCATCTGATTCCCGGCCTCTGATTCCCAGCCTCTGATTCCCCGCTTCTGATTCTGATTCCCTGCCTCTGATTCCCCATCTCTGATTCCGCACATCTGATCCCCTGCCTCTGATTCCCCACTTCTGATTCCCCATATCTGATTCCCCGCCTCTGTTTCCCCGCCTCTGATTCCCCGCCTCTGTTTCCCCATATCTAATTCCTCGCATCTGATTCCCCAACTCTGATTCCCCGCACTGATTCCCCAGCTCTGAATCCCCGCCTCAGATTCCCCGCATCTGATTCCCTGCCTCTGAATCCCCACCTCTGATTCCCTGCCTCTGATTCCCAACCTCTGATTCCCCTCCTCTGATTCCCCATATCTGATTCCCCGCCTCCGTTTCCCTGCCTCTGATTCCCCGCCTCTGTTTCCCCATATCTGATTCCCCGCCTCTGATTCCCCAACTCTGATTCCCCGCCTCTGATTCCCCAGCTCTGATTCCCCGCCTCTGATTCCCCGCGTCTGATTCCCAGCCTCTGATTCCCCATGTCTTATTCCCCGCCTCTGATTCGCCATCTCTGATTCATCGCCTCTGATTCCCCACCTCTGATTCCCCATATCTGATTCCCCACCTATGTTTCCCCGCCTCTGATGCCCCACCTCTGATTCCATGCCTCTGATTCCCAACCTCTGATTCCCCACCTCTGATTCCCCATATCTGATTCCCCGCCTCTGTTTCCCCGCCTCTGATTCCCTGCCTCTGTTTCCTCATATCTGATTCCCCGCCTCTGATTCCCCAACACTGATTCCCCGCCTCTGATTCCCCAGGTCTGATTCACCACCTCTGATTCCCCGCGTCTGATTCCCCGCCTCTGATTCCCCATCTCTGATTCCCTATCTCTGATTCCCCAATTCTGATTCCCCGCCTTTGATTCCCTGCCTCTGATTCCCAACCTCTGATTCCCCACCTCTGATATCCCATATCTGATTCCCCTCCTCTGTTTCCCCGCCTCTTATTCCCCGCCTCTGTTTCCCCATATCTGATTCCCGGCCTCTCATTCCCCAGCTCTGATTCCCCGCCTCTGATTCCCCATATCTGATTCCCCGCCGCTGATTCCCCAACTCAGATAGCCCGCCTCTGATTCCCCAGCTCTGATTCCCCGCCTCTGATTCCCCGCGTCTGAATACCTGCCTCTGATTCCCCGCCTCTGATTCCCCATCTCTGATTCACCACCCCTGATCCCCCGCCTCTGATTCCCCATGTCTGATTCACCGCATCTGTTTCCCCACCTCTGATTCCCCGCCTCTGATTCCCCATATCTGATTCCCCGCCTCTAATTCCCCAACTCTGATTCGCCGCCTGTGATTCGCCAGCTATGATTCCCCGCATCTGATTCCCCACGTCTGATTCCCTGCCTGTGATTCCCTGCCTCTTATTCCCCGCCACTGATTCCCCGCATCTGATTCCCTGCCTCTGAATCCCCACCTCTGATTCCCTGCCTCTGATTCCCAACCTCTTATTCCCCTCCTCTGATTCCCCATATCTGATTCCCCACCTCCATTTCCCTGCCTCTGATTCCCCGCCTCTGTTACCCAATATCTGATTCCCCGCCTCTGATTCCCCAACTCTGATTCTGCACATCTGATTCCCTGCCTCTTATTCCCCACCTCTAATTCCCGGCCTCTGATTCCCGGCCTCTGATTCCCCACATCTGATTCTCCATATCTGATTCCCCGCCTCTGTTTCCCCACCTCTGATTCCCTGCCTCTGTTTCCCCATATCTGATTCCCCGCCTCTGATTCCCCAACTCTGATTCCCCGCCTCTGATTCCCCAGGTCTGATTCCCCGCCTCTGATTCCACGTGTTTGATTACCTGCCTCTGATTCCCCGCCTCTGCTTCCCCATCTCTGATTCACCACCTTTGATTCGCCACCTCTGATTCCCCATATGTGATTCCCCTCCTCTGTTTCCCCGCCTCTGATTCCCCACCTCTGATTCCCCATATCTCATTCCCCGCCTCTGATTCCCCGCATCTGATTCCCTGCCTCTGAATCCCCACCTCTGATTCCCTGCCTCTGATTCCCAACCTCTGATTCCCCTCCTCTGATTCCCCATATCTGATTCCCCGCCTCCGTTTCCCTGCCTCTGATTAACCGCCTCTGTTTCCCCATATCTGATTCCCCGCCTCTGATTCCCCAACTCTGATTCCCCGCCTCTGATTCCCCAGCTCTGATTCCCCGCCTCTGATTCCCCGCGTCTGAATCCCTGCCTCTGATTCCCCGCCTCTGATTCCCCATCTCTGATTCACCACCTCTGATCCCCCGCCTCTGATTCCCCATGTCTGATTCACCGCCTCTGTTTCCCCACCTCTGATTCCCCGCCTCTGATTCCCCATATCTGATTCCCCGCCTCTGATTCCCCAACTCTGTTTCCCCGCCTGTGATTCGCCAGCTATGATTCCCCGCCTCTGATTCCCAACGTCTGATTCCCTGCCTGTGATTCCCTGCCTCTTATTCCCCGCCTCTGATTCCCCGCATCTGATTCCCAACCTCTGATTCCCCTCCTCTGATTCCCCATATCTGATTCCCCGCCTCCATTTCCCTGCCTCTGATTCCCCGCCTCTGTTACCCCATATCTGATTCCCCGCCTCTGATTCCCCAACTCTGATTCTGCACATCTGATTCCCTGCCTCTTATTCCCCACCTCTAATTCCCGGCCTCTGATTCCCGGCCTCTGATTCCCCACCTCTGATTCTCCATATCTGATTCCCCGCCTCTGTTTCCCCGCCTCTGATTCCCCGCCTCTGTTTCCCCATATCTGATTCCCCTCCTCTGATTCCCCAACTCTGATTCCCCGCCTCTGATTCCCCAGGTCTGATTCCCCGCCTCTGATTCCACGTGTTTGATTACCTGCCTCTGATTCCCCGCCTCTGCTTCCCCATCTCTGATTCACCGCCTTTGATTCGCCACCTCTGATTCCCCATATGTGATTCCCCGCCTCTGTTTCCCCGCCTCTGATTCCCCGCCTCTGATTCCCCATATCTCATTCCCCGCCTCTGATTCGCCGCATCTGATTCCCTGCCTCTGAATCCCCACCTCTGATTCCCTGCCTCTGATTCCCCACCTCTGATACCCGGCCTCTGATTCCCGGCCTCTGATTCCCGACCTCTCATTCCCGGCCTCTGATTCCCGGCCTCTGATTCCCCGCCTCTGATTCCCCGACTCTGATTCCCTGCCTCTGATTCCCAATCTCTGATTCTGCACATCTGATTCCCTGCCTCTTATTCCCCACCTCTGATTCCCGGCCTCTGATTCCCGGCCTCTGATTCCCGGCCTCTCATTCCCGGCCTCTCATTCCCAGCCTCTGATTCCCGGCCTCTGATTCCCCGCCTCTGATTCCCCGCCTCTGTTTCCCTGCCTCTGATTCCCCATCTCTGATTCCGCACATCTGATTCCCTGCCTCTGATTCCCTGCCTCTGATTCCCTGCCTCTGATTCACTGCCTCTGAATCCCAACCTCTGATTCCCCACCTCTGATTCCCCATATCTGATTCCCCGCCTCTGTTTCCCCGCCTCTGATTTCCCGCCTCTGTTTCCCCATATCTGATTCCCCGCCTCTGATTCCCCAACTTTGATTCCCCGCCTCTGATTCCACGTGTTTGATTACCTGCCTCTGATACCCCGCCTCTGCTTCCCCATCTCTGATTCACTGCCTTTGATTCGCCACCTCTGATTCCCCATATGTGATTCCCCGCCTCTGTTTCCCCGCCTCTGATTCCCCGCCTCTGATTCCCCATATCTCATTCCCCGCCTCTGATTCCCCGCATCTGATTCCCTGCCTCTGAATCCCCACATCTGATTCCCTGCCTCTGATTCCCAACCTCTGATTCCCCTCCTCTGATTCCCCATATCTGATTCCCCGCCTCCATTTCCCTGCCTCTGATTGCCCGCCTCTGTTTCCCCATATCTGATTCCCCACCTCTGATTCCCCAACTCTGATTCCCCGCCTCTGATTCCCCAGCTCTGATTCCCCGCCTCTGATTCCCCGCGTCTGATTCCCAGCCTCTGATTCCCCATGTCTGATTTCCTGCCTCTGATTCCCCGCCTCTGATTCGCCATCTCTGATTCATCCCCTCTGATTCCCCACCTCTGATTCCCCATATCTTATTCCCCACCTATGTTTCCCCGCCTCTGATTCCCCGCCTCTGATTCCCCATCTCTGATTCCCAGACTCTGATTCCCCACCTCTGATTCCCTATCTCTGATTCTGCTCATCCGATTCCCTGCCTCTGATTCCCCGCCTCTGATTCCCCACCTCTGATTCCCCACCTGTGATTCCCCATATCTGATTCCCCGCCTCTGTTTCCCCGCCTCTGATTCCCTGCCTCTGTTTCCTCATATCTGATTCCCCGCCTCTGATTCCCCAACACTGATTCCCCGCCTCTGATTCCCCAGCTCTGATTCACCACCTCTGATTCCCCGCGTCTGATTCCCCGCTTCTGATTCCCGGCCTCTTATTCCCCACCTCTGATTCCCGGCCTCTGATTCCCGGCCTCTGATTCCCGAACTCTCATTCCCGGCCTCTGATTCCCGGCCTCTGATTCCCCGCCTCTGATTCCCCGCCTCTGATTCCCTGCCTCTGATTCCCCATCTCTGATTCCGCACATCTGATTCCCTGCCTCTGATTCCCCGCCTCTGATTCCCTGCCTCTGATTCCCTGCCTCTGATTCCCAACCTCTGATTCCCCACCTCTGATTCCCCATATCTGATTCCCCGCCTCTGTTTCCCCGCCTCTGATTCCCCGCCTCTGTTTCCCCATATCTGATTCCCCGCCTCTGATTCCCCAACTCTGATTCCCCACCTCTGATCCCCAGCTCTGATTCCCCGCCTCTGATTCCCCGTGTTTGATTCCCTGCCTCTGATTCCCTGCCTCTGATTCCCAACCTCTGATTCCCCACCTCTGATTCCCCATATCTGATTCCCCGCCTCTGTTTCCCCGCCTCTGATTCCCCACCTCTGTTTCCCCATATCTGATTCCCCGCCTTTGATTGGCCACCTCTGAATCCCCATATGTGATTCCCCGCCTCTGTTTCCCCGCATCTGATTCCCCGCCTCTGTTTCCCCGCCTCTGATTCCCCGCCTCTGTTTCCCCATATCTAATTCCTCGCATCTGATTCCCCAACTCTGATTCCCCGCACTGATTCCCCAGCTCTGAATCCCCGCCTCAGATTCCCCGCATCTGATTCCCTGCCTCTGAATCCCCACCTCTGATTCCCTGCCTCTGATTCCCAACCTCTGATTCCCCTCCTCTGATTCCCCATATCTGATTCCCCGCCTCCGTTTCCCTGCCTCTGATTCCCCGCCTCTGTTTCCCCATATCTGATTCCCCGCCTCTGATTCCCCAACTCTGATTCCCCGCCTCTGATTCCCCAGCTCTGATTCCCCGCCTCTGATTCCCCGCGTCTGATTCCCAGCCTCTGATTCCCCATGTCTTATTCCCCGCCTCTGATTCGCCATCTCTGATTCATCGCCTCTGATTCCCCACCTCTGATTCCCCATATCTGATTCCCCACCTATGTTTCCCCGCCTCTGATGCCCCACCTCTGATTCCATGCCTCTGATTCCCAACCTCTGATTCCCCACCTCTGATTCCCCATATCTGATTCCCCGCCTCTGTTTCCCCGCCTCTGATTCCCTGCCTCTGTTTCCTCATATCTGATTCCCCGCCTCTGATTCCCCAACACTGATTCCCCGCCTCTGATTCCCCAGGTCTGATTCACCACCTCTGATTCCCCGCGTCTGATTCCCCGCCTCTGATTCCCCATCTCTGATTCCCTATCTCTGATTCCCCAATTCTGATTCCCCGCCTTTGATTCCCTGCCTCCGATTCCCAACCTCTGATTCCCCACCTCTGATATCCCATATCTGATTCCCCTCCTCTGTTTCCCCGCCTCTTATTCCCCGCCTCTGTTTCCCCATATCTGATTCCCGGCCTCTCATTCCCCAGCTCTGATTCCCCGCCTCTGATTCCCCATATCTGATTCCCCGCCGCTGATTCCCCAACTCAGATAGCCCGCCTCTGATTCCCCAGCTCTGATTCCCCGCCTCTGATTCCCCGCGTCTGAATACCTGCCTCTGATTCCCCGCCTCTGATTCCCCATCTCTGATTCACCACCCCTGATCCCCCGCCTCTGATTCCCCATGTCTGATTCACCGCATCTGTTTCCCCACCTCTGATTCCCCGCCTCTGATTCCCCATATCTGATTCCCCGCCTCTAATTCCCCAACTCTGATTCGCCGCCTGTGATTCGCCAGCTATGATTCCCCGCATCTGATTCCCCACGTCTGATTCCCTGCCTGTGATTCCCTGCCTCTTATTCCCCGCCACTGATTCCCCGCATCTGATTCCCTGCCTCTGAATCCCCACCTCTGATTCCCTGCCTCTGATTCCCAACCTCTTATTCCCCTCCTCTGATTCCCCATATCTGATTCCCCACCTCCATTTCCCTGCCTCTGATTCCCCGCCTCTGTTACCCAATATCTGATTCCCCGCCTCTGATTCCCCAACTCTGATTCTGCACATCTGATTCCCTGCCTCTTATTCCCCACCTCTAATTCCCGGCCTCTGATTCCCGGCCTCTGATTCCCCACATCTGATTCTCCATATCTGATTCCCCGCCTCTGTTTCCCCACCTCTGATTCCCTGCCTCTGTTTCCCCATATCTGATTCCCCGCCTCTGATTCCCCAACTCTGATTCCCCGCCTCTGATTCCCCAGGTCTGATTCCCCGCCTCTGATTCCACGTGTTTGATTACCTGCCTCTGATTCCCCGCCTCTGCTTCCCCATCTCTGATTCACCACCTTTGATTCGCCACCTCTGATTCCCCATATGTGATTCCCCTCCTCTGTTTCCCCGCCTCTGATTCCCCGCCTCTGATTCCCCATATCTCATTCCCCGCCTCTGATTCCCCGCATCTGATTCCCTGCCTCTGAATCCCCACCTCTGATTCCCTGCCTCTGATTCCCAACCTCTGATTCCCCTCCTCTGATTCCCCATATCTGATTGCCCGCCTCCGTTTCCCTGCCTCTGATTAACCGCCTCTGTTTCCCCATATCTGATTCCCCGCCTCTGATTCCCCAACTCTGATTCCCCGCCTCTGATTCCCCAGCTCTGATTCCCCGCCTCTGATTCCCCGCGTCTGAATCCCTGCCTCTGATTCCCCGCCTCTGATTCCCCATCTCTGATTCACCACCTCTGATCCCCCGCCTCTGATTCCCCATGTCTGATTCACCGCCTCTGTTTCCCCACCTCTGATTCCCCGCCTCTGATTCCCCATATCTGATTCCCCGCCTCTGATTCCCCAACTCTGTTTCCCCGCCTGTGATACGCCAGCTATGATTCCCCGCCTCTGATTCCCAACGTCTGATTCCCTGCCTGTGATTCCCTGCCTCTTATTCCCCGCCTCTGATTCCCCGCATCTGATTCCCAACCTCTGATTCCCCTCCTCTGATTCCCCATATCTGATTCCCCGCCTCCATTTCCCTGCCTCTGATTCCCCGCCTCTGTTACCCCATATCTGATTCCCCGCCTCTGATTCCCCAACTCTGATTCTGCACATCTGATTCCCTGCCTCTTATTCCCCACCTCTAATTCCCGGCCTCTGATTCCCGGCCTCTGATTCCCCACCTCTGATTCTCCATATCTGATTCCCCGCCTCTGTTTCCCCGCCTCTGATTCCCCGCCTCTGTTTCCCCATATCTGATTCCCCTCCTCTGATTCCCCAACTCTGATTCCCCGCCTCTGATTCCCCAGGTCTGATTCCCCGCCTCTGATTCCACGTGTTTGATTACCTGCCTCTGATTCCCCGCCTCTGCTTCCCCATCTCTGATTCACCGCCTTTGATTCGCCACCTCTGATTCCCCATATGTGATTCCCCGCCTCTGTTTCCCCGCCTCTGATTCCCCGCCTCTGATTCCCCATATCTCATTCCCCGCCTCTGATTCGCCGCATCTGATTCCCTGCCTCTGAATCCCCACCTCTGATTCCCTGCCTCTGATTCCCCACCTCTGATACCCGGCCTCTGATTCCCGGCCTCTGATTCCCGACCTCTCATTCCCGGCCTCTGATTCCCGGCCTCTGATTCCCCGCCTCTGATTCCCCGACTCTGATTCCCTGCCTCTGATTCCCAATCTCTGATTCTGCACATCTGATTCCCTGCCTCTTATTCCCCACCTCTGATTCCCGGCCTCTGATTCCCGGCCTCTGATTCCCGGCCTCTCATTCCCGGCCTCTCATTCCCAGCCTCTGATTCCCGGCCTCTGATTCCCCGCCTCTGATTCCCCGCCTCTGTTTCCCTGCCTCTGATTCCCCATCTCTGATTCCGCACATCTGATTCCCTGCCTCTGATTCCCTGCCTCTGATTCCCTGCCTCTGATTCACTGCCTCTGAATCCCAACCTCTGATTCCCCACCTCTGATTCCCCATATCTGATTCCCCGCCTCTGTTTCCCCGCCTCTGATTTCCCGCCTCTGTTTCCCCATATCTGATTCCCCGCCTCTGATTCCCCAACTTTGATTCCCCGCCTCTGATTCCACGTGTTTGATTACCTGCCTCTGATTCCCCGCCTCTGCTTCCCCATCTCTGATTCACTGCCTTTGATTCGCCACCTCTGATTCCCCATATGTGATTCCCCGCCTCTGTTTCCCCGCCTCTGATTCCCCGCCTCTGATTCCCCATATCTCATTCCCCGCCTCTGATTCCCCGCATCTGATTCCCTGCCTCTGAATCCCCACCTCTGATTCCCTGCCTCTGATTCCCAACCTCTGATTCCCCTCCTCTGATTCCCCATATCTGATTCCCCGCCTCCATTTCCCTGCCTCTGATTGCCCGCCTCTGTTTCCCCATATCTGATTCCCCACCTCTGATTCCCCAACTCTGATTCCCCGCCTCTGATTCCCCAGCTCTGATTCCCCGCCTCTGATTCCCCGCGTCTGATTCCCAGCCTCTGATTCCCCATGTCTGATTTCCTGCCTCTGATTCCCCGCCTCTGATTCGCCATCTCTGATTCATCCCCTCTGATTCCCCACCTCTGATTCCCCATATCTTATTCCCCACCTATGTTTCCCCGCCTCTGATTCCCCGCCTCTGATTCCCCATCTCTGATTCCCAGACTCTGATTCCCCACCTCTGATTCCCTATCTCTGATTCTGCTCATCCGATTCCCTGCCTCTGATTCCCCGCCTCTGATTCCCCACCTCTGATTCCCCACCTGTGATTCCCCATATCTGATTCCCCGCCTCTGTTTCCCCGCCTCTGATTCCCTGCCTCTGTTTCCTCATATCTGATTCCCCGCCTCTGATTCCCCAACACTGATTCCCCGCCTCTGATTCCCCAGCTCTGATTCACCACCTCTGATTCCCCGCGTCTGATTCCCCGCTTCTGATTCCCGGCCTCTTATTCCCCACCTCTGATTCCCGGCCTCTGATTCCCGGCCTCTGATTCCCGAACTCTCATTCCCGGCCTCTGATTCCCGGCCTCTGATTCCCCGCCTCTGATTCCCCGCCTCTGATTCCCTGCCTCTGATTCCCCATCTCTGATTCCGCACATCTGATTCCCTGCCTCTGATTCCCCGCCTCTGATTCCCTGCCTCTGATTCCCTGCCTCTGATTCCCAACCTCTGATTCCCCACCTCTGATTCCCCATATCTGATTCCCCGCCTCTGTTTCCCCGCCTCTGATTCCCCGCCTCTGTTTCCCCATATCTGATTCCCCGCCTCTGATTCCCCAACTCTGATTCCCCACCTCTGATCCCCAGCTCTGATTCCCCGCCTCTGATTCCCCGTGTTTGATTCCCTGCCTCTGATTCCCTGCCTCTGATTCCCAACCTCTGATTCCCCACCTCTGATTCCCCATATCTGATTCCCCGCCTCTGTTTCCCCGCCTCTGATTCCCCACCTCTGTTTCCCCATATCTGATTCCCCGCCTTTGATTGGCCACCTCTGATTCCCCATATGTGATTCCCCGCCTCTGTTTCCCCACATCTGATTCCCCGCCTCTGATTCCCCATATCTCATTCCCCGCCTCTGATTCCCCATATCTGATTCCCTGACACTGATTCCCCACCTCTGATTCCCGGCCTCTTTTTCCCGGCATCTGATTCCAGGCCTCTGATTCCCGGCCTCTGATTCCTCGCTTCTGATTCTGATTCCCTGCCTCTGATTCCCCATCTCTGATTCCGCACATCTGATTCCCTGCCTCTGATTCCCCACTTCTGATTCCCCATATCTGATTCCCCGCCTCTGTTTCCCCGCCTCTGATTCACCGCCTCTGTTTCCCCATATCTAATTCCCCGCCTCTGATTCCCCAACTCTGATTCCCCGCACTGATTCCCCAGCTCTGAATCCCCGCCTCAGATTCCCCGCATCTGATTCCCTGCCTCTGAATCCCCACCTTTGATTCCCTGCCTCTGATTCCCAACCTCTGATTCCCCTCCTCTGATTCCCCATATCTGATTCCCCGCCTCCGTTTCCCTGCCTCTGATTCCCCGCCTCTATTTCCCCATATCTGATTCCCCGCCTCTGATTCCCCAACTCTGATTCCCCGCCTCTGATTCCCCAGCTCTGATTCCCCGCCTCTGATTCCCCGCGTCTGATTCCCAGCCTCTGATTCCCCTTGTCTTATTCCCCGCCTCTGATTCGCCATCTCTGATTCATCGCCTCTGATTCCCCACCTCTGATTCCCCATATCTGATTCCCCACCTATGTTTCCCCGCCTCTGATGCCCCGCCTCTGATTCCATGCCTCTGATTCCCAACCTCTGATTCCCCACCTCTGATTCCCCATATCTGATTCCCCGCCTCTGTTTCCCCGCCTCTGATTCCCTGCCTCTGTTTCCTCATATCTGATTCGCCGCCTCTGATACCCCAACACTGATTCCCCGCCTCTGATTCCCCAGGTCTGATTCACCACCTCTGATTCCCCGCGTCTGATTCCCCGCCTCTGATTCCCCATCTCTGATTCCCTATCTCTGATTCCCCAATTCTGATTCCCCGCCTTTGATTCCCTGCCTCTGATTCCTAACCTCTGATTCCCCACTTCTGATTCCCCGCCTCTGTTTCCCCGCCTCTTATTCCCCGCCTCTGTTTCCCCATATCTGATTCCCGGCCTCTCATTCCCCAGCTCTGATTCCCCGCCTCTGATTTCCCATATCTGATTCCCCGTCGCTGATTCCCCAACTCTGATAGCCCGCCTCTGATTCCCCAGCTCTGATTCCCCGCCTCTGATTCCCCGCGTCTGAATCCCTGCCTCTGATTCCCCGCCTCTGATTCCCCATCTCTGATTCACCACCTCTGATCCCCCGCCTCTGATTCCCCACTTCTGATTCCCCGCCTCTGTTTCCCCGCCTCTTATTCCCCGCCTCTGTTTCCCCATATCTGATTCCCTGCCTCTTATTCCCCGCCTCTGATTCCCCGCATCTGATTCCCAACCTCTGATTCCCCTCCTCTGATTCCCCATATCTGATTCCCTGCCTCCATTTCCCTGCCTCTGATTCCCCGCCTCTGATTCCCCAACTCTGATTCCACGCCTGTGATTCGCCAGCTATGATTCCACGCATCTGATTCCCCACGTCTGATTCCCTGCCTGTGATTCCCTGCCTCTTTTTCCCCGCCTCTGATTCCCCGCATCTGATTCCCTGCCTCTGAATCCCCACCTCTGATTCCCTGCCTCTGATTCCCAACCTCTGATTCCCCTCCTCAGATTCCCCTCCTCTGATTCCCCATATCTGATTCCCCACCTCCATTTCCCTGCCTCTGATTCCCCGCCTCTGTTACCCAATATCTGATTCCCCGCCTCTGATTCCCCAACTCTGATTCTGCACATCTGATTCCCTGCCTCTTATTCCCCACCTCTAATTCCCGGCCTCTGATTCCCGGTCTCTGATTCCCCACCTCTGATTTCCCATATCTGATTCCCGGACTCTGATTCCCTACCTCTGATTCCCGGCCTCTTATTCCCGGCATCTGATTCCCGGCCTCAGATTCCCAGCCTCTGATTCCCCGCTTCTGATTCTGATTCCCTGCCTCTGATTCCCCATCTCTGATTCCGCACATCTGATTCCCTGCCTCTGATTCCCCACTTCTGATTCCCCATATCTGATTCCCCGCCTCTGTTTCCCCGTATCTAATTCCTCGCATCTGATTCCCCAACACTGATTCCCCGCACTGATTCCCCAGCTCTGAATCCCCGCCTCAGATTCCCCGCATCTGATTCCCTGCCTCTGAATCCCCACCTCCGATTCCCTGCCTCTGATTCCCAACCTCTGACTCCCCTCCTCTGATTCCCCATATCTGATTCCCCGCCTCCGTTTCCCTGCCTCTGATTCCCCGCCTCTGTTTCCCCATATCTGATTCCCCGCCTCTGATTCCCCAACTCTGATTCCCCGCCTCTGATTCCCCAGCTCTGATTCCCCGCCTCTGATTGCCCGCGTCTGATTCCCAGCCTCTGATTCCCCATGTCTTATTCCCCGCCTCTGATTCGCCATCTCTGATTCATCGCCTCTGATTCCCCACCTCTGATTCCCCATATCTGATTCCCCACCTATGTTTCCCCGCCTCTGATGCCCCACCTCTGATTCCATGCCTCTGATTCCCAACCTCTGATTCCCCACCTCTGATTCCCCATATCTGATTCCCCGCCTCTGTTGCCCCGCCTCTGATTTCCTGCCTCTGTTTCCTCATATCTGATTCCCCGCCTCTGATTCCCCAAAACTGATTCCCCGCCTCTGATTCCCCAGGTCTGATTCACCACCTCTGATTCCCTGCGTCTGATTCCCCGCCTCTGATTCCCCATCTCTGAATCCCTATCTCTGATTCCCCAATTCTGATTCCCCGCCTTTGATTCCCTGCCTCTGATTCCCAACCTCTGATTCCCCACCTCTGATATCCCATATCTGATTCCCCTCCTCTGTTTCCCCGCCTCTTATTCCCCGCCTCTGTTTCCCCATATCTGATTCCCGGCCTTTCATTCCCCAGCTCTGATTCCCCGCCTCTGATTCCCCATATCTGATTCCCCGCCGCTGATTCCCCAACTCAGATAGCCCGCCTCTGATTCCCCAACTCTGATTCCCCGCCTCTGATTCCCCGCGTCTGAATACCTGCCTCTGATTCCCCGCCTCTGATTCCCCATCTCTGATTCACCACCTCTGATCCCCCGCCTCTGATTCCCCATGTCTGATTCACTGCCTCTGTTTCCCCACCTCTGATTCCCCACCTCTGATTCCCCATATCTGATTCCCCGCCTCTGATTCCCCAACTCTGATTCGCCGCCTGTGATTCGCCAGCTATGATTCCCCGCATCTGATTCCCCACGTCTGATTCCCTGCCTGTGATTCCCTGCCTCTTATTCCCCGCCACTGATTCCCCGCATCTGATTCCCTGCCTCTGAATCCCCACCTCTGATTCCCTGCCTCTGATTCCCAACCTCTTATTCCCCTCCTCTGATTCCCCATATCTGATTCCCCACCTCCATTTCCCTGCCTCTGATTCCCCGCCTCTGTTACCCAATATCTGATTCCCTGCCTCTTATTCCCCACCTCTAATTCCCGGCCTCTGATTCCCGGCCTCTGATTCCCCACATCTGATTCTCCATATCTGATTCCCCGCCTCTGTTTCCCCACCTCTGATTCCCCGCCTCTGTTTCCCCATATCTGATTCCCCGCCTCTGATTCCCCAACTCTGATTCCCCGCCTCTGATTCCCCAGGTCTGATTCCCCGCCTCTGATTCCACGTGTTTGATTACCTGCCTCTGATTCCCCGCCTCTGCTTCCCCATCTCTGATTCACCGCCTTTGATTCGCCACCTCTGATTCCCCATATGTGATTCCCCTCCTCTGTTTCCCCGCCTCTGATTCCCCGCCTCTGATTCCCCATATCTCATTTCCCGCCTCTGATTCCCCGCATCTGATTCCCTGCCTCTGAATCCCCACCTCTGATTCCCTGCCTCTGATTCCCAACCTCTGATTCCCCTCCTCTGATTCCCCATATCTGATTTCCCGCCTCCGTTTCCCTGCCTCTGATTAACCGCCTCTGTTTCCCCATATCTGATTCCCCGCCTCTGATTCCCCAACTCTGATTCCCCGCCTCTGATTCCACAGCTCTGATTCCCCACCTCTGAGTCCCCGCGTCTGATTCCCAGCCTCTGATTCCCAATGTCTGATTTCCTGCCTCTGATTCCCCGCCTCTGATTCGCCATCTCTGATTCATCGCCTCTGATTCCCCACCTCTGATTCCACATATCTTATTCCCCACCTATGTTTCCCCGCCTCTGATTCCCCGCCTCTGATTCCCCATCTCTGATTCCCGGACTCTGATTCCCCACCTCTGATTCCCTATCTCTGATTCCGCACATCCGATTCCATGCCTCTGATTCCCCGCCTCTGATGCCCCGCCTCTGATTCCCAACCTCTGATTCCCCTCCTCTGATTCCCCATATCTGATTCCCCGCCTCCGTTTCCCTGCCTCTGATTCCACGCCTCTGTTTCCCCATATCTGATTCCCCGCCTCTGATTCCCCAACTCTGATTCCCCGCCTCTGATTCCCCAGCTCTGATTCCCCGCCTCTGATTCCCCGCGTCTGATTCCCAGCCTCTGATTCCCCATGTCTTATTCCCCGCCTCTGATTCCCCGCCTCTGATTCGCCATCTCTGATTCATCGCCTCTGATTCCCCACCTCTGATTCCCCATATCTGATTCCCACCTATGTTTCCCCGCCTCTGATGCCCCGCCTCTGATGCCCCGCCTCTGATTCCATGCCTCTGATTCCCAACCTCTGATTCCCCACCTCTGATTCCCCATATCTGATTCCCCGCCTCTGTTTCCCCGCCTCTGATTCCCTGCCTCTGTTTCCTCATATCTGTTTCGCCGCCTCTGATTCCCCAACACTGATTCCCCTCCTCTGATACCCCAGCTCTGATTCACCACCTCTGATTCCCCGCGTCTGATTCCCCGCCTCTGATTCCCCATCTCTGATTCCCTATCTCTGATTCCCCAATTCTGATTCCCCGCCTTTGATTCCCTGCCTCTGATTCCCAACCTCTGATTCCCCACCTCTGATTCCCCATATCTGATCCCCGCCTCTGTTTCCCCGCCTCTTATTCCCCGCCTCTGTTTCCCCATATCTGATTCCCCGCCTCTGATTCCCCAACTCTGATTCCCCGCCTCTGATTCCCCAGCTCTGATTCCCCGCCTCTGATTCCCCGCGTCTGATTCCCAGCCTCTGATTCCCCATGTCTTATTCCCCGCCTCTGATTCCCCGCCTCTGATTCGCCATCTCTGATTCATCGCCTCTGATTCCCCACCTCTGATTCCCCATATCTGATTCCCACCTATGTTTCCCCGCCTCTGATGCCCCGCCTCTGATGCCCCGCCTCTGATTCCATGCCTCTGATTCCCAACCTCTGATTCCCCACCTCTGATTCCCCATATCTGATTCCCCGCCTCTGTTTCCCCGCCTCTGATTCCCTGCCTCTGTTTCCTCATATCTGATTCGCCGCCTCTGATTCCCCAACACTGATTCCCCTCCTCTGATACCCCAGCTCTGATTCACCACCTCTGATTCCCCGCGTCTGATTCCCCGCCTCTGATTCCCCATCTCTGATTCCCTATCTCTGATTCCCCAATTCTGATTCCCCGCCTTTGATTCCCTGCCTCTGATTCCCAACCTCTGATTCCCCACCTCTGATTCCCCATATCTGATCCCCGCCTCTGTTTCCCCGCCTCTTATTCCCCGCCTCTGTTTCCCCATATCTGATTCCCGGCCTCTCATTCCCCAGCTCTGATTCCCCTCCTCTGATTCCCCATATCTGATTCCCCGCCGCTGATTCCCCAACTCTGATTCACCAGCTCTGATTCCCCGCCTCTGATTCCCCGCATCTGAATCCCTGCCTCTGATTCCCCGCCTCTGATTCCCCATCTCTGATTCACCACCTCTGATCCCCCGCCTCTGATTCCCCATGTCTGATTCACCGCCTCTGTTTCCCCACCTCTGATTCCCCGCCTCTGATTCCCCATATCTGATTCCCCGCCTCTGATTCCCCAACTCTGATTCCCCGCCTGTGATTCGCCAGCTATGATTCCCCGCCTCTGATTCCCCACGTCTGATACCCTGCCTGTGATTCCCTGCCTCTTATTCCCCGCCTCTGATTCCCCGCATCTGATTCCGAACCTCTGATTCCCCTCCTCTGATTCCCCATATCTGATTCCCCGCCTCCATTTCCCTGCCTCTGATTCCCCGCCTCTGTTACCCCATATCTGATTCCCCGCCTCTGATTCCCCAACTCTGATTCTGCACATCTGATTCCCTGCCTCTTATTCCCCACCTCTAATTCCCGGCCTCTGATTCCCGGCCTCTGATTCCCCACCTCTGATTCTCCATATCTGATTCGCCGCCTCTGTTTCCCCGCCTCTGATTCCCCGCCTCTGTTTCCCCATATCTGATTCCCCGCCTCTGATTCCCCAACTCGGATTCCCCGCCTCTGATTCCCCAGGTCTGATTCCCCGCCTCTGATTCCACGTGTTTGATTACCTGCCTCTGATTCCCCGCCTCTGCTTCCCCATCTCTGATTCACCGCCTTTGATTCGCCACCACTGATTCCTCATATGTGATTCCCCGCCTCTGTTTCCCCGCCTCTGATTCCCCGCCTCTGATTCCCCATATCTCATTCTCCGCCTCTGATTCCCCGCATCTGATTCCCTGCCTCTGAATCCCCACCTCTGATTCCCTGCCTCTGTTTCCCCACCTCTGATTCCCGGCCTCTGATTCCCGGCCTCTTATTCCCGGCATCTGATTCCCGGCCTCTGATTCCCAGCCTCTGATTCCCGGCCTCTTATACCCGGCATCTGATTCCCGGCCTCTGATTCCCAGCCTCTGATTCCCCGCTTCTGATTCTGATTCCCTGCCTCTGATTCCCCATCTCTGATTCCGCACATCTGATCCCCTGCCTCTGATTCCCCACTTCTGATTCCCCATATCTGATTCCCCGCCTCTGTTTCCCCGCCTCTGATTCCCCGCCTCTGTTTCCCCATATCTAATTCCTCGCATCTGATTCCCCAACTCTGATTCCCCGCACTGATTCCCCAGCTCTGAATCCCCGCCTCAGATTCCCCGCATCTGATTCCCTGCCTCTGAATCCCCACCTCTGATTCCCTGCCTCTGATTCCCAACCTCTGATTCCCCTCCTCTGATTCCCCATATCTGATTCCCCGCCTCCGGTTCCCTGCCTCTGATTCCCCGCCTCTGTTTCCCCATATCTGATTCCCCGCCTCTGATTCCCCAACTCTGATTCCCCGCCTCTGATTCCCCAGCTCTGATTCCCCGCCTCTGATTCCCCGCGTCTGATTCCCAGCCTCTGATTCCCCATGTCTTATTCCCCGCCTCCGATTCGCCATCTCTGATTCATCGCCTCTGATTCCCCACCTCTGATTCCCCATATCTGATTCCCCACCTATGTTTCCTCGCCTCTGATGCCCCACCTCTGATTCCATGCCTCTGATTCCCAACCCCTGATTCCCCACCTCTGATTCCCCATATCTGATTCCCCGCCTCTGTTTCCCCGCCTCTGATTCCCTGCCTCTGTTTCCTCATATCTGATTCCCCGCCTCTGATTCCCCAACACTGATTCCCCGCCTCTGATTCCCCAGGTCTGATTCACCACCTCTGATTCCCCGCGTCTGATTCCCCGCCTCTGATTCCCCATCTCTGATTCCCTATCTCTGATTCCCCAATTCTGATTCCCCGCCTTTGATTCCCTGCCTCTGATTCCCAACCTCTGATTCCCCACCTCTGATATCCCATATCTGATTCCCCTCCTCTGTTTCCCCGCCTCTTATTCCCCGCCTCTGTTTCCCCATATCTGATTCCCGGCCTCTCATTCCCCAGCTCTGATTCCCCGCCTCTGATTCCCCATATCTGATTCCCCGCCGCTGATTCCCCAACTCAGATAGCCCGCCTCTGATTCCCCAGCTCTGATTCCCCGCCTCTGATTCCCCGCGTCTGAATACCTGCCTCTGATTCCCCGCCTCTGATTCCCCATCTCTGATTCACCACCTCTGATCCCCCGCCTCTGATTCCCCATGTCTGATTCACCGCCTCTGTTTCCCCACCTCTGATTCCCCGCCTCTGATTCCCCATATCTGATTCCCCGCCTCTAATTCCCCAACTCTGATTCGCCGCCTGTGATTCGCCAGCTATGATTCCCCGCATCTGATTCCCCACGTCTGATTCCCTGCCTGTGATTCGCTGCCTCTTATTCCCCGCCACTGATTCCCCGCATCTGATTCCCTGCCTCTGAATCCCCACCTCTGATTCCCTGCCTCTGATTCCCAACCTCTTATTCCCCTCCTCTGATTCCCCATATCTGATTCCCCACCTCCATTTCCCTGCCTCTGATTCACCGCCTCTGTTACCCAATATCTGATTCCCCGCCTCTGATTCCCCAACTCTGATTCTGCACATCTGATTCCCTGCCTCTTATTCCCCACCTCTAATTCCCGGCCTCTGATTCCCGGCCTCTGATTCCCCACATCTGATTCTCCATATCTGATTCCCCGCCTCCGTTTCCCCACCTCTGATTCCCTGCCTCTGTTTCCCCATATCTGATTCCCCGCCTCTGATTCCCCAACTCTGATTCCCCGCCTCTGATTCCCCAGGTCTGATTCCCCGCCTCTGATTCCACGTGTTTGATTACCTGCCTCTGATTCCCCGCCTCTGCTTCCCCATCTCTGATTCACCACCTTTGATTCGCCACCTCTGATTCCCCATATGTGATTCCCCTCCTCTGTTTCCCCGCCTCTGATTCCCCGCCTCTGATTCCTCATATCTCATTCCCCGCCTCTGATTCCCCGCATCTGATTCCCTGCCTCTGAATCCCCACCTCTGATTCCCTGCCTCTGATTCCCAACCTCTGATTCCCCTCCTCTGATTCCCCATATCTGATTCCCCGCCTCCGTTTCCCTGCCTCTGATTAACCGCCTCTGTTTCCCCATATCTGATTCCCCGCCTCTGATTCCCCAACTCTGATTCCCCGCCTCTGATTCCCCAGCTCTGATTCCCCGCCTCTGATTCCCCGCGTCTGAATCCCTGCCTCTGATTCCCCGCCTCTGATTCCCCATCTCTGATTCACCACCTCTGATCCAGCGCCTCTGATTCCCCATGTCTGATTCACCGCCTCTGTTTCCCCACCTCTGATTCCCCGCCTCTGATTCCCCATATCTGATTCCCCGCCTCTGATTCCCCAACTCTGTTTCCCCGCCTGTGATTCGCCAGCTATGATTCCCCGCCTCTGATTCCCAACGTCTGATTCCCTGCCTGTGATTCCCTGCCTCTTATTCCCCGCCTCTGATTCCCCGCATCTGATTCCCAACCTCTGATTCCCCTCCTCTGATTCCCCATATCTGATTCCCCGCCTCCATTTCACTGCCTCTGATTCCCCGCCTCTGTTACCCCATATCTGATTCCCCGCCTCTGATTCCCCAACTCTGATTCTGCACATCTGATTCCCTGCCTCTTATTCCCCACCTCTAATTCCCGGCCTCTGATTCCCGGCCTCTGATTCCCCACCTCTGATTCTCCATATCTGATTCCCCGCCTCTGTTTCCCCGCCTCTGATTCCCCGCCTCTGTTTCCCCATATCTGATTCCCCTCCTCTGATTCCCCAACTCTGATTCCCCGCCTCTGATTCCCCAGGTCTGATTCCCCGCCTCTGATTCCACGTGTTTGATTACCTGCCTCTGATTCCCCGCCTCTGCTTCCCCATCTCTGATTCACCGCCTTTGATTCGCCACCTCTGATTCCCCATATGTGATTCCCCGCCTCTGTTTCCCCGCCTCTGATTCCCCGCCTCTGATTCCCCATATCTCATTCCCCGCCTCTGATTCGCCGCATCTGATTCCCTGCCTCTGAATCCCCACCTCTGATTCCCTGCCTCTGATTCCCCACCTCTGATACCCGGCCTCTGATTCCCGGCCTCTGATTCCCGACCTCTCATTCCCGGCCTCTGATTCCCGGCCTCTTATTCCCCGCCTCTGATTCCCCGACTCTGATTCCCTGCCTCTGATTCCCAATCTCTGATTCTGCACATCTGATTCCCTGCCTCTTATTCCCCACCTCTGATTCCCGGCCTCTGATTCCCGGCCTCTGATTCCCGGCCTCTCATTCCCGGCCTCTCATTCCCAGCCTCTGATTCCCGGCCTCTGATTCCCCGCCTCTGATTCCCCGCCTCTGTTTCCCTGCCTCTGATTCCCCATCTCTGATTCCGCACATCTGATTCCCTGCCTCTGATTCCCTGCCTCTGATTCCCTGCCTCTGATTCCCTGCCTCTGAATCCCAACCTCTGATTCCCCGCCTCTGTTTCCCCGCCTCTGATTTCCCGCCTCTGTTTCCCCATATCTGATTCCCCGCCTCTGATTCCCCAACTTTGATTCCCCGCCTCTGATTCCACGTGTTTGATTACCTGCCTCTGATTCCCCGCCTCTGCTTCCCCATCTCTGATTCACTGCCTTTGATTCGCCACCTCTGATTCCCCATATGTGATTCCCCGCCTCTGTTTCCCCGCCTCTGATTCCCCGCCTCTGATTCCCCATATCTCATTCCCCGCCTCTGATTCCCCGCATCTGATTCCCTGCCTCTGAATCCCCACCTCTGATTCCCTGCCTCTGATTCCCAACCTCTGATTCCCCTCCTCTGATTCCCCATATGTGATTCCCCGCCTCCGTTTCCCTGCCTCTGATTGCCCGCCTCTGTTTCCCCATATCTGATTCCCCACCTCTGATTCCCCAACTCTGATTCCCCGCCTCTGATTCCCCAGCTCTGATTCCCCGCCTCTGATTCCCCGCGTCTGATTCCCAGCCTCTGATTCCCCATGTCTGATTTCCTGCCTCTGATTCCCCGCCTCTGATTCGCCATCTCTGATTCATCCCCTCTGATTCCCCACCTCTGATTCCCCATATCTTATTCCCCACCTATGTTTCCCCGCCTCTGATTCCCCGCCTCTGATTCCCCATCTCTGATTCCCAGACTCTGATTCCCCACCTCTGATTCCCTATCTCTGATTCTGCTCATCCGATTCCCTGCCTCTGATTCCCCGCCTCTGATTCCCCACCTCTGATTCCCCACCTGTGATTCCCCATATCTGATTCCCCGCCTCTGTTTCCCCACCTCTGATTCCCTGCCTCTGTTTCCTCATATCTGATTCCCCGCCTCTGATTCCCCAACACTGATTCCCCGCCTCTGATTCCCCAGCTCTGATTCACCACCTCTGATTCCCCGCGTCTGATTCCCCGCTTCTGATTCCCGGCCTCTTATTCCCCACCTCTGATTCCCGGCCTCTGATTCCCGGCCTCTGATTCCCGAACTCTCATTCCCGGCCTCTGATTCCCGGCCTCTGATTCCCCGCCTCTGATTCCCCGCCTCTGATTCCCTGCCTCTGATTCCCCATCTCTGATTCCGCACATCTGATTCCCTGCCTCTGATTCCCCGCCTCTGATTCCCTGCCTCTGATTCCCTGCCTCTGATTCCCAACCTCTGATTCCCCACCTCTGATTCCCCATATCTGATTCCCCGCCTCTGTTTCCCCGCCTCTGATTCCCCGCCTCTGTTTCCCCATATCTGATTCCCCGCCTCTGATTCCCCAGGTCTGATTCCCCGCCTCTGATTCCACGTGTTTGATTACATGCCTCTGATTCCCCGCCTCTGCTTCCCCATCTCTGATTCACCGCCTTTGATTCGCCACCACTGATTCCTCATATGTGATTCCCCGCCTCTGTTTCCCCGCCTCTGATTCCCCGCCTCTGATTCCCCATATCTCATTCCCCGCCTCTGATTCCCCGCATCTGATTCCCTGCCTCTGAATCCCCACCTCTGATTCCCTGCCTCTGTTTCCCCACCTCTGATTCCCGGCCTCTGATTCCCGGCCTCTTATTCCCGGCATCTGATTCCCGGCCTCTGATTCCCAGCCTCTGATTCCCGGCCTCTTATACCCGGCATCTGATTCCCGGCCTCTGATTCCCAGCCTCTGATTCCCCGCTTCTGATTCTGATTCCCTGCCTCTGATTCCCCATCTCTGATTCCGCACATCTGATCCCCTGCCTCTGATTCCCCACTTCTGATTCCCCATATCTGATTCACCGTCTCTGTTTCCCCGCCTCTGATTCCCCGCCTCTGTTTCCCCATATCTAATTCCTCGCATCTGATTCCCCAACTCTGATTCCCCGCACTGATTCCCCAGCTCTGAATCCCCGCCTCAGATTCCCCGCATCTGATTCCCTGCCTCTGAATCCCCACCTCTGATTCCCTGCCTCTGATTCCCAACCTCTGATTCCCCTCCTCTGATTCCCCATATCTGATTCCCCGCCTCCGGTTCCCTGCCTCTGATTCCCCGCCTCTGTTTCCCCATATCTGATTCCCCGCCTCTGATTCCCCAACTCTGATTCCCCGCCTCTGATTCCCCAGCTCTGATTCCCCGCCTCTGATTCCCCGCGTCTGATTCCCAGCCTCTGATTCCCCATGTCTTATTCCCCGCCTCTGATTCGCCATCTCTGATTCATCGCCTCTGATTCCCCACCTCTGATTCCCCATATCTGATTCCCCACCTATGTTTCCTCGCCTCTGATGCCCCACCTCTGATTCCATGCCTCTGATTCCCAACCCCTGATTCCCCACCTCTGATTCCCCATATCTGATTCCCCGCCTCTGTTTCCCCGCCTCTGATTCCCTGCCTCTGTTTCCTCATATCTGATTCCCCGCCTCTGATTCCCCAACACTGATTCCCCACCTCTGATTCCCCAGGTCTGATTCACCACCTCTGATTCCCCGCGTCTGATTCCCCGCCTCTGATTCCCCATCTCTGATTCCCTATCTCTGATTCCCCAATTCTGATTCCCCGCCTTTGATTCCCTGCCTCTGATTCCCAACCTCTGATTCCCCACCTCTGATATCCCATATCTGATTCCCCTCCTCTGTTTCCCCGCCTCTTATTCCCCGCCTCTGTTTCCCCATATCTGATTCCCGGCCTCTCATTCCCCAGCTCTGATTCCCCGCCTCTGATTCCCCATATCTGATTCCCCGCCGCTGATTCCCCAACTCAGATAGCCCGCCTCTGATTCCCCAGCTCTGATTCCCCGCCTCTGATTCCCCGCGTCTGAATACCTGCCTCTGATTCCCCGCCTCTGATTCCCCATCTCTGATTCACCACCTCTGATCCCCCGCCTCTGATTCCCCATGTCTGATTCACCGCCTCTGTTTCCCCACCTCTGATTCCCCGCCTCTGATTCCCCATATCTGATTCCCCGCCTCTAATTCCCCAACTCTGATTCGCCGCCTGTGATTCGCCAGCTATGATTCCCCGCATCTGATTCCCCACGTCTGATTCCCTGCCTGTGATTCGCTGCCTCTTATTCCCCGCCACTGATTCCCCGCATCTGATTCCCTGCCTCTGAATCCCCACCTCTGATTCCCTGCCTCTGATTCCCAACCTCTTATTCCCCTCCTCTGATTCCCCATATCTGATTCCCCACCTCCATTTCCCTGCCTCTGATTCACCGCCTCTGTTACCCAATATCTGATTCCCCGCCTCTGATTCCCCAACTCTGATTCTGCACATCTGATTCCCTGCCTCTTATTCCCCACCTCTAATTCCCGGCCTCTGATTCCCGGCCTCTGATTCCCCACATCTGATTCTCCATATCTGATTCCCCGCCTCCGTTTCCCCACCTCTGATTCCCTGCCTCTGTTTCCCCATATCTGATTCCCCGCCTCTGATTCCCCAACTCTGATTCCCCGCCTCTGATTCCCCAGGTCTGATTCCCCGCCTCTGATTCCACGTGTTTGATTACCTGCCTCTGATTCCCCGCCTCTGCTTCCCCATCTCTGATTCACCACCTTTGATTCGCCACCTCTGATTCCCCATATGTGATTCCCCTCCTCTGTTTCCCCGCCTCTGATTCCCCGCCTCTGATTCCTCATATCTCATTCCCCGCCTCTGATTCCCCGCATCTGATTCCCTGCCTCTGAATCCCCACCTCTGATTCCCTGCCTCTGATTCCCAACCTCTGATTCCCCTCCTCTGATTCCCCATATCTGATTCCCCGCCTCCGTTTCCCTGCCTCTGATTAACCGCCTCTGTTTCCCCATATCTGATTCCCCGCCTCTGATTCCCCAACTCTGATTCCCCGCCTCTGATTCCCCAGCTCTGATTCCCCGCCTCTGATTCCCCGCGTCTGAATCCCTGCCTCTGATTCCCCGCCTCTGATTCCCCATCTCTGATTCACCACCTCTGATCCAGCGCCTCTGATTCCCCATGTCTGATTCACCGCCTCTGTTTCCCCACCTCTGATTCCCCGCCTCTGATTCCCCATATCTGATTCCCCGCCTCTGATTCCCCAACTCTGTTTCCCCGCCTGTGATTCGCCAGCTATGATTCCCCGCCTCTGATTCCCAACGTCTGATTCCCTGCCTGTGATTCCCTGCCTCTTATTCCCCGCCTCTGATTCCCCGCATCTGATTCCCAACCTCTGATTCCCCTCCTCTGATTCCCCATATCTGATTCCCCGCCTCCATTTCACTGCCTCTGATTCCCCGCCTCTGTTACCCCATATCTGATTCCCCGCCTCTGATTCCCCAACTCTGATTCTGCACATCTGATTCCCTGCCTCTTATTCCCCACCTCTAATTCCCGGCCTCTGATTCCCGGCCTCTGATTCCCCACCTCTGATTCTCCATATCTGATTCCCCGCCTCTGTTTCCCCGCCTCTGATTCCCCGCCTCTGTTTCCCCATATCTGATTCCCCTCCTCTGATTCCCCAACTCTGATTCCCCGCCTCTGATTCCCCAGGTCTGATTCCCCGCCTCTGATTCCACGTGTTTGATTACCTGCCTCTGATTCCCCGCCTCTGCTTCCCCATCTCTGATTCACCGCCTTTGATTCGCCACCTCTGATTCCCCATATGTGATTCCCCGCCTCTGTTTCCCCGCCTCTGATTCCCCGCCTCTGATTCCCCATATCTCATTCCCCGCCTCTGATTCGCCGCATCTGATTCCCTGCCTCTGAATCCCCACCTCTGATTCCCTGCCTCTGATTCCCCACCTCTGATACCCGGCCTCTGATTCCCGGCCTCTGATTCCCGACCTCTCATTCCCGGCCTCTGATTCCCGGCCTCTGATTCCCCGCCTCTGATTCCCCGACTCTGATTCCCTGCCTCTGATTCCCAATCTCTGATTCTGCACATCTGATTCCCTGCCTCTTATTCCCCACCTCTGATTCCCGGCCTCTGATTCCCGGCCTCTGATTCCCGGCCTCTCATTCCCGGCCTCTCATTCCCAGCCTCTGATTCCCGGCCTCTGATTCCCCGCCTCTGATTCCCCGCCTCTGTTTCCCTGCCTCTGATTCCCCATCTCTGATTCCGCACATCTGATTCCCTGCCTCTGATTCCCTGCCTCTGATTCCCTGCCTCTGATTCCCTGCCTCTGAATCCCAACCTCTGATTCCCCGCCTCTGTTTCCCCGCCTCTGATTTCCCGCCTCTGTTTCCCCATATCTGATTCCCCGCCTCTGATTCCCCAACTTTGATTCCCCGCCTCTGATTCCACGTGTTTGATTACCTGCCTCTGATTCCCCGCCTCTGCTTCCCCATCTCTGATTCACTGCCTTTGATTCGCCACCTCTGATTCCCCATATGTGATTCCCCGCCTCTGTTTCCCCGCCTCTGATTCCCCGCCTCTGATTCCCCATATCTCATTCCCCGCCTCTGATTCCCCGCATCTGATTCCCTGCCTCTGAATCCCCACCTCTGATTCCCTGCCTCTGATTCCCAACCTCTGATTCCCCTCCTCTGATTCCCCATATGTGATTCCCCGCCTCCGTTTCCCTGCCTCTGATTGCCCGCCTCTGTTTCCCCATATCTGATTCCCCACCTCTGATTCCCCAACTCTGATTCCCCGCCTCTGATTCCCCAGCTCTGATTCCCCGCCTCATGATTCCCCGCGTCTGATTCCCAGCCTCTGATTCCCCATGTCTGATTTCCTGCCTCTGATTCCCCGCCTCTGATTCGCCATCTCTGATTCATCCCCTCTGATTCCCCACCTCTGATTCCCCATATCTTATTCCCCACCTATGTTTCCCCGCCTCTGATTCCCCGCCTCTGATTCCCCATCTCTGATTCCCAGACTCTGATTCCCCACCTCTGATTCCCTATCTCTGATTCTGCTCATCCGATTCCCTGCCTCTGATTCCCCGCCTCTGATTCCCCACCTCTGATTCCCCACCTGTGATTCCCCATATCTGATTCCCCGCCTCTGTTTCCCCGCCTCTGATTCCCTGCCTCTGTTTCCTCATATCTGATTCCCCGCCTCTGATTCCCCAACACTGATTCCCCGCCTCTGATTCCCCAGCTCTGATTCACCACCTCTGATTCCCCGCGTCTGATTCCCCGCTTCTGATTCCCGGCCTCTTATTCCCCACCTCTGATTCCCGGCCTCTGATTCCCGGCCTCTGATTCCCGAACTCTCATTCCCGGCCTCTGATTCCCGGCCTCTGATTCCCCGCCTCTGATTCCCCGCCTCTGATTCCCTGCCTCTGATTCCCCATCTCTGATTCCGCACATCTGATTCCCTGCCTCTGATTCCCCGCCTCTGATTCCCTGCCTCTGATTCCCTGCCTCTGATTCCCAACCTCTGATTCCCCACCTCTGATTCCCCATATCTGATTCCCCGCCTCTGTTTCCCCGCCTCTGATTCCCCGCCTCTGTTTCCCCATATCTGATTCCCCGCCTCTGATTCCCCAACTCTGATTCCCCACCTCTGATCCCCAGCTCTGATTCCCCGCCTCTGATTCCCCGTGTTTGATTCCCTGCCTCTGATTCCCTGCCTCTGATTCCCAACCTCTGATTCCCCACCTCTGATTCCCCATATCTGATTCCCCGCCTCTGTTTCCCCGCCTCTGATTCCCCACCTCTGTTTGCCATATCTGATTCCCCGCCTTTGATTGGCCACCTCTGATTCCCCATATGTGATTCCCCGCCTCTGTTTCCCCGCATCTGATTCCCCGCCTCTGATTCCCCATATCTCATTCCCCGCCTCTGATTCCCCATATCTGATTCCCTGACTCTGATTCCCCACCTCTGATTCCCGGCCTCTTTTTCCCGGCATCTGATTCCCGGCATCTGATTCCCGGCCTCTGATTCCCGGCCTCTGATTCCTCGCTTCTGATTCTGATTCCCTGCCTCTGATTCCCCATCTCTGATTCCGCACATCTGATTCCCTGCCTCTGATTCCCCACTTCTGATTCCCCATATCTGATTCCCCGCCTCTGTTTCCCCGCCTCTGATTCACCGCCTCTGTTTCCCCATATCTAATTCCCCGCCTCTGATTCCCCAACTCTGATTCCCCGCACTGATTCCCCAGCTCTGAATCCCCGCCTCAGATTCCCCGCATCTGATTCCCTGCCTCTGAATCCCCACCTTTGATTCCCTGCCTCTGATTCCCAACCTCTGATTCCCCTCCTCTGATTCCCCATATCTGATTCCCCGCCTCCGTTTCCCTGCCTCTGATTCCCCGCCTCTATTTCCCCATATCTGATTCCCCGCCTCTGATTCCCCAACTCTGATTCCCCGCCTCTGATTCCCCAGCTCTGATTCCCCACCTCTGATTCCCCGCGTCTGATTCCCAGCCTCTGATTCCCCTTGTCTTATTCCCCGCCTCTGATTCGTCATCTCTGATTCATCGCCTCTGATTCCCCACCTCTGATTCCCCATATCTGATTCCCCACCTATGTTTCCCCGCCTCTGATGCCCCGCCTCTGATTCCATGCCTCTGATTCCCAACCTCTGATTCCCCACCTCTGATTCCCCATATCTGATTCTCCGCCTCTGTTTCCCCGCCTCTGATTCCCTGCCTCTGTTTCCTCATATCTGATTCGCCGCCTCTGATTCCCCAACACTGATTCCCCGCCTCTGATTCCCCAGGTCTGATTCACCACCTCTGATTCCCCGCGTCTGATTCCCCGCCTCTGATTCCCCATCTCTGATTCCCTATCTCTGATTCCCCAATTCTGATTCCCCGCCTTTGATTCCCTGCCTCTGATTCCTAACCTCTGATTCCCCACTTCTGATTCCCCGCCTCTGTTTCCCCGCCTCTTATTCCCCGCCTCTGTTTCCCCATATCTGATTCCCGGCCTCTCATTCCCCAGCTCTGATTCCCCGCCTCTGATTCCCCATATCTGATTCCCCGTCGCTGATTCCCCAACTCTGATAGCCCGCCTCTGATTCCCCAGCTCTGATTCCCCGCCTCTGATTCCCCGCGTCTGAATCCCTGCCTCTGATTCCCCGCCTCTGATTCCCCATCTCTGATTCACCACCTCTGATCCCCCGCCTCTGATTCCCCATGTCTGATTCACCGCCTCTGTTTCCCCACCTCTGATTCCCCGCCTCTGATTCCCCATATCTGATTCCCCGCCTCTGATTCCCTGCCTCTTATTCCCCGCCTCTGATTCCCCGCATCTGATTCCCAACCTCTGATTCCCCTCCTCTGATTCCCCATATCTGATTCCCTGCCTCCATTTCCCTGCCTCTGATTCCCCGCCTCTGATTCCCCAACTCTGATTCCACGCCTGTGATTCGCCAGCTATGATTCCCCGCATCTGATTCCCCACGTCTGATTCCCTGCCTGTGATTCCCTGCCTCTTATTCCCCGCCTCTGATTCCCCGCATCTGATTCCCTGCCTCTGAATCCCCACCTCTGATTCCCTGCCTCTGATTCCCAACCTCTGATTCCCCTCCTCTGATTCCCCTCCTCTGATTCCCCATATCTGATTCCCCACCTCCATTTCCCTGCCTCTGATTCCCCGCCTCTGTTACCCAATATCTGATTCCCCGCCTCTGATTCCCCAACACTGATTCTGCACATCTGATTCCCTGCCTCTTATTCCCCACCTCTAATTCCCGGCCTCTGATTCCCGGTCTCTGATTCCCCACCTCTGATTTCCCATATCTGATTCCCGGACTCTGATTCCCCACCTCTGATTCCCGGCCTCTTATTCCCGTCATCTGATTCCCGGCCTCTGATTCCCAGCCTCTGATTCCCCGCTTCTGATTCTGATTCCCTGCCTCTGATTCCCCACTTCTGATTCCCCATATCTGATTCCCCGCCTCTGTTTCCCCGCCTCTGATTCCCCGCCTCTGTTTCCCCATATCTAATTCCTCGCATCTGATTCCCCAACTCTGATTCCCCGCACTGATTCCCCAGCTCTGAATCCCCGCCTCAGATTCCCCGCATCTGATTCCCTGCCTCTGAATCCCCACCTCTGATTCCCTGCCTCTGATTCCCAACCTCTGACTCCCCTCCTCTGATTCCCCATATCTGATTCCCCGCCTCCGTTTCCCTGCCTCTGATTCCCCGCCTCTGTTTCCCCATATCTGATTCCCCGCCTCTGATTCCCCAACTCTGATTCCCCGCCTCTGATTCCCCAACTCTGATTCCCCGCCTCTGATTCCCCGCGTCTGATTCCCAGCCTCTGATTCCCCATGTCTTATTCCCCGCCTCTGATTCGCCATCTCTGATTCATCGCCTCTGATTCCCCACCTCTGATTCCCCATATCTGATTCCCCACCTATGTTTCCCCGCCTCTGATGCCCCACCTCTGATTCCATGCCTCTGATTCCCAACCTCTGATTCCCCACCTCTGATTCCCCATATCTGATTCCCCGCCTCTGTTGCCCCGCCTCTGATTTCCTGCCTCTGTTTCCTCATATCTGATTCCCCGCCTCTGATTCCCCAAAACTGATTCCCCGCCTCTGATTCCCCAGGTCTGATTCACCACCTCTGATTCCCCGCGTCTGATTCCCCGCCTCTGATTCCCCATCTCTGAATCCCTATCTCTGATTCCCCAATTCTGATTCCCCGCCTTTGATTCCCTGCCTCTGATTCCCAACCTCTGATTCCCCACCTCTGATATCCCATATCTGATTCCCCTCCTCTGTTTCCCCGCCTCTTATTCCCCGCCTCTGTTTCCCCATATCTGATTAGCGGCCTTTCATTCCCCAGCTCTGATTCCCCGCCTCTGATTCCCCATATCTGATTCCCCGCCGCTGATTCCCCAACTCAGATAGCCCGCCTCTGATTCCCCAACTCTGATTCCCCGCCTCTGATTCCCCGCATATGAATACCTGCCTCTGATTCCCCGCCTCTGATTCCCCATCTCTGATTCACCACCTCTGATCCCCCGCCTCTGATTCCCCATGTCTGATTCACTGCCTCTGTTTCCCCACCTCTGATTCCCCGCCTCTGATTCCCCATATCTGATTCCCCGCCTCTGATTCCCCAAATCTGATTCGCCGCCTGTGATTCGCCAGCTATGATTCCCCGCATCTGATTCCCCACGTCTGATTCCCTGCCTGTGATTCCCTGCCTCTTATTCCCCGCCACTGATTCCCCGCATCTGATTCCCTGCCTCTGAATCCCCACCTCTGATTCCCTGCCTCTGATTCCCAACCTCTTATTCCCCTCCTCTGATTCCCCATATCTGATTCCCCACCTCCATTTCCCTGCCTCTGATTCCCCGCCTCTGTTACCCAATATCTGATTCCCCGCCTCTGATTCCCCAACTCTGATTCTGCACATCTGATTCCCTGCCTCTTATTCCCCACCTCTAATTCCCGGCCTCTGATTCCCGGCCTCTGATTCCCCACATCTGATTCTCCATATCTGATTCCCCGCCTCTGTTTCCCCACCTCTGATTCCCCGCCTCTGTTTCCCCATATCTGATTCCCCGCCTCTGATTCCCCAACTCTGATTCCCCGCATCTGATTCCCCAGGTCTGATTCCCCGCCTCTGATTCCACGTGTTTGATTACCTGCCTCTGATTCCCCGCCTCTGCTTCCCCATCTCTGATTCACCGCCTTTGATTCGCCACCTCTGATTCCCCATATGTGATTCCGCTCCTCTGTTTCCCCGCCTCTGATTCCCCGCCTCTGATTCCCCATATCTCATTTCCCGCCTCTGATTCCCCGCATCTGATTCCCTGCCTCTGAATCCCCACCTCTGATTCCCTGCCTCTGATTCCCAACCTCTGATTCCCCTCCTCTGATTCCCCATATCTGATTCCCCGCCTTTGATTCCCTGCCTCTGATTCCTAACCTCTGATTCCCCACTTCTGATTCCCCGCCTCTGTTTCCCCGCCTCTTATTCCCCGCCTCTGTTTCCCCATATCTGATTCCCGGCCTCTCATTCCCCAGCTCTGATTCCCCGCCTCTGATTCCCCATATCTAATTCCCCGTCGCTGATTCCCCAACTCTGATAGCCCGCCTCTGATTCCCCAGCTCTGATTCCCCGCCTCTGATTCCCCGCGTCTGAATCCCTGCCTCTGATTCCCCGCCTCTGATTCCCCATCTCTGATTCACCACCTCTGATCCCCCGCCTCTGATTCCCCATGTCTGATTCACCGCCTCTGTTTCCCCACCTCTGATTCCCCGCCTCTGATTCCCCATATCTGATTCCCCGCCTCTGATTCCCTGCCTCTTATTCCCCGCCTCTGATTCCCCATATCTGATTCCCTGCCTCCATTTCCCTGCCTCTGATTCCCCGCCTCTGATTCCCCAACTCTGATTCCACGCCTGTGATTCGCCAGCTATGATTCCCCGCATCTGATTCCCCACGTCTGATTCCCTGCCTGTGATTCCCTGCCTCTTATTCCCCGCCTCTGATTCCCCGCATCTGATTCCCTGCATCTGAATCCCCACCTCTGATTCCCTGCCTCTGATTCCCAACCTCTGATTCCCCTCCTCTGATTCCCCTCCTCTGATTCCCCATATCTGATTCCCCACCTCCATTTCCCTGCCTCTGATTCCCCGCCTCTGTTACCCAATATCTGATTCCCCGCCTCTGATTCCCCAACACTGAGTCTGCACATCTGATTCCCTGCCTCTTATTCCCCACCTCTAATTCCCGGCCTCTGATTCCCGGTCTCTGATTCCCCACCTCTGATTTCCCATATCTGATTCCCGGACTCTGATTCCCCACCTCTGATTCCCGGCCTCTTATTCCCGGCATCTGATTCCCGGCCTCTGATTCCCAGCCTCTGATTCCCCGCTTCTGATTCTGATTCCCTGCCTCTGATTCCCCATCTCTGATTCCGCACATCTGATTCCCTGCCTCTGATTCCCCACTTCTGATTCCCCATATCTGATTCCCCGCCTCTGTTTCCCCGCCTCTGATTCCCCGCCTCTGTTTCCCCATATCTAATTCCTCGCATCTGATTCCCCAACTCTGATTCCCCGCACTGATTCCCCAGCTCTGAATCCCCGCCTCAGATTCCCCGCATCTGATTCCCTGCCTCTGAATCCCCACCTCTGATTCCCTGCCTCTGATTCCCAACCTCTGACTCCCCTCCTCTGATTCCCCATATCTGATTCCCCGCCTCCGTTTCCCTGCCTCTGATTCCCCGCCTCTGTTTCCCCATATCTGATTCCCCGCCTCTGATTCCCCAACTCTGATTCCCCGCCTCTGATTCCCCAGCTCTGATTCCCCGCCTCTGATTCCCCGCGTCTGATTCCCAGCCTCTGATTCCCCATGTCTTATTCCCCGCCTCTGATTCGCCATCTCTGATTCATCGCCTCTGATTCCCCACCTCTGATTCCCCATATCTGATTCCCCACCTATGTTTCCCCGCCTCTGATGCCCCACCTCTGATTCCATGCCTCTGATTCCCAACCTCTGATTCCCCACCTCTGATTCCCCATATCTGATTCCCCGCCTCTGTTGCCCCGCCTCTGATTTCCTGCCTCTGTTTCCTCATATCTGATTCCCCGCCTCTGATTCCCCAAAACTGATTCCCCGCCTCTGATTCCCCAGGTCTGATTCACCACCTCTGATTCCCCGCGTCTGATTCCCCGCCTCTGATTCCCCATCTCTGAATCCCTATCTCTGATTCCCCAATTCTGATTCCCCGCCTTTGATTCCCTGCCTCTGATTCCCAACCTCTGATTCCCCACCTCTGATATCCCATATCTGATTCCCCTCCTCTGTTTCCCCGCCTCTTATTCCCCGCCTCTGTTTCCCCATATCTGATTCCCGGCCTTTCATTCCCCAGCTCTGATTCCCCGCCTCTGATTCCCCATATCTGATTCCCCGCCGCTGATTCCCCAACTCAGATAGCCCGCCTCTGATTCCCCAACTCTGATTCCCCGCCTCTGATTCCCCGCTTCTGAATACCTGCCTCTGATTCCCCGCCTCTGATTCCCCATCTCTGATTCACCACCTCTGATCCCCTGCCTCTGATTCCCCATGTCTGATTCACTGCCTCTGTTTCCCCACCTCTGATTCCCCGCCTCTGATTCCCCATATCTGATTCCCCGCCTCTGATTCCCCAAATCTGATTCGCCGCCTGTGATTCGCCAGCTATGATTCCCCGCATCTGATTCCCCACGTCTGATTCCCTGCCTGTGATTCCCTGCCTCTTATTCCCCGCCACTGATTCCCCGCATCTGATTCCCTGCCTCTGAATCCCCACCTCTGATTCCCTGCCTCTGATTCCCAACCTCTTATTCCCCTCCTCTGATTCCCCATATCTGATTCCCCACCTCCATTTCCCTGCCTCTGATTCCCCGCCTCTGTTACCCAATATCTGATTCCCCGCCTCTGATTCCCCAACTCTGATTCTGCACATCTGATTCCCTGCCTCTTATTCCCCACCTCTAATTCCCGGCCTCTGATTCCCGGCCTCTGATTCCCCACATCTGATTCTCCATATCTGATTCCCCGCCTCTGTTTCCCCACCTCTGATTCCCCGCCTCTGTTTCCCCATATCTGATTCCCCGCCTCTGATTCCCCAACTCTGATTCCCCGCCTCTGATTCCCCAGGTCTGATTCCCCGCCTCTGATTCCACGTGTTTGATTACCTGCCTCTGATTCCCCGCCTCTGCTTCCCCATCTCTGATTCACCGCCTTTGATTCGCCACCTCTGATTCCCCATATGTGATTCCCCTCCTCTGTTTCCCCGCCTCTGATTCCCCGCCTCTGATTCCCCATATCTCATTTCCCGCCTCTGATTCCCCGCATCTGATTCCCTGCCTCTGAATCCCCACCTCTGATTCACTGCCTCTGATTCCCAACCTCTGATTCCCCTCCTCTGATTCCCCATATCTGATTTCCCGCCTCCGTTTCCCTGCCTCTGATTAACCGCCTCTGTTTCCCCATATCTGATTCCCCGCCTCTGATTCCCCAACTCTGATTCCCCGCCTCTGATTCCACAGCTCTGATTCCCCACCTCTGAGTCCCCGCGTCTGATTCCCAGCCTCTGATTCCCAATGTCTGATTTCCTGCCTCTGATTCCCCGCCTCTGATTCGCCATCTCTGATTCATCGCCTCTGATTCCCCACCTCTGATTCCACATATCTTATTCCCCACCTATGTTTCCCCGCCTCTGATTCCCCGCCTCTGATTCCCCATCTCTGATTCCCGGACTCTGATTCCCCACCTCTGATTCCCTATCTCTGATTCCGCACATCCGATTCCCTGCCTCTGATTCCCCGCCTCTGATGCCCCGCCTCTGATTCCCAACCTCTGATTCCCCTCCTCTGATTCCCCATATCTGATTCCCCGCCTCCGTTTCCCTGCCTCTGATTCCACGCCTCTGTTTCCCCATATCTGATTCCCCGCCTCTGATTCCCCAACTCTGATTCCCCGCCTCTGATTCCCCAGCTCTGATTCCCCGCCTCTGATTCCCCGCGTCTGATTCCCAGCCTCTGATTCCCCATGTCTTATTCCCCGCCTCTGATTCCCCGCCTCTGATTCGCCATCTCTGATTCATCGCCTCTGATTCCCCACCTCTGATTCCCCATATCTGATTCCCACCTATGTTTCCCCGCCTCTGATGCCCCGCCTCTGATGCCCCGCCTCTGATTCCATGCCTCTGATTCCCAACCTCTGATTCCCCACCTCTGATTCCCCATATCTGATTCCCCGCCTCTGTTTCCCCGCCTCTGATTCCCTGCCTCTGTTTCCTCATATCTGATTCCCCGCCTCTGATTCCCCAACACTGATTCCCCTCCTCTGATACCCCAGCTCTGATTCACCACCTCTGATTCCCCGCGTCTGATTCCCCGCCTCTGATTCCCCATCTCTGATTCCCTATCTCTGATTCCCCAATTCTGATTCCCCGCCTTTGATTCCCTGCCTCTGATTCCCAACCTCTGATTCCCCACCTCTGATTCCCCATATCTGATCCCCGCCTCTGTTTCCCCGCCTCTTATTCCCCGCCTCTGTTTCCCCATATCTGATTCCCGGCCTCTCATTCCCCAGCTCTGATTCCCCTCCTCTGATTCCCCATATCTGATTCCCCATATCTGATTCCCCAACTCTGATTCCCCAGCTCTGATTCCCCGCCTCTGATTCCCCGCGTCTGAATCCCTGCCTCTGATTCCCCGCCTCTGATTCCCAATCTCTCATTCACCACCTCTGATCCCCCGCCTCTGATTCCCCATGTCTGATTCACCGCCTCTGTTTCCCCACCTCTGATTCCCCGCCTCTGATTCCCCATATCTGATTCCCCGCCTCTGATTACCCAACTCTGATTCCCCGCACTGATTCCCCAGCTCTGAATCCCCACCTCAGATTCCCCGCATCTGATTCCCTGCCTCTGAATCGCCACCTCTGATTCCCTGCCTCTGATTCCCAACCTCTGATTCCCCTCCTCTGATTCCCCATATCTGATTCCCCGCCTCCGTTTCGCTGCCTCTGATTCCCCGCCTCTGTTTCCCCATATCTGATTCCCCGCCTCTGATTCCCCATCTCTGATTCCCCTCCTCTGATTCCCCAGCTCTGATTCCCCGCCTCTGATTCCCCGCGTCTGATTCCCAGCCTCTGATTCCCCATGTCTTATTCCCCGCCTCTGATTCGCCATCTCTGATTCATCGCCTCTGATTCCCCACCTCTGATTCCCCATATCTGATTCCCCACCTATGTTTCCCCGCCTCTGATGCCCCGCCTCTGATTCCATGCCTCTGATTCCCAACCTCTGATTCCCCTCCTCTGTTTCCCCGCCTCTGATTCCCTGCCTCTGTTTCCTCATATCTGATTCCCCGCCTCTGATTCCCCAACACTGATTCCCCACCTCTGATTCCCCAGGTCTGATTCACCACCTCTGATTCCCCGCGTCTGATTCCCCGCCTCTGATTCCCCATCTCTGATTCCCTATCTCTGATTCCCCAATTCTGATTCCCCGCCTTTGATTCCCTGCCTCTGATTCCCAACCTCTGATTCTCCACCTCTGATTCCCCATATCTGATTCCCCGCCTCTGTTTCCCCGCCTCTTATTCCCCGCCTCTGTTTCCCCATATCTGATTCCCGGCCTCTCATTCCCCAGCTCCGATTCCCCGCCTCTGATTCCCCATGTCTGATTCCCCGCCGCTGATTCCCCAACTCTGATAGCCCGCCTCTGATTCCCCAGCTCTGATTCCCCGCCTCTGATTCCCCGCGTCTGATTCCCAGCCTCTGATTCCCCATGTCTTATTCCCCGCCTCTGATTCCCCGCCTCTGATTCGCCATCTCTGATTCATCGCCTCTGATTCCCCACCTCTGATTCCCCATATCTGATTCCCACCTATGTTTCCCCGTCTCTGATGCCCCGCCTCTGATTCCATGCCTCTGATTCCCAACCTCTGATTCCCCACCTCTGATTCCCCATATCTGATTCCCCGCCTCTGTTTCCCCGCCTCTGATTCCCTGCCTCTGTTTCCTAATATCTGATTCCCCGCCTCTGATTCCCCAACACTGATTCCCCTCCTCTGATACCCCAGCTCTGATTCACCACCTCTGATTCCCCGCGTCTGATTCCCCGCCTCTGATTCCCCATCTCTGATTCCCTATCTCTGATTCCCCAATTCTGATTCCCCGCCTTTGATTCCCTGCCTCTGATTCCCAACCTCTGATTCCCCACCTCTGATTCCCCATATCTGATTCCCCGCCTCTGTTTCCCCGCCTCTTATTCCCCGCCTCTGTTTCCCCATATCTGATTCCCGGCCTCTCATTCCCCAGCTCTGATTCCCCTCCTCTGATTCCCCATATCTGATTCCCCGCCGCTGATTCCCCAACTCTGATACCCCAGCTCTGATTCCCCGCCTCTGATTCCCCGCGTCTGAATCCCTGCCTCTGATTCCCCGCCTCTGATTCCCCATCTCTGATTCACCACCTCTGATCCCCCGCCTCTGATTCCCCATGTCTGATTCACCGCCTCTGTTTCCCCACCTCTGATTCCCCGCCTCTGATTCCCCATATCTGATTCCCCGCCTCTGATTCCCCAACTCTGATTCCCCGCCTGTGATTCGCCAGCTATGATTCCCCGCCTCTGATTCCCCACGTCTGATTCCCTGCCTGTGATTCCCTGCCTCTTATTCCCCGCCTCTGATTCCCCGCATCTGATTCCCAACCTCTGATTCCCCTCCTCTGATTCCCCATATCTGATTCCCCGCCTCCATTTCCCTGCCTCTGATTCCCCGCCTCTGTTACCCCATATCTGATTCCCCGCCTCTGATTCCCCAACTCTGATTCTGCACATCTGATTCCCTGCCTCTTATTCCCCACCTCTAATTCCCGGCCTCTGATTCCCGGCCTCTGATTCCCCACCTCTGATTCTCCATATCTGATTCGCCGCCTCTGTTTCCCCGCCTCTGATTCCCCGCCTCTGTTTCCCCATATCTGATTCCCCGCCTCTGATTCCCCAACTCGGATTCCCCGCCTCTGATTCCCCAGGTCTGATTCCCCGCCTCTGATTCCACGTGTTTGATTACCTGCCTCTGATTCCCCGCCTCTGCTTCCCCATCTCTGATTCACCGCCTTTGATTCGCCACCACTGATTCCCCATATGTGATTCCCCGCCTCTGTTTCCCCGCCTCTGATTCCCCGCCTCTGATTCCCCATATCTCATTCCCCGCCTCTGATTCCCCGCATCTGATTCCCTGCCTCTGAATCCCCACCTCTGATTCCCTGCCTCTGTTTCCCCACCTCTGATTCCCGGCCTCTGATTCCCCACCTCTGATTCCCTATCTCTGATTCCGCACATCCGATTCCCTGCCTCTGATTCCCCGCCTCTGATGCCCCGCCTCTGATTCCCAACCTCTGATTCCCCATGTCTTATTCCCCGCCTCTGATTCCCTGCCTCTGATTCGCCATCTCTGATTCATCGCCTCTGATTCCCCACCTCTGATTCCCCATATCTGATTCCCACCTATGTTTCCCCGCCTCTGATGCCCCGCCTCTGATGCCCCGCCTCTGATTCCATGCCTCTGATTCCCAACCTCTGATTCCCCACCTCTGATTCCCCATATCTGATTCCCCGCCTCTGTTTCCCCGCCTCTGATTCCCTGCCTCTGTTTCCTCATATCTGATTCCCCGCCTCTGATTCCCCAACACTGATTCCCCTCCTCTGATACCCCAGCTCTGATTCACCACCTCTGATTCCCCGCGTCTAATTCCCCGCCTCTGATTCCCCATCTCTGATTCCCTATCTCTGATTCCCCAATTCTGATTCCCCGCCTTTGATTCCCTGCCTCTGATTCCCAACCTCTGATTCCCCACCTCTGATTCCCCATATCTGATCCCCGCCTCTGTTTCCCCGCCTCTTATTCCCCGCCTCTGTTTCCCCATATCTGATTCCCGGCCTCTCATTCCCCAGCTCTGATTCCCCTCCTCTGATTCCCCATATCTGATTCCCCGCCGCTGATTCCCCAACTCTGATTCCCCAGCTCTGATTCCCCGCCTCTGATTCCCCGCGTCTGAATCCCTGCCTCTGATTCCCCGCCTCTGATTCCCCATCTCTGATTCACCACCTCTGATCCCCCGCCTCTGATTCCCCATGTCTGATTCACCGCCTCTGTTTCCCCACCTCTGATTCCCCGCCTCTGATTCCCCATATCTGATTCCCCGCCTCTGATTCCCCAACTCTGATTCCCCGCCTGTGATTCGCCAGCTATGATTCCCCGCCTCTGATTCCCCACGTCTGATTCCCTGCCTGTGATTCCCTGCCTCTTATTCCCCGCCTCTGATTCCCCGCATCTGATTCCCAACCTCTGATTCCCCTCCTCTGATTCCCCATATCTGATTCCCCGCCTCCATTTCCCTGCCTCTGATTCCCCGCCTCTGTTACCCCATATCTGATTCCCCGCCTCTGATTCCCCAACTCTGATTCTGCACATCTGATTCCCTGCCTCTTATTCCCCACCTCTAATTCCCGGCCTCTGATTCCCGGCCTCTGATTCCCCACCTCTGATTCTCCATATCTGATTCGCCGCCTCTGTTTCCCCGCCTCTGATTCCCCGCCTCTGTTTCCCCATATCTGATTCCCCAACTCGGATTCCCCGCCTCTGATTCCCCAGGTCTGATTCCCCGCCTCTGATTCCACGTGTTTGATTACCTGCCTCTGATTCCCCGCCTCTGCTTCCCCATCTCTGATTCACCGCCTTTGATTCGCCACCACTGATTCCCCATATGTGATTCCCCGCCTCTGTTTCCCCGCCTCTGATTCCCCGCCTCTGATTCCCCATATCTCATTCCCCGCCTCTGATTCCCCGCATCTGATTCCCTGCCTCTGAATCCCCACCTCTGATTCCCTGCCTCTGTTTCCCCACCTCTGATTCCCGGCCTCTGATTCCCGGCCTCTGATTCCCGACCTCTCATTCCCGGCCTCTGATTCCCGGCGTCTGATTCCCCGCCTCTGATTCCCCGACTCTGATTCCCTGCCTCTGATTCCCCATCTCTGATTCTGCACATCTGATTCCCTGCCTCTTATTCCCCACCTCTGATTCCCGGCCTCTGATTCCCGGCCTCTGATTCCCGGCCTCTCATTCCCGGCCTCTCATTCCCGGCCTCTCATTCCCGGCCTCTGATTCCCCGCCTCTGATTCCCCGCCTCTGTTTCCCTGCCTCTGATTCCCCATCTCTGATTCCGCACATCTGATTCCCTGCCTCTGATTCCCTGCCTCTGATTCCCTGCCTCTGATTCCCTGCCTCTGATTCCCAACCTCTGATTCCCCACCTCTGATTCCCCATATCTGATTCCCCGCCTCTGTTTCCCCGCCTCTGATTTCCCGCCTCTGTTTCCCCATATCTGATTCCCCGCCTCTGATTCCCCAACTTTGATTCCCCACCTCTGATCCCCAGCTCTGATTCCCCGCCTCTGATTCCCCGTGTTTGATTCCCTGCCTCTGATTCCCTGCCTCTGATTCCCAACCTCTGATTCCCCACCTCTGATTCCCCATATCTGATTCCCCGCCTCTGTTTCCCCGCCTCTGATTCCCCTGCTCTGTTTCCCCATATCTGATTCCCCGCCTTTGATTCGCCACCTCTGATTCCCCATATGTGATTCCCCGCCTCTGTTTCCCCGCCTCTGATTCCCCGCCTCTGATACCCCATATCTCATTCCCCGCCTCTGATTCCCCATATCTGATTCCCGGACTCTGATTCCCCACCTCTGATTCCCGGCCTCTTATTCCCGGCATCTGATTCCCGGCCTCTGATTCCCGGCCTCTGATTCCCCGCTTCTGATTCTGATTCCCTGCCTCTGATTCCCCATCTCTGATTCCGCACATCTGATTCCCTGTCTCTGATTCCCCACTTCTGATTCCCCATATCTGATTCCCCGCCTCTGTTTCCCCGCCTCTGATTCCCCGCCTCTGTTTCCCCATATCTAATCCCCGCCTCTGATTCCCCAACTCTGATTCCCCGCACTGATTCCCCAGCTCTGAATCCCCACCTCAGATTCCCCGCATCTGATTCCCTGCCTCTGAATCCCCACCTCTGATTCCCTGCCTCTGATTCCCAACCTCTGATTCCCCTCCTCTGATTCCCCATATCTGATTCCCCGCCTCCGTTTCCCTGCCTCTGATTCCCCGCCTCTGTTTCCCCATATCTGATTCCCCGCCTCTGATTCCCCAACTCTGATTCCCCGCCTCTGATTCCCCAGCTCTGATTCCCCGCCTCTGATTCCCCGCGTCTGATTCCCAGCCTCTGATTCCCCATGTCTTATTCCCCGCCTCTGATTCGCCATATCTGATTCATCGCCTCTGATTCCCCACCTCTGATTCCCCATATCTGATTCCCCACCTATGTTTCCCCGCCTCTGATGCCCCGCCTCTGATTCCATGCCTCTGATTCCCAACCTCTGATTCCCCGCCTCTGTTTCCCCGCCTCTGATTCCCTGCCTCTGTTTCCTCATATCTGATTCCCCGCCTCTGATTCCCCAACACTGATTCCCCGCCTCTGATTCCCCAGGTCTGATTCACCACCTCTGATTCCCCGCGTCTGATTCCCCGCCTCTGATTCCCCATCTCTGATTCCCTATCTCTGATTCCCCAATTCTGATTCCCCGCCTTTGATTCCCTGCCTCTGATTCCCAACCTCTGATTCTCCACCTCTAATTCCCCATATCTGATTCCCCGCCTCTGTTTCCCCGCCTCTTATTCCCCGCCTCTGTTTCCCCATATCTGATTCCCGGCCTCTCATTCCCCAGCTCCGATTCCCCGCCTCTGATTCCCCATATCTGATTCCCCGCCGCTGATTCCCCAACTCTGATAGCCCGCCTCTGATTCCCCAGCTCTGATTTCCCGCCTCTGATTCCCCGCGTCTGAATCCCTGCCTCTGATTCCCCGCCTCTGATTCACCATCTCTGATTCACCACCTCTGATCCCCCGCCTCTGATTCCCCATGTCTGATTCACCGCCTCTGTTTCCCCACTTCTGATTCTCCGCCTCTGATTCCCAGCTCTGATTCCCCGCATCTGATTCCCTGCCTCTGAATCCCCACCGCTATTCCCTGCCTCTGATTCCCAACCACTGATTCCCCTCCTCTGATTCCCCATATCTGATTCCCCGCCTCCATTTCCCTGCCTCTGATTCCCCGCCTCTGTTACCCCATATCTGATTCCCCGCCTCTGATTCCCCAACTCTGATTCTGCACATCTGATTCCCTGCCTCTTATTCCCCACCTCTAATTCCCGGCCTCTGATTCCCGGCCTCTGATACCCTACCTCTGATTCTCCATATCTGATTCCCCGCCTCTGTTTCCCCGCCTCTGATTCCCCGCCTCTGTTTCCCCATATCTGATTCCCCGCCTCTGATTCCCCAACTCTGATTCCCCGCCTCTGATTCCCCAGGTCTGATTCCCCGCCTCTGAATCCACGTGTTTGATTACCTGCCTCTGATTCCCCGCCTCTGCTTCCCCATCTCTGATTCACCGCATTTGATTCGCCACCTCTGATTCCCCATATGTGATTCCCCTCCTCTGTTTCCCCGCCTCTGATTCCCCGCCTCTGATTCCCCATATCTCATTCCCCACCTCTGATTCCCCGCATCTGATTCCCTGCCTCTGAATCCCCACCTCTGATTCCCTGCCTCTGATTCCCAACCTCTGATTCCCCTCCTCTGATTCCCCATATCTGATTCCCCGCCTCCGTTTCCCTGCCTCTGATTAACCGCCTCTGTTTCCCCATATCTGATTCCCCGCCTCTGATTCCCCAACTCTGATTCCCCGCCTCTGATTCCCCAGCTCTGATTCCCCGCCTCTGATTCCCCGCGTCTGATTCCCAGCCTCTGATTCCCCATGTCTGATTTCCTGCCTCTGATTCCCCGCCTCTGATTCGCCATCTCTGATTCATCGCCTCTGATTCCCCACCTCTGATTCCCCATATCTTATTCCCCACCTATGTTTCCCCGCCTCTGATACCCCGCCTCTGATTCCCCATCTCTGATTCCCGGACTCTGATTCCCCACCTCTGATTCCCTATCTCTGATTCCACACATCCGATTCCCTGCCTCTGATTCCCCGCCTCTGATGCCCCGCCTCTGATTCCCTATCTCTGATTCCCCTCCTCTGATTCCCCATATCTGATTCGCCGCCTCCGTTTCCCTGCCTCTGATTCCCCGCCTCTGTTTCCCCATATCTGATTCCCCGCCTCTGATTCCCCAACTCTGATTCCCCGCCTCTGATTCCCCAGCTCTGATGCCCCGCCTCTGATTCCCCGCGTCTGATTCCCAGCCTCTGATTCCCCATGTCTTATTCCCCGCCTCTGATTCGCCATCTCTGATTCATCGCCTCTGATTCCCCACCTCTGATTCCCCATATCTGATTCCCACCTATGTTTCCCCGCCTCTGATGCCCCGCCTCTGATTCCATGCCTCTGATTCCCAACCTCTGATTCCCCACCTCTGATTCCCCATATCTGATTCCCCGCCTCTGTTTCCCCTCCTCTGATTCCCTGCCTCTGTTTCCTCATATCTGATTCCCCGCCTCTGATTCCCCAAAACTGATTCCCCTCCTCTGATTCCCCAGCTCTGATTCACCACCTCTGATTCCCCGCGTCTGATTCCCCGCCTCTGATTCCCCATCTCTGATTCCCTATCTCTGATTCCCCAATTCTGATTCCCCGCCTTTGATTCCCTGCCTCTGATTCCCAACCTCTGATTCCCCACCTCTGATTCCCCATATCTGATTCCCCGCCTCTGTTTCCCCGCCTCTTATTCCCCGCCTCTGTTTCCCCATATCTGATTCCCGGCCTCTCATTCCCCAGCTCTGATTCCCCGCCTCTGATTCCCCATATCTGATTCCCCGCTGCTGATTCCCCAACTCTGATTCCCCAGCTCCGATTCCCCGCCTCTGATTCCCCGCGTCTGAATCCCTGCCTCTGATTCCCCGCCTCTGATTCCCCATCTCTGATTCACCACCTCTGATCCCCCGCCTCTGATTCCCCATGTCTGATTCACCGCCTCTGTTTCCCCACCTCTGATTCCCCGCCTCTGATTCCACATATCTGATTCCCCGCCTCTGATTCCCCAACTCTGATTCCCAGCCTGTGATTCGCCAGCTATGATTCCCCGCCTCTGATTCCCCACGTCTAATTCCCTGCCTGTGATTCCCTGCCTCTTATTCCCCGCCTCTGATTCCCCGCATCTGATTCCCTGCCTCTGAATCCCCACCTCTATTCCCTGCCTCTGATTCCCAACCTCTGATTCCCCTCCTCTGATTCCCCATATCTGATTCCCCGCCTCCATTTCCCTGCCTCTGATTCCCCGCCTCTGTTACCCCATATCTGATTCCCCGCCTCTGATTCCCCAACTCTGATTCTGCACATCTGATTCCCTACCTCTTATTCCCCGCCTCTAATTCCCGGCCTCTGATTCCCGGCCTCTGATTCCCCACCTCTGATTCTCCATATCTGATTCCCCGCCTCTGTTTCCCCGCCTCTGATTCCCCACCTCTGTTTCCCCATATCTGATTCCCCGCCTCTGATTCCCCAACTCTGATTCCCCGCCTCTGATTCCCCAGGTCTGATTCCCCGCCTCTGATTCCACGTGTTTGATTACCTGCCTCTGATTCCCCGCCTCTGCTTCCCCATCTCTGATTCACCGCCTTTGATTCGCCACCTCTGATTCCCCATATGTGATTCCCCGCCTCTGTTTCCCCGCCTCTGATTCCCCGCCTCTGATTCCCCATATCTCATTCCCCGCCTCTGATTCCCCGTATCTGATTCCCTGCCTCTGAATCCCCACCTCTGATTCCCTGCCTCTGATTCCCAACCTCTGATTCCCCTCCTCTGATTCCCCATATCTGATTCCCCGCCTCCGTTTCCCTGCCTCTGATTGCCCGCCTCTGTTTCCCCATATCTGATTCCCCGCCTCTGATTCCCCAACTCTGATTCCCCGCCTCTGATTCCCCAGCTCTGATTCCCCGCCTCTGTTTCCCCGCCTCTGATTCCCCACCTCTGTTTCCCCATATCTGATTCCCCGCATCTGATTCCCCACGTCTGATTCCCTGCCTGTGATTCCCTGCCTCTTATTCCCCGCCTCTGATTCCCCGCATCTGATTCCCTGCCTCTGAATCCCCACCTTGATTCCCTGCCTCTGATTCCCAACCTCTGATTCCCCTCCTCTGATTCCCCATATCTGATTCCTCACCTCCACTTCCCTGCCTCTGATTCCCCGCCTCTGTTACCCAATATCTGATTCCCCGCCTCTGATTCCCCAACTCTGTTTCTGCACATCTGATTCCCTGCCTCTTATTCCCCACCTCTAATTCCCGGCCTCTGATTCCCGGCCTCTGATACCCTACCTCTGATTCTCCATATCTGATTCCCCGCCTCTGTTTCCCCGCCTCTGATTCCCCGCCTCTGTTTCCCCATATCTGATTCCCCACCTCTGATTCCCCAACTCTGATTCCCCGCCTCTGATTCCCCAGGTCTGATTCCCCGCCTCTGATTCCACGTGTTTGATTACCTGCCTCTGGTTCCCCAGGTCTGATTCACCACCTCTGATTCCCCGCGTCTGATTCCCCGCCTCTGATTCCCCATCTCTGATTCCCTATCTCTGATTCCCCAATTCTGATTCCCCGCCTTTGATTCCCTGCCTCTGATTCCCAACCTCTGATTCTCCACCTCTAATTCCCCATATCTGATTCCCCGCCTCTGTTTCCCCGCCTCTTATTCCCCGCCTCTGTTTCCCCATATCTGATTCCCGGCCTCTCATTCCCCAGCTCCGATTCCCCGCCTCTGATTCCCCATATCTGATTCCCCGCCGCTGATTCCCCAACTCTGATAGCCCGCCTCTGATTCCCCAGCTCTGATTTCCCGCCTCTGATTCCCCGCGTCTGAATCCCTGCCTCTGATTCCCCGCCTCTGATTCACCATCTCTGATTCACCACCTCTGATCCCCCGCCTCTGATTCCTGATGTCTGATTCACCGCCTCTGTTTCCCCACCTCTGATTCTCCGCCTCTGATTCCCCAGCTCTGATTCCCCGCATCTGATTCCCTGCCTCTGAATCCCCACCGCTATTCCCTGCCTCTGATTCCCAACCACTGATTCCCCTCCTCTGATTCCCCATATCTGATTCCCCGCCTCCATTTCCCTGCCTCTGATTCCCCGCCTCTGTTACCCCATATCTGATTCCCCGCCTCTGATTTCCCAACTCTGATTCTGCACATCTGATTCCCTGCCTCTTATTCCCCACCTCTAATTCCCGGCCTCTGATTCCCGGCCTCTGATACCCTACCTCTGATTCTCCATATCTGATTCCCCGCCTCTGTTTCCCCGCCTCTGATTCCCCGCCTCTGTTTCCCCATATCTGATTCCCCGCCTCTGATTCCCCAACTCTGATTCCCCGCCTCTGATTCCCCAGGTCTGATTCCCCGCCTCTGAATCCACGTGTTTGATTACCTGCCTCTGATTCCCCGCCTCTGCTTCCCCATCTCTGATTCACCGCCTTTGATTCGCCACCTCTGATTCCCCATATGTGATTCCCCTCCTCTGTTTCCCCGCCTCTGATTCCCCGCCTCTGATTCCCCATATCTCATTCCCCGCCTCTGATTCCCCGCATCTGATTCCCTGCCTCTGAATCCCCACCTCTGATTCCCTGCCTCTGATTCCCAACCTCTGATTCCCCTCCTCTGATTCCCCATATCTGATTCCCCGCCTCCGTTTCCCTGCCTCTGATTAACCGCCTCTGTTTCCCCATATCTGATTCCCCGCCTCTGATTCCCCAACTCTGATTCCCCGCCTCTGATTCCCCAGCTCTGATTCCCCGCCTCTGATTCCCCGCGTCTGATTCCCAGCCTCTGATTCCCCATGTCTGATTTCCTGCCTCTGATTCCCCGCCTCTGATTCGCCATCTCTGATTCATCGCCTCTGATTCCCCACCTCTGATTCCCCATATCTTATTCCCCACCTATGTTTCCCCGCCTCTGATTCCCCGCCTCTGATTCCCCATCTCTGATTCCCGGACTCTGATTCCCCACCTCTGATTCCCTATCTCTGATTCCACACATCCGATTCCCTGCCTCTGATTCCCCGCCTCTGATGCCCCGCCTCTGATTCCCTATCTCTGATTCCCCTCCTCTGATTCCCCATATCTGATTCGCCGCCTCCGTTTCCCTGCCTCTGATTCCCCGCCTCTGTTTCCCCATATCTGATTCCCCGCCTCTGATTCCCCAACTCTGATTCCCCGCCTCTGATTCCCCAGCTCTGATTCCCCGCCTCTGATTCCCCGCGTCTGATTCCCAGCCTCTGATTCCCCATGTCTTATTCCCCGCCTCTGATTCGCCATCTCTGATTCATCGCCTCTGATTCCCCACCTCTGATTCCCCATATCTGATTCCCACCTATGTTACCCCGCCTCTGATGCCCCGCCTCTGATTCCATGCCTCTGATTCCCAACCTCTGATTCCCCACCTCTGATTCCCCATATCTGATTCCCCGCCTCTGTTTCCCCTCCTCTGATTCCCTGCCTCTGTTTCCTCATATCTGATTCCCCGCCTCTGATTCCCCAAAACTGATTCCCCTCCTCTGATTCCCCAGCTCTGATTCACCACCTCTGATTCCCCGCGTCTGATTCCCCGCCTCTGATTCCCCATCTCTGATTCCCTATCTCTGATTCCCCAATTCTGATTCCCCGCCTTTGATTCCCTGCCTCTGATTCCCAACCTCTGATTCCCCACCTCTGATTCCCCATATCTGATTCCCCGCCTCTGTTTCCCCGCCTCTTATTCCCCGCCTCTGTTTCCCCATATCTGATTCCCGGCCTCTCATTCCCCAGCTCTGATTCCCCGCCTCTGATTCCCCATATCTGATTCCCCGCCGCTGATTCCCCAACTCTGATTCCCCAGCTCCGATTCCCCGCCTCTGATTCCCCGCGTCTGAATCCCTGCCTCTGATTCCCCGCCTCTGATTCCCCATCTCTGATTCACCACCTCTGATCCCCCGCCTCTGATTCCCCATGTCTGATTCACCGCCTCTGTTTCCCCACCTCTGATTCCCCGCCTCTGATTCCACATATCTGATTCCCCGCCTCTGATTCCCCAACTTTGATTCCCAGCCTGTTATTCGCCAGCTATGATTCCCCGCCTCTGATTCCCCACGTCTAATTCCCTGCCTGTGATTCCCTGCCTCTTATTCCCCGCCTCTGATTCCCCGCATCTGATTCCCTGCCTCTGAATCCCCACCTCTATTCCCTGCCTCTGATTCCCAACCTCTGATTCCCCTCCTCTGATTCCCCATATCTGATTCCCCGCCTCCATTTCCCTGCCTCTGATTCCCCGCCTCTGTTACCCCATATCTGATTCCCCGCCTCTGAATCCCCAACTCTGATTCTGCACATCTGATTCCCTGCCTCTTATTCCCCGCCTCTAATTCCCGGCCTCTGATTCCCGGCCTCTGATTCCCCACCTCTGATTCTCCATATCTGATTCCCCGCCTCTGTTTCCCCGCCTCTGATTCCCCACCTCTGTTTCCCCATATCTGATTCCCCGCCTCTGATTCCCCAACTCTGATTCCCCGCCTCTGATTCCCCAGGTCTGATTCCCCGCCTCTGATTCCACGTGTTTGATTACCTGCCTCTGATTCCCCGCCTCTGCTTCCCCATCTCTGATTCACCGCCTTTGATTCGCCACCTCTGATTCCCCCTATGTGATTCCCCGCCTCTGTTTCCCCGCCTCTGATTCCCCGCCTCTGATTCCCCATATCTCATTCCCCGCCTCTGATTCCCCGTATCTGATTCCCTGCCTCTGAATCCCCACCTCTGATTCCCTGCCTCTGATTCCCAACCTCTGATTCCCCTCCTCTGATTCCCCATATCTGATTCCCCGCCTCCGTTTCCCTGCCTCTGATTGCCCGCCTCTGTTTCCCCATATCTGATTCCCCGCCTCTGATTCCCCAACTCTGATTCCCCGCCTCTGATTCCCCAGCTCTGATTCCCCGCCTCTGTTTCCCCGCCTCTGATTCCCCACCTCTGTTTCCCCATATCTGATTCCCCGCATCTGATTCCCCACGTCTGATTCCCTGCCTGTGATTCCCTGCCTCTTATTCCCCGCCTCTGATTTCCCGCATCTGATTCCCTGCCTCTGAATCCCCACCTTGATTCCCTGCCTCTGATTCCCAACCTCTGATTCCCCTCCTCTGATTCCCCATATCTGATTCCTCACCTCCACTTCCCTGCCTCTGATTCCCCGCCTCTGTTACCCAATATCTGATTCCCCGCCTCTGATTCCCCAACTCTGTTTCTGCACATCTGATTCCCTGCCTCTTATTCCCCACCTCTAATTCCCGGCCTCTGATTCCCGGCCTCTGATACCCTACCTCTGATTCTCCATATCTGATTCCCCGCCTCTGTTTCCCCGCCTCTGATTCCCCGCCTCTGTTTCCCCATATCTGATTCCCCACCTCTGATTCCCCAACTCTGATTCCCCGCCTCTGATTCCCCAGGTCTGATTCCCCGCCTCTGATTCCACGTGTTTGATTACCTGCCTCTGATTCCCCGCCTCTGCTTCCCCATCTCTGATTCACCGCCTTTGATTCGCCACCTCTGATTCCCCATATGTGATTCCCCGCCTCTGTTTCCCCGCCTCTGATTCCCCGCCTCTGATTCCCCATATCTCATTCCCCGCCTCTGATTCCCCGCATCTGATTCCCTGCCTCTGAATCCCCACCTCTGATTCCCTGCCTCTGATTCCCAACCTCTGATTCCCCTCCTCTGATTCCCCATATCTGATTCCCCGCCTCCGTTTCCCTGCCTCTGATTGCCCGCCTCTGTTTCCCCATATCTGATTCCCCGCCTCTGATTCCCCAACTCTGATTCCCCGCCTCTGATTCCCCAGCTCTGATTCCCCGCCTCTGTTTCCCCGCCTCTGATTCCCCACCTCTGTTTCCCCATATCTGATTCCCCGCATCTGATTCCCCACGTCTGATTCCCTGCCTGTGATTCCCTGCCTCTTATTCCCCGCCTCTGATTCCCCGCATCTGATTCCCTGCCTCTGAATTTCCACCTTGATTCCCTGCCTCTGATTCCCAACCTCTGATTCCCCTCCTCTGATTCCCCATATCTGATTCCTCACCTCCACTTCCCTGCCTCTGATTCCCCGCCTCTGTTACCCAATATCTGATTCCCCGCCTCTGATTCCCCAACTCTGTTTCTGCACATCTGATTCCCTGCCTCTTATTCCCCACCTCTAATTCCCGGCCTCTGATTCCCGGCCTCTGATACCCTACCTCTGATTCTCCATATCTGATTCCCCGCCTCTGTTTCCCCGCCTCTGATTCCCCGCCTCTGTTTCCCCATATCTGATTCCCCGCCTTTGATTCCCCAACTCTGATTCCCCGCCTCTGATTCCCCAGGTCTGATTCCCCGCCTCTGAATCCACGTGTTTGATTACCTGCCTCTGATTCCCCGCCTCTGCTTCCCCATCTCTGATTCACCGCCTTTGATTCGCCACCTCTGATTCCCCATATGTGATTCCCCTCCTCTGTTTCCCCGCCTCTGATTCCCCGCCTCTGATTCCCCATATCTCATTCCCCGCCTCTGATTCCCCGCATCTGATTCCCCACCTCTAATTCCCGGCCTCTGATTCCCGGCCTCTGATTCCCCACCTCTGATTCTCCATATCTGATTCCCCGCCTCTGTTTCCCCGCCTCTGATTCCCCACCTCTGTTTCCCCATATCTGATTCCCCGCCTCTGATTCCCCAACTCTGATTCCCCGCCTCTGATTCCCCAGGTCTGATTCCCCGCCTCTGATTCCACGTGTTTGATTACCTGCCTCTGATTCCCCGCCTCTGCTTCCCCATCTCTGATTCACCGCCTTTGATTCGCCACCTCTGATTCCCCATATGTGATTCCCCGCCTCTGTTTCCCCGCCTCTGATTCCCCGCCTCTGATTCCCCATATCTCATTCCCCGCCTCTGATTCCCCGCATCTGATTCCCTGCCTCTGAATCCCCACCTCTGATTCCCTGCCTCTGATTCCCAACCTCTGATTCCCCTCCTCTGATTCCCCATATCTGATTCCCCGCCTCCGTTTCCCTGCCTCTGATTGCCCGCCTCTGTTTCCCCATATCTGATTCCCCGCCTCTGATTCCCCAACTCTGATTCCCCGCCTCTGATTCCCCAGCTCTGATTCCCCGCCTCTGTTTCCCCGCCTCTGATTCCCCACCTCTGTTTCCCCATATCTGATTCCCTGCATCTGATTCCCCACGTCTGATTCCCTGCCTGTGATTCCCTGCCTCTTATTCCCCGCCTCTGATTCCCCGCATCTGATTCCCTGCCTCTGAATCCCCACCTTGATTCCCTGCCTCTGATTCCCAACCTCTGATTCCCCTCCTCTGATTCCCCATATCTGATTCCTCACCTCCACTTCCCCGCCTCTGATTCCCCAACTCTGTTTCTGCACATCTGATTCCCTGCCTCTTATTCCCCACCTCTGATTCCCCGCCTCTGATTCCCCATATCTCATTCCCCGCCTCTGATTCCCCGCATCTGATTCCCTGCCTCTGAATCCCCACCTCTGATTCCCTGCCTCTGATTCCCAACCTCTGATTCCCCTCCTCTGATTCCCCATATCTGATTCCCCACCTCCGTTTCCCTGCCTCTGATTAACCGCCTCTGTTTCCCCATATCTGATTCCCCGCCTCTGATTCCCCAACTCTGATTCCCCGCCTCTGATTCCCCAGCTCTGATTCCCAACCTCTGATTCCCCTCCTCTGATTCCCCATATCTGATTCCCCGCCTCCGTTTCCCTGCCTCTGATTAACCGCCTCTGTTTCCCCATATCTGATTCCCCGCCTCTGATTCCCCAACTCTGATTCCCCAACTCTGATTCCCAGCCTCTGATTCCCCATGTCTGATTTCCTGCCTCTGATTCCCCGCCTCTGATTCGCCATCTCTGATTCATCGCCTCTGATTCCCCACCTCTGATTCCCCATATCTTATTCCCCACCTATGTTTCCCCGCCTCTGATTCCCAACCTCTGATTCCCCATCTCTGATTCCCGGACTCTGATTCCCCACCTCTGATTCCCTATCTCTGATTCCACACATCCGATTCCCTGCCTCTGATTCCCCGCCTCTGATGCCCCGCCTCTGATTCCCAATCTCTGATTCCCCTCCTCTGATTCCCCATATCTGATTCGCCGCCTCCGTTTCCCTGCCTCTGATTCCCCGCCTCTGTTTCCCCATATATGTTTCCCCGCCTCTGATGCCCCGCCTCTGATTCCATGCCTCTGATTCCCAACCTCTGATTCCCCACCTCTGATTCCCCATATCTGATTCCCCGCCTCTGTTTCCCCTCCTCTGATTCCCTGCCTCTGTTTCCTCATATCTGATTCCCCGCCTCTGATTCCCCAAAACTGATTCCCCTCCTCTGATTCCCCAGCTCTGATTCACCACCTCTGATTCCCCGCGTCTGATTCCCCGCCTCTGATTCCCCATCTCTGATTCCCTATCTCTGATTCCCCAATTCTGATTCCCCGCCTTTGATTCCCTGCCTCTGATTCCCAACCTCTGATTCCCCACCTCTGATTCCCCATATCTGATTCCCCGCCTCTGTTTCCCCGCCTCTTATTCCCCGCCTCTGTTTCCCCATATCTGATTCCCGGCCTCTCATTCCCCAGCTCTGATTCCCCGCCTCTGATTCCCCATATCTCATTCCCCGCCTCTGATTCCCCGCATCTGATTCCCTGCCTCTGAATCCCCACCTCTGATTCCCTGCCTCTGATTCCCAACCTCTGATTCCCCTCCTCTGATTCCCCATATCTGATTCCCCGCCTCCGTTTCCCTGCCTCTGATTAACCGCCTCTGTTTCCCCATATCTGATTCCCCGCCTCTGATTCCCCAACTCTGATTCCCCGCCTCTGATTCCCCAGCTCTGATTCCCAACCTCTGATTCCCCTCCTCTGATTCCCCATATCTGATTCCCCGCCTCCGTTTCCCTGCCTCTGATTAACCGCCTCTGTTTCCCCATATCTGATTCCCCGCCTCTGATTCCCCAACTCTGATTCCCCAACTCTGATTCCCAGCCTCTGATTCCCCATGTCTGATTTCCTGCCTCTGATTCCCCGCCTCTGATTCGCCATCTCTGATTCATCGCCTCTGATTCCCCACCTCTGATTCCCCATATCTTATTCCCCACCTATGTTTCCCCGCCTCTGATTCCCAACCTCTGATTCCCCATCTCTGATTCCCGGACTCTGATTCCCCACCTCTGATTCCCTATCTCTGATTCCACACATCCGATTCCCTGCCTCTGATTCCCCGCCTCTGATGCCCCGCCTCTGATTCCCAATCTCTGATTCCCCTCCTCTGATTCCCCATATCTGATTCGCCGCCTCCGTTTCCCTGCCTCTGATTCCCCGCCTCTGTTTCCCCATATATGTTTCCCCGCCTCTGATGCCCCGCCTCTGATTCCATGCCTCTGATTCCCAACCTCTGATTCCCCACCTCTGATTCCCCATATCTGATTCCCCGCCTCTGTTTCCCCTCCTCTGATTCCCTGCCTCTGTTTCCTCATATCTGATTCCCCGCCTCTGATTCCCCAAAACTGATTCCCCTCCTCTGATTCCCCAGCTCTGATTCACCACCTCTGATTCCCCGCGTCTGATTCCCCGCCTCTGATTCCCCATCTCTGATTCCCTATCTCTGATTCCCCAATTCTGATTCCCCGCCTTTGATTCCCTGCCTCTGATTCCCAACCTCTGATTCCCCACCTCTGATTCCCCATATCTGATTCCCCGCCTCTGTTTCCCCGCCTCTTATTCCCCGCCTCTGTTTCCCCATATCTGATTCCCGGCCTCTCATTCCCCAGCTCTGATTCCCCGCCTCTGATTCCCCATATCTGATTCCCCGCCGCTGATTCCCCAACTCTGATTCCCCAGCTCCGATTCCCCGCCTCTGATTCCCCGCGTCTGAATCCCTGCCTCTGATTCCCCGCCTCTGATTCCCCATCTCTGATTCACCACCTCTGATCCCCCGCCTCTGATTCCCCATGTCTGATTCACCGCCTCTGTTTCCCCACCTCTGATTCCCCGCCTCTGATTCCACATATCTGATTCCCCGCCTCTGATTCCCCAACTCTGATTCCCAGCCTGTGATTCGCCAGCTATGATTCCCCGCCTCTGATTCCCCACGTCTAATTCCCTGCCTGTGATTCCCTGCCTCTTATTCCCCGCCTCTGATTCCCCGCATCTGATTCCCTGCCTCTGAATCCCCACCTCTATTCCCTGCCTCTGATTCCCAACCTCTGATTCCCCTCCTCTGATTCCCCATATCTGATTCCCCGCCTCCATTTCCCTGCCTCTGATTCCCCGCCTCTGTTACCCCATATCTGATTCCCCGCCTCTGATTCCCCAACTCTGATTCTGCACATCTGATTCCCTGCCTGTTATTCCCCACCTCTAATTCCCGGCCTCGGATTCCCGGCCTCTGATTCCCCACCTCTGATTCTCCATATCTGATTCCCCGCCTCTGTTTCCCCGCCTCTGATTCCCCACCTCTGTTTCCCCATATCTGATTCCCCGCCTCTGATTCCCCAACTCTGATTCCCCGCCTCTGATTCCCCAGGTCTGATTCCCCGCCTCTGATTCCACGTGTTTGATTACCTGCCTCTGATTCCCCGCCTCTGCTTCCCCATCTCTGATTCACCGCCTTTGATTCGCCACCTCTGATTCCCCATATGTGATTCCCCGCCTCTGTTTCCCCGCCTCTGATTCCCCGCCTCTGATTCCCCATATCTCATTCCCCGCCTCTGATTCCCCGCATCTGATTCCCTGCCTCTGAATCCCCACCTCTGATTCCCTGCCTCTGATTCCCAACCTCTGATTCCCCTCCTCTGATTCCCCATATCTGATTCCCCGCCTCCGTTTCCCTGCCTCTGATTGCCCGCCTCTGTTTCCCCATATCTGATTCCCCGCCTCTGATTCCCCAACTCTGATTCCCCGCCTCTGATTCCCCAGCTCTGATTCCCCGCCTCTGTTTCCCCGCCTCTGATTCCCCACCTCTGTTTCCCCATATCTGATTCCCCGCATCTGATTCCCCACGTCTGATTCCCTGCCTGTGATTCCCTGCCTCTTATTCCCCGCCTCTGATTCCCCGCATCTGATTCCCTGCCTCTGAATCCCCACCTTGATTCCCTGCCTCTGATTCCCAACCTCTGATTCCCCTCCTCTGATTCCCCATATCTGATTCCTCACCTCCACTTCCCTGCCTCTGATTCCCCGCCTCTGTTACCCAATATCTGATTCCCCGCCTCTGATTCCCCAACTCTAATTCCCGGCCTCTGATTCCCGGCCTCTGATACCCTACCTCTGATTCTCCATATCTGATTCCCCGCCTCTGTTTCCCCGCCTCTGATTCCCCGCCTCTGTTTCCCCATATCTGATTCCCCGCCTCTGATTCCCCAACTCTGATTCCCCGCCTCTGATTCCCCAGGTCTGATTCCCCGCCTCTGAATCCACGTGTTTGACTACCTGCCTCTGATTCCCCGCCTCTGCTTCCCCATCTCTGATTCACCGCCTTTGATTCGCCACCTCTGATTCCCCATATGTGATTCCCCTCCTCTGTTTCCCCGCCTCTGATTCCCCGCCTCTGATTCCCCATATCTCATTCCCCGCTTCTGATTCCCCGCATCTGATTCCCTGCCTCTGAATCCCCACCTCTGATTCCCTGCCTCTGATTCCCAACCTCTGATTCCCCTCCTCTGATTCCCCATATCTGATTCCCCGCCTCCGTTTCCCTGCCTCTGATTAACCGCCTCTGTTTCCCCATATCTGATTCCCCGCCTCTGATTCCCCAACTCTGATTCCCCGCCTCTGATTCCCCAGCTCTGATTCCCCGCCTCTGATTCCCCGCGTCTGATTCCCAGCCTCTGATTCCCCATGTCTGATTTCCTGCCTCTGATTCCCCGCCTCTGATTCGCCATCTCTGATTCATCGCCTCTGATTCCCCACCTCTGATTCCCCATATCTTATTCCCCACCTATGTTTCCCCGCCTCTGATTCCCCGCCTCTGATTCCCCATCTCTGATTCCCGGACTCTGATTCCCCACCTCTGATTCCCTGTCTCTGATTCCACACATCCGATTCCCTGCCTCTGATTCCCCGCCTCTGATGCCCCGCCTCTGATTCCCAATCTCTGATTCCCCTCCTCTGATTCCCCATATCTGATTCCCCGCCTCCGTTTCCCTGCCTCTGATTCCCCGCCTCTGTTTCCCCATATCTGATTCCCCGCCTCTGATTCCCCAACTCTGATTCCCCGCCTCTGATTCCCCAGCTCTGATTCCCCGCCTCTGATTCCCCGCGTCTGATTCCCAGCCTCTGATTCCCCATGTCTTATTCCCCGCCTCTGATTCGCCATCTCTGATTCATCGCCTCTGATTCCCCACCTCTGATTCCCCATATCTGATTCCCACCTATGTTTCCCCGCCTCTGATGCCCCGCCTCTGATTCCATGCCTCTGATTCCCAACCTCTGATTCCCCACCTCTGATTCCCCATATCTGATTCCCCGCCTCTGTTTCCCCTCCTCTGATTCCCTGCCTCTGTTTCCTCATATCTGATTCCCCTCTTCTGATTCCCCAAAACTGATTCCCCTCCTCTGATTCCCCAGCTCTGATTCACCACCTCTGATTCCCCGCGTCTGATTCCCCGCCTCTGATTCCCCATCTCTGATTCCCTATCTCTGATTCCCCAATTCTGATTCCCCGCCTTTGATTCCCTGCCTCTGATTCCCAACCTCTGATTCCCCACCTCTGATTCCCCATATCTGATTCCCCGCCTCTGTTTCCCCGCCTCTTATACCCCGCCTCTGTTTCCCCATATCTGATTCCCGGCCTCTCATTCCCCAGCTCTGATTCCCCGCCTCTGATTCCCCATATCTGATTCCCCGCCGCTGATTCCCCAACTCTGATTCCCCAGCTCCGATTCCCCGCCTCTGATTCCCCGCGTCTGAATCCCTGCCTCTGATTCCCCGCCTCTGATTCCCCATCTCTGATTCACCACCTCTGATCCCCCGCCTCTGATTCCCCATGTCTGATTCACCGCCTCTGTTTCCCCACCTCTGATTCCCCGCCTCTGATTCCACATATCTGATTCCCCGCCTCTGATTCCCCAACTCTGATTCCCAGCCTGTGATTCGCCAGCTATGATTCCCCGCCTCTGATTCCCCACGTCTAATTCCCTGCCTGTGATACCCTGCCTCTTATTCCCCGCCTCTGATTCCCCGCATCTGATTCCCTGCCTCTGAATCCCCACCTCTATTCCCTGCCTCTGATTCCCAACCTCTGATTCCCCTCCTCTGATTCCCCATATCTGATTCCCCGCCTCCATTTCCCTGCCTCTGATTCCCCGCCTCTGTTACCCCATATCTGATTCAGCGCCTCTGATTCCCCAACTCTGATTCTGCACATCTGATTCCCTGCCTCTTATTCCCCACCTCTAATTCCCGGCCTCTGATTCCCGGCCTCTGATTCCCCACCTCTGATTCTCCATATCTGATTCCCCGCCTCTGTTTCCCCGCCTCTGATTCCCCACCTCTGTTTCCCCATATCTGATTCCCCGCCTCTGATTCCCCAACTCTGATTCCCCGCCTCTGATTCCCCAGGTCTGATTCCCCGCCTCTGATTCCACGTGTTTGATTACCTGCCTCTGATTCCCCGCCTCTGCTTCCCCATCTCTGATTCACCGCCTTTGATTCGCCACCTCTGATTCCCCATATGTGATTCCCCGCCTCTGTTTCCCCGCCTCTGATTCCCCGCCTCTGATTCCCCATATCTCATTCCCCGCCTCTGATTCCCCGCATCTGATTCCCTGCCTCTGAATCCCCACCTCTGATTCCCTGCCTCTGATTCCCAACCTCTGATTCCCCTCCTCTGATTCCCCATATCTGATTCCCCGCCTCCGTTTCCCTGCCTCTGATTGCCCGCCTCTGTTTCCCCATATCTGATTCCCCGCCTCTGATTCCCCAACTCTGATTCCCCGCCTCTGATTCCCCAGCTCTGATTCCCCGCCTCTGATTCCCCGCGTCTGATTCCCAGCCTCTGATTCCCCATGTCTGATTTCCTGCCTCTGATTCCCCGCCTCTGATTCGCCATCTCTGATTCATCCCCTCTGATTCCCCACCTCTGATTCCCCATATCTTATTCCCCACCTATGTTTCCCCGCCTCTGATTCCCCGCCTGTGATTCCCCATCTCTGATTCCCAGACTCTGATTCCCCACCTCTGATTCCCTATCTCTGATTCTGCACATCCGATTCCCTGCCTCTGATTCCCCACCTCTGATTCCCCACCTCTGATTCCCCACCTCTGATTCCCCATATCTGATTCCCCGCCTCTGTTTCCCCGCCTCTGATTCCCTGCCTCTGTTTCCTCATATCTGATTCCCCGCCTCTGATTCCCCAACACTGATTCCCCGCCTCTGATTCCCCAGCTCTGATTCACCACCTCTGATTCCCCGCGTCTGATTCCCCGCTTCTGATTCCCGGCCTCTTATTCCCCACCTCTGATTCCCGGCCTCTGATTCCCGGCCTCTGATTCCCGAACTCTCATTCCCGGCCTCTGATTCCCGGCCTCTGATTTCCCGCCTCTGATTCCCCGCCTCTGATTCCCTGCCTCTGATTCCCCATCTCTGATTCCGCACATCTGATTCCCTGCCTCTGATTCCCCGCATCTGATTCCCTGCCTCTGATTCCCTGCCTCTGATTCCCAACCTCTGATTCCCCACCTCTGATTCCCCATATCTGATTCCCCGCCTCTGTTTCCCCGCCTCTGATTCCCCGCCTCTGTTTCCCCATATCTGATTCCCCGCCTCTGATTCCCCAACTCTGATTCCCCACCTCTGATCCCCAGCTCTGATTCCCCGCCTCTGATTCCCCGTGTTTGATTCCCTGCCTCTGATTCCCTGCCTCTGATTCCCCATCTCTGATTCACCGCCTTTGATTCGCCACCTCTGATTCCCCATATGTGATTCCCCGCCTCTGTTTCCCCGCCTCTGATTCCCCGCCTCTGATTCCCCATATCTCATTCCCCGCCTCTGGTTCCCCGCATCTGATTCCCTGCCTCTGAATCCCCACCTCTGATTCCCTGCCTCTGATTCCCAACCTCTGATTCCCCTCCTCTGATTCCCCATATCTGATTCCCCGCCTCCGTTTCCCTGCCTCTGATTGCCCGCCTCTGTTTCCCCATATCTGATTCCCCGCCTCTGATTCCCCAACTCTGATTCCCCGCCTCTGATTCCCCAGCTCTGATTCCCCGCCTCTGTTTCCCCGCCTCTGATTCCCCACCTCTGTTTCCCCATATCTGATTCCCCGCATCTGATTCCCCACGTCTGATTCCCTGCCTGTGATTCCCTGCCTCTTATTCCCCGCCTCTGATTCCCCGCATCTGATTCCCTGCCTCTGAATCCCCACCTTGATTCCCTGCCTCTGATTCCCAACCTCTGATTCCCCTCCTCTGATTCCCCATATCTGATTCCTCACCTCCACTTCCCTGCCTCTGATTCCCCGCCTCTGTTACCCAATATCTGATTCCCCGCCTCTGATTCCCCAACTCTGTTTCTGCACATCTGATTCCCTGCCTCTTATTCCCCACCTCTAATTCCCGGCCTCTGATTCCCGGCCTCTGATACCCTACCTCTGATTCTCCATATCTGATTCCCCGCCTCTGTTTCACCGCCTCTGATTCCCCGCCTCTGTTTCCCCATATCTGATTCCCCGCCTCTGATTCCCCAACTCTGATTCCCCGCCTCTGATTCCCCAGGTCTGATTCCCCGCCTCTGAATCCACGTGTTTGATTACCTGCCTCTGATTCCCCGCCTCTGCTTCCCCATCTCTGATTCACCGCCTTTGATTCGCCACCTCTGATTCCCCATATGTGATTCCCCTCCTCTGTTTCCCCGCCTCTGATTCCCCGCCTCTGATTCCCCATATCTCATTCCCCGCCTCTGATTCCCCGCATCTGATTCCCTGCCTCTGAATCCCCACCTCTGATTCCCTGCCTCTGATTCCCAACCTCTGATTCCCCTCCTCTGATTCCCCATATCTGATTCCCCGCCTCCGTTTCCCTGCCTCTGATTAACCACCTCTGTTTCCCCATATCTGATTCCCCGCCTCTGATTCCCCAACTCTGATTCCCCGCCTCTGATTCCCCAGCTCTGATTCCCCGCCTCTGATTCCCCGCGTCTGATTCCCAGCCTCTGATTCCCCATGTCTGATTTCCTGCCTCTGATTCCCCGCCTCTGATTCGCCATCTCTGATTCATCGCCTCTGATTCCCCACCTCTGATTCCCCATATCTTATTCCCCACCTATGTTTCCCCGCCTCTGATTCCCCGCCTCTGATTCCCCATCTCTGATTCCCGGACTCTGATTCCCCACCTCTGATTCCCTGTCTCTGATTCCACACATCCGATTCCCTGCCTCTGATTCCCCGCCTCTGATGCCCCGCCTCTGATTCCCAATCTCTGATTCCCCTCCTCTGATTCCCCATATCTGATTCCCCGCCTCCGTTTCCCTGCCTCTGATTCCCCGCCTCTGTTTCCCCATATCTGATTCCCCGCCTCTGATTCCCCAACTCTGATTCCCCGCCTCTGATTCCCCAGCTTTGATTCCCCGCCTCTGATTCCCCGCGTCTGATTCCCAGCCTCTGATTCCCCATGTCTTATTCCCCGCCTCTGATTCGCCATCTCTGATTCATCGCCTCTGATTCCCCACCTCTGATTCCCCATATCTGATTCCCACCTATGTTTCCCCGCCTCTGATGCCCCGCCTCTGATTCCATGCCTCTGATTCCCAACCTCTGATTCCCCACCTCTGATTCCCCATATCTGATTCCCCGCCTCTGTTTCCCCTCCTCTGATTCCCTGCCTCTGTTTCCTCATATCTGATTCCCCGCCTCTGATTCCCCAAAACTGATTCCCCTCCTCTGATTCCCCAGCTCTGATTCACCACCTCTGATTCCCCGCGTCTGATTCCCCGCCTCTGATTCCCCATCTCTGATTCCCTATCTCTGATTCCCCAATTCTGATTCCCCGCCTTTGATTCCCTGCCTCTGATTCCCAACCTCTGATTCCCCACCTCTGATTCCCGATATCTGATTCCCCGCCTCTGTTTCCCCGCCTCTTATTCCCCGCCTCTGTTTCCCCATATCTGATTCCCGGCCTCTCATTCCCCAGCTCTGATTCCCCGCCTCTGATTCCCCATATCTGATTCCCCGCCGCTGATTCCCCAACTCTGATTCCCCAGCTCCGATTCCCCGCCTCTGATTCCCCGCGTCTGAATCCCTGCCTCTGATTCCCCGCCTCTGATTCCCCATCTCTGATTCACCACCTCTGATCCCCCGCCTCTCATTCCCCATGTCTGATTCACCGCCTCTGTTTCCCCACCTCTGATTCCCCGCCTCTGATTCCACATATCTGATTCCCCGCCTCTGATTCCCCAACTCTGATTCCCAGCCTGTGATTCGCCAGCTATGATTCCCCGCCTCTGATTCCCCACGTCTAATTCCCTGCCTGTGATACCCTGCCTCTTATTCCCCGCCTCTGATTCCCCGCATCTGATTCCCTGCCTCTGAATCCCCACCTCTATTCCCTGCCTCTGATTCCCAACCTCTGATTCCCCTCCTCTGATTCCCCATATCTGATTCCCCGCCTCCATTTCCCTGCCTCTGATTCCCCGCCTCTGTTACCCCATATCTGATTCAGCGCCTCTGATTCCCCAACTCTGATTCTGCACATCTGATTCCCTGCCTCTTATTCCCCACCTCTAATTCCCGGCCTCTGATTCCCGGCCTCTGATTCCCCACCTCTGATTCTCCATATCTGATTCCCCGCCTCTGTTTCCCCGCCTCTGATTCCCCACCTCTGTTTCCCCATATCTGATTCCCCGCCTCTGATTCCCCAACTCTGATTCCCCGCCTCTGATTCCCCAGGTCTGATTCCCCGCCTCTGATTCCACGTGTTTGATTACCTGCCTCTGATTCCCCGCCTCTGCTTCCCCATCTCTGATTCACCGCCTTTGATTCGCCACCTCTGATTCCCCATATGTGATTCCCCGCATCTGTTTCCCCGCCTCTGATTCCCCGCCTCTGATTCCCCATATCTCATTCCCCGCCTCTGATTCCCCGCATCTGATTCCCTGCCTCTGAATCCCCACCTCTGATTCCCTGCCTCTGATTCCCAACCTCTGATTCCCCTCCTCTGATTCCCCATATCTGATTCCCCGCCTCCGTTTCCCTGCCTCTGATTGCCCGCCTCTGTTTCCCCATATCTGATTCCCCACCTCTGATTCCCCAACTCTGATTCCCCGCCTCTGATTCCCCAGCTCTGATTCCCCGCCTCTGATTCCCCGCGTCTGATTCCCAGCCTCTGATTCCCCATGTCTGATTTCCTGCCTCTGATTCCCCGCCTCTGATTCGCCATCTCTGATTCATCCCCTCTGATTCCCCACCTCTGATTCCCCATATCTTATTCCCCACCTATGTTTCCCCGCCTCTGATTCCCCGCCTCTGATTCCCCATCTCTGATTCCCAGACTCTGATTCCCCACCTCTGATTCCCTATCTCTGATTCTGCACATCCGATTCCCTGCCTCTGATTCTCCGCCTCTGATTCCCCACCTCTGATTCCCCACCTCTGATTCCCCATATCTGATTCCCCGCCTCTGTTTCCCCGCCTCTGATTCCCTGCCTCTGTTTCCTCATATCTGATTCCCCGCCTCTGATTCCCCAACACTGATTCCCCGCCTCTGATTCCCCAGCTCTGATTCACCACCTCTGATTCCCCGCGTCTGATTCCCCGCTTCTGATTCCCGGCCTCTTATTCCCCACCTCTGATTCCCGGCCTCTGATTCCCGGCCTCTGATTCCCGAACTCTCATTCCCGGCCTCTGATTCCCGGCCTCTGACTCCCCGCCTCTGATTCCCCGCCTCTGATTCCCTGCCTCTGATTCCCCATCTCTGATTCCGCACATCTGATTCCCTGCCTCTGATTCCCCGCATCTGATTCCCTGCCTCTGATTCCCTGCCTCTGATTCCCAACCTCTGATTCCCCACCTCTGATTCCCCATATCTGATTCCCCGCCTCTGTTTCCCCGCCTCTGATTCCCCGCCTCTGTTTCCCCATATCTGATTCCCCGCCTCTGATTCCCCAACTCTGATTCCCCACCTCTGATCCCCAGCTCTGATTCCCCGCCTCTGATTCCCCGTGTTTGATTCCCTGCCTCTGATTCCCTGCCTCTGATTCCCAACCTCTGATTCCCCACCTCTGATTCCCCATATCTGATTCCCCGCCTCTGTTTCCCCGCCTCTGATTCCCCGCCTCTGTTTCCCCATATCTGATTCCCCGCCTTTGATTGGCCACCTCTGATTCCCCATATGTGATTCCCCGCCTCTGTTTCCCCGCATCTGATTCCCCGCCTCTGATTCCCCATATCTCATTCCCCGCCTCTGATTCCCCATATCTGATTCCCTGACTCTGATTCCCCACCTCTGATTCCCGGCCTCGTTTTCCCGGCATCTGATTCCCGGCATCTGATTCCCGGCCTCTGATTCCCGGCCTCTGATTCCCTGCTTCTGATTCTGATTCCCTGCCTCTGATTCCCCATCCCTGATTCCGCACATCTGATTCCCCGCCTCTGATTCGCCATCTCTGATTCATCCCCTCTGATTCCCCACCTCTGATTCCCCATATCTTATTCCCCACCTATGTTTCCCCGCCTCTGATTCCCCGCCTCTGATTCCCCATCTCTGATTCCCAGACTCTGATTCCCCACCTCTGACTCCCTATCTCTGATTCTGCACATCCGATTCCCTGCCTCTGATTCCCCGCCTCTGATTCCCCACCTCTGATTCCCCACCTCTGATTCCCCATATCTGATTCCCCGCCTCTGTTTCCCCGCCTCTGATTCCCTGCCTCTGTTTCCTCATATCTGATTCCCCGCCTCTGATTCCCCAACACTGATTCCCCGCCTCTGATTCCCCAGCTCTGATTCACCACCTCTGATTCCCCGCGTCTGATTCCCCGCTTCTGATTCCCGGCCTCTTATTCCCCACCTCTGATTCCCGGCCTCTGATTCCCGGCCTCTGATTCCCGAACTCTCATTCCCGGCCTCTGATTCCCGGCCTCTGATTCCCCGCCTCTGATTCCCCGCCTCTGATTCCCTGCCTCTGATTCCCCATCTCTGATTCCGCACATCTGATTCCCTGCCTCTGATTCCCCGCCTCTGATTCACTGCCTCTGATTCCCTGCCTCTGATTCCCAACCTCTGATTCCCCACCTCTGATTCCCCATATCTGATTCCCCGCCTCTGTTTCCCCGCCTCTGATTCCCCGCCTCTGTTTCCCCATATCTGATTCCCCGCCTCTGATTCCCCAACTCTGATTCCCCACCTCTGATCCCCAGCTCTGATTCTCCGCCTCTGATTCCCCGTGTTTGATTCCCTGCCTCTGATTCCCTGCCTCTGATTCCCAACCTCTGATTCCCCACCTCTGATTCCCCATATCTGATTCCCCGCCTCTGTTTCCCCGCCTCTGATTCCCCACCTCTGTTTCCCCATATCTGATTCCCCGCCTTTGATTGGCCACCTCTGATTCCCCATATGTGATTCCCCGCCTCTGTTTCCCCGCATCTGATTCCCCGCCTCTGATTCCCCATATCTCATTCCCCGCCTCTGATTCCCCATATCTGATTCCCTGACTCTGATTCCCCACCTCTGATTCCCGGCCTCTTTTTCCCGGCATCTGATTCCCGGCATCTGATTCTCGGCCTCTGATTCCCGGCCTCTGATTCCCCGCTTCTGATTCTGATTCCCTGCCTCTTATTCCCCATCCCTGATTCCGCACATCTGATTCCCTGCCTCTGATTCCCCACTTCTGATTCCCCATATCTGATTCCCCGCCTCTGTTTCCCCGCCTCTGATTCACCGCCTCTGTTTCCCCATATCTAATTCCCCGCCTCTGATTCCCCAACTCTTATTCCCCGCACTGATTCCCCAGCTCTGAATCCCCGCCTCAGATTCCCCGCATCTGATTCCCTGCCTCTTAATCCCCACCTCTGATTCCCTGCCTCTGATTCCCAACCTCTGATTCACCTCCTCTGATTCCCCATATCTGATTCCCCGCCTCCGTTTCCCTGCCTCTCATTCCCCGCCTCTGTTTCCCCATATCTGATTTCCCGCCTCTGATTCCCCAACTCTGATTCCCCGCCTCTCATTCCCCAGCTCTGATTCCCCGCCTCTGATTCCCCGCGTCTGATTCCCAGCCTCTGATTCCCCATGTCTTATTCCCCGCCTCTGATTCGCCATCTCTGATTCATCGCGTCTGATTCCCCACCTCTGATTCCCCATATCTGATTCCCCACCTATGTTCCCCCGCCTCTGATGCCCCACCTCTGATTCCATGCCTCTGATTCCCAACCTCTGATTCCCCACCTCTGATTCCCCATATCTGATTCCCCGCCTCTGTTTCCCCGCCTCTGATTCCCTGCCTCTGTTTCCTCATATCTGATTCCCCGCCTCTGATTCCCAAACACTGATTCCCCGCCTCTGATTCCCCAGCTCTGATTCACCACCTCTGATTCCCCGCGTCTGATTCCCCGCCTCTGATTCCCCATCTCTGATTCCCTATCTCTGATTCCCCAATTCTGATTCCCCGCCTTTGATTCCCTGCCTCTGATTCCTAACCTCTGATTCCCCACCTCTGATTCCCCGCCACTGTTTCCCCGCCTCTTATTCCCCGCCTCTGTTTCCCCATATCTGATTCCCGGCCTCTCATTCCCCAGCTCTGATTCCCCGCCTCTGATTCCCCATATCTGATTCCCCGCCGCTGATTCCCCAACTCTGATAGCCCGTCTCTGATTCCCCAGCTCTGATTCCCCGCCTCTGATTCCCCGCGTCTGAATCCCTGCCTCTGATTCCCCGCCTCTGATTCCCCATCTCTGATTCACCACCTCTGATCCCCCGCCTCTGATTCCCCATGTCTGATTCACCGCCTCTGTTTCCCCACCTCTGATTCCCCGCCTCTGATTCCCCACATCTGATTCCCCGCCTCTGATTCCCTGCCTCTTATTCCCCGCCTCTGATTCCCCGCATCTGATTCCCAACCTCTGATTCCCCTCCTCTGATTCCCCATATCTGATTCCCCGCCTCCATTTCCCTGCCTCTGATTCCCCGCCTCTGATTCCCCAACTCTGATTCCCCGCCTGTGATTCGCCAGCTATGATTCCCCGCATCTGATTCCCCACGTCTGATTCCCTGCCTGTGATTCCCTGCCTCTTATTCCCCGCCTCTGATTCCCCGCCTCTGATTCCCCGCATCTGATTCCCTGCCTCTGAATCCCCACCTCTGATTCCCTGCCTCTGATTCCCAACCTCTGATTCCCCTCCTCTGATTCCCCATATCTGATTCCCCACCTCCATTTCCCTGCCTCTGATTCCCCGCCTCTGTTACCCAATATCTGATTCCCCGCCTCTGATTCCCCAACTCTGATTCTGCACATCTGATTCCCTGCCTCTTATTCCCCACCTCTAATTCCCGGCCTCTGATTCCCGGCCTCTGATTCCCCACCTCTGATTCCCCATATCTGATTCCCGGACTCTGATTCCCCACCTCTGATTCCCGGCATCTTATTCCCGGCATCTGATTCCCGGCCTCTGATTCCCGGCCTCTGATTCCCCGCTTCAGATTCTGATTCCCTGCCTCTGATTCCCCATCTCTGATTCCGCACATCTGATTCCCTGCCTCTGATTCCCCACTTCTGATTCCCCATATCTGATTCCCCGCCTCTGTTTCCCCTCCTCTGATTCCCCGCCACTGTTTCCCCATATCTAATTCCTCGCATCTGATTCCCCAACTCTGATTCCCCGCACTGATTCCCCAACTCTGATTCCCCGCCTGTGATTCGCCAGCTATGATTCCCCGCATCTGATTCCCCACGTCTGATTCCCTGCCTGTGATTCCCTGCCTCTTAATCCCCGCCTCTGATTCCCCGCCTCTGATTCCCCGCATCTGATTCCCTGCCTCTGAATCCCCACCTCTGATTCCCTGCCTCTGATTCCCAACCTCTGATTCCCCTCCTCTGATTCCCCATATCTGATTCCCCACCTCCATTTCCCTGCCTCTGATTCCCCGCCTCTGTTACCCAATATCTGATTCCCCGCCTCTGATTCCCCACTTCTGATTCTGATTCCCCACTTCTGATTCCCCATATCTGATTCCCCTCCTCTGTTTCCCCGCCTCTGATTCCCCGCCACTGTTTCCCCATATCTAATTCCTCGCATCTGATTCCCCAACTCTGATTCCCCGCACTGATTCCCCAGCTCTGAATCCCCGCCTCAGATTCCCCGCATCTGATTCCCTGCCTCTGAATCCCCACCTCTGATTCCCTGCCTCTGATTCCCAACCTCTGATTCCCCTCTTCTGATTCCCCATATCTGATTCCCCGCCTCCGTTTCCCTGCCTCTGATTCCCCGCCTCTGTTTCCCCATATCTGATTCCCCGCCTCTGATTCCCCAACTCTGATTCCCCGCCTCTGATTCCCCCGCTCTGATTCCCCGCCTCTGATTCCCCGCGTCTGATTCCCAGCCTCTGATTCCCCATGTCTTATTCCCCGCCTCTGATTCGCCATCTCTGATTCATCGCCTCTGATTCCCCACCTCTGATTCCCCATATCTGATTCCCCACCTATGTTTCCCCGCCTCTGATGCCCCACCTCTGATTCCATGCCTCTGATTCCCAACCTCTGATTCCCCACCTCTGATTCCCCATATCTGATTCCCCGCCTCTGTTTCCGCGCCTCTGATTCCCTGCCTCTGTTTCCTCATATCTGATTCCCGCCTCTGATTCCCCAACACTGATTCCCCGCCTCTGATTCCCCAGGTCTGATTCACCACCTCTGATTCCCCGCGTCTGATTCCCCGCCTCTGATTCCCCATCTCTGATTCCCTATCTCTGATTCCCCAATTCTGATTCCCCGCCTTTGATTCCCTGCCTCTGATTCCCAACCTCTGATTCCCCACCTCTGATATCCCATATCTGATTCCCCGCCTCTGTTACCCCGCCTCTTATTCCCCGCCTCTGTTTTCCCATATCTCATTCCCGGCCTCTCATTCCCCAGCTCTGATTCCCCGCCTCTGATTCCCCATATCTGATTCCCCGCCGCTGATTCCCCAACTCAGATAGCCCGCCTCTGATTCCCCAGCTCTGATTCCCCGCCTCTGATTCCCCGCGTCTGAATCCCTGCCTCTGATTCCCCGCCTCTGATTCCCCATCTCTGATTCACCACCTCTGATCCCCCGCCTCTGATTCCCCATGTCAGATTCACCGCCTCTGTTTCCCCATCTCTGATTCCCCGCCTCTGATTCCCCATATCTGATTCCCCGCCTCTGATTCCCCAACTCTGATTCGCCGCCTGTGATTCGCCAGCTATGATTCCCCACGTCTGATTCCCTGCCTGTGATTTCCTGCCTCTTATTCCCCGCCTCTGATTCCCCGCATCTGATTCCCTGCCTCTGAATCCCCACCTCTGATTCCCTGCCTCTGATTCCCAACCTCTTATTCCCCTCCTCTGATTCCCCATATCTGATTCCCCACCTCCATTTCCCTGCCTCTGATTCCCCGCCTCTGTTACCCAATATCTGATTCCCCGCCTCTGATTCCCCAACTCTGATTCTGCACATCTGATTCCCTGCCTCTTATTCCCCACCTCTAATTCCCGGCCTCTGATTCCCGGCCTCTGATACCCCACCTCTGATTCTCCATATCTGATTCCCCGCCTCTGTTTCCCCGCCTCTGATTCCCCGACTCTGTTTCCCCATATCTGATTCACCGCCTTTGATTCGCCACCTCTGATTACCCATATGTGATTCCCCTCCTCTGTTTCCCCGCCTCTGATTCCCCGCCTCTGATTCCCCATATCTCATTCCCCGCCTCTGATTCCCCGCATCTGATTCCCTGCCTCTGAATCCCCACCTCTGATTCCCTGCCTCTGATTCCCAACCTCTGATTCCCCTCCTCTGATTCCCCATATCTGATTCCTCGCCTCCGTTTCCCTGCCTCTGATTAACCGCCTCTGTTTCCCCATATCTGATTCCGCGCCTCTGATTCCCCAACTCTGATTCCCCGCCTCTGATTCCCCAGCTCTGATTCCCCGCCTCTGTTTCCCCGCGTCTGATTCCCAGCCTCTGATTCCCCATGTCTGAATTCCTGCCTCTGATTCCCGCCTCTGATTCGCCATCTCTGATTCATCGCCTCTGATTCCCCACCTCTGATTCCCCATATCTTATTCCCCACCTATGTTTCCCCGCCTCTGATTCCCCGCCTCTGATTCCCCATCTCTGATTCCCGGACTCTGATTCCCCACCTCTGATTCCCTATCTCTGATTCCGCACATCCGATTCCCTGCCTCTGATTCCCCGCCTCTGATGCCCCGCCTCTGATTCCCAACCTCTGATTCCCCTCCTCTGATTCCCCATATCTGATTCCCCGCCTCCGTTTCCCTGCCTCTGATTCCCCGCCTCTGTTTCCCCATATCTGATTCCCCGCCTCTGATTCCCCAACTCTGATTCCCCGCCTCTGATTCCCCAGCTCTGATTCCCCGCCTCTGATTCCCCGCGTCTGATTCCCAGCCTCTGATTCCCCATGTCTTATTCCCCGCCTCTGATTCCCCTCCTCTGATTCGCCATCTCTGATTCATCGCCTCTGATTCCCCACCTCTGATTCCCCATATCTGATTCCCACCTATGTTTCCCCGCCTCTGATGCCCCGCCTCTGATTCCATGCCTCTGATTCCCAACCTCTGATTCCCCACCTCTGATTCCCCATATCTGATTCCCCGCCTCTGTTTCCCCACCTCTGATTCCCTGCCTCTGTTTCCTCATATCTGATTCCCCGCCTCTGATTCCCCAACACTGATTCCCCTCCTCTGATACCCCAGCTCTGATTCACCACCTCTGATTCCCCGCGTCTGATTCCCCGCCTCTGATTCCCCATCTCTGATTCCCTATCTCTGATTCCCCAATTCTGATTCCCCGCCTTTGATTCCCTGCCTCTGATTCCCAACCTCTGATTCCCCACCTCTGATTCCCCAGCTCTGATTCCCCGCCTCTGATTCCCCGCGTCTGAATCCCTGCCTCTGATTCCCCGCCTCTGATTCCCCATCTCTGATTCACCACCTCTGATCCCCCGCCTCTGATTCCCCATGTCTGATTCACCGCCTCTGTTTCCCCACCTCTGATTCCCCGCCTCTGATTCCCCATATCTGATTCCCCGCCTCTGATTCCCTGACTCTGTTTCCCCGCCTCTGATTCCCCGCCTCTGATTCCCCATATCTCATTCCCCGCCTCTGATTCCCCGCATCTGATTCCCTGCCTCTGAATCCCCACCTCTGATTCCCTGCCTCTGATTCCCAACCTCTGATTCCCCTCCTCTGATTCCCCATATCTGATTCCCCGCCTCCGTTTCCCTGCCTCTGATTGCCCGCCTCTGTTTCCCCATATCTGATTCCCCGCCTCTGATTCCCCAACTTTGATTCCCCGCCTCTGATTCCCCAGCTCTGATTCCCCGCCTCTGATTCCCCGCGTCTGATTCCCAGCCTCTGATTCCCCATGTCTGATTTCCTGCCTCTGATTCCCCGCCTCTGATTCGCCATCTCTGATTCATCCCCTCTGATTCCCCACCTCTGATTCCCCATATCTTATTCCCCACCTATGTTTCCCCGCCTCTGATTCCCCATCTCTGATTCCCAGACTCTGATTCCCCACCTCTGATTCCCTATCTCTGATTCTGCACATCCGATTCCCTGCCTCTGATTCCCCGCCTCTGATTCCCCACCTCTGATTCCCCACCTCTGATTCCCCATATCTGATTCCCCGCCTCTGTTTCCCCGCCTCTGATTCCCTGCCTCTGTTTCCTCATATCTGATTCCCCGCCTCTGATTCCCCAACACTGATTCCCCGCCTCTGATTCCCCAGCTCTGATTCACCACCTCTGATTCCCCACGTCTGATTCCCCGCTTATGATTCCCGGCCTCTTATTCCCCACCTCTGATTCCCGGCCTCTGATTCCCGGCCTCTGATTCCCGACCTCTCATTCCCGGCCTCTGATTCCCGGCCTCTGATACCCCGGCTCTGATTCCCCGCCTCTGATTCCCTGCCTCTGATTCCCCATCTCTGATTCCGCACATCTGATTCCCTGCCTCTGATTCCCCGCCTCTGATTCCCTGCCTCTGATTCCCTGCCTCTGATTCCCAACCTCTGATTCCCCACCTCTGATTCCCCATATCTGATTCCCCGCCTCTGTTTCCCCGCCCCTGATTCTCCGCCTCTGTTTTCCCATATCTGATTCCCCGCCTCTGATTCCCCAACTCTGATTCCCCACCTCTGATCCCCAGCTCTGATTCCCCGCCTCTGATTCCCCGTGTTTGATTCCCTGCCTCTGATTCCCTGCCTCTGATTCCCAACCTCTGATTCCCCACCTCTGATTCCCCATATCTGATTCCCCGCCTCTGTTTCCCCGCCTCTGATTCCCCGCCTCTGTTTCCCAATATCTGATTCCCCGCCTTTGATTCGCCACCTCTGATTCCCCATATGTGATTCCCCGCCTCTGTTTACCCGCATCTGATTCCCCGCCTCTGATTCCCCATATCTCATTCCCCGCCTCTGATTCCCCATATCTGATTCCCGGACTCTGATTCCCCACCTCTGATTACCGGCCTCTTTTTCCCGGCATCTGATTCCCGGCATCTGATTCCCGGACTCTGATTCCCGGCCTCTGATTCCCAGCTTCCGATTCTGATTCCCTGCCTCTGATTCCCCATCTCTGATTCCGCACATCTGATTCCCTGCCTCTGATTCCCCACTTCTGATTCCCCATATCTGATTCCCCGCCTCTGTTTCCCCGCCTCTGATTCCCCGCCTCTGTTTCCCCATATCTAATTCCCCGCCTCTGATTCCCCAACTCTGATTCCCCGCACTGATTCCCCAGCTCTGAATCCCCGCCTCAGATTCCCCGCATCTGATTCCCTGCCTCTGAATCCCCACCTCTGATTCCCTGCCTCTGATTCCCAACCTCTGATTCCCCTCCTCTGATTCCCCATATCTGATTCCCCGCCTCCGTTTCCCTGCCTCTGATTCCCCGCCTCTGTTTCCCCATATCTGATTCCCCGCCTCTGATTCCCCAACTCTGATTCCCCGCCTCTGATTCCCCAGCTCTGATTCCCCGCCTCTGATTCCCCGCGTCTGATTCCCAGCCTCTGATTCCCCATGTCTTATTTCCCGCCTCTGATTCCCCGCCTCTGATTCGCCATCTCTGATTCATCGCCTCTGATTCCCCACCTCTGATTCCCCATATCTGATTCCCCACCTATGTTTCCGCGCCTCTGATGCCCCGCCTCTGATTCCATGCCTCTGATTCCCAACCTCTGATTCCCCAACCTCTGATTCCCCAACCTCTGATTCCCCATATCAGATTCCCCGCCTCTGTTTCCCCGCCTCTGATTCCCTGCCTCTGTTTCCTCATATCTGATTCCCCGCCTCTGATTCCCCAACACTGATTCCCCGCCTCTGATTCCCCAGCTCTGATTCACCACCTCTGATTCCCCGCGTCTGATTCCCCGCCTCTGATTCCCCATCTCTGATTCCCTATCTCTGATTCCCCAATTCTGATTCCCCGCCTTTGATTCCCTGCCTCTGATTCCCAACCTCTGATTCCCCACCTCTGATTCCCCATATCTGATTCCCCGCCTCTGTTTCCCCGCCTCTTATTCCCCGCCTCTGTTTCCCCATATCTGATTCCCGGCCACTCATTCCCCAGCTCTGATTCCCCTCCTCTGATTCCCTATATCTGATTCCCCGCCGCTGATTCCCCAACTCTGATAGCCCGCCTCTGATTCCCCAGCTCTGATTCCCCGCCTCTTATTCCCCATCTCTGATTCACCGCCTCTGATTCCCCATATCTGATTCCCCGCCTCTGATTCGCCAACTCTGATTCCCCGCCTGTGATTCGCCAGCTATGATTCCCCACCTCTGATTCCCCACGTCTGATTCCCTGCCAGTGATTCCCTGCCTCTTATTCCCCGCCTCTGATTCCCCGCATCTGATTCCCTGCCTCTGAATCCCCACCTCTGATTCCCTGCCTCTGATTCCCAACCTCTGATTCCCCTCCTCTGATTCCCCATATCTGATTCCCCGCCTCCATTTCCCTGCCTCTGATTCCCCGCCTCTGTTACCCCATATCTGATTCCCAACCTCTGATTCCCCTCCTCTGATTCCCCATATCTGATTCCCCGCCTCCATTTCCCTGCCTCTGATTCCCCGCCTCTGTTACCCCATATCTGATTCCCCGCCTCTGATTCCCCAACACTGATTCCCCGCCTCTGATTCCCCAGCTCTGATTCACCACCTCTGATTCCCCGCGTCTGATTCCCCGCCTCTGATTCCCCATCTCTGATTCCCTATCTCTGATTCCCCAATTCTGATTCCCCGCCTTTGATTCCCTGCCTCTGATTCCCAACCTCTGATTCCCCACCTCTGATTCCCCATATCTGATTCCCCGCCTCTGTTTCCCCGCCTCTTATTCCCCGCCTCTGTTTCCCCATATCTGATTCCCGGCCACTCATTCCCCAGCTCTGATTCCCCTCCTCTGATTCCCTATATCTGATTCCCCGCCGCTGATTCCCCAACTCTGATAGCCCGCCTCTGATTCCCCAGCTCTGATTCCCCGCCTCTTATTCCCCATCTCTGATTCACCGCCTCTGATTCCCCATATCTGATTCCCCGCCTCTGATTCGCCAACTCTGATTCCCCGCCTGTGATTCGCCAGCTATGATTCCCCACCTCTGATTCCCCACGTCTGATTCCCTGCCTGTGATTCCCTGCCTCTTATTCCCCGCCTCTGATTCCCCGCATCTGATTCCCTGCCTCTGAATCCCCACCTCTGATTCCCTGCCTCTGATTCCCAACCTCTGATTCCCCTCCTCTGATTCCCCATATCTGATTCCCCGCCTCCATTTCCCTGCCTCTGATTCCCCGCCTCTGTTACCCCATATCTGATTCCCCGCCTCTGATTCCCCAACTCTGATTCTGCACATCTGATTCCCTGCCTCTTATTCCCCACCTCTAATTCCCGGCCTCTGATTCCCGTCCTCTGATTCCCCACCTCTGATTCTCCATATCTGATTCCCCGCCTCTGTTTCCCCGCCTCTGATTCCCCGCCTCTGTTTCCCCATATCTGATTCCCCGCCTCTGATTCCCCGCGTCTGATTCCCCGCCTCTGATTCCCCATCTCTGATTCCCTATCTCTGATTCCCCAATTCTGATTCCCCGCCTTTGATTCCCTGCCTCTGATTCCCAACCTCTGATTCCCCACCTCTGATTCCCCATATCTGATTCCCCGCCTCTGTTTCCCCGCCTCTTATTCCCCACCTCTGTTTCCCCATATCTGATTCCCGGCCTCTCATTCCCCAGCTCTGATTCCCCTCCTCTGATTCCCCATATCTGATTCCCCGCCGCTGATTCCAAAACTCTGATTCCCCAGCTCTGATTCCCCGCCTCTGATTCCCCGCGTCTGAATCCCTGCCTCTGATTCCCCGCCTCTGATTCCCCATCTCTGATTCACCACCTCTGATCCCCCGCCTCTGATTCCCCATGTCTGATTCACCGCCTCTGTTTCCCCACCTCTGATTCCCCGCCTCTGATTCCCCATATCTGATTCCCCGCCTCTGATTCCCCAACTCTGATTCCCCGCCTGTGATTCGCCAGCTATGATTCCCCGCCTCTGATTCCCCACGTCTGATTCCCTGCCTGTGATTCCCTGCCTCTTATTCCCCGCCTCTGATTCCCCGCATCTGATTCCCAACCTCTGATTCCCCTCCTCTGATTCCCCATATCTGATTCCCCGCCTCCATTTCCCTGCCTCTGATTCCCCGCCTCTGTTACCCCATATCTGATTCCCCGCCTCTGATTCCCCAACTCTGATTCTGCACATCTGATTCCCTGCCTCTTATTCCCCACCTCAAATTCCCGGCCTCTGATTCCCAGCCTCTGATTCCCCACCTCTGATTCTCCATATCTGATTCGCCGCCTCTGTTTCCCCGCCTCTGATTCCCCGCCTCTGTTTCCCCATATCTGATTCCCCGCCTCTGATTCCCCAACTCTGATTCCCCGCCTCTGATTCCCGAGGTCTGATTCCCCGCCTCTGATTCCACGTGTTTGATTACTTGCCTCTGATTCCCCGCCTCTGCTTCCCCATCTCTGATTCACCGCCTTTGATTCGCCACCACTGATTCCCCATATGTGATTCCCCGCCTCTGTTTCCCCGCCTCTGATTCCCCGCCTCTGATTCCCCATATCTCATTCCCCGCCTCTGATTCCCCGCATCTGATTCCCTGCCTCTGAATCCCCACCTCTGATTCCCTGCCTCTGATTCCCCACCTCTGATTCCCGTCCTCTGATTCCCGGCCTCTGATTCCCGACCTCTCATTCCCGGCCTCTGATTCCCGGCCTCTGATTCCCCGCCTCTGATTCCCCGACTCTGATTCCCTGCCTCTGATTCCCCATCTCTGATTCTGCACATCTGATTCCCTGCCTCTTATTCCCCACCTCTGATTCCCGGCCTCTGATTCCCGGCCTCTCATTCCCGGCCTCTCATTCCCGGCCTCTCATTCCCGGCCTCTCATTCCCGGCCTCTGATTCCCCGCCTCTGATTCCCCGCCTCTGTTTCCCTGCCTCTGATTCCCCTTCTCTGATTCCGCACATCTGATTCCCTGCCTCTGATTCCCTGCCTCTGATTCCCTGCCTCTGATTCCCTGCCTCTGATTCCCAACCTCTGATTCCCCACCTCTGATTCCCCATATCTGATTCCCCGCCTCTGTATCCCCGCCTCTGATTTCCCGCCTCTGTTTCCCCATATCTGATTCCCCGCCTCTGATTCCCCAACTTTGATTCCCCACCTCTGATCCCCAGCTCTGATTCCCCGCCTCTGATTCCCCGTGTTTGATTCCCTGCCTCTGATTCCCTGCCTCTGATTCCCAACCTCTGATTCCCCACCTCTGATTCCCCATATGTGATTCCCCGCCTCTGTTTCCCCGCCTCTGATTCCCCGCCTCTGATACCCCATATCTCATTCCCCGCCTCTGATTCCCCATATCTGATTCCCGGACTCTGATTCCCCACATCTGATTCCCGGCCTCTTATTCCCGGCATCTGATTCCCGGCCTCTGATTCCCGGCCTCTGATTCCCCGCTTCTGCTTCTGATTCCCTGCCTCTGATTCCGCATCTCTGATTCCGCACATCTGATTCCCTGCCTCTGATTCCCCACTTCTGATTCCCCATATCTGATTCCCCGCCTCTGTTTCCCCGCCTCTGATTCCCCGCCTCTGTTTCCCCATATCTAATTCCCCGCCTCTGATTCCCCAACTCTGATTCCCCGCACTGATTCCCCAGCTCTGAATCCCCACCTCAGATTCCCCGCATCTGATTCCCTGCCTCTGAATCCCCACCTCTGATTCCCTGCCTCTGATTCCCAACCTCTGATTCCCCTCCTCTGATTCCCCATATCTGATTCCCCGCCTCCGTTTCCCTGCCTCTGATTCCCCGCCTCTGTTTCCCCATATCTGATTCCCCGCCTCTGATTCCCCAACTCTGATTCCCCGCCTCTGATTCCCCAGCTCTGATTCCCCGCCTCTGATTCCCCGCGTCTGATTCCCAGCCTCTGATTCCCCATGTCTTATTCCCCACCTCTGATTCGCCATCTCTGATTCATCGCCTCTGATTCCCCACCTCTGATTCCCCATATCTGATTCCCCACCTATGTTTCCCCGCCTCTGATGCCCCGCCTCTGATTCCATGCCTCTGATTCCCAACCTCTGATTCCCCGCCTCTGTTTCCCCGCCTCTGATTCCCTGCCTCTGTTTCCTCATATCTGATTCCCCGCCTCTGATTCCCCAACACTGATTCCCCGCCTCTGATTCCCCAGGTCTGATTCACCACCTCTGATTCCCCGCGTCTGATTCCCCGCCTCTGATTCCCCATCTCTGATTCCCTATCTCTGATTCCCCAATTCTGATTCCCCGCCTTTGATTCCCTGCCTCTGATTCCCAACCTCTGATTCTCCACCTCTAATTCCCCATATCTGATTCCCCGCCTCTGTTTCCCCGCCTCTTATTCCCCGCCTCTGTTTCCCCATATCTGATTCCCGGCCTCTCATTCCCCAGCTCCGATTCCCCGCCTCTGATTCCCCATATCTGATTCCCCGCCGCTGATTCCGCAACTCTGATAGCCCGCCTCTGATTCCCCAGCTCTGATTCCCCGCCTCTGATTCCCCGCGTCTGAATCCCTGCCTCTGATTCCCCACCTCTGATTCACCATCTCTGATTCACCACCTCTGATCCCCCGCCTCTGATTCCCCATGTCTGATTCACCGCCTCTGTTTCCCCACCTCTGATTCCCCGCCTCTGATTCCCCAGCTCTGATTCCCCGCATCTGATTCCCTGCCTCTGAATCCCCACCGCTATTCCCTGCCTCTGATTCCCAACCTCTGATTCCCCTCCTCTTATTCCCCATATCTGATTCCCCGCCTCCATTTACCTGCCTCTGATACCCCGCCTCTGTTACCCCATATCTGATTCCCCGCCTCTGATTCCCCGCGTCTGATTCCCCGCCTCTGATTCCCCATCTCTGATTCCCTATCTCTGATTCCCCAATTCTGATTCCCCGCCTTTGATTCCCTGCCTCTGATTCCCAACCTCTGATTCCCCACCTCTGATTCCCCATATCTGATTCCCCGCCTCTGTTTCCCCGCCTCTTATTCCCCACCTCTGTTTCCCCATATCTGATTCCCGGCCTCTCATTCCCCAGCTCTGATTCCCCTCCTCTGATTCCCCATATCTGATTCCCCGCCGCTGATTCCCAAACTCTGATTCCCCAGCTCTGATTCCCCGCCTCTGATTCCCCGCGTCTGAATCCCTGCCTCTGATTCCCCGCCTCTGATTCCCCATCTCTGATTCACCACCTCTGATCCCCCGCCTCTGATTCCCGATGTCTGATTCACCGCCTCTGTTTCCCCACCTCTGATTCCCCGCCTCTGATTCCCCATATCTGATTCCCCGCCTCTGATTCCCCAACTCTGATTCCCCGCCTGTGATTCGCCAGCTATGATTCCCCGCCTCTGATTCCCCACGTCTGATTCCCTGCCTGTGATTCCCTGCCTCTTATTCCCCGCCTCTGATTCCCCGCATCTGATTCCCAACCTCTGATTCCCCTCCTCTGATTCCCCATATCTGATTCCCCGCCTCCATTTCCCTGCCTCTGATTCCCCGCCTCTGCTACCCCATATCTGATTCCCCGCCTCTGATTCCCCAACTCTGATTCTGCACATCTGATTCCCTGCCTCTTATTCCCCACCTCAAATTCCCGGCCTCTGATTCCCAGCCTCTGATTCCCCACCTCTGATTCTCCATATCTGATTCGCCGCCTCTGTTTCCCCGCCTCTGATTCCCCGCCTCTGTTTCCCCATATCTGATTCCCCGCCTCTGATTCCCCAACTCTGATTCCCCGCCTCTGATTCCCCAGGTCTGATTCCCCGCCTCTGATTCCACGTGTTTGATTACCTGCCTCTGATTCCCCGCCTCTGCTTCCCCATCTCTGATTCACCGCCTTTGATTCGCCACCACTGATTCCCCATATGTGATTCCCCGCCTCTGTTTCCCCGCCTCTGATTCCCCGCCTCTGATTCCCCATATCTCATTCCCCGCCTCTGATTCCCCGCATCTGATTCCCTGCCTCTGAATCCCCACCTCTGATTCCATGCCTCTGATTCCCCACCTCTGATTCCCGGCCTCTGATTCCCGGCCTCTGATTCCCGACCTCTCATTCCCGGCCTCTGATTCCCGGCCTCTGATTCCCCGCCTCTGATTCCCCGACTCTGATTCCCTGCCTCTGATTCCCCATCTCTGATTCTGCACATCTGATTCCCTGCCTCTTATTCCCCACCTCTGATTCCCGGCCTCTGATTCCCGGCCTCTCATTCCCGGCCTCTCATTCCCGGCCTCTCATTCCCGGCCTCTCATTCCCGGCCTCTGATTCCCCGCCTCTGATTCCCCGCCTCTGTTTCCCTGCCTCTGATTCCCCTTCTCTGATTCCGCACATCTGATTCCCTGCCTCTGATTCCCTGCCTCTGATTCCCTGCCTCTGATTCCCTGCCTCTGATTCCCAACCTCTGATTCCCCACCTCTGATTCCCCATATCTGATTCCCCGCCTCTGTATCCCCGCCTCTGATTTCCCGCCTCTGTTTCCCCATATCTGATTCGCCGCCTCTGATTCCCCAACTTTGATTCCCCACCTCTGATCCCCAGCTCTGATTCCCCGCCTCTGATTCCCCGTGTTTGATTCCCTGCCTCTGATTCCCTGCCTCTGATTCCCAACCTCTGATTCCCCACCTCTGATTCCCCATATCTGATTCCCCGCCTCTGTTTCCCCGCCTCTGATTCCCCTCCTCTGTTTCCCCATATCTGATTCCCCGCCTTTGATTCGCCACCTCTGATTCCCCATATGTGATTCCCCGCCTCTGTTTCCCCGCCTCTGATTCCCCGCCTCTGATACCCCATATCTCATTCCCCGCCTCTGATTCCCCATATCTGATTCCCGGACTCTGATTCCCCACATCTGATTCCCGGCCTCTTATTCCCGGCATCTGATTCCCGGCCTCTGATTCCCGGCCTCTGATTCCCCGCTTCTGATTCTGATTCCCTGCCTCTGATTCCCCATCTCTGATTCCGCACATCTGATTCCCTGCCTCTGATTCCCCACTTCTGATTCCCCATATCTGATTCCCCGCCTCTGTTTCCCCGCCTCTGATTCCCCGCCTCTGTTTCCCCATATCTAATTCCCCGCCTCTGATTCCCCAAATCTGATTCCCCGCACTGATTCCCCAGCTCTGAATCCCCACCTCAGATTCCCCGCATCTGATTCCCTGCCTCTGAATCCCCACCTCTGATTCCCTGCCTCTGATTCCCAACCTCTGATTCCCCTCCTCTGATTCCCCATATCTGATTCCCCGCCTCCGTTTCCCTGCCTCTGATTCCCCGCCTCTGTTTCCCCATATCTGATTCCCCGCCTCTGATTCCCCAACTCTGATTCCCCGCCTCTGATTCCCCAGCTCTGATTCCCCGCCTCTGATTCCCCGCGTCTGATTCCCAGCCTCTGATTCCCCATGTCTTATTCCCCACCTCTGATTCGCCATCTCTGATTCATCGCCTCTGATTCCCCACCTCTGATTCCCCATATCTGATTCCCCACCTATGTTTCCCCGCCTCTGATGCCCCGCCTCTGATTCCATGCCTCTGATTCCCAACCTCTGATTCCCCACCTCTGTTTCCCCGCCTCTGATTCCCTGCCTCTGTTTCCTCATATCTGATTCCCCGCCTCTGATTCCCCAACACTGATTCCCCGCCTCTGATTCCCCATCTCTGATTCCCTATCTCTGATTCCCCAATTCTGATTCCCCGCCTTTGATTCCCTGCCTCTGATTCCCAACCTCTGATTCTCCACCTCTAATTCCCCATATCTGATTCCCCGCCTCTGTTTCCCCGCCTCTTATTCCCCGCCTCTGTTTCCCCATATCTGATTCCCGGCCTCTCATTCCCCAGCTCCGATTCCCCGCCTCTGATTCCCCATATCTGATTCCCCGCCGCTGATTCCCCAACTCTGATAGCCCGCCTCTGATTCCCCAGCTCTGATTCCCCGCCACTGATTCCCCGCGTCTGAATCCCTGCCTCTGATTCCCCGCCTCTGATTCACCATCTCTGATTCACCACCTCTGATCCCCCGCCTCTGATTCCCCATGTCTGATTCACCGCCTCTGTTTCCCAACCTCTGATTCCCCGCCTCTGATTCCCCAGCTCTGATTCCCCGCATCTGATTCCCTGCCTCTGAATCCCCACCGCTATTCCCTGCCTCTGATTCCCAACCTCTGATTCCCCTCCTCTGATTCCCCATATCTGATTCCCCGCCTCCATTTCCCTGCCTCTGATTCCCCGCCTCTGTTACCCCATATCTGATTCCCCGCCTCTGATTCCCCAACTCTGATTCTGCACATCTGATTCCCTGCCTCTTATTCCCCACCTCTAATTCCCGGCCTCTGATTCCCGGCCTCTGATTCCCCACCTCTGATTCTCCATATCTGATTCCCCGCCTCTGTTTCCCCGCCTCTGATTCCCCACCTCTGTTTCCCCATATCTGATTCCCCGCATCTGATTCCCCACGTCTGATTCCCTGCCTGTGATTCCCTGCCTCTTATTCCCCGCCTCTGATTCCCCGCATCTGATTCCCTGCCTCTGAATCCCCACCTTGATTCCCTGCCTCTGATTCCCAACCTCTGATTCCCCTCCTCTGATTCCCCATATCTGATTCCCCACCTCCATTTCCCTGCCTCTGATTCCCCGCCTCTGTTACCCAATATCTGATTCCCCGCCTCTGATTCCCCAACTCTGTTTCTGCACATCTGATTCCCTGCCTCTTATTCCCCACCTCTAATTCCCGGCCTCTGATTCCCGGCCTCTGATACCCTACCTCTGATTCTCCATATCTGATTCGCCGCCTCTGTTTCCCCGCCTCTGATTCCCCGCCTCTGTTTCCCCATATCTGATTCCCCGCCTCTGATTCCCCAACTCTGATTCCCCGCCTCTGATTCCCCAGGTCTGATTCCCCGCCTCTGATTCCACGTGTTTGATTACCTGCCTCTGATTCCCCGCCTCTGCTTCCCCATCTCTGATTCACCGCCTTTGATTCGCCACCACTGATTCCCCATATGTGATTCCCCGCCTCTGTTTCCCCGCCTCTGATTCCCCGCCTCTGATTCCCCATATCTCATTCCCCGCCTCTGATTCCCCGCATCTGATTCCCTGCCTCTGAATCCCCACCTCTGATTCCATGCCTCTGATTCCCCACCTCTGATTCCCGGCCTCTGATTCCCGGCCTCTGATTCCCGACCTCTCATTCCCGGCCTCTGATTCCCGGCCTCTGATTCCCCGCCTCTGATTCCCCGACTCTGATTCCCTGCCTCTGATTCCCCATCTCTGATTCTGCACATCTGATTCCCTGCCTCTTATTCCCCACCTCTGATTCCCGGCCTCTGATTCCCGGCCTCTCATTCCCGGCCTCTCATTCCCGGCCTCTCATTCCCGGCCTCTCATTCCCGGCCTCTGATTCCCCGCCTCTGATTCCCCGCCTCTGTTTCCCTGCCTCTGATTCCCCTTCTCTGATTCCGCACATCTGATTCCCTGCCTCTGATTCCCTGCCTCTGATTCCCTGCCTCTGATTCCCTGCCTCTGATTCCCAACCTCTGATTCCCCACCTCTGATTCCCCATATCTGATTCCCCGCCTCTGTATCCCCGCCTCTGATTTCCCGCCTCTGTTTCCCCATATCTGATTCGCCGCCTCTGATTCCCCAACTTTGATTCCCCACCTCTGATCCCCAGCTCTGATTCCCCGCCTCTGATTCCCCGTGTTTGATTCCCTGCCTCTGATTCCCTGCCTCTGATTCCCAACCTCTGATTCCCCACCTCTGATTCCCCATATCTGATTCCCCGCCTCTGTTTCCCCGCCTCTGATTCCCCTCCTCTGTTTCCCCATATCTGATTCCCCGCCTTTGATTCGCCACCTCTGATTCCCCATATGTGATTCCCCGCCTCTGTTTCCCCGCCTCTGATTCCCCGCCTCTGATACCCCATATCTCATTCCCCGCCTCTGATTCCCCATATCTGATTCCCGGACTCTGATTCCCCACATCTGATTCCCGGCCTCTTATTCCCGGCATCTGATTCCCGGCCTCTGATTCCCGGCCTCTGATTCCCCGCTTCTGATTCTGATTCCCTGCCTCTGATTCCCCATCTCTGATTCCGCACATCTGATTCCCTGCCTCTGATTCCCCACTTCTGATTCCCCATATCTGATTCCCCGCCTCTGTTTCCCCGCCTCTGATTCCCCGCCTCTGTTTCCCCATATCTAATTCCCCGCCTCTGATTCCCCAAATCTGATTCCCCGCACTGATTCCCCAGCTCTGAATCCCCACCTCAGATTCCCCGCATCTGATTCCCTGCCTCTGAATCCCCACCTCTGATTCCCTGCCTCTGATTCCCAACCTCTGATTCCCCTCCTCTGATTCCCCATATCTGATTCCCCGCCTCCGTTTCCCTGCCTCTGATTCCCCGCCTCTGTTTCCCCATATCTGATTCCCCGCCTCTGATTCCCCAACTCTGATTCCCCGCCTCTGATTCCCCAGCTCTGATTCCCCGCCTCTGATTCCCCGCGTCTGATTCCCAGCCTCTGATTCCCCATGTCTTATTCCCCACCTCTGATTCGCCATCTCTGATTCATCGCCTCTGATTCCCCACCTCTGATTCCCCATATCTGATTCCCCACCTATGTTTCCCCGCCTCTGATGCCCCGCCTCTGATTCCATGCCTCTGATTCCCAACCTCTGATTCCCCACCTCTGTTTCCCCGCCTCTGATTCCCTGCCTCTGTTTCCTCATATCTGATTCCCCGCCTCTGATTCCCCAACACTGATTCCCCGCCTCTGATTCCCCATCTCTGATTCCCTATCTCTGATTCCCCAATTCTGATTCCCCGCCTTTGATTCCCTGCCTCTGATTCCCAACCTCTGATTCTCCACCTCTAATTCCCCATATCTGATTCCCCGCCTCTGTTTCCCCGCCTCTTATTCCCCGCCTCTGTTTCCCCATATCTGATTCCCGGCCTCTCATTCCCCAGCTCCGATTCCCCGCCTCTGATTCCCCATATCTGATTCCCCGCCGCTGATTCCCCAACTCTGATAGCCCGCCTCTGATTCCCCAGCTCTGATTCCCCGCCACTGATTCCCCGCGTCTGAATCCCTGCCTCTGATTCCCCGCCTCTGATTCACCATCTCTGATTCACCACCTCTGATCCCCCGCCTCTGATTCCCCATGTCTGATTCACCGCCTCTGTTTCCCAACCTCTGATTCCCCGCCTCTGATTCCCCAGCTCTGATTCCCCGCATCTGATTCCCTGCCTCTGAATCCCCACCGCTATTCCCTGCCTCTGATTCCCAACCTCTGATTCCCCTCCTCTGATTCCCCATATCTGATTCCCCGCCTCCATTTCCCTGCCTCTGATTCCCCGCCTCTGTTACCCCATATCTGATTCCCCGCCTCTGATTCCCCAACTCTGATTCTGCACATCTGATTCCCTGCCTCTTATTCCCCACCTCTAATTCCCGGCCTCTGATTCCCGGCCTCTGATTCCCCACCTCTGATTCTCCATATCTGATTCCCCGCCTCTGTTTCCCCGCCTCTGATTCCCCACCTCTGTTTCCCCATATCTGATTCCCCGCATCTGATTCCCCACGTCTGATTCCCTGCCTGTGATTCCCTGCCTCTTATTCCCCGCCTCTGATTCCCCGCATCTGATTCCCTGCCTCTGAATCCCCACCTTGATTCCCTGCCTCTGATTCCCAACCTCTGATTCCCCTCCTCTGATTCCCCATATCTGATTCCCCACCTCCATTTCCCTGCCTCTGATTCCCCGCCTCTGTTACCCAATATCTGATTCCCCGCCTCTGATTCCCCAACTCTGTTTCTGCACATCTGATTCCCTGCCTCTTATTCCCCACCTCTAATTCCCGGCCTCTGATTCCCGGCCTCTGATACCCTACCTCTGATTCTCCATATCTGATTCCCCGCCTCTGTTTCCCCGCCTCTGATTCCCCGCCTCTGTTTCCCCATATCTGATTCCCCGCCTCTGATTCCCCAACTCTGATTCCCCGCCTCTGATTCCCCAGGTCTGATTCCCCGCCTCTGATTCCACGTGTTTGATTACCTGTCTCTGATTCCCCGCCTCTGCTTCCCCATCTCTGATTCACCGCCTTTGATTCGCCACCTCTGATTCCACATATGTGATTCCCCTCCTCTGTTTCCCCGCCTCTGATTCCCCGCCTCTGATTCCCCATATCTCATTCCCCGCCTCTGATTCCCCGCATCTGATTCCCTGCCTCTGAATCCCCACCTCTGATTCCCTGCCTCTGATTCCCAACCTCTGATTCCCCTCCTCTGATTCCCCATATCTGATTCCCCGCCTCCGTTTCCCTGCCTCTGATTAACCGCCTCTGTTTCCCCATATCTGATTCCCCGCCTCTGATTCCCCAACTCTGATTCCCCGCCTCTGATTCCCCAGCTCTGATTCCCCGCCTCTGATTCCCCGCGTCTGATTCCCAGCCTCTGATTCCCCATGTCTGATTTCCTGCCTCTGATTTCCCGCCTCTGATTCGCCATCTCTGATTCATCGCCTCTGATTCCCCACCTCTGATTCCCCATATCTTATTCCCCAGCTCTGATTCCCCGCCTCTGATCCCCGTGTTTGATTCCCTGCCTCTGATTCCCTGCCTCTGATTCCCAACCTCTGATTCCCCACCTCTGATTCCCCATATGTGATTCCCCGCCTCTGTTTCCCCGCCTCTGATTCCCCGCCTCTGATACCCCATATCTCATTCCCCGCCTCTGATTCCCCATATCTGATTCCCGGACTCTGATTCCCCACATCTGATTCCCGGCCTCTTATTCCCGGCATCTGATTCCCGGCCTCTGATTCCCGGCCTCTGATTCCCCGCTTCTGATTCTGATTCCCTGCCTCTGATTCCCCATCTCTGATTCCGCACATCTGATTCCCTGCCTCTGATTCCCCACTTCTGATTCCCCATATCTGATTCCCCGCCTCTGTTTCCCCGCCTCTGATTCCCCGCCTCTGTTTCCCCATATCTAATTCCCCGCCTCTGATTCCCCAACTCTGATTCCCCGCACTGATTCCCCAGCTCTGAATCCCCACCTCAGATTCCCCGCATCTGATTCCCTGCCTCTGAATCCCCACCTCTGATTCCCTGCCTCTGATTCCCAACCTCTGATTCCCCTCCTCTGATTCCCCATATCTGATTCCCCGCCTCCGTTTCCCTGCCTCTGATTCCCCGCCTCTGTTTCCCCATATCTGATTCCCCGCCTCTGATTCCCCAACTCTGATTCCCCGTCTCTGATTCCCCAGCTCTGATTCCCCGCCTCTGATTCCCCGCGTCTGATTCCCAGCCTCTGATTCCCCATGTCTTATTCCCCACCTCTGATTCGCCATCTCTGATTCATCGCCTCTGATTCCCCACCTCTGATTCCCCATATCTGATTCCCCACCTATGTTTCCCCGCCTCTGATGCCCCGCCTCTGATTCCATGCCTCTGATTCCCAACCTCTGATTCCCCGCCTCTGTTTCCCCGCCTCTGATTCCCTGCCTCTGTTTCCTCATATCTGATTCCCCGCCTCTGATTCCCCAACACTGATTCCCCGCCTCTGATTCCCCAGGTCTGATTTACCACCTCTGATTCCCCGCGTCTGATTCCCCGCCTCTGATTCCCCATCTCTGATTCCCTATCTCTGATTCCCCAATTCTGATTCCCCGCCTTTGATTCCCTGCCTCTGATTCCCAACCTCTGATTCTCGACCTCTAATTCCCCATATCTGATTCCCCGCCTCTGTTTCCCCGCCTCTTATTCCCCGCCTCTGTTTCCCCATATCTGATTCCCGGCCTCTCATTCCCCAGCTCCGATTCCCCGCCTCTGATTCCCCATATCTGATTCCCCGCCGCTGATTCCGCAACTCTGATAGCCCGCCTCTGATTCCCCAGCTCTGATTCCCCGCCTCTGATTCCCCGCGTCTGAATCCCTGCCTCTGATTCCCCACCTCTGATTCACCATCTCTGATTCACCACCTCTGATCCCCCGCCTCTGATTCCCCATGTCTGATTCACCGCCTCTGTTTCCCCACCTCTGATTCCCCGCCTCTGATTCCCCAGCTCTGATTCCCCGCATCTGATTCCCTGCCTCTGAATCCCCACCGCTATTCCCTGCCTCTGATTCCCAACCTCTGATTCCCCTCCTCTTATTCCCCATATCTGATTCCCCGCCTCCATTTCCCTGCCTCTGATACCCCGCCTCTGTTACCCCATATCTGATTCCCCGCCTCTGATTCCACGTGTTTGATTACCTGTCTCTGATTCCCCGCCTCTGCTTCCCCATCTCTGATTCACCGCCTTTGATTCGCCACCTCTGATTCCACATATGTGATTCCCCTCCTCTGTTTCCCCGCCTCTGATTCCCCGCCTCTGATTCCCCATATCTCATTCCCCGCCTCTGATTCCCCGCATCTGATTCCCTGCCTCTGAATCCCCACCTCTGATTCCCTGCCTCTGATTCCCAACCTCTGATTCCCCTCCTCTGATTCCCCATATCTGATTCCCCGCCTCCGTTTCCCTGCCTCTGATTAACCGCCTCTGTTTCCCCATATCTGATTCCCCGCCTCTGATTCCCCAACTCTGATTCCCCGCCTCTGATTCCCCAGCTCTGATTCCCCGCCTCTGATTCCCCGCGTCTGATTCCCAGCCTCTGATTCCCCATGTCTGATTTCCTGCCTCTGATTTCCCGCCTCTGATTCGCCATCTCTGATTCATCGCCTCTGATTCCCCACCTCTGATTACCCATATCTTATTCCCCAGCTCTGATTCCCCGCCTCTGATTCCCCGTGTTTGATTCCCTGCCTCTGATTCCCTGCCTCTGATTCCCAACCTCTGATTCCCCACCTCTGATTCCCCATATGTGATTCCCCGCCTCTGTTTCCCCGCCTCTGATTCCCCGCCTCTGATACCCCATATCTCATTCCCCGCCTCTGATTCCCCATATCTGATTCCCGGACTCTGATTCCCCACATCTGATTCCCGGCCTCTTATTCCCGGCATCTGATTCCCGGCCTCTGATTCCCGGCCTCTGATTCCCCGCTTCTGATTCTGATTCCCTGCCTCTGATTCCCCATCTCTGATTCCGCACATCTGATTCCCTGCCTCTGATTCCCCACTTCTGATTCCCCATATCTGATTCCCCGCCTCTGTTTCCCCGCCTCTGATTCCCCGCCTCTGTTTCCCCATATCTAATTCCCCGCCTCTGATTCCCCAACTCTGATTCCCCGCACTGATTCCCCAGCTCTGAATCCCCACCTCAGATTCCCCGCATCTGATTCCCTGCCTCTGAATCCCCACCTCTGATTCCCTGCCTCTGATTCCCAACCTCTGATTCCCCTCCTCTGATTCCCCATATCTGATTCCCCGCCTCCGTTTCCCTGCCTCTGATTCCCCGCCTCTGTTTCCCCATATCTGATTCCCCGCCTCTGATTCCCCAACTCTGATTCCCCGCCTCTGATTCCCCAGCTCTGATTCCCCGCCTCTGATTCCCCGCGTCTGATTCCCAGCCTCTGATTCCCCATGTCTTATTCCCCACCTCTGATTCGCCATCTCTGATTCATCGCCTCTGATTCCCCACCTCTGATTCCCCATATCTGATTCCCCACCTATGTTTCCCCGCCTCTGATGCCCCGCCTCTGATTCCATGCCTCTGATTCCCAACCTCTGATTCCCCGCCTCTGTTTCCCCGCCTCTGATTCCCTGCCTCTGTTTCCTCATATCTGATTCCCCGCCTCTGATTCCCCAACACTGATTCCCCGCCTCTGATTCCCCAGGTCTGATTTACCACCTCTGATTCCCCGCGTCTGATTCCCCGCCTCTGATTCCCCATCTCTGATTCCCTATCTCTGATTCCCCAATTCTGATTCCCCGCCTTTGATTCCCTGCCTCTGATTCCCAACCTCTGATTCTCGACCTCTAATTCCCCATATCTGATTCCCCGCCTCTGTTTCCCCGCCTCTTATTCCCCGCCTCTGTTTCCCCATATCTGATTCCCGGCCTCTCATTCCCCAGCTCCGATTCCCCGCCTCTGATTCCCCATATCTGATTCCCCGCCGCTGATTCCGCAACTCTGATAGCCCGCCTCTGATTCCCCAGCTCTGATTCCCCGCCTCTGATTCCCCGCGTCTGAATCCCTGCCTCTGATTCCCCACCTCTGATTCACCATCTCTGATTCACCACCTCTGATCCCCCGCCTCTGATTCCCCATGTCTGATTCACCGCCTCTGTTTCCCCACCTCTGATTCCCCGCCTCTGATTCCCCAGCTCTGATTCCCCGCATCTGATTCCCTGCCTCTGAATCCCCACCGCTATTCCCTGCCTCTGATTCCCAACCTCTGATTCCCCTCCTCTTATTCCCCATATCTGATTCCCCGCCTCCATTTCCCTGCCTCTGATACCCCGCCTCTGTTACCCCATATCTGATTCCCCGCCTCTGATTCCCCGCGTCTGATTCCCCGCCTCTGATTCCCCATCTCTGATTCCCTATCTCTGATTCCCCAATTCTGATTCCCCGCCTTTGATTCCCTGCCTCTGATTCCCAACCTCTGATTCCCCATCTCTGATTCACCACCTCTGATCCCCCGCCTCTGATTCCCCATGTCTGATTCACCGCCTCTGTTTCCCCACCTCTGATTCCCCGCCTCTGATTCCCCATATCTGATTCCCCGCCTCTGATTCCCCAACTCTGATTCCCCGCCTGTGATTCGCCAGCTATGTTTCCCCGCCTCTGATTCCCCACGTCTGATTCCCTGCCTGTGATTCCCTGCCTCTTATTCCCCGCCTCTGATTCCCCGCATCTGATTCCCAACCTCTGATTCCCCTCCTCTGATTCCCCATATCTGATTCCCCGCCTCCATTTCCCTGCCTCTGATTCCCCGCCTCTGCTACCCCATATCTGATTCCCCGCCTCTGATTCCCCAACTCTGATTCTGCACATCTGATTCCCTGCCTCTTATTCCCCACCTCAAATTCCCGGCCTCTGATTCCCAGCCTCTGATTCCCCACCTCTGATTCTCCATATCTGATTCGCCGCCTCTGTTTCCCCGCCTCTGATTCCCCGCCTCTGTTTCCCCATATCTGATTCCCCGCCTCTGATTCCCCAACTCTGATTCCCCGCCTCTGATTCCCCAGGTCTGATTCCCCGCCTCTGATTCCACGTGTTTGATTACCTGCCTCTGATTCCCCGCCTCTGCTTCCCCATCTCTGATTCACCGCCTTTGATTCGCCACCACTGATTCCCCATATGTGATTCCCCGCCTCTGTTTCCCCGCCTCTGATTCCCCGCCTCTGATTCCCCATATCTCATTCCCCGCCTCTGATTCCCCGCATCTGATTCTCTGCCTCTGAATCCCCACCTCTGATTCCCTGCCTCTGATTCCCCACCTCTGATTCCCGGCCTCTGATTCCCGGCCTCTGATTCCCGACCTCTCATTCCCGGCCTCTGATTCCCGGCCTCTGATTCCCCGCCTCTGATTCCCCGACTCTGATTCCCTGCCTCTGATTCCCCATCTCTGATTCTGCACATCTGATTCCCTGCCTCTTATTCCCCACCTCTGATTCCCGGCCTCTGATTCCCGGCCTCTGATTACCGGCCTCTCATTCCCGGCCTCTCATTCCCGGCCTCTCATTCCCGGCCTCTGATTCCCCGCCTCTGATTCCCCGCCTCTGTTTCCCTGCCTCTGATTCCCCTTCTCTGATTCCGCACATCTGATTCCCTGCCTCTGATTCCCTGCCTCTGATTCCCTGCCTCTGATTCCCTGCCTCTGATTCCCAACCTCTGATTCCCCACCTCTGATTCCCCATATCTGATTCCCCGCCTCTGTATCCCCGCCTCTGATTTCCCGCCTCTGTTTCCCCATATCTGATTCGCCGCCTCTGATTCCCCAACTTTGATTCCCCACCTCTGATCCCCAGCTCTGATTCCCCGCCTCTGATTCCCCGTGTTTGATTCCCTGCCTCTGATTCCCTGCCTCTGATTCCCAACCTCTGATTCCCCACCTCTGATTCCCCATATCTGATTCCCCGCCTCTGTTTCCCCGCCTCTGATTCCCCTCCTCTGTTTCCCCATATCTGATTCCCCGCCTTTGATTCGCCACCTCTGATTCCCCATATGTGATTCCCCGCCTCTGTTTCCCCGCCTCTGATTCCCCGCCTCTGATACCCCATATCTCATTCCCCGCCTCTGATTCCCCATATCTGATTCCCGGACTCTGATTCCCCACATCTGATTCCCGGCCTCTTATTCCCGGCATCTGATTCCCGGCCTCTGATTCCCGGCCTCTGATTCCCCGCTTCTGATTCTGATTCCCTGCCTCTGATTCCCCATCTCTGATTCCGCACATCTGATTCCCTGCCTCTGATTCCCCACTTCTGATTCCCCATATCTGATTCCCCGCCTCTGTTTCCCCTCCTCTGATTCCCCGCCTCTGTTTCCCCATATCTAATTCCCCGCCTCTGATTCCCCAACTCTGATTCCCCGCACTGATTCCCCAGCTCTGAATCCCCACCTCAGATTCCCCGCATCTGATTCCCTGCCTCTGAATCCCCACCTCTGATTCCCTGCCTCTGATTCCCAACCTCTGATTCCCCTCCTCTGATTCCCCATATCTGATTCCCCGCCTCCGTTTCCCTGCCTCTGATTCCCCGCCTCTGTTTCCCCATATCTGATTCCCCGCCTCTGATTCCCCAACTCTGATTCCCCGCCTCTGATTCCCCAGCTCTGATTCCCCGCCTCTGATTCCCCGCGTCTGATTCCCAGCCTCTGATTCCCCATGTCTTATTCCCCACCTCTGATTCGCCATCTCTGATTCATCGCCTCTGATTCCCCACCTCTGATTCCCCATATCTGATTCCCCACCTATGTTTCCCCGCCTCTGATGCCCCGCCTCTGATTCCATGCCTCTGATTCCCAACCTCTGATTCCCCGCCTCTGTTTCCCCGCCTCTGATTCCCTGCCTCTGTTTCCTCATATCTGATTCCCCGCCTCTGATTCCCCAACACTGATTCCCCACCTCTGATTCCCCATCTCTGATTCCCTATCTCTGATTCCCCAATTCTGATTCCCCGCCTTTGATTCCCTGCCTCTGATTCCCAACCTCTGATTCCCCACCTCTGATTCCCCATATCTGATTCCCCGCCTCTGTTTCCCCGCCTCTTATTCCCCGCCTCTGTTTCCCCATATCTGATTCCCGGCCTCTCATTCCCCAGCTCCGATTCCCCGCCTCTGATTCCCCATATCTGATTCCCCGCCGCTGATTCCCCAACTCTGATAGCCCGCCTCTGATTCCCCAGCTCTGATTCCCCGCCACTGATTCCCCGCGTCTGAATCCCTGCCTCTGATTCCCCGCCTCTGATTCACCATCTCTGATTCACCACCTGTGATCCCCCGCCTCTGATTCCCCATGTCTGATTCACCGCCTGTTTCCCCACCTCTGATTCGCCGCCTCTGATTCCCCAGCTCTGATTCCCCGCATCTGATTCCCTGCCTCTGAATCCCCACCGCTATTCCCTGCCTCTGATTCCCAACCTCTGATTCCCCTCCTCTGATTCCCCATATCTGATTCCCCGCCTCCATTTCCCTGCCTCTGATTCCCCGCCTCTTTTACCCCATATCTGATTCCCCGCCTCTGATTCCCCAACTCTGATTCTGCACATCTGATTCCCTGCCTCTTATTCCCCACCTCTAATTCCCGGCCTCTGATTCCCGGCCTCTGATTCCCCACCTCTGATTCTCCATATCTGATTCCCCGCCTCTGTTTCCCCGCCTCTGATTCCCCACCTCTGTTTCCCCATATCTGATTCCCCGCATATGATTCCCCACGTCTGATTCCCTGCCTGTGATTCCCTGCCTCTTATTCCCCGCCTCTGATTCCCCGCATCTGATTCCCTGCCTCTTAATCCCCACCTTGATTCCCTGCCTCTGATTCCCAACCTCTGATTCCCCTCCTCTGATTCCCCATATCTGATTCCCCACCTCCATTTCCCTGCCTCTGATTCCCCGCCTCTGTTACCCAATATCTGATTCCCCGCCTCTGATTCCCCAACTCTGTTTCTGCACATCTGATTCCCTGCCTCTTATTCCCCACCTCTAATTCCCGGCCTCTGATTCCCGGCCTCTGATACCCTACCTCTGATTCTCCATATCTGATTCCCCGCCTCTGTTTCCCCGCCTCTGATTCCCCGCCTCTGTTTCCCCATATCTGATTCCCCGCCTCTGATTCCCCAACTCTGATTCCCCGCCTCTGATTCCCCAGGTCTGATTCCCCGCCTCTGATTCCACGTGTTTGATTACCTGTCTCTGATTCCCCGCCTCTGCTTCCCCATCTCTGATTCACCGCCTTTGATTCGCCACCTCTGATTCCCCATATGTGATTCCCCTCCTCTGTTTCCCCGCCTCTGATTCCCCGCCTCTGATTCCCCATATCTCATTCCCCGCCTCTGATTCCCCGCATCTGATTCCCTGCCTCTGAATCCCCACCTCTGATTCCCTGCCTCTGATTCCCAACCTCTGATTCCCCTCCTCTGATTCCCCATATCTGATTCCCCGCCTCCGTTTCCCTGCCTCTGATTAACCGCCTCTGTTTCCCCATATCTGATTCCCCGCCTCTGATTCCCCAACTCTGATTCCCCGCCTCTGATTCCCCAGCTCTGATTCCCCGCCTCTGATTCCCCGCGTCTGATTCCCAGCCTCTGATTCCCCATGTCTGATTTCCTGCCTCTGATTTCCCGCCTCTGATTCGCCATCTCTGATTCATCGCCTCTGATTCCCCACCTCTGATTCCCCATATCTTATTCCCCACCTATGTTTCCCCGCCTCTGATTGCCCGCCTCTGATTCCCCATCTCTGATTCCCGGACTCTGATTCCCCACCTCTGATTCCCTATCTCTGATTCCACACATCCGATTCCCTGCCTCTGATTCCCCGCCTCTGATGCCCCGCCTCTGATTCCCAATCTCTGATTCCCCTCCTCTGATTCCCCATATCTGATTCCCCGCCTCCGTTTCCCTGCCTCTGATTCCCCGCCTCTGTTTCCCCATATCTGATTCCCCGCCTCTGATTCCCCAACTCTGATTCCCCGCCTTTGATTCCCCAGCTCTGATTCCCCGCCTCTGATTCCCCGCGTCTGATTCCCAGCCTCTGATTCCCCATGTTTGATTTCCTGCCTCTGATTCCCCGCCTCTGATTCGCCATCTCTGATTCATCCCCTCTGATTCCCCACCTCTGATTCCCCATATCTTATTCCCCACCTATGTTTCCCCGCCTCTGATTCCCCGCCTCTGATTCCCCATCTCTGATTCCCAGACTCTGATTCCCCACCTCTGATTCCCTATCTCTGATTCTGCACATCCGATTCCCTGCCTCTGATTCCCCGCCTCTGATTCCCCACCTCTGATTCCCCACCTCTGATTCCCCATATCTGATTCCCCGCCTCTGTTTCCCCGCCTCTGATTCCCTGCCTCTGTTTCCTCATATCTGATTCCCCGCCTCTGATTCCCCAACACTGATTCCCCGCCTCTGATTCCCCAGCTCTGATTCACCACCTCTGATTCCCCGCGTCTGATTCCCCGCTTCTGATTCCCGGCCTCTTATTCCCCACCTCTGATTCACGGCCTCTGATTCCCGGCCTCTGATTCCCGAACTCTCATTCCCGGCCTCTGATTCCCGGCCTCTGATTCCCCGCCTCTGATTCCCCGCCTCTGATTCCCTGCCTCTGATTCCCCATCTCTGATTCTGCACATCTGATTCCCTGCCTCTGATTCCCCGCCTCTGATTCCCTGCCTCTGATTCCCTGCCTCTGATTCCCAACCTCTGATTCCCCACCTCTGATTCCCCATATCTGATTCCCCGCCTCTGTTTCCCCGCCTCTGATTCCCCGCCTCTGTTTCCCCATATCTGATTCCCCGTCTCTGATTCCCCAACTCTGATTCCCCACCTCTGATCCCCAGCTCTGATTCCCCGCCTCTGATTCCCCGTGTTTGATTCCCTGCCTCTGATTCCCTGCCTCTGATTCCCAACCTCTGATACCCCACCTCTGATTCCCCATATCTGATTCCCCGCCTCTGTTTCCCTGCCTCTGATTCCCCGCCTCTGTTTCCCCATATCTGATTCCCCGCCTTTGATTTGCCACCTCAGATTCCCCATATGTGATTCCCCGCCTCTGTTTCCCCGCATCTGATTCCCCGCCTCTGATTCCCCATATCTCATTCCCCGCCTCTGATTCCCCATATCTGATTCCCTGACTCTGATTCCCCACCTCTGATTCCCGGCCTCTTTTTCCCGGCATCTGATTCCCGGCATCTGATTCTCGGCCTCTGATTCCCGGCCTCTGATTCCCCGCTTCTGATTCTGATTCCCTGCCTCTGATTCCCCATCCCTGATTCCGCACATCTGATTCCCTGCCTCTCATTCCCCACTTCTGATTCCCCATATCTGATTCCCCGCCTCTGTTTCCCCGCCTCTGATTCACCGCCTCTGTTTCCCCATATCTAATTCCCCGCCTCTGATTCCCCAACTCTTATTCCCCGCACTGATTCCCCAGCTCTGAATCCCGGCCTCTTTTTCCCGGCATCTGATTCCCGGCATCTGATTCTCGGCCTCTGATTCCCGGCCTCTGATTCCCCGCTTCTGATTCTGATTCCCTGCCTCTGATTCCCCACTTCTGATTCCCCATATCTGATTCCCCGCCTCTGTTTCCCCGCCTCTGATTCACCGCCTCTGTTTCCCCATATCTAATTCCCCGCCTCTGATTCCCCAACTCTTATTCCCCGCACTGATTCCCCAGCTCTGAATCCCCGCCTCAGATTCCCCGCATCTGATTCCCTGCCTCTAAATCCCCACCTCTGATTCCCTGCCTCTGATTCCCAACCTCTGATTCACCTCCTCTGATTCCCCATATCTGATTCCCCGCCTCCGTTTCCCTGCCTCTCATTCCCCGCCTCTGTTTCCCCATATCTGATTCCCCGCCTCTGATTCCCCAACTCTGATTCCCCGCCTCTCATTCCCCAGCTCTGATTCCCCGCCTCTGATTCCCCGCGTCTGATTCCCAGCCTCTGATTCCCCATGTCTTATTCCCCGCCTCTGATTCGCCATCTCTGATTCATCGCCTCTGATTCCCCACCTCTGATTCCCCATATCTGATTCCCCTCCTATGTTTCCCCGCCTCTGATGCCCCACCTCTGATTCCATGCCTCTGATTCCCAACCTCTGATTCCCCACCTCTGATTCCCCATATCTGATTCCCCGCCTCTGTTTCCCCGCCTCTGATTCCCTGCCTCTGTTTCCTCATATCTGATTCCCCGCCTCTGATTCCCCAACACTGATTCCCCGCCTCTGATTCCCCAGCTCTGATTCACCACCTCTGATTCCCCGCGTCTGATTCCCCGCCTCTGATTCCCCATCTCTGATTCCCTATCTCTGATTCCCCAATTCTGATTCCCCGCCTTTGATTCCCTGCCTCTGAATCCTAACCTCTGATTCCCCACCTCTGATTCCCCGCCACTGTTTCCCCGCCTCTTATTCCCAGCCTCTGTTTCCCCATATCTGATTCCCGGCCTCTCATTCCCCAGCTCTGATTCCCCGCCTCTGATTCCCCATATCTGATTCCGCGCCGCTGATTCCCCAACTCTGATAGCCCGTCTCTGATTCCCCAGCTCTGATTCCCTGCCTCTGATTCCCCGCGTCTGAACCCCTGCCTCTGATTCCCCGCCTCTGATTCCCCATCTCTGATTCACCACCTCTGATCCCCCGCCTCTGATTCCCCATGTCTGATTCACCGCCTCTGTTTCCCCACCTCTGATTCCCCGCCTCTGATTCCCCATATCTGATTCCCCGCCTCTGATTCCCTGCCTCTTATTCCCCGCCTCTGATTCCCCGCATCTGATTCCCAACCTCTGATTCCCCTCCTCTGATTCCCCATATCTGATTCCCCGCCTCCATTTCCCTGCCTCTGATTCCCCGCCTCTGATTCCCCAACTCTGATTCCCCGCCTGTGATTCGCCAGCTATGATTCCCCGCATCTGATTCCCCACGTCTGATTCCCTGCCTGTGATTCCCTGCCTCTTATTCCCCGCCTCTGATTCCCCGCCTCTGATTCCCCGCATCTGATTCCCTGCCTCTGAATCCCCACCTCTGATTCCCTGCCTCTGATTCCCAACCTCTGATTCCCCTCCTCTGATTCCCCATATCTGATTCCCCACCTCCATTTCCCTGCCTCTGATTCCCCGCCTCTGTTACCCAATATCTGATTCCCCGCCTCTGATTCCCCAACTCTGATTCTGCACATCTGATTCCCTGCCTCTTATTCCCCACCTCTAATTCCCGGCCTCTGATTCCCGGCCTCTGATTCCCCACCTCTGATTCCCCATATCTGATTCCCGGACTCTGATTCCCCACCTCTGATTCCCGGCATCTTATTCCCGGCATCTGATTCCCGGCCTCTGATTCCCGGCCTCTGATTCCCCGCTTCTGATTCTGATTCCCTGCCTCTGATTCCCCATCTCTGATTCCGCACATCTGATTCCCTGCCTCTGATTCCCCACTTCTGATTCCCCATATCTGATTCCCCGCCTCTGTTTCCCCGCCTCTGATTCCCCGCCACTGTTTCCCCATATCTAATTCCTCGCATCTGATTCCCCAACTCTGATTCCCCGCACTGATTCCCCAACTCTGACTCCCCGCCTGTGATTCGCCAGCTATGATTCCCCGCATCTGATTCCACACGTCTGATTCCCTGCCTGTGATTCCCTGCCTCTTATTCCCCGCCTCTGATTCCCCGCCTCTGATTCCCCGCATCTGATTCCCTGCCTCTGAATCCCCACCTCTGATTCCCTGCCTCTGATTCCCAACCTCTGATTCCCCTCCTCTGATTCCCCATATCTGATTCCCCACCTCCATTTCCCTGCCTCTGATTCCCCGCCTCTGTTACCCAATATCTGATTCCCCGCCTCTGATTCCCCGCTTCTGATTCTGATTCCCTGCCTCTGATTCCCCATCTCTGATTCCGCACATCTGATTCCCTGCCTCTGATTCCCCACTTCTGATTCCCCATATCTGATTCCCCTCCTCTGTTTCCCCGCCTCTGATTCCCCGCCACTGTTTCCCCATATCTAATTCCTCGCATCTGATTCCCCAACTCTGATTCCCCGCACTGATTCCCCAGCTCTGAATCCCCGCCTCAGATTCCCCGCATCTGATTCCCTGCCTCTGAATCCCCACCTCTGATTCCCTGCCTCTGATTCCCAACCTCTGATTCCCCTCTTCTGATTCCCCATATCTGATTCCCCCCCTCCGTTTCCCTGCCTCTGATTCCCCGCCTCTGTTTCCCCATATCTGATTCCCCGCCTCTGATTCCCCAACTCTGATTCATCGCCTCTGATTCCCCACCTCTGATTCCCCGCCTCTGATTCCCCGCGTCTGATTCCCAGCCTCTGATTCCCCATGTCTTATTCCCCGCCTCTGATTCGCCATCTCTGATTCATCGCCTCTGATTCCCCACCTCTGATTCCCCATATCTGATTCCCCACCTATGTTTCCCCGCCTCTGATGCCCCACCTCTGATTCCATGCCTCTGATTCCCAACCTCTGATTCCCCACCTCTGATTCCCCATATCTGATTCCCCGCCTCTGTTTCCGCGCCTCTGATTCCCTGCCTCTGTTTCCTCATATCTGATTCCCCGCCTCTGATTCCCCAACACTGATTCCCCGCCTCTGATTCCCCAGGTCTGATTCACCACCTCTGATTCCCCGCGTCTGATTCCCCGCCTCTGATTCCCCATCTCTGATTCCCTATCTCTGATTCCCCAATTCTGATTCCCCGCCTTTGATTCCCTGCCTCTGATTCCCAACCTCTGATTCCCCACCTCTGATATCCCATATCTGATTCCCCGCCTCTGTTTCCCCGCCTCTTATTCCCCGCCTCTGTTTCCCCATATCTGATTCCCGGCCTCTCATTCCCCAGCTCTGATTCCCCGCCTCTGATTCCCCATATCTGATTCCCCGCCGCTGATTCCCCAACTCAGATAGCCCGCCTCTGATTCCCCAGCTCTGATTCCCCGCCTCTGATTCCCCGCGTCTGAATCCCTGCCTCTGATTCCCCGCCTCTGATTCCCCATCTCTGATTCACCACCTCTGATCCCCCGCCTCTGATTCCCCATGTCTGATTCACCGCCTCTGTTTCCCCATCTCTGATTCCCCGCCTCTGATTCCCCATATCTGATTCCCCGCCTCTGATTCCCCAACTCTGATTCGCCGCCTGTGATTCGCCAGCTATGATTCCCCACGTCTGATTCCCTGCCTGTGATTCCCTGCCTCTTATTCCCCGCCTCTGATTCCCCGCATCTGATTCCCTGCCTCTGAATCCCCACCTCTGATTCCCTGCCTCTGATTCCCAACCTCTTATTCCCCTCCTCTGATTCCCCATATCTGATTCCCCACCTCCATTTCCCTGCCTCTGAATCCCCACCTCTGATTCCCTGCCTCTGATTCCCAACCTCTGATTCTCCACCTCTAATTCCCCATATCTGATTCCCCGCCTCTGTTTCCCCGCCTCTTATTCCCCGCCTCTGTTTCCCCATATCTGATTCCCGGCCTCTCATTCCCCAGCTCCGATTCCCCGCCTCTGATTCCCCATATCTGATTCCCCGCCGCTGATTCCCCAACTCTGATAGCCCGCCTCTGATTCCCCAGCTCTGATTCCCCGCCTCTGATTCCCCGCGTCTGAATCCCTGCCTCTGATTCCCCGCCTCTGATTCACCATCTCTGATTCACCACCTCTGATCCCCCGCCTCTGATTCCCCATGTCTGATTCACCGCCTCTGTTTCCCCACCTCTGATTCCCCGCCTCTGATTCCCCAGCTCTGATTCCCCGCATCTGATTCCCTGCCTCTGAATCCCCACCGCTATTCCCTGCCTCTGATTCCCAACCTCTGATTCCCCTCCTCTTATTCCCCATATCTGATTCCCCGCCTCCATTTCCCTGCCTCTGATACCCCGCCTCTGTTACCCCATATGTGATTCCCCGCCTCTGATTCCCCGCGTCTGATTCCCCGCCTCTAATTCCCCATCTCTGATTCCCTATCTCTGATTCCCCAATTCTGATTCCCCGCCTTTGATTCCCTGCCTCTGATTCCCAACCTCTGATTCCCCACCTCTGATTCCCCATATCTGATTCCCCGCCTCTGTTTCCCCGCCTCTTATTCCCCACCTCTGTTTCCCCATATCTGATTCCCGGCCTCTCATTCCCCAGCTCTGATTCCCCTCCTCTGATTCCCCATATCTGATTCCCCGCCGCTGATTCCCAAACTCTGATTCCCCAGCTCTGATTCCCCGCCTCTGATTCCCCGCGTCTGAATCCCTGCCTCTGATTCCCCGCCTCTGATTCCCCATCTCTGATTCACCACCTCTGATCCCCCGCCTCTCATTCCCCAGCTCTGATTCCCCGCCTCTGATTCCCCATATCTGATTCCGCGCCGCTGATTCCCCAACTCTGATAGCCCGTCTCTGATTCCCCAGCTCTGATTCCCTGTGTCTGATTCCCCGCGTCTGAACCCCTGCCTCTGATTCCCCGCCTCTGATTCCCCATCTCTGATTCACCACCTCTGATCCCCCGCCTCTGATTCCCCATGTCTGATTCACCGCCTCTGTTTCCCCACCTCTGATTCCCCGCCTCTGATTCCCCATATCTGATTCCCCGCCTCTGATTCCCTGCCTCTTATTCCCCGCCTCTGATTCCCCGCATCTGATTCCCAACCTCTGATTCCCCTCCTCTGATTCCCCATATCTGATTCCCCGCCTCCATTTCCCTGCCTCTGATTCCCCGCCTCTGATTCCCCAACTCTGATTCCCCGCCTGTGATTCGCCAGCTATGATTCCCCGCATCTGATTCCCCACGTCTGATTCCCTGCCTGTGATTCCCTGCCTCTTATTCCCCGCCTCTGATTCCCCGCCTCTGATTCCCCGCATCTGATTCCCTGCCTCTGAATCCCCACCTCTGATTCCCTGCCTCTGATTCCCAACCTCTGATTCCCCTCCTCTGATTCCCCATATCTGATTCCCCACCTCCATTTCCCTGCCTCTGATTCCCCGCCTCTGTTACCCAATATCTGATTCCCCGCCTCTGATTCCCCAACTCTGATTCTGCACATCTGATTCCCTGCCTCTTATTCCCCACCTCTAATTCCCGGCCTCTGATTCCCGGCCTCTGATTCCCCACCTCTGATTCCCCATATCTGATTCCCGGACTCTGATTCCCCACCTCTGATTCCCGGCATCTTATTCCCGGCATCTGATTCCCGGCCTCTGATTCCCGGCCTCTGATTCCCCGCTTCTGATTCTGATTCCCTGCCTCTGATTCCCCATCTCTGATTCCGCACATCTGATTCCCTGCCTCTGATTCCCCACTTCTGATTCCCCATATCTGATTCCCCGCCTCTGTTTCCCCGCCTCTGATTCCCCGCCACTGTTTCCCCATATCTAATTCCTCGCATCTGATTCCCCAACTCTGATTCCCCGCACTGATTCCCCAACTCTGACTCCCCGCCTGTGATTCGCCAGCTATGATTCCCCGCATCTGATTCCACACGTCTGATTCCCTGCCTGTGATTCCCTGCCTCTTATTCCCCGCCTCTGATTCCCCGCCTCTGATTCCCCGCATCTGATTCCCTGCCTCTGAATCCCCACCTCTGATTCCCTGCCTCTGATTCCCAACCTCTGATTCCCCTCCTCTGATTCCCCATATCTGATTCCCCACCTCCATTTCCCTGCCTCTGATTCCCCGCCTCTGTTACCCAATATCTGATTCCCCGCCTCTGATTCCCCGCTTCTGATTCTGATTCCCTGCCTCTGATTCCCCATCTCTGATTCCGCACATCTGATTCCCTGCCTCTGATTCCCCACTTCTGATTCCCCATATCTGATTCCCCTCCTCTGTTTCCCCGCCTCTGATTCCCCGCCACTGTTTCCCCATATCTAATTCCTCGCATCTGATTCCCCAACTCTGATTCCCCGCACTGATTCCCCAGCTCTGAATCCCCGCTTCAGATTCCCCGCATCTGATTCCCTGCCTCTGAATCCCCACCTCTGATTCCCTGCCTCTGATTCCCAACCTCTGATTCCCCTCTTCTGATTCCCCATATCTGATTCCCCCCCTCCGTTTCCCTGCCTCTGATTCCCCGCCTCTGTTTCCCCATATCTGATTCCCCGCCTCTGATTCCCCAACTCTGATTCATCGCCTCTGATTCCCCACCTCTGATTCCCCGCCTCTGATTCCCCGCGTCTGATTCCCAGCCTCTGATTCCCCATGTCTTATTCCCCGCCTCTGATTCGCCATCTCTGATTCATCGCCTCTGATTCCCCACCTCTGATTCCCCATATCTGATTCCCCACCTATGTTTCCCCGCCTCTGATGCCCCACCTCTGATTCCATGCCTCTGATTCCCAACCTCTGATTCCCCACCTCTGATTCCCCATATCTGATTCCCCGCCTCTGTTTCCGCGCCTCTGATTCCCTGCCTCTGTTTCCTCATATCTGATTCCCCGCCTCTGATTCCCCAACACTGATTCCCCGCCTCTGATTCCCCAGGTCTGATTCACCACCTCTGATTCCCCGCGTCTGATTCCCCGCCTCTGATTCCCCATCTCTGATTCCCTATCTCTGATTCCCCAATTCTGATTCCCCGCCTTTGATTCCCTGCCTCTGATTCCCAACCTCTGATTCCCCACCTCTGATATCCCATATCTGATTCCCCGCCTCTGTTTCCCCGCCTCTTATTCCCCGCCTCTGTTTCCCCATATCTGATTCCCGGCCTCTCATTCCCCAGCTCTGATTCCCCGCCTCTGATTCCCCATATCTGATTCCCCGCCGCTGATTCCCCAACTCAGATAGCCCGCCTCTGATTCCCCAGCTCTGATTCCCCGCCTCTGATTCCCCGCGTCTGAATCCCTGCCTCTGATTCCCCGCCTCTGATTCCCCATCTCTGATTCACCACCTCTGATCCCCCGCCTCTGATTCCCCATGTCTGATTCACCGCCTCTGTTTCCCCATCTCTGATTCCCCGCCTCTGATTCCCCATATCTGATTCCCCGCCTCTGATTCCCCAACTCTGATTCGCCGCCTGTGATTCGCCAGCTATGATTCCCCACGTCTGATTCCCTGCCTGTGATTCCCTGCCTCTTATTCCCCGCCTCTGATTCCCCGCATCTGATTCCCTGCCTCTGAATCCCCACCTCTGATTCCCTGCCTCTGATTCCCAACCTCTTATTCCCCTCCTCTGATTCCCCATATCTGATTCCCCACCTCCATTTCCCTGCCTCTGAATCCCCACCTCTGATTCCCTGCCTCTGATTCCCAACCTCTGATTCTCCACCTCTAATTCCCCATATCTGATTCCCCGCCTCTGTTTCCCCGCCTCTTATTCCCCGCCTCTGTTTCCCCATATCTGATTCCCGGCCTCTCATTCCCCAGCTCCGATTCCCCGCCTCTGATTCCCCATATCTGATTCCCCGCCGCTGATTCCCCAACTCTGATAGCCCGCCTCTGATTCCCCAGCTCTGATTCCCCGCCTCTGATTCCCCGCGTCTGAATCCCTGCCTCTGATTCCCCGCCTCTGATTCACCATCTCTGATTCACCACCTCTGATCCCCCGCCTCTGATTCCCCATGTCTGATTCACCGCCTCTGTTTCCCCACCTCTGATTCCCCGCCTCTGATTCCCCAGCTCTGATTCCCCGCATCTGATTCCCTGCCTCTGAATCCCCACCGCTATTCCCTGCCTCTGATTCCCAACCTCTGATTCCCCTCCTCTTATTCCCCATATCTGATTCCCCGCCTCCATTTCCCTGCCTCTGATACCCCGCCTCTGTTACCCCATATGTGATTCCCCGCCTCTGATTCCCCGCGTCTGATTCCCCGCCTCTAATTCCCCATCTCTGATTCCCTATCTCTGATTCCCCAATTCTGATTCCCCGCCTTTGATTCCCTGCCTCTGATTCCCAACCTCTGATTCCCCACCTCTGATTCCCCATATCTGATTCCCCGCCTCTGTTTCCCCGCCTCTTATTCCCCACCTCTGTTTCCCCATATCTGATTCCCGGCCTCTCATTCCCCAGCTCTGATTCCCCTCCTCTGATTCCCCATATCTGATTCCCCGCCGCTGATTCCCAAACTCTGATTCCCCAGCTCTGATTCCCCGCCTCTGATTCCCCGCGTCTGAATCCCTGCCTCTGATTCCCCGCCTCTGATTCCCCATCTCTGATTCACCACCTCTGATCCCCCGCCTCTGATTCCCCATATCTGATTCCCCGCCTCTGATTCCCCAACTCTGATTCCCCGCCTGTGATTCGCCAGCTATGATTCCCCGCCTCTGATTCCCCACGTCTGATTCCCTGCCTGTGATTCCCTGCCTCTTATTCCCCGCCTCTGATTCCCCGCATCTGATTCCCCGCCTCCATTTCCCTGCCTCTGATTCCCAGCCTCTGCTACCACATATCTGATTCCCCGCCTCTGATTCCCCAACTCTGATTCTGCACATCTGATTCCCTGCCTCTTATTCCCCACCTCAAATTCCCGGCCTCTGATTCCCAGCCTCTGATTCCCCACCTCTGATTCTCCATATCTGATTCGCCGCCTCTGTTTCCCCGCCTCTGATTCCCCGCCTCTGTTTCCCCATATCTGATTCCCCGCCTCTGATTCCCCAACTCTGATTCCCCGCCTCTGATTCCCCAGGTCTGATTCCCCGCCTCTGATTCCTCGTGTTTGATTACCTGCCTCTGATTCCCCGCCTCTGCTTCCCCATCTCTGATTCACCGCCTTTGATTCGCCACGACTGATTCCCCATATGTGATTCCCCGCCTCTGTTTCCCCGCCTCTGATTCCCCGCCTCTGATTCCCCATATCTCATTCCCCGCCTCTGATTCCCCGCATCTGATTCCCTGCCTCTGAATCCCCACCTCTGATTCCCTGCCTCTGATTCCCCACCTCTGATTCCCGGCCTCTGATTCCCGGCCTCTGATTCCCGACCTCTCATTCCCGGCCTCTGATTCCCGGCCTCTGATTCCCCGCCTCTGATTCCCCGACTCTGATTCCCTGCCTCTGATTCCCCATCTCTGATTCTGCACATCTGATTCCCTGCCTCTTATTCCCCACCTCTGATTCCCGGCCTCTGATTCCCGGCCTCTGATTCCCGGCCTCTCATTCCCGGCCTCTCATTCCCGGCCTCTCATTCCCGGCCTCTGATTCCCCGCCTCTGATTCCCCGCCTCTGTTTCCCTGCCTCTGATTCTCCTTCTCTGATTCCGCACATCTGATTCCCTGCCTCTGATTCCCTGCCTCTGATTCCCTTCCTCTGATTCCCTGCCTCTGATTCCCAACCTCTGATTCCCCACCTCTGATTCCCCATATCTGATTCCCCGCCTCTGTATCCCCGCCTCTGATTTCCCGCCTCTGTTTCCCCATATCTGATTCGCCGCCTCTGATTCCCCAACTTTTATTCCCCACCTCTGATCCCCAGCTCTGATTCCCCGCCTCTGATTCCCCGTGTTTGATTCCCTGCCTCTGATTCCCTGCCTCTGATTCCCAACCTCTGATTCCCCACCTCTGATTCCCCATATCTGATTCCCCGCCTCTGTTTCCCCGCCTCTGATTCCCCTCCTCTGTTTCCCCATATCTGATTCCCCGCCTTTGATTCGCCACCTCTGATTCCCCATATGTGATTCCCCGCCTCTGTTTCCCCGCCTCTGATTCCCCGCCTCTGATACCCCATATCTCATTCCCCGCCTCTGATTCCCCATATCTGATTCCCGGACTCTGATTCCCCACATCTGATTCCCGGCCTCTTATTCCCGGCATCTGATTCCCGGCCTCTGATTCCCGGCCTCTGATTCCCCGCTTCTGATTCTGATTCCCTGCCTCTGATTCCCCATCTCTGATTCCGCACATCTGATTCCCTGCCTCTGATTCCCCACTTCTGATTCCCCATATCTGATTCCCCGCCTCTGTTTCCCCGCCTCTGATTCCCCGCCTCTGTTTCCCCATATCTAATTCCCCGCCTCTGATTCCCAACTCTGATTCCCCGCACTGATTCCCCAGCTCTGAATCCCCACCTCAGATTCCCCGCATCTGATTCCCTGCCTCTGAATCCCCACCTCTGATTCCCTGCCTCTGATTCCCAACCTCTGATTCCCCTCCTCTGATTCCCCATATCTGATTCCCCGCCTCCGTTTCCCTGCCTCTGATTCCCCGCCTCTGTTTCCCCATATCTGATTCCCCGCCTCTGATTCCCCAACTCTGATTCCCCGCCTCTGATTCCCCAGCTCTGATTCCCCGCCTCTGATTCCCCGCGTCTGATTCCCAGCCTCTGATTCCCCATGTCTTATTCCCCACCTCTGATTCGCCATCTCTGATTCATCGCCTCTGATTCCCCACCTCTGATTCCCCATATCTGATTCCCCACCTATGTTTCCCCGCCTCTGATGCCCCGCCTCTGATTCCATGCCTCTGATTCCCAACCTCTGATTCCCCGCCTCTGTTTCCCCGCCTCTGATTCCCTGCCTCTGTTTCCTCATATCTGATTCCCCGCCTCTGATTCCCCAACACTGATTCCCCGCCTCTGATTCCCCATCTCTGATTCCCTATCTCTGATTCCCCAATTCTGATTCCCCGCCTTTGATTCCCTGCCTCTGATTCCCAACCTCTGATTCTCCACCTCTAATTCCCCATATCTGATTCCCCGCCTCTGTTTCCCCGCCTCTTATTCCCCGCCTCTGTTTCCCCATATCTGATTCCCGGCCTCTCATTCCCCAGCTCCGATTCCCCGCCTCTGATTCCCCATATCTGATTCCCCGCCGCTGATTCCCCAACTCTGATAGCCCGCCTCTGATTCCCCAGCTCTGATTCCCCACCACTGATTCCCCGCATCTGAATCCCTGCCTCTGATTCCCCGCCTCTGATTCACCATCTCTGATTCACCACCTGTGATCCCCCGCCTCTGATTCCCCATGTCTGATTCACCGCCTCTGTTTCCCCACCTCTGATTCGCCGCCTCTGATTCCCCAGCTCTGATTCCCCGCATCTGATTCCCTGCCTCTGAATCCCCACCGCTATTCCCTGCCTCTGATTCCCAACCTCTGATTCCCCTCCTCTGATTCCCCATATCTGATTCCCCGCCTCCATTTCCCTGCCTCTGATTCCCCGCCTCTGTTACCCCATATCTGATTCCCCGCCTCTGATTCCCCAACTCTGATTCTGCACATCTGATTCCCTGCCTCTTATTCCCCACCTCTAATTCCCGGCCTCTGATTCCCGGCCTCTGATTCCCCACCTCTGATTCTCCATATCTGATTCCCCGCCTCTGTTTCCCCGCCTCTGATTCCCCACCTCTGTTTCCCCATATCTGATTCCCCGCATCTGATTCCCCACGTCTGATTCCCTGCCTGTGATTCCCTGCCTCTTATTCCCCGCCTCTGATTCCCCGCATCTGATTCCCTGCCTCTGAATCCCCACCTTGATTCCCTGCCTCTGATTCCCAACCTCTGATTCCCCTCCTCTGATTCCCCATATCTGATTCCCCACCTCCATTTCCCTGCCTCTGATTCCCCGCCTCTGTTACCCAATATCTGATTCCCCGCCTCTGATTCCCCAACTCTGTTTCTGCACATCTGATTCCCTGCCTCTTATTCCCCACCTCTAATTCCCGGCCTCTGATTCCCGGCCTCTGATACCCTACCTCTGATTCTCCATATCTGATTCCCCGCCTCTGTTTCCCCGCCTCTGATTCCCCGCCTCTGTTTCCCCATATCTGATTCCCCGCCTCTGATTCCCCAACTCTGATTCCCCGCCTCTGATTCCCCAGGTCTGATTCCCCGCCTCTGATTCCACGTGTTTGATTACCTGTCTCTGATTCCCCGCCTCTGCTTCCCCATCTCTGATTCACCGCCTTTGATTCGCCACCTCTGATTCCCCATATGTGATTCCCCTCCTCTGTTTCCCCGCCTCTGATTCCCCGCCTCTGATTCCCCATATCTCATTCCCCGCCTCTGATTCCCCGCATCTGATTCCCTGCCTCTGAATCCCCACCTCTGATTCCCTGCCTCTGATTCCCAACCTCTGATTCCCCTCCTCTGATTCCCCATATCTGATTCCCCGCCTCCGTTTCCCTGCCTCTGATTAACCGCCTCTGTTTCCCCATATCTGATTCCCCGCCTCTGATTCCCCAACTCTGATTCCCCGCCTCTGATTCCCCAGCTCTGATTCCCCGCCTCTGATTCCCCGCGTCTGATTCCCAGCCTCTGATTCCCCATGTCTGATTTCCTGCCTCTGATTTCCCGCCTCTGATTCGCCATCTCTGATTCATCGCCTCTGATTCCCCACCTCTGATTCCCCATATCTTATTCCCCACCTATGTTTCCCCGCCTCTGATTGCCCGCCTCTGATTCCCCATCTCTGATTCCCGGACTCTGATTCCCCACCTCTGATTCCCTATCTCTGATTCCACACATCCGATTCCCTGCCTCTGATTCCCCGCCTCTGATTCCCCGCCTCTGATTCCCAATCTCTGATTCCCCTCCTCTGATTCCCCATATCTGATTCCCCGCCTCCGTTTCCCTGCCTCTGATTCCCCGCCTCTGTTTCCCCATATCTGATTCCCCGCCTCTGATTCCCCAACTCTGATTCCCCGCCTCTGATTCCCCAGCTCTGATTCCCCGCCTCTGATTCCCCGCGTCTGATTCCCAGCCTCTGATTCCCCATGTCTGATTTCCTGCCTCTGATTCCCCGCCTCTGATTCGCCATCTCTGATTCATCCCCTCTGATTCCCCACCTCTGATTCCCCATATCTTATTCCCCACCTATGTTTCCCCGCCTCTGATTCCCCGCCTCTGATTCCCCATCTCTGATTCCCAGACTCTGATTCCCCACCTCTGATTCCCTATCTCTGATTCTGCACATCCGATTCCCTGCCTCTGATTCCCCGCCTCTGATTCCCCACCTCTGATTCCCCACCTCTGATTCCCCATATCTGATTCCCCGCCTCTGTTTCCCCGCCTCTGATTCCCTGCCTCTGTTTCCTCATATCTGATTCCCCGCCTCTGATTCCCCAACACTGATTCCCCACCTCTGATTCCCCAGCTCTGATTCACCACCTCTGATTCCCCGCGTCTGATTCCCCGCTTCTGATTCCCGGCCTCTTATTCCCCACCTCTGATTCACGGCCTCTGATTCCCGGCCTCTGATTCCCGAACTCTCATTCCCGGCCTCTGATTCCCGGCCTCTGATTCCCCGCCTCTGATTCCCCGCCTCTGATTCCCTGCCTCTGATTCCCCATCTCTGATTCCGCACATCTGATTCCCTGCCTCTGATTCCCCGCCTCTGATTCCCTGCCTCTGATTCCCTGCCTCTGATTCCCAACCTCTGATTCCCCACCTCTGATTCCCCATATCTGATTCCCCGCCTCTGTTTCCCCGCCTCTGATTCCCCGCCTCTGTTTCCCCATATCTGATTCCCCGTCTCTGACTCCCCAACTCTGATTCCCCACCTCTGATCCCCAGCTCTGATTCCCCGCCTCTGATTCCCCGTGTTTGATTCCCTGCCTCTGATTCCCTGCCTCTGATTCCCAACCTCTGATACCCCACCACTGATTCCCCATATCTGATTCCCCGCCTCTGTTTCCCTGCCTCTGATTCCCCGCCTCTGTTTCCCCATATCTGATTCCCCGCCTTTGATTTGCCACCTCAGATTCCCCATATGTGATTCCCCGCCTCTGTTTCCCCGCATCTGATTCCCCGCCTCTCATTCCCCATATCTCATTCCCCGCCTCTGATTCCCCATATCTGATTCCCTGACTCTGATTCCCCACCTCTGATTCCCGGCCTCTTTTTCCCGGCATCTGATTCCCGGCATCTGATTCTCGGCCTCTGATTCCCGGCCTCTGATTCCCCGCTTCTGATTCTGATTCCCTGCCTCTGATTCCCCATCCCTGATTCCGCACATCTGATTCCCTGCCTCTGATTCCCCACTTCTGATTCCCCATATCTGATTCCCCGCCTCTGTTTCCCCGCCTCTGATTCACCGCCTCTGTTTCCCCATATCTAATTCCCCGCCTCTGATTCCCCAACTCTTATTCCCCGCACTGATTCCCCAGCTCTGAATCCCCGCCTCAGATTCCCCGCATCTGATTCCCTGCCTCTAAATCCCCACCTCTGATTCCCTGCCTCTGATTCCCAACCTCTGATTCACCTCCTCTGATTCCCCATATCTGATTCCCCGCCTCCGTTTCCCTGCCTCTCATTCCCCGCCTCTGTTTCCCCATATCTGATTCCCCGCCTCTGATTCCCCAACTCTGATTCCCCGCCTCTCATTCCCCAGCTCTGATTCCCCGCCTCTGATTCCCCGCGTCTGATTCCCAGCCTCTGATTCCCCATGTCTTATTCCCCGCCTCTGATTCGCCATCTCTGATTCATCGCCTCTGATACCCCGCCTCTGTTACCCCATATCTGATTCCCCGCCTCTGATTCCCCGACTCTGATTCCCTGCCTCTGATTCCCCATCTCTGATTCTGCACATCTGATTCCCTGCCTCTTATTCCCCACCTCTGATTCGCCATCTCTGATTCATCGCCTCTGATTCCCCACCTCTGATTCCCCATATCTGATTCCCCACCTATGTTTCCCCGCCTCTGATGCCCCGCCTCTGATTCCATGCCTCTGATTCCCAACCTCTGATTCCCCGCCTCTGTTTCCCCGCCTCTGATTCCCTGCCTCTGTTTCCTCATATCTGATTCCCCGCCTCTGATTCCCCAACACTGATTCCCCGCCTCTGATTCCCCAGGTCTGATTTACCACCTCTGATTCCCCGCGTCTGATTCCCCGCCTCTGATTCCCCATCTCTGATTCCCTATCTCTGATTCCCCAATTCTGATTCCCCGCCTTTGATTCCCTGCCTCTGATTCCCAACCTCTGATTCTCGACCTCTAATTCCCCATATCTGATTCCCCGCCTCTGTTTCCCCGCCTCTTATTCCCCGCCTCTGTTTCCCCATATCTGATTCCCGGCCTCTCATTCCCCAGCTCCGATTCCCCGCCTCTGATTCCCCATATCTGATTCCCCGCCGCTGATTCCGCAACTCTGATAGCCCGCCTCTGATTCCCCAGCTCTGATTCCCCGCCTCTGATTCCCCGCGTCTGAATCCCTGCCTCTGATTCCCCACCTCTGATTCACCATCTCTGATTCACCACCTCTGATCCCCCGCCTCTGATTCCCCATGTCTGATTCACCGCCTCTGTTTCCCCACCTCTGATTCCCCGCCTCTGATTCCCCAGATCTGATTCCCCGCATCTGATTCCCTGCCTCTGATTCCCCATCTCTGATTCTGCACATCTGATTCCCTGCCTCTTATTCCCCACCTCTGATTCGCCATCTCTGATTCATCGCCTCTGATTCCCCACCTCTGATTCCCCATATCTGATTCCCCACCTATGTTTCCCCGCCTCTGATGCCCCGCCTCTGATTCCATGCCTCTGATTCCCAACCTCTGATTCCCCGCCTCTGTTTCCCCGCCTCTGATTCCCTGCCTCTGTTTCCTCATATCTGATTCCCCGCCTCTGATTCCCCAACACTGATTCCCCGCCTCTGATTCCCCAGGTCTGATTTACCACCTCTGATTCCCCGCGTCTGATTCCCCGCCTCTGATTCCCCATCTCTGATTCCTTATCTCTGATTCCCCAATTCTGATTCCCCGCCTTTGATTCCCTGCCTCTGATTCCCAACCTCTGATTCTCGACCTCTAATTCCCCATATCTGATTCCCCGCCTCTGTTTCCCCGCCTCTTATTCCCCGCCTCTGTTTCCCCATATCTGATTCCCGGCCTCTCATTCCCCAGCTCCGATTCCCCGCCTCTGATTCCCCATATCTGATTCCCCGCCGCTGATTCCGCAACTCTGATAGCCCGCCTCTGATTCCCCAGCTCTGATTCCCCGCCTCTGATTCCCCGCGTCTGAATCCCTGCCTCTGATTCCCCACCTCTGATTCACCATCTCTGATTCACCACCTCTGATCCCCCGCCTCTGATTCCCCATGTCTGATTCACCGCCTCTGTTTCCCCACCTCTGATTCCCCGCCTCTGATTCCCCAGCTCTGATTCCCCGCATCTGATTCCCTGCCTCTGAATCCCCACCGCTATTCCCTGCCTCTGATTCCCAACCTCTGATTCCCCTCCTCTTATTCCCCATATCTGATTCCCCGCCTCCATTTCCCTGCCTCTGATACCCCGCCTCTGTTACCCCATATCTGATTCCCCGCCTCTGATTCCCCGCGTCTGATTCCCCGCCTCTGATTCCCCATCTCTGATTCCCTATCTCTGATTCCCCAATTCTGATTCCCCGCCTTTGATTCCCTGCCTCTGATTCCCAACCTCTGATTCCCCACCTCTGATTCCCCATATCTGATTCCCCGCCTCTGTTTCCCCGCCTCTTATTCCCCACCTCTGTTTCCCCATATCTGATTCCCGGCCTCTCATTCCCCAGCTCTGATTCCCCTCCTCTGATTCCCCATATCTGATTCCCCGCCGCTGATTCCCAAACTCTGATTCCCCAGCTCTGATTCCCCGCCTCTGATTCCCCGCGTCTGAATCCCTGCCTCTGATTCCCCGCCTCTGATTCCCCATCTCTGATTCACCACCTCTGATCCCCCGCCTATGATTCCCCATGTCTGATTCACCGCCTCTGTTTCCCCACCTCTGATTCCCCGCCTCTGATTCCCCATATCTGATTCCCCGCCTCTGATTCCCCAACTCTGATTCCCCGCCTGTGATTCGCCAGCTATGTTTCCCCGCCTCTGATTCCCCACGTCTGATTCCCTGCCTGTGATTCCCTGCCTCTTATTCCCCGCCTCTGATTCCCCGCATCTGATTCCCAACCTCTGATTCCCCTCCTCTGATTCCCCATATCTGATTCCCCGCCTCCATTTCCCTGCCTCTGATTCCCCGCCTCTGCTACCCCATATCTGATTCCCCGCCTCTGATTCCCCAACTCTGATTCTGCACATCTGATTCCCTGCCTCTTATTCCCCACCTCAAATTCCCGGCCTCTGATTCCCAGCCTCTGATTCCCCACCTCTGATTCTCCATATCTGATTCGCCGCCTCTGTTTCCCCGCCTCTGATTCCCCGCCTCTGTTTCCCCATATCTGATTCCCCGCCTCTGATTCCCCAACTCTGATTCCCCGCCTCTGATTCCCCAGGTCTGATTCCCCGCCTCTGATTCCACGTGTTTGATTACCTGCCTCTGATTCCCCGCCTCTGCTTCCCCATCTCTGATTCACCGCCTTTGATTCGCCACCACTGATTCCCCATATGTGATTCCCCGCCTCTGTTTCCCCGCCTCTGATTCCCCGCCTCTGATTCCCCATATCTCATTCCCCGCCTCTGATTCCCCGCATCTGATTCCCTGCCTCTGAATCCCCACCTCTGATTCCCTGCCTCTGATTCCCCACCTCTGATTCCCGGCCTCTGATTCCCGGCCTCTGATTCCCGACCTCTCATTCCCGGCCTCTGATTCCCGGCCTCTGATTCCCCGCCTCTGATTCCCCGACTCTGATTCCCTGCCTCTGATTCCCCATCTCTGATTCTGCACATCTGATTCCCTGCCTCTTATTCCCCACCTCTGATTCCCGGCCTCTGATTCCCGGCCTCTGATTCCCGGCCTCTCATTCCCGGCCTCTCATTCCCGGCCTCTCATTCCCGGCCTCTGATTCCCCGCCTCTGATTCCCCGCCTCTGTTTCCCTGCCTCTGATTCCCCTTCTCTGATTCCGCACATCTGATTCCCTGCCTCTGATTCCCTGCCTCTGATTCCCTGCCTCTGATTCCCTGCCTCTGATTCCCAACCTCTGATTCCCCACCTCTGATTCCCCATATCTGATTCCCCGCCTCTGTATCCCCGCCTCTGATTTCCCGCCTCTGTTTCCCCATATCTGATTCGCCGCCTCTGATTCCCCAACTTTGATTCCCCACCTCTGATCCCCAGCTCTGATTCCCCGCCTCTGATTCCCCGTGTTTGATTCCCTGCCTCTGATTCCCTGCCTCTGATTCCCAACCTCTGATTCCCCACCTCTGATTCCCCATATCTGATTCCCCGCCTCTGTTTCCCCGCCTCTGATTCCCCTCCTCTGTTTCCCCATATCTGATTCCCCGCCTTTGATTCGCCACCTCTGATTCCCCATATGTGATTCCCCGCCTCTGTTTCCCCGCCTCTGATTCCCCGCCTCTGATACCCCATATCTCATTCCCCGCCTCTGATTCCCCATATCTGATTCCCGGACTCTGATTCCCCACATCTGATTCCCGGCCTCTTATTCCCGGCATCTGATTCCCGGCCTCTGATTCCCGGCCTCTGATTCCCCGCTTCTGATTCTGATTCCCTGCCTCTGATTCCCCATCTCTGATTCCGCACATCTGATTCCCTGCCTCTGATTCCCCACTTCTGATTCCCCATATCTGATTCCCCGCCTCTGTTTCCCCGCCTCTGATTCCCCGCCTCTGTTTCCCCATATCTAATTCCCCGCCTCTGATTCCCCAACTCTGATTCCCCGCACTGATTCCCCAGCTCTGAATCCCCACCTCAGATTCCCCGCATCTGATTCCCTGCCTCTGAATCCCCACCTCTGATTCCCTGCCTCTGATTCCCAACCTCTGATTCCCCTCCTCTGATTCCCCATATCTGATTCCCCGCCTCCGTTTCCCTGCCTCTGATTCCCCGCCTCTGTTTCCCCATATCTGATTCCCCGCCTCTGATTCCCCAACTCTGATTCCCCGCCTCTGATTCCCCAGCTCTGATTCCCCGCCTCTGATTCCCCGCGTCTGATTCCCAGCCTCTGATTCCCCATGTCTTATTCCCCACCTCTGATTCGCCATCTCTGATTCATCGCCTCTGATTCCCCACCTCTGATTCCCCATATCTGATTCCCCACCTATGTTTCCCCGCCTCTGATGCCCCGCCTCTGATTCCATGCCTCTGATTCCCAACCTCTGATTCCCCGCCTCTGTTTCCCCGCCTCTGATTCCCTGCCTCTGTTTCCTCATATCTGATTCCCCGCCTCTGATTCCCCAACACTGATTCCCCACCTCTGATTCCCCATCTCTGATTCCCTATCTCTGATTCCCCAATTCTGATTCCCCGCCTTTGATTCCCTGCCTCTGATTCCCAACCTCTGATTCTCCACCTCTAATTCCCCATATCTGATTCCCCGCCTCTGTTTCCCCGCCTCTTATTCCCCGCCTCTGTTTCCCCATATCTGATTCCCGGACTCTCATTCCCCAGCTCCGATTCCCCGCCTCTGATTCCCCATATCTGATTCCCCGCCGCTGATTCCCCAACTCTGATAGCCCGCCTCTGATTCCCCAGCTCTGATTCCCCGCCACTGATTCCCCGCGTCTGAATCCCTGCCTCTGATTCCCCGCCTCTGATTCACCATCTCTGATTCACCACCTGTGATCCCCCGCCTCTGATTCCCCATGTCTGATTCACCGCCTCTGTTTCCCCACCTCTGTTTCGCCGCCTCTGATTCCCCAGCTCTGATTCCCCGCATCTGATTCCCTGCCTCTGAATCCCCACCGCTATTCCCTGCCTCTGATTCCCAACCTCTGATTCCCCTCCTCTGATTCCCCATATCTGATTCCCCGCCTCTGATTCCCCAACTCTGATTCTGCACATCTGATTCCCTGCCTCTTATTCCCCACCTCTAATTCCCGGCCTCTGATTCCCGGCCTCTGATTCCCCACCTCTGATTCTCCATATCTGATTCCCCGCCTCTGTTTCCCCGCCTCTGATTCCCCACCTCTGTTTCCCCATATCTGATTCCCCGCATATGATTCCCCACGTCTGATTCCCTGCCTGTGATTCCCTGCCTCTTATTCCCCGCCTCTGATTCCCCGCATCTGATTCCCTGCCTCTTAATCCCCACCTTGATTCCCTGCCTCTGATTCCCAACCTCTGATTCCCCTCCTCTTATTCCCCATATCTGATTCCCCACCTCCATTTCCCTGCCTCTGATTCCCCGCCTCTGTTACCCAATATCTGATTCCCCGCCTCTGATTCCCCAACTCTGTTTCTGCACATCTGATTCCCTGCCTCTTATTCCCCACCTCTAATTCCCGGCCTCTGATTCCCGGCCTCTGATACCCTACCTCTGATTCTCCATATCTGATTCCCCGCCTCTGTTTCCCCGCCTCTGATTCCCCGCCTCTGTTTCCCCATATCTGATTCCCCGCCTCTGATTCCCCAACTCTGATTCCCCGCCTCTGATTCCCCAGGTCTGATTCCCCGCCTCTGATTCCACGTGTTTGATTACCTGTCTCTGATTCCCCGCCTCTGCTTCCCCATCTCTGATTCACCGCCTTTGATTCGCCACCTCTGATTCCCCATATGTGATTCCCCTCCTCTGTTTCCCCGCCTCTGATTCCCCGCCTCTGATTCCCCATATCTCATTCCCCGCCTCTGATTCCCCGCATCTGATTCCCTGCCTCTGAATCCCCACCTCTGATTCCCTGCCTCTGATTCCCAACCTCTGATTCCCCTCCTCTGATTCCCCATATCTGATTCCCCGCCTCCGTTTCCCTGCCTCTGATTAACCGCCTCTGTTTCCCCATATCTGATTCCCCGCCTCTGATTCCCCAACTCTGATTCTCCGCCTCTGATTCCCCAGCTCTGATTCCCCGCCTCTGATTCCCCGCGTCTGATTCCCAGCCTCTGATTCCCCATGTCTGATTTCCTGCCTCTGATTTCCCGCCTCTGATTCGCCATCTCTGATTCATCGCCTCTGATTCCCCACCTCTGATTCCCCATATCTTATTCCCCACCTATGTTTCCCCGCCTCTGATTGCCCGCCTCTGATTCCCCATCTCTGATTCCCGGACTCTGATTCCCCACCTCTGATTCCCTATCTCTGATTCCACACATCCGATTCCCTGCCTCTGATTCCCCGCCTCTGATGCCCCGCCTCTGATTCCCAATCTCTGATTCCCCTCCTCTGATTCCCCATATCTGATTCCCCGCCTCCGTTTCCCTGCCTCTGATTCCCCGCCTCTGTTTCCCCATATCTGATTCCCCGCCTCTGATTCCCCAACTCTGATTCCCCGCCTCTGATTCCCCAGCTCTGATTCCCCGCCTCTGATTCCCCGCGTCTGATTCCCAGCCTCTGATTCCCCATGTCTGATTTCCTGCCTCTGATTCCCCGCCTCTGATTCGCCATCTCTGATTCATCCCCTCTGATTCCCCACCTCTGATTCCCCATATCTTATTCCCCACCTATGTTTCCCCGCCTCTGATTCCCCGCCTCTGATTCCCCATCTCTGATTCCCAGACTCTGATTCCCCACCTCTGATTCCCTATCTCTGATTCTGCACATCCGATTCCCTGCCTCTGATTCCCCGCCTCTGATTCCCCACCTCTGATTCCCCACCTCTGATTCCCCATATCTGATTCCCCGCCTCTGTTTCCCCGCCTCTGATTCCCTGCCTCTGTTTCCTCATATCTGATTCCCCGCCTCTGATTCCCCAACACTGATTCCCCGCCTCTGATTCCCCAGCTCTGATTCACCACCTCTGATTCCCCGCGTCTGATTCCCCGCTTCTGATTCCCGGCCTCTTATTCCCCACCTCTGATTCACGGCCTCTGATTCCCGGCCTCTGATTCCCGAACTCTCATTCCCGGCCTCTGATTCCCGGCCTCTGATTCCCCGCCTCTGATTCCCCGCCTCTGATTCCCTGCCTCTGATTCCCCATCTCTGATTCCGCACATCTGATTCCCTGCCTCTGATTCCCCGCCTCTGATTCCCTGCCTCTGATTCCCTGCCTCTGATTCCCAACCTCTGATTCCCCACCTCTGATTCCCCATATCTGATTCCCCGCCTCTGTTTCCCCGCCTCTGATTCCCCGCCTCTGTTTCCCCATATCTGATTCCCCGTCTCTGATTCCCCAACTCTGATTCCCCACCTCTGATCCCCAGCTCTGATTCCCCGCCTCTGATTCCCCGTGTTTGATTCCCTGCCTCTGATTCCCTGCCTCTGATTCCCAACCTCTGATACCCCACCTCTGATTCCCCATATCTGATTCCCCGCCTCTGTTTCCCTGCCTCTGATTCCCCGCCTCTGTTTCCCCATATCTGATTCCCCGCCTTTGATTTGCCACCTCAGATTCCCCATATGTGATTCCCCGCCTCTGTTTCCCCGCATCTAATTCCCCGCCTCTGATTCCCCATATCTCATTCCCCGCCTCTGATTCCCCATATCTGATTCCCTGACTCTGATTCCCCACCTCTGATTCCCGGCCTCTTTTTCCTGGCATCTGATTCCCGGCATCTGATTCTCGGCCTCTGATTCCCGGCCTCTGATTCCCCGCTTCTGATTCTGATTCCCTGCCTCTGATTCCCCATCCCTGATTCCGCACATCTGATTCCCTGCCTCTCATACCCCACTTCTGATTCCCCATATCTGATTCCCCGCCTCTGTTTCCCCGCCTCTGATTCACCGCCTCTGTTTCCCCATATCTAATTCCCCGCCTCTGATTCCCCAACTCTTATTCCCCGCACTGATTCCCCAGCTCTGAATCCCGGCCTCTTTTTCCCGGCATCTGATTCCCGGCATCTGATTCTCGGCCTCTGATTCCCGGCCTCTGATTCCCCGCTTCTGATTCTGATTCCCTGCCTCTGATTCCCCACTTCTGATTCCCCATATCTGATACCCCGCCTCTGTTTCCCCGCCTCTGATTCACCGCCTCTGTTTCCCCATATCTAATTCCCCGCCTCTGATTCCCCAACTCTTATTCCCCGCACTGATTCCCCAGCTCTGAATCCCCGCCTCAGATTCCCCGCATCTGATTCCCTGCCTCTAAATCCCCACCTCTGATTCCCTGCCTCTGATTCCCAACCTCTGATTCACCTCCTCTGATTCCCCATATCTGATTCCCCGCCTCCGTTTCCCTGCCTCTCATTCCCCGCCTCTGTTTCCCCATATCTGATTCCCCGCCTCTGATTCCCCAACTCTGATTCCCCGCCTCTCATTCCCAGGCTCTGATTCCCCGCCTCTGATTCCCCGCGTCTGATTCCCAGCCTCTGATTCCCCATGTCTTATTCCCCGCCTCTGATTCGCCATCTCTGATTCATCGCCTCTGATTCCCCACCTCTGATTCCCCATATCTGATTCCCCTCCTATGTTTCCCCGCCTCTGATGCCCCACCTCTGATTCCATGCCTCTGATTCCCAACCTCTGATTCCCCACCTCTGATTCCCCATATCTGATTCCCCGCCTCTGTTTCCCCGCCTCTGATTCCCTGCCTCTGTTTCCTCATATCTGATTCCCCGCCTCTGATTCCCCAACACTGATTCCCCGCCTCTGATTCCCCAGCTCTGATTCACCACCTCTGATTCCCCGCGTCTGATTCCCCGCCTCTGATTCCCCATCTCTGATTCCCTATCTCTGATTCCCCAATTCTGATTCCCCGCCTTTGATTCCCTGCCTCTGATTCCTAACCTCTGATTCCCCACCTCTGATTCCCCGCCACTGTTTCCCCGCCTCTTATTCCCAGCCTCTGTTTCCCCATATCTGATTCCCGGCCTCTCATTCCCCAGCTCTGATTCCCCGCCTCTGATTCCCCATATCTGATTCCCCGCCGCTGATTCCCCAACTCTGATAGCCCGTCTCTGATTCCCCAGCTCTGATTCCCTGCCTCTGATTCCCCGCGTCTGAACCCCTGCCTCTGATTCCCCGCCTCTGATTCCCCATCTCTGATTCACCACCTCTGATCCCCCGCCTCTGATTCCCCATGTCTGATTCACCGCCTCTGTTTCCCCACCTCTGATTCCCCGCCTCTGATTCCCCATATCTGATTCCCCGCCTCTGATTCCCTGCCTCTTATTCCCCGCCTCTGATTCCCCGCATCTGATTCCCAACCTCTGATTCCCCTCCTCTGATTCCCCATATCTGATTCCCCGCCTCCATTTCCCTGCCTCTGATTCCCCGCCTCTGATTCCCCACGTCTGATTCCCTGCCTGTGATTCCCTGCCTCTTATTCCCCGCCTCTGATTCCCCGCCTCTGATTCCCCGCATCTGATTCCCTGCCTCTGAATCCCCACCTCTGATTCCCTGCCTCTGATTCCCAACCTCTGATTCCCCTCCTCTGATTCCCCATATCTGATTCCCCACCTCCATTTCCCTGCCTCTGATTCCCCGCCTCTGTTACCCAATATCTGATTCCCCGCCTCTGATTCCCCAACTCTGATTCTGCACATCTGATTCCCTGCCTCTTATTCCCCACCTCTAATTCCCGGCCTCTGATTCCCGGCCTCTGATTCCCCACCTCTGATTCCCCATATCTGATTCCCGGACTCTGATTCCCCACCTCTGATTCCCGGCATCTTATTCCCGGCATCTGATTCCCGGCCTCTGATTCCCGGCCTCTGATTCCCCGCTTCTGATTCTGATTCCCTGCCTCTGATTCCCCGCATCTTATTCCCGGCATCTGATTCCCGGCCTCTGATTCCCGGCCTCTGATTCCCGGCCTCTGATTCCCCGCTTCTGATTCTGATTCCCTGCCTCTGATTCCCCATCTCTGATTCCGCACATCTGATTCCCCAACTCTGATTCCCCGCACTGATTCCCCAACTCTGACTCCCCGCCTGTGATTCGCCAGCTATGATTCCCCGCATCTGATTCCACACGTCTGATTCCCTGCCTGTGATTCCCTGCCTCTTATTCCCCGCCTCTGATTCCCCGCCTCTGATTCCCCGCATCTGATTCCCTGCCTCTGAATCCCCACCTCTGATTCCCTGCCTCTGATTCCCAACCTCTGATTCCCCTCCTCTGATTCCCCATATCTGATTCCCCACCTCCATTTCCCTGCCTCTGATTCCCCGCCTCTGTTACCCAATATCTGATTCCCCGCCTCTGATTCCCCGCTTCTGATTCTGATTCCCTGCCTCTGATTCCCCATCTCTGATTCCGCACATCTGATTCCCTGCCTCTGATTCCCCACTTCTGATTCCCCATATCTGATTCCCCTCCTCTGTTTCCCCGCCTCTGATTCCCCGCCACTGTTTCCCCATATCTAATTCCTCGCATCTGATTCCCCAACTCTGATTCCCCGCACTGATTCCCCAGCTCTGAATCCCCGCCTCAGATTCCCCGCATCTGATTCCCTGCCTCTGAATCCCCACCTCTGATTCCCTGCCTCTGATTCCCAACCTCTGATTCCCCTCTTCTGATTCCCCATATCTGATTCCCCCCCTCCGTTTCCCTGCCTCTGATTCCCCGCCTCTTTTTCCCCATATCTGATTCCCCGCCTCTGATTCCCCAACTCTGATTCATCGCCTCTGATTCCCCACCTCTGATTCCCCGCCTCTGATTCCCCGCGTCTGATTCCCAGCCTCTGATTCCCCATGTCTTATTCCCCGCCTCTGATTCGCCATCTCTGATTCATCGCCTCTGATTCCCCACCTCTGATTCCCCATATCTGATTCCCCACCTATGTTTCCCCGCCTCTGATGCCCCACCTCTGATTCCATGCCTCTGATTCCCAACCTCTGATTCCCCACCTCTGATTCCCCATATCTGATTCCCCGCCTCTGTTTCCGCGCCTCTGATTCCCTGCCTCTGTTTCCTCATATCTGATTCCCCGCCTCTGATTCCCCAACACTGATTCCCCGCCTCTGATTCCCCAGGTCTGATTCACCACCTCTGATTCCCCGCGTCTGATTCCCCGCCTCTGATTCCCCATCTCTGATTCCCTATCTCTGATTCCCCAATTCTGATTCCCCGCCTTTGATTCCCTGCCTCTGATTCCCAACCTCTGATTCCCCACCTCTGATATCCCATATCTGATTCCCCGCCTCTGTTTCCCCGCCTCTTATTCCCCGCCTCTGTTTCCCCATATCTGATTCCCGGCCTCTCATTCCCCAGCTCTGATTCCCCGCCTCTGATTCCCCATATCTGATTCCCCGCCGCTGATTCCCCAACTCAGATAGCCCGCCTCTGATTCCCCAGCTCTGATTCCCCGCCTCTGATTCCCCGCGTCTGAATCCCTGCCTCTGATTCCCCGCCTCTGATTCCCCATCTCTGATTCACCACCTCTGATCCCCCGCCTCTGATTCCCCATGTCTGATTCACCGCCTCTGTTTCCCCATCTCTGATTCCCCGCCTCTGATTCCCCATATCTGATTCCCCGCCTCTGATTCCCCAACTCTGATTCGCCGCCTGTGATTCGCCAGCTATGATTCCCCACGTCTGATTCCCTGCCTGTGATTCCCTGCCTCTTATTCCCCGCCTCTGATTCCCCGCATCTGATTCCCTGCCTCTGAATCCCCACCTCTGATTCCCTGCCTCTGATTCCCAACCTCTTATTCCCCTCCTCTGATTCCCCATATCTGATTCCCCACCTCCATTTCCCTGCCTCTGAATCCCCACCTCTGATTCCCTGCCTCTGATTCCCAACCTCTGATTCTCCACCTCTAATTCCCCATATCTGATTCCCCGCCTCTGTTTCCCCGCCTCTTATTCCCCGCCTCTGTTTCCCCATATCTGATTCCCGGCCTCTCATTCCCCAGCTCCGATTCCCCGCCTCTGATTCCCCATATCTGATTCCCCGCCGCTGATTCCCCAACTCTGATAGCCCGCCTCTGATTCCCCAGCTCTGATTCCCCGCCTCTGATTCCCCGCGTCTGAATCCCAGCCTCTGATTCCCCGCCTCTGATTCACCATCTCTGATTCACCACCTCTGATCCCCCGCCTCTGATTCCCCATGTCTGATTCACCGCCTCTGTTTCCCCACCTCTGATTCCCCGCCTCTGATTCCCCAGCTCTGATTCCCCGCATCTGATTCCCTGCCTCTGAATCCCCACCGCTATTCCCTGCCTCTGATTCCCAACCTCTGATTCCCCTCCTCTTATTCCCCATATCTGATTCCCCGCCTCCATTTCCCTGCCTCTGATACCCCGCCTCTGTTACCCCATATGTGATTCCCCGCCTCTGATTCCCCGCGTCTGATTCCCCGCCTCTAATTCCCCATCTCTGATTCCCTATCTCTGATTCCCCAATTCTGATTCCCCGCCTTTGATTCCCTGCCTCTGATTCCCAACCTCTGATTCCCCACCTCTGATTCCCCATATCTGATTCCCCGCCTCTGTTTCCCCGCCTCTTATTCCCCACCTCTGTTTCCCCATATCTGATTCCCGGCCTCTCATTCCCCAGCTCTGATTCCCCTCCTCTGATTCCCCATATCTGATTCCCCGCCGCTGATTCCCAAACTCTGATTCCCCAGCTCTGATTCCCCGCCTCTGATTCCCCGCGTCTGAATCCCTGCCTCTGATTCCCCGCCTCTGATTCCCCATCTCTGATTCACCACCTCTGATCCCCCGCCTCTGATTCCCCATGTCTGATTCACCGCCTCTGTTTCCCCACCTCTGATTCCCCGCCTCTGATTCCCCATATCTGATTCCCCGCCTCTGATTCCCCAACTCTGATTCCCCGCCTGTGATTCGCCAGCTATGATTCCCCGCCTCTGATTCCCCACGTCTGATTCCCTGCCTGTGATTCCCTGCCTCTTATTCCCCGCCTCTGATTCCCCGCATCTGATTCCCCGCCTCCATTTCCCTGCCTCTGATTCCCCGCCTCTGCTACCCCATATCTGATTCCCCGCCTCTGATTCCCCAACTCTGATTCTGCACATCTGATTCCCTGCCTCTTATTCCCCACCTCAAATTCCCGGCCTCTGATTCCCAGCCTCTGATTCCCCACCTCTGATTCTCCATATCTGATTCGCCGCCTCTGTTTCCCCGCCTCTGATTCCCCGCCTCTGTTTCCCCATATCTGATTCCCCGCCTCTGATTCCCCAACTCTGATTCCCCGCCTCTGATTCCCCAGGTCTGATTCCCCGCCTCTGATTCCACGTGTTTGATTACCTGCCTCTGATTCCCCGCCTCTGCTTCCCCATCTCTGATTCACCGCCTTTAATTCGCCACGACTGATTCCCCATATGTGATTCCCCGCCTCTGTTTCCCCGCCTCTGATTCCCCGCCTCTGATTCCCCATATCTCATTCCCCGCCTCTGATTCCCCGCATCTGATTCCCTGCCTCTGAATCCCCACCTCTGATTCCCTGCCTCTGATTCCCCACCTCTGATTCCCGGCCTCTGATTCCCGGCCTCTGATTCCCGACCTCTCATTCCCGGCCTCTGATTCCCGGCCTCTGATTCCCCGCCTCTGATTCCCCGACTCTGATTCCCTGCCTCTGATTCCCCATCTCTGATTCTGCACATCTGATTCCCTGCCTCTTATTCCCCACCTCTGATTCCCGGCCTCTGATTCCCGGCCTCTGATTCCCGGCCTCTCATTCCCGGCCTCTCATTCCCGGCCTCTCATTCCCGGCCTCTGATTCCCCGCCTCTGATTCCCCGCCTCTGTTTCCCTGCCTCTGATTCTCCTTCTCTGATTCCGCACATCTGATTCCCTGCCTCTGATTCCCTGCCTCTGATTCCCTGCCTCTGATTCCCTGCCTCTGATTCCCAACCTCTGATTCCCCACCTCTGATTCCCCATATCTGATTCCCCGCCTCTGTATCCCCGCCTCTGATTTCCCGCCTCTGTTTCCCCATATCTGATTCGCCGCCTCTGATTCCCCAACTTTGATTCCCCACCTCTGATCCCCAGCTCTGATTCCCCGCCTCTGATTCCCCGTGTTTGATTCCCTGCCTCTGATTCCCTGCCTCTGATTCCCAACCTCTGATTCCCCACCTCTGATTCCCCATATCTGATTCCCCGCCTCTGTTTCCCCGCCTCTGATTCCCCTCCTCTGTTTCCCCATAACTGATTCCCCGCCTTTGATTTGCCACCTCTGATTCCCCATATGTGATTCCCCGCCTCTGTTTCCCCGCCTCTGATTCCCCGCCTCTGATACCCCATATCTCATTCCCCGCCTCTGATTCCCCATATCTGATTCCCGGACTCTGATTCCCCACATCTGATTCCCGGCCTCTTATTCCCGGCATCTGATTCCCGGCCTCTGATTCCCGGCCTCTGATTCCCCGCTTCTGATTCTGATTCCCTGCCTCTGATTCCCCATCTCTGATTCCGCACATCTGATTCCCTGCCTCTGATTCCCCACTTCTGATTCCCCATATCTGATTCCCCGCCTCTGTTTCCCCGCCTCTGATTCCCCGCCTCTGTTTCCCCATATCTAATTCCCCGCCTCTGATTCCCCAACTCTGATTCCCCGCACTGATTCCCCAGCTCTGAATCCCCACCTCAGATTCCCCGCATCTGATTCCCTGCCTCTGAATCCCCACCTCTGATTCCCTGCCTCTGATTCCCAACCTCTGATTCCCCTCCTCTGATTCCCCATATCTGATTCACCGCCTCCGTTTCCCTGCCTCTGATTCCCCGCCTCTGTTTCCCCATATCTGATTCCCCGCCTCTGATTCCCCAACTCTGATTCCCCGCCTCTGATTCCCCAGCTCTGATTCCCCGCCTCTGATTCCCCGCGTCTGATTCCCAGCCTCTGATTCCCCATGTCTTATTCCCCACCTCTGATTCGCCATCTCTGATTCATCGCCTCTGATTCCCCACCTCTGATTCCCCATATCTGATTCCCCACCTATGTTTCCCCGCCTCTGATGCCCCGCCTCTGATTCCATGCCTCTGATTCCCAACCTCTGATTCCCCGCCTCTGTTTCCCCGCCTCTGATTCCCTGCCTCTGTTTCCTCATATCTGATTCCCCGCCTCTGATTCCCCAACACTGATTCCCCGCCTCTGATTCCCCATCTCTGATTCCCTATCTCTGATTCCCCAATTCTGATTCCCCGCCTTTGATTCCCTGCCTCTGATTCCCAACCTCTGATTCTCCACCTCTAATTCCCCATATCTGATTCCCCGCCTCTGTTTCCCCGCCTCTTATTCCCCGCCTCTGTTTCCCCATATCTGATTCCCGGCCTCTCATTCCCCAGCTCCGATTCCCCGCCTCTGATTCCCCATATCTGATTCCCCGCCGCTGATTCCCCAACTCTGATAGCCCGCCTCTGATTCCCCAGCTCTGATTCCCCGCCACTGATTCCCCGCGTCTGAATCCCTGCCTCTGATTCCCCGCCTCTGATTCACCATCTCTGATTCACCACCTCTGATCCCCCGCCTCTGATTCCCCATGTCTGATTCACCGCCTCTGTTTCCCCACCTCTGATTCCCCGCCTCTGATTCCCCAGCTCTGATTCCCCGCATCTGATTCCCTGCCTCTGAATCCCCACCGCTATTCCCTGCCTCTGATTCCCAACCTCTGATTCCCCTCCTCTGATTCCCCATATCTGATTCCCCGCCTCCATTTCCCTGCCTCTGATTCCCCGCCTCTGTTACCCCATATCTGATTCCCCGCCTCTGATTCCCCAACTCTGATTCTGCACATCTGATTCCCTGCCTCTTATTCCCCACCTCTAATTCCCGGCCTCTGATTCCCGGCCTCTGATTCCCCACCTCTGATTCTCCATATCTGATTCCCCGCCTCTGTTTCCCCGCCTCTGATTCCCCACCTCTGTTTCCCCATATCTGATTCCCCGCATCTGATTCCCCACGTCTGATTCCCTGCCTGTGATTCCCTGCCTCTTATTCCCCGCCTCTGATTCCCCGCATCTGATTCCCTGCCTCTGAATCCCCACCTTGATTCCCTGCCTCTGATTCCCAACCTCTGATTCCCCTCCTCTGATTCCCCATATCTGATTCCCCACCTCCATTTCCCTGCCTCTGATTCCCCGCCTCTGTTACCCAATATCTGATTCCCCGCCTCTGATTCCCCAACTCTGTTTCTGCACATCTGATTCCCTGCCTCTTATTCCCCACCTCTAATTCCCGGCCTCTGATTCCCGGCCTCTGATACCCTACCTCTGATTCTCCATATCTGATTCCCCGCCTCTGTTTCCCCGCCTCTGATTCCCCGCCTCTGTTTCCCCATATCTGATTCCCCGCCTCTGATTCCCCAACTCTGATTCCCCGCCTCTGATTCCCCAGGTCTGATTCCCCGCCTCTGATTCCACGTGTTTGATTACCTGTCTCTGATTCCCCGCCTCTGCTTCCCCATCTCTGATTCACCGCCTTTGATTCGCCACCTCTGATTCCCCATATGTGATTCCCCTCCTCTGTTTCCCCGCCTCTGATTCCCTGCCTCTGATTCCCCATATCTCATTCCCCGCCTCTGATTCCCCGCATCTGATTCCCTGCCTCTGAATCCCCACCTCTGTTTCCCTGCCTCTGATTCCCAACCTCTGATTCCCCTCCTCTGATTCCCCATATCTGATTCCCCGCCTCCGTTTCCCTGCCTCTGATTAACCACCTCTGTTTCCCCATATCTGATTCCCCGCCTCTGATTCCTCAACTCTGATTCCCCGCCTCTGATTCCCCAGCTCTGATTCCCCGCCTCTGATTCCCCGCGTCTGATTCCCAGCCTCTGATTCCCCATGTCTGATTTCCTGCCTCTGATTTCCCGCCTCTGATTCGCCATCTCTGATTCATCGCCTCTGATTCCCCACCTCTGATTCCCCATATCTTATTCCCCACCTATGTTTCCCCGCCTCTGATTGCCCGCCTCTGATTCCCCATCTCTGATTCCCGGACTCTGATTCCCCACCTCTGATTCCCTATCTCTGATTCCACACATCCGATTCCCTGCCTCTGATTCCCCGCCTCTGATTCCCCGCCTCTGATTCCCAATCTCTGATTCCCCTCCTCTGATTCCCCATATCTGATTCCCCGCCTCCGTTTCCCTGCCTCTGATTCCCCGCCTCTGTTTCCCCATATCTGATTCCCCGCCTCTGATTCCCCAACTCTGATTCCCCGCCTCTGATTCCCCAGCTCTGATTCCCCGCCTCTGATTCCCCGCGTCTGATTCCCAGCCTCTGATTCCCCATGTCTGATTTCCTGCCTCTGATTCCCCGCCTCTGATTCGCCATCTCTGATTCATCCCCTCTGATTCCCCACCTCTGATTCCCCATATCTTATTCCCCACCTATGTTTCCCCGCCTCTGATTCCCCGCCTCTGATTCCCCATCTCTGATTCCCAGACTCTGATTCCCCACCTCTGATTCCCTATCTCTGATTCTGCACATCCGATTCCCTGCCTCTGATTCCCCGCCTCTGATTCCCCACCTCTGATTCCCCACCTCTGATTCCCCATATCTGATTCCCCGCCTCTGTTTCCCCGCCTCTGATTCCCTGCCTCTGTTTCCTCATATCTGATTCCCCGCCTCTGATTCCCCAACACTGATTCCCCGCCTCTGATTCCCCAGCTCTGATTCACCACCTCTGATTCCCCGCGTCTGATTCCCCGCTTCTGATTCCCGGCCTCTTATTCCCCACCTCTGATTCACGGCCTCTGATTCCCGGCCTCTGATTCCCGAACTCTCATTCCCGGCCTCTGATTCCCGGCCTCTGATTCCCCGCCTCTGATTCCCCGCCTCTGATTCCCTGCCTCTGATTCCCCATCTCTGATTCCGCACATCTGATTCCCTGCCTCTGATTCCCCGCCTCTGATTCCCTGCCTCTGATTCCCTGCCTCTGATTCCCAACCTCTGATTCCCCACCTCTGATTCCCCATATCTGATTCCCCGCCTCTGTTTCCCCGCCTCTGATTCCCCGCCTCTGTTTCCCCATATCTGATTCCCCGTCTCTGATTCCCCAACTCTGATTCCCCACCTCTGATCCCCAGCTCTGATTCCCCGCCTCTGATTCCCCGTGTTTGATTCCCTGCCTCTGATTCCCTGCCTCTGATTCCCAACCTCTGATACCCCACCACTGATTCCCCATATCTGATTCCCCGCCTCTGTTTCCCTGCCTCTGATTCCCCGCCTCTGTTTCCCCATATCTGATTCCCCGCCTTTGATTTGCCACCTCAGATTCCCCATATGTGATTCCCCATATCTGATTCCCTGACTCTGATTCCCCACCTCTGATTCCCGGCCTCTTTTTCCCGGCATCTGATTCCCGGCATCTGATTCTCGGCCTCTGATTCCCGGCCTCTGATTCCCCGCTTCTGATTCTGATTCCCTGCCTCTGATTCCCCATCCCTGATTCCGCACATCTGATTCCCTGCCTCTGATTCCCCACTTCTGATTCCCCATATCTGATTCCCCGCCTCTGTTTCCCCGCCTCTGATTCCCCGCCTCTGTTTCCCCATATCTAATTCCCCGCCTCTGATTCCCCAACTCTGATTCCCCGCACTGATTCCCCAGCTCTGAATCCCCACCTCAGATTCCCCGCATCTGATTCCCTGCCTCTGAATCCCCACCTCTGATTCCCTGCCTCTGATTCCCAACCTCTGATTCCCCTCCTCTGATTCCCCATATCTGATTCACCGCCTCCGTTTCCCTGCCTCTGATTCCCCGCCTCTGTTTCCCCATATCTGATTCCCCGCCTCTGATTCCCCAACTCTGATTCCCCGCCTCTGATTCCCCAGCTCTGATTCCCCGCCTCTGATTCCCCGCGTCTGATTCCCAGCCTCTGATTCCCCATGTCTTATTCCCCACCTCTGATTCGCCATCTCTGATTCATCGCCTCTGATTCCCCACCTCTGATTCCCCATATCTGATTCCCCACCTATGTTTCCCCGCCTCTGATGCCCCGCCTCTGATTCCATGCCTCTGATTCCCAACCTCTGATTCCCCGCCTCTGTTTCCCCGCCTCTGATTCCCTGCCTCTGTTTCCTCATATCTGATTCCCCGCCTCTGATTCCCCAACACTGATTCCCCGCCTCTGATTCCCCATCTCTGATTCCCTATCTCTGATTCCCCAATTCTGATTCCCCGCCTTTGATTCCCTGCCTCTGATTCCCAACCTCTGATTCTCCACCTCTAATTCCCCATATCTGATTCCCCGCCTCTGTTTCCCCGCCTCTTATTCCCCGCCTCTGTTTCCCCATATCTGATTCCCGGCCTCTCATTCCCCAGCTCCGATTCCCCGCCTCTGATTCCCCATATCTGATTCCCCGCCGCTGATTCCCCAACTCTGATAGCCCGCCTCTGATTCCCCAGCTCTGATTCCCCGCCACTGATTCCCCGCGTCTGAATCCCTGCCTCTGATTCCCCGCCTCTGATTCACCATCTCTGATTCACCACCTCTGATCCCCCGCCTCTGATTCCCCATGTCTGATTCACCGCCTCTGTTTCCCCACCTCTGATTCCCCGCCTCTGATTCCCCAGCTCTGATTCCCCGCATCTGATTCCCTGCCTCTGAATCCCCACCGCTATTCCCTGCCTCTGATTCCCAACCTCTGATTCCCCTCCTCTGATTCCCCATATCTGATTCCCCGCCTCCATTTCCCTGCCTCTGATTCCCCGCCTCTGTTACCCCATATCTGATTCCCCGCCTCTGATTCCCCAACTCTGATTCTGCACATCTGATTCCCTGCCTCTTATTCCCCACCTCTAATTCCCGGCCTCTGATTCCCGGCCTCTGATTCCCCACCTCTGATTCTCCATATCTGATTCCCCGCCTCTGTTTCCCCGCCTCTGATTCCCCACCTCTGTTTCCCCATATCTGATTCCCCGCATCTGATTCCCCACGTCTGATTCCCTGCCTGTGATTCCCTGCCTCTTATTCCCCGCCTCTGATTCCCCGCATCTGATTCCCTGCCTCTGAATCCCCACCTTGATTCCCTGCCTCTGATTCCCAACCTCTGATTCCCCTCCTCTGATTCCCCATATCTGATTCCCCACCTCCATTTCCCTGCCTCTGATTCCCCGCCTCTGTTACCCAATATCTGATTCCCCGCCTCTGATTCCCCAACTCTGTTTCTGCACATCTGATTCCCTGCCTCTTATTCCCCACCTCTAATTCCCGGCCTCTGATTCCCGGCCTCTGATACCCTACCTCTGATTCTCCATATCTGATTCCCCGCCTCTGTTTCCCCGCCTCTGATTCCCCGCCTCTGTTTCCCCATATCTGATTCCCCGCCTCTGATTCCCCAACTCTGATTCCCCGCCTCTGATTCCCCAGGTCTGATTCCCCGCCTCTGATTCCACGTGTTTGATTACCTGTCTCTGATTCCCCGCCTCTGCTTCCCCATCTCTGATTCACCGCCTTTGATTCGCCACCTCTGATTCCCCATATGTGATTCCCCTCCTCTGTTTCCCCGCCTCTGATTCCCTGCCTCTGATTCCCCATATCTCATTCCCCGCCTCTGATTCCCCGCATCTGATTCCCTGCCTCTGAATCCCCACCTCTGTTTCCCTGCCTCTGATTCCCAACCTCTGATTCCCCTCCTCTGATTCCCCATATCTGATTCCCCGCCTCCGTTTCCCTGCCTCTGATTAACCACCTCTGTTTCCCCATATCTGATTCCCCGCCTCTGATTCCTCAACTCTGATTCCCCGCCTCTGATTCCCCAGCTCTGATTCCCCGCCTCTGATTCCCCGCGTCTGATTCCCAGCCTCTGATTCCCCATGTCTGATTTCCTGCCTCTGATTTCCCGCCTCTGATTCGCCATCTCTGATTCATCGCCTCTGATTCCCCACCTCTGATTCCCCATATCTTATTCCCCACCTATGTTTCCCCGCCTCTGATTGCCCGCCTCTGATTCCCCATCTCTGATTCCCGGACTCTGATTCCCCACCTCTGATTCCCTATCTCTGATTCCACACATCCGATTCCCTGCCTCTGATTCCCCGCCTCTGATTCCCCGCCTCTGATTCCCAATCTCTGATTCCCCTCCTCTGATTCCCCATATCTGATTCCCCGCCTCCGTTTCCCTGCCTCTGATTCCCCGCCTCTGTTTCCCCATATCTGATTCCCCGCCTCTGATTCCCCAACTCTGATTCCCCGCCTCTGATTCCCCAGCTCTGATTCCCCGCCTCTGATTCCCCGCGTCTGATTCCCAGCCTCTGATTCCCCATGTCTGATTTCCTGCCTCTGATTCCCCGCCTCTGATTCGCCATCTCTGATTCATCCCCTCTGATTCCCCACCTCTGATTCCCCATATCTTATTCCCCACCTATGTTTCCCCGCCTCTGATTCCCCGCCTCTGATTCCCCATCTCTGATTCCCAGACTCTGATTCCCCACCTCTGATTCCCTATCTCTGATTCTGCACATCCGATTCCCTGCCTCTGATTCCCCGCCTCTGATTCCCCACCTCTGATTCCCCACCTCTGATTCCCCATATCTGATTCCCCGCCTCTGTTTCCCCGCCTCTGATTCCCTGCCTCTGTTTCCTCATATCTGATTCCCCGCCTCTGATTCCCCAACACTGATTCCCCGCCTCTGATTCCCCAGCTCTGATTCACCACCTCTGATTCCCCGCGTCTGATTCCCCGCTTCTGATTCCCGGCCTCTTATTCCCCACCTCTGATTCACGGCCTCTGATTCCCGGCCTCTGATTCCCGAACTCTCATTCCCGGCCTCTGATTCCCGGCCTCTGATTCCCCGCCTCTGATTCCCCGCCTCTGATTCCCTGCCTCTGATTCCCCATCTCTGATTCCGCACATCTGATTCCCTGCCTCTGATTCCCCGCCTCTGATTCCCTGCCTCTGATTCCCTGCCTCTGATTCCCAACCTCTGATTCCCCACCTCTGATTCCCCATATCTGATTCCCCGCCTCTGTTTCCCCGCCTCTGATTCCCCGCCTCTGTTTCCCCATATCTGATTCCCCGTCTCTGATTCCCCAACTCTGATTCCCCACCTCTGATCCCCAGCTCTGATTCCCCGCCTCTGATTCCCCGTGTTTGATTCCCTGCCTCTGATTCCCTGCCTCTGATTCCCAACCTCTGATACCCCACCACTGATTCCCCATATCTGATTCCCCGCCTCTGTTTCCCTGCCTCTGATTCCCCGCCTCTGTTTCCCCATATCTGATTCCCCGCCTTTGATTTGCCACCTCAGATTCCCCATATGTGATTCCCCGCCTCTGTTTCCCCGCATCTGATTCCCCGCCTCTCATTCCCCATATCTCATTCCCCGCCTCTGATTCCCCATATCTGATTCCCTGACTCTGATTCCCCACCTCTGATTCCCGGCCTCTTTTTCCCGGCATCTGATTCCCGGCATCTGATTCTCGGCCTCTGATTCCCGGCCTCTGATTCCCCGCTTCTGATTCTGATTCCCTGCCTCTGATTCCCCATCCCTGATTCCGCACATCTGATTCCCTGCCTCTGATTCCCCACTTCTGATTCCCCATATCTGATTCCCCGCCTCTGTTTCCCCGCCTCTGATTCACCGCCTCTGTTTCCCCATATCTAATTCCCCGCCTCTGATTCCCCAACTCTTATTCCCCGCACTGATTCCCCAGCTCTGAATCCCCGCCTCAGATTCCCCGCATCTGATTCCCTGCCTCTAAATCCCCACCTCTGATTCCCTGCCTCTGATTCCCAACCTCTGATTCACCTCCTCTGATTCCCCATATCTGATTCCCCGCCTCCGTTTCCCTGCCTCTCATTCCCCGCCTCTGTTTCCCCATATCTGATTCCCCGCATCTGATTCCCCACGTCTGATTCCCTGCCTGTGATTCCCTGCCTCTTATTCCCCGCCTCTGATTCCCCGCATCTGATTCCCTGCCTCTGAATCCCCACCTTGATTCCCTGCCTCTGATTCCCAACCTCTGATTCCCCTCCTCTGATTCCCCATATCTGATTCCCCACCTCCATTTCCCTGCCTCTGATTCCCCGCCTCTGTTACCCAATATCTGATTCCCCGCCTCTGATTCCCCAACTCTGTTTCTGCACATCTGATTCCCTGCCTCTTATTCCCCACCTCTAATTCCCGGCCTCTGATTCCCGGCCTCTGATACCCTACCTCTGATTCTCCATATCTGATTCCCCGCCTCTGTTTCCCCGCCTCTGATTCCCCGCCTCTGTTTCCCCATATCTGATTCCCCGCCTCTGATTCCCCAACTCTGATTCCCCGCCTCTGATTCCCCAGGTCTGATTCCCCGCCTCTGATTCCACGTGTTTGATTACCTGTCTCTGATTCCCCGCCTCTGCTTCCCCATCTCTGATTCACCGCCTTTGATTCGCCACCTCTGATTCCCCATATGTGATTCCCCTCCTCTGTTTCCCCGCCTCTGATTCCCCGCCTCTGATTCCCCATATCTCATTCCCCGCCTCTGATTCCCCGCATCTGATTCCCTGCCTCTGAATCCCCACCTCTGTTTCCCTGCCTCTGATTCCCAACCTCTGATTCCCCTCCTCTGATTCCCCATATCTGATTCCCCGCCTCCGTTTCCCTGCCTCTGATTAACCACCTCTGTTTCCCCATATCTGATTCCCCGCCTCTGATTCCTCAACTCTGATTCCCCGCCTCTGATTCCCCAGCTCTGATTCCCCGCCTCTGATTCCCCGCGTCTGATTCCCAGCCTCTGATTCCCCATGTCTGATTTCCTGCCTCTGATTTCCCGCCTCTGATTCGCCATCTCTGATTCATCGCCTCTGATTCCCCACCTCTGATTCCCCATATCTTATTCCCCACCTATGTTTCCCCGCCTCTGATTGCCCGCCTCTGATTCCCCATCTCTGATTCCCGGACTCTGATTCCCCACCTCTGATTCCCTATCTCTGATTCCACACATCCGATTCCCTGCCTCTGATTCCCCGCCTCTGATTCCCCGCCTCTGATTCCCAATCTCTGATTCCCCTCCTCTGATTCCCCATATCTGATTCCCCGCCTCCGTTTCCCTGCCTCTGATTCCCCGCCTCTGTTTCCCCATATCTGATTCCCCGCCTCTGATTCCCCAACTCTGATTCCCCGCCTCTGATTCCCCAGCTCTGATTCCCCGCCTCTGATTCCCCGCGTCTGATTCCCAGCCTCTGATTCCCCATGTCTGATTTCCTGCCTCTGATTCCCCGCCTCTGATTCGCCATCTCTGATTCATCCCCTCTGATTCCCCACCTCTGATTCCCCATATCTTATTCCCCACCTATGTTTCCCCGCCTCTGATTCCCCGCCTCTGATTCCCCATCTCTGATTCCCAGACTCTGATTCCCCACCTCTGATTCCCTATCTCTGATTCTGCACATCCGATTCCCTGCCTCTGATTCCCCGCCTCTGATTCCCCACCTCTGATTCCCCACCTCTGATTCCCCATATCTGATTCCCCGCCTCTGTTTCCCCGCCTCTGATTCCCTGCCTCTGTTTCCTCATATCTGATTCCCCGCCTCTGATTCCCCAACACTGATTCCCCGCCTCTGATTCCCCAGCTCTGATTCACCACCTCTGATTCCCCGCGTCTGATTCCCCGCTTCTGATTCCCGGCCTCTTATTCCCCACCTCTGATTCACGGCCTCTGATTCCCGGCCTCTGATTCCCGAACTCTCATTCCCGGCCTCTGATTCCCGGCCTCTGATTCCCCGCCTCTGATTCCCCGCCTCTGATTCCCTGCCTCTGATTCCCCATCTCTGATTCCGCACATCTGATTCCCTGCCTCTGATTCCCCGCCTCTGATTCCCTGCCTCTGATTCCCTGCCTCTGATTCCCAACCTCTGATTCCCCACCTCTGATTCCCCATATCTGATTCCCCGCCTCTGTTTCCCCGCCTCTGATTCCCCGCCTCTGTTTCCCCATATCTGATTCCCCGTCTCTGATTCCCCAACTCTGATTCCCCACCTCTGATCCCCAGCTCTGATTCCCCGCCTCTGATTCCCCGTGTTTGATTCCCTGCCTCTGATTCCCTGCCTCTGATTCCCAACCTCTGATACCCCACCACTGATTCCCCATATCTGATTCCCCGCCTCTGTTTCCCTGCCTCTGATTCCCCGCCTCTGTTTCCCCATATCTGATTCCCCGCCTTTGATTTGCCACCTCAGATTCCCCATATGTGATTCCCCGCCTCTGTTTCCCCGCATCTGATTCCCCGCCTCTCATTCCCCATATCTCATTCCCCGCCTCTGATTCCCCATATCTGATTCCCTGACTCTGATTCCCCACCTCTGATTCCCGGCCTCTTTTTCCCGGCATCTGATTCCCGGCATCTGATTCTCGGCCTCTGATTCCCGGCCTCTGATTCCCCGCTTCTGATTCTGATTCCCTGCCTCTGATTCCCCATCCCTGATTCCGCACATCTGATTCCCTGCCTCTGATTCCCCACTTCTGATTCCCCATATCTGATTCCCCGCCTCTGTTTCCCCGCCTCTGATTCACCGCCTCTGTTTCCCCATATCTAATTCCCCGCCTCTGATTCCCCAACTCTTATTCCCCGCACTGATTCCCCAGCTCTGAATCCCCGCCTCAGATTCCCCGCATCTGATTCCCTGCCTCTAAATCCCCACCTCTGATTCCCTGCCTCTGATTCCCAACCTCTGATTCACCTCCTCTGATTCCCCATATCTGATTCCCCGCCTCCGTTTCCCTGCCTCTCATTCCCCGCCTCTGTTTCCCCATATCTGATTCCCCGCCTCTGATTCCCCAACTCTGATTCCCCGCCTCTCATTCCCCAGCTCTGATTCCCCGCCTCTGATTCCCCGCGTCTGATTCCCAGCCTCTGATTCCCCATGTCTTATTCCCCGCCTCTGATTCGCCATCTCTGATTCATCGCCTCTGATTCCCCACCTCTGATTCCCCATATCTGATTCCCCTCCTATGTTTCCCCGCCTCTGATGCCCCACCTCTGATTCCATGCCTCTGATTCCCAACCTCTGATTCCCCACCTCTGATTCCCCATATCTGATTCCCCGCCTCTGTTTCCCCGCCTCTGATTCCCTGCCTCTGTTTCCTCATATCTGATTCCCCGCCTCTGATTCCCCAACACTGATTCCCCGCCTCTGATTCCCCAGCTCTGATTCACCACCTCTGATTCCCCGCGTCTGATTCCCCGCCTCTGATTCCCCATCTCTGATTCCCTATCTCTGATTCCCCAATTCTGATTCCCCGCCTTTGATTCCCTGCCTCTGATTCCTATCCTCTGATTCCCCACCTCTGATTCCCCGCCACTGTTTCCCCGCCTCTTATTCCCAGCCTCTGTTTCCCCATATCTGATTCCCGGCCTCTCATTCCCCAGCTCTGATTCCCCGCCTCTGATTCCCCATATCTGATTCCCCGCCGCTGATTCCCCAACTCTGATAGCCCGTCTCTGATTCCCCAGCTCTGATTCCCTGCCTCTGATTCCCCGCGTCTGAACCCCTGCCTCTGATTCCCCGCCTCTGATTCCCCATCTCTGATTCACCACCTCTGATCCCCCGCCTCTTATTCCCCATGTCTGATTCACCGCCTCTGTTTCCCCACCTCTGATTCCCCGCCTCTGATTCCCCATATCTGATTCCCCGCCTCTGATTCCCTGCCTCTTATTCCCCGCCTCTGATTCCCCGCATCTGATTCCCCGCCTCCATTTCCCTGCCTCTGATTCCCCGCCTCTGATTCCCCAACTCTGATTCCCCGCCTGTGATTCGCCAGCTATGATTCCCCGCATCTGATTCCCCACGTCTGATTCCCTGCCTGTGATTCCCTGCCTCTTATTCCCCGCCTCTGATTCCCCGCATCTGATTCCCTGCCTCTGAATCCCCACCTCTGATTCCCTGCCTCTGATTCCCAACCTCTGATTCCCCTCCTCTGATTCCCCATATCTGATTCCCCGCCTCCGTTTCCCTGCCTCTGATTAACCGCCTCTGTTTCCCCATATCTGAATCCCCGCCTCTGATTCCCCAACTCTGATTCCCCGCCTCTGATTCCCCAGCTCTGATTCCCCGCCTCTGATTCCCCGCGTCTGATTCCCAGCCTCTGATTCCCCATGTCTGATTTCCTGCCTCTGATTTCCCGCCTCTGATTCGCCATCTCTGATTCATCGCCTCTGATTCCCCACCTCTGATTCCCCATATCTTATTCCCCACCTATGTTTCCCCGCCTCTGATTGCCCGCCTCTGATTCCCCATCTCTGATTCCCGGACTCTGATTCCCCACCTCTGATTCCCTATCTCTGATTCCACACATCCGATTCCCTGCCTCTGATTCCCCGCCTCTGATTCCCCGCCTCTGATTCCCAATCTCTGATTCCCCTCCTCTGATTCCCCATATCTGATTCCCCGCCTCCGTTTCCCTGCCTCTGATTCCCCGCCTCTGTTTCCCCATATCTGATTCCCCGCCTCTGATTCCCCAACTCTGATTCCCCGCCTCTGATTCCCCAGCTCTGATTCCCCGCCTCTGATTCCCCGCGTCTGATTCCCAGCCTCTGATTCCCCATGTCTGATTTCCTGCCTCTGATTCCCCGCCTCTGATTCGCCATCTCTGATTCATCCCCTCTGATTCCCCACCTCTGATTCCCCATATCTTATTCCCCACCTATGTTTCCCCGACTCTGATTCCCCGCCTCTGATTCCCCATCTCTGATTCCCAGACTCTGATTCCCCACCTCTGATTCCCTATCTCTGATTCTGCACATCCGATTCCCTGCCTCTGATTCCCCGCCTCTGATTCCCCACCTCTGATTCCCCACCTCTGATTCCCCATATCTGATTCCCCGCCTCTGTTTCCCCGCCTCTGATTCCCTGCCTCTGTTTCCTCATATCTGATTCCCCGCCTCTGATTCCCCAACACTGATTCCCCGCCTCTGATTCCCCAGCTCTGATTCACCACCTCTGATTCCCCGCGTCTGATTCCCCGCTTCTGATTCCCGGCCTCTTATTCCCCACCTCTGATTCACGGCCTCTGATTCCCGGCCTCTGATTCCCGAACTCTCATTCCCGGCCTCTGATTCCCGGCCTCTGATTCCCCACCTCTGATTCCCCGCCTCTGATTCCCTGCCTCTGATTCCCCATCTCTGATTCCGCACATCTGATTCCCTGCCTCTGATTCCCCGCCTCTGATTCCCTGCCTCTGATTCCCTGCCTCTGATTCCCAACCTCTGATTCCCCACCTCTGATTCCCCATATCTGATTCCCCGCCTCTGTTTCCCCGCCTCTGATTCCCCGCCTCTGTTTCCCCATATCTGATTCCCCGTCTCTGATTCCCCAACTCTGATTCCCCACCTCTGATCCCCAGCTCTGATTCCCCGCCTCTGATTCCCCGTGTTTGATTCCCTGCCTCTGATTCCCTGCCTCTGATTCCCAACCTCTGATACCCCACCACTGATTCCCCATATCTGATTCCCCGCCTCTGTTTCCCTGCCTCTGATTCCCCGCCTCTGTTTCCCCATATCTGATTCCCCGCCTTTGATTTGCCACCTCAGATTCCCCATATGTGATTCCCCGCCTCTGTTTCCCCGCATCTGATTCCCCGCCTCTCATTCCCCATATCTCATTCCCCGCCTCTGATTCCCCATATCTGATTCCCTGACTCTGATTCCCCACCTCTGATTCCCGGCCTCTTTTTCCCGGCATCTGATTCCCGGCATCTGATTCTCGGCCTCTGATTCCCGGCCTCTGATTCCCCGCTTCTGATTCTGATTCCCTGCCTCTGATTCCCCATCCCTGATTCCGCACATCTGATTCCCTGCCTCTGATTCCCCACTTCTGATTCCCCATATCTGATTCCCCGCCTCTGTTTCCCCGCCTCTGATTCACCGCCTCTGTTTCCCCATATCTAATTCCCCGCCTCTGATTCCCCAACTCTTATTCCCCGCACTGATTCCCCAGCTCTGAATCCCCGCCTCAGATTCCCCGCATCTGATTCCCTGCCTCTAAATCCCCACCTCTGATTCCCTGCCTCTGATTCCCAACCTCTGATTCACCTCCTCTGATTCCCCATATCTGATTCCCCGCCTCCGTTTCCCTGCCTCTCATTCCCCGCCTCTGTTTCCCCATATCTGATTCCCCGCCTCTGATTCCCCAACTCTGATTCCCCGCCTCTCATTCCCCAGCTCTGATTCCCCGCCTCTGATTCCCCGCGTCTGATTCCCCGCCTCTGATTCGCCATCTCTGATTCATCGCCTCTGATTCCCCACCTCTGATTCCCCATATCTGATTCCCCTCCTATGTTTCCCCGCCTCTGATGCCCCACCTCTGATTCCATGCCTCTGATTCCCAACCTCTGATTCCCCACCTCTGATTCCCCATATCTGATTCCCCGCCTCTGTTTCCCCGCCTCTGATTCCCTGCCTCTGTTTCCTCATATCTGATTCCCCGCCTCTGATTCCCCAACACTGATTCCCCGCCTCTGATTCCCCAGCTCTGATTCACCACCTCTGATTCCCCGCGTCTGATTCCCCGCCTCTGATTCCCCATCTCTGATTCCCTATCTCTGATTCCCCAATTCTGATTCCCCGCCTTTGATTCCCTGCCTCTGATTCCTAAACTCTGATTCCCCACCTCTGATTCCCCGCCACTGTTTCCCCGCCTCTTATTCCCAGCCTCTGTTTCCCCATATCTGATTCCCGGCCTCTCATTCCCCAGCTCTGATTCCCCGCCTCTGATTCCCCATATCTGATTCCCCGCCGCTGATTCCCCAACTCTGATAGCCCGTCTCTGATTCCCCAGCTCTGATTCCCTGCCTCTGATTCCCCGCGTCTGAACCCCTGCCTCTGATTCCCCGCCTCTGATTCCCCATCTCTGATTCACCACCTCTGATCCCCCGCCTCTTATTCCCCATGTCTGATTCACCGCCTCTGTTTCCCCACCTCTGATTCCCCGCCTCTGATTCCCCATATCTGATTCCCCGCCTCTGATTCCCTGCCTCTTATTCCCCGCCTCTGATTCCCCGCATCTGATTCCCAACCTCTGATTCCCCTCCTCTGATTCCCCATATCTGATTCCCCGCCTCCATTTCCCTGCCTCTGATTCCCCGCCTCTGATTCCCCAACTCTGATTCCCCGCCTGTGATTCGCCAGCTATGATTCCCCGCATCTGATTCCCCACGTCTGATTCCCTGCCTGTGATTCCCTGCCTCTTATTCCCCGCCTCTGATTCCCGCCTCTGATTCCCCGCATCTGATTCCCTGCCTCTGAATCCCCACCTCTGATTCCCTGCCTCTGATTCCCAACCTCTGATTCCCCTCCTCTGATTCCCCATATCTGATTCCCCACCTCCATTTCCCTGCCTCTGATTCCCCGCCTCTGTTACCCAATATCTGATTCCCCGCCTCTGATTCCCCAACTCTGATTCTGCACATCTGATTCCCTGCCTCTTATTCCCCACCTCTAATTCCCGGCCTCTGATTCCCGGCCTCTGATTCCCCACCTCTGATTCCCCATATCTGATTCCCGGACTCTGATTCCCCACCTCTGATTCCCGGCATCTTATTCCCGGCATCTGATTCCCGGCCTCTGATTCCCGGCCTCTGATTCCCCGCTTCTGATTCTGATTCCCTGCCTCTGATTCCCCATCTCTGATTCCGCACATCTGATTCCCTGCCTCTGATTCCCCACTTCTGATTCCCCATATCTGATTCCCCGCCTCTGTTTCCCCGCCTCTGATTCCCCGCCACTGTTTCCCCATATCTAATTCCTCGCATCTGATTCCCCAACTCTGATTCCCCGCACTGATTCCCCAACTCTGACTCCCCGCCTGTGATTCGCCAGCTATGATTCCCCGCATCTGATTCCCCACGTCTGATTCCCTGCCTGTGATTCCCTGCCTCTTATTCCCCGCCTCTGATTCCCCGCCTCTGATACCCCGCATCTGATTCCCTGCCTCTGAATCCCCACCTCTGATTCCCTGCCTCTGATTCCCAACCTCTGATTCCCCTCCTCTGATTCCCCATATCTGATTCCCCACCTCCATTTCCCTGCCTCTGATTCCCCGCCTCTGTTACCCAATATCTGATTCCCCGCCTCTGATTCCCCGCTTCTGATTCTGATTCCCTGCCTCTGATTCCCCATCTCTGATTCCGCACATCTGATTCCCTGCCTCTGATTCCCCACTTCTGATTCCCCATATCTGATTCCCCTCCTCTGATTCCCCGCCTCTGATTCCCCGCCACTGTTTCCCCATATCTAATTCCTCGCATCTGATTCCCCAACTCTGATTCCCCGCACTGATTCCCCAGCTCTGAATCCCCGCCTCAGATTCCCCGCATCTGATTCCCTGCCTCTGAATCCCCACCTCTGATTCCCTGCCTCTGATTCCCAACCTCTGATTCCCCTCTTCTGATTCCCCATATCTGATTCCCCGCCTCCGTTTCCCTGCCTCTGATTCCCCGCCTCTGTTTCCCCATATCTGATTCCCCGCCTCTGATTCCCCAACTCTGATTCATCGCCTCTGATTCCCCACCTCTGATTCCCCGCCTCTGATTCCCCGCGTCTGATTCCCAGCCTCTGATTCCCCATGTCTTATTCCCCGCCTCTGATTCGCCATCTCTGATTCATCGCCTCTGATTCCCCACCTCTGATTCCCCATATCTGATTCCCCACCTATGTTTCCCCGCCTCTGATGCCCCACCTCTGATTCCATGCCTCTGATTCCCAACCTCTGATTCCCCACCTCTGATTCCCCATATCTGATTCCCCGCCTCTGTTTCCGCGCCTCTGATTCCCTGCCTCTGTTTCCTCATATCTGATTCCCCGCCTCTGATTCCCCAACACTGATTCCCCGCCTCTGATTCCCCAGGTCTGATTCACCACCTCTGATTCCCCGCGTCTGATTCCCCGCCTCTGATTCCCCATCTCTGATTCCCTATCTCTGATTCCCCAATTCTGATTCCCCGCCTTTGATTCCCTGCCTCTGATTCCCAACCTCTGATTCCCCACCTCTGATATCCCATATCTGATTCCCCGCCTCTGTTTCCCCGCCTGTTATTCCCCGCCTCTGTTTCCCCATATCTGATTCCCGGCCTCTCATTCCCCAGCTCTGATTCCCCGCCTCTGATTCCCCATATCTGATTCCCCGCCGCTGATTCCCCAACTCAGATAGCCCGCCTCTGATTCCCCAGCTCTGATTCCCCGCCTCTGATTCCCCGCGTCTGAATCCCTGCCTCTGATTCCCCGCCTCTGATTCCCCATCTCTGATTCACCACCTCTGATCCCCCGCCTCTGATTCCCCATGTCTGATTCACCGCCTCTGTTTCCCCATCTCTGATTCCCCGCCTCTGATTCCCCATATCTGATTCCCCGCCTCTGATTCCCCAACTCTGATTCGCCGCCTGTGATTCGCCAGCTATGATTCCCCACGTCTGATTCCCTGCCTGTGATTCCCTGCCTCTTATTCCCCGCCTCTGATTCCCCACATCTGATTCCCTGCCTCTGAATCCCCACCTCTGATTCCCTGCCTCTGATTCCCAACCTCTTATTCCCCTCCTCTGATTCCCCATATCTGATTCCTCGCCTCCGTTTCCCTGCCTCTGATTAACCGCCTCTGATTCCCCACATCTGATTCCCTGCCTCTGAATCCCCACCTCTGATTCCCTGCCTCTGAATCCCAACCTCTGATTCCCCTCCTCTGATTCCCCATATCTGATTCCTCGCCTCCGTTTCCCTGCCTCTGATTAACCGCCTCTGTTTCCCCATATCTGATTCCGCGCCTCTGATTCCCCAACTCTGATTCCCCGCCTCTGATTCCCCAGCTCTGATTCCCCGCCTCTGTTTCCCCGCGTCTGATTCCCAGCCTCTGATTCCCCATGTCTGATTTCCTGCCTCTGATTCCCCGCCTCTGATTCGCCATCTCTGATTCATCGCCTCTGATTCCCCACCTCTGATTCCCCATATCTTATTCCCCACCTATGTTTCCCCGCCTCTGACTCCCCGCCTCTGATTCCCCATCTCTGATTCCCGGACTCTGATTCCCCACCTCTGATTCCCTATCTCTGATTCCGCACATCCGATTCCCTGCCTCTGATTCCCCGCCTCTGATGCCCCGCCTCTGATTCCCAACCTCTGATTCCCCTCCTCTGATTCCCCATATCTGATTCCCCGCCTCCGTTTCCCTGCCTCTGATTCCCCGCCTCTGTTTCCCCATATCTGATTCCCCGCCTCTGATTCCCCAACTCTGATTCCCCGCCTCTGATTCCCCAGCTCTGATTCCCCGCCTCTGATTCCCCGCGTCTGATTCCCAGCATCTGATTCCCCATGTCTTTTTCCCCGCCTCTGATTCCCCGCCTCTGATTCGCCATCTCTGATTCATCGCCTCTGATTCGCCACCTCTGATTCCCCATATCTGATTCCCACCTATGTTTCCCCGCCTCTGATGCCCCGCCTCTGATTCCATGCCTCTGATTCCCAACCTCTGATTCCCCACCTCTGATTCCCCATATCTGATTCCCCGCCTCTGTTTCCCCGCCTCTTATTCCCTGCCTCTGTTTCCTCATATCTGATTCCCCGCCTCTGATTCCCCAACACTGATTCCCCTCCTCTGATACCCCAGCTCTGATTCACCACCTCTGATTCCCCGCGTCTGATTCCCCGCCTCTGATTCCCCATCTCTGATTCCCTATCTCTGATTCCCCAATTCTGATTCCCCGCCTTTGATTCCCTGCCTCTGATTCCCAACCTCTGATTCCCCACCTCTGATTCCCCAGCTCTGATTCCCCGCCTCTGATTCCCCGCGTCTGAATCCCTGCCTCTGATTCCCCGCCTCTGATTCCCCATCTCTGATTCACCACCTCTGATCCCCCGCCTCTGATTCCCCATGTCTGATTCACCGCCTCTGTTTCCCCACCTCTGATTCCCCGCCTCTGATTCCCCATATCTGATTCCCCGCCTCTGATTCCCTGACTCTGTTTCCCCGCCTCTGATTCCCCGCCTCTGATTCCCCATATCTCATTCCCCGCCTCTGATTCCCCGCATCTGATTCCCTGCCTCTGAATCCCCACCTCTGATTCCCTGCCTCTGATTCCCAACCTCTGATTCCCCTCCCCTGATTCCACATATCTGATTCCCCGCCTCCGTTTCCCTGCCTCTGATTGCCCGCCTCTGTTTCCCCATATCTGATTCCCCGCCTCTGATTCCCCAACTCTGATTCCCCGCCTCTGATTCCCCAGCTCTTATTCCCCGCCTCTGATTCCCCGCGTCTGATTCCCAGCCTCTGATTCCCCATGTCTGATTTCCTGCCTCTGATTCCCCGCCTCTGATTCGCCATCTCTGATTCATCCCCTCTGATTCCCCACCTATGATTCCCCATATCTTATTCCCCACCTATGTTTCCCCACCTCTGATTCCCCGCCTCTGATTCCACATCTCTGATTCCCAGACTCTGATTCCCCACCTCTGATTCCCTATCTCTGATTCTGCACATCCGATTCCCTGCCTCTGATTCCCCGCCTCTGATTCCCCACCTCTGATTCCCCACCTCTGATTCCCCATATCTGATTCCCCGCCTCTGTTTCCCCGCCTCTGATTCCCTGCCTCTGTTTCCTCATATCTGATTCCCCGCCTCTGATTCCCCAACACTGATTCCCCGCCTCTGATTCCCCAGCTCTGATTCACCACCTCTGATTCCCCACGTCTGATTCCCCGCTTATGATTCCCGGCCTCTTATTCCCCACCTCTGATTCCCGGCCTCTGATTCCCGGCCTCTGATTCCCGACCTCTCATTCCCGGCCTCTGATTCCCGGCCTCTGATACCCCGGCTCTGATTCCCCGCCTCTGATTCCCTGCCTCTGATTCCCCATCTCTGATTCCGCACATCTGATTCCCTGCCTCTGATTCCCCGCCTCTGATTCCCTGCCTCTGATTCCCTGCCTCTGATTCCCAACCTCTGATTCCCCACCTCTGATTCCCCATATCTGATTCCCCGCCTCTGTTTCCCCGCCTCTGATTCTCCGCCTCTGTTTTCCCATATCTGATTCCCCGCCTCTGATTCCCCAACTCTGATTCCCCACCTCTGATCCCCAGCTCTGATTCCCCGCCTCTGATTCCCCGTGTTTGATTCCCTGCCTCTGATTCCCTGCCTCTGATTCCCAACCTCTGATTCCCCACCTCTGATTCCCCATATCTGATTCCCCGCCTCTGTTTCCCCGCCTCTGATTCCCCGCCTCTGTTTCCCAATATCTGATTCCCCGCCTTTGATTCGCCACCTCTGATTCCCCATATGTGATTCCCCGCCTCTGTTTCCCCGCATCTGATTCCCCGCCTCTGATTCCCCATATCTCATTCCCCGCCTCTGATTCCCCATATCTGATTCCCGGACTCTGATTCCCCACCTCTGATTCCCGGCCTCTTTTTCCCGGCATCTGATTCCCGGCATCTGATTCCCGGACTCTGATTCCCGGCCTCTGATTCCCAGCTTCCGATTCTGATTCCCTGCCTCTGATTCCCCATGTCTTATTTCCCACCTCTGATTCCCCGCCTCTGATTCGCCATCTCTGATTCATCGCCTCTGATTCCCCACCTCTGATTCCCCATATCTGATTCCCCACCTATGTTTCCCCGCCTCTGATGCCCCGCCTCTGATTCCATGCCTCTGATTCCCAACCTCTGATTCCCCAACCTCTGATTCCCCATATCAGATTCCCCGCCTCTGTTTCCCCGCCTCTGATTCCCTGCCTCTGTTTCCTCATATCTGATTCCCCGCCTCTGATTCCCCAACACTGATTCCCCGCCTCTGATTCCCCAGCTCTGATTCACCACCTCTGATTCCCCGCGTCTGATTCCCCGCCTCTGATTCCCCATCTCTGATTCCCTATCTCTGATTCCCCAATTCTGATTTCCCGCCTTTGAATCCCTGCCTCTGATTCCCAACCTCTGATTCCCCACCTCTGATTCCCCATATCTGATTCCCCGCCTCTGTTTCCCCGCCTCTTATTCCCCGCCTCTGTTTCCCCATATCTGATTCCCGGCCACTCATTCCCCAGCTCTGATTCCCCGCCTCTGATTCCCCATATCTGATTCCCCGCCGCTGATTCCCCAACTCTGATAGCCCGCCTCTGATTCCCCAGCTCTGATTCCCCGCCTCTTTTTCCCCGCGTCTGAATCCCTGCCTCTGATGCCCCGCCTCTGATTCCCCATCTCTGATTCACCACCTCTGATCCCCCGCCTCTCATTCCCCATGTCTGATTCACCGCCTCTGTTTCCCCATCTCTGATTCCCCACCTCTGATTCCCCATATCTGATTCCCCGCCTCTGATTCGCCAACTCTGATTCCCCGCCTGTGATTCGCCAGCTATGATTCCCCGCCTCTGATTCCCCACGTCTGATTCCCTGCCTGTGATTCCCTGCCTCTTATTCCCCGCCTCTGATTCCCCGCATCTGATTCCCTGCCTCTGAATCCCCACCTCTGATTCCCTGCCTCTGATTCCCAACCTCTGATTCCCCTCCTCTGATTCCCCATATCTGATTCCCCGCCTCCATTTCCCCGCCTCTGATTCCCCGCCTCTGTTTCCCCATATCTGATTCCCCGCCTCTGATTCCCCGCGTCTGATTCCCTGCCTCTGATTCCCCATCTCTGATTCCCTATCTCTGATTCCCCAATTCTGATTCCCCGCCTTTGATTCCCTGCCTCTGATTCCCAACCTCTGATTCCCCACCTCTGATCCCCATATCTGATTCCCCGCCTCTGTTTCCCCGCCTCTTATTCCCCGCCTCTGTTTCCCCATATCTGATTCCTGGCCTCTCATTCCCCAGCTCTGATTCCCCTCCTCTGATTCCCCATATCTGATTCCCCGCCGCTGATTCCCAAACTCTGATTCCCCAGCTCTGATTCCCCGCCTCTGATTCCCCGCGTCTGAATCCCTTCCTCTGATTCCCCGCCTCTGATTCCCCATGTCTTATTCCCCACCTCTGATTCGCCATCTCTGATTCATCGCCTCTGATTCCCCACCTCTGATTCCCCATATCTGATTCCCCACCTATGTTTCCCCGCCACTGATGCCCCGCCTCTGATTCCATGCCTCTGATACCCAACCTCTGATTCCCCGCCTCTGTTTCCCCGCCTCTGATTCCCTGCCTCTGTTTCCTCATATCTGATTCCCCGCCTCTGATTCCCCAACACTGATTCCCCGCCTCTGATTCCCCAGGTCTGATTCACCACCTCTGATTCCCCGCGTCTGATTCCCCGCCTCTGATTCCCCATCTCTGATTCCCTATCTCTGATTCCCCAATTCTGATTCCCCGCCTTTGATTCCCTGCCTCTGATTCCCAACCTCTGATTCTCCACCTCTAATTCCCCATATCTGATTCCCCGCCTCTGTTTCCCCGCCTCTTATTCCCCGCCTCTGTTTCCCCATATCTGATTCCCGGCCTCTCATTCCCCAGCTCCGATTCCCCGCCTCTGATTCCCCATATCTGATTCCCCGCCGCTGATTCCCCAACTCTGATAGCCCGCCTCTGATTCCCCAGCTCTGATTCCCCGCCTCTGATTCCCCGCGTCTGAATCCCTGCCTCTGATTCCCCGCCTCTGATTCACCATCTCTGATTCACCACCTCTGATCCCCCGCCTCTGATTCCCCATGTCTGATTCACCGCCTCTGTTTCCCCACCTCTGATTCCCCGCCTCTGATTCCCCAGCTCTGATTCCCCGCATCTGATTCCCTGCCTCTGAATCCCCACCGCTATTCCCTGCCTCTGATTCCCAACCTCTGATTCCCCTCCTCTGATTCCCCATATCTGATTCCCCGCCTCCATTTCCCTGCCTCTGATTCCCCGCCTCTGTTACCCCATATCTGATTCCCCGCCTCTGATTCCCCAACTCTGATTCTGCACATCTGATTCCCTGCCTCTTATTCCCCACCTCTAATTCCCGGCATCTGATTCCCGGCCTCTGATTCCCCACCTCTGATTCTCCATATCTGATTCCCCGCCTCTGTTTCCCCGCCTCTGATTCCCCACCTCTGTTTCCCCATATCTGATTCCCCGCATCTGATTCCCCACGTCTGATTCCCTGCCTGTGATTCCCTGCCTCTTATTCCCCGCCTCTGATTCCCCGCATCTGATTCCCTGCCTCTGAATCCCCACCTTGATTCCCTGCCTCTGATTCCCAACCTCTGATTCCCCTCCTCTGATTCCCCATATCTGATTCCCCACCTCCATTTCCCTGCCTCTGATTCCCCGCCTCTGTTACCCAATATCTGATTCCCCGCCTCTGATTCCCCAACTCTGTTTCTGCACATCTGATTCCCTGCCTCTTATTCCCCACCTCTAATTCCCGTCCTCTGATTCCCGGCCTCTGATACCCTACCTCTGATTCTCCATATCTGATTCCCCGCCTCTGTTTCCCCGCCTCTGATTCCCCGCCTCTGTTTCCCCATATCTGATTCCCCGCCTCTGATTCCCCAACTCTGATTCCCCGCCTCTGATTCCCCAGGTCTGATTCCCCGCCTCTGATTCCACGTGTTTGATTACCTGTCTCTGATTCCCCGCCTCTGCTTCCCCATCTCTGATTCACCGCCTTTGATTCGCCACCTCTGATTCCCCATATGTGATTCCCCTCCTCTGTTTCCCCGCCTCTGATTCCCCGCCTCTGATTCCCCATATCTCATTCCCCGCCTCTGATTCCCCGCATCTGATTCCCTGCCTCTGAATCCCCACCTCTGATTCCCTGCCTCTGATTCCCAACCTCTGATTCCCCTCCTCTGGTTCCCCATATCTGATTCCCCGCCTCCGTTTCCCTGCCTCTGATTAACCGCCTCTGTTTCCCCATATCTGATTCCCCGCCTCTGATTCCCCAACTCTGATTCCCCGCCTCTGATTCCCCAGCTCTGATTCCCCGCCTCTGATTCCCCGCGTCTGATTCCCAGCCTCTGATTCCCCATGTCTGATTTCCTGCCTCTGATTCCCCGCCTCTGATTCGCCATCTCTGATTCATCGCCTCTGATTCCCCACCTCTGATTCCCCATATCTTATTCCCCACCTATGTTTCCCCGCCTCTGATTGCCCGCCTCTGATTCCCCATCTCTGATTCCCGGACTCTGATTCCCCACCTCTGATTCCCTATCTCTGATTCCACACATCCGATTCCCTGCCTCTGATTCCCCGCCTCTGATGCCCCGCCTCTGATTCCCAATCTCTGATTCCCCTCCTCTGATTCCCCATATCTGATTCCCCGCCTCCGTTTCCCTGCCTCTGATTCCCCGCCTCTGTTTCCCCATATCTGATTCCCCGCCTCTGATTCCCCAACTCTGATTCCCCGCCTCTGATTCCCCAGCTCTGATTCCCCGCCTCTGATTCCCCGCGTCTGATTCCCAGCCTCCGATTCCCCATGTCTGATTTCCTGCCTCTGATTCCCCGCCTCTGATTCGCCATCTCTGATTCATCCCCTCTGATTCCCCACCTCTGATTCCCCATATCTTATTCCCCACCTATGTTTCCCCGCCTCTGATTCCCCGCCTCTGATTCCCCATCTCTGATTCCCAGACTCTGATTCCCCACCTCTGATTCCCTATCTCTGATTCTGCACATCCGATTCTCTGCCTCTGATTCCCCGCCTCTGATTCCCCACCTCTGATTCCCCACCTCTGATTCCCCATATCTGATTCCCCGCCTCTGTTTCCCCGCCTCTGATTCCCTGCCTCTGTTTCCTCATATCTGATTCCCCGCCTCTGATTCCCCAACACTGATTCCCCGCCTCTGATTCCCCAGCTCTGATTCACCACCTCTGATACCCCGCGTCTGATTCCCCGCTTCTGATTCCCGGCCTCTTATTCCCCACCTCTGATTCCCGGCCTCTGATTCCCGGCCTCTGATTCCCGAACTCTCATTCCCGGCCTCTGATTCCCGGCCTCTGATTCCCCGCCTCTGATTCCCCGCCTCTGATTCCCTGCCTCTGATTCCCCATCTCTGATTCCGCACATCTGATTCCCTGCCTCTGATTCCCCGCCTCTGATTCCCTGCCTCTGATTCCCTGCCTCTGATTCCCAACCTCTGATTCCCCACGTCTGATTCCCCATATCTGATTCCCCGCCTCTGTTTCCCCGCCTCTGATTCCCCGCCTCTGTTTCCCCATATCTGATTCCCCGTCTCTGATTCCCCAACTCTGATTCCCCACCTCTGATCCCCAGCTCTGATTCCCCGCCTCTGATTCCCCGTGTTTGATTCCCTGCCTCTGATTCCCTGCCTCTGATTCCCAACCTCTGATACCCCACCTCTGATTCCCCATATCTGATTCCCCGCCTCTGTTTCCCTGCCTCTGATTCCCCGCCTCTGTTTCCCCATATCTGATTCCCCGCCTTTGATTTGCCACCTCTGATTCCCCATATGTGATTCCCCGCCTCTGTTTCCCCGCATCTGATTCCCCGCCTCTGATTCCCCATATCTCATTCCCCGCCTCTGATTCCCCATATCTGATTCCCTGACTCTGATTCCCCACCTCTGATTCCCGGCCTCTTTTTCCCGGCATCTGATTCCCGGCATCTGATTCTCGGCCTCTGATTCCCGGCCTCTGATTCCCCGCTTCTGATTCTGATTCCCTGCCTCTGATTCCCCATCCCTGATTCCGCACATCTGATTCCCTGCCTCTGATTCCCCACTTCTGATTCCCCATATCTGATTCCCCGCCTCTGTTTCCCCGCCTCTGATTCACCGCCTCTGTTTCCCCATATCTAATTCCCCGCCTCTGATTCCCCAACTCTTATTCCCCGCACTGATTCCCCAGCTCTGAATCCCCGCCTCAGATTCCCCGCATCTGATTCCCTGCCTCTAAATCCCCACCTCTGATTCCCTGCCTCTGATTCCCAACCTCTGATTCACCTCCTCTGATTCCCCATATCTGATTCCCCGCCTCCGTTTCCCTGCCTCTCATTCCCCGCCTCTGTTTCCCCATATCTGATTCCCCGCCTCTGATTCCCCAACTCTGATTCCCCGCCTCTCATTCCCCAGCTCTGATTCCCCACCTCTGATTCCCCGCGTCTGATTCCCAGCCTCTGATTCCCCATGTCTTATTCCCCGCCTCTGATTCGCCATCTCTGATTCATCGCCTCTGATTCCCCACCTCTGATTCCCCATATCTGATTCCCCTCCTATGTTTCCCCGCCTCTGATGCCCCACCTCTGATTCCATGCCTCTGATTCCCAACCTCTGATTCCCCACCTCTGATTCCCCATATCTGATTCCCCGCCTCTGTTTCCCCGCCTCTGATTCCCTGCCTCTGTTTCCTCATATCTGATTCCCCGCCTCTGATTCCCCAACACTGATTCCCCGCCTCTGATTCCCCAGCTCTGATTCACCACATCTGATTCCCCGCGTCTGATTCCCCGCCTCTGATTCCCCATCTCTGATTCCCTATCTCTGATTCCCCAATTCTGATTCCCCGCCTTTGATTCCCTGCCTCTGATTCCTAACCTCTGATTCCCCACCTCTGATTCCCCGCCACTGTTTCCCCGCCTCTTATTCCCAGCCTCTGTTTCCCCATATCTGATTCCCGGCCTCTCATTCCCCAGCTCTGATTCCCCGCCTCTGATTCCCCATATCTGATTCCCCGCCGCTGATTCCCCAACTCTGATAGCCCGTCTCTGATTCCCCAGCTCTGATTCCCTGCCTCTGATTCCCCGCGTCTGAATCCCTGCCTCTGATTCCCCGCCTCTGATTCCCCATCTCTGATTCACCACCTCTGATCCCCCGCCTCTGATTCCCCATGTCTGATTCACCGCCTCTGTTTCCCCACCTCTGATTCCCCGCCTCTGATTCCCCATATCTGATTCCCCGCCTCTGATTCCCTGCCTCTTATTCCCCGCCTCTGATTCCCCGCATCTGATTCCCAACCTCTGATTCCCCTCCTCTGATTCCCCATATCTGATTCCCCGCCTCCATTTCCCTGCCTCTGATTCCCCGCCTCTGATTCCCCAACTCTGATTCCCCGCCTGTGATTTGCCAGCTATGATTCCCCGCATCTGATTCCCCACGTCTGATTCCCTGCCTGTGATTCCCTGCCTCTTATTCCCCGCCTCTGATTCCCCGCCTCTGATTCCCCGCATCTGATTCCCTGCCTCTGAATCCCCACCTCTGATTCCCTGCCTCTGATTCCCAACCTCTGATTCCCCTCCTCTGATTCCCCATATCTGATTCCCCACCTCCATTTCCCTGCCTCTGATTCCCCGCCTCTGTTACCCAATATCTGATTCCCCGCCTCTGATTCCCCAACTCTGATTCTGCACATCTGATTCCCTGCCTCTTATTCCCCACCTCTAATTCCCGGCCTCTGATTCCCGGCCTCTGATTCCCCACCTCTGATTCCCCATATCTGATTCCCGGACTCTGATTCCCCACCTCTGATTCCCGGCATCTTATTCCCGGCATCTGATTCCCGGCCTCTGATTCCCGGCCTCTGATTCCCCGCTTCTGATTCTGATTCCCTGACTCTGATTCCCCATCTCTGATTCCGCACATCTGATTCCCTGCCTCTGATTCCCCACTTCTGATTCCCCATATCTGATTCCCCGCCTCTGTTTCCCCGCCTCTGATTCCCCGCCACTGTTTCCCCATATCTAATTCCTCGCATCTGATTCCCCAACTCTGATTCCCCGCACTGATTCCCCAACTCTGATTCCCCGCCTGTGATTCGCCAGCTATGATTCCCCGCATCTGATTCCCCACGTCTGATTCCCTGCCTGTGATTCCCTGCCTCTTATTCCCCGCCTCTGATTCCCCGCCTCTGATTCCCCGCATCTGATTCCCTGCCTCTGAATCCCCACCTCTGATTCCCTGCCTCTGATTCCCAACCTCTGATTCCCCTCCTCTGATTCCCCATATCTGATTCCCCACCTCCATTTCCCTGCCTCTGATTCCCCGCCTCTGTTACCCAATATCTGATTCCCCGCCTCTGATTCCCCGCTTCTGATTCTGATTCCCTGCCTCTGATTCCCCATCTCTGATTCCGCACATCTGATTCCCTGCCTCTGATTCCCCACTTCTGATTCCCCATATCTGATTCCCCTCCTCTGTTTCCCCGCCTCTGATTCCCCGCCACTGTTTCCCCATATCTAATTCCTCGCATCTGATTCCCCAACTCTGATTCCCCGCACTGATTCCCCAGCTCTGAATCCCCGCCTCAGATTCCCCGCATCTGATTCCCTGCATCTGAATCCCCACCTCTGATTCCCTGCCTCTGATTCCCAACCTCTGATTCCCCTCTTCTGATTCCCCATATCTGATTCCCCGCCTCCGTTTCCCTGCCTCTGATTCCCCGCCTCTGTTTCCCCATATCTGATTCCCCGCCTCTGATTCCCCAACTCTGATTCCCCGCCTCTGATTCCCCCGCTCTGATTCCCCGCCTCTGATTCCCCGCGTCTGATTCCCAGCCTCTGATTCCCCATGTCTTATTCCCCGCCTCTGATTCGCCATCTCTGATTCATCGCCTCTGATTCCCCACCTCTGATTCCCCATATCTGATTCCCCACCTATGTTTCCCCGCCTCTGATGCCCCACCTCTGATTCCATGCCTCTGATTCCCAACCTCTGATTCCCCACCTCTGATTCCCCATATCTGATTCCCCGCCTCTGTTTCCGCGCCTCTGATTCCCTGCCTCTGTTTCCTCATATCTGATTCCCCGCCTCTGATTCCCCAACACTGATTCCCCGCCTCTGATTCCCCAGGTCTGATTCACCACCTCTGATTCCCCGAGTCTGATTCCCCGCCTCTGATTCCCCATCTCTGATTCCCTATCTCTGATTCCCCAATTCTGATTCCCTGCCTTTGATTCCCTGCCTCTGATTCCCAACCTCTGATTCCCCACCTCTGATATCCCATATCTGATTCCCCGCCTCTGTTTCCCCGCCTCTTATTCCCCGCCTCTGTTTCCCCATATCTGATTCCCGGCCTCTCATTCCCCAGCTCAGATAGCCCGCCTCTGATTCCCCAGCTCTGATTCCCCGCCTCTGATTCCCCGCGTCTGAATCCCTGCCTCTGATTCCCCGCCTCTGATTCCCCATCTCTGATTCACCACCTCTGATCCCCCGCCTCTGATTCCCCATATCTGATTCCCCGCCTCTGATTCCCCAACTCTGATTCGCCGCCTGTGATTCGCCAGCTATGATTCCCCACGTCTGATTCCCTGCCTGTGATTCCCTGCCTCTTATTCCCCGCCTCTGATTCCCCGCATCTGATTCCCTGCCTCTGAATCCCCACCTCTGATTCCCTGCCTCTGATTCCCAACCTCTTATTCCCCTCCTCTGATTCCCCATATCTGATTCCCCACCTCCATTTCCCTGCCTCTGATTCCCCGCCTCTGTTACCCAATATCTGATTCCCCGCCTCTGATTCCCCAACTCTGATTCTGCACATCTGATTCCCTGCCTCTTATTCCCCACCTCTAATTCCCGGCCTCTGATTCCCGGCCTCTGATTCCCCACCTCTGATTCTCCATATCTGATTCCCCGCCTCTGTTTCCCCGCCTCTGATTCCCCGCCTCTGTTTCCCCATATCTGATTCACCGCCTTTGATTCGCCACCTCTGATTACCCATATGTGATTCCCCTCCTCTGTTTCCCCGCCTCTGATTCCCCGCCTCTGATTCCCCATATCTCATTCCCCGCCTCTGATTCCCCGCATCTGATTCCCTGCCTCTGAATCCCCACCTCTGATTCCCTGCCTCTGATTCCCAACCTCTGATTCCCCTCCTCTGATTCCCCATATCTGATTCCTCGCCTCCGTTTCCCTGCCTCTGATTAACCGCCTCTGTTTCCCCATATCTGATTCCCCGCCTCTGATTCCCCAACTCTGATTCCCCGCCTCTGATTCCCCAGCTCTGATTCCCCGCCTCTGTTTCCCCGCGTCTGATTCCCAGCCTCTGATTCCCCATGTCTGATTTCCTGCCTCTGATTCCCCGCCTCTGATTCGCCATCTCTGATTCATCGCCTCTGATTCCCCACCTCTGATTCCCCATATCTTATTCCCCACCTATGTTTCCCCGCCTCTGATTCCCCGCCTCTGATTCCCCATCTCTGATTCCCGGACTCTGATTCCCCACCTCTGATTCCCTATCTCTGATTCCGCACATCCGATTCCCTGCCTCTGATTCCCCGCCTCTGATGCCCCGCCTCTGATTCCCAACCTCTGATTCCCCTCCTCTGATTCCCCATATCTGATTCCCCGCCTCCGTTTCCCTGCCTCTGATTCCCCGCCTCTGTTTCCCCATATCTGATTCCCCGCCTCTGATTCCCCAACTCTGATTCCCCACCTCTGATTCCCCAGCTCTGATTCCCCGCCTCTGATTCCCCGCGTCTGATTCCCAGCCTCTGATTCCCCATGTCTTATTCCCCGCCTCTGATTCCCCGCCTCTGATTCGCCATCTCTGATTCATCGCCTCTGATTCGCCACCTCTGATTCCCCATATCTGATTCCCACCTATGTTTCCCCGCCTCTGATGCCCCGCCTCTGATTCCATGCCTCTGATTCCCAACCTCTGATTCCCCACCTCTGATTCCCCATATCTGATTCCCCGCCTCTGTTTCCCCGCCTCTGATTCCCTGCCTCTGTTTCCTCATATCTGATTCCCCGCCTCTGATTCCCCAACACTGATTCCCCTCCTCTGATACCCCAGCTCTGATTCACCACCTCTGATTCCCCGCGTCTGATTCCCCGCCTCTGATTCCCCATCTCTGATTCCCTATCTCTGATTCCCCAATTCTGATTCCCCGCCTTTGATTCCCTGCCTCTGATTCCCAACCTCTGATTCCCCACCTCTGATTCCCCAGCTCTGATTCCCCGCCTCTGATTCCCCGCGTCTGAATCCCTGCCTCTGATTCACCACCTCTGATCCCCCGCCTCTGATTCCCCATGTCTGATTCACCGCCTCTGTTTCCCCACCTCTGATTCCCCGCCTCTGATTCCCCATATCTGATTCCCCGCCTCTGATTCCCTGACTCTGTTTCCCCGCCTCTGATTCCCCGCCTCTGATTCCCCATATCTCATTCCCCGCCTCTGATTCCCCGCATCTGATTCCATGCCTCTGAATCGCCACCTCTGATTCCCTGCCTCTGATTCCCAACCTCTGATTCCCCTCCTCTGATTCCACATATCTGATTCCCCGCCTCCGTTTCCCTGCCTCTGATTGCCCGCCTCTGTTTCCCCATATCTGATTCCCCGCCTCTGATTCCCAAACTCTGATTCCCCGCCTCTGATTCCCCAGCTCTTATTCCCCGCCTCTGATTCCCCGCGTCTGATTCCCAGCCTCTGATTCCCCATGTCTGATTTCCTGCCTCTGATTCCCCGCCTCTGATTCGCCATCTCTGATTCATCCCCTCTGATTCCCCACCTATGATTCCCCATATCTTATTCCCCACCTATGTTTCCCCGCCTCTGATTCCCCGCCTCTGATTCCCCATCTCTGATTCCCAGACTCTGATTCCCCACCTCTGATTCCCTATCTCTGATTCTGCACATCCGATTCCCTGCCTCTGATTCCCCGCCTCTGATTCCCCACCTCTGATTCCCCACCTCTGATTCCCCATATCTGATTCCCCGCCTCTGTTTCCCCGCCTCTGATTCCCTGCCTCTGTTTCCTCATATCTGATTCCCCGCCTCTGATTCCCCAACACTGATTCCCCGCCTCTGATTCCCCAGCTCTGATTCACCACCTCTGATTCCCCACGTCTGATTCCCCGCTTATGATTCCCGGCCTCTTATTCCCCACCTCTGATTCCCGGCCTCTGATTCCCGGCCTCTGATTCCCGACCTCTCATTCCCGGCCTCTGATTCCCGGCCTCTGATACCCCGGCTCTGATTCCCCTCCTCTGATTCCCTGCCTCTGATTCCCCATCTCTGATTCCGCACATCTGATTCCCTGCCTCTGATTCCCCGCCTCTGATTCCCTGCCTCTGATTCCCTGCCTCTGATTCCCAACCTCTGATTCCCCACCTCTGATTCCCCATATCTGATTCCCCGCCTCTGTTTCCCCGCCTCTGATTCTCCGCCTCTGTTTTCCCATATCTGATTCCCCGCCTCTGATTCCCCAACTCTGATTCCCCACCTCTGATCCCCAGCTCTGATTCCCCGCCTCTGATTCCCCGTGTTTGATTCCCTGCCTCTGATTCCCTGCCTCTGATTCCCAACCTCTGATTCCCCACCTCTGATTCCCCATATCTGATTCCCCGCCTCTGTTTCCCCGCCTCTGATTCCCCGCCTCTGTTTCCCAATATCTGATTCCCCGCCTTTGATTCGCCACCTCTGATTCCCCATATGTGATTCCCCGCCTCTGTTTCCCCGCATCTGATTCCCCGCCTCTGATTCCCCATATCTCATTCCCCGCCTCTGATTCCCCATATCTGATTCCCGGACTCTGATTCCCCACCTCTGATTCCCGGCCTCTTTTTCCCGGCATCTGATTCCCAGCATCTGATTCCCGGACTCTGATTCCCGGCCTCTGATTCCCAGCTTCCGATTCTGATTCCCTGCCTCTGATTCCCCATGTCTTATTTCCCACCTCTGATTCCCCGCCTCTGATTCGCCATCTCTGATTCATCGCCTCTGATTCCCCACCTCTGATTCCCCATATCTGATTCCCCACCTATGTTTCCCCGCCTCTGATGCCCCGCCTCTGATTCCATGCCTCTGATTCCCAACCTCTGATTCCCCAACCTCTGATTCCCCATATCAGATTCCCCGCCTCTGTTTCCCCGCCTCTGATTCCCTGCCTCTGTTTCCTCATATCTGATTCCCCGCCTCTGATTCCCCAACACTGATTCCCCGCCTCTGATTCCCCAGCTCTGATTCACCACCTCTGATTCCCCGCGTCTGATTCCCCGCCTCTGATTCCCCATCTCTGATTCCCTATCTCTGATTCCCCAATTCTGATTTCCCGCCTTTGAATCCCTGCCTCTGATTCCCAACCTCTGATTCCCCACCTCTGATTCCCCATATCTGATTCCCCGCCTCTGTTTCCCCGCCTCTTATTCCCCGCCTCTGTTTCCCCATATCTGATTCCCGGCCACTCATTCCCCAGCTCTGATTCCCCGCCTCTGATTCCCCATATCTGATTCCCGGCCGCTGATTCCCCAACTCTGATAGCCCGCCTCTGATTCCCCAGCTCTGATTCCCCGCCTCTTTTTCCCCGCGTCTGAATCCCTGCCTCTGATTCCCCGCCTCTGATTCCCCATCTCTGATTCACCACCTCTGATCCCCCGCCTCTCATTCCCCATGTCTGATTCACCGCCTCTGTTTCCCCATCTCTGATTCCCCACCTCTGATTCCCCATATCTGATTCCCCGCCTCTGATTCGCCAACTCTGATTCCCCGCCTGTGATTCGCCAGCTATGATTCCCCGCCTCTGATTCCCCACGTCTGATTCCCTGCCTGTGATTCCCTGCCTCTTATTCCCCGCCTCTGATTCCCCGCATCTGATTCCCTGCCTCTGAATCCCCACCTCTGATTCCCTGCCTCTGATTCCCAACCTCTGATTCCCCTCCTCTGATTCCCCATATCTGATTCCCCGCCTCCATTTCCCTGCCTCTGATTCCCCGCCTCTGTTACCCCATATCTGATTCCCCGCCTCTGATACCCCAACTCTGATTCTGCACATCTGATTCCCTGCCTCTTATTCCCCACCTCTAATTCCCGGCCTCTGATTCCCGTCCTCTGATTCCCCACCTCTGATTCTCCATATCTGATTCCCCGCCTCTGTTTCCCCGCCTCTGATTCCCCGCCTCTGTTTCCCCATATCTGATTCCCCGCCTCTGATTCCCCGCGTCTGATTCCCTGCCTCTGATTCCCCATCTCTGATTCCCCAATTCTGATTCCCCGCCTTTGATTCCCTGCCTCTGATTCCCAACCTCTGATTCCCCACCTCTGATTCCCCATATCTGATTCCCCGCCTCTGTTTCCCCGCCTCTTATTCCCCGCCTCTGTTTCCCCATATCTGATTCCCGGCCTCTCATTCCCCAGCTCTGATTCCCCTCCTCTGATTCCCCATATCTGATTCCCCGCCGCTGATTCCCAAACACTGATTCCCCAGCTCTGATTCCCCGCCTCTGATTCCCCGCGTCTGAATCCCTGCCTCTGATTCCCCGCCTCTGATTCCCCATCTCTGATTCCCCGCCTCTGATTCCGTGCCTCTGATTCCCCATCTCTGATTCCGCACATCTGATTCCCTGCCTCTGATTCCCCGCCTCTGCTCCCTGCCTCTGATTCCCTGCCTCTGATTCCCAACCTCTGATTCCCCACCTCTGATTCCCCATATCTGATTCCCCGCCTCTGTTTCCCCGCCTCTGATTCTCCGCCTCTGTTTTCCCATATCTGATTCCCCGCCTCTGATTCCCCAACTCTGATTCCCCACCTCTGATCCCCAGCTCTGATTCCCCGCCTCTGATTCCCCGTGTTTGATTCCCTGCCTCTGATTCCCTGCCTCTGATTCCCAACCTCTGATTCCCCAACTCTGATTCCCCATATCTGATTCCCCGCCTCTGTTTCCCCGCCTCTGATTCCCCGCCTCTGTTTCCCAATATCTGATTCCCCGCCTTTGATTCGCCACCTCTGATTCCCCATATGTGATTCCCCGCCTCTGTTTCCCCGCATCTGATTCCCCGCCTCTGATTCCCCATATCTCATTCCCCGCCTCTGATTCCCCATATCTGATTCCCGGACTCTGATTCCCCACCTCTGATTCCCGGCCTCTTTTTCCCGGCATCTGATTCCCGGCATCTGATTCCCGGACTCTGATTCCCGGCCTCTGATTCCCAGCTTCCGATTCTGATTCCCTGCCTCTGATTCCCCATGTCTTATTTCCCGCCTCTGATTCCCCGCCTCTGATTCGCCATCTCTGATTCATCGCCTCTGATTCCCCACCTCTGATTCCCCATATCTGATTCCCCACCTATGTTTCCCCGCCTCTGATGCCCCGCCTCTGATTCCATGCCTCTGATTCCCAACCTCTGATTCCCCAACCTCTGATTCCCCATATCAGATTCCCCGCCTCTGTTTCCCCGCCTCTGATTCCCTGCCTCTGTTTCCTCATATCTGATTCCCCGCCTCTGATTCCCCAACACTGATTCCCCGCCTCTGATTCCCCAGCTCTGATTCACCACCTCTGATTCCCCGCGTCTGATTCCCCGCCTCTGATTCCCCATCTCTGATTCCCTATCTCTGATTCCCCAATTCTGATTTCCCGCCTTTGAATCCCTGCCTCTGATTTCCAACCTCTGATTCCCCACCTCTGATTCCCCATATCTGATTCCCCGCCTCTGTTTCCCCGCCTCTTATTCCCCGCCTCTGTTTCCCCATATCTGATTCCCGGCCACTCATTCCCCAGCTCTGATTCCCCGCCTCTGATTCCCCATATCTGATTCCCCGCCGCTGATTCCCCAACTCTGATAGCCCGCCTCTGATTCCCCAGCTCTGATTCCCCGCCTCTTTTTCCCCGCGTCTGAATCCCTGCCTCTGATTCCCCGCCTCTGATTCCCCATCTCTGATTCACCACCTCTGATCCCCCGCCTCTCCTTCCCCATGTCTGATTCACCGCCTCTGTTTCCCCATCTCTGATTCCCCACCTCTGATTCCCCATATCTGATTCCCCGCCTCTGATTCGCCAACTCTGATTCCCCGCCTGTGATTCGCCAGCTATGATTCCCCGCCTCTGATTCCCCACGTCTGATTCCCTGCCTGTGATTCCCTGCCTCTTATTCCCCGCCTCTGATTCCCCGCATCTGATTCCCTGCCTCTGAATCCCCACCTCTGATTCCCTGCCTCTGATTCCCAACCTCTGATTCCCCTCCTCTGATTCCCCATATCTGATTCCCCGCCTCCATTTCCCTGCCTCTGATTCCCCGCCTCTGTTACCCCATATCTGATTCCCCGCCTCTGATACCCCAACTCTGATTCTGCACATCTGATTCCCTGCCTCTTATTCCCCACCTCTAACTCCCGGCCTCTGATTCCCGTCCTCTGATTCCCCACCTCTGATTCTCCATATCTGATTCCCCGCCTCTGTTTCCCCGCCTCTGATTCCCCGCCTCTGTTTCCCCATATCTGATTCCCCGCCTCTGATTCCCCGCGTCTGATTCCCCGCCTCTGATTCCCCATCTCTGATTCCCTATCTCTGATTCCCCAATTCTGATTCCCCGCCTTTGATTCCCTGCCTCTGATTCCCAACCTCTGATTCCCCACCTCTGATTCCCCATATCTGATTCCCCGCCTCTGTTTCCCCGCCTCTTATTCCCCGCCTCTGTTTCCCCATATCTGATTCCCGGCCTCTCATTCCCCAGCTCTGATTCCCCTCCTCTGATTCCCCATATCTGATTCCCCGCCGCTGATTCCCAAACTCTGATTCCCCAGCTCTGATTCCCCGCCTCTGATTCCCCGCGTCTGAATCCCTGCCTCTGATTCCCCGCCTCTGATTCCCCATCTCTGATTCACCACCTCTGATCCCCCGCCTCTGATTCCCCATGTCTGATTCACCGCCTCTGTTTCCCCACCTCTGATTCCCCGCCTCTGATTCCCCATATCTGATTCCCCGCCTCTGATTCCCCAACTCTGATTCCCCACCTGTGATTCGCCAGCTATGATTCCCCGCCTCTGATTCCCCACGACTGATTCCCTGCCTGTGATTCCCTGCCTCTTATTCCCCGCCTCTGATTCCCCGCATCTGATTCCCAACCTCTGATTCCCCTCCTCTGATTCCCCATATCTGATTCCCCGCCTCCATTTCCCTGCCTCTGATTCCCCGCCTCTGTTACCCCGTATCTGATTCCCCGCCTCTGATTCCCCAACTCTGATTCTGCACATCTGATTCCCTGCCTCTTATTCCCCACCTCAAATTCCCGGCCTCTGATTCCCAGCCTCTGATTCCCCACCTCTGATTCTCCATATCTGATTCGCCGCCTCTGTTTCCCCGCCTCTGATTCCCAGCCTCTGTTTCCCCATATCTGATTCCCCGCCTCTGATTCCCCAACTCTGATTCCCCGCCTCTGATTCCCCAGGTCTGATTCCCCGCCTCTGATTCCACGTGTTTGATTACCTGCCTCTGATTCCCCGCCTCTGCTTCCCCATCTCTGATTCACCGCCTTTGATTCGCCACCACTGATTCCCCATATGTGATTCCCCGCCTCTGTTTCCCCGCCTCTGATTCCCCGCCTCTGATTCCCCATATCTCATTCCCCGCCTCTGATTCCCCGCATCTGATTCCCTGCCTCTGAATCCCCACCTCTGATTCCCTGCCGCTGATTCCCCACCTCTGATTCCCGGCCTCTGATTCCCGGCCTCTGATTCCCGACCTCTCATTCCCGGCCTCTGATTCCCGGCCTCTGATTCCCCGCCTCTGATTCCCCGATTCTGATTCCCTGCCTCTGATTCCCCATCTCTGATTCTGCACATCTGATTCCCTGCCTCTTATTCCCCACCTCTGATTCCCGGCCTCTGATTCCCGGCCTCTGATTCCCGGCCTCTGATTCCCGGCCTCTCATTCCCGGCCTCTCATTCCCGGCCTCTGATTCCCCGCCTCTGATTCCCCGCCTCTGTTTCCCTGCCTCTGATTCCCCTTCTCTGATTCCGCACATCTGATTCCCTGCCTCTGATTCCCTGCCTCTGATTCCCTGCCTCTGATTCCCTGCCTCTGATTCCCAACCTCTGATTCCCCACCTCTGATTCCCCATATCTGATTCCCCGCCTCTGTATCCCCGCCTCTGATTTCCCGCCTCTGTTTCCCCATATCTGATTCCCCGCCTCTGATTCCCCAACTTTGATTCCCCACCTCTGATCCCCAGCTCTGATTCCCCGCCTCTGATTCCCCGTGTTTGATTCCCTGCCTCTGATTCCCTGCCTCTGATTCCCAACCTCTGATTCCCCACCTCTGATTCCCCATATCTGATTCCCCGCCTCTGTTTCCCCGCCTCTGATTCCCCTCCTCTGTTTCCCCATATCTGATTCCCCGCCTTTGATTCGCCACCTCTGATTCCCCATATGTGATTCCCCGCCTCTGTTTCCCCGCCTCTGATTCCCCGCCTCTGATACCCCATATCTCATTCCCCGCCTCTGATTCCCCATATCTGATTCCCGGACTCTGATTCCCCACATCTGATTCCCGGCCTCTTATTCCCGGCATCTGATTCCCGGCCTCTGATTCCCGGCCTCTGATTCCCCGCTTCTGATTCTGATTCCCTGCCTCTGATTCCCCATCTCTGATTCCGCACATCTGATTCCCTGCCTCTGATTCCCCACTTCTGATTCCCCATATCTGATTCCCCGCCTCTGTTTCCCCACCTCTGATTCCACGCCTCTGTTTCCCCATATCTAATTCCCCGCCTCTGATTCCCCAACTCTGATTCCCCGCACTGATTCCCCAGCTCTGAATCCCCACCTCAGATTCCCCGCATCTGATTCCCTGCCTCTGAATCCCCACCTCTGATTCCCTGCCTCTGATTCCCAACCTCTGATTCCCCTCCTCTGATTCCCCATATCTGATTCCCCGCCTCCGTTTCCCTGCCTCTGATTCCCCGCCTCTGTTTCCCCATATCTGATTCCCCGCCTCTGATTCCCCAACTCTGATTCCCCGCCTCTGATTCCCCAGCTCTGATTCCCCGCCTCTGATTCCCCGCGTCTGATTCCCAGCCTCTGATTCCCCATGTCTTATTCCCCACCTCTGATTCGCCATCTCTGATTCATCGCCTCTGATTCCCCACCTCTGATTCCCCATATCTGATTCCCCACCTATGTTTCCCCGCCTCTGATGCCCCGCCTCTGATTCCATGCCTCTGATTCCCAACCTCTGATTCCCCGCCTCTGTTTCCCCGCCTCTGATTCCCTGCCTCTGTTTCCTCATATCTGATTCCCCGCCTCTGATTCCCCAACACTGATTCCCCGCCTCTGATTCCCCAGGTCTGATTCACCACCTCTGATTCCCCGCGTCTGATTCCCCACCTCTGATTCCCCATCTCTGATTCCCTATCTCTGATTCCCCAATTCTGATTCCCCGCCTTTGATTCCCTGCCTCTGATTCCCAACCTCTGATTCTCCACCTCTAATACCCCATATCTGATTCCCCGCCTCTGTTTCCCCGCCTCTTATTCCCCGCCTCTGTTTCCCCATATCTGATTCCCGGCCTCTCATTCCCCAGCTCCGATTCCCCGCCTCTGATTCCCCATATCTGATTCCCCGCCGCTGATTCCCCAACTCTGATAGCCCGCCTCTGATTCCCCAGCTCTGATTCCCCGCCTCTGATTCCCCGCGTCTGAATCCCTGCCTCTGATTCCCCGCCTCTGATTCACCATCTCTGATTCACCACCTCTGATCCCCCGCCTCTGATTCCCCATGTCTGATTCACCGCCTCTGTTTCCCCACCTCTGATTCCCCGCCTCTGATTCCCCAGCTCTGATTCCCCGCATCTGATTCCCTGCCTCTGAATCCCCACCGCTATTCCCTGCCTCTGATTCCCAACCTCTGATTCCCCTCCTCTGATTCCCCATATCTGATTCCCCGCCTCCATTTCCCTGCCTCTGATTCCCTGCCTCTGTTACCCCATATCTGATTCCCCGCCTCTGATTCTCCAACTCTGATTCTGCACATCTGATTTCCTGCCTCTTATTCCCCACCTCTAATTCCCGGCCTCTGATTCCCGGCCTCTGATTCCCCACCTCTGATTCTCCATATCTGATTCCCCGCCTCTGTTTCCCCGCCTCTGATTCCCCACCTCTGTTTCCCCATATCTGATTCCCCGCATCTGATTCCCCACGTCTGATTCGCTGCCTGTGATTCCCTGCCTCTTATTCCCCGCCTCTGATTCCCCGCATCTGATTCCCTGCCTCTGAATCCCCACCTTGATTCCCTGCCTCTGATTCCCAACCTCTGATTCCCCTCCTCTGATTCCCCATATCTGATTCCCCACCTCCATTTTCCTGCCTCTGATTCCCCGCCTCTGTTACCCAATATCTGATTCCCCGCCTCTGATTCCCCAACTCTGTTTCTGCACATCTGATTCCCTGCCTCTTATTCCCCACCTCTAATTCCCGGCCTCTGATTCCCGGCCTCTGATACCCTACCTCTGATTCTCCATATCTGATTCCCCGCCTCTGTTTCCCCGCCTCTGATTCCCCGCCTCTGTTTCCCCATATCTGATTCCCCGCCTCTGATTCCCCAACTCTGATTCCCCGCCTCTGATTCCCCAGGTCTGATTCCCCGCCTCTGATTCCACGTGTTTGATTACCTGCCTCTGATTCCCCGCCTCTGCTTCCCCATCTCTGATTCACCGCCTTTGATTCGCCACCTCTGATTCCCCATATGTGATTCCCCTCCTCTGTTTCCCCGCCTCTGATTCCCCGACTCTGATTCCCCATATCTCATTCCCCGCCTCTGATTCCCCGCATCTGATTCCCTGCCTCTGAATCCCCACCTCAGATTCCCTGCCTCTGATTCCCAACCTCTGATTCCCCTCCTCTGATTCCCCATATCTGATTCCCCGCCTCCGTTTCCCTGCCTCTGATTAACCGCCTCTGTTTCCCCATATCTGATTCCCCGCCTCTGATTCCCCAACTCTGATTCCCCGCCTCTGATTCCCCAGCTCTGATTCCCCGCCTCTGGTTCCCCGTGTCTGATTCCCAGCCTCTGATTCCCCATGTCTGATTTCCTGCCTCTGATTCCCCGCCTCTGATTCGCCATCTCTGATTCATCGCCTCTGATTCCCCACCTCTGATTCCCCATATCTTATTCCCCACCTATGTTTCCCCGCCTCTGATTCCCCGCCTCTGATTCCCCATCTCTGATTCCCGGACTCTGATTCCCCACCTCTGATTCCCTATCTCTGATTCCACACATCCGATTCCCTGCCTCTGATTCCCCGCCTCTGATGCCCCGCCTCTGATTCCCAATCTCTGATTCCCCTCCTCTGATTCCCCATATCTGATTCCCCGCCTCCGTTTCCCTGCCTCTGATTCCCCGCCTCTGTTTCCCCATATCTGATTCCCCGCCTCTGATTCCCCAACTCTGATTCCCCGCCTCTGATTCCCCAGCTCTGATTCCCCGCCTCTGATTCCCCGAGTCTGATTCCCAGCCTCTGATTCCCCATGTCTTATTCCCCGCCTCTGATTCGCCATCTCTGATTCATCGCCTCTGATTCCCCACCTCTGATTCCCCATATCTGATTCCCACCTATGTTTCCCCGCCTCTGATGCCCCGCCTCTGATTCCATGCCTCTGATTCCCAACCTCTGATTCCCCACCTCTGATTCCCCATATCTGATTCCCCGCCTCTGTTTCCCCTCCTCTGATTCCCTGCCTCTGTTTCCTCATATCTGATTCCCCGCCTCTGATTCCCCAAAACTGATTCCCCTCCTCTGATTCCCCAGCTCTGATTCACCACCTCTGATTCCCCGCGTCTGATTCCCCGCCTCTGATTCCCCATCTCTGATTCCCTATCTCTGATTCCCCAATTCTGATTCCCCGCCTTTGATTCCCTGCCTCTGATTCCCAACCTCTGATTCCCCACCTCTGATTCCCCATATCTGATTCCCCGCCTCTGTTTCCCCGCCTCTTATTCCCCGCCTCTGTTTCCCCATATCTGATTCCCGGCCTCTCATTCCCCAGCTCTGATTCCCCGCCTCTGATTCCCCATATCTGATTCCCCGCCGCTGATTCCCCAACTCTGATTCCCCAGCTCCGATTCCCCACCTCTGATTCCCCGCGTCTGAATCCCTGCCTCTGATTCCCCGCCTCTGATTCCCCATCTCTGATTCACCACCTCTGATCCCCCGCCTCTGATTCCCCATGTCTGATTCACCGCCTCTGTTTCCCCACCTCTGATTCCCCGCCTCTGATTCCACATATCTGATTCCCCGCCTCTGATTCCCCAACTCTGATTCCCAGCCTGTGATTCGCCAGCTATGATTCCCCGCCTCTGATTCCCCACGTCTAATTCCCTGCCTGTGATTCCCTGCCTCTTATTCCCCGCCTCTGATTCCCCGCATCTGATTCCCTGCCTCTGAATCCCCACCTCTATTCCCTGCCTCTGATTCCCAACCTCTGATTCCCCTCCTCTGATTCCCCATATCTGATTCCCCGCCTCCATTTCCCTGCCTCTGATTCCCCGCCTCTGTTACCCCATATCTGATTCCCCGCCTCTGATTCCCCAACTCTGATTCTGCACATCTGATTCCCTGCCTCTTATTCCCCACCTCTAATTCCCGGCCTCTGATTCCCGGCCTCTGATTCCCCTCCTCTGATTCTCCATATCTGATTCCCCGCCTCTGTTTCCCCGCCTCTGATTCCCCACCTCTGTTTCCCCATATCTGATTCCCCGCCTCTGATTCCCCAACTCTGATTCCCCGCCTCTGATTCCCCGCCTCTGATTCCACGTGTTTGATTACCTGCCTCTGATTCCCCGCCTCTGCTTCCCCATCTCAGATTCACCGCCTTTGATTCGCCACCTCTGATTCCCCATATGTGATTCCCCGCCTCTGTTTCCCCGCCTCTGATTCCCCACCTCTGATTCCCATATCTCATTCCCCGCCTCTGATTCCCCGCATCTGATTCCCTGCCTCTGAATCCCCACCTCTGATTCCCTGCCTCTGATTCCCAACCTCTGATTCCCCTCCTCTGATTCCCCATATCTGATTCCCCGCCTCCGTTTCCCTGCCTCTGATTGCCCGCCTCTGTTTCCCCATATCTGATTCCCCGCCTCTGATTCCCCAACTCTGATTCCCCGCCACTGATTCCCCAGCTCTGATTCCCCGCCTCTGGTTCCCCGCGTCTGATTCCCAGCCTCTGATTCCCCATGTCTGATTTCCTGCCTCTGATTCCCCGCCTCTGATTCGCCATCTCTGATTCATCCCCTCTGATTCCCCACCTCTGATTCCCCATATCTTATTCCCCACCTATGTTTCCCCGCCTCTGATTCCCCGCCTCTGATTCCACATCTCTGATTCCCAGACTCTGATTCCCAGACTCTGATTCCCCACCTCTGATTCCCTATCTCTGATTCTGCACATCCGATTCCCTGCCTCTGATTCCCCGCCTCTGATTCCCCACCTCTGATTCCCCACCTCTGATTCCCCATATCTGATTCCCCGCCTCTGTTTCCCCGCCTCTGATTCCCTGCCTCTGTTTCCTCATATCTGATTCCCCGCCTCTGATTCCCCAACACTGATTCCCCGCCTCTGATTCCCCAGCTCTGATTCACCACCTCTGATTCCCCGCGTCTGATTCCCCGCTTCTGATTCCCGGCCTCTTATTCCCCACCTCTGATTCCCGGCCTCTGATTCCCGGCCTCTGATTCCCGAACTCTCATTCCCGGCCTCTGATTCCCGGCCTCTGATTCCCCGCCTCTGATTCCCTGCCTCTGATTCCCCATCTCTGATTCCGCACATCTGATTCCCTGCCTCTGATTCCCCGCCTCTGATTCCCTGCCTCTGATTCCCTGCCTCTGATTCCCAACCTCTGATTCCCCACCTCTGATTCCCCATATCTGATTCCCCGCCTCTGTTTCCCCGCCTCTGATTCCCCACCTCTGTTTCCCCATATCTGATTCCCCGCCTCTGATTCCCCAACTCTGATTCCCCACCTCTGATCCCCAGCTCTGATTCCCCGCCTCTGATTCCCCGTGTTTGATTCCCTGCCTCTGATTCCCTGCCTCTGATTCCCAACCTCTGATTCCCCACCTCTGATTCCCCATATCTGATTCCCCGCCTCTGTTTCCCCGCCTCTGATTCCCCGCCTCTGTTTCCCCATATCTGATTCTCCGCCTTTGATTGGCCACCTCTGATTCCCCATATGTGATTCCCCGCCTCTGTTTCCCCGCATCTGATTCCCCACCTCTGATTCCCCATATCTCATTCCCCGCCTCTGATTCCCCATATCTGATTCCCTGACTCTGATTCCCCACCTCTGATTCCCGGCCTCTTTTTCCCGGCATCTGATTCCCGGCATCTGATTCCCGGCCTCTGATTCCCGGCCTCTGATTCCCCGCTTCTGATTCTGATTCCCTGCCTCTGATTCCCCATACCTGATTCCGCACGTCTAATTCCCTGCCTGTGATTCCCTGCCTCTTATTCCCCGCCTCTGATTCCCCGCATCTGATTCCCTGCCTCTGAATCCCCACCTCTGATTCCCTGCCTCTGATTCCCAACCTCTGATTCCCCTCCTCTGATTCCCCATATCTGATTCCCCACCTCCATTTCCCTGCCTCTGATTCCCCGCCTCTGTTACCCAATATCTGATTCCCCGCCTCTGATTCCCCAACTCTGATTCTGCACATCTGATTCCCTGCCTCTTATTCCCCACCTCTAATTCCCGGCCTCTGATTCCCGGCCTCTGATTCCCCACCTCTGATTCCCCATATCTGATTCCCGGACTCTGATTCCCCACCTCTGATTCCCGGCATCTTATTCCCGGCATCTGATTCCCGGCCTCTGATTCCCGGCCTCTGATTCCCCGCTTCTGATTCTGATTCCCTGCCTCTGATTCCCCATCTCTGATTCCGCACATCTGATTCCCTGCCTCTGATTCCCCACTTCTGATTCCCCATATCTGATTCCCCGCCTCTGTTTCCCCGCCTCTGATTCCCCGCCACTGTTTCCCCATATCTAATTCCTCGCATCTGATTCCCCAACTCTGATTCCCCGCACTGATTCCCCAACTCTGATTCCCCGCCTGTGATTCGCCAGCTATGATTCCCCGCATCTGATTCCCCACGTCTGATTCCCTGCCTGTGATTCCCTGCCTCTTATTCCCCGCCTCTGATTCCCCGCCTCTGATTCCCCGCATCTGATTCCCTGCCTCTGAATCCCCACCTCTGATTCCCTGCCTCTGATTCCCAACCTCTGATTCCCCTCCTCTGATTCCCCATATCTGATTCCCCACCTCCATTTCCCTGCCTCTGATTCCCCGCCTCTGTTACCCAATATCTGATTCCCCGCCTCTGATTCCCCGCTTCTGATTCTGATTCCCTGCCTCTGATTCCCCATCTCTGATTCCGCACATCTGATTCCCTGCCTCTGATTCCCCACTTCTGATTCCCCATATCTGATTCCCCTCCTCTGTTTCCCCGCCTCTGATTCCCCGCCACTGTTTCCCCATATCTAATTCCTCGCATCTGATTCCCCAACTCTGATTCCCCGCACTGATTCCCCAGCTCTGAATCCCCGCCTCAGATTCCCCGCATCTGATTCCCTGCCTCTGAATCCCCACCTCTGATTCCCTGCCTCTGATTCCCAACCTCTGATTCCCCTCTTCTGATTCCCCATATCTGATTCCCCGCCTCCGTTTCCCTGCCTCTGATTCCCCGCCTCTGTTTCCCCATATCTGATTCCCCGCCTCTGATTCCCCAACTCTGATTCCCCGTCTCTGATTCCCCCGCTCTGATTCCCCGCCTCTGATTCCCCGCGTCTGATTCCCAGCCTCTGATTCCCCATGTCTTATTCCCCGCCTCTGATTCGCCATCTCTGATTCATCGCCTCTGATTCCCCACCTCTGATTCCCCATATCTGATTCCCCACCTATGTTTCCCCGCCTCTGATGCCCCACCTCTGATTCCATGCCTCTGATTCCCAACCTCTGATTCCCCACCTCTGATTCCCCATATCTGATGCCCCGCCTCTGTTTCCGCGCCTCTGATTCCCTGCCTCTGTTTCCTCATATCTGATTCCCCGCCTCTGATTCCCCAACACTGATTCCCCGCCTCTGATTCCCCAGGTCTGATTCACCACCTCTGATTCCCCGCGTCTGATTCCCCGCCTCTGATTCCCCATCTCTGATTCCCTATCTCTGATTCCCCAATTCTGATTCCCCGCCTTTGATTCCCTGCCTCTGATTCCCAACCTCTGATTCCCCATCTCTGACATCCCATATCTGATTCCCCGCCTCTGTTTCCCCGCCTCTTATTCCCCGCCTCTGTTTCCCCATATCTGATACCCGGCCTCTCATTCCCCAGCTCTGATTCCCCGCCTCTGATTCCCCATATCTGATTCCCCGCCGCTGATTCCCCAACTCAGATAGCCCGCCTCTGATTCCCCAGCTCTGATTCCCCGCCTCTGATTCCCCGCGTCTGAATCCCTGCCTCTGATTCCCCGCCTCTGATTCCCCATCTCTGATTCACCACCTCTGATCCCCCGCCTCTGATTCCCCATGTCTGATTCACCGCCTCTGTTTCCCCATCTCTGATTCCCCGCCTCTGATTCCCCATATCTGATTCCCCGCCTCTGATTCCCCAACTCTGATTCGCCGCCTGTGATTCGCCAGCTATGATTCCCCACGTCTGATTCCCTGCCTGTGATTCCCTGCCTCTTATTCCCCGCCTCTGATTCCCCGCATCTGATTCCCTGCCTCTGTATCCCCACCTCTGATTCCCTGCCTCTGATTCCCAACCTCTTATTCCCCTCCTCTGATTCCCCATATCTGATTCCCCACCTCCATTTCCCTGCCTCTGATTCCCCGCCTCTGTTACCCAATATCTGATTCCCCGCCTCTGATTCCCCAACTCTGATTCTGCACATCTGATTCCCTGCCTCTTATTCCCCACCTCTAATTCCCGGCCTCTGATTCCCGGCCTCTGATTCCCCACCTCTGATTCTCCATATCTGATTCCCCGCCTCTGTTTCCCCGCCTCTGATTCCCCGCCTCTGTTTCCCCATATCTGATTCACCGCCTTTGATTCGCCACCTCTGATTACCCATATGTGATTCCCCTCCTCTGTTTCCCCGCCTCTGATTCCCCGCCTCTGATTCCCCATATCTCATTCCCCGCCTCTGATTCCCGGCATCTGATTCCCGGCCTCTGATTCCCGGCCTCTGATTCCCCGCTTCTGATTCTGATTCCCTGCCTCTGATTCCCCATCTCTGATTCCGCACATCTGATTCCCTGCCTCTGATTCCCCACTTCTGATTCCCCATATCTGATTCCCCGCCTCTGTTTCCCCGCCTCTGATTCCCCGCCACTGTTTCCCCATATCTAATTCCTCGCATCTGATTCCCCAACTCTGATTCCCCGCACTGATTCCCCAACTCTGATTCCCCGCCTGTGATTCGCCAGCTATGATTCCCCGCATCTGATTCCCCACGTCTGATTCCCTGCCTGTGATTCCCTGCCTCTTATTCCCCGCCTCTGATTCCCCGCCTCTGATTCCCCGCATCTGATTCCCTGCCTCTGAATCCCCACCTCTGATTCCCTGCCTCTGATTCCCAACCTCTGATTCCCCTCCTCTGATTCCCCATATCTGATTCCCCACCTCCATTTCCCTGCCTCTGATTCCCCGCCTCTGTTACCCAATATCTGATTCCCCGCCTCTGATTCCCCGCTTCTGATTCTGATTCCCTGCCTCTGATTCCCCATCTCTGATTCCGCACATCTGATTCCCTGCCTCTGATTCCCCACTTCTGATTCCCCATATCTGATTCCCCTCCTCTGTTTCCCCGCCTCTGATTCCCCGCCACTGTTTCCCCATATCTAATTCCTCGCATCTGATTCCCCAACTCTGATTCCCCGCACTGATTCCCCAGCTCTGAATCCCCGCCTCAGATTCCCCGCATCTGATTCCCTGCCTCTGAATCCCCACCTCTGATTCCCTGCCTCTGATTCCCAACCTCTGATTCCCCTCTTCTGATTCCCCATATCTGATTCCCCGCCTCCGTTTCCCTGCCTCTGATTCCCCGCCTCTGTTTCCCCATATCTGATTCCCCGCCTCTGATTCCCCAACTCTGATTCCCCGCCTCTGATTCCCCCGCTCTGATTCCCCGCCTCTGATTCCCCGCGTCTGATTCCCAGCCTCTGATTCCCCATGTCTTATTCCCCGCCTCTGATTCGCCATCTCTGATTCATCGCCTCTGATTCCCCACCTCTGATTCCCCATATCTGATTCCCCTCCTATGTTTCCCCGCCTCTGATGCCCCACCTCTGATTCCATGCCTCTGATTCCCAACCTCTGATTCCCCACCTCTGATTCCCCATATCTGATGCCCCGCCTCTGTTTCCGCGCCTCTGATTCCCTGCCTCTGTTTCCTCATATCTGATTCCCCGCCTCTGATTCCCCAACACTGATTCCCCGCCTCTGATTCCCCAGGTCTGATTCACCACCTCTGATTCCCCGCGTCTGATTCCCCGCCTCTGATTCCCCATCTCTGATTCCCTATCTCTGATTCCCCAATTCTGATTCCCCGCCTTTGATTCCCTGCCTCTGATTCCCAACCTCTGATTCCCCACCTCTGATATCCCATATCTGATTCCCGCCTCTGTTTCCCCGCCTCTTATTCCCCGCCTCTGTTTCCCCATATCTGATACCCGGCCTCTCATTCCCCAGCTCTGATTCCCCGCCTCTGATTCCCCATATCTGATTCCCCGCCGCTGATTCCCCAACTCAGATAGCCCGCCTCTGATTCCCCAGCTCTGATTCCCCGCCTCCGATTCCCCGCGTCTGAATCCCTGCCTCTGATTCCCCGCCTCTGATTCCCCATCTCTGATTCACCACCTCTGACCCCCCGCCTCTGATTCCCCATGTCTGATTCACCGCCTCTGTTTCCCCATCTCTGATTCCCCGCCTCTGATTCCCCATATCTGATTCCCCGCCTCTGATTCCCCAACTCTGATTCGCCGCCTGTGATTCGCCAGCTATGATTCCCCACGTCTGATTCCCTGCCTGTGATTCCCTGCCTCTTATTCCCCGCCTCTGATTCCCCGCATCTGATTCCCTGCCTCTGAATCCCCACCTCTGATTCCCTGCCTCTGATTCCCAACCTCTTATTCCCCTCCTCTGATTCCCCATATCTGATTCCCCACCTCCATTTCCCTGCCTCTGATTCCCCGCCTCTGTTACCCAATATCTGATTCCCCGCCTCTGATTCCCCAACTCTGATTCTGCACATCTGATTCCCTGCCTCTTATTCCCCACCTCTAATTCCCGGCCTCTGATTCCCGGCCTCTGATTCCCCACCTCTGATTCTCCATATCTGATTCCCCGCCTCTGTTTCCCCGCCTCTGATTCCCCGCCTCTGTTTCCCCATATCTGATTCACCGCCTTTGATTCGCCACCTCTGATTACCCATATGTGATTCCCCTCCTCTGTTTCCCCGCCTCTGATTCCCCGCCTCTGATTCCCCATATCTCATTCCCCGCCTCTGATTCCCCGCATCTGATTCCCTGCCTCTGAATCCCCACCTCTGATTCCCTGCCTCTGATTCCCAACCTCTGATTCCCCTCCTCTGATTCCCCATATCTGATTCCTCACCTCCGTTTCCCTGCCTCTGATTAACCGCCTCTGTTTCCCCATATCTGATTCCGCGCCTCTGATTCCCCAACTCTGATTCCCCGCCTCTGATTCCCCAGCTCTGATTCCCCGCCTCTGTTTCCCCGCGTCTGATTCCCAGCCTCTGATTCTCCATGTCTGATTTCCTGCCTCTGATTCCCCGCCTCTGATTCGCCATCTCTGATTCATCGCCTCTGATTCCCCACCTCTGATTCCCCATATCTTATTCCCCACCTATGTTTCCCCGCCTCTGATTCCCCGCCTCTGATTCCCCATCTCTGATTCCCGGACTCTGATTCCCCACCTCTGATTCCCTATCTCTGATTCCGCACATCCGATTCCCTGCCTCTGATTCCCCGCCTCTGATGCCCCGCCTCTGATTCCCAACCTCTGATTCCCCTCCTCTGATTCCCCATATCTGATTCCCCGCCTCCGTTTCCCTGCCTCTGATTTCCCGCCTCTGTTTCCCCATATCTGATTCCCCGCCTCTGATTCCCCAACTCTGATTCCCCGCCTCTGATTCCCCAGCTCTGATTCCCCGCCTCTGATTCCCCGCGTCTGATTCCCAGCCTCTGATTCCCCATGTCTTATTCCCCGCCTCTGATTCCCCGCCTCTGATTCGCCATCTCTGATTCATCGCCTCTGATTCCCCACCTCTGATTCCCCATATCTGATTCCCACCTATGTTTCCCCGCCTCTGATGCCCCGCCTCTGATTCCATGCCTCTGATTCCCAACCTCTGATTCCCCACCTCTGATTCCGCATATCTGATTCCCCGCCTCTGTTTCCCCGCCTCTGATTCCCTGCCTCTGTTTCCTCATATCTGATTCCCCGCCTCTGATTCCCCAACACTGATTCCCCTCCTCTGATACCCCAGCTCTGATTCACCACCTCTGATACCCCGCGTCTGATTCCCCGCCTCTGATTCCCCATCTCTGATTCCCTATCTCTGATTCCCCAATTCTGATTCCCCGCCTTTGATTCCCTGCCTCTGATTCCCAACCTCTGATTCCCCACCTCTGATTCCCCAGCTCTGATTCCCCGCCTCTGATTCCCCGCGTCTGAATCCCTGCCTCTGATTCCCCGCCTCTGATTCCCCATCTCTGATTCACCACCTCTGATCCCCCGCCTCTGATTCCCCATGTCTGATTCACCGCCTCTGTTTCCCCACCTCTGATTCCCCGCCTCTGATTCCCCATATCTGATTCCCCGCCTCTGATTCCCTGACTCTGTTTCCCCGCCTCTGATTCCCCGCCTCTGATTCCCCATATCTCATTCCCCGCCTCTGATTCCCCGCATCTGATTCCCTGCCTCTGAATCCCCACCTCTGATTCCCTGCCTCTGATTCCCAACTTCTGATTCCCCTCCTCTGATTCCCCATATCTGATTCCCCGCCTCCGTTTCCCTGCCTCTGATTGCCCGCCTCTGTTTCCCCATATCTGATTCCCCGCCTCTGATTCCCCAACTCTGATTCCCCGCCTCTGATTCCCCAGCTCTGATTCCCCGCCTCTGATTCCCCGCGTCTGATTCCCAGCCTCTGATTCCCCATGTCTGATTTCCTGCCTCTGATTCCCCGCCTCTGATTCGCCATCTCTGATTCATCCCCTCTGATTCCCCACCTCTGATTCCCCATATCTTATTCCCCACCTATGTTTCCCCGCCTCTGATTCCCCGCCTCTGATTCCCCATCTCTGATTCCCAGACTCTGATTCCCCACCTCTGATTCCCTATCTCTGATTCTGCACATCCGATTCCCTGCCTCTGATTCCCCGCCTCTGATTCCCCACCTCTGATTCCCCACCTCTGATTCCCCATATCTGATTCCCCGCCTCTGTTTCCCCGCCTCTGATTCCCTGCCTCTGTTTCCTCATATCTGATTCCCCGCCTCTGATTCCCCAACACTGATTCCCCGCCTCTGATTCCCCAGCTCTGATTCACCACCTCTGATTCCCCACGTCTGATTCCCCGCTTATGATTCCCGGCCTCTTATTCCCCACCTCTGATTCCCGGCCTCTGATTCCCGGCCTCTGATTCCCGACCTCTCATTCCCGGCCTCTGATTCCCGGCCTCTGATACCCCGGCTCTGATTCCCCGCCTCTGATTCCCTGCCTCTGATTCCCCATCTCTGATTCCGCACATCTGATTCCCTGCCTCTGATTCCCCGCCTCTGATTCCCTGCCTCTGATTCCCTGCCTCTGATTCCCAACCTCTGATTCCCCACCTCTGATTCCCCATATCTGATTCCCCGCCTCTGTTTCCCCGCCTCTGATTCTCCGCCTCTGTTTTCCCATATCTGATTCCCCGCCTCTGATTCCCCAACTCTGATTCCCCACCTCTGATCCCCAGCTCTGATTCCCCGCCTCTGATTCCCCCTGTTTGATTCCCTGCCTCTGATTCCCTGCCTCTGATTCCCAACCTCTGATTCCCCACCTCTGATTCCCCATATCTGATTCCCCGCCTCTGTTTCCCCGCCTCTGATTCCCCGCCTCTGTTTCCCAATATCTGATTCCCCGCCTTTGATTCGCCACCTCTGATTCCCCATATGTGATTCCCCGCCTCTGTTTCCCCGCATCTGATTCCCCGCCTCTGATTCCCCATATCTCATTCCCCGCCTCTGATTCCCCATATCTGATTCCCGGACTCTGATTCCCCACCTCTGATTCCCGGCCTCTTTTTCCCGGCATCTGATTCCCGGCATCTGATTCCCGGACTCTGATTCCCGGCCTCTGATTCCCAGCTTCCGATTCTGATTCCCTGCCTCTGATTCCCCATCTCTGATTCCGCACATCTGATTCCCTGCCTCTGATTCCCCACTTCTGATTCCCCATATCTGATTCCCAGCCTCTGTTTCCCCGCCTCTGATTCCCCGCCTCTGTTTCCCCATATCTAATTCCCCGCCTCTGATTCCCCAACTCTGATTCCCCGCACTGATTCCCCAGCTCTGAATCCCCGCCTCAGATTCCCCGCATCTGATTCCCTGCCTCTGAATCCCCACCTCTGATTCCCTGCCTCTGATTCCCAACCTCTGATTCCCCTCCTCTGATTCCCCATATCTGATTCCCGGCCTCCGTTTCCCTGCCTCTGATTCCCCGCCTCTGTTACCCCATATCTGATTCCCCGCCTCTGATTCCCCAACTCTGATTCCGCGCCTCTGATTCCCCAGCTCTGATTCCCCGCCTCTGATTCCCCGCGTCTGATTCCCAGCCTCTGATTCCCCATGTCTTATTTCCCGCCTCTGATTCCCCGCCTCTGATTCGCCATCTCTGATTCATCGCCTCTGATTCCCCACCTCTGATTCCCCATATCTGATTCCCCACCTATGTTTCCCCGCCTCTGATGCCCCGCCTCTGATTCCATGCCTCTGATTCCCAAACTCTGATTCCCCAACCTCTGATTCCCCAACCTCTGATTCCCCATATCAGATTCCCCGCCTCTGTTTCCCCGCCTCTGATTCCCCGCCTCTGATTCCCCGCCTCTGATTCCCCAGCTCTGATTCACCACCTCTGATTCCCCGCGTCTGATTCCCCGCCTCTGATTCCCCATCTCTGATTCCCTATCTCTGATTCCCCAATTCTGATTCCCCGCCTTTGATTCCCTGCCTCTGATTCCCAACCTCTGATTCCCCACCTCTGATTCCCCATATCTGATTCCCCGCCTCTGTTTCCCCGCCTCTTATTCCCCGCCTCTGTTTCCCCATATCTGATTCCCGGCCACTCATTCCCCAGCTCTGATTCCCCGCCTCTGATTCCCCATATCTGATTCCCCGCCGCTGATTCCCCAACTCTGATAGCCCGCCTCTGATTCCCCAGCTCTGATTCCCCGCCTCTTATTCCCCGCGTCTGAATCCCTGCCTCTGATTCCCCGCCTCTGATTCCCCATCTCTGATTCACCACCTCTGATCCCCCGCCTCTCATTCCCCATGTCTGATTCACCGCCTCTGTTTCCCCATCTCTGATTCCCCGCCTCTGATTCCCCATATCTGATTCCCCGCCTCTGATTCGCCAACTCTGATTCCCCGCCTGTGATTCGCCAGCTATGATTCCCCGCCTCTGATTCCCCACGTCTGATTCCCTGCCTGTGATTCCCTGCCTCTTATTCCCCGCCTCTGATTCCCCGCATCTGATTCCCTGCCTCTGAATCCCCACCTCTGATTCCCTGCCTCTGATTCCCAACCTCTGATTCCCCTCCTCTGATTCCCCATATCTGATTCCCCGCCTCCATTTCCCTGCCTCTGATTCCCCGCCTCTGTTACCCCATATCTGATTCCCCGCCTCTGATTCCCCAACTCTGATTCTGCACATCTGATTCCCTGCCTCTTATTCCCCACCTCTAATTCCCGGCCTCTGATTCCCGTCCTCTGATTCCCCACCTCTGATTCTCCATATCTGATTCCCCGCCTCTGTTTCCCCGCCTCTGATTCCCCGCCTCTGTTTCCCCATATCTGATTCCCCGCCTCTGATTCCCCGCGTCTGATTCCCCGCCTCTGATTCCCCATCTCTGATTCCCTATCTCTGATTCCCCAATTCTGATTCCCCGCCTTTGATTCCCTGCCTCTGATTCCCAACCTCTGATTCCCCACCTCTGTTTCCCCATATCTGATTCACCGCCTTTGATTCGCCACCTCTGATTACCCATATGTGATTCCCCTCCTCTGTTTCCCCGCCTCTGATTCCCCGCCTCTGATTCCCCATATCTCATTCCCCGCCTCTGATTCCCCGCATCTGATTCCCTGCCTCTGAATCCCCACCTCCGATTCCCTGCCTCTGATTCCCAACCTCTGATTCCCCTCCTCTGATTCCCCATATCTGATTCCTCACCTCCGTTTCCCTGCCTCTGATTAACCGCCTCTGTTTCCCCATATCTGATTCCGCGCCTCTGATTCCCCAACTCTGATTCCCCGCCTCTGATTCCCCATATCTGATTCCCCGCCTCTGTTTCCCCGCCTCTGATTCTCCGCCTCTGTTTTCCCATATCTGATTCCCCGCCTCTGATTCCCCAACTCTGATTCCCCACCTCTGATCCCCAGCTCTGATTCCCCGCCTCTGATTCCCCCTGTTTGATTCCCTGCCTCTGATTCCCTGCCTCTGATTCCCAACCTCTGATTCCCCACCTCTGATTCCCCATATCTGATTCCCCGCCTCTGTTTCCCCGCCTCTGATTCCCCGCCTCTGTTTCCCAATATCTGATTCCCCGCCTTTGATTCGCCACCTCTGATTCCCCATATGTGATTCCCCGCCTCTGATTCCCCCTGTTTGATTCCCTGCCTCTGATTCCCTGCCTCTGAATCCCAACCTCTGATTCCCCACCTCTGATTCCCCATATCTGATTCCCCGCCTCTGTTTCCCCGCCTCTGATTCCCCGCCTCTGATTCCCCATATCTGATTCCCGGACTCTGATTCCCCACCTCTGATTCCCGGCCTCTTTTTCCCGGCATCTGATTCCCGGCATCTGATTCCCGGACTCTGATTCCCGGCCTCTGATTCCCAGCTTCCGATTCTGATTCCCTGCCTCTGATTCCCCATCTCTGATTCCGCACATCTGATTCCCTGCCTCTGATTCCCCACTTCTGATTCCCCATATCTGATTCCCAGCCTCTGTTTCCCCGCCTCTGATTCCCCGCCTCTGTTTCCCCATATCTAATTCCCCGCCTCTGATTCCCCAACTCTGATTCCCCGCACTGATTCCCCAGCTCTGAATCCCCGCCTCAGATTCCCCGCATCTGATTCCCTGCCTCTGAATCCCCACCTCTGATTCCCTGCCTCTGATTCCCAACCTCTGATTCCCCTCCTCTGATTCCCCATATCTGATTCCCCGCCTCCGTTTCCCTGCCTCTGATTCCCCGCCTCTGTTACCCCATATCTGATTCCCCGCCTCTGATTCCCCAACTCTGATTCCCCGCCTCTGATTCCCCAGCTCTGATTCCCCGCCTCTGATTCCCCGCGTCTGATTCCCAGCCTCTGATTCCCCATGTCTTATTTCCCGCCTCTGATTCCCCGCCTCTGATTCGCCATCTCTGATTCATCGCCTCTGATTCCCCACCTCTGATTCCCCATATCTGATTCCCCACCTATGTTTCCCCGCCTCTGATGCCCCGCCTCTGATTCCATGCCTCTGATTCCCAACCTCTGATTCCCCAACCTCTGATTCCCCAACCTCTGATTCCCCATATCAGATTCCCCGCCTCTGTTTCCCCGCCTCTGATTCCCCGCCTCTGATTCCCCAGCTCTGATTCACCACCTCTGATTCCCCGCGTCTGATTCCCCGCCTCTGATTCCCCATCTCTGATTCCCTATCTCTGATTCCCCAATTCTGATTCCCCGCCTTTGATTCCCTGCCTCTGATTCCCAACCTCTGATTCCCCACCTCTGATTCCCCATATCTGATTCCCCGCCTCTGTTTCCCCGCCTCTTATTCCCCGCCTCTGTTTCCCCATATCTGATTCCCGGCCACTCATTCCCCAGCTCTGATTCCCCGCCTCTGATTCCCCATATCTGATTCCCCGCCGCTGATTCCCCAACTCTGATAGCCCGCCTCTGATTCCCCAGCTCTGATTCCCCGCCTCTTATTCCCCGCGTCTGAATCCCTGCCTCTGATTCCCCGCCTCTGATTCCCCATCTCTGATTCACCACCTCTGATCCCCCGCCTCTCATTCCCCATGTCTGATTCACCGCCTCTGTTTCCCCATCTCTGATTCCCCGCCTCTGATTCCCCATATCTGATTCCCCGCCTCTGATTCGCCAACTCTGATTCCCCGCCTGTGATTCGCCAGCTATGATTCCCCGCCTCTGATTCCCCACGTCTGATTCCCTGCCTGTGATTCCCCGCCTCTGATTCCCCAACTCTGATTCTGCACATCTGATTCCCTGCCTCTTATTCCCCACCTCTAATTCCCGGCCTCTGATTCCCGTCCTCTGATTCCCCACCTCTGATTCTCCATATCTGATTCCCCGCCTCTGTTTCCCCGCCTCTGATTCCCCGCCTCTGTTTCCCCATATCTGATTCCCCGCCTCTGATTCCCCGCGTCTGATTCCCCGCCTCTGATTCCCCATCTCTGATTCCCTATCTCTGATTCCCCAATTCTGATTCCCCGCCTTTGATTCCCTGCCTCTGATTCCCAACCTCTGATTCCCCACCTCTGATTCCCCATATCTGATTCCCCGCCTCTGTTTCCCCGCCTCTTATTCCCCACCTCTGTTTCCCCATATCTGATTCCCGGCCTCTCATTCCCAAGCTCTGATTCCCCTCCTCTGATTCCCCATATCTGATTCCCCGCCGCTGATTCCCAAACTCTGAATCCCCAGCTCTGATTCCCCGCCTCTGATTCCCCGCGTCTGAATCCCTGCCTCTGATTCCCCGCCTCTGATTCCCCATCTCTGATTCACCACCTGTGATCCCCCGCCTCTGATTCCCCATGTCTGATTCACCGCCTCTGTTTCCCCACCTCTGATTCCCCGCCTCTGATTCCCCATATCTGATTCCCCGCCTCTGATTCCCCAACTCTGATTCCCCGCCTGTGATTCGCCAGCTATGATTCCCCGCCTCTGATTCCCCACGTCTGATTCCCTGCCTGTGATTCCCTGCCTCTTATTCCCCGCCTCTGATTCCCCGCATCTGATTCCCAATCTCTGATTCCCCTCCTCTGATTCCCCATATCTGATTCCCCGCCTCCATTTCCCTGCCTCTGATTCCCCGCCTCTGTTACCCCATATCTGATTCCCCGCCTCTGATTCCCCAACTCTGATTCTGCACATCTGATTCCCTGCCTCTTATTCCCCACCTCAAATTCCCGGCCTCTGATTCCCAGCCTCTGATTCCCCACCTCTGATTCTCCATATCTGATTCGCCGCCTCTGTTTCCCCGCCTCTGATTCCCCGCCTCTGTTTCCCCATATCTAATTCCCCGCCTCTGATTCCCCAACTCTGATTCCCCGCCTCTGATTCCCCAGGTCTGATTCCCCGCCTCTGATTCCACGTGTTTGATTACCTGCCTCTGATTCCCCGCCTCTGCTTCCCCATCTCTGATTCACCGCCTTTGATTCGCCACCACTGATTCCCCATATGTGATTCCCCACCTCTGTTTCCCCGCCTCTGATTCCCCGCCTCTGATTCCCCATATCTCATTCCCCGCCTCTGATTCCCCGCATCTGATTCCCTGCCTCTGAATCCCCACCTCTGATTCCCTGCCTCTGATTCCCCACCTCTGATTCCCGGCCTCTGATTCCCGGCCTCTGATTCCCGACCTCTCATTCCCGGCCTCTGATTCCCGGCCTCTGATTCCCCGCCTCTGATTCCCCGACTCTGATTCCCTGCCTCTGATTCACCATCTCTGATTCTGCACATCTGATTCCCTGCTTCTTATTCCCCACCTCTGATTCCCGGCCTCTGATTCCCGGCCTCTGATTCCCGGCCTCTGATTCCCGGCCTCTGATTCCCCGCCTCTGATTCCCCAACTCTGATTCCCCGCCTCTGATTCCCCAGCTCTGATTCCCCGCCTCTGATTCCCCGCGTCTGATTCCCAGCCTCTGATTCCCCATGTCTTATTCCCCGCCTCTGATTCGCCATCTCTGATTCATCGCCTCTGATTCCCCACCTCTGATTCCCCATATCTGATTCCCACCTATGTTTCCCCGCCTCTGATGCCCCGCCTCTGATTCCATGCCTCTGATTCCCAACCTCTGATTCCCCACCTCTGATTCCCCATATCTGATTCCCCGCCTCTGTTTCCCCTCCTCTGATTCCCTGCCTCTGTTTCCTCATATCTGATTCCCCGCCTCTGATTCCCCAAAACTGATTCCCCTCCTCTGATTCCCCAGCTCTGATTCACCACCTCTGATTCCCCGCGTCTGATTCCCCGCCTCTGATTCCCCATCTCTGATTCCCTATCTCTGATTCCCCAATTCTGATTCCCCGCCTTTGATTCCCTGCCTCTGATTCCCAACCTCTGATTCCCCACCTCTGATTCCCCATATCTGATTCCCCGCCTCTGTTTCCCCGCCTCTTATTCCCCGCCTCTGTTTCCCCATATCTGATTCCCGGCCTCTCATTCCCCAGCTCTGATTCCCCGCCTCTGATTCCCCATATCTGATTCCCCGCCGCTGATTCCCCAACTCTGATTCCCCAGCTCCGATTCCCCGCCTCTGATTCCCCGCGTCTGAATCCCTGCCTCTGATTCCCCACCTCTGATTCCCCATCTCTGATTCACCACCTCTGATCCCCCGCCTCTGATTCCCCATGTCTGATTCACCGCCTCTGTTTCCCCACCTCTGATTCCCCGCCTCTGATTCCACATATCTGATTCCCCGCCTCTGATTCCCCAACTCTGATTCCCAGCCTGTGATTCGCCAGCTATGATTCCCCGCCTCTGATTCCCCACGTCTAATTCCCTGCCTGTGATTCCCTGCCTCTTATTCCCCGCCTCTGATTCCCCGCATCTGATTCCCTGCCTCTGAATCCCCACCTCTATTCCCTGCCTCTGATTCCCAACCTCTGATTCCCCTCCTCTGATTCCCCATATCTGATTCCCCGCCTCCATTTCCCTGCCTCTGATTCCCCGCCTCTGTTACCCCATATCTGATTCCCCGCCTCTGATTCCCCAACTCTGATTCTGCACATCTGATTCCCTGCCTCTTATTCCCCACCTCTAATTCCCGGCCTCTGATTCCCGGCCTCTGATTCCCCACCTCTGATTCTCCATATCTGATTCCCCGCCTCTGTTTCCCCGCCTCTGATTCCCCACCTCTGTTTCCCCATATATGATTCCCCGCCTCTGATTCCCCAACTCTGATTCCCCGCCTCTGATTCCCCGCCTCTGATTCCACGTGTTTGATTACCTGCCTCTGATTCCCCGCCTCTGCTTCCCCATCTCTGATTCACCGCCTTTGATTCGCCACCTCTGGTTCCCCATATGTGATTCCCCGCCTCTGTTTCCCCGCCTCTGATTCCCCACCTCTGATTCCCCATATCTCATTCCCCGCCTCTGATTCCCCGCATCTGATTCCCTGCCTCTGAATCCCCACCTCTGATTCCCTGCCTCTGATTCCCAACCTCTGATTCCCCTCCTCTGATTCCCCATATCTGATTCCCCGCCTCCGTTTCCCTGCCTCTGATTGCCCGCCTCTGTTTCCCCATATCTGATTCCCCGCCTCTGATTCCCCAACTCTGATTCCCCACCACTGATTCCCCAGCTCTGATTCCCCGCCTCTGGTTCGCCGCGTCTGATTCCCAGCCTCTGATTCCCCATGTCTGATTTCCTGCCTCTGATTCCCCGCCTCTGATTCGCCATCTCTGATTCATCCCCTCTGATTCCCCACCTCTGATTCCCCATATCTTATTCCCCACCTATGTTTCCCCGCCTCTGATTCCCCGCCTCTGATTCCACATCTCTGATTCCCAGACTCTGATTCCCAGACTCTGATTCCCCACCTCTGATTCCCTATCTCTGATTCTGCACATCCGATTCCCTGCCTCTGATTCCCCGCCTCTGATTCCCCACCTCTGATTCCCCACCTCTGATTCCCCATATCTGATTCCCCGCCTCTGTTTCCCCGCCTCTGATTCCCTGCCTCTGTTTCCTCATATCTGATTCCCTGCCTCTGATTCCCCAACACTGATTCCCCGCCTCTGATTCCCCAGCTCTGATTCACCACCTCTGATTCCCCACGTCTGATTCCCCGCTTATGATTCCCGGCCTCTTATTCCCCACCTCTGATTCCCGGCCTCTGATTCCCGGCCTCTGATTCCCGACCTCTCATTCCCGGCCTCTGATTCCCGGCCTCTGATACCCCGGCTCTGATTCCCCGCCTCTGATTCCCTGCCTCTGATTCCCCATCTCTGATTCCGCACATCTGATTCCCTGCCTCTGATTCCCCGCCTCTGATTCCCTGCCTCTGATTCCCTGCCTCTGATTCCCAACCTCTGATTCCCCACCTCTGATTCCCCATATCTGATTCCCCGCCTCTGTTTCCCCGCCTCTGATTCTCCGCCTCTGTTTTCCCATATCTGATTCCCCGCCTCTGATTCCCCAACTCTGATTCCCCACCTCTGATCCCCAGCTCTGATTCCCCGCCTCTGATTCCCCCTGTTTGATTCCCTGCCTCTGATTCCCTGCCTCTGATTCCCAACCTCTGATTCCCCACCTCTGATTCCCCATATCTGATTCCCCGCCTCTGTTTCCCCGCCTCTGATTCCCCGCCTCTGTTTCCCAATATCTGATTCCCCGCCTTTGATTCGCCACCTCTGATTCCCCGCCTCTGATTCCCCAACTCTGATTCTGCACATCTGATTCCCTGCCTCTTATTCCCCACCTCAAATTCCCGGCCTCTGATTCCCAGCCTCTGATTCCCCACCTCTGATTCTCCATATCTGATTCGCCGCCTCTGTTTCCCCGCCTCTGATTCCCCGCCTCTGTTTCCCCATATCTAATTCCCCGCCTCTGATTCCCCAACTCTGATTCCCCGCCTCTGATTCCCCAGGTCTGATTCCCCGCCTCTGATTCCACGTGTTTGATTACCTGCCTCTGATTCCCCGCCTCTGCTTCCCCATCTCTGATTCACCGCCTTTGATTCGCCACCACTGATTCCCCATATGTGATTCCCCACCTCTGTTTCCCCGCCTCTGATTCCCCGCCTCTGATTCCCCATATCTCATTCCCCGCCTCTGATTCCCCGCATCTGATTCCCTGCCTCTGAATCCCCACCTCTGATTCCCTGCCTCTGATTCCCCACCTCTGATTCCCGGCCTCTGATTCCCGGCCTCTGATTCCCGACCTCTCATTCCCGGCCTCTGATTCCCGGCCTCTGATTCCCCGCCTCTGATTCCCCGACTCTGATTCCCTGCCTCTGATTCCCCATCTCTGATTCTGCACATCTGATTCCCTGCCTCTTATTCCCCACCTCTGATTCCCGGCCTCTGATTCCCGGCCTCTGATTCCCGGCCTCTGATTCCCGGCCTCTGATTCCCCGCCTCTGATTCCCCAACTCTGATTCCCCGCCTCTGATTCCCCAGCTCTGATTCCCCGCCTCTGATTCCCCGCGTCTGATTCCCAGCCTCTGATTCCCCATGTCTTATTCCCCGCCTCTGATTCGCCATCTCTGATTCATCGCCTCTGATTCCCCACCTCTGATTCCCCATATCTGATTCCCACCTATGTTTCCCCGCCTCTGATGCCCCGCCTCTGATTCCATGCCTCTGATTCCCAACCTCTGATTCCCCACCTCTGATTCCCCATATCTGATTCCCCGCCTCTGTTTCCCCTCCTCTGATTCCCTGCCTCTGTTTCCTCATATCTGATTCCCCGCCTCTGATTCCCCAAAACTGATTCCCCTCCTCTGATTCCCCAGCTCTGATTCACCACCTCTGATTCCCCGCGTCTGATTCCCCGCCTCTGATTCCCCATCTCTGATTCCCTATCTCTGATTCCCCAATTCTGATTCCCCGCCTTTGATTCCCTGCCTCTGATTCCCAACCTCTGATTCCCCACCTCTGATTCCCCACATCTGATTCCCCGCCTCTGTTTCCCCGCCTCTTATTCCCCGCCTCTGTTTCCCCATATCTGATTCCCGGCCTCTCATTCCCCAGCTCTGATTCCCCGCCTCTGATTCCCCATATCTGATTCCCCGCCGCTGATTCCCCAACTCTGATTCCCCAGCTCCGATTCCCCGCCTCTGATTCCCCGCGTCTGAATCCCTGCCTCTGATTCCCCACCTCTGATTCCCCATCTCTGATTCACCACCTCTGATCCCCCGCCTCTGATTCCCCATGTCTGATTCACCGCCTCTGTTTCCCCACCTCTGATTCCCCGCCTCTGATTCCACATATCTGATTCCCCGCCTCTGATTCCCCAACTCTGATTCCCAGCCTGTGATTCGCCAGCTATGATTCCCCGCCTCTGATTCCCCACGTCTAATTCCCTGCCTGTGATTCCCTGCCTCTTATTCCCCGCCTCTGATTCCCCGCATCTGATTCCCTGCCTCTGAATCCCCACCTCTATTCCCTGCCTCTGATTCCCAACCTCTGATTCCCCTCCTCTGATTCCCCATATCTGATTCCCCGCCTCCATTTCCCTGCCTCTGATTCCCCGCCTCTGTTACCCCATATCTGATTCCCCGCCTCTGATTCCCCAACTCTGATTCTGCACATCTGATTCCCTGCCTCTTATTCCCCACCTCTAATTCCCGGCCTCTGATTCCCGGCCTCTGATTCCCCACCTCTGATTCTCCATATCTGATTCCCCGCCTCTGTTTCCCCGCCTCTGATTCCCCACCTCTGTTTCCCCATATCTGATTCCCCGCCTCTGATTCCCCAACTCTGATTCCCCGCCTCTGATTCCCCGCCTCTAATTCCATGTGTTTGATTACCTGCCTCTGATTCCCCGCCTCTGCTTCCCCATCTCTGATTCACCGCCTTTGATTCGCCACCTCTGATTCCCCATATGTGATTCCCCGCCTCTGTTTCCCCGCCTCTGATTCCCCACCTCTGATTCCCCATATCTCATTCCCCGCCTCTGATTCCCCGCATCTGATTCCCTGCATCTGAATCCCCACCTCTGATTCCCTGCCTCTGATTCCCAACCTCTGATTCCCCTCCTCTGATTCCCCATATCTGATTCCCCGCCTCCGTTTCCCTGCCTCTGATTGCCCGCCTCTGTTTCCCCATATCTGATTCCCCGCCTCTGATTCCCCAACTCTGATTCCCCGCCACTGATTCCCCAGCTCTGATTCCCCGCCTCTGGTTCCCCGCGTCTGATTCCCAGCCTCTGATTCCCCATGTCTGATTTCCTGCCTCTGATTCCCCGCCTCTGATTCGCCATCTCTGATTCATCCCCTCTGATTCCCCACCTCTGATTCCCCATATCTTATTCCCCACCTATGTTTCCCCGCCTCTGATTCCCCGCCTCTGATTCCACATCTCTGATTCCCAGACTCTGATTCCCAGACTCTGATTCCCCACCTCTGATTCCCTATCTCTGATTCTGCACATCCGATTCCCTGCCTCTGATTCCCCGCCTCTGATTCCCCACCTCTGATTCCCCACCTCTGATTCCCCATATCTGATTCCCCGCCTCTGTTTCCCCGCCTCTGATTCCCTGCCTCTGTTTCCTCATATCTGATTCCCCGCCTCTGATTCCCCAACACTGATTCCCCGCCTCTGATTCCCCAGCTCTGATTCACCACCTCTGATTCCCCGCGTCTGATTCCCCGCTTCTGATTCCCGGCCTCTTATTCCCCACCTCTGATTCCCGGCCTCTGATTCCCGGCCTCTGATTCCCGAACTCTCATTCCCGGCCTCTGATTCCCGGCCTCTGATTCCCCGCCTCTGATTCCCCGCCTCTGATTCCCTGCCTCTGATTCCCCATCTCTGATTCCGCACATCTGATTCCCTGCCTCTGATTCCCCGCCTCTGATTCCCTGCCTCTGATTCCCTGCCTCTGATTCCCAACCTCTGATTCCCCACCTCTGATTCCCCATATCTGATTCCCCGCCTCTGTTTCCCCGCCTCTGATTCCCCACCTCTGTTTCCCCATATCTGATTCCCCGCCTCTGATTCCCCAACTCTGATTCCCCACCTCTGATCCCCAGCTCTGATTCCCCGCCTCTGATTCCCCGTGTTTGATTCCCTGCCTCTGATTCCCTGCCTCTGATTCCCAACCTCTGATTCCCCACCTCTGATTCCCCATATCTGATTCCCCGCCTCTGTTTCCCCGCCTCTGATTCCCCGCCTCTGTTTCCCCATATCTGATTCCCCGCCTTTGATTGGCCACCTCTGATTCCCCATATGTGATTCCCCGCCTCTGTTTCCCCGCATCTGATTCCCCGCCTCTGATTCCCCATATCTCATTCCCCGCCTCTGATTCCCCATATCTGATTCCCTGACTCTGATTCCACACCTCTGATTCCCGGCCTCTTTTTCCCGGCATCTGATTCCCGGCATCTGATTCCCGGCCTCTGATTCCCGGCCTCTGATTCCCCGCTTCTGATTCTGATTCCCTGCCTCTGATTCCCCATACCTGATTCCGCACGTCTAATTCCCTGCCTGTGATTCCCTGCCTCTTATTCCCCGCCTCTGATTCCCCGCATCTGATTCCCTGCCTCTGAATCCCCACCTCTGATTCCCTGCCTCTGATTCCCAACCTCTGATTCCCCTCCTCTGATTCTCCATATCTGATTCCCCACCTCCATTTCCCTGCCTCTGATTCCCCGCCTCTGTTACCCAATATCTGATTCCCCGCCTCTGATTCCCCAACTCTGATTCTGCACATCTGATTCCCTGCCTCTTATTCCCCACCTCTAATTCCCGGCCTCTGATTCCCGGCCTCTGATTCCCCACCTCTGATTCCCCATATCTGATTCCCGGACTCTGATTCCCCACCTCTGATTCCCGGCATCTTATTCCCGGCATCTGATTCCCGGCCTCTGATTCCCGGCCTCTGATTCCCCGCTTCTGATTCTGATTCCCTGCCTCTGATTCCCCATCTCTGATTCCGCACATCTGATTCCCTGCCTCTGATTCCCCACTTCTGATTCCCCATATCTGATTCCCCGCCTCTGATTCCCCGTGTTTGATTCCCTGCCTCTGATTCCCTGCCTCTGATTCCCAACCTCTGATTCCCCACCTCTGATTCCCCATATCTGATTCCCCGCCTTTGATTCCCTGCCTCTGATTCCCAACCTCTGATTCCCCACCTCTGATTCCCCACATCTGATTCCCCGCCTCTGTTTCCCCGCCTCTTATTCCCCGCCTCTGTTTCCCCATATCTGATTCCCGGCCTCTCATTCCCCAGCTCTGATTCCCCGCCTCTGATTCCCCATATCTGATTCCCCGCCGCTGATTCCCCAACTCTGATTCCCCAGCTCCGATTCCCCGCCTCTGATTCCCCGCGTCTGAATCCCTGCCTCTGATTCCCCACCTCTGATTCCCCATCTCTGATTCACCACCTCTGATCCCCCGCCTCTGATTCCCCATGTCTGATTCACCGCCTCTGTTTCCCCACCTCTGATTCCCCGCCTCTGATTCCACATATCTGATTCCCCGCCTCTGATTCCCCAACTCTGATTCCCAGCCTGTGATTCGCCAGCTATGATTCCCCGCCTCTGATTCCCCACGTCTAATTCCCTGCCTGTGATTCCCTGCCTCTTATTCCCCGCCTCTGATTCCCCGCATCTGATTCCCTGCCTCTGAATCCCCACCTCTATTCCCTGCCTCTGATTCCCAACCTCTGATTCCCCTCCTCTGATTCCCCATATCTGATTCCCCGCCTCCATTTCCCTGCCTCTGATTCCCCGCCTCTGTTACCCCATATCTGATTCCCCGCCTCTGATTCCCCAACTCTGATTCTGCACATCTGATTCCCTGCCTCTTATTCCCCACCTCTAATTCCCGGCCTCTGATTCCCGGCCTCTGATTCCCCACCTCTGATTCTCCATATCTGATTCCCCGCCTCTGTTTCCCCGCCTCTGATTCCCCACCTCTGTTTCCCCATATCTGATTCCCCGCCTCTGATTCCCCAACTCTGATTCCCCGCCTCTGATTCCCCGCCTCTAATTCCATGTGTTTGATTTCCTGCCTCTGATTCCCCGCCTCTGCTTCCCCATCTCTGATTCACCGCCTTTGATTCGCCACCTCTGATTCCCCATATGTGATTCCCCGCCTCTGTTTCCCCGCCTCTGATTCCCCACCTCTGATTCCCCATATCTCATTCCCCGCCTCTGATTCCCCGCATCTGATTCCCTGCATCTGAATCCCCACCTCTGATTCCCTGCCTCTGATTCCCAACCTCTGATTCCCCTCCTCTGATTCCCCATATCTGATTCCCCGCCTCCGTTTCCCTGCCTCTGATTGCCCGCCTCTGTTTCCCCATATCTGATTCCCCGCCTCTGATTCCCCAACTCTGATTCCCCGCCACTGATTCCCCAGCTCTGATTCCCCGCCTCTGGTTCCCCGCGTCTGATTCCCAGCCTCTGATTCCCCATGTCTGATTTCCTGCCTCTGATTCCCCGCCTCTGATTCGCCATCTCTGATTCATCCCCTCTGATTCCCCACCTCTGATTCCCCATATCTTATTCCCCACCTATGTTTCCCCGCCTCTGATTCCCCGCCTCTGATTCCACATCTCTGATTCCCAGACTCTGATTCCCAGACTCTGATTCCCCACCTCTGATTCCCTATCTCTGATTCTGCACATCCGATTCCCTGCCTCTGATTCCCCGCCTCTGATTCCCCACCTCTGATTCCCCACCTCTGATTCCCCATATCTGATTCCCCGCCTCTGTTTCCCCGCCTCTGATTCCCTGCCTCTGTTTCCTCATATCTGATTCCCCGCCTCTGATTCCCCAACACTGATTCCCCGCCTCTGATTCCCCAGCTCTGATTCACCACCTCTGATTCCCCGCGTCTGATTCCCCGCTTCTGATTCCCGGCCTCTTATTCCCCACCTCTGATTCCCGGCCTCTGATTCCCGGCCTCTGATTCCCGAACTCTCATTCCCGGCCTCTGATTCCCGGCCTCTGATTCCCCGCCTCTGATTCCCCGCCTCTGATTCCCTGCCTCTGATTCCCCATCTCTGATTCCGCACATCTGATTCCCTGCCTCTGATTCCCCGCCTCTGATTCCCTGCCTCTGATTCCCTGCCTCTGATTCCCAACCTCTGATTCCCCACCTCTGATTCCCCATATCTGATTCCCCGCCTCTGTTTCCCCGCCTCTGATTCCCCACCTCTGTTTCCCCATATCTGATTCCCCGCCTCTGATTCCCCAACTCTGATTCCCCACCTCTGATCCCCAGCTCTGATTCCCCGCCTCTGATTCCCCGTTTGATTCCCTGCCTCTGATTCCCTGCCTCTGATTCCCAACCTCTGATTCCCCACCTCTGATTCCCCATATCTGATTCCCCGCCTCTGTTTCCCCGCCTCTGATTCCCCGCCTCTGTTTCCCCATATCTGATTCCCCGCCTTTGATTGGCCACCTCTGATTCCCCATATGTGATTCCCCGCCTCTGTTTCCCCGCATCTGATTCCCCGCCTCTGATTCCCCATATCTCATTCCCCGCCTCTGATTCCCCATATCTGATTCCCTGACTCTGATTCCACACCTCTGATTCCCGGCCTCTTTTTCCCGGCATCTGATTCCCGGCATCTGATTCCCGGCCTCTGATTCCCGGCCTCTGATTCCCCGCTTCTGATTCTGATTCCCTGCCTCTGATTCCCCATACCTGATTCCGCACGTCTAATTCCCTGCCTGTGATTCCCTGCCTCTTATTCCCCGCCTCTGATTCCCCGCATCTGATTCCCTGCCTCTGAATCCCCACCTCTGATTCCCTGCCTCTGATTCCCAACCTCTGATTCCCCTCCTCTGATTCTCCATATCTGATTCCCCACCTCCATTTCCCTGCCTCTGATTCCCCGCCTCTGTTACCCAATATCTGATTCCCCGCCTCTGATTCCCCAACTCTGATTCTGCACATCTGATTCCCTGCCTCTTATTCCCCACCTCTAATTCCCGGCCTCTGATTCCCGGCCTCTGATTCCCCACCTCTGATTCCCCATATCTGATTCCCGGACTCTGATTCCCCACCTCTGATTCCCGGCATCTTATTCCCGGCATCTGATTCCCGGCCTCTGATTCCCGGCCTCTGATTCCCCGCTTCTGATTCTGATTCCCTGCCTCTGATTCCCCATCTTTGATTCCGCACATCTGATTCCCTGCCTCTGATTCCCCACTTCTGATTCCCCATATCTGATTCCCCGCCTCTGTTTCCCCGCCTCTGATTCCCCGCCACTGTTTCCCCATATCTAATTCCTCGCATCTGATTCCCCAACTCTGATTCCCCGCACTGATTCCCCAACTCTGATTCCCCGCCTGTGATTCGCCAGCTATGATTCCCCGCATCTGATTCCCCACGTCTGATTCCCTGCCTGTGATTCCCTGCCTCTTATTCCCCGCCTCTGATTCCCCGCCTCTGATTCCCCGCATCTGATTCCCTGCCTCTGAATCCCCACCTCTGATTCCCTGCCTCTGATTCCCAACCTCTGATTCCCCTCCTCTGATTCCCAATATCTGATTCCCCACCTCCATTTCCCTGCCTCTGATTCCCCGCCTCTGTTACCCAATATCTGATTCCCCGCCTCTGATTCCCCGCTTCTGATTCTGATTCCCTGCCTCTGATTCCCCATCTCTGATTCCGCACATCTGATTCCCTGCCTCTGATTCCCCACTTCTGATTCCCCATATCTGATTCCCCTCCTCTGTTTCCCCGCCTCTGATTCCCCGCCACTGTTTCCCCATATCTAATTCCTCGCATCTGATTCCCCAACTCTGATTCCCCGCACTGATTCCCCAGCTCTGAATCCCCGCCTCAGATTCCCCGCATCTGATTCCCTGCCTCTGAATCCCCACCTCTGATTCCCTGCCTCTGATTCCCAACCTCTGATTCCCCTCTCTGATTCCCCATATCTGATTCCCCGCCTCCGTTTCCCTGCCTCTGATTCCCCGCCTCTGTTTCCCCATATCTGATTCCCCGCCTCTGATTCCCCAACTCTGATTCCCCGCCTCTGATTCCCCCGCTCTGATTCCCCGCCTCTGATTCCCCGCGTCTGATTCCCAGCCTCTGATTCCCCATGTCTTATTCCCCGCCTCTGATTCGCCATCTCTGATTCATCGCCTCTGATTCCCCACCTCTGATTCCCCATATCTGATTCCCCACCTATGTTTCCCCGCCTCTGATGCCCCACCTCTGATTCCATGCCTCTGATTCCCAACCTCTGATTCCCCACCTCTGATTCCCCATATCAGATGCCCCGCCTCTGTTTCCGCACCTCTGATTCCCTGCCTCTGTTTCCTCATATCTGATTCCCCGCCTCTGATTCCCCAACACTGATTCCCCGCCTCTGATTCCCCAGGTCTGATTCACCACCTCTGATTCCCCGCGTCTGATTCCCCGCCTCTGATTCCCCATCTCTGATTCCCTATCTCTGATTCCCCAATTCTGATTCCCCGCCTTTGATTCCCTGCCTCTGACTCCCAACCTCTGATTCCCCACCTCTGATATCCCATATCTGATTCCCCGCCTCTGTTTCCCTGCCTCTTATTCCCCGCCTCTGTTTCCCCATATCTGATACCCGGCCTCTCATTCCCCAGCTCTGATTCCCCGCCTCTGATTCCCCATATCTGATTCCCCGCCGCTGATTCCCCAACTCAGATAGCCCGCCTCTGATTCCCCAGCTCTGATTCCCCGCCTCTGATTCCCCACGTCTGAATCCCTGCCTCTGATTCCCCGCCTCTGATTCCCCATCACTGATTCACCACCTCTGATCCCCCGCCTCTGATTCCCCATGTCTGATTCACCGCCTCTGTTTCCCCATCTCTGATTCCCCGCCTCTGATTCCCCATATCTGATTCCCCGCCTCTGATTCCCCAACTCTGATTCGCCGCCTGTGATTCGCCAGCTATGATTCCCCACGTCTGATTCCCTGCCTGTGATTCCCTGCCTCTTATTCCCCGCCTCTGATTCCCCGCATCTGATTCCCTGCCTCTGAATCCCCACCTCTGATTCCCTGCCTCTGATTCCCAACCTCTTATTCATCTCCTCTGATTCCCCATATCTGATTCCCCACCTCCATTTCCCTGCCTCTGATTCCCCGCCTCTGTTACCCAATATCTGATTCCCCGCCTCTGATTCCCCAACTCTGATTCTGCACATCTGATTCCCTGCCTCTTATTCCCCACCTCTAATTCCCGGCCTCTGATTCCCGGCCTCTGATTCCCCACCTCTGATTCTCCATATCTGATTCCCCGCCTCTGTTTCCCCGCCTCTGATTCCCCGCCTCTGTTTCCCCATATCTGATTCACCGCCTTTGATTCGCCACCTCTGATTACCCATATGTGATTCCCCTCCTCTGTTTCCCCGCCTCTGATTCCCCGCCTCTGATTCCCCATATCTCATTCCCCGCCTCTGATTCCCCGCATCTGATTCCCTGCCTCTGAATCCCCACCTCTGATTCCCTGCCTCTGTTTCCCAACCTCTGATTCCCCTCCTCTGATTCCCCATATCTGATTCCTCGCCTCCGTTTCCCTGCCTCTGATTAACCGCCTCTGTTTCCCCATATCTGATTCCGCGCCTCTGATTCCCCAACTCTGATTCCCCGCCTCTGATTCCCCAGCTCTGATTCCCCGCCTCTGTTTCCCCGCGTCTGATTCCCAGCCTCTGATTGCCCATGTCTGATTTCCTGCCTCTGATTCCCCGCCTCTGATTCGCCATCTCTGATTCATCGCCTCTGATTCCCCACCTCTGATTCCCCATATCTTATTCCCCACCTATGTTTCCCCGCCTCTGATTCCCCGCCTCTGATTCCCCATCTCTGATTCCCGGACTCTGATTCCCCACCTCTGATTCCCTATCTCTGATTCCGCACATCCGATTCCCTGCCTCTGATTCCCCGCCTCTGATGCCCCGCCTCTGATTCCCAACCTCTGATTCCCCTCCTCTGATTCCCCATATCTGATTCCCCGCCTCCGTTTCCCTGCCTCTGATTCCCCGCCTCTGTTTCCCCATATCTGATTCCCCTCCTCTGATTCCCCAACTCTGATTCCCCGCCTCTGATTCCCCAGCTCTGATTCCCCGCCTCTGATTCCCCGCGTCTGATTCCCAGCCTCTGATTCCCCATGTCTTATTCCCCGCCTCTGATTCCCCACCTCTGATTCCCCATATCTGATTCCCACCTATGTTTCCCCGCCTCTGATGCCCCGCCTCTGATTCCATGCCTCTGATTCCCAACCTCTGATTCCCCACCTCTGATTCCCCATATCTGATTCCCCGCCTCTGTTTCCCCGCCTCTGATTCCCTGCCTCTGTTTCCTCATATCTGATTCCCCGCCTCTGATTCCCCAACACTGATTCCCCTCCTCTGATACCCCAGCTCTGATTCACCACCTCTGATTCCCCGCGTCTGATTCCCCGCCTCTGATTCCCCATCTCTGATTCCCTATCTCTGATTCCCCAATTCTGATTCCCCGCCTTTGATTCCCTGCCTCTGATTCCCAACCTCTGATTCCCCACCTCTGATTCCCCAGCTCTGATTCCCCGCCTCTGATTCCCCGCGTCTGAATCCCTGCCTCTGATTCCCCGCCTCTGATTCCCCATCTCTGATTCACCACCTCTGATCCCCCGCCTCTGATTCCCCATGTCTGATTCACCGCCTCTGTTTCCCCACCTCTGATTCCCCGCCTCTGATTCCCCATATCTGATTCCCCGCCTCTGATTCCCTGACTCTGTTTCCCCGCCTCTGATTCCCCGCCTCTGATTCCCCATATCTCATTCCCCGCCTCTGATTCCCCGCATCTGATTCCCTGCCTCTGAATCCCCACCTCTGATTCCCTGCCTCTGATTCCCAACCTCTGATTCCCCTCCTCTGATTCCCCATATCTGATTCCCCGCCTCCGTTTCCCTGCCTCTGATTGCCCGCCTCTGTTTCCCCATATCTGATTCCCCGCCTCTGATTCCCCAACTCTGATTCCCCGCCTCTGATTCCCCAGCTCTGATTCCCCGCCTCTGATTCCCCGCGTCTGATTCCCAGCCTCTGATTCCCCATGTCTGATTTCCTGCCTCTGATTCCCCGCCTCTGATTCGCCATCTCTGATTCATCCCCTCTGATTCCCCACCTCTGATTCCCCATATCTTATTCCCCACCTATGTTTCCCCGCCTCTGATTCCCCGCCTCTGATTCCCCATCTCTGATTCCCAGACTCTGATTCCCCACCTCTGATTCCCTATCTCTGATTCTGCACATCCGATTCCCTGCCTCTGATTCCCCGCCTCTGATTCCCCACCTCTGATTCCCCACCTCTGATTCCCCATATCTGATTCCCCGCCTCTGTTTCCCCGCCTCTGATTCCCTGCCTCTGTTTCCTCATATCTGATTCCCCGCCTCTGATTCCCCAACACTGATTCCCCGCCTCTGATTCCCCAGCTCTGATTCACCACCTCTGATTCCCCACGTCTGATTCCCCGCTTATGATTCCCGGCCTCTTATTCCCCACCTCTGATTCCCGGCCTCTGATTCCCGGCCTCTGATTCCCGACCTCTCATTCCCGGCCTCTGATTCCCGGCCTCTGATACCCCGGCTCTGATTCCCCGCCTCTGATTCCCTGCCTCTGATTCCCCATCTCTGATTCCGCACATCTGATTCCCTGCCTCTGATTCCCCGCCTCTGATTCCCTGCCTCTGATTCCCTGCCTCTGATTCCCAACCTCTGATTCCCCACCTCTGATTCCCCATATCTGATTCCCCGCCTCTGTTTCCCCGCCTCTGATTCTCCGCCTCTGTTTTCCCATATCTGATTCCCCGCCTCTGATTCCCCAACTCTGATTCCCCACCTCTGATCCCCAGCTCTGATTCCCCGCCTCTGATTCCCCGTGTTTGATTCCCTGCCTCTGATTCCCTGCCTCTGATTCCCAACCTCTGATTCCCCACCTCTGATTCCCCATATCTGATTCCCCGCCTCTGTTTCCCCGCCTCTGATTCCCCGCCTCTGTTTCCCAATATCTGATTCCCCGCCTTTGATTCGCCACCTCTGATTCCCCATATGTGATTCCCCGCCTCTGTTTCCCCGCATCTGATTCCCCGCCTCTGATTCCCCATATCTCATTCCCCGCCTCTGATTCCCCATATCTGATTCCCGGACTCTGATTCCCCACTTCTGATTCCCGGCCTCATTTTCCCGGCATCTGATTCCCGGCATCTGATTCCCGGACTCTGATTCCCGGCCTCTGATTCCCAGCTTCCGATTCTGATTCCCTGCCTCTGATTCCCCATCTCTGATTCCGCACATCTGATTCCCTGCCTCTGATTCCCCACTTCTGATTCCCCATATCTGATTCCCCGCCTCTGTTTCCCCGCCTCTGATTCCCCGCCTCTGTTTCCCCATATCTAATTCCCAGCCTCTGATTCCCCAACTCTGATTCCCCGCACTGATTCCCCAGCTCTGAATCCCCGCCTCAGATTCCCCGCATCTGATTCCCTGCCTCTGAATCCCCACCTCTGATTCCCTGCCTCTGATTCCCAACCTCTGATTCCCCTCCTCTGATTCCCCATATCTGATTCCCCGCCTCCGTTTCCCTGCCTCTGATTCCCCGCCTCTGTTTCCCCATATCTGATTCCCCGCCTCTGATTCCCCAACTCTGATTCCCCGCCTCTGATTCCCCAGCTCTGATTCCCCGCCTCTGATTCCCCGCGTCTGATTCCCAGCCTCTGATTCCCCATGTCTTATTTCCCGCCTCTGATTCCCCGCCTCTGATTCGCCATCTCTGATTCATCGCCTCTGATTCCCCACCTCTGATTCCCCATATCTGATTCCCCACCTATGTTTCCCCGCCTCTGATGCCCCGCCTCTGATTCCATGCCTCTGATTCCCAACCTCTGATTCCCCAACCTCTGATTCCCCAACCTCTGATTCCCCATATCAGATTCCCCGCCTCTGTTTCCCCGCCTCTGATTCCCCGACTCTGATTCCCCAACACTTATTCCCCGCCTCTGATTCCCCAGCTCTGATTCACCACCTCTGATTCCCCGCGTCTGATTCCCCGCCTCTGATTCCCCATCTCTGATTCCCTATCTCTGATTCCCCAATTCTGATTCCCCGCCTTTGATTCCCTGCCTCTGATTCCCAACCTCTGATTCCCCACCTCTGATTCCCCATATCTGATTCCCCGCCTCTGTTTCCCCGCCTCTTATTCCCCGCCTCTGTTTCCCCATATCTGATTCCCGGCCACTCATTCCCCAGCTCTGATTCCCCGCCTCTGATTCCCCATATCTGATTCCCCGCCGCTGATTCCCCAACTCTGATAGCCCGCCTCTGATTCCCCAGCTCTGATTCCCCGCCTCTTATTCCCCGCGTCTGAATCCCTGCCTCTGATTCCCCGCCTCTGATTCCCCATCTCTGATTCACCACCTCTGATCCCCCGCCTCTCATTCCCCATGTCTGATCCACCGCCTCTGTTTCCCCATCTCTGATTCCCCGCCTCTGATTCCCCATATCTGATTCCCCGCCTCTGATTCGCCAACTCTGATTCCCCGCCTGTGATTCGCCAGCTATGATTCCCCGCCTCTGATTCCCCACGTCTGATTCCCTGCCTGTGATTCCCTGCCTCTTATTCCCCGCCTCTGATTCCCCGCATCTGATTCCCTGCCTCTGAATCCCCACCTCTGATTCCCTGCCTCTGATTCCCAACCTCTGATTCCCCTCCTCTGATTCCCCATATCTGATTCCCCGCCTCTGTTTCCCCATCTCTGATTCCCCGCCTCTGTTACCCCATATCTGATTCCCCGCCTCTGTTACCCCATATCTGATTCCCCGCCTCTGATTCCCCAACTCTGATTCTGCACATCTGATTCCCTGCCTCTTATTCCCCACCTCTAATTCCCGGCCTCTGATTCCCGTCCTCTGATTCCCCACCTCTGATTCTCCATATCTGATTCCCCGCCTCTGTTTCCCCGCCTCTGATTCCCCGCCTCTGTTTCCCCATATCTGATTCCCCGCCTCTGATTCCCCGCGTCTGATTCCCCGCCTCTGATTCCCCATCTCTGATTCCCTATCTCTGATTCCCCAATTCTGATTCCCCGCCTTTGATTCCCTGCCTCTGATTCCCAACCTCTGATTCCCCACCTCTGATTCCCCATATCTGATTCCCCGCCTCTGTTTCCCCGCCTCTTATTCCCCACCTCTGTTTCCCCATATCTGATTCCCGGCCTCTCATTCCCCAGCTCTGATTCCCCTCCTCTGATTCCCCATATCTGATTCCCCGCCGCTGATTCCCAAACTCTGAATCCCCAGCTCTGATTCCCCGCCTCTGATTCCCCGCGTCTGAATCCCTGCCTCTGATTCCCTGCCTCTGATTCCCCATCTCTGATTCACCACCTGTGATCCCCCGCCTCTGATTCCCCATGTCTGATTCACCGCCTCTGTTTCCCCACCTCTGATTCCCCGCCTCTGATTCCCCATATCTGATTCCCCGCCTCTGATTCCCCAACTCTGATTCCCCGCCTGTGATTCGCCAGCTATGATTCCCCGCCTCTGAATCCCCACGTCTGATTCCCTGCCTGTGATTCCCTGCCTCTTATTCCCCGCCTCTGATTCCCCGCATCTGATTCCCAACCTCTGATTCCCCTCCTCTGATTCCCCATATCTGATTCCCCGCCTCCATTTCCCTGCCTCTGATTCCCCGCCTCTGTTACCCCATATCTGATTCCCCGCCTCTGATTCCCCAACTCTGATTCTGCACATCTGATTCCCTGCCTCTTATTCCCCACCTCTAATTCCCGGCCTCTGATTCCCGTCCTCTGATTCCCCACCTCTGATTCTCCATATCTGATTCCCCGCCTCTGTTTCCCCGCCTCTGATTCCCCGCCTCTGTTTCCCCATATCTGATTCCCCGCCTCTGATTCCCCGCGTCTGATTCCCCGCCTCTGATTCCCCATCTCTGATTCCCTATCTCTGATTCCCCAATTCTGATTCCCCGCCTTTGATTCCCTGCCTCTGATTCCCAACCTCTGATTCCCCACCTCTGATTCCCCATATCTGATTCCCCGCCTCTGTTTCCCCGCCTCTTATTCCCCACCTCTGTTTCCCCATATCTGATTCCCGGCCTCTCATTCCCCAGCTCTGATTCCCCTCCTCTGATTCCCCATATCTGATTCCCCGCCGCTGATTCCCAAACTCTGAATCCCCAGCTCTGATTCCCCGCCTCTGATTCCCCGCGTCTGAATCCCTGCCTCTGATTCCCCGCCTCTGATTCCCCATCTCTGATTCACCACCTGTGATCCCCCGCCTCTGATTCCCCATGTCTGATTCACCGCCTCTGTTTCCCCACCTCTGATTCCCCGCCTCTGATTCCCCATATCTGATTCCCCGCCTCTGATTCCCCAACTCTGATTCCCCGCCTGTGATTCGCCAGCTATGATTCCCCGCCTCTGATTCCCCACGTCTGATTCCCTGCCTGTGATTCCCTGCCTCTTATTCCCCGCCTCTGATTCCCCGCATCTGATTCCCAATCTCTGATTCCCCTCCTCTGATTCCCCATATCTGATTCCCCGCCTCCATTTCCCTGCCTCTGATTCCCCGCCTCTGTTACCCCATATCTGATTCCCCGCCTCTGATTCCCCAACTCTGATTCTGCACATCTGATTCCCTGCCTCTTATTCCCCACCTCAAATTCCCGGCCTCTGATTCCCAGCCTCTGATTCCCCACCTCTGATTCTCCATATCTGATTCGCCGCCTCTGTTTCCCCGCCTCTGATTCCCCGCCTCTGTATCCCCATATCTAATTCCCCGCCTCTGATTCCCCAACTCTGATTCCCCGCCTCTGATTCCCCAGGTCTGATTCCCCGCCTCTGATTCCACGTGTTTGATTACCTGCCTCTGATTCCCCGCCTCTGCTTCCCCATCTCTGATTCACCGCCTTTGATTCGCCACCACTGATTCCCCATATGTGATTCCCCACCTCTGTTTCCCCGCCTCTGATTCCCCGCCTCTGATTCCCCATATCTCATTCCCCGCCTCTGATTCCCCGCATCTGATTCCCTGCCTCTGAATCCCCACCTCTGATTCCCTGCCTCTGATTCCCCACCTCTGATTCCCGGCCTCTGATTCCCGGCCTCTGATTCCAGACCTCTCATTCCCGGCCTCTGATTCCCGGCCTCTGATTCCCCGCCTCTGATTCCCCGACTCTGATTCCCTGCCTCTGATTCCCCATCTCTGATTCTGCACATCTGATTCCCCGCCTCTTATTCCCCACCTCTGATTCCCGGCCTCTGATTCCCGGCCTCTGATTCCCGGCCTCTGATTCCCGGCCTCTGATTCCCCGCCTCTGATTCCCAACTCTGATTCCCCGCCTCTGATTCCCCAGCTCTGATTCCCCGCCTCTGATTCCCCGCGTCTGATTCCCAGCCTCTGATTCCCCATGTCTTATTCCCCGCCTCTGATTCGCCATCTCTGATTCATCGCCTCTGATTCCCCACCTCTGATTCCACATATCTGATTCCCACCTATGTTTCCCCGCCTCTGATGCCCCGCCTCTGATTCCATGCCTCTGATTCCCAACCTCTGATTCCCCACCTCTGATTCCCCATATCTGATTCCCCGCCTCTGTTTCCCCTCCTCTGATTCCCTGCCTCTGTTTCCTCATATCTGATTCCCCGCCTCTGATTCCCCAAAACTGATTCCCCTCCTCTGATTCCCCAGCTCTGATTCACCACCTCTGATTCCCCGCGTCTGATTCCCCGCCTCTGATTCCCCATCTCTGATTCCCTATCTCTGATTCCCCAATTCTGATTCCCCGCCTTTGATTCCCTGCCTCTGATTCCCAACCTCTGATTCCCCACCTCTGATTCCCCACATCTGATTCCCCGCCTCTGTTTCCCCGCCTCTTATTCCCCGCCTCTGTTTCCCCATATCTGATTCCCGGCCTCTCATTCCCCAGCTCTGATTCCCCGCCTCTGATTCCCCATATCTGATTCCCCGCCGCTGATTCCCCAACTCTGATTCCCCAGCTCCGATTCCCCGCCTCTGATTCCCCGCGTCTGAATCCCTGCCTCTGATTCCCCACCTCTGATTCCCCATCTCTGATTCACCACCTCTGATCCCCCGCCTCTGATTCCCCATGTCTGATTCACCGCCTCTGTTTCCCCACCTCTGATTCCCCGCCTCTGATTCCACATATCTGATTCCCCACCTCTGATTCCCCAACTCTGATTCCCAGCCTGTGATTCGCCAGCTATGATTCCCCGCCTCTGATTCCCCACGTCTAATTCCCTGCCTGTGATTCCCTGCCTCTTATTCCCCGCCTCTGATTCCCCGCATCTGATTCCCTGCCTCTGAATCCCCACCTCTATTCCCTGCCTCTGATTCCCAACCTCTGATTCCCCTCCTCTGATTCCCCATATCTGATTCCCCGCCTCCATTTCCCTGCCTCTGATTCCCCGCCTCTGTTACCCCAATTCTGATTCCCCGCCTTTGATTCCCTGCCTCTGATTCCCAACCTCTGATTCCCCACCTCTGATTCCCCACCTCTAATTCCCGGCCTCTGATTCCCGGCCTCTGATTCCCCACCTCTGATTCTCCATATCTGATTCCCCGCCTCTGTTTCCCCGCCTCTGATTCCCCACCTCTGTTTCCCCATATCTGATTCCCCGCCTCTGATTCCCCAACTCTGATTCCCCGCCTCTGATTCCCCGCCTCTGATTCCATGTGTTTGATTACCTGCCTCTGATTCCCCGCCTCTGCTTCCCCATCTCTGATTCACCGCCTTTGATTCGCCACCTCTGAATCCCCATATGTGATTCCCCGCCTCTGTTTCCCCGCCTCTGATTCCCCACCTCTGATTCCCCATATCTCATTCCCCGCCTCTGATTCCCCGCATCTGATTCCCTGCATCTGAATCCCCACCTCTGATTCCCTGCCTCTGATTCCCAACCTCTGATTCCCCTCCTCTGATTCCCCATATCTGATTCCCCGCCTCCGTTTCCCTGCCTCTGATTGCCCGCCTCTGTTTCCCCATATCTGATTCCCCGCCTCTGATTCCCCAACTCTGATTCCCCGCCACTGATTCCCCAGCTCTGATTCCCCGCCTCTGGTTCCCCGCGTCTGATTCCCAGCCTCTGATTCCCCATGTCTGATTTCCTGCCTCTGATTCCCCGCCTCTGATTCGCCATCTCTGATTCATCCCCTCTGATTCCCCACCTCTGATTCCCCATATCTTATTCCCCACCTATGTTTCCCCGCCTCTGATTCCCCGCCTCTGATTCCACATCTCTGATTCCCAGACTCTGATTCCCAGACTCTGATTCCCCACCTCTGATTCCCTATCTCTGATTCTGCACATCCGATTCCCTGCCTCTGATTCCCCGCCTCTGATTCCCCACCTCTGATTCCCCACCTCTGATTCCCCATATCTGATTCCCCGCCTCTGTTTCCCCGCCTCTGATTCCCTGCCTCTGTTTCCTCATATCTGATTCCCCGCCTCTGATTCCCCAACACTGATTCCCCGCCTCTGATTCCCCAGCTCTGATTCACCACCTCTGATTCCCCGCGTCTGATTCCCCGCTTCTGATTCCCGGCCTCTTATTCCCCACCTCTGATTCCCGGCCTCTGATTCCCGGCCTCTGATTCCCGAACTCTCATTCCCGGCCTCTGATTCCCGGCCTCTGATTCCCCGCCTCTGATTCCCCGCCTCTGATTCCCTGCCTCTGATTCCCCATCTCTGATTCCGCACATCTGATTCCCTGCCTCTGATTCCCCGCCTCTGATTCCCTGCCTCTGATTCCCTGCCTCTGATTCCCAACCTCTGATTCCCCACCTCTGATTCCCCATATCTGATTCCCCGCCTCTGTTTCCCCGCCTCTGATTCCCCACCTCTGTTTCCCCATATCTGATTCCCCGCCTCTGATTCCCCAACTCTGATTCCCCACCTCTGATCCCCAGCTCTGATTCCCCGCCTCTGATTCCCCGTGTTTGATTCCCTGCCTCTGATTCCCTGCCTCTGATTCCCAACCTCTGATTCCCCACCTCTGATTCCCCATATCTGATTCCCCGCCTCTGTTTCCCCGCCTCTGATTCCCCGCCTCTGTTTCCCCATATCTGATTCCCCGCCTCTGATTCCCGGCCTCTGATTCCCGGCCTCTGATTCCCGGCCTCTGATTCCCGGCCTCTGATTCCCGGCCTCTGATTCCCCGCCTCTGATTCCCAACTCTGATTCCCCGCCTCTGATTCCCCAGCTCTGATTCCCCGCCTCTGATTCCCCGCGTCTGATTCCCAGCCTCTGATTCCCCATGTCTTATTCCCCGCCTCTGATTCGCCATCTCTGATTCATCGTATGTGATTCCCCGCCTCTGTTTCCCCGCATCTGATTCCCCGCCTCTGATTCCCCATATCTCATTCCCCGCCTCTGATTCCCCATATCTGATTCCCTGACTCTGATTCCACACCTCTGATTCCCGGCCTCTTTTTCCCGGCATCTGATTCCCGGCATCTGATTCCCGGCCTCTGATTCCCGGCCTCTGATTCCCCGCTTCTGATTCTGATTCCCTGCCTCTGATTCCCCATACCTGATTCCGCACGTCTAATTCCCTGCCTGTGATTCCCTGCCTCTTATTCCCCGCCTCTGATTCCCCGCATCTGATTCCCTGCCTCTGAATCCCCACCTCTGATTCCCTGCCTCTGATTCCCAACCTCTGATTCCCCTCCTCTGATTCTCCATATCTGATTCCCCACCTCCATTTCCCTGCCTCTGATTCCCCGCCTCTGTTACCCAATATCTGATTCCCCGCCTCTGATTCCCCAACTCTGATTCTGCACATCTGATTCCCTGCCTCTTATTCCCCACCTCTAATTCCCGGCCTCTGATTCCCGGCCTCTGATTCCCCACCTCTGATTCCCCATATCTGATTCCCGGACTCTGATTCCCCACCTCTGATTCCCGGCATCTTATTCCCGGCATCTGATTCCCGGCCTCTGATTCCCGGCCTCTGATTCCCCGCTTCTGATTCTGATTCCCTGCCTCTGATTCCCCATCTCTGATTCCGCACATCTGATTCCCTGCCTCTGATTCCCCACTTCTGATTCCCCATATCTGATTCCCCGCCTCTGTTTCCCCGCCTCTGATTCCCCGCCACTGTTTCCCCATATCTAATTCCTCGCATCTGATTCCCCAACTCTGATTCCCCGCACTGATTCCCCAACTCTGATTCCCCGCCTGTGATTCGCCAGCTATGATTCCCCGCATCTGATTCCCCACGTCTGATTCCCTGCCTGTGATTCCCTGCCTCTTATTCCCCGCCTCTGATTCCCCGCCTCTGATTCCCCGCATCTGATTCCCTGCCTCTGAATCCCCACCTCTGATTCCCTGCCTCTGATTCCCAACCTCTGATTCCCCTCCTCTGATTCCCCATATCTGATTCCCCACCTCCATTTCCCTGCCTCTGATTCCCCGCCTCTGTTACCCAATATCTGATTCCCCGCCTCTGATTCCCCGCTTCTGATTCTGATTCCCTGCCTCTGATTCCCCATCTCTGATTCCGCACATCTGATTCCCTGCCTCTGATTCCCCACTTCTGATTCCCCATATCTGATTCCCCTCCTCTGTTTCCCCGCCTCTGATTCCCCGCCACTGTTTCCCCATATCTAATTCCTCGCATCTGATTCCCCAACTCTGATTCCCCGCACTGATTCCCCAGCTCTGAATCCCCGCCTCAGATTCCCCGCATCTGATTCCCTGCCTCTGAATCCCCACCTCTGATTCCCTGCCTCTGATTCCCAACCTCTGATTCCCCTCTCTGATTCCCCATATCTGATTCCCCGCCTCCGTTTCCCCATATCTGATTCCCCGCCTCTGATTCCCCAACTCTGATTCCCCGCCTCTGATTCCCCCGCTCTGATTCCCCGCCTCTGATTCCCCGCGTCTGATTCCCAGCCTCTGATTCCCCATGTCTTATTCCCCGCCTCTGATTCGCCATCTCTGATTCATCGCCTCTGATTCCCCACCTCTGATTCCCCATATCTGATTCCCCACCTATGTTTCCCCGCCTCTGATGCCCCACCTCTGATTCCATGCCTCTGATTCCCAACCTCTGATTCCCCACCTCTGATTCCCCATATCTGATGCCCCGCCTCTGTTTCCGCACCTCTGATTCCCTGCCTCTGTTTCCTCATATCTGATTCCCCGCCTCTGATTCCCCAGGTCTGATTCACCACCTCTGATTCCCCGCGTCTGATTCCCCGCCTCTGATTCCCCATCTCTGATTCCCTATCTCTGATTCCCCAATTCTGATTCCCCGCCTTTGATTCCCTGCCTCTGACTCCCAACCTCTGATTCCCCACCTCTGATATCCCATATCTGATTCCCCGCCTCTGTTTCCCTGCCTCTTATTCCCCGCCTCTGTTTCCCCATATCTGATACCCGGCCTCTCATTCCCCAGCTCTGATTCCCCGCCTCTGATTCCCCATATCTGATTCCCCGCCGCTGATTCCCCAACTCAGATAGCCCGCCTCTGATTCCCCAGCTCTGATTCCCCGCCTCTGATTCCCCACGTCTGAATCCCTGCCTCTGATTCCCCGCCTCTGATTCCCCATCACTGATTCACCACCTCTGATCCCCCGCCTCTGATTCCCCATGTCTGATTCACCGCCTCTGTTTCCCCATCTCTGATTCCCCGCCTCTGATTCCCCATATCTGATTCCCCGCCTCTGATTCCCCAACTCTGATTCGCCGCCTGTGATTCGCCAGCTATGATTCCCCACGTCTGATTCCCTGCCTGTGATTCCCTGCCTCTTATTCCCCGCCTCTGATTCCCCGCATCTGATTCCCTGCCTCTGAATCCCCACCTCTGATTCCCTGCCTCTGATTCCCAACCTCTTATTCATCTCCTCTGATTCCCCATATCTGATTCCCCACCTCCATTTCCCTGCCTCTGATTCCCCGCCTCTGTTACCCAATATCTGATTCCCCGCCTCTGATTCCCCAACTCTGATTCTGCACATCTGATTCCCTGCCTCTTATTCCCCACCTCTAATTCCCGGCCTCTGATTCCCGGCCTCTGATTCCCCACCTCTGATTCTCCATATCTGATTCCCCGCCTCTGTTTCCCCGCCTCTGATTCCCCGCCTCTGTTTCCCCATATCTGATTCACCGCCTTTGATTCGCCACCTCTGATTACCCATATGTGATTCCCCTCCTCTGTTTCCCCGCCTCTGATTACCCGCCTCTGATTCCCCATATCTCATTCCCCGCCTCTGATTCCCCGCATCTGATTCCCTGCCTCTGAATCCCCACCTCTGATTCCCTGCCTCTGATTCCCAACCTCTGATTCCCCTCCTCTGATTCCCCATATCTGATTCCTCGCCTCCGTTTCCCTGCCTCTGATTAACCGCCTCTGTTTCCCCATATCTGATTCCGCGCCTCTGATTCCCCAACTCTGATTCCCCGCCTCTGATTCCCCAGCTCTGATTCCCCGCCTCTGTTTCCCCGCGTCTGATTCCCAGCCTCTGATTGCCCATGTCTGATTTCCTGCCTCTGATTCCCCGCCTCTGATTCGCCATCTCTGATTCATCGCCTCTGATTCCCCACCTCTGATTCCCCATATCTTATTCCCCACCTATGTTTCCCCGCCTCTGATTCCCCGCCTCTGATTCCCCATCTCTGATTCCCGGACTCTGATTCCCCACCTCTGATTCCCTATCTCTGATTCCGCACATCCGATTCCCTGCCTCTGATTCCCCGCCTCTGATGCCCCGCCTCTGATTCCCAACCTCTGATTCCCCTCCTCTGATTCCCCATATCTGATTCCCCGCCTCCGTTTCCCTGCCTCTGATTCCCCGCCTCTGTTTCCCCATATCTGATTCCCCTCCTCTGATTCCCCAACTCTGATTCCCCGCCTCTGATTCCCCAGCTCTGATTCCCCGCCTCTGATTCCCCGCGTCTGATTCCCAGCCTCTGATTCCCCATGTCTTATTCCCCGCCTCTGATTCCCCACCTCTGATTCCCCATATCTGATTCCCACCTATGTTTCCCCGCCTCTGATGCCCCGCCTCTGATTCCATGCCTCTGATTCCCAACCTCTGATTCCCCACCTCTGATTCCCCATATCTGATTCCCCGCCTCTGTTTCCCCGCCTCTGATTCCCTGCCTCTGTTTCCTCATATCTGATTCCCCGCCTCTGATTCCCCAACACTGATTCCCCTCCTCTGATACCCCAGCTCTGATTCACCACCTCTGATTCCCCGCGTCTGATTCCCCGCCTCTGATTCCCCATCTCTGATTCCCTATCTCTGATTCCCCAATTCTGATTCCCCGCCTTTGATTCCCTGCCTCTGATTCCCAACCTCTGATTCCCCACCTCTGATTCCCCAGCTCTGATTCCCCGCCTCTGATTCCCCGCGTCTGAATCCCTGCCTCTGATTCCCCGCCTCTGATTCCCCATCTCTGATTCACCACCTCTGATCCCCCGCCTCTGATTCCCCATGTCTGATTCACCGCCTCTGTTTCCCCACCTCTGATTCCCCGCCTCTGATTCCCCATATCTGATTCCCCGCCTCTGATTCCCTGACTCTGTTTCCCCGCCTCTGATTCCCCGCCTCTGATTCCCCATATCTCATTCCCCGCCTCTGATTCCCCGCATCTGATTCCCTGCCTCTGAATCCCCACCTCTGATTCCCTGCCTCTGATTCCCAACCTCTGATTCCCCTCCTCTGATTCCCCATATCTGATTCCCCGCCTCCGTTTCCCTGCCTCTGATTGCCCGCCTCTGTTTCCCCATATCTGATTCCCCGCCTCTGATTCCCCAACTCTGATTCCCCGCCTCTGATTCCCCAGCTCTGATTCCCCGCCTCTGATTCCCCGCGTCTGATTCCCAGCCTCTGATTCCCCATGTCTGATTTCCTGCCTCTGATTCCCCGCCTCTGATTCGCCATCTCTGATTCATCCCCTCTGATTCCCCACCTCTGATTCCCCATATCTTATTCCCCACCTATGTTTCCCCGCCTCTGATTCCCCGCCTCTGATTCCCCATCTCTGATTCCCAGACTCTGATTCCCCACCTCTGATTCCCTATCTCTGATTCTGCACATCCGATTCCCTGCCTCTGATTCCCCGCCTCTGATTCCCCACCTCTGATTCCCCACCTCTGATTCCCCATATCTGATTCCCCGCCTCTGTTTCCCCGCCTCTGATTCCCTGCCTCTGTTTCCTCATATCTGATTCCCCGCCTCTGATTCCCCAACACTGATTCCCCGCCTCTGATTCCCCAGCTCTGATTCACCACCTCTGATTCCCCACGTCTGATTCCCCGCTTATGATTCCCGGCCTCTTATTCCCCACCTCTGATTCCCGGCCTCTGATTCCCGGCCTCTGATTCCCGACCTCTCATTCCCGGCCTCTGATTCCCGGCCTCTGATACCCCGGCTCTGATTCCCCGCCTCTGATTCCCTGCCTCTGATTCCCCATCTCTGATTCCGCACATCTGATTCCCTGCCTCTGATTCCCCGCCTCTGATTCCCTGCCTCTGATTCCCTGCCTCTGATTCCCAACCTCTGATTCCCCACCTCTGATTCCCCATATCTGATTCCCCGCCTCTGTCTCCCCGCCTCTGATTCTCCGCCTCTGTTTTCCCATATCTGATTCCCCGCCTCTGATTCCCCAACTCTGATTCCCCACCTCTGATCCCCAGCTCTGATTCCCCGCCTCTGATTCCCCGTGTTTGATTCCCTGCCTCTGATTTCCTGCCTCTGATTCCCAACCTCTGATTCCCCACCTCTGATTCCCCATATCTGATTCCCCGCCTCTGATTCCCCAACTCTGATTCCCCACCTCTGATCCCCAGCTCTGATTCCCCGCCTCTGATTCCCCGTGTTTGATTCCCTGCCTCTGATTTCCTGCCTCTGATTCCCAACCTCTGATTCCCCACCTCTGATTCGCCATCTCTGATTCATCCCCTCTGATTCCCCACCTCTGATTCCCCATATCTTATTCCCCACCTATGTTTCCCAGCCTCTGATTCCCCGCCTCTGATTCCCCATCTCTGATTCCCAGACTCTGATTCCCCACCTCTGATTCCCTATCTCTGATTCTGCACATCCGATTCCCTGCCTCTGATTCCCCGCCTCTGATTCCCCACCTCTGATTCCCCACCTCTGATTCCCCATATCTGATTCCCCGCCTCTGTTTCCCCGCCTCTGATTCCCTGCCTCTGTTTCCTCATATCTGATTCCCCGCCTCTGATTCCCCAACACTGATTCCCCGCCTCTGATTCCCCAGCTCTGATTCACCACCTCTGATTCCCCACGTCTGATTCCCCGCTTATGATTCCCGGCCTCTTATTCCCCACCTCTGATTCCCGGCCTCTGATTCCCGGCCTCTGATTCCCGACCTCTCATTCCCGGCCTCTGATTCCCGGCCTCTGATACCCCGGCTCTGATTCCCCGCCTCTGATTCCCTGCCTCTGATTCCCCATCTCTGATTCCGCACATCTGATTCCCTGCCTCTGATTCCCCGCCTCTGATTCCCTGCCTCTGATTCCCTGCCTCTGATTCCCAACCTCTGATTCCCCACCTCTGATTCCCCATATCTGATTCCCCGCCTCTGTTTCCCCGCCTCTGATTCTCCGCCTCTGTTTTCCCATATCTGATTCCCCGCCTCTGATTCCCCAACTCTGATTCCCCACCTCTGATCCCCAGCTCTGATTCCCCGCCTCTGATTCCCCGTGTTTGATTCCCTGCCTCTGATTTCCTGCCTCTGATTCCCAACCTCTGATTCCCCACCTCTGATTCCCCATATCTGATTCCCCGCCTCTGTTTCCCCGCCTCTGATTCCCCGCCTCTGTTTCCCAATATCTGATTCCCCGCCTTTGATTCGCCACCTCTGATTCCCCATATGTGATTCCCCGCCTCTGTTTCCCCGCATCTGATTCCCCGCCTCTGATTCCCCATATCTCATTCCCCGCCTCTGATTCCCCATATCTGATTCCCGGACTCTGATTCCCCACCTCTGATTCCCGGCCTTTTTTTCCCGGCATCTGATTCCCGGCATCTGATTCCCGGACTCTGATTCCCGGCCTCTGATTCCCAGCTTCCGATTCTGATTCCCTGCCTCTGATTCCCCATCTCTGATTCCGCACATCTGATTCCCTGCCTCTGATTCCCCACTTCTGATTCCCCATATCTGATTCCCCGCCTCTGTTTCCCCGCCTCTGATTCCCCGCCTCTGTTTCCCCATATCTAATTCCCAGCCTCTGATTCCCCAACTCTGATTCCCCGCACTGATTCCCCAGCTCTGAATCCCCGCCTCAGATTCCCCGCATCTGATTCCCTGCCTCTGAATCCCCACCTCTGATTCCCTGCCTCTGATTCCCAACCTCTGATTCCCCTCCTCTGATTCCCCATATCTGATTCCCCGCCTCCGTTTCCCTGCCTCTGATTCCCCGCCTCTGTTTCCCCATATCTGATTCCCCGCCTCTGATTCCCCAACTCTGATTCCCCGCCTCTGATTCCCCAGCTCTGATTCCCCGCCTCTGATTCCCCGCGTCTGATTCCCAGCCTCTGATTCCCCATGTCTTATTTCCCGCCTCTGATTCCCCGCCTCTGATTCGCCATCTCTGATTCATCGCCTCTGATTCCCCACCTCTGATTCCCCATATCTGATTCCCCACCTATGTTTCCCCGCCTCTGATGCCCCGCCTCTGATTCCATGCCTCTGATTCCCAACCTCTGATTCCCCAACCTCTGATTCCCCAACCTCTGATTCCCCATATCAGATTCCCCGCCTCTGTTTCCCCGCCTCTGATTCCCCGACTCTGATTCCCCAACACTGATTCCCCGCCTCTGATTCCCCAGCTCTGATTCACCACCTCTGATTCCCCGCGTCTGATTCCCCGCCTCTGATTCCCCATCTCTGATTCCCTATCTCTGATTCCCCAATTCTGATTCCCCGCCTTTGATTCCCTGCCTCTGATTCCCAACCTCTGATTCCCCACCTCTGATTCCCCATATCTGATTCCCCGCCTCTGTTTCCCCGCCTCTTATTCCCCGCCTCTGTTTCCCCATATCTGATTCCCGGCCACTCATTCCCCAGCTCTGATTCCCCGCCACTGATTCCCCATATCTGATTCCCCGCCGCTGATTCCCCAACTCTGATAGCCCGCCTCTGATTCCCCAGCTCTGATTCCCCGCCTCTTATTCCCCGCGTCTGAATCCCTGCCTCTGATTCCCCGCCTCTGATTCCCCATCTCTGATTCACCACCTCTGATCCCCCGCCTCTCATTCCCCATGTCTGATCCACCGCCTCTGTTTCCCCATCTCTGATTCCCCGCCTCTGATTCCCCATATCTGATTCCCCGCCTCTGATTCGCCAACTCTGATTCCCCGCCTGTGATTCGCCAGCTATGATTCCCCGCCTCTGATTCCCCACGTCTGATTCCCTGCCTGTGATTCCCTGCCTCTTATTCCCCGCCTCTGATTCCCCGCATCTGATTCCCTGCCTCTGAATCCCCACCTCTGATTCCCTGCCTCTGATTCCCAACCTCTGATTCCCCTCCTCTGATTCCCCATATCTGATTCCCCGCCTCCATTTCCCTGCCTCTGATTCCCCGCCTCTGTTACCCCATATCTGATTCCCCGCCTCTGATTCCCCAACTCTGATTCTGCACATCTGATTCCCTGCCTCTTATTCCCCACCTCTAATTCCCGGCCTCTGATTCCCGTCCTCTGATTCCCCACCTCTGATTCTCCATATCTGATTCCCCGCCTCTGTTTCCCCGCCTCTGATTCCCCGCCTCTGTTTCCCCATATCAGATTCCCCGCCTCTGATTCCCCGCGTCTGATTCCCCGCCTCTGATTCCCCATCTCTGATTCCCTATCTCTGATTCCCCAATTCTGATTCCCCGCCTTTGATTCCCTGCCTCTGATTCCCAACCTCTGATTCCCCACCTCTGATTCCCCATATCTGATTCCCCGCCTCTGTTTCCCCGCCTCTTATTCCCCACCTCTGTTTCCCCATATCTGATTCCCGGCCTCTCATTCCCCAGCTCTGATTCCCCTCCTCTGATTCCCCATATCTGATTCCCCGCCGCTGATTCCCAAACTCTGAATCCCCAGCTCTGATTCCCCGCCTCTGATTCCCCGCGTCTGAATCCCTGCCTCTGATTCCCCGCCTCTGATTCCCCATCTCTGATTCACCACCTGTGATCCCCCGCCTCTGATTCCCCATGTCTGATTCACCGCCTCTGTTTCCCCACCTCTGATTCCCCGCCTCTGATTCCCCATATCTGATTCCCCGCCTCTGATTCCCCAACTCTGATTCCCCGCCTGTGATTCGCCAGCTATGATTCCCCGCCTCTGAATCCCCACGTCTGATTCCCTGCCTGTGATTCCCTGCCTCTTATTCCCCGCCTCTGATTCCCCGCATCTGATTCCCAACCTCTGATTCCCCTCCTCTGATTCCCCATATCTGATTCCCCGCCTCCATTTCCCTGCCTCTGATTCCCCGCCTCTGTTACCCAATATCTGATTCCCCGCCTCTGATTCCCCAACTCTGATTCTGCACATCTGATTCCCTGCCTCTTATTCCCCACCTCTAATTCCCGGCCTCTGATTCCCGTCCTCTGATTCCCCACCTCTGATTCTCCATATCTGATTCCCCGCCTCTGTTTCCCCGCCTCTGATTCCCCGCCTCTGTTTCCCCATATCTGATTCCCCGCCTCTGATTCCCCGCGTCTGATTCCCCGCCTCTGATTCCCCATCTCTGATTCCCTATCTCTGATTCCCCAATTCTGATTCCCCGCCTTTGATTCCCTGCCTCTGATTCCCAACCTCTGATTCCCCACCTCTGATTCCCCATATCTGATTCCCCGCCTCTGTTTCCCCGCCTCTTATTCCCCACCTCTGTTTCCCCATATCTGATTCCCGGCCTCTCATTCCCCAGCTCTGATTCCCCTCCTCTGATTCCCCATATCTGATTCCCCGCCGCTGATTCCCAAACTCTGAATCCCCAGCTCTGATTCCCCGCCTCTGATTCCCCGCGTCTGAATCCCTGCCTCTGATTCCCCGCCTCTGATTCCCCATCTCTGATTCACCACCTGTGATCCCCCGCCTCTGATTCCCCATGTCTGATTCACCGCCTCTGTTTCCCCACCTCTGATTCCCCGCCTCTGATTCCCCATATCTGATTCCCCGCCTCTGATTCCCCAACTCTGATTCCCCGCCTGTGATTCGCCAGCTATGATTCCCCGCCTCTGATTCCCCACGTCTGATTCCCTGCCTGTGATTCCCTTCCTCTTATTCCCCGCCTCTGATTCCCCGCATCTGATTCCCAACCTCTGATTCCCCTCCTCTGATTCCCCATATCTGATTCCCCGCCTCCATTTCCCTGCCTCTGATTCCCAGCCTCTGTTACCCCATATCTGATTCCCCGCCTCTGATTCCCCAACTCTGATTCTGCACATCTGATTCCCTGCCTCTTATTCCCCACCTCAAATTCCCGGCCTCTGATTCCCAGCCTCTGATTCCCCACCTCTGATTCTCCATATCTGATTCGCCGCCTCTGTTTCCCCGCCTCTGATTCCCCGCCTCTGTTTCCCCATATCTAATTCCCCGCCTCTGATTCCCCAACTCTGATTCCCCGCCTCTGATTCCCCAGGTCTGATTCCCCGCCTCTGATTCCACGTGTTTGATTACCTGCCTCTGATTCCCCGCCTCTGCTTCCCCATCTCTGATTCACCGCCTTTGATTCGCCACCACTGATTCCCCATATGTGATTCCCCGCCTCTGTTTCCCCGCCTCTGATTCCCCGCCTCTGATTCCCCATATCTCATTCCCCGCCTCTGATTCCCCGCATCTGATTCCCTGCCTCTGAATCCCCACCTCTGATTCCCTGCCTCTGATTCCCCACCTCTGATTCCCGGCCTCTGATTCCCGGCCTCTGATTCCCGACCTCTCATTCCCGGCCTCTGATTCCCGGCCTCTGATTCCCCGCCTCTGATTCCCCGACTCTGATTCCCTGCCTCTGATTCCCCATCTCTGATTCTGCACATCTGATTCCCTGCCTCTTATTCCCCACCTCTGATTCCCGGCCTCTGATTCCCGGCCTCTGATTCCCGGCCTCTCATTCCCGGACTCTCATTCCCGGCCTCTCATTCCCGGCCTCTGATTCCCCGCCTCTGATTCCCCGCCTCTGTTTCCCTGCCTCTGATTCCCCTTCTCTGATTCCGCACATCTGATTCCCTGCCTGATTCCCTGCCTCTGATTCCCTGCCTCTGATTCCCTGCCTCTGATTCCCAACCTCTGATTCCCCACCTCTGATTCCCCATATCTGATTCCCCGCCTCTGTATCCCCGCCTCTGATTTCCCGCCTCTGTTTCCCCATATCTGATTCCCCGCCTCTGATTCCCCAACTTTGATTACCCACCTCTGATCCCCAGCTCTGATTCCCCGCCTCTGATTCCCCGTGTTTGATTCCCTGCCTCTGATTCCCTGCCTCTGATTCCCAACCTCTGATTCCCCACCTCTGATTCCCCATATCTGATTCCCCACCTCTGTTTCCCTGCCTCTGATTCCCCTCCTCTGTTTCCCCATATCTGATTCCCCGCCTTTGATTCGCCACCTCTGATTCCCCATATGTGATTCCCCGCCTCTGTTTCCCCGCCTCTGATTCCCCGCCTCTGATACCCCATATCTCATTCCCCGCCTCTGATTCCCCATATCTGATTCCCGGACTCTGATTCCCCACATCTGATTCCCGGCCTCTTATTCCCGGCATCTGATTCCCGGCCTCTGATTCCCGGCCTCTGATTCCCCGCTTCTGATTCTGATTCCCTGCCTCTGATTCCCCATCTCTGATTCCGCACATCTGAATCCCTGCCTCTGATTCCCCACTTCTGATTCCCCATATCTGATTCCCCGCCTCTGTTTCCCCGCCTCTGATTCCCCGCCTCTGTTTCCCCATATCTAATTCCCCGCCTCTGATTCCCCAACTCTGATTCCCCGCACTGATTCCCCAGCTCTGAATCCCCACCTCAATTCCCCGCATCTGATTCCCTGCCTCTGAATCCCCACCTCTGATTCCCTGCCTCTGATTCCCAACCTCTGATTCCCCTCCTCTGATTCCCCATATCTGATTCCCCGCCTCCGTTTCCCTGCATCTGATTCCCCGCCTCTGTTTCCCCATATCTGATTCCCCGCCTCTGATTCCCCAACTCTGATTCCCCGCCTCTGATTCCCCAGCTCTGATTCCCCGCCTCTGATTCCCCGCGTCTGATCCCCAGCCTCTGATTCCCCATGTCTTATTCCCCACCTCTGTTACCCCATATCTGATTCCCCGCCTCTGATTCCCCAACTCTGATTCTGCACATCTGATTCCCTGCCTCTTATTCCCCACCTCTAATTCCCGGCCTCTGATTCCCGGCCTCTGATTCCCCACCTCTGATTCTCCATATCTGATTCCCCGCCTCTGTTTCCCCGCCTCTGATTCCCCACCTCTGTTTCCCCATATCTGATTCCCCGCATCTGATTCCCCACGTCTGATTCCCTGCCTGTGATTCCCTGCCTCTTATTCCCCGCCTCTGATTCCCCGCATCTGATTCCCTGCCTCTGAATCCCCACCTTGATTCCCTGCCTCTGATTCCCAACCTCTGATTCCCCTCCTCTGATTCCCCATATCTGATTCCCCACCTCCATTTCCCTGCCTCTGATTCCCCGCCTCTGTTACCCAATATCTGATTCCCCGCCTCTGATTCCCCAACTCTGTTTCTGCACATCTGATTCCCTGCCTCTTATTCCCCACCTCTAATTCCCGGCCTCTGATTCCCGGCCTCTGATACCCTACCTCTGATTCTCCATATCTGATTCCCCACCTCTGTTTCCCCGCCTCTGATTCCCCGCCTCTGTTTCCCCATATCTGATTCCCCGCCTCTGATTCCCCAACTCTGATTCCCCGCCTCTGATTCCCCAGGTCTGATTCCCCGCCTCTGATTCCACGTGTTTGATTACCTGCCTCTGATTCCCCGCCTCTGCTTCCCCATCTCTGATTCACCGCCTTTGATTCGCCACCTCTGATTCCCCATATGTGATTCCCCTCCTCTGTTTCCCCGCCTCTGATTCCCCGCCTCTGATTCCCCATATCTCATTCCCCGCCTCTGATTCCCCGCATCTGATTCCCTGCCTCTGAATCCCCACCTCTGATTCCCTGCCTCTGATTCCCAACCTCTGATTCCCCTCCTCTGATTCCCCATATCTGATTCCCCGCCTCCGTTTCCCTGCCTCTGATTAACCGCCTCTGTTTCCCCATATCTGATTCCCCGCCTCTGATTCCCCAACTCTGATTCCCCGCCTCTGATTCCCCAGCTCTGATTCCCCGCCTCTGATTCCCCGCGTCTGATTCCCAGCCTCTGATTCCCCATGTCTGATTTCCTGCCTCTGATTCCCCGCCTCTGATTCGCCATCTCTGATTCATCGCCTCTGATTCCCAGCCTCTGATTCCCCATGTCTTATTCCCCACCTCTGATTCGCCATCTCTGATTCATCGCCTCTGATTCCCCACCTCTGATTCCCCATATCTGATTCCCCACCTATGTTTCCCCGCCTCTGATGCCCCGCCTCTGATTCCATGCCTCTGATTCCCAACCTCTGATTCCCCGCCTCTGTTTCCCCGCCTCTGATTCCCTGCCTCTGTTTCCTCATATCTGATTCCCCGCCTCTGATTCCCCAACACTGATTCCCCGCCTCTGATTCCCCAGGTCTGATTCACCACCTCTGATTCCCCGCGTCTGATTCCCCGCCTCTGATTCCCCATCTCTGATTCCCTATCTCTGATTCCCCAATTCTGATTCCCCGCCTTTGATTCCCTGCCTCTGATTCCCAACCTCTGATTCTCCACCTCTAATTCCCCATATCTGATTCCCCGCCTCTGTTTCCCCGCCTCTTATTCCCCGCCTCTGTTTCCCCATATCTGATTCCCGGCCTCTCATTCCCCAGCTCCGATTCCCCGCCTCTGATTCCCCATATCTGATTCCCCGCCGCTGATTCCCCAACTCTGATAGCCCGCCTCTGATTCCCCAGCTCTGATTCCCCGCCTCTGATTCCCCGCGTCTGAATCCCTGCCTCTGATTCCCCGCCTCTGATTCACCATCTCTGATTCACCACCTCTGATCCCCCGCCTCTGATTCCCCATGTCTGATTCACCGCCTCTGTTTCCCCACCTCTGATTCCCCGCCTCTGATTCCCCAGCTCTGATTCCCCGCATCTGATTCCCTGCCTCTGAATCCCCACCGCTATTCCCTGCCTCTGATTCCCAACCTCTGATTCCCCTCCTCTGATTCCCCATATCTGATTCCCCGCCTCCATTTCCCTGCCTCTGATTCCCCGCCTCTGTTACCCCATATCTGATTCCCCGCCTCTGATTCCCCAACTCTGATTCTGCACATCTGATTCCCTGCCTCTTATTCCCCACCTCTAATTCCCGGCCTCTGATTCCCGGCCTCTGATTCCCCACCTCTGATTCTCCATATCTGATTCCCCGCCTCTGTTTCCCCGCCTCTGATTCCCCACCTCTGTTTCCCCATATCTGATTCCCCGCATCTGATTCCCCACGTCTGATTCCCTGCCTGTGATTCCCTGCCTCTTATTCCCCGCCTCTGATTCCCCGCATCTGATTCCCTGCCTCTGAATCCCCACCTTGATTCCCTGCCTCTGATTCCCAACCACTGATTCCCCTCCTCTGATTCCCCATATCTGATTCCCCACCTCCATTTCCCTGCCTCTGATTCCCCGCCTCTGTTACCCAATATCTGATTCCCCGCCTCTGATTCCCCAACTCTGTTTCTGCACATCTGATTCCCTGCCTCTTATTCCCCACCTCTAATTCCCGGACTCTGATTCCCGGCCTCTGATACCCTACCTCTGATTCTCCATATCTGATTCCCCGCCTCTGTTTCCCCGCCTCTGATTCCCCGCCTCTGTTTCCCCATATCTGATTCCCCGCCTCTGATTCCCCAACTCTGATTCCCCGCCTCTGATTCCCCAGGTCTGATTCCCCGCCTCTGATTCCACGTGTTTGATTACCTGCCTCTGATTCCCCGCCTCTGCTTCCCCATCTCTGATTCACCGCCTTTGATTCGCCACCTCTGATTCCCCATATGTGATTCCCCTCCTCTGTTTCCCCGCCTCTGATTCCCCGCCTCTGATTCCCCATATCTCATTCCCCGCCTCTGATTCCCCGCATCTGATTCCCAACCTCTGATTCCCCTCCTCTGATTCCCCATATCTGATTCCCCGCCTCCGTTTCCCTGCCTCTGATTAACCGCCTCTGTTTCCCCATATCTGATTCCCCGCCTCTGATTCCCCAACTCTGATTCCCCGCCTCTGATTCCCCAGCTCTGATTCCCCGCCTCTGATTCCCCGCGTCTGATTCCCAGCCTCTGATTCCCCATGTCTGATTTCCTGCCTCTGATTCCCCGCCTCTGATTCGCCATCTCTGATTCATCGCCTCTGATTCCCAGCCTCTGATTCCCCATGTCTTATTCCCCACCTCTGATTCGCCATCTCTGATTCATCGCCTCTGATTCCCCACCTCTGATTCCCCATATCTGATTCCCCACCTATGTTTCCCCGCCTCTGATGCCCCGCCTCTGATTCCATGCCTCTGATTCCCAACCTCTGATTCCCCGCCTCTGTTTCCCCGCCTCTGATTCCCTGCCTCTGTTTCCTCATATCTGATTCCCCGCCTCTGATTCCCCAACACTGATTCCCCGCCTCTGATTCCCCAGGTCTGATTCACCACCTCTGATTCCCCGCGTCTGATTCCCCGCCTCTGATTCCCCATCTCTGATTCCCTATCTCTGATTCCCCAATTCTGATTCCCCGCCTTTGATTCCCTGCCTCTGATTCCCAACCTCTGATTCTCCACCTCTAATTCCCCATATCTGATTCCCCGCCTCTGTTTCCCCGCCTCTTATTCCCCGCCTCTGTTTCCCCATATCTGATTCCCGGCCTCTCATTCCCCAGCTCCGATTCCCCGCCTCTGATTCCCCATATCTGATTCCCCGCCGCTGATTCCCCAACTCTGATAGCCCGCCTCTGATTCCCCAGCTCTGATTCCCCGCCTCTGATTCCCCGCGTCTGAATCCCTGCCTCTGATTCCCCGCCTCTGATTCACCATCTCTGATTCACCACCTCTGATCCCCCGCCTCTGATTCCCCATGTCTGATTCACAGCCTCTGTTTCCCCACCTCTGATTCCCCGCCTCTGATTCCCCAGCTCTGATTCCACGCATCTGATTCCCTGCCTCTGAATCCCCACCGCTATTCCCTGCCTCTGATTCCCAACCTCTGATTCCCCTCCTCTGATTCCCCATATCTGATTCCCCGCCTCCATTTCCCTGCCTCTGATTCCCCGCCTCTGTTACCCCATATCTGATTCCCCGCCTCTGATTCCCCAACTCTGATTCTGCACATCTGATTCCCTGCCTCTTATTCCCCACCTCTAATTCCCGGCCTCTGATTCCCGGCCTCTGATTCCCCACCTCTGATTCTCCATATCTGATTCCCCGCCTCTGTTTCCCCGCCTCTGATTCCCCACCTCTGTTTCCCAATATCTGATTCCCCGCATCTGATTCCCCACGTCTGATTCCCTGCCTGTGATTCCCTGCCTCTTATTCCCCGCCTCTGATTCCCCGCATCTGATTCCCTGCCTCTGAATCCCCACCTTGATTCCCTGCCTCTGATTCCCAACCTCTGATTCCCCTCCTCTGATTCCCCATATCTGATTCCCCACCTCCATTTCCCTGCCTCTGATTCCCCGCCTCTGTTACCCAATATCTGATTCCCCGCCTCTGATTCCCCAACTCTGTTTCTGCACATCTGATTCCCTGCCTCTTATTCCCCACCTCTAATTCCCGGCCTCTGATTCCCGGCCTCTGATACCCTACCTCTGATTCTCCATATCTGATTCCCCGCCTCTGTTTCCCCGCCTCTGATTCCCCGCCTCTGTTTCCCCATATCTGATTCCCCACCTCTGATTCCCCAACTCTGATTCCCCGCCTCTGATTCCCCAGGTCTGATTCCCCGCCTCTGATTCCACGTGTTTGATTACCTGCCTCTGATTCCCCGCCTCTGCTTCCCCATCTCTGATTCACCGCCTTTGATTCGCCACCTCTGATTCCCCATATGTGATTCCCCTCCTCTGTTTCCCCGCCTCTGATTCCCCGCCTCTGATTCCCCATATCTCATTCCCCGCCTCTGATTCCCCGCATCTGATTCCCTGCCTCTGAATCCCCACCTCTGATTCCCTGCCTCTGATTCCCAACCTCTGATTCCCCTCCTCTGATTCCCCATATCTGATTCCCCGCCTCCGTTTCCCTGCCTCTGATTAACCGCCTCTGTTTCCCCATATCTGATTCCCCGCCTCTGATTCCCCAACTCTGATTCCCCGCCTCTGATTCCCCAGCTCTGATTCCCCACCTCTGATTCCCCGCGTCTGATTCCCAGCCTCTGATTCCCCATGTCTGATTCCCCGCCTCTGATTCCCCAGCTCTGATTCCCCACCTCTGATTCCCCGCGTCTGATTCCCAGCCTCTGATTCCCCATGTCTGATTTCCTGCCTCTGATTCCCCGCCTCTGATTCGCCATCTCTGATTCATCGCCTCTGATTCCCCACCTCTGATTCCCCATATCTTATTCCCCACGTATGTTTCCCCGCCTCTGATTCCCCGCCTCTGATTCCCCATCTCTGATTCCCGGACTCTGATTCCCCACCTCTGATTCCCTATCTCTGATTCCACACATCCGATTCCCTGCCTCTGATTCCCCGCCTCTGATGCCCCGCCTCTGATTCCCAATCTCTGATTCCCCTCCTCTGATTCCCCATATCTGATTCCCCGCCTCCGTTTCCCTGCCTCTGATTCCCCGCCTCTGTTTCCCCATATCTGATTCCCCGCCTCTGATTCCCCAACTCTGATTCCCCGCCTCTGATTCCCCAGCTCTGATTCCCCGCCTCTGATTCCCCGCTTCTGATTCCCAGCCTCTGATTCCCCATGTCTGATTTCCTGCCTCTGATTCCCTGCCTCTGATTCGCCATCTCTGATTCATCCCCTCTGATTCCCCACCTCTGATTCCCCATATCTTATTCCCCACCTATGTTTCCCCGCCTCTGATTCCCCGCCTCTGATTCCCCATCTCTGATTCCCAGACTCTGATTCCCCTCCTCTGATTCCCTATCTCTGATTCTGCACATCCGATTCCCTGCCTCTGATTCCCCGCCTCTGATTCCCCACCTCTGATTCCCCACCTCTGATTCCCCATATCTGATTCCCCGCCGCTGATTCCCAAACTCTGAATCCCCAGCTCTGATTCCCCGCCTCTGATTCCCCGCGTCTGAATCCCTGCCTCTGATTCCCCGCCTCTGATTCCCCATCTCTGATTCACCACCTGTGATCCCCCGCCTCTGATTCCCCATGTCTGATTCACCGCCTCTGTTTCCCCACCTCTGATTCCCCGCCTCTGATTCCCCATATCTGATTCCCCGCCTCTGATTCCCCAACTCTGATTCCCCACCTGTGATTCGCCAGCTATGATTCCCCGCCTCTGATTCCCCACGTCTGATTCCCTGCCTGTGATTCCCTGCCTCTTATTCCCCGCCTCTGATTCCCCGCATCTGATTCCCAACCTCTGATTCCCCTCCTCTGATTCCCCATATCTGATTCCCCGCCTCCATTTCCCTGCCTCTGATTCCCCGCCTCTGTTACCCCATATCTGATTCCCCGCCTCTGATTCTCCAACTCTGATTCTGCACATCTGATTCCCTGCCTCTTATTCCCCACCTCAAATTCCCGGCCTCTGATTCCCAGCCTCTGATTCCCCACCTCTGATTCTCCATATCTGATTCGCCGCCTCTGTTTCCCCGCCTCTGATTCCCCGCCTCTGTTTCCCCATATCTAATTCCCCGCCTCTGATTCCCCAACTCTGATTCCCCGCCTCTGATTCCCCAGGTCTGATTCCCCGCCTCTGATTCCACGTGTTTGATTACCTGCCTCTGATTCCCCGCCTCTGCTTCCCCATCTCTGATTCCCCATATCTCATTCCCCGCCTCTGATTCCCCGCATCTGATTCCCTGCCTCTGAATCCCCACCTCTGATTCCCTGCCTCTGATTCCCCACCTCTGATTCCCGGCCTCTGATTCCCGGCCTCTGATTCCCGACCTCTCATTCCCGGCCTCTGATTCCCGGCCTCTGATTCCCCGCCTCTGATTCCCCGACTCTGATTCCCTGCCTCTGATTCCCCATCTCTGATTCTGCACATCTGATTCCCTGCCTCTTATTCCCCACCTCTGATTCCCGGCCTCTGATTCCCGGCCTCTGATTCCCGGCCTCTCATTCCCGGACTCTCATTCCCGGCCTCTCATTCCCGGCCTCTGATTCCCCGCCTCTGATTCCCCGCCTCTGTTTCCCTGCCTCTGATTCCCCTTCTCTGATTCCGCACATCTGATTCCCTGCCTGATTCCCTGCCTCTGATTCCCTGCCTCTGATTCCCTGCCTCTGATTCCCAACCTCTGATTCCCCACCTCTGATTCCCCATATCTGATTCCCCGCCTCTGTATCCCCGCCTCTGATTTCCCGCCTCTGTTTCCCCATATCTGATTCCCCGCCTCTGATTCCCCAACTTTGATTACCCACCTCTGATCCCCAGCTCTGATTCCCCGCCTCTGATTCCCCGTGTTTGATTCCCTGCCTCTGATTCCCTGCCTCTGATTCCCAACCTCTGATTCCCCACCTCTGATTCCCCATATCTGATTCCCCGCCTCTGTTTCCCTGCCTCTGATTCCCCTCTTCTGTTTCCCCATATCTGATTCCCCGCCTTTGATTCGCCACCTCTGATTCCCCATATGTGATTCCCCGCCTCTGTTTCCCCGCCTCTGATTCCTCGCCTCTGATACCCCATATCTCATTCCCCGCCTCTGATTCCCCATATCTGATTCCCGGACTCTGATTCCCCACATCTGATTCCCGGCCTCTTATTCCCGGCATCTGATTCCCGGCCTCTGATTCCCGGCCTCTGATTCCCCGCTTCTGATTCTGATTCCCTGCCTCTGATTCCCCATCTCTGATTCCGCACATCTGAATCCCTGCCTCTGATTCCCCACTTCTGATTCCCCATATCTGATTCCCCGCCTCTGTTTCCCCGCCTCTGATTCCCCGCCTCTGTTTCCCCATATCTAATTCCCCGCCTCTGATTCCCCAACTCTGATTCCCCGCACTGATTCCCCACCTCAGATTCCCCGCATCTGATTCCCTGCCTCTGAATCCCCACCTCTGATTCCCTGCCTCTGATTCCCAACCTCTGATTCCCCTCCTCTGATTCCCCATATCTGATTCCCCGCCTCCGTTTCCCTGCATCTGATTCCCCGCCTCTGTTTCCCCATATCTGATTCCCCGCCTCTGATTCCCCAACTCTGATTCCCCGCCTCTGATTCCCCGCCTCTGATTCCCCAGCTCTGATTCCCCGCCTCTGATTCCCCGCGTCTGATTCCCAGCCTCTGATTCCCCATGTCTTATTCCCCACCTCTGATTCGCCATCTCTGATTCATCGCCTCTGATTCCCCACCTCTGATTCCCCATATCTGATTCCCCACCTATGTTTCCCCGCCTCTGATGCCCCGCCTCTGATTCCATGCCTCTGATTCCCAACCTCTGATTCCCCGCCTCTGTTTCCCCTCCTCTGATTCCCTGCCTCTGTTTCCTCATATCTGATTCCCCGCCTCTGATTCCCCAACACTGATTCCCCGCCTCTGATTCCCCAGGTCTGATTCACCACCTCTGATTCCCCGCGTCTGATTCCCCGCCTCTGATTCCCCATCTCTGATTCCCTATCTCTGATTCCCCAATTCTGATTCCCCGCCTTTGATTCCCTGCCTCTGATTCCCAACCTCTGATTCTCCACCTCTAATTCCCCATATCTGATTCCCCGCCTCTGTTTCCCCGCCTCTTATTCCCCGCCTCTGTTTCCCCATATCTGATTCCCGGCCTCTCATTCCCCAGCTCCGATTCCCCGCCTCTGATTCCCCATATCTGATTCCCCGCCGCTGATTCCCCAACTCTGATAGCCCGCCTCTGATTCCCCAGCTCTGATTCCCCGCCTCTGATTCCCCGCGTCTGAATCCCTGCCTCTGATTCCCCGCCTCTGATTCACCATCTCTGATTCACCACCTCTGATCCCCCGCCTCTGATTCCCCATGTCTGATTCACCGCCTCTGTTTCCCCACCTCTGATTCCCCGCCTCTGATTCCCCAGCTCTGATTCCCCGCATCTGATTCCCTGCCTCTGAATCCCCACCGCTATTCCCTGCCTCTGATTCCCAACCTCTGATTCCCCTCCTCTGATTCCCCATATCTGATTCCCCGCCTCCGTTTCCCTGCCTCTGATTAACTGCCTCTGTTTCCCCATATCTGATTCCCCGCCTCTGATTCCCCAACTCTGATTCCCCGCCTCTGATTCCCCAGCTCTGATTCCCCACCTCTGATTCCCCGCGTCTGATTCCCAGCCTCTGATTCCCCATGTCTGATTCCCCGCCTCTGATTCCCCAGCTCTGATTCCCCACCTCTGATTCCCCGCGTCTGATTCCCAGCCTCTGATTCCCCATGTCTGATTTCCTGCCTCTGATTCCCCGCCTCTGATTCGCCATCTCTGATTCATCGCCTCTGATTCCCCACCTCTGATTCCCCATATCTTATTCCCCACGTATGTTTCCCCGCCTCTGATTCCCCGCCTCTGATTCCCCATCTCTGATTCCCGGACTCTGATTCCCCACCTCTGATTCCCTATCTCTGATTCCACACATCCGATTCCCTGCCTCTGATTCCCCGCCTCTGATGCCCCGCCTCTGATTCCCAATCTCTGATTCCCCTCCTCTGATTCCCCATATCTGATTCCCCGCCTCCGTTTCCCTGCCTCTGATTCCCCGCCTCTGTTTCCCCATATCTGATTCCCCGCCTCTGATTCCCCAACTCTGATTCCCCGCCTCTGATTCCCCAGCTCTGATTCCCCGCCTCTGATTCCCCGCGTCTGATTCCCAGCCTCTGATTCCCCATGTCTGATTTCCTGCCTCTGATTCCCTGCCTCTGATTCGCCATCTCTGATTCATCCCCTCTGATTCCCCACCTCTGATTCCCCATATCTTATTCCCCACCTATGTTTCCCCGCCTCTGATTCCCCGCCTCTGATTCCCCATCTCTGATTCCCAGACTCTGATTCCCCTCCTCTGATTCCCTATCTCTGATTCTGCACATCCGATTCCCTGCCTCTGATTCCCCGCCTCTGATTCCCCACCTCTGATTCCCCACCTCTGATTCCCCATATCTGATTCCCCGCCGCTGATTCCCAAACTCTGAATCCCCAGCTCTGATTCCCCGCCTCTGATTCCCCGCGTCTGAATCCCTGCCTCTGATTCCCCGCCTCTGATTCCCCATCTCTGATTCACCACCTGTGATCCCCCGCCTCTGATTCCCCATGTCTGATTCACCGCCTCTGTTTCCCCACCTCTGATTCCCCGCCTCTGATTCCCCATATCTGATTCCCCGCCTCTGATTCCCCAACTCTGATTCCCCACCTGTGATTCGCCAGCTATGATTCCCCGCCTCTGATTCCCCACGTCTGATTCCCTGCCTGTGATTCCCTGCCTCTTATTCCCCGCCTCTGATTCCCCGCATCTGATTCCCAACCTCTGATTCCCCTCCTCTGATTCCCCATATCTGATTCCCCGCCTCCATTTCCCTGCCTCTGATTCCCCGCCTCTGTTACCCCATATCTGATTCCCCGCCTCTGATTCCCCAACTCTGATTCTGCACATCTGATTCCCTGCCTCTCATTCCCCACCTCAAATTCCCGGCCTCTGATTCCCAGCCTCTGATTCCCCACCTCTGATTCTCCATATCTGATTCGCCGCCTCTGTTTCCCCGCCTCTGATTCCCCGCCTCTGTTTCCCCATATCTAATTCCCCGCCTCTGATTCCCCAACTCTGATTCCCCGCCTCTGATTCCCCAGGTCTGATTCCCCGCCTCTGATTCCACGTGTTTGATTACCTGCCTCTGATTCCCCGCCTCTGCTTCCCCATCTCTGATTCACCGCCTTTGATTCGCCACCACTGATTCCCCATATGTGATTCCCCACCTCTGTTTCCCCGCCTCTGATTCCCCGCCTCTGATTCCCCATATCTCATTCCCCGCCTCTGATTCCCCGCATCTGATTCCCTGCCTCTGAATCCCCACCTCTGATTCCCTGCCTCTGATTCCCCACCTCTGATTCCCGGCCTCTGATTCCCGGCCTCTGATTCCCGACCTCTCATTCCCGGCCTCTGATTCCCGGCCACTGATTCCCCGCCTCTGATTCCCCGACTCTGATTCCCTGCCTCTGATTCCCCATCTCTGATTCTGCACATCTGATTCCCTGCCTCTTATTCCCCACCTCTGATTCCCGGCCTCTGATTCCCGGCCTCTGATTCCCGGCCTCTCATTCCCGGACTCTCATTCCCGGCCTCTCATTCCCGGCCTCTGATTCCCCGCCTCTGATTCCCCGCCTCTGTTTCCCTGCCTCTGATTCCCCTTCTCTGATTCCGCACATCTGATTCCCTGCCTGATTCCCTGCCTCTGATTCCCTGCCTCTGATTCCCTGCCTCTGATTCCCAACCTCTGATTCCCCACCTCTGATTCCCCATATCTGATTCCCCGCCTCTGTATCCCCGCCTCTGATTTCCCGCCTCTGTTTCCCCATATCTGATTCCCCGCCTCTGATTCCCCAACTTTGATTACCCACCTCTGATCCCCAGCTCTGATTCCCCGCCTCTGATTCCCCGTGTTTGATTCCCTGCCTCTGATTCCCTGCCTCTGATTCCCAACCTCTGATTCCCCACCTCTGATTCCCCATATCTGATTCCCCGCCTCTGTTTCCCTGCCTCTGATTCCCCTCCTCTGTTTCCCCATATCTGATTCCCCGCCTTTGATTCGCCACCTCTGATTCCCCATATGTGATTCCCCGCCTCTGTTTCCCCGCCTCTGATTCCCCGCCTCTGATACCCCATATCTCATTCCCCGCCTCTGATTCCCCATATCTGATTCCCGGACTCTGATTCCCCACATCTGATTCCCGGCCTCTTATTCCCGGCATCTGATTCCCGGCCTCTGATTCCCGGCCTCTGATTCCCCGCTTCTGATTCTGATTCCCTGCCTCTGATTCCCCATCTCTGATTCCGCACATCTGAATCCCTGCCTCTGATTCCCCACTTCTGATTCCCCATATCTGATTCCCCGCCTCTGTTTCCCCGCCTCTGATTCCCCGCCTCTGTTTCCCCATATCTAATTCCCCGCCTCTGATTCCCCAACTCTGATTCCCCGCACTGATTCCCCACCTCAGATTCCCCGCATCTGATTCCCTGCCTCTGAATCCCCACCTCTGATTCCCTGCCTCTGATTCCCAACCTCTGATTCCCCTCCTCTGATTCCCCATATCTGATTCCCCGCCTCCGTTTCCCTGCATCTGATTCCCCGCCTCTGTTTCCCCATATCTGATTCCCCGCCTCTGATTCCCCAACTCTGATTCCCCGCCTCTGATTCCCCAGCTCTGATTCCCCGCCTCTGATTCCCCGCGTCTGATTCCCAGCCTCTGATTCCCCATGTCTTATTCCCCACCTCTGATTCGCCATCTCTGATTCATCGCCTCTGATTCCCCACCTCTGATTCCCCATATCTGATTCCCCACCTATGTTTCCCCGCCTCTGATGCCCCGCCTCTGATTCCATGCCTCTGATTCCCAACCTCTGATTCCCCGCCTCTGTTTCCCCGCCTCTGATTCCCTGCCTCTGTTTCCTCATATCTGATTCCCCGCCTCTGATTCCCCAACACTGATTCCCCGCCTCTGATTCCCCAGGTCTGATTCACCACCTCTGATTCCCCGCGTCTGATTCCCCGCCTCTGATTCCCCATCTCTGATTCCCTATCTCTGATTCCCCAATTCTGATTCCCCGCCTTTGATTTTCTGCCTCTGATTCCCAACCTCTGATTCTCCACCTCTAATTCCCCATATCTGATTCCCCGCCTCTGTTTCCCCGCCTCTTATTCCCCGCCTCTGTTTCCCCATATCTGATTCCCGGCCTCTCATTCCCCAGCTCCGATTCCCCGCCTCTGATTCCCCATATCTGATTCCCCGCCGCTGATTCCACAACTCTGATAGCCCGCCTCTGATTCCCCAGCTCTGATTCCCCGCCTCTGATTCCCCGCGTCTGAATCCCTGCCTCTGATTCCCCGCCTCTGATTCACCATCTCTGATTCACCACCTCTGATCCCCCGCCTCTGATTCCCCATGTCTGATTCACCGCCTCTGTTTCCCCACCTCTGATTCCCCGCCTCTGATTCCCCAGCTCTGATTCCCCGCATCTGATTCCCTGCCTCTGAATCCCCACCGCTATTCCCTGCCCCTGATTCCCAACCTCTGATTCCCCTCCTCTGATTCCCCATATCTGATTCCCCGCCTCCATTTCCCTGCCTCTGATTCCCCGCCTCTGTTACCCCATATCTGATTCCCCGCCTCTGATTCCCCAACTCTGATTCTGCACATCTGATTCCCTGCCTCTTATTCCCCACCTCTAATTCCCGGCCTCTGATTCCCGGCCTCTGATTCCCCACCTCTGATTCTCCATATCTGATTCCCCGCCTCTGTTTCCCCGCCTCTGATTCCCCACCTCTGTTTCCCCATATCTGATTCCCCGCATCTGATTCCCCACGTCTGATTCCCTGCCTGTGATTCCCTGCCTCTTATTCCCCGCCTCTGATTCCCCGCATCTGATTCCCTGCCTCTGAATCCCCACCTTGATTCCCTGCCTCTGATTCCCAACCTCTGATTCCCCTCCTCTGATTCCCCATATCTGATTCCCCACCTCCATTTCCCTGCCTCTGATTCCCCGCCTCTGTTACCCAATATCTGATTCCCCGCCTCTGATTCCCCAACTCTGTTTCTGCACATCTGATTCCCTGCCTCTTATTCCCCACCTCTAATTCCCGGCCTCTGATTCCCGGCCTCTGATACCCTACCTCTGATTCTCCATATCTGATTCCCCGCCTCTGTTTCCCCGCCTCTGATTCCCCGCCTCTGTTTCCCCATATCTGATTCCCCGCCTCTGATTCCCCAACTCTGATTCCCCGCCTCTGATTCCCCAGGTCTGATTCCCCGCCTCTGATTCCACGTGTTTGATTACCTGCCTCTGATTCCCCGCCTCTGCTTCCCCATCTCTGATTCACCGCCTTTGATTCGCCACCTCTGATTCCCCATATGTGATTCCCCTCCTCTGTTTCCCCACCTCTGATTCCCCGCCTCTGATTCCCCATATCTCATTCCCCGCCTCTGATTCCCCGCATCTGATTCCCTGCCTCTGAATCCCCACCTCTGATTCCCTGCCTCTGATTCCCAACCTCTGATTCCCCTCCTCTGATTCCCCATATCTGATTCCCCGCCTCCGTTTCCCTGCCTCTGATTAACCGCCTCTGTTTCCCCATATCTGATTCCCCGCCTCTGATTCCCCAACTCTGATTCCCCGCCTCTGATTCCCCAGCTCTGATTCCCCGCCTCTGATTCCCCGCGTCTGATTCCCAGCCTCTGATTCCCCATGTCTGATTTCCTGCCTCTGATTCCCCGCCTCTGATTCGCCATCTCTGATTCATCGCCTCTGATTCCCAGCCTCTGATTCCCCATGTCTTATTCCCCACCTCTGATTCGCCATCTCTGATTCATCGCCTCTGATTCCCCACCTCTGATTCCCCATATCTGATTCCCCACCTATGTTTCCCCGCCTCTGATGCCCCGCCTCTGATTCCATGCCTCTGATTCCCAACCTCTGATTCCCCGCCTCTGTTTCCCCGCCTCTGATTCCCTGCCTCTGTTTCCTCATATCTGATTCCCCGCCTCTGATTCCCCAACACTGATTCCCCGCCTCTGATTCCCCAGGTCTGATTCACCACCTCTGATTCCCCGCGTCTGATTCCCCGCCTCTGATTCCCCATCTCTGATTCCCTATCTCTGATTCCCCAATTCTGATTCCCCGCCTTTGATTCCCTGCCTCTGATTCCCAACCTCTGATTCTCCACCTCTAATTCCCCATATCTGATTCCCCGCCTCTGTTTCCCCGCCTCTTATTCCCCGCCTCTGTTTCCCCATATCTGATTCCCGGCCTCTCATTCCCCAGCTCCGATTCCCCGCCTCTGATTCCCCATATCTGATTCCCCGCCGCTGATTCCCCAACTCTGATAGCCCGCCTCTGATTCCCCAGCTCTGATTCCCCGCCTCTGATTCCCCGCGTCTGAATCCCTGCCTCTGATTCCCCGCCTCTGATTCACCATCTCTGATTCACCACCTCTGATCCCCCGCCTCTGATTCCCCATGTCTGATTCACCGCCTCTGTTTCCCCACCTCTGATTCCCCGCCTCTGATTCCCCAGCTCTGATTCCCCGCATCTGATTCCCTGCCTCTGAATCCCCACCGCTATTCCCTGCCTCTGATTCCCAACCTCTGATTCCCCTCCTCTGATTCCCCATATCTGATTCCCCGCCTCCATTTCCCTGCCTCTGATTCCCCGCCTCTGTTACCCCATATCTGATTCCCCGCCTCTGATTCCCCAACTCTGATTCTGCACATCTGATTCCCTGCCTCTTATTCCCCACCTCTAATTCCCGGCCTCTGATTCCCGGCCTCTGATTCCCCACCTCTGATTCTCCATATCTGATTCCCCGCCTCTGTTTCCCCGCCTCTGATTCCCCACCTCTGTTTCCCCATATCTGATTCCCCGCATCTGATTCCCCACGTCTGATTCCCTGCCTGTGATTCCCTGCCTCTTATTCCCCGCCTCTGATTCCCCGCATCTGATTCCCTGCCTCTGAATCCCCACCTTGATTCCCTGCCTCTGATTCCCAACCACTGATTCCCCTCCTCTGATTCCCCATATCTGATTCCCCACCTCCATTTCCCTGCCTCTGATTCCCCGCCTCTGTTACCCAATATCTGATTCCCCGCCTCTGATTCCCCAACTCTGTTTCTGCACATCTGATTCCCTGCCTCTTATTCCCCACCTCTAATTCCCGGACTCTGATTCCCGGCCTCTGATACCCTACCTCTGATTCTCCATATCTGATTGCCCGCCTCTGTTTCCCCATATCTGATTCCCCGCCTCTGATTCCCCAACTCTGATTCCCCGCCTCTGATTCCCCAGCTCTGATTCCCCGCCTCTGATTCCCCGCGTCTGATTCCCAGCCTCTGATTCCCCATGTCTGATTTCCTGCCTCTGATTCCCTGCCTCTGATTCGCCATCTCTGATTCATCCCCTCTGATTCCCCACCTCTGATTCCCCATATCTTATTCCCCACCTATGTTTCCCCGCCTCTGATTCCCCGCCTCTGATTCCCCATCTCTGATTCCCAGACTCTGATTCCCCTCCTCTGATTCCCTATCTCTGATTCTGCACATCCGATTCCCTGCCTCTGATTCCCCGCCTCTGATTCCCCACCTCTGATTCCCCACCTCTGATTCCCCATATCTGATTCCCCGCCGCTGATTCCCAAACTCTGAATCCCCAGCTCTGATTCCCCGCCTCTGATTCCCCGCGTCTGAATCCCTGCCTCTGATTCCCCGCCTCTGATTCCCCATCTCTGATTCACCACCTGTGATCCCCCGCCTCTGATTCCCCATGTCTGATTCACCGCCTCTGTTTCCCCACCTCTGATTCCCCGCCTCTGATTCCCCATATCTGATTCCCCGCCTCTGATTCCCCAACTCTGATTCCCCACCTGTGATTCGCCAGCTATGATTCCCCGCCTCTGATTCCCCACGTCTGATTCCCTGCCTGTGATTCCCTGCCTCTTATTCCCCGCCTCTGATTCCCCGCATCTGATTCCCAACCTCTGATTCCCCTCCTCTGATTCCCCATATCTGATTCCCCGCCTCCATTTCCCTGCCTCTGATTCCCCGCCTCTGTTACCCCATATCTGATTCCCCGCCTCTGATTCCCCAACTCTGATTCTGCACATCTGATTCCCTGCCTCTTATTCCCCACCTCAAATTCCCGGCCTCTGATTCCCAGCCTCTGATTCCCCACCTCTGATTCTCCATATCTGATTCGCCGCCTCTGTTTCCCCGCCTCTGATTCCCCGCCTCTGTTTCCCCATATCTAATTCCCCGCCTCTGATTCCCCAACTCTGATTCCCCGCCTCTGATTCCCCAGGTCTGATTCCCCGCCTCTGATTCCACGTGTTTGATTACCTGCCTCTGATTCCCCGCCTCTGCTTCCCCATCTCTGATTCACCGCCTTTGATTCGCCACCACTGATTCCCCATATGTGATTCCCCGCCTCTGTTTCCCCGCCTCTGATTCCCCGCCTCTGATTCCCCATATCTCATTCCCCGCCTCTGATTCCCCGCATCTGATTCCCTGCCTCTGAATCCCCACCTCTGATTCCCTGCCTCTGATTCCCCACCTCTGATTCCCGGCCTCTGATTCCCGGCCTCTGATTCCCGACCTCTCATTCCCGGCCTCTGATTCCCGGCCTCTGATTCCCCGCCTCTGATTCCCCGACTCTGATTCCCTGCCTCTGATTCCCCATCTCTGATTCTGCACATCTGATTCCCTGCCTCTTATTCCCCACCTCTGATTCCCGGCCTCTGATTCCCGGCCTCTGATTCCCGGCCTCTCATTCCCGGACTCTCATTCCCGGCCTCTCATTCCCGGCCTCTGATTCCCCGCCTCTGATTCCCCGCCTCTGTTTCCCTGCCTCTGATTCCCCTTCTCTGATTCCGCACATCTGATTCCCTGCCTGATTCCCTGCCTCTGATTCCCTGCCTCTGATTCCCTGCCTCTGATTCCCAACCTCTGATTCCCCACCTCTGATTCCCCATATCTGATTCCCCGCCTCTGTATCCCCGCCTCTGATTTCCCGCCTCTGTTTCCCCATATCTGATTCCCCGCCTCTGATTCCCCAACTTTGATTACCCACCTCTGATCCCCAGCTCTGATTCCCCGCCTCTGATTCCCCGTGTTTGATTCCCTGCCTCTGATTCCCTGCCTCTGATTCCCAACCTCTGATTCCCCACCTCTGATTCCCCATATCTGATTCCCCGCCTCTGTTTCCCTGCCTCTGATTCCCCTCCTCTGTTTCCCCATATCTGATTCCCCGCCTTTGATTCGCCACCTCTGATTCCCCATATGTGATTCCCCGCCTCTGTTTCCCCGCCTCTGATTCCCCGCCTCTGATACCCCATATCTCATTCCCCGCCTCTGATTCCCCATATCTGATTCCCGGACTCTGATTCCCCACATCTGATTCCCGGCCTCTTATTCCCGGCATCTGATTCCCGGCCTCTGATTCCCGGCCTCTGATTCCCCGCTTCTGATTCTGATTCCCTGCCTCTGATTCCCCATCTCTGATTCCGCACATCTGAATCCCTGCCTCTGATTCCCCACTTCTGATTCCCCATATCTGATTCCCCGCCTCTGTTTCCCCGCCTCTGATTCCCCGCCTCTGTTTCCCCATATCTAATTCCCCGCCTCTGATTCCCCAACTCTGATTCCCCGCACTGATTCCCCACCTCAGATTCCCCGCATCTGATTCCCTGCCTCTGAATCCCCACCTCTGATTCCCTGCCTCTGATTCCCAACCTCTGATTCCCCTCCTCTGATTCCCCATATCTGATTCCCCGCCTCCGTTTCCCTGCATCTGATTCCCCGCCTCTGTTTCCCCATATCTGATTCCCCGCCTCTGATTCCCCAACTCTGATTCCCCGCCTCTGATTCCCCAGCTCTGATTCCCCGCCTCTGATTCCCCGCGTCTGATTCCCAGCCTCTGATTCCCCATGTCTTATTCCCCACCTCTGATTCGCCATCTCTGATTCATCGCCTCTGATTCCCCACCTCTGATTCCCCATATCTGATTCCCCACCTATGTTTCCCCGCCTCTGATGCCCCGCCTCTGATTCCATGCCTCTGATTCCCAACCTCTGATTCCCCGCCTCTGTTTCCCCGCCTCTGATTCCCTGCCTCTGTTTCCTCATATCTGATTCCCCGCCTCTGATTCCCCAACACTGATTCCCCGCCTCTGATTCCCCAGGTCTGATTCACCACCTCTGATTCCCCGCGTCTGATTCCCCGCCTCTGATTCCCCATCTCTGATTCCCTATCTCTGATTCCCCAATTCTGATTCCCCGCCTTTGATTCCCTGCCTCTGATTCCCAACCTCTGATTCTCCACCTCTAATTCCCCATATCTGATTCCCCGCCTCTGTTTCCCCGCCTCTTATTCCCCGCCTCTGTTTCCCCATATCTGATTCCCGGCCTCTCATTCCCCAGCTCCGATTCCCCGCCTCTGATTCCCCATATCTGATTCCCCGCCGCTGATTCCCCAACTCTGATAGCCCGCCTCTGATTCCCCAGCTCTGATTCCCCGCCTCTGATTCCCCGCGTCTGAATCCCTGCCTCTGATTCCCCGCCTCTGATTCACCATCTCTGATTCACCACCTCTGATCCCCCGCCTCTGATTCCCCATGTCTGATTCACCGCCTCTGTTTCCCCACCTCTGATTCCCCGCCTCTGATTCCCCAGCTCTGATTCCCCGCATCTGATTCCCTGCCTCTGAATCCCCACCGCTATTCCCTGCCTCTGATTCCCAACCTCTGATTCCCCTCCTCTGATTCCCCATATCTGATTCCCCGCCTCCATTTCCCTGCCTCTGATTCCCCGCCTCTGTTACCCCATATCTGATTCCCCGCCTCTGATTCCCCAACTCTGATTCTGCACATCTGATTCCCTGCCTCTTATTCCCCACCTCTAATTCCCGGCCTCTGATTCCCGGCCTCTGATTCCCCACCTCTGATTCTCCATATCTGATTCCCCGCCTCTGTTTCCCCGCCTCTGATTCCCCACCTCTGTTTCCCCATATCTGATTCCCCGCATCTGATTCCCCACGTCTGATTCCCTGCCTGTGATTCCCTGCCTCTTATTCCCCGCCTCTGATTCCCCGCATCTGATTCCCTGCCTCTGAATCCCCACCTTGATTCCCTGCCTCTGATTCCCAACCTCTGATTCCCCTCCTCTGATTCCCCATATCTGATTCCCCACCTCCATTTCCCTGCCTCTGATTCCCCGCCTCTGTTACCCAATATCTGATTCCCCGCCTCTGATTCCCCAACTCTGTTTCTGCACATCTGATTCCCTGCCTCTTATTCCCCACCTCTAATTCCCGGCCTCTGATTCCCGGCCTCTGATACCCTACCTCTGATTCTCCATATCTGATTCCCCGCCTCTGTTTCCCCGCCTCTGATTCCCCGCCTCTGTTTCCCCATATCTGATTCCCCGCCTCTGATTCCCCAACTCTGATTCCCCGCCTCTGATTCCCCAGGTCTGATTCCCCGCCTCTGATTCCACGTGTTTGATTACCTGCCTCTGATTCCCCGCCTCTGCTTCCCCATCTCTGATTCACCGCCTTTGATTCGCCACCTCTGATTCCCCATATGTGATTCCCCTCCTCTGTTTCCCCGCCTCTGATTCCCCGCCTCTGATTCCCCATATCTCATTCCCCGCCTCTGATTCCCCGCATCTGATTCCCTGCCTCTGAATCCCCACCTCTGATTCCCTGCCTCTGATTCCCAACCTCTGATTCCCCTCCTCTGATTCCCCATATCTGATTCCCCGCCTCCGTTTCCCTGCCTCTGATTAACCGCCTCTGTTTCCCCATATCTGATTCCCCGCCTCTGATTCCCCAACTCTGATTCCCCGCCTCTGATTCCCCAGCTCTGATTCCCCGCCTCTGATTCCCCACGTCTGATTCCCAGCCTCTGATTCCCCATGTCTGATTTCCTGCCTCTGATTCCCCGCCTCTGATTCGCCATCTCTGATTCATCGCCTCTGATTCCCAGCCTCTGATTCCCCATGTCTTATTCCCCACCTCTGATTCGCCATCTCTGATTCATCGCCTCTGATTCCCCACCTCTGATTCCCCATATCTGATTCCCCACCTATGTTTCCCCGCCTCTGATGCCCCGCCTCTGATTCCATGCCTCTGATTCCCAACCTCTGATTCCCCGCCTCTGTTTCCCCGCCTCTGATTCCCTGCCTCTGTTTCCTCATATCTGATTCCCCGCCTCTGATTCCCCAACACTGATTCCCCGCCTCTGATTCCCCAGGTCTGATTCACCACCTCTGATTCCCCGCGTCTGATTCCCCGCCTCTGATTCCCCATCTCTGATTCCCTATCTCTGATTCCCCAATTCTGATTCCCCGCCTTTGATTCCCTGCCTCTGATTCCCAACCTCTGATTCTCCACCTCTAATTCCCCATATCTGATTCCCCGCCTCTGTTTCCCCGCCTCTTATTCCCCGCCTCTGTTTCCCCATATCTGATTCCCGGCCTCTCATTCCCCAGCTCCGATTCCCCGCCTCTGATTCCCCATATCTGATTCCCCGCCGCTGATTCCCCAACTCTGATAGCCCGCCTCTGATTCCCCAGCTCTGATTCCCCGCCTCTGATTCCCCGCGTCTGAATCCCTGCCTCTGATTCCCCGCCTCTGATTCACCATCTCTGATTCACCACCTCTGATCCCCCGCCTCTGATTCCCCATGTCTGATTCACCGCCTCTGTTTCCCCACCTCTGATTCCCCGCCTCTGATTCCCCAGCTCTGATTCCCCGCATCTGATTCCCTGCCTCTGAATCCCCACCGCTATTCCCTGCCTCTGATTCCCAACCTCTGATTCCCCTCCTCTGATTCCCCATATCTGATTCCCCGCCTCCATTTCCCTGCCTCTGATTCCCCGCCTCTGTTACCCCATATCTGATTCCCCGCCTCTGATTCCCCAACTCTGATTCTGCACATCTGATTCCCTGCCTCTTATTCCCCACCTCTAATTCCCGGCCTCTGATTCCCGGCCTCTGATTCCCCACCTCTGATTCTCCATATCTGATTCCCCGCCTCTGTTTCCCCGCCTCTGATTCCCCACCTCTGTTTCCCAATATCTGATTCCCCGCATCTGATTCCCCACGTCTGATTCCCTGCCTGTGATTCCCTGCCTCTTATTCCCCGCCTCTGATTCCCCGCATCTGATTCCCTGCCTCTGAATCCCCACCTTGATTCCCTGCCTCTGATTCCCAACCTCTGATTCCCCTCCTCTGATTCCCCATATCTGATTCCCCACCTCCATTTCCCTGCCTCTGATTCCCCGCCTCTGTTACCCAATATCTGATTCCCCGCCTCTGATTCCCCAACTCTGTTTCTGCACATCTGATTCCCTGCCTCTTATTCCCCACCTCTAATTCCCGGCCTCTGATTCCCGGCCTATGATACCCTACCTCTGATTCTCCATATCTGATTCCCCGCCTCTGTTTCCCCACCTCTGATTCCCCGCCTCTGTTTCCCCATATCTGATTCCCCGCCTCTGATTCCCCAACTCTGATTCCCCGCCTCTGATTCCCCAGGTCTGATTCCCCGCCTCTGATTCCACGTGTTTGATTACCTGCCTCTGATTCCCCGCCTCTGCTTCCCCATCTCTGATTCACCGCCTTTGATTCGCCACCTCTGATTCCCCATATGTGATTCCCCTCCTCTGTTTCCCCGCCTCTGATTCCCCGCCTCTGATTCCCCATATCTCATTCCCCGCCTCTGATTCCCCGCATCTGATTCCCTGCCTCTGAATCCCCACCTCTGATTCCCTGCCTCTGATTGCCAACCTCTGATTCCCCTCCTCTGATTCCCCATATCTGATTCCCCGCCTCCGTTTCCCTGCCTCTGATTAACCGCCTCTGTTTCCCCATATCTGATTCCCCGCCTCTGATTCCCCAACTCTGATTCCCCGCCTCTGATTCCCCAGCTCTGATTCCCCACCTCTGATTCCCCGCGTCTGATTCCCAGCCTCTGATTCCCCATGTCTGATTTCCTGCCTCTGATTCCCCGCCTCTGATTCGCCATCTCTGATTCATCGCCTCTGATTCCCCACCTCTGATTCCCCATATCTTATTCCCCACGTATGTTTCCCCGCCTCTGATTCCCCGCCTCTGATTCCCCATCTCTGATTCCCGGACTCTGATTCCCCACCTCTGATTCCCTATCTCTGATTCCACACATCCGATTCCCTGCCTCTGATTCCCCGCCTCTGATGCCCCGCCTCTGATTCCCAATCTCTGATTCCCCTCCTCTGATTCCCCATATCTGATTCCCCGCCTCCGTTTCCCTGCCTCTGATTCCCCGCCTCTGTTTCCCCATATCTGATTCCCCGCCTCTGATTCCCCAACTCTGATTCCCCGCCTCTGATTCCCCAGCTCTGATTCCCCGCCTCTGATTCCCCGCGTCTGATTCCCAGCCTCTGATTCCCCATGTCTGATTTCCTGCCTCTGATTCCCTGCCTCTGATTCGCCATCTCTGATTCATCCCCTCTGATTCCCCACCTCTGATTCCCCATATCTTATTCCCCACCTATGTTTCCCCGCCTCTGATTCCCCGCCTCTGATTCCCCATCTCTGATTCCCAGACTCTGATTCCCCTCCTCTGATTCCCTATCTCTGATTCTGCACATCCGATTCCCTGCCTCTGATTCCCCGCCTCTGATTCCCCACCTCTGATTCCCCACCTCTGATTCCCCATATCTGATTCCCCGCCTCTGTTTCCCCGCCTCTGATTCCCTGCCTCTGATTCCCCATCTCTGATTCCCTATCTCTGATTCCCCAATTCTGATTCCCCGCCTTTGATTCCCTGCCTCTGATTCCCAACCTCTGATTCCCCACCTCTGATATCCCATATCTGATTCCCCGCCTCTGTTTCCCCGCCTCTTATTCCCCGCCTCTGTTTCCCCATATCTGATACCCGGCCTCTCATTCCCCAGCTCTGATTCCCCGCCTCTGATTCCCCATATCTGATTCCCCGCCGCTGATTCCCCAACTCAGATAGCCCGCCTCTGATTCCCCAGCTCTGATTCCCCGCCTCTGATTCCCCGCGTCTGAATCCCTGCCTCTGATTCCCCGCCTCTGATTCCCCATCTCTGATTCACCACCTCTGATCCCCCGCCTCTGATTCCCCATGTCTGATTCACCGCCTCAGTTTCCCCATCTCTGATTCCCCGCCTCTGATTCCCCATATCTGATTCCCCGCCTCTGATTCCCCAACTCTGATTCGCCGCCTGTGATTCGCCAGCTATGATTCCCCACGTCTGATTCCCTGCCTGTGATTCCCTGCCTCTTATTCCCCGCCTCTGATTCCCCGCATCTGATTCCCTGCCTCTGAATCCCCACCTCTGATTCCCTGCCTCTGATTCCCAACCTCTTATTCCCCTCCTCTGATTCCCCATATCTGATTCCCCACCTCCATTTCCCTGCCTCTGATTCCCCGCCTCTGTTACCCAATATCTGATTCCCCGCCTCTGATTCCCCAACTCTGATTCTGCACATCTGATTCCCTGCCTCTTATTCCCCACCTCTAATTCCCGGCCTCTGATTCCCGGCCTCTGATTCCCCACCTCTGATTCTCCATATCTGATTCCCCGCCTCTGTTTCCCCGCCTCTGATTAACCGCCCTGTTTCCCCATATCTGATTCCCCGCCTCTGATTCCCCAACTCTGATTCCCCGCCTCTGATTCCCCAGCTCTGATTCCCCACCTCTCATTCCCCGCGTCTGATTCCCAGCCTCTGATTCCCCATGTCTGATTTCCTGCCTCTGATTCCCCGCCTCTGATTCGCCATCTCTGATTCATCGCCTCTGATTCCCCACCTCTGATTCCCCATATCTTATTCCCCACGTATGTTTCCCCGCCTCTGATTCCCCGCCTCTGATTCCCCATCTCTGATTCCCGGACTCTGATTCCCCACCTCTGATTCCCTATCTCTGATTCCACACATCCGATTCCCTGCCTCTGATTCCCCGCCTCTGATGCCCCGCCTCTGATTCCCAATCTCTGATTCCCCTCCTCTGATTCCCCATATCTGATTCCCCGCCTCCGTTTCCCTGCCTCTGATTCCCCGCCTCTGTTTCCCCATATCTGATTCCCCGCCTCTGATTCCCCAACTCTGATTCCCCGCCTCTGATTCCCCAGCTCTGATTCCCCGCCTCTGATTCCCCGCGTCTGATTCCCAGCCTCTGATTCCCCATGTCTGATTTCCTGCCTCTGATTCCCTGCCTCTGATTCGCCATCTCTGATTCATCCCCTCTGATTCCCCACCTCTGATTCCCCATATCTTATTCCCCACCTATGTTTCCCCGCCTCTGATTCCCCGCCTCTGATTCCCCATCTCTGATTCCCAGACTCTGATTCCCCTCCTCTGATTCCCTATCTCTGATTCTGCACATCCGATTCCCTGCCTCTGATTCCCCGCCTCTGATTCCCCACCTCTGATTCCCCACCTCTGATTCCCCATATCTGATTCCCCGCCTCTGTTTCCCCGCCTCTGATTCCCTGCCTCTGATTCCCCATCTCTGATTCCCTATCTCTGATTCCCCAATTCTGATTCCCCGCCTTTGATTCCCTGCCTCTGATTCCCAACCTCTGATTCCCCACCTCTGATATCCCATATCTGATTCCCCGCCTCTGTTTCCCCGCCTCTTATTCCCCGCCTCTGTTTCCCCATATCTGATACCCGGCCTCTCATTCCCCAGCTCTGATTCCCCGCCTCTGATTCCCCATATCTGATTCCCCGCCGCTGATTCCCCAACTCAGATAGCCCGCCTCTGATTCCCCAGCTCTGATTCCCCGCCTCTGATTCCCCGCGTCTGAATCCCTGCCTCTGATTCCCCGCCTCTGATTCCCCATCTCTGATTCACCACCTCTGATCCCCCGCATCTGATTCCCCATGTCTGATTCACCGCCTCTGTTTCCCCATCTCTGATTCCCCGCCTCTGATTCCCCATATCTGATTCCCCGCCTCTGATTCCCCAACTCTGATTCGCCGCCTGTGATTCGCCAGCTATGATTCCCCACGTCTGATTCCCTGCCTGTGATTCCCTGCCTCTTATTCCCCGCCTCTGATTCCCCTCATCTGATTCCCTGCCTCTGAATCCCCACCTCTGATTCCCTGCCTCTGATTCCCAACCTCTTATTCCCCTCCTCTGATTCCCCATATCTGATTCCCCACCTCCATTTCCCTGCCTCTGATTCCCCGCCTCTGTTACCCAATATCTGATTCCCCGCCTCTGATTCCCCAACTCTGATTCTGCACATCTGATTCCCTGCCTCTTATTCCCCACCTCTAATTCCCGGCCTCTGATTCCCGGCCTCTGATTCCCCACCTCTGATTCTCCATATCTGATTCCCCGCCTCTGTTTCCCCGCCTCTGATTCCCCGCCTCTGTTTCCCCATATCTGATTCACCGCTTTTGATTCGCCACCTCTGATTACCCATATGTGATTCCCCTCCTCTGTTTCCCCGTCTCTGATTCCCCGCCTCTGATTCCCCATATCTCATTCCCCGCCTCTGATTCCCCGCATCTGATTCCCTGCCTCTGAATCCCCACCTCTGATTCCCTGCCTCTGATTCCCAACCTCTGATTCCCCTCCTCTGATTCCCCATATCTGATTCCTCGCCTCCGTTTCCCTGCCTCTGATTAACCGCCTCTGTTTCCCCATATCTGATTCCGCGCCTCTGATTCCCCAACTCTGATTCCCCGCCTCTGATTCCCCAGCTCTGATTCCCCGCCTCTGTTTCCCCGCGTCTGATTCCCAGCCTCTGATTGCCCATGTCTGATTTCCTGCCTCTGATTCCCCGCCTCTGATTCGCCATCTCTGATTCATCGCCTCTGATTCCCCACCTCTGATTCCCCATATCTTATTCCCCACCTATGTTTCCCCGCCTCTGATTCCCCGCCTCTGATTCCCCATCTCTGATTCCCGGACTCTGATTCCCCACCTCTGATTCCCTATCTCTGATTCCGCACATCCGATTCCCTGCCTCTGATTCCCCGCCTCTGATGCCCCGCCTCTGATTCCCAACCTCTGATTCCCCTCCTCTGATTCCCCATATCTGATTCCCCGCCTCCGTTTCCCTGCCTCTGATTCCCCGCCTCTGTTTCCCCATATCTGATTCCCCTCCTCTGATTCCCCAACTCTGATTCCCCGCCTCTGATTCCCCAGCTCTGATTCCCCGCCTCTGATTCCCCGCGTCTGATTCCCAGCCTCTGATTCCCCATGTCTTATTCCCCGCCTCTGATTCCCCGCCTCTGATTCGCCATATCTGATTCATCGCCTCTGATTCCCCACCTCTGATTCCCCATATCTGATTCCCACCTATGTTTCCCCGCCTCTGATGCCCCGCCTCTGATTCCATGCCTCTGATTCCCAACCTCTGATTCCCCACCTCTGATTCCCCATATCTGATTCCCCGCCTCTGTTTCCCCGCCTCTGATTCCCTGCCTCTGTTTCCTCATATCTGATTCCCCGCCTCTGATTCCCCAACACTGATTCCCCTCCTCTGATACCCCAGCTCTGATTCACCACCTCTGATTCCCCGCGTCTGATTCCCCGCCTCTGATTCCCCATCTCTGATTCCCTATCTCTGATTCCCCAATTCTGATTCCCCGCCTTTGATTCCCTGCCTCTGATTCCCAACCTCTGATTCCCCACCTCTGATTCCCCAGCTCTGATTCCCCGCCTCTGATTCCCCGCGTCTGAATCCCTGCCTCTGATTCCCCGCCTCTGATTCCCCATCTCTGATTCACCACCTCTGATCCCCCGCCTCTGATTCCCCATGTCTGATTCACCGCCTCTGTTTCCCCACCTCTGATTCCCCGCCTCTGATTCCCCATATCTGATTCCCCACCTCTGATTCCCTGACTCTGTTTCCCCGCCTCTGATTCCCCGCCTCTGATTCCCCATATCTCATTCCCCGCCTCTGATTCCCCGCATCTGATTCCCTGCCTCTGAATCCCCACCTCTGATTCCGTGCCTCTGATTCCCAACCTCTGATTCCCCTCCTCTGATTCCCCATATCTGATTCCCCGCCTCCGTTTCCCTGCCTCTGATTGCCCGCCTCTGTTTCCCCATATCTGATTCCCCGCCTCTGATTCCCCAACTCTGATTCCCCGCCTCTGATTCCCCAGCTCTGATTCCCCGCCTCTGATTCCCCGCGTCTGATTCCCAGCCTCTGATTCCCCATGTCTGATTTCCTGCCTCTGATTCCCCGCCTCTGATTCGCCATCTCTGATTCATCCCCTCTGTTTCCCCACCTCTGATTCCCCATATCTTATTCCCCACCTATGTTTCCCCGCCTCTGATTCCCCGCCTCTGATTCCCCATCTCTGATTCCCAGACTCTGATTCCCCACCTCTGATTCCCTATCTCTGATTCTGCACATCCGATTCCCTGCCTCTGATTCCCCGCCTCTGATTCCCCACCTCTGATTCCCCACCTCTGATTCCCCATATCTGATTCCCCGCCTCTGTTTCCCCGCCTCTGATTCCCTGCCTCTGTTTCCTCATATCTGATTCCCCGCCTCTGATTCCCCAACACTGATTCCCCGCCTCTGATTCCCCAGCTCTGATTCACCACCTCTGATTCCCCACGTCTGATTCCCCGCTTATGATTCCCGGCCTCTTATTCCCCACCTCTGATTCCCGGCCTCTGATTCCCGGCCTCTGATTCCCGACCTCTCATTCCCGGCCTCTGATTCCCGGCCTCTGATACCCCGGCTCTGATTCCCCGCCTCTGATTCCCTGCCTCTGATTCCCCATCTCTGATTCCGCACATCTGATTCCCTGCCTCTGATTCCCCGCCTCTGATTCCCTGCCTCTGATTCCCTGCCTCTGATTCCCAACCTCTGATTCCCCACCTCTGATTCCCCATATCTGATTCCCCGCCTCTGTTTCCCCGCCTCTGATTCTCCGCCTCTGTTTTCCCATATCTGATTCCCCGCCTCTGATTCCCCAACTCTGATTCCCCACCTCTGATCCCCAGCTCTGATTCCCCGCCTCTGATTCCCCGTGTTTGATTCCCTGCCTCTGATTCCCTGCCTCTGATTCCCAACCTCTGATTCCCCACCTCTGATTCCCCATATCTGATTCCCCGCCTCTGTTTCCCCGCCTCTGATTCCCCGCCTCTGTTTCCCAATATCTGATTCCCCGCCTTTGATTCGCCACCTCTGATTCCCCATATGTGATTCCCCGCCTCTGTTTCCCCGCATCTGATTCCCCGCCTCTGATTCCCCATATCTCATTCCCCGCCTCTGATTCCCCATATCTGATTCCCGGACTCTGATTCCCCACCTCTGATTCCCGGCCTCTTTTTCCCGGCATCTGATTCCCGGCATCTGATTCCCGGACTCTGATTCCCGGCCTCTGATTCCCAGCTTCCGATTCTGATTCCCTGCCTCTGATTCCCCATCTCTGATTCCGCACATCTGATTCCCTGCCTCTGATTCCCCACTTCTGATTCCCCATATCTGATTCCCCGCCTCTGTTTCCCCGCCTCTGATTCCCCGCCTCTGTTTCCCCATATCTAATTCCCAGCCTCTGATTCCCCAACTCTGATTCCCCGCACTGATTCCCCAGCTCTGAATCCCCGCCTCAGATTCCCCGCATCTGATTCCCTGCCTCTGAATCCCCACCTCTGATTCCCTGCCTCTGATTCCCAACCTCTGATTCCCCTCCTCTGATTCCCCATATCTGATTCCCCGCCTCCGTTTCCCTGCCTCTGATTCCCCGCCTCTGTTTCCCCATATCTGATTCCCCGCCTCTGATTCCCCAACTCTGATTCCCCGCCTCTGATTCCCCAGCTCTGATTCCCCGCCTCTGATTCCCCGCGTCTGATTCCCAGCCTCTGATTCCCCATGTCTTATTTCCCGCCTCTGATTCCCCGCCTCTGATTCGCCATCTCTGATTCATCGCCTCTGATTCCCCACCTCTGATTCCCCATATCTGATTCCCCACCTATGTTTCCCCGCCTCTGATGCCCCGCCTCTGATTCCATGCCTCTGATTCCCAACCTCTGATTCCCCAACCTCTGATTCCCCAACCTCTGATTCCCCATATCAGATTCCCCGCCTCTGTTTCCCCGCCTCTGATTCCCCGCCTCTGATTCCCCAACACTGATTCCCCGCCTCTGACTCCCCAGCTCTGATTCACCACCTCTGATTCCCCGCGTCTGATTCCCCGCCTCTGATTCCCCATCTCTGATTCCCTATCTCTGATTCCCCAATTCTGATTCCCCGCCTTTGATTCCCTGCCTCTGATTCCCAACCTCTGATTCCCCACCTCTGATTCCCCATATCTGATTCCCCGCCTCTGTTTCCCCGCCTCTTATTCCCCGCCTCTGTTTCCCCATATCTGATTCCCGGCCACTCATTCCCCAGCTCTGATTCCCCGCCTCTGATTCCCCATATCTGATTCCCCGCCGCTGATTCCCCAACTCTGATAGCCCGCCTCTGATTCCCCAGCTCTGATTCCCCGCCTCTTATTCCCCGCGTCTGAATCCCTGCCTCTGATTCCCCGCCTCTGATTCCCCATCTCTGATTCACCACCTCTGATCCCCCGCCTCTCATTCCCCATGTCTGATCCACCGCCTCTGTTTCCCCATCTCTGATTCCCCGCCTCTGATTCCCCATATCTGATTCCCCGCCTCTGATTCGCCAACTCTGATTCCCCGCCTGTGATTCGCCAGCTATGATTCCCCGCCTCTGATTCCCCACGTCTGATTCCCTGCCTGTGATTCCCTGCCTCTTATTCCCCGCCTCTGATTCCCCGCATCTGATTCCCTGCCTCTGAATCCCCACCTCTGATTCCCTGCCTCTGATTCTCAACCTCTGATTCCCCTCCTCTGATTCCCCATATCTGATTCCCCGCCTCCATTTCCCTGCCTCTGATTCCCCGCCTCTGTTACCCCATATCTGATTCCCCGCCTCTGATTCCCCAACTCTGATTCTGCACATCTGATTCCCTGCCTCTTATTCCCCACCTCTAATTCCCGGCCTCTGATTCCCGTCCTCTGATTCCCCACCTCTGATTCTCCATATCTGATACCCCGCCTCTGTTTCCCCGCCTCTGATTCCCCGCCTCTGTTTCCCCATATCTGATTCCCCGCCTCTGATTCCCCGCATCTGATTCCCCGCCTCTGATTCCCCATCTCTGATTCCCTATCTCTGATTCCCCAATTCTGATTCCCCGCCTTTGATTCCCTGCCTCTGATTCCCAACCTCTGATTCCCCACCTCTGATTCCCCATATCTGATTCCCCGCCTCTGTTTCCCCGCCTCTTATTCTCCACCTCTGTTTCCCCATATCTGATTCCCGGCCTCTCATTCCCCAGCTCTGATTCCCCTCCTCTGATTCCCCATATCTGATTCCCCGCCGCTGATTCCCAAACTCTGAATCCCCAGCTCTGATTCCCCGCCTCTGATTCCCCGCGTCTGAATCCCTGCCTCTGATTCCCCGCCTCTGATTCCCCATCTCTGATTCACCACCTGTGATCCCCCGCCTCTGATTCCCCATGTCTGATTCACCGCCTCTGTTTCCCCACCTCTGATTCCCCGCCTCTGATTCCCCATATCTGATTCCCCGCCTCTGATTCCCCAACTCTGATTCCCCGCCTGTGATTCGCCAGCTATGATTCCCCGCCTCTGATTCCCCACGTCTGATTCCCTGCCTGTGATTCCCTGCCTCTTATTCCCCGCCTCTGATTCCCCGCATCTGATTCCCAACCTCTGATTCCCCTCCTCTGATTCCCCATATCTGATTCCCCGCCTCCATTTCCCTGCCTCTGATTCCCCGCCTCTGTTACCCCATATCTGATTCCCCGCCTCTGATTCCCCAACTCTGATTCTGCACATCTGATTCCCTGCCTCTTATTCCCCACCTCTAATTCCCGGCCTCTGATTCCCGTCCTCTGATTCCCCACCTCTGATTCTCCATATCTGATTCCCCGCCTCTGTTTCCCCGCCTCTGATTCCCCGCCTCTGTTTCCCCATATCTGATTCCCCGCCTCTGATTCCCCGCGTCTGATTCCCCGCCTCTGATTCCCCATCTCTGATTCCCTATCTCTGATTCCCCAATTCTGATTCCCCGCCTTTGATTCCCTGCCTCTGATTCCCAACCTCTGATTCCCCACCTCTGATTCCCCATATCTGATTCCCCGCCTCTGTTTCCCCGCCTCTTATTCCCCACCTCTGTTTCCCCATATCTGATTCCCGGCCTCTCATTCCCCAGCTCTGATTCCCCTCCTCTGATTCCCCATATCTGATTCCCCGCCGCTGATTCCCAAACTCTGAATCCCCAGCTCTGATTCCCCGCCTCTGATTCCCCGCGTCTGAATCCCTGCCTCTGATTCCCCGCCTCTGATTCCCCATCTCTGATTCACCACCTGTGATCCCCCGCCTCTGATTCCCCATGTCTGATTCACCGCCTCTGTTTCCCCACCTCTGATTCCCCGCCTCTGATTCCCCATATCTGATTCCCCGCCTCTGATTCCCCAACTCTGATTCCCCGCCTGTGATTCGCCAGCTATGATTCCCCGCCTCTGATTCCCCACGTCTGATTCCCTGCCTGTGATTCCCTGCCTCTTATTCCCCGCCTCTGATTCCCCGCATCTGATTCCCAACCTCTGATTCCCCTCCTCGGATTCCCCATATCTGATTCCCCGCCTCCATTTCCCTGCCTCTGATTCCCCGCCTCTGTTACCCCATATCTGATTCCCCGCCTCTGATTCCCCAACTCTGATTCTGCACATCTGATTCCCTGCCTCTTATTCCCCACCTCAAATTCCCGGCCTCTGATTCCCAGCCTCTGATTCCCCACCTCTGATTCTCCATATCTGATTCGCCGCCTCTGTTTCCCCGCCTCTGATTCCCCGCCTCTGTTTCCCCATATCTAATTCCCCGCCTCTGATTCCCCAACTCTGATTCCCCGCCTCTGATTCCCCAGGTCTGATTCCCCGCCTCTGATTCCACGTGTTTGATTACCTGCCTCTGATTCCCCGCCTCTGCTTCCCCATCTCTGATTCACCGCCTTTGATTCGCCACCACTGATTCCCCATATGTGATTCCCCGCCTCTGTTTCCCCGCCTCTGATTCCCCGCCTCTGATTCCCCATATCTCATTCCCCGCCTCTGATTCCCCGCATCTGATTCCCTGCCTCTGAATCCCCACCTCTGATTCCCTGCCTCTGATTCCCCACCTCTGATTCCCGGCCTCTGATTCCCGGCCTCTGATTCCCGACCTCTCATTCCCGGCCTCTGATTCCCGGCCTCTGATTCCCCGCCTCTGATTCCCCGACTCTGATTCCCTGCCTCTGATTCCCCATCTCTGATTCTGCACATCTGATTCCCTGCCTCTTATTCCCCACCTCTGATTCCCGGCCTCTGATTCCCGGCCTCTGATTCCCGGCCTCTCATTCCCGGACTCTCATTCCCGGCCTCTCATTCCCGGCCTCTGATTCCCCGCATCTGATTCCCCGCCTCTGTTTCCCTGCCTCTGATTCCCCTTCTCTGATTCCGCACATCTGATTCCCTGCCTGATTCCCTGCCTCTGATTCCCTGCCTCTGATTCCCTGCCTCTGATTCCCAACCTCTGATTCCCCACCTCTGATTCCCCATATCTGATTCCCCGCCTCTGTATCCCCGCCTCTGATTTCCCGCCTCTGTTTCCCCATATCTGATTCCCCGCCTCTGATTCCCCAACTTTGATTACCCACCTCTGATCCCCAGCTCTGATTCCCCGCCTCTGATTCCCCGTGTTTGATTCCCTGCCTCTGATTCCCTGCCTCTGATTCCCTGCCTCTGATTCCCTGCCTCTGATTCCCAACCTCTGATTCCCCACCTCTGATTCCCCATATGTGATTCCCCGCCTCTGTTTCCCCGCCTCTGATTCCCCGCCTCTGATACCCCATATCTCATTCCCCGCCTCTGATTCCCCATATCTGATTCCCGGACTCTGATTCCCCACATCTGATTCCCGGCCTCTTATTCCCGGCATCTGATTCCCGGCCTCTGATTCCCGGCCTCTGATTCCCCGCTTCTGATTCTGATTCCCTGCCTCTGATTCCCCATCTCTGATTCCGCACATCTGAATCCCTGCCTCTGATTCCCCACTTCTGATTCCCCATATCTGATTCCCCGCCTCTGTTTCCCCGCCTCTGATTCCCCGCCTCTGTTTCCCCATATCTAATTCCCCGCCTCTGATTCCCCAACTCTGATTCCCCGCACTGATTCCCCAGCTCTGAATCCCCACCTCAGATTCCCCGCATCTGATTCCCTGCCTCTGAATCCCCACCTCTGATTCCCTGCCTCTGATTCCCAACCTCTGATTCCCCTCCTCTGATTCCCCATATCTGATTCCCCGCCTCCGTTTCCCTGCATCTGATTCCCCGCCTCTGTTTCCCCATATCTGATTCCCCGCCTCTGATTCCCCAACTCTGATTCCCCGCCTCTGATTCCCCAGCTCTGATTCCCCGCCTCTGATTCCCCGCGTCTGATTCCCAGCCTCTGATTCCCCATGTCTTATTCCCCACCTCTGATTCGCCATCTCTGATTCATCGCCTCTGATTCCCCACCTCTGATTCCCCATATCTGATTCCCCACCTATGTTTCCCCGCCTCTGATGCCCCGCCTCTGATTCCATGCCTCTGATTCCCAACCTCTGATTCCCCGCCTCTGTTTCCCTGCCTCTGATTCCCTGCCTCTGTTTCCTCATATCTGATTCCCCGCCTCTGATTCCCCAACACTGATTCCCCGCCTCTGATTCCCCAGGTCTGATTCACCACCTCTGATTCCCCGCGTCTGATTCCCCGCCTCTGATTCCCCATCTCTGATTCCCTATCTCTGATTCCCCAATTCTGATTCCCCGCCTTTGATTCCCTGCCTCTGATTCCCAACCTCTGATTCTCCACCTCTAATTCCCCATATCTGATTCCCCGCCTCTGTTTCCCCGCCTCTTATTCCCCGCCTCTGTTTCCCCATATCTGATTCCCGGCCTCTCATTCCCCAGCTCCGATTCCCCGCCTCTGATTCCCCATATCTGATTCCCCGCCGCTGATTCCCCAACTCTGATAGCCCGCCTCTGATTCCCCAGCTCTGATTCCCCGCCTCTGATTCCCCGCGTCTGAATCCCTGCCTCTGATTCCCCGCCTCTGATTCACCATCTCTGATTCACCACCTCTGATCCCCCGCCTCTGATTCCCCATGTCTGATTCACCGCCTCTGTTTCCCCACCTCTGATTCCCCGCCTCTGATTCCCCAGCTCTGATTCCCCGCATCTGATTCCCTGCCTCTGAATCCCCACCGCTATTCCCTGCCTCTGATTCCCAACCTCTGATTCCCCTCCTCTGATTCCCCATATCTGATTCCCCGCCTCCATTTCCCTGCCTCTGATTCCCCGCCTCTGTTACCCCATATCTGATTCCCCGCCTCTGATTCCCCAACTCTGATTCTGCACATCTGATTCCCTGCCTCTTATTCCCCACCTCTAATTCCCGGCCTCTGATTCCCGGCCTCTGATTCCCCACCTCTGATTCTCCATATCTGATTCCCGGCCTCTGTTTCCCCGCCTCTGATTCCCCACCTCTGTTTCCCCATATCTGATTCCCCGCATCTGATTCCCCACGTCTGATTCCCTGCCTGTGATTCCCTGCCTCTTATTCCCCGCCTCTGATTCCCCGCATCTGATTCCCTGCCTCTGAATCCCCACCTTGATTCCCTGCCTCTGATTCCCAACCTCTGATTCCCCTCCTCTGATTCCCCATATCTGATTCCCCACCTCCATTTCCCTGCCTCTGATTCCCCGCCTCTGTTACCCAATATCTGATTCCCCGCCTCTGATTCCCCAACTCTGTTTCTGCACATCTGATTCCCTGCCTCTTATTCCCCACCTCTAATTCCCGGCCTCTGATTCCCGGCCTCTGATACCCTACCTCTGATTCTCCATATCTGATTCCCCGCCTCTGTTTCCCCGCCTCTGATTCCCCGCCTCTGTTTCCCCATATCTGATTCCCCGCCTCTGATTCCCCAACTCTGATTCCCCGCCTCTGATTCCCCAGGTCTGATTCCCCGCCTCTGATTCCACGTGTTTGATTACCTGCCTCTGATTCCCCGCCTCTGCTTCCCCATCTCTGATTCACCGCCTTTGATTCGCCACCTCTGATTCCCCATATGTGATTCCCCTCCTCTGTTTCCCCGCCTCTGATTCCCCGCCTCTGATTCCCCATATCTCATTCCCCGCCTCTGATTCCCCGCATCTGATTCCCTGCCTCTGAATCCCCACCTCTGATTCCCTGCCTCTGATTCCCAACCTCTGATTCCCCTCCTCTGATTCCCCATATCTGATTCCCCGCCTCCGTTTCCCTGCCTCTGATTAACCGCCTCTGTTTCCCCATATCTGATTCCTCGCCTCTGATTCCCCAACTCTGATTCCCCGCCTCTGATTCCCCAGCTCTGATTCCCCGCCTCTGATTCCCCGCGTCTGATTCCCAGCCTCTGATTCCCCATGTCTGATTTCCTGCCTCAGATTCCCCGCCTCTGATTCGCCATCTCTGATTCATCGCCTCTGATTCCCTGCCTCTGTTTCCTCATATCTGATTCCCCGCCTCTGATTCCCCAACACTGATTCCCCGCCTCTGATTCCCCAGCTCTGATTCACCACCTCTGATTCCCCACGTCTGATTCCCCGCTTATGATTCCCGGCCTCTTATTCCCCACCTCTGATTCCCGGCCTCTGATTCCCGGCCTCTGATTCCCGACCTCTCATTCCCGGCCTCTGATTCCCGGCATCTGATACCCCGGCTCTGATTCCCCGCCTCTGATTCCCTGCCTCTGATTCCCCATCTCTGATTCCGCACATCTGATTCCCTGCCTCTGATTCCCCGCCTCTGATTCCCTGCCTCTGATTCCCCATATCTGATTCCCCGCCTCTGTTTCCCCGCCTCTGATTCTCCGCCTCTGTTTTCCCATATCTGATTCCCCGCCTCTGATTCCCCAACTCTGATTCCCCACCTCTGATCCCCAGCTCTGATTCCCCGCCTCTGATTCCCCGTGTTTGATTCCCTGCCTCTGATTCCCTGCCTCTGATTCCCAACCTCTGATTCCCCACCTCTGATTCCCCATATCTGATTCCCCGCCTCTGTTTCCCCGCCTCTGATTCCCCGCCTCTGTTTCCCAATATCTGATTCCCCGCCTTTGATTCGCCACCTCTGATTCCCCATATGTGATTCCCCGCCTCTGTTTCCCCGCATCTGATTCCCCGCCTCTGATTCCCCATATCTCATTCCCCGCCTCTGATTCCCCATATCTGATTCCCGGACTCTGATTCCCCACCTCTGATTCCCGGCCTCTTTTTCCCGGCATCTGATTCCCGGCATCTGATTCCCGGACTCTGATTCCCGGCCTCTGATTCCCAGCTTCCGATTCTGATTCCCTGCCTCTGATTCCCCATCTCTGATTCCGCACATCTGATTCCCTGCCTCTGATTCCCCACTTCTGATTCCCCATATCTGATTCCCCGCCTCTGTTTCCCCGCCTCTGATTCCCCGCCTCTGTTTCCCCATATCTAATTCCCAGCCTCTGATTCCCCAACTCTGATTCCCCGCACTGATTCCCCAGCTCTGAATCCCCGCCTCAGATTCCCCGCATCTGATTCCCTGCCTCTGAATCCCCACCTCTGATTCCCTGCCTCTGATTCCCAACCTCTGATTCCCCTCCTCTGATTCCCCATATCTGATTCCCCGCCTCCGTTTCCCTGCCTCTGATTCCCCGCCTCTGTTTCCCCATATCTGATTCCCCGCCTCTGATTCCCCAACTCTGATTCCCCGCCTCTGATTCCCCAGCTCTGATTCCCCGCCTCTGATTCACCGCGTCTGATTCCCAGCCTCTGATTCCCCATGTCTTATTTCCCGCCTCTGATTCCCCGCCTCTGATTCGCCATCTCTGATTCATCGCCTCTGATTCCCCACCTCTGATTCCCCATATCTGATTCCCCACCTATGTTTCCCCGCCTCTGATGCCCCGCCTCTGATTCCATGCCTCTGATTCCCAACCTCTGATTCCCCAACCTCTGATTCCCCAACCTCTGATTCCCCATATCAGATTCCCCGCCTCTGTTTCCCCGCCTCTGATTCCCCACCTCTGATTCCCCAACACTGATTCCCCGCCTCTGATTCCCCAGCTCTGATTCACCACCTCTGATTCCCCGCGTCTGATTCCCCGCCTCTGATTCCCCATCTCTGATTCCCTATCTCTGATTCCCCAATTCTGATTCCCCGCCTTTGATTCCCTGCCTCTGATTCCCAACCTCTGATTCCCCACCTCTGATTCCCCATATCTGATTCCCCGCCTCTGTTTCCCCGCCTCTTATTCCCCGCCTCTGTTTCCCCATATCTGATTCCCGGCCACTCATTCCCCAGCTCTGATTCCCCGCCTCTGATTCCCCATATCTGATTCCCCGCCGCTGATTCCCAAACTCTGATAGCCCGCCTCTGATTCCCCAGCTCTGATTCCCCGCCTCTTATTCCCCGCGTCTGAATCCCTGCCTCTGATTCCCCGCCTCTGATTCCCCATCTCTGATTCACCACCTCTGATCCCCCGCCTCTCATTCCCCATGTCTGATCCACCGCCTCTGTTTCCCCATCTCTGATTCCCCGCCTCTGATTCCCCATATCTGATTCCCCGCCTCTGATTCGCCAACTCTGATTCCCCGCCTGTGATTCGCCAGCTATGATTCCCCGCCTCTGATTCCCCACGTCTGATTCCCTGCCTGTGATTCCCTGCCTCTTATTCCCCGCCTCTGATTCCCCGCATCTGATTCCCTGCCTCTGAATCCCCACCTCTGATTCCCTGCCTCTGATTCCCAACCTCTGATTCCCCTCCTCTGATTCCCCATATCTGATTCCCCGCCTCCATTTCCCTGCCTCTGATTCCCCGCCTCTGTTACCCCATATCTGATTCCCCGCCTCTGATTCCCCAACTCTGATTCTGCACATCTGATTCCCTGCCTCTTATTCCTCACCTCTAATTCCCGGCCTCTGATTCCCGTCCTCTGATTCCCCACCTCTGATTCTCCATATCTGATTCCCCGCCTCTGTTTCCCCGCCTCTGATTCCCCGCCTCTGTTTCCCCATATCTGATTCCCCGCCTCTGATTCCCCGCGTCTGATTCCCCGCCTCTGATTCCCCATCTCTGATTCCCTATCTCTGATTCCCCAATTCTGATTCCCCGCCTTTGATTCCCTGCCTCTGATTCCCAACCTCTGATTCCCCACCTCTGATTCCCCATATCTGATTCCCCGCCTCTGTTTCCCCGCCTCTTATTCCCCACCTCTGTTTCCCCATATCTGATTCCCGGCCTCTCATTCCCCAGCTCTGATTCCCCTCCTCTGATTCCCCATATCTGATTCCCCGCCGCTGATTCCCAAACTCTGAATCCCCAGCTCTGATTCCCCGCCTCTGATTCCCCGCGTCTGAATCCCTGCCTCTGATTCCCCGCCTCTGATTCCCCATCTCTGATTCACCACCTGTGATCCCCCGCCTCTGATTCCCCATGTCTGATTCACCGCCTCTGTTTCCCCACCTCTGATTCCCCGCCTCTGATTCCCCATATCTGATTCCCCGCCTCTGATTCCCCAACTCTGATTCCCCGCCTGTGATTCGCCAGCTATGATTCCCCGCCTCTGATTCCCCACGTCTGATTCCCTGCCTGTGATTCCCTGCCTCTTATTCCCCGCCTCTGATTCCCCGCATCTGATTCCCAACCTCTGATTCCCCTCCTCTGATTCCCCATATCTGATTCCCCGCCTCCATTTCCCTGCCTCTGATTCCCCGCCTCTGTTACCCCATATCTGATTCCCCGCCTCTGATTCCCCAACTCTGATTCTGCACATCTGATTCCCTGCCTCTTATTCCCCACCTCTAATTCCCGGCCTCTGATTCCCGTCCTCTGATTCCCCACCTCTGATTCTCCATATCTGATTCCCCGCCTCTGTTTCCCCGCCTCTGATTCCCCGCCTCTGTTTCCCCATATCTGATTCCCCGCCTCTGATTCCCCGCGTCTGATTCCCCGCCTCTGATTCCCCATCTCTGATTCCCTATCTCTGATTCCCCAATTCTGATTCCCCGCCTTTGATTCCCTGCCTCTGATTCCCAACCTCTGATTCCCCACCTCTGATTCCCCATATCTGATTCCCCGCCTCTGTTTCCCCGCCTCTTATTCCCCACCTCTGTTTCCCCATATCTGATTCCCGGCCTCTCATTCCCCAGCTCTGATTCCCCTCCTCTGATTCCCCATATCTGATTCCCCGCCGCTGATTCCCAAACTCTGAATCCCCAGCTCTGATTCCCAGCCTCTGATTCCCCGCGTCTGAATCCCTGCCTCTGATTCCCCGCCTCTGATTCCCCATCTCTGATTCACCACCTGTGATCCCCCGCCTCTGATTCCCCATGTCTGATTCACCGCCTCTGTTTCCCCACCTCTGATTCCCCGCCTCTGATTCCCCATATCTGATTCCCCGCCTCTGATTCCCCAACTCTGATTCCCCGCCTGTGATTCGCCAGCTATGATTCCCCGCCTCTGATTCCCCACGTCTGATTCCCTGCCTGTGATTCCCTGCCTCTTATTCCCCGCCTCTGATTCCCCGCATCTGATTCCCAACCTCTGATTCCCCTCCTCGGATTCCCCATATCTGATTCCCCGCCTCCATTTCCCTGCCTCTGATTCCCCGCCTCTGTTACCCCATATCTGATTCCCTGCCTCTGATTCCCCAACTCTGATTCTGCACATCTGATTCCCTGCCTCTTATTCCCCACCTCAAATTCCCGGCCTCTGATTCCCAGCCTCTGATTCCCCACCTCTGATTCTCCATATCTGATTCGCCGCCTCTGTTTCCCCGCCTCTGATTCCCCGCCTCTGTTTCCCCATATCTAATTCCCCGCCTCTGATTCCCCAACTCTGATTCCCCGCCTCTGATTCCCCAGGTCTGATTCCCCGCCTCTGATTCCACGTGTTTGATTACCTGCCTCTGATTCCCCGCCTCTGCTTCCCCATCTCTGATTCACCGCCTTTGATTCGCCACCACTGATTCCCCATATGTGATTCCCCGCCTCTGTTTCCCCGCCTCTGATTCCCCGCCTCTGATTCCCCATATCTCATTCCCCGCCTCTGATTCCCCGCATCTGATTCCCTGCCTCTGAATCCCCACCTCTGATTCCCTGCCTCTGATTCCCCACCTCTGATTCCCGGCCTCTGATTCCCGGCCTCTGATTCCCGACCTCTCATTCCCGGCCTCTGATTCCCGGCCTCTGATTCCCCGCCTCTGATTCCCCGACTCTGATTCCCTGCCTCTGATTCCCCATCTCTGATTCTGCACATCTGATTCCCTGCCTCTTATTCCCCACCTCTGATTCCCGGCCTCTGATTCCCGGCCTCTGATTCCCGGCCTCTCATTCCCGGACTCTCATTCCCGGCCTCTCATTCCCGGCCTCTGATTCCCCGCATCTGATTCCCCGCCTCTGTTTCCCTGCCTCTGATTCCCCTTCTCTGATTCCGCACATCTGATTCCCTGCCTGATTCCCTGCCTCTGATTCCCTGCCTCTGATTCCCTGCCTCTGATTCCCAACCTCTGATTCCCCACCTCTGATTCCCCATATCTGATTCCCCGCCTCTGTATCCCCGCCTCTGATTTCCCGCCTCTGTTTCCCCATATCTGATTCCCCGCCTCTGATTCCCCAACTTTGATTACCCACCTCTGATCCCCAGCTCTGATTCCCCGCCTCTGATTCCCCGTGTTTGATTCCCTGCCTCTGATTCCCTGCCTCTGATTCCCAACCTCTGATTCCCCACCTCTGATTCCCCATATCTGATTCCCCGCCTCTGTTTCCCTGCCTCTGATTCCCCTCCTCTGTTTCCCCATATCTGATTCCCCGCCTTTGATTCGCCACCTCTGATTCCCCATATGTGATTCCCCGCCTCTGTTTCCCCGCCTCTGATTCCCCGCCTCTGATACCCCATATCTCATTCCCCACCTCTGATTCCCCATATCTGATTCCCGGACTCTGATTCCCCACATCTGATTCCCGGCCTCTTATTCCCGGCATCTGATTCCCGGCCTCTGATTCCCGGCCTCTGATTCCCCGCTTCTGATTCTGATTCCCTGCCTCTGATTCCCCATCTCTGATTCCGCACATCTGAATCCCTGCCTCTGATTCCCCACTTCTGATTCCCCATATCTGATTCCCCGCCTCTGTTTCCCCGCCTCTGATTCCCCGCCTCTGTTTCCCCATATCTAATTCCCCGCCTCTGATTCCCCAACTCTGATTCCCCGCACTGATTCCCCAGCTCTGAATCCCCACCTCAGATTCCCCGCATCTGATTCCCTGCCTCTGAATCCCCACCTCTGATTCCCTGCCTCTGATTCCCAACCTCTGATTCCCCTCCTCTGATTCCCCATATCTGATTCCCCGCCTCCGTTTCCCTGCATCTGATTCCCCGCCTCTGTTTCCCCATATCTGATTCCCCGCCTCTGATTCCCCAACTCTGATTCCCCGCCTCTGATTCCCCAGCTCTGATTCCCCGCCTCTGATTCCCCGCGTCTGATTCCCAGCCTCTGATTCCCCATGTCTTATTCCCCACCTCTGATTCGCCATCTCTGATTCATCGCCTCTGATTCCCCACCTCTGATTCCCCATATCTGATTCCCCACCTATGTTTCCCCGCCTCTGATGCCCCGCCTCTGATTCCATGCCTCTGATTCCCCGCCTCTGTTTCCCTGCCTCTGATTCCCTGCCTCTGTTTCCTCATATCTGATTCCCCGCCTCTGATTCCCCAACACTGATTCCCCGCCTCTGATTCCCCAGGTCTGATTCACCACCTCTGATTCCCCGCGTCTGATTCCCCGCCTCTGATTCCCCATCTCTGATTCCCTATCTCTGATTCCCCAATTCTGATTCCCCGCCTTTGATTCCCTGCCTCTGATTCCCAACCTCTGATTCTCCACCTCTAATTCCCCATATCTGATTCCCCGCCTCTGTTTCCCCGCCTCTTATTCCCCGCCTCTGTTTCCCCATATCTGATTCCCGGCCTCTCATTCCCCAGCTCCGATTCCCCGCCTCTGATTCCCCATATCTGATTCCCCGCCGCTGATTCCCCAACTCTGATAGCCCGCCTCTGATTCCCCAGCTCTGATTCCCCGCCTCTGATTCCCCGCGTCTGAATCCCTGCCTCTGATTCCCCGCCTCTGATTCACCATCTCTGATTCACCACCTCTGATCCCCCGCCTCTGATTCCCCATGTCTGATTCACCGCCTCTGTTTCCCCACCTCTGATTCCCCGCCTCTGATTCCCCAGCTCTGATTCCCCGCATCTGATTCCCTGCCTCTGAATCCCCACCGCTATTCCCTGCCTCTGATTCCCAACCTCTGATTCCCCTCCTCTGATTCCCCATATCTGATTCCCCGCCTCCATTTCCCTGCCTCTGATTCCCCGCCTCTGTTACCCCATATCTGATTCCCCGCCTCTGATTCCCCAACTCTGATTCTGCACATCTGATTCCCTGCCTCTTATTCCCCACCTCTAATTCCCGGCCTCTGATTCCCGGCCTCTGATTCCCCACCTCTGATTCTCCATATCTGATTCCCGGCCTCTGTTTCCCCGCCTCTGATTCCCCACCTCTGTTTCCCCATATCTGATTCCCCGCATCTGATTCCCCACGTCTGATTCCCTGCCTGTGATTCCCTGCCTCTTATTCCCCGCCTCTGATTCCCCGCATCTGATTCCCTGCCTCTGAATCCCCACCTTGATTCCCTGCCTCTGATTCCCAACCTCTGATTCCCCTCCTCTGATTCCCCATATCTGATTCCCCACCTCCATTTCCCTGCCTCTGATTCCCCGCCTCTGTTACCCAATATCTGATTCCCCGCCTCTGATTCCCCAACTCTGTTTCTGCACATCTGATTCCCTGCCTCTTATTCCCCACCTCTAATTCCCGGCCTCTGATTCCCGGCCTCTGATACCCTACCTCTGATTCTCCATATCTGATTCCCCGCCTCTGTTTCCCCGCCTCTGATTCCCCGCCTCTGTTTCCCCATATCTGATTCCCCGCCTCTGATTCCCCAACTCTGATTCCCCGCCTCTGATTCCCCAGGTCTGATTCCCCGCCTCTGATTCCACGTGTTTGATTACCTGCCTCTGATTCCCCGCCTCTGCTTCCCCATCTCTGATTCACCGCCTTTGATTCGCCACCTCTGATTCCCCATATGTGATTCCCCTCCTCTGTTTCCCCGCCTCTGATTCCCCGCCTCTGATTCCCCATATCTCATTCCCCGCCTCTGATTCCCCGCATCTGATTCCCTGCCTCTGAATCCCCACCTCTGATTCCCTGCCTCTGATTCCCAACCTCTGATTCCCCTCCTCTGATTCCCCATATCTGATTCCCCGCCTCCGTTTCCCTGCCTCTGATTAACCGCCTCTGTTTCCCCATATCTGATTCCTCGCCTCTGATTCCCCAACTCTGATTCCCCGCCTCTGATTCCCCAGCTCTGATTCCCCGCCTCTGATTCCCCGCGTCTGATTCCCAGCCTCTGATTCCCCATGTCTGATTTCCTGCCTCTGATTCCCCGCCTCTGATTCGCCATCTCTGATTCATCGCCTCTGATTCCCTGCCTCTGTTTCCTCATATCTGATTCCCCGCCTCTGATTCCCCAACACTGATTCCCCGCCTCTGATTCCCCAGCTCTGATTCACCACCTCTGATTCCCCACGTCTGATTCCCCGCTTATGATTCCCGGCCTCTTATTCCCCACCTCTGATTCCCGGCCTCTGATTCCCGGCCTCTGATTCCCGACCTCTCATTCCCGGCCTCTGATTCCCGGCATCTGATACCCCGGCTCTGATTCCCCGCCTCTGATTCCCTGCCTCTGATTCCCCATCTCTGATTCCGCACATCTGATTCCCTGCCTCTGATTCCCCGCCTCTGATTCCCTGCCTCTGATTCCCCATATCTGATTCCCCGCCTCTGTTTCCCCGCCTCTGATTCTCCGCCTCTGTTTTCCCATATCTGATTCCCCGCCTCTGATTCCCCAACTCTGATTCCCCACCTCTGATCCCCAGCTCTGATTCCCCGCCTCTGATTCCCCGTGTTTGATTCCCTGCCTCTGATTCCCTGCCTCTGATTCCCAACCTCTGATTCCCCACCTCTGATTCCCCATATCTGATTCCCCGCCTCTGTTTCCCCGCCTCTGATTCCCCGCCTCTGTTTCCCAATATCTGATTCCCCGCCTTTGATTCGCCACCTCTGATTCCCCATATGTGATTCCCCGCCTCTGTTTCCCCGCATCTGATTCCCCGCCTCTGATTCCCCATATCTCATTCCCCGCCTCTGATTCCCCATATCTGATTCCCGGAATCTGATTCCCCACCTCTGATTCCCGGCCTCTTTTTCCCGGCATCTGATTCCCGGCATCTGATTCCCGGACTCTGATTCCCGGCCTCTGATTCCCAGCTTCCGATTCTGATTCCCTGCCTCTGATTCCCCATCTCTGATTCCGCACATCTGATTCCCTGCCTCTGATTCCCCACTTCTGATTCCCCATATCTGATTCCCCGCCTCTGTTTCCCCGCCTCTGATTCCCCGCCTCTGTTTCCCCATATCTAATTCCCAGCCTCTGATTCCCCAACTCTGATTCCCCGCACTGATTCCCCAGCTCTGAATCCCCGCCTCAGATTCCCCGCATCTGATTCCCTGCCTCTGAATCCCCACCTCTGATTCCCTGCCTCTGATTCCCAACCTCTGATTCCCCTCCTCTGATTCCCCATATCTGATTCCCCGCCTCCGTTTCCCTGCCTCTGATTCCCCGCCTCTGTTTCCCCATATCTGATTCCCCGCCTCTGATTCCCCAACTCTGATTCCCCGCCTCTGATTCCCCAGCTCTGATTCCCCGCCTCTGATTCCCCGCGTCTGATTCCCAGCCTCTGATTCCCCATGTCTTATTTCCCGCCTCTGATTCCCCGCCTCTGATTCGCCATCTCTGATTCATCGCCTCTGATTCCCCACCTCTGATTCCCCATATCTGATTCCCCACCTATGTTTCCCCGCCTCTGATGCCCCGCCTCTGATTCCATGCCTCTGATTCCCAACCTCTGATTCCCCAACCTCTGATTCCCCAACCTCTGATTCCCCATATCAGATTCCCCGCCTCTGTTTCCCCGCCTCTGATTCCCCACCTCTGATTCCCCAACACTGATTCCCCGCCTCTGATTCCCCAGCTCTGATTCACCACCTCTGATTCCCCGCGTCTGATTCCCCGCCTCTGATTCCCCATCTCTGATTCCCTATCTCTGATTCCCCAATTCTGATTCCCCGCCTTTGATTCCCTGCCTCTGATTCCCAACCTCTGATTCCCCACCTCTGATTCCCCATATCTGATTCCCCGCCTCTGTTTCCCCGCCTCTTATTCCCCGCCTCTGTTTCCCCATATCTGATTCCCGGCCACTCATTCCCCAGCTCTGATTCCCCGCCTCTGATTCCCCATATCTGATTCCCCGCCGCTGATTCCCCAACTCTGATAGCCCGCCTCTGATTCCCCAGCTCTGATTCCCCGCCTCTTATTCCCCGCGTCTGAATCCCTGCCTCTGATTCCCCGCCTCTGATTCCCCATCTCTGATTCACCACCTCTGATCCCCCGCCTCTCATTCCCCATGTCTGATCCACCGCCTCTGTTTCCCCATCTCTGATTCCCCGCCTCTGATTCCCCATATCTGATTCCCCGCCTCTGATTCGCCAACTCTTATTCCCCGCCTGTGATTCGCCAGCTATGATTCCCCGCCTCTGATTCCCCACGTCTGATTCCCTGCCTGTGATTCCCTGCCTCTTATTCCCCGCCTCTGATTCCCCGCATCTGATTCCCTGCCTCTGAATCCCCACCTCTGATTCCCTGCCTCTGATTCCCAACCTCTGATTCCCCTCCTCTGATTCCCCATATCTGATTCCCCGCCTCCATTTCCCTGCCTCTGATTCCCCGCCTCTGTTACCCCATATCTGATTCCCCGCCTCTGATTCCCCAACTCTGATTCTGCACATCTGATTCCCTGCCTCTTATTCCTCACCTCTAATTCCCGGCCTCTGATTCCCGTCCTCTGATTCCCCACCTCTGATTCTCCATATCTGATTCCCCGCCTCTGTTTCCCCGCCTCTGATTCCCCGCCTCTGTTTCCCCATATCTGATTCCCCGCCTCTGATTCCCCGCGTCTGATTCCCCGCCTCTGATTCCCCATCTCTGATTCCCTATCTCTGATTCCCCAATTCTGATTCCCCGCCTTTGATTCCCTGCCTCTGATTCCCAACCTCTGATTCCCCACCTCTGATTCCCCATATCTGATTCCCCGCCTCTGTTTCCCCGCCTCTTATTCCCCACCTCTGTTTCCCCATATCTGATTCCCGGCCTCTCATTCCCCAGCTCTGATTCCCCTCCTCTGATTCCCCATATCTGATTCCCCGCCGCTGATTCCCAAACTCTGAATCCCCAGCTCTGATTCCCCGCCTCTGATTCCCCGCGTCTGAATCCCTGCCTCTGATTCCCCGCCTCTGATTCCCCATCTCTGATTCACCACCTGTGATCCCCCGCCTCTGATTCCCCATGTCTGATTCACTGCCTCTGTTTCCCCACCTCTGATTCCCCGCCTCTGATTCCCCATATCTGATTCCCCGCCTCTGATTCCCCAACTCTGATTCCCCGCCTGTGATTCGCTAGCTATGATTCCCCGCCTCTGATTCCCCACGTCTGATTCCCTGCCTGTGATTCCCTGCCTCTTATTCCCCGCCTCTGATTCCCCGCATCTGATTCCCAACCTCTGATTCCCCTCCTCTGATTCCCCATATCTGATTCCCCGCCTCCATTTCCCTGCCTCTGATTCCCCGCCTCTGTTACCCCATATCTGATTCCCCGCCTCTGATTCCCCAACTCTGATTCTGCACATCTGATTCCCTGCCTCTTATTCCCCACCTCTAATTCCCGGCCTCTGATTCCCGTCCTCTGATTCCCCACCTCTGATTCTCCATATCTGATTCCCCGCCTCTGTTTCCCCGCCTCTGATTCCCCGCCTCTGTTTCCCCATATCTGATTCCCCGCCTCTGATTCCCCGCGTCTGATTCCCCGCCTCTGATTCCCCATCTCTGATTCCCTATCTCTGATTCCCCAATTCTGATTCCCCGCCTTTGATTCCCTGCCTCTGATTCCCAACCTCTGATTCCCCACCTCTGATTCCCCATATCTGATTCCCCGCCTCTGTTTCCCCGCCTCTTATTCCCCACCTCTGTTTCCCCATATCTGATTCCCGGCCTCTCATTCCCCAGCTCTGATTCCCCTCCTCTGATTCCCCATATCTGATTCCCCGCCGCTGATTCCCAAACTCTGAATCCCCAGCTCTGATTCCCCGCCTCTGATTCCCCGCGTCTGAATCCCTGCCTCTGATTCCCCGCCTCTGATTCCCCATCTCTGATTCACCACCTGTGATCCCCCGCCTCTGATTCCCCATGTCTGATTCACCGCCTCTGTTTCCCCACCTCTGATTCCCCGCCTCTGATTCCCCATATCTGATTCCCCGCCTCTGATTCCCCAACTCTGATTCCCCGCCTGTGATTCGCCAGCTATGATTCCCCGCCTCTGATTCCCCACGTCTGATTCCCTGCCTGTGATTCCCTGCCTCTTATTCCCCGCCTCTGATTCCCCGCATCTGATTCCCAACCTCTGATTCCCCTCCTCTGATTCCCCATATCTGATTCCCCGCCTCCATTTCCCTGCCTCTGATTCCCCGCCTCTGTTACCCCATATCTGATTCCCCGCCTCTGATTCCCCAACTCTGATTCTGCACATCTGATTCCCTGCCTCTTATTCCCCACCTCAAATTCCCGGCCTCTGATTCCCAGCCTCTGATTCCCCACCTCTGATTCTCCATATCTGATTCGCCGCCTCTGTTTCCCCGCCTCTGATTCCCCGCCTCTGTTTCCCCATATCTAATTCCCCGCCTCTGATTCCCCAACTCTGATTCCCCGCCTCTGATTCCCCAGGTCTGATTCCCCGCCTCTGATTCCACGTGTTTGATTACCTGCCTCTGATTCCCCAACTCTGATTCCCCGCACTGATTCCCCAGCTCTGAATCCCCGCCTCAGATTCCCCGCATCTGATTCCCTGCCTCTGAATCCCCACCTCTGATTCCCTGCCTCTGATTCCCAACCTCTGATTCCCCTCCTCTGATTCCCCATATCTGATTCCCCGCCTCCGTTTCCCTGCCTCTGATTCCCCGCCTCTGTTTCCCCATATCTGATTCCCCGCCTCTGATTCTCCAACTCTGATTCCCCGCCTCTGATTCCCCAGCTCTGATTCCCCGCCTCTGATTCCCCGCGTCTGATTCCCAGCCTCTGATTCCCCATGTCTTATTTCCCGCCTCTGATTCCCCGCCTCTGATTCGCCATCTCTGATTCATCGCCTCTGATTCCCCACCTCTGATTCCCCATATCTGATTCCCCACCTATGTTTCCCCGCCTCTGATGCCCCGCCTCTGATTCCATGCCTCTGATTCCCAACCTCTGATTCCCCAACCTCTGATTCCCCAACCTCTGATTCCCCATATCAGATTCCCCGCCTCTGTTTCCCCGCCTCTGATTCCCCACCTCTGATTCCCCAACACTGATTCCCCGCCTCTGATTCCCCAGCTCTGATTCACCACCTCTGATTCCCCGCGTCTGATTCCCCGCCTCTGATTCCCCATCTCTGATTCCCTATCTCTGATTCCCCAATTCTGATTCCCCGCCTTTGATTCCCTGCCTCTGATTCCCAACCTCTGATTCCCCACCTCTGATTCCCCATATCTGATTCCCCGCCTCTGTTTCCCCGCCTCTTATTCCCCGCCTCTGTTTCCCCATATCTGATTCCCGGCCACTCATTCCCCAGCTCTGATTCCCCGCCTCTGATTCCCCATATCTGATTCCCCGCCGCTGATTCCCCAACTCTGATAGCCCGCCTCTGATTCCCCAGCTCTGATTCCCCGCCTCTTATTCCCCGCGTCTGAATCCCTGCCTCTGATTCCCCGCCTCTGATTCCCCATCTCTGATTCACCACCTCTGATCCCCCGCCTCTCATTCCCCATGTCTGATCCACCGCCTCTGTTTCCCCATCTCTGATTCCCCGCCTCTGATTCCCCATATCTGATTCCCCGCCTCTGATTCGCCAACTCTGATTCCCCGCCTGTGATTCGCCAGCTATGATTCCCCGCCTCTGATTCCCCACGTCTGATTCCCTGCCTGTGATTCCCTGCCTCTTATTCCCCGCCTCTGATTCCCCGCATCTGATTCCCTGCCTCTGAATCCCCACCTCTGATTCCCTGCCTCTGATTCCCAACCTCTGATTCCCCTCCTCTGATTCCCCATATCTGATTCCCCGCCTCCATTTCCCTGCCTCTGATTCCCCGCCTCTGTTACCCCATATCTGATTCCCCGCCTCTGATTCCCCAACTCTGATTCTGCACATCTGATTCCCTGCCTCTTATTCCTCACCTCTAATTCCCGGCCTCTGATTCCCGTCCTCTGATTCCCCACCTCTGATTCTCCATATCTGATTCCCCGCCTCTGTTTCCCCGCCTCTGATTCCCCGCCTCTGTTTCCCCATATCTGATTCCCCGCCTCTGATTCCCCGCGTCTGATTCCCCGCCTCTGATTCCCCATCTCTGATTCCCTATCTCTGATTCCCCAATTCTGATTCCCCGCCTTTGATTCCCTGCCTCTGATTCCCAACCTCTGATTCCCCACCTCTGATTCCCCATATCTGATTCCCCGCCTCTGTTTCCCCGCCTCTTATTCCCCACCTCTGTTTCCCCATATCTGATTCCCGGCCTCTCATTCCCCAGCTCTGATTCCCCTCCTCTGATTCCCCATATCTGATTCCCCGCCGCTGATTCCCAAACTCTGAATCCCCAGCTCTGATTCCCCGCCTCTGATTCCCCGCGTCTGAATCCCTGCCTCTGATTCCCCGCCTCTGATTCCCCATCTCTGATTCACCACCTGTGATCCCCCGCCTCTGATTCCCCATGTCTGATTCACCGCCTCTGTTTCCCCACCTCTGATTCCCCGCCTCTGATTCCCCATATCTGATTCCCCGCCTCTGATTCCCCAACTCTGATTCCCCGCCTGTGATTCGCCAGCTATGATTCCCCGCCTCTGATTCCCCACGTCTGATTCCCTGCCTGTGATTCCCTGCCTCTTATTCCCCGCCTCTGATTCCCCGCATCTGATTCCCAACCTCTGATTCCCCTCCACTGATTCCCCATATCTGATTCCCCGCCTCCATTTCCCTGCCTCTGATTCCCCGCCTCTGTTACCCCATATCTGATTCCCCGCCTCTGATTCCCCAACTCTGATTCTGCACATCTGATTCCCTGCCTCTTATTCCCCACCTCTAATTCCCGGCCTCTGATTCCCGTCCTCTGATTCCCCACCTCTGATTCTCCATATCTGATTCCCCGCCTCTGTTTCCCCGCCTCTGATTCCCCGCCTCTGTTTCCCCATATCTGATTCCCCGCCTCTGATTCCCCGCGTCTGATTCCCCGCCTCTGATTCCCCATCTCTGATTCCCTATCTCTGATTCCCCAATTCTGATTCCCCGCCTTTGATTCCCTGCCTCTGATTCCCAACCTCTGATTCCCCACCTCTGATTCCCCATATCTGATTCCCCGCCTCTGTTTCCCCGCCTCTTATTCCCCACCTCTGTTTCCCCATATCTGATTCCCGGCCTCTCATTCCCCAGCTCTGATTCCCCTCCTCTGATTCCCCATATCTGATTCCCCGCCGCTGATTCCCAAACTCTGAATCCCCAGCTCTGATTCCCCGCCTCTGATTCCCCGCGTCTGAATCCCTGCCTCTGATTCCCCGCCTCTGATTCCCCATCTCTGATTCACCACCTGTGATCCCCCGCCTCTGATTCCCCATGTCTGATTCACCGCCTCTGTTTCCCCACCTCTGATTCCCCGCCTCTGATTCCCCATATCTGATTCCCCGCCTCTGATTCCCCAACTCTGATTCCCCGCCTGTGATTCGCCAGCTATGATTCCCCGCCTCTGATTCCCCACGTCTGATTCCCTGCCTGTGATTCCCTGCCTCTTATTCCCCGCCTCTGATTCCCCGCATCTGATTCCCAACCTCTGATTCCCCTCCTCTGATTCCCCATATCTGATTCCCCGCCTCCATTTCCCTGCCTCTGATTCCCCGCCTCTGTTACCCCATATCTGATTCCCCGCCTCTGATTCCCCAACTCTGATTCTGCACATCTGATTCCCTGCCTCTTATTCCCCACCTCAAATTCCCGGCCTCTGATTCCCAGCCTCTGATTCCCCACCTCTGATTCTCCATATCTGATTCGCCGCCTCTGTTTCCCCGCCTCTGATTCCCCGCCTCTGTTTCCCCATATCTAATTCCCCGCCTCTGATTCCCCAACTCTGATTCCCCGCCTCTGATTCCCCAGGTCTGATTCCCCGCCTCTGATTCCACGTGTTTGATTACCTGCCTCTGATTCCCCGCCTCTGCTTCCCCATCTCTGATTCACCGCCTTTGATTCGCCACCACTGATTCCCCATATGTGATTCCCCGCCTCTGTTTCCCCGCCTCTGATTCCCCGCCTCTGATTCCCCATATCTCATTCCCCGCCTCTGATTCCCCGCATCTGATTCCCTGCCTCTGAATCCCCACCTCTGATTCCCTGCCTCTGATTCCCCACCTCTGATTCCCGGCCTCTGATTCCCGGCCTCTGATTCCCGACCTCTCATTCCCGGCCTCTGATTCCCGGCCTCTGATTCCCCGCCTCTGATTCCCCGACTCTGATTCCCTGCCTCTGATTCCCCATCTCTGATTCTGCACATCTGATTCCCTGCCTCTTATTCCCCACCTCTGATTCCCGGCCTCTGATTCCCGGCCTCTGATTCCCGGCCTCTCATTCCCGGACTCTCATTCCCGGCCTCTCATTCCCGGCCTCTGATTCCCCGCCTCTGATTCCCCGCCTCTGTTTCCCTGCCTCTGATTCCCCTTCTCTGATTCCGCACATCTGATTCCCTGCCTGATTCCCTGCCTCTGATTCCCTGCCTCTGATTCCCTGCCTCTGATTCCCAACCTCTGATTCCCCACCTCTGATTCCCCATATCTGATTCCCCGCCTCTGTATCCCCGCCTCTGATTTCCCGCCTCTGTTTTCCCATATCTGATTCCCCGCCTCTGATTCCCCAACTTTGATTACCCACCTCTGATCCCCAGCTCTGATTCCCCGCCTCTGATTCCCCGTGTTTGATTCCCTGCCTCTGATTCCCTGCCTCTGATTCCCAACCTCTGATTCCCCACCTCTGATTCCCCATATCTGATTCCCCGCCTCTGTTTCCCTGCCTCTGATTCCCCTCCTCTGTTTCCCCATATCTGATTCCCCGCCTTTGATTCGCCACCTCTGATTCCCCATATGTGATTCCCCGCCTCTGTTTCCCCGCCTCTGATTCCCCGCCTCTGATACCCCATATCTCATTCCCCGCCTCTGATTCCCCATATCTGATTCCCGGACTCTGATTCCCCACATCTGATTCCCGGCCTCTTATTCCCGGCATCTGATTCCCGGCCTCTGATTCCCGGCCTCTGATTCCCCGCTTCTGATTCTGATTCCCTGCCTCTGATTCCCCATCTCTGATTCCGCACATCTGAATCCCTGCCTCTGATTCCCCACTTCTGATTCCCCATATCTGATTCCCCGCCTCTGTTTCCCCGCCTCTGATTCCCCGCCTCTGTTTCCCCATATCTAATTCCCCGCCTCTGATTCCCCAACTCTGATTCCCCGCACTGATTCCCCAGCTCTGAATCCCCACCTCAGATTCCCCGCATCTGATTCCCTGCCTCTGAATCCCCACCTCTGATTCCCTGCCTCTGATTCCCAACCTCTGATTCCCCTCCTCTGATTCCCCATATCTGATTCCCCGCCTCCGTTTCCCTGCATCTGATTCCCCGCCTCTGTTTCCCCATATCTGATTCCCCGCCTCTGATTCCCCAACTCTGATTCCCCGCCTCTGATTCCCCAGCTCTGATTCCCCGCCTCTGATTCCCCGCGTCTGATTCCCAGCCTCTGATTCCCCATGTCTTATTCCCCACCTCTGATTCGCCATCTCTGATTCATCGCCTCTGATTCCCCACCTCTGATTCCCCATATCTGATTCCACACCTATGTTTCCCCGCCTCTGATGCCCCGCCTCTGATTCCATGCCTCTGATTCCCAACCTCTGATTCCCCGCCTCTGTTTCCCTGCCTCTGATTCCCTGCCTCTGTTTCCTCATATCTGATTCCCCGCCTCTGATTCCCCAACACTGATTCCCCGCCTCTGATTCCCCAGGTCTGATTCACCACCTCTGATTCCCCGCGTCTGATTCCCCGCCTCTGATTCCCCATCTCTGATTCCCTATCTCTGATTCCCCAATTCTGATTCCCCGCCTTTGATTCCCTGCCTCTGATTCCCAACCTCTGATTCTCCACCTCTAATTCCCCATATCTGATTCCCCGCCTCTGTTTCCCCGCCTCTTATTCCCCGCCTCTGTTTCCCCATATCTGATTCCCGGCCTCTCATTCCCCAGCTCCGATTCCCCGCCTCTGATTCCCCATATCTGATTCCCCGCCGCTGATTCCCCAACTCTGATAGCCCGCCTCTGATTCCCCAGCTCTGATTCCCCGCCTCTGATTCCCCGCGTCTGAATCCCTGCCTCTGATTCCCCGCCTCTGATTCACCATCTCTGATTCACCACCTCTGATCCCCCGCCTCTGATTCCCCATGTCTGATTCACCGCCTCTGTTTCCCCACCTCTGATTCCCCGCCTCTGATTGCCCAGCTCTGATTCCCCGCATCTGATTCCCTGCCTCTGAATCCCCACCGCTATTCCCTGCCTCTGATTCCCAACCTCTGATTCCCCTCCTCTGATTCCCCATATCTGATTCCCCGCCTCCATTTCCCTGCCTCTGATTCCCCGCCTCTGTTACCCCATATCTGATTCCCCGCCTCTGATTCCCCAACTCTGATTCTGCACATCTGATTCCCTGCCTCTTATTCCCCACCTCTAATTCCCGGCCTCTGATTCCCGGCCTCTGATTCCCCACCTCTGATTCTCCATATCTGATTCCCCGCCTCTGTTTCCCCGCCTCTGATTCCCCACCTCTGTTTCCCCATATCTGATTCCCCGCATCTGATTCCCCACGTCTGATTCCCTGCCTGTGATTCCCTGCCTCTTATTCCCCGCCTCTGATTCCCCGCATCTGATTCCCTGCCTCTGAATCCCCACCTATGATTCCCTGCCTCTGATTCCCAACCTCTGATTCCCCTCCTCTGATTCCCCATATCTGATTCCCCGCCTCCATTTCCCTGCCTCTGATTCCCCGCCTCTGTTACCCCATATCTGATTCCCCGCCTCTGATTCCCCAACTCTGATTCTGCACATCTGATTCCCTGCCTCTTATTCCTCACCTCTAATTCCCGGCCTCTGATTCCCGTCCTCTGATTCCCCACCTCTGATTCTCCATATCTGATTCCCCGCCTCTGTTTCCCCGCCTCTGATTCCCCGCCTCTGTTTCCCCATATCTGATTCCCCGCCTCTGATTCCCCGCGTCTGATTCCCCGCCTCTGATTCCCCATCTCTGATTCCCTATCTCTGATTCCCCAATTCTGATTCCCCGCCTTTGATTCCCTGCCTCTGATTCCCAACCTCTGATTCCCCACCTCTGATTCCCCATATCTGATTCCCCGCCTCTGTTTCCCCGCCTCTTATTCCCCACCTCTGTTTCCCCATATCTGATTCCCGGCCTCTCATTCCCCAGCTCTGATTCCCCTCCTCTGATTCCCCATATCTGATTCCCCGCCGCTGATTCCCAAACTCTGAATCCCCAGCTCTGATTCCCCGCCTCTGATTCCCCGCGTCTGAATCCCTGCCTCTGATTCCCCGCCTCTGATTCCCCATCTCTGATTCACCACCTGTGATCCCCCGCCTCTGATTCCCCATGTCTGATTCACCGCCTCTGTTTCCCCACCTCTGATTCCCCGCCTCTGATTCCCCATATCTGATTCCCCGCCTCTGATTCCCCAACTCTGATTCCCCGCCTGTGATTCGCTAGCTATGATTCCCCGCCTCTGATTCCCCACGTCTGATTCCCTGCCTGTGATTCCCTGCCTCTTATTCCCCGCCTCTGATTCCCCGCATCTGATTCCCAACCTCTGATTCCCCTCCTCTGATTCCCCATATCTGATTCCCCGCCTCCATTTCCCTGCCTCTGATTCCCCGCCTCTGTTACCCCATATCTGATTCCCCGCCTCTGATTCCCCAACTCTGATTCTGCACATCTGATTCCCTGCCTCTTATTCCCCACCTCTAATTCCCGGCCTCTGATTCCCGTCCTCTGATTCCCCACCTCTGATTCTCCATATCTGATTCCCCGCCTCTGTTTCCCCGCCTCTGATTCCCCGCCTCTGTTTCCCCATATCTGATTCCCCGCCTCTGATTCCCCGCGTCTGATTCCCCGCCTCTGATTCCCCATCTCTGATTCCCTATCTCTGATTCCCCAATTCTGATTCCCCGCCTTTGATTCCCTGCCTCTGATTCCCAACCTCTGATTCCCCACCTCTGATTCCCCATATCTGATTCCCCGCCTCTGTTTCCCCGCCTCTTATTCCCCACCTCTGTTTCCCCATATCTGATTCCCGGCCTCTCATTCCCCAGCTCTGATTCCCCTCCTCTGATTCCCCATATCTGATTCCCCGCCGCTGATTCCCAAACTCTGAATCCCCAGCTCTGATTCCCCGCCTCTGATTCCCCGCGTCTGAATCCCTGCCTCTGATTCCCCGCCTCTGATTCCCCATCTCTGATTCACCACCTGTGATCCCCCGCCTCTGATTCCCCATGTCTGATTCACCGCCTCTGTTTCCCCACCTCTGATTCCCCGCCTCTGATTCCCCATATCTGATTCCCCGCCTCTGATTCCCCAACTCTGATTCCCCGCCTGTGATTCGCCAGCTATGATTCCCCGCCTCTGATTCCCCACGTCTGATTCCCTGCCTGTGATTCCCTGCCTCTTATTCCCCGCCTCTGATTCCCCGCATCTGATTCCCAACCTCTGATTCCCCTCCTCTGATTCCCCATATCTGATTCCCCGCCTCCATTTCCCTGCCTCTGATTCCCCGCCTCTGTTACCCCATATCTGATTCCCCGCCTCTGATTCCCCAACTCTGATTCTGCACATCTGATTCCCTGCCTCTTATTCCCCACCTCAAATTCCCGGCCTCTGATTCCCAGCCTCTGATTCCCCACCTCTGATTCTCCATATCTGATTCGCCGCCTCTGTTTCCCCGCCTCTGATTCCCCGCCTCTGTTTCCCCATATCTAATTCCCCGCCTCTGATTCCCCAACTCTGATTCCCCGCCTCTGATTCCCCAGGTCTGATTCCCCGCCTCTGATTCCACGTGTTTGATTACCTGCCTCTGATTCCCCAACTCTGATTCCCCGCACTGATTCCCCAGCTCTGAATCCCCGCCTCAGATTCCCCGCATCTGATTCCCTGCCTCTGAATCCCCACCTCTGATTCCCTGCCTCTGATTCCCAACCTCTGATTCCCCTCCTCTGATTCCCCATATCTGATTCCCCGCCTCCGTTTCCCTGCCTCTGATTCCCCGCCTCTGTTTCCCCATATCTGATTCCCCGCCTCTGATTCTCCAACTCTGATTCCCCGCCTCTGATTCCCCAGCTCTGATTCCCCGCCTCTGATTCCCCGCGTCTGATTCCCAGCCTCTGATTCCCCATGTCTTATTTCCCGCCTCTGATTCCCCGCCTCTGATTCGCCATCTCTGATTCATCGCCTCTGATTCCCCACCTCTGATTCCCCATATCTGATTCCCCACCTATGTTTCCCCGCCTCTGATGCCCCGCCTCTGATTCCATGCCTCTGATTCCCAACCTCTGATTCCCCAACCTCTGATTCCCCAACCTCTGATTCCCCATATCAGATTCCCCGCCTCTGTTTCCCCGCCTCTGATTCCCCACCTCTGATTCCCCAACACTGATTCCCCGCCTCTGATTCCCCAGCTCTGATTCACCACCTCTGATTCCCCGCGTCTGATTCCCCGCCTCTGATTCCCCATCTCTGATTCCCTATCTCTGATTCCCCAATTCTGATTCCCCGCCTTTGATTCCCTGCCTCTGATTCCCAACCTCTGATTCCCCACCTCTGATTCCCCATATCTGATTCCCCGCCTCTGTTTCCCCGCCTCTTATTCCCCGCCTCTGTTTCCCCATATCTGATTCCCGGCCACTCATTCCCCAGCTCTGATTCCCCGCCTCTGATTCCCCATATCTGATTCCCCGCCGCTGATTCCCCAACTCTGATAGCCCGCCTCTGATTCCCCAGCTCTGATTCCCCGCCTCTTATTCCCCGCGTCTGAATCCCTGCCTCTGATTCCCCGCCTCTGATTCCCCATCTCTGATTCACCACCTCTGATCCCCCGCCTCTCATTCCCCATGTCTGATCCACCGCCTCTGTTTCCCCATCTCTGATTCCCCGCCTCTGATTCCCCATATCTGATTCCCCGCCTCTGATTCGCCAACTCTGATTCCCCGCCTGTGATTCGCCAGCTATGATTCCCCGCCTCTGATTCCCCACGTCTGATTCCCTGCCTGTGATTCCCTGCCTCTTATTCCCCGCCTCTGATTCCCCGCATCTGATTCCCTGCCTCTGAATCCCCACCTCTGATTCCCTGCCTCTGATTCCCAACCTCTGATTCCCCTCCTCTGATTCCCCATATCTGATTCCCCGCCTCCATTTCCCTGCCTCTGATTCCCCGCCTCTGTTACCCCATATCTGATTCCCCGCCTCTGATTCCCCAACTCTGATTCTGCACATCTGATTCCCTGCCTCTTATTCCTCACCTCTAATTCCCGGCCTCTGATTCCCGTCCTCTGATTCCCCACCTCTGATTCTCCATATCTGATTCCCCGCCTCTGTTTCCCCGCCTCTGATTCCCCGCCTCTGTTTCCCCATATCTGATTCCCCGCCTCTGATTCCCCGCGTCTGATTCCCCGCCTCTGATTCCCCATCTCTGATTCCCTATCTCTGATTCCCCAATTCTGATTCCCCGCCTTTGATTCCCTGCCTCTGATTCCCAACCTCTGATTCCCCACCTCTGATTCCCCATATCTGATTCCCCGCCTCTGTTTCCCCGCCTCTTATTCCCCACCTCTGTTTCCCCATATCTGATTCCCGGCCTCTCATTCCCCAGCTCTGATTCCCCTCCTCTGATTCCCCATATCTGATTCCCCGCCGCTGATTCCCAAACTCTGAATCCCCAGCTCTGATTCCCCGCCTCTGATTCCCCGCGTCTGAATCCCTGCCTCTGATTCCCCGCCTCTGATTCCCCATCTCTGATTCACCACCTGTGATCCCCCGCCTCTGATTCCCCATGTCTGATTCACCGCCTCTGTTTCCCCACCTCTGATTCCCCGCCTCTGATTCCCCATATCTGATTCCCCGCCTCTGATTCCCCAACTCTGATTCCCCGCCTGTGATTCGCCAGCTATGATTCCCCGCCTCTGATTCCCCACGTCTGATTCCCTGCCTGTGATTCCCTGCCTCTTATTCCCCGCCTCTGATTCCCCGCATCTGATTCCCAACCTCTGATTCCCCTCCACTGATTCCCCATATCTGATTCCCCGCCTCCATTTCCCTGCCTCTGATTCCCCGCCTCTGTTACCCCATATCTGATTCCCCGCCTCTGATTCCCCAACTCTGATTCTGCACATCTGATTCCCTGCCTCTTATTCCCCACCTCTAATTCCCGGCCTCTGATTCCCGTCCTCTGATTCCCCACCTCTGATTCTCCATATCTGATTCCCCGCCTCTGTTTCCCCGCCTCTGATTCCCCGCCTCTGTTTCCCCATATCTGATTCCCCGCCTCTGATTCCCCGCGTCTGATTCCCCGCCTCTGATTCCCCATCTCTGATTCCCTATCTCTGATTCCCCAATTCTGATTCCCCGCCTTTGATTCCCTGCCTCTGATTCCCAACCTCTGATTCCCCACCTCTGATTCCCCATATCTGATTCCCCGCCTCTGTTTCCCCGCCTCTTATTCCCCACCTCTGTTTCCCCATATCTGATTCCCGGCCTCTCATTCCCCAGCTCTGATTCCCCTCCTCTGATTCCCCATATCTGATTCCCCGCCGCTGATTCCCAAACTCTGAATCCCCAGCTCTGATTCCCCGCCTCTGATTCCCCGCGTCTGAATCCCTGCCTCTGATTCCCCGCCTCTGATTCCCCATCTCTGATTCACCACCTGTGATCCCCCGCCTCTGATTCCCCATGTCTGATTCACCGCCTCTGTTTCCCCACCTCTGATTCCCCGCCTCTGATTCCCCATATCTGATTCCCCGCCTCTGATTCCCCAACTCTGATTCCCCGCCTGTGATTCGCCAGCTATGATTCCCCGCCTCTGATTCCCCACGTCTGATTCCCTGCCTGTGATTCCCTGCCTCTTATTCCCCGCCTCTGATTCCCCGCATCTGATTCCCAACCTCTGATTCCCCTCCTCTGATTCCCCATATCTGATTCCCCGCCTCCATTTCCCTGCCTCTGATTCCCCGCCTCTGTTACCCCATATCTGATTCCCCGCCTCTGATTCCCCAACTCTGATTCTGCACATCTGATTCCCTGCCTCTTATTCCCCACCTCAAATTCCCGGCCTCTGATTCCCAGCCTCTGATTCCCCACCTCTGATTCTCCATATCTGATTCGCCGCCTCTGTTTCCCCGCCTCTGATTCCCCGCCTCTGTTTCCCCATATCTAATTCCCCGCCTCTGATTCCCCAACTCTGATTCCCCGCCTCTGATTCCCCAGGTCTGATTCCCCGCCTCTGATTCCACGTGTTTGATTACCTGCCTCTGATTCCCCGCCTCTGCTTCCCCATCTCTGATTCACCGCCTTTGATTCGCCACCACTGATTCCCCATATGTGATTCCCCGCCTCTGTTTCCCCGCCTCTGATTCCCCGCCTCTGATTCCCCATATCTCATTCCCCGCCTCTGATTCCCCGCATCTGATTCCCTGCCTCTGAATCCCCACCTCTGATTCCCTGCCTCTGATTCCCCACCTCTGATTCCCGGCCTCTGATTCCCGGCCTCTGATTCCCGACCTCTCATTCCCGGCCTCTGATTCCCGGCCTCTGATTCCCCGCCTCTGATTCCCCGACTCTGATTCCCTGCCTCTGATTCCCCATCTCTGATTCTGCACATCTGATTCCCTGCCTCTTATTCCCCACCTCTGATTCCCGGCCTCTGATTCCCGGCCTCTGATTCCCGGCCTCTCATTCCCGGACTCTCATTCCCGGCCTCTCATTCCCGGCCTCTGATTCCCCGCCTCTGATTCCCCGCCTCTGTTTCCCTGCCTCTGATTCCCCTTCTCTGATTCCGCACATCTGATTCCCTGCCTGATTCCCTGCCTCTGATTCCCTGCCTCTGATTCCCTGCCTCTGATTCCCAACCTCTGATTCCCCACCTCTGATTCCCCATATCTGATTCCCCGCCTCTGTATCCCCGCCTCTGATTTCCCGCCTCTGTTTTCCCATATCTGATTCCCCGCCTCTGATTCCCCAACTTTGATTACCCACCTCTGATCCCCAGCTCTGATTCCCCGCCTCTGATTCCCCGTGTTTGGTTCCCTGCCTCTGATTCCCTGCCTCTGATTCCCAACCTCTGATTCCCCACCTCTGATTCCCCATATCTGATTCCCCGCCTCTGTTTCCCTGCCTCTGATTCCCCTCCTCTGTTTCCCCATATCTGATTCCCCGCCTTTGATTCGCCACCTCTGATTCCCCATATGTGATTCCCCGCCTCTGTTTCCCCGCCTCTGATTCCCCGCCTCTGATACCCCATATCTCATTCCCCGCCTCTGATTCCCCATATCTGATTCCCGGACTCTGATTCCCCACATCTGATTCCCGGCCTCTTATTCCCGGCATCTGATTCCCGGCCTCTGATTCCCGGCCTCTGATTCCCCGCTTCTGATTCTGATTCCCTGCCTCTGATTCCCCATCTCTGATTCCGCACATCTGAATCCCTGCCTCTGATTCCCCACTTCTGATTCCCCATATCTGATTCCCCGCCTCTGTTTCCCCGCCTCTGATTCCCCGCCTCTGTTTCCCCATATCTAATTCCCCGCCTCTGATTCCCCAACTCTGATTCCCCGCACTGATTCCCCAGCTCTGAATCCCCACCTCAGATTCCCCGCATCTGATTCCCTGCCTCTGAATCCCCACCTCTGATTCCCTGCCTCTGATTCCCAACCTCTGATTCCCCTCCTCTGATTCCCCATATCTGATTCCCCGCCTCCGTTTCCCTGCATCTGATTCCCCGCCTCTGTTTCCCCATATCTGATTCCCCGCCTCTGATTCCCCAACTCTGATTCCCCGCCTCTGATTCCCCAGCTCTGATTCCCCGCCTCTGATTCCCCGCGTCTGATTCCCAGCCTCTGATTCCCCATGTCTTATTCCCCACCTCTGATTCGCCATCTCTGATTCATCGCCTCTGATTCCCCACCTCTGATTCCCCATATCTGATTCCCCACCTATGTTTCCCCGCCTCTGATGCCCCGCCTCTGATTCCATGCCTCTGATTCCCAACCTCTGATTCCCCGCCTCTGTTTCCCTGCCTCTGATTCCCTGCCTCTGTTTCCTCATATCTGATTCCCCGCCTCTGATTCCCCAACACTGATTCCCCGCCTCTGATTCCCCAGGTCTGATTCACCACCTCTGATTCCCCGCGTCTGATTCCCCGCCTCTGATTCCCCATCTCTGATTCCCTATCTCTGATTCCCCAATTCTGATTCCCCGCCTTTGATTCCCTGCCTCTGATTCCCAACCTCTGATTCTCCACCTCTAATTCCCCATATCTGATTCCCCGCCTCTGTTTCCCCGCCTCTTATTCCCCGCCTCTGTTTCCCCATATCTGATTCCCGGCCTCTCATTCCCCAGCTCCGATTCCCCGCCTCTGATTCCCCATATCTGATTCCCCGCCGCTGATTCCCCAACTCTGATAGCCCGCCTCTGATTCCCCAGCTCTGATTCCCCGCCTCTGATTCCCCGCGTCTGAATCCCTGCCTCTGATTCCCCGCCTCTGATTCACCATCTCTGATTCACCACCTCTGATCCCCCGCCTCTGATTCCCCATGTCTGATTCACCGCCTCTGTTTCCCCACCTCTGATTCCCCGCCTCTGATTGCCCAGCTCTGATTCCCCGCATCTGATTCCCTGCCTCTGAATCCCCACCGCTATTCCCTGCCTCTGATTCCCAACCTCTGATTCCCCTCCTCTGATTCCCCATATCTGATTCCCCGCCTCCATTTCCCTGCCTCTGATTCCCCGCCTCTGTTACCCCATATCTGATTCCCCGCCTCTGATTCCCCAACTCTGATTCTGCACATCTGATTCCCTGCCTCTTATTCCCCACCTCTAATTCCCGGCCTCTGATTCCCGGCCTCTGATTCCCCACCTCTGATTCTCCATATCTGATTCCCCGCCTCTGTTTCCCCGCCTCTGATTCCCCACCTCTGTTTCCCCATATCTGATTCCCCGCATCTGATTCCCCACGTCTGATTCCCTGCCTGTGATTCCCTGCCTCTTATTCCCCGCCTCTGATACCCCGCATCTGATTCCCTGCCTCTGAATCCCCACCTTGATTCCCTGCCTCTGATTCCCAACCTCTGATTCCCCTCCTCTGATTCCCCAGGTCTGATTCCCCGCCTCTGATTCCACGTGTTTGATTACCTGCCTCTGATTCCCCGCCTCTGCTTCCCCATCTCTGATTCACCGCCTTTGATTCGCCACCTCTGATTCCCCATATGTGATTCCCCTCCTCTGTTTCCCCGCCTCTGATTCCCCGCCTCTGATTCCCCATATCTCATTCCCCGCCTCTGATTCCCCGCATCTGATTCCCTGCCTCTGAATCCCCACCTCTGATTCCCTGCCTCTGATTCCCAACCTCTGATTCCCCTCCTCTGATTCCCCATATCTGATTCCCCGCCTCCGTTTCCCTGCCTCTGATTAACCGCCTCTGTTTCCCCATATCTGATTCCCCGCCTCTGATTCCCCAACTCTGATTCCCCGCCTCTGATTCCCCAGCTCTGATTCCCCGCCTCTGATTCCCCGCGTCTGATTCCCAGCCTCTGATTCCCCATGTCTGATTTCCTGCCTCTGATTCACCATCTCTGATTCATCGCCTCTGATTCCCCACCTCTGATTCCCCATATCTGATTCATCGCCTCTGATTCCCAGCCTCTGATTCCCCATGTCTTATTCCCCACCTCTGATTCACCATCTCTGATTCATCGCCTCTGATTCCCCACCTCTGATTCCCCATATCTGATTCCCCACCTATGTTTCCCCGCCTCTGATGCCCCGCCTCTGATTCCATGCCTCTGATTCCCAACCTCTGATTCCCCGCCTCTGTTTCCCCGCCTCTGATTCCCCGCCTCTGATTCCCCAACACTGATTCCCCGCCTCTGATTCCCCAGGTCTGATTCACCACCTCTGATTCCCCGCGTCTGATTCCCCGCCTCTGATTCCCCATCTCTGATTCCCTATCTCTGATTCCCCAATTCTGATTCCCCGCCTTTGATTCCCTGCCTCTGATTCCCAACCTCTGATTCTCCACCTCTAATTCCCCATATCTGATTCCCCGCCTCTGTTTCCCCGCCTCTTATTCCCCGCCTCTGTTTCCCCATATCTGATTCCCGGCCTCTCATTCCCCAGCTCCGATTCCCCGCCTCTGATTCCCCATATCTGATTCCCCGCCGCTGATTCCCCAACTCTGATAGCCCGCCTCTGATTCCCCAGCTCTGATTCCCCGCCTCTGATTCCCCGCGTCTGAATCCCTGCCTCTGATTCCCCGCCTCTGATTCACCATCTCTGATTCACCACCTCTGATCCCCCGCCTCTGATTCCCCATGTCTGATTCACCGCCTCTGTTTCCCCACCTCTGATTCCCCGCCTCTGATTCCCCAGCTCTGATTCCCCGCATCTGATTCCCTGCCTCTGAATCCCCACCGCTATTCCCTGCCTCTGATTCCCAACCCCTGATTCCCCTCCTCTGATTCCCCATATCTGATTCCCCGCCTCCATTTCCCTGCCTCTGATTCCCCGCCTCTGTTACCCCATATCTGATTCCCCGCCTCTGATTCCCCAACTCTGATTCTGCACATCTGATTCCCTGCCTCTTATTCCCCACCTCTAATTCCCGGCCTCTGATTCCCGGCCTCTGATTCCCCACCTCTGATTCTCCATATCTGATTCCCCGCCTCTGTTTCCCCGCCTCTGATTCCCCACCTCTGTTTCCCCATATCTGATTCCCCGCATCTGATTCCCCACGTCTGATTCCCTGCCTGTGATTCCCTGCCTCTTATTCCCCGCCTCTGATTCCCCGCATCTGATTCCCTGCCTCTGAATCCCCACCTTGATTCCCTGCCTCTGATTCCCAACCACTGATTCCCCTCCTCTGATTCCCCATATCTGATTCCCCACCTCCATTTCCCTGCCTCTGATTCCCCGCCTCTGTTACCCAATATCTGATTCCCCGCCTCTGATTCCCCAACTCTGTTTCTGCACATCTGATTCCCTGCCTCTTATTCCCCACCTCTAATTCCCGGACTCTGATTCCCGGCCTCTGATACCCTACCTCTGATTCTCCATATCTGATTCCCCGCCTCTGTTTCCCCGCCTCTGATTCCCCGCCTCTGTTTCCCCATATCTGATTCCCCGCCTCTGATTCCCCAACTCTGATTCCCCGCCTCTGATTCCCCAGGTCTGATTCCCCGCCTCTGATTCCACGTGTTTGATTACCTGCCTCTGATTCCCCGCCTCTGCTTCCCCATCTCTGATTCACCGCCTTTGATTCGCCACCTCTGATTCCCCATATGTGATTCCCCTCCTCTGTTTCCCCGCCTCTGATTCCCCGCCTCTGATTCCCCATATCTCATTCCCCGCCTCTGATTCCCCGCATCTGATTCCCTGCCTCTGAATCCCCACCTCTGATTCCCTGCCTCTGATTCCCAACCTCTGATTCCCCTCCTCTGATTCCCCATATCTGATTCCCCGCCTCCGTTTCCCTGCCTCTGATTAACCGCCTCTGTTTCCCCATATCTGATTCCCCGCCTCTGATTCCCCAACTCTGATTCCCCGCCTCTGATTCCCCAGCTCTGATTCCCCGCCTCTGATTCCCCGCGTCTGATTCCCAGCCTCTGATTCCCCATGTCTGATTTCCTGCCTCTGATTCCCCGCCTCTGATTCGCCATCTCTGATTCATCGCCTCTGATTCCCAGCCTCTGATTCCCCATGTCTTATTCCCCACCTCTGATTCGCCATCTCTGATTCATCGCCTCTGATTCCCCACCTCTGATTCCCCATATCTGATTCCCCACCTATGTTTCCCCGCCTCTGATGCCCCGCCTCTGATTCCATGCCTCTGATTCCCAACCTCTGATTCCCCGCCTCTGTTTCCCCGCCTCTGATTCCCTGCCTCTGTTTCCTCATATCTGATTCCCCGCCTCTGATTCCCCAACACTGATTCCCCGCCTCTGATTCCCCAGGTCTGATTCACCACCTCTGATTCCCCGCGTCTGATTCCCCGCCTCTGATTCCCCATCTCTGATTCCCTATCTCTGATTCCCCAATTCTGATTCCCCGCCTTTGATTCCCTGCCTCTGATTCCCAACCTCTGATTCTCCACCTCTAATTCCCCATATCTGATTCCCCGCCTCTGTTTCCCCGCCTCTTATTCCCCGCCTCTGTTTCCCCATATCTGATTCCCGGCCTCTCATTCCCCAGCTCCGATTCCCCGCCTCTGATTCCCCATATCTGATTCCCCGCCGCTGATTCCCCAACTCTGATAGCCCGCCTCTGATTCCCCAGCTCTGATTCCCCGCCTCTGATTCCCCGCGTCTGAATCCCTGCCTCTGATTCCCCGCCTCTGATTCACCATCTCTGATTCACCACCTCTGATCCCCCGCCTCTGATTCCCCATGTCTGATTCACAGCCTCTGTTTCCCCACCTCTGATTCCCCGCTTCTGATTCCCCAGCTCTGATTCCCCGCATCTGATTCCCTGCCTCTGAATCCCCACCGCTATTCCCTGCCTCTGATTCCCAACCTCTGATTCCCCTCCTCTGATTCCCCATATCTGATTCCCCGCCTCCATTTCCCTGCCTCTGATTCCCCGCCTCTGTTACCCCATATCTGATTCCCCGCCTCTGATTCCCCAACTCTGATTCTGCACATCTGATTCCCTGCCTCTTATTCCCCACCTCTAATTCCCGGCCTCTGATTCCCGGCCTCTGATTCCCCACCTCTGATTCTCCATATCTGATTCCCCGCCTCTGTTTCCCCACCTCTGATTCCCCACCTCTGTTTCCCAATATCTGATTCCCCGCATCTGATTCCCCACGTCTGATTCCCTGCCTGTGATTCCCTGCCTCTTATTCCCCGCCTCTGATTCCCCGCATCTGATTCCCTGCCTCTGAATCCCTACCTTGATTCCCTGCCTCTGATTCCCAACCTCTGATTCCCCTCCTCTGATTCCCCATATCTGATTCCCCACCTCCATTTCCCTGCCTCTGATTCCCCGCCTCTGTTACCCAATATCTGATTCCCCGCCTCTGATTCCCCAACTCTGTTTCTGCACATCTGATTCCCTGCCTCTTATTCCCCACCTCTAATTCCCGGCCTCTGATTCCCGGCCTCTGATACCCTACCTCTGATTCTCCATATCTGATTCCCCGCCTCTGTTACCCCGCCTCTGATTCCCCGCCTCTGTTTCCCCATATCTGATTCCCCGCCTCTGATTCCCCAACTCTGATTCCCCGCCTCTGATTCCCCAGGTCTGATTCCCCGCCTCTGATTCCACGTGTTTGATTACCTGCCTCTGATTCCCCGCCTCTGCTTCCCCATCTCTGATTCACCGCCTTTGATTCGCCACCTCTGATTCCCCATATGTGATTCCCCTCCTCTGTTTCCCCGCCTCTGATTCCCCGCCTCTGATTCCCCATATCTCATTCCCCGCCTCTGATTCCCCGCATCTGATTCCCTGCCTCTGAATCCCCACCTCTGATTCCCTGCCTCTGATTCCCAACCTCTGATTCCCCTCCTCTGATTCCCCATATCTGATTCCCCGCCTCCGTTTCCCTGCCTCTGATTAACCGCCTCTGTTTCCCCATATCTGATTCCCCGCCTCTGATTCCCCAACTCTGATTCCCCGCCTCTGATTCCCCAGCTCTGATTCCCCACCTCTGATTCCCCGCGTCTGATTCCCAGCCTCTGATTCCCCATGTCTGATTTCCTGCCTCTGATTCCCCGCCTCTGATTCGCCATCTCTGATTCATCGCCTCTGATTCCCCACCTCTGATTCCCCATATCTTATTCCCCACGTATGTTTCCCCGCCTCTGATTCCCCGCCTCTGATTCCCCATCTCTGATTCCCGGACTCTGATTCCCCACCTCTGATTCCCTATCTCTGATTCCACACATCCGATTCCCTGCCTCTGATTCCCCGCCTCTGATGCCCCGCCTCTGATTCCCAATCTCTGATTCCCCTCCTCTGATTCCCAATATCTGATTCCCCGCCTCCGTTTCCCTGCCTCTGATTCCCCGCCTCTGTTTCCCCATATCTGATTCCCCGCCTCTGATTCCCCAACTCTGATTCCCCGCCTCTGATTCCCCAGCTCTGATTCCCCGCCTCTGATTCCCCGCGTCTGATTCCCAGCCTCTGATTCCCCATGTCTGATTTCCTGCCTCTGATTCCCTGCCTCTGATTCGCCATCTCTGATTCATCCCCTCTGATTCCCCACCTCTGATTCCCCATATCTTATTCCCCACCTATGTTTCCCCGCCTCTGATTCCCCGCCTCTGATTCCCCATCTCTGATTCCCAGACTCTGATTCCCCTCCTCTGATTCCCTATCTCTGATTCTGCACATCCGATTCCCTGCCTCTGATTCCCCGCCTCTGATTCCCCACCTCTGATTCCCCACCTCTGATTCCCCATATCTGATTCCCCGCCTCTGTTTCCCCGCCTCTGATTCCCTGCCTCTGATTCCCCATCTCTGATTCCCTATCTCTGATTCCCCAATTCTGATTCCCCGCCTTTGATTCCCTGCCTCTGATTCCCAACCTCTGATTCCCCACCTCTGATATCCCATATCTGATTCCCCGCCTCTGTTTCCCCGCCTCTTATTCCCCGCCTCTGTTTCCCCATATCTGATACCCGGCCTCTCATTCCCCAGCTCTGATTCCCCGCCTCTGATTCCCCATATCTGATTCCCCGCCGCTGATTCCCCAACTCAGATAGCCCACCTCTGATTCCCCAGCTCTGATTCCCCGCCTCTGATTCCCCGCGTCTGAATCCCTGCCTCTGATTCCCCGCCTCTGATTCCCCATCTCTGATTCACCACCTCTGATCCCCCGCCTCTGATTCCCCATGTCTGATTCACCGCCTCTGTTTCCCCATCTCTGATTCCCCGCCTCTGATTCCCCATATCTGATTCCCCGCCTCTGATTCCCCAACTCTGATTCGCCGCCTGTGATTCGCCAGCTATGATTCCCCACGTCTGATTCCCTGCCTGTGATTCCCTGCCTCTTATTCCCCGCCTCTGATTCCCCGCATCTGATTCCCTGCCTCTGAATCCCCACCTCTGATTCCCTGCCTCTGATTCCCAACCTCTTATTCCCCTCGTCTGATTCCCCATATCTGATTCCCCACCTCCATTTCCCTGCCTCTGATTCCCCGCCTCTGTTACCCAATATCTGATTCCCCGCCTCTGATTCCCCAACTCTGATTCTGCACATCTGATTCCCTGCCTCTTATTCCCCACCTCTAATTCCCGGCCTCTGATTCCCGGCCTCTGATTCCCCACCTCTGATTCTCCATATCTGATTCCCCGCCTCTGTTTCCCCGCCTCTGATTCCCCGCCTCTGTTTCCCCATATCTGATTCACCGCCTTTGATTCGCCACCTCTGATTACCCATATGTGATTCCCCTCCTCTGTTTCCCCGCCTCTGATTCCCCGCCTCTGATTCCCCATATCTCATTCCCCGCCTCTGATTCCCCGCATCTGATTCCCTGCCTCTGAATCCCCACCTCTGATTCCCTGCCTCTGATTCCCAACCTCTGATTCCCCTCCTCTGATTCCCCATATCTGATTCCTCGCCTCCGTTTCCCTGCCTCTGATTAACCGCCTCTGTTTCCCCATATCTGATTCCGCGCCTCTGATTCCCCAACTCTGATTCCCCGCCTCTGATTCCCCAGCTCTGATTCCCCGCCTCTGTTTCCCCGCGTCTGATTCCCAGCCTCTGATTGCCCATGTCTGATTTCCTGCCTCTGATTCCCCGCCTCTGATTCGCCATCTCTGATTCATCGCCTCTGATTCCCCACCTCTGATTCCCCATATCTTATTCCCCACCTATGTTTCCCCGCCTCTGATTCCCCGCCTCTGATTCCCCATCTCTGATTCCCGGACTCTGATTCCCCACCTCTGATTCCCTATCTCTGATTCCGCACATCCGATTCCCTGCCTCTGATTCCCCGCCTCTGATGCCCCGCCTCTGATTCCCAACCTCTGATTCCCCTCCTCTGATTCCCCATATCTGATTCCCCGCCTCCGTTTCCCTGCCTCTGATTCCCCGCCTCTGTTTCCCCATATCTGATTCCCCTCCTCTGATTCCCCAACTCTGATTCCCCGCCTCTGATTCCCCAGCTCTGATTCCCCGCCTCTGATTCCCCGCGTCTGATTCCCAGCCTCTGATTCCCCATGTCTTATTCCCCGCCTCTGATTCCCCGCCTCTGATTCGCCATCTCTGATTCATCGCCTCTGATTCCCCACCTCTGATTCCCCATATCTGATTCCCACCTATGTTTCCCCGCCTCTGATGCCCCGCCTCTGATTCCATGCCTCTGATTCCCAACCTCTGATTCCCCACCTCTGATTCCCCATATCTGATTCCCCGCCTCTGTTTCCCCGCCTCTGATTCCCTGCCTCTGTTTCCTCATATCTGATTCCCCGCCTCTGATTCCCCAACACTGATTCCCCTCCTCTGATACCCCAGCTCTGATTCACCACCTCTGATTCCCCGCGTCTGATTCCCCGCCTCTGATTCCCCATCTCTGATTCCCTATCTCTGATTCCCCAATTCTGATTCCCCGCCTTTGATTCCCTGCCTCTGATTCCCAACCTCTGATTCCCCACCTCTGATTCCCCAGCTCTGATTCCCCGCCTCTGATTCCCCGCGTCTGAATCCCTGCCTCTGATTCCCCGCCTCTGATTCCCCATCTCTGATTCACCACCTCTGATCCCCCGCCTCTGATTCCCCATGTCTGATTCACCGCCTCTGTTTCCCCACCTCTGATTCCCCGCCTCTGATTCCCCATATCTGATTCCCCGCCTCTGACTCCCTGACTCTGTTTCCCCGCCTCTGATTCCCCGCCTCTGATTCCCCATATCTCATTCCCCGCCTCTGATTCCCCGCATCTGATTCCCTGCCTCTGAATCCCCACCTCTGATTCCCTGCCTCTGATTCCCAACCTCTGATTCCCCTCCTCTGATTCCCCATATCTGATTCCCCGCCTCCGTTTCCCTGCCTCTGATTGCCCGCCTCTGTTTCCCCATATCTGATTCCCCGCCTCTGATTCCCCAACTCTGATTCCCCGCCTCTGATTCCCCAGCTCTGATTCCCCGCCTCTGATTCCCCGCGTCTGATTCCCAGCCTCTGATTCCCCATGTCTGATTTCCTGCCTCTGATTCCCCGCCTCTGATTCGCCATCTCTGATTCATCCCCTCTGATTCCCCACCTCTGATTCCCCATATCTTATTCCCCACCTATGTTTCCCCGCCTCTGATTCCCCGCCTCTGATTCCCCATCTCTGATTCCCAGACTCTGATTCCCCACCTCTGATTCCCTATCTCTGATTCTGCACATCCGATTCCCTGCCTCTGATTCCCCGCCTCTGATTCCCCACCTCTGATTCCCCACCTCTGATTCCCCATATCTGATTCCCCGCCTCTGTTTCCCCGCCTCTGATTCCCTGCCTCTGTTTCCTCATATCTGATTCCCCGCCTCTGATTCCCCAACACTGATTCCCCGCCTCTGATTCCCCAGCTCTGATTCACCACCTCTGATTCCCCACGTCTGATTCCCCGCTTATGATTCCCGGCCTCTTATTCCCCACCTCTGATTCCCGGCCTCTGATTCCCGGCCTCTGATTCCCGACCTCTCATTCCCGGCCTCTGATTCCCGGCCTCTGATACCCCGGCTCTGATTCCCCGCCTCTGATTCCCTGCCTCTGATTCCCCATCTCTGATTCCGCACATCTGATTCCCTGCCTCTGATTCCCCGCCTCTGATTCCCTGCCTCTGATTCCCTGCCTCTGATTCCCAACCTCTGATTCCCCACCTCTGATTCCCCATATCTGATTCCCCGCCTCCGTTTCCCTGCCTCTGATTCCCCGCCTCTGTTTCCCCATATCTGATTCCCCTCCTCTGATTCCCCAACTCTGATTCCCTGCCTCTGATTCCCCAGCTCTGATTCCCCGCCTCTGATTCCCCGCGTCTGATTCCCAGCCTCTGATTCCCTGCCTCTGATTCCCAACCTCTGATTCCCCACCTCTGATTCCCCATATCTGATTCCCCGCCTCTGTTTCCCCGCCTCTGATTCCCCGCCTCTGTTTCCCAATATCTGATTCCCCGCCTTTGATTCGCCACCTCTGATTCCCCATATGTGATTCCCCGCCTCTGTTTCCCCGCATCTGATTCCCCGCCTCTGATTCCCCATATCTCATTCCCCGCCTCTGATTCCCCATATCTGATTCCCGGACTCTGATTCCCCACCTCTGATTCCCGGCCTCTTTTTCCCGGCATCTGATTCCCGGCATCTGATTCCCGGACTCTGATTCCCGGCCTCTGATTCCCAGCTTCCGATTCTGATTCCCTGCCTCTGATTCCCCATCTCTGATTCCGCACATCTGATTCCCTGCCTCTGATTCCCCACTTCTGATTCCCCATATCTGATTCCCCGCCTCTGTTTCCCCGCCTCTGATTCCCCGCCTCTGTTTCCCCATATCTAATTCCCAGCCTCTGATTCCCCAACTCTGATTCCCCGCACTGATTCCCCAGCTCTGAATCCCCGCCTCAGATTCCCCGCATCTGATTCCCTGCCTCTGAATCCCCACCTCTGATTCCCTGCCTCTGATTCCCAACCTCTGATTCCCCTCCTCTGATTCCCCATATCTGATTCCCCGCCTCCGTTTCCCTGCCTCTGATTCCCCGCCTCTGTTTCCCCATATCTGATTCCCCGCCTCTGATTCCCCAACTCTGATTCCCCGCCTCTGATTCCCCAGCTCTGATTCCCCGCCTCTGATTCCCCGCGTCTGATTCCCAGCCTCTGATTCCCCATGTCTTATTTCCCGCCTCTGATTCCCCGCCTCTGATTCGCCATCTCTGATTCATCGCCTCTGATTCCCCAGCTCTGATTCCCCATATCTGATTCCCCACCTATGTTTCCCCGCCTCTGATGCCCCGCCTCTGATTCCATGCCTCTGATTCCCAACCTCTGATTCCCCAACCTCTGATTCCCCAACCTCTGATTCCCCATATCAGATTCCCCGCCTCTGTTTCCCCGCCTCTGATTCCCCGCCTCTGATTCCCCAACACTGATTCCCCGCCTCTGATTCCCCAGCTCTGATTCACCACCTCTGATTCCCCGCGTCTGATTCCCCGCCTCTGATTCCCCATCTCTGATTCCCTATCTCTGATTCCCCAATTCTGATTCCCCGCCTTTGATTCCCTGCCTCTGATTCCCAACCTCTGATTCCCCACCTCTGATTCCCCATATCTGATTCCCCGCCTCTGTTTCCCCGCCTCTTATTCCCCGCCTCTGTTTCCCCATATCTGATTCCCGGCCACTCATTCCCCAGCTCTGATTCCCCGCCTCTGATTCCCCATATCTGATTCCCCGCCGCTGATTCCCCAACTCTGATAGCCCGCCTCTGATTCCCCAGCTCTGATTCCCCGCCTCTTATTCCCCGCGTCTGAATCCCTGCCTCTGATTCCCCGCCTCTGATTCCCCATCTCTGATTCACCACCTCTGATCCCCCGCCTCTCATTCCCCATTTCTGATCCACCGCCTCTGTTTCCCCATCTCTGATTCCCCGCCTCTGATTCCCCATATCTGATTCCCCGCCTCTGATTCGCCAACTCTGATTCCCCGCCTGTGATTCGCCAGCTATGATTCCCCGCCTCTGATTCCCCACGTCTGATTCCCTGCCTGTGATTCCCTGCCTCTTATTCCCCGCCTCTGATTCCCCGCATCTGATTCCCTGCCTCTGAATCCCCACCTCTGATTCCCTGCCTCTGATTCCCAACCTCTGATTCCCCTCCTCTGATTCCCCATATCTGATTCCCCGCCTCCATTTCCCTGCCTCTGATTCCCCGCCTCTGTTACCCCATATCTGATTCCCCGCCTCTGATTCCCCAACTCTGATTCTGCACATCTGATTCCCTGCCTCTTATTCCCCACCTCTAATTCCCGGCCTCTGATTCCCGTCCTCTGATTCCCCACCTCTGATTCTCCATATCTGATTCCCCGCCTCTGTTTCCCCGCCTCTGATTCCCCGCCTCTGTTTCCCCATATCTGATTCCCCGCCTCTGATTCCCCGCGTCTGATTCCCCGCCTCTGATTCCCCATCTCTGAATCCCTATCTCTGATTCCCCAATTCTGATTCCCCGCCTTTGATTCCCTGCCTCTGATTCCCAACCTCTGATTCCCCACTTCTGATTCCCCATATCTGATTCCCCGCCTCTGTTTCCCCGCCTCTTATTCCCCACCTCTGTTTCCCCATATCTGATTCCCGGCCTCTCATTCCCCAGCTCTGATTCCCCTCCTCTGATTCCCCATATCTGATTCCCCGCCGCTGATTCCCAAACTCTGAATCCCCAGCTCTGATTCCCCGCCTCTGATTCCCCGCGTCTGAATCCCTGCCTCTGATTCCCCGCCTCTGATTCCCCATCTCTGATTCACCACCTGTGATCCCCCGCCTCTGATTCCCCATGTCTGATTCACCGCCTCTGTTTCCCCACCTCTGATTCCCCGCCTCTGATTCCCCATATCTGATTCCCCGCCTCTGATTCCCCAACTCTGATTCCCCGCCTGTGATTCGCCAGCTATGATTCCCCGCCTCTGATTCCCCACGTCTGATTCCCTGCCTGTGATTCCCTGCCTCTTATTCCCCGCCTCTGATTCCCCGCATCTGATTCCCAACCTCTGATTCCCCTCCTCTGATTCCCCATATCTGATTCCCCGCCTCCATTTCCCTGCCTCTGATTCCCCGCCTCTGTTACCCCATATCTGATTCCCCGCCTCTGATTCCCCAACTCTGATTCTGCACATCTGATTCCCTGCCTCTTATTCCCCACCTCTAATTCCCGGCCTCTGATTCCCGTCCTCTGATTCCCCACCTCTGATTCTCCATATCTGATTCCCCGCCTCTGTTTCCCCGCCTCTGATTCCCCGCCTCTGTTTCCCCATATCTGATTCCCCGCCTCTGATTCCCCGCGTCTGATTCCCCGCCTCTGATTCCCCATCTCTGATTCCCTATCTCTGATTCCCCAATTCTGATTCCCCGCCTTTGATTCCCTGCCTCTGATTCCCAACCTCTGATTCCCCACCTCTGATTCCCCATATCTGATTCCCCGCCTCTGTTTCCCCGCCTCTTATTCCCCACCTCTGTTTCCCCATATCTGATTCCCGGCCTCTCATTCCCCAGCTCTGATTCCCCTCCTCTGATTCCCCATATCTGATTCCCCGCCGCTGATTCCCAAACTCTGAATCCCCAGCTCTGATTCCCCGCCTCTGATTCCCCGCGTCTGAATCACTGCCTCTGATTCCCCGCCTCTGATTCCCCATCTCTGATTCACCACCTGTGATCCCCCGCCTCTGATTCCCCATGTCTGATTCACCGCCTCTGTTTCCCCACCTCTGATTCCCCGCCTCTGATTCCCCATATCTGATTCCCCGCCTCTGATTCCCCAACTCTGATTCCCCGCCTGTGATTCGCCAGCTATGATTCCCCGCCTCTGATTCCCCACGTCTGATTCCCTGCCTGTGATTCCCTGCCTCTTATTCCCCGCCTCTGATTCCCCGCATCTGATTCCCAACCTCTGATTCCCCTCCTCTGATTCCCCATATCTGATTCCCCGCCTCCATTTCCCTGCCTCTGATTCCCCGCCTCTGTTACCCCATATCTGATTCCCCACCTCTGATTCCCCAACTCTGATTCTGCACATCTGATTCCCTGCCTCTTATTCCCCACCTCAAATTCCCGGCCTCTGATTCCCAGCCTCTGATTCCCCACCTCTGATTCTCCATATCTGATTCGCCGCCTCTGTTTCCCCGCCTCTGATTCCCCGCCTCTGTTTCCCCATATCTAATTCCCCGCCTCTGATTCCCCAACTCTGATTCCCCGCCTCTGATTCCCCAGGTCTGATTCCCCGCCTCTGATTCCACGTGTTTGATTACCTGCCTCTGATTCCCCGCCTCTGCTTCCCCATCTCTGATTCACCGCCTTTGATTCGCCACCACTGATTCCCCATATGTGATTCCCCGCCTCTGTTTCCCCGCCTCTGATTCCCCGCCTCTGATTCCCCATATCTCATTCCCCGCCTCTGATTCCCCGCATCTGATTCCCTGCCTCTGAATCCCCACCTCTGATTCCCTGCCTCTGATTCCCCACCTCTGATTCCCGGCCTCTGATTCCCGGCCTCTGATTCCCGACCTCTCATTCCCGGCCTCTGATTCCCGGCCTCTGATTCCCCGCCTCTGATTCCCCGACTCTGATTCCCTGCCTCTGATTCCCCATCTCTGATTCTGCACATCTGATTCCCTGCCTCTTATTCCCCACCTCTGATTCCCGGCCTCTGATTCCCGGCCTCTGATTCCCGGCCTCTCATTCCCGGACTCTCATTCCCGGCCTCTCATTCCCGGCCTCTGATTCCCCGCCTCTGATTCCCCGCCTCTGTTTCCCTGCCTCTGATTCCCCTTCTCTGATTCCGCACATCTGATTCCCTGCCTGATTCCCTGCCTCTGATTCCCTGCCTCTGATTCCCTGCCTCTGATTCCCAACCTCTGATTCCCCACCTCTGATTCCCCATATCTGATTCCCCGCCTCTGTATCCCCGCCTCTGATTTCCCGCCTCTGTTTCCCCATATCTGATTCCCCGCCTCTGATTCCCCAACTTTGATTACCCACCTCTGATCCCCAGCTCTGATTCCCCGCCTCTGATTCCCCGTGTTTGATTCCCTGCCTCTGATTCCCTGCCTCTGATTCCCAACCTCTGATTCCCCACCTCTGATTCCCCATATCTGATTCCCCGCCTCTGTTTCCCTGCCTCTGATTCCCCTCCTCTGTTTCCCCATATCTGATTCCCCGCCTTTGATTCGCCACCTCTGATTCCCCATATGTGATTCCCCGCCTCTGTTTCCCCGCCTCTGATTCCCCGCCTCTGATACCCCATATCTCATTCCCCGCCTCTGATTCCCCATATCTGATTCCCGGACTCTGATTCCCCACATCTGATTCCCGGCCTCTTATTCCCGGCATCTGATTCCCGGCCTCTGATTCCCGGCCTCTGATTCCCCGCTTCTGATTCTGATTCCCTGCCTCTGATTCCCCATCTCTGATTCCGCACATCTGAATCCCTGCCTCTGATTCCCCACTTCTGATTCCCCATATCTGATTCCCCGCCTCTGTTTCCCCGCCTCTGATTCCCCGCCTCTGTTTCCCCATATCTAATTCCCCGCCTCTGATTCCCCAACTCTGATTCCCCGCACTGATTCCCCAGCTCTGAATCCCCACCTCAGATTCCCCGCATCTGATTCCCTGCCTCTGAATCCCCACCTCTGATTCCCTGCCTCTGATTCCCAACCTCTGATTCCCCTCCTCTGATTCCCCATATCTGATTCCCCGCCTCCGTTTCCCTGCATCTGATTCCCCGCCTCTGTTTCCCCATATCTGATTCCCCGCCTCTGATTCCCCAACTCTGATTCCCCGCCTCTGATTCCCCAGCTCTGATTCCCCGCCTCTGATTCCCCGCGTCTGATTCCCAGCCTCTGATTCCCCATGTCTTATTCCCCACCTCTGATTCGCCATCTCTGATTCATCGCCTCTGATTCCCCACCTCTGATTCCCCATATCTGATTCCCCACCTATGTTTCCCCGCCTCTGATGCCCCGCCTCTGATTCCATGCCTCTGATTCCCAACCTCTGATTCCCCGCCTCTGTTTCCCCGCCTCTGATTCCCTGCCTCTGTTTCCTCATATCTGATTCCCCGCCTCTGATTCCCCAACACTGATTCCCCGCCTCTGATTCCCCAGGTCTGATTCACCACCTCTGATTCCCCGCGTCTGATTTCCCGCCTCTGATTCCCCATCTCTGATTCCCTATCTCTGATTCCACAATTCTGATTCCCCGCCTTTGATTCCCTGCCTCTGATTCCCAACCTCTGATTCTCCACCTCTAATTCCCCATATCTGATTCCCCGCCTCTGTTTCCCCGCCTCTTATTCCCCGCCTCTGTTTCCCCATATCTGATTCCCGGCCTCTCATTCCCCAGCTCCGATTCCCCGCCTCTGATTCCCCATATCTGATTCCCCGCCGCTGATTCCCCAACTCTGATAGACCGCCTCTGATTCCCCAGCTCTGATTCCCCGCCTCTGATTCCCCGCGTCTGAATCCCTGCCTCTGATTCCCCGCCTCTGATTCACCATCTCTGATTCACCACCTCTGATCCCCCGCCTCTGATTCCCCATGTCTGATTCACCGCCTCTGTTTCCCCAACTCTGATTCCCCGCCTCTGATTCCCCAGCTCTGATTCCCCGCATCTGATTCCCTGCCTCTGAATCCCCACCGCTATTCCCTGCCTCTGATTCCCAACCTCTGATTCCCCTCCTCTGATTCCCCATATCTGATTCCCCGCCTCCATTTCCCTGCCTCTGATTCCCCGCCTCTGTTACCCCATATCTGATTCCCCGCCTCTGATTCCCCAACTCTGATTCTGCACATCTGATTCCCTGCCTCTTATTCCCCACCTCTAATTCCCGGCCTCTGATTCCCGGCCTCTGATTCCCCACCTCTGATTCTCCATATCTGATTCCCCGCCTCTGTTTCCCCGCCTCTGATTCCCCACCTCTGTTTCCCCATATCTGATTCCCCGCATCTGATTCCCCACGTCTGATTCCCTGCCTGTGATTCCCTGCCTCTTATTCCCCGCCTCTGATTCCCCGCATCTGATTCCCTGCCTCTGAATCCCCACCTTGATTCCCTGCCTCTGATTCCCAACCTCTGATTCCCCTCCTCTGATTCCCCATATCTGATTCCCCACCTCCATTTCCCTGCCTCTGATTCCCCGCCTCTGTTACCCAATATCTGATTCCCCGCCTCTGATTCCCCAACTCTGTTTCTGCACATCTGATTCCCTGCCTCTTATTCCCCACCTCTAATTCCCGGCCTCTGATTCCCGGCCTCTGATACCCTACCTCTGATTCTCCATATCTGATTCCCCGCCTCTGTTTCCCCGCCTCTGATTCCCCGCCTCTGTTTCCCCATATCTGATTCCCCGCCTCTGATTCCCCAACTCTGATTCCCCGCCTCTGATTCCCCAGGTCTGATTCCCCGCCTCTGAATCCACGTGTTTGATTACCTGCCTCTGATTCCCCGCCTCTGCTTCCCCATCTCTGATTCACCGCCTTTGATTCGCCACCTCTGATTCCCCATATGTGATTCCCCTCCTCTGTTTCCCCGCCTCTGATTCCCCACCTCTGATTCCCCATATCTCATTCCCCGCCTCTGATTCCCCGCATCTGATTCCCTGCCTCTGAATCCCCACCTCTGATTCCCTGCCTCTGATTCCCAACCTCTGATTCCCCTCCTCTGATTCCCCATATCTGATTCCCCGCCTCCGTTTCCCTGCCTCTGATTAACCGCCTCTGTTTCCCCATATCTGATTCCCCGCCTCTGATTCCCCAACTCTGATTCCCCGCCTCTGATTCCCCAGCTCTGATTCCCCGCCTCTGATTCCCCGCGTCTGATTCCCAGCCTCTGATTCCCCATGTCTGATTTCCTGCCTCTGATTCCCCGCCTCTGATTCGCCATCTCTGATTCATCGCCTCTGATTCCCAGCCTCTGATTCCCCATGTCTTATTCCCCACCTCTGATTCGCCATCTCTGATTCATCGCCTCTGATTCCCCACCTCTGATTCCCCATATCTGATTCCCCACCTATGTTTCCCCGCCTCTGATGCCCCGCCTCTGATTCCATGCCTCTGATTCCCAACCTCTGATTCCCCGCCTCTGTTTCCCCGCCTCTGATTCCCTGCCTCTGTTTCCTCATATCTGATTCCCCGCCTCTGATTCCCCAACACTGATTCCCCGCCTCTGATTCCCCAGGTCTGATTCACCACCTCTGATTCCCCGCGTCTGATTCCCCGCCTCTGATTCCCCATCTCTGATTCCCTATCTCTGATTCCCCAATTCTGATTCCCCGCCTTTGATTCCCTGCCTCTGATTCCCAACCTCTGATTCTCCACCTCTAATTCCCCATATCTGATTCCCCGCCTCTGTTTCCCCGCCTCTTATTCCCCGCCTCTGTTTCCCCATATCTGATTCCCGGCCTCTCATTCCCCAGCTCCGATTCCCCGCCTCTGATTCCCCATATCTGATTCCCCGCCGCTGATTCCCCAACTCTGATAGCCCGCCTCTGATTCCCCAGCTCTGATTCCCCGCCTCTGATTCCCCGCGTCTGAATCCCTGCCTCTGATTCCCCGCCTCTGATTCACCATCTCTGATTCACCACCTCTGATCCCCCGCCTCTGATTCCCCATGTCTGATTCACCGCCTCTGTTTCCCCACCTCTGATTCCCCGCCTCTGATTCCCCAGCTCTGATTCCCCGCATCTGATTCCCTGCCTCTGAATCCCCACCGCTATTCCCTGCCTCTGATTCCCAACCTCTGATTCCCCTCCTCTGATTCCCCATATCTGATTCCCCGCCTCCATTTCCCTGCCTCTGATTCCCCGCCTCTGTTACCCCATATCTGATTCCCCGCCTCTGATTCCCCAACTCTGATTCTGCACATCTGATTCCCTGCCTCTTATTCCCCACCTCTAATTCCCGGCCTCTGATTCCCGGCCTCTGATTCCCCACCTCTGATTCTCCATATCTGATTCCCCGCCTCTGTTTCCCCGCCTCTGATTCCCCACCTCTGTTTCCCCATATCTGATTCCCCGCATCTGATTCCCCACGTCTGATTCCCTGCCTGTGATTCCCTGCCTCTTATTCCCCGCCTCTGATTCCCCGCATCTGATTCCCTGCCTCTGAATCCCCACCTTGATTCCCTGCCTCTGATTCCCAACCACTGCTTCCCCTCCTCTGATTCCCCATATCTGATTCCCCACCTCCATTTCCCTGCCTCTGATTCCCCGCCTCTGTTACCCAATATCTGATTCCCCGCCTCTGATTCCCCAACTCTGTTTCTGCACATCTGATTCCCTGCCTCTTATTCCCCACCTCTAATTCCCGGACTCTGATTCCCGGCCTCTGATACCCTACCTCTGATTCTCCATATCTGATTCCCCGCCTCTGTTTCCCCGCCTCTGATTCCCCGCCTCTGTTTCCCCATATCTGATTCCCCGCCTCTGATTCCCCAACTCTGATTCCCCGCCTCTGATTCCCCAGGTCTGATTCCCCGCCTCTGATTCCACGTGTTTGATTACCTGCCTCTGATTCCCCGCCTCTGCTTCCCCATCTCTGATTCACCGCCTTTGATTCGCCACCTCTGATTCCCCATATGTGATTCCCCTCCTCTGTTTCCCCGCCTCTGATTCCCCGCCTCTGATTCCCCATATCTCATTCCCCGCCTCTGATTCCCCGCATCTGATTCCCTGCCTCTGAATCCCCACCTCTGATTCCCTGCCTCTGATTCCCAACCTCTGATTCCCCTCCTCTGATTCCCCATATCTGATTCCCCGCCTCCGTTTCCCTGCCTCTGATTAACCGCCTCTGTTTCCCCATATCTGATTCCCCGCCTCTGATTCCCCAACTCTGATTCCCCGCCTCTGATTCCCCAGCTCTGATTCCCCGCCTCTGATTCCCCGCGTCTTATTCCCAGCCTCTGATTCCCCATGTCTGATTTCCTGCCTCTGATTCCCCGCCTCTGATTCGCCATCTCTGATTCATCGCCTCTGATTCCCAGCCTCTGATTCCCCATGTCTTATTCCCCACCTCTGATTCGCCATCTCTGATTCATCGCCTCTGATTCCCCACCTCTGATTCCCCATATCTGATTCCCCACCTATGTTTCCCCGCCTCTGATTCACCGCCTCTGTTTCCCCACCTCTGATTCCCCGCCTCTGATTCCCCAGCTCTGATTCCCCGCATCTGATTCCCTGCCTCTGAATCCCCACCGCTATTCCCTGCCTCTGATTCCCAACCTCTTATTCCCCTCCTCTGATTCCCCATATCTGATTCCCCGCCTCCATTTCCCTGCCTCTGATTCCCCGCCTCTGTTACCCCATATCTGATTCCCCGCCTCTGATTCCCCAACTCTGATTCTGCACATCTGATTCCCTGCCTCTTATTCCCCACCTCTAATTCCCGGCCTCTGATTCCCGGCCTCTGATTCCCCACCTCTGATTCTCCATATCTGATTCCCCGCCTCTGTTTCCCCGCCTCTGATTCCCCACCTCTGTTTCCCCATATCTGATTCCCCGCATCTGATTCCCCACGTCTGATTCCCTGCCTGTGATTCCCTGCCTCTTATTCCCCGCCTCTGATTCCCCGCATCTGATTCCCTGCCTCTGAATCCCCACCTTGATTCCCTGCCTCTGATTCCCAACCACTGCTTCCCCTCCTCTGATTCCCCATATCTGATTCCCCACCTCCATTTCCCTGCCTCTGATTCCCCGCCTCTGTTACCCAATATCTGATTCCCCGCCTCTGATTCCCCAACTCTGTTTCTGCACATCTGATTCCCTGCCTCTTATTCCCCACCTCTAATTCCCGGACTCTGATTCCCGGCCTCTGATACCCTACCTCTGATTCTCCATATCTGATTCCCCGCCTCTGTTTCCCCGCCTCTGATTCCCCGCCTCTGTTTCCCCATATCTGATTCCCCGCCTCTGATTCCCCAACTCTGATTCCCCGCCTCTGATTCCCCAGGTCTGATTCCCCGCCTCTGATTCCACGTGTTTGATTACCTGCCTCTGATTCCCCGCCTCTGCTTCCCCATCTCTGATTCACCGCCTTTGATTCGCCACCTCTGATTCCCCATATGTGATTCCCCTCCTCTGTTTCCCCGCCTCTGATTCCCCGCCTCTGATTCCCCATATCTCATTCCCCGCCTCTGATTCCCCGCATCTGATTCCCTGCCTCTGAATCCCCACCTCTGATTCCCTGCCTCTGATTCCCAACCTCTGATTCCCCTCCTCTGATTCCCCATATCTGATTCCCCGCCTCCGTTTCCCTGCCTCTGATTAACCGCCTCTGTTTCCCCATATCTGATTCCCCGCCTCTGATTCCCCAACTCTGATTCCCCGCCTCTGATTCCCCAGCTCTGATTCCCCGCCTCTGATTCCCCGCGTCTGATTCCCAGCCTCTGATTCCCCATGTCTGATTTCCTGCCTCTGATTCCCCGCCTCTGATTCGCCATCTCTGATTCATCGCCTCTGATTCCCAGCCTCTGATTCCCCATGTCTTATTCCCCACCTCTGATTCGCCACCTCTGATTCATCGCCTCTGATTCCCCACCTCTGATTCCCCATATCTGATTCCCCACCTATGTTTCCCCGCCTCTGATGCCCCGCCTCTGATTCCATGCCTCTGATTCCCAACCTCTGATTCCCCGCCTCTGTTTCCCCGCCTCTGATTCCCTGCCTCTGTTTCCTCATATCTGATTCCCCGCCTCTGATTCCCCAACACTGATTCCCCGCCTCTGATTCCCCAGGTCTGATTCACCACCTCTGATTCCCCGCGTCTGATTCCCCGCCTCTGATTCCCCATCTCTGATTCCCTATCTCTGATTCCCCAATTCTGATTCCCCGCCTTTGATTCCCTGCCTCTGATTCCCAACCTCTGATTCTCCACCTCTAATTCCCCATATCTGATTCCCCGCCTCTGTTTCCCCGCCTCTTATTCCCCGCCTCTGTTTCCCCATATCTGATTCCCGGCCTCTCATTCCCCAGCTCCGATTCCCCGCCTCTGATTCCCCATATCTGATTCCCCGCCGCTGATTCCCCAACTCTGATAGCCCGCCTCTAATTCCCCAGCTCTGATTCCCCGCCTCTGATTCCCCGCGTCTGAATCCCTGCCTCTGATTCCCCGCCTCTGATTCACCATCTCTGATTCACCACCTCTGATCCCCCGCCTCTGATTCCCCATGTCTGATTCACAGCCTCTGTTTCCCCACCTCTGATTCCCCGCCTCTGATTCCCCAGCTCTGATTCCCCGCATCTGATTCCCTGCCTCTGAATCCCCACCGCTATTCCCTGCCTCTGATTCCCAACCTCTGATTCCCCTCCTCTGATTCCCCATATCTGATTCCCCGCCTCCATTTCCCTGCCTCTGATTCCCCGCCTCTGTTACCCCATATCTGATTCCCCGCCTCTGATTCCCCAACTCTGATTCTGCACATCTGATTCCCTGCCTCTTATTCCCCACCTCTAATTCCCGGCCTCTGATTCCCGGCCTCTGATTCCCCACCTCTGATTCTCCATATCTGATTCCCCGCCTCTGTTTCCCCGCCTCTGATTCCCCACCTCTGTTTCCCAATATCTGATTCCCCGCATCTGATTCCCCACGTCTGATTCCCTGCCTGTGATTCCCTGCCTCTTATTCCCCGCCTCTGATTCCCCGCATCTGATTCCCTGCCTCTGAATCCCCACCTTGATTCCCTGCCTCTGATTCCCAACCTCTGATTCCCCTCCTCTGATTCCCCATATCTGATTCCCCACCTCCATTTCCCTGCCTCTGATTCCCCGCCTCTGTTACCCAATATCTGATTCCCCGCCTCTGATTCCCCAACTCTGTTTCTGCACATCTGATTCCCTGCCTCTTATTCCCCACCTCTAATTCCCGGCCTCTGATTCCCGGCCTCTGATACCCTACCTCTGATTCTCCATATCTGATTCCCCGCCTCTGTTTCCCCGCCTCTGATTCCCCGCCTCTGTTTCCCCATATCTGATTCCCCGCCTCTGATTCCCCAACTCTGATTCCCCGCCTCTGATTCCCCAGGTCTGATTCCCCGCCTCTGATTCCACGTGTTTGATTACCTGCCTCTGATTCCCCGCCTCTGCTTCCCCATCTCTGATTCACCGCCTTTGATTCGCCACCTCTGATTCCCCATATGTGATTCCCCTCCTCTGTTTCCCCGCCTCTGATTCCCCGCCTCTGATTCCCCATATCTCATTCCCCGCCTCTGATTCCCCGCATCTGATTCCCTGCCTCTGAATCCCCACCTCTGATTCCCTGCCTCTGATTCCCAACCTCTGATTCCCCTCCTCTGATTCCCCATATCTGATTCCCCGCCTCCGTTTCCCTGCCTCTGATTAACCGCCTCTGTTTCCCCATATCTGATTCCCCGCCTCTGATTCCCCAACTCTGATTCCCCGCCTCTGATTCCCCAGCTCTGATTCCCCGCCTCTGATTCCCCGCGTCTGATTCCCAGCCTCTGATTCCCCATGTCTGATTTCCTGCCTCTGATTCCCCGCCTCTGATTCGCCATCTCTGATTCATCGCCTCTGATTCCCCACCTCTGATTCCCCATATCTTATTCCCCACGTATGTTTCCCCGCCTCTGATTCCCCGCCTCTGATTCCCCATCTCTGATTCCCGGACTCTGATTCCCCACCTCTGATTCCCTATCTCTGATTCCACACATCCGATTCCCTGCCTCTGATTCCCCACCTCTGATGCCCCGCCTCTGATTCCCAATCTCTGATTCCCCTCCTCTGATTCCCCATATCTGATTCCCCGCCTCCGTTTCCCTGCCTCTGATTCCCCACCTCTGTTTCCCCATATCTGATTCCCCGCCTCTCATTCCCCAACTCTGATTCCCCGCCTCTGATTCCCCAGCTCTGATTCCCCGCCTCTGATTCCCCGCGTCTGATTCCCAGCCTCTGATTCCCCATGTCTGATTTCCTGCCTCTGATTCCCTGCCTCTGATTCGCCATCTCTGATTCATCCCCTCTGATTCCCCACCTCTGATTCCCCATATCTTATTCCCCACCTATGTTTCCCCGCCTCTGATTCCCCGCCTCTGATTCCCCATCTCTGATTCCCAGACTCTGATTCCCCTCCTCTGATTCCCTATCTCTGATTCTGCACATCCGATTCCCTGCCTCTGATTCCCCGCCTCTGATTCCCCACCTCTGATTCCCCACCTCTGATTCCCCATATCTGATTCCCCGCCTCTGTTTCCCCGCCTCTGATTCCCTGCCTCTGTTTCCTCATATCTGATTCCCCGCCTCTGATTCCCCAACACTGATTCCCCGCCTCTGATTCCCCAGCTCTGATTCACCACCTCTGATTCCCCGCGTCTGATTCCCCGCTTCTGATTCCCGGCCTCTTATTCCCCACCTCTGATTCCCGGCCTCTGATTCCCGAACTCTCATTCCCGGCCTCTGATTCCCGGCCTCTGATTCCCCGCCTCTGATTCCCCGCCTCTGATTCCCTGCCTCTGATTCCCCATCTCTGATTCCGCACATCTGATTCCCTGCCTCTGATTCCCCGCCTCTGATTCCCTGCCTCTGATTCCCTGCCTCTGATTCCCAACCTCTGATTCCCCACCTCTGATTCCCCATATCTGATTCCCCGCCTCTGTTTCCCCGCCTCTGATTCCCCGCCTCTGTTTCCCCATATCTGATTCCCCGCCTCTGATTCCCCAACTCTGATTCCCCACCTCTGATCCCCAGCTCTGATTCCCCGCCTCTGATTCCCCGTGTTTGATTCCCTGCCTCTGATTCCCTGCCTCTGATTCCCAACCTCTGATTCCCCACCTCTGATTCCCCATATCTGATTCCCCGCCTCTGTTTCCCCGCCTCTGATTCCCCGCCTCTGTTTCCCCATATCTGATTCCCCGCCTTTGATTGGCCACCTCTGATTCCCCATATGTGATTCCCCGCCTCTGTTTCCCCGCATCTGATTCCCCGCATCTGATTCCCCATATCTCATTCCCCGCCTCTGATTCCCCATATCTGATTCCCTGACTCTGATTCCCCACCTCTGATTCCCGGCCTCTTTTTCCCGGCATCTGATTCCCGGCATCTGATTCTCGGCCTCTGATTCCCGGCCTCTGATTCCCCGCTTCTGATTCTGATTCCCTGCCTCTGATTCCCCATCCCTGATTCCGCACATCTGATTCCCTGCCTCTGATTCCCCACTTCTGATTCCCCATATCTGATTCCCCGCCTCTGTTTCCCCGCCTCTGATTCACCGCCTCTGTTTCCCCATATCTAATTCCCCGCCTCTGATTCCCCAACTCTTATTCCCCGCACTGATTCCCCAGCTCTGAATCCCCGCCTCAGATTCCCCGCATCTGATTCCCTGCCTCTAAATCCCCACCTCTGATTCCCTGCCTCTGATTCCCAACCTCTGATTCACCTCCTCTGATTCCCCATATCTGATTCCCCGCCTCCGTTTCCCTGCCTCTCATTCCCCGCCTCTGTTTCCCCATATCTGATTCCCCGCCTCTGATTCCCCAACTCTGATTCCCCGCCTCTCATTCCCCAGCTCTGATTCCCCGCCTCTGATTCCCCGTGTCTGATTCCCAGCCTCTGATTCCCCATGTCTTATTCCCCGCCTCTGATTCGCCATCTCTGATTCATCGCCTCTGATTCCCCACCTCTGATTCCCCATATCTGATTCCCCACCTATGTTTCCCCGCCTCTGATGCCCCACCTCTGATTCCATGCCTCTGATTCCCAACCTCTGATTCCCCACCTCTGATTCCCCATATCTGATTCCCCGCCTCTGTTTCCCCGCCTCTGATTCCCTGCCTCTGTTTCCTCATATCTGATTCCCCGCCTCTGATTCCCCAACACTGATTCCCCGCCTCTGATTCCCCAGCTCTGATTCACCACCTCTGATTCCCCGCGTCTGATTCCCCGCCTCTGATTCCCCATCTCTGATTCCCTATCTCTGATTCCCCAATTCTGATTCCCCGCCTTTGATTCCCTGCCTCTGATTCCTAACTTCTGATTCCCCACCTCTGATTCCCCGCCACTGTTTCCCTGCCTCTTATTCTCCGCCTCTGTTTCCCCATATCTGATTCCCGGCCTCTCATTCCCCAGCTCTGATTCCCCGCCTCTGATTCCCCATATCTGATTCCCCGCCGCTGATTCCCCAACTCTGATAGCCCGTCTCTGATTCCCCAGCTCTGATTCCCCGCCTCTGATTCCCCGCGTCTGAATCCCTGCCTCTGATTCCCCGCCTCTGATTCCCCATCTCTGATTCACCACCTCTGATCCCCCGCCTCTGATTCCCCATGTCTGATTCACCGCCTCTGTTTCCCCACCTCTGATTCCCGACCTCTGATTCCCCATATCTGATTCCCCGCCTCTGTTTCCCCGCCTCTTATTCACCGCCTCTGATTCCCCATATCTGATTCCCGGCCTCTCATTCCCCAGCTCTGATTCCCCGCCTCTGATTCCCCATATCTGATTCCCCGCCGCTGATTCCCCAACTCTGATACCCCGCCTCTGATTCCCCAGCTCTGATTCCCCGCCTCTGATTCCCCGCGTCTGATTCCCTGCCTCTGATTCCCCGCCTCTGATTCCCCATCTCTGATTCACCACCTCTGATCCCCCGCCTCTGATTACCCATGTCTGATTCCCCGCCTCTGTTTCCCCGCCTCTGAATCCCCGCCTCTGATTCCCCATATCTGATTCCCCGCCTCTGATTACCCAACTCTGATTCCCCGCCTGTGATTCGCCAGCTATGATTCCCCGCCTCTGATTCCCCGCGTCTGATTCCCTGCCTGTGATTCCCTGCGTCTGATTCCCCACCACTGTTACCCCGCCTCTGATTCCCCGCCACTGATTCCCCATATCTGATTCCCCTCCTCTGAATCCCCAACTCTGATTCCCCGCCTCTGATTCCCCAGTTCTGATTCCCTGCCTCTGATTCCCCGCATCTGATTCCCCGCCTCTGATTCCCCATCTCTGATTCACCGCCTTTGATTCGCCACCTCTGATTCCCCATCTCTGATTCCCGGACTAAGATTCCCCACCTCTGATTCCCGGCCTCTTATTCCCGGCATCAGATTCCCGGCCTCTGATTCCCAGCCTCTGATTCCCCGCTTCTGATTCTGATTCCCTGCCTCTGATTCCCCATCTCTGATTCCACACGTCTGATTCCCTGCCTCTGATTCCCCACTTCTGATTCCCCGCCTCTGATTCCCCACCTCTGTTTCCCCACCTCTGATTCCCCGCCTCTGTTTCCCCATATCTAATTCCCCGCCTCTGATTCCCCAACTCTGATTCCCCGCTCTGATTCCCCAGCTCTGAATTCCCGCCTCTGATTCCCCGCATCTGATTCCCTGCCTCTGAATCCCCACCTCTGATTCCCTGCCTCTGATTCCCAACCTCTGATTCCCCTCCTCTGATTCCCCATATCTTATTCCCCTCCTCTGTTTCCCTGCCTCTGATTCCCCGCATCTGTTACCCCATATCTGATTCCCCGCCTCTGATTCCCCAACTCTGATTCTGCACATCTGATTCCCTGCCTCTTTTTCCCCACCTCTGATTCCCGGCCTCTGATTCCCGGCCTCTGATTCCCGGCCTCTCATTCCCGCCCTCTCATTCCCCGCCTCTGATTCCCGGCCTCTGATTCCCCGCCTCTGATTCCCCGCCTCTGATTCCCTGCCTCTGATTCCCCATCTCTGATTCCGCACATCTGATTCCCTGCCTCTGATTCCCCGCCTCTGATTCCCCGCCTCTGATTCCCTGCCTCTGATACCCAACCTCTGATTCCCCACCTCTGATTCCCCATATCTGATTCCCCGCCTGTTTCCCCGCCTCTGATTCCCCGCCTCTGTTTCCCCATATCTGATTCCCCGCCTCTGATTCCCCAACACTGATTCCCTGCCTCTGATTCCCCAGCTCTGATTCCCCGCCTCTGATTCCCTGTGTTTGATTCCATGCCTCTGATTCCCCGCCTCTGCTTCCCCATCTCTGATTCAGCGCCTTTGATTCGCCACCTCTGATTCCCCATATGTGATTCCCCACCTCTGTTTCCCCGCCTCTGATTCCCCGCCTCTGATTCCCCATATCTCATTCCCAGCCTCTGATTCCCCATCTCTGATTGATTCCCTACCTCTGATTCCCGGCCTCTTATTCCCGGCATCTGATTCCCGGCCTCTGATTCCCGGCCTCTGATTCCCCGCTACTGATTCTGATTCCCTGCCTCTGATTCCCCATCTCTGATTCCGCACATCTGATTCCCTGCCTCTGATTTCCCACCTCTGATTACCCATATCTGATACCCCGCCTCTGTTTCCCCGCCTCTGATTCCCCGCCTCTGTTTCCCCGCCTCTGATTCCCCGCCTCTGTTTCCCCATATCTAATTCCCCGCCTCTGATTCCCCAACTCTGATTCCCCGCTCTGATTCCCCAGCTCTGAATCCCCGCCTCTGATTCCCCGCATCTGATTCACTGCCTCTGAATCCCCACCTCTGATTCCCTGCCTCTGATTCACAACCTCTGATTCCCCTCTTCTGATTCCCCATATCTGATTCCCCGCCTCCGTTTCCCTGCCTCTGATTCCCCGCCTCTGTTTCCCCATATCTGATTCCCCGCCTCTGATACCCCAACTCTGATTCCCCGCCTCTGATTCCCCAGCTCTGATTCCCCGCCTCTGACTCCCCGCGTCTGATTCCAAGCCTCTGATTCCCCATGTCTGATTTCCTGCCTATGATTCCCCGCCTCTGATTCGCCAGCTCTGATTCATCGCCTCTGATTCCCCACCTCTGATTCCCCATATCTGATTTCCCACCTATGTTTCCCCGCCTCTGATTCCCCGCCTCAGATTCCCCATCTCTGATTCCCGGACTCTGATTCCCCACCTCTGATTCCCCATCTCTGATTCCGCTCATCCAATTCCCTGCCTCTGATTCCCCGCCTCTGATGCCCAGCCTCTGATTCCATGCCTCTGATTCCCAACCTCTGATTCCCCACCTCTGATTTCCCATATCTGATTCCCCGCCTCTGTTTCCCCGCCTCTGATTCCCTGCATCTGTTTCCTCATATCTGATTCCCCTCCTCTGATTCCCCAACACTGATTCCCCGCCTCTGATTCCCCAGCTCTGATTCACAACCTCTGATTCCCCGCGTCTGATTCCCCGCCTCTAATTCCCCATCTCTGATTCCCTATCACTGATTCCCCAATTCTGATTCCCCGCCTTTGATTCACTGCCTCTGATTAACAACCACTGATTCCCGACCTCTGATTCCCCATATCTGATTCCCCGCCTCTGTTTCCCCGCCTCTTATTCCCCGCCTCTGTTTCCCCATATCTGATTCCCGGCCTCTCATTCCCCAGCTCTGATTCCCCGCCTCTGATTCCCCATATCTGATTCCCCGCCGCTGATTCCCCAACTCTGATACCCCGCCTCTGATTCACCAGCTCTGATTCCCCGCCTCTGATTCCCCGCGTCTGATTCCCCGCCTCTAATTCCCCATCTCTGATTCCCTATCACTGATTCCCCAATTCTGATTCCCCGCCTTTGATTCACTGCCTCTGATTAACAACCACTGATTCCCGACCTCTGATTCCCCATATCTGATTCACCGCCTCTGTTTCCCCGCCTCTTATTCCCCGCCTCTGTTTCCCCATATCTGATTCCCGGCCTCTCATTCCCCAGCTCTGATTCCCCGCCTCTGATTCCCCATATCTGATTCCCCGCCGCTGATTCCCCAACTCTGATTCCCCATCTCTGATTCACCACCTCTGATCCCCCGCCTCTGATTCCCCATGTCTGATTCCCCGCCTCTGTTTCCCTGCCTCTGATTCCCCGCCTCTGATTCCCCATATCTGAATCCCCGCCTCTGATTCCCCAACTCTGATTCCCCGCCTGTGATTCGCCAGCTATGATTCCCGGCCTCTGATTCCCCGCGTCTGATTCCCTGCCTGTGATTCCCTGCCTCTGATTCCCCACCTCTGTTACCCCGCCTCTGATTCCCTGCCTCTGATTCCCCACTTCTGATTCCCCGCCTCTGATTCCCCACCTCTGTTTCCCCACCTCTGATTCCCCGCCTCTGTTTCCCCATATCTAATTCCCCGCCTCTGATTCCCCAACTCTGATTCCCCGCTCTGATTCCCCAGCTCTGAATTCCCGCCTCTGATTCCCCACCTATGATTCCCCATATCTGATTCCCCGCCTCTGTTTCCCCGCCTCTGATTCCCCGCCTCTGATTCCCCATATCTGATTCCCCACCTATGATTTCCCAACGCTGATTCCCCGCCTCTGATTCGCTAGCTATGATTCCCCGCCTCTGATTCCCCGCGTCTGAATCCCTGCCTCTGATTCCCCGCAAATGATTCCCAATATCTGATTCCCCGCCTCCGTTTCCCTGCCTCTGATTCCCCGCCTCTGTTTCCCCATATCTGATACTCCGCCTCTGATTCCCCAACTCTGATTCCCCGCCTCTGATTCCCCAGCTCTGATTCCCCGCATCTGACACCCCGCGTCTGATTCCCAGCCTCTGATTCCCCATGTCTGATTTCCTGCCTCTGATTCCCCACCTCTGATTCGCCATCTCTGATTCATCGCCTCTGATTCCCCACCTCTGATTACCCATATCTGATTCCCCACCTATGTTTCCCCGCCTCTGATTCCCCGCCTCTGATTCCCCATCTCTGATTCCCGGACTCTGATTCCCCACCTCTGATTCCCCATCTCTGATTCCGCACATCCGATTCCCTGCCTCTGATTCCCCGCCTCTGATGCCCCGCCTCTGATTCCATGCCTCTGATTCCCAACCTCTGATTCCCCACCTCTGATTCCCCATATCTGATTCCCTGCCTCTGTTTCCCCGCCTCTGATTCCCTGCCCCTGTTTCCTCATATCTGATTCCCAGCCTCTGATTCCCCAACACTGATTTCCCGCCTCTGATTCCACAGCTCTGATTCACCACCTCTAACTCCCCGCATCTGATTCCCCGCCTCTGATTCCCCATCTCTGATTCCCTATCTCTGATTCCCCAATTCTGATTCCCCGCCTTTGATTCCCTGCCTCTGATTCCAAACCTCTGATTCCCGACCTCTGATTCCCCATCTCTGATTCCCGGACTCTGATTCCCCACCTCTGATTCCCGGACTCTTATTCCCGGCATCTGATTCCCGGCCTCTGATTCCCAGCCTCTGATTCCCCGCTTCTGATTCTGATTCCCTGCCTCTGATTCCCCATCTCTGATTCCACACATCTGATTCCCTGCCTCTGATTCCCCACTTCTGATTCCCCGCCTCTGATTCCCCACCTCTGTTTCCCCACCTCTGATTCCCCGCCTCTGTTTCCCCATATCTAATTCCCCGCCTCTGATTCCCCAACTCTGATTCCCCGCTCTGATTCCCTAGCTCTGAATTCCCGCCTCTGATTCCCCGCATCTGATTCACTGCCTCTGAATCCCCACCTCTGATTCCCTGCCTCTGATTCCCAACCTCTGATTCCCCTCCTCTGATTCCCCATATCTGATTCCCCTCCTCTGTTTCCCTGCCTCTGATTCCCCGCCTCTGTTACCCCATATCTGATTCCCCGCCTCTGATTCCCCAACCTCTGATTCTGCACATCTGATTCCCTGCCTCTTTTTCCCCACCTCTGATTCCCGGCCTCTGATTCCCGGCCTCTGATTCCCGGCCTCTCATTCCCGGCCTCTCATTCCCCGCCTCTGATTCCCAGCCTCTGATTCCCCGCCTCTGATTCCCCGCCTCTGATTCCCTGCCTCTGATTCCCCATCTCTGATTCCGCACATCTGATTCCCTGGCTCTTATTCCCCGCCTCTGATTCCCCGCCTCTGATTCCCTGCCTCTGATTCCCAACCTCTGATTCCCCACCTCTGATTCCCCATATCTGATTCCCCGCCTCTGTTTCCCAGCCTCTGATTCCCAGCCTCTGATTCCCAACCTCTGATTCCCCACCTCTGATTCCCCATATCTGATTCCCCGCCTCTGTTTCCCCGCCTCTGATTCCCCGCCTCTGTTTCCCCATATCTGATTCCCCGCCTCTGATTCCCCAACTCTGATTCCCCGCCTCTGAATCCCCAGCTCTGATTCCCTGCCTCTGATTCCCCGCCTCTGCTTCCCCATCTCTGATTCACCGCCTTTGATTCGCCACCTCTGATTCCCCATATGTGATTCCCCGCCTCTGTTTCGCCGCCTCTGATTCCCCGCCTCTGATTCCCCATATCTCATTCCCAGCCTCTGATTCCCCATCTCTGATTCCCGGCCTCTTATTCCCGGCATCTGATTCCCGGCCTCTGATTCCCGGCCTCTGATTCCCCGCTTCTGATTCTGATTCCCTGCCTCTGATTCCCCATCTCTGATTCCGCACATCTGATTCCCTGCCTCTGATTTCCCACCTCTGATTACCCATATCTGATTCCCCGCCTCTGTTTCCCCGCCTCTGATTCCCCGCCTCTGTTTCCCCGCCTCTGATTCCCCGCCTCTGTTTCCCCATATCTAATTCCCCGCATCTGATTCCCCAACTCTGATTCCCCGCTCTGATTCCCCAGCTCTGAATCCCCGCCTCTGATTCCCCACATCTGATTCACTGCCTCTGAATCCCCACCTCTGATTCCCTGCCTCTGATTCACAACCTCTGATTCCCCTCCTCTGATTCCCCATATCTGATTCCCCGCCTCCGTTTCCCTGCCTCTGATTCCCCGCCTCTATTTCCCCATATCTGATTCCCCGCCTCTGATACCCCAACTCTGATTCCCCGCCTCTGATTCCCCAGCTCTGATTCCACGCCTCTGACTCCCCGCGTCTGATTCCCAGCCTCTGATTCCCCATGTCTGATTTCCTGCCTCTGATTCCCCGCCTCTGATTCGCCAGCTCTGATTCATCACCTCTGATTCCCCACCTCTGATTCCCCATATCTGATTCCCCACCTATGTTTCCCCGCCTCTGATTCCCCGCCTCTGATTCCCCATCTCTTATTCCCGGACTCTGATTCCCCACCTCTGATTCCCCATCTCTTATTCCACACATCCAATTCCCTGCCTCTGATTCCCCGCCTCTGATGCCCCGCCTCTGATTCCATGCCTCTGATTCCCAACCTCTGATTCCCCACCTCTGATTTCCCATATCTGATTCCCCGCCTCTGTTTCCCCGCCTCTGATTCCCTGCATCTGTTTCCTCATATCTGATTCCCCTCCTCTGATTCCCCAACACTGATTCCCCGCGTCTGATTCCCCATATCTGATTCCCCGCCTCTGTTTCCCCCCTCTGATTCCCTGCCTCTGTTTCCTCATATCTGATTCCCCGCCTCTGATTCCCCAACACTGATTTCCCGCCCCTGATTCGCCAGCTCTGATTCACCACCTCTGATTCCCCGCGTCTGATTCCCCGCCTCTGATTCCCCATCTCTGATTCACTATCTCTGATTCCCAAATTCTGATTCCCCGCCTTTGATAACCTGCCTCTGATTCCCAACCTCTGATTCCCGACCTCTGATTCCCCATATCTGATTCCCCGCCTCTGTTTCCCCGCCTCTTATTCCCCACCTCTGTTTCCCCATATCTGATTCCCTGCCTCTCATTCCCCAGCTCTGATTCACCACCTCTGATTCCCCGCGTCTGATTCCCCGCGTCTGATTCCCCATCTCTGATTCCAATCTCTGATTCCCCAATTCTGATTCCACGCCTTTGATTCCCTGCCTCTGATTCCCAACCTCTGATTCCCGACCTCTGATTCCCCATATCTGATTCCCTGCCACTGTTTCCCCGCCTCTTATTCCCCGCCTCTGTTTCCCCATATCTGATTCCCTGCCTCTCATTCCCCAGCTCTGATTCCCCGCCTCTGATTCCCCAGCTCTGATTCCCCGCCTCTGACTCCCCGCGTCTGATTCCCAGCCTCTGATTCCCCATGTTTGATTTCCTGCCTCTGATTCCCCGCCTCTGATTCGCCATCTCTGATTCATCGCCTCTGATTCCCCACCTCTGATTCCCCATATCTGATTCCCCACCTATGTTTCCCCGCCTCTGATTCCCCGCCTCTGATTCCCCATCTCTGATTCCCGGACTCTGATTCCCCACCTCTGATTCCCCATCTCTGATTCCGCACATCCGATTCCCTGCCTCTGATTCCCCGCCTCTGATGCCCCGCCTCTGATTCCATGCCTCTGATTCCCAACCTCTGATTCCCCACCTCTGATTCCCCATATCTGATACCCCGCCTCTGTTTCCCTGCCTCTGATTCCCTGCCTCTGTTTCCTCATACCTGCTTTCCCGCCTCTGATTCCCCAACACTGATTCCCCGCCTCTGATTCCCCAGCTCTGATTCACCACCTCTGATTCCCCGCGTCTGATTCCCCGCCTCTTATTACCCATCTCTGATTCCCTATCTCTGATTCCCCAATTCTGATTCCCCGCCTTTGGTTCCCTGCCTCTGATTCCCAACCTCTGATTCCCGACCTCTGATTCCCCATATCTGATTCCCCGCCTCTGTTTCCCCGCCTCTTATTCCCCGCCTCTCTTTCCCCATATCTGATTCCCGGCCTCTCATTCCCCAGCTCTGATTCCCCGCCTCTGATTCCCCATATCTGATTCCCCGCCGCTGATTCCCCAACTTTGATACCCCGCCTCTGATTCCCCAGCTCTGATTCCCCGCCTATGATTCCCCGCGTCTGATTCCCTGCCTCTGATTCCCCGCCTCTGATTCCCCATCTGTGATTCACCACCTCTGATCCCCTGCCTCTGATTACCCATGTCTGATTCCCCGCCTCTGTTTCCCCGCCTCTGAATCCCCGCCTCTGATTCCCCATATCTGATTCCCCGCCTCTGATTCCCCAACTCTGATTCCCCGCCTGTGATTCGCCAGCTATGATTCCCCGCCTCTGATTCCCCGCATCTGATTCCTTGCCTGTGATTCCCTGCCTCTGATTCCCCACCTCTGTTACCCCGCCTCTAATTCCCCGCTTCCGATTCCCCATATATGATTCCACTCCTCTCATTCCCCAACTCTGATTCCCCGCCTCTGATTCCCCATCTCAGATTCCCTGCCTCTGATTCCCCGCGTCTGATTCCCTGCCTCTGATTCCCCATCTCTGATTCACCTCCTTTGATTCGCCACCTCTAATTCCCCACCTCTGATTCCCGGCCTCTTATTCCCGGCATCTGATTCCCGGCCTCTGCTTTCCAGCCTCTGATTCCCCGCTTCTGATTCTGATTCCCTGCCTCTGATTCCCCATCTCTGATTCCACACATCTGATTCCCTGCCTCTGTTTCCCCATATCTAATTCCCCGCCTCTGATTCCCCAACTCTGATTCCCCGCTCTGATTCCACAGCTCTGAATTCCCGCCTCTGATTCCCCACATCTGATTCCCTGCCTCTGAATCCCCACCTCTGATTCCCAACCTCTGATTCCCCTCCTCTGATTCCCCATATCTGATTCCCCTCCTCTGTTTCCCTGCCTCTGATTCCCCGCCTCTGTTACCCCATATCTGATTCCCCGCCTCTGATTCCCCAACTCTGATTCTGCACATCTGATTCCCTGCCTCTTATTCCCCACCTCTGATTCCCGGCCTCTGATTCCCGGCCTCTCATTCCCGGGCTCTCATTCCCCGCCTCTGATTCCCGGCCTCAGATTCCCCGCCTCTGATTCCCTGCCTGTGATTCCCCATCTCTAATTCCGCACATCTGATTCCATGCCTCTAATTCCCCGCCTCTGATTCCCCGCCTCTGATTCCCTGCCTCTGATTCCCAACCTCTGATTCCCCACCTCTGATTCCCCATATCTGATTCCCCGCCTCAGTTTCCCCGCCTCTGATTCCGGGCCTCTGTTTCACCCTATCTGATGCCCCGCCTCTGATTCCCCAACTCTGATTCCCCGCCTCTGATTCCCCAGCTCTGAATCCCCGCCTCTGATTCCCCGTGTTTGATTCCCTGCCTCTGATTCCCCGCCTCTGCTTCCCCATCTCTGATCCACCGCCTTTGATTCGCCACCTCTGATTCCCCATATGTGATTCCCCGCCTCTGTTTCCCCGCCTCTGATTCCCCGCCTCTGATTCCCCATATCTCATTACCAGCCTCTGACTCCCCACCTCTGATTCCCGGCCTCTTATTCCCGGCATCTGATTCCCGGCCTCTGATTCCCGGCCTCTGATTCCCCGCTTCTGATCTGATTCCCTGCCTCTGATTCCCCATCTCTGATTCCGCACATCTGATTCCCTGCCTCTGATTTCCCACCTCTGATTACCCATATCTGATTCCCCGCCTCTGTTTCCCCGCCTCTGATTCCCCGCCTCTGTTTCCCCGCCTCTGATTCCCCTCCTCTGTTTCCCCATATCTTATTCCCCGCCTCTGATACCCCAACTCTGATTCCCCGCTCTGATTCCCCAGCTCTGAATCCCCGACTCTGATTCCCCGCAGCTGATTCACTGCCTCTGAATCCCCACCTCTGATTCCCTGCCTCTGATTCCCAACCTCTGATTCCCCTCCTCTGATTCCCCATATCTGATTCCCCGCCTCCGTTTCCCTGCCTCTGATTCCCCGCCTCTGTTTCCCCATATCTGATTCCCCGCCTCTGATACCCCAACTCTGATTCCCCGCCTCTGATTCCCCAGCTCTGATTCCCCGCCTCTGACTCCCCGCGTCTGATTCCCAGCCTCTGATTCCCCAAGTCTGATTTCCTGCCTCTGATTCCCCGCCTCTGATTCCCCGCCTCTGATTCCCCATCTCTGATTCCCGGACTCTGATTCCCCACCTCTGATTCCCCATCTCTGATTCCGCACATCCGATTCCCTGCCTCTGTTTCCCCGCCTCTGATGCCCCGCCTCTGATTCCATGCCTCTGATTCCCAACCTCTGATTCCCCACCTCTGATTCCCCATATCTGATTCCCCGCCTCTGTTTCCCCGCCTCTGATTCCCTGCCTCTGTTTCCTCATACCTGATTCCCCGCCTCTGATTCCCCAACACTGATTCCCCGCCTCTGATTCCCCAGCTCTGATTCACCACCTCTGATTCCCCGCGTCTGATTCCCCGCATCTGATTACCCATCTCTGATTCCCTATCTCTGATTCCCCAATTCTGATTCCCCACCTTTGATTCCCTGCCTCTGATTCCCAACCTCTGATTCCCGACCTCTGATTCCCCATGTCTGATTTCCTGCCTCTGATTCCCCGCCTCTGATTCGCCAGCTCTGATTCATCACCTCTGATTCCCCACCTCTGATTCCCCATATCTGATTCCCCACCTATGTTTCCCCGCCTCTGATTCCCCGCCTCTGATTCCCCATCTCTTATTCCCGGACTCTGATTCCCCACCTCTGATTCCCCATCTCTTATTCCACACATCCAATTCCCTGCCTCTGATTCCCCGCCTCTGATGCCCCGCCTCTGATTCCATGCCTCTGATTCCCAACCTCTGATTCCCCACCTCTGATTTCCCATATCTGATTCCTCGCCTCTGTTTCCCCGCCTCTGATTCCCTGCATCTGTTTCCTCATATCTGATTCCCCTCCTCTGATTCCCCAACACTGATTCCCCGCGTCTGATTCCCCATATCTGATTCCCCGCCTCTGTTTCCCCCCTCTGATTCCCTGCCTCTGTTTCCTCATATCTGATTCCCCGCCTCTGATTCCCCAACACTGATTTCCCGCCCCTGATTCCCCAGCTCTGATTCACCACCTCTGATTCCCCGAGTCTGATTCCCCGCCTCTGATTCCCCATCTCTGATTCACTATCTCTGATTCCCCAATTCTGATTCCCCGCCTTTGATAACCTGCCTCTGATTCCCAACCTCTGATTCCCGACCTCTGATTCCCCATATCTGATTCCCCGCCTCTGTTTCCCCGCCTCTTATTCCCCACCTCTGTTTCCCCATATCTGATTCCCTGCCTCTCATTCCCCAGCTCTGATTCACCACCTCTGATTCCCCGCATCTGATTCCCCGCGTCTGATTCCCCATCTCTGATTCCAATCTCTGATTCCCCAATTCTGATTCCCCGCCTTTGATTCCCTGCCTCTGATTCCCAACCTCTGATTCCCGACCTCTGATTTCCCATATCTGATTCCCTGCCACTGTTTCCCCGCCTCTTATTCCCCGCCTCTGTTTCCCCATATCTGATTCCCTGCCTCTCATTCCCCAGCTCTGATTCCCCGCCTCTGATTCCCCAGCTCTGATTCCCCGCCTCTGACTCCCCGCGTCTGATTCCCAGCCTCTGATTCCCCATGTTTGATTTCCTGCCTCTGATTCCCCGCCTCTGATTCGCCATCTCTGATTCATCGCCTCTGATTCCCCACCTCTGATTCCCCATATCTGATTCCCCACCTATGTTTCCCCGCCTCTGATTCCCCGCCTCTGATTCCCCACCTCTGATTCCCGGACTCTGATTCCCCACCTCTGATTCCCCATCTCTGATTCCGCACATCCGATTCCCTGCCTCTGATTCCCCGCCTCTGATGCCCCGCCTCTGATTCCATGCCTCTGATTCCCAACCTCTGATTCCCCACCTCTGATTCCCCATATCTGATACCCCGCCTCTGTTTCCCTGCCTCTGATTCCCTGCCTCTGTTTCCTCATACCTGCTTTCCCGCCTCTGATTCCCCAACACTGATTCCCCGCCTCTGATTCCCCAGCTCTGATTCACCACCTCTGATTCCCCGCGTCTGATTCCCCGCCTCTTATTACCCATCTCTGATTCCCTATCTCTGATTCCCCAATTCTGATTCCCCGCCTTTGGTTCCCTGCCTCTGATTCCCAACCTCTGATTCCCGACCTCTGATTCCCCATATCTGATTCCCCGCCTCTGTTTCCCCGCCTCTTATTCCCCGCCTCTCTTTCCCCATATCTGATTCCCGGCCTCTCATTCCCCAGCTCTGATTCCCCGCCTCTGATTCCCCATATCTGATTCCCCGCCGCTGATTCCCCAACTTTGATACCCCGCCTCTGATTCCCCAGCTCTGATTCCCCGCCTATGATTCCCCGCGTCTGATTCCCTGCCTCTGATTCCCCGCCTCTGATTCCCCATCTGTGATTCACCACCTCTGATCCCCTGCCTCTGATTACCCATGTCTGATTCCCCGCCTCTGTTTCCCCGCCTCTGAATCCCCGCCTCTGATTCCCCATATCTGATTCCCCGCCTCTGATTCCCCAACTCTGATTCCCCGCCTGTGATTCGCCAGCTATGATTCCCCGCCTCTGATTCCCCGCATCTGATTCCTTGCCTGTGATTCCCTGCCTCTGATTCCCCACCTCTGTTACCCCGCCTCTAATTCCCCGCTTCCGATTCCCCATATATGATTCCACTCCTCTCATTCCCCAACTCTGATTCCCCGCCTCTGATTCCCCATCTCAGATTCCCTGCCTCTGATTCCCCGCGTCTGATTCCCTGCCTCTGATTCCCCATCTCTGATTCACCTCCTTTGATTCGCCACCTCTAATTCCCCACCTCTGATTCCCGGCCTCTTATTCCCGGCATCTGATTCCCGGCCTCTGCTTTCCAGCCTCTGATTCCCCGCTTCTGATTCTGATTCCCTGCCTCTGATTCCCCATCTCTGATTCCACACATCTGATTCCCTGCCTCTGATTCCCCACTTCTGATTCCCCGCCTCTGATTCCCCACCTCTGTTTCCCCACCTCTGATTCCCCGCCTCTGTTTCCCCATATCTAATTCCCCGCCTCTGATTCCCCAACTCTGATTCCCCGCTCTGATTCCACAGCTCTGAATTCCCGCCTCTGATTCCCCACATCTGATTCCCTGCCTCTGAATCCCCACCTCTGATTCCCAACCTCTGATTCCCCTCCTCTGATTCCCCATATCTGATTCCCCTCCTCTGTTTCCCTGCCTCTGATTCCCCGCCTCTGTTACCCCATATCTGATTCCCCGCCTCTGATTCCCCAACTCTGATTCTGCACATCTGATTCCCTGCCTCTTATTCCCCACCTCTGATTCCCGGCCTCTGATTCCCGGCCTCTCATTCCCGGGCTCTCATTCCCCGCCTCTGATTCCCGGCCTCAGATTCCCCGCCTCTGATTCCCTGCCTGTGATTCCCCATCTCTAATTCCGCACATCTGATTCCATGCCTCTAATTCCCCGCCTCTGATTCCCCGCCTCTGATTCCCTGCCTCTGATTCCCAACCTCTGATTCCCCACCTCTGATTCCCCATATCTGATTCCCCGCCTCAGTTTCCCCGCCTCTGATTCCGGGCCTCTGTTTCACCCTATCTGATGCCCCGCCTCTGATTCCCCAACTCTGATTCCCCGCCTCTGATTCCCCAGCTCTGAATCCCCGCCTCTGATTCCCCGTGTTTGATTCCCTGCCTCTGATTCCCCGCCTCTGCTTCCCCATCTCTGATCCACCGCCTTTGATTCGCCACCTCTGATTCCCCATATGTGATTCCCCGCCTCTGTTTCCCCGCCTCTGATTCCCCGCCTCTGATTCCCCATATCTCATTACCAGCCTCTGACTCCCCACCTCTGATTCCCGGCCTCTTATTCCCGGCATCTGATTCCCGGCCTCTGATTCCCGGCCTCTGATTCCCCGCTTCTGATCTGATTCCCTGCCTCTGATTCCCCATCTCTGATTCCGCACATCTGATTCCCTGCCTCTGATTTCCCACCTCTGATTACCCATATCTGATTCCCCGCCTCTGTTTCCCCGCCTCTGATTCCCCGCCTCTGTTTCCCCGCCTCTGATTCCCCTCCTCTGTTTCCCCATATCTAATTCCCCGCCTCTGATACCCCAACTCTGATTCCCCGCTCTGATTCCCCAGCTCTGAATCCCCGACTCTGATTCCCCGCATCTGATTCACTGCCTCTGAATCCCCACCTCTGATTCCCTGCCTCTGATTCCCAACCTCTGATTCCCCTCCTCTGATTCCCCATATCTGATTCCCCGCCTCCGTTTCCCTGCCTCTGATTCCCCGCCTCTGTTTCCCCATATCTGATTCCCCGCCTCTGATACCCCAACTCTGATTCCCCGCCTCTGATTCCCCAGCTCTGATTCCCCGCCTCTGACTCCCCGCGTCTGATTCCCAGCCTCTGATTCCCCAAGTCTGATTTCCTGCCTCTGATTCCCCGCCTCTGATTCCCCGCCTCTGATTCCCCATCTCTGATTCCCGGACTCTGATTCCCCACCTCTGATTCCCCATCTCTGATTCCGCACATCCGATTCCCTGCCTCTGTTTCCCCGCCTCTGATGCCCCGCCTCTGATTCCATGCCTCTGATTCCCAACCTCTGATTCCCCACCTCTGATTCCCCATATCTGATTCCCCGCCTCTGTTTCCCCGCCTCTGATTCCCTGCCTCTGTTTCCTCATACCTGATTCCCCGCCTCTGATTCCCCAACACTGATTCCCCGCCTCTGATTCCCCAGCTCTGATTCACCACCTTTGATTCCCCGCGTCTGATTCCCCGCATCTGATTACCCATCTCTGATTCCCTATCTCTGATTCCCCAATTCTGATTCCCCACCTTTGATTCCCTGCCTCTGATTCCCAACCTCTGATTCCCGACCTCTGATTCCCCATGTCTGATTTCCTGCCTCTGATTCCCCGCCTCTGATTCGCCAGCTCTGATTCATCACCTCTGATTCCCCACCTCTGATTCCCCATATCTGATTCCCCACCTATGTTTCCCCGCCTCTGATTCCCCGCCTCTGATTCCCCATCTCTTATTCCCGGACTCTGATTCCCCACCTCTGATTCCCCATCTCTTATTCCACACATCCAATTCCCTGCCTCTGATTCCCCGCCTCTGATGCCCCGCCTCTGATTCCATGCCTCTGATTCCCAACCTCTGATTCCCCACCTCTGATTTCCCATATCTGATTCCTCGCCTCTGTTTCCCCGCCTCTGATTCCCTGCATCTGTTTCCTCATATCTGATTCCCCTCCTCTGATTCCCCAACACTGATTCCCCGCGTCTGATTCCCCATATCTGATTCCCCGCCTCTGTTTCCCCCCTCTGATTCCCTGCCTCTGTTTCCTCATATCTGATTCCCCGCCTCTGATTCCCCAACACTGATTTCCCGCCCCTGATTCCCCAGCTCTGATTCACCACCTCTGATTCCCCGCGTCTGATTCCCCGCCTCTGATTCCCCATCTCTGATTCACTATCTCTGATTCCCCAATTCTGATTCCCCGCCTTTGATAACCTGCCTCTGATTCCCAACCTCTGATTCCCGACCTCTGATTCCCCATATCTGATTCCCCGCCTCTGTTTCCCCGCCTCTTATTCCCCACCTCTGTTTCCCCATATCTGATTCCCTGCCTCTCATTCCCCAGCTCTGATTCACCACCTCTGATTCCCCGCGTCTGATTCCCCGCATCTGATTACCCATCTCTGATTCCCTATCTCTGATTCCCCAATTCTGATTCCCCACCTTTGATTCCCTGCCTCTGATTCCCAACCTCTGATTCCCGACCTCTGATTCCCCATATCTGATTCCCCGCCTCTGTTTCCCCGCCTCTTATTCACCGCCTCTGATTCCCCATATCTGATTCCCGGCCTCTCATTCCCCAGCTCTGATTCCCCGCCTCTGATTCCCCATATCTGATTCCCCGCCGCTGATTCCCCAACTCTGATACCCCGCCTCTGATTCCCCAGCTCTGATTCCCCACCTCTGATTCCCCGCGTCTGATTCCCTGCCTCTGATTCCCCGCCTCTGATTCCCCATCTCTGATTCACCACCTCTGATCCCCCGCCTCTGATTACCCATGTCTGATTCCCCGCCTCTGTTTCCCCGCCTCTGAATCCCCGCCTCTGATTCCCCATATCTGATTCCCCGCCTCTGATTACCCAACTCTGATTCCCCGCCTGTGATTCGCCAGCTATGATTCCCCGCCTCTGATTCCCCGCATCTGATTCCTTGCCTGTGATTCCCTGCCTCTGATTCCCCACCTCTGTTACCCCGCCTCTAATTCCCCGCTTCCGATTCCCCATATATGATTCCACTCCTCTCATTCCCCAACTCTGATTCCCCGCCTCTGATTCCCCATCTCAGATTCCCTGCCTCTGATTCCCCGCGTCTGATTCCCTGCCTCTGATTCCCCATCTCTGATTCACCTCCTTTGATTCGCCACCTCTAATTCCCCACCTCTGATTCCCGGCCTCTTATTCCCGGCATCTGATTCCCGGCCTCTGCTTTCCAGCCTCTGATTCCCCGCTTCTGATTCTGATTCCCTGCCTCTGATTCCCCATCTCTGATTCCACACATCTGATTCCCTGCCTCTGATTCCCCACTTCTGATTCCCCGCCTCTGATTCCCCACCTCTGTTTCCCCACCTCTGATTCCCCGCCTCTGTTTCCCCATATCTAATTCCCCGCCTCTGATTCCCCAACTCTGATTCCCCGCTCTGATTCCACAGCTCTGAATTCCCGCCTCTGATTCCCCACATCTGATTCCCTGCCTCTGAATCCCCACCTCTGATTCCCAACCTCTGATTCCCCTCCTCTGATTCCCCATATCTGATTCCCCTCCTCTGTTTCCCTGCCTCTGATTCCCCGCCTCTGTTACCCCATATCTGATTCCCCGCCTCTGATTCCCCAACTCTGATTCTGCACATCTGATTCCCTGCCTCTTATTCCCCACCTCTGATTCCCGGCCTCTGATTCCCGGCCTCTCATTCCCGGGCTCTCATTCCCCGCCTCTGATTCCCGGCCTCAGATTCCCCGCCTCTGATTCCCTGCCTGTGATTCCCCATCTCTAATTCCGCACATCTGATTCCATGCCTCTAATTCCCCGCCTCTGATTCCCCGCCTCTGATTCCCTGCCTCTGATTCCCAACCTCTGATTCCCCACCTCTGATTCCCCATATCTGATTCCCCGCCTCAGTTTCCCCGCCTCTGATTCCGGGCCTCTGTTTCCCCCTATCTGATGCCCCGCCTCTGATTCCCCAACTCTGATTCCCCGCCTCTGATTCCCCAGCTCTGAATCCCCGCCTCTGATTCCCCGTGTTTGATTCCCTGCCTCTGATTCCCCGCCTCTGCTTCCCCATCTCTGATCCACCGCCTTTGATTCGCCACCTCTGATTCCCCATATGTGATTCCCCGCCTCTGTTTCCCCGCCTCTGATTCCCCGCCTCTGATTCCCCATATCTCATTACCAGCCTCTGACTCCCCACCTCTGATTCCCGGCCTCTTATTCCCGGCATCTGATTCCCGGCCTCTGATTCCTGGCCTCTGATTCCCCGCTTCTGATTCTGATTCCCTGCCTCTGATTCCCCATCTCTGATTCCGCACATCTGATTCCCTGCCTCTGATTTCCCACCTCTGATTACCCATATCTGATTCCCCGCCTCTGTTTCCCCGCCTCTGATTCCCCGCCTCTGTTTCCCCGCCTCTGATTCCCCTCCTCTGTTTCCCCAGATCTAATTCCCCGCCTCTGATACCCCAACTCTGATTCCCCGCTCTGATTCCCCAGCTCTGAATCCCCGACTCTGATTCCCCGCATCTGATTCACTGCCTCTGAATCCCCACCTCTGATTCCCTGCCTCTGATTCCCAACCTCTGATTCCCCTCCTCTGATTCCCCATATCTGATTCCCCGCCTCCGTTTCCCTGCCTCTGATTCCCCGCCTCTGTTTCCCCATATCTGATTCCCCGCCTCTGATACCCCAACTCTGATTCCCCGCCTCTGATTCCCCAGCCCTGATTCCCCGCCTCTGACTCCCCGCGTCTGATTCCCAGCCTCTGATTCCCCAAGTCTGATTTCCTGCCTCTGATTCCCCGCCTCTGATTCCCCGCCTCTGATTCCCCATCTCTGATTCCCGGACTCTGATTCCCCACCTCTGATTCCCCATCTCTGATTCCGCACATCCGATTCCCTGCCTCTGATTCCCCGCCTCTGATGCCCCGCCTCTGATTCCATGCCTCTGATTCCCAACCTCTGATTCCCCACCTCTGATTCCCCATATCTGATTCCCCGCCTCTGTTTCCCCGCCTCTGATTCCCTGCCTCTGTTTCCTCATACCTGATTCCCCGCCTCTGATTCCCCAACACTGATTCCCCGCCTCTGATTTCCCAGCTCTGATTCACCACCTCTGATTCCCCGCGTCTGATTCCCCGCATCTGATTACCCATCTCTGATTCCCTATCTCTGATTCCCCAATTCTGATTCCCCACCTTTGATTCCCTGCCTCTGATTCCCAACCTCTGATTCCCGACCTCTGATTCCCCATATCAGATTCCCCGCCTCTGTTTCCCCGCCTCTTATTCACCGCCTCTGATTCCCCATATCTGATTCCCGGCCTCTCATTCCCCAGCTCTGATTCCCCGCCTCTGATTCCCCATATCTGATTCCCCGCCGCTGATTCCCCAACTCTGATACCCCGCCTCTGATTCCCCAGCTCTGATTCCCCACCTCTGATTCCCCGCGTCTGATTCCCTGCCTCTGATTCCCCGCCTCTGATTCCCCATCTCTGATTCACCACCTCTGATCCCCCGCCTCTGATTACCCATGTCTGATTCCCCGCCTCTGTTTCCCCGCCTCTGAATCCCCGCCTCTGATTCCCCATATCTGATTCCCCGCCTCTGATTACCCAACTCTGATTCCCCGCCTGTGATTCGCCAGCTATGATTCCCCGCCTCTGATTCCCCGCGTCTGATTCCCTGCCTGTGATTCCCTGCGTCTGATTCCCCACCTCTGTTACCCCGCCTCTGATTCCCCGCCACTGATTCCCCATATCTGATTCCCCTCCTCTGATTCCCCAACTCTGATTCCCCGCCTCTGATTCCCCAGTTCTGATTCCCTGCCTCTGATTCCCCGCATCTGATTCCCCGCCTCTGATTCCCCATCTCTGATTCACCGCCTTTGATTCGCCACCTCTGATTCCCCATCTCTGATTCCCGGACTAAGATTCCCCACCTCTGATTCCCAGCCTCTTATTCCCGGCATCAGATTCCCGGCCTCTGATTCCCAGCCTCTGATTCCCCGCTTCTGATTCTGATTCCCTGCCTCTGATTCCCCATCTCTGATTCCACACATCTGATTCCCTGCCTCTGATTCCCCACTTCTGATTCCCCGCCTCTGATTCCCCACCTCTGTTTCCCCACCTCTGATTCCCCGCCTCTGTTTCCCCATATCTAATTCCCCGCCTCTGATTCCCCAACTCTGATTCCCCGCTCTGATTCCCCAGCTCTGAATTCCCGCCTCTGATTCCCCGCATCTGATTCCCTGCCTCTGAATCCCCACCTCTGATTCCCTGCCTCTGATTCCCAACCTCTGATTCCCCTCCTCTGATTCCCCATATCTGATTCCCCTCCTCTGTTTCCCTGCCTCTGATTCCCCGCATCTGTTACCCCATATCTGATTCCCCGCCTCTGATTCCCCAACTCTGATTCTGCACATCTGATTCCCTGCCTCTTTTTCCCCACCTCTGATTCCCGGCCTCTGATTCCCGGCCTCTGATTCCCGGCCTCTCATTCCCGGCCTCTCATTCCCCGCCTCTGATTCCCGGCCTCTGATTCCCCGCCTCTGATTCCCCGCCTCTGATTCCCTGCCTCTGATTCCCCATCTCTGATTCCGCACACCTGATTCCCTGCCTCTGATTCCCCGCCTCTGATTCCCCGCCTCTGATTCCCTGCCTCTGATTCCCAAACTCTGATTCCCCACCTCTGATTCCCCATATCTGATTCCCCGCCTCTGTTTCCCCGCCTCTGATTCCCCGCCTCTGTTTCCCCATATCTGATTCCCCGCCTCTGATTCCCCAACACTGATTCCCTGCCTCTGATTCCCCAGCTCTGATTCCCCGCCTCTGATTCCCTGTGTTTGATTCCCTGCCTCTGATTCCCCGCCTCTGCTTCCCCATCTCTGATTCAGCGCCTTTGATTCGCCACCTCTGATTCCCCATATGTGATTCCCCGCCTCTGTTTCCCCGCCTCTGATTCCCCGCCTCTGATTCCCCATATCTCATTCCCAGCCTCTGATTCCCCATCTCTGATTCCCGGACTCTGATTCCCTACCTCTGATTCCCGGCCTCTTATTCCCGGCATCTGATTCCCGGCCTCTGATTCCCGGCCTCTGATTCCCCGCTACTGATTCTGATTCCCTGCCTCTGATTCCCCATCTCTGATTCCGCACATCTGATTCCCTGCCTCTGATTTCCCACCTCTGATTACCCATATCTGATACCCCGCTTCTGTTTCCCCGCCTCTGATTCCCCGCCTCTGTTTCCCCGCCTCTGATTCCCCACCTCTGTTTCCCCATATCTAATTCCCCGCCTCTGATTCCCCAACTCTGATTCCCCGCTCTGATTCCCCAGCTCTGTATCCCCGCCTCTGATTCCCCGCATCTGATTCACTGCCTCTGAATCCCCACCTCTGATTCCCTGCCTCTGATTCACAACCTCTGATTCCCCTCCTCTGATTCCCCATATCTGATTCCCCGCCTCCGTTTCCCTGCCTCTGATTCCCCGCCTCTGTTTCCCCATATCTGATTCCCCGCCTCTGATACCCCAACTCTGATTCCCCGCCTCTGATTCCCCAGCTCTGATTCCCCGCCTCTGACTCCCCGCGTCTGATTCCCAGCCTCTGATTCCCCATGTCTGATTTCCTGCCTATGATTCCCCGCCTCTGATTCGCCAGCTCTGATTCATCGCCTCTGATTCCCCACCTCTGATTCCCCATATCTGATTTCCCACCTATGTTTCCCCGCCTCTGATTCCCCGCCTCAGATTCCCCATCTCTGATTCCCGGACTCTGATTCCCCACCTCTGATTCCCCATCTCTGATTCCGCTCATTTAATTCCCTGCCTCTGATTCCCCGCCTCTGATTCCCAGCCTCTGATTCCATGCCTCTGATTCCCAACCTCTGATTCCCCACCTCTGATTTCCCATATCTGATTCCCCGCCTCTGTTTCCCCGCCTCTGATTCCCTGCATCTGTTTCCTCATATCTGATTCCCCTCCTCTGATTCCCCAACACTGATTCCCCGCCTCTGATTCCCCAGCTCTGATTCACCACCTCTGATTCCCCGCGTCTGATTCCCCGCCTCTAATTCCCCATCTCTGATTCCCTATCACTGATTCCCCAATTCTGATTCCCCGCCTTTGATTCACTGCCTCTGATTAACAACCACTGATTCCCGACCTCTGATTCCCCATATCTGATTCCCCGCCTCTGTTTCCCCGCCTCTTACTCCCCGCCTCTGTTTCCCCATATCTGATTCCCGGCCTCTCATTCCCCAGCTCTGATTCCCCGCCTCTGATTCCCCATATCTGATTCCCCGCCGCTGATTCCCCAACTCTGATACCCCACCTCTGATTCACCAGCTCTGATTCCCCGCCTCTGATTCCCCGCGTCTGATTCCCTGCCTCTGATTCCCCGCCTCTGATTCCCCATCTCTGATTCACCACCTCTGATCCCCCGCCTCTGATTAACCATGTCTGATTCCCCGCCTCTGTTTCCCTGCCTCTGATTCCCCGCCTCTGATTCCCCATATCTGAATCCCCGCCTCTGATTCCCCAACTCTGATTTCCCGCCTGTGATTCGCCAGCTATGATTCCCGGCCTCTGATTCCCCGCGTCTGATTCCCTGCCTGTGATTCCCTGCCTCTGATTCCCCACCTCTGTTACCCCGCCTCTGATTCCCTGCCTCTGATTCCCCACTTCTGATTCCCCACCTCTGATTCCCCACCTCTGTTTCCCCACCTCTGATTCCCCGCCTCTGTTTCCCCATATCTAATTCCCCGCCTCTGATTCCCCAACTCTGATTCCCCGCTCTGATTCCCCAGCTCTGAATTCCCGCCTCTGATTCCCCACCTATGATTCCCCATATCTGATTCCCCGCCTCTGTTTCCCCGCCTCTGATTCCCCGCCTCTGATTCCCCATATCTGATTCCCCACCTATGATTTCCCAACGCTGATTCCCCGCCTCTGATTCGCTAGCTATGATTCCCCACCTCTGATTCCCCGCATCTGAATCCCTGCCTCTGATTCCCCACCTCTGATTCCCAATATCTGATACTCCGCCTCTGATTCCCCAACTCTGATTCCCCGCCTCTGATTCCCCAGCTCTGATTCCCCGCATCTGACTCCCCGCGTCTGATTCCCAGCCTCTGATTCCCCATATCTGATTTCCTGCCCCTGATTCCCCGCCTCTGATTCCCCGCCTCTGATTCCCTGCCTCTGATTCCCCATCTCTGATTCCGCACATCTGATTCCCTGGCTCTTATTCCCCGCCTCTGATTCCCCGCCTCTGATTCACTGCCTCTGATTCCCAACCTCTGATTCCCCACCTCTGTTTTCCCATATCTGATTCCCCGCCTCTGTTTCCCAGCCTCTGATTCCCAGCCTCTGATTCCCAACCTCTGATTCCCCACCTCTGATTCCCCATATCTGATTCCCCGCCTCTGTTTCCCCGCCTCTGATTCCCCGCCTCTGAATCCCCAGCTCTGATTCCCTGCCTCTGATTCCCCGCCTCTGCTTCCCCATCTCTGATTCACCGCCTTTGATTCGCCACCTCTGATTCCCCATATGTGATTCCCCGCCTCTGTTTCGCCGCCTCTGATTCCCCGCCTCTGATTCCCCATATCTCATTCCCAGCCTCTGATTCCCCATCTCTGATTCCCGGCCTCTTATTCCCGGCATCTGATTCCTGGCCTCTGATTCCCGGCCTCTGATTCCCCGCTTCTGATTCTGATTCCCTGCCTCTGATTCCCCATCTCTGATTCCGCACATCTGATTCCCTGCCTCTGATTTCCCACCTCCGATTACCCATATCTGATTCCCCGCCTCTGTTTCCCCGCCTCTGATTCCCCGCCTCTGTTTCCCCGCCTCTGATTCCCCGCCTCTGTTTCCCCATATCTAATTCCCCGCATCTGATTCCCCAACTCTGATTCCCCGCTCTGATTCCCCAGCTCTGAATCCCCGCCTCTGATTCCCCACATCTGATTCACTGCCTCTGAATCCCCACCTCTGATTCCCTGCCTCTGATTCACAACCTCTGATTCCCCTCCTCTGATTCCCCATATCTGATTCCCCGCCTCCGTTTCCCTGCCTCTGATTCCCCGCCTCTGTTTCCCCATATCTGATTCCCCGCCTCTGATACCCCAACTCTGATTCCCCGCCTCTGATTCCCCAGCTCTGATTCCACGCCTCTCACTCCCCGCGTCTGATTCCCAGCCTCTGATTCCCCATGTCTGATTTCCTGCCTCTGATTCCCCGCCTCTGATTCGCCAGCTCTGATTCATCACCTCTGATTCCCCACCTCTGATTCCCCATATCTGATTCCCCACCTATGTTTCCCCGCCTCTGATTCCCCGCCTCTGATTCCCCATCTCTTATTCCCGGACTCTGATTCCCCACCTCTGATTCCCCATCTCTTATTCCACACATCCAATTCCCTGCCTCTGATTCCCCGCCTCTGATGCCCCGCCTCTGATTCCATGCCTCTGATTCCCAACCTCTGATTCCCCACCTCTGATTTCCCATATCTGATTCCCCGCCTCTGTTTCCCCGCCTCTGATTCCCTGCATCTGTTTCCTCATATCTGATTCCCCTCCTCTGATTCCCCAACACTGATTCCCCGCGTCTGATTCCCCATATCTGATTCCCCGCCTCTGTTTCCCCCCTCTGATTCCCTGCCTCTGTTTCCTCATATCTGATTCCCCGCCTCTGATTCCCCAACACTGATTTCCCGCCCCTGCTTCCCCAGCTCTGATTCACCACCTCTGATTCCCCGCGTCTGATTCCCCGCCTCTGATTCCCCATCTCTGATTCACTATCTCTGATTCCCCAATTCTGATTCCCCGCCTTTGATAACCTGCCTCTGATTCCCAACCTCTGATTCCCGACCTCTGATTCCCCATATCTGATTCCCCGCCTCTGTTTCCCCGCCTCTTATTCCCCACCTCTGTTTCCCCATATCTGATTCCCTGCCTCTCATTCCCCAGCTCTGATTCCCCGCCTCTGATTCCCCAGCTCTGATTCCCCGCCTCTGACTCCCCGCGTCTGATTCCCAGCCTCTGATTCCCCATGTTTGATTTCCTGCCTCTGATTCCCCGCCTCTGATTCGCCATCTCTGATTCATCGCCTGTGATTCCCCACCTCTGATTCCCCATATCTGATTCCCCACCTATGTTTCCCCGCCTCTGATTCCCCGCCTCTGATTCCCCATCTCTGATTCCCGGACTCTGATTCCCCACCTCTGATTCCCCATCTCTGATTCCGCACATCCGATTCCCTGCCTCTGATTCCCCGCCTCTGATGCCCCGCCTCTGATTCCATGCCTCTGATTCCCAACCTCTGATTCCCCACCTCTGATTCCCCATATCTGATACCCCGCCTCTGTTTCCCTGCCTCTGATTCCCTGCCTCTGTTTCCTCATACCTGCTTTCCCGCCTCTGATTCCCCAACACTGATTCCCCGCCTCTGATTCCCCAGCTCTGATTCACCACCTCTGATTCCCCGCGTCTGATTCCCCGCCTCTTATTACCCATCTCTGATTCCCTATCTCTGATTCCCCAATTCTGATTCCCCGCCTTTGGTTCCCTGCCTCTGATTCCCAACCTCTGATTCCCGACCTCTGATTCCCCATATCTGATTCCCCGCCTCTGTTTCCCCGCCTCTTATTCCCCGCCTCTCTTTCCCCATATCTGATTCCCGGCCTCTCATTCCCCAGCTCTGATTCCCCGCCTCTGATTCCCCATATCTGATTCCCCGCCGCTGATTCCCCAACTTTGATACCCCGCCTCTGATTCCCCAGCTCTGATTCCCCGCCTATGAATCCCCGCGTCTGATTCCCTGCCTCTGATTCCCCGCCTCTGATTCCCCATCTCTGATTCACCACCTCTGATCCCCCGCCTCTGATTACCCATGTCTGATTCCCCGCCTCTGTTTCCCCGCCTCTGAATCCCCGCCTCTGATTCCCCATATCTGATTCCCCGCCTCTGATTCCCCAACTCTGATTCCCCGCCTGTGATTCGCCAGCTATGATTCCCCGCCTCTGATTCCCCGCATCTGATTCCTTGCCTGTGATTCCCTGCCTCTGATTCCCCACCTCTGTTATCCCGCCTCTAATTCCCCGCTTCCGATTCCCCATATATGATTCCACTCCTCTCATTCCCCAACTCTGATTCCCCGCCTCTGATTCCCCATCTCAGATTCCCTGCCTCTGATTCCCCGCGTCTGATTCCCTGCCTCTGATTCCCCATCTCTGATTCACCTCCTTTGATTCGCCACCTCTAATTCCCCACCTCTGATTCCCGGCCTCTTATTCCCGGCATCTGATTCCCGGCCTCTGCTTTCCAGCCTCTGATTCCCCGCTTCTGATTCTGATTCCCTGCCTCTGATTCCCCATCTCTGATTCCACACATCTGATTCCCTGCCTCTGATTCCCCACCTCTGTTTCCCCACCTCTGATTCCCCGCCTCTGTTTCCCCATATCTAATTCCCCGCCTCTGATTCCCCAACTCTGATTCCCCGCTCTGATTCCACAGCTCTGATTCCCCGCCTCTGATTCGCTAGCTATGATTCCCCGCCTCTGATTCCCCGCGTCTGAATCCCTGCCTCTGATTCCCCGCCTCTGATTCCCAATATCTGATTCCCCGCCTCCGTTTCCCTGCCTCTGATTCCCCGCCTCTGTTTCCCCATATCTGATACTCCGCCTCTGATTCCCCAACTCTGATTCCCCGCCTCTGATTCCCCAGCTCTGATTCCCCGCATCTGACTCCCCGCGTCTGATTCCCAGCCTCTGATTCCCCATGTCTGATTTCCTGCCTCTGATTCCCCACCTCTGATTCGCCATCTCTGATTCATCGCCTCTGATTCCCCACCTCTGATTACCCATATCTGATTCCCCACCTATGTTTCCCCGCCTCTGATTCCCCGCCTCTGATTCCCCATCTCTGATTCCCGGACTCTGATTCCCCACCTCTGATTCCCCATCTCTGATTCCGCACATCCGATTCCCTGCCTCTGATTCCCCGCCTCTGATGCCCCGCCTCTGAATACATGCCTCTGATTCCCAACCTCTGATTCCCCACCTCTGATTCCCCATATCTGATTCCCTGCCTCTGTTTCCCCGCCTCTGATTCCCTGCCCCTGTTTCCTCATATCTGATTCCCAGCCTCTGATTCCCCAACACTGATTTCCCGCCTCTGATTCCACACCTCTGATTCACCACCTCTAATTCCCCGCATCTGATTCCCCGCCTCTGATTCCCCATCTCTGATTCCCTATCTCTGATTCCCCAATTCTGATTCCCCGCCTTTGATTCCCTGCCTCTGATTCCAAACCTCTGATTCCCGACCTCTGATTCCCCATCTCTGATTCCCGGACTCTGATTCCCCACCTCTGATTCCCGGACTCTTATTCCCGGCATCTGATTCCCGGCCTCTGATTCCCAGCCTCTGATTCCCCACTTCTGATTCTGATTCCCTGCCTCTGATTCCCCATCTCTGATTCCACACATCTGATTCCCTGCCTCTGATTCCCCACTTCTGATTCCCCGCCTCTGATTCCCCACCTCTGTTTCCCCACCTCTGATTCCCCGCCTCTGTTTCCCCATATCTAATTCCCCGCCTCTGATTCCCCAACTCTGATTCCCCGCTCTGATTCCCCAGCTCTGAATTCCCGCCTCTGATTCCCCGCATCTGATTCCCTGCCTCTGAATCCCCACCTCTGATTCCCTGCCTCTGATTCCCAACCTCTGATTCCCCTCCTCTGATTCCCCATATCTGATTCCCCTCCTCTGTTTCCCTGCCTCTGATTCCCCGCCTCTGTTACCCCATATCTGATTCCCCGCCTCTGATTCCCCAACCTCTGATTCTGCACATCTGATTCCCTGCCTCTTTTTCCCCACCTCTGATTCCCGGCCTCTGATTCCCGGCCTCTGATTCCCGGCCTCTCATTCCCGGCCTCTCATTCCCCGCCTCTGATTCCCAGCCTCTGATTCCCCGCCTCTGATTCCCCGCCTCTGATTCCCTGCCTCTGATTCCCCATCTCTGATTCCGCACATCTGATTCCCTGGCTCTGATTCCCCGCCTCTGATTCCCCGCCTCTGATTCCCTGCCTCTGATTCCCAACCTCTGATTCCCCACCTCTGATTCCCCATATCTGATTCCCCGCCTCTGTTTCCCAGCCTCTGATTCCCAGCCTCTGATTCCCAACCTCTGATTCCCCACCTCTGATTCCCCATATCTGATTCCCCGCCTCTGTTTCCCCGCCTCTGATTCCCCGCCTCTGTTTCCCCATATCTGATTCCCCGCCTCTGATTCCCCAACTCTGATTCCCCGCCTCTGAATCCCCAGCTCTGATTCCCTGCCTCTGATTCCCCGCCTCTGCTTCCCCATCTCTGATTCACCGCCTTTGATTCGCCACCTCTGATTCCCCATATGTGATTCCCCGCCTCTGTTTCGCCGCCTCTGATTCCCCGCCTCTGATTCCCCATATCTCATTCCCAGCCTCTGATTCCCCATCTCTGATTCCCGGACTCTGATTCCCCACCTCTGATTCCCGGCCTCTTATTCCCGGCATCTGATTCCCGGCCTCTGATTCCCGGCCTCTGATTCCCCGCTTCTGATTCTGATTCCCTGCCTCTGATTCCCCATCTCTGATTCCGCACATCTGATTCCCTGCCTCTGATATCCCACCTCTGATTACCCATATCTGATTCCCCGCCTCTGTTTCCCCGCCTCTGATTCCCCGCCTCTGTTTCCCCGCCTCTGATTCCCCGCCTCTGTTTCCCCATATCTAATTCCCCGCATCTGATTCCCCAACTCTGATTCCCCGCTCTGATTCCCCAGCTCTGAATCCCCGCCTCTGATTCCCCACATCTGATTCACTGCCTCTGAATCCCCACCTCTGATTCCCTGCCTCTGATTCACAACCTCTGATTCCCCTCCTCTGATTCCCCATATCTGATTCCCCGCCTCCGTTTCCCTGCCTCTGATTCCCCGCCTCTGTTTCCCCATATCTGATTCCCCGCCTCTGATACCCCAACTCTGATTCTCCGCCTCTGATTCCCCAGCTCTGATTCCACGCCTCTGACTCCCCGCGTCTGATTCCCAGCCTCTGATTCCCCATGTCTGATTTCCTGCCTCTGATTCCCCGCCTCTGATTCGCCAGCTCTGATTCATCACCTCTGATTCCCCACCTCTGATTCCCCATATCTGATTCCCCACCTATGTTTCCCCGCCTCTGATTCCCCGCCTCTGATTCCCCATCTCTTATTCCCGGACTCTGATTCCCCACCTCTGATTCCCCATCTCTTATTCCACACATCCAATTCCCTGCCTCTAATTCCCCGCCTCTGATGCCCCGCCTCTGATTCCATGCCTCTGATTCCCAACCTCTGATTCCCCACCTCTGATTTCCCATATCTGATTCCCCGCCTCTGTTTCCCCGCCTCTGATTCCCTGCATCTGTTTCCTCATATCTGATTCCCCTCCTCTGATTCCCCAACACTGATTCCCCGCCTCTGATTCCCCAGCTCTGATTCACCACCTCTGATTCCCCGCGTCTGATTCCCCGCCTCTGATTCCCCATCTCTGATTCCCTATCTCTGATTCCCCAATTCTGATTCCCCGCCTTTGATTCACTGCCTCTGATTAACAACCTCTGATTCCCGACCTCTGATTCCCCATATCTGATTCCCCGCCTCTGTTTCCCCGCCTCTTATTCCCCGCCTCTGTTTCCCCATATCTGATTCCCGGCCTCTCATTCCCCAGCTCTGATTCCCCGCCTCTGATTCCCCATATCTGATTCCCCGCCGCTGATTCCCCAACTCTGATACCCCGCCTCTGATTCACCAGCTCTGATTCCCCGCCTCTGATTCCCCGTGTCTGATTCCCTGCCTCTGATTCCCCGCCTCTGATTCCCCATCTCTGATTCAACACCTCTGATCCCCCGCCTCTGATTCCCCATGTCTGAATCCCCGCCTCTGTTTCCCTGCCTCTGATTCCCCGCCTCTGATTCCCCATATCTGAATCCCCGCCTCTGATTCCCCAACTCTGATTCCCCGCCTGTGATTCTCCAGCTATGATTCCCCGCCTCTGATTCCCCGCATCTGATTCCCTGCCTGTGATTCCCTGCCTCTGATTCCCCACCTCTGTTACCCCGCCTCTGATTCCCCGCCTCTGATTCCCCATATCTGATTCCCCTCCTCTGATTGCCCAACTCTGATTCCCCGCCTCTGATTCCCCAGCTCTGATTCCCCGCCTCTGTTTCCCCGCTCTGATTCCCTGCCTCTGATTCCCCACCTCTGATTCCCCATCTCTGATTCACCACCTCTGATTCCCCACCTATGATTCCCCATATCTGATTCCCCGCCTCTGTTTCCCCGCCTCTGATTCCCCGCCTCTGATTCCCCACCTATGATTTCCCAACTCTGATTCCCCGCCTCTGATTCACCAGCTATGATTCCCCGCCTCTGATTCCCCGCGTCTGAATCCCTGCCTCTGATTCCCCGCCTCTGATTCCCAATATCTGATTCCCCGCCTCCATTTCCCTGCCTCTGATTCCCCACCTCTGTTTCCCCATATCTGATTCTCCGCCTCTGATTCCCCAACTCTGATTCCCCGCCTCTGATTCCCCAGCTCTGATTCCCCGCCTCTGACTCCCCGCGTCTGATTCCCAGCCTCTGATACCCCATGTCTGATTTCCTGCCTCTGATTCCCCGCCTCTGATTCGCCATCTATGATTCATCGCCTCTAATTCCCCACCTCTGATTCCCCATATCTGATTCCCCACCTATGTTTCCCCGCCTCTGATTCCCTGCCTCTGATTCCCCATCTCTGATTCCCGGACTCTGATTCCCCACCTCTGATTCCCCATCTCTGATTCCGCACATCCGATTCCCTGCCTCTAATTCCCCGCCTCTGATGCCCCGCCTCTGATTCCATGCCTCTGATTCCCAACCTCTGATTCCCCACCTCTGATTCCCCATATCTGATTCCCCGCCTCTGTTTCCCCGCCTCTGATTCCCTGCCCCTGATTCCTCATATCTGATTCCCCGCCTCTGATTCCCCAACACTGATTTCCCGCCTCTGATTCCCCAGCTCTGATTCCCCAGCTCTGATTCCCCACGTCTGATTCCCCGCCTCTGATTCCCCATCTCTGATTCCCTATCTCTGATTCGCCAATTCTGATTCCCTGCCTTTGATTCCCTGCCTCTGATTCCCAACATCTGATTCCCGACCTCTGATTCCCCATATCTGATTCCCCGCCTCTGTTTCCCCGCCTCTTATTCCCCGCCTCTGTTTCCCCATATCTGATTCCCTGCCTTTCATTCCCCAGCTCTGATTCCCCGCCTCTGACTCCCCGCGTCTGATTCCCAGCCTCTGATTCCCCATGTCTGATTTCCTGCCTCTGATTCCCCGCCTCTGATTCGCCATCTCTGATTCATCGCCTCTGATTCCCCACCTCTGATTCCCCATATCTGATTCCCCACCTATGTTTCCCCGCCTCTGATTCCCCGCCTCTGATTCCCCATCTCTGATTCCCGGACTCTGATTCCCCACCTCTGATTCCCCATCTCTGATTCCGCACATCCGATTCCCTACCTCTGATTCCCCGCCTCTGATGCCCCGCCTCTGATTCCATGCCTCTGATTCCCAACCTCTGATTCCCCACCTCTGATTCCCCATATCTGATTCCCCGCCTTTGTTTCCCCGCCTCTGATTCCCTGCCCCTGTTTCCTCATATCTGATTTCCCGCCTCTGATTCCCCAGCTCTGATTCACCACCTCTGATTCCCCGCGTCTGATTCCCCGCCTCTGATTCCCCATCTCTGATTCCCTATCTCTGATTCCCCAATTCTGATTCCCCGCCTTTGATTCCCTGCCTCTGATTCCCAACCTCTGATTCCCGACCTCTGATTCCCCATATCTGATTCCCCGCCTCTGTTTCCCCGCCTCTTATTCCCCGCCTCTGTTTCCCCATATCTGATTCCCTGCCTTTCATTCCCCAGCTCTGATTCCCCGCCTCTGACTCCCCGCGTCTGATTCCCAGCCTCTGATTCCCAATGTCTGATTTCCTGCCTCTGATTCCCCGCCTCTGATTCCCCACCTCTGATTCCCCATATCTGATTCCCCACCTATGTTTCCCCGTCTCTGATTCCCCGCCTCGGATTCCCCATCTCTGATTCTCGGACTCTGATTCCCCACCTCTGATTCCCCATCTCTGATTCCGCACATCCGATTCCCTGCCTCTGATTCCCCGCCTCTGATGCCCCACCTCTGATTCCCCATCTCTGATTCCGCACATCCAATTCCCTGCCTCTGATTCCCCGCCTCTGATGCCCCGCCTCTGATTCCATGCCTCTGATTCCCAAACTCTTATTCCCCACCTCTGATTTCCCATATCTGATTCCCCGCCTCTGTTTCCCCGCCTCTGATTCCCTGCATCTGTTTCCTCATATCTGATTCCCCTCCTCTGATTCCCCAACACTGATTCCCCGCCTCTGATTCCCCAGCTCTGATTCACCACCTCTGATTCCCCGCGTCTGATTCCACGCCTCTGATTCCCCATCTCTGATTCCCTATCTCTGATTCCCCAATTCTGATACCCCGCCTTTGATTCCCTGCCTCTGATTAACAACCTCCGATTCCCGACCTCTGATTCCCCATATCTGATTCCCCGCCTCTGTTTCCCCGCATCTTATTCCCCGCCTCTGTTTCCCCATATCTGATTCCCGGCCTCTCATTCCCCAGCTCTGATTCCCCACCTCTGATTCCCCATATCTGATACCCCGCCGCTGATTCCCCAACTCTGATACCCCGCCTCTGATTCACCAGCTCTGATTCCCCGTCTCTGATTCCCCGCGTCTGATTCCCTGCCTCTGATTCCCTGCCTCTGATTCCCCATCTCTGATTCACCACCTCTGATCCCCCGCCTCTGATTCCCCATGTCTGATTCCCCGCCTCTGTTTCCCTGCCTCTGATTCCCCGCCTCTGATTCCCCATATCTGATTCCCCGCCTCTGATTCCCCAACTCTGATTCCCCGCCTGTGATTCGCCAGCTATGATTCCCCGCCTCTGATTCCCCGCGTCTGATTCCCTGCCTGTGATTCCCTGCCTCTGATTCCCCACCTCTGATTGCCCATCTCTGATTCACCACCTCTGATTCCCCACCTATGATTCCCCATATCTGATTCCCCGCCTCTGTTTCCCCGCCTCTGATTCCCCGCCTCTGATTCCCCACCTATGATTTCCTAACTCTGATTCCCTGCCTCTGATTCTCCAGCTATGATTCCCCGCCTCTGATTCCCCGCGTCTGAATCCCTGCCTCTGATTCCCCACCTCTGATTCCCAATATCTGATTCCCCGCCTCCGTTTCCCTGCCTCTGATTCCCCGCCTCTGTTTCCCCATATCTGATTCTCCGCCTCTGATTCCCCAACTCTGATGCCCCGCCTCTGATTCCCCATCTCTGATTCCCCGCCTCTGACTCTCCGCGTCTTATTCCCAGCCTCTGATTCCCCATGTCTGATTTCCTGCCTCTGATTTCCCGCCTCTGATTCGCCATCTCTGATTCATCGCCTCTAATTCCCCACCTCTGATTCCCCATATCTGATTCCCCACCTATGTTTCCCCGCCTCTGATTCCCCGCCTCTGATTCCCCATCTCTGATTCCCGGACTCTGATTCCCCACCTCTGATTCCATATCTCTGATTCCGCACATCCGATTCCATGCCTCTGATTCCCCGCCTCTGATGCCCCGCCTCTGATTCCATGCCTCTGATTCCCAACCTCTTATTCCCCACCTCTGATTCCCCATATCTGATTCCCCGCCTCTGTTTCCCCGCCTCTGATTCCCTGCCCCTGTTTCCTCATATCTGATTCCCCGCCTCTGATTCCCCAACACTGATTTCCCGCCTCTGATTCCCCAGCTCTGTTGCACCACCTCTGATTCCCCGTGTCTGATTCCCCGCCTCTGATTCCCCATCTCTGATTCCCTATCTCTGATTCCGCAATTCTGATTCCCCGCCTTTGATTCCCTGCCTCTGATTCCCAACCTCTGATTCCCAACCTCTGATTCCCCATATCTGATTCTCCGCCTCTGATACCCCAACTCTGATTCCCCGCCTCTGATTCCCCAGCTCTGATTCCCCGCCTCTGACTCCCCGCGTCTGATTCCCAGCCTCTGATACCCCATGTCTGATTTCCTGCCTCTGATTCCCCGCCTCTGATTCGCCATCTATGATTCATCGCCTCTAATTCCCCACCTCTGATTCCCCATCTCTGATTCCCTATCTCTGATTCCGCAATTCTGATTCCCCGCCTTTGATTCCCTGCCTCTGATTCCCAACCTCTGATTCCCAACCTCTGATTCCCCATATCTGATTCTCCGCCTCTGATACCCCAACTCTGATTCCCCGCCTCTGATTCCCCAGCTCTGATTCCCCGCCTCTGACTCCCCGCGTCTGATTCCCAGCCTCTGATACCCCATGTCTGATTCCCCGCCTCTGATTCCCCAGCTCTGATTCCCCGCATCTGACTCCCCGCGTCTGATTCCCAGCCTCTGATTCCCCATGTCTGATTTCCTGCCTCTGATTCCCCACCTCTGATTCGCCATCTCTGATTCATCGCCTCTGATTCCCCACCTCTGATTACCCATATCTGATTCCCCACCTATGTTTCCCCGCCTCTGATTCCCCGCCTCTGATTCCCCATCTCTGATTCCCGGACTCTGATTCCCCACCTCTGATTCCCCATCTCTGATTCCGCACATCCGATTCCCTGCCTCTGATTCCCCGCCTCTGATGCCCCGCCTCTGAATACATGCCTCTGATTCCCAACCTCTGATTCCCCACCTCTGATTCCCCATATCTGATTCCCTGCCTCTGTTTCCCCGCCTCTGATTCCCTGCCCCTGTTTCCTCATATCTGATTCCCAGCCTCTGATTCCCCAACACTGATTTCCCGCCTCTGATTCCACACCTCTGATTCACCACCTCTAATTCCCCGCATCTGATTCCCCGCCTCTGATTCCCCATCTCTGATTCCCTATCTCTGATTCCCCAATTCTGATTCCCCGCCTTTGATTCCCTGCCTCTGATTCCAAACCTCTGATTCCCGACCTCTGATTCCCCATCTCTGATTCCCGGACTCTGATTCCCCACCTCTGATTCCCGGACTCTTATTCCCGGCATCTGATTCCCGGCCTCTGATTCCCAGCCTCTGATTCCCCACTTCTGATTCTGATTCCCTGCCTCTGATTCCCCATCTCTGATTCCACACATCTGATTCCCTGCCTCTGATTCCCCACTTCTGATTCCCCGCCTCTGATTCCCCACCTCTGTTTCCCCACCTCTGATTCCCCGCCTCTGTTTCCCCATATCTAATTCCCCGCCTCTGATTCCCCAACTCTGATTCCCCGCTCTGATTCCCCAGCTCTGAATTCCCGCCTCTGATTCCCCGCATCTGAATCCCTGCCTCTGAATCCCCACCTCTGATTCCCTGCCTCTGATTCCCAACCTCTGATTCCCCTCCTCTGATTCCCCATATCTGATTCCCCTCCTCTGTTTCCCTGCCTCTGATTCCCCGCCTCTGTTACCCCATATCTGATTCCCCGCCTCTGATTCCCCAACCTCTGATTCTGCACATCTGATTCCCTGCCTCTTTTTCCCCACCTCTGATTCCCGGCCTCTGATTCCCGGCCTCTGATTCCCGGCCTCTCATTCCCGGCCTCTCATTCCCCGCCTCTGATTCCCAGCCTCTGATTCCCCGCCTCTGATTCCCCGCCTCTGATTCCCTGCCTCTGATTCCCCATCTCTGATTCCGCACATCTGATTCCCTGGCTCTGATTCCCCGCCTCTGATTCCCCGCCTCTGATTCCCTGCCTCTGATTCCCAACCTCTGATTCCCCACCTCTGATTCCCCATATCTGATTCCCCGCCTCTGTTTCCCAGCCTCTGATTCCCAGCCTCTGATTCCCAACCTCTGATTCCCCACCTCTGATTCCCCATATCTGATTCCCCGCCTCTGTTTCCCCGCCTCTGATTCCCCGCCTCTGTTTCCCCATATCTGATTCCCCGCCTCTGATTCCCCAACTCTGATTCCCCGCCTCTGAATCCCCAGCTCTGATTCCCTGCCTCTGATTCCCCGCCTCTGCTTCCCCATCTCTGATTCACCGCCTTTGATTCGCCACCTCTGATTCCCCATATGTGATTCCCCGCCTCTGTTTCGCCGCCTCTGATTCCCCGCCTCTGATTCCCCATATCTCATTCCCAGCCTCTGATTCCCCATCTCTGATTCCCGGACTCTGATTCCCCACCTCTGATTCCCGGCCTCTTATTCCCGGCATCTGATTCCCGGCCTCTGATTCCCGGCCTCTGATTCCCCGCTTCTGATTCTGATTCCCTGCCTCTGATTCCCCATCTCTGATTCCGCACATCTGATTCCCTGCCTCTGATATCCCACCTCTGATTACCCATATCTGATTCCCCGCCTCTGTTTCCCCGCCTCTGATTCCCCGCCTCTGTTTCCCCGCCTCTGATTCCCCGCCTCTGTTTCCCCATATCTAATTCCCCGCATCTGATTCCCCAACTCTGATTCCCCGCTCTTATTCCCCAGCTCTGAATCCCCGCCTCTGATTCCCCACATCTGATTCACTGCCTCTGAATCCCCACCTCTGATTCCCTGCCTCTGATTCACAACCTCTGATTCCCCTCCTCTGATTCCCCATATCTGATTCCCCGCCTCCGTTTCCCTGCCTCTGATTCCCCGCCTCTGTTTCCCCATATCTGATTCCCCGCCTCTGATACCCCAACTCTGATTCTCCGCCTCTGATTCCCCAGCTCTGATTCCACGCCTCTGACTCCCCGCGTCTGATTCCCAGCCTCTGATTCCCCATGTCTGATTTCCTGCCTCTGATTCCCCGCCTCTGATTCGCCAGCTCTGATTCATCACCTCTGATTCCCCACCTCTGATTCCCCATATCTGATTCCCCACCTATGTTTCCCCGCCTCTGATTCCCCGCCTCTGATTCCCCATCTCTTATTCCCGGACTCTGATTCCCCACCTCTGATTCCCCATCTCTTATTCCACACATCCAATTCCCTGCCTCTAATTCCCCGCCTCTGATGCCCCGCCTCTGATTCCATGCCTCTGATTCCCAACCTCTGATTCCCCACCTCTGATTTCCCATATCTGATTCCCCGCCTCTGTTTCCCCGCCTCTGATTCCCTGCATCTGTTTCCTCATATCTGATTCCCCTCCTCTGATTCCCCAACACTGATTCCCCGCCTCTGATTCCCCAGCTCTGATTCACCACCTCTGATTCCCCGCGTCTGATTCCCCGCCTCTGATTCCCCATCTCTGATTCCCTATCTCTGATTCCCCAATTCTGATTCCCCGCCTTTGATTCACTGCCTCTGATTAACAACCTCTGATTCCCGACCTCTGATTCCCCATATCTGATTCCCCGCCTCTGTTTCCCCGCCTCTTATTCCCCGCCTCTGTTTCCCCATATCTGATTCCCGGCCTCTCATTCCCCAGCTCTGATTCCCCGCCTCTGATTCCCCATATCTGATTCCCCGCCGCTGATTCCCCAACTCTGATACCCCGCCTCTGATTCACCAGCTCTGATTCCCCGCCTCTGATTCCCCGTGTCTGATTCCCTGCCTCTGATTCCCCGCCTCTGATTCCCCATCTCTGATTCAACACCTCTGATCCCCCGCCTCTGATTCCCCATGTCTGAATCCCCGCCTCTGTTTCCCTGCCTCTGATTCCCCGCCTCTGATTCCCCATATCTGAATCCCCGCCTCTGATTCCCCAACTCTGATTCCCCGCCTGTGATTCTCCAGCTATGATTCCCCGCCTCTGATTCCCCGCATCTGATTCCCTGCCTGTGATTCCCTGCCTCTGATTCCCCACCTCTGTTACCCCGCCTCTGATTCCCCGCCTCTGATTCCCCATATCTGATTCCCCTCCTCTGATTGCCCAACTCTGATTCCCCGCCTCTGATTCCCCAGCTCTGATTCCCCGCCTCTGTTTCCCCGCTCTGATTCCCTGCCTCTGATTCCCCACCTCTGATTCCCCATCTCTGATTCACCACCTCTGATTCCCCACCTATGATTCCCCATATCTGATTCCCCGCCTCTGTTTCCCCGCCTCTGATTCCCCGCCTCTGATTCCCCACCTATGATTTCCCAACTCTGATTCCCCGCCTCTGATTCACCAGCTATGATTCCCCGCCTCTGATTCCCCGCGCCTTAATCCCTGCCTCTGATTCCCCGCCTCTGATTCCCAATATCTGATTCCCCGCCTCCATTTCCCTGCCTCTGATTCCCCACCTCTGTTTCCCCATATCTGATTCTCCGCCTCTGATTCCCCAACTCTGATTCCCCGCCTCTGATTCCCCAGCTCTGATTCCCCGCCTCTGACTCCCCGCGTCTGATTCCCAGCCTCTGATACCCCATGTCTGATTTCCTGCCTCTGATTCCCCGCCTCTGATTCGCCATCTATGATTCATCGCCTCTAATTCCCCACCTCTGATTCCCCATATCTGATTCCCCACCTATGTTTCCCCGCCTCTGATTCCCCGCCTCTGATTCCCCATCTCTGATTCCCGGACTCTGATTCCCCACCTCTGATTCCCCATCTCTGATTCCGCACATCCGATTCCCTGCCTCTAATTCCCCGCCTCTGATGCCCCGCCTCTGATTCCATGCCTCTGATTCCCAACCTCTGATTCCCCACCTCTGATTCCCCATATCTGATTCCCCGCCTCTGTTTCCCTGCCTCTGATTCCCTGCCCCTGATTCCTCATATCTGATTCCCCGCCTCTGATTCCCCAACACTGATTTCCCGCCTCTGATTCCCCAGCTCTGATTCCCCAGCTCTGATTCCCCACGTCTGATTCCCCGCCTCTGATTCCCCATCTCTGATTCCCTATCTCTGATTCGCCAATTCTGATTCCCTGCCTTTGATTCCCTGCCTCTGATTCCCAACATCTGATTCCCGACCTCTGATTCCCCATATCTGATTCCCCGCCTCTGTTTCCCCGCCTCTTATTCCCCGCCTCTGTTTCCCCATATCTGATTCCCTGCCTTTCATTCCCCAGCTCTGATTCCCCGCCTCTGACTCCCCGCGTCTGATTCCCAGCCTCTGATTCCCCATGTCTGATTTCCTGCCTCTGATTCCCCGCCTCTGATTCGCCATCTCTGATTCATCGCCTCTGATTCCCCACCTCTGATTCCCCATATCTGATTCCCCACCTATGTTTCCCCGCCTCTGATTCCCCGCCTCTGATTCCCCATCTCTGATTCCCGGACTCTGATTCCCCACCTCTGATTCCCCATCTCTGATTCCGCACATCCGATTCCCTACCTCTGATTCCCCGCCTCTGATGCCCCGCCTCTGATTCCATGCCTCTGATTCCCAACCTCTGATTCCCCACCTCTGATTCCCCATATCTGATTCCCCGCCTTTGTTTCCCCGCCTCTGATTCCCTGCCCCTGTTTCCTCATATCTGATTTCCCGCCTCTGATTCCCCAGCTCTGATTCACCACCTCTGATTCCCCGCGTCTGATTCCCCGCCTCTGATTCCCCATCTCTGATTCCCTATCTCTGATTCCCCAATTCTGATTCCCCGCCTTTGATTCCCTGCCTCTGATTCCCAACCTCTGATTCCCGACCTCTGATTCCCCATATCTGATTCCCCGCCTCTGTTTCCCCGCCTCTTATTCCCCGCCTCTGTTTCCCCATATCTGATTCCCTGCCTTTCATTCCCCAGCTCTGATTCCCCGCCTCTGACTCCCCGCGTCTGATTCCCAGCCTCTGATTCCCAATGTCTGATTTCCTGCCTCTGATTCCCCGCCTCTGATTCCCCACCTCTGATTCCCCATATCTGATTCCCCACCTCTGATTCCCCATCTCTGATTCCGCACATCCGATTCCCTGCCTCTGATTCCCCGCCTCTGATGCCCCACCTCTGATTCCCCATCTCTGATTCCGCACATCCAATTCCCTGCCTCTGATTCCCCGCCTCTGATGCCCCGCCTCTGATTCCATGCCTCTGATTCCCAAACTCTTATTCCCCACCTCTGATTTCCCATATCTGATTCCCCGCCTCTGTTTCCCCGCCTCTGATTCCCTGCATCTGTTTCCTCATATCTGATTCCCCTCCTCTGATTCCCCAACACTGATTCCCCGCCTCTGATTCCCCAGCTCTGATTCACCACCTCTGATTCCCCGCGTCTGATTCCACGCCTCTGATTCCCCATCTCTGATTCCCTATCTCTGATTCCCCAATTCTGATACCCCGCCTTTGATTCCCTGCCTCTGATTAACAACCTCCGATTCCCGACCTCTGATTCCCCATATCTGATTCCCCGCCTCTGTTTCCCCGCATCTTATTCCCCGCCTCTGTTTCCCCATATCTGATTCCCGGCCTCTCATTCCCCAGCTCTGATTCCCCACCTCTGATTCCCCATATCTGATACCCCGCCGCTGATTCCCCAACTCTGATACCCCGCCTCTGATTCACCAGCTCTGATTCCCCGTCTCTGATTCCCCGCGTCTGATTCCCTGCCTCTGATTCCCTGCCTCTGATTCCCCATCTCTGATTCACCACCTCTGATCCCCCGCCTCTGATTCCCCATGTCTGATTCCCCGCCTCTGTTTCCCTGCCTCTGATTCCCCGCCTCTGATTCCCCATATCTGATTCCCCGCCTCTGATTCCCCAACTCTGATTCCCCGCCTGTGATTCGCCAGCTATGATTCCCCGCCTCTGATTCCCCGCGTCTGATTCCCTGCCTGTGATTCCCTGCCTCTGATTCCCCACCTCTGATTGCCCATCTCTGATTCACCACCTCTGATTCCCCACCTATGATTCCCCATATCTGATTCCCCGCCTCTGTTTCCCCGCCTCTGATTCCCCGCCTCTGATTCCCCACCTATGATTTCCTAACTCTGATTCCCTGCCTCTGATTCTCCAGCTATGATTCCCCGCCTCTGATTCCCCGCGTCTGAATCCCTGCCTCTGATTCCCCACCTCTGATTCCCAATATCTGATTCCCCGCCTCCGTTTCCCTGCCTCTGATTCCCCGCCTCTGTTTCCCCATATCTGATTCTCCGCCTCTGATTCCCCAACTCTGATGCCCCGCCTCTGATTCCCCATCTCTGATTCCCCGCCTCTGACTCTCCGCGTCTTATTCCCAGCCTCTGATTCCCCATGTCTGATTTCCTGCCTCTGATTTCCCGCCTCTGATTCGCCATCTCTGATTCATCGCCTCTAATTCCCCACCTCTGATTCCCCATATCTGATTCCCCACCTATGTTTCCCCGCCTCTGATTCCCCGCCTCTGATTCCCCATCTCTGATTCCCGGACTCTGATTCCCCACCTCTGATTCCATATCTCTGATTCCGCACATCCGATTCCATGCCTCTGATTCCCCGCCTCTGATGCCCCGCCTCTGATTCCATGCCTCTGATTCCCAACCTCTTATTCCCCACCTCTGATTCCCCATATCTGATTCCCCGCCTCTGTTTCCCCGCCTCTGATTCCCTGCCCCTGTTTCCTCATATCTGATTCCCCGCCTCTGATTCCCCAACACTGATTTCCCGCCTCTGATTCCCCAGCTCTGTTGCACCACCTCTGATTCCCCGTGTCTGATTCCCCGCCTCTGATTCCCCATCTCTGATTCCCTATCTCTGATTCCGCAATTCTGATTCCCCGCCTTTGATTCCCTGCCTCTGATTCCCAACCTCTGATTCCCAACCTCTGATTCCCCATATCTGATTCTCCGCCTCTGATACCCCAACTCTGATTCCCCGCCTCTGATTCCCCAGCTCTGATTCCCCGCCTCTGACTCCCCGCGTCTGATTCCCAGCCTCTGATACCCCATGTCTGATTTCCTGCCTCTGATTCCCCGCCTCTGATTCGCCATCTATGATTCATCGCCTCTAATTCCCCACCTCTGATTCCCCATATCTGATTCCCCACCTATGTTTCCCCGCCTCTGATTCCCCGCCTCTGATTCCCCATCTCTGATTCCCGGACTCTGATTCCCCACCTCTGATTCCCCATCTCTGATTCCGCACATCCGATTCCCTGCCTCTAATTCCCCGCCTCTGATGCCCCGCCTCTGATTCCATGCCTCTGATTCCCAACCTCTGATTCCCCACCTCTGATTCCCCATATCTGATTCCCCGCCTCTGTTTCCCCGCCTCTGATTCCCTGCCCCTGATTCCTCATATCTGATTCCCCGCCTCTGATTCCCCAACACTGATTTCCCGCCTCTGATTCCCCAGCTCTGATTCCCCAGCTCTGATTCCCCACGTCTGATTCCCCGCCTCTGATTCCCCATCTCTGATTCCCTATCCCTGATTCGCCAATTCTGATTCCCTGCCTTTGATTCCCTGCCTCTGATTCCCAACATCTGATTCCCGACCTCTGATTCCCCATATCTGATTCCCCGCCTCTGTTTCCCCGCCTCTTATTCCCCGCCTCTCTTTCCCCATATCTGATTCCCTGCCTTTCATTCCCCAGCTCTGATTCCCCGCCTCTGACTCCCCGCGTCTGATTCCCAGCCTCTGATTCCCCATGTCTGATTTCCTGCCTCTGATTCCCCGCCTCTGATTCGCCATCTCTGATTCATCGCCTCTGATTCCCCACCTCTGATTCCCCATATCTGATTCCCCACCTATGTTTCCCCGCCTCTGATTCCCCGCCTCTGATTCCCCATCTCTGATTCCCGGACTCTGATTCCCCACCTCTGATTCCCCATCTCTGATTCCGCACATCCGATTCCCTACCTCTGATTCCCCGCCTCTGATGCCCCGCCTCTGATTCCATGCCTCTGATTCCCAACCTCTGATTCCCCACCTCTGATTCCCCATATCTGATTCCCCGCCTTTGTTTCCCCGCCTCTGATTCCCTGCCCCTGTTTCCTCATATCTGATTTCCCGCCTCTGATTCCCCAGCTCTGATTCACCACCTCTGATTCCCCGCGTCTGATTCCCCGCCTCTGATTCCCCATCTCTGATTCCCTATCTCTGATTCCCCAATTCTGATTCCCCGCCTTTGATTCCCTGCCTCTGATTCCCAACCTCTGATTCCCGACCTCTGATTCCCCATATCTGATTCCCCGCCTCTGTTTCCCCGCCTCTTATTCCCCGCCTCTGTTTCCCCATATCTGATTCCCTGCCTTTCATTCCCCAGCTCTGATTCCCCGCCTCTGACTCCCCGCGTCTGATTCCCAGCCTCTGATTCCCAATGTCTGATTTCCTGCCTCTGATTCCCCGCCTCTGATTCCCCACCTCTGATTCCCCATATCTGATTCCCCACCTATGTTTCCCCGTCTCTGATTCCCCGCCTCGGATTCCCCATCTCTGATTCTCGGACTCTGATTCCCCACCTCTGATTCCCCATCTCTGATTAAGCACATCCGATTCCCTGCCTCTGATTCCCCGCCTCTGATGCCCCACCTCTGATTCCCCATCTCTGACTCCGCACATCCAATTCCCTGCCTCTGATTCCCCGCCTCTGATGCCCCGCCTCTGATTCCATGCCTCTGATTCCCAAACTCTTATTCCCCACCTCTGATTTCCCATATCTGATTCCCCGCCTCTGTTTCCCCGCCTCTGATTCCCTGCATCTATTTCCTCATATCTGATTCCCCTCCTCTGATTCCCCAACACTGATTCTCCGCCTCTGATTCCCCAGCTCTGATTCACCACCTCTGATTCCCCGCGTCTGATTCCACGCCTCTGCTTCCCCATCTCTGATTCCCTATCTCTGATTCCCCAATTCTGATACCCCGCCTTTGATTCCCTGCCTCTGATTAACAACCTCTGATTCCCGACCTCTGATTCCCCATATCTGATTCCCCGCCTCTGTTTCCCCGCCTCTTATTCCCCGCCTCTGTTTCCCCATATCTGATTCCCGGCCTCTCATTCCCCAGCTCTGATTCCCCACCTCTGATTCCCCATATCTGATACCCCGCCGCTGATTCCCCAACTCTGATACCCCGCCTCTGATTCACCAGCTCTGATTCCCCGTCTCTGATTCCCCGCGTCTGATTCCCTGCCTCTGATTCCCTGCCTCTGATTCCCCATCTCTGATTCACCACCTCTGATCCCCCGCCTCTGATTCCCCATGTCTGATTCCCCGCCTCTGTTTCCCTGCCTCTGATTCCCCGCCTCTGATTCCCCATATCTGATTCCCCGCCTCTGATTCCCCAACTCTGATTCCCCGCCTGTGATTCGCCAGCTATGATTCCCCGCCTCTGATTCCCCGCGTCTGATTCCCTGCCTGTGATTCCCTGCCTCTGATTCCCCACCTCTGATTGCCCATCTCTGATTCACCACCTCTGATTCCCCACCTATGATTCCCCATATCTGATTCCCCGCCTCTGTTTCCCCGCCTCTGATTCCCCGCCTCTGATTCCCCACCTGTGATTTCCTAACTCTGATTCCCTGCCTCTGATTCTCCAGCTATGATTCCCCGCCTCTGATTCCCCGCGTCTGAATCCCTGCCTCTGATTCCCCACCTCTGATTCCCAATATCTGATTCCCCGCCTCCGTTTCCCTGCCTCTGATTCCCCGCCTCTGTTTCCCCATATCTGATTCTCCGCCTCTGATTCCCCAACTCTGATGCCCCGCCTCTGATTCCCCATCTCTGATTCCCCGCCTCTGACTCTCCGCGTCTTATTCCCAGCCTCTGATTCCCCATTTCTGATTTCCTGCCTCTGATTCCCCGCCTCTGATTCGCCATCTCTGATTCATCGCCTCTAATTCCCCACCTCTGATTCCCCATATCTGATTCCCCATATCTGATTCCCCACCTATGTTTCCCCGCCTCTGATTCCCCGCCTCTGATTCCCCATCTCTGATTCCCGGACTCTGATTCCCCACCTCTGATTCCATATCTCTGATTCCGCACATCCGATTCCATGCCTCTGATTCCCCGCCTCTGATTCCCGCCTCTGATTCCATGCCTCTGATTCCCAACCTCTTATTCCCCACCTCTGATTGCCCATATCTGATTCCCCGCCTCTGTTTCCCCGCCTCTGATTCCCTGCCCCTGTTTCCTCATATCTGATTCCCCGCCTCTGATTCCCCAACACTGATTTCCCGCCTCTGGTTCCCCAGCTCTGTTGCACCACCTCTGATTCCCCGTGTCTGATTCCCCGCCTCTGATTCCCCATCTCTGATTCCCTATCTCTGATTCCGCAATTCTGATTCCCCGCCTTTGATTCCCTGCCTCTGATTCCCAACCTCTGATTCCCAACCTCTGATTCCCCATATCTGATTCCCCGCCTCTGTTTCCCGCCTCTTATTCCCCGCCTCTGTTTCCCCATATCTGATACCCTGCCTTTCATTCCCCAGCTCTGATTCCCCGCCTCTGACTCCCCGCGTCTGATTCCCAGCCTCTGATTCCCCATGTCTGATTTCCTGCCTCTGATTCCCCGCCTCTGATTCGCCATCTCTGATTCATCGCCTCTGATTCCCCACCTCTGATTCCCCATATCTGATTCCCCACCTATGTTTCCCCGCCTCTGATTCCCCATCTCTGATTCTCGTACTCTGATTCCCCATCTCTGATTCCGCACATCCGATTCCCTGCCTCTGATTCCCCGCCTCTGATGCCCCGCCTCTGATTCCATGCCTCTGATTCCCAACCTCTGATTCCCCACCTCTGATTCCCCATATCTGATACCCGCCTCTGTTTCCCCGCCTCTGATTCCCCATATCTGATTCACGGCCTCTCATTCCCCAGCTCTGATTCTCCGCCTCTGATTCCCCATATCTGATTCCCCGCCGCTGATTCCCCAACTCTGATACCACGCCTCTGATTCCCCAGCTCTGATTCTCCGCCTCTGATTCCCAGCGTCTGATTCCCTGCCTCTGATTCCCCGCCTCTGATTCCCCATCTCTGATTCACCACCTATGATCCCCCGCCTCTGATTCCCCATGTCTGAGTCCCCGCCTCTGTTTCCCTGCCTCTGATTCCCCGCCTCTGATTCCCAATATCAGATTCCCCGCCTCTGATTCCCCAACTCTGATTCCCCGCCTGTGATTCGCCAGCTATGATTCCCCGCCTCTGATTCCCCACCTCTGATTCCCCACCTATGATTCCCCATGTCTGATTCCCCGCCTCTGATTCCCCAACTCTGATTCCCCGCCTGTGATTCGCCAGCTATGATTCCCCGCCTCTGATTCCCCGCGTCTGATTCCCTGCCTGTGATTCCCTGCCTCTGATTCCCCACCTCTGATTGCCCATCTCTGATTCACCACCTCTGATTCCCCACCTATGATTCCCCATATCTGATTCCCCGCCTCTGTTTCCCCGCCTCTGATTCCCCGCCTCTGATTCCCCACCTATGATTTCCTAACTCTGATTCCCTGCCTCTGATTCTCCAGCTATGATTCCCCGCCTCTGATTCCCCGCGTCTGAATCCCTGCCTCTGATTCCCCACCTCTGATTCCCAATATCTGATTCCCCGCCTCCGTTTCCCTGCCTCTGATTCCCCGCCTCTGTTTCCCCATATCTGATTCTCTGCCTCTGATTCCCCAACTCTGATGCCCCGCCTCTGATTCCCCATCTCTGATTCCCCGCCTCTGACTCTCCGCGTCTTATTCCCAGCCTCTGATTCCCCATGTCTGATTTCCTGCCTCTGATTCCCCACCTCTGATTCGCCATCTCTGATTCATCGCCTCTAATTCCCCACCTCTGATTCCCCATATCTGATTCCCCACCTATGTTTGCCCGCCTCTGATTCCCCGCCTCTGATTCCCAATCTCTGATTCCCGGACTCTGATTCCCCACCTCTGATTCCATATCTCTGATTCCGCACATCCGATTCCATGCCTCTGATTCCCCGCCTCTGATGCCCCGCCTCTGATTCCATGCCTCTGATTCCCAACCTCTGATTCCCCACCTCTGATTCCCCATATCTGATTCCCCGCCTCTGTTTCCCCGCCTCTGATTCCCTGCCCCTGTTTCCTCATATCTGATTCCCCGCCTCTGATTCCCCAACACTGATTTCCCGCCTCTGATTCCCCAGCTCTGATGCACCACCTCTGATTCCCCGTGTCTGATTCCCCGCCTCTGATTCCCCATCTCTGATTCCCTATCTCTGATTCCGCAATTCTGATTCCCCGCCTTTGATTCCCTGCCTCTGATTCCCAACCTCTGATTCCCAACCTCTGATTCCCCATATCTGATTCCCCGCCTCTGTTTCCCGCCTCTTATTCCCCGCTTCTGTTTCCCCATATCTGATACCCTGCCTTTCATTCCCCAGCTCTGATTCCCCGCCTCTGACTCCCCGCGTCTGATTCCCAGCCTCTGATTCCCCATGTCTGATTTCCTGCCTCTGATTCCCCGCCTCTGATTCGCCATCTCTGATTCATCGCCTCTGATTCCCCACCTCTGATTCCCCATATCTGATTCCCCACCTATGTTTCCCCGCCTCTGATTCCCCGCCTCTGATTCCCCATCTCTGATTCTCGTACTCTGATTCCCCATCTCTGATTCCGCACATCCGATTCCCTGCCTCTGATTACCCGCCTCTGATGCCCCGCCTCTGATTCCATGCCTCTGATTCCCAACCTCTGATTCCCCACCTCTGATTCCCCATATCTGATACCCGCCTCTGTTTCCCCGCCTCTGATTCCCCATATCTGATTCACGGCCTCTCATTCCCCAGCTTTGATTCTCCGCCTCTGATTCCCCATATCTGATTCCCCGCCGCTGATTCCCCAACTCTGATACCACGCCTCTGATTCCCAAGCTCTGATTCTCCGCCTCTGATTCCCAGCGTCTGATTCCCTGCCTCTGATTCCCCGCCTCTGATTCCCCATCTCTGATTCACCACCTATGATCCCCCGCCTCTGATTCCCCATGTCTGAGTCCCCGCCTCTGTTTCCCTGCCTCTGATTCCCCGCCTCTGATTCCCAATATCAGATTCCCCGCCTCTGATTCCCCAACTCTGATTCCCCGCCTGTGATTCGCCAGCTATGATTCCCCGCCTCTGATTCCCCACCTCTGATTCCCCACCTATGATTTCCCAACACTGATTCCCCGCCTCTGATTCGCCAGCTATGATTCCCCGCCTCTGATTCCCCGCGTCTGAATCCCTGCCTCTGATTCCCCGCTTCTGATTCCCAATATCTGATTCCCCGCCTCCGTTTCCCTGCCTCTGATTCCTCGCCTCTGTTTCCCCATATCTGATTCCCCGCCTCTGATTCCTCAACTCTGACTCCCCGCGTCTGATTCCCAGCCTCTGATTCCCCATGTCTGAATTCCTGCCTCTGATTCCCCGCCTCTGATTCGCCATCTCTGATTCATCGCCTCTGATTCCCCACCTCTGATTCCCCATATCTGATTCCCCACCTATGTTTCCCAGCCTCTGATTCCCCACCTCTGATTCCCCATCTCTGATTCCGCACATCCGATTCCCTGCCTCTGATTCCCCGCCTCTGATGCCCCGCCACTGATTTCATGCCTCTGATTCGCAAACTCTGATTCCCCACCTCTGATTCCCCATATCTGATTCCCCGCCTCTGTTTCCCCCCTCTGATTCCCTGCCTCTGTTTCCTCATATCTGATTCCCTGCCTCTGATTCCCCAACACTGATTTCCCGCCCCTGATTCCCCAGCTCTGATTCACCACCTCTGATTCCCCGCGTCTGATTCCCCGCCTCTGATTCCCCATCTCTGATTCCCTATCTCTGATTCCCCAATTCTGATTCCCCGCCTTTGATAACCTGCCTCTGATTCCCAACCTCTGATTCCCGACCTCTGATTCACCATATCTGATTCCCCGCCTCTGTTTCCCCGCCTCTTATTCCCCACCTCTGTTTCCCCATATCTGATTCCCTGCCTCTCATTCCCCAGCTCTGATTCAGCACCTCTGATTCCCCGCGTCTGATTCCCCGCGTCTGATTCCCCATCTCTGATTCCCTATCTCTGATTCCCCAATTCTGATTCCCCGCCTTTGATTCCCTGCCTCTGATTCCCAACCTCTGATTCCCGACCTCTGATTCCCCATATCTGATTCCCTGCCACTGTTTCCCCGCCTCTTATTCCCCGCCTCTGTTTCCCCATATCTGATTCCCTGCCTCTCATTCCCCAGCTCTGATGCCCCGCCTCTGATTCCCCAGCTCTGATTCCCCGCCTCTGACTCCCCGCGTCTGATTCCCAGCCTCTGATTCCCCATGTTTGATTTCCTGCCTCTGATTCCCCACCTCTGATTCCCCATCTCTGATTCCCGGACTCTGATTCCCACCTCTGATTCCCCATCTCTGATTCCGCACATCCGATTCCCTGCCTCTGATTCCCCGCCTCTGATGCCCCGCCACTGATTTCATGCCTCTGATTCCCAAACTCTGATTCCCCACCTCTGATTTCCCATATCTGATTCCCCGCCTCTGTTTCCCCCCTCTGATTCCCTGCCTCTGTTTCCTCATATCTGATTCCCCGCCTCTGATTCCCCAACACTGATTTCCCGCCCCTGATTCCCCAGCTCTGATTCACCACCTCTGATTCCCCGCGTCTGATTCCCCGCCTCTGATTCCCCATCTCTGATTCCCTATCTCTGATTCCCCAATTCTGATTCCCCGCCTTTGATAACCTGCCTCTGATTCCCAACCTCTGATTCCCGACCTCTGATTACCCATATCTGATTCCCCGCCTCTGTTTCCCCGCCTCTTATTCCCCACCTCTGTTTCCCCATATCTGATTCCCTGCCTCTCATTCCCCAGCTCTGATTCACCACCTCTGATTCCCCGCCTCTGATTCCCCAGCTCTGATTCCCCGCCTCTGACTCCCCGCGTCTGATTCCCAGCATCTGATTCCCCATGTTTGATTTCCTGCCTCTGATTCCCCGCCTCTGATTCGCCATCTCTGATTCATCGCCTCTGATTCCCCACCTCTGATTCCCCATATCTGATTCCCCACCTATGTTTCCCCGCCTCTGATTCCCCGCCTCTGATTCCCCATCTCTGATTCCCAGACTCTGATTCCCCACCTCTGATTCCCCATCTCTGATTCCGCACATCCGATTCCCTGCCTCTGATTCCCCGCCTCTGATGCCCCTCCTCTGATTCCATGCCTCTGGTTCCCAACCTCTGATTCCCCACCTCTGATTCCCCATATCTGATTCCCCGCCTCTGTTTCCCCGCCTCTGATTCCCTGCCTCTGTTTCCTCATACCTGCTTTCCCGCCTCTGATTCCCCAACACTGATTCCCCGCCTCTGATTCCCCAGCTCTGATTCACCACCTCTGATTCCCCGCGTCTGATTCCCCGCCTCTGATTACCCATCTCTGATTCCCTATCTCTGATTCCCCAATTCTGATTCCCCGCCTTTGGTTCCCTGCCTCTGATTCCCAACCTCTGATTCCCGACCTCTGATTCCCCATATCTGATTCCCCGCCCCTGTTTCCCCGCCTCTTATTCCCCGCCTCTCTTTCCCCATATCTGATTCCCGGCCTCTCATTCCCCATCTCTGATTCCACGCCTCTGATTCCCCATATCTGATTCCCCGCCGCTGATTCCCCAACTTTGATACCCCGCCTCTGATTCCCCAGCTCTGATTCCCCGCCTATGATTCCCCGCGTCTGATTCCCTGCCTCTGATTCCCCGCCTCTGATTCCCCATCTCTGATTCACCACCTCTGATCCCCCGCCTCTGATTACCCATGTCTGATTCCCCGCCTCTGTTTCCCCGCCTCTGAATCCCCGCCTCTGATTCCCCATATCTGATTCCCCGCCTCTGATTCCCCAACTCTGATTCCCTGCCTGTGATTCGCCAGCTATGATTCCCCGCCTCTGATTCCCCGCATCTGATTCCTTGCCAGTGATTCCCTGCCTCTGATTCCCCACCTCTGTTACCCCGCCTCTAATTCCCCGCCTCCGATTCCCCATATATGATTCCACTCCTCTCATTCCCCAACTCTGATTCGCCGCCTCTGATTCCCCATCTCAGATTCCCTGCCTCTGATTCCCCGCGTCTGATTCCCTGCCTCTGATTCCCCATCTCTGATTCACCTCCTTTGATTCGCCACCTCTAATTCCCCACCTCTGATTCCCGGCCTCTCATTCCCGGCATCTGATTCCCGGCCTCTGCTTTCCAGCCTCTGATTCCCCGCTTCTGATTCTGATTCCCTGCCTCTGATTCCCCATCTCTGATTAAACACATCTGATTCCCTGCCTCTGATTCCCCACTTCTGATTCCCCGCCTCTGATTCCCCACCTCTGTTTCCCCACCTCTGATTCCCCGCCTCTGTTTCCCCATATCTAATTCCCCGCCTCTGATTCCCCAACTCTGATTCCCCGCTCTGATTCCACAGCTCTGAATTCCCGCCTCTGATTCCCCACATCTGATTCCCTGCCTCTGAATCCCCACCTCTGATTCCCAACCTCTGATTCCCCGCCTCTGTTACCCCATATCTGATTCCCCGCCTCTGATTCCCCGCCTCTGATTCTGCACATCTGATTCCCGGCCTCTCATTCCCGGCCTCTCATTCCCCGCCTCTGATTCCCGGCCTCAGATTCCCCGCCTCTGATTCCCTGCCTGTGATTCCCCATCTCTGATTCCGCACATCTGATTCCATGCCTCTAATTCCCCGCCTCTGATTCCCCGCCTCTGATTCCCTGCCTCTGATTCCCAACCTCTGATTCCCCACCTATGATTCCCCATATCTGATTCCCCGCCTCTGTTTCCCCGCCTCTGATTCCGGGCCTCTGTTTCCCCCTATCTGATGTCCCGCCTCTGATTCCCCAACTCTGATTCCCCACCTCTGATTCCCCAGCTCTGAATCCCCGCCTCTGATTCCCCATGTCTGATTCCCCACCTATGTTTCCCCGCCTCTGATTCCCCGCCTCTGATTCCCCATCTCTGATTCCCGGACTCTGATTCCCCACCTCTGATTCCCCATCTCTGATTCCGCACATCCGATTCCCTACCTCTGATTCCCCGCCTCTGATGCCCCGCCTCTGATTCCATGCCTCTGATTCCCAACCTCTGATTCCCCACCTCTGATTCCCCATATTTGATTCCCCGCCTTTGTTTCCCCGCCTCTGATTCCCTGCCCCTGTTTCCTCATATCTGATTTCCCGCCTCTGATTCCCCAGCTCTGATTCACCACCTCTGATTCCCCGCGTCTGATACCCCGCCTCTGATTCCCCATCTCTGATTCCCTATCTCTGATTCCCCAATTCTGATTCCCCGCCTTTGATTCCCTGCCTCTGATTCCCAACCTCTGATTCCCGACCTCTGATTCCCCATATCTGATTCCCCGCCTCTGTTTCCCCGCCTCTTATTCCCCGCCTGTTTCCCCATATCTGATTCCCTGCCTTTCATTCCCCAGCTCTGATTCCCCGCCTCTGACTCCCCGCGTCTGATTCCCAGCCTCTGATTCCCAATGTCTGATTTCCTGCCTCTGATTCCCCGCCTCTGATTCCCCACCTCTGATTCCCCATATCTGATTCCCCACCTATGTTTCCCCGTCTCTGATTCCCCGCCTCGGATTCCCCATCTCTGATTCTCGGACTCTGATTCCCCACCTCTGATTCCCCATCTCTGATTCCGCACATCCGATTCCCTGCCTCTGATTCCCCGCCTCTGATGCCCCACTTCTGATTCCCCATCTCTGATTCCGCACATCCAATTCCCTGCCTCTGATTCCCCGCCTCTGATGCCCCGCCTCTGATTCCATGCCTCTGATTCCCAAACTCTTATTCCCCACCTCTGATTCCCCATATCTGATACCCGCCTCTGTTTCCCCGCCTCTGATTCCCCATATCTGATTCACGGCCTCTCATTCCCCAGCTCTGATTCTCCGCCTCTGATTCCCCATATCTGATTCCCCGCCGCTGATTCCCCAACTCTGATACCACGCCTCTGATTCCCCAGCTCTGATTCTCCGCCTCTGATTCCCAGCGTCTGATTCCCTGCCTCTGATTCCCCGCCTCTGATTCCCCATCTCTGATTCACCACCTATGATCCCCCGCCTCTGATTCCCCATGTCTGAGTCCCCGCCTCTGTTTCCCTGCCTCTGATTCCCCGCCTCTGATTCCCAATATCAGATTCCCCGCCTCTGATTCCCCAACTCTGATTCCCCGCCTGTGATTCGCCAGCTATGATTCCCCGCCTCTGATTCCCCACCTCTGATTCCCCACCTATGATTCCCCATGTCTGATTCCCCGCCTCTGATTCCCCAACTCTGATTCCCCGCCTGTGATTCGCCAGCTATGATTCCCCGCCTCTGATTCCCCGCGTCTGATTCCCTGCCTGTGATTCCCTGCCTCTGATTCCCCACCTCTGATTGCCCATCTCTGATTCACCACCTCTGATTCCCCACCTATGATTCCCCATATCTGATTCCCCGCCTCTGTTTCCCCGCCTCTGATTCCCCGCCTCTGATTCCCCACCTATGATTTCCTAACTCTGATTCCCTGCCTCTGATTCTCCAGCTATGATTCCCCGCCTCTGATTCCCCGCGTCTGAATCCCTGCCTCTGATTCCCCACCTCTGATTCCCAATATCTGATTCCCCGCCTCCGTTTCCCTGCCTCTGATTCCCCGCCTCTGTTTCCCCATATCTGATTCTCTGCCTCTGATTCCCCAACTCTGATGCCCCGCCTCTGATTCCCCATCTCTGATTCCCCGCCTCTGACTCTCCGCGTCTTATTCCCAGCCTCTGATTCCCCATGTCTGATTTCCTGCCTCTGATTCCCTGCCTCTGATTCGCCATCTCTGATTCATCGCCTCTAATTCCCCACCTCTGATTCCCCATATCTGATTCCCCACCTATGTTTGCCCGCCTCTGATTCCCCGCCTCTGATTCCCAATCTCTGATTCCCGGACTCTGATTCCCCACCTCTGATTCCATATCTCTGATTCCGCACATCCGATTCCATGCCTCTGATTCCCCGCCTCTGATGCCCCGCCTCTGATTCCATGCCTCTGATTCCCAACCTCTGATTCCCCACCTCTGATTCCCCATATCTGATTCCCCGCCTCTGTTTCCCCGCCTCTGATTCCCTGCCCCTGTTTCCTCATATCTGATTCCCCGCCTCTGATTCCCCAACACTGATTTCCCGCCTCTGATTCCCCAGCTCTGATGCACCACCTCTGATTCCCCGTGTCTGATTCCCCGCCTCTGATTCCCCATCTCTGATTCCCTATCTCTGATTCCGCAATTCTGATTCCCCGCCTTTGATTCCCTGCCTCTGATTCCCAACCTCTGATTCCCAACCTCTGATTCCCCATATCTGATTCCCCGCCTCTGTTTCCCGCCTCTTATTCCCCGCTTCTGATTCCCCATATCTGATACCCTGCCTTTCATTCCCCAGCTCTGATTCCCCGCCTCTGACTCCCCGCGTCTGATTCCCAGCCTCTGATTCCCCATGTCTGATTTCCTGCCTCTGATTCCCCGCCTCTGATTCGCCATCTCTGATTCATCGCCTCTGATTCCCCACCTCTGATTCCCCATATCTGATTCCCCACCTATGTTTCCCCGCCTCTGATTCCCCGCCTCTGATTCCCCATCTCTGATTCTCGTACTCTGATTCCCCATCTCTGATTCCGCACATCCGATTCCCTGCCTCTGATTACCCGCCTCTGATGCCCCGCCTCTGATTCCATGCCTCTGATTCCCAACCTCTGATTCCCCACCTCTGATTCCCCATATCTGATACCCGCCTCTGTTTCCCCGCCTCTGATTCCCCATATCTGATTCACGGCCTCTCATTCCCCAGCTTTGATTCTCCGCCTCTGATTCCCCATATCTGATTCCCCGCCGCTGATTCCCCAACTCTGATACCACGCCTCTGATTCCCCAGCTCTGATTCTCCGCCTCTGATTCCCAGCGTCTGATTCCCTGCCTCTGATTCCCCGCCTCTGATTCCCCATCTCTGATTCACCACCTATGATCCCCCGCCTCTGATTCCCCATGTCTGAGTCCCCGCCTCTGTTTCCCTGCCTCTGATTCCCCGCCTCTGATTCCCAATATCAGATTCCCCGCCTCTGATTCCCCAACTCTGATTCCCCGCCTGTGATTCGCCAGCTATGATTCCCCGCCTCTGATTCCCCACCTCTGATTCCCCACCTATGATTTCCCAACACTGATTCCCCGCCTCTGATTCGCCAGCTATGATTCCCCGCCTCTGATTCCCCGCGTCTGAATCCCTGCCTCTGATTCCCCGCTTCTGATTCCCAATATATGATTCCCCGCCTCCGTTTCCCTGCCTCTGATTCCTCGCCTCTGTTTCCCCATATCTGATTCCCCGCCTCTGATTCCTCAACTCTGACTCCCCGCGTCTGATTCCCAGCCTCTGATTCCCCATGTCTGATTTCCTGCCTCTGATTCCCCGCCTCTGATTCGCCATCTCTGATTCATCGCCTCTGATTCCCCACCTCTGATTCCCCATATCTGATTCCCCACCTATGTTTCCCAGCCTCTGATTCCCCACCTCTGATTCCCCATCTCTGATTCCCGGACTCTGATTCCCACCTCTGATTCCCCATCTCTGATTCCGCACATCCGATTCCCTGCCTCTGATTCCCCGCCTCTGATGCCCCGCCACTGATTTCATGCCTCTGATTCCCAAACTCTGATTCCCCACCTCTGATTCCCCATATCTGATTCCCCGCCTCTGTTTCCCCCCTCTGATTCCCTGCCTCTGTTTCCTCATATCTGATTCCCTGCCTCTGATTCCCCAACACTGATTTCCCGCCCCTGATTCCCCAGCTCTGATTCACCACCTCTGATTCCCCGCGTCTGATTCCCCGCCTCTGATTCCCCATCTCTGATTCCCTATCTCTGATTCCCCAATTCTGATTCCCCGCCTTTGATAACCTGCCTCTGATTCCCAACCTCTGATTCCCGACCTCTGATTCACCATATCTGATTCCCCGCCTCTGTTTCCCCGCCTCTTATTCCCCACCTCTGTTTCCCCATATCTGATTCCCTGCCTCTCATTCCCCAGCTCTGATTCAGCACCTCTGATTCCCCGCGTCTGATTCCCCGCGTCTGATTCCCCATCTCTGATTCCCTATCTCTGATTCCCCAATTCTGATTCCCCGCCTTTGATTCCCTGCCTCTGATTCCCAACCTCTGATTCCCGACCTCTGATTCCCCATATCTGATTCCCTGCCACTGTTTCCCCGCCTCTTATTCCCCGCCTCTGTTTCCCCATATCTGATTCCCTGCCTCTCATTCCCCAGCTCTGATGCCCCGCCTCTGATTCCCCAGCTCTGATTCCCCGCCTCTGACTCCCCGCGTCTGATTCCCAGCCTCTGATTCCCCATGTTTGATTTCCTGCCTCTGATTCCCCACCTCTGATTCCCCATCTCTGATTCCCGGACTCTGATTCCCACCTCTGATTCCCCATCTCTGATTCCGCACATCCGATTCCCTGCCTCTGATTCCCCGCCTCTGATGCCCCGCCACTGATTTCATGCCTCTGATTCCCAAACTCTGATTCCCCACCTCTGATTTCCCATATCTGATTCCCCGCCTCTGTTTCCCCCCTCTGATTCCCTGCCTCTGTTTCCTCATATCTGATTCCCCGCCTCTGATTCCCCAACACTGATTTCCCGCCCCTGATTCCCCAGCTCTGATTCACCACCTCTGATTCCCCGCGTCTGATTCCCCGCCTCTGATTCCCCATCTCTGATTCCCTATCTCTGATTCCCCAATTCTGATTCCCCGCCTTTGATAACCTGCCTCTGATTCCCAACCTCTGATTCCCGACCTCTGATTACCCATATCTGATTCCCCGCCTCTGTTTCCCCGCCTCTTATTCCCCACCTCTGTTTCCCCATATCTGATTCCCTGCCTCTCATTCCCCAGCTCTGATTCACCACCTCTGATTCCCCGCCTCTGATTCCCCAGCTCTGATTCCCCGCCTCTGACTCCCCGCGTCTGATTCCCAGCATCTGATTCCCCATGTTTGATTTCCTGCCTCTGATTCCCCGCCTCTGATTCGCCATCTCTGATTCATCGCCTCTGATTCCCCACCTCTGATTCCCCATATCTGATTCCCCACCTATGTTTCCCCGCCTCTGATTCCCCGCCTCTGATTCCCCATCTCTGATTCCCAGACTCTGATTCCCCACCTCTGATTCCCCATCTCTGATTCCGCACATCCGATTCCCTGCCTCTGATTCCCCGCCTCTGATGCCCCTCCTCTGATTCCATGCCTCTGGTTCCCAACCTCTGATTCCCCACCTCTGATTCCCCATATCTGATTCCCCGCCTCTGTTTCCCCGCCTCTGATTCCCTGCCTCTGTTTCCTCATACCTGCTTTCCCGCCTCTGATTCCCCAACACTGATTCCCCGCCTCTGATTCCCCAGCTCTGATTCACCACCTCTGATTCCCCGCGTCTGATTCCCCGCCTCTGATTACCCATCTCTGATTCCCTATCTCTGATTCCCCAATTCTGATTCCCCGCCTTTGGTTCCCTGCCTCTGATTCCCAACCTCTGATTCCCGACCTCTGATTCCCCATATCTGATTCCCCGCCCCTGTTTCCCCGCCTCTTATTCCCCGCCTCTCTTTCCCCATATCTGATTCCCGGCCTCTCATTCCCCATCTCTGATTCCCCGCCTCTGATTCCCCATATCTGATTCCCCGCCGCTGATTCCCCAACTTTGATACCCCGCCTCTGATTCCCCAGCTCTGATTCCCCGCCTATGATTCCCCGCGTCTGATTCCCTGCCTCTGATTCCCCGCCTCTGATTCCCCATCTCTGATTCACCACCTCTGATCCCCCGCCTCTGATTACCCATGTCTGATTCCCCGCCTCTGTTTCCCCGCCTCTGAATCCCCGCCTCTGATTCCCCATATCTGATTCCCCGCCTCTGATTCCCCAACTCTGATTCCCTGCCTGTGATTCGCCAGCTATGATTCCCCGCCTCTGATTCCCCGCATCTGATTCCTTGCCTGTGATTCCCTGCCTCTGATTCCCCACCTCTGTTACCCCGCCTCTAATTCCCCGCCTCCGATTCCCCATATATGATTCCACTCCTCTCATTCCCCAACTCTGATTCGCCGCCTCTGATTCCCCATCTCAGATTCCCTGCCTCTGATTCCCCGCGTCTGATTCCCTGCCTCTGATTCCCCATCTCTGATTCACCTCCTTTGATTCGCCACCTCTAATTCCCCACCTCTGATTCCCGGCCTCTCATTCCCGGCATCTGATTCCCGGCCTCTGCTTTCCAGCCTCTGATTCCCCGCTTCTGATTCTGATTCCCTGCCTCTGATTCCCCATCTCTGATTAAACACATCTGATTCCCTGCCTCTGATTCCCCACTTCTGATTCCCCGCCTCTGATTCCCCACCTCTGTTTCCCCACCTCTGATTCCCCGCCTCTGTTTCCCCATATCTAATTCCCCGCCTCTGATTCCCCAACTCTGATTCCCCGCTCTGATTCCACAGCTCTGAATTCCCGCCTCTGATTCCCCACATCTGATTCCCTGCCTCTGAATCCCCACCTCTGATTCCCAACCTCTGATTCCCCTCCTCTGATTCCCCATATCTGATTTCCCTCCTCTGTTTCCCTGCCTCTGATTCCCCGCCTCTGTTACCCCATATCTGATTCCCCGCCTCTGATTCCCCGCCTCTGATTCTGCACATCTGATTCCCGGCCTCTCATTCCCGGCCTCTCATTCCCCGCCTCTGATTCCCGGCCTCAGATTCCCCGCCTCTGATTCCCTGCCTGTGATTCCCCATCTCTGATTCCGCACATCTGATTCCATGCCTCTAATTCCCCGCCTCTGATTCCCCGCCTCTGATTCCCTGCCTCTGATTCCCAACCTCTGATTCCCCACCTATGATTCCCCATATCTGATTCCCCGCCTCTGTTTCCCCGCCTCTGATTCCGGGCCTCTGTTTCCCCCTATCTGATGTCCCGCCTCTGATTCCCCAACTCTGATTCCCCACCTCTGATTCCCCAGCTCTGAATCCCCGCCTCTGATTCCCCATGTCTGATTCCCCACCTATGTTTCCCCGCCTCTGATTCCCCGCCTCTGATTCCCCATCTCTGATTCCCGGACTCTGATTCCCCACCTCTGATTCCCCATCTCTGATTCCGCACATCCGATTCCCTACCTCTGATTCCCCGCCTCTGATGCCCCGCCTCTGATTCCATGCCTCTGATTCCCAACCTCTGATTCCCCACCTCTGATTCCCCATATTTGATTCCCCGCCTTTGTTTCCCCGCCTCTGATTCCCTGCCCCTGTTTCCTCATATCTGATTTCCCGCCTCTGATTCCCCAGCTCTGATTCACCACCTCTGATTCCCCGCGTCTGATACCCCGCCTCTGATTCCCCATCTCTGATTCCCTATCTCTGATTCCCCAATTCTGATTCCCCGCCTTTGATTCCCTGCCTCTGATTCCCAACCTCTGATTCCCGACCTCTGATTCCCCATATCTGATTCCCCGCCTCTGTTTCCCCGCCTCTTATTCCCCGCCTGTTTCCCCATATCTGATTCCCTGCCTTTCATTCCCCAGCTCTGATTCCCCGCCTCTGACTCCCCGCGTCTGATTCCCAGCCTCTGATTCCCAATGTCTGATTTCCTGCCTCTGATTCCCCGCCTCTGATTCCCCACCTCTGATTCCCCATATCTGATTCCCCACCTATGTTTCCCCGTCTCTGATTCCCCGCCTCGGATTCCCCATCTCTGATTCTCGGACTCTGATTCCCCACCTCTGATTCCCCATCTCTGATTCCGCACATCCGATTCCCTGCCTCTGATTCCCCGCCTCTGATGCCCCACTTCTGATTCCCCATCTCTGATTCCGCACATCCAATTCCCTGCCTCTGATTCCCCGCCTCTGATGCCCCGCCTCTGATTCCATGCCTCTGATTCCCAAACTCTTATTCCCCACCTCTGATTCCCCATATCTGATACCCGCCTCTGTTTCCCCGCCTCTGATTCCCCATATCTGATTCACGGCCTCTCATTCCCCAGCTCTGATTCTCCGCCTCTGATTCCCCATATCTGATTCCCCGCCGCTGATTCCCCAACTCTGATACCACGCCTCTGATTCCCCAGCTCTGATTCTCCGCCTCTGATTCCCAGCGTCTGATTCCCTGCCTCTGATTCCCCGCCTCTGATTCCCCATCTCTGATTCACCACCTATGATCCCCCGCCTCTGATTCCCCATGTCTGAGTCCCCGCCTCTGTTTCCCTGCCTCTGATTCCCCGCCTCTGATTCCCAATATCAGATTCCCCGCCTCTGATTCCCCAACTCTGATTCCCCGCCTGTGATTCGCCAGCTATGATTCCCCGCCTCTGATTCCCCACCTCTGATTCCCCACCTATGATTCCCCATGTCTGATTCCCCGCCTCTGATTCCCCAACTCTGATTCCCCGCCTGTGATTCGCCAGCTATGATTCCCCGCCTCTGATTCCCCGCGTCTGATTCCCTGCCTGTGATTCCCTGCCTCTGATTCCCCACCTCTGATTGCCCATCTCTGATTCACCACCTCTGATTCCCCACCTATGATTCCCCATATCTGATTCCCCGCCTCTGTTTCCCCGCCTCTGATTCCCCGCCTCTGATTCCCCACCTATGATTTCCTAACTCTGATTCCCTGCCTCTGATTCTCCAGCTATGATTCCCCGCCTCTGATTCCCCGCGTCTGAATCCCTGCCTCTGATTCCCCACCTCTGATTCCCAATATCTGATTCCCCGCCTCCGTTTCCCTGCCTCTGATTCCCCGCCTCTGTTTCCCCATATCTGATTCTCTGCCTCTGATTCCCCAACTCTGATGCCCCGCCTCTGATTCCCCATCTCTGATTCCCCGCCTCTGACTCTCCGCGTCTTATTCCCAGCCTCTGATTCCCCATGTCTGATTTCCTGCCTCTGATTCCCTGCCTCTGATTCGCCATCTCTGATTCATCGCCTCTAATTCCCCACCTCTGATTCCCCATATCTGATTCCCCACCTATGTTTGCCCGCCTCTGATTCCCCGCCTCTGATTCCCAATCTCTGATTCCCGGACTCTGATTCCCCACCTCTGATTCCATATCTCTGATTCCGCACATCCGATTCCATGCCTCTGATTCCCCGCCTCTGATGCCCCGCCTCTGATTCCATGCCTCTGATTCCCAACCTCTGATTCCCCACCTCTGATTCCCCATATCTGATTCCCCGCCTCTGTTTCCCCGCCTCTGATTCCCTGCCCCTGTTTCCTCATATCTGATTCCCCGCCTCTGATTCCCCAACACTGATTTCCCGCCTCTGATTCCCCAGCTCTGATGCACCACCTCTGATTCCCCGTGTCTGATTCCCCGCCTCTGATTCCCCATCTCTGATTCCCTATCTCTGATTCCGCAATTCTGATTCCCCGCCTTTGATTCCCTGCCTCTGATTCCCAACCTCTGATTCCCAACCTCTGATTCCCCATATCTGATTCCCCGCCTCTGTTTCCCGCCTCTTATTCCCCGCTTCTGATTCCCCATATCTGATACCCTGCCTTTCATTCCCCAGCTCTGATTCCCCGCCTCTGACTCCCCGCGTCTGATTCCCAGCCTCTGATTCCCCATGTCTGATTTCCTGCCTCTGATTCCCCGCCTCTGATTCGCCATCTCTGATTCATCGCCTCTGATTCCCCACCTCTGATTCCCCATATCTGATTCCCCACCTATGTTTCCCCGCCTCTGATTCCCCGCCTCTGATTCCCCATCTCTGATTCTCGTACTCTGATTCCCCATCTCTGATTCCGCACATCCGATTCCCTGCCTCTGATTACCCGCCTCTGATGCCCCGCCTCTGATTCCATGCCTCTGATTCCCAACCTCTGATTCCCCACCTCTGATTCCCCATATCTGATACCCGCCTCTGTTTCCCCGCCTCTGATTCCCCATATCTGATTCACGGCCTCTCATTCCCCAGCTTTGATTCTCCGCCTCTGATTCCCCATATCTGATTCCCCGCCGCTGATTCCCCAACTCTGATACCACGCCTCTGATTCCCCAGCTCTGATTCTCCGCCTCTGATTCCCAGCGTCTGATTCCCTGCCTCTGATTCCCCGCCTCTGATTCCCCATCTCTGATTCACCACCTATGATCCCCCGCCTCTGATTCCCCATGTCTGAGTCCCCGCCTCTGTTTCCCTGCCTCTGATTCCCCGCCTCTGATTCCCAATATCAGATTCCCCGCCTCTGATTCCCCAACTCTGATTCCCCGCCTGTGATTCGCCAGCTATGATTCCCCGCCTCTGATTCCCCACCTCTGATTCCCCACCTATGATTTCCCAACACTGATTCCCCGCCTCTGATTCGCCAGCTATGATTCCCCGCCTCTGATTCCCCGCGTCTGAATCCCTGCCTCTGATTCCCCGCTTCTGATTCCCAATATATGATTCCCCGCCTCCGTTTCCCTGCCTCTGATTCCTCGCCTCTGTTTCCCCATATCTGATTCCCCGCCTCTGATTCCTCAACTCTGACTCCCCGCGTCTGATTCCCAGCCTCTGATTCCCCATGTCTGATTTCCTGCCTCTGATTCCCCGCCTCTGATTCGCCATCTCTGATTCATCGCCTCTGATTCCCCACCTCTGATTCCCCATATCTGATTCCCCACCTATGTTTCCCAGCCTCTGATTCCCCACCTCTGATTCCCCATCTCTGATTCCCGGACTCTGATTCCCACCTCTGATTCCCCATCTCTGATTCCGCACATCCGATTCCCTGCCTCTGATTCCCCGCCTCTGATGCCCCGCCACTGATTTCATGCCTCTGATTCCCAAACTCTGATTCCCCACCTCTGATTCCCCATATCTGATTCCCCGCCTCTGTTTCCCCCCTCTGATTCCCTGCCTCTGTTTCCTCATATCTGATTCCCTGCCTCTGATTCCCCAACACTGATTTCCCGCCCCTGATTCCCCAGCTCTGATTCACCACCTCTGATTCCCCGCGTCTGATTCCCCGCCTCTGATTCCCCATCTCTGATTCCCTATCTCTGATTCCCCAATTCTGATTCCCCGCCTTTGATAACCTGCCTCTGATTCCCAACCTCTGATTCCCGACCTCTGATTCACCATATCTGATTCCCCGCCTCTGTTTCCCCGCCTCTTATTCCCCACCTCTGTTTCCCCATATCTGATTCCCTGCCTCTCATTCCCCAGCTCTGATTCAGCACCTCTGATTCCCCGCGTCTGATTCCCCGCGTCTGATTCCCCATCTCTGATTCCCTATCTCTGATTCCCCAATTCTGATTCCCCGCCTTTGATTCCCTGCCTCTGATTCCCAACCTCTGATTCCCGACCTCTGATTCCCCATATCTGATTCCCTGCCACTGTTTCCCCGCCTCTTATTCCCCGCCTCTGTTTCCCCATATCTGATTCCCTGCCTCTCATTCCCCAGCTCTGATGCCCCGCCTCTGATTCCCCAGCTCTGATTCCCCGCCTCTGACTCCCCGCGTCTGATTCCCAGCCTCTGATTCCCCATGTTTGATTTCCTGCCTCTGATTCCCCACCTCTGATTCCCCATCTCTGATTCCCGGACTCTGATTCCCACCTCTGATTCCCCATCTCTGATTCCGCACATCCGATTCCCTGCCTCTGATTCCCCGCCTCTGATGCCCCGCCACTGATTTCATGCCTCTGATTCCCAAACTCTGATTCCCCACCTCTGATTTCCCATATCTGATTCCCCGCCTCTGTTTCCCCCCTCTGATTCCCTGCCTCTGTTTCCTCATATCTGATTCCCCGCCTCTGATTCCCCAACACTGATTTCCCGCCCCTGATTCCCCAGCTCTGATTCACCACCTCTGATTCCCCGCGTCTGATTCCCCGCCTCTGATTCCCCATCTCTGATTCCCTATCTCTGATTCCCCAATTCTGATTCCCCGCCTTTGATAACCTGCCTCTGATTCCCAACCTCTGATTCCCGACCTCTGATTACCCATATCTGATTCCCCGCCTCTGTTTCCCCGCCTCTTATTCCCCACCTCTGTTTCCCCATATCTGATTCCCTGCCTCTCATTCCCCAGCTCTGATTCACCACCTCTGATTCCCCGCCTCTGATTCCCCAGCTCTGATTCCCCGCCTCTGACTCCCCGCGTCTGATTCCCAGCATCTGATTCCCCATGTTTGATTTCCTGCCTCTGATTCCCCGCCTCTGATTCGCCATCTCTGATTCATCGCCTCTGATTCCCCACCTCTGATTCCCCATATCTGATTCCCCACCTATGTTTCCCCGCCTCTGATTCCCCGCCTCTGATTCCCCATCTCTGATTCCCAGACTCTGATTCCCCACCTCTGATTCCCCATCTCTGATTCCGCACATCCGATTCCCTGCCTCTGATTCCCCGCCTCTGATGCCCCTCCTCTGATTCCATGCCTCTGGTTCCCAACCTCTGATTCCCCACCTCTGATTCCCCATATCTGATTCCCCGCCTCTGTTTCCCCGCCTCTGATTCCCTGCCTCTGTTTCCTCATACCTGCTTTCCCGCCTCTGATTCCCCAACACTGATTCCCCGCCTCTGATTCCCCAGCTCTGATTCACCACCTCTGATTCCCCGCGTCTGATTCCCCGCCTCTGATTACCCATCTCTGATTCCCTATCTCTGATTCCCCAATTCTGATTCCCCGCCTTTGGTTCCCTGCCTCTGATTCCCAACCTCTGATTCCCGACCTCTGATTCCCCATATCTGATTCCCCGCCCCTGTTTCCCCGCCTCTTATTCCCCGCCTCTCTTTCCCCATATCTGATTCCCGGCCTCTCATTCCCCATCTCTGATTCCCCGCCTCTGATTCCCCATATCTGATTCCCCGCCGCTGATTCCCCAACTTTGATACCCCGCCTCTGATTCCCCAGCTCTGATTCCCCGCCTATGATTCCCCGCGTCTGATTCCCTGCCTCTGATTCCCCGCCTCTGATTCCCCATCTCTGATTCACCACCTCTGATCCCCCGCCTCTGATTACCCATGTCTGATTCCCCGCCTCTGTTTCCCCGCCTCTGAATCCCCGCCTCTGATTCCCCATATCTGATTCCCCGCCTCTGATTCCCCAACTCTGATTCCCTGCCTGTGATTCGCCAGCTATGATTCCCCGCCTCTGATTCCCCGCATCTGATTCCTTGCCTGTGATTCCCTGCCTCTGATTCCCCACCTCTGTTACCCCGCCTCTAATTCCCCGCCTCCGATTCCCCATATATGATTCCACTCCTCTCATTCCCCAACTCTGATTCGCCGCCTCTGATTCCCCATCTCAGATTCCCTGCCTCTGATTCCCCGCGTCTGATTCCCTGCCTCTGATTCCCCATCTCTGATTCACCTCCTTTGATTCGCCACCTCTAATTCCCCACCTCTGATTCCCGGCCTCTCATTCCCGGCATCTGATTCCCGGCCTCTGCTTTCCAGCCTCTGATTCCCCGCTTCTGATTCTGATTCCCTGCCTCTGATTCCCCATCTCTGATTAAACACATCTGATTCCCTGCCTCTGATTCCCCACTTCTGATTCCCCGCCTCTGATTCCCCACCTCTGTTTCCCCACCTCTGATTCCCCGCCTCTGTTTCCCCATATCTAATTCCCCGCCTCTGATTCCCCAACTCTGATTCCCCGCTCTGATTCCACAGCTCTGAATTCCCGCCTCTGATTCCCCACATCTGATTCCCTGCCTCTGAATCCCCACCTCTGATTCCCAACCTCTGATTCCCCTCCTCTGATTCCCCATATCTGATTTCCCTCCTCTGTTTCCCTGCCTCTGATTCCCCGCCTCTGTTACCCCATATCTGATTCCCCGCCTCTGATTCCCCGCCTCTGATTCTGCACATCTGATTCCCGGCCTCTCATTCCCGGCCTCTCATTCCCCGCCTCTGATTCCCGGCCTCAGATTCCCCGCCTCTGATTCCCTGCCTGTGATTCCCCATCTCTGATTCCGCACATCTGATTCCATGCCTCTAATTCCCCGCCTCTGATTCCCCGCCTCTGATTCCCTGCCTCTGATTCCCAACCTCTGATTCCCCACCTATGATTCCCCATATCTGATTCCCCGCCTCTGTTTCCCCGCCTCTGATTCCGGGCCTCTGTTTCCCCCTATCTGATGTCCCGCCTCTGATTCCCCAACTCTGATTCCCCACCTCTGATTCCCCAGCTCTGAATCCCCGCCTCTGATTCCCCATGTCTGATTCCCCACCTATGTTTCCCCGCCTCTGATTCCCCGCCTCTGATTCCCCATCTCTGATTCCCGGACTCTGATTCCCCACCTCTGATTCCCCATCTCTGATTCCGCACATCCGATTCCCTACCTCTGATTCCCCGCCTCTGATGCCCCGCCTCTGATTCCATGCCTCTGATTCCCAACCTCTGATTCCCCACCTCTGATTCCCCATATTTGATTCCCCGCCTTTGTTTCCCCGCCTCTGATTCCCTGCCCCTGTTTCCTCATATCTGATTTCCCGCCTCTGATTCCCCAGCTCTGATTCACCACCTCTGATTCCCCGCGTCTGATTCCCCGCCTCTGATTCCCCATCTCTGATTCCCTATCTCTGATTCCCCAATTCTGATTCCCCGCCTTTGATTCCCTGCCTCTGATTCCCAACCTCTGATTCCCGACCTCTGATTCCCCATATCTGATTCCCCGCCTCTGTTTCCCCGCCTCTTATTCCCCGCCTCTGTTTCCCCATATCTGATTCCCTGCCTTTCATTCCCCAGCTCTGATTCCCCGCCTCTGACTCCCCGCGTCTGATTCCCAGCCTCTGATTCCCAATGTCTGATTTCCTGCCTCTGATTCCCCGCCTCTGATTCCCCACCTCTGATTCCCCATATCTGATTCCCCACCTATGTTTCCCCGTCTCTGATTCCCCGCCTCGGATTCCCCATCTCTGATTCTCGGACTCTGATTCCCCACCTCTGATTCCCCATCTCTGATTCCGCACATCCGATTCCCTGCCTCTGATTCCCCGCCTCTGATGCCCCACTTCTGATTCCCCATCTCTGATTCCGCACATCCAATTCCCTGCCTCTGATTCCCCGCCTCTGATGCCCCGCCTCTGATTCCATGCCTCTGATTCCCAAACTCTTATTCCCCACCTCTGATTTCCCATATCTGATTCCCCGCCTCTGTTTCCCCGCCTCTGATTCCCTGCATCTGTTTCCTCATATCTGATTCCCCTCCTCTGATTCCCCAACACTGATTCCCCGCCTCTGATTCCCCAGCTCTGATTCACCACCTCTGATTCCCCGCGTCTGATTCCACGCCTCTGATTCCACATCTCTGATTCCCTATCTCTGATTCCCCAATTCTGATACCCCGCCTTTGATTTTCTGCCTCTGATTAACAACCTCTGATTCCCGACCTCTGATTCCCCATATCTGATTCCCCGCCTCTGTTTCCCCGCCTCTTATTCCCCGCCTCTGTTTCCCCATATCTGATTCCCGGCCTCTCATTCCCCAGCTCTGATTCCCCACCTCTGATTCCCCATATCTGATACCCCGCCGCTGATTCCCCAACTCTGATACCCCGCCTCTGATTCACCAGCTCTGATTCCCCGTCTCTGAGTCCCCGCGTCTGATTCCCTGCCTCTGATTCCCTGCCTCTGATTCCCCATCTCTGATTCACCACCTCTGATCCCCCGCCTCTGATTCCCCATGTCTGATTCCCCGCCTCTGTTTCCCTGCCTCTGATTCCCCGCCTCTGATTCCCCATATCTGATTCCCCGCCTCTGATTCCCCAACTCTGATTCCCCGCCTGTGATTCGCCAGCTATGATTCCCCGCCTCTGATTCCCCGCCTCTGATTCCCTGCCTGTGATTCCCTGCCTCTGATTCCCCACCTCTGATTGCCCATCTCTGATTCACCACCTCTGATTCCCCACCTATGATTCCCCATATCTGATTCCCCGCCTCTGTTTCCCCGCCTCTGATTCCCCGCCTCTGATTCCCTACCTATGATTTCCTAACTCTGATTCCCTGCCTCTGATTCTCCAGCTATGATTCCCCTCCTCTGATTCCCCGCGTCTGAATCCCTGCCTCTGATTCCCCACCTCTGATTCCCAATATCTGATTCCCCGCCTCCGTTTCCCTGCCTCTGATTCCCCGCCTCTGTTTCCCCATATCTGATTCTCCGCCTCTGATTCCCCAACTCTGATGCCCCGCCTCTGATTCCCCATCTCTGATTCCCCGCCTCTGACTCTCCGCGTCTTATTCCCAGCCTCTGATTCCCCATGTCTGATTTCCTGCCTCTGATTCCCCGCCTCTGATTCGCCATCTCTGATTCATCGCCTCTAATTCCCCACCTCTGATTCCCCATATCTGATTCCCCACCTATGTTTCCCCGCCTCTGATTCCCCGCCTCTGATTCCCCATCTCTGATTCCCGGACTCTGATTCCCCACCTCTGATTCCATATCTCTGATTCCGCACATCCGATTCCATGCCTCTGATTTCCCGCATCTGATGCCCCGCCTCTGATTCCATGCCTCTGATTCCCAACCTCTTATTCCCCACCTCTGATTCCCCATATCTGATTCCCCGCCTCTGTTTCCCCGCCTCTGATTCCCTGCCCCTGTTTCCTCATATCTGATTCCCCGCCTCTGATTCCCCAACACTGATTTCCCGCCTCTGATTCCCCAGCTCTGTTGCACCACCTGTGATTCCCCGTGTCTGATTCCCCGCCTCTGATTCCCCATCTCTGATTCCCTATCTCTGATTCTGCAATTCTGATTCCCCGCCTTTGATTCCCTGCCTCTGATTCCCAACCTCTGATTCCCAACCTCTGATTCCCCATATCTGATTCCCCGCCTCTGTTTCCCGCCTCTTATTCCCCGCCTCTGTTTCCCCATATCTGATACCCTGCCTTTCATTCCCCAGCTCTGATTCCCCGCCTCTGACTCCCCGCGTCTGATTCCCAGCCTCTGATTCCCCATGTCTGATTTCCTGCCTCTGATTCCCCGCCTCTGATTCGCCATCTCTGATTCATCGCCTCTGATTCCCCACCTCTGATTCCCCATATCTGATTCCCCACCTATGTTTCCCCGCCTCTGATTCCCCGCCTCTGATTCCCCATCTCTGATTCTCGTACTCTGATTCCCCATCTCTGATTCCGCACATCCGATTCCCTGCCTCTGATTCCCCGCCTCTGATGCCCCGCCTCTGATTCCATGCCTCTGATTCCCAACCTCTGATTCCCCACCTCTGATTCCCCATATCTGATACCCGCCTCTGTTTCCCCGCCTCTGATTCCCCATATCTGATTCACGGCCTCTCATTCCCCAGCTCTGATTCTCCGCCTCTGATTCCCCATATCTGATTCCCCGCCGCTGATTCCCCAACTCTGATACCACGCCTCTGATTCCCCAGCTCTGATTCTCCGCCTCTGATTCCCAGCGTCTGATTCCCTGCCTCTGATTCCCCGCCTCTGATTCCCCATCTCTGATTCACCACCTATGATCCCCCGCCTCTGATTCCCCATGTCTGAGTCCCCGCCGCTGTTTCCCTGCCTCTGATTCCCCGCCTCTGATTCCCAATATCAGATTCCCCGCCTCTGATTCCCCAACTCTGATTCCCCGCCTGTGATTCGCCAGCTATGATTCCCCGCCTCTGATTCCCCACCTCTGATTCCCCACCTATGATTCCCCATATCTGATTCCCCGCCTCTGATTCCCCAACTCTGATTCCCCGCCTGTGATTCGCCAGCTATGATTCCCCGCCTCTGATTCCCCGCGTCTGATTCCCTGCCTGTGATTCCCCACCTCTGATTGCCCATCTCTGATTCACCACCTCTGATTCCCCACCTATGATTCCCCATATCTGATTACCCGCCTCTGTTTCCCCGCCTCTGATTCCCCGCCTCTGATTCCCCACCTATGATTTCCTAACTCTGATTCCCTGCCTCTGATTCTCCAGCTATGATTCCCCGCCTCTGATTCCCCGCGTCTGAATCCCTGCCTCTGATTCCCCACCTCTGATTCCCAATATCTGATTCCCCGCCTCCGTTTCCCTGCCTCTGATTCCCCGCCTCTGTTTCCCCATATCTGATTCTCCGCCTCTGATTCCCCAACTCTGATGCCCCGCCTCTGATTCCCCATCTCTGATTCCCCGCCTCTGACTCTCCGCGTCTTATTCCCAGCCTCTGATTCCCCATGTCTGATTTCCTGCCTCTGATTCCCCGCCTCTGATTCGCCATCTCTGATTCATCGCCTCTAATTCCCCACCTCTGATTCCCCATATCTGATTCCTCACCTATGTTTGCCCGCCTCTGATTCCCCGCCTCTGATTCCCCATCTCTGATTCCCGGACTCTGATTCCCCACCTCTGATTCCATGTCTCTGATTCCGCACATCCGATTCCATGCCTCTGATTCCCCGCCTCTGATGCCCCGCCTCTGATTCCATGCCTCTGATTCCCAACCTCTGATTCCCCACCTCTGATTCCCCATATCTGATTCCCCGCCTCTGTTTCCCCGCCTCTGATTCCCTGCCCCTGTTTCCTCATATCTGATTCCCCGCCTCTGATTCCCCAACACTGATTTCCCGCCTCTGATTCCCCAGCTCTGATGCACCACCTCTGATTCCCCGTGTCTGATTCCCCGCCTCTGATTCCCCATCTCTGATTCCCTATCTCTGATTCCGCAATTCTGATTCCCCGCCTTTGATTCCCTGCCTCTGATTCCCAACCTCTGATTCCCAACCTCTGATTCCCCATATCTGATTCCCCGCCTCTGTTTCCCGCCTCTTATTCCCCGCCTCTGTTTCCCCATATCTGATACCCTGCCTTTCATTCCCCAGCTCTGATTCCCCGCCTCTGACTCCCCGCGTCTGATTCCCAGCCTCTGATTCCCCATGTCTGATTTCCTGCCTCTGATTCCCCGCCTCTGATTCGCCATCTCTGATTCATCGCCTCTGATTCCCCACCTCTGATTCCCCATATCTGATTCCCCACCTATGTTTCCCCGCCTCTGATTCCCCGCCTCTGATTCCCCATCTCTGATTCTCGTACTCTGATTCCCCATCTCTGATTCCGCACATCCGATTCCCTGCCTCTGATTCCCCGCCTCTGATGCCCCGCCTCTGATTCCATGCCTCTGATTCCCAACCTCTGATTCCCCACCTCTGATTCCCCATATCTGATACCCGCCTCTGTTTCCCCGCCTCTGATTCCCCATATCTGATTCACGGCCTCTCATTCCCCAGCTTTGATTCTCCGCCTCTGATTCCCCATATCTGATTCCCCGCCGCTGATTCCCCAACTCTGATACCACGCCTCTGATTCCCCAGCTCTGATTCTCCGCCTCTGATTCCCAGCGTCTGATTCCCTGCCTCTGATTCCCCGCCTCTGATTCCCCATCTCTGATTCACCACCTATGATCCCCCGCCTCTGATTCCCCATGTCTGAGTCCCCGCCTCTGTTTCCCTGCCTCTGATTCCCCGCCTCTGATTCCCAATATCAGATTCCCCGCCTCTGATTCCCCAACTCTGATTCCCCGCCTGTGATTCGCCAGCTATGATTCCCCGCCTCTGATTCCCCACCTCTGATTCCCCACCTATGATTTCCCAACACTGATTCCCCGCCTCTGATTCGCCAGCTATGATTCCCCGCCTCTGATTCCCCGCGTCTGAATCCCTGCCTCTGATTCCCCGCTTCTGATTCCCAATATCTGATTCCCCGCCTCCGTTTCCCTGCCTCTGATTCCCCGCCTCTGTTTCCCCATATCTGATTCCCCGCCTCTGATTCCTCAGCTCTGACTCCCCGCGTCTGATTCCCAGCCTCTGATTCCCCATGTCTGATTTCCTGCCTCTGATTCCCCGCCTCTGATTCGCCATCTCTGATTCATCGCCTCTGATTCCCCACCTCTGATTCCCCATATCTGATTCCCCACCTATGTTTCCCAGCCTCTGATTCCCCACCTCTGATTCCCCATCTCTGATTCCCGGACTCTGATTCCCACCTCTGATTCCCCATCTCTGATTCCGCACATCCGATTCCCTGCCTCTGATTCCCCGCCTCTGATGCCCCGCCACAGATTTCATGCCTCTGATTCCCAAACTCTGATTCCCCACCTCTGATTCCCCATATCTGATTCCCCGCCTCTGTTTCCCCCCTCTGATTCCCTGCCTCTGTTTCCTCATACCTGATTCCCCGCCTCTGATTCCCCAACACTGATTTCCCGCCCCTGATTCCCCAGCTCTGATTCACCACCTCTGATTCCCCGCGTCTGATTCCCCGCCTCTGATTCCCCATCTCTGATTCCCTATCTCTGATTCCCCAATTCTGATTCCCCGCCTTTGATAACCTGCCTCTGATTCCCAACCTCTGATTCCCGACCTCTGATTCCCCATATCTGATTCCCCGCCTCTGTTTCCCCGCCTCTTATTCCCCACCTCTGTTTCCCCATATCTGATTCCCTGCCTCTCATTCCCCAGCTCTGATTCAGCACCTCTGATTCCCCGCGTCTGATTCCCCGCGTCTGATTCCCCATCTCTGATTCCCTATCTCTGATTCCCCAATTCTGATTCCCCGCCTTTGATTCCCTGCCTCTGATTCCCAACCTCTGATTCCCGACCTCTGATTCCCCATATCTGATTCCCTGCCACTGTTTCCCCGCCTCTTATTCCCCGCCTCTGTTTCCCCATATCTGATTCCCTGCCTCTCATTCCCCAGCTCTGATTCCCCGCCTCTGATTCCCCAGCTCTGATTCCCCGCCTCTGACTCCCCGCGTCTGATTCCCAGCCTCTGATTCCCCATGTTTGATTTCCTGCCTCTGATTCCCCACCTCTGATTCCCCATCTCTGATTCCCGGACTCTGATTCCCACCTCTGATTCCCCATCTCTGATTCCGCACATCCGATTCCCTGCCTCTGATTCCCCGCCTCTGATGCCCCGCCACTGATTTCATGCCTCTGATTCCCAAACTCTGATTCCCCACCTCTGATTCCCCATATCTGATTCCCCGCCTCTGTTTCCCCCCTCTGATTCCCTGCCTCTGTTTCCTCATATCTGATTCCCCGCCTCTGATTCCCCAACACTGATTTCCCGCCCCTGATTCCCCAGCTCTGATTCACCACCTCTGATTCCCCGCGTCTGATTCCCCGCCTCTGATTCCCCATCTCTGATTCCCCGCCTTTGATAACCTGCCTCTGATTCCCAACCTCTGATTCCCGACCTCTGATTACCCATATCTGATTCCCCGCCTCTGTTTCCCCGCCTCTTATTCCCCACCTCTGTTTCCCCATATCTGATTCCCTGCCTCTCATTCCCCAGCTCTGATTCACCACCTCTGATTCCCCGCCTCTGATTCCCCAGCTCTGATTCCCCGCCTCTGACTCCCCGCGTCTGATTCCCAGCATCTGATTCCCCATGTTTGATTTCCTGCCTCTGATTCCCCGCCTCTGATTCGCCATCTCTGATTCATCGCCTCTGATACCCCACCTCTGATTCCCCATATCTGATTCCCCACCTATGTTTCCCCGCCTCTGATTCCCCGCCTCTGATTCCCCATCTCTGATTCCCAGACTCTGATTCCCCACCTCTGATTCCCCATCTCTGATTCCGCACATCCGATTCCCTGCCTCTGATTCCCCGCCTCTGATGCCCCTCCTCTGATTCCATGCCTCTGATTCCCAACCTCTGATTCCCCACCTCTGATTCCCCATATCTGATTCCCCGCCTCTGTTTCCCCGCCTCTGATTCCCTGCCTCTGTTTCCTCATACCTGCTTTCCCGCCTCTGACTCCCCAACACTGATTCCCCGCCTCTGATTCCCCAGCTCTGATTCACCACCTCTGATTCCCCGCGTCTGATTCCCCGCCTCTGATTACCCATCTCTGATTCCCTATCTCTGATTCCCCAATTCTGATTCCCCGCCTTTGGTTCCCTGCCTCTGATTCCCAACCTCTGATTCCCGACCTCTGATTCCCCATATCTGATTCCCCGCCCCTGTTTCCCCGCCTCTTATTCCCCGCCTCTCTTTCCCCATATCTGATTCCCGGCCTCTCATTCCCCATCTCTGATTCCCCGCCTCTGATTCCCCATATCTGATTCCCCGCCGCTGATTCCCCAACTTTGATACCCCGCCTCTGATTCCCCAGCTCTGATTCCCCGCCTATGATTCCCCGCGTCTGATTCCCTGCCTCTGATTCCCCGCCTCTGATTCCCCATCTCTGATTCACCACCTCTGATCCCCCGCCTCTGATTACCCATGTCTGATTCCCCGCCTCTGTTTCCCCGCCTCTGAATCCCCGCCTCTGATTCCCCATATCTGATTCCCCGCCTCTGATTCCCCAACTCTGATTCCCTGCCTGTGATTCGCCAGCTATGATTCCCCGCCTCTGATTCCCCGCATCTGATTCCTTGCCTGTGATTCCCTGCCTCTGATTCCCCACCTCTGTTACCCCGCCTCTAATTCCCCGCCTCCGATTCCCCATATATGATTCCACTCCTCTCATTCCCCAACTCTGATTCCCCGCCTCTGATTCCCCATCTCAGATTCCCTGCCTCTGATTCCCCGCGTCTGATTCCCTGCCTCTGATTCCCCATCTCTGATTCACCTCCTTTGATTCGCCACCTCTAATTCCCCACCTCTGATTCCCGGCCTCTCATTCCCGGCATCTGATTCCCGGCCTCTGCTTTCCAGCCTCTGATTCCCCGCTTCTGATTCTGATTCCCTGCCTCTGATTCCCCATCTCTGATTCCACACATCTGATTCCCTGCCTCTGATTCCCCACTTCTGATTCCCCGCCTCTGATTCCCCACCTCTGTTTCCCCACCTCTGATTCCCCGCCTCTGTTTCCCCATATCTAATTCCCCGCCTCTGATTCCCCAACTCTGATTCCCCGCTCTGATTCCACAGCTCTGAATTCCCGCCTCTGATTCCCCACATCTGATTCCCTGCCTCTGAATCCCCACCTCTGATTCCCAACCTCTGATTCCCCTCCTCTGATTCCCCATATCTGATTTCCCTCCTCTGTTTCCCTGCCTCTGATTCCACGCCTCTGTTACCCCATATCTGATTCCCCGCCTCTGATTCCCCGCCTCTGATTCTGCACATCTGATTCCCTGCCTCTTATTCCCCACCTCTGATTCCCGGCCTCTGATTCCCGGCCTCTCATTCCCGGCCTCTCATTCCCCGCCTCTGATTCCCGGCCTCAGATTCCCCGCCTCTGATTCCCTGCCTGTGATTCCCCATCTCTGATTCCGCACATCTGATTCCATGCCTCTAATTCCCCGCCTCTGATTCCCCGCCTCTGATTCCCTGCCTCTGATTCCCAACCTCTGATTCCCCACCTATGATTCCCCATATCTGATTCCCCGCCTCTGTTTCCCCGCCTCTGATTCCGGGCCTCTGTTTCCCCCTATCTGATGCCCCGCCTCTGATTCCCCAACTCTGATTCCCCACCTCTGATTCCCCAGCTCTGAATCCCCGCCTCTGATTCCCCGTGTTTGATTCCCTGCCTCTGATTCCCCGCCTCTGCTTCCCCATCTCTGATCCACTGCCTTTGATTCGCCACCTCTGATTCCCCATATGTGATTCCCCGCCTCTGTTTCCCCGCCTCTGATTCCCCGCCTCTGATTCCCCATATCTCATTCCCAGCCTCTGATTCCCCACCTCTGATTCCCGGCCTCTTATTCCCGGCATCTGATTCCCGGCCTCTGATTCCCGGCCTCTGATTCCCCGCTTCTGATTCTGATTCCCTGCCTCTGATTCCCCATCTCTGATTCCGCACATCTGATTCCCTGCCTCTGATTTCCCACCTCTGATTACCCATATCTGATTCCCCGCCTCTGTTTCCCCGCCTCTGATTCCCCGCCTCTGTTTCCCCGCCTCTGATTCCCCTCCTCTGTTTCCCCATATCTAATTCCCCGCCTCTGATACCCCAACTCTGATTCCCCGCTCTGATTCCCCAGCTCTGAATCCCCGACTCTGATTCCCCGCATCTGATTCACTGCCTCTGAATCCCCACCTCTGATTCCCTGCCTCTGATTCCCAACCTCTGATTCCCCTCCTCTGATTCCCCATATCTGATTCCCCGCCTCCGTATCCCTGCCTCTGATTCCCCGCCTCTGATTCCCCATATCTGATTCCCCGCCTCTGATACCCCAACTCTGATTCCCCGCCTCTGATTCCCCAGCTCTGATTCCCCGCCTCTGACTCCCCGCGTCTGATTCCCAGCCTCTGATTCCCCATGTCTGATTTCCTGCCTCTGATTCCCCGCCTCTGATTCCCCGCCTCTGATTCCCCATCTCTGATTCCCGGACTCTGATTCCCCACCTCTGATTCCCCATCTCTGATTCCGCACATCCGATTCCCTGCCTCTGATTCCCCGCCTCTGATGCCCCGCCTCTGATTCCATGCCTCTGATTCCCAACCTCTGATTCCCCACCTCTGATTCCCCATATCTGATTCCCCGCCTCTGTTTCCCCGCCTCTGATTCCCTGCCTCTGTTTCCTCATACCTGATTCCCCGCCTCTGATTCCCCAAGACTGATTCCCCGCCTCTGATTCCCCAGCTCTGATTCACCACCTCTGATTCCCCGCGTCTGATTCCCCGCATCTGATTACCCATCTCTGATTCCCTATCTCTGATTCCCCAATTCTGATTCCCCACCTTTGATTCCCTGCCTCTGATTCCCAAACTCTGATTCCCGACCTCTGATTCCCCATATCTGATACCCCGCCTCTGTTTCCCCGCCTCTTATTCACCGCCTCTGATTCCCCATATCTGATTCCCGGCCTCTCATTCCCCAGCTCTGATTCCCCGCCTCTGATTCCCCATATCTGATTCCCCGCCGCTGATTCCCCAACTCTGATACCCCGCCTCTGAATCCCCGCCTCTGATTCCCCATATCTGATTCCCCGCCTCTGATTACCCAACTCTGATTCCCCGCCTGTGATTCGCCAGCTATGATTCCCCGCCTCTGATTCCCCGCGTCTGATTCCCTGCCTGTGATTCCCTGCGTCTGATTCCCTACCTCTGTTACCCCGCCTCTGATTCCCCGCCTCTGATTCCCCATATCTGATTCCCCTCCTCTGATTCCCCAACCCTGATTCCCTGCCTCTGATTCCCCAATTCTGATTCCCTGCCTCTGATTCCCCGCATCTGATTCCCCGCCTCTGATTCCCCATCTCTGATTCACCGCCTTTGATTCGCCACCTCTGATTCCCCATCTCTGATTCCCGGACTAAGATTCCCCACCTCTGATTCCCGGCCTCTTATTCCCGGCATCAGATTCCCGGCCTCTTATTCCCAGCCTCTGATTCCCCGCTTCTGATTCTGATTCGCTGCCTCTGATTCCCCATCTCTGATTCCACACATCTGATTCCCTGCCTCTGATTCCCCACTTCTGATTCCCCGCCTCTGATTCCCCACCTCTGTTTCCCCACCTCTGATTCCCCGCCTCTGTTTCCCCATATCTAATTCCCCGCCTCTGATTCCCCAACTCTGATTCCCCGCTCTGATTCCCCAGCTCTGATTTCCCGCCTCTGATTCCCCGCATCTGATTCCCTGCCTCTGAATCCCCACCTCTGATTCCCTGCCTCTGATTCCCAACCTCTGATTCCCCTCCTCTGATTCCCCATATCTGATTCCCCTCCTCTGTTTCCCTGCCTCTGATTCCCCGCATCTGTTACCCCATATCTGATTCCCCGCCTCTGATTCCCCAACTCTGATTCTGCACATCATATTCCCTGCCTCTTTTTCCCCACCTCTGATTCCCGGCCTCTCATTCCCCGCCTCTGATTCCCGGCCTCTGATTCCCCGCCTCTGATTCCCCGCCTCTGATTCCCTGCCTCTGATTCCCCATCTCTGATTCCGCACATCTGATTCCCTGCCTCTGATTCCCCGCCTCTGATTCCCCGCCTCTGATTCCCTGCCTCTGATTCCCAACCTCTGATTCCCCACCTCTGATTCCCCATATCTGATTCCCCGCCTCTGTTTCCCCGCCTCTGATTCCCCGCCTCTCTTTCCCCATATCTGATTCCCCGCCTCTGATTCCCCAACACTGATTCCCCGCCTCTGATTCCCCAGCTCTGATTCCCCGCCTCTGATTCCCTGTGTTTGATTCCCTGCCTCTGATTCCCCGCCTCTGCTTCCCCATCTCTGATTCAGCGCCTTTGATTCGCCACCTCTGATTCCCCATATGTGATTCCCCGCCTCTGTTTCCCCGCCTCTGATTCCCCGCCTCTGATTCCCCATATCTCATTCACAGCCTCTGATTCCCCATCTCTGATTCCCGGACTCTGATTCCCTACCTCTGATTCCCGGCCTCTTATTCCCGGCATCTGATTCTTGGCCTCTGATTCCCGGCCTCTGATTCCCCGCTACTGATTCTGATTCCCTGCCTCTGATTCCCCATCTCTGATTCCGCACATCTGATTCCCTGCCTCTGATTTCCCACCTCTGATTACCCATATCTGATTCCCCGCCTCTGTTTCCCCGCCTCTGATTCCCCGCCTCTGTTTCCCCGCCTCTGATTCCCCGCCTCTGTTTCCCCATATCTAATTCCCCGCCTCTGATTCCCCAACTCTGATTCCCCGCTCTGATTCCCCAGCTCTGAATCCCCGCCTCTGATTCCCCGCATCTGATTCACTGCCTCTGAATCCCCACCTCTGATTCCCTGCCTCTGATTCACAACCTCTGATTCCCCTCCTCTGATTCCCCATATCTGATTCCCCGCCTCCGTTTCCCTGCCTCTGATTCCCCGCCTCTGTTTCCCCATATCTGATTCCCCGCCTCTGATACCCCAACTCTGATTCCCCGCCTCTGATTCCCCAGCTCTGATTCCCCGCCTCTGACTCCCCGCGTCTGATTCCCAGCCTCTGATTCCCCATGTCTGATTTCCTGCCTATGATTCCCCACCTCTGATTCGCCAGCTCTGATTCATCGCCTCTGATTCCCCACCTCTGATTCCCCATATCTGATTCCCCACCTATGTTTCCCCGCCTCTGATTCCCCGCCTCAGATTCCCCATCTCTGATTCCCGGACTCTGATTCCCCGCCTCTGATTCCCCACCTCTGATTTCCCATATCTGATTCCCCGCCTCTGTTTCCCCGCCTCTGATTCCCTGCATCTGTTTCCTCATATCTGATTCCCCTCCTCTGATTCCCCAACACTGATTCCCCGCCTCTGATTCCCCAGCTCTGATTCACCACCTCTGATTCCCCGCGTCTGATTCCCCGCCTCTAATTCCCCATCTCTGATTCCCTATCACTGATTCCCCAATTCTGATTCCCCGCCTTTGATTCACTGCCTCTGATTAACAACCACTGATTCCCGACCTCTGATTCCACATATCTGATTCCCCGCCTCTGTTTCCCCGCCTCTTATTCCCCGCCTCTGTTTCCCCATATCTGATTCCCGGCCTCTCATTCCCCAGCTCTGATTCCCCGCCTCTGATTCCCCATATCTGATTCCCCGCCGCTGATTCCCCAACTCTGATACCCCGCCTCTGATTCACCAGCTCTGATTCCCCGCCTCTGATTCCCCGCGTCTGATTCCCTGCCTCTGATTCCCCGCCTCTGATTCCCCATCTCTGATTCACCACCTCTGATCCCACGCCTCTGATTCCCCATATCTGAATCCCCGCCTCTGATTCCCCAACTCTGATTCCCCGCCTGTGATTCGCCAGCTATGATTCCCGGCCTCTGATTCCCCGCGTCTGATTCCCTGCCTGTGATTCCCTGCCTCTGATTCCCCACCTCTGTTACCCCGCCTCTGATTCCCTGCCTCTGATTCCCCACTTCTGATTCCCCGCCTCTGATTCCCCACCTCTGTTTCCCCACCTCTGATTCCCCGCCTCTGTTTCCCCATATCTAATTCCCCGCCTCTGATTCCCCAACTCTGATTCCCCGCTCTGATTCCCCAGCTCTGAATTCCCGCCTCTGATTCCCCACCTATGATTCCCCATATCTGATTCCCCGCCTCTGTTTCCCCGCCTCTGATTCCCCGCCTCTGATTCCCCATATCTGATTCCCCACCTATGATTTCCCAACGCTGATTCCCCGCCTCTGATTCGCTAGCTATGATTCCCCGCCTCTGATTCCCCGCGTCTGAATCCCTGCCTCTGATTCCCCGCCTCTGATTCCCAATATCTGATTCCCCGCCTCCGTTTCCCTGCCTCTGATTCCCCGCCTCTGTTTCCCCATATCTGATACTCCGCCTCTGATTCCCCAACTCTGATTCCCCGCCTCTGATTCCCCAGCTCTGATTCCCCGCATCTGACTCCCCGCGTCTGATTCCCAGCCTCTGATTCCCCATGTCTGATTTCCTGCCTCTGATTCCCCACCTCTGATTCGCCATCTCTGATTCATCGCGTCTGATTCCCCACCTCTGATTACCCATATCTGATTCCCCACCTATGTTTCCCCGCCTCTGATTCCCCGCCTCTGATTCCCCATCTCTGATTCCCGGACTCTGATTCCCCACCTCTGATTCCCCATCTCTGATTCCGCACATCCGATTCCCTGCCTCTGATTCGCCGCCTCTGATGCCCCGCCTCTGATTCCATGCCTCTGATTCCCAACCTCTGATTCCCCACCTCTGATTCCCCATATCTGATTCCCTGCCTCTGTTTCCCCGCCTCTGATTCCCTGCCCCTGTTTCCTCATATCTGATTCCCAGCCTCTGATTCCCCAACACTGATTTCCCGCCTCTGATTCCACAGCTCTGATTCACCACCTCTAATTCCCCGCCTTTGATTCCCTGCCTCTGATTCCCAACCTCTGATTCCCGACCTCTGATTCCCCATATCTGATACCCCGCCTCTGTTTCCCCGCCTCTTATTCCCCGCCTCTGTTTCCCCATATCTGATTCCCTGCCTTTCATTCCCCAGCTCTGATTCCCCGCCTCTGACTCCCCGCGTCTGATTCCCAGCCTCTGATTCCCCATGTCTGATTTCCTGCCTCTGATTCCCCGCCTCTGATTTGCATCTCTGATTCATCGCCTCTGATTCCCCACCTCTGATTCCCCATATCTGATTCCCCACCTATGTTTCCACGCCTCTGATTCCCCGCCTCTGATTCCCGGCCTCTCATTCCCCGCCTCTGATTCCCGGCCTCTGATTCCCCGCCTCTGATTCCCCGCCTCTGATTCCCTGCCTCTGATTCCCCATCTCTGATTCCGCACATCTGATTCCCTGCCTCTGATTCCCCGCCTCTGATTCCCCGCCTCTGATTCCCTGCCTCTGATTCCCAACCTCTGATTCCCCACCTCTGATTCCCCATATCTGATTCCCCGCCTCTGTTTCCCCGCCTCTGATTCCCCGCCTCTCTTTCCCCATATCTGATTCCCCGCCTCTGATTCCCCAACACTGATTCCCCGCCTCTGATTCCCCAGCTCTGATTCCCCGCCTCTGATTCCCTGTGTTTGATTCCCTGCCTCTGATTCCCCGCCTCTGCTTCCCCATCTCTGATTCAGCGCCTTTGATTCGCCACCTCTGATTCCCCATTTGTGATTCCCCGCCTCTGTTTCCCCGCCTCTTATTCCCCGCCTCTGATTCCCCATATCTCATTCACAGCCTCTGATTCCCCATCTCTGATTCCCGGACTCTGATTCCCTACCTCTGATTCCCGGCCTCTTATTCCCGGCATCTGATTCCCGGCCTCTGATTCCCGGCCTCTGATTCCCCGCTACTGATTCTGATTCCCTGCCTCTGATTCCCCATCTCTGATTCCGCACATCTGATTCCCTGCCTCTGATTTCCCACCTCTGATTACCCATATCTGATTCCCCGCCTCTGTTTCCCCGCCTCTGATTCCCCGCCTCTGTTTCCCCGCCTCTGATTCCCCGCCTCTGTTTCCCCATATCTAATTCCCCGCCTCTGATTCCCCAACTCTGATTCCCCGCTCTGATTCCCCAGCTCTGAATCCCCGCCTCTGATTCCCCGCATCTGATTCACTGCCTCTGAATCCCCACCTCTGATTCCCTGCCTCTGATTCACAACCTCTGATTCCCCTCCTCTGATTCCCCATATCTGATTCCCCGCCTCCGTTTCCCTGCCTCTGATTCCCCGCCTCTGTTTCCCCATATCTGATTCCCCGCCTCTGATACCCCAACTCTGATTCCCCGCCTCTGATTCCCCAGCTCTGATTCCCCGCCTCTGACTCCCCGCGTCTGATTCCCAGCCTCTGATTCCCCATGTCTGATTTCCTGCCTATGATTCCCCGCCTCTGATTCGCCAGCTCTGATTCATCGCCTCTGATTCCCCACCTCTGATTCCCCATATCTGATTCCCCACCTATGTTTCCCCGCCTCTGATTCCCCGCCTCAGATTCCCCATCTCTGATTCCCGGACTCTGATTCCCCGCCTCTGATTCCCCACCTCTGATTTCCCATATCTGATTCCCCGCCTCTGTTTCCCCGCCTCTGATTCCCTGCATCTGTTTCCTCATATCTGATTCCCCTCCTCTGATTCCCCAACACTGATTCCCCGCCTCTGATTCCCCAGCTCTGATTCACCACCTCTGATTCCCCGCGTCTGATTCCCCGCCTCTAATTCCCCATCTCTGATTCCCTATCACTGATTCCCCAATTCTGATTCCCCGCCTTTGATTCACTGCCTCTGATTAACAACCACTGATTCCCGACCTCTGATTCCACATATCTGATTCCCCGCCTCTGTTTCCCCGCCTCTTATTCCCCGCCTCTGTTTCCCCATATCTGATTCCCGGCCTCTCATTCCCCAGCTCTGATTCCCCGCCTCTGATTCCCCATATCTGATTCCCCGCCGCTGATTCCCCAACTCTGATACCCCGCCTCTGATTCACCAGCTCTGATTCCCCGCCTCTGATTCCCCGCATCTGATTCCCTGCCTCTGATTCCCCGCCTCTGATTCCCCATCTCTGATTCACCACCTCTGATCCCACGCCTCTGATTCCCCATGTCTGATTCCCCGCCTCTGTTTCCCTGCCTCTGATTCCCCGCCTCTGATTCCCCATATCTGAATCCCCGCCTCTGATTCCCCAACTCTGATTCCCCACCTGTGATTCGCCAGCTATGATTCCCGGCCTCTGATTCCCCGCGTCTGATTCCCTGCCTGTGATTCCCTGCCTCTGATTCCCCACCTCTGTTACCCCGCCTCTGATTCCCTGCCTCTGATTCCCCACTTCTGATTCCCCGCCTCTGATTCCCCACCTCTGTTTCCCCACCTCTGATTCCCCGCCTCTGTTTCCCCATATCTAATTCCCCGCCTCTGATTCCCCAACTCTGATTCCCCGCTCTGATTCCCCAGCTCTGAATTCCCGCCTCTGATTCCCCACCTATGATTCCCCATATCTGATTCCCCGCCTGTGTTTCCCCGCCTCTGATTCCCCGCCTCTGATTCCCCATATCTGATTCCCCACCTATGATTTCCCAACGCTGATTCCCCGCCTCTGATTCGCTAGCTATGATTCCCCGCCTCTGATTCCCCGCGTCTGAATCCCTGCCTCTGATTCCCCGCCTCTGATTCCCAATATCTGATTCCCCGCCTCCGTTTCCCTGCCTCTGATTCCCCGCCTCTGTTTCCCCATATCTGATACTCCGCCTCTGATTCCCCAACTCTGATTCCCCGCCTCTGATTCCCCAGCTCTGATTCCCCGCATCTGACTCCCCGCGTCTGATTCCCAGCCTCTGATTCCCCATGTCTGATTTCCTGCCTCTGATTCCCCACCTCTGATTCGCCATCTCTGATTCATCGCCTCTGATTCCCCACCTCTGATTACCCATATCTGATTCCCCACCTATGTTTCCCCGCCTCTGATTCCCCGCCTCTGATTCCCCATCTCTGATTCCCGGACTCTGATTCCCCACCTCTGATTCCCCATCTCTGATTCCGCACATCCGATTCCCTGCCTCTGATTCGCCGCCTCTGATGCCCCGCCTCTGATTCCATGCCTCTGATTCCCAACCTCTGATTCCCCACCTCTGATTCCCCATATCTGATTCCCTGCCTCTGTTTCCCCGCCTCTGATTCCCTGCCCCTGTTTCCTCATATCTGATTCCCAGCCTCTGATTCCCCAACACTGATTTCCCGCCTCTGATTCCACAGCTCTGATTCACCACCTCTAATTCCCCGCCTTTGATTCCCTGCCTCTGATTCCCAACCTCTGATTCCCGACCTCTGATTCCCCATATCTGATACCCCGCCTCTGTTTCCCCGCCTCTTATTCCCCGCCTCTGTTTCCCCATATCTGATTCCCTGCCTTTCATTCCCCAGCTCTGATTCCCCGCCTCTGACTCCCCGCGTCTGATTCCCAGCCTCTGATTCCCCATGTCTGATTTCCTGCCTCTGATTCCCCGCCTCTGATTTGCATCTCTGATTCATCGCCTCTGATTCCCCACCTCTGATTCCCCATATCTGATTCCCCACCTATGTTTCCACGCCTCTGATTCCCCGCCTCTGATTCCCCATCTCTGATTCACTGACTCTGATTCTCCACCTCTGATTCCCCATCTCTGATTCCGCACATCCGATTCGCTGCCTCTGATTCCCCGCCTCTGATGCCCCGCCTCTGATTCCATGCCTCTGATTCCCAACCTCTGATTCCCCACCTCTGATTCCCCATATCTGATTCCCCGCCTCTGTTTACCCGCCTCTGATTCCCTGTCCCTGTTTCCTCATATCTGATTCCCCGCCTCTGATTCCCCAACACTGATTTCCCGCCTCTGATTCCCCAGCTCTGATTGCCTATCTCAGATTCCCCAATTCTGATTCCCCGCCTCTGATTCCCTGCCTCTGATTCCCAACCTCTGATTCCCCACCTCTGATTCCCCATATCTGATTCCCCGCCTCTGTTTCCCCGCCTCTGATTCCCCGCCTCTGTTTCCCCATATCTGATTCCCCGCCTCTGATTCCCCAACACTGATTCCCCGCCTCTGATTCCCCAGCTCTGATTCCCCGCCTCTGATTCCCTGTGTTTGATTCCCTGCCTCTGATTCCCCGCCTCTGCTTCCCCATCTCTGATTCAGCGCCTTTGATTCGCCACCTCTGATTCCCCATATGTGATTCCCCGCCTCTGTTTCCCCGCCTCTGATTCCCCGCCTCTGATTCCCCATATCTCATTCCCAGCCTCTGATTCCCCATCTCTGATTCCCGGACTCTGATTCCCTACCTCTGATTCCCGGCCTCTTATTCCCGGCATCTGATTCCAGGCCTCTGATTCCCGGCCTCTGATTCCCCGCTACTGATTCTGATTCCCTGCCTCTGATTCCCCATCTCTGATTCCGCACATCTGATTCCCTGCCTCTGATTTCCCACCTCTGATTACCCATATCTGATTCCCCGCCTCTGTTTCCCCGCCTCTGATTCCCCGCCTCTGTTTCCCCGCCTCTGATTCCCCGCCTCTGTTTCCCCATATCTAATTCCCCGCCTCTGATTCCCCAACTCTGATTCCCCGCTCCGATTCCCCAGCTCTGAATCCCCGCCTCTGATTCCCCGCATCTGATTCACTGCCTCTGAATCCCCACCTCTGATTCCCTGCCTCTGATTCACAACCTCTGATTCCCCTCCTCTGATTCCCCATATCTGATTCCCCGCCTCCGTTTCCCTGCCTCTGATTCCCCGCCTCTGTTTCCCCATATCTGATTCCCCGCCTCTGATACCCCAACTCTGATTCCCCGCCTCTGATTCCCCGCCTCTGATTCCCCACCTCTGATTTCCCATATCTGATTCCCCGCCTCTGTTTCCCCGCCTCTGATTCCCTGCATCTGTTTCCTCATATCTGATTCCCCTCCTCTGATTCCCCAACACTGATTCCCCGCCTCTGATTCCCCAGCTCTGATTCACCACCTCTGATTCCCCGCGTCTCATTCCCCGCCTCTAATTCCCCATCTCTGATTCCCTATCACTGATTCCCCAATTCTGATTCCCCGCCTTTGATTCACTGCCTCTGATTAACAACCACTGATTCCCGACCTCTGATTCCCCATATCTGATTCCCCGCCTCTGTTTCCCCGCCTCTTATTTCCCGCCTCTTATTCCCCGCCTCTGTTTCCCCATATCTGATTCCCGGCCTCTCATTCCCCAGCTCTGATTCCCCGCCTCTGATTCCCCATATCTGATTCCCCACCGCTGATTCCCCAACTCTGATACGCCGCCTCTGATTCCCCAGCTCTGAATTCCCGCCTCTGATTCCCCACCTATGATTCCCCATATCTGATTCCCCGCCTGTGTTTCCCCGCCTCTGATTCCCCGCCTCTGATTCCCCATATCTGATTCCCCACCTATGATTTCCCAACGCTGATTCCCCGCCTCTGATTCGCTAGCTATGATTCCCCGCCTCTGATTCCCCGCGTCTGAATCCCTGCCTCTGATTCCCCGCCTCTGATTCCCAATATCTGATTCCCCGCCTCCGTTTCCCTGCCTCTGATTCCCCGCCTCTGTTTCCCCATATCTGATACTCCGCCTCTGATTCCCCAACTCTGATTCCCCGCCTCTGATTCCCCAGCTCTGATTCCCCGCATCTGACTCCCCGCGTCTGATTCCCAGCCTCTGATTCCCCATGTCTGATTTCCTGCCTCTGATTCCCCACCTCTGATTCGCCATCTCTGATTCATCGCCTCTGATTCCCCACCTCTGATTACCCATATCTGATTCCCCACCTATGTTTCCCCACCTCTGATTCCCCGCCTCTGATTCCCCATCTCTGATTCCCGGACTCTGATTCCCCACCTCTGATTCCCCATCTCTGATTCCGCACATCCGATTCCCTGCCTCTGATTCGCCGCCTCTGATGCCCCGCCTCTGATTCCATGCCTCTGATTCCCAACCTCTGATTCCCCACCTCTGATTCCCCATATCTGATTCCCTGCCTCTGTTTCCCCGCCTCTGATTCCCTGCCCCTGTTTCCTCATATCTGATTCCCAGCCTCTGATTCCCCAACACTGATTTCCCGCCTCTGATTCCACAGCTCTGATTCACCACCTCTAATTCCCCGCCTTTGATTCCCTGCCTCTGATTCCCAACCTCTGATTCCCGACCTCTGATTCCCCATATCTGATACCCCGCCTCTGTTTCCCCGCCTCTTATTCCCCGCCTCTGTTTCCCCATATCTGATTCCCTGCCTTTCATTCCCCAGCTCTGATTCCCCGCCTCTGACTCCCCGCGTCTGATTCCCAGCCTCTGATTCCCCATGTCTGATTTCCTGCCTCTGATTCCCCGCCTCTGATTTGCATCTCTGATTCATCGCCTCTGATTCCCCACCTCTGATTCCCCATATCTGATTCCCCACCTATGTTTCCATGCCTCTGATTCCCCGCCTCTGATTCCCCATCTCTGATTCACTGACTCTGATTCTCCACCTCTGATTCCCCATCTCTGATTCCGCACATCCGATTCGCTGCCTCTGATTCCCCGCCTCTGATGCCCCGCCTCTGATTCCATGCCTCTGATTCCCAACCTCTGATTCCCCACCTCTGATTCCCCATATCTGATTCCCCGCCTCTGTTTACCCGCCTCTGATTCCCTGTCCCTGTTTCCTCATATCTGATTCCCCGCCTCTGATTCCCCAACACTGATTTCCCGCCTCTGATTCCCCAGCTCTGATTGCCTATCTCAGATTCCCCAATTCTGATTCCCCGCCTCTGATTCCCTGCCTCTGATTCCCAACCTCTGATTCCCCACCTCTGATTCCCCATATCTGATTCCCCGCCTCTGTTTCCCCAACACTGATTCCCCGCCTCTGATTCCCCAGCTCTGATTCACCACCTCTGATTCCCCGCGTCTGATTCCCCGCCTCTAATTCCCCATCTCTGATTCCCTATCGCTGATTCCCCAATTCTGATTCCCCGCCTTTGATTCACTGCCTCTGATTAACAACCACTGATTCCCGACCTCTGATTCCACATATCTGATTCCCCGCCTCTGTTTCCCCGCCTCTTATTCCCCGCCTCTGTTTCCCCATATCTGATTCCCGGCCTCTCATTCCCCAGCTCTGATTCCCCGCCTCTGATTCCCCATATCTGATTCCCCGCCGCTGATTCCCCAACTCTGATACCCCGCCTCTGATTCACCAGCTCTGATTCCCCGCCTCTGATTCCCCGCATCTGATTCCCTGCCTCTGATTCCCCGCCTCTGATTCCCCATCTCTGATTCACCACCTCTGATCCCACGCCTCTGATTCCCCATGTCTGATTCCCCGCCTCTGTTTCCCTGCCTCTGATTCCCCGCCTCTGATTCCCCATATCTGAATCCCCGCCTCTGATTCCCCAACTCTGATTCCCCACCTGTGATTCGCCAGCTATGATTCCCGGCCTCTGATTCCCCGCGTCTGATTCCCTGCCTGTGATTCCCTGCCTCTGATTCCCCACCTCGGTTACCCCGCCTCTGATTCCCTGCCTCTGATTCCCCACTTCTGATTCCCCGCCTCTGATTCCCCACCTCTGTTTCCCCACCTCTGATTCCCCGCCTCTGTTTCCCCATATCTAATTCCCCGCCTCTGATTCCCCAACTCTGATTCCCCGCTCTGATTCCCCAGCTCTGAATTCCCGCCTCTGATTCCCCACCTATGATTCCCCATATCTGATTCCCCGCCTGTGTTTCCCCGCCTCTGATTCCCCGCCTCTGATTCCCCATATCTGATTCCCCACCTATGATTTCCCAACGCTGATTCCCCGCCTCTGATTCGCTAGCTATGATTCCCCGCCTCTGATTCCCCGTGTCTGAATCCCTGCCTCTGATTCCCCGCCTCTGATTCCCAATATCTGATTCCCCGCCTCCGTTTCCCTGCCTCTGATTCCCCGCCTCTGTTTCCCCATATCTGATACTCCGCCTCTGATTCCCCAACTCTGATTCCCCGCCTCTGATTCCCCAGCTCTGATTCCCCGCATCTGACTCCCCGCGTCTGATTCCCAGCCTCTGATTCCCCATGTCTGATTTCCTGCCTCTGATTCCCCACCTCTGATTCGCCATCTCTGATTCATCGCCTCTGATTCCCCACCTCTGATTACCCATATCTGATTCCCCACCTATGTTTCCCCGCCTCTGATTCCCCGCCTCTGATTCCCCATCTCTGATTCCCGGACTCTGATTCCCCACCTCTGATTCCCCATCTCTGATTCCGCACATCCGATTCCCTGCCTCTGATTCGCCGCCTCTGATGCCCCGCCTCTGATTCCATGCCTCTGATTCCCAACCTCTGATTCCCCACCTCTGATTCCCCATATCTGATTCCCTGCCTCTGTTTCCCCGCCTCTGATTCCCTGCCCCTGTTTCCTCATATCTGATTCCCAGCCTCTGATTCCCCAACACTGATTTCCCGCCTCTGATTCCACAGCTCTGATTCACCACCTCTAATTCCCCGCCTTTGATTCCCTGCCTCTGATTCCCAACCTCTGATTCCCGACCTCTGATTCCCCATATCTGATACCCCGCCTCTGTTTCCCCGCCTCTTATTCCCCGCCTCTGTTTCCCCATATCTGATTCCCTGCCTTTCATTCCCCAGCTCTGATTCCCCGCCTCTGACTCCCCGCGTCTGATTCCCAGCCTCTGATTCCCCATGTCTGATTTCCTGCCTCTGATTCCCCGCCTCTGATTTGCATCTCTGATTCATCGCCTCTGATTCCCCACCTCTGATTCCCCATATCTGATTCCCCACCTATGTTTCCACGCCTCTGATTCCCCGCCTCTGATTCCCCATCTCTGATTCACTGACTCTGATTCTCCACCTCTGATTCCCCATCTCTGATTCCGCACATCCGATTCGCTGCCTCTGATTCCCCGCCTCTGATGCCCCGCCTCTGATTCCATGCCTCTGATTCCCAACCTCTGATTCCCCACCTCTGATTCCCCATATCTGATTCCCCGCCTCTGTTTACCCGCCTCTGATTCCCTGTCCCTGTTTCCTCATATCTGATTCCCCGCCTCTGATTCCCCAACACTGATTTCCCGCCTCTGATTCCCCAGCTCTGATTGCCTATCTCAGATTCCCCAATTCTGATTCCCCGCCTCTGATTCCCTGCCTCTGATTCCCAACCTCTGATTCCCCACCTCTGATTCCCCATATCTGATTCCCCGCCTCTGTTTCCCCGCCTCTGATTCCCCGCCTCTGTTTCCCCATATCTGATTCCCCGCCTCTGATTCCCCAACACTGATTCCCCGCCTCTGATTCCCCAGCTCTGATTCCCCGCCTCTGATTCCCTGTGTTTGATTCCCTGCCTCTGATTCCCCGCCTCTGCTTCCCCATCTCTGATTCAGCGCCTTTGATTCGCCACCTCTGATTCCCCATATGTGATTCCCCGCCTCTGTTTCCCCGCCTCTGATTCCCCGCCTCTGATTCCCCATATCTCATTCCCAGCCTCTGATTCCCCATCTCTGATTCCCGGACTCTGATTCCCTACCTCTGATTCCCGGCCTCTTATTCCCGGCATCTGATTCCAGGCCTCTGATTCCCGGCCTCTGATTCCCCGCTACTGATTCTGATTCCCTGCCTCTGATTCCCCATCTCTGATTCCGCACATCTGATTCCCTGCCTCTGATTTCCCACCTCTGATTACCCATATCTGATTCCCCGCCTCTGTTTCCCCGCCTCTGATTCCCCGCCTCTGTTTCCCCGCCTCTGATTCCCCGCCTCTGTTTCCCCATATCTAATTCCCCGCCTCTGATTCCCCAACTCTGATTCCCCGCTCTGATTCCCCAGCTCTGAATCCCCGCCTCTGATTCCCCGCATCTGATTCACTGCCTCTGAATCCCCACCTCTGATTCCCTGCCTCTGATTCACAACCTCTGATTCCCCTCCTCTGATTCCCCATATCTGATTCCCCGCCTCCGTTTCCCTGCCTCTGATTCCCCGCCTCTGTTTCCCCATATCTGATTCCCCGCCTCTGATACCCCAACTCTGATTCCCCGCCTCTGATTCCCCGCCTCTGATTCCCCACCTCTGATTTCCCATATCTGATTCCCCGCCTCTGTTTCCCCGCCTCTGATTCCCTGCATCTGTTTCCTCATATCTGATTCCCCTCCTCTGATTCCCCAACACTGATTCCCCGCCTCTGATTCCCCAGCTCTGATTCACCACCTCTGATTCCCCGCGTCTCATTCCCCGCCTCTAATTCCCCATCTCTGATTCCCTATCACTGATTCCCCAATTCTGATTCCCCGCCTTTGATTCACTGCCTCTGATTAACAACCACTGATTCCCGACCTCTGATTCCCCATATCTGATTCCCCGCCTCTGTTTCCCCGCCTCTTATTTCCCGCCTCTTATTCCCCGCCTCTGTTTCCCCATATCTGATTCCCGGCCTCTCATTCCCCAGCTCTGATTCCCCGCCTCTGATTCCCCATATCTGATTCCCCACCGCTGATTCCCCAACTCTGATACGCCGCCTCTGATTCCCCAGCTCTGAATTCCCGCCTCTGATTCCCCACCTATGATTCCCCATATCTGATTCCCCGCCTGTGTTTCCCCGCCTCTGATTCCCCGCCTCTGATTCCCCATATCTGATTCCCCACCTATGATTTCCCAACGCTGATTCCCCGCCTCTGATTCGCTAGCTATGATTCCCCGCCTCTGATTCCCCGCGTCTGAATCCCTGCCTCTGATTCCCCGCCTCTGATTCCCAATATCTGATTCCCCGCCTCCGTTTCCCTGCCTCTGATTCCCCGCCTCTGTTTCCCCATATCTGATACTCCGCCTCTGATTCCCCAACTCTGATTCCCCGCCTCTGATTCCCCAGCTCTGATTCCCCGCATCTGACTCCCCGCGTCTGATTCCCAGCCTCTGATTCCCCATGTCTGATTTCATGCCTCTGATTCCCCACCTCTGATTCGCCATCTCTGATTCATCGCCTCTGATTCCCCACCTCTGATTACCCATATCTGATTCCCCACCTATGTTTCCCCACCTCTGATTCCCCGCCTCTGATTCCCCATCTCTGATTCCCGGACTCTGATTCCCCACCTCTGATTCCCCATCTCTGATTCCGCACATCCGATTCCCTGCCTCTGATTCGCCGCCTCTGATGCCCCGCCTCTGATTCCATGCCTCTGATTCCCAACCTCTGATTCCCCACCTCTGATTCCCCATATCTGATTCCCTGCCTCTGTTTCCCCGCCTCTGATTCCCTGCCCCTGTTTCCTCATATCTGATTCCCAGCCTCTGATTCCCCAACACTGATTTCCCGCCTCTGATTCCACAGCTCTGATTCACCACCTCTAATTCCCCGCCTTTGATTCCCTGCCTCTGATTCCCAACCTCTGATTCCCGACCTCTGATTCCCCATATCTGATACCCCGCCTCTGTTTCCCCGCCTCTTATTCCCCGCCTCTGTTTCCCCATATCTGATTCCCTGCCTTTCATTCCCCAGCTCTGATTCCCCGCCTCTGACTCCCCGCGTCTGATTCCCAGCCTCTGATTCCCCATGTCTGATTTCCTGCCTCTGATTCCCCGCCTCTGATTTGCATCTCTGATTCATCGCCTCTGATTCCCCACCTCTGATTCCCCATATCTGATTCCCCACCTATGTTTCCACGCCTCTGATTCCCCGCCTCTGATTCCCCATCTCTGATTCACTGACTCTGATTCTCCACCTCTGATTCCCCATCTCTGATTCCGCACATCCGATTCGCTGCCTCTGATTCCCCGCCTCTGATGCCCCGCCTCTGATTCCATGCCTCTGATTCCCAACCTCTGATTCCCCACCTCTGATTCCCCATATCTGATTCCCCGCCTCTGTTTACCCGCCTCTGATTCCCTGTCCCTGTTTCCTCATATCTGATTCCCCGCCTCTGATTCCCCAACACTGATTTCCCGCCTCTGATTCCCCAGCTCTGATTGCCTATCTCAGATTCCCCAATTCTGATTCCCCGCCTCTGATTCCCTGCCTCTGATTCCCAACCTCTGATTCCCCACCTCTGATTCCCCATATCTGATTCCCCGCCTCTGTTTCCCCACCTCTGATTCCCCGCCTCTGTTTCCCCATATCTGATTCCCCGCCTCTGATTCCCCAACACTGATTCCCCGCCTCTGATTCCCCAGCTCTGATTCCCCGCCTCTGATTCCCTGTGTTTGATTCCCTGCCTCTGATTCCCCGCCTCTGCTTCCCCATCTCTGATTCAGCGCCTTTGATTCGCCACCTCTGATTCCCCATATGTGATTCCCCGCCTCTGTTTCCCCGCCTCTGATTCCCCGCCTCTGATTCCCCATATCTCATTCCCAGCCTCTGATTCCCCATCTCTGATTCCCGGACTCTGATTCCCTACCTCTGATTCCCGGCCTCTTATTCCCGGCATCTGATTCCCGGCCTCTGATTCCCGGCCTCTGATTCCCCGCTACTGATTCTGATTCCCTGCCTCTGATTCCCCATCTCTGATTCCGCACATCTGATTCCCTGCCTCTGATTTCCCACCTCTGATTACCCATATCTGATTCCCCGCCTCTGTTTCCCCGCCTCTGATTCCCCGCCTCTGTTTCCCCACCTCTGATTCCCCGCCTCTGTTTCCCCATATCTAATTCCCCGCCTCTGATTCCCCAACTCTGATTCCCCGCTCTGATTCCCCAGCTCTGAATCCCCGCCTCTGATTCCCCGCATCTGATTCACTGCCTCTGAATCCCCACCTCTGATTCCCTGCCTCTGATTCACAACCTCTGATTCCCCTCCTCTGATTCCCCATATCTGATTCCCCGCCTCCGTTTCCCTGCCTCTGATTCCCCGCCTCTGTTTCCCCATATCTGATTCCCCGCCTCTGATACCCCAACTCTGATTCCCCGCCTCTGATTCCCCGCCTCTGATTCCCCACCTCTGATTTCCCATATCTGATTCCCCGCCTCTGTTTCCCCGCCTCTGATTCCCTGCATCTGTTTCCTCATATCTGATTCCCCTCCTCTGATTCCCCAACACTGATTCCCCGCCTCTGATTCCCCAGCTCTGATTCACCACCTCTGATTCCCCGCGTCTCATTCCCCGCCTCTAATTCCCCATCTCTGATTCCCTATCACTGATTCCCCAATTCTGATTCCCCGCCTTTGATTCACTGCCTCTGATTAACAACCACTGATTCCCGAACTCTGATTCCCCATATCTGATTCCCCGCCTCTGTTTCCCCGCCTCTTATTTCCCGCCTCTTATTCCCCGCCTCTGTTTCCCCATATCTGATTCCCGGCCTCTCATTCCCCAGCTCTGATTCCCCGCCTCTGATTCCCCATATCTGATTCCCCACCGCTGATTCCCCAACTCTGATACGCCGCCTCTGATTCACCAGCTCTGATTCCCCGCCTCTGATTCCCCGCGTCTGATTCCCTGCCTCTGATTCCCCGCCTCTGATTCCCCATCTCTGATTCACCACCTCTGATCCCCCGCCTCTGATTCCCCATGTCTGATTCCCCGCCTCTGTTTCCCTGCCTCTGATTCCCCGCCTCTGATTCCCCATATCTGAATCCCCGCCTCTGATTCCCCAACTCAGATTCCCCGCCTGTGATTCGCCAGCTATGATTCCCGGCCTCTGATTCCCCGCGTCTTATTCCCTGCCTGTGATTCCCTGCCTCTGATTCCCCACCTCTGTTACCCCGCCTCTGATTCCCTGCCTCTGATTTCCCACTTCTGATTCCCCGCCTCTGATTCCCCACCTCTGTTTCCCCACCTCTGATTCCCCGCCTCTGTTTCCCCATATCTAATTCCCCGCCTCTGATTCCCCAACTCTGATTCCCCGCTCTGATTCCCCAGCTCTGAATTCCCGCCTCTGATTCCCCACCTATGATTCCCCATATCTGATTCCCCGCCTCTGTTTCCCCGCCTCTGATTCCCCGCCTCTGATTCCCCATATCTGATTCCCCACCTATGATTTCCCAACGCTGATTCCCCGCCTCTGATTCGCTAGCTATGATTCCCCGCCTCTGATTCCCCGCGTCTGAATCCCTGCCTCTGATTCCCCGCCTCTGATTCCCAATATCTGATTCCCCGCCTCCGTTTCCCTGCCTCTGATTCCCCGCCTCTGTTTTCCCATATCTGATACTCCGCCTCTTATTCCCCAACTCTGATACCCCGCCTCTGATTCCCCAGCTCTGATTCCCCGCATCTGACTCCCCGCGTCTGATTCCCAGCCTCTGATTCCCCATGTCTGATTTCCTGCCTCTGATTCCCCACCTCTGATTCGCCATCTCTGATTCATCCCCTCTGATTCCCCACCTCTGATTACCCATATCTGATTCCCCACCTATGTTTCCCCGCCTCTGATTCCCCGCCTCTGATTCCCCATCTCTGATTCCCGGACTCTGATTCCCCACCTCTGATTCCCCATCTCTGATTCCGCACATCCGATTCCCTGCCTCTGATTCCCCGCCTCTGATGCCCCGCCTCTGATTCCATGCCTCTGATTCCCAACCTCTGATTCCCCACCTCTGATTCCCCATATCTGATTCCCTGCCTCTGTTTCCCCGCCTCTGATTCCCTGCCCCTGTTTCCTCATATCTGATTCCAAGCCTCTGATTCCCCAACACTGATTTCCCACCTCTGATTCCACAGCTCTGATTCACCACCTCTAATTCCCCGCCTTTGATTCCCTGCCTCTGATTCCCAACCTCTGATTCCCGACCTCTGATTCCCCATATCTGATACCCCGCCTCTGTTTCCCCGCCTCTTATTCCCCGCCTCTGTTTCCCCATATCTGATTCCCTGCCTTTCATTCCCCAGCTCTGATTCCCCGCCTCTGACTCCCCGCGTCTGATTCCCAGCCTCTGATTCCCCATGTCTGATTTACTGCCTCTGATTCCCCGCCTCTGATTTGCATCTCTGATTCATCGCCTCTGATTCCCCACCTCTGATTCCCCATATCTGATTCCCCACCTATGTTTCCCCGCCTCTGATTCCCCGCCTCTGATTCCCCATCTCTGATTCCCTGACTCTGATTCTCCACCTCTGATTCCCCATCTCTGATTCCTCACATCCGATTCCCTGCCTCTGATTCCCCGCCTCTGATGCCCCGCCTCTGATTCCATGCCTCTGATTCCCAACCTCTGATTCCCCACCTCTGATTCCCCATATCTGATTCCCCGCCTCTGTTTCCCCGCCTCTGATTCCCTGTCCCTGTTTCCTCATATCTGATTCCCCGCCTCTGATTCCCCAACACTGAGTTCCCGCCTCTGATTCCCCAGCTCTGATTGCCTATCTCAGATTCCCCAATTCTGATTCCCCGCCTTTGATTCCCTGCCTCTGATTCCCAACCTCTGATTCCCGACCTCTGATTCCTCATATCTGATTCCCCGCCTCTGTTTCCCCGCCTCTTATTCCCCGCCTCTGTTTCCCCACCGCTTATTCACCGCCTCTGTTTCCCCATATCTGATTCCCTGCCTTTCATTCCCCAGCTCTGATTCCCCGCGTCTGACTCCCCGCGTCTGATTCCCAGCCTCTGATTCCCCATGTCTGACTTCCTGCCTCTGATTCCCCGCCTCGATTCGCCATCTCTGATTCATCGCCTCTGATTCCCCACCTCTGATTCCCCATATCTGATTCCCCACCTATGTTTCCCCGCCTCTGATTCCCCGCCTCTGATTCCCCATCTCTGATTCCCGAACTCTGATTCCCCACCTCTGATTCCCTGCCTCTGATTCCCAACCTCTGATTCCCCTCCTCTGATTCCCCATATCTGATTCCCCGCCTCCGTTTCCCTGCCTCTGATTCCCCGCCTCTGTTTCCCCATATCTGATTCCCCGCCTCTGATACCCCAACTCTGATTCCCCACCTCTGATTCCCCAGCTCTGATTCCCCGCCTCTGACTCCCCGCGTCTGATTCCCAGCCTCTGATTCCCCATGTCTGATTTCCTGCCTCTGATTCCCCGCCTCTGATTCCCCGCCTCTGATTCCCCATCTCTGATTCCCGGACTCTGATTCCCCACCTCTGATTCCCCATCTCTGATTCCGCACATCCGATTCCCTGCCTCTGATTCCCCGCCTCTGATGCCCCGCCTCTGATTCCATGCCTCTGATTCCCAACCTCTGATTCCCCACCTCTGATTCCCCATATCTGATTCCCCGCCTCTGTTTCCCCGCCTCTGATTCCCTGCCTCTGTTTCCTCATACCTGATTCCCCGCCTCTGATTCCCCAACACTGATTCCCCGCCTCTGATTCCCCAGCTCTGATTCACCACCTCTGATTCCCCGCGTCTGATTCCCCGCATCTGATTACCCATCTCTGATTCCCTATCTCTGATTCCCCAATTCTGATTCCCCACCTTTGATTCCCTGCCTCTGATTCCCAACCTCTGATTCCCGACCTCTGATTCCCCATATCTGATACCCCGCCTCTGTTTCCCCGCCTCTTATTCACCGCCTCTGATTCCCCATATCTGATTCCCGGCCTCTCATTCCCCAGCTCTGATTCCCCGCCTCTGATTCCCCATATCTGATTCCCCGCCGCTGATTCCCCAACTCTGATACCCCGCCTCTGATTCCCCAGCTCTGATTCCCTGCCTCTGATTCCCCGCGTCTGATTCCCTGCCTCTGATTCCCCGCCTCTGATTCCCCATCTCTGATTCACCACTTCTGATCCCCCGCCTCTGATTACCCATGTCTGATTCCCCGCCTCTGTTTCCCCGCCTCTGAATCCCCGCCTCTGATTCCCCATATCTGATTCCCCGCCTCTGATTACCCAACTCTGATTCCCCGCCTGTGATTCGCCAGCTATGATTCCCCGCCTCTGATTCCCCGCGTCTGATTCCCTGCCTGTGATTCCCTGCGTCTGATTCCCCACCTCTGTTACCCCGCCTCTGATTCCCCGCCTCTGATTCCCCATATCTGATTCCCCTCCTCTGATTCCCCAACTCTGATTCCCTGCCTCTGATTCCCCAATTCTGATTCCCTGCCTCTGATTCCCCGCATCTGATTCCCCGCCTCTGATTCCCCATCTCTGATTCACCGCCTTTGATTCGCCACCTCTGATTCCCCATCTCTGATTCCCGGACTAAGATTCCCCACCTCTGATTCCCGGCCTCTTATTCCCGGAATCAGATTCCCGGCCTCAGATTCCCGGCCTCTGATTCCCAGCCTCTGATTCCCCGCTTCTGATTCTGATTCCCTGCCTCTGATTCCCCATCTCTGATTCCACACATCTGATTCCCTGCCTCTGATTCCCCACTTCTGATTCCCCGCCTCTGATTCCCCACCTCTGTTTCCCCACCTCTGATTCCCCGCCTCTGTTTCCCCATATCTAATTCCCCGCCTCTGATTCCCCAACTCTGATTCCCCGCTCTGATTCCCCAGCTCTGATTTCCCGCCTCTGATTCCCCGCCTCTGATTCCCTGCCTCTGAATCCCCACCTCTGATTCCCTGCCTCTGATTCCCAACCTCTGATTCCCCTCCTCTGATTCCCCATATCTGATTCCCCTCCTCTGTTTCCCTGCCTCTGATTCCCCGCATCTGTTACCCCATATCTGATTCCCCGCCTCTGATTCCCCAACTCTGATTCTGCACATCTGATTCCATGCCTCTTTTTCCCCACCTCTGATTCCCGGCCTCTGATTATCGGCCTCTGATTCCCGGCCTCTCATTCCCGGCCTCTCATTCCCCGCCTCTGATTCCCGGCCTCTGATTCCCCGCCTCTGATTCCCCGCCTCTGATTCCCTGCCTCTGATTCCCCATCTCTGATTCCGCACATCTGATTCCCTGCCTCTGATTCCCCGCCTCTGATTCCCCGCCTCTGATTCCCTGCCTCTGATTCCCAACCTCTGATTCCCCACCTCTGATTCCCCATATCTGATTCCCCGCGTCTGTTTCCCCGCCTCTGATTCCCCGCCTCTGTTTCCCCATATCTGATTCCCCGCCTCTGATTCCCCAACACTGATTCCCCGCCTCTGATTCCCCAGCTCTGATTCCCCGCCTCTGATTCCCTGTGTTTGATTCCCTGCCTCTGATTCCCCGCCTCTGCTTCCCCATCTCTGATTCAGCGCCTTTGATTCGCCACCTCTGATTCCCCATATGTGATTCCCCGCCTCTGTTTCCCCGCCTCTGATTCCCCGCCTCTGATTCCCCAAAATTCATTCCCAGCCTCTGATTCCCCATCTCTGATTCCCGGACTCTGATTCCCTACCTCTGATTCCCGGCCTCTTATTCCCGGCATCTGATTCCCGGCCTCTGATTCCCGGCCTCTGATTCCCCGCTACTGATTCTGATTCCCTGCCTCTGATTCCCCATCTCTGATTCCGCACATCTGATTCCCTGCCTCTGATTTCCCACCTCTGATTACCCATATCTGATTCCCCGCCTCTGTTTCCCCGCCTCTGATTCCCCGCCTCTGTTTCCCCGCCTCTGATTCCCCGCCTCTGTTTCCCCATATCTAATTCCCCGCCTCTGATTCCCCAACTCTGATTCCCCGCTCTGATTCCCCAGCTCTGAATCCCCGCCTCTGATTCCCCGCATCTGATTCACTGCCTCTGAATCCCCACCTCTGATTCCCTGCCTCTGATTCACAACCTCTGATTCCCCTCCTCTGATTCCCCATATCTGATTCCCCGCCTCCGTTTCCCTGCCTCTGATTCCCCGCCTCTGTTTCCCCATATCTGATTCCCCGCCTCTGATACCCCAACTCTGATTCCCCATCTCTGATTCCGCACATCCGATTCCCTGCCTCTGATTACCCGCCTCTGATGCCCCGCCTCTGATTCCATGCCTCTGATTCCCAACCTCTGATTCCCCACCTCTGATTCCCCATATCTGATTCCCCGCCTCTGTTTCCCCGCCTCTGATTCCCTGTCCCTGTTTCCTCATATCTGATTCCCCACCTCTGATTCCCCAACACTGATTTCCCGCCTCTGATTCCCCAGCTCTGATTGCCTATCTCAGATTCCCCAATTCTGATTCCCCGCCTTTGATTCCCTGCCTCTGATTCCCAACCTCTGATTCCCGACCTCTGATTCCCCATATCTGATTCCCCGCCTCTGTTTCCCCGCCTCTTATTCCCCGCCTCTGTTTCCCCACCTCTTATTCACCGCCTCTGTTTCCCCATATCTGATTCCCTGCCTTTCATTCCCCAGCTCTGATTCCCCGCCTCTGACTCCCCGCGTCTGATTCCCAGCCTCTGATTCCCCATGTCTGACTTCCTGCCTCTGATTCCCCGCCTCGATTCGCCATCTCTGATTCATCGCCTCTGATTCCCCACCTCTGATTCCCCATATCTGATTCCCCACCTATGTTTCCCCGCCTCTGATTCCCCGCCTCTGATTCCCCATCTCTGATTCCCGAACTCTGATTCCCCACCTCTGATTCCCTGCCTCTGATTCCCAACCTCTGATTCCCCTCCTCTGATTCCCCATATCTGATTCCCCGCCTCCGTTTCCCTGCCTCTGATTCCCCGCCTCTGTTTCCCCATATCTGATTCCCCGCCTCTGATACCCCAACTCTGATTCCCCGCCTCTGATTCCCCAGCTCTGATTCCCCGCCTCTGACTCCCCGCGTCTGATTCCCAGCCTCTGATTCCCCATGTCTGATTTCCTGCCTCTGATTCCCCGCCTCTGATTCCCCGCCTCTGATTCCCCATCTCTGATTCCCGGACTCTGATTCCCCACCTCTGATTCCCCATCTCTGATTCCGCACATCCGATTCCCTGCCTCTGATTCCCCGCCTCTGATGCCCCGCCTCTGATTCCATGCCTCTGATTCCCAACCTCTGATTCCCCACCTCTGATTCCCCATATCTGATTCCCCGCCTCTGTTTCCCCGCCTCTGATTCCCTGCCTCTGTTTCCTCATACCTGATTCCCCGCCTCTGATTCCCCAACACTGATTCCCCGCCTCTGATTCCCCAGCTCTGATTCACCACCTCTGATTCCCCGCGTCTGATTCCCCGCATCTGATTACCCATCTCTGATTCCCTATCTCTGATTCACCAATTCTGATTCCCCACCTTTGATTCCCTGCCTCTGATTCCCAACCTCTGATTCCCGACCTCTGATTCCCCATATCTGATACCCCGCCTCTGTTTCCCCGCCTCTTATTCACCGCCTCTGATTCCCCATATCTGATTCCCGGCCTCTCATTCCCCAGCTCTGATTCCCCGCCTCTGATTCCCCATATCTGATTCCCCGCCGCTGATTCCCCAACTCTGATACCCCGCCTCTGATTCCCCAGCTCTGATTCCCCGCCTCTGATTCCCCGCGTCTGATTCCCTGCCTCTGATTCCCCGCCTCTGATTCCCCGCGTCTGATTCCCTGCCTCTGATTCCCCGCCTCTGATTCCCCATCTCTGATTCACCACTTCTGATCCCCCGCCTCTGATTACCCATGTCTGATTCCCCGCCTCTGTTTCCCCGCCTCTGAATCCCCGCCTCTGATTCCCCATATCTGATTCCCCGCCTCTGATTACCCAACTCTGATTCCCCGCCTGTGATTCGCCAGCTATGATTCCCCGCCTCTGATTCCCCGTGTCTGATTCCCTGCCTGTGATTCCCTGCGTCTGATTCCCCACCTCTGTTACCCCGCCTCTGATTCCCCGCCTCTGATTCCCCATATCTGATTCCCCTCCTCTGATTCCCCAACTCTGATTCCCTGCCTCTGATTCCCCAATTCTGATTCCCTGCCTCTGATTCCCCGCATCTGATTCCCCGCCTCTGATTCCCCACTTCTGATTCACCGCCTTTGATTCGCCACCTCTGATTCCCCATCTCTGATTCCCGGACTAAGATTCCCCACCTCTGATTCCCGGCCTCTTATTCCCGGCATCAGATTCCCGGCCTCTGATTCCCAGCCTCTGATTCCCCGCTTCTGATTCTGATTCCCTGCCTCTGATTCCCCATCTCTGATTCCACACATCTGATTCCCTGCCTCTGATTCCCCACTTCTGATTCCCCGCCTCTGATTCCCCACCTCTGTTTCCCCACCTCTGATTCCCCGCCTCTGTTTCCCCATATCTAATTCCCCGCCTCTGATTCCCCAACTCTGATTCCCCGCTCTGATTCCCCAGCTCTGATTCCCCGCCTCTGTTTCCCCGCCTCTGATTCCCCGCCTCTGTTTCCCCATATCTAATTCCCCGCCTCTGATTCCCCAACTCTGATTCCCCGCTCTGATTCCCCAGCTCTGAATCCCCGCCTCTGATTCCCCGCATCTGATTCACTGCCTCTGAATCCCCACCTCTGATTCCCTGCCTCTGATTCACAACCTCTGATTCCCCTCCTCTGATTCCCCATATCTGATTCCCCGCCTCCGTTTCCCTGCCTCTGATTCCCCGCCTCTGTTTCCCCATATCTGATTCCCCGCCTCTGATACCCCAACTCTGATTCCCCATCTCTGATTCCGCACATCCGATTCCCTGCCTCTGATTACCCGCCTCTGATGCCCCGCCTCTGATTCCATGCCTCTGATTCCCAACCTCTGATTCCCCACCTCTGATTCCCCATATCTGATTCCCCGCCTCTGTTTCCCCGCCTCTGATTCCCTGTCCCTGTTTCCTCATATCTGATTCCCCACCTCTGATTCCCCAACACTGATTTCCCGCCTCTGATTCCCCAGCTCTGATTGCCTATCTCAGATTCCCCAATTCTGATTCCCCGCCTTTGATTCCCTGCCTCTGATTCCCAACCTCTGATTCCCGACCTCTGATTCCCCATATCTGATTCCCCGCCTCTGTTTCCCCGCCTCTTATTCCCCGCCTCTGTTTCCCCACCTCTTATTCACCGCCTCTGTTTCCCCATATCTGATTCCCTGCCTTTCATTCCCCAGCTCTGATTCCCCGCCTCTGACTCCCCGCGTCTGATTCCCAGCCTCTGATTCCCCATGTCTGACTTCCTGCCTCTGATTCCCCGCCTCGATTCGCCATCTCTGATTCATCGCCTCTGATTCCCCACCTCTGATTCCCCATATCTGATTCCCCACCTATGTTTCCCCGCCTCTGATTCCCCGCCTCTGATTCCCCATCTCTGATTCCCGAACTCTGATTCCCCACCTCTGATTCCCTGCCTCTGATTCCCAACCTCTGATTCCCCTCCTCTGATTCCCCATATCTGATTCCCCGCCTCCGTTTCCCTGCCTCTGATTCCCCGCCTCTGTTTCCCCATATCTGATTCCCCGCCTCTGATACCCCAACTCTGATTCCCCGCCTCTGATTCCCCAGCTCTGATTCCCCGCCTCTGACTCCCCGCGTCTGATTCCCAGCCTCTGATTCCCCATGTCTGATTTCCTGCCTCTGATTCCCCGCCTCTGATTCCCCGCCTCTGATTCCCCATCTCTGATTCCCGGACTCTGATTCCCCACCTCTGATTCCCCATCTCTGATTCCGCACATCCGATTCCCTGCCTCTGATTCCCCGCCTCTGATGCCCCGCCTCTGATTCCATGCCTCTGATTCCCAACCTCTGATTCCCCACTCTGATTCCCCATATCTGATTCCCCGCCTCTGTTTCCCCGCCTCTGATTCCCTGCCTCTGTTTCCTCATACCTGATTCCCCGCCTCTGATTCCCCAACACTGATTCCCCGCCTCTGATTCCCCAGCTCTGATTCACCACCTCTGATTCCCCGCGTCTGATTCCCCGCATCTGATTACCCATCTCTGATTCCCTATCTCTGATTCACCAATTCTGATTCCCCACCTTTGATTCCCTGCCTCTGATTCCCAACCTCTGATTCCCGACCTCTGATTCCCCATATCTGATACCCCGCCTCTGTTTCCCCGCCTCTTATTCACCGCCTCTGATTCCCCATATCTGATTCCCGGCCTCTCATTCCCCAGCTCTGATTCCCCGCCTCTGATTCCCCATATCTGATTCCCCGCCGCTGATTCCCCAACTCTGATACCCCGCCTCTGATTCCCCAGCTCTGATTCCCCGCCTCTGATTCCCCGCGTCTGATTCCCTGCCTCTGATTCCCCGCCTCTGATTCCCCGCGTCTGATTCCCTGCCTCTGATTCCCCGCCTCTGATTCCCCATCTCTGATTCACCACTTCTGATCCCCCGCCTCTGATTACCCATGTCTGATTCCCCGCCTCTGTTTCCCCGCCTCTGAATCCCCGCCTCTGATTCCCCATATCTGATTCCCCGCCTCTGATTACCCAACTCTGATTCCCCGCCTGTGATTCGCCAGCTATGATTCCCCGCCTCTGATTCCCCGTGTCTGATTCCCTGCCTGTGATTCCCTGCGTCTGATTCCCCACCTCTGTTACCCCGCCTCTGATTCCCCGCCTCTGATTCCCCATATCTGATTCCCCTCCTCTGATTCCCCAACTCTGATTCCCTGCCTCTGATTCCCCAATTCTGATTCCCTGCCTCTGATTCCCCGCATCTGATTCCCCGCCTCTGATTCCCCACTTCTGATTCACCGCCTTTGATTCGCCACCTCTGATTCCCCATCTCTGATTCCCGGACTAAGATTCCCCACCTCTGATTCCCGGCCTCTTATTCCCGGCATCAGATTCCCGGCCTCTGATTCCCAGCCTCTGATTCCCCGCTTCTGATTCTGATTCCCTGCCTCTGATTCCCCATCTCTGATTCCACACATCTGATTCCCTGCCTCTGATTCCCCACTTCTGATTCCCCGCCTCTGATTCCCCACCTCTGTTTCCCCACCTCTGATTCCCCGCCTCTGTTTCCCCATATCTAATTCCCCGCCTCTGATTCCCCAACTCTGATTCCCCGCTCTGATTCCCCAGCTCTGATTTCCCGCCTCTGATTCCCCGCATCTGATTCCCTGCCTCTGAATCCCCACCTCTGATTCCCTGCCTCTGATTCCCAACCTCTGATTCCCCTCCTCTGATTCCCCATATCTGATTCCCCTCCTCTGTTTCCCTGCCTCTGATTCCCCGCATCTGTTACCCCATATCTGATTCCCCGCCTCTGATTCCCCAACTCTGATTCTGCACATCTGATTCCCTGCCTCTTTTTCCCCACCTCTGATTCCCGGCCTCTGATTATCGGCCTCTTTTTCCCGGCCTCTCATTCCCGGCCTCTCATTCCCCGCCTCTGATTCCCGGCCTCTGATTCCCCGCCTCTGATTCCCCGCCTCTGATTCCCTGCCTCTGATTCCCCATCTCTGATTCCGCACATCTGATTCCCTGCCTCTGATTCCCCGCCTCTGATTCCCCGCCTCTGATTCCCTGCCTCTGATTCCCAACCTCTGATTCCCCACCTCTGATTCCCCATATCTGATTCCCCGCCTCTGTTTCCCCGCCTCTGATTCCCCGCCTCTGTTTCCCCATATCTGATTCCCCGCCTCTGATTCCCCAACACTGATTCCCCGCCTCTGATTCCCCAGCTCTGATTCCCCGCCTCTGATTCCCTGTGTTTGATTCCCTGCCTCTGATTCCCCGCCTCTGCTTCCCCATCTCTGATTCAGCGCCTTTGATTCGCCACCTCTGATTCCCCATATGTGATTCCCCGCCTCTGTTTCCCCGCCTCTGATTCCCCGCCTCTGATTCCCCATATCTCATTCCCAGCCTCTGATTCCCCATCTCTGATTCCCGGACTCTGATTCCCTACCTCTGATTCCCGGCCTCTTATTCCCGGCATCTGATTCCCGGCCTCTGATTCCCGGCCTCTGATTCCCCGCTACTGATTCTGATTCCCTGCCTCTGATTCCCCATCTCTGATTCCGCACATCTGATTCCCTGCCTCTGATTTCCCACCTCTGATTACCCATATCTGATTCCCCGCCTCTGTTTCCCCGCCTCTGATTCCCCGCCTCTGTTTCCCCGCCTCTGATTCCCCGCCTCTGTTTCCCCATATCTAATTCCCCGCCTCTGATTCCCCAACTCTGATTCCCCGCTCTGATTCCCCAGCTCTGAATCCCCGCCTCTGATTCCCCGCATCTGATTCACTGCCTCTGAATCCCCACCTCTGATTCCCTGCCTCTGATTCACAACCTCTGATTCCCCTCCTCTGATTCCCCATATCTGATTCCCCGCCTCCGTTTCCCTGCCTCTGATTCCCCGCCTCTGTTTCCCCATATCTGATTCCCCGCCTCTGATACCCCAACTCTGATTCCCCGCCTCTGATTCCCCGCCTCTGATTCCCCACCTCTGATTTCCCATATCTGATTCCCCGCCTCTGTTTCCCCGCCTCTGATTCCCTGCATCTGTTTCCTCATATCTGATTCCCCTCCTCTGATTCCCCAACACTGATTCCCCGCCTCTGATTCCCCAGCTCTGATTCACCACCTCTGATTCCCCGCGTCTCATTCCCCGCCTCTAATTCCCCATCTCTGATTCCCTATCACTGATTCCCCAATTCTGATTCCCCGCCTTTGATTCACTGCCTCTGATTAACAACCACTGATTCCCGACCTCTGATTCCCCATATCTGATTCCCCGCCTCTGTTTCCCCGCCTCTTATTTCCCGCCTCTTATTCCCCGCCTCTGTTTCCCCATATCTGATTCCCGGCCTCTCATTCCCCAGCTCTGATTCCCCGCCTCTGATTCCCCATATCTGATTCCCCACCGCTGATTCCCCAACTCTGATACGCCGCCTCTGATTCACCAGCTCTGATTCCCCGCCTCTGATTCCCCGCGTCTGATTCCCTGCCTCTGATTCCCCGCCTCTGATTCCCCATCTCTGATTCACCACCTCTGATCCCCCGCCTCTGATTCCCCATGTCTGATTCCCCGCCTCTGTTTCCCTGCCTCTGATTCCCCGCCTCTGATTCCCCATATCTGAATCCCCGCCTCTGATTCCCCAACTCAGATTCCCCGCCTGTGATTCGCCAGCTATGATTCCCGGCCTCTGATTCCCCGCGTCTTATTCCCTGCCTGTGATTCCCTGCCTCTGATTCCCCACCTCTGTTACCCCGCCTCTGATTCCCTGCCTCTGATTTCCCACTTCTGATTCCCCGCCTCTGATTCCCCACCTCTGTTTCCCCACCTCTGATTCCCCGCCTCTGTTTCCCCATATCTAATTCCCCGCCTCTGATTCCCCAACTCTGATTCCCCGCTCTGATTCCCCAGCTCTGAATTCCCGCCTCTGATTCCCCACCTATGATTCCCCATATCTGATTCCCCGCCTCTGTTTCCCCGCCTCTGATTCCCCGCCTCTGATTCCCCATATCTGATTCCCCACCTATGATTTCCCAACGCTGATTCCCCGCCTCTGATTCGCTAGCTATGATTCCCCGCCTCTGATTCCCCGCGTCTGAATCCCTGCCTCTGATTCCCCGCCTCTGATTCCCAATATCTGATTCCCCGCCTCCGTTTCCCTGCCTCTGATTCCCCGCCTCTGTTTTCCCATATCTGATACTCCGCCTCTTATTCCCCAACTCTGATACCCCGCCTCTGATTCCCCAGCTCTGATTCCCCGCATCTGACTCCCCGCGTCTGATTCCCAGCCTCTGATTCCCCATGTCTGATTTCCTGCCTCTGATTCCCCACCTCTGATTCGCCATCTCTGATTCATCGCCTCTGATTCCCCACCTCTGATTACCCATATCTGATTCCCCACCTATGTTTCCCCGCCTCTGATTCCCCGCCTCTGATTCCCCATCTCTGATTCCCGGACTCTGATTCCCCACCTCTGATTCCCCATCTCTGATTCCGCACATCCGATTCCCTGCCTCTGATTCCCCGCCTCTGATGCCCCGCCTCTGATTCCATGCCTCTGATTCCCAACCTCTGATTCCCCACCTCTGATTCCCCATATCTGATTCCCTGCCTCTGTTTCCCCGCCTCTGATTCCCTGCCCCTGTTTCCTCATATCTGATTCCCAGCCTCTGATTCCCCAACACTGATTTCCCACCTCTGATTCCACAGCTCTGATTCACCACCTCTAATTCCCCGCCTTTGATTCCCTGCCTCTGATTCCCAACCTCTGATTCCCGACCTCTGATTCCCCATATCTGATACCCCGCCTCTGTTTCCCCGCCTCTTATTCCCCGCCTCTGTTTCCCCATATCTGATTCCCTGCCTTTCATTCCCCAGCTCTGATTCCCCGCCTCTGACTCCCCGCGTCTGATTCCCAGCCTCTGATTCCCCATGTCTGATTTCCTGCCTCTGATTCCCCGCCTCTGATTTGCATCTCTGATTCATCGCCTCTGATTCCCCACCTCTGATTCCCCATATCTGATTCCCCACCTATGTTTCCCCGCCTCTGATTCCCCGCCTCTGATTCCCCATCTCTGATTCCCTGACTCTGATTCTCCACCTCTGATTCCCCATCTCTGATTCCTCACATCCGATTCCCTGCTTCTGATTCCCCGCCTCTGATGCCCCGCCTCTGATTCCATGCCTCTGATTCCCAACCTCTGATTCCCCACCTCTGATTCCCCATATCTGATTCCCCGCCTCTGTTTCCCCGCCTCTGATTCCCTGTCCCTGTTTCCTCATATCTGATTCCCCGCCTCTGATTCCCCAACACTGATTTCCCGCCTCTGATTCCCCAGCTCTGATTGCCTATCTCAGATTCCCCAATTCTGATTCCCCGCCTTTGATTCCCTGCCTCTGATTCCCAACCTCTGATTCCCGACCTCTGATTCCTCATATCTGATTCCCCGCCTCTGTTTCCCCGCCTCTTATTCCCCGCCTCTGTTTCCCCACCGCTTATTCACCGCCTCTGTTTCCCCATATCTGATTCCCTGCCTTTCATTCCCCAGCTCTGATTCCCCGCCTCTGACTCCCCGCGTCTGATTCCCAGCCTCTGATTCCCCATGTCTGACTTCCTGCCTCTGATTCCCCGCCTCGATTCGCCATCTCTGATTCATCGCCTCTGATTCCCCACCTCTGATTCCCCATATCTGATTCCCCACCTATGTTTCCCCGCCTCTGATTCCCCGCCTCTGATTCCCCATCTCTGATTCCCGAACTCTGATTCCCCACCTCTGATTCCCTGCCTCTGATTCCCAACCTCTGATTCCCCTCCTCTGATTCCCCATATCTGATTCCCCGCCTCCGTTTCCCTGCCTCTGATTCCCCGCCTCTGTTTCCCCATATCTGATTCCCCGCCTCTGATACCCCAACTCTGATTCCCCACCTCTGATTCCCCAGCTCTGATTCCCCGCCTCTGACTCCCCGCGTCTGATTCCCAGCCTCTGATTCCCCATGTCTGATTTCCTGCCTCTGATTCCCCGCCTCTGATTCCCCGCCTCTGATTCCCCATCTCTGATTCCCGGACTCTGATTCCCCACCTCTGATTCCCCATCTCTGATTCCGCACATCCGATTCCCTGCCTCTGATTCCCCGCCTCTGATGCCCCGCCTCTGATTCCATGCCTCTGATTCCCAACCTCTGATTCCCCACCTCTGATTCCCCATATCTGATTCCCCGCCTCTGTTTCCCCGCCTCTGATTCCCTGCCTCTGTTTCCTCATACCTGATTCCCCGCCTCTGATTCCCCAACACTGATTCCCCGCCTCTGATTCCCCAGCTCTGATTCACCACCTCTGATTCCCCGCGTCTGATTCCCCGCATCTGATTACCCATCTCTGATTCCCTATCTCTGATTCCCCAATTCTGATTCCCCACCTTTGATTCCCTGCCTCTGATTCCCAACCTCTGATTCCCGACCTCTGATTCCCCATATCTGATACCCCGCCTCTGTTTCCCCGCCTCTTATTCACCGCCTCTGATTCCCCATATCTGATTCCCGGCCTCTCATTCCCCAGCTCTGATTCCCCGCCTCTGATTCCCCATATCTGATTCCCCGCCGCTGATTCCCCAACTCTGATACCCCGCCTCTGATTCCCCAGCTCTGATTCCCTGCCTCTGATTCCCCGCGTCTGATTCCCTGCCTCTGATTCCCCGCCTCTGATTCCCCATCTCTGATTCACCACTTCTGATCCCCCGCCTCTGATTACCCATGTCTGATTCCCCGCCTCTGTTTCCCCGCCTCTGAATCCCCGCCTCTGATTCCCCATATCTGATTCCCCGCCTCTGATTACCCAACTCTGATTCCCCGCCTGTGATTCGCCAGCTATGATTCCCCGCCTCTGATTCCCCGCGTCTGATTCCCTGCCTGTGATTCCCTGCGTCTGATTCCCCACCTCTGTTACCCCGCCTCTGATTCCCCGCCTCTGATTCCCCATATCTGATTCCCCTCCTCTGATTCCCCAACTCTGATTCCCTGCCTCTGATTCCCCAATTCTGATTCCCTGCCTCTGATTCCCCGCATCTGATTCCCCGCCTCTGATTCCCCATCTCTGATTCACCGCCTTTGATTCGCCACCTCTGATTCCCCATCTCTGATTCCCGGACTAAGATTCCCCACCTCTGATTCCCGGCCTCTTATTCCCGGCATCAGATTCCCGGCCTCTGATTCCCAGCCTCTGATTCCCCGCTTCTGATTCTGATTCCCTGCCTCTGATTCCCCATCTCTGATTCCACACATCTGATTCCCTGCCTCTGATTCCCCACTTCTGATTCCCCGCCTCTGATTCCCCACCTCTGTTTCCCCACCTCTGATTCCCCGCCTCTGTTTCCCCATATCTAATTCCCCGCCTCTGATTCCCCAACTCTGATTCCCCGCTCTGATTCCCCAGCTCTGATTTCCCGCCTCTGATTCCCCGCATCTGATTCCCTGCCTCTGAATCCCCACCTCTGATTCCCTGCCTCTGATTCCCAACCTCTGATTCCCCTCCTCTGATTCCCCATATCTGATTCCCCTCCTCTGTTTCCCTGCCTCTGATTCCCCGCATCTGTTACCCCATATCTGATTCCCCGCCTCTGATTCCCCAACTCTGATTCTGCACATCTGATTCCATGCCTCTTTTTCCCCACCTCTGATTCCCGGCCTCTGATTATCGGCCTCTGATTCCCGGCCTCTCATTCCCGGCCTCTCATTCCCCGCCTCTGATTCCCGGCCTCTGATTCCCCGCCTCTGATTCCCCGCCTCTGATTCCCTGCCTCTGATACCCCATCTCTGATTCCGCACATCTGATTCCCTGCCTCTGATTCCCCGCCTCTGATTCCCCGCCTCTGATTCCCTGCCTCTGATTCCCAACCTCTGATTCCCCACCTCTGATTCCCCATATCTGATTCCCCGCGTCTGTTTCCCCGCCTCTGATTCCCCGCCTCTGTTTCCCCATATCTGATTCCCCGCCTCTGATTCCCCAACACTGATTCCCCGCCTCTGATTCCCCAGCTCTGATTCCCCGCCTCTGATTCCCTGTGTTTGATTCCCTGCCTCTGATTCCCCGCCTCTGCTTCCCCATCTCTGATTCAGCGCCTTTGATTCGCCACCTCTGATTCCCCATATGTGATTCCCCGCCTCTGTTTCCCCGCCTCTGATTCCCCGCCTCTGATTCCCCAAAATTCATTCCCAGCCTCTGATTCCCCATCTCTGATTCCCGGACTCTGATTCCCTACCTCTGATTCCCGGCCTCTTATTCCCGGCATCTGATTCCCGGCCTCTGATTCCCGGCCTCTGATTCCCCGCTACTGATTCTGATTCCCTGCCTCTGATTCCCCATCTCTGATTCCGCACATCTGATTCCCTGCCTCTGATTTCCCACCTCTGATTACCCATATCTGATTCCCCGCCTCTGTTTCCCCGCCTCTGATTCCCCGCCTCTGTTTCCCCGCCTCTGATTCCCCGCCTCTGTTTCCCCATATCTAATTCCCCGCCTCTGATTCCCCAACTCTGATTCCCCGCTCTGATTCCCCAGCTCTGAATCCCCGCCTCTGATTCCCCGCATCTGATTCACTGCCTCTGAATCCCCACCTCTGATTCCCTGCCTCTGATTCACAACCTCTGATTCCCCTCCTCTGATTCCCCATATCTGATTCCCCGCCTCCGTTTCCCTGCCTCTGATTCCCCGCCTCTGTTTCCCCATATCTGATTCCCCGCCTCTGATACCCCAACTCTGATTCCCCATCTCTGATTCCGCACATCCGATTCCCTGCCTCTGATTACCCGCCTCTGATGCCCCGCCTCTGATTCCATGCCTCTGATTCCCAACCTCTGATTCCCCACCTCTGATTCCCCATATCTGATTCCCCGCCTCTGTTTCCCCGCCTCTGATTCCCTGTCCCTGTTTCCTCATATCTGATTCCCCGCCTCTGATTCCCCAACACTGATTTCCCGCCTCTGATTCCCCAGCTCTGATTGCCTATCTCAGATTCCCCAATTCTGATTCCCCGCCTTTGATTCCCTGCCTCTGATTCCCAACCTCTGATTCCCGACCTCTGATTCCCCATATCTGATTCCCCGCCTCTGTTTCCCCGCCTCTTATTCCCCGCCTCTGTTTCCCCACCTCTTATTCACCGCCTCTGTTTCCCCATATCTGATTCCCTGCCTTTCATTCCCCAGCTCTGATTCCCCGCCTCTGACTCCCCGCGTCTGATTCCCAGCCTCTGATTCCCCATGTCTGACTTCCTGCCTCTGATTCCCCGCCTCGATTCGCCATCTCTGATTCATCGCCTCTGATTCCCCACCTCTGATTCCCCATATCTGATTCCCCACCTATGTTTCCCCGCCTCTGATTCCCCGCCTCTGATTCCCCATCTCTGATTCCCGAACTCTGATTCCCCACCTCTGATTCCCTGCCTCTGATTCCCAACCTCTGATTCCCCTCCTCTGATTCCCCATATCTGATTCCCCGCCTCCGTTTCCCTGCCTCTGATTCCCCGCCTCTGTTTCCCCATATCTGATTCCCCGCCTCTGATACCCCAACTCTGATTCCCCGCCTCTGATTCCCCAGCTCTGATTCCCCGCCTCTGACTCCCCGCGTCTGATTCCCAGCCTCTGATTCCCCATGTCTGATTTCCTGCCTCTGATTCCCCGCCTCTGATTCCCCGCCTCTGATTCCCCATCTCTGATTCCCGGACTCTGATTCCCCACCTCTGATTCCCCATCTCTGATTCCGCACATCCGATTCCCTGCCTCTGATTCCCCGCCTCTGATGCCCCGCCTCTGATTCCATGCCTCTGATTCCCAACCTCTGATTCCCCACCTCTGATTCCCCATATCTGATTCCCCGCCTCTGTTTCCCCGCCTCTGATTCCCTGCCTCTGTTTCCTCATACCTGATTCCCCGCCTCTGATTCCCCAACACTGATTCCCCGCCTCTGATTCCCCAGCTCTGATTCACCACCTCTGATTCCCCGCGTCTGATTCCCCGCATCTGATTACCCATCTCTGATTCCCTATCTCTGATTCACCAATTCTGATTCCCCACCTTTGATTCCCTGCCTCTGATTCCCAACCTCTGATTCCCGACCTCTGATTCCCCATATCTGATACCCCGCCTCTGTTTCCCCGCCTCTTATTCACCGCCTCTGATTCCCCATATCTGATTCCCGGCCTCTCATTCCCCAGCTCTGATTCCCCGCCTCTGATTCCCCATATCTGATTCCCCGCCGCTGATTCCCCAACTCTGATACCCCGCCTCTGATTCCCCAGCTCTGATTCCCCGCCTCTGATTCCCCGCGTCTGATTCCCTGCCTCTGATTCCCCGCCTCTGATTCCCCATCTCTGATTCACCACTTCTGATCCCCCGCCTCTGATTACCCATGTCTGATTCCCCGCCTCTGTTTCCCCGCCTCTGAATCCCCGCCTCTGATTCCCCATATCTGATTCCCCGCCTGTGATTACCCAACTCTGATTCCCCGCCTGTGATTCGCCAGCTATGATTCCCCGCCTCTGATTCCCCGTGTCTGATTCCCTGCCTGTGATTCCCTGCGTCTGATTCCCCACCTCTGTTACCCCGCCTCTGATTCCCCGCCTCTGATTCCCCATATCTGATTCCCCTCCTCTGATTCCCCAACTCTGATTCCCTGCCTCTGATTCCCCAATTCTGATTCCCTGCCTCTGATTCCCCGCATCTGATTCCCCGCCTCTGATTCCCCATCTCTGATTCACCGCCTTTGATTCGCCACCTCTGATTCCCCATCTCTGATTCCCGGACTAAGATTCCCCACCTCTGATTCCCGGCCTCTTATTCCCGGCATCAGATTCCCGGCCTCTGATTCCCAGCCTCTGATTCCCCGCTTCTGATTCTGATTCCCTGCCTCTGATTCCCCATCTCTGTTTCCACACATCTGATTCCCTTCCTCTGATTCCCCACTTCTGATTCCCCGCCTCTGATTCCCCACCTCTGTTTCCCCACCTCTGATTCCCCGCCTCTGTTTCCCCATATCTAATTCCCCGCCTCTGATTCCCCAACTCTGATTCCCCGCTCTGATTCCCCAGCTCTGATTTCCCGCCTCTGATTCCCCGCATCTGATTCCCTGCCTCTGAAACCCCACCTCTGATTCCCTGCCTCTGATTCCCAACCTCTGATTCCCCTCCTCTGATTCCCCATATCTGATTCCCCTCCTCTGTTTCCCTGCCTCTGATTCCCCGCATCTGTTACCCCATATCTGATTCCCCGCCTCTGATTCCCCAACTCTGATTCTGCACATCTGATTCCCTGCCTCTTTTTCCCCACCTCTGATTCCCGGCCTCTGATTATCGGCCTCTTTTTCCCGGCCTCTCATTCCCGTCCTCTCATTCCCCGCCTCTGATTCCCGGCCTCTGATTCCCCGCCTCTGATTCCCCGCCTCTGATTCCCTGCCTCTGATTCCCCATCTCTGATTCCGCACATCTGATTCCCTGCCTCTGATTCCCCGCCTCTGATTCCCCGCCTCTGATTCCCTGCCTCTGATTCCCAACCTCTGATTCCCCACCTCTGATTCCCCATATCTGATTCCCCGCCTCTGTTTCCCCGCCTCTGATTCCCCGCCTCTGTTTCCCCATATCTGATTCCCCGACTCTGATTCCCCAACACTGATTCCCCGCCTCTGATTCCCCAGCTCTGATTCCCCGCCTCTGATTCCCTGTGTTTGATTCCCTGCCTCTGATTCCCCGCCTCTGCTTCCCCATCTCTGATTCAGCGCCTTTGATTCGCCACCTCTGATTCCCCATATGTGATTCCCCGCCTCTGTTTCCCCGCCTCTGATTCCCCGCCTCTGATTCCCCATATCTCATTCCCAGCCTCTGATTCCCCATCTCTGATTCCCGGACTCTGATTCCCTACCTCTGATTCCCGGCCTCTTATTCCCGGCATCTGATTCCCGGCCTCTGATTCCCGGCCTCTGATTCCCCGCTACTGATTCTGATTCCCTGCCTCTGATTCCCCATCTCTGATTCCGCACATCTGATTCCCTGCCTCTGATTTCCCACCTCTGATTACCCATATCTGATTCCCCGCCTCTGTTTCCCCGCCTCTGATTCCCCGCCTCTGTTTCCCCGCCTCTGATTCCCCGCCTCTGTTTCCCCATATCTAATTCCCCGCCTCTGATTCCCCAACTCTGATTCCCCGCTCTGATTCCCCAGCTCTGAATCCCCGCCTCTGATTCCCCGCATCTGATTCACTGCCTCTGAATCCCCACCTCTGATTCCCTGCCTCTGATTCACAACCTCTGATTCCCCTCCTCTGATTCCCCATGTCTGATTCCCCGCCTCCGTTTCCCTGCCTCTGATTCCCCGCCTCTGTTTCCCCATATCTGATTCCCCGCCTCTGATACCCCAACTCTGATTCCCCGCCTCTGATTCCCCAGCTCTGATTCCCCGCCTCTGACTCCCCGCGTCTGATTCCCAGCCTCTGATTCCCCATGTCTGATTTCCTGCCTATGATTCCCCGCCTCTGATTCGCCAGCAATGATTCATCGCCTCTGATTCCCCACCTCTGATTCCCCATATCTGATTCCCCACCTATGTTTCCCCGCCTCTGATTCCCCGCCTCAGATTCCCCATCTCTGATTCCCGGACTCTGATTCCCCACCTCTGATTCCCCATCTCTGATTCCGCTCATCCAATTCCCTGCCTCTGATTCCCCGCCTCTGATTCCCCACCTCTGATTTCCCATATCTGATTCCCCGCCTCTGTTTCCCCGCCTCTGATTCCCTGCATCTGTTTCCTCATATCTGATTCCCCTCCTCTGATTCCCCAACACTGATTCCCCGCCTCTGATTCCCCAGCTCTGATTCACCACCTCTGATTCCCCGCGTCTGATTCCCCGCCTCTAATTCCCCATCTCTGATTCCCTATCACTGATTCCCCAATTCTGATTCCCCGCCTTTGATTCACTGCCTCTGATTAACAACCACTGATTCCCGACCTCTGATTCCCCATATCTGATTCCCCGCCTCTGTTTCCCCGCCTCTTATTTCCCGCCTCTTATTCCCCGCCTCTGTTTCCCCATATCTGATTCCCGGCCTCTCATTCCCCAGCTCTGATTCCCCGCCTCTGATTCCCCATATCTGATTCCCCACCGCTGATTCCCCAACTCTGATACCCCGCCTCTGATTCACCAGCTCTGATTCCCCGCCTCTGATTCCCCGCGTCTGATTCCCTGCCTCTGATTCCCCGCCTCTGATTCCCCATCTCTGATTCACCACCTCTGATCCCCAGCCTCTGATTCCCCATGTCTGATTCCCCGCCTCTGTTTCCCTGCCTCTGATTCCCCGCCTCTGATTCCCCATATCTGAATCCCCGCCTCTGATTCCCCAACTCTGATTCCCCGCCTGTGATTCGCCAGCTATGATTCCCGGCCTCTGATTCCCTGCCTCTGATTTCCCACTTCTGATTCCCCGCCTCTGATTCCCCACCTCTGTTTCCCCACCTCTGATTCCCCGCCTCTGTTTCCCCATATCTAATTCCCCGCCTCTGATTCCCCAACTCTGATTCCCCGCTCTGATTCCCCAGCTCTGAATTCCCGCCTCTGATTCCCCACCTATGATTCCCCATATCTGATTCCCCGCCTCTGTTTCCCCGCCTCTGTTTCCCCGCCTCTGATTCCCCATATCTGATTCCCCACCTATGATTTCCCAACGCTGATTCCCCGCCTCTGATTCGCTAGCTATGATTCCCCGCCTCTGATTCCCCGCGTCTGAATCCCTGCCTCTGATTCCCCGCCTCTGATTCCCAATATCTGATTCCCCGCCTCCGTTTCCCTGCCTCTGATTCCCCGCCTCTGTTTTCCCATATCTGATACTCCGCCTCTTATTCCCCAACTCTGATTCCCCGCCTCTGATTCCCCAGCTCTGATTCCCCGCATCTGACTCCCCGCGTCTGATTCCCAGCCTCTGATTCCCCATGTCTGATTTCCTGCCTCTGATTCCCCACCTCTGATTCGCCATCTCTGATTCATCGCCTCTGATTCCCCACCTCTGATTACCCATATCTGATTCCCCACCTATGTTTCCCCGCCTCTGATTCCCCGCCTCTGATTCCCCATCTCTGATTCCCGGACTCTGATTCCCCACCTCTGATTCCCCATCTCTGATTCCGCACATCCGATTCCCTGCCTCTGATTCCCCGCCTCTGATGCCCCGCCTCTGATTCCATGCCTCTGATTCCCAACCTCTGATTCCCCACCTCTGATTCCCCATATCTGATTCCCTGCCTCTGTTTCCCCGCCTCTGATTCCCTGCCCCTGTTTCCTCATATCTGATTCCCAGCCTCTGATTCCCCAACACTGATTTCCCACCTCTGATTCCACAGCTCTGATTCACCACCTCTAATTCCCCGCCTTTGATTCCCTGCCTCTGATTCCCAACCTCTGATTCCCGACCTCTGATTCCCCATATCTGATACCCCGCCTCTGTTTCCCCGCCTCTTATTCCCCGCCTCTGTTTCCCCATATCTGATTCCCTGCCTTTCATTCCCCAGCTCTGATTCCCCGCCTCTGACTCCCCGCGTCTGATTCCCAGCTTCTGATTCCCCATGTCTGATTTCCTGCCTCTGATTCCCCGCCTCTGATTTGCATCTCTGATTCATCGCCTCTGATTCCCCACCTCTGATTCCCCATATCTGATTCCCCACCTATGTTTCCCCGCCTCTGATTCCCCGCCTCTGATTCCCCATCTCTGATTCCCTGACTCTGATTCTCCACCTCTGATTCCCCATCTCTGATTCCTCACATCCGATTCCCTGCCTCTGATTCCCCGCCTCTGATGCCCCGCCTCTGATTCCATGCCTCTGATTCCCAACCTCTGATTCCCCACCTCTGATTCCCCATATCTGATTCCCCGCCTCTGTTTCCCCGCCTCTGATTCCCTGTCCCTGTTTCCTCATATCTGATTCCCCGCCTCTGATTCCCCAACACTGATTTCCCGCCTCTGATTCCCCAGCTCTGATTGCCTATCTCAGATTCCCCAATTCTGATTCCCCGCCTTTGATTCCCTGCCTCTGATTCCCAACCTCTGATTCCCGACCTCTGATTCCTCATATCTGATTCCCCGCCTCTGTTTCCCCGCCTCTTATTCCCCGCCTCTGTTTCCCCACCGCTTATTCACCGCCTCTGATTCCCCATATCTGATTCCCTGCCTTTCATTCCCCAGCTCTGATTCCCCGCCTCTGACTCCCCGCGTCTGATTCCCAGCCTCTGATTCCCCATGTCTGACTTCCTGCCTCTGATTCCCCGCCTCGATTCGCCATCTCTGATTCATCGCCTCTGATTCCCCACCTCTGATTCCCCATATCTGATTCCCCACCTATGTTTCCCCGCCTCTGATTCCCCGCCTCTGATTCCCCATCTCTGATTCCCGAACTCTGATTCCCCACCTCTGATTCCCTGCCTCTGATTCCCAACCTCTGATTCCCCTCCTCTGATTCCCCATATCTGATTCCCCGCCTCTGTTTCCCTGCCTCTGATTCCCCGCCTCTGTTTCCCCATATCTGATTCCCCGCCTCTGATACCCCAACTCTGATTCCCCGCCTCTGATTCCCCAGCTCTGATTCCCCGCCTCTGACTCCCCGCGTCTGATTCCCAGCCTCTGATTCCCCATGTCTGATTTCCTGCCTCTGATTCCCCGCCTCTGATTCCCCGCCTCTGATTCCCCATCTCTGATTCCCGGACTCTGATTCCCCACCTCTGATTCCCCATCTCTGATTCCGCACATCCGATTCCCTGCCTCTGATTCCCCGCCTCTGATGCCCCGCCTCTGATTCCATGCCTCTGATTCCCAACCTCTGATTCCCCACCTCTGATTCCCCATATCTGATTCCCCGCCTCTGTTTCCCCGCCTCTGATTCCCTGCCTCTGTTTCCTCATACATGATTCCCCGCCTCTGATTCCCCAACACTGATTCCCCGCCTCTGATTCCCCAGCTCTGATTCACCACCTCTGATTCCCCGCGTCTGATTCCCCGCATCTGATTACCCATCTCTGATTCCCTATCTCTGATTCCCCAATTCTGATTCCCCACCTTTGATTCCCTGCCTCTGATTCCCAACCTCTGATTCCCGACCTCTGATTCCCCATATCTGATACCCCGCCTCTGTTTCCCCGCCTCTTATTCACCGCCTCTGATTCCCCATATCTGATTCCCGGCCTCTCATTCCCCAGCTCTGATTCCCCGCCTCTGATTCCCCATATCTGATTCCCCGCCGCTGATTCCCCAACTCTGATACCCCGCCTCTGATTCCCCAGCTCTGATTCCCCATCTCTGATTCACCACTTCTGATCCCCCGCCTCTGATTACCCATGTCTGATTCCCCGCCTCTGTTTCCCCGCCTCTGAATCCCCGCCTCTGATTCCCCATATCTGATTCCCCGCCTCTGATTACCCAACTCTGATTCCCCGCCTGTGATTCGCCAGCTATGATTCCCCGCCTCTGATTCCCCGCGTCTGATTCCCTGCCTGTGATTCCCTGCGTCTGATTCCCCACCTCTGTTACCCCGCCTCTGATTCCCCGCCTCTGATTCCCCATATCTGATTCCCCTCCTCTGATTCCCCAACTCTGATTCCCTGCCTCTGATTCCCCAATTCTGATTCCCTGCCTCTGATTCCCCGCATCTGATTCCCCGCCTCTGATTCCCCATCTCTGATTCACCGCCTTTGATTCGCCACCTCTGATTCCCCATCTCTGATTCCCGGACTAAGATTCCCCACCTCTGATTCCCAGCCTCTTATTCCCGGCATCAGATTCCCGGCCTCTGATTCCCAGCCTCTGATTCCCCGCTTCTGATTCTGATTCCCTGCCTCTGATTCCCCATCTCTGATTCCACACATCTGATTCCCTGCCTCTGATTCCCCACTTCTGATTCCCCGCCTCTGATTCCCCACCTCTGTTTCCCCACCACTGATTCCCCGCCTCTGTTTCCCCATATCTAATTCCCCGCCTCTGATTCCCCAACTCTGATTCCCCGCTCTGATTCCCCAGCTCTGATTTCCCGCCTCTGATTCCCCGCATCTGATTCCCTGCCTCTGAATCCCCACCTCTGATTCCCTGCCTCTGATTCCCAACCTCTGATTCCCCTCCTCTGATTCCCCATATCTGATTCCCCTCCTCTGTTTCCCTGCCTCTGTTTCCCCGCATCTGTTACCCCATATCTGATTCCCCGCCTCTGATTCCCCAACTCTGATTCTGCACATCTGATTCCATGCCTCTTTTTCCCCACCTCTGATTCCCGGCCTCTGATTATCGGCCTCTGATTCCCGGCCTCTCATTCCCGGCCTCTCATTCCCCGCCTCTGATTCCCGGCCTCTGATTCCCCGCCTCTGATTCCCCGCCTCTGATTCCCTGCCTCTGATTCCCCATCTCTGATTCCGCACATCTGATTCCCTGCCTCTGATTCCCCGCCTCTGATTCCCCGCCTCTGATTCCCTGCCTCTGATTCCCAACCTCTGATTCCCCACCTCTGATTCCCCATATCTGATTCCCCGCGTCTGTTTCCCCGCCTCTGATTCCCCGCCTCTGTTTCCCCATATCTGATTCCCCGCCTCTGATTCACCAACACTGATTCCCCGCCTCTGATTCCCCAGCTCTGATTCCCCGCCTCTGATTCCCTGTGTTTGATTCCCTGCCTCTGATTCCCCGCCTCTGCTTCCCCATCTCTGATTCAGCGCCTTTGATTCGCCACCTCTGATTCCCCATATGTGATTCCCCGCCTCTGTTTCCCCGCCTCTGATTCCCCGCCTCTGATTCCCCAAAATTCATTCCCAGCCTCTGATTCCCCATCTCTGATTCCCGGACTCTGATTCCCTACCTCTGATTCCCGGCCTCTTATTCCCGGCATCTGATTCCCGGCCTCTGATTCCCGGCCTCTGATTCCCCGCTACTGATTCTGATTCCCTGCCTCTGATTCCCCATCTCTGATTCCGCACATCTGATTCCCTGCCTCTGATTTCCCACCTCTGATTACCCATATCTGATTCCCCGCCTCTGTTTCCCCGCCTCTGATTCCCCGCCTCTGTTTCCCCGCCTCTGATTCCCCGCCTCTGTTTCCCCATATCTAATTCCCCGCCTCTGATTCCCCAACTCTGATTCCCCGCTCTGATTCCCCAGCTCTGAATCCCCGCCTCTGATTCCCCGCATCTGATTCACTGCCTCTGAATCCCCACCTCTGATTCCCTGCCTCTGATTCACAACCTCTGATTCCCCTCCTCTGATTCCCCATACCTGACTCCTCGCCTCCGTTTCCCTGCCTCTGATTCCCCGCCTCTGTTTCCCCATATCTGATTCCCCGCCTCTGATACCCCAACTCTGATTCCCCATCTCTGATTCCGCACATCCGATTCCCTGCCTCTGATTCCCCGCCTCTGATGCCCCGCCTCTGATTCCATGCCTCTGATTCCCAACCTCTGATTCCCCACCTCTGATTCCCCATATCTGATTCCCCGCCTCTGTTTCCCCGCCTCTGATTCCCTGTCCCTGTTTCCTCATATCTGATTCCCCGCCTCTGATTCCCCAACACTGATTTCCCGCCTCTGATTCCCCAGCTCTGATTGCCTATCTCAGATTCCCCAATTCTGATTCCCCGCCTTTGATTCCCTGCCTCTGATTCCCAACCTCTGATTCCCGACCTCTGATTCCCCATATCTGATTCCCCGCCTCTGTTTCCCCGCCTCTTATTCCCCGCCTCTGTTTCCCCACCTCTTATTCACCGCCTCTGTTTCCCCATATCTGATTCCCTGCCTTTCATTCCCCAGCTCTGATTCCCCGCCTCTGACTCCCCGCGTCTGATTCCCAGCCTCTGATTCCCCATGTCTGACTTCCTGCCTCTGATTCCCCGCCTCGATTCGCCATCTCTGATTCATCGCCTCTGATTCCCCACCTCTGATTCCCCATATCTGATTCCCCACCTATGTTTCCCCGCCTCTGATTCCCCGCCTCTGATTCCCCATCTCTGATTCCCGAACTCTGATTCCCCACCTCTGATTCCCTGCCTCTGATTCCCAACCTCTGATTCCCCTCCTCTGATTCCCCATATCTGATTCCCCGCCTCCGTTTCCCTGCCTCTGATTCCCCGCCTCTGTTTCCCCATATCTGATTCCCCGCCTCTGATACCCCAACTCTGATTCCCCGCCTCTGATTCCCCAGCTCTGATTCCCCGCCTCTGACTCCCCGCGTCTGATTCCCAGCCTCTGATTCCCCATGTCTGATTTCCTGCCTCTGATTCCCCGCCTCTGATTCCCCGCCTCTGATTCCCCATCTCTGATTCCCGGACTCTGATTCCCCACCTCTGATTCCCCATCTCTGATTCCGCACATCCGATTCCCTGCCTCTGATTCCCCGCCTCTGATGCCCCGCCTCTGATTCCATGCCTCTGATTCCCAACCTCTGATTCCCCACCTCTGATTCCCCATATCTGATTCCCCGCCTCTGTTTCCCCGCCTCTGATTCCCTGCCTCTGTTTCCTCATACCTGATTCCCCGCCTCTGATTCCCCAACACTGATTCCCCGCCTCTGATTCCCCAGCTCTGATTCACCACCTCTGATTCCCCGCGTCTGATTCCCCGCATCTGATTACCCATCTCTGATTCCCTATCTCTGATTCCCCAATTCTGATTCCCCACCTTTGATTCCCTGCCTCTGATTCCCAACCTCTGATTCCCGACCTCTGATTCCCCATATCTGATACCCCGCCTCTGTTTCCCCGCCTCTTATTCACCGCCTCTGATTCCCCATATCTGATTCCCGGCCTCTCATTCCCCAGCTCTGATTCCCCGCCTCTGATTCCCCATATCTGATTCCCCGCCGCTGATTCCCCAACTCTGATACCCCGCCTCTGATTCCCCAGCTCTGATTCCCTGCCTCTGATTCCCCGCGTCTGATTCTGATTCCCTGCCTCTGATTCCCCATCTCTGATTCCACACATCTGATTCCCTGCCTCTGATTCCCCACTTCTGATTCCCCGCCTCTGATTCCCCACCTCTGTTTCCCCACCTCTGATTCCCCGCCTCTGTTTCCCCATATCTAATTCCCCGCCTCTGATTCCCCAACTCTGATTCCCCGCTCTGATTCCCCAGCTCTGATTTCCCGCCTCTGATTCCCCGCATCTGATTCCCTGCCTCTGAATCCCCACCTCTGATTCCCTGCCTCTGATTCCCAACCTCTGATTCCCCTCCTCTGATTCCCCATATCTGATTCCCCTCCTCTGTTTCCCTGCCTCTGATTCCCCGCATCTGTTACCCCATATCTGATTCCCCGCCTCTGATTCCCCAACTCTGATTCTGCACATCTGATTCCATGCCTCTTTTTCCCCACCTCTGATTCCCGGCCTCTGATTATCGGCCTCTGATTCCCGGCCTCTCATTCCCGGCCTCTCATTCCCCGCCTCTGATTCCCGGCCTCTGATTCCCCGCCTCTGATTCCCCGCCTCTGATTCCCTGCCTCTGATTCCCCATCTCTGATTCCGCACATCTGATTCCCTGCCTCTGATTCCCCGCCTCTGATTCCCCGCCTCTGATTCCCTGCCTCTGATTCCCAACCTCTGATTCCCCACCTCTGATTCCCCATATCTGATTCCCCGCGTCTGTTTCCCCGCCTCTGATTCCCCGCCTCTGTTTCCCCATATCTGATTCCCCGCCTCTGATTCCCCAACACTGATTCCCCGCCTCTGATTCCCCAGCTCTGATTCCCCGCCTCTGATTCCCTGTGTTTGATTCCCTGCCTCTGATTCCCCGCCTCTGCTTCCCCATCTCTGATTCAGCGCCTTTGATTCGCCACCTCTGATTCCCCATATGTGATTCCCCGCCTCTGTTTCCCCGCCTCTGATTCCCCGCCTCTGATTCCCCAAATTCATTCCCAGCCTCTGATTCCCCATCTCTGATTCCCGGACTCTGATTCCCTACCTCTGATTCCCGGCCTCTTATTCCCGGCATCTGATTCCCGGCCTCTGATTCCCGGCCTCTGATTCCCCGCTACTGATTCTGATTCCCTGCCTCTGATTCCCCATCTCTGATTCCGCACATCTGATTCCCTGCCTCTGATTTCCCACCTCTGATTACCCATATCTGATTCCCCGCCTCTGTTTCCCCGCCTCTGATTCCCCGCCTCTGTTTCCCCGCCTCTGATTCCCCGCCTCTGTTTCCCCATATCTAATTCCCCGCCTCTGATTCCACAACTCTGATTCCCCGCTCTGATTCCCCAGCTCTGAATCCCCTCCTCTGATTCCCCGCATCTGATTCACTGCCTCTGAATCCCCACCTCTGATTCCCTGCCTCTGATTCACAACCTCTGATTCCCCTCCTCTGATTCCCCATATCTGATTCCCCGCCTCCGTTTCCCTGCCTCTGATTCCCCGCCTCTGTTTCCCCATATCTGATTCCCCGCCTCTGATACCCCAACTCTGATTCCCCATCTCTGATTCCGCACATCCGATTCCCTGCCTCTGATTCCCCGCCTCTGATGCCCCGCCTCTGATTCCATGCCTCTGATTCCCAACCTCTGATTCCCCACCTCTGATTCCCCATATCTGATTCCCCGCCTCTGTTTCCCCGCCTCTGATTCCCTGTCCCTGTTTCCTCATATCTGATTCCCCGCCTCTGATTCCCCAACACTGATTTCCCGCCTCTGATTCCCCAGCTCTGATTGCCTATCTCAGATTCCCCAATTCTGATTCCCCGCCTTTGATTCCCTGCCTCTGATTCCCAACCTCTGATTCCCGACCTCTGATTCCCCATATCTGATTCCCCGCCTCTGTTTCCCCGCCTCTTATTCCCCGCCTCTGTTTCCCCACCTCTTATTCACCGCCTCTGTTTCCCCATATCTGATTCCCTGCCTTTCATTCCCCAGCTCTGATTCCCCGCCTCTGACTCCCCGCGTCTGATTCCCAGCCTCTGATTCCCCATGTCTGACTTCCTGCCTCTGATTCCCCGCCTCGATTCGCCATCTCTGATTCATCGCCTCTGATTCCCCACCTCTGATTCCCCATATCTGATTCCCCACCTATGTTTCCCCGCCTCTGATTCCCCGCCTCTGATTCCCCATCTCTGATTCCCGAACTCTGATTCCCCACCTCTGATTCCCTGCCTCTGATTCCCAACCTCTGATTCCCCTCCTTTGATTCCCCATATCTGATTCCCCGCCTCCGTTTCCCTGCCTCTGATTCCCCGCCTCTGTTTCCCCATATCTGATTCCCCGCCTCTGATACCCCAACTCTGATTCCCCGCCTCTGATTCCCCAGCTCTGATTCCCCGCCTCTGACTCCCCGCGTCTGATTCCCAGCCTCTGATTCCCCATGTCTGATTTCCTGCCTCTGATTCCCCGCCTCTGATTCCCCGCCTCTGATTCCCCATCTCTGATTCCCGGACTCTGATTCCCCACCTCTGATTCCCCATCTCTGATTCCGCACATCCGATTCCCTGCCCCTGATTCCCCGCCTCTGATGCCCCGCCTCTGATTCCATGCCTCTGATTCCCAAACTCTGATTCCCCACCTCTGATTCCCCATATCTGATTCCCCGCCTCTGTTTCCCCGCCTCTGATTCCCTGCCTCTGTTTCCTCATACCTGATTCCCCGCCTCTGATTCCCCAACACTGATTCCCCGCCTCTGATTCCCCAGCTCTGATTCACCACCTCTGATTCCCCGCGTCTGATTCCCCGCATCTGATTACCCATCTCTGATTCCCTATCTCTGATTCCCCAATTCTGATTCCCCACCTTTGATTCCCTGCCTCTGATTCCCAACCTCTGATTCCCGACCTCTGATTCCCCATATCTGATACCCCGCCTCTGTTTCCCCGCCTCTTATTCTCCGCCTCTGATTCCCCATATCTGATTCCCGGCCTCTCATTCCCCAGCTCTGATTCCCCGCCTCTGATTCCCCATATCTGATTCCCCGCCGCTGATTCCCCAACTCTGATACCCCGCCTCTGATTCCCCAGCTCTGATTCCCTGCCTCTGATTCCCCGCGTCTGATTCCCTGCCTCTGATTCCCCGCCTCTGATTCCCCATCTCTGATTCACCACTTCTGATCCCCCGCCTCTGATTACCCATGTCTGATTCCCCGCCTCTGTTTCCCCGCCTCTGAATCCCCGCCTCTGATTCCCCATATCTGATTCCCCGCCTCTGATTACCCAACTCTGATTCCCCGCCTGTGATTCGCCAGCTATGATTCCCCGCCTCTGATTCCCCGCGTCTGATTCCCTGCCTGTGATTCCCTGCGTCTGATTCCCCACCTCTGTTACCCCGCCTCTGATTCCCCGCCTCTGATTCCCCATATCTGATTCCCCTCCTCTGATTCCCCAACTCTGATTCCCTGCCTCTGATTCCCCAATTCTGATTCCCTGCCTCTGATTCCCCGCATCTGATTCCCGGCCTCTGATTCCCCATCTCTGATTCACCGCCTTTGATTCGCCACCTCTGATTCCCCATCTCTGATTCCCGGACTAAGATTCCCCACCTCTGATTCCCGGCCTCTTATTCCCGGCATCAGATTCCCGGCCTCTGATTCCCTGCCTCTGATTCCCCGCTTCTGATTCTGATTCCCTGCCTCTGATTCCCCATCTCTGATTCCACACATCTGATTCCCTGCCTCTGATTCCCCACTTCTGATTCCCCGCCTCTGATTCCCCACCTCTGTTTCCCCACCTCTGATTCCCCGCCTCTGTTTCCCCATATCTAATTCCCCGCCTCTGATTCCCCAACTCTGATTCCCCGCTCTGATTCCCCAGCTCTGATTTCCCGCCTCTGATTCCCCGCATCTGATTCCCTGCCTCTGAATCCCCACCTCTGATTCCCTGCCTCTGATTCCCAACCTCTGATTCCCCTCCTCTGATTCCCCATATCTGATTCCCCTCCTCTGTTTCCCTGCCTCTGATTCCCCGCATCTGTTACCCCATATCTGATTCCCCGCCTCTGATTCCCCAACTCTGATTCTGCACATTTGATTCCCTGCCTCTTTTTCCCCACCTCTGATTCCCGGCCTCTGATTATCGGCCTCTGATTCCCGGCCTCTCATTCCCGGCCTCTCATTCCCCGCCTCTGATTCCCGGCCTCTGATTCCCCGCCTCTGATTCCCCGCCTCTGATTCCCTGCCTCTGATTCCCCATCTCTGATTCCGCACATCTGATTCCCTGCCTCTGATTCCCCGCCTCTGATTCCCCGCCTCTGATTCCCTGCCTCTGATTCCCAACCTCTGATTCCCCACCTCTGATTCCCCATATCTGATTCCCCACCTCTGTTTCCCCGCCTCTGATTCCCCGCCTCTGTTTCCCCATATCTGATTCCCCGCCTCTGATTCCCCAACACTGATTCCCCGCCTCTGATTCCCCAGCTCTGATTCCCCGCCTCTGATTCCCTGTGTTTGATTCCCTGCCTCTGATTCCCCGCCTCTGCTTCCCCATCTCTGATTCAGCGCCTTTGATTCGCCACCTCTGATTCCCCATATGTGATTCCCGCCTCTGTCTCCCCGCCTCTGATTCCCCGCCTCTGATTCCCCATATCTCATTCCCAGCCTCTGATTCCCCATCTCTGATTCCCGGACTCTGATTCCCTACCTCTGATTCCCGGCCTCTTATTCCCGGCATCTGATTCCCGGCCTCTGATTCCCGGCCTCTGATTCCCCGCTACTGATTCTGATTCCCTGCCTCTGATTCCCCATCTCTGATTCCGCACATCTGATTCCCTGCCTCTGATTTCCCACCTCTGATTACCCATATCTGATTCCCCGCCTCTGTTTCCCCGCCTCTGATTCCCCGCCTCTGTTTCCCCGCCTCTGATTCCCCGCCTCTGTTTCCCCATATCTAATTCCCCGCCTCTGATTCCCCAACTCTGATTCCCCGCTCTGATTCCCCAGCTCTGAATCCCCGCCTCTGATTCCCCGCATCTGATTCACTGCCTCTGAATCCCCACCTCTGATTCCCTGCCTCTGATTCACAACCTCTGATTCCCCTCCTCTGATTCCCCATATCTGATTCCCCGCCTCCGTTTCCCTGCCTCTGATTCCCCGCCTCTGTTTCCCCATATCTGATTCCCCGCCTCTGATACCACAACTCTGATTCCCCGCCTCTGATTCCCCAGCTCTGATTCCCCGCCTATGACTCCCCGCGTCTGATTCCCAGCCTCTGATTCCCCATGTCTGATTTCCTGCCTATGATTCCCCGCCTCTGATTCGCCAGCTCTGATTCATCGCCTCTGATTCCCCACCTCTGATTCCCCATATCTGATTCCCCACCTATGTTTCCCCGCCTCTGATTCCCCGCCTCAGATTCCCCATCTCTGATTCCCGGACTCTGATTCCCCACCTCTGATTCCCCATCTCTGATTCCGCTCATCCAATTCCCTGCCTCTGATTCCCCGCCTCTGATTCCCCACCTCTGATTTCCCATATCTGATTCCCCGCCTCTGTTTCCCCGCCTCTGATTCCCTGCATCTGTTTCCTCATATCTGATTCCCCTCCTCTGATTCCCCAACACTGATTCCCCGCCTCTGATTCCCCAGCTCTGATTCACCACCTCTGATTCCCCGCGTCTGATTCCCCGCCTCTAATTCCCCATCTCTGATTCCCTATCACTGATTCCCCAATTCTGATTCCCCGCCTTTGATTCACTGCCTCTGATTAACAACCACTGATTTCCGACCTCTGATTCCCCATATCTGATTCCCCGCCTCTGTTTCCCCGCCTCTTATTTCCCGCCTCTTATTCCCCGCCTCTGTTTCCCCATATCTGATTCCCGGCCTCTCATTCCCCAGCTCTGATTCCCCGCCTCTGATTCCCCATATCTGATTCCCCGCCGCTGATTCCCCAACTCTGATACCCCGCCTCTGATTCACCAGCTCTGATTCCCCGCCTCTGATTCCCCGCGTCTGATTCCCTGCCTCTGATTCCCCGCCTCTGATTCCCCATCTCTGATTCACCACCTCTGATCCCCCGCCTCTGATTCCCCATGTCTGATTCCCCGCCTCTGTTTCCCTGCCTCTGATTCCCCGCCTCTGATTCCCCATATCTGAATCCCCGCCTCTGATTCCCCAACTCTGATTCCCTGCCTGTGATTCGCCAGCTATGATTCCCGGCCTCTGATTCCCCGCGTCTGATTCCCTGCCTGTGATTCCCTGCCTCTGATTCCCCACCTCTGTTACCCCGCCTCTGATTCCCTGCCTCTGAATTCCCACTTCTGATTCCCCGCCTCTGATTCCCCACCTCTGTTTCCCCACCTCTGATTCCCCGCCTCTGTTTCCCCATATCTAATTCCCCGCCTCTGATTCCCCAACTCTGATTCCCCGCTCTGATTCCCCAGCTCTGAATTCCCGCCTCTGATTCCCCACCTATGATTCCCCATATCTGATTCCCCGCCTCTGTTTCCCCGCCTCTGATTCCCCGCCTCTGATTCCCCATATCTGATTCCCCACCTATGATTTCCCAACGCTGATTCCCCGCCTCTGATTCGCTAGCTATGATTCCCCGCCTCTGATTCCCCGCGTCTGAATCCCTGCCTCTGATTCCCCGCCTCTGATTCCCAATATCTGATTCCCCGCCTCCGTTTCCCTGCCTCTGATTCCCCGCCTCTGTTTCCCCATATCTGATACTCCGCCTCTGATTCCCCAACTCTGATTCCCCGCCTCTGATTCCCCAGCTCTGATTCCCCGCATCTGACTCCCCGCGTCTGATTCCCAGCCTCTGATTCCCCATGTCTGATTTCCTGCCTCTGATTCCCCACCTCTGATTCGCCATCTCTGATTCATCGCCTCTGATTCCCCACCTCTGAATACCCATATCTGATTCCCCACCTATGTTTCCCCGCCTCTGATTCCCCGCCTCTGATTCCCCATCTCTGATTCCCGGACTCTGATTCCCCACCTCTGATTCCCCATCTCTGATTCCGCACATCCGATTCCCTGCCTCTGATTCCCCGCCTCTGATGCCCCGCCTCTGATTCCATGCCTCTGATTCCCAACCTCTGATTCCCCACCTCTGATTCCCCATATCTGATTCCCTGCCTCTGTTTCCCCGCCTCTGATTCCCTGCCCCTGTTTCCTCATATCTGATTCCCAGCCTCTGATTCCCCAACACTGATTTCCCACCTCTGATTCCACAGCTCTGATTCACCACCTCTAATTCCCCGCCTTTGATTCCCTGCCTCTGATTCCCAACCTCTGATTCCCGACCTCTGATTCCCCATATCTGATACCCCGCCTCTGTTTCCCCGCCTCTTATTCCCCGCCTCTGTTTCCCCATATCTGATTCCGTGCCTTTCATTCCCCAGCTCTGATTCCCCGCCTCTGACTCCCAGCGTCTGATTCCCAGCCTCTGATTCCCCATGTCTGATTTCTTGCCTCTGATTCCCCGCCTCTGATTTGCATCTCTGATTCATCGCCTCTGAATCCCCACCTCTGATTCCCCATATCTGATTCCCCACCTATGTTTCCCCGCCTCTGATTCCCCGCCTCTGATTCCCCATCTCTGATTCCCTGACTCTGATTCTCCACCTCTGATTCCCCATCTCTGATTCCGCACATCCGATTCCCTGCCTCTGATTCCCCACCTCTGATGCCCCGCCTCTGATTCCATGCCTCTGATTCCCAACCTCTGATTCCCCACCTCTGATTCCCCATATCTGATTCCCCGCCTCTGTTTCCCCGCCTCTGATTCCCTGTCCCTGTTTCCTCATATCTGATTCCCCGCCTCTGATTACCCAACACTGATTTCCCGCCTCTGATTCCCCAGCTCTGATTGCCTATCTCAGATTCCCCAATTCTGATTCCCCGCCTTTGATTCCCTGCCTCTGATTCCCAACCTCTGATTCCCGACCTCTGATTCCTCATATCTGATTCCCCGCCTCTGTTTCCCCGCCTCTTATTCCCCGCCTCTGTTTCCCCACCGCTTATTCACCGCCTCTGTTTCCCCATATCTGATTCCCTGCCTTTCATTCCCCAGCTCTGATTCCCCGCCTCTGACTCCCCGCGTCTGATTCCCAGCCTCTGATTCCCCATGTCTGACTTCCTGCCTCTGATTCCCCGCCTCGATTCGCCATCTCTGATTCATCGCCTCTGATTCCCCACCTCTGATTCCCCATATCTGATTCCCCACCTATGTTTCCCCGCCTCTGATTCCCCGCCTCTGATTCCCCATCTCTGATTCCCGAACTCTGATTCCCCACCTCTGATTCCCTGCCTCTGATTCCCAACCTCTGATTCCCCTCCTCTGATTCCCCATATCTGATTCCCCGCCTCCGTTTCCCTGCCTCTGATTCCCCGCCTCTGTTTCCCCATATCTGATTCCCCGCCTCTGATACCCCAACTCTGATTCCCCGCCTCTGATTCCCCAGCTCTGATTCCCCGCCTCTGACTCCCCGCGTCTGATTCCCAGCCTCTGATTCCCCATGTCTGATTTCCTGCCTCTGATTCCCCGCCTCTGATTCCCCGCCTCCGATTCCCCATCTCTGATTCCCGGACTCTGATTCCCCACCTCTGATTCCCCATCTCTGATTCCGCACATCCGATTCCCTGCCTCTGATTCCCCGCCTCTGATGCCCCGCCTCTGATTCCATGCCTCTGATTCCCAACCTCTGATTCCCCACCTCTGATTCCCCATATCTGATTCCCCGCCTCTGTTTCCCCGCCTCTGATTCCCTGCCTCTGTTTCCTCATACCTGATTCCCCGCCTCTGATTCCCCAACACTGATTCCCCGCCTCTGATTCCCCAGCTCTGATTCCCCACATCTGATTCCCTGCCTCTGATTCCCCACCTCTGATTCCCAATATCTGATTCCCTGCCTCTGTTTCCCCACCTCTGATTCCCCGCCTCTGTTTCCCCATATCTGATTCCCCACCTCTGATTCCCCAACTCTGATTCCCCGCCTCTGAATCCCCAGCTTTGATTCTCCGCCTCTGATTCCCCGTGTCTGATTCCCCGCGTCTGATTCCCCGCATCTGATTACCCATCTCTGATTCCCTATCTCTGATTCCCCAATTCTGATTCCCCACCTTTGATTCCCTGCCTCTGATTCCCAACCTCTGATTCCCGACCTCTGATTCCCCATATCTGATACCCCGCCTCTGTTTTCCCGCCTCTTATTCACCGCCTCTGATTCCCCATATCTGATTCCCGGCCTCTCATTCCCCAGCTCTGATTCCCCGCCTCTGATTCCCCATATCTGATTCCCCGCCGCTGATTCCCCAACTCTGATACCCCGCCTCTGATTCCCCAGCTCTGATTCCCTGCCTCTGATTCCCCGCGTCTGATTCCCTGCCTCTGATTCCCCGCCTCTGATTCCCCATCTCTGATTCACCACTTCTGATCCCCCGCCTCTGATTACCCATGTCTGATTCCCCGCCTCTGTTACCCCGCCTCTGAATCCCCGCCTCTGATTCCCCATATCTGATTCCCCGCCTCTGATTACCCAACTCTGATTCCCCACCTGTGATTCGCCAGCTATGATTCCCCGCCTCTGATTCCCCGCGTCTGATTCCCTGCCTGTGATTCCCTGCGTCTGATTCCCCACCTCTGTTACCCCGCCTCTGATTCCCCGCCTCTGATTCCCCATATCTGATTCCCCTCCTCTGATTCCCCAACTCTGATTCCCTGCCTCTGATTCCCCAATTCTGATTCCCTGCCTCTGATTCCCCGCATCTGATTCCCCGCCTCTGATTCCCCATCTCTGATTCACCGCCTTTGATTCGCCACCTCTGATTCCCCATCTCTGATTCCCGGACTAAGATTCCCCACCTCTGATTCCCGGCCTCTTATTCCCGGCATCAGATTCCCGGCCTCTGATTCCCAGCCTCTGATTCCCCGCTTCTGATTCTGATTCCCTGCCTCTGATTCCCCATCTCTGATTCCACACATCTGATTCCCTGCCTCTGATTCCCCACTTCTGATTCCCCGCCTCTGATTCCCCACCTCTGTTTCCCCACCTCTGATTCCCCGCCTCTGTTTCCCCATATCTAATTCCCTGCCTCTGAATCCCCACCTCTGATTCCCTGCCTCTGATTCCCAACCTCTGATTCCCCTCCTCTGATTCCCCATATCTGATTCCCCTCCTCTGTTTCCCTGCCTCTGATTCCCCGCATCTGTTACCCCATATCTGATTCCCCGCCTCTGATTCCCCAACTCTGATTCTGCACATCTGATTCCATGCCTCTTTTTCCCCACCTCTGATTCCTGGCCTCTGATTATCGGCCTCTGATTCCCGGCCTCTCATTCCCGGCCTCTCATTCCCCGCCTCTGATTCCCGGCCTCTGATTCCCCGCCTCTGATTCCCCGCCTCTGATTCCCTGCCTCTGATTCCCCATCTCTGATTCCGCACATCTGATTCCCTGCCTCTGATTCCCCGCCTCTGATTCCCCGCCTCTGATTCCCTGCCTCTGATTCCCAACCTCTGATTCCCCACCTCTGATTCCCCATATCTGATTCCCCGCGTCTGTTTCCCCGCCTCTGATTCCCCGCCTCTGTTTCCCCATATCTGATTCCCCACCTCTGATTCCCCAACACTGATTCCCCGCCTCTGATTCCCCAGCTCTGATTCCCCGCCTCTGATTCCCTGTGTTTGATTCCCTGCCTCTGATTCCCCGCCTCTGCTTCCCCATCTCTGATTCAGCGCCTTTGATTCGCCACCTCTGATTCCCCATATGTGATTCCCCGCCTCTGTTTCCCCGCCTCTGATTCCCCGCCTCTGATTCCCCAAAATTCATTCCCAGCCTCTGATTCCCCATCTCTGATTCCCGGACTCTGATTCCCTACCTCTGATTCCCGGCCTCTTATTCCCGGCATCTGATTCCCGGCCTCTGATTCCCGGCCTCTGATTCCCCGCTACTGATTCTGATTCCCTGCCTCTGATTCCCCATCTCTGATTCCGCACATCTGATTCCCTGCCTCTGATTTCCCACCTCTGATTACCAATATCTGATTCCCCGCCTCTGTTTCCCCGCCTCTGATTCCCCGCCTCTGTTTCCCCGCCTCTGATTCCCCGCCTCTGTTTCCCCATATCTAATTCCCCGCCTCTGATTCCCCAACTCTGATTCCCCGCTCTGATTCCCCAGCTCTGAATCCCCGCCTCTGATTCCCCGCATCTGATTCACTGCCTCTGAATCCCCACCTCTGATTCCCTGCCTCTGATTCACAACCTCTCATTCCCCTCCTCTGATTCCCCATATCTGATTCCCCGCCTCCGTTTCCCTGCCTCTGATTCCCCGCCTCTGTTTCCCCATATCTGATTCCCCGCCTCTGATACCCCAACTCTGATTCCCCATCTCTGATTCCGCACATCCGATTCCCTGCCTCTGATTCCCCGCCTCTGATGCCCCGCCTCTGATTCCATGCCTCTGATTCCCAACCTCTGATTCCCCACCTCTGATTCCCCATATCTGATTCCCCGCCTCTGTTTCCCCGCCTCTGATTCCCTGTCCCTGTTTCCTCATATCTGATTCCCCGCCTCTGATTCCCCAACACTGATTTCCCGCCTCTGATTCCCCAGCTCTGATTCCCAACCTCTGATTCCCGACCTCTGATTCCCCATATCTGATTCCCCGCCTCTGTTTCCCCGCCTCTTATTCCCCGCCTCTGTTTCCCCACCTCTTATTCACCGCCTCTGTTTCCCCATATCTGATTCCCTGCCTTTCATTCCCCAGCTCTGATTCCCCGCCTCTGACTCCCCGCGTCTGATTCCCAGCCTCTGATTCCCCATGTCTGACTTCCTGCCTCTGATTCCCCGCCTCGATTCGCCATCTCTGATTCATCGCCTCTGATTCCCCACCTCTGATTCCCCATATCTGATTCCCCACCTATGTTTCCCCGCCTCTGATTCCCCGCCTCTGATTCCCCATCTCTGATTCCCGAACTCTGATTCCCCACCTCTGATTCCCTGCCTCTGATTCCCAACCTCTGATTCCCCTCCTCTGATTCCCCATATCTGATTCCCCGCCTCCGTTTCCCTGCCTCTGATTCCCCGCCTCTGTTTCCCCATATCTGATTCCCCGCCTCTGATACCCCAACTCTGATTCCCCGCCTCTGATTCCCCAGCTCTGATTCCCCATGTCTGATTTCCTGCCTCTGATTCCCCGCCTCTGATTCCCCATCTCTGATTCCCGGACTCTGATTCCCCACCTCTGATTCCCCATCTCTGATTCCGCACATCCGATTCCCTGCCTCTGATTCCCCGCCTCTGATGCCCCGCCTCTGATTCCATGCCTCTGATTCCCAACCTCTGATTCCCCACCTCTGATTCCCCATATCTGATTCCCCGCCTCTGTTTCCCCGCCTCTGATTCCCTGCCTCTGTTTCCTCATACCTGATTCCCCGCCTCTGATTCCCCAACACTGATTCCCCGCCTCTGATTCCCCAGCTCTGATTCACCACCTCTGATTCCCCGCGTCTGATTCCCCGCATCTGATTACCCATCTCTGATTCCCTATCTCTGATTCCCCAATTCTGATTCCCCACCTTTGATTCCCTGCCTCTGATTCCCAACCTCTGATTCCCGACCTCTGATTCCCCATATCTGATACCCCGCCTCTGTTTCCCCGCCTCTTATTCACCGCCTCTGATTCCCCATATCTGATTCCCGGCCTCTCATTCCCCAGCTCTGATTCCCCGCCTCTGATTCCCCATATCTGATTCCCCGCCGCTGATTCCCCAACTCTGATACCCCGCCTCTGATTCCCCAGCTCTGATTCCCTGCCTCTGATTCCCCGCGTCTGATTCCCTGCCTCTGATTCCCCGCCTCTGATTCCCCATCTCTGATTCACCACTTCTGATCCCCCGCCTCTGATTACCCATGTCTGATTCCCCGCCTCTGTTTCCCCGCCTCTGAATCCCCGCCTCTGATTCCCCATATCTGATTCCCCGCCTCTGATTACCCAACTCTGATTCCCCGCCTGTGATTCGCCAGCTATGATTCCCCGCCTCTGATTCCCCGCGTCTGATTCCCTGCCTGTGATTCCCTGCGTCTGATTCCCCACCTCTGTTACCCCGCCTCTGATTCCCCGCCTCTGATTCCCCATATCTGATTCCCCTCCTCTGATTCCCCAACTCTGATTCCCTGCCTCTGATTCCCCAATTCTGATTCCCTGCCTCTGATTCCCCGCATCTGATTCCCCGCCTCTGATTCCCCATCTCTGATTCACCGCCTTTGATTCGCCACCTCTGATTCCCCATCTCTGATTCCCGGACTAAGATTCCCCACCTCTGATTCCCGGCCTCTTATTCCCGGCATCAGATTCCCGGCCTCTGATTCCCAGCCTCTGATTCCCCGCTTCTGATTCTGATTCCCTGCCTCTGATTCCCCATCTCTGATTCCACACATCTGATTCCCTGCCTCTGATTCCCCACTTCTGATTCCCCGCCTCTGATTCCCCACCTCTGTTTCCCCACCTCTGATTCCCCGCCTCTGTTTCCCCATATCTAATTCCCCGCCTCTGATTCCCCAACTCTGATTCCCCGCTCTGATTCCCCAGCTCTGATTTCCCGCCTCTGATTCCCCGCATCTGATTCCCTGCCTCTGAATCCCCACCTCTGATTCCCTGCCTCTGATTCCCAACCTCTGATTCCCCTCCTCTGATTCCCCATATCTGATTCCCCTCCTCTGTTTCCCTGCCTCTGATTCCCCGCATCTGTTACCCCATATCTGATTCCCCGCCTCTGATTCCCCAACTCTGATTCTGCACATCTGATTCCCTGCCTCTTTTTCCCCACCTCTGATTCCCGGCCTCTGATTATCGGCCTCTGATTCCCGGCCTCTCATTCCCGGCCTCTCATTCCCCGCCTCTGATTCCCGGCCTCTGATTCCCCGCCTCTGATTCCCCGCCTCTGATTCCCTGCCTCTGATTCCCCATCTCTGATTCCGCACATCTGATTCCCTGCCTCTGATTCCCCGCCTCTGATTCCCCGCCTCTGATTCCCTGCCTCTGATTCCCAACCTCTGATTCCCCACCTCTGATTCCCCATATCTGATTCCCCGCCTCTGTTTCCCCGCCTCTGATTCCCCGCCTCTGTTTCCCCATATCTGATTCCCCGCCTCTGATTCCCCAACACTGATTCCCCGCCTCTGATTCCCCAGCTCTGATTCCCCGCCTCTGATTCCCTGTGTTTGATTCCCTGCCTCTGATTCCCCGCCTCTGCTTCCCCATCTCTGATTCAGCGCCTTTGATTCGCCACCTCTGATTCCCCATATGTGATTCCCGCCTCTGTTTCCCCGCCTCTGATTCCCCGCCTCTGATTCCCCATATCTCATTCCCAGCCTCTGATTCCCCATCTCTGATTCCCGGACTCTGATTCCCCGCTACTGATTCTGATTCCCTGCCTCTGATTCCCCATCTCTGATTCCGCACATCTGATTCCCTGCCTCTGATTTCCCACCTCTGATTACCCATATCTGATTCCCCGCCTCTGTTTCCCCGCCTCTGATTCCCCGCCTCTGTTTCCCCGCCTCTGATTCCCCGCCTCTGTTTCCCCATATCTAATTCCCCGCCTCTGATTCCCCAACTCTGATTCCCCGCTCTGATTCCCCAGCTCTGAATCCCCGCCTCTGATTCCCCGCATCTGATTCACTGCCTCTGAATCCCCACCTCTGATTCCCTGCCTCTGATTCACAACCTCAGATTCCCCTCCTCTGATTCCCCATATCTGATTCCCCGCCTCCGTTTCCCTGCCTTTGATTCCCCGCCTCTGTTTCCCCATATCTGATTCCCTGCCTCTGATTCCCCGCCTCTGATTCCCCACCTCTGATTTCCCATATCTGATTCCCCGCCTCTGTTTCCCCGCCTCTGATTCCCTGCATCTGTTTCCTCATATCTGATTCCCCTCCTCTGATTCCCCAACACTGATTCCCCGCCTCTGATTCCCCAGCTCTGATTCACCACCTCTGATTCCCCGCGTCTGATTCCCCGCCTCTAATTCCCCATCTCTGATTCCCTATCACTGATTCCCCAATTCTGATTCCCCGCCTTTGATTCACTGCCTCTGATTAACAACCACTGATTCCCGACCTCTGATTCCCCATATCTGATTCCCCGCCTCTGTTTCCCCGCCTCTTATTCCCCGCCTCTGTTTCCCCATATCTGATTCCCGGCCTCTCATTCCCCAGCTCTGATTCCCCGCCTCTGATTCCCCATATCTGATTCCCCGCCGCTGATTCCCCAACTCTGATACCCCGCCTCTGATTCACCAGCTCTGATTCCCCGCCTCTGATTCCCCGCGTCTGATTCCCTGCCTCTGATTCCCCGCCTCTGATTCCCCATCTCTGATTCACCACCTCTGATCCCACGCCTCTGATTCCCCATGTCTGATTCCCCGCCTCTGTTTCCCTGCCTCTGATTCCACGCCTCTGATTCCCCATATCTGAATCCCCGCCTCTGATTCCCCAACTCTGATTCCCCGCCTGTGATTCGCCAGCTATGATTCCCGGCCTCTGATTCCCCGTGTCTGATTCCCTGCCTGTGATTCCCTGCCTCTGATTCCCCACCTCTGTTACCCCGCCTCTGATTCCCTGCCTCTGATTCCCCACTTCTGATTCCCCGCCTCTGATTCCCCGCGTCTGATTCCCTGTCTGTGATTCCCTGCGTCTGATTCCCCACCTCTGTTACCCCGCCTCTGATTCCCCGCCTCTGATTCCCCATATCTGATTCCCCTCCTCTGATTCCCCAACTCTGATTCCCTGCCTCTGATTCCCCAATTCTGATTCCCTGCCTCTGATTCCCCGCATCTGATTCCCCGCCTCTGATTCCCCATCTCTGATTCACCGCCTTTGATTCGCCACCTCTGATTCCCCATCTCTGATTCCCGGACTAAGATTCCCCACCTCTGATTCCCGGCCTCTTATTCCCGGCATCAGATTCCCGGCCTCTGATTCCCAGCCTCTGATTACCCGCTTCTGATTCTGATTCCCTGCCTCTGATTCCCCATCTCTGATTCCACACATCTGATTCCCTGCCTCTGATTCCCCACTTCTGATTCCCCGCCTCTGATTCCCCACCTCTGTTTCCCCACCTCTGATTCCCCGCCTCTGTTTCCCCATATCTAATTCCCCGCCTCTGATTCCCCAACTCTGATTCCCCGCTCTGATTCCCCAGCTCTGATTTCCCGCCTCTGATTCCCCGCATCTGATTCCCTGCCTCTGAATCCCCACCTCTGATTCCCTGCCTCTGATTCCCAACCTCTGATTCCCCTCCTCTGATTCCCCATATCTGATTCCCCTCCTCTGTTTCCCTGCCTCTGATTCCCCGCATCTGTTACCCCATATCTGATTCCCCGCCTCTGATTCCCCAACTCTGATTCTGCACATCTGATTCCCTGCCTCTTTTTCCCCACCTCTGATTCCCGGCCTCTGATTATCGGCCTCTGATTCCCGGCCTCTCATTCCCGGCCTCTCATTCCCCGCCTCTGATTCCCGGCCTCTGATTCCCCGCCTCTGATTCCCCGCCTCTGATTCCCTGCCTCTGATTCCCCATCTCTGATTCCGCACATCTGATTCCCTGCCTCTGATTCCCCGCCTCTGATTCCCCGCCTCTGATTCCCTGCCTCTGATTCCCAACCTCTGATTCCCTACCTCTGATTCCCCATATCTGATTCCCCGCCTCTGTTTCCCCGCCTCTGATTCCCCGCCTCTGTTTCCCCATATCTGATTCCCCGCCTCTGATTCCCCAACACTGATTCCCCGCCTCTGATTCCCCAGCTCTGATTCCCCGCCTCTGATTCCCTGTGTTTGATTCCCTGCCTCTGATTCCCCGCCTCTGCTTCCCCATCTCTGATTCAGCGCCTTTGATTCGCCACCTCTGATTCCCCATATGTGATTCCCGCCTCTGTTTCCCCGCCTCTGATTCCCCGCCTCTGATTCCCCATATCTCATTCCCAGCCTCTGATTCCCCATCTCTGATTCCCGGACTCTGATTCCCCGCTACTGATTCTGATTCCCTGCCTCTGATTCCCCATCTCTGATTCCGCACATCTGATTCCCTGCCTCTGATTTCCCACCTCTGATTACCCATATCTGATTCCCCGCCTCTGTTTCCCCGCCTCTGATTCCCCGCCTCTGTTTCCCCGCCTCTGATTCCCCGCCTCTGTTTCCCCATATCTAATTCCCCGCCTCTGATTCCCCAACTCTGATTCCCCGCTCTGATTCCCCAGCTCTGAATCCCCGCCTCTGATTCCCCGCATCTGATTCACTGCCTCTGAATCCCCACCTCTGATTCCCTGCCTCTGATTCACAACCTCAGATTCCCCTCCTCTGATTCCCCATATCTGATTCCCCGCCTCCGTTTCCCTGCCTTTGATTCCCCGCCTCTGTTTCCCCATATCTGATTCCCTGCCTCTGATTCCCCGCCTCTGATTCCCCACCTCTGATTTCCCATATCTGATTCCCCGCCTCTGTTTCCCCGCCTCTGATTCCCTGCATCTGTTTCCTCATATCTGATTCCCCTCCTCTGATTCCCCAACACTGATTCCCCGCCTCTGATTCCCCAGCTCTGATTCACCACCTCTGATTCCCCGCGTCTGATTCCCCGCCTCTAATTCCCCATCTCTGATTCCCTATCACTGATTCCCCAATTCTGATTCCCCGCCTTTGATTCACTGCCTCTGATTAACAACCACTGATTCCCGACCTCTGATTCCCCATATCTGATTCCCCGCCTCTGTTTCCCCGCCTCTTATTCCCCGCCTCTGTTTCCCCATATCTGATTCCCGGCCTCTCATTCCCCAGCTCTGATTCCCCGCCTCTGATTCCCCATATCTGATTCCCCGCCGCTGATTCCCCAACTCTGATACCCCGCCTCTGATTCACCAGCTCTGATTCCCCGCCTCTGATTCCCCGCGTCTGATTCCCTGCCTCTGATTCCCCGCCTCTGATTCCCCATCTCTGATTCACCACCTCTGATCCCACGCCTCTGATTCCCCATGTCTGATTCCCCGCCTCTGTTTCCCTGCCTCTGATTCCACGCCTCTGATTCCCCATATCTGAATCCCCGCCTCTGATTCCCCAACTCTGATTCCCCGCCTGTGATTCGCCAGCTATGATTCCCGGCCTCTGATTCCCCGTGTCTGATTCCCTGCCTGTGATTCCCTGCCTCTGATTCCCCACCTCTGTTACCCCGCCTCTGATTCCCTGCCTCTGATTCCCCACTTCTGATTCCCCGCCTCTGATTCCCCGCGTCTGATTCCCTGCCTGTGATTCCCTGCGTCTGATTCCCCACCTCTGTTACCCCGCCTCTGATTCCCCGCCTCTGATTCCCCATATCTGATTCCCCTCCTCTGATTCCCCAACTCTGATTCCCTGCCTCTGATTCCCCAATTCTGATTCCCTGCCTCTGATTCCCCGCATCTGATTCCCCGCCTCTGATTCCCCATCTCTGATTCACCGCCTTTGATTCGCCACCTCTGATTCCCCATCTCTGATTCCCGGACTAAGATTCCCCACCTCTGATTCCCGGCCTCTTATTCCCGGCATCAGATTCCCGGCCTCTGATTCCCAGCCTCTGATTCCCCGCTTCTGATTCTGATTCCCTGCCTCTGATTCCCCATCTCTGATTCCACACATCTGATTCCCTGCCTCTGATTCCCCACTTCTGATTCCCCGCCTCTGATTCCCCACCTCTGTTTCCCCACCTCTGATTCCCCGCCTCCGTTTCCCCATATCTAATTCCCCGCCTCTGATTCCCCAACTCTGATTCCCCGCTCTGATTCCCCAGCTCTGATTTCCCGCCTCTGATTCCCCGCATCTGATTCCCTGCCTCTGAATCCCCACCTCTGATTCCCTGCCTCTGATTCCCAACCTCTGATTCCCCTCCTCTGATTCCCCATATCTGATTCCCCTCCTCTGTTTCCCTGCCTCTGATTCCCCGCATCTGTTACCCCATATCTGATTCCCCGCCTCTGATTCCCCAACTCTGATTCTGCACATCTGATTCCCTGCCTCTTTTTCCCCACCTCTGATTCCCGGCCTCTGATTATCGGCCTCTGATTCCCGGCCTCTCATTCCCGGCCTCTCATTCCCCGCTTCTGATTCCCGGCCTCTGATTCCCCGCCTCTGATTACCCGCCTCTGATTCCCTGCCTCTGATTCCCCATCTCTGATTCCGCACATCTGATTCCCTGCCTCTGATTCCCCGCCTCTGATTCCCCGCCTCTGATTCCCTGCCTCTGATTCCCAACCTCTGATTCCCCACCTCTGATTCCCCATATCTGATTCCCCGCCTCTGTTTCCCCGCCTCTGATTCCCCGCCTCTGTTTCCCCATATCTGATTCCCCGCCTCTGATTCCCCAACACTGATTCCCCGCCTCTGATTCCCCAGCTCTGATTCCCCGCCTCTGATTCCCTGTGTTTGATTCACTGCCTCTGATTCCCCGCCTCTGCTTCCCCATCTCTGATTCAGCGCCTTTGATTCGCCACCTCTGATTCCCCATATGTGATTCCCGCCTCTGTTTCCCCGCCTCTGATTCCCCGCCTCTGATTCCCCATATCTCATTCCCAGCCTCTGATTCCCCATCTCTGATTCCCGGACTCTGATTCCCTACCTCTGGTTCCCGGCCTCTTATTCCCGGCATCCGATTCCCGGCCTCTGATTCCCGGCCTCTGATTCCCCGCTACTGATTCTGATTCCCTGCCTCTGATTCCCCATCTCTGATTCCGCACATCTGATTCCCTGCCTCTGATTTCCCACCTCTGATTACCCATATCTGATTCCCCGCCTCTGTTTCCCCGCCTCTGATTCCCCGCCTCTGTTTCCCCGCCTCTGATTCCCCGCCTCTGTTTCCCCATATCTAATTCCCCGCCTCTGATTCCCCAACTCTGATTCCCCGCTCTGATTCCCCAGCTCTGAATCCCCGCCTCTGATTCCCCGCATCTGATTCACTGCCTCTGAATCCCCACCTCTGATTCCCTGCCTCTGATTCACAACCTCTGATTCCCCTCCTCTGATTCCCCATATCTGATTCCCCGCCTCCGTTTCCCTGCCTTTGATTCCCCGCCTCTGTTTCCCCATATCTGATTCCCCGCCTCTGATACCCCAACTCTGATTCCCCGCCTCTGATTCCCCAGCTCTGATTCCCCGCCTCTGACTCCCCGCGTCTGATTCCCAGCCTCTGATTCCCCATGTCTGATTTCCTGCCTATGATTCCCCGCCTCTGATTCGCCAGCTCTGATTCATCGCCTCTGATTCCCCACCTCTGATTCCCCATATCTGATTCCCCACCTATGTTTCCCCGCCTCTGATTCCCCGCCTCAGATTCCCCATCTCTGATTCCCGGACTCTGATTCCCCACCTCTGATTCCCCATCTCTGATTCCGCTCATCCAATTCCCTGCCTCTGATTCCCCGCCTCTGATTCCCCACCTCTGATTTCCCATATCTGATTCCCCGCCTCTGTTTCCCCGCCTCTGATTCCCTGCATCTGTTTCCTCATATCTGATTCCCCTCCTCTGATTCCCCAACACTGATTCCCCGCCTCTGATTCCCCAGCTCTGATTCACCACCTCTGATTCCCCGCGTCTGATTCCCCGCCTCTAATTCCCCATCTCTGATTCCCTATCACTGATTCCCCAATTCTGATTCCCCGCCTTTGATTCACTGCCTCTGATTAACAACCACTGATTCCCGACCTCTGATTCCCCATATCTGATTCCCCGCCTCTGTTTCCCCGCCTCTTATTCCCCGCCTCTGTTTCCCCATATCTGATTCCCGGCCTCTCATTCCCCAGCTCTGATTCCCCGCCTCTGATTCCCCATATCTGATTCCCCGCCGCTGATTCCCCAACTCTGATACCCCGCCTCTGATTCACCAGCTCTGATTCCCCGCCTCTGATTCCCCGCGTCTGATTCCCTGCCTCTGATTCCCCTCCTCTGATTCCCCATCTCTGATTCACCACCTCTGATCCCACGCCTCTGATTCCCCATGTCTGATTCCCCGCCTCTGTTTCCCTGCCTCTGATTCCACGCCTCTGATTCCCCATATCTGAATCCCCGCCTCTGATTCCCCAACTCTGATTCCCCGCCTGTGATTCGCCAGCTATGATTCCCGGCCTCTGATTCCCCGTGTCTGATTCCCTGCCTGTGATTCCCTGCCTCTGATTCCCCACCTCTGTTACCCCGCCTCTGATTCCCTGCCTCTGATTCCCCACTTCTGATTCCCCGCCTCTGATTCCCCACCTCTGTTTCCCCACCTCTGATTCCCCGCCTCTGTTTCCCCATATCTAATTCCCCGCCTCTGATTCCCCAACTCTGATTCCCCATCTCTGATTCACCACCTCTGATCCCCCGCCTCTGATTCCCCATGTCTGATTCCCCGCCTCTGTTTCCCTGCCTCTGATTCCCCGCCTCTGATTCCCCATATCTGAATCCCCGCCTCTGATTCCCCAACTCTGATTCCCCGCCTGTGATTCGCCAGCTATGATTCCCGGCCTCTGATTCCCCGCGTCAGATTCCCTGCCTGTGATTCCCTGCCTCTGATTCCCCACCTCTGTTACCCCGCCTCTGATTCCCTGCCTCTGATTCCCCACTTCTGATTCCCCGCCTCTGATTCCCCACCTCTGTTTCCCCACCTCTGATTGCCCGACTCTGTTTCCCCATATCTAATTCCCCGCCTCTGATTCCCCAACTCTGATTCCCCGCTCTGATTCCCCAGCTCTGAATTCCCGCCTCTGATTCCCCACCTATGATTCCCCATATCTGATTCCCCGCCTCTGTTTCCCCGCCTCTGATTCCCCGCCTCTGATTCCCCATATCTGATTCCCCATCTATGATTTCCCAACGCTGATTCCCCGCCTCTGATTCGCTAGCTATGATTCCCCGCCTCTGATTCCCCGCGTCTGAATCCCTGCCTCTGATTCCCCGCCTCTGATTCCCAATATCTGATTCCCCGCCTCCGTTTCCCTGCCTCTGATTCCCCGCCTCTGTTTCCCCATATCTGATACTCCGCCTCTGATTCCCCAACTCTGATTCCCCGCCTCTGATTCCCCAGCTCTGATTCCCCGCATCTGACTCCCCGCGTCTGATTCCCAGCCTCTGATTCCCCATGTCTGATTTCCTGCCTCTGATTCCACACCTCTGATTCGCCATCTCTGATTCATCGCCTCTGATTCCCCACCTCTGATTACCCATATCTGATTCCCCACCTATGTTTTCCCGCCTCTGATTCCCCGCCTCTGATTCCCCATCTCTGATTCCCGGACTCTGATTCCCCACCTCTGATTCCCCATCTCTGATTCTGCACATCCGATTCCCTGCCTCTGATTCCCCGCCTCTGATGCCCCGCCTCTGATTCCATGCCTCTGATTCCCAACCTCTGATTCCCCACCTCTGATTCCCCATATCTGATTCCCTGCCTCTGTTTCCCCGCCTCTGATTCCCTGCCCCTGTTTCCTCATATCTGATTCCCAGCCTCTGATTCCCCAACACTGATTTCCCGCCTCTGATTCCACAGCTCTGATTCACCACCTCTAATTCCCCGCCTTTGATTCCCTGCCTCTGATTCCCAACCTCTGATTCCCGACCTCTGATTCCCCATATCTGATATCCCGCCTCTGTTTCCCCGCCTCTTATTCCCCGCCTCTGTTTCCCCGCCTCTGATTCCCTGCATCAGTTTCCTCATATCTGATTCCCCTCCTCTGATTCCCCAACACTGATTCCCCGCCTCTGATTCCCCAGCTCTGATTCACCACCTCTGATTCCCCGCATCTGATTCCCCGCCTCTAATTCCCCATCTCTGATTCCCTATCACTGATTCCCCAATTCTGATTCCCCGCCTTTGATTCACTGCCTCTGATTAACAACCACTGATTCCCGACCTCTGATTCCCCATATCTGATTCCCCGCCTCTGTTTCCCCGCCTCTTATTCCCCGCCTCTGTTTCCCCATATCTGATTCCCGGCCTCTCATTCCCCAGCTCTGATTCCCCGCCTCTGATTCCCCATATCTGATTCCCCGCCGCTGATTCCCCAACTGTGATACCCCGCCTCTGATTCACCAGCTCTGATTCCCCGCCTCTGATTCCCCGCGTCTGATTCCCTGCCTCTGATTCCCCTCCTCTGATTCCCCATCTCTGATTCACCACCTCTGATCCCACGCCTCTGATTCCCCATGTCTGATTCCCCGCCTCTGTTTCCCTGCCTCTGATTCCACGCCTCTGATTCCCCATATCTGAATCCCCGCCTCTGATTCCCCAACTCTGATTCCCCGCCTGTGATTCGCCAGCTATGATTCCCGGCCTCTGATTCCCCGTGTCTGATTCCCTGCCTGTGATTCCCTGCCTCTGATTCCCCACCTCTGTTACCCCGCCTCTGATTCCCTGCCTCTGATTCCCCACTTCTGATTCCCCGCCTCTGATTCCCCACCTCTGTTTCCCCACCTCTGATTCCCCGCCTCTGTTTCCCCATATCTAATTCCCCGCCTCTGATTCCCCAACTCTGATTCCCCATCTCTGATTCACCACCTCTGATCCCCCGCCTCTGATTCCCCATGTCTGATTCCCCGCCTCTGTTTCCCTGCCTCTGATTCCCCGCCTCTGATTCCCCATATCTGAATCCCCGCCTCTGATTCCCCAACTCTGATTCCCCGCCTGTGATTCGCCAGCTATGATTCCCGGCCTCTGATTCCCCGCGTCAGATTCCCTGCCTGTGATTCCCTGCCTCTGATTCCCCACCTCTGTTACCCCGCCTCTGATTCCCTGCCTCTGATTCCCCACTTCTGATTCCCCGCCTCTGATTCCCCACCTCTGTTTCCCCACCTCTGATTGCCCGACTCTGTTTCCCCATATCTAATTCCCCGCCTCTGATTCCCCAACTCTGATTCCCCGCTCTGATTCCCCAGCTCTGAATTCCCGCCTCTGATTCCCCACCTATGATTCCCCATATCTGATTCCCCGCCTCTGTTTCCCCGCCTCTGATTCCCCGCCTCTGATTCCCCATATCTGATTCCCCACCTATGATTTCCCAACGCTGATTCCCCGCCTCTGATTCGCTAGCTATGATTCCCCGCCTCTGATTCCCCGCGTCTGAATCCCTGCCTCTGATTCCCCGCCTCTGATTCCCAATATCTGATTCCCCGCCTCCGTTTCCCTGCCTCTGATTCCCCGCCTCTGTTTCCCCATATCTGATACTCCGCCTCTGATTCCCCAACTCTGATTCCCCGCCTCTGATTCCCCAGCTCTGATTCCCCGCATCTGACTCCCCGCGTCTGATTCCCAGCCTCTGATTCCCCATGTCTGATTTCCTGCCTCTGATTCCACACCTCTGATTCGCCATCTCTGATTCATCGCCTCTGATTCCCCACCTCTGATTACCCATATCTGATTCCCCACCTATGTTTTCCCGCCTCTGATTCCCCGCCTCTGATTCCCCATCTCTGATTCCCGGACTCTGATTCCCCACCTCTGATTCCCCATCTCTGATTCCGCACATCCGATTCCCTGCCTCTGATTCCCCGCCTCTGATGCCCCGCCTCTGATTCCATGCCTCTGATTCCCAACCTCTGATTCCCCACCTCTGATTCCCCATATCTGATTCCCTGCCTCTGTTTCCCCGCCTCTGATTCCCTGCCCCTGTTTCCTCATATCTGATTCCCAGCCTCTGATTCCCCAACACTGATTTCCCGCCTCTGATTCCACAGCTCTGATTCACCACCTCTAATTCCCCGCCTTTGATTCCCTGCCTCTGATTCCCAACCTCTGATTCCCGACCTCTGATTCCCCATATCTGATATCCCGCCTCTGTTTCCCCGCCTCTTATTCCCCGCCTCTGTTTCCCCATATCTGATTCCCTGCCTTTCATTCCCCAGCTCTGATTCCCCGCCTCTGACTCCCCGCGTCTGATTCCCAGCCTCTGATTCCCCATGTCTGATTTCCTGCCTCTGATTCCCCGCCTCTGATTTGCATCTCTGATTCATCGCCTCTGATTCCCCACCTCTGATTCCCCATATCTGATTCCCCACCTATGTTTCCCCGCCTCTGATTCCCCGCCTCTGATTCCCCATCTCTGATTCCCTGACTCTGATTCTCCACCTCTGATTCCCCATCTCTGATTCCGCACATCCGATTCCCTGCCTCTGATTCCCCGCCTCTGATGCCCCGCCTCTGATTCCATGCCTCTGATTCCCAACCTCTGATTCCCCACCTCTGATTCCCCATATCTGATTCCCCGCCTCTGTTTCCCCGCCTCTGATTCCCTGTCCCTGTTTCCTCATATCTGATTCCCCGCCTCTGATTCCCCAACACTGATTTCCCGCCTCTGATTCCCCAGCTCTGATTGCCTATCTCAGATTCCCCAATTCTGATTCCCCGCCTTTGATTCCCTGCCTCTGATTCCCAACCTCTGATTCCCGACCTCTGATTCCCCATATCTGATTCCCCGCCTCTGTTTCCCCGCCTCTTATTCCCAGCCTCTGTTTCCCCGCCTCTTATTCACCGCCTCTGTTTCCCCATATCTGATTCCCTGCCTTTCATTCCCCAGCTCTGATTCCCCGCCTCTGACTCCCCGCGTCTGATTCCCAGCCTCTGACTCCCCGCGTCTGATTCCCAGCCTCTGATTCCCCATGTCTGACTTCCTGCCTCTGATGCCCCGCCTCTGATTCCATGCCTCTGATTCCCAACCTCTGATTCCCCACCTCTGATTTCCCATATCTGATTCCCCTCCTCTGTTTCCCCGCCTCTGATTCCCTGCATCTGTTTCCTCATATCTGATTCCCCTCCTCTGATTCCCCAACACTGATTCCCCGCCTCTGATTCCCCAGCTCTGATTCACCACCACTGATTCCCCGCGTCTGATTCCCCGCCTCTGATTCTCCATCTTTGATTCCCTATCTCTGATTCCCCAATTCTGATTCCCCGCCTTTGATTCACTGCCTCTGATTAACAACCACTGATTCCCGACCTCTGATTCCCCATATCTGATTCCCCGCCTCTGTTTCCCCGCCTCTTATTCCCCGCCTCTGTTTCCCCATATCTGATTCCCGGACTCTCATTCCCCAGCTCTGATTCCCCGCCTCTGATTCCCCATATCTGATACCCCGCCGCTGATTCCCCAACTCTGATACCCCGCCTCTGATTCCCCAGCTCTGATTCCCCGCCTCTGATTCCCCGCGTCTGATTCCCTGCCTCTGATTCCCCGCCTCTGATTCCCCATCTCTGATTCACCACCTCTGATCCCCCGCCTCTGATTCCCCATGTCTGATTCCCCGCCTCAGTTTCTCTGCCTCTGATTCCCCGCCTCTGATTCCCCAACTCTGTTTCCCCGCCTGTGATTCGCCAGCTATGATTCCCGGCCTCTGATTCCCCGCGTCTGATTCCCTGCCTGTGATTCCCTGCCTCTGATTCCCCACCTCTGTTACCCCGCCTCTGATTCCCTGCCTCTGATTCCCCACTTCTGATTCCCGCCTCTGATTCCCCACCTCTGTTTCCCCACCTCTGATTCCCCGCCTCTGTTTCCCCATATCTAATTCCCCGCCTCTGATTCCCCAACTCTGATTCCCCGCTCTGATTCCCCAGCCCTGAATTCCCGCCTCTGATTCCCCACCTATGATTCCCCATATCTGATTCCCCGCCTCTGTTTCCCCGCCTCTGATTCCCCGCCTCTGATTCCCCATATCTGATTCCCCACCTATGATTTCCCAACGCTGATTCCCCGCCTCTGATTCGCCAGCTATGATTCCCCGCCTCTGATTCCCCGCGTCTGAATCCCTGCCTCTGATTCCCCGCCTCTGATACCCAATATCTGATTCCCCACCTCTGTTTCCCTGCCTCAGATTCCCCGCCTCTGTTTCCCCATATCTGATTCTCCGCCTCTGATTCCCCAACTCTGATTCCCCACCTCTGATTCCCCAGCTCTGATTCCCCGCCTCTGACTCCCCGCGTCTGATTCCCAGCCTTTGATTCCCCATGACTGATTTCCTGCCTCTGATTCCCCGCCCCTGATTCGCCATCTCTGATTCATCGCCTCTGATTCCCCATCTCTGATTCCCCACCTATGTTTCCCCGCCTCTGATTCCCCGCCTCTGATTCCCCATCTCTGATTCCCTGCCTCTTTTTCCCCACCTCTGATTCCCGGCCTCTGATTATCGGCCTCTGATTCCCGGCCTCTCATTCCCGGCCTCTCATTCCCCGCCTCTGATTCCCGGCCTCTGATTCCCCGCCTCTGATTCCCCGCCTCTGATTCCCTGCCTCTGATTCCCCATCTCTGATTCCGCACATCTGATTCCCTGCCTCTGATTCCCCGCCTCTGATTCCCCGCCTCTGATTCCCTGCCTCTGATTCCCAACCTCTGATTCCCCACCTCTGATTCCCCATATCTGATTCCCCGCCTCTGTTTCCCCGCCTCTGATTCCCCGCCTCTGTTTCCCCATATCTGATTCCCCGCCTCTGATTCCCCAACACTGATTCCCCGCCTCTGATTCCCCAGCTCTGATTCGCCGCCTCTGATTCCCTGTGTTTGATTCCCTGCCTCTGATTCCCCGCCTCTGCTTCCCCATCTCTGATTCAGCGCCTTTGATTCGCCACCTCTGATTCCCCATATGTGATTCCCGCCTCTGTTTCCCCGCCTCTGATTCCCCGCCTCTAATTCCCCATATCTCATTCCCAGCCTCTGATTCCCCATCTCTGATTCCCGGACTCTGATTCCCTACCTCTGATTCCCGGCCTCTTATTCCCGGCATCTGATTCCCGGCCTCTGATTCCCGGCCTCTGATTCCCCATCTCTGATTCCGCACATCTGATTCCCTGCCTCTGATTTCCCACCTCTGATTACCCATATCTGATTCCCCGCCTCTGTTTCCCCGCCTCTGATTCCCAGCCTCTGTTTCCCCACCTCTGATTCCCCGCCTCTGTTCCCCCATATCTAATTCCCCGCCTCTGATTCCCCAACTCTGATTCCCCGCTCTGATTCCCCAGCTCTGAATCCCCGCCTCTGATTCCCCGCATCTGATTCACTGCCTCTGAATCCCCACCTCTGATTCCCTGCCTCTGATTCACAACCTCTGATTCCCCTCCTCTGATTCCCCATATCTGATTCCCCGCCTCCGTTTCCCTGCCTTTGATTCCCCGCCTCTGTTTCCCCATATCTGATTCCCCGCCTCTGATACCCCAACTCTGATTCCCCGCCTCTGATTCCCCAGCTCTGATTCCCCGCCTCTGACTCCCCGCGTCTGATTCCCAGCCTATGATTCCCCATGTCTGATTTCCTGCCTATGATTCCCCGCCTCTGATTCGCCAGCTCTGATTCATCGCCTCTGATTCCCCACCTCTGATTCCCCATATCTGATTCCCCACCTATGTTTCCCCGCCTCTGATTCCCCGCCTCAGATTCCCCATCTCTGATTCCCGGACTCTGATTCCCCACCTCTGATTCCCCATCTCTGATTCCGCTCATCCAATTCCCTGCCTCTGATTCCCCGCCTCTGATTCCCCACCTCTGATTTCCCATATCTGATTCCCCGCCTCTGTTTCCCCGCCTCTGATTTTCTGCATCTGTTTCCTCATATCTGATTCCCCTCCTCTGATTCCCCAACACTGATTCCCCGCCTCTGATTCCCCAGCTCTGATTCACCACCTCTGATTCCCCGCGTCTGATTCCCCGCCTCTAATTCCCCATCTCTGATTCCCTATCACTGATTCCCCAATTCTGATTCCCCGCCTTTGATTCACTGCCTCTGATTAACAACCACTGATTCCCGACCTCTGATTCCCCATATCTGATTCCCCGCCTCTGTTTCCCCGCCTCTTATTCCCCGCCTCTGTTTCCCCATATCTGATTCCCGGCCTCTCATTCCCCAGCTCTGATTCCCCGCCTCTGATTCCCCATATCTGATTCCCCGCCGCTGATTCCCCAACTCCGATACCCCGCCTCTGATTCACCAGCTCTGATTCCCCGCCTCTGATTCCCCGCGTCTGATTCCCTGCCTCTGATTCCCCGCCTCTGATTCCCCATCTCTGATTCACCACCTCTGATCCCACGCCTCTGATTCCCCATGTCTGATTCCCCGCCTCTGTTTCCCTGCCTCTGATTCCACGCCTCTGATTCCCCATATCTGAATCCCCGCCTCTGATTCCCCAACTCTGATTCCCCGCCTGTGATTCGCCAGCTATGATTCCCGGCCTCTGATTCCCCGTGTCTGATTCCCTGCCTGTGATTCCCTGCCTCTGATTCCCCACCTCTGTTACCCCGCCTCTGATTCCCTGCCTCTGATTCCCCACTTCTGATTCCCCGCCTCTGATTCCCCACCTCTGTTTCCCCACCTCTGATTCCCCGCCTCTGTTTCCCTATATCTAATTCCCCGCCTCTGATTCCCCAACTCTGATTCCCCATCTCTGATTCACCACCTCTGATCCCCCGCCTCTGATTCCCCATGTCTGATTCCCCGCCTCTGTTTCCCTGCCTCTGATTCCCCGCCTCTGATTCCCCATATCTGAATCCCCGCCTCTGATTCCCCAACTCTGATTCCCCGCCTGTGATTCACCAGCTATGATTCCCGGCCTCTGATTCCCCGCGTCTGATTCCCAGCCTGTGATTCCCTGCCTCTGATTCCCCACCTCTGTTACCCCGCCTCTGATTCCCTGCCTCTGATTCCCCACTTCTGATTCCCCGCCTCTGATTCCCCACCTCTGTTTCCCCACCTCTGATTGCCCGACTCTGTTTCCCCATATCTAATTCCCCGCCTCTGATTCCCCAACTCTGATTCCCCGCTCTGATTCCCCAGCTCTGAATTCCCGCCTCTGATTCCCCACCTATGATTCCCCATATCTGATTCCCCGCCTCTGTTTCCCCGCCTCTGATTCCCCGCCTCTGATTCCCCATATCTGATTCCCCACCTATGATTTCCCAACGCTGATTCCCCGCCTCTGATTCGCTAGCTATGATTCCCCGCCTCTGATTCCCCGCGTCTGAATCCCTGCCTCTGATTCCCCGCCTCTGATTCCCAATATCTGATTCCCCGCCTCCGTTTCCCTGCCTCTGATTCCCCGCCTCTGTTTCCCCATATCTGATACTCCGCCTCTGATTCCCCAACTCTGATTCCCCGCCTCTGATTCCCCAGCTCTGATTCCCCGCATCTGACTCCCCGCGTCTGATTCCCAGCCTCTGATTCCCCATGTCTGATTTCCTGCCTCTGATTCCCCACCTCTGATTCGCCATCTCTGATTCATCGCCTCTGATTCCCCACCTCTGATTACCCATATCTGATTCCCCACCTATGTTTTCCCGCCTCTGATTCCCCGCCTCTGATTCCCCATCTCTGATTCCCGGACTCTGATTCCCCACCTCTGATTACCCATCTCTGATTCCGCACATCCGATTCCCTGCCTCTGATTCCCCGCCTCTGATGCCCCGCCTCTGATTCCATGCCTCTGATTCCCAACCTCTGATTCCCCACCTCTGATTCCCCATATCTGATTCCCTGCCTCTGTTTCCCCGCCTCTGATTCCCTGCCCCTGTTTCCTCATATCTGATTCCCAGCCTCTGATTCCCCAACACTGATTTCCCGCCTCTGATTCCACAGCTCTGATTCACCACCTCTAATTCCCCGCCTTTGATTCCCTGCCTCTGATTCCCAACCTCTGATTCCCGACCTCTGATTCCCCATATCTGATACCCCGCCTCTGTTTCCCTGCCTCTGATTCCCCGCCTCTGATGCCCCGCCTCTGATTCCATGCCTCTGATTCCCAACCTCTGATTCCCCACCTCTGATTCCCCATATCTGATTCCCCGCCTCTGTTTCCCCGCCTCTGATTCCCTGTCCCTGTTTCCTCATATCTGATTCCCCGCCTCTGATTCCCCAACACTGATTTCCCGCCTCTGATTCCCCAGCTCTGATTGCCTATCTCAGATTCCCCAATTCTGATTCCCCGCCTTTGATTCCCTGCCTCTGATTCCCAACCTCTGATTCCCGACCTCTGATTCCCCATATCTGATTCCCCGCCTCTGTTTCCCCGCCTCTTATTCCCAGCCTCTGTTTCCCCGCCTCTTATTCACCGCCTCTGTTTCCCCATATCTGATTCCCTGCCTTTCATTCCCCAGCTCTGATTCCCCGCCTCTGACTCCCCGCGTCTGATTCCCAGCCTCTGACTCCCCGCGTCTGATTCCCAGCCTCTGATTCCCCATGTCTGACTTCCTGCCTCTGATGCCCCGCCTCTGATTCCATGCCTCTGATTCCCAACCTCTGATTCCCCACCTCTGATTTCCCATATCTGATTCCCCTCCTCTGTTTCCCCGCCTTTGATTCCCTGCATCTGTTTCCTCATATCTGATTCCCCTCCTCTGATTCCCCAACACTGATTCCCCGCCTCTGATTCCCCAGCTCTGATTCACCACCACTGATTCCCCGCGTCTGATTCCCCGCCGCTGATTCTCCATCTCTGATTCCCTATCTCTGATTCCCCAATTCTGATTCCCCGCCTTTGATTCACTGCCTCTGATTAACAACCACTGATTCCCGACCTCTGATTCCCCATATCTGATTCCCCGCCTCTGTTTCCCCGCCTCTTATTCCCCGCCTCTGTTTCCCCATATCTGATTCCCGGACTCTCATTCCCCAGCTCTGATTCCCCGCCTCTGATTCCCCATATCTGATTCCCCGCCGCTGATTCCCCAACTCTGATACCCCGCCTCTGATTCCCCAGCTCTGATTCCCCGCCTCTGATTCCCCGCGTCTGATTCCCTGCCTCTGATTCCCCGCCTCTGATTCCCCATCTCTGATTCACCACCTCTGATCCCCCGCCTCTGATTCCCCATGTCTGATTCCCCGCCTCAGTATCTCTGCCTCTGATTCCCCGCCTCTGATTCCCCAACTCTGATTCCCCGCCTGTGATTCGCCAGCTATGATTCCCGGCCTCTGATTCCCCGCGTCTGATTCCCTGCCTGTGATTCCCTGCCTCTGATTCCCCACCTCTGTTACCCCGCCTCTGATTCCCTGCCTCTGATTCCCCACTTCTGATTCCCGCCTCTGATTCCCCACCTCTGTTTCCCCACCTCTGATTCCCCGCCTCTGTTTCCCCATATCTAATTCCCCGCCTCTGATTCCCCAACTCTGATTCCCCGCTCTGATTCCCCAGCCCTGAATTCCCGCCTCTGATTCCCCACCTATGATTCCCCATATCTGATTCCCCGCCTCTGTTTCCCCGCCTCTGATTCCCCGCCTCTGATTCCCCATATCTGATTCGCCATCTCTGATTCATCGCCTCTGATTCCCCACCTCTGATTCCCCATATCTGATTCCCCGCCTCTGTTTCCCCGCCTCTGATTCCCCGCCTCTGATTCCCCACCTATGATTTCCTAACTCTGATTCCCTGCCTCTGATTCTCCAGCTATGATTCCCCGCCTCTGATTCCCCGCGTCTGAATCCCTGCCTCTGATTCCCCACCTCTGATTCCCAATATCTGATTCCCCGCCTCCGTTTCCCTGCCTCTGATTCCCCGCCTCTGTTTCCCCATATCTGATTCTCCGCCTCTGATTCCCCAACTCTGATGCCCCGCCTCTGATTCCCCATCTCTGATTCCCCGCCTCTGACTCTCCGCGTCTTATTCCCAGCCTCTGATTCCCCATGTCTGATTTCCTGCCTCTGATTCCCCGCCTCTGATTCGCCATCTCTGATTCATCGCCTCTAATTCCCCACCTCTGATTCCCCATATCTGATTCCCCACCTATGTTTCCCCGCCTCTGATTCCCCGCCTCTGATTCCCCATCTCTGATTCCCGGACTCTGATTCCCCACCTCTGATTCCATATCTCTGATTCCGCACATCCGATTCCATGCCTCTGATTCCCCGCCTCTGATGCCCCGCCTCTGATTCCATGCCTCTGATTCCCAACCTCTGATTCCCCACCTCTGATTCCCCATATCTGATTCCCCGCCTCTGTTTCCCCGCCTCTGATTCCCTGCCCCTGTTTCCTCATATCTGATTCCCCGCCTCTGATTCCCCAACACTGATTTCCCGCCTCTGATTCCCCAGCTCTGTTGCACCACCTCTGATTCCCCGTGTCTGATTCCCCGCCTCTGATTCCCCATCTCTGATTCCCTATCTCTGATTCCGCAATTCAGATTCCCCGCCTTTGATTCCCTGCCTCTGATTCCCAACCTCTGATTCCCAACCTCTGATTCCCCATATCTGATTCCCCGCCTCTGTTTCCCGCCTCTTATTCCCCGCCTCTGTTTCCCCATATCTGATACCCTGCCTTTCATTCCCCAGCTCTGATTCCCCGCCTCTGACTCCCCGCGTCTGATTCCCAGCCTCTGATTCCCCATGTCTGATTTCCTGCCTCTGATTCCCCGCCTCTGATTCTCCATCTCTGATTCATCGCCTCTGATTCCCCACCTCTGATTCCCCATATCTGATTCCCCACCTATGTTTCCCCGCCTCTGATTCCCCGCCTCTGATTCCCCATTTCTGATTCTCGTACTCTGATTCCCCATCTCTGATTCCGCACATCCGATTCCCTGCCTCTGATTCCCCGCCTCTGATGCCCCGCCTCTGATTCCATGCCTCTGATTCCCAACCTCTGATTCCCCACCTCTGATTCCCCATATCTGATACCCGCCTCTGTTTCCCCGCCTCTGATTCCCCATATCTGATTCACGGCCTCTCATTCCCCAGCTCTGATTCTCCGCCTCGAATTCCCCATATCTGATTCCCCGCCGCTGATTCCCCAACTCTGATACCACGCCTCTGATTCCCCAGCTCTGATTCTCCGCCTCTGATTCCCAGCGTCTGATTCCCCGCCTCTGATTCCCAATATAAGATTCCCCGCCTCTGATTCCCCAACTCTGATTCCCCGCCTGTGATTCGCCAGCTATGATTCCCCGCCTCTGATTCCCCACCTCTGATTCCCCACCTATGATTCCCCATATCTGATTCCCCGCCTCTGATTCCCCAACTCTGATTCCCCGCCTGTGATTCGCCAGCTATGATTCCCCGCCTCTGATTCCCCGCGTCTGATTCCCTGCCTGTGATTCCCTGCCTCTGATTCCCCACCTCTGATTGCCCATCTCTGATTCACCACCTCTGATTCCCCACCTATGATTCCCCATATCTGATTCCCCGCCTCTGTTTCCCCGCCTCTGATTCCCCGCCTCTGATTCCCCACCTATGATTTCCTAACTCTGATTCCCTGCCTCTGATTCTCCAGCTATGATTCCCCGCCTCTGATTCCCCGCGTCTGAATCCCTGCCTCTGATTCCCCACCTCTGATTCCCAATATCTGATTCCCCGCCTCCGTTTCCCTGCCTCTGATTCCCGCCTCTGGTTCCCCATATCTGATTCTCCGCCTCTGATTCCCCAAATCTGATGCCCCGCCTCTGATTCCCCATCTCTGATTCCCCGCCTCTGACTCTCCGCGTCTTATTCCCAGCCTCTGATTCCCCATGTCTGATTTCCTGCCTCTGATTCCCCGCCTCTGATTCACCATCTCTGATTCATCGCCTCTAATTCCCCACCTCTGATTCCCCATATCTGATTCCCCACCTATGTTTCCCCGCCTCTGATTCCCCGCCTCTGATTCCCCATCTCTGATTCCCGGACTCTGATTCCCCACCTCTGATTCCATATCTCTGATTCCGCACATCCGATTCCATGCCTCTGATTCCACGCCTCTGATGCCCCGCCTCTGATTCCATGCCTCTGATTCCCAACCTCTGATTCCCCACCTCTGATACCCCATATCTGATTCCCCGCCTCTGTTTCCCCGCCTCTGATTCCCTGCCCCTGTTTCCTCATATCTGATTCCCCGCCTCTGATTCCCCAACACTGATTTCCCGCCTCTGATTCCCCAGCTCTGATGCACCACCTCTGATTCCCCGTGTCTGATTCCCCGCCTCTGATTCCCCATCTCTGATTCCCTATCTCTGATTCCGCAATTCTGATTCCCCGCCTTTGATTCGCTGCCTCTGATTCCCAACTTCTGATTCCCAACCTCTGATTCCCCATATCTGATTCCCCGCCTCTGTTTCCCGCCTCTTATTCCCCGCCTCTGTTTCCCCATATCTGATACCCTGCCTTTCATTCCCCAGCTCTGATTCCCCGCCTCTGACTCCCCGCGTCTGATTCCCAACCTCTGACTCCCCGCGTCTGATTCCCAACCTCTGATTCCCCACCTATGTTTCCCCGCCTCTGATTCCCCGCCTCTGATTCCCCATCTCTGATTCTCGTACTCTGATTCCCCATCTCTGATTCCGCACATCCGATTCCCTGCCTCTGATTCCCCGCCTCTGATGCCCCGCCTCTGATTCCATGCCTCTGATTCCCAACCTCTGATTCCCCACCTCTGATTCCCCATATCTGATACCCGCCTCTGTTTCCCCGCCTCTGATTCCCCATATCTGATTCACGGCCTCTCATTCCCCAGCTTTGATTCTCCGCCTCTGATTCCCCATATCAGATTCCCCGCCGCTGATTCCCCAACTCTGATACCACGCCTCTGATTCCCCAGCTCTGATTCTCCGCCTCTGATTCCCAGCGTCTGATTCCCTGCCTCTGATTCCCCGCCTCTGATTCCCCATCTCTGATTCACCACCTATGATCCCCCGCCTCTGATTCCCCATGTCTGAGTCCCCGCCTCTGTTTCCCTGCCTCTGATTCCCCGCCTCTGATTCCCAATATCAGATTCCCCGCCTCTGATTCCCCAACTCTGATTCCCCGCCTGTGATTCGCCAGCTATGATTCCCCGCCTCTGATTCCCCACCTCTGATTCCCCACCTATGATTTCCCAACACTGATTCCCCGCCTCTGATTCGCCTGCGATGATTCCCCGCCTCTGATTCCCCGCGTCTGAATCCCTGCCTCTGATTCCCCGCTTCTGATTCCCAATATCTGATTCCCCGCCTCCGTTTCCCTGCCTCTGATTCCCCGCCTCTGTTTCCCCATATCTGATTCCCCGCCTCTGATTCCTCAACTCTGACTCCCCGCGTCTGATTCCCAGCCTCTGATTCCCCATGTCTGATTTCCTGCCTCTGATTCCCCGACTCTGATTCGCCATCTCTGATTCATCGCCTCTGATTCCCCACCTCTGATTCCCCATATCTGATTCCCCACCTATGTTTCCCAGCCTCTGATTCCCCACCTCTGATTCCCCATCTCTGATTCCCGGACTCTGATTCCCACCTCTGATTCCCCATCACTGATTCCGCACATCCGATTCCCTGCCTCTGATTCCCCGCCTCTGATGCCCCGCCACTGATTTCATGCCTCTGATTCCCAAACTCTGATTCCCCACCTCTGATTCCCCATATCTGATTCCCCGCCTCTGTTTCCCCCCTCTGATTCCCTGCCTCTGTTTCCTCATATCTGATTCCCCGCCTCTGATTCCCCAACACTGATTTCCCGCCCCTGATTCCCCAGCTCTGATTCACCACCTCTGATTCCCCGCGTCTGATTCCCCGCCTCTGATTCCCCATCTCTGATTCCCTATCTCTGATTCCCCAATTCTGATTCCCCGCCTTTGATAACCTGCCTCTGATTCCCAACCTCTGATTCCCGACCTCTGATTCCCCATATCTGATTCCCCGCCTCTGTTTCCCCGCCTCTTATTCCCCACCTCTGTTTCCCCATATCTGATTCCCTGCCTCTCATTCCCCAGCTCTGATTCACCACCTCTGATTCCCCGCGTCTGATTCCCCGCGTCTGATTCCCCATCTCTGATTCCCTATCTCTGATTCCCCAATTCTGATTCCCCGCCTTTGATTCCCTGCCTCTGATTCCCAACCTCTGATTCCCGACCTCTGATTCCCCATATCTGATTCCCTGCCACTGTTTCCCCGCCTCTTATTCCCCGCCTCTGTTTCCCCATATCTGATTCCCTGACTCTCATTCCACATCTCTGATTCCCCGCCTCTGATTCCCCAGCTCTGATTCCCCATGTCTGACTCCCCGCGTCTGATTCCCAGCCTCTGATTCCCCATGTTTGAATTCCTGCCTCTGATTCCCCACCTCTGATTCCCCATCTCTGATTCCCGGACTCTGATTCCCACCTCTGATTCCCCATCTCTGATTCCGCACATCCGATTCCCTGCCTCTGATTCCCCGCCTCTGATGCCCCGCCACTGATTTCATGCCTCTGATTCCCAAACTCTGATTCCCCACCTCTGATTCCCCATATCTGATTCCCCGCCTCTGTTTCCCCCCTCTGATTCCCTGCCTCTGTTTCCTCATATCTGATTCCCCGCCTCTGATTCCCCAACACTGACTTCCCGCCCCTGATTCCCCAGCTCTGATTCACCACCTCTGATTCCCCGCGTCTGATTCCCCGCCTCTGATTCCCCATCTCTGATTCCCTATCTCTGATTCCCCAATTCTGATTCCCCGCCTTTGATAACCTGCCTCTGATTCCCAACCTCTGATTCCCGACCTCTGATTCCCCATATCTGATTCCCCGCCTCTGTTTCCCCGCCTCATATTCCCCACCTCTGTTTCCCCATATCTGATTCCCTGCCTCTCATTCCCCAGCACTGATTCACCACCTCTGATTCCCCGCGTCTGATTCCCCGCGTCTGATTCCCCATCTCTGATTCCCTATCTCTGATTCCCCAATTCTGATTCCCCGCCTTTGATTCCCTGCCTCTGATTCCCAACCTCTGATTCCCGACCTCTGATTCCCCATATCTGATTCCCTGCCACTGTTTCCCCGCCTCTTATTCCCCGCCTCTGTTTCCCCATATCTGATTCCCTGCCTCTCATTCCCCAGCTCTGATTCCCCGCCTCTGATTCCCCAGCTCTGATTCCCCGCCTCTGACTCCCCGCGTCTGATTCCCAGCCTCTGATTCCCCATGTTTGATTTCCTGCCTCTGATTCCCCGCCTCTGATTCGCCATCTCTGATTCATCGCCTCTGATTCCCCACCTCTGATTCCCCATATCTGATTCCCCACCTATGTTTCCCCGCCTCTGATTCCCCGCCTCTGATTCCCCATCTCTGATTCCCGGACTCTGATTCCCCACCTCTGATTACCCATCTCTGATTCCGCACATCCGATTCCCTGCCTCTGATTCCCCGCCTCTGATGCCCCGCCTCTGATTCCATGCCTCTGATTCCCAACCTCTGATTCCCCACCTCTGATTCCCCATATCTGATTCCCCGCCTCTGATTCCCCGCCTCTGATTCACTGCCTCTGTTTCCTCATACCTGCTTTCCCGCCTCTGATTCCCCAGCACTGATTCCCCGCCTCTGATTCCCCAGCTCTGATTCACCACCTCTGATTCCCCGCGTCTGATTCCCCGCCTCTAATTCCCCATATCTGATTCCCCGCCGCTGATTCCCCAACTTTGATACCCCGCCTCTGATTCCCCAGCTCTGATTCCCCGCCTATGATTCCCCGCGTCTGATTCCCTGCCTCTGATTCCCCGCCTATCATTCCCCATCTCTGATTCCCCGCCTCTGATTCCCCATATCTGATTCCCCGCCGCTGATTCCCCAACTTTGATACCCCGCCTCTGATTCCCCAGCTCTGATTCCCCGCCTATGATTCCCCGCGTCTGATTCCCTGCCTCTGATTCCCCGCCTCTGATTCCCCATCTCTGATTCACCACCTCTGATCCCCCGCCTCTGATTACCCATGTCTGATTCCCCGCCTCTGTTTCCCCGCCTCTGAATCCCCGCCTCTGATTCCCCATATCTGATTCCCTGCCTCTGATTCCCCAACTCTGATTCCCCGCCTGTGATTCGCCAGCTATGATTCCCCGCCTCTGATTCCCCGCATCTGATTCCTTGCCTGTGATTCCCTGCCTCTGATTCCCCACCTCTGTTACCCCGCCTCTAATTCCCCGCCTCCGATTCCCCATATATGATTCCACTCCTCTCATTCCCCAACTCTGATTCCCCGCCTCTGATTCCCCATCTCAGATTCCCTGCCTCTGATTCCCCGCGTCTGATTCCCTGCCTCTGATTCCCCATCTCTGATTCACCTCCTTTGATTCGCCACCTCTAATTCCCCACCTCTGATTCCCGGCCTCTCATTCCCGGCATCTGATTCCCGGCCTCTGCTTTCCAGCCTCTGATTCCCCGCTTCTGATTCTGATTCCCTGCCTCTGATTCCCCATCTCTGATTCCACACATCTGATTCCCTGCCTCTGATTCCCCACTTCTGATTCCCCGCCTCTGATTCCCCACCTCTGTTTCCCCACCTCTGATTCCCCGCCTCTGTTTCCCCATATCTAATTCCCCGCCTCTGATTCCCCAACTCTGATTCCCCGCTCTGATTCCACAGCTCTGAATTCCAGCCTCTGATTCCCCACATCTGATTCCCTGCCTCTGAATCCCCACCTCTGATTCCCAACCTCTGATTCCCCTCCTCTGATTCCCCATATCTGATTTCCCTCCTCTGTTTCCCTGCCTCTGATTCCCCGCCTCTGTTACCCCATATCTGATTCCCCGCCTCTGATTCCCCGCCTCTGATTCTGCACATCTGATTCCCTGCCTCTTATTCCCCACCTCTGATTCCCGGCCTCTGATTCCCGGCCTCTCATTCCCGGCCTCTCATTCCCCGCCTCTGATTCCCGGCCTCAGATTCCCCGCCTCTGATTCCCTGCCTGTGATTCCCCATCTCTGATTCCGCACATCTGATTCCATGCCTCTAATTCCCCGCCTCTGATTCCCCGCCTCTGATTCCCTGCCTCTGATTCCCAACCTCTGATTCGCCACCTATGATTCCCCATATCTGATTCCCCGCCTCTGTTTCCCCGCCTCTGATTCCGGGCCTCTGTTTCCCCCTATCTGATGCCCCGCCTCTGATTCCCCAACTCTGATTCCCCGCCTCTGATTCCCCAGCTCTGAATCCCCGCCTCTGATTCCCCGTGTTTGATTCACTGCCTCTGATTCCCCGCCTCTGCTTCCCCATCTCTGATCCACCGCCTTTGATTCGCCACCTCTGATTCCCCATATGTGATTCCCCGCCTCTGTTTCCCCGCCTCTGATTCCCCGCCTCTGATTCCCCATATCTCATTCCCAGCCTCTGATTCCCCACCTCTGATTCCCGGCCTCTTATTCCCGACATCTGATTCCCGGCCTCTGATTCCCGGCCTCTGATTCCCCGCTTCTGATTCTGATTCCCTGCCTCTGATTCCCCATCTCTGATTCCGCACATCTGATTCCCTGCCTCTGATTTCCCACCTCTGATTACCCATATCTGATTCCCCGCCTCTGTTTCCCCGCCGCTGATTCCCCGCCTCTGTTTCCCCGCCTCTGATTCCCCTCCTCTGTTTCCCCATATCTAATTCCCCGCCTCTGATACCCCAACTCTGATTCCCCGCTCTGATTCCCCAGCTCTGAATCCCCGACTCTGATTCCCCGCATCTGATTCACTGCCTCTGAATCCCCACCTCTGATTCCCTGCCTCTGATTCCCAACCTCTGATTCCCCTCCTCTGATTCCCCATATCTGATTCCCCGCCTCCGTTTCCCTGCCTCTGATTCCCCGCCTCTGTTTCCCCATATCTGATTCCCCGCCTCTGATACCCCAACTCTGATTACCCGCCTCTGATTCCCCAGCTCTGATTCCCCGCCTCTGACTCCCCGCGTCTGATTCCAAGCCTCTGATTCCCCATGTCTGATTTCCTGCCTCTGATTCCCCGCCTCTGATTCCCCGCCTCTGATTCCCCATCTCTGATTCCCGGACTCTGATTCCCCACCTCTGATTCCCCATCTCTGATTCCACACATCCGATTCCCTGCCTCTGATTCCCCGCCTCTGATGACCCGCCTCTGATTCCATTCCTCTGATTCCCAACCTCTGATTCCCCACCTCTGATTCCCCATATCTGATTCCCCGCCTCTGTTTCCCCGCCTCTGATTCCCTGCCTCTGTTTCCTCATACCTGATTCCCCGCCTCTGATTCCCCAACACTGATTCCCCGCCTCTGATTCCCCAGCTCTGATTCACCACCTCTAATTCCCCGCGTCTGATTCCCCGCTTCTGATTCTGATTCCCTGCCTCTGATTCCCCATCTCTGATTCCGCACATCTGATTCCCTGCCTCTGATTTCCCACCTCTGATTACCCATATCTGATTCCCCGCCTCTGTTTCCCCGCCGCTGATTCCCCGCCTCTGTTTCCCCGCCTCTGATTCGCCTCCTCTGTTTCCCCATATCTAATTCCCCGCCTCTGATACCCCAACTCTGATTCCCCGCTCTGATTCCCCAGCTCTGAATCCCCGACTCTGATTCCCCGCATCTGATTCACTGCCTCTGAATCCCCACCTCTGATTCCCTGCCTCTGATTCCCAACCTCTGATTCCCCTCCTCTGATTCCCCATATCTGATTCCCCGCCTCCGTTTCCCTGCCTCTGATTCCCCGCCTCTGTTTCCCCATATCTGATTCCCCGCCTCTGATACCCCAACTCTGATTCCCCGCCTCTGATTCCCCAGCTCTGATTCCCCGCCTCTGACTCCCCGCGTCTGATTCCCAGCCTCTGATTCCCCATGTCTGATTTCCTGCCTCTGATTCCCCGCCTCTGATTCCCCGCCTCTGATTCCCCATCTCTGATTCCCGGACTCTGATTCCCCACCTCTGATTCCCCATCTCTGATTCCACACATCCGATTCCCTGCCTCTGATTCCCCGCCTCTGATGACCCGCCTCTGATTCCATTCCTCTGATTCCCAACCTCTGATTCCCCACCTCTGATTCCCCATATCTGATTCCCCGCCTCTGTTTCCCCGCCTCTGATTCCCTGCCTCTGTTTCCTCATACCTGATTCCCCGCCTCTGATTCCCCAACACTGATTCCCCGCCTCTGATTCCCAAACTCTGATTCCCCACCTCTGATTCCCCATATCTGATTCCCCGCCTCTGTTTCCCCCCTCTGATTCCCTGCCTCTGTTTCCTCATATCTGATTCCCCGCCTCTGATTCCCCAACACTGATTTCCCGCCCCTGATTCCCCAGCTCTGATTCACCACCTCTGATTCCCCGCGTCTGATTCCCCGCCTCTGATTCCCCATCTCTGATTCCCTATCTCTGATTCCCCAATTCTGATTCCCCGCCTTTGATAACCTGCCTCTGATTCCCAACCTCTGATTCCCGACCTCTGATTCCCCATATCTGATTCCCCGCCTCTGTTTCCCCGCCTCTTATTCCCCACCTCTGTTTCCCCATATCTGATTCCCTGCCTCTCATTCCCCAGCTCTGATTCACCACCTCTGATTCCCCGCGTCCGATTCCCCGCGTCTGATTCCCCATCTCTGATTCCCTATCTCTGATTCCCCAATTCTGATTCCCCGCCTTTGATTCCCTGCCTCTGATTCCCAACCTCTGATTCCCGACCTCTGATTCCCCATATCTGATTCCCTGCCACTGTTTCCCCGCCTCTTATTCCCCGCCTCTGTTTCCCCATATCTGATTCCCTGACTCTCATTCCACATCTCTGATTCCCCGCCTCTGATTCCCCAGCTCTGATTCCCCATGTCTGACTCCCCGCGTCTGATTCCCAGCCTCTGATTCCCCATGTTTGATTTCCTGCCTCTGATTCCCCACCTCTGATTCCCCATCTCTGATTCCCGGACTCTGATTCCCACCTCTGATTCCCCATCTCTGATTCCGCACATCCGATTCCCTGCCTCTGATTCCCCGCCTCTGATGCCCCGCCACTGATTTCATGCCTCTGATTCCCAAACTCTGATTCCCCACCTCTGATTCCCCATATCTGATTCCCCGCCTCTGTTTCCCCCCTCTGATTCCCTGCCTCTGTTTCCTCATATCTGATTCCCCGCCTCTGATTCCCCAACACTGATTTCCCGCCCCTGATTCCCCAGCTCTGATTCACCACCTCTGATTCCCCGCGTCTGATTCCCCGCCTCTGATTCCCCATCTCTGATTCCCTATCTCTGATTCCCCAATTCTGATTCCCCGCCTTTGATAACCTGCCTCTGATTCCCAACCTCTGATTCCCGACCTCTGATTCCCCATATCTGATTCCCCGCCTCTGTTTCCCCGCCTCTTATTCCCCACCTCTGTTTCCCCATATCTGATTCCCTGCCTCTCATTCCCCAGCACTGATTCACCACCTCTGATTCCCCGCGTCTGATTCCCCGCGTCTGATTCCCCATCTCTGATTCCCTATCTCTGATTCCCCAATTCTGATTCCCCGCCTTTGATTCCCTGCCTCTGATTCCCAACCTCTGATTCCCGACCTCTGATTCCCCATATCTGATTCCCTGCCACTGTTTCCCCGCCTCTTATTCCCCGCCTCTGTTTCCCCATATCTGATTCCCTGCCTCTCATTCCCCAGCTCTGATTCCCCGCCTCTGATTCCCCAGCTCTGATTCCCCGCCTCTGACTCCCCGCGTCTGATTCCCAGCCTCTGATTCCCCATGTTTGATTTCCTGCCTCTGATTCCCCGCCTCTGATTCGCCATCTCTGATTCATCGCCTCTGATTCCCCACCTCTGATTCCCCATATCTGATTCCCCACCTATGTTTCCCCGCCTCTGATTCCCCGCCTCTGATTCCCCATCTCTGATTCCCGGACTCTGATTCCCCACCTCTGATTCCCCATCTCTGATTCCGCACATCCGATTCCCTGCCTCTGATTCCCCGCCTCTGATGCCCCGCCTCTGATTCCATGCCTCTGATTCCCAACCTCTGATTCCCCACCTCTGATTCCCCATATCTGATTCCCCGCCTCTGTTTCCCCGCCTCTGATTCCCTGCCTCTGTTTCCTCATACCTGCTTTCCCGCCTCTGATTCCCCAGCACTGATTCCCCGCCTCTGATTCCCCAGCTCTGATTCACCACCTCTGATTCCCCGCGTCTGATTCCCCGCCTCTAATTCCCCATATCTGATTCCCCGCCGCTGATTCCCCAACTTTGATACCCCGCCTCTGATTCCCCAGCTCTGATTCCCCGCCTATGATTCCCCGCGTCTGATTCCCTGCCTCTGATTCCCCGCCTATCATTCCCCATCTCTGATTCCCCGCCTCTGATTCCCCATATCTGATTCCCCGCCGCTGATTCCCCAACTTTGATACCCCGCCTCTGATTCCCCAGCTCTGATTCCCCGCCTATGATTCCCCGCGTCTGATTCCCTGCCTCTGATTCCCCGCCTCTGATTCCCCATCTCTGATTCACCACCTCTGATCCCCCGCCTCTGATTACCCATGTCTGATTCCCCGCCTCCGTTTCCCCGCCTCTGAATCCCCGCCTCTGATTCCCCATATCTGATTCCCTGCCTCTGATTCCCCAACTCTGATTCCCCGCCTGTGATTCGCCAGTTATGATTCCCCGCCTCTGATTCCCCGCATCTGATTCCTTGCCTGTGATTCCCTGCCTCTGATTCCCCACCTCTGTTACCCCGCCTCTAATTCCCCGCCTCCGATTCCCCATATATGATTCCACTCCTCTCATTCCCCAACTCTGATTCCCCGCCTCTGATTCCCCATCTCAGATTCCCTGCCTCTGATTCCCCACGTCTGATTCCCTGCCTCTGATTCCCCATCTCTGATTCACCTCCTTTGATTCGCCACCTCTAATTCCCCACCTCTGATTCCCGGCCTCTCATTCCCGGCATCTGATTCCCGGCCTCTGCTTTCCAGCCTCTGATTCCCCGCTTCTGATTCTGATTCCCTGCCTCTGATTCCCCATCTCTGATTCCACACATCTGATTCCCTGCCTCTGATTCCCCACTTCTGATTCCCCGCCTCTGATTCCCCACCTCTGTTTCCCCACCTCTGATTCCCCGCCTCTGTTTCCCCATATCTAATTCCCCGCCTCTGATTCCCCAACTCTGATTCCCCGCTCTGATTCCACAGCTCTGAATTCCAGCCTCTGATTCCCCACATCTGATTCCCTGCCTCTGAATCCCCACCTCTGATTCCCAACCTCTGATTCCCCTCCTCTGATTCCCCATATCTGATTTCCCTCCTCTGTTTCCCTGCCTCTGATTCCCCGCCTCTGTTACCCCATATCTGATTCCCCGCCTCTGATTCCCCGCCTCTGATTCTGCACATCTGATTCCCTGCCTCTTATTCCCCACCTCTGATTCCCGGCCTCTGATTCCCGGCCTCTCATTCCCGGCCTCTCATTCCCCGCCTCTGATTCCCGGCCTCAGATTCCCCGCCTCTGATTCCCTGCCTGTGATTCCCCATCTCTGATTCCGCACATCTGATTCCATGCCTCTAATTCCCCGCCTCTGATTCCCCGCCTCTGATTCCCTGCCTCTGATTCCCAACCTCTGATTCGCCACCTATGATTCCCCATATCTGATTCCCCGCCTCTGTTTCCCCGCCTCTGATTCCGGGCCTCTGTTTCCCCCTATCTGATGCCCCGCCTCTGATTCCCCAACTCTGATTCCCCGCCTCTGATTCCCCAGCTCTGAATCCCCGCCTCTGATTCCCCGTGTTTGATTCACTGCCTCTGATTCCCCGCCTCTGCTTCCCCATCTCTGATCCACCGCCTTTGATTCGCCACCTCTGATTCCCCATATGTGATTCCCCGCCTCTGTTTCCCCGCCTCTGATTCCCCGCCTCTGATTCCCCATATCTCATTCCCAGCCTCTGATTCCCCACCTCTGATTCCCGGCCTCTTATTCCCGACATCTGATTCCCGGCCTCTGATTCCCGGCCTCTGATTCCCCGCTTCTGATTCTGATTCCCTGCCTCTGATTCCCCATCTCTGATTCCGCACATCTGATTCCCTGCCTCTGATTTCCCACCTCTGATTACCCATATCTGATTCCCCGCCTCTGTTTCCCCGCCGCTGATTCCCCGCCTCTGTTTCCCCGCCTCTGATTCCCCTCCTCTGTTTCCCCATATCTAATTCCCCGCCTCTGATACCCCAACTCTGATTCCCCGCTCTGATTCCCCAGCTCTGAATCCCCGACTCTGATTCCCCGCATCTGATTCACTGCCTCTGAATCCCCACCTCTGATTCCCTGCCTCTGATTCCCAACCTCTGATTCCCCTCCTCTGATTCCCCATATCTGATTCCCCGCCTCCGTTTCCCTGCCTCTGATTCCCCGCCTCTGTTTCCCCATATCTGATTCCCCGCCTCTGATACCCCAACTCTGATTCCCCGCCTCTGATTCCCCAGCTCTGATTCCCCGCCTCTGACTCCCCGCGTCTGATTCCCAGCCTCTGATTCCCCATGTCTGATTTCCTGCCTCTGATTCCCCGCCTCTGATTCCCCGCCTCTGATTCCCCATCTCTGATTCCCGGACTCTGATTCCCCACCTCTGATTCCCCATCTCTGATTACACACATACGATTCCCTGCCTCTGATTCCCCGCCTCTGATGACCCGCCTCTGATTCCATTCCTCTGATTCCCAACCTCTGATTCCCCACCTCTGATTCCCCATATCTGATTCCCCGCCTCTGTTTCCCCGCCTCTGATTCCCTGCCTCTGTTTCCTCATACCTGATTCCCCGCCTCTGATTCCCCAACACTGATTCCCCGCCTCTGATTCCCCAGCTCTGATTCACCACCTCTGATTCCCCGCGTCTGATTCCCCGCATCTGATTACCCATCTCTGATTCCCTATCTCTGATTCCCCAATTCTGATTCCCCACCTTTGATTCCCTGCCTCTGATTCCCAACTTCTGATTCCCGACCTCTGATTCCCCATATCTGATACCCCGCCTCTGTTTCCCCGCCTCTTATTCACCGCCTCTGATTCCCCATATCTGATTCCAGGCCTCTCATTCCCCAGCTCTGATTCCCCGCCTCTGATTCCCCATATCTGATTCCCCGCCGCTGATTCCCCAACTCTGATACCCCGCCTCTGATTCCCCAGCTCTGATTCCCCACCTCTGATTCCCCGCGTCTGATTCCCTGCCTCTGATTCGCCGCCTCTGATTCCCCATCTCTGATTCACCACTTCTGATCCCCCGCCTCTGATTACCCATGTCTGATTCCCCGCCTCTGTTTCCCCGCCTCTGAATCCCCGCCTCTGATTCCCCATATCTGATTCCCCGCCTCTGATTACCCAACTCTGATTCCCCGCCTGTGATTCGCCAGCTATGATTCCCCGCCTCTGATTCCCCGCGTCTGATTCCCTGCCTGTGATTCCCTGCGTCTGATTCCCCACCTCTGTTACCCCGCCTCTGATTCCCCGCCTCTGATTCCCCATATCTGATTCCCCTCCTCTGATTCCCCAACTCTGATTCCCTGCCTCTGATTCCCCAATTCTGATTCCCTGCCTCTGATTCCCCGCATCTGATTCTCCGCCTCTGATTCCCCATCTCTGATTCACCGCCTTTGATTCGCCACCTCTGATTCCCCATCTCTGATTCCCGGACTAAGATTCCCCACCTCTGATTCCCGGCCTCTTATTCCCGGCATCAGATTCCCGGCCTCTGATTCCCAGCCTCTGATTCCCCGCTTCTGATTCTGATTCCCTGCCTCTGATTCCCCATCTCTGATTCCACACATCTGATTCCCTGCCTCTGATTCCCCACTTCTGATTCCAAGCCTCTGATTCCCCACCTCTGTTTCCCCACCTCTGATTCCCCGCCTCTGTTTCCCCATATCTAATTCCCCGCCTCTGATTCCCCAACTCTGATTCCCCGCTCTGATTCCCCAGCTCTGATTTCCCGCCTCTGATTCCCCGCATCTGATTCCCTGCCTCTGAATCCCCACCTCTGATTCCCTGCCTCTGATTCCCAACCTCTGATTCCCCTCCTCTGATTCCCCATATCTGATTCCCCTCCTCTGTTTCCCTGCCTCTGATTCCCCGCATCTGTTACCCCATATCTGATTCCCCGCCTCTGATTCCCCAACTCTGATTCTGCACATCTGATTCCCTGCCTCTTTTTCCCCACCTCTGATTCCCGGCCTCTGATTATCGGCCTCTGATTCCCGGCCTCTGATTCCCGGCCTCTCATTCCCCACCTCTGATTCCCGGCCTCTGATTCCCCGCCTCTGATTCCCCGCCTCTGATTCCCTGCCTCTGATTCCCCATCTCTGATTCCGCACATCTGATTCCCTGCCTCTGATTCCCCGCCTCTGATTCCCCGCCTCTGATTCCCTGCCTCTGATTCCCAACCTCTGATTCCCCACCTCTGATTCCCCATATCTGATTCCCCGCCTCTGTTTCCCCGCCTCTTATTCCCCGCCTCTGTTTCCCCATATCTGATTCCCCGCCTCTGATTCCCCAACACTGATTCCCCGCCTCTGATTCCCCAGCTCTGATTCCCCGCCTCTGATTCCCTGTGTTTGATTCCCTGCCTCTGATTCCCCGCCTCTGCTTCCCCATCTCTGATTCAGCGCCTTTGATTCGCCACCTCTGATTCCCCATATGTGATTCCCCGCCTCTGTTTCCCCGCCTCTGATTCCCCGCCTCTGATTCCCCATATCTCATTCCCAGCCTCTGATTCCCCATCTCTGATACCCGGACTCTGATTCCCTACCTCTGATTCCCGGACTCTTATTCCCGGCATCTGATTCACTGCCTCTGAATCCCCACCTCTGATTCCCTGCCTCTGATTCACAACCTCTGATTCCCCTCCTCTGATTCCCCATATCTGATTCCCCGCCTCCGTTTCCCTGCCTCTGATTCCCCGCCTCTGTTTCCCCATATCTGATTCCCCGCCTCTGATACCCCAACTCTGATTCCCCGCCTCTGATTCCCCAGCTCTGATTCCCCGCCTCTGACTCCCCGCGTCTGATTCCCAGCCTCTGATTCCCCATGTCTGATTTCCTGCCTATGATTCCCCGCCTCTGATTCGCCAGCTCTGATTCATCGCCTCTGATTCCCCACCTCTGATTCCCCATATCTGATTCCCCACCTATGTTTCCCCGCCTCTGATTCCCCGCCTCAGATTCCCCATCTCTGATTCCCGGACTCTGATTCCCCACCTCTGATTCCCCATCTCTGATTCCGCTCATCCAATTCCCTGCCTCTGATTCCCCGCCTCTGATTCCCCAGCTCTGATTTCCCATATCTGATTCCCCGCCTCTGTTTCCCCGTCTCTGATTCCCTGCATCTGTTTCCTCATATCTGATTCCCCTCCTCTGATTCCCCAACACTGATTCCCCGCCTCTGATTCCCCAGCTCTGATTCACCACCTCTGATTCCCCGCCTCTGATTCCCCGCCTCTAATTCCCCATCTCTGATTCCCTATCACTGATTCCCCAATTCTGATTCCCCGCCTTTGATTCACTGCCTCTGATTAACAACCACTGATTCCCGACCTCTGATTCCCCATATCTGATTCCCCGCCTCTGTTTCCCCGCCTCTTATTCCCCGCCTCTGTTTCCCCATATCTGATTCCCGGCCTCTCATTCCCCAGCTCTGATTCCCCGCCTCTGATTCCCCATATCTCATTCCCCGCCGCTGATTCCCCAACTCTGATACCCCGCCTCTGATTCACCAGCTCTGATTCCCCGCCTCTGATTCCCCGCGTCTGATTCCCTGCCTCTGATTCCCCGCCTCTGATTCCCCATCTCTGATTCACCACCTCTGATCCCCCGCCTCTGATTCCCCATGTCTGATTCCCCGCCTCTGTTTCCCTGCCTCTGATTCCCCGCCTCTGATTCCCCATATCTGAATCCCCGCCTCTGATTCCCCAACTCTGATTCCCCGCCTGTGATTCGCCAGCTATGATTCCCGGCCTCTGATTCCCCGCATCTGATTTCCTGCCTGTGATTCCCTGCCTCTGATTCCCCACCTCTGTTACCTCGCCTCTGATTCCCTGCCTCTGATTCCCCACTTCTGATTCCCCGCCTCTGATTCCCCACCTCTGTTTCCCCACCTCTGATTCCCCGCCTCTGTTTCCCCATATCTAATTCCCCGCCTCTGATTCCCCAACTCTGATTCCCCGCTCTGATTCCCCAGCTCTGAATTCCCGCCTCTGATTCCCCACCTATGATTCCCCATATCTGATTCCCCGCCTCTGTTTCCCCGCCTCTGATTCCCCGCCTCTGATTCCCCATATCTGATTCCCCACCTATGATTTCCCAACGCTGATTCCCCGCCTCTGATTCGCTAGCTATGATTCCCCGCCTCTGATTCCCCGCGTCTGAATCCCTGCCTCTGATTCCCCGCCTCTGATTCCCAATATCTGATTCCCCGCCTCCGTTTCCCTGCCTCTGATTCCCCGCCTCTGTTTCCCCATCTCTGATACTCCGCCTCTGATTCCCCAACTCTGATTCCCCGCCTCTGATTCCCCAGCTCTGATTCCCCGCATCTGACTCCCCGCGTCTGATTCCCAGCCTCTGATTCCCCATGTCTGATTTCCTGCCTCTGATTCCCCACCTCTGATTCGCCATCTCTGATTCATCGCCTCTGATTCCCCACCTCTGATTACCCATATCTGATTCCCCACCTATGTTTCCCCGCCTCTGATTCCCCGCCTCTGATTCCCCATCTCTGATTCCCGGACTCTGATTCCCCACCTCTGATTCCCCATCTCTGATTCCGCACATCCGATTCCCTGCCTCTGATTCCCCGCCTCTGATGCCCCGCCTCTGATTCCATGCCTCTGATTCCCAACCTCTGATTCCCCACCTCTGATTCCCCATATCTGATTCCCTGCCTCTGTTTCCCCGCCTCTGATTCCCTGCCCCTGTTTCCTCATATCTGATTCCCAGCCTCTGATTCCCCAACACTGATTTCCCGCCTCTGATTCCGTAGCTCTGATTCACCACCTCTAATTCCCCGCCTTTGATTCCCTGCCTCTGATTCCCAACCTCTGATTCCCGACCTCTGATTCCCCATATCTGATACCCCGCCTCTGTTTCCCCGCCTCTTATTCCCCGCCTCTGTTTCCCCATATCTGATTCCCTGCCTTTCATTCCCCAGCTCTGATTCCCCGCCTCTGACTCCCCGCGTCTGATTCCCAGCCTCTGATTCCCCATGTCTGATTTCCTGCCTCTGATTCCCCGCCTCTGATTTGCATCTCTGATTCATCGCCTCTGATTCCCCACCTCTGATTCCCCATATCTGATTCCCCACCTATGTTTCCCCGCCTCTGATTCCCCGCCTCTGATTCCCCATCTCTGATTCCCTGACTCTGATTCTCCACCTCTGATTCCCCATCTCTGATTCCGCACATCCGATTCCCTGCCTCTGATTCCCCGCCTCTGATGCCCCGCCTCTGATTCCATGCCTCTGATTCCCAACCTCTGATTCCCCACCTCTGATTCCCCATATCTGATTCCCCGCCTCTGTTTCCCCGCCTCTGATTCCCTGTCCCTGTTTCCTCATATCTGATTCCCCGCCTCTGATTCCCCAACACTGATTTCCCGCCTCTGATTCCCCAGCTCTGATTGCCTATCTCAGATTCCCCAATTCTGATTCCCCGCCTTTGATTCCCTGCCTCTGATTCCCAACCTCTGATTACCGACCTCTGATTCCCCATATCTGATTCCCCGCCTCTGTTTCCCCGCCTCTTAGTCCCCGCCTCTGTTTCCCCGCCTCTTATTCACCGCCTCTGTTTCCCCATATCTGATTCCCTGCCTTTCATTCCCCAGCTCTGATTCCCCGCCTCTGACTCCCCGCGTCTGATTCCCAGCCTCTGATTCCCCATGTCTGACTTCCTGCCTCTGATTCCCCGCCTCGATTCGCCATCTCTGATTCATCGCCTCTGATTCCCCACCTCTGATTCCCCATATCTGATTCCCCACCTATGTTTCCCCGCCTCTGATTCCCCGCCTCTGATTCCCCATCTCTGATTCCCGAACTCTGATTCCCCACCTCTGATTCCCTGCCTCTGATTCCCAACCTCTGATTCCCCTCCTCTGATTCCCCATATCTGATTCCCCGCCTCCGTTTCCCTGCCTCTGAATCCCCGCCTCTGTTTACCCATATCTGATTCCCCGCCTCTGATACCCCAACTCTGATTCCCCGCATCTGATTCCCCAGCTCTGATTCCCCGCCTCTGACTCCCCGCGTCTGATTCCCAGCCTCTGATTCCCCATGTCTGATTTCCTGCCTCTGATTCCCCGCCTCTGATTCCCCGCCTCTGATTCCCCATCTCTGATTCCCGGACTCTGATTCCCCACCTCTGATTCCCCATCTCTGATTCCGCACATCCGATTCCCTGCCTCTGATTCCCCGCCTCTGATGCCCCGCCTCTGATTTCATGCCTCTGATTCCCAACCTCTGATTCCCCACCTCTGATTCCCCATATCTGATTCCCCGCCTCTGTTACCCCGCCTCTGATTCCCTGCCTCTGTTTCCTCATACCTGATTCCCCGCCTCTGATTCCCCAACACTGATTCCCCGCCTCTGATTCCCCAGCTCTGATTCACCACCTCTGATTCCCCGCATCTGATTCCCCGCATCTGATTACCCATCTCTGATTCCCTATCTCTGATTCCCCAATTCTGATTCCCCACCTTTGATTCCCTGCCTCTGATTCCCAACCTCTGATTCCCGACCTCTGATTCCCCATATCTGATACCCCGCCTCTGTTTCCCCGCCTCTTATTCACCGCCTCTGATTCCCCATATCTGATTCCCGGCCTCTCATTCCCCAGCTCTGATTCCCCGCCTCTGATTCCCCATATCTGATTCACCGCCGCTGATTCCCCAACTCTGATACCCCGCCTCTGATTCCCCAGCTCTGATTCCCCGCCTCTGATTCCCCGCGTCTGATTCCCTGCCTCTGATTCCCCGCATCTGATTCCCCATCTCTGATTCACCACTTCTGATCCCCCGCCTCTGATTACCCATGTCTGATTCCCCGCCTCTGTTTCCCCGCCTCTGAATCCCCGCCTCTGATTCCCCATATCTGATTCCCCGCCTCTGATTACCCAACTCTGATTCCCCGCCTGTGATTCGCCAGCTATGATTCCCCGCCTCTGATTCCCCGCGTCTGATTCCCTGCCTGTGATTCCCTGCGTCTGATTCCCCACCTCTGTTACCCCGCCTCTGATTCCCCGCCTCTGATTCCCCATATCTGATTCCCCTCCTCTGATTCCCCAACTCTGATTCCCTGCCTCTGATTCCCCAATTCTGATTCCCTGCCTCTGATTCCCCGCATCTGATTCCCCGCCTCTGATTCCCCATCTCTGATTCACCGCCTTTGATTCGCCACCTCTGATTCCCCATCTCTGATTCCCGGACTAAGATTCCCCACCTCTGATTCCCGGCCTCTTATTCCCGGCATCAGATTCACGGCCTCTGATTCCCAGCCTTTGATTCCCCGCTTCTGATTCTGATTCCCTGCCTCTGATTCCCCATCTCTGATTCCACACATCTGATTCCCTGCCTCTGATTCCCCACTTCTGATTCCCCGCCTCTGATTCCCCACCTCTGTTTCCCCACCTCTGATTCCCCGCCTCTGTTTCCCCATATCTAATTCCCCGCCTCTGATTCCCCAACTCTGATTCCCCGCTCTGATTCCCCAGCTCTGATTTCCCGCCTCTGATTCCCCGCATCTGATTCCCTGCCTCTGAATCCCCACCTCTGATTCCCTGCCTCTGATTCCCAACCTCTGATTCCCCTCCTCTGATTCCCCATATCTGATTCCCCTCCTCTGTTTCCCTGCCTCTGATTCCCCGCATCTGTTACCCCATATCTGATTCCCCGCCTCTGATTCCCCAACTCTGATTCTGCACATCTGATTCCCTGCCTCTTTTTCCCCACCTCTGATTCCCGGCCTCTGATTATCGGCCTCTGATTCCCGGCCTCTCATTCCCGGCCTCTCATTCCCCGCCTCTGATTCCCGGCCTCTGATTCCCCGCCTCTGATTCCCCGCCTCTGATTCCCTGCCTCTGATTCCCCATCTCTGATTCCGCACATCTGATTCCCTGCCTCTGATTCCCCGCCTCTGATTCCCCGCCTCTGATTCCCTGCCTCTGATTCCCAACCTCTGATTCCCCACCTCTGATTCCCCATATCTGATTCCCCGCCTCTGTTTCCCCGCCTCTGATTCCCCGCCTCTGTTTCCCCATATCTGATTCCCCGCCTCTGATTCCCCAACATTGATTCCCCGCCTCTGATTCCCCAGCTCTGATTCCCCGCCTCTGATTCCCTGTGTTTGATTCCCTGCCTCTGATTCCCCGCCTCTGCTTCCCCATCTCTGATTCAGCGCCTTTGATTCGCCACCTCTGATTCCCCATATGTGATTCCCCGCCTCTGTTTCCCCGCCTCTGATTCCCCGCCTCTGATTCCCCATATCTCATTCCCAGCCTCTGATTCCCCATCTCTGATTCCCGGACTCTGATTCCCTACCTCTGATTCCCGGCCTCTTATTCCCGGCATCTGATTCCCGGCCTCTGATTCCCGGCCTCTGATTCCCCGCTACTGATTCTGATTCCCTGCCTCTGATTCCCCATCTCTGATTCCGCACATCTGATTCCCTGCCTCTGATTTCCCACCTCTGATTACCCATATCTGATTCCCCGCCTCTGTTTCCCCGCCTCTGATTCCCCGCCTCTGTTTCCCCGCCTCTGATTCCCCGCCTCTGTTTCCCCATATCTAATTCCCCGCCTCTGATTCCCCTACTCTGATTCCCCGCTCTGATTCCCCAGCTCTGAATCCCCGCCTCTGATTCCCCGCATCTGATTCACTGCCTCTGAATCCCCACCTCTGATTCCCTGCCTCTGATTCACAACCTCTGATTCCCCTCCTCTGATTCCCCATATCTGAATCCCCGCCTCCGTTTCCCTGCCTCTGATTCCCCGCCTCTGTTTCCCCATATCTGATTCCCCGCCTCTGATACCCCAACTCTGATTCCCCGCCTCTGATTCCCCAGCTCTGATTCCCCGCCTCTGACTCCCCGCATCTGATTCCCAGCCTCTGATTCCCCATGTCTGATTTCCTGCCTATGATTCCCCGCCTCTGATTCGCCAGCTCTGATTCATCGCCTCTGATTCCCCACCTCTGATTCCCCATATCTGATTCCCCACCTATGTTTCCCCGCCTCTGATTCCCCGCCTCAGATTCCCCATCTCTGATTCCCGGACTCTGATTCCCCACCTCTGATTCCCCATCTCTGATTCCGCTCATCCAATTCCCTGCCTCTGATTCCCCGCCTCTGATTCCCCACCTCTGATTTCCCATATCTGATTCCCCGCCTCTGTTTCCCCGCCTCTGATTCCCTGCATCTGTTTCCTCATATCTGATTCCCCTCCTCTGATTCCCCAACACTGATTCCCCGCCTCTGATTCCCCAGCTCTGATTCACCACCTCTGATTCCCCGCGTCTGATTCCCCGCCTCTAATTCCCCATCTCTGATTCCCTATCACTGATTCCCCAATTCTGATTCCCCGCCTTTGATTCACTGCCTCTGATTAACAACCACTGATTCCCGACCTCTGATTCCCCATATCTGATTCCCCGCCTCTGTTTCCCCGCCTCTTATTCCCCGCCTCTGTTTCCCCATATCTGATTCCCGGCCTCTCATTCCCCAGCTCTGATTCCCCGCCTCTGATTCCCCATATCTGATTCCCCGCCGCTGATTCCCCAACTCTGATACCCCGCCTCTGATTCACCAGCTCTGATTCCCCGCCTCTGATTCCCCGCGTCTGATTCCCTGCCTCTGATTCCCCGCCTCTGATTCCCCATCTCTGATTCACCACCTCTGATCCCCCGCCTCTGATTCCCCATGTCTGATTCCCCGCCTCTGTTTCCCTGCCTCTGATTCCCCGCCTCTGATTCCCCATATCTGAATCCCCGCCTCTGATTCCCCAACTCTGATTCCCTGCCTGTGATTCGCCAGCTATGATTCCCGGCCTCTGATTACCCGCGTCTGATTCCCTGCCTGTGATTCCCTGCCTCTGATTCCCCACCTCTGTTACCCCGCCTCTGATTCCCTGCCTCTGATTCCCCACTTCTGATTCCCCGCCTCTGATTCCCCACCTCTGTTTCCCCACCTCTGATTCCCCGCCTCTGTTTCCCCATATCTAATTCCCCGCCTCTGATTCCCCAACTCTGATTCCCCGCTCTGATTCCCCAGCTCTGAATTCCCGCCTCTGATTCCCCACCTATGATTCCCCATATCTGATTCCCCGCCTCTGTTTCCCCGCCTCTGATTCCCCGCCTCTGATTCCCCATATCTGATTCCCTACCTATGATTTCCCAACGCTGATTCCCCGCCTCTGATTCGCCAGCTATGATTCCCCGCCTCTGATTCCCCGCGTCTGAATCCCTGCCTCTGATTCCCCGCCTCTGATTCCCAATATCTGATTCCCCGCCTCCGTTTCCCTGCCTCTGATTCCCCGCCTCTGTTTCCCCATATCTGATACTCCGCCTCTGATTCCCCAACTCTGATTCCCCGCCTCTGATTCCCCAGCTCTGATTCCCCGCATCTGACTCCCCGCGTCTGATTCCCAGCCTCTGATTCCCCATGTCTGATTTCCTGCCTCTGATTCCCCACCTCTGATTCGCCATCTCTGATTCATCGCCTCTGATTCCCCACCTCTGATTACCCATATCTGATTCCCCACCTATGTTTCCCCGCCTCTGATTCCGCGCCTCTGATTCCCCATCTCTGATTCCCGGACTCTGATTCCCCACCTCTGATTCCCCATCTCTGATTCCGCACATCCGATTCCCTGCGTCTGATTCCCCGCCTCTGATGCCCCGCCTCTGATTCCATGCCTCTGATTCCCAACCTCTGATTCCCCACCTCTGATTCCCCATATCTGATTCCCTGCCTCTGTTTCCCCGCCTCTGATTCCCTGCCCCTGTTTCCTCATATCTGATTCCCAGCCTCTGATTCCCCAACACTGATTTCCCGCCTCTGATTCCACAGCTCTGATTCTCCACCTCTAATTCCCCGCCTTTGATTCCCTGCCTCTGATTCCCAACCTCTGATTCCCGACCTCTGATTCCCCATATCTGATACCCCGCCTCTGTTTCCCCGCCTCTTATTCCCCGCCTCTGTTTCCCCATATCTGATTCCCTGCCTTTCATTCCCCAGCTCTGATTCCCCGCCTCTGACTCCCCGCGTCTGATTCCCAGCCTCTGATTCCCCATGTCTGATTTCCTGCCTCTGATTCCCCGCCTCTGATTTGCATCTCTGATTCATCGCCTCTGATTCCCCACCTCTGATTCCCCATATCTGATTCCCCACCTATGTTTCCCCGCCTCTGATTCCCCGCCTCTGATTCCCCATCTCTGATTCCCTGACTCTGATTCTCCACCTCTGATTCCCCATCTCTGATTCCGCACATCCGATTCCCTGCCTCTGATTCCCCGCCTCTGATCCCCGCCTCTGATTCCATGCCTCTGATTCCCAACCTCTGATTCCCCACCTCTGATTCCCCATATCTGATTCCCCGCCTCTGTTTCCCCGCCTCTGATTCCCTGTCCCTGTTTCCTCATATCTGATTCCCCGCCTCTGATTCCCCAACACTGATTTCCCGCCTCTGATTCCCCAGCTCTGATTGCCTATCTCAGATTCCCCAATTCTGATTCCCCGCCTTTGATTCCCTGCCTCTGATTCCCAACCTCTGATTCCCGACCTCTGATTCCCCATATCTGATTCCCCGCCTCTGTTTCCCCGCCTCTTATTCCCCGCCTCTGTTTCCCCGCCTCTTATTCACCGCCTCTGTTTCCCCATATCTGATTCCCTGCCTTTCATTCCCCAGCTCTGATTCCCCGCCTCTGACTCCCCGCGTCTGATTCCCAGCCTCTGATTCCCCATGTCTGAATTCCTGCCTCTGATTCCCCGCCTCGATTCGCCATCTCTGATTCATCGCCTCTGATTCCCCACCTCTGATTCCCCATATCTGATTCCCCACCTATGTTTCCCCGCCTCTGATTCCCCGCCTCTGATTCCCCATCTCTGATTCCCGAACTCTGATTCCCCACCTCTGATTCCCCATCTCTGATTCCGCACATCCGATTCCCTGCCTCTGATTCCCCGCCTCTGATGTCCCACCTCTGATTCCCCATTTCTGATTCCGCACATCCAATCCCCTGCCTCTGATTCCCCGCCTCTGATGCCCCGCCTCTGATTCCATGCCTCTGATTCCCAAACTCTGATTCCCCACCTCTGATTTCCCATATCTGATTCCCCGCCTCTGTTTCCCCGCCTCTGATTCCCTGCATCTGTTCCCTCATATCTGGTTCCCCTCCTCTGATTCCCCAACACTGATTCCCCGCCTCTGATTCCCCAGCTCTGATTCACCACCTCTGATTCCCCGCGTCTGATTCCCCGCCTCTGATTCCCCATCTCTGATTCCCTATCTCTGATTCCCCAATTCTGATTCCCCGCCTTTGATTCGCTGCCTCTGATAAACAACCTCTGATTCCCGACCTCTGATTCCCCATATCTGATTCCCCGCCTCTGTTTCCCCGCCTCTTATTCCCCGCCTCTGTTTCCCCATATCTGATTCCCGGCCTCTCATTCCCCAGCTCTGATTCCCCGCCTCTGATTCCCCATATATGATTCCCCGCCGCTGATTCCCCAACTCTGATACCCCGCATCTGATTCACCAGCTCTGATACCCCGCCTCTGATTCCCCGTGTCTGATTCCCTGCCTCTGATTCCCCGCCTCTGATTCCCCATCTCTGATTCACCACCTCTGATCCCCCGCCTCTGATTCCCCATGTCAGATTCCCCGCCTCTGTTTCCCTGCCTCTGATTCCCTGCCTCTGATTCCCCATATCTGATTCCCCGCCTCTGATTCCCCAACTCTGATTCCCTGCCTGTGATTCGCCAGCTATTATTCCCCGCCTCTGATTCCCCGTGTCTGATTCCCTGCCTGTGATTCCCTGCCTCTGATTCCCCACCTATGTTACCCCGCCTCTGATTCCCCGCCTCTGATTCCCCATATCTGATTCCCCTCCTCTGATTGCCCAACTCTGATTCCCCGCCTCTGATTACCCAGCTCTGATTCCCCGCCTCTGTTTCCCCGCGTCTGATTCCCTGCCTCTGATTTCCCACCTCTGATTCCCCATCTCTGATTCACCACCTCTGATTCCCCACCTATGATTCCCCATATCTGATTCCCCGCCTCTGTTTCCCCGCCTCTGATTCCCCTCCTCTGATTCCCCATATCTGATTCCCCATCTCTGATTCCCGGACTCTGATTCCCCACCTCTGATTCCCCATCTCTGATTCCGCACATCCAATTCCCTGCCTCTGATTCCCCGCCTCTGATGCCCCGCCTCTGATTCCATGCCTCTGATTCCCAACCTCTGATTCCCCACCTCTGATTTCCCATATCTGATTCCCCTCCTCTGTTTCCCCGCCTCTGATTCCCTGCATCTGTTTCCTCATATCTGATTCCCCTCCTCTGATTCCCCAACACTGATTCCCCGCCTCTGATTCCCCAACACTGATTCCCCGCCTCTGATTCCCCAGCTCTGATTCCCCGCCTCTGTTTCCCCGCCTCTGATTCCCCGCCTCTGATTCCCCATATCTCATTCCCAGCCTCTGATTCCCCATCTCTGATTCCCGGACTCTGATTCCCTACCTCTGATTCCCGGCCTCTTATTCCCGGCATCTGATTCCCGGCCTCTGATTCCCGGCCTCTGATTCCCCGCTACTGATTCTGATTCCCTGCCTCTGATTCCCCATCTCTGATTCCGCACATCTGATTCCCTGCCTCTGATTTCCCACCTCTGATTACCCATATCTGATTCCCCGCCTCTGTTTCCCCGCCTCTGATTCCCCGCCTCTGTTTCCCCGCCTCTGATTCCCCGCCTCTGTTTCCCCATATCTAATTCCCCGCCTCTGATTCCCCTCCTCTGATTCCCCGCTCTGATTCCCCAGCTCTGAATCCCCGCCTCTGATTCCCCGCATCTGATTCACTGCCTCTGAATCCCCACCTCTGATTCCCTGCCTCTGATTCACAACCTCTGATTCCCCTCCTCTGATTCCCCATATCTGATTCCCCGCCTCCGTTTCCCTGCCTCTGATTCCCCGCCTCTGTTTCCCCATATCTGATTCCCCGCCTCTGATACCCCAACTCTGATTCCCCGCCTCTGATTCCCCAGCTCTGATTCCCCGCCTCTGACTCCCCGCATCTGATTCCCAGCCTCTGATTCCCCATGTCTGATTTCCTGCCTATGATTCCCCGCCTCTGATTCGCCAGCTCTGATTCATCGCCTCTGATTCCCCATCTCTGATTCCCCATATCTGATTCCCCACCTATGTTTCCCCGCCTCTGATTCCCCGCCTCAGATTCCCCATCTCTGATTCCCGGACTCTGATTCCCCACCTCTGATTCCCCATCTCTGATTCCGCTCATCCAATTCCCTGCCTCTGATTCCCCGCCTCTGATTCCCCACCTCTGATTTCCCATATCTGATTCCCCACCTCTGTTTCCCCGCCTCTGATTCCCTGCATCTGTTTCCTCATATCTGATTCCCCTCCTCTGATTCCCCAACACTGATTCCCCGCCTCTGATTCCCCAGCTCTGATTCACCACCTCTGATTCCCCGCGTCTGATTCCCCGCCTCTAATTCCCCATCTCTGATTCCCTATCACTGATTCCCCAATTCTGATTCCCCGCCTTTGATTCACTGCCTCTGATTAACAACCACTGATTCCCGACCTCTGATTCCCCATATCTGATTCCCCGCCTCTGTTTCCCCGCCTCTTATTCCCCGCCTCTGTTTCCCCATATCTGATTCCCGGCCTCTCATTCCCCAGCTCTGATTCCCCGCCTCTGATTCCCCATATCTGATTCCCCGCCGCTGATTCCCCAACTCTGATACCCCGCCTCTGATTCACCAGCTCTGATTCCCCGCCTCTGATTCCCCGCGTCTGATTCCCTGCCTCTGATTCCCCGCCTCTGATTCCCCATCTCTGATTCACCACCTCTGATCCCCCGCCTCTGATTCCCCATGTCTTATTCCCCGCCTCTGTTTCCCTGCCTCTGATTCCCCGCCTCTGATTCCCCATATCTGAATCCCCGCCTCTGATTCCCCAACTCTGATTCCCCGCCTGTGATTCGCCAGCTATGATTCCCGGCCTCTGATTACCCGCGTCTGATTCCTTGCCTGTGATTCCCTGCCTCTGATTCCCCACCTCTGTTACCCCGCCTCTGATTCCCTGCCTCTGATTCCCCACTTCTGATTCCCCGCCTCTGATTCCCCACCTCTGTTTCCCCACCTCTGATTCCCCGCCTCTGTTTCCCCATATCTAATTCCCCGCCTCTGATTCCCCAACTCTGATTCCCCGCTCTGGTTCCCCAGCTCTGAATTCCCGCCTCTGATTCCCCACCTATGATTCCCCATATCTGATTCCCCGCCTCTGTTTCCCCGCCTCTGATTCCCCGCCTCTGATTCCCCATATCTGATTCCCCACCTATGATTTCCCAACGCTGATTCCCCGCCTCTGATTCGCCAGCTATGATTCCCCGCCTCTGATTCCCCGCGTCTGAATCCCTGCCTCTGATTCCCCGCCTCTGATTCCCAATATCTGATTCCCTGCCTCCGTTTCCCTGCCTCTGATTCCCCGCCTCTGTTTCCCCATATCTGATACTCCGCCTCTGATTCCCCAACTCTGATTCCCCGCCTCTGATTCCCCAGCTCTGATTCCCCGCATCTGACTCCCCGCGTCTGATTCCCAGCCTCTGATTCCCCATGTCTGATTTCCTGCCTCTGATTCCCCTCCTCTGATTCGCCATCTCTGATTCATCGCCTCTGATTCCCCACCTCTGATTACCCATATCTGATTCCCCACCTATGTTTCCCCGCCTCTGATTCCGCGCCTCTGATTCCCCATCTCTGATTCCCGGACTCTGATTCCCCACCTCTGATTCCCCATCTCTGATTCCGCACATCCGATTCCCTGCCTCTGATTCCCCGCCTCTGATGCCCCGCCTCTGATTCCATGCCTCTGATTCCCAACCTCTGATTCCCCACCTCTGATTCCCCATATCTGATTCCCTGCCTCTGTTTCCCCGCCTCTGATTCCCTGCCCCTGTTTCCTCATATCTGATTCCCAGCCTCTGATTCCCCAACACTGATTTCCCGCCTCTGATTCCACAGCTCTGATTCACCACCTCTAATTCCCCGCCTTTGATTCCCTGCCTCTGATTCCCAGCCTCTGATTCCCGACCTCTGATTCCCCATATCTGATACCCCGCCTCTGTTTCCCCGCCTCTTATTCCCCGCCTCTGTTTCCCCATATCTGATTCCCTGCCTTTCATTCCCCAGCTCTGATTCCCCGCCTCTGACTCCCCGCGTCTGATTCCCAGCCTCTGATTCCCCATGTCTGATTTCCTGCCTCTGATTCCCCGCCTCTGATTTGCATCTCTGATTCATCGCCTCTGATTCCCCACCTCTGATTCCCCATATCTGATTCCCCACCTATGTTTCCCCGCCTCTGATTCCCCGCCTCTGATTCCCCATCTCTGATTCCCTGACTCTGATTCTCCACCTCTGATTCCCCATCTCTGATTCCGCACCTCCGATTCCCTGCCTCTGATTCCCCGCCTCTGATCCCCGCCTCTGATTCCATGCCTCTGATTCCCAACCTCTGATTCCCCACCTCTGATTCCCCATATCTGATTCCCCGCCTCTGTTTCCCCGCCTCTGATTCCCTGTCCCTGTTTCCTCATATCTGATTCCCCGCCTCTGATTCCCCAACACTGATTTCCCGCCTCTGATTCCCCAGCTCTGATTGCCTATCTCAGATTCCCCAATTCTGATTCCCCGCCTTTGATTCCCTGCCTCTGATTCCCAACCTCTGATTCCCGACCTCTGATTCCCCATATCTGATTCCCCGCCTCTGTTTCCCCGCCTCTTATTCCCCGCCTCTGTTTCCCCGCCTCTTATTCACCGCCTCTGTTTCCCCATATCTGATTCCCTGCCTTTCATTCCCCAGCTCTGATTCCCCGCCTCTGACTCCCCGCGTCTGATTCCCAGCCTCTGATTCCCCATGTCTGACTTCCTGCCTCTGATTCCCCGCCTCGATTCGCCATCTCTGATTCATCGCCTCTGATTCCCCACCTCTGATTCCCCATATCTGATTCCCCACCTATGTTTCCCCGCCTCTGATTCCCCGCCTCTGATTCCCCATCTCTGATTCCAGAACTCTGATTCCCCACCTCTGATTCCCCATCTCTGATTCCGCACATCCGATTCCCTGCCTCTGATTCCCCGCCTCTGATGCCCCACATCTGATTCCCCATTTCTGATTCCGCACATCCAATCCCCTGCCTCTGATTCCCCGCCTCTGATGCCCCGCCTCTGATTCCATGCCTCTGATTCCCAAACTCTGATTCCCCACCTCTGATTTCCCATATCTGATTCCCCGCCTCTGTTTCCCCGCCTCTGATTCCCTGCATCTGTTCCCTCATATCTGATTCCCCTCCTCTGATTCCCCAACACTGATTCCCCGCCTCTGATTCCCCAGCTCTGATTCACCACCTCTGATTCCCCGCGTCTGATTCCCCACCTCTGATTCCCCATCTCTGATTCCCTATCTCTGATTCCCCAATTCTGATTCCCCGCCTTTGATTCGCTGCCTCTGATAAACAACCTCTGATTCCCGACCTCTGATTCCCCATATCTGATTCCCCGCCTCTGTTTCCCCGCCTCTTATTCCCCGCCTCTGTTTCCCCATATCTGATTCCCGGCCTCTCATTCCCCAGCTCTGATTCCCCGCCTCTGATTCCCCATATATGATTCCCCGCCGCTGATTCCCCAACTCTGATACCCCGCATCTGATTCACCAGCTCTGATACCCCGCCTCTGATTCCCCGCGTCTGATTCCCTGCCTCTGATTCCCCGCCTCTGATTCCCCATCTCTGATTCACCACCTCTGATCCCCCGCCTCTGATTCCCCATGTCAGATTCCCCGCCTCTGTTTCCCTGCCTCTGATTCCCCGCCTCTGATTCCCCATATCTGATTCCCCGCCTCTGATTCCCCAACTCTGATTCCCCGCCTGTGATTCGCCAGCTATTATTCCCCGCCTCTGATTCCCCGTGTCTGATTCCCTGCCTGTGATTCCCTGCCTCTGATTCCCCACCTATGTTACCCCGCCTCTGATTCCCCGCCTCTGATTCCCCATATCTGATTCCCCTCCTCTGATTGCCCAACTCTGATTCCCCGCCTCTGATTACCCAGCTCTGATTCCCCGCCTCTGTTTCCCCGCGTCTGATTCCCTGCCTCTGATTTCCCACCTCTGATTCCCCATCTCTGATTCACCACCTCTGATTCCCCACCTATGATTCCCCATATCTGATTCCCCGCCTCTGTTTCCCCGCCTCTGATTCCCCTCCTCTGATTCCCAATATCTGATTCCCCATCTCTGATTCCCGGACTCTGATTCCCCACCTCTGATTCCCCATCTCTGATTCCGCACATCCAATTCCCTGCCTCTGATTCCCCGCCTCTGATGCCCCGCCTCTGATTCCATGCCTCTGATTCCCAACCTCTGATTCCCCACCTCTGATTTCCCATATCTGATTCCCCTCCTCTGTTTACCCGCCTCTGATTCCCTGCATCTGTTTCCTCATATCTGATTCCCCTCCTCTGATTCCCCAACACTGATTCCCCGCCTCTGATTCCCCAGCTCTGATTCACCACCACTGATTCCCCGCGTCTGATTCCCCGCCTCTGATTCTCCATCTCTGATTCCCTATCTCTGATTCCCCAATTCTGATTCCCCGCCTTTGATTCACTGCCTCTGATTAACAACCACTGATTCCCGACCTCTGATTCCCCATATCTGATTCCCCGCCTCTGTTTCCCCGCCTCTTATTCCCCGCCTCTGTTTCCCCATATCTGATTCCCGGACTCTCATTCCCCAGCTCTGATTCCCCGCCTCTGATTCCCCATATCTGATTCCCCGCCGCTGATTCCCCAACTCTGATACCCCGCCTCTGATTCCCCAGCTCTGATTCCCCGCCTCTGATTCCCCGCGTCTGATTCCCTGCCTCTGATTCCCCGCCTCTGATTCCCCATCTCTGATTCACCACCTCTGATCCCCCGCCTCTGATTCCCCATGTCTGATTCCCCGCCTCAGTTTCTCTGCCTCTGATTCCCCGCCTCTGATTCCCCAACTCTGATTCCCCGCCTGTGATTCGCCAGCTATGATTCCAGGCCTCTGATTCCCCGCGTCTGATTCCCTGCCTGTGATTCCCTGCCTCTGATTCCCCACCTCTGTTACCCCGCCTCTGATTCCCTGCCTCTCATTCCCCACTTCTGATTCCCACCTCTGATTCCCCACCTCTGTTTCCCCACCTCTGATTCCCCGCCTCTGTTTCCCCATATCTAATTCCCCGCCTCTGATTCCCCAACTCTGATTCCCCGCTCTGATTCCCCAGCCCTGAATTCCCGCCTCAGATTCCCCACCTATGATTCCCCATATCTGATTCCCCGCCTCTGTTTCCCCGCCTCTGATTCCCCGCCTCTGATTCCCCATATCTGATTCCCCACCTATGATTTCCCAACGCTGATTCCCCGCCTCTGATTCGCCAGCTATGATTCCCCGCCTCTGATTCCCCGCGTCTGAATCCCTGCCTCTGATTCCCCGCCTCTGATACCCAATATCTGATTCCCCGCCTCCGTTTCCCTGCCTCAGATTCCCCGCCTCTGTTTCCCCATATCTGATTCTCCGCCTGTGATTCCCCAACTCTGATTCCCCACCTCTGATTCCCCAGCTCTGATTCCCCGCTTCTGACTCCCCGCGTCTGATTCCCAGCCTTTGATTCCCCATGTCTGATTTCCTGCCTCTGATTCCCCACCCCTGATTCGCCATTTCTGATTCATCGCCTCTGATTCCCCACCTCTGATTCCCCATATCTGATTCCCCACCTATGTTTCCCCGCCTCTGATTCCCCGCCTCTGATTCCCCATCTCTGATTCCCGGACTCTGATTCCCCACCTCTGATTCCCCATCTCTGATTCCGCACATCCGATTCCCTGCCTCTGATTCCCCGCCTCTGATGCCCCGCCTCTGATTCCATGCCTATGATTCCCAACCTCTGATTCCCCACCTCTGATTCCCCATATCTGATTCCCCGCCTCCATTTCCCCGCCTCTGATTCCCTGGCCCTGTTTCCTCATATCTGATTCCCCGCCTCTGATTCCCCAACACTGATTTCCCGCCTCTGATTCCCCAGCTCTGATTCACCACCTCTGATTCCCCGCGTCTGATTCCCGCCTCTGATTCCCCATCTCTGATTCCCTATCTCTGATTCCCCAATTCTGATTCCCCGCCTTTGATTCCCTGCCTCTGATTCCCAACCTCTGTTTCCCGACCTCTGATTCCCCATATCTGATTCCCCGCCTGTTTCCCCGCCTCTTATTCCCCGCCTCTGTTTCCCCATATCTGATTCCCTGCCTTTCATTCCCCAGCTCTGATTCCCCGCCTCTGACTCCCCGCGTCTGATTCCCAGCCTCTGATTCCCCATGTCTGATTTCCTGCCTCTGATTCCCCACCCCTGATTCGCCATCTCTGATTCATCGCCTCTGATTCCCCACCTCTGATTCCCCATATCTGATTCCCAACATTTGTTTCCCCGCCTCTGATTCCCCACCTCTGATTCCCCATCTCTGATTCCGCACATCCGATTCCCTGCCTCTGATTCCCCGCCTCTGATGCCCCGCCTCTGATTCCATGCCTCTGATTCCCAACCTCTGATTCCCCACCTCTGATTCCCCATATCTGATTCCCCGCCTCTGTTTCCCCGCCTCTGATTCCCTGCCCCTGTTTCCTCATATCTGATTCCCCGCCTCTGATTCCCCAACACTGATTTCCCGCCTCTGATTCCCCAGCTCTGATTCACCACCTCTGATTCCCCGCATCTGATTCCCCGCCTCTGATTCCCCATCTCTGATTCCCTATCACTGATTCCCCAATTCTGATTCCCCGCCTTTGATTCCCTGCCTCTGATTCCCAACCTCCGATTCCCGACCTCTGATTCCCCATATCTGATTCCCCGCCTCTGTTTCCCCGCCTCTTATTTCCCGCCTCTGTTTCCCCGCCTCTTATTCCCCGCCTCTGTTTCCCCATATCTGATTCCCTGCCTTTCATTCCCCAGCTCTGTTTCCCCGCCTCTGACTCCCCGCGTCTGATTCCCCAACTCTGATACCCCGCATCTGATTCACCAGCTCTGATTCCCCGCCTCTGATTCCCCACGTCTGATTCCCTGCCTCTGATTCCCCGCCTCTGATTCCTCATCTCTGATTCACCACCTCTGATCCCCCGCCTCTGATTCCCCATGTCTGATTCCCCGCCTCTGTTTCCCTGCCTCTGATTCCCCGCCTCTGATTCCCCATATCTGATTCCCCGCCTCTGATTCCCCAACTCTGATTCCCCGCCTGTGATTCGCCAGCTATGATTCCCCGCCTCTGATTCCCCGCGTCTGATTCCCTGCCTGTGATTCCCTGCCTCTGATTCCCCACCTATTTTACCCCGCCTCTAATTCCCCGCCTCTGATTCCCCATATCTGATTCCCCTCCTCTGATTGCCCAACTCTGATTCCCCGCCTCTGATTCCCCAGCTCTGATTCCCCGCCTCTGTTTCCCCGCGTCTGATTCCCTGCCTCTGATTCCCCACCTCTGATTCCCCATCTCTGATTCACCACCTCTGATTCCCCACCTATGATTCCCCATATCTGATTCCCCGCCTCTGCTTCCCCGCCTCTGATTCCCTGCCTCTGATTCCCCATATCTGATTCCCCACCTATGATTTCCCAACTCTGATTCCCCGCCTCTGATTCGCCAGCTATGATTCCCCGCCTCTGATTCCCCGCGTCTGAATCGCTGCCTCTGATTCCCCGCCTCTGATTCCCCATATCTGATTCCCCACCTATGTTTCCCCGCCTCTGATTCCCCATCTCTGATTCCCGGACTCTGATACCCCACCTCTGATTCCCCATCTCTGATTCCGCACATCCGATTCCCTGCCTCTGATTCCCCGCCTCTGATGCCCCACCTCTGATTCCATGCCTCTGTTTCCCAACCTCTGATTCCCCACCTCTCATTCCCCATATCTGATTCCCCGCCTCTGTTTCCCCGCCTCTGATTCCCTGCCCCTGTTTCCTCATATCTGATTCCCCGCCTCTGATTCCCCAACACTGATTTCCCGCCTCTGATTCCCCAGCTCTGATGCACCACCTCTGATTCCCCGCGTCTGATTCCCCGCCTCTGATTCCCCATCTCTGATTCCGCACATCCGATTCCCTGCCTCTGATTCCCCGCCTCTGATGCCCCACCTCTGATTCCCCATTTCTGATTCCGCACATCCAATCCCCTGCCTCTGATTCCCCGCCTCTGATGCCCCGCCTCTGATTCCATGCCTCTGATTCCCAAACTCTGATTCCCCACCTCTGATTTCCCATATCTGATTCCCCGCCTCTGTTTCCCCGCCTCTGATTCCCTGCATCTGTTCCCTCATATCTGGTTCCCCTCCTCTGATTCCCCAACACTGATTCCCCGCCTCTGATTCCCCAGCTCTGATTCACCACCTCTGATTCCCCGCGTCTGATTCCCCGCCTCTGATTCCCCATCTCTGATTCCCTATCTCTGATTCCCCAATTCTGATTCCCCGCCTTTGATTCGCTGCCTCTGATAAACAACCTCTGATTCCCGACCTCTGATTCCCCATATCTGATTCCCCGCCTCTGTTTCCCCGCCTCTTATTCCCCGCCTCTGTTTCCCCATATCTGATTCCCGGCCTCTCATTCCCCAGCTCTGATTCCCCGCCTCTGATTCCCCATATATGATTCCCCGCCGCTGATTCCCCAACTCTGATACCCCGCATCTGATTCACCAGCTCTGATACCCCGCCTCTGATTCCCCGTGTCTGATTCCCTGCCTCTGATTCCCCGCCTCTGATTCCCCATCTCTGATTCACCACCTCTGATCCCCCGCCTCTGATTCCCCATGTCAGATTCCCCGCCTCTGTTTCCCTGCCTCTGATTCCCTGCCTCTGATTCCCCATATCTGATTCCCCGCCTCTGATTCCCCAACTCTGATTCCCTGCCTGTGATTCGCCAGCTATTATTCCCCGCCTCTGATTCCCCGTGTCTGATTCCCTGCCTGTGATTCCCTGCCTCTGATTCCCCACCTATGTTACCCCGCCTCTGATTCCCCGCCTCTGATTCCCCATATCTGATTCCCCTCCTCTGATTGCCCAACTCTGATTCCCCGCCTCTGATTACCCAGCTCTGATTCCCCGCCTCTGTTTCCCCGCGTCTGATTCCCTGCCTCTGATTTCCCACCTCTGATTCCCCATCTCTGATTCACCACCTCTGATTCCCCACCTATGATTCCCCATATCTGATTCCCCGCCTCTGTTTCCCCGCCTCTGATTCCCCTCCTCTGATTCCCCATATCTGATTCCCCATCTCTGATTCCCGGACTCTGATTCCCCACCTCTGATTCCCCATCTCTGATTCCGCACATCCAATTCCCTGCCTCTGATTCCCCGCCTCTGATGCCCCGCCTCTGATTCCATGCCTCTGATTCCCAACCTCTGATTCCCCACCTCTGATTTCCCATATCTGATTCCCCTCCTCTGTTTCCCCGCCTCTGATTCCCTGCATCTGTTTCCTCATATCTGATTCCCCTCCTCTGATTCCCCAACACTGATTCCCCGCCTCTGATTCCCCAACACTGATTCCCCGCCTCTGATTCCCCAGCTCTGATTCCCCGCCTCTGTTTCCCCGCCTCTGATTCCCCGCCTCTGATTCCCCATATCTCATTCCCAGCCTCTGATTCCCCATCTCTGATTCCCGGACTCTGATTCCCTACCTCTGATTCCCTGCCTCTTATTCCCGGCATCTGATTCCCGGCCTCTGATTCCCGGCCTCTGATTCCCCGCTACTGATTCTGATTCCCTGCCTCTGATTCCCCATCTCTGATTCCGCACATCTGATTCCCTGCCTCTGATTTCCCACCTCTGATTACCCATATCTGATTCCCCGCCTCTGTTTCCCCGCCTCTGATTCCCCGCCTCTGTTTCCCCGCCTCTGATTCCCCGCCTCTGTTTCCCCATATCTAATTCCCCGCCTCTGATTCCCCTCCTCTGATTCCCCGCTCTGATTCCCCAGCTCTGAATCCCCGCCTCTGATTCCCCGCATCTGATTCACTGCCTCTGAATCCCCACCTCTGATTCCCTGCCTCTGATTCACAACCTCTGATTCCCCTCCTCTGATTCCCCATATCTGATTCCCCGCCTCCGTTTCCCTGCCTCTGATTCCCCGCCTCTGTTTCCCCATATCTGATTCCCCGCCTCTGATACCCCAACTCTGATTCCCCGCCTCTGATTCCCCAGCTCTGATTCCCCGCCTCTGACTCCCCGCATCTGATTCCCAGCCTCTGATTCCCCATGTCTGATTTCCTGCCTATGATTCCCCGCCTCTGATTCGCCAGCTCTGATTCATCGCCTCTGATTCCCCATCTCTGATTCCCCATATCTGATTCCCCACCTATGTTTCCCCGCCTCTGATTCCCCGCCTCAGATTCCCCATCTCTGATTCCCGGACTCTGATTCCCCACCTCTGATTCCCCATCTCTGATTCCGCTCATCCAATTCCCTGCCTCTGATTCCCCGCCTCTGATTCCCCACCTCTGATTTCCCATATCTGATTCCCCACCTCTGTTTCCCCGCCTCTGATTCCCTGCATCTGTTTCCTCATATCTGATTCCCCTCCTCTGATTCCCCAACACTGATTCCCCGCCTCTGATTCCCCAGCTCTGATTCACCACCTCTGATTCCCCGCGTCTGATTCCCCGCCTCTAATTCCCCATCTCTGATTCCCTATCACTGATTCCCCAATTCTGATTCCCCGCCTTTGATTCACTGCCTCTGATTAACAACCACTGATTCCCGACCTCTGATTCCCCATATCTGATTCCCCGCCTCTGTTTCCCCGCCTCTTATTCCCCGCCTCTGTTTCCCCATATCTGATTCCCGGCCTCTCATTCCCCAGCTCTGATTCCCCGCCTCTGATTCCCCATATCTGATTCCCCGCCGCTGATTCCCCAACTCTGATACCCCGCCTCTGATTCACCAGCTCTGATTCCCCGCCTCTGATTCCCCGCGTCTGATTCCCTGCCTCTGATTCCCCGCCTCTGATTCCCCATCTCTGATTCACCACCTCTGATCCCCCGCCTCTGATTCCCCATGTCTTATTCCCCGCCTCTGTTTCCCTGCCTCTGATTCCCCGCCTCTGATTCCCCATATCTGAATCCCCGCCTCTGATTCCCCAACTCTGATTCCCCGCCTGTGATTCGCCAGCTATGATTCCCGGCCTCTGATTACCCGCGTCTGATTCCTTGCCTGTGATTCCCTGCCTCTGATTCCCCACCTCTGTTACCCCGCCTCTGATTCCCTGCCTCTGATTCCCCACTTCTGATTCCCCGCCTCTGATTCCCCACCTCTGTTTCCCCACCTCTGATTCCCCGCCTCTGTTTCCCCATATCTAATTCCCCGCCTCTGATTCCCCAACTCTGATTCCCCGCTCTGGTTCCCCAGCTCTGAATTCCCGCCTCTGATTCCCCACCTATGATTCCCCATATCTGATTCCCCGCCTCTGTTTCCCCGCCTCTGATTCCCCGCCTCTGATTCCCCATATCTGATTCCCCACCTATGATTTCCCAACGCTGATTCCCCGCCTCTGATTCGCCAGCTATGATTCCCCGCCTCTGATTCCCCGCGTCTGAATCCCTGCCTCTGATTCCCCGCCTCTGATTCCCAATATCTGATTCCCTGCCTCCGTTTCCCTGCCTCTGATTCCCCGCCTCTGTTTCCCCATATCTGATACTCCGCCTCTGATTCCCCAACTCTGATTCCCCGCCTCTGATTCCCCAGCTCTGATTCCCCGCATCTGACTCCCCGCGTCTGATTCCCAGCCTCTGATTCCCCATGTCTGATTTCCTGCCTCTGATTCCCCTCCTCTGATTCGCCATCTCTGATTCATCGCCTCTGATTCCCCACCTCTGATTACCCATATCTGATTCCCCACCTATGTTTCCCCGCCTCTGATTCCGCGCCTCTGATTCCCCATCTCTGATTCCCGGACTCTGATTCCCCACCTCTGATTCCCCATCTCTGATTCCGCACATCCGATTCCCTGCCTCTGATTCCCCGCCTCTGATGCCCCGCCTCTGATTCCATGCCTCTGATTCCCAACCTCTGATTCCCCACCTCTGATTCCCCATATCTGATTCCCTGCCTCTGTTTCCCCGCCTCTGATTCCCTGCCCCTGTTTCCTCATATCTGATTCCCAGCCTCTGATTCCCCAACACTGATTTCCCGCCTCTGATTCCACAGCTCTGATTCACCACCTCTAATTCCCCGCCTTTGATTCCCTGCCTCTGATTCCCAGCCTCTGATTCCCGACCTCTGATTCCCCATATCTGATACCCCGCCTCTGTTTCCCCGCCTCTTATTCCCCGCCTCTGTTTCCCCATATCTGATTCCCTGCCTTTCATTCCCCAGCTCTGATTCCCCGCCTCTGACTCCCCGCGTCTGATTCCCAGCCTCTGATTCCCCATGTCTGATTTCCTGCCTCTGATTCCCCGCCTCTGATTTGCATCTCTGATTCATCGCCTCTGATTCCCCACCTCTGATTCCCCATATCTGATTCCCCACCTATGTTTCCCCGCCTCTGATTCCCCGCCTCTGATTCCCCATCTCTGATTCCCTGACTCTGATTCTCCACCTCTGATTCCCCATCTCTGATTCCGCACCTCCGATTCCCTGCCTCTGATTCCCCGCCTCTGATCCCCGCCTCTGATTCCATGCCTCTGATTCCCAACCTCTGATTCCCCACCTCTGATTCCCCATATCTGATTCCCCGCCTCTGTTTCCCCGCCTCTGATTCCCTGTCCCTGTTTCCTCATATCTGATTCCCCGCCTCTGATTCCCCAACACTGATTTCCCGCCTCTGATTCCCCAGCTCTGATTGCCTATCTCAGATTCCCCAATTCTGATTCCCCGCCTTTGATTCCCTGCCTCTGATTCCCAACCTCTGATTCCCGACCTCTGATTCCCCATATCTGATTCCCCGCCTCTGTTTCCCCGCCTCTTATTCCCCGCCTCTGTTTCCCCGCCTCTTATTCACCGCCTCTGTTTCCCCATATCTGATTCCCTGCCTTTCATTCCCCAGCTCTGATTCCCCGCCTCTGACTCCCCGCGTCTGATTCCCAGCCTCTGATTCCCCATGTCTGACTTCCTGCCTCTGAATCCCCGCCTCGATTCGCCATCTCTGATTCATCGCCTCTGATTCCCCACCTCTGATTCCCCATATCTGATTCCCCACCTATGTTTCCCCGCCTCTGATTCCCCGCCTCTGATTCCCCATCTCTGATTCCAGAACTCTGATTCCCCACCTCTGATTCCCCATCTCTGATTCCGCACATCCGATTCCCTGCCTCTGATTCCCCGCCTCTGATGCCCCACATCTGATTCCCCATTTCTGATTCCGCACATCCAATCCCCTGCCTCTGATTCCCCGCCTCTGATGCCCCGCCTCTGATTCCATGCCTCTGATTCCCAAACTCTGATTCCCCACCTCTGATTTCCCATATCTGATTCCCCGCCTCTGTTTCCCCGCCTCTGATTCCCTGCATCTGTTCCCTCATATCTGATTCCCCTCCTCTGATTCCCCAACACTGATTCCCCGCCTCTGATTCCCCAGCTCTGATTCACCACCTCTGATTCCCCGCGTCTGATTCCCCACCTCTGATTCCCCATCTCTGATTCCCTATCTCTGATTCCCCAATTCTGATTCCCCGCCTTTGATTCGCTGCCTCTGATAAACAACCTCTGATTCCCGACCTCTGATTCCCCATATCTGATTCCCCGCCTCTGTTTCCCCGCCTCTTATTCCCCGCCTCTGTTTCCCCATATCTGATTCCCGGCCTCTCATTCCCCAGCTCTGATTCCCCGCCTCTGATTCCCCATATATGATTCCCCGCCGCTGATTCCCCAACTCTGATACCCCGCATCTGATTCACCAGCTCTGATACCCCGCCTCTGATTCCCCGCGTCTGATTCCCTGCCTCTGATTCCCCGCCTCTGATTCCCCATCTCTGATTCACCACCTCTGATCCCCCGCCTCTGATTCCCCATGTCAGATTCCCCGCCTCTGTTTCCCTGCCTCTGATTCCCCGCCTCTGATTCCCCATATCTGATTCCCCGCCTCTGATTCCCCAACTCTGATTCCCCGCCTGTGATTCGCCAGCTATTATTCCCCGCCTCTGATTCCCCGTGTCTGATTCCCTGCCTGTGATTCCCTGCCTCTGATTCCCCACCTATGTTACCCCGCCTCTGATTCCCCGCCTCTGATTCCCCATATCTGATTCCCCTCCTCTGATTGCCCAACTCTGATTCCCCGCCTCTGATTACCCAGCTCTGATTCCCCGCCTCTGTTTCCCCGCGTCTGATTCCCTGCCTCTGATTTCCCACCTCTGATTCCCCATCTCTGATTCACCACCTCTGATTCCCCACCTATGATTCCCCATATCTGATTCCCCGCCTCTGTTTCCCCGCCTCTGATTCCCCTCCTCTGATTCCCAATATCTGATTCCCCATCTCTGATTCCCGGACTCTGATTCCCCACCTCTGATTCCCCATCTCTGATTCCGCACATCCAATTCCCTGCCTCTGATTCCCCGCCTCTGATGCCCCGCCTCTGATTCCATGCCTCTGATTCCCAACCTCTGATTCCCCACCTCTGATTTCCCATATCTGATTCCCCTCCTCTGTTTACCCGCCTCTGATTCCCTGCATCTGTTTCCTCATATCTGATTCCCCTCCTCTGATTCCCCAACACTGATTCCCCGCCTCTGATTCCCCAGCTCTGATTCACCACCACTGATTCCCCGCGTCTGATTCCCCGCCTCTGATTCTCCATCTCTGATTCCCTATCTCTGATTCCCCAATTCTGATTCCCCGCCTTTGATTCACTGCCTCTGATTAACAACCACTGATTCCCGACCTCTGATTCCCCATATCTGATTCCCCGCCTCTGTTTCCCCGCCTCTTATTCCCCGCCTCTGTTTCCCCATATCTGATTCCCGGACTCTCATTCCCCAGCTCTGATTCCCCGCCTCTGATTCCCCATATCTGATTCCCCGCCGCTGATTCCCCAACTCTGATACCCCGCCTCTGATTCCCCAGCTCTGATTCCCCGCCTCTGATTCCCCGCGTCTGATTCCCTGCCTCTGATTCCCCGCCTCTGATTCCCCATCTCTGATTCACCACCTCTGATCCCCCGCCTCTGATTCCCCATGTCTGATTCCCCGCCTCAGTTTCTCTGCCTCTGATTCCCCGCCTCTGATTCCCCAACTCTGATTCCCCGCCTGTGATTCGCCAGCTATGATTCCAGGCCTCTGATTCCCCGCGTCTGATTCCCTGCCTGTGATTCCCTGCCTCTGATTCCCCACCTCTGTTACCCCGCCTCTGATTCCCTGCCTCTCATTCCCCACTTCTGATTCCCACCTCTGATTCCCCACCTCTGTTTCCCCACCTCTGATTCCCCGCCTCTGTTTCCCCATATCTAATTCCCCGCCTCTGATTCCCCAACTCTGATTCCCCGCTCTGATTCCCCAGCCCTGAATTCCCGCCTCAGATTCCCCACCTATGATTCCCCATATCTGATTCCCCGCCTCTGTTTCCCCGCCTCTGATTCCCCGCCTCTGATTCCCCATATCTGATTCCCCACCTATGATTTCCCAACGCTGATTCCCCGCCTCTGATTCGCCAGCTATGATTCCCCGCCTCTGATTCCCCGCGTCTGAATCCCTGCCTCTGATTCCCCGCCTCTGATACCCAATATCTGATTCCCCGCCTCCGTTTCCCTGCCTCAGATTCCCCGCCTCTGTTTCCCCATATCTGATTCTCCGCCTGTGATTCCCCAACTCTGATTCCCCACCTCTGATTCCCCAGCTCTGATTCCCCGCTTCTGACTCCCCGCGTCTGATTCCCAGCCTTTGATTCCCCATGTCTGATTTCCTGCCTCTGATTCCCCACCCCTGATTCGCCATTTCTGATTCATCGCCTCTGATTCCCCACCTCTGATTCCCCATATCTGATTCCCCACCTATGTTTCCCCGCCTCTGATTCCCCGCCTCTGATTCCCCATCTCTGATTCCCGGACTCTGATTCCCCACCTCTGATTCCCCATCTCTGATTCCGCACATCCGATTCCCTGCCTCTGATTCCCCGCCTCTGATGCCCCGCCTCTGATTCCATGCCTATGATTCCCAACCTCTGATTCCCCACCTCTGATTCCCCATATCTGATTCCCCGCCTCCATTTCCCCGCCTCTGATTCCCTGGCCCTGTTTCCTCATATCTGATTCCCCGCCTCTGATTCCCCAACACTGATTTCCCGCCTCTGATTCCCCAGCTCTGATTCACCACCTCTGATTCCCCGCGTCTGATTCCCGCCTCTGATTCCCCATCTCTGATTCCCTATCTCTGATTCCCCAATTCTGATTCCCCGCCTTTGATTCCCTGCCTCTGATTCCCAACCTCTGTTTCCCGACCTCTGATTCCCCATATCTGATTCCCCGCCTGTTTCCCCGCCTCTTATTCCCCGCCTCTGTTTCCCCATATCTGATTCCCTGCCTTTCATTCCCCAGCTCTGATTCCCCGCCTCTGACTCCCCGCGTCTGATTCCCAGCCTCTGATTCCCCATGTCTGATTTCCTGCCTCTGATTCCCCACCCCTGATTCGCCATCTCTGATTCATCGCCTCTGATTCCCCACCTCTGATTCCCCATATCTGATTCCCAACATTTGTTTCCCCGCCTCTGATTCCCCACCTCTGATTCCCCATCTCTGATTCCGCACATCCGATTCCCTGCCTCTGATTCCCCGCCTCTGATGCCCCGCCTCTGATTCCATGCCTCTGATTCCCAACCTCTGATTCCCCACCTCTGATTCCCCATATCTGATTCCCCGCCTCTGTTTCCCCGCCTCTGATTCCCTGCCCCTGTTTCCTCATATCTGATTCCCCGCCTCTGATTCCCCAACACTGATTTCCCGCCTCTGATTCCCCAGCTCTGATTCACCACCTCTGATTCCCCGCATCTGATTCCCCGCCTCTGATTCCCCATCTCTGATTCCCTATCACTGATTCCCCAATTCTGATTCCCCGCCTTTGATTCCCTGCCTCTGATTCCCAACCTCCGATTCCCGACCTCTGATTCCCCATATCTGATTCCCCGCCTCTGTTTCCCCGCCTCTTATTTCCCGCCTCTGTTTCCCCGCCTCTTATTCCCCGCCTCTGTTTCCCCATATCTGATTCCCTGCCTTTCATTCCCCAGCTCTGTTTCCCCGCCTCTGACTCCCCGCGTCTGATTCCCCAACTCTGATACCCCGCATCTGATTCACCAGCTCTGATTCCCCGCCTCTGATTCCCCACGTCTGATTCCCTGCCTCTGATTCCCCGCCTCTGATTCCTCATCTCTGATTCACCACCTCTGATCCCCCGCCTCTGATTCCCCATGTCTGATTCCCCGCCTCTGTTTCCCTGCCTCTGATTCCCCGCCTCTGATTCCCCATATCTGATTCCCCGCCTCTGATTCCCCAACTCTGATTCCCCGCCTGTGATTCGCCAGCTATGATTCCCCGCCTCTGATTCCCCGCGTCTGATTCCCTGCCTGTGATTCCCTGCCTCTGATTCCCCACCTATTTTACCCCGCCTCTAATTCCCCGCCTCTGATTCCCCATATCTGATTCCCCTCCTCTGATTGCCCAACTCTGATTCCCCGCCTCTGATTCCCCAGCTCTGATTCCCCGCCTCTGTTTCCCCGCGTCTGATTCCCTGCCTCTGATTCCCCACCTCTGATTCCCCATCTCTGATTCACCACCTCTGATTCCCCACCTATGATTCCCCATATCTGATTCCCCGCCTCTGCTTCCCCGCCTCTGATTCCCTGCCTCTGATTCCCCATATCTGATTCCCCACCTATGATTTCCCAACTCTGATTCCCCGCCTCTGATTCGCCAGCTATGATTCCCCGCCTCTGATTCCCCGCGTCTGAATCGCTGCCTCTGATTCCCCGCCTCTGATTCCCCATATCTGATTCCCCACCTATGTTTCCCCGCCTCTGATTCCCCATCTCTGATTCCCGGACTCTGATACCCCACCTCTGATTCCCCATCTCTGATTCCGCACATCCGATTCCCTGCCTCTGATTCCCCGCCTCTGATGCCCCACCTCTGATTCCATGCCTCTGTTTCCCAACCTCTGATTCCCCACCTCTCATTCCCCATATCTGATTCCCCGCCTCTGTTTCCCCGCCTCTGATTCCCTGCCCCTGTTTCCTCATATCTGATTCCCCGCCTCTGATTCCCCAACACTGATTTCCCGCCTCTGATTCCCCAGCTCTGATGCACCACCTCTGATTCCCCGCGTCTGATTCCCCGCCTCTGATTCCCCATCTCTGATTCCATATCTCTGATTCCCCAATTCTGATTCCCCGCCTTTGATTCTCTGCCTCTGATTCCCAACCTCTGATTCCCGACCTCTGATTCCCCATATCTGATTCCCCGCCTCTGTTTCCCCGCCTCTTATTCCCCGCCTCTGTTTCCCCTCCTCTTATTCCCTGCCTCTGTTTCCCCATATCTGATTCCCTGCCTTTCATTCCCCAGCTCTGATTCCCCGCCTCTGACTCCCCGCGTCTGATTCCCAGCCTCTGATTCTCCATGTCTGACTTCCTGCCTCTGATTCCCCGCCTCTGATTCGCCATCTCTGATTCATCGCCTCTGATTCCCCACCTCTGATTCCCCATATTTGATTCCCCACCTATGTTTCCCCGCCTCTGATTCCCCGCCTCTGATTCCCCATCTCTGATTCCCGGACTCTGATTCCCCACCTCTGATTCCCCATCTCTGATTCCGCACATCCGATTCACTGCCTCTGATTCCCCGCCTCTGATGCCCCACCTCTGATTCCCCATCTCTGATTCCGCACATCCAATTCCCTGCCTCTGATTCCCCGCCTCTGATTCCCAAACTCTGATTCCCCACCTCTGATTTCCCATATCTGATTCCCCGCCTCTGTTTCCCCGCCTCTGATTCCCTGCATCTGTGTCCTCATATCTGATTCCCCTCCTCTGATTCCCCAACACTGATTCCCTGCCTCTGATTCCGCAGCTCTGATTCACCACCTCCGATTCCCCGCTTCTGATTCCCCGCCTCTGATTCCCCATCTCTGATTCCCTATCTCTGATTCCCCAATTCTGATTCCCCGCCTTTGATTCCCTGCCTCTGATTAACAACCTCTGATTCCCGACCTCTGATTCCCCATATCTGATTCCCCGCCTCTGTTTCCCCGCCTCTTATTCCCCACCTCTGTTTCCCCATATCTGATTCCCGGCCTCTCATTCCCCAGCTCTGATTCCCCGCCTCTGATTCCCCATATCTGATTCCCCGCCGCTGATTCCCCAACTCTGATACCCCGCCTCTGATTCACCAGCTCTGTTTCCCCGCCTCTGATTCCCCACGTCTGATTCCCTGCCTGTGATTCCCTGCCTCTGATTCCCCACCTATGTTACCCCGCCTCTAATTCCCCGCCTCTGATTCCCCATATCTGATTCCCCTCCTCTGATTGCCCAACTCTGATTCCCCGCCTCTGATTCCCCAGCTCTGATTCCCCGCCTCTGTTTCCCCGCGTCTGATTCCCTGCCTCTGATTCCCCACCTCTGATTCCCCATCTCTGATTCACCACCTCTGATTCCCCACCTATGATTCCCCATATCTGATTCCCCGCCTCTGCTTCCCCGCCTCTGATTCCCTGCCTCTGATTCCCCATATCTGATTCCCCACCTATGATTTCCCAACTCTGATTCCCCGCCTCTGATTCGCCAGCTATGATTCCCCGCCTCTGATTCCCCGCGTCTGAATCGCTGCCTCTGATTCCCCGCCTCTGATTCCCAATATCTGATTCCCCGCCTCGGTTTCCCTGCCTCTGATTCCCCACCTCTGTTTCCCCATATCTGATTCTCCGCCTCTGATTCCCCAAATCTGATGCCTCGCCTCTGATTCCCCAGCTCTGATTCCCCGCCTCTGACTCCCCGCATCTGATTCCCAGCCTCTGATTCCCCATGTCTGATTTCCTGCCTCTGATTCCCCGCCTCTGATTCGCCATCTCTGATTCATCGCCTCTGATTCCCCACCTCTGATTCCCCATATCTGATTCCCCACCTATGTTTCCCCGCCTCTGATTCCCCGCCTCTGATTCCCCATCTCTGATTCCCGGACTCTGATACCCCGCCTCTGTTTCCCCATATCTGATTCCCTGCCTTTCATTCCCCAGCTCTGTTTCCCCGCCTCTGACTCCCCGCGTCTGATTCCCCAACTCTGATACCCCGCATCTGATTCACCAGCTCTGATTCCCCGCCTCTGATTCCCCACGTCTGATTCCCTGCCTCTGATTCCCCGCCTCTGATTCCTCATCTCTGATTCACCACCTCTGATCCCCCGCCTCTGATTCCCCATGTCTGATTCCCCGCCTCTGTTTCCCTGCCTCTGATTCCCCGCCTCTGATTCCCCATATCTGATTCCCCGCCTCTGATTCCCCAACTCTGATTCCCCGCCTGTGATTCGCCAGCTATGATTCCCCGCCTCTGATTCCCCGCGTCTGATTCCCTGCCTGTGATTCCCTGCCTCTGATTCCCCACCTATTTTACCCCGCCTCTAATTCCCCGCCTCTGATTCCCCATATCTGATTCCCCTCCTCTGATTGCCCAACTCTGATTCCCCGCCTCTGATTCCCCAGCTCTGATTCCCCGCCTCTGTTTCCCCGCGTCTGATTCCCTGCCTCTGATTCCCCACCTCTGATTCCCCATCTCTGATTCACCACCTCTGATTCCCCACCTATGATTCCCCATATCTGATTCCCCGCCTCTGCTTCCCCGCCTCTGATTCCCTGCCTCTGATTCCCCATATCTGATTCCCCACCTATGATTTCCCAACTCTGATTCCCCGCCTCTGATTCGCCAGCTATGATTCCCCGCCTCTGATTCCCCGCGTCTGAATCGCTGCCTCTGATTCCCCGCCTCTGATTCCCCATATCTGATTCCCCACCTATGTTTCCCCGCCTCTGATTCCCCATCTCTGATTCCCGGACTCTGATACCCCACCTCTGATTCCCCATCTCTGATTCCGCACATCCGATTCCCTGCCTCTGATTCCCCGCCTCTGATGCCCCACCTCTGATTCCATGCCTCTGTTTCCCAACCTCTGATTCCCCACCTCTCATTCCCCATATCTGATTCCCCGCCTCTGTTTCCCCGCCTCTGATTCCCTGCCCCTGTTTCCTCATATCTGATTCCCCGCCTCTGATTCCCCAACACTGATTTCCCGCCTCTGATTCCCCAGCTCTGATGCACCACCTCTGATTCCCCGCGTCTGATTCCCCGCCTCTGATTCCCCATCTCTGATTCCATATCTCTGATTCCCCAATTCTGATTCCCCGCCTTTGATTCTCTGCCTCTGATTCCCAACCTCTGATTCCCGACCTCTGATTCCCCATATCTGATTCCCCGCCTCTGTTTCCCCGCCTCTTATTCCCCGCCTCTGTTTCCCCTCCTCTTATTCCCTGCCTCTGTTTCCCCATATCTGATTCCCTGCCTTTCATTCCCCAGCTCTGATTCCCCGCCTCTGACTCCCCGCGTCTGATTCCCAGCCTCTGATTCTCCATGTCTGACTTCCTGCCTCTGATTCCCCGCCTCTGATTCGCCATCTCTGATTCATCGCCTCTGATTCCCCACCTCTGATTCCCCATATTTGATTCCCCACCTATGTTTCCCCGCCTCTGATTCCCCGCCTCTGATTCCCCATCTCTGATTCCCGGACTCTGATTCCCCACCTCTGATTCCCCATCTCTGATTCCGCACATCCGATTCACTGCCTCTGATTCCCCGCCTCTGATGCCCCACCTCTGATTCCCCATCTCTGATTCCGCACATCCAATTCCCTGCCTCTGATTCCCCGCCTCTGATTCCCAAACTCTGATTCCCCACCTCTGATTTCCCATATCTGATTCCCCGCCTCTGTTTCCCCGCCTCTGATTCCCTGCATCTGTGTCCTCATATCTGATTCCCCTCCTCTGATTCCCCAACACTGATTCCCTGCCTCTGATTCCGCAGCTCTGATTCACCACCTCCGATTCCCCGCTTCTGATTCCCCGCCTCTGATTCCCCATCTCTGATTCCCTATCTCTGATTCCCCAATTCTGATTCCCCGCCTTTGATTCCCTGCCTCTGATTAACAACCTCTGATTCCCGACCTCTGATTCCCCATATCTGATTCCCCGCCTCTGTTTCCCCGCCTCTTATTCCCCACCTCTGTTTCCCCATATCTGATTCCCGGCCTCTCATTCCCCAGCTCTGATTCCCCGCCTCTGATTCCCCATATCTGATTCCCCGCCGCTGATTCCCCAACTCTGATACCCCGCCTCTGATTCACCAGCTCTGTTTCCCCGCCTCTGATTCCCCACGTCTGATTCCCTGCCTGTGATTCCCTGCCTCTGATTCCCCACCTATGTTACCCCGCCTCTAATTCCCCGCCTCTGATTCCCCATATCTGATTCCCCTCCTCTGATTGCCCAACTCTGATTCCCCGCCTCTGATTCCCCAGCTCTGATTCCCCGCTTCTGTTTCCCCGCGTCTGATTCCCTGCCTCTGATTCCCCACCTCTGATTCCCCATCTCTGATTCACCACCTCTGATTCCCCACCTATGATTCCCCATATCTGATTCCCCGCCTCTGCTTCCCCGCCTCTGATTCCCTGCCTCTGATTCCCCATATCTGATTCCCCACCTATGATTTCCCAACTCTGATTCCCCGCCTCTGATTCGCCAGCTATGATTCCCCGCCTCTGATTCCCCGCGTCTGAATCGCTGCCTCTGATTCCCCGCCTCTGATTCCCAATATCTGATTCCCCGCCTCGGTTTCCCTGCCTCTGATTCCCCACCTCTGTTTCCCCATATCTGATTCTCCGCCTCTGATTCCCCAACTCTGATGCCTCGCCTCTGATTCCCCAGCTCTGATTCCCCGCCTCTGACTCCCCGCATCTGATTCCCAGCCTCTGATTCCCCATGTCTGATTTCCTGCCTCTGATTCCCCGCCTCTGATTCGCCATCTCTGATTCATCGCCTCTGATTCCCCACCTCTGATTCCCCATATCTGATTCCCCACCTATGTTTCCCCGCCTCTGATTCCCCGCCTCTGATTCCCCATCTCTGATTCCCGGACTCTGATACCCCACCTGTGATTCCCAATATCTCATTCCCCGCCTCCGTTTCCCTGCCTCTGATTCCCCGCCTCTGTTTCCCCATATCTGATTCTCCGCCTCTGATTCCCCAACTCTGATGCCCCGCCTCTGATTCCCCAGCTCTGATTCCCCGCCTCTGACTCTCCGCGTCTGATTCCCAGCCTCTGATTCCCCATGTCTGATTTCCTGCCTCTGATTCCCCGACTCTGATTCGCCATCTCTGATTCATCGCATCTAATTCCCCACCTCTGATTCCCCATATCTGATTCCCCACCTATGTTTCCCCGCCTCTGATTCCCCGCCTCTGATTCCCCATCTCTGATTCCCGGACTCTGATTCCCCACCTCTGATTCCCCATCTCTGATTCCGCACATCCGATTCCCTGCCTCTGATTCCCCGCCTCTGATGCCCCGCCTCTGATTCCATGCCTCTGATTCCCAACCTCTGATTCCCCACCTCTGATTCCCCATATCTGATTCCCCGCCTCTGTTTCCCCGCCTCTGATTCCCTGCCCCTGTTTCCTCATATCTGATTCCCCGCCTCTGATTCCCCAACACTGATTTCCCGCCTCTGATTCCCCAGCTCTGGTGCACCACCTCTGATTCCCCGTGTCTGATTCCCCGCCTCTGATTCCCCATCTCTGATTCCCTATCTCTGATTCCGCAATTCTGATTCCCCGCCTTTGATTCCCTGCCTCTGATTCCCAACCTCTGATTCCCAACCTCTGATTCCCCATATCTGATTCCCCGCCTCTGTTTCCCACCTCTTATTCCCCGCCTCTGTTTCCCCATATCTGATTCCCTGCCTTTCATTCCCCAGCTCTGATTCCCCGCCTCTGACTCCCCGTGTCTGATTCCCAGCCTCTGATTCCACATGTCTGATTTCCTGCCTCTGATTCCCCGCCTCTGATTCGCCATCTCTGATTCATCGCCTCTGATTCCCCACCTCTGATTCCCCATATCTGATTCCCCACCTATGTTTCCCCGCCTCTGATTCCCCGCCTCTGATTCCCCATCTCTGATTCTCGTACTCTGATTCCCCACCTCTGATTCCCCATCTCTGATTCCGCACATCCGATTCCCTGCCTCTGATTCCCCGCCTCTGATGCCCCGCCTCTGATTCCATGCCTCTGATTCCCAACCTCTGATTCCCCACCTCTGATTCCCCATATCTGATAACCCGCCTCTGTTTCCCCGCCTCTGATTCCCCGCCTCTGATTCCCCAGCTCTGATTCACCACCTCTGATTCCCAACCTCTGATTCCCCATATCTGATTCCCCACCTATGTTTCCCCGCCTCTGATTCCCCGCCTCTGATTCCCCATCTCTGATTCCCGGACTCTGATTCCCCACCTCTGATTCCCCATCTCTGATTCCGCACATCCAATTCCCTGCCTCTGATTCCCCGACTCTGATGCCCCGCCTCTGATTCCATGCCTCTGATTCCCAACCTCTGATTCCCCACCTCTGATTTCCCATATCTGATTCCCCGCCTCTGATTCCCTGCCTCTGATTCCCCATATCTGATTCCCCACCTATGATTTCCCAACTCTGATTCCCCGTCTCTGATTCGCCAGCTATGATTCCCCGCCTCTGATTCCCCGCGTCTGAATCGCTGCCTCTGATTCCCCGCCTCTGATTCCCAATATCTGATTCCCCGCCTCCGTTTCCCTGCCTCTGATTCCCCGCCTCTGTTTCCCCATATCTGATTCTCCGCCTCTGATTCCCCAACTCTGATGCCTCGCCTCTGATTCCCCAGCTCTGATTCCCCGCCTCTGACTCCCCGCATCTGATTCCCAGCCTCTGATTCCCCATGTCTGATTTCCTGCCTCTGATTCCCCGCCTCTGATTCGCCATCTCTGATTCATCGCCTCTGATTCCCCACCTCTGATTCCCCATATCTGATTCCCCACCTATGTTTCCCCGCCTCTGATTCCCCGCCTCTGATTCCCCATCTCTGATTCCCGGACTCTGATACCCCACCTCTGATTCCCAATATCTGATTCCCCGCCTCCGTTTCCCTGCCTCTGATTCCCCGCCTCTGTTTCCCCATATCTGATTCTCCACCTCTGATTCCCCAACTCTGATGCCCCGCCTCTGATTCCCCAGCTCTGATTCCCCGCCTCTGACTCTCCGCGTCTGATTCCCAGCCTCTGATTCCCCATGTCTGATTTCCTGCCTCTGATTCCCCGCCTCTGATTCGCCATCTCTGATTCATCGCCTCTAATTACCCACCTCTGATTCCCCATATCTGATTCCCCACCTATGTTTCCCCGCCTCTGATTCCCCGCCTCTGATTCCCCATCTCTGATTCCCGGACTCTGATTCCCCACCTCTGATTCCCCATCTCTGATTCCGCACATCCGATTCCCTGCCTCTGATTCCCCGCCTCTGATGCCCCGCCTCTGATTCCATGCCTCTGATTCCCAACCTCTGATTCCCCACCTCTGATTCCCCATATCTGATTCCCCGCCTCTGTTTCCCCCCCTCTGATTCCCTGCCCTTGTTTCCTCATATCTGATTCCCCGCCTCTGATTCCCCAACACTGATTTCCCGCCTCTGATTCCCCAGCTCTGATGCACCACCTCTGATTCCCCGTGTCTGATTCCCCGCCTCTGATTCCCCATCTCTGATTCCCTATCTCTGATTCCGCAATTCTGATTCCCCGCCTTTGATTCCCTGCCTCTGATTCCCAACCTCTGATTCCCAACCTCTGATTCCCCATATCTGATTCCCCGCCTCTGTTTCCCGCCTCTTATTCCCCGCCTCTGTTTCCCCATATCTGATTCCCTGCCTTTCATTCCCCAGCTCTGATTCCCCGCCTCTGACTCCCCGCGTCTGATTCCCAGCCTCTGATTCCCCATGTCTGATTTCCTGCCTCTGATTCCCCACCTCTGATTCGCCATCTCTGATTCATCGCCTCTGATTCCCCACCTCTGATTCCCCATATCTGATTCCCCACCTATGTTTCCCCGCCTCTGATTCCCCGCCTCTGATTCCCCATCTCTGATTCTCGTACTCTGATTCCCCACCTCTGATTCCCCATCTCTGATTCCGCACATCCGATTCCCTGCCTCTGATTCCCCGCCTCTGATGCCCCGCCTCTGATTCCATGCCTCTGATTCCCAACCTCTGATTCCCCACCTCTGATTCCCCATATCTGATACCCCGCCTCTGTTTCCCCGCCTCTGATTCCCTGCCTCTGTTTCCTCATATCTGATTCCCCGCCTCTGATTCCCCAACACTGATTCCCCGCCTCTGATTCCCCAGCTCTGATTCACCACCTCTGATTCCCCGCGTCTGATTCCCCGCCTCTGATTCCCCATCTCTGATTCCCTATCTCTGATTCCCCAATTCTGATTCCCCACCTTTGATTCACTGCCTCTGATTAACAACCTCTGATTCCCGACCTCTGATTCCCCATATCTGATTCCCCGCCTCTGTTTCCCCGCCTCTTATTCCCCGCCTCTCTTTCCCCATATCTGATTCCCGGCCTCTCATTCCCCAGCTCTGATTCCCCGCCTCTGATTCCCCATATCTGATTCCCCACTGCTGATTCCCCAACTCTGATACCCCGCCTCTGATTCACCAGCTCTGATTCCCCGCCTCTGATTCCCCGCGTCTGATTCCCTGCCTCTGATACCCCGCCTCTGATTCCCCATCTCTGATTCACCACCTCTGATCCCACGCCTCTGATTCCCCATGTCTGATTCCCCGCCTCTGTTTCCCTGCCTCTGATTCCCCGCCTCTGATTCCCCATATCTGAATCCCCGCCTCTGATTCCCCAACTCTGATTCCCCGCCTGTGATTCGCCAGCTATGATTCCCCGCCTCTGATTCCCCGCGTCTGATTCCCTGCCTGTGATTCCCTGCCTCTGATTCCCCACCTCTGTTACCCCGCCTCTGATTCTCCGCCTCTGATGCCCCATATCTGATTCCCCTCCTCTGATTGCCCAACTCTGATTCCCCGCCTCTGATTCCCCAGCTCTCATTCTCCACCTCTGTTTCCCCGCATCTGATTCCCTGCCTCTGATTCCCCACCTCTGATTCCCCATCTCTGATTCACCACCTCTGATTCCCCACCTATGATTCCCCATATCTGATTCCCCGCCTCTGTTTCCCCGCCTCTGATTCCCCGCCTCTGATTCCGCATATCTGATTCCCCACCTATGATTTCCCAACTCTGATTCCCCGCCTCTGATTCGCCAGCTCTGATTCCCCGCCTCTGATTCCCCATATCTGATTCCCCGCCGCTGATTCCCCAACTTTGATACCCCGCCTCTGATTCCCCAGCTCTGATTCCCCGCCTCTGATTCCCCGCGTCTGATTCCCTGCCTCTGATTCCCTGCCTCTGATTCCCCATCTCTGATTCACCACCTCTGATCCCCCGCCTCTGATTACCCATGTCTGATTCCCCGCCTCTGTTTCCCCGCCTCTGAATCCCCGCCTCTGATTCCCCATATCTGATTCCCCGCCTCTGATTCCCCAACTCTGATTCCCCGCCTGTGATTCGCCAGCTATGATTCACCGCCTCTGATTCCCCGCGTCTGATTCCCTGCCTGTGATTCCCTGCCTCTGATTCCCCACCTCTGTTACCCCGCCTATGATTCCCTGCCTCTGATTCCCCATATATGATTCCACTCCTCTGATTCCCCAACTCTGATTCCCCGCCTCTGATTCCCCAGCTCTGATTCCCTGCCTCTGATTCCCCGCGTCTGATTCCCTGACTCTGATTCCCCATCTCTGATTCACTGCCTTTGATTCGCCACCTCTGATTCCCCACCTCTGATTCCCGGCCTCTTATTCCCACCATCTGATTCCCGGCCTCTGATTCCCAGCCTCTGATTCCCCGCTTCTGATTCTGATTCGCTGCCTCTGATTCCCCATCTCTGATTCCACACATCTGATTTCCTGCCTCTGATTCCCCACTTCTGATTCCCCGCCTCTGATCCCCCACCTCTGTTTCCCCACCTCAGATTCCCCGCCTCTGTTTCCCCATATCTAATTTTCCGCCTCTGATTCCCCAAATCTGATTCCCCGCTCTGATTCCCCAGCTCTGAATTCCCGCCTCTGATTCCCCGCATCTGATTCCCTGCCTCTGAATCCCCACCTCGGATTCAAAACCTCTGATTCCCCTCCTCTGATTCCCCATATCTGATTTCCCTCCTCTGTTTCCCTGCCTCTGATTCCCCGCCTCTGTTACCCCATATCTGATTCCCCGCCTCTGATTCCCCAACTCTGATTCCCGGCCTCTGATTCCCGGCCTCTGATTCCCGGCCTCTCATTCCCGGCCTCTCATTCCCCGCCTCTGATTCCCGGCCTCAGATTCCCCGCCTCTGATTCCCCGCCTCTGATTCCCTGCCTCTGATTCCCCATTTCTGATTCCGCACATCTGATTCCCTGCCTCTAATTCCCCGCCTCTGATTCCCCGCTCTGATTCCCCAGCTCTGAATTCCCGCCTCTGATTCCCCGCATCTGATTCCCTGCCTCTGAATCCCCACCTCTGATTCCCAACCTCTGATTCCCCTCCTCTGATTCCCGATATCTGATTTCCCTCCTCTGTTTCCCTACCTCTGATTCCCCGCCTCTGTTACCCCATATCTGATTCCCTGCCTCTTATTCCCCACCTCTGATTCCCGGCCTCTGATTCCCGGCCTCTGATTCCCCAGCTCTGATTCCCCGCCTCTGATTCCCCGTGTTTGATTCCCTGCCTCTGATTCCCCGCCTCTGCTTCCCCATCTCTGATCCACCGACTTTGATTCGCCACCTCTGATTCCCCATATGTGATTCCCCGCCTCTGTTTCCCCGCCTCTGATTCCCCGCCTCTGATTCCCCATATCTCATTCCCAGCCTCTGATTCCCCACCTCTGATTCCCCGCCTCTTATTCCCGGCATCTGATTCCCGGCCTCTGATTCCCGGCCTCTGATTCCCCGCTTCTGATTCTGATTTCCTGCCTCTGATTCCCCATCTCTGATTCCGCACATCTGATTCCCTGCCTCTGATTTCCCACCTGTGATTACCCATATCTGATTCCCCGCCTCTGTTTCTCCGCCTCTGATTCCCCGCCTCTGTTTCCCCATATCTAATTCCCCGCCTCTGATTCCCCAACTCTGATTCCCCGCTCTGATTCCCCAGCTCTGAATTCCCGCCTCTGATTCCCCGCATCTGATTCCCTGCCTCTGAATCCCCACCTCGGATTCAAAACCTCTGATTCCCCTCCTCTGATTCCCCATATCTGATTTCCCTCCTCTGTTTCCCTGCCTCTGATTCCCCGCCTCTGTTACCCCATATCTGATTCCCCGCCTCTGATTCCCCAACTCTGATTCCCGGCCTCTGATTCCCGGCCTCTGATTCCCGGCCTCTCATTCCCGGCCTCTCATTCCCCGCCTCTGATTCCCGGCCTCAGATTCCCCGCCTCTGATTCCCCGCCTCTTATTCACTGCCTCTGATTCCCCATCTCTGATTCCGCACATCTGATTCCCTGCCTCTAATTCCACGCCTCTGATTCCCCGCTCTGAATCCCCAGCTCTGACTTCCCGCCTCTGATTCCCCGCATCTGATTCCCTGCCTCTGAATCCCCACCTCTGATTCCCAACCTCTGATTCCCCTCCTCTGATTCCCCATATCTGATTTCCCTCCTCTGTTTCCCTGCCTCTGATTCCCCGCCTCTGTTACCCCATATCTGATTCCCTGCCTCTTATTCCCCACCTGATTCCCGGCCTCTGATTCCCGGCCTCTGATTCCCGGCCTCTGATTCCCGGCCTCTCATTCCCCGCCTCTGATTCCCGGCCTCAGATTCCCCGCCTCTGATTCCCCGCCTCTGATTCCCTGCCTCTAATTCCCCGCCTCTGATTCCCCGCCTCTGATTCCCTGCCTCTGATTCCCAACCTCTGATTCCCCACCTCTGATTCCCCATATCTGATTCTCCGCCTCTGTTTCCCCGCCTCTGAATCCCCGCCTCTGTTTCCCCCTATCTGATTCCCCGCCTCTGATTCCCCAACTCTGATTCCCCGCCTCTGATTCCCCAGCTCTGATTCCCCGCCTCTGATTCCCCGTGTTTGATTCCCTGCCTCTGATTCCCCGCCTCTGCTTCCCCATCTCTGATCCACCGACTTTGATTCGCCACCTCTGATTCCCCATATGTGATTCCCCGCCTCTGTTTCCCCGCCTCTGATTCCCCGCCTCTGATTCCCCATATCTCATTCCCAGCCTCTGATTCCCCACCTCTGATTCCCGGCCTCTTATTCCCGGCATCTGATTCCCGGCCTCTGATTCCCGGCCTCTGATTCCCCGCTTCTGATTCTGATTCCCTGCCTCTGATTCCCCATCTCTGATTCCCGGACTCTGATACCCCACCTCTGATTCCCAATATCTGATTCCCCGCCTCCGTTTCCCTGCCTCTGATTCCCTGCCTCTGTTTCCCCATATCTGATTCTCCACCTCTGATTCCCCAACTCTGATGCCCCGCCTCTGATTCCCCAGCTCTGATTCCCCGCCTCTGACTCTCCGCGTCTGATTCCCAGCCTCTGATTCCCCATGTCTGATTTCCTGCCTCTGATTCCCCGCCTCTGATTCGCCATCTCTGATTCATCGCCTCTAATTACCCACCTCTGATTCCCCATATCTGATTCCCCACCTATGTTTCCCCGCCTCTGATTCCCCGCCTCTGATTCCCCATCTCTGATTCCCGGACTCTGATTCCCCACCTCTGATTCCCCATCTCTGATTCCGCACATCCGATTCCCTGCCTCTGATTCCCCGCCTCTGATGCCCCACCTCTGATTCCATGCCTCTGATTCCCAACCTCTGATTCCCCACCTCTGATTCCCCATATCTGATTCCCCGCCTCTGTTTCCCCCCCTCTGATTCCCTGCCCCTGTTTCCTCATATCTGATTCCCCGCCTCTGATTCCCCAACACTGATTTCCCGCCTCTGATTCCCCAGCTCTGATGCACCACCTCTGATTCCCCGTGTCTGATTCCCCGCCTATGATTCCCCATCTCTGATTCCCTATCTCTGATTCCGCAATTCTGATTCCCCGCCTTTGATTCCCTGCCTCTGATTCCCAACCTCTGATTCCCAACCTCTGATTCCCCATATCTGATTCCCCGCCTCTGTTTCCCGCCTCTTATTGCCCGCCTCTGTTTCCCCATATCTGATTCCCTGCCTTTCATTCCCCAGCTCTGATTCCCCGCCTCTGACTCCCCGCGTCTGATTCCCAGCCTCTGATTCCCCATGTCTGATTTCCTGCCTCTGATTCCCCACCTCTGATTCGCCATCTCTGATTCATCGCCTCTGATTCCCCACCTCTGATTCCCCATATCTGATTCCCCACCTATGTTTCCCCGCCTCTGATTCCCCGCCTCTGATTCCCCATCTCTGATTCTCGTACTCTGATTCCCCACCTCTGATTCCCCATCTCTGATTCCGCACATCCGATTCCCTGCCTCTGATTCCCCGCCTCTGATGCCCCGCCTCTGATTCCATGCCTCTGATTCCCAACCTCTGATTCCCCACCTCTGATTCCCCATATCTGATACCCCGCCTCTGTTTCCCCGCCTCTGATTCCCTGCCTCTGTTTCCTCATATCTGATTCCCCGCCTCTGATTCCCCAACACTGATTCCCCGCCTCTGATTCCCCAGCTCTGATTCACCACCTCTGATTCCCAACCTCTGATTCCCCATATCTGATTCCCCACCTATGTTTCCCCGCCTCTGATTCCCCGCCTCTGATTCCCCATATCTGATTCCCGGACTCTGATTCCCCACCTCTGATTCCCCATCTCTGATTCCGCACATCCAATTTCCTGCCTCTGATTCCCCGCCTCTGATGCCCCGCCTCTGATTCCATGCCTCTGATTCACAACCTCTGATTCCCCACCTCTGATTTCCCATATCTGATTCCCCGCCTCTGTTTCCCCGCCTCTGATTCCCTGCATCTGTTTCCTCATATCTGATTCCCCTCCTCTGATTCCCCAACACTGATTCCCCGCCTCTGATTCCCCAGCTCTGATTCACCACCTCTGATTCCCCGCGTCTGATTCCCCGCCTCTGATTCCCCATCTCTGATTCCCTATCTCTGATTCCCCAATTCTGATTCCCCACCTTTGATTCACTGCCTCTGATTAACAACCTCTGATTCCCGACCTCTGATTCCCCATATCTGATTCCCCGCCTCTGTTTCCCCGCCTCTTATTCCCCGCCTCTGTTTCCCCATATCTGATTCCCGGCCTCTCATTCCCCAGCTCTGATTCCCCGCCTCTGATTCCCCATATCTGATTCCCCACTGCTGATTCCCCAACTCTGATACCCCGCCTCTGATTCCCCAGCTCTGATTCCCCGCCTCTGATTCCCCGCGTCTGATTCCCTGCCTCTGATACCCCGCCTCTGATTCCCCATCTCTGATTCACCACCTCTGATCCCACGCCTCTGATTCCCCATGTCTGATTCCCCGCCTCTGTTTCCCTGCCTCTGATTCCCCGCCTCTGATTCCCCATATCTGAATCCCCGCCTCTGATTCCCCAACTCTGATTCCCCGCCTGTGATTCGCCAGCTATGATTCCCCGCCTCTGATTCCCCGCGTCTGATTCCCTGCCTATGATTCCCTGCCTCTGATTCCCCACCTCTGTTACCCCGCCTCTGATTCTCCGCCTCTGATGCCCCATATCTGATTCCCCTCCTCTGATTGCCCAACTCTGATTCCCCGCCTCTGATTCCCCAGCTCTCATTCTCCACCTCTGTTTCCCCGCATCTGATTCCCTGCCTCTGATTCCCCACCTCTGATTCCCCATCTCTGATTCACCACCTCTGATTCCCCACCTATGATTCCCCATATCTGATTCCCCGCCTCTGTTTCCCCGCCTCTGATTCCCCGCCTCTGTTTCCGCATATCTGATTCCCCACCTATGATTTCCCAACTCTGATTCCCCGCCTCTGATTCGCCAGCTCTGATTCCCCGCCTCTGATTCCCCATATCTGATTCCCCGCCGCTGATTCCCCAACTTTGATACCCCGCCTCTGATTCCCCAGCTCTGATTCCCCGCCTCTGATTCCCCGCGTCTGATTCCCTGCCTCTGATTCCCCGCCTCTGATTCCCCATCTCTGATTCACCACCTCTGATCCCCCGCCTCTGATTACCCATGTCTGATTCCCCGCCTCTGTTTCCCCGCCTCTGAATCCCCGCCTCTGATTCCCCATATCTGATTCCCCGCCTCTGATTCCCCAACTCTGATTCCCCGCCTGTGATTCGCCAGCTATGATTCACCGCCTCTGATTCCCCGCGTCTGATTCCCTGCCTGTGATTCCCTGCCTCTGATTCCCCACCTCTGTTACCCCGCCTATGATTCCCCGCCTCTGATTCCCCATATATGATTCCACTCCTCTGATTCCCCAACTCTGATTCCCCGCCTCTGATTCCCCAGCTCTGATTCCCTGCCTCTGATTCCCCGCGTCTGATTCCCTGACTCTGATTCCCCATCTCTGATTCACTGCCTTTGATTCGCCACCTCTGATTCCCCACCTCTGATTCCCGGCCTCTTATTCCTGGCATCTGATTCCCGGCCTCTGATTCCCAGCCTCTGATTCCCCGCTTCTGATTCTGATTTTCTGCCTCTGATTCCCCATCTCTGATTCCACACATCTGATTTCCTGCCTCTGATTCCCCACTTCTGATTCCCCGCCTCTGATCCCCCACCTCTGTTTCCCCACCTCAGATTCCCCGCCTCTGTTTCCCCATATCTAATTCCCCGCCTCTGATTCCCCAACTCTGATTCCCCGCTCTGATTCCCCAGCTCTGAATTCCCGCCTCTGATTCCCCGCATCTGATTCCCTGCCTCTGAATCCCCACCTCGGATTCAAAACCTCTGATTCCCCTCCTCTGATTCCCCATATCTTATTTCCCTCCTCTGTTTCCCTGCCTCTGATTCCCCGCCTCTGTTACCCGATATCTGATTCCCCGCCTCTGATTCCCCAACTCTGATTCCCGGCCTCTGATTCCCGGCCTCTGATTCCCGGCCTCTCATTCCCGGCCTCTCATTCCCCGCCTCTGATTCCCGGCCTCAGATTCCCCGCCTCTGATTCCCCGCCTCTGATTCCCTGCCTCTGATTCCCCATTTCTGATTCCGCACATCTGATTCCCTGCCTCTAATTCCCCGCCTCTGATTCCCCGCTCTGATTCCCCAGCTCTGAATTCCCGCCTCTGATTCCCCGCATCTGATTCCCTGCCTCTGAATCCCCACCTCTGATTCCCAACCTCTGATTCCCCTCCTCTGATTCCCGATATCTGATTTCCCTCCTCTGTTTCCCTGCCTCTGATTCCCCGCCTCTGTTACCCCATATCTGATTCCCTGCCTCTTATTCCCCACCTCTGATTCCCGGCCTCTGATTCCCGGCCTCTGATTCCCCAGCTCTGATTCCCCGCCTCTGATTCCCCGTGTTTGATTCCCTGCCTCTGATTCCCCGCCTCTGCTTCCCCATCTCTGATCCACCGACTTTGATTCGCCACCTCTGATTCCCCATATGTGATTCCCCGCCTCTGTTTCCCCGCCTCTGATTCCCCGCCTCTGATTCCCCATATCTCATTCCCAGCCTCTGATTCCCCACCTCTGATTCCCGGCCTCTTATTCCCGGCATCTGATTCCCGGCCTCTGATTCCCGGCCTCTGATTCCCCACTTCTGATTCTGATTTCCTGCCTCTGATTCCCCATCTCTGATTCCGCACATCTGATTCCCTGCCTCTGATTTCCCACCTGTGATTACCCATATCTGATTCCCCGCCTCTGTTTCTCCGCCTCTGATTCCCCGCCTCTGTTTCCCCATATCTAATTCCCCGCCTCTGATTCCCCAACTCTGATTCCCCGCTCTGATTCCCCAGCTCTGAATTCCCGCCTCTGATTCCCCGCATCTGATTCCCTGCCTCTGAATCCCCACCTCGGATTCAAAACCTCTGATTCCCCTCCTCTGATTCCCCATATCTGATTTCCCTCCTCTGTTTCCCTGCCTCTGATTCCCCGCCTCTGTTACCCCATATCTGATTCCCCGCCTCTGATTCCCCAACTCTGATTCCCGGCCTCTGATTCCCGGCCTCTGATTCCCGGCCTCTCATTCCCGGCCTCTCATTCCCCGCCTCTGATTCCCGGCCTCAGATTCCCCGCCTCTGATTCCCCGCCTCTGATTCCCTGCCTCTGATTCCCCATCTCTGATTCCGCACATCTGATTCCCTGCCTCTAATTCCACGCCTCTGATTCCCCGCTCTGAATCCCCAGCTCTGACTTCCCGCCTCTGATTCCCCGCATCTGATTCCCTGCCTCTGAATCCCCACCTCTGATTCCCAACCTCTGATTCCCCTCCTCTGATTCCCCATATCTGATTTCCCTCCTCTGTTTCCCTGCCTCTGATTCCCCGCCTCTGTTACCCCATATCTGATTCCCTGCCTCTTATTCCCCACCTGATTCCCGGCCTCTGATTCCCGGCCTCTGATTCCCGGCCTCTGATTCCCGGCCTCTCATTCCCCGCCTCTGATTCCCGGCCTCAGATTCCCCGCCTCTGATTCCCCGCCTCTGATTCCCTGCCTCTAATTCCCCGCCTCTGATTCCCCACCTCTGATTCCCTGCCTCTGATTCCCAACCTCTGATTCCCCACCTCTGATTCCCCATATCTGATTCTCCGCCTCTGTTTCCCCGCCTCTGATTCCCCGCCTCTGTTTCCCCCTATCTGATTCCCCGCCTCTGATTCCCCAACTCTGATTCCCCGCCTCTGATTCCCCAGCTCTGATTCCCCGCCTCTGATTCCCCGTGTTTGATTCCCTGCCTCTGATTCCCCGCCTCTGCTTCCCCATCTCTGATCCACCGACTTTGATTCGCCACCTCTGATTCCCCATATGTGATACCCCGCCTCTGTTTCCCCGCCTCTGATTCCCCGCCTCTGATTCCCCATATCTCATTCCCAGCCTCTGATTCCCCACCTCTGATTCCCGGCCTCTTATTCCCGGCATCTGATTCCCGGCCTCTGATTCCCGGCCTCTGATTCCCCGCTTCTGATTCTGATTCCCTGCCTCTGATTCCCCATCTCTGATTCCGCACCTCTGATTCCCTGCCTCTGATTTCCCACCTCTGATTACCCATATCTGATTCCCCGCCTCTGTTTCCCCGCCTCTGATTCCCCGCCTCTGTTTTCCAGCCTCTGATTCCCCGCCTCTGTTTCCCCATATCTAATTCCCCGCCTCTGATACCCCAACTCTGATTCCCCGCTCAGATTCCCCAGCTCTGAATCCCCGCCTCTGATTCCCCGCATCTGATTCACTGCCTCTGAATCCCCACCTCTGATTCCCTGCCTCTGATTCCCAACCTCTGATTCCCCTCCCCTGATTCCCCATATCTGATTCCCCGCCTCCGTTTCCCTGCCTCTGATTCCCCACCTCTGTTTCCCCATATCTGATTCCCCGCCTCTGATACCCCAACTCTGATTCCCCGCCTCTGATTCCCCAGCTCTGATTCTCCGCCTCTGACTCCCCGCGTCTGATTCCCAGCCTCTGATTCCCCATGTCTGATTTCCTGCCTCTGATTCCCCGCCTCTGATTCCCCGCCTCTGATTCCCCATCTCTGATTCCCGGACTCTGATTCCCCACCTCTGATTCCCCATCTCTGATTCCGCACATCCGAATCCCTGCCTCTGATTCCCCGCCTCTGATGCCCCGCCTCTGATTCCATGCCTCTGATTCGCAACCTCTGATTCCCCACCTCTGATTCCCCATATCTGATTCCCCGCCTCTGTTTCCCCGCCTCTGATTCCCTGCCTCTGTTTCCTCATACCTGATTCCCCGCCTCTGATTCCCCAACACTGATTCCCCGCCTCTGATTCCCCAGCTCTGATTCACCACCTCTGATTCACCGCGTCTGATTCCCCGCATCTGATTACCCATCTCTGATTCCCTATCTCTGATTCCCCAATTCTGATTCCCCGCCTTTGAATCCCTGCCTCTGATTCCCAACCTCTGATTCCCGACCTCTGATTCCCCATATCTGATTCCCCGCCTCTGTTTCCCCGCCTCTTATTCCCCGCCTCTGATTCCCCATATCTGATTCCCGGCCTCTCATTCCCCAGCTCTGATTCCCCGCCTCTGATTCCCCATATCAGATTCCCCGCCGCTGATTCCCCAACTCTGATACCCCGCCTCTGATTCCCCAGCTCTGATTCCCCGCCTCTGATTCCAAGCGTCTGATTCCCTGCCTGTGATTCCCTGCGTCTGATTCCCCACCTCTGTTACCCCTCCTCTGATTCCCCAACTCTGATTCCCCGCCTCTGATTCCCCAGCTCTGATTCCCTGCCTCTGATTCCCCGCATCTGATTCCCCGTCTCTGATTCCCCATCTCTGATTCACCGCCTTTGATTCGCCACCTCTGATTCCCCATCTCTGATTCCCGGACTCTGATTCCCCACCTCTGATTCCCGGCCTCTTATTCCCGGCATCTGATTCCCGGCCTCTGATTCCCAGCCTCTGATTCCCCGCTTCTGATTCTGATTCCCTGCCTCTGATTCCCCATCTCTGATTCCACACATCTGATTCCCTGCCTCTGATTCCCCACTTCTGATTCCCCGCCTCTGATTCCCCACCTCTGTTTCCCCACCTCTGATTCCCCACCTCTGTTTCCCCATATCTAATTCCCCGCCTCTGATTCCCCAACTCTGATTCCCCGCTCTGATTCCCCAGCTCTGAATTCCCGCCTCTGATTCCCCGCATCTGATTCCCTGCCTCTGAATCCCCACCTCTGATTCCCTGCCTCTGATTCCCAACCTCTGATTCCCCTCCTCTGATTCCCCATATCTGATTCCCCTCCTCTGTTTCCCTGCCTCTGATTCCCCGCCTCTGTTACCCCATATCTGATTCCCCGCCTCTGATTCCCCAACCTCTGATTCTGCACATCTGATTCCCTGCCTCTTTTTCCCCACCTCTGATTCCCAGCCTCTGATTCCCGGCCTCTGATTCCCGGCCTCTAATTCCCGGCCTCTCATTCCCCGCCTCTGATTCCCAGCCTCTGATTCCCCGCCTCTGATTCCCCGCCTCTGATTCCCTGCCTCTGATTCCCCATCTCTGATTCCGCACATCTGATTCCCTGGCTCTGATTCCCCACCTCTGATTCCCCGCCTCTGATTCCCTGCCTCTGATTCCCAACCTCTGATTCCCCACCTCTGATTCCCCATATCTGATTCCCCGCCTCTGTTTCCCCGCCTCTGTTTCCCAGCCTCTGATTCCCAACCTCTGATTCCCCACCTCTGATTCCCCATATCTGATTCCCCGCCTCTGTTTCCCCGCCTCTGATTCCCCGCCTCTGTTTCCCCATATCTGATTCCCCGCCTCTGATTCCCCAACTCTGATTCCCCGCCTCTGAATCCCCAGCTCGGATTCCCTGCCTCTGATTCCCCGCCTCTGCTTCCCCATCTCTGATTCACCGCCTTTGATTCGCCACCTCTGATTCCCCATATGTGATTCCCCGCCTCTGTTTCCCCGCCTCTGATTCCCCGCCTCTGATTCCCCATATCTCATTCCCAGCCTCTGATTCCCCACCTCTGATTCCCCGCCTCTGATTCCCCGCGTCTGATTCCCTGCCTGTGATTCCCTGCCTCTGATTCCCCACCTCTGTTACCCCGCCTCTGATTCTCCGCCTCTGATGCCCCATATCTGATTCCCCTCCTCTGATTGCCCAACTCTGATTCCCCGCCTCTGATTCCCCAGCTCTCATTCTCCACCTCTGTTTCCCCGCATCTGATTCCCTGCCTCTGATTCCCCACCTCTGATTCCCCATCTCTGATTCACCACCTCTGATTCCCCACCTATGATTCCCCATATCTGATTCCCCGCCTCTGTTTCCCCGCCTCTGATTCCCCGCCTCTGATTCCGCATATCTGATTCCCCACCTATGATTTCCCAACTCTGATTCCCCGCCTCTGATTCGCCAGCTCTGATTCCCCGCCTCTGATTCCCCATATCTGATTCCCCGCCGCTGATTCCCCAACTTTGATACCCCGCCTCTGATTCCCCAGCTCTGATTCCCCGCCTCTGATTCCCCGCGTCTGATTCCCTGCCTCTGATTCCCCGCCTCTGATTCCCCATCTCTGATTCACCACCTCTGATCCCCCGCCTCTGATTACCCATGTCTGATTCCCCGCCTCTGTTTCCCCGCCTCTGAATCCCCGCCTCTGATTCCCCATATCTGATTCCCCGCCTCTGATTCCCCAACTCTGATTCCCCGCCTGTGATTCGCCAGCTATGATTCACCGCCTCTGATTCCCCGCGTCTGATTCCCTGCCTGTGATTCCCTGCCTCTGATTCCCCACCTCTGTTACCCCGCCTATGATTCCCCGCCTCTGATTCCCCATATATGATTCCACTCCTCTGATTCCCCAACTCTGATTCCCCGCCTCTGATTCCCCAGCTCTGATTCCCTGCCTCTGATTCCCCGCGTCTGATTCCCTGACTCTGATTCCCCATCTCTGATTCACTGCCTTTGATTCGCCACCTCTGATTCCCCACCTCTGATTCCCGGCCTCTTATTCCTGGCATCTGATTCCCGGCCTCTGATTCCCAGCCTCTGATTCCCCGCTTCTGATTCTGATTCCCTGCCTCTGATTCCCCATCTCTGATTCCACACATCTGATTTCCTGCCTCTGATTCCCCACTTCTGATTCCCCGCCTCTGATCCCCCACCTCTGTTTCCCCACCTCAGATTCCCCGCCTCTGTTTCCCCATATCTAATTCCCCGCCTCTGATTCCCCAACTCTGATTCCCCGCTCTGATTCCCCAGCTCTGAATTCCCGCCTCTGATTCCCCGCATCTGATTCCCTGCCTCTGAATCCCCACCTCGGATTCAAAACCTCTGATTCCCCTCCTCTGATTCCCCATATCTGATTTCCCTCCTCTGTTTCCCTGCCTCTGATTCCCCGCCTCTGTTACCCCATATCTGATTCCCCGCCTCTGATTCCCCAACTCTGATTCCCGGCCTCTGATTCCCGGCCTCTGATACCCGGCCTCTCATTCCCGGCCTCTCATTCCCCGCCTCTGATTCCCGGCCTCAGATTCCGCGCCTCTGATTCCCCGCCTCTGATTCCCTGCCTCTGATTCCCCATTTCTGATTCCGCACATCTGATTCCCTGCCTCTAATTCCCCGCCTCTGATTCCCCGCTCTGATTCCCCAGCTCTGAATTCCCGCCTCTGATTCCCCGCATCTGATTCCCTGCCTCTGAATCCCCACCTCTGATTCCCAACCTCTGATTCCCCTCCTCTGATTCCCGATATCTGATTTCCCTCCTCTGTTTCCCTGCCTCTGATTCCCCGCCTCTGTTACCCCATATCTGATTCCCTGCCTCTTATTCCCCACCTCTGATTCCCGGCCTCTGATTCCCGGCCTCTGATTCCCCAGCTCTGATTCCCCGCCTCTGATTCCCCGTGTTTGATTCCCTGCCTCTGATTCCCCGCCTCTGCTTCCCCATCTCTGATCCACCGACTTTGATTCGCCACCTCTGATTCCCCATATGTGATTCCCCGCCTCTGTTTCCCCGCCTCTGATTCCCCGCCTCTGATTCCCCATATCTCATTCCCAGCCTCTGATTCCCCACCTCTGATTCCCGGCCTCTTATTCCCGGCATCTGATTCCCGGCCTCTGATTCCCCGCCTCTGATTCCCGGCCTCTGATTCCCGGCCTCTGATTCCCCGCTTCTGATTCTGATTTCCTGCCTCTGATTCCCCATCTCTGATTCCGCACATCTGATTCCCTGCCTCTGATTTCCCACCTGTGATTACCCATATCTGATTCCCCGCCTCTGTTTCTCCGCCTCTGATTCCCCGCCTCTGTTTCCCCATATCTAATTCCCCGCCTCTGATTCCCCAACTCTGATTCCCCGCTCTGATTCCCCAGCTCTGAATTCCCGCCTCTGATTCCCCGCATCTGATTCCCTGCCTCTGAATCCCCACCTCGGATTCAAAACCTCTGATTCCCCTCCTCTGATTCCCCATATCTGATTTCCCTCCTCTGTTTCCCTGCCTCTGATTCCCCGCCTCTGTTACCCCATATCTGATTCCCCGCCTCTGATTCCCCAACTCTGATTCCCGGCCTCTGATTCCCGGCCTCTGATTCCCGGCCTCTCATTCCCGGCCTCTCATTCCCCGCCTCTGATTCCCGGCCTCAGATTCCCCGCCTCTGATTCCCCGCCTCTGATTCCCTGCCTCTGATTCCCCATCTCTGATTCCGCACATCTGATTCCCTGCCTCTAATTCCACGCCTCTGATTCCCCGCTCTGAATCCCCAGCTCTGACTTCCCGCCTCTGATTCCCCGCATCTGATTCCCTGCCTCTGAATCCCCACCTCTGATTCCCAACCTCTGATTCCCCTCCTCTGATTCCCCATATCTGATTTCCCTCCTCTGTTTCCCTGCCTCTGATTCCCCGCCTCTGTTACCCCATATCTGATTCCCTGCCTCTTATTCCCCACCTGATTCCCGGCCTCTGATTCCCGGCCTCTGATTCCCGGCCTCTGATTCCCGGCCTCTCATTCCCCGCCTCTGATTCCCGGCCTCAGATTCCCCGCCTCTGATTCCCCGCCTCTGATTCCCTGCCTCTAATTCCCCGCCTCTGATTCCCCACCTCTGATTCCCTGCCTCTGATTTCCCACCTCTGATTACCCATATCTGATTCCCCGCCTCTGTTTCCCCGCCTCTGATTCCCCGCCTCTGTTTTCCAGCCTCTGATTCCCCGCCTCTGTTTCCCCATATCTAATTCCCCGCCTCTGATACCCCAACTCTGATTCCCCGCTCAGATTCCCCAGCTCTGAATCCCCGCCTCTGATTCCCCGCATCTGATTCACTGCCTCTGAATCCCCACCTCTGATTCCCTGCCTCTGATTCCCAACCTCTGATTCCCCTCCCCTGATTCCCCATATCTGATTCCCCGCCTCCGTTTCCCTGCCTCTGATTCCCCACCTCTGTTTCCCCATATCTGATTCCCCGCCTCTGATACCCCAACTCTGATTCCCCGCCTCTGATTCCCCAGCTCTGATTCTCCGCCTCTGACTCCCCGCGTCTGATTCCCAGCCTCTGATTCCCCATGTCTGATTTCCTGCCTCTGATTCCCCGCCTCTGATTCCCCGCCTCTGATTCCCCATCTCTGATTCCCGGACTCTGATTCCCCACCTCTGATTCCCCATCTCTGATTCCGCACATCCGAATCCCTGCCTCTGATTCCCCGCCTCTGATGCCCCGCCTCTGATTCCATGCCTCTGATTCGCAACCTCTGATTCCCCACCTCTGATTCCCCATATCTGATTCCCCGCCTCTGTTTCCCCGCCTCTGATTCCCTGCCTCTGTTTCCTCATACCTGATTCCCCGCCTCTGATTCCCCAACACTGATTCCCCGCCTCTGATTCCCCAGCTCTGATTCACCACCTCTGATTCACCGCGTCTGATTCCCCGCATCTGATTACCCATCTCTGATTCCCTATCTCTGATTCCCCAATTCTGATTCCCCGCCTTTGAATCCCTGCCTCTGATTCCCAACCTCTGATTCCCGACCTCTGATTCCCCATATCTGATTCCCCGCCTCTGTTTCCCCGCCTCTTATTCCCCGCCTCTGATTCCCCATATCTGATTCCCGGCCTCTCATTCCCCAGCTCTGATTCCCCGCCTCTGATTCCCCATATCTGATTCCCCGCCGCTGATTCCCCAACTCTGATACCCCGCCTCTGATTCCCCAGCTCTGATTCCCCGCCTCTGATTCCAAGCGTCTGATTCCCTGCCTGTGATTCCCTGCATCTGATTCCCCACCTCTGTTACCCCTCCTCTGATTCCCCAACTCTGATTCCCCGCCTCTGATTCCCCAGCTCTGATTCCCTGCCTCTGATTCCCCGCATCTGATTCCCCGTCTCTGATTCCCCATCTCTGATTCACCGCCTTTGATTCGCCACCTCTGATTCCCCATCTCTGATTCCCGGACTCTGATTCCCCACCTCTGATTCCCGGCCTCTTATTCCCGGCATCTGATTCCCGGCCTCTGATTCCCAGCCTCTGATTCCCCGCTTCTGATTCTGATTCCCTGCCTCTGATTCCCCATCTCTGATTCCACACATCTGATACCCTGCCTCTGATTCCCCACTTCTGATTCCCCGCCTCTGATTCCCCACCTCTGTTTCCCCACCTCTGATTCCCCACCTCTGTTTCCCCATATCTAATTCCCCGCCTCTGATTCCCCAACTCTGATTCCCCGCTCTGATTCCCCAGCTCTGAATTCCCGCCTCTGATTCCCCGCATCTGATTCCCTGCCTCTGAATCCCCACCTCTGATTCCCTGCCTCTGATTCCCAACCTCTGATTCCCCTCCTCTGATTCCCCATATCTGATTCCCCTCCTCTGTTTCCCTGCCTCTGATTCCCCGCCTCTGTTACCCCATATCTGATTCCCCGCCTCTGATTCCCCAACCTCTGATTCTGCACATCTGATTCCCTGCCTCTTTTTCCCCACCTCTGATTCCCAGCCTCTGATTCCCGGCCTCTGATTCCCGGCCTCTAATTCCCGGCCTCTCATTCCCCGCCTCTGATTCCCAGCCTCTGATTCCCCGCCTCTGATTCCCCGCCTCTGATTCCCTGCCTCTGATTCCCCATCTCTGATTCCGCACATCTGATTCCCTGGCTCTGATTCCCCACCTCTGATTCCCCGCCTCTGATTCCCTGCCTCTGATTCCCCACCTCTGATTCCCCATATCTGATTCCCCGCCTCTGTTTCCCCGCCTCTGTTTCCCAGCCTCTGATTCCCAACCTCTGATTCCCCACCTCTGATTCCCCATATCTGATTCCCCGCCTCTGTTTCCCCGCCTCTGATTCCCCGCCTCTGTTTCCCCATATCTGATTCCCCGCCTCTGATTCCCCAACTCTGATTCCCCGCCTCTGAATCCCCAGCTCTGATTCCCTGCCTCTGATTCCCCGCCTCTGCTTCCCCATCTCTGATTCACCGCCTTTGATTCGCCACCTCTGATTCCCCATATGTGATTCCCCGCCTCTGTTTCCCCGCCTCTGATTCCCCGCCTCTGATTCCCCATATCTCATTCCCAGCCTCTGATTCCCCACCTCTGATTCCCCGCCTCTGATTCCCCGCGTCTGATTCCCTGCCTGTGATTCCCTGCCTCTGATTCCCCACCTCTGTTACCCCGCCTCTGATTCTCCGCCTCTGATGCCCCATATCTGATTCCCCTCCTCTGATTGCCCAACTCTGATTCCCCGCCTCTGATTCCCCAGCTCTCATTCTCCACCTCTGTTTCCCCGCATCTGATTCCCTGCCTCTGATTCCCCACCTCTGATTCCCCATCTCTGATTCACCACCTCTGATTCCCCACCTATGATTCCCCATATCTGATTCCCCGCCTCTGTTTCCCCGCCTCTGATTCCCCGCCTCTGATTCCGCATATCTGATTCCCCACCTATGATTTCCCAACTCTGATTCCCCGCCTCTGATTCGCCAGCTCTGATTCCCCGCCTCTGATTCCCCATATCTGATTCCCCGCCGCTGATTCCCCAACTTTGATACCCCGCCTCTGATTCCCCAGCTCTGATTCCCCGCCTCTGATTCCCCGCGTCTGATTCCCTGCCTCTGATTCCCCGCCTCTGATTCCCCATCTCTGATTCACCACCTCTGATCCCCCGCCTCTGATTACCCATGTCTGATTCCCCGCCTCTGTTTCCCCGCCTCTGAATCCCCGCCTCTGATTCCCCATATCTGATTCCCCGCCTCTGATTCCCCAACTCTGATTCCCCGCCTGTGATTCGCCAGCTATGATTCACCACCTCTGATTCCCCGCGTCTGATTCCCTGCCTGTGATTCCCTGCCTCTGATTCCCCACCTCTGTTACCCCGCCTATGATTCCCCGCCTCTGATTCCCCATATATGATTCCACTCCTCTGATTCCCCAACTCTGATTCCCCGCCTCTGATTCCCCAGCTCTGATTCCCTGCCTCTGATTCCCCGCGTCTGATTCCCTGACTCTGATTCCCCATCTCTGATTCACTGCCTTTGATTCGCCACCTCTGATTCCCCACCTCTGATTCCCAGCCTCTGATTCCCCGCTTCTGATTCTGATTCCCTGCCTCTGATTCCCCATCTCTGATTCTACACATCTGATTTCCTGCCTCTGATTCCCCACTTCTGATTCCCCGCCTCTGATCCCCCACCTCTGTTTCCCCACCTCAGATTCCCCGCCTCTGTTTCCCCATATCTAATTCCCCGCCTCTGATTCCCCAACTCTGATTCCCCGCTCTGATTCCCCAGCTCTGAATTCCCGCCTCTGCTTCCCCGCATCTGATTCCCTGCCTCTGAATCCCCACCTCGGATTCAAAACCTCTGATTCCCCTCCTCTGATTCCCCATATCTGATTTCCCTCCTCTGTTTCCCTGCCTCTGATTCCCCGCCTCTGATACCCCATATCTGATTCCCCGCCTCTGATTCCCCAACTCTGATTCCCGGCCTCTGATTCCCGGCCTCTGATTCCCGGCCTCTCATTCCCGGCCTCTCATTCCCCGCCTCTGATTCCCGGCCTCAGATTCCCCGCCTCTGATTCCCCGCCTCTGATTCCCTGCCTCTGATTCCCCATTTCTGATTCCGCACATCTGATTCCCTGCCTCTAATTCCCCGCCTCTGATTCCCCGCTCTGATTCCCCAGCTCTGAATTCCCGCCTCTGATTCCCCGCATCTGATTCCCTGCCTCTGAATCCCCACCTCTGATTCCCAACCTCTGATTCCCCTCCTCTGATTCCCGATATCTGATTTCCCTCCTCTGTTTCCCTGCCTCTGATTCCCCGCCTCTGTTACCCCATATCTGATTCCCTGCCTCTTATTCCCCACCTCTGATTCCCGGCCTCTGATTCCCGGCCTCTGATTCCCCAGCTCTGATTCCCCGCCTCTGATTCCCCGTGTTTGATTCCCTGCCTCTGATTCCCCGCCTCTGCTTCCCCATCTCTGATCCACCGACTTTGATTCGCCACCTCTGATTCCCCATATGTGATTCCCCGCCTCTGTTTCCCCGCCTCTGATTCCCCGCCTCTGATTCCCCATATCTCATTCCCAGCCTCTGATTCCCCACCTCTGATTCCCGGCCTCTTATTCCCGGCATCTGATTCCCGGCCTCTGATTCCCGGCCTCTGATTCCCCGCTTCTGATTCTGATTTCCTGCCTCTGATTCCCCATCTCTGATTCCGCACATCTGATTCCCTGCCTCTGATTTCCCACCTGTGATTACCCATATCTGATTCCCCGCCTCTGTTTCTCCGCCTCTGATTCCCCGCCTCTGTTTCCCCATATCTAATTCCCCGCCTCTGATTCCCCAACTCTGATTCCCCGCTCTGATTCCCCAGCTCTGAATTCCCGCCTCTGATTCCCCGCATCTGATTCCCTGCCTCTGAATCCCCACCTCGGATTCAAAACCTCTGATTCCCCTCCTCTGATTCCCCATATCTGATTTCCCTCCTCTGTTTCCCTGCCTCTGATTCCCCGCCTCTGTTACCCCATATCTGATTCCCCGCCTCTGATTCCCCAACTCTGATTCCCGGCCTCTGATTCCCGGCCTCTGATTCCCGGCCTCTCATTCCCCGCCTCTCATTCCCGGCCTCAGATTCCCCGCCTCTGATTCCCCGCCTCTGATTCCCTGCCTCTGATTCCCCATCTCTGATTCCGCACATCTGATTCCCTGCCTCTAATTCCACGCCTCTGATTCCCCGCTCTGAATCCCCAGCTCTGACTTCCCGCCTCTGATTCCCCGCATCTGATTCCCTGCCTCTGAATCCCCACCTCTGATTCCCAACCTCTGATTCCCCTCCTCTGATTCCCCATATCTGATTTCCCTCCTCTGTTTCCCTGCCTCTGATTCCCCACCTCTGTTACCCCATATCTGATTCCCTGCCTCTTATTCCCCACCTGATTCCCGGCCTCTGATTCCCGGCCTCTGATTCCCGGCCTCTGATTCCCGGCCTCTCATTCCCCGCCTCTGATTCCCGGCCTCAGATTCCCCGCCTCTGATTCCCCGCCTCTGATTCCCTGCCTCTAATTCCCCGCCTCTGATTCCCCACCTCTGATTCCCTGCCTCTGATTCCCAACCTCTGATTCCCCACCTCTGATTCCCCATATCTGATTCTCCGCCTCTGTTTCCCCGCCTCTGATTCCCCGCCTCTGTTTCCCCATCTCTGATTCCGCACATCTGATTCCCTGCCTCTAATTCCACGCCTCTGATTCCCCGCTCTGAATCCCCAGCTCTGACTTCCCGCCTCTGATTCCCCGCATCTGATTCCCTGCCTCTGAATCCCCACCTCTGATTCCCAACCTCTGATTCCCCGCCTCTGATTCCCCAACTCTGATTTCCCGCCTCTGATTCCCCAGCTCTGATTCCCCGCCTCTGATTCCCCGTGTTTGATTCCCTGCCTCTGATTCCCCGCCTCTGCTTCCCCATCTCTGATCCACCGACTTTGATTCGCCACCTCTGATTCCCCATATGTGATTCCCCGCCTCTGTTTCCCCGCCTCTGATTCCCCGCCTCTGATTCCCCATATCTCATTCCCAGCCTCTGATTCCCCACCTCAGATTCCCGGCCTCTTATTCCCGGCATCTGATTCCCGGCCTCTGATTCCCGGCCTCTGATTCCCCGCTTCTGATTCTGATTCCCTGCCTCTGATTCCCCATCTCTGATTCCGCACCTCTGATTCCCTGCCTCTGATTTCCCACCTCTGACTACCCATATCTGATTCCCCGCCTCTGTTTCCCCGCCTCTGATTCCCCGCCTCTGTTTTCCAGCCTCTGATTCCCCGCCTCTGTTTCCCCATATCTAATTCCCCGCCTCTGATACCCCAACTCTGATTCCCCGCTCAGATTCCCCAGCTCTGAATCCCCGCCTCTGATTCCCCGCATCTGATTCACTGCCTCTGAATCCCCACCTCTGATTCCCTGCCTCTGATTCCCAACCTCTGATTCCCCTCCCCTGATTCCCCATATCTGATTCCCCGCCTCCGTTTCCCTGCCTCTGATTCCCCACCTCTGTTTCCCCATATCTGATTCCCCGCCTCTGATACCCCAACTCTGATTCCCCGCCTCTGATTCCCCAGCTCTGATTCTCCGCCTCTGACTCCCCGCGTCTGATTCCCAGCCTCTGATTCCCCATGTCTGATTTCCAGCCTCTGATTCCCCGCCTCTGATTCCCCGCCTCTGATTCCCCATCTCTGATTCCCGGACTCTGATTCCCCACCTCTGATTCCCCATCTCTGATTCCGCACATCCGAATCCCTGCCTCTGATTCCCCGCCTCTGATGCCCCGCCTCTGATTCCATGCCTCTGATTCGCAACCTCTGATTCCCCACCTCTGATTCCCCATATCTGATTCCCCGCCTCTGTTTCCCCGCCTCTGATTCCCTGCCTCTGTTTCCTCATACCTGATTCCCCGCCTCTGATTCCCCAACACTGATTCCCCGCCTCTGATTCCCCAGCTCTGATTCACCACCTCTGATTCACCGCGTCTGATTCCCCGCATCTGATTACCCATCTCTGATTCCCTATCTCTGATTCCCCAATTCTGATTCCCCGCCTTTGAATCCCTGCCTCTGATTCCCAACCTCTGATTCCCGACCTCTGATTCCCCATATCTGATTCCCCGCCTCTGTTTCCCCGCCTCTTATTCCCCGCCTCTGATTCCCCATATCTGATTCCTGGCCTCTCATTCCCCAGCTCTGATTCCCCGCCTCTGATTCCCCATATCTGATTCCCCGCCGCTGATTCCCCAACTCTGATACCCCGCCTCTGATTCCCCAGCTCTGATTCCCCGCCTCTGATTCCAAGCGTCTGATTCCCTGCCTGTGATTCCCTGCGTCTGATTCCCCACCTCTGTTACCCCTCCTCTGATTCCCCAACTCTGATTCCCCGCCTCTGATTCCCCAGCTCTGATTCCCTGCCTCTGATTCCCCGCATCTGATTCCCCGTCTCTGATTCCCCATCTCTGATTCACCGCCTTTGATTCGCCACCTCTGATTCCCCATCTCTGATTCCCGGACTCTGATTCCCCACCTCTGATTCCCGGCCTCTTATTCCCGGCATCTGATTCCCGGCCTCTGATTCCCAGCCTCTGATTCCCCGCTTCTGATTCTGATTCCCTGCCTCTGATTCCCCATCTCTGATTCCACACATCTGATTCCCTGCCTCTGATTCCCCACTTCTGATTCCCCGCCTCTGATTCCCCACCTCTGTTTCCCCACCTCTGATTCCCCACCTCTGTTTCCCCATATCTAATTCCCCGCCTCTGATTCCCCAACTCTGATTCCCCGCTCTGATTCCCCAGCTCTGAATTCCCGCCTCTGATTCCCCGCATCTGATTCCCTGCCTCTGAATCCCCACCTCTGATTCCCTGCCTCTGATTCCCAACCTCTGATTCCCCTCCTCTGATTCCCCATATCTGATTCCCCTCCTCTGTTTCCCTGCCTCTGATTCCCCGCCTCTGTTACCCCATATCTGATTCCCCGCCTCTGATTCCCCAACCTCTGATTCTGCACATCTGATTCCCTGCCTCTTTTTTCCCACCTCTGATTCCCGGCCTCTGATTCCCGGCCTCTGATTCCCGGCCTCTAATTCCCGGCCTCTCATTCCCCGCCTCTGATTCCCAGCCTCTGATTCCCCGCCTCTGATTCCCCGCCTCTGATTCCCTGCCTCTGATTCCCCATCTCTGATTCCGCACATCTGATTCCCTGGCTCTGATTCCCCACCTCTGATTCCCCGCCTCTGATTCCCTGCCTCTGATTCCCAACCTCTGATTCCCCACCTCTGATTCCCCATATCTGATTCCCCGCCTCTGTTTCCCCGCCTCTGTTTCCCAGCCTCTGATTCCCAACCTCTGATTCCCCACCTCTGATTCCCCATATCTGATTCCCCGCCTCTGTTTCCCCGCCTCTGATTCCCCGCCTCTGTTTCCCCATATCTGATTCCCCGCCTCTGATTCCCCAACTCTGATTCCCCGCCTCTGAATCCCCAGCTCTGATTCCCTGCCTCTGATTCCCCGCCTCTGCTTCCCCATCTCTGATTCACCGCCTTTGATTCGCCACCTCTGATTCCCCATATGTGATTCCCCGCCTCTGTTTCCCCGCCTCTGATTCCCCGCCTCTGATTCCCCATATCTCATTCCCAGCCTCTGATTCCCCATCTCTGATTCCCGGACTCTGATTCCCCACCTCTGATTCCCGGCCTCTTATTCCCGGCATCTGATTCCCGGCCTCTGATTCCCGGCCTCTGATTCCCCGCTTCTGATTCTGATTCCCTGCCTCTGATTCCCCATCTCTGATTCCGCACATCTGTTTCCCTGCCTCTGATTTCCCACCTCTGATTACCCATATCTGATTCCCCGCCTCTGTTTCCCCGCCTCTGATTCCCCGCCTCTGTTTCCCCGCCTCTGATTCCCCGCCTCTGTTTCCTCATATCTAATTCCCCGCCTCTGATTCCCCGCCTCTGATTCCCCATCTCTGATTCCCGGACTCTGATTCCCCACCTCTGATTCCCCATCTCTGATTCCGCACATCCGAATCCCTGCCTCTGATTCCCCGCCTCTGATGCCCCGCCTCTGATTCCATGCCTCTGATTCGCAACCTCTGATTCCCAACCTCTGATTCCCCATATCTGATTCCCCGCCTCTGTTTCCCCGCCTCTGATTCCCTGCCTCTGTTTCCTCATACCTGATTCCCCGCCTCTGATTCCCCAACACTGATTCCCCGCCTCTGATTCCCCAGCTCTGATTCACCACCTCTGATTCACCGCGTCTGATTCCCCACATCTGATTACCCATCTCTGATTCCCTATCTCTGATTCCCCAATTCTGATTCCCCGCCTTTGAATCCCTGCCTCTGATTCCCAACCTCTGATTCCCGACCTCTGATTCCCCATATCTGATTCCCCGCCTCTGTTTCCCCGCCTCTTATTCCCCGCCTCTGATTCCCCATATCTGATTCCCGGCCTCTCATTCCCCAGCTCTGATTCCCCGCCTCTGATTCCCCATATCTGATTCCCCGCCGCTGATTCCCCAACTCTGATACCCCGCCTCTGATTCCCCAGCTCTGATTCCCCGCCTCTGATTCCAAGCGTCTGATTCCCTGCCTGTGATTCCCTGCGTCTGATTCCCCACCTCTGTTACCCCTCCTCTGATTCCCCAACTCTGATTCCCCGCCTCTGATTCCCCAGCTCTGATTCCCTGCCTCTGATTCCCCGCATCTGATTCCTTGTCTCTGATTCCCCATCTCTGATTCACCGCCTTTGATTCGCCACCTCTGATTCCCCATCTCTGATTCCCGGACTCTGATTCCCCACCTCTGATTCCCGGCCTCTTATTCCCGGCATCTGATTCCCGGCCTCTGATTCCCAGCCTCTGATTCCCCGCTTCTGATTCTGATTCCCTGCCTCTGATTCCCCATCTCTGATTCCACACATCTGATTCCCTGCCTCTGATTCCCCACTTCTGATTCCCCGCCTCTGATTCCCCACCTCTGTTTCCCCACCTCTGATTCCCCACCTCTGTTTCCCCATATCTAATTCCCCGCCTCTGATTCCCCAACTCTGATTCCCCGCTCTGATTCCCCAGCTCTGAATTCCCGCCTCTGATTCCCCGCATCTGATTCCCTGCCTCTGAATCCCCACCTCTGATTCCCTGCCTCTGATTCCCAACCTCTGATTCCCCTCCTCTGATTCCCCATATCTGATTCCCCTCCTCTGTTTCCCTGCCTCTGATTCCCCGCCTCTGTTACCCCATATCTGATTCCCCGCCTCTGATTCCCCAACCTCTGATTCTGCACATCTGATTCCCTGCCTCTTTTTCCCCACCTCTGATTCCCGGCCTCTGATTCCCGGCCTCTGATTCCCGGCCTCTAATTCCCGGCCTCTCATTCCCCGCCTCTGATTCCCAGCCTCTGATTCCCCGCCTCTGATTCCCCGCCTCTGATTCCCTGCCTCTGATTCCCCATCTCTGATTCCGCACATCTGATTCCCTGGCTCTGACTCCCCACCTCTGATTCCCCACCTCTGATTCCCCATATCTGATTCCCCGCCTCTGTTTCCCCGCCTCTGTTTCCCAGCCTCTGATTCCCAACCTCTGATTCCCCACCTCTGATTCCCCATATCTGATTCCCCGCCTCTGTTTCCCAGCCTCTGATTCCCCGCCTCTGTTTCCCCATATCTGATTCCCCGCCTCTGATTCCCCAACTCTGATTCCCCGCCTCTGAATCCCCAGCTCTGATTCCCTGCCTCTGATTCCCCGCCTCTGCTTCCCCATCTCTGATTCACCGCCTTTGATTCGCCACCTCTGATTCCCCATATGTGATTCCCCGCCTCTGTTTCCCCGCCTCTGATTCCCCATATCTCATTCCCAGCCTCTGATTCCCCATCTCTGATTCCCGGACTCTGATTCCCCACCTCTGATTCCCGGCCTCTTATTCCCGGCATCTGATTCCCGGCCTCTGATTCCCGGCCTCTGATTCCCCGCTTCTGATTCTGATTCCCTGCCTCTGATTCCCCATCTCTGATTCCGCACATCTGATTCCCTGCCTCTGATTTCCCACCTCTGATTACCCATATCTGATTCCCCGCCTCTGTTTCCCCGCCTCTGATTCCCCGCCTCTGTTTCCCCGCCTCTGATTCCCCGCCTCTGTTTCCTCATATCTAATTCCCCGCATCTGATTCCCCAACTCTGATTCCCCGCTCTGATTCCCCAGCTCTGAATCCCCGCCTCTGATTCCCCACATCTGATTCACTGCCTCTGAATCCCCACCTCTGATTCCCTGCCTCTGATTCACAACCTCTGATTCCCGACCTCTGATTCCCCATATCTGATTCCCCGCCTCTGTTTCCCCGCCTCTTATTCCCCGCCTCTGATTCCCCATATCTGATTCCCGGCCTCTCATTCCCCAGCTCTGATTCCCCGCCTCTGATTCCCCATATCTGATTCCCCGCCGCTGATTCCCCAACTCTGATACCCCGCCTCTGATTCCCCAGCTCTGATTCCCCGCCTCTGATTCCAAGCGTCTGATTCCCTGCCTGTGATTCCCTGCGTCTGATTCCCCACCTCTGTTACCCTCCTCTGATTCCCCAACTCTGATTCCCCGCCTCTGATTCCCCAGCTCTGATTCCCTGCCTCTGATTCCCCGCATCTGATTCCTTGTCTCTGATTCCCCATCTCTGATTCACCGCCTTTGATTCGCCACCTCTGATTCCCCATCTCTGATTCCCGGACTCTGATTCCCCACCTCTGATTCCCGGCCTCTTATTCCCGGCATCTGATTCCCGGCCTCTGATTCCCAGCCTCTGATTCCCCGCTTCTGATTCTGATTCCCTGCCTCTGATTCCCCATCTCTGATTCCACACATCTGATTCCCTGCCTCTGATTCCCCACTTCTGATTCCCCGCCTCTGATTCCCCACCTCTGTTTCCCCACCTCTGATTCCCCACCTCTGTTTCCCCATATCTAATTCCCCGCCTCTGATTCCCCAACTCTGATTCCCCGCTCTGATTCCCCAGCTCTGAATTCCCGCCTCTGATTCCCCGCCTCTGATTCCCTGCCTCTGAATCCCCACCTCTGATTCCCTGCCTCTGATTCCCAACCTCTGATTCCCCTCCTCTGATTCCCCATATCTGATTCCCCTCCTCTGTTTCCCTGCCTCTGATTCCCCGCCTCTGTTACCCCATATCTGATTCCCCGCCTCTGATTCCCCAACCTCTGATTCTGCACATCTGATTCCCTGCCTCTTTTTCCCCACCTCTGATTCCCGGCCTCTGATTCCCGGCCTCTGATTCCCGGCCTCTAATTCCCGGCCTCTCATTCCCCGCCTCTGATTCCCAGCCTCTGATTCCCCGCCTCTGATTCCCCGCCTCTGATTCCCTGCCTCTGATTCCCCATCTCTGATTCCGCACATCTGATTCCCTGGCTCTGACTCCCCACCTCTGATTCCCCACCTCTGATTCCCCATATCTGATTCCCCGCCTCTGTTTCCCCGCCTCTGTTTCCCAGCCTCTGATTCCCAACCTCTGATTCCCCACCTCTGATTCCCCATATCTGATTCCCCGCCTCTGTTTCCCAGCCTCTGATTCCCCGCCTCTGTTTCCCCATATCTGATTCCCCGCCTCTGATTCCCCAACTCTGATTCCCCGCCTCTGAATCCCCAGCTCTGATTCCCTGCCTCTGATTCCCCGCCTCTGCTTCCCCATCTCTGATTCACCGCCTTTGATTCGCCACCTCTGATTCCCCATATGTGATTCCCCGCCTCTGTTTCCCCGCCTCTGATTCCCCATATCTCATTCCCAGCCTCTGATTCCCCATCTCTGATTCCCGGACTCTGATTCCCCACCTCTGATTCCCGGCCTCTTATTCCCGGCATCTGATTCCCGGCCTCTGATTCCCGTCCTCTGATTCCCCGCTTCTGATTCTGATTCCCTGCCTCTGATTCCCCATCTCTGATTCCGCACATCTGATTCCCTGCCTCTGATTTCCCACCTCTGATTACCCATATCTGATTCCCCGCCTCTGTTTCCCCGCCTCTGATTCCCCGCCTCTGTTTCCCCGCCTCTGATTCCCCGCCTCTGTTTCCTCATATCTAATTCCCCGCATCTGATTCCCCAACTCTGATTCCCCGCTCTGATTCCCCAGCTCTGAATCCCCGCCTCTGATTCCCCACATCTGATTCACTGCCTCTGAATCCCCACCTCTGATTCCCTGCCTCTGATTCACAACCTCTGATTCCCCTCCTCTGATTCCCCATATCTGATTCCCCGCCTCCATTTCCCTGCATCTGATTCCCCGCCTCTGTTTCCCCATATCTGATTCCCCGCCTCTGATACCCCAACTCTGATTCCCCGCCTCTGATTCCCCAGCTCTGATTCCACGCCTCTGACTCCCCGCGTCTGATTCCCAGCCTCTGATTCCCCATGTCTGATTTCCTGCCTCTGATTCCCCGCCTCTGATTCGCCAGCTCTGATTCATCACCTCTGATTCCCCACCTCTGATTCCCCATATCTGATTCCCCACCTATGTTTCCCCGCCTCTGATTCCCCGCCTCTGATTCCCCATCTCTTATGGACTCTGATTCCCCACCTCTGATTCCCCATCTCTTATTCCGCACATCCAATTCCCTGCCTCTGATTCCCCGCCTCTGATGCCCCGCCTCTGATTCCATGCCTCTGATTCCCAACCTCTGATTCCCCACGTCTGATTTCCCATATCTGATTCCCCGCCTCTGTTTCCCCGCCTCTGATTCCCTGCATCTGTTTCCTCATATCTGATTCCCCTCCTCTGATTCCCCAACACTGATTCCCCGCTTCTGATTCCCCAGCTCTGATTCACCACCTCTGATTCCCCGCGTCTGATTCCCCGCCTCTGATTCCCCATCTCTGATTCCCTATCTCTGATTCCCCAATTCTGATTCCCCGCCTTTGATTCACTGCCTCTGATTAACAACCTCTGATTCCCGACCTCTGATTCCCCATATCTGATTCCCCGCCTCTGTTTCCCCGCCTCTTATTCCCCGCCGCTGATTCCCCAACTCTGATACCCCGCCTCTGATTCCCCAGCTCTGATTCCCCGCCTCTGATTCCCCATATCTGATTCCCCGCCGCTGATTCCCCAACTCTGATACCCCGCCTCTGATTCCCCAGCTCTGATTCCCCGCCTCTGATTCCACGCGTCTGATTCCCTGCCTGTGATTCCCTGCGTCTGATTCCCCACCTCTGTTACCCCTCCTCTGATTCCCCAACTCTGATTCCCCGCCTCTGATTCCCCAGCTCTGATTCCCTGCCTCTGATTCCCCGCATCTGATTCCCCGTCTCTGATTCCCCATCTCTGATTCACCGCCTTTGATTCGCCACCTCTGATTCCCCATCTCTGATTCCCGGACTCTGATTCCCCACCTCTGATTCCCGGCCTCTTATTCCCAGCATCTGATTCCCGGCCTCTGATTCCCAGCCTCTGATTCCCCGCTTCTGATTCTGATTCCCTGCCTCTGATTCCCCATCTCTGATTCCACACATCTGATTCCCTGCCTCTGATTCCCCACTTCTGATTCCCCGCCTCTGATTCCCCACCTCTGTTTCCCCACCTCTGATTCCCCGCCTCTGTTTCCCCATATCTAATTCCCCGCCTCTGATTCCCCAACTCTGATTCCCCGCTCTGATTCCCCAGCTCTGAATTCCCGCCTCTGATTCCCCGCATCTGATTCCCTGCCTCTGAATCCCCACCTCTGATTCCCTGCCTCTGATTCCCAACCTCTGATTCCCCTCCTCTGATTCCCCATATCTGATTCCCCTCCTCTGTTTCCCTGCCTCTGATTTCCCGCCTCTGTTACCCCATATCTGATTCCCCGCCTCTGATTCCCCAACCTCTGATTCTGCACATCTGATTCCCTGCCTCTTTTTCCCCACCTCTGATTCCCGGCCTCTGATTCCCGGCCTCTGATTCCCGGCCTCTCATTCCCGGCCTCTCATTCCCCGCCTCTGATTCCCAGCCTCTGATTCCCCGCGTCTGATTCCCCGCCTCTGATTCCCTGCCTCTGATTCCCCATCTCTGATTCCGCACATCTGATTCCCTGGCTCTGATTCCCGGCCTCTGATTCCCCGCCTCTGATTCCCGGCCTCTGATTCCCAGCCTCTGATTCCCCGCTTCTGATTCTGATTCCCTGCCTCTGATTCCCCATCTCTGATTCCACACATCTGATTCCCTGCCTCTGATTCCCCACTTCTGATTCCCCGCCTCTGATTCCCCACCTCTGTTGCCCCACCTCTGATTCCCCGCCTCTGTTTCCCCATATCTAATTCCCCGCCTCTGATTCCCCAACTCTGATTCCCCGCTCTGATTCCCCAGCTCTGAATTCCCGCCTCTGATTCCCCGCATCTGATTCCCTGCCTCTGAATCCCCACCTCTGATTCCCTGCCTCTGATTCCTAACCTCTGATTCCCCTCCTCTGATTCCCCATATCTGATTCCCCTCCTCTGTTTCCCTGCCTCTGATTCCCCGCCTCTGTTACCCCATATCTGATTCCCCGCCTCTGATTCCCCAACCTCTGATTCTGCACATCTGATTCCCTGCCTCTTTTTCCCCACCTCTGATTCCCGGCCTCTGATTCCCGGCCTCTGATTCCCGGCCTCTCATTCCCGGCCTCTCATTCCCCGCCTCTGATTCCCAGCCTCTGATTCCCCGCCTCTGATTCCCCGCCTCTGATTCCCTGCCTCTGATTCCCCATCTCTGATTCCGCACATCTGATTCCCTGGCTCTGATTCCCCACCTCTGATTCCCCGCCTCTGATTCCCTGCCTCTGATTCCCAACCTCTGATTCCCCACCTCTGATTCCCCATATCTCATTCCCCGCCTCTGTTTCCCCGCCTCTGATTCCCAGCCTCTGATTCCCAACCTCTGATTCCCCACCTCTGATTCCCCATATCTGATTCCCCGCCTCTGTTTCCCCGCCTCTGATTCCCCGCCTCTGTTTCCCCATATCTGATTCCCCGCCTCTGATTCCCCAACTCTGATTCCCCGCCTCTGAATCCCCAGCTCTGATTCCCTGCCTCTGATTCCCCGCCTCTGCTTCCCCATCTCTGATTCACCGCCTTTGATTCGCCACCTCTGATTCCCCATATGTGATTCCCCGCCTCTGTTTCCCCGCCTCTGATTCCCCGCCTCTGATTCCCCATATCTCATTCCCAGCCTCTGATTCCCCATCTCTGATTCCCGGACTCTGATTCCCCACCTCTGATTCCCGGCCTCTTATTCCCGGCATCTGATTCCCGGCCTCTGATTCCCGGCCTCTGATTCCCCGCTTCTGATTCTGATTCCCTGCCTCTGATTCCCCATCTCTGATTCCGCACATCTGATTCCCTGCCTCTGATTTCCCACCTCTGATTACCCATATCTGATTCCCCGCCTCTGTTTCCCCGCCTCTGATTCCCCGCCTCTGTTTCCCCGCCTCTGATTCCCCGCCTCTGTTTCCTCATATCTAATTCCCCGCATCTGATTCCCCAACTCTGATTCCCCGCTCTGATTCCCCAGCTCTGAATCCCCGCCTCTGATTCCCCACATCTGATTCACTGCCTCTGAATCCCCACCTCTGATTCCCTGCCTCTGATTCACAACCTCTGATTCCCCTCCTCTGATTCCCCATATCTGATTCCCCGCCTCCATTTCCCTGCATCTGATTCCCCGCCTCTGTTTCCCCATATCTGATTCCCCGCCTCTGATACCCCAACTCTGATTCCCCGCCTCTGATTCCCCAGCTCTGATTCCACGCCTCTGACTCCCCGCGTCTGATTCCCATCCTCTGATTCCCCATGTCTGATTTCCTGCCTCTGATTCCCCGCCTCTGATTCGCCAGCTCTGATTCATCACCTCTGATTCCCCACCTCTGATTCCCCATATCTGATTCCCCACCTATGTTTCCCCGCCTCTGATTCCCCGCCTCTGATTCCCCATCTCTTATGGACTCTGATTCCCCACCTCTGATTCCCCATCTCTTATTCCGCACATCCAATTCCCTGCCTCTGATTCCCCGCCTCTGATGCCCCGCCTCTGATTCCATGCCTCTGATTCCCAACCTCTGATTCCCCACGTCTGATTTCCCATATCTGATTCCCCGCCTCTGTTTCCCCGCCTCTGATTCCCTGCATCTGTTTCCTCATATCTGATTCCCCTCCTCTGATTCCCCAACACTGATTCCCCGCTTCTGATTCCCCAGCTCTGATTCACCACCTCTGATTCCCCGCGTCTGATTCCCCGCCTCTGATTCCCCATCTCTGATTCCCTATCTCTGATTCCCCAATTCTGATTCCCCGCCTTTGATTCACTGCCTCTGATTAACAACCTCTGATTCCCGACCTCTGATTCCCCATATCTGATTCCCCGCCTCTGTTTCCCCGCCTCTTATTCCCCGCCGCTGATTCCCCAACTCTGATACCCCGCCTCTGATTCCCCAGCTCTGATTCCCCGCCTCTGATTCCCCATATCTGATTCCCCGCCGCTGATTCCCCAACTCTGATACCCCGCCTCTGATTCCCCAGCTCTGATTCCCCGCCTCTGATTCCACGCGTCTGATTCCCTGCCTGTGATTCCCTGCGTCTGATTCCCCACCTCTGTTACCCCTCCTCTGATTCCCCAACTCTGATTCCCCGCCTCTGATTCCCCAGCTCTGATTCCCTGCCTCTGATTCCCCGCATCTGATTCCCCGTCTCTGATTCCCCATCTCTGATTCACCGCCTTTGATTCGCCACCTCTGATTCCCCATCTCTGATTCCCGGACTCTGATTCCCCACCTCTGATTCCCGGCCTCTTATTCCCAGCATCTGATTCCCGGCCTCTGATTCCCAGCCTCTGATTCCCCGCTTCTGATTCTGATTCCCTGCCTCTGATTCCCCATCTCTGATTCCACACATCTGATTCCCTGCCTCTGATTCCCCACTTCTGATTCCCCGCCTCTGATTCCCCACCTCTGTTTCCCCACCTCTGATTCCCCGCCTCTGTTTCCCCATATCTAATTCCCCGCCTCTGATTCCCCAACTCTGATTCCCCGCTCTGATTCCCCAGCTCTGAATTCCCGCCTCTGATTCCCCGCATCTGATTCCCTGCCTCTGAATCCCCACCTCTGATTCCCTGCCTCTGATTCCCAACCTCTGATTCCCCTCCTCTGATTCCCCATATCTGATTCCCCTCCTCTGTTTCCCTGCCTCTGATTTCCCGCCTCTGTTACCCCATATCTGATTCCCCGCCTATGATTCCCCAACCTCTGATTCTGCACATCTGATTCCCTGCCTCTTTTTCCCCACCTCTGATTCCCGGCCTCTGATTCCCGGCCTCTGATTCCCGGCCTCTCATTCCCGGCCTCTCATTCCCCGCCTCTGATTCCCAGCCTCTGATTCCCCGCGTCTGATTCCCCGCCTCTGATTCCCTGCCTCTGATTCCCCATCTCTGATTCCGCACATCAGATTCCCTGGCTCTGATTCCCCGCCTCTGATTCCCCGCCTCTGATTCCCGGCCTCTGATTCCCAGCCTCTGATTCCCCGCTTCTGATTCTGATTCCCTGCCTCTGATTCCCCATCTCTGATTCCACACATCTGATTCCCTGCCTCTGATTCCCCACTTCTGATTCCCCGCCTCTGATTCCCCACCTCTGTTGCCCCACCTCTGATTCCCCGCCTCTGTTTCCCCATATCTAATTCCCCGCCTCTGATTCCCCAACTCTGATTCCCCGCTCTGATTCCCCAGCTCTGAATTCCCGCCTCTGATTCCCCGCATCTGATTCCCTGCCTCTGAATCCCCACCTCTGATTCCCTGCCTCTGATTCCTAACCTCTGATTCCCCTCCTCTGATTCCCCATATCTGATTCCCCTCCTCTGTTTCCCTGCCTCTGATTCCCCGCCTCTGTTACCCCATATCTGATTCCCCGCCTCTGATTCCCCAACCTCTGATTCTGCACATCTGATTCCCTGCCTCTTTTTCCCCACCTCTGATTCCCGGCCTCTGATTCCCGGCCTCTGATTCCCGGCCTCTCATTCCCGGCCTCTCATTCCCCGCCTCTGATTCCCAGCCTCTGATTCCCCGCCTCTGATTCCCCGCCTCTGATTCCCTGCCTCTGATTCCCCATCTCTGATTCCGCACATCTGATTCCCTGGCTCTGATTCCCCACCTCTGATTCCCCGCCTCTGATTCCCTGCCTCTGATTCCCAACCTCTGATTCCCCACCTCTGATTCCCCATATCTCATTCCCCGCCTCTGTTTCCCCGCCTCTGATTCCCAGCCTCTGATTCCCAACCTCTGATTCCCCACCTCTGATTCCCCATATCTGATCCCCGCCTCTGTTTCCCCGCCTCTGATTCCCCGCCTCTGTTTCCCCATATCTGATTCCCCGCCTCTGATTCCCCAACTCTGATTCCCCGCCTCTGAATCCCCAGCTCTGATTCCCTGCCTCTGATTCCCCGCCTCTGCTTCCCCATCTCTGATTCACCGCCTTTGATTCGCCACCTCTGATTCCCCATATGTGATTCCCCGCCTCTGTTTCCCCGCCTCTGATTCCCCGCCTCTGATTCCCCATATCTCATTCCCAGCCTCTGATTCCCCATCTCTGATTCCCGGACTCTGATTCCCCACCTCTGATTCCCGGCCTCTTATTCCCGGCATCTGATTCCCGGCCTCTGATTCCCGGCCTCTGATTCCCCGCTTCTGATTCTGATTCCATGCCTCTGATTCCCCATCTCTGATTCCGCACATCTGATTCCCTGCCTCTGATTTCCCACCTCTGATTACCCATATCTGATTCCCCGCCTCTGTTTCCCCGCCTCTGATTCCCCGCCTCTGTTTCCCCGCCTCTGATTCCCCGCCTCTGTTTCCTCATATCTAATTCCCCGCATCTGATTCCCCAACTCTGATTCCCCGCTCTGATTCCCCAGCTCTGAATCCCCGCCTCTGATTCCCCACATCTGATTCACTGCCTCTGAATCCCCACCTCTGATTCCCTGCCTCTGATTCACAACCTCTGATTCCCCTCCTCTGATTCCCCATATCTGATTCCCCGCCTCCATTTCCCTGCATCTGATTCCCCGCCTCTGTTTGCCCATATCTGATTCCCCGCCTCTGATACCCCAACTCTGATTCCCCGCCTCTGATTCCCCAGCTCTGATTCCACGCCTCTGACTCCCCGCGTCTGATTCCCAGCCTCTGATTCCCCATGTCTGATTTCCTGCCTCTGATTCCCCGCCTCTGATTCGCCAGCTCTGATTCATCACCTCTGATTCCCCACCTCTGATTCCCCATATCTGATTCCCCACCTATGTTTCCCCGCCTCTGATTCCCCGCCTCTGATTCCCCATCTCTTATGGACTCTGATTCCCCACCTCTGATTCCCCATCTCTTATTCCGCACATCCAATTCCCTGCCTCTGATTCCCCGCCTCTGATGCCCCGCCTCTGATTCCATGCCTCTGATTCCCAACCTCTGATTCCCCACGTCTGATTTCCCATATCTGATTCCCCGCCTCTGTTTCCCCGCCTCTGATTCCCTGCATCTGTTTCCTCATATCTGATTCCCCTCCTCTGATTCCCCAACACTGATTCCCCGCTTCTGATTCCCCAGCTCTGATTCACCACCTCTGATTCCCCGCGTCTGATTCCCCGCCTCTGATTCCCCATCTCTGATTCCCTATCTCTGATTCCCCAATTCTGATTCCCCGCCTTTGATTCACTGCCTCTGATTAACAACCTCTGATTCCCGACCTCTGATTCCCCATATCTGATTCCCCGCCTCTGTTTCCCCGCCTCTTATTCCCCGCCGCTGATTCCCCAACTCTGATACCCCGCCTCTGATTCCCCAGCTCTGATTCCCCGCCTCTGATTCCCCATATCTGATTCCCCGCCGCTGATTCCCCAACTCTGATACCCCGCCTCTGATTCCCCAGCTCTGATTCCCCGCCTCTGATTCCACGCGTCTGATTCCCTGCCTGTGATTCCCTGCGTCTGATTCCCCACCTCTGTTACCCCTCCTCTGATTCCCCAACTCTGATTCCCCGCCTCTGATTCCCCAGCTCTGATTCCCTGCCTCTGATTCCCCGCATCTGATTCCCCGTCTCTGATTCCCCATCTCTGATTCACCGCCTTTGATTCGCCACCTCTGATTCCCCATCTCTGATTCCCGGACTCTGATTCCCCACCTCTGATTCCCGGCCTCTTATTCCCAGCATCTGATTCCCGGCCTCTGATTCCCAGCCTCTGATTCCCCGCTTCTGATTCTGATTCCCTGCCTCTGATTCCCCATCTCTGATTCCACACATCTGATTCCCTGCCTCTGATTCCCCACTTCTGATTCCCCGCCTCTGATTCCCCACCTCTGTTTCCCCACCTCTGATTCCCCGCCTCTGTTTCCCCATATCTAATTCCCCGCCTCTGATTCCCCAACTCTGATTCCCCGCTCTGATTCCCCAGCTCTGAATTCCCGCCTCTGATTCCCCGCATCTGATTCCCTGCCTCTGAATCCCCACCTCTGATTCCCTGCCTCTGATTCCCAACCTCTGATTCCCCTCCTCTGATTCCCCATATCTGATTCCCCTCCTCTGTTTCCCTGCCTCTGATTTCCCGCCTCTGTTACCCCATATCTGATTCCCCGCCTCTGATTCCCCAACCTCTGATTCTGCACATCTGATTCCCTGCCTCTTTTTCCCCACCTCTGATTCCCGGCCTCTGATTCCCGGCCTCTCATTCCCCGCCTCTGATTCCCAGCCTCTGATTCCCCGCGTCTGATTCCCCGCCTCTGATTCCCTGCCTCTGATTCCCCATCTCTGATTCCGCACATCTGATTCCCTGGCTCTGATTCCCCGCCTCTGATTCCCCGCCTCTGATTCCCGGCCTCTGATTCCCAGCCTCTGATTCCCCGCTTCTGATTCTGATTCCCTGCCTCTGATTCCCCATCTCTGATTCCACACATCTGATTCCCTGCCTCTGATTCCCCACTTCTGATTCCCCGCCTCTGATTCCCCACCTCTGTTGCCCCACCTCTGATTCCCCGCCTCTGTTTCCCCATATCTAATTCCCCGCCTCTGATTCCCCAACTCTGATTCCCCGCTCTGATTCCCCAGCTCTGAATTCCCGCCTCTGATTCCCCGCATCTGATTCCCTGCCTCTGAATCCCCACCTCTGATTCCCTGCCTCTGATTCCCAACCTCTGATTCCCCTCCTCTGATTCCCCATATCTGATTCCCCTCCTCTGTTTCCCTGCCTCTGATTCCCCGCCTCTGTTACCCCATATCTGATTCCCCGCCTCTGATTCCCCAACCTCTGATTCTGCACATCTGATTCCCTGCCTCTTTTTCCCCACCTCTGATTCCCGGCCTCTGATTCCCGGCCTCTGATTCCCGGCCTCTCATTCCCGGCCTCTCATTCCCCGCCTCTGATTCCCAGCCTCTGATTCCCCGCCTCTGATTCCCCGCCTCTGATTCCCTGCCTCTGATTCCCCATCTCTGATTCCGCACATCTGATTCCCTGGCTCTGATTCCCCACCTCTGATTCCCCGCCTCTGATTCCCTGCCTCTGATTCCCAACCTCTGATTCCCCACCTCTGATTCCCCATATCTCATTCCCCGCCTCTGTTTCCCCGCCTCTGATTCCCAGCCTCTGATTCCCAACCTCTGATTCCCCACCTCTGATTCCCCATATCTGATTCCCCGCCTCTGTTTCCCCGCCTCTGATTCCCCGCCTCTGTTTCCCCATATCTGATTCCCCGCCTCTGATTCCCCAACTCTGATTCCCCGCCTCTGAATCCCCAGCTCTGATTCCCTGCCTCTGATTCCCCGCCTCTGCTTCCCCATCTCTGATTCACCGCCTTTGATTCGCCACCTCTGATTCCCCATATGTGATTCCCCGCCTCTGTTTCCCCGCCTCTGATTCCCCGCCTCTGATTCCCCATATCTCATTCCCAGCCTCTGATTCCCCATCTCTGATTCCCGGACTCTGATTCCCCACCTCTGATTCCCGGCCTCTTATTCCCGGCATCTGATTCCCGGCCTCTGATTCCCGGCCTCTGATTCCCCGCTTCTGATTCTGATTCCCTGCCTCTGATTCCCCATCTCTGATTCCGCACATCTGATTCCCTGCCTCTGATTTCACACCTCTGATTACCCATATCTGATTCCCCGCCTCTGTTTCCCCGCCTCTGATTCCCCGCCTCTGTTTCCCCACCTCTGATTCCCCGCCTCTGTTTCCTCATATCTAATTCCCCGCATCTGATTCCCCAACTCTGATTCCCCGCTCTGATTCCCCAGCTCTGAATCCCCGCCTCTGATTCCCCACATCTGATTCACTGCCTCTGAATCCCCACCTCTGATTCCCTGCCTCTGATTCACAACCTCTGATTCCCCTCCTCTGATTCCCCATATCTGATTCCCCGCCTCCGTTTCCCTGCCTCTGATTCCCCACCTCTGTTTCCCCATATCTGATTCCCCGCCTCTGATACCCCAACTCTGATTCCCCGCCTCTGATTCCCCAGCTCTGATTCCACGCCTCTGACTCCCCGCGTCTGATTCCCAGCCTCTGATTCCCCATGTCTGATTTCCTGCATCTGATTCCCCGCCTCTGATTCGCCAGCTCTGATTCATCACCTCTGATTCCCCACCTCTGATTCCCCATATCTGATTCCCCACCTATGTTTCCCCGCCTCTGATTCCCCGCCTCTGATTCCCCATCTCTTATTCCCGGACTCTGATTCCCCACCTCTGATTCCCCATCTCTTATTCCGCACATCCAATTCCCTGCCTCTGATTCCCCACCTCTGATGCCCCGCCTCTGATTCCATGCCTCTGATTCCCAACCTCTGATTCCTTACCTCTGATTTCCCATATCTGATTCCCCGCCTCTGTTTCCCCACCTCTGATTCCCTGCATCTGTTTCCTCATATCTGATTCCCCTCCTCTGATTCCCCAACACTGATTCCCCGCCTCTGATTAACAACCTCTGATTCCCGACCTCTGATTCCCCATATCTGATTCCCCGCCTCTGTTTCCCCGCCTCTTATTCCCCGCCGCTGATTCCCCAACTCTGATACCCCGCCTCTGATTCCCCAGCTCTGATTCCCCGCCTCTGATTCCCGATATCTGATTCCCCGCCGCAGATTCCCCAACTCTGATACCCCGCCTCTGATTCCCCAGCTCTGATTCCCCGCCACTGATTCCACGCGTCTGATTCCCTGCCTGTGATTCCCTGCGTCTGATTCCCCACCTCTGTTACCCCTCCTCTGATTCCCCAACTCTGATTCCCCGCCTCTGATTCCCCAGCTCTGATTCCCTGCCTCTGATTCCCCGCATCTGATTCCCCGTCTCTGATTCCCCATCTCTGATTCACCGCCTTTGATTCGCCACCTCTGATTCCCCATCTCTGATTCCCGGACTCTGATTCCCCACCTCTGATTCCCGGCCTCTTATTCCCGGAATCTGATTCCCGGCCTCTGATTCCCAGCCTCTGATTCCCCGCTTCTGATTCTGATTCCCTGCCTCTGATTCCCCATCTCTGATTCCACACATCTGATTCCCTGCCTCTGATTCCCCACTTCTGATTCCCCGCCTCTGATTCCCCACCTCTGTTTCCCCACCTCTGATTCCCCGCCTCTGTTTCCCCATATCTAATTCCCCGCCTCTGATTCCCCAACTCTGATTCCCCGCTCTGATTCCCCAGCTCTGAATTCCCGCCTCTGATTCCCCGCATCTGATTCCCTGCCTCTGAATCCCCACCTCTGATTCCCTGCCTCTGATTCCCAACCTCTGATTCCCCTCCTCTGATTCCCCATATCAGATTCCCCTCCTCTGTTTCCCTGCCTCTGATTCCCCGCCTCTGTTACCCCATATCTGATTCCCCGCCTCTGATTCCCCAACCTCTGATTCTGCACATCTGATTCCCTGCCTCTTTTTCCCCACCTCTGATTCCCGGCCTCTGATTCCCGGCCTCTGATTCCCGGCCTCTCATTCCCGGCCTCTCATTCCCCGCCTCTGATTCCCAGCCTCTGATTCCCCGCCTCTGATTCCCCGCCTCTGATTCCCTGCCTCTGATTCCCCATCTCTGATTCCGCACATCTGATTCCCTGGCTCTGATTCCCCGCCTCTGATTCCCCGCCTCTGATTCCCTGCCTCTGATTCCCAACCTCTGATTCCCCACCTCTGATACCCCATATCTGATTGCCCGCCTCTGTTTCCCCGCCTCTGATTCCCAGCCTCTGATTCCCAACCTCTGATTCCCCACCTCTGATTCCCCATATCTGATTCCCCGCCTCTGTTTCCCCGCCTCTGAATCCCCGCCTCTGTTTCCCCATATCTGATTCCCCGCCTCTGATTCCCCAACTCTGATTCCCCGCCTCTGAATCCCCAGCTCTGATTCCCTGCCTCTGATTCCCCGCCTCTGCTTCCCCATCTCTGATTCACCGCCTTTGATTCGCCACCTCTGATTCCCCATATGTGATTCCCCGCCTCTGTTTCCCCGCCTCTGATTCCCCGCCTCTGATTCCCCATATCTCATTCCCAGCCTCTGATTCCCCATCTCTGATTCCCGGACTCTGATTCCCCACCTCTGATTCCCGGCCTCTTATTCCCGGCATCTGATTCCCGGCCTCTGATTCCCGGCCTCTGATTCCCCGCTTCTGATTCTGATTCCCTGCCTCTGATTCCCCATCTCTGATTCCGCACATCTGATTCCCTGCCTCTGATTTCCCACCTCTGATTACCCATATCTGATTCCCGCCTCTGTTTCCCCGCCTCTGATTCCCCGCCTCTGTTTCCCCGCCTCTGATTCCCCGCCTCTGTTTCCTCATATCTAATTCCCCGCATCTGATTCCCCAACTCTGATTCCCCGCTCTGATTCCCCAGCTCTGAATCCCCGCCTCTGATTTCCCACATCTGATTCACTGCCTCTGAATCCCCACCTCTGATTCCCTGCCTCTGATTCACAACCTCTGATTCCCCTCCTCTGATTCCCCATATCTGATTCCCCGCCTCCGTTTCCCTGCCTCTGATTCCCCGCATCTGTTTCCCCATATCTGATTCCCCGCCTCTGATACCCCAACTCTGATTCCCCGCCTCTGATTCCCCAGCTCTGATTCCACGCCTCTGACTCCCCGCGTCTGATTCCCAGCCTCTGATTCCCCATGTCTGATTTCCTGCCTCTGATTCCCCGCCTCTGATTCGCCAGCTCTGATTCATCACCTCTGATTCCCCACCTCTGATTCCCCATATCTGACTCCCCACCTATGTTTCCCCGCCTCTGATTCCCCGCCTCTGATTCCCCATCTCTTATTCCCGGACTCTGATTCCCCACCTCTGATTCCCCATCTCTTGTTCCGCACATCCAATTCCCTGCCTCTGATTCCCCGCCTCTGATGCCCCGCCTCTGATTCCATGCCTCTGATTCCCAACCTCTGATTCCCCACCTCTGATTTCCCATATCTGATTCCCCGCCTCTGTTTCCCCGCCTCTGATTCCCTGCACCTGTTTCCTCATATCTGATTCCCCTCCTCTGATTCCCCAAAACTGATTCCCCGCCTCTGATTCCCCAGCTCTGATTCACCACCTCTGATTCCCCGCGTCTGATTCCCCACCTCTGATTCCCCATCTCTGATTCCCTATCTCTGATTCCCCAATTCTGATTCCCCGCCTTTGATTCACTGCCTCTGATTAACAACCTCTGATTCCCGACCTCTGATTCCCCATATCTGATTCCCCGCCTCTGTTTCCCCGCCTCTTATTCCCCGCCGCTGATTCCCCAACTCTGATACCCCGCCTCTGATTCCCCAGCTCTGATTCCCCGCCTCTGATTCCCCGCGTCTGATTCCCTGCCTGTGATTCCCTGCGTCTGATTCCCCACCTCTGTTACCCCTCCTCTGATTCCCCAACTCTGATTCCCCGCCTCTGATTCCCCAGCTCTGATTCCCTGCCTCTGATTCCCCGCATCTGATTCCCCGTCTCTGATTCCCCATCTCTGATTCACCGCCTTTGATTCGCCACCTCTGATTCCCCATCTCTGATTCCCGGACTCTGATTCCCCACCTCTGATTCCCGGCCTCTTATTCCCGGCATCTGATTCCCGGCCTCTGATTCCCAGCCTCTGATTCCCCGCTTCTGATTCTGATTCCCTGCCTCTGATTCCCCATCTCTGATTCCACACATCTGATTCCCTGCCTCTGATTCCCCACTTCTGATTCCCCGCCTCTGATTCCCCACCTCTGTTTCCCCACCTCTGATTCCCCACCTCTTTTTCCCCATATCTAATTCCCCGCCTCTGATTCCCCAACTCTGATTCCCCGCTCTGATTCCCCAGCTCTGAATTCCCGCCTCTGATTCCCCGCATCTGATTCCCTGCCTCTGAATCCCCACCTCTGATTCCCTGCCTCTGATTCCCAACCTCTGATTCCCCTCCTCTGATTCCCCATATCTGATTCCCCTCCTCTGTTTCCCTGCCTCTGATTCCCCGCCTCTGTTACCCCATATCTGATTCCCCGCCTCTGATTCCCCAACCTCTGATTCTGCACATCTGATTCCCTGCCTCTTTTTCCCCACCTCTGATTCCCGGCCTCTGATTCCCGGCCTCTGATTCCCGGCCTCTAATTCCCGGCCTCTCATTCCCCGCCTCTGATTCCCAGCCTCTGATTCCCCGCCTCTGATTCCCCGCCTCTGATTCCCTGCCTCTGATTCCCCATCTCTGATTCCGCACATTTGATTCCCTGGCTCTGATTCCCCACCTCTGATTCCCCGCCTCTGATTCCCTGCCTCTGATTCCCAACCTCTGATTCCCCACCTCTGATTCCCCATACCTGATTCCCCGCCTCTGTTTCCCCGCCTCTGTTTCCCAGCCTCTGATTCCCAACCTCTGATTCCCCACCTCTGATTCCCCATATCTGATTCCCCGCCTCTGTTTCCCCGCCTCTGATTCCCCGCCTCTGTTTCCCCATATCTGATTCCCCGCCTCTGATTCCCCAACTCTGATTCCCCGCCTCTGAATCCCCAGCTGTGATTCCCTGCCTCTGATTCCCCGCCTCTGCTTCCCCATCTCTGATTCACCGCCTTTGATTCGCCACCTCTGATTCCCCATATGTGATTCCCCGCCTCTGTTTCCCCGCCTCTGATTCCCCGCCTCTGATTCCCCATATCTCATTCCCAGCCTCTGATTCCCCATCTCTGATTCCCGGACTCTGATTCCCCACCTCTGATTCCCGGCCTCTTATTCCCGGCATCTGATTCCCGGCCTCTGATTCCCGGCCTCTGATTCCCCGCTTCTGATTCTGATTCCCTGCCTCTGATTCCCCATCTCTGATTCCGCACATCTGATTCCCTGCCTCTGATTTCCCACCTCTGATTACCCATATCTGATTCCCCGCCTCTGTTTCCCCGCCTCTGATTCCCCGCCTCTGTTTCCCCGCCTCTGATTCCCAGCCTCTGTTTCCACATATCTAATTCCCCGCATCTGATTCCCCAACTCTGATTCCCCGCTCTGATTCCCCAGCTCTGAATCCCCGCCTCTGATTCCCCACATCTGATTCACTGCCTCTGAATCCCCACCTCTGATTCCCTGCCTCTGATTCACAACCTCTGATTCCCCTCCTCTGATTCCCCATATCTGATTCCCCGCCTCCATTTCCCTGCCTCTGATTCCCCGCCTCTGTTTCCCCATATCTGATTCCCCGCCTCTGATACCCCAACTCTGATTCCCCGCCTCTGATTCCCCAGCTCTGATTCCACGCCTCTGACTCCCCGCGTCTGATTCCCAGCCTCTGATTCCCCATGTCTGATTTCCTGCCTCTGATTCCCCGCCTCTGATTCGCCAGCTCTGATTCATCACCTCTGATTCCCCACCTCTGATTCCCCATATCTGATTCCCCACCTATGTTTCCCCGCCTCTGATTCCCCGCCTCTGATTCCCCATCTCTTATTCCCGGACTCTGATTCCCCACCTCTGATTCCCCATCTCTTATTCCGCACATCCAATTCCCTGCCTCTGATTCCCCGCCTCTGATTCCCCACGTCTGATTTCCCATATCTGATTCCCCGCCTCTGTTTCCCCGCCTCTGATTCCCTGCATCTGTTTCCTCATATCTGATTCCCCTCCTCTGATTCCCCAACACTGATTCCCCGCCTCTGATTCCCCATCTCTGATTCCCTATCTCTGATTCCCCAATTCTGATTCCCCGCCTTTGATTCACTGCCTCTGATTAACAACCTCTGATTCCCGACCTCTGATTCCCCATATCTGATTCCCCGCCTCTGTTTCCCCGCCTCTTATTCCCCGCCGCTGATTCCCCAACTCTGATACCCCGCCTCTGATTCCCCAGCTCTGATTCCCCGCCTCTGATTCCCCATATCTGATTCCCCGCCGCTGATTCCCCAACTCTGATACCCCGCCTCTGATTCCCCAGCTCTGATTTCCCGCCTCTGATTCCACGCGTCTGATTCCCTGCCTGTGATTCCCTGCGTCTGATTCCCCACCTCTGTTACCCCTCCTCTGATTCCCCAACTCTGATTCCCCGCCTCTGATTCCCCAGCTCTGATTCCCTGCCTCTGATTCCCCGCATCTGATTCCCCGTCTCTGATTCCCCATCTCTGATTCACCGCCTTTGATTCGCCACCTCTGATACCCCATCTCTGATTCCCGGACTCTGATTCCCCACTTCTGATTCCCCGCCTCTGATTCCCCACCTCTGTTTCCCCACCTCTGATTCCCCGCCTCTGTTTCCCCATATCTAATTCCCCGCCTCTGATTCCCCAACTCTGATTCCCCGCTCTGATTCCCCAGCTCTGAATTCCCGCCTCTGATTCCCCGCATCTGATTCCCTGCCTCTGAATCCCCACCTCTGATTCCCTGCCTCTGATTCCCAACCTCTGATTCCCCTCCTCTGATTCCCCATATCTGATTCCCCTCCTCTGTTTCCCTGCCTCTGATTCCCCGCCTCTGTTACCCCATATCTGATTCCCCACCTCTGATTCCCCAACCTCTGATTCTGCACATCTGATTCCCTGCCTCTTTTTCCCCACCTCTGATTCCCGGCCTCTGATTCCCGGCCTCTGATTCCCGGCCTCTCATTCCCGGCCTCTCATTCCCCGCCTCTGATTCCCAGCCTCTGATTCCCCGCCTCTGATTCCCCGCCTCTGATTCCCTGCCTCTGATTCCCCATCTCTGATTCCGCACATCTGATTCCCTGGCTCTGATTCCCCGCCTCTGATTCCCCGCCTCTGATTCCCTGCCTCTGATTCCCAACCTCTGATTCCCCACCTCTGATACCCCATATCTGATTCCCCGCCTCTGTTTCCCCGCCTCTGATTCCCAGCCTCTGATTCCCAACCTCTGATTCCCCACCTCTGATTCCCCATATCTGATTCCCCGCCTCTGTTTCCCCGCCTCTGAATCCCCGCCTCTGTTTCCCCATATCTGATTCCCCGCCTCTGATTCCCCAACTCTGATTCCCCGCCTCTGAATCCCCAGCTCTGATTCCCTGCCTCTGATTCCCCGCCTCTGCTTCCCCATCTCTGATTCACCGCCTTTGATTCGCCACCTCTGATTCCCCATATGTGATTCCCCGCCTCTGTTTCCCCGCCTCTGATTCCCCGCCTCTGATTCCCCATATCTCATTCCCAGCCTCTGATTCCCCATCTCTGATTCCCGGACTCTGATTCCCCACCTCTGATTCCCGGCCTCTTATTCCCGGCATCTGATTCCCGGCCTCTGATTCCCGGCCTCTGATTCCCCGCTTCTGATTCTGATTCCCTGCCTCTGATTCCCCATCTCTGATTCCGCACATCTGATTCCCTGCCTCTGATTTCCCACCTCTGATTACCCATATCTGATTCCCGCCTCTGTTTCCCCGCCTCTGATTCCCCGCCTCTGTTTCCCCGCCTCTGATTCCCCGCCTCTGTTTCCTCATATCTAATTCCCCGCATCTGATTCCCCAACTCTGATTCCCCACTCTGATTCCCCAGCTCTGAATCCCCGCCTCTGATTTCCCACATCTGATTCACTGCCTCTGAATCCCCACCTCTGATTCCCTGCCTCTGATTCACAACCTCTGATTCCCCTCCTCTGATTCCCCATATCTGATTCCCCGCCTCCGTTTCCCTGCCTCTGATTCCCCGCATCTGTTTCCCCATATCTGATTCCCCGCCTCTGATACCCCAACTCTGATTCCCCGCCTCTGATTCCCCAGCTCTGATTCCACGCCTCTGACTCCCCGCGTCTGATTCCCAGCCTCTGATTCCCCATGTCTGATTTCCTGCCTCTGATTCCCCGCCTCTGATTCGCCAGCTCTGATTCATCACCTCTGATTCCCCACCTCTGATTCCCCATATCTGACTCCCCACCTATGTTTCCCCGCCTCTGATTCCCCGCCTCTGATTCCCCATCTCTTATTCCCGGACTCTGATTCCCCACCTCTGATTCCCCATCTCTTGTTCTGCACATCCAATTCCCTGCCTCTGATTCCCCGCCTCTGATGCCCCGCCTCTGATTCCATGCCTCTGATTCCCAACCTCTGATTCCCCACCTCTGATTTCCCATATCTGATTCCCCGCCTCTGTTTCCCCACCTCTGATTCCCTGCATCTGTTTCCTCATATCTGATTCCCCTCCTCTGATTCCCCAAAACTGATTCCCCGCCTCTGATTCCCCAGCTCTGATTCACCACCTCTGATTCCCCGCGTCTGATTCCCCACCTCTGATTCCCCATCTCTGATTCCCTATCTCTGATTCCCCAATTCTGATTCCCCGCCTTTGATTCACTGCCTCTGATTAACAACCTCTGATTCCCGACCTCTGATTCCCCATATCTGATTCCCCGCCTCTGTTTCCCCGCCTCTTATTCCCCGCCGCTGATTCCCCATCTCTGATTCCACACATCTGATTCCCTGCCTCTGATTCCCCACTTCTGATTCCCCGCCTCTGATTCCCCACCTCTGTTTCCCCACCTCTGATTCCCCACCTCTGTTTCCCCATATCTAATTCCCCGCCTCTGATTCCCCAACTCTGATTCCCCGCTCTGATTCCCCAGCTCTGAATTCCCGCCTCTGATTCCCCGCATCTGATTCCCTGCCTCTGAATCCCCACCTCTGATTCCCTGCCTCTGATTCCCAACCTCTGATTCCCCTCCTCTGATTCCCCATATCTGATTCCCCTCCTCTGTTTCCCTGCCTCTGATTCCCCGCCTCTGTTACCCCATATCTGATTCCCCGCCTCTGATTCCCCAACCTCTGATTCTGCACATCTGATTCCCTGCCTCTTTTTCCCCACCTCTGATTCCCGGCCTCTGATTCCCGTCCTCTGATTCCCGGCCTCTAATTCCCGGCCTCTCATTCCCCGCCTCTGATTCCCAGCCTCTGATTCCCCGCCTCTGATTCCCCGCCTCTGATTCCCTGCCTCTGATTCCCCATCTCTGATTCCGCACATCTGATTCCCTGGCTCTGATTCCCCACCTCTGATTCCCCGCCTCTGATTCCCTGCCTCTGATTCCCAACCTCTGATTCCCCACCTCTGATTCCCCATACCTGATTCCCCGCCTCTGTTTCCCCGCCTCTGTTTCCCAGCCTCTGATTCCCAACCTCTGATTCCCCACCTCTGATTCCCCATATCTGATTCCCCGCCTCTGTTTCCCCGCCTCTGATTCCCCGCCTCTGTTTCCCCATATCTGATTCCCCGCCTCTGATTCCCCAACTCTGATTCCCCGCCTCTGAATCCCCAGCTCTGATTCCCTGCCTCTGATTCCCCGCCTCTGCTTCCCCATCTCTGATTCACCGCCTTTGATTCGCCACCTCTGATTCCCCATATGTGATTCCCCGCCTCTGTTTCCCCGCCTCTGATTCCCCGCCTCTGATTCCCCATATCTCATTCCCAGCCTCTGATTCCCCATCTCTGATTCCCGGACTCTGATTCCCCACCTCTGATTCCCGGCCTCTTATTCCCGGCATCTGATTCCCGGCCTCTGATTCCCGGCCTCTGATTCCCCGCCTCTGATTCTGATTCCCTGCCTCTGATTCCCCATCTCTGATTCCGCACATCTGATTCCCTGCCTCTGATTTCCCACCTCTGATTACCCATATCTGATTCCCCGCCTCTGTTTCCCCACCTCTGATTCCCCGCCTCTGTTTCCCCGCCTCTGATTCCCCGCCTCTGTTTCCTCATATCTAATTCCCCGCATCTGATTCCCCAACTCTGATTCCCCGCTCTGATTCCCCAGCTCTGAATCCCCGCCTCTGATTCCCCACATCTGATTCACTGCCTCTGAATCCCCACCTCTGATTCCCTGCCTCTGATTCACAACCTCTGATTCCCCTCCTCTGATTCCCCATATCTGATTCCCCGCCTCCATTTCCCTGCCTCTGATTCCCCGCCTCTGTTTCCCCATATCTGATTCCCCGCCTCTGATACCCCAACTCTGATTCCCCGCCTCTGATTCCCCAGCTCTGATTCCACGCCTCTGACTCCCCGCGTCTGATTCCCAGCCTCTGATTCCCCATGTCTGATTTCCTGCCTCTGATTCCCCGCCTCTGATTCGCCAGCTCTGATTCATCACCTCTGATTCCCCACCTCTGATTCCCCATATCTGATTCCCCACCTATGTTTCCCCGCCTCTGATTCCCCGCCTCTGATTCCCCATCTCTTATTCCCGGACTCTGATTCCCCACCTCTGATTCCCCATCTCTTATTCCGCACATCCAATTCCCTGCCTCTGATTCCCCGCCTCTGATGCCCCGCCTCTGATTCCATGCCTCTGATTCCCAACCTCTGATTCCCCACGTCTGATTTCCCATATCTGATTCCCCGCCTCTGTTTCCCCGCCTCTGATTCCCTGCATCTGTTTCCTCATATCTGATTCCCCTCCTCTGATTCCCCAACACTGATTCCCCGCTTCTGATTCCCCAGCTCTGATTCACCACCTCTGATTCCCCGCGTCTGATTCCCCGCCTCTGATTCCCCATCTCTGATTCCCTATCTCTGATTCCCCAATTCTGATTCCCCGCCTTTGATTCACTGCCTCTGATTAACAACCTCTGATTCCCGACCTCTGATTCCCCATATCTGATTCCCCGCCTCTGTTTCCCCGCCTCTTATTCCCCGCCGCTGATTCCCCAACTCTGATACCCCGCCTCTGATTCCCCAGCTCTGATTCCCCGCCTCTGATTCCCCATATCTGATTCCCCGCCACTGATTCCCCAACTCTGATACCCCGCCTCTGATTCCCCAGCTCTGATTCCCCGCCTCTGATTCCACGCGTCTGATTCCCTGCCTGTGATTCCCTGCGTCTGATTCCCCACCTCTGTTACCCCTCCTCTGATTCCCCAACTCTGATTCCCCAGCTCTGATTCCCTGCCTCTGATTCCCCGCATCTGATTCCCCGTCTCTGATTCCCCATCTCTGATTCACCGCCTTTGATTCGCCACCTCTGATTCCCCATCTCTGATTCCCGGACTCTGATTCCCCACCTCTGATTCCCGGCCTCTTATTCCCAGCATCTGATTCCCGGCCTCTGATTCCCAGCCTCTGATTCCCCGCTTCTGATTCTGATTCCCTGCCTCTGATTCCCCATCTCTGATTCCACACATCTGATTCCCTGCCTCTGATTCCCCACTTCTGATTCCCCGCCTCTGATTCCCCACCTCTGTTTCCCCACCTCTGATTCCCCGCCTCTGTTTCCCCATATCTAATTCCCCGCCTCTGATTCCCCAACTCTGATTCCCCGCTCTGATTCCCCAGCTCTGAATTCCCGCCTCTGATTCCCCGCATCTGATTCCCTGCCTCTGAATCCCCACCTCTGATTCCCTGCCTCTGATTCCCAACCTCTGATTCCCCTCCTCTGATTCCCCATATCTGATTCCCCTCCTCTGTTTCCCTGCCTCTGATTTCCCGCCTCTGTTACCCCATATCTGATTCCCCGCCTCTGATTCCCCAACCTCTGATTCTGCACATCTGATTCCCTGCCTCTTTTTCCCCACCTCTGATTCCCGGCCTCTGATTCCCCATATCTGATTCCCCGCCTCCATTTCCCTGCCTCTGATTCCCCGCCTCTGTTTCCCCATATCTGATTCCCCGCCTCTGATACCCCAACTCTGATTCCCCGCCTCTGATTCCCCAGCTCTGATTCCACGCCTCTGACTCCCCGCGTCTGATTCCCAGCCTCTGATTCCCCATGTCTGATTTCCTGCCTCTGATTCCCCGCCTCTGATTCGCCAGCTCTGATTCATCACCTCTGATTCCCCACCTCTGATTCCCCATATCTGATTCCCCACCTATGTTTCCCCGCCTCTGATTCCCCGCCTCTGATTCCCCATCTCTTATTCCCGGACTCTGATTCCCCACCTCTGATTCCCCATCTCTTATTCCGCACATCCAATTCCCTGCCTCTGATTCCCCGCCTCTGATGCCCCGCCTCTGATTCCATGCCTCTGATTCCCAACCTCTGATTCCCCACGTCTGATTTCCCATATCTGATTCCCCGCCTCTGTTTCCCCGCCTCTGATTCCCTGCATCTGTTTCCTCATATCTGATTCCCCTCCTCTGATTCCCCAACACTGATTCCCCGCTTCTGATTCCCCAGCTCTGATTCACCACCTCTGATTCCCCGCGTCTGATTCCCCGCCTCTGATTCCCCATCTCTGATTCCCTATCTCTGATTCCCCAATTCTGATTCCCCGCCTTTGATTCACTGCCTCTGATTAACAACCTCTGATTCCCGACCTCTGATTCCCCATATCTGATTCCCCGCCTCTGTTTCCCCGCCTCTTATTCCCCGCCGCTGATTCCCCAACTCTGATACCCCGCCTCTGATTCCCCAGCTCTGATTCCCCGCCTCTGATTCCCCATATCTGATTCCCCGCCGCTGATTCCCCAACTCTGATACCCCGCCTCTGATTCCCCAGCTCTGATTCCCCGCCTCTGATTCCACGCGTCTGATTCCCTGCCTGTGATTCCCTGCGTCTGATTCCCCACCTCTGTTACCCCTCCTCTGATTCCCCAACTCTGATTCCCCAGCTCTGATTCCCTGCCTCTGATTCCCCGCATCTGATTCCCCGTCTCTGATTCCCCATCTCTGATTCACCGCCTTTGATTCGCCACCTCTGATTCCCCATCTCTGATTCCCGGACTCTGATTCCCCACCTCTGATTCCCGGCCTCTTATTCCCAGCATCTGATTCCCGGCCTCTGATTCCCCAACCTCTGATTCTGCACATCTGATTCCCTGCCTCTTTTTCCCCACCTCTGATTCCCGGCCTCTGATTCCCGGCCTCTGATTCCCGGCCTCTCATTCCCGGCCTCTCATTCCCCGCCTCTGATTCCCAGCCTCTGATTCCCCGCGTCTGATTCCCCGCCTCTGATTCCCTGCCTCTGATTCCCCATCTCTGATTCCGCACATCTGATTCCCTGGCTCTGATTCCCCGCCTCTGATTCCCCGCCTCTGATTCCCGGCCTCTGATTCCCAGCCTCTGATTCCCCGCTTCTGATTCTGATTCCCTGCCTCTGATTCCCCATCTCTGATTCCACACATCTGATTCCCTGCCTCTGATTCCCCACTTCTGATTCCCCGCCTCTGATTCCCCACCTCTGTTGCCCCACCTCTGATTCCCCGCCTCTGTTTCCCCATATCTAATTCCCCGCCTCTGATTCCCCAACTCTGATTCCCCGCTCTGATTCCCCAGCTCTGAATTCCCGCCTCTGATTCCCCGCATCTGATTCCCTGCCTCTGAATCCCCACCTCTGATTCCCTGCCTCTGATTCCCAACCTCTGATTCCCCTCCTCTGATTCCCCATATCTGATTCCCCTCCTCTGTTTCCCTGCCTCTGATTCCCCGCCTCTGTTACCCCATATCTGATTCCCCGCCTCTGATTCCCCAACCTCTGATTCTGCACATCTGATTCCCTGCCTCTTTTTCCCCACCTCTGATTCCCGGCCTCTGATTCCCGGCCTCTGATTCCCGGCCTCTCATTCCCGGCCTCTCATTCCCCGCCTCTGATTCCCAGCCTCTGATTCCCCGCCTCTGATTCCCCGCCTCTGATTCCCTGCCTCTGATTCCCCATCTCTGATTCCGCACATCTGATTCCCTGGCTCTGATTCCCCACCTCTGATTCCCCGCCTCTGATTCCCTGCCTCTGATTCCCAACCTCTGATTCCCCACCTCTGATTCCCCATATCTGATTCCCCGCCTCTGTTTCCCCGCCTCTGATTCCCAGCCTCTGATTTCCAACCTCTGATTCCCCACCTCTGATTCCCCATATCTGATTCCCCGCCTCTGTTTCCCCGCCTCTGATTCCCCGCCTCTGTTTCCCCATATCTGATTCCCCGCCTCTGATTCCCCAACTCTGATTCCCCGCCTCTGAATCCCCAGCTCTGATTCCCTGCCTCTGATTCCCCGCCTCTGCTTCCCCATCTCTGATTCACCGCCTTTGATTCGCCACCTCTGATTCCCCATATGTGATTCCCCGCCTCTGTTTCCCCGCCTCTGATTCCCCGCCTCTGATTCCCCATATCTCATTCCCAGCCTCTGATTCCCCATCTCTGATTCCCGGACTCTGATTCCCCACCTCTGATTCCCGGCCTCTTATTCCCGGCATCTGATTCCCGGCCTCTGATTCCCGGCCTCTGATTCCCCGCTTCTGATTCTGATTCCCTGCCTCTGATTCCCCATCTCTGATTCCGCACATCTGATTCCCTGCCTCTGATTTCCCACCTCTGATTACCCATATCTGATTCCCCGCCTCCGTTTCCCTGCCTCTGATTCCCCGCCTCTGTTTCCCCATATCTGATTCCCCGCCTCTGATACCCCAACTCTGATTCCCCGCCTCTGATTCCCCAGCTCTGATTCCACGCCTCTGACTCCCCGCGTCTGATTCCCAGCCTCTGATTCCCCATGTCTGATTTCCTGCCTCTGATTCCCCGCCTCTGATTCGCCAGCTCTGATTCATCACCTCTGATTCCCCACCTCTGATTCCCCATATCTGATTCCCCACCTATGTTTCCCCGCCTCTGATTCCCCGCCTCTGATTCCCCATCTCTTATTCCCGGACTCTGATTCCCCACCTCTGATTCCCCATCTCTTATTCCGCACATCCAATTCCCTGCCTCTGATTCCCCACCTCTGATGCCCCGCCTCTGATTCCATGCCTCTGATTCCCAACCTCTGATTCCCCACCTCTGATTTCCCATATCTGATTCCCCGCCTCTGTTTCCCCGCCTCTGATTCCCTGCATCTGTTTCCTCATATCTGATTCCCCTCCTCTGATTCCCCAACACTGATTCCCCGCCTCTGATTAACAACCTCTGATTCCCGACCTCTGATTCCCCATATCTGATTCCCCGCCTCTGTTTCCCCGCCTCTTATTTCCCGCCGCTGATTCCCCAACTCTGATACCCCGCCTCTGATTCCCCAGCTCTGATTCCCCGCCTCTGATTCCCCATATCTGATTCCCCGCCGCTGATTCCCCAACTCTGATACCCCGCCTCTGATTCCCCAGCTCTGATTCCCCGCCACTGATTCCACGCGTCTGATTCCCTGCCTGTGATTCCCTGCGTCTGATTCCCCACCTCTGTTACCCCTCCTCTGATTACCCAACTCTGATTCCCCGCCTCTGATTCCCCAGCTCTGATTCCCTGCCTCTGATTCCCCGCATCTGATTCCCCGTCTCTGATTCCTCATCTCTGATTCACCGCCTTTGATTCGCCACCTCTGATTCCCCATCTCTGATTCCCGGACTCTGATTCCCCACCTCTGATTCCCGGCCTCTTATTCCCGGAATCTGATTCGCGGCCTCTGATTCCCAGCCTCTGATTCCCCGCTTCTGATTCTGATTCCCTGCCTCTGATTCCCCATCTCTGATTCCACACATCTGATTCCCTGCCTCTGATTCCCCACTTCTGATTCCCCGCCTCTGATTCCCCACCTCTGTTTCCCCACCTCTGATTCCCCGCCTCTGTTTCCCCATATCTAATTCCCCGCCTCTGATTCCCCAACTCTGATTCCCCGCTCTGATTCCCCAGCTCTGAATTCCCGCCTCTGATTCCCCGCATCTGATTCCCTGCCTCTGAATCCCCACCTCTGATTCCCTGCCTCTGATTCCCAACCTCTGATTCCCCTCCTCTGATTCCCCATATCTGATTCCCCTCCTCTGTTTCCCTGCCTCTGATTCCCCGCCTCTGTTACCCCATATCTGATTCCCCGCCTCTGATTCCCCAACCTCTGATTCTGCACATCTGATTCCCTGCCTCTTTTTCCCCACCTCTGATTCCCGGCCTCTGATTCCCGGCCTCTCATTCCAGGCCTCTCATTCCCGGCCTCTCATTCCCCGCCTCTGATTCCCAGCCTCTGATTCCCCGCCTCTGATTCCCCGCCTCTGATTCCCCACCTCTGATTCCCCATCTCTGATTCCGCACATCTGATTCCCTGGCTCTGATTCCCCGCCTCTGATTCCCCGCCTCTGATTCCCTGCCTCTGATTCCCAACCTCTGATTCCCCACCTCTGATACCCCATATCTGATTCCCCGCCTCTGTTTCCCCGCCTCTGATTCCCAGCCTCTGATTCCCAACCTCTGATTCCCCACCTCTGATTCCCCATATCTGATTCCCCGCCTCTGTTTCCCCGCCTCTGAATCCCCGCCTCTGTTTCCCCATATCTGATTCCCCGCCTCTGATTCCCCAACTCTGATTCCCCGCCTCTGAATCCCCAGCTCTGATTCCCTGCCTCTGATTCCCCGCCTCTGCTTCCCCATCTCTGATTCACCGCCTTTGATTCGCCACCTCTGATTCCCCATATGTGATTCCCCGCCTCTGTTTCCCCGCCTCTGATTCCCCGCCTCTGATTCCCCATATCTCATTCCCAGCCTCTGATTCCCCATCTCTGATTCCCGGACTCTGATTCCCCACCTCTGATTCCCGGCCTCTTATTCCCGGCATCTGATTCCCGGCCTCTGATTCCCGGCCTCTGATTCCCCGCTTCTGATTCTGATTCCCTGCCTCTGATTCCCCATCTCTGATTCCGCACATCTGATTCCCTGCCTCTGATTTCCCACCTCTGATTACCCATATCTGATTCCCGCCTCTGTTTCCCCGCCTCTGATTCCCCGCCTCTGTTTCCCCGCCTCTGATTCCCCGCCTCTGTTTCCTCATATCTAATTCCCCGCATCTGATTCCCCAACTCTGATTCCCCGCTCTGATTCCCCAGCTCTGAATCCCCGCCTCTGATTTCCCACATCTGATTCACTGCCTCTGAATCCCCACCTCTGATTCCCTGCCTCTGATTCACAACCTCTGATTCCCCTCCTCTGATTCCCCATATCTGATTCCCCGCCTCCGTTTCCCTGCCTCTGATTCCCCGCATCTGTTTCCCCATATCTGATTCCCCGCCTCTGATACCCCAACTCTGATTCCCCGCCTCTGATTCCCCAGCTCTGATTCCACGCCTCTGACTCCCCGCGTCTGATTCCCAGCCTCTGATTCCCCATGTCTGATTTCCTGCCTCTGATTCCCCGCCTCTGATTCGCCAGCTCTGATTCATCACCTCTGATTCCCCACCTCTGATTCCCCATATCTGACTCCCCACCTATGTTTCCCCGCCTCTGATTCCCCGCCTCTGATTCCCCATCTCTTATTCCCGGACTCTGATTCCCCACCTCTGATTCCCCATCTCTTGTTCCGCACATCCAATTCCCTGCCTCTGATTCCCCGCCTCTGATGCCCCGCCTCTGATTCCATGCCTCTGATTCCCAACCTCTGATTCCCCACCTCTGATTTCCCATATCTGATTCCCCGCCTCTGTTTCCCCGCCTCTGATTCCCTGCATCTGTTTCCTCATATCTGATTCCCCTCCTCTGATTCCCCAAAACTGATTCCCCGCCTCTGATTCCCCAGCTCTGATTCACCACCTCTGATTCCCCGCGTCTGATTCCCCACCTCTGATTCCCCATCTCTGATTCCCTATCTCTGATTCCCCAATTCTGATTCCCCGCCTTTGATTCACTGCCTCTGATTAACAACCTCTGATTCCCGACCTCTGATTCCCCATATCTGATTCCCCGCCTCTGTTTCCCCGCCTCTTATTCCCCGCCGCTGATTCCCCAACTCTGATACCCCGCCTCTGATTCCCCAGCTCTGATTCCCCGCCTCTGATTCCCCTCGTCTGATTCCCTGCCTGTGATTCCCTGCGTCTGTTTCCCCACCTCTGTTACCCCTCCTCTGATTCCCTAACTCTGATTCCCCGCCTCTGATTCCCCAGCTCTGATTCCCTGCCTCTGATTCCCCGCATCTGATTCCCCGTCTCTGATTCCCCATCTCTGATTCACCGCCTTTGATTCGCCACCTCTGATTCCCCATCTCTGATTCCCGGACTCTGATTCCCCACCTCTGATTCCCGGCCTCTTATTCCCGGCATCTGATTCCCGGCCTCTGATTCCCAGCCTCTGATTCCCCGCTTCTGATTCTGATTCCCTGCCTCTGATTCCCCATCTCTGATTCCACACATCTGATTCCCTGCCTCTGATTCCCCACTTCTGATTCCCCGCCTCTGATTCCCCACCTCTGTTTCCCCACCTCTGATTCCCCGCCTCTGTTTCCCCATATCTAATTCCCCGCCTCTGATTCCCCAACTCTGATTCCCCGCTCTGATTCCCCACTTCTGATTCCCCGCCTCTGATTCCCCACCTCTGTTTCCCCACCTCTGATTCCCCGCCTCTGTTTCCCCATATCTAATTCCCCGCCTCTGATTCCCCAACTCTGATTCCCCGCTCTGATTCCCCAGCTCTGAATTCCCGCCTCTGATTCCCCGCATCTGATTCCCTGCCTCTGAATCCCCACCTCTGATTCCCTGCCTCTGATTCCCAACCTCTGATTCCCCTCCTCTGATTCCCCATATCTGATTCCCCTCCTCTGTTTCCCTGCCTCTGATTCCCCGCCTCTGTTACCCCATATCTGATTCCCCGCCTCTGATTCCCCAACCTCTGATTCTGCACATCTGATTCCCTGCCTCTTTTTCCCCACCTCTGATTCCCGGCCTCTGATTCCCGGCCTCTGATTCCCGGCCTCTCATTCCCGGCCTCTCATTCCCCGCCTCTGATTCCCAGCCTCTGATTCCCCGCCTCTGATTCCCCGCCTCTGATTCCCTGCCTCTGATTCCCCATCTCTGATTCCGCATATCTGATTACCTGGCTCTGATTCCCCGCCTCTGATTCCCCGCCTCTGATTCCCTGCCTCTGATTCCCAACCTCTGATTCCCCACCTCTGATTTCCCATATCTGATTCCCCGCCTCTGTTTCCCCGCCTCTGATTCCCAGCCTCTGATTCCCAACCTCTGATTCCCCACCTCTGATTCCCCATATCTGATTCCCCGCCTCTGTTTCCCCGCCTCTGATTCCCCGCCTCTGTTTCCCCATATCTGATTCCCCGCCTCTGATTCCCCAACTCTGATTCCCCGCCTCTGAATCCCCAGCTCTGATTCCCTGCCTCTGATTCCCCGCCTCTGCTTCCCCATCTCTGATTCACCGCCTTTGATTCGCCACCTCTGATTCCCCATATGTGATTCCCCGCCTCTGTTTCCCCGCCTCTGATTCCCCGCCTCTGATTCCCCATATCTCATTCCCAGCCTCTGATTCCCCATCTCTGATTCCCGGACTCTGATTCCCCACCTCTGATTCCCGGCCTCTTATTCCCGGCATCTGATTCCCGGCCTCTGATTCCCGGCCTCTGATTCCCCGCTTCTGATTCTGATTCCCTGCCTCTGATTCCCCATCTCTGATTCCGCACATCTGATTCCCTGCCTCTGATTTCCCACCTCTGATTACCCATATCTGATTCCCCGCCTCTGTTTCCCCGCCTCTGATTCCCCGCCTCTGTTTCCCCGCCTCTGATTCCCCGCCTCTGTTTCCCCATATCTAATTCCCCGCATCTGATTCCCCAACTCTGATTCCCCGCTCTGATTCCCCAGCTCTGAATCCCCGCCTCTGATTCCCCACATCTGATTCACTGCCTCTGAATCCCCACCTCTGATTCCCTGCCTCTGATTCACAACCTCTGATTCCCCTCCTCTGATTCCCCATATCTGATTCCCCGCCTCTGTTTCCCCGCCTCTGATTCCCCTCCTCTGTTTCCCCGCCTCTGATTCCCCGCCTCTGTATCCCCATATCTAATTCCCCGCATCTGATTCCCCAACTCTGATTCCCCGCTCTGATTCCCCAGCTCTGAATCCCCGCCTCTGATTCCCCACATCTGATTCACTGCCTCTGAATCCCCACCTCTGATTCCCTGCCTCTGATTCACAACCTCTGATTCCCCTCCTCTGATTCCACATATCTGATTCCCCGCCTCCGTTTCCCTGCCTCTGATTCCCCGCCTCTGTTTCCCCATATCTGATTCCCCACCTCTGATACCCCAACTCTGATTCCCCGCCTCTGATTCCCCAGCTCTGATTCCACGCCTCTGACTCCCCGCGTCTGATTCCCAGCCTCTGATTCCCCATGTCTGATTTCCTGCCTCTGATTCCCCGCCTCTGATTCGCCAGCTCCGATTCATCACCTCTGATTCCCCACCTCTGATTCCCCATATCTGATTCCCCACCTATGTTTCCCCGCCTCTGATTCCCCGCCTCTGATTCCCCATCTCTTATTCCCGGACTCTGATTCCCCACCTCTGATTCCCCATCTCTTATTCCGCACATCCAATTCCCTGCCTCTGATTCCCCGCCTCTGATGCCCCGCCTCTGATTCCATGCCTCTGATTCCCCACCTCTGATTTCCCATATCTGATTCCCCGCCTCTGTTTCCCCGCCTCTGATTCCCTGCATCTGTTTCCTCATATCTGATTCCCCTCCTCTGATTCCCCAACACTGATTCCCCGCCTCTGATTCCCCAGCTCTGATTCACAACCTCTGATTCCCCGCATCTGATTCCCCGCCTCTGATTCCCCATCTCTGATTCCCTATCTCTGATTCCCCAATTCTGATTCCCCGCCTTTGATTCACTGCCTCTGATTAACAACCTCTGATTCCCGACCTCTGATTCCCCATATCTGATTCCCCGCCTCTGTTTCCCCGCCTCTTATTCCCCGCCTCTGTTTCCCCATATCTGATTCCCGGCCTGTCATTCCCCAGCTCTGATTCCCCGCCTCTGTTTCCCCATATCTGATTCCCCGCCGCTGATTCCCCAACTCTGATACCCCGCCTCTGATTCACCAGCTCTGATTCCCCGCCTCTGATTCCCCGCGTCTGATTCCCTGCCTCTGATTCCCCGCCTCTGATTCCCCATCTCTGATTCACCACCTCTGATCTCCCGCCTCTGATTCCCCATGTCTGAATCCCCGCCTCTGTTTCCCTGCCTCTGATTCCCCGCCTCTGATTCCCCATATCTGAATCCCCGCCTCTGATTCCCCAACTCTGATTCCCCGCCTGTGATTCTCCAGCTATGATTCCCCGCCTCTGATTCCCCGCGTCTGATTCCCTGCCTGTGATTCCCTGCCTCTGATTCCCCACCTCTGTTACCCCGCCTCTGATTCCCCGCCTCTGATTCCCCATATCTGATTCCCCTCCTCTGATTGCCCAACTCTGATTCCCAGCCTCTGATTCCCCAGCTCTGATTCCCCGCCTCTGTTTCCCCGCGTCTGATTCCCTGCCTCTGATTCCCCACTCTGATTCCCCATCTCTGATTCACCACCTCTGATTCCCCACCTATGATTCCCCATATCTGATTCCCCGCCTCTGTTTCCCCGCCTCTGATTCCCCGCCTCTGATTCCCCACCTATGATTTTCCAACACTGATTCCCCGCCTCTGATTCACCAGCTATGATTCCCCGCCTCTGATTCCCCGCGTCTGAATCCCTGCCTCTGATTCCCCGCCTCTGATTCCCAATATCTGATTCCCCGCCTCCGTTTCCCTGCCTCTGATACCCCGCCTCTGTTTCCCCATATCTGATTCTCCGCCTCTGATTCCGCAACTCTGATTCCCCGCCTCTGATTCCCCAGCTCTGATTCCCCGCCTCAGACTCCACGCGTTTGATTCCCAGCCTCTGATTCCCCATGTCTGATTTCCTGCCTCTGATTCCCCGCCTCTGATTCGCCATCTATGATTCATCGCCTCTAATTCCCCACCTCTGATTCCCCATATCTGATTCCCCACCTATGTTTCCCCGCCTCTGATTCCCCGCCTCTGATTCCCCATCTCTGATTCCAGGACTCTGATTCCCCACCTCTGATTCCCTATCTCTGATTCCGCACATCCGATTCCCTGCCTCTAATTCCCCGCCTCTGATGCCCCGCCTCTGATTCCATGCCTCTGATTCCCAACCTCTGATTCCCCACCTCTGATTCCCCATATCTGATTCCCCGCCTCTGTTTCTCCGCCTCTGATTCCCTGCCCCTGATTCCTCATATCTGATTCCCCGCCTCTGATTCCCCAACACTGATTTCCCGCCTCTGATTCCCCAGCTCTGATACCCCAGCTCTGATTCCCCACGTCTGATTCCCCGCCTCTGATTCCCCATCTCTGATTCCCTATCTCTGATTCGCCAATTCTGATTCCCTGCCTTTGATTCCCTGCCTCTGATTCCCAACATCTGATTCCCGACCTCTGATTCCCCATATCTGATTCCCCGCCTCTGTTTCCCCGCCTCTTATTCCCCGCCTCTGTTTCCCCATATCTGATTCCCCGCCTTTCATTCCCCAGCTCTGATTCCCCGCCTCTGACTCCCCGCGTCTGATTCCCAGCCTCTGATTCCACATGTCTGATTTCCTGCCTCTGATTCCCCGCCTCTGATTCGCCATCTCTGATTCATCGCCTCTGATTCCCCACCTCTGATTCCCCATATCTGATTCCCCACCTATGTTTCCCTGCCTCTGATTCCCCGCCTCTGATTCCCCATCTCTGATTCCCGGACTCTGATTCCCCACCTCTGATTCCCCATCTCTGATTCCGCACATCCGATTCCCTGCCTCTGATTCCCCGCCTCTGATGCCGCGCCTCTGATTCCATGCCTCTGATTCCCAACCTCTGATTCCCCACCTCTGATTCCCCATATCTGATTCCCCGCCTTTGTTTCCCCGCCTCTGATTCCCTGCCCCTGTTTCCTCATATCTGATTTCCCGCCTCTGATTCCGCAGCTCTGATTCACCACCTCTGATTCCCCACGTCTGATTCCCCGCCTCTGATTCCCCATCTCTGATTCCCTATCTCTGATTCCCCAATTCTGATTCCCCGCCTTTGATTCCCTGCCTCTGATTCCCAACCTCTGATTCCCGACCTCTGATTCCCCATATCTGATTCCCCGCCTCTGTTTCCCCGCCTCTTATTCCCCGCCTCTGTTTCCCCATATCTGATTCCCTGCCTTTCATTCCCCAGCTCTGATTCCCCGCCTCTGGCTCCCCGCGTCTGATTCCCAGCCTCTGATTCCCAATGTCTGATTTCCTGCCTCTGATTCCCCGCCTCTGATTCCCCACCTCTGATTCCCCATATCTGATTCCCCACCTATGTTTCCCCGTCTCTGATTCCCCGCCTCGGATTCCCCATCTCTGATTCTCGGACTCTGATTCCCCACCTCTGATTCCCCATCTCTGATTCCGCACATCCGATTCCCTGCCTCTGATTCCCCGCCTCTGATGCCCCACCTCTGATTCCCCATCTCTGATTCCGCACATCCAATTCCCTGCCTCTGATTCCCCGCCTCTGATGCCCCGCCTCTGATTCCATGCCTCTGATTCCCAAACTCTGATTCCCCACCTCTGATTTCCCATATCTGATTCCCCGCCTCTGTTTGCCCGCCTCTGATTTTCTGCATCTGTTTCCTCATATCTGATTCCCCTCCTCTGATTCCCCAACACTGATTCCCCGCCTCTGATTCCCCAGCTCTGATTCACCACCTCTGATTCCCCGCGTCTGATTCCACGCCTCTGATTCCCCATCTCTGATTCCCTATCTCTGATTCCCCAATTCTGATACCCCGCCTTTGATTCCCTGCCTCTGATTAACAACCTCTGATTCCCGACCTCTGATTCCCCATATCTGATTCCCCGCCTCTGTTTCCCCGCCTCTTATTCCCCGCCTCTGTTTCCCCATATCTGATTCCCGGCCTCTCATTCCCCAGCTCTGATTCCCCACCTCTGATTCCCCATATCTTATACCCCGCCGCTGATTCCCCAACTCTGATACCCCGCCTCTGATTCACCAGCTCTGATTCCCCGTCTCTGATTCCCCGCGTCTGATTCCCTGCCTCTGATTCCCTGCCTCTGATTCCCCATCTCTGATTCACCACCTCTGATCCCCCGCCTCTGATTCCCCATGTCTGATTCCCCGCCTCTGTTTCCCTGCCTCTGATTCCCCGCCTCTGATTCCCCATATCTGATTCCCTGCCTCTGATTCCCCAACTCTGATTCCCCGCATGTGATTCGCCAGCTATGATTCCCCGCCTCTGATTCCCCGCGTCTGATTCCCTGCCTGTGATTCCCTGCCTCTGATTCCCCACCTCTGTTACCCCGCCTATGATTCCACGCCTCTGATTCCCCATATCTGATTCCCCTCCTCTGATTGCCCAACTCTGATTCCCCGCCTCTGATTCCCCATCTCTGATTCCCCGCCTCTGTTTCCCCGCGTCTGATTCCTTGCCTCTGATTCCCCACCTCTGATTCCCCATCTCTGATTCACCACCTCTGATTCCCCACCTATGATTCCCCATATCTGATTCCCCGCCTCTTTTTCCCCGCCTCTGATTCCCCGCCTCTGATTCCCCACCTATGATTTCCCAACTCTGATTCCCCGCCTCTGATTCACCAGCTATGATTCCCCGCCTCTGATTCCCCGCGTCTGAATCCCTGCCTCTGATTCCCCGCCTCTGATTCCCAATATCTGATTCCCCGCCTCCGTTTCCCTGCCTCTGATTCCCCGCCTCTGTTTCCCCATATCTGATTCTCCGCCTCTGATTCCCCAACTCTGATTCCCCGCCTCTGATTCCCCAGCTCTGATTCCCCGCCTCTGACTCCCCGCGTCTGATTCCCAGCCTCTGATTCCCCATGTCTGATTTCCTGCCTCTGATTCCCCGCCTCTGATTCGCCATCTATGATTCATCGCCTCTAATTCGCCACCTCTGATTCCCCATATCTGATTCCCCACCTATGTTTCCCCGCCTCTGATTCCCCGCCTCTGATTCCCCATCTCTGATTCCCGGACTCTGATTCCCCACCTCTGATTCCCCATCTCTGATTCCGCACATCCGATTCCCTGCCTCTAATTCCCAGCCTCTGATGCCCCGCCTCTGATTCCATGCTTCTGATTCCCAACCTCTGATTCCCCACCTCTGATTCCCCATATCTGATTCCCCGCCTCTGTTTCCCCGCCTCTGATTCCCTGCCCCTGATTCCTCATATCTGATTCCCCGCCTCTGATTCCCCAACACTGAATTCCCGCCTCTGATTCCCCAGCTCTGATTCCCCAGCTCTGATTCCCCACGTCTGATTCCCCGCCTCTGATTCCCCATCTCTGATTCCCTATCTCTGATTCGCCAATTCTGAATCCCTGCTTCTGATTCCCAACATCTTATTCCCTGCCTTTCATTCCCCAGCTCTGATTCCCCGCCTCTGACTCCCCGCGTCTGATTCCCAGCCTCTGATTCCCCATGTCTGATTTCCTGCCTCTGATTCCCCGCCTCTGATTCGCCATCTCTGATTCATCGCCTCTGATTCCCCACCTCTGATTCCCCATATCTGATTCCCCACCTATGTTTCCCCGCCTCTGATTCCCCGCCTCTGATTCCCCATCTCTGATTCCCGGACTCTGATTCCCCACCTCTGATACCCCATCTCTGATTCCGCACATCCGATTCCCTGCCTCTGATTCCCCGCCTCTGATGCCCCGCCTCTGATTCCATGCCTCTGATTCCCAACCTCTGATTCCCCACCTCTGATTCCCCATATCTGATTCCCCGCCTTTGTTTCCCCGCCTCTGATTCCCTGCCCCTGTTTCCTCATATCTGATTTACCGCCTCTGATTCCCCAGCTCTGATTCACCACCTCTGATTCCCCGCGTCTGATTCCCCGCCTCTGATTCCCCATCTCTGATTCCCTATCTCTGATTCCCCAATTCTGATTCCCCGCCTTTGATTCCCTGCCTCTGATTCCCAACCTCTGATTCCCGACCTCTGATTCCCCATATCTGATTCCCCGCCTCTGTTTCCCCGCCTCTTATTCCCCGCCTCTGTTTCCCCATATCTGATTCCCTGCCTTTCATTCCCCAGCTCTGATTCATCGCCTCTGACTCCCCGCGTCTGATTCCCAGCCTCTGATTCCCAATGTCTGATTTCCTGCCTCTGATTCCCCGCCTCTGATTCCCCACCTCTGATTCCCCATATCTGATTCCCCACCTATGTTTCCCCGTCTCTGATTCCCCGCCTCGGATTCCCCATCTCTTATTCTCGGACTCTGATTCCCCACCTCTGATTCCCCATCTCTGATTCCGCACATCCGATTCCCTGCCTCTGATTCCCCGCCTCTGATGCCCCACCTCTGATTCCCCATCTCTGATTCCGCACATCCAATTCCCTGCCTCTGATTCCCCGCCTCTGATGCCCCGCCTCTTATTCCATGCCTCTGATTCCCAAACTCTGATTCCCCACCTCTGATTTCCCATATCTGATTCCCCGCCTCTGTTTCCCCGCCTCTGATTCCCTGCATCTGTTTCCTCATATCTGATTCCCCTCCTCTGATTCCCCAACACTGATTCCCCGCCTCTGATTCCCCAGCTCTGATTCACCACCTCTGATTCCCCGCGTCTGATTCCACGCCTCTGATTCCCCATCTCTGATTCCCTATCTCTGATTCCCCAATTCTGATACCCCGCCTTTGATTCCCTGCCTCTGATTCTCCAGCTATGATTCCCCGCCTCTGATTCCCCGCGTCTGAATCCCTGCCTCTGATTCCCCACCTCTGATTCCCAATATCTGATTCCCCGCCTCCGTTTCCCTGCCTCTGATTCCCCGCCTCTGTTTCCCCATATCTGATTCTCCGCCTCTGATTCCCCAACTCTGATGCCCCGCCTCTGATTCCCCATCTCTGATTCCCCGCCTCTGACTCTCCGCGTCTGATTCCCAGCCTCTGATTCCCCATGTCTGATTTCCTGCCTCTGATTCCCCGCCTCTGATTCGCCATCTCTGATTCATCGCCTCTAATTCCCCACCTCTGATTCCCCATATCTGATTCCCCACCTATGTTTCCCCGCCTCTGATTCCCCGCCTCTGATTCCCCATCTCTGATTCCCGGACTCTGATTCCCCACCTCTGATTCCCCATCTCTGATTCCGCACATCCGATTCCCTGCCTCTGATTCCCCGCCTCTGATGCCCCGCCTCTGATTCCATGCCTCTGATTCCCAACCTCTGATTCCCCACCTCTGATTCCCCATATCTGATTCCCCGCCTCTATTTCCCCGCCTCTGATTCCCTGCCCCTGTTTCCTCATATCTGATTCCCCGCCTCTGATTCCCCAACACTGATTTCCCGCCTCTGATTCCCCAGCTCTGATGCACCACCTCTGATTCCCCGTGTCTGATTCCCCGCCTCTGATTCCCCATCTCTGATTCCCTATCTCTGTTCCGCAATTCTGATTCCCCGCCTTTGATTCCCTGCCTCTGATTCCCAACCTCTGATTCCCAACCTCTGATTCCCCATATCTGATTCCCCGCCTCTGTTTCCCGCCTCTTATTCCCCGCCTCTGTTTCCCCTTATCTGATTCCCTGCCTTTCATTCCCCAGCTCTGATTCCCCGCCTCTGACTCCCCGCTTCTGATTCCCAGCCTCTGATTCCCCATGTCTGATTTCCTGCCTCTGATTCCCCGCCTCTGATTCGCCATCTCTGATTCATCGCCTCTGATTCCCCACCTCTGATTCCCCATATCTGATTCCCCACCTATGTTTCCCCGCCTCTGATTCCCCGCCTCTGATTCCCCATCTCTGATTCTCGTACTCTGATTCCCCACCTCTGATTCCCCATCTCTGATAACGCACATCCGATTCCCTGCCTCTGATTCCCCGCCTCTGATGCCCCGCCTCTGATTCCATGCCTCTGATTCCCAACCTCTGATTCCCCACCTCTGATTCCCCATATCTGCTACCCGCCTCTGTTTCCCCGCCTCTGATTCCCTGCCTCTGTTTCCTCATATCTGATTCCCCGCCTCTGATTCCCCAACACTGATTCCCCGCCTCTGATACCCCAGCTCTGATTCACCACCTCTGATTCCCCGCGTCTGATTCCCCGCCTCTGATTACCCATCTCTGACTCCCTATCTCTGATTCCCCAATTCTGATTCCCCGCCTTTGATTCCCTGCCTCTGATTCCCAACCTCTGATTCCCGACCTCTGATTCCCCATATCTGATTCCCCGCCTCTGTTTCCCCGCCTCTTATTCCCCGCCTCTGTTTCCCCATATCTGATTCACGGCCTCTCATTCCCCAGCTCTGATTCTCCGCCTCTGATTCCCCATATCTGATTCCCCGCCTCTGTTTCCCCGCCTCTGATTCCCCGCCTCTGTTTCCCCGCCTCTGATTCCCCGCCTCTGTTTCCTCATATCTAATTCCCCGCATCTGATTCCCCAACTCTGATTCCCCGCTCTGATTCCCCAGCTCTGAATCCCCGCCTCTGATTTCCCACATCTGATTCACTGCCTCTGAATCCCCACCTCTGATTCCCTGCCTCTGATTCACAACCTCTGATTCCCCTCCTCTGATTCCCCATATCTGATTCCCCGCCTCCGTTTCCCTGCCTCTGATTCCCCGCATCTGTTTCCCCATATCTGATTCCCCGCCTCTGATACCCCAACTCTGATTCCCCGCCTCTGATTCCCCAGCTCTGATTCCACGCCTCTGACTCCCCGCGTCTGATTCCCAGCCTCTGATTCCCCATGTCTGATTTCCTGCCTCTGATTCCCCGCCTCTGATTCGCCAGCTCTGATTCATCACCTCTGATTCCCCACCTCTGATTCCCCATATCTGACTCCCCACCTATGTTTCCCCGCCTCTGATTCCCCGCCTCTGATTCCCCATCTCTTATTCCCGGACTCTGATTCCCCACCTCTGATTCCCCATCTCTTGTTCCGCACATCCAATTCCCTGCCTCTGATTCCCCGCCTCTGATGCCCCGCCTCTGATTCCATGCCTCTGATTCCCAACCTCTGATTCCCCACCTCTGATTTCCCATATCTGATTCCCCGCCTCTGTTTCCCCGCCTCTGATTCCCTGCATCTGTTTCCTCATATCTGATTCCCCTCCTCTGATTCCCCAAAACTGATTCCCCGCCTCTGATTCCCCAGCTCTGATTCACCACCTCTGATTCCCCGCGTCTGATTCCCCACCTCTGATTCCCCATCTCTGATTCCCTATCTCTGATTCCCCAATTCTGATTCCCCGCCTTTGATTCACTGCCTCTGATTAACAACCTCTGATTCCCGACCTCTGATTCCCCATATCTGATTCCCCGCCTCTGTTTCCCCGCCTCTTATTCCCCGCCGCTGATTCCCCAACTCTGATACCCCGCCTCTGATTCCCCAGCTCTGATTCCCCGCCTCTGATTCCCCGCGTCTGATTCCCTGCCTGTGATTCCCTGCGTCTGATTCCCCACCTCTGTTACCCCTCCTCTGATTCCCTAACTCTGATTCCCCGCCTCTGATTCCCCAGCTCTGATTCCCTGCCTCTGATTCCCCGCATCTGATTCCCCGTCTCTGATTCCCCATCTCTGATTCACCGCCTTTGATTCGCCACCTCTGATTCCCCATCTCTGATTCCCGGACTCTGATTCCCCACCTCTGATTCCCGGCCTCTTATTCCCGGCATCTGATTCCCGGCCTCTGATTCCCAGCCTCTGATTCCCCGCTTCTGATTCTGATTCCCTGCCTCTGATTCCCCATCTCTGATTCCACACATCTGATTCCCTGCCTCTGATTCCCCACTTCTGATTCCCCGCCTCTGATTCCCCACCTCTGTTTCCCCACCTCTGATTCCCCGCCTCTGTTTCCCCATATCTAATTCCCCGCCTCTGATTCCCCAACTCTGATTCCCCGCTCTGATTCCCCACTTCTGATTCCCCGCCTCTGATTCCCCACCTCTGTTTCCCCACCTCTGATTCCCCGCCTCTGTTTCCCCATATCTAATTCCCCGCCTCTGATTCCCCAACTCTGATTCCCCGCTCTGATTCCCCAGCTCTGAATTCCCGCCTCTGATTCCCCGCATCTGATTCCCTGCCTCTGAATCCCCACCTCTGATTCCCTGCCTCTGATTCCCAACCTCTGATTCCCCTCCTCTGATTCCCCATATCTGATTCCCCTCCTCTGTTTCCCTGCCTCTGATTCCCCGCCTCTGTTACCCCATATCTGATTCCCCGCCTCTGATTCCCCAACCTCTGATTCTGCACATCTGATTCCCTGCCTCTTTTTCCCCACCTCTGATTCCCGGCCTCTGATTCCCGGCCTCTGATTCCCGGCCTCTCATTCCCGGCCTCGCATTCCCCGCCTCTGATTCCCAGCCTCTGATTCCCCGCCTCTGATTCCCCGCCTCTGATTCCCTGCCTCTGATTCCCCATCTCTGATTCCGCATATCTGATTACCTGGCTCTGATTCCCCGCCTCTGATTCCCCGCCTCTGATTCCCTGCCTCTGATTCCCAACCTCTGATTCCCCACCTCTGATTTCCCATATCTGATTCCCCGCCTCTGTTTCCCCGCCTCTGATTCCCAGCCTCTGATTCCCAACCTCTGATTCCCCACCTCTGATTCCCCATATCTGATTCCCCGCCTCTGTTTCCCCGCCTCTGATTCCCCGCCTCTGTTTCCCCATATCTGATTCCCCGCCTCTGATTCCCCAACTCTGATTCCCCGCCTCTGAATCCCCAGCTCTGATTCCCTGCCTCTGATTCCCCGCCTCTGCTTCCCCATCTCTGATTCACCGCCTTTGATTCGCCACCTCTGATTCCCCATATGTGATTCCCCGCCTCTGTTTCCCCGCCTCTGATTCCCCGCCTCTGATTCCCCATATCTCATTCCCAGCCTCTGATTCCCCATCTCTGATTCCCGGACTCTGATTCCCCACCTCTGATTCCCGGCCTCTTATTCCCGGCATCTGATTCCCGGCCTCTGATTCCCGGCCTCTGATTCCCCGCTTCTGATTCTGATTCCCTGCCTCTGATTCCCCATCTCTGATTCCGCACATCTGATTCCCTGCCTCTGATTTCCCACCTCTGATTACCCATATCTGATTCCCCGCCTCTGTTTCCCCGCCTCTGATTCCCCGCCTCTGTTTCCCCGCCTCTGATTCCCCGCCTCTGTTTCCCCATATCTAATTCCCCGCATCTGATTCCCCAACTCTGATTCCCCGCTCTGATTCCCCAGCTCTGAATCCCCGCCTCTGATTCCCCACATCTGATTCACTGCCTCTGAATCCCCACCTCTGATTCCCTGCCTCTGATTCACAAACTCTGATTCCCCTCCTCTGATTCCCCATATCTGATTCCCCGCCTCTGTTTCCCCGCCTCTGATTCCCCTCCTCTGTTTCCCCGCCTCTGATTCCCCGCCTCTGTTTCCCCATATCTAATTCCCCGCATCTGATTCCCCAACTCTGATTCCCCGCTCTGATTCCCCAGCTCTGAATCCCCGCCTCTGATTCCCCACATCTGATTCACTGCCTCTGAATCCCCACCTCTGATTCCCTGCCTCTGATTCACAACCTCTGATTCCCCTCCTCTGATTCCACATATCTGATTCCCCGCCTCCGTTTCCCTGCCTCTGATTCCCCGCCTCTGTTTCCCCATATCTGATTCCCCACCTCTGATACCCCAACTCTGATTCCCCGCCTCTGATTCCCCAGCTCTGATTCCACGCCTCTGACTCCCCGCGTCTGATTCCCAGCCTCTGATTCCCCATGTCTGATTTCCTGCCTCTGATTCCCCGCCTCTGATTCGCCAGCTCCGATTCATCACCTCTGATTCCCCACCTCTGATTCCCCATATCTGATTCCCCACCTATGTTTCCCCGCCTCTGATTCCCCGCCTCTGATTCCCCATCTCTTATTCCCGGACTCTGATTCCCCACCTCTGATTCCCCATCTCTTATTCCGCACATCCAATTCCCTGCCTCTGATTCCCCGCCTCTGATGCCCCGCCTCTGATTCCATGCCTCTGATTCCCAACCTCTGATTCCCCACCTCTGATTTCCCATATCTGATTCCCCGCCTCTGTTTCCCCGCCTCTGATTCCCTGCATCTGTTTCCTCATATCTGATTCCCCTCCTCTGATTCCCCAACACTGATTCCCCGCCTCTGATTCCCCAGCTCTGATTCACAACCTCTGATTCCCCGCATCTGATTCCCCGCCTCTGATTCCCCATCTCTGATTCCCTATCTCTGATTCCCCAATTCTGATTCCCCGCCTTTGATTCACTGCCTCTGATTAACAACCTCTGATTCCCGACCTCTGATTCCCCATATCTGATTCCCCGCCTCTGTTTCCCCGCCTCTTATTCCCCGCCTCTGTTTCCCCATATCTGATTCCCGGCCTGTCATTCCCCAGCTCTGATTCCCCGCCTCTGTTTCCCCATATCTGATTCCCCGCCGCTGATTCCCCAACTCTGATACCCCGCCTCTGATTCACCAGCTCTGATTCCCCGCCTCTGATTCCCCGCGTCTGATTCCCTGCCTCTGATTCCCCGCCTCTGATTCCCCATCTCTGATTCACCACCTCTGATCTCCCGCCTCTGATTCCCCATGTCTGAATCCCCGCCTCTGTTTCCCTGCCTCTGATTCCCCGCCTCTGATTTCCCATATCTGAATCCCCGCCTCTGATTCCCCAACTCTGATTCCCCGCCTGTGATTCTCCAGCTATGATTCCCCGCCTCTGATTCCCCGCGTCTGATTCCCTGCCTGTGATTCCCTGCCTCTGATTCCCCACCTCTGTTACCCCGCCTCTGATTCCCCGCCTCTGATTCCCCATATCTGATTCCCCTCCTCTGATTGCCCAACTCTGATTCCCAGCCTCTGATTCCCCAGCTCTGATTCCCCGCCTCTGTTTCCCCGCGTCTGATTCCCTGCCTCTGATTCCCCACTCTGATTCCCCATCTCTGATTCACCACCTCTGATTCCCCACCTATGATTCCCCATATCTGATTCCCCGCCTCTGTTTCCCCGCCTCTGATTCCCCGCCTCTGATTCCCCACCTATGATTTCCCAACACTGATTCCCCGCCTCTGATTCACCAGCTATGATTCCCCGCCTCTGATTCCCCGCGTCTGAATCCCTGCCTCTGATTCCCCGCCTCTGATTCCCAATATCTGATTCCCCGCCTCCGTTTCCCTGCCTCTGATTCCCCGCCTCTGTTTCCCCATATCTGATTCTCCGCCTCTGATTCCGCAACTCTGATTCCCCGCCTCTGATTCCCCAGCTCTGATTCCCCGCCTCAGACTCCACGCGTTTGATTCCCAGCCTCTGATTCCCCATGTCTGATTTCCTGCCTCTGATTCCCCGCCTCTGATTCGCCATCTATGATTCATCGCCTCTAATTCCCCACCTCTGATTCCCCATATCTGATTCCCCACCTATGTTTCCCCGCCTCTGATTCCCCGCCTCTGATTCCCCATCTCTGATTCCAGGACTCTGATTCCCCACCTCTGATTCCCTATCTCTGATTCCGCACATCCGATTCCCTGCCTCTAATTCCCCGCCTCTGATGCCCCGCCTCTGATTCCATGCCTCTGATTCCCAACCTCTGATTCCCCACCTCTGATTCCCCATATCTGATTCCCCGCCTCTGTTTCTCCGCCTCTGATTCCCTGCCCCTGATTCCTCATATCTGATTCCCCGCCTCTGATTCCCCAACACTGATTTCCCGCCTCTGATTCCCCAGCTCTGATACCCCAGCTCTGATTCCCCACGTCTGATTCCCCGCCTCTGATTCCCCATCTCTGATTCCCTATCTCTGATTCGCCAATTCTGATTCCCTGCCTTTGATTCCCTGCCTCTGATTCCCAACATCTGATTCCCGACCTCTGATTCCCCATATCTGATTCCCCGCCTCTGTTTCCCCGCCTCTTATTCCCCGCCTCTGTTTCCCCATATCTGATTCCCCGCCTTTCATTCCCCAGCTCTGATTCCCCGCCTCTGACTCCCCGCGTCTGATTCCCAGCCTCTGATTCCACATGTCTGATTTCCTGCCTCTGATTCCCCGCCTCTGATTCGCCATCTCTGATTCATCGCCTCTGATTCCCCACCTCTGATTCCCCATATCTGATTCCCCACCTATGTTTCCCTGCCTCTGATTCCCCGCCTCTGATTCCCCATCTCTGATTCCCGGACTCTGATTCCCCACCTCTGATTCCCCATCTCTGATTCCGCACATCCGATTCCCTGCCTCTGATTCCCCGCCTCTGATGCCGCGCCTCTGATTCCATGCCTCTGATTCCCAACCTCTGATTCCCCACCTCTGATTCCCCATATCTGATTCCCCGCCTTTGTTTCCCCGCCTCTGATTCCCTGCCCCTGTTTCCTCATATCTGATTTCCCGCCTCTGATTCCGCAGCTCTGATTCACCACCTCTGATTCCCCACGTCTGATTCCCCGCCTCTGATTCCCCATCTCTGATTCCCTATCTCTGATTCCCCAATTCTGATTCCCCGCCTTTGATTCCCTGCCTCTGATTCCCAACCTCTGATTCCCGACCTCTGATTCCCCATATCTGATTCCCCGCCTCTGTTTCCCCGCCTCTTATTCCCCGCCTCTGTTTCCCCATATCTGATTCCCTGCCTTTCATTCCCCAGCTCTGATTCCCCGCCTCTGGCTCCCCGCGTCTGATTCCCAGCCTCTGATTCCCAATGTCTGATTTCCTGCCTCTGATTCCCCGCCTCTGATTCCCCACCTCTGATTCCCCATATCTGATTCCCCACCTATGTTTCCCCGTCTCTGATTCCCCGCCTCGGATTCCCCATCTCTGATTCTCGGACTCTGATTCCCCACCTCTGATTCCCCATCTCTGATTCCGCACATCCGATTCCCTGCCTCTGATTCCCCGCCTCTGATGCCCCACCTCTGATTCCCCATCTCTGATTCCGCACATCCAATTCCCTGCCTCTGATTCCCCGCCTCTGATGCCCCGCCTCTGATTCCATGCCTCTGATTCCCAAACTCTGATTCCCCACCTCTGATTTCCCATATCTGATTCCCCGCCTCTGTTTGCCCGCCTCTGATTTTCTGCATCTGTTTCCTCATATCTGATTCCCCTCCTCTGATTCCCCAACACTGATTCCCCGCCTCTGATTCCCCAGCTCTGATTCACCACCTCTGATTCCCCGCGTCTGATTCCACGCCTCTGATTCCCCATCTCTGATTCCCTATCTCTGATTCCCCAATTCTGATACCCCGCCTTTGATTCCCTGCCTCTGATTAACAACCTCTGATTCCCGACCTCTGATTCCCCATATCTGATTCCCCGCCTCTGTTTCCCCGCCTCTTATTCCCCGCCTCTGTTTCCCCATATCTGATTCCCGGCCTCTCATTCCCCAGCTCTGATTCCCCACCTCTGATTCCCCATATCTTATACCCCGCCGCTGATTCCCCAACTCTGATACCCCGCCTCTGATTCACCAGCTCTGATTCCCCGTCTCTGATTCCCCGCGTCTGATTCCCTGCCTCTGATTCCCTGCCTCTGATTCCCCATCTCTGATTCACCACCTCTGATCCCCCGCCTCTGATTCCCCATGTCTGATTCCCCGCCTCTGTTTCCCTGCCTCTGATTCCCCGCCTCTGATTCCCCATATCTGATTCCCTGCCTCTGATTCCCCAACTCTGATTCCCCGCATGTGATTCGCCAGCTATGATTCCCCGCCTCTGATTCCCCGCGTCTGATTCCCTGCCTGTGATTCCCTGCCTCTGATTCCCCACCTCTGTTACCCCGCCTATGATTCCACGCCTCTGATTCCCCATATCTGATTCCCCTCCTCTGATTGCCCAACTCTGATTCCCCGCCTCTGATTCCCCATCTCTGATTCCCCGCCTCTGTTTCCCCGCGTCTGATTCCTTGCCTCTGATTCCCCACCTCTGATTCCCCATCTCTGATTCACCACCTCTGATTCCCCACCTATGATTCCCCATATCTGATTCCCCGCCTCTTTTTCCCCGCCTCTGATTCCCCGCCTCTGATTCCCCACCTATGATTTCCCAACTCTGATTCCCCGCCTCTGATTCACCAGCTATGATTCCCCGCCTCTGATTCCCCGCGTCTGAATCCCTGCCTCTGATTCCCCGCCTCTGATTCCCAATATCTGATTCCCCGCCTCCGTTTCCCTGCCTCTGATTCCCCGCCTCTGTTTCCCCATATCTGATTCTCCGCCTCTGATTCCCCAACTCTGATTCCCCGCCTCTGATTCCCCAGCTCTGATTCCCCGCCTCTGACTCCCCGCGTCTGATTCCCAGCCTCTGATTCCCCATGTCTGATTTCCTGCCTCTGATTCCCCGCCTCTGATTCGCCATCTATGATTCATCGCCTCTAATTCGCCACCTCTGATTCCCCATATCTGATTCCCCACCTATGTTTCCCCGCCTCTGATTCCCCGCCTCTGATTCCCCATCTCTGATTCCCGGACTCTGATTCCCCACCTCTGATTCCCCATCTCTGATTCCGCACATCCGATTCCCTGCCTCTAATTCCCAGCCTCTGATGCCCCGCCTCTGATTCCATGCTTCTGATTCCCAACCTCTGATTCCCCACCTCTGATTCCCCATATCTGATTCCCCGCCTCTGTTTCCCCGCCTCTGATTCCCTGCCCCTGATTCCTCATATCTGATTCCCCGCCTCTGATTCCCCAACACTGAATTCCCGCCTCTGATTCCCCAGCTCTGATTCCCCAGCTCTGATTCCCCACGTCTGATTCCCCGCCTCTGATTCCCCATCTCTGATTCCCTATCTCTGATTCGCCAATTCTGAATCCCTGCTTCTGATTCCCAACATCTTATTCCCTGCCTTTCATTCCCCAGCTCTGATTCCCCGCCTCTGACTCCCCGCGTCTGATTCCCAGCCTCTGATTCCCCATGTCTGATTTCCTGCCTCTGATTCCCCGCCTCTGATTCGCCATCTCTGATTCATCGCCTCTGATTCCCCACCTCTGATTCCCCATATCTGATTCCCCACCTATGTTTCCCCGCCTCTGATTCCCCGCCTCTGATTCCCCATCTCTGATTCCCGGACTCTGATTCCCCACCTCTGATACCCCATCTCTGATTCCGCACATCCGATTCCCTGCCTCTGATTCCCCGCCTCTGATGCCCCGCCTCTGATTCCATGCCTCTGATTCCCAACCTCTGATTCCCCACCTCTGATTCCCCATATCTGATTCCCCGCCTTTGTTTCCCCGCCTCTGATTCCCTGCCCCTGTTTCCTCATATCTGATTTACCGCCTCTGATTCCCCAGCTCTGATTCACCACCTCTGATTCCCCGCGTCTGATTCCCCGCCTCTGATTCCCCATCTCTGATTCCCTATCTCTGATTCCCCAATTCTGATTCCCCGCCTTTGATTCCCTGCCTCTGATTCCCAACCTCTGATTCCCGACCTCTGATTCCCCATATCTGATTCCCCGCCTCTGTTTCCCCGCCTCTTATTCCCCGCCTCTGTTTCCCCATATCTGATTCCCTGCCTTTCATTCCCCAGCTCTGATTCATCGCCTCTGACTCCCCGCGTCTGATTCCCAGCCTCTGATTCCCAATGTCTGATTTCCTGCCTCTGATTCCCCGCCTCTGATTCCCCACCTCTGATTCCCCATATCTGATTCCCCACCTATGTTTCCCCGTCTCTGATTCCCCGCCTCGGATTCCCCATCTCTTATTCTCGGACTCTGATTCCCCACCTCTGATTCCCCATCTCTGATTCCGCACATCCGATTCCCTGCCTCTGATTCCCCGCCTCTGATGCCCCACCTCTGATTCCCCATCTCTGATTCCGCACATCCAATTCCCTGCCTCTGATTCCCCGCCTCTGATGCCCCGCCTCTTATTCCATGCCTCTGATTCCCAAACTCTGATTCCCCACCTCTGATTTCCCATATCTGATTCCCCGCCTCTGTTTCCCCGCCTCTGATTCCCTGCATCTGTTTCCTCATATCTGATTCCCCTCCTCTGATTCCCCAACACTGATTCCCCGCCTCTGATTCCCCAGCTCTGATTCACCACCTCTGATTCCCCGCGTCTGATTCCACGCCTCTGATTCCCCATCTCTGATTCCCTATCTCTGATTCCCCAATTCTGATACCCCGCCTTTGATTCCCTGCCTCTGATTCTCCAGCTATGATTCCCCGCCTCTGATTCCCCGCGTCTGAATCCCTGCCTCTGATTCCCCACCTCTGATTCCCAATATCTGATTCCCCGCCTCCGTTTCCCTGCCTCTGATTCCCCGCCTCTGTTTCCCCATATCTGATTCTCCGCCTCTGATTCCCCAACTCTGATGCCCCGCCTCTGATTCCCCATCTCTGATTCCCCGCCTCTGACTCTCCGCGTCTGATTCCCAGCCTCTGATTCCCCATGTCTGATTTCCTGCCTCTGATTCCCCGCCTCTGATTCGCCATCTCTGATTCATCGCCTCTAATTCCCCACCTCTGATTCCCCATATCTGATTCCCCACCTATGTTTCCCCGCCTCTGATTCCCCGCCTCTGATTCCCCATCTCTGATTCCCGGACTCTGATTCCCCACCTCTGATTCCCCATCTCTGATTCCGCACATCCGATTCCCTGCCTCTGATTCCCCGCCTCTGATGCCCCGCCTCTGATTCCATGCCTCTGATTCCCAACCTCTGATTCCCCACCTCTGATTCCCCATATCTGATTCCCCGCCTCTATTTCCCCGCCTCTGATTCCCTGCCCCTGTTTCCTCATATCTGATTCCCCGCCTCTGATTCCCCAACACTGATTTCCCGCCTCTGATTCCCCAGCTCTGATGCACCACCTCTGATTCCCCGTGTCTGATTCCCCGCCTCTGATTCCCCATCTCTGATTCCCTATCTCTGTTCCGCAATTCTGATTCCCCGCCTTTGATTCCCTGCCTCTGATTCCCAACCTCTGATTCCCAACCTCTGATTCCCCATATCTGATTCCCCGCCTCTGTTTCCCGCCTCTTATTCCCCGCCTCTGTTTCCCCTTATCTGATTCCCTGCCTTTCATTCCCCAGCTCTGATTCCCCGCCTCTGACTCCCCGCTTCTGATTCCCAGCCTCTGATTCCCCATGTCTGATTTCCTGCCTCTGATTCCCCGCCTCTGATTCGCCATCTCTGATTCATCGCCTCTGATTCCCCACCTCTGATTCCCCATATCTGATTCCCCACCTATGTTTCCCCGCCTCTGATTCCCCGCCTCTGATTCCCCATCTCTGATTCTCGTACTCTGATTCCCCACCTCTGATTCCCCATCTCTGATAACGCACATCCGATTCCCTGCCTCTGATTCCCCGCCTCTGATGCCCCGCCTCTGATTCCATGCCTCTGATTCCCAACCTCTGATTCCCCACCTCTGATTCCCCATATCTGATACCCGCCTCTGTTTCCCCGCCTCTGATTCCCTGCCTCTGTTTCCTCATATCTGATTCCCCGCCTCTGATTCCCCAACACTGATTCCCCGCCTCTGATACCCCAGCTCTGATTCACCACCTCTGATTCCCCGCGTCTGATTCCCCGCCTCTGATTACCCATCTCTGACTCCCTATCTCTGATTCCCCAATTCTGATTCCCCGCCTTTGATTCCCTGCCTCTGATTCCCAACCTCTGATTCCCGACCTCTGATTCCCCATATCTGATTCCCCGCCTCTGTTTCCCCGCCTCTTATTCCCCGCCTCTGTTTCCCCATATCTGATTCACGGCCTCTCATTCCCCAGCTCTGATTCTCCGCCTCTGATTCCCCATATCTGATTCCCCGCCGCTGATTCCCCAACTCTGATACCACGCCTCTGATTCCCCAGCTCTGATTCTCCGCCTCTGATTCCCAGCGTCTGATTCCCTGCCTCTGATTCCCCGCCTCTGATTCCCCATCTCTGATTCACCACCTATGATACCCCGCCTCTGATTCCCCATGTCTGAGTCCCCGCCTCTGTTTCCCTGCCTCTGATTCCCCGCCTCTGATTCCCAATATCAGATTCCCCGCCTCTGATTCCCCAACTCTGATTCCCCGCCTGTGATTCGCCAGCTATGATTCCCCGCCTATGATTCCCCGCCTCTGATTCCCCACCTATGATTTCCCAACACTGATTCCCCGCCTCTGATTCGCCAGCTATGATTCCCCGCCTCTGATTCCCCGCGTATGAATCCCTGCCTCTGATTCCCCGCTTCTGATTCCCAATATCTGATTCCCCGCCTCCGTTTCCCTGCCTCTGATTCCCCGCCTCTGTTTCCCCATATCTGATTCCCCGCCTCTGATTCCTCAACTCTGACTCCCCGCGTCTGATTCCAAGCCTCTGATTCCCCATGTCTGATTTCCTGCCTCTGATTCCCCGCCTCTGATTCGCCATCTCTGATTCATCGCCTCTGATTCCCCACCTCTGATTCCCCATATCTGATTCCCCACCTATGTTTCCCAGCCTCTGATTCCCCGCCTCTGATTCCCCATCTCTGATTCCCGGACTCTGATTCCCACCTCTGATTCACCATCTCTGATTCCGCACATCCGATTCCCTGCCTCTGATTCCCCGCCTCTGATGCCCCGCCACTGATTTCATGCCTCTGATTCCCAAACTCTGATTCCCCACCTCTGATTCCCCATATCTGATTCCCCGCCTCTGTTTCCCCCCTCTGATTCCCTGCCTCTGTTTCCTCATATCTGATTCCCCGCCTCTGATTCCCCAACACTGATTTCCCGCCCCTGATTCCCCAGCTCTGATTCACCACCTCTGATTCCCCGCGTCTGATTCCCCGCCTCTGATTCCCCATCTCTGATTCCCTATCTCTGATTCCCCAATTCTGATTCCCCGCCTTTGATAACCTGCCTCTGATTCCCAACCTCTGATTCACGACCTCTGATTCCCCATATCTGATTCCCCGCCTCTGTTTCCACGCCTCTTATTCCCCACCTCTGTTTCCCCATATCTGATTCCCTGCCTCTCATTCCCCAGATCTGATTCACCACCTCTGATTCCCCGCGTCTGATTCCCCGCGTCTGATTCCCCATCTCTGATTCCCTATCTCTGATTCCCCAATTCTGATTCCCCGCCTTTGATTCCCTGCCTCTGATTCCCAACCTCTGATTCCCGACCTCTTATTCCCCATATCTGATTCCCTGCCACTGTTTCCCCGCCTCTTATTCCCCGCCTCTGTTTCCCCATATCTGATTCCCTGCCTCTCATTCCCCAGCTCTGATTCCCCGCCTCTGATTCCCCAGCTCTGATTCCCCGCCTCTGACTCCCCGCGTCTGATTCCCAGCCTCTGATTCCCCATGTTTGATTTCCTGCCTCTGATTCCCCGCCTCTGATTCGCCATCTCTGATTCATCGCCTCTGATTCCCCACCTCTGATTCCCCATATCTGATTCCCCACCTATGTTTCCCCGCCTCTGATTCCCCGCCTCTGATTCCCCATCTCTGATTCCCGGACTCTGATTCCCCACCTCTGATTCCCCATCTCTGATTCCGCACATCCGATTCCCTGCCTCTGATTCCCCGCCTCTGATGCCCCGCCTCTGATTCCATGCCTCTGATTCCCAACCTCTGATTCCCCACCTCTGATTCCCCATATCTGATACCCCGCCTCTGTTTCCCTGCCTCTGATTCCCTGCCTCTGTTTCCTCATACCTGCTTTCCCGCCTCTGATTCCCCAACACTGATTCCCCGCCTCTGATTCCCCAGCTCTGATTCACCACCTCTGATTCCCCGCGTCTGATTCCCCGCCTCTGATTACCCATCTCTGATTCCCTATCTCTGATTCCCCAATTCTGATTCCCCGCCTTTGGTTCCCTGCCTCTGATTCCCAACCTCTGATTCCCGACCTCTGATTCCCCATATCTGATTCCCCGCCTCTGTTTCCCCGCCTCTTATTCCCCGCCTCTCTTTCCCCATATCTGATTCCCGGCCTCTCATTCCCCAGCTCTGATTCCCCGCCTCTGATTCCCCATATCTGATTCCCCGCCGCTGATTCCCCAACTTTGATACCCCGCCTCTGATTCCCCAGCTCTGATTCCCCGCCTATGATTCCCCGCGTCTGATTCCCTGCCTCTGATTCCCCGCCTCTGATTCCCCATCTCTGATTCACGACCTCTGATCCCCCGCCTCTGATTACCCATGTCTGATTCCCCGCCTCTGTTTCCCCGCCTCTGAATCCCCGCCTCTGATTCCCCATATCTGATTCCCCGCCTCTGATTCCCCAACTCTGATTCCCCGCCTGTGATTCGCCAGCTATGATTCCCCGCCTCTGATTCCCCGCATCTGATTCCTTGCCTGTGATTCCCTGCCTCTGATTCCCCACCTCTGTTACCCCGCCTCTAATTCCCCGCCTCCGATTCCCCATATATGATTCCACTCCTCTCATTCCCCAACTCTGATTCCCCGCCTCTGATTCCCCATCTCAGATTCCCTGCCTCTGATTCCCCACGTCTGATTCCCTGCCTCTGATTCCCCATCTCTGATTCACCTCCTTTGTTTCGCCACCTCTAATTCCCCAACTCTGATTCCCGGCCTCTTATTCCCGGCATCTGATTCCCGGCCTCTGCTTTCCAGCCTCTGATTCCCCGCTTCTGATTCTGATTCCCTGCCTCTGATTCCCCATCTCTGATTCCACACATCTGATTCCCTGCCTCTGATTCCCCACTTCTGATTCCCCGCCTCTGTTTCCCCACCTCTGTTTCCCCACCTCTGATTCCCCGCCTCTGTTTCCCCATATCTAATTCCCCGCCTCTGATTCCCCAACTCTGATTCCCCGCTCTGATTCCACAGCTCTGAATTCCCGCCTCTGATTCCCCACATCTGATTCCCTGCCTCTGAATCCCCACCTCTGATTCCCAACCTCTGATTCCCCTCCTCTGATTCCCCATATCTGATTTCCCTCCTCTGTTTCCCTGCCTCTGATTCCCCGCCTCTGTTACCCCATATCTGATTCCCCGCCTCTGATTCCCCAACTCTGATTCTGCACATCTGATTCCCTGCCTCTTATTCCCCACCTCTGATTCCCGGCCTCTGATTCCCGGCCTCTCATTCCCGGCCTCTCATTCCCCGCCTCTGATTCCCGGCCTCAGATTCCCCGCCTCTGATTCCCTGCCTGTGATTCCCCATCTCTGATTCCGCACATCTGATTCCATGCCTCTAATTCCCCGCCTCTGATTCCCCGCCTCTGATTCCCTGCCTCTGATTCCCAACCTCTGATTCCCCACCTCTGATTACCCATATCTGATTCCCCGCCTCTGTTTCCCCGCCTCTGATTCCGGGCCTCTGTTTCCCCCTATCTGATGCCCCGCCTCTGATTCCCAAACTCTGATTCCCCGCCTCTGATTCCCTAGCTCTGAATCCCCGCCTCTGATTCACCGTGTTTGATTCCCTGCCTCTGATTCCCCGCCTCTGCTTCCCCATCTCTGATCCACCGCCTTTGATTCGCCACCTCTGATTCCCCATATGTGATTTCCCGCCTCTGTTTCCCCGCTCTGATTCCCCGCCTCTGATTCCCCATATCTCATTCCCAGCCTCTGATTCCCCACCTCTGATTCCCGGCCTCTTATTCCCGGTATCTGATTCCCGGCCTCTGATTCCCGGCCTCTGATTCCCCGCTTCTGATTCTGATTCCCTGCCTCTGATTCCCCATCTCTGATTCCGCACATCTGATTCCCTGCCTCTGATTTCCCACCTCTGATTACCCATATCTGATTCCCCGCCTCTGTTTCCCCGCCTCTGATTCCCCGCCTCTGTTTCCCCGCCTCTGATTCCCCTCCTCTGTTTCCCCATATCTAATTCCCCGCCTCTGATACCCCAACTCTGATTCCCCGCTCTGATTCCCCAGCTCTGAATCCCCGACTCTGATTCCCCGCATCTGATTCACTGCCTCTGAATCCCCACCTCTGATTACCTGCCTCTGATTCCCAACCTCTGATTCCCCTCCTCTGATTCCCCATATCTGATTCCCCGCCTCCGTTTCCCTGCCTCTGATTCCCCGCCTCTGTTTCCCCATATCTGATTCCCCGCCTCTGATACCCCAACTCTGATTCCCCGCCTCTGATTCCCCAGCTCTGATTCCCCGCCTCTGACTCCACGCGTCTGATTCCCAGCCTCTGATTCCCCATGTCTGATTTCCTGCCTCTGATTCCCCGCCTCTGATTCCCCGCCTCTGATTCCCCATCTCTGATTCCCGGACTCTGATTCCCCACCTCTGATTCCCCATCTCTGATTCCGCACATCCGATTCCCTGCCTCTGATTCCCCGCCTCTGATGCCCCGCCTCTGATTCCATGCCTCTGATTCCCAACCTCTGATTCCCCACCTCTGATTCCCCATATCTGATTCCCCGCCTCTGTTTCCCCGCCTCTGATTCCCTGCCTCTGTTTCCTCATACCTGATTCCCCGCCTCTGATTCCCCAACACTGATTCCCCGCCTCTGATTCCCCAGCTCTGATTCACCACCTCTGATTCCCCGCGTCTTATTCCCCGCATCTGATTACCCATCTCTGATTCCCTATCTCTGATTCCCCAATTCTGATTCCCCACCTTTGATTCCCTGCCTCTGATTCCCAACCTCTGATTCCCGACCTCTGATTCCCCATATCTGATTCCCCGCCTCTGTTTCCCCGCCTCTTATTCACCGCCTCTGATTCCCCATATTTGATTCCCGGCCTCTCATTCCCCAGCTCTGATTCCCCGCCTCTGATTCACCATATCTGATTCCCCGCCGCTGATTCCCCAACTCTGATACCCCGCCTCTGATTCCCCAGCTCTGATTCCCCATATCTGATTCCCAGCCTCTGATTGCCCATCTCTGATTCCCTGACTCTGAATCCCCACCTCTGATTCCCGGCCTCTCATTCCCGGCCTTTGATTCCCGCTTCTGATTCCCTGCCTCTGATTCCCTGCCTTTGATTCCCCATGTCTGATTCCCCACATCTGATTCCCTGCCTCTGATATCCCGCCTCTGATTCCCCGCCTCTGATTCCCTGCCACTAATTCCCCGCCTCTGATTACCCTATCTGATTCCCTGCCTCTGATGCCCCATATCTGATTCCCTGCCTCTGATTCCCCAACTCTGATTCCCCGCCTCTGATTCCTCAGCACTGATTCCCCACCTCTGATTCCCCGTGTCTAATTCCCTGCCTCTGATTCCCCGCCTCTGACTCCCCATCTTGGATTCACCACCACTGATTCCCCGCGTCTGATTCCCTGCCTGTGATTCCCCGCCTCTGATTCACCATCTCTGATTCACTGCCGTTGATTCCCTTCTCTGATTCCCCATGTCTGATTCCCCAATTCTGATTCCCGCCTCTGATGCCCAACCTCTGATTCCCCTCCTCTGATTGCCCATATCTGATTCCCCGACTCTGATTCCCCATATCTTATTCTCCGCCTCTGATTCCCAAACTCAGATTCCCCGCCTCTGATTCCCCAGCACTGATTCCCCACATCTGATTCTCTGCCTCTGATTCCCCACCTCTGATTCCCCGCCTCTGTTTCCCCATATCTGATTACCCACCTCTGATTCCCCAACTCTGATTCCCCGCCTCTGATTCCCCAGCTCTGATTCCCCGCCTCTGATTCCCCGTGTCTGATTCCCTGCCTCTGATTCCCCGCCTCTGATTCCACATCTCTGATTCACCGCCTCTGATTCCCCACCTCTGATTCCCCATATCTGATAAGCCATCTCTGTTTCCCCGCCTCTGATTCCCCACCTCTGATTCCCCATATCTGATTCCCCGCCTCTGATTCCCCATCTCTGATTCCCGGACTCAGATTCCCCACCTCTGATTCCCCGCCTCTGATTCCCTGCTTCTGATTCCCCATCTCTGATTTCCCATATCTGATTCCCCAGCTCTGATTCCCAATATCTGATTCCCTGCCTCTGATTCCCCACCTCTGATTCCCAATATCTGATTCCCTGCCTCTGTTTCCCCACTTCTGATTCCCCGCCTCTGTTTCCCCATATCTGATTCCCCACCTCTGATTCCCCAACTCTGATTCCCCGCCTCTGATTTCCCAGCTCTGATTCCCCGCCTCTGATTCCCCGTGTCTGTTTCCTTGCCTCTGATTCCCCGCCTCTGATTCCCCATCTCTGATTCACCACCACTGATTCCCTGCGTCTGATTCCCTGCCTGTGATTCCCCGCCTCTGATTCACCATCTCTGATTCACTGCCTCTGATTCCCCTTCTCTGATTCCCCATGTGTGATTCCCCAATTCTGATTCCCGCCTCTGATTCCCCACTACTGATTCCCGGCCTCTGATTCCCGGCCTCTGATTCCCAGCCTCTGATTCCCCATCTCTGATTCCCCGCCTCTGATTCCCCGACTCTGATTCCCCGCCTCTGATTCCCCAGCTCTGATTCCCCGCCTCTGATTCCCCGCGTCTGATTCCCCGCCTCTGAATCCCCGCCTCTGATTCCCCATCTCTGATTCACCACCGCTAATTCCCGGCCTCTGATTCCCCACTACTGATTCCTGGCCTCTGATTCCCGGCCTCTGATTCCCCGCCTCTGATTCCCCATCTCTTATTCCCGGCCTCTGATTCCCCGACTCTGATTCCCTGCCTCTGATTCCCCAGCTCTGATTCCCCACCTCTGATTACCCGCGTCTGATTCCCTGACTCTAATTCCCGGCCTCTGATTCCCCATCTCTGATTCACCGCCTCTGATTCCCCACCTCTGATTCCCCATATCTGATTCCCCGCCTCAGTTTCCCCGCCTCTGATTCCCCGCCTCTGATTCCCCATATCTGATACCCCGCCTCTGATTCCCCAACTCTGATTCCCCGCCTCTGATTCCCCAGTTATGATTCCCCACTTCTGATTCCCCGCGTCTGATTCCCTGCTTCTGATTCCCTGCCTCTGATTCCCCATCTGTGATTAACCACCTCTGATTCTCCGCATCTGATTCCCCGCCTCAGTTTCCCCGCCTCTGATTCCCCATCTCTGATTCACCACCACTGATTCCCTGCGTCTGATTCCCTGCCTGTGATTCCCCGCCTCTGATTCACCATCTCTGATTCACTGCCTCTGATTCCCCTTCTCTGATTCCCCATGACTGATTCACCACCGCTAATTCCCGGCCTCTGATTCCCCACTACTGATTCCCGGCCTCTGATTCCCGGCCTCGGATTCCCCGCCTCTGATTCCCCATCTCTGATTCCCCGCCTCTGATTCCACATCTCTGATTCACCGCCTCTGATTCCCCACCTCTGATTCCCCATATCTGATAAGCCATCTCTGTTTCCCCTCCTCTGATTCCCCACCTCTGATTCCCCATATCTGATTCCCCGCCTCTGATTCCCCATCTCTGATTCTCGGACTCAGATTCCCCACCTCTGATTCCCCGCCTCTGATTCCCTGCCTCTGATTCCCCATCTCTGATTTCCCATATCTGATTCCCCAGCTCTGATTCCCAACATCTGATTCCCTGCCTCTGATTCCCCACCTCTGATTCCCAATATCTGATTCCCTGCCTCTGTTTCCCAACTTCTGATTCCCCGCCTCTGTTTCCCCATATCTGATTCCCCACCTCTGATTCCCCAACTCTGATTCCTCGCCTCTGATTCCCCAGCTCTGATTCCCCGCCTCTGATTCCCCGTGTCTGATTCCTTGCCTCTGATTCCCCGCCTCTGATTCCCCATCTCTGATTCACCACCACTGATTCCCTGCGTCTGATTCCCTGCCTGTGATTCCCCGCCTCTGATTCACCATCTCTGATTCACTGCCTCTGATTCCCCTTCATGATTCCCCATGTCTGATTCCCCAATTCTGATTCCCGCCTCTGATGCCCCACCTCTGATTCCCCGCCTCTGATTCCCCATATCTTATTCCCCGCCTCTGATTCCCAAACTCAGATTTCCCGCCTCATATTCCCCAGCTCTGATTCCCCGCCTCTGATTCCCCGCGTCTGATTCGCCGCCTCTGAATCCACGCCTCTGATTCCCCATCTCTGATTCACCACCGCTAATTCCCGGCCTCTGATTCCCCACTACTGATTCCCGGCCTCTGATTCCCGGCCTCTGATTCCCCGCCTCTGATTCCCCATCTCTGATTCCCCGCCTCTGATTCCCCGACTCTGATTCCCTGCCTCTGATTCCCCAGCTCTGATTCCCCACCTCTGATTACCCGCGTCTGATTCCCTGACTCTAATTCCCGGCCTCTGATTCCCCATCTCTGATTCACCGCCTCTGATTCCCCACCTCTGATTCCCCATATCTGATTCCCCGCCTCAGTTTCCCCGCCTCTGATTCCCCGCCTCTGATTCCCCATATCTGATACCCCGCCTCTGATTCCCCAACTCTGATTCCCCGCCTCTGATTCCCCAGTTATGATTCCCCACTTCTGATTCCCCGCGTCTGATTCCCTGCTTCTGATTCCCTGCCTCTGATTCCCCATCTGTGATTAACCACCTCTGATTCTCCGCGTCTGATTCCCCGCCTCAGTTTCCCCGCCTCTGATTCCCCATATCTGATTCCCGGCCTCTGATTCCCGGCCTATGATTCACCGCTTCTAATTCCCCGCCTCTGATTCCCTGCCTCTGATTCCCCATCTCTGATTCACGAGCTCTGATTCCCCACCTCTGATTACCCGCGTCTGATTCCCTGATTCTAATTCCCCGCCTCTGATTCCCCATCTCTGATTCACCGCCTCTGATTCCCCACCTCTGTTTCCCCATATCTGATTCCCCACCTCTGATTCCCCAACTCTGATTCCCCGCCTCTGATTCCCCAGCTCTGATTCCCCGCCTCTGATTCCCCGTGTCTGATTCCTTGCCTCTGATTCCCCGCCTCTGATTCCCCATCTCTGATTCACCACCACTGATTCCCTGCGTCTGATTCCCTGCCTGTGATTCCCCGCCTCTGATTCACCATCTCTGATTCACTGCCTCTGATTCCCCTTCATGATTCCCCATGTCTGATTCCCCAATTCTGATTCCCGCCTCTGATGCCCCACCTCTGATTCCCCGCCTCTGATTCCCCATATCTTATTCCCCGCCTCTGATTCCCAAACTCAGATTTCCCGCCTCATATTCCCCAGCTCTGATTCCCCGCCTCTGATTCCCCGCGTCTGATTCCCCGCCTCTGAATCCCCGCCTCTGATTCCCCATCTCTGATTCACCACCGCTAATTCCCGGCCTCTGATTCCCCACTACTGATTCCCGGCCTCTGATTCCCGGCCTCTGATTCCCCGCCTCTGATTCCCCATCTCTGATTCCCCGCCTCTGATTCCCCGACTCTGATTCCCTGCCTCTGATTCCCCAGCTCTGATTCCCCACCTCTGATTACCCGCGTCTGATTCCCTGACTCTAATTCCCGGCCTCTGATTCCCCATCTCTGATTCACCGCCTCTGATTCCCCAGCTCTGATTCCCCATATCTGATTCCCCGCCTCAGTTTCCCCGCCTCTGATTCCCCATATCTGATACCCCGCCTCTGATTCCCCAACTCAGATTCCCCGCCTCTGATTCCCCAGTTATGATTCCCCACTTCTGATTCCCCGCGTCTGATTCCCTGCTTCTGATTCCCTGCCTCTGATTCCCCATCTGTGATTAACCACCTCTGATTCTCCGCGTCTGATTCCCCGCCTCAGTTTCCCCGCCTCTGATTTCCCATATCTGATTCCCGGCCTCTGATTCCCGGCCTGTGATTCCCCGCTTCTAATTCCCCGCCTCTGATTCCCTGCCTCTGATTCCCCATCTCTTATTCACGAGCTCTGATTCCCCACCTCTGATTACCCGCGTCTGATTCCCTGATTCTAATTCCCCGCCTCTGATTCCCCATCTCTGATTCACCGCCTCTGATTCCCCACCTCTGATTCCCCATATCTGATACCCCGCCTCGGATTCCCCAACTCTGATTCCCCAACTCTGATTCCCCGCCTCTGATTCCCCAGCTATGATTCCCCACCTCTGATTCCCCGCGTCTGATTCCCTGCTTCTGATTCCCTGCCTCTGATTCCCCATCTGTGATTAACCACCTCTGATTCTCCACGTCTGATTCCGCGCCTCTGATTCCCCAGCTCTGATTCCCCATCTCTGATTCCCAAATTCTGATTCCCTGCCTCTGATTCCCCACCTCTGATTCCCAATATCTGATTCCCCGCCTCTGTTTCCCCGCCTCTGATTCCCCGCCTCTGTTTCCCCATATCTGATTCCCCACCTATGATTCCCCAACTCTGATTCCCCGCCTCTGATTCCCCAGCTCTGATTCCCCGCCTCTGATTCCACGTGTCTGATGCCCTGCCTCTGATTCCCCGCCTCTGATTTCCCATCTCTGATTCACTGCCTCTGATTCCCCACCTCTGATTCCCCATATCTGATTAGCCACCTCTGTTTCCCCGCCTCTGATTCCCAGCCTCTGATTCCCCATATCTGATTCCCAGCCTCTGATTCCCCATCTCTGATTCCCGGACTCTGAATCCCCACCTCTGATTCCCGGCCTCTCATTCCCGGCCTTTGATTCCCGCTTCTGATTCCCCGCCTCTGATTCCCTGCCTCTGATTCCCCATGTCTGATACCCCATATCTGATACCCCGCCTTGGATTCCCCAACTCTGATTCCCCAACTCTGATTCCCCGCCTCTGATTCCCCAGCTATGATTCCCCACCTCTGATTCCCGGCGTCTGATTCCCTGCTTCTGATTCCCTGCCTCTGATTCCCCATCTGTGATTAACCACCTCTGATTCTCCACGTCTGATTCTGCGCCTCTGATTCCCCATCTCTGAATCCCCATCTCTGATTCCCAAATTCTGATTCCCCGCCTCTGATTCCCCAGCTCTGATTCCCCATCTCTGATTCCCAAATTCTGATTCCCTGCCTCTGATTCCCCACCTCTGATTCCCAATATCTGATTCCCCGCCTCTCTTTCCCCGCCTCTGATTCCCCGCCTCTGTTTCCCCATCTGATTCCCCACCTCTGATTCCCCAACTCTGATTCCCCGCCTCTGATTCCCCAGCTCTGATTCCCGCCTATGATTCCACATGTCTGATGCCCTGCCTCTGATTCCCCGCCTCTGATTTCCCATCTCTGATTCACTGCCTCTGATTCCCCACCTCTGATTCCCCATATCTGATTAGCCACCTCTGTTTCCCCGCCTCTGATTCCCAGCCTCTGATTCCCCATATCTGATTCCCAGCCTCTGATTCCCCACCTCTGATTCCCGAACTCTCATTCCCGGCCTTTGATTCCCGCTTCTGATTCCCCGCCTCTGATTCCCTGCCTCTGATTCCCCATGTCTGATTCCCCACATCTGATTCCCTGCCTCTGATATCCCGCCTCTGATTCCCTGCCTCTGATTCCCTGCCACTAATTCCCCGCCTCTGATTCCCCTATCTGATTCCCTGCCTCTGATGCCCCATATCTGATTCCCAGCCTCTGATTCCCCAACTCTGATTCCCCGCCTCTAATTCCTCAGCTCTGATTCCCCACCTCTGATTCCCCGTGTCTAATTCCCTGCCTCTGATTCCCCGCCTCTGATTCCCCATCTTGTATTCACCACCACTGATTTCCTGCGTCTGATTCCCTGCCTGTGATTCCCCGCCTCTGATTCACCATCTCTGATTCACTGCCTCTGATTCCCCTTCTCTGATTCCCCATGTCTGATTCCCCAATTCTGATTCCCGCCTCTGATGCCCAACCTCTGATTCCCCTCCTCTGATTGCCCATATCTGATTCCCCGCCTCTGATTCCCGATCTCTGATTCACCACCGCTAATTCCCTGCATCTGATTCCCCACTACTGATTCCCGGCCTCTGATTCCCGGCCTCTGATTCCCCGCCTCTGATTCCCCATCTCTGATTCCCCGCCTCTGATTCCCCGACTCTGATTCCCTGCCTCTGATTCCCCAGCTCTGATTCCCCACCTCTGATTACCCGCGTCTGATTCCCTGACTCTAATTCCCGGCCTCTGATTCCCCATCTCTGATTCACCGCCTCTGATTCTCCACCTCTGATTCCCCAATTCTGATTCCCGCCTCTGATGCCCCACCTCTGAATCCCCTCCTCTGATTCCCCATATCTGATTCCCCGCCTCTGATTCCCCATATCTTATTCCCCGCCTCTGATTCCCAAACTCAGATTCCCCGCCTCTGATTCCGCAGCTCTGATACCCCGCCTCAGATTCCCCGCGTCTGATTCCCCGCCTTTGAATCCCTGCCTCTGATTCCCCATCTCTGATTCACCACCGCTAATTCCCGGCGTCTGATTCCCGGCCTCTGATACCCCGCCTCTGATTCCCCATCTCTGATTCCCCACCTCTGATTCCCCGACTGTGATTCCCCGCCTCTGATTCCCCAGCTCTGATTCCCCACCTCTGATTACCCGCATCTGATTCCCTGACTCTAATTCCCGGCCTCTGATTCCCCATCTCTCATTCACCGCCTCTGATTACCCACCTCTGATTCCCCATATCTGATTCCCCGCCTCTGATTCCCCGCCTCTGATTCCCCATATCTGATACCCCGCCTCTGATTCCCCAACTCTGAATCCCCGCCTCTGATTCCCCAGCTATGATTCCCCGCCTCTGATCCCCCGCGTCTGAATCCCTGCTTCTGATTCCCTGCCTCTGTTTCCCCATCTGTGATTAACCACCTTTGATTCTCCGCGTCTGTTTCCCCGCCTCTGATTCCCCATCTCTGATTCCCCATCTCTGATTCCCAAATTCTGATTCCCCGCCTCTGATTCCCCAGCTCTGACTCCCCACATCTGATTCCCTGCCTCTGATTCCCCAACTCTGATTCCCAATATCTAATTCCCCGCCTCTTGTTTCCCCGCCTCTGATTCCCCGCCTCTGTTTCCCCATATCTGATTCCCCACCTCTGATTCCTCAACTCTGATTCCCCGCATCTGATTCCCCAGCTCTGATTCCCCGCCTTTGATTCCCCGTGTCTGATTCCCTGCCTCTGATTCCCCGCCTCTGATTCCCCACCTCTGATTCACCGCCTCTGATTCCCCATCTCTGATTCCCCATATCTAATTAGCCACCTCTGTTTCCCCGCCTCTGATTCCCCGCCTCTGATTCCCCATATCTGATTCCCCACCTCTGATTCCCCATCTCTGATTCACGGACTCACATTCCCCACCTCTGATTCACAGCCTCTGAATCCCGGCCAATGATTCCCCGCTTCTGATTCCCCGCCTCTGATTCCCTGCCTCTGATTCCCCATCTCTGATTCACTGCCTCTGATTCCCCACCTCTGATTCCCCATATCTGATTAGCCACCTCTGTTTCTCAGCCTCTGATTCCCGCCTCTGATTCCCCATATCTGATTCCCCGCCTCTGATTCCCCATCTCTGATTCCCGTACTCTGATTCCCCACCTCTGATTCCCTGCCTCTGATTCCCGGCCTATGATTCCCCGCTTCTGATTCCCCGCCTCTGATTCCCTGCCTCTGATTCCCCATGTCTGATTCCCCACATCTGATTCCCTGCCTCTGATACCCCACCTCTGATTACCCGCCTCTGATTCCCTGCCACTAATTCCCCGCCTCTGATTCCCCATATCTGATTCCCTGCCTCTGATGCCCCATATCTGCTTCCCTGCCTCTGATTCCTCAGCTCTGATTCCCCACCTCTGATTCCCCGTGTCTGATTCCCCAATTCTGATTCCCGCCTCTGATGCCAAACCTCTGATTCCCCTCCTCTGATTGCCCATATCTGATTCCCCGCCTTTGATTCCCGATCTCTGATTCACCACCGCTAATTCCCGGCCTCTGATTCCCCACTACTGATTCCCGGCCTCTGATTCCCGGCCTCTGATTCCCCGCCTCTGATTCCCCATCTCTGATTCCCCGCCTCTGATTCCCCGACTCTGATTCCCTGCCTCTGATTCCCCAGCTCTGATTCCCCACCTCTGATTACCCGCGTCTGATTCCCTGACTCTAATTCCCGGCCTCTGATTCCCCATCTCTGATTCACCGCCTCTGATTCCCCACCTCTGATTCCCCAATTCTGATTCCCGCCTCTGATGCCACACCTCTGAATCCCCTCCTCTGATTCCCCATATCTGATTCCCCGCCTCTGATTCCCCATATCTTATTCCCCGCCTCTGATTCCCAAACTCAGATTCCACGCCTCTGATTCCCCAGCTCTGATACCCCGCCTCAGATTCCCCGCGTCTGATTCCCCGCCTCTGAATCCCTGCCTCTGATGCCCCACCTCTGAATCCCCTCCTCTGATTCCCCATATCTGATTCCCCGCCTCTGATTCCCCATATCTTATTCCCCGCCTCTGATTCCCAAACTCAGATTCCACGCCTCTGATTCCCCAGCTCTGATACCCCGCCTCAGATTCCCCACCTCTGATTCCCCGACTCTGATTCCCCGCCTCTGATTCCCCAGCTCTGATTCCCCACCTCTGATTACCCGCATCTGATACCCTGACTCTAATTCCCGGCCTCTGATTCCCCATCTCTCATTCACCGCCTCTGATTACCCACCTCTGATTCCCCATATCTGATTCCCCGCCTCTGATTCCCCGCCACTGATTCCCCATATCAGATACCCCGCCTCTGATTCCCCAACTCTGAATCCCCGCCTCTGATTCCCCAGCTATGATTCCCCGCCTCTGATCCCCCGCGTCTGAATCCCTGCTTCTGATTCCCTGCCTCTGTTTCCCCATCTGTGATTAACCACCTTTGATTCTCCGCGTCCGTTTCCCCGCCTCTGATTCCCCATCTCTGATTCCCCATCTCTGATTCCCAAATTCTGATTCCCCGCCTCTGATTCCCCAGCTCTGACACCCCACATCTGATTCCCTGCCTCTGATTCCCCAACTCTGATTCCCAATATCTGATTCCCCGCCTCTGTTTCCCGGCCTCTGATTCCCCGCCTCTGTTTCCCCAGCTCTGATTCCCCGTGTCTGATTCCCTGCCTCTGATTCCCCGCCTCTGATTCCCCATCTCTGATTCACCGCCTCTGATTCCCCACCTCTGATTCCCCATATCTAATTAGCCACCTCTGTTTCCCCGCCTCTGATTCCCCGCCTCTGATTCCCCATATCTGATTCCCCACCTCTGATTCCCCATCTCTGATTCACGGACTCACATTCCCCACCTCTGATTCACAGCCTCTGATTCCCGGCCAATGATTCCCCGCTTCTGATTCCCCGCCTCTGATTCCCCATCTCTGATTCACTGCCTCTGATTCCCCACCTCTGATTTCCCATATCTGATTAGCCACCTCTGTTTCTCAGCCTCTGATTCCCGCCTCTGATTCCCCATATCTGATTCCCCGCCTCTGATTCCCCATCTCTGATTCCCGTACTCTGATTCCCCACCTCTGATTCCCTGCCTCTGATTCCCGGCCTATGATTCCCCGCTTCTGATTCCCCGCCTCTGATTCCCTGCCTCTGATTCCCCATGTCTGATTCCCCACATCTGATTCCCTGCCTCTGATACCCCACCTCTGATTCCCCGCCTCTGATTCCCTGCCACTAATTCCCCGCCTCTGATTCCCCATATCTGATTCCCTGCCTCTGATGCCCCATATCTGCTTCCCTGCCTCTGATTCCTCAGCTCTGATTCCCCACCTCTGATTCCCCGTGTCTAATTCCCTGCCTCTGATTCCCCATCTTGGATTCACCACCACTGATTCCCTGCGTCTGATTCCCTGCCTGTGATTCCCCGCCTCTGATTCACCATCTCTGATTCACTGCCTCTGATTCCCCTTCTCTGATTCCCCATGTCTGATTCCCCAATTCTGATTCCCGCCTCTGATGCCCCACCTCTGATTCCCCTCCTCTGATTGCCCATATCTGATTCCCCGCCTCTGATTCCCCATATCTTATTCCCCGCCTCTTATTCCCAAACTCAGATGCCCCGCCTCTGATTCCCCAGCTCTGATTCCCCACATCTGATTCCCTGCTTCTGATTCCCCACCTCTGATTCCCAATATCTGATTCCCTGCCTCTGTTTCCCCACCTCTGATTCCCCGCCTCTGTTTCCCCATATCTGATTCCCCACCTCTGATTCCCCAACTCTGATTCCCCGCCACTGATTCCCCAGCTCTGATTCCCGGCCTCTGATTCCCCGTGTCTGATTCCCTGCCTCTGATTCCCCGCCTCTGATTCCCCATCTCTGATTCACCGCCTCTGATTCACCACCTCTGATTCCCCATATCTGATAAGCCATCTTTGTTTCCCCGCCTCTGATTCCCCATATCTGAATCCCCACCTCTGATTCCCCATCTCTGATTCCCGGACTCAGATTCCCCACCTCTGATTCCCAGACTCTGATTCCCGGAATATGATTCCCCGCTTCTGATTCCCTGCCTCTGATTCCCTGCCTCTGATTCCCCATCTCTGATTCCCCATATCTGATTCCCTGCCTCTGATTCGCCATCTCGGATTCCCGCCCTCCGATTCCCCACCTCTGGTTCCCCATATCTGATATCCCTCCTCTGTTTCCCCGCCTCTGATTCCCCGCCTCTGATTCCCCATATCGGATTCCCCGCCTCTGATTCCCCAACTCTGATTCCCCGCCTCTCATTCCTCAGCTCTGATTCCCCGCCTCTGATTCCCCGCGTCTGATTCCCTGCCTCTGATTCCCCGCCTCTGATTCACCATCTCTGATTCACCAGCTCTGATTCCCCACCTCCGATTACCCGCGTCTGATTCCCTGATTCTAATTCCCCGCCTCTGATTCCCCATCTCTGATTCACCACCTCTGATTCCCCACCTCTGATTCCCCATATCTGATACCCCGCCTCGGATTCCCCAACTCTGATTCCCCAACTCTGATTCCCCGCCTCTGATTCCCCAGCTATGATTCCCCACCTCTGATTCCCCGCGTCTGATTCCCTGCTTCTGATTCCCTGCCTCTGATTCCCCATCTGTGATTAACCACCTCTGATTCTCCACGTCTGATTCCGCGCCTCTGATTCCCCAGCTCTGATTCCCCATCTCTGATTCCCAAATTCTGATTCCCTGCCTCTGATTCCCCACCTCTGATTCCCAATATCTGATTCCCCGCCTCTGTTTCCCCGCCTCTGATTCCCCGCCTCTGTTTCCCCATATCTGATTCCCCACCTCTGATTCCCCAACTCTGATTCCCCGCCTCTGATTCCCCAGCTCTGATTCCCCGCCTCTGATTCCACGTGTCTGATGCCCTGCCTCTGATTCCCCGCCTCTGATTTCCCATCTCTGATTCACTGCCTCTGATTCACCACCTCTGATTCCCCATATCTGATTAGCCACCTCTGCTTCCCCATCTCTGATTCCCGGACTCTGAATCCCCACCTCTGATTCCCGGCCTCTCATTCCCGGCCTTTGATTCCCGCTTCTGATTCCCCGCCTCTGATTCCCTGCCTCTGATTCCCCATGTCTGATTCCCCGCCTCTGATTCCCCAGCTATGATTCCCCACCTCTGATTCCCGGCGTCTGATTCCCTGCTTCTGATTCCCTGCCTCTGATTCCCCATCTGTGATTAACCACCTCTGATTCTCCACGTCTGATTCTGCGCCTCTGATTCCCCATCTCTGAATCCCCATCTCTGATTCCCAAATTCTGATTCCCCGCCTCTGATTCCCCAGCTCTGATTCCCCATCTCTGATTCCCAAATTCTGATTCCCTGCCTCTGATTCCCCACCTCTGATTCCCAATATCTGATTCCCCGCCTCTCTTTCCCCGCCTCTGATTCCCCGCCTCTGTTTCCCCATCTGATTCCTCACCTCTGATTCCCCAACTCTGATTCCCCGCCTCTGATTCCCCAGCTCTGATTCCCCGCCTCTGATTCCACATGTCTGATGCCCTGCCTCTGATTCCCCGCCTCTGATTTCCCATCTCTGATTCACTGCCTCTGATTCCCCACCTCTGATTCCCCATATCTGATTAGCCACCTCTGTTTCCCCGCCTCTGATTCCCAGCCTCTGATTCCCCATATCTGATTCCCAGCCTCTGATTCCCCACCTCTGATTCCCGAACTCTCATTCCCGACCTTTGATTCCCGCTTCTGATTCCCCGCCTCTGATTCCCTGCCTCTGATTCCCCATGTCTGATTCCCCACATCTGATTCCCTGCCTCTGATATCCCGCCTCTGATTCCCTGCCTCTGATTCCCTGCCACTAATTCCCCGCCTCTGATTCCCCTATCTGATTCCCTGCCTCTGATGCCCCATATCTGATTCCCAGCCTCTGATTCCCCAACTCTGATTCCCCGCCTCTGATTCCTCAGCTCTGATTCCCCACCTCTGATTCCCCGTGTCTAATTCCCTGCCTCTGATTCCCCGCCTCTGATTCCCCATCTCTGATTCCCTATCTCTGATTCCCCAATTCTGATTCCCCGCCTTTGATTCACTGCCTCTGATTAACAACCTCTGATTCCCGACCTCTGATTCCCCATATCTGATTCCCCGCCTCTGTTTCCCCGCCTCTTATTCCCCGCCTCTGTTTCCCCATATCTGATTCCCGGCCTCTCATTCCCCAGCTCTGATTCCCCGCCTCTGATTCCCCATATCTGATTCCCCGCCGCTGATTCCCCAACTCTGATACCCCGCCTCTAATTCACCAGCTCTGATTCCCCGCCTCTGATTCCCCGCGTCTGATTCCCTGCCTCTGATTCCCCGCCTCTGATTCCCCATCTCTGATTCACCACCTCTGATCCCCCGCCTCTGATTCCCCATGTCTGAATCCCCGCCTCTGTTTCCCTGCCTCTGATTCCCCGCCTCTGATTCCCCATATCTGAATCCCCGCCTCTGATTCCCCAACTCTGATTCCCCGCCTGTGATTCTCCAGCTATGATTCCCCGCCTCTGATTCCCCGCGTCTGATTCCCTGCCTGTGATTCCCTGCCTCTGATTCCCCACCTCTGTTACCCCGCCTCTGATTCCCCGCCTCTGATTCCCCATATCTGATTCCCCTCCTCTGATTGCCCAACTCTGATTCCCCGCCTCTGATTCCCCAGCTCTGATTCCCCGCCTCTGTTTCCCCGCTCTGATTCCCTGCCTCTGATTCCCCACCTCTGATTCCCCATCTCTGATTCACCACCTCTGATTCCCCACCTATGATTCCCCATATCTGATTCCCCGCCTCTGTTTCCCCGCCTCTGATTCCCCGCCTCTGATTCCCCACCTATGATTTCCCAACTCTGATTCCCCGCCTCTGATTCACCAGCTATGATTCCCCGCCTCTGATTCCCCGCGTCTGAATCCCTGCCTCTGATTCCCCGCCTCTGATTCCCAATATCTGATTCCCCGCCTCCGTTTCCCTGCCTCTGATTCCCCGCCTCTGTTTCCCCATATCTGATTCTCCGCCTCTGATTCCCCAACTCTGATTCCCCGCCTCTGATTCCCCAGCTCTGATTCCCCGCCTCTGACTCCCCGCGTCTGATTCCCAGCCTCTGATACCCCATGGCTGATTTCCTGCCTCTGATTCCCCGCCTCTGATTTGCCATCTATGATTCATCGCCTCTAATTCCCCACCTCTGATTCCCCATATCTGATTCCCCACCTATGTTTCCCCGCCTCTGATTCCCCGCCTCTGATTCCCCATCTCTGATTCCCGGACTCTGATTCCCCACCTCTGATTCCCCATCTCTGATTCCGCACATCCGATTCCCTGCCTCTAATTCCCCGCCTCTGATGCCCCGCCTCTGATTCCATGCCTCTGATTCCCAACCTCTGATTCCCCACCTCTGATTCCCCATATCTGATTCCCCGCCTCTGTTTCCCCGCCTCTGATTCCCTGCCCCTGATTCCTCATATCTGATTCCCCGCCTCTGATTCCCCAACACTGATTTCCCGCCTCTGATTCCCCAGCGCTGATTCACCAGCTCTGATTCCCCACGTCTGATTCCCCGCCTCTGATTCCCCATCTCTGATTCCCTATCTCTGATTCGCCAATTCTGATTCCCTGCCTTTGATTCCCTGCCTCTGATTCCCAACATCTGATTCCCGACCTCTGATTCCCCATATCTGATTCCCCGCCTCTGTTTCCCCGCCTCTTATTCCCCGCCTCTGTTTCCCCATATCTGATTCCCTGCCTTTCATTCCCCAGCTCTGATTCCCCGCCTCTGACTCCCTGCGTCTGATTCCCAGCCTCTGATTCCCCATGTCTGATTTCCTGCCTCTGATTCCCCGCCTCTGATTCGCCATCTCTGATTCATCGCCTCTGATTCCCCACCTCTGAATCCCCATATCTGATTCCCCACCTATGTTTCCCCGCCTCTGATTCCCCGCCTCTGATTCCCCATCTCTGATTCCCGGACTCTGATTCCCCACCTCTGATTCCCCATCTCTGATTCCGCACATCCGATTCCCTACCTCTGATTCCCCGCCTCTGATGCCCCGCCTCTGATTCCATGCCTCTGATTCCCAACCTCTGATTCCCCACCTCTGATTCCCCATATCTGATTCCCCGCCTTTGTTTCCCCGCCTCTGATTCCCTGCCCCTGTTTCCTCATATCTGATTTCCCGCCTCTGATTCCCCAGCTCTGATTCACCACCTCTGATTCCCCGCGTCTGATTCCCCGCCTCTGATTCCCCATCTCTGATTCCCTATCTCTGATTCCCCAATTCTGATTCCCCGCCTTTGATTCCCTGCCTCTGATTCCCAACCTCTGATTCCCGACCTCTGATTCCCCATATCTGATTCCCCGCCTCTGTTTCCCCGCCTCTTATTCCCCGCATTTGTTTCCCCATATCTGATTCCCTGCCTTTCATTCCCCAGCTCTGATTCCCCGCCTCTGACTCCCCGCGTCTGATTCCCAGCCTCTGATTCCCAATGTCTGATTTCCTGCCTCTGATTCCCCGCCTCTGATTCCCCACCTCTGATTCCCCATATCTGATTCCCCACCTATGTTTCCCCATCTCTGATTCCCCGCCTCGGATTCCCCATCTCTGATTCTCGGACTCTGATTCCCCACCTCTGATTCCCCATCTCTGATTCCGCACATCCGATTCCCTGCCTCTGATTCCCCGCCTCTGATGCCCCACCTCTGATTCCCCATCTCTGATTCCGCACATCCAATTCCCTGCCTCTGATTCCCCGCCTCTGATGCCCCGCCTCTGATTACATGCCTCTGATTCCCAAACTCTTATTCCCCACCTCTGATTTCCCATATCTGATTCCCCGCCTCTGTTTCCCCGCCTCTGATTCCCTGCATCTGTTTCCTCATATCTGATTCCCCTCCTCTGATTCCCCAACACTGATTCCCCACCTCTGATTCCCCAGCTCTGATTCACCACCTCTGATTCCCCGCGTCTGATTCCACGCCTCTGATTCCCCATCTCTGATTCCCTATCTCTGATTCCCCAATTCTGATACCCCGCCTTTGATTCCCTGCCTCTGATTAACAACCTCTGATTCCCGACCTCTGATTCCCCATATCTGATTCCCCGCCTCTGTTTCCCCGCCTCTTATTCCCCGCCTCTGTTTCTCCATATCTGATTCCCGGCCTCTCATTCCCCAGCTCTGATTCCCCACCTCTGATTCCCCATATCTGATACCCCGCCGCTGATTCCCCAACTCTGATACCCCGCCTCTGATTCACCAGCTCTGATTCCCCGTCTCTGATTCCCCGCGTCTGATTCCCTGCCTCTGATTCCCTGCCTCTGATTCCCCATCTCTGATTCACCACCTCTGATCCCCCGCCTCTGATTCCCCATGTCTGATTCCCCGCCTCTGTTTCCCTGCCTCTGATTCCCCGCCTCTGATTCCCCGCCTCTGATTCCCCAACTCTGATTCCCCGCCTGTGATTCGCCAGCTATGATTCCCCGCATCTGATTCCCCGCGTCTGATTCCCTGCCTGTGATTCCCTGCCTCTGATTCCCCACCTCTGATTGCCCATCTCTGATTCACCACCTCTGATTCCCCACCTATGATTTCCCATATCTGATTCCCCGCCTCTGTTTCCCCGCCTCTGATTCCCCGCCTCTGATTCCCCACCTATGATTTCCTAACTCTGATTCCCTGCCTCTGATTCTCCAGCTATGATTCCCCGCCTCTGATTCCCCGCGTCTGAATCCCTGCCTCTGATTCCCCACCTCTGATTCCCAATATCTGATTCCCCGCCTCCGTTTCCCTGCCTCTGATTCCCCGCCTCTGTTTCCCCATATCTGATTCTCCGCCTCGGATTGCCCAACTCTGATGCCCCGCCTCTGATTCCCCATCTCTGATTCCCCGCCTCTGACTCTCCGCGTCTTATTCCCAGCCTCTGATTCCCCATGTCTGATTCCCCAATTCTGATTCCCGCCTCTGATGCCCAACCTCTGATTCCCCTCCTCTGATTGCCCATATCTGATTCCCCGCCTTTGATTCCCGATCTCTGATTCACCACCGCTAATTCCCGGCCTCTGATTCCCCACTACTGATTCCCGGCCTCTGATTCCCGGCCTCTGATTCCCCGCCTCTGATTCCCCATCTCTGATTCCCCGCCTCTGATTCCCCGACTCTGATTCCCTGCCTCTGATTCCCCAGCTCTGATTCCCCACCTCTGATTACCCGCGTCTGATTCCCTGACTCTAATTCCCGGCCTCTGATTCCCCATCTCTGATTCACCGCCTCTGATTCCCCACCTCTGATTCCCCAATTCTGATTCCCGCCTCTGATGCCCCACCTCTGAATCCCCTCCTCTGATTCCCCATATCTGATTCCCCGCCTCTGATTCCCCATATCTTATTCCCCGCCTCTGATTCCCAAACTCAGATTCCACGCCTCTGATTCCCCAGCTCTGATACCCCGCCTCAGATTCCCCGCGTCTGATTCCCCGCCTCTGAATCCCTGCCTCTGATTCCCCATCTCTGATTCACCACCGCTAATTCCCGGCCTCTGATTCCCGGCCTCTGATACCCCGCCTCTGATTCCCCATCTCTGATTCCCCACCTCTGATTCCCCGACTCTGATTCCCCGCCTCTGATTCCCCAGCTCTGATTCCCCACCTCTGATTACCCGCATCTGATACCCTGACTCTAATTCCCGGCCTCTGATTCCCCATCTCTCATTCACCGCCTCTGATTACCCACCTCTGATTCCCCATATCTGATTCCCCGCCTCTGATTCCCCGCCACTGATTCCCCATATCAGATACCCCGCCTCTGATTCCCCAACTCTGAATCCCCGCCTCTGATTCCCCAGCTATGATTCCCCGCCTCTGATCCCCCGCGTCTGAATCCCTGCTTCTGATTCCCTGCCTCTGTTTCCCCATCTGTGATTAACCACCTTTGATTCTCCGCGTCCGTTTCCCCGCCTCTGATTCCCCATCTCTGATTCCCCATCTCTGATTCCCAAATTCTGATTCCCCGCCTCTGATTCCCCAGCTCTGACACCCCACATCTGATTCCCTGCCTCTGATTCCCCAACTCTGATTCCCAATATCTGATTCCCCGCCTCTGTTTCCCCGCCTCTGATTCCCCGCCTCTGTTTCCCCAGCTCTGATTCCCCGTGTCTGATTCCCTGCCTCTGATTCCCCGCCTCTGATTCCCCATCTCTGATTCACCGCCTCTGATTCCCCACCTCTGATTCCCCATATCTAATTAGCCACCTCTGTTTCCCCGCCTCTGATTCCCCGCCTCTGATTCCCCATATCTGATTCCCCACCTCTGATTCCCCATCTCTGATTCACGGACTCACATTCCCCACCTCTGATTCACAGCCTCTGATTCCCGGCCAATGATTCCCCGCTTCTGATTCCCCGCCTCTGATTCCCCATCTCTGATTCACTGCCTCTGATTCCCCACCTCTGATTTCCCATATCTGATTAGCCACCTCTGTTTCTCAGCCTCTGATTCCCGCCTCTGATTCCCCATATCTGATTCCCCGCCTCTGATTCCCCATCTCTGATTCCCGTACTCTGATTCCCCACCTCTGATTCCCTGCCTCTGATTCCCGGCCTATGATTCCCCGCTTCTGATTCCCCGCCTCTGATTCCCTGCCTCTGATTCCCCATGTCTGATTCCCCACATCTGATTCCCTGCCTCTGATACCCCACCTCTGATTCCCCGCCTCTGATTCCCTGCCACTAATTCCCCGCCTCTGATTCCCCATATCTGATTCCCTGCCTCTGATGCCCCATATCTGCTTCCCTGCCTCTGATTCCTCAGCTCTGATTCCCCACCTCTGATTCCCCGTGTCTAATTCCCTGCCTCTGATTCCCCATCTTGGATTCACCACCACTGATTCCCTGCGTCTGATTCCCTGCCTGTGATTCCCCGCCTCTGATTCACCATCTCTGATTCACTGCCTCTGATTCCCCTTCTCTGATTCCCCATGTCTGATTCCCCAATTCTGATTCCCGCCTCTGATGCCCCACCTCTGATTCCCCTCCTCTAATTGCCCATATCTGATTCCCCGCCTCTGATTCCCCATATCTTATTCCCCGCCTCTTATTCCCAAACTCAGATGCCCAGCCTCTGATTCCCCAGCTCTGATTCCCCACATCTGATTCCCTGCTTCTGATTCCCCACCTCTGATTCCCAATATCTGATTCCCTGCCTCTGTTTCCCCACCTCTGATTCCCCGCCTCTGTTTCCCCATATCTGATTCCCCACCTCTGATTCCCCAACTCTGATTCCCCGCCACTGATTCCCCAGCTCTGATTCCCGGCCTCTGATTCCCCGTGTCTGATTCCCTGCCTCTGATTCCCCGCCTCTGATTCCCCATCTCTGATTCACCGCCTCTGATTCACCACCTCTGATTCCCCATATCTGATAAGCCATCTTTGTTTCCCCGCCTCTGATTCCCCATATCTGATTACCCACCTCTGATTCCCCATCTCTGATTCCCGGACTCAGATTCCCCACCTCTGATTCCCAGACTCTGATTCCCGGAATATGATTCCCCGCTTCTGATTCCCTGCCTCTGATTCCCTGCCTCTGATTCCCCATCTCTGATTCCCCATATCTGATTCCCTGCCTCTGATTCGCCATCTCGGATTCCCGCCCTCCGATTCCCCACGTCTGGTTCCCCATATCTGATATCCCTCCTCTGTTTCCCCGCCTCTGATTCCCCGCCTCTGATTCCCCATATCGGATTCCCCGCCTCTGATTCCCCAACTCTGATTCCCCGCCTCTCATTCCTCAGCTCTGATTCCCCGCCTCTGATTCCCCGCGTCTGATTCCCTGCCTCTGATTCCCCGCCTCTGATTCACCATCTCTGATTCACCAGCTCTGATTCCCCACCTCCGATTACCCGCGTCTGATTCCCTGATTCTAATTCCCCGCCTCTGATTCCCCATCTCTGATTCACCACCTCTGATTCCCCACCTCTGATTCCCCATATCTGATACCCCGCCTCGGATTCCCCAACTCTGATTCCCCAACTCTGATTCCCCGCCTCTGATTCCCCAGCTATGATTCCCCACCTCTGATTCCCCGCGTCTGATTCCCTGCTTCTGATTCCATGCCTCTGATTCCCCATCTGTGATTAACCACCTCTGATTCTCCACGTCTGATTCCGCGCCTCTGATTCCCCAGCTCTGATTCCCCATCTCTGATTCCCAAATTCTGATTCCCTGCCTCTGATTCCCCACCTCTGATTCCCAATATCTGATTCCCCGCCTCTGTTTCCCCGCCTCTGATTCCCCGCCTCTGTTTCCCCATATCTGATTCCCCACCTCTGATTCCCCAACTCTGATTCCCCGCCTCTGATTCCCCAGCTCTGATTCCCCGCCTCTGATTCCACGTGTCTGATGCCCTGCCTCTGATTCCCCGCCTCTGATTTCCCATCTCTGATTCACTGCCTCTGATTCCCCACCTCTGATTCCCCATATCTGATTAGCCACCTCTGTTTCCCCATCTCTGATTCCCGGACTCTGAATCCCCACCTCTGATTCCCGGCCTCTCATTCCCGGCCTTTGATTCCCGCTTCTGATTCCCCGCCTCTGATTCCCTGCCTCTGATTCCCCATGTCTGATTCCCCGCCTCTGATTCCCCAGCTATGATTCCCCACCTCTGATTCCCCGCGTCTGATTCCCTGCTTCTGATTCCCTGCCTCTGATTCCCCATCTGTGATTAACCACCTCTGATTCTCCACGTCTGATTCTGCGCCTCTGATTCCCCATCTCTGAATCCCCATCTCTGATTCCCAAATTCTGATTCCCCGCCTCTGATTCCCCAGCTCTGATTCCCCATCTCTGATTCCCAAATTCTGATTCCCTGCCTCTGATTCCCCACCTCTGATTCCCAATATCTGATTCCCCGCCTCTCTTTCCCCGCCTCTGATTCCCCGCCTCTGTTTCCCCATCTGATTCCTCACCTCTGATTCCCCAACTCTGATTCCCCGCCTCTGATTCCCCAGCTCTGATTCCCCGCCTCTGATTCCACATGTCTGATGCCCTGCCTCTGATTCCCCGCCTCTGATTTCCCATCTCTGATTCACTGCCTCTGATTCCCCACCTCTGATTCCCCATATCTGATTAGCCACCTCTGTTTCCCCGCCTCTGATTCCCAGCCTCTGATTCCCCATATCTGATTCCCAGCCTCTGATTCCCCACCTCTGATTCCCGAACTCTCATTCCCGGCCTTTGATTCCCGCTTCTGATTCCCCGCCTCTGATTCCCTGCCTCTGATTCCCCATGTCTGATTCCCCACATCTGATTCCCTGCCTCTGATATCCCGCCTCTGATTCCCTGCCTCTGATGCCCCATATCTGATTCCCAGCCTCTGATTCCCCAACTCTGATTCCCCGCCTCTGATTCCTCAGCTCTGATTCCCCACCTCTGATTCCCCGTGTCTAATTCCCTGCCTCTGATTCCCCGCCTCTGATTCCCCATCTCTGATTCCCTATCTCTGATTCCCCAATTCTGATTCCCCGCCTTTGATTCACTGCCTCTGATTAACAACCTCTGATTCCCGACCTCTGATTCCCCATATCTGATTCCCCGCCTCTGTTTCCCCGCCTCTTATTCCCCGCCTCTGTTTCCCCATATCTGATTCCCGGCCTCTCATTCCCCAGCTCTGATTCCCCGCCTCTGATTCCCCATATCTGATTCCCCGCCGCTGATTCCCCAACTCTGATACCCCGCCTCTGATTCACCAGCTCTGATTCCCCGCCTCTGATTCCCCGCGTCTGATTCCCTGCCTCTGATTCCCCGCCTCTGATTCCCCATCTCTGATTCACCACCTCTGATCCCCCGCCTCTGATTCCCCATGTCTGAATCCCCGCCTCTGTTTCCCTGCCTCTGATTCCCCGCCTCTGATTCCCCATATCTGAATCCCCGCCTCTGATTCCCCAACTCTGATTCCCCGCCTGTGATTCTCCAGCTATGATTCCCCGCCTCTGATTCCCCGCGTCTGATTCCCTGCCTGTGATTCCCTGCCTCTGATTCCCCACCTCTGTTACCCCGCATCTGATTCCCCGCCTCTGATTCCCCATATCTGATTCCCCTCCTCTGATTGCCCAACTCTGATTCCCCGCCTCTGATTCCCCAGCTCTGATTCCCCGCCTCTGTTTCCCCGCTCCGATTCCCTGCATCTGATTCCCCACCTCTGATTCCCAATCTCTGATTCACCACCTCTGATTCCCCACCTATGATTCCCCATATCTGATTCCCCGCCTCTGTTTCCCCGCCTCTGATTCCCCGCCTCTGATTCCCCACCTATGATTTCCCAACTCTGATTCCCCGCCTCTGATTCACCAGCTATGATTCCCCGCCTCTGATTCCCCGCGTCTGAATCCCTGCCTCTGATTCCCCGCCTCTGATTCCCAATATCTGATTCCCCGCCTCCGTTTCCCTGCCTCTGATTCCCCGCCTCTGTTTCCCCATATCTGATTCTCCGCCTCTGATTCCCCAACTCTGATTCCCCGCCTCTGATTCCCCAGCTCTGATTCCCCGCCTCTGACTCCCCGCGTCTGATTCCCAGCCTCTGATACCCCATGTCTGATTTCCTGCCTCTGATTCCCCGCCTCTGATTCGCCATCTATGATTCATCGCCTCTAATTCCCCACCTCTGATTCCCCATATCTGATTCCCCACCTATGTTTCCCCGCCTCTGATTCCCCGCTTCTGATTCCCCATCTCTGATTCCCGGACTCTGATTCCCCACCTCTGATTCCCCATCTCTGATTCCGCACATCCGATTCCCTGCCTCTAATTCCCCGCCTCTGATGCCCCGCCTCTGATTCCATGCCTCTGATTCCCAACCTCTGATTCCCCACCTCTGATTCCCCATATCTGATTCCCCGCCTCTGTTTCCCCGCCTCTGATTCCCTGCCCCTGATTCCTCATATCTGATTCCCCGCCTCTGATTCCCCAACACTGATTTCCCGCCTCTGATTCCCCAGCGCTGATTCACCAGCTCTGATTCCCCACGTCTGATTCCCCGCCTCTGATTCCCCATCTCTGATTCCCTATCTCTGATTCGCCAATTCTGATTCCCTGCCTTTGATTCCCTGCCTCTGATTCCCAACATCTGATTCCCGACCTCTGATTCCCCATATCTGATTCCCCGCCTCTGTTTCCCCGCCTCTTATTCCCCGCCTCTGTTTCCCCATATCTGATTCCCTGCCTTTCATTCCCCAGCTCTGATTCCCCGCCTCTGACTCCCTGCGTCTGATTCCCAGCCTCTGATTCCCCATGTCTGATTTCCTGCCTCTGATTCCCCGCCTCTGATTCGCCATCTCTGATTCATCGCCTCTGATTCCCCACCTCTGAATCCCCATATCTGATTCCCCACCTATGTTTCCCCGCCTCTGATTCCCCGCCTCTGATTCCCCATCTCTGATTCCCGGACTCTGATTCCCCACCTCTGATTCCCCATCTCTGATTCCGCACATCCGATTCCCTACCTCTGATTCCCCGCCTCTGATGCCCCGCCTCTGATTCCATGCCTCTGATTCCCAGCCTCTGATTCCCTGCCCCTGTTTCCTCATATCTGATTTCCCGCCTCTGATTCCCCAGCTCTGATTCACCACCTCTGATTCCCCGCGTCTGATTCCCCGCCTCTGATTCCCCATCTCTGATTCCCTATCTCTGATTCCCCAATTCTGATTCCCCGCCTTTGATTCCCTGCCTCTGATTCCCAACCTCTGATTCCCGACCTCTGATTCCCCATATCTGATTCCCCGCCTCTGTTTCCCCGCCTCTTATTCCCCGCCTTTGTTTCCCCATATCTGATTCCCTGCCTTTCATTCCCCAGCTCTGATTCCCCGCCTCTGACTCCCCGCGTCTGATTCCCAGCCTCTGATTCCCAATGTCTGATTTCCTGCCTCTGATTCCCCGCCTCTGATTCCCCACCTCTGATTCCCCATATCTGATTCCCCACCTATGTTTCCCCATCTCTGATTCCCCGCCTCGGATTCCCCATCTCTGATTCTCGGACTCTGATTCCCCACCTCTGATTCCCCATCTCTGATTCCGCACATCCGATTCCCTGCCTCTGATTCCCCGCCTCTGATGCCCCACCTCTGATTCCCCATCTCTGATTCCGCACATCCAATTCCCTGCCTCTGATTCCCCGCCTCTGATGCCCCGCCTCTGATTACATGCCTCTGATTCCCAAACTCTTATTCCCCACCTCTGATTTCCCATATCTGATTCCCCGCCTCTGTTTCCCCGCCTCTGATTCCCTGCATCTGTTTCCTCATATCTGATTCCCCTCCTCTGATTCCCCAACACTGATTCCCCGCCTCTGATTCCCCAGCTCTGATTCACCACCTCTGATTCCCCGCGTCTGATTCCACGCCTCTGATTCCCCATCTCTGATTCCCTATCTCTGATTCCCCAATTCTGATACCCAGCCTTTGATTCCCTGCCTCTGATTAACAACCTCTGATTCCCGACCTCTGATTCCCCATATCTGATTCCCCGCCTCTGTTTCCACGCCTCTTATTCCCCGCCTCTGTTTCCCCATATCTGATTCCCGGCCTCTCATTCCCCAGCTCTGATTCCCCACCTCTGATTCCCCATATCTGATACCCCGCCGCTGATTCCCCAACTCTGATACCCCGCCTCTGATTCACCAGCTCTGATTCCCCGTCTCTGATTCCCCGCGTCTGATTCCCTGCCTCTGATTCCCTGCCTCTGATTCCCCATCTCTGATTCACCACCTCTGATCCCCCGCCTCTGATTCCCCATGTCTGATTCCCCGCCTCTGTTTCCCTGCCTCTGATTCCCCGCCTCTGATTCCCCGCCTCTGATTCCCCAACTCTGATTCCCCGCCTGTGATTCGCCAGCTATGATTCCCCGCATCTGATTCCCCGCGTCTGATTCCATGCCTGTGATTCCCTGCCTCTGATTCCCCACCTCTGATTGCCCATCTCTGATTCACCACCTCTGATTCCCCACCTATGATTTCCCATATCTGATTCCCCGCCTCTGTTTCCCCGCCTCTGATTCCCCGCCTCTGATTCCCCACCTATGATTTCCTAACTCTGATTCCCTGCCTCTGATTCTCCAGCTATGATTCCCCGCCTCTGATTCCCCGCGTCTGAATCCCTGCTTCTGATTCCCCACCTCTGATTCCCAATATCTGATTCCCCGCCTCCGTTTCCCTGCCTCTGATTCCCCGCCTCTGTTTCCCCATATCTGATTCTCCGCCTCGGATTCCCCAACTCTGATGCCCCGCCTCTGATTCCCCATCTCTGATTCCCCGCCTCTGACTCTCCGCGTCTTATTCCCAGCCTCTGATTCCCCATGTCTGATTCCCTGCCTCTGATTCCCCGCCTCTGATTCCCCATCTCTGATTCACCACCTCTGATCCCCCGCCTCTGATTCCCCATGTCTGAATCCCCGCCTCTGTTTCCCTTCCTCTGATTCCCCGCCTCTGATTCCCCATATCTGAATCCCCGCCTCTGATTCCCCAACTCTGATTCCCCGCCTGTGATTCTCCAGCTATGATTCCCCGCCTCTGATTCCCCGCGTCTGATTCCCTGCCTGTGATTCCCTGCCTCTGATTCCCCACCTCTGTTACCCCGCCTCTGATTCCCCGCCTCTGATTCCCCATATCTGATTCCCCTCCTCTGATTGCCCAACTTTGATTCCCCGCCTCTGATTCCCCAGCTCTGATTCCCCGCCTCTGTTTCCCCGCTCTGATTCCCTGCCTCTGATTCCCCACCTCTGATTCCCCATCTCTGATTCACCACCTCTGATTCCCCACCTATGATTCCCCATATCTGATTCCCCGCCTCTGTTTCCCCGCCTCTGATTCCCCGCCTCTGATTCCCCACCTATGATTTCCCAACTCTGATTCCCCGCCTCTGATTCACCAGCTATGATTCCCCGCCTCTGATTCCCCGCGTCTGAATCCCTGCCTCTGATTCCCCGCCTCTGATTCCCAATATCTGATTCCCCACCTCCGTTTCCCTGCCTCTGATTCCCCGCCTCTGTTTCCCCATATCTGATTCTCCGCCTCTGATTCCCCAACTCTGATTCCCCGCCTCTGATTCCCCAGCTCTGATTCCCCGCCTCTGACTCCCCGCGTCTGATTCCCAGCCTCTGATACCCCATGTCTGATTTCCTGCCTCTGATTCCCCGCCTCTGATTCGCCATCTCTGATTCATCGCCTCTGATTCCCCACCTCTGAATCCCCATATCTGATTCCCCACCTATGTTTCCCCGCCTCTGATTCCCCGCCTCTGATTCCCCATCTCTGATTCCCCACCTATGTTTCCCCGCCTCTGATTCCCCGCCTCTGATTCCCCATCTCTGATTCCCGGACTCTGATTCCCCACCTCTGATTCCCCATCTCTGATTCCGCACATCCGATTCCCTACCTCTGATTCCCCGCCTCTGATGCCCCGCCTCTGATTCCATGCCTCTGATTCCCAGCCTCTGATTCCCTGCCCCTGTTTCCTCATATCTGATTTCCCGCCTCTGATTCCCCAGCTCTGATTCACCACCTCTGATTCCCCGCGTCTGATTCCCCGCCTCTGATTCCCCATCTCTGATTCCCTATCTCTGATTCCCCAATTCTGATTCCCCGCCTTTGATTCCCTGCCTCTGATTCCCAACCTCTGATTCCCGACCTCTGATTCCCCATATCTGATTCCCCACCTCTGTTTCCCCGCCTCTTATTCCCCGCCTTTGTTTCCCCATATCTGATTCCCTGCCTTTCATTCCCCAGCTCTGATTCCCCGCCTCTGACTCCCCGCGTCTGATTCCCAGCCTCTGATTCCCAATGTCTGATTTCCTGCCTCTGATTCCCCGCCTCTGATTCCCCACCTCTGATTCCCCATATCTGATTCCCCACCTATGTTTCCCCATCTCTGATTCCCCGCCTCGGATTCCCCATCTCTGATTCTCGGACTCTGATTCCCCACCTCTGATTCCCCATCTCTGATTCCGCACATCCGATTCCCTGCCTCTGATTCCCCGCCTCTGATGCCCCACCTCTGATTCCCCATCTCTGATTCCGCACATCCAATTCCCTGCCTCTGATTCCCCGCCTCTGATGCCCCGCCTCTGATTACATGCCTCTGATTCCCAAACTCTTATTCCCCACCTCTGATTTCCCATATCTGATTCCCCGCCTCTGTTTCCCCGCCTCTGATTCCCTGCATCTGTTTCCTCATATCTGATTCCCCTCCTCTGATTCCCCAACACTGATTCCCCGCCTCTGATTCCCCAGCTCTGATTCACCACCTCTGATTCCCCGCGTCTGATTCCACGCCTCTGATTCCCCATCTCTGATTCCCTATCTCTGATTCCCCAATTCTGATACCCAGCCTTTGATTCCCTGCCTCTGATTAACAACCTCTGATTCCCGACCTCTGATTCCCCATATCTGATTCCCCGCCTCTGTTTCCACGCCTCTTATTCCCCGCCTCTGTTTCCCCATATCTGATTCCCGGCCTCTCATTCCCCAGCTCTGATTCCCCACCTCTGATTCCCCATATCTGATACCCCGCCGCTGATTCCCCAACTCTGATACCCCGCCTCTGATTCACCAGCTCTGATTCCCCGTCTCTGATTCCCCGCGTCTGATTCCCTGCCTCTGATTCCCTGCCTCTGATTCCCCATCTCTGATTCACCACCTCTGATCCCCCGCCTCTGATTCCCCATGTCTGATTCCCCGCCTCTGTTTCCCTGCCTCTGATTCCCCGCCTCTGATTCCCCGCCTCTGATTCCCCAACTCTGATTCCCCGCCTGTGATTCGCCAGCTATGATTCCCCGCATCTGATTCCCCGCGTCTGATTCCATGCCTGTGATTCCCTGCCTCTGATTCCCCACCTCTGATTGCCCATCTCTGATTCACCACCTCTGATTCCCCACCTATGATTTCCCATATCTGATTCCCCGCCTCTGTTTCCCCGCCTCTGATTCCCCGCCTCTGATTCCCCACCTATGATTTCCTAACTCTGATTCCCTGCCTCTGATTCTCCAGCTATGATTCCCCGCCTCTGATTCCCCGCGTCTGAATCCCTGCTTCTGATTCCCCACCTCTGATTCCCAATATCTGATTCCCCGCCTCCGTTTCCCTGCCTCTGATTCCCCGCCTCTGTTTCCCCATATCTGATTCTCCGCCTCGGATTCCCCAACTCTGATGCCCCGCCTCTGATTCCCCATCTCTGATTCCCCGCCTCTGACTCTCCGCGTCTTATTCCCAGCCTCTGATTCCCCATGTCTGATTCCCTGCCTCTGATTCCCCGCCTCTGATTCCCCATCTCTGATTCACCACCTCTGATCCCCCGCCTCTGATTCCCCATGTCTGAATCCCCGCCTCTGTTTCCCTGCCTCTGATTCCCCGCCTCTGATTCCCCATATCTGAATCCCCGCCTCTGATTCCCCAACTCTGATTCCCCGCCTGTGATTCTCCAGCTATGATTCCCCGCCTCTGATTCCCCGCGTCTGATTCCCTGCCTGTGATTCCCTGCCTCTGATTCCCCACCTCTGTTACCCCGCCTCTGATTCCCCGCCTCTGATTCCCCATATCTGATTCCCCTCCTCTGATTGCCCAACTTTGATTCCCCGCCTCTGATTCCCCAGCTCTGATTCCCCGCCTCTGTTTCCCCGCTCTGATTCCCTGCCTCTGATTCCCCACCTCTGATTCCCCATCTCTGATTCACCACCTCTGATTCCCCACCTATGATTCCCCATATCTGATTCCCCGCCTCTGTTTCCCCGCCTCTGATTCCCCGCCTCTGATTCCCCACCTATGATTTCCCAACTCTGATTCCCCGCCTCTGATTCACCAGCTATGATTCCCCGCCTCTGATTCCCCGCGTCTGAATCCCTGCCTCTGATTCCCCGCCTCTGATTCCCAATATCTGATTCCCCACCTCCGTTTCCCTGCCTCTGATTCCCCGCCTCTGTTTCCCCATATCTGATTCTCCGCCTCTGATTCCCCAACTCTGATTCCCCGCCTCTGATTCCCCAGCTCTGATTCCCCGCCTCTGACTCCCCGCGTCTGATTCCCAGCCTCTGATACCCCATGTCTGATTTCCTGCCTCTGATTCCCCGCCTCTGATTCGCCATCTATGATTCATCGCCTCTAATTCCCCACCTCTGATTCCCCATATCTGATTCCCCACCTATGTTTCCCCGCCTCTGATTCCCCGCCTCTGATTCCCCATCTCTGATTCCCGGACTCTGATTCCCCACCTCTGATTCCCCATCTCTGATTCCGCACATCCGATTCCCTGCCTCTAATTCCCCGCCTCTGATGCCCCGCCTCTGATTCCATGCCTCTGATTCCCAACCTCTGATTCCCCACCTCTGATTTCCCATATCTGATTCCCCGCCTCTGTTTCCCCGCCTCTGATTCCCTGCCCCTGATTCCTCATATCTGATTCCTCGCCTCTGATTCCCCAACACTGATTTCCCGCCTCTGATTCCCCAGCTCTGATTCCCCAGCTCTGATTCCCCACGTCTGATTCCCCGCCTCTGATTCCCCATCTCTGATTCCCTATCTCTGATTCGCCAATTCTGATTCCCTGCCTTTGATTCCCTGCCTCTGATTCCCAACATCTGATTCCCGACCTCTGATTCCCCATATCTGATTCCCCGCCTCTGTTTCCCCGCCTCTTATTCCCCGCCTCTGTTTCCCCATATCTGATTCCCTGCCTTTCATTCCCCAGCTCTGATTCCCCGCCTCTGACTCCCCGCGTCTGATTCCCAGCCTCTGATTCCCCATGTCTGATTTCCTGCCTCTGATTCCCCGCCTCTGATTCGCCATCTCTGATTCATCGCCTCTGATTCCCAACCTCTGATTCCCCATATCTGATTCCCCACCTATGTTTCCCCGCCTCTGATTCCCCGCCTCTGATTCCCCATCTCTGATTCCCGGACTCTGATTCCCCACCTCTGATTCCCCATCTCTGATTCCGCACATCCGATTCCCTACCACTGATTCCCCGCCTCTGATGCCCCGCCTCTGATTCCATGCCTCTGATTCCCAACCTCTGATTCCCCACCTCTGATTCCCCATATCTGATTCCCCGCCTTTGTTTCCCCGCCTCTGATTCCCTGCCCCTGTTTCCTCATATCTGATTTCCCGCCTCTGACTCCCCAGCTCTGATTCACCACCTCTGATTCCCCGCGTCTGATTCCCCGCCTCTGATTCCCCATCTCTGATTCCCTATCTCTGATTACCCAATTCTGATTCCCCGCCTTTGATTCCCTGCCTCTGATTCCCAACCTCTGATTCCCGACCTCTGATTCCCCATATCTGATTCCCCGCCTCTGTTTCCCCGCCTCTTATTCCCCGCCTCTGTTTCCCCATATCTGATTCCCTGCCTTTCATTCCCCAGCTCTGATTCCCCGCCTCTGACTCCCCGCGTCTGATTCCCAGCCTCTGATTCCCCATGTCTGATTCCCTGCCTCTGATTCCCCGCCTCTGATTCCCCATCTCTGATTCACCACCTCTGATCCCCCGCCTCTGATTCCCCATGTCTGAATCCCCGCCTCTGTTTCCCTGCCTCTGATTCCCCGCCTCTGATTCCCCATATCTGAATCCCCGCCTCTGATTCCCCAACTCTGATTCCCCGCCTGTGATTCTCCAGCTATGATTCCCCGCCTCTGATTCCCCGCGTCTGATTCCCTGCCTGTGATTCCCTGCCTCTGATTCCCCACCTCTGTTACCCCGCCTCTGATTCCCCGCCTCTGATTCCCCATATCTGATTCCCCTCCTCTGATTGCCCAACTTTGATTCCCCGCCTCTGATTCCCCAGCTCTGATTCCCCGCCTCTGTTTCCCCGCTCTGATTCCCTGCCTCTGATTCCCCACCTCTGATTCCCCATCTCTGATTCACCACCTCTGATTCCCCACCTATGATTCCCCATATCTGATTCCCCGCCTCTGTTTCCCCGCCTCTGATTCCCCGCCTCTGATTCCCCACCTATGATTTCCCAACTCTGATTCCCCGCCTCTGATTCACCAGCTATGATTCCCCGCCTCTGATTCCCCGCGTCTGAATCCCTGCCTCTGATTCCCCGCCTCTGATTCCCAATATCTGATTCCCCACCTCCGTTTCCCTGCCTCTGATTCCCCGCCTCTGTTTCCCCATATCTGATTCTCCGCCTCTGATTCCCCAACTCTGATTCCCCGCCTCTGATTCCCCAGCTCTGATTCCCCGCCTCTGACTCCCCGCGTCTGATTCCCAGCCTCTGATACCCCATGTCTGATTTCCTGCCTCTGATTCCCCGCCTCTGATTCGCCATCTATGATTCATCGCCTCTAATTCCCCACCTCTGATTCCCCATATCTGATTCCCCACCTATGTTTCCCCGCCTCTGATTCCCCGCCTCTGATTCCCCATCTCTGATTCCCGGACTCTGATTCCCCACCTCTGATTCCCCATCTCTGATTCCGCACATCCGATTCCCTGCCTCTAATTCCCCGCCTCTGATGCCCCGCCTCTGATTCCATGCCTCTGATTCCCAACCTCTGATTCCCCACCTCTGATTTCCCATATCTGATTCCCCGCCTCTGTTTCCCCGCCTCTGATTCCCTGCCCCTGATTCCTCATATCTGATTCCTCGCCTCTGATTCCCCAACACTGATTTCCCGCCTCTGATTCCCCAGCTCTGATTCCCCAGCTCTGATTCCCCACGTCTGATTCCCCGCCTCTGATTCCCCATCTCTGATTCCCTATCTCTGATTCGCCAATTCTGATTCCCTGCCTTTGATTCCCTGCCTCTGATTCCCAACATCTGATTCCCGACCTCTGATTCCCCATATCTGATTCCCCGCCTCTGTTTCCCCGCCTCTTATTCCCCGCCTCTGTTTCCCCATATCTGATTCCCTGCCTTTCATTCCCCAGCTCTGATTCCCCGCCTCTGACTCCCCGCGTCTGATTCCCAGCCTCTGATTCCCCATGTCTGATTTCCTGCCTCTGATTCCCCGCCTCTGATTCGCCATCTCTGATTCATCGCCTCTGATTCCCAACCTCTGATTCCCCATATCTGATTCCCCACCTATGTTTCCCCGCCTCTGATTCCCCGCCTCTGATTCCCCATCTCTGATTCCCGGACTCTGATTCCCCACCTCTGATTCCCCATCTCTGATTCCGCACATCCGATTCCCTACCACTGATTCCCCGCCTCTGATGCCCCGCCTCTGATTCCATGCCTCTGATTCCCAACCTCTGATTCCCCACCTCTGATTCCCCATATCTGATTCCCCGCCTTTGTTTCCCCGCCTCTGATTCCCTGCCCCTGTTTCCTCATATCTGATTTCCCGCCTCTGACTCCCCAGCTCTGATTCACCACCTCTGATTCCCCGCGTCTGATTCCCCGCCTCTGATTCCCCATCTCTGATTCCCTATCTCTGATTACCCAATTCTGATTCCCCGCCTTTGATTCCCTGCCTCTGATTCCCAACCTCTGATTCCCGACCTCTGATTCCCCATATCTGATTCCCCGCCTCTGTTTCCCCGCCTCTTATTCCCCGCCTCTGTTTCCCCATATCTGATTCCCTGCCTTTCATTCCCCAGCTCTGATTCCCCGCCTCTGACTCCCCGCGTCTGATTCCCAGCCTCTGATTCCCAATGTCTGATTTCCTGCCTCTGATTCCCCGCCTCTGATTCCCCACCTCTGATTCCCCATATCTGATTCCCCACCTAGTTTCCCCGTCTCTGATTCCCCGACTCGGATTCCCCATCTCTGATTCTCGGACTCTGATTCCCCACCTCTGATTCCCCATCTCTGATTCCGCACATCCGATTCCCTGCCTCTGATTCCCCGCCTCTGATGCCCCACCTCTGATTCCCCATCTCTGAATCCGCACATCCAATTCCCTGCCTCTGATTCCCCGCCTCTGATGCCCCGCCTCTGATTCCATGCCTCTGATTCCCAAACTCTTATTCCCCACCTCTGATTTCCCATATCTGATTCCCCGCCTCTGTTTCCCCGCCTCTGATTCCCTGCATCTGTTTCCTCATATCTGATTCCCCTCCTCTGATTCCCCAACACTGATTCCCCGCCTCTGATTCCCCAGCTCTGATTCACCACCTCTGATTCCCCGCGTCTGATTCCACGCCTCTGATTCCCCATCTCTGATTCCCTATCTCTGATTCCCCAATTCTGATACCCCGCCTTTGATTCCCTGCCTCTGATTAACAACCTCTGATTCCCGACCTCTGATTCCCCATATCTGATTCCCCGCCTCTGTTTCCCCGCCTCTTATTCCCCGCCTCTGTTTCCCCATATCTGATTCCCGGCCTCTCATTCCCCAGCTCTGATTCCCCACCTCTGATTCCCCATATCTGATACCCCGCCGCTGATTCCCCAACTCTGATACCCCGCCTCTGATTCACCAGCTCTGATTCCCCGTCTCTGATTCCCCGCGTCTGATTCCCTGCCTCTGATTCCCTGCCTCTGATTCCCCATCTCTGATTCACCACCTCTGATCCCCCGCCTCTGATTCCCCATGTCTGATTCCCCGCCTCTGTTTCCCTGCCTCTGATTCCCCGCCTCTGATTCCCCATATCTGATTCCCCGCCTCTGATTCCCCAACTCTGATTCCCCGCCTGTGATTCGCCAGCTATGATTCCCCGCCTCTGATTCCCCGCGTCTGATTCCCTGCCTGTGATTCCCTGCCTCTGATTCCCCACCTCTGATTGCCCATCTCTGATTCACCACCTCTGATTCCCCACCTATGATTCCCCATATCTGATTCCCCGCCTCTGTTTCCCCGCCTCTGATTCCCCGCCTCTGATTCCCCACCTATGATTTCCTAACTCTGATTCCCTGCCTCTGATTCTCCAGCTATGATTCACCGCCTCTGATTCCCCGCGTCTGAATCCCTGCCTCTGATTCCCCACCTCTGATTCCCAATATCTGATTCCCCGCCTCCGTTTCCCTGCCTCTGATTCCCCGCCTCTGTTTCCCCATATCTGATTCTCCGCCTCGGATTCCCCATCTCTGATGCCCCGCCTCTGATTCCCCATCTCTGATTCCCCGCCTCTGACTCTCCGCGTCTTATTCCCAGCCTCTGATTCCCCATGTCTGATTTCCTGCCTCTGATTCCCCGCCTCTGATTCGCCATCTCTGATTCATCGCCTCTAATTCCCCACCTCTGATTCCCCATATCTGATTCCCCACCTATGTTTCCCCGCCTCTGATTCCCCGCCTCTGATTCCCCATCTCTGATTCCCGGACTCTGATTCCCCACCTCTGATTCCATATCTCTGATTCCGCACATCCGATTCCATGCCTCTGATTCCCCGCCTCTGATGCCCCGCCTCTGATTCCATGCCTCTGATTCCCAACCTCTTATTCCCCACCTCTGATTCCCCATATCTGATTCCCCGCCTCTGTTTCCCCGCCTCTGATTCCCTGCCCCTGTTTCCTCATATCTGATTCCCCGCCTCTGATTCCCCAACACTGATTTCCCGCCTCTGATTCCCCAGCTCTGTTGCACCACCTCTGATTCCCCGTGTCTGATTCCCCGCCTCTGATTCCCCATCTCTGATTCCCTATCTCTGATTCCGCAATTCTGATTCCCCGCCTTTGATTCCCTGCCTCTGATTCCCAACCTCTGATTCCCAACCTCTGATTCCCCATATCTGATTCCCCGCCTCCGTTTCCCGCCTCTTATTCCCCGCCTCTGTTTCCCCATATCTGATACCCTGCCTTTCATTCCCCAGCTCTGATTCCCCGCCTCTGACTCCCCGCGTCTGATTCCCAGCCTCTGATTCCCCATGTCTGATTTCCTGCCTCTGATTCCCCGCCTCTGATTCGCCATCTCTGATTCATTGCCTCTGATTCCCCACCTCTGATTCCCCATATCTGATTCCCCACCTATGTTTCCCCGCCTCTGATTCCCCGCCTCTGATTCCCCATCTCTGATTCTCGTACTCTGATTCCCCATCTCTGATTCCGCACATCCGATTCCCTGCCTCTGATTCCCCGCCTCTGATGCCCCGCCTCTGATTCCATGCCTCTGATTCCCAACCTCTGATTCCCCACCTCTGATTCCCCATATCTGATACCCGCCTCTGTTTCCCCGCCTCTGATTCCCCATATCTGATTCACGGCCTCTCATTCCCCAGCTCTGATTCTCCGCCTCTGATTCCCCATATCTGATTCCCCGCCGCTGATTCCCCAACTCTGATACCACGCCTCTGATTCCCCAGCTCTGATTCTCCGCCTCTGATTCCCAGCGTCTGATTCCCTGCCTCTGATTCCCCGCCTCTGATTCCCCATCTCTGATTCACCACCTATGATCCCCCGCCTCTGATTCCCCATGTCTGAGTCCCCGCCTCTGTTTCCCTGCCTCTGATTCCCCGCCTCTGATTCCCAATATCAGATTCCCCGCATCTGATTCCCCAACTCTGATTCCCCGCCTGTGATTCGCCAGCTATGATTCCCCGCCTCTGATTCCCCACCTCTGATTCCCCACCTATGATTCCCCATATCTGATTCCCCGCCTCTGATTCCCCAACTCTGATTCCCCGCCTGTGATTCGCCAGCTATGATTCCCCGCCTCTGATTCCCCGCGTCTGATTCCCTGCCTGTGGTTCCCTGCCTCTGATTCCCCACCTCTGATTGCCCATCTCTGATTCACCACCTCTGATTCCCCACCTATGATTCCCCATATCTGATTCCCCGCCTCTGTTTCCCCGCCTCTGATTCCCCGCCTCTGATTCCCCACCTATGATTTCCTAACTCTGATTCCCTGCCTCTGATTCTCCAGCTATGATTCCCCGCCTCTGATTCCCCACGTCTGAATCCCTGCCTCTGATTCCCCACCTCTGATTCCCAATATCTGATTCCCTGCCTCCGTTTCCCTGCCTCTGATTCCCCGCCTCTGTTTCCCCATATCTGATTCTCCGCCTCTGATTCCCCAACTCTGATGCCCCGCCTCTGATTCCCCATCTCTGATTCCCCGCCTCTGACTCTCAGCGTCTTATTCCCAGCCTCTGATTCCCCATGTCTGATTTCCTGCCTCTGATTCCCCGCCTCTGATTCGCCATCTCTGATTCATCGCCTCTAATTCCCCACCTCTGATTCCCCATATCTGATTCCCCACCTATGTTTCCCCGCCTCTGATTCCCCGCCTCTGATTCCCCATCTCTGATTCCCGGACTCTGATTCCCCACCTCTGATTCCATATCTCTGATTCCGCACATCCGATTCCATGCCTCTGATTCCCCGCCTCTGATGCCCCGCCTCTGATTCAATGCCTCTGATTCCCAACCTCTGATTCCCCACCTCTGATTCCCCATATCTGATTCCCCGCCTCTGTTTCCCCGCCTCTGATTCCCTGCCCCTGTTTCCTCATATCTGATTCCCCGCCTCTGATTCCCCAACACTGATTTCCCGCCTCTGATTCCCCAGCTCTGATGCACCACCTCTGATTCCCCGTGTCTGATTCCCCGCCTCTGATTCCCCATCTCTGATTCCCTATCTCTGATTCCGCAATTCTGATTCCCCGCCTTTGATTCCCTGCCTCTGATTCCCAACCTCTGATTCCCAACCTCTGATTCCCCATATCTGATTCCCCGCCTCTGTTTCCCGCCTCTTATTCCCCGCCTCTGTTTCCCCATATCTGATACCCTGCCTTTCATTCCCCAGCTCTGATTCCCCGCCTCTGACTCCCCGCGTCTGATTCCCAGCCTCTGATTCCCCATGTCTGATTTCCTGCCTCTGATTCCCCGCCTCTGATTCGCCATCTCTGATTCATCGCCTCTGATTCCCCACCTCTGATTCCACATATCTGATTCCCCACCTATGTTTCCCCGCCTCTGATTCCCCGCCTCTGATTCCCCATCTCTGATTCTCGTACTCTGATTCCCCATCTCTGATTCCGCACATCCGATTCCCTGCCTCTGATTCCCCGCCTCTGATGCCCCGCCTCTGATTCCATGCCTCTGATTCCCAACCTCTGATTCCCCACCTCTGATTCCCCATATCTGATACCCGCCTCTTGTTCCCCGCCTCTGATTCCCCATATCTGATTCACGGCCTCTCATTCCCCAGCTTTGATTCTCCGCCTCTGATTCCCCATATCTGATTCCCCGCCGCTGATTCCCCAACTCTGATACCACGCCTCTGATTCCCCAGCTCTGATTCTCCGCCTCTGATTCCCACCGTCTGATTCCCTGCCTCTGATTCCCCGCCTCTGATTCCCCATCTCTGATTCACCACCTATGATCCCCCGCCTCTGATTCCCCATGTCTGAGTCCCCGCCTCTGTTTCCCTGCCTCTGATTCCCCACCTGTGATTCGCCAGCTATGATTCCCCGCCTCTGATTCCCCACCTCTGATTCCCCACCTATGATTTCCCAACACTGATTCCCCGCCTCTGATTCGCCAGCTATGATTCCCCGCCTCTGATTCCCCGCGTCTGAATCCCTGCCTCTGATTCCCCGCTTCTGATTCCCAATATCTGATTCCCCGCCTCCGTTTCCCTGCCTCTGATTCCCCGCCTCTGTTTCCCCATATCTGATTCCCCGCCTCTGATTCCTCAACTCTGACTCCCCGCGTCTGATTCCCAGCCTCTGATTCCCCATGTCTGATTTCCTGCCTCTGATTCCCCGTCTCTGATTCGCCATCTCTGATTCATCGCCTCTGATTCCCCACCTCTGATTCCCCATATCTGATTCCCCACCTATGTTTCCCAGCCTCTGATTCCCCACCTCTGATTCCCCATCTCTGATTCCCGGACTCTGATTCCCACCTCTGATTCCCCATCTCTGATTCCGCACATCCGATTCCCTGCCTCTGATTCCCCGCCTCTGATGCCCCGCCACTGATTTCATGCCTCTGATTCCCAAACTCTGATTCCCCACCTCTGATTCCCCATATCTGATTCCCCGCCTCTGTTTCCCCCCTCTGATTCCCTGCCTCTGTTTCCTCATATCTGATTCCCCGCCTCTGATTCCCCAACACTGATTTCCCGCCCCTGATTCCCCAGCTCTGATTCACCACCTCTGATTCCCCGCGTCTGATTCCCCGCCTCTGATTCCCCAATTCTGATTCCCCGCCTTTGATAACCTGCCTCTGATTCCCAACCTCTGATTCCCGACCTCTGATTCCCCATATCTGATTCCCCGCCTCTGTTTCCCCGCCTCTTATTCCCCACCTCTGTTTCCCCATATCCGATTCCCTGCCTCTCATTCCCCAGCTCTGATTCAGCACCTCTGATTCCCCGCGTCTGATTCCCCGCGTCTGATTCCCCATCTCTGATTCCCTATCTCTGATTCCCCAATTCTGATTCCCCGCCTTTGATTCCCTGCCTCTGATTCCCAACCTCTGATTCCCGACCTCTGATTCCCCATATCTGATTCCCTGCCACTGTTTCCCCGCCTCTTATTCCCCGCCTCTGTTTCCCCATATCTGATTCCCTGCCTCTCATTCCCCAGCTCTGATTCCCCGCCTCTGATTCCCCAGCTCTGATTCCCCGCCTCTGACTCCCCGCGTCTGATTCCCAGCCTCTGATTCCCCATGTTTGATTTCCTGCCTCTGATTCCCCACCTCTGATTCCCCATCTCTGATTCCCGGACTCTGATTCCCACCTCTGATTCCCCATCTCTGATTCCGCACATCCGATTCCCTGCCTCTGATTCCCCGCCTCTGATGCCCCGCCACTGATTTCATGCCTCTGATTCCCAAACTCTGATTCCCAACCTCTGATTCCCCATATCTGATTCCCCGCCTCTGTTTCCCCCCTCTGATTCCCTGCCTCTGTTTCCTCATATCTGATTCCCCGCCTCTGATTCCCCAACACTGATTTCCCGCCCCTGATTCCCCAGCTCTGATTCACCACCTCTGATTCCCCGCGTCTGATTCCCCGCCTCTGATTCCCCATCTCTGATTCCCTATCTCTGATTCCCCAATTCTGATTCCCCGCCTTTGATAACCTGCCTCTGATTCCCAACCTCTGATTCCCGACCTCTGATTCCCCATATCTGATTCCCCGCCTCTGTTTCCCCGCCTCTTATTCCCCACCTCTGTTTCCCCATATCTGATTCCCTGCCTCTCATTCCCCAGCTCTGATTCACCACCTCTGATTCCCCGCCTCTGATTCCCCAGCTCTGATTCCCCGCCTCTGACTCCCCGCGTCTGATTCCCAGCATCTGATTCCCCATGTTTGATTTCCTGCCTCTGATTCCCCGCCTCTGATTCGCCATCCCTGATTCATCGCCTCTGATTCCCCACCTCTGATTCCCCATATCTGATTCCCCACCTATGTTTCCCCGCCTCTGATTCCCCGCCTCTGATTCCCCATCTCTGATTCCCAGACTCTGATTCCCCACCTCTGATTCCCCATCTCTGATTCCGCACATCCGATTCCCTGCCTCTGATTCCCCGCCTCTGATGCCCCTCCTCTGATTCCATGCCTCTGATTCCCAACCTCTGATTCCCCACCTCTGATTCCCCATATCTGATTCCCCGCCTCTGTTTCCCCGCCTCTGATTCCCTGCCTCTGTTTCCTCATACCTGCTTTCCCGCCTCTGATTCCCCAACACTGATTCCCCGCCTATGATTCCCCAGCTCTTATTCACCACCTCTGATTCCCCGCGTCTGATTCCCCGCCTCTGATTACCCATCTCTGATTCCCTATCTCTGATTCCCCAATTCTGATTCCCCGCCTTTGGTTCCCTGCCTCTGATTCCCAACCTCTGATTCCCGACCTCTGATTCCCCATATCTGATTCCCCGCCCCTGTTTCCCCGCCTTTTATTCCCCGCCTCTCTTTCCCCATATCTGATTCCCGGCCTCTCATTCCCCATCTCTGATTCCCCGCCTCTGATTCCCCATATCTGATTCCCCGCCGCTGATTCCCCAACTTTGATACCCCGCCTCTGATTCCCCAGCTCTGATTCCCCGCCTATGATTCCCCGCGTCTGATTCCCTGCCTCTGATTCCCCGCCTCTGATTCCCCATCTCTGATTCACCACCTCTGATCCCCCGCCTCTGATTACCCATGTCTGATTCCCCGCCTCTGTTTCCCCGCCTCTGAATCCCCGCCTCTGATTCCCCATATCTGATTCCCCGCCTCTGATTCCCCAACTCTGATTCCCTGCCTGTGATTCGCCAGCTATGATTCCCCGCCTCTGATTCCCCGCATCTGATTCCTTGCCTGTGATTCCCTGCCTCTGATTCCCCACCTCTGTTACCCCGCCTCTAATTCCCCGCCTCCGATTCCCCATATATGATTCCACTCCTCTCATTCCCCAACTCTGATTCCCCGCCTCTGATTCCCCATCTCAGATTCCCTGCCTCTGATTCCCCGCGTCTGATTCCCTGCCTCTGATTCCCCATCTCTGATTCACCTCCTTTGATTCGCCACCTCTAATTCCCCACCTCTGATTCCCGGCCTCTCATTCCCGGCATCTGAATCCCGGCCTCTGCTTTCCAGCCTCTGATTCCCCGCTTCTGATTCTGATTCCCTGCCTCTGATTCCCCATCTCTGATTCCACACATCTGATTCCCTGCCTCTGATTCCCCACTTCTGATTCCCCGCCTCTGATTGCCCATCTCTGATTCACCACCTCTGATTCCCCACCTATGATTCCCCATATCTGATTCCCCGCCTCTGTTTCCCCGCCTCTGATTCCCCGCCTCTGATTCCCCACCTATGATTTCCTAACTCTGATTCCCTGCCTCTGATTCTCCAGCTATGATTCCCCGCCTCTGATTCCCCGCGTCTGAATCCCTGCCTCTGATTCCCCACCTCTGATTCCCAATATCTGATTCCCCGCCTCCATTTCCCTGCCTCTGATTCCCCGCCTCTGTTTCCCCATATCTGATTCTCCGCCTCTGATTCCCCAACTCTGATGCCCCGCCTCTGATTCCCCATCTCTGATTCCCCGCCTCTGACTCTCAGCGTCTTATTCCCAGCCTCTGATTCCCCATGTCTGATTTCCTGCCTCTGATTCCCCGCCTCTGATTCGCCATCTCTGATTCATCGCCTCTAATTCCCCACCTCTGATTCCCCATATCTGATTCCCCACCTATGTTTCCCCGCCTCTGATTCCCCGCCTCTGATTCCCCATCTCTGATTCCCGGACTCTGATTCCCCACCTCTGATTCCATATCTCTGATTCCGCACATCCGATTCCATGCCTCTGATTCCCCGCCTCTGATGCCCCGCCTCTGATTCAATGCCTCTGATTCCCAACCTCTGATTCCCCACCTCTGATTCCCCATATCTGATTCCCCGCCTCTGTTTCCCCGCCTCTGATTCCCTGCCCCTGTTTCCTCATATCTGATTCCCCGCCTCTGATTCCCCAACACTGATTTCCCGCCTCTGATTCCCCAGCTCTGATGCACCACCTCTGATTCCCCGTGTCTGATTCCCCGCCTCTGATTCCCCATCTCTGATTCCCTATCTCTGATTCCGCAATTCTGATTCCCCGCCTTTGATTCCCTGCCTCTGATTCCCAACCTCTGATTCCCAACCTCTGATTCCCCATATCTGATTCCCCGCCTCTGTTTCCCGCCTCTTATTCCCCGCCTCTGTTTCCCCATATCTGATACCCTGCCTTTCATTCCCCAGCTCTGATTCCCCGCCTCTGACTCCCCGCGTCTGATTCCCAGCCTCTGATTCCCCATGTCTGATTTCCTGCCTCTGATTCCCCGCCTCTGATTCGCCATCTCTGATTCATCGCCTCTGATTCCCCACCTCTGATTCCACATATCTGATTCCCCACCTATGTTTCCCCGCCTCTGATTCCCCGCCTCTGATTCCCCATCTCTGATTCTCGTACTCTGATTCCCCATCTCTGATTCCGCACATCCGATTCCCTGCCTCTGATTCCCCGCCTCTGATGCCCCGCCTCTGATTCCATGCCTCTGATTCCCAACCTCTGATTCCCCACCTCTGATTCCCCATATCTGATACCCGCCTCTTGTTCCCCGCCTCTGATTCCCCATATCTGATTCACGGCCTCTCATTCCCCAGCTTTGATTCTCCGCCTCTGATTCCCCATATCTGATTCCCCGCCGCTGATTCCCCAACTCTGATACCACGCCTCTGATTCCCCAGCTCTGATTCTCCGCCTCTGATTCCCACCGTCTGATTCCCTGCCTCTGATTCCCCGCCTCTGATTCCCCATCTCTGATTCACCACCTATGATCCCCCGCCTCTGATTCCCCATGTCTGAGTCCCCGCCTCTGTTTCCCTGCCTCTGATTCCCCGCCTCTGATTCCCAATATCAGATTCCCCGCCTCTGATTCCCCAACTCTGATTCCCCGCCTGTGATTCGCCAGCTATGATTCCCCGCCTCTGATTCCCCACCTCTGATTCCCCACCTATGATTTCCCAACACTGATTCCCCGCCTCTGATTCGCCAGCTATGATTCCCCGCCTCTGATTCCCCGCGTCTGAATCCCTGCCTCTGATTCCCCGCTTCTGATTCCCAATATCTGATTCCCCGCCTCCGTTTCCCTGCCTCTGATTCCCCGCCTCTGTTTCCCCATATCTGATTCCCCGCCTCTGATTCCTCAACTCTGACTCCCCGCGTCTGATTCCCAGCCTCTGATTCCCCATGTCTGATTTCCTGCCTCTGATTCCCCGTCTCTGATTCGCCATCTCTGATTCATCGCCTCTGATTCCCCACCTCTGATTCCCCATATCTGATTCCCCACCTATGTTTCCCAGCCTCTGATTCCCCACCTCTGATTCCCCATCTCTGATTCCCGGACTCTGATTCCCACCTCTGATTCCCCATCTCTGATTCCGCACATCCGATTCCCTGCCTCTGATTCCCCGCCTCTGATGCCCCGCCACTGATTTCATGCCTCTGATTCCCAAACTCTGATTCCCCACCTCTGATTCCCCATATCTGATTCCCCGCCTCTGTTTCCCCCCTCTGATTCCCTGCCTCTGTTTCCTCATATCTGATTCCCCGCCTCTGATTCCCCAACACTGATTTCCCGCCCCTGATTCCCCAGCTCTGATTCACCACCTCTGATTCCCCGCGTCTGATTCCCCGCCTCTGATTCCCCAATTCTGATTCCCCGCCTTTGATTCCCTGCCTCTGATTCCCAACCTCTGATTCCCAACCTCTGATTCCCCATATCTGATTCCCCGCCTCTGTTTCCCGCCTCTTATTCCCCGCCTCTGTTTCCCCATATCTGATACCCTGCCTTTCATTCCCCAGCTCTGATTCCCCGCCTCTGACTCCCCGCGTCTGATTCCCAGCCTCTGATTCCCCATGTCTGATTTCCTGCCTCTGATTCCCCGCCTCTGATTCGCCATCTCTGATTCATCGCCTCTGATTCCCCACCTCTGATTCCACATATCTGATTCCCCACCTATGTTTCCCCGCCTCTGATTCCCCGCCTCTGATTCCCCATCTCTGATTCTCGTACTCTGATTCCCCATCTCTGATTCCGCACATCCGATTCCCTGCCTCTGATTCCCCGCCTCTGATGCCCCGCCTCTGATTCCATGCCTCTGATTCCCAACCTCTGATTCCCCACCTCTGATTCCCCATATCTGATACCCGCCTCTTGTTCCCCGCCTCTGATTCCCCATATCTGATTCACGGCCTCTCATTCCCCAGCTTTGATTCTCCGCCTCTGATTCCCCATATCTGATTCCCCGCCGCTGATTCCCCAACTCTGATACCACGCCTCTGATTCCCCAGCTCTGATTCTCCGCCTCTGATTCCCACCGTCTGATTCCCTGCCTCTGATTCCCCGCCTCTGATTCCCCATCTCTGATTCACCACCTATGATCCCCCGCCTCTGATTCCCCATGTCTGAGTCCCCGCCTCTGTTTCCCTGCCTCTGATTCCCCACCTGTGATTCGCCAGCTATGATTCCCCGCCTCTGATTCCCCACCTCTGATTCCCCACCTATGATTTCCCAACACTGATTCCCCGCCTCTGATTCGCCAGCTATGATTCCCCGCCTCTGATTCCCCGCGTCTGAATCCCTGCCTCTGATTCCCCGCTTCTGATTCCCAATATCTGATTCCCCGCCTCCGTTTCCCTGCCTCTGATTCCCCGCCTCTGTTTCCCCATATCTGATTCCCCGCCTCTGATTCCTCAACTCTGACTCCCCGCGTCTGATTCCCAGCCTCTGATTCCCCATGTCTGATTTCCTGCCTCTGATTCCCCGTCTCTGATTCGCCATCTCTGATTCATCGCCTCTGATTCCCCACCTCTGATTCCCCATATCTGATTCCCCACCTATGTTTCCCAGCCTCTGATTCCCCACCTCTGATTCCCCATCTCTGATTCCCGGACTCTGATTCCCACCTCTGATTCCCCATCTCTGATTCCGCACATCCGATTCCCTGCCTCTGATTCCCCGCCTCTGATGCCCCGCCACTGATTTCATGCCTCTGATTCCCAAACTCTGATTCCCCACCTCTGATTCCCCATATCTGATTCCCCGCCTCTGTTTCCCCCCTCTGATTCCCTGCCTCTGTTTCCTCATATCTGATTCCCCGCCTCTGATTCCCCAACACTGATTTCCCGCCCCTGATTCCCCAGCTCTGATTCACCACCTCTGATTCCCCGCGTCTGATTCCCCGCCTCTGATTCCCCAATTCTGATTCCCCGCCTTTGATAACCTGCCTCTGATTCCCAACCTCTGATTCCCGACCTCTGATTCCCCATATCTGATTCCCCGCCTCTGTTTCCCCGCCTCTTATTCCCCACCTCTGTTTCCCCATATCCGATTCCCTGCCTCTCATTCCCCAGCTCTGATTCAGCACCTCTGATTCCCCGCGTCTGATTCCCCGCGTCTGATTCCCCATCTCTGATTCCCTATCTCTGATTCCCCAATTCTGATTCCCCGCCTTTGATTCCCTGCCTCTGATTCCCAACCTCTGATTCCCGACCTCTGATTCCCCATATCTGATTCCCTGCCACTGTTTCCCCGCCTCTTATTCCCCGCCTCTGTTTCCCCATATCTGATTCCCTGCCTCTCATTCCCCAGCTCTGATTCCCCGCCTCTGATTCCCCAGCTCTGATTCCCCGCCTCTGACTCCCCGCGTCTGATTCCCAGCCTCTGATTCCCCATGTTTGATTTCCTGCCTCTGATTCCCCACCTCTGATTCCCCATCTCTGATTCCCGGACTCTGATTCCCACCTCTGATTCCCCATCTCTGATTCCGCACATCCGATTCCCTGCCTCTGATTCCCCGCCTCTGATGCCCCGCCACTGATTTCATGCCTCTGATTCCCAAACTCTGATTCCCAACCTCTGATTCCCCATATCTGATTCCCCGCCTCTGTTTCCCCCCTCTGATTCCCTGCCTCTGTTTCCTCATATCTGATTCCCCGCCTCTGATTCCCCAACACTGATTTCCCGCCCCTGATTCCCCAGCTCTGATTCACCACCTCTGATTCCCCGCGTCTGATTCCCCGCCTCTGATTCCCCATCTCTGATTCCCTATCTCTGATTCCCCAATTCTGATTCCCCGCCTTTGATAACCTGCCTCTGATTCCCAACCTCTGATTCCCGACCTCTGATTCCCCATATCTGATTCCCCGCCTCTGTTTCCCCGCCTCTTATTCCCCACCTCTGTTTCCCCATATCTGATTCCCTGCCTCTCATTCCCCAGCTCTGATTCACCACCTCTGATTCCCCGCCTCTGATTCCCCAGCTCTGATTCCCCGCCTCTGACTCCCCGCGTCTGATTCCCAGCATCTGATTCCCCATGTTTGATTTCCTGCCTCTGATTCCCCGCCTCTGATTCGCCATCCCTGATTCATCGCCTCTGATTCCCCACCTCTGATTCCCCATATCTGATTCCCCACCTATGTTTCCCCGCCTCTGATTCCCCGCCTCTGATTCCCCATCTCTGATTCCCAGACTCTGATTCCCCACCTCTGATTCCCCATCTCTGATTCCGCACATCCGATTCCCTGCCTCTGATTCCCCGCCTCTGATGCCCCTCCTCTGATTCCATGCCTCTGATTCCCAACCTCTGATTCCCCACCTCTGATTCCCCATATCTGATTCCCCGCCTCTGTTTCCCCGCCTCTGATTCCCTGCCTCTGTTTCCTCATACCTGCTTTCCCGCCTCTGATTCCCCAACACTGATTCCCCGCCTATGATTCCCCAGCTCTTATTCACCACCTCTGATTCCCCGCGTCTGATTCCCCGCCTCTGATTACCCATCTCTGATTCCCTATCTCTGATTCCCCAATTCTGATTCCCCGCCTTTGGTTCCCTGCCTCTGATTCCCAACCTCTGATTCCCGACCTCTGATTCCCCATATCTGATTCCCCGCCCCTGTTTCCCCGCCTCTTATTCCCCGCCTCTCTTTCCCCATATCTGATTCCCGGCCTCTCATTCCCCATCTCTGATTCCCCGCCTCTGATTCCCCATATCTGATTCCCCGCCGCTGATTCCCCAACTTTGATACCCCGCCTCTGATTCCCCAGCTCTGATTCCCCGCCTATGATTCCCCGCGTCTGATTCCCTGCCTCTGATTCCCCGCCTCTGATTCCCCATCTCTGATTCACCACCTCTGATCCCCCGCCTCTGATTACCCATGTCTGATTCCCCGCCTCTGTTTCCCCGCCTCTGAATCCCCGCCTCTGATTCCCCATATCTGATTCCCCGCCTCTGATTCCCCAACTCTGATTCCCTGCCTGTGATTCGCCAGCTATGATTCCCCGCCTCTGATTCCCCGCATCTGATTCCTTGCCTGTGATTCCCTGCCTCTGATTCCCCACCTCTGTTACCCTGCCTCTAATTCCCCGCCTCCGATTCCCCATATATGATTCCACTCCTCTCATTCCCCAACTCTGATTCCCCGCCTCTGATTCCCCATCTCAGATTCCCTGCCTCTGATTCCCCGCGTCTGATTCCCTGCCTCTGATTCCCCATCTCTGATTCACCTCCTTTGATTCGCCACCTCTAATTCCCCACCTCTGATTCCCGGCCTCTCATTCCCGGCATCTGAATCCCGGCCTCTGCTTTCCAGCCTCTGATTCCCCGCTTCTGATTCTGATTCCCTGCCTCTGATTCCCCATCTCTGATTCCACACATCTGATTCCCTGCCTCTGATTCCCCACTTCTGATTCCCCGCCTCTGATTGCCCATCTCTGATTCACCACCTCTGATTCCCCACCTATGATTCCCCATATCTGATTCCCCGCCTCTGTTTCCCCGCCTCTGATTCCCCGCCTCTGATTCCCCACCTATGATTTCCTAACTCTGATTCCCTGCCTCTGATTCTCCAGCTATGATTCCCCGCCTCTGATTCCCCGCGTCTGAATCCCTGCCTCTGATTCCCCACCTCTGATTCCCAATATCTGATTCCCCGCCTCCATTTCCCTGCCTCTGATTCCCCGCCTCTGTTTCCCCATATCTGATTCTCCGCCTCTGATTCCCCAACTCTGATGCCCCGCCTCTGATTCCCCATCTCTGATTCCCCGCCTCTGACTCTCAGCGTCTTATTCCCAGCCTCTGATTCCCCATGTCTGATTTCCTGCCTCTGATTCCCCGCCTCTGATTCGCCATCTCTGATTCATCGCCTCTAATTCCCCACCTCTGATTCCCCATATCTGATTCCCCACCTATGTTTCCCCGCCTCTGATTCCCCGCCTCTGATTCCCCATCTCTGATTCCCGGACTCTGATTCCCCACCTCTGATTCCATATCTCTGATTCCGCACATCCGATTCCATGCCTCTGATTCCCCGCCTCTGATGCCCCGCCTCTGATTCAATGCCTCTGATTCCCAACCTCTGATTCCCCACCTCTGATTCCCCATATCTGATTCCCCGCCTCTGTTTCCCCGCCTCTGATTCCCTGCCCCTGTTTCCTCATATCTGATTCCCCGCCTCTGATTCCCCAACACTGATTTCCCGCCTCTGATTCCCCAGCTCTGATGCACCACCTCTGATTCCCCGTGTCTGATTCCCCGCCTCTGATTCCCCATCTCTGATTCCCTATCTCTGATTCCGCAATTCTGATTCCCCGCCTTTGATTCCCTGCCTCTGATTCCCAACCTCTGATTCCCAACCTCTGATTCCCCATATCTGATTCCCCGCCTCTGTTTCCCGCCTCTTATTCCCCGCCTCTGTTTCCCCATATCTGATACCCTGCCTTTCATTCCCCAGCTCTGATTCCCCGCCTCTGACTCCCCGCGTCTGATTCCCAGCCTCTGATTCCCCATGTCTGATTTCCTGCCTCTGATTCCCCGCCTCTGATTCGCCATCTCTGATTCATCGCCTCTGATTCCCCACCTCTGATTCCACATATCTGATTCCCCACCTATGTTTCCCCGCCTCTGATTCCCCGCCTCTGATTCCCCATCTCTGATTCTCGTACTCTGATTCCCCATCTCTGATTCCGCACATCCGATTCCCTGCCTCTGATTCCCCGCCTCTGATGCCCCGCCTCTGATTCCATGCCTCTGATTCCCAACCTCTGATTCCCCACCTCTGATTCCCCATATCTGATACCCGCCTCTTGTTCCCCGCCTCTGATTCCCCATATCTGATTCACGGCCTCTCATTCCCCAGCTTTGATTCTCCGCCTCTGATTCCCCATATCTGATTCCCCGCCGCTGATTCCCCAACTCTGATACCACGCCTCTGATTCCCCAGCTCTGATTCTCCGCCTCTGATTCCCACCGTCTGATTCCCTGCCTCTGATTCCCCGCCTCTGATTCCCCATCTCTGATTCACCACCTATGATCCCCCGCCTCTGATTCCCCATGTCTGAGTCCCCGCCTCTGTTTCCCTGCCTCTGATTCCCCGCCTCTGATTCCCAATATCAGATTCCCCGCCTCTGATTCCCCAACTCTGATTCCCCGCCTGTGATTCGCCAGCTATGATTCCCCGCCTCTGATTCCCCACCTCTGATTCCCCACCTATGATTTCCCAACACTGATTCCCCGCCTCTGATTCGCCAGCTATGATTCCCCGCCTCTGATTCCCCGCGTCTGAATCCCTGCCTCTGATTCCCCGCTTCTGATTCCCAATATCTGATTCCCCGCCTCCGTTTCCCTGCCTCTGATTCCCCGCCTCTGTTTCCCCATATCTGATTCCCCGCCTCTGATTCCTCAACTCTGACTCCCCGCGTCTGATTCCCAGCCTCTGATTCCCCATGTCTGATTTCCTGCCTCTGATTCCCCGTCTCTGATTCGCCATCTCTGATTCATCGCCTCTGATTCCCCACCTCTGATTCCCCATATCTGATTCCCCACCTATGTTTCCCAGCCTCTGATTCCCCACCTCTGATTCCCCATCTCTGATTCCCGGACTCTGATTCCCACCTCTGATTCCCCATCTCTGATTCCGCACATCCGATTCCCTGCCTCTGATTCCCCGCCTCTGATGCCCCGCCACTGATTTCATGCCTCTGATTCCCAAACTCTGATTCCCCACCTCTGATTCCCCATATCTGATTCCCCGCCTCTGTTTCCCCCCTCTGATTCCCTGCCTCTGTTTCCTCATATCTGATTCCCCGCCTCTGATTCCCCAACACTGATTTCCCGCCTCTGATTCCCCAGCTCTGATTCCCCGCCTATGATTCCCCAGCTCTTATTCACCACCTCTGATTCCCCGCGTCTGATTCCCCGCCTCTGATTACCCATCTCTGATTCCCTATCTCTGATTCCCCAATTCTGATTCCCCGCCTTTGGTTCCCTGCCTCTGATTCCCAACCTCTGATTCCCGACCTCTGATTCCCCATATCTGATTCCCCGCCCCTGTTTCCCTGCCTCTTATTCCCCGCCTCTCTTTCCCCATATCTGATTCCCGGCCTCTCATTCCCCATCTCTGATTCCCCGCCTCTGATTCCCCATATCTGATTCCCCGCCGCTGATTCCCCAACTTTGATACCCCGCCTCTGATTCCCCAGCTCTGATTCCCCGCCTATGATTCCCCGCGTCTGATTCCCTGCCTCTGATTCCCCGCCTCTGATTCCCCATCTCTGATTCACCACCTCTGATCCCCCGCCTCTGATTACCCATGTCTGATTCCCCGCCTCTGTTTCCCCGCCTCTGAATCCCCGCCTCTGATTCCCCATATCTGATTCCCCGCCTCTGATTCCCCAACTCTGATTCCCTGCCTGTGATTCGCCAGCTATGATTCCCCGCCTCTGATTCCCCGCATCTGATTCCTTGCCTGTGATTCCCTGCCTCTGATTCCCCACCTCTGTTACCCTGCCTCTAATTCCCCGCCTCCGATTCCCCATATATGATTCCACTCCTCTCATTCCCCAACTCTGATTCCCCGCCTCTGATTCCCCATCTCAGATTCCCTGCCTCTGATTCCCCGCGTCTGATTCCCTGCCTCTGATTCCCCATCTCTGATTCACCTCCTTTGATTCGCCACCTCTAATTCCCCACCTCTGATTCCCGGCCTCTCATTCCCGGCATCTGAATCCCGGCCTCTGCTTTCCAGCCTCTGATTCCCCGCTTCTGATTCTGATTCCCTGCCTCTGATTCCCCATCTCTGATTCCACACATCTGATTCCCTGCCTCTGATTCCCCACTTCTGATTCCCCGCCTCTGATTGCCCATCTCTGATTCACCACCTCTGATTCCCCACCTATGATTCCCCATATCTGATTCCCCGCCTCTGTTTCCCCGCCTCTGATTCCCCGCCTCTGATTCCCCACCTATGATTTCCTAACTCTGATTCCCTGCCTCTGATTCTCCAGCTATGATTCCCCGCCTCTGATTCCCCGCGTCTGAATCCCTGCCTCTGATTCCCCACCTCTGATTCCCAATATCTGATTCCCCGCCTCCATTTCCCTGCCTCTGATTCCCCGCCTCTGTTTCCCCATATCTGATTCTCCGCCTCTGATTCCCCAACTCTGATGCCCCGCCTCTGATTCCCCATCTCTGATTCCCCGCCTCTGACTCTCAGCGTCTTATTCCCAGCCTCTGATTCCCCATGTCTGATTTCCTGCCTCTGATTCCCCGCCTCTGATTCGCCATCTCTGATTCATCGCCTCTAATTCCCCACCTCTGATTCCCCATATCTGATTCCCCACCTATGTTTCCCCGCCTCTGATTCCCCGCCTCTGATTCCCCATCTCTGATTCCCGGACTCTGATTCCCCACCTCTGATTCCATATCTCTGATTCCGCACATCCGATTCCATGCCTCTGATTCCCCGCCTCTGATGCCCCGCCTCTGATTCAATGCCTCTGATTCCCAACCTCTGATTCCCCACCTCTGATTCCCCATATCTGATTCCCCGCCTCTGTTTCCCCGCCTCTGATTCCCTGCCCCTGTTTCCTCATATCTGATTCCCCGCCTCTGATTCCCCAACACTGATTTCCCGCCTCTGATTCCCCAGCTCTGATGCACCACCTCTGATTCCCCGTGTCTGATTCCCCGCCTCTGATTCCCCATCTCTGATTCCCTATCTCTGATTCCGCAATTCTGATTCCCCGCCTTTGATTCCCTGCCTCTGATTCCCAACCTCTGATTCCCAACCTCTGATTCCCCATATCTGATTCCCCGCCTCTGTTTCCCGCCTCTTATTCCCCGCCTCTGTTTCCCCATATCTGATACCCTGCCTTTCATTCCCCAGCTCTGATTCCCCGCCTCTGACTCCCCGCGTCTGATTCCCAGCCTCTGATTCCCCATGTCTGATTTCCTGCCTCTGATTCCCCGCCTCTGATTCGCCATCTCTGATTCATCGCCTCTGATTCCCCACCTCTGATTCCACATATCTGATTCCCCACCTATGTTTCCCCGCCTCTGATTCCCCGCCTCTGATTCCCCATCTCTGATTCTCGTACTCTGATTCCCCATCTCTGATTCCGCACATCCGATTCCCTGCCTCTGATTCCCCGCCTCTGATGCCCCGCCTCTGATTCCATGCCTCTGATTCCCAACCTCTGATTCCCCACCTCTGATTCCCCATATCTGATACCCGCCTCTTGTTCCCCGCCTCTGATTCCCCATATCTGATTCACGGCCTCTCATTCCCCAGCTTTGATTCTCCGCCTCTGATTCCCCATATCTGATTCCCCGCCGCTGATTCCCCAACTCTGATACCACGCCTCTGATTCCCCAGCTCTGATTCTCCACCTCTGATTCCCACCGTCTGATTCCCTGCCTCTGATTCCCCGCCTCTGATTCCCCATCTCTGATTCACCACCTATGATCCCCCGCCTCTGATTCCCCATGTCTGAGTCCCCGCCTCTGTTTCCCTGCCTCTGATTCCCCGCCTCTGATTCCCAATATCAGATTCCCCGCCTCTGATTCCCCAACTCTGATTCCCCGCCTGTGATTCGCCAGCTATGATTCCCCGCCTCTGATTCCCCACCTCTGATTCCCCACCTATGATTTCCCAACACTGATTCCCCGCCTCTGATTCGCCAGCTATGATTCCCCGCCTCTGATTCCCCGCGTCTGAATCCCTGCCTCTGATTCCCCGCTTCTGATTCCCAATATCTGATTCCCCGCCTCCGTTTCCCTGCCTCTGATTCCCCGCCTCTGTTTCCCCATATCTGATTCCCCGCCTCTGATTCCTCAACTCTGACTCCCCGCGTCTGATTCCCAGCCTCTGATTCCCCATGTCTGATTTCCTGCCTCTGATTCCCCGTCTCTGATTCGCCATCTCTGATTCATCGCCTCTGATTCCCCACCTCTGATTCCCCATATCTGATTCCCCACCTATGTTTCCCAGCCTCTGATTCCCCACCTCTGATTCCCCATCTCTGATTCCCGGACTCTGATTCCCACCTCTGATTCCCCATCTCTGATTCCGCACATCCGATTCCCTGCCTCTGATTCCCCGCCTCTGATGCCCCGCCACTGATTTCATGCCTCTGATTCCCAAACTCTGATTCCCCACCTCTGATTCCCCATATCTGATTCCCCGCCTCTGTTTCCCCCCTCTGATTCCCTGCCTCTGTTTCCTCATATCTGATTCCCCGCCTCTGATTCCCCAACACTGATTTCCCGCCCCTGATTCCCCAGCTCTGATTCACCACCTCTGATTCCCCGCGTCTGATTCCCCGCCTCTGATTCCCCAATTCTGATTCCCCGCCTTTGATAACCTGCCTCTGATTCCCAACCTCTGATTCCCGACCTCTGATTCCCCATATCTGATTCCCCGCCTCTGTTTCCCCGCCTCTTATTCCCCACCTCTGTTTCCCCATATCCGATTCCCTGCCTCTCATTCCCCAGCTCTGATTCAGCACCTCTGATTCCCCGCGTCTGATTCCCCGCGTCTGATTCCCCATCTCTGATTCCCTATCTCTGATTCCCCAATTCTGATTCCCCGCCTTTGATTCCCTGCCTCTGATTCCCAACCTCTGATTCCCGACCTCTGATTCCCCATATCTGATTCCCTGCCACTGTTTCCCCGCCTCTTATTCCCCGCCTCTGTTTCCCCATATCTGATTCCCTGCCTCTCATTCCCCAGCTCTGATTCCCCGCCTCTGATTCCCCAGCTCTGATTCCCCGCCTCTGACTCCCCGCGTCTGATTCCCAGCCTCTGATTCCCCATGTTTGATTTCCTGCCTCTGATTCCCCACCTCTGATTCCCCATCTCTGATTCCCGGACTCTGATTCCCACCTCTGATTCCCCATCTCTGATTCCGCACATCCGATTCCCTGCCTCTGATTCCCCGCCTCTGATGCCCCGCCACTGATTTCATGCCTCTGATTCCCAAACTCTGATTCCCAACCTCTGATTCCCCATATCTGATTCCCCGCCTCTGTTTCCCCCCTCTGATTCCCTGCCTCTGTTTCCTCATATCTGATTCCCCGCCTCTGATTCCCCAACACTGATTTCCCGCCCCTGATTCCCCAGCTCTGATTCACCACCTCTGATTCCCCGCGTCTGATTCCCCGCCTCTGATTCCCCATCTCTGATTCCCTATCTCTGATTCCCCAATTCTGATTCCCCGCCTTTGATAACCTGCCTCTGATTCCCAACCTCTGATTCCCGACCTCTGATTCCCCATATCTGATTCCCCGCCTCTGTTTCCCCGCCTCTTATTCCCCACCTCTGTTTCCCCATATCTGATTCCCTGCCTCTCATTCCCCAGCTCTGATTCACCACCTCTGATTCCCCGCCTCTGATTCCCCAGCTCTGATTCCCCGCCTCTGACTCCCCGCGTCTGATTCCCAGCATCTGATTCCCCATGTTTGATTTCCTGCCTCTGATTCCCCGCCTCTGATTCGCCATCCCTGATTCATCGCCTCTGATTCCCCACCTCTGATTCCCCATATCTGATTCCCCACCTATGTTTCCCCGCCTCTGATTCCCCGCCTCTGATTCCCCATCTCTGATTCCCAGACTCTGATTCCCCACCTCTGATTCCCCATCTCTGATTCCGCACATCCGATTCCCTGCCTCTGATTCCCCGCCTCTGATGCCCCTCCTCTGATTCCATGCCTCTGATTCCCAACCTCTGATTCCCTACCTCTGATTCCCCATATCTGATTCCCCGCCTCTGTTTCCCCGCCTCTGATTCCCTGCCTCTGTTTCCTCATACCTGCTTTCCCGCCTCTGATTCCCCAACACTGATTCCCCGCCTCTGATTCCCCAGCTCTGATTCACCACCTCTGATTCCCCGCATCTGATTCCCCGCCTCTGATTACCCATCTCTGATTCCCTATCTCTGATTCCCCAATTCTGATTCCCCGCCTTTGGTTCCCTGCCTCTGATTCCCAACCTCTGATTCCCGACCTCTGATTCCCCATATCTGATTCCCCGCCCCTGTTTCCCCGCCTCTTATTCCCCGCCTCTCTTTCCCCATATCTGATTCCCGGCCTCTCATTCCCCATCTCTGATTCCCCGCCTCTGATTCCCCATATCTGATTCCCCGCCGCTGATTCCCCAACTTTGATACCCCGCCTCTGATTCCCCAGCTCTGATTCCCCGCCTATGATTCCCCGCGTCTGATTCCCTGCCTCTGATTCCCCGCCTCTGATTCCCCGTCTCTGATTCACCACCTCTGATCCCCCGCCTCTGATTACCCATGTCTGATTCCCCGCCTCTGTTTCCCCGCCTCTGAATCCCCGCCTCTGATTCCCCATATATGATTCCCCGCCTCTGATTCCCCAACTCTGATTCCCTGCCTGTGATTCGCCAGCTATGATTCCCCGCCTCTGATTCCCCGCATCTGATTCCTTGCCTGTGATTCCCTGCCTCTGATTCCCCACCTCTGTTACCCCGCCTCTAATTCCCCGCCTCCGATTCCCCATATATGATTCCACTCCTCTCATTCCCCAACTCTGATTCCCCGCCTCTGATTCCCCATCTCAGATTCCCTGCCTCTGATTCCCCGCGTCTGATTCCCTGCCTCTGATTCCCCATCTCTGATTCACCTCCTTTGATTCGCCACCTCTAATTCCCCACCTCTGATTCCCGGCCTCTCATTCCCGGCATCTGATTCCCGGCCTCTGCTTTCCAGCCTCTGATTCCCCGCATCTGATTCTGATTCCCTGCCTCTGATTCCCCATCTCTGATTCCACACATCTGATTCCCTGCCTCTGATTCCCCACTTCTGATTCCCCGCCTCTGATTCCCCACCTCTGTTTCCCCACCTCTGATTCCCCGCCTCTGTTTCCCCATATCTAATTCCCCGCCTCTGATTCCCCAACTCTGATTCCCCGCTCTGATTCCACAGCTCTGAATTCCCGCCTCTGATTCCCCACATCTGATTCCCTGCCTCTGAATCCCCACCTCTGATTCCCAACCTCTGATTCACCACCTCTGATCCCCCGCCTCTGATTCCCCATGTCTGATTCCCCGCCTCTGTTTCCCTGCCTCTGATTCCCCACCTCTGATTCCCCATATCTGATTCCCCGCCTCTGATTCCCCAACTCTGATTCCCCGCCTGTGATTCGCCAGCTATGATTCCCCGCCTCTGATTCCCCGCGTCTGATTCCCTGCCTGTGATTCCCTGCCTCTGATTCCCCACCTCTGATTGCCCATCTCTGATTCACCACCTCTGATTCCCCACCTATGATTCCCCATATCTGATTCCCCGCCTCTGTTTCCCCGCCTCTGATTCCCCGCCTCTGATTCCCCACCTATGATTTCCTAACTCTGATTCCCTGCCTCTGATTCTCCAGCTATGATTCCCCGCCTCTGATTCCCCGCGTCTGAATCCCTGCCTCTGATTCCCCACCTCTGATTCCCAATATCTGATTCCCCGCCTCCGTTTCCCTGCCTCTGATTCCCCGCCTCTGTTTCCCCATATCTGATTCTCCGCCTCGGATTCCCCAACTCTGATGCCCCGCCTCTGATTCCCCATCTCTGATTCCCCGCCTCTGACTCTCCGCGTCTTATTCCCAGCCTCTGATTCCCCATGTCTGATTTCCTGCCTCTGATTCCCCGCCTCTGATTCGCCATCTCTGTTCATCGCCTCTAATTCCCCACCTCTGATTCCCCATATCTGATTCCCCACCTATGTTTCCCCGCCTCTGATTCCCCGCCTCTGATTCCCCATCTCTGATTCCCGGACTCTGATTCCCCACCTCTGATTCCATATCTCTGATTCCGCACATCCGATTCCATGCCTCTGATTCCCCGCCTCTGATGCCCCGCCTCTGATTCCATGCCTCTGATTCCCAACCTCTTATTCCCCACCTCTGATTCCCCATATCTGATTCCCCGCCTCTGTTTCCCCGCCTCTGATTCCCTGCCCCTGTTTCCTCATATCTGATTCCCCGCCTCTGATTCCCCAACACTGATTTCCCGCCTCTGATTCCCCAGCTCTGTTGCACCACCTCTGATTCCCCGTGTCTGATTCCCCGCCTCTGATTCCCCATCTCTGATTCCCTATCTCTGATTCCGCAATTCTGATTCCCCGCCTTTGATTCCCTGCCTCTGATTCCCAACCTCTGATTCCCAACCTCTGATTCCCCATATCTGATTCCCCGCCTCTGTTTCCCGCCTCTTATTCCCCGCCTCTGTTTCCCCATATCTGATACCCTGCCTTTCATTCCCCAGCTCTGATTCCCCGCCTCTGACTCCCCGCGTCTGATTCCCAGCCTCTGATTCCCCATGTCTGATTTCCTGCCTCTGATTCCCCGCCTCTGATTCGCCATCTCTGATTCATTGCCTCTGATTCCCCACCTCTGATTCCCCATATCTGATTCCCCACCTATGTTTCCCCGCCTCTGATTCCCCGCCTCTGATTCCCCATCTCTGATTCTCGTACTCTGATTCCCCATCTCTGATTCCGCACATCCGATTCCCTGCCTCTGATTCCCCGCCTCTGATGCCCCGCCTCTGATTCCCAACCTCTGATTCCCCACCTCTGATTCCCCATATCTGATACCCGCCTCTGTTTCCCCGCCTCTGATTCCCCATATCTGATTCACGGCCTCTCATTCCCCAGCTCTGATTCTCCGCCTCTGATTCCCCATATCTGATTCCCCGCCGCTGATTCCCCAACTCTGATACCACGCCTCTGATTCCCCAGCTCTGATTCTCCGCCTCTGATTCCCAGCGTCTGATTCCCTGCCTCTGATTCCCCGCCTCTGATTCCCCATCTCTGATTCACCACCTATGATCCCCCGCCTCTGATTCCCCATGTCTGAGTCCCCGCCTCTGTTTCCCTGCCTCTGATTCCCCGCCTCTGATTCCCAATATCAGATTCCCCGCATCTGATTCCCCAACTCTGATTCCCCGCCTGTGATTCGCCAGCTATGATTCCCCGCCTCTGATTCCCCACCTCTGATTCCCCACCTATGATTCCCCATATCTGATTCCCCGCCTCTGATTCCCCAACTCTGATTCCCCGCCTGTGATTCGCCAGCTATGATTCCCCGCCTCTGATTCCCCGCGTCTGATTCCCTGCCTGTGATTCCCTGCCTCTGATTCCCCACCTCTGATTGCCCATCTCTGATTCACCACCTCTGATTCCCCACCTATGATTCCCCATATCTGATTCCCCGCCTCTGTTTCCCCGCCTCTGATTCCCCGCCTCTGATTCCCCACCTATGATTTCCTAACTCTGATTCCCTGCCTCTGATTCTCCAGCTATGATTCCCCGCCTCTGATTCCCCGCGTCTGAATCCCTGCCTCTGATTCCCCACCTCTGATTCCCAATATCTGCTTCCCCGCCTCCCTTTCCCTGCCTCTGATTCCCCGCCTCTGTTTCCCCATATCTGATTCTCCGCCTCTGATTCCCCAACTCTGATGCCCCGCCTCTGATTCCCCATCTCTGATTCCCCGCCTCTGACTCTCAGCGTCTTATTCCCAGCCTCTGATTCCCCATGTCTGATTTCCTGCCTCTGATTCCCCGCCTCTGATTCGCCATCTCTGATTCATCGCCTCTAATTCCCCACCTCTGATTCCCCATATCTGATTCCCCACCTATGTTTCCCCGCCTCTGATTCCCCGCCTCTGATTCCCCATCTCTGATTCCCGGACTCTGATTCCCCACCTCTGATTCCATATCTCTGATTCCGCACATCCGATTCCATGCCTCTGATTCCCCGCCTCTGATGCCCCGCCTCTGATTCCATGCCTCTGATTCCCAACCTCTGATTCCCCACCTCTGATTCCCCATATCTGATTCCCCGCCTCTGTTTCCCCGCCTCTGATTCCCTGCCCCTGTTTCCTCATATCTGATTCCCCGCCTCTGATTCCCCAACACTGATTTCCCGCCTCTGATTCCCCAGCTCTGATGCACCACCTCTGATTCCCCGTGTCTGATTCCCCGCCTCTGATTCCCCATCTCTGATTCCCTATCTCTGATTCCGCAATTCTGATTCCCCGCCTTTGATTCCCTGCCTCTGATTCCCAACCTCTGATTCCCAACCTCTGATTCCCCATATCTGATTCCCCGCCTCTGTTTCCCGCCTCTTATTCCCCGCCTCTGTTTCCCCATATCTGATACCCTGCCTTTCATTCCCCAGCTCTGATTCCCCGCCTCTGACTCCCCGCGTCTGATTCCCAGCCTCTGATTCCCCATGTCTGATTTCCTGCCTCTGATTCCCCGCCTCTGATTCGCCATCTCTGATTCATCGCCTCTGATTCCCCACCTCTGATTCCCCATATCTGATTCCCCACCTATGTTTCCCCGCCTCTGATTCCCCGCCTCTGATTCCCCATCTCTGATTCACCACCTATGATCCCCCGCCTCTGATTCCCCATGTCTGAGTCCCCGCCTCTGTTTCCCTGCCTCTGATTCCCCGCCTCTGATTCCCAATATCAGATTCCCCGCATCTGATTCCCCAACTCTGATTCCCCGCCTGTGATTCGCCAGCTATGATTCCCCGCCTCTGATTCCCCACCTCTGATTCCCCACCTATGATTCCCCATATCTGATTCCCCGCCTCTGATTCCCCAACTCTGATTCCCCGCCTGTGATTCGCCAGCTATGATTCCCCGCCTCTGATTCCCCGCGTCTGATTCCCTGCCTGTGATTCCCTGCCTCTGATTCCCCACCTCTGATTGCCCATCTCTGATTCACCACCTCTGATTCCCCACCTATGATTCCCCATATCTGATTCCCCGCCTCTGTTTCCCCGCCTCTGATTCCCCGCCTCTGATTCCCCACCTATGATTTCCTAACTCTGATTCCCTGCCTCTGATTCTCCAGCTATGATTCCCCGCCTCTGATTCCCCGCATCTGAATCCCTGCCTCTGATTCCCCACCTCTGATTCCCAATATCTGATTCCCCGCCTCCGTTTCCCTGCCTCTGATTCCCCGCCTCTGTTTCCCCATATCTGATTCTCCGCCTCTGATTCCCCAACTCTGATGCCCCGCCTCTGATTCCCCATCTCTGATTCCCCGCCTCTGACTCTCAGCGTCTTATTCCCAGCCTCTGATTCCCCATGTCTGATTTCCTGCCTCTGATTCCCCGCCTCTGATTCGCCATCTCTGATTCATCGCCTCTAATTCCCCACCTCTGATTCCCCATATCTGATTCCCCACCTATGTTTCCCCGCCTCTGATTCCCCGCCTCTGATTCCCCATCTCTGATTCCCGGACTCTGATTCCCCACCTCTGATTCCATATCTCTGATTCCGCACATCCGATTCCATGCCTCTGATTCCCCGCCTCTGATGCCCCGCCTCTGATTCCATGCCTCTGATTCCCAACCTCTGATTCCCCACCTCTGATTCCCCATATCTGATTCCCCGCCTCTGTTTCCCCGCCTCTGATTCCCTGCCCCTGTTTCCTCATATCTGATTCCCCGCCTCTGATTCCCCAACACTGATTTCCCGCCTCTGATTCCCCAGCTCTGATGCACCACCTCTGATTCCCCGTGTCTGATTCCCCGCCTCTGATTCCCCATCTCTGATTCCCTATCTCTGATTCCGCAATTCTGATTCCCCGCCTTTGATTCCCTGCCTCTGATTCCCAACCTCTGATTCCCAACCTCTGATTCCCCATATCTGATTCCCCGCCTCTGTTTCCCGCCTCTTATTCCCCGCCTCTGTTTCCCCATATCTGATACCCTGCCTTTCATTCCCCAGCTCTGATTCCCCGCCTCTGACTCCCCGCGTCTGATTCCCAGCCTCTGATTCCCCATGTCTGATTTCCTGCCTCTGATTCCCCGCCTCTGATTCGCCATCTCTGATTCATCGCCTCTGATTCCCCACCTCTGATTCCCCATATCTGATTCCCCACCTATGTTTCCCCGCCTCTGATTCCCCGCCTCTGATTCCCCATCTCTGATTCTCGTACTCTGATTCCCCATCTCTGATTCCGCACATCCGATTCCCTGCCTCTGATTCCCCGCCTCTGATGCCCCGCCTCTGATTCCATGCCTCTGATTCCCAACCTCTGATTCCCCACCTCTGATTCCCCATATCTGATACCCGCCTCTTGTTCCCCGCCTCTGATTCCCCATATCTGATTCACGGCCTCTCATTCCCCAGCTTTGATTCTCCGCCTCTGATTCCCCATATCTGATTCCCCGCCGCTGATTCCCCAACTCTGATACCACGCCTCTGATTCCCCAGCTCTGATTCTCCACCTCTGATTCCCAGCGTCTGATTCCCTGCCTCTGATTCCCCGCCTCTGATTCCCCATCTCTGATTCACCACCTATGATCCCCCGCCTCTGATTCCCCATGTCTGAGTCCCCGCCTCTGTTTCCCTGCCTCTGATTCCCCGCCTCTGATTCCCAATATCAGATTCCCCGCCTCTGATTCCCCAACTCTGATTCCCCGCCTGTGATTCGCCAGCTATGATTCCCCGCCTCTGATTCCCCACCTCTGATTCCCCACCTATGATTTCCCAACACTGATTCCCCGCCTCTGATTCGCCAGCTATGATTCCCCGCCTCTGATTCCCCGCGTCTGAATCCCTGCCTCTGATTCCCCGCTTCTGATTCCCAATATCTGATTCCCCGCCTCCGTTTCCCTGCCTCTGATTCCCCGCCTCTGTTTCCCCATATCTGATTCCCCGCCTCTGATTCCTCAACTCTGACTCCCCGCGTCTGATTCCCAGCCTCTGATTCCCCATGTCTGATTTCCTGCCTCTGATTCCCCGCCTCTGATTCGCCATCTCTGATTCATCGCCTCTAATTCCCCACCTCTGATTCCCCATATCTGATTCCCCACCTATGTTTCCCAGCCTCTGATTCCCCACCTCTGATTCCCCATCTCTGATTCCCGGACTCTGATTCCCACCTCTGATTCCCCATCTCTGATTCCGCACATCCGATTCCCTGCCTCTGATTCCCCGCCTCTGATGCCCCGCCACTGATTTCATGCCTCTGATTCCCAAACTCTGATTCCCCACCTCTGATTCCCCATATCTGATTCCCCGCCTCTGTTTCCCCCCTCTGATTCCCTGCCTCTGTTTCCTCATATCTGATTCCCCGCCTCTGATTCCCCAACACTGATTTCCCGCCCCTGATTCCCCAGCTCTGATTCACCACCTCTGATTCCCCGCGTCTGATTCCCCGCCTCTGATTCCCCAATTCTGATTCCCCGCCTTTGATAACCTGCCTCTGTTTCCCAACCTCTGATTCCCGACCTCTGATTCCCCATATCTGATTCCCCGCCTCTGTTTCCCCGCCTCTTATTCCCCACCTCTGTTTCCCCATATCTGATTCCCTGCCTCTCATTCCCCAGCTCTGATTCAGCACCTCTGATTCCCCGCGTCTGATTCCCCGCGTCTGATTCCCCATCTCTGATTCCCTATCTCTGATTCCCCAATTCTGATTCCCCGCCTTTGATTCCCTGCCTCTGATTCCCAACCTCTGATTCCCGACCTCTGATTCCCCATATCTGGTTCCCTGCCACTGTTTCCCCGCCTCTTATTCCCCGCCTCTGTTTCCCCATATCTGATTCCCTGCCTCTCATTCCCCAGCTCTGATTCCCCGCCTCTGATTCCCCAGCTCTGATTCCCCGCCTCTGACACCCCGCGTCTGATTCCCAGCCTCTGATTCCCCATGTTTGATTTCCTGCCTCTGATTCCCCACCTCTGATTCCCCATCTCTGATTCCCGGACTCTGATTCCCACCTCTGATTCCCCATCTCTGATTCCGCACATCCGATTCCCTGCCTCTGATTCCCCGCCTCTGATGCCCCGCCACTGATTTCATGCCTCTGATTCCCAAACTCTGATTCCCAACCTCTGATTCCCCATATCTGATTCCCCGCCTCTGTTTCCCCCCTCTGATTCCCTGCCTCTGTTTCCTCATATCTGATTCCCCGCCTCTGATTCCCCAACACTGATTTCCCGCCCCTGATTCCCCAGCTCTGATTCACCACCTCTGATTCCCCGCGTCTGATTCCCCGCCTCTGATTCCCCATCTCTGAATCCCTATCTCTGATTCCCCAATTCTGATTCCCCGCCTTTGATAACCTGCCTCTGATTCCCAACCTCTGATTCCCGACCTCTGATTCCCCATATCTGATTCCCCGCCTCTGTTTCCCCGCCTCTTATTCCCCACCTCTGTTTCCCCATATCTGATTCCCTGCCTCTCATTCCCCAGCTCTGATTCACCACCTCTGATTCCCCGCCTCTGATTCCCCAGCTCTGATTCCCCGCCTCTGACTCCCCGCGTCTGATTCCCAGCATCTGATTCCCCATGTTTGATTTCCTGCCTCTGATTCCCCGCCTCTGATTCGCCATCTCTGATTCATCGCCTCTGATTCCCCACCTCTGATTCCCCATATCTGATTCCCCACCTATGTTTCCCCGCCTCTGATTCCCCGCCTCTGATTCCCCATCTCTGATTCCCAGACTCTGATTCCCCACCTCTGATTCCCCATCTCTGATTCCGCACATCCGATTCCCTGCCTCTGATTCCCCGCCTCTGATGCCCCTCCTCTGATTCCATGCCTCTGATTCCCAACCTCTGATTCCCCACCTCTGATTCCCCATATCTGATTCCCCGCCTCTGTTTCCCCGCCTCTGATTCCCTGCCTCTGTTTCCTCATACCTGCTTTCCCGCCTCTGATTCCCCAACACTGATTCCCCGCCTCTGATTCCCCAGCTCTGATTCACCACCTCTGATTCCCCGCGTCTGATTCCCCGCCTCTGATTACACATCTCTGATTCCCTATCTCTGATTCCCCAATTCTGATTCCCCGCCTTTGGTTCCCTGCCTCTGATTCCCAACCTCTGATTCCCGACCTCTGATTCCCCATATCTGATTCCCCGCCCCTGTTTCCCCGCCTCTTATTCCCCGCCTCTCTTTCCCCATATCTGATTCCCGGCCTCTCATTCCCCATCTCTGATTCCCCGCCTCTGATTCCCCATATCTGATTCCCCGCCGCTGATTCCCCAACTTTGATACCCCGCCTCTGATTCCCCAGCTCTGATTCCCCGCCTATGATTCCCCGCGTCTGATTCCCTGCCTCTGATTCCCCGCCTCTGATTCCCCATCTCTGATTCACCACCTCTGATCCCCCGCCTCTGATTACCCATGTCTGATTCCCCGCCTCTGTTTCCCCGCCTCTGAATCCCCGCCTCTGATTCCCCATATATGATTCCCCGCCTCTGATTCCCCAACTCTGATTCCCTGCCTGTGATTCGCCAGCTATGATTCCCCGCCTCTGATTCCCCGCATCTGATTCCTTGCCTGTGATTCCCTGCCTCTGATTCCCCACCTCTGTTACCCCGCCTCTAATTCCCCGCCTCCGATTCCCCATATATGATTCCACTCCTCTCATTCCCCAACTCTGATTCCCCGCCTCTGATTCCCCATCTCAGATTCCCTGCCTCTGATTCCCCGCGTCTGATTCCCTGCCTCTGATTCCCCATCTCTGATTCACCTCCTTTGATTCGCCACCTCTAATTCCCCACCTCTGATTCCCGGCCTCTCATTCCCGGCATCTGATTCCCGGCCTCTGCTTTCCAGCCTCTGATTCCCCGCATCTGATTCTGATTCCCTGCCTCTGATTCCCCATCTCTGATTCCACACATCTGATTCCCTGCCTCTGATTCCCCACTTCTGATTCCCCGCCTCTGATTCCCCACCTCTGTTTCCCCACCTCTGATTCCCCGCCTCTGTTTCCCCATATCTAATTCCCCGCCTCTGATTCCCCAACTCTGATTCCCCGCTCTGATTCCACAGCTCTGAATTCCCGCCTCTGATTCCCCACATCTGATTCCCTGCCTCTGAATCCCCACCTCTGATTCCCAACCTCTGATTCACCACCTCTGATCCCCCGCCTCTGATTCCCCATGTCTGATTCCCCGCCTCTGTTTCCCTGCCTCTGATTCCCCACCTCTGATTCCCCATATCTGATTCCCCGCCTCTGATTCCCCAACTCTGATTCCCCGCCTGTGATTCGCCAGCTATGATTCCCCGCCTCTGATTCCCCGCGTCTGATTCCCTGCCTGTGATTCCCTGCCTCTGATTCCCCACCTCTGATTGCCCATCTCTGATTCACCACCTCTGATTCCCCACCTATGATTCCCCATATCTGATTCCCCGCCTCTGTTTCCCCGCCTCTGATTCCCCGCCTCTGATTCCCCACCTATGATTTCCTAACTCTGATTCCCTGCCTCTGATTCTCCAGCTATGATTCCCCGCCTCTGATTCCCCGCGTCTGAATCCCTGCCTCTGATTCCCCACCTCTGATTCCCAATATCTGATTCCCCGCCTCCGTTTCCCTGCCTCTGATTCCCCGCCTCTGTTTCCCCATATCTGATTCTCCGCCTCGGATTCCCCAACTCTGATGCCCCGCCTCTGATTCCCCATCTCTGATTCCCCGCCTCTGACTCTCCGCGTCTTATTCCCAGCCTCTGATTCCCCATGTCTGATTTCCTGCCTCTGATTCCCCGCCTCTGATTCGCCATCTCTGTTCATCGCCTCTAATTCCCCACCTCTGATTCCCCATATCTGATTCCCCACCTATGTTTCCCCGCCTCTGATTCCCCGCCTCTGATTCCCCATCTCTGATTCCCGGACTCTGATTCCCCACCTCTGATTCCATATCTCTGATTCCGCACATCCGATTCCATGCCTCTGATTCCCCGCCTCTGATGCCCCGCCTCTGATTCCATGCCTCTGATTCCCAACCTCTTATTCCCCACCTCTGATTCCCCATATCTGATTCCCCGCCTCTGTTTCCCCGCCTCTGATTCCCTGCCCCTGTTTCCTCATATCTGATTCCCCGCCTCTGATTCCCCAACACTGATTTCCCGCCTCTGATTCCCCAGCTCTGTTGCACCACCTCTGATTCCCCGTGTCTGATTCCCCGCCTCTGATTCCCCATCTCTGATTCCCTATCTCTGATTCCGCAATTCTGATTCCCCGCCTTTGATTCCCTGCCTCTGATTCCCAACCTCTGATTCCCAACCTCTGATTCCCCATATCTGATTCCCCGCCTCTGTTTCCCGCCTCTTATTCCCCGCCTCTGTTTCCCCATATCTGATACCCTGCCTTTCATTCCCCAGCTCTGATTCCCCGCCTCTGACTCCCCGCGTCTGATTCCCAGCCTCTGATTCCCCATGTCTGATTTCCTGCCTCTGATTCCCCGCCTCTGATTCGCCATCTCTGATTTATTGCCTCTGATTCCCCACCTCTGATTCCCCATATCTGATTCCCCACCTATGTTTCCCCGCCTCTGATTCCCCGCCTCTGATTCCCCATCTCTGATTCTCGTACTCTGATTCCCCATCTCTGATTCCGCACATCCGATTCCCTGCCTCTGATTCCCCGCCTCTGATGCCCCGCCTCTGATTCCATGCCTCTGATTCCCAACCTCTGATTCCCCACCTCTGATTCCCCATATCTGATACCCGCCTCTGTTTCCCCGCCTCTGATTCCCCATATCTGATTCACGGCCTCTCATTCCCCAGCTCTGATTCTCCGCCTCTGATTCCCCATATCTGATTCCCCGCCGCTGATTCCCCAACTCTGATACCACGCCTCTGATTCCCCAGCTCTGATTCTCCGCCTCTGATTCCCAGCGTCTGATTCCCTGCCTCTGATTCCCCGCCTCGGATTCCCCATCTCTGATTCACCACCTATGATCCCCCGCCTCTGATTCCCCATGTCTGAGTCCCCGCCTCTGTTTCCCTGCCTCTGATTCCCCGCCTCTGATTCCCAATATCAGATTCCCCGCATCTGATTCCCCAACTCTGATTCCCCGCCTGTGATTCGCCAGCTATGATTCCCCGCCTCTGATTCCCCACCTCTGATTCCCCACCTATGATTCCCCATATCTGATTCCCCGCCTCTGATTCCCCAACTCTGATTCCCCGCCTGTGATTCGCCAGCTATGATTCCCCGCCTCTGATTCCCCGCGTCTGATTCCCTGCCTGTGATTCCCTGCCTCTGATTCCCCACCTCTGATTGCCCATCTCTGATTCACCACCTCTGATTCCCCACCTATGATTCCCCATATCTGATTCCCCGCCTCTGTTTCCCCGCCTCTGATTCCCCGCCTCTGATTCCCCACCTATGATTTCCTAACTCTGATTCCCTGCCTCTGATTCTCCAGCTATGATTCCCCGCCTCTGATTCCCCGCGTCTGAATCCCTGCCTCTGATTCCCCACCTCTGATTCCCAATATCTGATTCCCCGCCTCCGTTTCCCTGCCTCTGATTCCCCGCCTCTGTTTCCCCATATCTGATTCTCCGCCTCTGATTCCCCAACTCTGATGCCCCGCCTCTGATTCCCCATCTCTGATTCCCCGCCTCTGACTCTCAGCGTCTTATTCCCAGCCTCTGATTCCCCATGTCTGATTTCCTGCCTCTGATTCCCCGCCTCTGATTCGCCATCTCTGATTCATCGCCTCTAATTCCCCACCTCTGATTCCCCATATCTGATTCCCCACCTATGTTTCCCCGCCTCTGATTCCCCGCCTCTGATTCCCCATCTCTGATTCCCGGACTCTGATTCCCCACCTCTGATTCCATATCTCTGATTCCGCACATCCGATTCCATGCCTCTGATTCCCCGCCTCTGATGCCCCGCCTCTGATTCCATGCCTCTGATTCCCAACCTCTGATTCCCACCTCTGATTCCCCATATCTGATTCCCCGCCTCTGTTTCCCCGCCTCTGATTCCCTGCCCCTGTTTCCTCATATCTGATTCCCCGCCTCTGATTCCCCAACACTGATTTCCCGCCTCTGATTCCCCAGCTCTGATGCACCACCTCTGATTCCCCGTGTCTGATTCCCCGCCTCTGATTCCCCATCTCTGATTCCCTATCTCTTATTCCGCAATTCTGATTCCCCGCCTTTGATTCCCTGCCTCTGATTCCCAACCTCTGATTCCCAACCTCTGATTCCCCATATCTGATTCCCCGCCTCTGTTTCCCGCCTCTTATTCCCCGCCTCTGTTTCCCCATATCTGATACCCTGCCTTTCATTCCCCAGCTCTGATTCCCCGCCTCTGACTCCCCGCGTCTGATTCCCAGCCTCTGATTCCCCATGTCTGATTTCCTGCCTCTGATTCCCCGCCTCTGATTCGCCATCTCTGATTCATCGCCTCTGATTCCCCACCTCTGATTCCCCATATCTGATTCCCCACCTATGTTTCCCCGCCTCTGATTCCCCGCCTCTGATTCCCCATCTCTGATTCACCACCTATGATCCCCCGCCTCTGATTCCCCATGTCTGAGTCCCCGCCTCTGTTTCCCTGCCTCTGATTCCCCGCCTCTGATTCCCAATATCAGATTCCCCGCATCTGATTCCCCAACTCTGATTCCCCGCCTGTGATTCGCCAGCTATGATTCCCCGCCTCTGATTCCCCACCTCTGATTCCCCACCTATGATTCCCCATATCTGATTCCCCGCCTCTGATTCCCCAACTCTGATTCCCCGCCTGTGATTCGCCAGCTATGATTCCCCGCCTCTGATTCCCCGCGTCTGATTCCCTGCCTGTGATTCCCTGCCTCTGATTCCCCACCTCTGATTGCCCATCTCTGATTCACCACCTCTGATTCCCCACCTATGATTCCCCATATCTGATTCCCCGCCTCTGTTTCCCCGCCTCTGATTCCCCGCCTCTGATTCCCCACCTATGATTTCCTAACTCTGATTCCCTGCCTCTGATTCTCCAGCTATGATTCCCCGCCTCTGATTCCCCGCGTCTGAATCCCTGCCTCTGATTCCCCACCTCTGATTCCCAATATCTGATTCCCCGCCTCCGTTTCCCTGCCTCTGATTCCCCGCCTCTGTTTCCCCATATCTGATTCTCCGCCTCTGATTGCCCAACTCTGATGCCCCGCCTCTGATTCCCCATCTCTGATTCCCCGCCTCTGACTCTCAGCGTCTTATTCCCAGCCTCTGATTCCCCATGTCTGATTTCCTGCCTCTGATTCCCCGCCTCTGATTCGCCATCTCTGATTCATCGCCTCTAATTCCCCACCTCTGATTCCCCATATCTGATTCCCCACCTATGTTTCCCCGCCTCTGATTCCCCGCCTCTGATTCCCCATCTCTGATTCCCGGACTCTGATTCCCCACCTCTGATTCCATATCTCTGATTCCGCACATCCGATTCCATGCCTCTGATTCCCCGCCTCTGATGCCCCGCCTCTGATTCCATGCCTCTGATTCCCAACCTCTGATTCCCCACCTCTGATTCCCCATATCTGATTCCCCGCCTCTGTTTCCCCGCCTCTGATTCCCTGCCCCTGTTTCCTCATATCTGATTCCCCGCCTCTGATTCCCCAACACTGATTTCCCGCCACTGATTCCCCAGCTCTGATGCACCACCTCTGATTCCCCGTGTCTGATTCCCCGCCTCTGATTCCCCATCTCTGATTCCCTATCTCTGATTCCGCAATTCTGATTCCCCGCCTTTGATTCCCTGCCTCTGATTCCCAACCTCTGATTCCCAACCTCTGATTCCCCATATCTGATTCCCCGCCTCTGTTTCCCGCCTCTTATTCCCCGCCTCTGTTTCCCCATATCTGATACCCTGCCTTTCATTCCCCAGCTCTGATTCCCCGCCTCTGACTCCCCGCGTCTGATTCCCAGCCTCTGATTCCCCATGTCTGATTTCCTGCCTCTGATTCCCCGCCTCTGATTCGCCATCTCTGATTCATCGCCTCTGATTCCCCACCTCTGATTCCCCATATCTGATTCCCCACCTATGTTTCCCCGCCTCTGATTCCCCGCCTCTGATTCCCCATCTCTGATTCTCGTACTCTGATTCCCCATCTCTGATTCCGCACATCCGATTCCCTGCCTCTGATTCCCCGCCTCTGATGCCCCGCCTCTGATTCCATGCCTCTGATTCCCAACCTCTGATTCCCCACCTCTGATTCCCCATATCTGATACCCGCCTCTTGTTCCCCGCCTCTGATTCCCCATATCTGATTCACGGCCTCTCATTCCCCAGCTTTGATTCTCCGCCTCTGATTCCCCATATCTGATTCCCCGCCGCTGATTCCCCAACTCTGATACCACGCCTCTGATTCCCCAGCTCTGATTCTCCGCCTCTGATTCCCAGCGTCTGATTCCCTGCCTCTGATTCCCCGCCTCTGATTCCCCATCTCTGATTCACCACCTATGATCCCCCGCCTCTGATTCCCCATGTCTGAGTCCCCGCCTCTGTTTCCCTGCCTCTGATTCCCCGCCTCTGATTCCCAATATCAGATTCCCCGCCTCTGATTCCCCAACTCTGATTCCCCGCCTGTGATTCGCCAGCTATGATTCCCCGCCTCTGATTCCCCACCTCTGATTCCCCACCTATGATTTCCCAACACTGATTCCCCGCCTCTGATTCGCCAGCTATGATTCCCCGCCTCTGATTCCCCGCGTCTGAATCCCTGCCTCTGATTCCCCGCTTCTGATTCCCAATATCTGATTCCCCGCCTCCGTTTCCCTGCCTCTGATTCCCCGCCTCTGTTTCCCCATATCTGATTCCCCGCCTCTGATTCCTCAACTCTGACTCCCCGCGTCTGATTCCCAGCCTCTGATTCCCCATGTCTGATTTCCTGCCTCTGATTCCCCGCCTCTGATTCGCCATCTCTGATTCATCGCCTCTAATTCCCCACCTCTGATTCCCCATATCTGATTCCCCACCTATGTTTCCCAGCCTCTGATTCCCCACCTCTGATTCCCCATCTCTGATTCCCGGACTCTGATTCCCACCTCTGATTCCCCATCTCTGATTCCGCACATCCGATTCCCTGCCTCTGATTCCCCGCCTCTGATGCCCCGCCACTGATTTCATGCCTCTGATTCCCAAACTCTGATTCCCCACCTCTGATTCCCCATATCTGATTCCCCGCCTCTGTTTCCCCCCTCTGATTCCCTGCCTCTGTTTCCTCATATCTGATTCCCCGCCTCTGATTCCCCAACACTGATTTCCCGCCCCTGATTCCCCAGCTCTGATTCACCACCTCTGATTCCCCGCGTCTGATTCCCCGCCTCTGATTCCCCAATTCTGATTCCCCGCCTTTGATAACCTGCCTCTGTTTCCCAACCTCTGATTCCCGACCTCTGATTCCCCATATCTGATTCCCCGCCTCTGTTTCCCCGCCTCTTATTCCCCACCTCTGTTTCCCCATATCTGATTCCCTGCCTCTCATTCCCCAGCTCTGATTCAGCACCTCTGATTCCCCGCGTCTGATTCCCCGCGTCTGATTCCCCATCTCTGATTCCCTATCTCTGATTCCCCAATTCTGATTCCCCGCCTTTGATTCCCTGCCTCTGATTCCCAACCTCTGATTCCCGACCTCTGATTCCCCATATCTGGTTCCCTGCCACTGTTTCCCCGCCTCTTATTCCCCGCCTCTGTTTCCCCATATCTGATTCCCTGCCTCTCATTCCCCAGCTCTGATTCCCCGCCTCTGATTCCCCAGCTCTGATTCCCCGCCTCTGACACCCCGCGTCTGATTCCCAGCCTCTGATTCCCCATGTTTGATTTCCTGCCTCTGATTCCCCACCTCTGATTCCCCATCTCTGATTCCCGGACTCTGATTCCCACCTCTGATTCCCCATCTCTGATTCCGCACATCCGATTCCCTGCCTCTGATTCCCCGCCTCTGATGCCCCGCCACTGATTTCATGCCTCTGATTCCCAAACTCTGATTCCCAACCTCTGATTCCCCATATCTGATTCCCCGCCTCTGTTTCCCCCCTCTGATTCCCTGCCTCTGTTTCCTCATATCTGATTCCCCGCCTCTGATTCCCCAACACTGATTTCCCGCCCCTGATTCCCCAGCTCTGATTCACCACCTCTGATTCCCCGCGTCTGATTCCCCGCCTCTGATTCCCCATCTCTGATTCCCTATCTCTGATTCCCCAATTCTGATTCCCCGCCTTTGATAACCTGCCTCTGATTCCCAACCTCTGATTCCCGACCTCTGATTCCCCATATCTGATTCCCCGCCTCTGTTTCCCCGCCTCTTATTCCCCACCTCTGTTTCCCCATATCTGATTCCCTGCCTCTCATTCCCCAGCTCTGATTCACCACCTCTGATTCCCCGCCTCTGATTCCCCAGCTCTGATTCCCCGCCTCTGACTCCCCGCGTCTGATTCCCAGCATCTGATTCCCCATGTTTGATTTCCTGCCTCTGATTCCCCGCCTCTGATTCGCCATCTCTGATTCATCGCCTCTGATTCCCCACCTCTGATTCCCCATATCTGATTCCCCACCTATGTTTCCCCGCCTCTGATTCCCCGCCTCTGATTCCCCATCTCTGATTCCCAGACTCTGATTCCCCACCTCTGATTCCCCATCTCTGATTCCGCACATCCGATTCCCTGCCTCTGATTCCCCGCCTCTGATGCCCCTCCTCTGATTCCATGCCTCTGATTCCCAACCTCTGATTCCCCACCTCTGATTCCCCATATCTGATTCCCCGCCTCTGTTTCCCCGCCTCTGATTCCCTGCCTCTGTTTCCTCATACCTGCTTTCCCGCCTCTGATTCCCCAACACTGATTCCCCGCCTCTGATTCCCCAGCTCTGATTCACCACCTCTGATTCCCCGCGTCTGATTCCCCGCCTCTGATTACACATCTCTGATTCCCTATCTCTGATTCCCCAATTCTGATTCCCCGCCTTTGGTTCCCTGCCTCTGATTCCCAACCTCTGATTCCCGACCTCTGATTCCCCATATCTGATTCCCCGCCCCTGTTTCCCCGCCTCTTATTCCCCGCCTCTTTTTCCCCATATCTGATTCCCGGCCTCTCATTCCCCATCTCTGATTCCCCGCCTCTGATTCCCCATATCTGATTCCCCGCCGCTGATTCCCCAACTTTGATACCCCGCCTCTGATTCCCCAGCTCTGATTCCCCGCCTATGATTCCCCTCGTCTGATTCCCTGCCTCTGATTCCCCGCCTCTGATTCCCCATCTCTGATTCACCACCTCTGATCCCCCGCCTCTGATTACCCATGTCTGATTCCCCGCCTCTGTTTCCCCGCCTCTGAATCCCCGCCTCTGATTCCCCATATCTGATTCCCCGCCTCTGATTCCCCAACTCTGATTCCCTGCCTGTGATTCGCCAGCTATGATTCCCCGCCTCTGATTCCCCGCATCTGATTCCTTGCCTGTGATTCCCTGCCTCTGATTCCCCACCTCTGTTACCCCGCCTCTAATTCCCCGCCTCCGATTCCCCATATATGATTCCACTCCTCTCATTCCCCAACTCTGATTCCCCACCTCTGATTCCCCATCTCAGATTCCCTGCCTCTGATTCCCCGCGTCTGATTCCCTGCCTCTGATTCCCCATCTCTGATTCACCTCCTTTGATTCGCCACCTCTAATTCCCCACCTCTGATTCCCGGCCTCTCATTCCTGGCATCTGATTCCCGGCCTCTGCTTTCCAGCCTCTGATTCCCCGCTTCTGATTCTGATTCCCTGCCTCTGATTCCCCATCTCTGATTCCACACATCTGATTCCCTGCCTCTGATTCCCCACTTCTGATTCCCCGCCTCTGATTCCCCACCTCTGTTTCCCCACCTCTGATTCCCCGCCTCTGTTTCCCCATATCTAATTCCCCGCCTCTGATTCCCCAACTCTGATTCCCCGCTCTGATTCCACAGCTCTGAATTCCCGCCTCTGATTCCCCACATCTGATTCCCTGCCTCTGAATCCCCACCTCTGATTCCCAACCTCTGATTCCCCTCCTCTGATTCCCCATATCTGATTTCCCTCCTCTGTTTCCCTGCCTCTGATTCCCCGCCTCTGTTACCCCATATCTGATTCCCCGCCTCTGATTCCCCGCCTCTGATTCTGCACATCTGATTCCCTGCCTCTTATTCCCCACCTCTGATTCCCGGCCTCTGATTCCCGGCCTCTCATTCCCGGCCTCTCATTCCCCGCCTCTGATTCCCGGCCTCAGATTCCCCGCCTCTGATTCCCTGCCTGTGATTCCCCATCTCTGATTCCGCACATCTGATTCCATGCCTCTAATTCCTCGCCTCTGATTTCCCGCCTCTGATTCCCTGCCTCTGATTCCCAACCTCTGATTCCCCACCTATGATTCCCCATATCTGATTCCCCGCCTCTGTTTCCCCGCCTCTGATTCCGGGCCTCTGTTTCCCCCTATCTGATGCCCCGCCTCTGATTCCCCAACTCTGATTCCCCACCTCTGATTCCCCAGCTCTGAATCCCCGCCTCTGATTCCCCGTGTTTGATTCCCTGCCTCTGATTCCCCGCCTCTGCTTCCCCATCTCTGATCCACCGCCTTTGATTCGCCACCTCTGATTCCCCATATGTGATTCCCCGCCTCTGTTTCCCCGCCTCTGATTCCCCGCCTCTGATTCCCCATATCTCATTCCCAGCCTCTGATTCCCCACCTCTGATTCCCGGCCTCTTATTGCCGGCATCTGATTCCCGGCCTCTGATTCCCGGCCTCTGATTCCCCGCTTCTGATTCTGATTCCCTGCCTCTGATTCCCCATCTCTGATTCCGCACATCTGATTCCCTGCCTCTGATTTCCCACCTCTGATTACCCATATCTGATTCCCCGCCTCTGTTTCCCCGCCTCTGATTCCCCGCCTCTGTTTCCCCGCCTCTGATTCCCCTCCTCTGTTTCCCCATATCTAATTCCCCGCCTCTGATACCCCAACTCTGATTCCCCGCTCTGATTCCCCAGCTCTGAATCCCCGACTCTGATTCCCCGCATCTGATTCACTGCCTCTGAATCCCCACCTCTGATTCCCTGCCTCTGATTCCCAACCTCTGATTCCCCTCCTCTGATTCCCCATATCTGATTCCCCGCCTCCGTTTCCCTGCCTCTGATTCCCCGCCTCTGTTTCCCCATATCTGATTCCCCGCCTCTGATACCCCAACTCTGATTCCCCGCCTCTGATTCCCCAGCTCTGATTCCCCGCCTCTGACTCCCCGCGTCTGATTCCCAGCCTCTGATTCCCCATGTCTGATTTCCTGCCTCTGATTCCCCGCCTCTGATTCCCCGCCTCTGATTCCCCATCTCTGATTCCCGGACTCTGATTCCCCACCTCTGATTCCCCATCTCTGATTCCGCACATCCGATTCCCTGCCTCTGATTCCCCGCCTCTGATGCCCCGCCTCTGATTCCATGCCTCTGATTCCCAACCTCTGATTCCCCACCTCTGATTCCCCATATCTGATTCCCCGCCTCTGTTTCCCCGCCTCTGATTCCCTGCCTCTGTTTCCTCATACCTGATTCCCCGCCTCTGATTCCCCAACACTGATTCCCCGCCTCTGATTCCCCAGCTCTGATTCACCACCTCTGATTCCCCGCGTCTGATTCCCCGCATCTGATTACCCATCTCTGATTCCCTATCTCTGATTCCCCAATTCTGATTCCCCACCTTTGATTCCCTGCCTCTGATTCCCAAACTCTGATTCCCGACCTCTGATTCCCCATATCTGATACCCCGCCTCTGTTTCCCCGCCTCTTATTCACCGCCTCTGATTCCCCATATCTGATTCCCGGCCTCTCATTCCCCAGCTCTGTTTCCCCGCCTCTGATTCCCCATATCTGATTCCCCGCAGCTGATTCCCCAACTCTGATACCCCGCCTCTGATTCCCCAGCTCTGATTCCCCACCTCTGATTCCCAGCGTCTGATTCCCTGCCTCTGATTCCCCGCCTCTGATTACCCATGTCTGATTCCCCGCCTCTGTTTCCCCGCCTCTGAATCCCCGCCTCTGATTCCCCATATCTGATTCCCCGCCTCTGATTACCCAACTCTGATTCCCCGCCTGTGATTCGCCAGCTATGATTCCCCGCCTCTGATTCCCCGCGTCTGATTCCCTGCCTGTGATTCCCTGCGTCTGATTCCCCACCTCTGTTACCCCGCCTCTGATTCCCCATATCTGATTCCCCTCCTCTGATTCCCCAACTCTGATTCCCTGCCTCTGATTCCCCAATTCTGATTCCCTGCCTCTGATTCCCCGCATCTGATTCCCCGCCTCTGATTCCCCATCTCTGATTCACCGCCTTTGATTCGCCACCTCTGATTCCCCATCTCTGATTCCCGGACTAAGATTCCCCACCTCTGATTCCCGGCCTCTTATTCCCGGCATCAGATTCCCGGCCTCTTATTCCCAGCCTCTGATTCCCCGCTTCTGATTCTGATTCGCTGCCTCTGATTCCCCATCTCTGATTCCACACATCTGATTCCCTGCCTCTGATTCCCCACTTCTGATTCCCCGCCTCTGATTCTCCACCTCTGTTTCCCCACCTCTGATTCCCCGCCTCTGTTTCCCCATATCTAATTCCCCGCCTCTGATTCCCCAACTCTGATTCCCCGCTCTGATTCCCCAGCTCTGATTTCCCGCCTCTGATTCCCCGCATCTGATTCCCTGCCTCTGAATCCCCACCTCTGATTCCCTGCCTCTGATTCCCAACCTCTGATTCCCCTCCTCTGATTCCCCATATCTGATTCCCCTCCTCTGTTTCCCTGCCTCTGATTCCCCGCATCTGTTACCCCATATCTGATTCCCCGCCTCTGATTCCCCAACTCTGATTCTGCACATCTGATTCCCTGCCTCTTTTTCCCCACCTCTGATTCCCGGCCTCTGATTATCGGCCTCTGATTCCCGGCCTCTCATTCCCGGCCTCTCATTCCCCGCCTCTGATTCCCGGCCTCTGATTCCCCGCCTCTGATTCCCCGCCTCTGATTCCCTGCCTCTGATTCCCCATCTCTGATTCCGCACATCTGATTCCCTGCCTCTGATTCCCCGCCTCTGATTCCCCGCCTCTGATTCCCTGCCTCTGATTCCCAACCTCTGATTCCCCACCTCTGATTCCCCATATCTGATTCCCCGCCTCTGTTTCCCCGCCTCTGATTCCCCGCCTCTGTTTCCCCATATCTGATTCCCCGCCTCTGATTACCCAACACTGATTCCCCGCCTCTGATTCCCCAGCTCTGATTCCCCGCCTCTGATTCCCTGTGTTTGATTCCCTGCCTCTGATTCCCCGCCTCTGCTTCCCCATCTCTGATTCAGCGCCTTTGATTCGCCACCTCTGATTCCCCATATGTGATTCCCCGCCTCTGTTTCCCCACCTCTGATTCCCCGCCTCTGATTCCCCATATCTCATTCCCAGCCTCTGATTCCCCATCTCTGATTCCCGGACTCTGATTCCCTACCTCTGATTCCCGGCCTCTTATTCCCGGCATCTGATTCCCGGCCTCTGATTCCCGGCCTCTGATTCCCCGCTACTGATTCTGATTCCCTGCCTCTGATTCCCCATCTCTGATTCCGCACATCTGATTCCCTGCCTCTGATTTCCCACCTCTGATTACCCATATCTGATTCCCCGCCTCTGTTTCCCCGCCTCTGATTCCCCGCCTCTGTTTCCCCGCCTCTGATTCCCCGCCTCTGTTTCCCCATATCTAATTCCCCGCCTCTGATTCCCCAACTCTGATTCCCCGCTCTGATTCCCCAGCTCTGAATCCCCGCCTCTGATTCCCCGCATCTGATTCACTGCCTCTGAATCCCCACCTCTGATTCCCTGCCTCTGATTCACAACCTCTGATTCCCCTCCTCTGATTCCCCATATCTGATTCCCCGCCTCCGTTTCCCTGCCTTTGATTCCCCGCCTCTGTTTCCCCATATCTGATTCCCCGCCTCTGATACCCCAACTCTGATTCCCCGCCTCTGATTCCCCAGCTCTGATTCCCCGCCTCTGACTCCCCGCGTCTGATTCCCAGCCTCTGATTCCCCATGTCTGATTTCCTGCCTATGATTCCCCGCCTCTGATTCGCCAGCTCTGATTCATCGCCTCTGATTCCCCACCTCTGATTCCCCATATCTGATTCCCCACCTATGTTTCCCCGCCTCTGATTCCCCGCCTCAGATTCCCCATCTCTGATTCCCGGACTCTGATTCCCCGCCTCTGATTCCCCACCTCTGATTTCCCATATCTGATTCCCCGCCTCTGTTTCCCCGCCTCTGATTCCCTGCATCTGTTTCCTCATATCTGATTCCCCTCCTCTGATTCCCCAACACTGATTCCCCGCCTCTGATTCCCCAGCTCTGATTCACCACCTCTGAATCCCCGCGTCTGATTCCCCGCCTCTAATTCCCCATCTCTGATTCCCTATCACTGATTCCCCAATTCTGATTCCCCGCCTTTGATTCACTGCCTCTGATTAACAACCACTGATTCCCGACCTCTGATTCCCCATATCTGATTCCCCGCCTCTGTTTCCCCGCCTCTTATTCCCCGCCTCTGTTTCCCCATATCTGATTCCCGGCCTCTCATTCCCCAGCTCTGATTCCCCGCCTCTGATTCCCCATATCTGATTCCCCGCCGCTGATTCCCCAACTCTGATACCCCGCCTCTGATTCACCAGCTCTGATTCCCCGCCTCTGATTCCCCGCGTCTGATTCCCTGCCTCTGATTCCCCGCCTCTGATTCCCCATCTCTGATTCACCACCTCTGATCCCACGCCTCTGAATCCCCATGTCTGATTCCCCGCCTCTGTTTCCCTGCCTCTGATTCCCCGCCTCTGATTCCCCATATCTGAATCCCCGCCTCTGATTCCCCAACTCTGATTCCCCGCCTGAGATTCGCCAGCTATGATTCCCGGCCTCTGATTCCCCGCGTCTGATTCCCTGCCTGTGATTCCCTGCCTCTGATTCCCCACCTCTGTTACCCCGCCTCTGATTCCCTGCCTCTGATTCCCCACTTCTGATTCCCCGCCTCTGATTCCCCACCTCTGTTTCCCCACCTCTGATTCCCCGCCTCTGTTTCCCCATATCTAATTCCCCGCCTCTGATTCCCCAACTCTGATTCCCCGCTCTGATTCCCCAGCTCTGAATTCCCGCCTCTGATTCCCCACCTATGATTCCCCATATCTGATTCCCCGCCTCTGTTTCCCCGCCTCTGATTCCCCGCCTCTGATTCCCCATATCTGATTCCCCACCTATGATTTCCCAACGCTGATTCCCCGCCTCTGATTCGCTAGCTATGATTCCCCGCCTCTGATTCCCCGCGTCTGAATCCCTGCCTCTGACTCCCCGCCTCTGATTCCCAATATCTGATTCCCCGCTTCCGTTTCCCTGCCTCTGATTCCCCGCCTCTGTTTCCCCATATCTGATACTCCGCCTCTGATTCCTCAACTCTGATTCCCCGCCTCTGATTCCCCAGCTCTGATTCCCCGCATCTGACTCCCCGCGTCTGATTCCCAGCCTCTGATTCCCCATGTCTGATTTCCTGCCTCTGATTCCCCACCTCTGATTCGCCATCTCTGATTCATCGCCTCTGATTCCCCACCTCTGATTACCCATATCTGATTCCCCACCTATGTTTCCCCGCCTCTGATTCCCCGCCTCTGATTCCACATCTCTGATTCCCGGACTCTGATTCCCCACCTCTGATTCCCCATCTCTGATTCCGCACATCCGATTCCCTGCCTCTGATTCCCCGCCTCTGATGCAGCGCCTCTGATTCCATGCCTCTGATTCCCAACCTCTGATTCCCCACCTCTGACTCCCCATATCTGATTCCCTGCCTCTGTTTCCCCGCCTCTGATTCCCTGCCCCTGTTTCCTCATATCTGATTCCCAGGCTCTGATTCCCCAACACTGATTTCCCGCCTCTGATTCCACAGCTCTGATTCACCACCTCTAATTCCCCGCCTTTGATTCCCTGCCTCTGATTCCCAACCTCTGATTCCCGACCTCTGATTCCCCATATCTGATACCCCGCCTCTGTTTCCCCGCCTCTTATTCCCCGCCTCTGTTTCCCCATATCTGATTCCCTGCCTTTCATTCCCCAGCTCTGATTCCCCGCCTCTGACTCCCCGCGTCTGATTCCCAGCCTCTGATTCCCCATGTCTGATTTCCTGCCTCTGATTCCCCGCCTCTGATTTGCATCTCTGATTCATCGCCTCTGAATCCCCACCTCTGATTCCCCATATCTGATTCCCCACCTATGTTTCCCCGCCTCTGATTCCCCGCCTCTGATTCCCCATCTCTGATTCCCTGACTCTGATTCTCCACCTCTGATTCCCCATCTCTGATTCCGCACATCCGATTCCCTGCCTCTGATTCCCCGCCTCTGATGCCCCGCCTCTGATTCCATGCCTCTGATTCCCAACCTCTGATTCCCCATATCTGATTCCCCGCCTCTGTTTCCCCGCCTCTGATTCCCTGTCCCTGTTTCCTCATATCTGATTCCCCGCCTCTGATTCCCCAACACTGATTTCCCGCCTCTGATTCCCCAGCTCTGATTGCCTATCTCAGATTCCCCAATTCTGATTCCCCGCCTTTGATTCCCTGCCTCTGATTCCCAACCTCTGATTCCCGACCTCTGATTCCCCATATCTGATTCCCCGCCTCTGTTTCCCCGCCTCTTATTCCCCGCCTCTGTTTCCCCACCTCTTATTCACCGCCTCTGTTTCCCCATATCTGATTCCCTGCCTTTCATTCCCCAGCTCTGATTCCCCGCCTCTGACTCCCCGCGTCTGATTCCCAGCCTCTGATTCCCCATGTCTGACATCCTGCCTCTGATTCCCCGCCTCGATTCGCCATCTCTGATTCCTCGCCTCTGATTCCCCACCTCTGATTCCCCATATCTGATTCCCCACCTATGTTTCCCCGCCTCTGACTCCCCGCCTCTGATTCCCCATCTCTGATTCCCGAACTCTGATTCCCCTCCTCTGATTCCCTGCCTCTGATTCCCAACCTCTAATCCCCTCCTCTGTTTCCCCATATCTGATTCCCTGCCTCCGTTTCCCTGCCTCTGATTAACCGCCTCTGTTTCCCCATATCTGATTCCCCGCCTCTGATACCCCAACTCTGATTCCCCGCCTCTGATTCCCCAGCTCTGATTCCCCGCCTCTGACTCCCCGCGTCTGATTCCCAGCCTCTGATTCCCCATGTCTGATTTCCTGCCTCTGATTCCCCGCCTCTGATTCCCCGCCTCTGATTCCCCATCTCTGATTCCCGGACTCTGATTCCCCACCTCTGATTCCCCATCTCTGATTCCGCACATCCGATTCCCTGCCTCTGATTCCCCGCCTCTGATGCCCCGCCTCTGATTCCATGCCTCTGATTCCCAACCTCTGATTCCCCACCTCTGATTCCCCATATCTGATTCCCCGCCTCTGTTTCCCCGCCTCTGATTCCCTGCCTCTGTTTCCTCATACCTGATTCCCCGCCTCTGATTCCCCAACACTGATTCCCCGCCACTGATTCCCCAGCTCTGATTCACCACCTCTGATTCCCTGCCTCTGATTCCCAACCTCTGATTCCCGACCTCTGATTCCCCATATCTGATACCCCGCCTCTGTTTCCCCGCCTCTTATTCACCGCCTCTGATTCCCCATATCTGATTCCCGGCCTCTCATTCCCCAGCTCTGATTCCCCGCCTCTGATTCCCCATATCTGTTTCCCCGCCGCTGATTCCCCAACTCTGATACCCCGCCTCTGATTCCCCAGCTCTGATTCCCCGCCTCTGATTCCCCGCGTCTGATTCCCTGCCTCTGATTCCCCGCCTCTGATTCCCCATCTCTGATTCACCACTTCTGATCCCCCGCCTCTGATTACCCATGTCTGATTCCCCGCCTCTGTTTCCCGCCTCTGAATCCCCGCCTCTGATTCCCCATATCTGATTCCCCGCCTGTGATTACCCAACTCTGATTCCCCGCCTGTGATTCGCCAGCTATGATTCCCCGCCTCTGATTCCCCGTGTCTGATTCCCTGCCTGTGATTCCCTGCGTCTGATTCCCCACCTCTGTTACCCCGCCTCTGATTCCCCGCCTCTGATTCCCCATATCTGATTCCCCTCCTCTGATTCCCCAACTCTGATTCCCTGCCTCTGATTCCCCAATTCTGATTCCCTGCCTCTGATTCCCCGCATCTGATTCCCCGCCTCTGATTCCCCATCTCTGATTCACCGCCTTTGATTCGCCACCTCTGATTCCCCATCTCTGATTCCCGGACTAAGATTCCCCACCTCTGATTCCCGGCCTCTTATTCCCGGCATCAGATTCCCGGCCTCTGATTCCCAGCCTCTGATTCCCCGCTTCTGATTCTGATTCCCTGCCTCTGAATCCCCATCTCTGATTCCACACATCTGATTCCCTGCCTCTGATTCCCCACTTCTGATTCCCCGCCTCTGATTCCCCACCTCTGTTTCCCCACCTCTGATTCCCCGCCTCTGTTTCCCCATATCTAATTCCCCGCCACTGATTCCCCAACTCTGATTCCCCGCTCTGATTCCCCAGCTCTGATTTCCCGCCTCTGATTCCCCGCATCTGATTCCCTGCCTCTGAATCCCCACCTCTGATTCCCTGCCTCTGATTCCCAACCTCTGATTCCCCTCCTCTGATTCGCCATATCTGATTCCCCTCCTCTGTTTCCCTGCCTCTGATTCCCGCATCTGTTACCCCATATCTGATTCCCCGCCTCTGATTCTCCAAGTCTGATTCTGCACATCTGATTCCCCGCCTCTGATTCCCCGCCTCTGATTCCCTGCCTCTGATTCCCCATCTCTGATTCCGCACATCTGATTCCCTGCCTCTGATTCCCCGCCTCTGATTCCCCGCCTCTGATTCCCTGCCTCTGATTCCCAACCTCTGATTCCCCACCTCTGATTCCCCATATCTGATTCCCCGCCTCTGTTTCCCCGCCTCTGATTCCCCGCCTCTGTTTCCCCATATCTGATTCCCCGCCTCTGATTCCCCAACACTGATTCCCCGCCTCTGATTCCCCAGCTCTGATTCCCCGCCTCTGATTCCCTGTGTTTGATTCCCTGCCTCTGATTCCCCGCCTCTGCTTCCCCATCTCTGATTCAGCGCCTTTGATTCGCCACCTCTGATTCCCCATATGTGATTCCCCGCCTCTGTTTCCCCGCCTCTGATTCCCCGCCTCTGATTCCCCATATCTCATTCCCAGCCTCTGATTCCCCATCTCTGATTCCCGGCCTCTGATTCCCTACCTCTGATTCCCGGCCTCTTATTCCCGGCATCTGATTCCCGGCCTCTGATTCCCGGCCTCTGATTCCCCGCTACTGATTCTGATTCCCTGCCTCTGATTCCCCATCTCTGATTCCGCACATCTGATTCCCTGCCTCTGATTTCCCACCTCTGATTACCCATATCTGATTCCCCGCCTCTGTTTCCCCGCCTCTGATTCCCCGCCTCTGTTTCCCCGCCTCTGATTCCCCGCCTCTGTTTCCCCATATCTAATTCCCCGCCTCTGATTCCCCAACTCTGATTCCCCGCTCTGATTCCCCAGCTCTGAATCCCCGCCTCTGATTCCCCGCATCTGATTCACTGCCTCTGAATCCCCACCTCTGATTCCCTGCCTCTGATTCACAACCTCTGATTCCCCTCCTCTGATTCCCCATATCTGATTCCCCGCCTCAGTTTCCCTGCCTCTGATTCCCCGCCTCTGTTTCCCCATATCTGATTCCCCGCCTCTGATACCCCAACTCTGATTCCCCGCCTCTGATTCCCCAGCTCTGATTCCCCGCCTCTGACTCCCCGCGTCTGATTCCCAGCCTCTGATTCCCCATGTCTGATTCCCCACCTCTGATTCCCCATATCTGATTCCCCACCTATGTTTCCCCGCCTCTGATTCCCCGCCTCAGATTCCCCATCTCTGATTCCCGGACTCTGATTCCCCACCTCTGATTCCCCATCTCTGATTCCACTCATCCAATTCCCTGCCTCTGATTCCCCGCCTCTGATTCCCCACCTCTGATTTCCCATATCTGATTCCCCGCCTCTGTTTCCCCGCCTCTGATTCCCTGCATCTGTTTCCTCATATCTGATTCCCCTCCTCTGATTCCCCAACACTGATTCCCCGCCTCTGATTCCCCAGCTCTGATTCACCACCTCTGATTCCCCGCGTCTGATTCCCCGCCTCTAATTCCCCATCTCTGATTCCCTATCACTGATTCCCCAATTCTGATTCCCCGCCTTTGATTCACTGCCTCTGATTAACAACCACTGATTCCCGACCTCTGATTCCCCATATCTGATTCCCCGCCTCTGTTTCCCCGCCTCTTATTCCCCGCCTCTTATTCCCCGCCTCTGTTTCCCCATATCTGATTCCCGGCCTCTCATTCCCCAGCTCTGATTCCCCGCCTCTGATTCCCCATATCTGATTCCCCGCCGCTGATTCCCCAACTCTGATACCCCGCCTCTGATTCACCAGCTCTGATTCCCCGCCTCTGATTCCCCGCGTCTGATTCCCTGCCTCTGATTCCCCGCCTCTGATTCCCCATCTCTGATTCACCACCTCTGATCCCCCGCCTCTGATTCCCCATGTCTGATTCCCCGCCTCTGTTTCCCTGCCTCTGATTCCCCGCCTCTGATTCCCCATATCTGAATCCCCGCCTCTGATTCCCCAACTCTGATTCCCCGCCTGTGATTCGCCAGCTATGATTCCCGGCCTCTGATTCCCCGCGTCTGATTCCCTGCCTGTGATTCCCTGCCTCTGATTCCCCACCTCTGTTACCCCGCCTCTGATTCCCTGCCTCTGATTCCCCACTTCTGATTCCCCGCCTCTGATTCCCCTCCTCTGTTTCCCCACCTCTGATTCCCCGCCTCTGTTTCCCCATATCTAATTCCCCGCCTCTGATTCCCCAACTCTGATTCCCCGCTCTGATTCCCCAGCTCTGAATTCCCGCCTCTGATTCCCCACCTATGATTCCCCATATCTGATTCCCCGCCTCTGTTTCCCCAGCTCTGATTCCCCGCCTCTGATTCCCCATATCTGATTCCCCGCCGCTGATTCCCCAACTCTGATACCCCGCCTCTGATTCACCAGCTCTGATTCCCCGCCTCTGATTCCCCGCGTCTGATTCCCTGCCTCTGATTCCCCGCCTCTGATTCCCCATCTCTGATTCACCACCTCTGATCCCCCGCCTCTGATTCCCCATGTCTGATTCCCCGCCTCTGTTTCCCTGCCTCTGATTCCCCGCCTCTGATTCCCCATATCTGAATCCCCGCCTCTGATTCCCCAACTCTGATTCCCCGCCTGTGATTCGCCAGCTATGATTCCCGGCCTCTGATTCCCCGCGTCTGATTCCCTGCCTGTGATTCCCTGCCTCTGATTCCCCACCTCTGTTACCCCGCCTCTGATTCCCTGCCTCTGATTCCCCACTTCTGATTCCCCGCCTCTGATTCCCCACCTCTGTTTCCCCACCTCTGATTCCCCGCCTCTGTTTCCCCATATCTAATTCCCCGCCTCTGATTCCCCAACTCTGATTCCCCGCTCTGATTCCCCAGCTCTGAATTCCCGCCTCTGATTCCCCACCTATGATTCCCCATATCTGATTCCCCGCCTCTGTTTCCCCGCCTCTGATTCCCCGCCTCTGATTCCCCATATCTGATTCCCCACCTATGATTTCCCAACGCTGATTCCCCGCATCTGACTCCCCGCGTCTGATTCCCTGCCTCTGATTCCCCATGTCTGATTTCCTGCCTCTGATTCCCGACCTCTGATTCGCCATCTCTGATTCATCGCCTCTGATTCCCCGCATCTGATTACCCATCTCTGATTCCCTATCTCTGATTCCCCAATTCTGATTCCCCACCTTTGATTCCCTGCCTCTGATTCCCAACCTCTGATTCCCGACCTCTGATTCCCCATATCTGATACCCCGCCTCTGTTTCCCCGCCTCTTATTCACCGCCTCTGATTCCCCATATCTGATTCCCGGCCTCTCATTCCCCAGCTCTGATTCCCCGCCTCTGATTCCCCATATCTGTTTCCCCGCCGCTGATTCCCCAACTCTGATACCCCGCCTCTGATTCCCCAGCTCTGATTCCCCGCCTCTGATTCCCCGCGTCTGATTCCCTGCCTCTGATTCCCCGCCTCTGATTCCCCATCTCTGATTCACCACTTCTGATCCCCCGCCTCTGATTACCCATGTCTGATTCCCCGCCTCTGTTTCCCCGCCTCTGATTCCCCGCCTCTGATTCCCCATATCTGATTCCCCGCCTGTGATTACCCAACTCTGATTCCCCGCCTGTGATTCGCCAGCTATGATTCCCCGCCTCTGATTCCCCGTGTCTGATTCCCTGCCTGTGATTCCCTGCGTCTGATTCCCCACCTCTGTTACCCCGCCTCTGATTCCCCGCCTCTGATTCCCCATATCTGATTCCCCTCCTCTGATTCCCCAACTCTGATTCCCTGCCTCTGATTCCCCAATTCTGATTCCCTGCCTCTGATTCCCCGCATCTGATTCCCCGCCTCTGATTCCCCATCTCTGATTCACCGCCTTTGATTCGCCACCTCTGATTCCCCATCTCTGATTCCCGGACTAAGATTCCCCACCTCTGATTCCCGGCCTCTTATTCCCGGCATCAGATTCCCGGCCTCTGATACCCAGCCTCTGATTCCCCGCTTCTGATTCTGATTCCCTGCCTCTGATTCCCCATCTCTGATTCCACACATCTGATTCCCTGCCTCTGATTCCCCACTTCTGATTCCCCGCCTCTGATTCCCCACCTCTGTTTCCCTACCTCTGATTCCCCGCCTCTGTTTCCCCATATCTAATTCCCCGCCTCTGATTCCCCAACTCTGATTCCCCGCTCTGATTCCCCAGCTCTGATTTCCCGCCTCTGATTCCCCGCATCTGATTCCCTGCCTCTGAATCCCCACCTCTGATTCCCTGCCTCTGATTCCCAACCTCTGATTCCCCTCCTCTGATTCCCCATATCTGATTCCCCTCCTCTGTTTCCCTGCCTCTGATTCCCCGCATCTGTTACCCCATATCTGATTCCCCGCCTCTGATTCCCCAACTCTGATTCTGCACATCTGATTCCCTGCCTCTTTTTCCCCACCTCTGATTCCCGGCCTCTGATTATCGGCCTCTTTTTCCCGGCCTCTCATTCCCGGCCTCTCATTCCCCGCCTCTGATTCCCGGCCTCTGATTCCCCGCCTCTGATTCCCCGCCTCTGATTCCCTGCCTCTGATTCCCCATCTCTGATTCCGCACATCTGATTCCCTGCCTCTGATTCCCCGCCTCTGATTCCCCGCCTCTGATTCCCTGCCTCTGATTCCCAACCTCTGATTCCCCACCTCTGATTCCCCATATCTGATTCCCCGCCTCTGTTTCCCCGCCTCTGATTCCCCGCCTCTGTTTCCCCATATCTGATTCCCCGCCTCTGATTCCCCAACACTGATTCCCCGCCTCTGATTCCCCAGCTCTGATTCCCCGCCTCTGATTCCCTGTGTTTGATTCCCTGCCTCTGATTCCCCGCCTCTGCTTCCCCATCTCTGATTCAGCGCCTTTGATTCGCCACCTCTGATTCCCCATATGTGATTCCCCGCCTCTGTTTCCCCGCCTCTGATTCCCCGCCTCTGATTCCCCATATCTCATTCCCAGCCTCTGATTCCCCATCTCTGATTCACGGACTCTGATTCCCTACCTCTGATTCCCGGCCTCTTATTCCCGGCATCTGATTCCCGGACTCTGATTCCCGGCCTCTGATTCCCCGCTACTGATTCTGATTCCCTGCCTCTGATTCCCCATCTCTGATTCCGCACATCCGATTCCCTGCCTCTGATTTCCCACCTCTGATTACCCATATCTGATTCCCCGCCTCTGTTTCCCCGCGTCTGATTCCCCGCCTCTGTTTCCCCGCCTCTGATTCCCCGCCTCTGTTTCCCCATATCTAATTCCCCGCCTCTGATTCCCCAACTCTGATTCCCCGCTCTGATTCCCCAGCTCTGAATCCCCGCCTCTGATTCCCCGCATCTGATTCCCTGCCTCTGATTCACAACCTCTGATTCCCCTCCTCTGATTCCCCATATCTGATTCCCCGCCTCCGTTTCCCTGCCTCTGATTCCCCGCCTCTGTTTCCCCATATCTGATTCCCCGCCTCTGATACCCCAACTCTGATTCCCCGCCTCTGATTCCCCAGCTCTGATTCCCCGCCTCTGACTCCCCGCGTCTGATTCCCAGCCTCTGATTCCCCATGTCTGATTTCCTGCCTATGATTCCCCGCCTCTGATTCGCCAGCTCTGATTCATCGCCTCTGATTCCCCACCTCTGATTCCCCATATCTGATTCCCCACCTATGTTTCCCCGCCTCTGATTCCCTGCCTCAGATTCCCCATCTCTGATTCCCGGACTCTGATTCCCCACCTCTGATTCCACATCTCTGATTCCGCTCATCCAATTCCCTGCCTCTGATTCCCCGCCTCTGATTCCCCACCTCTGATTTCCCATATCTGATTCCCCGCCTCTGTTTCCCCGCCTCTGATTCCCTGCATCTGTTTCCTCATATCTGATTCCCCTCCTCTGATTCCCCAACACTGATTCCCCGCCTCTGATTCCCCAGCTCTGATTCACCACCTCTGATTCCCCGCGTCTGATTCCCCGCCTCTAATTCCCCATCTCTGATTCCCTATCACTGATTCCCCAATTCTGATTCCCCGCCTTTGATTCACTGCCTCTGATTAACAACCACTGATTCCCGACCTCTGATTCCCCATATCTGATTCCCCGCCTCTGTTTCCCCGCCTCTTATTCCCCGCCTCTTATTCCCCGCCTCTGTTTCCCCATATCTGATTCCCGGCCTCTCATTCCCCAGCTCTGATTCCCCGCCTCTGATTCCCCATATCTGATTCCCCGCCGCTGATTCCCCAACTCTGATACCCCGCCTCTGATTCACCAGCTCTGATTCCCCGCCTCTGATTCCCCGCGTCTGATTCCCTGCCTCTGATTCCCCGCCTCTGATTCCCCATCTCTGATTCACCACCTCTGATCCCCCGCCTCTGATTCCCCATGTCTGATTCCCCGCCTCTGTTTCCCTGCCTCTGATTCCCCGCCTCTGATTCCCCATATCTGAATCCCCGCCTCTGATTCCCCAACTCTGATTCCCCGCCTGTGATTCGCCAGCTATGATTCCCGGCCTCTGATTCCCCGCGTCTGATTCCCTGCCTGTGATTCCCTGCCTCTGATTCCCCACCTCTGTTACCCCGCCTCTGATTCCCTGCCTCTGATTCCCCACTTCTGATTCCCCGCCTCTGATTCCCCACCTCTGTTTCCCCACCTCTGATTCCCCGCCTCTGTTTCCCCATATCTAATTCCCCGCCTCTGATTCCCCAACTCTGATTCCCCGCTCTGATTCCCCAGCTCTGAATTCCCGCCTCTGATTCCCCACCTATGATTCCCCATATCTGATTCCCAGCCTCTGTTTCCCCGCCTCTGATTCCCCGCCTCTGATTCCCCATATCTGATTCCCCACCTATGATTTCCCAACGCTGATTCCCCGCCTCTGATTCGCTAGCTATGATTCCCCGCCTCTGATTCCCCGCGTCTGAATCCCTGCCTCTGATTCCCCGCCTCTGATTCCCAATATCTGATTCCCCGCCTCCGTTTCCCTGCCTCTGATTCCCCGCCTCTGTTTCCCCATATCTGATACTCCGCCTCTGATTCCCCAACTCTGATTCCCCGCCTCTGATTCCCCAGCTCTGATTCCCCGCATCTGACTCCCCGCATCTGATTCCCAGCCTCTGATTCCCCATGTCTGATTTCCTGCCTCTGATTCCCCACCTCTGATTCGCCATCTCTGATTCATCGCCTCTGATTCCCCACCTCTGATTACCCATATCTGATTCCCCACCTATGTTTCCCCGCCTCTGATTCCCCGCCTCTGATTCCCCATCTCTGATTCCCGGACTCCGATTCCCCACCTCTGATTCCCCATCTCTGATTCTGCACATCCGATTCCCTGCCTCTGATTCCCCGCCTCTGATGCCCCGCCTCTGATTCCATGCCTCTGATTCCCAACCTCTGATTCCCCACCTCTGATTCCCCATATCTGATTCCCTGCCTCTGTTTCCCCGCCTCTGATTCCCTGCCCCTGTTTCCTCATATCTGATTCCCAGCCTCTGATTCCCCAACACTGATTTCCCACCTCTGATTCCACAGCTCTGATTCACCACCTCTAATTCCCCGCCTTTGATTCCCTGCCTCTGATTCCCAACCTCTGATTCCCGACCTCTGATTCCCCATATCTGATACCCCGCCTCTGTTTCCCCGCCTCTTATTCCCCGCCTCTGTTTCCCCATATCTGATTCCCTGCCTTTCATTCCCCAGCTCTGATTCCCCGCCTCTGACTCCCCGCGTCTGATTCCCAGCCTCTGATTCCCCATGTCTGATTTCCTGCCTCTGATTCCCCGCCTCTGATTTGCATCTCTGATTCATCGCCTCTGATTCCCCACCTCTGATTCCCCATATCTGATTCCCCACCTATGTTTCCCCGCCTCTGATTCCCCGCCTCTGATTCCCCATCTCTGATTCCCTGACTCTGATTCTCCACCTCTGATTCCCCATCTCTGATTCCGCACATCCGATTCCCTGCCTCTGATTCCCCGCCTCTGATGCCCCGCCTCTGATTCCATGCCTCTGATTCCCAACCTCTGATTCCCCACCTCTGATTCCCCATATCTGATTCCCCGCCTCTGTTTCCCCGCCTCTGATTCCCTGTCCCTGTTTCCTCATATCTGATTCCCCGCCTCTGATTCCCCAACACTGATTTCCCGCCTCTGATTCCCCAGCTCTGATTGCCTATCTCAGATTCCCCAATTCTGATTCCCCGCCTTTGATTCCCTGCCTCTGATTCCCAACCTCTGATTCCCGACCTCTGATTCCTCATATCTGATTCCCCGCCTCTGTTTCCCCGCCTCTTATTCCCCGCCTCTGTTTCCCCACCGCTTATTCACCGCCTCTGTTTCCCCATATCTGATTCCCTGCCTTTCATTCCCCAGCTCTGATTCCCCGCCTCTGACTCCCCGCGTCTGATTCCCAGCCTCTGATTCCCCATGTCTGACTTCCTGCCTCTGATTCCCCGCCTCGATTCGCCATCTCTGATTCATCGCCTCTGATTCCCCACCTCTGATTCCCCATATCTGATTCCCCACCTATGTTTCCCCGCCTCTGATTCCCCGCCTCTGATTCCCCATCTCTGATTCCCGAACTCTGATTCCCCACCTCTGATTCCCTGCCTCTGATTCCCAACCTCTGATTCCCCTCCTCTGATTCCCCATATCTGATTCCCCGCCTCCGTTTCCCTGCCTCTGATTCCCCGCCTCTGTTTCCCCATATCTGATTCCCCGCCTCTGATACCCCAACTCTGATTCCCCGCCTCTGATTCCCCAGCTCTGATTCCCCGCCTCTGACTCCCCGCGTCTGATTCCCAGCCTCTGATTCCCCATGTCTGATTTCCTGCCTCTGATTCCCCGCCTCTGATTCCCCGCCTCTGATTCCCCATCTCTGATTCCCGGACTCTGATTCCCCACCTCTGATTCCCCATCTCTGATTCCGCACATCCGATTCCCTGCCTCTGATTCCCCGCCTCTGATGCCCCGCCTCTGATTCCATGCCTCTGATTCCCAACCTCTGATTCCCCACCTCTGATTCCCCATATCTGATTCCCCGCCTCTGTTTCCCCGCCTCTGATTCCCTGCCTCTGTTTCCTCATACCTGATTCCCCGCCTCTGATTCCCCAACACTGATTCCCCGCCTCTGATTCCCCAGCTCTGATTCACCACCTCTGATTCCCCGCGTCTGATTCCCCGCATCTGATTACCCATCTCTGATTCCCTATCTCTGATTCCCCAATTCTGATTCCCCACCTTTGATTCCCTGCCTCTGATTCCCAACCTCTGATTCCCGACCTCTGATTCCCCATATCTGATACCCCGCCTCTGTTTCCCCGCCTCTTATTCACCGCCTCTGATTCCCCATATCTGATTCCCGGCCTCTCATTCCCCAGCTCTGATTCCCCGCCTCTGATTCCCCATATCTGATTCCCCGCCGCTGATTCCCCAACTCTGATACCCCGCCTCTGATTCCCCAGCTCTGATTCCCTGCCTCTGATTCCCCGCGTCTGATTCCCTGCCTCTGATTCCCCGCCTCTGATTCCCCATCTCTGATTCACCACTTCTGATCCCCCGCCTCTGATTACCCATGTCTGATTCCCCGCCTCTGTTTCCCCGCCTCTGAATCCCCGCCTCTGATTCCCCATATCTGATTCCCCGCCTCTGATTACCCAACTCTGATTCCCCGCCTGTGATTCGCCAGCTATGATTCCCCGCCTCTGTTTCCCCGCCTCTGATTCCCCGCCTCTGATTCCCCATCTCTGATTCCCGAACTCTGATTCCCCACCTCTGATTCCCTGCCTCTGATTCCCAACCTCTAATCCCCTCCTCTGATTCCCCATATCTGATTCCCTGCCTCCGTTTCCCTGCCTCTGATTCCCCGCCTCTGTTTCCCCATATCTGATTCCCCGCCTCTGATACCCCAACTCTGATTCCCCGCCTCTGATTCCCCAGCTCTGATTCCCCGCCTCTGACTCCCCGCGTCTGATTCCCAGCCTCTGATTCCCCATGTCTGATTTCCTGCCTCTGATTCCCCGCCTCTGATTCCCCGCCTCTGATTCCCCATCTCTGATTCCCGGACTCTGATTCCCCACCTCTGATTCCCCATCTCTGATTCCGCACATCCGATTCCCTGCCTCTGATTCCCCGCCTCTGATGCCCCGCCTCTGATTCCATGCCTCTGATTCCCAACCTCTGATTCCCCACCTCTGATTCCCCATATCTGATTCCCCGCCTCTGTTTCCCCGCCTCTGATTCCCTGCCTCTGTTTCCTCATACCTGATTCCCCGCCTCTGATTCCCCAACACTGATTCCCCGCCACTGATTCCCCAGCTCTGATTCACCACCTCTGATTCCCCGCGTCTGATTCCCCGCATCTGATTACCCATCTCTGATTCCCTATCTCTGATTCCCCAATTCTGATTCCCCACCTTTGATTCCCTGCCTCTGATTCCCAACCTCTGATTCCCGACCTCTGATTCCCCATATCTGATACCCCGCCTCTGTTTCCCCGCCTCTTATTCACCGCCTCTGATTCCCCATATCTGATTCCCGGCCTCTCATTCCCCAGCTCTGATTCCCCGCCTCTGATTCCCCATATCTGTTTCCCCGCCGCTGATTCCCCAACTCTGATACCCCGCCTCTGATTCCCCAGCTCTGATTCCCCGCCTCTGATTCCCCGCGTCTGATTCCCTGCCTCTGATTCCCCGCCTCTGATTCCCCATCTCTGATTCACCACTTCTGATCCCCCGCCTCTGATTACCCATGTCTGATTCCCCGCCTCTGTTTCCCCGCCTCTGAATCCCCGCCTCTGATTCCCCATATCTGATTCCCCGCCTGTGATTACCCAACTCTGATTCCCCGCCTGTGATTCGCCAGCTATGATTCCCCGCCTCTGATTCCCCGTGTCTGATTCCCTGCCTGTGATTCCCTGCGTCTGATTCCCCACCTCTGTTACCCCGCCTCTGATTCCCCGCCTCTGATTCCCCATATCTGATTCCCCTCCTCTGATTCCCCAACTCTGATTCCCTGCCTCTGATTCCCCAATTCTGATTCCCTGCCTCTGATTCCCCGCATCTGATTCCCCGCCTCTGATTCCCCATCTCTGATTCACCGCCTTTGATTCGCCACCTCTGATTCCCCATCTCTGATTCCCGGACTAAGATTCCCCACCTCTGATTCCCGGCCTCTTATTCCCGGCATCAGATTCCCGGCCTCTGATTCCCAGCCTCTGATTCCCCGCTTCTGATTCTGATTCCCTGCCTCTGATTCCCCATCTCTGATTCCACACATCTGATTCCCTGCCTCTGATTCCCCACTTCTGATTCCCCGCCTCTGATTCCCCACCTCTGTTTCCCCACCTCTGATTCCCCGCCTCTGTTTCCCCATATCTAATTCCCCGCCTCTGATTCCCCAACTCTGATTCCCCGCTCTGATTCCCCAGCTCTGATTTCCCGCCTCTGATTCCCCGCATCTGATTCCCTGCCTCTGAATCCCCACCTCTGATTCCCTGCCTCTGATTCCCAACCTCTGATTCCCCTCCTCTGATTCCCCATATCTGATTCCCGTACTCTGTTTCCCTGCCTCTGATTCCCCGCATCTGTTACCCCATATCTGATTCCCCGCCTCTGATTCTCCAACTCTGATTCTGCACATCTGATTCCCCGCCTCTGATTCCCCGCCTCTGATTCCCTGCCTCTGATTCCCCATCTCTGATTCCGCACATCTGATTCCCTGCCTCTGATTCCCCGCCTCTGATTCCCCGCCTCTGATTCCCTGCCTCTGATTCCCAACCTCTGATTCCCCACCTCTGATTCCCCATATCTGATTCCCCGCCTCTGTTTCCCCGCCTCTGATTCCCCGCCTCTGTTTCCCCATATCTGATTCCCCGCCTCTGATTCCCCAACACTGATTCCCCGCCTCTGATTCCCCAGCTCTGATTCCCCGCCTCTGATTCCCTGTGTTTGATTCCCTGCCTCTGATTCCCCGCCTCTGCTTCCCCATCTCTGATTCAGCGCCTTTGATTCGCCACCTCTGATTCCCCATATGTGATTCCCCGCCTCTGTTTCCCCGCCTCTGATTCCCCGCCTCTGATTCCCCATATCTCATTCCCAGCCTCTGATTCCCCATCTCTGATTCCCGGCCTCTGATTCCCTACCTCTGATTCCCGGCCTCTTATTCCCGGCATCTGATTCCCGGCCTCTGATTCCCGGCCTCTGATTCCCCGCTACTGATTCTGATTCCCTGCCTCTGATTCCCCATCTCTGATTCCGCACATCTGATTCCCTGCCTCTGATTTCCCACCTCTGATTACCCATATCTGATTCCCCGCCTCTGTTTCCCCGCCTCTGATTCCCCGCCTCTGTTTCCCCGCCTCTGATTCCCCGCCTCTGTTTCCCCATATCTAATTCCCCGCCTCTGATTCCCCAACTCTGATTCCCCGCTCTGATTCCCCAGCTCTGAATCCCCGCCTCTGATTCCCCGCATCTGATTCACTGCCTCTGAATCCCCACCTCTGATTCCCTGCCTCTGATTCACAACCTCTGATTCCCCTCCTCTGATTCCCCATATCTGATTCCCCGCCTCAGTTTCCCTGCCTCTGATTCCCCGCCTCTGTTTCCCCATATCTGATTCCCCGCCTCTGATACCCCAACTCTGATTCCCCGCCTCTGATTCCCCAGCTCTGATTCCCCGCCTCTGACTCCCCGCGTCTGATTCCCAGCCTCTGATTCCCCATGTCTGATTCCCCACCTCTGATTCCCCATATCTGATTCCCCACCTATGTTTCCCCGCCTCTGATTCCCCGCCTCAGATTCCCCATCTCTGATTCCCGGACTCTGATTCCCCACCTCTGATTCCCCATCTCTGATTCCGCTCATCCAATTCCCTGCCTCTGATTCCCCGCCTCTGATTCCCCACCTCTGATTTCCCATATCTGATTCCCCGCCTCTGTTTCCCCGCCTCTGATTCCCTGCATCTGTTTCCTCATATCTGATTCCCCTCGTCTGATTCCCCAACACTGATTCCCCGCCTCTGATTCCCCAGCTCTGATTCACCACCTCTGATTCCCCGCGTCTGATTCCCCGCCTCTAATTCCCCATCTCTGATTCCCTATCACTGATTCCCCAATTCTGATTCCCCGCCTTTGATTCACTGCCTCTGATTAACAACCACTGATTCCCGACCTCTGATTCCCCATATCTGATTCCCCGCCTCTGTTTCCCCGCCTCTTATTCCCCGCCTCTTATTCCCCGCCTCTGTTTCCCCATATCTGATTCCCGGCCTCTCATTCCCCAGCTCTGATTCCCCGCCTCTGATTCCCCATATCTGATTCCCCGCCGCTGATTCCCCAACTCTGATACCCCGCCTCTGATTCACCAGCTCTGATTCCCCGCCTCTGATTCCCCGCGTCTGATTCCCTGCCTCTGATTCCCCGCCTCTGATTCCCCATCTCTGATTCACCACCTCTGATCCCCCGCCTCTGATTCCCCATGTCTGATTCCCCGCCTCTGTTTCCCTGCCTCTGATTCCCCGCCTCTGATTCCCCATATCTGAATCCCCGCCTCTGATTCCCCAACTCTGATTCCCCGCCTGTGATTCGCCAGCTATGATTCCCGGCCTCTGATTCCCCGCGTCTGATTCCCTGCCTGTGATTCCCTGCCTCTGATTCCCCACCTCTGTTACCCCGCCTCTGATTCCCTGCCTCTGATTCCCCACTTCTGATTCCCCGCCTCTGATTCCCCACCTCTGTTTCCCCACCTCTGATTCCCCGCCTCTGTTTCCCCATATCTAATTCCCCGCCTCTGATTCCCCAACTCTGATTCCCCGCTCTGATTCCCCAGCTCTGATTTCCCGCCTCTGATTCCCCGCATCTGATTCCCTGCCTCTGAATCCCCACCTCTGATTCCCTGCCTCTGATTCCCAACCTCTGATTCCCCTCCTCTGATTCCCCATATCTGATTCCCCTCCTCTGTTTCCCTGCCTCTGATTCCCCGCATCTGTTACCCCATATCTGATTCCCCGCCTCTGATTCTCCAACTCTGATTCTGCACATCTGATTCCCCGCCTCTGATTCCCCGCCTCTGATTCCCTGCCTCTGATTCCCCATCTCTGATTCCGCACATCTGATTCCCTGCCTCTGATTCCCCGCCTCTGATTCCCCGCCTCTGATTCCCTGCCTCTGATTCCCAACCTCTGATTCCCCACCTCTGATTCCCCATATCTGATTCCCCGCCTCTGTTTCCCCGCCTCTGATTCCCCGCCTCTGTTTCCCCATATCTGATTCCCCGCCTCTGATTCCCCAACACTGATTCCCCGCCTCTGATTCCCCAGCTCTGATTCCCCGCCTCTGATTCCCTGTGTTTGATTCCCTGCCTCTGATTCCCCGCCTCTGCTTCCCCATCTCTGATTCAGCGCCTTTGATTCGCCACCTCTGATTCCCCATATGTGATTCCCCGCCTCTGTTTCCCCGCCTCTGATTCCCCGCCTCTGATTCCCCATATCTCATTCCCAGCCTCTGATTCCCCATCTCTGATTCCCGGCCTCTGATTCCCTACCTCTGATTCCCGGCCTCTTATTCCCGGCATCTGATTCCCGGCCTCTGATTCCCGGCCTCTGATTCCCCGCTACTGATTCTGATTCCCTGCCTCTGATTCCCCATCTCTGATTCCGCACATCTGATTCCCTGCCTCTGATTTCCCACCTCTGATTACCCATATCTGATTCCCCGCCTCTGTTTCCCCGCCTCTGATTCCCCGCCTCTGTTTCCCCGCCTCTGATTCCCCGCCTCTGTTTCCCCATATCTAATTCCCCGCCTCTGATTCCCCAACTCTGATTCCCCGCTCTGATTCCCCAGCTCTGAATCCCCGCCTCTGATTCCCCGCATCTGATTCACTGCCTCTGAATCCCCACCTCTGATTCCCTGCCTCTGATTCACAACCTCTGATTCCCCTCCTCTGATTCCCCATATCTGATTCCCCGCCTCAGTTTCCCTGCCTCTGATTCCCCGCCTCTGTTTCCCCATATCTGATTCCCCGCCTCTGATACCCCAACTCTGATTCCCCGCCTCTGATTCCCCAGCTCTGATTCCCCGCCTCTGACTCCCCGCGTCTGATTCCCAGCCTCTGATTCCCCATGTCTGATTCCCCACCTCTGATTCCCCATATCTGATTCCCCACCTATGTTTCCCCGCCTCTGATTCCCCGCCTCAGATTCCCCATCTCTGATTCCCGGACTCTGATTCCCCACCTCTGATTCCCCATCTCTGATTCCGCTCATCCAATTCCCTGCCTCTGATTCCCCGCCTCTGATTCCCCACCTCTGATTTCCCATATCTGATTCCCCGCCTCTGTTTCCCCGCCTCTGATTCCCTGCATCTGTTTCCTCATATCTGATTCCCCTCGTCTGATTCCCCAACACTGATTCCCCGCCTCTGATTCCCCAGCTCTGATTCACCACCTCTGATTCCCCGCGTCTGATTCCCCGCCTCTAATTCCCCATCTCTGATTCCCTATCACTGATTCCCCAATTCTGATTCCCCGCCTTTGATTCACTGCCTCTGATTAACAACCACTGATTCCCGACCTCTGATTCCCCATATCTGATTCCCCGCCTCTGTTTCCCCGCCTCTTATTCCCCGCCTCTTATTCCCCGCCTCTGTTTCCCCATATCTGATTCCCGGCCTCTCATTCCCCAGCTCTGATTCCCCGCCTCTGATTCCCCATATCTGATTCCCCGCCGCTGATTCCCCAACTCTGATACCCCGCCTCTGATTCACCAGCTCTGATTCCCCGCCTCTGATTCCCCGCGTCTGATTCCCTGCCTCTGATTCCCCGCCTCTGATTCCCCATCTCTGATTCACCACCTCTGATCCCCCGCCTCTGATTCCCCATGTCTGATTCCCCGCCTCTGTTTCCCTGCCTCTGATTCCCCGCCTCTGATTCCCCATATCTGAATCCCCGCCTCTGATTCCCCAACTCTGATTCCCCGCCTGTGATTCGCCAGCTATGATTCCCGGCCTCTGATTCCCCGCGTCTGATTCCCTGCCTGTGATTCCCTGCCTCTGATTCCCCACCTCTGTTACCCCGCCTCTGATTCCCTGCCTCTGATTCCCCACTTCTGATTCCCCGCCTCTGATTCCCCACCTCTGTTTCCCCACCTCTGATTCCCCGCCTCTGTTTCCCCATATCTAATTCCCCGCCTCTGATTCCCCAACTCTGATTCCCCGCTCTGATTCCCCAGCTCTGAATTCCCGCCTCTGATTCCCCACCTATGATTCCCCATATCTGATTCCCCGCCTCTGTTTCCCCAGCTCTGATTCCCCGCCTCTGATTCCCCATATCTGATTCCCCGCCGCTGATTCCCCAACTCTGATACCCCGCCTCTGATTCACCAGCTCTGATTCCCCGCCTCTGATTCCCCGCGTCTGATTCCCTGCCTCTGATTCCCCGCCTCTGATTCCCCATCTCTGATTCACCACCTCTGATCCCCCGCCTCTGATTCCCCATGTTTGATTGCCCGCCTCTGTTTCCCTGCCTCTGATTCCCCGCCTCTGATTCCCCATATCTGAATCCCCGCCTCTGATTCCCCAACTCTGATTCCCCGCCTGTGATTCGCCAGCTATGATTCCCGGCCTCTGATTCCCCGCGTCTGATTCCCTGCCTGTGATTCCCTGCCTCTGATTCCCCACCTCTGTTACCCCGCCTCTGATTCCCTGCCTCTGATTCCCCACTTCTGATTCCCCGCCTCTGATTCCCCACCTCTGTTTCCCCACCTCTGATTCCCCGCCTCTGTTTCCCCATATCTAATTCCCCGCCTCTGATTCCCCAACTCTGATTCCCCGCTCTGATTCCCCAGCTCTGAATTCCCGCCTCTGATTCCCCACCTATGATTCCCCATATCTGATTCCCCGCCTCTGTTTCCCCGCCTCTGATTCCCCGCCTCTGATTCCCCATATCTGATTCCCCACCTATGATTTCCCAACGCTGATTCCCCGCATCTGACTCCCCGCGTCTGATTCCCAGCCTCTGATTCCCCATGTCTGATTTCCTGCCTCTGATTCCCGACCTCTGATTCGCCATCTCTGATTCATCGCCTCTGATTCCCCGCATCTGATTACCCATCTCTGATTCCCTATCTCTGATTCCCCAATTCTGATTCCCCACCTTTGATTCCCTGCCTCTGATTCCCAACCTCTGATTCCCGACCTCTGATTCCCCATATCTGATACCCCGCCTCTGTTTCCCCGCCTCTTATTCACCGCCTCTGATTCCCCATATCTGATTCCCGGCCTCTCATTCCCCAGCTCTGATTCCCCGCCTCTGATTCCCCATATCTGTTTCCCAGCCGCTGATTCCCCAACTCTGATACCCCGCCTCTGATTCCCCAGCTCTGATTCCCCGCCTCTGATTCCCCGCGTCTGATTCCCTGCCTCTGATTCCCCGCCTCTGATTCCCCATCTCTGATTCACCACTTCTGATCCCCCGCCTCTGATTACCCATGTCTGATTCCCCGCCTCTGTTTCCCCGCCTCTGATTCCCCGCCTCTGATTCCCCATATCTGATTCCCCGCCTGTGATTACCCAACTCTGATTCCCCGCCTGTGATTCGCCAGCTATGATTCCCCGCCTCTGATTCCCCGTGTCTGATTCCCTGCCTGTGATTCCCTGCGTCTGATTCCCCACCTCTGTTACCCCGCCTCTGATTCCCCGCCTCTGATTCCCCATATCTGATTCCCTGCCTCTGATTTCCCACCTCTGATTACCCATGTCTGATTCCCCGCCTCTGTTTCCCCGCCTCTGAATCCCCGCCTCTGATTCCCCATATCTGATTCCCCGCCTGTGATTACCCAACTCTGATTCCCCGCCTGTGATTCGCCAGCTATGATTCCCCGCCTCTGATTCCCCGTGTCTGATTCCCTGCCTGTGATTCCCTGCGTCTGATTCCCCACCTCTGTTACCCCGCCTCTGATTCCCCGCCTCTGATTCCCCATATCTGATTCCCCTCCTCTGATTCCCCAACTCTGATTCCCTGCCTCTGATTCCCCAATTCTGATTCCCTGCCTCTGATTCCCCGCATCTGATTCCCCGCCTCTGATTCCCCATCTCTGATTCACCGCCTTTGATTCGCCACCTCTGATTCCCCATCTCTGATTCCCGGACTAAGATTCCCCACCTCTGATTCCCGGCCTCTTATTCCCGGCATCAGATTCCCGGCCTCTGATTCCCAGCCTCTGATTCCCCGCTTCTGATTCTGATTCCCTGCCTCTGATTCCCCATCTCTGATTCCACACATCTGATTCCCTGCCTCTGATTCCCCACTTCTGATTCCCCGCCTCTGATTCCCCACCTCTGTTTCCCCACCTCTGATTCCCCGCCTCTGTTTCCCCATATCTAATTCCCCGCCTCTGATTCCCCAACTCTGATTCCCCGCTCTGATTCCCCAGCTCTGATTTCCCGCCTCTGATTCCCCGCATCTGATTCCCTGCCTCTGAATCCCCACCTCTGATTCCCTGCCTCTGATTCCCAACCTCTGATTCCCCTCCTCTGATTCCCCATATCTGATTCCCCTCCTCTGTTTCCCTGCCTCTGATTCCCCGCATCTGTTACCCCATATCTGATTCCCCGCCTCTGATTCTCCAACTCTGATTCTGCACATCTGATTCCCCGCCTCTGATTCCCCGCCTCTGATTCCCTGCCTCTGATTCCCCATCTCTGATTCCGCACATCTGATTCCCTGCCTCTGATTCCCCGCCTCTGATTCCCCGCCTCTGATTCCCTGCCTCTGATTCCCAACCTCTGATTCCCCACCTCTGATTCCCCATATCTGATTCCCCGCCTCTGTTTCCCCGCCTCTGATTCCCCGCCTCTGTTTCCCCATATCTGATTCCCCGCCTCTGATTCCCCAACACTGATTCCCCGCCTCTGATTCCCCAGCTCTGATTCCCCGCCTCTGATTCCCTGTGTTTGATTCCCTGCCTCTGATTCCCCGCCTCTGCTTCCCCATCTCTGATTCAGCGCCTTTGATTCGCCACCTCTGATTCCCCATATGTGATTCCCCGCCTCTGTTTCCCCGCCTCTGATTCCCCGCCTCTGATTCCCCATATCTCATTCCCAGCCTCTGATTCCCCATCTCTGATTCCCGGCCTCTGATTCCCTACCTCTGATTCCCGGCCTCTTATTCCCGGCATCTGATTCCCGGCCTCTGATTCCCGGCCTCTGATTCCCCGCTACTGATTCTGATTCCCTGCCTCTGATTCCCCATCTCTGATTCCGCACATCTGATTCCCTGCCTCTGATTTCCCACCTCTGATTACCCATATCTGATTCCCCGCCTCTGTTTCCCCGCCTCTGATTCCCCGCCTCTGTTTCCCCGCCTCTGATTCCCCGCCTCTGTTTCCCCATATCTAATTCCCCGCCTCTGATTCCCCAACTCTGATTCCCCGCTCTGATTCCCCAGCTCTGAATCCCCGCCTCTGATTCCCCGCATCTGATTCACTGCCTCTGAATCCCCACCTCTGATTCCCTGCCTCTGATTCACAACCTCTGATTCCCCTCCTCTGATTCCCCATATCTGATTCCCCGCCTCAGTTTCCCTGCCTCTGATTCCCCGCCTCTGTTTCCCCATATCTGATTCCCCGCCTCTGATACCCCAACTCTGATTCCCCGCCTCTGATTCCCCAGCTCTGATTCCCCGCCTCTGACTCCCCGCGTCTGATTCCCAGCCTCTGATTCCCCATGTCTGATTCCCCACCTCTGATTCCCCATATCTGATTCCCCACCTATGTTTCCCCGCCTCTGATTCCCCGCCTCAGATTCCCCATCTCTGATTCCCGGACTCTGATTCCCCACCTCTGATTCCCCATCTCTGATTCCGCTCATCCAATTCCCTGCCTCTGATTCCCCGCCTCTGATTCCCCACCTCTGATTTCCCATATCTGATTCCCCGCCTCTGTTTCCCCGCCTCTGATTCCCTGCATCTGTTTCCTCATATCTGATTCCCCTCGTCTGATTCCCCAACACTGATTCCCCGCCTCTGATTCCCCAGCTCTGATTCACCACCTCTGATTCCCCGCGTCTGATTCCCCGCCTCTAATTCCCCATCTCTGATTCCCTATCACTGATTCCCCAATTCTGATTCCCCGCCTTTGATTCACTGCCTCTGATTAACAACCACTGATTCCCGACCTCTGATTCCCCATATCTGATTCCCCGCCTCTGTTTCCCCGCCTCTTATTCCCCGCCTCTTATTCCCCGCCTCTGTTTCCCCATATCTGATTCCCGGCCTCTCATTCCCCAGCTCTGATTCCCCGCCTCTGATTCCCCATATCTGATTCCCCGCCGCTGATTCCCCAACTCTGATACCCCGCCTCTGATTCACCAGCTCTGATTCCCCGCCTCTGATTCCCCGCGTCTGATTCCCTGCCTCTGATTCCCCGCCTCTGATTCCCCATCTCTGATTCACCACCTCTGATCCCCCGCCTCTGATTCCCCATGTCTGATTCCCCGCCTCTGTTTCCCTGCCTCTGATTCCCCGCCTCTGATTCCCCATATCTGAATCCCCGCCTCTGATTCCCCAACTCTGATTCCCCGCCTGTGATTCGCCAGCTATGATTCCCGGCCTCTGATTCCCCGCGTCTGATTCCCTGCCTGTGATTCCCTGCCTCTGATTCCCCACCTCTGTTACCCCGCCTCTGATTCCCTGCCTCTGATTCCCCACTTCTGATTCCCCGCCTCTGATTCCCCACCTCTGTTTCCCCACCTCTGATTCCCCGCCTCTGTTTCCCCATATCTAATTCCCCGCCTCTGATTCCCCAACTCTGATTCCCCGCTCTGATTCCCCAGCTCTGAATTCCCGCCTCTGATTCCCCACCTATGATTCCCCATATCTGATTCCCCGCCTCTGTTTCCCCAGCTCTGATTCCCCGCCTCTGATTCCCCATATCTGATTCCCCGCCGCTGATTCCCCAACTCTGATACCCCGCCTCTGATTCACCAGCTCTGATTCCCCGCCTCTGATTCCCCGCGTCTGATTCCCTGCCTCTGATTCCCCGCCTCTGATTCCCCATCTCTGATTCACCACCTCTGATCCCCCGCCTCTGATTCCCCATGTTTGATTGCCCGCCTCTGTTTCCCTGCCTCTGATTCCCCGCCTCTGATTCCCCATATCTGAATCCCCGCCTCTGATTCCCCAACTCTGATTCCCCGCCTGTGATTCGCCAGCTATGATTCCCGGCCTCTGATTCCCCGCGTCTGATTCCCTGCCTGTGATTCCCTGCCTCTGATTCCCCACCTCTGTTACCCCGCCTCTGATTCCCTGCCTCTGATTCCCCACTTCTGATTCCCCGCCTCTGATTCCCCACCTCTGTTTCCCCACCTCTGATTCCCCGCCTCTGTTTCCCCATATCTAATTCCCCGCCTCTGATTCCCCAACTCTGATTCCCCGCTCTGATTCCCCAGCTCTGAATTCCCGCCTCTGATTCCCCACCTATGATTCCCCATATCTGATTCCCCGCCTCTGTTTCCCCGCCTCTGATTCCCCGCCTCTGATTCCCCATATCTGATTCCCCACCTATGATTTCCCAACGCTGATTCCCCGCATCTGACTCCCCGCGTCTGATTCCCAGCCTCTGATTCCCCATGTCTGATTTCCTGCCTCTGATTCCCGACCTCTGATTCGCCATCTCTGATTCATCGCCTCTGATTCCCCGCATCTGATTACCCATCTCTGATTCCCTATCTCTGATTCCCCAATTCTGATTCCCCACCTTTGATTCCCTGCCTCTGATTCCCAACCTCTGATTCCCGACCTCTGATTCCCCATATCTGATACCCCGCCTCTGTTTCCCCGCCTCTTATTCACCGCCTCTGATTCCCCATATCTGATTCCCGGCCTCTCATTCCCCAGCTCTGATTCCCCGCCTCTGATTCCCCATATCTGTTTCCCAGCCGCTGATTCCCCAACTCTGATACCCCGCCTCTGATTCCCCAGCTCTGATTCCCCGCCTCTGATTCCCCGCGTCTGATTCCCTGCCTCTGATTCCCCGCCTCTGATTCCCCATCTCTGATTCACCACTTCTGATCCCCCGCCTCTGATTACCCATGTCTGATTCCCCGCCTCTGTTTCCCCGCCTCTGATTCCCCGCCTCTGATTCCCCATATCTGATTCCCCGCCTGTGATTACCCAACTCTGATTCCCCGCCTGTGATTCGCCAGCTATGATTCCCCGCCTCTGATTCCCCGTGTCTGATTCCCTGCCTGTGATTCCCTGCGTCTGATTCCCCACCTCTGTTACCCCGCCTCTGATTCCCCGCCTCTGATTCCCCATATCTGATTCCCCTCCTCTGATTCCCCAACTCTGATTCCCTGCCTCTGATTCCCCAATTCTGATTCCCTGCCTCTGATTCCCCGCATCTGATTCCCCGCCTCTGATTCCCCATCTCTGATTCACCGCCTTTGATTCGCCACCTCTGATTCCCCATCTCTGATTCCCGGACTAAGATTCCCCACCTCTGATTCCCGGCCTCTTATTCCCGGCATCAGATTCCCGGCCTCTGATACCCAGCCTCTGATTCCCCGCTTCTGATTCTGATTCCCTGCCTCTGATTCCCCATCTCTGATTCCACACATCTGATTCCCTGCCTCTGATTCCCCACTTCTGATTCCCCGCCTCTGATTCCCCACCTCTGTTTCCCTACCTCTGATTCCCCGCCTCTGTTTCCCCATATCTAATTCCCCGCCTCTGATTCCCCAACTCTGATTCCCCGCTCTGATTCCCCAGCTCTGATTTCCCGCCTCTGATTCCCCGCATCTGATTCCCTGCCTCTGAATCCCCACCTCTGATTCCCTGCCTCTGATTCCCAACCTCTGATTCCCCTCCTCTGATTCCCCATATCTGATTCCCCTCCTCTGTTTCCCTGCCTCTGATTCCCCGCATCTGTTACCCCATATCTGATTCCCCGCCTCTGATTCCCCAACTCTGATTCTGCACATCTGATTCCCTGCCTCTTTTTCCCCACCTCTGATTCCCGGCCTCTGATTATCGGCCTCTTTTTCCCGGCCTCTCATTCCCGGCCTCTCATTCCCCGCCTCTGATACCCGGCCTCTGATTCCCCGCCTCTGATTCCCCGCCTCTGATTCCCTGCCTCTGATTCCCCATCTCTGATTCCGCACATCTGATTCCCTGCCTCTGATTCCCCGCCTCTGATTCCCCGCCTCTGATTCCCTGCCTCTGATTCCCAACCTCTGATTCCCCACCTCTGATTCCCCATATCTGATTCCCCGCCTCTGTTTCCCCGCCTCTGATTCCCCGCCTCTGTTTCCCCATATCTGATTCCCCGCCTCTGATTCCCCAACACTGATTCCCCGCCTCTGATTCCCCAGCTCTGATTCCCCGCCTCTGATTCCCTGTGTTTGATTCCCTGCCTCTGATTCCCCGCCTCTGCTTCCCCATCTCTGATTCAGCGCCTTTGATTCGCCACCTCTGATTCCCCATATGTGATTCCCCGCCTCTGTTTCCCCGCCTCTGATTCCCCGCCTCTGATTCCCCATATCTCATTCCCAGCCTCTGATTCCCCATCTCTGATTCCCGGACTCTGATTCCCTACCTCTGATTCCCGGCCTCTTATTCCCGGCATCTGATTCCCGGCCTCTGATTCCCGGCCTCTGATTCCCCGCTACTGATTCTGATTCCCTGCCTCTGATTCCCCATCTCTGATTCCGCACATCTGATTCCCTGCCTCTGATTTCCCACCTCTGATTACCCATATCTGATTCCCCGCCTCTGTTTCCCCGCGTCTGATTCCCCGCCTCTGTTTCCCCGCCTCTGATTCCCCGCCTCTGTTTCCCCATATCTAATTCCCCGCCTCTGATTCCCCAACTCTGATTCCCCGCTCTGATTCCCCAGCTCTGAATCCCCGCCTCTGATTCCCCGCATCTGATTCACTGCCTCTGAATCCCCACCTCTGATTCCCTGCCTCTGATTCACAACCTCTGATTCCCCTCCTCTGATTCCCCATATCTGATTCCCCGCCTCCGTTTCCCTGCCTCTGATTCCCCGCCTCTGTTTCCCCATATCTGATTCCCTGCCTCTGATACCCCAACTCTGATTCCCCGCCTCTGATTCCCCAGCTCTGATTCCCCGCCTCTGACTCCCCGCGTCTGATTCCCAGCCTCTGATTCCCCATGTCTGATTTCCTGCCTATGATTCCCCGCCTCTGATTCGCCAGCTCTGATTCATCGCCTCTGATTCCCCACCTCTGATTCCCCATATCTGATTCCCCACCTATGTTTCCCCGCCTCTGATTCCCCGCCTGTGATTCGCCAGCTATGATTCCCGGCCTCTGATTCCCCGCGTCTGATTCCCTGCCTGTGATTCCCTGCCTCTGATTCCCCACCTCTGTTACCCCGCCTCTGATTCCCTGCCTCTGATTCCCCACTTCTGATTCCCCGCCTCTGATTCCCCACCTCTGTTTCCCCACCTCTGATTCCCCGCCTCTGTTTCCCCATATCTAATTCCCCGCCTCTGATTCCCCAACTCTGATTCCCCGCTCTGATTCCCCAGCTCTGAATTCCCGCCTCTGATTCCCCACCTATGATTCCCCATATCTGATTCCCCGCCTCTGTTTCCCCGCCTCTGATTCCCCGCCTCTGATTCCCCATATCTGATTCCCCACCTATGATTTCCCAACGCTGATTCCCCGCATCTGACTCCCCGCGTCTGATTCCCAGCCTCTGATTCCCCATGTCTGATTTCCTGCCTCTGATTCCCGACCTCTGATTCGCCATCTCTGATTCATCGCCTCTGATTCCCCGCATCTGATTACCCATCTCTGATTCCCTATCTCTGATTCCCCAATTCTGATTCCCCACCTTTGATTCCCTGCCTCTGATTCCCAACCTCTGATTCCCGACCTCTGATTCCCCATATCTGATACCCCGCCTCTGTTTCCCCGCCTCTTATTCACCGCCTCTGATTCCCCATATCTGATTCCCGGCCTCTCATTCCCCAGCTCTGATTCCCCGCCTCTGATTCCCCATATCTGTTTCCCAGCCGCTGATTCCCCAACTCTGATACCCCGCCTCTGATTCCCCAGCTCTGATTCCCCGCCTCTGATTCCCCGCGTCTGATTCCCTGCCTCTGATTCCCCGCCTCTGATTCCCCATCTCTGATTCACCACTTCTGATCCCCCGCCTCTGATTACCCATGTCTGATTCCCCGCCTCTGTTTCCCCGCCTCTGATTCCCCGCCTCTGATTCCCCATATCTGATTCCCCGCCTGTGATTACCCAACTCTGATTCCCCGCCTGTAATTCGCCAGCTATGATTCCCCGCCTCTGATTCCCCGTGTCTGATTCCCTGCCTGTGATTCCCTGCGTCTGATTCCCCACCTCTGTTACCCCGCCTCTGATTCCCCGCCTCTGATTCCCCATATCTGATTCCCCTCCTCTGATTCCCCAACTCTGATTCCCTGCCTCTGATTCCCCAATTCTGATTCCCTGCCTCTGATTCCCCGCATCTGATTCCCCGCCTCTGATTCCCCATCTCTGATTCACCGCCTTTGATTCGCCACCTCTGATTCCCCATCTCTGATTCCCGGACTAAGATTCCCCACCTCTGATTCCCGGCCTCTTATTCCCGGCATCAGATTCCCGGCCTCTGATACCCAGCCTCTGATTCCCCGCTTCTGATTCTGATTCCCTGCCTCTGATTCCCCATCTCTGATTCCACACATCTGATTCCCTGCCTCTGATTCCCCACTTCTGATTCCCCGCCTCTGATTCCCCACCTCTGTTTCCCTACCTCTGATTCCCCGCCTCTGTTTCCCCATATCTAATTCCCCGCCTCTGATTCCCCAACTCTGATTCCCCGCTCTGATTCCCCAGCTCTGATTTCCCGCCTCTGATTCCCCGCATCTGATTCCCTGCCTCTGAATCCCCACCTCTGATTCCCTGCCTCTGATTCCCAACCTCTGATTCCCCTCCTCTGATTCCCCATATCTGATTCCCCTCCTCTGTTTCCCTGCCTCTGATTCCCCGCATCTGTTACCCCATATCTGATTCCCCGCCTCTGATTCCCCAACTCTGATTCTGCACATCTGATTCCCTGCCTCTTTTTCCCCACCTCTGATTCCCGGCCTCTGATTATCGGCCTCTTTTTCCCGGCCTCTCATTCCCGGCCTCTCATTCCCCGCCTCTGATTCCCGGCCTCTGATTCCCCGCCTCTGATTCCCCGCCTCTGATTCCCTGCCTCTGATTCCCCATCTCTGATTCCGCACATCTGATTCCCTGCCTCTGATTCCCCGCCTCTGATTCCCCGCCTCTGATTCCCTGCCTCTGATTCCCAACCTCTGATTCCCCACCTCTGATTCCCCATATCTGATTCCCCGCCTCTGTTTCCCCGCCTCTGATTCCCCGCCTCTGTTTCCCCATATCTGATTCCCCGCCTCTGATTCCCCAACACTGATTCCCCGCCTCTGATTCCCCAGCTCTGATTCCCCGCCTCTGATTCCCTGTGTTTGATTCCCTGCCTCTGATTCCCCGCCTCTGCTTCCCCATCTCTGATTCAGCGCCTTTGATTCGCCACCTCTGATTCCCCATATGTGATTCCCCGCCTCTGTTTCCCCGCCTCTGATTCCCCGCCTCTGATTCCCCATATCTCATTCCCAGCCTCTGATTCCCCATCTCTGATTCCCGGACTCTGATTCCCTACCTCTGATTCCCGGCCTCTTATTCCCGGCATCTGATTCCCGGCCTCTGATTCCCGGCCTCTGATTCCCCGCTACTGATTCTGATTCCCTGCCTCTGATTCCCCATCTCTGATTCCGCACATCTGATTCCCTGCCTCTGATTTCCCACCTCTGATGACCCATATCTGATTCCCCGCCTCTGTTTCCCCGCGTCTGATTCCCCGCCTCTGTTTCCCCGCCTCTGATTCCCCGCCTCTGTTTCCCCATATCTAATTCCCCGCCTCTGATTCCCCAACTCTGATTCCCCGCTCTGATTCCCCAGCTCTGAATCCCCGCCTCTGATTCCCCGCATCTGATTCACTGCCTCTGAATCCCCACCTCTGATTCCCTGCCTCTGATTCACAACCTCTGATTCCCCTCCTCTGATTCCCCATATCTGATTCCCCGCCTCCGTTTCCCTGCCTCTGATTCCCCGCCTCTGTTTCCCCATATCTGATTCCCTGCCTCTGATACCCCAACTCTGATTCCCCGCCTCTGATTCCCCAGCTCTGATTCCCCGCCTCTGACTCCCCGCGTCTGATTCCCAGCCTCTGATTCCCCATGTCTGATTTCCTGCCTATGATTCCCCGCCTCTGATTCGCCAGCTCTGATTCATCGCCTCTGATTCCCCTCCTCTGATTCCCCATATCTGATTCCCCACCTATGTTTCCCCGCCTCTGATTCCCCGCCTCAGATTCCCGGACTCTGATTCCCCACCTCTGATTCCACATCTCTGATTCCGCTCATCCAATTCCCTGCCTCTGATTCCCCGCCTCTGATTCCCCACCTCTGATTTCCCATATCTGATTCCCCGCCTCTGTTTCCCCGCCTCTGATTCCCTGCATCTGTTTCCTCATATCTGATTCCCCTCCTCTGATTCCCCAACACTGATTCCCCGCCTCTGATTCCCCAGCTCTGATTCACCACCTCTGATTCCCCGCGTCTGATTCCCCGCCTCTAATTCCCCATCTCTGATTCCCTATCACTGATTCCCCAATTCTGATTCCCCGCCTTTGATTCACTGCCTCTGATTAACAACCACTGATTCCCGACCTCTGATTCCCCATATCTGATTCCCCGCCTCTGTTTCCCCGCCTCTTATTCCCCGCCTCTTATTCCCCGCCTCTGTTTCCCCATATCTGATTCCCGGCCTCTCATTCCCCAGCTCTGATTCCCCGCCTCTGATTCCCCATATCTGATTCCCCGCCGCTGATTCCCCAACTCTGATACCCCGCCTCTGATTCACCAGCTCTGATTCCCCGCCTCTGATTCCCCGCGTCTGATTCCCTGCCTCTGATTCCCCGCCTCTGATTCCCCATCTCTGATTCACCACCTCTGATCCCCCGCCTCTGATTCCCCATGTCTGATTCCCCGCCTCTGTTTCCCTGCCTCTGATTCCCCGCCTCTGATTCCCCATATCTGAATCCCCGCCTCTGATTCCCCAACTCTGATTCCCCGCCTGTGATTCGCCAGCTATGATTCCCGGCCTCTGATTCCCCGCGTCTGATTCCCTGCCTGTGATTCCCTGCCTCTGATTCCCCACCTCCGTTACCCCGCCTCTGATTCCCTGCCTCTGATTCCCCACTTCTGATTCCCCGCCTCTGATTCCCCACCTCTGTTTCCCCACCTCTGATTCCCCGCCTCTGTTTCCCCATATCTAATTCCCCGCCTCTGATTCCCCAACTCTGATTCCCCGCTCTGATTCCCCAGCTCTGAATTCCCGCCTCTGATTCCCCACCTATGATTCCCCATATCTGATTCCCAGCCTCTGTTTCCCCGCCTCTGATTCCCCGCCTCTGATTCCCCATATCTGATTCCCCACCTATGATTTCCCAACGCTGATTCCCCGCCTCTGATTCGCTAGCTATGATTCCCCGCCTCTGATTCCCCGCGTCTGAATCCCTGCCTCTGATTCCCCGCCTCTGATTCCCAATATCTGATTCCCCGCCTCCGTTTCCCTGCCTCTGATTCCCCGCCTCTGTTTCCCCATATCTGATACTCCGCCTCTGATTCCCCAACTCTGATTCCCCGCCTCTGATTCCCCAGCTCTGATTCCCCGCATCTGACTCCCCGCGTCTGATTCCCAGCCTCTGATTCCCCATGTCTGATTTCCTGCCTCTGATTCCCCACCTCTGATTCGCCATCTCTGATTCATCGCCTCTGATTCCCCACCTCTGATTACCCATATCTGATTCCCCACCTATGTTTCCCCGCCTCTGATTCCCCGCCTCTGATTCCCCATCTCTGATTCCCGGACTCCGATTCCCCACCTCTGATTCCCCATCTCTGATTCTGCACATCCGATTCCCTGCCTCTGATTCCCCGCCTCTGATGCCCCGCCTCTGATTCCATGCCTCTGATTCCCAACCTCTGATTCCCCACCTCTGATTCCCCATATCTGATTCCCTGCCTCTGTTTCCCCGCCTCTGATTCCCTGCCCCTGTTTCCTCATATCTGATTCCCAGCCTCTGATTCCCCAACACTGATTTCCCACCTCTGATTCCACAGCTCTGATTCACCACCTCTAATTCCCCGCCTTTGATTCCCTGCCTCTGATTCCCAACCTCTGATTCCCGACCTCTGATTCCCCATATCTGATACCCCGCCTCTGTTTCCCCGCCGCTTATTCCCCGCCTCTGTTTCCCCATATCTGATTCCCTGCCTTTCATTCCCCAGCTCTGATTCCCCGCCTCTGACTCCCCGCGTCTGATTCCCAGCCTCTGATTCCCCATGTCTGATTTCCTGCCTCTGATTCCCCGCCTCTGATTTGCATCTCTGATTCATCGCCTCTGATTCCCCACCTCTGATTCCCCATATCTGATTCCCCACCTATGTTTCCCCGCCTCTGATTCCCCGCCTCTGATTCCCCATCTCTGATTCCCTGACTCTGATTCTCCACCTCTGATTCCCCATCTCTGATTCCGCACATCCGATTCCCTACCTCTGATTCCCCGCCTCTGATGCCCCGCCTCTGATTCCATGCCTCTGATTCCCAACCTCTGATTCCCCACCTCTGATTCCCCATATCTGATTCCCCGCCTCTGTTTCCCCGCCTCTGATTCCCTGTCCCTGTTTCCTCATATCTGATTCCCCGCCTCTGATTCCCCAACACTGATTTCCCGCCTCTGATTCCCCAGCTCTGATTGCCTATCTCAGATTCCCCAATTCTGATTCCCCGCCTTTGATTCCCTGCCTCTGATTCCCAACCTCTGATTCCCGACCTCTGATTCCTCATATCTGATTCCCCGCCTCTGTTTCCCCCCCTCTTATTCCCCGCCTCTGTTTCCCCACCGCTTATTCACCGCCTCTGTTTCCCCATATCTGATTCCCTGCCTTTCATTCCCCAGCTCTGATTCCCCGCCTCTGACTCCCCGCGTCTGATTCCCAGCCTCTGATTCCCCATGTCTGACTTCCTGCCTCTGATTCCCCGCCTCGATTCGCCATCTCTGATTCATCGCCTCTGATTCCCCACCTCTGATTCCCCATATCTGATTCCCCACCTATGTTTCCCCGCCTCTGATTCCCCGCCTCTGATTCCCCATCTCTGATTCCCGAACTCTGATTCCCCACCTCTGATTCCCTGCCTCTGATTCCCAACCTCTGATTCCCCTCCTCTGATTCCCCATATCTGATTCCCCGCCTCCGTTTCCCTGCCTCTGATTCCCCGCCTCTGTTTCCCCATATCTGATTCCCCGCCTCTGATACCCCAACTCTGATTCCCCGCCTCTGATTCCCCAGCTCTGATTCCCCGCCTCTGACTCCCCGCGTCTGATTCCCAGCCTCTGATTCCCCATGTCTGATTTCCTGCCTCTGATTCCCCGCCTCTGATTCCCCGCCTCTGATTCCCCATCTCTGATTCCCGGACTCTGATTCCCCACCTCTGATTCCCCATCTCTGATTCCGCACATCCGATTCCCTGCCTCTGATTCCCCGCCTCTGATGCCCCGCCTCTGATTCCATGCCTCTGATTCCCAACCTCTGATTCCCCACCTCTGATTCCCCATATCTGATTCCCCGCCTCTGTTTCCCCGCCTCTGATTCCCTGCCTCTGTTTCCTCATACCTGATTCCTCGCCTCTGATTCCCCAACACTGATTCCCCGCCTCTGATTCCCCAGCTCTGATTCACCACCTCTGATTCCCCGCGTCTGATTCCCCGCATCTGATTACCCATCTCTGATTCCCTATCTCTGATTCCCCAATTCTGATTCCCCACCTTTGATTCCCTGCATCTGATTCCCAACCTCTGATTCCCGACCTCTGATTCCCCATATCTGATACCCCGCCTCTGTTTCCCCGCCTCTTATTCACCGCCTCTGATTCCCCATATCTGATTCCCGGCCTCTCATTACCCAGCTCTGATTCCCCGCCTCTGATTCCCCATATCTGATTCCCCGCCGCTGATTCCCCAACTCTGATACCCCGCCTCTGATTCCCCAGCTCTGATTCCCTGCCTCTGATTCCCCGCGTCTGATTCCCTGCCTCTGATTCCCCGCCTCTGATTCCCCATCTCTGATTCACCACTTCTGATCCCCCGCCTCTGATTACCCATGTCTGATTCCCCGCCTCTGTTTCCCCGCCTCTGAATCCCCGCCTCTGATTCCCCATATCTGATTCCCCGCCTCTGATTACCCAACTCTGATTCCCCGCCTGTGATTCGCCAGCTATGATTCCCCGCCTCTGATTCCCCGCGTCTGATTCCCTGCCTGTGATTCCCTGCGTCTGATTCCCCACCTCTGTTACCCCGCCTCTGATTCCCCGCCTCTGATTCCCCATATCTGATTCCCCTCCTCTGATTCCCCAACTCTGATTCCCTGCCTCTGATTCCCCAATTCTGATTCCCTGCCTCTGATACCCCGCATCTGATTCCCTGCCTCTGAATCCCCACCTCTGATTCCCTGCCTCTGATTCCCAACCTCTGATTCCCCTCCTCTGATTCCCCATATCTGATTCCCCGCCTCCATTTCCCTGCCTCTGATTCCCCGCCTCTGATTCCCCATCTCTGATTCCCGGACTCCGATTCCCCACCTCTGATTCCCCATCTCTGATTCTGCACATCCGATTCCCTGCCTCTGATTCCCCGCCTCTGATGCCCCGCCTCTGATTCCATGCCTCTGATTCCCAACCTCTGATTCCCCACCTCTGATTCCCCATATCTGATTCCCTGCCTCTGTTTCCCCGCCTCTGATTCCCTGCCCCTGTTTCCTCATATCTGATTCCCAGCCTCTGATTCCCCAACACTGATTTCCCACCTCTGATTCCACAGCTCTGATTCACCACCTCTAATTCCCCGCCTTTGATTCCCTGCCTCTGATTCCCAACCTCTGATTCCCGACCTCTGATTCCCCATATCTGATACCCCGCCTCTGTTTCCCCGCCGCTTATTCCCCGCCTCTGTTTCCCCATATCTGATTCCCTGCCTTTCATTCCCCAGCTCTGATTCCCCGCCTCTGACTCCCCGCGTCTGATTCCCAGCCTCTGATTCCCCATGTCTGATTTCCTGCCTCTGATTCCCCGCCTCTGATTTGCATCTCTGATTCATCGCCTCTGATTCCCCACCTCTGATTCCCCATATCTGATTCCCCACCTATGTTTCCCCGCCTCTGATTCCCCGCCTCTGATTCCCCATCTCTGATTCCCTGACTCTGATTCTCCACCTCTGATTCCCCATCTCTGATTCCGCACATCCGATTCCCTGCCTCTGATTCCCCGCCTCTGATGCCCCGCCTCTGATTCCATGCCTCTGATTCCCAACCTCTGATTCCCCACCTCTGATTCCCCATATCTGATTCCCCGCCTCTGTTTCCCCGCCTCTGATTCCCTGTCCCAGTTTCCTCATATCTGATTCCCCGCCTCTGATTCCCCAACACTGATTTCCCGCCTCTGATTCCCCAGCTCTGATTGCCTATCTCAGATTCCCCAATTCTGATTCCCCGCCTTTGATTCCCTGCCTCTGATTCCCAACCTCTGATTCCCGACCTCTGATTCCTCATATCTGATTCCCCGCCTCTGTTTCCCCGCCTCTTATTCCCCGCCTCTGTTTCCCCACCGCTTATTCACCGCCTCTGTTTCCCCATATCTGATTCCCTGCCTTTCATTCCCCAGCTCTGATTCCCCGCCTCTGACTCCCCGCGTCTGATTCCCAGCCTCTGATTCCCCATGTCTGACTTCCTGCCTCTGATTCCCCGCCTCGATTCGCCATCTCTGATTCATCGCCTCTGATTCCCCACCTCTGATTCCCCATATCTGATTCCCCACCTATGTTTCCCCGCCTCTGATTCCCCGCCTCTGATTCCCCATCTCTGATTCCCGAACTCTGATTCCCCACCACTGATTCCCTGCCTCTGATTCCCAACCTCTGATTCCCCTCCTCTGATTCCCCATATCTGATTCCCCGCCTCCGTTTCCCTGCCTCTGATTCCCCGCCTCTGTTTCCCCATATCTGATTCCCCGCCTCTGATACCCCAACTCTGATTCCCCGCCTCTGATTCCCCAGCTCTGATTCCCCGCCTCTGACTCCCCGCGTCTGATTCCCAGCCTCTGATTCCCCATGTCTGATTTCCTGCCTCTGATTCCCCGCCTCTGATTCCCCGCCTCTGATTCCCCATCTCTGATTCCCGGACTCTGATTCCCCACCTCTGATTCCCCATCTCTGATTCCGCACATCCGATTCCCTGCCTCTGATTCCCCGCCTCTGATGCCCCGCCTCTGATTCCATGCCTCTGATTCCCAACCTCTGATTCCCCACCTCTGATTCCCCATATCTGATTCCCCGCCTCTGTTTCCCCGCCTCTGATTCCCTGCCTCTGTTTCCTCATACCTGATTCCTCGCCTCTGATTCCCCAACACTGATTCCCCGCCTCTGATTCCCCAGCTCTGATTCACCACCTCTGATTCCCCGCGTCTGATTCCCCGCATCTGATTACCCATCTCTGATTCCCTATCTCTGATTCCCCAATTCTGATTCCCCACCTTTGATTCCCTGCCTCTGATTCCCAACCTCTGATTCCTGACCTCTGATTCCCCATATCTGATACCCCGCCTCTGTTTCCCCGCCTCTTATTCACCGCCTCTGATTCCCCATATCTGATTCCCGGCCTCTCATTCCCCAGCTCTGATTCCCCGCCTCTGATTCCCCATATCTGATTCCCCGCCGCTGATTCCCCAACTCTGATACCCCGCCTCTGATTCCCCAGCTCTGATTCCCTGCCTCTGATTCCCCGCGTCTGATTCCCTGCCTCTGATTCCCCGCCTCTGATTCCCCATCTCTGATTCACCACTTCTGATCCCCCGCCTCTGATTACCCATGTCTGATTCCCCGCCTCTCTTTCCCCGCCTCTGAATCCCCGCCTCTGATTCCCCATATCTGATTCCCCGCCTCTGATTACCCAACTCTGATTCCCCGCCTGTGATTCGCCAGCTATGATTCCCCGCCTCTGATTCCCCGCGTCTGATTCCCTGCCTGTGATTCCCTGCGTCTGATTCCCCACCTCTGTTACCCCGCCTCTGATTCCCCGCCTCTGATTCCCCATATCTGATTCCCCTCCTCTGATTCCCCAACTCTGATTCCCTGCCTCTGATTCCCCAATTCTGATTCCCTGCCTCTGATACCCCGCATCTGATTCCCTGCCTCTGAATCCCCACCTCTGATTCCCTGCCTCTGATTCCCAACCTCTGATTCCCCTCCTCTGATTCCCCATATCTGATTCCCCGCCTCCATTTCCCTGCCTCTGATTCCCCGCCTCTGTTACCCCATATCTGATTCCCCGCCTCTGATACCCCAACTCTGATTCTGCACATCTGATTCCCTGCCTCTTATTCCCCACCTCTAATTCCCGGCCTCTGATTCCCGTCCTCTGATTCCCCACCTCTGATTCTCCATATCTGATTCCCCGCCTCTGTTTCCCCGCCTCTGATTCCCCTCCTCTGTTTCCCCATATCTGATTCCCCGCCTCTGATTCCCCGCGTCTGATTCCCCGCCTCTGATTCCTCATCTCTGATTCCCTATCTCTGATTCCCCAATTCTGATTCCCCGCCTTTGATTCCCTGCCTCTGATTCCCAACCTCTGATTCCCCACCTCTGATTCCCCATATCTGATTCCCCGCCTCTGTTTCCCCACCTCTTATTCCCCGCCTCTGTTTCCCCATATCTGATTCCCGGCCTCTCATTCCCCAGCTCTGATTCCCCTCCTCTGATTCCCCATATCTGATTCCCCGCCGCTGATTCCCAAACTCTGATTCCCCAGCTCTGATTCCCCGCCTCTGATTCCCCGCGTCTGAATCCCTGCCTCTGATTCCCCGCCTCTGATTCCCCATCTCTGATTCACCACCTCTGATCCCCCGCTTCTGATTCCCCATGTCTGATTCACCGCCTCTGTTTCCCCACCTCTGATTCCCCGCCTCTGATTCCCCATATCTGATTCCCCGCCTCTGATTCCCCAACTCTGATTCCCCGCCTGTGATTCGCCAGCTATGATTCCCCGCCTCTGATTCCCCACGTCTGATTCCCTGCCTGTGATTCCCTGCCTCTTATTCCCCGCCTCTGATTCCCCGCATCTGATTCCCAACCTCTGATTCCCCTCCTCTGATTCCCCATATCTGATTCCCCGCCTCCATTTCCCTGCCTCTGATTCCCCGCCTCTGTTACCCCATATCTGATTCCCTGCCTCTGATTCCCCAACTCTGATTCTGCACATCTGATTCCCTGCCTCTTATTCCCTACCTCAAATTCCCGGCCTCTGATTCCCAGCCTCTGATTCCCCACCTCTGATTCTCCATATCTGATTCGACGCCTCTGTTTCCCCGCCTCTGATTCCCCGCCTCTGTTTCCCCATATCTGATTCCCCGCCTCTGATTCCCCAACTCTGATTCCCCGCCTCTGATTCCCCAAGTCTGATTCCCCGCCTCTGATTCCACGTGTTTGATTACCTGCCTCTGATTCCCCGCCTCTGCTTCCCCATCTCTGATTCACCGCCTTTGATTCGCCACCACTGATTCCCCATATGTGATTCCCCGCCTCTGTTTCCCCGCCTCTGATTCCCCGCCTCTGATTCCCCATATCTCATTCCCCGCCTCTGATTCCCCGCATCTGATTCCCTGCCTCTGATTCCCCACCTCTGATTCCCGGCCTCTGATTCCCGGCCTCAGATTCCCGACCTCTCATTCCCGGCCTCTGATTCCCGGCCTCTGATTCCCCGCCTCTGATTCCCCGACTCTGATTCCCTGCCTCTGATTCCCCATCTCTGATTCTGCACATCTGATTCCCTGCCTCTTATTCCCCACCTCTGATTCCCGGCCTCTGATTCCCGGCCTCTGATTCCCGGCCTCTCATTCCCGGCCTCTCATTCCCGGCCTCTCATTCCCGGCCTCTGATTCCCCGCCTCTGATTCCCCGCCTCTGTTTCCCTGCCTCTGATTCCCCTTCTCTGATTCCGCACATCTGATTCCCTGCCTCTGATTCCCTGCCTCTGATTCCCTGCCTCTGATTCCCTGCCTCTGATTCCCAACCTCTGATTCCCCACCTCTGATTCCCCATATCTGATACCCCGCCTCTGTATCCCCGCCTCTGATTTCCCGCCTCTGTTTCCCCATATCTGATTCCCCGCCTCTGATTTCCCAACTTTGATTCCCCACCTCTGATCCCCAGCTCTGATTCCCCGCCTCTGATTCCCCGTGTTTGATTCCCTGCCTCTGATTCCCTGCCTCTGATTCCCAACGTCTGATTCCCCACCTCTGATTCCCCATATCTGATTCCCCGCCTCTGTTTCCCCGCCTCTGATCCCCCGCCTCTGATTCCCCATGTCTGATTCACCGCCTCTGTTTCCCCATCTCTGATTCCCCGCCTCTGATTCCCCATATCTGATTCCCCGCCTCTGATTCCCTAACTCTGATTCGCCGCCTGTGATTCGCCAGCTATGATTCCCCACGTCTGATTCCCTGCCTGTGATACCCTGCCTCTTATTCCCCGCCTCTGATTCCCCGCATCTGATTCCCTGCCTCTGAATCCCCACCTCTGATTCCCTGCCTCTGATTCCCAACCTCTTATTCCCCTCCTCTGAAACCCCATATCTGATTCCCCACCTCCATTTCCCTGCCTCTGATTCCCCGCCTCTGTTACCCAATATCTGATTCCCCGCCTCTGATTCCCCAACTCTGATTCTGCACATCTGATTCCCTGCCTCTTATTCCCCACCTCTAATTCCCGGCCTCTGATTCCCGGCCTCTGATTCCCCACCTCTGATTCTCCATATCTGATTCCCCGCCTCTGTTTCCCCGCCTCTGATTCCCCGCCTCTGTTTCCCCATATCTGATTCACCGCCTTTGATTCGCCACCTCTGATTACCCATATGTGATTCCCCTCCTCTGTTTCCCCGCCTCTGATTCCCCGCCTCTGATTCCCCATATCTCACTCCCCGCCTCTGATTCCCCGCATCTGATTCCCTGCCTCTGAATCCCCACCTCTTATTCCCTGCCTCTGATTCCCAACCTCTGATTCCCCTCCTCTGATTCCCCATATCTGATTCCTCGCCTCCGTTTCCCTGCCTCTGATTAACCGCCTCTGTTTCCCCATATCTGATTCCGCGCCTCTGATTCCCCAACTCTGATTCCCCGCCTCTGATTCCCCAGCTCTGATTCCCCGCCTCTGTTTCCCCGCGTCTGATTCCCAGCCTCTGATTCCCCATGTCTGATTTCCTGCCTCTGATTCCCCGCCTCTGATTCGCCATCTCTGATTCATCGCCTCTGATTCCCCACCTCTGATTCCCCTTATCTTATTCCCCACCAATGTTTCCCCACCTCTGATTCCCCGCCTCTGATTCCCCATCTCTGAATCCCGGACTCTGATTCCCCACCTCTGATTCCCTATCTCTGATTCCGCACATCCGATTCCCTGCCTCTGATTCCCCGCCTCTGATGCCCCGCCTCTGATTCCCAACCTCTGATTCCCCTCCTCTGATTCCCCATATCTGATTCCCCGCCTCCGTTTCCCTGCCTCTGATTCCCCGCCTCTGTTTCCCCATATCTGATTCCCCGCCTCTGATTCCCCAACTCTGATTCCCCGCCTCTGATTCCCCAGCTCTGATTCCCAGCCTCTGATTCCCCGCGTCTGATTCCCAGCCTCTGATTCCCCATGTCTTATTCCCCCGCCTCTGATTCCCCGCCTCTGATTCGCCATCTCTGATTCATCGCCTCTGATTCCCCAACTCTGATTCCCCATATCTGATTCCCACCTATGTTTCCCCGCCTCTGATGCCCCGCCTCTGATTCCATGCCTCTGATTCCCAACCTCTGATTCCCCACCTCTTATTCCCCATATCTGATTCCCCGCCTCTGTTTCCCCACCTCTGATTCCCTGCCTCTGTTTCCTCATATCTGATTCCCCGCCTCTGATTCCCCAACACTGATTCCCCTCCTCTGATACCCCAGCTCTGATTCACCACCTCTGATTCCCCGCGTCTGATTCCCCGCCTCTGATTCCCCATCTCTGATTCCCTATCTCTGATTCCCCAATTCTGATTCCCCGCCTTTGATTCCCTGCCTCTGATTCCCAACCTCTGATTCCCCACCTCTGAATCCCCAGCTCTGATTCCCCGCCTCTGATTCCCCGCGTCTGAATCCCTGCCTCTGATTCCCCGCCTCTGATTCCCCATCTCTGATTCACCACCTCTGATCCCCCGCCTCTGATTCCCCATGTCTGATTCACCGCCTCTGTTTCCCCACCTCTGATTCCCCGCCTCTGATTCCCCATATCTGATTCCCCGCCTCTGATTCCCTGACTCTGTTTCCCCGCCTCTGATTCCCCGCCTCCGATTCCCCATATCTCATTCCCCGCCTCTGATTCCCAGCATCTGATTCCCTGCCTCTGAATCCCCACCTCTGATTCCCTGCCTCTGATTCCCAACCTCTGGTTCCCCTCCTCTGATTCCCCATATCTGATTCCCCACCTCCGTTTCCCTGCCTCTGATTGCCCGCCTCTGTTTCCCCATATCTGATTCCCCGCCTCTGATTCCCCAACTCTGATTCCCCGCCTCTGATTCCCCAGCTCTGATTCCCCGCCTCTGATTCCCCGCGTCTGATTCCCAGCCTCTGATTCCCCATGTCTGATTTCCTGCCTCTGATTCCCCGCCTCTGATTCGCAATCTCTGATTCATCCCCTCTGATTCCCCACCTCTGATTCCCCATATCTTATTCCCCACCTATGTTTCCCCGCCTCTGATTCCCCGCCTCTGATTCCCCATCTCTAATTCCCAGACTCTGATTCCCCACCTCTGATTCCCTATCTCTGATTCTGCACATCCGATTCCCTGCCTCTGATTCCCCGCCTCTGATTCCCCACCTCTGATTCCCCACCTCTGATTCCCCATATCTGATTCCCCGCCTCTGTTTCCCCGCCTCTGATTCCCTGCCTCTGTTTCCTCATATCTGATTCCCCGCCTCTGATTCCCCAACACTGATTCCCCGCCTCTGATTCCCCAGCTCTGATTCACCACCTCTGATTCCCCACTTCTGATTCCCCGCTTATGATTCCCGGCCTCTTATTCCCCACCTCTGATTCCCGGCCTCTGATTCCCGGCCTCTGATTCCCGACCTCTCATTCCCGGCCTCTGATTCCCGGCCTCTGATACCCCGGCTCTGATTCCCCGCCTCTGATTCCCTGCCTCTGATTCCCCATCTCTGATTCCGCACATCTGATTCCCTGCCTCTGATTCCCCGCCTCTGATTCCCTGCCTCTGATTCCCTGCCTCTGATTCCCAACCTCTGATTCCCCACCTCTGATTCCCCATATCTGATTCCCCGCCTCTGTTTCCCCGCCTCTGATTCTCCGCCTCTGTTTTCCCATATCTGATTCCCCGCCTCTGATTCCCCAACTCTGATTCCCCACCTCTGATCCCCAGCTCTGATTCCCCGCCTCTGATTCCCCGTGTTTGATTCCCTGCCTCTGATTCCCTGCCTCTGATTCCCAACCTCTGATTCCCCACCTCTGATTCCCCATATCTGATTCCCCGCCTCTGTTTCCCCGCCTCTGATTCCCCGCCTCTGTTTCCCAATATCTGATTCCCCGCCTTTGATTCGCCACCTCTGATTCCCCATATGTGATTCCCCGCCTCAGTTTCCCCGCATCTGATTCCCCGCCTCTGATTCCCCATATCTCATTCCCCGCCTCTGATTCCCCATATCTGATTCCCGGACTCTGATTCCCCACCTCTGATTCCCGGCCTCTTGTTCCCGGCATCTGATTCCCGGCATCTGATTCCCGGACTCTGATTCCCGGCCTCTGATTCCCAGCTTCCGATTCTGATTCCCTGCCTCTGATTCCCCATCTCTGATTCCGCACATCTGATTCCCTGCCTCTGATTCCCCACTTCTGATTCCCCATATCTGATTCCCCACCTCTGTTTCCCCGCCTCTGATTCCCCGCCTCTGTTTCCCATTATCTAATTCCCCGCCTCTGATTCCCCAACTCTGATTCCCCGCACTGATTCCCCAGCTCTGAATCCCCGCCTCAGATTCCCCGCATCTGATTCCCTGCCTCTGAATCCCCACCTCTGATTCCCTGCCTCTGATTCCCAACCTCTGATTCCCCTCCTCTGATTCCCCATATCTGATTCCCCGCCTCCGTTTCCCTGCCTCTGATTCCCCGCCTCTGTTTCCCCATATCTGATTCCCCGCCTCTGATTCCCCAACTCTGATTCCCCGCCTCTGATTCCCCAGCTCTGATTCCCCGCCTCTGATTCCCCGCGTCTGATTCCCAGCCTCTGATTCCCCATGTCTTATTTCCCGCCTCTGATTCCCCGCCTCTGATTCGCCATCTCTGATTCATCGCCTCTGATTCCCCACCTCTGATTCCCCATATCTGATTCCCCACCTATGTTTCCCCGCCTCTGATGCCCCGCCTCTGATTCCATGCCTCTGATTCCCAACCTCTGATTCCCCAATTCTGATTCCCCGCCTTTGATTCCCTGCCTCTGATTCCCAACCTCTGATTCCCCACCTCTGATTCCCCATATCTGATTCCCCGCCTCTGTTTCCCCGCCTCTTATTCCCCGCCTCTGTTTCCCCATATCTGATTCCCGGCCACTCATTCCCCAGCTCTGATTCCCCGCCTCTGATTCCCCATATCTGATTCCCCGCCGCTGATTCCCCAACTCTGATAGCCCGCCTCTGATTCCCCAGCTCTGATTCCCCGCCTCTTATTCCCCGCGTCTGAATCCCTGCCTCTGATTCCCCGCCTCTGATTCCCCATCTCTGATTCACCACCTCTGATCCCCCGCCTCTCATTCCCCATGTCTGATTCACCGCCTCTGTTTCCCCATCTCTGATTCCCCACCTCTGATTCCCCATATCTGATTCCCCGCCTCTGATTCGCCAACTCTGATTCCCCGCCTGTGATTCGCCAGCTATGATTCCCCGCCTCTGATTCCCCACGTCTGATTCCCTGCCTGTGATTCCCTGCCTCTTATTCCCCGCCTCTAATGCCCCGCATCTGATTCCCTGCCTCTGAAACCCCATATCTGATTCCCTGCCTCCATTTCCCTGCCTCTGATTCCCCGCCTCTGTTTCCCCATATCTGATTCCCCGCCTCTGATTCCCCAACTCTGATTCCCCGCCTCTGATTCCCCGCGTCTGATTCCCAGCCTCTGATTCCCCATGTCTTATTCCCGGCCTCTGATTCGCCATCTCTGATTCATCGCCTCTGATTCCCCACCTCTGATTCCCCATATCTGATTCCCCACCTATGTTTCCCCGCCTCTGATGCCCCACCTCTGATTCCATGCCTCTGATTCCCAACCTCTGATTCCCCACCTCTGATTCCCCATATCTGATTCCCCGCCTCTGTTTCCCCGCCTCTGATTCCCTGCCTCTGTTTCCTCATATCTGATTCCCCGCCTCTGATTCCCCAACACTGATTCCCCGCCTCTGATTCCCCAGCTCTGATTCACCACCTCTGATTCCCAGCGTCTGATTCCCCGCCTCTGATTCCCCATCTCTGATTCCCTATCTCTGATTCCCCAATTCTGATTCCCCGCCTTTGATTCCCTGCCTCTGATTCCTAACCTCTGATTCCCCACCTCTGATTCCCTGCCTCTGATTCCCCATGTCTGATTCACCGCCTCTGTTTCCCCACCTCTGATTACCCGCCTCTGATTCCCCATATCTGATTCCCCGCCTCTGATTCCCTGCCTCTTATTCCCCGCCTCTGATTCCCCGCATCTGATTCCCAACCTCTGATTCCCCTCCTCTGATTCCCCATATCTGATTCCCCGCCTCCATTTCCCTGCCTCTGATTCCCCGCCTCTGATTCCCCAACTCTGATTCCCCGCCTGTGATTCGCCAGCTATGATTCCCCGCATCTGATTCCCCACGTCTGATTCCCTGCCTGTGATTCCCCGCCTCTGATTCCCCAACTCTGATTCCCCGCCTCTGATTCCCCGCGTCTGATTCCCAGCCTCTGATTCCCCATGTCTTATTCCCCGCCTCTGATTCGCCATCTCTGATTCATCGCCTCTGATTCCCCAACTCTGATTCCCCATATCTGATTCCCCACCTATGTTTCCCCGCCTCTGATGCCCCACCTCTGATTCCATGCCTCTGATTCCCAACCTCTGATTCCCCACCTCTGATTCCCCATATCTGATACCCCGCCTCTGTTTCCCCGCCTCTGATTCCCTGCCTCTGTTTCCTCATATCTGATTCCCCGCCTCTGATTCCCCAACACTGATTCCCCGCCTCTGATTCCCCAGCTCTGATTCACCACCTCTGATTCCCAGCGTCTGATTCCCCGCCTGTGATTCCCCATCTCTGATTCCCTATCTCTGATTCCCCAATTCTGATTCCCCGCCTTTGATTCCCTGCCTCTGATTCCTAACCTCTGATTCCCCACCTCTGATTCCCCGCCACTGTTTCCCCGCCTCTTATTCCCCGCCTCTGTTTCCCCATATCTGATTCCCGGCCTCTCATACCCCAGCTCTGATTCCCCGCCTCTGATTCCCCATATCTGATTCCCCGCCGCTGATTCCCCAACTCTGATAGCCTGCCTCTGATTCCCCAGCTCTGATTCCCCGCCTCTGATTCCCCGCGTCTGAATCCCTGCCTCTGATTCCCCGCCTCTGATTCCCCATCTCTGATTCACCACCTCTGATCCCCCGCCTCTGATTCCCCATGTCTGATTCACCGCCTCTGTTTCCCCACCTCTGATTCCCCGCCTCTGATTCCCCATATCTGATTCCCCGCCTCTGATTCCCTGCCTCTTATTCCCCGCCTCTGATTCCCCGCATCTGATTCCCAACCTCTGATTCCCCTCCTCTGATTCCCCATATCTGATTCCCCGCCTCCATTTCCCTGCCTCTGATTCCCCGCCTCTGATTCCCCAACTCTGATTCCCCGCCTGTGATTCGCCAGCTATGATTCCCCGCATCTGATTCCCCACGTCTGATTCCCTGCCTGTGATTCCCTGCCTCTTATTCCCCGCCTCTGATTCCCCGCCTCTGATTCCCCGCATCTGATTCCCTGCCTCTGAATCCCCACCTCTGATTCCCTGCCTCTGATTCCCAACCTCTGATTCCCCTCCTCTGATTCCCCATATCTGATTCCCCACCTCCATTTCCCTGCCTCTGATTCCCCGCCTCTGTTACCCAATATCTGATTCCCCGCCTCTGATTCCCCAACTCTGATTCTGCACATCTGATTCCCTGCCTCTTATTCCCCACCTCTAATTCCCGGCCTCTGATTCCCGGCCTCTGATTCCCCACCTCTGATTCCCCATATCTGATTCCCGGACTCTGATTCCCCACCTCTGATTCCCGGCCTCTTATTCCCAGCATCTGATTCCCGGCCTCTGATTCCCGGCCTCTGATTCCCCGCTTCTGATTCCGATTCCCTGCCTCTGATTCCCCATCTCTGATTCCGCACATCTGATTCCCTGCCTCTGATTCCCCACTTCTGATTCCCCATATCTGATTCCCCGCCTCTGTTTCCCCGCCTCTGATTCCCCGCCTCTGTTTACCCATATCTAATTCCTCGCATCTGATTCCCCAACTCTGATTCCCCGCACTGATTCCCCAGCTCTGAATCCCCGCCTCAGATTCCCCGCATCTGATTCCCTGCCTCTGAATCCCCACCTCTGATTCCCTGCCTCTGATTCCCAACCTCTGATTCCCCTCCTCTGATTCCCCATATCTGATTCCCCGCCTCCGTTTCCCTGCCTCTGATTCCCCGCCTCTGTTTCCCCATATCTGATTCCCCGCCTCTGATTCCCCAACTCTGATTCCCCGCCTCTGATTCCCCAGCTCTGATTCCCCGCCTCTGATTCCCCGCGTCTGATTCCCAGCCTCTGATTCCCCATGTATTATTCCCCGCCTCTGATTCGCCATCTCTGATTCATCGCCTCTGATTCCCCACCTCTGATTCCCCATATCTGATTCCCCACCTATGTTTCCCCGCCTCTGATGCCCCACCTCTGATTCCATGCCTCTGATTCCCAACATCTGATTCCCCACCTCTGATTCCCCATATCTGATTCCCCGCCTCTGTTTCCCCGCCTCTGATTCCCTGCCTCTGTTTCCTCATATCTGATTCCCCGCCTCTGATTCCCCAACACTGATTCCCCGCCTCTGATTCCCCAGGTCTGATTCACCACCTCTGATTCCCCGCGTCTGATTCACCGCCTCTGATTCCCCATCTCTGATTCCCTATCTCTGATTCCCCAATTCTGATTCCCCGCCTTTGATTCCCTGCCTCTGATTCCCAACCTCTGATTCCCCACCTCTGATATCCCATATCTGATTCCCCGCCTCTGTTTCCCCGCCTCTTATTCCCCGCCTCTGTTTCCCCATATCTGATTCCCGGCCTCTCATTCCCCAGCTCTGATTCCCCGCCTCTGATTCCCCATATCTGATTCCCCGCCACTGATTCCCCAACTCAGATAGCCCGCCTCTGATTCCCCAGCTCTGATTCCCCGCCTCTGATTCCCTGCGTCTGAATCCCTGCCTCTGATTCCCCGCCTCTGATTCCCCATCTCTGATTCACCACCTCTGATCCCCCGCCTCTGATTCCCCATGTCTGATTCACCGCCTCTGTTTCCCCACCTCTGATTCCCCGCCTCTGATTCCCCATATCTGATTCCCCGCCTCTGATTCCCCAACTCTGATTCGCCGCCTGTGATTCGCCAGCTATGAATCCCCGCATCTGATTCCCCACGTCTGATTCCCTGCCTGTGATTCCCTGCCTCTTATTCCCCGCCTCTGATTCCCCGCATCTGATTCCCTGCCTCTGAATCCCCACCTCTGATTCCCTGCCTCTGATTCCCAACCTCTTATTCCCCTCCTCTGATTCCCCATATCTGATTCCCCACCTCCATTTCCCTGCCTCTGATTCCCCGCCTCTGTTACCCAATATCTGATTCCCCGCCTCTGATTCCCCAACTCTGATTCCCCACCTCTGATTCCCCATATCTGATTCCCCACCTATGTTTCCCCGCCTCTGATGCCCCACCTCTGATTCCATGCCTCTGATTCCCAACATCTGATTCCCCACCTCTGATTCCCCATATCTGATTCCCCGCCTCTGTTTCCCCGCCTCTGATTCCCTGCCTCTGTTTCCTCATATCTGATTCCCCGCCTCTGATTCCCCAACACTGATTCCCCGCCTCTGATTCCCCAGGTCTGATTCACCACCTCTGATTCCCCGCGTCTGATTCACCGCCTCTGATTCCCCATCTCTGATTCCCTATCTCTGATTCCCCAATTCTGATTCCCCGCCTTTGATTCCCTGCCTCTGATTCCCAACCTCTGATTCCCCACCTCTGATATCCCATATCTGATTCCCCGCCTCTGTTTCCCCGCCTCTTATTCCCCGCCTCTGTTTCCCCATATCTGATTCCCGGCCTCTCATTCCCCAGCTCTGATTCCCCGCCTCTGATTCCCCATATCTGATTCCCCGCCACTGATTCCCCAACTCAGATAGCCCGCCTCTGATTCCCCAGCTCTGATTCCCCGCCTCTGATTCCCTGCGTCTGAATCCCTGCCTCTGATTCCCCGCCTCTGATTCCCCATCTCTGATTCACCACCTCTGATCCCCCGCCTCTGATTCCCCATGTCTGATTCACCGCCTCTGTTTCCCCACCTCTGATTCCCCGCCTCTGATTCCCCATATCTGATTCCCCGCCTCTGATTCCCCAACTCTGATTCGCCGCCTGTGATTCGCCAGCTATGATTCCCCGCATCTGATTCCCCACGTCTGATTCCCTGCCTGTGATTCCCTGCCTCTTATTCCCCGCCTCTGATTCCCCGCATCTGATTCCCTGCCTCTGAATCGCCACCTCTGATTCCCTGCCTCTGATTCCCAACCTCTTATTCCCCTCCTCTGATTCCCCATATCTGATTCCCCACCTCCATTTCCCTGCCTCTGATTCCCCGCCTCTGTTACCCAATATCTGATTCCCCGCCTCTGATTCCCCAACTCTGATTCTGCACATCTGATTCCCTGCCTCTTATTCCCCACCTCTAATTCCCGGCCTCTGATTCCCGGCCTCTGATTCCCCACCTCTGATTCTCCATATCTGATTCCCCGCTTCTGTTTCCCCGCCTCTGATTCCCCGCCTCTGTTTCCCCATATCTGATTCACCGCCTTTGATTCGCCACCTCTGATTCCCCATATGTGATTCCCCTCCTCTGTTTCCCCGCCTCTGATTCCTCGCCTCTGATTCCCCATATCTCATTCCCCGCCTCTGATTCCCCGCATCTGATTCCCTGCCTCTGAATCCCCACCTCTGATTCCCTGCCTCTGATTCCCAACCTCTGATTCCCCTCCTCTGATTCCCCATATCTGATTCCTCGCCTCCGTTTCCCTGCCTCTGATTAACCGCCTCTGTTTCCCCATATCTGATTCCGCGCCTCTGATTCCCCAACTCTGATTCCCCGCCTCTGATTCCCCAGCTCTGATTCCCCGCCTCTGTTTCCCCGCGTCTGATTCCCAGCCTCTGATTCCCCATGTCTGATTTCCTGCCTCTGATTCCCCGCCTCTGATTCGCCATCTCTGATTCATCGCCTCTGATTCCCCACCTCTGATTCCCCATATCTTATTCCCCACCTATGTTTCCCCGCCTCTGATTCCCCGCCTCTGATTCCCCATCTCTGATTCCCGGACTCTGATTCCCCACCTCTGATTCCCTATCTCTGATTCCGCACATCCGATTCCCTGCCTCTGATTCCCCGCCTCTGATGCCCCGCCTCTGATTCCCAACCTCTGATTCCCCTCCTCTGATTCCCCATATCTGATTCCCCGCCTCCGTTTCCCTGCCTCTGATTCCCCGCCTCTGTTTCCCCATATCTGATTCCCCGCCTCTGATTCCCCAACTCTGATTCCCCGCCTCTGATTCCCCAGCTCTGATTCCCCGCCTCTGATTCCCCGCGTCTGATTCCCAGCCTCTGATTCCCCATGTCTTATTCCCCGCCTCTGATTCCCCACCTCTGATTCGCCATCTCTGATTCATCGCCTCTGATTCCCCACCTCTGATTCCCCATATCTGATTCCCACCTATGTTTCCCCGCCTCTGATGCCCCGCCTCTGATTCCATGCCTCTGATTCCCAACCTCTGATTCCCCACCTCTGATTCCCCATATCTGATTCCCCGCCTCTGTTTCCCCGCCTCTGATTCCCTGCCTCTGTTTCCTCATATCTGATTCCCCGCCTCTGATTCCCCAACACTGATTCCCCTCCTCTGATACCCCAGCTCTGATTCACCACCTCTGATTCCCCGCGTCTGATTCCCCGCCTCTGATTCCCCATCTCTGATTCCCTATCTCTGATTCCCCAATTCTGATTCCCCGCCTTTGATTCCCTGCCTCTGATTCCCAACCTCTGATTCCCAACCTCTGATTCCCCACCTCTGATTCCCCAGCTCTGATTCCCCGCCTCTGATTCCCCGCGTCTGAATCCCTGCCTCTGATTCCCCGCCTCTGATTCCCCATCTCTCATTCACCACCTCTGATCCCCCGCCTCTGATTCCCCATGTCTGATTCACCGCCTCTGTTTCCCCACCTCTGATTCCCCGCCTCTGATTCCCCATATCTGATTCCCCGCCTCTGATTCCCTGACTCTGTTTCCCCGCCTCTGATTCTCCGCCTCTGATTCCCCATATCTCATTCCCCGCCTCTGATTCCCCGCATTTGATTCCCTGCCTCTGAATCCCCACCTCTGATTCCCTGCCTCTGATTCCCAACCTCTGATTCCCCTCCTCTGATTCCCCATATCTGATTCCCCGCCTCCGTTTCCCTGCCTCTGATTGCCCGCCTCTGTTTCCCCATATCTGATTCCCCGCCTCTGATTCCCCAACTCTGATTCCCCGCCTCTGATTCCCCCGCTCTGATTCCCCGCCTCTGATTCCCCGCGTCTGATTCCCAGCCTCTGATTCCCCATGTCTGATTTCCTGCCTCTGATTCCCCGCCTCTGATTCGCCATCTCTGATTCATCCCCTCTGATTCCCCACCTCTGATTCCCCATATCTTATTCCCCACCTATGTTTCCCCCCCCTCTGATTCCCCGCCTCTGATTCCCCATCTCTGATTCCCAGACTCTGATTCCCCACCTCTGATTCCCTATCTCTGATTCTGCACATCCGATTCCCTGCCTCTGATTCCCCGCCTCTGATTCCCCACCTCTGATTCCCCACCTCTGATTCCCCATATCTGATTCCCCGCCTCTGTTTCCCCACCTCTGATTCCCTGCCTCTGTTTCCTCATATCTGATTCCCCGCCTCTGATTCCCCAACACTGATTCCCCGCCTCTGATTCCCCAGCTCTGATTCACCACCTCTGATTCCCCACGTCTGATTCCCCGCTTCTGATTCCCGGCCTCTTATTCCCCACCTCTGATTCCCGGCCTCTGATTCCCGGCCTCTGATTCCCGACCTCTCATTCCCGGCCTCTGATTCCCGGACTCTGATACCCCGGCTCTGATTCCCCGCCTCTGATTCCCTGCCTCTGATTCCCCATCTCTGATTCCGCACATCTGATTCCCTGCCTCTGATTCCCAGCCTCTGATTCCCTGCCTCTGATTCCCTGCCTCTGATTCCCAACCTCTGATTCCCCACCTCTGATTCCCCATATCTGATTCCCCGCCTCTGTTTCCCCGCCTCTGATTCTCCGCCTCTGTTTCCCCATATCTGATTCCCTGCCTCTGATTCCCCAACTCTGATTCCCCACCTCTGATCCCCAGCTCTGATTCCCCGCCTCTGATTCCCCGTGTTTGATTCCCTGCCTCTGATTCCCTGCCTCTGATTCCCAACCTCTGATTCCACACCTCTGATTCCCCATATCTGATTCCCCGCCTCTGTTTCCCCGCCTCTGATTCCCCGCCTCTGTTTCCCCATATCTGATTCCCCGCCTTTGATTCGCCACCTCTGATTCCCCATATGTGATTCCCCGCCTCTGTTTCCCCGCATCTGATTCCCCGCCTCTGATTCCCCATATCTCATTCCCCGCCTCTGATTCCCCATATCTGATTCCCGGACTCTGATTCCCCACCTCTGATTCCCGGCTTCTTTTTCCCGGCATCTGATTCCCGGCATCTGATTCCCGGCCTCTGATTCCCGGCCTCTGATTCCCAGCTTCTGATTCTGATTCCCTGCCTCTGATTCCCCATCTCTGATTCCGCACATCTGATTCCCTGCCTCTGATTCCCCACTTCTGATTCCCCATATCTGATTCCCCGCCTCTGTTTCCCCGCCTCTGATTCCCTGCCTCTGTTTCCCCATATCTAATTCCCCGCCTCTGATTCCCCAACTCTGATTCCCCGCACTGATTCCCCAGCTCTGAATCCCCGCCTCAGATTCCCCGCATCTGATTCCCTGCCTCTGAATCCCCACCTCTGATTCCCTGCCTCTGATTCCCAACCTCTGATTCCCCTCCTCTGATTCCCCATATCTGATTCCCCGCCTCCGTTTCCCTGCCTCTGATTCCCCGCCTCTGTTTCCCCATATCTGATTCCCCGCCTCTGATTCCCCAACTCTGATTCCCCGCCTTTGATTCCCCAGCTCTGATTCCCCGCCTCTGATTCCCCGCGTCTGATTCCCAGCCTCTGATTCCCCATGTCTTATTTCCCGCCTCTGATTCCCCGCCTCTGATTCGCCATCTCTGATTCATCGCCTCTGATTCCCCACCTCTGATTCCCCATATCTGATTCCCCACCTATGTTTCCCCGCCTCTGATGCCCCGCCTCTGATTCCATGCCTCTGATTCCCAACCTCTGATTCCCCAACCTCTGATTCCCCATATCAGATTCCCCGCCTCTGTTTCCCCGCCTCTGATTCCCTGCCTCTGTTTCCTCATATCTGATTCCCCGCCCCTGATTCCCCAACACTGATTCCCCGCCTCTGATTCCCCAGCTCTGATTCACCACCTCTGATTCCCCGCGTCTGATTCCCCGCCTCTGATTCCCCATCTCTGATTCCCTATCTCTGATTCCCCAATTCTGATTCCCCGCCTTTGATTCCCTGCCTCTGATTCCCAACCTCTGATTCCCCACCTCTGATTCCCCATATCTGATTCCCCGCCTCTGTTTCCCCGCCTCTTATTCCCCGCCTCTGTTTCCCCATATCTGATTCCCGGCCACTCATTCCCCAGCTCTGATTCCCCGCCTCTGATTCCCCATATCTGATTCCCCGCCGCTGATTCCCCAACTCTGATAGCCCGCCTCTGATTCCCCAGCTCTGATTCCCCGCCTCTTATTCCCCGCGTCTGAATCCCTGCCTCTGATTCCCCGCCTCTGATTCCCCATCTCTGATTCACCACCTCTGATCCCCCGCCTCTCATTCCCCATGTCTGATTCACCGCCTCTGTTTCCCCATCTCTGATTCCCCGCCTCTGATTCCCCATATCTGATTCCCCGCCTCTGATTCGCCAACTCTGATTCCCCGCCTGTGATTCGCCAGCTATGATTCCCCGCCTCTGATTCCCCACGTCTGATTCACTGCCTGTGATTCCCTGCCTCTTATTCCCCGCCTCTGATTCCCCGCATCTGATTCCCTGCCTCTGAATCCCCACCTCTGATTCCCTGCCTCTGATTCCCAACCTCTGAATCCCCTCCTCTGATTCCCCATATCTGATTCCCCGCCTCCATTTCCCTGCCTCTGATTCCCCGCCTCTGTTACCCCATATCTGATTCCCCGCCTCTGATTCCCCAATTCTGATTCTGCACATCTGATTCCCTGCCTCTTATTCCCCACCTCTAATTCCCGGCCTCTGATTCCCGTCCTCTGATTCCCCACCTCTGATTCTCCATATCTGATTCCCCGCCTCTGTTTCCCCGCCTCTGATTCCCCGCCTCTGTTTCCCCATATCTGATTCCCCACCTCTGATTCCCCAACTCTGATTCCCCGCCTCTGATTCCCCAGGTCTGATTCCCCACCTCTGATTCCACGTGTTTGATTACCTGCCTCTGATTCCCCGCCTCTGCTTCCCCATCTCTGATTCACCGCCTTTGATTCCCCACCTCTGATTCCCCATATCTGATTCCCTGCCTGTGATTCCCTGCCTCTTATTCCCCGCCTCTGTTTCCCCATATCTGATTCCCTGCCTCTGAATCCCCACCTCTGATTCCCTGCCTCTGATTCCCAACCTCTGATTCCCCTCCTCTGATTCCCCATATCTGATTCCCCGCCTCCGTTTCCCTGCCTCTGATTGCCCGCCTCTGATTCCCCATATCTGATTCCCCGCCTCTGATTCCCCAACTCTGATTCCCCGCCTCTGATTCCCAGCTCTGATTCCCCGCCTCTGATTCCCCGCGTCTGATTCCCAGCCTCTGATTCCCCATGTCCGAATTCCTGCCTCTGATTCCCCGCCTCTGATTCGCCATCTCTGATTCATCGCCTCTGATTCCCCACCTCTGATTCCCCATATCTTATTCCCCACCTATGTTTCCCCGCCTCTGATTCACCGCCTCTGATTCCCCATCTCTGATTCCCGGACTCAGATTCCCCACCTCTGATTCCCTATCTCTGATTCCGCACATCCGATTCCCTGCCTCTGATTCCCCGCCTCTGATGCCCCGCCTCTGATTGCATGCCTCTGATTCCCAACCTCTGATTCCCCACCTCTGATTCCCCATATCTGATTACCCGCCTCTGTTTCCCCGCCTCTGATTCCCTGCCTCTGTTTCCTCATATCTGATTCCCCGCCTCTGATTCCCAAACACTGATTCCCCGCCTCTGATTCCCCAGCTCTGATTCACCACCTCTGATTCCCCGCATCTGATTCCCCACCTCTGATTCCCGGCCTCTTATTCCCCACGTCTGATTCCCGGCCTCTGATTCCCGGCCTCTGATTCCCGACCACACATTCCCGGCCTCTGATTCCCTGCCTCTGATTCCCCATCTCTGATTCTGCACATCTGATTCCCTGCCTCTTATTCCCCACCTCTGATTCCCGGCCTCTGATTCCCGGCCTCTGATTCCCGGCCTCTCATTCCCGGCCTCTCATTCCCGGCCTCTGATTCCCGGCCTCTGATTCCCCGCCTCTGATTCCCCGCCTCTGATTCCCTGCCTCTGATTCCCCATCTCTGATTCCGCCCATCTGATTCCCTGCCTCTGATTCCCCGCCTCTGATTCCCTGCCTCTGATTTCGTGCCTCTGATTCCCAACCTCTGATTCCCCACCTCTGATTCCCCATATCTGATTCCCCGCCTCTGTTTCCCCGCCTCTGATTCCCCGCCTCTGTTTCCCCATATCTGATTCCCCGCCTCTGATTCCCCAACTCTGATTCCCCACCTCTGATTCCCCAGCTCTGATTCCCCTCCTCTGATTCCCCGTGTTTGATTCCCAGCCTCTGATTCCCTGCCTCTGATTCCCAACCTCTGATTCCCCACCTCTGATTCCCCATATCTGATTCCCCGCCTCTGTTTCCCCGCCTCTGATTCACCGCCTCTGTTTCCCCATATCTGATTCCCCGCCTTTGATTCGCCACCTCTGATTCCCCATATGTGATTCCCCGCTTCTGTTTCCCCGCCTCTGATTCCCCGCCTCTGATTCCCCATATCTCATTCCCCGCCTCTGATTCCCCATATCTGATTCCCGGACTCTGATTCCCCACCTCTGATTCCAGGCCTCTTATTCCCGGCATCTGATTCCCGGCCTCTGATTCCCGGCCTCTGATTCCCCGCTTCTGATTCTGATTCCCTGCCCCTGATTCCCCATCTCTGATTCCGCACATCTGATTCCCTGCCTCTGATTCCCCACCTCTGATTCCCCATATCTGATTCCCCGCCTCTGTTTCCCCGCCTCTGATTCCCCGCCTCTGTTTCCCCATATCTAATTCCCCGCCTCTGATTCCCCAACTCTGATTCCCCGCACTGATTCCCCAGCTCTGAATCCCCGCCTCAGATTCCCCGCATCTGATTCCCTGCCTCTGAATCCCCACCTCTGATTCCCTGCCTCTGATTCCCAACCTCTGATTCCCCTCCTCTGATTCCCCATATCTGATTCCCCGCCTCCGTTTCCCTGCCTCTGATTCCCCGCCTCTGTTTCCCCATATCTGATTCCCCGCCTCTGATTCCCCAACTCTGATTCCCCGCCTCTGATTTTCCAGCTCTGATTCCCCACCTCTGATTCCCCGCGTCTGATTCCCAGCCTCTGATTCCCCATGTCTTATTCCCCGCCTCTGATTCCCCGCCTCTGATTCGCCATCTCTGATTCATCGCCTCTGATTCCCCACCTCTGATTCCCCATATCTGATTCCCCACCTATGTTTCCCCGCCTCTGATGCCCCACCTCTGATTCCATGCCTCTGATTCCCAACCTCTGATTCCCCACCTCTGATTCCCCATATCTGATTCCCCGCCTCTGTTTCCCCGCCTCTGATTCCCTGCCTCTGTTTCCTCATATCTGATTCCCCGCCTCTGATTCCCCAACACTGATTCCCCGCCTCTGATTCCCCAGGTCTGATTCACCACCTCTGATTCCCCGCGTCTGATTCCCCGCCTCTGATTCCCCATCTCTGATTCCGTATCTCTGATTCCCCAATTCTGATTCCCCGCCTTTGATTCCCTGCCTCTGATTCCCAACTTCTGATTCCCCACCTCTGATATCCCATATCTGATTCCCCGCCTCTGTTTCCCCGCCTCTTATTCCCCGCCTCTGTTTCCCCATATCTGATTCCCGGCCTCTCATTCCCCAGCTCTGATTCCCCGCCTCTGATTCCCCATATCTGATTCCCCGCCGCTGATTCCCCAACTCAGATAGCCCGCCTCTGATTCCCCAGCTCTGATTCCCCGCCTCTGATTCCCCGCGTCTGAATCCCTGCCTCTGATTCCCCGCCTCTGATTCCCCATCTCTGATTCACCACCTCTGATCCCCCGCCTCTGATTCCCCATGTCTGATTCACCGCCTCTGTTTCCCCACCTCTGATTCCCCGCCTCTGATTCCCCATATCTGATTCCCCGCCTCTGATTCCCCAACTCTGATTCGCCGCCTGTGATTCGCCAGCTATGATTCCCCGCATCTGATTCCCCACGTCTGATTCCCTGCCTGTGATTCCCTGCCTCTTATTCCCCGACTCTGATTCCCCGCATCTGATTCCCTGCCTCTGAATCCCCACCTCTGATTCCCAGCCTCTGATTCCCAACCTCTTATTCCCCTCCTCTGATTCCCCATATCTGATTCCCCACCTCCATTTCCCTGCCTCTGATTCCCCGCCTCTGTTACCCAATATCTGATTCCCCGCCTCTGAATCCCCAACTCTGATTCTGCACATCTGATTCCCTGCCTCTTATTCCCCACCTCTAATTCCCGGCCTCTGATTCCCGGCCTCTGATTCCCCACCTCTGATTCTCCATATCTGATTCCCCGCCTCTGTTTCCCCGCCTCTGATTCCCCGCCTCTGTTTCCACATATCTGATTCACCGCCTTTGATTCGCCACCTCTGATTCCCCATATGTGATTCCCCTCCTCTGTTTCCCCGCCTCTGATTCCCCGCCTCTGATTCCCCATATCTCATTCCCCGCCTCTGATTCCCCGCATCTGATTCCCTGCCTCTGAATCCCCACCTCTGATTCCCTGCCTCTGATTCCCAACCTCTGATTCCCCTCCTCTGATTCCCCATATCTGATTCCTCGCCTCCGTTTCCCTGCCTCTGATTAACCACCTCTGTTTCCCCATATCTGATTCCGCGCCTCTGATTCCCCAACTCTGATTCCCCGCCTCTGATTCCCCAGCTCTGATTCCCCGCCTCTGTTTCCCCGCGTCTGATTCCCAGCCTCTGATTCCCCATGTCTGATTTCCTGCCTCTGATTCCCCGCCTCTGATTCGCCATCTCTGATTCATCGCCTCTGATTCCCCACCTCTGATTCCCCATATCTTATTCCCCACCTATGTTTCCCCGCCTCTGATTCCCCGCCTCTGATTCCCCATCTCTGATTCCAGGACTCTGATTCCCCACCTCTGATTCCCTATCTCTGATTCCGCACATCCGATTCCCTGCCTCTGATTCCCCGCCTCTGATGCCCCGCCTCTGATTCCCAACCTCTGATTCCCCACCTCTGATTCCCCATATCTGATTCCCCGCCTCTGTTTCCCCGCCTCTGATTCCCTGCCTCTGTTTCCTCATATCTGATTCCCCGCCTCTGATTCCCCAACACTGATTCCCCTCCTCTGATACCCCAGCTCTGATTCACCACCTCTGATTCCCCGCGTCTGATTCCCCGCCTCTGATTCCCCATCTCTGATTCCCTATCTCTGATTCCCCAATTCTGATTCCCCGCCTTTGATTCCCTGCCTCTGATTCCCAACCTCTGATTCCCCACCTCTGATTCCCCAGCTCTGATTCCCCGCCTCTGATTCCCCGCGTCTGAATCCCTGCCTCTGATTCCCCGACTCTGATTCCCCATCTCTGATTCACCACCTCTGATCCCCCGCCTCTGATTCCCCATGTCTGATTCACCGCCTCTGTTTCCCCACCTCTGATTCCCCGCCTCTGATTCCCCATATCTGATTCCCCGCCTCTGATTCCCTGACTCTGTTTCCCCGCCTCTGATTCCCCGCCTCTGATTCCCCATATCTCATTCCCCGCCTCTGATTCCCCGCATCTGATTCCCTGCCTCTGAATCCCCACCTCTGATTCCCTGCCTCTGATTCCCAACCTCTGATTCCCCTCCTCTGATTCCCCATATCTGATTCCCCGCCTCCGTTTCCCTGCCTCTGATTGCCCGTCTCTGTTTCCCCATATCTGATTCCCCGCCTCTGATTCCCCAACTCTGATTCCCCGCCTCTGATTCCCCAGCTCTGATTCCCCGCCTCTGATTCCCCGCCTCTGATTCCCAGCCTCTGATTCCCCATGTCTGATTTCCTGCCTCTGATTCCCCGCCTCTGATTCGCCATCTCTGATTCATCCCCTCTGATTCCCCACCTCTGATTCCCCATATCTTATTCCCCACCTATGTTTCCCCGCCTCTGATTCCCCGCCTCTGATTCCCCATCTCTGATTCCCAGACTCTGATTCCCCACCTCTGATTCCCTATCTCTGATTCTGCACATCCGATTCCCTGCCTCTGATTCCCCGCCTCTGATTCCCCACCTCTGATTCCCCACCTCTGATTCCCCATATCTGATTCCCCGCCTCTGTTTCCCCGCCTCTGATTCCCTGCCTCTGTTTCCTCATATCTGATTCCCCGCCTCTGATTCCCCAACACTGATTCCCCGCCTCTGATTCCCCAGCTCTGATTCACCACCTCTGATTCCCCACGTCTGATTCCCCGCTTCTGATTCCCGGCCTCTTATTCCCCACCTCTGATTCCCGGCCTCTGATTCCCGGCCTCTGATTCCCGACCTCTCATTCCCGGCCTCTGATTCCCGGCCTCTGATACCCCGGCTCTGATTCCCCGCCTCTGATTCCCTGCCTCTGATTCCCCATCTCTGATTCCGCACATCTGATTCCCTGCCTCTGATTCCCCGCCTCTGATTCCCTGCCTCTGATTCCCTGCCTCTGATTCCCAACCTCTGATTCCCCACCTCTGATTCCCCATATCTGATTCCCCGCCTCTGTTTCCCCGCCTCTGATTCTCCGCCTCTGTTTCCCAATATCTGATTCCCCGCCTCTGATTCCCCAACTCTGATTCCCCACCTCTGATCCCCAGCTCTGATTCCCCGCCTCTGATTCCCCGTGTTTGATTCCCTGCCTCTGATTCCCTGCCTCTGATTCCCAACCTCTGATTCCCCACCTCTGATTCCCCATATCTGATTCCCCGCCTCTGTTTCCCCGCCTCTGATTCCCCGCCTCTGTTTCCCCATATCTGATTCCCCGCCTTTGATTCGCCACCTCTGATTCCCCATATGTGATTCCCCGCCTCTGTTTCCCCGCATCTGATTCCCCGCCTCTGATTCCCCATATCTCATTCCCCACCTCTGATTCCCCATATCTGATTCCTGGACTCTGATTCCCCACCTCTGATTCCCGGCCTCTTTTTCCCGGCATCTGATTCCCGGCATCTGATTCCCGGCCTCTGATTCCCGGCCTCTGATTCCCAGCTTCTGATTCTGATTCCCTGCCTCTGATTCCCCATCTCTGATTCCGCACATCTGATTCCCTGCCTCTGATTCCCCACTTCTGATTCCCCATATCTGATTCCCCGCCTCTGTTTCCCCGCCTCTGATTCCCCGCCTCTGTTTCCCCATATCTAATTCCCCGCCTCTGATTCCCCAACTCTGATTTCCCGCACTGATTCCCCAGCTCTGAATCCCCGCCTCAGATTCCCCGCATCTGATTCCCTGCCTCTGAATCCCCACCTCTGATTCCCTGCCTCTGATTCCCAACCTCTGATTCCCCTCCTCTGATTCCCCATATCTGATTCCCCGCCTCCGTTTCCCTGCCTCTGATTCCCCGCCTCTGTTTCCCCATATCTGATTCCCCGCCTCTGATTCCCCAACTCTGATTCCCCGCCTCTGATTCCCCAGCTCTGATTCCCCGCCTCTGATTCCCCGCGTCTGATTCCCAGCCTCTGATTCCCCATGTCTTATTTCCCGCCTCTTATTCCCCGCCTCTGATTCGCCATCTCTGATTCATCGCCTCTGATTCCCCACCTCTGATTCCCCATATCTGATTCCCCACCTATGTTTCCCCGCCTCTGATGCCCCGCCTCTGATTCCATGCCTCTGATTCCCAACCTCTGATTCCCCAACCTCTGATTCCCCATATCAGATTCCTCACCTCTGTTTCCCCGCCTCTGATTCCCTGCCTCTGTTTCCTCATATCTGATTCCCCGCCTCTGATTCCCCAACACTGATTCCCCGCCTCTGATTCCCCAGCTCTGATTCACCACCTCTGATTCCCCGCGTCTGATTCCCCGCCTCTGATTCCCCATCTCTGATTCCCTATCTCTTATTCCCCAATTCTGATTCCCCGCCTTTGATTCCCTGCCTCTGATTCCCAACCTCTGATTCCCCACCTCTGATTCCCCATATCTGATTCCCCGCCTCTGTTTCCCCGCCTCTTATTCCCCGCCTCTGTTTCCCCATATCTGATTCCCGGCCACTCATTCCCCAGCACTGATTCCCCGCCTCTGATTCCCCATATCTGATTCCCCGCCGTTGATTCCCCAACTCTGATAGCCCGCCTCTGATTCCCCAGCTCTGATTCCCCGCCTCTTATTCCCCGCGTCTGAATCCCTGCCTCTGATTCCCCGCCTCTGATTCCCCATCTCTGATTCACCACCTCTGATCCCCCGCCTCTCATTCCCCATGTCTGATTCACCGCCTCTGTTTCCCCATCTCTGATTCCCCACCTCTGATTCCCCATATCTGATTCCCCGCCTCTGATTCGCCAACTCTGATTCCCCGCCTGTGATTCGCCAGCTATGATTCCCCGCCTCTGATTCCCCACGTCTAATTCCCTGCCTGTGATTCCCTGCCACTTATTCCCCGCCTCTGATTCCCCGCATCTGATTCCCTGCCTCTGAATCCCCACCTCTGATTCCCTGCCTCTGATTCCCAACCTCTGATTCCCCTCCTCTGATTCCCCATATCTGATTCCCCGCCTCCATTTCCCTGCCTCTGATTCCCCGCCTCTGTTACCCCATATCTGATTCCCCGCCTCTGATTCCCCAACTCTGATTCTGCACATCTGATTCCCTGCCTCTTATTCCCCACCTCTAATTCCCGGACTCTGATTCCCGTCCTCTGATTCCCCACCTCTGATTCTCCATATCTGATTCCCCGCCTCTGTTTCCCCGCCTCTGATTCCCCGCCTCTGTTTCCCCATATCTGATTCCCCGCCTCTGATTCCCCAACTCTGATTCCCCGTGTTTGATTACCTGCCTCTGATTCCCCGCCTCTGCTTCCCCATCTCTGATTCACCGCCTTTGTTTCCCCACCTCTGATTCCCCATATCTGATTCCCTGCCTGTGATTCCCTGCCTCTTATTCCCCGCCTCTGTTTCCCCATATCTGATTCCCTGCCTCTGAATCCCCACCTCTGATTCCCTGCCTCTGATTCCCAACCTCTGATTCCCCTCCTCTGATTCCCCATATCTGATTCCCCGCCTCCGTTTCCCTGCCTCTGATTGCCCGCCTCTGATTCCCCATATCTGATTCCCCGCCTCTGATTCCCCAACTCTGATTCCCCGCCTCTGATTCCCAGCTCTGATTCCCCGCCTCTGATTCCCCGCGTCTGATTCCCAGCCTCAGATTCCCCATGTCCGAATTCCTGCCTCTGATTCCCCGCCTCTGATTCGCCATCTCTGATTCATCGCCTCTGATTCCCCACCTCTGATTCCCCATATCTTATTCCCCACCTATGTTTCCCCGCCTCTGATTCACCGCCTCTGATTCCCCATCTCTGATTCCCGGACTCTGATTCCCCACCTCTGATTCCCTATCTCTGATTCCGCACATCCGATTCCCTGCCTCTGATTCCCCGCCTCTGATGCCCCGCCTCTGATTGCATGCCTCTGATTCCCAACCTCTGGTTCCCCACCTCTGATTCCCCATATCTGATTACCCGCCTCTGTTTCCCCGCCTCTGATTCCCTGCCTCTGTTTCCTCATATCTGATTCCCCGCCTCTGATTCCCAAACACTGATTCCCCGCCTCTGATTCCCCAGCTCTGATTCACCACCTCTGATTCCCCGCATCTGATTCCCCACCTCTGATTCCCGGCCTCTTATTCCCCACGTCTGATTCCCGGCCTCTGATTCCCGACTACACATTCCCGGCCTCTGATTCCCTGCCTCTGATTCCCCATCTCTGATTCTGCACATCTGATTCCCTGCCTCTTATTCCCCACCTCTGATTCCCGGCCTCTGATTCCCGGCCTCTGATTCCCGGCCTCTCATTCCCGGCGTCTCATTCCCGGCCTCTGATTCCCGGCCTCTGATTCCCCGCCTCTGATTCCCCGCCTCTGATTCCCTGCCTCTGATTCCCCATCTCTGATTCCGCCCATCTGATTCCCTGCCTCTGATTCCCCGCCTCTGATTCCCTGCCTCTGATTTCGTGCCTCAGATTCCCAACCTCTGATTCCCCACCTCTGATTCCCCATATCTGATTCCCCGCCTCTGTTTCCCCGCCTCTGATTCCCCGCCTCTGTTTCCCCATATCTGATTCCCCGCCTCTGATTCCCCAACTCTGATTCCCCACCTCTGATTCCCCAGCTCTGATTCCCCTCCTCTGATTCCCCGTGTTTGATTCCCAGCCTCTGATTCCCTGCCTCTGATTCCCAAGCTCTGATTCCCCACCTCTGATTCCCCATATCTGATTCCCCGCCTCTGTTTCCCCGCCTCTGATTCCCCGCCTCTGTTTCCCCATATCTGATTCCCCGCCTTTGATTCGCCACCTCTGATTCCCCATATGTGATTCCCCGCTTCTGTTTCCCCGCCTCTGATTCCCCGCCTCTGATTCCCCATATCTCATTCCCCGCCTCTGATTCCCCATATCTGATTCCCGGACTCTGATTCCCCACCTCTGATTCCCGGCCTCTTATTCCCGGCATCTGATTCCCGGGCTCTGATTCCCGGCCTCTGATTCCCCGCTTCTGATTCTGATTCCCTGCCCCTGATTCCCCATCTCTGATTCCGCACATCTGATTCCCTGCCTCTGATTCCCCACCTCTGATTCCCCATATCTGATTCCCCGCCTCTGTTTCCCCGCCTCTGATTCCCCGCCTCTATTCCCCGCCTCTGATTCCCCTCCTCTGATACCCCAGCTCTGATTCACCACCTCTGATTCCCCGCATCTGATTCCCCGCCTCTGATTCCCCATCTCTGATTCCCTATCTCTGATTCCCCAATTCTGATTCCCCGCCTTTGATTCCCTGCCTCTGATTCCCAACCTCTGATTCCCCACCTCTGATTCCCCAGCTCTGATTCCCCGCCTCTGATTCCCCGCGTCTGAATCCCTGCCTCTGATTCCCCGCCTCTGATTCGCCATCTCTGATTCATCGCCACTGATTCCCCACCTCTGATTCCCCATATCTTATTCCCCACCTATGTTTCCCCGCCTCTGATTCCCCGCCTCTGATTCCCCATCTCTGATTCCCGGACTCTGATTCCCCACCTCTGATTCCCTATCTCTGATTCCGCACATCCGATTCCCTGCCTCTGATTCCCCGCCTCTGATGCCCCGCCTCTGATTCCCAACCTCTGATTCCCCTCCTCTGATTCCCCATATCTGATTCCCCGCCTCCGTTTCCCTGCCTCTGATTCCCCACCTCTGTTTCCCCATATCTGATTCCCCGCCTCTGATTCCCCAACTCTGATTCCCCGCCTATGATTCCCCAGCTCTGATTCCCCGCCTCTGATTCCCAGCGTCTGATTCCCAGACTCTGATTCCCCATGTCTTATTCCCCGCCTCTGATTCCCCGCCTCTGATTCGCCATCTCTGATTCATCGCCTCTGATTCCCCACCTCTGATTCCCCATATCTGATTCCCACCTATGTTTCCCCGCCTCTGATGCCCCGCCTCTGATTCCATGCCTCTGATTCCCAACCTCTGATTCCCCACCTCTGATTCCCCATATCTGATTCCCCGCCTCTGTTTCCCCGCCTCTGATTCCCTGCCTCTGTTTCCTCATATCTGATTCCCCGCCTCTGATTCCCCAACACTGATTCCCCTCCTCTGATACCCCAGCTCTGATTCACCACCTCTGATTCCCCGCGTCTGATTCCCCGCCTCTGATTCCCCATCTCTGATTCCCTATCTCTGATTCCCCAATTCTGATTCCCCGCCTTTGATTCCCTGCCTCTGATTCCCAACCTCTGATTCCCCACCTCTGATTCCCCAGCTCTGATTCCCCGCCTCTGATTCCCCGCGTCTGAATCCCTGCCTCTGATTCCCCGCCTCTGATTCCCCATCTCTGATTCACCACCTCTGATCCCCCGCCTCTGATTCCCCATGTCTGATTCACCGCCTCTGTTTCACCACATCTGATTCCCCGCCTCTGATTCCCCATATCTGATTCCCCGCCTCTGATTCCCTGCCTCTGTTTCCTCATATCTGATTCCCCGCCTCTGATTCCCCAACACTGATTCCCCGCCTCTGATTCCCCAACTCTGATTCCCCGCCTCTGATTCCCCAGCTCTGATTCCCCGCCTCTGATTCCCCGCGTCTGATTCCCAGCCTCTGATTCCCCATGTCTTATTTCCCGCCTCTGATTCCCCGCCTCTGATTCGCCATCTCTGATTCATCGCCTCTGATTCCCCACCTCTGATTCCCCATATCTGATTCCCCACCTATGTTTCCCCGCCTCTGATGCCCCGCCTCTGATTCCATGCCTCTGATTCCCAACCTCTGATTCCCCAACCTCTGATTCCCCATATCAGATTCCTCACCTCTGTTTCCCCGCCTCTGATTCCCTGCCTCTGTTTCCTCATATCTGATTCCCCGCCTCTGATTCCCCAACACTGATTCCCCGCCTCTGATTCCCCAGCTCTGATTCACCACCTCTGATTCCCCGCGTCTGATTCCCCGCCTCTGATTCCCCATCTCTGATTCCCTATCTCTGATTCCCCAATTCTGATTCCCCGCCTTTGATTCCCTGCCTCTGATTCCCAACCTCTGATTCCCCACCTCTGATTCCCCATATCTGATTCCCCGCCTCTGTTTCCCCGCCTCTTATTCCCCGCCTCTGTTTCCCCATATCTGATTCCCGGCCACTCATTCCCCAGCTCTGATTCCCCGCCTCTGATTCCCCATATCTGATTCCCCGCCGCTGATTCCCCAACTCTGATAGCCCGCCTCTGATTCCCCAGCTCTGATTCCCCGCCTCTTATTCCCCGCGTCTGAATCCCTGCCTCTGATTCCCCGCCTCTGATTCCCCATCTCTGATTCACCACCTCTGATCCCCCGCCTCTCATTCCCCATGTCTGATTCACCGCCTCTGTTTCCCCATCTCTGATTCCCCACCTCTGATTCCCCATATCTGATTCCCCGCCTCTGATTCGCCAACTCTGATTCCCCGCCTGTGATTCGCCAGCTATGATTCCCCGCCTCTGATTCCCCACGTCTGATTCCCTGCCTGTGATTCCCTGCCACTTATTCCCCGCCTCTGATTCCCCGCATCTGATTCCCTGCCTCTGAATCCCCACCTCTGATTCCCTGCCTCTGATTCCCAACCTCTGATTCCCCTCCTCTGATTCCCCATATCTGATTCCCCGCCTCCATTTCCCTGCCTCTGATTCCCCGCCTCTGTTACCCCATATCTGATTCCCCGCCTCTGATTCCCCAACTCTGATTCTGCACATCTGATTCCCTGCCTCTTATTCCCCACCTCTAATTCCCGGACTCTGATTCCCGTCCTCTGATTCCCCACCTCTGATTCTCCATATCTGATTCCCCGCCTCTGTTTCCCCGCCTCTGATTCCCCGCCTCTGTTTCCCCATATCTGATTCCCCGCCTCTGATTCCCCAACTCTGATTCCCCGTGTTTGATTACCTGCCTCTGATTCCCCGCCTCTGCTTCCCCATCTCTGATTCACCGCCTTTGTTTCCCCACCTCTGATTCCCCATATCTGATTCCCTGCCTGTGATTCCCTGCCTCTTATTCCCCGCCTCTGTTTCCCCATATCTGATTCCCTGCCTCTGAATCCCCACCTCTGATTCCCTGCCTCTGATTCCCAACCTCTGATTCCCCTCCTCTGATTCCCCATATCTGATTCCCCGCCTCCGTTTCCCTGCCTCTGATTGCCCGCCTCTGATTCCCCATATCTGATTCCCCGCCTCTGATTCCCCAACTCTGATTCCCCGCCTCTGATTCCCAGCTCTGATTCCCCGCCTCTGATTCCCCGCGTCTGATTCCCAGCCTCAGATTCCCCATGTCCGAATTCCTGCCTCTGATTCCCCGCCTCTGATTCGCCATCTCTGATTCATCGCCTCTGATTCCCCACCTCTGATTCCCCATATCTTATTCCCCACCTATGTTTCCCCGCCTCTGATTCACCGCCTCTGATTCCCCATCTCTGATTCCCGGACTCTGATTCCCCACCTCTGATTCCCTATCTCTGATTCCGCACATCCGATTCCCTGCCTCTGATTCCCCGCCTCTGATGCCCCGCCTCTGATTGCATGCCTCTGATTCCCAACCTCTGGTTCCCCACCTCTGATTCCCCATATCTGATTACCCGCCTCTGTTTCCCCGCCTCTGATTCCCTGCCTCTGTTTCCTCATATCTGATTCCCCGCCTCTGATTCCCAAACACTGATTCCCCGCCTCTGATTCCCCAGCTCTGATTCACCACCTCTGATTCCCCGCATCTGATTCCCCACCTCTGATTCCCGGCCTCTTATTCCCCACGTCTGATTCCCGGCCTCTGATTCCCGACTACACATTCCCGGCCTCTGATTCCCTGCCTCTGATTCCCCATCTCTGATTCTGCACATCTGATTCCCTGCCTCTTATTCCCCACCTCTGATTCCCGGCCTCTGATTCCCGGCCTCTGATTCCCGGCCTCTCATTCCCGGCGTCTCATTCCCGGCCTCTGATTCCCGGCCTCTGATTCCCCGCCTCTGATTCCCCGCCTCTGATTCCCTGCCTCTGATTCCCCATCTCTGATTCCGCCCATCTGATTCCCTGCCTCTGATTCCCCGCCTCTGATTCCCTGCCTCTGATTTCGTGCCTCAGATTCCCAACCTCTGATTCCCCACCTCTGATTCCCCATATCTGATTCCCCGCCTCTGTTTCCCCGCCTCTGATTCCCCGCCTCTGTTTCCCCATATCTGATTCCCCGCCTCTGATTCCCCAACTCTGATTCCCCACCTCTGATTCCCCAGCTCTGATTCCCCTCCTCTGATTCCCCGTGTTTGATTCCCAGCCTCTGATTCCCTGCCTCTGATTCCCAAGCTCTGATTCCCCACCTCTGATTCCCCATATCTGATTCCCCGCCTCTGTTTCCCCGCCTCTGATTCCCCGCCTCTGTTTCCCCATATCTGATTCCCCGCCTTTGATTCGCCACCTCTGATTCCCCATATGTGATTCCCCGCTTCTGTTTCCCCGCCTCTGATTCCCCGCCTCTGATTCCCCATATCTCATTCCCCGCCTCTGATTCCCCATATCTGATTCCCGGACTCTGATTCCCCACCTCTGATTCCCGGCCTCTTATTCCCGGCATCTGATTCCCGGCCTCTGATTCCCGGCCTCTGATTCCCCGCTTCTGATTCTGATTCCCTGCCCCTGATTCCCCATCTCTGATTCCGCACATCTGATTCCCTGCCTCTGATTCCCCACCTCTGATTCCCCATATCTGATTCCCCGCCTCTGTTTCCCCGCCTCTGATTCCCCGCCTCTATTCCCCGCCTCTGATTCCCCTCCTCTGATACCCCAGCTCTGATTCACCACCTCTGATTCCCCGCATCTGATTCCCCGCCTCTGATTCCCCATCTCTGATTCCCTATCTCTGATTCCCCAATTCTGATTCCCCGCCTTTGATTCCCTGCCTCTGATTCCCAACCTCTGATTCCCCACCTCTGATTCCCCAGCTCTGATTCCCCGCCTCTGATTCCCCGCGTCTGAATCCCTGCCTCTGATTCCCCGCCTCTGATTCGCCATCTCTGATTCATCGCCTCTGATTCCCCGCCTCTGATTCCCCATCTCTGATTCCCGGACTCTGATTCCCCACCTCTGATTCCCTATCTCTGATTCCGCACATCCGATTCCCTGCCTCTGATTCCCCGCCTCTGATGCCCCGCCTCTGATTCCCAACCTCTGATTCCCCTCCTCTGATTCCCCATATCTGATTCCCCGCCTCCGTTTCCCTGCCTCTGATTCCCCACCTCTGTTTCCCCATATCTGATTCCCCGCCTCTGATTCCCCAACTCTGATTCCCCGCCTCTGATTCCCCAGCTCTGATTCCCCGCCTCTGATTCCCAGCGTCTGATTCCCAGACTCTGATTCCCCATGTCTTATTCCCCGCCTCTGATTCCCCGCCTCTGATTCGCCATCTCTGATTCATCGCCTCTGATTCCCCACCTCTGATTCCCCATATCTGATTCCCACCTATGTTTCCCCGCCTCTGATGCCCCGCCTCTGATTCCATGCCTCTGATTCCCAACCTCTGATTCCCCACCTCTGATTCCCCATATCTGATTCCCCGCCTCTGTTTCCCCGCCTCTGATTCCCTGCCTCTGTTTCCTCATATCTGATTCCCCGCCTCTGATTCCCCAACACTGATTCCCCTCCTCTGATACCCCAGCTCTGATTCACCACCTCTGATTCCCCGCGTCTGATTCCCCGCCTCTGATTCCCCATCTCTGATTCCCTATCTCTGATTCCCCAATTCTGATTCCCCGCCTTTGATTCCCTGCCTCTGATTCCCAACCTCTGATTCCCCACCTCTGATTCCCCAGCTCTGATTCCCCGCCTCTGATTCCCCGCGTCTGAATCCCTGCCTCTGATTCCCCGCCTCTGATTCCCCATCTCTGATTCACCACCTCTGATCCCCCGCCTCTGATTCCCCATGTCTGATTCACCGCCTCTGTTTCACCACATCTGATTCCCCGCCTCTGATTCCCTGACTCTGTTTCCCCGCCTCTGATTCCCCGCCTCTGATTCCCCATATCTCATTCCCCGCCTCTGATTCCCCGCATCTGATTCCCTGCCTCTGAATCCCCACCTCTGATTCCCTGCCTCTGATTCCCAACCTCTGATTCCCCTCCTCTGATTCCCCATATCTGATTCCCCGCCTCCGTTTCCCTGCCTCTGATTGCCCGCCTCTGTTTCCCCATATCTGATTCCCCGCCTCTGATTCCCCAACTCTGATTCCCCGCCTCTGATTCCCCAGCTCAGATTCCCCGCCTATGATTCCCCGCGTCTGATTCCCAGCCTCTGATTCCCCATGTCTGATTTCCTGCCTCTGATTCCCCGCCTCTGATTCGCCATCTCTGATTCATCCCCTCTGATTCCACACCTCTGATTCCCCATATCTTATTCCCCACCTATGTTTCCCCGCCTCTGATTCCCCGCCTCTGATTCCCCATCTCTGATTCCGCACATCTGATTCCCTGCCTCTGATTCCCCGCCTCTGATTCCCTGCCTCTCATTCCCCATCTCTGATTCCGCACATCTGATTCCCTGCCTCTGATTCCCCGCCTCTGATTCCCTGCCTCTGATTCCCTGCCTCTGATTCCCAACATCTGATTCCCCACCTCTGATTCCCCATATCTGATTCCCCGCCTCTGTTTCCCCGCCTCTGATTCTCCGCCTCTGTTTCCCCATATCTGATTCCCCGCCTCTGATTCCCCAACTCTGATTCCCCACCTCTGATCCCCAGCTCTGATTCCCCGCCTCTGATTCCCCGTGTTTGATTCCCTGCGTCTGATTCCCTGCCTCTGATTCCCAACCTCTGATTCCCCACCTCTGATTCCCCATATCTGATTCCCCGCCTCTGTTTCCCCGCCTCTGATTCCCCGCCTCTGTTTCCCCATATCTGATTCCCCGCCTTTGATTCGCCACCTCTGATTCCCCATATGTGATTCCCCGCCTCTGTTTCCCCGCATCTGATTCCCCGCCTCTGATTCCCCATATCTCATTCCCCGCCTCTGATTCCCCATATCTGATTCCCGGACGCTGATTCCCCACCTCTGATTCCCGGCCTCTTTTTCCCGGCATCTGATTCCCGGCATCTGATTCCCGGCCTCTGATTCCCGGCCTCTGATTCCCAGCTTCTGATTCTGATTCCCTGCCTCTGATTCCCCATCTCTGATTCCGCACATCTGATTCCCTGCCTCTGATTCCCCACTTCTGATTCCCCATATATGATTCCCCGCCTCTGTTTCCCCGCCTCTGATTCCCCGCCTCTGTTTCCCCATATCTAATTCCCCGCCTCTGATTCCCCAACTCTGATTCCCCGCACTGATTCCCCAGCTCTGAATCCCCGCCTCAGATTCCCCGCATCTGATTCCCTGCCTCTGAATCCCCACCTCTGATTCCCTGCCTCTGATTCCCAACCTCTGATTCCCCTCCTCTGATTCCCCATATCTGATTCCCCGCCTCCGTTTCCCTGCCTCTGATTCCCCGCCTCTGTTTCCCCATATCTGATTCCCCGCCTCTGATTCCCCAACTCTGATTCCCCGCCTTTGATTCCCCAGCTCTGATTCCCCGCCTCTGATTCCCCGCGTCTGATTCCCAGCCTCTGATTCCCCATGTCTTATTTCCCGCCTCTGATTCCCCGCCTCTGATTCGCCATCTCTGATTCATCGCCTCTGATTCCCCACCTCTGATTCCCCATATCTGATTCCCCACCTATGTTTCCCCGCCTCTGATGCCCCGCCTCTGATTCCATGCCTCTGATTCCCAACCTCTGATTCCCCAACCTCTGATTCCCCATATCAGATTCCCCACCTCTGTTTCCCCGCCTCTGATTCCCTGCCTCTGTTTCCTCATATCTGATTCCCCGCCTCTGATTCCCCAACACTGATTCCCCGCCTCTGATTCCCCAGCTCTGATTCACCACCTCTGATTCCCCGCGTCTGATTCCCCGCCTCTGATTCCCCATCTCTGATTCCCTATCTCTTATTCCCCAATTCTGATTCCCCGCCTTTGATTCCCTGCCTCTGATTCCCAACCTCTGATTCCCCATCTCTGATTCCCCATATCTGATTCCCCGCCTCTGTTTCCCCACCTCTTATTCCCCGCCTCTGTTTCCCCATATCTGATTCCCGGCCACTCATTCCCCAGCTCTGATTCCCCGCCTCTGATTCCCCATATCCGATTCCCCGCCTCTGATTCCCCAACTCTGATAGCCCGCCTCTGATTCCACAGCTCTGATTCCCCGCCTCTTATTCCCCGCGTCTGAATCCCTGCCTCTGATTCCCCGCCTCTGATTCCCCATCTCTGATTCACCACCTCTGATCCCCCGCCTCTCATTCCCCATGTCTGATTCACCGCCTCTGTTTCCCCATCTCTGATTCCCCGCCTCTGATTCCCCATATCTGATTCCCCGCCTCTGATTCGCCAACTCTGATTCCCCGCCTGTGATTCGCCAGCTATGATTCCCCGCCTCTGATTCCCCACGTCTGATTCACTGCCTGTGATTCCCTGCCTCTTATTCCCCGCCTCTGATTCCCCGCATCTGATTCCCTGCCTCTGAATCCCCACCTCTGATTCCCTGCCTCTGATTCCCAACCTCTGTTTCCCCTCCTCTGATTCCCCATATCTGATTCCCCGCCTCCATTTCCCTGCCTCTGATTCCCCGCCTCTGTTACCCCATATCTGATTCCCCACCTCTGATTCCCCAACTCTGATTCTGCACATCTGATTCACTGCCTCTTATTCCCCACCTCTAATTCCCGGCCTCTGATTCCCGTCCTCTGATTCCCCACCTCTGATTCTCCATATCTGATTCCCCGCCTCTGTTTCCCCGCCTCTGATTCCCCGCCTCTGTTTCCCCATATCTGATTCACCGCCTTTGATTCGCCACCTCTGATTCCCCATATGTGATTCCCCTCCTCTGTTTCCCCGCCTCTGATTCCTCGCCTCTGATTCCCCATATCTCATTCCCCGCCTCTGATTCCCCGCATCTGATTCCCCGCCTCTGTTTCCCCGCCTCTGATTCCCTGCCTCTGTTTCCTCATATCTGATTCCCCGCCTCTGATTCCCCAACACTGATTCCCCTCCTCTGATACCCCAGCTCTGATTCACCACCTCTGATTCCCCGCGTCTGATTCCCCGCCTCTGATTCCCCATCTCTGATTCCCTATCTCTGATTCCCCAATTCTGATTCCCCGCCTTTGATTCCCTGCCTCTGATTCCCAACCTCTGATTCCCCACCTCTGATTCCCCAGCTCTGATTCCCCGCCTCTGATTCCCCGCGTCTGAATCCCTGCCTCTGATTCCCCGCCTCTGATTCCCCATCTCTGATTCACCACCTCTGATCCCCCGCCTCTGATTCCCCATGTCTGATTCACCGCCTCTGTTTCACCACATCTGATTCCCCGCCTCTGATTCCCTGACTCTGTTTCCCCGCCTCTGATTCCCCGCCTCTGATTCCCCATATCTCATTCCCCGCCTCTGATTCCCCGCATCTGATTCCCTGCCTCTGAATCCCCACCTCTGATTCCCTGCCTCTGATTCCCAACCTCTGATTCCCCTCCTCTGATTCCCCATATCTGATTCCCCGCCTCCGTTTCCCTGCCTCTGATTGCCCGCCTCTGTTTCCCCATATCTGATTCCCCGCCTCTGATTCCCCAACTCTGATTCCCCGCCTCTGATTCCCCAGCTCAGATTCCCCGCCTATGATTCCCCGCGTCTGATTCCCAGCCTCTGATTCCCCATGTCTGATTTCCTGCCTCTGATTCCCCGCCTCTGATTCGCCATCTCTGATTCATCCCCTCTGATTCCACACCTCTGATTCCCCATATCTTATTCCCCACCTATGTTTCCCCGCCTCTGATTCCCCGCCTCTGATTCCCCATCTCTGATTCCGCACATCTGATTCCCTGCCTCTGATTCCCCGCCTCTGATTCCCTGCCTCTCATTCCCCATCTCTGATTCCGCACATCTGATTCCCTGCCTCTGATTCCCCGCCTCTGATTCCCTGCCTCTGATTCCCTGCCTCTGATTCCCAACATCTGATTCCCCACCTCTGATTCCCCATATCTGATTCCCCGCCTCTGTTTCCCCGCCTCTGATTCTCCGCCTCTGTTTCCCCATATCTGATTCCCCGCCTCTGATTCCCCAACTCTGATTCCCCACCTCTGATCCCCAGCTCTGATTCCCCGCCTCTGATTCCCCGTGTTTGATTCCCTGCGTCTGATTCCCTGCCTCTGATTCCCAACCTCTGATTCCCCACCTCTGATTCCCCATATCTGATTCCCCGCCTCTGTTTCCCCGCCTCTGATTCCCCGCCTCTGTTTCCCCATATCTGATTCCCCGCCTTTGATTCGCCACCTCTGATTCCCCATATGTGATTCCCCGCCTCTGTTTCCCCGCATCTGATTCCCCGCCTCTGATTCCCCATATCTCATTCCCCGCCTCTGATTCCCCATATCTGATTCCCGGACGCTGATTCCCCACCTCTGATTCCCGGCCTCTTTTTCCCGGCATCTGATTCCCGGCATCTGATTCCCGGCCTCTGATTCCCGGCCTCTGATTCCCAGCTTCTGATTCTGATTCCCTGCCTCTGATTCCCCATCTCTGATTCCGCACATCTGATTCCCTGCCTCTGATTCCCCACTTCTGATTCCCCATATATGATTCCCCGCCTCTGTTTCCCCGCCTCTGATTCCCCGCCTCTGTTTCCCCATATCTAATTCCCCGCCTCTGATTCCCCAACTCTGATTCCCCGCACTGATTCCCCAGCTCTGAATCCCCGCCTCAGATTCCCCGCATCTGATTCCCTGCCTCTGAATCCCCACCTCTGATTCCCTGCCTCTGATTCCCAACCTCTGATTCCCCTCCTCTGATTCCCCATATCTGATTCCCCGCCTCCGTTTCCCTGCCTCTGATTCCCCGCCTCTGTTTCCCCATATCTGATTCCCCGCCTCTGATTCCCCAACTCTGATTCCCCGCCTTTGATTCCCCAGCTCTGATTCCCCGCCTCTGATTCCCCGCGTCTGATTCCCAGCCTCTGATTCCCCATGTCTTATTTCCCGCCTCTGATTCCCCGCCTCTGATTCGCCATCTCTGATTCATCGCCTCTGATTCCCCACCTCTGATTCCCCATATCTGATTCCCCACCTATGTTTCCCCGCCTCTGATGCCCCGCCTCTGATTCCATGCCTCTGATTCCCAACCTCTGATTCCCCAACCTCTGATTCCCCATATCAGATTCCCCACCTCTGTTTCCCCGCCTCTGATTCCCTGCCTCTGTTTCCTCATATCTGATTCCCCGCCTCTGATTCCCCAACACTGATTCCCCGCCTCTGATTCCCCAGCTCTGATTCACCACCTCTGATTCCCCGCGTCTGATTCCCCGCCTCTGATTCCCCATCTCTGATTCCCTATCTCTTATTCCCCAATTCTGATTCCCCGCCTTTGATTCCCTGCCTCTGATTCCCAACCTCTGATTCCCCATCTCTGATTCCCCATATCTGATTCCCCGCCTCTGTTTCCCCACCTCTTATTCCCCGCCTCTGTTTCCCCATATCTGATTCCCGGCCACTCATTCCCCAGCTCTGATTCCCCGCCTCTGATTCCCCATATCCGATTCCCCGCCTCTGATTCCCCAACTCTGATAGCCCGCCTCTGATTCCACAGCTCTGATTCCCCGCCTCTTATTCCCCGCGTCTGAATCCCTGCCTCTGATTCCCCGCCTCTGATTCCCCATCTCTGATTCACCACCTCTGATCCCCCGCCTCTCATTCCCCATGTCTGATTCACCGCCTCTGTTTCCCCATCTCTGATTCCCCGCCTCTGATTCCCCATATCTGATTCCCCGCCTCTGATTCGCCAACTCTGATTCCCCGCCTGTGATTCGCCAGCTATGATTCCCCGCCTCTGATTCCCCACGTCTGATTCACTGCCTGTGATTCCCTGCCTCTTATTCCCCGCCTCTGATTCCCCGCATCTGATTCCCTGCCTCTGAATCCCCACCTCTGATTCCCTGCCTCTGATTCCCAACCTCTGTTTCCCCTCCTCTGATTCCCCATATCTGATTCCCCGCCTCCATTTCCCTGCCTCTGATTCCCCGCCTCTGTTACCCCATATCTGATTCCCCACCTCTGATTCCCCAACTCTGATTCTGCACATCTGATTCACTGCCTCTTATTCCCCACCTCTAATTCCCGGCCTCTGATTCCCGTCCTCTGATTCCCCACCTCTGATTCTCCATATCTGATTCCCCGCCTCTGTTTCCCCGCCTCTGATTCCCCGCCTCTGTTTCCCCATATCTGATTCCCCGCCTCTGATTCCCCAACTCTGATTCCCCGCCTCTGATTCCCCAGGTCTGATTCCCCACCTCTGATTCCACGTGTTTGATTACCTGCCTCTGATTCCCCGCCTCTGCTTCCCCATCTCTGATTCACCGCCTTTGATTCCCCACCTCTGATTCCCCATATCTGATTCCCTGCCTGTGATTCCCTGCCTCTTATTCCCCGCCTCTGTTTCCCCATATCTGATTCCCTGCCTCTGAATCCCCATATCTGATTCCCCGCCTCCGTTTCCCTGCCTCTGATTGCCCGCCTCTGATTCCCCATATCTGATTCCCCGCCTCTGATTCCCCAACTCTGATTACCCGCCTCTGATTCCCAGCTCTGATTCCCCGCCTCTGATTCCCCGCGTCTGATTCCCAGCCTCTGATTCCCCATGTCCGAATTCCTGCCTCTGATTCCCCGCCTCTGATTCGCCATCTCTGATTCATCGCCTCTGATTCCCCACCTCTGATTCCCCATATCTTATTCCCCACCTATGTTTCCCCGCCTCTGATTCACCGCCTCTGATTCCCCATCTCTGATTCCCGGACTCTGATTCCCCACCTCTGATTCCCTATCTCTGATTCCGCACATCCGATTCCCTGCCTCTGATTCCCCGCCTCTGATGCCCCGCCTCTGATTGCATGCCTCTGATTCCCAACCTCTGATTCCCCACCTCTGATTCCCCATATCTGATTACCCGCCTCTGTTTCCCCGCCTCTGATTCCCTGCCTCTGTTTCCTCATACCTGATTCCCCGCCTCTGATTCCCAAACACTGATTCCCCGCCTCTGATTCCCCAGCTCTGATTCACCACCTCTGATTCCCCGCATCTGATTCCCCACCTCTGATTCCCGGCCTCTTATTCCCCACGTCTGATTCCCGGCCTCTGATTCCCGGCCTCTGATTCCCGACCACACATTCCCGGCCTCTGATTCCCTGCCTCTGATTCCCCATCTCTGATTCTGCACATCTGATTCCCTGCCTCTTATTCCCCACCTCTGATTCCCGGCCTCTGATTCCCGGCCTCTGATTCCCGGCCTCTCATTCCCGGCCTCTCATTCCCGGCCTCTGATTCCCGGCCTCTGAATCCCTGCCTCTGATTCCCCGCCTCTGATTCCCTGCCTCTGATTCCCCATCTCTGATTCCGCCCATCTGATTCCCTGCCTCTGATTCACCGCCTCTGATTCCCTGCCTCTGATTTCGTGCCTCTGATTCCCAACCTCTGATTCCCCACCTCTGATTCCCCATATCTGATTCCCCGCCTCTGTTTCCCCGCCTCTGATTCCCCGCCTCTGTTTCCCCATATCTGATTCCCCGCCTCTGATTCCCCAACTCTGATTCCCCACCTCTGATTCCCCAGCTCTGATTCCCCTCCTCTGATTCCCCGTGTTTGATTCCCAGCCTCTGATTCCCTGCCTCTGATTCCCAACCTCTGATTCCCCACCTCTGATTCCCCATATCTGATTCCCCGCCTCTGTTTCCCCGCCTCTGATTCCCCGCCTCTGTTTCCCCATATCTGATTCCCCGCCTTTGATTCGCCACCTCTGATTCCCCATATGTGATTCCCCGCTTCTGTTTCCCCGCCTCTGATTCCCCAGCTCTGATTCCCCATATCTCATTCCCCGCCTCTGATTCCCCATATCTGATTCCCGGACTCTGATTCCCCACCTCTGATTCCCGGCCTCTTATTCCCGGCATCTGATTCCCGGCCTCTGATTCCCGGCCTCTGATTCCCCGCTTCTGATTCTGATTCCCTGCCCCTGATTCCCCATCTCTGATTCCGCACATCTGATTCCCTGCCTCTGATTCCCCACCTCTGATTCCCCATATCTGATTCCCCGCCTCTGTTTCCCCGCCTCTGATTCCCCGCCTCTGTTTCCCCATATCTAATTCCCCGCCTCTGATTCCCCAACTCTGATTCCCCGCACTGATTCCCCAGCTCTGAATCCCCGCCTCAGATTCCCCGCATCTGATTCCCTGCCTCTGAATCCCCACCTCTGATTCCCTGCCTCTGATTCCCAACCTTTGATTCCCCTCCTCTGATTCCCCATATCTGATTCCCCGCCTCCGTTTCCCTGCCTCTGATTCCCCGCCTCTGTTTCCCCATATCTGATTCCCCGCCTCTGATTCCCCAACTCTGATTCCCCGCCTCTGATTTTCCAGCTCTGATTCCCCACCTCTGATTCCCCGCGTCTGATTCCCAGCCTCTGATTCCCCATGTCTTATTCCCCGCCTCTTATTCCCCGCCTCTGATTCGCCATCTCTGATTCATCGCCTCTGATTCCCCACCTCTGATTCCCCATATCTGATTCCCCACCTATGTTTCCCCGCCTCTGATGCCCCACCTCTGATTCCATGCCTCTGATTCCCAACCTCTGATTCCCCACCTCTGATTCCCCATATCTGATTCCCCGCCTCTGTTTCCCCGCCTCTGATTCCCTGCCTCTGTTTCCTCATATCTGATTCCCCGCCTCTGATTCCCCAACACTGATTCCCCGCCTCTGATTCCCCAGGTCTGATTCACCACCTCTGATTCCCCGCGTCTGATTCCCCGCCTCTGATTCCCCATCTCTGATTCCGTATCTCTGATTCCCCAATTCTGATTCCCCGCCTTTGATTCCCTGCCTCTGATTCCCAACTTCTGATTCCCCACCTCTGATATCCCATATCTGATTCCCCGCCTCTGTTTCCCCGCCTCTTATTCCCCGCCTCTGTTTCCCCATATCTGATTCCCGGCCTCTCATTCCCCAGCTCTGATTCCCCGCCTCTGATTCCCCATATCTGATTCCCCGCCGCTGATTCCCCAACTCAGATAGCCCGCCTCTGATTCCCCAGCTCTGATTCCCCGCCTCTGATTCCCCGCGTCTGAATCCCTGCCTCTGATTCCCCGCCTCTGATTCCCCATCTCTGATTCACCACCTCTGATCCCCCGCCTCTGATTCCCCATGTCTGATTCACCGCCTCTGTTTCCCCACCTCTGATTCCCCGCCTCTGATTCCCCATATCTGATTCCCCTCCTCTGATTCCCCAACTCTCATTCGCCGCCTGTGATTTGCCAGCTATGATTCCCCGCATATGATTCCCCACGTCTGATTCCCTGCCTGTGATTCCCTGCCTCTTATTCCCCGCCTTTGATTCCCCGCATCTGATTCCCTGCCTCTGAATCCCCACCTCTGATTCCCTGCCTCTGATTCCCAACCTCTTATTCCCCTCCTCTGATTCCCCATATCTGATTCCCCACCTCCATTTCCCTGCCTCTGATTCCCCGCCTCTGTTACCCAATATCTGATTCCCCGCCTCTGATTCCCCAGCTCTGATTCACCACCTCTGATTCCCCACGTCTGATTCCCCGCTTCTGATTCCTGGCCTCTTATTCCCCACCTCTGATTCCCGGCCTCTGATTCCCGGCCTCTGATTCCCGACCTCTCAATCCCGGCCTCTGATTCCCGGCCTCTGATACCCCGGCTCTGATTCCCCGCCTCTGATTCCCTGCCTCTCATTCCCCATCTCTGATTCCGCACATCTGATTCCCTGCCTCTGATTCCCCGCCTCTGATTCCCTGCCTCTGATTCCCTGCCTCTGATTCCCAACATCTGATTCCCCACCTCTGATTCCCCATATCTGATTCCCCGCCTCTGTTTCCCCGCCTCTGATTCTCCGCCTCTGTTTCCCCATATCTGATTCCCCGCCTCTGATTCCGCAACTCTGATTCCCCACCTCTGATCCCCAGCTCTGATTCCCCGCCTCTGATTCCCCGTGTTTGATTCCCTGCGTCTGATTCCCTGCCTCTGATTCCCAACCTCTGATTCCCCACCTCTGATTCCCCATATCTGATTCCCCGCCTCTGTTTCCCCGCCTCTGATTCCCCGCCTCTGTTTCCCCATATCTGATTCCCCGCCTTTGATTCGCCACCTCTGATTCCCCATATGTGATTCCCCGCCTCTGTTTCCCCGCATCTGATTCCCCGCCTCTGATTCCCCATATCTCATTCCCCGCCTCTGATTCCCCATATCTGATTCCCGGACGCTGATTCCCCACCTCTGATTCCCGGCCTCTTTTTCCCGGCATCTGATTCCCGGCATCTGATTCCCGGCCTCTGATTCCCGGCCTCTGATTCCCAGCTTCTGATTCTGATTCCCTGCCTCTGATTCCCCATCTCTGATTCCGCACATCTGATTCCCTGCCTCTGATTCCCCACTTCTGATTCCCCATATATGATTCCCCGCCTCTGTTTCCCCGCCTCTGATTCCCCGCCTCTGTTTCCCCATATCTAATTCCCCGCCTCTGATTCCCCAACTCTGATTCCCCGCACTGATTCCCCAGCTCTGAATCCCCGCCTCAGATTCCCCGCATCTGATTCCCTGCCTCTGAATCCCCACCTCTGATTCCCTGCCTCTGATTCCCAACCTCTGATTCCCCTCCTCTGATTCCCCATATCTGATTCCCCGCCTCCGTTTCCCTGCCTCTGATTCCCCGCCTCTGTTTCCCCATATCTGATTCCCCGCCTCTGATTCCCCAACTCTGATTCCCCGCCTTTGATTCCCCAGCTCTGATTCCCCGCCTCTGATTCCCCGCGTCTGATTCCCAGCCTCTGATTCCCCATGTCTTATTTCCCGCCTCTGATTCCCCGCCTCTGATTCGCCATCTCTGATTCATCGCCTCTGATTCCCCACCTCTGATTCCCCATATCTGATTCCCCACCTATGTTTCCCCGCCTCTGATGCCCCGCCTCTGATTCCATGCCTCTGATTCCCAACCTCTGATTCCCCAACCTCTGATTCCCCATATCAGATTCCCCACCTCTGTTTCCCCGCCTCTGATTCCCTGCCTCTGTTTCCTCATATCTGATTCCCCGCCTCTGATTCCCCAACACTGATTCCCCGCCTCTGATTCCCCAGCTCTGATTCACCACCTCTGATTCCCCGCGTCTGATTCCCCGCCTCTGATTCCCCATCTCTGATTCCCTATCTCTTATTCCCCAATTCTGATTCCCCGCCTTTGATTCCCTGCCTCTGATTCCCAACCTCTGATTCCCCATCTCTGATTCCCCATATCTGATTCCCCGCCTCTGTTTCCCCACCTCTTATTCCCCGCCTCTGTTTCCCCATATCTGATTCCCGGCCACTCATTCCCCAGCTCTGATTCCCCGCCTCTGATTCCCCATATCCGATTCCCCGCCTCTGATTCCCCAACTCTGATAGCCCGCCTCTGATTCCACAGCTCTGATTCCCCGCCTCTTATTCCCCGCGTCTGAATCCCTGCCTCTGATTCCCCGCCTCTGATTCCCCATCTCTGATTCACCACCTCTGATCCCCCGCCTCTCATTCCCCATGTCTGATTCACCGCCTCTGTTTCCCCATCTCTGATTCCCCGCCTCTGATTCCCCATATCTGATTCCCCGCCTCTGATTCGCCAACTCTGATTCCCCGCCTGTGATTCGCCAGCTATGATTCCCCGCCTCTGATTCCCCACGTCTGATTCACTGCCTGTGATTCCCTGCCTCTTATTCCCCGCCTCTGATTCCCCGCATCTGATTCCCTGCCTCTGAATCCCCACCTCTGATTCCCTGCCTCTGATTCCCAACCTCTGTTTCCCCTCCTCTGATTCCCCATATCTGATTCCCCGCCTCCATTTCCCTGCCTCTGATTCCCCGCCTCTGTTACCCCATATCTGATTCCCCACCTCTGATTCCCCAACTCTGATTCTGCACATCTGATTCACTGCCTCTTATTCCCCACCTCTAATTCCCGGCCTCTGATTCCCGTCCTCTGATTCCCCACCTCTGATTCTCCATATCTGATTCCCCGCCTCTGTTTCCCCGCCTCTGATTCCCCGCCTCTGTTTCCCCATATCTGATTCCCCGCCTCTGATTCCCCAACTCTGATTCCCCGCCTCTGATTCCCCAGGTCTGATTCCCCACCTCTGATTCCACGTGTTTGATTACCTGCCTCTGATTCCCCGCCTCTGCTTCCCCATCTCTGATTCACCGCCTTTGATTCCCCACCTCTGATTCCCCATATCTGATTCCCTGCCTGTGATTCCCTGCCTCTTATTCCCCGCCTCTGTTTCCCCATATCTGATTCCCTGCCTCTGAATCCCCATATCTGATTCCCCGCCTCCGTTTCCCTGCCTCTGATTGCCCGCCTCTGATTCCCCATATCTGATTCCCCGCCTCTGATTCCCCAACTCTGATTACCCGCCTCTGATTCCCAGCTCTGATTCCCCGCCTCTGATTCCCCGCGTCTGATTCCCAGCCTCTGATTCCCCATGTCCGAATTCCTGCCTCTGATTCCCCGCCTCTGATTCGCCATCTCTGATTCATCGCCTCTGATTCCCCACCTCTGATTCCCCATATCTTATTCCCCACCTATGTTTCCCCGCCTCTGATTCACCGCCTCTGATTCCCCATCTCTGATTCCCGGACTCTGATTCCCCACCTCTGATTCCCTATCTCTGATTCCGCACATCCGATTCCCTGCCTCTGATTCCCCGCCTCTGATGCCCCGCCTCTGATTGCATGCCTCTGATTCCCAACCTCTGATTCCCCACCTCTGATTCCCCATATCTGATTACCCGCCTCTGTTTCCCCGCCTCTGATTCCCTGCCTCTGTTTCCTCATACCTGATTCCCCGCCTCTGATTCCCAAACACTGATTCCCCGCCTCTGATTCCCCAGCTCTGATTCACCACCTCTGATTCCCCGCATCTGATTCCCCACCTCTGATTCCCGGCCTCTTATTCCCCACGTCTGATTCCCGGCCTCTGATTCCCGGCCTCTGATTCCCGACCACACATTCCCGGCCTCTGATTCCCTGCCTCTGATTCCCCATCTCTGATTCTGCACATCTGATTCCCTGCCTCTTATTCCCCACCTCTGATTCCCGGCCTCTGATTCCCGGCCTCTGATTCCCGGCCTCTCATTCCCGGCCTCTCATTCCCGGCCTCTGATTCCCGGCCTCTGAATCCCTGCCTCTGATTCCCCGCCTCTGATTCCCTGCCTCTGATTCCCCATCTCTGATTCCGCCCATCTGATTCCCTGCCTCTGATTCACCGCCTCTGATTCCCTGCCTCTGATTTCGTGCCTCTGATTCCCAACCTCTGATTCCCCACCTCTGATTCCCCATATCTGATTCCCCGCCTCTGTTTCCCCGCCTCTGATTCCCCGCCTCTGTTTCCCCATATCTGATTCCCCGCCTCTGATTCCCCAACTCTGATTCCCCACCTCTGATTCCCCAGCTCTGATTCCCCTCCTCTGATTCCCCGTGTTTGATTCCCAGCCTCTGATTCCCTGCCTCTGATTCCCAACCTCTGATTCCCCACCTCTGATTCCCCATATCTGATTCCCCGCCTCTGTTTCCCCGCCTCTGATTCCCCGCCTCTGTTTCCCCATATCTGATTCCCCGCCTTTGATTCGCCACCTCTGATTCCCCATATGTGATTCCCCGCTTCTGTTTCCCCGCCTCTGATTCCCCAGCTCTGATTCCCCATATCTCATTCCCCGCCTCTGATTCCCCATATCTGATTCCCGGACTCTGATTCCCCACCTCTGATTCCCGGCCTCTTATTCCCGGCATCTGATTCCCGGCCTCTGATTCCCGGCCTCTGATTCCCCGCTTCTGATTCTGATTCCCTGCCCCTGATTCCCCATCTCTGATTCCGCACATCTGATTCCCTGCCTCTGATTCCCCACCTCTGATTCCCCATATCTGATTCCCCGCCTCTGTTTCCCCGCCTCTGATTCCCCGCCTCTGTTTCCCCATATCTAATTCCCCGCCTCTGATTCCCCAACTCTGATTCCCCGCACTGATTCCCCAGCTCTGAATCCCCGCCTCAGATTCCCCGCATCTGATTCCCTGCCTCTGAATCCCCACCTCTGATTCCCTGCCTCTGATTCCCAACCTTTGATTCCCCTCCTCTGATTCCCCATATCTGATTCCCCACCTCCGTTTCCCTGCCTCTGATTCCCCGCCTCTGTTTCCCCATATCTGATTCCCCGCCTCTGATTCCCCAACTCTGATTCCCCGCCTCTGATTTTCCAGCTCTGATTCCCCACCTCTGATTCCCCGCATCTGATTCCCAGCCTCTGATTCCCCATGTCTTATTCCCCGCCTCTTATTCCCCGCCTCTGATTCGCCATCTCTGATTCATCGCCTCTGATTCCCCACCTCTGATTCCCCATATCTGATTCCCCACCTATGTTTCCCCGCCTCTGATGCCCCACCTCTGATTCCATGCCTCTGATTCCCAACCTCTGATTCCCCACCTCTGATTCCCCATATCTGATTCCCCGCCTCTGTTTCCCCGCCTCTGATTCCCTGCCTCTGTTTCCTCATATCTGATTCCCCGCCTCTGATTCCCCAACACTGATTCCCCGCCTCTGATTCCCCAGGTCTGATTCACCACCTCTGATTCCCCGCGTCTGATTCCCCGCCTCTGATTCCCCATCTCTGATTCCGTATCTCTGATTCCCCAATTCTGATTCCCCGCCTTTGATTCCCTGCCTCTGATTCCCAACTTCTGATTCCCCACCTCTGATATCCCATATCTGATTCCCCGCCTCTGTTTCCCCGCCTCTTATTCCCCGCCTCTGTTTCCCCATATCTGATTCCCGGCCTCTCATTCCCCAGCTCTGATTCCCCGCCTCTGATTCCCCATATCTGATTCCCCGCCGCTGATTCCCCAACTCAGATAGCCCGCCTCTGATTCCCCAGCTCTGATTCCCCGCCTCTGATTCCCCGCGTCTGAATCCCTGCCTCTGATTCCCCGCCTCTGATTCCCCATCTCTGATTCACCACCTCTGATCCCCCGCCTCTGATTCCCCATGTCTGATTCACCGCCTCTGTTTCCCCACCTCTGATTCCCCGCCTCTGATTCCCCATATCTGATTCCCCTCCTCTGATTCCCCAACTCTCATTCGCCGCCTGTGATTTGCCAGCTATGATTCCCCGCATATGATTCCCCACGTCTGATTCCCTGCCTGTGATTCCCTGCCTCTTATTCCCCGCCTTTGATTCCCCGCATCTGATTCCCTGCCTCTGAATCCCCACCTCTGATTCCCTGCCTCTGATTCCCAACCTCTTATTCCCCTCCTCTGATTCCCCATATCTGATTCCCCACCTCCATTTCCCTGCCTCTGATTCCCCGCCTCTGTTACCCAATATCTGATTCCCCGCCTCTGATTCCCCAACTCTGATTCTGCACATCTGATTCCCTGCCTCTTATTCCCCACCTCTAATTCCCGGCCTCTGATTCCCGGCCTCTGATTCCCCACCTCTGATTCTCCATATCTGATTCCCCGCCTCTGTTTCCCCGCCTCTGATTCCCCGCCTCTGTTTCCCCATATCTGATTCACCGCCTTTGATTCGCCACCTCTGATTCCCCATATGTGATTCCCCTCCTCTGTTTCCCCGCCTCTGATTCCCCGCCTCTGATTCCCCATATCTCATTCCCCGCCTCTGATTCCCCGCATCTGATTCCCTGCCTCTGAATCCCCACCTCTGATTCCCTGCCTCTGATTCCCAACCTCTGATTCCCCTCCTCTGATTCCCCATATCTGATTCCTCGCCTCCGTTTCCCTGCCTCTGATTAAGCACCTCTGTTTCCCCATATCTGATTCCGCGCCTCTGATTCCCCAACTCTGATTCCCCGCCTCTGATTCTCCAGCTCTGATTCCCCGCCTCTGTTTCCCCGCGTCTGATTCCCAGCCTCTGATACCCCATGTCTGATTTCCTGCCTCTGATTCCCCGCCTCTGATTCGCCATCTCTAATTCATCGCCTCTGATTCCCCACCTCTGATTCCCCATATCTTATTCCCCACCTATGTTTCCCCGCCTCTGATTCCCCGCCTCTGATTCCCCATCTCTGATTCCCGGACTCTGATTCCCCACCTCTGATTCCCTATCTCTGATTCCGCACATCCGATTCCCTGCCTCTGATTCCCCGCCTCTGATGCCCCGCCTCTGATTCCCAACCTCTGATTCCCCTCCTCTGATTCCCCATATCTGATTCCCCGCCTCCGTTTCCCTGCCTCTGATTCCCCGCCTCTGTTTCCCCATATCTGATTCCCCGCCTCTGATTCCCCAACTCTGATTCCCCGCCTCTGATTCCCCAGCTCTGATTCCCCGCCTCTGATTCCCCGCGTCTGATTCCCAGCCTCTGATTCCCCATGTCTTATTCCCCGCCTCTGATTCCCCGCCTCTGATTCGCCATCTCTGATTCATCGCCTCTGATTCCCCACCTCTGATTCCCCATATCTGATTCCCACCTATGTTTCCCCGCCTCTGATGCCCCGCCTCTGATTCCATGCCTCTGATTCCCAACCTCTGATTCCCCACCTCTGATTCCCCATATCTGATTCCCCGCCTCTGTTTCCCCGCCTCTGATTCCCTGCCTCTGTTTCCTCATATCTGATTCCCCGCCTCTGATTCCCCAACACTGATTCCCCTCCTCTGATACCCCAGCTCTGATTCACCACCTCTGATTCCCCGCGTCTGATTCCCTGCCTCTGATTCCCCATCTCTGATTCCCTATCTCTGATTCCCCAATTCTGATTCCCCGCCTTTGATTCCCTGCCTCTGATTCCCAACCTCTGATTCCCCACCTCTGATTCCCCAGCTCTGATTCCCCGCCTCTGATTACCCGCGTCTGAATCCCTGCCTCTGATTCCCCGACTCTGATTCCCCATCTCTGATTCACCACCTCTGATCCCCCGCCTCTGATTCCCCATGTCTGATTCACCGCCTCTGTTTCCCCACCTCTGATTCCCCGCCTCTGATTCCCCATATCTGATTCCCCGCCTCTGATTCCCTGACTCTGTTTCCCCGCCTCTGATTCCCCGCCTCTGATTCCCCATATCTCATTCCCCGCCTCTGATTCCCCGCATCTGATTCCCTGCCTCTGAATCCCCACCTCTGATTCCCTGCCTCTGATTCCCAACCTCTGATTCCCCACCTCTGATTCCCGGCCTCTTATTCCCGGCATCTGATTCCCGGCCTCTGATTCCCGGCCTCTGATTCCCCGCTTCTGATTCTGATTCCCTGCCCCTGATTCCCCATCTCTGATTCCGCACATCTGATTCCCTGCCTCTGATTCCCCACCTCTGATTCCCCATATCTGATTCCCCGCCTCTGTTTCCCCGCCTCTGATTCCCCGCCTCTGTTTCCCCATATCTAATTCCCCGCCTCTGATTCCCCAACTCTGATTCCCCGCACTGATTCCCCAGCTCTGAATCCCCGCCTCAGATTCCCCGCATCTGATTCCCTGCCTCTGAATCCCCACCTCTGATTCCCTGCCTCTGATTCCCAACCTCTGATTCCCCTCCTCTGATTCCCCATATCTGATTCCCTGCCTCCGTTTCCCTGCCTCTGATTCCCCGCCTCTGTTTCCCCATATCTGATTCCCCGCCTCTGATTCCCCAACTCTGATTCCCCGCATCTGATTTTCCAGCTCTGATTCCCCACCTCTGATTCCCCGCGTCTGATTCCCAGCCTCTGATTCCCCATGTCTTATTCCCCGCCTCTGATTCCCCGCCTCTGATTCGCCATCTCTGATTCATCGCCTCTGATTCCCCACCTCTGATTCCCCATATCTGATTCCCCACCTATGTTTCCCCGCCTCTGATGCCCCACCTCTGATTCCATGCCTCTGATTCCCAACCTCTGATTCCCCACCTCTGATACCCCATATCTGATTCCCCGCCTCTGTTTCCCCGCCTCTGATTCCCTGCCTCTGTTTCCTCATATCTGATTCCCCGCCTCTGATTCCCCAACACTGATTCCCCGCCTCTGATTCCCCAGGTCAGATTCACCACCTCTGATTCCCCGCGTCTGATTCCCCGCCTCTGATTCCCCATCTCTGATTCCGTATCTCTGATTCCCCAATTCTGATTCCCCGCCTTTGATTCCCTGCCTCTGATTCCCAACTTCTGATTCCCCACCTCTGATATCCCATATCTGATTCCCCGCCTCTGTTTCCCCGCCTCTTATTCCCCGCCTCTGTTTCCCCATATCTGATTCCCGGCCTCTCATTCCCCAGCTCTGATTCCCCGCCTCTGATTCCCCATATCTGATTCCCCGCCGCTGATTCCCCAACTCAGATAGCCCGCCTCTGATTCCCCAGCTCTGATTCCCCACCTCTGATTCCCCGCGTCTGAATCCCTGCCTCTGATTCCCCGCCTCTGATTCCCCATCTCTGATTCACCACCTCTGATCCCCCGCCTCTGATTCCCCATGTCTGATTCACCGCCTCTGTTTCCCCACCTCTGATTCCCCGCCTCTGATTCCCCATATCTGATTCCCCGCCTCTGATTCCCTGACTCTGTTTCCCCGCCTCTGATTCCCCGCCTCTGATTCCCCATATCTCATTCCCCGCCTCTGATTCCCCGCATCTGATTCCCTGCCTCTGAATCCCCACCTCTGATTCCCTGCCTCTGATTCCCAACCTCTGATTCCCCTCCTCTGATTCCCCATATCTGATTCCCCGCCTCCGTTTCCCTGCCTCTGATTGCCCGCCTCTGTTTCCCCATATCTGATTCCCCGCCTCTGATTCCCCAACTCTGATTCCCCGCCTCTGATTCCCCAGCTCTGATTCCCCGCCTCTGATTCCCCGCGTCTGATTCCCAGCCTCTGATTCCCCATGTCTGATTTCCTGCCTCTGATTCCCCGCCTCTGATTCGCCATCTCTGATTAATCCCCTCTGATTCCCCACCTCTGATTCCCCATATCTTATTCCCCACCTATGTTTCCCCGCCTCTGATTCCCCGCCTCTGATTCCCCATCTCTGATTCCCAGACTCTGATTCCCCACCTCTGATTCCCTATCTCTGATTCTGCACATCCGATTCCCTGCCTCTGATTCCCCGCCTCTGATTCCCCACCTCTGATTCCCCACCTCTGATTCCCCATATCTGATTCCCCGCCTCTGTTTCCCCGCCTCTGATTCCCTGCCTCTGTTTCCTCATATCTGATTCCCCGCCTCTGATTCCCCAACACTGATTCCCCGCCACTGATTCCCCAGCTCTGATTCACCACCTCTGATTCCCCACGTCTGATTCCCCGCTTCTGATTCCCGGCCTCTTATTCCCCACCTCTGATTCCCGGCCTCTGATTCCCGGCCTCTGATTCCCGACCTCTCAATCCCGGCCTCTGATTCCCGGCCTCTGATACCCCGGCTCTAATTCCCCGCCTCTGATTCCCTGCCTCTGATTCCCCATCTCTGATTCCGCACATCTGATTCCCTGCCTCTGATTCCCCGCCTCTGATTCCCTGCCTCTGATTCCCTGCCTCTGATTCCCAACCTCTGATTCCCCACCTCTGATTCCCCATATCTGATTCCCCGCCTCTGTTTCCCCGCCTCTGATTCTCCGCCTCTGTTTCCCCATATCTGATTCCCCGCCTCTGATTCACCAACTCTGATTCCCCACCTCTGATCCCCAGCTCTGATTCCCCGCCTCTGATTCCCCGTGTTTGATTCCCTGCCTCTGATTCCCTGCCTCTAATTCCCCGCCTCTGATTCCCTGCCTCTGATTCCCCATCTCTGATTCCGCACATCTGATTCCCTGCCTCTGATTCCCCGCCTCTGATTCCCTGCCTCTGATTCCCTGCCTCTGATTCCCAACCTCTGATTCCCCACCTCTGATTCCCCATATCTGATTCCCCGCCTCTGTTTCCCCGCCTCTGATTCTCCGCCTCTGTTTCCCCATATCTGATTCCCCGCCTCTGATTCACCAACTCTGATTCCCCACCTCTGATCCCCAGCTCTGATTCCCCGCCTCTGATTCCCCGTGTTTGATTCCCTGCCTCTGATTCCCTGCCTCTGATTCCCAACCTCTGATTCCCCACCTCTGATTCCCCATATCTGATTCCCCGCCTCTGTTTCCCCGCCTCTGATTCCCCGCCTCTGTTTCCCCATATCTGATTCCCCGCCTTTGATTCGCCACCTCTGATTCCCCATATGTGATTCCCCGCCTCTGTTTCCCCGCATCTGATTCCCCGCCTCTGATTCCCCATATCTCATTCCCCGCCTCTGATTCCCCATATCTGATTCCCGGACGCTGATTCCCCACCTCTGATTCCCGGCCTCTTTTTCCCGGCATCTGATTCCCGGCATCTGATTCCCGGCCTCTGATTCCCGGCCTCTGATTCCCAGCTTCTGATTCTGATTCCCTGCCTCTGATTCCCCATCTCTGATTCCGCACATCTGATTCACTGCCTCTGATTCCCCACTTCTGATTCCCAATATCTGATTCCCCGCCTCTGTTTCCCCGCCTCTGATTCCCCGCCTCTGTTTCCCCATATCTAATTCCCCGCCTCTGATTCCCCAACTCTGATTCCCCGCACTGATTCCCCAGCTCTGAATCCCCGCCTCAGATTCCCCGCATCTGATTCCCTGCCTCTGAATCCCCACCTCTGATTCCCTGCCTCTGATTCCCAAACTCTGATTCCCCTCCTCTGATTCCCCATATCTGATTCCCCGCCTCCGTTTCCCTGCCTCTGATTCCCCGCCTCTGTTTCCCCATATCTGATTCCCCGCCTCTGATTCCCCAAATCTGATTCCCCGCCTTTGATTCCCCAGCTCTGATTCCCCGCCTCTGATTCCCCGCGTCTGATTCCCAGCCTCTGATTCCCCATGTCTTATTTCCCGCCTCTGATTCCCCGCCTCTGATTCGCCATCTCTGATTCATCACCTCTGATTCCCACCCTCTGATTCCCCATATCTGATTCCCCACCTATGTTTCCCCGCCTCTGATGCCCCGCCTCTGATTCCATGCCTCTGATTCCCAACCTCTGATTCCCCAACCTCTGATTCCCCATATCAGATTCCCCGCCTCTGTTTCCCCGCCTCTGATTCCCTGCCTCTGTTTCCTCATATCTGATTCCCCGCCTCTGATTCCCCAACACTGATTCCCCGCCTCTGATTCCCCAGCTCTGATTCACCACCTCTGATTCCCCACGTCTGATTCCCCGCCTCTGATTCCCCATCTCTGATTCCCTATCTCTTATTCCCCAATTCTGATTCCCCGCCTTTGATTCCCTGCCTCTGATTCCCAACCTCTGATTCCCCACCTCTGATTCCCCATATCTGATTCCCCGCCTCTGTTTCCCCGCCTCTTATTCCCCGCCTCTGTTTCCCCATATCTGATTCCCGGCCACTCATTCCCCAGCTCTGATTCCCCGCCTCTGATTCCCCATATCCGATTCCCCGCCTCTGATTCCCCAACTCTGATAGCCCGCCTCTGATTCCACAGCTCTGATTCCCCGCCTCTTATTCCCCGCGTCTGAATCCCTGCCTCTGATTCCCCGCCTCTGATTCCCCATCTCTGATTCACCACCTCTGATCCCCCGCCTCTCATTCCCCATGTCTGATTCACCGCCTCTGTTTCCCCATCTCTGATTCCCCGCCTCTGATTCCCCATATCTGATTCCCGCCTCTGATTCGCCAACTCTGATTCCCCGCCTGTGATTCGCCAGCTATGATTCCCCGCCTCTGATTCCCCACGTCTGATTCACTGCCTGTGATTCCCTGCCTCTTATTCCCCGCCTCTGATTCCCTGCCTCTGAATCCCCACCTCTGATTCCCTGCCTCTGATTCCCAACCTCTGTTTCCCCTCCTCTGATTCCCCATATCTGATTCCCCGCCTCCATTTCCCTGCCTCTGATTCCCCGCCTCTGTTACCCCATATCTGATTCCCCGCCTCTGATTCCCCAACTCTGATTCTGCACATCTGATTCACTGCCTCTTATTCCCCACCTCTAATTCCCGGCCTCTGATTCCCGTCCTCTGATTCCCCACCTCTGATTCTCCATATCTGATTCCCCGCCTCTGTTTCCCCGCCTCTGATTCCCCGCCTCTGTTTCCCCATATCTGATTCCCCGCCTCTGATTCCCCAACTCTGATTCCCCGCCTCTGATTCCCCAGGTCTGATTCCCCACCTCTGATTCCACGTGTTTGATTACCTGCCTCTGATTCCCCGCCTCTGCTTCCCCATCTCTGATTCACCGCCTTTGATTCCCCACCTCTGATTCCCCATATCTGATTCCCTGCCTGTGATTCCCTGCCTCTTATTCCCCGCCTCTGTTTCCCCATATCTGATTCCCTGCCTCTGAATCCCCACCTCTGATTCCCTGCCTCTGATTCCCAACCTCTGATTCCCCTCCTCTGATTCCCCATATCTGATTCCCCGCCTCCGTTTCCCTGCCTCTGATTGCCCGCCTCTGATTCCCCATATCTGATTCCCCGCCTCTGATTCCCCAACTCTGATTCCCCGCCTCTGATTCCCAGCTCTGATTCCCCGCCTCTGATTCCCCGCGTCTGATTCCCAGCCTCTGATTCCCCATGTCCGAATTCCTGCCTCTGATTCCCCGCCTCTGATTCGCCATCTCTGATTCATCGCCTCTGATTCCCCACCTCTGATTCCCCATATCTTATTCCCCACCTATGTTTCCCCGCCTCTGATTCACCGCCTCTGATTCCCCATCTCTGATTCCCCGCCTTTGATTCGCCACCTCTGATTCCCCATATGTGATTCCCCGCCTCTGTTTCCCCGCATCTGATTCCCCGCCTCTGATTCCCCATATCTCATTCCCCGCCTCTGATTCCCCATATCTGATTCCCGGACGCTGATTCCCCACCTCTGATTCCCGGCCTCTTTTTCCCGGCATCTGATTCCCGGCATCTGATTCCCGGCCTCTGATTCCCGGCCTCTGATTCCCAGCTTCTGATTCTGATTCCCTGCCTCTGATTCCCCATCTCTGATTCCGCACATCTGATTCACTGCCTCTGATTCCCCACTTCTGATTCCCAATATCTGATTCCCCGCCTCTGTTTCCCCGCCTCTGATTCCCCGCCTCTGTTTCCCCATATCTAATTCCCCGCCTCTGATTCCCCAACTCTGATTCCCCGCACTGATTCCCCAGCTCTGAATCCCCGCCTCAGATTCCCCGCATCTGATTCCCTGCCTCTGAATCCCCACCTCTGATTCCCTGCCTCTGATTCCCAACCTCTGATTCCCCTCCTCTGATTCCCCATATCTGATTCCCCGCCTCCGTTTCCCTGCCTCTGATTCCCCGCCTCTGTTTCCCCATATCTGATTCCCCGCCTCTGATTCCCCAACTCTGATTCCCCGCCTTTGATTCCCCAGCTCTGATTCCCCGCCTCTGATTCCCCGCGTCTGATTCCCAGCCTCTGATTCCCCATGTCTTATTTCCCGCCTCTGATTCCCCGCCTCTGATTCGCCATCTCTGATTCATCACCTCTGATTCCCACCCTCTGATTCCCCATATCTGATTCCCCACCTATGTTTCCCCGCCTCTGATGCCCCGCCTCTGATTCCATGCCTCTGATTCCCAAACTCTGATTCCCCAACCTCTGATTCCCCATATCAGATTCCCCGCCTCTGTTTCCCCGCCTCTGATTCCCTGCCTCTGTTTCCTCATATCTGATTCCCCGCCTCTGATTCCCCAACACTGATTCCCCGCCTCTGATTCCCCAGCTCTGATTCACCACCTCTGATTCCCCGCGTCTGATTCCCCGCCTCTGATTCCCCATCTCTGATTCCCTATCTCTTATTCCCCAATTCTGATTCCCCGCCTTTGATTCCCTGCCTCTGATTCCCAACCTCTGATTCCCCACCTCTGATTCCCCATATCTGATTCCCCGCCTCTGTTTCCCCGCCTCTTATTCCCCGCCTCTGTTTCCCCATATCTGATTCCCGGCCACTCATTCCCCAGCTCTGATTCCCCGCCTCTGATTCCCCATATCCGATTCCCCGCCTCTGATTCCCCAACTCTGATAGCCCGCCTCTGATTCCACAGCTCTGATTCCCCGCCTCTTATTCCCCGCGTCTGAATCCCTGCCTCTGATTCCCCGCCTCTGATTCCCCATCTCTGATTCACCACCTCTGATCCCCCGCCTCTCATTCCCCATGTCTGATTCACCGCCTCTGTTTCCCCATCTCTGATTCCCCGCCTCTGATTCCCCATATCTGATTCCCGCCTCTGATTCGCCAACTCTGATTCCCCGCCTGTGATTCGCCAGCTATGATTCCCCGCCTCTGATTCCCCACGTCTGATTCACTGCCTGTGATTCCCTGCCTCTTATTCCCCGCCTCTGATTCCCCGCATCTGATTCCCTGCCTCTGAATCCCCACCTCTGATTCCCTGCCTCTGATTCCCAACCTCTGTTTCCCCTCCTCTGATTCCCCATATCTGATTCCCCGCCTCCATTTCCCTGCCTCTGATTCCCCGCCTCTGTTACCCCATATCTGATTCCCCGCCTCTGATTCCCCAACTCTGATTCTGCACATCTGATTCACTGCCTCTTATTCCCCACCTCTAATTCCCGGCCTCTGATTCCCGTCCTCTGATTCCCCACCTCTGATTCTCCATATCTGATTCCCCGCCTCTGTTTCCCCGCCTCTGATTCCCCGCCTCTGTTTCCCCATATCTGATTCCCCGCCTCTGATTCCCCAACTCTGATTCCCCGCCTCTGATTCCCCAGGTCTGATTCCCCACCTCTGATTCCACGTGTTTGATTACCTGCCTCTGATTCCCCGCCTCTGCTTCCCCATCTCTGATTCACCGCCTTTGATTCCCCACCTCTGATTCCCCATATCTGATTCCCTGCCTGTGATTCCCTGCCTCTTATTCCCCGCCTCTGTTTCCCCATATCTGATTCCCTGCCTCTGAATCCCCACCTCTGATTCCCTGCCTCTGATTCCCAACCTCTGATTCCCCTCCTCTGATTCCCCATATCTGATTCCCCGCCTCCGTTTCCCTGCCTCTGATTGCCCGCCTCTGATTCCCCATATCTGATTCCCCGCCTCTGATTCCCCAACTCTGATTCCCCGCCTCTGATTCCCAGCTCTGATTCCCCGCCTCTGATTCCCCGCGTCTGATTCCCAGCCTCTGATTCCCCATGTCCGAATTCCTGCCTCTGATTCCCCGCCTCTGATTCGCCATCTCTGATTCATCGCCTCTGATTCCCCACCTCTGATTCCCCATATCTTATTCCCCACCTATGTTTCCCCGCCTCTGATTCACCGCCTCTGATTCCCCATCTCTGATTCCCGGACTCTGATTCCCCACCTCTGATTCCCTATCTCTGATTCCGCACATCCGATTCCCTGCCTCTGATTCCCCGCCTCTGATGCCCCGCCTCTGATTGCATGCCTCTGATTCCCAACCTCTGATTCCCCACCTCTGATTCCCCATATCTGATTACCCGCCTCTGTTTCCCCGCCTCTGATTCCCTGCCTCTGTTTCCTCATATCTGATTCCCCGCCTCTGATTCCCAAACACTGATTCCCCGCCTCTGATTCCCCAGCTCTGATTCACCACCTCTGATTCCCCGCATCTGATTCCCCACATCTGATTCCCGGCCTCTTATTCCCCACGTCTGATTCCCGGCCTCTGATTCCCGGCCTCTGATTCCCGACCACACATTCCCGGCCTCTGATTCCCTGCCTCTGATTCCCCATCTCTGATTCTGCACATCTGATTCCCTGCCTCTTATTCCTCACCTCTGATTCCCGGCCTCTGATTCCCGGCCTCTGATTCCCGGCCTCTCATTCCCGGCCTCTCATTCCCGGCCTCTGATTCCCGGCCTCTGAATCCCCGCCTCTGATTCCCCGCCTCTGATTCCCTGCCTCTGATTCCCCATCTCTGATTCCGCCCATCTGATTCCCTGCCTCTGATTCCCCGCCTCTGATTCCCTGCCTCTGATTTCGTGCCTCTGATTCCCAACCTCTGATTCCCCACCTCTGATTCCCCATATCTGATTCCCCGCCTCTGTTTCCCCGCCTCTGATTCCCCGCCTCTGTTTCCCCATATCTGATTCCCCGCCTCTGATTCCCCAACTCTGATTCCCCACCTCTGATTCCCCAGCTCTGATTCCCCTCCTCTGATTCCCCGTGTTTGATTCCCAGCCTCTGATTCCCTGCCTCTGATTCCCAACCTCTGATTCCCCACCTCTGATTCCCCATATCTGATTCCCCGCCTCTGTTTCCCCGCCTCTGATTCCCCGCCTCTGTTTCCCCATATCTGATTCCCCGCCTTTGATTCGCCACCTCTGATTCCCCATATGTGATTCCCCGCTTCTGTTTCCCCGCCTCTGATTCCCCACCTCTGATTCCCCATATCTCATTCCCCGCCTCTGATTCCCCATATCTGATTCCCGGACTCTGATTCCCCACCTCTGATTCCCGGCCTCTTATTCCCGGCATCTGATTCCCGGCCTCTGATTCCCGGCCTCTGATTCCCCGCTTCTGATTCTGATTCCCTGCCCCTGATTCCCCATCTCTGATTCCGCACATCTGATTCCCTGCCTCTGATTCCCCACCTCTGATTCCCCATATCTGATTCCCCGCCTCTGTTTCCCCGCCTCTGATTCCCCGCCTCTGTTTCCCCATATCTAATTCCCCGCCTCTGATTCCCCAACTCTGATTCCCCGCACTGATTCCCCAGCTCTGAATCCCCGCCTCAGATTCCCCGCATCTGATTCCCTGCCTCTGAATCCCCACCTCTGATTCCCTGCCTCTGATTCCCAACCTCTGATTCCACTCCTCTGATTCCCCATATCTGATTCCCCGGCTCCGTTTCCCTGCCTCTGATTCCCCGCCTCTGTTTCCCCATATCTGATTCCCCGCCTCTGATTCCCCAACTCTGATTCCCCGCCTCTGATTTTCCAGCTCTGATTCCCCACCTCTGATTCCCCGCGTCTGATTCCCAGCCTCTGATTCCCCATGTCTTATTCCCCGCCTCTTATTCCCTGCCTCTGATTCGCCATCTCTGATTCATCGCCTCTGATTCCCCACCTCTGATTCCCCATATCTGATTCCCCACCTATGTTTCCCCGCCTCTGATGCCCCACCTCTGATTCCATGCCTCTGATTCCCAACCTCTGATTCCCCACCTCTGATTCCCCATATCTGATTCCCCGCCTCTGTTTCCCCGCCTCTGATTCCCTGCCTCTGTTTCCTCATATCTGATTCCCCGCCTCTGATTCCCCAACACTGATTCCCCGCCTCTGATTCCCCAGGTCTGATTCACCACCTCTGATTCCCCGCGTCTGATTCCCCGCCTCTGATTCCCCATCTCTGATTCCGTATCTCTGATTCCCCAATTCTGATTCCCCGCCTTTGATTCCCTGCCTCTGATTCCCAACTTCTGATTCCCCACCTCTGATATCCCATATCTGATTCCCCGCCTCTGTTTCCCCGCCTCTTATTCCCCGCCTCTGTTTCCCCATATCTGATTCCCGGCCTCTCATTCCCCAGCTCTGATTCCCCGCCTCTGATTCCCCATATCTGATTCCCCGCCGCTGATTCCCCAACTCAGATAGCCCGCCTCTGATTCCCCAGCTCTGATTCCCCGCCTCTGATTCCCCGCGTCTGAATCCCTGCCTCTGATTCCCCGCCTCTGATTCCCCATCTCTGATTCACCACCTCTGATCCCCCGCCTCTGATTCCCCATGTCTGATTCACCGCCTCTGTTTCCCCACCTCTGATTCCCCGCCTCTGATTCCCCATATCTGATTCCCCGCCTCTGATTCCCCAACTCTGATTCGCCGCCTGTGATTTGCCAGCTATGATTCCCCGCATCTGATTCCCCACGTCTGATTCCCTGCCTGTGATTCCCTGCCTCTTATTCCCCGCCTCTGATTCCCCGCATCTGATTCCCTGCCTCTGAATCCCCACCTCTGATTCCCTGCCTCTGATTCCCAACCTCTTATTCCCCTCCTCTGATTCCCCATATCTGATTCCCCACCTCCATTTCCCTGCCTCTGATTCCCCGCCTCTGTTACCCAATATCTGATTCCCCGCCTCTGATTCCCCAACTCTGATTCTGCACATCTGATTCCCTGCCTCTTATTCCCCACCTCTAATTCCCGGCCTCTGATTCCCGGCCTCTGATTCCCCACCTCTGATTCTCCATATCTGATTCCCCGCCTCTGTTTCCCCGCCTCTGATTCCCCGCCTCTGTTTCCCCATATCTGATTCACCGCCTTTGATTCGCCACCTCTGATTCCCCATATGTGATTCCCCTCCTCTGTTTCCCCGCCTCTGATTCCCCGCCTCTGATTCCCCATATCTCATTCCCCGCCTCTGATTCCCCGCATCTGATTCCCTGCCTCTGAATCCCCACCTCTGATTCCCTGCCTCTGATTCCCAACCTCTGATTCCCCTCCTCTGATTCCCCATATCTGATTCCTCGCCTCCGTTTCCCTGCCTCTGATTAAGCGCCTCTGTTTCCCCATATCTGATTCCGCGCCTCTGATTCCCCAACTCTGATTCCCCGCCTCTGATTCTCCAGCTCTGATTCCCCGCCTCTGTTTCCCCGCGTCTGATTCCCAGCCTCTGATACCCCATGTCTGATTTCCTGCCTCTGATTCCCCGCCTCTGATTCGCCATCTCTGATTCATCGCCTATGATTCCCCACCTCTGATTCCCCATATCTTATTCCCCACCTATGTTTCCCCGCCTCTGATTCCCCGCCTCTGATTCCCCATCTCTGATTCCCGGACTCTGATTCCCCACCTCTGATTCCCTATCTCTGATTCCGCACATCCGATTCCCTGCCTCTGATTCCCCGCCTCTGATGCCCCGCCTCTGATTCCCAACCTCTGATTCCCCTCCTCTGATTCCCCATATCTGATTCCCCGCCTCCGTTTCCCTGCCTCTGATTCCCCGCCTCTTTTTCCCCATATCTGATTCCCCGCCTCTGATTCCCCAACTCTGATTCCCCGCCTCTGATTCCCCAGCTCTGATTCCCCGCCTCTGATTCCCCGCGTCTGATTCCCAGCCTCTGATTCCCCATGTCTTATTCCCCGCCTCTGATTCCCCGCCTCTGATTCGCCATCTCTGATTCATCGCCTCTGATTCCCCACCTCTGATTCCCCATATCTGATTCCCACCTATGATTCCCCGCCTCTGATGCCCCGCCTCTGATTCCATGCCTCTGATTCCCAACCTCTGATTCCCCACCTCTGATTCCCCATATCTGATTCCCCGCCTCTGTTTCCCCGCCTCTGATTCCCTGCCTCTGTTTCCTCATATCTGATTCCCCGCCTCTGATTCCCCAACACTGATTCCCCTCCTCTGATACCCCAGCTCTGATTCACCACCTCTGATTCCCCGCGTCTGATTCCCTGCCTCTGATTCCCCATCTCTGATTCCCTATCTCTGATTCCCCAATTCTGATTCCCCGCCTTTGATTCCCTGCCTCTGATTCCCAACCTCTGATTCCCCACCTCTGATTCCCCAGCTCTGATTCCCCGCCTCTGATTCCCCGCGTCTGAATCCCTGCCTCTGATTCCCCGACTCTGATTCCCCATCTCTGATTCACCACCTCTGATCCCCCACCTCTGATTCCCCATGTCTGATTCACCGCCTCTGTTTCCCCACCTCTGATTCCCCGCCTCTGATTCCCCATATCTGATTCCCCGCCTCTGATTCCCTGACTCTGTTTCCCCGCCTCTGATTCCCCGCCTCTGATTCCCCATATCTCATTCCCCGCCTCTGATTCCCCATATCTCATTCCCCGCCTCTGATTCCCCGCATCTGATTCCCTGCCTCTGAATCCCCACCTCTGATTCCCTGCCTCTGATTCCCAACCTCTGATTCCCCTCCTCTGATTCCCCATATCTGATTCCTCGCCTCCGTGTCCCTGCCTCTGATTAAGCGCCTCTGTTTCCCCATATCTGATTCCGCGCCTCTGATTCCCCAACTCTGATTCCCCGCCTCTGATTCCCTGCCTCTGATTCCCCATCTCTGATTCCGCACATCTGATTCCCTGCCTCTGATTCCCCGCCTCTGATTCCCTGCCTCTGATTCCCTGCCTCTGATTCCCAACCTCTGATTCCCCACCTCTGATTCCCCATATCTGATTCCCCGCCTCTGTTTCCCCGCCTCTGATTCTCCGCCTCTGTTTCCCCATATCTGATTCCCCGCCTCTGATTCCCCAACTCTGATTCCCCACCTCTGATCCCCAGCTCTGATTCCCCGCCTCTGATTCCCCGTGTTTGATTCCCTGCCTCTGATTCCCTGCCTCTGATTCCCAACCTCTGATTCCCCACCTCTGATTCCCCATATCTGATTCCCCGCCTCTGTTTCCCCGCCTCTGATTCCCCGCCTCTGTTTCCCCATATCTGATTCCCCGCCTTTGATTCGCCACCTCTGATTCCCCATATGTGATTCCCCGCCTCTGTTTCCCCGCATCTGATTCCCCGCCTCTGATTCCCCATATCTCATTCCTCGCCTCTGATTCCCCATATCTGATTCCCGGACGCTGATTCCCCACCTCTGATTCCCGGCCTCTTTTTCCCGGCATCTGATTCCCGGCATCTGATTCCCGGCCTCTGATTCCCGGCCTCTGATTCCCAGCTTCTGATTCTGATTCCCTGCCTCTGATTCCCCATCTCTGATTCCGCACATCTGATTCCCTGCCTCTGATTCCCCACTTCTGATTCCCCATATCTGATTCCCCGCCTCTGTTTCCCCGCCTCTGATTCCCCGCCTCTGTTTCCCCATATCTAATTCCCCGCCTCTGATTCCCCAACTCTGATTCCCCGCACTGATTCCCCAGCTCTGAATCCTCGCCTCAGATTCCACGCATCTGATTCCCTGCCTCTGAATCCCCACCTCTGATTCCCTGCCTCTGATTCCCAACCTCTGATTCCCCTCCTCTGATTCCCCATATCTGATTCCCCGCCTCCGTTTCCCTGCTTCTGATTCCCCGCCTCTGTTTCCCCATATCTGATTCCCCGCCTCTGATTCCCCAACTCTGATTCCCCGCCTTTGATTCCCCAGCTCTGATTCCCCGCCTCTGATTCCCCGCGTCTGATTCCCAGCCTCTGATTTCCCATGTCTTATTTCCCGCCTCTGATTCCCCGCCTCTGATTCGCCATCTCTGATTCATCGCCTCTGATTCCCCACCTCTGATTCCCCATATCTGATTCCCCACCTATGTTTCCCCGCCTCTGATGCCCCGCCTCTGATTCCATGCCTCTGATTCCCAACCTCTGATTCCCCAACCTCTGATTCCCCATATCAGATTCCCCGCCTCTGTTTCCCCGCCTCTGATTCCCTGCCTCTGTTTCCTCATATCTGATTCCCCGCCTCTGATTCCCCAACACTGATTCCCCGCCTCTGATTCCCCAGCTCTGATTCACCACCTCTGATTCCCCGCGTCTGATTCCCCGCCTCTGATTCCCCATCTCTGATTCCCTATCTCTTATTCCCCAATTCTGATTCCCCGCATTTGATTCCCTGCCTCTGATTCCCAACCTCTGATTCCCCACCTCTGATTCCCCATATCTGATTCCCCGCCTCTGTTTCCCCGCCTCTTATTCCCCGCCTCTGTTTCCCCATATCTGATTCCCGGCCACTCATTCCCCAGCTCTGATTCCCCGCCTCTGATTCCCCATATCCGATTCCCCGCCTCTGATTCCCCAACTCTGATAGCCCGCCTCTGATTCCACAGCTCTGATTCCCCGCCTCTTATTCCCCGCGTCTGAATCCCTGCCTCTGATTCCCCGCCTCTGATTCCCCATCTCTGATTCACCACCTCTGATCCCCCGCCTCTCATTCCCCATGTCTGATTCACCGCCTCTGTTTCCCCATCTCTGATTCCCCGCCTCTGATTCCCCATATCTGATTCCCCGCCTCTGATTCCCCAACTCTGATTCCCCGCCTGTGATTCGCCAGCTATGATTCCCCGCCTCTGATTCCCCACGTCTGATTCACTGCCTGTGATTCCCTGCCTCTTATTCCCCGCCTCTGATTCCCCGCATCTGATTCCCTGCCTCTGAATCCCCACCTCTGATTCCCTGCCTCTGATTCCCAACCTCTGTTTCCCCTCCTCTGATTCCCCATATCTGATTCCCCGCCTCCATTTCCCTGCCTCTGATTCCCCGCCTCTGTTACCCCATATCTGATTCCCCGCCTCTGATTCCCCAACACTGATTCTGCACATCTGATTCACTGCCTCTTATTCCCCACCTCTAATTCCCGGCCTCTGATTCCCGTCCTCTGATTCCCCACCTCTGATTCTCCATATCTGATTCCCCGCCTCTGTTTCCCCGCCTCTGATTTCCCGCCTCTTATTCCCCATATCTGATTCCCCGCCTCTGATTCCCCAACTCTGATTCCCCGCCTCTGATTCCCCAGGTCTGATTCCCCACCTCTGATTCCACGTGTTTGATTACCTGCCTCTGATTCCCCGCCTCTGCTTCCCCATCTCTGATTCACCGCCTTTGATTCCCCACCTCTGATTCCCCATATCTGATTCCCTGCCTGTGATTCCCTGCCTCTTATTCCCCGCCTCTGTTTCCCCATATCTGATTCCCTGCCTCTGAATCCCCACCTCTGATTCCCTGCCTCTGATTCCCAACCTCTGATTCCCCTCCTCTGATTCCCCATATCTGATTCCCCGCCTCCGTTTCCCTGCCTCTGATTGCCCGCCTCTGATTCCCCATATCTGATTCCCCGCCTCTGATTCCCCAACTCTGATTCCCCGCCTCTGATTCCCAGCTCTGATTCCCCGCCTCTGATTCCCCGCGTCTGATTCCCAGCCTCTGATTCCCCATGTCCAAATTCCTGCCTCTGATTCCCCGCCTCTGATTCGCCATCTCTGATTCATCGCCTCTGATTCCCCACCTCTGATTCCCCATATCTTATTCCCCACCTATGTTTCCCCGCCTCTGATTCACCGCCTCTGATTCCCCATCTCTGATTCCCGGACTCTGATTTCCCACCTCTGATTCCCTATCTCTGATTCCGCACATCCGATTCCCTGCCTCTGATTCCCCGCCTCTGATGCCCCGCCTCTGATTGCATGCCTCTGATTCCCAACCTCTGATTCCCCACCTCTGATTCCCCATATCTGATTACCCGCCTCTGTTTCCCCGCCTCTGATTCCCTGCCTCTGTTTCCTCATATCTGATTCCCCGCCTCTGATTCCCAAACACTGATTCCCCGCCTCTGATTCCCCAGCTCTGATTCACCACCTCTGATTCCCCGCATCTGATTCCCCACCTCTGATTCCCGGCCTCTTATTCCCCACGTCTGATTCCCGGCCTCTGATTCCCGGCCTCTGATTCCCGACCACACATTCCCGGCCTCTGATTCCCTGCCTCTGATTCCCCATCTCTGATTCTGCACATCTGATTCCCTGCCTCTTATTCCCCACCTCTGATTCCCGGCCTCTGATTCCCGGCCTCTGATTCCCGGCCTCTCATTCCCGGCCTCTCATTCCCGGCCTCTGATTCCCGGCCTCTGAATCCCCGCCTCTGATTTTCCGCCTCTGATTCCCTGCCTCTGATTCCCCATCTCTGATTCCGCCCATCTGATTCCCTGCCTCTGATTCCCCGCCTCTGATTCCCTGCCTCTGATTTCGTGCCTCTGATTCCCAACCTCTGATTCCCCACCTCTGATTCCCCATATCTGATTCCCCGCCTCTGTTTCCCCGCCTCTGATTCCCCGCCTCTGTTTCCCCATATCTGATTCCCCGCCTCTGATTCCCCAACTCTGATTCCCCACCTCTGATTCCCCAGCTCTGATTCCCCTCCTCTGATTCCCCGTGTTTGATTCCCAGCCTCTGATTCCCTGCCTCTGATTCCCAACCTCTGATTCCCCATCTCTGATTCCGCCCATCTGATTCCCTGCCTCTGATTCCCCGCCTCTGATTCCCTGCCTCTGATTTCGTGCCTCTGATTCCCAACCTCTGATTCCCCACCTCTGATTCCCCATATCTGATTCCCCGCCTCTGTTTCCCCGCCTCTGATTCCCCGCCTCTGTTTCCCCATATCTGATTCCCCGCCTCTGATTCCCCAACTCTGATTCCCCACCTCTGATTCCCCAGCTCTGATTCCCCTCCTCTGATTCCCCGTGTTTGATTCCCAGCCTCTGATTCCCTGCCTCTGATTCCCAACCTCTGATTCCCCATCTCTGATTCCCCATATCTGATTCCCCGCCTCTGTTTCCCCGCCTCTGATGCCCCGCCTCTGATTCCATGCCTCTGATTCCCAACCTCTGATTCCCCACCTCTGATTCCCCATATCTGATTCCCCGCCTCTGTTTCCCCGCCTCTGATTCCCTGCCTCTGTTTCCTCATATCTGATTCCCCGCCTCTGATTCCCCAACACTGATTCCCCGCCTCTGATTCCCCAGGTCTGATTCACCACCTCTGATTCCCCGCGTCTGATTCCCCGCCTCTGATTCCCCATCTCTGATTCCGTATCTCTGATTCCCCAATTCTGATTCCCCGCCTTTGATTCCCTGCCTCTGATTCCCAACTTCTGATTCCCCACCTCTGATATCCCATATCTGATTCCCCGCCTCTGTTTCCCCGCCTCTTATTCCCCGCCTCTGTTTCCCCATATCTGATTCCCGGCCTCTCATTCCCCAGCTCTGATTCCCCGCCTCTGATTCCCCATATCTGATTCCCCGCCGCTGATTCCCCAACTCAGATAGCCCGCCTCTGATTCCCCAGCTCTGATTCCCCGCCTCTGATTCCCCGCGTCTGAATCCCTGCCTCTGATTCCCCGCCTCTGATTCCCCATCTCTGATTCACCACCTCTGATCCCCCGCCTCTGATTCCCATGTCTGATTCACCGCCTCTGTTTCCCCACCTCTGATTCCCCGCCTCTGATTCCCCATATCTGATTCCCCGCCTCTGATTCCCCAACTTTGATTCGCCGGCTGTGATTTGCCAGCTATGATTCCCCGCATCTGATTCCCCACGTCTGATTCCCTGCCTGTGATTCCCTGCCTCTTATTCCCCGCCTCTGATTCCCCGCATCTGATTCCCTGCCTCTGAATCCCCACCTCTGATTCCCTGCCTCTGATTCCCAACCTCTTATTTCCCTCCTCTGATTCCCCATATCTGATTCCCCACCTCCATTTCCCTGCCTCTGATTCCCCGCCTCTGTTACCCAATATCTGATTGCCCGCCTCTGATTCCCCAAATCTGATTCTGCACATCTGATTCCCTGCCTCTTATTCCCCACCTCTAATTCCCGGCCTCTGATTCCCGGCCTCTGATTCCCCACCTCTGATTCTCCATATCTGATTCCCCGCCTCTGTTTCCCCGCCTCTGTTTCCCCATATCTGATTCACCGCCTTTGATTCGCCACCTCTGATTCCCCATATGTGATTCCCCTCCTCTGTTTCCCCGCCTCTGATTCCCCGCCTCTGATTCCCCATATCTCATTCCCCGCCTCTGATTCCCCGCATCTGATTCCCTGCCTCTGAATCCCCACCTCTGATTCCCTGCCTCTGATTCCCAACCTCTGATTCCCCTCCTCTGATTCCCCATATCTGATTCCTCGCCTCCATTTCCCTGCCTCTGATTAAGCGCCTCTGTTTCCCCATATCTGATTCCGCGCCTCTGATTCCCCAACTCTGATTCCCCGCCTCTGATTCCCCAGCTCTGATTCCCCGCCTCTGTTTCCCCGCGTCTGATTCCCAGCCTCTGATTCCCCATGTCTGATTTCCTGCCTCTGATTCCCCGCCTCTGATTCGCCATCTCTGATTCATCGCCTCTGATTCCCCACCTCTGATTCCCCATATCTTATTCCCCACCTATGTTTCCCCGCCTCTGATTCCCCGCCTCTGATTCCCCATCTCTGATTCCCGGACTCTGATTCCCCACCTCTGATTCCCTATCTCTGATTCCGCACATCCGATTCCCTGCCTCTGATTCCCCGCCTCTGATGCCCCGCCTCTGATTCCCAACCTCTGATTCCCCTCCTCTGATTCCCCATATCTGATTCCCCGCCTCCGTTTCCCTGCCTCTGATTCCCCGCCTCTGTTTCCCCATATCTGATTCCCCGCCTCTGATTCCCCAACTCTGATTCCCCGCCTCTGATTCCCCAGCTCTGATTCCCCGCCTCTGATTCCCCGCGTCTGATTCCCAGCCTCTGATTCCCCATGTCTTATTCCCCGCCTCTGATTCCCCGCCTCTGATTCGCCATCTCTGATTCGTCGCCTCTGATTCCCCACCTCTGATTCCCCATATCTGATTCCCACCTATGTTTCCCCGCCTCTGATGCCCCGCCTCTGATTCCATGCCTCTGATTCCCAACCTCTGATTCCCCACCTCTGATTCCCCATATCTGATTCCCCGCCTCTGTTTCCCCGCCTCTGATTCCCTGCCTCTGTTTCCTCATATCTGATTCCCCGCCTCTGATTCCCCAACACTGATTCCACTCCTCTGATACCCCAGCTCTGATTCACCACCTCTGATTCCCCGCGTCTGATTCCCCGCCTCTGATTCCCCATCTCTGATTCCCTATCTCTGATTCCCCAATTCTGATTCCCCGCCTTTGATTCCCTGCCTCTGATTCCCAACCTCTGATTCCCCACCTCTGATTCCCCAGCTCTGATTCCCCGCCTCTGATTCCCCGCGTCTGAATCCCTGCCTCTGATTCCCCGACTCTGATTCCCCATCTCTGATTCACCACCTCTGATCCCCCGCCTCTGATTCCCCATGTCTGATTCACCGCCTCTGTTTCCCCACCTCTGATTCCCCCCCTCTGATTCCCCATATCTGATTCCCCGCCTCTGATTCCCTGACTCTGTTTCCCCGCCTCTGATTCCCCGCCTCTGATTCCCCATATCTCATTCCCCGCCTCTGATTCCCCGCATCTGATTCCCTGCCTCTGAATCCCCACCTCTGATTCCCTGCCTCTGATTCCCAACCTCTGATTCCCCACCTCTGATTCCCGGCCTCTTATTCCCGGCATCTGATTCCCGGCCTCTGATTCCCGGCCTCTGATTCCCCGCTTCTGATTCTGATTCCCTGCCCCTGATTCCCCATCTCTGATTCCGCACATCTGATTCCCTGCCTCTGATTCCCCACCTCTGATTCCCCATATCTGATTCCCCGCCTCTGTTTCCCCGCCTCTGATTCCCCGCCTCTGTTTCCCCATATCTAATTCCCCGCCTCTGATTCCCCAACTCTGATTCCCCGCACTGAATCCCCAGCTCTGAATCCCCGCCTCAGATTCCCCGCATCTGATTCCCTGCCTCTGAATCCCCACCTCTGATTCCCTGCCTCTGATTCCCAACCTCTGATTCCCCTCCTCTGATTCCCCATATCTGATTCCCCGCCTCAGATTCCCCGCATCTGATTCCCTGCCTCTGAATCCCCGCATCTGATTCCCTGCCTCTGAATCCCCACCTCTGATTCCCGGCCTCTGATTCCCGACCACACATTCCCGGCCTCTGATTCCCTGCCTCTGATTCCCCATCTCTGATTCTGCACATCTGATTCCCTGCCTCTTATTCCCCACCTCTGATTCCCGGCCTCTGATTCCCGGCCTCTGATTCCCGGCCTCTCATTCCCGGCCTCTCATTCCCGGCCTCTGATTCCCGGCCTCTGAATCCCCGCCTCTGATTTTCCGCCTCTGATTCCCTGCCTCTGATTCCCCATCTCTGATTCCGCCCATCTGATTCCCTGCCTCTGATTCCCCGCCTCTGATTCCCTGCCTCTGATTTCGTGCCTCTGATTCCCAACCTCTGATTCCCCACCTCTGATTCCCCATATCTGATTCCCCGCCTCTGTTTCCCCGCCTCTGATTCCCCGCCTCTGTTTCCCCATATCTGATTCCCCGCCTCTGATTCCCCAACTCTGATTCCCCACCTCTGATTCCCCAGCTCTGATTCCCCTCCTCTGATTCCCCGTGTTTGATTCCCAGCCTCTGATTCCCTGCCTCTGATTCCCAACCTCTGATTCCCCATCTCTGATTCCGCCCATCTGATTCCCTGCCTCTGATTCCCCGCCTCTGATTCCCTGCCTCTGATTTCGTGCCTCTGATTCCCAACCTCTGATTCCCCACCTCTGATTCCCCATATCTGATTCCCCGCCTCTGTTTCCCCGCCTCTGATTCCCCGCCTCTGTTTCCCCATATCTGATTCCCCGCCTCTGATTCCCCAACTCTGATTCCCCACCTCTGATTCCCCAGCTCTGATTCCCCTCCTCTGATTCCCCGTGTTTGATTCCCAGCCTCTGATTCCCTGCCTCTGATTCCCAACCTCTGATTCCCCATCTCTGATTCCCCATATCTGATTCCCCGCCTCTGTTTCCCCGCCTCTGATGCCCCGCCTCTGATTCCATGCCTCTGATTCCCAACCTCTGATTCCCCACCTCTGATTCCCCATATCTGATTCCCCGCCTCTGTTTCCCCGCCTCTGATTCCCTGCCTCTGTTTCCTCATATCTGATTCCCCGCCTCTGATTCCCCAACACTGATTCCCCGCCTCTGATTCCCCAGGTCTGATTCACCACCTCTGATTCCCCGCGTCTGATTCCCCGCCTCTGATTCCCCATCTCTGATTCCGTATCTCTGATTCCCCAATTCTGATTCCCCGCCTTTGATTCCCTGCCTCTGATTCCCAACTTCTGATTCCCCACCTCTGATATCCCATATCTGATTCCCCGCCTCTGTTTCCCCGCCTCTTATTCCCCGCCTCTGTTTCCCCATATCTGATTCCCGGCCTCTCATTCCCCAGCTCTGATTCCCCGCCTCTGATTCCCCATATCTGATTCCCCGCCGCTGATTCCCCAACTCAGATAGCCCGCCTCTGATTCCCCAGCTCTGATTCCCCGCCTCTGATTCCCCGCGTCTGAATCCCTGCCTCTGATTCCCCGCCTCTGATTCCCCATCTCTGATTCACCACCTCTGATCCCCCGCCTCTGATTCCCATGTCTGATTCACCGCCTCTGTTTCCCCACCTCTGATTCCCCGCCTCTGATTCCCCATATCTGATTCCCCGCCTCTGATTCCCCAACTTTGATTCGCCGGCTGTGATTTGCCAGCTATGATTCCCCGCATCTGATTCCCCACGTCTGATTCCCTGCCTGTGATTCCCTGCCTCTTATTCCCCGCCTCTGATTCCCCGCATCTGATTCCCTGCCTCTGAATCCCCACCTCTGATTCCCTGCCTCTGATTCCCAACCTCTTATTTCCCTCCTCTGATTCCCCATATCTGATTCCCCACCTCCATTTCCCTGCCTCTGATTCCCCGCCTCTGTTACCCAATATCTGATTGCCCGCCTCTGATTCCCCAAATCTGATTCTGCACATCTGATTCCCTGCCTCTTATTCCCCACCTCTAATTCCCGGCCTCTGATTCCCGGCCTCTGATTCCCCACCTCTGATTCTCCATATCTGATTCCCCGCCTCTGTTTCCCCGCCTCTGTTTCCCCATATCTGATTCACCGCCTTTGATTCGCCACCTCTGATTCCCCATATGTGATTCCCCTCCTCTGTTTCCCCGCCTCTGATTCCCCGCCTCTGATTCCCCATATCTCATTCCCCGCCTCTGATTCCCCGCATCTGATTCCCTGCCTCTGAATCCCCACCTCTGATTCCCTGCCTCTGATTCCCAACCTCTGATTCCCCTCCTCTGATTCCCCATATCTGATTCCTCGCCTCCATTTCCCTGCCTCTGATTAAGCGCCTCTGTTTCCCCATATCTGATTCCGCGCCTCTGATTCCCCAACTCTGATTCCCCGCCTCTGATTCCCCAGCTCTGATTCCCCGCCTCTGTTTCCCCGCGTCTGATTCCCAGCCTCTGATTCCCCATGTCTGATTTCCTGCCTCTGATTCCCCGCCTCTGATTCGCCATCTCTGATTCATCGCCTCTGATTCCCCACCTCTGATTCCCCATATCTTATTCCCCACCTATGTTTCCCCGCCTCTGATTCCCCGCCTCTGATTCCCCATCTCTGATTCCCGGACTCTGATTCCCCACCTCTGATTCCCTATCTCTGATTCCGCACATCCGATTCCCTGCCTCTGATTCCCCGCCTCTGATGCCCCGCCTCTGATTCCCAACCTCTGATTCCCCTCCTCTGATTCCCCATATCTGATTCCCCGCCTCCGTTTCCCTGCCTCTGATTCCCCGCCTCTGTTTCCCCATATCTGATTCCCCGCCTCTGATTCCCCAACTCTGATTCCCCGCCTCTGATTCCCCAGCTCTGATTCCCCGCCTCTGATTCCCCGCGTCTGATTCCCAGCCTCTGATTCCCCATGTCTTATTCCCCGCCTCTGATTCCCCGCCTCTGATTCGCCATCTCTGATTCGTCGCCTCTGATTCCCCACCTCTGATTCCCCATATCTGATTCCCACCTATGTTTCCCCGCCTCTGATGCCCCGCCTCTGATTCCATGCCTCTGATTCCCAACCTCTGATTCCCCACCTCTGATTCCCCATATCTGATTCCCCGCCTCTGTTTCCCCGCCTCTGATTCCCTGCCTCTGTTTCCTCATATCTGATTCCCCGCCTCTGATTCCCCAACACTGATTCCACTCCTCTGATACCCCAGCTCTGATTCACCACCTCTGATTCCCCGCGTCTGATTCCCCGCCTCTGATTCCCCATCTCTGATTCCCTATCTCTGATTCCCCAATTCTGATTCCCCGCCTTTGATTCCCTGCCTCTGATTCCCAACCTCTGATTCCCCACCTCTGATTCCCCAGCTCTGATTCCCCGCCTCTGATTCCCCGCGTCTGAATCCCTGCCTCTGATTCCCCGACTCTGATTCCCCATCTCTGATTCACCACCTCTGATCCCCCGCCTCTGATTCCCCATGTCTGATTCACCGCCTCTGTTTCCCCACCTCTGATTCCCCCCCTCTGATTCCCCATATCTGATTCCCCGCCTCTGATTCCCTGACTCTGTTTCCCCGCCTCTGATTCCCCGCCTCTGATTCCCCATATCTCATTCCCCGCCTCTGATTCCCCGCATCTGATTCCCTGCCTCTGAATCCCCACCTCTGATTCCCTGCCTCTGATTCCCAACCTCTGATTCCCCACCTCTGATTCCCGGCCTCTTATTCCCGGCATCTGATTCCCGGCCTCTGATTCCCGGCCTCTGATTCCCCGCTTCTGATTCTGATTCCCTGCCCCTGATTCCCCATCTCTGATTCCGCACATCTGATTCCCTGCCTCTGATTCCCCACCTCTGATTCCCCATATCTGATTCCCCGCCTCTGTTTCCCCGCCTCTGATTCCCCGCCTCTGTTTCCCCATATCTAATTCCCCGCCTCTGATTCCCCAACTCTGATTCCCCGCACTGAATCCCCAGCTCTGAATCCCCGCCTCAGATTCCCCGCATCTGATTCCCTGCCTCTGAATCCCCACCTCTGATTCCCTGCCTCTGATTCCCAACCTCTGATTCCCCTCCTCTGATTCCCCATATCTGATTCCCCGCCTCCGTTTCCCTGCCTCTGATTCCCCGCCTCTGTTTCCCCATATCTGATTCCCTGCCTCTGAATCCCCACCTCTGATTCCCTGCCTCTGATTCCCAACCTCTGATTCCCCTCCTCTGATTCCCCATATCTGATTCCCCGCCTCCGTTTCCCTGCCTCTGATTGCCCGCCTCTGATTCCCCATATCTGATTCCCCGCCTCTGATTCCCCAACTCTGATTCCCCGCCTCTGATTCCCAGCTCTGATTCCCCGCCTCTGATTCCCCGCGTCTGATTCCCAGCCTCTGATTCCCCATGTCCGAATTCCTGCCTCTGATTCCCCGCCTCTGATTCGCCATCTCTGATTCATCGCCTCTGATTCCCCACCTCTGATTCCCCATATCTTATTCCCCACCTATGTTTCCCCGCCTCTGATTCACCGCCTCTGATTCCCCATCTCTGATTCCCGGACTCTGATTTCCCACCTCTGATTCCCTATCTCTGATTCCGCACATCCGATTCCCTGCCTCTGATTCCCCGCCTCTGATGCCCCGCCTCTGATTGCATGCCTCTGATTCCCAACCTCTGATTCCCCACCTCTGATTCCCCATATCTGATTACCCGCCTCTGTTTCCCCGCCTCTGATTCCCTGCCTCTGTTTCCTCATATCTGATTCCCCGCCTCTGATTACTAAACACTGATTCCCCGCCTCTGATTCCCCAGCTCTGATTCACCACCTCTGATTCCCCGCATCTGATTCCCCACCTCTGATTCCCGGCCTCTTATTCCCCACGTCTGATTCCCGGCCTCTGATTCCCGGCCTCTGATTCCCGACCACACATTCCCGGCCTCTGATTCCCTGCCTCTGATTCCCCATCTCTGATTCTGCACATCTGATTCCCTGCCTCTTATTCCCCACCTCTGATTCCCGGCCTCTGATTCCCGGCCTCTGATTCCCGGCCTCTCATTCCCGGCCTCTCATTCCCGGCCTCTGATTCCCGGCCTCTGAATCCCCGCCTCTGATTTTCCGCCTCTGATTCCCTGCCTCTGATTCCCCATCTCTGATTCCGCCCATCTGATTACCTGCCTCTGATTCCCCGCCTCTGATTCCCTGCCTCTGATTTCGTGCCTCTGATTCCCAACCTCTGATTCCCCACCTCTGATTCCCCATATCTGATTCCCCGCCTCTGTTTCCCCGCCTCTGATTCCCCGCCTCTGTTTCCCCATATCTGATTCCCCGCCTCTGATTCCCCAACTCTGATTCCCCACCTCTGATTCCCCAGCTCTGATTCCCCTCCTCTGATTCCCCGTGTTTGATTCCCAGCCTCTGATTCCCTGCCTCTGATTCCCAACCTCTGATTCCCCATCTCTGATTCCCCATATCTGATTCCCCGCCTCTGTTTCCCCGCCTCTGATTCCCCGCCTCTGTTTCCCCATATCTGATTCCCCGCCTTTGATTCGCCACCTCTGATTCCCCATATGTGATTCCCCGCTTCTGTTTCCCCGCCTCTGATTCCCCACCTCTGATTCCCCATATCTCATTCCCCGCCTCTGATTCCCTATATCTGATTCCCGGACTCTGATTCCCCACCTCTGATTCCCGGCCTCTTATTCCCGGCATCTGATTCCCGGCCTCTGATTCCCGGCCTCTGATTCCCCGCTTCTGATTCTGATTCCCTGCCCCTGATTCCCCATCTCTGATTCCGCACATCTGATTCCCTGCCTCTGATTCCCCACCTCTGATTCCCCATATCTGATTCCCCGCCTCTGTTTCCCCGCCTCTGATTCCCCGCCTCTGTTTCCCCATATCTAATTCCCCGCCTCTGATTCCCCAACTCTGATTCCCCGCACTGATTCCCCAGCTCTGAATCCCCGCCTCAGATTCCCCGCATCTGATTCCCTGCCTCTGAATCCCCACCTCTGATTCCCTGCCTCTGATTCCCAACCTCTGATTCCCCTCCTCTGATTCCCCATATCTGATTCCCCGCCTCCGTTTCCCTGCCTCTGATTCCCCGCCTCTGTTTCCCCATATCTGATTCCCCGCCTCTGATTCCCCAACTCTGATTCCCCGCCTCTGATTTTCCAGCTCTGATTCCCCACCTCTGATTCCCCGCGTCTGATTCCCAGCCTCTGATTCCCCATGTCTTATTCCCCGCCTCTTATTCCCCGCCTCTGATTCGCCATCTCTGATTCATCGCCTCTGATTCCCCACCTCTGATTCCCCATATCTGATTCCCCACCTATGTTTCCCCGCCTCTGATGCCCCACCTCTGATTCCATGCCTCTGATTCCCAACCTCTGATTCCCCACCTCTGATTCCCCATATCTGATTCCCCGCCTCTGTTTCCCCGCCTCTGATTCCCTGCCTCTGTTTCCTCATATCTGATTCCCCGCCTCTGATTCCCCAACACTGATTCCCCGCCTCTGATTCCCCAGGTCTGATTCACCACCTCTGATTCCCCGCGTCTGATTCCCCGCCTCTGATTCCCCATCTCTGATTCCGTATCTCTGATTCCCCAATTCTGATTCCCCGCCTTTGATTCCCTGCCTCTGATTCCCAACTTCTGATTCCCCACCTCTGATATCCCATATCTGATTCCCCGCCTCTGTTTCCCCGCCTCTTATTCCCCGCCTCTGTTTCCCCATATCTGATTCCCGGCCTCTCATTCCCCAGCTCTGATTCCCCGCCTCTGATTCCCCATATCTGATTCCCCGCCGCTGATTCCCCAACTCAGATAGCCCGCCTCTGATTCCCCAGCTCTGATTCCCCGCCTCTGATTCCCCGCGTCTGAATCCCTGCCTCTGATTCCCCGCCTCTGATTCCCCATCTCTGATTCACCACCTCTGATCCCCCGCCTCTGATTCCCATGTCTGATTCACCGCCTCTGTTTCCCCACCTCTGATTCCCCGCCTCTGATTCCCCATATCTGATTCCCCGCCTCTGATTCCCCAACTTTGATTCGCCGGCTGTGATTTGCCAGCTATGATTCCCCGCATCTGATTCCCCACGTCTGATTCCCTGCCTGTGATTCCCTGCCTCTTATTCCCCGCCTCTGATTCCCCGCATCTGATTCCCTGCCTCTGAATCCCCACCTCTGATTCCCTGCCTCTGATTCCCAACCTCTTATTCCCCTCCTCTGATTCCCCATATCTGATTCCCCACCTCCATTTCCCTGCCTCTGATTCCCCGCCTCTGTTACCCAATATCTGATTCCCCGCCTCTGATTCCCCAACTCTGATTCTGCACATCTGATTCCCTGCCTCTTATTCCCCACCTCTAATTCCCGGCCTCTGATTCCCGGCCTCTGATTCCCCACCTCTGATTCTCCATATCTGATTCCCCGCCTCTGTTTCCCCGCCTCTGATTCCCCGCCTCTGTTTCCCCATATCTGATTCACCGCCTTTGATTCGCCACCTCTGATTCCCCATATGTGATTCCCCTCCTCTGTTTCCCCGCCTCTGATTCCCCGCCTCTGATTCCCCATATCTCATTCCCCGCCTCTGATTCCCCGCATCTGATTCCCTGCCTCTGAATCCCCACCTCTGATTCCCTGCCTCTGATTCCCAACCTCTGATTCCCCTCCTCTGATTCCCCATATCTGATTCCTCGCCTCCATTTCCCTGCCTCTGATTAAGCGCCTCTGTTTCCCCATATCTGATTCCGCGCCTCTGATTCCCCAACTCTGATTCCCCGCCTCTGATTCCCCAGCTCTGATTCCCCGCCTCTGTTTCCCCGCGTCTGATTCCCAGCCTCTGATTCCCCATGTCTGATTTCCTGCCTCTGATTCCCCGCCTCTGATTCGCCATCTCTGATTCATCGCCTCTGATTCCCCACCTCTGATTCCCCATATCTTATTCCCCACCTATGTTTCCCCGCCTCTGATTCCCCGCCTCTGATTCCCCATCTCTGATTCCCGGACTCTGATTCCCCACCTCTGATTCCCTATCTCTGATTCCGCACATCCGATTCCCTGCCTCTGATTCCCCGCCTCTGATGCCCCGCCTCTGATTCCCAACCTCTGATTCCCCTCCTCTGATTCCCCATATCTGATTCCCAGCCTCCGTTTCCCTGCCTCTGATTCCCCGCCTCTGTTTCCCCATATCTGATTCCCCGCCTCTGATTCCCCAACTCTGATTCCCCGCCTCTGATTCCCCAGCTCTGATTCCCCGCCTCTGATTCCCCGCGTCTGATTCCCAGCCTCTGATTCCCCATGTCTTATTCCCCGCCTCTGATTCCCCGCCTCTGATTCGCCATCTCTGATTCGTCGCCTCTGATTCCCCACCTCTGATTCCCCATATCTGATTCCCACCTATGTTTCCCCGCCTCTGATGCCCCGCCTCTGATTCCATGCCTCTGATTCCCAACCTCTGATTCCCCACCTCTGATTCCCCATATCTGATTCCCCGCCTCTGTTTCCCCGCCTCTGATTCCCTGCCTCTGTTTCCTCATATCTGATTCCCCGCCTCTGATTCCCCAACACTGATTCCCCTCCTCTGATACCCCAGCTCTGATTCACCACCTCTGATTCCCCGCGTCTGATTCCCCGCCTCTGATTCCCCATCTCTGATTCCCTATCTCTGATTCCCCAATTCTGATTCCCCGCCTTTGATTCCCTGCCTCTGATTCCCAACCTCTGATTCCCCACCTCTGATTCCCCAGCTCTGATTCCCCGCCTCTGATTCCCCGCGTCTGAATCCCTGCCTCTGATTCCCCGACTCTGATTCCCCATCTCTGATTCACCACCTCTGATCCCCCGCCTCTGATTCCCCATGTCTGATTCACCGCCTCTGTTTCCCCACCTCTGATTCCCCCCCTCTGATTCCCCATATCTGATTCCCCGCCTCTGATTCCCTGACTCTGTTTCCCCGCCTCTGATTCCCCGCCTCTGATTCCCCATATCTCATTCCCCGCCTCTGATTCCCCGCATCTGATTCCCTGCCTCTGAATCCCCACCTCTGATTCCCTGCCTCTGATTCCCAACCTCTGATTCCCCACCTCTGATTCCCGGCCTCTTATTCCCGGCATCTGATTCCCGGCCTCTGATTCCCGGCCTCTGATTCCCCGCTTCTGATTCTGATTCCCTGCCCCTGATTCCCCATCTCTGATTCCGCACATCTGATTCCCTGCCTCTGATTCCCCACCTCTGATTCCCCATATCTGATTCCCCGCCTCTGTTTCCCCGCCTCTGATTCCCCGCCTCTGTTTCCCCATATCTAATTCCCCGCCTCTGATTCCCCAACTCTGATTCCCCGCACTGATTCCCCAGCTCTGAATCCCCGCCTCAGATTCCCCGCATCTGATTCCCTGCCTCTGAATCCCCACCTCTGATTCCCTGCCTCTGATTCCCAACCTCTGATTCCCCTCCTCTGATTCCCCATATCTGATTCCCCGCATCCGTTTCCCTGCCTCTGATTCCCCGCCTCTGTTTCCCCATATCTGATTCCCCGCCTCTGATTCCCCAACTCTGATTCCCCGCCTCTGATTTTCCAGCTCTGATTCCCCACCTCTGATTCCCCGCGTCTGATTCCCAGCCTCTGATTCCCCATGTCTTATTCCCCGCCTCTGATTCCCCGCCTCTGATTCGCCATCTCTGATTCATCGCCTCTGATTCCCCACCTCTGATTCCCCATATCTGATTCCCCACCTATGTTTCCCCGCCTCTGATGCCCCACCTCTGATTCCATGCCTCTGATTCCCAACCTCTGATTCCCCACCTCTGATTCCCCATATCTGATTCCCCGCCTCTGTTTCCCCGCCTCTGATTCCCTGCCTCTGTTTCCTCATATCTGATTCCCCGCCTCTGATTCCCCAACACTGATTCCCCGCCTCTGATTCCCCAGGTCTGATTCACCACCTCTGATTCCCCGCGTCTGATTCCCCGCCTCTGATTCCCCATCTCTGATTCCGTATCTCTGATTCCCCAATTCTGATTCCCCGCCTTTGATTCCCTGCCTCTGATTCCCAACTTCTGATTCCCCACCTCTGATATCCCATATCTGATTCCCCGCCTCTGTTTCCCCGCCTCTTATTCCCCGCCTCTGTTTCCCCATATCTGATTCCCGGCCTCTCATTCCCCAGCTCTGATTCCCTGCCTCTGATTCCCCATATCTGATTCCCCGCCGCTGATTCCCCAACTCAGATAGCCCGCCTCTGATTCCCCAGCTCTGATTCCCCGCCTCTGATTCCCCGCGTCTGAATCCCTGCCTCTGATTCCCCGCCTCTGATTCCCCATCTCTGATTCACCACCTCTGATCCCCCGCCTCTGATTCCCCATGTCTGATTCACCGCCTCTGTTTCCCCACCTCTGATTCCCCGCCTCTGATTCCCCATATCTGATTCCCCGCCTCTGATTCCCCAACTCTGATTCGCCGCCTGTGATTTGCCAGCTATGATTCCCCGCATCTGATTCCCCACGTCTGATTCCCTGCCTGTGATTCCCTGCCTCTTATTCCCCGCCTCTGATTCCCCGCATCTGATTCCCTGCCTCTGAATCCCCACCTCTGATTCCCTGCCTCTGATTCCCAACCTCTTATTCCCCTCCTCTGATTCCCCATATCTGATTCCCCACCTCCATTTCCCTGCCTCTGATTCCCCGCCTCTGTTACCCAATATCTGATTCCCCGCCTCTGATTCCCCAACTCTGATTCTGCACATCTGATTCCCTGCCTCTTATTCCCCACCTCTAATTCCCGGCCTCTGATTCCCGGCCTCTGATTCCCCACCTCTGATTCTCCATATCTGATTCCCCGCCTCTGTTTCCCCGCCTCTGATTCCCCGCCTCTGTTTCCCCATATCTGATTCACCGCCTTTGATTCGCCACCTCTGATTCCCCATATGTGATTCCCCTCCTCTGTTTCCCCGCCTCTGATTCCCCGCCTCTGATTCCCCATATCTCATTCCCCGCCTCTGATTCCCCGCATCTGATTCCCTGCCTCTGAATCCCCTCCTCTGATTCCCCATATCTGATTCCTCGCCTCCGTTTCCCTGCCTCTGATTAAGCGCCTCTGTTTCCCCATATCTGATTCCGCGCCCCTGATTCCCCAACTCTGATTCCCCGCCTCTGATTCCCCAGCTCTGATTCCCCGCCTCTGTTTCCCCGCGTCTGATTCCCAGCCTCTGATTCCCCATGTCTGATTTCCTGCCTCTGATTCCCCGCCTCTGATTCGCCATCTCTGATTCATCGCCTCTGATTCCCCACCTCTTATTCCCCATATTTTATTCCCCACCTATGTTTCCCCGCCTCTGATTTCCCGCCTCTGATTCCCCATCTCTGATTCCCGGACTCTGATTCCCCACCTCTGATTCCCTATCTCTGATTCCGCACATCCGATTCCCTGCCTCTGATTCCCCGCCTCTGATGCCCCGCCTTTGATTCCCAACCTCTGATTCCCCTCCTCTGATTCCCCATATCCGATTCCCCGCCTCCGTTTCCCTGCCTCTGATTCCCCGCCTCTGTTTCCCCATATCTGATTCCCCGCCTCTGATTCCCCAACTCTGATTCCCCGCCTCTGATTCCCCAGCTCTGATTCCCCGCCTCTGATTCCCCGCGTCTGATTCCCAGCCTCTGATTCCCCATGTCTTATTCCCCGCCTCTGATTCCCCGCCTCTGATTCGCCATCTCTGATTCATCGCCTCTGATTCCCCACCTCTGATTCCCCATATCTGATTCCCACCTATGTTTCCCCGCCTCTGATGCCCCGCCTCTGATTCCATGCCTCTGATTCCCAACCTCTGATTCCCCACCTCTGATTCCCCATATCTGATTCCCCGCCTCTGTTTCCCCGCCTCTGATTCCCTGCCTCTGTTTCCTCATATCTGATTCCCCGCCTCTGATTCCCCAACACTGATTCCTCTCCTCTGATACCCCAGCTCTGATTCACCACCTCTGATTCCCCGCGTCTGATTCCCCGCCTCTGATTCCCCATCTCTGATTCCCTATCTCTGATTCCCCAATTCTGATTCCCCGCCTTTGATTCCCTGCCTCTGATTCCCAACCTCTGATTCCCCACCTCTGATTCCCCAGCTCTGATTCCCCGCCTCTGATTCCCCGCGTCTGAATCCCTGCCTCTGATTCCCCGACTCTGATTCCCCATCTCTGATTCACCACCTCTGATCCCCCGCCTCTGATTCCCCATGTCTGATTCACCGCCTCTGTTTCCCCACCTCTGATTCCCCGCCTCTGATTCCCCATATCTGATTCCCCGCCTCTGATTCCCTGACTCTGTTTCCCCGCCTCTGATTCCCCGCCTCTGATTCCCCATATCTCATTCCCCGCCTCTGATTCCCCGCATCTGATTCCCTGCCTCTGAATCCCCACCTCTGATTCCCTGCCTCTGATTCCCAACCTCTGATTCCCCTCCTCTGATTCCCCATATCTGATTCCCCGCCTCCGTTTCCCTGCCTCTGATTGCCCGCCTCTGTTTCCCCATATCTGATTCCCCGCCTCTGATTCCCCAACTCTGATTCCCCGCCTCTGATTCCCCAGCTCTGATTCCCCGCCTCTGATTCCCCGCCTCTGATTCCCAGCCTCTGATTCCCCATGTCTGATTTCCTGCCTCTGATTCCCCGCCTCTGATTCGCCATCTCTGATTCATCCCCTCTGATTCCCCACCTCTGATTCCTCATATTTTATTCCCCACCTATGTTTCCCCGCCTCTGATTCCCCGCCTCTGATTCCCCATCTCTGATTCCCAGACTCTGATTCCCCACCTCTGATTCCCTATCTCTGATTCTGCACATCCGATTCCCTGCCTCTGATTCCCCGCCTCTGATTCCCCACCTCTGATTCCCCACCTCTGGTTCCCCATATCTGATTCCCCGCCTCTGTTTCCCCGCCTCTGATTCCCTGCCTCTGTTTCCTCATATCTGATTCCCCGCCTCTGATTCCCCAACACTGATTCCCCGCCTCTGATTCCCCAGCTCTGATTCACCACCTCTGATTCCCCACGTCTGATTCCCCGCTTCTGATTCCCGGCCTCTTATTCCCCACCTCTGATTCCCGGCCTCTGATTCCCGGCCTCTGATTCCCGACCTCTCATTCCCGGCCTCTGATTCCCGGCCTCTGATACCCCGGCTCTGATTCCCCGCCTCTGATTCCCTGCCTCTGATTCCCCATCTCTGATTCCGCACATCTGATTCCCTGCCTCTGATTCCCCGCCTCTGATTCCCTGCCTCTGATTCCCTGCCTCTGATTCCCAACCTCTGATTCCCCACCTCTGATTCCCCATATCTGATTCCCCGCCTCTGTTTCCCCGCCTCTGATTCTCCGCCTCTGTTTCCCCATATCTGATTCCCCGCCTCTGATTCCCCAACTCTGATTCCCCACCTCTGATCCCCAGCTCTGATTCCCCGCCTCTGATTCCCCGTGTTTGATTCCCTGCCTCTGATTCCCTGCCTCTGATTCCCAACCTCTGATTCCCCACCTCTGATTCCCCATATCTGATTCCCCGCCTCTGTTTCCCCGCCTCTGATTCCCCGCCTCTGTTTCCCCATATCTGATTCCCCGCCTTTGATTGGCCACCTCTGATTCCCCATATGTGATTCCCCGCCTCTGTTTCCCCGCATCTGATTCCCCTCCTCTGATTCCCCATATCTCATTCCCCGCCTCTGATTCCCCATATCTGATTCCCTGACTCTGATTCCCCACCTCTGATTCCCGGCCTCTTTTTCCCGGCATCTGATTCCCGGCATCTGATTCTCGGCCTCTGATTCCCGGCCTCTGATTCCCCGCTTCTGATTCTGATTCCCTGCCTCTGATTCCCCATCCCCGATTCCGCACATCTGATTCCCTGCCTCTGATTCCCCACTTCTGATTCCCCATATCTGATTCCCCGCCTCTGTTTCCCCGCCTCTGATTCACCGCCTCTGTTTCCCCATATCTAATTCCCCGCCTCTGATTCCCCAACTCTTATTCCCCGCACTGATTCCCCAGCTCTGAATCCCCGCCTCAGATTCCCCGCATCTGATTCCCTGCCTCTAAATCCCCACCTCTGATTCCCTGCCTCTGATTCCCAACCTCTGATTCACCTCCTCTGATTCCCCATATCTGATTCCCCGCCTCCGTTTCCCTGCCTCTCATTCCCCGCCTCTGTTTCCCCATATCTGATTCCCCGCCTCTGATTCCCCAACTCTGATTCCCCGCCTCTGAATCCCCAGCTCTGATTCCCCGCCTCTGATTCCCCGCGTCTGATTCCCAGCCTCTGATTCCCCATGTCTTATTCCCCGCCTCTGATTCGCCATCTCTGATTCATCGCCTCTGATTCCCCACCTCTGATTCCACATATCTGATTCCCCACCTATGTTTCCCCGCCTCTGATGCCCCATCTCTGATTCCATGCCTCTGATTCCCAACCTCTGATTCCCCACCTCTGATTCCCCATATCTGATTCCCCGCCTCTGTTTCCCCGCCTCTGATTCCCTGCCTCTGTTTCCTCATATCTGATTCCCCGCCTCTGATTCCCCAACACTGATTCCCCGCCTCTGATTCCCCAGCTCTGATTCACCACCTCTGATTCCCCGCGTCTGATTCCTCGCCTCTGATTCCCCATCTCTGATTCCCTATCTCTGATTCCCCAATTCTGATTCCCCGCCTTTGATTCCCTGCCTCTGATTCCTAACCTCTGATTCCCCACCTCTGATTCCCCGCCACTGTTTCCCCGCCTCTTATTCCCCGCCTCTGTTTCCCCATATCTGATTCCCGGCCTCTCATTCCCCAGCTCTGATTCCCCGCCTCTGATTCCCCATATCTGATTCCCCGCCGCTGATTCCCCAACTCAGATAGCCCGCCTCTGATTCCCCAGCTCTGATTCCCCGCCTCTGATTCCCCGCGTCTGAATCCCTGCCTCTGATTCCCCGCCTCTGATTCCCCATCTCTGATTCACCACCTCTGATCCCCCGCCTCTGATTCCCCATGTCTGATTCACCGCCTCTGTTTCCCCACCTCTGATTCCCCGCCTCTGATTCCCCATATCTGATTCCCCGCCTCTGATTCCCTGCCTCTTATTCCCCGCCTCTGATTCCCCGCATCTGATTCCCAACCTCTGATTCCCCTCCTCTGATTCCCCATATCTGATTCCCCGCCTCCATTTCCCTGCCTCTGATTCCCCGCCTCTGATTCCCCAACTCTGATTCCCCGCCTGTGATTCGCCAGCTATGATTCCGCGCATCTGATTCCCCACGTCTGATTCCCTGCCTGTGATTCCCTGCCTCTTATTCCCTGCCTCTGATTCCCCGCCTCTGATTCCCCTCCTCTGATTCCCCATATCTGATTCCCCACCTCCATTTCCCTGCCTCTGATTCCCCGCCTCTGTTACCCAATATCTGATTCCACGCCTCTGATTCCCCAACTCTGATTCTGCACATCTGATTCCCTGCCTCTTATACCCCACCTCTAATTCCCGGCCTCTGATTCCCGGCCTCTGATTCCCCACCTCTGATTCCCCATATCTGATTCCCGGACTCTGATTCCCCACCTCTGATTCCCGGCCTCTTATTCCCGGCATCTGATTCCCGGCCTCTGATTCCCGGCCTCTGATTCCCCGCTTCTGATTCTGATTCCCTGCCTCTGATTCCCCATCTCTGATTCCGCACATCTTATTCCCTGCCTCTGATTCCCCACTTCTGATTCCCCATATCTGATTCCCCGCCTCTGTTTCCCCGCCTCTGATTCCCCGCCTCTGTTTCCCCATATCTAATTCCTCGCATCTGATTCCCCAACTCTGATTCCCCGCACTGATTCCCCAGCTCTGAATCCCCGCCTCAGATTCCCCGCATCTGATTCCCTGCCTCTGAATCCCCACCTCTGATTCCCTGCCTCTGATTCCCAACCTCTGATTCCCCTCCTCTGAATCCCCATATCTGATTCCCCGCCTCCGTTTCCCTGCCTCTGATTCCCCGCCTCTGTTTCCCCATATCTGATTCCCCGCCTCTGATTCCCCAACTCTGATTCCCCGCCTCTGATTCCCCAGCTCTGATTCCCCGCCTCTGATTCCCCGCGTCTGATTCCCAGCCTCTGATTCCCTGTCTTATTCCCCGCCTCTGATTCGCCATCTCTGATTCATCGCCTCTGATTCCCCACCTCTGATTCCCCATATCTGATTCCCCACCTATGTTTCCCCGCCTCTGATGCCCCACCTCTGATTCCATGCCTCTGATTCCCAACCTCTGATTCCCCACCTCTGATTCCCCATATCTGATTCCCCGCATCTGTTTCCCCGCCTCTGATTCCCTGCCTCTGTTTCCTCATATCTGATTCCCCGCCTCTGATTCCCCAACACTGATTCCCCGCCTCTGATTCCCCAGGTCTGATTCACCACCTCTGATTCCCCGCGTCTGATTCACCGCCTCTGATTCCCCATCTCTGATTCCCTATCTCTGATTCCCCAATTCTGATTCCCCGCCTTTGATTCCCTGCCTCTGATTCCCAACCTCTGATTCCCCACCTCTGATATCCCATATCTGATTCCCCGCCTCTGTTTCCCCGCCTCTTATTCCCCGCCTCTGTTTCCCCATATCTGATTCCCGGCCTCTCATTCCCCAGCTCTGATTCCCCGCCTCTGATTCCCCATATCTGATTCCCCGCCGCTGATTCCCCAACTCAGATAGCCCGCCGCTGATTCCCCAGCTCTGATTCCCCGCCTCTGATTCCCCGTGTCTGAATCCCTGCCTCTGATTCCCCGCCTCTGATTCCCCATCTCTGATTCACCACCTCTGATCCCCCGCCTCTGATTCCCCATGTCTGATTCACCGCCTCTGTTTCCCCACCTCTGATTCCCCGCCTCTGATTCCCCATATCTGATTCCCCGCCTCTGATTCCCCAACTCTGATTCGCCGCCTTTGATTCGCCAGCTATGATTCCCCGCATCTGATTCCCCACGTCTGATTCCCTACCTGTGATTCCCTGCCTCTTATTCCCCGCCTCTGATTCCCCGCCTCTGATTCCCCATATCTGATTCCCGGCCTCTCATTCCCCAGCTCTGATTCCCCGCCTCTGATTCCCCATATCTGATTCCCCGCCGCTGATTCCCCAACTCAGATAGCCCGCCTCTGATTCCCCAGCTCTGATTCCCCGCCTCTGATTCCCCGCGTCTGAATCCCTGCCTCTGATTCCCCGCCTCTGATTCCCCATCTCTGATTCACCACCTCTGATCCCCCGCCTCTGATTCCCCATGTCTGATTCACCGCCTCTGTTTCCCCACCTCTGATTCCCCGCCTCTGATTCCCCATATCTGATTCCCCGCCTCTGATTCCCCAACTCTGATTCGCCGCCTGTGATTCGCCAGCTATGATTCCCCGCATCTGATTCCCCACGTCTGATTCCCTACCTGTGATTCCCTGCCTCTTATTCCCCGCCTCTGATTCCCCGCATCTGATTCCCTGCCTCTGAATCCCCACCTCTGATTCCCTGCCTCTGATTCCCAACCTCTTATTTCCCTCCTCTGATTCCCCATATCTGATTCCCCACCTCCATTTCCCTGCCTCTGATTCCCCGCCTCTGTTACCCAATATCTGATTCCCCGCCTCTGATTCCCCAACTCTGATTCTGCACATCTGATTCCCTGCCTCTTATTCCCCACCTCTAATTCCCGGCCTCTGATTCCCGGCCTCTGATTCCCCACCTCTGATTCTCCATATCTGATTCCCCGCCTCTGTTTCCCCGCCTCTGATTCCCCGCCTCTGTTTCCCCATATCTGATTCACCGCCTTTGATTCGCCACCTCTGATTCCCCATATGTGATTCCCCTCCTCTGTTTCCCCGCCTCTGATTCCCCGCCTCTGATTCCCCATATCTCATTCCCCGCCTCTGATTCCCCGCATCTGATTCCCTGCCTCTGAATCCCCACCTCTGATTCCCTGCCTCTGATTCCCAACCTCTGATTCCCCTCCTCTGATTCCCCATATCTGATTCCTCGCCTCCGTTTCCCTGCCTCTGATTAACCGCCTCTGTTTCCCCATATCTGATTCCGCGCCTCTGATTCCCCAACTCTGATTCCCCGCCTCTGATTCCCCAGCTCTGATTCCCCGCCTCTGTTTCCCCGCGTCTGATTCCCAGCCTCTGATTCCCCATGTCTGATTTCCTGCCTCTGATTCCCCGCCTCTGATTCGCCATCTCTGATTCATCGCCTCTGATTCCCCACCTCTGATTCCCCATATCTTATTCCCCACCTATGTTTCCCCGCCTCTGATTCCCCGCCTCTGATTCCCCATCTCTGATTCCCGGACTCTGATTCCCCACCTCTGATTCCCTATCTCTGATTCCGCACATCCGATTCCCTGCCTCTGATTCCCCGCATCTGATGCCCCGCCTCTGATTCCCAACCTCTGATTCCCCTCCTCTGATTCCCCATATCTGATTCCCCGCCTCCGTTTCCCTGCCTCTGATTCCCCGCCTCTGTTTCCCCATATCTGATTCCCCGCATCTGATTCCCCAACTCTGATTCCCCGCCTCTGATTCCCCAGCTCTGATTCCCCGCCTCTGATTCCCCGCGTCTGATTCCCAGCCTCTGATTCCCCATGTCTTATTCCCCGCCTCTGATTCCCCGCCTCTGATTCGCCATCTCTGATTCATCGCCTCTGATTCCCCACCTCTGATTCCCCATATCTGATTCCCACCTATGTTTCCCCGCCTCTGATGCCCCGCCTCTGATTCCATGCCTCTGATTCCCAACCTCTGATTCCCCACCTCTGATTCCCCATATCTGATTCCCCGCCTCGGTTTCCACGCCTCTGATTCCCTGCCTCTGTTTCCTCATATCTGATTCCCCGCCTCTGATTCCCCAACACTGAATCCCCTCCTCTGATACCCCAGCTCTGATTCACCACCTCTGATTCCCCGCATCTGATTCCCCGCCTCTGATTCCCCATCTCTGATTCCCTATCTCTGATTCCCCAATTCTGATTCCCCGCCTTTGATTCCCTGCCTCTGATTCCCAACCTCTGATTCCCCACCTCTGATTCCCCAGCTCTGATTCCCCGCCTCTGATTCCCCGCGTCTGAATCCCTGCCTCTGATTCCCCGCCTCTGATTCCCCATCTCTGATTCACCACCTCTGATCCCCCGCCTCTGATTCCCCATGTCTGATTCACCGCCTCTGTTTCCCCACCTCTGATTCCCCGCCTCTGATTCCCCATATCTGATTCCCCGCCTCTGATTCCCTGACTCTGTTTCCCCGCCTCTGATTCCCCGCCTCTGATTCCCCATATCTCATTCCCCGCCTCTGATTCCCCGCATCTGATTCCCTGCCTCTGAATCCCCACCTCTGATTCCCTGCCTCTGATTCCCAACCTCTGATTCCCCTCCTCTGATTCCCCATATCTGATTCCCCGCCTCCGTTTCCCTGCCTCTGATTCCCCGCCTCTGTTTCCCCATATCTGATTCCCCGCCTCTGATTCCCCAACTCTGATTCCCCGCCTCTGATTCCCCAGCTCTGATTCCCCGCCTCTGATTCCCCGCATCTGATTCCCAGCCTCTGATTCCCCATGTCTTATTCCCCGCCTCTGATTCCCCGCCTCTGATTCGCCATCTCTGATTCATCGCCTCTGATTCCCCACCTCTGATTCCCCATATCTGATTCCCACCTATGTTTCCCCGCCTCTGATGCCCCGCCTCTGATTCCATGCCTCTGATTCCCAACCTCTGATTCCCCACCTCTGATTCCCCATATCTGATTCCCCGCCTCTGTTTCCACGCCTCTGATTCCCAACCTCTGATTCCCCATATCTGATTCCCCGCCTCTGTTTCCCCGCCTCCTTTTCCCCGCCTCTGTTTCCCCATATCTGATTCCCGGCCTCTCATTCCCCAGCTCTGATTCCCCGCCTCTGTTTCCCCATATCTGATTCCCCGCCTTTGATTGGCCACCTCTGATTCCCCATATGTGATTCCCCGCCTCTGTTTCCCCGCATCTGATTCCCCGCCTCTGATTCCCCATATCTCATTCCCCGCCTCTGATTCCCCATATCTGATTCCCTGACTCTGATTCCCCACCTCTGATTCCCGCCTCTTTTTCCCGGCATCTGATTCCCGGCATCTGATTCTCGGCCTCTGATTCCCGGCCTCTGATTCCCCGCTTCTGATTCTGATTCCCTGCCTCTGATTCCCCATCCCCGATTCCGCACATCTGATTCGCTGCCTCTGATTCCCCACTTCTGATTCCCCATATCTGATTCCCCGCCTCTGTTTCCGCGCCTCTGATTCACCGCCTCTGTTTCCCCATATCTAATTCCCCGCTTCTGATTCCCCAACTCTTATTCCCCGCACTGATTCCCCAGCTCTGATTCCCCTCCTCTGATTCCCCATATCTGATTCCTCGCCTCCGTTTCCCTGCCTCTGATTAATCGCCTCTGTTTCCCCATATCTGATTCCGCGCCTCTGATTCCCCAACTCTGATTCCCCGCCTCTGATTCCCCAGCTCTGATTCCCCGCCTCTGTTTCCCCGCGTCTGATTCCCAGCCTCTGATTCCCCATGTCTGATTTCCTGCCTCTGATTCCCCGCCTCTGATTCGCCATCTCTGATTCATCGCCTCTGATTCCCCACCTCTGATTCCCCATATCTTATTCCCCACCTATGTTTCCCCGCCTCTGATTCCCCGCCTCTGATTCCCCATCTCTGATTCCCGGACTCTGATTCCCCACCTCTGATTCCCTATCTCTGATTCCGCACATCCGATTCCCTGCCTCTGATTCCCCGCATCTGATGCCCTGCCTCTGATTCCCAACCTCTGATTCCCCTCCTCTGATTCCCCATATCTGATTCCCCGCCTCCGTTTCCCTGCCTCTGATTCCCCGCCTCTGTTTCCCCATATCTGATTCCCCGCATCTGATTCCCCAACTCTGATTCCCCGCCTCTGATTCCCCAGCTCTGATTCCCCGCCTCTGATTCCCCGCGTCTGATTCCCAGCCTCAGATTCCCCATGTCTTATTCCCCGCCTCTGATTCCCCGCCTCTGATTCGCCATCTCTGATTCATCGCCTCTGATTCCCCACCTCTGATTCCCCATATCTGATTCCCACCTATGTTTCCCCGCCTCTGATGCCCCGCCTCTGATTCCATGCCTCTGATTCCCAACCTCTGATTCCCCACCTCTGATTCCCCATATCTGATTCCCCGCCTCTGTTTCCACGCCTCTGATTCCCTGCCTCTGTTTCCTCATATCTGATTCCCCGCCTCTGATTCCCCAACACTGATTCCCCTCCTCTGATACCCCAGCTCTGATTCACCACCTCTGATTCCCCGCATCTGATTCCCCGCCTCTGATTCCCCATCTCTGATTCCCTATCTCTGATTCCCCAATTCTGATTCCCCGCCTTTGATTCCCTGCCTCTGATTCCCAACCTCTGATTCCCCACCTCTGATTCCCCAGCTCTGATTCCCCGCCTCTGATTCCCCGCGTCTGAATCCCTGCCTCTGATTCCCCGCCTCTGATTCCCCATCTCTGATTCACCACCTCTGATCCCCCGCCTCTGATTCCCCATGTCTGATTCACCGCCTCTGTTTCCCCACCTCTGATTCCCCGCCTCTGATTCCCCATATCTGATTCCCCGCCTCTGATTCCCTGACTCTGTTTCCCCGCCTCTGATTCCCCGCCTCTGATTCCCCATATCTCATTCCCCGCCTCTGATTCCCCGCATCTGATTCCCTGCCTCTGAATCCCCACCTCTGATTCCCTGCCTCTGATTCCCAACCTCTGATTCCCCTCCTCTGATTCCCCATATCTGATTCCCCGCCTCCGTTTCCCTGCCTCTGATTCCCCGCCTCTGTTTCCCCATATCTGATTCCCCGCCTCTGATTCCCCAACTCTGATTCCCCGCCTCTGATTCCCCAGCTCTGATTCCCCGCCTCTGATTCCCCGCATCTGATTCCCAGCCTCTGATTCCCCATGTCTTATTCCCCGCCTCTGATTCCCCGCCTCTGATTCGCCATCTCTGATTCATCGCCTCTGATTCCCCACCTCTGATTCCCCATATCTGATTCCCACCTATGTTTCCCCGCCTCTGATGCCCCGCCTCTGATTCCATGCCTCTGATTCCCAACCTCTGAATCCCCACCTCTGATTCCCCATATCTGATTCCCCGCCTCTGTTTCCACGCCTCTGATTCCCAACCTCTGATTCCCCATATCTGATTCCCCGCCTCTGTTTCCCCGCCTCTTATTCCCCGCCTCTGTTTCCCCATATCTGATTCCCGGCCTCTCATTCCCCAGCTCTGATTCCCCGCCTCTGTTTCCCCATATCTGATTCCCCGCCTTTGATTGGCCACCTCTGATTCCCCATATGTGATTCCCCGCCTCTGTTTCCCCGCATCTGATTCCCCGCCTCTGATTCCCCATATCTCATTCCCCGCCTCTGATTCCCCATATCTGATTCCCTGACTCTGATTCCCCACCTCTGATTCCCGGCCTCTTTTTCCCGGCATCTGATTCCCGGCATCTGATTCTCGGCCTCTGATTCCCGGCCTCTGATTCCCCGCTTCTGATTCTGATTCCCTGCCTCTGATTCCCCATCCCCGATTCCGCACATCTGATTCCCTGCCTCTGATTCCCCACTTCTGATTACCCATATCTGATTCCCCGCCTCTGTTTCCCCGCCTCTGATTCACCGCCTCTGTTTCCCCATATCTAATTCCCCGCCTCTGATTCCCCAACTCTGATTCCCCGCCTCTGATTCCCCAGCTCTGATTCCCCGCCTCTGATTCCCCGCGTCTGATTCCCAGCCTCTGATTCCCCATGTCTTATTCCCCGCCTCTGATTCGCCATCTCTGATTCATCGCCTCTGATTCCCCACCTCTGATTCCCCATATCTGATTCCCCACCTATGTTTCCCCGCCTCTGATGCCCCATCTCTGATTCCATGCCTCTGATTCCCAACCTCTGATTCCCCACCTCTGATTCCCCATATCTGATTCCCCGCCTCTGTTTCCCCGCCTCTGATTCCCTGCCTCTGTTTCCTCATATCTGATTCCCCGCCTCTGATTCCCCAACACTGATTCCCCGCCTCTGATTCCCCAGCTCTGATTCACCACCTCTGATTCCCCGCGTCTGATTCCTCGCCTCTGATTCCCCATCTCTGATTCCCTATCTCTGATTCCCCAATTCTGATTCCCCGCCTTTGATTCCCTGCCTCTGATACCTAACCTCTGATTCCCCACCTCTGATTCCCCGCCACTGTTTCCCCGCCTCTTATTCCCCGCCTCTGTTTCCCCATATCTGATTCCCGGCCTCTCATTCCCCAGCTCTGATTCCCCGCCTCTGATTCCCCATATCTGATTCCCCGCCGCTGATTCCCCAACTCTGATAGCCCGCCTCTGATTCCCCAGCTCTGATTCCCCGCCTCTGATTCCCCGCGTCTGAATCCCTGCCTCTGATTCCCCGCCTCTGATTCCCCATCTCTGATTCACCACCTCTGATCCCCCGCCTCTGATTCCCCATGTCTGATTCACCGCCTCTGTTTCCCCACCTCTGATTCCCCGCCTCTGATTCCCCATATCTGATTCCCCGCCTCTGATTCCCTGCCTCTTATTCCCCGCCTCTGATTCCCCGCATCTGATTCCCAACCTCTGATTCCCCTCCTCTGATTCCCCATATCTGATTCCCCGCCTCCATTTCCCTGCCTCTGATTCCCCGCCTCTGATTCCCCAACTCTGATTCCCCGCCTGTGATTCGCCAGCTATGATTCCGCGCATCTGATTCCCCACGTCTGATTCCCTGCCTGTGATTCCCTGCCTCTTATTCCCTGCCTCTGATTCCCCGCCTCTAATTCCCCGCATCTGATTCCCTGCCTCTGAATCCCCACCTCTGATTCCCTGCCTCTGATTCCCAACCTCTGATTCCCCTCCTCTGATTCCCCATATCTGATTCCCCACCTCCATTTCCCTGCCTCTGATTCCGCGCCTCTGTTACCCAATATCTGATTCCCCGCCTCTGATTCCCCAACTCTGATTCTGCACATCTGATTCCCTGCCTCTTATTCCCCACCTCTAATTCCCGGCCTCTGATTCCCGGCCTCTGATTCCCCACCTCTGATTCCCCATATCTGATTCCCGGACTCTGATTCCCCACCTCTGATTCCCGGCCTCTTATTCCCGGCATCTGATTCCCGGCCTCTGATTCCCGGCCTCTGATTCCCCGCTTCTGATTCTGATTCCCTGCCTCTGATTCCCCATCTCTGATTCCGCACATCTGATTCCCTGCCTCTGATTCCCCACTTCTGATTCCCCATATCTGATTCCCCGCCTCTGTTTCCCCGCCTCTGATTCCCCGCCTCTGTTTCCCCATATCTAATTCCTCGCATCTGTTTCCCCAACTCTGATTCCCCGCACTGATTCCCCAGCTCTGAATCCCCGCCTCAGATTCCCCGCATCTGATTCCCTGCCTCTGAATCCCCACCTCTGATTCCCTGCCTCTGATTCCCAACCTCTGATTCCCCTCCTCTGATTCCCCATATCTGATTCCCCGCCTCCGTTTCCCTGCCTCTGATTCCCCGCCTCTGTTTCCCCATATCTGATTCCCCGCCACTGATTCCCCAACTCTGATTCCCAGCCTCTGATTCCCCAGCTCTGATTCCCCGCCTCTGATTGCCCGCGTCTGATTCCCAGCCTCTGATTCCCCGTCTTATTCCCCGCCTCTGATTCGCCATCTCTGATTCATCGCCTCTGATTCCCCACCTCTGATTCCCCATATCTGATTCCCCACCTATGTTTCCCTGCCTCTGTTTCCTCATATCTGATTCCCCGCCTCTGATTCCCCAACACTGATTCCCCGCCTCTGATTCCCCAGGTCTGATTCACCACCTCTGATTCCCCGCGTCTGATTCCCCGCCTCTGATTCCCCATCTCTGATTCCCTATCTCTGATTCCCCAATTCTGATTCCCCGCCTTTGATTCCCTGCCTCTGATTCCCAACCTCTGATTCCCCACCTCTGATATCCCATATCTGATTCCCCGCCTCTGTTTCCCCGCCTCTTATTCCCCGCCTCTGTTTCCCCATATCTGATTCCCGGCCTCTCATTCCCCAGCTCTGATTCCCCGCCTCTGATTCCCCATATCTGATTCCCCGCCGCTGATTCCCCAACTCAGATAGCCCGCCTCTGATTGCCCAGCTCTGATTCCCCGCCTCTGATTCCCCGCGTCTGAATCCCTGCCTCTGATTCCCCGCCTCTGATTCCCCATCTCTGATTCACCACCTCTGATCCCCCGCCTCTGATTCCCCATGTCTGATTCACCGCCTCTGTTTCCCCACCTCTGATTCCCCGCCTCTGATTCCCCATATCTGATTCCCCGCCTCTGATTCCCCAACTCTGATTCGCCGCCTGTGATTCGCCAGCTATGATTCCCCGCATCTGATTCCCCACGTCTGATTCCCTACCTGTGATTCCCTGCCTCTTATTCCCCGCCTCTGATTCCCCGCATCTGATTCCCTGCCTCTGAATCCCCACCTCTGATTCCCTGCCTCTGATTCCCAACCTCTTATTCCCCTCCTCTGATTCCCCATATCTGATTCCCCACCTCCATTTCCCTGCCTCTGATTCCCCGCCTCTGTTACCCAATATCTGATTCCCCGCCTCTGATTCCCCAACTCTGATTCTGCACATCTGATTCCCTGCCTCTTATTCCCCACCTCTAATTCCCGGCCTCTGATTCCCGGCCTCTGATTCCCCACCTCTGATTCTCCATATCTGATTCCCCGCCTCTGTTTCCCCGCCTCTGATTCCCCGCCTCTGTTTCCCCATATCTGATTCACCGCCTTTGATTCGCCACCTCTGATTCCCCATATGTGATTCCCCTCCTCTGTTTCCCCGCCTCTGATTCCCCGCCTCTGATTCCCCATATCTCATTCCCCGCCTCTGATTCCCCGCATCTGATTCCCTGCCTCTGAATCCCCACCTCTGATTCCCTGCCTCTGATTCCCAACCTCTGATTCCCCTCCTCTGATTCCCCATATCTGATTCCTCGCCTCCGTTTCCCTGCCTCTGATTAACAGCCTCTGTTTCCCCATATCTGATTCCGCGCCTCTGATTCCCCAACTCTGATTCCCCGCCTCTGATTCCCCAGCTCTGATTCCCCGCCTCTGTTTCCCCGCGTCTGATTCCCAGCCTCTGATTCCCCATGTCTGATTTCCTGCCTCTGATTCCCCGCCTCTGATTCGCCATCTCTGATTCATCGCCTCTGATTCCCCACCTCTTATTCCCCATATCTTATTCCCCACCTATGTATCCCCGCCTCTGATTCCCCGCCTCTGATTCCCCATCTCTGATTCCCGGACTCTGATTCCCCACCTCTGATTCCCTATCTCTGATTCCGCACATCCGATTCCCTGCCTCTGATTCCCCGCATCTGATGCCCCGCCTCTGATTCCCAACCTCTGATTCCCCTCCTCTGATTCCCCATATCTGATTCCCCGCCTCCGTTTCCCTGCCTCTGATTCCCCGCCTCTGTTTCCCCATATCTGATTCCCCGCATCTGATTCCCCAACTCTGATTCCACGCCTCTGATTCCCCAGCTCTGATTCCCCGCCTCTGATTCCCCGCGTCTGATTCCCAGCCTCTGATTCCCCATGTCTTATTCCCCGCCTCTGATTCCCCGCCTCTGATTCGCCATCTCTGATTCATCGCCTCTGATTCCCCACCTCTGATTCCCCATATCTGATTCCCACCTATGTTTCCCCGCCTCTGATGCCCCGCCTCTGATTCCATGCCTCTGATTCCCAACCTCTGAATCCCCACCTCTGATTCCCCATATCTGATTCCCCGCCTCTGTTTCCACGCCTCTGATTCCCAACCTCTGATTCCCCATATCTGATTCCCCGCCTCTGTTTCCCCGCCTCTTATTCCCCGCCTCTGTTTCCCCATATCTGATTCCCGGCCTCTCATTCCCCAGCTCTGATTCCCCGCCTCTGTTTCCCCATATCTGATTCCCCGCCTTTGATTGGCCACCTCTGATTCCCCATATGTGATTCCCCGCCTCTGTTACCCCGCATCTGATTCCCCGCCTCTGATTCCCCATATCTCATTCCCCGCCTCTGATTCCCCATATCTGATTCCCTGACTCTGATTCCCCACCTCTGATTCCCGGCCTCTTTTTCCCGGCATCTGATTCCCGGCATCTGATTCTCGGCCTCTGATTCCCGGCCTCTGATTCCCCGCTTCTGATTCTGATTCCCTGCCTCTGATTCCCCATCCCCGATTCCGCACATCTGATTCCCTGCCTCTGATTCCCCACTTCTGATTACCCATATCTGATTCCCCGCCTCTGTTTCCCCGCCTCTGATTCACCGCCTCTGTTTCCCCATATCTAATTCCCCGCCTCTGATTCCCCAACTCTTATTCCCCACAATGATTCCCCAGCTCTGAATCCCCGCCTCAGATTCCCCGCATCTGATTCCCTGCCTCTAAATCCCCACCTCTGATTCCCTGCCTCTGATTCCCAACCTCTGATTCACCTCCTCTGATTCCCCATATCTGATTCCCCGCCTCCGTTTCCCTGCCTCTCATTCCCCGCCTCTGTTTCCCCATATCTGATTCCCCGCCTCTGATTCCCCAACTCTGATTCCCCGCCTCTGATTCCCCAGCTCTGATTCCCCGCCTCTGATTCCCCGCGTCTGATTCCCAGCCTCTGATTCCCCATGTCTTATTCCCCGCCTCTGATTCGCCATCTCTGATTCATCGCCTCTGATTCCCCACCTCTGATTCCCCATATCTGATTACCCACCTATGTTTCCCCGCCTCTGATGCCCCATCTCTGATTCCATGCCTCTGATTCCCAACCTCTGATTCCCCACCTCTGATTCCCCATATCTGATTCCCCGCCTCTGTTTCCCCGCCTCTGATTCCCTGCCTCTGTTTCCTCATATCTGATTCCCCGCCTCTGATTCCCCAACACTGATTCCCCGCCTCTGATTCCCCAGCTCTGATTCACCACCTCTGATTCCCCGCGTCTGATTCCTCGCCTCTGATTCCCCATCTCTGATTCCCTATCTCTGATTCCCCAATTCTGATTCCCCGCCTTTGATTCCCTGCCTCTGATTCCTAACCTCTGATTCCCCACCTCTGATTCCCCGCCACTGTTTCCCCGCCTCTTATTCCCCGCCTCTGTTTCCCCATATCTGATTCCCGGCCTCTCATTCCCCAGCTCTGATTCCCCGCCTCTGATTCCCCATATCTGATTCCCCGCCGCTGATTCCCCAACTCTGATAGCCCGCCTCTGATTCCCCAGCTCTGATTCCCCGCCTCTGATTCCCCGCGTCTGAATCCCTGCCTCTGATTCCCCGCCTCTGATTCCCCATCTCTGATTCACCACCTCTGATCCCCCGCCTCTGATTCCCCATGTCTGATTCACCGCCTCTGTTTCCCCACCTCTGATTCCCCGCCTCTGATTCCCCATATCTGATTCCCCGCCTCTGATTCCCTGCCTCTTATTCCCCGCCTCTGATTCCCCGCATCTGATTCCCAACCTCTGATTCCCCTCCTCTGATTCCCCATATCTGATTCCCCGCCTCCATTTCCCTGCCTCTGATTCCCCGCCTCTGATTCCCCAACTCTGATTCCCCGCCTGTGATTCGCCAGCTATGATTCCGCGCATCTGATTCCCCACGTCTGATTCCCTGCCTGTGATTCCCTGCCTCTTATTCCCTGCCTCTGATTCCCCGCCTCTGATTCCCCGCATCTGATTCCCTGCCTCTGAATCCCCACCTCTGATTCCCTGCCTCTGATTCCCAACCTCTGATTCCCCTCCTCTGATTCCCCATATCTGATTCCCCACCTCCATTTCCCTGCCTCTGATTCCGCGCCTCTGTTACCCAATATCTGATTCCCCGCCTCTGATTCCCCAACTCTGATTCTGCACATCTGATTCCCTGCCTCTTATTCCCCACCTCTAATTCCCGGCCTCTGATTCCCGGCCTCTGATTCCCCACCTCTGATTCCCCATATCTGATTCCCGGACTCTGATTCCCCACCTCTGATTCCCGGCCTCTTATTCCCGGCATCTGATTCCCGGCCTCTGATTCCCGGCCTCTGATTCCCCGCTTCTGATTCTGATTCCCTGCCTCTGATTCCCCATCTCTGATTCCGCACATCTGATTCCCTGCCTCTGATTCCCCACTTCTGATTCCCCATATCTGATTCCCCGCCTCTGTTTCCCCGCCTCTGATTCCCCGCCTCTGTTTCCCCATATCTAATTCCTCGCATCTGATTCCCCAACTCTGATTCCCCGCACTGATTCCCCAGCTCTGAATCCCCGCCTCAGATTCCCCGCATCTGATTCCCTGCCTCTGAATCCCCACCTCTGATTCCCTGCCTCTGATTCCCAACCTCTGATTCCCCTCCTCTGATTCCCCATATCTGATTCCCCGCCTCCGTTTCCCTGCCTCTGATTCCCCGCCTCTGTTTCCCCATATCTGATTCCCCGCCTCTGATTCCCCAACTCTGATTCCCCGCCTCTGATTCCCCAGCTCTGATTCCCCGCCTCTGATTCCCCGCGTCTGATTCCCAGCCTCTGATTCCCCGTCTTATTCCCCGCCTCTGATTCGCCATCTCTGATTCATCGCCTCTGATTCCCCACCTCTGTTTCCCCGCCTCTGATTCCCTGCCTCTGTTTCCTCATATCTGATTCCCCGCCTCTGATTCCCCAACACTGATTCCCCGCCTCTGATTCCCCAGGTCTGATTCACCACCTCTGATTCCCCGCGTCTGATTCCCCGCCTCTGATTCCCCATCTCTGATTCCCTATCTCTGATTCCCCAATTCTGATTCCCCGCCTTTGATTCCCTGCCTCTGATTCCCAACCTCTGATTCCCCACCTCTGATATCCCATATCTGATTCCCCGCCTCTGTTTCCCCGCCTCTTATTCCCCGCCTCTGTTTCCCCATATCTGATTCCCGGCCTCTCATTCCCCAGCTCTGATTCCCCGCCTCTGATTCCCCATATCTGATTCCCCGCCGCTGATTCCCCAACTCAGATAGCCCGCCTCTGATTGCCCAGCTCTGATTCCCCGCCTCTGATTCCCCGCGTCTGAATCCCTGCCTCTGATTCCCCGCCTCTGATTCCCCATCTCTGATTCACCACCTCTGATCCCCCGCCTCTGATTCCCCATGTCTGATTCACCGCCTCTGTTTCCCCACCTCTGATTCCCCGCCTCTGATTCCCCGCATCTGATTCCCTGCCTCTGAATCCCCACCTCTGATTCCCTGCCTCTGATTCCCAACCTCTTATTCCCCTCCTCTGATTCCCCATATCTGATTCCCCACCTCCATTTCCCTGCCTCTGATTCCCCGCCTCTGTTACCCAATATCTGATTCCCCGCCTCTGATTCCCCAACTCTGATTCTGCACATCTGATTCCCTGCCTCTTATTCCCCACCTCTAATTCCCGGCCTCTGATTCCCGGCCTCTGATTCCCCACCTCTGATTCTCCATATCTGATTCCCCGCCTCTGTTTCCCCGCCTCTGATTCCCCGCCTCTGTTTCCCCATATCTGATTCACCGCCTTTGATTCGCCACCTCTGATTCCCCATATGTGATTCCCCTCCTCTGTTTCCCCGCCTCTGATTCCCCGCCTCTGATTCCCCATATCTCATTCCCCGCCTCTGATTCCCCGCATCTGATTCCCTGCCTCTGAATCCCCACCTCTGATTCCCTGCCTCTGATTCCCAACCTCTGATTCCCCTCCTCTGATTCCCCATATCTGATTCCTCGCCTCCGTTTCCCTGCCTCTGATTAACAGCCTCTGTTTCCCCATATCTGATTCCGCGCCTCTGATTCCCCAACTCTGATTCCCCGCCTCTGATTCCCCAGCTCTGATTCCCCGCCTCTGTTTCCCCGCGTCTGATTCCCAGCCTCTGATTCCCCATGTCTGATTTCCTGCCTCTGATTCCCCGCCTCTGATTCGCCATCTCTGATTCATCGCCTCTGATACCCCACCTCGTATTCCCCATATCTTATTCCCCACCTATGTTTCCCCGCCTCTGATTCCCCGCCTCTGATTCCCCATCTCTGATTCCCGGACTCTGATTCCCCACCTCTGATTCCCTATCTCTGATTCCGCACATCCGATTCCCTGCCTCTGATTCCCCGCATCTGATGCCCCGCCTCTGATTCCCAACCTCTGATTCCCCTCCTCTGATTCCCCATATCTGATTCCCCGCCTCCGTTTCCCTGCCTCTGATTCCCCGCCTCTGTTTCCCCATATCTGATTCCCCGCATCTGATTCCCCAACTCTGATTCCACGCCTCTGATTCCCCAGCTCTGATTCCCCGCCTCTGATTCCCCGCGTCTGATTCCCAGCCTCTGATTCCCCATGTCTTATTCCCCGCCTCTGATTCCCCGCCTCTGATTCGCCATCTCTGATTCATCGCCTCTGATTCCCCACCTCTGATTCCCCATATCTGATTCCCACCTATGTTTCCCCGCCTCTGATGCCCCGCCTCTGATTCCATGCCTCTGATTCCCAACCTCTGATTCCCCACCTCTGATTCCCCATATCTGATTCCCCGCCTCTGTTTCCACGCCTCTGATTCCCTGCCTCTGTTTCCTCATATCTGATTCCCCGCCTCTGATTCCCCAACACTGATTCCCCTCCTCTGATACCCCAGCTCTGATTCACCACCTCTGATTCCCCGCATCTGATTCCCCGCCTCTGATTCCCCATCTCTGATTCCCTATCTCTGATTCCCCAATTCTGATTCCCCGACTTTGATTCCCTGCCTCTGATTCCCAACCTCTGATTCCCCACCTCTGATTCCCCAGCTCTGATTCCCCGCCTCTGATTCCCCGCGTCTGAATCCCTGCCTCTGATTCCCCGCCTCTGATTCCCCATCTCTGATTCACCACCTCTGATCCCCCGCCTCTGATTCCCCATGTCTGATTCACCGCCTCTGTTTCCCCACCTCTGATTCCCCGCCTCTGATTCCCCATATCTGATTCCCCGCCTCTGATTCCCTGACTCTGTTTCCCCGCCTCTGATTCCCCGCCTCTGATTCCCCATATCTCATTCCCCGCCTCTGATTCCCCGCATCTGATTCCCTGCCTCTGAATCCCCACCTCTGATTCCCTGCCTCTGATTCCCAACCTCTGATTCCCCTCCTCTGATTCCCCATATCTGATTCCCCGCCTCCGTTTCCCTGCCTCTGATTCCCCGCCTCTGATTCCATGCCTCTGATTCCCAACCTCTGATTCCCCACCTCTGATTCCCCATATCTGATTCCCCGCCTCTGTTTCCACGCCTCTGATTCCCAACCTCTGATTCCCCATATCTGATTCCCCGCCTCTGTTTCCCCGCCTCTTATTCCCCGCCTCTGTTTCCCCATATCTGATTCCCGGCCTCTCATTCCCCAGCTCTGATTCCCCGCCTCTGATTCCCCATATCTGATTCCCCGCCGCTGATTCCCCAACTCTGATTCCCCAGCTCTGATTCCCCGCCTCTGATTCCCAGCGTCTGAATCCCTGCCTCTGATTCCCCGCCTCTGATTCCCCATCTCTGATTCACCACCTCTGATCCCCCGCCTCTGATACCCCATGTCAGATTCACCGCCTCTGTTTCCCCACCTCTGATTCCCCGCCTCTGATTCCCCATATCTGATTCCCCGCCTCTGATTCCCCAACTCTGATTCCCCGCCTGTGATTCGCCAGCTATGATTCCCCGCCTCTGATTCCCCACGTCTGATTCCCTGCCTGTGATTCCCTGCCTCTTATTCCCCGCCTCTGATTCCCCGCATCTGATTCCCAACCTCTGATTCCCCTCCTCTTATTCCCCATATCTGATTCCCCGCCTCCATTTCCCTGCCTCTGATTCCCCGCCTCTGTTACCCCATATCTGATTCCCCGCCTCTGATTCCCCAACTCTGATTCTGCACATCTGATTCCCTGCCTCTTATTCCCCACCTCTAATTCCCGGCCTCTGATTCCCGGCCTCTGATTCCCCACCTCTGATTCTCCATATCTGATTCCCCGCCTCTGTTTCCCCGCCTCTGATTCCCCGCCTCTGTTTCCCCATATCTGATTCCCCGCCTCTGATTCCCCAACTCTGATTCCCCGCCTCTGATTCCCCAGGTCTGATTCCCCGCCTCTGATTCCACGTGTTTGATTACCTGCCTCTGATTCCCCGCCTCTGCTTCCACATCTCTGATTCACCGCCTTTGATTCGCCACCTCTGATTCCCCATATGTGATTCCCTGCCTCTGTTTCCCCGCCTCTGATTCCCCGCCTCTGATTCCCCATATCTCATTCCCCGCCTCTGATTCCCCGCATCTGATTCCCTGCCTCTGAATCCCCACCTCTGATTCCCTGCCTCTGATTCCCAACCTCTGATTCCCCTCCTCTGATTCCCCATATCTGATTCCCCGCCTCCGTTTCCCTGCCTCTGATTCCCCGCCTCTGTTTCCCCATATCTGATTCCCCGCCTCTGATTCCCCAACTCTGATTCCCCGCCTCTGATTCCCCAGCTCTGATTCCCCGCCTCTGATTCCCTGCGTCTGATTCCCAGCCTCTGATTCCCCATGTCTTATTCCCCGCCTCTGATTCGCCATCTCTTATTCATCGCCTCTGATTCCCCACCTCTGATTCCCCATATCTGATTCCCCACCTATGTTTCCCCGCCTCTGATGCCCCACCTCTGATTCCATGCCTCTGATTCCCAAACTCTGATTCCCCACCTCTGATTCCCCATATCTGATTCCCCGCCTCTGTTTCCCCGCCTCTGATTCCCTGCCTCTGTTTCCTCATATCTGATTCCCCGCCTCTAATTCCCCAACACTGATTCCCCGCCTCTGATTCCCAGGTCTGATTCACCACCTCTGATTCCCCGCGTCTGATTCCCCGCCTCTGATTCCCCATCTCTGATTCCCTATCTCTGATTCCCCAATTCTGATTCCCCGCCTTTGATTCCCTGCCTCTGATTCCCAACCTCTGATTCCCCACCTCTGATATCCCATATCTGATTCCCCGCGTCTGTTTCCCCGCCTCTTATTCCCCGCCTCTGTTTCCCCATATCTGATTCCCGGCCTCTTGTTCACCAGCTCTGATTCCCCGCCTCTGATTCCCCATATCTGATTCCCCGCCGCTGATTCCCCAACTCAGATAGCCCGCCTCTGATTCCCCAGCTCTGATTCCCCGCCTCTGATTCCCCGCGTCTGAATCCCTGCCTCTGATCCCCGCCTCTGATTCCCCCATCTCTGATTCACCCCTCTGTTTCCCACCTCTGATTCCCCGCCTCTGATTCCCCATATCTGATTCCCCGCCTCTGATTCCCCAACTCTGATTCGCCGCCTGTGATTCGCATCTGATTCCCCCATCTGATAACCCATCTGATTCCCCAGCTGATTGCGCTGGATTCCCTGCCTCTGATTCCCTGCCTGTGATTCCCTGCCTCTTATTCCCCGCCTCTGATTCCCCGCATCTGATTCCCTTCCTCTGAATCCCCACCTCTGATTCCCTGCCTCTGATTCCCAACCTCTTATTCCCCTCCTCTGATTCCCCATATCTGATTTCCCACCTCCATTTCCCTGCCTCTGATTCCCCGCCTCTGTTACCCAATATCTGATTCCCCGCCTCTGATTCCCTAACTCTGATTCTGCACATCTGATTCCCTGCCTCTTATTCCCCACCTCTAATTCCCGGCCTCTGATTCCCGGCCTCTGATTCCCCACCTCTGATTCACCATATCTGATTCCCCGCCTCTGTTTCCCCGCCTCTGATTCCCCGCCTCTGTTTCCCCATATCTGATTCCCCGCCTCTGATTCCCCAACTCTGATTCCCCGCCTCTGATTCCCCAGGTCTGATTCCCCGCCTCTGATTCCACGTGTTTGATTACCTGCCTCTGATTCCCCGCCTCTGCTTCCCCATCTCTGATTCACCGCCTTTGATTCGCCACCTCTGATTCCCCATATGTGATTCCCCTCCTCTGTTTCCCCGCCTCTGATTCCCCGCCTCTGATTTCCCATGTCTCATTCCCCGCCTCTGATTCCCCGCATCTGATTCCCTGCCTCTGAATCCCCACCTCTGATTCCCTGCCTCTGATTCCCAACCTCTGATTCCCCTCCTCTGATTCCCCATATCTGATTCCCCGCCTCCGTTTCCCTGCCTCTGATTAACCGCCTCTGTTTCCCCATATCTGATACCCCGCCTCTGATTCCCCAACTCTGATTCCCCGCCTCTGATTCCACAGCTCTGATTCCCCGCCTCTGATTCCCCGCGTCTGATTCCCAGCCTCTGATTCCCCATGTCTGATTTCCTGCCTCTGATTCCCCGCCTCTGATTCGCCATCTCTGATTCATCGCCTCTGATTCCCCACCTCTGATTCCCCATATCTTATTCCCCACCTATGTTTCCCCGCCTCTGATTCCCCGCCTCTGATTCCCCATCTCTGATTCCCGGACTCTGATTCACCACCTCTGATTCCCTATCTCTGATTCCGCACATCCGATTCCCTGCCTCTGATTCCCCGCCTCTGATGCCCCGCCTCTGATTCCCAACCTCTGATTCCCCTCCTCTGATTCCCCATATCTGATTCCCCGCCTCCGTTTCCCTGCCTCTGATTCCCCGCCCTTGTTTCCCCATATCTGATTCCCCGCCTCTGATTCCCCAACTCTGATTCCCCGCCTCTGATTCCCCAGCTCTGATTCCCCGCCTCTGATTCCCCGCGTCTGATTCCCAGCCTCTGATTCCCCATGTCTTATTCCCCGCCTCTGATTCCCCGCCTCTGATTCGCCATCTCTGATTCATCGCCTCTGATTCACCACCTCTGATTCCCCATATCTGATTCCCACCTATGTTTCCCCGCCTCTGATGCCCCGCCTCTGATTCCATGCCTCTGATTCCCAACCTCTGATTCCCCACCTCTGATTCCCCATATCTGATTCCCCGCCTCTGTTTCCCCACCTCTGATTCCCTGCCTCTGTTTCCTCATATCTGATTCCCCGCCTCTGATTCCCCAACACTGATTCCCCTCCTCTGATACCCCAGCTCTGATTCACCACCTCTGATTCCCCGCGTCTGATTCCCCGCCTCTGATTCCCCATCTCTGATTCCCTATCTCTGATTCCCCAATTCTGATTCCCTGCCTTTGATTCCCTGCCTCTGATTCCCAACCTCTGATTCCCCACCTCTGATTCCCCATATCTGATTCCCCGCCTCTGTTTCCCCGCCTCTTATTCCCCGCCTCTGTTTCCCTATATCTGATTCCCGGCCTCTCATTCCCCAGCTCTGATTCCCCGCCTCTGATTCCCCATATCTGATTCCCCGCCGCTGATTCCCCAACTCTGATTCCCCAGCTCTGATTCCCCGCCTCTGATTCCCCGCGTCTGAATCCCTGCCTCTGATTCCCCGCCTCTGATTCCCCATCTCTGATTCACCACCTCTGATCCCCCGCCTCTGATTCCCCATGTCTGATTCACCGCCTCTGTTTCCCCACCTCTGATTCCCCGCCTCTGATTCCCCATATCTGATTCCCCGCCTCTGATTCCCCAACTCTGATTTCCCGCCTATGATTCGCCAGCTATGATTCCCCGCCTGTGATTCCCAACGTCTGATTCCCTGCCTGTGATTCCCTGCCTCTTATTCCCCGCCTCTGATTCCCCGCATCTGATTCCCAACCTCTGATTCCCCTCCTCTGATTCCCCATATCTGATTCCCCGCCTCCATTTCCCTGCCTCTGATTCCCCGCCTCTGTTACCCCATATCTGATTCCCCGCCTCTGATTCCCCAACTCTGATTCTGCACATCTGATTCCCTGCCTCTTATTCCCCACCTCTAATTCCCGGCCTCTGATTCCCGGCCTCTGATTCCCCACCTCTGATTCTCCATATCTGATTCCCCGCCTCTGTTTCCCCGCCTCTGATTCCCCGCCTCTGTTTCCCCATATCTGATTCCCCGCCTCTGATTCCCCAACTCTGATTCCCCGCCTCTGATTCCCCAGGTCTGATTCCCCGCCTCTGATTCCACGTGTTTGATTAACTGCCTCTGATTCCCCGCCTCTGCTTCCCCATCTCTGATTCACCGCCTTTGATTCGCCACCTCTGATTCCCCATATGTGATTCCCCGCCTCTGTTTCCCCGCCTCTGATTCCCCGCCTCTGATTCCCCATATCTCATTCCCCGCCTCTGATTCGCCGCATCTGATTCCCTGCCTCTGAATCCCCACCTCTGATTCCCTGCCTCTGATTCCCCACCTCTGATTCCCGGCCTCTGATACCCGGCCTCTGATTTGAGACCTCTCATTCCCGGCCTCTGATTCCCGGCCTCTCATTCCCTGCCTCTGATTCCCCATCTCTGATTCTGCACATCTGATTCCCTGCCTCTTATTCCCCACCTCTGATTCCCGGCCTCTGATTCCCGGCCTCTGATTCCCGGCCTCTCATTCCCGGCCTCTCATTCCCGGCCTCTCATTCCCGGCCTCTGATTCCCCGCCTCTGATTCCCCGCCTCTGTTTCCCTGCCTCTGATTCCCCATCTCTGATTCCGCACATCTGATTCCCTGCCTCTGATTCCCTGCCTCTGATTCCCTGCCTCTGATTCCCTGCCTCTGATTCCCAACCTCTGATTCCGCACCTCTGATTCCCCATATCTGATTCCCCGCCTCTGTTTCCCCGCCTCTGATTTCCCGCCTCTGTTTCCCCATATCTGATTCCCCGCCTCTGATTCCCCAACTTTGATTCCCCGCCTCTGATTCCACGTGTTTGATTACCTGCCTCTGATTCCCCGCCTCTGCTTCCCCATCTCTGATTCACCGCCTTTGATTCGCCACCTCTGATTCCCCATATGTGATTCCCCGCCTCTGTTTCCCCGCCTCTGATTCCCCGCCTCTGATTCCCCATATCTCATTCCCCGCCTCTGATTCCCCGCATCTGATTCCCTGCCTCTGAAACCACACCTCTGATTCCCTGCCTCTGATTCCCAACCTCTGATTCCCCTCCTCTGATTCCCCATATCTGATTCCCCGCCTCCGTTTCCCTGCCTCTGATTGCCCGCCTCTGTTTCCCCATATCTGATTCCCCACCTCTGATTCCCCAACTCTGATTCCCCGCCTCTGATTCCCCAGCTCTGATTCCCCGCCTCTGATTCCCCGTGTCTGATTCCCAGCCTCTGATTCCCCATGTCTGATTTCCTGCCTCTGATTCCCCGCCTCTGATTCGCCATCTCTGATTCATCCCCTCTGATTCCCCACCTCTGATTCCCCATATCTTATTCCCCACCTATGTTTCCCCGCCTCTGATTCCCCGCCTCTGATTCCACATCTCTGATTCCCAGACTCTGATTCCCCACCTCTGATTCCCTATCTCTGATTCTGCTCATCCGATTCCCTGCCTCTGATTCCCCGCCTCTGATTCCCCACCTCTGATTCCCCACCTCTGATTCCCCATATCTGATTCCCCGCCTCTGTTTCCCCGCCTCTGATTCCCTGCCTCTGTTTCCTCATATCTGATTCCCCGCCTCTGATTCCCCAACACTGATTCCCCGCCTCTGATTCCCCAGCTCTGATTCACCACCTCTGATTCCCCGCGTCTGATTCCCCGCTTCTGATTCCCGGCCTCTTATTCCCCACCTCTGATTCCCGGCCTCTGATTCCCGGACTCTGATTCCCGAACTCTCATTCCCGGCCTCTGATTCCCGGCCTCTGATTCCCCGCCTCTGATTCCCCGCCTCTGATTCCCTGCCTCTGATTCCCCATCTCTGATTCCGCACGTCTGATTCCCTGCCTCTGATTCCCCGCCTCTGATTCCCTGCCTCTGATTCCCTGCCTCTGATTCCCAACCTCTGATTCCCCACCTCTGATTCCCCATATCTGATTCCCCGCCTCTGTTTCCCCGCCTCTGATTCCCCGCCTCTGTTTCCCCATATCTGATTTCCCCGCCTCTGATTCCCCAACTCTGATTCCCCACCTCTGATCCCCAGCTCTGATTCCTCGCCTCTGATTCCCCGTGTTTGATTCCCTGCCTCTGATTCCCTGCCTCTGATTCCCAACCTCTGATTCCCCACCTCTGATTCCCCATATCTGATTCCCCGCCTCTGTTTCCCCGCCTCTGATTCCCCGCCTCTGTTTCCCCATATCTGATTCCCCGCCTTTGATTGGCCACCTCTGATTCCCCATATGTGATTCCCCGCCTCTGTTTCCCCGCATCTGATTCCCCGCCTCTGATTCCCCATATCTCATTCCCCGCCTCTGATTCCCCATATCTGATTCCCTGACTCTGATTCCCCACCTCTGATTCCCGGCCTCTTTTTCCCGGCATCTGATTCCCGGCATCTGATTCCCGGCCTCTGATTCCCGGCCTCTGATTCCCCGCTTCTGATTCTGATTCCCTGCCTCTGATTCCCCATCTCTGATTCCGCACATCTGATTCCCTGCCTCTGATTCCCCACTTCTGATTCCCCATATCTGATTCCCCGCCTCTGTTTCCCCGCCTCTGATTCACCGCCTCTGTTTCCCCATATCTAATTCCCCGCCTCTGATTCCCCAACTCTGATTCCCCGCACTGATTCCCCAGCTCTGAATCCCCGCCTCAGATTCCCCGCATCTGATTCCATGCCTTTGAATCCCCACCTCTGATTCCCTGACTCTGATTCCCAACCTCTGATTCCCCTCCTCTGAATCCCCATATCTGATTCCCCGCCTCCGTTTCCCTGCCTCTGATTCCCCGCCTCTGTTTCCCCATATCTGATTCCCCGCCTCTGATTCCCCAACTCTGATTCCCCGCCTCTGATTCCCCAGCTCTGATTCCCCGCCTCTGATTCCCCGCGTCTGATTCCCAGCCTCTGATTCCCCATGTCTTATTCCCCGCCTCTGATTCGCCATCTCTGATTCATCGCCTCTGATTCCCCACCTCTGATTCCCCATATCTGATTCCCCACCTATGTTTCCCCGCCACTGTTGCCCCGCCTCTGATTCCATGCCTCTGATTCCCAACCTCTGATTCCCCACCTCTGATTCCCCATATCTGATTCCCCGCCTCTGTTTCCCCGCCGCTGATTCCCTGCCTCTGTTTCCTCATATCTGATTCCCCGCCTCTGATTCCCCAACACTGATTCCCCGCCTCTGATTCCCCAGGTCTGATTCACCACCTCTGATTCCCCGTGTCTGATTCCCCGCCTCTGATTCCCCATCTCTGATTCCCTATCTCTGATTCCCCAATTCTGATTCCCCGCCTTTGATTCCCTGCCTCTGATTCCTAACCTCTGATTCCCCACCTCTGATTCCCCGCCTCTGTTTCCCCGCCTCTTATTCCCCGCCTCTGTTTCCCCATACCTGATTCCCGGCCTCTCATTCCCCAGCTCTGATTCCCCGCCTCTGATTCCCCATATCTGATTCCCCGTCGCTGATTCCCCAACTCTGATTCCCCGCCTCTGATTCCACAGCTCTGATTCCCCGCCTCTGATTCCCCGCGTCTGATTCCCAGCCTCTGATTCCCCATGTCTGATTTCCTGCCTCTGATTCCCCGCCTCTGATTCGCCATCTCTGATTCATCGCCTCTGATTCCCCACCTCTGATTCCCCATATCTTATTCCCCACCTATGTTTCCCCGCCTCTGATTCCCCGCCTCTGATTCCCCATCTCTGATTCCCGGACTCTGATTCACCACCTCTGATTCCCTATCTCTGATTCCGCACATCCGATTCCCTGCCTCTGATTCCCCGCCTCTGATGCCCCTCCTCTGATTCCCAACCTCTGATTCCCCTCCTCTGATTCCCCATATCTGATTCCCCGCCTCCGTTTCCCTGCCTCTGATTCCCCGCCCTTGTTTCCCCATATCTGATTCCCCGCCTCTGATTCCCCAACTCTGATTCCCCGCCTCTGATTCCCCAGCTCTGATTCCCCGCCTCTGATTCCCCGCGTCTGATTCCCAGCCTCTGATTCCCCATGTCTTATTCCCCGCCTCTGATTCCCCGCCTCTGATTCGCCATCTCTGATTCATCGCCTCTGATTCCCCACCTCTGATTCCCCATATCTGATTCCCACCTATGTTTCCCCGCCTCTGATGCCCCGCCTCTGATTCCATGCCTCTGATTCCCAACCTCTGATTCCCCACCTCTGATTCCCCATATCTGATTCCCCGCCTCTGTTTCCCCACCTCTGATTCCCTGCCTCTGTTTCCTCATATCTGATTCCCCGCCTCTGATTCCCCAACACTGATTCCCCTCCTCTGATACCCCAGCTCTGATTCCCCGCCTCTGATTCCACAGCTCTGATTCCCCGCCTCTGATTCCCCGCGTCTGATTCCCAGCCTCTGATTCCCCATGTCTGATTTCCTGCCTCTGATTCCCCGCCTCTGATTCGCCATCTCTGATTCATCGCCTCTGATTCCCCACCTCTGATTCCCCATATCTTATTCCCCACCTATGTTTCCCCGCCTCTGATTCCCCGCCTCTGATTCCCCATCTCTGATTCCCGGACTCTGATTCACCACCTCTGATTCCCTATCTCTGATTCCGCACATCCGATTCCCTGCCTCTGATTCCCCGCCTCTGATGCCCCGCCTCTGATTCCCAACCTCTGATTCCCCTCCTCTGATTCCCCATATCTGATTCCCCGCCTCCGTTTCCCTGCCTCTGATTCCCCGCCCTTGTTTCCCCATATCTGATTCCCCGCCTCTGATTCCCCAACTCTGATTCCCCGCCTCTGATTCCCCAGCTCTGATTCCCCGCCTCTGATTCCCCGCGTCTGATTCCCAGCCTCTGATTCCCCATGTCTTATTCCCCGCCTCTGATTCCCCGCCTCTGATTCGCCATCTCTGATTCATCACCTCTGATTCCCCACCTCTGATTCCCCATATCTGATTCCCACCTATGTTTCCCCGCCTCTGATGCCCCGCCTCTGATTCCATGCCTCTGATTCCCAACCTCTGATTCCCCACCTCTGATTCCCCATATCTGATTCCCCGCCTCTGTTTCCCCACCTCTGATTCCCTGCCTCTGTTTCCTCATATCTGATTCCCCGCCTCTGATTCCCCAACACTGATTCCCCTCCTCTGATACCCCAGCTCTGATTCACCACCTCTGATTCCCCGCGTCTGATTCCCCGCCTCTGATTCCCCATCTCTGATTCCCTATCTCTGATTCCCCAATTCTGATTCCCTGCCTTTGATTCCCTGCCTCTGATTCCCAACCTCTGATTCCCCACCTCTGTTTCCCCATATCTGATTCCCCACCTCTGATTCCCCAACTCTGATTCCCCGCCTCTGATTCCCCAGCTCTGATTCCCCGCCTCTGATTCCCCGTGTCTGATTCCCAGCCTCTGATTCCCCATGTCTGATTTCCTGCCTCTGATTCCCCGCCTCTGATTCGCCATCTCTGATTCATCCCCTCTGATTCCCCACCTCTGATTCCCCATATCTTATTCCCCACCTATGTTTCCCCGCCTCTGATTCCCCGCCTCTGATTCCACATCTCTGATTCCCAGACTCTGATTCCCCACCTCTGATTCCCTATCTCTGATTCTGCTCATCCGATTCCCTGCCTCTGATTCCCCGCCTCTGATTCCCCACCTCTGATTCCCCACCTCTGATTCCCCATATCTGATTCCCCGCCTCTGTTTCCCCGCCTCTGATTCCCTGCCTCTGTTTCCTCATATCTGATTCCCCGCCTCTGATTCCCCAACACTGATTCCCCGCCTCTGATTCCCCAGCTCTGATTCACCACCTCTGATTCCCCGCGTCTGATTCCCCGCTTCTGATTCCCGGCCTCTTATTCCCCACCTCTGATTCCCGGCCTCTGATTCCCGGACTCTGATTCCCGAACTCTCATTCCCGGCCTCTGATTCCCGGCCTCTGATTCCCCGCCTCTGATTCCCCGCCTCTGATTCCCTGCCTCTGATTCCCCATCTCTGATTCCGCACGTCTGATTCCCTGCCTCTGATTCCCCGCCTCTGATTCCCTGCCTCTGATTCCCTGCCTCTGATTCCCAACCTCTGATTCCCCACCTCTGATTCCCCATATCTGATTCCCCGCCTCTGTTTCCCCGCCTCTGATTCCCCGCCTCTGTTTCCCCATATCTGATTTCCCCGCCTCTGATTCCCCAACTCTGATTCCCCACCTCTGATCCCCAGCTCTGATTCCTCGCCTCTGATTCCCCGTGTTTGATTCCCTGCCTCTGATTCCCTGCCTCTGATTCCCAACCTCTGATTCCCCACCTCTGATTCCCCATATCTGATTCCCCGCCTCTGTTTCCCCGCCTCTGATTCCCCGCCTCTGTTTCCCCATATCTGATTCCCCGCCTTTGATTGGCCACCTCTGATTCCCCATATGTGATTCCCCGCCTCTGTTTCCCCGCATCTGATTCCCCGCCTCTGATTCCCCATATCTCATTCCCCGCCTCTGATTCCCCATATCTGATTCCCTGACTCTGATTCCCCACCTCTGATTCCCGGCCTCTTTTTCCCGGCATCTGATTCCCGGCATCTGATTCCCGGCCTCTGATTCCCGGCCTCTGATTCCCCGCTTCTGATTCTGATTCCCTGCCTCTGATTCCCCATCTCTGATTCCGCACATCTGATTCCCTGCCTCTGATTCCCCACTTCTGATTCCCCATATCTGATTCCCCGCCTCTGTTTCCCCGCCTCTGATTCACCGCCTCTGTTTCCCCATATCTAATTCCCCGCCTCTGATTCCCCAACTCTGATTCCCCGCACTGATTCCCCAGCTCTGAATCCCCGCCTCAGATTCCCCGCATCTGATTCCATGCCTTTGAATCCCCACCTCTGATTCCCTGACTCTGATTCCCAACCTCTGATTCCCCTCCTCTGAATCCCCATATCTGATTCCCCGCCTCCGTTTCCCTGCCTCTGATTCCCCGCCTCTGTTTCCCCATATCTGATTCCCCGCCTCTGATTCCCCAACTCTGATTCCCCGCCTCTGATTCCCCAGCTCTGATTCCCTGCCTCTGATTCCCCGCGTCTGATTCCCAGCCTCTGATTCCCCATGTCTTATTCCCCGCCTCTGATTCGCCATCTCTGATTCATCGCCTCTGATTCCCCACCTCTGATTCCCCATATCTGATTCCCCACCTATGTTTCCCCGCCACTGTTGCCCCGCCTCTGATTCCATGCCTCTGATTCCCAACCTCTGATTCCCCACCTCTGATTCCCCATATCTGATTCCCCGCCTCTGTTTCCCCGCCGCTGATTCCCTGCCTCTGTTTCCTCATATCTGATTCCCCGCCTCTGATTCCCCAACACTGATTCCCCGCCTCTGATTCCCCAGGTCTGATTCACCACCTCTGATTCCCCGTGTCTGATTCCCCGCCTCTGATTCCCCATCTCTGATTCCCTATCTCTGATTCCCCAATTCTGATTCCCCGCCTTTGATTCCCTGCCTCTGATTCCTAACCTCTGATTCCCCACCTCTGATTCCCCGCCTCTGTTTCCCCGCCTCTTATTCCCCGCCTCTGTTTCCCCATACCTGATTCCCGGCCTCTCATTCCCCAGCTCTGATTCCCCGCCTCTGATTCCCCATATCTGATTCCCCGTCGCTGATTCCCCAACTCTGATTCCCCGCCTCTGATTCCACAGCTCTGATTCCCCGCCTCTGATTCCCCGCGTCTGATTCCCAGCCTCTGATTCCCCATGTCTGATTTCCTGCCTCTGATTCCCCGCCTCTGATTCGCCATCTCTGATTCATCGCCTCTGATTCCCCACCTCTGATTCCCCATATCTTATTCCCCACCTATGTTTCCCCGCCTCTGATTCCCCGCCTCTGATTCCCCATCTCTGATTCCCGGACTCTGATTCACCACCTCTGATTCCCTATCTCTGATTCCGCACATCCGATTCCCTGCCTCTGATTCCCCGCCTCTGATGCCCCTCCTCTGATTCCCAACCTCTGATTCCCCTCCTCTGATTCCCCATATCTGATTCCCCGCCTCCGTTTCCCTGCCTCTGATTCCCCGCCCTTGTTTCCCCATATCTGATTCCCCGCCTCTGATTCCCCAACTCTGATTCCCCGCCTCTGATTCCCCAGCTCTGATTCCCCGCCTCTGATTCCCCGCGTCTGATTCCCAGCCTCTGATTCCCCATGTCTTATTCCCCGCCTCTGATTCCCCGCCTCTGATTCGCCATCTCTGATTCATCGCCTCTGATTCCCCACCTCTGATTCCCCATATCTGATTCCCACCTATGTTTCCCCGCCTCTGATGCCCCGCCTCTGATTCCATGCCTCTGATTCCCAACCTCTGATTCCCCACCTCTGATTCCCCATATCTGATTCCCCGCCTCTGTTTCCCCACCTCTGATTCCCTGCCTCTGTTTCCTCATATCTGATTCCCCGCCTCTGATTCCCCAACACTGATTCCCCTCCTCTGATACCCCAGCTCTGATTCCCCGCCTCTGATTCCACAGCTCTGATTCCCCGCCTCTGATTCCCCGCGTCTGATTCCCAGCCTCTGATTCCCCATGTCTGATTTCCTGCCTCTGATTCCCCGCCTCTGATTCGCCATCTCTGATTCATCGCCTCTGATTCCCCACCTCTGATTCCCCATATCTTATTCCCCACCTATGTTTCCCCGCCTCTGATTCCCCGCCTCTGATTCCCCATCTCTGATTCCCGGACTCTGATTCACCACCTCTGATTCCCTATCTCTGATTCCGCACATCCGATTCCCTGCCTCTGATTCCCCGCCTCTGATGCCCCGCCTCTGATTCCCAACCTCTGATTCCCCTCCTCTGATTCCCCATATCTGATTCCCCGCCTCCGTTTCCCTGCCTCTGATTCCCCGCCCTTGTTTCCCCATATCTGATTCCCCGCCTCTGATTCCCCAACTCTGATTCCCCGCCTCTGATTCCCCAGCTCTGATTCCCCGCCTCTGATTCCCCGCGTCTGATTCCCAGCCTCTGATTCCCCATGTCTTATTCCCCGCCTCTGATTCCCCGCCTCTGATTCGCCATCTCTGATTCATCACCTCTGATTCCCCACCTCTGATTCCCCATATCTGATTCCCACCTATGTTTCCCCGCCTCTGATGCCCCGCCTCTGATTCCATGCCTCTGATTCCCAACCTCTGATTCCCCACCTCTGATTCCCCATATCTGATTCCCCGCCTCTGTTTCCCCACCTCTGATTCCCTGCCTCTGTTTCCTCATATCTGATTCCCCGCCTCTGATTCCCCAACACTGATTCCCCTCCTCTGATACCCCAGCTCTGATTCACCACCTCTGATTCCCCGCGTCTGATTCCCCGCCTCTGATTCCCCATCTCTGATTCCCTATCTCTGATTCCCCAATTCTGATTCCCTGCCTTTGATTCCCTGCCTCTGATTCCCAACCTCTGATTCCCCACCTCTGATTCCCCATATCTGATTCCCCGCCTCTGTTTCCCCGCCTCTTATTCCCCGCCTCTGTTTCCCTATATCTGATTCCCGGCCTCTCATTCCCCAGCTCTGATTCCCCGCCTCTGATTCCCCATATCTGATTCCCCGCCGCTGATTCCCCAACTCTGATTCCCCAGCTCTGATTCCCCGCCTCTGATTCCCCGCGTCTGAATCCCTGCCTCTGATTCCCCGCCTCTGATTCCCCATCTCTGATTCACCACCTCTGATCCCCCGCCTCTGATTCCCCATGTCTGATTCACCGCCTCTGTTTCCCCACCTCTGATTCCCCGCCTCTGATTCCCCATATCTGATTCCCCGCCTCTGATTCCCCAACTCTGATTTCCCGCCTATGATTCGCCAGCTATGATTCCCCGCCTGTGATTCCCAACGTCTGATTCCCTGCCTGTGATTCCCTGCCTCTTATTCCCCGCCTCTGATTCCCCGCATCTGATTCCCAACCTCTGATTCCCCTCCTCTGATTCCCCATATCTGATTCCCCGCCTCCATTTCCCTGCCTCTGATTCCCCGCCTCTGTTACCCCATATCTGATTCCCCGCCTCTGATTCCCCAACTCTGATTCTGCACATCTGATTCCCTGCCTCTTATTCCCCACCTCTAATTCCCGGCCTCTGATTCCCGGCCTCTGATTCCCCACCTCTGATTCTCCATATCTGATTCCCCGCCTCTGTTTCCCCGCCTCTGATTCCCCGCCTCTGTTTCCCCATATCTGATTCCCCGCCTCTGATTCCCCAACTCTGATTCCCCGCCTCTGATTCCCCAGGTCTGATTCCCCGCCTCTGATTCCACGTGTTTGATTAACTGCCTCTGATTCCCCGCCTCTGCTTCCCCATCTCTGATTCACCGCCTTTGATTCGCCACCTCTGATTCCCCATATGTGATTCCCCGCCTCTGTTTCCCCGCCTCTGATTCCCCGCCTCTGATTCCCCATATCTCATTCCCCGCCTCTGATTCGCCGCATCTGATTCCCTGCCTCTGAATCCCCACCTCTGATTCCCTGCCTCTGATTCCCCACCTCTGATTCCCGGCCTCTGATACCCGGCCTCTGATTTGAGACCTCTCATTCCCGGCCTCTGATTCCCGGCCTCTCATTCCCCGCCTCTGATTCCCCGACTCTGATTCCCTGCCTCTGATTCCCCATCTCTGATTCTGCACATCTGATTCCCTGCCTCTTATTCCCCACCTCTGATTCCCGGCCTCTGATTCCCGGCCTCTGATTCCCGGCCTCTCATTCCCGGCCTCTCATTCCCGGCCTCTCATTCCCGGCCTCTGATTCCCCGCCTCTGATTCCCCGCCTCTGTTTCCCTGCCTCTGATTCCCCATCTCTGATTCCGCACATCTGATTCCCTGCCTCTGATTCCCTGCCTCTGATTCCCTGCCTCTGATTCCCTGCCTCTGATTCCCAACCTCTGATTCCGCACCTCTGATTCCCCATATCTGATTCCCCGCCTCTGTTTCCCCGCCTCTGATTTCCCGCCTCTGTTTCCCCATATCTGATTCCCCGCCTCTGATTCCCCAACTTTGATTCCCCGCCTCTGATTCCACGTGTTTGATTACCTGCCTCTGATTCCCCGCCTCTGCTTCCCCATCTCTGATTCACCGCCTTTGATTCGCCACCTCTGATTCCCCATATGTGATTCCCCGCCTCTGTTTCCCCGCCTCTGATTCCCCGCCTCTGATACCCCATATCTCATTCCCCGCCTCTGATTCCCCGCATCTGATTCCCTGCCTCTGAAACCACACCTCTGATTCCCTGCCTCTGATTCCCAACCTCTGATTCCCCTCCTCTGATTCCCCATATCTGATTCCCCGCCTCCGTTTCCCTGCCTCTGATTGCCCGCCTCTGTTTCCCCATATCTGATTCCCCACCTCTGATTCCCCAACTCTGATTCCCCGCCTCTGATTCCCCAGCTCTGATTCCCCGCCTCTGATTCCCCGTGTCTGATTCCCAGCCTCTGATTCCCCATGTCTGATTTCCTGCCTCTGATTCCCCGCCTCTGATTCGCCATCTCTGATTCATCCCCTCTGATTCCCCACCTCTGATTCCCCATATCTTATTCCCCACCTATGTTTCCCCGCCTCTGATTCCCCGCCTCTGATTCCACATCTCTGATTCCCAGACTCTGATTCCCCACCTCTGATTCCCTATCTCTGATTCTGCTCATCCGATTCCCTGCCTCTGATTCCCCGCCTCTGATTCCCCACCTCTGATTCCCCACCTCTGATTCCCCATATCTGATTCCCCGCCTCTGTTTCCCCGCCTCTGATTCCCTGCCTCTGTTTCCTCATATCTGATTCCCCGCCTCTGATTCCCCAACACTGATTCCCCGCCTCTGATTCCCCAGCTCTGATTCACCACCTCTGATTCCCCGCGTCTGATTCCCCGCTTCTGATTCCCGGCCTCTTATTCCCCACCTCTGATTCCCGGCCTCTGATTCCCGGACTCTGATTCCCGAACTCTCATTCCCGGCCTCTGATTCCCGGCCTCTGATTCCCCGCCTCTGATTCCCCGCCTCTGATTCCCTGCCTCTGATTCCCCATCTCTGATTCCGCACGTCTGATTCCCTGCCTCTGATTCCCCGCCTCTGATTCCCTGCCTCTGATTCCCTGCCTCTGATTCCCAACCTCTGATTCCCCACCTCTGATTCCCCATATCTGATTCCCCGCCTCTGTTTCCCCGCCTCTGATTCCCCGCCTCTGTTTCCCCATATCTGATTTCCCCGCCTCTGATTCCCCAACTCTGATTCCCCACCTCTGATCCCCAGCTCTGATTCCTCGCCTCTGATTCCCCGTGTTTGATTCCCTGCCTCTGATTCCCTGCCTCTGATTCCCAACCTCTGATTCCCCACCTCTGATTCCCCATATCTGATTCCCCGCCTCTGTTTCCCCGCCTCTGATTCCCCGCCTCTGTTTCCCCATATCTGATTCCCCGCCTTTGATTGGCCACCTCTGATTCCCCATATGTGATTCCCCGCCTCTGTTTCCCCGCATCTGATTCCCCGCCTCTGATTCCCCATATCTCATTCCCCGCCTCTGATTCCCCATATCTGATTCCCTGACTCTGATTCCCCACCTCTGATTCCCGGCCTCTTTTTCCCGGCATCTGATTCCCGGCATCTGATTCCCGGCCTCTGATTCCCGGCCTCTGATTCCCCGCTTCTGATTCTGATTCCCTGCCTCTGATTCCCCATCTCTGATTCCGCACATCTGATTCCCTGCCTCTGATTCCCCACTTCTGATTCCCCATATCTGATTCCCCGCCTCTGTTTCCCCGCCTCTGATTCACCGCCTCTGTTTCCCCATATCTAATTCCCCGCCTCTGATTCCCCAACTCTGATTCCCCGCACTGATTCCCCAGCTCTGAATCCCCGCCTCAGATTCCCCGCATCTGATTCCATGCCTTTGAATCCCCACCTCTGATTCCCTGACTCTGATTCCCAACCTCTGATTCCCCTCCTCTGATTCCCCATATCTGATTCCCCGCCTCCGTTTCCCTGCCTCTGATTCCCCGCCTCTGTTTCCCCATATCTGATTCCCCGCCTCTGATTCCCCAACTCTGATTCCCCGCCTCTGATTCCCCAGCTCTGATTCCCCGCCTCTGATTCCCCGCGTCTGATTCCCAGCCTCTGATTCCCCATGTCTTATTCCCCGCCTCTGATTCGCCATCTCTGATTCATCGCCTCTGATTCCCCACCTCTGATTCCCCATATCTGATTCCCCACCTATGTTTCCCCGCCACTGTTGCCCCGCCTCTGATTCCATGCCTCTGATTCCCAACCTCTGATTCCCCACCTCTGATTCCCCATATCTGATTCCCCGCCTCTGTTTCCCCGCCGCTGATTCCCTGCCTCTGTTTCCTCATATCTGATTCCCCGCCTCTGATTCCCCAACACTGATTCCCCGCCTCTGATTCCCCAGGTCTGATTCACCACCTCTGATTCCCCGTGTCTGATTCCCCGCCTCTGATTCCCCATCTCTGATTCCCTATCTCTGATTCCCCAATTCTGATTCCCCGCCTTTGATTCCCTGCCTCTGATTCCTAACCTCTGATTCCCCACCTCTGATTCCCCGCCTCTGTTTCCCCGCCTCTTATTCCCCGCCTCTGTTTCCCCATACCTGATTCCCGGCCTCTCATTCCCCAGCTCTGATTCCCCGCCTCTGATTCCCCATATCTGATTCCCCGTCGCTGATTCCCCAACTCTGATTCCCCGCCTCTGATTCCACAGCTCTGATTCCCCGCCTCTGATTCCCCGCGTCTGATTCCCAGCCTCTGATTCCCCATGTCTGATTTCCTGCCTCTGATTCCCCGCCTCTGATTCGCCATCTCTGATTCATCGCCTCTGATTCCCCACCTCTGATTCCCCATATCTTATTCCCCACCTATGTTTCCCCGCCTCTGATTCCCCGCCTCTGATTCCCCATCTCTGATTCCCGGACTCTGATTCACCACCTCTGATTCCCTATCTCTGATTCCGCACATCCGATTCCCTGCCTCTGATTCCCCGCCTCTGATGCCCCTCCTCTGATTCCCAACCTCTGATTCCCCTCCTCTGATTCCCCATATCTGATTCCCCGCCTCCGTTTCCCTGCCTCTGATACCCCGCCCTTGTTTCCCCATATCTGATTCCCCGCCTCTGATTCCCCAACTCTGATTCCCCGCCTCTGATTCCCCAGCTCTGATTCCCCGTCTCTGATTCCCCGCGTCTGATTCCCAGCCTCTGATTCCCCATGTCTTATTCCCCGCCTCTGATTCCCCGCCTCTGATTCGCCATCTCTGATTCATCGCCTCTGATTCCCCACCTCTGATTCCCCATATCTGATTCCCACCTATGTTTCCCCGCCTCTGATGCCCCGCCTCTGATTCCATGCCTCTGATTCCCAACCTCTGATTCCCCACCTCTGATTCCCCATATCTGATTCCCCGCCTCTGTTTCCCCACCTCTGATTCCCTGCCTCTGTTTCCTCATATCTGATTCCCCGCCTCTGATTCCCCAACACTGATTCCCCTCCTCTGATACCCCAGCTCTGATTCACCACCTCTGATTCCCCGCGTCTGATTCCCCGCCTCTGATTCCCCATCTCTGATTCCCTATCTCTGATTCCCCAATTCTGATTCCCTGCCTTTGATTCCCTGCCTCTGATTCCCAACCTCTGATTCCCCACCTCTGATTCCCCATATCTGATTCCCCGCCTCTGTTTCCCTGCCTCTTATTCCCCGCCTCTGTTTCCCTATATCTGATTCCCGGCCTCTCATTCCCCAGCTCTGATTCCCCGCCTCTGATTCCCCATATCTGATTCCCCGCCGCTGATTCCCCAACTCTGATTCCCCAGCTCTGATTCCCCGCCTCTGATTCCCCGCGTCTGAATCCCTGCCTCTGATTCCCCGCCTCTGATTCCCCATCTCTGATTCACCACCTCTGATCCCCCGCCTCTGATTCCCCATGTCGGATTCACCGCCTCTGTTTCCCCACCTCTGATTCCCCGCCTCTGATTCCCCATATCTGATTCCCCGCCTCTGATTCCCCAACTCTGATTTCCCGCCTATGATTCGCCAGCTATGATTCCCCGCCTGTGATTCCCAACGTCTGATTCCCTGCCTGTGATTCCCTGCCTCTTATTCCCCGCCTCTGATTCCCCGCATCTTATTCCCAACCTCTGATTCCCCTCCTCTGATTCCCCATATCTGATTCCCCGCCTCCATTTCCCTGCCTCTGATTCCCCGCCTCTGTTACCCCATATCTGATTCCCCGCCTCTGATTCCCCAACTCTGATTCTGCACATCTGATTCCCTGCCTCTTATTCCCCACCTCTAATTCCCGGCCTCTGATTCCCGGCCTCTGATTCCCCACCTCTGATTCTCCATATCTGATTCCCCGCCTCTGTTTCCCCGCCTCTGATTCCCCGCCTCTGTTTCCCCATATCTGATTCCCCGCCTCTGATTCCCCAACTCTGATTCCCCGCCTCTGATTCCCCAGGTCTGATTCCCCGCCTCTGATTCCACGTGTTTGATTAACTGCCTCTGATTCCCCGCCTCTGCTTCCCCATCTCTGATTCACCGCCTTTGATTCGCCACCTCTGATTCCCCATATGTGATTCCCCGCCTCTGTTTCCCCGCCTCTGATTCCCCGCCTCTGATTCCCCATATCTCATTCCCCGCCTCTGATTCGCCGCATCTGATTCCCTGCCTCTGAATCCCCACCTCTGATTCCCTGCCTCTGATTCCCCACCTCTGATTCCCGGCCTCTGATACCCGGCCTCTGATTTGAGACCTCTCATTCCCGGCCTCTGATTCCCGGCCTCTCATTCCCCGCCTCTGATTCCCCGACTCTGATTCCCTGCCTCTGATTCCCCATCTCTGATTCTGCACATCTGATTCCCTGCCTCTTATTCCCCACCTCTGATTCCCGGCCTCTGATTCCCGGCCTCTGATTCCCGGCCTCTCATTCCCGGCCTCTCATTCCCGGCCTCTGATTCCCGGCCTCTGATTCCCCGCCTCTGATTCCCCGCCTCTGTTTCCCTGCCTCTGATTCCCCATCTCTGATTCCGCACATCTGATTCCCTGCCTCTGATTCCCTGCCTCTGATTCCCTGCCTCTGATTCCCAACCTCTGATTCCGCACCTCTGATTCCCCATATCTGATTCCCCGCCTCTGTTTCCCCGCCTCTGATTTCCCGCCTCTGTTTCCCCATATCTGATTCCCCGCCTCTGATTCCCCAACTTTGATTCCCCGCCTCTGATTCCACGTGTTTGATTACCTGCCTCTGATTCCCCGCCTCTGCTTCCCCATCTCTGATTCACCGCCTTTGATTCGCCACCTCTGATTCCCCATATGTGATTCCCCGCCTCTGTTTCCCCGCCTCTGATTCCCCGCCTCTGATTCCCCATATCTCATTCCCCGCCTCTGATTCCCCGCATCTGATTCCCTGCCTCTGAAACCACACCTCTGATTCCCTGCCTCTGATTCCCAACCTCTGATTCCCCTCCTCTGATTCCCCATATCTGATTCCCCGCCTCCGTTTCCCTGCCTCTGATTGCCCGCCTCTGTTTCCCCATATCTGATTCCCCACCTCTGATTCCCCAACTCTGATTCCCCGCCTCTGATTCCCCAGCTCTGATTCCCCGCCTCGGATTCCCCGTGTCTGATTCCCAGCCTCTGATTCCCCATGTCTGATTTCCTGCCTCTGATTCCCCGCCTCTGATTCGCCATCTCAGATTCATCCCCTCTGATTCCCCACCTCTGATTCCCCATATCTTATTCCCCACCTATGTTTCCCCGCCTCTGATTCCCCGCCTCTGATTCCACATCTCTGATTCCCAGACTCTGATTCCCCACCTCTGATTCCCTATCTCTGATTCTGCTCATCCGATTCCCTGCCTCTGATTCCCCGCCTCTGATTCCCGGCCTCTGATTCCCCGCTTCTGATTCTGATTCCCTGCCTCTGATTCCCCATCTCTGATTCCGCACATCTGATTCCCTGCCTCTGATTCCCCACTTCTGATTCCCCATATCTGATTCCCCGCCTCTGTTTCCCCGCCTCTGATTCACCGCCTCTGTTTCCCCATATCTAATTCCCCGCCTCTGATTCCCCAACTCTGATTCCCCGCACTGATTCCCCAGCTCTGAATCCCCGCCTCAGATTCCCCGCATCTGATTCCATGCCTTTGAATCCCCACCTCTGATTCCCTGACTCTGATTCCCAACCTCTGATTCCCCTCCTCTGATTCCCCATATCTGATTCCCCGCCTCCGTTTCCCTGCCTCTGATTCCCCGCCTCTGTTTCCCCATATCTGATTCCCCGCCTCTGATTCCCCAACTCTGATTCCCCGCCTCTGATTCCCCAGCTCTGATTCCCCGCCTCTGATTCCCCGCGTCTGATTCCCAGCCTCTGATTCCCCATGTCTTATTCCCCGCCTCTGATTCGCCATCTCTGATTCATCGCCTCTGATTCCCCACCTCTGATTCCCCATATCTGATTCCCCACCTATGTTTCCCCGCCACTGTTGCCCCGCCTCTGATTCCATGCCTCTGATTCCCAACCTCTGATTCCCCACCTCTGATTCCCCATATCTGATTCCCCGCCTCTGTTTCCCCGCCGCTGATTCCCTGCCTCTGTTTCCTCATATCTGATTCCCCGCCTCTGATTCCCCAACACTGATTCCCCGCCTCTGATTCCCCAGGTCTGATTCACCACCTCTGATTCCCCGTGTCTGATTCCCCGCCTCTGATTCCCCATCTCTGATTCCCTATCTCTGATTCCCCAATTCTGATTCCCCGCCTTTGATTCCCTGCCTCTGATTCCTAACCTCTGATTCCCCACCTCTGATTCCCTGCCTCTGTTTCCCCGCCTCTTATTCCCCGCCTCTGTTTCCCCATACCTGATTCCCGGCCTCTCATTCCCCAGCTCTGATTCCCCGCCTCTGATTCCCCATATCTGATTCCCCGTCGCTGATTCCCCAACTCTGATTCCCCGCCTCTGATTCCACAGCTCTGATTCCCCGCCTCTGATTCCCCGCGTCTGATTCCCAGCCTCTGATTCCCCATGTCTGATTTCCTGCCTCTGATTCCCTGCCTCTGATTCGCCATCTCTGATTCATCGCCTCTGATTCCCCACCTCTGATTCCCCATATCTTATTCCCCACCTATGTTTCCCCGCCTCTGATTCCCCGCCTCTGATTCCCCATCTCTGATTCCCGGACTCTGATTCACCACCTCTGATTCCCTATCTCTGATTCCGCACATCCGATTCCCTGCCTCTGATTCCCCGCCTCTGATGCCCCTCCTCTGATTCCCAACCTCTGATTCCCCTCCTCTGATTCCCCATATCTGATTCCCCGCCTCCGTTTCCCTGCCTCTGATTCCCCGCCCTTGTTTCCCCATATCTGATTCCCCGCCTCTGATTCCCCAACTCTGATTCCCCGCCTCTGATTCCCCAGCTCTGATTCCCCGCCTCTGATTCCCCGCGTCTGATTCACAGCCTCTGATTCCCCATGTCTTATTCCCCGCCTCTGATTCCCCGCCTCTGATTCGCCATCTCTGATTCATCGCCTCTGATTCCCCACCTCTGATTCCCCATATCTGATTCCCACCTATGTTTCCCCGCCTCTGATGCCCCGCCTCTGATTCCATGCCTCTGATTCCCAACCTCTGATTCCCCACCTCTGATTCCCCATATCTGATTCCCCGCCTCTGTTTCCCCACCTCTGATTCCCTGCCTCTGTTTCCTCATATCTGATTCCCCGCCTCTGATTCCCCAACACTGATTCCCCTCCTCTGATACCCCAGCTCTGATTCACCACCTCTGATTCCCCGCGTCTGATTCCCCGCCTCTGATTCCCCATCTCTGATTCCCTATCTCTGATTCCCCAATTCTGATTCCCTGCCTTTGATTCCCTGCCTCTGATTCCCAACCTCTGATTCCCCACCTCTGATTCCCCATATCTGATTCCCCGCCTCTGTTTCCCTGCCTCTTATTCCCCGCCTCTGTTTCCCTATATCTGATTCCCGGCCTCTCATTCCCCAGCTCTGATTCCCCGCCTCTGATTCCCCATATCTGATTCCCCGCCGCTGATTTCCCAACTCTGATTCCCCAGCTCTGATTCCCCGCCTCTGATTCCCCGCGTCTGAATCCCTGCCTCTGATTCCCCGCCTCTGATTCCCCATCTCTGATTCACCACCTCTGATCCCCCGCCTCTGATTCCCCATGTCGGATTCACCGCCTCTGTTTCCCCACCTCTGATTCCCCGCCTCTGATTCCCCATATCTGATTCCCCGCCTCTGATTCCCCAACTCTGATTTCCCGCCTATGATTCGCCAGCTATGATTCCCCGCCTGTGATTCCCAACGTCTGATTCCCTGCCTGTGATTCCCTGCCTCTTATTCCCCGCCTCTGATTCCCCGCATCTTATTCCCAACCTCTGATTCCCCTCCTCTGATTCCCCATATCTGATTCCCCGCCTCCATTTCCCTGCCTCTGATTCCCCGCCTCTGTTACCCCATATCTGATTCCCCGCCTCTGATTCCCCAACTCTGATTCTGCACATCTGATTCCCTGCCTCTTATTCCCCACCTCTAATTCCCGGCCTCTGATTCCCCACCTCTGATTCTCCATATCTGATTCCCCGCCTCTGTTTCCCCGCCTCTGATTCCCCGCCTCTGTTTCCCCATATCTGATTCCCCGCCTCTGATTCCCCAACTCTGATTCCCCGCCTCTGATTCCCCAGGTCTGATTCCCCGCCTCTGATTCCACGTGTTTGATTAACTGCCTCTGATTCCCCGCCTCTGCTTCCCCATCTCTGATTCACCGCCTTTGATTCGCCACCTCTGATTCCCCATATGTGATTCCCCGCCTCTGTTTCCCCGCCTCTGATTCCCCGCCTCTGATTCCCCATATCTCATTCCCCGCCTCTGATTCGCCGCATCTGATTCCCTGCCTCTGAATCCCCACCTCTGATTCCCTGCCTCTGATTCCCCACCTCTGATTCCCGGCCTCTGATACCCGGCCTCTGATTTGAGACCTCTCATTCCCGGCCTCTGATTCCCGGCCTCTCATTCCCCGCCTCTGATTCCCCGACTCTGATTCCCTGCCTCTGATTCCCCATCTCTGATTCTGCACATCTGATTCCCTGCCTCTTATTCCCCACCTCTGATTCCCGGCCTCTGATTCCCGGCCTCTGATTCCCGGCCTCTCATTCCCGGCCTCTCATTCCCGGCCTCTGATTCCCGGCCTCTGATTCCCCGCCTCTGATTCCCCGCCTCTGTTTCCCTGCCTCTGATTCCCCATCTCTGATTCCGCACATCTGATTCCCTGCCTCTGATTCCCTGCCTCTGATTCCCTGCCTCTGATTCCCTGCCTCTGATTCCCAACCTCTGATTCCGCACCTCTGATTCCCCATATCTGATTCCCCGCCTCTGTTTCCCCGCCTCTGATTTCCCGCCTCTGTTTCCCCATATCTGATTCCCCGCCTCTGATTCCCCAACTTTGATTCCCCGCCTCTGATTCCACGTGTTTGATTACCTGCCTCTGATTCGCCGCCTCTGCTTCCCCATCTCTGATTCACCGCCTTTGATTCGCCACCTCTGATTCCCCATATGTGATTCCCCGCCTCTGTTTCCCCGCCTCTGATTCCCCGCCTCTGATTCCCCATATCTCATTCCCCGCCTCTGATTCCCCGCATCTGATTCCCTGCCTCTGAAACCACACCTCTGATTCCCTGCCTCTGATTCCCAACCTCTGATTCCCCTCCTCTGATTCCCCATATCTGATTCCCCGCCTCCGTTTCCCTGCCTCTGATTGCCCGCCTCTGTTTCCCCATATCTGATTCCCCACCTCTGATTCCCCAACTCTGATTCCCCGCCTCTGATTCCCCAGCTCTGATTCCCCGCCTCTGATTCCCCGTGTCTGATTCCCAGCCTCTGATTCCCCATGTCTGATTTCCTGCCTCTGATTCCCCGCCTCTGATTCGCCATCTCAGATTCATCCCCTCTGATTCCCCACCTCTGATTCCCCATATCTTATTCCCCACCTATGTTTCCCCGCCTCTGATTCCCCGCCTCTGATTCCACATCTCTGATTCCCAGACTCTGATTCCCCACCTCTGATTCCCTATCTCTGATTCTGCTCATCCGATTCCCTGCCTCTGATTCCCCGCCTCTGATTCCCCACCTCTGATTCCCCACCTCTGATTCCCCATATCTGATTCCCCGCCTCTGTTTCCCCGCCTCTGATTCCCTGCCTCTGTTTCCTCATATCTGATTCCCCGCCTCTGATTCCCCAACACTGATTCCCCGCCTCTGATTCCCCAGCTCTGATTCACCACCTCTGATTCCCCGCGTCTGATTCCCCGCTTCTGATTCCCGGCCTCTTATTCCCCACCTCTGATTCCCGGCCTCTGATTCCCGGACTCTGATTCCCGAACTCTCATTCCCGGCCTCTGATTCCCGGCCTCTGATTCCCCGCCTCTGATTCCCCGCCTCTGATTCCCTGCCTCTGATTCCCCATCTCTGATTCCGCACGTCTGATTCCCTGCCTCTGATTCCCCGCCTCTGATTCCCTGCCTCTGATTCCCTGCCTCTGATTCCCAACCTCTGATTCCCCACCTCTGATTCCCCATATCTGATTCCCCGCCTCTGTTTCCCCGCCTCTGATTCCCCGCCTCTGTTTCCCCATATCTGATTTCCCCGCCTCTGATTCCCCAACTCTGATTCCCCACCTCTGATCCCCAGCTCTGATTCCTCGCCTCTGATTCCCCGTGTTTGATTCCCTGCCTCTGATTCCCTGCCTCTGATTCCCAACCTCTGATTCCCCACCTCTGATTCCCCATATCTGATTCCCCGCCTCTGTTTCCCCGCCTCTGATTCCCCGCCTCTGTTTCCCCATATCTGATTCCCCGCCTTTGATTGGCCACCTCTGATTCCCCATATGTGATTCCCCGCCTCTGTTTCCCCGCATCTGATTCCCCGCCTCTGATTCCCCATATCTCATTCCCCGCCTCTGATTCCCCATATCTGATTCCCTGACTCTGATTCCCCACCTCTGATTCCCGGCCTCTTTTTCCCGGCATCTGATTCCCGGCATCTGATTCCCGGCCTCTGATTCCCGGCCTCTGATTCCCCGCTTCTGATTCTGATTCCCTGCCTCTGATTCCCCATCTCTGATTCCGCACATCTGATTCCCTGCCTCTGATTCCCCACTTCTGATTCCCCATATCTGATTCCCCGCCTCTGTTTCCCCGCCTCTGATTCACCGCCTCTGTTTCCCCATATCTAATTCCCCGCCTCTGATTCCCCAACTCTGATTCCCCGCACTGATTCCCCAGCTCTGAATCCCCGCCTCAGATTCCCCGCATCTGATTCCATGCCTTTGAATCCCCACCTCTGATTCCCTGACTCTGATTCCCAACCTCTGATTCCCCTCCTCTGATTCCCCATATCTGATTCCCCGCCTCCGTTTCCCTGCCTCTGATTCCCCGCCTCTGTTTCCCCATATCTGATTCCCCGCCTCTGATTCCCCAACTCTGATTCCCCGCCTCTGATTCCCCAGCTCTGATTCCCCGCCTCTGATTCCCCGCGTCTGATTCCCAGCCTCTGATTCCCCATGTCTTATTCCCCGCCTCTGATTCGCCATCTCTGATTCATCGCCTCTGATTCCCCACCTCTGATTCCCCATATCTGATTCCCCACCTATGTTTCCCCGCCACTGATGCCCCGCCTCTGATTCCATGCCTCTGATTCCCAACCTCTGATTCCCCACCTCTGATTCCCCATATCTGATTCCCCGCCTCTGTTTCCCCGCCGCTGATTCCCTGCCTCTGTTTCCTCATATCTGATTCCCCGCCTCTGATTCCCCAACACTGATTCCCCGCCTCTGATTCCCCAGGTCTGATTCACCACCTCTGATTCCCCGTGTCTGATTCCCCGCCTCTGATTCCCCATCTCTGATTCCCTATCTCTGATTCCCCAATTCTGATTCCTTGCCTTTGATTCCCTGCCTCTGATTCCTAACCTCTGATTCCCCACCTCTGATTCCCCGCCTCTGTTTCCCCGCCTCTTATTCCCCGCCTCTGTTTCCCCATACCTGATTCCCGGCCTCTCATTCCCCAGCTCTGATTCCCCGCCTCTGATTCCCCATATCTGATTCCCAACCTCTGATTCCCCTCCTCTGATTCCCCATATCTGATTCCCCACCTCCATTTCCCTGCCTCTGATTCCCCGCCTCTGTTACCCAATATCTGATTCCCCGCCTCTGATTCCCCAACTCTGATTCTGCACATCTGATTCCCTGCCTCTTATTCCCCACCTCTAATTCCCGGCCTCTGATTCCCGGTCTCTGATTCCCCACCTCTGATTCCCCATATCTGATTCCCGGACTCTGATTCCCCACCTCTGATTCCCGGCCTCTTATTCCCGGCATCTGATTCCCGGCCTCTGATTCCCAGCCTCTGATTCCCCGCTTCTGATTCTGATTCCCTGCCTCTGATTCCCCATCTCTGATTCCGCACATCTGATTCCCTGCCTCTGATTCCCCACTTCTGATTCCCCATATCTGATTCCCCGCCTCTGTTTCCCCGCCTCTGATTCCCCGCCTCTGTTTCCCCATATCTAATTCCTCGCATCTGATTCCCCAACTCTGATTCCCCGCACTGATTCCCCAGCTCTGAATCCCCGCCTCAGATTCCCCGCATCTGATTCCCTGCCTCTGAATCCCTTCCTCTGATTCCCTGCCTCTGATTCCCAACCTTTGATTCCCCTCCTCTGATTCCCCATATCTGATTCCCCGCCTCTGAATCCCCAACTCTGATTCCCCGCCTCTGATTCCCCAGCTCTGATTCCCCGCCTCTGATTCCCCGCGTCTGAATCCCAGCCTCTGATTCCCCATGTCTTATTCCACGCCTCTGATTCGCCATCTCTGATTCATCGCCTCTGATTCCCCACCTCTGATTCCCCATATCTGATTCCCCACCTATGTTTCCCCGCCTCTGATGCCCCACCTCTGATTCCATGCCTCTGATTCCCAACCTCTGATTCCCCACCTCTGATTCCCCATATCTGATTCCCCGCCTCTGTTTCCCCGCCTCTGATTCCCTGCCTCTGTTTCCTCATATCTGATTCCCCGCCTCTGATTCCCCAACACTGATTCCCCGCCTCTGATTCCCCAGGTCTGATTCACCACCTCTGATTCCCCGCGTCTGATTCCCCGCCTCTGATTCCCCATCTCTGATTCCCTATCTCTGATTCCCCAATTTTGATTCCCCGCCTTTGATTCCCTGCCTCTGTTTCCCAACCTCTGATTCCCCACCTCTGATATCCCATATCTGATTCCCCGCCTCTGTTTCCCCGCCTCTTATTCCCCGCCTCTGTTTCCCCATATCTGATTCCCGGCCTCTCATTCCCCAGCTCTGATTCCCCGCCTCTGATTCCCCATATCTGATTCCCCGCCGCTGATTCCCCAACTCAGATAGCCCGCCTCTGATTCCCCAGCTCTGATTCCCCGCCTCTGATTCCCCGCGTCTGAATCCCTGCCTCTGATTCCCCGCCTCTGATTCCCCATCTCTGATTCACCACCTCTGATCCCCCGCCTCTGATTCCCCATGTCTGATTCACCGCCTCTGTTTCCCCACCTCTGATTCCCCGCATCTGATTCCCCATATCTGATTCCCCGCCTCTTATTCCCCAACTCTGATTCGCCGCTTGTGATTCGCCAGCTATGATTCCCCGCATCTGATTCCCCACGTCTGATTCCCTGCCTGTGATTCCCTGCCTCTTATTCCCCGCCTCTGATTCCCCGCATCTGATTCCCTTCCTCTGAATCCCCACCTCTGATTCCCTGCCTCTGATTCCCAACCTCTTATTCCCCTCCTCTGATTCCCCATATCTGATTCCCCACCTCCATTTCCCTGCCTCTGATTCCCCGCCTCTGTTACCCAATATCTGATTCCCCGCCTCTGATTCCCCAACTCTGATTCTGCACATCTGATTCCCTGCCTCTTATTCCCCACCTCTAATTCCCGGCCTCTGATTCCCGGCCTCTGATTCCCCACCTCTGATTCTCCATATCTGATTCCCCGCCTCTGTTTCCCCGCCTCTGATTCCCCGCCTCTGTTTCCCCATATCTGATTCCCCGCCTCTGATTCCCCAACTCTGATTCCCCGCCTCTGATTCCCCAGCTCTGATTCACCACCTCTGATTCCCCGCGTCTGATTCCCCGCCTCTGATTCCCCATCTCTGATTCCCTATCTCTGATTCCCCAATTCTGATTCCCCGCCTTTGATTCCCTGCCTCTGATTCCCAACCTCTGATTCCCCACCTCTGATTCCCCATATCTGATTCCCCGCCTCTGTTTCCCCGCCTCTTATTCCCCGCCTCTGTTTCCCTATATCTGATTCCCGGCTTCTCATTCCCCAGCTCTGATTCCCCGCCTCTGATTCCCCATATCTGATTCCCCGCCGCTGATTCCCCAACTCTGATTCCCCAGCTCTGATTCCCCGCCTCTGATTCCCCGCGTCTGATTCCCTGCCTGTGATTCCCTGCCTCTTATTCCCCGCCTCTGATTCCCCGCATCTGATTCCCAACCTCTGATTCCCCTCCTCTGATTCCCCATATCTGATTCCCCGCCTCCATTTCCCTGCCTCTGATTCCCCGCCTCTGTTACCCCATATCTGATTCCCCGCCTCTGATTCCCCAACTCTGATTCTGCACATCTGATTCCCTGCCTCTTATTCCCCACCTCTAATTCCCGGCCTCTGATTCCCGGCCTCTGATTCCCCACCTCTGATTCTCCATATCTGATTCCCCGCCTCTGTTTCCCCGCCTCTGATTCCCCGCCTCTCTTTCCCCATATCTGATTCCCCGCCTCTGATTCCCCAACTCTGATTCCCCGCGTCTGATTCCCCAGGTCTGATTCCCCGCCTCTGATTCCACGTGTTTGATTACCTGCCTCTGATTCCCCGCCTCTGCTTCCCCATCTCTGATTCACCGCCTTTGATTCGCCACCTCTGATTCCCCATATGTGATTCCCCGCCTCTGTTTCCCCGCCTCTGATTCCCCGCCTCTGATTCCCCATATCTCATTCCCCGCCTCTGATTCGCCGCATCTGATTCCCTGCCTCTGAATCCCCACCTCTGATTGCCTGCCTCTGATTCCCCACCTCTGATTCCCGGCCTCTGATTCCCGGCCTCTGATTCCCGACCTCTCATTCCCGGCCTCTGATTCCCGGTCTCTGATTCCCCGCCTCTGATTCCCCGACTCTGATTCCCTGCCTCTGATTCCCCATCTCTGATTCTGCACATCTGATTCCCCGCCTCTGATTCCCCACGTCTGATTCCCTGCCTGTGATTCCCTGCCTCTTATTCCCCGCCTCTGATTCCCCGCATCTGATTCCCAACCTCTGATTCCCCTCCTCTTATTCCCCATATCTGATTCCCCGCCTCCATTTCCCTGCCTCTGATTCCCCGCCTCTGTTACCCCATATCTGATTCCCCGCCTCTGATTCCCCAACTCTGATTCTGCACATCTGATTCCCTGCCTCTTATTCCCCACCTCTAATTCCCGGCCTCTGATTCCCGGCCTCTGATTCCCCACCTCTGATTCTCCATATCTGATTCCCCGCCTCTGTTTCCCCGCCTCTGATTCCCCGCCTCTGTTTCCCCATATCTGATTCCCCGCCTCTGATTCCCCAACTCTGATTCCCCGCCTCTGATTCCCCAGGTCTGATTCCCCGCCTCTGATTCCACGTGTTTGATTACCTGCCTCTGATTCCCCGCCTCTGCTTCCACATCTCTGATTCACCGCCTTTGATTCGCCACCTCTGATTCCCCATATGTGATTCCCCGCCTCTGTTTCCCCGCCTCTGATTCCCCGCCTCTGATTCCCCATATCTTATTCCCCGCCTCTGATTCCCCGCATCTGATTCCCTGCCTCTGAATCCCCACCTCTGATTCCCTGCCTCTGATTCCCAACCTCTGATTCCCCTCCTCTGATTCCCCATATCTGATTCCCCGCCTCTGTTTCCCCATATCTGATTCCCCGCCTCTGATTCCCCAACTCTGATTCCCCGCCTCTGATTCCCCAGCTCTGATTCCCCGCCTCTGATTCCCTGCGTCTGATTCCCAGCCTCTGATTCCCCATGTCTTATTCCCCGCCTCTGATTCGCCATCTCTTATTCATCGCCTCTTATTCCCCACCTCTGATTCCCCATATCTGATTCCCCACCTATGTTTCCCCGCCTCTGATGCCCCACCTCTGATTCCATGCCTCTGATTCCCAAACTCTGATTCCCCACCTCTGATTCCCCATATCTGATTCCCCGCCTCTGTTTCCCCGCCTCTGATTCCCTGCCTCTGTTTCCTCATATCTGATTCCCCGCCTCTAATTCCCCAACACTGATTCCCCGCCTCTGATTCCCAGGTCTGATTCACCACCTCTGATTCCCCGCGTCTGATTCCCCGCCTCTGATTCCCCATCTCTGATTCCCTATCTCTGATTCCCCAATTCTGATTCCCCGCCTTTGATTCCCTGCCTCTGATTCCCAACCTCGGATTCCCCACCTCTGATATCCCATATCTGATTCCCCGCCTCTGTTTCCCCGCCTCTTATTCCCCGCCTCTGTTTCCCCATATCTGATTCCCGGCCTCTTGTTCACCAGCTCTGATTCCCCGCCTCTGATTCCCCATATCTGATCCCCGCCGCTGATTCCCCAACTCAGATAGCCCGCCTCTGATTCCCCAGCTCTGATTCCCCGCCTCTGATTCCCCGCGTCTGAATCCCTGCCTCTGATTCCCCGCCTCTGATTCCCCATCTCTGATTCACCACCTCTGATCCCCCGCCTCTGATTCCCCATGTCTGATTCACCGCCTCTGTTTCCCCACCTCTGATTCCCCGCCTCTGATTCCCCATATCTGATTCCCCGCCTCTGATTCCCCAACTCTGATTCGCCGCCTGTGATTCGCCAGCTATGATTCCCCGCATCTGATTCCCCACGTCTGATTCCCTGCCTGTGATTCCCTGCCTCTTATTCCCCGCCTCTGATTCCCCGCATCTGATTCCCTTCCTCTGAATCCCCACCTCTGATTCCCTGCCTCTGATTCCCAACCTCTTATTCCCCTCCTCTGATTCCCCATATCTGATTCCCCACCTCCATTTCCCTGCCTCTGATTCCCCGCCTCTGTTACCCAATATCTGATTCCCCGCCTCTGATTCCCTAACTCTGATTCTGCACATCTGATTCCCTGCCTCTTATTCCCCACCTCTAATTCCCGGCCTCTGATTCCCGGCCTCTGATTCCCCACCTCTGATTCTCCATATCTGATTCCCCGCCTCTGTTTCCCCGCCTCTGATTCCCCGCCTCTGTTTCCCCATATCTGATTCCCCGCCTCTGATTCCCCAACTCTGATTCCCCGCCTCTGATTCCCCAGGTCTGATTCCCCGCCTCTGATTCCACGTGTTTGATTACCTGCCTCTGATTCCCCGCCTCTGCTTCCCCATCTCTGATTCACCGCCTTTGATTCGCCACCTCTGATTCCCCATATGTGATTCCCCTCCTCTGTTTCCCCGCCTCTGATTCCCCGCCTCTGATTTCCCATGTCTCATTCCCCGCCTCTGATTCCCCGCATCTGATTCCCTGCCTCTGAATCCCCACCTCTGATTCCCTGCCTCTGATTCCCAACCTCTGATTCCCCTCCTCTGATTCCCCATATCTGATTCCCCGCCTCCGTTTCCCTGCCTCTGATTAACCGCCTCTGTTTCCCCATATCTGATACCCTGCCTCTGATTCCCCAACTCTGATTCCCCGCCTCTGATTCCACAGCTCTGATTCCCCGCCTCTGATTCCCCGCGTCTGATTCCCAGCCTCTGATTCCCCATGTCTGATTTCCTGCCTCTGATTCCCCGCCTCTGATTCGCCATCTCTGATTCATCGCCTCTGATTCCCCACCTCTGATTCCCCATATCTTATTCCCCACCTATGTTTCCCCGCCTCTGATTCCCCATCTCTGATTCCCGGACTCTGATTCACCACCTCTGATTCCCTATCTCTGATTCCGCACATCCGATTCCCTGCCTCTGATTCCCCGCCTCTGATGCCCCGCCTCTGATTCCCAACCTCTGATTCCCCTCCTCTGATTCCCCATATCTGATTCCCCGCCTCCGTTTCCCTGCCTCTGATTCCCCGCCCTTGTTTCCCCATATCTGATTCCCCGCCTCTGATTCCCCAACTCTGATTCCCCGCCTCTGATTCCCCAGCTCTGATTCCCCGCCTCTGATTCCCCGCGTCTGATTCCCAGCCTCTGATTCCCCATGTCTTATTCCCCGCCTCTGATTCCCCGCCTCTGATTCGCCATCTCTGATTCATCGCCTCTGATTCCCCACCTCTGATTCCCCATATCTGATTCCCACCTATGATTCCCCGCCTCTGATGCCCCGCCTCTGATTCCATGCCTCTGATTCCCAACCTCTGATTCCCCACCTCTGATTCCCCATATCTGATTCCCCGCCTCTGTTTCCCCACCTCTGATTCCCTGCCTCTGTTTCCTCATATCTGATTCCCCGCCTCTGATTCCCCAACACTGATTCCCCTCCTCTGATACCCCAGCTCTGATTCACCACCTCTGATTCCCCGCGTCTGATTCCCCGCCTCTGATTCCCCATCTCTGATTCCCTATCTCTGATTCCCCAATTCTGATTCCCTGCCTTTGATTCCCTGCCTCTGATTCCCAACCTCTGATTCCCCACCTCTGATTCCCCATATCTGATTCCCCGCCTCTGTTTCCCCGCCTCTTATTCCCCGCCTCTGTTTCCCTATATCTGATTCCCGGCCTCTCATTCCCCAGCTCTGATTCCCCGCCTCTGATTCCCCATATCTGATTCCCCGCCGCTGATTCCCCAACTCTGATTCCCCAGCTCTGATTCCCCGCCTCTGATTCCCCGCGTCTGAATCCCTGCCTCTGATTCCCCGCCTCTGATTCCCCATCTCTGATTCACCACCTCTGATCCCCCGCCTCTGATTCCCCATGTCTGATTCACCGCCTCTGTTTCCCCACCTCTGATTCCCCGCCTCTGATTCCCCATATCTGATTCCCCATATCTGATTCCCCGCCTCTGATTCCCCAACTCTGATTTCCCGCCTATGATTCGCCAGCTATGATTCCCCGCCTCTGATTCCCAACGTCTGATTCCCTGCCTGTGATTCCCTGCCTCTTATTCCCCGCCTCTGATTCCCCGCATCTGATTCCCAACCTCTGATTCCCCTCCTCTGATTCCCCATATCTGATTCCCCGCCTCCATTTCCCTGCCTCTGATTCCCCGCCTCTGTTACCCCATATCTGATTCCCCGCCTCTGATTCCCCAACTCTGATTCTGCACATCTGATTCCCTGCCTCTTATTCCCCACCTCTAATTCCCGGCCTCTGATTCCCGGCCTCTGATTCCCCACCTCTGATTCTCCATATCTGATTCCCCGCCTCTGTTTCCCCGCCTCTGATTCCCCGCCTCTGTTTCCCCATATCTGATTCCCCGCCTCTGATTCCCCAACTCTGATTCCCCGCCTCTGATTCCCCAGGTCTGATTCCCCGCCTCTGATTCCACGTGTTTGATTAACTGCCTCTGATTCCCCGCCTCTGCTTCCCCATCTCTGATTCACCGCCTTTGATTCGCCACCTCTGATTCCCCATATGTGATTCCCCGCCTCTGTTTCCCCGCCTCTGATTCCCCACCTCTGATTCCCCATATCTCATTCCCCGCCTCTGATTCGCCGCATCTGATTCCCTGCCTCTGAATCCCCACCTCTGATTCCCTGCCTCTGATTCCCCACCTCTGATTCCCGGCCTCTGATACCCGGCCTCTGATTTGAGACCTCTCATTCCCGGCCTCTGATTCCCGGCCTCTCATTCCCCGCCTCTGATTCCCCGACTCTGATTCCCTGCCTCTGATTCCCCATCTCTGATTCTGCACATCTGATTCCCTGCCTCTTATTCCCCACCTCTGATTCCCGGCCTCTGATTCCCGGCCTCTGATTCCCGGCCTCTCATTCCCGGCCTCTCATTCCCGGCCTCTGATTCCCGGCGTCTGATTCCCCGCCTCTGATTCCCCGCCTCTGTTTCCCTGCCTCTGATTCCCCATCTCTGATTCCGCACATCTGATTCCCTGCCTCTGATTCCCTGCCTCTGATTCCCTGCCTCTGATTCCCTGCCTCTGATTCCCAACCTCTGATTCCGCACCTCTGATTCCCCATATCTGATTCCCCGCCTCTGTTTCCCCGCCTCTGATTTCCCGCCTCTGTTTCCCCATATCTGATTCCCCGCCTCTGATTCCCCAACTTTGATTCCCCGCCTCTGATTCCACGTGTTTGATTACCTGCCTCTGATTCCCCGCCTCTGCTTCCCCATCTCTGATTCACCGCCTTTGATTCGCCACCTCTGATTCCCCATATGTGATTCCCCGCCTCTGTTTCCCCGCCTCTGATTCCCCGCCTCTGATTCCCCATATCTCATTCCCCGCCTCTGATTCCCCGCATCTGATTCCCTGCCTCTGAAACCACACCTCTGATTCCCTGCCTCTGATTCCCAACCTCTGATTCCCATCCTCTGATTCCCCATATCTGATTCCCCGCCTCCGTTTCCCTGCCTCTGATTGCCCGCCTCTGTTTCCCCATATCTGATTCCCCACCTCTGATTCCCCAACTCTGATTCCCCGCCTCTGATTCCCCAGCTCTGATTCCCCGCCTCTGATTCCCCGTGTCTGATTCCCAGCCTCTGATTCCCCATGTCTGATTTCCTGCCTCTGATTCCCCGCCTCTGATTCGCCATCTCTGATTCATCCCCTCTGATTCCCCACCTCTGATTCCCCATATCTTATTCCCCACCTATGTTTCCCCGCCTCTGATTCCCCGCCTCTGATTCCACATCTCTGATACCCAGACTCTGATTCCCCACCTCTGATTCCCTATCTCTGATTCTGCTCATCCGATTCCCTGCCTCTGATTCCCCGCCTCTGATTCCCCACCTCTGATTCCCCACCTCTGATTCCCCATATCTGATTCCCCGCCTCTGTTTCCCCGCCTCTGATTCCCTGCCTCTGTTTCCTCATATCTGATTCCCCGCCTCTGATTCCCCAACACTGATTCCCCGCCTCTGATTCCCCAGCTCTGATTCACCACCTCTGATTCCCCGCGTCTGATTCCCCGCTTCTGATTCCCGGCCTCTTATTCCCCACCTCTGATTCCCGGCCTCTGATTCCCGGACTCTGATTCCCGAACTCTCATTCCCGGCCTCTGATTCCCGGCCTCTGATTCCCCGCCTCTGATTCCCCGCCTCTGATTCCCTGCCTCTGATTCCCCATCTCTGATTCCGCACGTCTGATTCCCTGCCTCTGATTCCCCGCCTCTGATTCCCTGCCTCTGATTCCCTGCCTCTGATTCCCAACCTCTGATTCCCCACCTCTGATTCCCCATATCTGATTCCCCGCCTCTGTTTCCCCGCCTCTGATTCCCCGCCTCTGTTTCCCCATATCTGATTTCCCCGCCTCTGATTCCCCAACTCTGATTCCCCACCTCTGATCCCCAGCTCTGATTCCTCGCCTCTGATTCCCCGTGTTTGATTCCCTGCCTCTGATTCCCTGCCTCTGATTCCCAACCTCTGATTCCCCACCTCTGATTCCCCATATCTGATTCCCCGCCTCTGTTTCCCCGCCTCTGATTCCCCGCCTCTGTTTCCCCATATCTGATTCCCCGCCTTTGATTGGCCACCTCTGATTCCCCATATGTGATTCCCCGCCTCTGTTTCCCCGCATCTGATTCCCCGCCTCTGATTCCCCATATCTCATTCCCCGCCTCTGATTCCCCATATCTGATTCCCTGACTCTGATTCCCCACCTCTGATTCCCGGCCTCTTTTTCCCGGCATCTGATTCCCGGCATCTGATTCCCGGCCTCTGATTCCCGGCCTCTGATTCCCCGCTTCTGATTCTGATTCCCTGCCTCTGATTCCCCATCTCTGATTCCGCACATCTGATTCCCTGCCTCTGATTCCCCACTTCTGATTCCCCATATCTGATTCCCCGCCTCTGTTTCCCCGCCTCTGATTCACCGCCTCTGTTTCCCCATATCTAATTCCCCGCCTCTGATTCCCCAACTCTGATTCCCCGCACTGATTCCCCAGCTCTGAATCCCCGCCTCAGATTCCCCGCATCTGATTCCATGCCTTTGAATCCCCACCTCTGATTCCCTGACTCTGATTCCCAACCTCTGATTCCCCTCCTCTGATTCCCCATATCTGATTCCCCGCCTCCGTTTCCCTGCCTCTGATTCCCCGCTTCTGTTTCCCCATATCTGATTCCCCGCCTCTGATTCCCCAACTCTGATTACCCGCCTCTGATTCCCCAGCTCTGATTCCCCGCCTCTGATTCCCCACGTCTGATTCCCAGCCTCTGATTCCCCATGTCTTATTCCCCGCCTCTGATTCGCCATCTCTGATTCATCGCCTCTGATTCCCCACCTCTGATTCCCCATATCTGATTCCCCACCTATGTTTCCCCGCCACTGATGCCCCGCCTCTGATTCCATGCCTCTGATTCCCAACCTCTGATTCCCCACCTCTGATTCCCCATATCTGATTCCCCGCCTCTGTTTCCCCGCCGCTGATTCCCTGCCTCTGTTTCCTCATATCTGATTCCCCGCCTCTGATTCCCCAACACTGATTCCCCGCCTCTGATTCCCCAGGTCTGATTCACCACCTCTGATTCCCCATCTCTGATTCCCTATCTCTGATTCCCCAATTCTGATTCCCCGCCTTTGATTCCCTGCCTCTGATTCCTAACCTCTGATTCCCCACCTCTGATTCCCCGCCTCTGTTTCCCCGCCTCTTATTCCCCGCCTCTGTTTCCCCATACCTGATTCCCGGCCTCTCATTCCCCAGCTCTGATTCCCCGCCTCTGATTCCCCATATCTGATTCCCCGTCGCTGATTCCCCAACTCTGATAGCCCGCCTCTGATTCCCCAGCTCTGATTCCCCGCCTCTGATTCCCCGCGTCTGAATCCCTGCCTCTGATTCCCCGCCTCTGATTCCCCATCTCTGATTCACCACCTCTGATCCCCCGCCTCTGATTCCCCATGTCTGATTCACCGCCTCTGTTTCCCCACCTCTGATTCCCCGCCTCTGATTCCCCATATCTGATTCCCCGCCTCTGATTCCCTGCCTCTTATTCCCCGCCTCTGATTCCCCGCATCTGATTCCCAACCTCTGATTCCCCTCCTCTGATTCCCCATATCTGATTCCCTGCCTCCATTTCCCTGCCTCTGATTCCCCGCCTCTGATTCCCCAACTCTGATTCCCCGCCTGTGATTCGCCAGCTATGATTCCCCGCATCTGATTCCCCACGTCTGATTCCCTGCCTGTGATTCCCTGCCTCTGATTCCCAACCTCTGATTCCCCTCCTCTGATTCCCCATATCTGATTCCCCACCTCCATTTCCCTGCCTCTGATTCCCCGCCTCTGTTACCCAATATCTGATTCCCCGCCTCTGATTCCCCAACTCTGATTCTGCACATCTGATTCCCTGCCTCTTATTCCCCACCTCTAATTCCCGGCCTCTGATTCCCGGTCTCTGATTCCCCACCTCTGATTCCCCATATCTGATTCCCGGACTCTGATTCCCCACCTCTGATTCCCGGCCTCTTATTCCCGGCATCTGATTCCCGGCCTCTGATTCCCAGCCTCTGATTCCCCGCTTCTGATTCTGATTCCCTGCCTCTGATTCCCCATCTCTGATTCCGCACATCTGATTCGCTGCCTCTGATTCCCCACTTCTGATTCCCCATATCTGATTCCCCGCCTCTGTTTCCCCGCCTCTGATTCCCCGCCTCTGTTTCCCCATATCTAATTCCTCGCATCTGATTCCCCAACTCTGATTCCCCGCACTGATTCCCCAGCTCTGAATCCCCGCCTCAGATTCCCCGCATCTGATTCCCTGCCTCTGAATCCCTTCCTCTGATTCCCTGCCTCTGATTCCCAACCTTTGATTCCCCTCCTCTGATTCCCCATATCTGATTCCCCGCCTCTGAATCCCCAACTCTGATTCCCCGCCTCTGATTCCCCAGCTCTGATTCCCCGCCTCTGATTCCCCGCGTCTGATTCCCAGCCTCTGATTCCCCATGTCTTATTCCACGCCTCTGATTCGCCATCTCTGATTCATCGCCTCTGATTCCCCACCTCTGATTCCCCATATCTGATTCCCCACCTATGTTTCCCCGCCTCTGATGCCCCACCTCTGATTCCATGCCTCTGATTCCCAACCTCTGATTCCCCACCTCTGATTCCCCATATCTGATTCCCCGCCTCTGTTTCCCCGCCTCTGATTCCCTGCCTCTGTTTCCTCATATCTGATTCCCCGCCTCTGATTCCCCAACACTGATTCCCCGCCTCTGATTCCCCAGGTCTGATTCACCACCTCTGATTCCCCGCGTCTGATTCCCCGCCTCTGATTCCCCATCTCTGATTCCCTATCTCTGATTCCCCAATTTTGATTCCCCGCCTTTGATTCCCTGCCTCTGATTCCCAACCTCTGATTCCCCACCTCTGATATCCCATATCTGATTCCCCGCCTCTGTTTCCCCGCCTCTTATTCCCCGCCTCTGTTTCCCCATATCTGATTCCCGGCCTCTCATTCCCCAGCTCTGATTCCCCGCCTCTGATTCCCCATATCTGATTCCCCGCCGCTGATTCCCCAACTCAGATAGCCCGCCTCTGATTCCCCAGCTCTGATTCCCCGCCTCTGATTCCCCGCGTCTGAATCCATGCCTCTGATTCCCCGCCTCTGATTCCCCATCTCTGATTCACCACCTCTGATCCCCCGCCTCTGATTCCCCATGTCTGATTCACCGCCTCTGTTTCCCCACCTCTGATTCCCCGCATCTGATTCCCCATATCTGATTCCCCGCCTCTGATTCCCCAACTCTGATTCGCCGCCTGTGATTCGCCAGCTATGATTCCCCGCATCTGATTCCCCACGTCTGATTCCCTGCCTGTGATTCCCTGCCTCTTATTCCCCGCCTCTGATTCCCCGCATCTGATTCCCTTCCTCTGAATCCCCACCTCTGATTCCCTGCCTCTGATTCCCAACCTCTTATTCCCCTCCTCTAATTCCCCATATCTGATTCCCCACCTCCATTTCCCTGCCTCTGATTCCCCGCCTCTGTTACCCAATATCTGATTCCCCGCCTCTGATTCCCCAACTCTGATTCTGCACATCTGATTCCCTGCCTCTTATTCCCCACCTCTAATTCCCGGCCTCTGATTCCCGGCCTCTGAATCCCCACCTCTGATTCTCCATATCTGATTCCCCGCCTCTGTTTCCCCGCCTCTGATTCCCCGCCTCTGTTTCCCCATATCTGATTCCCCGCCTCTGATTCCCCAACTCTGATTCCCCGCCTCTGATTCCCCAGCTCTGATTCACCACCTCTGATTCCCCGCGTCTGATTCCCCGCCTCTGATTCCCCATCTCTGATTCCCTATCTCTGATTCCCCAATTCTGATTCCCCGCCTTTGATTCCCTGCCTCTGATTCCCAACCTCTGATTCCCCACCTCTGATTCCCCATATCTGATTCCCCGCCCTTGTTTCCCCGCCTCTTATTCCCCGCCTCTGTTTCCCTATATCTGATTCAAGGTCTCTCATTCCCCAGCTCTGATTCCCCGCCTCTGATTCCCCATATCTGATTCCCCACCGCTGATTCCCCAACTCTGATTCCCCAGCTCTGATTCCCCGCCTCTGATTCCCCGCGTCTGATTCCCTGCCTGTGATTCCCTGCCTCTTATTCCCCGCCTCTGATTCCCCGCATCTGATTCCCAACCTCTGATTCCCCTCCTCTGATTCCCCATATCTGATTCCCCGCCTCCATTTCCCTGCCTCTGATTCCCCGCCTCTGTTACCCCATATCTGATTCCCCGCCTCTGATTCCCCAACTCTGATTCTGCACATCTGATTCCCTGCCTGTTATTCCCCACCTCTAATTCCCGGCCTCTGATTCCCGGCCTCTGATTCCCCACCTCTGATTCTCCATATCTGATTCCCCGCCTCTGTTTGCCCGCCTCTGATTCCCCGCCTCTCTTTCCCCATATCTGATTCCCCGCCTCTGATTCCCCAACTCTGATTCCCCGCGTCTGATTCCCCAGGTCTGATTCCCCGCCTCTGATTCCACGTGTTTGATTACCTGCCTCTGATTCCCCGCCTCTGCTTCCCCATCTCTGATTCACCGCCTTTGATTCGCCACCTCTGATTCCCCATATGTGATTCCCCGCCTCTGTTTCCCCGCCTCTGATTCCCCGCCTCTGATTCCCCATATCTCATTCCCCGCCTCTGATTCGCCGCATCTGATTCCCTGCCTCTGAATCCCCACCTCTGATTCCCTGCCTCTGATTCCCCACCTCTGATTCCCGGCCTCTGATTCCCGGCCTCTGATTCCCGACCTCTCATTCCCGGCCTCTGATTCCCGGTCTCTCATTCCCCGCCTCTGATTCCCCGACTCTGATTCCCTGCCTCTGATTCCCCATCTCTGATTCTGCACATCTGACTCCCTGCCTCTTATTCCCCACCTCTGATTCCCGGCCTCTGATTCCCGGCCTCTGATTCCCGGCCTCTCATTCCCGGCCTCTCATCCCGGCCTCTGATTCCCGGCCTCTGATTCCCCGCCTCTGATTCCCCAACTTTGATTCCCCGCCTCTGATTCCACGCGTTTGAATACCTGCCTCTGATTCCCCGCCTCTGCTTCCCCATCTCTGATTCACCGCCTTTGATTCACCACCTCTGATTCCCCATATGTGATTCCCCGCCTCTGTTTCCCCGCCTCTGATTCCCCGCCTCTGATTCCCCATATCTCATTCCCCGCCTCTGATTCCCCGCATCTGATTCCCTGCCTCTGAATCCCCACCTCTGATTCCCTGCCTCTGATTCCCAACCTCTGATTCCCCTCCTCTGATTCCCCATATCTGATTCCCCGCCTCCGTTTCCCTGCCTCTGATTGCCCGCCTCTGTTTCCCCATATCTGATTCCCCACCTCTGATTCCCCAACTCTGATTCCCCGCCTCTGATTCCCCAGCTCTGATTCCCCGCCTCTGATTCCCCGCGTCTGATTCCCAGCCTCTGATTCCCCATGTCTGATTTCCTGCCTCTGATTCCCCGCCTCTGATTCGCCATCTCTGATTCATCCCCTCTGATTCCCCACCTCTGATTCCCCATATCTTATTCCCCACCTATGTTTCCCCGCCTCTGATTCCCCGCCTCTGATTCCCCATCTCTGATTCCCAGACTCTGATTCCCCACCTCTGATTCCCTATCTCTGATTCTGCTCATCCGATTCCCTGCCTCTGATTCCCCGCCTCTGATTCCCCACCTCTGATTCACCACCTCTGATTCCCCGCGTCTGATTCCCCGCTTCTGATTCCCGGCCTCTAATTCCCCACCTCTGATTCCCGGCCTCTGATTCCCGGCCTCTGATTCCCGAACTCTCATTCCCGGCCTCTGATTCCCGGCCTCTGATTCCCCGCCTCTGATTCCCCGCCTCTGATTCCCTGCCTCTGATTCCCCATCTCTGATTCCGCACATCTGATTCCCTGCCTCTGATTCCCCGCCTCTGATTCCCTGCCTCTGATTCCCTGCCTCTGATTCCCAAACTCTGATTCCCCACCTCTAATTCCCCATATCTGATTCCCCGCCTCTGTTTCCCCGCCTCTGATTCCCCGCCTCTGTTTCCCCATATCTGATTCCCCGCCTCTGATTCCCCAACTCTGATTCCCCACCTCTGATCCCCAGCTCTGATTCCCCGCCTCTGATTCCCCGTGTTTGATTCCCTGCCTCTGATTCCCTGCCTCTGAATCCCAACCTCTGATTCCCCACCTCTGATTCCCCATATCTGATTCCCCGCCTCTGTTTCCCCGCCTCTGATTTCCCGCCTCTGTTTCCCATATCTGATTCCCCGCCTCTGATTCCCCAACTTTGATTCCCCGCCTCTGATTCCACGTGTTTGATTACCTGCCTCTGATACCCCGCCGCTGCTTCCCCATCTCTGATTCACCGCCTTTGATTCGCCACCTCTGATTCCCCATATGTGATTCCCCGCCTCTGTTTCCCCGCCTCTGATTCCCCGCCTCCGATTCCCCATATCTCATTCCCCGCCTCTGATTCCCCGCATCTGATTCCCTGCCTCTGAAACCCCACCTCTGATTCCCTGCCTCTGATTCCCAACCTCTGATTCCCCTCCTCTGATTCCCCATATCTGATACCCCGCCTCCGTTTCCCTGCCTCTGATTGCCCGCCTCTGTTTCCCCATATCTGATTCCCCACCTCTGATTCCCCAACTCTGATTCCCCGCCTCTGATTCCCCAGCTCTGATTCCCCGCCTCTGATTCCCCGCGTCTGATTCCCAGCCTCTGATTCCCCATGTCTGATTTCCTGCCTCTGATTCCCCGCCTCTGATTCGCCATCTCTGATTCATCCCCTCTGATTCCCCACCTCTGATTCCCCATATCTTATTCCCCACCTATGTTTCCCCGCCTCTGATTCCCCGCCTCTGATTCCCCATCTCTGATTCCCAGACTCTGATTCCCCACCTCTGATTCCCTATCTCTGATTCTGCTCATCCGATTCCCTGCCTCTGATTCCCCGCCTCTGATTCCCCACCTCTGATTCCCCACCTCTGATTCCCCATATCTGATTCCCCGCCTCTGTTTCCCCGCCTCTGATTCCCTGCCTCTGTTTCCTCATATCTGATTCCCCGCCTCTGATTCCCCAACACTGATTCCCCGCCTCTGATTCCCCAGCTCTGATTCACCACCTCTGATTCCCCGCGTGTGATTCCCCGCTTCTGATTCCCGGCCTCTTATTCCCCACCTCTGATTCCCGGCCTCTGATTCCCGGATTCTGATTCCCGAACTCTCATTCCCGGCCTCTGATTCCCCGCCTCTGATTCCCCGCCTCTGATTCCCTGCCTCTGATTCCCCATTTCTGATTCCGCACGTCTGATTCCCTGCCTCTGATTCCCCGCCTCTGATTCCCTGCCTCTGATTCCCTGCCTCTGATTCCCAACCTCTGATTCCCCACCTCTGATTCCCCATATCTGATTCCCCGCCTCTGTTTCCCCACCTCTGATTCCCCGCCTCTGTTTCCCCATATCTGATTTCCCCGCCTCTGATTCCCCAACTCTGATTCCCCACCTCTGATCCCCAGCTCTGATTCCTCGCCTCTGATTCCCCGTGTTTGATTCCCTGCCTCTGATTCCCTGCCTCTGATTCCCAACCTCTGATTCCCCACCTCTGATTCCCCTTATCTGATTCCCCGCCTCTGTTTCCCCGCCTCTGATTCCCCGCCTCTGTTTCCCCATATCTGATTCCCCGCCTTTTAGTGGCCACCTCTGATTCCCCATATGTGATTCCCCGCCTCTGTTTCCCCGCATCTGATTCCCCGCCTCTGATTCCCCATATCTCATTCCCCGCCTCTGATTCCCCATATCTGATTCCCTGACTCTGATTCCCCACCTCTGATTCCCGGCCTCTTTTTCCCGGCATCTGATTCCCGGCATCTGATTCCCAGCCTCTGATTCCCGGCCTCTGATTCCCCGCTTCTGATTCTGATTCCCTGCCTCTGATTCCCCATCTCTGATTCTGCACATCTGATTCCCTGCCTCTGATTCCCCACTTCTGATTCCCCATATCTGATTCCCCGCCTCTGTTTCCCCGCCTCTGATTCACCGCCTCTGTTTCCCCATATCTAATTCACCGCCTCTTATTCCCCAACTCTGATTCCCCGCACTGATTCCCCAGCTCTGAATCCCCGCCTCAGATTCCCCGCATCTGATTCCATGCCTCTGAATCCCCACCTCTGATTCCCTGACTCTGATTCCCAACCTCTGATTCCCCTCCTCTGATTCCCCATATCTGATTCCCCGCCTCCGTTTCCCTGCCTCTGATTCCCCGCCTCTGTTTCCCCATATCTGATTCCCCGCCTCTGATTCCCCGCCTCTGATTCCCCACCTCTGATTCCCCACCTCTGATTCCCCATATCTGATTCCCCGCCTCTGTTTCCCCGCCTCTGATTCCCTGCCTCTGTTTCCTCATATCTGATTCCCCGCCTCTGATTCCCCAACACTGATTCCCCGCCTCTGATTCCCCAGCTCTGATTCACCACCTCTGATTCCCCGCGTCTGATTCCCCGCTTCTGATTCCCGGCCTCTTATTCCCCACCTCTGATTCCCGGCCTCTGATTCCCGGACTCTGATTCCCGAACTCTCATTCCCGGCCTCTGATTCCCGGCCTCTGATTCCCCGCCTCTGATTCCCCGCCTCTGATTCCCTGCCTCTGATTCCCCATCTCTGATTCCGCACGTCTGATTCCCTGCCTCTGATTCCCCGCCTCTGATTCCCTGCCTCTGATTCCCTGCCTCTGATTCCCAACCTCTGATTCCCCACCTCTGATTCCCCATATCTGATTCCCCGCCTCTGTTTCCCCGCCTCTGATTCCCCGCCTCTGTTTCCCCATATCTGATTTCCCCGCCTCTGATTCCCCAACTCTGATTCCCCACCTCTGATCCCCAGCTCTGATTCCTCGCCTCTGATTCCCCGTGTTTGATTCCCTGCCTCTGATTCCCTGCCTCTGATTCCCAACCTCTGATTCCCCACCTCTGATTCCCCATATCTGATTCCCCGCCTCTGTTTCCCCGCCTCTGATTCCCCGCCTCTGTTTCCCCATATCTGATTCCCCGCCTTTGATTGGCCACCTCTGATTCCCCATATGTGATTCCCCGCCTCTGTTTCCCCGCATCTGATTCCCCGCCTCTGATTCCCCATATCTCATTCCCCGCCTCTGATTCCCCATATCTGATTCCCTGACTCTGATTCCCCACCTCTGATTCCCGGCCTCTTTTTCCCGGCATCTGATTCCCGGCATCTGATTCCCGGCCTCTGATTCCCGGCCTCTGATTCCCCGCTTCTGATTCTGATTCCCTGCCTCTGATTCCCCATCTCTGATTCCGCACATCTGATTCCCTGCCTCTGATTCCCCACTTCTGATTCCCCATATCTGATTCCCCGCCTCTGTTTCCCCGCCTCTGATTCACCGCCTCTGTTTCCCCATATCTAATTCCCCGCCTCTGATTCCCCAACTCTGATTCCCCGCACTGATTCCCCAGCTCTGAATCCCCGCCTCAGATTCCCCGCATCTGATTCCATGCCTTTGAATCCCCACCTCTGATTCCCTGACTCTGATTCCCAACCTCTGATTCCCCTCCTCTGATTCCCCATATCTGATTCCCCGCCTCCGTTTCCCTGCCTCTGATTCCCCGCCTCTGTTTCCCCATATCTGATTCCCCGCCTCTGATTCCCCAACTCTGATTACCCGCCTCTGATTCCCCAGCTCTGATTCCCCGCCTCTGATTCCCCACGTCTGATTCCCAGCCTCTGATTCCCCATGTCTTATTCCCCGCCTCTGATTCGCCATCTCTGATTCATCGCCTCTGATTCCCCACCTCTGATTCCCCATATCTGATTCCCCACCTATGTTTCCCCGCCACTGATGCCCCGCCTCTGATTCCATGCCTCTGATTCCCAACCTCTGATTCCCCACCTCTGATTCCCCATATCTGATTCCCCGCCTCTGTTTCCCCGCCGCTGATTCCCTGCCTCTGTTTCCTCATATCTGATTCCCCGCCTCTGATTCCCCAACACTGATTCCCCGCCTCTGATTCCCCAGGTCTGATTCACCACCTCTGATTCCCCATCTCTGATTCCCTATCTCTGATTCCCCAATTCTGATTCCCCGCCTTTGATTCCCTGCCTCTGATTCCTAACCTCTGATTCCCCACCTCTGATTCCCCGCCTCTGTTTCCCCGCCTCTTATTCCCCGCCTCTGTTTCCCCATACCTGATTCCCGGCCTCTCATTCCCCAGCTCTGATTCCCCGCCTCTGATTCCCCATATCTGATTCCCCGTCGCTGATTCCCCAACTCTGATAGCCCGCCTCTGATTCCCCAGCTCTGATTCCCCGCCTCTGATTCCCCGCGTCTGAATCCCTGCCTCTGATTCCCCGCCTCTGATTCCCCATCTCTGATTCACCACCTCTGATCCCCCGCCTCTGATTCCCCATGTCTGATTCACCGCCTCTGTTTCCCCACCTCTGATTCCCCGCCTCTGATTCCCCATATCTGATTCCCCGCCTCTGATTCCCTGCCTCTTATTCCCCGCCTCTGATTCCCCGCATCTGATTCCCAACCTCTGATTCCCCTCCTCTGATTCCCCATATCTGATTCCCTGCCTCCATTTCCCTGCCTCTGATTCCCCGCCTCTGATTCCCCAACTCTGATTCCCCGCCTGTGATTCGCCAGCTATGATTCCCCGCATCTGATTCCCCACGTCTGATTCCCTGCCTGTGATTCCCTGCCTCTGATTCCCAACCTCTGATTCCCCTCCTCTGATTCCCCATATCTGATTCCCCACCTCCATTTTCCTGCCTCTGATTCCCCGCCTCTGTTACCCAATATCTGATTCCCCGCCTCTGATTCCCCAACTCTGATTCTGCACATCTGATTCCCTGCCTCTTATTCCCCACCTCTAATTCCCGGCCTCTGATTCCCGGTCTCTGATTCCCCACCTCTGATTCCCCATATCTGATTCCCGGACTCTGATTCCCCACCTCTGATTCCCGGCCTCTTATTCCCGGCATCTGATTCCCGGCCTCTGATTCCCAGCCTCTGATTCCCCGCTTCTGATTCTGATTCCCTGCCTCTGATTCCCCATCTCTGATTCCGCACATCTGATTCCCTGCCTCTGATTCCCCACTTCTGATTCCCCATATCTGATTCCCCGCCTCTGTTTCCCCGCCTCTGATTCCCCGCCTCTGTTTCCCCATATCTAATTCCTCGCATCTGATTCCCCAACTCTGATTCCCCGCACTGATTCCCCAGCTCTGAATCCCCGCCTCAGATTCCCCGCATCTGATTCCCTGCCTCTGAATCCCTTCCTCTGATTCCCTGCCTCTGATTCCCAACCTTTGATTCCCCTCCTCTGATTCCCCATATCTGATTCCCCGCCTCTGAATCCCCAACTCTGATTCCCCGCCTCTGATTCCCCAGCTCTGATTCCCCGCCTCTGATTCCCCGCGTCTGATTCCCAGCCTCTGATTCCCCATGTCTTATTCCACGCCTCTGATTCGCCATCTCTGATTCATCGCCTCTGATTCCCCACCTCTGATTCCCCATATCTGATTCCCCACCTATGTTTCCCCGCCTCTGATTCCCCACCTCTGATTCCATGCCTCTGATTCCCAACCTCTGATTCCCCACCTCTGATTCCCCATATCTGATTCCCCGCCTCTGTTTCCCCGCCTCTGATTCCCTGCCTCTGTTTCCTCATATCTGATTCCCCGCCTCTGATTCCCCAACACTGATTCCCCGCCTCTGATTCCCCAGGTCTGATTCACCACCTCTGATTCCCCGCGTCTGATTCCCCGCCTCTGATTCCCCATCTCTGATTCCCTATCTCTGATTCCCCAATTTTGATTCCCCGCCTTTGATTCCCTGCCTCTGATTCCCAACCTCTGATTCCCCACCTCTGATATCACATATCTGATTCCCCGCCTCCGTTTCCCTGCCTCTGATTCCCCGCCTCTGTTTCCCCATATCTGATTCCCCGCCTCTGATTCCCCAACTCTGATTACCCGCCTCTGATTCCCCAGCTCTGATTCCCCGCCTCTGATTCCCCACGTCTGATTCCCAGCCTCTGATTCCCCATGTCTTATTCCCCGCCTCTGATTCGCCATCTCTGATTCATCGCCTCTGATTCCCCACCTCTGATTCCCCATATCTGATTCCCCACCAATGTTTCCCCGCCACTGATGCCCCGCCTCTGATTCCATGCCTCTGATTCCCAACCTCTGATTCCCCACCTCTGATTCCCCATATCTGATTCCCCGCCTCTGTTTCCCCGCCGCTGATTCCCTGCCTCTGTTTCCTCATATCTGATTCCCCGCCTCTGATTCCCCAACACTGATTCCCCGCCTCTGATTCCCCAGGTCTGATTCACCACCTCTGATTCCCCATCTCTGATTCCCTATCTCTGATTCCCCAATTCTGATTCCCCGCCTTTGATTCCCTGCCTCTGATTCCTAACCTCTGATTCCCCACCTCTGATTCCCCGCCTCTGTTTCCCCGCCTCTTATTCCCCGCCTCTGTTTCCCCATACCTGATTCCCGGCCTCTGATTCCCCAGCTCTGATTCCCCGCCTCTGATTCCCCGCGTCTGAATCCCTGCCTCTGATTCCCCGCCTCTGATTCCCCATCTCTGATTCACCACCTCTGATCCCCCGCCTCTGATTCCCCATGTCTGATTCACCGCCTCTGTTTCCCCACCTCTGATTCCCCGCCTCTGATTCCCCATATCTGATTCCCCGCCTCTGATTCCCTGCCTCTTATTCCCCGCCTCTGATTCCCCGCATCTGATTCCCAACCTCTGATTCCCCTCCTCTGATTCCCCATATCTGATTCCCTGCCTCCATTTCCCTGCCTCTGATTCCCCGCCTCTGATTCCCCAACTCTGATTCCCCGCCTGTGATTCGCCAGCTATGATTCCCCGCATCTGATTCCCCACGTCTGATTCCCTGCCTGTGATTCCCTGCCTCTGATTCCCAACCTCTGATTCCCCTCCTCTGATTCCCCATATCTGATTCCCCACCTCCATTTCCCTGACTCTGATTCCCCGCCTCTGTTACCCAATATCTGATTCCCCGCCTCTGATTCCCCAACTCTGATTCTGCACATCTGATTCCCTGCCTCTTATTCCCCACCTCTAATTCCCGGCCTCTGATTCCCGGTCTCTGATTCCCCACCTCTGATTCCCCATATCTGATTCCCGGACTCTGATTCCCCACCTCTGATTCCCGGCCTCTTATTCCCGGCATCTGATTCCCGGCCTCTGATTCCCAGCCTCTGATTCCCCGCTTCTGATTCTGATTCCCTGCCTCTGATTCCCCATCTCTGATTCCGCACATCTGATTCCCTGCCTCTGATTCCCCACTTCTGATTCCCCATATCTGATTCCCCGCCTCTGTTTCCCCGCCTCTGATTCCCCGCCTCTGTTTCCCCATATCTAATTCCTCGCATCTGATTCCCCAACTCTGATTCCCCGCACTGATTCCCCAGCTCTGAATCCCCGCCTCAGATTCCCCGCATCTGATTCCCTGCCTCTGAATCCCTTCCTCTGATTCCCTGCCTCTGATTCCCAACCTTTGATTCCCCTCCTCTGATTCCCCATATCTGATTCCCCGCCTCTGAATCCCCAACTCTGATTCCCCGCCTCTGATTCCACAGCTCTGATTCCCCGCCTCTGATTCCCCGCGTCTGATTCCCAGCCTCTGATTCCCCATGTCTTATTCCACGCCTCTGATTCGCCATCTCTGATTCATCGCCTCTGATTCCCCACCTCTGATTCCCCATATCTGATTCCCCACCTATGTTTCCCCGCCTCTGATGCCCCACCTCTGATTCCATGCCTCTGATTCCCAACCTCTGATTCCCCACCTCTGATTCCCCATATCTGATTCCCCGCCTCTGTTTCCCCGCCTCTGATTCCCTGCCTCTGTTTCCTCATATCTGATTCCCCGCCTCTGATTCCCCAACACTGATTCCCCGCCTCTGATTCCCCAGGTCTGATTCACCACCTCTGATTCCCCGCGTCTGATTCCCCGCCTCTGATTCCCCATCTCTGATTCCCTATCTCTGATTCCCCAATTTTGATTCCCCGCCTTTGATTCCCTGCCTCTGATTCCCAACCTCTGATTCCCCACCTCTGATATCCCATATCTGATTCCCCGCCTCTGTTTCCCCGCCTCTTATTCCCCGCCTCTGTTTCCCCATATCTGATTCCCGGCCTCTCATTCCCCAGCTCTGATTCCCCGCCTCTGATTCCCCATATCTGATTCCCCGCCGCTGATTCCCCAACTCAGATAGCCCGCCTCTGATTCCCCAGCTCTGATTCCCCGCCTCTGATTCCCCGCGTCTGAATCCATGCCTCTGATTCCCCGCCTCTGATTCCCCATCTCTGATTCACCACCTCTGATCCCCCGCCTCTGATTCCCCATGTCTGATTCACCGCCTCTGTTTCCCCACCTCTGATTCCCCGCATCTGATTCCCCATATCTGATTCCCCGCCTCTGATTCCCCAACTCTGATTCGCCGCCTGTGATTCGCCAGCTATGATTCCCCGCATCTGATTCCCCACGTCTGATTCCCTGCCTGTGATTCCCTGCCTCTTATTCCCCGCCTCTGATTCCCCGCATCTGATTCCCTTCCTCTGAATCCCCACCTCTGATTCCCTGCCTCTGATTCCCAACCTCTTATTCCCCTCCTCTGATTCCCCATATCTGATTCCCCACCTCCATTTCCCTGCCTCTGATTCCCCGCCTCTGTTACCCAATATCTGATTCCCCGCCTCTGATTCCCCAACTCTGATTCTGCACATCTGATTCCCTGCCTCTTATTCCCCACCTCTAATTCCCGGCCTCTGATTCCCGGCCTCTGATTCCCCACCTCTGATTCTCCATATCTGATTCCCCGCCTCTGTTTCCCCGCCTCTGATTCCCCGCCTCTGTTTCCCCATATCTGATTCCCCGCCTCTGATTCCCCAACTCTGATTCCCCGCCTCTGATTCCCCAGCTCTGATTCACCACCTCTGATTCCCCGCGTCTGATTCCCCGCCTCTGATTCCCCATCTCTGATTCCCTATCTCTGATTCCCCAATTCTGATTCCCCGCCTTTGATTCCCTGCCTCTGATTCCCAACCTCTGATTCCCCACCTCTGATTCCCCATATCTGATTCCCCGCCCTTGTTTCCCCGCCTCTTATTCCCCGCCTCTGTTTCCCTATATCTGATTCAAGGTCTCTCATTCCCCAGCTCTGATTCCCCGCCTCTGATTCCCCATATCTGATTCCCCGCCGCTGATTCCCCAACTCTGATTCCCCAGCTCTGATTCCCCGCCTCTGATTCCCCGCGTCTGATTCCCTGCCTGTGATTCCCTGCCTCTTATTCCCCGCCTCTGATTCCCCGCATCTGATTCCCAACCTCTGATTCCCCTCCTCTGATTCCCCATATCTGATTCCCCGCCTCCATTTCCCTGCCTCTGATTCCCCGCCTCTGTTACCCCATATCTGATTCCCCGCCTCTGATTCCCCAACTCTGATTCTGCACATCTGATTCCCTGCCTGTTATTCCCCACCTCTAATTCCCGGCCTCTGATTCCCGGCCTCTGATTCCCCACCTCTGATTCTCCATGTCTGATTCCCCGCCTCTGTTTGCCCGCCTCTGATTCCCCGCCTCTCTTTCCCCATATCTGATTCCCCGCCTCTGATTCCCCAACTCTGATTCCCCGCGTCTGATTCCCCAGGTCTGATTCCCCGCCTCTGATTCCACGTGTTTGATTACCTGCCTCTGATTCCCCGCCTCTGCTTCCCCATCTCTGATTCACCGCCTTTGATTCGCCACCTCTGATTCCCCATATGTGATTCCCCGCCTCTGTTTCCCCGCCTCTGATTCCCCGCCTCTGATTCCCCATATCTCATTCCCCGCCTCTGATTCGCCGCATCTGATTCCCTGCCTCTGAATCCCCACCTCTGATTCCCTGCCTCTGATTCCCCACCTCTGATTCCCGGCCTCTGATTCCCGGCCTCTGATTCCCGACCTCTCATTCCCGGCCTCTGATTCCCGGTCTCTGATTCCCCGCCTCTGATTCCCCGACTCTGATTCCCTGCCTCTGATTCCCCATCTCTGATTCTGCACATCTGACTCCCTGCCTCTTATTCCCCACCTCTGATTCCCGGCCTCTGATTCCCGGCCTCTGATTCCCGGCCTCTCATTCCCGGCCTCTCATCCCGGCCTCTGATTCCCGGCCTCTGATTCCCCGCCTCTGATTCCCCAACTTTGATTCCCCGCCTCTGATTCCACGTGTTTGAATACCTGCCTCTGATTCCCCGCCTCTGCTTCCCCATCTCTGATTCACCGCCTTTGATTCACCACCTCTGATTCCCCATATGTGATTCCCCGCCTCTGTTTCCCCGCCTCTGATTCCCCGCCTCTGATTCCCCATATCTCATTCCCCGCCTCTGATTCCCCGCATCTGATTCCCTGCCTCTGAATCCCCACCTCTGATTCCCTGCCTCTGATTCCCAACCTCTGATTCCCCTCCTCTGATTCCCCATATCTGATTCCCCGCCTCCGTTTCCCTGCCTCTGATTGCCCGCCTCTGTTTCCCCATATCTGATTCCCCACCTCTGATTCCCCAACTCTGATTCCCCGCCTCTGATTCCCCAGCTCTGATTCCCCGCCTCTGATTCCCCGCGTCTGATTCCCAGCCTCTGATTCCCCATGTCTGATTTCCTGCCTCTGATTCCCCGCCTCTGATTCGCCATCTCTGATTCATCCCCTCTGATTCCCCACCTCTGATTCCCCATATCTTATTCCCCACCTATGTTTCCCCGCCTCTGATTCCCCGCCTCTGATTCCCCATCTCTGATTCCCAGACTCTGATTCCCCACCTCTGATTCCCTATCTCTGATTCTGCTCATCCGATTCCCTGCCTCTGATTCCCCGCCTCTGATTCCCCACCTCTGATTCACCACCTCTGATTCCCCGCGTCTGATTCCCCGCTTCTGATTCCCGGCCTCTTATTCCCCACCTCTGATTCCCGGCCTCTGATTCCCGGCCTCTGATTCCCGAACTCTCATTCCCGGCCTCTGATTCCCGGCCTCTGATTCCCCGCCTCTGATTCCCCGCCTCTGATTCCCTGCCTCTGATTCCCCATCTCTGATTCCGCACATCTGATTCCCTGCCTCTGATTCCCCGCCTCTGATTCCCTGCCTCTGATTCCCTGCCTCTGATTCCCAAACTCTGATTCCCCACCTCTGATTCCCCATATCTGATTCCCCGCCTCTGTTTCCCCGCCTCTGATTCCCCGCCTCTGTTTCCCCATATCTGATTCCCCGCCTCTGATTCCCCAACTCTGATTCCCCACCTCTGATCCCCAGCTCTGATTCCCCGCCTCTGATTCCCCGTGTTTGATTCCCTGCCTCTGATTCCCTGCCTCTGAATCCCAACCTCTGATTCCCCACCTCTGATTCCCCATATCTGATTCCCCGCCTCTGTTTCCCCGCCTCTGATTTCCCGCCTCTGTTTCCCATATCTGATTCCCCGCCTCTGATTCCCCAACTTTGATTCCCCGCCTCTGATTCCACGTGTTTGATTACCTGCCTCTGATTCCCCGCCGCTGCTTCCCCATCTCTGATTCACCGCCTTTGATTCGCCACCTCTGATTCCCCATATGTGATTCCCCGCCTCTGTTTCCCCGCCTCTGATTCCCCGCCTCCGATTCCCCATATCTCATTCCCCGCCTCTGATTCCCCGCATCTGATTCCCTGCCTCTGAAACCCCACCTCTGATTCCCTGCCTCTGATTCCCAACCTCTGATTCTCTCCTCTGATTCCCCATATCTGATACCCCGCCTCCGTTTCCCTGCCTCTGATTGCCCGCCTCTGTTTCCCCATATCTGATTCCCCACCTCTGATTCCCCAACTCTGATTCCCCGCCTCTGATTCCCCAGCTCTGATTCCCCGCCTCTGATTCCCCGCGTCTGATTCCCAGCCTCTGATTCCCCATGTCTGATTTCCTGCCTCTGATTCCCCGCCTCTGATTCGCCATCTCTGATTCATCCCCTCTGATTCCCCACCTCTGATTCCCCATATCTTATTCCCCACCTATGTTTCCCCGCCTCTGATTCCCCGCCTCTGATTCCCCATCTCTGATTCCCAGACTCTGATTCCCCACCTCTGATTCCCTATCTCTGATTCTGCTCATCCGATTCCCTGCCTCTGATTCCCCGCCTCTGATTCCCCACCTCTGATTCCCCACCTCTGATTCCCCATATCTGATTCCCCGCCTCTGTTTCCCCGCCTCTGATTCCCTGCCTCTGTTTCCTCATATCTGATTCCCCGCCTCTGATTCCCCAACACTGATTCCCCGCCTCTGATTCCCCAGCTCTGATTCACCACCTCTGATTCCCCGCGTGTGATTCCCCGCTTCTGATTCCCGGCCTCTTATTCCCCACCTCTGATTCCCGGCCTCTGATTCCCGGATTCTGATTCCCGAACTCTCATTCCCGGCCTCTGATTCCCCGCCTCTGATTCCCCGCCTCTGATTCCCTGCCTCTGATTCCCCATCTCTGATTCCGCACGTCTGATTCCCTGCCTCTGATTCCCCGCCTCTGATTCCCTGCCTCTGATTTCCTGCCTCTGATTCCCAACCTCTGATTCCCCACCTCTGATTCCCCATATCTGATTCCCCGCCTCTGTTTCCCCACCTCTGATTCCCCGCCTCTGTTTCCCCATATCTGATTTCCCCGCCTCTGATTCCCCAACTCTGATTCCCCACCTCTGATCCCCAGCTCTGATTCCTCGCCTCTGATTCCCCGTGTTTGATTCCCTGACTCTGATTCCCTGCCTCTGATTCCCAACCTCTGATTCCCCACCTCTGATTCCCCTTATCTGATTCCCCGCCTCTGTTTCCCCGCCTCTGATTCCCCGCCTCTGTTTCCCCATATCTGATTCCCCGCCTTTGATTGGCCACCTCTGATTCCCCATATGTGATTCCCCGCCTCTGTTTCCCCGCATCTGATTCCCCGCCTCTGATTCCCCATATCTCATTCCCCGCCTCTGATTCCCCATATCTGATTCCCTGACTCTGATTCCCCACCTCTGATTCCCGGCCTCTTTTTCCCGGCATCTGATTCCCGGCATCTGATTCCCGGCCTCTGATTCCCGGCCTCTGATTCCCCGCTTCTGATTCTGATTCCCTGCCTCTGATTCCCCATCTCTGATTCTGCACATCTGATTCCCTGCCTCTGATTCCCCACTTCTGATTCCCCATATCTGATTCCCCGCCTCTGTTTCCCCGCCTCTGATTCACCGCCTCTGTTTCCCCATATCTAATTCACCGCCTCTTATTCCCCAACTCTGATTCCCCGCACTGATTCCCCAGCTCTGAATCCCCGCCTCAGATTCCCCGCATCTGATTCCATGCCTCTGAATCCCCACCTCTGATTCCCTGACTCTGATTCCCAACCTCTGATTCCCCTCCTCTGATTCCCCATATCTGATTCCCCGCCTCCGTTTCCCTGCCTCTGATTCCCCGCCTCTGTTTCCCCATATCTGATTCCCCGCCTCTGATTCCCCAACTCTGATTCCCCGCCTCTGATTCCCCAGCTCTGATTCCCCGCCTCTGATTCCCCGCGTCTGATTCCCAGCCTCTGATTCCCCATATCTTATTCCCCACCTATGTTTCCCCGCCTCTGATTCCCCGCCTCTGATTCCCCATCTCTGATTCCCAGACTCTGATTCCCCACCTCTGATTCCCTATCTCTGATTCTGCTCATCCGATTCCCTGCCTCTGATTCCCCGCCTCTGATTCCCCACCTCTGATTCACCACCTCTGATTCCCCGCGTCTGATTCCCCGCTTCTGATTCCCGGCCTCTTATTCCCCACCTCTGATTCCCGGCCTCTGATTCCCGGCCTCTGATTCCCGAACTCTCATTCCCGGCCTCTGATTCCCGGCCTCTGATTCCCCGCCTCTGATTCCCCGCCTCTGATTCCCTGCCTCTGATTCCCCATCTCTGATTCCGCACATCTGATTCCCTGCCTCTGATTCCCCGCCTCTGATTCCCTGCCTCTGATTCCCTGCCTCTGATTCCCAACCTCTGATTCCCCACCTCTGATTCCCCATATCTGATTCCCCGCCTCTGTTTCCCCGCCTCTGATTCCCCGCCTCTGTTTCCCCATATCTGATTCCCCGCCTCTGATTCCCCAACTCTGATTCCCCACCTCTGATCCCCAGCTCTGATTCCCCGCCTCTGATTCCCCGTGTTTGATTCCCGGCCTCTGATTCCCCACCTCTGATTCTCCATGTCTGATTCCCCGCCTCTGTTTGCCCGCCTCTGATTCCCCGCCTCTCTTTCCCCATATCTGATTCCCCGCCTCTGATTCCCCAACTCTGATTCCCCGCGTCTGATTCCCCAGGTCTGATTCCCCGCCTCTGATTCCACGTGTTTGATTACCTGCCTCTGATTCCCCGCCTCTGCTTCCCCATCTCTGATTCACCGCCTTTGATTCGCCACCTCTGATTCCCCATATGTGATTCCCCGCCTCTGTTTCCCCGCCTCTGATTCCCCGCCTCTGATTCCCCATATCTCATTCCCCGCCTCTGATTCGCCGCATCTGATTCCCTGCCTCTGAATCCCCACCTCTGATTCCCTGCCTCTGATTCCCCACCTCTGATTCCCGGCCTCTGATTCCCGGCCTCTGATTCCCGACCTCTCATTCCCGGCCTCTGATTCCCGGTCTCTGATTCCCCGCCTCTGATTCCCCGACTCTGATTCCCTGCCTCTGATTCCCCATCTCTGATTCTGCACATCTGACTCCCTGCCTCTTATTCCCCACCTCTGATTCCCGGCCTCTGATTCCCGGCCTCTGATTCCCGGCCTCTCATTCCCGGCCTCTCATCCCGGCCTCTGATTCCCGGCCTCTGATTCCCCGCCTCTGATTCCCCAACTTTGATTCCCCGCCTCTGATTCCACGTGTTTGAATACCTGCCTCTGATTCCCCGCCTCTGCTTCCCCATCTCTGATTCACCGCCTTTGATTCACCACCTCTGATTCCCCATATGTGATTCCCCGCCTCTGTTTCCCCGCCTCTGATTCCCCGCCTCTGATTCCCCATATCTCATTCCCCGCCTCTGATTCCCCGCATCTGATTCCCTGCCTCTGAATCCCCACCTCTGATTCCCTGCCTCTGATTCCCAACCTCTGATTCCCCTCCTCTGATTCCCCATATCTGATTCCCCGCCTCCGTTTCCCTGCCTCTGATTGCCCGCCTCTGTTTCCCCATATCTGATTCCCCACCTCTGATTCCCCAACTCTGATTCCCCGCCTCTGATTCCCCAGCTCTGATTCCCCGCCTCTGATTCCCCGCGTCTGATTCCCAGCCTCTGATTCCCCATGTCTGATTTCCTGCCTCTGATTCCCCGCCTCTGATTCGCCATCTCTGATTCATCCCCTCTGATTCCCCACCTCTGATTCCCCATATCTTATTCCCCACCTATGTTTCCCCGCCTCTGATTCCCCGCCTCTGATTCCCCATCTCTGATTCCCAGACTCTGATTCCCCACCTCTGATTCCCTATCTCTGATTCTGCTCATCCGATTCCCTGCCTCTGATTCCCCGCCTCTGATTCCCCACCTCTGATTCACCACCTCTGATTCCCCGCGTCTGATTCCCCGCTTCTGATTCCCGGCCTCTTATTCCCCACCTCTGATTCCCGGCCTCTGATTCCCGGCCTCTGATTCCCGAACTCTCATTCCCGGCCTCTGATTCCCGGCCTCTGATTCCCCGCCTCTGATTCCCCGCCTCTGATTCCCTGCCTCTGATTCCCCATCTCTGATTCCGCACATCTGATTCCCTGCCTCTGATTCCCCGCCTCTGATTCCCTGCCTCTGATTCCCTGCCTCTGATTCCCAAACTCTGATTCCCCACCTCTGATTCCCCATATCTGATTCCCCGCCTCTGTTTCCCCGCCTCTGATTCCCCGCCTCTGTTTCCCCATATCTGATTCCCCGCCTCTGATTCCCCAACTCTGATTCCCCACCTCTGATCCCCAGCTCTGATTCCCCGCCTCTGATTCTCCGTGTTTGATTCCCTGCCTCTGATTCCCTGCCTCTGAATCCCAACCTCTGATTCCCCACCTCTGATTCCCCATATCTGATTCCCCGCCTCTGTTTCCCCGCCTCTGATTTCCCGCCTCTGTTTCCCATATCTGATTCCCCGCCTCTGATTCCCCAACTTTGATTCCCCGCCTCTGATTCCACGTGTTTGATTACCTGCCTCTGATTCCCCGCCGCTGCTTCCCCATCTCTGATTCACCGCCTTTGATTCGCCACCTCTGATTCCCCATATGTGATTCCCCGCCTCTGTTTCCCCGCCTCTGATTCCCCGCCTCCGATTCCCCATATCTCATTCCCCGCCTCTGATTCCCCGCATCTGATTCCCTGCCTCTGAAACCCCACCTCTGATTCCCTGCCTCTGATTCCCAACCTCTGATTCTCTCCTCTGATTCCCCATATCTGATACCCCGCCTCCGTTTCCCTGCCTCTGATTGCCCGCCTCTGTTTCCCCATATCTGATTCCCCACCTCTGATTCCCCAACTCTGATTCCCCGCCTCTGATTCCCCAGCTCTGATTCCCCGCCTCTGATTCCCCGCGTCTGATTCCCAGCCTCTGATTCCCCATGTCTGATTTCCTGCCTCTGATTCCCCGCCTCTGATTCGCCATCTCTGATTCATCCCCTCTGATTCCCCACCTCTGATTCCCCATATCTTATTCCCCACCTATGTTTCCCCGCCTCTGATTCCCCGCCTCTGATTCCCCATCTCTGATTCCCAGACTCTGATTCCCCACCTCTGATTCCCTATCTCTGATTCTGCTCATCCGATTCCCTGCCTCTGATTCCCCGCCTCTGATTCCCCACCTCTGATTCCCCACCTCTGATTCCCCATATCTGATTCCCCGCCTCTGTTTCCCCGCCTCTGATTCCCTGCCTCTGTTTCCTCATATCTGATTCCCCGCCTCTGATTCCCCAACACTGATTCCCCGCCTCTGATTCCCCAGCTCTGATTCACCACCTCTGATTCCCCGCGTGTGATTCCCCGCTTCTGATTCCCGGCCTCTTATTCCCCACCTCTGATTCCCGGCCTCTGATTCCCGGATTCTGATTCCCGAACTCTCATTCCCGGCCTCTGATTCCCCGCCTCTGATTCCCCGCCTCTGATTCCCTGCCTCTGATTCCCCATCTCTGATTCCGCACGTCTGATTCCCTGCCTCTGATTCCCCGCCTCTGATTCCCTGCCTCTGATTTCCTGCCTCTGATTCCCAACCTCTGATTCCCCACCTCTGATTCCCCATATCTGATTCCCCGCCTCTGTTTCCCCACCTCTGATTCCCCGCCTCTGTTTCCCCATATCTGATTTCCCCGCCTCTGATTCCCCAACTCTGATTCCCCACCTCTGATCCCCAGCTCTGATTCCTCGCCTCTGATTCCCCGTGTTTGATTCCCTGACTCTGATTCCCTGCCTCTGATTCCCAACCTCTGATTCCCCACCTCTGATTCCCCTTATCTGATTCCCCGCCTCTGTTTCCCCGCCTCTGATTCCCCGCCTCTGTTTCCCCATATCTGATTCCCCGCCTTTGATTGGCCACCTCTGATTCCCCATATGTGATTCCCCGCCTCTGTTTCCCCGCATCTGATTCCCCGCCTCTGATTCCCCATATCTCATTCCCCGCCTCTGATTCCCCATATCTGATTCCCTGACTCTGATTCCCCACCTCTGATTCCCGGCCTCTTTTTCCCGGCATCTGATTCCCGGCATCTGATTCCCGGCCTCTGATTCCCGGCCTCTGATTCCCCGCTTCTGATTCTGATTCCCTGCCTCTGATTCCCCATCTCTGATTCTGCACATCTGATTCCCTGCCTCTGATTCCCCACTTCTGATTCCCCATATCTGATTCCCCGCCTCTGTTTCCCCGCCTCTGATTCACCGCCTCTGTTTCCCCATATCTAATTCACCGCCTCTTATTCCCCAACTCTGATTCCCCGCACTGATTCCCCAGCTCTGAATCCCCGCCTCAGATTCCCCGCATCTGATTCCATGCCTCTGAATCCCCACCTCTGATTCCCTGACTCTGATTCCCAACCTCTGATTCCCCTCCTCTGATTCCCCATATCTGATTCCCCGCCTCCGTTTCCCTGCCTCTGATTCCCCGCCTCTGTTTCCCCATATCTGATTCCCCGCCTCTGATTCCCCAACTCTGATTCCCCGCCTCTGATTCCCCAGCTCTGATTCCCCGCCTCTGATTCCCCGCGTCTGATTCCCAGCCTCTGATTCCCCATATCTTATTCCCCACCTATGTTTCCCCGCCTCTGATTCCCCGCCTCTGATTCCCCATCTCTGATTCCCAGACTCTGATTCCCCACCTCTGATTCCCTATCTCTGATTCTGCTCATCCGATTCCCTGCCTCTGATTCCCCGCCTCTGATTCCCCACCTCTGATTCACCACCTCTGATTCCCCGCGTCTGATTCCCCGCTTCTGATTCCCGGCCTCTTATTCCCCACCTCTGATTCCCGGCCTCTGATTCCCGGCCTCTGATTCCCGAACTCTCATTCCCGGCCTCTGATTCCCGGCCTCTGATTCCCCGCCTCTGATTCCCCGCCTCTGATTCCCTGCCTCTGATTCCCCATCTCTGATTCCGCACATCTGATTCCCTGCCTCTGATTCCCCGCCTCTGATTCCCTGCCTCTGATTCCCTGCCTCTGATTCCCAACCTCTGATTCCCCACCTCTGATTCCCCATATCTGATTCCCCGCCTCTGTTTCCCCGCCTCTGATTCCCCGCCTCTGTTTCCCCATATCTGATTCCCCGCCTCTGATTCCCCAACTCTGATTCCCCACCTCTGATCCCCAGCTCTGATTCCCCGCCTCTGATTCCCCGTGTTTGATTCCCTGCCTCTGATTCCCTGCCTCTGAATCCCAACCTCTGATTCCCCACCTCTGATTCCCCATATCTGATTCCCCGCCTCTGTTTCCCCGCCTCTGATTTCCCGCCTCTGTTTCCCATATCTGATTCCCCGCCTCTGATTCCCCAACTTTGATTCCCCGCCTCTGATTCCACGTGTTTGATTACCTGCCTCTGATTCCCCGCCGCTGCTTCCCCATCTCTGATTCACCGCCTTTGATTCGCCACCTCTGATTCCCCATATGTGATTCCCCGCCTCTGTTTCCCCGCCTCTGATTCCCCGCCTCTGATTCCCCATATCTCATTCCCCGCCTCTGATTCCCCGCATCTGATTCCCTGCCTCTGAAACCCCACCTCTGATTCCCTGCCTCTGATTCCCAACCTCTGATTCCCCTCCTCTGATTCCCCATATCTGATACCCCGCCTCCGTTTCCCTGCCTCTGATTGCCCGCCTCTGTTTCCCCATATCTGATTCCCCACCTCTGATTCCCCAACTCTGATTCCCCGCCTCTGATTCCCCAGCTCTGATTCCCCGCCTCTGATTCCCCGCGTCTGATTCCCAGCCTCTGATTCCCCATGTCTGATTTCCTGCCTCTGATTCCCCGCCTCTGATTCGCCATCTCTGATTCATCCCCTCTGATTCCCCACCTCTGATTCCCCATATCTTATTCCCCACCTATGTTTCCCCGCCTCTGATTCCCCGCCTCTGATTCCCCATCTCTGATTCCCAGACTCTGATTCCCCACCTCTGATTCCCTATCTCTGATTCTGCTCATCCGATTCCCTGCCTCTGATTCCCCGCCTCTGATTCCCCACCTCTGATTCCCCACCTCTGATTCCCCATATCTGATTCCCCGCCTCTGTTTCCCCGCCTCTGATTCCCTGCCTCTGTTTCCTCATATCTGATTCCCCGCCTCTGATTCCCAAACACTGATTCCCCGCCTCTGATTCCCCAGCTCTGATTCACCACCTCTGATTCCCCGCGTGTGATTCCCCAGCTCTGATTCCCGGCCTCTTATTCCCCACCTCTGATTCCCGGCCTCTGATTCCCGGATTCTGATTCCCGAACTCTCATTCCCGGCCTCTGATTCCCCGCCTCTGATTCCCCGCCTCTGATTCCCTGCCTCTGATTCCCCATCTCTGATTCCGCACGTCTGATTCCCTGCCTCTGATTCCCCGCCTCTGATTCCCTGCCTCTGATTCCCTGCCTCTGATTCCCAACCTCTGATTCCCCATATCTGATTCCCCGCCTCTGTTTCCCCACCTCTGATTCCCCGCCTCTGTTTCCCCATATCTGATTTCCCCGCCTCTGATTCCCCAACTCTGATTCCCCACCTCTGATCCCCAGCTCTGATTCCTCGCCTCTGATTCCCCGTGTTTGATTCCCTGCCTCTGATTCCCTGCCTCTGATTCCCAACCTCTGATTCCCCACCTCTGATTCCCCTTATCTGATTCCCCGCCTCTGTTTCCCCGCCTCTGATTCCCCGCCTCTGTTTCCCCATATCTGATTCCCCGCCTTTGATTGGCCACCTCTGATTCCCCATATGTGATTCCCCGCCTCTGTTTCCCCGCATCTGATTCCCCGCCTCTGATTCCCCATATCTCATTCCCCGCCTCTGATTCCCCATATCTGATTCCCTGACTCTGATTCCCCACCTCTGATTCCCGGCCTCTTTTTCCCGGCATCTGATTCCCGGCATCTGATTCCCGGCCTCTGATTCCCGGCCTCTGATTCCCCGCTTCTGATTCTGATTCCCTGCCTCTGATTCCCCATCTCTGATTCTGCACATCTGATTCCCTGCCTCTGATTCCCCACTTCTGATTCCCCATATCTGATTCCCCGCCTCTGTTTCCCCGCCTCTGATTCACCGCCTCTGTTTCCCCATATCTAATTCACCGCCTCTTATTCCCCAACTCTGATTCCCCGCACTGATTCCCCAGCTCTGAATCCCCGCCTCAGATTCCCCGCATCTGATTCCATGCCTCTGAATCCCCAACTCTGATTCCCTGACTCTGATTCCCAACCTCTGATTCCCCTCCTCTGATTCCCCATATCTGATTCCCCGCCTCCGTTTCCCTGCCTCTGATTCCCCGCCTCTGTTTCCCCATATCTGATTCCCCGCCTCTGATTCCCCAACTCTGATTCCCCGCCTCTGATTCCCCAGCTCTGATTCCCCGCCTCTGATTCCCCGCGTCTGATTCCCAGCCTCTGATTCCCCATGTCTTATTCCCCGCCTCTGATTCGCCATCTCTGATTCATCGCCTCTGATTCCCCACCTCTGATTCCCCATATCTGATTCCCCACCTATGTTTCCCCGCCACTGATGCCCCGCCTCTGATTCCATGCCTCTGATTCCCAACCTCTGATTCCCCACCTCTGATTCCCCATATCTGATTCCCCGCCTCTGATCCCCTGCCTCTGTTTCCTCATATCTGATTCCCCGCCTCTGATTCCCCAACACTGATTCCCCGCCTCTGATTCCCCAGGTCTGATTCACCACCTCTGATTCCCCGTGTCTGATTCCCCGCCTCTGATTCCCCATCTCTGATTCCCTATCTCTGATTCCCCAATTCTGATTCCCCGCCTTTGATTCCCTGCCTCTGATTCCTAACCTCTGATTCCCCACCTCTGATTCCCCGCCTCTGTTTCCCCGCCTCTTATTCCCCGCCTCTGTTTCCCCATACCTGATTCCCGGCCTCTCATTCCCCAGCTCTGATTCCCCGCCTCTGATTCCCCATATCTGATTCCCCGTCGCTGATTCCCCAACTCTGATAGCCCGCCTCTGATTCCCCAGCTCTGATTCCCCGCCTCTGATTCCCCGCGTCTGAATCCCTGCCTCTGATTCCCCGCCTCTGATTCCCCATCTCTGATTCACCACCTCTGATTCCCCGCCTCTGATTCCCCATGTCTGATTCACCGCCTCTGTTTCCCCACCTCTGATTCCCCGCATCTGATTCCCCATATCTGATTCCCCGCCTCTGATTCCCTGCCTCTTATTCCCCGCCTCTGATTCCCCGCATCTGATTCCCAACCTCTGATTCCCCTCCTCTGATTCCCCATATCAGATTCCCTGCCTCCATTTCCCTGCCTCTGATTCCCCGCCTCTGATTCCCCAACTCTGATTCCCCGCCTGTGATTTGCCAGCTATGATTCCCCGCATCTGATTCCCCACGTCTGATTCCCTGCCAGTGATTCCCTGCATCTTATTCCCCGCCTCTGATTCCCCGCATCTGATTCCCTGCCTCTGAATCCCCACCTCTGATTCCCTGCCTCTGATTCCCAACCTCTGATTCCCCTCCTCTGATTCCCCATATCTGATTCCCCACCTCCATTTCCCTGCCTCTGATTCCCCGCCTCTGTTACCCAATATCTGATTCCCCGCCTCTGATTCCCCAACTCTGATTCTGCACATCTGATTCCCTGCCTCCTATTCCCCACCTCTAATTCCCGGCCTCTGATTCCCGGTCTCTGATTCCCCACCTCTGATTCCCCATATCTGATTACCGGACTCTGATTCCCCACCTCTGACTCCCGGCCTCTTATTCCCGGCATCTGATTCCCGGCCTCTGATTCCCAGCCTCTGATTCCCCGCTTCTGATTCTGATTCCCTGCCTCTGATTCCCCATCTCTGATTCCGCACATCTGATTCCCTGCCTCTGATTCCCCACTTCTGATTCCCCATATCTGATTCCCCGCCTCTGTTTCCCCGCCTCTGATTCCCCGCCTCTGTTTCCCCATATCTAATTCCTCGCATCTGATTCCCCAACTCTGATTCCCCGCACTGATTCCCCAGCTCTGAATCCCCGCCTCAGATTCCCCGCATCTGATTCCCTGCCTCTGAATCCCTTCCTCTGATTCCCTGCCTCTGATTCCCAACCTTTGATTCCCCTCCTCTGATTCCTCATATCTGATTCCCCGCCTCTGAATCCCCAACTCTGATTCCCCGCCTCTGATTCCCCAGCTCTGATTCCCTGCCTCTGATTCCCCGCGTCTGATTCCCAGCCTCTGATTCCCCATGTCTTATTCCACGCCTCTGATTCGCCATCTCTGATTCATCGCCTCTGATTCCCCACCTCTGATTCCCCATATCTGATTCCCCACCTATGTTTCCCCGCCTCTGATGCCCCACCTCTGATTCCATGCCTCTGATTCCCAACCTCTGATTCCCCACCTCTGATTCCCCATATCTGATTCCCCACCTCTGTTTCCCCGCCTCTGATTCCCTGCCTCTGTTTCCTCATATCTGATTCCCCGCCTCTGATTCCCTATCTCTGATTCCCCAATTATGATTCCCCGCCTTTGATTCCCTGCCTCTGATTCCCAACCTCTGATTCCCCACCTCTGATATCCCATATCTGATTCCCCGCCTCTGTTTCCCCGCCTCTTATTCCCCGCCTCTGTTTCCCCATATCTGATTCCCGGCCTCTCATTCCCCAGCTCTGATTCCCCGCCTCTGATTCCCCATATCTGATTCCCCGCCGCTGATTCCCCAACTCAGATAGCCCGCCTCTGATTCCCCAGCTCTGATTCCCCGCCTCTGATTCCCCGCGTCTGAATCCCTGCCTCTGATTCCCCGCCTCTGATTCCCCATCTCTGATTCACCACCTCTGATCCCCTGCCTCTGATTCCCCATGTCTGATTCACCGCCTCTGTTTCCCCACCTCTGATTCCCCGCCTCTGATTCCCCATATCTGATTCCCCGCCTCTGATTCCCCAACTCTGATTCGCCGCCTGTGATTCGCCAGCTATGATTCCCCGCATCTGATTCCCCACGTCTGATTCCCTGCCTGTGATTCCCTGCCTCTTATTCCCCGCCTCTGATTCCCCGCATCTGATTCCCTTCCTCTGAATCCCCACCTCTGATTCCCTGCCTCTGATTCCCAACCTCTTATTCCCCTCCTCTTATTCCCCATATCTGATTCCCCACCTCCATTTCCCTGCCTCTGATTCCCCGCCTCTGTTACCCAATATCTGATTCCCCGCCTCTGATTCCCCAACTCTGATTCTGCACATCTGATTCCCTGCCTCTTATTCCCCACCTCTAATTCCCGGCCTCTGATTCCCGGCCTCTGATTCCCCACCTCTGATTCTCCATATCTGATTCCCCGCCTCTGTTTCCCCGCCTCTGATTCCCCGCCTCTGTTTCCCCATATCTGATTCCCCGCCTCTGATTCCCCAACTCTGATTCCCCGCCTCTGATTCCCCAGCTCTGATTCACCACCTCTGATTCCCCGCGTCTGATTCCCCGCCTCTGATTCCCCATCTCTGATTCCCTATCTCTGATTCCCCAATTCTGATTCCCCGCCTTTGATTCCCTGCCTCTGATTCCCAACCTCTGATTCCCCACCTCTGATTCCCCATATCTGATTCCCCGCCTCTGTTTCCCCGCCTCTTATTCCCCGCCTCTGTTTCCCTATATCTGATTCCCGGCCTCTCATTCCCCAGCTCTGATTCCCCGCCTCTGATTCCCCATATCTGATTCCCCGCCGCTGATTCCCCAACTCTGATTCCCCAGCTCTGATTCCCCGCCTCTGATTCCCCGCGTCTGAATCCCTGCCTCTGATTCCCCGCCTCTGATTCCCCATCTCTGATTCACCACCTCTGATCCCCCGCCTCTGATTCCCCATGTCTGATTCACCGCCTCTGTTTCCCCACCTCTGATTCCCCGCCTCTGATTCCCCATATCTGATTCCCCGCCTCTGATTCCCCAACTCTGATTCCCCGCCTGTGATTCGCCAGCTATGATTCCCCGCCTCTGATTCCCAACGTCTGATTCCCTGCCTGTGATTCCCTGCCTCTTATTCCCCGCCTCTGATTCCCCGCATCTGATTCCCAACCTCTGATTCCCCTCCTCTGATTCCCCATATCTGATTCCCCGCCTCCATTTCCCTGCTTCTGATTCCCCGCCTCTGTTACCCCATATCTGATTCCCCGCCTCTGATTCCCCAACTCTGATTCTGCACATCTGATTCCCTGCCTCTTATACCCCACCTCTAATTCCCGGCCTCTGATTCCCGGCCTCTGATTCCCCACCTCTGATTCTCCATATCTGATTCCCCGCCTCTGTTTCCCCGCCTCTGATTCCCCGCCTCTGTTTCCCCATATCTGATTCCCCGCCTCTGATTCCCCAACTCTGATTCCCCGCGTCTGATTCCCCAGGTCTGATTCCCCGCCTCTGATTCCACGTGTTTGATTACCTGCCTCTGATTCCCCGCCTCTGCTTCCCCATCTCTGATTCACCGCCTTTGATTCGCCACCTCTGATTCCCCATATGTGATTCCCCGCCTCTGTTTCCCCGCCTCTGATTCCCCGCCTCTGATTCCCCATATCTCATTCCCCGCCTCTGATTCGCCGCATCTGATTCACTGCCTCTGAAACCCCACCTCTGATTCCCTGCCTCTGATTCCCCACCTCTGATTCCCGGCCTCTGATTCCCGGCCTCTGATTCCCGACCTCTCATTCCCGGCCTCTGATTCCCGGCCTCTGATTCCCCGCCTCTGATTCCCCGACTCTGATTCCCTGCCTCTGATTCCCCATCTCTGATTCTGCACATCTGATTCCCTGCCTCTTATTCCCCACCTCTGATTCCCGGCCTCTGATTCCCGGCCTCTGATTCCCGGCCTCTCATTCCCGGCCTCTCATTCCCGGCCTCTGATTCCCGGCCTCTGAATCCCCGCCTCTGAATCCCCAACTTCGATTCCCCGCCTCTGATTCCACGTGTTTGATTACCTGCCTCTGATTCCCCGCCTCTGCTTCCCCATCTCTGATTCACCGCCTTTGATTCACCACCTCTGATTCCCCATATGTGATTCCCCGCCTCTGTTTCCCCGCCTCTGATTCCCCGCCTCTGATTCCCCATATCTCATTCCCCGCCTCTGATTCCCCGCATCTGATTCCCTGCCTCTGAATCCCCACCTCTGATTCCCTGCCTCTGATTCCCAACCTCTGATTCCCCTCCTCTGATTCCCCATATCTGATTCCCCGCCTCCGTTTCCCTGCCTCTGATTGCCCGCCTCTGTTTCCCCATATCTGATTCCCCACCTCTGATTCCCCAACTCTGATTCCCCGCCTCTGATTCCCCAGCTCTGATTCCCCGCCTCTGATTCCCCGCGTCTGATTCCCAGCCTCTGATTCCCCATGTCTGATTTCCTGCCTCTGATTCCCCGCCTCTGATTCGCCATCTCTGATTCATCCCCTCTGATTCCCCACCTTTGATTCCCCATATCTTATTCCCCACCTATGTTTCCCCGCCTCTGATTCCCCGCCTCTGATTCCCCATCTCTGATTCCCAGACTCTGATTCCCCACCTCTGATTCCCTATCTCTGATTCTCCTCATCCGATTCCCTGCCTCTGATTCCCCGCCTCTGATTCCCCACCTCTGATTCACCACCTCTGATTCCCCGCGTCTGATTCCCCGCTTCTGATTCCCGGCCTCTTATTCCCCACCTCTGATTCCCGGCCTCTGATTCCCGAACTCTCATTCCCGGCCCTGATTCCCGGCCTCTGATTCCCCGCCTCTGATTCCCCACCTCTGATTCCCTGCCTCTGATTCCCCATCTCTGATTCCCCACCTCTGATTCCCCATATCTGATTCCCCGCCTCTGATTCCCCACCTCTGATTCCCTGCCTCTGATTCCCAACCTCTGATTCCCCACCTCTGATTCCCCATATCTGATTCCCCGCCTCTGTTTCCCCGCCTCTGATTCCCCGCCTCTGTTTCCCCATATCTGATTCCCTGCCTCTGATTCCCTGCCTCTGATTCCCAACCTCTGATTCCCCACCTCTGATTCCCCATATCTGATTCCCCGCCTCTGTTTCCCCGCCTCTGATTCCCCGCCTCTGTTTCCCCATATCTGATTCCCCGCCTCTGATTCCCCAACTCTGATTCCCCACCTCTGATCCCCAGCTCTGATTCCCCGCCTCTGATTCCCCGTGTTTGATTCCCTGCCTCTGATTCCCTGCCTCTGATTCCCAACCTCTGATTCCCCACCTCTGATTCCCCATATCTGATTCCCCGCCTCTGTTTCCCCGCCTCTGATTCCCCGCCTCTGTTTCCCCATATCTGATTCCCCGCCTTTGATTGGCCACCTCTGATTCCCCATATGTGATTCCCCGCCTCTGTTTCCCCGCATCTGATTCCCCGCCTCTGATTCCCCATATCTCATTCCCCGCCTCTGATTCCCCATATCTGATTCCCTGACTCTGATTCCCCACCTCTGATTCCCGGCCTCTTTTTCCCGGCATCTGATACCCGGCATCTGATTCCCGGCCTCTGATTCCCGGCCTCTGATTCCCCGCTTCTGATTCTGATTCCCTGCCTCTGATTCCCCATCTCTGATTCCGCACATCTGATTCCCTGCCTCTGATTCCCCACTTCTGATTCCCCATATCTGATTCCCCGCCTCTGTTTCCCCGCCTCTGATTCACCGCCTCTGTTTCCCCATATATAATTCCCCGCCTCTGATTCCCCAACTCTGATTCCCCGCACTGATTCCCCAGCTCTGAATCCCCGCCTCAGATTCCCCGCATCTGATTCCCTGCCTCTGAATCCCCACCTCTGATTCACTGCCTCTGATTCCCAACCTCTGATTCCCCTCCTCTGATTCCCCATATCTGATTCCCAGCCTCTGATTCCCCATGTCTTATTCCCCGCCTCTGATTCGCCATCTCTGATTCATCGCCTCTGATTCCCCACCTCTGATTCCCCATATCTGATTCCCCACCTATGTTTCCCCGCCTCTGATGCCCCGCCTCTGATTCCATGCCTCTGATTCCCAACCTCTGATTCCCCACCTCTGATTCCCCAACTCTGATTCCACGCCTGTGATTCGCCAGCTATGATTCCCCGCATCTGATTCCCCACGTCTGATTCCCTGCCTGTGATTCCCTGCCTCTTATTCCCCGCCTCTGATTCCCCGCATCTGATTCCCTGCCTCTGAATCCCCACCTCTGATTCCCTGCCTCTGATTCCCAACCTCTGATTCCCCTCCTCTGATTCCCCTCCTCTGATTCCCCATATCTGATTCCCCACCTCCATTTCCCTTCCTCTGATTCCCCGCCTCTGTTACCCAATATCTGATTCCCCGCCTCTGATTCCCCAACTCTGATTCTGCACATCTGATTCCCTGCCTCTTATTCCCCACCTCTAATTCCCGGCCTCTGATTCCCGGTCTCGAATTCCCCACCTCTGATTCCCCATATCTGATTCCCCACCTCTGATTCCCCACCTCTGATTCCCGGCCTCTTTTTCTTGGCATCTGATTCCCGGCATCTGATTCCCGGCCTCTGATTCCCAGCCTCTGATTCCCCGCTTCTGATTCTGATTCCCTGCCTCTGATTCCCCATCTCTGATTCCGCACATCTGATTCCCTGCCTCTGATTCCCCACTTCTGATTCCCCATATCTGATTCCCCGCCTCTGTTTCCCCGCCTCTGATTCCCCGCCTCTGTTTCCCCATATCTAATTCCTCGCATCTGATTCCCCAACTCTGATTCCCCGCACTGATTCCCCAGCTCTGAATCCCCGCCTCAGATTCCCCGCATCTGATTCCCTGCCTCTGAATCCCCACCTCTGATTCCCTGCCTCTGATTCCCAACCTTTGAATCCCCTCCTCTGATTCCCCATATCTGATTACCCGCCTCCGTTTCCCTGCCTCTGATTCCCCGCCTCTGTTTCCCCATATCTGATTCCCCGCCTCTGATTCCCCAACTCTGATTCCCCGCCTCTGATTTCCCAGCTCTGATTCCCCGCCTCTGATTCCCCGCGTCTGATTCCCAGCCTCTGATTCCCCATGTCTTATTCCCCGCCTCTGATACGCCATCTCTGATTCATCGCCTCTGATTCCCCACCTCTGATTCCCCATATCTGATTCCCCACCTATGTTTCCCCGCCTCTGATGCCCCACCTCTGATTCCATGCCTCTGATTCCCAACCTCTGATTCCCCACCTCTGATTCCCCATATCTGATTCCCCGCCTCTGTTTCCCCGCCTCTGATTCCCTGCCTCTGTTTCCTCATATCTGATTCCCCGCCTCTGATTCCCCAACACTGATTCCCCGCCTCTGATTCCCCAGGTCTGATTCACCACCTCTGATTCCCCGCGTCTGATTCCCCGCCTCTGATTCCCCATCTCTGATTCCCTATCTCTGATTCCCCAATTCTGATTCCCCGCCTTTGATTCCCTGCCTCTGATTCCCAACCTCTGATTCCCCACCTCTGATATCCCATATCTGATTCCCCTCCTCTGTTTCCCCGCCTCTTATTCCCCGCCTCTGTTTCCCCATATCTGATTCCCGGCCTCTCATTCCCCAGCTCTGATTCCCCGCCTCTGATTCCCCATATCTGATTCCCCGCCGCTGATTCCCCAACTCAGATAGCCCGCCTCTGATTCCCCAGCTCTGATTCCCCGCCTCTGATTCCCCGCGTCTGAATACCTGCCTCTGATTCCCCGCCTCTGATTCCCCATCTCTGATTCACCACCTCTGATCCCCCGCCTCTGATTCCCCATGTCTGATTCACCGCCTCTGTTTCCCCACCTCTGATTCCCCGCCTCTGATTCCCCATATCTGATTCCCCGCCTCTGATTCCCCAACTCTGATTCGCCGCCTGTGATTCGCCAGCTATGATTCCCCGCATCTGATTCCCCACGTCTGATTCCCTGCCTGTGATTCCCTGCCTCTTATTCCCCGCCACTGATTCCCCGCATCTGATTCCCTGCCTCTGAATCCCCACCTCTGATTCCCTGCCTCTGATTCCCAACCTCTTATTCCCCTCCTCTGATTCCCCATATCTGATTCCCCACCTCCATTTCCCTGCCTCTGATTCCCCGCCTCTGTTACCCAATATCTGATTCCCCGCCTCTGATTCCCCAACTCTGATTCTGCACATCTGATTCCCTGCCTCTTATTCCCCACCTCTAATTCCCGGCCTCTGATTCCCGGCCTCTGATTCCCCACATCTGATTCTCCATATCTGATTCCCCGCCTCTGTTTCCCCACCTCTGATTCCCCGCCTCTGTTTCCCCATATCTGATTCCCCGCCTCTGATTCCCCAACTCTGATTCCCCGCCTCTGATTCCCCAGGTCTGATTCCCCGCCTCTGATTCCACGTGTTTGATTACCTGCCTCTGATTCCCCGCCTCTGCTTCCCCATCTCTGATTCCCCGCCTTTGATTGGCCACCTCTGATTCCCCATATGTGATTCCCCGCCTCTGTTTCCCCGCATCTGATTCCCCGCCTCTGATTCCCCATATCTCATTCCCCGCCTCTGATTCCCCATATCTGATTCCCTGACTCTGATTCCCCACCTCTGATTCCCGGCCTCTTTTTCTTGGCATCTGATTCCCGGCATCTGATTCCCGGCCTCTGATTCCCGGCCTCTGATTCCCCGCTTCTGATTCTGATTCCCTGCCTCTGATTCCCCATCTCTGATTCCGCACATCTGATTCCCTGCCTCTGATTCCCCACTTCTGATTCCCCATATCTGATTCCCTGCCTCTGTTTCCCCGCCTCTGATTCACCGCCTCTGTTTCCCCATATCTAATTCCCCGCCTCTGATTCCCCAACTCTGATTCCCCGCACTGATTCCCCAGCTCTGAATCCCCGCCTCAGATTCCCCGCATCTGATTCCCTGCCTCTGAATCCCCACCTCTGATTCCCTGCCTCTGATTCCCAACCTCTGATTCCCCTCCTCTGATTCCCCATATCTGATTCCCCGCCTCCGTTTCCCTGCCTCTGATTCCCCGCCTCTATTTCCCCATATCTGATTCCCCGCCTCTGATTCCCCAACTCTGATTCCCCGCCTCTGATTCCCCAGCTCTGATTCCCCGCCTCTGATTCCCCGCGTCTGATTCCCAGCCTCTGATTCCCCGTCTTATTCCCCGCCTCTGATTCGCCATCTCTGATTCATCGCCTCTGATTCCCCACCTCTGATTCCCCATATCTGATTCCCCACCTATGTTTCCCCGCCTCTGATGCCCCGCCTCTGATTCCATGCCTCTGATTCCCAACCTCTGATTCCCCACCTCTGATTCCCCAACTCTGATTCCACGCCTGTGATTCGCCAGCTATGATTCCCCGCATCTGATTCCCCACGTCTGATTCCCTGCCTGTGATTCCCTGCCTCTTATTCCCCGCCTCTGATTCCCCGCATCTGATTCCCTGCCTCTGAATCCCCACCTCTGATTCCCTGCCTCTGATTCCCAACCTCTGATTCCCCTCCTCTGATTCCCCTCCTCTGATTCCCCATATCTGATTCCCCACCTCCATTTCCCTGCCTCTGATTCCCCGCCTCTGTTACCCAATATCTGATTCCCCGCCTCTGTTTCCCCAACTCTGATTCTGCACATCTGATTCCCTGCCTCTTATTCCCCACCTCTAATTCCCGGCCTCTGATTCCCTGCCTCTGATTCCCCACTTCTGATTCCCCATATCTGATTCCCCGCCTCTGTTTCCCCGCCTCTGATTCCCCGCCTCTGTTTCCCCATATCTAATTCCTCGCATCTGATTCCCCAACTCTGATTCCCCGCACTGATTCCCCAGCTCTGAATCCCCGCCTCAGATTCCCCGCATCTGATTCCCTGCCTCTGAATACCCACCTCTGATTCCCTGCCTCTGATTCCCAACCTCTGATTCCCCTCCTCTGATTCCCCATATCTGATTCCCCGCCTCCGTTTCCCTGCCTCTGATTCCCCGCCTCTGTTTCCCCATATCTGATTCCCCGCCTCTGATTCACCGCCTCTGATTCCCCGCGTCTGATTCCCTACCTCTGATGCCCCGCCTCTGATTCCCCGCGTCTGATTCCCAGCCTCTGATTCCCCATGTCTTATTCCCCGCCTCTGATTCGCCATCTCTGATTCATCGCCTCTGATTCCCCACCTCTGATTCCCCATATCTGATTCCCCACCTATGTTTCCCCGCCTCTGATGCCCCACCTCTGATTCCATGCCTCTGATTCCCAACCTCTGATTCCCCACCTCTGATTCCCCATATCTGATTCCCCGCCTCTGTTTCCCCGCCTCTGATTCCCTGCCTCTGTTTCCTCATATCTGATTCCCCGCCTCTGATTCCCCAACACTGATTCCCCGCCTCTGATTCCCCAGGTCTGATTCACCACATCTGATTCCCCGCGTCTGATTCCCCGCCTCTGATTCCCCATCTCTGATTCCCTATCTCTGATTCCCCAATTCTGATTCCCCGCCTTTGATTCCCTGCCTCTGATTCCCAACCTCTGATTCCCCACCTCTGATTCCCCATATCTGATTCCCGGCCTCTCATTCCCCACCTCTGATTCCCGGCCTCTGATTCCCGAACTCTCATTCCCGGCCCTGATTCCCGGCCTCTGATTCCCCGCCTCTGATTCCCCACCTCTGATTCCCTGCCTCTGATTCCCCATCTCTGATTCCCCACCTCTGATTCCCCATCTCTGATTCCCCACCTCTGATTCCCCATATCTGATTCCCCGCCTCTGATTCCCCACCTCTGATTCCCTGCCTCTGATTCCCAACCTCTGATTCCCCACCTCTGATTCCCCATATCTTATTCCCCGCCTCTGTTTCCCCGCCTCTGATTCCCCGCCTCTGTTTCCCCATATCTGATTCCCTGCCTCTGATTCCCTGCCTCTGATTCCCAACCTCTGATTCCCCACCTCTGATTCCCCATATCTGATTCCCCGCCTCTGTTTCCCCGCCTCTGATTCCCCGCCTCTGTTTCCCCATATCTGATTCCCCGCCTCTGATTCCCCAACTCTGATTCCCCACCTCTGATCCCCAGCTCTGATTCCCCGCCTCTGATTCCCCGTGTTTGATTCCCTGCCTCTGATTCCCTGCCTCTGATTCCCAACCTCTGATTCCCCACCTCTGATTCCCCATATCTGATTCCCCGCCTCTGTTTCCCCGCCTCTGATTCCCCGCCTCTGTTTCCCCATATCTGATTCCCCGCCTTTGATTGGCCACCTCTGATTCCCCATATGTGATTCCCCGCCTCTGTTTCCCCGCATCTGATTCCCCGCCTCTGATTCCCCATATCTCATTCCCCGCCTCTGATTCCCCATATCTGATTCCCTGACTCTGATTCCCCACCTCTGATTCCCGGCCTCTTTTTCCCGGCATCTGATACCCGGCATCTGATTCCCGGCCTCTGATTCCCGGCCTCTGATTCCCCGCTTCTGATTCTGATTCCCTGCCTCTGATTCCCCATCTCTGATTCCGCACATCTGATTCCCTGCCTCTGATTCCCCACTTCTGATTCCCCATATCTGATTCCCCGCCTCTGTTTCCCCGCCTCTGATTCACCGCCTCTGTTTCCCCATATATAATTCCCCGCCTCTGATTCCCCAACTCTGATTCCCCGCACTGATTCCCCAGCTCTGAATCCCCGCCTCAGATTCCCCGCATCTGATTCCCTGCCTCTGAATCCCCACCTCTGATTCACTGCCTCTGATTCCCAACCTCTGATTCCCCTCCTCTGATTCCCCATATCTGATTCCCAGCCTCTGATTCCCCATGTCTTATTCCCCGCCTCTGATTCGCCATCTCTGATTCATCGCCTCTGATTCCCCACCTCTGATTCCCCATATCTGATTCCCCACCTATGTTTCCCCGCCTCTGATGCCCCGCCTCTGATTCCATGCCTCTGATTCCCAACCTCTGATTCCCCACCTCTGATTCCCCAACTCTGATTCCACGCCTGTGATTCGCCAGCTATGATTCCCCGCATCTGATTCCCCACGTCTGATTCCCTGCCTGTGATTCCCTGCCTCTTATTCCCCGCCTCTGATTCCCCGCATCTGATTCCCTGCCTCTGAATCCCCACCTCTGATTCCCTGCCTCTGATTCCCAACCTCTGATTCCCCTCCTCTGATTCCCCTCCTCTGATTCCCCATATCTGATTCCCCACCTCCATTTCCCTTCCTCTGATTCCCCGCCTCTGTTACCCAATATCTGATTCCCCGCCTCTGATTCCCCAACTCTGATTCTGCACATCTGATTCCCTGCCTCTTATTCCCCACCTCTAATTCCCGGCCTCTGATTCCCGGTCTCGAATTCCCCACCTCTGATTCCCCATATCTGATTCCCCACCTCTGATTCCCCACCTCTGATTCCCGGCCTCTTTTTCTTGGCATCTGATTCCCGGCATCTGATTCCCGGCCTCTGATTCCCAGCCTCTGATTCCCCGCTTCTGATTCTGATTCCCTGCCTCTGATTCCCCATCTCTGATTCCGCACATCTGATTCCCTGCCTCTGATTCCCCACTTCTGATTCCCCATATCTGATTCCCCGCCTCTGTTTCCCCGCCTCTGATTCCCCGCCTCTGTTTCCCCATATCTAATTCCTCGCATCTGATTCCCCAACTCTGATTCCCCGCACTGATTCCCCAGCTCTGAATCCCCGCCTCAGATTCCCCGCATCTGATTCCCTGCCTCTGAATCCCCACCTCTGATTCCCTGCCTCTGATTCCCAACCTTTGATTCCCCTCCTCTGATTCCCCATATCTGATTACCCGCCTCCGTTTCCCTGCCTCTGATTCCCCGCCTCTGTTTCCCCATATCTGATTCCCCGCCTCTGATTCCCCAACTCTGATTCCCCGCCTCTGATTTCCCAGCTCTGATTCCCCGCCTCTGATTCCCCGCGTCTGATTCCCAGCCTCTGATTCCCCATGTCTTATTCCCCGCCTCTGATACGCCATCTCTGATTCATCGCCTCTGATTCCCCACCTCTGATTCCCCATATCTGATTCCCCACCTATGTTTCCCCGCCTCTGATGCCCCACCTCTGATTCCATGCCTCTGATTCCCAACCTCTGATTCCCCACCTCTGATTCCCCATATCTGATTCCCCGCCTCTGTTTCCCCGCCTCTGATTCCCTGCCTCTGTTTCCTCATATCTGATTCCCCGCCTCTGATTCCCCAACACTGATTCCCCGCCTCTGATTCCCCAGGTCTGATTCACCACCTCTGATTCCCCGCGTCTGATTCCCCGCCTCTGATTCCCCATCTCTGATTCCCTATCTCTGATTCCCCAATTCTGATTCCCCGCCTTTGATTCCCTGCCTCTGATTCCCAACCTCTGATTCCCCACCTCTGATATCCCATATCTGATTCCCCTCCTCTGTTTCCCCGCCTCTTATTCCCCGCCTCTGTTTCCCCATATCTGATTCCCGGCCTCTCATTCCCCAGCTCTGATTCCCCGCCTCTGATTCCCCATATCTGATTCCCCGCCGCTGATTCCCCAACTCAGATAGCCCGCCTCTGATTCCCCAGCTCTGATTCCCCGCCTCTGATTCCCCGCGTCTGAATACCTGCCTCTGATTCCCCGCCTCTGATTCCCCATCTCTGATTCACCACCTCTGATCCCCCGCCTCTGATTCCCCATGTCTGATTCACCGCCTCTGTTTCCCCACCTCTGATTCCCCGCCTCTGATTCCCCATATCTGATTCCCCGCCTCTGATTCCCCAACTCTGATTCGCCGCCTGTGATTCGCCAGCTATGATTCCCCGCATCTGATTCCCCACGTCTGATTCCCTGCCTGTGATTCCCTGCCTCTTATTCCCCGCCACTGATTCCCCGCATCTGATTCCCTGCCTCTGAATCCCCACCTCTGATTCCCTGCCTCTGATTCCCAACCTCTTATTCCCCTCCTCTGATTCCCCATATCTGATTCCCCACCTCCATTTCCCTGCCTCTGATTCCCCGCCTCTGTTACCCAATATCTGATTCCCCGCCTCTGATTCCCCAACTCTGATTCTGCACATCTGATTCCCTGCCTCTTATTCCCCACCTCTAATTCCCGGCCTCTGATTCCCGGCCTCTGATTCCCCACATCTGATTCTCCATATCTGATTCCCCGCCTCTGTTTCCCCACCTCTGATTCCCCGCCTCTGTTTCCCCATATCTGATTCCCCGCCTCTGATTCCCCAACTCTGATTCCCCGCCTCTGATTCCCCAGGTCTGATTCCCCGCCTCTGATTCCACGTGTTTGATTACCTGCCTCTGATTCCCCGCCTCTGCTTCCCCATCTCTGATTCCCCGCCTTTGATTGGCCACCTCTGATTCCCCATATGTGATTCCCCGCCTCTGTTTCCCCGCATCTGATTCCCCGCCTCTGATTCCCCATATCTCATTCCCCGCCTCTGATTCCCCATATCTGATTCCCTGACTCTGATTCCCCACCTCTGATTCCCGGCCTCTTTTTCTTGGCATCTGATTCCCGGCATCTGATTCCCGGCCTCTGATTCCCGGCCTCTGATTCCCCGCTTCTGATTCTGATTCCCTGCCTCTGATTCCCCATCTCTGATTCCGCACATCTGATTCCCTGCCTCTGATTCCCCACTTCTGATTCCCCATATCTGATTCCCTGCCTCTGTTTCCCCGCCTCTGATTCACCGCCTCTGTTTCCCCATATCTAATTCCCCGCCTCTGATTCCCCAACTCTGATTCCCCGCACTGATTCCCCAGCTCTGAATCCCCGCCTCAGATTCCCCGCATCTGATTCCCTGCCTCTGAATCCCCACCTCTGATTCCCTGCCTCTGATTCCCAACCTCTGATTCCCCTCCTCTGATTCCCCATATCTGATTCCCCGCCTCCGTTTCCCTGCCTCTGATTCCCCGCCTCTATTTCCCCATATCTGATTCCCCGCCTCTGATTCCCCAACTCTGATTCCCCGCCTCTGATTCCCCAGCTCTGATTCCCCGCCTCTGATTCCCCGCGTCTGATTCCCAGCCTCTGATTCCCCGTCTTATTCCCCGCCTCTGATTCGCCATCTCTGATTCATCGCCTCTGATTCCCCACCTCTGATTCCCCATATCTGATTCCCCACCTATGTTTCCCCGCCTCTGATGCCCCGCCTCTGATTCCATGCCTCTGATTCCCAACCTCTGATTCCCCACCTCAGATTCCCCAACTCTGATTCCACGCCTGTGATTCGCCAGCTATGATTCCCCGCATCTGATTCCCCACGTCTGATTCCCTGCCTGTGATTCCCTGCCTCTTATTCCCCGCCTCTGATTCCCCGCATCTGATTCCCTGCCTCTGAATCCCCACCTCTGATTCCCTGCCTCTGATTCCCAACCTCTGATTCCCCTCCTCTGATTCCCCTCCTCTGATTCCCCATATCTGATTCCCCACCTCCATTTCCCTGCCTCTGATTCCCCGCCTCTGTTACCCAATATCTGATTCCCCGCCTCTGTTTCCCCAACTCTGATTCTGCACATCTGATTCCCTGCCTCTTATTCCCCACCTCTAATTCCCGGCCTCTGATTCCCTGCCTCTGATTCCCCACTTCTGATTCCCCATATCTGATTCCCCGCCTCTGTTTCCCCGCCTCTGATTCCCCGCCTCTGTTTCCCCATATCTAATTCCTCGCATCTGATTCCCCAACTCTGATTCCCCGCACTGAATCCCCAGCTCTGAATCCCCGCCTCAGATTCCCCGCATCTGATTCCCTGCCTCTGAATACCCACCTCTGATTCCCTGCCTCTGATTCCCAACCTCTGATTCCCCTCCTCTGATTCCCCATATCTGATTCCCCGCCTCCGTTTCCCTGCCTCTGATTCCCCGCCTCTGTTTCCCCATATCTGATTCCCCGCCTCTGATTCACCGCCTCTGATTCCCCGCGTCTGATTCCCTACCTCTGATGCCCCGCCTCTGATTCCCCGCGTCTGATTCCCAGCCTCTGATTCCCCATGTCTTATTCCCCGCCTCTGATTCGCCATCTCTGATTCATCGCCTCTGATTCCCCACCTCTGATTCCCCATATCTGATTCCCCACCTATGTTTCCCCGCCTCTGATGCCCCACCTCTGATTCCATGCCTCTGATTCCCAACCTCTGATTCCCCACCTCTGATTCCCCATATCTGATTCCCCGCCTCTGTTTCCCCGCCTCTGATTCCCTGCCTCTGTTTCCTCATATCTGATTCCCCGCCTCTGATTCCCCAACACTGATTCCCCGCCTCTGATTCCCCAGGTCTGATTCACCACATCTGATTCCCCGCGTCTGATTCCCCGCCTCTGATTCCCCATCTCTGATTCCCTATCTCTGATTCCCCAATTCTGATTCCCCGCCTTTGATTCCCTGCCTCTGATTCCCAACCTCTGATTCCCCACCTCTGATTCCCCATATCTGATTCCCGGCCTCTCATTCCCCAGCTCTGATTCCCCGCCTCTGATTCCCCATATCTGATTCCCCGCCGCTGATTCCCCAACTCAGATAGCCCGCCTCTGATTCCCCAGCTCTGATTCCCCGCCTCTGATTCCCCGCGTCTGAATACCTGCCTCTGATTCCCCGCCTCTGATTCCCCATCTCTGATTCACCACCTCTGATCCCCCGCCTCTGATTCCCCATGTCTGATTCACCGCCTCTGTTTCCCCACCTCTGATTCCCCGCCTCTGATTCCCCATATCTGATTCTCCGCCTCTGATTCCCCAACTCTGATTCGCCGCCTGTGATTCGCCAGCTATGATTCCCCGCATCTGATTCCCCACGTCTGATTCCCTGCCTGTGATTCCCTGCCTCTTATTCCCCGCCACTGATTCCCCGCATCTGATTCCCTGCCTCTGAATCCCCACCTCTGATTCCCTGCCTCTTATTCCCAACCTCTTATTCCCCTCCTCTGATTCCCCATATCTGATTCCCCACCTCCATTTCCCTGCCTCTGATTCCCCGCCTCTGTTACCCAATATCTGATTCCCCGCCTCTGATTCCCCAACTCTGATTCTGCACATCTGATTCCCTGCCTCTTATTACCCACCTCTAATTCCCGGCCTCTGATTCCCGGCCTCTGATTCCCCACATCTGATTCTACATATCTGATTCCCCGCCTCTGTTTCCCCACCTCTGATTCCCCGCCTCTGTTTCCCCATATCTGATTCCCCGCCTCTGATTCCCCAACTCTGATTCCCCGCCTCTGATTCCCCAGGTCTGATTCCCCGCCTCTGATTCCACGTGTTTGATTACCTGCCTCTGATTCCCCGCCTCTGCTTCCCCATCTCTGATTCACCGCCTTTGATTCGCCACCTCTGATTCCCCATATGTGATTCCCCTCCTCTGTTTCCCCGCCTCTGATTCCCCGCCTCTGATTCCCCATATCTCATTCCCCGCCTCTGATTCCCCGCATCTGATTCCCTGCCTCTGAATCCCCACCTCTGATTCCCTGCCTCTGATTCCCAACCTCTGAATCCCCTCCTCTGATTCCCCATATCTGATTCCCCGCCTCCATTTCCCTGCCTCTGATTAACCGCCTCTGTTTCCCCATATCTGATTCCCCGCCTCTGATTCCCCAACTCTGATTCCCCGCCTCTGATTCCCCAGCTCTGATTCCCCGCCTCTGATTCCCGGCGTCTGAATCCCTGCCTCTGATTCCCCGCCTCTGATTCCCCATCTCTGATTCACCACCTCTGATCCCCCGCCTCTGATTCCCCATGTCTGATTCACCGCCTCTGTTTCCCCACCTCTGATTCCCCGCCTCTGATTCCCCATATCTGATTCCCCGCCTCTGATTCCCCAACTCTGATTCCCCGCCTGTGATTCGCCAGCTATGATTCCCCGCCTCTGATTCCCAACGTCTGATTCCCTGCCTGTGATTCCCTGCCTCTTATTCCCCGCCTCTGATTCCCCGCATCTGATTCCCAACCTCTGATTCCCCTCCTCTGATTCCCCATATCTGATTCCCCGCCTCCATTTCCCTGCCTCTGATTCCCCGCCTCTGTTACCCCATATCTGATTCCCCGCCTCTGATTCCCCAACTCTGATTCTGCACATCTGATTCCCTGCCTCTTATTCCCCACCTCTAATTCCCGGCCTCTGATTCCCGGCCTCTGATTCCCCACCTCTGATTCTCCATATCTGATTCCCCGCCTCTGTTTCCCCGCCTCTGATTCCCCGCCTCTGTTTCCCCATATCTGATTCCCCGCCTCTGATTCCCCAACTCTGATTCCCCGCCTCTGATTCCCCAGGTCTGATTCCCCGCCTCTGATTCCACGTGTTTGATTACCTGCCTCTGATTCCCCGCCTCTGCTTCCCCATCTCTGATTCACCGCCTTTGATTCGCCACCTCTGATTCCCCATATGTGATTCCCCGCCTCTGTTTCCCCGCCTCTGATTCCCCGCCTCTGATTCACCATATCTCATTCCCCGCCTCTGATTCGCCGCATCTGATTCCCTGCCTCTGAATCCCCACCTCTGATTCCCTGCCTCTGATTCCCCACCTCTGATACCCGGCCTCTGAATCCCGGCCTCTGATTCCCGACCTCTCATTCCCGGCCTCTGATTCCCGGCCTCTGATTCCCCGCCTCTGAATCCCCGACTCTGATTCCCTGCCTCTGATTCCCCATCTCTGATTCTGCACATCTGATTCCCTGCCTCTTATTCCCCACCTCTGATTCCCGGCCTCTGATTCCCGGCCTCTGATTCCCGGCCTCTCATTCCCGGCCTCTCATTCCCGGCCTCTGATTCCCGGCCTCTAATTCCCCGCCTCTGATTCCCCGCCTCTGTTTCCCTGCCTCTGATTCCCCATCTCTGATTCCGCACATCTGATTCCCTGCCTCTGATTCCCTGCCTCTGACTCCCTGCCTCTGATTCCCTGCCTCTGAATCCCAACCTCTGATTCCCCACCTCTGATTCCCCATATCTGATTCCCCGCCTCTGTTTCCCCGCCTCTCATTTCCCGCCTCTGTTTCCCCATATCTGATTCCCCGCCTCTGATTCCCCAACTTTGATTCCCCGCCTCTGATTCCACGTGTTTGATTACCTGCCTCTGATTCCCCGCCTCTGCTTCCCCATCTCTGATTCACCGCCTTTGATTCGCCACCTCTGATTCCCCATATGTGATTCCCCGCCTCTGTTTCCCCGCCTCTGATTCCCCGCCTCTGATTCCCCATATCTCATTCCCCGCCTCTGATTCCCCGCATCTGATTCCCAACCTCTGATTCCCCTCCTCTGATTCCCCATATCTGATTCCCCGCCTCCGTTTCCCTGCCTCTGATTGCCCGCCTCTGTTTCCCCATATCTGATTCCCCACCTCTGATTCCCCAAGTCTGATTCCCCGCCTCTGATTCCCCAGCTCTGATTCCCCGCCTCTGATTCCCCGCGTCTGATTCCCAGCCTCTGATTCCCCATGTCTGATTTCCTGCCTCTGATTCCCCGCCTCTGATTCCCTGCCTCTGATTCCCAACCTCTGATTCCCCTCCTCTGATTCCCCATATCTGATTCCCCGCCTCCGTTTCCCTGCCTCTGATTGCCCGCCTCTGTTTCCCCATATCTGATTCCCCACCTCTGATTCCCCAAGTCTGATTCCCCGCCTCTGATTCCCCAGCTCTGATTCCCTGCCTCTGATTCCCCGCGTCTGATTCCCAGCCTCTGATTCCCCATGTCTGATTTCCTGCCTCTGATTCCCCGCCTCTGATTCGCCATCTCTGATTCATCCCCTCTGATTCCCCACCTCTGATTCCCCATATCTTATTCCCCACCTATGTTTCCCCGCCTCTGATTCCCCGCCTCTGATTCCCCATCTCTGATTCCCAGACTCTGATTCCCCACCTCTGATTCCCTATCTCTGATTCTGCTCATCCGATTCCCTGTCTCTGATTCCCCGCCTCTGATTCCCCACCTCTGATTCCCCACCTCTGATTCCCCATATCTGATTCCCCGCCTCTGTTTCCCCGCCTCTGATTCCCTGCCTCTGTTTCCTCATATCTGATTCCCCGCCTCTGAATCCCCAACACTGATTCCCCGCCTCTGATTCCCCAGCTCTGATTCACCACCTCTGATTCCCCGCGTCTGATTCCCCGCTTCTGATTCCCGAACTCTCATTCCCGGCCTCTGATTCCCGGCCTCTGATTCCCCGCCTCTGATTCCTCGCCTCTGATTCCCTGCCTCTGATTCCCCATCTCTGATTCCGCACATCTGATTCCTTGCCTCTGATTCCCCGCCTCTGATTCCCTGCCTCTGATTCCCTGCCTCTGATTCCCAACCTCTGATTCCCCACCTCTGATTCCCCATATCTGATTCCCCGCCTCTGTTTCCCCGCCTCTGATTCCCCGCCTCTGTTTCCCCATATCTGATTCCCCGCCTCTGATTCCCCAACTCTGATTCCCCACCTCTGATCCCCAGCTCTGATTCCCCGCCTCTGATTCCCCGTGTTTGATTCCCTGCCTCTGATTCCCTGCCTCTGATTCCCAACCTCTGATTCCCCACCTCTGATTCCCCATATCTGATTCCCCGCCTCTGTTTCCCCGCCTCTGATTCCCCACCTCTGTTTCCCCATATCTGATTCCCCGCCTTTGATTGGCCACCTCTGATTCCCCATATGTGATTCCCCGCCTCTGTTTCCCCGCATCTGATTCCCCGCCTCTGATTCCCCATATCTCATTCCCCGCCTCTGATTCCCCATATCTGATTCCCTGACTCTGATTCCCCACCTCTGATTCCCGGCCTCTTTTTCCCGGCATCTGATTCCCGGCATCTGATTCCCGGCCTCTGATTCCCGGCCTCTGATTCCTCGCTTCTGATTCTGATTCCCTGCCTCTGATTCCCCATCTCTGATTACGCACATCTGATTCCCTGCCTCTGATTCCCCACTTCTGATTCCCCATATCTGATTCCCCACCTCTGTTTCCCCGCCTCTGATTCACCGCCTCTGTTTCCCCATATCTAATTCCCCGCCTCTGATTCCCCAACTCTGATTCCCCGCACTGATTCCCCAGCTCTGAATCCCCGCCTCAGATTCCCCGCATCTGATTCCCTGCCTCTGAATCCCCACCTTTGATTCCCTGCCTCTGATTCCCAACCTCTGATTCCCCTCCTCTGATTCCCCATATCTGATTCCCCGCCTCCGTTTCCCTGCCTCTGATTCCCCGCCTCTATTTCCCCATATCTGATTCCCCGCCTCTGATTCCCCAACTCTGATTCCCCGCCTCTGATTCCCCAGCTCTGATTCCCCGCCTCTGATTCCCCGCGTCTGATTCCCAGCCTCTGATTCCCCATGTCTTATTCCCCGCCTCTGATTCGCCATCTCTGATTCATCGCCTCTGATTCTCCACCTCTGATTCCCCATATCTGATTCCCCACCTATGTTTCCCCGCCTCTGATGCCCCGCCTCTGATTCCATGCCTCTGATTCCCAACCTCTGATTCCCCACCTCTGATTCCCCATATCTGATTCCCCGCCTCTGTTTCCCCGCATCTGATTCCCTGCCTCTGTTTCCTCATATCTGATTCCCCGCCTCTGATTCCCCAACACTGATTCCCCGCCTCTGATTCCCCAGGTCTGATTCACCACCTCTGATTCCCCGCGTCTGATTCCCCGCCTCTGATTCCCCATCTCTGATTCCCTATCTCTGATTCCCCAATTCTGATTCCCCGCCTTTGATTCCCTGCCTCTGATTCCTAACCTCTGATTCCCCACTTCTGATTCCCCGCCTCTGTTTCCCCGCCTCTTATTCCCCGCCTCTGTTTCCCCATATCTGATTCCCGGCCTCTCATTCCCCAGCTCTGATTCCCCGCCTCTGATTCCCCATATCTGATTCCCCGTCGCTGATTCCCCAGCTCTGATTCCCCGCCTCTGATTCCCCGCGTCTGAATCCCTGCCTCTGATTCCCCGCCTCTGATTCCCCATCTCTGATTCACCACCTCTGATCCCCCGCCTCTGATTCCCCATGTCTGATTCACCGCCTCTGTTTCCCCACCTCTGATTCCCCGCCTCTGATTCCCCATATCTGATTCCCCGCCTCTGATTCCCTGCCTCTTATTCCCCGCCTCTGATTCCCCGCATCTGATTCCCAACCTCTGATTCCCCTCCTCTGATTCCCCATATCTGATTCCCTGCCTCCATTTCCCTGCCTCTGATTCCCCGCCTCTGATTCCCCAACTCTGATTCCACGCCTGTGATTCGCCAGCTATGATTCCCCGCATCTGATTCCCCACGTCTGATTCCCTGCCTGTGATTCCCTGCCTCTTATTTCCCGCCTCTGATTCCCCGCATCTGATTCCCTGCCTCTGAATCCCCACCTCTGATTCCCTGCCTCTGATTCCCAACCTCTGATTCCCCTCCTCTGATTCCCCTCCTCTGATTCCCCATATCTGATTCCCCACCTCCATTTCCCTGCCTCTGATTCCCCGCCTCTGTTACCCAATATCTGATTCCCCGCCTCTGATTCCCCAACTCTGATTCTGCACATCTGATTCCATGCCTCTTATTCCCCACCTCTAATTCCCGGCCTCTGATTCCCGGTCTCTGATTCCCCACCTCTGATTTCCCATATCTGATTCCCGGACTCTGATTCCCCACCTCTGATTCCCGGCCTCTTATTCCCGGCATCTGATTCCCGGCCTCTGATTCCCAGCCTCTGATTCCCCGCTTCTGATTCTGATTCCCTGCCTCTGATTCCCCATCTCTGATTCCGCACATCTGATTCCCTGCCTCTGATTCACAACTTCTGATTCCCCATATCTGATTCCCCGCCTCTGTTTCCCCGCCTCTGATTCCCCGCCTCTGTTTCCCCATATCTAATTCCTCGCATCTGATTCCCCAACTCTGATTCCCCGCACTGATTCCCCAGCTCTGAATCCCCGCCTCAGATTCCCCGCATCTGATTCCCTGCCTCTGAATCCCCACCTCTGATTCCCTGCCTCTGATTCCCAACCTCTGATTCCCCTCCTCTGATTCCCCATATCTGATTCCCCGCCTCCGTTTCCCTGCCTCTGATTCCCCGCCTCTGTTTCCCCATATCTGATTCCCCGCCTCTGATTCCCCAACTCTGATTCCCCGCCTCTGATTCCCCAGCTCTGATTCCCCGCCTCTGATTCCCCGCGTCTGATTCCCAGCCTCTGATTCCCCATGTCTTATTCCCCGCCTCTGATTCGCCATCTCTGATTCATCGCCTCTGATTCCCCACCTCTGATTCCCCATATCTGATTCCCCACCTATGTTTCCCCGCCTCTGATGCCCCACCTCTGATTCCATGCCTCTGATTCCCAACCTCTGATTCCCCACCTCTGATTCCCCATATCTGATTCCCCGCCTCTGTTGCCCCGCCTCTGATTTCCTGCCTCTGTTTCCTCATATCTGATTCCCCGCCTCTGATTCCCCAACACTGATTCCCCGCCTCTGATTCCCCAGGTCTGATTCACCACCTCTGATTCCCCGCGTCTGATTCCCCGCCTCTGATTCCCCATCTCTGAATCCCTATCTCTGATTCCCCAATTCTGATTCCCCGCCTTTGATTCCCTGCCTCTGATTCCCAACCTCTGATTCCCCACCTCTGATATCCCATATCTGATTCCCCTCCTCTGTTTCCCCGCCTCTTATTCCCCGCCTCTGTTTCCCCATATCTGATTCCCGGCCTTTCATTCCCCAGCTCTGATTTCCCGCCTCTGATTCCCCATATCTGATTCCCCGCCGCTGATTCCCCAACTCTGATAGCCCGCCTCTGATTCCCCAGCTCTGATTCCTCGCCTCTGATTCCCCGCGTCTGAATACCTGCCTCTGATTCCCCGCCTCTGATTCCCCATCTCTGATTCACCACCTCTGATCCCCCGCCTCTGATTCCCCATGTCTGATTCACCGCCTCTGTTTCCCCACCTCTGATTCCCCGCCTCTGATTCCCCATATCTGATTCCCCGCCTCTGATTCCCCAACTCTGATTCGCCGCCTGTGATTCGCCAGCTATGATTCCCCGCATCTGATTCCCCACGTCTGATTCCCTGCCTGTGATTCCCTGCCTCTTATTCCCCGCCACTGATTCCCCGCATCTGATTCCCTGCCTCTGAATCCCCACCTCTGATTCCCTGCCTCTGATTCCCAACCTCTTATTCCCCTCCTCTGATTCCCCATATCTGATTCCCAACCTCCATTTCCCTGCCTCTGATTCCCCGCCTCTGTTACCCAATATCTGATTCCCCGCCTCCGATTCCCCAACTCTGATTCTGCACATCTGATTCCCTGCCTCTTATTCCCCACCTCTAATTCCCGGCCTCTGATTCCCGGCCTCTGATTCCCCACATCTGATTCTCCATATCTGATTCCCCGCCTCTGTTTCCCCACCTCTGATTCCCCGCCTCTGTTTCCCCATATCTGATTCCCCGCCTCTGATTCCCCAACTCTGATTCCCCGCCTCTGATTCCCCAGGTCTGATTCCCCGCCTCTGATTCCACGTGTTTGATTACCTGCCTCTGATTCCCCGCCTCTGCTTCCCCATCTCTGATTCACCGCCTTTGATTCGCCACCTCTGATTCCCCATATGTGATTCCCCTCCTCTGTTTCCCCGCCTCTGATTCCCCGCCTCTGATTCCCCATATCTCATTCCCCGCCTCTGATTCCCCGCATCTGATTCCCTGCCTCTGAATCCCCACCTCTGATTCCCTGCCTCTGATTCCCAACCTCTGATTCCCCTCCTCTGATTCCCCATATCTGTTTCCCCGCCTCCGTTTCCCTGCCTCTGATTAACCGCCTCTGTTTCCCCATATCTGATTCCCCGCCTCTGATTCCCCAACTCTGATTCCCCGCCTCTGATTCCACAGCTCTGATTCCCCACCTCTGAGTCCCCGCGTCTGATTCCCAGCCTCTGATTCCCAATGTCTGATTTCCTGCCTCTGATTCCCCGCCTCTGATTCGCCATCTCTGATTCATCGCCTCTGATTCCCCACCTCTGATTCCACATATCTTATTCCCCACCTATGTTTCCCCGCCTCTGATTCCCCGCCTCTGATTCCCCATCTCTGATTCCCGGACTCTGATTCCCCACCTCTGATTCCCTATCTCTGATTCCGCACATCCGATTCCCTGCCTCTGATTCCCCGCCTCTGATGCCCCGCCTCTGATTCCCAACCTCTGATTCCCCTCCTCTGATTCCCCATATCTGATTCCCCGCCTCCGTTTCCCTGCCTCTGATTCCACGCCTCTGTTTCCCCATATCTGATTCCCCGCCTCTGATTCCCCAACTCTGATTCCCCGCCTCTGATTCCCCAGCTCTGATTCCCCGCCTCTGATTCCCCGTGTCTGATTCCCAGCCTCTGATTCCCCATGTCTTATTCCCCGCCTCTGATTCCCCGCCTCTGATTCGCCATCTCTGATTCATCGCCTCTGATTCCCCACCTCTGATTCCCCATATCTGATTCCCACCTATGTTTCCCCGCCTCTGATGCCCGCCTCTGATTCCATGCCTCTGATTCCCAACCTCTGATTCCCCACCTCTGATTCCCCATATCTGATTCCCCGCCTCTGTTTCCCCGCCTCTGATTCCCTGCCTCTGTTTCCTCATATCTGATTCCCCACCTCTGATTCCCCAACACTGATTCCCCTCCTCTGATACCCCAGCTCTGATTCACCACCTCTGATTCCCCGCGTCTGATTCCCCGCCTCTGATTCCCCATCTCTGATTCCCTATCTCTGATTCCCCGCCTTTGATTCCCTGCCTCTGATTCCCAACCTCTGATTCCCCACCTCTGATTCCCCATATCTGATTCCCCGCCTCTGTTTCCCCGCCTCTTATTCCCCGCCTCTGTTTCCCCATATCTGATTCCCGGCCTCTCATTCCCCAGCTCTGATTCCCCTCCTCTGATTCCCCATATCTGATTCCCCGCCGCTGATTCCCCAACTCTGATTCCCCAGCTCTGATTCCCCGCCTCTGATTCCCCGCGTCTGAATCCCTGCCTCTGATTCCCCGCCTCTGATTCCCCATCTCTGATTCACCACCTCTGATCCCCCGCCTCTGATTCCCCATGTCTGATTCACCGCCTCTGTTTCCCCACCTCTGATTCCCCGCCTCTGATTCCCCATATCTGATTCCCCGCCTCTGATTCCCCAACTCTGATTCCCCGCCTGTGATTCGCCAGCTATGATTCCCCGCCTCTGATTCCCCACGTCTGATTCCCTGCCTGTGATTCCCTGCCTCTTATTCCCCGCCTCTGATTCCCCGCATCTGATTCCCAACCTCTGATTCCCCTCCACTGATTCCCCATATCTGATTCCCCGCCTCCATTTCCCTGCCTCCGATTCCCCGCCTCTGTTACCCCATATCTGATTCCCGGCCTCTGATTCCCCGACTCTGATTCCCTGCCTCTGATTCCCCATCTCTGATTCTGCACATCTGATTCCCTGCCTCTTATTCCCCACCTCTGATTCCCGGCCTCTGATTCCCGGCCTCTGATTCCCGGCCTCTGATTCCCGGCCTCTCATTCCCGGCCTCTGATTCCCGGCCTCTGATTCCCCGCCTCTGATTCCCCGCCTCTGTTTCCCTGCCTCTGATTCCCCATCTCTGATTCCGCACATCTGATTCCCTGCCTCTGATTCCCTGCCTCTGATTCCCTGCCTCTGATTCCCTGCCTCTGAATCCCAACCTCTGATTCCCCACCTCTGATTCCCCATATCTGATTCCCCGCCTCTGTTTCCCCGCCTCTGATTTCCCGCCTCTGTTTCCCCATATCTGATTCCCCGCCTCTGATTCTCCAACTTTGATTCCCCGCCTCTGATTCCACGTGTTTGATTACCTGCCTCTGATTCCCCGCCTCTGCTTCCCCATCTCTGATTCACCGCCTTTGATTCGCCACCTCTGATTCCCCATATGTGATTCCCCGCCTCTGTTTCCCCGCCTCTGATTCCCCGCCTCTGATTCCCCATATCTCATTCCCCGCCTCTGATTCCCCGCATCTGATTCCCTGCCTCTGAATCCCCACCTCTGATTCCCTGCCTCTGATTCCCAACCTCTGATTCCCCTCCTCTGATTCCCCATATCTGATTCCCCGCCTCCGTTTCCCTGCCTCTGATTGCCCGCCTCTGTTTCCCCATATCTGATTCCCCACCTCTGATTCCCCAACTCTGATTCCCCGCCTCTGATTCCCCAGCTCTGATTCCCCGCCTCTGATTCCCCGCGTCTGATTCCCAGCCTCTGATTCCCCATGTCTGATTTCCTGCCTCTGATTCCCCGCCTCTGATTCGCCATCTCTGATTCATCCCCTCTGATTCCCCACCTCTGATTCCCCATATCTTATTCCCCACCTATGTTTCCCCGCCTCTGATTCCCCGCCTCTGATTCCCCATCTCTGATTCCCAGACTCTGATTCCCCACCTCTGATTCCCTATCTCTGATTATGCTCATCCGATTCCCTGCCTCTGATTCCCCGCCTCTGATTCCCCACCTCTGATTCCCCACCTCTGATTCCCCATATCTGATTCCCCGCCTCTGTTTCCCCGCCTCTGATTCCCTGCCTCTGTTTCCTCATATCTGATTCCCCGCCTCTGATTCCCCAACACTGATTCCCCGCCTCTGATTCCCCAGCTCTGATTCACCACCTCTGATTCGCCGCGTCTGATTCCCCGCTTCTGATTCCCGGCCTCTTATTCCCCACCTCTGATTCCCGGCCTCTGATTTCCGGCCTCTGATTCCCGAACTCTCATTCCCGGCCTCTGATTCCCGGCCTCTGATTCCCCGCCTCTGATTCCCCGCCTCTGATTCCCTGCCTCTGATTCCCCATCTCTGATTCCGCACATCTGATTCCCTGCCTCTGATTCCCCTCCTCTGATACCCCAGCTCTGATTCACCACCTCTGATTCCCCGCGTCTGATTCCCCGCCTCTGATTCCCCATCTCTGATTCCCTATCTCTGATTCCCCAATTCTGATTCCCCGCCTTTGATTCCCTGCCTCTGATTCCCAACCTCTGATTCCCCACCTCTGATTCCCCATATCTGATTCCCCGCCTCTGTTTCCCCGCCTCTTATTCCCCGCCTCTGTTTCCCCATATCTGATTCCCGGCCTCTCATTCCCCAGCTCTGATTCCCCTCCTCTGATTCCCCATATCTGATTCCCCGCCGCTGATTCCCCAACTCTGATTCCCCAGCTCTGATTCCCCGCCTCTGATTCCCCGCGTCTGAATCCCTGCCTCTGATTCCCCGCCTCTGATTCCCCATCTCTGATTCACCACCTCTGATCCCCCGCCTCTGATTCCCCATGTCTGATTCACCGCCTCTGTTTCCCCACCTCTGATTCCCCGCCTCTGATTCCCCATATCTGATTCCCCGCCTCTGATTCCCCAACTCTGATTCCCCGCCTGTGATTCGCCAGCTATGATTCCCCGCCTCTGATTCCCCACGTCTGATTCCCTGCCTGTGATTCCCTGCCTCTTATTCCCCGCCTCTGATTCCCCGCATCTGATTCCCAACCTCTGATTCCCCTCCACTGATTCCCCATATCTGATTCCCCGCCTCCATTTCCCTGCCTCCGATTCCCCGCCTCTGTTACCCCATATCTGATTCCCGGCCTCTGATTCCCCGACTCTGATTCCCTGCCTCTGATTCCCCATCTCTGATTCTGCACATCTGATTCCCTGCCTCTTATTCCCCACCTCTGATTCCCGGCCTCTGATTCCCGGCCTCTGATTCCCGGCCTCTGATTCCCAGCCTCTCATTCCCGGCCTCTGATTCCCGGCCTCTGATTCCCCGCCTCTGATTCCCCGCCTCTGTTTCCCTGCCTCTGATTCCCCATCTCTGATTCCGCACATCTGATTCCCTGCCTCTGATTCCCTGCCTCTGATTCCCTGCCTCTGATTCCCTGCCTCTGAATCCCAACCTCTGATTCCCCACCTCTGATTCCCCATATCTGATTCCCCGCCTCTGTTTCCCCGCCTCTGATTTCCCGCCTCTGTTTCCCCATATCTGATTCCCCGCCTCTGATTCTCCAACTTTGATTCCCCGCCTCTGATTCCACGTGTTTGATTACCTGCCTCTGATTCCCCGCCTCTGCTTCCCCATCTCTGATTCACCGCCTTTGATTCGCCACCTCTGATTCCCCATATGTGATTCCCCGCCTCTGTTTCCCCGCCTCTGATTCCCCGCCTCTGATTCCCCATATCTCATTCCCCGCCTCTGATTCCCCGCATCTGATTCCCTGCCTCTGAATCCCCACCTCTGATTCCCTGCCTCTGATTCCCAACCTCTGATTCCCCTCCTCTGATTCCCCATATCTGATTCCCCGCCTCCGTTTCCCTGCCTCTGATTGCCCGCCTCTGTTTCCCCATATCTGATTCCCCACCTCTGATTCCCCAACTCTGATTCCCCGCCTCTGATTCCCCAGCTCTGATTCCCCGCCTCTGATTCCCCGCGTCTGATTCCCAGCCTCTGATTCCCCATGTCTGATTTCCTGCCTCTGATTCCCCGCCTCTGATTCGCCATCTCTGATTCATCCCCTCTGATTCCCCACCTCTGATTCCCCATATCTTATTCCCCACCTATGTTTCCCCGCCTCTGATTCCCCGCCTCTGATTCCCCATCTCTGATTCCCAGACTCTGATTCCCCACCTCTGATTCCCTATCTCTGATTCTGCTCATCCGATTCCCTGCCTCTGATTCCCCGCCTCTGATTCCCCACCTCTGATTCCCCACCTCTGATTCCCCATATCTGATTCCCCGCCTCTGTTTCCCCGCCTCTGATTCCCTGCCTCTGTTTCCTCATATCTGATTCCCCGCCTCTGATTCCCCAACACTGATTCCCCGCCTCTGATTCCCCAGCTCTGATTCACCACCTCTGATTCCCCGCGTCTGATTCCCCGCTTCTGATTCCCGGCCTCTTATTCCCCACCTCTGATTCCCGGCCTCTGATTTCCGGCCTCTGATTCCCGAACTCTCATTCCCGGCCACTGATTCCCGGCCTCTGATTCCCCGCCTCTGATTCCCCGCCTCTGATTCCCTGCCTCTGATTCCCCATCTCTGATTCCGCACATCTGATTCCCTGCCTCTGATTCCCCGCCTCTGATTCCCTGCCTCTGATTCCCTGCCTCTGATTCCCAACCTCTGATTCCCCACCTCTGATTCCCCATATCTGATTCCCCGCCTCTGTTTCTCCGCCTCTGATTCCCCGCCTCTGTTTCCCCGCCTCTTATTCCCCGCTTCTGTTTCCCCATATCTGATTCCCGGCCTCTCATTCCCCAGCTCTGATTCCCCGCCTCTGATTCCCCGCGTCTGAATCCCTGCCTCTGATTCCCCGCCTCTGATTCCCCATCTCTGATTCACCACCTCTGATCCCCCGCCTCTGATTCCCCATGTCTGATTCACCGCCTCTGTTTCCCCACCTCTGATTCCCCGCCTCTGATTCCCCATATCTGATTCCCCGCCTCTGATTCCCCAACTCTGATTCCCCGCCTGTGATTCGCCAGCTATGATTCCCCGCCTCTGATTCCCCACGTCTGATTCCCTGCCTGTGATTCCCTGCCTCTTATTCCCCGCCTCTGATTCCCCGCATCTGATTCCCAACCTCTGATTCCCCTCCACTGATTCCCCATATCTGATTCCCCGCCTCCATTTCCCTGCCTCCGATTCCCCGCCTCTGTTACCCCATATCTGATTCCCGGCCTCTGATTCCCCGACTCTGATTCCCTGCCTCTGATTCCCCATCTCTGATTCTGCACATCTGATTCCCTGCCTCTTATTCCCCACCTCTGATTCCCTGCCTCTGAATCCCCACCTCTGATTCCCTGCCTTTGATTCCCAACCTCTTATTCCCCTCCTCTGATTCCCCATATCTGATTCCCAACCTCCATTTCCCTGCCTCTGATTCCCCGCCTCTGTTACCCAATATCTGATTCCCCGCCTCCGATTCCCCAACTCTGATTCTGCACATCTGATTCCCTGCCTCTTATTCCCCACCTCTAATTCCCGGCCTCTGATTCCCGGCCTCTGATTCCCCACATCTGATTCTCCATATCTGATTCCCCGCCTCTGTTTCCCCACCTCTGATTCCCCGCCTCTGTTTCCCCATATTGATTCCCCGCCTCTGATTCCCCAACTCTGATTCCCCGCCTCTGATTCCCCAGGTCTGATTCCCCGCCTCTGATTCCACGTGTTTGATTACCTGCCTCTGATTCCCCGCCTCCGCTTCCCCATCTCTGATTCACCGCCTTTGATTCGCCACCTCTGATTCCCCATATGTGATTCCCCTCCTCTGTTTCCCCGCCTCTGATTCCCCGCCTCTGATTCCCCATATCTCATTCCCCGCCTCTGATTCCCCGCATCTGATTCCCTGCCTCTGAATCCCCACCTCTGATTCCCTGCCTCTGATTCCCAACCTCTGATTCCCCTCCTCTGATTCCCCATATCTGATTCCCCGCCTCCGTTTCCCTGCCTCTGATTAACCGCCTCTGTTTCCCCATATCTGATTCCCCGCCTCTGATTCCCCAACTCTGATTCCCCGCCTCTGATTCCACAGCTCTGATTCCCCACCTCTGAGTCCCCGCGTCTGATTCCCAGCCTCTGATTCCCAATGTCTGATTTCCTGCCTCTGATTCCCCGCCTCTGATTCGCCATCTCTGATTCATCGCCTCTGATTCCCCACCTCTGATTCCACATATCTTATTCCCCACCTATGTTTCCCCGCCTCTGATTCCCCGCCTCTGATTCCCCATCTCTGATTCCCGGAAACTGATTCCCCACCTCTGATTCCCTATCTCTGATTCCGCACATCCGATTCCCTGCCTCTGATTCCCCGCCTCTGATGCCCCGCCTCTGATTCCCAACCTCTGATTCCCCTCCTCTGATTCCCCATATCTGATTCCCCGCCTCCGTTTCCCTGCCTCTGATTCCACGCCTCTGTTTCCCCATATCTGATTCCCCGCCTCTGATTCCCCAACTCTGATTCCCCGCCTCTGATTCCCCAGCTCTGATTCCCCGCCTCTGATTCCCCGTGTCTGATTCCCAGCCTCTGATTCCCCATGTCTTATTCCCCGCCTCTGATTCCCCGCCTCTGATTCGCCATCTCTGATTCATCGCCTCTGATTCCCCACCTCTGATTCCCCATATCTGATTCCCACCTATGTTTCCCCGCCTCTGATGCCCGCCTCTGATTCCATGCCTCTGATTCCCAACCTCTGATTCCCCACCTCTGATTCCCCATATCTGATTCCCCGCCTCTGTTTCCCCGCCTCTGATTCCCTGCCTCTGTTTCCTCATATCTGATTCCCCACCTCTGATTCCCCAACACTGATTCCCCTCCTCTGATACCCCAGCTCTGATTCACCACCTCTGATTCCCCGCGTCTGATTCCCCGCCTCTGATTCCCCATCTCTGATTCCCTATCTCTGATTCCCCAATTCTGATTCCCCGCCTTTGATTCCCTGCCTCTGATTCCCAACCTCTGATTCCCCACCTCTGATTCCCCATATCTGATTCCCCGCCTCTGTTTCCCCGCCTCTTATTCCCCGCCTCTGTTTCCCCATATCTGATTCCCGGCCTCTCATTCCCCAGCTCTGATTCCCCTCCTCTGATTCCCCATATCTGATTCCCCGCCGCTGATTCCCCAACTCTGATTCCCCAGCTCTGATTCCCCGCCTCTGATTCCCCGCGTCTGAATCCCTGCCTCTGATTCCCCGCCTCTGATTCCCCATCTCTGATTCACCACCTCTGATCCCCCGCCTCTGATTCCCCATGTCTGATTCACCGCCTCTGTTTCCCCACCTCTGATTCCCCGCCTCTGATTCCCCATATCTGATTCCCCGCCTCTGATTCCCCAACTCTGATTCCCCGCCTGTGATTCGCCAGCTATGATTCCCCGCCTCTGATTCCCCACGTCTGATTCCCTGCCTGTGATTCCCTGCCTCTTATTCCCCGCCTCTGATTCCCCGCATCTGATTCCCAACCTCTGATTCCCCTCCACTGATTCCCCATATCTGATTCCCCGCCTCCATTTCCCTGCCTCCGATTCCCCGCCTCTGTTACCCCATATCTGATTCCCGGCCTCTGATTCCCCGACTCTGATTCCCTGCCTCTGATTCCCCATCTCTGATTCTGCACATCTGATTCCCTGCCTCTTATTCCCCACCTCTGATTCCCGGCCTCTGATTCCCGGCCTCTGATTCCCGGCCTCTGATTCCCGGCCTCTCATTCCCGGCCTCTGATTCCCGGCCTCTGATTCCCCGCCTCTGATTCCCCGCCTCTGTTTCCCTGCCTCTGATTCCCCATCTCTGATTCCGCACATCTGATTCCCTGCCTCTGATTCCCTGCCTCTGATTCCCTGCCTCTGATTCCCTGCCTCTGAATCCCAACCTCTGATTCCCCACCTCTGATTCCCCATATCTGATTCCCCGCCTCTGTTTCCCCGCCTCTGATTTCCCGCCTCTGTTTCCCCATATCTGATTCCCCGCCTCTGATTCTCCAACTTTGATTCCCCGCCTCTGATTCCACGTGTTTGATTACCTGCCTCTGATTCCCCGCCTCTGCTTCCCCATCTCTGATTCACCGCCTTTGATTCGCCACCTCTGATTCCCCATATGTGATTCCCCGCCTCTGTTTCCCCGCCTCTGATTCCCCGCCTCTGATTCCCCATATCTCATTCCCCGCCTCTGATTCCCCGCATCTGATTCCCTGCCTCTGAATCCCCACCTCTGATTCCCTGCCTCTGATTCCCAACCTCTGATTCCCCTCCTCTGATTCCCCATATCTGATTCCCCGCCTCCGTTTCCCTGCCTCTGATTGCCCGCCTCTGTTTCCCCATATCTGATTCCCCACCTCTGATTCCCCAACTCTGATTCCCCGCCTCTGATTCCCCAGCTCTGATTCCCCGCCTCTGATTCCCCGCGTCTGATTCCCAGCCTCTGATTCCCCATGTCTGATTTCCTGCCTCTGATTCCCCGCCTCTGATTCGCCATCTCTGATTCATCCCCTCTGATTCCCCACCTCTGATTCCCCATATCTTATTCCCCACCTATGTTTCCCCGCCTCTGATTCCCCGCCTCTGATTCCCCATCTCTGATTCCCAGACTCTGATTCCCCACCTCTGATTCCCTATCTCTGATTATGCTCATCCGATTCCCTGCCTCTGATTCCCCGCCTCTGATTCCCCACCTCTGATTCCCCACCTCTGATTCCCCATATCTGATTCCCCGCCTCTGTTTCCCCGCCTCTGATTCCCTGCCTCTGTTTCCTCATATCTGATTCCCCGCCTCTGATTCCCCAACACTGATTCCCCGCCTCTGATTCCCCAGCTCTGATTCACCACCTCTGATTCCCCGCGTCTGATTCCCCGCTTCTGATTCCCGGCCTCTTATTCCCCACCTCTGATTCCCGGCCTCTGATTTCCGGCCTCTGATTCCCGAACTCTCATTCCCGGCCTCTGATTCCCGGCCTCTGATTCCCCGCCTCTGATTCCCCGCCTCTGATTCCCTGCCTCTGATTCCCCATCTCTGATTCCGCACATCTGATTCCCTGCCTCTGATTCCCCACCTCTGATTCCCCATATCTGATTCCCCGCCTCTGTTTCCCCGCCTCTGATTCCCTGCCTCTGTTTCCTCATATCTGATTCCCCACCTCTGATTCCCCAACACTGATTCCCCTCCTCTGATACCCCAGCTCTGATTCACCACCTCTGATTCCCCGCGTCTGATTCCCCGCCTCTGATTCCCCATCTCTGATTCCCTATCTCTGATTCCCCAATTCTGATTCCCCGCCTTTGATTCCCTGCCTCTGATTCCCAACCTCTGATTCCCCACCTCTGATTCCCCATATCTGATTCCCCGCCTCTGTTTCCCCGCCTCTTATTCCCCGCCTCTGTTTCCCCATATCTGATTCCTGGCCTCTCATTCCCCAGCTCTGATTCCCCTCCTCTGATTCCCCATATCTGATTCCCCGCCGCTGATTCCCCAACTCTGATTCCCCAGCTCTGATTCCCCGCCTCTGATTCCCCGCGTCTGAATCCCTGCCTCTGATTCCCCGCCTCTGATTCCCCAACTCTGATTCACCACCTCTGATCCCCCGCCTCTGATTCCCCATGTCTGATTCACCGCCTCTGTTTCCCCACCTCTGATTCCCCGCGTCTGATTCCCCATATCTGATTCCCCGCCTCTGATTCCCCAACTCTGATTCCCCGCCTGTGATTCGCCAGCTATGATTCCCCGCCTCTGATTCCCCACGTCTGATTCCCTGCCTGTGATTCCCTGCCTCTTATTCCCCGCCTCTGATTCCCCGCATCTGATTCCCAACCTCTGATTCCCCTCCACTGATTCCCCATATCTGATTCCCCGCCTCCATTTCCCTGCCTCCGATTCCCCGCCTCTGTTACCCCATATCTGATTCCCGGCCTCTGATTCCCCGACTCTGATTCCCTGCCTCTGATTCCCCATCTCTGATTCTGCACATCTGATTCCCTGCCTCTTATTCCCCACCTCTGATTCCCGGCCTCTGATTCCCGGCCTCTGATTCCCGGCCTCTGATTCCCGGCCTCTCATTCCCGGCCTCTGATTCCCGGCCTCTGATTCCCCGCCTCTGATTCCCCGCCTCTGTTTCCCTGCCTCTGATTCCCCATCTCTGATTCCGCACATCTGATTCCCTGCCTCTGATTCCCTGCCTCTGATTCCCTGCCTCTGATTCCCTGCCTCTGAATCCCAACCTCTGATTCCCCACCTCTGATTCCCCATATCTGATTCCCCGCCTCTGTTTCCCCGCCTCTGATTTCCCGCCTCTGTTTCCCCATATCTGATTCCCCGCCTCTGATTCTCCAACTTTGATTCCCCGCCTCTGATTCCACGTGTTTGATTACCTGCCTCTGATTCCCCGCCTCTGCTTCCCCATCTCTGATTCACCGCCTTTGATTCGCCACCTCTGATTCCCCATATGTGATTCCCCGCCTCTGTTTCCCCGCCTCTGATTCCCCGCCTCTGATTCCCCATATCTCATTCCCCGCCTCTGATTCCCCGCATCTGATTCCCTGCCTCTGAATCCCCACCTCTGATTCCCTGCCTCTGATTCCCAACCTCTGATTCCCCTCCTCTGATTCCCCATATCTGATTCCCCGCCTCCGTTTCCCTGCCTCTGATTGCCCGCCTCTGTTTCCCCATATCTGATTCCCCACCTCTGATTCCCCAACTCTGATTCCCCGCCTCGGATTCCCCAGCTCTGATTCCCCGCCTCTGATTCCCCGCGTCTGATTCCCAGCCTCTGATTCCCCATGTCTGATTTCCTGCCTCTGATTCCCCGCCTCTGATTCGCCATCTCTGATTCATCCCCTCTGATTCCCCACCTCTGATTCCCCATATCTTATTCCCCACCTATGTTTCCCCGCCTCTGATTCCCCGCCTCTGATTCCCCATCTCTGATTCCCAGACTCTGATTCCCCACCTCTGATTCCCTATCTCTGATTCTGCTCATCCGATTCCCAGCCTCTGATTCCCCGCCTCTGATTCCCCACCTCTGATTCCCCACCTCTGATTCCCCATATCTGATTCCCCGCCTCTGTTTCCCCGCCTCTGATTCCCTGCCTCTGTTTCCTCATATCTGATTCCCCGCCTCTGATTCCCCAACACTGATTCCCCGCCTCTGATTCCCCAGCTCTGATTCACCACCTCTGATTCCCCGCGTCTGATTCCCTGCTTCTGATTCCCGGCCTCTTATTCCCCACCTCTGATTCCCGGCCTCTGATTTCCGGCCTCTGATTCCCGAACTCTCATTCCCGGCCTCTGATTCCCGGCCTCTGATTCCCCGCCTCTGATTCCCCGCCTCTGATTCCCTGCCTCTGATTCCCCATCTCTGATTCCGCACATCTGATTCCCTGCCTCTGATTCCCCGCCTCTGATTCCCTGCCTCTGATTCCCTGCCTCTGATTCCCAACCTCTGATTCCCCACCTCTGATTCCCCATATCTGATTCCCCGCCTCTGTTTCCCCGCCTCTGATTCCCCGCCTCTGTTTCCCCGCCTCTTATTCCCCGCCTCTGTTTCCCCATATCTGATTCCCGGCCTCTCATTCCCCAGCTCTGATTCCCCTCCTCTGATTCCCCATATCTGATTCCCCGCCGCTGATTCCCCAACTCTGATTCCCCAGCTCTGATTCCCCGCCTCTGATTCCCCGCGTCTGAATCCCTGCCTCTGATTCCCCGCCTCTGATTCCCCATCTCTGATTCACCACCTCTGATCCCCCGCCTCTGATTCCCCATGTCTGATTCACCGCCTCTGTTTCCCCACCTCTGATTCCCCGCCTCTGATTCCCCATATCTGATTCCCCGCCTCTGATTCCCCAACTCTGATTCCCCGCCTGTGATTCGCCAGCTATGATTCCCCGCCTCTGATTCCCCACGTCTGATTCCCTGCATGTGATTCCCTGCCTCTTATTCCCCGCCTCTGATTCCCCGCATCTGATTCCCAACCTCTGATTCCCCTCCACTGATTCCCCATATCTGATTCCCCGCCTCCATTTCCCTGCCTCCGATTCCCCGCCTCTGTTACCCCATATCTGATTCCCGGCCTCTGATTCCCCGACTCTGATTCCCTGCCTCTGATTCCCCATCTCTGATTCTGCACATCTGATTCCCTGCCTCTTATTCCCCACCTCTGATTCCCGGCCTCTGATTCCCGGCCTCTGATTCCCGGCCTCTGATTCCCGGCCTCTCATTCCCGGCCTCTGATTCCCGGCCTCTGATTCCCCGCCTCTGATTCCCCGCCTCTGTTTCCCTGCCTCTGATTCCCCATCTCTGATTCCGCACATCTGATTCCCTGCCTCTGATTCCCTGCCTCTGATTCCCTGCCTCTGATTCCCTGCCTCTGAATCCCAACCTCTGATTCCCCACCTCTGATTCCCCATATCTGATTCCCCGCCTCTGTTTCCCCGCCTCTGATTTCCCGCCTCTGTTTCCCCATATCTGATTCCCCGCCTCTGATTCTCCAACTTTGATTCCCCGCCTCTGATTCCACGTGTTTGATTACCTGCCTCTGATTCCCCGCCTCTGCTTCCCCATCTCTGATTCACCGCCTTTGATTCGCCACCTCTGATTCCCCATATGTGATTCCCCGCCTCTGTTTCCCCGCCTCTGATTCCCCGCCTCTGATTCCCCATATCTCATTCCCCGCCTCTGATTCCCCGCATCTGATTCCCTGCCTCTGAATCCCCACCTCTGATTCCCTGCCTCTGATTCCCAACCTCTGATTCCCCTCCTCTGATTCCCCATATCTGATTCCCCGCCTCCGTTTCCCTGCCTCTGATTGCCCGCCTCTGTTTCCCCATATCTGAATCCCCACCTCTGATTCCCCAACTCTGATTCCCCGCCTCTGATTCCCCAGCTCTGATTCCGCGCCTCTGATTCCCCGCGTCTGATTCCCAGCCTCTGATTCCCCATGTCTGATTTCCTGCCTCTGATTCCCCGCCTCTGATTCGCCATCTCTGATTCATCCCCTCTGATTCCCCACCTCTGATTCCCCATATCTTATTCCCCACCTATGTTTCCCCGCCTCTGATTCCCCGCCTCTGATTCCCCATCTCTGATTCCCAGACTCTGATTCCCCACCTCTGATTCCCTATCTCTGATTCTGCTCATCCGATTCTCTGCCTCTGATTCCCCGCCTCTGATTCCCCACCTCTGATTCCCCACCTCTGATTCCCCATATCTGATTCCCCGCCTCTGTTTCCCCACCTCTGATTCCCTGCCTCTGTTTCCTCATATCTGATTCCCCGCCTCTGATTCCCCAACACTGATTCCCCGCCTCTGATTCCCCAGCTCTGATTCACCACCTCTGATTCCCCGCGTCTGATTCCCCGCTTCTGATTCCCGGCCTCTTATTCCCCACCTCTGATTCCCGGCCTCTGATTTCTGGCCTCTGATTCCCGAACTCTCATTCCCGGCCTCTGATTCCCGGCCTCTGATTCCCCGCCTCTGATTCCCCGCCTCTGATTCCCTGCCTCTGATTCCCCATCTCTGATTCCGCACATCTGATTCCCTGCCTCTGATTCCCCGCCTCTGATTCCCTGCCTCTGATTCCCTGCCTCTGATTCCCAACCTCTGATTCCCCACCTCTGATTCCCCATATCTGATTCCCCGCCTCTGTTTCCCCGCCTCTGATTCCCCGCCTCTGTTTCCCCATATCTGATTCCCCGCCTCTGATTCCCCAACTCTGATTCCCCACCTCTGATCCCCAGCTCTGATTCCCCGCCTCTGATTCCCCGTGTTTGATTCCCTGCCTCTGATTCCCTGCCTCTGATTCCCAACCTCTGATTCCCCACCTCTGATTCCCCATATCTGATTCCCCGCCTCTGTTTCCCCGCCTCTGATTCCCCACCTCTGTTTCACCATATCTGATTCCCCGCCTTTGATTGGCCACCTCTAATTCCCCATATGTGATTCCCCGCCTCTGTTTCCCCGCATCTGATTCCCCGCCTCTGATTCCCCATATCTCATTCCCCGCCTCTGATTCCCCATATTTGATTCCCTGACTCTGATTCCCCACCTCTGATTCCCGGCCTCTTTTTCCCGGCATCTGATTCCCGGCATCTGATTCCCGGCCACTGATTCCCGGCCTCTGATTCCTCGCTTCTGATTCTGATTCCCTGCCTCTGATTCCCCATCTCTGATTCCGCACATCTGATTCCCTGCCTCTGATTCCCCACTTCTGATTCCCCATATCTGATTCCCCGCCTCTGTTTCCCCGCCTCTGATTCACCGCCTCTGTTTCCCCATATCTAATTCCCCGCCTCTGATTCCCCAACTCTGATTCCCCGCACTGATTCCCCAGGTCTGAATCCCCGCCTCAGATTCCCCGCATCTGATTCCCTGCCTCTGAATCCCCACCTTTGATTCCCTGCCTCTGATTCCCAACCTCTGATTCCCCTCCTCTGATTCCCCATATCTGATTCCCCGCCTCCGTTTCCCTGCCTCTGATTCCCCGCCTCTATTTCCCCATATCTGATTCCCCGCCTCTGATTCCCCGCGTCTGATTCCCAGCCTCTGATTCCCCATGTCTTATTCCCCGCCTCTGATTCGCCATCTCTGATTCCCCATATCTGATTCCCCACCTATGTTTCCCCGCCTCTGATGCCCCGCCTCTGATTCCCCATCTCTGATTCCCCATATCTGATTCCCCACCTATGTTTCCCCGCCTCTGATGCCCCGCCTCTGATTCCATGCCTCTGATTCCCAACCTCTGATTCCCCACCTCTGATTCCCCATATCTGATTCCCCGCCTCTGTTTCCCCGCCTCTGATTCCCTGCCTCTGTTTCCTCATATCTGATTCCCCGCCTCTGATTCCCCAACACTGATTCCCCGCCTCTGATTCCCCAGGTCTGATTCACCACCTCTGATTCCCCGCGTCTGATTCCCCGCCTCTGATTCCCCATCTCTGATTCCCTATCTCTGATTCCCCAATTCTGATTCCCCGCCTTTGATTCCCTGCCTCTGATTCCTAACCTCTGATTCCCCACTTCTGATTCTCCGCCTCTGTTTCCCCGCCTCTTATTCCCCGCCTCTGTTTCCCCATATCTGATTCCCGGCCTCTCATTCCCCAGCTCTGATTCCCCGCCTCTGATTCCCCATATCTGATTCCCCGTCGCTGATTCCCCAACTCTGATAGCCCGCCTCTGATTCCCCAGCTCTGATTCCCCGCCTCTGATTCCCCGCGTCTGAATCCCTGCCTCTGATTCCCCGCCTCTGATTCCCCATCTCTGATTCACCACCTCTGATCCCCCGCCTCTGATTCCCCATGTCTGATTCACTGCCTCTGTTTCCCCACCTCTGATTCCCCGCCTCTGATTCCCCATATCTGATTCCCCGCCTCTGATTCCCTGCCTCTTATTCCCCGCCTCTGATTCCCCTCCTCTGATTCCCAACCTCTGATTCCCCTCCTCTGATTCCCCATATCTGATTCCCTGCCTCCATTTCCCTGCCTCTGATTCCCCGCCTCTGATTCCCCAACTCTGATTCCACGCCTGTGATTCGCCAGCTATGATTCCCCGCATCTGATTCCCCACGTCTGATTCCCTTCCTGTGATTCCCTGCCTCTTATTCCCCGCCTCTGATTCCCCGCATCTGATTCCCTGCCTCTGAATCCCCACCTCTGATTCCCTGCCTCTGATTCCCAACCTCTGATTCCCCTCCTCTGATTCCCCTCCTCTGATTCCCCATATCTGATTCCCCACCTCCATTTCCCTGCCTCTGATTCCCCGCCTCTGTTACCCAATATCTGATTCCCCGCCTCTGATTCCCCAACTCTGATTCTGCACATCTGATTCCCTGCCTCTTATTCCCCACCTCTAATTCCCGGCCTCTGATTCCCGGTCTCTGATTCCCCACCTCTGATTCCCCATATCTGATTCCCGGACTCTGATTCCCCACCTCTGATTCCCGGCCTCTTATTCCCGGCATCTGATTCCCGGCCTCTGATTCACAGCCTCTGATTCCCCACTTCTGATTCTGATTCCCTGCCTCTGATTCCCCATCTCTGATTCCGCACATCTGATTCCCTGCCTCTGATTCCCCACTTCTGATTCCCCATATCTGATTCCCCACCTCTGTTTCCCCGCCTCTGATTCCCCGCCTCTGTTTCCCCATATCTAATTCCTCGCATCTGATTCCCCAACTCTGATTCCCCGCACTGATTCCCCAGCTCTGAATCCCCGCCTCAGATTCCCCGCATCTGATTCCCTGCCTCTGAATCCCCACCTCTGATTCCCTGTCTCTGATTCCCAACCTCTGATTCCCCTCCTCTGATTCCCCATATCTGATTCCCCGCCTCCGTTTCCCTGCCGCTGATTCCCCGCATCTGTTTCCCCATATCTGATTCCCCGCCTCTGATTCCCCAACTCTGATTCCCCGCCTCTGATTCCCCAGCTCTGATTCCCCGCCTCTGATTCCCCGCGTCTGATTCCCAGCCTCTGATTCCCCATGTCTTATTCCCCGCCTCTGATTCGCAATCTCTGATTCATCGCCTCTGATTCCCCACCTCTGATTCCCCATATCTGATTCCCCACCTATGTTTCCCCGCCTCTGATGCCCCACCTCTGATTCCATGCCTCTGATTCCCAACCTCTGATTCCCCACCTCTGATTCCCCATATCTGATTCCCCGCCTCTGTTGCCCCGCCTCTGATTTCCTGCCTCTGTTTCCTCATATCTGATTCCCCGCCTCTGATTCCCCAACACTGATTCCCCGCCTCTGATTCCCCAGCTCTGATTCACCACCTCTGATTCCCCGCGTCTGATTCCCCGCCTCTGATTCCCCATCTCTGAATCCCTATCTCTGATTCCCCAATTCTGAATCCCCGCCTTTGATTCCCTGCCTCTGATTCCCAACCTCTGATTCCCCACCTCTGATATCCCATATCTGATTCCCCTCCTCTGTTTCCCCGCCTCTTATTCCCCACCTCTGTTTCCCCATATCTGATTCCCGGCCTTTCATTCCCCAGCTCTGATTCCCCGCCTCTGATTCCCCATATCTGATTCCCCGCCGCTGATTCCCCAACTCAGATAGCCCGCCTCTGATTCCCCAGCTCTGATTCCCCGCCTCTGATTCCCCGCGTCTGAATACCTGCCTCTGATTCCCCGCCTCTGATTCCCCATCTCTGATTCACCACCTCTCATCCCCCGCCTCTGATTCCCCATGTCTGATTCACCGCCTCTGTTTCCCCACCTCTGATTCCCCGCCTCTGATTCCCCATATCTGATTCCCCGCCTCTGATTCCCCAACTCTGATTCGCCGCCTGTGATTCGCCAGCTATGATTCCCCGCATCTGATTCCCCACGTCTGATTCCCTGCCTGTGATTCCCTGCCTCTTATTCCCCGCCACTGATTACCCGCATCTGATTCCCTGCCTCTGAATCCCCACCTCTGATTCCCTGCCTCTGATTCCCAACCTCTTATTCCCCTCCTCTGATTCCCCATATCTGATTCCCCACCTCCATTTCCCTGCCTCTGATTCCCCGCCTCTGTTACCCAATATCTGATTCCCCGCCTCTGATTCCCCAACTCTGATTCTGCACATCTGATTCCCTGCCTCTGAATCCCCACCTCTGATTCCCTGCCTCTGATTCCCAACCTCTGATTCCCCTCCTCTGATTCCCCATATCTGATTCCCCGCCTCCGTTTCCCTGCCTCTGATTAACCGCCTCTGTTTCCCCATATCTGATTCCCCGCCTCTGATTCCCCAACTCTGATTCCCCGCCTCTGATTCCACAGCTCTGATTCCCCACCTCTGAGTCCCCGCGTCTGATTCCCAGCCTCTGATTCCCAATGTCTGATTTCCTGCCTCTGATTCCCCGCCTCTGATTCGCCATCTCTGATTCATCGCCTCTGATTCCCCACCTCTGATTCCACATATCTTATTCCCCACCTATGTTTCCCCGCCTCTGATTCCCCGCCTCTGATTCCCCATCTCTGATTCCCGGACTCTGATTCCCCACCTCTGATTCCCTATCTCTGATTCCGCACATCCGATTCCCTGCCTCTGATTCCCCGCCTCTGATGCCCCGCCTCTGATTCCCAACCTCTGATTCCCCTCCTCTGATTCCCCATATCTGATTCCCCGCCTCCGTTTCCCTGCCTCTGATTCCACGCCTCTGTTTCCCCATATCTGATTCCCCGCCTCTGATTCCCCAACTCTGATACCCCGCCTCTGATTCCCCAGCTCTGATTCCCCGCCTCTGATTCCCCGTGTCTGATTCCCAGCCTCTGATTCCCCATGTCTTATTCCCCGCCTCTGATTCCCCGCCTCTGATTCGCCATCTCTGATTCATCGCCTCTGATTCCCCGCGTCTGAATCCCTGCCTCTGATTCCCCGCCTCTGATTCCCCATCTCTGATTCACCACCTCTGATCCCCGCCTCTGATTCCCCATGTCTGATTCACCACCTCTGTTTCCCCACCTCTGATTCCCCGCCTCTGATTCCACATATCTGATTCCCCGCCTCTGATTCCCCAACTCTGATTCCCCGCCTGTGATTCGCCAGCTATGATTCCCCGCCTCTGATTCCCCACGTCTGATTCCCTGCCTGTGATTCCCTGCCTCTTATTCCCCGCCTCTGATTCCCCGCATCTGATTCCCAACCTCTGATTCCCCTCCTCTGATTCCCCATATCTGATTCCCCGCCTCCATTTCCCTGCCTCTGATTCCCCGCCTCTGTTACCCCATATCTGATTCCCCGCCTCTGATTCCCCGACTCTGATTCCCTGCCTCTGATTCCCCATCTCTGATTCTGCACATCTGATTCCCTGCCTCTTATTCCCCACCTCTGATTCCCGGCCTCTGATTCCCGGCCTCTGATTCCCGGCCTCTCATTCCCGGCCTCTCATTCCCGGCCTCTGATTCCCGGCCTCTGATTCCCCGCCTCTGATTCCCCGCCTCTGTTTCCCTGCCTCTGATTCCCCATCTCTGATTCCGCACATCTGATTCTCTGCCTCTGATTCCCTGCCTCTGATTCCCTGCCTCTGATTCCCTGCCTCTGAATCCCAACCTCTGATTCCCCACCTCTGATTCCCCATATCTGATTCCCCGCCTCTGTTTCCCCGCCTCTGATTTCCCGCCTCTGTTTCCCCATATCTGATTCCCCGCCTCTGATTCCCCAACTTTGATTCCCCGCCTCTGATTCCACGTGTTTGATTACCTGCCTCTGATTCCCCGCCTCTGCTTCCCCATCTCTGATTCACCGCCTTTGATTCGCCACCTCTGATTCCCCATATGTGATTCCCCGCCTCTGTTTCCCCGCCTCTGATTCCCCGCCTCTGATTCCCCATATCTCATTCCCCGCCTCTGATTCCCCGCATCTGATTCCCTGCCTCTGAATCCCCACCTCTGATTCCCTGCCTCTGATTCCCAACCTCTGATTCCCCTCCTCTGATTCCCCATATCTGATTCCCCGCCTCCGTTTCCCTGCCTCTGATTGCCCGCCTCTGTTTCCCCATATCTGATTCCCCACCTCTGATTCCCCAACTCTGATTCCCTACCTCTGATTCCCCAGCTCTGATTCCCCGCCTCTGATTCCCCGCGTCTGATTCCCAGCCTCTGATTCCCCATGTCTGATTTCCTGCCTCTGATTCCCCGCCTCTGATTCGCCATCTCTGATTCATCCCCTCTGATTCCCCACCTCTGATTCCCCATATCTTATTCCCCACCTATGTTTCCCCGCCTCTGATTTCCCGCCTCTGATTCCCCATCTCTGATTCCCAGACTCTGATTCCCCACCTCTGATTCCCTATCTCTGATTCTGCTCATCCGATTCCCTGCCTCTGATTCCCCGCCTCTGATTCCCCACCTCTGATTCCCCACCTCTGATTCCCCATATCTGATTCCCCGCCTCTGTTTCCCCGCCTCTGATTCCCTGCCTCTGTTTCCTCATATCTGATTCCCCGCCTCTGATTCCCCAACACTGATTCCCCGCCTCTGATTCCCCAGCTCTGATTCACCACCTCTGATTCCCCGCGTCTGATTCCCCGCTTCTAATTCCCGGCCTCTTATTCCCCACCTCTGATTCCCGGCCTCTGATTCCCGGCCTCTGATTCCCGAACTCTCATTCCCGGCCTCTGATTCCCGGCCTCTGATTCCCCGCCTCTGATTCCCCGCCTCTGATTCCCCGCCGCTGATTCCCCAACTCTGATTCCCCAGCTCTGATTCCCCGCCTCTGATTCCCCGCGTCTGAATCCCTGCCTCTGATACCCCGCCTCTGATTCCCCATCTCTGATTCACCACCTCTGATCCCCCGCCTCTGATTCCCCATGTCTGATTCACCGCCTCTGTTTCCCCACCTCTGATTCCCCGCCTCTGATTCCCCATATCTGATTCCCCGCCTCTGATTCCCCAACTCTGATTCCCCGCCTGTGATTCGCCAGCTATGATTCCCCGCCTCTGATTCCCCACGTCTGATTCCCTGCCTGTGATTCCCTGCCTCTTATTCCCCGCCTCTGATTCCCGGCATCTGATTCCCTACCTCTGATTCCCCTCCTCTGATTCCCCATATCTGATTCCCCGCCTCCATTTCCCTGCCTCTGATTCCCCGCCTCTGTTACCCCATATCTGATTCCCCGCCTCTGATTCCCCGACTCTGATTCCCTGCCTCTGATTCCCCATCTCTGATTCTGCACATCTGATTCCCTGCCTCTTATTCCCCACCTCTGATTCCCGGCCTCTGATTCCCGGCCTCTGATTCCCGGCCTCTGATTCCCGGCCTCTCATTCCCGGCCTCTGATTCCCGGCCTCTGATTCCCCATCTCTGATTCCGCACATCTGATTCCCTGCCTCTGATTCCCTGCCTCTGATTCCCTGCCTCTGATTCCCTGCCTCTGAATCCCAACCTCTGATTCCCCACCTCTGATTCCCCATATCTGATTCCCCGCCTCTGTTTCCCCGCCTCTGTTTCCCCGCCTCTGATTTCCCGCCTCTGTTTCCCCATATCTGATTCCCCGCCTCTGATTCCCCAACTTTGATTCCCCGCCTCTGATTCCACGTGTTTGATTACCTGCCTCTGATTCCCCGCCTCTGCTTCCCCATCTCTGATTCACCGCCTTTGATTCGCCATCTCTGATTCCCCATATGTGATTCCCCGCCTCTGTTTCCCCGCCTCTGATTCCCCGCCTCTGATTCCCCATATCTCATTCCCCGCCTCTGATTCCCCGCATCTGATTCCCTGCCTCTGAATCCCCACCTCTGATTCCCTGCCTCTGATTCCCAACCTCTGATTCCCCTCCTCTGATTCCCCATATCTGATTCCCCGCCTCCGTTTCCCTGCCTCTGATTGCCCGCCTCTGTTTCCCCATATCTGATTCCCCACCTCTGATTCCCCAACTCTGATTCCCCGCCTCTGATTCCCCAGCTCTGATTCCCCGCCTCTGATTCCCCACGTCTGATTCCCAGCCTCTGATTCCCCATGTCTGATTCCCCACCTCTGATTCCCCATATCTGATTCCCACCTATGTTTCCCCACCTCTGATGCCCCGCCTCTGATTCCATGCCTCTGATTCCCAACCTCTGATTCCCCACCTCTGATTCCCCATATCTGATTCCCCGCCTCTGTTTCCCCGCCTCTGATTCCCTGCCTCTGTTTCCTCATATGTGATTCCCCGCCTCTGATTCCCCAACACTGATTCCCCTCCTCTGATACCCCAGCTCTGATTCACCACCTCTGATTCCCCGCGTCTGATTCCCCGCCTCTGATTCCCCATCTCTGATTCCCTATCTCTGATTCCCCAATTCTGATTCCCCGCCTTTGATTCCCTGCCTCTGATTCCCAACCTCTGATTCCCCACCTCTGATTCCCCATATCTGATTCCCCGCCTCTGTTTCCCCGCCTCTTATTCCCCGCCTCTGTTTCCCCATATCTGATTCCCGGCCTCTCATTCCCCAGCTCTGATTCCCCTCCTCTGATTCCCCATATCTGATTCCCCGCCGCTGATTCCCCAACTCTGATTCCCCAGCTCTGATTCCCCGCCTCTGATTCCCCGCGTCTGAATCCCTGCCTTTGATTCCCCGCCTCTGATTCCCCATCTCTGATTCACCACCTCTGATCCCCGCCTCTGATTCCCCATGTCTGATTCACCGCCTCTGTTTCCCCACCTCTGATTCCCCGCCTCTGATTCCACATATCTGATTCCCCGCCTCTGATTCCCCAACTCTGATTCCCCGCCTGTGATTCGCCAGCTATGATTCCCCGCCTCTGATTCCCCACGTCTGATTCCCTGCCTGTGATTCCCTGCCTCTTATTCCCCGCCTCTGATTCCCCGCATCTGATTCCCAACCTCTGATTCCCCTCCTCTGATTCCCCATATCTGATTCCCCGCCTCCATTTCCCTGCCTCTGATTCCCCGCCTCTGTTACCCCATATCTGATTCCCCGCCTCTGATTCCCCGACTCTGATTCCCTGCCTCTGATTCCCCATCTCTGATTCTGCACATCTGATTCCCTGCCTCTTATTCCCCACCTCTGATTCCCGGCCTCTGATTCCCGGCCTCTGATTCCCGGCCTCTCATTCCCGGCCTCTCATTCCCGGCCTCTGATTCCCGGCCTCTGATTCCCCGCCTCTGATTCCCCGCCTCTGTTTCCCTGCCTCTGATTCCCCATCTCTGATTCCGCACATCTGATTCTCTGCCTCTGATTCCCTGCCTCTGATTCCCTGCCTCTGATTCCCTGCCTCTGAATCCCAACCTCTGATTCCCCACCTCTGATTCCCCATATCTGATTCCCCGCCTCTGTTTCCCCGCCTCTGATTCCCTGCCTCTGTTTCCTCATATCTGATTCCCCGCCTCTGATTCCCCAACACTGATTCCCCGCCTCTGATTCCCCAGCTCTGATTCACCACCTCTGATTCCCCGCGTCTGATTCCCCGCTTCTGATTCCCGGCCTCTTATTCCCCACCTCTGATTCCCGGCCTCTGATTCCCGGCCTCTGATTCCCGAACTCTCATTCCCGGCCTCTGATTCCCGGCCTCTGATTCCCCGCCTCTGATTCCCCGCCTCTGATTCCCCGCCGCTGATTCCCCAACTCTGATTCCCCAGCTCTGATTCCCCGCCTCTGATTCCCCGCGTCTGAATCCCTGCCTCTGATTCCCCGCCTCTGATTCCCCATCTCTGATTCACCACCTCTGATCCCCCGCCTCTGATTCCCCATGTCTGATTCACCGCCTCTGTTTCCCCACCTCTGATTCCCCGCCTCTGATTCCCCATATCTGATTCCCCGCCTCTGATTCCCCAACTCTGATTCCCCGCCTGTGATTCGCCAGCTATGATTCCCCGTCTCTGATTCCCCACGTCTGATTCCCTGCCTGTGATTCCCTGCCTCTTATTCCCCGCCTCTGATTCCCGGCATCTGATTCCCTACCTCTGATTCCCCTCCTCTGATTCCCCATATCTGATTCCCCGCCTCCATTTCCCTGCCTCTGATTCCCCGCCTCTGTTACCCCATATCTGATTCCCCGCCTCTGATTCCCCGACTCTGATTCCCTGCCTCTGATTCCCCATCTCTGATTCTGCACATCTGATTCCCTGCCTCTTATTCCCCACCTCTGATTCCCGGCCTCTGATTCCCGGCCTCTGATTCCCGGCCTCTGATTCCCGGCCTCTCATTCCCGGCCTCTGATTCCCGGCCTCTGATTCCCCGCCTCTGATTCCCCGCCTCTGTTTCCCTGCCTCTGATTCCCCATCTCTGATTCCGCACATCTGATTCCCTGCCTCTGATTCCCTGCCTCTGATTCCCTGCCTCTGATTCCCTGCCTCTGAATCCCAACCTCTGATTCCCCACCTCTGATTCCCCATATCTGATTCCCCGCCTCTGTTTCCCCGCCTCTGATTTCCCGCCTCTGTTTCCCCATATCTGATTCCCCGCCTCTGATTCCCCAACTTTGATTCCCCGCCTCTGATTCCACGTGTTTGATTACCTGCCTCTGATTCCCCGCCTCTGCTTCCCCATCTCTGATTCACCGCCTTTGATTCGCCACCTCTGATTCCCCATATGTGATTCCCCGCCTCTGTTTCCCCGCCTCTGATTCCCCGCCTCTGATTCCCCATATCTCATTCCCCGCCTCTGATTCCCCGCATCTGATTCCCTGCCTCTGAATCCCCACCTCTGATTCCCTGCCTCTGATTCCCAACCTCTGATTCCCCTCCTCTGATTCCCCATATCTGATTCCCCGCCTCCGTTTCCCTGCCTCTGATTGCCCGCCTCTGTTTCCCCATATCTGATTCCCCACCTCTGATTCCCCAACTCTGATTCCCCACCTCTGATTCCCCAGCTCTGATTCCCCGCCTCTGATTCCCCACGTCTGATTCCCAGCCTCTGATTCCCCATGTCTGATTTCCTGCCTCTGATTCCCCGCCTCTGATTCGCCATCTCTGATTCATCCCCTCTGATTCCCCACCTCTTATTCCCCATATCTTATTCCCCACCTATGTTTCCCCGCCTCTGATTCCCCGCCTCTGATTCCCCATCTCTGATTCCCAGACTCTGATTCCCCACCTCTGATTCCCTATCTCTGATTCTGCTCATCCGATTCCCTGCCTCTGATTCCCCGCCTCTGATTCCCCACCTCTGATTCCCCACCTCTGATTCCCCATATCTGATTCCCCGCCTCTGTTTCCCCGCCTCTGATTCCCTGCCTCTGTTTCCTCATATCTGATTCCCCGCCTCTGATTCCCCAACACTGATTCCCCGCCTCTGATTCCCCAGCTCTGATTCACCACCTCTGATTCCCCGCGTCTGATTCCCCGCTTCTGATTCCCGGCCTCTTATTCCCCACCTCTGATTCCCGGCCTCTGATTCCCGGCCTCTGATTCCCGAACTCTCATTCCCGGCCTCTGATTCCCGGCCTCTGATTCCCCGCCTCTGATTCCCCGCCTCTGATTCCCTGCCTCTGATTCCCCATCTCTGATTCCGCACATCTGATTCCCTGCCTCTGATTCCCCGCCTCTGATTCCCTGCCTCTGATTCCCTGCCTCTGATTCCCAACCTCTGATTCCCCACCTCTGATTCCCCATATCTGATTCCCCGCCTCTGTTTCCCCGCCTCTGATTCCCCGCCTCTGTTTCCCCATATCTGATTCCCCGCCTCTGATTCCCCAACTCTGATTCCCCACCTCTGATCCCCAGCTCTGATTCCCCGCCTCTGATTCCCCGTGTTTGATTCCCTGCCTCTGATTCCCTGCCTCTGATTCCCAACCTCTGATTCCCCACCTCTGATTCCCCATATCTGATTCCCCGCCTCTGTTTCCCCGCCTCTGATTCCCCACCTCTGTTTCCCCATATCTGATTCCCCGCCTTTGATTGGCCACCTCTGATTCCCCATATGTGATTCCCCGCCTCTGTTTCCCCGCATCTGATTCCCCGCCTCTGATTCCCCATATCTCATTCCCCGCCTCTGATTCCCCATATCTGATTCCCTGACTCTGATTCCCCACCTCTGATTCCCGGCCTCTTTTTCCCGGCATCTGATCCCCGGCATCTGATTCCCGGCCTCTGATTCCCGGCCTCTGATTCCTCGCTTCTGATTCTGATTCCCTGCCTCTGATTCCCCATCTCTGATTCCGCACATCTGATTCCCTGCCTCTGATTCCCCACTTCTGATTCCCCATATCTGATTCCCCGCCTCTGTTTCCCCGCCTCTGATTCACCGCCTCTGTTTCCCCATATCTAATTCCCCGCCTCTGATTCCCCAACTCTGATTCCCCGCACTGATTCCCCAGCTCTGAATCCCCGCCTCAGATTCCCCGCATCTGATTCCCTGCCTCTGAATCCCCACCTTTGATTCCCTGCCTCTGATTCCCAACCTCTGATTCCCCTCCTTTGATTCCCCATATCTGATTCCCCGCCTCCGTTTCCCTGCCTCTGATTCCCCGCCTCTATTTCCCCATATCTGATTCCCCGCCTCTGATTCCCCGCGTCTGATTCCCAGCCTCTGATTCCCCATGTCTTATTCCCCGCCTCTGATTCGCCATCTCTGATTCATCGCCTCTGATTCCCCACCTCTGATTCCCCACATCTGATTCCCCACCTATGTTTCCCCGCCTCTGATGCCCCGCCTCTGATTCCATGCCTCTGATTCCCGGCCTCTGATTCCCCGCCTCTGATTCCCCGCCTCTGATTCCCCGCCGCTGATTCCCCAACTCTGATTCCCCAGCTCTGATTCCCCGCCTCTGATTCCCCGCGTCTGAATCCCTGCCTCTGATTCCCCGCCTCTGATTCCCCATCTCTGATTCACCACCTCTGATCCCCCGCCTCTGATTCCCCATGTCTGATTCACCGCCTCTGTTTCCCCACCTCTGATTCCCCGCCTATGATTCCCCAACTCTGATTCCCCGCCTGTGATTCGCCAGCTATGATTCCCCGCCTCTGATTCCCCACGTCTGATTCCCTGCCTGTGATTCCCTGCCTCTTATTCCCCGCCTCTGATTCCCGGCATCTGATTCCCTACCTCTGATTCCCCTCCTCTGATTCCCCATATCTGATTCCCCGCCTCCATTTCCCTGCCTCTGATTCCCCGCCTCTGTTACCCCATATCTGATTCCCCGCCTCTGATTCCCCGACTCTGATTCCCTGCCTCTGATTCCCCATCTCTGATTCTGCACATCTGATTCCCTGCCTCTTATTCCCCACCTCTGATTCCCGGCCTCTGATTCCCGGCCTCTGATTCCCGGCCTCTGATTCCCGGCCTCTCATTCCCGGCCTCTGATTCCCGGCCTCTGATTCCCCGCCTCTGATTCCCCGCCTCTGTTTCCCTGCCTCTGATTCCCCATCTCTGATTCCGCACATCTGATTCCCTGCCTCTGATTCCCTGCCTCTGATTCCCTGCCTCTGATTCCCTGCATCTGAATCCCATCCTCTGATTCCCCACCTCTGATTCCCCATATCTGATTCCCCGCCTCTGTTTCCCCGCCTCTGATTTCCCGCCTCTGTTTCCCCATATCTGATTCCCCGCCTCTGATTCCCCAACTTTGATTCCCCGCCTCTGATTCCACGTGTTTGATTACCTGCCTCTGATTCCCCGCCTCTGCTTCCCCATCTCTGATTCACCGCCTTTGATTCGCCACCTCTGATTCCCCATATGTGATTCCCCGCCTCTGTTTCCCCGCCTCTGATTCCCCGCCTCTGATTCCCCATATCTCATTCCCCGCCTCTGATTCCCCGCATCTGATTCCCTGCCTCTGAATCCCCACCTCTGATTCCCTGCCTCTGATTCCCAACCTCTGATTCCCCTCCTCTGATTCCCCATATCTGATTCCCCGCCTCCGTTTCCCTGCCTCTGATTGCCCGCCTCTGTTTCCCCATATCTGATTCCCCACCTCTGATTCCCCAACTCTGATTCCCCGCCTCTGATTCCCCAGCTCTGATTCCCCGCCTCTGATTCCCCACGTCTGATTCCCAGCCTCTGATTCCCCATGTCTGATTCCCCACCTCTGATTCCCCATATCTGATTCCCACCTATGTTTCCCCGCCTCTGATGCCCCGCCTCTGATTCCATGCCTCTGATTCCCAACCTCTGATTCCCCACCTCTGATTCCCCATATCTGATTCCCCGCCTCTGTTTCCCCGCCTCTGATTCCCTGCCTCTGTTTCCTCATATGTGATTCCCCGCCTCTGATTCCCCAACACTGATACCCCTCCTCTGATACCCCAGCTCTGATTCACCACCTCTGATTCCCCGCGTCTGATTCCCCGCCTCTGATTCCCCATCTCTGATTCCCTATCTCTGATTCCCCAATTCTGATTCCCCGCCTTTGATTCCCTGCCTCTGATTCCCAACCTCTGATTCCCCACCTCTGATTCCCCATATCTGATTCCCCGCCTCTGTTTCCCCGCCTCTTATTCCCCGCCTCTGTTTCCCCATATCTGATTCCCGGCCTCTCATTCCCCAGCTCTGATTCCCCTCCTCTGATTCCCCATATCTGATTCCCCGCCGCTGATTCCCCAACTCTGATTCCCCAGCTCTGATTCCCCGCCTCTGATTCCCCGCGTCTGAATCCCTGCCTCTGATTCCCCGCCTCTGATTCCCCATCTCTGATTCACCACCTCTGATCCCCGCCTCTGATTCCCCATGTCTGATTCACCGCCTCTGTTTCCCCACCTCTGATTCCCCGCCTCTGATTCCACATATCTGATTCCCCGCCTCTGATTCCCCAACTCTGATTCCCCGCCTGTGATTCGCCAGCTATGATTCCCCGCCTCTGATTCCCCACGTCTGATTCCCTGCCTGTGATTCCCTGCCTCTTATTCCCCGCCTCTGATTCCCCGCATCTGATTCCCAACCTCTGATTCCCCTCCTCTGATTCCCCATATCTGATTCCCCGCCTCCATTTCCCTGCCTCTGATTCCCCGCCTCTGTTACCCCATATCTGATTCCCCGCCTCTGATTCCCCGACTCTGATTCCCTGCCTCTGATTCCCCATCTCCGATTCTGCACATCTGATTCCCTGCCTCTTATTCCCCACCTCTGATTCCCGGCCTCTGATTCCCGGCCTCTGATTCCCGGCCTCTCATTCCCGGCCTCTCATTCCCGGCCTCTGATTCCCGGCCTCTGATTCCCCGCCTCTGATTCCCCGCCTCTGTTTCCCTGCCTCTGATTCCCCATCTCTGATTCCGCACATCTGATTCTCTGCCTCTGATTCCCTGCCTCTGATTCCCTGCCTCTGATTCCCTGCCTCTGAATCCCAACCTCTGATTCCCCACCTCTGATTCCCCATATCTGATTCCCCGCCTCTGTTTCCCCGCCTCTGATTCCCTGCCTCTGTTTCCTCATATCTGATTCCCCGCCTCTGATTCCCCAACACTGATTCCCCGCCTCTGATTCCCCAGCTCTGATTCACCACCTCTGATTCCCCGCGTCTGATTCCCCGCTTCTGATTCCCGGCCTCTTATTCCCCACCTCTGATTCCCGGCCTCTGATTCCCGGCCTCTGATTCCCGAACTCTCATTCCCGGCCTCTGATTCCCGGCCTCTGATTCCCCGCCTCTGATTCCCCGCCTCTGATTCCCCGCCGCTGATTCCCCAACTCTGATTCCCCAGCTCTGATTCCCCGCCTCTGATTCCCCGCGTCTGAATCCCTGCCTCTGATTCCCCGCCTCTGATTCCCCATCTCTGATTCACCACCTCTGATCCCCCGCCTCTGATTCCCCATGTCTGATTCACCGCCTCTGTTTCCCCACCTCTGATTCCCCGCCTCTGATTCCCCGCCTCTGATTCCCCGCCTCTGATTCCCCAACTCTGATTCCCCGCCTGTGATTCGCCAGCTATGATTCCCCGTCTCTGATTCCCCACGTCTGATTCCCTGCCTGTGATTCCCTGCCTCTTATTCCCCGCCTCTGATTCCCGGCATCTGATTCCCTACCTCTGATTCCCCTCCTCTGATTCCCCATATCTGATTCCCCGCCTCCATTTCCCTGCCTCTGATTCCCCGCCTCTGTTACCCCATATCTGATTCCCCGCCTCTGATTCCCCGACTCTGATTCCCTGCCTCTGATTCCCCATCTCTGATTCTGCACATCTGATTCCCTGCCTCTTATTCCCCACCTCTGATTCCCAGCCTCTGATTCCCGGCCTCTGATTCCCGGCCTCTGATTCCCGGCCTCTCATTCCCGGCCTCTGATTCCCGGCCTCTGATTCCCCGCCTCTGATTCCCCGCCTCTGTTTCCCTGCCTCTGATTAACCATCTCTGATTCCGCACATCTGATTCCCTGCCTCTGATTCCCTGCCTCTGATTCCCTGCCTCTGATTCCCTGCCTCTGAATCCCAACCTCTGATTCCCCACCTCTGATTCCCCATATCTGATTCCCCGCCTCTGTTTCCCCGCCTCTGATTTCCCGCCTCTGTTTCCCCATATCTGATTCCCCGCCTCTGATTCCCCAACTTTGATTCCCCGCCTCTGATTCCACGTGTTTGATTACCTGCCTCTGATTCCCCGCCTCTGCTTCCCCATCTCTGATTCACCGCCTTTGATTCGCCACCTCTGATTCCCCATATGTGATTCCCCGCCTCTGTTTCCCCGCCTCTGATTCCCCGCCTCTGATTCCCCATATCTCATTCCCCGCCTCTGATTCCCCGCATCTGATTCCCTGCCTCTGAATCCCCACCTCTGATTCCCTGCCTCTGATTCCCAACCTCTGATTCCCCTCCTCTGATTCCCCATATCTGATTCCCCGCCTCCGTTTCCCTGCCTCTGATTGCCCGCCTCTGTTTCCCCATATCTGATTCCCCACCTCTGATTCCCCAACTCTGATTCCCCGCCTCTGATTCCCCAGCTCTGATTCCCCGCCTCTGATTCCCCACGTCTGATTCCCAGCCTCTGATTCCCCATGTCTGATTTCCTGCCTCTGATTCCCCGCCTCTGATTCGCCATCTCTGATTCATCCCCTCTGATTCCCCACCTCTTATTCCCCATATCTTATTCCCCACCTATGTTTCCCCGCCTCTGATTCCCCGCCTCTGATTCCCCATCTCTGATTCCCAGACTCTGATTCCCCACCTCTGATTCCCTATCTCTGATTCTGCTCATCCGATTCCCTGCCTCTGATTCCCCGCCTCTGATTCCCCACCTCTGATTCCCCACCTCTGATTCCCCATATCTGATTCCCCGCCTCTGTTTCCCCGCCTCTGATTCCCTGCCTCTGTTTCCTCATATCTGATTCCCCGCCTCTGATTCCCCAACACTGATTCCCCGCCTCTGATTCCCCAGCTCTGATTCACCACCTCTGATTCCCCGCGTCTGATTCCCCGCTTCTGATTCCCGGCCTCTTATTCCCCACCTCTGATTCCCGGCCTCTGATTCCCGGCCTCTGATTCCCGAACTCTCATTCCCGGCCTCTGATTCCCGGCCTCTGATTCCCCGCCTCTGATTCCCCGCCTCTGATTCCCTGCCTCTGATTCCCCATCTCTGATTCCGCACATCTGATTCCCTGCCTCTGATTCCCCGCCTCTGATTCCCTGCCTCTGATTCCCTGCCTCTGATTCCCAACCTCTGATTCCCCACCTCTGATTCCCCATATCTGATTCCCCGCCTCTGTTTCCCCGCCTCTGATTCCCCGCCTCTGTTTCCCCATATCTGATTCCCCGCCTCTGATTCCCCAACTCTGATTCCCCACCTCTGATCCCCAGCTCTGATTCCCCGCCTCTGATTCCCCGTGTTTGATTCCCTGCCTCTGATTCCCTGCCTCTGATTCCCAACCTCTGATTCCCCACCTCTGATTCCCCATATCTGATTCCCCGCCTCTGTTTCCCCGCCTCTGATTCCCCACCTCTGTTTCCCCATATCTGATTCCCCGCCTTTGATTGGCCACCTCTGATTCCCCATATGTGATTCCCCGCCTCTGTTTCCCCGCATCTGATTCCCCGCCTCTGATTCCCCATATCTCATTCCCCGCCTCTGATTCCCCATATCTGATTCCCTGACTCTGAATCCCCACCTCTGATTCCCGGCCTCTTTTTCCCGGCATCTGATTCCCGGCATCTGATTCCCGGCCTCTGATTCCCGGCCTCTGATTCCTCGCTTCTGATTCTGATTCCCTGCCTCTGATTCCCCATCTCTGATTCCGCACATCTGATTCCCTGCCTCTGATTCCCCACTTCTGATTCCCCATATCTGATTCCCCGCCTCTGTTTCCCCGCCTCTGATTCACCGCCTCTGTTTCCCCATATCTAATTCCCCGCCTCTGATTCCCCAACTCTGATTCCCCGCACTGATTCCCCAGCTCTGAATCCCCGCCTCAGATTCCCCGCATCTGATTCCCTGCCTCTGAATCCCCACCTTTGATTCCCTGCCTCTGATTCCCAACCTCTGATTCCCCTCCTTTGATTCCCCATATCTGATTCCCCGCCTCCGTTTCCCTGCCTCTGATTCCCCGCCTCTATTTCCCCATATCTGATTCCCCGCCTCTGATTCCCCGCGTCTGATTCCCAGCCTCTGATTCCCCATGTCTTATTCCCCGCCTCTGATTCGCCATCTCTGATTCATCGCCTCTGATTCCCCACCTCTGATTCCCCACATCTGATTCCCCACCTATGTTTCCCCGCCTCTGATGCCCCGCCTCTGATTCCATGCCTCTGATTCCCAACCTCTGATTCCCCACCTCTGATTCCCCATATCTGATTCCCCGCCTCTGTTTCCCCGCCTCTGATTCCCTGCCTCTGTTTCCCCATATCTGATTCCCCGCCTCTGATTCCCCAACACTGATTCCCCGCCTCTGATTCCCCAGGTCTGATTCACCACCTCTGATTCCCCGCGTCTGATTCCCCGCCTCTGATTCCCCATCTCTGATTCCCTATCTCTGATTCCCCAATTCTGATTCCCCGCCTTTGATTCCCTGCCTCTGATTCCTAACCTATGATTCCCCACTTCTGATTCCCCGCCTCTGTTTCCCCGCCTCTTATTCCCCGCCTCTGTTTCCCCATATCTGATTCCCGGCCTCTCATTCCCCAGCTCTCATTCCCCACCTCTGATTCCCCATATCTGATTCCCCGTCGCTGATTCCCCAACTCTGATAGCCCGCCTCTGATTCCCCAGCTCTGATTCCCCGCCTCTGATTCCCCGCGTCTGAATCCCTGCCTCTGATTCCCCGCCTCTGATTCCCCATCTCTGATTCACTACCTCTGATCCCCCGCCTCTGATTCCCCATGTCTGATTCACCGCCTCTGTTTCCCCACCTCTGATTCCCCGCCTCTGATTCCCCATATCTGATTCCCCGCTTCTGATTCCCTGCCTCTTATTCCCCGCCTCTGATTCCCCGCATCTGATTCCCAACCTCTGATTCCCCTCCTCTGATTCCCCATATCTGATTCCCTGCCTCCATTTCCCTGCCTCTGATTCCCTGCCTCTGATTCCCCAACTCTGATTCCACGCCTGTGATTCGCCAGCTATGATTCCCCGCATCTGATTCCCCACGTCTGATTCCCTGCCTGTGATTCCCTGCCTCTTATTCCCCGCCTCTGATTCCCCGCATCTGATTCCCTGCCTCTGAATCCCCACCTCTGATTCCCTGCCTCTGATTCCCAACCTCTGATTCCCCTCCTCTGATTCCCCTCCTCTGATTCCCCATATCTGATTCCCCATGTCTTATTCCCCGCCTCTGATTCGCCATCTCTGATTCATCGCCTCTGATTCCCCACCTCTGATTCCCCATATCTGATTCCCCACCTATGTTTCCCCGCCTCTGATGCCCCACCTCTGATTCCATGCCTCTGATTCCCAACCTCTGATTCCCCACCTCTGATTCCCCATATCTGATTCCCCACCTCTGTTGCCCCGCCTCTGATTTCCTGCCTCTGTTTCCTCATATCTGATTCCCCGCCTCTGATTCCCCAACACTGATTCCCCGCCTCTGATTCCCCAGGTCTGATTCACCACCTCTGATTCCCCGCGTCTGATTCCCCGCCTCTGATTCCCCATCTCTGAATCCCTATCTCTGATTCCCCAATTCTGATTCCCCGCCTTTGATTCCCTGCCTCTGATTCCCAACCTCTGATTCCCCACCTCTGATATCCCATATCTGATTCCCCTCCTCTGTTACCCCGCCTCTTATTCCCCGCCTCTGTTTCCCCATATCTGATTCCCGGCCTTTCATTCCCCAGCTCTGATTCCCCGCCTCTGATTCCCCATATCTAATTCCCCGCCGCTGATTCCCCAACTCAGATAGCCCGCCTCTGATTCCCCAGCTCTGATTCCCCGCCTCTGATTCCCCGCGTCTGAATACCTGCCTCTGATTCCACGCCTCTGATTCCCCATCTCTGATTCACCACCTCTGATCCCCCGCCTCTGATTCCCCATGTCTGATTCACCGCCTCTGTTTCCCCACCTCTGATTCCCCGCCTCTGATTCCCCATATCTGATTCCCCGCCTCTGTTTCCCCGCCTCTGATTCCCCGCCTCTGATTCCCCATATCTCATTCCCCGCCTCTGATTCCCCGCATCTGATTCCCTGCCTCTGAATCCCCACCTCTGATTCCCTGCCTCTGATTCCCAACCTCTGATTCCCCTCCTCTGATTCCCCATATCTGATTCCCCGCCTCCGTTTCCCTGCCTCTGATTGCCCGCCTCTGTTTCCCCATATCTGATTCCCCACCTCTGATTCCCCAACTCTGATTCCCCGCCTCTGATTCCCCAGCTCTGATTCCCCGCCTCTGATTCCCCACGTCTGATTCCCAGCCTCTGATTCCCCATGTCTGATTCCCCACCTCTGATTCCCCATATCTGATTCCCACCTATGTTTCCCCGCCTCTGATGCCCCGCCTCTGATTCCATGCCTCTGATTCCCAACCTCTGATTCCCCACCTCTGATTCCCCATATCTGATTCCCCGCCTCTGTTTCCCCGCCTCTGATTCCCTGCCTCTGTTTCCTCATATGTGATTCCCCGCCTCTGATTCCCCAACACTGATACCCCTCCTCTGATACCCCAGCTCTGATTCACCACCTCTGATTCCCCGCGTCTGATTCCCCGCCTCTGATTCCCCATCTCTGATTCCCTATCTCTGATTCCCCAATTCTGATTCCCCGCCTTTGATTCCCTGCCTCTGATTCCCAACCTCTGATTCCCCACCTCTGATTCCCCATATCTGATTCCCCGCCTCTGTTTCCCCGCCTCTTATTCCCCGCCTCTGTTTCCCCATATCTGATTCCCGGCCTCTCATTCCCCAGCTCTGATTCCCCTCCTCTGATTCCCCATATCTGATTCCCCGCCGCTGATTCCCCAACTCTGATTCCCCAGCTCTGATTCCCCGCCTCTGATTCCCCGCGTCTGAATCCCTGCCTCTGATTCCCCGCCTCTGATTCCCCATCTCTGATTCACCACCTCTGATCCCCGCCTCTGATTCCCCATGTCTGATTCACCGCCTCTGTTTCCCCACCTCTGATTCCCCGCCTCTGATTCCACATATCTGATTCCCCGCCTCTGATTCCCCAACTCTGATTCCCCGCCTGTGATTCGCCAGCTATGATTCCCCGCCTCTGATTCCCCACGTCTGATTCCCTGCCTGTGATTCCCTGCCTCTTATTCCCCGCCTCTGATTCCCCGCATCTGATTCCCAACCTCTGATTCCCCTCCTCTGATTCCCCATATCTGATTCCCCGCCTCCATTTCCCTGCCTCTGATTCCCCGCCTCTGTTACCCCATATCTGATTCCCCGCCTCTGATTCCCCGACTCTGATTCCCTGCCTCTGATTCCCCATCTCCGATTCTGCACATCTGATTCCCTGCCTCTTATTCCCCACCTCTGATTCCCGGCCTCTGATTCCCGGCCTCTGATTCCCGGCCTCTCATTCCCGGCCTCTCATTCCCGGCCTCTGATTCCCGGCCTCTGATTCCCCGCCTCTGATTCCCCGCCTCTGTTTCCCTGCCTCTGATTCCCCATCTCTGATTCCGCACATCTGATTCTCTGCCTCTGATTCCCTGCCTCTGATTCCCTGCCTCTGATTCCCTGCCTCTGAATCCCAACCTCTGATTCCCCACCTCTGATTCCCCATATCTGATTCCCCGCCTCTGTTTCCCCGCCTCTGATTCCCTGCCTCTGTTTCCTCATATCTGATTCCCCGCCTCTGATTCCCCAACACTGATTCCCCGCCTCTGATTCCCCAGCTCTGATTCACCACCTCTGATTCCCCGCGTCTGATTCCCCGCTTCTGATTCCCGGCCTCTTATTCCCCACCTCTGATTCCCGGCCTCTGATTCCCGGCCTCTGATTCCCGAACTCTCATTCCCGGCCTCTGATTCCCGGCCTCTGATTCCCCGCCTCTGATTCCCCGCCTCTGATTCCCCGCCGCTGATTCCCCAACTCTGATTCCCCAGCTCTGATTCCCCGCCTCTGATTCCCCGCGTCTGAATCCCTGCCTCTGATTCCCCGCCTCTGATTCCCCATCTCTGATTCACCACCTCTGATCCCCCGCCTCTGATTCCCCATGTCTGATTCACCGCCTCTGTTTCCCCACCTCTGATTCCCCGCCTCTGATTCCCCGCCTCTGATTCCCCGCCTCTGATTCCCCAACTCTGATTCCCCGCCTGTGATTCGCCAGCTATGATTCCCCGTCTCTGATTCCCCACGTCTGATTCCCTGCCTGTGATTCCCTGCCTCTTATTCCCCGCCTCTGATTCCCGGCATCTGATTCCCTACCTCTGATTCCCCTCCTCTGATTCCCCATATCTGATTCCCCGCCTCCATTTCCCTGCCTCTGATTCCCCGCCTCTGTTACCCCATATCTGATTCCCCGCCTCTGATTCCCCGACTCTGATTCCCTGCCTCTGATTCCCCATCTCTGATTCTGCACATCTGATTCCCTGCCTCTTATTCCCCACCTCTGATTCCCAGCCTCTGATTCCCGGCCTCTGATTCCCGGCCTCTGATTCCCGGCCTCTCATTCCCGGCCTCTGATTCCCGGCCTCTGATTCCCCGCCTCTGATTCCCCGCCTCTGTTTCCCTGCCTCTGATTAACCATCTCTGATTCCGCACATCTGATTCCCTGCCTCTGATTCCCTGCCTCTGATTCCCTGCCTCTGATTCCCTGCCTCTGAATCCCAACCTCTGATTCCCCACCTCTGATTCCCCATATCTGATTCCCCGCCTCTGTTTCCCCGCCTCTGATTTCCCGCCTCTGTTTCCCCATATCTGATTCCCCGCCTCTGATTCCCCAACTTTGATTCCCCGCCTCTGATTCCACGTGTTTGATTACCTGCCTCTGATTCCCCGCCTCTGCTTCCCCATCTCTGATTCACCGCCTTTGATTCGCCACCTCTGATTCCCCATATGTGATTCCCCGCCTCTGTTTCCCCGCCTCTGATTCCCCGCCTCTGATTCCCCATATCTCATTCCCCGCCTCTGATTCCCCGCATCTGATTCCCTGCCTCTGAATCCCCACCTCTGATTCCCTGCCTCTGATTCCCAACCTCTGATTCCCCTCCTCTGATTCCCCATATCTGATTCCCCGCCTCCGTTTCCCTGCCTCTGATTGCCCGCCTCTGTTTCCCCATATCTGATTCCCCACCTCTGATTCCCCAACTCTGATTCCCCGCCTCTGATTCCCCAGCTCTGATTCCCCGCCTCTGATTCCCCACGTCTGATTCCCAGCCTCTGATTCCCCATGTCTGATTTCCTGCCTCTGATTCCCCGCCTCTGATTCGCCATCTCTGATTCATCCCCTCTGATTCCCCACCTCTTATTCCCCATATCTTATTCCCCACCTATGTTTCCCCGCCTCTGATTCCCCGCCTCTGATTCCCCATCTCTGATTCCCAGACTCTGATTCCCCACCTCTGATTCCCTATCTCTGATTCTGCTCATCCGATTCCCTGCCTCTGATTCCCCGCCTCTGATTCCCCACCTCTGATTCCCCACCTCTGATTCCCCATATCTGATTCCCCGCCTCTGTTTCCCCGCCTCTGATTCCCTGCCTCTGTTTCCTCATATCTGATTCCCCGCCTCTGATTCCCCAACACTGATTCCCCGCCTCTGATTCCCCAGCTCTGATTCACCACCTCTGATTCCCCGCGTCTGATTCCCCGCTTCTGATTCCCGGCCTCTTATTCCCCACCTCTGATTCCCGGCCTCTGATTCCCGGCCTCTGATTCCCGAACTCTCATTCCCGGCCTCTGATTCCCGGCCTCTGATTCCCCGCCTCTGATTCCCCGCCTCTGATTCCCTGCCTCTGATTCCCCATCTCTGATTCCGCACATCTGATTCCCTGCCTCTGATTCCCCGCCTCTGATTCCCTGCCTCTGATTCCCTGCCTCTGATTCCCAACCTCTGATTCCCCACCTCTGATTCCCCATATCTGATTCCCCGCCTCTGTTTCCCCGCCTCTGATTCCCCGCCTCTGTTTCCCCATATCTGATTCCCCGCCTCTGATTCCCCAACTCTGATTCCCCACCTCTGATCCCCAGCTCTGATTCCCCGCCTCTGATTCCCCGTGTTTGATTCCCTGCCTCTGATTCCCTGCCTCTGATTCCCAACCTCTGATTCCCCACCTCTGATTCCCCATATCTGATTCCCCGCCTCTGTTTCCCCGCCTCTGATTCCCCACCTCTGTTTCCCCATATCTGATTCCCCGCCTTTGATTGGCCACCTCTGATTCCCCATATGTGATTCCCCGCCTCTGTTTCCCCGCATCTGATTCCCCGCCTCTGATTCCCCATATCTCATTCCCCGCCTCTGATTCCCCATATCTGATTCCCTGACTCTGAATCCCCACCTCTGATTCCCGGCCTCTTTTTCCCGGCATCTGATTCCCGGCATCTGATTCCCGGCCTCTGATTCCCGGCCTCTGATTCCTCGCTTCTGATTCTGATTCCCTGCCTCTGATTCCCCATCTCTGATTCCGCACATCTGATTCCCTGCCTCTGATTCCCCACTTCTGATTCCCCATATCTGATTCCCCGCCTCTGTTTCCCCGCCTCTGATTCACCGCCTCTGTTTCCCCATATCTAATTCCCCGCCTCTGATTCCCCAACTCTGATTCCCCGCACTGATTCCCCAGCTCTGAATCCCCGCCTCAGATTCCCCGCATCTGATTCCCTGCCTCTGAATCCCCACCTTTGATTCCCTGCCTCTGATTCCCAACCTCTGATTCCCCTCCTTTGATTCCCCATATCTGATTCCCCGCCTCCGTTTCCCTGCCTCTGATTCCCCGCCTCTATTTCCCCATATCTGATTCCCCGCCTCTGATTCCCCGCGTCTGATTCCCAGCCTCTGATTCCCCATGTCTTATTCCCCGCCTCTGATTCGCCATCTCTGATTCATCGCCTCTGATTCCCCACCTCTGATTCCCCACATCTGATTCCCCACCTATGTTTCCCCGCCTCTGATGCCCCGCCTCTGATTCCATGCCTCTGATTCCCAACCTCTGATTCCCCACCTCTGATTCCCCATATCTGATTCCCCGCCTCTGTTTCCCCGCCTCTGATTCCCTGCCTCTGTTTCCCCATATCTGATTCCCCGCCTCTGATTCCCCAACACTGATTCCCCGCCTCTGATTCCCCAGGTCTGATTCACCACCTCTGATTCCCCGCGTCTGATTCCCCGCCTCTGATTCCCCATCTCTGATTCCCTATCTCTGATTCCCCAATTCTGATTCCCCGCCTTTGATTCCCTGCCTCTGATTCCTAACCTATGATTCCCCACTTCTGATTCCCCGCCTCTGTTTCCCCGCCTCTTATTCCCCGCCTCTGTTTCCCCATATCTGATTCCCGGCCTCTCATTCCCCAGCTCTCATTCCCCACCTCTGATTCCCCATATCTGATTCCCCGTCGCTGATTCCCCAACTCTGATAGCCCGCCTCTGATTCCCCAGCTCTGATTCCCCGCCTCTGATTCCCCGCGTCTGAATCCCTGCCTCTGATTCCCCGCCTCTGATTCCCCATCTCTGATTCACTACCTCTGATCCCCCGCCTCTGATTCCCCATGTCTGATTCACCGCCTCTGTTTCCCCACCTCTGATTCCCCGCCTCTGATTCCCCATATCTGATTCCCCGCTTCTGATTCCCTGCCTCTTATTCCCCGCCTCTGATTCCCCGCATCTGATTCCCAACCTCTGATTCCCCTCCTCTGATTCCCCATATCTGATTCCCTGCCTCCATTTCCCTGCCTCTGATTCCCTGCCTCTGATTCCCCAACTCTGATTCCACGCCTGTGATTCGCCAGCTATGATTCCCCGCATCTGATTCCCCACGTCTGATTCCCTGCCTGTGATTCCCTGCCTCTTATTCCCCGCCTCTGATTCCCCGCATCTGATTCCCTGCCTCTGAATCCCCACCTCTGATTCCCTGCCTCTGATTCCCAACCTCTGATTCCCCTCCTCTGATTCCCCTCCTCTGATTCCCCATATCTGATTCCCCATGTCTTATTCCCCGCCTCTGATTCGCCATCTCTGATTCATCGCCTCTGATTCCCCACCTCTGATTCCCCATATCTGATTCCCCACCTATGTTTCCCCGCCTCTGATGCCCCACCTCTGATTCCATGCCTCTGATTCCCAACCTCTGATTCCCCACCTCTGATTCCCCATATCTGATTCCCCACCTCTGTTGCCCCGCCTCTGATTTCCTGCCTCTGTTTCCTCATATCTGATTCCCCGCCTCTGATTCCCCAACACTGATTCCCCGCCTCTGATTCCCCAGGTCTGATTCACCACCTCTGATTCCCCGCGTCTGATTCCCCGCCTCTGATTCCCCATCTCTGAATCCCTATCTCTGATTCCCCAATTCTGATTCCCCGCCTTTGATTCCCTGCCTCTGATTCCCAACCTCTGATTCCCCACCTCTGATATCCCATATCTGATTCCCCTCCTCTGTTACCCCGCCTCTTATTCCCCGCCTCTGTTTCCCCATATCTGATTCCCGGCCTTTCATTCCCCAGCTCTGATTCCCCGCCTCTGATTCCCCATATCTAATTCCCCGCCGCTGATTCCCCAACTCAGATAGCCCGCCTCTGATTCCCCAGCTCTGATTCCCCGCCTCTGATTCCCCGCGTCTGAATACCTGCCTCTGATTCCACGCCTCTGATTCCCCATCTCTGATTCACCACCTCTGATCCCCCGCCTCTGATTCCCCATGTCTGATTCACCGCCTCTGTTTCCCCACCTCTGATTCCCCGCCTCTGATTCCCCATATCTGATTCCCCGCCTCTGATTCCCCAACTCTGATTCGCCGCCTGTGATTCGCCAGCTATGATTCCCCGCATCTGATTCCCCACGTCTGATTCCCTGCCTGTGATTCCCTGCCTCTTATTCCCCGCCACTGATTCCCCGCATCTGATTCCCTGCCTCTGAATCCCCACCTCTGATTCCTTGCCTCTGATTCCCAACCTCTTATTCCCCTCCTCTGATTCCCCATATCTGATTCCCCACCTCCATTTCCCTGCCTCTGATTCCCCGCCTCTGTTACCCAATATCTGATTCCCCGCCTCTGATTCCCCAACTCTGATTCTGCACATCTGATTCCCTGCCTCTTATTCCCCACCTCTAATTCCCGGCCTCTGATTCCCCACATCTGATTCTCCATATCTGATTCCCCGCCTCTGTTTCCCCACCTCTGATTCCCCGCCTCTGTTTCCCCATATCTGATTCCCCGCCTCTGATTCCCCAACTCTGATTCCCCGCCTCTGATTCCCCAGGTCTGATTCCCCGCCTCTGATTCCACGTGTTTGATTACCTGCCTCTGATTCCCCGCCTCTGCTTCCCCATCTCTGATTCACCGCCTTTGATTCGCCACCTCTGATTCCCCATATGTGATTCCCCTCCTCTGTTTCCCCACCTCTGATTCCCCGCCTCTGATTCCCCATATCTCATTCCCCGCCTCTGATTCCCCGCATCTGATTCCCTGCCTCTGAATCCCAACCTCTGATTCCCTGCCTCTGATTCCCAACCGCTGATTCCCCTCCTCTGATTCCCCATATCTGATTCCCCGCCTCCGTTTCCCTGCCTCTGATTAACCGCCTCTGTTTCCCCATATCTGATTCCCCGCCTCTGATTCCCCAACTCTGATTCCCCGCCTCTGATTCCACAGCTCTGATTCCCCACCTCTGAGTCCCCGCGTCTGATTCCCAGCCTCTGATTCCCAATGTCTGATTTCCTGCCTCTGATTCCCGGACCCTGATTCCCCACCTCTGATTCCCTATCTCTGATTCCGCACATCCGATTCCCTGCCTCTGATTCCCCGCCTCTGATGCCCCGCCTCTGATTCCCAACCTCTGATTCCCCTCCTCTGATTCCCCATATCTGATTCACCGCCTCCGTTTCCCTGCCTCTGATTCCACGCCTCTGTTTCCCCATATCTGATTCCCCGCCTCTGATTCCCCAACTCTGATTCCCCGCCTCTGATTCCCCAGCTCTGATTCCCCGCCTCTGATTCCCCGCGTCTGATTCCCAGCCTCTGATTCCCCATGTCTTATTCCCCGCCTCTGATTCCCCGCCTCTGATTCACCATCTCTGATTCATCGCCTCTGATTCCCCACCTCTGATTCCCCATATCTGATTCCCACCTATGTTTCCCCGCCTCTGATGCCCCGCCTCTGATTCCATGCCTCTGATTCCCAACCTCTGATTCCCCACCTCTGATTCCCCATATCTGATTCCCCGCCTCTGTTTCCCCGCCTCTGATTCCCTGCCTCTGTTTCCTCATATCTGATTCCCCGCCTCTGATTCCCCAACACTGATTCCCCTCCTCTGATACCCCAGCTCTGATTCACCACCTCTGATTCCCCGCGTCTGATTCCCCGCCTCTGATTCCCCATCTCTGATTCCCTATCTCTGATTCCCCAATTCTGATTCCCCGCCTTTGATTCCCTGCCTCTGATTCCCAACCTCTGATTCCCCACCTCTGATTCCCCATATCTGATTCCCCGCCTCTGTTTCCCCGCCTCTTATTCCCCGCCTCTGTTTCCCCATATCTGATTCCCGGCCTCTCATTCACCAGCTCTGATTCCCCTCCTCTGATTCCCCATATCTGATTCCCCGCCGCTGATTCCCCAACTCTGATTCCCCAGCTCTGATTCCCCGCCTCTGATTCCCCGCGTCTGAATCCCTGCCTCTGATTCCCCGCCTCTGATTCCCCATCTCTGATTCACCACCTCTGATCCCCCGCCTCTGATTCCCCATGTCTGATTCACCGCCTCTGTTTCCCCACCTCTGATTCCCCGCCTCTGATTCCCCATATCTGATTCCCCGCCTCTGATTCCCCAACTCTGATTCCCCGCCTGTGATTCGCCAGCTATGATTCCCCGCCTCTGATTCCCCACGTCTGATTCCCTGCCTGTGATTCCCTGCCTCTTATTCCCCGCCTCTGATTCCCCGCATCTGATTCCCAACCTCTGATTCCCCTCCTCTGATTCCCCATATCTGATTCCCCGCCTCCATTTCCCTGCCTCTGATTCCCCGCCTCTGTTACCCCATATCTGATTCCCCGCCTCTGATTCCCCAACTCTGATTCTGCACATCTGATTCCCTGCCTCTTATTCCCCACCTCTAATTCCCGGCCTCTGATTCCCGGCCTCTGATTCCCCACCTCTGATTCTCCATATCTGATTCGCCGCCTCTGTTTCCCCGCCTCTGATTCCCCGCCTCTGTTTCCCCATATCTGATTCCCCGCCTCTGATTCCCCAACTCGGATTCCCCGCCTCTGATTCCCCAGGTCTGATTCCCCGCCTCTGATTCCACGTGTTTGATTACCTGCCTCTGATTCCCCGCCTCTGCTTCCCCATCTCTGATTCACCGCCTTTGATTCGCCACCACTGATTCCCCATATGTGATTCCCCGCCTCTGTTTCCCTGCCTCTGATTCCCCGCCTCTGATTCCCCATATCTCATTCCCCGCCTCTGATTCCCCGCATCTGATTCCCTGCCTCTGAATCCCCACCTCTGATTCCCTGCCTCTGATTCCCCACCTCTGATTCCCGGCCTCTGATTCCTGGCCTCTGATTCCCGACCTCTCATTCCCGGCCTCTGATTCCCGGCCTCTGATTCCCCGCCTCTGATTCCCCGACTCTGATTCCCTGCCTCTGATTCCCCATCTCTGATTCTGCACATCTGATTCCCTGCCTCTTATTCCCCACCTCTGATTCCCGGCCTCTGATTCCCGGCCTCTGATTCCCGGCCTCTCATTCCCGGCCTCTCATTCCCGGCCTCTCATTCCCGGCCTCTGATTCCCCGCCTCTGATTCCCCGCCTCTGTTTCCCTGCCTCTGATTCCCCATCTCTGATTCCGCACATCTGATTCCCTGCCTCTGATTCCCTGCCTCTGATTCCCTGCCTCTGATTCCCTGCCTCTGATTCCCAACCTCTGATTCCCCACCTCTGATTCCCCATATCTGATTCCCCGCCTCTGTTTCCCCGCGTCTGATTTCCCGCCTCTGTTTCCCCATATCTGATTCCCCGCCTCTGATTCCCCAACTTTGATTCCCCACCTCTGATCCCCAGCTCTGATTCCCCGCCTCTGATTCCCCGTGTTTGATTCCCTGCCTCTGATTCCCTGCCTCTGATTCCCAACCTCTGATTCCCCACCTCTGATTCCCCATATCTGATTCCCCGCCTCTGTTTCCCCGCCTCTGATTCCCCTCCTCTGTTTCCCCATATCTGATTCCCCGCCTTTGATTCGCCACCTCTGATTCCCCATATGTGATTCCCCGCCTCTGTTTCCCCGCCTCTGATTCCCCGCCTCTGATACCCCATATCTCATTCCCCGCCTCTGATTCCCCATATCTGATTCCCGGACTCTGATTCCCCACCTCTGATTCCCGGCCTCTTATTCCCGGCATCTGATTCGCGGCCTCTGATTCCCGGCCTCTGATTCCCCACTTCTGATTCTGATTCCCTTCCTCTGATTCCCCATCTCTGATTCCGCACATTTGATTCCCTGCCTCTGATTCCCCACTTCTGATTCCCCATATCTGATTCCCCGCCTCTGTTTCCCCGCCTCTGATTCCCCGCCTCTGTTTCCCCATATCTAATTCCCCGCCTCTGATTCCCCAACTCTGATTCCCCGCACTGATTCCCCAGCTCTGAATCCCCACCTCAGATTCCCCGCATCTGATTCCCTGCCTCTGAATCCCCACCTCTGATTCCCTGCCTCTGATTCCCAACCTCTGATTCCCCTCCTCTGATTCCCCATATCTGATTCCCCGCCTCCGTTTCCCTGCCTCTGATTCCCCGCCTCTGTTTCCCCATATCTGATTCCCCGCCTCTGATTCCCCAACTCTGATACCCCGCCTCTGATTCCCCAGCTCTGATTCCCCGCCTCTGATTCCCCGCGTCTGATTCCCAGCCTCTGATTCCCCATGTCTTATTCCCCGCCTCTGATTCGCCATCTCTGATTCATCGCCTCTGATTCCCCGCCTCTGATGCCCCGCCTCTGATTCCATGCCTCTGATTCCCAACCTCTGATTCCCCGCCTCTGTTTCCCCGCCTCTGATTCCCTGCCTCTGTTTCCTCATATCTGATTCCCCGCCTCTGATTCCCCAACACTGATTCCCCGCCTCTGATTCCCCAGGTCTGATTCACCACCTCTGATTCCCCGCGTCTGATTCCCCGCCTCTGATTCCCCATCTCTGATTCCCTATCTATGATTCCCCAATTCTGATTCCCCGCCTTTGATTCCCTGCCTCTGATTCCCAACCTCTGATTCTCCACCTCTAATTCCCCATATCTGATTCCCCGCCTCTGTTTCCCCGCCTCTTATTCCCCGCCTCTGTTTCCCCATATCTGATTCCCGGCCTCTCATTCCCCAGCTCCGATTCCCCGCCTCTGATTCCCCATATCTGATTCCCCGCCGCTGATTCCCCAACTCTGATAGCCCGCCTCTGATTCCCCAGCTCTGATTCCCCGCCTCTGATTCCCCGCGTCTGAATCCCTGCCTCTGATTCCCCGCCTCTGATTCACCATCTCTGATTCACCACCTCTGATCCCCCGCCTCTGATTCCCCATGTCTGATTCACCGCCTCTGTTTCCCCACCTCTGATTCCCCGCCTCTGATTCCCCAGCTCTGATTCCCCGCATCTGATTCCCTGCCTCTGAATCCCCACCTCTATTCCCTGCCTCTGATTCCCAACCTCTGATTCCCCTCCTCTGATTCCCCATATCTGATTCCCCGCCTCCATTTCCCTGCCTCTTATTCCCCGCCTCTGTTACCCCATATCTGATTCCCCGCCTCTGATTCCCCAACTCTGATTCTGCACATCTGATTCCCTGCCTCTTATTCCCCACCTCTAATTCCCGGCCTCTGATTCCCGGCCTCTGATTCCCCACCTCTGATTCTCCATATCTGATTCCCCGCCTCTGTTTACCCGCCTCTGATTCCCCGCCTCTGTTTCCCCATATCTGATTCCCCGCCTCTGATTCCCCAACTCTGATTCCCCGCCTCTGATTCCCCAGGTCTGATTCCCCGCCTCTGATTCCACGTGTTTGATTACCTGCCTCTGATTCCCCGCCTCTGCTTCCCCATCTCTGATTCACCGCCTTTGATTCGCCACCTCTGATTCCCCATATGTGATTCCCCTCCTCTGTTTCCCCGCCTCTGATTCCCCGCCTCTGATTCCCCATATCTCATTCCCCGCCTCTGATTCCCCGCATCTGATTCCCTGCCTCTGAATCCCCACCTCTGATTCCCTGCCTCTGATTCCCAACCTCTGATTCCCCTCCTCTGATTCCCCATATCTGATTCCCCGCCTCCGTTTCCCTGCCTCTGATTAACCGCCTCTGTTTCCCCATATCTGATTCCCCGCCTCTGATTCCCCAACTCTGATTCCCCGCCTCTGATTCCCCAGCTCTGATTCCCCGCCTCTGATTCCCCGCGTCTGATTCCCAGCCTCTGATTCCCCATGTCTGATTTCCTGCCTCTGATTCCCCGCCTCTGATTCGCCATCTCTGATTCATCGCCTCTGATTCCCCACCTCTGATTCCCCATATCTTATTCCCCACCTATGTTTCCCCGCCTCTGATTCCCCGCCTCTGATTCCCCATCTCTGATTCCCGGACTCTGATTCCCCACCTCTGATTCCCTATCTCTGATTCCACACATCCGATTCCCTGCCTCTGATTCCCCGCCTCTGATGCCCCGCCTCTGATTCCCAATCACTGATTCCCCTCCTCTGATTCCCCATATCTGATTCCCCGCCTCCGTTTCCCTGCCTCTGATTCCCCGCCTCTGTTTCCCCATATCTGATTCCCCGCCTCTGATTCCCCAACTCTGATTCCCCGCCTCTGATTCCCCAGCTCTGATTCCCCGCCTCTGATTCCCCGCGTCTGATTCCCAGCCTCTGATTCCCCATGTCTTATTCCCCGCCTCTGATTCGCCATCTCTGATTCATCGCCTCTGATTCCCCACCTCTGATTCCCCATATCTGATTCCCACCTATGTTTCCCCGCCTCTGATGCCCCGCCTCTGATTCCATGCCTCTGATTCCCAACCTCTGATTCCCCACCTCTGATTCCCCATATCTGATTCCCCGCCTCTGTTTCCCCTCCTCTGATTCCCTGCCTCTGTTTCCTCATATCTGATTCCCCGCCTCTGATTCCCCAAAACTGATTCCCCTCCTCTGATTCCCCAGCTCTGATTCACCACCTCTGATTCCCCGCGTCTGATTCCCCGCCTCTGATTCCCCATCTCTGATTCCCTATCTCTGATTCCCCAATTCTGATTCCCCGCCTTTGATTCCCTGCCTCTGATTCCCAACCTCTGATTCCCCACCTCTGATTCCCCATATCTGATTCCCCGCCTCTGTTTCCCCGCCTGTTATTCCCCGCCTCTGTTTCCCCATATCTGATTCCCGGCCTCTCATTCCCCAGCTCTGATTCCCCGCCTCTGATTCCCCATATCTGATTCCCCGCCGCTGATTCCCCAACTCTGATTCCCCAGCTCCGATTCCCCGCCTCTGATTCCCCGCGTCTGAATCCCTGCCTCTGATTCCCCGCCTCTGATTCCCCATCTCTGATTCACCACCTCTGATCCCCCGCCTCTGATTCCCCATGTCTGATTCACCGCCTCTGTTTCCCCACCTCTGATTCCCCGCCTCTGATTCCACATATCTGATTCCCCGCCTCTGATTCCCCAACTCTGATTCCCAGCCTGTGATTCGCCAGCTATGATTCCCCGCCTCTGATTCCCCACGTCTAATTCCCTGCCTGTGATTCCCTGCCTCTTATTCCCCGCCTCTGATTCCCCGCATCTGATTCCCTGCCTCTGAATCCCCACCTCTATTCCCTGCCTCTGATTCCCAACCTCTGATTCCCCTCCTCTGATTCCCCATATCTGATTCCCCGCCTCCATTTCCCTGCCTCTGATTCCCCGCCTCTGTTACCCCATATCTGATTCCCCGCCTCTGATTCCCCAACTCTGATTCTGCACATCTGATTCCCTGCCTCTTATTCCCCACCTCTAATTCCCGGCCTCTGATTCCCGGCCTCTGATTCCCCACCTCTGATTCTCCATATCTGATTCCCCGCCTCTGTTTCCCCGCCTCTGATTCCCCACCTCTGTTTCCCCATATCTGATTCCCCGCCTCTGATTCCCCAACTCTGATTCCCCGCCTCTGATTCCCCAGGTCTGATTCCCCGCCTCTGATTCCACGTGTTTGATTACCTGCCTCTGATTCCCCGCCTCTGCTTCCCCATCTCTGATTCACCGCCTTTGATTTGCCACCTCTGATTCCCCATATGTGATTCCCCGCCTCTGTTTCCCCGCCTCTGATTCCCCGCCTCTGATTCCCCATATCTCATTCCCCGCCTCTGATTCCCCGCATCTGATTCCCTGACTCTGAATCCCCACCTCTGATTCCCTGCCTCTGATTCCCAACCTCTGATTCCCCTCCTCTGATTTCCCATATCTGATTCCCCGCCTCCGTTTCCCTGCCTCTGATTGCCCGCCTCTGTTTCCCCATATCTGATTCCCCGCCTCTGATTCCCCAACTCTGATTCCCCGCCTCTGATTCCCCAGCTCTGATTCCCCGCCTCTGATTCCCCGCGTCTGATTCCCAGCCTCTGATTCCCCATGTCTGATTTCCTGCCTCTGATTCCCCGCCTCTGATTCGCCATCTCTGATTCATCCCCTCTGATTCCCCACCTCTGATTCCCCATATCTTATTCCCCACCTATGTTTCCCCGCCTCTGATTCCCCGCCTCTGATTCCCCATCTCTGATTCCCAGACTCTGATTCCCCACCTCTGACTCCCTATCTCTGATTCTGCACATCCGATTCCCTGCCTCTGATTCCCCGCCTCTGATTCCCCACCTCTGATTCCCCACCTCTGATTCCCCATATCTGATTCCCCGCCTCTGTTTCCCCGCCTCTGATTCCCTGCCTCTCTTTCCTCATATCTGATTCCCCGCCTCTGATTCCCCAACACTGATTCCCCGCCTCTGATTCCCCAGCTCTGATTCACCACCTCTGATTGCCCGCGTCTGATTCCCCGCTTCTGATTCCCGGCCTCTTATTCCCCACCTCTGATTCCCGGCCTCTGATTCCCGGCCTCTGATTCCCGAACTCTCATTCCCGGCCTCTGATTCCCGGCCTCTGATTCCCCGCCTCTGTTTCCCCGCCTCTGATTCCCTGCCTCTGATTCCCCATCTCTGATTCCGCACATCTGATTCCCTGCCTCTGATTCCCCGCCTCTGATTCCCTGCCTCTGATTCCCTGCCTCTGATTCCCAACCTCTGATTCCCCACCTCTGATTCCCAATATCTGAATACCCGCCTCTGTTTCCCCGCCTCTGATTCCCCGCCTCTGTTTCCCCATATCAGATTCCCCGCCTCTGATTCCCCAACTCTGATTCCCCACCTCTGATCCCCAGCTCTGATTCACCGCCTCTGATTCCCCGTGTTTGATTCCCTGCCTCTGATTCCCTGCCTCTGATTCCCAACCTCTGATTCCCCACCTCTGATTCCCCATATCTGATTCCCCGCCTCTGTTTCCCCGCCTCTGATTCCCCGCCTCTGTTTCCCCATATCTGATTCCCCGCCTTTGATTGGCCACCTCTGATTCCCCATATGTGATTCCCCGCCTCTGTTTCCCCGCATCTGATTCCCCGCCTCTGATTCCCCATATCTCATTCCCCGCCTCTGATTCCCCATATCTGATTCCCTGACTCTGATTCACCACCTCTGATTCCCGGCCTCTTTTTCCCGGCATCTGATTCCCGGCCTCTGATTCCCGGCCTCTGATTCCCCGCTTCTGATTCTGATTCCCTGCCTCTGATTCGCCATCCCTGATTCCGCACATCTGATTCCCGCCTCTGATTCCCCGCCTCTGATTCCCCATATCTCAATCCCCGCCTCTGATTCCCCGCATCTGATTCCCTGCCTCTGAATCCCCACCTTTGATTCCCTGCCTCTGATTCCCAACCTCTGATTCCCCTCCTCTGATTCCCCATATCTGATTCCCCGCCTCCGTTTCCCTGCCTCTGATTGCCCGCCTCTGTTTCCCCATATCTGATTCCCCGCCTCTGATTCCCCAACTCTGATTCCCCGCCTCTGATTCCCCAGCTCTGATTCCCCGCCTCTGATTCCCCGCGTCTGATTCCCAGCCTCTGATTCCCCATGTCTGATTTCCTGCCTCTGATTCCCCGCCTCTGATTCGCCATCTCTGATTCATCCCCACTGATTCCCCACCTCTGATTCCCCATATCTTATTCCCCACCTATGTTTCCCCGCCTCTGATTCCCCGCCTCTGATTCCCCATCTCTGATTCCCAGACTCTGATTCCCCACCTCTGATTCCCTATCTCTGATTCTGCACATCCGATTCCCTGCCTCTGATTCCCCGCCTCTGATTCCCCACCTCTGATTCCCCACCTCTGATTCCCCATATCTGATTCCCCGCCTATGTTTCCCCGCCTCTGATTCCCTGCCTCTGTTTCCTCATATCTGATTCCCCGCCTCTGATTCCCCAACACTGATTCCCCGCCTCTGATTCCCCAGCTCTGATTCACCACCTCTGATTCCCCGCGTCTGATTCCCCGCTTCTGATTCCCGGCCTCTTATTCCCCACCTCTGATTCCCGGCCTCTGATTCCCGGCCTCTGATTCCCGAACTCTCATTCCCGGCCTCTGATTCCCGGCCTCTGATTCCCCGCCTCTGATTCCCCGCCTCTGATTCCCTGCCTCTGATTCCCCATCTCTGATTCCGCACATCTGATTCCCTGCCTCTGATTCCCTGCCTCTGATTCCCTGCCTCTGATTCCCTGCCTCTGATTCCCAACCTCTGATTCCCCACCTCTGATTCCCCATATCTGATTCCCCGCCTCTGTTTCCCCACCTCTGATTCCCCGCCTCTGTTTCCCCATATCTGATTCCCCGCCTCTGATTCCCCAACTCTGATTCCCCACCTCTGATCCCCAGCTCTGATTCCCCGCCTCTGATTCCCCGTGTTTGATTCCCTGCCTCTGATTCCCTGCCTCTGATTCCCAACCTCTGATTCCCCACCTCTGATTCCCCATATCTGATTCCCCGCCTCTGTTTCCCCGCCTCTGATTCCCCGCCTCTGTTTCCCCATATCTGATTCCCCGCCTTTGATTGGCCACCTCTGATTCCCCATATGTGATTCCCCGCCTCTGTTTCCCCGCATCTGATTCCCCGCCTCTGATTCCCCATATCTCATTCCCCGCCTCTGATTCCCCATATCTGATTCCCTGACTCTGATTCCCCACCTCTGATTCCCGGCCTCTTTTTCCCGGCATCTGATTCCTGGCATCTGATTCTCGGCCTCTGATTCCCGGCCTCTGATTCCCCGCTTCTGATTCTGATTCCCTGCCTCTGATTCCCCATCCCTGATTCCGCACATCTGATTCCCTGCCTCTGATTCCCCACTTCTGATTCCCCATATCTGATTCCCCGCCTCTGTTTCCCCGCCTCTGATTCACCGCCTCTGTTTCCCCATATCTAATTCCCCGCCTCTGATTCCCCAACTCTTATTCCCCGCACTGATTCCCCAGCTCTGAATCCCCGCCTCAGATTCCCCGCATCTGATTCCCTGCCTCTGATTCGCCATCCCTGATTCCGCACATCTGATTCCCGCCTCTGATTCCCCGCCTCTGATTCCCCATATCTCAATCCCCGCCTCTGATTCCCCGCATCTGATTCCCTGCCTCTGAATCCCCACCTTTGATTCCCTGCCTCTGATTCCCAACCTCTGATTCCCCTCCTCTGATTCCCCATATCTGATTCCCCGCCTCCGTTTCCCTGCCTCTGATTGCCCGCATCTGTTTCCCCATATCTGATTCCCCGCCTCTGATTCCCCAACTCTGATTCCCCGCCTCTGATTCCCCAGCTCTGATTCCCCGCCTCTGATTCCCCGCGTCTGATTCCCAGCCTCTGATTCCCCATGTCTGATTTCCTGCCTCTGATTCCCCGCCTCTGATTCGCCATCTCTGATTCATCCCCACTGATTCCCCACCTCTGATTCCCCATATCTTATTCCCCACCTATGTTTCCCCGCCTCTGATTCCCCGCCTCTGATTCCCCATCTCTGATTCCCAGACTCTGATTCCCCACCTCTGATTCCCTATCTCTGATTCTGCACATCCGATTCCCTGCCTCTGATTCCCCGCCTCTGATTCCCCACCTCTGATTCCCCACCTCTGATTCCCCATATCTGATTCCCCGCCTATGTTTCCCCGCCTCTGATTCCCTGCCTCTGTTTCCTCATATCTGATTCCCCGCCTCTGATTCCCCAACACTGATACCCCGCCTCTGATTCCCCAGCTCTGATTCACCACCTCTGATTCCCCGCGTCTGATTCCCCGCTTCTGATTCCCGGCCTCTTATTCCCCACCTCTGATTCCCGGCCTCTGATTCCCGGCCTCTGATTCCCGAACTCTCATTCCCGGCCTCTGATTCCCGGCCTCTGATTCCCCGCCTCTGATTCCCCGCCTCTGATTCCCTGCCTCTGATTCCCCATCTCTGATTCCGCACATCTGATTCCCTGCCTCTGATTCCCTGCCTCTGATTCCCTGCCTCTGATTCCCTGCCTCTGATTCCCAACCTCTGATTCCCCACCTCTGATTCCCCATATCTGATTCCCCGCCTCTGTTTCCCCACCTCTGATTCCCCGCCTCTGTTTCCCCATATCTGATTCCCCGCCTCTGATTCCCCAACTCTGATTCCCCACCTCTGATCCCCAGCTCTGATTCCCCGCCTCTGATTCCCCGTGTTTGATTCCCTGCCTCTGATTCCCTGCCTCTGATTCCCAACCTCTGATTCCCCACCTCTGATTCCCCATATGTGATTCCCCGCCTCTGTTTCCCCGCATCTGATTCCCCGCCTCTGATTCCCCATATCTCATTCCCCGCCTCTGATTCCCCATATCTGATTCCCTGACTCTGATTCCCCACCTCTGATTCCCGGCCTCTTTTTCCCGGCATCTGATTCCTGGCATCTGATTCTCGGCCTCTGATTCCCGGCCTCTGATTCCCCGCTTCTGATTCTGATTCCCTGCCTCTGATTCCCCATCCCTGATTCCGCACATCTGATTCCCTGCCTCTGATTCCCCACTTCTGATTCCCCATATCTGATTCCCCGCCTCTGTTTCCCCGCCTCTGATTCACCGCCTCTGTTTCCCCATATCTAATTCCCCGCCTCTGATTCCCCAACTCTTATTCCCCGCACTGATTCCCCAGCTCTGAATCCCCGCCTCAGATTCCCCGCATCTGATTCCCTGCCTCTAAATCCCCACCTCTGATTCCCTGCCTCTGATTCCCAACCTCTGATTCACCTCCTCTGATTCCCCATATCTGATTCCCCGCCTCCGTTTCCCTGCCTCTCATTCCCCGCCTCTGTTTCCCCATATCTGATTCCCCGCCTCTGATTCCCCAACTCTGATTCCCCGCCTCTCATTCCCCAGCTCTGATTCCCCGCCTCTGATTCCCCGCGTCTGATTCCCAGCCTCTGATTCCCCATGTCTTATTCCCCGCCTCTGATTCGCCATCTCTGATTCATCGCCTCTGATTCCCCACCTCTGATTCCCCATATCTGATTCCCCACCTATGTTTCCCCGCCTCTGATGCCCCACCTCTGATTCCATGCCTCTGATTCCCAACCTCTGATTCCCCACCTCTGATTCCCCATATCTGAATCCCCGCCTCTGTTTCCCCGCCTCTGATTCCCTGCCTCTGTTTCCTCATATCTGATTCCCCGCCTCTGATTCCCCAACACTGATTCCCCGCCTCTGATTCCCCAGCTCTGATTCACCACCTCTGATTCCCCGCGTCTGATTCCCCGCCTCTGATTCCCCATCTCTGATTCCCTATCTCTGATTCCCCAATTCTGATTCCCCGCCTTTGATTCCCTGCCTCTGATTCCTAACCTCTGATTCCCCACCTCTGATTCCCCGCCACTGATTCCCCGCCTCTTATTCCCCGCCTCTGTTTCCCCATATATGATTCCCGGCCTCTCATTCCCCAGCTCTGATTCCCCGCCTCTGATTCCCCATATCTGATTCCCCACCGCTGATTCCCCAACTCTGATAGCCCGTCTCTGATTCCCCAGCTCTGATTCCCCGCCTCTGATTCCCCGCATCTGAATCCCTGCCTCTGATTCCCCGCCTCTGATTCCCCATCTCTGATTCACCACCTCTGATCCCCCGCCTCTGATTCCCCATGTCTGATTCACCGCCTCTGTTTCCCCACCTCTGATTCCCCGCCTCTGATTCCCCATATCTGATTCCCCGCCTCTGATTCCCTGCCTCTTATTCCCCGCCTCTGATTCCCCGCATCTGATTCCCAACCTCTGATTCCCCTCCTCTGATTCCCCATATCTGATTCCCCGCCTGTGATTCGCCAGCTATGATTCCCCGCATCTGATTCCCCACGTCTGATTCCCTGCCTGTGATTCCCTGCCTCTTATTCCCCGCCTCTGATTCCCCGCCTCTGATTCCCCGCATCTGATTCCCTGCCTCTGAATCCCCACCTCTGATTCCCTGCCTCTGATTCCCAACCTCTGATTCCCCTCCTCTGATTCCCCATATCTGATTCCCCACCTCCATTTCCCTGCCTCTGATTCCCCGCCTCTGTTACCCAATATCTGATTCCCCGCCTCTGAATCCCCATCTCTGATTCTGCACATCTGATTCCCTGCCTCTTATTCCCCACCTCTAATTCCCGGCCTCTGATTCCCGGCCTCTGATTCCCCACCTCTGATTCCCCATATCTGATTCCCGGACTCTGATTCCCCACCTCTGATTCCCGGCATCTTATTCCCGGCATCTGATTCCCGGCCTCTGATTCCCGGCCTCTGATTCCCCGCTTCTGATTCTGATTCCCTGCCTCTGATTCCCCATCTCTGATTCCGCACATCTGATTCCCTGCCTCTGATTCCCCACTTCTGATTCCCCATATCTGATTCCCCGCCTCTGTTTCCCCGCCTCTGATTCCCCGCCACTGTTTCCCCATATCTAATTCCTCGCATCTGATTCCCCAACTCTGATTCCCCGCACTGATTCCCCAACTCTGATTCCCCGCCTGTGATTCGCCAGCTATGATTCCCCGCATCTGATTCCCCACGTCTGATTCCCTGCCTGTGATTCCCTGCCTCTTATTCCCCGCCTCTGATTCCCCGCCTCTGATTCCCCGCATCTGATTCCCTGCCTCTGAATCCCCACCTCTGATTCCCTGCCTCTGATTCCCAACCTCTGATTCCCCTCCTCTGATTCCCCATATCTGATTCCCCACCTCCATTTCCCTGCCTCTGATTCCCCGCCTCTGTTACCCAATATCTGATTCCCCGCCTCTGATTCCCCGCTTCTGATTCTGATTCCCTGCCTCTGATTCCCCATCTCTGATTCCGCACATCTGATTCCCCGCCTCTGTTTCCCCGCCTCTGATTCCCCGCCACTGTTTCCCCATATCTAATTCCTCGCATCTGATTCCCCAACTCTGATTCCCCGCACTGATTCCCCAGCACTGAATCCCCGCCTCAGATTCCCTGCCTCTGATTCCCAACCTCTGATTCCCCTCTTCTGATTCCCCATATCTGATTCCCCGCCTCCGTTTCCCTGCCTCTGATTCCCCGCCTCTGTTTCCCCATATCTGATTCCCCGCCTCTGATTCCCCAACTCTGATTCCCCGCCTCTGATTCCCCCGCTCTGATTCCCCGCCTCTGATTCCCCGCGTCTGATTCCCTGCCTCTGATTCCCAACCTCTGATTCCCCACCTCTGATTCCCAATATCTGAATACCCGCCTCTGTTTCCCCGCCTCTGATTCCCCGCCTCTGTTTCCCCATATCAGATTCCCCGCCTCTGATTCCCCAACTCTGATTCCCCACCTCTGATCCCCAGCTCTGATTCACCGCCTCTGATTCCCCGTGTTTGATTCCCTGCCTCTGATTCCCTGCCTCTGATTCCCAACCTCTGATTCCCCACCTCTGATTCCCCATATCTGATTCCCCGCCTCTGTTTCCCCGCCTCTGATTCCCCGCCTCTGTTTCCCCATATCTGATTCCCCGCCTTTGATTGGCCACCTCTGATTCCCCATATGTGATTCCCCGCCTCTGTTTCCCCGCATCTGATTCCCCGCCTCTGATTCCCCATATCTCATTCCCCGCCTCTGATTCCCCATATCTGATTCCCTGACTCTGATTCACCACCTCTGATTCCCGGCCTCTTTTTCCCGGCATCTGATTCCCGGCCTCTGATTCCCGGCCTCTGATTCCCCGCTTCTGATTCTGATTCCCTGCCTCTGATTCGCCATCCCTGATTCCGCACATCTGATTCCCGCCTCTGATTCCCCGCCTCTGATTCCCCATATCTCAATCCCCGCCTCTGATTCCCCGCATCTGATTCCCTGCCTCTGAATCCCCACCTTTGATTCCCTGCCTCTGATTCCCAACCTCTGATTCCCCTCCTCTGATTCCCCATATCTGATTCCCCGCCTCCGTTTCCCTGCCTCTGATTGCCCGCCTCTGTTTCCCCATATCTGATTCCCCGCCTCTGATTCCCCAACTCTGATTCCCCGCCTCTGATTCCCCAGCTCTGATTCCCCGCCTCTGATTCCCCGCGTCTGATTCCCAGCCTCTGATTCCCCATGTCTGATTTCCTGCCTCTGATTCCCCGCCTCTGATTCGCCATCTCTGATTCATCCCCACTGATTCCCCACCTCTGATTCCCCATATCTTATTCCCCACCTATGTTTCCCCGCCTCTGATTCCCCGCCTCTGATTCCCCATCTCTGATTCCCAGACTCTGATTCCCCACCTCTGATTCCCTATCTCTGATTCTGCACATCCGATTCCCTGCCTCTGATTCCCCGCCTCTGATTCCCCACCTCTGATTCCCCACCTCTGATTCCCCATATCTGATTCCCCGCCTATGTTTCCCCGCCTCTGATTCCCTGCCTCTGTTTCCTCATATCTGATTCCCCGCCTCTGATTCCCCAACACTGATTCCCCGCCTCTGATTCCCCAGCTCTGATTCACCACCTCTGATTCCCCGCGTCTGATTCCCCGCTTCTGATTCCCGGCCTCTTATTCCCCACCTCTGATTCCCGGCCTCTGATTCCCGGCCTCTGATTCCCGAACTCTCATTCCCGGCCTCTGATTCCCGGCCTCTGATTCCCCGCCTCTGATTCCCCGCCTCTGATTCCCTGCCTCTGATTCCCCATCTCTGATTCCGCACATCTGATTCCCTGCCTCTGATTCCCTGCCTCTGATTCCCTGCCTCTGATTCCCTGCCTCTGATTCCCAACCTCTGATTCCCCACCTCTGATTCCCCATATCTGATTCCCCGCCTCTGTTTCCCCACCTCTGATTCCCCGCCTCTGTTTCCCCATATCTGATTCCCCGCCTCTGATTCCCCAACTCTGATTCCCCACCTCTGATCCCCAGCTCTGATTCCCCGCCTCTGATTCCCCGTGTTTGATTCCCTGCCTCTGATTCCCTGCCTCTGATTCCCAACCTCTGATTCCCCACCTCTGATTCCCCATATCTGATTCCCCGCCTCTGTTTCCCCGCCTCTGATTCCCCGCCTCTGTTTCCCCATATCTGATTCCCCGCCTTTGATTGGCCACCTCTGATTCCCCATATGTGATTCCCCGCCTCTGTTTCCCCGCATCTGATTCCCCGCCTCTGATTCCCCATATCTCATTCCCCGCCTCTGATTCCCCATATCTGATTCCCTGACTCTGATTCCCCACCTCTGATTCCCGGCCTCTTTTTCCCGGCATCTGATTCCTGGCATCTGATTCTCGGCCTCTGATTCCCGGCCTCTGATTCCCCGCTTCTGATTCTGATTCCCTGCCTCTGATTCCCCATCCCTGATTCCGCACATCTGATTCCCTGCCTCTGATTCCCCACTTCTGATTCCCCATATCTGATTCCCCGCCTCTGTTTCCCCGCCTCTGATTCACCGCCTCTGTTTCCCCATATCTAATTCCCCGCCTCTGATTCCCCAACTCTTATTCCCCGCACTGATTCCCCAGCTCTGAATCCCCGCCTCAGATTCCCCGCATCTGATTCCCTGCCTCTAAATCCCCACCTCTGATTCCCTGCCTCTGATTCCCAACCTCTGATTCACCTCCTCTGATTCCCCATATCTGATTCCCCGCCTCCGTTTCCCTGCCTCTCATTCCCCGCCTCTGTTTCCCCATATCTGATTCCCCGCCTCTGATTCCCCAACTCTGATTCCCCGCCTCTCATTCCCCAGCTCTGATTCCCCGCCTCTGATTCCCCGCGTCTGATTCCCAGCCTCTGATTCCCCATGTCTTATTCCCCGCCTCTGATTCGCCATCTCTGATTCATCGCCTCTGATTCCCCACCTCTGATTCCCCATATCTGATTCCCCACCTATGTTTCCCCGCCTCTGATGCCCCACCTCTGATTCCATGCCTCTGATTCCCAACCTCTGATTCCCCACCTCTGATTCCCCATATCTGAATCCCCGCCTCTGTTTCCCCGCCTCTGATTCCCTGCCTCTGTTTCCTCATATCTGATTCCCCGCCTCTGATTCCCCAACACTGATTCCCCGCCTCTGATTCCCCAGCTCTGATTCACCACCTCTGATTCCCCGCGTCTGATTCCCCGCCTCTGATTCCCCATCTCTGATTCCCTATCTCTGATTCCCCAATTCTGATTCCCCGCCTTTGATTCCCTGCCTCTGATTCCTAACCTCTGATTCCCCACCTCTGATTCCCCGCCACTGATTCCCCGCCTCTTATTCCCCGCCTCTGTTTCCCCATATATGATTCCCGGCCTCTCATTCCCCAGCTCTGATTCCCCGCCTCTGATTCCCCATATCTGATTCCCCACCGCTGATTCCCCAACTCTGATAGCCCGTCTCTGATTCCCCAGCTCTGATTCCCCGCCTCTGATTCCCCGCATCTGAATCCCTGCCTCTGATTCCCCGCCTCTGATTCCCCATCTCTGATTCACCACCTCTGATCCCCCGCCTCTGATTCCCCATGTCTGATTCACCGCCTCTGTTTCCCCACCTCTGATTCCCCGCCTCTGATTCCCCATATCTGATTCCCCGCCTCTGATTCCCTGCCTCTTATTCCCCGCCTCTGATTCCCCGCATCTGATTCCCAACCTCTGATTCCCCTCCTCTGATTCCCCATATCTGATTCCCCGCCTGTGATTCGCCAGCTATGATTCCCCGCATCTGATTCCCCACGTCTGATTCCCTGCCTGTGATTCCCTGCCTCTTATTCCCCGCCTCTGATTCCCCGCCTCTGATTCCCCGCATCTGATTCCCTGCCTCTGAATCCCCACCTCTGATTCCCTGCCTCTGATTCCCAACCTCTGATTCCCCTCCTCTGATTCCCCATATCTGATTCCCCACCTCCATTTCCCTGCCTCTGATTCCCCGCCTCTGTTACCCAATATCTGATTCCCCGCCTCTGAATCCCCATCTCTGATTCTGCACATCTGATTCCCTGCCTCTTATTCCCCACCTCTAATTCCCGGCCTCTGATTCCCGGCCTCTGATTCCCCACCTCTGATTCCCCATATCTGATTCCCGGACTCTGATTCCCCACCTCTGATTCCCGGCATCTTATTCCCGGCATCTGATTCCCGGCCTCTGATTCCCGGCCTCTGATTCCCCGCTTCTGATTCTGATTCCCTGCCTCTGATTCCCCATCTCTGATTCCGCACATCTGATTCCCTGCCTCTGATTCCCCACTTCTGATTCCCCATATCTGATTCCCCGCCTCTGTTTCCCCGCCTCTGATTCCCCGCCACTGTTTCCCCATATCTAATTCCTCGCATCTGATTCCCCAACTCTGATTCCCCGCACTGATTCCCCAACTCTGATTCCCCGCCTGTGATTCGCCAGCTATGATTCCCCGCATCTGATTCCCCACGTCTGATTCCCTGCCTGTGATTCCCTGCCTCTTATTCCCCGCCTCTGATTCCCCGCCTCTGATTCCCCGCATCTGATTCCCTGCCTCTGAATCCCCACCTCTGATTCCCTGCCTCTGATTCCCAACCTCTGATTCCCCTCCTCTGATTCCCCATATCTGATTCCCCACCTCCATTTCCCTGCCTCTGATTCCCCGCCTCTGTTACCCAATATCTGATTCCCCGCCTCTGATTCCCCGCTTCTGATTCTGATTCCCTGCCTCTGATTCCCCATCTCTGATTCCGCACATCTGATTCCCCGCCTCTGTTTCCCCGCCTCTGATTCCCCGCCACTGTTTCCCCATATCTAATTCCTCGCATCTGATTCCCCAACTCTGACTCCCCGCACTGATTCCCCAGCACTGAATCCCCGCCTCAGATTCCCCGCATCTGATTCCCTGCCTCTGAATCCCCACCTCTGATTCCCTGCCTCTGATTCCCAACCTCTGATTCCCCTCTTCTGATTCCCCATATCTGATTCCCCGCCTCCGTTTCCCTGCCTCTGATTCCCCGCCTCTGTTTCCCCATATCTGATTCCCCGCCTCTGATTCCCCAACTCTGATTCCCCGCCTCTGATTCCCCCGCTCTGATTCCCCGCCTCTGATTCCCCGCGTCTGATTCCCAGCCTCTGATTCCCCATGTCTTATTCCCCGCCTCTGATTCGCCATCTCTGATTCATCGCCTCTGATTCCCCACCTCTGATTCCCCATATCTGATTCCCCACCTATGTTTCCCCGCCTCTGATGCCCCACCTCTGATTCCATGCCTCTGATTCCCAACCTCTGATTCCCCACCTCTGATTCCCCATATCTGATTCACCGCCTCTGTTTCCGCGCCTCTGATTCCCTGCCTCTGTTTCATCATATCTGATTCCCCGCCTCTGATTCCCCAACACTGATTCCCCGCCTCTGATTCCCCAGGTCTGATTCACCACCTCTGATTCCCCGCGTCTGATTCCCCGCCTCTGATTCCCCATCTCTGATTCCCTATCTCTGATTCCCCAATTCTGATTCCCCGCCTTTGATTCCCTGCCTCTGATTCACAACCTCTGATTCCCCACCTCTAATATCCCATATCTGATTCCCCGCCTCTGTTTCCCCGCCTCTTATTCCCCGCCTCTGTTTCCCCATATCTGATTCCCGGCCTCTCATTCCCCAGGTCTGATTCCCCGCCTCTGATTCCCCATATCTGATTCCCCGCCGCTGATTCCCCAACTCAGATAGCCCGCCTCTGATTCCCCAGCTCTGATTCCCCGCCTCTGATTCCCCGCGTCTGAATCCCTGCCTCTGATTCCCCGCCTCTGATTCCCCATCTCTGATTCACCACCTCTGATCCCCCGCCTCTGATTCCCCATGTCTGATTCACCGCCTCTGTTTCCCCATCTCTGATTCCCCGCCTCTGATTCCCCATATCTGATTCCCCGCCTCTGATTCCACAACTCTGATTCGCCGCCTGTGATTCGCCAGCTATGATTCCCCACGTCTGATTCCCTGCCTGTGATTCCCTGCCTCTTATTCCCCGCCTCTGATTCCCCGCATCTGATTCCCTGCCTCTGAATCCCCACCTCTGATTCCCTGCCTCTGATTCCCAACCTCTTATTCCCCTCCTCTGATTCCCCATATCTGATTCCCCACCTCCATTTCCCTGCCTCTGATTCCCCGCCTCTGTTACCCAATATCTGATTCCCTGCCTCTGATTCCCCAACTCTGATTCTGCACATCTGATTCCCTGCCTCTTATTCCCCACCTCTAATTCCCGGCCTCTGATTCCCGGCCTCTGATTCCCCACCTCTGATTCTCCATATCTGATTCCCCGCCTCTGTTTCCCCGCCTCTGATTCCCCGCCTCTGTTTCCCCATATCTGATTCACCGCCTTTGATTCGCCACCTCTGATTACCCATATGTGATTCCCCTCCTCTGTTTCCCCGCCTCTGATTCCCCGCCTCTGATTCCCCATATCTCATTCCCCGCCTCTGATTCCCCGCATCTGATTCCCTGCCTCTGAATCCCCACCTCTGATTCCCTGCCTCTGATTCCCAACCTCTGATTCCCCTCCTCTGATTCCCCATATCTGATTCCTCGCCTCCGTTTCCCTGCCTCTGATTAACCGCCTCTGTTTCCCCATATCTGATTCCGCGCCTCTGATTCCCCAACTCTGATTCCCCGCCTCTGATTCCCCAGCTCTGATTCCCCGCCTCTGTTTCCCCGCGTCTGATTCCCAGCCTCTGATTCCCCATGTCTGATTTCCTGCCTCTGATTCCCCGCCTCTGATTCGCCATCTCTGATTCATCGCCTCTGATTCCCGACCTCTGATTCCCCATATCTTATTCCCCACCTATGTTTCCCCGCCTCTGATTCCCCGCCTCTGATTCCCCATCTCTGATTCCCGGACTCTGATTCCCCACCTCTGATTCCCTATCTCTGATTCCGCACATCCGATTCCCTGCCTCTGATTCCCCGCCTCTGATGCCCCGCCTCTGATTCCCAACCTCTGATTCCCCTCCTCTGATTCCCCATATCTGATTCCCCGCCTCCGTTTCCCTGCCTCTGATTCCCCGCCTCTGTTTCCCCATATCTGATTCCCCGCCTCTGATTCCCCAACTCTGATTCCCCGCCTCTGATTCCCCAGCTCTGATTCCCCGCCTCTGATTCCCCGCGTCTGATTCCCAGCCTCTGATTCCCCATGTCTTATTCCCCGCCTCTGATTCCCCGCCTCTGATTCGCCATCACTGATTCATCGCCTCTGATTCCCCACCTCTGATTCCCCATATCTGATTCCCACCTATGTTTCCCCGCCTCTGATGCCCCGCCTCTGATTCCATGCCTCTGATTCCCAACCTCTGATTCCCCACCACTGATTCCCCATATCTGATTCCCCGCCTCTGTTTCCCCGCCTCTGATTCCCTGCCTCTGTTTCCTCATATCTGATTCCCCGTCTCTGATTCCCCAACACTGATTCCCCTCCTCTGATACCCCAGCTCTGATTCACCACCTCTGATTCCCCACGTCTGATTCCCCGCCTCTGATTCCCCATCTCTGATTCCCTATCTCTGATTCCCCAATTCTGATTCCCCACCTTTGATTCCCTGCCTCTGATTCCCAACCTCTGATTCCCTACCTCTGATTCCCCAGCTCTGATTCCCCGCCTCTGATTCCCCGCGTCTGAATCCCTGCCTCTGATTCCCCGCCTCTGATTCCCCATCTCTGATTCACCACCTCTGATCCCCCGCCTCTGATTCCCCATGTCTGATTCACCGCCTCTGTTTCCCCACCTCTGATTCCCCGCCTCTGATTCCCCATATCTGATTCCCCGCCTCTGATTCCCTGACTCTGTTTCCCCGCCTCTGATTCCACGCCTCTGATTCCCCATATCTCATTCCCCGCCTCTGATTCCCCGCATCTGATTCCCTGCCTCTGAATCCCCACCTCTGATTCCCTGCCTCTGATTCCCAACCTCTGATTCCCCTCCTCTGATTCCCCATATCTGATTCCCCGCCTCCGTTTCCCTGCCTCTGATTGCCCGCCTCTGTTTCCCCATATCTGATTCCCCGCCTCTGATTCCCCAACTCTGATTCCCCGCCTCTGATTCCCCAGCTCTGATTCCCCGCCTCTGATTCCCCGCGTCTGATTCCCAGCCTCTGATTCCCCATGTCTGATTTCCTGCCTCTGATTCCCCGCCTCTGATTCGCCATCTCTGATTCATCCCCTCTGATTCCCCACCTCTGATTCCCCATATCTTATTCCCCACCTATGTTTCCCCGCCTCTGATTCCCCGCCTCTGATTCCCCATCTGTGATTCCCAGACTCTGATTCCCCACCTCTGATTCCCTATCTCTGATTCTGCACATCCGATTCCCTGCCTCTGATTCCCCGCCTCTGATTCCCCACCTCTGATTCCCCACCTCTGATTCCCCATATCTGATTCCCCGCCTCTGTTTCCCCGCCTCTGATTCCCTGCCTCTGTTTCCTCATATCTGATTCCCCGCCTCTGATTCCCCAACACTGATTCCCCGCCTCTGATTCCCCAGCTCTGATTCACCACCTCTGATTCCCCACGTCTGATTCCCCGCTTATGATTCCTGGCCTCTTATTCCCCACCTCTGATTCCCGGCCTCTGATTCGCGGCCTCTGATTCCCGACCTCTCATTCCCGGCCTCTGATTCCCGGCCTCTGATACCCCGGCTCTGATTCCCCGCCTCTGATTCCCTGCCTCTGATTCCCCATCTCTGATTCCGCACATCTGATTCCCTGCCTCTGATTCCCCGCCTCTGATTCCCTGCCTCTGATTCCCTGCCTCTGATTCCCAACCAATGATTCCCCACCTCTGATTCCCCATATCTGATTCCCCGCCTCTGTTTCCCCGCCTCTGATTCTCCGCCTCTGTTTTCCATATCTGATTCCCCGCCTCTGATTCCCCAACTCTGATTCCCCACCTCTGATCCCCAGCTCTGATTCCCCGCCTCTGATTCCCCGTGTTTGATTCCCTGCCTCTGATTCCCTGCCTCTGATTCCCAACCTCTGATTCCCCACTTCTGATTCCCCATATCTGATTCCCCGCCTCTGTTTCCCCGCCTCTGATTCCCCGCCTCTGTTTCCCAATATCTGATTCCCCGCCTTTGATTCGCCACCTCTGATTCCCCATATGTGATTCCCCGCCTCTGTTTCCCCGCATCTGATTCCCCGCCTCTGATTCCCCATATCTCATTCCCCGCCTCTGATTCCCCATATCGGATTCCCGGACTCTGATTCCCCACCTCTGATTCCCGGCCTCTTTTTCCCGGCATCTGATTCCCGGCATCTGATTCCCAAACTCTGATTCCCGGCCTCTGATTCCCAGCTTCCGATTCTGATTCCCTGCCTCTGATTCCCCATCTCTGATTCCGCACATCTGATTCCCTGCCTCTGATTCCCCACTTCTGATTCCCCATATCTGATTCCCCGCCTCTGTTTCCCCGCCTCTGATTCCCCGCCTCTGTTTCCCCATATCTAATTCCCCGCCTCTGATTCCCCAACTCTGATTCCCCGCACTGATTCCCCAGCTCTGAATCCCCGCCTCAGATTCCCCGCATCTGATTCCCTGCCTCTGAATCCCCACCTCTGATTCCCTGCCTCTGATTCCCAACCTCTGATTCCCCTCCTCTGATTCCCCATATCTGATTCCCCGCCTCCGTTTCCCTGCCTCTGATTCCCCGCCTCTGTTTCCCCATATCTGATTCCCCGCCTCTGATTCCCCAACTCTGATTCCACGCCTCTGATTCCCCAGCTCTGATTCCCCGCCTCTGATTCCCCACGTCTGATTCCCAGCCTCTGATTCCCCATGTCTTATTTCCCGCCTCTGATTCCCCGCCTCTGATTCGCCATCTCTGATTCATCGCCTCTGATTCCCCACCTCTGATTCCCCATATCTGATTCCCCACCTATGTTTCCCCGCCTCTGATGCCCCGCCTCTGATTCCATGCCTCTGATTCCCAACCTCTGATTCCCCAACCTCTGATTCCCCATATCAGATTCCCCGCCTCTGTTTCCCCGCCTCTGATTCCCTGCCTCTGTTTCCTCATATCTGATTCCCCGCCTCTGATTCCCCAACACTGATTCCCCGCCTCTGATTCCCCAGCTCTGATTCACCACCTCTGATTCCCCGCGTCTGATTCCCCGCCTCTGATTCCCCATCTCTGATTCCCTATCTCTGATTCCCCAATTCTGATTCCCCGCCTTTGATTCCCTGCCTCTGATTCCCAACCTCTGATTCCCCACCTCTGATTCCCCATATCTGATTCCCCGCCTCTGTTTCCCCGCCTCTTATTCCCCGCCTCTGTTTCCCCATATCTGATTCCCGGCCACTCATTCCCCAGCTCTGATTCCCCGCCTCTGATTCCCCATATCTGATTCCCCGCCGCTGATTCCCCAACTCTGATAGCCCGCCTCTGATTCCCCAGCTCTGATTCCCCGCCTCTTATTCCCCGCATCTGAATCCCTGCCTCTGATTCACCGCCTCTGATTCCCCATCTCTGATTCACCACCTCTGATCCCCCGCCTCTCATTCCCCATGTCTGATTCACCGCCTCTGTTTCCCCATCTCTGATTCCCCGCCTCTGATTCCCCATATCTGATTCCCCGCCTCTGATTCGCCAACTCTGATTCCCCGCCTGTGATTCGCCAGCTATGATTCCCCGCCTCTGATTCCCCACGTCTGATTCCCTGCCTGTGATTCCCTGCCTCTTATTCCCCGCCTCTGATTCCCCGCATCTGATTCCCTGCCTCTGAATCCCCACCTCTGATTCCCTGCCTCTGATTCCCAACCTCTGATTCCCCTCCTCTGATTCCCCATATCTGATTCCCCGCCTCCATTTCCCTGCCTCTGATTCCCCGCCTCTGTTACCCCATATCTGATTCCCCGCCTCTGATTCCCCAACTCTGATTCTGCACATCTGATTCCCTGCCTCTTATTCCCCACCTCTAATTCCCGGCCTCTGATTCCCGTCCTCTGATTCCCCACCTCTGATTCTCCATATCTGATTCCCCGCCTCTGTTTCCCCGCCTCTGATTCCCCGCCTCTGTTTCCCCATATCTGATTCCCCGCCTCTGATTCCCCGCGTCTGATTCCCCGCCTCTGATTCCCCATCTCTGATTCCCTATCTCTGATTCCCCAATTAAGATTCCCCGCCTTTGATTCCCTGCCTCTGATTCCCAACCTCTGATTCCCCACCTCTGATTCCCCATATCTGATTCCCCGCCTCTGTTTCCCCGCCTCTTATTCCCCACCTCTGTTTCCCCATATCTGATTCCCGGCCTCTCATTCCCCAGCTCTGATTCCCATCCTCTGATTCCCCATATCTGATTCCCCGCCGCTGATTCCCAAACTCTGATTCCCCAGCTCTGATTCCCCGCCTCTGATTCCCCGCGTCTGAATCCCTGCCTCTGATTCCCCGCCTCTGATTCCCCATCTCTGATTCACCACCTCTGATCCCCCGCCTCTGATTCCCCATGTCTGATTCACCGCCTCTGTTTCCCCACCTCTGATTCCCCGCCTCTGATTCCCCATATCTGATTCCCCGCCTCTGATTCCCCAACTCTGATTCCCCGCCTGTGATTCGCCAGCTATGATTCCCCGCCTCTGATTCCCCACGTCTGATTCCCTGCCTGTGATTCCCTGCCTGTTATTCCCCGCCTCTGATTCCCCGCATCTGATTCCCAACCTCTGATTCCCCTCCTCTGATTCCCCATATCTGATTCCCCGCCTCCATTTCCCTGCCTCTGATTCCCCGCCTCTGTTACCCCATATCTGATTCCCCGCCTCTGATTCCCCAACTCTGATTCTGCACATCTGATTCCCTGCCTCTTATTCCCCACCTCAAATTCCCGGCCTCTGATTCCCAGCCTCTGATTCCCCACCTCTGATTCTCCATATCTGATTCGCCGCCTCTGTTTCCCCGCCTCTGATTCCCCGCCTCTGTTTCCCCATATCTGATTCCCCACCTCTGATTCCCCAACTCTGATTCCCCGCCTCTGATTCCCCAGGTCTGATTCCCCGCCTCTGATTCCACGTGTTTGATTACCTGCCTCTGATTCCCCGCCTCTGCTTCCCCATCTCTGATTCACCGCCTTTGATTCGCCACCACTGATTCCCCATATGTGATTCCCCTCCTCTGTTTCCCCGCCTCTGATTCCCCGCCTCTGATTCCCCATATCTCATTCCCCGCCTCTGATTCCCCGCATCTGATTCCCTGCCTCTGAATCCCCACCTCTGATTCCCTGCCTCTGATTCCCCACCTCTGATTCCCGGCCTCTGATTCCCGGCCTCTGATTCCCGACCTCTCATTCCCGGCCTCTGATTCCCGGCCTGTGATTCCCCGCCTCTGATTCCCCGACTCTGATTCCCTGCCTCTGATTCCCCATCTCTGATTCTGCACATCTGATACCCTGCCTCTTATTCCCCACCTCTGATTCCCGGCCTCTGATTCCCGGCCTCTGATTCCCCATCTCTGATTCCGCACATCTGATTCCCTGCCTCTGATTCCCCACTTCTGATTCCCCATATCTGATTCCCCGCCTCTGTTTCCCCGCCTCTGATTCCCCGCCTCTGTTTCCCCATATCTAATTCCCCGCCTCTGATTCCCCGCACTGATTCCCCAGCTCTGAATCCCCACCTCAGATTCCCCGCATCTGATTCCCTGCCTCTGAATCCCCACCTCTGATTCCCTGCCTCTGATTCCCAACCTCTGATTCCCCTCCTCTGATTCCCCATATCTGATTCCTCGCCTCCGTTTCCCTGCCTCTGATTCCCCGCCTCTGTTTCCCCATATCTGATTCCCCGCCTCAGATTCCCCAACTCTGATTCCCCGCCACTGATTCCCCAGCTCTGATTCCCCGCCTCTGATTCCCCGCGTCTGATTCCCAGCCTCTGATTCCCCATGTCTTATTCCCCACCTCTGATTCGCCATCTCTGATTCATCGCCTCTGATTCCCCACCTCTGATTCCCCATATCTGATTCCCCACCTATGTTTCCCCGCCTCTGATGCCCCGCCTCTGATTCCATGCCTCTGATTCCCAACCTCTGATTCCCCGCCTCTGTTTCCCCGCCTCTGATTCCCTGCCTCTGTTTCCTCATATCTGATTCCCCGCCTCTGATTCCCCAACACTGATTCCCCGCCTCTGATTCCCCAGGTCTGATTCACCACCTCTGATTCCCCGCGTCTGATTCCCCGCCTCTGATTCCCCATCTCTGATTCCCTATCTCTGATTCCCCAATTCTGATTCCCCGCCTTTGATTCCCTGCCTCTGATTCCCAACCTCTGATTCTCCACCTCTAATTCCCCATATCTGATTCCCCGCCTCTGTTTCCCCGCCTCTTATTCCCCGCCTCTGTTTCCCCATATCTGATTCCCGGCCTCTCATTCCCCAGCTCCGATTCCCCGCCTCTGATTCCCCATATCTGATTCCCCGCCGCTGATTCCCCAACTCTGATAGCCCGCCTCTGATTCCCCAGCTCTGATTCCCCGCCTCTGATTCCCCGCGTCTGAATCCCTGCCTCTGATTCCCCGCCTCTGATTCCCCATCTCTGATTCACCACCTCTGATCCCCCGCCTCTGATTCCCCATGTCTGATTCACCGCCTCTGTTTCCCCACCTCTGATTCCCCGCCTCTGATTCCCCAGCTCTGATTCCCCGCATCTGATTCCCTGCCTCTGAATCCCCACCGCTATTCCCTGCCTCTGATTCCCAACCTCTGATTCCCCTCCTCTGATTCCCCATATCTGATTCCCCGCCTCCATTTCCCTGCCTCTGATTCCCCGCCTCTGTTACCCCATATCTGATTCCCCGCCTCTGATTCCCCAACTCTGATTCTGCACATCTGATTCCCTGCCTCTTATTCCCCACCTCTAATTCCCGGCCTCTGATTCCCGGCCTCTGATTCCCCACCTCTGATTCTCCATATCTGATTCCCCGCCTCTGTTTCCCCGCCTCTGATTCCCCACCTCTGTTTCCCCATATCTGATTCCCCGCATCTGATTCCCCACGTCTGATTCCCTGCCTGTGATTCCCTGCCTCTTATTCCCCGCCTCTGATTCCCCGCATCTGATTCCCTGCCTCTGAATCCCCACCTTGATTCCCTGCCTCTGATTCCCAACCTCTGATTCCCCTCCTCTGATTCCCCATATCTGATTCCCCACCTCCATTTCCCTGCCTCTGATTCCCCGCCTCTGTTACCCAATATCTGATTCCCCGCCTCTGATTCCGCAACTCTGTTTCTGCACATCTGATTCCCTGCCTCTTATTCCCCACCTCTAATTCCCGGACTCTGATTCCCGGCCTCTGATACCCTACCTCTGATTCTCCATATCTGATTCCCCGCCTCTGTTTCCCCGCCTCTGATTCCCCGCCTCTGTTTCCCCATATCTGATTCCCCGCCTCTGATTCCCCAACTCTGATTCCCCGCCTCTGATTCCCAAGGTCTGATTCCCCGCCTCTGATTCCACGTGTTTGATTACCTGCCTCTGATTCCCCGCCTCTGCTTCCCCATCTCTGATTCACCGCCTTTGATTCGCCACCTCTGATTCCCCATATGTGATTCCCCTCCTCTGTTTCCCCGCCTCTGATTTCCCGCCTCTGATTCCCCATATCTCATTCCCCGCCTCTGATTCCCCGCATCTGATTCCCTGCCTCTGAATCCCCACCTCTGATTACCTGCCTCTGATTCCCAACCTCTGATTCCCCTCCTCTGATTCCCCATATCTGATTCCCCGCCTCCGTTTCCCTGCCTCTGATTAACCGCCTCTGTTTCCCCATATCTGATTCCCCGCCTCTGATTCCCCAACTCTGATTCCCCGCCTCTGATTCCCCAGCTCTGATTCCCCGCCTCTGATTCCCCGCGTCTGATTCCCAGCCTCTTATTCCCCATGTCTGATTTCCTGCCTCTGATTCCCCGCCTCTGATTCGCCATCTCTGATTCATCGCCTCTGATTCCCCACCTCTGATTCCCCATATCTTATTCCCCACCTATGTTTCCCCGCCTCTCATTCCCCGCCTCTGATTCCCCATCTCTGATTCCCGGACTCTGATTCCCCACCTCTGATTCCCTATCTCTGATTCCACACATCCGATTCCCTGCCTCTGATTCCCCGCCTCTGATGCCCCGCCTCTGATTCCCAATCTCTGATTCCCCTCCTCTGATTCCCCATATCTGATTCCCCGCCTCCGTTTCCCTGCCTCTGATTCCCCGCCTCTGTTTCCCCATATCTGATTCCCTGCCTCTGATTCCCCAACTCTGATTCCCCGCCTCTGATTCCCCAGCTCTGATTCCCCGCCTCTGATTCCCCGCGTCTGATTCCCAGCCTCTGATTCCCCATGTCTTATTCCCCGCCTCTGATTCGCCATCTCTGATTCATCGCCTCTGATTGCCCACCTCTGATTCCCCATATCTGATTCCCACCTATGTTTCCCCGCCTCTGATGCCCCGCCTCTGATTCCATGCCTCTGATTCCCAACCTCTGATTCCCCACCTCTGATTCCCCATATCTGATTCCCCGCCTCTGTTTCCCCTCCTCTGATTCCCTGCCTCTGTTTCCTCATATCTGATTCCCCGCCTCTGATTCCCCAAAACTGATTCCCCTCCTCTGATTCCCCAGCTCTGATTCACCACCTCTGATTCCCCGCGTCTGATTCCCCGCCTCTGATTCCCCATCTCTGATTCCCTATCTCTGATTCCCCAATTCTGATTCCCTGCCTTTGATTCCCTGCCTCTGATTCCCAACCTCTGATTCCCCACCTCTGATTCCCCATATCTGATTCCCCGCCTCTGTTTCCCCGCCTCTTATTCCCCGCCTCTGTTTCCCCATATCTGATTCCCGGCCTCTCATTCCCCAGCTCTGATTCCCCGCCTCTGATTCCCCATATCTGATTCCCCGCCGCTGATTCCCCAATTCTGATTCCCCAGCTCCGATTCCCCGCCTCTGATTCCCCGCGTCTGAATCCCTGCCTCTGATTCCCCGCCTCTGATTCCCCATCTCTGATTCACCACCTCTGATCCCCCGCCTCTGATTCCCCATGTCTGATTCACCGCCTCTGTTTCCCCACCTCTGATTCCCCGCCTCTGATTCCACATATCTGATTCCCCGCCTCTGATTCCCCAACTCTGATTCCCAGCCTGTGATTCGCCAGCTATGATTCCCCGCCTCTGATTCCCCACGTCTAATTCCCTGCCTGTGATTCCCTGCCTCTTATTCCCCGCCTCTGATTCCCCGCATCTGATTCCCCGCCTCTGAATCCCCACCTCTATTCCCTGCCTCTGATTCCCAACCTCTGATTCCCCTCCTCTGATTCCCCATATCTGATTCCCCGCCTCCATTTCCCTGCCTCTGATTCCCCGCCTCTGTTACCCCATATCTGATTCCCCGCCTCTGATTCCCCAACTCTGATTCTGCACATCTGATTCCCTGCCTCTTATTCCCCACCTCTAATTCCCGGCCTCTGATTCCCGGCCTCTGATTCCCCACCTCTGATTCTCCATATCTGATTCCCCACCTCTGTTTCCCCGCCTCTGATTCCCCACCTCTGTTTCCCCATATCTGATTCCCCGCCTCTGATTCCCCAACTCTGATTCCCCGCCTCTGATTCCCCAGGTCTGATTCCCCGCCTCTGATTCCACGTGTTTGATTACCTGCCTCTGATTCCCCGCCTCTGCTTCCCCATCTCTGATTCACCGCCTTTGATTCGCCACCTCTGATTCCCCATATGTGATTCCCCGCCTCTGTTTCCCCGCCTCTGATTCCCCACCTCTGATTCCCCATATCTCATTCCCCGCCTCTGATTCCCCGCATCTGATTCCCTGCCTCTGAATCCCCACCTCTGATTCCCTGCCTCTGATTCCCAACCTCTGATTCCCCTCCTCTGATTCCCCATATCTGATTCCGCGCCTACGTTTCCCTGCCTCTGATTGCCCCCCTCTGTTTCCCCATATCTGATTCCCCGCCTCTGATTCCCCAACTCTGATTCCCCGCCACTGATTCCCCAGCTCTGATTCCCCGCCTCTGATTCCCCGCGTCTGATTCCCAGCCTCTGATTCCCCATGTCTGATTTCCTGCCTCTGATTCCCCGCCTCTGATTCGCCATCTCTGATTCATCCCCTCTGATTCCCCACCTCTGATTCCCCATATCTTATTCCCCACCTATGTTTCCCCGCCTCTGATTCCCCGCCTCTGATTCCCCATCTCTGATTCCCAGACTCTGATTCCCCACCTCTGATTCCCTATCTCTGATTCTGCACATCCGATTCCCTGCCTCTGATTCCCCGCCTCTGATTCCCCACCTCTGATTCCCCACCTCTGATTCCCCATATCTGATTCCCCGCCTCTGTTTCCCCGCCTCTGATTCCCTGCCTCTGTTTCCTCATATCTGATTCCCCGCCTCTGATTCCCCAACACTGATTCCCCGCCTCTGATTCCCCAGCTCTGATTCACCACCTCTGATTCCCCGCGTCTGATTCCCCGCTTCTGATTCCCGGCCTCTTATAACCCACCTCTGATTCCCGGCCTCTGATTCCCGGCCTCTGATTCCCGAACTCTCATTCCCGGCCTCTGATTCCCGGCCTCTGATTCCCCGCCTCTGATTCCCCGCCTCTGATTCCCTGCCTCTGATTCCCCATCTCTGATTCCGCACATCTGATTCCCTGCCTCTGATTCCCCGCCTCTGATTCCCTGCCTCTGATTCCCAACCTCTGATTCCCCACCTCTGATTCCCCATATCTGATTCCCCGCCTCTGTTTCCGCGCCTCTGATTCCCTGCCTCTGTTTCCTCATATCTGATTCCCCGCCTCTGATTCCCCAACACTGATTCCCCGCCTCTGATTCCCCGCGTCTGATTCCCCGCCTCTGATTCCCCATCTCTGATTCCCTATCTCTGATTCCCCAATTCTGATTCCCCGCCTTTGATTCCCTGCCTCTGATTCCCAACCTCTGATTCCCCACCTCTGATATCCCATATCTGATTCCCCGCCTCTGTTTCCCCGCCTCTTATTCCCCGCCTCTGTTTCCCCATATCTGATTCCCGGCCTCTCATTCCCCAGCTCTGATTCCCCGCCTCTGATTCCCCATATCTGATTCCCCGCCGCTGATTCCCCAACTCAGATAGCCCGCCTCTGATTCCCCAGCTCTGATTCCCCGCCTCTGATTCCACGTGTTTGATTACCTGCCTCTGATTCCCCGCCTCTGCTTCCCCATCTCTGATTCACCGCCTTTGATTCGCCACCTCTGATTCCCCATATGTGATTCCCCTCCTCTGTTTCCCCGCCTCTGATTTCCCGCCTCTGATATCCCATATCTGATTCCCCGCCTCTGTTTCCCCGCCTCTTATTCCCCGCCTCTGTTTCCCCATATCTGATTCCCGGCCTCTCATTCCCCAGCTCTGATTCCCCGCCTCTGATTCCCCATATCTGATTCCCCGCCGCTGATTCCCCAACTCAGATAGCCCGCCTCTGATTCCCCAGCTCTGATTCCCCGCCTCTGATTCCACGTGTTTGATTACCTGCCTCTGATTCCCCGCCTCTGCTTCCCCATCTCTGATTCACCGCCTTTGATTCGCCACCTCTGATTCCCCATATGTGATTCCCCTCCTCTGTTTCCCCGCCTCTGATTTCCCGCCTCTGATTCCCCATATCTCATTCCCCGCCTCTGATTCCCCGCATCTGATTCCCTGCCTCTGAATCCCCACCTCTGATTACCTGCCTCTGATTCCCAACCTCTGATTCCCCTCCTCTGATTCCCCATATCTGATTCCCCGCCTCCGTTTCCCTGCCTCTGATTAACCGCCTCTGTTTCCCCATATCTGATTCCCCGCCTCTGATTCCCCAACTCTGATTCCCCGCCTCTGATTCCCCAGCTCTGATTCCCCGCCTCTGATTCCCCGCGTCTGATTCCCAGCCTCTTATTCCCCATGTCTGATTTCCTGCCTCTGATTCCCCGCCTCTGATTCGCCATCTCTGATTCATCGCCTCTGATTCCCCACCTCTGATTCCCCATATCTTATTCCCCACCTATGTTTCCCCGCCTCTCATTCCCCGCCTCTGATTCCCCATCTCTGATTCCCGGACTCTGATTCCCCACCTCTGATTCCCTATCTCTGATTCCACACATCCGATTCCCTGCCTCTGATTCCCCGCCTCTGATGCCCCGCCTCTGATTCCCAATCTCTGATTCCCCTCCTCTGATTCCCCATATCTGATTCCCCGCCTCCGTTTCCCTGCCTCTGATTCCCCGCCTCTGTTTCCCCATATCTGATTCCCTGCCTCTGATTCCCCAACTCTGATTCCCCGCCTCTGATTCCCCAGCTCTGATTCCCCGCCTCTGATTCCCCGCGTCTGATTCCCAGCCTCTGATTCCCCATGTCTTATTCCCCGCCTCTGATTCGCCATCTCTGATTCATCGCCTCTGATTGCCCACCTCTGATTCCCCATATCTGATTCCCACCTATGTTTCCCCGCCTCTGATGCCCCGCCTCTGATTCCATGCCTCTGATTCCCAACCTCTGATTCCCCACCTCTGATTCCCCATATCTGATTCCCCGCCTCTGTTTCCCCTCCTCTGATTCCCTGCCTCTGATTCCCCAAAACTGATTCCCCTCCTCTGATTCCCCAGCTCTGATTCACCACCTCTGATTCCCCGCGTCTGATTCCCCGCCTCTGATTCCCCATCTCTGATTCCCTATCTCTGATTCCCCAATTCTGATTCCCTGCCTTTGATTCCCTGCCTCTGATTCCCAACCTCTGATTCCCCACCTCTGATTCCCCATATCTGATTCCCCGCCTCTGTTTCCCCGACTCTTATTCCCCGCCTCTGTTTCCCCATATCTGATTCCCGGCCTCTCATTCCCCAGCTCTGATTCCCCGCCTCTGATTCCCCATATCTGATTCCCCGCCGCTGATTCCCCAATTCTGATTCCCCAGCTCCGATTCCCCGCCTCTGATTCCCCGCGTCTGAATCCCTGCCTCTGATTCCCCGCCTCTGATTCCCCATCTCTGATTCACCACCTCTGATCCCCTGCCTCTGATTCCCCATGTCTGATTCACCGCCTCTGTTTCCCCACCTCTGATTCCCCGCCTCTGATTCCACATATCTGATTCCCCGCCTCTGATTCCCCAACTCTGATTCCCAGCCTGTGATTCGCCAGCTATGATTCCCCGCCTCTGATTCCCCACGTCTAATTCCCTGCCTGTGATTCCCTGCCTCTTATTCCCCGCCTCTGATTCCCCGCATCTGATTCCCTGCCTCTGAATCCCCACCTCTATTCCCTGCCTCTGATTCCCAACCTCTGATTCCCCTCCTCTGATTCCCCATATCTGATTCCCCGCCTCCATTTCCCTGCCTCTGATTCCCCGCCTCTGTTACCCCATATCTGATTCCCCGCCTCTGATTCCCCAACTCTGATTCTGCACATCTGATTCCCTGCCTCTTATTCCCCACCTCTAATTCCCGGCCTCTGATTCCCGGCCTCTGATTCCCCACCTCTGATTCTCCATATCTGATTCCCCACCTCTGTTTCCCCGCCTCTGATTCCCCACCTCTGTTTCCCCATATCTGATTCCCCGCCTCTGATTCCCCAACTCTGATTCCCCGCCTCTGATTCCCCAGGTCTGATTCCCCGCCTCTGATTCCACGTGTTTGATTACCTGCCTCTGATTCCCCGCCTCTGCTTCCCCATCTCTGATTCACCGCCTTTGATTCGCCACCTCTGATTCCCCATATGTGATTCCCCGCCTCTGTTTCCCCGCCTCTGATTCCCCACCTCTGATTCCCCATATCTCATTCCCCGCCTCTGATTCCCCGCATCTGATTCCCTGCCTCTGAATCCCCACCTCTGATTCCCTGCCTCTGATTCCCAACCTCTGATTCCCCTCCTCTGATTCCCCATATCTGATTCCCCGCCTCCGTTTCCCTGCCTCTGATTCCCCGCCTCTGTTTCCCCATATCTGATTCCCCGCCTCAGATTCCCCAACTCTGATTCCCCGCCACTGATTCCCCAGCTCTGATTCCCCGCCTCTGATTCCCCGCGTCTGATTCCCAGCCTCTGATTCCCCATGTCTTATTCCCCACCTCTGATTCGCCATCTCTGATTCATCGCCTCTGATTCCCCACCTCTGATTCCCCATATCTGATTCCCCACCTATGTTTCCCCGCCTCTGATGCCCCGCCTCTGATTCCATGCCTCTGATTCCCAACCTCTGATTCCCCGCCTCTGTTTCCCCGCCTCTGATTCCCTGCCTCTGTTTCCTCATATCTGATTCCCCGCCTCTGATTCCCCAACACTGATTCCCCGCCTCTGATTCCCCAGGTCTGATTCACCACCTCTGATTCCCCGCGTCTGATTCCCCGCCTCTGATTCCCCATCTCTGATTCCCTATCTCTGATTCCCCAATTCTGATTCCCCGCCTTTGATTCCCTGCCTCTGATTCCCAACCTCTGATTCTCCACCTCTAATTCCCCATATCTGATTCCCCGCCTCTGTTTCCCCGCCTCTTATTCCCCGCCTCTGTTTCCCCATATCTGATTCCCGGCCTCTCATTCCCCAGCTCCGATTCCCCGCCTCTGATTCCCCATATCTGATTCCCCGCCGCTGATTCCCCAACTCTGATAGCCCGCCTCTGATTCCCCAGCTCTGATTCCCCGCCTCTGATTCCCCGCGTCTGAATCCCTGCCTCTGATTCCCCGCCTCTGATTCCCCATCTCTGATTCACCACCTCTGATCCCCCGCCTCTGATTCCCCATGTCTGATTCACCGCCTCTGTTTCCCCACCTCTGATTCCCCGCCTCTGATTCCCCAGCTCTGATTCCCCGCATCTGATTCCCTGCCTCTGAATCCCCACCGCTATTCCCTGCCTCTGATTCCCAACCTCTGATTCCCCTCCTCTGATTCCCCATATCTGATTCCCCGCCTCCATTTCCCTGCCTCTGATTCCCCGCCTCTGTTACCCCATATCTGATTCCCCGCCTCTGATTCCCCAACTCTGATTCTGCACATCTGATTCCCTGCCTCTTATTCCCCACCTCTAATTCCCGGCCTCTGATTCCCGGCCTCTGATTCCCCACCTCTGATTCTCCATATCTGATTCCCCGCCTCTGTTTCCCCGCCTCTGATTCCCCACCTCTGTTTCCCCATATCTGATTCCCCGCATCTGATTCCCCACGTCTGATTCCCTGCCTGTGATTCCCTGCCTCTTATTCCCCGCCTCTGATTCCCCGCATCTGATTCCCTGCCTCTGAATCCCCACCTTGATTCCCTGCCTCTGATTCCCAACCTCTGATTCCCCTCCTCTGATTCCCCATATCTGATTCCCCACCTCCATTTCCCTGCCTCTGATTCCCCGCCTCTGTTACCCAATATCTGATTCCCCGCCTCTGATTCCGCAACTCTGTTTCTGCACATCTGATTCCCTGCCTCTTATTCCCCACCTCTAATTCCCGGACTCTGATTCCCGGCCTCTGATACCCTACCTCTGATTCTCCATATCTGATTCCCCGCCTCTGTTTCCCCGCCTCTGATTCCCCGCCTCTGTTTCCCCATATCTGATTCCCCGCCTCTGATTCCCCAACTCTGATTCCCCGCCTCTGATTCCCAAGGTCTGATTCCCCGCCTCTGATTCCACGTGTTTGATTACCTGCCTCTGATTCCCCGCCTCTGCTTCCCCATCTCTGATTCACCGCCTTTGATTCGCCACCTCTGATTCCCCATATGTGATTCCCCTCCTCTGTTTCCCCGCCTCTGATTTCCCGCCTCTGATTCCCCATATCTCATTCCCCGCCTCTGATTCCCCGCATCTGATTCCCTGCCTCTGAATCCCCACCTCTGATTACCTGCCTCTGATTCCCAACCTCTGATTCCCCTCCTCTGATTCCCCATATCTGATTCCCCGCCTCCGTTTCCCTGCCTCTGATTAACCGCCTCTGTTTCCCCATATCTGATTCCCCGCCTCTGATTCCCCAACTCTGATTCCCCGCCTCTGATTCCCCAGCTCTGATTCCCCGCCTCTGATTCCCCGCGTCTGATTCCCAGCCTCTTATTCCCCATGTCTGATTTCCTGCCTCTGATTCCCCGCCTCTGATTCGCCATCTCTGATTCATCGCCTCTGATTCCCCACCTCTGATTCCCCATATCTTATTCCCCACCTATGTTTCCCCGCCTCTCATTCCCCGCCTCTGATTCCCCATCTCTGATTCCCGGACTCTGATTCCCCACCTCTGATTCCCTATCTCTGATTCCACACATCCGATTCCCTGCCTCTGATTCCCCGCCTCTGATGCCCCGCCTCTGATTCCCAATCTCTGATTCCCCTCCTCTGATTCCCCATATCTGATTCCCCGCCTCCGTTTCCCTGCCTCTGATTCCCCGCCTCTGTTTCCCCATATCTGATTCCCTGCCTCTGATTCCCCAACTCTGATTCCCCGCCTCTGATTCCCCAGCTCTGATTCCCCGCCTCTGATTCCCCGCGTCTGATTCCCAGCCTCTGATTCCCCATGTCTTATTCCCCGCCTCTGATTCGCCATCTCTGATTCATCGCCTCTGATTGCCCACCTCTGATTCCCCATATCTGATTCCCACCTATGTTTCCCCGCCTCTGATGCCCCGCCTCTGATTCCATGCCTCTGATTCCCAACCTCTGATTCCCCACCTCTGATTCCCCATATCTGATTCCCCGCCTCTGTTTCCCCTCCTCTGATTCCCTGCCTCTGTTTCCTCATATCTGATTCCCCGCCTCTGATTCCCCAAAACTGATTCCCCTCCTCTGATTCCCCAGCTCTGATTCACCACCTCTGATTCCCCGCGTCTGATTCCCCGCCTCTGATTCCCCATCTCTGATTCCCTATCTCTGATTCCCCAATTCTGATTCCCTGCCTTTGATTCCCTGCCTCTGATTCCCAACCTCTGATTCCCCACCTCTGATTCCCCATATCTGATTCCCCGCCTCTGTTTCCCCGCCTCTTATTCCCCGCCTCTGTTTCCCCATATCTGATTCCCGGCCTCTCATTCCCCAGCTCTGATTCCCCGCCTCTGATTCCCCATATCTGATTCCCCGCCGCTGATTCCCCAATTCTGATTCCCCAGCTCCGATTCCCCGCCTCTGATTCCCCGCGTCTGAATCCCTGCCTCTGATTCCCCGCCTCTGATTCCCCATCTCTGATTCACCACCTCTGATCCCCCGCCTCTGATTCCCCATGTCTGATTCACCGCCTCTGTTTCCCCACCTCTGATTCCCCGCCTCTGATTCCACATATCTGATTCCCCGCCTCTGATTCCCCAACTCTGATTCCCAGCCTGTGATTCGCCAGCTATGATTCCCCGCCTCTGATTCCCCACGTCTAATTCCCTGCCTGTGATTCCCTGCCTCTTATTCCCCGCCTCTGATTCCCCGCATCTGATTCCCCGCCTCTGAATCCCCACCTCTATTCCCTGCCTCTGATTCCCAACCTCTGATTCCCCTCCTCTGATTCCCCATATCTGATTCCCCGCCTCCATTTCCCTGCCTCTGATTCCCCGCCTCTGTTACCCCATATCTGATTCCCCGCCTCTGATTCCCCAACTCTGATTCTGCACATCTGATTCCCTGCCTCTTATTCCCCACCTCTAATTCCCGGCCTCTGATTCCCGGCCTCTGATTCCCCACCTCTGATTCTCCATATCTGATTCCCCACCTCTGTTTCCCCGCCTCTGATTCCCCACCTCTGTTTCCCCATATCTGATTCCCCGCCTCTGATTCCCCAACTCTGATTCCCCGCCTCTGATTCCCCAGGTCTGATTCCCCGCCTCTGATTCCACGTGTTTGATTACCTGCCTCTGATTCCCCGCCTCTGCTTCCCCATCTCTGATTCACCGCCTTTGATTCGCCACCTCTGATTCCCCATATGTGATTCCCCGCCTCTGTTTCCCCGCCTCTGATTCCCCACCTCTGATTCCCCATATCTCATTCCCCGCCTCTGATTCCCCGCATCTGATTCCCTGCCTCTGAATCCCCACCTCTGATTCCCTGCCTCTGATTCCCAACCTCTGATTCCCCTCCTCTGATTCCCCATATCTGATTCCGCGCCTACGTTTCCCTGCCTCTGATTGCCCCCCTCTGTTTCCCCATATCTGATTCCCCGCCTCTGATTCCCCAACTCTGATTCCCCGCCACTGATTCCCCAGCTCTGATTCCCCGCCTCTGATTCCCCGCGTCTGATTCCCAGCCTCTGATTCCCCATGTCTGATTTCCTGCCTCTGATTCCCCGCCTCTGATTCGCCATCTCTGATTCATCCCCTCTGATTCCCCACCTCTGATTCCCCATATCTTATTCCCCACCTATGTTTCCCCGCCTCTGATTCCCCGCCTCTGATTCCCCATCTCTGATTCCCAGACTCTGATTCCCCACCTCTGATTCCCTATCTCTGATTCTGCACATCCGATTCCCTGCCTCTGATTCCCCGCCTCTGATTCCCCACCTCTGATTCCCCACCTCTGATTCCCCATATCTGATTCCCCGCCTCTGTTTCCCCGCCTCTGATTCCCTGCCTCTGTTTCCTCATATCTGATTCCCCGCCTCTGATTCCCCAACACTGATTCCCCGCCTCTGATTCCCCAGCTCTGATTCACCACCTCTGATTCCCCGCGTCTGATTCCCCGCTTCTGATTCCCGGCCTCTTATAACCCACCTCTGATTCCCGGCCTCTGATTCCCGGCCTCTGATTCCCGAACTCTCATTCCCGGCCTCTGATTCCCGGCCTCTGATTCCCCGCCTCTGATTCCCCGCCTCTGATTCCCTGCCTCTGATTCCCCATCTCTGATTCCGCACATCTGATTCCCTGCCTCTGATTCCCCGCCTCTGATTCCCTGCCTCTGATTCCCAACCTCTGATTCCCCACCTCTGATTCCCCATATCTGATTCCCCGCCTCTGTTTCCGCGCCTCTGATTCCCTGCCTCTGTTTCCTCATATCTGATTCCCCGCCTCTGATTCCCCAACACTGATTCCCCGCCTCTGATTCCCCGCGTCTGATTCCCCGCCTCTGATTCCCCATCTCTGATTCCCTATCTCTGATTCCCCAATTCTGATTCCCCGCCTTTGATTCCCTGCCTCTGATTCCCAACCTCTGATTCCCCACCTCTGATATCCCATATCTGATTCCCCGCCTCTGTTTCCCCGCCTCTTATTCCCCGCCTCTGTTTCCCCATATCTGATTCCCGGCCTCTCATTCCCCAGCTCTGATTCCCCGCCTCTGATTCCCCATATCTGATTCCCCGCCGCTGATTCCCCAACTCAGATAGCCCGCCTCTGATTCCCCAGCTCTGATTCCCCGCCTCTGATTCCACGTGTTTGATTACCTGCCTCTGATTCCCCGCCTCTGCTTCCCCATCTCTGATTCACCGCCTTTGATTCGCCACCTCTGATTCCCCATATGTGATTCCCCTCCTCTGTTTCCCCGCCTCTGATTTCCCGCCTCTGATATCCCATATCTGATTCCCCGCCTCTGTTTCCCCGCCTCTTATTCCCCGCCTCTGTTTCCCCATATCTGATTCCCGGCCTCTCATTCCCCAGCTCTGATTCCCCGCCTCTGATTCCCCATATCTGATTCCCCGCCGCTGATTCCCCAACTCAGATAGCCCGCCTCTGATTCCCCAGCTCTGATTCCCCGCCTCTGATTCCACGTGTTTGATTACCTGCCTCTGATTCCCCGCCTCTGCTTCCCCATCTCTGATTCACCGCCTTTGATTCGCCACCTCTGATTCCCCATATGTGATTCCCCTCCTCTGTTTCCCCGCCTCTGATTTCCCGCCTCTGATTCCCCATATCTCATTCCCCGCCTCTGATTCCCCGCATCTGATTCCCTGCCTCTGAATCCCCACCTCTGATTACCTGCCTCTGATTCCCAACCTCTGATTCCCCTCCTCTGATTCCCCATATCTGATTCCCCGCCTCCGTTTCCCTGCCTCTGATTAACCGCCTCTGTTTCCCCATATCTGATTCCCCGCCTCTGATTCCCCAACTCTGATTCCCCGCCTCTGATTCCCCAGCTCTGATTCCCCGCCTCTGATTCCCCGCGTCTGATTCCCAGCCTCTTATTCCCCATGTCTGATTTCCTGCCTCTGATTCCCCGCCTCTGATTCGCCATCTCTGATTCATCGCCTCTGATTCCCCACCTCTGATTCCCCATATCTTATTCCCCACCTATGTTTCCCCGCCTCTCATTCCCCGCCTCTGATTCCCCATCTCTGATTCCCGGACTCTGATTCCCCACCTCTGATTCCCTATCTCTGATTCCACACATCCGATTCCCTGCCTCTGATTCCCCGCCTCTGATGCCCCGCCTCTGATTCCCAATCTCTGATTCCCCTCCTCTGATTCCCCATATCTGATTCCCCGCCTCCGTTTCCCTGCCTCTGATTCCCCGCCTCTGTTTCCCCATATCTGATTCCCTGCCTCTGATTCCCCAACTCTGATTCCCCGCCTCTGATTCCCCAGCTCTGATTCCCCGCCTCTGATTCCCCGCGTCTGATTCCCAGCCTCTGATTCCCCATGTCTTATTCCCCGCCTCTGATTCGCCATCTCTGATTCATCGCCTCTGATTGCCCACCTCTGATTCCCCATATCTGATTCCCACCTATGTTTCCCCGCCTCTGATGCCCCGCCTCTGATTCCATGCCTCTGATTCCCAACCTCTGATTCCCCACCTCTGATTCCCCATATCTGATTCCCCGCCTCTGTTTCCCCTCCTCTGATTCCCTGCCTCTGATTCCCCAAAACTGATTCCCCTCCTCTGATTCCCCAGCTCTGATTCACCACCTCTGATTCCCCGCGTCTGATTCCCCGCCTCTGATTCCCCATCTCTGATTCCCTATCTCTGATTCCCCAATTCTGATTCCCTGCCTTTGATTCCCTGCCTCTGATTCCCAACCTCTGATTCCCCACCTCTGATTCCCCATATCTGATTCCCCGCCTCTGTTTCCCCGACTCTTATTCCCCGCCTCTGTTTCCCCATATCTGATTCCCGGCCTCTCATTCCCCAGCTCTGATTCCCCGCCTCTGATTCCCCATATCTGATTCCCCGCCGCTGATTCCCCAATTCTGATTCCCCAGCTCCGATTCCCCGCCTCTGATTCCCCGCGTCTGAATCCCTGCCTCTGATTCCCCGCCTCTGATTCCCCATCTCTGATTCACCACCTCTGATCCCCTGCCTCTGATTCCCCATGTCTGATTCACCGCCTCTGTTTCCCCACCTCTGATTCCCCGCCTCTGATTCCACATATCTGATTCCCCGCCTCTGATTCCCCAACTCTGATTCCCAGCCTGTGATTCGCCAGCTATGATTCCCCGCCTCTGATTCCCCACGTCTAATTCCCTGCCTGTGATTCCCTGCCTCTTATTCCCCGCCTCTGATTCCCCGCATCTGATTCCCTGCCTCTGAATCCCCACCTCTATTCCCTGCCTCTGATTCCCAACCTCTGATTCCCCTCCTCTGATTCCCCATATCTGATTCCCCGCCTCCATTTCCCTGCCTCTGATTCCCCGCCTCTGTTACCCCATATCTGATTCCCCGCCTCTGATTCCCCAACTCTGATTCTGCACATCTGATTCCCTGCCTCTTATTCCCCACCTCTAATTCCCGGCCTCTGATTCCCGGCCTCTGATTCCCCACCTCTGATTCTCCATATCTGATTCCCCACCTCTGTTTCCCCGCCTCTGATTCCCCACCTCTGTTTCCCCATATCTGATTCCCCGCCTCTGATTCCCCAACTCTGATTCCCCGCCTCTGATTCCCCAGGTCTGATTCCCCGCCTCTGATTCCACGTGTTTGATTACCTGCCTCTGATTCCCCGCCTCTGCTTCCCCATCTCTGATTCACCGCCTTTGATTCGCCACCTCTGATTCCCCATATGTGATTCCCCGCCTCTGTTTCCCCGCCTCTGATTCCCCACCTCTGATTCCCCATATCTCATTCCCCGCCTCTGATTCCCCGCATCTGATTCCCTGCCTCTGAATCCCCACCTCTGATTCCCTGCCTCTGATTCCCAACCTCTGATTCCCCTCCTCTGATTCCCCATATCTGATTCCGCGCCTACGTTTCCCTGCCTCTGATTGCCCGCCTCTGTTTCCCCATATCTGATTCCCCGCCTCTGATTCCCCAACTCTGATTCCCCGCCACTGATTCCCCAGCTCTGATTCCCCGCCTCTGATTCCCCGCGTCTGATTCCCAGCCTCTGATTCCCCATGTCTGATTTCCTGCCTCTGATTCCCCGCCTCTGATTCGCCATCTCTGATTCATCCCCTCTGATTCCCCACCTCTGATTCCCCATATCTTATTCCCCACCTATGTTTCCCCGCCTCTGATTCCCCGCCTCTGATTCCCCATCTCTGATTCCCAGACTCTGATTCCCCACCTCTGATTCCCTATCTCTGATTCTGCACATCCGATTCCCTGCCTCTGATTCCCCGCCTCTGATTCCCCACCTCTGATTCCCCACCTCTGATTCCCCATATCTGATTCCCCGCCTCTGTTTCCCCGCCTCTGATTCCCTGCCTCTGTTTCCTCATATCTGATTCCCCGCCTCTGATTCCCCAACACTGATTCCCCGCCACTGATTCCCCAGCTCTGATTCACCACCTCTGATTCCCCGCGTCTGATTCCCCGCTTCTGATTCCCGGCCTCTTATAACCCACCTCTGATTCCCGGCCTCTGATTCCCGGCCTCTGATTCCCGAACTCTCATTCCCGGCCTCTGATTCCCGGCCTCTGATTCCCCGCCTCTGATTCCCCGCCTCTGATTCCCTGCCTCTGATTCCCCATCTCTGATTCCGCACATCTGATTCCCTGCCTCTGATTCCCCGCCTCTGATTCCCTGCCTCTGATTCCCAACCTCTGATTCCCCACCTCTGATTCCCCATATCTGATTCCCCGCCTCTGTTTCCGCGCCTCTGATTCCCTGCCTCTGTTTCCTCATATCTGATTCCCCGCCTCTGATTCCCCAACACTGATTCCCCGCCTCTGATTCCCCAGGTCTGATTCACCACCTCTGATTTCCCGCGTCTGATTCCCCGCCTCTGATTCCCCATCTCTGATTCCCTATCTCTGATTCCCCAATTCTGATTCCCCGCCTTTGATTCCCTGCCTCTGATTCCCAACCTCTGATTCCCCACCTCTGATATCCCATATCTGATTCCCCGCCTCTGTTTCCCCGCCTCTTATTCCCCGCCTCTGTTTCCCCATATCTGATTCCCGGCCTCTCATTCCCCAGCTCTGATTCCCCGCCTCTGATTCCCCATATCTGATTCCCCGCCGCTGATTCCCCAACTCAGATAGCCCGCCTCTGATTCCCCAGCTCTGATTCCCCGCCTCTGATTCCCCGCGTCTGAATCCCTGCCTCTGATTCCCCGCCTCTGATTCCCCATCTCTGATTCACCACCTCTGATCCCCCGCCTCTGATTCCCCATGTCTGATTCACCGCCTCTGTTTCCCCATCTCTGATTCCCCGCCTCTGATTCCCCATATCTGATTCCCCGCCTCTGATTCCCCAACTCTGATTCGCCGCCTGAGATTCGCCAGCTATGATTCCCCACGTCTGATTCCCTGCCTGTGATTCCCTGCCTCTTATTCCCCGCCTCTGATTCCCCGCATCTGATTCCCTGCCTCTGAATCCCCACCTCTGATTCCCTGCCTCTGATTCCCAACCTCTTATTCCCCTCCTCTGATTCCCCATATCTGATTCCCCACCTCCATTTCCCTGCCTCTGATTCCCCGCCTCTGTTACCCAATATCTGATTCCCCGCCTCAGATTCCCCAACTCTGATTCCCCGCCTCTGATTCCCCAGCTCTGATTCCCCGCCTCTGATTCCCCGCGTCTGATTCCCAGCCTCTGATTCCCCATGTCTTATTCCCCACCTCTGATTCGCCATCTCTGATTCATCGCCTCTGATTCCCCACCTCTGATTCCCCATATCTGATTCCCCACCTATGTTTCCCCGCCTCTGATGCCCCGCCTCTGATTCCATGCCTCTGATTCCCAACCTCTGATTCCCCGCCTCTGTTTCCCCGCCTCTGATTCCCTGCCTCTGTTTCCTCATATCTGATTCCCCGCCTCTGATTCCCCAACACTGATTCCCCGCCTCTGATTCCCCAGGTCTGATTCACCACCTCTGATTCCCCGCGTCTGATTCCCCGCCTCTGATTCCCCATCTCTGATTCCCTATCTCTGATTCCCCAATTCTGATTCCCCGCCTTTGATTCCCTGCCTCTGATTCCCAACCTCTGATTCTCCACCTCTAATTCCCCATATCTGATTCCCCGCCTCTGTTTCCCCGCCTCTTATTCCCCGCCTCTGTTTCCCCATATCTGATTCCCGGCCTCTCATTCCTCAGCTCCGATTCCCCGCCTCTGATTCCCCATATCTGATTCCCCGCCGCTGATTCCCCAACTCTGATAGCCCGCCTCTGATTCCCCAGCTCTGATTCCCCGCCTCTGATTCCCCGCGTCTGAATCCCTGCCTCTGATTCCCCGCCTCTGATTCCCCATCTCTGATTCACCACCTCTGATCCCCCGCCTCTGATTCCCCATGTCTGATTCACCGCCTCTGTTTCCCCACCTCTGATTCCCCGCCTCTGATTCCCCAGCTCTGATTCCCCGCATCTGATTCCCTGCCTCTGAATCCCCACCGCTATTCCCTGCCTCTGATTCCCAACCTCTGATTCCCCTCCTCTGATTCCCCATATCTGATTCCCCGCCTCCATTTCCCTGCCTCTGATTCCCCGCCTCTGTTACCCCATATCTGATTCCCCGCCTCTGATTCCCCAACTCTGATTCTGCACATCTGATTCCCTGCCTCTTATTCCCCACCTCTAATTCCCGGCCTCTGATTCCCGGCCTCTGATTCCCCACCTCTGATTCTCCATATCTGATTCCCCGCCTCTGTTTCCCCGCCTCTGATTCCCCACCTCTGTTTCCCCATATCTGATTCCCCGCATCTGATTCCCCACGTCTGATTCCCTGCCTGTGATTCCCTGCCTCTTATTCCCCGCCTCTGATTCCCCGCATCTGATTCCCTGCCTCTGAATCCCCACCTTGATTCCCTGCCTCTGATTCCCAACCTCTGATTCCCCTCCTCTGATTCCCCATATCTGATTCCCCACCTCCATTTCCCTGCCTCTGATTCCCCGCCTCTGTTACCCAATATCTGATTCCCCGCCTCTGATTCCCCAACTCTGTTTCTGCACATCTGATTCCCTGCCTCTTATTCCCCACCTCTAATTCCCGGACTCTGATTCCCGGCCTCTGATACCCTACCTCTGATTCTCCATATCTGATTCCCCGCCTCTGTTTCCCCGCCTCTGATTCCCCGCCTCTGTTTCCCCATATCTGATTCCCCGCCTCTGATTCCCCAACTCTGATTCCCCGCCTCTGATTCCCCAGGTCTGATTCCCCGCCTCTGATTCCACGTGTTTGATTACCTGCCTCTGATTCCCCGCCTCTGCTTCCCCATCTCTGATTCACCGCCTTTGATTCGCCACCTCTGATTCCCCATATGTGATTCCCCTCCTCTGTTTCCCCGCCTCTGATTTCCCGCCTCTGATTCCCCATATCTCATTCCCCGCCTCTGATTCCCCGCATCTGATTCCCTGCCTCTGAATCCCAACCTCTGATTCCCTGCCTCTGATTCCCAACCTCTGATTCCGCTCCTCTGATTCCCCATATCTGATTCCCCGCCTCCGTTTCCCTGCCTCTGATTAACCGCCTCTGTTTCCCCATATCTGATTCCCCGCCTCTGATTCCCCAACTCTGATTCCCCGCCACTGATTCCCCAGCTCTGATTCCCCGCCTCTGATTCCCCGCGTCTGATTCCCAGCCTCTTATTCCCCATGTCTGATTTCCTGCCTCTGATTCCCCGCCTCTGATTCGCCATCTCTGATTCATCGCCTCTGATTCCCCACCTCTGATTCCCCATATCTTATTCCCCACCTATGTTTCCCCGCCTCTCATTCCCCGCCTCTGATTCCCCATCTCTGATTCCCGGACTCTGATTCCCCACCTCTGATTCCCTATCTCTGATTCCACACATCCGATTCCCTGCCTCTGATTCCCCGCCTCTGATGCCCCGCCTCTGATTCCCAATCTCTGATTCCCCTCCTCTGATTCCCCATATCTGATTCCCCGCCTCCGTTTCCCTGCCTCTGATTCCCCGCCTCTGTTTCCCCATATCTGATTCCCTGCCTCTGATTCCCCAACTCTGATTCCCCGCCTCTGATTCCCCAGCTCTGATTCCCCGCCTCTGATTCCCCGCGTCTGATTCCCAGCCTCTGATTCCCCATGTCTTATTCCCCGCCTCTGATTCGCCATCTCTGATTCATCGCCTCTGATTCCCCACCTCTGATTCCCCATATCTGATTCCCACCTATGTTTCCCCGCCTCTGATGCCCCGCCTCTGATTCCATGCCTCTGATTCCCAACCTCTGATTCCCCACCTCTGATTCCCCATATCTGATTCCCCGCCTCTGTTTCCCCTCCTCTGATTCCCTGCCTCTGTTTCCTCATATCTGATTCCCCGCCTCTGATTCCCCAAAACTGATTCCCCTCCTCTGATTCCCCAGCTCTGATTCACCACCTCTGATTCCCCGCGTCTGATTCCCCGCCTCTGATTCCCCATCTCTGATTCCCTATCTCTGATTCCCCAATTCTGATTCCCTGCCTTTGATTCCCTGCCTCTGATTCCCAACCTCTGATTCCCCACCTCTGATTCCCCATATCTGATTCCCCGCCTCTGTTTCCCCGCCTCTTATTCCCCGCCTCTGTTTCCCCATATCTGATTCCCGGCCTCTCATTCCCCAGCTCTGATTCCCCGCCTCTGATTCCCCATATCTGATTCCCCGCCGCTGATTCCCCAATTCTGATTCCCCAGCTCCGATTCCCCGCCTCTGATTCCCCGCGTCTGAATTTCTGCCTCTGATTCCCCGCCTCTGATTCCCCATCTCTGATTCACCACCTCTGATCCCCCGCCTCTGATTCCCCATGTCTGATTCACCGCCTCTGTTTCCCACCTCTGATTCCCCGCCTCTGATTCCACATATCTGATTCCCCGCCTCTGATTCCCCAACTCTGATTCCCAGCCTGTGATTCGCCAGCTATGATTCCCCGCCTCTGATTCCCCACGTCTAATTCCCTGCCTGTGATTCCCTGCCTCTTATTCCCCGCCTCTGATTCCCCGCATCTGATTCCCTGCCTCTGAATCCCCACCTCTATTCCCTGCCTCTGATTCCCAACCTCTGATTCCCCTCCTCTGATTCCCCATATCTGATTCCACGCCTCCATTTCCCTGCCTCTGATTCCCCGCCTCTGTTACCCCATATCTGATTCCCCGCCTCTGATTCCCCAACTCTGATTCTGCACATCTGATTCCCTGCCTCTTATTCCCCACCTCTAATTCCCGGCCTCTGATTCCCGGCCTCTGATTCCCCACCTCTGATTCTCCATATCTGATTCCCCACCTCTGTTTCCCCGCCTCTGATTCCCCACCTCTGTTTCCCCATATCTGATTCCCCGCCTCTGATTCCCCAACTCTGATTCCCCGCCTCTGATTCCCCAGGTCTGATTCCCCGCCTCTGATTCCACGTGTTTGATTACCTGCCTCTGATTCCCCGCCTCTGCTTCCCCATCTCTGATTCACCGCCTTTGATTCGCCACCTCTGATTCCCCATATGTGATTCCCCGCCTCTGTTTCCCCGCCTCTGATTCCCCACCTCTGATTCCCCATATCTCATTCCCCGCCTCTGATTCCCCGCATCTGATTCCCTGCCTCTGAATCCCCACCTCTGATTCCCTGCCTCTGATTCCCAACCTCTGATTCCCCTCCTCTGATTCCCCATATCTGATTCCGCGCCTCCGTTTCCCTGCCTCTGATTGCCCGCCTCTGTTTCCCCATATCTGATTCCCCGCCTCTGATTCCCCAACTCTGATTCCCCGCCACTGATTCCCCAGCTCTGATTCCCCGCCTCTGATTCCCCGCGTCTGATTCCCAGCCTCTGATTCCCCATGTCTGATTTCCTGCCTCTGATTCCCCGCCTCTGATTCGCCATCTCTGATTCATCCCCTCTGATTCCCCACCTCTGATTTCCCATATCTTATTCCCCACCTATGTTTCCCCGCCTCTGATTCCCCGCCTCTGATTCCCCATCTCTGATTCCCAGACTCTGATTCCCCACCTCTGATTCCCTATCTCTGATTCTGCACATCCGATTCCCTGCCTCTGATTCCCCGCCTCTGATTCCCCACCTCTGATTCCCCACCTCTGATTCCCCATATCTGATTCCCCGCCTCTGTTTCCCCGCCTCTGATTCCCTGCCTCTGTTTCCTCATATCTGATTCCCCGCCTCTGATTCCCCAACACTGATTCCCCGCCTCTGATTCCCCAGCTCTGATTCACCACCTCTGATTCCCCGCGTCTGATTCCCCGCTTCTGATTCCCGGCCTCTTATAACCCACCTCTGATTCCCGGCCTCTGATTCCCGGCCTCTGATTCCCGAACTCTCATTCCCGGCCTCTGATTCCCGGCCTCTGATTCCCCGCCTCTGATTCCCCGCCTCTGATTCCCTGCCTCTGATTCCCCATCTCTGATTCCGCACATCTGATTCCCTGCCTCTGATTCCCCGCCTCTGATTCCCTGCCTCTGATTCCCAACCTCTGATTCCCCACCTCTGATTCCCCATATCTGATTCCCCGCCTCTGTTTCCGCGCCTCTGATTCCCTGCCTCTGTTTCCTCATATCTGATTCCCCGCCTCTGATTCCCCAACACTGATTCCCCGCCTCTGATTCCCAGGTCTGATTCACCACCTCTGATTCCCCGCGTCTGATTCCCCGACTCTGATTCCCCATCTCTGATTCCCTATCTCTGATTCCCCAATTCTGGTTCCCCGCCTTTGATTCCCTGCCTCTGATTCCCAACCTCTGATTCCCCACCTCTGATATCCCATATCTGATTCCCCGCCTCTGTTTCCCCGCCTCTTATTCCCCGCCTCTGTTTCCCCATATCTGATTCCCGGCCTCTCATTCCCCAGCTCTGATTCCCCGCCTCTGATTCCCCATATTTGATTCCCCGTCGCTGATTCCCCAACTCAGATAGCCCGCCTCTGATTCCCCAGCTCTAATTCCCCGCCTCTGATTCCCCGCGTCTGAATCCCTGCCTCTGATTCCCCGCCTCTGATTCCCCATCTCTGATTCACCACCTCTGATCCCCCGCCTCTGATTCCCCATGTCTGATTCACCGCCTCTGTTTCCCCATCTCTGATTCCCCGCCTCTGATTCCCCATATCTGATTCCCCGCCTCTGATTCCCCAACTCTGATTCGCCGCCTGTGATTCGCCAGCTATGATTCCCCACGTCTGATTCCCTGCCTGTGATTCCCTGCCTCTTATTCCCCGCCTCTGATTCCCCGCATCTGATTCCCTGCCTCTGAATCCCCACCTCTGATTCCCTGCCTCTGATTCCCAACCTCTTATTCCCCTCCTCTGATTCCCCATATCTGATTCCCCACCTCCATTTCCCTGCCTCTGATTCCCCGCCTCTGTTACCCAATATCTGATTCCCCGCCTCTGATTCCCCAACTCTGATTCTGCACATCTGATTCCCTGCCTCTTATTCCCCACCTCTAATTCCCGGCCTCTGATTCCCGGCCTCTGATTCCCCACCTCTGATTCTCCATATCTGATTCCCCGCCTCTGTTTCCCCGCCTCTGATTCCCCGCCTCTGTTTCCCCATATCTGATTCACCGCCTTTGATTCGCCACCTCTGATTACCCATATGTGATTCCCCTCCTCTGTTTCCCCGCCTCTGATTCCCCGCCTCTGATTCCCCATATCTCATTCCCCGCCTCTGATTCCCCGCATCTGATTCCCTGCCTCTGAATCCCCACCTCTGATTCCCTGCCTCTGATTCCCAACCTCTGATTCCCGTCCTCTGATTCCCCATATCTGATTCCTCGCCTCCGTTTCCCTGCCTCTGATTAACCGCCTCTGTTTCCCCATATCTGATTCCGCGCCTCTGATTCCCCAACTCTGATTCCCCGCCTCTGATTCCCCAGCTCTGATTCCCCGCCTCTGTTTCCCCGCGTCTGATTCCCAGCCTCTGATACCCCATGTCTGATTTCCTGCCTCTGATTCCCCGCCTCTGATTCGCCATCTCTGATTCATCGCCTCTGATTCCCCACCTCTGATTCCCCATATCTTATTCCCCACCTATGTTTCCCCGCCTCTGATTCCCCGCCTCTGATTCCCCATCTCTGATTCCCGGACTCTGATTCCCCACCTCTGATTCCCTATCTCTGATTCCGCACATCCGATTCCCTGCCTCTGATTCCCCGCCTCTGATGCCCCGCCTCTGATTCCCAACCTCTGATTCCCCTCCTCTGATTCCCCATATCTGATTCCCCGCCTCCGTTTCCCTGCCTCTGAATCCCCGCCTCTGTTTCCCCATATCTGATTCCCCGCCTCTGATTCCCCAACTCTGATTCCCCGCCTCTGATTCCCCAGCTCTGATTCCCCGCCTCTGATTCCCCGCGTCTGATTCCCAGCCTCTGATTCCCCATGTCTTATTCCCCGCCTCTGATTCCCCGCCTCTGATTCGCCATCTCTGATTCATCGCCTCTGATTCCCCACCTCTGATTCCCCATATCTGATTCCCACCTATGTTTCCCCGCCTCTGATGCCCCGCCTCTGATTCCATGCCTCTGATTCCCAACCTCTGATTCCCCACCTCTGATTCCCCATATCTGATTCCCCGCCTCTGTTTCCCCGCCTCTGATTCCCTGCCTCTGTTTCCTCATATCTGATTCCCCGCCTCTGATTCCCCAACACTGATTCCCCTCCTCTGATACCCCAGCTCTGATTCACCACCTCTGATTCCCCACGTCTGATTCCCCGCCTCTGATTCCCCATCTCTGATTCCCTATCTCTGATTCCCCAATTCTGATTCCCCACCTTTGATTCCCTGCCTCTGATTCCCAACCTCTGATTCCCTACCTCTGATTCCCCAGCTCTGATTCCCCGCCTCTGATTCCCCGCGTCTGAATCCCTGCCTCTGATTCCCCGCCTCTGATTCCCCATCTCTGATTCACCACCTCTGATCCCCCGCCTCTGATTCCCCATGTCTGATTCACCGCCTCTGTTTCCCCGCGTCTGATTCCCAGCCTCTGATTCCCCATGTCTTATTCCCCACCTCTGATTCGCCATCTCTGATTCATCGCCTCTGATTCCCCACCTCTGATTCCCCATATCTGATTCCCCACCTAGGTTTCCCCACCTCTGATGCCCCGCCTCTGATTCCATGCCTCTGATTCCCAACCTCTGATTCCCCGCCTCTGTTTCCCCGCCTCTGATTCCCTGCCTCTGTTTCCTCATATCTGATTCCCCGCCTCTGATTCCCCAACACTGATTCCCCGCCTCTGATTCCCCAGGTCTGATTCACCACCTCTGATTCCCCGCGTCTGATTCCCCGCCTCTGATTCCCCATCTCTGATTCCCTATCTCTGATTCCCCAATTCTGATTCCCCGCCTTTGATTCCCTGCCTCTGATTCCCAACCTCTGATTCTCCACCTCTAATTCCCCATATCTGATTCCCCGCCTCTGTTTCCCCGCCTCTTATTCCCCGCCTCTGTTTCCCCATATCTGATTCCCGGCCTCTCATTCCCCAGCTCCGATTCCCCGCCTCTGATTCCCCATATCTGATTCCCCGCCGCTGATTCCCCAACTCTGATAGCCCGCCTCTGATTCCCCAGCTCTGATTCCCCGCCTCTGATTCCCCGCGTCTGAATCCCTGCCTCTGATTCCCCGCCTCTGATTCCCCATCTCTGATTCACCACCTCTGATCCCCCGCCTCTGATTCCCCATGTCTGATTCACCGCCTCTGTTTCCCCACCTCTGATTCCCCGCCTCTGATTCCCCAGCTCTGATTCCCCGCATCTGATTCCCTGCCTCTGAATCCCCACCGCTATTCCCTGCCTCTGATTCCCAACCTCTGATTCCCCTCCTCTGATTCCCAATATCTGATTCCCCGCCTCCATTTCCCTGCCTCTGATTCCCCGCCTCTGTTACCCCATATCTGATTCCCCGCCTCTGATTCCCCAACTCTGATTCTGCACATCTGATTCCCTGCCTCTTATTCCCCACCTCTAATTCCCGGCCTCTGATTCCCGGCCTCTGATTCCCCACCTCTGATTCTCCATATCTGATTCCCCGCCTCTGTTTCCCCGCCTCTGATTCCCCACCTCTGTTTCCCCATATCTGATTCCCCGCATCTGATTCCCCACGTCTGATTCCCTGCCTGTGATTCCCTGCCTCTTATTCCCCGCCTCTGATTCCCCGCATCTGATTCTCTGCCTCTGAATCCCCACCTTGATTCCCTGCCTCTGATTCCCAACCTCTGATTCCCCTCCTCTGATTCCCCATATCTGTTTCCCCACCTCCATTTCCCTGCCTCTGATTCCCCGCCTCTGTTACCCAATATCTGATTCCCTGCCTCTGATTCCCCAACTCTGTTTCTGCACATCTGATTCCCTGCCTCTTATTCCCCACCTCTAATTCCCGGACTCTGATTCCCGGCCTCTGATACCCTACCTCTGATTCTCCATATCTGATTCCCCGCCTCTGTTTCCCCGCCTCTGATTCCCCGCCTCTGTTTCCCCATATCTGATTCCCCGCCTCTGATTCCCCAACTCTGATTCCCCGCCTCTGATTCCCCAGGTCTGATTCCCCGCCTCTGATTCCACGTGTTTGATTACCTGCCTCTGATTCCCCGCCTCTGCTTCCCCATCTCTGATTCACCGCCTTTGATTCGCCACCTCTGATTCCCCATATGTGATTCCCCTCCTCTGTTTCCCCGCCTCTGATTTCCCACCTCTGATTCCCCATATCTCATTCCCCGCCTCTGATTCCCCGCATCTGATTCCCTGCCTCTGAATCCCCACCTCTGATTCCCTGCCTCTGATTCCCAACCTCTGATTCCCCTCCTCTGATTCCCCATATCTGATTCCCCGCCTCCGTTTCCCTGCCTCTGATTAACCGCCTCTGTTTCCCCATATCTGATTCCCCGCCTCTGATTCCCCAACTCTGATTCCCCGCCTCTGATTCCCCAGCTATGATTCCCCGCCTCTGATTCCCCGCGTCTGATTCCCAGCCTCTTATTCCCCATGTCTGATTTCCTGCCTCTGATTCCCCGCCTCTGATTCGCCATCTCTGATTCATCGCCTCTGATTCCCCACCTCTGATTCCCCATATCTTATTCCCCACCTATGTTTCCCCGCCTCTCATTCCCCGCCTCTGATTCCCCATCTCTGATTCCCGGACTCTGATACCCCACCTCTGATTCCCTATCTCTGATTCCACACATCCGATTCCCTGCCTCTGATTCCCCGCCTCTGATGCCCCGCCTCTGATTCCCAATCTCTGATTCCCCTCCTCTGATTCCCCATATCTGATTCCCCGCCTCCGTTTCCCTGCCTCTGATTCCCCGCCTCTGTTTCCCCATATCTGATTCCCTGCCTCTGATTCCCCAACTCTGATTCCCCGCCTCTGATTCCCCAGCTCTGATTCCCCGCCTCTGATTCCCCGCGTCTGATTCCCAGCCTCTGATTCCCCATGTCTTATTCCCCGCCTCTGATTCGCCATCTCTGATTCATCGCCTCTGATTCCCCACCTCTGATTCCCCATATCTGATTCCCACCTATGTTTCCCCGCCTCTGATGCCCCGCCTCTGATTCCATGCCTCTGATTCCCAACCTCTGATTCCCCACCTCTGATTCCCCATATCTGATTCCCCGCCTCTGTTTCCCCTCCTCTGATTCCCTGCCTCTGTTTCCTCATATCTGATTCCCCGCCTCTGATTCCCCAAAACTGATTCCCCTCCTCTGATTCCCCAGCTCTGATTCACCACCTCTGATTCCCCGCGTCTGATTCCCCGCCTCTGATTCCCCATCTCTGATTCCCTATCTCTGATTCCCCAATTCTGATTCCCTGCCTTTGATTCCCTGCCTCTGATTCCCAACCTCTGATTCCCCACCTCTGATTCCCCATATCTGATTCCCCGCCTCTGTTTCCCCGCCTCTTATTCCCCGCCTCTGTTTCCCCATATCTGATTCCCGGCCTCTCATTCCCCAGCTCTGATTCCCCGCCTCTGATTCCCCATATCTGATTCCCCGCCGCTGATTCCCCAACTCTGATTCCCCAGCTCCGATTCCCCGCCTCTGATTCCCCGCGTCTGAATCCCTGCCTCTGATTCCCCGCCTCTGATTCCCCATCTCTGATTCACCACCTCTGATCCCCCGCCTCTGATTCCCCATGTCTGATTCACCGCCTCTGTTTCCCCACCTCTGATTCCCCGCCTCTGATTCCACATATCTGATTCCCCGCCTCTGATTCCCCAACTCTGATTCCCAGCCTGTGATTCGCCAGCTATGATTCCCCGCCTCTGATTCCCCACGTCTAATTCCCTGCCTGTGATTCCCTGCCTCTTATTCCCCGCCTCTGATTCCCCGCATCTGATTCCCTGCCTCTGAATCCCCACCTCTATTCCCTGCCTCTGATTCCCAACCTCTGATTCCCCTCCTCTGATTCCCCATATCTGATTCCCCGCCTCCATTTCCCTGCCTCTGATTCCCCGCCTCTGTTACCCCATATCTGATTCCCCGCCTCTGATTCCCCAACTCTGATTCTGCACATCTGATTCCCTGCCTCTTATTCCCCACCTCTAATTCCCGGCCTCTGATTCCCGGCCTCTGATTCCCCACCTCTGATTCTCCATATCTGATTCCCCACCTCTGTTTCCCCGCCTCTGATTCCCCACCTCTGTTTCCCCATATCTGATTCCCCACCTCTGATTCCCCAACTCTGATTCCCCGCCTCTGATTCCCCAGGTCTGATTCCCCGCCTCTGATTCCACGTGTTTGATTACCTGCCTCTGATTCCCCGCCTCTGCTTCCCCATCTCTGATTCACCGCCTTTGATTCGCCACTTCTGATTCCCCATATGTGATTCCCCGCCTCTGTTTCCCCGCCTCTGATTCCCTACCTCTGATTCCCCATATCTCATTCCCCGCCTCTGATTCCCCGCATCTGATTCCCTGCCTCTGAATCCCCACCTCTGATTCCCTGCCTCTGATTCCCAACCTCTGATTCCCCTCCTCTGATTCCCCATATCTGATTCCCCGCCTCCGTTTCCCTGCCTCTGATTGCCCGCCTCTGTTTCCCCATATCTGATTCCCCGCCTCTGATTCCCCAACTCTGATTCCCCGCCACTGATTCCCCAGCTCTGATTCCCCGCCTCTGATTCCCCGCGTCTGATTCCCAGCCTCTGATTCCCCATGTCTGATTTCCTGCCTCTGATTCCCCGCCTCTGATTCGCCATCTCTGATTCATCCCCTCTGATTCCCCACCTCTGATTCCCCATATCTTATTCCCCACCTATGTTTCCCCGCCTCTGATTCCCCGCCTCTGATTCCCCATCTCTGATTCCCAGACTCTGATTCCCCACCTCTGATTCCCTATCTCTGATTCTGCACATCCGATTCCCTGCCTCTGATTCCCCGCCTCTGATTCCCCACCTTTGATTCCCCACCTCTGATTCCCCATATCTGATTCCCCGCCTCTGTTTCCCCGCCTCTGATTCCCTGCCTCTGTTTCCTCATATCTGATTCCCCGCCTCTGATTCCCCAACACTGATTCCCCGCCTCTGATTCCCCAGCTCTGATTCACCACCTCTGATTCCCCGCGTCTGATTCCCCGCTTCTGATTCCCGGCCTCTTATAACCCACCTCTGATTCCCGGCCTCTGATTCCCGGCCTCTGATTCCCGAACTCTCATTCCCGGCCTCTGATTCCCGGCCTCTGATTCCCCGCCTCTGATTCCCCGCCTCTGATTCCCTGCCTCTGATTCCCCATCTCTGATTCCGCACATCTGATTCCCTGCCTCTGATTCCCCGCCTCTGATTCCCTGCCTCTGATTCCCAACCTCTGATTCCCCACCTCTGATTCCCCATATCTGATTCCCCGCCTCTGTTTTCGCGCCTCTGATTCCCTGCCTCTGTTTCCTCATATCTGATTCCCCGCCTCTGATTCCCCAACACTGATTCCCCGCCTCTGATTCCCCAGGTCTGATTCACCACCTCTGATTCCCCGCGTCTGATTCCCCGCCTCTGATTCCCCATCTCTGATTCCCTATCTCTGATTCCCCAATTCTGATTCCCCGCCTTTGATTCCCTGCCTCTGATTCCCAACCTCTGATTCCCCACCTCTGATATCCCATATCTGATTCCCCGCCTCTGTTTCCCCGCCTCTTATTCCCCGCCTCTGTTTCCCCATATCTGATTCCCGGCCTCTCATTCCCCAGCTCTGATTCCCCGCCTCTGATTCCCCATATCTGATTCCCCGCCGCTGATTCCCCAACTCAGATAGCCCGCCTCTGATTCCCCAGCTCTGATTCCCCGCCTCTGATTCCCCGCGTCTGAATCCCTGCCTCTGATTCCCCGCCTCTGATTCCCCATCTCTGATTCACCACCTCTGATCCCCCGCCTCTGATTCCCCATGTCTGATTCACCGCCTCTGTTTCCCCATCTCTGATTCCCCGCCTCTGATTCCCCATATCTGATTCCCCGCCTCTGATTCCCCAACTCTGATTCGCCGCCTGTGATTCGCCAGCTATGATTCCCCACGTCTCATTCCCTGCCTGTGATTCCCTGCCTCTTATTCCCCGCCTCTGATTCCCCGCATCTGATTCCCTGCCTCTGAATCCCCACCTCTGATTCCCTGCCTCTGATTCCCAACCTCTTATTCCCCTCCTCTGATTCCCCATATCTGATTCACCACCTCCATTTCCCTGCCTCTGATTCCCCGCCTCTGTTACCCAATATCTGATTCCCCGCCTCTGATTCCCCAACTCTGATTCTGCACATCTGATTCCCTGCCTCTTATTCCCCACCTCTAATTCCCGGCCTCTGATTCCCGGCCTCTGATTCCCCACCTCTGATTCTCCATATCTGATTCCCCGCCTCTGTTTCCCCGCCTCTGATTCCCCGCCTCTGTTTCCCCATATCTGATTCACCGCCTTTGATTCGCCACCTCTGATTACCCATATGTGATTCCCCTCCTCTGTTTCCCCGCCTCTGATTCCCCGCCTCTGATTCCCCATATCTCATTCCCCGCCTCTGATTCCCCGCATCTGATTCCCTGCCTCTGAATCCCCACCTCTGATTCCCTGCCTCTGATTCCCAACCTCTGATTCCCCTCCTCTGATTCCCCATATCTGATTCCTCGCCTCCGTTTCCCTGCCTCTGATTAACCGCCTCTGTTTCCCCATATCTGATTCCGCGCCTCTGATTCCCCAACTCTGATTCCCCGCCTCTGATTCCCCAGCTCTGATTCCCCGCCTCTGTTTCCCCGCGTCTGATTCCCAGCCTCTGATTCCCCATGTCTGATTTCCTGCCTCTGATTCCCCGCCTCTGATTCGCCATCTCTGATTCATCGCCTCTGATTCCCCACCTCTGATTCCCCATATCTTATTCCCCACCTATGTTTCCCCGCCTCTGATTCCCCGCCTCTGATTCCCCATCTCTGATTCCCGGACTCTGATTCCCCACCTCTGATTCCCTATCTCTGATTCCGCACATCCGATTCCCTGCCTCTGATTCCCCGCCTCTGATGCCCCGCCTCTGATTCCCAACCTCTGATTCCCCTCCTCTGATTCCCCATATCTGATTCCCCGCCTCCGTTTCCCTGCCTCTGATTCCCCGCCTCTGTTTCCCCATATCTGATTCCCCGCCTCTGATTCCCCAACTCTGATTCCCCGCCTCTGATTCCCCAGCTCTGATTCCCCGCCTCTGATTCCCCGCGTCTGATTCCCAGCCTCTGATTCCCCATGTCTTATTCCCCGCCTCTGATTCCCCGCCTCTGATTCGCCATCTCTGATTCATCGCCTCTGATTCCCCACCTCTGATTCCCCATATCTGATTCCCACCTATGTTTCCCCGCCTCTGATGCCCCGCCTCTGATTCCATGCCTCTGATTCCCAACCTCTGATTCCCCACCTCTGATTCCCCATATCTGATTCCCCGCCTCTGTTTCCCCGCCTCTGATTCCCTGCCTCTGTTTCCTCATATCTGATTCCCCGCCTCTGATTCCCCAACACTGATTCCCCTCCTCTGATACCCCAGCTCTGATTCACCACCTCTGATTCCCCACGTCTGATTCCCCGCCTCTGATTCCCCATCTCTGATTCCCTATCTCTGATTCCCCAATTCTGATTCCCCACCTTTGATTCCCTGCCTCTGATTCCCAACCTCTGATTCCCTACCTCTGATTCCCCAGCTCTGATTCCCCGCCTCTGATTCCCCGCGTCTGAATCCCTGCCTCTGATTCCCTGCCTCTGATTCCCCATCTCTGATTCACCACCTCTGATACCCCGCCTCTGATTCCCCATGTCTGATTCACCGCCTCTGTTTCCCCACCTCTGATTCCCCGCCTCTGATTCCCCATATCTGATTCCCCGCCTCTGATTCCCTGACTCTGTTTCCCCGCCTCTGATTCCCCGCCTCTGATTCCCCATATCTCATTCCCCGCCTCTGATTCCCCGCATCTGATTCCCTGCCTCTGAATCCCCACCTCTGATTCCCTGCCTCTGATTCCCAACCTCTGATTCCCCTCCTCTGATTCCCCATATCTGATTCCCCGCCTCCGTTTCCCTGCCTCTGATTGCCCGCCTCTGTTTCCCCATATCTGATTCCCCGCCTCTGATTCCCCAACTCTGATTCCCCGCCTCTGATTCCCCAGCTCTGATTCCCCGCCTCCGATTCCCCGCGTCTGATTCCCAGCCTCTGATTCCCCGCCTCTGATTCCCTGCCTCTGATTCCCCACCTCTGATTCCCCATATCTGATTCCCCGCCTCTGTTTCCCCGCCTCTGATTCCCTGCCTCTGTTTCCTCATATCTGATTCCCCACCTCTGATTCCCCAACACTGATTCCCCGCCTCTGATTCCCCAGCTCTGATTCACCACCTCTGATTCCCCACGTCTGATTCCCCGCTTATGATTCCCGGCCTCTTATTCCCCACCTCTGATTCCCGGCCTCTGATTCCCGGCCTCTGATTCCCGACCTCTCATTCCCGGCCTCTGATTCCCGGCCTCTGATACCCCGGCTCTGATTCCCCGCCTCTGATTCCCTGCCTCTGATTCCCCATCTCTGATTCCGCACATCTGATTCCCTGCCTCTGATTCCCCGCCTCTGATTCCCTGCCTCTGATTCCCTGCCTCTGATTCCCAACCTCTGATTCCCCACCTCTGATTCCCCATATCTGATTCCCCGCCTCTGTTTCCCCGCCTCTGATTCTCCGCCTCTGTTTTCCATATCTGATTCCCCGCCTCTGATTCCCCAACTCTGATTCCCCACCTCTGATCCCCAGCTCTGATTCCCCGCCTCTGATTCCCCGTGTTTGATTCCCTGCCTCTGATTCCCTGCCTCTGATTCCCAACCTCTGATTCCCCACTTCTGATTCCCCATATCTGATTCCCCGCCTCTGTTTCCCCGCCTCTGATTCCCCGCCTCTGTTTCCCAATATCTGATTCCCCGCCTTTGATTCGCCACCTCTGATTCCCCATATGTGATTCCCCGCCTCTGTTTCCCCGCATCTGATTCCCCGCCTCTGATTCCCCATATCTCATTCCCCGCCTCTGATTCCCCATATCTGATTCCCGGACTCTGATTCCCCACCTCTGATTCCCGGCCTCTTTTTCCCGGCATCTGATTCCCGGCATCTGATTCCCGGACTCTGATTCCCGGCCTCTGATTCCCAGCTTCCGATTCTGATTCCCTGCCTCTGATTCCCCATCTCTGATTCCGCACATCTGATTCCCTGCCTCTGATTCCCCACTTCTGATTCCCCATATCTGATTCCCCGCCTCTGTCTCCCCGCCTCTGATTCCCCGCCTCTGTTTCCCCATATCTAATTCCCCGCCTCTGATTCTCCAACTCTGATTCCCCGCACTGATTCCCCAGCTCTGAATCCCCGCCTCAGATTCCCCGCATCTGATTCCCTGCCTCTGAATCCCCACCTCTGATTCCCTGCCTCTGATTCCCAACCTCTGATTCCCCTCCTCTGATTCCCCATATCTGATTCCCCGCCTCCGTTTCCCTGCCTCTGATTCCCCGCCTCTGTTTCCCCATATCTGATTCCCCGCCTCTGATTCCCCAACTCAGATTCCACGCCTCTGATTCCCCAGCTCTGATTCCCCGCCTCTGATTCCCCGCGTCTGATTCCCAGCCTCTGATTCCCCATGTCTTATTTCCCGCCTCTGATTCCCCGCCTCTGATTCGCCATCTCTGATTCATCGCCTCTGATTCCCCACCTCTGATTCCCCATATCTGATTCCCCACCTATGTTTCCCCGCCTCTGATGCCCCGCCTCTGATTCCATGCCTCTGATTCCCAACCTCTGATTCCCCAACCTCTGATTCCCCATATCAGATTCCCCGCCTCTGTTTCCCCGCCTCTGATTCCCTGCCTCTGTTTCCTCATATCTGATTCCCCGCCTCTGATTCCCCAACACTGATTCCCCGCCTCTGATTCCCCAGCTCTGATTCACCACCTCTGATTCCCCGCGTCTGATTCCCCGCCTCTGATTCCCCATCTCTGATTCCCTATCTCTGATTCCCCAATTCTGATTCCCCGCCTTTGATTCCCTGCCTCTGATTCCCAATCTCTGATTCCCCACCTCTGATTCCCCATATCTGATTCCCCGCCTCTGTTTCCTCGCCTCTTATTCCCCGCCTCTGTTTCCACATACCTGATTCCCGGCCACTCATTCCCCAGCTCTGATTCCCCGCCTCTGATTCCCCATATCTGATTCCCCGCCGCTGATTCCCCAACTCTGATAGCCCGCCTCTGATTCCCCAACTCTGTTTCTGCACATCTGATTCCCTGCCTCTTATTCCCCACCTCTAATTCCCGGACTCTGATTCCCGGCCTCTGATACCCTACCTCTGATTCTCCATATCTGATTCCCCGCCTCTGTTTCCCCGCCTCTGATTCCCCGCCTCTGTTTCCCCATATCTGATTCCCCGCCTCTGATTCCCCAACTCTGATTCCCCGCCTCTGATTCCCCAGGTCTGATTCCCCGCCTCTGATTCCACGTGTTTGATTACCTGCCTCTGATTCCCCGCCTCTGCTTCCCCATCTCTGATTCACCGCCTTTGATTCGCCACCTCTGATTCCCCATATGTGATTCCCCTCCTCTGTTTCCCCGCCTCTGATTTCCCGCCTCTGATTCCCCATATCTCATTCCCCGCCTCTGATTCCCCGCATCTGATTCCCTGCCTCTGAATCCCCACCTCTGATTCCCTGCCTCTGATTCCCAACCTCTGATTCCCCTCCTCTGATTCCCCATATCTGATTCCCCGCCTCCGTTTCCCTGCCTCTGATTAACCGCCTCTGTTTCCCCATATCTGATTCCCCGCCTCTGATTCCCCAACTCTGATTCCCCGCCACTGATTCCCCAGCTCTGATTCCCCGCCTCTGATTCCCCGCGTCTGATTCCCAGCCTCTTATTCCCCATGTCTGATTTCCTGCCTCTGATTCCCCGCCTCTGATTCGCCATCTCTGATTCATCGCCTCTGATTCCCCACCTCTGATGCCCCATATCTTATTCCCCACCTATGTTTCCCCGCCTCTCATTCCCCGCCTCTGATTCCCCATCTCTGATTCCCGGACTCTGATTCCCCACCTCTGATTCCCTATCTCTGATTCCACACATCCGATTCCCTGCCTCTGATTCCCCGCCTCTGATGCCCCGCCTCTGATTCCCAATCTCTGATTCCCCTCCTCTGATTCCCCATATCTGATTCCCCGCCTCCGTTTCCCTGCCTCTGATTCCCCGCCTCTGTTTCCCCATATCTGATTCCCTGCCTCTGATTCCCCAACTCTGATTCCCCGCCTCTGATTCCCCAGCTCTGATTCCCCGCCTCTGATTCCCCGCGTCTGATTCCCAGCCTCTGATTCCCCATGTCTTATTCCCCGCCTCTGATTCGCCATCTCTGATTCATCGCCTCTGATTCCCCACCTCTGATTCCCCATATCTGATTCCCACCTATGTTTCCCCGCCTCTGATGCCCCGCCTCTGATTCCATGCCTCTGATTCCCAACCTCTGATTCCCCACCTCTGATTCCCCATATCTGATTCCCCGCCTCTGTTTCCCCTCCTCTGATTCCCTGCCTCTGTTTCCTCATATCTGATTCCCCGCCTCTGATTCCCCAAAACTGATTCCCCTCCTCTGATTCCCCAGCTCTGATTCACCACCTCTGATTCCCCGCGTCTGATTCCCCGCCTCTGATTCCCCATCTCTGATTCCCTATCTCTGATTCCCCAATTCTGATTCCCTGCCTTTGATTCCCTGCCTCTGATTCCCAACCTCTGATTCCCCACCTCTGATTCCCCATATCTGATTCCCCGCCTCTGTTTCCCCGCCTCTTATTCCCCGCCTCTGTTTCCCCATATCTGATTCCCGGCCTCTCATTCCCCAGCTCTGATTCCCCGCCTCTGATTCCCCATATCTGATTCCCCGCCGCTGATTCCCCAATTCTGATTCCCCAGCTCCGATTCCCCGCCTCTGATTCCCCGCGTCTGAATCCCTGCCTCTGATTCCCCGCCTCTGATTCCCCATCTCTGATTCACCACCTCTGATCCCCCGCCTCTGATTCCCCATGTCTGATTCACCGCCTCTGTTTCCCCACCTCTGATTCCCCGCCTCTGATTCCACATATCTGATTCCCCGCCTCTGATTCCCCAACTCTGATTCCCAGCCTGTGATTCGCCAGCTATGATTCCCCGCCTCTGATTCCCCACGTCTAATTCCCTGCCTGTGATTCCCTGCCTCTTATTCCCCGCCTCTAATCCCCGCATCTGATTCGCTGCCTCTGAATCCCCACCTCTATTCCCTGCCTCTGATTCCCCTCCTCTGATTCCCCATATCTGATTCCCCGCCTCCATTTCCCTGCCTCTGATTCCCCGCCTCTGTTACCCCATATCTGATTCCCCGCCTCTGATTCCCCAACTCTGATTCTGCACATCTGATTCCCTGCCTCTTATTCCCCACCTCTAATTCCCGGCCTCTGATTCCCGGCCTCTGATTCCCCACCTCTGATTCTCCATATCTGATTCCCCACCTCTGTTTCCCCGCCTCTGATTCCCCACCTCTGTTTCCCCATATCTGATTCCCCGCCTCTGATTCCCCAACTCTGATTCCCCGCCTCTGATTCCCCAGGTCTGATTCCCCGCCTCTGATTCCACGTGTTTGATTACCTGCCTCTGATTCCCCGCCTCTGCTTCCCCATCTCTGATTCACCACCTTTGATTCGCCACCTCTGATTCCCCATATGTGATTCCCCGCCTCTGTTTCCCCGCCTCTGATTCCCCACCTCTGATTCCCCATATCTCATTCCCCGCCTCTGATTCCCCGCATCTGATTCCCTGCCTCTGAATCCCCACCTCTGATTCCCTGCCTCTGATTCCCAACCTCTGATTCCCCTCCTCTGATTCCCCATATCTGATTCCGCGCCTCCGTTTCCCTGCCTCTGATTGCCCGCCTCTGTTTCCCCATATCTGATTCCCCGCCTCTGATTCCCCAACTCTGATTCCCCGCCACTGATTCCCCAGCTCTGATTCCCCGCCTCTGATTCCCCGCGTCTGATTCCCAGCCTCTGATTCCCCATGTCTGATTTCCTGCCTCTGATTCCCCGCCTCTGATTCGCCATCTCTGATTCATCCCCTCTGATTCCCCACCTCTGATTCCCCATATCTTATTCCCCACCTATGTTTCCCCGCCTCTGATTCCCCGCCTCTGATTCCCCATCTCTGATTCCCAGACTCTGATTCCCCACCTCTGATTCCCTATCTCTGATTCTGCACATCCGATTCCCTGCCTCTGATTCCCCGCCTCTGATTCCCCACCTCTGATTCCCCACCTCTGATTCCCCATATCTGATTCCCCGCCTCTGTTTCCCCGCCTCTGATTCCCTGCCTCTGTTTCCTCATATCTGATTCCCCGCCTCTGATTCCCCAACACTGATTCCCCGCCTCTGATTCCCCAGCTCTGATTCACCACCTCTGATTCCCCGCGTCTGATTCCCCGCTTCTGATTCCCGGCCTCTTATAACCCACCTCTGATTCCCGGCCTCTGATTCCCGGCCTCTGATTCCCGAACTCTCATTCCCGGCCTCTGATTCCCGGCCTCTGATTCCCCGCCTCTGATTCCCCGCCTCTGATTCCCTGCCTCTGATTCCCCATCTCTGATTCCGCACATCTGATTCCCTGCCTCTGATTCCCCGCCTCTGATTCCCTGCCTCTGATTCCCAACCTCTGATTCCCCACCTCTGATTCCCCATATCTGATTCCCCGCCTCTGTTTCCGCGCCTCTGATTCCCTGCCTCTGTTTCCTCATATCTGATTCCCCGCCTCTGATTCCCCAACACTGATTCCCCGCCTCTGATTCCCCAGGTCTGATTCACCACCTCTGATTCCCTGCGTCTGATTCCCCGACTCTGATTCCCCATCTCTGATTCCCTATCTCTGATTCCCCAATTCTGATTCCCCGCCTTTGATTCCCTGCCTCTGATTCCCAACCTCTGATTCCCCACCTCTGATATCCCATATCTGATTCCCCGCCTCTGTTTCCCCGCCTCTTATTCCCCGCCTCTGTTTCCCCATATCTGATTCCCGGCCTCTCATTCCCCAGCTCTGATTCCCCGCCTCTGATTCCCCATATCTGATTCCCCGTCGCTGATTCCCCAACTCAGATAGCCCGCCTCTGAATCCCCAGCTCTGATTCCCCGCCTCTGATTCCCCGCGTCTGAATCCCTGCCTCTGATTCCCCGCCTCTGATTCCCCATCTCTGATTCACCACCTCTGATCCCCCGCCTCTGATTCCCCATGTCTGATTCACCGCCTCTGTTTCCCCATCTCTGATTCCCCGCCTCTGATTCCCCATATCTGATTCCCCGCCTCTGATTCCCCAACTCTGATTCGCCGCCTGTGATTCGCCAGCTATGATTCCCCACGTCTGATTCCCTGCCTGTGATTCCCTGCCTCTTATTCCCCGCCTCTGATTCCCCGCATCTGATTCCCTGCCTCTGAATCCCCACCTCTGATTCCCTGCCTCTGATTCCCAACCTCTTATTCCCCTCCTCTGATTCCCCATATCTGATTCCCCACCTCCATTTCCCTGCCTCTGATTCCCCGCCTCTGTTACCCAATATCTGATTCCCCGCCTCTGATTCCCCAACTCTGATTCTGCACATCTGATTCCCTGCCTCTTATTCCCCACCTCTAATTCCCGGCCTCTGATTCCCGGCCTCTGATTCCCCACCTCTGATTCTCCATATCTGATTCCCCGCCTCTGTTTCCCCGCCTCTGATTCCCCGCCTCTGTTTCCCCATATCTGATTCACCGCCTTTGATTCGCCACCTCTGATTACCCATATGTGATTCCCCTCCTCTGTTTCCCCGCCTCTGATTCCCCGCCTCTGATTCCCCATATCTCATTCCCCGCCTCTGATTCCCCGCATCTGATTCCCTGCCTCTGAATCCCCACCTCTGATTCCCTGCCTCTGATTCCCAACCTCTGATTCCCCTCCTCTGATTCCCCATATCTGATTCCTCGCCTCCGTTTCCCTGCCTCTGATTAACCGCCTCTGTTTCCCCATATCTGATTCCGCGCCTCTGATTCCCCAACTCTGATTCCCCGCCTCTGATTCCCCAGCTCTGATTCCCCGCCTCTGTTTCCCCGCGTCTGATTCCCAGCCTCTGATTCCCCATGTCTGATTTCCTGCCTCTGATTCCCCGCCTCTGATTCGCCATCTCTGATTCATCGCCTCTGATTCCCCACCTCTGATTCCCCATATCTTATTCCCCACCTATGTTTCCCCGCCTCTGATTCCCCGCCTCTGATTCCCCATCTCTGATTCCCGGACTCTGATTCCCCACCTCTGATTCCCTATCTCTGATTCCGCACATCCGATTCCCTGCCTCTGATTCCCCGCCTCTGATGCCCCGCCTCTGATTCCCAACCTCTGATTCCCCTCCTCTGATTCCCCATATCTGATTCCCCGCCTACGTTTCCCTGCCTCTGATTCCCCGCCTCTGATTCCATGCCTCTGATTCCCAACCTCTGATTCCCCACCTCTGATTCCCCATATCTGATTCCCCGCCTCTGTTTCCCCGCCTCTGATTCCCTGCCTCTGTTTCCTCATATCTGATTCCCCGCCTCTGATTCCCCAACACTGATTCCCCTCCTCTGATACCCCAGCTCTGATTCACCACCTCTGATTACCCACGTCTGATTCCCCGCCTCTGATTCCCCATCTCTGATTCCCTATCTCTGATTCCCCAATTCTGATTCCCCACCTTTGATTCCCTGCCTCTGATTCCCAACCTCTGATTCCCTACCTCTGATTCCCCAGCTCTGATTCCCCGCCTCTGATTCCCCGCGTCTGAACCCCTGCCTCTGATTCCCCGCCTCTGATTCCCCATCTCTGATTCACCACCTCTGATCCCCCGCCTCTGATTCCCCATGTCTGATTCACCGCCTCTGTTTCCCCGCGTCTGATTCCCAGCCTCTGATTCCCCATGTCTTATTCCCCACCTCTGATTCGCCATCTCTGATTCATCGCCTCTGATTCCCCACCTCTGATTCCCCATATCTGATTCCCCACCTATGTTTCCCCGCCTCTGATGCCCCGCCTCTGATTCCATGCCTCTGATTCCCAACCTCTGATTCCCCGCCTCTGTTTCCCCGCCTCTGATTCCCTGCCTCTGTTTCCTCATATCTGATTCCCCGCCTCTGATTCCCCAACACTGATTCCCCGCCTCTGATTCCCCAGGTCTGATTCACCACCTCTGATTCCCCGCGTCTGATTCCCCGCCTCTGATTCCCCATCTCTGATTCCCTATCTCTGATTCCCCAATTCTGATTCCCCGCCTTTGATTCCCTGCCTCTGATTCCCAACCTCTGATTCTCCACCTCTAATTCCCCATATCTGATTCCCCGCCTCTGTTTCCCCGCCTCTTATTCCCCGCCTCTGTTTCCCCATATCTGATTCCCGGCCTCTCATTCCCCAGCTCCGATTCCCCGCCTCTGATTCCCCATATCTGATTCCCCGCCGCTGATTCCCCAACTCTGATAGCCCGCCTCTGATTCCCCAGCTCTGATTCCCCGCCTCTGATTCCCCGCGTCTGAATCCCTGCCTCTGATTCCCCGCCTCTGATTCCCCATCTCTGATTCACCACCTCTGATCCCCCGCCTCTGATTCCCCATGTCTGATTCACCGCCTCTGTTTCCCCACCTCTGATTCCCCGCCTCTGATTCCCCAGCTCTGATTCCCCGCATCTGATTCCCTGCCTCTGAATCCCCACCGCTATTCCCTGCCTCTGATTCCCAACCTCTGATTCCCCTCCTCTGATTCCCCATATCTGATTCCCCGCCTCCATTTCCCTGCCTCTGATTCCCCGCCTCTGTTACCCCATATCTGATTCCCCGCCTCTGATTCCCCAACTCTGATTCTGCACATCTGATTCCCTGCCTCTTATTCCCCACCTCTAATTCCCGGCCTCTGATTACCGGCCTCTGATTCCCCACCTCTGATTCTCCATATCTGATTCCCCGCCTCTGTTTCCCCGCCTCTGATTCCCCACCTCTGTTTCCCCATATCTGATTCCCCGCATCTGATTCCCCACGTCTGATTCCCTGCCTGTGATTCCCTGCCTCTTATTCCCCGCCTCTGATTCCCCGCATCTGATTCTCTGCCTCTGAATCCCCACCTTGATTCCCTGCCTCTGATTCCCAACCTCTGATTCCCCTCCTCTGATTCCCCATATCTGATTCCCCACCTCCATTTCCCTGCCTCTGATTCCCCGCCTCTGTTACCCAATATCTGATTCCCCGCCTCTGATTCCCCAACTCTGTTTCTGCACATCTGATTCCCTGCCTCTTATTCCCCACCTCTAATTCCCGGACTCTGATTCCCGGCCTCTGATACCCTACCTCTGATTCTCCATATCTGATTCCCCGCCTCTGTTTCCCCGCCTCTGATTCCCCGCCTCTGTTTCCCCATATCTGATTCCCCGCCTCTGATTCCCCAACTCTGATTCCCCGCCTCTGATTCCCCAGGTCTGATTCCCCGCCTCTGATTCCACGTGTTTGATTACCTGCCTCTGATTCCCCGCCTCTGCTTCCCCATCTCTGATTCACCGCCTTTGATTCGCCACCTCTGATTCCCCATATGTGATTCCCCTCCTCTGTTTCCCCGCCTCTGATTTCCCACCTCTGATTCCCCATATCTCATTCCCCGCCTCTGATTCCCCGCATCTGATTCCCTGCCTCTGAATCCCCACCTCTGATTCCCTGCCTCTGATTCCCAACCTCTGATTCCCCTCCTCTGATTCCCCATATCTGATTCCCCGCCTCCGTTTCCCTGCCTCTGATTAACCGCCTCTGTTTCCCCATATCTGATTCCCCGCCTCTGATTCCCCAACTCTGATTCCCCGCCTCTGATTCCCCAGCTATGATTCCCCGCCTCTGATTCCCCGCGTCTGATTCCCAGCCTCTTATTCCCCATGTCTGATTTCCTGCCTCTGATTCCCCGCCTCTGATTCGCCATCTCTGATTCATCGCCTCTGATTCCCCACCTCTGATTCCCCATATCTTATTCCCCACCTATGTTTCCCCGCCTCTCATTCCCCGCCTCTGATTCCCCATCTCTGATTCCCGGACTCTGATTCCCCACTTCTGATTCCCTATCTCTGATTCCACACATCCGATTCCCTGCCTCTGATTCCCCGCCTCTGATGCCCCGCCTCTGATTCCCAATCTCTGATTCCCCTCCTCTGATTCCCCATATCTGATTCCCCGCCTCCGTTTCCCTGCCTCTGATTCCCCGCCTCTGTTTCCCCATATCTGATTCCCTGCCTCTGATTCCCCAACTCTGATTCCCCGCCTCTGATTCCCCAGCTCTGATTCCCCGCCTCTGATTCCCCGCGTCTGATTCCCAGCCTCTGATTCCCCATGTCTTATTCCCCGCCTCTGATTCGCCATCTCTGATTCATCGCCTCTGATTCCCCACCTCTGATTCCCCATATCTGATTCCCACCTATGTTTCCCCGCCTCTGATGCCCCGCCTCTGATTCCATGCCTCTGATTCCCAACCTCTGATTCCCCACCTCTGATTCCCCATATCTGATTCCCCGCCTCTGTTTCCCCTCCTCTGATTCCCTGCCTCTGTTTCCTCATATCTGATTCCCCGCCTCTGATTCCCCAAAACTGATTCCCCTCCTCTGATTCCCCAGCTCTGATTCACCACCTCTGATTCCCCGCGTCTGATTCCCCGCCTCTGATTCCCCATCTCTGATTCCCTATCTCTGATTCCCCAATTCTGATTCCCTGCCTTTGATTCCCTGCCTCTGATTCCCAACCTCTGATTCCCCACCTCTGATTCCCCATATCTGATTCCCCGCCTCTGTTTCCCCGCCTCTTATTCCCCGCCTCTGTTTCCCCATATCTGATTCCCGGCCTCTCATTCCCCAGCTCTGATTCCCCGCCTCTGATTCCCCATATCTGATTCCCCGCCGCTGATTCCCCAACTCTGATTCCCCAGCTCCGATTCCCCGCCTCTGATTCCCCGCGTCTGAATCCCTGCCTCTGTTTCCCCGCCTCTGATTCCCCATCTCTGATTCACCACCTCTGATCCCCCGCCTCTGATTCCCCATGTCTGATTCACCGCCTCTGTTTCCCCACCTCTGATTCCCCGCCTCTGATTCCACATATCTGATTCCCCGCCTCTGATTCCCCAACTCTGATTCCCAGCCTGTGATTCGCCAGCTATGATTCCCCGCCTCTGATTCCCCACGTCTAATTCCCTGCCTGTGATTCCCTGCCTCTTATTCCCCGCCTCTGATTCCCCGCATCTGATTCCCTGCCTCTGAATCCCCACCTCTATTCCCTGCCTCTGATTCCCAACCTCTGATTCCCCTCCTCTGATTCCCCATATCTGATTCCCCGCCTCCATTTCCCTGCCTCTGATTCCCCGCCTCTGTTACCCCATATCTGATTCCCCGCCTCTGATTCCCCAACTCTGATTCTGCACATCTGATTCCCTGCCTCTTATTCCCCACCTCTAATTCCCGGCCTCTGATTCCCGGCCTCTGATTCCCCACCTCTGATTCTCCATATCTGATTCCCCACCTCTGTTTCCCCGCCTCTGATTCCCCACCTCTGTTTCCCCATATCTGATTCCCCACCTCTGATTCCCCAACTCTGATTCCCCGCCTCTGATTCCCCAGGTCTGATTCCCCGCCTCTGATTCCACGTGTTTGATTACCTGCCTCTGATTCCCCGCCTCTGCTTCCCCATCTCTGATTCACCGCCTTTGATTCGCCACTTCTGATTCCCCATATGTGATTCCCCGCCTCTGTTTCCCCGCCTCTGATTCCCCACCTCTGATTCCCCATATCTCATTCCCCGCCTCTGATTCCCCGCATCTGATTCCCTGCCTCTGAATCCCCACCTCTGATTCCCTGCCTCTGATTCCCAACCTCTGATTCCCCTCCTCTGATTCCCCATATCTGATTCCCCGCCTCCGTTTCCCTGCCTCTGATTGCCCGCCTCTGTTTCCCCATATCTGATTCCCCGCCTCTGATTCCCCAACTCTGATTCCCCGCCACTGATTCCCCAGCTCTGATTCCCCGCCTCTGATTCCCCGCGTCTGATTCCCAGCCTCTGATTCCCCATGTCTGATTTCCTGCCTCTGATTCCCCGCCTCTGATTCGCCATCTCTGATTCATCCCCTCTGATTCCCCACCTCTGATTCCCCATATCTTATTCCCCACCTATGTTTCCCCGCCTCTGATTCCCCGCCTCTGATTCCCCATCTCTGATTCCCAGACTCTGATTCCCCACCTCTGATTCCCTATCTCTGATTCTGCACATCCGATTCCCTGCCTCTGATTCCCCGCCTCTGATTCCCCACCTCTGATTCCCCACCTCTGATTCCCCATATCTGATTCCCCGCCTCTGTTTCCCCGCCTCTGATTCCCTGCCTCTGTTTCCTCATATCTGATTCCCCGCCTCTGATTCCCCAACACTGATTCCCCGCCTCTGATTCCCCAGCTCTGATTCACCACCTCTGATTCCCCGCGTCTGATTCCCCGCTTCTGATTCCCGGCCTCTTATAACCCACCTCTGATTCCCGGCCTCTGATTCCCGGCCTCTGATTCCCGAACTCTCATTCCCGGCCTCTGATTCCCGGCCTCTGATTCCCCGCCTCTGATTCCCCGCCTCTGATTCCCTGCCTCTGATTCCCCATCTCTGATTCCGCACATCTGATTCCCTGCCTCAGATTCCCCGCCTCTGATTCCCTGCCTCTGATTCCCAACCTCTGATTCCCCACCTCTGATTCCCCATATCTGATTCCCCGCCTCTGTTTCCGCGCCTCTGATTCCCTGCCTCTGTTTCCTCATATCTGATTCCCCGCCTCTGATTCCCCAACACTGATTCCCCGCCTCTGATTCCCCAGGTCTGATTCACCACCTCTGATTCCCCGCGTCTGATTCCCCGCCTCTGATTCCCCATCTCTGATTCCCTATCTCTGATTCCCCAATTCTGATTCCCCGCCTTTGATTCCCTGCCTCTGATTCCCAACCTCTGATTCCCCACCTCTGATATCCCATATCTGATTCCCCGCCTCTGTTTCCCCGCCTCTTATTCCCCGCCTCTGTTTCCCCATATCTGATTCCCGGCCTCTCATTCCCCAGCTCTGATTCCCCGCCTCTGATTCCCCATATCTGATTCCCCGCCGCTGATTCCCCAACTCAGATAGCCCGCCTCTGATTCCCCAGCTCTGATTCCCCGCCTCTGATTCCCCGCGTCTGAATCCCTGCCTCTGATTCCCCGCCTCTGATTCCCCATCTCTGATTCACCACCTCTGATCCCCCGCCTCTGATTCCCCATGTCTGATTCACCGCCTCTGTTTCCCCATCTCTGATTCCCCGCCTCTGATTCCCCATATCTGATTCCCCGCCTCTGATTCCCCAACTCTGATTCGCCGCCTGTGATTCGCCAGCTATGATTCCCCACGTCTGATTCCCTGCCTATGATTCCCTGCCTCTTATTCCCCGCCTCTGATTCCCCGCATCTGATTCCCTGCCTCTGAATCCCCACCTCTGATTCCCTGCCTCTGATTCCCAACCTCTTATTCCCCTCCTCTGATTCCCCATATCTGATTCACCACCTCCATTTCCCTGCCTCTGATTCCCCGCCTCTGTTACCCAATATCTGATTCCCCGCCTCTGATTCCCCAACTCTGATTCTGCACATCTGATTCCCTGCCTCTTATTCCCCACCTCTAATTCCCGGCCTCTGATTCCCGGCCTCTGATTCCCCACCTCTGATTCTCCATATCTGATTCCCCGCCTCTGTTTCCCCGCCTCTGATTCCCCGCCTCTGTTTCCCCATATCTGATTCACCGCCTTTGATTCGCCACCTCTGATTACCCATATGTGATTCCCCTCCTCTGTTTCCCCGCCTCTGATTCCCCGCCTCTGATTCCCCATATCTCATTCCCCGCCTCTGATTCCCCGCATCTGATTCCCTGCCTCTGAATCCCCACCTCTGATTCCCTGCCTCTGATTCCCAACCTCTGATTCCCCTCCTCTGATTCCCCATATCTGATTCCTCGCCTCCGTTTCCCTGCCTCTGATTAACCGCCTCTGTTTCCCCATATCTGATTCCGCGCCTCTGATTCCCCAACTCTGATTCCCCGCCTCTGATTCCCCAGCTCTGATTCCCCGCCTCTGTTTCCCCGCGTCTGATTCCCAGCCTCTGATTCCCCATGTCTGATTTCCTGCCTCTGATTCCCCGCCTCTGATTCGCCATCTCTGATTCATCGCCTCTGATTCCCCACCTCTGATTCCCCATATCTTATTCCCCACCTATGTTTCCCCGCCTCTGATTCCCCGCCTCTGATTCCCCATCTCTGATTCCCGGACTCTGATTCCCCACCTCTGATTCCCTATCTCTGATTCCGCACATCCGATTCCCTACCTCTGATTCCCCGCCTCTGATGCCCCGCCTCTGATTCCCAACCTCTGATTCCCCTCCTCTGATTCCCCATATCTGATTCCCCGCCTCCGTTTCCCTGCCTCTGATTCCCCGCCTCTGTTTCCCCATATCTGATTCCCCGCCTCTGATTCCCCAACTCTGATTCCCCGCCTCTGATTCCCCAGCTCTGATTCCCCGCCTCTGATTCCCCGCGTCTGATTCCCAGCCTCTGATTCCCCATGTCTTATTCCCCGCCTCTGATTCCCCGCCTCTGATTCGCCATCTCTGATTCATCGCCTCTGATTCCCCACCTCTGATTCCCCATATCTGATTCCCACCTATGTTTCCCCGCCTCTGATGCCCCGCCTCTGATTCCATGCCTCTGATTCCCAACCTCTGATTCCCCACCTCTGATTCCCCATATCTGATTCCCCGCCTCTGTTTCCCCGCCTCTGATTCCCTGCCTCTGTTTCCTCATATCTGATTCCCCGCCTCTGATTCCCCAACACTGATTCCCCTCCTCTGATACCCCAGCTCTGATTCACCACCTCTGATTCCCCACGTCTGATTCCCCGCCTCTGATTCCCCATCTCTGATTCCCTATCTCTGATTCCCCAATTCTGATTCCCCACTTTTGATTCCCTGCCTCTGATTCCCAACCTCTGATTCCCTACCTCTGATTCCCCAGCTCTGATTCCCCGCCTCTGATTCCCCGCGTCTGAATCCCTGCCTCTGATTCCCTGCCTCTGATTCCCCATCTCTGATTCACCACCTCTGATACCCCGCCTCTGATTCCCCATGTCTGATTCACCGCCTCTGTTTCCCCACCTCTGATTCCCCGCCTCTGATTCCCCATATCTGAATCCCCGCCTCTGATTCCCTGACTCTGTTTCCCCGCCTCTGATTCCCCGCCTCTGATTCCCCATATCTCATTCCCCGCCTCTGATTCCCCGCATCTGATTCCCTGCCTCTGAATCCCCACCTCTGATTCCCTGCCTCTGATTCCCAACCTCTGATTCCCCTCCTCTGATTCCCCATATCTGATTCCCCGCCTCCGTTTCCCTGCCTCTGATTGCCCGCCTCTGTTTCCCCATATCTGATTCCCCGCCTCTGATTCCCCAACTCTGATTCCCCGCCTCTGATTCCCCAGCTCTGATTCCCCGCCTCTGATTCCCCGCGTCTGATTCCCAGCCTCTGATTCCCCATGTCTGATTTCCTGCCTCTGATTCCCCGCCTCTGATTCGCCATCTCTGATTCATCCCCTCTGATTCCCCACCTCTGATTCCCCATATCTTATTCCCCACCTATGTTTCCCCGCCTCTGATTCCCCGCCTCTGATTCCCCATCTGTGATTCCCAGACTCTGCTTCCCCACCTCTGATTCCCTATCTCTGATTCTGCACATCCGATTCCCTGCCTCTGATTCCCCGCCTCTGATTCCCCACCTCTGATTCCCCACCTCTGATTCCCCATATCTGATTCCCCGCCTCTGTTTCCCCGCCTCTGATTCCCTGCCTCTGTTTCCTCATATCTGATTCCCCACCTCTGATTCCCCAACACTGATTCCCCGCCTCTGATTCCCCAGCTCTGATTCACCACCTCTGATTCCCCACGTCTGATTCCCCGCTTATGATTCCCGGCCTCTTATTCCCCACCTCTGATTCCCGGCCTCTGATTCCCGGCCTCTGATTCCCGACCTCTCATTCCCGGCCTCTGATTCCCGGCCTCTGATACCCCGGCTCTGATTCCCCGCCTCTGATTCCCTGCCTCTGATTCCCCATCTCTGATTCCGCACATCTGATTCCCTGCCTCTGATTCCCCGCCTCTGATTCCCTGCCTCTGATTCCCTGCCTCTGATTCCCAACCTCTGATTCCCCACCTCTGATTCCCCATATCTGATTCCCCGCCTCTGTTTCCCCGCCTCTGATTCTCCGCCTCTGTTTTCCATATCTGATTCCCCGCCTCTGATTCCCCAACTCTGATTCCCCACCTCTGATCCCCAGCTCTGATTCCCCGCCTCTGATTCCCCGTGTTTGATTCCCTGCCTCTGATTCCCTGCCTCTGATTCCCAACCTCTGAATCCCCACCTCTGATTCCCCATATCTGATTCCCCGCCTCTGTTTCCCCGCCTCTGATTCCCCGCTTCTGTTTCCCAATATCTGATTCCCCGCCTTTGATTCGCCACCTCTGATTCCCCATATGTGATTCCCCGCCTCTGTTTCCCCGCATCTGATTCCCCGCCTCTGATTCCCCATATCTCATTCCCCGCCTCTGATTCCCCATATCTGATTCCCGGACTCTGATTCCCCACCTCTGATTCCCGGCCTCTTTTTCCCGGCATCTGATTCCCGGCATCTGATTCCCGGACTCTGATTCCCGGCCTCTGATTCCCAGCTTCCGATTCTGATTCCCTGCCTCTGATTCCCCATCTCTGATTCCGCACATCTGATTCCCTGCCTCTGATTCCCCACTTCTGATTCCCCATATCTGATTCCCCGCCTCTGTCTCCCCGCCTCTGATTCCCCGCCTCTGTTTCCCCATATCTAATTCCCCGCCTCTGATTCTCCAACTCTGATTCCCCGCACTGATTCCCCAGCTCCGAATCCCCGCCTCAGATTCCCCGCATCTGATTCCCTGCCTCTGAATCCCCACCTCTGATTCCCTGCCTCTGATTCCCAACCTCTGATTCCCCTCCTCTGATTCCCCATATCTGATTCCCCGCCTCCGTTTCCCTGCCTCTGATTCCCCGCCTCTGTTTCCCCATATCTGATTCCCCGCCTCTGATTCCCCAACTCAGATTCCACGCCTCTGATTCCCCAGCTCTGATTCCCCGCCTCTGATTCCCCGCGTCTGATTCCCAGCCTCTGATTCCCCATGTCTTATTTCCCGCCTCTGATTCCCCGCCTCTGATTCGCCATCTCTGATTCATCGCCTCTGATTCCACACCTCTGATTCCCCATATCTGATTCCCCACCTATGTTTCCCCGCCTCTGATGCCCCGCCTCTGATTCCATGCCTCTGATTCCCAACCTCTGATTCCCCAACCTCTGATTCCCCATATCAGATTCCCCGCCTCTGTTTCCCCGCCTCTGATTCCCTGCCTCTGTTTCCTCATATCTGATTCCCCGCCTCTGATTCCCCAACACTGATTCCCCGCCTCTGATTCCCCAGCTCTGATTCACCACCTCTGATTCCCCGCGTCTGATTCCCCGCCTCTGATTCCCCATCTCTGATTCCCTATCTCTGATTCCCCAATTCTGATTCCCCGCCTTTGATTCCCTGCCTCTGATTCCCAATCTCTGATTCCCCACCTCTGATTCCCCATATCTGATTCCCCGCCTCTGTTTCCCCGCCTCTTATTCCCCGCCTCTGTTTCCACATACCTGATTCCCGGCCACTCATTCCCCAGCTCTGATTCCCCGCCTCTGATTCCCCATATCTGATTCCCCGCCGCTGATTCCCCAACTCTGATAGCCCGCCTCTGATTCCCCAGCTCTGATTCCCCGCCTCTTATTCCCCGCGTCTGAATCCCTGCCTCTGATTCACCGCCTCTGATTCCCCATCTCTGATTCACCACCTCTGATCCCCCGCCTCTCATTCCCCATGTCTGATTCACTGCCTCTGTTTCCCCATCTCTGATTCCCCGCCTCTGATTCCCCATATCTGATTCCCCGCCTCTGATTCGCCAACTCTGATTCCCCGCCTGTGATTCGCCAGCTATGATTCCCCGCCTCTGATTCCCCACGTCTGATTCCCTGCCTGTGATTCCCTGCCTCTTATTCCCCGCCTCTGATTCCCCGCATCTGATTCCCTGCCTCTGAATCCCCACCTCTGATTCCCTGCCTCTGATTCCCAACCTCTGATTCCCCTCCTCTGATTCCCCATATCTGATTCCCCGCCTCCATTTCCCTGCCTCTGATTCCCCGCCTCTGTTACCCCATATCTGATTCCCCGCCTCTGATTCCCCAACTCTGATTCTGCACATCTGATTCCCTGCCTCTTATTCCCCACCTCTAATTCCCGGCCTCTGATTCCCGTCCTCTGATTCCCCACCTCTGATTCTCCATATCTGATTCCCCGCCTCTGTTTCCCCGCCTCTGATTCCCCGCCTCTGTTTCCCCATATCTGATTCCCCGCTTCTGATTCCCCGCGTCTGATTCCCCGCCTCTGATTCCCCATCTCTGATTCCCTATCTCTGATTCCCCAATTCTGATTCCCCGCCTTTGATTCCCTGCCTCTGAATCCCTGCCTCTGATTCCCCGCCTCTGATTCCCCATCTCTGATTCACCACCTCTGATCCCCCGCCTCTGATTCCCCATGTCTGATTCACCGCCTCTGTTTCCCCACCTCTGATTCCCCGCCTCTGATTCCCCATATCTGATTCCCCGCCTCTGATTCCCCAACTCTGATTCCCCGCCTGTGATTCGCCAGCTATGATTCCCCGCCTCTGATTCCCCACGTCTGATTCCCTGCCTGTGATTCCCTGCCTCTTATTCCCCGCCTCTGATTCCCCGCATCTGATTCCCAACCTCTAATTCCCCTCCTCTGATTCCCCATATCTGATTCCCCGCCTCCATTTCCCTGCCTCTGATTCCCCGCCTCTGTTACCCCATATCTGATTCCCCGCCTCTGATTCCCCAACTCTGATTCTGCACATCTGATTCCCTGCCTCTTATTCCCCACCTCAAATTCCCGGCCTCTGATTCCCAGCCTCTGATTCCCCACCTCTGATTCTCCATATCTGATTCGCCGCCTCTGTTTCCCCGCCTCTGATTCCCCGCCTCTGTTTCCCCATATCTGATTCCCCGCCTCTGATTCCCCAAATCTGATTCCCCGCCTCTGATTCCCCAGGTCTGATTCCCCGCCTCTGATTCCACGTGTTTGATTACCTGCCTCTGATTCCCCGCCTCTGCTTCCCCATCTCTGATTCACCGCCTTTGATTCGCCACCACTGATTCCCCATATGTGATTCCCCGCCTCTGTTTCCCCGCCTCTGATTCCCCGCATCTGATTCCCTGCCTCTGAATCCCCACCTCTGATTCCCTGCCTCTGATTCCCCACCTCTGATTCCCGGCCTCTGATTCCCGGCCTCTGATTCCCGACCTCTCATTCCCGGCCTCTGATTCCCGGCCTCTGATTCCCCGCCTCTGATTCCCCGACTCTGATTCCCTGCCTCTGATTCCCCATCTCTGATTCTGCACATCTGATTCCCTGCCTCTTATTCCCCACCTCTGATTCCCGGCCTCTGATTCCCGGCCTCTGATTCCCAGCCTCTCATTCCCGGCCTCTCATTCCCGGCCTCTCATTCCCGGCCTCTGATTCCCCGCCTCTGATTCCCCGCCTCTGTTTCCCTGCCTCTGATTCCCCTTCTCTGATTCCGCACATCTGATTCCCTGCCTCTGATTCCCTGCCTCTGATTCCCTGCCTCTGATTCCCTGCCTCTGATTCCCAACCTCTGATTCCCCACCTCTGATTCCCCATATCTGATTCCCCGCCTCTGTATCCCCGCCTCTGATTTCCCGCCTCTGTTTCCCCATATCTGATTCCCCGCCTCTGATTCCCCAACTTTGATTCACCACCTCTGATCCCCAGCTCTGATTCCCCGCCTCTGATTCCCCGTGTTTGATTCCCTGCCTCTGATTCCCTGCCTCTGATTCCCAACCTCTGATTCCCCACCTCTGATTCTCCATATCTGATTCCCCGCCTCTGTTTCCCCGCCTCTGATTCCCCTCCTCTGTTTCCCCATATCTGATTCCCCGCCTTTGATTCGCCACCTCTGATTCCCCATATGTGATTCCCCGCCTCTGTTTCCCCGCCTCTGATTCCCCGCCTCTGATACCCCATATCTCATTCCCCGCCTCTGATTCCCCATATCTGATTCCCGGACTCTGATTCCCCACATCTGATTCCCGGCCTCTTATTCCCGGCATCTGATTCCCGGCCTCTGATTCCCGGCCTCTGATTCCCCGCTTCTGATTCTGATTCCCTGCCTCTGATTCCCCATCTCTGATTCCGCACATCTGATTCCCTGCCTCTGATTCCCCACTTCTGATTCCCCATATCTGATTCCCCGCCTCTGTTTCCCCGCCTCTGATTCCCCGCCTCTGTTTCCCCATATCTAATTCCCCGCCTCTGATTCCCCAACTCTGATTCCCCGCACTGATTCCCCAGCTCTGAATCCCCACCTCAGATTCCCCGCATCTGATTCCCTGCCTCTGAATCCCCACCTCTGATTCCCTGCCTCTGATTCCCAACCTCTGATTCCCCTCCTCTGATTCCCCATATCTGATTCCCCGCCTCCGTTTCCCTGCCTCTGATTCCCCGCCTCTGTTTCCCCATATCTGATTCCCCGCCTCAGATTCCCCAACTCTGATTCCCCGCCTCTGATTTCCCAGCTCTGATTCCCCGCCTCTGATTCCCCGCGTCTGATTCCCAGCCTCTGATTCCCCATGTCTTATTCCCCACCTCTGATTCGCCATCTCTGATTCATCGCCTCTGATTCCCCACCTCTGATTCCCCATATCTGATTCCCCACCTATGTTTCCCCGCCTCTGATGTCCCGCCTCTGATTCCATACCTCTGATTCCCAACCTCTGATTCCCCGCCTCTGTTTCCGCGCCTCTGATTCCCTGCCTCTGTTTCCTCATATCTGATACCCCGCCTCTGATTCCCCAACACTGATTCCCCGCCTCTGATTCCCCAGGTCTGATTCACCACCTCTGATTCCCCGCGTCTGATTCCCCGCCTCTGATTCCCCATCTCTGATTCCCTATCTCTGATTCCCCAATTCTGATTCCCCGCCTTTGATTCCCTGCCTCTGATTCCCAACCTCTGATTCCCCACCTCTGATATCCCATATCTGATTCCCCGCCTCTGTTTCCCCGCCTCTTATTCCCCGCCTCTGTTTCCCCATATCTGATTCCCGGCCTCTCATTCCCCAGCTCTGATTCCCCGCCTCTGATTCCCCATATCTGATTCCCCGCCGCTGATTCCCCAACTCAGATAGCCCGCCTCTGATTCCCCAGCTCTGATTCCCCGCCTCTGATTCCCCGCGTCTGAATCCCTGCCTCTGATTCCCCGCCTCTGATTCCCCATCTCTGATTCACCACCTCTGATCCCCCGCCTCTGATTCCCCATGTCTGATTCACCGCCTCTGTTTCCCCATCTCTGATTCCCCGCCTCTGATTCCCCATATCTGATTCCCCGCCTCTGATTCCCCAACTCTGATTCGCCGCCTGTGATTCGCCAGCTATGATTCCCCACGTCTGATTCCCTGCCTATGATTCCCTGCCTCTTATTCCCCGCCTCTGATTCCCCGCATCTGATTCCCTGCCTCTGAATCCCCACCTCTGATTCCCTGCCTCTGATTCCCAACCTCTTATTCCCCTCCTCTGATTCCCCATATCTGATTCACCACCTCCATTTCCCTGCCTCTGATTCCCCGCCTCTGTTACCCAATATCTGATTCCCCGCCTCTGATTCCCCAACTCTGATTCTGCACATCTGATTCCCTGCCTCTTATTCCCCACCTCTAATTCCCGGCCTCTGATTCCCGGCCTCTGATTCCCCACCTCTGATTCTCCATATCTGATTCCCCGCCTCTGTTTCCCCGCCTCTGATTCCCCGCCTCTGTTTCCCCATATCTGATTCACCGCCTTTGATTCGCCACCTCTGATTACCCATATGTGATTCCCCTCCTCTGTTTCCCCGCCTCTGATTCCCCGCCTCTGATTCCCCATATCTCATTCCCCGCCTCTGATTCCCCGCATCTGATTCCCTGCCTCTGAATCCCCACCTCTGATTCCCTGCCTCTGATTCCCAACCTCTGATTCCCCTCCTCTGATTCCCCATATCTGATTCCTCGCCTCCGTTTCCCTGCCTCTGATTAACCGCCTCTGTTTCCCCATATCTGATTCCGCGCCTCTGATTCCCCAACTCTGATTCCCCGCCTCTGATTCCCCAGCTCTGATTCCCCGCCTCTGTTTCCCCGCGTCTGATTCCCAGCCTCTGATTCCCCATGTCTGATTTCCTGCCTCTGATTCCCCGCCTCTGATTCGCCATCTCTGATTCATCGCCTCTGATTCCCCACCTCTGATTCCCCATATCTTATTCCCCACCTATGTTTCCCCGCCTCTGATTCCCCGCCTCTGATTCCCCATCTCTGATTCCCGGACTCTGATTCCCCACCTCTGATTCCCTATCTCTGATTCCGCACATCCGATTCCCTGCCTCTGATTCCCCGCCTCTGATGCCCCGCCTCTGATTCCCAACCTCTGATTCCCCTCCTCTGATTCCCCATATCTGATTCCCCGCCTCCGTTTCCCTGCCTCTGATTCCCCGCCTCTGTTTCCCCATATCTGATTCCCCGCCTCTGATTCCCCAACTCTGATTCCCCGCCTCTGATTCCCCAGCTCTGATTCCCCGCCTCTGATTCCCCACGTCTGATTCCCAGCCTCTGATTCCCCATGTCTTATTCCCCGCCTCTGATTCCCCGCCTCTGATTCGCCATCTCTGATTCATCGCCTCTGATTCCCCACCTCTGATTCCCCATATCTGATTCCCACCTATGTTTCCCCGCCTCTGATGCCCCGCCTCTGATTCCATGCCTCTGATTCCCAACCTCTGATTCCCCACCTCTGATTCCCCATATCTGATTCCCCGCCTCTGTTTCCCCGCCTCTGATTCCCTGCCTCTGTTTCCTCATATCTGATTCCCCGCCTCTGATTCCCCAACACTGATTCCCCTCCTCTGATACCCCAGCTCTGATTCACCACCTCTGATTCCCCACGTCTGATTCCCCGCCTCTGATTCCCCATCTCTGATTCCCTATCTCTGATTCCCCAATTCTGATTCCCCACTTTTGATTCCCTGCCTCTGATTCCCAACCTCTGATTCCCTACCTCTGATTCCCCAGCTCTGATTCCCCGCCTCTGATTCCCCGCGTCTGAATCCCTGCCTCTGATTCCCTGCCTCTGATTCCCCATCTCTGATTCACCACCTCTGATACCCCGCCTCTGATTCCCCATGTCTGATTCACCGCCTCTGTTTCCCCACCTCTGATTCCCCGCCTCTGATTCCCCATATCTGAATCCCCGCCTCTGATTCCCTGACTCTGTTTCCCCGCCTCTGATTCCCCGCCTCTGATTCCCCATATCTCATTCCCCGCCTCTGATTCCCCGCATCTGATTCCCTGCCTCTGAATCCCCACCTCTGATTCCCTGCCTCTGATTCCCAACCTCTGATTCCCCTCCTCTGATTCCCCATATCTGATTCCCCGCCTCCGTTTCCCTGCCTCTGATTGCCCGCCTCTGTTTCCCCATATCTGATTCCCCGCCTCTGATTCCCCAACTCTGATTCCCCGCCTCTGATTCCCCAGCTCTGATTCCCCGCCTCTGATTCCCCGCGTCTGATTCCCAGCCTCTGATTCCCCATGTCTGATTTCCTGCCTCTGATTCCCCGCCTCTGATTCGCCATCTCTGATTCATCCCCTCTGATTCCCCACCTCTGATTCCCCATATCTTATTCCCCACCTATGTTTCCCCGCCTCTGATTCCCCGCCTCTGATTCCCCATCTGTGATTCCCAGACTCTGCTTCCCCACCTCTGATTCCCTATCTCTGATTCTGCACATCCGATTCCCTGCCTCTGATTCCCCGCCTCTGATTCCCCACCTCTGATTCCCCACCTCTGATTCCCCATATCTGATTCCCCGCCTCTGTTTCCCCGCCTCTGATTCCCTGCCTCTGTTTCCTCATATCTGATTCCCCACCTCTGATTCCCCAACACTGATTCCCCGCCTCTGATTCCCCAGCTCTGATTCACCACCTCTGATTCCCCACGTCTGATTCCCCGCTTATGATTCCCGGCCTCTTATTCCCCACCTCTGATTCCCGGCCTCTGATTCCCGGCCTCTGATTCCCGACCTCTCATTCCCGGCCTCTGATTCCCGGCCTCTGATACCCCGGCTCTGATTCCCCGCCTCTGATTCCCTGCCTCTGATTCCCCATCTCTGATTCCGCACATCTGATTCCCTGCCTCTGATTCCCCGCCTCTGATTCCCTGCCTCTGATTCCCTGCCTCTGATTCCCAACCTCTGATTCCCCACCTCTGATTCCCCATATCTGATTCCCCGCCTCTGTTTCCCCGCCTCTGATTCTCCGCCTCTGTTTTCCATATCTGATTCCCCGCCTCTGATTCCCCAACTCTGATTCCCCACCTCTGATCCCCAGCTCTGATTCCCCGCCTCTGATTCCCCGTGTTTGATTCCCTGCCTCTGATTCCCTGCCTCTGATTCCCAACCTCTGATTCCCCACTTCTGATTCCCCATATCTGATTCCCCGCCTCTGTTTCCCCGCCTCTGATTCCCCGCCTCTGTTTCCCAATATCTGATTCCCCGCCTTTGATTCGCCACCTCTGATTCCCCATATGTGATTCCCCGCCTCTGTTTCCCCGCATCTGATTCCCCGCCTCTGATTCCCCATATCTCATTCCCCGCCTCTGATTCCCCATATCTGATTCCCGGACTCTGATTCCCCACCTCTGATTCCCGGCCTCTTTTTCCCGGCATCTGATTCCCGGCATCTGATTCCCGGACTCTGATTCCCGGCCTCTGATTCCCAGCTTCCGATTCTGATTCCCTGCCTCTGATTCCCCATCTCTGATTCCGCACATCTGATTCCCTGCCTCTGATTCCCCACTTCTGATTCCCCATATCTGATTCCCCGCCTCTGTCTCCCCGCCTCTGATTCCCCGCCTCTGTTTCCCCATATCTAATTCCCCGCCTCTGATTCTCCAACTCTGATTCCCCGCACTGATTCCCCAGCTCCGAATCCCCGCCTCAGATTCCCCGCATCTGATTCCCTGCCTCTGAATCCCCACCTCTGATTCCCTGCCTCTGATTCCCAACCTCTGATTCCCCTCCTCTGATTCCCCATATCTGATTCCCCGCCTCCGTTTCCCTGCCTCTGATTCCCCGCCTCTGTTTCCCCATATCTGATTCCCCGCCTCTGATTCCCCAACTCAGATTCCACGCCTCTGATTCCCCAGCTCTGATTCCCCGCCTCTGATTCCCCGCGTCTGATTCCCAGCCTCTGATTCCCCATGTCTTATTTCCCGCCTCTGATTCCCCGCCTCTGATTCGCCATCTCTGATTCATCGCCTCTGATTCCACACCTCTGATTCCCCATATCTGATTCCCCACCTATGTTTCCCCGCCTCTGATGCCCCGCCTCTGATTCCATGCCTCTGATTCCCAACCTCTGATTCCCCAACCTCTGATTCCCCATATCAGATTCCCCGCCTCTGTTTCCCCGCCTCTGATTCCCTGCCTCTGTTTCCTCATATCTGATTCCCCGCCTCTGATTCCCCAACACTGATTCCCCGCCTCTGATTCCCCAGCTCTGATTCACCACCTCTGATTCCCCGCGTCTGATTCCCCGCCTCTGATTCCCCATCTCTGATTCCCTATCTCTGATTCCCCAATTCTGATTCCCCGCCTTTGATTCCCTGCCTCTGATTCCCAATCTCTGATTCCCCACCTCTGATTCCCCATATCTGATTCCCCGCCTCTGTTTCCCCGCCTCTTATTCCCCGCCTCTGTTTCCACATACCTGATTCCCGGCCACTCATTCCCCAGCTCTGATTCCCCGCCTCTGATTCCCCATATCTGATTCCCCGCCGCTGATTCCCCAACTCTGATAGCCCGCCTCTGATTCCCCAGCTCTGATTCCCCGCCTCTTATTCCCCGCGTCTGAATCCCTGCCTCTGATTCACCGCCTCTGATTCCCCATCTCTGATTCACCACCTCTGATCCCCCGCCTCTCATTCCCCATGTCTGATTCACTGCCTCTGTTTCCCCATCTCTGATTCCCCGCCTCTGATTCCCCATATCTGATTCCCCGCCTCTGATTCGCCAACTCTGATTCCCCGCCTGTGATTCGCCAGCTATGATTCCCCGCCTCTGATTCCCCACGTCTGATTCCCTGCCTGTGATTCCCTGCCTCTTATTCCCCGCCTCTGATTCCCCGCATCTGATTCCCTGCCTCTGAATCCCCACCTCTGATTCCCTGCCTCTGATTCCCAACCTCTGATTCCCCTCCTCTGATTCCCCATATCTGATTCCCCGCCTCCATTTCCCTGCCTCTGATTCCCCGCCTCTGTTACCCCATATCTGATTCCCCGCCTCTGATTCCCCAACTCTGATTCTGCACATCTGATTCCCTGCCTCTTATTCCCCACCTCTAATTCCCGGCCTCTGATTCCCGTCCTCTGATTCCCCACCTCTGATTCTCCATATCTGATTCCCCGCCTCTGTTTCCCCGCCTCTGATTCCCCGCCTCTGTTTCCCCATATCTGATTCCCCGCTTCTGATTCCCCGCGTCTGATTCCCCGCCTCTGATTCCCCATCTCTGATTCCCTATCTCTGATTCCCCAATTCTGATTCCCCGCCTTTGATTCCCTGCCTCTGAATCCCTGCCTCTGATTCCCCGCCTCTGATTCCCCATCTCTGATTCACCACCTCTGATCCCCCGCCTCTGATTCCCCATGTCTGATTCACCGCCTCTGTTTCCCCACCTCTGATTCCCCGCCTCTGATTCCCCATATCTGATTCCCCGCCTCTGATTCCCCAACTCTGATTCCCCGCCTGTGATTCGCCAGCTATGATTCCCCGCCTCTGATTCCCCACGTCTGATTCCCTGCCTGTGATTCCCTGCCTCTTATTCCCCGCCTCTGATTCCCCGCATCTGATTCCCAACCTCTAATTCCCCTCCTCTGATTCCCCATATCTGATTCCCCGCCTCCATTTCCCTGCCTCTGATTCCCCGCCTCTGTTACCCCATATCTGATTCCCCGCCTCTGATTCCCCAACTCTGATTCTGCACATCTGATTCCCTGCCTCTTATTCCCCACCTCAAATTCCCGGCCTCTGATTCCCAGCCTCTGATTCCCCACCTCTGATTCTCCATATCTGATTCGCCGCCTCTGTTTCCCCGCCTCTGATTCCCCGCCTCTGTTTCCCCATATCTGATTCCCCGCCTCTGATTCCCCAAATCTGATTCCCCGCCTCTGATTCCCCAGGTCTGATTCCCCGCCTCTGATTCCACGTGTTTGATTACCTGCCTCTGATTCCCCGCCTCTGCTTCCCCATCTCTGATTCACCGCCTTTGATTCGCCACCACTGATTCCCCATATGTGATTCCCCGCCTCTGTTTCCCCGCCTCTGATTCCCCGCATCTGATTCCCTGCCTCTGAATCCCCACCTCTGATTCCCTGCCTCTGATTCCCCACCTCTGATTCCCGGCCTCTGATTCCCGGCCTCTGATTCCCGACCTCTCATTCCCGGCCTCTGATTCCCGGCCTCTGATTCCCCGCCTCTGATTCCCCGACTCTGATTCCCTGCCTCTGATTCCCCATCTCTGATTCTGCACATCTGATTCCCTGCCTCTTATTCCCCACCTCTGATTCCCGGCCTCTGATTCCCGGCCTCTGATTCCCAGCCTCTCATTCCCGGCCTCTCATTCCCGGCCTCTCATTCCCGGCCTCTGATTCCCCGCCTCTGATTCCCCGCCTCTGTTTCCCTGCCTCTGATTCCCCTTCTCTGATTCCGCACATCTGATTCCCTGCCTCTGATTCCCTGCCTCTGATTCCCTGCCTCTGATTCCCTGCCTCTGATTCCCAACCTCTGATTCCCCACCTCTGATTCCCCATATCTGATTCCCCGCCTCTGTATCCCCGCCTCTGATTTCCCGCCTCTGTTTCCCCATATCTGATTCCCCGCCTCTGATTCCCCAACTTTGATTCACCACCTCTGATCCCCAGCTCTGATTCCCCGCCTCTGATTCCCCGTGTTTGATTCCCTGCCTCTGATTCCCTGCCTCTGATTCCCAACCTCTGATTCCCCACCTCTGATTCTCCATATCTGATTCCCTGCCTCTGATTCCCCGCCTCTGATTCCCTGCCTCTGATTCCCTGCCTCTGATTCCCAACCTCTGATTCCCCACCTCTGATTCCCCATATCTGATTCCCCGCCTCTGTTTCCCCGCCTCTGATTCTCCGCCTCTGTTTTCCATATCTGATTCCCCGCCTCTGATTCCCCAACTCTGATTCCCCACCTCTGATCCCCAGCTCTGATTCCCCGCCTCTGATTCCCCGTGTTTGATTCCCTGCCTCTGATTCCCTGCCTCTGATTCCCAACCTCTGATTCCCCACTTCTGATTCCCCATATCTGATTCCCCGCCTCTGTTTCCCCGCCTCTGATTCCCCGCCTCTGTTTCCCAATATCTGATTCCCCGCCTTTGATTCGCCACCTCTGATTCCCCATATGTGATTCCCCGCCTCTGTTTCCCCGCATCTGATTCCCCGCCTCTGATTCCCCATATCTCATTCCCCGCCTCTGATTCCCCATATCTGATTCCCGGACTCTGATTCCCCACCTCTGATTCCCGGCCTCTTTTTCCCGGCATCTGATTCCCGGCATCTGATTCCCGGACTCTGATTCCCGGCCTCTGATTCCCAGCTTCCGATTCTGATTCCCTGCCTCTGATTCCCCATCTCTGATTCCGCACATCTGATTCCCTGCCTCTGATTCCCCACTTCTGATTCCCCATATCTGATTCCCCGCCTCTGTCTCCCCGCCTCTGATTCCCCGCCTCTGTTTCCCCATATCTAATTCCCCGCCTCTGATTCTCCAACTCTGATTCCCCGCACTGATTCCCCAGCTCCGAATCCCCGCCTCAGATTCCCCGCATCTGATTCCCTGCCTCTGAATCCCCACCTCTGATTCCCTGCCTCTGATTCCCAACCTCTGATTCCCCTCCTCTGATTCCCCATATCTGATTCCCCGCCTCCGTTTCCCTGCCTCTGATTCCCCGCCTCTGTTTCCCCATATCTGATTCCCCGCCTCTGATTCCCCAACTCAGATTCCACGCCTCTGATTCCCCAGCTCTGATTCCCCGCCTCTGATTCCCCGCGTCTGATTCCCAGCCTCTGATTCCCCATGTCTTATTTCCCGCCTCTGATTCCCCGCCTCTGATTCGCCATCTCTGATTCATCGCCTCTGATTCCACACCTCTGATTCCCCATATCTGATTCCCCACCTATGTTTCCCCGCCTCTGATGCCCCGCCTCTGATTCCATGCCTCTGATTCCCAACCTCTGATTCCCCAACCTCTGATTCCCCATATCAGATTCCCCGCCTCTGTTTCCCCGCCTCTGATTCCCTGCCTCTGTTTCCTCATATCTGATTCCCCGCCTCTGATTCCCCAACACTGATTCCCCGCCTCTGATTCCCCAGCTCTGATTCACCACCTCTGATTCCCCGCGTCTGATTCCCCGCCTCTGATTCCCCATCTCTGATTCCCTATCTCTGATTCCCCAATTCTGATTCCCCGCCTTTGATTCCCTGCCTCTGATTCCCAATCTCTGATTCCCCACCTCTGATTCCCCATATCTGATTCCCCGCCTCTGTTTCCCCGCCTCTTATTCCCCGCCTCTGTTTCCACATACCTGATTCCCGGCCACTCATTCCCCAGCTCTGATTCCCCGCCTCTGATTCCCCATATCTGATTCCCCGCCGCTGATTCCCCAACTCTGATAGCCCGCCTCTGATTCCCCAGCTCTGATTCCCCGCCTCTTATTCCCCGCGTCTGAATCCCTGCCTCTGATTCACCGCCTCTGATTCCCCATCTCTGATTCACCACCTCTGATCCCCCGCCTCTCATTCCCCATGTCTGATTCACTGCCTCTGTTTCCCCATCTCTGATTCCCCGCCTCTGATTCCCCATATCTGATTCCCCGCCTCTGATTCGCCAACTCTGATTCCCCGCCTGTGATTCGCCAGCTATGATTCCCCGCCTCTGATTCCCCACGTCTGATTCCCTGCCTGTGATTCCCTGCCTCTTATTCCCCGCCTCTGATTCCCCGCATCTGATTCCCTGCCTCTGAATCCCCACCTCTGATTCCCTGCCTCTGATTCCCAACCTCTGATTCCCCTCCTCTGATTCCCCATATCTGATTCCCCGCCTCCATTTCCCTGCCTCTGATTCCCCGCCTCTGTTACCCCATATCTGATTCCCCGCCTCTGATTCCCCAACTCTGATTCTGCACATCTGATTCCCTGCCTCTTATTCCCCACCTCTAATTCCCGGCCTCTGATTCCCGTCCTCTGATTCCCCACCTCTGATTCTCCATATCTGATTCCCCGCCTCTGTTTCCCCGCCTCTGATTCCCCGCCTCTGTTTCCCCATATCTGATTCCCCGCTTCTGATTCCCCGCGTCTGATTCCCCGCCTCTGATTCCCCATCTCTGATTCCCTATCTCTGATTCCCCAATTCTGATTCCCCGCCTTTGATTCCCTGCCTCTGAATCCCTGCCTCTGATTCCCCGCCTCTGATTCCCCATCTCTGATTCACCACCTCTGATCCCCCGCCTCTGATTCCCCATGTCTGATTCACCGCCTCTGTTTCCCCACCTCTGATTCCCCGCCTCTGATTCCCCATATCTGATTCCCCGCCTCTGATTCCCCAACTCTGATTCCCCGCCTGTGATTCGCCAGCTATGATTCCCCGCCTCTGATTCCCCACGTCTGATTCCCTGCCTGTGATTCCCTGCCTCTTATTCCCCGCCTCTGATTCCCCGCATCTGATTCCCAACCTCTAATTCCCCTCCTCTGATTCCCCATATCTGATTCCCCGCCTCCATTTCCCTGCCTCTGATTCCCCGCCTCTGTTACCCCATATCTGATTCCCCGCCTCTGATTCCCCAACTCTGATTCTGCACATCTGATTCCCTGCCTCTTATTCCCCACCTCAAATTCCCGGCCTCTGATTCCCAGCCTCTGATTCCCCACCTCTGATTCTCCATATCTGATTCGCCGCCTCTGTTTCCCCGCCTCTGATTCCCCGCCTCTGTTTCCCCATATCTGATTCCCCGCCTCTGATTCCCCAAATCTGATTCCCCGCCTCTGATTCCCCAGGTCTGATTCCCCGCCTCTGATTCCACGTGTTTGATTACCTGCCTCTGATTCCCCGCCTCTGCTTCCCCATCTCTGATTCACCGCCTTTGATTCGCCACCACTGATTCCCCATATGTGATTCCCCGCCTCTGTTTCCCCGCCTCTGATTCCCCGCATCTGATTCCCTGCCTCTGAATCCCCACCTCTGATTCCCTGCCTCTGATTCCCCACCTCTGATTCCCGGCCTCTGATTCCCGGCCTCTGATTCCCGACCTCTCATTCCCGGCCTCTGATTCCCGGCCTCTGATTCCCCGCCTCTGATTCCCCGACTCTGATTCCCTGCCTCTGATTCCCCATCTCTGATTCTGCACATCTGATTCCCTGCCTCTTATTCCCCACCTCTGATTCCCGGCCTCTGATTCCCGGCCTCTGATTCCCAGCCTCTCATTCCCGGCCTCTCATTCCCGGCCTCTCATTCCCGGCCTCTGATTCCCCGCCTCTGATTCCCCGCCTCTGTTTCCCTGCCTCTGATTCCCCTTCTCTGATTCCGCACATCTGATTCCCTGCCTCTGATTCCCTGCCTCTGATTCCCTGCCTCTGATTCCCTGCCTCTGATTCCCAACCTCTGATTCCCCACCTCTGATTCCCCATATCTGATTCCCCGCCTCTGTATCCCCGCCTCTGATTTCCCGCCTCTGTTTCCCCATATCTGATTCCCCGCCTCTGATTCCCCAACTTTGATTAACCACCTCTGATCCCCAGCTCTGATTCCCCGCCTCTGATTCCCCGTGTTTGATTCCCTGCCTCTGATTCCCTGCCTCTGATTCCCAACCTCTGATTCCCCACCTCTGATTCTCCATATCTGATTCCCCGCCTCTGTTTCCCCGCCTCTGATTCCCCTCCTCTGTTTCCCCATATCTGATTCCCCGCCTTTGATTCGCCACCTCTGATTCCCCATATGTGATTCCCCGCCTCTGTTTCCCCGCCTCTGATTCCCCGCCTCTGATACCCCATATCTCATTCCCCGCCTCTGATTCCCCATATCTGATTCCCGGACTCTGATTCCCCACATCTGATTCCCGGCCTCTTATTCCCGGCATCTGATTCCCGGCCTCTGATTCCCGGCCTCTGATTCCCCGCTTCTGATTCTGATTCCCTGCCTCTGATTCCCCATCTCTGATTCCGCACATCTGATTCCCTGCCTCTGATTCCCCACTTCTGATTCCCCATATCTGATTCCCCGCCTCTGTTTCCCCGCCTCTGATTCCCCGCCTCTGTTTCCCCATATCTAATTCCCCGCCTCTGATTCCCCAACTCTGATTCCCCGCACTGATTCCCCAGCTCTGAATCCCCACCTCAGATTCCCCGCATCTGATTCCCTGCCTCTGAATCCCCACCTCTGATTCCCTGCCTCTGATTCCCAACCTCTGATTCCCCTCCTCTGATTCCCCATATCTGATTCCCCGCCTCCGTTTCCCTGCCTCTGATTCCCCGCCTCTGTTTCCCCATATCTGATTCCCCGCCTCTGATTCCCCAACTCTGATTCCCCGCCTCTGATTTCCCAGCTCTGATTCCCCGCCTCTGATTCCCCGCGTCTGATTCCCAGCCTCTGATTCCCCATGTCTTATTCCCCACCTCTGATTCGCCATCTCTGATTCATCGCCTCTGATTCCCCACCTCTGATTCCCCATATCTGATTCCCCACCTATGTTTCCCCGCCTCTGATGTCCCGCCTCTGATTCCATACCTCTGATTCCCAACCTCTGATTCCCCGCCTCTGTTTCCCCGCCTCTGATTCCCTGCCTCTGTTTCCTCATATCTGATTCCCCGCCTCTGATTCCCCAACACTGATTCCCCGCCTCTGATTCCCCAGGTCTGATTCACCACCTCTGATTCCCCGCGTCTGATTCCCCGCCTCTGATTCCCCATCTCTGATTCCTTATCTCTGATTCCCCAATTCTGATTCCCCGCCTTTGATTCCCTGCCTCTGATTCCCAACCTCTGATTCTCCACCTCTAATTCCCCATATCTGATTCCCCGCCTCTGTTTCCCCGCCTCTTATTCCCCGCCTCTGTTTCCCCATATCTGATTCCCGGCCTCTCATTCCCCAGCTCCGATTCCCCGCCTCTGATTCCCCATATCTGATTCCCCGCCGCTGATTCCCCAACTCTGATAGCCCGCCTCTGATTCCCCAGCTCTGATTCCCCACCTCTGATTCCCCGCGTCTGAATCCCTGCCTCTGATTCCCCGCCTCTGATTCCCCATCTCTGATTCACCACCTCTGATCCCCCGCCTCTGATTCCCCATGTCTGATTCACCGCCTCTGTTTCCCCACCTCTGATTCCCCGCCTCTGATTCCCCAGCTCTGATTCCCCGCATCTGATTCCCTGCCTCTGAATCCCCACCGCTATTCCCTGCCTCTGATTCCCAACCTCTGATTCCCCTCCTCTGATTCCCCATATCTGATTCCCCGCCTCCATTTCCCTGCCTCTGATTCCCCACCTCTGTTACCCCATATCTGATTCCCCGCCTCTGATTCCCCAACTCTGATTCTGCACATCTGATTCCCTGCCTCTTATTCCCCACCTCTAATTCCCGGCCTCTGATTCCCGGCCTCTGATTCCCCACCTCTGATTCTCCATATCTGATTCCCCGCCTCTGTTTCCCCGCCTCTGATTCCCCACCTCTGTTTCCCCATATCTGATTCCCCGCATCTGATTCCCCACGTCTGATTCCCTGCCTGTGATTCCCTGCCTCTTATTCCCCGCCTCTGATTCCCCGCATCTGATTCCCTGCCTCTGAATCCCCACCTTGATTCCCTGCCTCTGATTCCCAACCTCTGATTCCCCTCCTCTGATTCCCCATATCTGATTCCCCACCTCCATTTCCCTGCCTCTGATTCCCCGCCTCTGTTACCCAATATCTGATTCCCCGCCTCTGATTCCCCAACTCTGTTTCTGCACATCTGATTCCCTGCCTCTTATTCCCCACCTCTAATTCCCGGCCTCTGATTCCCGGCCTCTGATACCCTACCTCTGATTCTCCATATCTGATTCCCCGCCTCTGTTTCCCCGCCTCTGATTCCCCGCCTCTGTTTCCCCATATCTGATTCCCCGCCTCTGATTCCCCAACTCTGATTCCCCGCCTCTGATTCCCCAGGTCTGATTCCCCGCCTCTGATTCCACGTGTTTGATTACCTGCCTCTGATTCCCCGCCTCTGCTTCCCCATCTCTGATTCACCGCCTTTGATTCGCCACCTCTGATTCCCCATATGTGATTCCCCTCCTCTGTTTCCCCGCCTCTGATTCCCCGCCTCTGATTCCCCATATCTCATTCCCCGCCTCTGATTCCCCGCATCTGATTCCCTGCCTCTGAATCCCCACCTCTGATTCCCTGCCTCTGATTCCCAACCTCTGATTCCCCTCCTCTGATTCCCCATATCTGATTCCCCGCCTCCGTTTCCCTGCCTCTGATTAACCGCCTCTGTTTCCCCATATCTGATTCCCCGCCTCTGATTCCCCAACTCTGATTCCCCGCCTCTGATTCCCCAGCTCTGATTCCCCGCCTCTGATTCCCCGCGTCTGATTCCCAGCCTCTGATTCCCCATGTCTGATTTCCTGCCTCTGATTCCCCGCCTCTGATTCGCCATCTCTGATTCATCGCCTCTGATTCCCCACCTCTGATTCCCCATATCTTATTCCCCACCTATGTTTCCCCGCCTCTCATTCCCCGCCTCTGATTCCCCATCTCTGATTCCCGGACTCTGATTCCCCACCTCTGATTCCCTATCTCTGATTCCACACATCCGATTCCCTGCCTCTGATTCCCCGCCTCTGATGCCCCGCCTCTGATTCCCAATCTCTGATTCCCCTCCTCTGATTCCCCATATCTGATTCCCCGCCTCCGTTTCCCTGCCTCTGATTCCCCGCCTCTGTTTCCCCATATCTGATTCCCTGCCTCTGATACCCCAACTCTGATTCCCCGCCTCTGATTCCCCAGCTCTGATTCCCCGCCTCTGATTCCCCGCGTCTGATTCCCAGCCTCTGATTCCCCATGTCTTATTCCCCGCCTCTGATTCGCCATCTCTGATTCATCGCCTCTGATTCCCCACCTCTGATTCCCCATATCTGATTCCCACCTATGTTTCCCCGCCTCTGATGCCCCGCCTCTGATTCCATGCCTCTGATTCCCAACCTCTGATTCCCCACCTCTGATTCTCCATATCTGATTCCCCGCCTCTGTTTCCCCGCCTCTGATTCCCCACCTCTGTTTCCCCATATCTGATTCCCCGCCTCTGATTCCCCAACTCTGATTCCCCGCCTCTGATTCCCCAGGTCTGATTCCCCGCCTCTGATTCCACGTGTTTGATTACCTGCCTCTGATTCCCCGCCTCTGCTTCCCCATCTCTGATTCACCGCCTTTGATTCGCCACCTCTGATTCCCCATATGTGATTCCCCGCCTCTGTTTCCCCGCCTCTGATTCCCCACCTCTGATTCCCCATATCTCATTCCCCGCCTCTGATTCCCCGCATCTGATTCCCTGCCTCTGAATCCCCACCTCTGATTCCCAGCCTCTGATTCCCAACCTCTGATTCCCCTCCTCTGATTCCCCATATCTGATTCCCCGCCTCCGTTTCCCTGCCTCTGATTGCCCGCCTCTGTTTCCCCATATCTGATTCCCCGCCTCTGATTCCCCAACTCTGATTCCCCGCCACTGATTCCCCAGCTCTGATTCCCCGCCTCTGATTCCCCGCGTCTGATTCCCAGCCTCTGATTCCCCATGTCTGATTTCCTGCCTCTGATTCCCCGCCTCTGATTCGCCATCTCTGATTCATCCCCTCTGATTCCCCACCTCTGATTCCCCATATCTTATTCCCCACCTATGTTTCCCCGCCTCTGATTCCCCGCCTCTGATTCCCCATCTCTGATTCCCAGACTCTGATTCCCCACCTCTGATTCCCTATCTCTGATTCTGCACATCCGATTCCCTGCCTCTGATTCCCCGCCTCTGATTCCCCACCTCTGATTCCCCACCTCTGATTCCCCATATCTGATTCCCCGCCTCTGTTTCCCCGCCTCTGATTCCCTGCCTCTGTTTCCTCATATCTGATTCCCCGCCTCTGATTCCCCAACACTGATTCCCCGCCTCTGATTCCCCAGCTCTGATTCACCACCTCTGATTCCCCGCGTCTGATTCCCCGCTTCTGATTCCCGGCCTCTTATAACCCACCTCTGATTCCCGGCCTCTGATTCCCGGCCTCTGATTCCCGAACTCTCATTCCCGGCCTCTGATTCCCGGCCTCTGATTCCCCGCCTCTGATTCCCCGCCTCTGATTCCCTGCCTCTGATTCCCCATCTCTGATTCCACACATCTGATTCCCTGCCTCTGATTCCCCGCCTCTGATTCCCTGCCTCTGATTCCCAACCTCTGATTCCCCACCTCTGATTCCCCATATCTGATTCCCCGCCTCTGTTTCCGCGCCTCTGATTCCCTGCCTCTGTTTCCTCATATCTGATTCCCCGCCTCTGATTCCCCAACACTGATTCCCCGCCTCTGATTCCCCAGGTCTGATTCACCACCTCTGATTCCCCGCGTCTGATTCCCCACCTCTGATTCCCCATCTCTGATTCCCTATCTCTGATTCCCCAATTCTGATTCCCCGCCTTTGATTCCCTGCCTCTGATTCCCAACCTCTGATTCCCCACCTCTGATATCCCATATCTGATTCCCCGCCTCTGTTTCCCCGCCTCTTATTCCCCGCCTCTGTTTCCCCATATCTGATTCCCGGCCTCTCATTCCCCAGCTCTGATTCCCCGCCTCTGATTCCCCATATCTGATTCCCCGCCGCTGATTCCCCAACTCAGATAGCCCGCCTCTGATTCCCCAGCTCTGATTCCCCACCTCTGATTCCCCGCGTCTGAATCCCTGCCTCTGATTCCCCGCCTCTGATTCCCCATCTCTGATTCACCACCTCTGATCCCCCGCCTCTGATTCCCCATGTCTGATTCACCGCCTCTGTTTCCCCATCTCTGATTCCCCGCCTCTGATTCCCCATATCTGATTCCCCGCCTCTGATTCCCCAACTCTGATTCGCCGCCTGTGATTCGCCAGCTATGATTCCCCACGTCTGATTCCCTGCCTGTGATTCCCTGCCTCTGATTCCCCGCCTCTGATTCCCCATATCTGATTCCCCGCCGCTGATTCCCCAACTCAGATAGCCCGCCTCTGATTCCCCAGCTCTGATTCCCCGCCTCTGATTCCCCGCGTCTGAATCCCTGCCTCTGATTCCCCGCCTCTGATTCCCCATCTCTGATTCACCACCTCTGATCCCCCGCCTCTGATTCCCCATGTCTGATTCACCGCCTCTGTTTCCCCATCTCTGATTCCCCGCCTCTGATTCCCCAACTCTGATTCGCCGCCTGTGATTCGCCAGCTATGATTCCCCACGTCTGATTCCCTGCCTGTGATTCCCTGCCTCTTATTCCCCGCCTCTGATTCCCTGCATCTGATTCCCTGCCTCTGAATCCCCACCTCTGATTCCCTGCCTCTGATTCCCAACCTCTTATTCCCCTCCTCTGATTCCCCATATCTGATTCCCCACCTCCATTTCCCTGCCTCTGATTCCCCGCCTCTGTTACCCAATATCTGATTCCCCGCCTCTGATTCCCCAACTCTGATTCTGCACATCTGATTCCCTGCCTCTTATTCCCCACCTCTAATTCCCGGCCTCTGATTCCCGGCCTCTGATTCCCCACCTCTGATTCTCCATATCTGATTCCCCGCCTCTGTTTCCCCGCCTCTGATTCCCCGCCTCTGTTTCCCCATATCTGATTCACCGCCTTTGATTCGCCACCTCTGATTACCCATATGTGATTCCCCTCCTCTGTTTCCCCGCCTCTGATTCCCCGCCTCTGATTCCCCATATCTCATTCCCCGCCTCTGATTCCCCGCATCTGATTCCCTGCCTCTGAATCCCCACCTCTGATTCCCTGCCTCTGATTCCCAACCTCTGATTCCCCTCCTCTGATTCCCCATATCTGATTCCTGGCCTCCGTTTCCCTGCCTCTGATTAACCGCCTCTGTTTCCCCATATCTGATTCCGCGCCTCTGATTCCCCAACTCTGATTCCCCGCCTCTGATTCCCCAGCTCTGATTCCCCGCCTCTGTTTCCCCGCGTCTGATTCCCAGCCTCTGATTCCCCATGTCTGATTTCCTGCCTCTGATTCCCCGCCTCTGATTCGCCATCTCTGATTCATCGCCTCTGATTCCCCACCTCTGATTCCCCATATCTTATTCCCCACCTATGTTTCCCCGCCTCTGATTCCCCGCCTCTGATTCCCCATCTCTGATTCCCGGACTCTGATTCCCCACCTCTGATTCCCTATCTCTGATTCCGCACATCCGATTCCCTGCCTCTGATTCCCCGCCTCTGATGCCCCGCCTCTGATTCCCAACCTCTGATTCCCCTCCTCTGATTCCCCATATCTGATTCCCCGCCTCCGTTTCCCTGCCTCTGATTCCCCGCCTCTGTTTCCCCATATCTGATTCCCCGCCTCTGATTCCCCAACTCTGATTCCCCGCCTCTGATTCCCCAGCTCTGATTCCCCGCCTCTGATTCCCTGCGTCTGATTCCCAGCCTCTGATTCCCCATGTCTTATTCCCCGCCTCTGATTCCCCGCCTCTGATTCGCCATCTCTGATTCATCGCCTCTGATTCCCCACCTCTGATTCCCCATATCTGATTCCCACCTATGTTTCCCCGCCTCTGATGCCCCGCCTCTGATTCCATGCCTCTGATTCCCAACCTCTGATTCCCCACCTCTGATTCCCCATATCTGATTCCCCGCCTCTGTTTCCCCGCCTCTGATTCCCTGCCTCTGTTTCCTCATATCTGATTCCCCGCCTCTGATTCCCCAACACTGATTCCCCTCCTCTGATACCCCAGCTCTGATTCACCACCTCTGATTCCCCACGTCTGATTCCCCGCCTCTGATTCCCCATCTCTGATTCCCTATCTCTGATTCCCCAATTCTGATTCCCCACCTTTGATTCCCTGCCTCTGATTCCCAACCTCTGATTCCCTACCTCTGATTCCCCAGCTCTGATTCCCCACCTCTGATTCCCCGCGTCTGAATCCCTGCCTCTGATTCCCCGCCTCTGATTCCCCATCTCTGATTCACCACCTCTGATCCCCCGCCTCTGATTCCCCATGTCTGATTCACCGCCTCTGTTTCCCCACCTCTGATTCCCCGCCTCTGATTCCCCATATCTGATTCCCCGCCTCTGATTCCCTGACTCTGTTTCCCCGCCTCTGATTCCCCGCCTCCGATTCCCCATATCTCATTCCCCGCCTCTGATTCCCCGCATCTGATTCCCTGCCTCTGAATCCCCACCTCTGATTCCCTGCCTCTGATTCCCAACCTCTGATTCCCCTCCTCTGATTCCCCATATCTGATTCCCCGCCTCCGTTTCCCTGCCTCTGATTGCCCGCCTCTGTTTCCCCATATCTGATTCCCCGCCTCTGATTCCCCAACTCTGATTCCCCGCCTCTGATTCCCCAGCTCTGATTCCCCGCCTCTGATTCCCCGCGTCTGATTCCCAGCCTCTGATTCCCCATGTCTGATTTCCTGCCTCTGATTCCCCGCCTCTGATTCGCCATCTCTGATTCATCCCCTCTGATTCCCCACCTCTGATTCCCCATATCTTATTCCCCACCTATGTTTCCCCGCCTCTGATTCCCCGCCTCTGATTCCCCATCTGTGATTCCCAGACTCTGATTCCCCACCTCTGATTCCCTATCTCTGATTCTGCACATCCGATTCCCTGCCTCTGATTCCCCGCCTCTGATTCCCCACCTCTGATTCCCCACCTCTGATTCCCCATATCTGATTCCCCGCCTCTGTTTCCCCGCCTCTAATTCCCTGCCTCTGTTTCCTCATATCTGATTCCCCACCTCTGATTCCCCAACACTGATTCCCCGCCTCTGATTCCCCAGCTCTGATTCACCACCTCTGATTCCCCACGTCTGATTCCCCGCTTATGATTCCCGGCCTCTTATTCCCCACCTCTGATTCCCGGCCTCTGATTCCCGGCCTCTGATTCCCGACCTCTCATTCCCGGCCTCTGATTCCCGGCCTCTGATACCCCGGCTCTGATTCCCCGCCTCTGATTCCCTGCCTCTGATTCCCCATCTCTGATTCCGCACATGTGATTCCCTGCCTCTGATTCCCCGCCTCTGATTCCCTGCCTCTGATTCCCTGCCTCTGATTCCCAACCTCTGATTCCCCACCTCTGATTCCCCATATCTGATTCCCCGCCTCTGTTTCCCCGCCTCTGATTCTCCGCCTCTGTTTTCCATATCTGATTCCCCGCCTCTGATTCCCCAACTCTGATTCCCCACCTCTGATCCCCAGCTCTGATTCCCCGCCTCTGATTCCCCGTGTTTGATTCCCTGCCTCTGATTCCCTGCCTCTGATTCCCAACCTCTGATTCCCCACTTCTGATTCCCCATATCTGATTCCCCGCCTCTGTTTCCCCGCCTCTGATTCCCCGCCTCTGTTTCCCAATATCTGATTCCCCGCCTTTGATTCGCCACCTCTGATTCCCCATATGTGATTCCCCGCCTCTGTTTCCCCGCATCTGATTCCCCGCCTCTGATTCCCCATATCTCATTCCCCGCCTCTGATTCCCCATATCTGATTCCCGGACTCTGATTCCCCACCTCTGATTCCCGGCCTCTTTTTCCCGGCATCTGATTCCCGGCGTCTGATTCCCGGACTCTGATTCCCGGCCTCTGATTCCCAGCTTCCGATTCTGATTCCCTGCCTCTGATTCCCCATCTCTGATTCCGCACATCTGATTCCCTGCCTCTGATTCCCCACTTCTGATTCCCCATATCTGATTCCCCGCCTCTGTTTCCCCGCCTCTGATTCCCCGCCTCTGTTTCCCCATATCTAATTCCCCGCCTCTGATTCCCCAACTCTGATTCCCCGCACTGATTCCCCAGCTCTGAATCCCCGCCTCAGATTCCCCGCATCTGATTCCCTGCCTCTGAATCCCCACCTCTGATTCCCTGCCTCTGATTCCCAACCTCTGATTCCCCTCCTCTGATTCCCCATATCTGATTCCCCGCCTCCGTTTCCCTGCCTCTGATTCCCCGCCTCTGTTTCCCCATATCTGATTCCCCGCCTCTGATTCCCCAACTCTGATTCCACGCCTCTGATTCCCCAGCTCTGATTCCCCGCCTCTGATTCCCCGCGTCTGATTCCCAGCCTCTGATTCCCCATGTCTTATTTCCCGCCTCTGATTCCCCGCCTCTGATTCGCCATCTCTGATTCATCGCCTCTGATTCCCCACCTCTGATTCCCCATATCTGATTCCCCACCTATGTTTCCCCGCCTCTGATGCCCCGCCTCTGATTCCATGCCTCTGTTTCCTCATATCTGATTCCCCGCCTCTGATTCCCCAACACTGATTCCCCGCCTCTGATTCCCCAGCTCTGATTCACCACCTCTGATTCCCCGCGTCTGATTCCCCGCCTCTGATTCCCCATCTCTGATTCCCTATCTCTGATTCCCCAATTCTGATTCCCCGCCTTTGATTCCCTGCCTCTGATTCCCAACCTCTGATTCCCCACCTCTGATTCCCCATATCTGATTCCCCGCCTCTGTTTCCCCGCCTCTTATTCCCCGCCTCTGTTTCCACATATCTGATTCCCGGCCACTCATTCCCCAGCTCTGATTCCCCGGCTCTGATTCCCCGCCTCTTATTCCCCGCGTCTGAATCCCTGCCTCTGATTCACCGCCTCTGATTCCCCATCTCTGATTCACCACCTCTGATCCCCCGCCTCTCATTCCCCATGTCTGATTCACTGCCTCTGTTTCCCCATCTCTGATTCCCCGCCTCTGATTCCCCATATCTGATTCCCCGCCTCTGATTCGCCAACTCTGATTCCCCGCCTGTGATTCGCCAGCTATGATTCCCCGCCTCTGATTCCCCACGTCTGATTCCCTGCCTGTGATTCCCTGCCTCTTATTCCCCGCCTCTGATTCCCCGCATCTGATTCCCTGCCTCTGAATCCCCACCTCTGATTCCCTGCCTCTGATTCCCAACCTCTGATTCCCCTCCTCTGATTCCCCATATCTGATTCCCCGCCTCCATTTCCCTGCCTCTGATTCCCCGCCTCTGTTACCCCATATCTGATTCCCCGCCTCTGATTCCCCAACTCTGATTCTGCACATCTGATTCCCTGCCTCTTATACCCCACCTCTAATTCCCGGCCTCTGATTCCCGTCCTCTGATTCCCCACCTCTGATTCTCCATATCTGATTCCCCGCCTCTGTTTCCCCGCCTCTGATTCCCCGCCTCTGTTTCCCCATATCTGATTCCCCGCCTCTGATTCCCCGCGTCTGATTCCCCGCCTCTGATTCCCCATCTCTGATTCCCTATCTCTGATTCCCCAATTCTGATTCCCCGCCTTTGATTCCCTGCCTCTGATTCCCAACCTCTGATTCCCCACCTCTGATTCCCCATATCTGATTCCCCGCCTCTGTTTCCCCGCCTCTTATTCCCCGCCTCTGTTTCCCCATATCTGATTCCCGGCCTCTCATTCCCCAGCTCTGATTCCCCTCCTCTGATTCCCCATATCTGATTCCCCGCCGCTGATTCCCAAACTCTGATTCCCCAGCTCTGATTCCCCACCTCTGATTCCCCGCGTCTGAATCCCTGCCTCTGATTCCCCGCCTCTGATTCCCCATCTCTGATTCACCACCTCTGATCCCCCGCCTCTGATTCCCCATGTCTGATTCACCGCCTCTGTTTCCCCACCTCTGATTCCCCGCCTCTGATTCCCCATATCTGATTCCCCGCCTCTGATTCCCCAACTCTGATTCCCCGCCTGTGATTCGCCAGCTATGATTCCCCGCCTCTGATTCCCCACGTCTGATTCCCTGCCTGTGATTCCCTGCCTCTTATTCCCCGCCTCTGATTCCCCGCATCTGATTCCCAACCTCTAATTCCCCTCCTCTGATTCCCCATATCTGATTCCCCGCCTCCATTTCCCTGCCTCTGATTCCCCGCCTCTGTTACCCCATATCTGATTCCCCGCCTCTGATTCCCCAACTCTGATTCTGCACATCTGATTCCCTGCCTCTTATTCCCCACCTCAAATTCCCGGCCTCTGATTCCCAGCCTCTGATTCCCCACCTCTGATTCTCCATATCTGATTCGCCGCCTCTGTTTCCCCGCCTCTGATTCCCCGCCTCTGTTTCCCCATATCTGATTCCCCGCCTCTGATTCCCCAACTCTGATTCCCCGCCTCTGATTGCCCAGGTCTGATTCCCCGCCTCTGATTCCACGTGTTTGATTACCTGCCTCTGATTCCCCGCCTCTGCTTCCCCATCTCTGATTCACCGCCTTTGATTCGCCACCACTGATTCCCCATATGTGATTCCCCGCCTCTGTTTCCCCGCCTCTGATTCCCCGCCTCTGATTCCCCATATCTCATTCCCCGCCTCTGATTCCCCGCATCTGATTCCCTGCCTCTGAATCCCCACCTCTGATTCCCTGCCTCTGATTCCCCACCTCTGATTCCCGGCCTCTGATTCCCGGCCTCTGATTCCCGACCTCTCATTCCCGGCCTCTGATTCCCGGCCTCTGATTCCCCGCCTCTGATTCCCCGACTCTGATTCCCTGCCTCTGATTCCCCATCTCTGATTCTGCACATCTGATTCCCTGCCTCTTATTCCCCACCTCTGATTCCCGGCCTCTGATTCCCGGCCTCTGATTCCCGGCCTCTCATTCCCGGCCTCTCATTCCCGGCCTCTCATTCCCGGCCTCTGATTCCCCGCCTCTGATTCCCCGCCTCTGTTTCCCTGCCTCTCATTCCCCTTCTCTGATTCCGCACATCTGATTCCCTGCCTCTGATTCCCTGCCTCTGATTCCCTGCCTCTGATTCCCTGCCTCTGATTCCCAACCTCTGATTCCCCACCTCTGATTCCCCATATCTGATTCCCCGCCTCTGTATCCCCGCCTCTGATTTCCCGCCTCTGTTTCCCCATATCTGATTCCCCGCCTCTGATTCCCCAACTTTGATTCCCCACCTCTGATCCCCAGCTCTGATTCCCCGCCTCTGATTCCCCGTGTTTGATTCCCTGCCTCTGATTCCCTGCCTCTGATTCCCAACCTCTGATTCCCCACCTCTGATTCTCCATATCTGATTCCCCGCCTCTGTTTCCCCGCCTCTGATTCCCCTCCTCTGTTTCCCCATATCTGATTCCCCGCCTTTGATTCGCCACCTCTGATTCCCCATATGTGATTCCCCGCCTCTGTTTCCCCGCCTCTGATTCCCCGCCTCTGATACCCCATATCTCATTCCCCGCCTCTGATTCCCCATATCTGATTCCCGGACTCTGATTCCCCACATCTGATTCCCGGCCTCTTATTCCCGGCATCTGATTCCCGGCCTCTGATTCCCGGCCTCTGATTCCCCGCTTCTGATTCTGATTCCCTGCCTCTGATTCCCCATCTCTGATTCCGCACATCTGATTCCCTGCCTCTGATTCCCCACTTCTGATTCCCCATATCTGATTCCCCGCCTCTGTTTCCCCGCCTCTGATTCCCCGCCTCTGTTTCCCCATATCTAATTCCCCGCCTCTGATTCCCCAACTCTGATTCCCCGCACTGATTCCCCAGCTCTGAATCCCCACCTCAGATTCCCCGCATCTGATTCCCTGCCTCTGAATCCCCACCTCTGATTCCCTGCCTCTGATTCCCAACCTCTGATTCCCCTCCTCTGATTCCCCATATCTGATTCCCCACCTCCGTTTCCCTGCCTCTGATTCCCCGCCTCTGTTTCCCCATATCTGATTCCCCGCCTCTGATTCCCCAACTCTGATTCCCCGCCTCTGATTCCCCAGCTCTGATTCCCCGCCTCTGATTCCCCGCATCTGATTCCCAGCCTCTGATTCCCCATGTCTTATTCCCCACCTCTGATTCGCCATCTCTGATTCATCGCCTCTGATTCCCCACCTCTGATTCCCCATATCTGATTCCCCACCTATGTTTCCCCGCCTCTGATGTCCCGCCTCTGATTCCATACCTCTGATTCCCAACCTCTGATTCCCCGCCTCTGTTTCCCCGCCTCTGATTCCCTGCCTCTGTTTCCTCATATCTGATTCCCCGCCTCTGATTCCCCAACACTGATTCCCCGCCTCTGATTCCCCAGGTCTGATTCACCACCTCTGATTCCCCGCGTCTGATTCCCCGCCTCTGATTCCCCATCTCTGATTCCCTATCTCTGATTCCCCAATTCTGATTCCCCGCCTTTGATTCCCTGCCTCTGATTCCCAACCTCTGATTCTCCACCTCTAATTCCCCATATCTGATTCCCCGCCTCTGTTTCCCCGCCTCTTATTCCCCGCCTCTGTTTCCCCATATCTGATTCCCGGCCTCTCATTCCCCAGCTCCGATTCCCCGCCTCTGATTCCCCATATCTGATTCCCCGCCGCTGATTCCCCAACTCTGATAGCCCGCCTCTGATTCCCCAGCTCTGATTCCCCGCCTCTGATTCCCCGCGTCTGAATACCTGCCTCTGATTCCCCGCCTCTGATTCCCCATCTCTGATTCACCACCTCTGATCCCCCGCCTCTGATTCCCCATGTCTGATTCACCGCCTCTGTTTCCCCACCTCTGATTCCCCGCCTCTGATTCCCCAGCTCTGATTCCCCGCATCTGATTCCCTGCCTCTGAATCCCCACCGCTATTCCCTGCCTCTGATTCCCAACCTCTGATTCCCCTCCTCTGATTCCCCATATCTGATTCCCCGCCTCCATTTCCCTGCCTCTGATTCCCCACCTCTGTTACCCCATATCTGATTCCCCGCCTCTGATTCCCCAACTCTGATTCTGCACATCTGATTCCCTGCCTCTTATTCCCCACCTCTAATTCCCGGCCTCTGATTCCCGGCCTCTGATTCCCCACCTCTGATTCTCCATATCTGATTCCCCGCCTCTGTTTCCCCGCCTCTGATTCCCCACCTCTGTTTCCCCATATCTGATTCCCCGCATCTGATTCCCCACGTCTGATTCCCTGCCTGTGATTCCCTGCCTCTTATTCCCCGCCTCTGATTCCCCGCATCTGATTCCCTGCCTCTGAATCCCCACCTTGATACCCTGCCTCTGATTCCCAACCTCTGATTCCCCTCCTCTGATTCCCCATATCTGATTCCCCACCTCCATTTCCCTGCCTCTGATTCCCCGCCTCTGTTACCCAATATCTGATTCCCCGCCTCTGATTCCCCAACTCTGTTTCTGCACATCTGATTCCCTGCCTCTTATTCCCCACCTCTAATTCCCGGCCTCTGATTCCCGGCCTCTGATACCCTACCTCTGATTCTCCATATCTGATTCCCCGCCTCTGTTTCTCCGCCTCTGATTCCCCGCCTCTGTTTCCCCATATCTGATTCCCCACCTCTGATTCCCCAACTCTGATTCCCCGCCTCTGATTCCCCAGGTCTGATTCCCCGCCTCTGATTCCACGTGTTTGATTACCTGCCTCTGATTCCCCGCCTCTGCTTCCCCATCTCTGATTCACCGCCTTTGATTCGCCACCTCTGATTCCCCATATGTGATTCCCCTCCTCTGTTTCCCCGCCTCTGATTCCCCGCCTCTGATTCCCCATATCTCATTCCCCGCCTCTGATTCCCCGCATCTGATTCCCTGCCTCTGAATCCACACCTCTGATTCCCTGCCTCTGATTCCCAACCTCTGATTCCCCTCCTCTGATTCCCCATATCTGATTCCCCGCCTCCGTTTCCCTGCCTCTGATTAACCGCCTCTGTTTCCCCATATCTGATTCCCCGCCTCTGATTCCCCAACTCTGATTCCCCGCCTCTGATTCCCCAGCTCTGATTCCCCGCCTCTGATTCCCCGCGTCTGATTCCCAGCCTCTGATTCCCCATGTCTGATTTCCTGCCTCTGATTCCCCGCCTCTGATTCGCCATCTCTGATTCATCGCCTCTGATTCCCCACCTCTGATTCCCCATATCTTATTCCCCACCTATGTTTCCCCGCCTCTCATTCCCCGCCTCTGATTCCCCATCTCTGATTCCCGGACTCTGATTCCCCACCTCTGATTCCCTATCTCTGATTCCACACATCCGATTCCCTGCCTCTGATTCCCCGCCTCTGATGCCCCGCCTCTGATTCCCAATCTCTGATTCCCCTCCTCTGATTCCCCATATCTGATTCCCCGCCTCCGTTTCCCTGCCTCTGATTCCCCGCCTCTGTTTCCCCATATCTGATTCCCTGCCTCTGATTCCCCAACTCTGATTCCCCGCCTCTGATTCCCCAGCTCTGATTCCCCGCCTCTGATTCCCCGCGTCTGATTCCCAGCCTCTGATTCCCCATGTCTTATTCCCCGCCTCTGATTCGCCATCTCTGATTCATCGCCTCTGATTCCCCACCTCTGATTCCCCATATCTGATTCCCACCTATGTTTCCCCGCCTCTGATGCCCCGCCTCTGATTCCATGCCTCTGATTCCCAACCTCTGATTCCCCACCTCTGATTCCCCATATCTGATTCCCCGCCTCTGTTTCCCCTCCTCTGATTCCCTGCCTCTGTTTCCTCATATCTGATTCCCCGCCTCTGATTCCCCAACTCTGATTCCCCGCACTGATTCCCCAGCTCTGAATCCCCACCTCAGATTCCCCGCATCTGATTCCCTGCCTCTGAATCCCCACCTCTGATTCCCTGCCTCTGATTCCCAACCTCTGATTCCCCTCCTCTGATTCCCCATATCTGATTCCCCACCTCCGTTTCCCTGCCTCTGATTCCCCGCCTCTGTTTCCCCATATCTGATTCCCCGCCTCTGATTCCCCAACTCTGATTCCCCGCCTCTGATTCCCCAGCTCTGATTCCCCGCCTCTGATTCCCCGCATCTGATTCCCAGCCTCTGATTCCCCATGTCTTATTCCCCACCTCTGATTCGCCATCTCTGATTCATCGCCTCTGATTCCCCACCTCTGATTCCCCATATCTGATTCCCCACCTATGTTTCCCCGCCTCTGATGTCCCGCCTCTGATTCCATACCTCTGATTCCCAACCTCTGATTCCCCGCCTCTGTTTCCCCGCCTCTGATTCCCTGCCTCTGTTTCCTCATATCTGATTCCCCGCCTCTGATTCCCCAACACTGATTCCCCGCCTCTGATTCCCCAGGTCTGATTCACCACCTCTGATTCCCCGCGTCTGATTCCCCGCCTCTGATTCCCCATCTCTGATTCCCTATCTCTGATTCCCCAATTCTGATTCCCCGCCTTTGATTCCCTGCCTCTGATTCCCAACCTCTGATTCTCCACCTCTAATTCCCCATATCTGATTCCCCGCCTCTGTTTCCCCGCCTCTTATTCCCCGCCTCTGTTTCCCCATATCTGATTCCCGGCCTCTCATTCCCCAGCTCCGATTCCCCGCCTCTGATTCCCCATATCTGATTCCCCGCCGCTGATTCCCCAACTCTGATAGCCCGCCTCTGATTCCCCAGCTCTGATTCCCCGCCTCTGATTCCCCGCGTCTGAATACCTGCCTCTGATTCCCCGCCTCTGATTCCCCATCTCTGATTCACCACCTCTGATCCCCCGCCTCTGATTCCCCATGTCTGATTCACCGCCTCTGTTTCCCCACCTCTGATTCCCCGCCTCTGATTCCCCAGCTCTGATTCCCCGCATCTGATTCCCTGCCTCTGAATCCCCACCGCTATTCCCTGCCTCTGATTCCCAACCTCTGATTCCCCTCCTCTGATTCCCCATATCTGATTCCCCGCCTCCATTTCCCTGCCTCTGATTCCCCACCTCTGTTACCCCATATCTGATTCCCCGCCTCTGATTCCCCAACTCTGATTCTGCACATCTGATTCCCTGCCTCTTATTCCCCACCTCTAATTCCCGGCCTCTGATTCCCGGCCTCTGATTCCCCACCTCTGATTCTCCATATCTGATTCCCCGCCTCTGTTTCCCCGCCTCTGATTCCCCACCTCTGTTTCCCCATATCTGATTCCCCGCATCTGATTCCCCACGTCTGATTCCCTGCCTGTGATTCCCTGCCTCTTATTCCCCGCCTCTGATTCCCCGCATCTGATTCCCTGCCTCTGAATCCCCACCTTGATACCCTGCCTCTGATTCCCAACCTCTGATTCCCCTCCTCTGATTCCCCATATCTGATTCCCCACCTCCATTTCCCTGCCTCTGATTCCCCGCCTCTGTTACCCAATATCTGATTCCCCGCCTCTGATTCCCCAACTCTGTTTCTGCACATCTGATTCCCTGCCTCTTATTCCCCACCTCTAATTCCCGGCCTCTGATTCCCGGCCTCTGATACCCTACCTCTGATTCTCCATATCTGATTCCCCGCCTCTGTTTCCCCGCCTCTGATTCCCCGCCTCTGTTTCCCCATATCTGATTCCCCACCTCTGATTCCCCAACTCTGATTCCCCGCCTCTGATTCCCCAGGTCTGATTCCCCGCCTCTGATTCCACGTGTTTGATTACCTGCCTCTGATTCCCCGCCTCTGCTTCCCCATCTCTGATTCACCGCCTTTGATTCGCCACCTCTGATTCCCCATATGTGATTCCCCTCCTCTGTTTCCCCGCCTCTGATTCCCCGCCTCTGATTCCCCATATCTCATTCCCCGCCTCTGATTCCCCGCATCTGATTCCCTGCCTCTGAATCCACACCTCTGATTCCCTGCCTCTGATTCCCAACCTCTGATTCCCCTCCTCTGATTCCCCATATCTGATTCCCCGCCTCCGTTTCCCTGCCTCTGATTAACCGCCTCTGTTTCCCCATATCTGATTCCCCGCCTCTGATTCCCCAACTCTGATTCCCCGCCTCTGATTCCCCAGCTCTGATTCCCCGCCTCTGATTCCCCGCGTCTGATTCCCAGCCTCTGATTCCCCATGTCTGATTTCCTGCCTCTGATTCCCCGCCTCTGATTCGCCATCTCTGATTCATCGCCTCTGATTCCCCACCTCTGATTCCCCATATCTTATTCCCCACCTATGTTTCCCCGCCTCTCATTCCCCGCCTCTGATTCCCCATCTCTGATTCCCGGACTCTGATTCCCCACCTCTGATTCCCTATCTCTGATTCCACACATCCGATTCCCTGCCTCTGATTCCCCGCCTCTGATGCCCCGCCTCTGATTCCCAATCTCTGATTCCCCTCCTCTGATTCCCCATATCTGATTCCCCGCCTCCGTTTCCCTGCCTCTGATTCCCCGCCTCTGTTTCCCCATATCTGATTCCCTGCCTCTGATTCCCCAACTCTGATTCCCCGCCTCTGATTCCCCAGCTCTGATTCCCCGCCTCTGATTCCCCGCGTCTGATTCCCAGCCTCTGATTCCCCATGTCTTATTCCCCGCCTCTGATTCGCCATCTCTGATTCATCGCCTCTGATTCCCCACCTCTGATTCCCCATATCTGATTCCCACCTATGTTTCCCCGCCTCTGATGCCCCGCCTCTGATTCCATGCCTCTGATTCCCAACCTCTGATTCCCCACCTCTGATTCCCCATATCTGATTCCCCGCCTCTGTTTCCCCTCCTCTGATTCCCTGCCTCTGTTTCCTCATATCTGATTCCCCGCCTCTGATTCCCCAAAACTGATTCCCCTCCTCTGATTCCCCAGCTCTGATTCACCACCTCTGATTCCCCGCGTCTGATTCCCCGCCTCTGATTCCCCATCTCTGATTCCCTATCTCTGATTCCCCAATTCTGATTCCCCGCCTTTGATTCCCTGCCTCTGATTCCCAACCTCTGATTCCCCACCTCTGATTCCCCATATCTGATTCCCCGCCTCTGTTTCCCCGCCTCTTATTCCCCGCCTCTGTTTCCCCATATCTGATTCCCGGCCTCTCATTCCCCAGCTCTGATTCCCCGCCTCTGATTCCCCATATCTGATTCCCCGCCGCTGATTCCCCAACTCTGATTCCCCAGCTCCGATTCACCGCCTCTGATTCCCCGCGTCTGAATCCCTGCCTCTGATTCCCCGCCTCTGATTCCCCATCTCTGATTCACCACCTCTGATCCCCCGCCTCTGATTCCCCATGTCTGATTCACCGCCTCTGTTTCCCCACCTCTGATTCCCCGCCTCTGATTCCACATATCTGATTCCCCGCCTCTGATTCCCCAACTCTGATTCCCAGCCTGTGATTCGCCAGCTATGATTCCCCGCCTCTGATTCCCCACGTCTAATTCCCTGCCTGTGATTCCCTGCCTCTTATTCCCCGCCTCTGATTCCCCGCATCTGATTCCCTGCCTCTGAATCCCCACCTCTATTCCCTGCCACTGATTCCCAACCTCTGATACCCCTCCTCTGATTCCCCATATCTGATTCCCCGCCTCCATTTCCCTGCCTCTGATTCCCCGCCTCTGTTACCCCATATCTGATTCCCCGCCTCTGATTCCCCAACTCTGATTCTGCACATCTGATTCCCTGCCTCTTATTCCCCACCTCTAATTCCCGGCCTCTGATTCCCGGCCTCTGATTCCCCACCTCTGATTCTCCATATCTGATTCCCCGCCTCTGTTTCCCCGCCTCTGATTCCCCACCTCTGTTTCCCCATATCTGATTCCCCACCTCTGATTCCCCAACTCTGATTCCCCGCCTCTGATTCCCCAGGTCTGATTCCCCGCCTCTGATTCCACGTGTTTGATTACCTGCCTCTGATTCCACGCCTCTGCTTCCCCATCTCTGATTCACCGCCTTTGATTCGCCACCTCTGATTCCCCATATGTGATTCCCCGCCTCTGTTTCGCCGCCTCTGATTCCCCACCTCTGATTCCCCATATCTCATTCCCCGCCTCTGATTCCCCGCATCTGATTCCCTGCCTCTGAATCCCCACCTCTGATTCCCTGCCTCTGATTCCCAACCTCTGATTCCCCTCCTCTGATTCCCCATATCTGATTCCCCGCCTCCGTTTCCCTGCCTCTGATTGCCCGCCTCTGTTTCCCCATATCTGATTCCCCGCCTCTGATTCCCCAACTCTGATTCCCCGCCACTGATTCCCCAGCTCTGATTCCCCGCCTCTGATTCCCCGCGTCTGATTCCCAGCCTCTGATTCCCCATGTCTGATTTCCTGCCTCTGATTCCCCGCCTCTGATTCGCCATCTCTGATTCATCCCCTCTGATTCCCCACCTCTGATTCCCCATATCTTATTCCCCACCTATGTTTCCCCGCCTCTGATTCCCCGCCTCTGATTCCCCATCTCTGATTCCCAGACTCTGATTCCCCACCTCTGATTCCCTATCTCTGATTCTGCACATCCGATTCCCTGCCTCTGATTCCCCGCCTCTGATTCCCCACCTCTGATTCCCCACCTCTGATTCCCCATATCTGATTCCCCGCCTCTGTTTCCCCGCCTCTGATTCCCTGCCTCTGTTTCCTCATATCTGATTCCCCGCCTCTGATTCCCCAACACTGATTCCCCGCCTCTGATTCCCCAGCTCTGATTCACCACCTCTGATTCCCCGCGTCTGATTCCCCGCTTCTGATTCCCGGCCTCTTATTCCCCACCTCTGATTCCCGGCCTCTGATTCCCGGCCTCTGATTCCCGAACTCTCATTCCCGGCCTCTGATTCCCGGCCTCTGATTCCCCGCCTCTGATTCCCCGCCTCTGATTCCCTGCCTCTGATTCCCCATCTCTGATTCCGCACATCTGATTCCCTGCCTCTGATTCCCCGCCTCTGATTCCCTGCCTCTGATTCCCTGCCTCTGATTCCCAACCTCTGATTCCCCACCTCTGATTCCCCATATCTGATTCCCCGCCTCTGTTTCCCCGCCTCTGATTCCCCGCCTCTGTTTCCCCATATCTGATTCCCCGCCTCTGATTCCCCAACTCTGATTCCCCACCTCTGATCCCCAGCTCTGATTCCCCGCCTCTGATTCCCCGTGTTTGATTCCCTGCCTCTGATTCCCTGCCTCTGATTCCCAACCTCTGATTCCCCACCTCTGATTCCCCATATCTGATTCCCCGCCTCTGTTTCCCCGCCTCTGATTCCCCGCCTCTGTTTCCCCATATCTGATTCCCCGCCTTTGATTGGCCACCTCTGATTCCCCATATGTGATTCCCCGCCTCTGTTTCCCCGCATCTGATTCCCCGCCTCTGATTCCCCATATCTCATTCCCCGCCTCTGATTCCCCATATCTGATTCCCTGACTCTGATTCCCAACCTCTGATTCCCGGCCTTTTCTTCCCGGCATCTGATTCCCGGCATCTGATTCCCGGCCTCTGATTCCCGGCCTCTGATTCCCCGCCTCTGATTCCCCAGGTCTGATTCCCCGCCTCTGATTCCACGTGTTTGATTACCTGTCTCTGATTCCCCGCCTCTGCTTCCCCATCTCTGATTCACCGCCTTTGATTCGCCACCTCTGATTCCCCATATGTAATTCCCCGCCTCTGTTTCCCCGCCTCTGATTCCCCACCTCTGATTCCCCATATCTCATTCCCCGCCTCTGATTCCCCGCATCTGATTCCCTGCCTCTGAATCCCCACCTCTGATTCCCTGCCTCTGATTCCCAACCTCTTATTCCCCTCCTCTGATTCCCCATATCTGATTCCCCACCTCCATTTCCCTGCCTCTGATTCCCCGCCTCTGTTACCCAATATCTGATTCCCCGCCTCTGATTCCCCAACTCTGATTCTGCACATCTGATTCCCTGCCTCTTATTCCCCACCTCTAATTCCCGGCCTCTGATTCCCGGCCTCTGATTCCCCACCTCTGATTCTCCATATCTGATTCCCCGCCTCTGTTTCCCCGCCTCTGATTCCCCGCCTCTGTTTCCCCATATCTGATTCACCGCCTTTGATTCGCCACCTCTGATTACCCATATGTGATTCCCCTCCTCTGTTTCCCCGCCTCTGATTCCCCGCCTCTGATTCCCCATATCTCATTCCCCGCCTCTGATTCCCCGCATCTGATTCCCTGCCTCTGAATCCCCACCTCTGATTCCCTGCCTCTGATTCCCAACCTCTGATTCCCCTCCTCTGATTCCCCATATCTGATTCCTCGCCTCCGTTTCCCTGCCTCTGATTAACCGCCTCTGTTTCCCCATATCTGATTCCGCGCCTCTGATTCCCCAACTCTGATTCCCCGCCTCTGATTCCCCAGCTCTGATTCCCCGCCTCTGTTTCCCCGCGTCTGATTCCCAGCCTCTGATTCCCCATGTCTGATTTCCTGCCTCTGATTCCCCGCCTCTGATTCGCCATCTCTGATTCATCGCCTCTGATTCCCCACCTCTGATTCCCCATATCTTATTCCCCACCTATGTTTCCCCGCCTCTGATTCCCCGCCTCTGATTCCCCATCTCTGATTCCCGGACTCTGATTCCCCACCTCTGATTCCCTATCTCTGATTCCGCACATCCGATTCCCTGCCTCTGATTCCCCGCCTCTGATGCCCCGCCTCTGATTCCCAACCTCTGATTCCCCTCCTCTGATTCCCCATATCTGATTCCCCGCCTCCGTTTCCCTGCCTCTGATTCCCCGCCTCTGTTTCCCCATATCTGATTCCCCGCCTCTGATTCGCCATCTCTGATTCATCGCCTCTGATTCCCCACCTCTGATTCCCCATATCTGATTCCCACCTATGTTTCCCCGCCTCTGATGCCCCGCCTCTGATTCCATGCCTCTGATTCCCAACCTCTGATTCCCCACCTCTGATTCCCCATATCTGATTCCCCGCCTCTGTTTCCCCGCCTCTGATTCCCTGCCTCTGTTTCCTCATATCTGATTCCCCGCCTCTGATTCCCCAACACTGATTCCCCTCCTCTGATACCCCAGCTCTGATTCACCACCTCTGATTCCCCACGTCTGATTCCCCGCCTCTGATTCCCCATCTCTGATTCCCTATCTCTGATTCCCCAATTCTGATTCCCCACCTTTGATTCCCTGTCTCTGATTCCCAACCTCTGATTCCCTACCTCTGATTCCCCAGCTCTGATTCCCCGCCTCTGATTCCCCGCGTCTGAATCCCTGCCTCTGATTCCCCGCCTCTGATTCCCCATCTCTGATTCACCACCTCTGATCCCCCGCCTCTGATTCCCCATGTCTCATTCACCGCCTCTGTTTCCCCACCTCTGATTCCCCGCCTCTGATTCCCCATATCTGATTCCCCGCCTCTGATTCCCTGACTCTGTTTCCCCGCCTCTGATTCCCCGCCTCTGATTCCCCATAACTCATTCCCCGCCTCTGTTTCCCCATATCTGATTCCCGGCCTCTCATTCCCCAGCTCCGATTCCCCGCCTCTGATTCCCCATATCTGATTCCCCGCCGCTGATTCCCCAACTCTGATAGCCCGCCTCTGATTCCCCAGCTCTGATTCCCCGCCTCTGATTCCCCGCGTCTGAATACCTGCCTCTGATTCCCCGCCTCTGATTCCCCATCTCTGATTCACCACCTCTGATCCCCCGCCTCTGATTCCCCATGTCTGATTCACCGCCTCTGTTTCCCCACCTCTGATTCCCCGCCTCTGATTCCCCAGCTCTGATTCCCCGCATCTGATTCCCTGCCTCTGAATCCCCACCGCTATTCCCTGCCTCTGATTCCCAACCTCTGATTCCCCTCCTCTGATTCCCCATATCTGATTCCCCGCCTCCATTTCCCTGCCTCTGATTCCCCACCTCTGTTACCCCATATCTGATTCCCCGCCTCTGATTCCCCAACTCTGATTCTGCACATCTGATTCCCTGCCTCTTATTCCCCACCTCTAATTCCCGGCCTCTGATTCCCGGCCTCTGATTCCCCACCTCTGATTCTCCATATCTGATTCCCCGCCTCTGTTTCCCCGCCTCTGATTCCCCACCTCTGTTTCCCCATATCTGATTCCCCGCATCTGATTCCCCACGTCTGATTCCCTGCCTGTGATTCCCTGCCTCTTATTCCCCGCCTCTGATTCCCCGCATCTGATTCCCTGCCTCTGAATCCCCACCTTGATTCCCTGCCTCTGATTCCCAACCTCTGATTCCCCTCCTCTGATTCCCCATATCTGATTCCCCACCTCCATTTCCCTGCCTCTGATTCCCCGCCTCTGTTACCCAATATCTGATTCCCCGCCTCTGATTCCCCAACTCTGTTTCTGCACATCTGATTCCCTGCCTCTTATTCCCCACCTCTAATTCCCGACCTCTGATTCCCGGCCTCTGATACCCTACCTCTGATTCTCCATATCTGATTCCCCGCCTCTGTTTCCCCGCCTCTGATTCCCCGCCTCTGTTTCCCCATATCTGATTCCCCACCTCTGATTCCCCAACTCTGATTCCCCGCCTCTGATTCCCCAGGTCTGATTCCCCGCCTCTGATTCCACGTGTTTGATTACCTGCCTCTGATTCCCCGCCTCTGCTTCCCCATCTCTGATTCACCGCCTTTGATTCGCCACCTCTGATTCCCCATATGTGATTCCCCTCCTCTGTTTCCCCGCCTCTGATTCCCCGCCTCTGATTCCCCATATCTCATTCCCCGCCTCTGATTCCCCGCATCTGATTCCCTGCCTCTGAATCCCCACCTCTGATTCCCTGCCTCTGATTCCCAACCTCTGATTCCCCTCCTCTGATTCCCCATATCTGATTCCCCGCCTCCGTTTCCCTGCCTCTGATTAACCGCCTCTGTTTCCCCATATCTGATTCCCCGCCTCTGATTCCCCAACTCTGATTCCCCGCCTCTGATTCCCCAGCTCTGATTCCCCGCCTCTGATTCCCCGCGTCTGATTCCCAGCCTCTGATTCCCCATGTCTGATTTCCTGCCTCTGATTCCCCGCCTCTGATTCGCCATCTCTGATTCATCGCCTCTGATTCCCCACCTCTGATTCCCCATATCTTATTCCCCACCTATGTTTCCCCGCCTCTCATTCCCCGCCTCTGATTCCCCATCTCTGATTCCCGGACTCTGATTCCCCACCTCTGATTCCCTATCTCTGATTCCACACATCCGATTCCCTGCCTCTGATTCCCCGCCTCTGATGCCCCGCCTCTGATTCCCAATCTCTGATTCCCCTCCTCTGATTCCCCATATCTGATTCCCCGCCTCCGTTTCCCTGCCTCTGATTCCCCGCCTCTGTTTCCCCATATCTGATTCCCTGCCTCTGATTCCCCAACTCTGATTCCCCGCCTCTGATTCCCCAGCTCTGATTCCCCGCCTCTGATTCCCCGCGTCTGATTCCCAGCCTCTGATTCCCCATGTCTTATTCCCCGCCTCTGATTCGCCATCTCTGATTCATCGCCTCTGATTCCCCACCTCTGATTCCCCATATCTGATTCCCACCTATGTTTCCCCGCCTCTGATGCCCCGCCTCTGATTCCATGCCTCTGATTCCCAACCTCTGATTCCCCACCTCTGATTCCCCATATCTGATTCCCCGCCTCTGTTTCCCCTCCTCTGATTCCCTGCCTCTGTTTCCTCATATCTGATTCCCCGCCTCTGATTCCCCAAAACTGATTCCCCTCCTCTGATTCCCCAGCTCTGATTCACCACCTCTGATTCCCCGCGTCTGATTCCCCGCCTCTGATTCCCCATCTCTGATTCCCTATCTCTGATTCCCCAATTCTGATTCCCCGCCTTTGATTCCCTGCCTCTGATTCCCAACCTCTGATTCCCCACCTCTGATTCCCCATATCTGATTCCCCGCCTCTGTTTCCCCGCCTCTTATTCCCCGCCTCTGTTTCCCCATATCTGATTCCCGGCCTCTCATTCCCCAGCTCTGATTCCCCGCCTCTGATTCCCCATATCTGATTCCCCGCCGCTGATTCCCCAACTCTGATTCCCCAGCTCCGATTCCCCGCCTCTGATTCCCCGCGTCTGAATCCCTGCCTCTGATTCCCCGCCTCTGATTCCCCATCTCTGATTCACCACCTCTGATCCCCCGCCTCTGATTCCCCATGTCTGATTCACCGCCTCTGTTTCCCCACCTCTGATTCCCCGCCTCTGATTCCACATATCTGATTCCCCGCCTCTGATTCCCCAACTCTGATTCCCAGCCTGTGATTCGCCAGCTATGATTCCCCGCCTCTGATTCCCCACGTCTAATTCCCTGCCTGTGATTCCCTGCCTCTTATTCCCCGCCTCTGATTCCCCGCATCTGATTCCCTGCCTCTGAATCCCCACCTCTATTCCCTGCCTCTGATTCCCAACCTCTGATACCCCTCCTCTGATTCCCCATATCTGATTCCCCGCCTCCATTTCCCTGCCTCTGATTCCCCGCCTCTGTTACCCCATATCTGATTCCCCGCCTCTGATTCCCCAACTCTGATTCTGCACATCTGATTCCCTGCCTCTTATTCCCCACCTCTAATTCCCGGCCATGGTTCCCGGCCTCTGATTCCCCACCTCTGATTCTCCATATCTGATTCCCCGCCTCTGTTTCCCCGCCTCTGATTCCCCACCTCTGTTTCCCCATATCTGATTCCCCGCCTCTGATTCCCCAACTCTGATTCCCCGCCTCTGATTCCCCAGGTCTGATTCCCCGCCTCTGATTCCACGTGTTTGATTACCTGCCTCTGATTCCCCGCCTCTGCTTCCCCATCTCTGATTCACCGCCTTTGATTCGCCACCTCTGATTCCCCATATGTGATTCCCCGCCTCTGTTTCGCCGCCTCTGATTCCCCACCTCTGATTCCCCATATCTCATTCCCCGCCTCTGATTCCCCGCATCTGATTCCCTGCCTCTGAATCCCCACCTCTGATTCCCTGCCTCTGATTCCCAACCTCTGATTCCCCTCCTCTGATTCCCCATATCTGATTCCCCGCCTCCGTTTCCCTGCCTCTGATTGCCCGCCTCTGTTTCCCCATATCTGATTCCCCGCCTCTGATTCCCCAACTCTGATTCCCCGCCACTGATTCCCCAGCTCTGATTCCCCGCCTCTGATTCCCCGCGTCTGATTCCCAGCCTCTGATTCCCCATGTCTGATTTCCTGCCTCTGATTCCCCGCCTCTGATTCGCCATCTCTGATTCATCCCCTCTGATTCCCCACCTCTGATTCCCCATATCTTATTCCCCACCTATGTTTCCCCGCCTCTGATTCCCCGCCTCTGATTCCCCATCTCTGATTCCCAGACTCTGATTCCCCACCTCTGATTCCCTATCTCTGATTCTGCACATCCGATTCCCTGCCTCTGATTCCCCGCCTCTGATTCCCCACCTCTGATTCCCCACCTCTGATTCCCCATATCTGATTCCCCGCCTCTGTTTCCCCGCCTCTGATTCCCTGCCTCTGTTTCCTCATATCTGATTCCCCGCCTCTGATTCCCCAACACTGATTCCCCGCCTCTGATTCCCCAGCTCTGATTCACCACCTCTGATTCCCCGCGTCTGATTCCCCGCTTCTGATTCCCGGCCTCTTATTCCCCACCTCTGATTCCCGGCCTCTGATTCCCGGCCTCTGATTCCCGAACTCTCATTCCCGGCCTCTGATTCCCGGCCTCTGATTCCCCGCCTCTGATTCCCCGCCTCTGATTCCCTGCCTCTGATTCCCCATCTCTGATTCCGCACATCTGATTCCCTGCCTCTGATTCCCCGCCTCTGATTCCCTGCCTCTGATTCCCTGCCTCTGATTCCCAACCTCTGATTCCCCACCTCTGATTCCCCATATCTGATTCCCCGCCTCTGTTTCCCCGCCTCTGATTCCCCGCCTCTGTTTCCCCATATCTGATTCCCCGCCTCTGATTCCCCAACTCTGATTCCCCACCTCTGATCCCCAGCTCTGATTCCCCGCCTCTGATTCCCCGTGTTTGATTCCCTGCCTCTGATTCCCTGCCTCTGATTCCCAACCTCTGATTCCCCACCTCTGATTCCCCATATCTGATTCCCCGCCTCTGTTTCCCCGCCTCTGATTCCCCGCCTCTGTTTCCCCATATCTGATTCCCCGCCTTTGATTGGCCACCTCTGATTCCCCATATGTGATTCCCCGCCTCTGTTTCCCCGCATCTGATTCCCCGCCTCTGATTCCCCATATCTCATTCCCCGCCTCTGATTCCCCATATCTGATTCCCTGACTCTGATTCCCAACCTCTGATTCCCGGCCTTTTTTTCCCGGCATCTGATTCCCGGCATCTGATTCCCGGCCTCTGATTCCCGGCCTCTGATTCCCCGCCTCTGATTCCCCAGGTCTGATTCCCCGCCTCTGATTCCACGTGTTTGATTACCTGTCTCTGATTCCCCGCCTCTGCTTCGCCATCTCTGATTCACCGCCTTTGATTCGCCACGTCTGATTCCCCATATGTAATTCCCCGCCTCTGTTTCCCCGCCTCTGATTCCCCACCTCTGATTCCCCATATCTCATTCCCCGCCTCTGATTCCCCGCATCTGATTCCCTGCCTCTGAATCCCCACCTCTGATTCCCTGCCTCTGATTCCCAACCTCTTATTCCCCTCCTCTGATTCCCCATATCTGATTCCCCACCTCCATTTCCCTGCCTCTGATTCCCCGCCTCTGTTACCCAATATCTGATTCCCCGCCTCTGATTCCCCAACTCTGATTCTGCACATCTGATTCCCTGCCTCTTATTCCCCACCTCTAATTCCCGGCCTCTGATTCCCGGCCTCTGATTCCCCACCTCTGATTCTCCATATCTGATTCCCCGCCTCTGATTCCCCGCCTCTGATTCCCCGCCTCTGTTTCCCCATATCTGATTCACCGCCTTTGATTCGCCACCTCTGATTACCCATATGTGATTCCCCTCCTCTGTTTCCCCGCCTCTGATTCCCCGCCTCTGATTCCCCATATCTCATTCCCCGCCTCTGATTCCCCGCATCTGATTCCCTGCCTCTGAATCCCCACCTCTGATTCCCTGCCTCTGATTCCCAACCTCTGATTCCCCTCCTCTGATTCCCCATATCTGATTCCTCGCCTCCGTTTCCCTGCCTCTGATTAACCGCCTCTGTTTCCCCATATCTGATTCCGCGCCTCTGATTCCCCAACTCTGATTCCCCGCCTCTGATTCCCCAGCTCTGATTCCCCGCCTCTGTTTCCCCGCGTCTGATTCCCAGCCTCTGATTCCCCATGTCTGATTTCCTGCCTCTGATTCCCCGCCTCTGATTCGCCATCTCTGATTCATCGCCTCTGATTCCCCACCTCTGATTCCCCATATCTTATTCCCCACCTATGTTTCCCCGCCTCTGATTCCCCGCCTCTGATTCCCCATCTCTGATTCCCGGACTCTGATTCCCCACCTCTGATTCCCTATCTCTGATTCCGCACATCCGATTCCCTGCCTCTGATTCCCCGCCTCTGATGCCCCGCCTCTGATTCCCAACCTCTGATTCCCCTCCTCTGATTCCCCATATCTGATTCCCCGCCTCGGTTTCCCTGCCTCTGATTCCCCGCCTCTGTTTCCCCATATCTGATTCCCCGCCTCTGATTCCCCAACTCTGATTCCCCGCCTCTGATTCCCCAGCTCTGATTCCCCGCCTCTGATTCCCCGCGTCTGATTCCCAGCCTCTGATTCCCCATGTCTTATTCCCCGCCTCTGATTCCCCGCCTCTGATTCGCCATCTCTGATTCATCGCCTCTGATTCCCCACCTCTGATTCCCCATATCTGATTCCCACCTATGTTTCCCCGCCTCTGATGCCCCGCCTCTGATTCCATGCCTCTGATTCCCAACCTCTGATTCCCCACCTCTGATTCCCCATATCTGATTCCCCGCCTCTGTTTCCCCGCCTCTGATTCCCTGCCTCTGTTTCCTCATATCTGATTCCCCGCCTCTGATTCCCCAACACTGATTCCCCTCCTCTGATACCCCAGCTCTGATTCACCACCTCTGATTCCCCACGTCTGATTCCCCGCCTCTGATTCCCCATCTCTGATTCCCTATCTCTGATTCCCCAATTCTGATTCCCCACCTTTGATTCCCTGTCTCTGATTCCCAACCTCTGATTCCCTACCTCTGATTCCCCAGCTCTGATTCCCCGCCTCTGATTCCCCGCGTCTGAATCCCTGCCTCTGATTCCCCGCCTCTGATTCCCCATCTCTGATTCACCACCTCTGATCCCCCGCCTCTGATTCCCCATGTCTGATTCACCGCCTCTGTTTCCCCACCTCTGATTCCCCGCCTCTGATTCCCCATATCTGATTCCCCGCCTCTGATTCCCTGACTCTGTTTCCCCGCCTCTGATTCCCCGCCTCTGATTCCCCATAACTCATTCCCCGCCTCTGATTCCCCGCATCTGATTCCCTGCCTCTGAATCCCCACCTCTGATTCCCTGCCTCTGATTCCCAACCTCTGATTCCCCTCCTCTGATTCCCCATATCTGATTCCCCGCCTCCGTTTCCCTGCCTCTGATTGCCAGCCTCTGTTTCCCCATATCTGATTCCCCGCCTCTGATTCCCCAACTCTGATTCCCCGCCTCTGATTCCCCAGCTCTGATTCCCCGCCTCTGATTCCCCGCGTCTGATTCCCAGCCTCTGATTTCCCATGTCTGATTTCCTGCCTCTGATTCCCCGCCTCTGATTCGCCATCTCTGATTCATCCCCTCTGATTCCCCACCTCTGATTCCCCATATCTTATTCCCCACCTATGTTTCCCCGCCTCTGATTCCCCGCCTCTGATTCCCCATCTGTGATTCCCAGACTCTGATTCCCCACCTCTGATTCCCTATCTCTGATTCTGCACATCCGATTCCCTGCCTCTGATTCCCCGCCTCTGATTCCCCACCTCTGATTCCCCACCTCTGATTCCCCATGTCTGATTCCCCGCCTCTGTTTCCCCGCCTCTGATTCCCTGCCTCTGTTTCCTCATATCTGATTCCCCACCTCTGATTCCCCAACACTGATTCCCCGCCTCTGATTCCCCAGCTCTGATTCACCACCTCTGATTCCCCACGTCTGATTCCCCGCTTATGATTCCCGGCCTCTTATTCCCCACCTCTGATTCCCGGCCTCTGATTCCCGGCCTCTGATTCCCGACCTCTCATTCCCGGCCTCTGATTCCCGGCCTCTGATACCCCGGCTCTGATTCCCCGCCTCTGATTCCCTGCCTCTGATTCCCCATCTCTGATTCCGCACATCTGATTCCCTGCCTCTGATTCCCCGCCTCTGATTCCCTGGCTCTGATTCCCTGCCTCTGATTCCCAACCTCTGATTCCCCACCTCTGATTCCCCATATCTGATTCCCCGCCTCTGTTTCCCCGCCTCTGATTCTCCGCCTCTGTTTTCCATATCTGATTCCCCGCCTCTGATTCCCCAACTCTGATTCCCCACCTCTGATCCCCAGCTCTGATTCCCCGCCTCTGATTCCCCGTGTTTGATTCCCTGCCTCTGATTCCCTGCCTCTGATTCCCAACCTCTGATTCCCCACTTCTGATTCCCCATATCTGATTCCCCGCCTCTGTTTCCCAATATCTGATTCCCCGCCTTTGATTCGCCACCTCTGATTCCCCATATGTGATTCCCCGCCTCTGTTTCCCCGCATCTGATTCCCCGCCTCTGATTCCCCATATCTCATTCCCCGCCTCTGATTCCCCATATCTGATTCCCGGACTCTGATTCCCCACCTCTGATTCCCGGACTCTTTTTCCCGGCATCTGATTCCCGGCATCTGATTCCCGGACTCTGATTCCCAGCCTCTGATTCCCAGCTTTCGATTCTGATTCCCTGCCTCTGATTCCCCATCTCTGATTCCGCACATCTGATTCCCTGCCTCTGATTCCCCACTTCTGATTCCCCATATCTGATTCCCCGCCTCTGTTTCCCCGCCTCTGATTCCCCGCCTCTGTTTCCCCATATCTAATTCCCCGCCTCTGATTCCCCAACTCTGATTCCCCGCACTGATTCCCCAGCTCTCAATCCCCGCCTCAGATTCCCCGCATCTGATTCCCTGCCTCTGAATCCCCACCTCTGATTCCCTGCCTCTGATTCCCAACCTCTGATTCCCCTCCTCTGATTCCCCATATCTGATTCCCCGCCTCCGTTTCCCTGCCTCTGATTCCCCGCCTCTGTTTCCCCATATCTGATTCCCCGCCTCTGATTCCCCAACTCTGATTCCACGCCTCTGATTCCCCAGCTCTGATTCCCCGCCTCTGATTCCCCGCGTCTGATTCCCAGCCTCTGATTCCCCATGTCTTATTTCCCGCCTCTGATTCCCCGCCTCTGATTCGCCATCTCTGATTCATCGCCTCTGATTCCCCACCTCTGATTCCCCATATCTGATTCCCCACCTATGTTTCCCCGCCTCTGATGCCCCGCCTCTGATTCCATGCCTCTGATTCCCAACCTCTGATTCCCCAACCTCTGATTCCCCATATCAGATTCCCCACCTCTGTTTCCCCGCCTCTGATTCCCTGCCTCTGTTTCCTCATATCTGATTCCCCGCCTCTGATTCCCCAACACTGATTCCCCGCCTCTGATTCCCCAGCTCTGATTCACCACCTCTGATTCCCCGCGTCTGATTCCCCGCCTCTGATTCCCCATCTCTGATTCCCTATCTCTGATTCCCCAATTCTGATTCCCCGCCTTTGATTCCCTGCCTCTGATTCCCAACCTCTGATTCCCCACCTCTGATTCCCCATATCTGATTCCCCGCCTCCGTTTCCCTGCCTCTGATTAACCGCCTCTGTTTCCCCATATCTGATTCCGCGCCTCTGATTCCCCAACTCTGATTCCCCGCCTCTGATTCCCCAGCTCTGATTCCCCGCCTCTGTTTCCCCGCGTCTGATTCCCAGCCTCTGATTCCCCATGTCTGATTTCCTGCCTCTGATTCCCCGCCTCTGATTCGCCATCTCTGATTCATCGCCTCTGATTCCCCACCTCTGATTCCCAATATCTTATTCCCCACCTATGTTTCCCCGCCTCTGATTCCCCGCCTCTGATTCCCCATCTCTGATTCCCGGACTCTGATTCCCCACCTCTGATTCCCTATCTCTGATTCCGCACATCCGATTCCCTGCCTCTGATTCCCCGCCTCTGATGCCCCGCCTCTGATTCCCAACCTCTGATTCCCCTCCTCTGATTCCCCATATCTGATTCCCCGCCTCCGTTTCCCTGCCTCTGATTCCCCGCCTCTGTTTCCCCATATCTGATTCCCCGCCTCTGATTCCCCGCCTCTGATTCCCCAACTCTGATTCCCCGCCTCTGATTCCCCAGCTCTGATTCCCCGCCTCTGATTCCCCGCGTCTGATTCCCAGCCTCTGATTCCCCATGTCTTATTCCCCGCCTCTGATTCCCCGCCTCTGATTCGCCATCTCTGATTCATCGCCTCTGATTCCCCACCTCTGATTCCCCATATCTGATTCCCACCTATGTTTCCCCGCCTCTGATGCCCCGCCTCTGATTCCATGCCTCTGATTCCCAACCTCTGATTCCCCACCTCTGATTCCCCATATCTGCTTCCCCGCCTCTGTTTCCCCGCCTCTGATTCCCTGCCTCTGTTTCCTCATATCTGATTCCCCGCCTCTGATTCCCCAACACTGATTCCCCTCCTCTGATACCCCAGCTCTGATTCACCACCTCTGATTCCCCACGTCTGATTCCCCGCCTCTGATTCCCCATCTCTGATTCCCTATCTCTGATTCCCCAATTCTGATTCCCCACCTTTGATTCCCTGTCTCTGATTCCCAACCTCTGATTCCCTACCTCTGATTCCCCAGCTCTGATTCCCCGCCTCTGATTCCCCGCGTCTGAATCCCTGCCTCTGATTCCCCGCCTCTGATTCCCCATCTCTGATTCACCACCTCTGATCCCCCGCCTCTGATTCCCCATGTCTGATTCACCGCCTCTGTATCCCCACCTCTGATTCCCCGCCTCTGATTCCCCATATCTGATTCCCCGCCTCTGATTCCCTGACTCTGTTTCCCCGCCTCTGATTCCCCGCCTCTGATTCCCCATAACTCATTCCCCGCCTCTGATTCCCCGCATCTGATTCCCTGCCTCTGAATCCCCACCTCTGATTCCCTGCCTCTGATTCCCAACCTCTGATTCCCCTCCTCTGATTCCCCATATCTGATTCCCCGCCTCCGTTTCCCTGCCTCTGATTGCCCGCCTCTGTTTCCCCATATCTGATTCCCCGCCTCTGATTCCCCAACTCTGATTCCCCGCCTCTGATTCCCCAGCTCTGATTCCCCGCCTCTGATTCCCCGCGTCTGATTCCCAGCCTCTGATTCCCCATGTCTGATTTCCTGCCTCTGATTCCCCGCCTCTGATTCGCCATCTCTGATTCATCCCCTCTGATTCCCCACCTCTGATTCCCCATATCTTATTCCCCACCTATGTTTCCCCGCCTCTGATTCCCCGCCTCTGATTCCCCATCTGTGATTCCCAGACTCTGATTCCCCACCTCTGATTCCCTATCTCTGATTCTGCACATCCGATTCCCTGCCTCTGATTCCCCGCCTCTGATTCCCCACCTCTGATTCCCCACCTCTGATTCCCCATGTCTGATTCCCCGCCTCTGTTTCCCCGCCTCTGATTCCCTGCCTCTGTTTCCTCATATCTGATTCCCCACCTCTGATTCCCCAACACTGATTCCCCGCCTCTGATTCCCCAGCTCTGATTCACCACCTCTGATTCCCCACGTCTGATTCCCCGCTTATGATTCCCGGCCTCTTATTCCCCACCTCTGATTCCCGGCCTCTGATTCCCGGCCTCTGATTCCCGACCTCTCATTCCCGGCCTCTGATTCCCGGCCTCTGATACCCCGGCTCTGATTCCCCGCCTCTGATTCCCTGCCTCTGATTCCCCATCTCTGATTCCGCACATCTGATTCCCTGCCTCTGATTCCCCGCCTCTGATTCCCTGCCTCTGATTCCCTGCCTCTGATTCCCAACCTCTGATTCCCCACCTCTGATTCCCCATATCTGATTCCCCGCCTCTGTTTCCCCGCCTCTGATTCTCCGCCTCTGTTTTCCATATCTGATTCCCCGCCTCTGATTCCCCAACTCTGATTCCCCACCTCTGATCCCCAGCTCTGATTCCCCGCCTCTGATTCCCCGTGTTTGATTCCCTGCCTCTGATTCCCTGCCTCTGATTCCCAACCTCTGATTCCCCACTTCTGATTCCCCATATCTGATTCCCCGCCTCTGTTTCCCCGCCTCTGATTCCCCGCCTCTGTTTCCCAATATCTGATTCCCCGCCTTTGATTCGCCACCTCTGATTCCCCATATGTGATTCCCCGCCTCTGTTTCCCCGCATCTGATTCCCCGCCTCTGATTCCCCATATCTCATTCCCCGCCTCTGATTCCCCATATCTGATTCCCGGACTCTGATTCCCCACCTCTGATTCCCGGCCTCTTTTTCCCGGCATCTGATTCCCGGCATCTGATTCCCGGACTCTGATTCCCGGCCTCTGATTCCCAGCTTTCGATTCTGATTCCCTGCCTCTGATTCCCCATCTCTGATTCCGCACATCTGATTCCCTGCCTCTGATTCCCCACTTCTGATTCCCCATATCTGATTCCCCGCCTCTGTTTCCCCGCCTCTGATTCCCCGCCTCTGTTTCCCCATATCTAATTCCCCGCCTCTGATTCCCCAACTCTGATTCCCCGCACTGATTCCCCAGCTCTGAATCCCCGCCTCAGATTCCCCGCATCTGATTCCCTGCCTCTGAATCCCCACCTCTGATTCCCTGCCTCTGATTCCCATCCTCTGATTCCCCTCCTCTGATTCCCCATATCTGATTCCCCGCCTCCGTTTCCCTGCCTCTGATTCCCCGCCTCTGTTTCCCCATATCTGATTCCCCGCCTCTGATTCCCCAACTCTGATTCCACGCCTCTGATTCCCCAGCTCTGATTCCCCGCCTCTGATTCCCCGCGTCTGATTCCCAGCCTCTGATTCCCCATGTCTTATTTCCCGCCTCTGATTCCCCGCCTCTGATTCGCCATCTCTGATTCATCGCCTCTGATTCCCCACCTCTGATTCCCCATATCTGATTCCCCACCTATGTTTCCCCGCCTCTGATGTCCCGCCTCTGATTCCATGCCTCTGATTCCCAACCTCTGATTCCCCAACCTCTGATTCCCCATATCAGATTCCCCGCCTCTGTTTCCCCGCCTCTGATTCCCTGCCTCTGTTTCCTCATATCTGATTCCCCGCCTCTGATTCCCCAACACTGATTCCCCGCCTCTGATTCCCCAGCTCTGATTCACCACCTCTGATTCCCCGCGTCTGATTCCCCGCCTCTGATTCCCCATCTCTGATTCCCTATCTCTGATTCCCCAATTCTGATTCCCCGCCTTTGATTCCCTGCCTCTGATTCCCAACCTCTGATTCCCCACCTCTGATTCCCCATATCTGATTCCCCGCCTCTGTTTCCCCGCCTCTTATTCCCCGCCTCTGTTTCCACATATCTGATTCCCGGCCACTCATTCCCCAGCTCTGATTCCCCGCCTCTGATTCCCCATATCTGATTCCCCGCCGCTGATTCCCCAACTCTGATAGCCCGCCTCTGATTCCCCAGCTCTGATTCCCCGCCTCTTATTCCCCGCGTCTGAATCCCTGCCTCTGATTCACCGCCTCTGATTCCCCATCTCTGATTCACCACCTCTGATCCCCCGCCTCTCATTCCCCATGTCTGATTCACTGCCTCTGTTTCCCCATCTCTGATTCCCCGCCTCTGATTCCCCATATCTGATTCCCCGCCTCTGATTCGCCAACTCTGATTCCCCGCCTGTGATTCGCCAGCTATGATTCCCCGCCTCTGATTCCCCACGTCTGATTCCCTGCCTGTGATTCCCTGCCTCTTATTCCCCGCCTCTGATTCCCCGCATCTGATTCCCTGCCTCTGAATCCCCACCTCTGATTCCCTGCCTCTGATTCCCAACCTCTGATTCCCCTCCTCTGATTCCCCATATCTGATTCCCCGCCTCCATTTCCCTGCCTCTGATTCCCCGCCTCTGTTACCCCATATCTGATTCCCCGCCTCTGATTCCCCAACTCTGATTCTGCACATCTGATTCCCTGCCTCTTATTCCCCACCTCTAATTCCCGGCCTCTGATTCCCGTCCTCTGATTCCCCACCTCTGATTCTCCATATCTGATTCCCCGCCTCTGTTTCCCCGCCTCTGATTCCCCGCCTCTGTTTCCCCATATCTGATTCCCCGCCTCTGATTCCCCGCGTCTGATTCCCCGCCTCTGATTCCCCATCTCTGATTCCCTATCTCTGATTCCCCAATTCTGATTCCCCGCCTTTGATTCCCTGCCTCTGATTCCCAACCTCTGATTCCCCACCTCTGATTCCCCATATCTGATTCCCCGCCTCTGTTTCCCCGCCTCTTATTCCCCGCCTCTGTTTCCCCATATCTGATTCCCGGCCTCTCATTCCCCAGCTCTGATTCCCCTCCTCTGATTCCCCATATCTGATTCTCCGCCGCTGATTCCCAAACTCTGATTCCCCAGCTCTGATTCCCCACCTCTGATTCCCCGCGTCTGAATCCCTGCCTCTGATTCCCCGCCTCTGATTCCCCATCTCTGATTCACCACCTCTGATCCCCCGCCTCTGATTCCCCATGTCTGATTCACCGCCTCTGTTTCCCCACCTCTGATTCCCCGCCTCTGATTCCCCATATCTGATTCCCCGCCTCTGATTCCCCAACTCTGATTCCCCGCCTGTGATTCGCCAGCTATGATTCCCCGCCTCTGATTCCCCACGCCTGATTCCCTGCCTGTGATTCCCTGCCTCTTATTCCCCGCCTCTGATTCCCCGCATCTGATTCCCAACCTCTAATTCCCCTCCTCTGATTCCCCATATCTGATTCCCCGCCTCCATTTCCCTGCCTCTGATTCCCCGCCTCTGTTACCCCATATCTGATTCCCCGCCTCTGATTCCCCAACTCTGATTCTGCACATCTGATTCCCTGCCTCTTATTCCCCACCTCAAATTCCCGGCCTCTGATTCCTAGCCTCTGATTCCCCACCTCTGATTCTCCATATCTGATTCGCCGCCTCTGTTTCCCCGCCTCTGATTCCCCGCCTCTGTTTCCCCATATCTGATTCCCCGCCTCTGATTCCCCAACTCTGATTCCCCGCCTCTGATTCCCCAGGTCTGATTCCCCGCCTCTGATTCCACGTGTTTGATTACCTGCCTCTGATTCCCCGCCTCTGCTTCCCCATCTCTGATTCACCGCCTTTGATTCGCCACCACTGATTCCCCATATGTGATTCCCCGCCTCTGTTTCCCCGCCTCTGATTCCCCGCCTCTGATTCCCCATATCTCATTCCCCGCCTCTGATTCCCCGCATCTGATTCCCTGCCTCTGAATCCCCACCTCTGATTCCCTGCCTCTGATTCCCCACCTCTGATTCCCGGCCTCTGATTCCCGGCCTCTGATTCCCGACCTCTCATTCCCGGCCTCTGATTCCCGGCCTCTGATTCCCCGCCTCTGATTCCCCGACTCTGATTCCCTGCCTCTGATTCCCCATCTCTGATTCTGCACATCTGATTCCCTGCCTCTTATTCCCCACCTCTGATTCCCGGCCTCTGATTCCCGGCCTCTGATTCCCGGCCTCTCATTCCCGGCCTCTCATTCCCGGCCTCTCATTCCCGGCCTCTGATTCCCCGCCTCTGATTCCCCGCCTCTGTTTCCCTGCCTCTGATTCCCCTTCTCTGATTCCGCACATCTGATTCCCTGCCTCTGATTCCCTGCCTCTGATTCCCGGCCTCTGATTCCCGGCCTCTGATTCCCGGCCTCTCATTCCCGGCCTCTCATTCCCGGCCTCTCATTCCCGGCCTCTCATTCCCGGCCTCTGATTCCCCGCCTCTGATTCCCTGCCTCTGATTCCCTGCCTCTGATTCCCTGCCTCTGATTCCCAACCTCTGATTCCCCGCTTCTGATTCTGATTCCCTGCCTCTGATACCCCATCTCTGATTCCGCACATCTGATTCCCTGCCTCTGATTCCCCACTTCTGATTCCCCATATCTGATTCCCCGCCTCTGTTTCCCCGCCTCTGATTCCCCGCCTCTGTTTCCCCATATCTAATTCCCCGCCTCTGATTCCCCAACTCTGATTCCCCGCACTGATTCCCCAGCTCTGAATCCCCACCTCAGATTCCCCGCATCTGATTCCCTGCCTCTGAATCCCCACCTCTGATTCCCTGCCTCTGATTCCCAACCTCTGATTCCCCTCCTCTGATTCCCCATATCTGATTCCCCGCCTCCGTTTCCCTGCCTCTGATTCCCCGCCTCTGTTTCCCCATATCTGATTCCCCGCCTCTGATTCCCCAACTCTGATTCCCAGCCTCTGATTCCCCAGCTCTGATTCCCCGCCTCTGATTCCCCGCGTCTGATTCCCAGCCTCTGATTCCCCATGTCTTATTCCCCACCTCTGATTCGCCATCTCTGATTCATCGCCTCTGATTCCCCACCTCTGATTCCCCATATCTGATTCCCCACCTATGTTTCCCCGCCTCTGATGTCCCGCCTCTGATTCCATGCCTCTGATTCCCAACCTCTGATTCCCCGCCTCTGTTTCCCCGCCTCTGATTCCCTGCCTCTGTTTCCTCATATCTGATTCCCCGCCTCTGATTCCCCAACACTGATTCCCCGCCTCTGATTCCCCAGGTCTGATTCACCACCTCTGATTCCCCGCGTCTGATTCCCCGCCTCTGATTCCCCATCTCTGATTCCCTATCTCTGATTCCCCAATTCTGATTCCCCGCCTTTGATTCCCTGCCTCTGATTCCCAACCTCTGATTCTCCACCTCTAATTCCCCATATCTGATTCCCCGCCTCTGTTTCCCCGCCTCTTATTCCCCGCCTCTGTTTCCCCATATCTGATTCCCGGCCTCTCATTCCCCAGCTCCGATTCCCCGCCTCTGATTCCCCATATCTGATTCCCCGCCGCTGATTCCCCAACTCTGATAGCCCGCCTCTGATTCCCCAGCTCTGATTCCCCGCCTCTGATTCCCCGCGTCTGAATCCCTGCCTCTGATTCCCCGCCTCTGATTCCCCATCTCTGATTCACCACCTCTGATCCCCCGCCTCTGATTCCCCATGTCTGATTCACCGCCTCTGTTTCCCCACCTCTGATTCCCCGCCTCTGATTCCCCAGCTCTGATTCCCCGCATCTGATTCCCTGCCTCAGAATCCCCACCGCTATTCCCTGCCTCTGATTCCCAACCTCTGATTCCCCTCCTCTGATTCCCCATATCAAATTCCCCGCCTCCATTTCCCTGCCTCTGATTCCCCACCTCTGTTACCCCATATCTGATTCCCCGCCTCTGATTCCCCAACTCTGATTCTGCACATCTGATTCCCTGCCTCTTATTCCCCACCTCTAATTCCCGGCCTCTGATTCCCGGCCTCTGATTCCCCACCTCTGATTCTCCATATCTGATTCCCCGCCTCTGTTTCCCCGCCTCTGATTCCCCACCTCTGTTTCCCCATATCTGATTCCCCGCATCTGATTCCCCACGTCTGATTCCCTGCCTGTGATTCCCTGCCTCTTATTCCCCGCCTCTGATTCCCCGCATCTGATTCCCTGCCTCTGAATCCCCACCTTGATTCCCTGCCTCTGATTCCCAACCTCTGATTCCCCTCCTCTGATTCCCCATATCTGATTCCCCACCTCCATTTCCCTGCCTCTGATTCCCCGCCTCTGTTACCCAATATCTGATTCCCCGCCTCTGATTCCCCAACTCTGTTTCTGCACATCTGATTCCCTGCCTCTTATTCCCCACCTCTAATTCCCGGCCTCTGATTCCCGGCCTCTGATACCCTACCTCTGATTCTCCATATCTGATTCCCCGCCTCTGTTTCCCCGCCTCTGATTCCCCGCCTCTGTTTCCCCATATCTGATTCCCCGCCTCTGATTCCCCAACTCTGATTCCCCGCCTCTGATTCCCCAGGTCTGATTCCCCGCCTCTGATTCCACGTGTTTGATTACCTGCCTCTGATTCCCCGCCTCTGCTTCCCCATCTCTGATTCACCGCCTTTGATTCGCCACCTCTGATTCCCCATATGTGATTCCCCTCCTCTGTTTCCCCGCCTCTGATTCCCCGCCTCTGATTCCCCATATCTCATTCCCCGCCTCTGATTCCCCGCATCTGATTCCCTGCCTCTGAATCCCCACCTCTGATTCCCTGCCTCTGATTCCCAACCTCTGATTCCCCTCCTCTGATTCCCCATATCTGATTCCCCGCCTCCGTTTCCCTGCCTCTGATTAACCGCCTCTGTTTCCCCATATCTGATTCCCCGCCTCTGATTCCCCAACTCTGATTCCCCGCCTCTGATTCCCCAGCTCTGATTCCCCGCCTCTGATTCCCCGCGTCTGATTCCCAGCCTCTGATTCCCCATGTCTGATTTCCTGCCTCTGATTCCCCGCCTCTGATTCGCCATCTCTGATTCATCGCCTCTGATTCCCCACCTCTGATTCCCCATATCTTATTCCCCACCTATGTTTCCCCGCCTCTCATTCCCCGCCTCTGATTCCCCATCTCTGTTTCCCGGACTCTGATTCCCCACCTCTGATTCCCTATCTCTGATTCCACACATCCGATTCCCTGCCTCTGATTCCCCGCCTCTGATGCCCCGCCTCTGATTCCCAATCTCTGATTCCCCTCCTCTGATTCCCCATATCTGATTCCCCGCCTCCGTTTCCCTGCCTCTGATTCCCCGCCTCTGTTTCCCCATATCTGATTCCCTGCCTCTGATTCCCCAACTCTGATTCCCCGCCTCTGATTCCCCAGCTCTGATTCCCCGCCTCTGATTCCCCGCGTCTGATTCCCAGCCTCTGATTCCCCATGTCTTATTCCCCGCCTCTGATTCGCCATCTCTGATTCATCGCCTCTGATTCCCCACCTCTGATTCCCCATATCTGATTCCCACCTATGTTTCCCCGCCTCTGATGCCCCGCCTCTGATTCCATGCCTCTGATTCCCAACCTCTGATTCCCCACCTCTGATTCCCCATATCTGATTGCCCGCCTCTGTTTCCCCTCCTCTGATTCCCTGCCTCTGTTTCCTCATATCTGATTCCCCGCCTCTGATTCCCCAAAACTGATTCCCCTCCTCTAATTCCCCAGCTCTGATTCACCACCTCTGATTCCCCGCGTCTGATTCCCCGCCTCTGATTCCCCATCTCTGATTCCCTATCTCTGATTCCCCAATTCTGATTCCCCGCCTTTGATTCCCTGCCTCTGATTCCCAACCTCTGATTCCCCACCTCTGATTCCCCATATCTGATTCCCCGCCTCTGTTTCCCCGCCTCTTATTCCCCGCCTCTGTTTCCCCATATCTGATTCCCGGCCTCTCATTCCCCAGCTCTGATTCCCCTCCTCTGATTCCCCATATCTGATTCCCCGCCGCTGATTCCCAAACTCTGATTCCCCAGCTCTGATTCCCCACCTCTGATTCCCCGCGTCTGAATCCCTGCCTCTGATTCCCCGCCTCTGATTCCCCATCTCTGATTCACCACCTCTGATCCCCCGCCTCTGATTCCCCATGTCTGATTCACCGCCTCTGTTTCCCCACCTCTGATTCCCCGCCTCTGATTCCCCATATCTGATTCCCCGCCTCTTATTCCCCAACACTGATTCCCCGCCTGTGATTCGCCAGCTATGATTCCCCGCCTCTGATTCCCCACGTCTGATTCCCTGCCTGTGATTCCCTGCCTCTTATTCCCCGCCTCTGATTCCCCGCATCTGATTCCCAACCTCTAATTCCCCTCCTCTGATTCCCCATATCTGATTCCCCGCCTCCATTTCCCTGCCTCTGATTCCCCGCCTCTGTTACCCCATATCTGATTCCCCGCCTCTGATTCCCCAACTCTGATTCTGCACATCTGATTCCCTGCCTCTTATTCCCCACCTCAAATTCCCGGCCTCTGATTCCCAGCCTCTGATTCCCCACCTCTGATTCTCCATATCTGATTCGCCGCCTCTGTTTCCCCGCCTCTGATTCCCCGCCTCTGTTTCCCCATATCTGATTCCCCGCCTCTGATTCCCCAACTCTGATTCCCCGCCTCTGATTCCCCAGGTCTGATTCCCCGCCTCTGATTCCACGTGTTTGATTACCTGCCTCTGATTCCCCGCCTCTGCTTCCCCATCTCTGATTCACCGCCTTTGATTCGCCACCATTGATTCCCCATATGTGATTCCCCGCCTCTGTTTCCCCGCCTCTGATTCCCCGCCTCTGATTCCCCATATCTCATTCCCCGCCTCTGATTCCCCGCATCTGATTCCCTGCCTCTGAATCCCCACCTCTGATTCCCTGCCTCTGATTCCCCACCTCTGATTCCCGGCCTCTGATTCCCGGCCTCTGATTCCCGACCTCTCATTCCCGGCCTCTGATTCCCGGCCTCTGATTCCCCGCCTCTGATTCCCCGACTCTGATTCCCTGCCTCTGATTCCCCATCTCTGATTCTGCACATCTGATTCCCTGCCTCTTATTCCCCACCTCTGATTCCCGGCCTCTGATTCCCGGCCTCTGATTCCCGGCCTCTCATTCCCGGCCTCTCATTCCCGGCCTCTCATTCCCGGCCTCTGATTCCCCGCCTCTGATTCCCCGCCTCTGTTTCCCTGCCTCTGATTCCCCTTCTCTGATTCCGCACATCTGATTCCCTGCCTCTGATTCCCTGCCTCTGATTCCCGGCCTCTGATTCCCGGCCTCTGATTCCCGGCCTCTCATTCCCGGCCTCTCATTCCCGGCCTCTCATTCCCGGCCTCTCATTCCCGGCCTCTGATTCCCCGCCTCTGATTCCCTGCCTCTGATTCCCTGCCTCTGATTCCCTGCCTCTGATTCCCAACCTCTGATTCCCCGCTTCTGATTCTGATTCCCTGCCTCTGATACCCCATCTCTGATTCCGCACATCTGATTCCCTGCCTCTGATTCCCCACTTCTGATTCCCCATATCTGATTCCCCGCCTCTGTTTCCCCGCCTCTGATTCCCCGCCTCTGTTTCCCCATATCTAATTCCCCGCCTCTGATTCCCCAACTCTGATTCCCCGCACTGATTCCCCAGCTCTGAATCCCCACCTCAGATTCCCCGCATCTGATTCCCTGCCTCTGAATCCCCACCTCTGATTCCCTGCCTCTGATTCCCAACCTCTGATTCCCCTCCTCTGATTCCCCATATCTGATTCCCCGCCTCCGTTTCCCTGCCTCTGATTCCCCGCCTCTGTTTCCCCATATCTGATTCCCCGCCTCTGATTCCCCAACTCTGATTCCCAGCCTCTGATTCCCCAGCTCTGATTCCCCGCCTCTGATTCCCCGCGTCTGATTCCCAGCCTCTGATTCCCCATGTCTTATTCCCCACCTCTGATTCGCCATCTCTGATTCATCGCCTCTGATTCCCCACCTCTGATTCCCCATATCTGATTCCCCACCTATGTTTCCCCGCCTCTGATGTCCCGCCTCTGATTCCATGCCTCTGATTCCCAACCTCTGATTCCCCGCCTCTGTTTCCCCGCCTCTGATTCCCTGCCTCTGTTTCCTCATATCTGATTCCCCGCCTCTGATTCCCCAACACTGATTCCCCGCCTCTGATTCCCCAGGTCTGATTCACCACCTCTGATTCCCCGCGTCTGATTCCCCGCCTCTGATTCCCCATCTCTGATTCCCTATCTCTGATTCCCCAATTCTGATTCCCCGCCTTTGATTCCCTGCCTCTGATTCCCAACCTCTGATTCCCCTCCTCTGATTCCCCATATCTGATTCCTCGCCTCCGTTTCCCTGCCTCTGATTAACCGCCTCTGTTTCCCCATATCTGATTCCGCGCCTCTGATTCCCCAACTCTGATTCCCCGCCTCTGATTCCCCAGCTCTGATTCCCCGCCTCTGTTTCCCCGCGTCTGATTCCCAGCCTCTGATTCCCCATGTCTGATTTCCTGCCTCTGATTCCCCGCCTCTGATTCGCCATCTCTGATTCATCGCCTCTGATTCCCCACCTCTGATTCCCCATATCTTATTCCCCACCTATGTTTCCCCGCCTCTGATTCCCCGCCTCTGATTCCCCATCTCTGATTCCCGGACTCTGATTCCCCACCTCTGATTCCCTATCTCTGATTCCGCACATCCGATTCCCTGCCTCTGATTCCCCGCCTCTGATGCCACGCCTCTGATTCCCAACCTCTGATTCCCCTCCTCTGATTCCCCATATCTGATTCCCCGCCTCCGTTTCCCTGCCTCTGATTCCCCGCCTCTGTTTCCCCATATCTGATTCCCCGCCTCTGATTCCCCAACTCTGATTCCCCGCCTCTGATTCCCCAGCTCTGATTCCCCGCCTCTGATTCCCCGCGTCTGATTCCCAGCCTCTGATTCCCCATGTCTTATTCCCCGCCTCTGATTCCCCGCCTCTGATTCGCCATCTCTGATTCATCGCCTCTGATTCCCCACCTCTGATTCCCCATATCTGATTCCCACCTATGTTTCCCCGCCTCTGATGCCCCGCCTCTGATTCCATGCCTCTGATTCCCAACCTCTGATTCCCCACCTCTGATTCCCCATATCTGATTCCCCGCCTCTGTTTCCCCGCCTCTGATTCCCTGCCTCTGTTTCCTCATATCTGATTCCCCGCCTCTGATTCCCCAACACTGATTCCCCTCCTCTGATACCCCAGCTCTGATTCACCACCTCTGATTCCCCACGTCTGATTCCCCGCCTCTGATTCCCCATCTCTGATTCCCTATCTCTGATTCCCCAATTCTGATTCCCCACCTTTGATTCCCTGTCTCTGATTCCCAACCTCTGATTCCCTACCTCTGATTCCCCAGCTCTGATTCCCCGCCTCTGATTCCCCGCGTCTGAATCCCTGCCTCTGATTCCCCGCCTCTGATTCCCCATCTCTGATTCACCACCTCTGATCCCCCGCCTCTGATTCCCCATGTCTGATTCACCGCCTCTGTTTCCCCACCTCTGATTCCCCGCCTCTGATTCCCCATATCTGATTCCCCGCCTCTGATTCCCTGACTCTGTTTCCCCGCCTCTGATTCCCCGCCTCTGATTCCCCATAACTCATTCCCCGCCTCTGATTCCCCGCATCTGATTCCCTGCCTCTGAATCCCCACCTCTGATTCCCTGCCTCTGATTCCCAACCTCTGATTCCCCTCCTCTGATTCCCCATATCTGATTCCCCGCCTCCGTTTCCCTGCTTCTGATTGCCCGCCTCTGTTTCCCCATATCTGATTCCCCGCCTCTGATTCCCCAACTCTGATTCCCCGCCTCTGATTCCCCAGCTCTGATTCCCCGCCTCTGATTCCCCGCGTCTGATTCCCAGCCTCTGATTTCCCATGTCTGATTTCCTGCCTCTGATTCCCCGCCTCTGATTCGCCATCTCTGATTCATCCCCTCTGATTCCCCACCTCTGATTCCCCATATCTTATTCCCCACCTATGTTTCCCCGCCTCTGATTCCCCGCCTCTGATTCCCCATCTGTGATTCCCAGACTCTGATTCCCCACCTCTGATTCCCTATCTCTGATTCTGCACATCCGATTCCCTGCCTCTGATTCCCCGCCTCTGATTCCCCACCTCTGATTCCCCACCTCTGATTCCCCATGTCTGATTCCCCGCCTCTGTTTCCCCGCCTCTGATTCCCTGCCTCTGTTTCCTCATATCTGATTCCCCACCTCTGATTCCCCAACACTGATTCCCCGCCTCTGATTCCCCAGCTCTGATTCACCACCTCTGATTCCCCACGTCTGATTCCCCGCTTATGATTCCCGGCCTCTTATTCCCCACCTCTGATTCCCGGCCTCTGATTCCCGGCCTCTGATTCCCGACCTCTCATTCCCGGCCTCTGATTCCCGGCCTCTGATACCCCGGCTCTGATTCCCCGCCTCTGATTCCCTGCCTCTGATTCCCCATCTCTGATTCCGCACATCTGATTCCCTGCCTCTGATTCCCCGCCTCTGATTCCCTGCCTCTGATTCCCTGCCTCTGATTCCCAACCTCTGATTCCCCACCTCTGATTCCCCATATCTGATTCCCCGCCTCTGTTTCCCCGCCTCTGATTCTCCGCCTCTGTTTTCCATATCTGATTCCCCGCCTCTGATTCCCCAACTCTGATTCCCCACCTCTGATCCCCAGCTCTGTTTCCCCGCCTCTGATTCCCCGTGTTTGATTCCCTGCCTCTGATTCCCTGCCTCTGATTCCCAACCTCTGATTCCCCACTTCTGATTCCCCATATCTGATTCCCCGCCTCTGTTTCCCAATATCTGATTCCCCGCCTTTGATTCGCCACCTCTGATTCCCCATATGTGATTCCCCGCCTCTGTTTCCCCGCATCTGATTCCCCGCCTCTGATTCCCCATATCTCATTCCCCGCCTCTGATTCCCCATATCTGATTCCCGGACTCTGATTCCCCACCTCTGATTCCCGGCCTCTTTTTCCCGGCATCTGATTCCCGGCATCTGATTCCCGGACTCTGATTCCCGGCCTCTGATTCCCAGCTTTCGATTCTGATTCCCTGCCTCTGATTCCCCATCTCTGATTCCGCACATCTGATTCCCTGCCTCTGATTCCCCACTTCTGATTCCCCATATCTGATTCCCCGCCTCTGTTTCCCCGCCTCTGATTCCCCGCCTCTGTTTCCCCATATCTGATTCCCCGCCTCTGATTCCCCAACTCTGATTCCACGCCTCTGATTCCCCAGCTCTGATTCCCCGCCTCTGATTCCCCGCGTCTGATTCCCAGCCTCTGATTCCCCATGTCTTATTTCCCGCCTCTGATTCCCCGCCTCTGATTCGCCATCTCTGATTCATCGCCTCTGATTCCCCACCTCTGATTCCCCATATCTGATTCCCCACCTATGTTTCCCCGCCTCTGATGCCCCGCCTCTGATTCCATGCCTCTGATTCCCAACCTCTGATTCCCCAACCTCTGATTCCCCATATCAGATTCCCCGCCTCTGTTTCCCCGCCTCTGATTCCCTGCCTCTGTTTCCTCATATCTGATTCCCCGCCTCTGATTCCCCAACACTGATTCCCCGCCTCTGATTCCCCAGCTCTGATTCACCACCTCTGATTCCCCGCGTCTGATTCCCCGCCTCTGATTCCCCATCTCTGATTCCCTATCTCTGATTCCCCAATTCTGATTCCCCGCCTTTGATTCCCTGCCTCTGATTCCCAACCTCTGATTCCCCACCTCTGATTCCCCATATCTGATTCCCCGCCTCCGTTTCCCTGCCTCTGATTAACCGCCTCTGTTTCCCCATATCTGATTCCGCGCCTCTGATTCCCCAACTCTGATTCCCCGCCTCTGATTCCCCAGCTCTGATTCCCCGCCTCTGTTTCCCCGCGTCTGATTCCCAGCCTCTGATTCCCCATGTCTGATTTCCTGCCTCTGATTCCCCGCCTCTGATTCGCCATCTCTGATTCATCGCCTCTGATTCCCCACCTCTGATTCCCCATATCTTATTCCCCACCTATGTTTCCCCGCCTCTGATTCCCCGCCTCTGATTCCCCATCTCTGATTCCCGGACTCTGATTCCCCACCTCTGATTCCCTATCTCTGATTCCGCACATCCGATTCCCTGCCTCTGATTCCCCGCCTCTGATGCCCCGCCTCTGATTCCCAACCTCTGATTCCCCTCCTCTGATTCCCCATATCTGATTCCCCGCCTCCGTTTCCCTGCCTCTGATTCCCCGCCTCTGTTTCCCCATATCTGATTCCCCGCCTCTGATTCCCCAACTCTGATTCCCCGCCTCTGATTCCCCAGCTCTGATTCCCCGCCTCTGATTCCCCGCGTCTGATTCCCAGCCTCTGATTCCCCATGTCTTATTCCCCGCCTCTGATTCCCCGCCTCTGATTCGCCATCTCTGATTCATCGCCTCTGATTCCCCACCTCTGATTCCCCATATCTGATTCCCACCTATGTTTCCCCGCCTCTGATGCCCCGCCTCTGATTCCATGCCTCTGATTCCCAACCTCTGATTCCCCACCTCTGATTCCCCATATCTGATTCCCCGCCTCTGTTTCCCCGCCTCTGATTCCCTGCCTCTGTTTCCTCATATCTGATTCCCCGCCTCTGATTCCCCAACACTGATTCCCCTCCTCTGATACCCCAGCTCTGATTCACCACCTCTGATTCCCCACGTCTGATTCCCCGCCTCTGATTCCCCATCTCTGATTCCCTATCTCTGATTCCCCAATTCTGATTCCCCACCTTTGATTCCCTGTCTCTGATTCCCAACCTCTGATTCCCTACCTCTGATTCCCCAGCTCTGATTCCCCGCCTCTGATTCCCCGCGTCTGAATCCCTGCCTCTGATTCCCCGCCTCTGATTCCCCATCTCTGATTCACCACCTCTGATCCCCCGCCTCTGATTCCCCATGTCTGATTCACCGCCTCTGTTTCCCCACCTCTGATTCCCCGCCTCTGATTCCCCATATCTGATTCCCCGCCTCTGATTCCCTGACTCTGTTTCCCCGCCTCTGATTCCCCGCCTCTGATTCCCCATAACTCATTCCCCGCCTCTGATTCCCCGCATCTGATTCCCTGCCTCTGAATCCCCACCTCTGATTCCCTGCCTCTGATTCCCAACCTCTGATTCCCCTCCTCTGATTCCCCATATCTTATTCCCCGCCTCCGTTTCCCTGCCTCTGATTGCCCGCCTCTGTTTCCCCATATCTGATTCCCTGCCTCTGATTCCCCAACTCTGATTCCCCGCCTCTGATTCCCCAGCTCTAATTCCCCGCCTCTGATTCCCCGCGTCTGATTCCCAGCCTCTGATTCCCCATGTCTGATTTCCTGCCTCTGATTCCCCGCCTCTGATTCGCCATCTCTGATTCATCCCCTCTGATTCCCCACCTCTGATTCCCCATATCTTATTCCCCACCTATGTTTCCCCGCCTCTGATTCCCCGCCTCTGATTCCCCATCTGTGATTCCCAGACTCTGATTCCCCACCTCTGATTCCCTATCTCTGATTCTGCACATCCGATTCCCTGCCTCTGATTCCCCGCCTCTGATTCCCCACCTCTGATTCCCCACCTCTGATTCCCCATGTCTGATTCCCCGCCTCTGTTTCCCCGCCTCTGATTCCCTGCCTCTGTTTCCTCATATCTGATTCCCCACCTCTGATTCCCCAACACTGATTCCCCGCCTCTGATTCCCCAGCTCTGATTCACCACCTCTGATTCCCCACGTCTGATTCCCCGCTTATGATTCCCGGCCTCTTATTCCCCACCTCTGATTCCCGGCCTCTGATTCCCGGCCTCTGATTCCCGACCTCTCATTCCCGGCCTCTGATTCCCGGCCTCTGATACCCCGGCTCTGATTCCCCGCCTCTGATTCCCTGCCTCTGATTCCCCATCTCTGATTCCGCACATCTGATTCCCTGCCTCTGATTCCCCGCCTCTGATTCCCTGCCTCTGATTCCCTGCCTCTGATTCCCAACCTCTGATTCCCCACCTCTGATTCCCCATATCTGATTCCCCGCCTCTGTTTCCCCGCCTCTGATTCTCCGCCTCTGTTTTCCATATCTGATTCCCCGCCTCTGATTCCCCAACTCTGATTCCCCACCTCTGATCCCCAGCTCTGATTCCCCGCCTCTGATTCCCCGTGTTTGATTCCCTGCCTCTGATTCCCTGCCTCTGATTCCCAACCTCTGATTCCCCACTTCTGATTCCCCATATCTGATTCCCCGCCTCTGTTTCCCCGCCTCTGATTCCCCGCCTCTGTTTCCCAATATCTGATTCCCCGCCTTTGATTCGCCACCTCTGATTCCCCATATGTGATTCCCCGCCTCTGTTTCCCCGCATCTGATTCCCCGCCTCTGATTCCCCATATCTCATTCCCCGCCTCTGATTCCCCATATCTGATTCCCGGACTCTGATTCCCCACCTCTGATTCCCGGCCTCTTTTTCCCGGCATCTGATTCCCGGCATCTGATTCCCGGACTCTGATTCCCGGCCTCTGATTCCCAGCTTTCGATTCTGATTCCCTGCCTCTGATTCCCCATCTCTGATTCCGCACATCTGATTCCCTGCCTCTGATTCCCCACTTCTGATTCCCCATATCTGATTCCCCGCCTCTGTTTCCCCGCCTCTGATTCCCCGCCTCTGTTTCCCCATATCTAATTCCCCGCCTCTGATTCCCCAACTCTGATTCCCCGCACTGATTCCCCAGCTCTGAATCCCCGCCTCAGATTCCCCGCATCTGATTCCCTGCCTCTGAATCCCCACCTCTGATTCCCTGCCTCTGATTCCCAACCTCTGATTCCCCTCCTCTGATTCCCCATATCTGATTCCCCGCCTCCGTTTCCCTGCCTCTGATTCCCCGCCTCTGTTTCCCCATATCTGATTCCCCGCCTCTGATTCCCCAACTCTGATTCCACGCCTCTGATTCCCCAGCTCTGATTCCCCGCCTCTGATTCCCCGCGTCTGATTCCCAGCCTCTGATTCCCCATGTCTTATTTCCCGCCTCTGATTCCCCGCCTCTGATTCGCCATCTCTGATTCATCGCCTCTGATTCCCCACCTCTGATTCCCCATATCTGATTCCCCACCTATGTTTCCCCGCCTCTGATGCCCCGCCTCTGATTCCATGCCTCTGATTCCCAACCTCTGATTCCCCAACCTCTGATTCCCCATATCAGATTCCCCGCCTCTGTTTCCCCGCCTCTGATTCCCTGCCTCTGTTTCCTCATATCTGATTCCCCGCCTCTGATTCCCCAACACTGATTCCCCGCCTCTGATTCCCCAGCTCTGATTCACCACCTCTGATTCCCCGCGTCTGATTCCCCGCCTCTGATTCCCCATCTCTGATTCCCTATCTCTGATTCCCCAATTCTGATTCCCCGCCTTTGATTCCCTGCCTCTGATTCCCAACCTCTGATTCCCCACCTCTGATTCCCCATATCTGATTCCCCGCCTCTGTTTCCCCGCCTCTTATTCCCCGCCTCTGTTTCCACATATCTGATTCCCGGCCACTCATTCCCCAGCTCTGATTCCCCGCCTCTGATTCCCCATATCTGATTCCCCGCCGCTGATTCCCCAACTCTGATAGCCCGCCTCTGATTCCCCAGCTCTGATTCCCCGCCTCTTATTCCCCGCGTCTGAATCCCTGCCTCTGATTCACCGCCTCTGATTCCCCATCTCTGATTCACCACCTCTGATCCCCCGCCTCTCATTCCCCATGTCTGATTCACTGCCTCTGTTTCCCCATCTCTGATTCCCCGCCTCTGATTCCCCATATCTGATTCCCCGCCTCTGATTCGCCAACTCTGATTCCCCACCTGTGATTCGCCAGCTATGATTCCCCGCCTCTGATTCCCCACGTCTGATTCCCTGCCTGTGATTCCCTGCCTCTTATTCCCCGCCTCTGATTCCCCGCATCTGATTCCCTGCCTCTGAATCCCCACCTCTGATTCCCTGCCTCTGATTCCCAACCTCTGATTCCCCTCCTCTGATTCCCCATATCTGATTCCCCGCCTCCATTTCCCTGCCTCTGATTCCCCGCCTCTGTTACCCCATATCTGATTCCCCGCCTCTGATTCCCCAACTCTGATTCTGCACATCTGATTCCCTGCCTCTTATTCCCCACCTCTAATTCCCGGCCTCTGATTCCCGTCCTCTGATTCCCCACCTCTGATTCTCCATATCTGATTCCCCGCCTCTGTTTCCCCGCCTCTGATTCCCCGCCTCTGTTTCCCCATATCTGATTCCCCGCCTCTGATTCCCCGCGTCTGATTCCCCGCCTCTGATTCCCCATCTCTGATTCCCTATCTCTGATTCCCCATTTCTGATTCCCCGCCTTTGATTCCCTGCCTCTGATTCCCAACCTCTGATTCCCCACCTCTGATTCCCCATATCTGATTCCCCGCCTCTGTTTCCCCGCCTCTTATTCCCCGCCTCTGTTTCCCCATATCTGATTCCCGGCCTCTCATTCCCCAGCTCTGATTCCCCTCCTCTGATTCCCCATATCTGATTCCCCGCCGCTGATTCCCAAACTCTGATTCCCCAGCTCTGATTCCCCACCTCTGATTCCCCGCGTCTGAATCCCTGCCTCTGATTCCCCGCCTCTGATTCCCCATCTCTGATTCACCACCTCTGATCCCCCGCCTCTGATTCCCCATGTCTGATTCACCGCCTCTGTTTCCCCACCTCTGATTCCCCGCCTCTGATTCCCCATATCTGATTCCCCGCCTCTGATTCCCCAACTCTGATTCCCCGCCTGTGATTCGCCAGCTATGATTCCCCGCCTCTGATTCCCCACGTCTGATTCCCTGCCTGTGATTCCCTGCCTCTTATTCCCCGCCTCTGATTCCCCGCATCTGATTCCCAACCTCTAATTCCCCTCCTCTGATTCCCCATATCTGATTCCCCGCCTCCATTTCCCTGCCTCTGATTCCCCGCCTCTGTTACCCCATATCTGATTCCCCGCCTCTGATTCCCCAACTCTGATTCTGCACATCTGATTCCCTGCCTCTTATTCCCCACCTCAAATTCCCGGCCTCTGATTCCTAGCCTCTGATTCCCCACCTCTGATTCTCCATATCTGATTCGCCGCCTCTGTTTCCCCGCCTCTGATTCCCCGCCTCTGTTTCCCCATATCTGATTCCCCGCCTCTGATTCCCCAACTCTGATTCCCCGCCTCTGATTCCCCAGGTCTGATTCCCCGCCTCTGATTCCACGTGTTTGATTACCTGCCTCTGATTCCCCGCCTCTGCTTCCCCATCTCTGATTCACCGCCTTTGATTCGCCACCACTGATTCCCCATATGTGATTCCCCGCCTCTGTTTCCCCGCCTCTGATTCCCCGCCTCTGATTCCCCATATCTCATTCCCCGCCTCTGATTCCCCGCATCTGATTCCCTGCCTCTGAATCCCCACCTCTGATTCCCTGCCTCTGATTCCCCGCCTCTGATTCCCTGCCTCTGATTCCCCATCTCTGATTCCGCACATCTGATTCCCTGCCTCTGATTCCCCGCCTCTGATTCCCTGCCTCTGATTCCCTGCCTCTGATTCCCAACCTCTGATTCCCCACCTCTGATTCCCCATATCTGATTCCCCGCCTCTGTTTCCCCGCCTCTGATTCTCCGCCTCTGTTTTCCATATCTGATTCCCCGCCTCTGATTCCCCAACTCTGATTCCCCACCTCTGATCCCCAGCTCTGATTCCCCGCCTCTGATTCCCCGTGTTTGATTCCCTGCCTCTGATTCCCTGCCTCTGATTCCCAACCTCTGATTCCCCACTTCTGATTCCCCATATCTGATTCCCCGCCTCTGTTTCCCCGCCTCTGATTCCCCGCCTCTGTTTCCCAATATCTGATTCCCCGCCTTTGATTCGCCACCTCTGATTCCCCATATGTGATTCCCCGCCTCTGTTTCCCCGCATCTGATTCCCCGCCTCTGATTCCCCATATCTCATTCCCCGCCTCTGATTCCCCATATCTGATTCCCGGACTCTGATTCCCCACCTCTGATTCCCGGCCTCTTTTTCCCGGCATCTGATTCCCGGCATCTGATTCCCGGACTCTGATTCCCGGCCTCTGATTCCCAGCTTTCGATTCTGATTCCCTGCCTCTGATTCCCCATCTCTGATTCCGCACATCTGATTCCCTGCCTCTGATTCCCCACTTCTGATTCCCCATATCTGATTCCCCGCCTCTGTTTCCCCGCCTCTGATTCCCCGCCTCTGTTTCCCCATATCTAATTCCCCGCCTCTGATTCCCCAACTCTGATTCCCCGCACTGATTCCCCAGCTCTGAATCCCCGCCTCAGATTCCCCGCATCTGATTCCCTGCCTCTGAATCCCCACCTCTGATTCCCTGCCTCTGATTCCCAACCTCTGATTCCCCTCCTCTGATTCCCCATATCTGATTCCCCGCCTCCGTTTCCCTGCCTCTGATTCCCCGCCTCTGTTTCCCCATATCTGATTCTCCGCCTCTGATTCCCCAACTCTGATTCCACGCCTCTGATTCCCCAGCTCTGATTCCCCGCCTCTGATTCCCCGCGTCTGATTCCCAGCCTCTGATTCCCCATGTCTTATTTCCCGCCTCTGATTCCCCGCCTCTGATTCGCCATCTCTGATTCATCGCCTCTGATTCCCCACCTCTGATTCCCCATATCTGATTCCCCACCTATGTTTCCCCGCCTCTGATGCCCCGCCTCTGATTCCATGCCTCTGATTCCCAACCTCTGATTCCCCAACCTCTGATTCCCCATATCAGATTCCCCGCCTCTGTTTCCCCGCCTCTGATTCCCTACCTCTGTTTCCTCATATCTGATTCCCCGCCTCTGATTCCCCAACACTGATTCCCCGCCTCTGATTCCCCAGCTCTGATTCACCACCTCTGATTCCCCGCGTCTGATTCCCCGCCTCTGATTCCCCATCTCTGATTCCCTATCTCTGATTCCCCAATTCTGATTCCCCGCCTTTGATTCCCTGCCTCTGATTCCCAACCTCTGATTCCCCACCTCTGATTCCCCATATCTGATTCCCCGCCTCTGTTTCCCCGCCTCTTATTCCACGCCTCTGTTTCCACATATCTGATTCCCGGCCACTCATTCCCCAGCTCTGATTCCCCGCCTCTGATTCCCCATATCTGATTCCCCGCCGCTGATTCCCCAACTCTGATAGCCCGCCTCTGATTCCCCAGCTCTGATTCCCCGCCTCTTATTCCCCGCGTCTGAATCCCTGCCTCTGATTCACCGCCTCTGATTCCCCATCTCTGATTCACCACCTCTGATCCCCCGCCTCTCATTCCCCATGTCTGATTCACTGCCTCTGTTTCCCCATCTCTGATTCCCCGCCTCTGATTCCCCATATCTGATTCCCCGCCTCTGATTCGCCAACTCTGATTCCCCGCCTGTGATTCGCCAGCTATGATTCCCCGCCTCTGATTCCCCACGTCTGATTCCCTGCCTGTGATTCCCTGCCTCTTATTCCCCGCCTCTGATTCCCCGCATCTGATTCCCTGCCTCTGAATCCCCACCTCTGATTCCCTGCCTCTGATTCCCAACCTCTGATTCCCCTCCTCTGATTCCCCATATCTGATTCCCCGCCTCCATTTCCCTGCCTCTGATTCCCCGCCTCTGTTACCCCATATCTGATTCCCCGCCTCTGATTCCCCAACTCTGATTCTGCACATCTGATTCCCTGCCTCTTATTCCCCACCTCTAATTCCCGGCCTCTGATTCCCGTCCTCTGATTCCCCACCTCTGATTCTCCATATCTGATTCCCCGCCTCTGTTTCCCCGCCTCTGATTCCCCGCCTCTGTTTCCCCATATCTGATTCCCCGCCTCTGATTCCCCGCGTCTGATTCCCCGCCTCTGATTCCCCATCTCTGATTCCCTATCTCTGATTCCCCATTTCTGATTCCCCGCCTTTGATTCCCTGCCTCTGATTCCCAACCTCTGATTCCCCACCTCTGATTCCCCATATCTGATTCCCCGCCTCTGTTTCCCCGCCTCTTATTCCCCGCCTCTGTTTCCCCATATCTGATTCCCGGCCTCTCATTCCCCAGCTCTGATTCCCCTCCTCTGATTCCCCATATCTGATTCCCCGCCGCTGATTCCCAAACTCTGATTCCCCAGCTCTGATTCCCCACCTCTGATTCCCCGCGTCTGAATCCCTGCCTCTGATTCCCCGCCTCTGATTCCCCATCTCTGATTCACCACCTCTGATCCCCCGCCTCTGATTCCCCATGTCTGATTCACCGCCTCTGTTTCCCCACCTCTGATTCCCCGCCTCTGATTCCCCATATCTGATTCCCCGCCTCTGATTCCCCAACTCTGATTCCCCGCCTGTGATTCGCCAGCTATGATTCCCCGCCTCTGATTCCCCACGTCTGATTCCCTGCCTGTGATTCCCTGCCTCTTATTCCCCGCCTCTGATTCCCCGCATCTGATTCCCAACCTCTAATTCCCCTCCTCTGATTCCCCATATCTGATTCCCCGCCTCCATTTCCCTGCCTCTGATTCCCCGCCTCTGTTACCCCATATCTGATTCCCCGCCTCTGATTCCCCAACTCTGATTCTGCACATCTGATTCCCTGCCTCTTATTCCCCACCTCAAATTCCCGGCCTCTGATTCCTAGCCTCTGATTCCCCACCTCTGATTCTCCATATCTGATTCGCCGCCTCTGTTTCCCCGCCTCTGATTCCCCGCCTCTGTTTCCCCATATCTGATTCCCCGCCTCTGATTCCCCAACTCTGATTCCCCGCCTCTGATTCCCCAGGTCTGATTCCCCGCCTCTGATTCCACGTGTTTGATTACCTGCCTCTGATTCCCCGCCTCTGCTTCCCCATCTCTGATTCACCGCCTTTGATTCGCCACCACTGATTCCCCATATGTGATTCCCCGCCTCTGTTTCCCCGCCTCTGATTCCCCGCCTCTGATTCCCCATATCTCATTCCCCGCCTCTGATTCCCCGCATCTGATTCCCTGCCTCTGAATCCCCACCTCTGATTCCCTGCCTCTGATTCCCCACCTCTGATTCCCGGCCTCTGATTCCCGGCCTCTGATTCCCGACCTCTCATTCCCGGCCTCTGATTCCCGGCCTCTGATTCCCCGCCTCTGATTCCCCGACTCTGATTCCCTGCCTCTGATTCCCCATCTCTGATTCTGCACATCTGATTCCCTGCCTCTTATTCCCCACCTCTGATTCCCGGCCTCTGATTCCCGGCCTCTGATTCCCGGCCTCTGATTCCCGGCCTCTGATTCCCCGCCTCTGATTCCCTGCCTCTGATTCCCTGCCTCTGATTCCCTGCCTCTGATTCCCAACCTCTGATTCCCCGCTTCTGATTCTGATTCCCTGCCTCTGATACCCCATCTCTGATTCCGCACATCTGATTCCCTGCCTCTGATTCCCCACTTCTGATTCCCCATATCTGATTCCCCGCCTCTGTTTCCCCGCCTCTGATTCCCCGCCTCTGTTTCCCCATATCTAATTCCCCGCCTCTGATTCCCCAACTCTGATTCCCCGCACTGATTCCCCAGCTCTGAATCCCCACCTCAGATTCCCCGCATCTGATTCCCTGCCTCTGAATCCCCACCTCTGATTCCCTGCCTCTGATTCCCAACCTCTGATTCCCCTCCTCTGATTCCCCATATCTGATTCCCCGCCTCCGTTTCCCTGCCTCTGATTCCCCGCCTCTGTTTCCCCATATCTGATTCCCCGCCTCTGATTCCCCAACTCTGATTCCCAGCCTCTGATTCCCCAGCTCTGATTCCCCGCCTCTGATTCCCCGCGTCTGATTCCCAGCCTCTGATTCCCCATGTCTTATTCCCCACCTGTGATTCACCATCTCTGATTCATCGCCTCTGATTCCCCACCTCTGATTCCCCATATCTGATTCCCCACCTATGTTTCCCCGCCTCTGATGTCCCGCCTCTGATTCCATGCCTCTGATTCCCAACCTCTGATTCCCCGCCTCTGTTTCCCCGCCTCTGATTCCCTGCCTCTGTTTCCTCATATCTGATTCCCCGCCTCTGATTCCCCAACACTGATTCCCCGCCTCTGATTCCCCAGGTCTGATTCACCACCTCTGATTCCCCGCGTCTGATTCCCCGCCTCTGATTCCCCATCTCTGATTCCCTATCTCTGATTCCCCAATTCTGATTCCCCGCCTTTGATTCCCTGCCTCTGATTCCCAACCTCTGATTCTCCACCTCTAATTCCCCATATCTGATTCCCCGCCTCTGTTTCCCCGCCTCTTATTCCCCGCCTCTGTTTCCCCATATCTGATTCCCGGCCTCTCATTCCCCAGCTCCGATTCCCCGCCTCTGATTCCCCATATCTGATTCCCCGCCGCTGATTCCCCAACTCTGATAGCCCGCCTCTGATTCCCCAGCTCTGATTCCCCGCCTCTGATTCCCCGCGTCTGAATCCCTGCCTCTGATTCCCCGCCTCTGATTCCCCATCTCTGATTCACCACCTCTGATCCCCCGCCTCTGATTCCCCATGTCTGATTCACCGCCTCTGTTTCCCCACCTCTGATTCCCCGCCTCTGATTCCCCAGCTCTGATTCCCCGCATCTGATTCCCTGCCTCTGAATCCCCACCGCTATTCCCTGCCTCTGATTCCCAACCTCTGATTCCCCTCCTCTGATTCCCCATATCTGATTCCCCGCCTCCATTTCCCTGCCTCTGATTCCCCACCTCTGTTACCCCATATCTGATTCCCCGCCTCTGATTCCCCAACTCTGATTCTGCACATCTGATTCCCTGCCTCTTATTCCCCACCTCTAATTCCCGGCCTCTGATTCCCGGCCTCTGATTCCCCACCTCTGATTCTCCATATCTGATTCCCCGCCTCTGTTTCCCCGCCTCTGATTCCCCACCTCTGTTTCCCCATATCTGATTCCCCGCATCTGATTCCCCACGTCTGATTCCCTGCCTGTGATTCCCTGCCTCTTATTCCCCGCCTCTGATTCCCCGCATCTGATTCCCTGCCTCTGAATCCCCACCTTGATTCCCTGCCTCTGATTCCCAACCTCTGATTCCCCTCCTCTGATTCCCCATATCTGATTCCCCACCTCCATTTCCCTGCCTCTGATTCCCCGCCTCTGTTACCCAATATCTGATTCCCCGCCTCTGATTCCCCAACTCTGTTTCTGCACATCTGATTCCCTGCCTCTTATTCCCCACCTCTAATTCCCGGCCTCTGATTCCCGGCCTCTGATACCCTACCTCTGATTCTCCATATCTGATTCCCCGCCTCTGTTTCCCCGCCTCTGATTCCCCGCCTCTGTTTCCCCATATCTGATTCCCCGCCTCTGATTCCCCAACTCTGATTCCCCGCCTCTGATTCCCCAGGTCTGATTCCCCGCCTCTGATTCCACGTGTTTGATTACCTGCCTCTGATTCCCCGCCTCTGCTTCCCCATCTCTGATTCACCGCCTTTGATTCGCCACCTCTGATTCCCCATATGTGATTCCCCTCCTCTGTTTCCCCGCCTCTGATTCCCCGCCTCTGATTCCCCATATCTCATTCCCCGCCTCTGATTCCCCGCATCTGATTCCCTGCCTCTGAAACCCCACCTCTGATTCCCTGCCTCTGATTCCCAACCTCTGATTCCCCTCCTCTGATTCCCCATATCTGATTCCCCGCCTCCGTTTCCCTGCCTCTGATTAACCGCCTCTGTTTCCCCATATCTGATTCCCCGCCTCTGATTCCCCAACTCTGATTCCCCGCCTCTGATTCCCCAGCTCTGATTCCCCGCCTCTGATTCCCCGCGTCTGATTCCCAGCCTCTGATTCCCCATGTCTGATTTCCTGCCTCTGATTCCCCGCCTCTGATTCGCCATCTCTGATTCATCGCCTCTGATTCCCCACCTCTGATTCCCCATATCTTATTCCCCACCTATGTTTCCCCGCCTCTCATTCCCCGCCTCTGATTCCCCATCTCTGTTTCCCGGACTCTGATTCCCCACCTCTGATTCCCTATCTCTGATTCCACACATCCGATTCCCTGCCTCTGATTCCCCGCCTCTGATGCCCCGCCTCTGATTCCCAATCTCTGATTCCCCTCCTCTGATTCCCCATATCTGATTCCCCGCCTCCGTTTCCCTGCCTCTGATTCCCCGCCTCTGTTTCCCCATATCTGATTCCCTGCCTCTGATTCCCCAACTCTGATTCCCCGCCTCTGATTCCCCAGCTCTGATTCCCCGCCTCTGATTCCCCGCGTCTGATTCCCAGCCTCTGATTCCCCATGTCTTATTCCCCGCCTCTGATTCGCCATCTCTGATTCATCGCCTCTGATTCCCCACCTCTGATTCCCCATATCTGATTCCCACCTATGTTTCCCCACCTCTGATGCCCCGCCTCTGATTCCATGCCTCTGATTCCCAACCTCTGATTCCCCACCTCTGATTCCCCATATCTGATTCCCCGCCTCTGTTTCCCCTCCTCTGATTCCCTGCCTCTGTTTCCTCATATCTGATTCCCCGCCTCTGATTCCCCAAAACTGATTCCCCTCCTCTAATTCCCCAGCTCTGATTCACCACCTCTGATTCCCCGCGTCTGATTCCCCGCCTCTGATTCCCCATCTCTGATTCCCTATCTCTGATTCCCCAATTCTGATTCCCCGCCTTTGATTCCCTGCCTCTGATTCCCAACCTCTGATTCCCCACCTCTGATTCCCCATATCTGATTCCCCGCCTCTGTTTCCCCGCCTCTTATTCCCCGCCTCTGTTTCCCCATATCTGATTCCCGGCCTCTCATTCCCCAGCTCTGATTCCCCTCCTCTGATTCCCCATATCTGATTCCCCGCCGCTGATTCCCAAACTCTGATTCCCCAGCTCTGATTCCCCACCTCTGATTCCCCGCGTCTGAATCCCTGCCTCTGATTCCCCGCCTCTGATTCCCCATCTCTGATTCACCACCTCTGATCCCCCGCCTCTGATTCCCCATGTCTGATTCACCGCCTCTGTTTCCCCACCTCTGATTCCCCGCCTCTGATTCCCCATATCTGATTCCCCGCCTCTGATTCCCCAACTCTGATTCCCCGCCTGTGATTCGCCAGCTATGATTCCCCGCCTCTGATTCCCCACGTCTGATTCCCTGCCTGTGATTCCCTGCCTCTTATTCCCCGCCTCTGATTCCCCGCATCTGATTCCCAACCTCTAATTCCCCTCCTCTGATTCCCCATATCTGATTCCCCGCCTCCATTTCCCTGCCTCTGATTCCCCGCCTCTGTTACCCCATATCTGATTCCCCGCCTCTGATTCCCCAACTCTGATTCTGCACATCTGATTCCCTGCCTCTTATTCCCCACCTCAAATTCCCGGCCTCTGATTCCCAGCCTCTGATTCCCCACCTCTGATTCTCCATATCTGATTCGCCGCCTCTGTTTCCCCGCCTCTGATTCCCCGCCTCTGTTTCCCCATATCTGATTCCCCGCCTCTGATTCCCCAACTCTGATTCCCCGCCTCTGATTCCCCAGGTCTGATTCCCCGCCTCTGATTCCACGTGTTTGATTACCTGCCTCTGATTCCCCGCCTCTGCTTCCCCATCTCTGATTCACCGCCTTTGATTCGCCACCACTGATTCCCCATATGTGATTCCCCGCCTCTGTTTCCCCGCCTCTGATTCCCCGCCTCTGATTCCCCATATCTCATTCCCCGCCTCTGATTCCCCGCATCTGATTCCCTGCCTCTGAATCCCCACCTCTGATTCCCTGCCTCTGATTCCCCACCTCTGATTCCCGGCCTCTGATTCCCGGCCTCTGATTCCCGACCTCTCATTCCCGGCCTCTGATTCCCGGCCTCTGATTCCCCGCCTCTGATTCCCCGACTCTGATTCCCTGCCTCTGATTCCCCATCTCTGATTCTGCACATCTGATTCCCTGCCTCTTATTCCCCACCTCTGATTCCCGGCCTCTGATTCCCGGCCTCTGATTCCCGGCCTCTCATTCCCGGCCTCTCATTCCCGGCCTCTCATTCCCGGCCTCTGATTCCCCGCCTCTGATTCCCTGCCTCTGATTCCCTGCCTCTGATTCCCTGCCTCTGATTCCCAACCTCTGATTCCCCGCTTCTGATTCTGATTCCCTGCCTCTGATACCCCATCTCTGATTCCGCACATCTGATTCCCTGCCTCTGATTCCCCACTTCTGATTCCCCATATCTGATTCCCCGCCTCTGTTTCCCCGCCTCTGATTCCCCGCCTCTGTTTCCCCATATCTAATTCCCCGCCTCTGATTCCCCAACTCTGATTCCCCGCACTGATTCCCCAGCTCTGAATCCCCACCTCAGATTCCCCGCATCTGATTCCCTGCCTCTGAATCCCCACCTCTGATTCCCTGCCTCTGATTCCCAACCTCTGATTCCCCTCCTCTGATTCCCCATATCTGATTCCCCGCCTCCGTTTCCCTGCCTCTGATTCCCCGCCTCTGTTTCCCCATATCTGATTCCCCGCCTCTGATTCCCCAACTCTGATTCCCAGCCTCTGATTCCCCAGCTCTGATTCCCCGCCTCTGATTCCCCGCGTCTGATTCCCAGCCTCTGATTCCCCATGTCTTATTCCCCACCTCTGATTCGCCATCTCTGATTCATCGCCTCTGATTCCCCACCTCTGATTCCCCATATCTGATTCCCCACCTATGTTTCCCCGCCTCTGATGTCCCGCCTCTGATTCCATGCCTCTGATTCCCAACCTCTGATTCCCCGCCTCTGTTTCCCCGCCTCTGATTCCCTGCCTCTGTTTCCTCATATCTGATTCCCCGCCTCTGATTCCCCAACACTGATTCCCCGCCTCTGATTCCCCAGGTCTGATTCACCACCTCTGATTCCCCGCGTCTGATTCCCCGCCTCTGATTCCCCATCTCTGATTCCCTATCTCTGATTCCCCAATTCTGATTCCCCGCCTTTGATTCCCTGCCTCTGATTCCCAACCTCTGATTCTCCAACTCTAATTCCCCATATCTGATTCCCCGCCTCTGTTTCCCCGCCTCTTATTCCCCGCCTCTGTTTCCCCATATCTGATTCCCGGCCTCTCATTCCCCAGCTCCGATTCCCCGCCTCTGATTCCCCATATCTGATTCCCCGCCGCTGATTCCCCAACTCTGATAGCCCGCCTCTGATTCCCCAGCTCTGATTCCCCGCCTCTGATTCCCCGCGTCTGAATCCCTGCCTCTGATTCCCCGCCTCTGATTCCCCATCTCTGATTCACCACCTCTGATCCCCCGCCTCTGATTCCCCATGTCTGATTCACCGCCTCTGTATCCCCACCTCTGATTCCCCGCCTCTGATTCCCCAGCTCTGATTCCCCGCATCTGATTCCCTGCCTCTGAATCCCCACCGCTATTCCCTGCCTCTGATTCCCAACCTCTGATTCCCCTCCTCTGATTCCCCATATCTGATTCCTCGCCTCCATTTCCCTGCCTCTGATTCCCCACCTCTGTTACCCCATATCTGATTCCCCGCCTCTGATTCCCCAACTCTGATTCTGCACATCTGATTCCCTGCCTCTTATTCCCCACCTCTATTTCCCGGCCTCTGATTCCCCGCCTCTGATGCCCCGCCTCTGATTCCCAATCTCTGATTCCCCTCCTCTGATTCCCCATATCTGATTCCCCGCCTCCGTTTCCCTGCCTCTGATTCCCCGCCTCTGTTTCCCCATATCTGATTCCCTGCCTCTGATTCCCCAACTCTGATTCCCCGCCTCTGATTCCCCAGCTCTGATTCCCCGCCTCTGATTCCCCGCGTCTGATTCCCAGCCTCTGATTCCCCATGTCTTATTCCCCGCCTCTGATTCGCCATCTCTGATTCATCGCCTCTGATTCCCCACCTCTGATTCCCCATATCTGATTCCCACCTATGTTTCCCCGCCTCTGATGCCCCGCCTCTGATTCCATGCCTCTGATTCCCAACCTCTGATTCCCCACCTCTGATTCCCCATATCTGATTCCCCGCCTCTGTTTCCCCTCCTCTGATTCCCTGCCTCTGTTTCCTCATATCTGATTCCCCGCCTCTGATTCCCCAAAACTGATTCCCCTCCTCTAATTCCCCAGCTCTGATTCACCACCTCTGATTCCCCGCGTCTGATTCCCCGCCTCTGATTCCCCATCTCTGATTCCCTATCTCTGATTCCCCAATTCTGATTCCCCGCCTTTGATTCCCTGCCTCTGATTCCCAACCTCTGATTCCCCACCTCTGATTCCCCATATCTGATTCCCCGCCTCTGTTTCCCCGCCTCTTATTCCCCGCCTCTGTTTCCCCATATCTGATTCCCGGCCTCTCATTCCCCAGCTCTGATTCCCCTCCTCTGATTCCCCATATCTGATTCCCCGCCGCTGATTCCCAAACTCTGATTCCCCAGCTCTGATTCCCCACCTCTGATTCCCCGCGTCTGAATCCCTGCCTCTGATTCCCCGCCTCTGATTCCCCATCTCTGATTCACCACCTCTGATCCCCCGCCTCTGATTCCCCATGTCTGATTCACCGCCTCTGTTTCCCCACCTCTGATTCCCCGCCTCTGATTCCCCATATCTGATTCCCCGCCTCTGATTCCCCAACTCTGATTCCCCGCCTGTGATTCGCCAGCTATGATTCCCCGCCTCTGATTCCCCACGTCTGATTCCCTGCCTGTGATTCCCTGCCTCTTATTCCCCGCCTCTGATTCCCCGCATCTGATTCCCAACCTCTAATTCCCCTCCTCTGATTCCCCATATCTGTTTCCCCGCCTCCATTTCCCTGCCTCTGATTCCCCGCCTCTGTTACCCCATATCTGATTCCCCGCCTCTGATTCCCCAACTCTGATTCTGCACATCTGATTCCCTGCCTCTTATTCCCCACCTCAAATTCCCGGCCTCTGATTCCCAGCCTCTGATTCCCCACCTCTGATTCTCCATATCTGATTCGCCGCCTCTGTTTCCCCGCCTCTGATTCCCCGCCTCTGTTTCCCCATATCTGATTCCCCGCCTCTGATTCCCCAACTCTGATTCCCCGCCTCTGATTCCCCAGGTCTGATTCCCCGCCTCTGATTCCACGTGTTTGATTACCTGCCTCTGATTCCCCGCCTCTGCTTCCCCATCTCTGATTCACCGCCTTTGATTCGCCACCACTGATTCCCCATATGTGATTCCCCGCCTCTGTTTCCCCGCCTCTGATTCCCCGCCTCTGATTCCCCATATCTCATTCCCCGCCTCTGATTCCCCGCATCTGATTCCCTGCCTCTGAATCCCCACCTCTGATTCCCTGCCTCTGATTCCCCACCTCTGATTCCCGGCCTCTGATTCCCGGCCTCTGATTCCCGACCTCTCATTCCCGGCCTCTGATTCCCGGCCTCTGATTCCCCGCCTCTGATTCCCCGACTCTGATTCCCTGCCTCTGATTCCCCATCTCTGATTCTGCACATCTGATTCCCTGCCTCTTATTCCCCACCTCTGATTCCCGGCCTCTGATTCCCGGCCTCTGATTCCCGGCCTCTCATTCCCGGCCTCTCATTCCCGGCCTCTCATTCCCGGCCTCTGATTCCCCGCCTCTGATTCCCTGCCTCTGATTCCCTGCCTCTGATTCCCTGCCTCTGATTCCCAACCTCTGATTCCCCGCTTCTGATTCTGATTCCCTGCCTCTGATACCCCATCTCTGATTCCGCACATCTGATTCCCTGCCTCTGATTCCCCACTTCTGATTCCCCATATCTGATTCCCCGCCTCTGTTTCCCCGCCTCTGATTCCCCGCCTCTGTTTCCCCATATCTAATTCCCCGCCTCTGATTCCCCAACTCTGATTCCCCGCACTGATTCCCCAGCTCTGAATCCCCACCTCAGATTCCCCGCATCTGATTCCCTGCCTCTGAATCCCCACCTCTGATTCCCTGCCTCTGATTCCCAAACTCTGATTCCCCTCCTCTGATTCCCCATATCTGATTCCCCGCCTCCGTTTCCCTGCCTCTGATTCCCCGCCTCTGTTTCCCCATATCTGATTCCCCGCCTCTGATTCCCCAACTCTGATTCCCAGCCTCTGATTCCCCAGCTCTGATTCCCCGCCTCTGATTCCCCGCGTCTGATTCCCAGCCTCTGATTCCCCATGTCTTATTCCCCACCTCTGATTCGCCATCTCTGATTCATCGCCTCTGATTCCCCACCTCTGATTCCCCATATCTGATTCCCCACCTATGTTTCCCCGCCTCTGATGTCCCGCCTCTGATTCCATGCCTCTGATTCCCAACCTCTGATTCCCCGCCTCTGTTTCCCCGCCTCTGATTCCCTGCCTCTGTTTCCTCATATCTGATTCCCCGCCTCTGATTCCCCAACACTGATTCACCGCCTCTGATTCCCCAGGTCTGATTCACCACCTCTGATTCCCCGCGTCTGATTCCCCGCCTCTGATTCCCCATCTCTGATTCCCTATCTCTGATTCCCCAATTCTGATTCCCCGCCTTTGATTCCCTGCCTCTGATTCCCAACCTCTGATTCTCCAACTCTAATTCCCCATATCTGATTCCCCGCCTCTGTTTCCCCGCCTCTTATTCCCCGCCTCTGTTTCCCCATATCTGATTCCCGGCCTCTCATTCCCCAGCTCCGATTCCCCGCCTCTGATTCCCCATATCTGATTCCCCGCCGCTGATTCCCCAACTCTGATAGCCCGCCTCTGATTCCCCAGCTCTGATTCCCCGCCTCTGATTCCCCGCATCTGAATCCCTGCCTCTGATTCCCCGCCTCTGATTCCCCATCTCTGATTCACCACCTCTGATCCCCCGCCTCTGATTCCCCATGTCTGATTCACCGCCTCTGTATCCCCACCTCTGATTCCCCGCCTCTGATTCCCCAGCTCTGATTCCCCGCATCTGATTCCCTGCCTCTGAATCCCCACCGCTATTCCCTGCCTCTGATTCCCAACCTCTGATTCCCCTCCTCTGATTCCCCATATCTGATTCCCCGCCTCCATTTCCCTGCCTCTGATTCCCCACCTCTGTTACCCCATATCTGATTCCCCGCCTCTGATTCCCCAACTCTGATTCTGCACATCTGATTCCCTGCCTCTTATTCCCCACCTCTATTTCCCGGCCTCTGATTCCCGGCCTCTGATTCCCCACCTCTGATTCTCCATATCTGATTCCCCGCCTCTGTTTCCCCGCCTCTGATTCCCCACCTCTGTTTCCCCATATCTGATTCCCCGCATCTGATTCCCCACGTCTGATTCCCTGCCTGTGATTCCCTGCCTCTTATTCCCCGCCTCTGATTCCCCGCATCTGATTCCCTGCCTCTGAATCCCCACCTTGATTCCCTGCCTCTGATTCCCAACCTCTGATTCCCCTCCTCTGATTCCCCATATCTGATTCCCCACCTCCATTTCCCTGCCTCTGATTCCCCGCCTCTGTTACCCAATATCTGATTCCCCGCCTCTGATTCCCCAACTCTGTTTCTGCACATCTGATTCCCTGCCTCTTATTCCCCACCTCTAATTCCCGGCCTCTGATTCCCGGCCTCTGATACCCTACCTCTGATTCTCCATATCTGATTCCCCGCCTCTGTTTCCCCGCCTCTGATTCCCCGCCTCTGTTTCCCCATATCTGATTCCCCGCCTCTGATTCCCCAACTCTGATTCCCCGCCTCTGATTCCCCAGGTCTGATTCCCCGCCTCTGATTCCACGTGTTTGATTACCTGCCTCTGATGCCCCGCCTCTGCTTCCCCATCTCTGATTCACCGCCTTTGATTCGCCACCTCTGATTCCCCATATGTGATTCCCCTCCTCTGTTTCCCCGCCTCTGATTCCCCGCCTCTGATTCCCCATATCTCATTCCCCGCCTCTGATTCCCCGCATCTGATTCCCTGCCTCTGAATCCCCACCTCTGATTCCCTGCCTCTGATTCCCAACCTCTGATTCCCCTCCTCTGATTCCCCATATCTGATTCCCCGCCTCCGTTTCCCTGCCTCTGATTAACCGCCTCTGTTTCCCCATATCTGATTCCCCGCCTCTGATTCCCCAACTCTGATTCCCCGCCTCTGATTCCCCAGCTCTGATTCCCCGCCTCTGATTCCCCGCGTCTGATTCCCAGCCTCTGATTCCCCATGTCTGATTTCCTGCCTCTGATTCCCCGCCTCTGATTCGCCATCTCTGATTCATCGCCTCTGATTCCCCACCTCTGATTCCCCATATCTTATTCCCCACCTATGTTTCCCCGCCTCTCATTCCCCGCCTCTGATTCCCCATCTCTGATTCCCGGACTCTGATTCCCCACCTCTGATTCCCTATCTCTGATTCCACACATCCGATTCCCTGCCTCTGATTCCCCGCCTCTGATGCCCCGCCTCTGATTCCCAATCTCTGATTCCCCTCCTCTGATTCCCCATATCTGATTCCCCGCCTCCGTTTCCCTGCCTCTGATTCCCCGCCTCTGTTTCCCCATATCTGATTCCCTGCCTCTGATTCGCCAACTCTGATTCCCCGCCTCTGATTCCCCAGCTCTGATTCCCCGCCTCTGATTCCCCGCGTCTGATTCCCAGCCTCTGATTCCCCATGTCTTATTCCCCGCCTCTGATTCGCCATCTCTGATTCATCGCCTCTGATTCCCCACCTCTGATTCCCCATATCTGATTCCCACCTATGTTTCCCCGCCTCTGATGCCCCGCCTCTGATTCCATGCCTCTGATTCCCAACCTCTGATTCCCCACCTCTGATTCCCCATATCTGATTCCCCGCCTCTGTTTCCCCTCCTCTGATTCCCTGCCTCTGTTTCCTCATATCTGATTCCCCGCCTCTGATTCCCCAAAACTGATTCCCCTCCTCTGATTCCCCAGCTCTGATTCACCACCTCTGATTCCCCGCGTCTGATTCCCCGCCTCTGATTCCCCATCTCTGATTCCCTATCTCTGATTCCCCAATTCTGATTCCCCGCCTTTGATTCCCTGCCTCTGATTCCCAACCTCTGATTCCCCACCTCTGATTCCCCATATCTGATTCCCCGCCTCTGTTTCCCCGCCTCTTATTCCCCGCCTCTGTTTCCCCATATCTGATTCCCGGCCTCTCATTCCCCAGCTCTGATTCCCCGCCTCTGATTCCCCATATCTGATTCCCCGCCGCTGATTCCCCAACTCTGATTCCCCAGCTCCGATTCCCCGCCTCTGATTCCCCGCGTCTGAATCCCTGCCTCTGATTCCCCGCCTCTGATTCCCCATCTCTGATTCACCACCTCTGATCCCCCGCCTCTGATTCCCCATGTCTGATTCACCGCCTCTGTTTCCCCACCTCTGATTCCCCGCCTCTGATTCCACATATCTGATTCCCCGCCTCTGATTCCCCAACTCTGATTCCCAGCCTGTGATTCGCCAGCTATGATTCCCCGCCTCTGATTCCCCACGTCTAATTCCCTGCCTGTGATTCCCTGCCTCTTATTCCCCGCCTCTGATTCCCCGCATCTGATTCCCTGCCTCTGAATCCCCACCTCTATTCCCTGCCTCTGATTCCCAACCTCTGATACCCCTCCTCTGATTCCCCATATCTGATTCCCTGCCTCCATTTCCCCGCGTCTGATTCCCCACCTCTGTTTCCCCATATCTGATTCCCCGCCTCTGATTCCCCAACTCTGATTCCCCGCCTCTGATTCCCCAGGTCTGATTCCCCGCCTCTGATTCCACGTGTTTGATTACCTGCCTCTGATTCCCCGCCTCTGCTTCCCCATCTCTGATTCACCGCCTTTGATTCGCCACCTCTGATTCCCCATATGTGATTCCCCGCCTCTGTTTCCCCGCCTCTGATTCCCCACCTCTGATTCCCCATATCTCATTCCCCGCCTCTGATTCCCCGCATCTGATTCCCTGCCTCTGAATCCCCACCTCTGATTCCCTGCCTCTGATTCCCAACCTCTGATTCCCCTCCTCTGATTCCCCATATCTGATTCCCCGCCTCCGTTTCCCTGCCTCTGATTGCCCGCCTCTGTTTCCCCATATCTGATTCCCCGCCTCTGATTCCCCAACTCTGATTCCCCGCCACTGATTCCCCAGCTCTGATTCCCCGCCTCTGATTCCTCGCGTCTGATTCCCAGCCTCTGATTCCCCATGTCTGATTTCCTGCCTCTGATTCCCCGCCTCTGATTCGCCATCTCTGATTCATCCCCTCTGATTCCCCACCTCTGATTCCCCATATCTTATTCCCCACCTATGTTTCCCCGCCTCTGATTCCCCGCCTCTGATTCCCCATCTCTGATTCCCAGACTCTGATTCCCCACCTCTGATTCCCTATCTCTTATTCTGCACATCCGATTCCCTGCCTCTGATTCCCCGCCTCTGATTCCCCACCTCTGATTCCCCACCTCTGATTCCCCATATCTGATTCCCCGCCTCTGTTTCCCCGCCTCTGATTCCCTGCCTCTGTTTCCTCATATCTGATTCCCCGCCTCTGATTCCCCAACACTGATTCCCCGCCTCTGATTCCCCAGCTCTGATTCACCACCTCTGATTCCCCGCGTCTGATTCCCCGCTTCTGATTCCCGGCCTCTTATTCCCCACCTCTGATTCCCGGCATCTGATTCCCGGCCTCTGATTCCCGAACTCTCATTCCCGGCCTCTGATTCCCGGCCTCTGATTCCCCGCCTCTGATTCCCCGCCTCTGATTCCCTGCCTCTGATTCCCCATCTCTGATTCCGCACATCTGATTCCCTGCCTCTGATTCCCCGCCTCTGATTCCCTGCCTCTGATTCCCTGCCTCTGATTCCCAACCTCTGATTCCCCACCTCTGATTCCCCATATCTGATTCCCCGCCTCTGTTTCCCCGCCTCTGATTCCCCGCCTCTGTTTCCCCATATCTGATTCCCCGCCTCTGATTCCCCAACTCTGATTCCCCACCTCTGATCCCCAGCTCTGATTCCCCGCCTCTGATTCCCCGTGTTTGATTCCCTGCCTCTGATTCCCTGCCTCTGATTCCCAACCTCTGATTCCCCACCTCTGATTCCCCATATCTGATTCCCCGCCTCTTTTTCCCCGCCTCTGATTTTCCGCCTCTGTTTCCCCATATCTGATTCCCCGCCTTTGATTGGCCACCTCTGATTCCCCATATGTGATTCCCCGCCTCTGTTTCCCCGCATCTGATTCCCCGCCTCTGATTCCCCATATCTCATTCCCCGCCTCTGATTCCCCATATCTGATTCCCTGACTCTGATTCCCAACCTCTGATTCCCGGCCTCTTTTTCCCGGCATCTGATTCCCGGCATCTGATTCCCGGCCTCTGATTCCCGGCCTCTGATTCCCCGCCTCTGATTCCCCAGGTCTGATTCCCCGCCTCTGATTCCACGTGTTTGATTACCTGTCTCTGATTCCCCGCCTCTGCTTCCCCATCTCTGATTCACCGCCTTTGATTCGCCACCTCTGATTCCCCATATGTAATTCCCCGCCTCTGTTTCCCCACCTCTGATTCCCCACCTCTGATTCCCCATATCTCATTCCCCGCCTCTGATTCCCCGCATCTGATTCCCTGCCTCTGAATCCCCACCTCTGACTCCCTGCCTCTGATTCCCAACCTCTGATTCCCCTCCTCTGATTCCCCATATCTGATTCCCCGCCTCCGTTTCCCTGCCTCTGATTGCCCGCCTCTGTTTCCCCGCCTCTGATTCCCCACCTCTGATTCCCCATATCTCATTCCCCGCCTCTGATTCCCCGCATCTGATTCCCTGCCTCTGAATCCCCACCTCTGACTCCCTGCCTCTGATTCCCAACCACTGATTCCCCAGCTCTGATTCCCCGCCTCTGATTCCCCGCGTCTGATTCCCAGCCTCTGATTCCCCATGTCTGATTTCCTGCCTCTGATTCCCCGCCTCTGATTCCCTGACTCTGATTCCCTGCCTCTGATTCCCCATCTCTGATTCTGCACATTTGATTCCCTGCCTCTTATTCCCCACCTCTGATTCCCGGCCTCTGATTCCCGGCCTCTGATTCCCGGCCTCTCATTCCCGGCCTCTGATACCCCGCCTCTGATTCCCCGCCTCTGTTTCCCTGCCTCTGATTCCCCTTCTCTGATTCCGCACATCTGATTCCCTGCCTCTGATTCCCTGCCTCTGATTCCCTGCCTCTGATTCCCTGCCTCTGATTCCCAACCTCTGATTCCCCACCTCTGATTCCCCATATCTGATTCCCCGCCTCTGTATCCCCGCCTCTGATTTCCCGCCTCTGTTTCCCCATATCTGATTCCCCGCCTCTGATTCCCCAACTTTGATTCCCCACCTCTGATCCCCAGCTCTGATTCCCCGCCTTTGATTCCCCGTGTTTGATTCCCTGCCTCTGATTCCCTGCCTCTGATTCCCAACCTCTGATTCCCCACCTCTGATTCTCCATATCTGATTCCCCGCCTCTGTTTCCCCGCCTCTGATTCCCCTCCTCTGTTTCCCCATATCTGATTCCCCGCCTTTGATTCGCCACCTCTGATTCCCCATATGTGATTCCCCGCCTCTGTTTCCCCGCCTCTGATTCCCCGCCTCTGATACCCCATATCTCATTCCCCGCCTCTGATTCCCCATATCTGATTCCCGGACTCTGATTCCCCACATCTGATTCCCGGCCTCTTATTCCCGGCATCTGATTCCCGGCCTCTGATTCCCGGCCTCTGATTCCCCGCTTCTGATTCTGATTCCCTGCCTCTGATTCCCCATCTCTGATTCCGCACATCTGATTCTCTGCCTCTGATTCCCCACTTCTGATTCCCCATATCTGATTCCCCGCCTCTGTTTCCCCGCCTCTGATTCCCCGCCTCTGTTTCCCCATATCTAATTCCCCGCCTCTGATTCCCCAACTCTGATTCCCCGCACTGTTTCCCCAGCTCTGAATCCCCACCTCAGATTCCCCGCATCTGATTCCCTGCCTCTGAATCCCCACCTCTGATTCCCTGCCTCTGATTCCCAACCTCTGATTCCCCTCCTCTGATTCCCCATATCTGATTCCCCGCCTCTGATTCCCCGCGTCTGAATCCCTGCCTCTGATTCCCCGCCTCTGATTCCCCATCTCTGATTCACCACCTCTGATCCCCCGCCTCTGATTCCCCATGTCTGATTCACCGCCTCTGTTTCCCCACCTCTGATTCCCCGCCTCTGATTCCACATATCTGATTCCCCGCCTCTGATTCCCCAACTCTGATTCCCAGCCTGTGATTCGCCAGCTATGATTCCCCGCCTCTGATTCCCCACGTCTAATTCCCTGCCTGTGATTCCCTGCCTCTTATTCCCCGCCTCTGATTCCCCGCATCTGATTCCCTGCCTCTGAATCCCCACCTCTATTCCCTGCCTCTGATTCCCAACCTCTGATTCCCCTCCTCTGATTCCCCATATCTGATTCCCCGCCTCCATTTCCCTGCCTCTGATTCCCCGCCTCTGTTACCCCATATCTGATTCCCCGCCTCTGATTCCCCAACTCTGATTCTGCACATCTGATTCCCTGCCTCTTATTCCCCACCTCTAATTCCCGGCCTCTGATTCCCGGCCTCTGATTCCCCACCTCTGATTCTCCATATCTGATTCCCCGCCTATGTTTCCCCACCTCTGATTCCCCACCTCTGTTTCCCCATATCTGATTCCCCGCCTCTGATTCCCCAACTCTGATTCCCCGCCTCTGATTCCCCAGGTCTGATTCCCCGCCTCTGATTCCACGTGTTTGATTACCTGCCTCTGATTCCCCGCCTCTGCTTCCCCATCTCTGATTCACCGCCTTTGATTCGCCACCTCTGATTCCCCATATGTGATTCCCCACCTCTGTTTCCCCGCCTCTGATTCCCCACTTCTGATTCCCCATATCTCATTCCCCGCCTCTGATTCCCCGCATCTGATTCCCTGCCTCTGAATCCCCACCTCTGATTCCCTGCCTCTGATTCCCAACCTCTGATTCCCCTCCTCTGATTCCCCATATCTGATTCCCCGCCTCCGTTTCCCTGCCTCTGATTAACCGCCTCTGTTTCCCCATATCTGATTCCCCGCCTCTGATTCCCCAACTCTGATTCCCCGCCTCTGATTCCCCAGCTCTGATTCCCCGCCTCTGATTCCCCGCGTCTGATTCCCAGCCTCTGATTCCCCATGTCTGATTTCCTGCCTCTGATTCCCCGCCTCTGATTCGCCATCTCTGATTCATCGCCTCTGATTCCCCACCTCTGATTCCCCATATCTTATTCCCCACCTATGTTTCCCCGCCTCTCATTCCCCGCCTCTGATTCCCCATCTCTGATTCCCGGACTCTGATTCCCCACCTCTGATTCCCTATCTCTGATTCCACACATCCGATTCCCTGCCTCTGATTCCCCGCCTCTGATGCCCCGCCTCTGATTCCCAATCTCTGATTCCCCTCCTCTGATTCCCCATATCTGATTCCCCGCCTCCGTTTCCCTGCCTCTGATTCCCCGCCTCTGTTTCCCCATATCTGATTCCCTGCCTCTGATTCCCCAACTCTGATTCCCCGCCTCTGATTCCCCAGCTCTGATTCCCCGCCTCTGATTCCCCGCGTCTGATTCCCAGCCTCTGATTCCCCATGTCTTATTCCCCGCCTCTGATTCGCCATCTCTGATTCATCGCCTCTGATTCCCCACCTCTGATTCCCCATATCTGATTCCCACCTATGTTTCCCCGCCTCTGATGCCCCGCCTCTGATTCCATGCCTCTGATTCCCAACCTCTGATTCCCCACCTCTGATTCCCCATATCTGATTCCCCGCCTCTGTTTCCCCTCCTCTGATTCCCTGCCTCTGTTTCCTCATATCTGATTCCCCGCCTCTGATTCCCCAAAGCTGATTCCCCTCCTCTGATTCCCCAGCTCTGATTCACCACCTCTGATTCCCCGCGTCTGATTCCCCGCCTCTGATTCCCCATCTCTGATTCCCTATCTCTGATTCCCCAATTCTGATTCCCCGCCTTTGATTCCCTGCCTCTGATTCCCAACCTCTGATTCCCCACCTCTGATTCCCCATATCTGATTCCCCGCCTCTGTTTCCCCGCCTCTTATTCCCCGCCTCTGTTTCCCCATATCTGATTCCCGGCCTCTCATTCCCCAGCTCTGATTCCCCGCCTCTGATTCCCCATATCTGATTCCCCGCCGCTGATTCCCCAACTCTGATTCCCCAGCTCCGATTCCCCGCCTCTGATTCCCCGCGTCTGAATCCCTGCCTCTGATTCCCCGCCTCTGATTCCCCATCTCTGATTCACCACCTCTGATCCCCCGCCTCTGATTCCCCATGTCTGATTCACCGCCTCTGTTTCCCCACCTCTGATTCCCCGCCTCTGATTCCACATATCTGATTCCCCGCCTCTGATTCCCCAACTCTGATTCCCAGCCTGTGATTCGCCAGCTATGATTCCCCGCCTCTGATTCCCCACGTCTAATTCCCTGCCTGTGATTCCCTGCCTCTTATTCCCCGCCTCTGATTCCCCGCATCTGATTCCCTGCCTCTGAATCCCCACCTCTATTCCCTGCCTCTGATTCCCAACCTCTGATACCCCTCCTCTGATTCCCCATATCTGATTCCCTGCCTCCATTTCCCCGCGTCTGATTCCCCACCTCTGTTTCCCCATATCTGATTCCCCGCCTCTGATTCCCCAACTCTGATTCCCCGCCTCTGATTCCCCAGGTCTGATTCCCCGCCTCTGATTCCACGTGTTTGATTACCTGCCTCTGATTCCCCGCCTCTGCTTCCCCATCTCTGATTCACCGCCTTTGATTCGCCACCTCTGATTCCCCATATGTGATTCCCCGCCTCTGTTTCCCCGCCTCTGATTCCCCACCTCTGATTCCCCATATCTCATTCCCCGCCTCTGATTCCCCGCATCTGATTCCCTGCCTCTGAATCCCCACCTCTGATTCCCTGCCTCTGATTCCCAACCTCTGATTCCCCACCTCTGATTCCCCATATCTGATTCCCCGCCTCCGTTTCCCTGCCTCTGATTGCCCGCCTCTGTTTCCCCATATCTGATTCCCCGCCTCTGATTCCCAAACTCTGATTCCCCGCCACTGATTCCCCAGCTCTGATTCCCCGCCTCTGATTCCTCGCGTCTGATTCCCAGCCTCTGATTCCCCATGTCTGATTTCCTGCCTCTGATTCCCCGCCTCTGATTCGCCATCTCTGATTCATCCCCTCTGATTCCCCACCTCTGATTCCCCATATCTTATTCCCCACCTATGTTTCCCCGCCTCTGATTCCCCGCCTCTGATTCCCCATCTCTGATTCCCAGACTCTGATTCCCCACCTCTGATTCCCTATCTCTTATTCTGCACATCCGATTCCCTGCCTCTGATTCCCCGCCTCTGATTCCCCACCTCTGATTCCCCACCTCTGATTCCCCATATCTGATTCCCCGCCTCTGTTTCCCCGCCTCTGATTCCCTGCCTCTGTTTCCTCATATCTGATTCCCCGCCTCTGATTCCCCAACACTGATTCCCCGCCTCTGATTCCCCAGCTCTGATTCACCACCTCTGATTCCCCGCGTCTGATTCCCCGCTTCTGATTCCCGGCCTCTTATTCCCCACCTCTGATTCCCGGCATCTGATTCCCGGCCTCTGATTCCCGAACTCTCATTCCCGGCCTCTGATTCCCGGCCTCTGATTCCCCGCCTCTGATTCCCCGCCTCTGATTCCCTGCCTCTGATTCCCCATCTCTGATTCTCCATATCTGATTCCCCGCCTCTGTTTCCCCGCCTCTGATTCCCCACCTCTGTTTCCCCATATCTGATTCCCCGCATCTGATTCCCCACGTCTGATTCCCTGCCTGTGATTCCCTGCCTCTTATTCCCCGCCTCTGATTCCCCGCATCTGATTCCCTGCCTCTGAATCCCCACCTTGATTCCCTGCCTCTGATTCCCAACCTCTGATTCCCCTCCTCTGATTCCCCATATCTGATTCCCCACCTCCATTTCCCTGCCTCTGATTCCCCGCCTCTGTTACCCAATATCTGATTCCCCGCCTCTGATTCCCCAACTCTGTTTCTGCACATCTGATTCCCTGCCTCTTATTCCCCACCTCTAATTCCCGGCCTCTGATTCCCGGCCTCTGATACCCTACCTCTGATTCTCCATATCTGATTCCCCGCCTCTGTTTCCCCGCCTCTGATTCCCCGCCTCTGTTTCCCCATATCTGATTCCCCGCCTCTGATTCCCCAACTCTGATTCCCCGCCTCTGATTCCCCAGGTCTGATTCCCCGCCTCTGATTCCACGTGTTTGATTACCTGCCTCTGATTCCCCGCCTCTGCTTCCCCATCTCTGATTCACCGCCTTTGATTCGCCACCTCTGATTCCCCATATGTGATTCCCCTCCTCTGTTTCCCCGCCTCTGATTCCCCGCCTCTGATTCCCCATATCTCATTCCCCGCCTCTGATTCCCCGCATCTGATTCCCTGCCTCTGAAACCCCACCTCTGATTCCCTGCCTCTGATTCCCAACCTCTGATTCCCCTCCTCTGATTCCCCATATCTGATTCCCCGCCTCCGTTTCCCTGCCTCTGATTAACCGCCTCTGTTTCCCCATATCTGATTCCCCGCCTCTGATTCCCCAACTCTGATTCCCCGCCTCTGATTCCCCAGCTCTGATTCCCCGCCTCTGATTCCCCGCGTCTGATTCCCAGCCTCTGATTCCCCATGTCTGATTTCCTGCCTCTGATTCCCCGCCTCTGATTCGCCATCTCTGATTCATCGCCTCTGATTCCCCACCTCTGATTCCCCATATCTTATTCCCCACCTATGTTTCCCCGCCTCTCATTCCCCGCCTCTGATTCCCCATCTCTGTTTCCCGGACTCTGATTCCCCACCTCTGATTCCCTATCTCTGATTCCACACATCCGATTCCCTGCCTCTGATTCCCCGCCTCTGATGCCCCGCCTCTGATTCCCAATCTCTGATTCCCCTCCTCTGATTCCCCATATCTGATTCCCCGCCTCCGTTTCCCTGCCTCTGATTCCCCGCCTCTGTTTCCCCATATCTGATTCCCTGCCTCTGATTCCCCAACTCTGATTCCCCGCCTCTGATTCCCCAGCTCTGATTCCCCGCCTCTGATTCCCCGCGTCTGATTCCCAGCCTCTGATTCCCCATGTCTTATTCCCCGCCTCTGATTCGCCATCTCTGATTCATCGCCTCTGATTCCCCACCTCTGATTCCCCATATCTGATTCCCACCTATGTTTCCCCACCTCTGATGCCCCGCCTCTGATTCCATGCCTCTGATTCCCAACCTCTGATTCCCCACCTCTGATTCCCCATATCTGATTCCCCGCCTCTGTTTCCCCTCCTCTGATTCCCTGCCTCTGTTTCCTCATATCTGATTCCCCGCCTCTGATTCCCCAAAACTGATTCCCCTCCTCTAATTCCCCAGCTCTGATTCACCACCTCTGATTCCCCGCGTCTGATTCCCCGCCTCTGATTCCCCATCTCTGATTCCCTATCTCTGATTCCCCAATTCTGATTCCCCGCCTTTGATTCCCTGCCTCTGATTCCCAACCTCTGATTCCCCACCTCTGATTCCCCATATCTGATTCCCCGCCTCTGTTTCCCCGCCTCTTATTCCCCGCCTCTGTTTCCCCATATCTGATTCCCGGCCTCTCATTCCCCAGCTCTGATTCCCCTCCTCTGATTCCCCATATCTGATTCCCCGCCGCTGATTCCCAAACTCTGATTCCCCAGCTCTGATTCCCCACCTCTGATTCCCCGCGTCTGAATCCCTGCCTCTGATTCCCCGCCTCTGATTCCCCATCTCTGATTCACCACCTCTGATCCCCCGCCTCTGATTCCCCATGTCTGATTCACCGCCTCTGTTTCCCCACCTCTGATTCCCCGCCTCTGATTCCCCATATCTGATTCCCCGCCTCTGATTCCCCAACTCTGATTCCCCGCCTGTGATTCGCCAGCTATGATTCCCCGCCTCTGATTCCCCACGTCTGATTCCCTGCCTGTGATTCCCTGCCTCTTATTCCCCGCCTCTGATTCCCCGCATCTGATTCCCAACCTCTAATTCCCCTCCTCTGATTCCCCATATCTGATTCCCCGCCTCCATTTCCCTGCCTCTGATTCCCCGCCTCTGTTACCCCATATCTGATTCCCCGCCTCTGATTCCCCAACTCTGATTCTGCACATCTGATTCCCTGCCTCTTATTCCCCACCTCAAATTCCCGGCCTCTGATTCCCAGCCTCTGATTCCCCACCTCTGATTCTCCATATCTGATTCGCCGCCTCTGTTTCCCCGCCTCTGATTCCCCGCCTCTGTTTCCCCATATCTGATTCCCCGCCTCTGATTCCCCAACTCTGATTCCCCGCCTCTGATTCCCCAGGTCTGATTCCCCGCCTCTGATTCCACGTGTTTGATTACCTGCCTCTGATTCCCCGCCTCTGCTTCCCCATCTCTGATTCACCGCCTTTGATTCGCCACCACTGATTCCCCATATGTGATTCCCCGCCTCTGTTTCCCCGCCTCTGATTCCCCGCCTCTGATTCCCCATATCTCATTCCCCGCCTCTGATTCCCCGCATCTGATTCCCTGCCTCTGAATCCCCACCTCTGATTCCCTGCCTCTGATTCCCCACCTCTGATTCCCGGCCTCTGATTCCCGGCCTCTGATTCCCGACCTCTCATTCCCGGCCTCTGATTCCCGGCCTCTGATTCCCCGCCTCTGATTCCCCGACTCTGATTCCCTGCCTCTGATTCCCCATCTCTGATTCTGCACATCTGATTCCCTGCCTCTTATTCCCCACCTCTGATTCCCGGCCTCTGATTCCCGGCCTCTGATTCCCGGCCTCTCATTCCCGGCCTCTCATTCCCGGCCTCTCATTCCCGGCCTCTGATTCCCCGCCTCTGATTCCCTGCCTCTGATTCCCTGCCTCTGATTCCCTGCCTCTGATTCCCAACCTCTGATTCCCCGCTTCTGATTCTGATTCCCTGCCTCTGATACCCCATCTCTGATTCCGCACATCTGATTCCCTGCCTCTGATTCCCCACTTCTGATTCCCCATATCTGATTCCCCGCCTCTGTTTCCCCGCCTCTGATTCCCCGCCTCTGTTTCCCCATATCTAATTCCCCGCCTCTGATTCCCCAACTCTGATTCCCCGCACTGATTCCCCAGCTCTGAATCCCCACCTCAGATTCCCCGCATCTGATTCCCTGCCTCTGAATCCCCACCTCTGATTCCCTGCCTCTGATTCCCAACCTCTGATTCCCCTCCTCTGATTCCCCATATCTGATTCCCCGCCTCCGTTTCCCTGCCTCTGATTCCCCGCCTCTGTTTCCCCATATCTGATTCCCCGCCTCTGATTCCCCAACTCTGATTCCCAGCCTCTGATTCCCCAGCTCTGATTCCCCGCCTCTGATTCCCCGCGTCTGATTCCCAGCCTCTGATTCCCCATGTCTTATTCCCCACCTCTGATTCGCCATCTCTGATTCATCGCCTCTGATTCCCCACCTCTGATTCCCCATATCTGATTCCCCACCTATGTTTCCCCGCCTCTGATGTCCCGCCTCTGATTCCATGCCTCTGATTCCCAACCTCTGATTCCCCGCCTCTGTTTCCCCGCCTCTGATTCCCTGCCTCTGTTTCCTCATATCTGATTCCCCGCCTCTGATTCCCCAACACTGATTCCCCGCCTCTGATTCCCCAGGTCTGATTCACCACCTCTGATTCCCCGCGTCTGATTCCCCGCCTCTGATTCCCCATCTCTGATTCCCTATCTCTGATTCCCCAATTCTGATTCCCCGCCTTTGATTCCCTGCCTCTGATTCCCAACCTCTGATTCTCCAACTCTAATTCCCCATATCTGATTCCCCGCCTCTGTTTCCCCGCCTCTTATTCCCCGCCTCTGTTTCCCCATATCTGATTCCCGGCCTCTCATTCCCCAGCTCCGATTCCCCGCCTCTGATTCCCCATATCTGATTCCCCGCCGCTGATTCCCCAACTCTGATAGCCCGCCTCTGATTCCCCAGCTCTGATTCCCCGCCTCTGATTCCCCGCGTCTGAATCCCTGCCTCTGATTCCCCGCCTCTGATTCCCCATCTCTGATTCACCACCTCTGATCCCCCGCCTCTGATTCCCCATGTCTGATTCACCGCCTCTGTATCCCCACCTCTGATTCCCCGCCTCTGATTCCCCAGCTCTGATTCCCCGCATCTGATTCCCTGCCTCTGAATCCCCACCGCTATTCCCTGCCTCTGATTCCCAACCTCTGATTCCCCTCCTCTGATTCCCCATATCTGATTCCTCGCCTCCATTTCCCTGCCTCTGATTCCCCACCTCTGTTACCCCATATCTGATTCCCCGCCTCTGATTCCCCAACTCTGATTCTGCACATCTGATTCCCTGCCTCTTATTCCCCACCTCTATTTCCCGGCCTCTGATTCCCCGCCTCTGATGCCCCGCCTCTGATTCCCAATCTCTGATTCCCCTCCTCTGATTCCCCATATCTGATTCCCCGCCTCCGTTTCCCTGCCTCTGATTCCCCGCCTCTGTTTCCCCATATCTGATTCCCTGCCTCTGATTCCCCAACTCTGATTCCCCGCCTCTGATTCCCCAGCTCTGATTCCCCGCCTCTGATTCCCCGCGTCTGATTCCCAGCCTCTGATTCCCCATGTCTTATTCCCCGCCTCTGATTCGCCATCTCTGATTCATCGCCTCTGATTCCCCACCTCTGATTCCCCATATCTGATTCCCACCTATGTTTCCCCGCCTCTGATGCCCCGCCTCTGATTCCATGCCTCTGATTCCCAACCTCTGATTCCCCACCTCTGATTCCCCATATCTGATTCCCCGCCTCTGTTTCCCCTCCTCTGATTCCCTGCCTCTGTTTCCTCATATCTGATTCCCCGCCTCTGATTCCCCAAAACTGATTCCCCTCCTCTAATTCCCCAGCTCTGATTCACCACCTCTGATTCCCCGCGTCTGATTCCCCGCCTCTGATTCCCCATCTCTGATTCCCTATCTCTGATTCCCCAATTCTGATTCCCCGCCTTTGATTCCCTGCCTCTGATTCCCAACCTCTGATTCCCCACCTCTGATTCCCCATATCTGATTCCCCGCCTCTGTTTCCCCGCCTCTTATTCCCCGCCTCTGTTTCCCCATATCTGATTCCCGGCCTCTCATTCCCCAGCTCTGATTCCCCTCCTCTGATTCCCCATATCTGATTCCCCGCCGCTGATTCCCAAACTCTGATTCCCCAGCTCTGATTCCCCACCTCTGATTCCCCGCGTCTGAATCCCTGCCTCTGATTCCCCGCCTCTGATTCCCCATCTCTGATTCACCACCTCTGATCCCCCGCCTCTGATTCCCCATGTCTGATTCACCGCCTCTGTTTCCCCACCTCTGATTCCCCGCCTCTGATTCCCCATATCTGATTCCCCGCCTCTGATTCCCCAACTCTGATTCCCCGCCTGTGATTCGCCAGCTATGATTCCCCGCCTCTGATTCCCCACGTCTGATTCCCTGCCTGTGATTCCCTGCCTCTTATTCCCCGCCTCTGATTCCCCGCATCTGATTCCCAACCTCTAATTCCCCTCCTCTGATTCCCCATATCTGTTTCCCCGCCTCCATTTCCCTGCCTCTGATTCCCCGCCTCTGTTACCCCATATCTGATTCCCCGCCTCTGATTCCCCAACTCTGATTCTGCACATCTGATTCCCTGCCTCTTATTCCCCACCTCAAATTCCCGGCCTCTGATTCCCAGCCTCTGATTCCCCACCTCTGATTCTCCATATCTGATTCGCCGCCTCTGTTTCCCCGCCTCTGATTCCCCGCCTCTGTTTCCCCATATCTGATTCCCCGCCTCTGATTCCCCAACTCTGATTCCCCGCCTCTGATTCCCCAGGTCTGATTCCCCGCCTCTGATTCCACGTGTTTGATTACCTGCCTCTGATTCCCCGCCTCTGCTTCCCCATCTCTGATTCACCGCCTTTGATTCGCCACCACTGATTCCCCATATGTGATTCCCCGCCTCTGTTTCCCCGCCTCTGATTCCCCGCCTCTGATTCCCCATATCTCATTCCCCGCCTCTGATTCCCCGCATCTGATTCCCTGCCTCTGAATCCCCACCTCTGATTCCCTGCCTCTGATTCCCCACCTCTGATTCCCGGCCTCTGATTCCCGGCCTCTGATTCCCGACCTCTCATTCCCGGCCTCTGATTCCCGGCCTCTGATTCCCCGCCTCTGATTCCCCGACTCTGATTCCCTGCCTCTGATTCCCCATCTCTGATTCTGCACATCTGATTCCCTGCCTCTTATTCCCCACCTCTGATTCCCGGCCTCTGATTCCCGGCCTCTGATTCCCGGCCTCTCATTCCCGGCCTCTCATTCCCGGCCTCTCATTCCCGGCCTCTGATTCCCCGCCTCTGATTCCCTGCCTCTGATTCCCTGCCTCTGATTCCCTGCCTCTGATTCCCAACCTCTGATTCCCCGCTTCTGATTCTGATTCCCTGCCTCTGATACCCCATCTCTGATTCCGCACATCTGATTCCCTGCCTCTGATTCCCCACTTCTGATTCCCCATATCTGATTCCCCGCCTCTGTTTCCCCGCCTCTGATTCCCCGCCTCTGTTTCCCCATATCTAATTCCCCGCCTCTGATTCCCCAACTCTGATTCCCCGCACTGATTCCCCAGCTCTGAATCCCCACCTCAGATTCCCCGCATCTGATTCCCTGCCTCTGAATCCCCACCTCTGATTCCCTGCCTCTGATTCCCAAACTCTGATTCCCCTCCTCTGATTCCCCATATCTGATTCCCCGCCTCCGTTTCCCTGCCTCTGATTCCCCGCCTCTGTTTCCCCATATCTGATTCCCCGCCTCTGATTCCCCAACTCTGATTCCCAGCCTCTGATTCCCCAGCTCTGATTCCCCGCCTCTGATTCCCCGCGTCTGATTCCCAGCCTCTGATTCCCCATGTCTTATTCCCCACCTCTGATTCGCCATCTCTGATTCATCGCCTCTGATTCCCCACCTCTGATTCCCCATATCTGATTCCCCACCTATGTTTCCCCGCCTCTGATGTCCCGCCTCTGATTCCATGCCTCTGATTCCCAACCTCTGATTCCCCGCCTCTGTTTCCCCGCCTCTGATTCCCTGCCTCTGTTTCCTCATATCTGATTCCCCGCCTCTGATTCCCCAACACTGATTCACCGCCTCTGATTCCCCAGGTCTGATTCACCACCTCTGATTCCCCGCGTCTGATTCCCCGCCTCTGATTCCCCATCTCTGATTCCCTATCTCTGATTCCCCAATTCTGATTCCCCGCCTTTGATTCCCTGCCTCTGATTCCCAACCTCTGATTCTCCAACTCTAATTCCCCATATCTGATTCCCCGCCTCTGTTTCCCCGCCTCTTATTCCCCGCCTCTGTTTCCCCATATCTGATTCCCGGCCTCTCATTCCCCAGCTCCGATTCCCCGCCTCTGATTCCCCATATCTGATTCCCCGCCGCTGATTCCCCAACTCTGATAGCCCGCCTCTGATTCCCCAGCTCTGATTCCCCGCCTCTGATTCCCCGCATCTGAATCCCTGCCTCTGATTCCCCGCCTCTGATTCCCCATCTCTGATTCACCACCTCTGATCCCCCGCCTCTGATTCCCCATGTCTGATTCACCGCCTCTGTATCCCCACCTCTGATTCCCCGCCTCTGATTCCCCAGCTCTGATTCCCCGCATCTGATTCCCTGCCTCTGAATCCCCACCGCTATTCCCTGCCTCTGATTCCCAACCTCTGATTCCCCTCCTCTGATTCCCCATATCTGATTCCCCGCCTCCATTTCCCTGCCTCTGATTCCCCACCTCTGTTACCCCATATCTGATTCCCCGCCTCTGATTCCCCAACTCTGATTCTGCACATCTGATTCCCTGCCTCTTATTCCCCACCTCTATTTCCCGGCCTCTGATTCCCGGCCTCTGATTCCCCACCTCTGATTCTCCATATCTGATTCCCCGCCTCTGTTTCCCCGCCTCTGATTCCCCACCTCTGTTTCCCCATATCTGATTCCCCGCATCTGATTCCCCACGTCTGATTCCCTGCCTGTGATTCCCTGCCTCTTATTCCCCGCCTCTGATTCCCCGCATCTGATTCCCTGCCTCTGAATCCCCACCTTGATTCCCTGCCTCTGATTCCCAACCTCTGATTCCCCTCCTCTGATTCCCCATATCTGATTCCCCACCTCCATTTCCCTGCCTCTGATTCCCCGCCTCTGTTACCCAATATCTGATTCCCCGCCTCTGATTCCCCAACTCTGTTTCTGCACATCTGATTCCCTGCCTCTTATTCCCCACCTCTAATTCCCGGCCTCTGATTCCCGGCCTCTGATACCCTACCTCTGATTCTCCATATCTGATTCCCCGCCTCTGTTTCCCCGCCTCTGATTCCCCGCCTCTGTTTCCCCATATCTGATTCCCCGCCTCTGATTCCCCAACTCTGATTCCCCGCCTCTGATTCCCCAGGTCTGATTCCCCGCCTCTGATTCCACGTGTTTGATTACCTGCCTCTGATGCCCCGCCTCTGCTTCCCCATCTCTGATTCACCGCCTTTGATTCGCCACCTCTGATTCCCCATATGTGATTCCCCTCCTCTGTTTCCCCGCCTCTGATTCCCCGCCTCTGATTCCCCATATCTCATTCCCCGCCTCTGATTCCCCGCATCTGATTCCCTGCCTCTGAATCCCCACCTCTGATTCCCTGCCTCTGATTCCCAACCTCTGATTCCCCTCCTCTGATTCCCCATATCTGATTCCCCGCCTCCGTTTCCCTGCCTCTGATTAACCGCCTCTGTTTCCCCATATCTGATTCCCCGCCTCTGATTCCCCAACTCTGATTCCCCGCCTCTGATTCCCCAGCTCTGATTCCCCGCCTCTGATTCCCCGCGTCTGATTCCCAGCCTCTGATTCCCCATGTCTGATTTCCTGCCTCTGATTCCCCGCCTCTGATTCGCCATCTCTGATTCATCGCCTCTGATTCCCCACCTCTGATTCCCCATATCTTATTCCCCACCTATGTTTCCCCGCCTCTCATTCCCCGCCTCTGATTCCCCATCTCTGATTCCCGGACTCTGATTCCCCACCTCTGATTCCCTATCTCTGATTCCACACATCCGATTCCCTGCCTCTGATTCCCCGCCTCTGATGCCCCGCCTCTGATTCCCAATCTCTGATTCCCCTCCTCTGATTCCCCATATCTGATTCCCCGCCTCCGTTTCCCTGCCTCTGATTCCCCGCCTCTGTTTCCCCATATCTGATTCCCTGCCTCTGATTCCCCAACTCTGATTCCCCGCCTCTGATTCCCCAGCTCTGATTCCCCGCCTCTGATTCCCCGCGTCTGATTCCCAGCCTCTGATTCCCCATGTCTTATTCCCCGCCTCTGATTCGCCATCTCTGATTCATCGCCTCTGATTCCCCACCTCTGATTCCCCATATCTGATTCCCACCTATGTTTCCCCGCCTCTGATGCCCCGCCTCTGATTCCATGCCTCTGATTCCCAACCTCTGATTCCCCACCTCTGATTCCCCATATCTGATTCCCCGCCTCTGTTTCCCCTCCTCTGATTCCCTGCCTCTGTTTCCTCATATCTGATTCCCCGCCTCTGATTCCCCAAAACTGATTCCCCTCCTCTGATTCCCCAGCTCTGATTCACCACCTCTGATTCCCCGCGTCTGATTCCCCGCCTCTGATTCCCCATCTCTGATTCCCTATCTCTGATTCCCCAATTCTGATTCCCCGCCTTTGATTCCCTGCCTCTGATTCCCAACCTCTGATTCCCCACCTCTGATTCCCCATATCTGATTCCCCGCCTCTGTTTCCCCGCCTCTTATTCCCCGCCTCTGTTTCCCCATATCTGATTCCCGGCCTCTCATTCCCCAGCTCTGATTCCCCGCCTCTGATTCCCCATATCTGATTCCCCGCCGCTGATTCCCCAACTCTGATTCCCCAGCTCCGATTCCCCGCCTCTGATTCCCCGCGTCTGAATCCCTGCCTCTGATTCCCCGCCTCTGATTCCCCATCTCTGATTCACCACCTCTGATCCCCCGCCTCTGATTCCCCATGTCTGATTCACCGCCTCTGTTTCCCCACCTCTGATTCCCCGCCTCTGATTCCACATATCTGATTCCCCGCCTCTGATTCCCCAACTCTGATTCCCAGCCTGTGATTCGCCAGCTATGATTCCCCGCCTCTGATTCCCCACGTCTAATTCCCTGCCTGTGATTCCCTGCCTCTTATTCCCCGCCTCTGATTCCCCGCATCTGATTCCCTGCCTCTGAATCCCCACCTCTATTCCCTGCCTCTGATTCCCAACCTCTGATACCCCTCCTCTGATTCCCCATATCTGATTCCCTGCCTCCATTTCCCCGCGTCTGATTCCCCACCTCTGTTTCCCCATATCTGATTCCCCGCCTCTGATTCCCCAACTCTGATTCCCCGCCTCTGATTCCCCAGGTCTGATTCCCCGCCTCTGATTCCACGTGTTTGATTACCTGCCTCTGATTCCCCGCCTCTGCTTCCCCATCTCTGATTCACCGCCTTTGATTCGCCACCTCTGATTCCCCATATGTGATTCCCCGCCTCTGTTTCCCCGCCTCTGATTCCCCACCTCTGATTCCCCATATCTCATTCCCCGCCTCTGATTCCCCGCATCTGATTCCCTGCCTCTGAATCCCCACCTCTGATTCCCTGCCTCTGATTCCCAACCTCTGATTCCCCTCCTCTGATTCCCCATATCTGATTCCCCGCCTCCGTTTCCCTGCCTCTGATTGCCCGCCTCTGTTTCCCCATATCTGATTCCCCGCCTCTGATTCCCCAACTCTGATTCCCCGCCACTGATTCCCCAGCTCTGATTCCCCGCCTCTGATTCCTCGCGTCTGATTCCCAGCCTCTGATTCCCCATGTCTGATTTCCTGCCTCTGATTCCCCGCCTCTGATTCGCCATCTCTGATTCATCCCCTCTGATTCCCCACCTCTGATTCCCCATATCTTATTCCCCACCTATGTTTCCCCGCCTCTGATTCCCCGCCTCTGATTCCCCATCTCTGATTCCCAGACTCTGATTCCCCACCTCTGATTCCCTATCTCTTATTCTGCACATCCGATTCCCTGCCTCTGATTCCCCGCCTCTGATTCCCCACCTCTGATTCCCCACCTCTGATTCCCCATATCTGATTCCCCGCCTCTGTTTCCCCGCCTCTGATTCCCTGCCTCTGTTTCCTCATATCTGATTCCCCGCCTCTGATTCCCCAACACTGATTCCCCGCCTCTGATTCCCCAGCTCTGATTCACCACCTCTGATTCCCCGCGTCTGATTCCCCGCTTCTGATTCCCGGCCTCTTATTCCCCACCTCTGATTCCCGGCATCTGATTCCCGGCCTCTGATTCCCGAACTCTCATTCCCGGCCTCTGATTCCCGGCCTCTGATTCCCCGCCTCTGATTCCCCGCCTCTGATTCCCTGCCTCTGATTCCCCATCTCTGATTCCGCACATCTGATTCCCTGCCTCTGATTCCCCGCCTCTGATTCCCTGCCTCTGATTCCCTGCCTCTGATTCCCAACCTCTGATTCCCCACCTCTGATTCCCCATATCTGATTCCCCGCCTCTGTTTCCCCGCCTCTGATTCCCCGCCTCTGTTTCCCCATATCTGATTCCCCGCCTCTGATTCCCCAACTCTGATTCCCCACCTCTGATCCCCAGCTCTGATTCCCCGCCTCTGATTCCCCGTGTTTGATTCCCTGCCTCTGATTCCCTGCCTCTGATTCCCAACCTCTGATTCCCCACCTCTGATTCCCCATATCTGATTCCCCGCCTCTTTTTCCCCGCCTCTGATTTTCCGCCTCTGTTTCCCCATATCTGATTCCCCGCCTTTGATTGGCCACCTCTGATTCCCCATATGTGATTCCCCGCCTCTGTTTCCCCGCATCTGATTCCCCGCCTCTGATTCCCCATATCTCATTCCCCGCCTCTGATTCCCCATATCTGATTCCCTGACTCTGATTCCCAACCTCTGATTCCCGGCCTCTTTTTCCCGGCATCTGATTCCCGGCATCTGATTCCCGGCCTCTGATTCCCGGCCTCTGATTCCCCGCCTCTGATTCCCCAGGTCTGATTCCCCGCCTCTGATTCCACGTGTTTGATTACCTGTCTCTGATTCCCCGCCTCTGCTTCCCCATCTCTGATTCACCGCCTTTGATTCGCCACCTCTGATTCCCCATATGTAATTCCCCGCCTCTGTTTCCCCACCTCTGATTCCCCACCTCTGATTCCCCATATCTCATTCCCCGCCTCTGATTCCCCGCATCTGATTCCCTGCCTCTGAATCCCCACCTCTGACTCCCTGCCTCTGATTCCCAACCTCTGATTCCCCTCCTCTGATTCCCCATATCTGATTCCCCGCCTCCGTTTCCCTGCCTCTGATTGCCCGCCTCTGTTTCCCCGCCTCTGATTCCCCACCTCTGATTCCCCATATCTCATTCCCCGCCTCTGATTCCCCGCATCTGATTCCCTGCCTCTGAATCCCCACCTCTGACTCCCTGCCTCTGATTCCCAACCACTGATTCCCCAGCTCTGATTCCCCGCCTCTGATTCCCCGCGTCTGATTCCCAGCCTCTGATTCCCCATGTCTGATTTCCTGCCTCTGATTCCCCGCCTCTGATTCCCTGACTCTGATTCCCTGCCTCTGATTCCCCATCTCTGATTCTGCACATTTGATTCCCTGCCTCTTATTCCCCACCTCTGATTCCCGGCCTCTGATTCCCGGCCTCTGATTCCCGGCCTCTCATTCCCGGCCTCTGATACCCCGCCTCTGATTCCCCGCCTCTGTTTCCCTGCCTCTGATTCCCCTTCTCTGATTCCGCACATCTGATTCCCTGCCTCTGATTCCCTGCCTCTGATTCCCTGCCTCTGATTCCCTGCCTCTGATTCCCAACCTCTGATTCCCCACCTCTGATTCCCCATATCTGATTCCCCGCCTCTGTATCCCCGCCTCTGATTTCCCGCCTCTGTTTCCCCATATCTGATTCCCCGCCTCTGATTCCCCAACTTTGATTCCCCACCTCTGATCCCCAGCTCTGATTCCCCGCCTTTGATTCCCCGTGTTTGATTCCCTGCCTCTGATTCCCTGCCTCTGATTCCCAACCTCTGATTCCCCACCTCTGATTCTCCATATCTGATTCCCCGCCTCTGTTTCCCCGCCTCTGATTCCCCTCCTCTGTTTCCCCATATCTGATTCCCCGCCTTTGATTCGCCACCTCTGATTCCCCATATGTGATTCCCCGCCTCTGTTTCCCCGCCTCTGATTCCCCGCCTCTGATACCCCATATCTCATTCCCCGCCTCTGATTCCCCATATCTGATTCCCGGACTCTGATTCCCCACATCTGATTCCCGGCCTCTTATTCCCGGCATCTGATTCCCGGCCTCTGATTCCCGGCCTCTGATTCCCCGCTTCTGATTCTGATTCCCTGCCTCTGATTCCCCATCTCTGATTCCGCACATCTGATTCTCTGCCTCTGATTCCCCACTTCTGATTCCCCATATCTGATTCCCCGCCTCTGTTTCCCCGCCTCTGATTCCCCGCCTCTGTTTCCCCATATCTAATTCCCCGCCTCTGATTCCCCAACTCTGATTCCCCGCACTGTTTCCCCAGCTCTGAATCCCCACCTCAGATTCCCCGCATCTGATTCCCTGCCTCTGAATCCCCACCTCTGATTCCCTGCCTCTGATTCCCAACCTCTGATTCCCCTCCTCTGATTCCCCATATCTGATTCCCCGCCTCTGATTCCCCGCGTCTGAATCCCTGCCTCTGATTCCCCGCCTCTGATTCCCCATCTCTGATTCACCACCTCTGATCCCCCGCCTCTGATTCCCCATGTCTGATTCACCGCCTCTGTTTCCCCACCTCTGATTCCCCGCCTCTGATTCCACATATCTGATTCCCCGCCTCTGATTCCCCAACTCTGATTCCCAGCCTGTGATTCGCCAGCTATGATTCCCCGCCTCTGATTCCCCACGTCTAATTCCCTGCCTGTGATTCCCTGCCTCTTATTCCCCGCCTCTGATTCCCCGCATCTGATTCCCTGCCTCTGAATCCCCACCTCTATTCCCTGCCTCTGATTCCCAACCTCTGATTCCCCTCCTCTGATTCCCCATATCTGATTCCCCGCCTCCATTTCCCTGCCTCTGATTCCCCGCCTCTGTTACCCCATATCTGATTCCCCGCCTCTGATTCCCCAACTCTGATTCTGCACATCTGATTCCCTGCCTCTTATTCCCCACCTCTAATTCCCGGCCTCTGATTCCCGGCCTCTGATTCCCCACCTCTGATTCTCCATATCTGATTCCCCGCCTATGTTTCCCCACCTCTGATTCCCCACCTCTGTTTCCCCATATCTGATTCCCCGCCTCTGATTCCCCAACTCTGATTCCCCGCCTCTGATTCCCCAGGTCTGATTCCCCGCCTCTGATTCCACGTGTTTGATTACCTGCCTCTGATTCCCCGCCTCTGCTTCCCCATCTCTGATTCACCGCCTTTGATTCGCCACCTCTGATTCCCCATATGTGATTCCCCACCTCTGTTTCCCCGCCTCTGATTCCCCACTTCTGATTCCCCATATCTCATTCCCCGCCTCTGATTCCCCGCATCTGATTCCCTGCCTCTGAATCCCCACCTCTGATTCCCTGCCTCTGATTCCCAACCTCTGATTCCCCTCCTCTGATTCCCCATATCTGATTCCCCGCCTCCGTTTCCCTGCCTCTGATTAACCGCCTCTGTTTCCCCATATCTGATTCCCCGCCTCTGATTCCCCAACTCTGATTCCCCGCCTCTGATTCCCCAGCTCTGATTCCCCGCCTCTGATTCCCCGCGTCTGATTCCCAGCCTCTGATTCCCCATGTCTGATTTCCTGCCTCTGATTCCCCGCCTCTGATTCGCCATCTCTGATTCATCGCCTCTGATTCCCCACCTCTGATTCCCCATATCTTATTCCCCACCTATGTTTCCCCGCCTCTCATTCCCCGCCTCTGATTCCCCATCTCTGATTCCCGGACTCTGATTCCCCACCTCTGATTCCCTATCTCTGATTCCACACATCCGATTCCCTGCCTCTGATTCCCCGCCTCTGATGCCCCGCCTCTGATTCCCAATCTCTGATTCCCCTCCTCTGATTCCCCATATCTGATTCCCCGCCTCCGTTTCCCTGCCTCTGATTCCCCGCCTCTGTTTCCCCATATCTGATTCCCTGCCTCTGATTCCCCAACTCTGATTCCCCGCCTCTGATTCCCCAGCTCTGATTCCCCGCCTCTGATTCCCCGCGTCTGATTCCCAGCCTCTGATTCCCCATGTCTTATTCCCCGCCTCTGATTCGCCATCTCTGATTCATCGCCTCTGATTCCCCACCTCTGATTCCCCATATCTGATTCCCACCTATGTTTCCCCGCCTCTGATGCCCCGCCTCTGATTCCATGCCTCTGATTCCCAACCTCTGATTCCCCACCTCTGATTCCCCATATCTGATTCCCCGCCTCTGTTTCCCCTCCTCTGATTCCCTGCCTCTGTTTCCTCATATCTGATTCCCCGCCTCTGATTCCCCAAAGCTGATTCCCCTCCTCTGATTCCCCAGCTCTGATTCACCACCTCTGATTCCCCGCGTCTGATTCCCCGCCTCTGATTCCCCATCTCTGATTCCCTATCTCTGATTCCCCAATTCTGATTCCCCGCCTTTGATTCCCTGCCTCTGATTCCCAACCTCTGATTCCCCACCTCTGATTCCCCATATCTGATTCCCCGCCTCTGTTTCCCCGCCTCTTATTCCCCGCCTCTGTTTCCCCATATCTGATTCCCGGCCTCTCATTCCCCAGCTCTGATTCCCCGCCTCTGATTCCCCATATCTGATTCCCCGCCGCTGATTCCCCAACTCTGATTCCCCAGCTCCGATTCCCCGCCTCTGATTCCCCGCGTCTGAATCCCTGCCTCTGATTCCCCGCCTCTGATTCCCCATCTCTGATTCACCACCTCTGATCCCCCGCCTCTGATTCCCCATGTCTGATTCACCGCCTCTGTTTCCCCACCTCTGATTCCCCGCCTCTGATTCCACATATCTGATTCCCCGCCTCTGATTCCCCAACTCTGATTCCCAGCCTGTGATTCGCCAGCTATGATTCCCCGCCTCTGATTCCCCACGTCTAATTCCCTGCCTGTGATTCCCTGCCTCTTATTCCCCGCCTCTGATTCCCCGCATCTGATTCCCTGCCTCTGAATCCCCACCTCTATTCCCTGCCTCTGATTCCCAACCTCTGATACCCCTCCTCTGATTCCCCATATCTGATTCCCTGCCTCCATTTCCCCGCGTCTGATTCCCCACCTCTGTTTCCCCATATCTGATTCCCCGCCTCTGATTCCCCAACTCTGATTCCCCGCCTCTGATTCCCCAGGTCTGATTCCCCGCCTCTGATTCCACGTGTTTGATTACCTGCCTCTGATTCCCCGCCTCTGCTTCCCCATCTCTGATTCACCGCCTTTGATTCGCCACCTCTGATTCCCCATATGTGATTCCCCGCCTCTGTTTCCCCGCCTCTGATTCCCCACCTCTGATTCCCCATATCTCATTCCCCGCCTCTGATTCCCCGCATCTGATTCCCTGCCTCTGAATCCCCACCTCTGATTCCCTGCCTCTGATTCCCAACCTCTGATTCCCCACCTCTGATTCCCCATATCTGATTCCCCGCCTCCGTTTCCCTGCCTCTGATTGCCCGCCTCTGTTTCCCCATATCTGATTCCCCGCCTCTGATTCCCAAACTCTGATTCCCCGCCACTGATTCCCCAGCTCTGATTCCCCGCCTCTGATTCCTCGCGTCTGATTCCCAGCCTCTGATTCCCCATGTCTGATTTCCTGCCTCTGATTCCCCGCCTCTGATTCGCCATCTCTGATTCATCCCCTCTGATTCCCCACCTCTGATTCCCCATATCTTATTCCCCACCTATGTTTCCCCGCCTCTGATTCCCCGCCTCTGATTCCCCATCTCTGATTCCCAGACTCTGATTCCCCACCTCTGATTCCCTATCTCTTATTCTGCACATCCGAATACCTGCCTCTGATTCCCCGCCTCTGATTCCCCACCTCTGATTCCCCACCTCTGATTCCCCATATCTGATTCCCCGCCTCTGTTTCCCCGCCTCTGATTCCCTGCCTCTGTTTCCTCATATCTGATTCCCCGCCTCTGATTCCCCAACACTGATTCCCCGCCTCTGATTCCCCAGCTCTGATTCACCACCTCTGATTCCCCGCGTCTGATTCCCCGCTTCTGATTCCCGGCCTCTTATTCCCCACCTCTGATTCCCGGCATCTGATTCCCGGCCTCTGATTCCCGAACTCTCATTCCCGGCCTCTGATTCCCGGCCTCTGATTCCCCGCCTCTGATTCCCCGCCTCTGATTCCCTGCCTCTGATTCCCCATCTCTGATTCCGCACATCTGATTCCCTGCCTCTGATTCCCCGCCTCTGATTCCCTGCCTCTGATTCCCTGCCTCTGATTCCCAACCTCTGATTCCCCACCTCTGATTCCCCATATCTGATTCCCCGCCTCTGTTTCCCCGCCTCTGATTCCCCGCCTCTGTTTCCCCATATCTGATTCCCCGCCTCTGATTCCCCAACTCTGATTCCCCACCTCTGATCCCCAGCTCTGATTCCCCGCCTCTGATTCCCCGTGTTTGATTCCCTGCCTCTGATTCCCTGCCTCTGATTCCCAACCTCTGATTCCCCACCTCTGATTCCCCATATCTGATTCCCCGCCTCTGTTTCCCCGCCTCTGATTTTCCGCCTCTGTTTCCCCATATCTGATTCCCCGCCTTTGATTGGCCACCTCTGATTCCCCATATGTGATTCCCCGCCTCTGTTTCCCCGCATCTGATTCCCCGCCTCTGATTCCCCATATCTCATTCCCCGCCTCTGATTCCCCATATCTGATTCCCTGACTCTGATTCCCAACCTCTGATTCCCGGCCTCTTTTTCCCGGCATCTGATTCCCGGCATCTGATTCCCGGCCTCTGATTCCCGGCCTCTGATTCCCCGCCTCTGATTCCCCAGGTCTGATTCCCCGCCTCTGATTCCACGTGTTTGATTACCTGTCTCTGATTCCCCGCCTCTGCTTCCCCATCTCTGATTCACCGCCTTTGATTCGCCACCTCTGATTCCCCATATGTAATTCCCCGCCTCTGTTTCCCCACCTCTGATTCCCCACCTCTGATTCCCCATATCTCATTCCCCGCCTCTGATTCCCCGCATCTGATTCCCTGCCTCTGAATCCCCACCTCTGACTCCCTGCCTCTGATTCCCAACCTCTGATTCCCCTCCTCTGATTCCCCATATCTGATTCCCCGCCTCCGTTTCCCTGCCTCTGATTGCCCGCCTCTGTTTCCCCGCCTCTGATTCCCCACCTCTGATTCCCCATATCTCATTCCCCGCCTCTGATTCCCCGCATCTGATTCCCTGCCTCTGAATCCCCACCTCTGACTCCCTGCCTCTGATTCCCAACCACTGATTCCCCAGCTCTGATTCCCCGCCTCTGATTCCCCGCGTCTGATTCCCAGCCTCTGATTCCCCATGTCTGATTTCCTGCCTCTGATTCCCCGCCTCTGATTCCCTGACTCTGATTCCCTGCCTCTGATTCCCCATCTCTGATTCTGCACATCTGATTCCCTGCCTCTTATTCCCCACCTCTGATTCCCGGCCTCTGATTCCCGGCCTCTGATTCCCGGCCTCTCATTCCCGGCCTCTCATTCCCGGCCTCTCATTCCCGGCCTCTGATACCCCGCCTCTGATTCCCCGCCTCTGTTTCCCTGCCTCTGATTCCCCTTCTCTGATTCCGCACATCTGATTCCCTGCCTCTGATTCCCTGCCTCTGATTCCCTGCCTCTGATTCCCTGCCTCTGATTCCCAACCTCTGATTCCCCACCTCTGATTCCCCATATCTGATTCCCCGCCTCTGTATCCCCGCCTCTGATTTCCCGCCTCTGTTTCCCCATATCTGATTCCCCGCCTCTGATTCCCCAACTTTGATTCCCCACCTCTGATCCCCAGCTCTGATTCCCCGCCTTTGATTCCCCGTGTTTGATTCCCTGCCTCTGATTCCCTGCCTCTGATTCCCAACCTCTGATTCCCCACCTCTGATTCTCCATATCTGATTCCCCGCCTCTGTTTCCCCGCCTCTGATTCCCCTCCTCTGTTTCCCCATATCTGATTCCCCGCCTTTGATTCGCCACCTCTGATTCCCCATATGTGATTCCCCGCCTCTGTTTCCCCGCCTCTGATTCCCCGCCTCTGATACCCCATATCTCATTCCCCGCCTCTGATTCCCCATATCTGATTCCCGGACTCTGATTCCCCACATCTGATTCCCGGCCTCTTATTCCCGGCATCTGATTCCCGGCCTCTGATTCCCGGCCTCTGATTCCCCGCTTCTGATTCTGATTCCCTGCCTCTGATTCCCCATCTCTGATTCCGCACATCTGATTCTCTGCCTCTGATTCCCCACTTCTGATTCCCCATATCTGATTCCCCGCCTCTGTTTCCCCGCCTCTGATTCCCCGCCTCTGTTTCCCCATATCTAATTCCCCGCCTCTGATTCCCCAACTCTGATTCCCCGCACTGATTCCCCAGCTCTGAATCCCCACCTCAGATTCCCCGCATCTGATTCCCTGCCTCTGAATCCCCACCTCTGATTCCCTGCCTCTGATTCCCAACCTCTGATTCCCCTCCTCTGATTCCCCATATCTGATTCCCCGCCTCTGATTCCCCGCGTCTGAATCCCTGCCTCTGATTCCCCGCCTCTGATTCCCCATCTCTGATTCACCACCTCTGATCCCCCGCCTCTGATTCCCCATGTCTGATTCACCGCCTCTGTTTCCCCACCTCTGATTCCCCGCCTCTGATTCCACATATCTGATTCCCCGCCTCTGATTCCCCAACTCTGATTCCCAGCCTGTGATTCGCCAGCTATGATTCCCCGCCTCTGATTCCCCACGTCTAATTCCCTGCCTGTGATTCCCTGCCTCTTATTCCCCGCCTCTGATTCCCCGCATCTGATTCCCTGCCTCTGAATCCCCACCTCTATTCCCTGCCTCTGATTCCCAACCTCTGATTCCCCTCCTCTGATTCCCCATATCTGATTCCCCGCCTCCATTTCCCTGCCTCTGATTCCCCGCCTCTGTTACCCCATATCTGATTCCCCGCCTCTGATTCCCCAACTCTGATTCTGCACATCTGATTCCCTGCCTCTTATTCCCCACCTCTAATTCCCGGCCTCTGATTCCCGGCCTCTGATTCCCCACCTCTGATTCTCCATATCTGATTCCCCGCCTCTGTTTCCCCACCTCTGATTCCCCACCTCTGTTTCCCCATATCTGATTCCCCGCCTCTGATTCCCCAACTCTGATTCCCCGCCTCTGATTCCCCAGGTCTGATTCCCCGCCTCTGATTCCACGTGTTTGATTACCTGCCTCTGATTCCCCGCCTCTGCTTCCCCATCTCTGATTCACCGCCTTTGATTCGCCACCTCTGATTCCCCATATGTGATTCCCCACCTCTGTTTCCCCGCCTCTGATTCCCCACCTCTGATTCCCCATATCTCATTCCCCGCCTCTGATTCCCCGCATCTGATTCCCTGCCTCTGAATCCCCACCTCTGATTCCCTGCCTCTGATTCCCAACCTCTGATTCCCCTCCTCTGATTCCCCATATCTGATTCCCCGCCTCCGTTTCCCTGCCTCTGATTAACCGCCTCTGTTTCCCCATATCTGATTCCCCGCCTCTGATTCCCCAACTCTGATTCCCCGCCTCTGATTCCCCAGCTCTGATTCCCCGCCTCTGATTCCCCGCGTCTGATTCCCAGCCTCTGATTCCCCATGTCTGATTTCCTGCCTCTGATTCCCCGCCTCTGATTCGCCATCTCTGATTCATCGCCTCTGATTCCCCACCTCTGATTCCCCATATCTTATTCCCCACCTATGTTTCCCCGCCTCTCATTCCCCGCCTCTGATTCCCCATCTCTGATTCCCGGACTCTGATTCCCCACCTCTGATTCCCTATCTCTGATTCCACACATCCGATTCCCTGCCTCTGATTCCCCGCCTCTGATGCCCCGCCTCTGATTCCCAATCTCTGATTCCCCTCCTCTGATTCCCCATATCTGATTCCCCGCCTCCGTTTCCCTGCCTCTGATTCCCCGCCTCTGTTTCCCCATATCTGATTCCCTGCCTCTGATTCCCCAACTCTGATTCCCCGCCTCTGATTCCCCAGCTCTGATTCCCCGCCTCTGATTCCCCGCGTCTGATTCCCAGCCTCTGATTCCCCATGTCTTATTCCCCGCCTCTGATTCGCCATCTCTGATTCATCGCCTCTGATTCCCCACCTCTGATTCCCCATATCTGATTCCCACCTATGTTTCCCCGCCTCTGATGCCCCGCCTCTGATTCCATGCCTCTGATTCCCAACCTCTGATTCCCCACCTCTGATTCCCCATATCTGATTCCCCGCCTCTGTTTCCCCTCCTCTGATTCCCTGCCTCTGTTTCCTCATATCTGATTCCCCGCCTCTGATTCCCCAAAACTGATTCCCCTCCTCTGATTCCCCAGCTCTGATTCACCACCTCTGATTCCCCGCGTCTGATTCCCCGCCTCTGATTCCCCATCTCTGATTCCCTATCTCTGATTCCCCAATTCTGATTCCCCGCCTTTGATTCCCTGCCTCTGATTCCCAACCTCTGATTCCCCACCTCTGATTCCCCATATCTGATTCCCCGCCTCTGTTTCCCCGCCTCTTATTCCCCGCCTCTGTTTCCCCATATCTGATTCCCGGCCTCTCATTCCCCAGCTCTGATTCCCCGCCTCTGATTCCCCATATCTGATTCCCCGCCGCTGATTCCCCAACTCTGATTCCCCAGCTCCGATTCCCCGCCTCTGATTCCCCGCGTCTGAATCCCTGCCTCTGATTCCCCGCCTCTGATTCCCCATCTCTGATTCACCACCTCTGATCCCCCGCCTCTGATTCCCCATGTCTGATTCACCGCCTCTGTTTCCCCACCTCTGATTCCCCGCCTCTGATTCCACATATCTGATTCCCCGCCTCTGATTCCCCAACTCTGATTCCCAGCCTGTGATTCGCCAGCTATGATTCCCCGCCTCTGATTCCCCACGTCTAATTCCCTGCCTGTGATTCCCTGCCTCTTATTCCCCGCCTCTGATTCCCCGCATCTGATTCCCTGCCTCTGAATCCCCACCTCTATTCCCTGCCTCTGATTCCCAACCTCTGATACCCCTCCTCTGATTCCCCATATCTGATTCCCTGCCTCCATTTCCCCGCGTCTGATTCCCCACCTCTGTTTCCCCATATCTGATTCCCCGCCTCTGATTCCCCAACTCTGATTCCCCGCCTCTGATTCCCCAGGTCTGATTCCCCGCCTCTGATTCCACGTGTTTGATTACCTGCCTCTGATTCCCCGCCTCTGCTTCCCCATCTCTGATTCACCGCCTTTGATTCGCCACCTCTGATTCCCCATATGTGATTCCCCGCCTCTGTTTCCCCGCCTCTGATTCCCCACCTCTGATTCCCCATATCTCATTCCCCGCCTCTGATTCCCCGCATCTGATTCCCTGCCTCTGAATCCCCACCTCTGATTCCCTGCCTCTGATTCCCAACCTCTGATTCCCCTCCTCTGATTCCCCATATCTGATTCCCCGCCTCCGTTTCCCTGCCTCTGATTGCCCGCCTCTGTTTCCCCATATCTGATTCCCCGCCTCTGATTCCCCAACTCTGATTCCCCGCCACTGATTCCCCAGCTCTGATTCCCCGCCTCTGATTCCTCGCGTCTGATTCCCAGCCTCTGATTCCCCATGTCTGATTTCCTGCCTCTGATTCCCCGCCTCTGATTCGCCATCTCTGATTCATCCCCTCTGATTCCCCACCTCTGATTCCCCATATCTTATTCCCCACCTATGTTTCCCCGCCTCTGATTCCCCGCCTCTGATTCCCCATCTCTGATTCCCAGACTCTGATTCCCCACCTCTGATTCCCTATCTCTTATTCTGCACATCCGATTCCCTGCCTCTGATTCCCCGCCTCTGATTCCCCACCTCTGATTCCCCACCTCTGATTCCCCATATCTGATTCCCCGCCTCTGTTTCCCCGCCTCTGATTCCCTGCCTCTGTTTCCTCATATCTGATTCCCCGCCTCTGATTCCCCAACACTGATTCCCCGCCTCTGATTCCCCAGCTCTGATTCACCACCTCTGATTCCCCGCGTCTGATTCCCCGCTTCTGATTCCCGGCCTCTTATTCCCCACCTCTGATTCCCGGCATCTGATTCCCGGCCTCTGATTCCCGAACTCTCATTCCCGGCCTCTGATTCCCGGCCTCTGATTCCCCGCCTCTGATTCCCCGCCTCTGATTCCCTGCCTCTGATTCCCCATCTCTGATTCCGCACATCTGATTCCCTGCCTCTGATTCCCCGCCTCTGATTCCCTGCCTCTGATTCCCTGCCTCTGATTCCCAACCTCTGATTCCCCACCTCTGATTCCCCATATCTGATTCCCCGCCTCTGTTTCCCCGCCTCTGATTCCCCGCCTCTGTTTCCCCATATCTGATTCCCCGCCTCTGATTCCCCAACTCTGATTCCCCACCTCTGATCCCCAGCTCTGATTCCCCGCCTCTGATTCCCCGTGTTTGATTCCCTGCCTCTGATTCCCTGCCTCTGATTCCCAACCTCTGATTCCCCACCTCTGATTCCCCATATCTGATTCCCCGCCTCTGTTTCCCCGCCTCTGATTTTCCGCCTCTGTTTCCCCATATCTGATTCCCCGCCTTTGATTGGCCACCTCTGATTCCCCATATGTGATTCCCCGCCTCTGTTTCCCCGCATCTGATTCCCCGCCTCTGATTCCCCATATCTCATTCCCCGCCTCTGATTCCCCATATCTGATTCCCTGACTCTGATTCCCAACCTCTGATTCCCGGCCTCTTTTTCCCGGCATCTGATTCCCGGCATCTGATTCCCGGCCTCTGATTCCCGGCCTCTGATTCCCCGCCTCTGATTCCCCAGGTCTGGATCCCCGCCTCTGATTCCACGTGTTTGATTACCTGTCTCTGATTCCCCGCCTCTGCTTCCCCATCTCTGATTCGCCGCCTTTGATTCGCCACCTCTGATTCCCCATATGTAATTCCCCGCCTCTGTTTCCCCACCTCTGATTCCCCACCTCTGATTCCCCATATCTCATTCCCCGCCTCTGATTCCCCGCATCTGATTCCCTGCCTCTGAATCCCCACCTCTTACTCCCTGCCTCTGATTCCCAACCTCTGATTCCCCTCCTCTGATTCCCCATATCTGATTCCCCGCCTCCGTTTCCCTGCCTCTGATTGCCCGCCTCTGTTTCCCCGCCTCTGATTCCCCACCTCTGATTCCCCATATCTCATTCCCCGCCTCTGATTCCCCGCATCTGATTCCCTGCCTCTGAATCCCCACCTCTGACTCCCTGCCTCTGATTCCCAACCACTGATTCCCCAGCTCTGATTCCCCGCCTCTGATTCCCCGCGTCTGATTCCCAGCCTCTGATTCCCCATGTCTGATTTCCTGCCTCTGATTCCCCGCCTCTGATTCCCTGACTCTGATTCCCTGCCTCTGATTCCCCATCTCTGATTCTGCACATCTGATTCCCTGCCTCTTATTCCCCACCTCTGATTCCCGGCCTCTGATTCCCGGCCTCTGATTCCCGGCCTCTCATTCCCGGCCTCTCATTCCCGGCCTCTCATTCCCGGCCTCTGATACCCCGCCTCTGATTCCCCGCCTCTGTTTCCCTGCCTCTGATTCCCCTTCTCTGATTCCGCACATCTGATTCCCTGCCTCTGATTCCCTGCCTCTGATTCCCTGCCTCTGATTCCCTGCCTCTGATTCCCAACCTCTGATTCCCCACCTCTGATTCCCCATATCTGATTCCCCGCCTCTGTATCCCCCCCTCTGATTTCCCGCCTCTGTTTCCCCATATCTGATTCCCCGCCTCTGATTCCCCAACTTTGATTCCCCACCTCTGATCCCCAGCTCTGATTCCCCGCCTTTGATTCCCCGTGTTTGATTCCCTGCCTCTGATTCCCTGCCTCTGATTCCCAACCTCTGATTCCCCACCTCTGATTCTCCATATCTGATTCCCCGCCTCTGTTTCCCCGCCTCTGATTCCCCTCCTCTGTTTCCCCATATCTGATTCCCCGCCTTTGATTCGCCACCTCTGATTCCCCATATGTGATTCCCCGCCTCTGTTTCCCCGCCTCTGATTCCCCGCCTCTGATACCCCATATCTCATTCCCCGCCTCTGATTCCCCATATCTGATTCCCGGACTCTGATTCCCCACATCTGATTCCCGGCCTCTTATTCCCGGCATCTGATTCCCGGCCTCTGATTCCCGGCCTCTGATTCCCCGCTTCTGATTCTGATTCCCTGCCTCTGATTCCCCATCTCTGATTCCGCACATCTGATTCTCTGCCTCTGATTCCCCACTTCTGATTCCCCATATCTGATTCCCCGCCTCTGTTTCCCCGCCTCTGATTCCCCGCCTCTGTTTCCCCATATCTAATTCCCCGCCTCTGATTCCCCAACTCTGATTCCCCGCACTGATTCCCCAGCTCTGAATCCCCACCTCAGATTCCCCGCATCTGATTCCCTGCCTCTGAATCCCCACCTCTGATTCCCTGCCTCTGATTCCCAACCTCTGATTCCCCTCCTCTGATTCCCCATATCTGATTCCCCGCCTCTGATTCCCCGCGTCTGAATCCCTGCCTCTGATTCCCCGCCTCTGATTCCCCATCTCTGATTCACCACCTCTGATCCCCCGCCTCTGATTCCCCATGTCTGATTCACCGCCTCTGTTTCCCCACCTCTGATTCCCCGCCTCTGATTCCACATATCTGATTCCCCGCCTCTGATTCCCCAACTCTGATTCCCAGCCTGTGATTCGCCAGCTATGATTCCCCGCCTCTGATTCCCCACGTCTAATTCCCTGCCTGTGATTCCCTGCCTCTTATTCCCCGCCTCTGATTCCCCGCATCTGATTCCCTGCCTCTGAATCCCCACCTCTATTCCCTGCCTCTGATTCCCAACCTCTGATTCCCCTCCTCTGATTCCCCATATCTGATTCCCCGCCTCCATTTCCCTGCCTCTGATTCCCCGCCTCTGTTACCCCATATCTGATTCCCCGCCTCTGATTCCCCAACTCTGATTCTGCACATCTGATTCCCTGCCTCTTATTCCCCACCTCTAATTCCCGGCCTCTGATTCCCGGCCTCTGATTCCCCACCTCTGATTCTCCATATCTGATTCCCCGCCTCTGTTTCCCCACCTCTGATTCCCCACCTCTGTTTCCCCATATCTGATTCCCCGCCTCTGATTCCCCAACTCTGATTCCCCGCCTCTGATTCCCCAGGTCTGATTCCCCGCCTCTGATTCCACGTGTTTGATTACCTGCCTCTGATTCCCCGCCTCTGCTTCCCCATCTCTGATTCACCGCCTTTGATTCGCCACCTCTGATTCCCCATATGTGATTCCCCACCTCTGTTTCCCCGCCTCTGATTCCCCACCTCTGATTCCCCATATCTCATTCCCCGCCTCTGATTCCCCGCATCTGATTCCCTGCCTCTGAATCCCCACCTCTGATTCCCTGCCTCTGATTCCCAACCTCTGATTCCCCTCCTCTGATTCCCCATATCTGATTCCCCGCCTCCGTTTCCCTGCCTCTGATTGCCCGCCTCTGTTTCCCCATATCTGATTCCCCGCCTCTGATTCCCCAACTCTGATTCCCCGCCACTGATTCCCCAGCTCTGATTCCCCGCCTCTGATTCCCCGCGTCTGATTCCCAGCCTCTGATTCCCCATGTCTGATTTCCTGCCTCTGATTCCCCGCCTCTGATTCGCCATCTCTGATTCATCCCCTCTGATTCCCCACCTCTGATTCCCCATATCTTATTCCCCACCTATGTTTCCCCGCCTCTGATTCCCCGCCTCTGATTCCCCATCTCTGATTCCCAGACTCTGATTCCCCACCTCTGATTCCCTATCTCTGATTCTGCACATCCGATTCCCTGCCTCTGATTCCCCGCCTCTGATTCCCCACCTCTGATTCCCCACCTCTGATTCCCCATATCTGATTCCCCGCCTCTGTTTCCCCGCCTCTGATTCCCTGCCTCTGTTTCCTCATATCTGATTCCCCGCCTCTGATTCCCCAACACTGATTCCCCGCCTCTGATTCCCCAGCTCTGATTCACCACCTCTGATTCCCCGCGTCTGATTCCCCGCTTCTGATTCCCGGCCTCTTATTCCCCACCTCTGATTCCCGGCCTCTGATTCCCGGCCTCTGATTCCCGAACTCTCATTCCCGGCCTCTGATTCCCGGCCTCTGATTCCCCGCCTCTGATTCCCCGCCTCTGATTCCCTGCCTCTGATTCCCCATCTCTGATTCCGCACATCTGATTCCCTGCCTCTGATTCCCCACCTCTGATTCCCTGCCTCTGATTCCCTGCCTCTGATTCCCAACCTCTGATTCCCCACCTCTGATTCCCCATATCTGATTCCCTGCCTCTGTTTCCCGCCTCTGATTCACCGCCTCTGTTTCCCCATATCTGATTCCCCGCCTCTGATTCCCCAACTCTGATTCCCCACCTCTGATCCCCAGCTCTGATTCCCCGCCTCTGATTCCCCGTGTTTGATTCCCTGCCTCTGATTACCTGCCTCTGATTCCCAACCTCTGATTCCCCACCTCTGATTCCCCATATCTGATTCCCCGCCTCTGTTTCCCCGCCTCTGATTCCCCGCCTCTGTTTCCCCATATCTGATTCCCCGCCTTTGATTGGCCACCTCTGATTCCCCATATGTGATTCCCCGCCTCTGTTTCCCCGCATCTGATTCCCCGCCTCTGATTCCCCATATCTCATTCCCCGCCTCTGATTCCCCATATCTGATTCCCTGACTCTGATTCCCAAACTCTGATTCCCGGCCTCTTTTTCCCGGCATCTGATTCCCGGCATCTGATTCCCGGCCTCTGATTCCCGGCCTCTGATTCCCCGCCTCTGATTCCACGTGTTTGATTACCTGCCTATGATTCCCCGCCTCTGCTTCCCCATCTCTGATTCACCGCCTTTGATTCGCCACCTCTGATTCCCCATATGTAATTCCCCGCCTCTGTTTCCCCGCCTCTGATTCCCCACCTCTGATTCCCCATATCTCATTCCCCGCCTCTGATTCCCCGCATCTGATTCCCTGCCTCTGAATCCCCACCTCTGATTCCCTGCCTCTGATTCCCAACCTCTGATTCCCCTCCTCTGATTCCCCATATCTGATTCCCCGCCTCCGTTTCCCTGCCTCTGATTGCCCGCCTCTGTTTCCCCAACTCTGATTCCCCGCCACTGATTCCCCAGCTCTGATTCCCCGCCTCTGATTCCCCGCGTCTGATTCCCAGCCTCTGATTCCCCATGTCTGATTTCCTGCCTCTGATTCCCCGCCTCTGATTCGCCATCTCTGATTCATCCCCTCTGATTCCCCACCTCTGATTCCCCATATCTTATTCCCCACCTATGTTTCCCCGCCTCTGATTCCCCGCCTCTGATTCCCCATCTCTGATTCCCAGACTCTGATTCCCCACCTCTGATTCCCTATCTCTGATTCTGCACATCCGATTCCCTGCCTCTGATTCCCCGCCTCTGATTCCCCACCTCTGATTCCCCACCTCTGATTCCCCATATCTGATTCCCCGCCTCTGTTTCCCCGCCTCTGATTCCCTGCCTCTGTTTCCTCATATCTGATTCCCCGCCTCTGATTCCCCAACACTGATTCCCCGCCTCTGATTCCCCAGCTCTGATTCACCACCTCTGATTCCCCGCGTCTGATTCCCCGCTTCTGATTCCCGGCCTCTTATTCCCCACCTCTGATTCCCAGCCTCTGATTCCCGGCCTCTGATTCCCGAACTCTCATTCCCGGCCTCTGATTCCCGGCCTCTGATTCCCCGCCTCTGATTCCCCGCCTCTGATTCCCTGCCTCTGATTCCCCATCTCTGATTCCGCACATCTGATTCCCTGCCTCTGATTCCCCGCCTCTGATTCCCTGCCTCTGATTCCCTGCCTCTGATTCCCAACCTCTGATTCCCCACCTCTGATTCCCCATATCTGATTCCCCGCCTCTGTTTCCCCGCCTCTGATTCCCCGCCTCTGTTTCCCCATATCTGATTCCCCGCCTCTGATTCCCCAACTCTGATTCCCCACCTCTGATCCCCAGCTCTGATTCCCCGCCTCTGATTCCCCGTGTTTGATTCCCTGCCTCTGATTCCCTGCCTCTGATTCCCAACCTCTGATACCCCACCTCTGATTCCCCATATCTGATTCCCCGCCTCTGTTTCCCCGCCTCTGATTCCCCGCCTCTGTTTCCCCATATCTGATTCCCCGCCTTTGATTGGCCACCTCTGATTCCCCATATGTGATTCCCCGCCTCTGTTTCCCCGCATCTGATTCCCCGCCTCTGATTCCCCATATCTCATTCCCCGCCTCTGATTCCCCATATCTGATTCCCTGACTCTGATTCCCCACCTCTGATTCCCGGCCTCTTTTTCCCGGCATCTGATTCCCGGCATCTGATTCCCGGCCTCTGATTCCCGGCCTCTGATTCCCCGCTTCTGATTCTGATTCCCTGCCTCTGATTCCCCATACCTGATTCCGCACATCTGATTCCCGCCTCTGATTCCCCGCCTCTGATTCCCCATATCTCATTCCCTGCCTCTGATTCCCCGCATCTGATTCCCTGCCTCTGAATCCCCACCTCTGATTCCCTGCCTTTGATTCCCAACCTCTGATTCCCCTCCTCTGATTCCCCATATCTGATTCCCCGCCTCCGTTTCCCTGCCTCTGATTGCCCGCCTCTGTTTCCCCATATCTGATTCCCCGCCTCTGATTCCCCAACTCTGATTCCCCGCCTCTGATTCCCCAGCTCTGATTCCCCGCCTCTGATTCCCCGCGTCTGATTCCCAGCCTCTGATTCCCCATGTCTGATTTCCTGCCTCTGATTCCCCGCCTCTGATTCGCCATCTCTGATTCATCCCCTCTGATTCCCCACCTCTGATTCCCCATATCTTATTCCCCACCTATGTTTCCCCGCCTCTGATTCCCCGCCTCTGATTCCCCATCTCTGATTCCCAGACTCTGATTCCCCACCTCTGATTCCCTATCTCTGATTCTGCACATCCGATTCCCTGCCTCTGAATCCCCACCTCTGATTCCCTGCCTCTGATTCCCAACCTCTGATTCCCCTCCTCTGATTCCCCATATCTGATTCCCCGCCTCCGTTTCCCTGCCTCTGATTGCCCGCCTCTGTTTCCCCATATCTGATTCCCCGCCTCTGATTCCCCAACTCTGATTCCCCGCCACTGATTCCCCAGCTCTGATTCCCCGCCTCTGATTCCCCGCATCTGATTCCCAGCCTCTGATTCCCCATGTCTGATTTCCTGCCTCTGATTCCCCGCCTCTGATTCGCCATCTCTGATTCATCCCCTCTGATTCCCCACCTCTGATTCCCCATATCTTATTCCCCACCTATGTTTCCCCGCCTCTGATTCCCCGCCTCTGATTCCCCATCTCTGATTCCCAGACTCTGATTCCCCACCTCTGATTCCCTATCTCTGATTCTGCACATCCGATTCCCTGCCTCTGATTCCCCGCCTCTGATTCCCCACCTCTGATTCCCCACCTCTGATTCCCCATATCTGATTCCCCGCCTCTGTTTCCCCGCCTCTGATTCCCTGCCTCTGTTTCCTCATATCTGATTCCCCGCCTCTGATTCCCCAACACTGATTCCCCGCCTCTGATTCCCCAGCTCTGATTCACCACTTCTGATTCCCCGCGTCTGATTCCCCGATTCTGATTCCCGGCCTCTTATTCCCCACCTCTGATTCCCGGCCTCTGATTCCCGGCCTCTGATTCCCGAACTCTCATTCCCGGCCTCTGATTCCCGGCCTCTGATTCCCCGCCTCTGATTCCCCGCCTCTGATTCCCTGCCTCTGATTCCCCATCTCTGATTCCGCACATCTGATTCCCTGCCTCTGATTCCCCGCCTCTGATTCCCTGCCTCTGATTCCCTGCCTCTGATTCCCAACCTCTGATTCCCCACCTCTGATTCCCCATATCTGATTCCCCGCCTCTGTTTCCCCGCCTCTGATTCCCCGCCTCTGTTTCCCCATATCTGATTCCCCGCCTCTGATTCCCCAACTCTGATTCCCCACCTCTGATCCCCAGCTCTGATTCCCCGCCTCTGATTCCCCGTGTTTGATTCCCTGCCTCTGATTCCCTGCCTCTGATTCCCAACCTCTGATTCCCCACCTCTGATTCCCCATATCTGATTCCCCGCCTCTGTTTCCCCGCCTCTGATTCCCCGCCTCTGTTTCCCCATATCTGATTCCCCGCCTTTGATTGGCCACCTCTGATTCCCCATATGTGATTCCCCGCCTCTGTTTCCCCGCATCTGATTCCCCGCCTCTGATTCCCCATATCTCATTCCCCGCCTCTGATTCCCCATATCTGATTCCCTGACTCTGATTCCCCACCTCTGATTCCCGGCCTCTTTTTCCTGGCATCTGATTCCCGGCATCTGATTCCCGGCCTCTGATTCCCGGCCTCTGATTCCCCGCCTCTGATTCCCCAGGTCTGATTCCCCGCCTCTGATTCCACGTGTTTGATTACCTGCCTCTGATTCCCCGCCTCTGCTTCCCCATCTCTGATTCACCGCCTTTGATTCGCCACCTCTGATTCCCCATATGTAATTCCCCGCCTCTGTTTCCCCGCCTCTGATTCCCCACCTCTGATTCCCCATATCTCATTCCCCGCCTCTGATTCCCCGCATCTGATTCCCTGCCTCTGAATCCCCACCTCTGATTCCCTGCCTCTGATTCCCAACCTCTGATTCCCCTCCTCTGATTCCCCATATCTGATTCCCCGCCTCCGTTTCCCTGCCTCTGATTGCCCGCCTCTGTTTCCCCAACTCTGATTCCCCGCCACTGATTCCCCAGCTCTGATTCCCCGCCTCTGATTCCCCGCGTCTGATTCCCAGCCTCTGATTCCCCATGTCTGATTTCCTGCCTCTGATTCCCCACCTCTGATTCGCCATCTCTGATTCATCCCCTCTGATTCCCCACCTCTGATTCCCCATATCTTATTCCCCACCTATGTTTCCCCGCCTCTGATTCCCCGCCTCTGATTCCCCATCTCTGATTCCCAGACTCTGATTCCCCACCTCTGATTCCCTATCTCTGATTCTGCACATCCGATTCCCTGCCTCTGATTCCCCGCCTCTGATTCCCCACCTCTGATTCCCCACCTCTGATTCCCCATATCTGATTCCCCGCCTCTGTTTCCCCGCCTCTGATTCCCTGCCTCTGTTTCCTCATATCTGATTCCCCGCCTCTGATTCCCCAACACTGATTCCCCGCCTCTGATTCCCCAGCTCTGATTCACCACCTCTGATTCCCCGCGTCTGATTCCCCGCTTCTGATTCCCGGCCTCTTATTCCCCACCTCTGATTCCCGGCCTCTGATTCCCGGCCTCTGATTCCCGAACTCTCATTCCCGGCCTCTGATTCCCGTCCTCTGATTCCCTGCCTCTGATTCCCCGCCTCTGATTCCCTGCCTCTGATTCCCCATCTCTGATTCCGCACATCTGATTCCCTGCCTCTGATTCCCCGCCTCTGATTCCCTGCCTCTGATTCCCTGCCTCTGATTCCCAACCTCTGATTCCCCACCTCTGATTCCCCATATCTGATTCCCCGCCTCTGTTTCCCCGCCTCTGATTCCCCGCCTCTGTTTCCCCATATCTGATTCCCCGCCTCTGATTCCCCAACTCTGATTCCCCACCTCTGATCCCCAGCTCTGACTCCCCGCCTCTGATTCCCCGTGTTTGATTCCCTGCCTCTGATTCCCTGCCTCTGATTCCCAACCTCTGATTCCCCACCTCTGATTCCCCATATCTGATTCCCCGCCTCTGTTTCCCCGCCTCTGATTCCCCGCCTCTGTTTCCCCATATCTGATTCCCCGCCTTTGATTGGCTACCTCTGATTCCCCATATGTGATTCCCCGCCTCTGTTTCCCCGCATCTGATTCCCCGCCTCTGATTCCCCATATCTCATTCCCCGCCTCTGATTCCCCATATCTGATTCCCTGACTCTGATTCCCCACCTCTGATTCCCGGCCTCTTTTTCCCGGCATCTGATTCCCGGCATCTGATTCCCGGCCTCTGATTCCCGGCCTCTGATTCCCCGCTTCTGATTCTGATTCCCTGCCTCTGATTCCCCATACCTGATTCCGCACATCTGATTCCCGCCTCTGATTCCCCGCCTCTGATTCCCCATATCTCATTCCCCGCCTCTGATTCCCCGCATCTGATTCCCTGCCTCTGAATCCCCACCTCTGATTCCCTGCCTCTGATTCCCAACCTCTGATTCCCCTCCTCTGATTCCCCATATCTGATTCCCCGCCTCCGTTTCCCTGCCTCTGATTGCCCGCCTCTGTTTCCCCATATCTGATTCCCCGCCTCTGATTCCCCAACTCTGATACCCCGCCTCTGATTCCCCAGCTCTGATTCCCCGCCTCTGATTCCCCGCGTCTGATTACCAGCCTCTGATTCCCCATGTCTGATTTCCTGCCTCTGATTCCCCGCCTCTGATTCGCCATCTCTGATTCATCCCCTCTGATTCCCCACCTCTGATTCCCCATATCTTATTCCCCACCTATGTTTCCCCGCCTCTGATTCCCCGCCTTTGATTCCCCATCTCTGATTCCCAGACTCTGATTCCCCACCTCTGATTCCCTATCTCTGATTCTGCACATCCGATTCCCTGCCTCTGATTCCCCGCCTCTGATCCCCACCTCTGATTCCCCACCTCTGATTCCCCATATCTGATTCCCCGCCTCTGTTTCCCCGCCTCTGATTCCCTGCCTCTGTTTCCTCATATCTGATTCCCCGCCTCTGATTCCCCAACACTGATTCCCCGCCTCTGATTCCCCAGCTCTGATTCACCACCTCTGATTCCCCGCGTCTGATTCCCCGCTTCTGATTCCCGGCCTCTTATTCCCCACCTCTGATTCCCGGCCTCTGATTCCCGGCCTCTGATTCCCTAACTCTCATTCCCGGCCTCTGATTCCCGGCCTCTGATTCCCCGCCTCTGATTCCCCGCCTCTGATTCCCTGCCTCTGATTCCCCATCTCTGATTCCGCACATCTGATTCCCTGCCTCTGATTCCCCGCCTCTGATTCCCTGCCTCTGATTCCCTGCCTCTGATTCCCAACCTCTGATTCCCCACCTCTGATTCCCCATATCTGATTCCCCGCCTCTGTTTCCCCGCCTCTGATTCCCCGCCTCTGTTTCCCCATATCTGATTCCCCGCCTCTGATTCCCCAACTCTGATTCCCCACCTCTGATCCCCAGCTCTGATTCCCCGCCTCTGATTCCCCGTGTTTGATTCCCTGCCTCTGATTCCCTGCCTCTGATTCCCAACCTCTGATTCCCCACCTCTGATTCCCCATATCTGATTCCCCGCCTCTGTTTCCCCGCCTCTGATTCCCCGCCTCTGTTTCCCCATATCTGATTCCCCGCCTTTGATTGGCCACCTCTGATTCCCCATATGTGATTCCCCGCCTCTGTTTCCCCGCATCTGATTCCCCGCCTCTGATTCCCCATATCTCATTCCCCGCCTCTGATTCACCATATCTGATTCCCTGACTCTGATTCCCCACCTCTGATTCCCGGCCTCTTTTTCCCGGCATCTGATTCCTGGCATCTGATTCTCGGCCTCTGATTCCCGGCCTCTGATTCCCCGCTTCTGATTCTGATTCCCTGCCTCTGATTCCCCATCCCTGATTCCGCACATCTGATTCTCTGCCTCTGATTCCCCACTTCTGATTCCCCATATCTGATTCCCCGCCTCTGTTTCCCCGCCTCTGATTCACCGCCTCTGTTTCCCCATATCTAATTCCCCGCCTCTGATTCCCCAACTCTTATTCCCCGCACTGATTCCCCAGCTCTGAATCCCCGCCTCAGATTCCCCGCATCTGATTCCCTGCCTCTAAATCCCCACCTCTGATTCCCTGCCTCTGATTCCCAACCTCTGATTCACCTCCTCTGATTCCCCATATCTGATTTTCCGCCTCCGTTTCCCTGCCTCTCATTCCCCGCCTCTGTTTCCCCATATCTGATTCCCCGCCTCTGATTCTCTGATTCCCCAACTCTGATTCCCCGCCTCTGATTCCCCGCGTCTGATTCCCAGCCTCTGATTCCCCATGTCTTATTCCCCGCCTCTGATTCGCCATCTCTGATTCATCGCCTCTGATTCCCCACCTCTGATTCCCCATATCTGATTCCCCACCTCTGTTTCCCCGCCTCTGATGCCCCACCTCTGATTCCATGCCTCTGATTCCCAACCTCTGATTCCCCACCTCTGATTCCCCATATCTGATTCCCCGCCTCTGATTCCCTGCCTCTGTTTCCTCATATCTGATTCCCCGCCTCTGATTCCCCAACACTGATTCCCCGCCTCTGATTCCCCAGCTCTGATTCACCACCTCTGATTCCCCGCGTCTGATTCCCCGCCTCTGATTCCCCATCTCTGATTCCCTATCTCTGATTCCCCAATTCTGATTCCCCGCCTTTGATTCCCTGCCTCTGATTCCTAACCTCTGATTCCCCACCTCTGATTCCCCGCCACTGTTTCCCCGCCTCTTATTCCCCGCCTCTGTTTCCCCATATCTGATTCCCGGCCTCTCATTCCCCAGCTCTGATTCCCCGCCTCTGATTCCCCATATCTGATTCCCCGCCGCTGATTCCCCAACTCTGATAGCCCGCCTCTGATTCCCCAGCTCTGATTCCCCGCCTCTGATTCCCCGCGTCTGAATCCCTGCCTCTGATTCCCCGCCTCTGATTCCCCATCTCTGATTCACCACCTCTGATCCCCCGCCTCTGATTCCCCATGTCTGATTCACCGCCTCTGTTTCCCCACCTCTGATTCCCCGCCTCCGATTCCCCATATCTGATTCCCCGCCTCTGATTCCCTGCCTCTTATTCCCCGCCTCTGATTCCCCGCATCTGATTCCCAACCTCTGATTCCCCTCCTCTGATTCCCCATATCTGATTCCCCGCCTCCATTTCCCTGCCTCTGATTCCCCGCCTCTGATTCCCCAACTCTGATTCCCCGCCTGTGATTCGCCAGCTATGATTCCCCGCATCTGATTCCCCACGTATGATTCCCTGCCTGTGATTCCCTGCCTCTTATTCCCCGCCTCTGATTCCCCGCCTCTGATTCCCCGCATCTGATTCCCTGCCTCTGAATCCCCACCTCTGATTCCCTGCCTCTGATTCCCAACCTCTGATTCCCCTCCTCTGATTCCCCATATCTGATTCCCCACCTCCATTTCCCTGCCTCTGATTCCCCGCCTCTGTTACCCAATATCTGATTCCCTGCCTCTGATTCCCCAACCCTGATTCTGCACATCTGATTCCCTGCCTCTTATTCCCCACCTCTAATTCCCGGCCTCTGATTCCCGGCCTCTGATTCCCCACCTCTGATTCCCCATATCTGATTCCCGGACTCCGATTCCCCACCTCTGATTCCCGGCCTCTTATTCCCGGCATCTGATTCCCGGCCTCTGATTCCCGGCCTCTGATTCCCCGCTTCTGATTCTGATTCCCTGCCTCTGATTCCCCATCTCTGATTCCGCACATCTGATTCCCTGCCTCTGATTCCCCACTTCTGATTCCCCATATCTGATTCCCCGCCTCTGTTTCCCCGCCTCTGATTCCCCGCCTCTGTTTCCCCATATCTAATTCCTCGCATCTGATTCCCCAACTCTGATTCCCCGCACTGATTCCCCAGCTCTGAATCCCCGCCTCAGATTTCCCGCATCTGATTCCCTGCCTCTGAATCCCCACCTCTGATTCCCTGCCTCTGATTCCCAACCTCTGATTCCCCTCCTCCGATTCCCCATATCTGATTCCCCGCCTCCGTTTCCCTGCCTCTGATTCCCCGCCTCTGTTTCCCCATATCTGATTCCCCGCCTCTGATTCCCCAACTCTGATTCCCCGCCTCTGATTCCCCAGCTCTGATTCCCCGCCTCTGATTCCCCGCGTCTGATTCCCAGCCTCTGATTCCCCATGTCTTATTCCCCGCCTCTGATTCGCCATCTCTGATTCATCGCCTCTGATTCCCCACCTCTGATTCCCCATATCTGATTCCCCACCTATGTTTCCCCGCCTCTGATGCCCCACCTCTGATTCCATGCCTCTGATTCCCAACCTCTGATTCCCCACCTCTGATTCCCCATATCTGATTCCCCGCCTCTGTTTCCCCGCCTCTGATTCCCTGCCTCTGTTTCCTCATATCTGATTCCCCGCCTCTGATTCCCCAACACTGATTCCCCGCCTCTGATTCCCCAGGTTAGATTCACCACCTCTGATTCCCCGCGTCTGATTCCCCGCCTCTGATTCCCCATCTCTGATTCCCTATCTCTGATTCCCCAATTCTGATTCCCCGCCTTTGATTCCCTGCCTCTGATTCCCAACCTCTGATTCCCCACCTCTGATATCCCATATCTGATTCCCCGCCTCTGTTTCCCCGCCTCTTATTCCCCGCCTCTGTTTCCCCATATCTGATTCCCGGCCTCTCATTCCCCAGCTCTGATTCCCCGCCTCTGATTCCCCATATCTGATTCCCCGCCACTGATTCCCCAACTCAGATAGCCCGCCTCTGATTCCCCAGCTCTGATTCCCCGCCTCTGATTCCCAACCTCTGATTCCCCTCCTCTGATTCCCCATATCTGATTCCCCGCCTCCGTTTCCCTGCCTCTGATTGCCCGCCTCTGTTTCCCCATATCTGATTCCCCGCCTCTGATTCCCCAACTCTGATTCCCCGCCTCTGATTCCCCAGCTCTGATTCCCCGCCTCTGATTCCCCGCGTCTGATTACCAGCCTCTGATTCCCCATGTCTGATTTCCTGCCTCTGATTCCCCGCCTCTGATTCGCCATCTCTGATTCATCCCCTCTGATTCCCCACCTCTGATTCCCCATATCTTATTCCCCACCTATGTTTCCCCGCCTCTGATTCCCCGCCTTTGATTCCCCATCTCTGATTCCCAGACTCTGATTCCCCACCTCTGATTCCCTATCTCTGATTCTGCACATCCGATTCCCTGCCTCTGATTCCCCGCCTCTGATTCCCCACCTCTGATTCCCCACCTCTGATTCCCCATATCTGATTCCCCGCCTCTGTTTCCCCGCCTCTGATTCCCTGCCTCTGTTTCCTCATATCTGATTCCCCGCCTCTGATTCCCCAACACTGATTCCCCGCCTCTGATTCCCCAGCTCTGATTCACCACCTCTGATTCCCCGCGTCTGATTCCCCGCTTCTGATTCCCGGCCTCTTATTCCCCACCTCTGATTCCCGGCCTCTGATTCCCGGCCTCTGATTCCCTAACTCTCATTCCCGGCCTCTGATTCCCGGCCTCTGATTCCCCGCCTCTGATTCCCCGCCTCTGATTCCCTGCCTCTGATTCCCCATCTCTGATTCCGCACATCTGATTCCCTGCCTCTGATTCCCCGCCTCTGATTCCCTGCCTCTGATTCCCTGCCTCTGATTCCCAACCTCTGATTCCCCACCTCTGATTCCCCATATCTGATTCCCCGCCTCTGTTTCCCCGCCTCTGATTCCCCGCCTCTGTTTCCCCATATCTGATTCCCCGCCTCTGATTCCCCAACTCTGATTCCCCACCTCTGATCCCCAGCTCTGATTCCCCGCCTCTGATTCCCCGTGTTTGATTCCCTGCCTCTGATTCCCTGCCTCTGATTCCCAACCTCTGATTCCCCACCTCTGATTCCCCATATCTGATTCCCCGCCTCTGTTTCCCTGCCTCTGATTCCCCATCTCTGATTCCGCACATCTGATTCCCTGCCTCTGATTCCCCACTTCTGATTCCCCATATCTGATTCCCCGCCTCTGTTTCCCCGCCTCTGATTCCCCGCCTCTGTTTCCCCATATCTAATTCCTCGCATCTGATTCCCCAACTCTGATTCCCCGCACTGATTCCCCAGCTCTGAATCCCCGCCTCAGATTCCCCGCATCTGATTCCCTGCCTCTGAATCCCCACCTCTGATTCCCTGCCTCTGATTCCCAACCTCTGATTCCCCTCCTCTGATTCCCCATATCTGATTCCCCGCCTCCGTTTCCCTGCCTCTGATTCCCCGCCTCTGTTTCCCCATATCTGATTCCCCGCCTCTGATTCCCCAACTCTGATTCCCCGCCTCTGATTCCCCAGCTCTGATTCCCCGCCTCTGATTCCCCGCGTCTGATTCCCAGCCTCTGATTCCCCATGTCTTATTCCCCGCCTCTGATTCGCCATCTCTGATTCATCGCCTCTGATTCCCCACCTCTGATTCCCCATATCTGATTCCCCACCTATGTTTCCCCGCCTCTGATGCCCCACCTCTGATTCCATGCCTCTGATTCCCAACCTCTGATTCCCCACCTCTGATTCCCCATATCTGATTCCCCGCCTCTGTTTCCCCGCCTCTGATTCCCTGCCTCTGTTTCCTCATATCTGATTCCCCGCCTCTGATTCCCCAACACTGATTCCCCGCCTCTGATTCCCCAGGTTAGATTCACCACCTCTGATTCCCCGCGTCTGATTCCCCGCCTCCGATTCCCCATCTCTGATTCCCTATCTCTGATTCCCCAATTCTGATTCCCCGCCTTTGATTCCCTGCCTCTGATTCCCAACCTCTGATTCCCCACCTCTGATATCCCATATCTGATTCCCCGCCTCTGTTTCCCCGCCTCTTATTCCCCGCCTCTGTTTCCCCATATCTGATTCCCGGCCTCTCATTCCCCAGCTCTGATTCCCCGCCTCTGATTCCCCATATCTGATTCCCCGCCACTGATTCCCCAACTCAGATAGCCCGCCTCTGATTCCCCAGCTCTGATTCCCCGCCTCTGATTCCCAACCTCTGATTCCCCTCCTCTGATTCCCCATATCTGATTCCCCGCCTCCGTTTCCCTGCCTCTGATTGCCCGCCTCTGTTTCCCCATATCTGATTCCCCGCCTCTGATTCCCCAACTCTGATTCCCCGCCTCTGATTCCCCAGCTCTGATTCCCCGCCTCTGATTCCCCGCGTCTGATTACCAGCCTCTGATTCCCCATGTCTGATTTCCTGCCTCTGATTCCCCGCCTCTGATTCGCCATCTCTGATTCATCCCCTCTGATTCCCCACCTCTGATTCCCCATATCTTATTCCCCACCTATGTTTCCCCGCCTCTGATTCCCCGCCTTTGATTCCCCATCTCTGATTCCCAGACTCTGATTCCCCACCTCTGATTCCCTATCTCTGATTCTGCACATCCGATTCCCTGCCTCTGATTCCCCGCCTCTGATTCCCCACCTCTGATTCCCCACCTCTGATTCCCCATATCTGATTCCCCGCCTCTGTTTCCCCGCCTCTGATTCCCTGCCTCTGTTTCCTCATATCTGATTCCCCGCCTCTGATTCCCCAACACTGATTCCCCGCCTCTGATTCCCCAGCTCTGATTCACCACCTCTGATTCCCCGCGTCTGATTCCCCGCTTCTGATTCCCGGCCTCTTATTCCCCACCTCTGATTCCCGGCCTCTGATTCCCGGCCTCTGATTCCCTAACTCTCATTCCCGGCCTCTGATTCCCGGCCTCTGATTCCCCGCCTCTGATTCCCCGCCTCTGATTCCCTGCCTCTGATTCCCCATCTCTGATTCCGCACATCTGATTCCCTGCCTCTGATTCCCCGCCTCTGATTCCCTGCCTCTGATTCCCTGCCTCTGATTCCCAACCTCTGATTCCCCACCTCTGATTCCCCATATCTGATTCCCCGCCTCTGTTTCCCCGCCTCTGATTCCCCGCCTCTGTTTCCCCATATCTGATTCCCCGCCTCTGATTCCCCAACTCTGATTCCCCACCTCTGATCCCCAGCTCTGATTCCCCGCCTCTGATTCCCCGTGTTTGATTCCCTGCCTCTGATTCCCTGCCTCTGATTCCCAACCTCTGATTCCCCACCTCTGATTCCCCATATCTGATTCCCCGCCTCTGTTTCCCCGCCTCTGATTCCCCGCCTCTGTTTCCCCATATCTGATTCCCCGCCTTTGATTGGCCACCTCTGATACCCCATATGTGATTCCCCGCCTCTGTTTCCCCGCATCTGATTCCCCGCCTCTGATTCCCCATATCTCATTCCCCGCCTCTGATTCCCCATATCTGATTCCCTGACTCTGATTCCCCACCTCTGATTCCCGGCCTCTTTTTCCCGGCATCTGATTCCCGGCATCTGATTCTCGGCCTCTGATTCCCGGCCTCTGATTCCCCGCTTCTGATTCTGATTCCCTGCCTCTGATTCCCCATCCCTGATTCCGCACATCTGATTCCCTGCCTCTGATTCCCCACTTCTGATTCCCCATATCTGATTCCCCGCCTCTGTTTCCCCGCCTCTGATTCACCGCCTCTGTTTCCCCATATCTAATTCCCCGCCTCTGATTCCCCAACTCTTATTCCCCGCACTGATTCCCCAGCTCTGAATCCCCGCCTCAGATTCCCCGCATCTGATTCCCTGCCTCTAAATCCCCACCTCTGATTCCCTGCCTCTGATTCCCAACCTCTGATTCACCTCCTCTGATTCCCCATATCTGATTTTCCGCCTCCGTTTCCCTGCCTCTCATTCCCCGCCTCTGTTTCCCCATATCTGATTCCCCGCCTCTGATTCCCCAACTCTGATTCCCCGCCTCTGATTCCCCGCGTCTGATTCCCAGCCTCTGATTCCCCATGTCTTATTCCCCGCCTCTGATTCGCCATCTCTGATTCATCGCCTCTGATTCCCCACCTCTGATTCCCCATATCTGATTCCCCACCTATGTTTCCCCGCCTCTGATGCCCCACCTCTGATTCCATGCCTCTGATTCCCAACCTCTGATTCCCCACCTCTGATTCCCCATATCTGATTCCCCGCCTCTGATTCCCTGCCTCTGTTTCCTCATATCTGATTCCCCGCCTCTGATTCCCCAACACTGATTCCCCGCCTCTGATTCCCCAGCTCTGATTCACCACCTCTGATTCCCCACGTCTGATTCCCCGCCTCTGATTCCCCATCTCTGATTCCCTATCTCTGATTCCCCAATTCTGATTCCCCGCCTTTGATTCCCTGCCTCTGATTCCTAACCTCTGATTCCCCACCTCTGATTCCCCGCCACTGTTTCCCCGCCTCTTATTCCCCGCCTCTGTTTCCCCATATCTGATTCCCGGCCTCTCATTCCCCAGCTCTGATTCCCCGCCTCTGATTCCCCATATCTGATTCCCCGCCGCTGATTCCCCAACTCTGATAGCCCGCCTCTGATTCCCCAGCTCTGATTCCCTGCCTCTGATTCCCCGCGTCTGAATCCCTGCCTCTGATTCCCCGCCTCTGATTCCCCATCTCTGATTCACCACCTCTGATCCCCCGCCTCTGATTCCCCATGTCTGATTCACCGCCTCTGTTTCCCCACCTCTGATTCCCCGCCTCCGATTCCCCATATCTGATTCCCCGCCTCTGATTCCCTGCCTCTTATTCCCCGCCTCTGATTCCCCGCATCTGATTCCCAACCTCTGATTCCCCTCCTCTGATTCCCCATATCTGATTCCCCGCCTCCATTTCCCTGCCTCTGATTCCCCGCCTCTGATTCCCCAACTCTGATTCCCCGCCTGTGATTCGCCAGCTATGATTCCCCGCATCTGATTCCCCACGTCTGATTCCCTGCCTGTGATTCCCTGCCTCTTATTCCCCGCCTCTGATTCCCCGCCTCTGATTCCCCGCATCTGATTCCCTGCCTCTGAATCCCCACCTCTGATTCCCTGCCTCTGATTCCCAACCTCTGATTCCCCTCCTCTGATTCCCCATATCTGATTCCCCACCTCCATTTCCCTGCCTCTGATTCCCCGCCTCTGTTACCCAATATCTGATTCCCCGCCTCTGATTCCCCAACTCTGATTCTGCACATCTGATTCCCTGCCTCTTATTCCCCACCTCTAATTCCCGGCCTCTGATTCCCGGCCTCTGATTCCCGGCCTCTGATTCCCCACCTCTGATTCCCCATATCTGATTCCCGGACTCCGATTCCCCACCTCTGATTCCCGGCCTCTGATTCCCCGCCTCCGATTCCCCATATCTGATTCCCCGCCTCTGATTCCCTGCCTCTTATTCCCCGCCTCTGATTCCCCGCATCTGATTCCCAACCTCTGATTCCCCTCCTCTGATTCCCCATATCTGATTCCCCGCCTCCATTTCCCTGCCTCTGATTCCCCGCCTCTGATTCCCCAACTCTGATTGCCCGCCTGTGATTCGCCAGCTATGATTCCCCGCATCTGATTCCCCACGTCTGATTCCCTGCCTGTGATTCCCTGCCTCTTATTCCCCGCCTCTGATTCCCCGCCTCTGATTCCCCGCATCTGATTCCCTGCCTCTGAATCCCCACCTCTGATTCCCTGCCTCTGATTCCCAACCTCTGATTCCCCTCCTCTGATTCCCCATATCTGATTCCCCACCTCCATTTCCCTGCCTCTGATTCCCCGCCTCTGTTACCCAATATCTGATTCCCCGCCTCTGATTCCCCAACTCTGATTCTGCACATCTGATTCCCTGCCTCTTATTCCCCACCTCTAATTCCCGGCCTCTGATTCCCGGCCTCTGATTCCCCACCTCTGATTCCCCATATCTGATTCCCGGACTCCGATTCCCCACCTCTGATTCCCGGCCTCTTATTCCCGGCATCTGATTCCCGGCCTCTGATTCCCGGCCTCTGATTCCCCGCTTCTGATTCTGATTCCCAGCCTCTGAATCCCCATCTCTGATTCCGCACATCTGATTCCCTGCCTCTGATTCCCCACTTCTGATTCCCCATATCTGATTCCCCGCCTCTGTTTCCCCGCCTCTGATTCCCCGCCTCTGTTTCCCCATATCTAATTCCTCGCATCTGATTCCCCAACTCTGATTCCCCGCACTGATTCCCCAGCTCTGAATCCCCGCCTCAGATTCCCCGCATCTGATTCCCTGCCTCTGAATCCCCACCTCTGATTCCCTGCCTCTGATTCCCAACCTCTGATTCCCCTCCTCTGATTCCCCATATCTGATTCCCCGCCTCCGTTTCCCTGCCTCTGATTCCCCGCCTCTGTTTCCCCATATCTGATTCCCCGCCTCTGATTCCCCAACTCTGATTCCCCGCCTCTGATTCCCCAGCTCTGATTCCCCGCCTCTGATTCCCCGCGTCTGATTCCCAGCCTCTGATTCCCCATGTCTTATTCCCCGCCTCTGATTCGCCATCTCTGATTCATCGCCTCTGATTCTCCACCTCTGATTCCCCATATCTGATTCCCCACCTATGTTTCCCCGCCTCTGATGCCCCACCTCTGATTCCATGCCTCTGATTCCCAACCTCTGATTCCCCACCTCTGATTCCCCATATCTGATTCCCCGCCTCTGTTTCCCCGCCTCTGATTCCCCGCCTCTGTTTCCCCATATCTGATTCACCGCCTTTGATTCGCCACCTCTGATTCCCCATATGTGATTCCCCTCCTCTGTTTCCCCGCCTCTGATTCCCCGCCTCTGATTCCCCATATCTCATTCCCCTCCTCTGATTCCCCGCATCTGATTCCCTGCCTCTGATTCCCCATCTCTGATTCCCTATCTCTGATTCCCCAATTCTGATTCCCCGCCTTTGATTCCCTGCCTCTGATTCCCAACCTCTGATTCCCCACCTCTGATATCCCATATCTGATTCCCCGCCTCTGTTTCCCCGCCTCTTATTCCCCGCCTCTGTTTCCCCATATCTGATTCCCGGCCTCTCATTCCCCAGCTCTGATTCCCCGCCTCTGATTCCCCATATCTGATTCCCCGCCACTGATTCCCCAACTCAGATAGCCCGCCTCTGATTCCCCAGCTCTGATTCCCCGCCTCTGATTCCCCGCGTCTGAATCCCTGCCTCTGATTCCCCGCCTCTGATTCCCCATCTCTGATTCACCACCTCTGATCCCCCGCCTCTGATTCCCCATGTCTGATTCACCGCCTCTGTTTCCCCACCTCTGATTCCCCGCCTCTGATTCCACATATCTGATTCCCCGCCTCTGATTCCCCAACTCTGATTCGCCGCCTGTGATTCGCCAGCTATGATTCCCCGCATCTGATTCCCCACGTCTGATTCCCTGCCTGTGATTCCCTGCCTCTTATTCCCCGCCTCTGATTCCCGGCATCTGATTCCCTGCCACTGAATCCCCGCCTCTGATTCCCCGCCTCTGTTACCCAATATCTGATTCCCCGCCTCTGATTCCCCAACTCTGATTCTGCACATCTGATTCCCTGCCTCTTATTCCCCACCTCTAATTCCCGGCCTCTGATTCCCGGCCTCTGATTCCCCACCTCTGATTCTCCATATCTGATTCCCCGCCTCTGTTTCCCCGCCTCTGATTCCCCGCCTCTGTTTCCCCATATCTGATTCACCGCCTTTGATTCGCCACCTCTGATTCCCCATATGTGATTCCCCTCCTCTGTTTCCCCGCCTCTGATTCCCCGCCTCTGATTCCCCATATCTCACTCCCCTCCTCTGATTCCCCGCATCTGATTCCCTGCCTCTGAATCCCCACCTCTGATTCCCTGCCTCTGATTCCCAACCTCTGATTCCCCTCCTCTGATTCCACATATCTGATTCCTCGCCTCCGTTTCCCTGCCTCTGATTAACCGCATCTGTTTCCCCATATCTGATTCCGCGCCTCTGATTCCCCAACTCTGATTCCCCGCCTCTGATTCCCCAGCTCTGATTCCCCGCCTCTGTTTCCCCGCGTCTGATTCCCAGCCTCTGATTCCCCATGTCTGATTTCCTGCCTCTGATTCCCCGCCTCATATTTGCCATCTCTGATTCATCGCCTCTGATTCCCCACCTCTGATTCCCCATATCTTATTCCCCACCTATGTTTCCCCGCCTCTGATTCCCCGCCTCTGATTCCCCATCTCTGATTCCCGGACTCTGATTCCCCACCTCTGATTCCCTATCTCTGATTCCGCACATCCGATTCCCTGCCTCTGATTCCCCGCCTCTGATGCCCCGCCTCTGATTCCCAACCTCTGATTCCCCTCCTCTGATTCCCCATATCTGATTCCCCGCCTCCGTTTCCCTGCCTCTGATTCCCCGCCTCTGTTTCCCCATATCTGATTCCCCGCCTCTGATTCCCCAACTCTGATTCCCCGCCTCTGATTCCCCAGCTCTGATTCCCCGCCTCTGATTCCCCGCGTCTGATTCCCAGCCTCTGATTCCCCATGTCTTATTCCCCGCCTCTGATTCCCCGCCTCTGATTCGCCATCTCTGATTCATCGCCTCTGATTCCCCACCTCTGATTCCCCATATCTGATTCCCACCTATGTTTCCCCGCCTCTGATGCCCCGCCTCTGATTCCATGCCTCTGATTCCCAACCTCTGATTCCCCACCTCTGATTCCCCATATCTGATTCCCCGCCTCTGTTTCCCCGCCTCTGATTCCCTGCCTCTGTTTCCTCATATCTGATTCCCCGCCTCTGATTCCCCTACACTGATTCCCCTCCTCTGATACCCCAGCTCTGATTCACCACCTCTGATTCCCCGCGTCTGATTCCCCGCGTCTGATTCCCCATCTCTGATTCCCTATCTCTGATTCCCCAATTCTGATTCCCTGCCTTTGATTCCCTGCCTCTGATTCCCAACCTCTGATTCCCCACCTCTGATTCCCCAGCTCTGATTCCCCGCCTCTGATTCCCCACGTCTGAATCCCTGCCTCTGATTCCCCGCCTCTGATTCGCCATCTCTGATTCATCGCCTCTGATTCCCCACCTCTGATTCCCCATATCTTATTCCCCACCTATGTTTCCCCGCCTCTGATTCCCCGCCTCTGATTCCCCATCTCTGATTCCCGGACTCTGATTCCCCACCTCTGATTCCCTATCTCTGATTCCGCACATCCGATTCCCTGCCTCTGATTCCCCGCCTCTGATGCCCCGCCTCTGATTCCCAACCTCTGATTCCCCTCCTCTGATTCCCCATATCTGATTCCCCGCCTCCGTTTCCCTGCCTCTGATTCCCCGCCTCTGTTTCCCCATATCTGATTCCCCGCCTCTGATTCCCCAACTCTGATTCCCCGCCTCTGATTCCCCAGCTCTGATTCCCCGCCTCTGATTCCCCGCGTCTGATTCCCAGCCTCTGATTCCCCATGTCTTATTCCCCGCCTCTGATTCCCCGCCTCTGATTCGCCATCTCTGATTCATCGCCTCTGATTCCCCACCTCTGATTCCCCATATCTGATTCCCACCTATGTTTCCCCGACTCTGATGGCCCGCCTCTGATTCCATGCCTCTGATTCCCAACCTCTGATTCCCCACCTCTGATTCCCCATATCTGATTCCCCGCCTCTGTTTCCCCGCCTCTGATTCCCTGCCTCTGTTTCCTCATATCTGATTCCCCGCCTCTGATTCCCCAACACTGATTCCCCTCCTCTGATACCCCAGCTCTGATTCACCACCTCTGATTCCCCGCGTCTGATTCCCCGCCTCTGATTCCCCATCTCTGATTCCCTATCTCTGATTCCCCAATTCTCATTCCCCGCCTTTGATTCCCTGCCACTGATTCCCAACCTCTGATTCCCCACCTCTGATTCCCCAGCTCTGATTCCCCGCCTCTGATTCCCCGCGTCTGAATCCCTGCCTCTGATTCCCCGCCTCTGATTCCCCATCTCTGATTCACCACCTCTGATCCCCCGCCTCTGATTCCCCATGTCTGATTCACCGCCTCTGTTTCCCCACCTCTGATTCCCCGCCTCTGATTCCCCATATCTGATTCCCCGCCTCTGATTCCCTGAATCTGTTTCCCCGCCTCTGATTCCCCGCCTCTGATTCCCCATATCTCATTCCCCGCCTCTGATTCCCCGCATCTGATTCCCTGCCTCTGAATCCCCACCTCTGATTCCCTGCCTCTGATTCCCAACCTCTGATTCCCCTCCTCTGATTCCCCATATCTGATTCCCCGCCTCCGTTTCCCTGCCTCTGATTGCCCGCCTCTGTTTCCCCATATCTGATTCCCCGCATCTGATTCCCCAAATCTGATTCCCCGCCTCTGATTCCCCAGCTCTGATTCCCCGCCTCTGATTCCCCGCGTCTGATTCCCAGCCTCTGATTCCCCATGTCTGATTTCCTGCCTCTGATTCCCCGCCTCTGATTCGCCATCTCTGATTCATCCCCTCTGATTCCCCACCTCTGATTCCCCATATCTTATTCCCCACCTATGTTTCCCCGCCTCTGATTCCCCGCCTCTGATTCCCCATCTCTGATTCCCAGACTCTGATTCCCCACCTCTGATTCCCTATCTCTGATTCTGCACATCCGATTCCCTGCCTCTGATTCCCCGCCTCTGATTCCCCACCTCTGATTCCCCACCTCTGATTCCCCATATCTGATTCCCCGCCTCTGTTTCCCCGCCTCTGATTCCCTGCCTCTGTTTCCTCATATCTGATTCCCCGCCTCTGATTCCCCAACACTGATTCCCCGCCTCTGATTCCCCAGCTCTGATTCACCACCTCTGATTCCCCACGTCTGATTCCCCGCTTCTGATTCCCGGCCTCTTATTCCCCACCTCTGATTCCCGGCCTCTGATTCCCGGCCTCTGATTCCCGACCTCTCATTCCCGGCCTCTGATTCCCGGCCTCTGATACCCCGGCTCTGATTCCCCGCCTCTGATTCCCTGCCTCTGATTCCCCATCTCTGATTCCGCACATCTGATTCCCTGCCTCTGATTCCCCGCCTCTGATTCCCTGCCTCTGATTCCCTGCCTCTGATTCCCAACATCTGATTCCCCACCTCTGATTCCCCATATCTGATTCCCCGCCTCTGTTTCCCCGCCTCTGATTCTCCGCCTCTGTTTCCCCATATCTGATTCCCCGCCTCTGATTCCCCAACTCTGATTCCCCACCTCTGATCCCCAGCTCTGATTCCCCGCCTCTGATTCCCCGTGTTTGATTCCCTGCCTCTGATTCCCTGCCTCTGATTCCCAACCTCTGATTCCCCACCTCTGATTCCCCATATCTGATTCCCCGCCTCTGTTTCCCCACCTCTGATTCCCCGCCTCTGTTTCCCCATATCTGAATCCCCGCCTTTGATTCGCCACCTCTGATTCCCCATATGTGATTCCCCGCCTCTGTTTCCCCGCATCTGATTCCCCGCCTCTGATTCCCCATATCTCATTCCCCGCCTCTGATTCCCCATATCTGATTCCCGGACTCTGATTCCCCACCTCTGATTCCCGGCCTCTTTTTCCCGGCATCTGATTCCCGGCATCTGATTCCCGGTCTCTGATTCCCGGCCTCTGATTCCCAGCTTCTGATTCTGATTCCCTGCCTCTGATTCCCCATCTCTGATTCCGCACATCTGATTCCCTGCCTCTGATTCCCCACTTCTGATTCCCCATATCTGATTCCCCGCCTCTGTTTCCCCGCCTCTGATTCCCTGCCTCTGTTTCCCCATATCTAATTCCCCGCCTCTGATTCCCCAACTCTGATTCCCCGCACTGATTCCCCAGCTCTGAATCCCCGCCTCAGGTTCCCCGCATCTGATTCCCTGCCTCTGAATCCCCACCTCTGATTCCCTGCCTCTGATTCCCAACCTCTGATTCCCCTCCTCTGATTCCCCATATCTGATTCCCCGCCTCCATTTCCCTGCCTCTGATTCCCCGCCTCTGTTTCCCCATATCTGATTCCCCGCCTCTGATTCCCCAACTCTGATTCCCCGCCTTTGATTCCACAGCTCTGATTCCCCGCCTCTGATTCCCCGCGTCTGATTCCCAGCCTCTGATTCCCCATGTCTTATTTCCCGCCTCTGATTCCCCGCCTCTGATTCGCCATCTCTGATTCATCGCCTCTGATTCCCCACCTCTGATTCCCCACCTCTGATTCCCCATATCTGATTCCCCGCCTCTGTTTCCCCGCCTCTGATTTCCTGCCTCTGTTTCCTCATATCTGATTCCCCGCCTCTGATTCCCCAACACTGATTCCCCGCCTCTGATTCCCCAGCTCTGATTCACCACCTCTGATTCCCCGCGTCTGATTCCCCGCTTCTGATTCCCGGCCTCTTATTCCCCACCTCTGATTCCCGGCCTCTGATTCCCGGCCTCTGATTCCCTAACTCTCATTCCCGGCCTCTGATTCCCGGCCTCTGATTCCCCGCCTCTGATTCCCCGCCTCTGATTCCCTGCCTCTGATTCCCCATCTCTGATTCCGCACATCTGATTCCCTGCCTCTGATTCCCCGCCTCTGATTCCCTGCCTCTGATTCCCTGCCTCTGATTCCCAACCTCTGATTCCCCACCTCTGATTCCCCATATCTGATTCCCCGCCTCTGTTTCCCCGCCTCTGATTCCCCGCCTCTGTTTCCCCATATCTGATTCCCCGCCTCTGATTCCCCAACTCTGATTCCCCACCTCTGATCCCCAGCTCTGATTCCCCGCCTCTGATTCCCCGTGTTTGATTCCCTGCCTCTGATTCCCTGCCTCTGATTCCCAACCTCTGATTCCCCACCTCTGATTCCCCATATCTGATTCCCCGCCTCTGTTTCCCCGCCTCTGATTCCCCGCCTCTGTTTCCCCATATCTGATTCCCCGCTTTTGATTGGCCACCTCTGATTCCCCATATGTGATTCCCCGCCTCTGTTTCCCCGCATCTGATTCCCCGCCTCTGATTCCCCATATCTCATTCCCCGCCTCTGATTCCCCATATCTGATTCCCTGACTCTGATTCCCCACCTCTGATTCCCGGCCTCTTTTTCCCGGCATCTGATTCCCGGCATCTGATTCTCGGCCTCTGATTCCCGGCCTCTGATTCCTCGCTTCTGATTCTGATTCCCTGCCTCTGATTCCCCATCCCTGATTCCGCACATCTGATTCCCTGCCTCTGATTCCCCACTTCTGATTCCCCATATCTGATTCCCCGCCTCTGTTTCCCCGCCTCTGATTCACCGCCTCTGTTTCCCCATATCTAATTCCCCGCCTCTGATTCCCCAACTCTTATTCCCCGCACTGATTCCCCAGCTCTGAATCCCCGCCTCAGATTTCCCGCATCTGATTCCCTGCCTCTAAATCCCCACCTCTGATTCCCTGCCTCTGATTCCCAACCTCTGATTCACCTCCTCTGATTCCCCATATCTGATTTTCCGCCTCCGTTTCCCTGCCTCTCATTCCCCGCCTCTGTTTCCCCATATCTGATTCCCCGCCTCTGATACCCCAACTCTGATTCCCCGCCTCTGATTCCCCGCGTCTGATTCCCAGCCTCTGATTCCCCATGTCTTATTCCCCGCCTCTGATTCGCCATCTCTGATTCATCGCCTCTGATTCCCCACCTCTGATTCCCCATATCTGATTCCCCACCTATGTTTCCCCGCCTCTGATGCCCCACCTCTGATTCCATGCCTCTGATTCCCAACCTCTGATTCCCCACCTCTGATTCCCCATATCTGATTCCCCGCCTCTGTTTCCCCGCCTCTGATTCCCTGCCTCTGTTTCCTCATATCTGATTCCCCGCCTCTGATTCCCCAACACTGATTCCCCGCCTCTGATTCCCCAGCTCTGATTCACCACCTCTGATTCCCCGCGTCTGATTCCCCGCCTCTGATTCCCTGCCTCTTATTCCCCGCCTCTGATTCCCCGCATCTGATTCCCAACCTCTGATTCCCCTCCTCTGATTCCCCTATCTGATTCCCCGCCTCCATTTCCCTGCCTCTGATTCCCCGCCTCTGATTCCCCAACTCTGATTCCCCGCCTGTGATTCGCCAGCTATGATTCCCCGCATCTGATTCCCCACGTCTGATTCCCTGCCTGTGATTCCCTGCCTCTTATTCCCCGCCTCTGATTCCCCGCCTCTGATTCCCCGCATCTGATTCCCTGCCTCTGAATCCCCACCTCTGATTCCCTGCCTCTGATTCCCAACCTCTGATTCCCCTCCTCTGATTCCCCATATCTGATTCCCCACCTCCATTTCCCTGCCTCTGATTCCCCGCCTCTGTTACCCAATATCTGATTCCCCGCCTCTGATTCCCCAACTCTGATTCTGCACATCTGATTCCCTGCCTCTTATTCCCCACCTCTAATTCCCGGCCTCTGATTCCCGGCCTCTGATTCCCCACCTCTGATTCCCCATATCTGATTCCCGGACTCTGATTCCCCACCTCTGATTCCCGGCCTCTTATTCCCGGCATCTGATTCCCGGCCTCTGATTCCCGGCCTCTGATTCCCCGCTTCTGATTCTGATTCCCTGCCTCTGATTCCCCATCTCTGATTCCGCACATCTGATTCCCTGCCTCTGATTCCCCACTTCTGATTCCCCATATCTGATTCCCCGCCTCTGTTTCCCCGCCTCTGATTCCCCGCCTCTGTTTCCCCATATCTAATTCCTCGCATCTGATTCCCCAACTCTGATTCCCCGCACTGATTCCCCAGCTCTGAATCCCCGCCTCAGATTCCCCGCATCTGATTCACTGCCTCTGAATCCCCACCTCTGATTCCCTGCCTCTGATTCCCAACCTCTGATTCCCCTCCTCTGATTCCCCATATCTGATTCCCCGCCTCCGTTTCCCTGCCTCTGATTCCCCGCCTCTGTTTCCCCATATCTGATTCCCCGCCTCTGATTCCCCAACTCTGATTCCCCTCCTCTGATTCCCCAGCTCTGATTCCCCGCCTCTGATTCCCCGCGTCTGATTCCCAGCCTCTGATTCCCCATGTCTTATTCCCCGCCTCTGATTCGCCATCTCTGATTCATCGCCTCTGATTCCCCACCTCTGATTCCCCATATCTGATTCCCCACCTATGTTTCCCCGCCTCTGAGGCCCCACCTCTGATTCCATGCCTCTGATTCCCAACCTCTGATTCCCCACCTCTGATTCCCCATATCTGATTCCCCGCCTCTGTTTCCCCGCCTCTGATTCCCTGCCTCTGTTTCCTCATATCTGATTCCCCGCCTCTGATTCCCCAACACTGATTCCCCGCCTCTGATTCCCCAGGTCTGATTCACCACCTCTGATTCCCCGCGTCTGATTCCCCGCCTCTGATTCCCCATCTCTGATTCCCTATCTCTGATTCCCCAATTCTGATTCCCCGCCTTTGATTCCCTGCCTCTGATTCCCAACCTCTGATTCCCCACCTCTGATATCCCATATCTGATTCCCCGCCTCTGTTTCCCCGCCTCTTATTCCCCGCCTCTGTTTCCCCATATCTGATTCCCGGCCTCTCATTCCCCAGCTCTGATTCCCCGCCTCTGATTCCCCATATCTGATTCCCCGCCACTGATTCCCCAACTCAGATAGCCCGCCTCTGATTCCCCAGCTCTGATTCCCCGCCTCTGATTCCCCGCGTCTGAATCCCTGCCTCTGATTCCCCGCCTCTGATTCCCCATCTCTGATTCACCACCTCTGATCCCCCGCCTCTGATTCCCCATGTCTGATTCACCGCCTCTGTTTCCCCACCTCTGATTCCCCGCCTCTGATTCCCCATATCTGATTCCCCGCCTCTGATTCCCCAACTCTGATTCGCCGCCTGTGATTCGCCAGCTATGATTCCCCGCATCTGATTCCCCACGTCTGATTCCCTGCCTGTGATTCCCTGCCTCTTATTCCCCTCCTCTGATTCCCCGCATCTGATTCCCTGCCTCTGAATCCCCACCTCTGATTCCCTGCCTCTGATTCCCAACCTCTTATTCCCCTCCTCTGATTCCCCATATCTGATTCCCCACCTCCATTTCCCTGCCTCTGATTCCCCGCCGCTGTTACCCAATATCTGATTCCCCGCCTCTGATTCCCCAACTCTGATTCTGCACATCTGATTCCCTGCCTCTTATTCCCCACCTCTAATTCCCGGCCTCTGATTCCCGGCCTCTGATTCCCCACCTCTGATTCTCCATATCTGATTCCCCGCCTCTGTTTCCCCGCCTCTGATTCCCCGCCTCTGTTTCCCCATATCTGATTCACCGCCTTTGATTCGCCACCTCTGATTCCCCATATGTGATTCCCCTCCTCTGTTTCCCCGCCTCTGATTCCCCGCCTCTGATTCCCCATATCTCATTCCCCGCCTCTGATTCCCCGCATCTGATTCCCTGCCTCTGAATCCCCACCTCTGATTCCCTGCCTCTGATTCCCAACCTCTGATTCCCCTCCTCTGATTCCACATATCTGATTCCTCGCCTCCGTTTCCCTGCCTCTGATTAACCGCCTCTGTTTCCCCATATCTGATTCCGCGCCTCTGATTCCCCAACTCTGATTCCCCGCCTCTGATTCCCCAGCTCTGATTCCCCGCCTCTGATTCCCCGCGTCTGATTCCCAGCCTCTGATTCCCCATGTCTTATTCCCCGCCTCTGATTCCCCGCCTCTGATTCGCCATCTCTGATTCATCGCCTCTGATTCCCCACCTCTGATTCCCCATATCTGATTCCCACCTATGTTTCCCCGCCTCTGATGCCCCGCCTCTGATTCCATGCCTCTGATTCCCAACCTCTGATTCCCCACCTCTGATTCCCCATATCTGATTCCCCGCCTCTGTTTCCCCGCCTCTGATTCCCTGCCTCTGTTTCCTCATATCTGATTCCCCGCCTCTGATTCCCCAACACTGATTCCCCTCCTCTGATACCCCAGCTCTGATTCACCACCTCTGATTCCCCGCGTCTGATTCCCCGCGTCTGATTCCCCATCTCTGATTCCCTATCTCTGATTCCCCAATTCTGATTCCCCGCCTCTGTTTCCCCGCCTCTGATTCCCTGCCTCTGTTTCCTCATATCTGATTCCCCGCCTCTGATTCCCCAACACTGATTCCCCTCCTCTGATACCCCAGCTCTGATTCACCACCTCTGATTCCCCGCGTCTGATTCCCCGCGTCTGATTCCCCATCTCTGATTCCCTATCTCTGATTCCCCAATTCTGATTCCCCGCCTTTGATTCCCTGCCTCTGATTCCCAACCTCTGATTCCGCACATCCGATTCCCTGCCTCTGATTCCCCGCCTCTGATGCCCCGCCTCTGATTCCCAACCTCTGATTCCCCTCCTCTGATTCCCCATATCTGATTCCCCGCCTCCGTTTCCCTGCCTCTGATTCCCCGCCTCTGTTTCCCCATATCTGATTCCCCGCCTCTGATTCCCCAACTCTGATTCCCCGCCTCTGATTCCCCAGCTCTGATTCCCCGCCTCTGATTCCCCGCATCTGATTCCCAGCCTCTGATTCCCCATGTCTTATTCCCCGCCTCTGATTCCCCGCCTCTGATTCGCCATCTCTGATTCATCGCCTCTGATTCCCCACCTCTGATTCCACATATTTGATTCCCACCTATGTTTCCCCGCCTCTGATGCCCCGCCTCTGATTCCATGCCTCTGATTCCCAACCTCTGATTCCCCACCTCTGATTCCCCATATCTGATTCCCCGCCTCTGTTTCCCCGCCTCTGATTCCCTGCCTCTGTTTCCTCATATCTGATTCCCCGCCTCTGATTCCCCAACACTGATTCCCCTCCTCTGATACCCCAGCTCTGATTCACCACCTCTGATTCCCCGCGTCTGATTCCCCGCCTCTGATTCCCAATCTCTGATTCCCTATCTCTGATTCCCAAATTCTCATTCCCCGCCTTTGATTCCCTGCCACTGATTCCCAACCTCTGATTCCCCACCTCTGATTCCCCAGCTCTGATTCCCCGCCTCTGATTCCCCGCGTCTGAATCCCTGCCTCTGATTCCCCGCCTCTGATTCCCCATCTCTTATTCACCACCTCTGATCCCCCGCCTCTGATTCCCCATGTCTGATTCACCGCCTCTGTTTCCCCACCTCTGATTCCCCGCCTCTGATTCCCCATATCTGATTCCCCGCCTCTGATTCCCTGAATCTGTTTCCCCGCCTCTGATTCCCCGCCTCTGATTCCCCATATCTCATTCCCCGCCTCTGATTCCCCGCATCTGATTCCCTGCCTCTGAATCCCCACCTCTGATTCCCTGCCTCTGATTCCCAACCTCTGATTCCCCTCCTCTGATTCCCCATATCTGATTCCCCGCCTCCGTTTCCCTGCCTCTGATTGCCCGCCTCTGTTTCCCCATATCTGATTCCCCGCCTCTGATTCCCCAACTCTGATTCCCCGCCTCTGATTCCCCAGCTCTGATTCCCCGCCTCTGATTCCCCGCGTCTGATTCCCAGCCTCTGATTCCCCATGTCTGATTTCCTGCCTCTGATTCCCCGCCTCTGATTCGCCATCTCTGATTCATCCCCTCTGATTCCCCACCTCTGATTCCCCATATCTTATTCCCCACCTATGTTTCCCCGCCTCTGATTCCCCGCCTCTGATTCCCCATCTCTGATTCCCTATCTCTGATTCTGCACATCCGATTCCCTGCCTCTGATTCCCCGCCTCTGATTCCCCACCTCTGATTCCCCACCTCTGATTCCCCATATCTGATTCCCCGCCTCTGTTTCCCCGCCTCTGATTCCCTGCCTCTGTTTCCTCATATCTGATTCCCCGCCTCTGATTCCCCAACACTGATTCCCCGCCTCTGATTCCCCAGCTCTGATTCACCACCTCTGATTCCCCACGTCTGATTCCCCGCTTCTGATTCCCGGCCTCTTATTCCCCACCTCTGATTCCCGGCCTCTGATTCCCGGCCTCTGATTCCCGACCTCTCATTCCCGGCCTCTGATTCCCGGCCTCTGATACCCCGGCTCTGATTCCCCGCCTCTGATTCCCTGCCTCTGATTCCCCATCTCTGATTCCGCACATCTGATTCCCTGCCTCTGATTCCCCGCCTCTGATTCCCTGCCTCTGATTCCCTGCCTCTGATTCCCAACCTCTGATTCCCCACCTCTGATTCCCCATATCTGATTCCCCGCCTCTGTTTCCCCGCCTCTGATTCTCCGCCTCTGTTTCCCCATATCTGATTCCCCGCCTCTGATTCCCCAACTCTGATTCCCCACCTCTGATCCCCAGCTCTGATTCCCCGCCTCTGATTCCCCGTGTTTGATTCCCTGCCTCTGATTCCCTGCCTCTGATTCCCAACCTCTGATTCCCCACCTCTGATTCCCCATATCTGATTCCCCGCCTCTGTTTCCCCACCTCTGAATCCCCGCCTCTGTTTCCCCATATCTGATTCCCCGCCTTTGATTCGCCACCTCAGATTCCCCATATGTGATTCCCCGCCTCTGTTTCCCCGCATCTGATTCCCCGCCTCTGATTCCCCATATCTCATTCCCCGCCTCTGATTCCCCATATCTGATTCCCGGACTCTGATTCCCCACCTCTGATTCCCGGCCTCTTTTTCCCGGCATCTGATTCCCGGCATCTGATTCCCGGCCTCTGATTCCCGGCCTCTGATTCCCAGCTTCTGATTCTGATTCCCTGCCTCTGATTCCCCATCTCTGATTCCGCACATCTGATTCCCTGCCTCTGATTCCCCACTTCTGATTCCCCATATCTGATTCCCCGCCTCTGTTTCCCCGCCTCTGATTCCCTGCCTCTGTTTCCCCATATCTAATTCCCCGCCTCTGATTCCCCAACTCTGATTCCCCGCACTGATTCCCCAGCTCTGAATCCCCGCCTCAGATTCCCCGCATCTGATTCCCTGCCTCTGAATCCCCACCTCTGATTCCCTGCCTCTGATTCCCAACCTCTGATTCCCCTCCTCTGATTCCCCATATCTGATTCCCCGCCTCCGTTTCCCTGCCTCTGATTCCCCGCCTCTGTTTCCCCATATCTGATTCCCCGCCTCTGATTCCCCAACTCTGATTCCCCGCCTTTGATTCCCCAGCTCTGATTCCCCGCCTCTGATTCCCCGCGTCTGATTCCCAGCCTCTGATTCCCCATGTCTTATTTCCCGCCTCTGATTCCCCGCCTCTGATTCGCCATCTCTGATTCATCGCCTCTGAATCCCCACCTCTGATTCCCCTCCTCTGATTCCCCATATCTGATTCCCCGCCTCTGTTTCCCCGCCTCTGATTCCCTGCCTCTGTTTCCTCATATCTGATTCCCCGCCTCTGATTCCCCAACACTGATTCCCCGCCTCTGATTCCCCAGCTTTGATTCACCACCTCTGATTCCCCGCGTCTGATTCCCCGCTTCTGATTCCCGGCCTCTTATTCCCCACCTCTGATTCCCGGCCTCTGATTCCCGGCCTCTGATTCCCTAACTCTCATTCCCGGCCTCTGATTCCCGGCCTCTGATTCCCCGCCTCTGATTCCCCGCCTCTGATTCCCTGCCTCTGATTCCCCATCTCTGATTCCGCACATCTGATTCCCTGCCTCTGATTCCCCGCCTCTGATTCCCTGCCTCTGATTCCCTGCCTCTGATTCCCAACCTCTGATTCCCCACCTCTGATTCCCCATATCTGATTCCCCGCCTCTGTTTCCCCGCCTCTGATTCCCCGCCGCTGATTCCCCAACTCTGATAGCCCGCCTCTGATTCCCCAGCTCTGATTCCCCGCCTCTGATTCCCCGCGTCTGAATCCCTGCCTCTGATTCCCCGCCTCTGATTCCCCATCTCAGATTCACCACCTCTGATCCCCCGCCTCTGATTCCCCATGTCTGATTCACCGCCTCTGTTTCTCCACCTCTGATTCCCCGCCTCCGATTTCCCATATCTGATTCCCCGCCTCTGATTCCCTGCCTCTTATTCCCCGCCTCTGATTCCCCACATCTGATTCCCAACCTCTGATTCCCCTCCTCTGATTCCCCTATCTGATTCCCCGCCTCCATTTCCCTGCCTCTGATTCCCCGCCTCTGATTCCCCAACTCTGATTTCCCGCCTGTGATTCGCCAGCTATGATTCCCCGCATCTGATTCCCCACGTCTGATTCCCTGCCTGTGATTCCCTGCCTCTTATTCCCCGCCTCTGATTCCCCGCCTCTGATTCCCCGCATCTGATTCCCTGCCTCTGAATCCCCACCTCTGATTCCCTGCCTCTGATTCCCAACCTCTGATTCCCCTCCTCTGATTCCCCATATCTGATTCCCCACCTCCATTTCCCTGCCTCTGATTCCCCGCCTCTGTTACCCAATATCTGATTCCCCGCCTCTGATTCCCCAACTCTGATTCTGCACATCTGATTCCCTGCCTCTTATTCCCCACCTCTAATTCCCGGCCTCTGATTCCCGGCCTCTGAATCCCCACCTCTGATTCCCCATATCTGATTCCCGGACTCTGATTCCCCACCTCTGATTCCCGGCCTCTTATTCCCGGCATCTGATTCCCGGCCTCTGATTCCCGGCCTCTGATTCCCCGCTTCTGATTCTGATTCCCTGCCTCTGATTCCCCATCTCTGATTCCGCACATCTGATTCCCTGCCTCTGATTCCCCACTTCTGATTCCCCATATCTGATTCCCCGCCTCTGTTGCCCCGCCTCTGATTCCCCGCCTCTGTTTCCCCATATCTAATTCCTCGCATCTGATTCCCCAACTCTGATTCCCGCACTGATTCCCCAGCTCTGAATCCCCGCCTCAGATTCCCCGCATCTGATTCTCTGCCTCTGAATCCCCACCTCTGATTCCCTGCCTCTGATTCCCAACCTCTGATTCCCCTCCTCTGATTCCCCATATCTGATTGCCCGCCTCCGTTTCCCTGCCTCTGATTCCCCGCCTCTGTTTCCCCATATCTGATTCCCCGCCTCTGATTCCCCAACTCTGATTCCCCGCCTCTGATTCCCCAGCTCTGATTCCCCGCCTCTGATTCCCCGCGTCTGATTCCCAGCCTCTGATTCCCCATGTCTTATTCCCCGCCTCTGATTCGCCATCTCTGATTCATCGCCTCTGATTCCCCACCTCTGATTCCCCATATCTGATTCCCCACCTATGTTTCCCCGCCTCTGATGCCCCACCTCTGATTCCATGCCTCTGATTCCCAACCTCTGATTCCCCACCTCTGATTCCCCATATCTGATTCCCCGCCTCTGTTTCCCCGCCTCTGATTCCCTGCCTCTGTTTCCTCATATCTGATTCCCCGCCTCTGATTCCCCAACACTGATTCCCCGCCTCTGATTCCCCAGGTCTGATTCACCACCTCTGATTCCCCGCGTCTGATTCCCCGCCTCTGATTCCCCATCTCTGATTCCCTATCTCTGATTCCCCAATTCTGATTCCCCGCCTTTGATTCCCTGCCTCTGATTCCCAACCTCTGATTCCCCACCTCTGATATCCCATATCTGATTCCCCGCCTCTGTTTCCCCGCCTCTTATTCCCCGCCTCTGTTTCCCCATATCTGATTCCCGGCCTCTCATTCCCCAGCTCTGATTCCCCGCCTCTGATTCCCCATATCTGATTCCCCGCCACTGATTCCCCAACTCAGATAGCCCGCCTCTGATTCCCCAGCTCTGATTCCCCGCCTCTGATTCCCCGCGTCTGAATCCCTGCCTCTGATTCCCCGCCTCTGATTCCCCATCTCTGATTCACCACCTCTGATCCCCCGCCTCTGATTCCCCATGTCTGATTCACCGCCTCTGTTTCCCCACCTCTGATTCCCCGCCTCTGATTCCCCATATCTGATTCCCCGCCTCTGATTCCCCAACTCTGATTCGCCGCCTGTGATTCGCCAGCTATGATTCCCCGCATCTGATTCCCCACGTCTGATTCCCTGCCTGTGATTCCCTGCCTCTTATTCCCCGCCTCTGATTCCCCGCATCTGATTCCCTGCCTGTGATTCCCTGCCTCTTATTCCCCGCCTCTGATTCCCCATATCTGATTCCCCACCTCCATTTCCCTGCCTCTGATTCCCCGCCTCTGTTACCCAATATCTGATTCCCCGCCTCTGATTCCCCAACTCTGATTCTGCACATCTGATTCCCTGCCTCTTATTCCCCACCTCTAATTCCCGGCCTCTGATTCCCGGCCTCTGATTCCCCACCTCTGATTCTCCATATCTGATTCCCCGCCTCTGTATCCCCGCCTCTGATTCCCCGCCTCTGTTTCCCCATATCTGATTCACCGCCTTTGATTCACCACCTCTGATTCCCCATATGTGATTCCCGTCCTCTGTTTCCCCGCCTCTGATTCCCCGCATCTGATTCCCTGCCTCTGAATCCCCACCTCTGATTCCCTGCCTCTGATTCCCAACCTCTGATTCCCCTCCTCTGATTCCACATATCTGATTCCTCGCCTCCGTTTCCCTGCCTCTGATTAACCGCCTCTGTTTCCCCATATCTGATTCCGCGCCTCTGATTCCCCAACTCTGATTCCCCGCCTCTGATTCCCCAGCTCTGATTCCCCGCCTCTGATTCCCCGCGTCTGATTCCCAGCCTCTGATTCCCCATGTCTTATTCCCCGCCTCTGATTCCCCGCCTCTGATTCGCCATCTCTGATTCATCGCCTCTGATTCCCCACCTCTGATTCCCCATATCTGATTCCCACCTATGTTTCCCCGCCTCTGATGCCCCGCCTCTGATTCCATGCCTCTGATTCCCAACCTCTGATTCCCCACCTCTGATTCCCCATATCTGATTCCCCGCCTCTGTTTCCCCGCCTCTGATTCCCTGCCTCTGTTTCCTCATATCTGATTCCCCGCCTCTGATTCCCCAACACTGATTCCCCTCCTCTGATACCCCAGCTCTGATTCACCACCTCTGATTCCCCGCGTCTGATTCCCCGCGTCTGATTCCCCATCTCTGATTCCCTATCTCTGATTCCCCAATTCTGATTCCCCGCCTTTGATTCCCTGCCTCTGATTCCCAACCTCTGATTCCCCACCTCTGATTCCCCAGCTCTGATTCCCCGCCTCTGATTCCCCGCGTCTGAATCCCTGCCTCTGATTCCCCGCCTCTGATTCGCCATCTCTGATTCATCGCCTCTGATTCCCCACCTCTGATTCCCCATATCTTATTCCCCACCTATGTTTCCCCGCCTCTGATTCCCCGCCTCTGATTCCCCATCTCTGATTCCCGGACTCTGATTCCCCACCTCTGATTCCCTATCTCTGATTCCGCACATCCGATTCCCTGCCTCTGATTCCCCGCCTCTGATGCCCCGCCTCTGATTCCCAACCTCTGATTCCCCTCCTCTGATTCCCCATATCTGATTCCCCGCCTCCGTTTCCCTGCCTCTGATTCCCCGCCTCTGTTTCCCCATATCTGATTCCCCGCCTCTGATTCCCCAACTCTGATTCCCCGCCTCTGATTCCCCAGCTCTGATTCCCCGCCTCTGATTCCCCGCGTCTGATTCCCAGCCTCTGATTCCCCATGTCTTATTCCCCGCCTCTGATTCCCCGCCTCTGATTCGCCATCTCTGATTCATCGCCTCTGATTCCCCACCTCTGATTCCCCATATCTGATTCCCACCTATGTTTCCCCGCCTCTGATGCCCCGCCTCTGATTCCATGCCTCTGATTCCCAACCTCTGATTCCCCACCTCTGATTCCCCATATCTGATTCCCCGCCTCTGTTTCCCCGCCTCTGATTCCCTGCCTCTGTTTCCTCATATCTGATTCCTCGCCTCTGATTCCCCAACACTGATTCCCCTCCTCTGATACCCCAGCTCTGATTCACCACCTCTGATTCCCCGCGTCTGATTCCCCGCCTCTGATTCCCCATCTCTGATTCCCTATCTCTGATTCCCCAATTCTCATTCCCCGCCTTTGATTCCCTGCCACTGATTCCCAACCTCTGATTCCCCACCTCTGATTCCCCAGCTCTGATTCCCCGCCTCTGATTCCCCGCGTCTGAATCCCTGCCTCTGATTCCCCGCCTCTGATTCCCCATCTCTGATTCACCACCTCTGATCCCCCGCCTCTGATTCCCCATGTCTGATTTACCGCCTCTGTTTCCCCACCTCTGATTCCCCGCCTCTGATTCCCCATATCTGATTCCCCGCCTCTGATTCCCTGAATCTGTTTCCCCGCCTCTGATTCCCCGCCTCTGATTCCCCATATCTCATTCCCCGCCTCTGATTCCCCGCATCTGATTCCCTGCCTCTGAATCCCCACCTCTGATTCCCTGCCTCTGATTCCCAACCTCTGATTCCCCTCCTCTGATTCCCCATATCTGATTCCCCGCCTCCGTTTCCCTGCCTCTGATTGCCCGCCTCTGTTTCCCCATATCTGATTCCCCGCATCTGATTCCCCAACTCTGATTCCCCGCCTCTGATTCCCCAGCTCTGATTCCCCGCCTCTGATTCCCCGCGTCTGATTCCCAGCCTCTGATTCCCCATGTCTGATTTCCTGCCTCTGATTCCCCGCCTCTGATTCGCCATCTCTGATTCATCCCCTCTGATTCCCCACCTCTGATTCCCCATATCTTATTCCCCACCTATGTTTCCCCGCCTCTGATTCCCCGCCTCTGATTCCCCATCTCTGATACCCAGACTCTGATTCCCCACCTCTGATTCCCTATCTCTGATTCTGCACATCCGATTCCCTGCCTCTGATTCCCCGCCTCTGATTCCCCACCTCTGATTCCCCACCTCTGATTCCCCATATCTGATTCCCCGCCTCTGTTTCCCCGCCTCTGATTCCCTGCCTCTGTTTCCTCATATCTGATTCCCCACCTCTGATTCCCCAACACTGATTCCCCGCCTCTGATTCCCCAGCTCTGATTCACCACCTCTGATTCCCCACGTCTGATTCCCCGCTTCTGATTCCCGGCCTCTTATTCCCCACCTCTGATTCCCGGCCTCTGATTCCCGGCCTCTGAATCCCGACCTCTCATTCCCGGCCTCTGATTCCCGGCCTCTGATACCCCGGCTCTGATTCACCGCCTCTGATTCCCTGCCTCTGATTCCCCATCTCTGATTCCGCACATCTGATTCCCTGCCTCTGATTCCCCGCCTCTGATTCCCTGCCTCTGATTCCCTGCCTCTGATTCCCAACCTCTGATTCCCCACCTCTGATTCCCCATATCTGATTCCCCGCCTCTGTTTCCCCGCCTCTGATTCTCCGCCTCTGTTTCCCCATATCTGATTCCCCGCCTCTGATTCCCCAACTCTGATTCCCCACCTCTGATCCCCAGCTCTGATTCCCCGCCTCTGATTCCCCGTGTTTGATTCCCTGCCTCTGATTCCCTGCCTCTGATTCCCAACCTCTGATTCCCCACCTCTGATTCCCCATATCTGATTCCCCGCCTCTGTTTCCCCACCTCTGATTCCCCGCCTCTGTTTCCCCATATCTGATTCCCCGCCTTTGATTCGCCACCTCTGATTCCCCATATGTGACTCCCCGCCTCTGTTTCCCCGCATCTGATTCCCCGCCTCTGATTCCCCATATCTCATTCCCCGCCTCTGATTCCCCATATCTGATTCCCGGACTCTGATTCCCCACCTCTGATTCCCGGCCTCTTTTTCCCGGCATCTGATTCCCGGCATCTGATTCCCGGCCTCTGATTCCCGGCCTCTGATTCCCAGCTTCTGATTCTGATTCCCTGCCTCTGATTCCCCATCTCTGATTCCGCACATCTGATTCCCTGCCCCTGATTCCCCACTTCTGATTCCCCATATCTGATTCCCCGCCTCTGTTTCCCCGCCTCTGATTCCCTGCCTCTGTTTCCCCATATCTAATTCACCGCCTCTGATTCCCCAACTCTGATTCCCCACATTGATTCCCCAGCTCTGAATCCCCGCCTCAGATTCCCCGCATCTGATTCCCTGCCTCTGAATCCCCACCTCTGATTCCCTGCCTCTGATTCCCAACCTCTGATTCCCCTCCTCTGATTCCCCATATCTGATTCCCCGCCTCCGTTTCCCTGCCTCTGATTCCCGGCCTCTGATTCCCAGCTTCTGATTCTGATTCCCTGCCTCTGATTCCCCATCTCTGATTCCGCACATCTGATTCCCTGCCTCTGATTCCCCACTTCTGATTCCCCATATCTGATTCCCCGCCTCTGTTTCCCCGCCTCTGATTCCCTGCCTCTGTTTCCCCATATCTAATTCCCCGCCTCTGATTCCCCAACTCTGATTCCCCGCACTGATTCCCCAGCTCTGAATCCCCGCCTCAGATTCCCCGCATCTGATTCCCTGCCTCTGAATCCCCACCTCTGATTCCCTGCCTCTGATTCCCAACCTCTGATTCCCCTCCTCTGATTCCCCATATCTGATTCCCCGCCTCCGTTTCCCTGCCTCTGATTCCCCGCCTCTGTTTCCCCATATCTGATTCCCCGCCTCTGATTCCCCAACTCTGATTCCCCGCCTCTGATTCCCCGCGTCTGATTCCCAGCCTCTGATTCCCCATGTCTTATTTCCCGCCTCTGATTCCCCGCCTCTGATTCGCCATCTCTGATTCATCGCCTCTGATTCCCCACCTCTGATTCCCCACCTCTGATTCCCCATATCTGATTCCCCGCCTCTGTTTCCCCGCCTCTGATTCCCTGCCTCTGTTTCCTCATATCTGATTCACCGCCTCTGATTCCCCAACACTGATTCCCCGCCTCTGATTCCCCAGCTCTGATTCACCACCTCTGATTCCCCGCATCTGATTCCCCGCTTCTGATTCCCGGCCTCTTATTCCCCACCTCTGATTCCCGGCCTCTGATTCCCGGCCTCTGATTCCCTAACTATCATTCCCGGCCTCTGATTCCCGGCCTCTGATTCCCCGCCTCTGATTCCCCGCCTCTGATTCCCTGCCTCTGATTCCCCATCTCTGATTCCGCACATCTGATTCCCTGCCTCTGATTCCCCGCCTCTGATTCCCTGCCTCTGATTCCCTGCCTCTGATTCCCAACCTCTGATTCCCCACCTCTGATTCCCAATATCTGATTCCCCGCCTCTGTTTCCCCGCCTCTGATTCCCCGCCTCTGTTTCCCCATATCTGATTCCCCGCCTCTGATTCCCCAACTCTGATTCCCCACCTCTGATCCCCAGCTCTGATTCCCCGCCTCTGATTCCCCGTGTTTGATTCCCTGCCTCTGATTCCCTGCCTCTGATTCCCAACCTCTGATTCCCCACCTCTGATTCCCCATATCTGATTCCCCGCCTCTGTTTCCCCGCCTCTGAATCCCCGCCTCTGTTTCCCCATATCTGATTCCCCGCCTTTGATTGGCCACCTCTGATTCCCCATATGTGATTCCCCGCCTCTGTTTCCCCGCATCTGATTCCCCGCCTCTGATTCCCCATATCTCATTCCCCGCCTCTGATTCCCCATATCTGATTCCCTGACTCTGATTCCCCACCTCTGATTCCCGGCCTCTTTTTCCCGGCATCTGATTCCCGGCATCTGATTCTCGGCCTCTGATTCCCGGCCTCTGATTCCCCGCTTCTGATTCTGATTCCCTGCCTCTGATTCCCCATCCCTGATTCCGCACATCTGATTCCCTGCCTCTGATTCCCCACTTCTGATTCCCCATATCTGATTCCCCGCCTCTGTTTCCCCGCCTCTGATTCACCGCCTCTGTTTCCCCATATCTAATTCCCCGCCTCTGATTCCCCAACTCTTATTCCCCGCACTGATTCCCCAGCTCTGAATCCCCGCCTCAGATTCCCCGCATCTGATTCCCTGCCTCTGAATCCCCACCTCTGATTCCCTGCCTCTGATTCCCAACCTCTGATTCCCCTCCTCTGATTCCACATATCTGATTCCTCGCCTCCGTTTCCCTGCCTCTGATTAACCGCCTCTGTTTCCCCATATCTGATTCCGCGCCTCTGATTCCCCAACTCTGATTCCCCGCCTCTGATTCCCCAGCTCTGATTCCCCGCCTCTGTTTCCCCGCGTCTGATTCCCAGCCTCTGATTCCCCATGTCTGATTTCCTGCCTCTGATTCCCCGCCTCTGATTCGCCATCTCTGATTCATCGCCTCTGATTCCCCACCTCTGATTCCCCATATCTTATTCCCCACCTATGTTTCCCCGCCTCTGATTCCCCGCCTCTGATTCCCCATCTCTGATTCCCGGACTCTGATTCCCCACCTCTAATTCCCTATCTCTGATTCCGCACATCCGATTCCCTGCCTCTGATTCCCCGCCTCTGATGCCCCGCCTCTGATTCCCAACCTCTGATTCCCCTCCTCTGATTCCCCATATCTGATTCCCCGCCTCCGTTTCCCTGCCTCTGATTCCCCGCCTCTGTTTCCCCATATCTGATTCCCCGCCTCTGATTCCCCAACTCTGATTCCCCGCCTCTGATTCCCCAGCTCTGATTCCCCGCCTCTGATTCCCCGCGTCTGATTCCCAGCCTCTGATTCCCCATGTCTTATTCCCCGCCTCTGATTCCCCGCCTCTGATTCGCCATCTCTGATTCCCGGACTCTGATTCCCCACCTCTGATTCCCTATCTCTGATTCCGCACATCCGATTCCCTGCCTCTGATTCCCCGCCTCTGATGCCCCGCCTCTGATTCCCAACCTCTGATTCCCCTCCTCTGATTCCCCATATCTGATTCCCCGCCTCCGTTTCCCTGCCACTGATTCCCCGCCTCTGTTTCCCCATATCTGATTCCCCGCCTCTGATTCCCCAACTCTGATTCCCCGCCTCTGATTCCCCAGCTCTGATTCCCCGCCTCTGATTCCCCGTGTCTGATTCCCAGCCTCTGATTCCCCATGTCTTATTCCCCGCCTCTGATTCCCCGCCTCTGATTCGCCATATCTGATTCATCGCCTCTGATTCCCCACCTCTGATTCCCCATATCTGATTCCCACCTATGTTTTCCCGCCTCTGATGCCCCGCCTCTGATTCCATGCCTCTGATTCCCAACCTCTGATTCCCCACCTCTGATTCCCCATATCTGATTCCCCGCCTCTGTTTCCCCGCCTCTGATTCCCTGCCTCTGTTTCCTCATATCTGATTCCCCGCCTCTGATTCCCCAACACTGATTCCCCTCCTCTGATACCCCAGCTCTGATTCACCACCTCTGATTCCCCGCGTCTGATTCCCCGCCTCTGATTCCCCATCTCTGATTCCCTATCTCTGATTCCCCAATTCTCATTCCCCGCCTTTGATTCCCTGCCTCTGATTCCCAACCTCTGATTCCCCACCTCTGATTCCCCAGCTCTGATTCCCCGCCTCTGATTCCCCGCGTCTGAATCCCTGCCTCTGATTCCCCGCCTCTGATTCCCCATCTCTGATTCACCACTTCTGATCCCCCGCCTCTGATTCCCCATGTCTGATTCACCGCCTCTGTTTCCCCACCTCTGATTCCCCGCCTCTGATTCCCCATATCTGATTCCCCGCCTCTGATTCCCTGAATCTGTTTCCCCGCCTCTGATTCCCCGCCTCTGATTCCCCATATCTCATTCCCCGCCTCTGATTCCCCACATCTGATTCCCTGCCTCTGAATCCCCACCTCTGATTCCCTGCCTCTGATTCCCAACCTCTGATTCCCCTCCTCTGATTCCCCATATCTGATTCCCCGCCTCCGTTTCCCTGCCTCTGATTGCCCGCCTCTGTTTCCCCATATCTGATTCCCCGCCTCTGATTCCCCAACTCTGATTCCCCGCCTCTGATTCCCCAGCTCTGATTCCCCATATCTTATTCCCCACCTATGTTTCCCCGCCTCTGATTCCCCGCCTCTGATTCCCCATCTCTGATTCCCAGACTCTGATTCCCCACCTCTGATTCCCTATCTCTGATTCTGCACATCCGATTCCCTGCCTCTGATTCCCCGCCTCTGATTCCCCACCTCTGATTCCCCACCTCTGATTCCCCATATCTGATTCCCCGCCTCTGTTTCCCCGCCTCTGATTCCCTGCCTCTGTTTCCTCATATCTGATTCCCCGCCTCTGATTCCCCAACACTGATTCCCCGCCTCTGATTCCCCAGCTCTGATTCACCACCTCTGATTCCCCACGTCTGATTCCCCGCTTCTGATTCCCGGCCTCTTATTCCCCACCTCTCATTCCCGGCCTCTGATTCCCGGCCTCTGATACCCCGGCTCTGATTCCCCGCCTCTGATTCCCTGCCTCTGATTCACCATCTCTGATTCCGCACATCTGATTCCCTGCCTCTGATTCCCCGCCTCTGATTCCCTGCCTCTGATTCCCTGCCTCTGATTCCCAACCTCTGATTCCCCACCTCTGATTCCCTGCCTCTGATTCCCCGCCTCTGATTCCCTGCCTCTGATTCCCAACCTCTGATTCCCCACCTCTGATTCCCCATATCTGATTCCCCGCCTCTGTTTCCCCGCCTCTGATTCTCCGCCTCTGTTTCCCCATATCTGATTCCCCGCCTCTGATTCCCCAACTCTGATTCCCCACCTCTGATCCCCAGCTCTGATTCCCCGCCTCTGATTCTCCGTGTTTGATTCCCTGCCTCTGATTCCCTGCCTCTGATTCCCAACCTCTGATTCCCCACCTCTGATTCCCCATATCTGATTCCCCGCCTCTGTTTCCAACCCTCTGATTCCCCGCCTCTGTTTCCCCATATCTGATTCCCCGCCTTTGATTCGCCACCTCTGATTCCCCATATGTGATTCCCCGCCTCTGTTTCCCCGCATCTGATTCCCCGCCTCTGATTCCCCATATCTCATTCCCCGCCTCTGATTACCCAAATCTGATTCCCGGACTCTGATTCCCCACCTCTGATTCCCGGCCTCTTTTTCCCGGCATCTGATTCCCGGCATCTGATTCCCGGCCTCTGATTCCCGGCCTCTGATTCCCAGCTTCTGATTCTGATTCCCTGCCTCTGATTCCCCATCTCTGATTCCGCACATCTGATTCCCTGCCTCTGATTCCCCACTTCTGATTCCCCATATCTGATTCCCCGCCTCTGTTTCCCCGCCTCTGATTCCCTGCCTCTGTTTCCCCATATCTAATTCCCCGCCTCTGATTCCCCAACTCTGATTCCCCGCACTGATTCCCCAGCTCTGAATCCCCGCCTCAGATTCCCCGCATCTGATTCCCTGCCTCTGAATCCCCACCTCTGATTCCCTGCCTCTGATTCCCAACCTCTGATTCCCCATATCTGATTCCCCGCCTCTGATTCCCCAACTCTGATTCCCCGCCTTTGATTCCCCAGCTCTGATTCCCCGCCTCTGATTCCCCGCGTCTGATTCCCAGCCTCTGATTCCCCATGTCTTATTTCCCGCCTCTGATTCCCCGCCTCTGATTCGCCATCTCTGATTCATCGCCTCTGATTCCCCACCTCTGATTCCCCATATCTGATTCCCCACCTATGTTTCCCCGCCTCTGATGCCCCGCCTCTGATTCCATGCCTCTGATTCCCAACCTCTGATTCCCCAACCTCTGATTCCCCATATCAGATTCCCCGCCTCTGTTTCCCCGCCTCTGATTCCCTGCCTCTGTTTCCTCATATCTGAATCCCCGCCTCTGATTCCCCAACACTGATTCCCCGCCTCTGATTCCCCAGCTCTGATTCACCACCTCTGATTCCCCGCGTCTGATTCCCCTCCTCTGATTCCCCATCTCTGATTCCCTATCTCTGATTCCCCAAATCTGATTCCCCGCCTTTGATTCCCTGCCTCTGATTCCCAACCTCTGATTCCCCACCTCTGATTCCCCATATCTGATTCCCCGCCTCTGTTTCCCCGCCTCTTATTCCCCGCCTCTGTTTCCCCATATCTGATTCCCGGCCACTCATTCCCCAGCTCTGATTCCCCGCCTCTGATTCCCCATATCTGATTCCCCGCCGCTGATTCCCCAACTCTGATAGCCCGCCTCTGATTCCCCAGCTCTGATTCCCCGCCTCTTATTCCCCGCTTCTGAATCCCTGCCTCTGATTCCCCGCCTCTGATTCCCCATCTCTGATTCACCACCTCTGATCCCCCGCCTCTCATTCCCCATGTCTGATTCACCGCCTCTGTTTCCCCATCTCTGATTACCCGCCTCTGATTCCCCATATCTGATTCCCCGCCTCTGATTCGCCAACTCTGATTCCCCGCCTGTGATTCGCCAGCTATGATTCCCCGCCTCTGATTCCCCACGTCTGACTCACTGCCTGTGATTCCCTGCCTCTTATTCCCCGCCTCTGATTCCCCGCATCTGATTCCCTGCATCTGAATCCCCACCTCTGATTCCCTGCCTCTGATTCCCAACCTCTGATTCCCCTCCTCTGATTCCCCATATCTGATTCCCCGCCTCCATTTCCCTGCCTCTGATTCCCCGCCTCTGTTACCCCATATCTGATTCCCCGCCTCTGATTCCCCAACTCTGATTCTGCACATCTGATTCCCTGCCTCTTATTCCCCACCTCTAATTCCCGGCCTCTGATTCCCGTCCTCTGATTCCCCACCTCTGATTCTCCATATCTGATTCCCCGCCTCTGTTTCCCCGCCTCTGATTCCCCGCCTCTGTTTCCCCATATCTGATTCCCCGCCTCTGATTCCCCAACTCTGATTCCCCGCCTCTGATTCCCCAGGTCTGATTCCCCACCTCTGATTCCACGTGTTTGATTACCTGCCTCTGATTCCCCGCCTCTGCTTCCCCATCTCTGATTCACCGCCTTTGATTCCCCACCTCTGATTCCCCATATCTGATTCCCTGCCTGTGATTCCCTGCCTCTTATTCCCCGCCTCTGTTTCCCCATATCTGATTCCCTGCCTCTGTTTCCTCATATCTGAATCCCCGCCTCTGATTCCCCATCTCTGATTCACCACTTCTGATCCCCCGCCTCTGATTCCCCATGTCTGATTCACCGCCTCTGTTTCCCCACCTCTGATTCCCCGCCTCTGATTCCCCATATCTGATTCCCCGCCTCTGATTCCCTGAATCTGTTTCCCCGCCTCTGATTCCCCGCCTCTGATTCCCCATATCTCATTCCCCGCCTCTGATTCCCCACATCTGATTCCCTGCCTCTGAATCCCCACCTCTGATTCCCTGCCTCTGATTCCCAACCTCTGATTCCCCTCCTCTGATTCCCCATATCTGATTCCCCGCCTCCGTTTCCCTGCCTCTGATTGCCCGCCTCTGTTTCCCCATATCTGATTCCCCGCCTCTGATTCCCCAACTCTGATTCCCCGCCTCTGATTCCCCAGCTCTGATTCCCCATATCTTATTCCCCACCTATGTTTCCCCGCCTCTGATTCCCCGCCTCTGATTCCCCATCTCTGATTCCCAGACTCTGATTCCCCACCTCTGATTCCCTATCTCTGATTCTGCACATCCGATTCCCTGCCTCTGATTCCCCGCCTCTGATTCCCCACCTCTGATTCCCCACCTCTGATTCCCCATATCTGATTCCCCGCCTCTGTTTCCCCGCCTCTGATTCCCTGCCTCTGTTTCCTCATATCTGATTCCCCGCCTCTGATTCCCCAACACTGATTCCCCGCCTCTGATTCCCCAGCTCTGATTCACCACCTCTGATTCCCCACGTCTGATTCCCCGCTTCTGATTCCCGGCCTCTTACTCCCCACCTCTCATTCCCGGCCTCTGATTCCCGGCCTCTGATACCCCGGCTCTGATTCCCCGCCTCTGATTCCCTGCCTCTGATTCCCCATCTCTGATTCCGCACATCTGATTCCCTGCCTCTGATTCCCCGCCTCTGATTCCCTGCCTCTGATTCCCTGCCTCTGATTCCCAACCTCTGATTCCCCACCTCTGATTCCCTGCCTTTGATTCCCCGCCTCTGATTCCCTGCCTCTGATTCCCAACCTCTGATTCCCCACCTCTGATTCCCCATATCTGATTCCCCGCCTCTGTTTCCCCGCTTCTGATTCTCCGCCTCTGTTTCCCCATATCTGATTCCCCGCCTCTGATTCCCCAACTCTGATTCCCCACCTCTGATCCCCAGCTCTGATTCCCCGCCTCTGATTCTCCGTGTTTGATTCCCTGCCTCTGATTCCCTGCCTCTGATTCCCAACCTCTGATTCCCCACCTCTGATTCCCCATATCTGATTCCCCGCCTCTGTTTCCAACCCTCTGATTCCCCGCCTCTGTTTCCCCATATCTGATTCCCCGCCTTTGATTCGCCACCTCTGATTCCCCATATGTGATTCCCCGCCTCTGTTTCCCCGCATCTGATTCCCCGCCTCTGATTCCCCATATCTCATTCCCCGCCTCTGATTACCCAAATCTGATTCCCGGACTCTGATTCCCCACCTCTGATTCCCGGCCTCTTTTTCCCGGCATCTGATTCCCGGCATCTGATTCCCGGCCTCTGATTCCCGGCCTCTGATTCCCAGCTTCTGATTCTGATTCCCTGCCTCTGATTCCCCATCTCTGATTCCGCACATCTGATTCCCTGCCTCTGATTCCCCACTTCTGATTCCCCATATCTGATTCCCCGCCTCTGTTTCCCCGCCTCTGATTCCCTGCCTCTGTTTCCCCATATCTAATTCCCCGCCTCTGATTCCCCAACTCTGATTCCCCGCACTGATTCCCCAGCTCTGAATCCCCGCCTCAGATTCCCCGCATCTGATTCCCTGCCTCTGAATCCCCACCTCTGATTCCCTGCCTCTGATTCCCAACCTCTGATTCCCCTCCTCTGATTCCCCATATCTGATTCCCCGCCTCCGTTTCCCTGCCTCTGATTCCCCGCCTCTGTTTCCCCATATCTGATTCCCCGCCTCTGATTCCCCAACTCTGATTCCCCGCCTTTGATTCCCCAGCTCTGATTCCCCGCCTCTGATTCCCCGCGTCTGATTCCCAGCCTCTGATTCCCCATGTCTTATTTCCCGCCTCTGATTCCCCGCCTCTGATTCGCCATCTCTGATTCATCGCCTCTGATTCCCCACCTCTGATTCCCCATATCTGATTCCCCACCTATGTTTCCCCGCCTCTGATGCCCCGCCTCTGATTCCATGCCTCTGATTCCCAACCTCTGATTCCCCAACCTCTGATTCCCCATATCAGATTCCCCGCCTCTGTTTCCCCGCCTCTGATTCCCTGCCTCTGTTTCCTCATATCTGAATCCCCGCCTCTGATTCCCCAACACTGATTCCCCGCCTCTGATTCCCCAGCTCTGATTCACCACCTCTGATTCCCCGCATCTGATTCCCCTCCTCTGATTCCCCATCTCTGATTCCCTATCTCTGATTCCCCAAATCTGATTCCCCGCCTTTGATTCCCTGCCTCTGATTCCCAACCTCTGATTCCCCACCTCTGATTCCCCATATCTGATTCCCCGCCTCTGTTTCCCCGCCTCTGTTTCCCCGCCTCTTATTCCCCGCCTCTGTTTCCCCATATCTGATTCCCGGCCACTCATTCCCCAGCTCTGATTCCCCGCCTCTGATTCCCCATATCTGATTCCCCGCCGCTGATTCCCCAACTCTGATAGCCCGCCTCTGATTCCCCAGCTCTGATTCCCCGCCTCTTATTCCCCGCGTCTGAATCCCTGCCTCTGATTCCCCGCCTCTGATTCCCCATCTCTGATTCACCACCTCTGATCCCCCGCCTCTCATTCCCCATGTCTGATTCACCGCCTCTGTTTCCCCATCTCTGATTACCCGCCTCTGATTCCCCATATCTGATTCCCCGCCTCTGATTCGCCAACTCTGATTCCCCATGTCTGACTCACTGCCTGTGATTCCCTGCCTCTTATTCCCCGCCTCTGATTCCCCGCATCTGATTCCCTGCCTCTGAATCCCCACCTCTGATTCCCTGCCTCTGATTCCCAACCTCTGATTCCCCTCCTCTGATTCCCCATATCTGATTCCCCGCCTCCATTTCCCTGCCTCTGATTCCCCGCCTCTGTTACCCCATATCTGATTCCCCGCCTCTGATTCCCCAACTCTGATTCTGCACATCTGATTCCCTGCCTCTTATTCCCCACCTCTAATTCCCGGCCGCTGATTCCCGTCCTCTGATTCCCCACCTCTGATTCTCCATATCTGATTCCCCGCCTCTGTTTCCCCGCCTCTGATTCCCCGCCTCTGTTTCCCCATATCTGATTCCCCGCCTCTGATTCCCCAACTCTGATTCCCCGCCTCTGATTCCCCAGGTCTGATTCCCCACCTCTGATTCCACGTGTTTGATTACCTGCCTCTGATTCCCCGCCTCTGCTTCCCCATCTCTGATTCACCGCCTTTGATTCCCCACCTCTGATTCCCCATATCTGATTCCCTGCCTGTGATTCCCTGCCTCTTATTCCCCGCCTCTGTTTCCCCATATCTGATTCCCTGCCTCTGAATCCCCACCTCTGATTCCCTGCCTCTGATTCCCAACCTCTGATTCCCCTCCTCTGATTCCCCATATCTGATTCCCCGCCTCCGTTTCCCTGCCTCTGATTGCCCGCCTCTGATTCCCCATATCTGATTCCCCGCCTCTGATTCCCCAACTCTGATTCCCCGCCTCTGATTCCCAGCTCTGATTCCCCGCCTCTGATTCCACGCGTCTGATTCCCAGCCTCTGATTCCCCATGTCCGAATTCCTGCCTCTGATTCCCCGCCTCTGATTCGCCATCTCTGATTCATCGCCTCTGATTCCCCACCTCTGATTCCCCATATCTTATTCCCCACCTATGTTTCCCCGCTTCTTATTCACCGCCTCTGATTCCCCATCTCTGATTCCCGGACTCTGATTCCCCACCTCTGATTCCCTATCTCTGATTCCGCACATCCGATTCCCTGCCTCTGATTCCCCGCCTCTGATGCCCCGCCTCTGATTGCATGCCTCTGATTCCCAACCTCTGATTCCCCACCTCTGATTCCACATATATGATTACCCGCCTCTGTTTCCCCGCCTCTGATTCCCTGCCTCTGTTTCCTCATATCTGATTCCCCGCCTCTGATTCCCAAACACTGATTCCCCGCCTCTGATTCCCCAGCTCTGATTCACCACCTCTGATTCCCCGCATCTGATTCCCCACCTCTGATTCCCGGCCTCTTATTCCCCACGTCTGATTCCCGGCCTCTGATTCCCGGCCACTGATTCCCGACCACACATTCCCGGCCTCTGATTCCCTGCCTCTGATTCCCCATCTCTGATTCTGCACATCTGATTCCCTGCCTCTTATTCCCCACCTCTGATTCCCGGCCTCTGATTCCCGGCCTCTGATTCCCGGCCTCTCATTCCCGGCCTCTCATTCCCGGCCTCTGATTCCCGGCCTCTGATTCCCCGCCTCTGATTCCCCGCCTCTGATTCCCTGCCTCTGATTCCCCATCTCTGATTCCGCCCATCTGATTCCCTGCCTCTGATTCCCCGCCTCTGATTCCCTGCCTCTGATTTCGTGCCTCTGATTCCCAACCTCTGATTCCCCACCTCTGATTCCCCATATCTGATTCCCCGCCTCTGTTTCCCCGCCTCTGATTCCCCGCCTCTGTTTCCCCATATCTGATTCCCCGCCTCTGATTCCCCACCTCTCATTCCCGGCCTCTGATTCCCGGCCTCTGATACCCCGGCTCTGATTCCCCGCCTCTGATTCCCTGCCTCTGATTCCCCATCTCTGATTCCGCACATCTGATTCCCTGCCTCTGATTCCCCGCCTCTGATTCCCTGCCTCTGATTCCCTGCCTCTGATTCCCAACCTCTGATTCCCCACCTCTGATTCCCTGCCTCTGATTCCCCGCCTCTGATTCCCTGCCTCTGATTCCCAACCTCTGATTCCCCACCTCTGATTCCCCATATCTGATTCCCCGCCTCTGTTTCCCCGCCTCTGATTCTCCGCCTCTGTTTCCCCATATCTGATTCCCCGCCTCTGATTCCCCAACTCTGATTCCCCACCTCTGATCCCCAGCTCTGATTCCCCGCCTCTGATTCTCCGTGTTTGATTCCCTGCCTCTGATTCCCTGCCTCTGATTCCCAACCTCTGATTCCCCACCTCTGATTCCCCATATCTGATTCCCCGCCTCTGTTTCCAACCCTCTGATTCCCCGCCTCTGTTTCCCCATATCTGATTCCCCGCCTTTGATTCGCCACCTCTGATTCCCCATATGTGATTCCCCGCCTCTGTTTCCCCGCATCTGATTCCCCGCCTCTGATTCCCCATATCTCATTCCCCGCCTCTGATTACCCAAATCTGATTCCCGGACTCTGATTCCCCACCTCTGATTCCCGGCCTCTTTTTCCCGGCATCTGATTCCCGGCATCTGATTCCCGGCCTCTGATTCCCGGCCTCTGATTCCCAGCTTCTGATTCTGATTCCCTGCCTCTGATTCCCCATCTCTGATTCCGCACATCTGATTCCCTGCCTCTGATTCCCCACTTCTGATTCCCCATATCTGATTCCCCGCCTCTGTTTCCCCGCCTCTGATTCCCTGCCTCTGTTTCCCCATATCTAATTCCCCGCCTCTGATTCCCCAACTCTGATTCCCCGCACTGATTCCCCAGCTCTGAATCCCCGCCTCAGATTCCCCGCATCTGATTCCCTGCCTCTGAATCCCCACCTCTGATTCCCTGCCTCTGATTCCCAACCTCTGATTCCCCTCCTCTGATTCCCCATATCTGATTCCCCGCCTCCGTTTCCCTGCCTCTGATTCCCCGCCTCTGTTTCCCCATATCTGATTCCCCGCCTCTGATTCCCCAACTCTGATTCCCCGCCTTTGATTCCCCAGCTCTGATTCCCCGCCTCTGATTCCCCGCGTCTGATTCCCAGCCTCTGATTCCCCATGTCTTATTTCCCGCCTCTGATTCCCCGCCTCTGATTCGCCATCTCTGATTCATCGCCTCTGATTCCCCACCTCTGATTCCCCATATCTGATTCCCCACCTATGTTTCCCCGCCTCTGATGCCCCGCCTCTGATTCCATGCCTCTGATTCCCAACCTCTGATTCCCCAACCTCTGATTCCCCATATCAGATTCCCCGCCTCTGTTTCCCCGCCTCTGATTCCCTGCCTCTGTTTCCTCATATCTGAATCCCCGCCTCTGATTCCCCAACACTGATTCCCCGCCTCTGATTCCCCAGCTCTGATTCACCACCTCTGATTCCCCGCGTCTGATTCCCCTCCTCTGATTCCCCATCTCTGATTCCCTATCTCTGATTCCCCAAATCTGATTCCCCGCCTTTGATTCCCTGCCTCTGATTCCCAACCTCTGATTCCCCACCTCTGATTCCCCATATCTGATTCCCCGCCTCTGTTTCCCCGCCTCTGTTTCCCCGCCTCTTATTCCCCGCCTCTGTTTCCCCATATCTGATTCCCGGCCACTCATTCCCCAGCTCTGATTCCCCGCCTCTGATTCCCCATATCTGATTCCCCGCCGCTGATTCCCCAACTCTGATAGCCCGCCTCTGATTCCCCAGCTCTGATTCCCCGCCTCTTATTCCCCGCGTCTGAATCCCTGCCTCTGATTCCCCGCCTCTGATTCCCCATCTCTGATTCACCACCTCTGATCCCCCGCCTCTCATTCCCCATGTCTGATTCACCGCCTCTGTTTCCCCATCTCTGATTACCCGCCTCTGATTCCCCATATCTGATTCCCCGCCTCTGATTCGCCAACTCTGATTCCCCGCCTGTGATTCGCCAGCTATGATTCCCCGCCTCTGATTCCCCACGTCTGACTCACTGCCTGTGATTCCCTGCCTCTTATTCCCCGCCTCTGATTCCCCGCATCTGATTCCCTGCCTCTGAATCCCCACCTCTGATTCCCTGCCTCTGATTCCCAACCTCTGATTCCCCTCCTCTGATTCCCCATATCTGATTCCCCGCCTCCATTTCCCTGCCTCTGATTCCCCGCCTCTGTTACCCCATATCTGATTCCCCGCCTCTGATTCCCCAACTCTGATTCTGCACATCTGATTCCCTGCCTCTTATTCCCCACCTCTAATTCCCGGCCTCTGATTCCCGTCCTCTGATTCCCCACCTCTGATTCTCCATATCTGATTCCCCGCCTCTGTTTCCCCGCCTCTGATTCCCCGCCTCTGTTTCCCCATATCTGATTCCCCGCCTCTGATTCCCCAACTCTGATTCCCCGCCTCTGATTCCCCAGGTCTGATTCCCCACCTCTGATTCCACGTGTTTGATTACCTGCCTCTGATTCCCCGCCTCTGCTTCCCCATCTCTGATTCACCGCCTTTGATTCCCCACCTCTGATTCCCCATATCTGATTCCCTGCCTGTGATTCCCTGCCTCTTATTCCCCGCCTCTGTTTCCCCATATCTGATTCCCTGCCTCTGAATCCCCACCTCTGATTCCCTGCCTCTGATTCCCAACCTCTGATTCCCCTCCTCTGATTCCCCATATCTGATTCCCCGCCTCCGTTTCCCTGCCTCTGATTGCCCGCCTCTGATTCCCCATATCTGATTCCCCGCCTCTGATTCCCCAACTCTGATTCCCCGCCTCTGATTCCCAGCTCTGATTCCCCGCCTCTGATTCCACGCGTCTGATTCCCAGCCTCTGATTCCCCATGTCCGAATTCCTGCCTCTGATTCCCCGCCTCTGATTCGCCATCTCTGATTCATCGCCTCTGATTCCCCACCTCTGATTCCCCATATCTTATTCCCCACCTATGTTTCCCCGCTTCTTATTCACCGCCTCTGATTCCCCATCTCTGATTCCCGGACTCTGATTCCCCACCTCTGATTCCCTATCTCTGATTCCGCACATCCGATTCCCTGCCTCTGATTCCCCGCCTCTGATGCACCGCCTCTGATTGCATGCCTCTGATTCCCAACCTCTGATTCCCCACCTCTGATTCCACATATATGATTACCCGCCTCTGATTCCCCGCCTCTGATTCCCTGCCTCTGTTTCCTCATATCTGATTCCCCGCCTCTGATTCCCAAACACTGATTCCCCGCCTCTGATTCCCCAGCTCTGATTCACCACCTCTGATTCCCCGCATCTGATTCCCCACCTCTGATTCCCGGCCTCTTATTCCCCACGTCTGATTCCCGGCCTCTGATTCCCGGCCACTGATTCCCGACCACACATTCCCGGCCTCTGATTCCCTGCCTCTGATTCCCCATCTCTGATTCTGCACATCTGATTCCCTGCCTCTTATTCCCCACCTCTGATTCCCGGCCTCTGATTCCCGGCCTCTGATTCCCGGCCTCTCATTCCCGGCCTCTCATTCCCGGCCTCTGATTCCCGGCCTCTGATTCCCCGCCTCTGATTCCCCGCCTCTGATTCCCTGCCTCTGATTCCCCATCTCTGATTCCGCCCATCTGATTCCCTGCCTCTGATTCCCCGCCTCTGATTCCCTGCCTCTGATTTCGTGCCTCTGATTCCCAACCTCTGATTCCCCACCTCTGATTCCCCATATCTGATTCCCCGCCTCTGTTTCCCCGCCTCTGATTCCCCGCCTCTGTTTCCCCATATCTGATTCCCCGCCTCTGATTCCCCAACTCTGATTCCCCACCTCTGATTCCCCAGCTCTGATTCCCCTCCTCTGATTCCCCGTGTTTGATTCCCAGCCTCTGATTCCCTGCCTCTGATTCCCAACCTCTGGTTCCCCACCTCTGATTCCCCATATCTGATTCCCCACCTCTGTTTCCCCGCCTCTGATTCCCCGCCTCTGTTTCCCCATATCTGATTCCCCGCCTTTGATTCGCCACCTCTGATTCCCCATATGTGATTCCCCGCTTCTGTTTCCCCGCCTCTGATTCCCCGCCTCTGATTCCCCATATCTCATTCCCCGCCTCTGATTCCCCATATCTGATTCCCGGACTCTGATTCCCCACCTCTGATTCCCGGCCTCTTATTCCCGGCATCTGATTCCCGGCCTCTGATTCCCGGCCTCTGATTCCCCGCTTCTGATTCTGATTCCCTGCCCCTGATTCCCCATCTCTGATTCCGCACATCTGATTCCCTGCCTCTGATTCCCCACCTCTGATTCCCCATATCTGATTCCCCGCCTCTGTTTCCCCGCCTCTGATTCCCCGCCTCTGTTTCCCCATATCTAATTCCCCGCCTCTGATTCCCCAACTCTGATTCCCCGCACTGATTCCCCAGCTCTGAATCCCCGCCTCAGATTCCCCGCATCTGATTCCCTGCATCTGAATCCCCACCTCTGATTCCCTGCCTCTGATTCCCAACCTCTGATTCCCCTCCTCTGATTCCCCATATCTGATTCCCCGCCTCCGTTTCCCTGCCTCTGATTCCCCGCCTCTGTTTCCCCATATCTGATTCCCCGCCTCTGATTCCCCAACTCTGATTCCCCGCCTCTGATTTTCCAGCTCTGATTCCCCACCTCTAATTCCCTGCGTCTGATTCCCAGCCTCTGATTCCCAATGTCTTATACCCCGCCTCTGATTCCCCGCCTCTGATTCGCCATCTCTGATTCATCGCCTCTGATTCCCCACCTCTGATTCCCCATATCTGATTCCCCACCTATGTTTCCCCGCCACTGATGCCCCACCTCTGATTCCATGCCTCTGATTCCCAACCTCTGATTCCCCACCTCTGATTCCCCATATCTGATTCCCCGCCTCTGTTTCCCCGCCTCTGATTCCCTGCCTCTGTTTCCTCATATCTGATTCCCCGCCTCTGATTCCCCAACACTGATTCCCCGCCTCTGATTCCCCAGGTTTGATTCACCACCTCTGATTCCCCGCGTCTGATTCCCCGCCTCTGATTCCCCATCTCTGATTCCGTATCTCTGATTCCCCAATTCTGATTCCCCGCCTTTGATTCCCTGCCTCTGATTCCCAACTTCTGATTCCCCACCTCTGATATCCCATATCTGATTCCCCGCCTCTGTTTCCCCGCCTCTTATTCCCCGCCTCTGTTTCCCCATATCTGATACCCGGCCTCTCATTCCCCAGCTCTGATTCCCCGCCTCTGATTCCCCATATCTGATTCCCCGCCGCTGATTCCCCAACTCAGATAGCCCGCCTCTGATTCCCCAGCTCTGATTCCCCGCCTCTGATTCCCCCCATCTGAATCACTGCCTCTGATTCCCCGCCTCTGATTCCCCATCTCTGATTCACCACCTCTGATCCCCCGCCTCTGATTCCCCATGACTGATTCACCGCCTCTGTTTCCCCACCTCTGATTCCCCGCCTCTGATTCCCCATATCTGATTCCCCGCCTCTGATTCCCCAACTCTGATTCGCCGCCTGTGATTCGCCAGCTATGATTCCCCGCATCTGATTCCCCACGTCTGATTCCCTGCCTGTGATTCCCTGCCTCTTATTCCCCGACTCTGATTCCCCGCATCTGATTCCCTGCCTCTGAATCCCCACCTCTGATTCCCTGCCTCTGATTCCCAACCTCTTATTCCCCTCCTCTGATTCCCCATATCTGATTCCCCACCTCCATTTCCCTGCCTCTGATTCCCCGCCTCTGTTACCCAATATCTGATTCCCCGCCTCTGATTCCCCAACTCTGATTCTGCACATCTGATTCCCTGCCTCTTATTCCCCACCTCTAATTCCCGGCCTCTGATTCCCGGCCTCTGATTCCCCACCTCTGATTCTCCATATCTGATTCCCCGCCTCTGTTTCCCCGCCTCTGATTCCCCGCCTCTGTTTCCCCATATCTGATTCACCGCCTTTGATTCGCCACCTCTGATTCCCCATATGTGATTCCCCTCCTCTGTTTCCCCGCCTCTGATTCCCCGCCTCTGATTCCCCATATCTCATTCCCCGCCTCTGATTCCCCGCATCTGATTCCCTGCCTCTGAATCCCCACCTCTGATTCCCTGCCTCTGATTCCCAACCTCTGATTCCCCTCCTCTGATTCCCCATATCTGATTCCTCGCCTCCGTTTCCCTGCCTCTGATTAACCGCCTCTGTTTCCCCATATCTGATTCCGCGCCTCTGATTCCCCAACTCTGATTCCCCGCCTCTGATTCCCCAGCTCTGATTCCCCGCCTCTGTTTCCCCGCGTCTGATTCCCAGCCTCTGATTCCCCATGTCTGATTTGTTGCCTCTGATTCCCCGCCTCTGATTCGCCATCTCTGATTCATCGCCTCTGATTCCCCACCTCTGATTCCCCATATCTTATTCCCCACCTATGTTTCCCCGCCTCTGATTCCCCGCCTCTGATTCCCCATCTCTGATTCCCGGACTCTGGTTCCCCACCTCTGATTCCCTATCTCTGATTCCGCACATCCGATTCCCTGCCTCTGATTCCCCGCCTCTGATGCCCCGCCTCTGATTCCCAACCTCTGATTCCCCTCCTCTGATTCCCCATATCTGATTCCCCGCCTCCGTTTCCCTGCCTCTGATTCCCCGCCTCTGTTTCCCCATATCTGATTCCCCGCCTCTGATTCCCCAACTCTGATTCCCCGCCTCTGATTCCCCAGCTCTGATTCCAAGCCTCTGATTCCCCGCGTCTGATTCCCAGCCTCTGATTCCCCATGTCTTATTCCCCGCCTCTGATTCCCCGCCTCTGATTCGCCATCTCTGATTCATCGCCTCTGATTCCCCACCTCTGATTCCCCATATCTGATTCCCACCTATGTTTCCCCGCCTCTGATGCCCCGCCTCTGATTCCATGCCTCTGATTCCCAACCTCTGATTCCCCACCTCTGATTCCCCATATCTGATTCCCCGCCTCTGTTTCCCCGCCTCTGATTCCCTGCCTCTGTTTCCTCATATCTGATTCCCCGCCTCTGATTCCCCAACACTGATTCCCCTCCTCTGATACCCCAGCTCTGATTCACCACCTCTGATTCCCCGCGTCTGATTCCCCGCCTCTGATTCCCCATCTCTGATTCCCTATCTCTGATTCCCCAATTCTGATTCCCCGCCTTTGATTCCCTGCCTCTGATTCCCAACCTCTGATTCCCCACCTCTGATTCCCCAGCTCTGATTCCCCGCCTCTGATTCCCCGCGTCTGAATCCCTGCCTCTGATTCCCCGACTCTGTTTCCCCATATCTGATTCCCCGCCTCTGATTCCCCAACTCTGATTCCCCGCCTCTGATTCCCCAGCTCTGATTCCCCGCCTCTGATTCCCCGCGTCTGATTCCCAGCCTCTGATTCCCCATGTCTTATTCCCCGCCTCTGATTCCCCGCCTCTGATTCGCCATCTCTGATTCATCGCCTCTGATTCCCCACCTCTGATTCCCCATATCTGATTCCCACCTATGTTTCCCCGCCTCTGATGCCCCGCCTCTGATTCCATGCCTCTGATTCCCAACCTCTGATTCCCCACCTCTGATTCCCCATATCTGATTCCCCGCCTCTGTTTCCCCGCCTCTGATTCCCTGCCTCTGTTTCCTCATATCTGATTCCCCGCCTCTGATTCCCCAACACTGATTCCCCTCCTCTGATACCCCAGCTCTGATTCACCACCTCTGATTCCACGCGTCTGATTCCCCGCGTCTGATTCCCCATCTCTGATTCCCTATCTCTGATTCCCCAATTCTGATTCCCCGCCTTTGATTCCCTGCCTCTGATTCCCAACCTCTGATTCCCCACCTCTGATTCCCCAGCTCTGATTCCCCGCCTCTTATTCCCCGCGTCTGAATCCCTGCCTCTGATTCCCCGCCTCTGATTCGCCATCTCTGATTCATCGCCTCTGATTCCCCACCTCTGATTCCCCATATCTTATTCCCCACCTATGTTTCCCCGCCTCTGATTCCCCGCCTCTGATTCCCCATCTCTGATTCCCGGACTCTGATTCCCCACCTCTGATTCCCTATCTCTGATTCCGCACATCCGATTCCCTGCCTCTGATTCCCCGCCTCTGATGCCCCGCCTCTGATTCCCAACCTCTGATTCCCCTCCTCTGATTCCCCATATCTGATTCCCCGCCTCCGTTTCCCTGCCTCTGATTCCCCGCCTCTGTTTCCCCATATCTGATTCCCCGCCTCTGATTCCCCAACTCTGATTCCCCGCCTCTGATTCCCCAGCTCTGATTCCCCGCCTCTGATTCCCCGCGTCTGATTCCCAGCCTCTGATTCCCCATGTCTTATTCCCCGCCTCTGATTCCCCGCCTCTGATTCGCCATCTCTGATTCATCGCCTCTGATTCCCCACCTCTGATTCCCCATATCTGATTCCCACCTATGTTTCCCCGCCTCTGATGCCCCGCCTCTGATTCCATGCCTCTGATTCCCAACCTCTGATTCCCCACCTCTGATTCCCCATATCTGATTCCCCGCCTCTGTTTCACCGCCTCTGATTCCCTGCCTCTGTTTCCTCATATCTGATTCCCCGCCTCTGATTCCCCAACACTGATTCCCCTCCTCTGATACCCCAGCTCTGATTCACCACCTCTGATTCCCCGCGTCTGATTCCCCGCCTCTGATTCCCCATCTCTGATTCCCTATCTCTGATTCCCCAATTCTCATTCCCCGCCTTTGATTCCCTGCCTCTGATTCCCAACCTCTGATTCCCTGCCTCTGATTCCCCGCCTCTGATTCCCCATGTCTGATTCCCAGCGTCTGAATCCCTGCCTCTGATTCCCCGCCTCTGATTCCCCATGTCTGATTCACCGCCTCTGTTTCCCCACCTCTGATTCCCCGCCTCTGATTTCCCATATCTGATTCCCCGCCTCTGATTCCCTGAATCTGTTTCCCCGCCTCTGATTCCCCGCCTCTTATTCCCCATATCTCATTCCCCGCCTCTGATTCCCCGCATCTGATTCCCTGCCTCTGAATCCCCACCTCTGATTCCCTGCCTCTGATTCCCAACCTCTGATTCCCCTCCTCTGATTCCCCATATCTGATTCCCCGCCTCCGTTTCCCTGCCTCTGATTGCCCGCCTCTGTTTCCCCATATCTGATTCCCCGCCTCTGATTCCCCAACTCTGATTCCCCGCCTCTGATTCCCCAGCTCTGATTCCCCGCCTCTGATTCCCCGCGTCTGATTCCCAGCCTCTGATTCCCCATGTCTGATTTCCTGCCTCTGATTCCCCGCCTCTGATTCGCCATCTCTGATTCATCCCCTCTGATTCCCCACCTCTGATTCCCCATATCTTATTCCCCACCTATGTTTCCCCGCCTCTGATTCCCCGCCTCTGATTCCCCATCTCTGATTCCCAGACTCTGATTCCCCACCTCTGATTCCCTATCTCTGATTCTGCACATCCGATTCCCTGCCTCTGATTCCCCGCCTCTGATTCCCCACCTCTGATTCCCCACCTCTGATTCCCCATATCTGATTCCCCGCCTCTGTTTCCCCGCCTCTGATTCCCTGCCTCTGTTTCCTCATATCTGATTCCCCGCCTCTGATTCCCCAACACTGATTCCCCGCCTCTGATTCCCCAGCTCTGATTCACCACCTCTGATTCCCCACGTCTGATTCCCCGCTTCTGATTCCCGGCCTCTTATTCCCCACCTCTCATTCCCCGCCTCTGATTCCCTGCCTCTGATTCCCCATCTCTGATTCCGCACATCTGATTCCCTGCCTCTGATTCCCCGCCTCTGATTCCCTGCCTCTGATTCCCTGCCTCTGATTCCCAACCTCTGATTCCCCACCTCTGATTCCCTGCCTCTGATTCCCCGCCTCTGATTCCCTGCCTCTGATTCCCTGCCTCTGATTCCCAACCTCTGATTCCCCACCTCTGATTCCCCATATCTGATTCCCCGCCTCTGTTTCCCCGCCTCTGATTCTCCGCCTCTGTTTCCCCATATCTGATTCCCCGCCTCTGATTCCCCAACTCTGATTCCCCGCCTCTGATTCCCCAGGTCTGATTCCCCACCTCTGATTCCACGTGTTTGATTACCTGCCTCTGATTCCCCGCCTCTGCTTCCCCATCTCTGATTCACCGCCTTTGATTCCCCACCTCTGATTCCCCATATCTGATTCCCTGCCTGTGATTCCCTGCCTCTTATTCCCCGCCTCTGTTTCCCCATATCTGATTCCCTGCCTCTGAATCCCCACCTCTGATTCCCTGCCTCTGATTCCCAACCTCTGATTCCCCTCCTCTGATTCCCCATATCTGATTCCCCGCCTCCGTTTCCCTGCCTCTGATTGCCCGCCTCTGATTCCCCATATCTGATTCCCCGCCTCTGATTCCCCAACTCTGATTCCCCGCCTCTGATTCCCAGCTCTGATTCCCCGCCTCTGATTCCACGCGTCTGATTCCCAGCCTCTGATTCCCCATGTCCGAATTCCTGCCTCTGATTCCCCGCCTCTGATTCGCCATCTCTGATTCATCGCCTCTGATTCCCCACCTCTGATTCCCCATATCTTATTCCCCACCTATGTTTCCCCGCTTCTTATTCACCGCCTCTGATTCCCCATCTCTGATTCCCGGACTCTGATTCCCCACCTCTGATTCCCTATCTCTGATTCCGCACATCCGATTCCCTGCCTCTGATTCCCCGCCTCTGATGCACCGCCTCTGATTGCATGCCTCTGATTCCCAACCTCTGATTCCCCACCTCTGATTCCACATATATGATTACCCGCCTCTGATTCCCCGCCTCTGATTCCCTGCCTCTGTTTCCTCATATCTGATTCCCCGCCTCTGATTCCCAAACACTGATTCCCCGCCTCTGATTCCCCAGCTCTGATTCACCACCTCTGATTCCCCGCATCTGATTCCCCACCTCTGATTCCCGGCCTCTTATTCCCCACGTCTGATTCCCGGCCTCTGATTCCCGGCCACTGATTCCCGACCACACATTCCCGGCCTCTGATTCCCTGCCTCTGATTCCCCATCTCTGATTCTGCACATCTGATTCCCTGCCTCTTATTCCCCACCTCTGATTCCCGGCCTCTGATTCCCGGCCTCTGATTCCCGGCCTCTCATTCCCGGCCTCTCATTCCCGGCCTCTGATTCCCGGCCTCTGATTCCCCGCCTCTGATTCCCCGCCTCTGATTCCCTGCCTCTGATTCCCCATCTCTGATTCCGCCCATCTGATTCCCTGCCTCTGATTCCCCGCCTCTGATTCCCTGCCTCCGATTTCGTGCCTCTGATTCCCAACCTCTGATTCCCCACCTCTGATTCCCCATATCTGATTCCCCGCCTCTGTTTCCCCGCCTCTGATTCCCCGCCTCTGTTTCCCCATATCTGATTCCCCGCCTCTGATTCCCCAACTCTGATTCCCCACCTCTGATTCCCCAGCTCTGATTCCCCTCCTCTGATTCCCCGTGTTTGATTCCCAGCCTCTGATTCCCTGCCTCTGATTCCCAACCTCTGGTTCCCCACCTCTGATTCCCCATATCTGATTCCCCACCTCTGTTTCCCCGCCTCTGATTCCCCGCCTCTGTTTCCCCATATCTGATTCCCCGCCTTTGATTCGCCACCTCTGATTCCCCATATGTGATTCCCCGCTTCTGTTTCCCCGCCTCTGATTCCCCGCCTCTGATTCCCCATATCTCATTCCCCGCCTCTGATTCCCCATATCTGATTCCCGGACTCTGATTCCCCACCTCTGATTCCCGGCCTCTTATTCCCGGCATCTGATTCCCGGCCTCTGATTCCCGGCCTCTGATTCCCCGCTTCTGATTCTGATTCCCTGCCCCTGATTCCCCATCTCTGATTCCGCACATCTGATTCCCTGCCTCTGATTCCCCACCTCTGATTCCCCATATCTGATTCCCCGCCTCTGTTTCCCCGCCTCTGATTCCCCGCCTCTGTTTCCCCATATCTAATTCCCCGCCTCTGATTCCCCAACTCTGATTCCCCGCACTGATTCCCCAGCTCTGAATCCCCGCCTCAGATTCCCCGCATCTGATTCCCTGCATCTGAATCCCCACCTCTGATTCCCTGCCTCTGATTCCCAACCTCTGATTCCCCTCCTCTGATTCCCCATATCTGATTCCCCGCCTCCGTTTCCCTGCCTCTGATTCCCCGCCTCTGTTTCCCCATATCTGATTCCCCGCCTCTGATTCCCCAACTCTGATTCCCCGCCTCTGATTTTCCAGCTCTGATTCCCCACCTCTAATTCCCTGCGTCTGATTCCCAGCCTCTGATTCCCAATGTCTTATACCCCACCTCTGATTCCCCGCCTCTGATTCGCCATCTCTGATTCATCGCCTCTGATTCCCCACCTCTGATTCCCCATATCTGATTCCCCACCTATGTTTCCCCGCCACTGATGCCCCACCTCTGATTCCATGCCTCTGATTCCCAACCTCTGATTCCCCACCTCTGATTCCCCATATCTGATTCCCCGCCTCTGTTTCCCCGCCTCTGATTCCCTGCCTCTGTTTCCTCATATCTGATTCCCCGCCTCTGATTCCCCAACACTGATTCCCCGCCTCTGATTCCCCAGGTTTGATTCACCACCTCTGATTCCCCGCGTCTGATTCCCCGCCTCTGATTCCCCATCTCTGATTCCGTATCTCTGATTCCCCAATTCTGATTCCCCGCCTTTGATTCCCTGCCTCTGATTCCCAACTTCTGATTCCCCACCTCTGATATCCCATATCTGATTCCCCGCCTCTGTTTCCCCGCCTCTTATTCCCCGCCTCTGTTTCCCCATATCTGATACCCGGCCTCTCATTCCCCAGCTCTGATTCCCCGCCTCTGATTCCCCATATCTGATTCCCCGCCGCTGATTCCCCAACTCAGATAGCCCGCCTCTGATTCCCCAGCTCTGATTCCCCGCCTCTGATTCCCCCCATCTGAATCACTGCCTCTGATTCCCCGCCTCTGATTCCCCATCTCTGATTCACCACCTCTGATCCCCCGCCTCTGATTCCCCATGACTGATTCACCGCCTCTGTTTCCCCACCTCTGATTCCCCGCCTCTGATTCCCCATATCTGATTCCCCGCCTCTGATTCCCCAACTCTGATTCGCCGCCTGTGATTCGCCAGCTATGATTCCCCGCATCTGATTCCCCACGTCTGATTCCCTGCCTGTGATTCCCTGCCTCTTATTCCCCGACTCTGATTCCCCGCATCTGATTCCCTGCCTCTGAATCCCCACCTCTGATTCCCTGCCTCTGATTCCCAACCTCTTATTCCCCTCCTCTGATTCCCCATATCTGATTCCCCACCTCCATTTCCCTGCCTCTGATTCCCCGCCTCTGTTACCCAATATCTGATTCCCCGCCTCTGATTCCCCAACTCTGATTCTGCACATCTGATTCCCTGCCTCTTATTCCCCACCTCTAATTCCCGGCCTCTGATTCCCGGCCTCTGATTCCCCACCTCTGATTCTCCATATCTGATTCCCCGCCTCTGTTTCCCCGCCTCTGATTCCCCGCCTCTGTTTCCCCATATCTGATTCACCGCCTTTGATTCGCCACCTCTGATTCCCCATATGTGATTCCCCTCCTCTGTTTCCCCGCCTCTGATTCCCCGCCTCTGATTCCCCATATCTCATTCCCCGCCTCTGATTCCCCGCATCTGATTCCCTGCCTCTGAATCCCCACCTCTGATTCCCTGCCTCTGATTCCCAACCTCTGATTCCCCTCCTCTGATTCCCCATATCTGATTCCTCGCCTCCGTTTCCCTGCCTCTGATTAACCGCCTCTGTTTCCCCATATCTGATTCCGCGCCTCTGATTCCCCAACTCTGATTCCCCGCCTCTGATTCCCCAGCTCTGATTCCCCGCCTCTGTTTCCCCGCGTCTGATTCCCAGCCTCTGATTCCCCATGTCTGATTTGTTGCCTCTGATTCCCCGCCTCTGATTCGCCATCTCTGATTCATCGCCTCTGATTCCCCACCTCTGATTCCCCATATCTTATTCCCCACCTATGTTTCCCCGCCTCTGATTCCCCGCCTCTGATTCCCCATCTCTGATTCCCGGACTCTGGTTCCCCACCTCTGATTCCCTATCTCTGATTCCGCACATCCGATTCCCTGCCTCTGATTCCCCGCCTCTGATGCCCCGCCTCTGATTCCCAACCTCTGATTCCCCTCCTCTGATTCCCCATATCTGATTCCCCGCCTCCGTTTCCCTGCCTCTGATTCCCCGCCTCTGTTTCCCCATATCTGATTCCCCGCCTCTGATTCCCCAACTCTGATTCCCCGCCTCTGATTCCCCAGCTCTGATTCCAAGCCTCTGATTCCCCGCGTCTGATTCCCAGCCTCTGATTCCCCATGTCTTATTCCCCGCCTCTGATTCCCCGCCTCTGATTCGCCATCTCTGATTCATCGCCTCTGATTCCCCACCTCTGATTCCCCATATCTGATTCCCACCTATGTTTCCCCGCCTCTGATGCCCCGCCTCTGATTCCATGCCTCTGATTCCCAACCTCTGATTCCCCACCTCTGATTCCCCATATCTGATTCCCCGCCTCTGTTTCCCCGCCTCTGATTCCCTGCCTCTGTTTCCTCATATCTGATTCCCCGCCTCTGATTCCCCAACACTGATTCCCCTCCTCTGATACCCCAGCTCTGATTCACCACCTCTGATTCCCCGCGTCTGATTCCCCGCCTCTGATTCCCCATCTCTGATTCCCTATCTCTGATTCCCCAATTCTGATTCCCCGCCTTTGATTCCCTGCCTCTGATTCCCAACCTCTGATTCCCCACCTCTGATTCCCCAGCTCTGATTCCCCGCCTCTGATTCCCCGCGTCTGAATCCCTGCCTCTGATTCCCCGACTCTGTTTCCCCATATCTGATTCCCCGCCTCTGATTCCCCAACTCTGATTCCCCGCCTCTGATTCCCCAGCTCTGATTCCCCGCCTCTGATTCCCCGCGTCTGATTCCCAGCCTCTGATTCCCCATGTCTTATTCCCCGCCTCTGATTCCCCGCCTCTGATTCGCCATCTCTGATTCATCGCCTCTGATTCCCCACCTCTGATTCCCCATATCTGATTCCCACCTATGTTTCCCCGCCTCTGATGCCCCGCCTCTGATTCCATGCCTCTGATTCCCAACCTCTGATTCCCCACCTCTGATTCCCCATATCTGATTCCCCGCCTCTGTTTCCCCGCCTCTGATTCCCTGCCTCTGTTTCCTCATATCTGATTCCCCGCCTCTGATTCCCCAACACTGATTCCCCTCCTCTGATACCCCAGCTCTGATTCACCACCTCTGATTCCACGCGTCTGATTCCCCGCGTCTGATTCCCCATCTCTGATTCCCTATCTCTGATTCCCCAATTCTGATTCCCCGCCTTTGATTCCCTGCCTCTGATTCCCAACCTCTGATTCCCCACCTCTGATTCCCCAGCTCTGATTCCCCGCCTCTTATTCCCCGCGTCTGAATCCCTGCCTCTGATTCCCCGCCTCTGATTCGCCATCTCTGATTCATCGCCTCTGATTCCCCACCTCTGATTCCCCATATCTTATTCCCCACCTATGTTTCCCCGCCTCTGATTCCCCGCCTCTGATTCCCCATCTCTGATTCCCGGACTCTGATTCCCCACCTCTGATTCCCTATCTCTGATTCCGCACATCCGATTCCCTGCCTCTGATTCCCCGCCTCTGATGCCCCGCCTCTGATTCCCAACCTCTGATTCCCCTCCTCTGATTCCCCATATCTGATTCCCCGCCTCCGTTTCCCTGCCTCTGATTCCCCGCCTCTGTTTCCCCATATCTGATTCCCCGCCTCTGATTCCCCAACTCTGATTCCCCGCCTCTGATTCCCCAGCTCTGATTCCCCGCCTCTGATTCCCCGCGTCTGATTCCCAGCCTCTGATTCCCCATGTCTTATTCCCCGCCTCTGATTCCCCGCCTCTGATTCGCCATCTCTGATTCATCGCCTCTGATTCCCCACCTCTGATTCCCCATATCTGATTCCCACCTATGTTTCCCCGCCTCTGATGCCCCGCCTCTGATTCCATGCCTCTGATTCCCAACCTCTGATTCCCCACCTCTGATTCCCCATATCTGATTCCCCGCCTCTGTTTCACCGCCTCTGATTCCCTGCCTCTGTTTCCTCATATCTGATTCCCCGCCTCTGATTCCCCAACACTGATTCCCCTCCTCTGATACCCCAGCTCTGATTCACCACCTCTGATTCCCCGCGTCTGATTCCCCGCCTCTGATTCCCCATCTCTGATTCCCTATCTCTGATTCCCCAATTCTCATTCCCCGCCTTTGATTCCCTGCCTCTGATTCCCAACCTCTGATTCCCTGCCTCTGATTCCCCGCCTCTGATTCCCCATGTCTGATTCCCAGCGTCTGAATCCCTGCCTCTGATTCCCCGCCTCTGATTCCCCATGTCTGATTCACCGCCTCTGTTTCCCCACCTCTGATTCCCCGCCTCTGATTTCCCATATCTGATTCCCCGCCTCTGATTCCCTGAATCTGTTTCCCCGCCTCTGATTCCCCGCCTCTTATTCCCCATATCTCATTCCCCGCCTCTGATTCCCCGCATCTGATTCCCTGCCTCTGAATCCCCACCTCTGATTCCCTGCCTCTGATTCCCAACCTCTGATTCCCCTCCTCTGATTCCCCATATCTGATTCCCCGCCTCCGTTTCCCTGCCTCTGATTGCCCGCCTCTGTTTCCCCATATCTGATTCCCCGCCTCTGATTCCCCAACTCTGATTCCCCGCCTCTGATTCCCCAGCTCTGATTCCCCGCCTCTGATTCCCCGCGTCTGATTCCCAGCCTCTGATTCCCCATGTCTGATTTCCTGCCTCTGATTCCCCGCCTCTGATTCGCCATCTCTGATTCATCCCCTCTGATTCCCCACCTCTGATTCCCCATATCTTATTCCCCACCTATGTTTCCCCGCCTCTGATTCCCCGCCTCTGATTCCCCATCTCTGATTCCCAGACTCTGATTCCCCACCTCTGATTCCCTATCTCTGATTCTGCACATCCGATTCCCTGCCTCTGATTCCCCGCCTCTGATTCCCCACCTCTGATTCCCCACCTCTGATTCCCCATATCTGATTCCCCGCCTCTGTTTCCCCGCCTCTGATTCCCTGCCTCTGTTTCCTCATATCTGATTCCCCGCCTCTGATTCCCCAACACTGATTCCCCGCCTCTGATTCCCCAGCTCTGATTCACCACCTCTGATTCCCCACGTCTGATTCCCCGCTTCTGATTCCCGGCCTCTTATTCCCCACCTCTCATTCCCCGCCTCTGATTCCCTGCCTCTGATTCCCCATCTCTGATTCCGCACATCTGATTCCCTGCCTCTGATTCCCCGCCTCTGATTCCCTGCCTCTGATTCCCTGCCTCTGATTCCCAACCTCTGATTCCCCACCTCTGATTCCCTGCCTCTGATTCCCCGCCTCTGATTCCCTGCCTCTGATTCCCTGCCTCTGATTCCCAACCTCTGATTCCCCACCTCTGATTCCCCATATCTGATTCCCCGCCTCTGTTTCCCCGCCTCTGATTCTCCGCCTCTGTTTCCCCATATCTGATTCCCCAACTCTGATTCCCCACCTCTGATCCCCAGCTCTGATTCCCCGCCTCTGATTCTCCGTGTTTGATTCCCTGCCTCTGATTCCCTGCCTCTGATTCCCAACCTCTGATTCCCCACCTCTGATTCCCCATATCTGATTCCCCGCCTCTGTTTCCCCGCCTCTGATTCCCCGCCTCTGTTTCCCCATATCTGATTCCCCGCCTTTGATTCGCCACCTCTGATTCCCCATATGTGATTCCCCGCCTCTGTTTCCCCGCATCTGATTCCCCGCTTCTGATTCCCCATATCTCATTCCCCGCCTCTGATTCCCCATATCTGATTCCCGGACTCTGATTCCCCACCTCTGATTCCCGGCCTCTTTTTCCCGGCATCTGATTCCCGGCATCTGATTCCCGGCCTCTGATTCCCGGCCTCTGATTCCCAGCTTCTGATTCTGATTCCCTGCCTCTGATTCCCCATCTCTGATTCCGCACATCTGATTCCCTGCCTCTGATTCCCCACTTCTGATTCCCCATATCTGATTCCCCGCCTCTGTTTCCCCGCCTCTGATTCCCTGCCTCTGTTTCCCCATATCTAATTCCCCGCCTCTGATTCCCCAACTCTGATTCCCCGCACTGATTCCCCAGCTCTGAATCCGCGCCTCAGATTCCCCGCATCTGATTCCCTGCCTCTGAATCCCCACCTCTGATTCCCTGCCTCTGATTCCCAACCTCTGATTCCCCTCCTCTGATTCCCCATATCTGATTCCCCGCCTCCGTTTCCCTGCCTCTGATTCCCCGCCTCTGTTTCCCCATATCTGATTCCCCGCCTCTGATTCCCCAACTCTGATTCCCCGCCTTTGATTCCCCAGCTCTGATTCCCCGCCTCTGATTCCCCGCGTCTGATTCCCAGCCTCTGATTCCCCATGTCTTATTTCCCGCCTCTGATTCCCCGCCTCTGATTCGCCATCTCTGATTCATCGCCTCTGATTCCCCACCTCTGATTCCCCATATCTTATTCCCCACCTATGTTTCCCCGCCTCTGATGCCCCGCCTCTGATTCCATGCCTCTGATTCCCAACCTCTGATTCACCAACCTCTGATTCCCCATATCAGATTCCCCGCCTCTGTTTCCCCGCCTCTGATTCCCTGCCTCTGTTTCCTCATATCTGATTCCCCGCCTCTGATTCCCCAACAATGATTCCCCGCCTCTGATTCCCCAGCTCTGATTCACCACCTCTGATTCCCCGCGTCTGATTCCCCGCCTCTGATTCCCCATCTCTGATTCCCTATCTCTGATTCCCCAATTCTGATTCCCCGCCTTTGATTCCCTGCCTCTGATTCCCAACCTCTGATTCCCCACCTCTGATTCCCCATATCTGATTCCCCGCCTCTGTTTCCCCGCCTCTTATTCCCCGCCTCTGTTTCCCCATATCTGATTCCCGGCCACTCATTCCCCAGCTCTGATTCCCCGCCTCTGATTCCCCATATCTGATTCCCCGCCGCTGATTCCCCAACTCTGATAGCCCGCCTCTGATTCCCCAGCTCTGATTCCCCGCCTCTTATTCCCCGCGTCAGAATCCCTGCCTCTGATTCCCCGCCTCTGATTCCCCATCTCTGATTCACCACCTCTGATCCCCTGCCTCTCATTCCCCATGTCTGATTCACTGCCTCTGTTTCCCCATCTCTGATTACCCGCCTCTGATTCCCCATATCTGATTCCCCGCCTCTGATTCGCCAACTCTGATTCCCCGCCTGTGATTCGCCAGCTATGATTCCCCGCCTCTGATTCCCCACGTCTGATTCACTGCCTGTGATTCCCTGCCTCTTATTCCCCGCCTCTGATTCCCCGCATCTGATTCCCTGCCTCTGAATCCCCACCTCTGATTCCCTGCCTCTGATTCCCAACCTCTGATTCCCCTCCTCTGATTCCCCATATCTGATTCCCCGCCTCCATTTCCCTGCCTCTGATTCCCCGCCTCTGTTACCCCATATCTGATTCCCCGCCTCTGATTCCCCAACTCTGATTCTGCACATCTGATTCCCTGCCTCTTATTCCCCACCTCTAATTCCCGTCCTCTGATTCCCCACCTCTGATTCTCCATATCTGATTCCCCGCCTCTGTTTCCCCGCCTCTGATTCCCCGCCTCTGTTTCCCCATATCTGATTCCCCGCCTCTGATTCCCCAACTCTGATTCCCCGCCTCTGATTCCCCAGGTCTGATTCCCCACCTCTGATTCCACGTGTTTGATTACCTGCCTCTGATTCCCCGCCTCTGCTTCCCCATCTCTGATTCACCGCCTTTGATTCCCCACCTCTGATTCCCCATATCTGATTCCCTGCCTGTGATTCCCTGCCTCTTATTCCCCGCCTCTGTTTCCCCATATCTGATTCCCTGCCTCTGAATCCCCACCTCTGATTCCCTGCCTCTGATTCCCAACCTCTGATTCCCCTCCTCTGATTCCCCATATCTGATTCCCCGCCTCCGTTTCCCTGCCTCTGATTGCCCGCCTCTGATTCCCCATATCTGATTCCCCGCCTCTGATTCCCCAACTCTGATTCCCCGCCTCTGATTCCCAGCTCTGATTCCCCGCCTCTGATTCCACGCGTCTGATTCCCAGCCTCTGATTCCCCATGTCCGAATTCCTGCCTCTGATTCCCCGCCTCTGATTCGCCATCTCTGATTCATCGCCTCTGATTCCCCACCTCTGATTCCCCATATCTTATTCCCCACCTATATTTCCCCGCCTCTGATTCACCGCCTCTGATTCCCCATCTCTGATTCCCGGACTCTGATTCCCCACCTCTGATTCCCTATCTCTGATTCCGCACATCCGATTCCCTGCCTCTGATTCCCCGCCTCTGATGCCCCGCCTCTGATTGCATGCCTCTGATTCCCAACCTCTGATTCCCCACCTCTGATTCCCCATATCTGATTACCCGCCTCTGTTTCCCCGCCTCTGATTCCCTGCCTCTGTTTCCTCATATCTGATTCCCCGCCTCTGATTCCCAAACACTGATTCCCCGCCTCTGATTCCCCAGCTCTGATTCACCACCTCTGATTCCCCGCATCTGATTCCCCACCTCTGATTCCCGGCCTCTTATTCCCCACGTCTGATTCCCGGCCTCTGATTCCCGGCCTCTGATTCCCGACCACACATTCCCGGCCTCTGATTCCCTGCCTCTGATTCCCCATCTCTGATTCTGCACATCTGATTCCCTGCCTCTTATTCCCCACCTCTGATTCCCGGCCTCTGATTCCCGGCCTCTGATTCCCGGCCTCTCATTCCCGGCCTCTCATTCCCGGCCTCTGATTCCCGGCCTCTGATTCCCCGCCTCTGATTCACCGCCTCTGATTCCCTGCCTCTGATTCCCCATCTCTGATTCCGCCCATCTGATTCCCTGCCTCTGATTCCCCGCCTCTGATTCCCTGCCTCTGATTTCGTGCCTCTGATTCCCAACCTCTGATTCCCCACCTCTGATTCCCCATATCTGATTCCCCGCCTCTGTTTCCCCGCCTCTGATTCCCCGCCTCTGTTTCCCCATATCTGATTCCCCGCCTCTGATTCCCCAACTCTGATTCCCCACCTCTGATTCCCCAGCTCTGATTCCCCTCCTCTGATTCCCCGTGTTTGATTCCCAGCCTCTGATTCCCTGCCTCTGATTCCCAACCTCTGATTCCCCACCTCTGATTCCCCATATCTGATTCCCCACCTCTGTTTCCCCGCCTCTGATTCCCCGCCTCTGTTTCCCCATATCTGATTCCCCGCCTTTGATTCGCCTCCTCTGATTCCCCATATGTGATTCCCCGCTTCTGTTTCCCCGCCTCTGATTCCCCGCCTCTGATTCCCCATATCTCATTCCCCGCCTCTGATTCCCCATATCTGATTCCCGGACTCTGATTCCCCACCTCTGATTCCCGGCCTCTTATTCCCGGCATCTGATTCCCGGCCTCTGATTCCCGGCCTCTGATTCCCCGCTTCTGATTCTGATTCCCTGCCCCTGATTCCCCATCTCTGATTCCGCACATCTGATTCCCTGCCTCTGATTCCCCACCTCTGATTCCCCATATCTGATTCCCCGCCTCTGTTTCCCCGCCTCTGATTCCCCGCCTCTGTTTCCCCATATCTAATTCCCCGCCTCTGATTCCCCAACTCTGATTCCCCGCACTGATTCCCCAGCTCTGAATCCCCGCCTCAGATTCCCCGCATCTGATTCCCTGCCTCTGAATCCCCACCTCTGATTCCCTGCCTCTGATTCCCAACCTCTGTTTCCCCTCCTCTGATTCCCCATATCTGATTCCCCGCCTCCGTTTCCCTGCCTCTGATTCCCCGCCTCTGTTTCCCCATATCTGATTCCCCGCCTCTGATTCCCCAACTCTGATTCCCCGCCTCTGATTTTCCAGCTCTGATTCCCCACCTCTGATTCCCCGCGTCTGATTCCCAGCCTCTGATTCCCCATGTCTTATACCCCGCCTCTGATTCCCCGCCTCTGATTCGCCATCTCTGATTCATCGCCTCTGATTCCCCACGTCTGATTCCCCATATCTGATTCCCCACCTATGTTTCCCCGCCTCTGATGCCCCACCTCTGATTCCATGCCTCTGATTCCCAACCTCTGATTCCCCACCTCTGATTCCCCATATCTGATTCCCCGCCTCTGTTTCCCCGCCTCTGATTCCCTGCCTCTGTTTCCTCATATCTGATTCCCCGCCTCTGATTCCCCAACACTGATTCCCCGCCTCTGATTCCCCAGGTTTGATTCACCACCTCTGATTCCCCGCGTCTGATTCCCCGCCTCTGATTCCCCATCTCTGATTCCGTATCTCTGATTCCCCAATTCTGATTCCCCGCCTTTGATTCCCTGCCTCTGATTCCCAACTTCTGATTCCCCACCTCTGATATCCCATATCTGATTCCCCGCCTCTGTTTCCCCGCCTCTTATTCCCCGCCTCTGTTTCCCCATATCTGATTACCGGCCTCTCATTCCCCAGCTCTGATTCCCCGCCTCTGATTCCCCATATCTGATTCCCCACCGCTGATTCCCCAACTCAGATAGCCCGCCTCTGATTCCCCAGCTCTGATTCCCCGCCTCTGATTCCCCGCGTCTGAATCCCTGCCTCTGATTCCCCGCCTCTGATTCCCCATCTCTGATTCACCACCTCTGATACCCCGCCTCTGATTCCCCATGTCTGATTCACCGCCTCTGTTTCCCCACCTCTGATTCCCCGCCTCTGATTCCCCATATCTGATTCCCAGCCTCTGATTCCCCAACTCTGATTCGCCGCCTGTGATTCGCCAGCTATGATTCCCCGCATCTGATTCCCCACGTCTGATTCCCTGCCTGTGATTCCCTGCCTCTTATTCCCCGACTCTGATTCCCCGCATCTGATTCCCTGCCTCTGAATCCCCACCTCTGATTCCCTGCCTCTGAATCCCAACCTCTTATTCCCCTCCTCTGATTCCCCATATCTGATTCCCCACCTCCATTTCCCTGCCTCTGATTCCCCGCCTCTGTTACCCAATATCTGATTCCCCGCCTCTGATTCCCCAACTCTGATTCTGCACATCTGATTCCCTGCCTCTTATTCCCCACCTCTAATTCCCAGCCTCTGATTCCCGGCCTCTGATTCCCCACCTCTGATTCTCCATATCTGATTCCCCGCCTCTGTTTCCCCGCCTCTGATTCCCCGCCTCTGTTTCCCCATATCTGATTCACCGCCTTTGATTCGCCACCTCTGATTCCCCATATGTGATTCCCCTCCTCTGTTTCCCCGCCTCTGATTCCCCGCCTCTGATTCCCCATATCTCATTCCCCGCCTCTGATTCCCCGCATCTGATTCCCTGCCTCTGAATCCCCACCTCTGATTCCCTGCCTCTGATTCCCAACCTCTGATTCCCCTCCTCTGATTCCCCATATCTGATTCCTCGCCTCCGTTTCCCTGCCTCTGATTAACCGCCTCTGTTTCCCCATATCTGATTCCGCGCCTCTGATTCCCCAACTCTGATTCCCCGCCTCTGATTCCCCAGCTCTGATTCCCCGCCTCTGTTTCCCCGCGTCTGATTCCCAGCCTCTGATTCCCCATGTCTGATTTGTTGCCTCTGATTCCCCGCCTCTGATTCGCCATCTCTGATTCATCGCCTCTGATTCCCCACCTCTGATTCCCCATATCTTATTCCCCACCTATGTTTCCCTGCCTCTGATTCCCCGCCTCTGATTCCCCATCTCTGATTCCGGGACTCTGATTCCCCACCTCTGATTCCCGGCCTCTGATTCCCGGCCTCTGATTCCCGACCACACATTCCCGGCCTCTGATTCCCTGCCTCTGATTCCCCATCTCTGATTCTGCACATCTGATTCCCTGCCTCTTATTCCCCACCTCTGATTCCCGGCCTCTGATTCCCGGCCTCTGATTCCCGGCCTCTCATTCCCGGCCTCTCATTCCCGGCCTCTGATTTCCGGCCTCTGATTCCCGGCCTCTGATTCCCCGCCTCTGATTCCCCGCCTCTGATTCCCTGCCTCTGATTCCCCATCTCTGATTCCGCCCATCTGATTCCCTGCCTCTGATTCCCCGCCTCTGATTCCCTGCCTCTGATTTCGTGCCTCTGATTCCCAACCTCTGATTCCCCACCTCTGATTCCCCATATCTGATTCCCCGCCTCTGTTTCCCCGCCTCTGATTCCCCGCCTCTGTTTCCCCATATCTGATTCCCCGCCTCTGATTCCCCAACTCTGATTCCCCACCTCTGATTCCCCAGCTCTGATTCCCCTCCTCTGATTCCCCGTGTTTGATTCCCAGCCTCTGATTCCCTGCCTCTGATTCCCAACCTCTGATTCCCCACCTCTGATTCCCCATATCTGATTCCCCACCTCTGTTTCCCCGCCTCTGATTCCCCGCCTCTGTTTCCCCATATCTGATTCCCCGCCTTTGATTCGCCACCTCTGATTCCCCATATGTGATTCCCCGCTTCTGTTTCCCCGCCTCTGATTCCCCGCCTCTGATTCCCCATATCTCATTCCCCGCCTCTGATTCCCCATATCTGATTCCCGGACTCTGATTCCCCACCTCTGATTCCCGGCCTCTTATTCCCGGCATCTGATTCCCGGCCTCTGATTCCCGGCCTCTGATTCCCCGCTTCTGATTCTGATTCCCTGCCCCTGATTCCCCATCTCTGATTCCGCACATCTGATTCCCTGCCTCTGATTCCCCACCTCTGATTCCCCATATCTGATTCCCCGCCTCTGTTTCCCCGCCTCTGATTCCCCGCCTCTGTTTCCCCATATCTAATTCCCCGCCTCTGATTCCCCAACTCTGATTCCCCGCACTGATTCCCCAGCTCTGAATCCCCGCCTCAGATTCCCCGCATCTGATTCCCTGCCTCTGAATCCCCACCTCTGATTCCCTGCCTCTGATTCCCAACCTCTGTTTCCCCTCCTCTGATTCCCCATATCTGATTCCCCGCCTCCGTTTCCCTGCCTCTGATTCCCCGCCTCTGTTTCCCCATATCTGATTCCCCGCCTCTGATTCCCCAACTCTGATTCCCCGCCTCTGATTTTCCAGCTCTGATTCCCCACCTCTGATTCCCCGCGTCTGATTCCCAGCCTCTGATTCCCCATGTCTTATACCCCGCCTCTGATTCCCCGCCTCTGATTCGCCATCTCTGATTCATCGCCTCTGATTCCCCACGTCTGATTCCCCATATCTGATTCCCCACCTATGTTTCCCCGCCTCTGATGCCCCACCTCTGATTCCATGCCTCTGATTCCCAACCTCTGATTCCCCACCTCTGATATCCCATATCTGATTCCCCGCCTCTGTTTCCCCGCCTCTTATTCCCCGCCTCTGTTTCCCCATATCTGATACCCGGCCTCTCATTCCCCAGCTCTGATTCCCCGCCTCTGATTCCCCATATCTGATTCCCCGCCGCTGATTCCCCAACTCAGATAGCCCGCCTCTGATTCCCCAGCTCTGATTCCCCGCCTCTGATTCCCCCCGTCTGAATCCCTGCCTCTGATTCCCCGCCTCTGATTCCCCATCTCTGATTCACCACCTCTGATCCCCCGCCTCTGATTCCCCATGACTGATTCACCGCCTCTGTTTCCCCACCTCTGATTCCCCGCCTCTGATTCCCCATATCTGATTCCCCGCCTCTGATTCCCCAACTCTGATTCGCCGCCTGTGATTCGCCAGCTATGATTCCCCGCATCTGATTCCCCACGTCTGATTCCCTGCCTGTGATTCCCTGCCTCTTATTCCCCGACTCTGATTCCCCGCATCTGATTCCCTGCCTCTGAATCCCCACCTCTGATTCCCTGCCTCTGATTCCCAACCTCTTATTCCCCTCCTCTGATTCCCCATATCTGATTCCCCACCTCCATTTCCCTGCCTCTGATTCCCCGCCTCTGTTACCCAATATCTGATTCCCCGCCTCTGATTCCCCAACTCTGATTCTGCACATCTGATTCCCTGCCTCTTATTCCCCACCTCTAATTCCCGGCCTCTGATTCCCGGCCTCTGATTCCCCACCTCTGATTCTCCATATCTGATTCCCCGCCTCTGTTTCCCCGCCTCTGATTCCCCGCCTCTGTTTCCCCATATCTGATTCACCGCCTTTGATTCGCCACCTCTGATTCCCCATATGTGATTCCCCTCCTCTGTTTCCCCGCCTCTGATTCCCCGCCTCTGATTCCCCATATCTCATTCCCCGCCTCTGATTCCCCGCATCTGATTCCCTGCCTCTGAATCCCCACCTCTGATTCCCTGCCTCTGATTCCCAACCTCTGATTCCCCTCCTCTGATTCCCCATATCTGATTCCTCGCCTCCGTTTCCCTGCCTCTGATTAACCGCCTCTGTTTCCCCATATCTGATTCCGCGCCTCTGATTCCCCAACTCTGATTCCCCGCCTCTGATTCCCCAGCTCTGATTCCCCGCCTCTGTTTCCCCGCGTCTGATTCCCAGCCTCTGATTCCCCATGTCTGATTTGTTGCCTCTGATTCCCCGCCTCTGATTCGCCATCTCTGATTCATCGCCTCTGATTCCCCACCTCTGATTCCCCATATCTTATTCCCCACCTATGTTTCCCCGCCTCTGATTCCCCGCCTCTGATTCCCCATCTCTGATTCCCGGACTCTGGTTCCCCACCTCTGATTCCCTATCTCTGATTCCGCACATCCGATTCCCTGCCTCTGATTCCCCGCCTCTGATGCCCCGCCTCTGATTCCCAACCTCTGATTCCCCTCCTCTGATTCCCCATATCTGATTCCCCGCCTCCGTTTCCCTGCCTCTGATTCCCCGCCTCTGTTTCCCCATATCTGATTCCCCGCCTCTGATTCCCCAACTCTGATTCCCCGCCTCTGATTCCCCAGCTCTGATTCCAAGCCTCTGATTCCCCGCGTCTGATTCCCAGCCTCTGATTCCCCATGTCTTATTCCCCGCCTCTGATTCCCCGCCTCTGATTCGCCATCTCTGATTCATCGCCTCTGATTCCCCACCTCTGATTCCCCATATCTGATTCCCACCTATGTTTCCCCGCCTCTGATGCCCCGCCTCTGATTCCATGCCTCTGATTCCCAACCTCTGATTCCCCACCTCTGATTCCCCATATCTGATTCCCCGCCTCTGTTTCCCCGCCTCTGATTCCCTGCCTCTGTTTCCTCATATCTGATTCCCCGCCTCTGATTCCCCAACACTGATTCCCCTCCTCTGATACCCCAGCTCTGATTCACCACCTCTGATTCCCCGCGTCTGATTCCCCGCCTCTGATTCCCCATCTCTGATTCCCTATCTCTGATTCCCCAATTCTGATTCCCCGCCTTTGATTCCCTGCCTCTGATTCCCAACCTCTGATTCCCCACCTCTGATTCCCCAGCTCTGATTCCCCGCCTCTGATTCCCCGCGTCTGAATCCCTGCCTCTGATTCCCCGACTCTGTTTCCCCATATCTGATTCCCCGCCTCTGATTCCCCAACTCTGATTCCCCGCCTCTGATTCCCCAGCTCTGATTCCCCGCCTCTGATTCCCCGCGTCTGATTCCCAGCCTCTGATTCCCCATGTCTTATTCCCCGCCTCTGATTCCCCGCCTCTGATTCGCCATCTCTGATTCATCGCCTCTGATTCCCCACCTCTGATTCCCCATATCTGATTCCCACCTATGTTTCCCCGCCTCTGATGCCCCGCCTCTGATTCCATGCCTCTGATTCCCAACCTCTGATTCCCCACCTCTGATTCCCCATATCTGATTCCCCGCCTCTGTTTCCCCGCCTCTGATTCCCTGCCTCTGTTTCCTCATATCTGATTCCCCGCCTCTGATTCCCCAACACTGATTCCCCTCCTCTGATACCCCAGCTCTGATTCACCACCTCTGATTCCACGCGTCTGATTCCCCGCGTCTGATTCCCCATCTCTGATTCCCTATCTCTGATTCCCCAATTCTGATTCCCCGCCTTTGATTCCCTGCCTCTGATTCCCAACCTCTGATTCCCCACCTCTGATTCCCCAGCTCTGATTCCCCGCCTCTTATTCACCGCGTCTGAATCCCTGCCTCTGATTCCCCGCCTCTGATTCGCCATCTCTGATTCATCGCCTCTGATTCCCCACCTCTGATTCCCCATATCTTATTCCCCACCTATGTTTCCCCGCCTCTGATTCCCCGCCTCTGATTCCCCATCTCTGATTCCCGGACTCTGATTCCCCACCTCTGATTCCCTATCTCTGATTCCGCACATCCGATTCCCTGCCTCTGATTCCCCGCCTCTGATGCCCCGCCTCTGATTCCCAACCTCTGATTCCCCTCCTCTGATTCCCCATATCTGATTCCCCGCCTCCGTTTCCCTGCCTCTGATTCCCCGCCTCTGTTTCCCCATATCTGATTCCCCGCCTCTGATTCCCCAACTCTGATTCCCCGCCTCTGATTCCCCAGCTCTGATTCCCCGCCTCTGATTCCCCGCGTCTGATTCCCAGCCTCTGATTCCCCATGTCTTATTCCCCGCCTCTGATTCCCCGCCTCTGATTCGCCATCTCTGATTCATCGCCTCTGATTCCCCACCTCTGATTCCCCATATCTGATTCCCACCTATGTTTCCCCGCCTCTGATGCCCCGCCTCTGATTCCATGCCTCTGATTCCCAACCTCTGATTCCCCACCTCTGATTCCCCATATCTGATTCCCCGCCTCTGTTTCCCCGCCTCTGATTCCCTGCCTCTGTTTCCTCATATCTGATTCCCCGCCTCTGATTCCCCAACACTGATTCCCCTCCTCTGATACCCCAGCTCTGATTCACCACCTCTGATTCCCCGCGTCTGATTCCCCGCCTCTGATTCCCCATCTCTGATTCCCTATCTCTGATTCCCCAATTCTCATTCCCCGCCTTTGATTCCCTGCCTCTGATTCCCAACCTCTGATTCCCTGCCTCTGATTCCCCGCCTCTGATTCCCCATGTCTGATTCCCCGCGTCTGAATCCCTGCCTCTGATTCCCCGCCTCTGATTCCCCATGTCTGATTCACCGCCTCTGTTTCCCCACCTCTGATTCCCCGCCTCTGATTTCCCATATCTGATTCCCCGCCTCTGATTCCCTGAATCTGTTTCCCCGCCTCTGATTCCCCGCCTCTTATTCCCCATATCTCATTCCCCGCCTCTGATTCCCCGCATCTGATTCCCTGCCTCTGAATCCCCACCTCTGATTCCCTGCCTCTGATTCCCAACCTCTGATTCCCCTCCTCTGATTCCCCATATCTGATTCCCCGCCTCCGTTTCCCTGCCTCTGATTGCCCGCCTCTGTTTCCCCATATCTGATTCCCCGCCTCTGATTCCCCAACTCTGATTCCCCGCCTCTGATTCCCCAGCTCTGATTCCCCGCCTCTGATTCCCCGCGTCTGATTCCCAGCCTCTGATTCCCCATGTCTGATTTCCTGCCTCTGATTCCCCGCCTCTGATTCGCCATCTCTGATTCATCCCCTCTGATTCCCCACCTCTGATTCCCCATATATTATTCCCCACCTATGTTTCCCCGCCTCTGATTCCCCGCCTCTGATTCCCCATCTCTGATTCCCAGACTCTGATTCCCCACCTCTGATTCCCTATCTCTGATTCTGCACATCCGATTCCCTGCCTCTGATTCCCCGCCTCTGATTCCCCACCTCTGATTCCCCACCTCTGATTCCCCATATCTGATTCCCCGCCTCTGTTTCCCCGCCTCTGATTCCCTGCCTCTGTTTCCTCATATCTGATTCCCCGCCTCTGATTCCCCAACACTGATTCCCCGCCTCTGATTCCCCAGCTCTGATTCACCACCTCTGATTCCCCACGTCTGATTCCCCGCTTCTGATTCCCGGCCTCTTATTCCCCACCTCTCATTCCCCGCCTCTGATTCCCTGCCTCTGATTCCCCATCTCTGATTCCGCACATCTGATTCCCTGCCTCTGATTCCCCGCCTCTGATTCCCTGCCTCTGATTCCCTGCCTCTGATTCCCAACCTCTGATTCCCCACCTCTGATTCCCTGCCTCTGATTCCCCGCCTCTGATTCCCTGCCTCTGATTCCCTGCCTCTGATTCCCAACCTCTGATTCCCCACCTCTGATTCCCCATATCTGATTCCCCGCCTCTGTTTCCCCGCCTCTGATTCTCCGCCTCTGTTTCCCCATATCTGATTCCCCAACTCTGATTCCCCACCTCTGATCCCCAGCTCTGATTCCCCGCCTCTGATTCTCCGTGTTTGATTCCCTGCCTCTGATTCCCTGCCTCTAATTCCCAACCTCTGATTCCCCACCTCTGATTCCCCATATCTGATTCCCCGCCTCTGTTTCCCCGCCTCTGATTCCCCGCCTCTGTTTCCCCATATCTGATTCCCCGCCTTTGATTCGCCACCTCTGATTCCCCATATGTGATTCCCCGCCTCTGTTTCCCCGCATCTGATTCCCCGCTTCTGATTCCCCATATCTCATTCCCCGCCTCTGATTCCCCATATCTGATTCCCGGACTCTGATTCCCCACCTCTGATTCCCGGCCTCTTTTTCCCGGCATCTGATTCCCGGCATCTGATTCCCGGCCTCTGATTCCCGGCCTCTGATTCCCAGCTTCTGATTCTGATTCCCTGCCTCTGATTCCCCATCTCTGATTCCGCACATCTGATTCCCTGCCTCTGATTCCCCACTTCTGATTCCCCATATCTGATTCCCCGCCTCTGTTTCCCCGCCTCTGATTCCCTGCCTCTGTTTCCCCATATCTAATTCCCCGCCTCTGATTCCCCAACTCTGATTCCCCGCACTGATTCCCCAGCTCTGAATCCCCGCCTCAGATTCCCCGCATCTGATTCCCTGCCTCTGAATCCCCACCTCTGATTCCCTGCCTCTGATTCCCAACCTCTGATTCCCCTCCTCTGATTCCCCATATCTGATTCCCCGCCTCCGTTTCCCTGCCTCTGATTCCCCGCCTCTGTTTCCCCATATCTGATTCCCCGCCTCTGATTCCCCAACTCTGATTCCCCGCCTTTGATTCCCCAGCTCTGATTCACCGCCTCTGATTCCCCGCGTCTGATTCCCAGCCTCTGATTCCCCATGTCTTATTTCCCGCCTCTGATTCCCCGCCTCTGATTCGCCATCTCTGATTCATCGCCTCTGATTCCCCACCTCTGATTCCCCATATCTTATTCCCCACCTATGTTTCCCCGCCTCTGATGCCCCGCCTCTGATTCCATGCCTCTGATTCCCAACCTCTGATTCACCAACCTCTGATTCCCCATATCAGATTCCCCGCCTCTGTTTCCCCGCCTCTGATTCCCTGCCTCTGTTTCCTCATATCTGATTCCCCGCCTCTGATTCCCCAACAATGATTCCCCGCCTCTGATTCCCCAGCTCTGATTCACCACCTCTGATTCCCCGCGTCTGATTCCCCGCCTCTGATTCCCCATCTCTGATTCCCTATCTCTGATTCCCCAATTCTGATTCCCCGCCTTTGATTCCCTGCCTCTGATTCCCAACCTCTGATTCCCCACCTCTGATTCCCCATATCTGATTCCCCGCCTCTGTTTCCCCGCCTCTTATTCCCCGCCTCTGTTTCCCCATATCTGATTCCCGGCCACTCATTCCCCAGCTCTGATTCCCCGCCTCTGATTCCCCATATCTGATTCCCCGCCGCTGATTCCCCAACTCTGATAGCCCGCCTCTGATTCCCCAGCTCTGATTCCCCGCCTCTTATTCCCCGCGTCAGAATCCCTGCCTCTGATTCCCCGCCTCTGATTCCCCATCTCTGATTCACCACCTCTGATCCCCTGCCTCTCATTCCCCATGTCTGATTCACCGCCTCTGTTTCCCCATCTCTGATTACCCGCCTCTGATTCCCCATATCTGATTCCCCGCCTCTGATTCGCCAACTCTGATTCCCCGCCTGTGATTCGCCAGCTATGATTCCCCGCCTCTGATTCCCCACGTCTGATTCACTGCCTGTGATTCCCTGCCTCTTATTCCCCGCCTCTGATTCCCCGCATCTGATTCCCTGCCTCTGAATCCCCACCTCTGATTCCCTGCCTCTGATTCCCAACCTCTGATTCCCCTCCTCTGATTCCCCATATCTGATTCCCCGCCTCCATTTCCCTGCCTCTGATTCCCCGCCTCTGTTACCCCATATCTGATTCCCCGCCTCTGATTCCCCAACTCTGATTCTGCAAATCTGATTCCCTGCCTCTTATTCCCCACCTCTAATTCCCGTCCTCTGATTCCCGTCCTCTGATTCCCCACCTCTGATTCTCCATATCTGATTCCCCGCCTCTGTTTCCCCGCCTCTGATTCCCCGCCTCTGTTTCCCCATATCTGATTCCCCGCCTCTGATTCCCCAACTCTGATTCCCCGCCTCTGATTCCCCAGGTCTGATTCCCCACCTCTGATTCCACGTGTTTGATTACCTGCCTCTGATTCCCCGCCTCTGCTTCCCCATCTCTGATTCACCGCCTTTGATTCCCCACCTCTGATTCCCCATATCTGATTCCCTGCCTGTGATTCCCTGCCTCTTATTCCCCGCCTCTGTTTCCCCATATCTGATTCCCTGCCTCTGAATCCCCACCTCTGATTCCCTGCCTCTGATTCCCAACCTCTGATTCCCCTCCTCTGATTCCCCATATCTGATTCCCCGCCTCCGTTTCCCTGCCTCTGATTGCCCGCCTCTGATTCCCCATATCTGATTCCCCGCCTCTGATTCCCCAACTCTGATTCCCCGCCTCTGATTCCCAGCTCTGATTCCCCGCCTCTGATTCCACGCGTCTGATTCCCAGCCTCTGATTCCCCATGTCCGAATTCCTGCCTCTGATTCCCCGCCTCTGATTCGCCATCTCTGATTCATCGCCTCTGATTCCCCACCTCTGATTCCCCATATCTTATTCCCCACCTATATTTCCCCGCCTCTGATTCACCGCCTCTGATTCCCCATCTCTGATTCCCGGACTCTGATTCCCCACCTCTGATTCCCTATCTCTGATTCCGCACATCCGATTCCCTGCCTCTGATTCCCCGCCTCTGATGCCCCGCCTCTGATTGCATGCCTCTGATTCCCAACCTCTGATTCCCCACCTCTGATTCCCCATATCTGATTACCCGCCTCTGTTTCCCCGCCTCTGATTCCCTGCCTCTGTTTCCTCATATCTGATTCCCCGCCTCTGATTCCCAAACACTGATTCCCCGCCTCTGATTCCCCAGCTCTGATTCACCACCTCTGATTCCCCGCATCTGATTCCCCACCTCTGATTCCCGGCCTCTTATTCCCCACGTCTGATTCCCGGCCTCTGATTCCCGGCCTCTGATTCCCGACCACACATTCCCGGCCTCTGATTCCCTGCCTCTGATTCCCCATCTCTGATTCTGCACATCTGATTCCCTGCCTCTTATTCCCCACCTCTGATTCCCGGCCTCTGATTCCCGGCCTCTGATTCCCGGCCTCTCATTCCCGGCCTCTCATTCCCGGCCTCTGATTCCCGGCCTCTGATTCCCCGCCTCTGATTCCCCGCCTCTGATTCCCTGCCTCTGATTCCCCATCTCTGATTCCGCCCATCTGATTCCCTGCCTCTGATTCCCCGCCTCTGATTCCCTGCCTCTGATTTCGTGCCTCTGATTCCCAACCTCTGATTCCCCACCTCTGATTCCCCATATCTGATTCCCCGCCTCTGTTTCCCCGCCTCTGATTCCCCGCCTCTGTTTCCCCATATCTGATTCCCCGCCTCTGATTCCCCAACTCTGATTCCCCACCTCTGATTCCCCAGCTCTGATTCCCCTCCTCTGATTCCCCGTGTTTGATTCCCAGCCTCTGATTCCCTGCCTCTGATTCCCAACCTCTGATTCCCCACCTCTGATTCCCCATATCTGATTCCCCACCTCTGTTTCCCCGCCTCTGATTCCCCGCCTCTGTTTCCCCATATCTGATTCCCCGCCTTTGATTCGCCTCCTCTGATTCCCCATATGTGATTCCCCGCTTCTGTTTCCCCGCCTCTGATTCCCCGCCTCTGATTCCCCATATCTCATTCCCCGCCTCTGATTCCCCATATCTGATTCCCGGACTCTGATTCCCCACCTCTGATTCCCGGCCTCTTATTCCCGGCATCTGATTCCCGGCCTCTGATTCCCGGCCTCTGATTCCCTGCCCCTGATTCCCCATCTCTGATTCCGCACATCTGATTCCCTGCCTCTGATTCCCCACCTCTGATTCCCCATATCTGATTCCCCGCCTCTGTTTCCCCGCCTCTGATTCCCCGCCTCTGTTTCCCCATATCTAATTCCCCGCCTCTGATTCCCCAACTCTGATTCCCCGCACTGATTCCCCAGCTCTGAATCCCCGCCTCAGATTCCCCGCATCTGATTCCCTGCCTCTGAATCCCCACCTCTGATTCCCTGCCTCTGATTCCCAACCTCTGTTTCCCCTCCTCTGATTCCCCATATCTGATTCCCCGCCTCCGTTTCCCTGCCTCTGATTCCCCGCCTCTGTTTCCCCATATCTGATTCCCCGCCTCTGATTCCCCAACTCTGATTCCCCGCCTCTGATTTTCCAGCTCTGATTCCCCACCTCTGATTCCACGCGTCTGATTCCCAGCCTCTGATTCCCCATGTCTTATACCCTGCCTCTGATTCCCCGCCTCTGATTCGCCATCTCTGATTCATCGCCTCTGATTCCCCACGTCTGATTCCCCATATCTGATTCCCCACCTATGTTTCCCCGCCTCTGATGCCCCACCTCTGATTCCATGCCTCTGATTCCCAACCTCTGATTCCCCACCTCTTATTCCCCATATCTGATTCCCCGCCTCTGTTTCCCCGCCTCTGATTCCCTGCCTCTGTTTCCTCATATCTGATTCCCCGCCTCTGATTCCCCAACACTGATTCCCCGCCTCTGATTCCCCAGGTTTGATTCACCACCTCTGATTCCCCGCGTCTGATTCCCCGCCTCTGATTCCCCATCTCTGATTCCGTATCTCTGATTCCCCAATTCTGATTCCCCGCCTTTGATTCCCTGCCTCTGATTCCCAACTTCTGATTCCCCACCTCTGATATCCCATATCTGATTCCCCGCCTCTGTTTCCCCGCCTCTTATTCCCAGCCTCTGTTTCCCCAAATCTGATTACCGGCCTCTCATTCCCCAGCTCTGATTCCCCGCCTCTGATTCCCCATATCTGATTCCCCACCGCTGATTCCCCAACTCAGATAGCCCGCCTCTGATTCCCCAGCTCTGATTCCCCGCCTCTGATTCCCCGCGTCTGAATCCCTGCCTCTGATTCCCCGCCTCTGATTCCCCATCTCTGATTCACCACCTCTGATCCCCCGCCTCTGATTCCCCATGTCTGATTCACCGCCTCTGTTTCCCCACCTCTGATTCCCCGCCTCTGATTCCCCATATCTGATTCCCAGCCTCTGATTCCCCAACTCTGATTCGCCGCCTGTGATTCGCCAGCTATGATTCCCCGCATCTGATTCCCCACGTCTGATTCCCTGCCTGTGATTCCCTGCCTCTTATTCCCCGACTCTGATTCCCCGCATCTGATTCCCTGCCTCTGATTCCCAACCTCTTATTCCCCTCCTCTGATTCCCCATATCTGATTCCCCACCTCCATTTCCCTGCCTCTGATTCCCCGCCTCTGTTACCCAATATCTGATTCCCCGCCTCTGATTCCCCAACTCTGATTCTGCACATCTGATTCCCTGCCTCTTATTCCCCACCTCTAATTCCCAGCCTCTGATTCCCGGCCTCTGATTCCCCACCTCTGATTCTCCATATCTGATTCCCCGCCTCTGTTTCCCCGCCTCTGATTCCCCGCCTCTGTTTCCCCATATCTGATTCACCGCCTTTGATTCGCCACCTCTGATTCCCCATATGTGATTCCCCTCCTCTGTTTCCCCGCCTCTGATTCCCCGCCTCTGATTCCCCATATCTCATTCCCCGCCTCTGATTCCCCGCATCTGATTCCCTGCCTCTGAATCCCCACCTCTGATTCCCTGCCTCTGATTCCCAACCTCTGATTCCCTTCCTCTAATTCCCCATATCTGATTCCTCGCCTCCGTTTTCCTGCCTCTGATTAACCGCCTCTGTTTCCCCATATCTGATTCCGCGCCTCTGATTCCCCAACTCTGATTCCCCGCCTCTGATTCCCCAGCTCTGATTCCCCGCCTCTGTTTCCCCGCGTCTGATTCCCAGCCTCTGATTCCCCATGTCTGATTTGTTGCCTCTGATTCCCCGCCTCTGATTCGCCATCTCTGATTCATCGCCTCTGATTCCCCACCTCTGATTCCCCATATCTTATTCCCCACCTATGTTTCCCTGCCTCTGATTCCCCGCCTCTGATTCCCCATCTCTGATTCCGGGACTCTGATTCCCCACCTCTGATTCCCGGCCTCTGATTCCCGGCCTCTGATTCCCGACCACACATTCCCGGCCTCTGATTCCCTGCCTCTGATTCCCCATCTCTGATTCTGCACATCTGATTCCCTGCCTCTTATTCCCCACCTCTGATTCCCGGCCTCTGATTCCCGGCCTCTGATTCCCGGCCTCTCATTCCCGGCCTCTCATTCCCGGCCTCTGATTTCCGGCCTCTGATTCCCGGCCTCTGATTCCCCGCCTCTGATTCCCCGCCTCTGATTCCCTGCCTCTGATTCCCCATCTCTGATTCCGCCCATCTGATTCCCTGCCTCTGATTCCCCGCCTCTGATTCCCTGCCTCTGATTTCGTGCCTCTGATTCCCAACCTCTGATTCCCCACCTCTGATTCCCCATATCTGATTCCCCGCCTCTGTTTCCCCGCCTCTGATTCCCCGCCTCTGTTTCCCCATATCTGATTCCCCGCCTCTGATTCCCCAACTCTGATTCCCCACCTCTGATTCCCCAGCTCTGATTCCCCTCCTCTGATTCCCCGTGTTTGATTCCCAGCCTCTGATTCCCTGCCTCTGATTCCCAACCTCTGATTCCCCACCTCTGATTCCCCATATCTGATTCCCCACCTCTGTTTCCCCGCCTCTGATTCCCCGCCTCTGTTTCCCCATATCTGATTCCCCGCCTTTGATTCGCCACCTCTGATTCCCCATATGTGATTCCCCGCTTCTGTTTCCCCGCCTCTGATTCCCCGCCTCTGATTCCCCATATCTCATTCCCCGCCTCTGATTCCCCATATCTGAATCCCGGACTCTGATTCCACACCTCTGATTCCCGGCCTCTTATTCCCGGCATCTGATTCCCGGCCTCTGATTCCCGGCCTCTGATTCCCCGCTTCTGATTCTGATTCCCTGCCCCTGATTCCCCATCTCTGATTCCGCACATCTGATTTCCTGCCTCTGATTCCCCACCTCTGATTCCCCATATCTGATTCCCCGCCTCTGTTTCCCCGCCTCTGATTCCCCGCCTCTGTTTCCCCATATCTAATTCCCCGCCTCTGATTCCCCAACTCTGATTCCCCGCACTGATTCCCCAGCTCTGAATCCCCGCCTCAGATTCCCCGCATCTGATTCCCTGCCTCTGAATCCCCACCTCTGATTCCCTGCCTCTGATTCCCAACCTCTGTTTCCCCTCCTCTGATTCCCCATATCTGATTCCCCGCCTCCGTTTCCCTGCCTCTGATTCCCCGCCTCTGTTTCCCCATATCTGATTCCCCGCCTCTGATTCCCCAACTCTGATTCCCCGCCTCTGATTTTCCAGCTCTGATTCCCCACCTCTGATTCCCGGCGTCTGATTCCCAGCCTCTGATTCCCCATGTCTTATACCCCGCCTCTGATTCCCCGCCTCTGATTCGCCATCTCTGATTCATCGCCTCTGATTCCCCACGTCTGATTCCCCATATCTGATTCCCCACCTATGTTTCCCCGCCTCTGATGCCCCACCTCTGATTCCATGCCTCTGATTCCCAACCTCTGATTCCCCACCTCTGATTCCCCATATCTGATTCCCCGCCTCTGTTTCCCCGCCTCTGATTCCCTGCCTCTGTTTCCTCATATCTGATTCCCCGCCTCTGATTCCCCAACACTGATTCCCCGCCTCTGATTCCCCAGGTTTGATTCACCACCTCTGATTCCCCGCGTCTGATTCCCCGCCTCTGATTCCCCATCTCTGATTCCGTATCTCTGATTCCCCAATTCTGATTCCCCGCCTTTGATTCCCTGCCTCTGATTCCCAACTTCTGATTCCCCACCTCTGATATCCCATATCTGATTCCCCGCCTCTGTTTCCCCGCCTCTTATTCCCCGCCTCTGTTTCCCCATATCTGATTACCGGCCTCTCATTCCCCAGCTCTGATTCCCCGCCTCTGATTCCCCATATCTGATTCCCCGCCGCTGATTCCCCAACTCAGATAGCCCGCCTCTGATTCCCCAGCTCTGATTCCCCGCCTCTGATTCCCCGCGTCTGAATCCCTGCCTCTGATTCCCCGCCTCTGATTCCCCATCTCTGATTCACCACCTCTGATCCCCCGCCTCTGATTCCCCATGTCTGATTCACCGCCTCTGTTTCCCCACCTCTGATTCCCCGCCTCTGATTCCCCATATCTGATTCCCAGCCTCTGATTCCCCAACTCTGATTCGCCGCCTGTGATTCGCCAGCTATGATTCCCCGCATCTGATTCCCCACGTCTGATTCCCTGCCTGTGATTCCCTGCCTATTATTCCCCGACTCTGATTCCCCGCATCTGATTCCCTGCCTCTGAATCCCCACCTCTGATTCCCTGCCTCTGATTCCCAACCTCTTATTCCCCTCCTCTGATTCCCCATATCTGATTCCCCACCTCCATTTCCCTGCCTCTGATTCCCCGCCTCTGTTACCCAATATCTGATTCCCCGCCTCTGATTCCCCAACTCTGATTCTGCACATCTGATTCCCTGCCTCTTATTCCCCACCTCTAATTCCCAGCCTCTGATTCCCGGCCTCTGATTCCCCACCTCTGATTCTCCATATCTGATTCCCCGCCTCTGTTTCCCCGCCTCTGATTCCCCGCCTCTGTTTCCCCATATCTGATTCACCGCCTTTGATTCGCCACCTCTGATTCCCCATATGTGATTCCCCTCCTCTGTTTCCCCGCCTCTGATTCCCCGCCTCTGATTCCCCATATCTCATTCCCCGCCTCTGATTCCCCGCATCTGATTCCCTGCCTCTGAATCCCCACCTCTGATTCCCTGCCTCTGATTCCCAACCTCTGATTCCCCTCCTCTGATTCCCCATATCTGATTCCTCGCCTCCGTTTCCCTGCCTCTGATTAACCGCCTCTGTTTCCCCATATCTGATTCCGCGCCTCTGATTCCCCAACTCTGATTCCCCGCCTCTGATTCCCCAGCTCTGATTCCCCGCCTCTGATTCCCCGCGTCTGATTCCCAGCCTCTGATTCCCCATGTCTGATTTGTTGCCTCTGATTCCCCGCCTCTGATTCGCCATCTCTGATTCATCGCCTCTGATTCCCCACCTCTGATTCCCCATATCTTATTCCCCACCTATGTTTCCCTGCCTCTGATTCCCCGCCTCTGATTCCCCATCTCTGATTCCGGGACTCTGATTCCCCACCTCTGATTCCCTATCTCTGATTCCGCACATCCGATTCCCTGCCTCTGATTCCCCGCCTCTGATGCCCCGCCTCTGATTCCCAACCTCTGATTCCCCTCCTCTGATTCCCCATATCTGATTCCCCGCCTCCGTTTCCCTGCCTCTGATTCCCCGCCTCTGTTTCCCCATATCTGATTCCCCGCCTCTGATTCCCCAACTCTGATTCCCCGCCTCTGATTCCCCAGCTCTGATTCCCCGCCTCTGATTCCCCGCGTCTGATTCCCAGCCTCTGATTCCCCATGTCATATTCCCCGCCTCTGATTCCCCGCCTCTGATTCGCCATCTCTGATTCATCGCCTCTGATTCCCCACCTCTGATTCCCCATATCTGATTCCCACCTATGTTTCCCCGCCTCTGATGCCCCGCCTCTGATTCCATGCCTCTGATTCCCAACCTCTGATTCCCCACCTCTGATTCCCCATATCTGATTCCCCGCCTCTGTTTCCCCGCCTCTGATTCCCTGCCTCTGTTTCCTCATATCTGATTCCCCGCCTCTGATTCCCCAACACTGATTCCCCTCCTCTGATACCCCAGCTCTGATTCACCACCTCTGATTCCCCGCGTCTGATTCCCCGCCTCTGATTCCCCATCTCTGATTCCCTATCTCTGATTCCCCAATTCTGATTCCCCGCCTTTGATTCCCTGCCTCTGATTCCCAACCTCTGATTCCCCACCTCTGATTCCCCAGCTCTGATTCCCCGCCTCTGATTCCCCGCGTCTGAATCCCTGCCTCTGATTCCCCGACTCTGATTCCCCATCTCTGATTCAACACCTCTGATCCCCCGCCTCTGATTCCCCATGTCTGATTCACCGCCTCTGTTTCCCCACCTCTGATTACCCGCCTCTGATTCCCCATATCTGATTCCCCGCCTCTGATTCCCTGACTCTGTTTCCCCACCTCTGATTCCCCGCCTCTGATTCCCCATATCTCATTCCCCGCCTCTGATTCCCCGCATCTGATTCCCTGCCTCTGAATCCCCACCTCTGATTCCCTGCCTCTCATTCCCAACCTCTGATTCCCCTCCTCTGATTCCCCATATCTGATTCCCCGCCTCCGTTTCCCTGCCTCTGATTGCCCGCCTCTGTTTCCCCATATCTGATTCCCCGCCTCTGATTCCCCAACTCTGATTCCGCGCCTCTGATTCCCCAGCTCTTATTCCCCGCCTCTGATTCCCCGCCTCTGATTCCCAGCCTCTGATTCCCCATGTCTGATTTCCTGCCTCTGATTCCCCGCCTCTGATTCGCCATCTCTGATTCATCCCCTCTGATTCCCCACCTCTGATTCCCCATATCTTATTCCCCACCTATGTTTCCCCGCCTCTGATTCCCCACCTCTGATTCCCCATCTCTGATTCCCAGACTCTGATTCCCCACCTCTGATTCCCTATCTCTGATTCTGCACATCCGATTCCCTGCCTCTGATTCCCCGCCTCTGATTCCCCACCTCTGATTCCCCACCTCTGATTCCCCATATCTGATTCCCCGCCTCTGTTTCTCCGCCTCTGATTCCCTGCCTCTGTTTCCTCATATCTGATTCCCCGCCTCTGATTCCCCAACACTGATTCCCCGCCTCTGATTCCCCAGCTCTGATTCACCACCTCTGATTCCCCACGTCTGATTCCCCGCTTCTGATTCCCGGCCTCTTATTCCCCACCTCTGATTCCCGGCCTCTGATTCCCGGCCTCTGATTCCCGGCCTCTGATTCCCGGCCTCTGATACCCCGGCTCTGATTCCCCGCCTCTGATTCCCTGCCTCTGATTCCCCATCTCTGATTCCGCTCATCTGATTCCCTGCCTCTGATTCCCCGCCTCTGATTCCCTGCCTCTGATTCCCTGCCTCTGATTCCCAACCTCTGATTCCCCACCTCTGATTCCCCATATCTGATTCCCCGCCTCTGTTTCCCCGCCTCTGATTCTCTGCCTCTGTTTCCCCATATCTGATTCCCCGCCTCTGATTCCCCAACTCTGATTCCCCACCTCTGATCCCCAGCTCTGATTCCCCGCCTCTGATTCCCCGTGTTTGATTCCCTGCCTCTGATTCCCTGCCTCTGATTCCCAACCTCTGATTCCCCACCTCTGATTCCCCATATCTGATTCCCCGCCTCTGTTTCCCCGCCTCTGATTCCCCGCCTCTGTTTCCCCATATCTGATTCCCCGCCTTTGATTCGCCACCTCTGATTCCCCATATGTGATTCCCCGCCTCTGTTTCCCCGCATCTGATTCCCCGCCTCTGATTCCCCATATCTCATTCCCCGCCTCTGATTCCCCATATCTGATTCCCGGACTCTGATTCCCCACCTCTGATTCCCGGCCTCTTTTTCCCGGCATCTGATTCCCGGCATCTGATTCCCGGCCTCTGATTCCCGGCCTCTGATTCCCAGCTTCTGATTCTGATTCCCTGCCTCTGATTCCCCATCTCTGATTCCGCACATCTGATTCCCTGCCTCTGATTCCCCACTTCTGATTCCCCATATCTGATTCCCCGCCTCTGTTTCCCCGCCTCTGATTCCCCGCCTCTGTTTCCCCATATCTAATTCCCCGCCTCTGATTCCCCAACACTGATTCCCCGCACTGATTCCCCAGCTCTGAATCCCCGCCTCAGATTCCCCGCATCTGATTCCCTGCCTCTGAATCCCCACCTCTGATTCCCTGCCTCTGATTCCCAACCTCTGATTCCCCTCCTCTGATTCCCCATATCTGATTCCCCGCCTCCGTTTCCCTGCCTCTGATTCCCCGCCTCTGTTTCCCCATATCTGATTCCCCGCCTCTGATTCCCCAACTCTGATTCCCCGCCTCTGATTCCCCAGCTCTGATTCCCCGCCTCTGATTCCCCGCGTCTGATTCCCAGCCTCTGATTCCCCATGTCTTATTTCCCGCCTCTGATTCCCCGCCTCTGATTCGCCATCTCTGATTCATCGCCTCTGATTCCCCACCTCTGATTCCCCATATCTGATTCCCCACCTATGTTTCACCGCCTCCGATGCCCCGCCTCTGATTCCATGCCTCTGATTCCCAACCTCTGATTCCCCAACCTCTGATTCCCCATATCAGATTCCCCGCCTCTGTTTCCCTGCCTCTGATTCCCTGCCTCTGTTTCCTCATATCTGATTCCCCGCCTCTGATTCCCCAACACTGATTCCCCGCCTCTGATTCCCCAGCTCTGATTCACCACCTCTGATTCCCCGCGTCTGATTCCCCGCCTCTGATTCCCCATCTCTGATTCCCTATCTCTGATTCCCCAAATCTGATTCCCCGCCTTTGATTCCCTGCCTCTGATTCCCAACCTCTGATTCCCCACCTCTGATTCCCCATATCTGATTCCCCGCCTCTGTTTCCCCGCCTCTTATTCCCCGCCTCTGTTTCCGCATATCTGATTCCCGGCCACTCATTCCCCAGCTCTGATTCCCCACCTCTGATTCCCCATATCTTATTCCCCACCTATGTTTCCCCGCCTCTGATTCCCCGCCTCTGATTCCCCATCTCTGATTCCCGGACTCTGATTCCCCACCTCTGATTCCCTATCTCTGATTCCGCACATCCGATTCCCTGCCTCTGATTCCCCGCCTCTGATGCCCCGCCTCTGATTCCCAACCTCTGATTCCCCTCCTCTGATTCCCCATATCTGATTCCCCGCCTCCGTTTCCCTGCCTCTGATTCCCCGCCTCTTTTTCCCCATATCTGATTCCCCGCCTCTGATTCCCCAACTCTGATTCCCCGCCTCTGATTCCCCAGCTCTGATTCCCCGCCTCTGATTCCCCGCGTCTGATTCCCAGCCTCTGATTCCCCATGTCTTATTCCCCGCCTCTGATTCCCCGCCTCTGATTCGCCATCTCTGATTCATCGCCTCTGATTCCCCACCTCTGATTCCCCATATCTGATTCCCACCTATGTTTCCCCGCCTCTGATGCCCCGCCTCTGATTCCATGCCTCTGATTCCCAACCTCTGATTCCCCACCTCTGATTCCCCATATCTGATTCCCCGCCTCTGTTTCCCCGCCTCTGATTCCCTGCCTCTGTTTCCTCATATCTGATTCCCCGCCTCTGATTCCCCAACACTGATTCCCCTCCTCTGATACCCCAGCTCTGATTCACCACCTCTGATTCCCCGCGTCTGATTCCCCGCCTCTGATTCCCCATCTCTGATTCCCTATCTCTGATTCCCCAATTCTGATTCCCCGCCTTTGATTCCCTGCCTCTGATTCCCAACCTCTGATTCCCCACCTCTGATTCCCCAGCTCTGATTCCCCGCCTCTGATTCCCCGCGTCTGAATCCCTGCCTCTGATTCCCCGACTCTGATTCCCCATCTCTGATTCACCACCTCTGATCCCCCGCCTCTGATTCCCCATGTCTGATTCACCGCCTCTGTTTCCCCACCTCTGATTCCCCGCCTCTGATTCCCCATATCTGATTCCCCGCCTCTGATTCCCTGACTCTGTTTCCCCGCCTCTGATTCCCCGCCTCTGATTCCCCATATCTCATTCCCCGCCTCTGATTCCCCGCATCTGATTCCCTGCCTCTGAATCCCCACCTCTGATTCCCTGCCTCTGATTCCCAACCTCTGATTCCCCTCCTCTGATTCCCCATATCTGATTCCCCGCCTCCGTTTCCCTGCCTCTGATTGCCCGCCTCTGTTTCCCCATATCTGATTCCCCGCCTCTGATTCCCCAACTCTGATTCCCCGCCTCTGATTCCCCAGCTCTGATTCCCCGCCTCTGATTCCCCGCCTCTGATTCCCAGCCTCTGATTCCCCATGTCTGATTTCCTGCCTCTGATTCCCCGCCTCTGATTCGCCATCTCTGATTCATCCCCTCTGATTCCCCACCTCTGATTCCCCATATCTTATTCCCCACCTATGTTTCCCCGCCTCTGATTCCCCGCCTCTGATTCCCCATCTCTGATTCCCAGACTCTGATTCCCCACCTCTGATTCCCTATCTCTGATTCTGCACATCCGATTCCCTGCCTCTGATTCCCCGCCTCTGATTCCCCACCTCTGATTCCCCACCTCTGATTCCCCATATCTGATTCCCCGCCTCTGTTTCTCCGCCTCTGATTCCCTGCCTCTGTTTCCTCATATCTGATTCCCCGCCTCTGATTCCCCAACACTGATTCCCCGCCTCTGATTCCCCAGCTCTGATTCACCACCTCTGATTCCCCACGTCTGATTCCCCGCTTCTGATTCCCGGCCTCTTATTCCCCACCTCTGATTCCCGGCCTCTGATTCCCGGCCTCTGATTCCCGACCTCTCATTCCCGGCCTCTGATTCCCGGCCTCTGATACCCCGGCTCTGATTCCCCGCCTCTGATTCCCTGCCTCTGATTCCCCATCTCTGATTCCGCTCATCTGATTCCCTGCCTCTGATTCCCCGCCTCTGATTCCCTGCCTCTGATTCCCTGCCTCTGATTCCCAACCTCTGATTCACCACCTCTGATTCCCCGCGTCTGATTCCCCGCCTCTGATTCCCCATCTCTGATTCCCTATCTCTGATTCCCCAATTCTGATTCCCCGCCTTTGATTCCCTGCCGCTGATTCCCAACCTCTGATTCCCCACCTCTGATTCCCCATATCTGATTCCCCGCCTCTGTTTCCCCGCCTCTTATTCCCCGCCTCTGTTTCCGCATATCTGATTCCCGGCCACTCATTCCCCAGCTCTGATTCCCCACCTCTGATTCCCCATATCTTATTCCCCACCTATGTTTCCCCGCCTCTGATTCCCCGCCTCTGATTCCCCATCTCTGATTCCCGGACTCTGATTCCCCACCTCTGATTCCCTATCTCTGATTCCGCACATCCGAATCCCTGCCTCTGATTCCCCGCCTCTGATGCCCCGCCTCTTATTCCCAACCTCTGATTCCCCTCCTCTGATTCCCCATGTCTGATTCCCCGCCTCCGTTTCCCTGCCTCTGATTCCCCGCCTCTGTTTCCCCATATCTGATTCCCCGCCTCTGATTCCCCAACTCTGATTCCCCGCCTCTGATTCCCCAGCTCTGATTCCCCGCCTCTGATTCCCCGCGTCTGATTCCCAGCCTCTGATTCCCCATGTCTTATTCCCCGCCTCTGATTCCCCGCCTCTGATTCGCCATCTCTGATTCATCGCCTCTGATTCCCCACCTCTGATTCCCCATATCTGATTCCCACCTATGTTTCCCCGCCTCTGATGCCCCGCCTCTGATTCCATGCCTCTGATTCCCAACCTCTGATTCCCCACCTCTGATTCCCCATATCTGATTCCCCGCCTCTGTTCCCCCACCTCTGATTCCCTGCCTCTGTTTCCTCATATCTGATTCCCCGCCTCTGATTCCCCAACACTGATTCCCCTCCTCTGATACCCCAGCTCTGATTCACCACCTCTGATTCCCCGCGTCTGATTCCCCGCCTCTGATTCCCCATCTCTGATTCCCTATCTCTGATTCCCCAATTCTGATTCCCCGCCTTTGATTCCCTGCCTCTGATTCCCAACCTCTGATTCCCCACCTCTGATTCCCCAGCTCTGATTCCCCGCCTCTGATTCCCCGCGTCTGAATCCCTGCCTCTGATTCCCCGACTCTGATTCCCCATCTCTGATTCACCACCTCTGATCCCCCGCCTCTGATTCCCCATGTCTGATTCACCGCCTCTGTTTCCCCACCTCTGATTCCCCGCCTCTGATTCCCCATATCTGATTCCCCGCCTCTGATTCCCTGACTCTGTTTCCCCGCCTCTGATTCCCCGCCTCTGATTCCCCATATCTCATTCCCCGCCTCTGATTCCCCGCATCTGATTCCCTGCCTCTGAATCCCCGCATCTGATTCCCTGCCTCTGAATCCCCACCTCTGATTCCCCGCCTCTGATTCCCCATATCTCATTCCCCACCTATGTTTCCCCGCCTCTGATTCCCCGCCTCTGATTCCCCATCTCTGATTCCCAGACTCTGATTCCCCACCTCTGATTCCCTATCTCTGATTCTGCACATCCGATTCCCTGCCTCTGATTCCCCGCCTCTGATTCCCCACCTCTGATTCCCCACCTCTGATTCCCCATATCTGATTCCCCGCCTCTGTTTCTCCGCCTCTGATTCCCTGCCTCTGTTTCCTCATATCTGATTCCCCGCCTCTGATTCCCCAACACTGATTCCCCGCCTCTGATTCCCCAGCTCTGATTCACCACCTCTGATTCCCCACGTCTGATTCCCCGCTTCTGATTCCCGGCCTCTTATTCCCCACCTCTGATTCCCGGCCTCTGATTCCCGGCCTCTGATTCCCGACCTCTCATTCCCGGCCTCTGATTCCCGGCCTCTGATACCCCGGCTCTGATTCCCCGCCTCTGATTCCCTGCCTCTGATTCCCGATCTCTGATTCCGCTCATCTGATTCCCTGCCTCTGATTCCCCGCCTCTGATTCCCTGCCTCTGATTCCCTGCCTCTGATTCCCAACCTCTGATTCACCACCTCTGATTCCCCGCGTCTGATTCCCCGCCTCTGATTCCCCATCTCTGATTCCCTATCTCTGATTCCCCAATTCTGATTCCCCGCCTTTGATTCCCTGCCGCTGATTCCCAACCTCTGATTCCCCACCTCTGATTCCCCATATCTGATTCCCCGCCTCTGTTTCCCCGCCTCTTATTCCCCGCCTCTGTTTCCGCATATCTGATTCCCGGCCACTCATTCCCCAGCTCTGATTCCCCACCTCTGATTCCCCATATCTTATTCCCCACCTATGTTTCCCCGCCTCTGATTCCCCGCCTCTGATTCCCCATCTCTGATTCCCGGACTCTGATTCCCCACCTCTGATTCCCTATCTCTGATTCCGCACATCCGATTCCCTGCCTCTGATTCCCCGCCTCTGATGCCCCGCCTCTTATTCCCAACCTCTGATTCCCCTCCTCTGATTCCCCATGTCTGATTCCCCGCCTCCGTTTCCCTGCCTCTGATTCCCCGCCTCTGTTTCCCCATATCTGATTCCCCGCCTCTGATTCCCCAACTCTGATTCCCCGCCTCTGATTCCCCAGCTCTGATTCCCCGCCTCTGATTCCCCGCGTCTGATTCCCAGCCTCTGATTCCCCATGTCTTATTCCCCGCCTCTGATTCCCCGCCTCTGATTCGCCATCTCTGATTCATCGCCTCTGATTCCCCACCTCTGATTCCCCATATCTGATTCCCACCTATGTTTCCCCGCCTCTGATGCCCCGCCTCTGATTCCATGCCTCTGATTCCCAACCTCTGATTCCCCACCTCTGATTCCCCATATCTGATTCCCCGCCTCTGTTTCCCCGCCTCTGATTCCCTGCCTCTGTTTCCTCATATCTGATTCCCCGCCTCTGATTCCCCAACACTGATTCCCCTCCTCTGATACCCCAGCTCTGATTCACCACCTCTGATTCCCCGCGTCTGATTCCCCGCCTCTGATTCCCCATCTCTGATTCCCTATCTCTGATTCCCCAATTCTGATTCCCCGCCTTTGATTCCCTGCCTCTGATTCCCAACCTCTGATTCCCCACCTCTGATTCCCCAGCTCTGATTCCCCGCCTCTGATTCCCCGCGTCTGAATCCCTGCCTCTGATTCCCCGACTCTGATTCCCCATCTCTGATTCACCACCTCTGATCCCCCGCCTCTGATTCCCCATGTCTGATTCACCGCCTCTGTTTCCCCACCTCTGATTCCCCGCCTCTGATTCCCCATATCTGATTCCCCGCCTCTGATTCCCTGACTCTGTTTCCCCGCCTCTGATTCCCCGCCTCTGATTCCCCATATCTCATTCCCCGCCTCTGATTCCCCGCATCTGATTCCCTGCCTCTGAATCCCCACCTCTGATTCCCTGCCTCTGATTCCCAACCTCTGATTCCCCTCCTCTGATTCCCCATATCTGATTCCCCGCCTCCGTTTCCCTGCCTCTGATTGCCCGCCTCTGTTTCCCCATATCTGATTCCCCGCCTCTGATTCCCCAACTCTGATTCCCCGCCTCTGATTCCCCAGCTCTGATTCCCCGCCTCTGATTCCCCGCCTCTGATTCCCAGCCTCTGATTCCCCATGTCTGATTTCCTGCCTCTGATTCCCCGCCTCTGATTCGCCATCTCTGATTCATCCCCTCTGATTCCCCACCTCTGATTCCCCATATCTTATTCCCCACCTATGTTTCCCCGCCTCTGATTCCCCGCCTCTGATTCCCCATCTCTTATTCCCAGACTCTGATTCCCCACCTCTGATTCCCTATCTCTGATTCTGCACATCCGATTCCCTGCCTCTGATTCCCCGCCTCTGATTCCCCACCTCTGATTCCCCACCTCTGATTCCCCATATCTGATTCCCCGCCTCTGTTTCTCCGCCTCTGATTCCCTGCCTCTGTTTCCTCATATCTGATTCCCCGCCTCTGATTCCCCAACACTGATTCCCCGCCTCTGATTCCCCAGCTCTGATTCACCACCTCTGATTCCCCACGTCTGATTCCCCGCTTCTGATTCCCGGCCTCTTATTCCCCACCTCTGATTCCCGGCCTCTGATTCCCGGCCTCTGATTCCCGACCTCTCATTCCCGGCCTCTGATTCCCGGCCTCTGATACCCCGGCTCTGATTCCCCGCCTCTGATTCCCTGCCTCTGATTCCCCATCTCTGATTCCGCTCATCTGATTCCCTGCCTCTGATTCCCCGCCTCTGATTCCCTGCCTCTGATTCCCTGCCTCTGATTCCCAACCTCTGATTCCCCACCTCTGATTCCCCATATCTGATTCCCCGCCTCTGTTTCCCCGCCTCTGATTCTCCGCCTCTGTTTCCCCATATCTGATTCCCCGCCTCTGATTCCCCAACTCTGATTCCCCACCTCTGATCCCCAGCTCTGATTCCCCGCCTCTGATTCCCCGTGTTTGTTTCCCTGCCTCTGATTCCCTGCCTCTGATTCCCAACCTCTGATTCCCCACCTCTGATTCCCCATATCTGATTCCCCGCCTCTGTTTCCCCGCCTCTGATTCCCCGCCTCTGTTTCCCCATATCTGATTCCCCGCCTTTGATTCGCCACCTCTGATTCCCCATATGTGATTCCCCGCCTCTGTTTCCCCGCATCTGATTCCCCGCCTCTGATTCCCCATATCTCATTCCCCGCCTCTGATTCCCCATATCTGATTCCCGGACTCTGATTCCCCACCTCTGATTCCCGGCCTCTTTTTCCCGGCATCTGATTCCCGGCATCTGATTCCCGGCCTCTGATTCCCGGCCTCTGATTCCCAGCTTCTGATTCTGATTCCCTGCCTCTGATTCCCCATCTCTGATTCCGCACATCTGATTCCCTGCCTCTGATTCCCCACTTCTGATTCCCCATATCTGATTCCCCGCCTCTGTTTCCCCGCCTCTGATTCCCCGCCTCTGTTTCCCCATATCTAATTCCCCGCCTCTGATTCCCCAACTCTGATTCCCCGCACTGATTCCCCAGCTCTGAATCCCCGCCTCAGATTCCCCGCATCTGATTCCCTGCCTCTGAATCCCCACCTCTGATTCCCTGCCTCTGATTCCCAACCTCTGATTCCCCTCCTCTGATTCCCCATATCTGATTCCCCGCCTCCGTTTCCCTGCCTCTGATTCCCCGCCTCTGTTTCCCCATATCTGATTCCCCGCCTCTGATTCCCCAACTCTGATTCCCCGCCTCTGATTCCCCAGCTCTGATTCCCCGCCTCTGATTCCCCGCGTCTGATTCCCAGCCTCTGATTCCCCATGTCTTATTTCCCACCTCTGATTCCCCGCCTCTGATTCGCCATCTCTGATTCATCGCCTCTGATTCCCCACCTCTGATTCCCCATATCTGATTCCCCACCTATGTTTCCCCGCCTCCGATGCCCCGCCTCTGATTCCATGCCTCTGATTCCCAACCTCTGATTCCCCAACCTCTGATTCCCCATATCAGATTCCCCGCCTCTGTTTCCCTGCCTCTGATTCCCTGCCTCTGTTTCCTCATATCTGATTCCCCGCCTCTGATTCCCCAACACTGATTCCCCGCCTCTGATTCCCCAGCTCTGATTCACCACCTCTGATTCCCCGCGTCTGATTCCCCGCCTCTGATTCCCCATCTCTGATTCCCTATCTCTGATTCCCCGCCTCTGTTTCCGCATATCTGATTCCCGGCCACTCATTCCCCAGCTCTGATTCCCCGCCTCTGATTCCCCATATCTGATTCCCCGCCGCTGATTCCCCAACTCTGATAGCCCGCCTCTGATTCCCCAGCTCTGATTCCCCGCCTCTTATTCCCCGCGTCTGAATCCCTGCCTCTGATTCCCCGCCTCTGATTCGCCATCTCTGATTCATCCCCTCTGATTCCCCACCTCTGATTCCCCATATCTTATTCCCCACCTATGTTTCCCCGCCTCTGATTCCCCGCCTCTGATTCCCCATCTCTGATTCCCAGACTCTGATTCCCCACCTCTGATTCCCTATCTCTGATTCTGCACATCCGATTCCCTGCCTCTGATTCCCCGCCTCTGATTCCCCACCTCTGATTCCCCACCTCTGATTCCCCATATCTGATTCCCCGCCTCTGTTTCTCCGCCTCTGATTCCCTGCCTCTGTTTCCTCATATCTGATTCCCCGCCTCTGATTCCCCAACACTGATTCCCCGCCTCTGATTCCCCAGCTCTGATTCACCACCTCTGATTCCCCACGTCTGATTCCCCGCTTCTGATTCCCGGCCTCTTATTCCCCACCTCTGATTCCCGGCCTCTGATTCCCGGCCTCTGATTCCCGACCTCTCATTCCCGGCCTCTGATTCCCGGCCTCTGATACCCCGGCTCTGATTCCCCGCCTCTGATTCCCTGCCTCTGATTCCCCATCTCTGATTCCGCTCATCTGATTCCCTGCCTCTGATTCCCCGCCTCTGATTCCCTGCCTCTGATTCCCTGCCTCTGATTCCCAACCTCTGATTCACCACCTCTGATTCCCCGCGTCTGATTCCCCGCCTCTGATTCCCCATCTCTGATTCCCTATCTCTGATTCCCCAATTCTGATTCCCCGCCTTTGATTCCCTGCCGCTGATTCCCAACCTCTGATTCCCCACCTCTGATTCCCCATATCTGATTCCCCGCCTCTGTTTCCCCGCCTCTTATTCCCCGCCTCTGTTTCCGCATATCTGATTCCCGGCCACTCATTCCCCAGCTCTGATTCCCTACCTCTGATTCCCCATATCTTATTCCCCACCTATGTTTCCCCGCCTCTGATTCCCCGCCTCTGATTCCCCATCTCTGATTCCCGGACTCTGATTCCCCACCTCTGATTCCCTATCTCTGATTCCGCACATCCGAATCCCTGCCTCTGATTCCCCGCCTCTGATGCCCCGCCTCTTATTCCCAACCTCTGATTCCCCTCCTCTGATTCCCCATGTCTGATTCCCCGCCTCCGTTTCCCTGCCTCTGATTCCCCGCCTCTGTTTCCCCATATCTGATTCCCCGCCTCTGATTCCCCAACTCTGATTCCCCGCCTCTGATTCCCCAGCTCTGATTCCCCGCCTCTGATTCCCCGCGTCTGATTCCCAGCCTCTGATTCCCCATGTCTTATTCCCCGCCTCTGATTCCCCGCCTCTGATTCGCCATCTCTGATTCATCGCCTCTGATTCCCCACCTCTGATTCCCCATATCTGATTCCCACCTATGTTTCCCCGCCTCTGATGCCCCGCCTCTGATTCCATGCCTCTGATTCCCAACCTCTGATTCCCCACCTCTGATTCCCCATATCTGATTCCCCGCCTCTGTTCCCCCACCTCTGATTCCCTGCCTCTGTTTCCTCATATCTGATTCCCCGCCTCTGATTCCCCAACACTGATTCCCCTCCTCTGATACCCCAGCTCTGATTCACCACCTCTGATTCCCCGCGTCTGATTCCCCGCCTCTGATTCCCCATCTCTGATTCCCTATCTCTGATTCCCCAATTCTGATTCCCCGCCTTTGATTCCCTGCCTCTGATTCCCAACCTCTGATTCCCCACCTCTGATTCCCCAGCTCTGATTCCCCGCCTCTGATTCCCCGCGTCTGAATCCCTGCCTCTGATTCCCCGACTCTGATTCCCCATCTCTGATTCACCACCTCTGATCCCCCGCCTCTGATTCCCCATGTCTGATTCACCGCCTCTGTTTCCCCACCTCTGATTCCCCGCCTCTGATTCCCCATATCTGATTCCCCGCCTCTGATTCCCTGACTCTGTTTCCCCGCCTCTGATTCCCCGCCTCTGATTCCCCATATCTCATTCCCCGCCTCTGATTCCCCGCATCTGATTCCCTGCCTCTGAATCCCCGCATCTGATTCCCTGCCTCTGAATCCCCACCTCTGATTCCCCGCCTCTGATTCCCCATATCTCATTCCCCACCTATGTTTCCCCGCCTCTGATTCCCCGCCTCTGATTCCCCATCTCTGATTCCCAGACTCTGATTCCCCACCTCTGATTCCCTATCTCTGATTCTGCACATCCGATTCCCTGCCTCTGATTCCCCGCCTCTGATTCCCCACCTCTGATTCCCCACCTCTGATTCCCCATATCTGATTCCCCGCCTCTGTTTCTCCGCCTCTGATTCCCTGCCTCTGTTTCCTCATATCTGATTCCCCGCCTCTGATTCCCCAACACTGATTCCCCGCCTCTGATTCCCCAGCTCTGATTCACCACCTCTGATTCCCCACGTCTGATTCCCCGCTTCTGATTCCCGGCCTCTTATTCCCCACCTCTGATTCCCGGCCTCTGATTCCCGGCCTCTGATTCCCGACCTCTCATTCCCGGCCTCTGATTCCCGGCCTCTGATACCCCGGCTCTGATTCCCCGCCTCTGATTCCCTGCCTCTGATTCCCGATCTCTGATTCCGCTCATCTGATTCCCTGCCTCTGATTCCCCGCCTCTGATTCCCTGCCTCTGATTCCCTGCCTCTGATTCCCAACCTCTGATTCACCACCTCTGATTCCCCGCGTCTGATTCCCCGCCTCTGATTCCCCATCTCTGATTCCCTATCTCTGATTCCCCAATTCTGATTCCCCGCCTTTGATTCCCTGCCGCTGATTCCCAACCTCTGATTCCCCACCTCTGATTCCCCATATCTGATTCCCCGCCTCTGTTTCCCCGCCTCTTATTCCCCGCCTCTGTTTCCGCATATCTGATTCCCGGCCACTCATTCCCCAGCTCTGATTCCCCACCTCTGATTCCCCATATCTTATTCCCCACCTATGTTTCCCCGCCTCTGATTCCCCGCCTCTGATTCCCCATCTCTGATTCCCGGACTCTGATTCCCCACCTCTGATTCCCTATCTCTGATTCCGCACATCCGATTCCCTGCCTCTGATTCCCCGCCTCTGATGCCCCGCCTCTTATTCCCAACCTCTGATTCCCCTCCTCTGATTCCCCATGTCTGATTCCCCGCCTCCGTTTCCCTGCCTCTGATTCCCCGCCTCTGTTTCCCCATATCTGATTCCCCGCCTCTGATTCCCCAACTCTGATTCCCCGCCTCTGATTCCCCAGCTCTGATTCCCCGCCTCTGATTCCCCGCGTCTGATTCCCAGCCTCTGATTCCCCATGTCTTATTCCCCGCCTCTGATTCCCCGCCTCTGATTCGCCATCTCTGATTCATCGCCTCTGATTCCCCACCTCTGATTCCCCATATCTGATTCCCACCTATGTTTCCCCGCCTCTGATGCCCCGCCTCTGATTCCATGCCTCTGATTCCCAACCTCTGATTCCCCACCTCTGATTCCCCATATCTGATTCCCCGCCTCTGTTTCCCCGCCTCTGATTCCCTGCCTCTGTTTCCTCATATCTGATTCCCCGCCTCTGATTCCCCAACACTGATTCCCCTCCTCTGATACCCCAGCTCTGATTCACCACCTCTGATTCCCCGCGTCTGATTCCCCGCCTCTGATTCCCCATCTCTGATTCCCTATCTCTGATTCCCCAATTCTGATTCCCCGCCTTTGATTCCCTGCCTCTGATTCCCAACCTCTGATTCCCCACCTCTGATTCCCCAGCTCTGATTCCCCGCCTCTGATTCCCCGCGTCTGAATCCCTGCCTCTGATTCCCCGACTCTGATTCCCCATCTCTGATTCACCACCTCTGATCCCCCGCCTCTGATTCCCCATGTCTGATTCACCGCCTCTGTTTCCCCACCTCTGATTCCCCGCCTCTGATTCCCCATATCTGATTCCCCGCCTCTGATTCCCTGACTCTGTTTCCCCGCCTCTGATTCCCCGCCTCTGATTCCCCATATCTCATTCCCCGCCTCTGATTCCCCGCATCTGATTCCCTGCCTCTGAATCCCCACCTCTGATTCCCTGCCTCTGATTCCCAACCTCTGATTCCCCTCCTCTGATTCCCCATATCTGATTCCCCGCCTCCGTTTCCCTGCCTCTGATTGCCCGCCTCTGTTTCCCCATATCTGATTCCCCGCCTCTGATTCCCCAACTCTGATTCCCCGCCTCTGATTCCCCAGCTCTGATTCCCCGCCTCTGATTCCCCGCCTCTGATTCCCAGCCTCTGATTCCCCATGTCTGATTTCCTGCCTCTGATTCCCCGCCTCTGATTCGCCATCTCTGATTCATCCCCTCTGATTCCCCACCTCTGATTCCCCATATCTTATTCCCCACCTATGTTTCCCCGCCTCTGATTCCCCGCCTCTGATTCCCCATCTCTTATTCCCAGACTCTGATTCCCCACCTCTGATTCCCTATCTCTGATTCTGCACATCCGATTCCCTGCCTCTGATTCCCCGCCTCTGATTCCCCACCTCTGATTCCCCACCTCTGATTCCCCATATCTGATTCCCCGCCTCTGTTTCTCCGCCTCTGATTCCCTGCCTCTGTTTCCTCATATCTGATTCCCCGCCTCTGATTCCCCAACACTGATTCCCCGCCTCTGATTCCCCAGCTCTGATTCACCACCTCTGATTCCCCACGTCTGATTCCCCGCTTCTGATTCCCGGCCTCTTATTCCCCACCTCTGATTCCCGGCCTCTGATTCCCGGCCTCTGATTCCCGACCTCTCATTCCCGGCCTCTGATTCCCGGCCTCTGATACCCCGGCTCTGATTCCCCGCCTCTGATTCCCTGCCTCTGATTCCCCATCTCTGATTCCGCTCATCTGATTCCCTGCCTCTGATTCCCCGCCTCTGATTCCCTGCCTCTGATTCCCTGCCTCTGATTCCCAACCTCTGATTCCCCACCTCTGATTCCCCATATCTGATTCCCCGCCTCTGTTTCCCCGCCTCTGATTCTCCGCCTCTGTTTCCCCATATCTGATTCCCCGCCTCTGATTCCCCAACTCTGATTCCCCACCTCTGATCCCCAGCTCTGATTCCCCGCCTCTGATTCCCCGTGTTTGTTTCCCTGCCTCTGATTCCCTGCCTCTGATTCCCAACCTCTGATTCCCCACCTCTGATTCCCCATATCTGATTCCCCGCCTCTGTTTCCCCGCCTCTGATTCCCCGCCTCTGTTTCCCCATATCTGATTCCCCGCCTTTGATTCGCCACCTCTGATTCCCCATATGTGATTCCCCGCCTCTGTTTCCCCGCATCTGATTCCCCGCCTCTGATTCCCCATATCTCATTCCCCGCCTCTGATTCCCCATATCTGATTCCCGGACTCTGATTCCCCACCTCTGATTCCCGGCCTCTTTTTCCCGGCATCTGATTCCCGGCATCTGATTCCCGGCCTCTGATTCCCGGCCTCTGATTCCCAGCTTCTGATTCTGATTCCCTGCCTCTGATTCCCCATCTCTGATTCCGCACATCTGATTCCCTGCCTCTGATTCCCCACTTCTGATTCCCCATATCTGATTCCCCGCCTCTGTTTCCCCGCCTCTGATTCCCCGCCTCTGTTTCCCCATATCTAATTCCCCGCCTCTGATTCCCCAACTCTGATTCCCCGCACTGATTCCCCAGCTCTGAATCCCCGCCTCAGATTCCCCGCATCTGATTCCCTGCCTCTGAATCCCCACCTCTGATTCCCTGCCTCTGATTCCCAACCTCTGATTCCCCTCCTCTGATTCCCCATATCTGATTCCCCGCCTCCGTTTCCCTGCCTCTGATTCCCCGCCTCTGTTTCCCCATATCTGATTCCCCGCCTCTGATTCCCCAACTCTGATTCCCCGCCTCTGATTCCCCAGCTCTGATTCCCCGCCTCTGATTCCCCGCGTCTGATTCCCAGCCTCTGATTCCCCATGTCTTATTTCCCACCTCTGATTCCCCGCCTCTGATTCGCCATCTCTGATTCATCGCCTCTGATTCCCCACCTCTGATTCCCCATATCTGATTCCCCACCTATGTTTCCCCGCCTCCGATGCCCCGCCTCTGATTCCATGCCTCTGATTCCCAACCTCTGATTCCCCAACCTCTGATTCCCCATATCAGATTCCCCGCCTCTGTTTCCCTGCCTCTGATTCCCTGCCTCTGTTTCCTCATATCTGATTCCCCGCCTCTGATTCCCCAACACTGATTCCCCGCCTCTGATTCCCCAGCTCTGATTCACCACCTCTGATTCCCCGCGTCTGATTCCCCGCCTCTGATTCCCCATCTCTGATTCCCTATCTCTGATTCCCCGCCTCTGTTTCCGCATATCTGATTCCCGGCCACTCATTCCCCAGCTCTGATTCCCCGCCTCTGATTCCCCATATCTGATTCCCCGCCGCTGATTCCCCAACTCTGATAGCCCGCCTCTGATTCCCCAGCTCTGATTCCCCGCCTCTTATTCCCCGCGTCTGAATCCCTGCCTCTGATTCCCCGCCTCTGATTCCCCATCTCAGATTCACCACCTCTGATCCCCCGCGTCTCATTCCCCATGTCTGATTCACCGCCTCTGTTTCCCCATCTCTGATTCCCCGCCTCTGATTCCCCATATCTGATTCCCCGCCTCTGATTCGCCAACTCTGATTCCCCGCCTGTGATTCGCCAGCTATGATTCCCCGCCTCTGATTCCGCACCTCTGATTCACTGCCTGTGATTCCCTGCCTCTTATTCCCCGCCTCTGATTCCCCGCATCTGATTCCCTGCCTCTGAATCCCCACCTCTGATTCCCTGCCTCTGATTCCCAACCTCTTATTCCCCTCCTCTGATTCCCCATATCTGATTCCCCGCCTCCATTTCCCTGCCTCTAATTCCCCGCCTCTGTTACCCCATATCTGATTCCCCGCCTCTGATTCCCCAACTCTGATTCTGCACATCTGATTCCCTGCCTCTTATTCCCCACCTCTAATTCCCGGCCTCTGATTCCCGTCCTCTGATTCCCCACCTCTGATTCTCCATATCTGATTCCCCGCCTCTGTTTCCCCGCCTCTGATTCCCCGCCTCTGTTTCCCCATATCTGATTCCCCGCCTCTGATTCCCCAACTCTGATTCCCCGTGTTTGATTACCTGCCTCTGATTCCCCGCCTCTGCTTCCCCTTCTCTGATTCACCGCCTTTGTTTCCCCACCTCTGATTCCCCATATCTGATTCCCTGCCTGTGATTCCCTGCCTCTTATTCCCCGCCTCTGTTTCCCCATATCTGATTCCCTGCCTCTGAATCCCCACCTCTGATTCCCTGCCTCTGATTCCCAACCTCTGATTCCCCTCCTCTGATTCCCCATATCTGATTCCCCGCCTCCGTTTCCCTGCCTCTGATTGCCCGCCTCTGATTCCCCATATCTGATTCCCCGCCTCTGATTCCCCAACTCTGATTCCCCGCCTCTGATTCCCAGCTCTGATTCCCCGCCTCTGATTCCCCGCGTCTGATTCCCAGCCTCTGATTCCCCATGTCCGAATTCCTGCCTCTGATTCCCCGCCTCTGATTCGCCATCTCTGATTCATCGCCTCTGATTCCCCACCTCCGATTCCCCATATCTTATTCCCCACCTATGTTTCCCCGCCTCTGATTCACCGCCTCTGATTCCCCATCTCTGATTCCCGGACTGTGATTCCCCACCTCTGATTCCCTATCTCTGATTCCGCACATCCGATTCCCTGCCTCTGATTCCCCGCCTCTGATGCCCCGCCTCTGATTGCATGCCTCTGATTCCCAACCTCTGATTCCCCACCTCTGATTCCCCATATCTGATTACCCGCCTCTGTTTCCCCGCCTCTGATTCCCTGCCTCTGTTTCCTCATATCTGATTCCCCGCCTCTGATTCCCAAACACTGATTCCCCGCCTCTGATTCCCCAGCTCTGATTCACCACCTCTGATTCCCCGCATCTGATTCCCCACCTCTGATTCCCGGCCTCTTATTCCCCACGTCTGATTCCCGGCCTCTGATTCCCGGCCTCTGATTCCCGACCACACATTCCCGGCCTCTGATTCCCTGCCTCTGATTCCCATTTCTCTGATTCTGCACATCTGATTCCCTGCCTCTTATTCCCCACCTCTGATTCCCGGCCTCTGATTCCCGGCCTCTGATTCCCGGCCTCTCATTCCCGGCCTCTCATTCCCGGCCTCTGATTCCCGGCCTCTGATTCCCCGCCTCTGATTCCCCGCCTCTGATTCCCTGCCTCTGATTCCCCATCTCTGATTCCGCCCATCTGATTCCCTGCCTCTGATTCCCCGCCTCTGATTCCCTGCCTCTGATTTCGTGCCTCTGATTCCCAACCTCTGATTCCCCACCTCTGATTCCCCATATCTGATTCCCCGCCTCTGTTTCCCCGCCTCTGATTCCCCGCCTCTGTTTCCCCATATCTGATTCCCCGCCTCTGATTCCCCAACTCTGATTCCCCACCTCTCATTCCCCAGCTCTGATTCCCCTCCTCTGATTCCCCGTGTTTGATTCCCAGCCTCTGATTCCCTGCCTCTGATTCCCAACCTCTGATTCCCCACCTCTGATTCCCCATATCTGATTCCCCGCCTCTGTTTCCCCGCCTCTGATTCCCCGCCTCTGTTTCCCCATATCGGATTCCCCGACTTTGATTCGCCACCTCTGATTCCCCATATGTGATTCCCCGCTTCTGTTTCCCCGCCTCTGATTCCCCGCCTCTGATTCCCCATATCTCATTCCCCGCCTCTGATTCCCCATATCTGATTCCCGGACTCTGATTCCCCACCTCTGATTCCCGGCCTCTTATTCCCGGCATCTGATTCCCGGCCTCTGATTCCCGGCCTCTGATTCCCCGCTTCTGATTCTGATTCCCTGCCCCTGATTCCCCATCTCTGATTCCGCACATCTGATTCCCTGCCTCTGAATCCCCACCTCTGATTCCCCATATCTGATTCCCCGCCTCTGTTTCCCCGCCTCTGATTCCCCGCCTCTGTTTCCCCATATCTAATTCCCCGCCTCTGATTCCCCTCCTCTGATACCCCAGCTCTGATTCACCACCTCTGATTCCCCGCGTCTGAATCCCCGCCTCTGATTCCCCATCTCTGATTCCCTATCTCTGATTCCCCAATTCTGATTCCCCGCCTTTGATTCCCTGCCTCTGATTCCCAACCTCTGATTCCCCACCTCTGATTCCCCAGCTCTGATTCCCCGCCTCTGATTCCCCGCGTCTGAATCCCTGCCTCTGATTCCCCGCCTCTGATTCGCCATCTCTGATTCATCGCCTCTGATTCCCCACCTCTGATTCCCCATATCTTATTCCCCACCTATGTTTCCCCGCCTCTGATTCCCCGCCTCTGATTCCCCATCTCTGATTCCCGGACTCTGATTCCCCACCTCTGATTCCCTATCTCTGATTCCGCACATCCGATTCCCTGCCTCTGATTCCCCGCCTCTGATGCCCCGCCTCTGATTCCCAACCTCTGATTCCCCTCCTCTGATTCCCCATATCTGATTCTCCGCCTCCGTTTCCCTGCCTCTGATTCCCCGCCTCTGTTTCCCCATATCTGATTCCCCACCTCTGATTCCCCAACTCTGATTCCCCGCCTCTGATTCCCCAGCTCTGATTCCCCGCCTCTGATTCCCCGCGTCTGATTCCCCATGTCTTATTCCCCGCCTCTGATTCCCCGCCTCTGATTCGCCATCTCTGATTCATCGCCTCTGATTCCCCACCTCTGATTCCCCATATCTGATTCCCACCTATGTTTCCCCGCCTCTGATGCCCCGCCTCTGATTCCATGCCTCTGATTCCCAACCTCTGATTCCCCACCTCTGATTCCCCATATCTGATTCCCCGCCTCTGTTTCCCCGCCTCTGATTCCCTGCCTCTGTTTCCTCATATCTGATTCCCCGCCTCTGATTCCCCAACACTGATTCCCCTCCTCTGATACCCCAGCTCTGATTCACCACCTCTGATTCCCCGCGTCTGATTCCCCGCCTCTGATTCCCCATCTCTGATTCCCTATCTCTGATTCCCCAATTCTGATTCCCCGCCTTTGATTCCCTGCCTCTGATTCCCAACCTCTGATTCCCCACCTCTGATACACCAGCTCTGATTCACCACCTCTGATTCCCCGCGTCTGATTCCCCGCCTCTGATTCCCCATCTCTGATTCCCTATCTCTGATTCCCCAATTCTGATTCCCCGCCTTTGATTCCCTGCCTCTGATTCCCAACCTCTGATTCCCCACCTCTGATTCCCCAGCTCTGATTCCCCGCCTCTGATTCCCCGCGTCTGAATCCCTGCCTCTGATTCCCCGCCTCTGATTCGCCATCTCTGATTCATCGCCTCTGATTCCCCACCTCTGATTCCCCATATCTTATTCCCCACCTATGTTTCCCCGCCTCTGATTCCCCGCCTCTGATTCCCCATCTCTGATTCCCGGACTCTGATTCCCCACCTCTGATTCCCTATCTCTGATTCCGCACATCCGATTCCCTGCCTCTGATTCCCCGCCTCTGATGCCCCGCCTCTGATTCCCAACCTCTGATTCACCTCCTCTGATTCCCCATATCTGATTCCCCGCCTCCGTTTCCCTACCTCTGATTCCCCGCCTCTGTTTCCCCATATCTGATTCCCCACCTCTGATTCCCCAACTCTGATTCCCCGCCTCTGATTCCCCAGCTCTGATTCCCCGCCTCTGCTTCCCCGCGTCTGATTCCCAGCCTCTGATTCCCCATGTCTTATTCCCCGCCTCTGATTCCCCGCCTCTGATTCGCCATCTCTGATTCATCGCCTCTGATTCCCCACCTCTGATTCCCCATATCTGATTCCCACCTATGTTTCCCCGCCTCTGATGCCCCGCCTCTGATTCCATGCCTCTGATTCCCAACCTCTGATTCCCCACCTCTGATTCCCCATATCTGATTCCCCGCCTCTGTTTCCCCGCCTCTGATTCCCTGCCTCTGTTTCCTCATATCTGATTCCCCGCCTCTGATTCCCCAACACTGATTCCCCTCCTCTGATACCCCAGCTCTGATTCACCACCTCTGATTCCCCGCGTCTGATTCCCCGCCTCTGATTCCCCATCTCTGATTCCCTATCTCTGATTCCCCAATTCTGATTCCCCGCCTTTGATTCCCTGCCTCTGATTCCCAACCTCTGATTCCCCACCTCTGATTCCCCAGCTCTGATTCCCCGCCTCTGATTCCCCGCGTCTGAATCCCTGCCTCTGATTCCCCGCCTCTGATTCCCCATCTCTGATTCACCACCTCTGATCCCCCGCCTCTGATTCCCCATGTCTGATTCACCGCCTCTGTTTCACCACCTCTGATTCCCCGCCTCTGATTCCCCATATCTGATTCCCCGCCTCTGATTCCCTGACTCTGTTTCCCCGCCTCTGATTCCCCGCCTCTGATTCCCCATATCTCATTCCCCGCCTCTGATTCCCCGCATCTGATTCCCTGCCTCTGAATCCCCACCTCTGATTCCCTGCCTCTGATTCCCAACCTCTGATTCCCCTCCTCTGATTCCCCATATCTGATTCCCCGCCTCCGTTTCCCTGCCTCTGATTGCCCGCCTCTGTTTCCCCATATCTGATTCCCCGCCTCTGATTCCCCAACTCTGATTCCCCGCCTCTGATTCCCCAGCTCTGATTCCCCGCCTCTGATTCCCCGCGTCTGATTCCCAGCCTCTGATTCCCCATGTCTGATTTCCTGCCTCTGATTCCCCGCCTCTGATTCGCCATCTCTGATTCATCCCCTCTGATTCCCCACCTCTGATTCCCCATATCTTATTCCCCACCTATGTTTCCCCGCCTCTGATTCCCCGCCTCTGATTCCCCATCTCTGATTCCCAGACTCTGATTCCCCACCTCTGATTCCCTATCTCTGATTCTGCACATCCGATTCCCTGCCTCTGATTCCCCGCCTCTGATTCCCCACCTCTGATTCCCCACCTCTGATTCCCCATATCTGATTCCCCGCCTCTGTTTCCCCGCCTCTGATTCCCTGCCTCTGTTTCCTCATATCTGATTCCCCGCCTCTGATTCCCCAACACTGATTCCCCGCCTCTGATTCCCCAGCTCTGATTCACCACCTCTGATTCCCCACGTCTGATTCCCCGCTTCTGATTCCCGGCCTCTTATTCCGCACCTCTGATTCCCGGCCTCTGATTCCCGGCCTCTGATTCCCGACCTCTCATTCCCGGCCTCTGATTCCCGGCCTCTGATACCCCGGCTCTGATTCCCCGCCTCTGATTCCCTGCCTCTGATTCCCCATCTCTGATTTCCCATATCTGATTCCCCGCCTCTGTTTCCCCACCTCTGATTCGCTGCCTCTGATACCCCGCCTCTGATTCCCCATCTCTAATTCTTCACATCTGATTCCCCATCTCTGCTTCCCCATCTCTGATTCACTGCCTCTGATTCGCCACCTCTGATTCCCCATATCTGATTCCCCGCCTCTGTTTCCCCGCCTCTGATTCTCCGCCTCTGTTTCCCAATATCTGATTCCCCGCCTCTGATTCCCCAACTCTGATTCCCCACCTCTGATCCCCAGCTCTGATTCCCCGCCTCTGATTCCCCGTGTTTGATTCCCTGCCTCTGATTCCCTGCCTCTGATTCCCAACCTCTTATTCCCCACCTCTGATTCCCCATATCTGATTCCCCGCCTCTGTTTCCCCGCCTCTGATTCCCCGCCTCTGTTTCCCCATATCTGATTCCCCGCCTTTGATTCGCCACCTCTGATTCCCCATATGTGATTCCCCGCCTCTGTTTCCCCGCCTCTGATTCCCCATATCTCATTCCCCGCCTCTGATTCCCCATATCTGATTCCCGGACTGTGATTCCCCACCTCTGATTCTCGGCCTCTTTTTCCCGGCATCTGATTCCCGTCATCTGATTCCCGGCCTCTGATTCCCGGCTTCTGATTCCCAGCTTCTGATTCTGATTCCCTGCCTCTGATTCCCCATCTCTGATTCCGCACATCTGATTCCCTGCCTCTGATTCCCCACTTCTGATTCCCCATATCTGATTCCCCGCCTCTGTTTCCCCGCCTCTGATTCCCCGCCTCTGTTTCCCCATATCTAATTCCCCGCCTCTGATTCCCCAACTCTGATTCCCCGCACTGATTCCCCAGCTCTGAATCCCCGCCTCAGATTCCCCGCATCTGATTCCCTGCCTCTGAATCCCCACCTCTTATTCCCTGCCTCTGATTCCCAACCTCTGATTCCCCTCCTCTGATTCCCCATATCTGATTCCCCGCCTCCGTTTCCCTGCCTCTGATTCCCCGCCTCTGTTTCCCCATATCTGATTCCCCGCCTCTGATTCCCCAACTCTGATTCCCCGCCTTTGATTCCCCAGCTCTGATTCCCCGCCTCTGATTCCCCGCGTCTGATTCCCAGCCTCTGATTCCCCATGTCTTATTTCCCGCCTCTGATTCCCCGCCTCTGATTCGCCATCTCTGATTCATCGCCTCTGATTCCCCACCTCTGATTCCCCATATCTGATTCCCCACCTATGTTTCCCCGCCTCTGATGCCCCGCCTCTGATTCCATGCCTCTGATTCCCAACCTCTGATTCCCCAACCTTTGATTCCTCATATCTGATTCCCCGCCTCTGATTCCCAAACACTGATTCCCCGCCTCTGATTCCCCAGCTCTGATTCACCACCTCTGATTCCCCGCGTCTGATTCCCCGCCTCTGATTCCCCATCTCTGATTCCCTATCTCTGATTCCCCAATTCTGATTCCCCGCCTTTGATTCCCTGCCTCTGATTCCCAACCTCTGATTCCCCACCTCTGATTCCCCATATCTGATTCCCCGCCTCTGTTTCCCCGCCTCTTATTCCCCGCCTCTGTTTCCCCATATCTGATTCCCGGCCACTCATTCCCCAGCTCTGATTCCCCGCCTCTGATTCAACATATCTGATTCCCCGCCGCTGATTCCCCAACTCTGATAGCCCGCCTCTGATTCCCCAGCTCTGATTCCCCGCCTCTTATTCCCCGCGTCTGAATCCCTGCCTCTGATTCCCCGCCTCTGATTCCCCATCTCTGATTCACCACCTCTGATCCCCCGCCTCTCATTCCCCATGTCTGATTCACCGCCTCTGTTTCCCCATCTCTGATTCCCCGCCTCTGATTCCCCATATCTGATTCCCCGCCTCTGATTCGCCAACTCTGATTCCCCGCCTGTGATTCGCCAGCTATGATTCCCCGCCTCTGATTCCCCACGTCTGATTCACTGCCTGTGATTCCCTGCCTCTTATTCCCCGCCTCTGATTCCCCGCATCTGATTCCCTGCCTCTGAATCCCCACCTCTGATTCCCTGCCTCTGATTCCCAACCTCTGATTCCCCTCCTCTGATTCCCCATATCTGATTCCCCGCCTCCATTTCCCTGCCTCTGATTCCCCGCCTCTGTTACCCCATATCTGATTCCCCGCCTCTGATTCCCCAACTCTGATTCTGCACATCTGATTCCCTGCCTCTTATTCCCCACCTCTAATTCCCGGCCTCTGATTCCCGTCCTCTGATTCCCCACCTCTGATTCTCCATATCTGATTCCCCGCCTCTGTTTCCCCGCCTCTGATTCCCCGCCTCTGTTTCCCCATATCTGATTCCCCGCCTCTGATTCCCCAACTCTGATTCCCCGCCTCTGATTCCCCAGGTCTGATTCCCCACCTCTGATTCCACGTGTTTGATTACCTGCCTCTGATTCCCCGCCTCTGCTTCCCCATCTCTGATTCACCGCCTTTGATTCCCCACCTCTGATTCCCCATATCTGATTCCCTGCCTGTGATTCCCTGCCTCTTATTCCCCGCCTCTGTTTCCCCATATCTGATTCCCTGCCTCTGAATCCCCACCTCTGATTCCCTGCCTCTGATTCCCAACCTCTGATTCCCCTCCTCTGATTCCCCATATCTGATTCCCCGCCTCCGTTTCCCTGCCTCTGATTGCCCGCCTCTGATTCCCCATATCTGATTCCCCGCCTCTGATTCCCCAACTCTGATTCCCCGCCTCTGATTCCCAGCTCTGATTCCCCGCCTCTGATTCCCCGCGTCTGATTCCCAGCCTCTGATTCCCCATGTCCGAATTCCTGCCTCTGATTCCCCGCCTCTGATTCGCCATCTCTGATTCATCGCCTCTGATTCCCCACCTCTGATTCCCCATATCTTATTCCCCACCTATGTTTCCCCGCCTCTGATTCACCGCCTCTGATTCCCCATCTCTGATTCCCGGACTCTGATTCCCCACCTCTGATTCCCTATCTCTGATTCCGCACATCCGATTCCCTGCCTCTGATTCCCCGCCTCTGATGCCCCGCCTCTGATTGCATGCCTCTGATTCCCAACCTCTGATTCCCCACCTCTGATTCCCCATATCTGATTACCCGCCTCTGTTTCCCCGCCTCTGATTCCCTGCCTCTGTTTCCTCATATCTGATTCCCCGCCTCTGATTCCCAAACACTGATTCCCCGCCTCTGATTCCCCAGCTCTGATTCACCACCTCTGATTCCCCGCATCTGATTCCCCACCTCTGATTCCCGGCCTCTTATTCCCCACGTCTGATTCCCGGCCTCTGATTCCCGGCCTCTGATTCCCGACCACACATTCCCGGCCTCTGATTCCCTGCCTCTGATTCCCCATCTCTGATTCTGCACATCTGAGTCCCTGCCTCTTATTCCCCACCTCTGATTCCCGGCCTCTGATTCCCGGCCTCTGATTCCCGGCCTCTCATTCCCGGCCTCTCATTCCCGGCCTCTGATTCCCGGCCTCTGATTCCCCGCCTCTGATTCCCCGCCTCTGATTCCCTGCCTCTGATTCCCCATCTCTGATTCCGCCCATCTGATTCCCTGCCTCTGATTCCCCGCCTCTGATTCCCTGCCTCTGATTTCGTGCCTCTGATTCCCAACCTCTGATTCCCTGCCTGTGATTCCCTGCCTCTTATTCCCCGCCTCTGTTTCCCCATATCTGATTCCCTGCCTCTGAATCCCCACCTCTGATTCCCTGCCTCTGATTCCCAACCTCTGATTCCCCTCCTCTGATTCCCCATATCTGATTCCCCGCCTCCGTTTCCCTGCCTCTGATTGCCCGCCTCTGATTCCCCATATCTGATTCCCCGCCTCTGATTCCCCAACTCTGATTCCCCGCCTCTGATTCCCAGCTCTGATTCCCCGCCTCTGATTCCCCGCGTCTGATTCCCAGCCTCTGATTCCCCATGTCCGAATTCCTGCCTCTGATTCCCCGCCTCTGATTCGCCATCTCTGATTCATCGCCTCTGATTCCCCACCTCTGATTCCCCATATCTTATTCCCCACCTATGTTTCCCCGCCTCTGATTCACCGCCTCTGATTCCCCATCTCTGATTCCCGGACTCTGATTCCCCACCTCTGATTCCCTATCTCTGATTCCGCACATCCGATTCCCTGCCTCTGATTCCCCGCCTCTGATGCCCCGCCTCTGATTGCATGCCTCTGATTCCCAACCTCTGATTCCCCACCTCTGATTCCCCATATCTGATTACCCGCCTCTGTTTCCCCGCCTCTGATTCCCTGCCTCTGTTTCCTCATATCTGATTCCCCGCCTCTGATTCCCAAACACTGATTCCCCGCCTCTGATTCCCCAGCTCTGATTCACCACCTCTGATTCCCCGCATCTGATTCCCCACCTCTGATTCCCGGCCTCTTATTCCCCACGTCTGATTCCCGGCCTCTGATTCCCGGCCTCTGATTCCCGACCACACATTCCCGGCCTCTGATTCCCTGCCTCTGATTCCCCATCTCTGATTCTGCACATCTGATTCCCTGCCTCTTATTCCCCACCTCTGATTCCCGGCCTCTGATTCCCGGCCTCTGATTCCCGGCCTCTCATTCCCGGCCTCTCATTCCCGGCCTCTGATTCCCGGCCTCTGATTCCCCGCCTCTGATTCCCCGCCTCTGATTCCCTGCCTCTGATTCCCCATCTCTGATTCCGCCCATCTGATTCCCTGCCTCTGATTCCCCGCCTCTGATTCCCTGCCTCTGATTTCGTGCCTCTGATTCCCAACCTCTGATTCCCCACCTCTGATTCCCCATATCTGATTCCCCGCCTCTGTTTCCCCGCCTCTGATTCCCCGCCTCTGTTTCCCCATATCTGATTCCCCGCCTCTGATTCCCCAACTCTGATTCCCCACCTCTGATTCCCCAGCTCTGATTCCCCTCCTCTGATTCCCCGTGTTTGATTCCCAGCCTCTGATTCCCTGCCTCTGATTCCCAACCTCTGATTCCCCACCTTTGATTCCCCATATCTGATTCCCCGCCTCTGTTTCCCCGCCTCTGATTCCCTGCCTCTGTTTCCCAATATCTGATTCCCCGCCTTTGATTCGACACCTCTGATTCCCCATATGTGATTCCCCGCTTCTGTTCCCCGCCTCTGATTCCCCGCCTCTGATTCCCCATATCTCATTCCCCGCCTCTGATTCCCCATATCTGATTCCCGGACTCTGATTCCCCACCTCTGATATCCAGCCTCTTATTCCCGGCATCTGATTCCCGGCCTCTGATTCCCGGCCTCTGATTCCCCGCTTCTTATTCTGATTCCCTGCCCCTGATTCCCCATCTCTGATTCCGCACATCTGATTCCCTGCCTCTGATTCCCCACCTCTGATTCCCCATATCTGATTCCCCGCCTCTGTTTCCCCGCCTCTGATTCCCCGCCTCTGTTTCCCCATATCTAATTCCCCGCCTCTGATTCCCCAACTCTGATTCCCCACCTCTGATTCCCCATATCTGATTCCCCACCTATGTTTCCCCGCCTCTGATGCCCCGCCTCTGATTCCATGCCTCTGATTCCCAACCTCTGATTCACCACCTCTGATTCCCCGCGTCTGATTCCCCGCCTCTGATTCCCCATCTCTGATTCCCTATCTCTGATTCCCCAATTCTGATTCCCCGCCTTTGATTCCCTGCCTCTGATTCCCAACCTCTGATTCCCCACCTCTGATTCCCCATATCTGATTCCCCGCCTCTGTTTCCCCGCCTCTTATTCCCCGCCTCTGTTTCCCCATATCTGATTCCCGGCCACTCATTCCCCAGCTCTGATTCCCCGCCTCTGATTCCCCATATCTGATTCCCCGCCGCTGATTCCCCAACTCTGATAGCCCGCCTCTGATTCCCCAGCTCTGATTCCCCGCCTCTTATTCCCCGCGTCTGAATCCCTGCCTCTGATTCCCCGCCTCTGATTCCCCATCTCTGATTCACCACCTCTGATCCCCCGCCTCTCATTCCCCATGTCTGATTCACCGCCTCTGTTTCCCCATCTCTGATTCCCCGCCTCTGATTCCACATATCTGATTCCCCGCCTCTGATTCGCCAACTCTGATTCCCCGCCTGTGATTCGCCAGCTATGATTCCCCGCCTCTGATTCCCCACGTCTGATTCACTGCCTGTGATTCCCTGCCTCTTATTCCCCGCCTCTGATTCCCCGCATCTGATTCCCTGCCTCTGAATCCCCACCTCTGATTCCCTGCCTCTGATTCCCAACCTCTGATTCCCCTCCTCTGATTCCCCATATCTGATTCCCCGCCTCCATTTCCCTGCCTCTGATTCCCCGCCTCTGTTACCCCATATCTGATTCCCCGCCTCTGATTCCCCAACTCTGATTCTGCACATCTGATTCCCTGCCTCTTATTCCCCACCTCTAATTCCCGGCCTCTGATTCCCGTCCTCTGATTCCCCACCTCTGATTCTCCATATCTGATTCCCCGCCTCTGTTTCCCCGCCTCTGATTCCCCGCCTCTGTTTCCCCATATCTGATTCCCCGCCTCTGATTCCCCAACTCTGATTCCCTGCCTCTGATTCCCCAGGTCTGATTCCCCACCTCTGATTCCACGTGTTTGATTACCTGCCTCTGATTCCCCGCCTCTGCTTCCCCATCTCTGATTCACCGCCTTTGATTCCCCACCTCTGATTCCCCATATCTGATTCCCTGCCTGTGATTCCCTGCCTCTTATTCCCCGCCTCTGTTTCCCCATATCTGATTCCCTGCCTCTGAATCCCCACCTCTGATTCCCTGCCTCTGATTCCCAACCTCTGATTCCCCTCCTCTGATTCCCCATATCTGATTCCCCGCCTCCGTTTCCCTGCCTCTGATTGCCCGCCTCTGATTCCCCATATCTGATTCCCCGCCTCTGATTCCCCAACTCTGATTCCCCGCCTCTGATTCCCAGCTCTGATTCCCCGCCTCTGATTCCCCGCGTCTGATTCCCAGCCTCTGATTCCCCATGTCCGAATTCCTGCCTCTGATTCCCCGCCTCTGATTCGCCATCTCTGATTCATCGCCTCTGATTCCCCACCTCTGATTCCCCATATCTTATTCCCCACCTATGTTTCCCCGCCTCTGATTCACCGCCTCTGATTCCCCATCTCTGATTCCCGGACTCTGATTCCCCACCTCTGATTCCCTATCTCTGATTCCGCACATCCGATTCCCTGCCTCTGATTCCCCGCCTCTGATGCCCCGCCTCTGATTGCATGCCTCTGATTCCCAACCTCTGATTCCCCACCTCTGATTCCCCATATCTGATTACCCGCCTCTGTTTCCCCGCCTCTGATTCCCTGCCTCTGTTTCCTCATATCTGATTCCCCGCCTCTGATTCCCAAACACTGATTCCCCGCCTCTGATTCCCCAGCTCTGATTCACCACCTCTGATTCCCCGCATCTGATTCCCCACCTCTGATTCCCGGCCTCTTATTCCCCACGTCTGATTCCCGGCCTCTGATTCCCGGCCTCTGATTCCCGACCACACATTCCCGGCCTCTGATTCCCTGCCTCTGATTCCCCATCTCTGATTCTGCACATCTGATTCCCTGCCTCTTATTCCCCACCTCTGATTCCCGGCCTCTGATTCCCGGCCTCTGATTCCCGGCCTCTGATTCCCGGCCTCTCATTCCCGGCCTCTGATTCCCGGCCTCTGATTCCCCGCCTCTGATTCCCCGCCTCTGATTCCCTGCCTCTGATTCCCCATCTCTGATTCCGCCCATCTGATTCCCTGCCTCTGATTCCCCGCCTCTGATTCCCTGCCTCTGATTTCGTGCCTCTGATTCCCAACCTCTGATTCCCCACCTCTGATTCCCCATATCTGATTCCCCGCCTCTGTTTCCCCGCCTCTGATTCCCCGCCTCTGTTTCCCCATATCTGATTCCCCGCCTCTGATTCCCCAACTCTGATTCCCCACCTCTGATTCCCCAGCTCTGATTCCCCTCCTCTGATTCCCCGTGTTTGATTCCCAGCCTCTGATTCCCTGCCTCTGATTCCCAACCTCTGATTCCCCACCTCTGATTCCCCATATCTGATTCCCCGCCTCTGTTTCCCCGCCTCTGATTCCCTGCCTCTGTTTCCCAATATCTGATTCCCCGCCTTTGATTCGACACCTCTGATTCCCCATATGTGATTCCCCGCTTCTGTTCCCCGCCTCTGATTCCCCGCCTCTGATTCCCCATATCTCATTCCCCGCCTCTGATTCCCCATATCTGATTCCCGGACTCTGATTCCCCACCTCTGATATCCAGCCTCTTATTCCCGGCATCTGATTCCCGGCCTCTGATTCCCGGCCTCTGATTCCCCGCTTCTTATTCTGATTCCCTGCCCCTGATTCCCCATCTCTGATTCCGCACATCTGATTCCCTGCCTCTGATTCCCCACCTCTGATTCCCCATATCTGATTCCCCGCCTCTGTTTCCCCGCCTCTGATTCCCCGCCTCTGTTTCCCCATATCTAATTCCCCGCCTCTGATTCCCCAACTCTGATTCCCCACCTCTGATTCCCCATATCTGATTCCCCACCTATGTTTCCCCGCCTCTGATGCCCCGCCTCTGATTCCATGCCTCTGATTCCCAACCTCTGATTCCCCAACCTTTGATTCCCCATATCAGATTCCCCGCCTCTGTTTCCCCGCCTCTGATTCCCTGCCTCTGTTTCCTCATATCTGATTCCACGCCTCTGATTCCCAAACACTGATTCCCCGCCTCTGATTCCCCAGCTCTGATTCACCACCTCTGATTCCCCGCGTCTGATTCCCCGCCTCTGATTCCCCATCTCTGATTCCCTATCTCTGATTCCCCAATTCTGATTCCCCGCCTTTGATTCCCTGCCTCTGATTCCCAACCTCTGATTCCCCACCTCTGATTCCCCATATCTGATTCCCCGCCTCTGTTTCCCCGCCTCTTATTCCCCGCCTCTGTTTCCCCATATCTGATTCCCGGCCACTCATTCCCCAGCTCTGATTCCCCGCCTCTGATTCCCCATATCTGATTCCCCGCCGCTGATTCCCCAACTCTGATAGCCCGCCTCTGATTCCCCAGCTCTGATTCCCCGCCTCTTATTCCCCGCGTCTGAATCCCTGCCTCTGATTCCCCGCCTCTGATTCCCCATCTCTGATTCACCACCTCTGATCCCACGCCTCTCATTCCCCATGTCTGATTCACCGCCTCTGTTTCCCCATCTCTGATTCCCCGCCTCTGATTCCACATATCTGATTCCCCGCCTCTGATTCGCCAACTCTGATTCCCCGCCTGTGATTCGCCAGCTATGATTCCCCGCCTCTGATTCCCCACGTCTGATTCACTGCCTGTGATTCCCTGCCTCTTATTCCCCGCCTCTGATTCCCCGCATCTGATTCCCTGCCTCTGAATCCCCACCTCTGATTCCCTGCCTCTGATTCCCAACCTCTGATTCCCCTCCTCTGATTCCCCATATCTGATTCCCCGCCTCCATTTCCCTGCCTCTGATTCCCCGCCTCTGTTACCCCATATCTGATTCCCCGCCTCTGATTCCCCAACTCTGATTCTGCACATCTGATTCCCTGCCTCTTATTCCCCACCTCTAATTCCCGGCCTCTGATTCCCGTCCTCTGATTCCCCACCTCTGATTCTCCATATCTGATTCCCCGCCTCTGTTTCCCCGCCTCTGATTCCCCGCCTCTGTTTCCCCATATCTGATTCCCCGCCTCTGATTCCCCAACTCTGATTCCCCGCCTCTGATTCCCCAGGTCTGATTCCCCACCTCTGATTCCACGTGTTTGATTACCTGCCTCTGATTCCCCGCCTCTGCTTCCCCATCTCTGATTCACCGCCTTTGATTCCCCACCTCTGATTCCCCATATCTGATTCCCTGCCTGTGATTCCCTGCCTCTTATTCCCCGCCTCTGTTTCCCCATATCTGATTCCCTGCCTCTGAATCCCCACCTCTGATTCCCTGCCTCTGATTCCCAACCTCTGATTCCCCTCCTCTGATTCCCCATATCTGATTCCCCGCCTCCGTTTCCCAGCCTCTGATTGCCCGCCTCTGATTCCCCATATCTGATTCCCCGCCTCTGATTCCCCAACTCTGATTCCCCGCCTCTGATTCCCAGCTCTGATTCCCCGCCTCTGATTCCCCGCGTCTGATTCCCAGCCTCTGATTCCCCATGTCCGAATTCCTGCCTCTGATTCCCCGCCTCTGATTCGCCATCTCTGATTCATCGCCTCTGATTCCCCACCTCTGATTCCCCATATCTTATTCCCCACCTATGTTTCCCCGCCTCTAATTCACCGCCTCTGATTCCCCATCTCTGATTCCCGGACTCTGATTCCCCACCTCTGATTCCCTATCTCTGATTCCGCACATCCGATTCCCTGCCTCTGATTCCCCGCCTCTGATGCCCCGCCTCTGATTGCATGCCTCTGATTCCCAACCTCTGATTCCCCACCTCTGATTCCCCATATCTGATTACCCGCCTCTGTTTCCCCGCCTCTGATTCCCTGCCTCTGTTTCCTCATATCTGATTCCCCGCCTCTGATTCCCAAACACTGATTCCCCGCCTCTGATTCCCCAGCTCTGATTCACCACCTCTGATTCCCCGCATCTGATTCCCCACCTCTGATTCCCGGCCTCTTATTCCCCACGTCTGATTCCCGGCCTCTGATTCCCGGCCTCTGATTCCCGACCACACATTCCCGGCCTCTGATTCCCTGCCTCTGATTCCCCATCTCTGATTCTGCACATCTGATTCCCTGCCTCTGATTCCCCACCTCTGATTCCCGGCCTCTGATTCCCGGCCTCTGATTCCCGGCCTCTCATTCCCGGCCTCTCATTCCCGGCCTCTGATTCCCGGCCTCTGATTCCCCGCCTCTGATTCCCCGCCTCTGATTCCCTGCCTCTGATTCCCCATCTCTGATTCCGCCCATCTGATTCCCTGCCTCTGATTCCTCGCCTCTGATTCCCTGCCTCTGATTTCGTGCCTCTGATTCCCAACCTCTGATTCCCCACCTCTGATTCCCCATATCTGATTCCCCGCCTCTGTTTCCCCGCCTCTGATTCCCCGCCTCTGTTTCCCCATATCTGATTCCCCGCCTCTGATTCCCCAACTCTGATTCCCCACCTCTGATTCCCCAGCTCTGATTCCCCTCCTCTGATTCCCCGTGTTTGATTCCCAGCCTCTGATTCCCTGCCTCTGATTCCCAACCTCTGATTCCCCACCTCTGATTCCCCATATCTGATTCCCCGCCTCTGTTTCCCCGCCTCTGATTCCCCGCCTCTGTTTCCCAATATCTGATTCCCCGCCTTTGATTCGCCACCTCTGATTCCCCATATGTGATTCCCCGCTTCTGTTTCCCCGCCTCTGATTCCCCGCCTCTGATTCCCCATATCTCATTCCCCGCCTCTGATTCCCCATATCTGATTCCCGGACTCTGATTCCCCACCTCTGATATCCGGCCTCTTATTCCCGGCATCTGATTCCCGGCCTCTGATTCCCGGCCTCTGATTCCCCGCTTCTTATTCTGATTCCCTGCCCCTGATTCCCCATCTCTGATTCCGCACATCTGATTCCCTGCCTCTGATTCCCCACCTCTGATTCCCCATATCTGATTCCCCGCCTCTGTTTCCCCGCCTCTGATTCCCCGCCTCTGTTTCCCCATATCTAATTCCCCGCCTCTGATTCCCCAACTCTGATTCCCCGCACTGATTCCCCAGCTCTGAATCCCCGCCTCAGATTCCCCGCATCTGATTCCCTGCCTCTGAATCCCCATCTCTGATTCCCTGCCTCTGATTCCCAACCTCTGATTCCCCTCCTCTGATTCCCCATATCTGATTCCCCGCCTCTGTTTCCCTGCCTCTGATTCCCCGCCTCTGTTTCCCCATATCTGATTCCCCACCTCTGATTCCCCAACTCTGATTCCCCGCCTCTGATTCCCCAGCTCTGATTCCCCGCCTCTGATTCCCCGCGTCTGAATCCCTGCCTCTGATTCCCCGCCCCTGATTCCCCATCTCTGATTCACCACCTCTGATCCCCCGCCTCTGATTCCCCATGTCTGATTCACCGCCTCTGTTTCCCCACCTCTGATTCCCCGCCTCTGATTCCCCATATCTGATTCCCCGCCTCTGATTCCCCAACTCTGATTCGCCGCCTGTGATTCACCAGCTATGATTCCCCGCATCTGATTCCCCACGTCTGATTCCCTGCCTGTGATTCCCTGCCTCTTATTCCCCGCCTCTGATTCCCCGCATCTGATTCCCTGCCTCTGAATCCCCACCTCTGATTCCCTGCCTCTGATTCCCAACCTCTTATTCCCCTCCTCTGATTCCCCATATCTGATTCCCCACCTCCATTTCCCTGCCTCTGATTCCCCGCCTCTGTTACCCAATATCTGATTCCCCGCCTCTGATTCCCCAACTCTGATTCTGCACATCTGATTCCCTGCCTCTTATTCCCCACCTCTAATTCCCGGCCTCTGATTCCCGGCCTCTGATTCCCCACCTCTGATTCTCCATATCTGATTCCCCGCCTCTGTTTCCCCGCCTCTGATTCCCCGCCTCTGTTTCCCCATATCTGATTCACCGCCTTTGATTCGCCACCTCTGATTCCCCATATGTGATTCCCCTCCTCTGTTTCCCCGCCTCTGATTCCCCGCCTCTGATTCCCCATATCTCATTCCCCGCCTCTGATTCCCCGCATCTGATTCCCTGCCTCTGAATCCCCACCTCTGATTCCCTGCCTCTGATTCCCAACCTCTGATTCCCCTCCTCTGATTCCCCATATCTGATTCCTCGCCTCCGTTTCCCTGCCTCTGATTAACCGCCTCTGTTTCCCCATATCTGATTCCGCGCCTCTGATTCCCCAACTCTGATTCCCCGCCTCTGATTCCCCAGCTCTGATTCCCCGCCTCTGTTTCCCCGCGTCTGATTCCCAGCCTCGGATTCCCCATGTCTGATTTCCTGCCTCTGATTCCCCGCCTCTGATTCGCCATCTCTGATTCATCGCCTCTGATTCCCCACCTATGATTCCCCATATCTTATTCCCCACCTATGTTTCCCCGCCTCTGATTCCCCGCCTCTGATTCCCCATCTCTGATTCCCGGACTCTGATTCCCCACCTCTGATTCCCTATCTCTGATTCCGCACATCCGATTCCCTGCCTCTGATTCCCCGCCTCTGATGCCCCTCCTCTGATTCCCAACCTCTGATTCCCCTCCTCTGATTCCCCATATCTGATTCCCCGCCTCCGTTTCCCTGCCTCTGATTGCCCGCCTCTGTTTCCCCATATCTGATTCCCTGCCTCTGATTCCCAACCTCTGATTCCCCTCCTCTGATTCCCCATATCTGATTCCCCGCCTCCGTTTCCCTGCCTCTGATTGCCCGCCTCTGTTTCCCCATATCTGATTCCCCGCCTCTGATTCCCCAACTCTGATTCCCCGCCTCTGATTCCCCAGCTCTGATTCCCCGCCTCTGATTCCCCGCCTCTGATTCCCAGCCTCTGATTCCCCATGTCTGATTTCCTGCCTCTGATTCCCCGCCTCTGATTCGCCATCTCTGATTCATCCCCTCTGATTCCCCACCTCTGATTCCCCATATCTTATTCCCCACCTATGTTTCCCCGCCTCTGATTCCCCGCCTCTGATTCCCCATCTCTGATTCCCAGACTCTGATTCCCCACCTCTGATTCCCTATCTCTGATTCTGCACATCCGATTCCCTGCCTCTGATTCCCCGCCTCTGATTCCCCACCTCTGATTCCCCACCTCTGATTCCCCATATCTGATTCCCCGCCTCTGTTTCCCCGCCTCTGATTCCCTGCCTCTGTTTCCTCATATCTGATTCCCCGCCTCTGATTCCCCAACACTGATTCCCCGCCTCTGATTCCCCAGCTCTGATTCACCACCTCTGATTCCCCACGTCTGATTCCCCGCTTCTGATTCCCGGCCTCTTATTCCCCACCTCTGATTCCCGGCCTCTGATTCCCGGCCTCTGATTCCCGACCTCTCATTCCCGGCCTCTGATTCCCGGCCTCTGATACCACGGCTCTGATTCCCCGCCTCTGATTCCCTGCCTCTGATTCCCCATCTCTGATTCCGCACATCTGATTCCCTGCCTCTGATTCCCCGCCTCTGATTCCCTGCCTCTGATTCCCAACCTCTGATTCCCCACCTCTGATTCCCCATATCTGATTCCCCGCCTCTGTTTCCCCGCCTCTGATTCTCCGCCTCTGTTTCCCCATATCTGATTCCCCGCCTCTGATTCCCCAACTCTGATTCCCCACCTCTGATCCCCAGCTCTGATTCCCCGCCTCTGATTCCCCGTGTTTGATTCCCTGCCTCTGATTCCCTGCCTCTGATTCCCAACCTCTGATTCCCCACCTCTGATTCCCCATATCTGATTCCCCGCCTTTGATTCGCCACCTCTGATTCCCCATATGTGATTCCCCGCCTCTGTTTCCCCGCATCTGATTCCCCGCCTCTGATTCCCCATATCTCATTCCCCGCCTCTGATTCCCCATATCTGATTCCCGGACTCTGATTCCCCACCTCTGATTCCCGGCCTCTTTTTCCCGGCATCTGATTCCCGGCATCTGATTCCCGGCCTCTGATTCCCGGCCTCTGATTCCCCACCTCTGATTCTCCATATCTGATTCCCCGCCTCTGTTTCCCCGCCTCTGATTCCCCGCCTCTGTTTCCCCATATCTGATTCACCGCCTTTGATTCGCCACCTCTGATTCCCCATATGTGATTCCCCTCCTCTGTTTCCCCGCCTCTGATTCCCCGCCTCTGATTCCCCATATCTCATTCCCCGCCTCTGATTCCCCGCATCTGATTCCCTGCCTCTGAATCCCCACCTCTGATTCCCTGCCTCTGATTCCCAACCTCTGATTCCCCTCCTCTGATTCCCCATATCTGATTCCTCGCCTCCGTTTCCCTGCCTCTGATTAACCGCCTCTGTTTCCCCATATCTGATTCCGCGCCTCTGATTCCCCAACTCTGATTCCCCGCCTCTGATTCCCCAGCTCTGATTCCCCGCCTCTGTTTCCCCGCGTCTGATTCCCAGCCTCTGATTCCCCATGTCTGATTTCCTGCCTCTGATTCCCCGCCTCTGATTCGCCATCTCTGATTCATCGCCTCTGATTCCCCACCTATGATTCCCCATATCTTATTCCCCACCTATGTTTCCCCGCCTCTGATTCCCCGCCTCTGATTCCCCATCTCTGATTCCCGGACTCTGATTCCCCACCTCTGATTCCCTATCTCTGATTCCGCACATCCGATTCCCTGCCTCTGATTCCCCGCCTCTGATGCCCCTCCTCTGATTCCCAACCTCTGATTCCCCTCCTCTGATTCCCCATATCTGATTCCCCGCCTCCGTTTCCCTGCCTCTGATTCCCCGCCTCTGTTTCCCCATATCTGATTCCCCGCCTCTGATTGCCCAACTCTGATTCCCCGCCTCTGATTCCCCAGCTCTGATTCCCCGCCTCTGATTCCCCGCGTCTGATTCCCAGCCTCTGATTCCCCATGTCTTATTCCCCGCCTCTGATTCCCCGCCTCTGATTCGCCATCTCTGATTCATCGCCTCTGATTCCCCACCTCTGATTCCCCATATCTGATTCCCACCTATGTTTCCCCGCCTCTGATGCCCCGCCTCTGATTCCATGCCTCTGATTCCCAACCTCTGATTCCCCACCTCTGATTCCCCATATCTGATTCCCCGCCTCTGTTTCCCCGCCTCTGATTCCCTGCCTCTGTTTCCTCATATCTGATTCCCCGCCTCTGATTCCCCAACACTGATTCCCCTCCTCTGATACCCCAGCTCTGATTCACCACCTCTGATTCCCCGCGTCTGATTCCCCGCCTCTGATTCCCCATCTCTGATTCCCTATCTCTGATTCCCCAATTCTGATTCCCCGCCTTTGATTCCCTGCCTCTGATTCCCAACCTCTGATTCCCCACCTCTGATTCCCCAGCTCTGATTCCCCGCCTCTGATTCCCCGCGTCTGAATCCCTGCCTCTGATTCCCCGCCTCTGATTCCCCATCTCTGATTCACCACCTCTGATCCCCCGCCTCTGATTCCCCATGTCTGATTCACCGCCTCTGTTTCCCCACCTCTGATTCCCCGCCTCTGATTCCCCATATCTGATTCCCCGCCTCTGATTCCCTGACTCTGTTTCCCCGCCTCTGATTCCCCGCCTCTGATTCCCCATATCTCATTCCCCGCCTCTGATTCCCCGCCTCTGATTCCCCGCCTCTGATTCCCCGCGTCTGAATCCCTGCCTCTGATTCCCCGCCTCTGATTCCCCATCTCTGATTCACCACCTCTGATCCCCCGCCTCTGATTCCCCATGTCTGATTCACCGCCTCTGTTTCCCCACCTCTGATTCCCCGCCTCTGATTCCCCATATCTGATTCCCCGCCTCTGATTCCCTGACTCTGATTCATCGCCTCTGATTCCCCACCTATGATTCCCCATATCTTATTCCCCACCTATGTTTCCCCGCCTCTGATTCCCCGCCTCTGATTCCCCATCTCTGATTCCCAGACTCTGATTCCCCACCTCTGATTCCCTATCTCTGATTCTGCACATCCGATTCCCTGCCTCTGATTCCCCGCCTCTGATTCCCCACCTCTGATTCCCCACCTCTGATTCCCCATATCTGATTCCCCGCCTCTGTTTCCCCGCCTCTGATTCCCTGCCTCTGTTTCCTCATATCTGATTCCCCGCCTCTGATTCCCCAACACTGATTCCCCGCCTCTGATTCCCCAGCTCTGATTCACCACCTCTGATTCCCCACGTCTGATTCCCCGCTTCTGATTCCCGGCCTCTTATTCCCCACCTCTGATTCCCGGCCTCTGATTCCCGGCCTCTGATTCCCGACCTCTCATTCCCGGCCTCTGATTCCCGGCCTCTGATACCACGGCTCTGATTCCCCGCCTCAGATTCCCTGCCTCTGATTCCCCATCTCTGATTCCGCACATCTGATTCCCTGCCTCTGATTCCCCGCCTCTGATTCCCTGCCTCTGATTCCCAACCTCTGATTCCCCACCTCTGATTCCCCATATCTGATTCCCCGCCTCTGTTTCCCCGCCTCTGATTCTCCGCCTCTGTTTCCCCATATCTGATTCCCCGCCTCTGATTCCCCAACTCTGATTCCCCACCTCTGATCCCCAGCTCTGATTCCCCGCCTCTGATTCCCCGTGTTTGATTCCCTGCCTCTGATTCCCTGCCTCTGATTCCCAACCTCTGATTCCCCACCTCTGATTCCCCATATCTGATTCCCCGCCTTTGATTCGCCACCTCTGATTCCCCATATGTGATTCCCCGCCTCTGTTTCCCCGCAGCTGATTCCCCGCCTCTGATTCCCCATATCTCATTCCCCGCCTCTGATTCTCCATATCTGATTCCCGGACTCTGATTCCCCACCTCTGATTCCCGGCCTCTTTTTCCCGGCATCTGATTCCCGGCATCTGATTCCCGGCCTCTGATTCCCGGCCTCTGATTCCCAGCTTCTGATTCTGATTCCCTGCCTCTGATTCCCCATCTCTGATTCCGCACATCTGATTCCCTGCCTCTGATTCCCCACTTCTGATTCCCCATATCTGATTCCCCGCCTCTGTTTCCCCGCCTCTGATTCCCCGCCTCTGTTTCCCCATATCTAATTCCCCGCCTCTGATTCCCCAACTCTGATTCCCCGCACTGATTCCCCAGCTCTGAATCCCCGCCTCAGATTCCCCGCATCTGATTCCCTGCCTCTGAATCCCCACCTCTGATTCCCTGCCTCTGATTCCCAACCTCTGATTCCCCTCCTCTGATTCCCCATATCTGATTCCCCGCCTCCGTTTCCCTGCCTCTGATTCCCCGCCTCTGTTTCCCCATATCTGATTCCCCGCCTCTGATTCCCCAACTCTGATTCCCCGCCTCTGATTCCCCAGCTCTGATTCCCCGCCTCTGATTCCCCGCGTCTGATTCCCAGCCTCTGATTCCCCATGTCTTATTTCCCGCCTCTGATTCCCCGCCTCTGATTCGCCATCTCTGATTCATCGCCTCTGATTCCCCACCTCTGATTCCCCATATCTGATTCCCCACCTATGTTTCCCCGCCTCTGATGGCCCGCCTCTGATTCCATGCCTCTGATTCCCAACCTCTGATTCCCCAACCTCTGATTCCCCATATCAGATTCCCCGCCTCTGTTTCCCCGCCTCTGATTCCCTGCCTCTGTTTCCTCATATCTGAATCCCCGCCTCTGATTCCCCAACACTGATTCCCCGCCTCTGATTCCCCAGCTCTGATTCACCACCTCTGATTCCCCGCGTCTGATTCCCCGCCTCTGATTCCCCATCTCTGATTCCCTATCTCTAATTCCCCAATTCTGATTCCCCGCCTTTGATTCCCTGCCTCTGATTCCCAACCTCTGATTCCCCACCTCTGATTCCCCATATCTCATTCCCCGCCTCTATTTCCCCGCCTCTTATTCCCCGCCTCTGTTTCCCCATATCTGATTCCCGGCCACTCATTCCCCAGCTCTGATTCCCCGCCTCTGATTCCCCATATCTGATTCCCCGCCGCTGATTCCCCAACTCTGATAGCCCGCCTCTGATTCCCCAGCTCTGATTCCCCGCCTCTTATTCCCCGCGTCTGAATCCCTGCCTCTGATTCCCCGCCTCTGATTCCCCATCTCTGATTCACCACCTCTGATCCCCCGCCTCTCATTCCCCATGTCTGATTCACCGCCTCTGTTTCCCCATCTCTGATTCCCCGCCTCTGATTCCCCATATCTGATTCCCCGCCTCTGATTCGCCAACTCTGATTCCCCGCCTGTGATTCGCCAGCTATGATTCCCTGCCTCTGATTCCCCACGTCTGATTCCCTGCCTGTGATTCCCTGCCTCTTATTCCCCGCCTCTGATTCCCCGCATCTGATTCCCTGCCTCTGAATCCCCACCTCTGATTCCCTGCCTCTGATTCCCAACCTCTGATTCCTCTCCTCTGATTCCCCATATCTGATTCCCCGCCTCCATTTCCCTGCCTCTGATTCCCCACCTCTGTTACCCCATATCTGATTCCCCGCCTCTGATTCCCCAACTCTGATTCTGCACATCTGATTCCCTGCCTCTTATTCCCCACCTCTAATTCCCGGCCTCTGATTCCCGTCCTCTGATTCCCCACCTCTGATTCTCCATATCTGATTCCCCGCCTCTGTTTCCCCGCCTCTGATTCCCCGCCTCTGTTTCCACATATCTGATTCCCCGCCTCTGATTCCCCAACTCTGATTCCCCGCCTCTGATTCCCCAGGTCTGATTCCCCACCTCTGATTCCACGTGTTTGATTACCTGCCTCTGATTCCCCGCCTCTGCTTCCCCATCTCTGATTCACCGCCTTTGTTTCCCCACCTCTGATTCCCCATATCTGATTCCCTGCCTGTGATTCCCTGCCTCTTATTCCCCGCCTCTGTTTCCCCATATCTGATTCCCTGCCTCTGAATCCCCACCTCTGATTCCCTGCCTCTGATTCCCAACCTCTGATTCCCCTCCTCTGATTCCCCATATCTGATTCCCCGCCTCCGTTTCCCTGCCTCTGATTGCCCGCCTCTGATTCCCCATATCTGATTCCCCGCCTCTGATTCCCCAACTCTGATTCCCCGCCTCTGATTCCCAGCTCTGATTCCCCGCCTCTGATTCCCCGCGTCTGATTCCCAGCCTCTGATTCCCCATGTCCGAATTCCTGCCTCTGATTCCCCGCCTCTGATTCGCCATCTCTGATTCATCGCCTCTGATTCCCCACCTCTGATTCCCCATATCTTATTCCCCACCTATGTTTCCCCGCCTCTGATTCACCGCCTTAGATTCCCCATCTCTGATTCCCGGACTCTGATTCCCCACCTCTGATTCCCTATCTCTGATTCCGCACATCCGATTCCCTTCCTCTGATTCCCCGCCTCTGATGCCCCGCCTCTGATTGCATGCCTCTGATTCCCAACCTCTGATTCCCCACCTCTGATTCCCCATATCTGATTACCCGCCTCTGTTTCCCCGCCTCTGATTCCCTGCCTCAGTTTCCTCATATCTGATTCCCCGCCTCTGATTCCCAAACACTGATTCCCCGCCTCTGATTCCCCAGCTCTGATTCACCACCTCTGATTCCCCGCATCTGATTCCCCACCTCTGATTCCCGGCCTCTTATTCCCCACGTCTGATTCCCGGCCTCTGATTCCCGGCCTCTGATTCCCGACCACACATTCCCGGCCTCTGATTCCCTGCCTCTGATTCCCCATCTCTGATTCTGCACATCTGATTCCCTGCCTCTCATTCCCCACCTCTGATTCCCGGCCTCTGATTCCCGGCCTCTCATTCCCGGCCTCTCATTCCCGGCCTCTCATTCCCGGCCTCTGATTCCCGGCCTCTGATTCCCCGCCTCTGATTCCCCGCCTCTGATTCCCTGCCTCTGATTCCCCATCTCTGATTCCGCCCATCTGATTCCCTGCCTCTGATTCCCCGCCTCTGATTCCCTGCCTCTGATTTCGTGCCTCTGATTCCCAACCACTGATTCCCCACCTCTGATTCCCCATATCTGATTCCCCGCCTCTGTTTCCCCGCCTCTGATTCCCCGCCTCTGTTTCCCCATATCTGATTCCCCGCCTCTGATTCCCCAACTCTGATTCCCCACCTCTGATTCCCCAGCTCTGATTCCCCTCCTCTGATTCCCCGTGTTTGATTCCCAGCCTCTGATTCCCTGCCTCTGATTCCCAACCTCTGATTCCCCACCTCTGATTCCCCATATCTGATTCCCCGCCTCTGTTTCCCCGCCTCTGATTCCCCGCCTCTGTTTCCCAATATCTGATTCCCCGCCTTTGATTCGCCACCTCTGATTCCCCATATGTGATTCCCCGCTTCTGTTTCCCCGCCTCTGATTCCCCGCCTCTGATTCCCCATATCTCATTCCCCGCCTCTGATTCCCCATATCTGATTCCCGGACTCTGATTCCCCACCTCTGATATCCGGCCTCTTATTCCCGGCATCTGATTCCCGGCCTCTGATTCCCGGCCTCTGATTCCCCGCTTCTTATTCTGATTCCCTGCCCCTGATTCCCCATCTCTGATTCCGCACATCTGATTCCCTGCCTCTGATTCCCCACCTCTGATTCCCCATATCTGATTCCCCGCCTCTGTTTCCCCGCCTCTGATTCCCCGCCTCTGTTTCCCCATATCTAATTCCCCGCCTCTGATTCCCCAACTCTGATTCCCCGCACTGATTCCCCAGCTCTGAATCCCCGCCTCAGATTCCCCGCATCTGATTCCCTGCCTCTGAATCCCCATCTCTGATTCCCTGCCTCTGATTCCCAACCTCTGATTCCCCTCCTCTGATTCCCCATATCTGATTCCCCGCCTCTGTTTCCCTGCCTCTGATTCCCCGCCTCTGTTTCCCCATATCTGATTCCCCACCTCTGATTCCCCAACTCTGATTCCCCGCCTCTGATTCCCCAGCTCTGATTCCCCGCCTCTGATTCCCCGCGTCTGAATCCCTGCCTCTGATTCCCCGCCCCTGATTCCCCATCTCTGATTCACCACCTCTGATCCCCCGCCTCTGATTCCCCATGTCTGATTCACCGCCTCTGTTTCCCCACCTCTGATTCCCCGCCTCTGATTCCCCATATCTGATTCCCCGCCTCTGATTCCCCAACTCTGATTCGCCGCCTGTGATTCACCAGCTATGATTCCCCGCATCTGATTCCCCACGTCTGATTCCCTGCCTGTGATTCCCTGCCTCTTATTCCCCGCCTCTGATTCCCCGCATCTGATTCCCTGCCTCTGAATCCCCACCTCTGATTCCCTGCCTCTGATTCCCAACCTCTTATTCCCCTCCTCTGATTCCCCATATCTGATTCCCCACCTCCATTTCCCTGCCTCTGATTCCCCGCCTCTGTTACCCAATATCTGATTCCCCGCCTCTGATTCCCCAACTCTGATTCTGCACATCTGATTCCCTGCCTCTTATTCCCCACCTCTAATTCCCGGCCTCTGATTCCCGGCCTCTGATTCCCCACCTCTGATTCTCCATATCTGATTCCCCGCCTCTGTTTCCCCGCCTCTGATTCCCCGCCTCTGTTTCCCCATATCTGATTCACCGCCTTTGATTCGCCACCTCTGATTCCCCATATGTGATTCCCCTCCTCTGTTTCCCCGCCTCTGATTCCCCGCCTCTGATTCCCCATATCTCATTCCCCGCCTCTGATTCCCCGCATCTGATTCCCTGCCTCTGAATCCCCACCTCTGATTCCCTGCCTCTGATTCCCAACCTCTGATTCCCCTCCTCTGATTCCCCATATCTGATTCCTCGCCTCCGTTTCCCTGCCTCTGATTAACCGCCTCTGTTTCCCCATATCTGATTCCGCGCCTCTGATTCCCCAACTCTGATTCCCCGCCTCTGATTCCCCAGCTCTGATTCCCCGCCTCTGTTTCCCCGCGTCTGATTCCCAGCCTCGGATTCCCCATGTCTGATTTCCTGCCTCTGATTCCCCGCCTCTGATTCGCCATCTCTGATTCATCGCCTCTGATTCCCCACCTATGATTCCCCATATCTTATTCCCCACCTATGTTTCCCCGCCTCTGATTCCCCGCCTCTGATTCCCCATCTCTGATTCCCGGACTCTGATTCCCCACCTCTGATTCCCTATCTCTGATTCCGCACATCCGATTCCCTGCCTCTGATTCCCCGCCTCTGATGCCCCTCCTCTGATTCCCAACCTCTGATTCCCCTCCTCTGATTCCCCATATCTGATTCCCCGCCTCCGTTTCCCTGCCTCTGATTGCCCGCCTCTGTTTCCCCATATCTGATTCCCTGCCTCTGATTCCCAACCTCTGATTCCCCTCCTCTGATTCCCCATATCTGATTCCCCGCCTCCGTTTCCCTGCCTCTGATTGCCCGCCTCTGTTTCCCCATATCTGATTCCCCGCCTCTGATTCCCCAACTCTGATTCCCCGCCTCTGATTCCCCAGCTCTGATTCCCCGCCTCTGATTCCCCGCCTCTGATTCCCAGCCTCTGATTCCCCATGTCTGATTTCCTGCCTCTGATTCCCCGCCTCTGATTCGCCATCTCTGATTCATCCCCTCTGATTCCCCACCTCTGATTCCCCATATCTTATTCCCCACCTATGTTTCCCCGCCTCTGATTCCCCGCCTCTGATTCCCCATCTCTGATTCCCAGACTCTGATTCCCCACCTCTGATTCCCTATCTCTGATTCTGCACATCCGATTCCCTGCCTCTGATTCCCCGCCTCTGATTCCCCACCTCTGATTCCCCACCTCTGATTCCCCATATCTGATTCCCCGCCTCTGTTTCCCCGCCTCTGATTCCCTGCCTCTGTTTCCTCATATCTGATTCCCCGCCTCTGATTCCCCAACACTGATTCCCCGCCTCTGATTCCCCAGCTCTGATTCACCACCTCTGATTCCCCACGTCTGATTCCCCGCTTCTGATTCCCGGCCTCTTATTCCCCACCTCTGATTCCCGGCCTCTGATTCCCGGCCTCTGATTCCCGACCTCTCATTCCCGGCCTCTGATTCCCGGCCTCTGATACCACGGCTCTGATTCCCCGCCTCTGATTCCCTGCCTCTGATTCCCCATCTCTGATTCCGCACATCTGATTCCCTGCCTCTGATTCCCCGCCTCTGATTCCCTGCCTCTGATTCCCAACCTCTGATTCCCCACCTCTGATTCCCCATATCTGATTCCCCGCCTCTGTTTCCCCGCCTCTGATTCTCCGCCTCTGTTTCCCCATATCTGATTCCCCGCCTCTGATTCCCCAACTCTGATTCCCCACCTCTGATCCCCAGCTCTGATTCCCCGCCTCTGATTCCCCGTGTTTGATTCCCTGCCTCTGATTCCCTGCCTCTGATTCCCAACCTCTGATTCCCCACCTCTGATTCCCCATATCTGATTCCCCGCCTTTGATTCGCCACCTCTGATTCCCCATATGTGATTCCCCGCCTCTGTTTCCCCGCATCTGATTCCCCGCCTCTGATTCCCCATATCTCATTCCCCGCCTCTGATTCCCCATATCTGATTCCCGGACTCTGATTCCCCACCTCTGATTCCCGGCCTCTTTTTCCCGGCATCTGATTCCCGGCATCTGATTCCCGGCCTCTGATTCCCGGCCTCTGATTCCCCACCTCTGATTCTCCATATCTGATTCCCCGCCTCTGTTTCCCCGCCTCTGATTCCCCGCCTCTGTTTCCCCATATCTGATTCACCGCCTTTGATTCGCCACCTCTGATTCCCCATATGTGATTCCCCTCCTCTGTTTCCCCGCCTCTGATTCCCCGCCTCTGATTCCCCATATCTCATTCCCCGCCTCTGATTCCCCGCATCTGATTCCCTGCCTCTGAATCCCCACCTCTGATTCCCTGCCTCTGATTCCCAACCTCTGATTCCCCTCCTCTGATTCCCCATATCTGATTCCTCGCCTCCGTTTCCCTGCCTCTGATTAACCGCCTCTGTTTCCCCATATCTGATTCCGCGCCTCTGATTCCCCAACTCTGATTCCCCGCCTCTGATTCCCCAGCTCTGATTCCCCGCCTCTGTTTCCCCGCGTCTGATTCCCAGCCTCTGATTCCCCATGTCTGATTTCCTGCCTCTGATTCCCCGCCTCTGATTCGCCATCTCTGATTCATCGCCTCTGATTCCCCACCTATGATTCCCCATATCTTATTCCCCACCTATGTTTCCCCGCCTCTGATTCCCCGCCTCTGATTCCCCATCTCTGATTCCCGGACTCTGATTCCCCACCTCTGATTCCCTATCTCTGATTCCGCACATCCGATTCCCTGCCTCTGATTCCCCGCCTCTGATGCCCCTCCTCTGATTCCCAACCTCTGATTCCCCTCCTCTGATTCCCCATATCTGATTCCCCGCCTCCGTTTCCCTGCCTCTGATTCCCCGCCTCTGTTTCCCCATATCTGATTCCCCGCCTCTGATTGCCCAACTCTGATTCCCCGCCTCTGATTCCCCAGCTCTGATTCCCCGCCTCTGATTCCCCGCGTCTGATTCCCAGCCTCTGATTCCCCATGTCTTATTCCCCGCCTCTGATTCCCCGCCTCTGATTCGCCATCTCTGATTCATCGCCTCTGATTCCCCACCTCTGATTCCCCATATCTGATTCCCACCTATGTTTCCCCGCCTCTGATGCCCCGCCTCTGATTCCATGCCTCTGATTCCCAACCTCTGATTCCCCACCTCTGATTCCCCATATCTGATTCCCCGCCTCTGTTTCCCCGCCTCTGATTCCCTGCCTCTGTTTCCTCATATCTGATTCCCCGCCTCTGATTCCCCAACACTGATTCCCCTCCTCTGATACCCCAGCTCTGATTCACCACCTCTGATTCCCCGCGTCTGATTCCCCGCCTCTGATTCCCCATCTCTGATTCCCTATCTCTGATTCCCCAATTCTGATTCCCCGCCTTTGATTCCCTGCCTCTGATTCCCAACCTCTGATTCCCCACCTCTGATTCCCCAGCTCTGATTCCCCGCCTCTGATTCCCCGCGTCTGAATCCCTGCCTCTGATTCCCCGCCTCTGATTCCCCATCTCTGATTCACCACCTCTGATCCCCCGCCTCTGATTCCCCATGTCTGATTCACCGCCTCTGTTTCCCCACCTCTGATTCCCCGCCTCTGATTCCCCATATCTGATTCCCCGCCTCTGATTCCCTGACTCTGTTTCCCCGCCTCTGATTCCCCGCCTCTGATTCCCCATATCTCATTCCCCGCCTCTGATTCCCCGCCTCTGATTCCCCGCCTCTGATTCCCCGCGTCTGAATCCCTGCCTCTGATTCCCCGCCTCTGATTCCCCATCTCTGATTCACCACCTCTGATCCCCCGCCTCTGATTCCCCATGTCTGATTCACCGCCTCTGTTTCCCCACCTCTGATTCCCCGCCTCTGATTCCCCATATCTGATTCCCCGCCTCTGATTCCCTGACTCTGATTCATCGCCTCTGATTCCCCACCTATGATTCCCCATATCTTATTCCCCACCTATGTTTCCCCGCCTCTGATTCCCCGCCTCTGATTCCCCATCTCTGATTCCCAGACTCTGATTCCCCACCTCTGATTCCCTATCTCTGATTCTGCACATCCGATTCCCTGCCTCTGATTCCCCGCCTCTGATTCCCCACCTCTGATTCCCCACCTCTGATTCCCCATATCTGATTCCCCGCCTCTGTTTCCCCGCCTCTGATTCCCTGCCTCTGTTTCCTCATATCTGATTCCCCGCCTCTGATTCCCCAACACTGATTCCCCGCCTCTGATTCCCCAGCTCTGATTCACCACCTCTGATTCCCCACGTCTGATTCCCCGCTTCTGATTCCCGGCCTCTTATTCCCCACCTCTGATTCCCGGCCTCTGATTCCCGGCCTCTGATTCCCGACCTCTCATTCCCGGCCTCTGATTCCCGGCCTCTGATACCACGGCTCTGATTCCCCGCCTCAGATTCCCTGCCTCTGATTCCCCATCTCTGATTCCGCACATCTGATTCCCTGCCTCTGATTCCCCGCCTCTGATTCCCTGCCTCTGATTCCCAACCTCTGATTCCCCACCTCTGATTCCCCATATCTGATTCCCCGCCTCTGTTTCCCCGCCTCTGATTCTCCGCCTCTGTTTCCCCATATCTGATTCCCCGCCTCTGATTCCCCAACTCTGATTCCCCACCTCTGATCCCCAGCTCTGATTCCCCGCCTCTGATTCCCCGTGTTTGATTCCCTGCCTCTGATTCCCTGCCTCTGATTCCCAACCTCTGATTCCCCACCTCTGATTCCCCATATCTGATTCCCCGCCTTTGATTCGCCACCTCTGATTCCCCATATGTGATTCCCCGCCTCTGTTTCCCCGCAGCTGATTCCCCGCCTCTGATTCCCCATATCTCATTCCCCGCCTCTGATTCTCCATATCTGATTCCCGGACTCTGATTCCCCACCTCTGATTCCCGGCCTCTTTTTCCCGGCATCTGATTCCCGGCATCTGATTCCCGGCCTCTGATTCCCGGCCTCTGATTCCCAGCTTCTGATTCTGATTCCCTGCCTCTGATTCCCCATCTCTGATTCCGCACATCTGATTCCCTGCCTCTGATTCCCCACTTCTGATTCCCCATATCTGATTCCCCGCCTCTGTTTCCCCGCCTCTGATTCCCCGCCTCTGTTTCCCCATATCTAATTCCCCGCCTCTGATTCCCCAACTCTGATTCCCCGCACTGATTCCCCAGCTCTGAATCCCCGCCTCAGATTCCCCGCATCTGATTCCCTGCCTCTGAATCCCCACCTCTGATTCCCTGCCTCTGATTCCCAACCTCTGATTCCCCTCCTCTGATTCCCCATATCTGATTCCCCGCCTCCGTTTCCCTGCCTCTGATTCCCCGCCTCTGTTTCCCCATATCTGATTCCCCGCCTCTGATTCCCCAACTCTGATTCCCCGCCTCTGATTCCCCAGCTCTGATTCCCCGCCTCTGATTCCCCGCGTCTGATTCCCAGCCTCTGATTCCCCATGTCTTATTTCCCGCCTCTGATTCCCCGCCTCTGATTCGCCATCTCTGATTCATCGCCTCTGATTCCCCACCTCTGATTCCCCATATCTGATTCCCCACCTATGTTTCCCCGCCTCTGATGGCCCGCCTCTGATTCCATGCCTCTGATTCCCAACCTCTGATTCCCCAACCTCTGATTCCCCATATCAGATTCCCCGCCTCTGTTTCCCCGCCTCTGATTCCCTGCCTCTGTTTCCTCATATCTGAATCCCCGCCTCTGATTCCCCAACACTGATTCCCCGCCTCTGATTCCCCAGCTCTGATTCACCACCTCTGATTCCCCGCGTCTGATTCCCCGCCTCTGATTCCCCATCTCTGATTCCCTATCTCTAATTCCCCAATTCTGATTCCCCGCCTTTGATTCCCTGCCTCTGATTCCCAACCTCTGATTCCCCACCTCTGATTCCCCATATCTCATTCCCCGCCTCTATTTCCCCGCCTCTTATTCCCCGCCTCTGTTTCCCCATATCTGATTCCCGGCCACTCATTCCCCAGCTCTGATTCCCCGCCTCTGATTCCCCATATCTGATTCCCCGCCGCTGATTCCCCAACTCTGATAGCCCGCCTCTGATTCCCCAGCTCTGATTCCCCGCCTCTTATTCCCCGCGTCTGAATCCCTGCCTCTGATTCCCCGCCTCTGATTCCCCATCTCTGATTCACCACCTCTGATCCCCCGCCTCTCATTCCCCATGTCTGATTCACCGCCTCTGTTTCCCCATCTCTGATTCCCCGCCTCTGATTCCCCATATCTGATTCCCCGCCTCTGATTCGCCAACTCTGATTCCCCGCCTGTGATTCGCCAGCTATGATTCCCTGCCTCTGATTCCCCACGTCTGATTCCCTGCCTGTGATTCCCTGCCTCTTATTCCCCGCCTCTGATTCCCCGCATCTGATTCCCTGCCTCTGAATCCCCACCTCTGATTCCCTGCCTCTGATTCCCAACCTCTGATTCCTCTCCTCTGATTCCCCATATCTGATTCCCCGCCTCCATTTCCCTGCCTCTGATTCCCCACCTCTGTTACCCCATATCTGATTCCCCGCCTCTGATTCCCCAACTCTGATTCTGCACATCTGATTCCCTGCCTCTTATTCCCCACCTCTAATTCCCGGCCTCTGATTCCCGTCCTCTGATTCCCCACCTCTGATTCTCCATATCTGATTCCCCGCCTCTGTTTCCCCGCCTCTGATTCCCCGCCTCTGTTTCCACATATCTGATTCCCCGCCTCTGATTCCCCAACTCTGATTCCCCGCCTCTGATTCCCCAGGTCTGATTCCCCACCTCTGATTCCACGTGTTTGATTACCTGCCTCTGATTCCCCGCCTCTGCTTCCCCATCTCTGATTCACCGCCTTTGTTTCCCCACCTCTGATTCCCCATATCTGATTCCCTGCCTGTGATTCCCTGCCTCTTATTCCCCGCCTCTGTTTCCCCATATCTGATTCCCTGCCTCTGAATCCCCACCTCTGATTCCCTGCCTCTGATTCCCAACCTCTGATTCCCCTCCTCTGATTCCCCATATCTGATTCCCCGCCTCCGTTTCCCTGCCTCTGATTGCCCGCCTCTGATTCCCCATATCTGATTCCCCGCCTCTGATTCCCCAACTCTGATTCCCCGCCTCTGATTCCCAGCTCTGATTCCCCGCCTCTGATTCCCCGCGTCTGATTCCCAGCCTCTGATTCCCCATGTCCGAATTCCTGCCTCTGATTCCCCGCCTCTGATTCGCCATCTCTGATTCATCGCCTCTGATTCCCCACCTCTGATTCCCCATATCTTATTCCCCACCTATGTTTCCCCGCCTCTGATTCACCGCCTTAGATTCCCCATCTCTGATTCCCGGACTCTGATTCCCCACCTCTGATTCCCTATCTCTGATTCCGCACATCCGATTCCCTTCCTCTGATTCCCCGCCTCTGATGCCCCGCCTCTGATTGCATGCCTCTGATTCCCAACCTCTGATTCCCCACCTCTGATTCCCCATATCTGATTACCCGCCTCTGTTTCCCCGCCTCTGATTCCCTGCCTCAGTTTCCTCATATCTGATTCCCCGCCTCTGATTCCCAAACACTGATTCCCCGCCTCTGATTCCCCAGCTCTGATTCACCACCTCTGATTCCCCGCATCTGATTCCCCACCTCTGATTCCCGGCCTCTTATTCCCCACGTCTGATTCCCGGCCTCTGATTCCCGGCCTCTGATTCCCGACCACACATTCCCGGCCTCTGATTCCCTGCCTCTGATTCCCCATCTCTGATTCTGCACATCTGATTCCCTGCCTCTCATTCCCCACCTCTGATTCCCGGCCTCTGATTCCCGGCCTCTCATTCCCGGCCTCTCATTCCCGGCCTCTCATTCCCGGCCTCTGATTCCCGGCCTCTGATTCCCCGCCTCTGATTCCCCGCCTCTGATTCCCTGCCTCTGATTCCCCATCTCTGATTCCGCCCATCTGATTCCCTGCCTCTGATTCCCCGCCTCTGATTCCCTGCCTCTGATTTCGTGCCTCTGATTCCCAACCACTGATTCCCCACCTCTGATTCCCCATATCTGATTCCCCGCCTCTGTTTCCCCGCCTCTGATTCCCCGCCTCTGTTTCCCCATATCTGATTCCCCGCCTCTGATTCCCCAACTCTGAATCCCCGCACTGATTCCCCAGCTCTGAATCCCCGCCTCAGATTCCCCGCATCTGATTCCCTGCCTCTGAATCCCCACCTCTGATTCCCTGCCTCTGATTCCCAACCTCTGATTCCCCTCCTCTGATTCCCCATATCTGATTCCCCGCCTCCGTTTCCCTGCCTCTGATTCCCCGCCTCTGTTTCCCCATATCTGATTCCCCGCCTCTGATTCCCCAACTCTGATTCCCCGCCTCTGATTCCCCAGCTCTGATTCCCCGCCTCTGATTCCCCGCGTCTGATTCCCAGCCTCTGATTCCCCATGTCTTATTTCCCGCCTCTGATTCCCCGCCTCTGATTCGCCATCTCTGATTCATCGCCTCTGATTCCCCACCTCTGATTCCCCATATCTGATTCCCCACCTATGTTTCCCCGCCTCTGATGCCCCGCCTCTGATTCCATGCCTCTGATTCCCAACCTCTGATTCCCCAACCTCTGATTCCCCATATCAGATTCCCCGCCTCTGTTTCCCCGCCTCTGATTCCCTGCCTCTGTTTCCTCATATCTGATTCCCCACCTCTGATTCCCCAACACTGATTCCCCGCCTCTGATTCCCCAGCTCTGATTCACCACCTCTGATTCCCCGCGTCTGATTCCCCGCCTCTGATTCCCCATCTCTGATTCCCTATCTCTGATCCCCAATTCTGATTCCCCGCCTTTGATTCCCTGCCTCTGATTCCCAACCTCTGATTCCCCACCTCTGATTCCCCATATCTGATTCCCCGCCTCTGTTTCCCCGCCTCTTATTCCCCGCCTCTGTTTCCCCATATCTGATTCCCGGCCACTCATTCCCCAGCTCTGATTCCCCGCCTCTGATTCCCCATATCTGATTCCCCGCCGCTGATTCCCCAACTCTGATAGCCCGCCTCTGATTCCCCAGCTCTGATTCCCCGCCTCTTATTCCCCGCGTCTGAATCCCTGCCTCTGATTCCCCGCCTCTGATTCCCCATCTCCGATTCACCACCTCTGATCCCCCGCCTCTCATTCCCCATGTCTGATTCACCGCCTCTGTTTCCCCATCTCTGATTCCCCGCCTCTGATTCCCCATATCTGATTCCCCGCCTCTGATTCGCCAACTCTGATTCCCCGCCTGTGATTCGCCAGCTATGATTCCCCGCCTCTGATTCTCCACGTCTGATTCCCTGCCTGTGATTCCCTGCCTCTTATTCCCCGCCTCTGATTCCCCGCATCTGATTCCCTGCCTCTGAATCCCCACCTCTGATTCCCTGCCTCTGATTCCCAACCTCTGATTCCCCTCCTCTGATTCCCCATATCTGATTCCCCGCCTCCATTTCCCTGCCTCTGATTCCCCGCCTCTGTTACCCCATATCTGATTCCCCGCCTCTGATTCCCCAACTCTGATTCTGCACATCTGATTCCCTGCCTCTTATTCCCCACCTCTAATTCCCGGCCTCTGATTCCCGTCCTCTGATTCCCCACCTCTGATTCTCCATATCTGATTCCCCGCCTCTGTTTCCCCGCCTCTGATTCCCCGCCTCTGTTTCCCCATATCTGATTCCCCGCCTCTGATTCCCCAACTCTGATTCCCCGCCTCTGATTCCCCAGGTCTGATTCCCCACCTCTGATTCCACGTGTTTGATTACCTGCCTCTGATTCCCCGCCTCTGCTTCCCCATCTCTGATTCACCGCCTTTGTTTCCCCACCTCTGATTCCCCATATCTGATTCCCTGCCTGTGATTCCCTGCCTCTTATTCCCCGCCTCTGTTTCCCCATATCTGATTCCCTGCCTCTGAATCCCCACCTCTGATTCCCTGCCTCTGATTCCCAACCTCTGATTCCCCTCCTCTGATTCCCCATATCTGATTCCCCGCCTCCGTTTCCCTGCCTCTGATTGCCCGCCTCTGATTCCCCATATCTGATTCCCCGCCTCTGATTCCCCAACTCTGATTCCCCGCCTCTGATTCCCAGCTCTGATTCCCCGCCTCTGATTCCCCGCGTCTGATTCCCAGCCTCTGATTCCCCATGTCCGAATTCCTGCCTCTGATTCCCCGCCTCTGATTCGCCATCTCTGATTCATCGCCTCTGATTCCCCACCTCTGATTCCCCATATCTTATTCCCCACCTATGTTTCCCCGCCTCTGATTCACCGCCTCTGATTCCCCATCTCTGATTCCCGGACTCTGATTCCCCACCTCTGATTCCCTATCTCTGATTCCGCACATCCGATTCCCTGCCTCTGATTCCCCGCCTCTGATGCCCCGCCTCTGATTGCATGCCTCTGATTCCCAACCTCTGATTCCCCACCTCTGATTCCCCATATCTGATTACCCGCCTCTGTTTCCCCGCCTCTGATACCCTGCCTCTGTTTCCTCATATCTGATTCCCCGCCTCTGATTCCCAAACACTGATTCCCCGCCTCTGATTCCCCAGCTCTGATTCACCACCTCTGATTCCCCGCATCTGATTCCCCACCTCTGATTCCCGGCCTCTTATTCCCCACGTCTGATTCCCGGCCTCTGATTCCCGGCCTCTGATTCCCGACCACACATTCCCGGCCTCTGATTCCCTGCCTCTGATTCCCCATCTCTGATTCTGCACATCTGATTCCCTGCCTCTTATTCCCCACCTCTGATTCCCGGCCTCTGATTCCCGGCCTCTGATTCCCGGCCTCTCATTCCCGGCCTCTCATTCCCGGCCTCTGATTCCCGGCCTCTGATTCCCCGCCTCGGATTCCCCGCCTCTGATTCCCTGCCTCTGATTCCCCATCTCTGATTCCGCCCATCTGATTCCCTGCCTCTGATTCCCCGCCTCTGATTCCCTGCCTCTGATTTCGTGCCTCTGATTCCCAACCTCTGATTCCCAACCTCTGATTCCCCATATCTGATTCCCCGCCTCTGTTTCCCCGCCTCTGATTCCCCGCCTCTGTTTCCCCATATCTGATTCCCCGCCTCTGATTCCCCGTGTTTGATTCCCAGCCTCTGATTCCCTGCCTCTGATTCCCAACCTCTGATTCCCCACCTCTGATTCCCCATATCTGATTCCCCGCCTCTGTTTCCCCGCCTCTGATTCCCCGCCTCTGTTTCCCCATATCTGATTCCCCGCCTTTGATTCGCCACCTCTGATTCCCCATATGTGATTCCCCGCTTCTGTTTCCCCGCCTCTGATTCCCCACCTCTGATTCCCCATATCTCATTCCCCGCCTCTGATTCCCCATATCTGATTCCCGGACTCTGATTCCCCACCTCTGATTCCCGGCCTCTTATTCCCGGCATCTGATTCCCGGCCTCTGATTCCCGGCCTCTGATTCCCCGCTTCTGATTCTGATTCCCTGCCCCTGATTCCCCATCTCTGATTCCGCACATCTGATTCCCTGCCTCTGATTCCCCACCTCTGATTCCCCATATCTGATTCCCCGCCTCTGTTTCCCCGCCTCTGATTCCCCGCCTCTGTTTCCCCATATCTAATTCCCCGCCTCTGATTCCCCAACTCTGATTCCCCGCACTGATTCCCCAGCTCTGAATCCCCGCCTCAGATTCCCCGCATCTCATTCCCTGCCTCTGAATCCCCACCTCTGATTCCCTGCCTCTGATTCCCAACCTCTGATTCCCCTCCTCTGATTCCCCATATCTGATTCCCCGCCTCCGTTTCCCTGCCTCTGATTCCCCGCCTCTGTTTCCCCATATCTGATTCCCCGCCTCTGATTCCCCAACTCTGATTCCCCGCCTCTGATTTTCCAGCTCTGATTCCCCACCTCTGATTCCCCGCGTCTGATTCCCAGCCTCTGATTCCCCATGTCTTATTCCCCGCCTCTGATTCCCCGCCTCTGATTCGCCATCTCTGATTCATCGCCTCTGATTCCCCACCTCTGATTCCCCATATCTGATTCCCCACCTATGTTTCCCCGCCTCTGATGCCCTGACTCTGATTCCATGCCTCTGATTCCCAACCTCTGATTCCCCACCTCTGATTCCCCATATCTGATTCCCCGCCTCTGTTTCCCCGCCTCTGATTCCCTGCCTCTGTTTCCTCATATCTGATTCCCCACATCTGATTCCCCAACACTGATTCCCCGCCTCTGATTCCCCAGCTCTGATTCACCACCTCTGATTCCCCGCGTCTGATTCCCCGCCTCTGATTCCCCATCTCTGATTCCCTATCTCTGATTCCCCAATTCTGATACCCCGCCTTTGATTCCCTGCCTCTGATTCCCAACCTCTGATTCCCCACCTCTGATTCCCCATATCTGATTCCCCGCCTCTGTTTCCCCACCTCTTATTCCCCGCCTCTGTTTCCCCATATCTGATTCCCTGCCTCTCATTCCCCAGCTCTGATTCCCCGCCTCTGATTCCCCATATCTGATTCCCCGCCGCTGATTCCCCGCCTCTGATTCCCCGCATCTGATTCCCTGCCTCTGAATCCCCACCTCTATTCCCTGCCTCTGATTCCTAACCTCTGATTCCCCTCCTCTGGTTCCCCATATCTGATTCCCCGCCTCCATTTCCCTGCCTCTGATTCCCCTCCTCTGTTACCCCATATCTGATTCCCCGCCTCTGATTCCCCAACTCTGATTCTGCACATCTGATTCCCTGCCTCTTATTCCCCACCTCTAATTCCCGGCCTCTGATTCCCGGCCTCTGATTCCCCACCTCTGATTCTCCATATCTGATTCCCCGCCTCTGTTTCCCCGCCTCTGATTCCCCACCTCTGTTTCCCCATATCTGATTCCCCGCATCTGATTCCCCACGTCTGATTCCCTGCCTGTGATTCCCTGCCTCTTATTCCCCGACTCTGATGCCCCGCATCTGATTCCCTGCCTCTGAATCCCCACCTTGATTCCCTGCCTCTGATTCCCAACCTCTGATTCCCCTCCTCTGATTCCCCATATCTGATTCCCCACCTCCATTTCCCTGCCTCTGATTCCCCTCCTCTGTTACCCAATATCTGATTCCCCGCCTCTGATTCCCCAACTCTGTTTCTGCACATCTGATTCCCTGCCTCTTATTCCCCACCTCTAATTCCCGGCCTCTGATTCCCGGCCTCTGATACCCTACCTCTGATTCTCCATATCTGATTCCCCGCCTCTGTTTCCCCGCCTCTGATTCCCCGCCTCTGTTTCCCCATATCTGATTCCCCGCCTCTGATTCCCCAACTCTGATTCCCCGCCTCTGATTCCCCAGGTCTGATTCCCCGCCTCTGATTCCACGTGTTTGATTACCTGCCTCTGATTCCCCGCCTCTGCTTCCCCATCTCTGATTCACCGCCTTTGATTCGCCACCTCTGATTCCCCATATGTGATTCCCCTCCTCTGTTTCCCCGCCTCTGATTCCCCGCCTCTGATTCCCCATATCTCATTCCCCGCCTCTGATTCCCCGCATCTGATTCCCTGCCTCTGAATCCCCACCTCTGATTCCCTGCCTCTGATTCCCAACCTCTGATTCCCCTCTTCTGATTCCCCATATCTGATTCCCCGCCTCCGTTTCCCTGCCTCTGATTAACCGCCTCTGTTTCCCCATATCTGATTCCCCACCTCTGATTCCCCAACTCTGATTCCCCGCCTGTGATTCCCCAGCTCTTATTCCCCGCCTCTGATTCCCCGCATCTGATTCCCAGCCTCTGATTCCCCATGTCTGATTTCCTGCCTCTGATTCCCCGCCTCTGATTCGCCATCTCTGATTCATCGCCTCTGATTCCCCACCTCTGATTCCCCATATCTTATTCCCCACCTATGTTTCCCCGCCTCTGATTCCCCGCCTCTGATTCCCCATCTCTGATTCCCGGACTATGATTCCCCACCTGTGATTCCCTATCTCTGATTCCACACATCCGATTCCCTGCCTCTGATTCCCCACCTCTGATGCCCCGCCTCTGATTCCCAATCTCTGATTCCCCTCCTCTGATTCCCCATATCTGATTCCCCGCCTCCGTTTCCCTGCCTCTGATTCCCCGCCTCTGTTTCCCCATATCTGATTCACCGCCTCTGATTCCCCAACTCTGATTCCCCGCCTCTGATTCCCCAGCTCTGATTCCCCGCCTCTGATTCCCCGCGTCTGATTCCCAGCCTCTGATTCCCCATGTCTTATTCCCCGCCTCTGATTCGCCATCTCTGATTCATCGCCTCTGATTCCCCACCTCTGATTCCCCATATCTGATTCCCACCTATGTTTCCCCGCCTCTGATGCCCCGCCTCTGATTCCATGCCTCTGATTCCCAACCTCTGATTCCCCACCTCTGATTCCCCATATCTGATTCCCTGCCTCTGTTTCCCCTCCTCTGATTCCCTGCCTCTGTTTCCTCATATCTGATTCCCCGCCTCTGATTCCCCAAAACTGATTCCCCTCCTCTGATTCCCCAGCTCTGATTCACCACCTCTGATTCCCCGCGTCTGATTCCCCGCCTCTGATTCCCCATCTCTGATTCCCTATCTCTGATTCCCCAATTCTGATTCCCCGCCTTTGATTCCCTGCCTCTGATTCCCAACCTCTGATTCCCCACCTCTGATTCCCCATATCTGATTCCCCGCCTCTGTTTCCCCGCCTCTTATTCCCTGCCTCTGTTTCCCCATATCTGATTCCCGGCCTCTCATTCCCCAGCTCTGATTCCCCATATCTGATTCCCCGCCGCTGATTCCCCAACTCTGATTCCCCAGCTCTGATTCTCCGCCTCTGATTCCCCGCGTCTGAATCCCTGCCTCTGATTCCCCGCCTCTGATTCCCCATCTCTGATTCACCACCTCTGATCCCCCGCCTCTGATACCCCATGTCTGATTCACCGCCTCTGTTTCCCCACCTCTGATTCCCCGCCTCTGATTCCACATATCTGATTCCCCGCCTCTGATTCCCCAACTCTGATTCCCCGCCTGTGATTCGCCAGCTATGATTCCCCGCCTCTGATTCCCCACGTCTAATTCCCTGCCTGTGATTCCCTGCCTCTTATTCCCCGCCTCTGATTCCCCGCATCTGATTCCCTGCCTCTGAATCCCCACCTCTATTCCCTGCCTCTGATTCCCAACCTCTGATTCCCCTACTCTGATTCCCCATATCTGATTCCCCGCCTCCAATTCCCTGCCTCTGATTCCCCGCCTCTGTTACCCCATATCTGATTCCCCGCCTCTGATTCCCCAACTCTGATTCTGCACATCTGATTCCCTGCCTCTTATTCCCCACCTCTAATTCCCGGCCTCTGATTCCCGGCCTCTGATTCCCCACCTCTGATTCTCCATATCTGATTCCCCGCCTCTGTTTCCCCGCCTCTGATTCCCCACCTCTGTTTCCCCATATCTGATTCCCCGCCTCTGATTCCCCAACTCTGATTCCCCGCCTCTGATTCCCAAGGTCTGATTCCCCGCCTCTGATTCCACGTGTTTGATTACCTGCCTCTGATTCCCCGCCTCTGCTTCCCCATCTCTGATTCACCGCCTTTGATTCCCCACTTCTGGTTCCCCATATCTGATACCCCGCCTGTGATTCGCCAGCTATGATTCCCCGCCTCTGATTCCCCACGTCTAATTCCCTGCCTGTGATTCCCTGCCTCTTATTCCCCGCCTCTGATTCCCCATATCTGATTCCCCGCCTCTGATTCCCCAACTCTGATTCCCCGCGTCTGATTCCCTGCCTCTGATACCCCGCCTCTGATTCCTCATCTCTGATTCACCACCACTGATTCCATGCGTCTGATTCCCTGCCTGTGATTCCCCGCCTCTGATGCACCATCTCTGATTCACTGCCTCTGATACCCCTTCTCTGATTCCCCATGTCTGATTCCCCAATTCTGATTCCCGCCTCTGATGCCCCACCTCTGATTCCCCTCCTCTGATTCCCCATATCTGATTCCCCGCCTCTGATTGCCCATATCTTATTCCCCGCCTCTGATACCCAAACTCAGATTCCCCGCCTCTGATTCCCCAGCTCTGATTCCCCGCCTCTGATTCCCCGAGTCTGATTCCCCGCCTCTGAATCCCCGCCTCTGATTCCCCATCTCTGATTCACCACCGCTAATTCCCTGCCTCTGATTCCCCACAACTGATTCCCGGCCTCTGATTCCTGGCCTCTGATTCCCCGCCTCTGATTCCCCATCTCTGATTCCCCGCCTCTGATTCCCCGACTCTGATTCCCCGCCTCTGATTCCCCAGCTCTGATTCCCCACATCTGATTAGCCACCTCTGTTTTCCCGCCTCTGATTCCCCAGCTCAGATTCCCCACATCTGATTCCCTGCCTCTGATTCCCCACCTCTGATTCCCAATATCTGATTCCCCGCCTCTGTTTTCCCGCCTCTGATTCCCCGCCTCTGTTTCCCCATATCTGATTCCCCACCTCTGATTCCCCAACTCTGATTCCCCGCCTCTGATTCCCCAGCTCTGATTCCCCGCCTCTGATTCCCTGTGTCTGATTCCCTGCCTCTGATTCCCCGCCACTGATTCCCCATCTCTGATTCACCGCCTCTGATTCCCCACCTCTGATTCCCCATATCTGATTAGCCACCTCTGTTTCCCCGCCTCTGACTCCCCGCCTCTGATTCCCCATATCTGATTCCCCGCCTCTGATTCCCCACCTCTGATTCCCCATATCTGATAAGCCATCTCTGTTTCCCCGCCTCTGATTCCCCGCCTCTGATTTCCCATATCTGATTCCCCGCCTCTGATTCCCCATCTCTGATTCCCGGACACAGATTCCCCGCCTCTGATTCCCGGCCTCAAATTCCCGGCCTATGATTCCCCGCTTCTGATTCCCCGCCTCTGATTCCCTGCCTCTAATTCCCCATCACTCATTCCCCACATCTGATTCCCTGCCTCTTATTCTCCGCCTCTGATTCCCCATATCTGATTCCCTGCCTCTGATTCCCCATCTCTGATTCCCGCCCTCCGATTCCCCACCTCTGGTTCCCCATATCTGATACCCCTCCTCTGTTTCTCCGCCTCTGATTCCCCGCCTCTGATTCCTCAGCTCTGATTCCCCGCCACTGATTCCCCGCGTCTGATTCCCTGCCTCTGATTCCCCGCCACTGATTCCCCGCGTCTGATTCCATGCCTCTGATTCCCCGCCTCTGATTCCCCATCTCTGATTCACCACCACTGATTCCCTGCGTCTGATTCCCTGCCTGTGATTCCCCGCCTCTGATTCACCATCTCTGATTCACTGCCTCTGATTCCCCTTCTCTGATTCCCCATGTCTGATTCCCCGCCTCTGATTCCCCATTTCTTATTCCCCGCCTCTGATTCCCCAGCTCTGATTCCCCACCTCCGATTCCCCGCGTCTGATTCCGCGCCTCTGAATCCCCGCCTCTCATTCCCCATCTCTGATGCACCACCGCTCATTCCCCGCCTCTGATTCCCTACCTCTGATTCCCGGCCTCTGATTCCCGGCCTCTAATTCCCCGCCTCTGATTCCCCATCGCTGATTCTCCGCCTCTGATTCCCCAACTCTGATTCCCCGCCTCTGATTCCCCAGCTCTGATTCCCCACCTCTGATTACCCGCTTCTGATTCCCTGACGCTAATTCCCCACCTCTGATTCCCCATCTCTGATTCACCACCTCTGATTCCCCACCTCTGATTCCCCACATCTGATTCCCTGCCTCTGATTCCCCACCTCTGATTCCCAATATCTGATTCCCTGCCTCTGTTTCCCCACCTCTGATTCCCCGCCTCTGTTTCCCCATATCTGATTCCCCACCTCTGATTCCCCATATCTGATTCCCCGCCTCTGTTTCCCCGCCTCTTATTCCCCGCCTCTGTTTCCCCATATCTGATTCCCGGCCACTCATTCCCCAGCTCTGATTCCCCGCCTCTAATTCCCCATATCTGATTCCCCGCTGCTGATTCCCCAACTCTGATAGCCCGCCTCTGATTCCCCAGCTCTGATTCCCCGCCTCTTATTCCCCGCGTCTGAATCCCTGCCTCTGATTCCCCGCCTCTGATTCCCCATCTCCGATTCACCACCTCTGATCCCCCGCCTCTCATTCCCCATGTCTGATTCACCGCCTCTGTTTCCCCATCTCTGATTCCCCGCCTCTGATTCCCCATATCTGATTCCCCGCCTCTGATTCGCCAACTCTGATTCCCCGCCTGTGATTCGCCAGCTATGATTCCCCGCCTCTGATTTCCCACGTCTGATTCCCTGCCTGTGATTCCCTGCCTCTTATTCCCCGCCTCTGATTCCCCGCATCTGATTCCCTGCCTCTGAATCCCCACCTCTGATTCCCTGCCTCTGATTCCCAACCTCTGATTCCCCTCCTCTGATTCCCCATATCTGATTCCCCGCCTCCATTTCCCTGCCTCTGATTCCCCGCCTCTGTTACCCCATATCTGATTCCCCGCCTCTGATTCCCCAACTCTGATTCTGCACATCTGATTCCCTGCCTCTTATTCCCCACCTCTAATTCCCGGCCTCTGATTCCCGTCCTCTGATTCCCCACCTCTGATTCTCCATATCTGATTCCCCGCCTCTGTTTCCCCGCCTCTGATTCCCCGCCTCTGTTTCCCCATATCTGATTCCCCGCCTCTGATTCCCCAACTCTGATTCCCCGCCTCTGATTCCCCAGGTCTGATTCCCCACCTCTGATTCCACGTGTTTGATTACCTGCCTCTGATTCCCCGCCTCTGCTTCCCCATCTCTGATTCACCGCCTTTGTTTCCCCACCTCTGATTCCCCATATCTGATTCCCTGCCTGTGATTCCCTGCCTCTTATTCCCCGCCTCAGTTTCCCCATATCTGATTCCCTGCCTCTGAATCCCCACCTCTGATTCCCTGCCTCTGATTCCCAACCTCTGATTCCCCTCCTCTGATTCCCCATATCTGATTCCCCGCCTCCGTTTCCCTGCCTCTGATTGCCCGCCTCTGATTCCCCATATCTGATTCCCCGCCTCTGATTCCCCAACTCTGATTCCCCACCTCTGATTCCCAGCTCTGATTCCCCGCCTCTGATTCCCCGCGTCTGATTCCCAGCCTCTGATTCCCCATGTCCGAATTCCTGCCTCTGATTCCCGGCCTCTGATTCGCCATCTCTGATTCATCGCCTCTGATTCCCCACCTCTGATTCCCCATATCTTATTCCCCACCTATGTTTCCCCGCCTCTGATTCACCGCCTCTGATTCCCCATCTCTGATTCCCGGACTCTGATTCCCCACCTCTGATTCCCTATCTCTGATTCCGCACATCCGATTCCCTGCCTCTGATTCCCCGCCTCTGATGCCCCGCCTCTGATTGCATGCCTCTGATTCCCAACCTCTGATTCCCCACCTCTGATTCCCCATATCTGATTACCCGCCTCTGTTTCCCCGCCTCTGATTCCCTGCCTCTGTTTCCTCATATCTGATTCCCCGCCTCTGATTCCCAAACACTGATTCCCCGCCTCTGATTCCCCAGCTCTGATTCACCACCTCTGATTCCCCGCATCTGATTCCCCACCTCTGATTCCCGGCCTCTTATTCCCCACGTCTGATTCCCGGCCTCTGATTCCCGGCCTCTGATTCCCGACCACACATTCCCGGCCTCTGATTCCCTGCCTCTGATTCCCCATCTCTGATTCTGCACATCTGATTCCCTGCCTCTTATTCCCCACCTCTGATTCCCGGCCTCTGATTCCCGGCCTCTCATTCCCGGCCTCTCATTCCCGGCCTCTCATTCCCGGCCTCTGATTCCCGGCCTCTGATTCCCCGCCTCTGATTCCCCGCCTCTGATTCCCTGCCTCTGATTCCCCATCTCTGATTCCGCCCATCTGATTCCCTGCCTCTGATTCCCCGCCTCTGATTCCCTGCCTCTGATTTCGTGCCTCTGATTCCCAACCTCTGATTCCCAACCTCTGATTCCCCATATCTGATTCCCCGCCTCTGATTCCCCGCCTCTGATTCCCCGCCTCTGTTTCCCCATATCTGATTCCCCGCCTCTGATTCCCCGTGTTTGATTCCCAGCCTCTGATTCCCTGCCTCTGATTCCCAACCTCTGATTCCCCACCTCTGATTCCCCATATCTGATTCCCCGCCTCTGTTTCCCCGCCTCTGATTCCCCGCCTCTGTTTCCCCATATCTGATTCCCCGCCTTTGATTCGCCACCTCTGATTCCCCATATGTGATTCCCCGCTTCTGTTTCCCCGTCTCTGATTCCCCGCCTCTGATTCCCCATATCTCATTCCCCGCCTCTGATTCCCCATATCTGATTCCCGGACTCTGATTCCCCACCTCTGATTCCCGGCCTCTTATTCCCGGCATCTGATTCCCGGCCTCTGATTCCCGGCCTCTGATTCCCCGCTTCTGATTCTGATTCCCTGCCCCTGATTCCCCATCTCTGATTCCGCACATCTGATTCCCTGCCTCTGATTCCCCACCTCTGATTCCCCATATCTGATTCCCCGCCTCTGTTTCCCCGCCTCTGATTCCCCGCCTCTGTTTCCCCATATCTAATTCCCCGCCTCTGATTCCCCAACTCTGATTCCCCGCACTGATTCCCCAGCTCTGAATCCCCGCCTCAGATTCCCCGCATCTGATTCCCTGCCTCTGAATCCCCACCTCTGATTCCCTGCCTCTGATTCCCAACCTCTGATTCCCCTCCTCTGATTCCCCATATCTGATTCCCCGCCTCCGTTTCCCTGCCTCTGATTCCCCGCCTCTGTTTCCCCATATCTGATTCCCCGCCTCTGATTCCCCAACTCTGATTCCCCGCCTCTGATTTTCCAGCTCTGATTCCCCACCTCTGATTCCCCGCGTCTGATTCCCAGCCTCTGATTCCCCATGTCTTATTCCCCGCCTCTGATTCCCCGCCTCTGATTCGCCATCTCTGATTCATCGCCTCTGATTCCCCACCTCTGATTCCCCATATCTGATTCCCCACCTATGTTTCCCCGCCTCTGATGCCCTGACTCTGATTCCATGCCTCTGATTCCCAACCTCTGATTCCCCACCTCTGATTCCCCATATCTGATTCCCCGCCACTGTTTCCCCGCCTCTGATTCCCTGCCTCTGTTTCCTCATATCTGATTCCCCACATCTGATTCCCCAACACTGATTCCCCGCCTCTGATTCCCCAGCTCTGATTCACCACCTCTGATTCCCCGCGTCTGATTCCCCGCCTCTGATTCCCCATCTCTGATTCCCTATCTCTGATTCCCCAATTCTGATACCCCGCCTTTGATTCCCTGCCTCTGATTCCTAACCTCTGATTCCCCTCCTCTGGTTCCCCATATCTGATTCCCCGCCTCCATTTCCCTGCCTCTGATTCCCCGCCTCTGTTTCCCCATATCTGATTCACCGCCTCTGATTCCCCAACTCTGATTCCCCGCCTCTGATTCCCCAGCTCTGATTCCCCGCCTCTGATTCCCCGCGTCTGATTCCCTGCCTCTGAATCCCCACCTCTATTCCCTGCCTCTGATTCCTAACCTCTGATTCCCCTCCTCTGATTCCCCATATCTGATTCCCCGCCTCCGTTTCCCTGCCTCTGATTCCCCGCCTCTGTTTCCCCATATCTGATTCACCGCCTCTGATTCCCCAACTCTGATTCCCCGCCTCTGATTCCCCAGCTCTGATTCCCCGCCTCTGATTCCCCGCGTCTGATTCCCAGCCTCTGATTCCCCATGTCTTATTCCCCGCCTCTGATTCGCCATCTCTGATTCATCGCCTCTGATTCCCCACCTCTGATTCCCCATATCTGATTCCCACCTATGTTTCCCCGCCTCTGATGCCCCGCCTCTGATTCCATGCCTCTGATTCCCAATCTCTGATTCCCCACCTCTGATTCCCCATATCTGATTCCCTGCCTCTGTTTCCCCTCCTCTGATTCCCTGCCTCTGTTTCCTCATATCTGATTCCCCGCCTCTGATTCCCCAAAACTGATTCCCCTCCTCTGATTCCCCAGCTCTGATTCACCACCTCTGATTCCCCGCGTCTGATTCCCCGCCTCTGATTCCCCATCTCTGATTCCCTATCTCTGATTCCCCAATTCTGATTCCCCGCCTTTGATTCCCTGCCTCTGATTCCCAAGCTCTGATTCCCCACCTCTGATTCCCCATATCTGATTCCCCGCCTCTGTTTCCCCGCCTCTTATTCCCTGCCTCTGTTTCCCCATATCTGATTCCCGGCCTCTCATTCCCCAGCTCTGATTCCCCGCCTCTGATTCCCCATATCTGATTCCCCGCCGCTGATTCCCCAACTCTGATTCCCCAGCTCTGATTCTCCGCCTCTGATTCCCCGCGTCTGAATCCCTGCCTCTGATTCCCCGCCTCTGATTCCCCATCTCTGATTCACCACCTCTGATCCCCCGCCTCTGATTCCCCATGTCTGATTCACCGCCTCTGTTTCCCCACCTCTGATTCCCCGCCTCTGATTCCACATATCTGATTCCCCGCCTCTGATTCCCCAACTCTGATTCCCCGCCTGTGATTCGCCAGCTATGATTCCCCGCCTCTGATTCCCCACGTCTAATTCCCTGCCTGTGATTCCCTGCCTCTTATTCCCCGCCTCTGATTCCCCGCATCTGATTCCCTGCCTCTGAATCCCCACCTCTATTCCCTGCCTCTGATTCCCAACCTCTGATTCCCCTACTCTGATTCCCCATATCTGATTCCCCGCCTCCAATTCCCTGCCTCTGATTCCCCGCCTCTGTTACCCCATATCTGATTCCCCGCCTCTGATTCCCCAACTCTGATTCTGCACATCTGATTCCCTGCCTCTTATTCCCCACCTCTAATTCCCGGCCTCTGATTCCCGGCCTCTGATTCCCCACCTCTGATTCCCCATATCTGATTCCCCGCGTCTGATTCCCTGCCTCTGATACCCCGCCTCTGATTCCTCATCTCTGATTCACCACCACTGATTCCATGCGTCTGATTCCCTGCCTGTGATTCCCCGCCTCTGATGCACCATCTCTGATTCACTGCCTCTGATACCCCTTCTCTGATTCCCCATGTCTGATTCCCCAATTCTGATTCCCGCCTCTGATGCCCCACCTCTGATTCCCCTCCTCTGATTCCCCATATCTGATTCCCCGCCTCTGATTCCCCATATCTTATTCCCCGCCTCTGATACCCAAACTCAGATTCCCCGCCTCTGATTCCCCAGCTCTGATTCCCCGCCTCTGATTCCCCGAGTCTGATTCCCCGCCTCTGAATCCCCGCCTCTGATTCCCCATCTCTGATTCACCACCGCTAATTCCCTGCCTCTGATTCCCCACAACTGATTCCCGGCCTCTGATTCCTGGCCTCTGATTCCCCGCCTCTGATTCCCCATCTCTGATTCCCCGCCTCTGATTCCCCGACTCTGATTCCCCGCCTCTGATTCCCCAGCTCTGATTCCCCACATCTGATTAGCCACCTCTGTTTTCCCGCCTCTGATTCCCCAGCTCAGATTCCCCACATCTGATTCCCTGCCTCTGATTCCCCACCTCTGATTCCCAATATCTGATTCCCCGCCTCTGTTTTCCCGCCTCTGATTCCCCGCCTCTGTTTCCCCATATCTGATTCCCCACCTCTGATTCCCCAACTCTGATTCCCCGCCTCTGATTCCCCAGCTCTGATTCCCCGCCTCTGATTCCCTGTGTCTGATTCCCTGCCTCTGATTCCCCGCCACTGATTCCCCATCTCTGATTCACCGCCTCTGATTCCCCACCTCTGATTCCCCATATCTGATTAGCCACCTCTGTTTCCCCGCCTCTGACTCCCCGCCTCTGATTCCCCATATCTGATTCCCCGCCTCTGATTCCCCACCTCTGATTCCCCATATCTGATAAGCCATCTCTGTTTCCCCGCCTCTGATTCCCCGCCTCTGATTTCCCATATCTGATTCCCCGCCTCTGATTCCCCATCTCTGATTCCCGGACACAGATTCCCCGCCTCTGATTCCCGGCCTCAAATTCCCGGCCTATGATTCCCCGCTTCTGATTCCCCGCCTCTGATTCCCTGCCTCTAATTCCCCATCACTCATTCCCCACATCTGATTCCCTGCCTCTTATTCTCCGCCTCTGATTCCCCATATCTGATTCCCTGCCTCTGATTCCCCATCTCTGATTCCCGCCCTCCGATTCCCCACCTCTGGTTCCCCATATCTGATACCCCTCCTCTGTTTCTCCGCCTCTGATTCCCCGCCTCTGATTCCTCAGCTCTGATTCCCCGCCACTGATTCCCCGCGTCTGATTCCCTGCCTCTGATTCCCCGCCACTGATTCCCCGCGTCTGATTCCATGCCTCTGATTCCCCGCCTCTGATTCCCCATCTCTGATTCACCACCACTGATTCCCTGCGTCTGATTCCCTGCCTGTGATTCCCCGCCTCTGATTCACCATCTCTGATTCACTGCCTCTGATTCCCCTTCTCTGATTCCCCATGTCAGGTTCCCCAATTCTGATTCCCGCCTCTGATGCCCCACCTCTGATTCCCCTCCTCTGATTCCCCATATCTGATTCCCCGCCTCTGATTCCCCATTTCTTATTCCCCGCCTCTGATTCCCCAGCTCTGATTCCCCACCTCCGATTCCCCGCGTCTGATTCCGCGCCTCTGAATCCCCCCCTCTCATTCCCCATCTCTGATGCACCACCGCTCATTCCCCGCCTCTGATTCCCTACCTCTGATTCCCGGCCTCTGATTCCCGGCCTCTAATTCCCCGCCTCTGATTCCCCATCGCTGATTCTCCGCCTCTGATTCCCCAACTCTGATTCCCCGCCTCTGATTCCCCAGCTCTGATTCCCCACCTCTGATTACCCGCTTCTGATTCCCTGACGCTAATTCCCCACCTCTGATTCCCCATCTCTGATTCACCACCTCTGATTCCCCACCTCTGATTCCCCACATCTGATTCCCTGCCTCTGATTCCCCACCTCTGATTCCCAATATCTGATTCCCTGCCTCTGTTTCCCCACCTCTGATTCCCCGCCTCTGTTTCCCCATATCTGATTCCCCACCTCTGATTCCCCATATCTGATTCCCCGCCTCTGTTTCCCCGCCTCTTATTCCCCGCCTCTGTTTCCCCATATCTGATTCCCGGCCACTCATTCCCCAGCTCTGATTCCCCGCCTCTAATTCCCCATATCTGATTCCCCGCCGCTGATTCCCCAACTCTGATAGCCCGCCTCTGATTCCCCAGCTCTGATTCCCCGCCTCTTATTCCCCGCGTCTGAATCCCTGCCTCTGATTCCCCGCCTCTGATTCCCCATCTCCGATTCACCACCTCTGATCCCCCGCCTCTCATTCCCCATGTCTGATTCACCGCCTCTGTTTCCCCATCTCTGATTCCCCGCCTCTGATTCCCCATATCTGATTCCCCGCCTCTGATTCGCCAACTCTGATTCCCCGCCTGTGATTCGCCAGCTATGATTCCCCGCCTCTGATTCCCCACGTCTGATTCCCTGCCTGTGATTCCCTGCCTCTTATTCCCCGCCTCTGATTCCCCGCATCTGATTCCCTGCCTCTGAATCCCCACCTCTGATTCCCTGCCTCTGATTCCCAACCTCTGATTCCCCTCCTCTGATTCCCCATATCTGATTCCCCGCCTCCATTTCCCTGCCTCTGATTCCCCGCCTCTGTTACCCCATATCTGATTCCCCGCCTCTGATTCCCCAACTCTGATTCTGCACATCTGATTCCCTGCCTCTTATTCCCCACCTCTAATTCCCGGCCTCTGATTCCCGTCCTCTGATTCCCCACCTCTGATTCTCCATATCTGATTCCCCGCCTCTGTTTCCCCGCCTCTGATTCCCCGCCTCTGTTTCCCCATATCTGATTCCCCGCCTCTGATTCCCCAACTCTGATTCCCCGCCTCTGATTCCCCAGGTCTGATTCCCCACCTCTGATTCCACGTGTTTGATTACCTGCCTCTGATTCCCCGCCTCTGCTTCCCCATCTCTGATTCACCGCCTTTGTTTCCCCACCTCTGATTCCCCATATCTGATTCCCTGCCTGTGATTCCCTGCCTCTTATTCCCCGCCTCAGTTTCCCCATATCTGATTCCCTGCCTCTGAATCCCCACCTCTGATTCCCTGCCTCTGATTCCCAACCTCTGATTCCCCTCCTCTGATTCCCCATATCTGATTCCCCGCCTCCGTTTCCCTGCCTCTGATTGCCCGCCTCTGATTCCCCATATCTGATTCCCCGCCTCTGATTCCCCAACTCTGATTCCCCACCTCTGATTCCCAGCTCTGATTCCCCGCCTCTGATTCCCCGCGTCTGATTCCCAGCCTCTGATTCCCCATGTCCGAATTCCTGCCTCTGATTCCCGGCCTCTGATTCGCCATCTCTGATTCATCGCCTCTGATTCCCCACCTCTGATTCCCCATATCTTATTCCCCACCTATGTTTCCCCGCCTCTGATTCACCGCCTCTGATTCCCCATCTCTGATTCCCGGACTCTGATTCCCCACCTCTGATTCCCTATCTCTGATTCCGCACATCCGATTCCCTGCCTCTGATTCCCCGCCTCTGATGCCCCGCCTCTGATTGCATGCCTCTGATTCCCAACCTCTGATTCCCCACCTCTGATTCCCCATATCTGATTACCCGCCTCTGTTTCCCCGCCTCTGATTCCCTGCCTCTGTTTCCTCATATCTGATTCCCCGCCTCTGATTCCCAAACACTGATTCCCCGCCTCTGATTCCCCAGCTCTGATTCACCACCTCTGATTCCCCGCATCTGATTCCCCACCTCTGATTCCCGGCCTCTTATTCCCCACGTCTGATTCCCGGCCTCTGATTCCCGGCCTCTGATTCCCGACCACACATTCCCGGCCTCTGATTCCCTGCCTCTGATTCCCCATCTCTGATTCTGCACATCTGATTCCCTGCCTCTTATTCCCCACCTCTGATTCCCGGCCTCTGATTCCCGGCCTCTCATTCCCGGCCTCTCATTCCCGGCCTCTCATTCCCGGCCTCTGATTCCCGGCCTCTGATTCCCCGCCTCTGATTCCCCGCCTCTGATTCCCTGCCTCTGATTCCCCATCTCTGATTCCGCCCATCTGATTCCCTGCCTCTGATTCCCCGCCTCTGATTCCCTGCCTCTGATTTCGTGCCTCTGATTCCCAACCTCTGATTCCCAACCTCTGATTCCCCATATCTGATTCCCCGCCTCTGATTCCCCGCCTCTGATTCCCCGCCTCTGTTTCCCCATATCTGATTCCCCGCCTCTGATTCCCCGTGTTTGATTCCCAGCCTCTGATTCCCTGCCTCTGATTCCCAACCTCTGATTCCCCACCTCTGATTCCCCATATCTGATTCCCCGCCTCTGTTTCCCCGCCTCTGATTCCCCGCCTCTGTTTCCCCATATCTGATTCCCCGCCTTTGATTCGCCACCTCTGATTCCCCATATGTGATTCCCCGCTTCTGTTTCCCCGTCTCTGATTCCCCGCCTCTGATTCCCCATATCTCATTCCCCGCCTCTGATTCCCCATATCTGATTCCCGGACTCTGATTCCCCACCTCTGATTCCCGGCCTCTTATTCCCGGCATCTGATTCCCGGCCTCTGATTCCCGGCCTCTGATTCCCCGCTTCTGATTCTGATTCCCTGCCCCTGATTCCCCATCTCTGATTCCGCACATCTGATTCCCTGCCTCTGATTCCCCACCTCTGATTCCCCATATCTGATTCCCCGCCTCTGTTTCCCCGCCTCTGATTCCCCGCCTCTGTTTCCCCATATCTAATTCCCCGCCTCTGATTCCCCAACTCTGATTCCCCGCACTGATTCCCCAGCTCTGAATCCCCGCCTCAGATTCCCCGCATCTGATTCCCTGCCTCTGAATCCCCACCTCTGATTCCCTGCCTCTGATTCCCAACCTCTGATTCCCCTCCTCTGATTCCCCATATCTGATTCCCCGCCTCCGTTTCCCTGCCTCTGATTCCCCGCCTCTGTTTCCCCATATCTGATTCCCCGCCTCTGATTCACCAACTCTGATTCCCCGCCTCTGATTTTCCAGCTCTGATTCCCCACCTCTGATTCCCCGCGTCTGATTCCCAGCCTCTGATTCCCCATGTCTTATTCCCCGCCTCTGATTCCCCGCCTCTGATTCGCCATCTCTGATTCATCGCCTCTGATTCCCCACCTCTGATTCCCCATATCTGATTCCCCACCTATGTTTCCCCGCCTCTGATGCCCTGACTCTGATTCCATGCCTCTGATTCCCAACCTCTGATTCCCCACCTCTGATTCCCCATATCTGATTCCCCGCCACTGTTTCCCCGCCTCTGATTCCCTGCCTCTGTTTCCTCATATCTGATTCCCCACATCTGATTCCCCAACACTGATTCCCCGCCTCTGATTCCCCAGCTCTGATTCACCACCTCTGATTCCCCGCGTCTGATTCCCCGCCTCTGATTCCCCATCTCTGATTCCCTATCTCTGATTCCCCAATTCTGATACCCCGCCTTTGATTCCCTGCCTCTGATTCCCAACCTCTGATTCCCCACCTCTGATTCCCCATATCTGATTCCCCGCCTCGGTTTCCCCACCTCTTATTCCCCGCCTCTGTTTCCCCATATCTGATTCCCTGCCTCTCATTCCCCAGCTCTGATTCCCCGCCTCTGATTCCCCATATCTGATTCCCCGCCGCTGATTCCCCGCCTCTGATTCCCCGCATCTGATTCCCTGCCTCTGAATCCCCACCTCTATTCCCTGCCTCTGATTCCTAACCTCTGATTCCCCTCCTCTGGTTCCCCATATCTGATTCCCCGCCTCCATTTCCCTGCCTCTGATTCCCCTCCTCTGTTACCCCATATCTGATTCCCCGCCTCTGATTCCCCAACTCTGATTCTGCACATCTGATTCTTTGCCTCTTATTCCCCACCTCTAATTCCCGGCCTCTGATTCCCGGCCTCTGATTCCCCACCTCTGATTCTCCATATCTGATTCCCCGCCTCTGTTTCCCCGCCTCTGATTCCCCACCTCTGTTTCCCCATATCTGATTCCCCGCATCTGATTCCCCACGTCTGATTCCCTGCCTGTGATTCCCTGCCTCTTATTCCCCGCCTCTGATGCCCCGCATCTGATTCCCTGCCTCTGAATCCCCACCTTGATTCCCTGCCTCTGATTCCCAACCTCTGATTCCCCTCCTCTGATTCCCCATATCTGATTCCCCACCTCCATTTCCCTGCCTCTGATTCCCCGCCTCTGATTCCCCTCCTCTGATTCCCCATATCTGATTCCCCACCTCCATTTCCCTGCCTCTGATTCCCCGCCTCTGTTACCCAATATCTGATTCCCCGCCTCTGATTCCCCAACTCTGTTTCTGCACATCTGATTCCCTGCCTCTTATTCCCCACCTCTAATTCCCGGCCTCTGATTCCCGGCCTCTGATACCCTACCTCTGATTCTCCATATCTGATTCCCCGCCTCTGTTTCCCCGCCTCTGATTCCCCGCCTCTGTTTCCCCATATCTGATTCCCCGCCTCTGATTCCCCAACTCTGATTCCCCGCCTGTGATTCCCCAGGTCTGATTCCCCGCCTCTGATTCCCCGCGTCTGATTCCCAGCCTCTGATTCCCCATGTCTGATTTCCTGCCTCTGATTCCCCGCCTCTGATTCGCCATCTCTGATTCATCGCCTCTGATTCCCCACCTCTGATTCCCCATATCTTATTCCCCACCTATGTTTCCCCGCCTCTGATTCCCCGCCTCTGATGCCCCACCTCTGATTCCCAATCTCTGATTCCCCTCCTCTGATTCCCCATATCTGATTCCCCGCCTCCGTTTCCCTGCCTCTGATTCCCCGCCTCTGTTTCCCCATATCTGATTCCCCGCCTCTGATTCCCCAACTCTGATTCCCCGCCTCTGATTCCCCAGCTCTGATTCCCCGCCTCTGATTCCCCGCGTCTGATTCCCAGCCTCTGATTCCCCATGTCTTATTCCCCGCCTCTGATTCGCCATCTCTGATTCATCGCCTCTGATTCCCCACCTCTGATTCCCCATATCTGATTCCCACCTATGTTTCCCCGCCTCTGATGCCCCGCCTCTGATTCCATGCCTCTGATTCCCAAACTCTGATTCCCCACCTCTGATTCCCCATATCTGATTCCCTGCCTCTGTTTCCCCTCCTCTGATTCCCTGCCTCTGTTTCCTCATATCTGATTCCCCGCCTCTGATTCCCCAAAACTGATTCCCCTCCTCTGATTCCCCAGCTCTGATTCACCACCTCTGATTCCCCGCGTCTGATTCCCCGCCTCTGATTCCCCATCTCTGATTCCCTATCTCTGATTCCCCAATTCTGATTCCCCGCCTTTGATTCCCTGCCTCTGATTCCCAACCTCTGATTCCCCACCTCTGATTCCCCATATCTGATTCCCCGCCTCTGTTTCCCCGCCTCTTATTCCCTGCCTCTGTTTCCCCATATCTGATTCCCGGCCTCTCATTCCCCAGCTCTGATTCCCCGCCTCTGATTCCCGATATCTGATTCCCCGCCGCTGATTCCCCAACTCTGATTCCCCAGCTCTGATTCTCCGCCTCTGATTCCCCGCGTCTGAATCCCTGCCTCTGATTCCCCGCCTCTGATTCCCCATCTCTGATTCACCACCTCTGATCCCCCGCCTCTGATTCCCCATGTCTGATTCACCGCCTCTGTTTCCCCGCCTCTGATTCCCCACCTCTGTTTCCCCATATCTGATTCCCCGCCTCTGATTCCCCAACTCTGATTCCCCGCCTCTGATTCCCAAGGTCTGATTCCCCGCCTCTGATTCCACGTGTTTGATTACCTGCCTCTGATTCCCCGCCTCTGCTTCCCCATCTCTGATTCACCGCCTTTGATTCCCCACTTCTGGTTCCCCATATCTGATACCCCTCCTCTGTTTCCCCGCCTCTGATTCCCCGCCTCTGATTCCCCATATCTGATTCCCCGCCTCTGATTCCCCAACTCTGATTCCCCGCGTCTGATTCCCTGCCTCTGATACCCCGCCTCTGATTCCTCATCTCTGATTCACCACCACTGATTCCATGCGTCTGATTCCCTGCCTGTGATTCCCCGCCTCTGATGCACCATCTCTGATTCACTGCCTCTGATACCCCTTCTCTGATTCCCCATGTCTGATTCCCCAATTCTGATTCCCGCCTCTGATGCCCCACCTCTGATTCCCCTCCTCTGATTCCCCATATCTGATTCCCCGCCTCTGATTCCCCATATCTTATTCCCCGCCTCTGATACCCAAACTCAGATTCCCCGCCTCTGATTCCCCAGCTCTGATTCCCCGCCTCTGATTCCCCGAGTCTGATTCCCCGCCTCTGAATCCCCGCCTCTGATTCCCCATCTCTGATTCACCACCGCTAATTCCCTGCCTCTGATTCCCCACAACTGATTCCCGGCCTCTGATTCCTGGCCTCTGATTCCCCGCCTCTTATTCCCCATCTCTGATTCCCCGCCTCTGATTCCCCGACTCTGATTCCCCGCCTCTGATTCCCCAGCTCTGATTCCCCACATCTGATTAGCCACCTCTGTTTTCCCGCCTCTGATTCCCCAGCTCAGATTCCCCACATCTGATTCCCTGCCTCTGATTCCCCACCTCTGATTCCCAATATCTGATTCCCCGCCTCTGTTTTCCCGCCTCTGATTCCCCGCCTCTGTTTCCCCATATCTGATTCCCCACCTCTGATTCCCCAACTCTGATTCCCCGCCTCTGATTCCCCAGCTCTGATTCCCCGCCTCTGATTCCCTGTGTCTGATTCCCTGCCTCTGATTCCCCGCCTCTGATTCCCCATCTCTGATTCACCGCCTCTGATTCCCCAACTCTGATTCCCCATATCTGATTAGCCACCTCTGTTTCCCCGCCTCTGACTCCCCGCCTCTGATTCCCCATATCTGATTCCCCGCCTCTGATTCCCCACCTCTGATTCCCCATATCTGATAAGCCATCTCTGTTTCCCCGCCTCTGATTCCCCGCCTCTGATTCCCCATATCTGATTCCCCGCCTCTGATTCCCCATCTCTGATTCCCGGACACAGATTCCCCGCCTCTGATTCCCGGCCTCAAATTCCCGGCCTATGATTCCCCGCTTCTGATTCCCCGCCTCTGATTCCCTGCCTCTAATTCCCCATCACTCATTCCCCACATCTGATTCCCTGCCTCTTATTCTCCGCCTCTGATTCCCCATATCTGATTCCCTGCCTCTGATTCCCCATCTCTGATTCCCGCCCTCCGATTCCCCACCTCTGGTTCCCCATATCTGATACCCCTCCTCTGTTTCTCCGCCTCTGATTCCCCGCCTCTGATTCCTCAGCTCTGATTCCCCGCCACTGATTCCCCGCGTCTGATTCCCTGCCTCTGATTCCCCGCCACTGATTCCCCGCGTCTGATTCCATGCCTCTGATTCCCCGCCTCTGATTCCCCATCTCTGATTCACCACCACTGATTCCCTGCGTCTGATTCCCTGCCTGTGATTCCCCGCCTCTGATTCACCATCTCTGATTCACTGCCTCTGATTCCCCTTCTCTGATTCCCCATGTCAGGTTCCCCAATTCTGATCCCCGCCTCTGATGCCCCACCTCTGATTCCCCTCCTCTGATTCCCCATATCTGATTCCCCGCCTGTGATTCCCCATTTCTTATTCCCCGCCTCTGATTCCCCAGCTCTGATTCCCCACCTCCGATTCCCCGCGTCTGATTCCGCGCCTCTGAATCCCCGCCTCTCATTCCCCATCTCTGATGCACCACCGCTCATTCCCCGCCTCTGATTCCCTACCTCTGATTCCCGGCCTCTGATTCCCGGCCTCTAATTCCCCGCCTCTGATTCCCCATCGCTGATTCTCCGCCTCTGATTCCCCAACTCTGATTCCCCGCCTCTGATTCCCCAGCTCTGATTCCCCACCTCTGATTACCCGCTTCTGATTCCCTGACGCTAATTCCCCACCTCTGATTCCCCATCTCTGATTCACCACCTCTGAATCCCCACCTCTGATTCCCCATATCTGATTCCCCGCCTCAGTTTCCCCGCCTCTGATTTCCCGCCTCAGATTCCCCATATCTGATACCCCGCCTCTGATTCCCCAACTCGGATTCCCCGCCTCTGATTCCCCATCTCTGATTCTCCGCCTCTGATTCCCCTCCTCTGATTGCCCATATCTGATTCCCCGCCTCTGATTCCCCATATCCTATTCCCCGCCTCTGATTCCCAAACTCAGATTCCCCGCCTCTGAATCCCCAGCTCTGATTCCCCACATCTGATTCCCTGCCTCTGATTCCCCACCTCTGATTCCCAATATCTGATTCCCTGCCTCTGTTTCCCCACCTCTGATTCCCCGCCTCTGTTTCCTCATATCTGATTCCCCACCTCTGATTCCCCAACTCTGATTCCCCGCCTCTGATTCCCCAGCTCTGATTCCCCGCCTCTGATTCCCCGTCTGATTCCCTGCCTCTGATTCCCCGCCCCTGATTCCCCATCTCTGATTCACTGCCTCTGATTCACCACCTCTTATTCCCCATATCTGATAAGCCATCTCTGTTTCCCCGCCTCTGATTCCCCGCCTCTGAATCCCCATATCTGATTCCCCGCCTCTGATTCCCCATCTCTGATTCCCGGACTCAGATTCCCCACCTCGGATTCCAAGCCTCTGATTCCCGGAATATGATTCCCCGCTTCTGCTTCCCCGCCTCTGATTCCCTGCCTCTGATTCCCCATCTCTGATTCCCCACATCTGATTCCCTGCCTCTGATTCACCGCCTCTGATTCCCCATATCTGATTCCCTGCCTCTGATTCCCCATCTCTAATTTCCACCCTCCGATTCCCCACCTCTGGTTCCCCATATCTGATACCCTTCCTCTGTTTCCCCGCCTCAGATTCCCCGCCTCTGATTCCCCATATCTGATTCCCCGCCTCTGATTCCCCAACTCTGATTCCCCGCCTCTGATTCCTCAGCTCTGATTCCCCGCCTCTGATTCCCCGCGTCTGATTCCCTGCCTCTGATTCCCTGCCTCTGATTCCTCATCTCTGATTCACCACCACTGATTCCATGCGTCTGATTCCCTGCCTGTGATTCCCCGCCTCTGATTCACCATCTCTGATTCACTGCCTCTGATACCCCTTCTCTGATTCCCCATGTCTGATTCCCCAATTCTGATTCCCGCCTCTGATGCCCCACATCTGATTCCCCTCCTCTGATTCCCCATATCTGATTCCCCGCCTCTGATTCCCCATATCTTATTCACCGCCTCTGATACTCAAACTCAGATTCCCCGCCTCTGATTCCCCAGCTCTGATTCCCCGCCTCTGATTCCCCGAGTCTGATTCCCCGCCTCTGAATCCCCGCCTCTGATTCCCCATCTCTGATTCACCACCGCTTATTCCCTGCCTCTGATTCCCCACAACTGATTCCCGGCCTCTGATTCCCGGCCTCTGATTCCCCGCCTCTGATTCACCATCTCTGATTCCCCGCCTCTGATTCCCCGACTCTGATTCCCCGCCTCTGATTCCCCAGCTCTGATTCCCCACATCTGATTAGCCACCTCTGTTTCCCTCCTCTGATTCCCCGCCTCTGATTTCCCATCTCTGATACCCAAATTCTGATTCCCCGCCTCTGATTCCCCAGCTCTGATTCCCCACCTTTGATTCCCAATATCTGATTCCCCGCCTCTGTTTTCCCACCTCTGATTCCCCGCCTCTGTTTCCCCATATCTGATTCCCCACCTCTGATTCCCCAACTCTGATTCCCCGCCTCTGATTCCCCAGCTCTGATTCCCCGCCTCTGATTCCTTGTGTCTGATTCCCTGCCTCTGATTCCCCGCCCCTGATTCCCCATCTCTGATTCACCGCCTCTGATTCCCCACCTCTGATTCCCCATATCTGATTAGCCACCTCTGTTTCCCCGCCTCAAACTCCCCCCCTCTGATTCCCGATATCTGATTCCCCGCCTCTGATTCCCCACCTCTGATTCCCCATATCTGATAAGCCATCTCTGTTTCCCCGCCTCTGATTCACCGCCTCTGATTCCCCATATCTGATTCCCCGCCTCTGATTCCCCATCTCTGATTCCCGGACTCAGATTCCCTGCCTCAGATTCCAAGCCTCTAATTCCCGGCCTATGATTCCCCGCTTCTGATTCCCCGCCTCTGATTCCCTGCCTCTGATTCCCCATCACTCATTCCCCACATCTGATTCCCTGCCTCTGATTCTCCGCCTCTGATTCCCCATATCTGATTCCCTGCCTCTGATTCCCCATCTCTGATTCCCGCACTCCGATTCCCCACCTCTGGTTCCCCATATCTGATACCCCTCCTCTGTTTCTCTGCCTCTGATTCCCCTCCTCTGATTCCCCATATCTGATACCCCGCCTCTGATTCCCCAGCTCTGAATCCCCGCCTCTGATTCCTCAGCTCTGATTCCCCGCCACTGATTCCCCGCGTCTGATTCCCTGCCTCTGATTCCCCATCTGTGATTAACCACCTCTGATTCTCCGCGTCTGATTCCCCGCCACTGTTTCCCCATCTCTGATTCCCCATCTCTGATTCCCAAATTCTGATTCCCCGCCTCTAATTCCCCAGCTCTGATACCCCACATCTGATTCCCTGCCTCTGATTCCCCACCTCTGATTCCCAATATCTGATTCCCCGCCTCTGTTTCCCCGCCTCTGATTCCCCGCCTATGTTTCCCCATATCTGATTCCCCACCTCTGATTCCCCACCTCTGATTCCCCAGCTCTGATTCCCCGCCTCTGATTCCCTGTGTGATTCCCTGCCTCTGATTCCCCGCCTCTGATTCCCCATCTCTGATTCACCGCCTGTGATTCCCCACCTATGATTCCCCATATCTGATTATCCACCTATATTTCCCCGCCTCTGATTCCCCGCCTCTGATTCTCCATATCTGATTCCCCGCCTCTGATTCCCCATCTCTGATTCCCGGACTCTGATTCCCCACCTCTGATTCCCGGCCTCTGATTCCCGGCCTATGATTCCCCGCTTCTGATTCCCCGCCTCTGATTCCCTGCCTCTGACTCCCCATCTCTGATTCCCCACATCTGATTCCCTGCCCCTGATTCCCCGCCTCTGATTCCCCGCCTCTGATTCCCCGCCTCTGTTTCCCCATATCTGATTCCCCACCTCTGATTCCCCAACTCTGATTCCCCACCTCTGATTCCCCACCTCTGATTCCCCGCCTCTGATTCCCCGTGTCTGATTCCCTGCCTCTGATTCCCCGCCTCTGATTCCCCATCTCTGATTCACCGCCTCTGATTCCCCACCTCTGATTCCCCATATCTGATTAGCCACCTCTGTTTCCCCGCCTCTGATTCCCCGCTTCTGATTCCCCATATCTGATTCCCCGCCTCTGATTCCCCATCTCTGATTCCCGGACTCTGATTCCCCACCTCTGATTCCCGGCCTCTGATTCCCGGCCTATGATTCCCCGCTTCTGATTCCCCGCCTCTGATTCCCTGCCTCTGATTCCCCATCTCTGATTCCCCACATCTGATTCCCTGCCTCTGATTCCCCGCCTCTGATTCCCCGCCTCTGATTCCCTGGCACTGATTCCCCGCCTCTGATTCCCCATATCTGATTCCCTGCCTCTGATGCCCCATCTCTGATTTCCGCCCTCCGATTCCCCACCTCTGTTTCCCCATATCTGATACCCCTCCTCTGTTTCCCCGCCTCTGATTCCCCATATCTGATACCCCGCCTCTTATTCCCCGCCTCTGATTCCCCGCGTCTGATTCCCCGCCTATGATTCCCCGCCTCTGATTCCCCATCTCTGATTTACAACTTCTGAATCACCACGTCTGATTCACCACCGCTGACTCCCCACCTCTGATTCCCCATCTCTTATTCCCGGCCTCTGATTCCCCACCTCTGAATCCCGGCCTCTGATTCCCTGCCTCTGATTCACGGCCTCTCATTACTGGCCTCAGATTCCCGGCCTCCGAATCCCTGCCTCTGATTCCCCATCTCTGATTCCCCGTGTCTGATTCCCTGCCTCTGATTCCCCGCCTCTGATTCCCCACCTCTGATTCCCCATATCTGATTAGCCACCTCTGTTTCCCCGCCTCTGATTCCCCGCCTCTGATTCCCCATATCTGATTCCCCGCCTCTGATTCCCCATCTCTGATTCCCGGACTCTGATTCCCCACCTCTGATTCCCGGCCTCTGATTCCCGGCCTATGATTCCCCGCTTCTGATTCCCCGCCTCTGATTCCCTGCCTCTGATTCCCCAACTCTGATTCCCCACATCTGATTCCCTGCCTCTGATTCCCCGCCTCTGATTCCCCGCCTCTGATTCCCTGGCACTGATTCCCCGCATCTGATTCCCCATATCTGATTCCCTGCCTCTGATGCCCCATCTCTGATTTCCGCCCTCCGATTCCCCACATCGGTTTCCCATATCTGATACCCCTCCTCTGTTTCCCCGCCTCTGATTCCCCATATCTGATACCCCGCCTCTTATTCCCCGCCTCTGATTCCCCGCGTCTGATTCCCCGCCTATGATTCCCCGCCTCTGATTCCCCATCTCTGATTTACAACTTCTGAATCATCACGTCTGATTCACCACCGCTGATTCCCCACCTCTGATTCAACATCTCTTACTCCCGGCCTCTGATTCCCCACCTCTGAATACCGGCCTCTGATTCCCTGCCTCTGATTCACGGCCTCTCATTACTGGCCTCAGATTCCCGGCCTCTGAATCCCTGCCTCTGATTCCCCATCTCTGATTCCGCACATCTGATTCCCTGCCTCTGATTCCCCGCTTCTGATTCCCCGCCTCTGATTCCCCATCTCTGATTCCCCATCTCTGATTCCCAAAGTCTGATTCCCCGCCTCTGATTCCCCAGCTCTGAATCCCCGCCTCTGATTCCCCGTGTCTGATTCCCTGCCTCTGATTCGCCGCCTCTGATTCCCCATCTCTGATTCACCGCCTCTGATTCCCCACCTATGATTCCCCATATCTGATTAGTCACCTCTGTTTCCCCGCCTCTGATTCCTTGCCTCTGATTCCCCATCTCTGATTCCCCGCCTCTGATTCCCCACCTCTGATTCCCCATATCTGATAAGCCATCTCTGTTTCCCCACCTCTGAATCCCCGCCTCTGATTCCCCATATCTGATTCCCCGCCTCTGATTCCCCATCTCTGATTCCCGGACTCAGATTCCCCGCCTCTGATTCCCGGCCTCTGATTCCCGGCCTATGATTCCCCGCTTCTGATTCCCCGCCTCTGATTCCCTGCCTCTGATTCCCCATCACTCATTCCCCACATCTGATTCCCTGCCTCTGATTCTCCGCCTCTGATTCCCCATATCTGATTCCCTGCCTCTGATTCCCCATCTCTGATTCCCGCCCTCCGATTCCCCACCTCTGGTTCCCCATATCTGATACCCCTCCTCTGTTTCTCCGCCTCTGATTCCCCGCCTCTGATTCCCCATATCTGATTCCCCGCCCCTGATTCCCCAACTCTGATTCCCCGCCTCTGATTCCTCAGCTCTGATTCCCCGCCACTGATTCCCCGCATCTGATTCCCTGCCTCTGATTCCCCGCCACTGATTCCCCGCGTCTGATTCCCTGCCTCTGAATCCCCGCCTCTGATTCCCCATCTCTGATTCACCACCTCTGATTCCCTGAGTCTGATTCGCTGCCTGTGATTCCCCGCCTCTGATTCCCCTTCTCTGATTCCCCATGTCAGGTTCCCTAATTCTGATTCCCGCCTCTGATGCCCCACCTCTGATTCCCCTCCTCTGATTCCCCATTTCTTATTCCCCGCCTCTGATTCCCCAGCTCTGATTCCCCACCTCTGATTCCCCGCGTCTGATTCCGCGCCTCTGAATCCCCGCCTCTCATTCCCCATCTCTGATGCACCACCGCTCATTCCCCGCCTCTGATTCCCTACCTCTGATTCCCGGCCTCTGATTCCCGGCCTCTGATTCCCGGCCTCTGATTCCCCGCCTCTGATTTCCCATCTCTGATTCTCCGCCTCTGATTCCCCATCACTCATTCCCCACATCTGATTCCCTGCCTCTGATTCTCCGCCTCTGATTCCCCATATCTGATTCCCTGCCTCTGATTCCCCATCTCTGATTCCCGCCCTCCGATTCCCCACCTCTGGTTCCCCATATCTGATACCCCTCCTCTGTTTCTCTGCCTCTGATTCCCCTCCTCTGATTCCCCATATCTGATTCCCCACCTCTGATTCCCCAGCTCTGAATCCCCGCCTCTGATTCCTCAGCTCTGATTCCCCGCCACTGATTCCCCGCGTCTGATTCCCTGCCTCTGATTCCCCATCTGTGATTAACCACCTCTGATTCTCCGCGTCTGATTCCCCGCCACTGTTTCCCCATCTCTGATTCCCCATCTCTGATTCCCAAATTCTGATTCCCCGCCTCTAATTCCCCAGCTCTGATACCCCACATCTGATTCCCTGCCTCTGATTCCCCACCTCTGATTCCCAATATCTGATTCCCCGCCTCTGTTTCCCCGCCTCTGATTCCCCGCCTATGTTTCCCCATATCTGATTCCCCACCTCTGATTCCCCACCTCTGATTCCCCAGCTCTGATTCCCCGCCTCTGATTCCCTGTGTGATTCCCTGCCTCTGATTCCCCGCCTCTGATTCCCCATCTCTGATTCACCGCCTGTGATTCCCCACCTATGATTCCCCATATCTGATTATCCACCTATATTTCCCCGCCTCTGATTCCCCGCCTCTGATTCTCCATATCTGATTCCCCGCCTCTGATTCCCCATCTCTGATTCCCGGACTCTGATTCCCCACATCTGATTCCCGGCCTCTGATTCCCGGCCTATGATTCCCCGCTTCTGATTCCCCGCCTCTGATTCCCTGCCTCTCACTCCCCATCTCTGATTCCCCACATCTGATTCCCTGCCCCTGATTCCCCGCCTCTGATTCCCCGCCTCTGATTCCCCGCCTCTGTTTCCCCATATCTGATTCCCCACCTCTGATTCCCCAACTCTGATTCCCCACCTCTGATTCCCCACCTCTGATTCCCCGCCTCTGATTCCCCGTGTCTGATTCCCTGCCTCTGATTCCCCGCCTCTGATTCCCCATCTCTGATTCACCGCCTCTGATTCCCCACCTCTGATTCCCCATATCTGATTAGCCACCTCTGTTTCCCCGCCTCTGATTCTCCGCCTCTGATTCCCCATATCTGATTCCCCGCCTCTGATTCCCCATCTCTGATTCCCGGACTCTGATTCCCCACCTCTGATTCCCGGCCTCTGATTCCCGGCCTATGATTCCCCGCTTCTGATTCCCCGCCTCTGATTCCCTGCCTCTGATTCCCCATCTGTGATTCCCCACATCTGATTCCCTGCCTCTGATTCCCCGCCTCTGATTCCCCGCCTCTGATTCCCTGGCACTGATTCCCCGCCTCTGTTACCCCATATCTGATTCCCCGCCTCTGATTCCCCAACTCTGATTCTGCACATCTGATTCCCTGCCTCTTATTCCCCACCTCTAATTCCCGGCCTCTGATTCCCGGCCTCTGATTCCCCACCTCTGATTCTCCATATCTGATTCCCCGCCTCTGTTTCCCCGCCTCTGATTCCCCACCTCTGTTTCCCCATATCTGATTCCCCGCCTCTGATTCCCCAACTCTGATTCCCCGCCTCTGATTCCCAAGGTCTGATTCCCCGCCTCTGATTCCACGTGTTTGATTACCTGCCTCTGATTCCCCGCCTCTGCTTCCCCATCTCTGATTCACCGCCTTTGATTCCCCACTTCTGGTTCCCCATATCTGATACCCCGCCTGTGATTCGCCAGCTATGATTCCCCGCCTCTGATTCCCCACGTCTAATTCCCTGCCTGTGATTCCCTGCCTCTTATTCCCCGCCTCTGATTCCCCATATCTGATTCCCCGCCTCTGATTCCCCAACTCTGATTCCCCGCGTCTGATTCCCTGCCTCTGATACCCCGCCTCTGATTCCTCATCTCTGATTCACCACCACTGATTCCATGCGTCTGATTCCCTGCCTGTGATTCCCCGCCTCTGATGCACCATCTCTGATTCACTGCCTCTGATACCCCTTCTCTGATTCCCCATGTCTGATTCCCCAATTCTGATTCCCGCCTCTGATGCCCCACCTCTGATTCCCCTCCTCTGATTCCCCATATCTGATTCCCCGCCTCTGATTCCCCATATCTTATTCCCCGCCTCTGATACCCAAACTCAGATTCCCCGCCTCTGATTCCCCAGCTCTGATTCCCCGCCTCTGATTCCCCGAGTCTGATTCCCCGCCTCTGAATCCCCGCCTCTGATTCCCCATCTCTGATTCACCACCGCTAATTCCCTGCCTCTGATTCCCCACAACTGATTCCCGGCCTCTGATTCCTGGCCTCTGATTCCCCGCCTCTGATTCCCCATCTCTGATTCCCCGCCTCTGATTCCCCGACTCTGATTCCCCGCCTCTGATTCCCCAGCTCTGATTCCCCACATCTGATTAGCCACCTCTGTTTTCCCGCCTCTGATTCCCCAGCTCAGATTCCCCACATCTGATTCCCTGCCTCTGATTCCCAACCTCTGATTCCCAATATCTGATTCCCCGCCTCTGTTTTCCCGCCTCTGATTCCCCGCCTCTGTTTCCCCATATCTGATTCCCCACCTCTGATTCCCCAACTCTGATTCCCCGCCTCTGATTCCCCAGCTCTGATTCCCCGCCTCTGATTCCCTGTGTCTGATTCCCTGCCTCTGATTCCCCGCCACTGATTCCCCATCTCTGATTCACCGCCTCTGATTCCCCACCTCTGATTCCCCATATCTGATTAGCCACCTCTGTTTCCCCGCCTCTGACTCCCCGCCTCTGATTCCCCATATCTGATTCCCCGCCTCTGATTCCCCACCTCTGATTCCCCATCTCTGATAAGCCATCTCTGTTTCCCCGCCTCTGATTCCCCGCCTCTGATTCCCCATATCTGATTCCCCGCCTCTGATTCCCCATCTCTGATTCCCGGACACAGATTCCCCGCCTCTGATTCCCGGCCTCAAATTCCCGGCCTATGATTCCCCGCTTCTGATTCCCCGCCTCTGATTCCCTGCCTCTAATTCCCCATCACTCATTCCCCACATCTGATTCCCTGCCTCTTATTCTCCGCCTCTGATTCCCCATATCTGATTCCCTGCCTCTGATTCCCCATCTCTGATTCCCGCCCTCCGATTCCCCACCTCTGGTTCCCCATATCTGATACCCCTCCTCTGTTTCTCCGCCTCTGATTCCCCGCCTCTGATTCCTCAGCTCTGATTCCCCGCCACTGATTCCCCGCGTCTGATTCCCTGCCTCTGATTCCCCGCCACTGATTCCCCGCGTCTGATTCCATGCCTCTGATTCCCCGCCTCTGATTCCCCATCTCTGATTCACCACCACTGATTCCCTGCGTCTGATTCCCTGCCTGTGATTCCCCGCCTCTGATTCACCATCTCTGATTCACTGCCTCTGATTCCCCTTCTCTGATTCCCCATGTCAGGTTCCCCAATTCTGATTCCCGCCTCTGATGCCCCACCTCTGATTCCCCTCCTCTGATTCCCCATATCTGATTCCCCGCCTCTGATTCCCCATTTCTTATTCCCCGCCTCTGATTCCCCAGCTCTGATTCCCCACCTCCGATTCCCCGCGTCTGATTCCGCGCCTCTGAATCCCCGCCTCTCATTCCCCATCTCTGATGCACCACCGCTCATTCCCCGCCTCTGATTCCCTACCTCTGATTCCCGGCCTCTGATTCCCGGCCTCTAATTCCCCACCTCTGATTCCCCATCGCTGATTCTCCGCCTCTGATTCCCCAACTCTGATTCCCCGCCTCTGATTCCCCAGCTCTGATTCCCCACCTCTGATTACCCGCTTCTGATTCCCTGACGCTAATTCCCCACCTCTGATTCCCCATCTCTGATTCACCACCTCTGATTCCCCACCTCTGATTCCCCACATCTGATTCCCTGCCTCTGATTCCCCACCTCTGATTCCCAATATCTGATTCCCTGCCTCTGTTTCCCCACCTCTGATTCCCCGCCTCTGTTTCCCCATATCTGATTCCCCACATCTGATTCCCCATATCTGATTCCCCGCCTCTGTTTCCCCGCCTCTTATTCCCCGCCTCTGTTTCCCCATATCTGATTCCCGGCCACTCATTCCCCAGCTCTGATTCCCCGCCTCTAATTCCCCATATCTGATTCCCCGCCACTGATTCCCCAACTCTGATAGCCCGCCTCTGATTCCCCAGCTCTGATTCCCCGCCTCTTATTCCCCGCGTCCTAATCCCTGCCTCTGATTCCCCACCTCTGATTCCCCATCTCCGATTCACCACCTCTGATCCCCCGCCTCTCATTCCCCATGTCTGATTCACCGCCTCTGTTTCCCCATCTCTGATTCCCCGCCTCTGATTCCCCATATCTGATTCCCCGCCTCTGATTCGCCAACTCTGATTCCCCGCCTGTGATTCGCCAGCTATGATTCCCCGCCTCTGATTCCCCACGTCTGATTCCCTGCCTGTGATTCCCTGCCTCTTATTCCCCGCCTCTGATTCCCCGCATCTGATTCCCTGCCTCTGAATCCCCACCTCTGATTCCCTGCCTCTGATTCCCCGCCTCTGTTACCCCATATCTGATTCCCCGCCTCTGATTCCCCAACTCTGATTCTGCACATCTGATTCCCTGCCTCTTATTCCCCACCTCTAATTCCCGGCCTCTGATTCCCGTCCTCTGATTCCCCACCTCTGATTCTCCATATCTGATTCCCCGCCTCTGTTTCCCCGCCTCTGATTCCCCGCCTCTGTTTCCCCATATCTGATTCCCCGCCTCTGATTCCCCAACTCTGATTCCCCGCCTCTGATTCCCCAGGTCTGATTCCCCACCTCTGATTCCACGTGTTTGATTACCTGCCTCTGATTCCCCGCCTCTGCTTCCCCATCTCTGATTCACCGCCTTTGTTTCCCCACCTCTGATTCCCCATTTCTGATTCCCTGCCTGTGATTCCCTGCCTCTTATTCCCCGCCTCTGTTTCCCCATATCTGATTCCCTGCCTCTGAATCCCCACCTCTGATTCCCTGCCTCTGATTCCCAACCTCTGATTCCCCTCCTCTGATTCCCCATATCTGATTCCCCGCCTCCGTTTCCCTGCCTCTGATTGCCCGCCTCTGATTCCCCATATCTGATTCCCCGCCTCTGATTCCCCAACTCTGATTCCCCGCCTCTGATTCCCAGCTCTGATTCCCCGCCTCTGATTCCCCGCGTCTGATTCCCAGCCTCTGATTCCCCATTTCCGAATTCCTGCCTCTGATTCCCGGCCTCTGATTCGCCATCTCTGATTCATCGCCTCTGATTCCCCACCTCTGATTCCCCATATCTTATTCCCCACCTATGTTTCCCCGCCTCTGATTCACCGCCTCTGATTCCCCATCTCTGATTCCCGGACTCTGATTCCCCACCTCTGATTCCCTATCTCTGATTCCGCACATCCGATTCCCTGCCTCTGATTCCCCGCCTCTGATGCCCCGCCTCTGATTGCATGCCTCTGATTCCCAACCTCTGATTCCCCACCTCTGATTCCCCATATCTGATTACCCGCCTCTGTTTCCCCGCCTCTGATTCCCTGCCTCTGTTTCCTCATATCTGATTCCCCGCCTCTGATTCCCAAACACTGATTCCCCGCCTCTGATTCCCCAGCTCTGATTCACCACCTCTGATTCCCCGCATCTGATTCCCCACCTCTGATTCCCGGCCTCTTATTCCCCACGTCTGATTCCCGGCCTCTGATTCCCGGCCTCTGATTCCCGACCACACATTCCCGGCCTCTGATTCCCTGCCTCTGATTCCCCATCTCTGATTCTGCACATCTGATTCCCTGCCTCTTATTCCCCACCTCTGATTCCCGGCCTCTGATTCCCGGCCTCTCATTCCCGGCCTCTCATTCCCGGCCTCTCATTCCCGGCCTCTGATTCCCGGCCTCTGATTCCCCGCCTCTGATTCCCCGCCTCTGATTCCCTGCCTCTGATTCCCCATCTCTGATTCCGCCCATCTGATTCCCTGCCTCTGATTCCCCGCCTCTGATTCCCTACCTCTGATTTCGTGCCTCTGATTCCCAACCTCTGATTCCCAACCTCTGATTCCCCATATCTGATTCCCCGCCTCTGATTCCCCGCCTCTGATTCCCCGCCTCTGTTTCCCCATATCTGATTCCCCGCCTCTGATTCCCCGTGTTTGATTCCCAGCCTCTGATTCCCTGCCTCTGATTCCCAACCTCTGATTCCCCACCTCTGATTCCCCATATCTGATTCCCCGCCTCTGTTTCCCCGCCTCTGATTCCCCGCCTCTGTTTCCCCATATCTGATTCCCCGCCTTTGATTCGCCACCTCTGATTCCCCATATGTGATTCCCCGCTTCTGTTTCCCCGCCTCTGATTCCCCGCCTCTGATTCCCCATATCTCATTCCCCGCCTCTGATTCCCCATATCTGATTCCCGGACTCTGATTCCCCACCTCTGATTCCCGGCCTCTTATTCCCGGCATCTGATTCCCGGCCTCTGATTCCCGGCCTCTGATTCCCCGCTTCTGATTCTGATTCCCTGCCCCTGATTCCCCATCTCTGATTCCGCACATCTGATTCCCTGCCTCTGATTCCCCACCTCTGATTCCCCATATCTGATTCCCCGCCTCTGTTTCCCCGCCTCTGATTCCCCGCCTCTGTTTCCCCATATCTAATTCCCCGCCTCTGATTCCCCAACTCTGATTCCCCGCACTGATTCCCCAGCTCTGAATCCCCGCCTCAGATTCCCCGCATCTGATTCCCTGCCTCTGAATCCCCACCTCTGATTCCCTGCCTCTGATTCCCAACCTCTGATTCCCCTCCTCTGATTCCCCATATCTGATTCCCCGCCTCCGTTTCCCTGCCTCTGATTCCCCGCCTCTGTTTCCCCATATCTGATTCCCCGCCTCTGATTCCCCAACTCTGATTCCCCGCCTCTGATTTTCCAGCTCTGATTCCCCACCTCTGATTCCCCGCGTCTGATTCCCAGCCTCTGATTCCCCATGTCTTATTCCCCACCTCTGATTCCCCGCCTCTGATTCGCCATCTCTGATTCATCGCCTCTGATTCCCCACCTCTGATTCCCCATATCTGATTCCCCACCTATGTTTCCCCGCCTCTGATGCCCTGACTCTGATTCCATGCCTCTGATTCCCAACCTCTGATTCCCCACCTCTGATTCCCCATATCTGATTCCCCGCCTCTGTTTCCCCGCCTCTGATTCCCTGCCTCTGTTTCCTCATATCTGATTCCCCACATCTGATTCCCCAACACTGATTCCCCGCCTCTGATTCCCCAGCTCTGATTCACCACCTCTGATTCCCCGCGTCTGATTCCCCGCCTCTGATTCCCCATTTCTGATTCCCTATCTCTGATTCCCCAATTCTGATACCCCGCCTTTGATTCCCTGCCTCTGATTCCCAACCTCTGATTCCCCACCTCTGATTCCCCATATCTGATTCCCCGCCTCTGTTTCCCCACCTCTTATTCCCCGCCTCTGTTTCCCCATATCTGATTCCCTGCCTCTCATTCCCCAGCTCTGATTCCCCGCCTCTGATTCCCCATATCTGATTCCCCGCCGCTGATTCCCCGCCTCTGATTCCCCGCATCTGATTCCCTGCCTCTGAATCCCCACCTCTATTCCCTGCCTCTGATTCCTAACCTCTGATTCCCCTCCTCTGGTTCCCCATATCTGATTCCCCGCCTCCATTTCCCTGCCTCTTATTCCCCTCCTCTGTTACCCCATATCTGATTCCCCACCTCTGTTTCCCCATATCTGATTCCCCGCCTCTGATTCCCCAACTCTGATTCCCCGCCTCTGATTCCCAAGGTCTGATTCCCCGCCTCTGATTCCACGTGTTTGATTACCTGCCTCTGATTCCCCGCCTCTGCTTCCCCATCTCTGATTCACCGCCTTTGATTCCCCACTTCTGGTTCCCCATATCTGATACCCCGCCTGTGATTCGCCAGCTATGATTCCCCGCCTCTGATTCCCCACGTCTAATTCCCTGCCTGTGATTCCCTGCCTCTTATTCCCCGCCTCTGATTCCCCATATCTGATTCCCCGCCTCTGATTCCCCAACTCTGATTCCCCGCGTCTGATTCCCTGCCTCTGATACCCCGCCTCTGATTCCTCATCTCTGATTCACCACCACTGATTCCATGCGTCTGATTCCCTGCCTGTGATTCCCCGCCTCTGATGCACCATCTCTGATTCACTGCCTCTGATACCCCTTCTCTGATTCCCCATGTCTGATTCCCCAATTCTGATTCCCGCCTCTGATGCCCCACCTCTGATTCCCCTCCTCTGATTCCCCATATCTGATTCCCCGCCTCTGATTCCCCATATCTTATTCCCCGCCTCTGATACCCAAACTCAGATTCCCCGCCTCTGATTCCCCAGCTCTGATTCCCCGCCTCTGATTCCCCGAGTCTGATTCCCCGCCTCTGAATCCCCGCCTCTGATTCCCCATCTCTGATTCACCACCGCTAATTCCCTGCCTCTGATTCCCCACAACTGAGTCCCGGCCTCTGATTCCTGGCCTCTGATTCCCCGCCTCTGATTCCCCATCTCTGATTCCCCGCCTCTGATTCCCCGACTCTGATTCCCCGCCTCTGATTCCCCAGCTCTGATTCCCCACATCTGATTAGCCACCTCTGTTTTCCCGCCTCTGATTCCCCAGCTCAGATTCCCCACATCTGATTCCCTGCCTCTGATTCCCAACCTCTGATTCCCAATATCTGATTCCCCGCCTCTGTTTTCCCGCCTCTGATTCCCCGCCTCTGTTTCCCCATATCTGATTCCCCACCTCTGATTCCCCAACTCTGATTCCCCGCCTCTGATTCCCCAGCTCTGATTCCCCGCCTCTGATTCCCTGTGTCTGATTCCCTGCCTCTGATTCCCCGCCACTGATTCCCCATCTCTGATTCACCGCCTCTGATTCCCCACCTCTGATTCCCCATATCTGATTAGCCACCTCTGTTTCCCCGCCTCTGACTCCCCGCCTCTGATTCCCCATATCTGATTCCCCGCCTCTGATTCCCCACCTCTGATTCCCCATCTCTGATAAGCCATCTCTGTTTCCCCGCCTCTGATTCCCCGCCTCTGATTCCCCATATCTGATTCCCCGCCTCTGATTCCCCATCTCTGATTCCCGGACACAGATTCCCCGCCTCTGATTCCCGGCCTCAAATTCCCGGCCTATGATTCCCCGCTTCTGATTCCCCGCCTCTGATTCCCTGCCTCTAATTCCCCATCACTCATTCCCCACATCTGATTCCCTGCCTCTTATTCTCCGCCTCTGATTCCCCATATCTGATTCCCTGCCTCTGATTCCCCATCTCTGATTCCCGCCCTCCGATTCCCCACCTCTGGTTCCCCATATCTGATACCCCTCCTCTGTTTCTCCGCCTCTGATTCCCCGCCTCTGATTCCTCAGCTCTGATTCCCCGCCACTGATTCCCCGCGTCTGATTCCCTGCCTCTGATTCCCCGCCACTGATTCCCCGCGTCTGATTCCATGCCTCTGATTCCCCGCCTCTGATTCCCCATCTCTGATTCACCACCACTGATTCCCTGCGTCTGATTCCCTGCCTGTGATTCCCCGCCTCTGATTCACCATCTCTGATTCACTGCCTCTGATTCCCCTTCTCTGATTCCCCATGTCAGGTTCCCCAATTCTGATTCCCGCCTCTGATGCCCCACCTCTGATTCCCCTCCTCTGATTCCCCATATCTGATTCCCCGCCTCTGATTCCCCATTTCTTATTCCCCGCCTCTGATTCCCCAGCTCTGATTCCCCACCTCCGATTCCCCGCGTCTGATTCCGCGCCTCTGAATCCCCGCCTCTCATTCCCCATCTCTGATGCACCACCGCTCATTCCCCGCCTCTGATTCCCTACCTCTGATTCCCGGCCTCTGATTCCCGGCCTCTAATTCCCCACCTCTGATTCCCCATCGCTGATTCTCCGCCTCTGATTCCCCAACTCTGATTCCCCGCCTCTGATTCCCCAGCTCTGATTCCCCACCTCTGATTACCCGCTTCTGATTCCCTGACGCTAATTCCCCACCTCTGATTCCCCATCTCTGATTCACCACCTCTGATTCCCCACCTCTGATTCCCCACATCTGATTCCCTGCCTCTGATTCCCCACCTCTGATTCCCAATATCTGATTCCCTGCCTCTGTTTCCCCACCTCTGATTCCCCGCCTCTGTTTCCCCATATCTGATTCCCCACATCTGATTCCCCATATCTGATTCCCCGCCTCTGTTTCCCCGCCTCTTATTCCCCGCCTCTGTTTCCCCATATCTGATTCCCGGCCACTCATTCCCCAGCTCTGATTCCCCGCCTCTAATTCCCCATATCTGATTCCCCGCCACTGATTCCCCAACTCTGATAGCCCGCCTCTGATTCCCCAGCTCTGATTCCCCGCCTCTTATTCCCCGCGTCTTAATCCCTGCCTCTGATTCCCCACCTCTGATTCCCCATCTCCGATTCACCACCTCTGATCCCCCGCCTCTCATTCCCCATGTCTGATTCACCGCCTCTGTTTCCCCATCTCTGATTCCCCGCCTCTGATTCCCCATATCTGATTCCCCGCCTCTGATTCGCCAACTCTGATTCCCCGCCTGTGATTCGCCAGCTATGATTCCCCGCCTCTGATTCCCCACGTCTGATTCCCTGCCTGTGATTCCCTGCCTCTTATTCCCCGCCTCTGATTCCCCGCATCTGATTCCCTGCCTCTGAATCCCCACCTCTGATTCCCTGCCTCTGATTCCCAACCTCTTATTCCCCTCCTCTGATTCCCCATATCTGATTCCCCGCCTCCATTTCCCTGCCTCTGATTCCCCGCCTCTGTTACCCCATATCTGATTCCCCGCCTCTGATTCCCCAACTCTGATTCTGCACATCTGATTCCCTGCCTCTTATTCCCCACCTCTAATTCCCGGCCTCTGATTCCCGTCCTCTGATTCCCCACCTCTGATTCTCCATATCTGATTCCCCGCCTCTGTTTCCCCGCCTCTGATTCCCCGCCTCTGTTTCCCCATATCTGATTCCCCGCCTCTGATTCCCCAACTCTGATTCCCCGCCTCTGATTCCCCAGGTCTGATTCCCCACCTCTGATTCCACGTGTTTGATTACCTGCCTCTGATTCCCCGCCTCTGCTTCCCCATCTCTGATTCACCGCCTTTGTTTCCCCACCTCTGATTCCCCATATCTGATTCCCTGCCTGTGATTCCCTGCCTCTTATTCCCCGCCTCTGTTTCCCCATATCTGATTCCCTGCCTCTGAATCCCCACCTCTGATTCCCTGCCTCTGATTCCCAACCTCTGATTCCCCTCCTCTGATTCCCCATATCTGATTCCCCGCCTCCGTTTCCCTGCCTCTGATTGCCCGCCTCTGATTCCCCATATCTGATTCCCCGCCTCTGATTCCCCAACTCTGATTCCCCGCCTCTGATTCCCAGCTCTGATTCCCCGCCTCTGATTCCCCGCGTCTGATTCCCAGCCTCTGATTCCCCATTTCCGAATTCCTGCCTCTGATTCCCGGCCTCTGATTCGCCATCTCTGATTCATCGCCTCTGATTCCCCACCTCTGATTCCCCATATCTTATTCCCCACCTATGTTTCCCCGCCTCTGATTCACCGCCTCTGATTCCCCATCTCTGATTCCCGGACTCTGATTCCCCACCTCTGATTCCCTATCTCTGATTCCGCACATCCGATTCCCTGCTTCTGATTCCCCGCCTCTGATGCCCCGCCTCTGATTGCATGCCTCTGATTCCCAACCTCTGATTCCCCACCTCTGATTCCCCATATCTGATTACCCGCCTCTGTTTCCCCGCCTCTGATTCCCTGCCTCTGTTTCCTCATATCTGATTCCCCGCCTCTGATTCCCAAACACTGATTCCCCGCCTCTGATTCCCCAGCTCTGATTCACCACCTCTGATTCCCCGCATCTGATTCCCCACCTCTGATTCCCGGCCTCTTATTCCCCACGTCTGATTCCCGGCCTCTGATTCCCGGCCTCTGATTCCCGACCACACATTCCCGGCCTCTGATTCCCTGCCTCTGATTCCCCATCTCTGATTCTGCACATCTGATTCCCTGCCTCTTATTCCCCACCTCTGATTCCCGGCCTCTGATTCCCGGCCTCTCATTCCCGGCCTCTCATTCCCGGCCTCTCATTCCCGGCCTCTGATTCCCGGCCTCTGATTCCCCGCCTCTGATTCCCCGCCTCTGATTCCCTGCCTCTGATTCCCCATCTCTGATTCCGCCCATCTGATTCCCTGCCTCTGATTCCCCGCCTCTGATTCCCTACCTCTGATTTCGTGCCTCTGATTCCCAACCTCTGATTCCCAACCTCTGATTCCCCATATCTGATTCCCCGCATCTGATTCCCCGCCTCTGATTCCCCGCCTCTGTTTCCCCATATCTGATTCCCCGCCTCTGATTCCCCGTGTTTGATTCCCAGCCTCTGATTCCCTGCCTCTGATTCCCAACCTCTGATTCCCCACCTCTGATTCCCCATATCTGATTCCCCGCCTCTGTTTCCCCGCCTCTGATTCCCCGCCTCTGTTTCCCCATATCTGATTCCCCGCCTTTGATTCGCCACCTCTGATTCCCCATATGTGATTCCCCGCTTCTGTTTCCCCGCCTCTGATTCCCCGCCTCTGATTCCCCATATCTCATTCCCCGCCTCTGATTCCCCATATCTGATTCCCGGACTCTGATTCCCCACCTCTGATTCCCGGCCTCTTATTCCCGGCATCTGATTCCCGGCCTCTGATTCCCGGCCTCTGATTCCCCGCTTCTGATTCTGATTCCCTGCCCCTGATTCCCCATCTCTGATTCCGCACATCTGATTCCCTGCCTCTGATTCCCCACCTCTGATTCCCCATATCTGATTCCCCGCCTCTGTTTCCCCGCCTCTGATTCCCCGCCTCTGTTTCCCCATATCTAATTCCCCGCCTCTGATTCCCCAACTCTGATTCCCCGCACTGATTCCCCAGCTCTGAATCCCCGCCTCAGATTCCCCGCATCTGATTCCCTGCCTCTGAATCCCCACCTCTGATTCCCTGCCTCTGATTCCCAACCTCTGATTCCCCTCCTCTGATTCCCCATATCTGATTCCCCGCCTCCGTTTCCCTGCCTCTGATTCCCCGCCTCTGTTTCCCCATATCTGATTCCCCGCCTCTGATTCCCCAACTCTGATTCCCCGCCTCTGATTTTCCAGCTCTGATTCCCCACCTCTGATTCCCCGCGTCTGATTCCCAGCCTCTGATTCCCCATGTCTTATTCCCCACCTCTGATTCCCCGCCTCTGATTCGCCATCTCTGATTCATCGCCTCTGATTCCCCACCTCTGATTCCCCATATCTGATTCCCCACCTATGTTTCCCCGCCTCTGATGCCCTGACTCTGATTCCATGCCTCTGATTCCCAACCTCTGATTCCCCACCTCTGATTCCCCATATCTGATTCCCCGCCTCTGTTTCCCCGCCTCTGATTCCCTGCCTCTGTTTCCTCATATCTGATTCCCCACATCTGATTCCCCAACACTGATTCCCCGCCTCTGATTCCCCAGCTCTGATTCACCACCTCTGATTCCCCGCGTCTGATTCCCCGCCTCTGATTCCCCATTTCTGATTCCCTATCTCTGATTCCCCAATTCTGATACCCCGCCTTTGATTCCCTGCCTCTGATTCCCAACCTCTGATTCCCCACCTCTGATTCCCCATATCTGATTCCCCGCCTCTGTTTCCCCACCTCTTATTCCCCGCCTCTGTTTCCCCATATCTGATTCCCTGCCTCTCATTCCCCAGCTCTGATTCCCCGCCTCTGATTCCCCATATCTGATTCCCCGCCGCTGATTCCCCGCCTCTGATTCCCCGCATCTGATTCCCTGCCTCTGAATCCCCACCTCTATTCCCTGCCTCTGATTCCTAACCTCTGATTCCCCTCCTCTGGTTCCCCATATCTGATTCCCCGCCTCCATTTCCCTGCCTCTTATTCCCCTCCTCTGTTACCCCATATCTGATTCCCCGCCTCTGATTCCCCAACTCTGATTCTGCACATCTGATTCTTTGCCTCTTATTCCCCACCTCTAATTCCCGGCCTCTGATTCCCGGCCTCTGATTCCCCACCTCTGATTCTCCATATCTGATTCCCCGCCTCTGTTTCCCCGCCTCTGATTCCCCACCTCTGTTTCCCCATATCTGATTCCCCGCATCTGATTCCCCACGTCTGATTCCCTGCCTGTGATTCCCTGCCTCTTATTCCCCGCCTCTGATGCCCCGCATCTGATTCCCTGCCTCTGAATCCCCACCTTGATTCCCCGCCTCTGATTCCCCAACTCTGATTCCCCGCCTGTGATTCCCCAGGTCTGATTCCCCGCCTCTGAGTCCCCGCGTCTGATTCCCAGCCTCTGATTCCCCATGTCTGATTTCCTGCCTCTGATTCCCCGCCTCTGATTCGCCATCTCTGATTCATCGCCTCTGATTCCCCACCTCTGATTCCCCATATCTTATTCCCCACCTATGTTTCCCCGCCTCTGATCCCCCGCCTCTGATGCCCCACCTCTGATTCCCAATCTCTGATTCCCCTCCTCTGATTCCCCATATCTGATTCCCCGCCTCCGTTTCCCTGCCTCTGATTCCCCGCCTCTGTTTCCCCATATCTGATTCCCCGCCTCTGATTCCCCAACTCTGATTCCCCGCCTCTGATTCCCCAGCTCTGATTCCCCGCCTCTGATTCCCCGCGTCTGATTCCCAGCCTCTGATTCCCCATGTCTTATTCCCCGCCTCTGATTCGCCATCTCTGATTCATCGCCTCTGATTCCCCACCTCTGATTCCCCATATCTGATTCCCACCTATGTTTCCCCGCCTCTGATGCCCCGCCTCTGATTCCATGCCTCTGATTCCCAACCTCTGATTCCCCACCTCTGATTCCCCATATCTGATTCCCTGCCTCTGTTTCCCCTCCTCTGATTCCCTGCCTCTGTTTCCTCATATCTGATTCCCCGCCTCTGATTCCCCAAAACTGATTCCCCTCCTCTGATTCCCCAGCTCTGATTCACCACCTCTGATTCCCCGCGTCTGATTCCCCGCCTCTGATTCCCCATCTCTGATTCCCTATCTCTGATTCCCCAATTCTGATTCCCCGCCTTTGATTCCCTACCTCTGATTCCCAACCTCTGATTCCCCACCTCTGATTCCCCATATCTGATTCCCCGCCTCTGTTTCCCCGCCTCTTATTCCCTGCCTCTGTTTCCCCATATCTGATTCCCGGCCTCTCATTCCCCAGCTCTGATTCCCCGCCTCTGATTCCCCATATCTGATTCCCCGCCGCTGATTCCCCAACTCTGATTCCCCAGCTCTGATTCTCCGCCTCTGATTCCCCGCGTCTGAATCCCTGCCTCTGATTCCCCGCCTCTGATTCCCCATCTCTGATTCACCACCTCTGATCCCCCGCCTCTGATTCCCCATGTCTGATTCACCGCCTCTGTTTCCCCGCCTCTGATTCCCCACCTCTGTTTCCCCATATCTGATTCCCCGCCTCTGATTCCCCAACTCTGATTCCCCGCCTCTGATTCCCAAGGTCTGATTCCCCGCCTCTGATTCCACGTGTTTGATTACCTGCCTCTGATTCCCCGCCTCTGCTTCCCCATCTCTGATTCACCGCCTTTGATTCCCCACTTCTGGTTCCCCATATCTGATACCCCTCCTCTGTTTCCCCGCCTCTGATTCCCCGCCTCTGATTCCCCATATCTGATTCCCCGCCTCTGATTCCCCAACTCTGATTCCCCGCGTCTGATTCCCTGCCTCTGATACCCCGCCTCTGATTCCTCATCTCTGATTCACCACCACTGATTCCATGCGTCTGATTCCCTGCCTGTGATTCCCCGCCTCTGATGCACCATCTCTGATTCACTGCCTCTGATACCCCTTCTCTGATTCCCCATGTCTGATTCCCCAATTCTGATTCCCGCCTCTGATGCCCCACCTCTGATTCCCCTCCTCTGATTCCCCATATCTGATTCCCCGCCTCTGATTCCCCATATCTTATTCCCCGCCTCTGATACCCAAACTCAGATTCCCCGCCTCTGATTCCCCAGCTCTGATTCCCCGCCTCTGATTCCCCGAGTCTGATTCCCCGCCTCTGAATCCCCGCCTCTGATTCCCCATCTCTGATTCACCACCGCTAATTCCCTGCCTCTGATTCCCCACAACTGATTCCCGGCCTCTGATTCCTGGCCTCTGATTCCCCGCCTCTGATTCCCCATCTCTGATTCCCCGCCTCTGATTCCCCGACTCTGATTCCCCGCCTCTGATTCCCCAGCTCTGATTCCCCACATCTGATTAGCCACCTCTGTTTTCCCGCCTCTGATTCCCCAGCTCAGATTCCCCACATCTGATTCCCTGCCTCTGATTCCCCACCTCTGATTCCCAATATCTGATTCCCCGCCTCTGTTTTCCCGCCTCTGATTCCCCGCCTCTGTTTCCCCATATCTGATTCCCCACCTCTGATTCCCCAACTCTGATTCCCCGCCTCTGATTCCCCAGCTCTGATTCCCCGCCTCTGATTCCCTGTGTCTGATTCCCTGCCTCTGATTCCCCGCCTCTGATTCCCCATCTCTGATTCACCGCCTCTGATTCCCCACCTCTGATTCCCCATATCTGATTAGCCACCTCTGTTTCCCCGCCTCTGACTCCCCGCCTCTGATTCCCCATATCTGATTCCCCGCCTCTGATTCCCCACCTCTGATTCCCCATATCTGATAAGCCATCTCTGTTTCCCCGCCTCTGATTCCCCGCCTCTGATTCCCCATATCTGATTCCCCGCCTCTGATTCCCCATCTCTGATTCCCGGACACAGATTCCCCGCCTCTGATTCCCGGCCTCAAATTCCCGGCCTATGATTCCCCGCTTCTGATTCCCCGCCTCTGATTCCCTGCCTCTAATTCCCCATCACTCATTCCCCACATCTGATTCCCTGCCTCTTATTCTCCGCCTCTGATTCCCCATATCTGATTCCCTGCCTCTGATTCCCCATCTCTGATTCCCGCCCTCCGATTCCCCACCTCTGGTTCCCCATATCTGATACTCCTCCTCTGTTTCTCCGCCTCTGATTCCCCGCCTCTGATTCCTCAGCTCTGATTCCCCGCCACTGATTCCCCGCGTCTGATTCCCTGCCTCTGATTCCCCGCCACTGATTCCCCGCGTCTGATTCCATGCCTCTGATTCCCCGCCTCTGATTCCCCATCTCTGATTCACCACCACTGATTCCCTGCGTCTGATTCCCTGCCTGTGATTCCCCGCCTCTGATTCACCATCTCTGATTCACTGCCTCTGATTCCCCTTCTCTGATTCCCCATGTCAGGTTCCCCAATTCTGATTCCCGCCTCTGATGCCCCACCTCTGATTCCCCTCCTCTGATTCCCCATATCTGATTCCCCGCCTCTGATTCCCCATTTCTTATTCCCCGCCTCTGATTCCCCAGCTCTGATTCCCCACCTCCGATTCCCCGCGTCTGATTCCGCGCCTCTGAATCCCCGCCTCTCATTCCCCATCTCTGATGCACCACCGCTCATTCCCCGCCTCTGATTCCCTACCTCTGATTCCCGGCCTCTGATTCCCGGCCTCTAATTCCCCGCCTCTGATTCCCCATCGCTGATTCTCCGCCTCTGATTCCCCAACTCTGATTCCCCGCCTCTGATTCCCCAGCTCTGATTCCCCACCTCTGATTACCCGCTTCTGATTCCCTGACGCTAATTCCCCACCTCTGATTCCCCATCTCTGATTCACCACCTCTGATTCCCCACCTCTGATTCCCCATATCTGATTCCCCGCCTCAGTTTCCCCGCCTCTGATTTCCCGCCTCAGATTCCCCATATCTGATACCCCGCCTCTGATTCCCCAACTCGGATTCCCCGCCTCTGATTCCCCATCTCTGATTCTCCGCCTCTGATTCCCCTCCTCTGATTGCCCATATCTGATTCCCCGCCTCTGATTCCCCATATCCTATTCCCCGCCTCTGATTCCCAAACTCAGATTCCCCGCCTCTGAATCCCCAGCTCTGATTCCCCACATCTGATTCCCTGCCTCTGATTCCCCACCTCTGATTCCCAATATCTGATTCCCTGCCTCTGTTTCCCCACCTCTGATTCCCCGCCTCTGTTTCCTCATATCTGATTCCCCACCTCTGATTCCCCAACTCTGATTCCCCGCCTCTGATTCCCCAGCTCTGATTCCCCGCCTCTGATTCCCCGTCTGATTCCCTGCCTCTGATTCCCCGCCCCTGATTCCCCATCTCTGATTCACTGCCTCTGATTCACCACCTCTTATTCCCCATATCTGATAAGCCATCTCTGTTTCCCCGCCTCTGATTCCCCGCCTCTGAATCCCCATATCTGATTCCCCGCCTCTGATTCCCCATCTCTGATTCCCGGACTCAGATTCCCCACCTCGGATTCCAAGCCTCTGATTCCCGGAATATGATTCCCCGCTTCTGCTTCCCCGCCTCTGATTCCCTGCCTCTGATTCCCCATCTCTGATTCCCCACATCTGATTCCCTGCCTCTGATTCACCGCCTCTGATCCCCCATATCTGATTCCCTGCCTCTGATTCCCCATCTCTGATTTCCACCCTCCGATTCCCCACCTCTGGTTCCCCATATCTGATACCCCTCCTCTGTTTCCCCGCCTCAGATTCCCCGCCTCTGATTCCCCATATCTGATTCCCCGCCTCTGATTCCCCAACTCTGATTCCCCGCCTCTGATTCCTCAGCTCTGATTCCCCGCCTCTGATTCCCCGCGTCTGATTCCCTGCCTCTGATTCCCCGCCTCTGATTCCTCATCTCTGATTCACCACCACTGATTCCATGCGTCTGATTCCCTGCCTGTGATTCCCCGCCTCTGATTCACCATCTCTGATTCACTGCCTCTGAAACCCCTTCTCTGATTCCCCATGTCTGATTCCCCAATTCTGATTCCCGCCTCTGATGCCCCACATCTGATTCCCCTCCTCTGATTCCCCATATCTGATTCCCCGCCTCTGATTCCCCATATCTTATTCACCGCCTCTGATACTCAAACTCAGATTCCCCGCCTCTGATTCCCCAGCTCTGATTCCCCGCCTCTGATTCCCCGAGTCTGATTCCCCGCCTCTGAATCCCCGCCTCTGATTCCCCATCTCTGATTCACCACCGCTTATTCCCTGCCTCTGATTCCCCACAACTGATTCCCGGCCTCTGATTCCCGGCCTCTGATTCCCCGCCTCTGATTCACCATCTCTGATTCCCCGCCTCTGATTCCCCGACTCTGATTCCCCGCCTCTGATTCCCCAGCTCTGATTCCCCACATCTGATTAGCCACCTCTGTTTCCCCACCTCTGATTCCCCGCCTCTGATTTCCCATCTCTGATACCCAAATTCTGATTCCCCGCCTCTGATTCCCCAGCTCTGATTCCCCACCTTTGATTCCCAATATCTGATTCCCCGCCTCTGTTTTCCCACCTCTGATTCCCCGCCTCTGTTTCCCCATATCTGATTTCCCACCTCTGATTCCCCAACTCTGATTCCCCGCCTCTGATTCCCCAGCTCTGATTCCCCGCCTCTGATTCCTTGTGTCTGATTCCCTGCCTCTGATTCCCCGCCCCTGATTCCCCATCTCTGATTCACCGCCTCTGATTCCCCACCTCTGATTCCCCATATCTGATTAGCCACCTCTGTTTCCCCGCCTCAAACTCCCCCCCTCTGATTCCCGATATCTGATTCCCCGCCTCTGATTCCCCACCTCTGATTCCCCATATCTGATAAGCCATCTCTGTTTCCCCGCCTCTGATTCACCGCCTCTGATTCCCCATATCTGATTCCCCGCCTCTGATTCCCCATCTCTGATTCCCGGACTCAGATTCCCTGCCTCAGATTCCAAGCCTCTAATTCCCGGCCTATGATTCCCCGCTTCTGATTCCCCGCCTCTGATTCCCTGCCTCTGATTCCCCATCACTCATTCCCCACATCTGATTCCCTGCCTCTGATTCTCCGCCTCTGATTCCCCATATCTGATTCCCTGCCTCTGATTCCCCATCTCTGATTCCCGCCCTCCGATTCCCCACCTCTGGTTCCCCATATCTGATACCCCTCCTCTGTTTCTCTGCCTCTGATTCCCCTCCTCTGATTCCCCATATCTGATTCCCCGCCTCTGATTCCCCAGCTCTGAATCCCCGCCTCTGATTCCTCAGCTCTGATTCCCCGCCACTGATTCCCCGCGTCTGATTCCCTGCCTCTGATTCCCCATCTGTGATTAACCACCTCTGATTCTCCGCGTCTGATTCCCCGCCACTGTTTCCCCATCTCTGATTCCCCATCTCTGATTCCCAAATTCTGATTCCCCGCCTCTAATTCCCCAGCTCTGATACCCCACATCTGATTCCCTGCCTCTGATTCCCCACCTCTGATTCCCAATATCTGATTCCCCGCCTCTGTTTCCCCGCCTCTGATTCCCCGCCTATGTTTCCCCATATCTGATTCCCCACCTCTGATTCCCCACCTCTGATTCCCCAGCTCTGATTCCCCGCCTCTGATTCCCTGTGTGATTCCCTGCCTCTGATTCCCCGCCTCTGATTCCCCATCTCTGATTCACCGCCTGTGATTCCCCACCTATGATTCCCCATATCTGATTATCCACCTATATTTCCCCGCCTCTGATTCCCCGCCTCTGATTCTCCATATCTGATTCCCCGCCTCTGATTCCCCATCTCTGATTCCCGGACTCTGATTCCCCACCTCTGATTCCCGGCCTCTGATTCCCGGCCTATGATTCCCCGCTTCTGATTCCCCGCCTCTGATTCCCTGCCTCTGACTCCCCATCTCTGATTCCCCACATCTGATTCCCTGCCCCTGATTCCCCGCCTCTGATTCCCCGCCTCTGATTCCCCGCCTCTGTTTCCCCATATCTGATTCCCCACCTCTGATTCCCCAACTCTGATTCCCCACCTCTGATTCCCCACCTCTGATTCCCCGCCTCTGATTCCCCGTGTCTGATTCCCTGCCTCTGATTCCCCGCCTCTGATTCCCCATCTCTGATTCACCGCCTCTGATTCCCCACCTCTGATTCCCCATATCTGATTAGCCACCTCTGTTTCCCCGCCTCTGATTCCCCGCCTCTGATTCCCCATATCTGATTCCCCGCCTCTGATTCCCCATCTCTGATTCCCGGACTCTGATTCCCCACCTCTGATTCCCGGCCTCTGATTCCCGGCCTATGATTCCCCGCTTCTGATTCCCCGCCTCTGATTCCCTGCCTCTGATTCCCCATCTCTGATTCCCCACATCTGATTCCCTGCCTCTGATTCCCCGCCTCTGATTCCCCGCCTCTGATTCCCTGGCACTGATTCCCCGCCTCTGATTCCCCATATCTGATTCCCTGCCTCTGATGCCCCATCTCTGATTTCCGCCCTCCGATTCCCCACCTCTGTTTCCCCATATCTGATACCCCTCCTCTGTTTCCCCGCCTCTGATTCCCCATATCTGATACCCCGCCTCTTATTCCCCGCCTCTGATTCCCCGCGTCTGATTCCCCGCCTATGATTCCCCGCCTCTGATTCCCCATCTCTGATTTACAACTTCTGAATCACCACGTCTGATTCACCACCGCTGACTCCCCACCTCTGATTCCCCATCTCTTATTCCCGGCCTCTGATTCCCCACCTCTGAATCCCGGCCTCTGATTCCCTGCCTCTGATTCACGGCCTCTCATTACTGGCCTCAGATTCCCGGCCTCCGAATCCCTGCCTCTGATTCCCCATCTCTGATTCCCCGTGTCTGATTCCCTGCCTCTGATTCCCCGCCTCTGATTCCCCACCTCTGATTCCCCATATCTGATTAGCCACCTCTGTTTCCCCGCCTCTGATTCCCCGCCTCTGATTCCCCATATCTGATTCCCCGCCTCTGATTCCCCATCTCTGATTCCCGGACTCTGATTCCCCACCTCTGATTCCCGGCCTCTGATTCCCGGCCTATGATTCCCCGCTTCTGATTCCCCGCCTCTGATTCCCTGCCTCTGATTCCCCAACTCTGATTCCCCACATCTGATTCCCTGCCTCTGATTCCCCGCCTCTGATTCCCCGCCTCTGATTCCCTGGCACTGATTCCCCGCCTCTGATTCCCCATATCTGATTCCCTGCCTCTGATGCCCCATCTCTGATTTCCGCCCTCCGATTCCCCACATCGGTTTCCCATATCTGATACCCCTCCTCTGTTTCCCCGCCTCTGATTCCCCATATCTGATACCCCGCCTCTTATTCCCCGCCTCTGATTCCCCGCGTCTGATTCCCCGCCTATGATTCCCCGCCTCTGATTCCCCATCTCTGATTTACAACTTCTGAATCACCACGTCTGATTCACCACCGCTGATTCCCCACCTCTGATTCAACATCTCTTACTCCCGGCCTCTGATTCCCCACCTCTGAATACCGGCCTCTGATTCCCTGCCTCTGATTCACGGCCTCTCATTACTGGCCTCAGATTCCCGGCCTCTGAATCCCTGCCTCTGATTCCCCATCTCTGATTCCGCACATCTGATTCCCTGCCTCTGATTCCCCGCTTCTGATTCCCCGCCTCTGATTCCCCATCTCTGATTCCCCATCTCTGATTCCCAAAGTCTGATTCCCCGCCTCTGATTCCCCAGCTCTGAATCCCCGCCTCTGATTCCCCGTGTCTGATTCCCTGCCTCTGATTCGCCGCCTCTGATTCCCCATCTCTGATTCACCGCCTCTGATTCCCCACCTATGATTCCCCATATCTGATTAGTCACCTCTGTTTCCCCGCCTCTGATTCCTTGCCTCTGATTCCCCATCTCTGATTCCCCGCCTCTGATTCCCCACCTCTGATTCCCCATATCTGATAAGCCATCTCTGTTTCCCCACCTCTGAATCCCCGCCTCTGATTCCCCATATCTGATTCCCCGCCTCTGATTCCCCATCTCTGATTCCCGGACTCAGATTCCCCGCCTCTGATTCCCGGCCTCTGATTCCCGGCCTATGATTCCCCGCTTCTGATTCCCCGCCTCTGATTCCCTGCCTCTGATTCCCCATCACTCATTCCCCACATCTGATTCCCTGCCTCTGATTCTCCGCCTCTGATTCCCCATATCTGATTCCCTGCCTCTGATTCCCCATCTCTGATTCCCGCCCTCCGATTCCCCACCTCTGGTTCCCCATATCTGATACCCCTCCTCTGTTTCTCCGCCTCTGATTCCCCGCCTCTGATTCCCCATATCTGATTCCCCGCCCCTGATTCCCCAACTCTGATTCCCCGCCTCTGATTCCTCAGCTCTGATTCCCCGCCACTGATTCCCCGCATCTGATTCCCTGCCTCTGATTCCCCGCCACTGATTCCCCGCGTCTGATTCCCTGCCTCTGAATCCCCGCCTCTGATTCCCCATCTCTGATTCACCACCTCTGATTCCCTGAGTCTGATTCGCTGCCTGTGATTCCCCGCCTCTGATTCACCATCTCTGATTCACTGCCTCTGATTCCCCTTCTCTGATTCCCCATGTCAGGTTCCCCAATTCTGATTCCCGCCTCTGATGCCCCACCTCTGATTCCCCTCCTCTGATTCCCCATATCTGATTCCCCGCCTCTGATTCCCCATTTCTTATTCCCCGCCTCTGATTCCCCAGCTCTGATTCCCCACCTCTGATTCCCCGCGTCTGATTCCGCGCCTCTGAATCCCCGCCTCTCATTCCCCATCTCTGTTGCACCACCGCTCATTCCCCGCCTCTGATTCCCTACCTCTGATTCCCGGCCTCTGATTCCCGGCCTCTGATTCCCGGCCTCTGATTCCCCGCCTCTGATTTCCCATCTCTGATTCTCCGCCTCTGATTCCCCATCACTCATTCCCCACATCTGATTCCCTGCCTCTGATTCTCCGCCTCTGATTCCCCATATCTGATTCCCTGCCTCTGATTCCCCATCTCTGATTCCCGCCCTCCGATTCCCCACCTCTGGTTCCCCATATCTGAAACCCCTCCTCTGTTTCTCTGCCTCTGATTCCCCTCCTCTGATTCCCCATATCTGATTCCCCGCCTCTGATTCCCCAGCTCTGAATCCCCGCCTCTGATTCCTCAGCTCTGATTCCCCGCCACTGATTCCCCGCGTCTGATTCCCTGCCTCTGATTCCCCATCTGTGATTAACCACCTCTGATTCTCCGCATCTGATTCCCCGCCACTGTTTCCCCATCTCTGATTCCCCATCTCTGATTCCCAAATTCTGATTCCCCGCCTCTAATTCCCCAGCTCTGATACCCCACATCTGATTCCCTGCCTCTGATTCCCCACCTCTGATTCCCAATATCTGATTCCCCGCCTCTGTTTCCCCGCCTCTGATTCCCCGCCTATGTTTCCCCATATCTGATTCCCCACCTCTGATTCCCCACCTCAGATTCCCCAGCTCTGATTCCCCGCCTCTGATTCCCTGTGTGATTCCCTGCCTCTGATTCCCCGCCTCTGATTCCCCATCTCTGATTCACCGCCTGTGATTCCCCACCTATGATTCCCCATATCTGATTATCCACCTATATTTCCCCGCCTCTGATTCCCCGCCTCTGATTCTCCATATCTGATTCCCCGCCTCTGATTCCCCATCTCTGATTCCCGGACTCTGATTCCCCACCTCTGATTCCCGGCCTCTGATTCCCGGCCTATGATTCCCCGCTTCTGATTCCCCGCCTCTGATTCCCTGCCTCTGACTCCCCATCTCTGATTCCCCACATCTGATTCCCTGCCCCTGATTCCCCGCCTCTGATTCCCCGCCTCTGATTCCCCGCCTCTGTTTCCCCATATCTGATTCCCCACCTCTGATTCCCCAACTCTGATTCCCCACCTCTGATTCCCCACCTCTGATTCCCCGCCTCTGATTCCCCGTGTCTGATTCCCTGCCTCTGATTCCCCGCCTCTGATTCCCCATCTCTGATTCACCGCCTCTGATTCCCCACCTCTGATTCCCCATATCTGATTAGCCACCTCTGTTTCCCCGCCTCTGATTCCCCGCCTCTGATTCCCCATATCTGATTCCCCGCCTCTGATTCCCCATCTCTGATTCCCGGACTCTGATTCCCCACCTCTGATTCCCGGCCTCTGATTCCCGGCCTATGATTCCCCGCTTCTGATTCCCCGCCTCTGATTCCCTGCCTCTGATTCCCCATCTCTGATTCCCCACATCTGATTCCCTGCCTCTGATTCCCCGCCTCTGATTCCCCGCCTCTGATTCCCTGGCACTGATTCCCCGCCTCTGTTACCCCATATCTGATTCCCCTCCTCTGATTCCCCAACTCTGATTCTGCACATCTGATTCCCTGCCTCTTATTCCCCACCTCTAATTCCCGGCCTCTGATTCGCGGCCTCTGATTCCCCACCTCTGATTCTCCATATCTGATTCCCCGCCTCTGTTTCCCCGCCTCTGATTCCCCACCTCTGTTTCCCCATATCTGATTCCCCGCCTCTGATTCCCCAACTCTGATTCCCCGCCTCTGATTCCCAAGGTCTGATTCCCCGCCTCTGATTCCACGTGTTTGATTACCTGCCTCTGATTCCCCGCCTCTGCTTCCCCATCTCTGATTCACCGCCTTTGATTCCCCACTTCTGGTTCCCCATATCTGATACCCCGCCTGTGATTCGCCAGCTATGATTCCCCGCCTCTGATTCCCCACGTCTAATTCCCTGCCTGTGATTCCCTGCCTCTTATTCCCCGCCTCTGATTCCCCATATCTGATTCCCCGCCTCTGATTCCCCAACTCTGATTCCCCGTGTCTGATTCCCTGCCTCTGATACCCCGCCTCTGATTCCTCATCTCTGATTCACCACCACTGATTCCATGCGTCTGATTCCCTGCCTGTGATTCCCCGCCTCTGATGCACCATCTCTGATTCACTGCCTCTGATACCCCTTCTCTGATTCCCCATGTCTGATTCCCCAATTCTGATTCCCGCCTCTGATGCCCCACCTCTGATTCCCCTCCTCTGATTCCCCATATCTGATTCCCCGCCTCTGATTCCCCATATCTTATTCCCCGCCTCTGATACCCAAACTCAGATTCCCCGCCTCTGATTCCCCAGCTCTGATTCCCCGCCTCTGATTCCCCGAGTCTGATTCCCCGCCTCTGAATCCCCGCCTCTGATTCCCCATCTCTGATTCACCACCGCTAATTCCCTGCCTCTGATTCCCCACAACTGATTCCCGGCCTCTGATTCCTGGCCTCTGATTCCCCGCCTCTGATTCCCCATCTCTGATTCCCCGCCTCTGATTCCCCGACTCTGATTCCCCGCCTCTGATTCCCCAGCTCTGATTCCCCACATCTGATTAGCCACCTCTGTTTTCCCGCCTCTGATTCCCCAGCTCAGATTCCCCACATCTGATTCCCTGCCTCTGATTCCCCACCTCTGATTCCCAATATCTGATTCCCCGCCTCTGTTTTCCCGCCTCTGATTCCCCGCCTCTGTTTCCCCATATCTGATTCCCCACCTCTGATTCCCCAACTCTGATTCCCCGCCTCTGATTCCCCAGCTCTGATTCCCCGCCTCTGATTCCCTGTGTCTGATTCCCTGCCTCTGATTCCCCGCCACTGATTCCCCATCTCTGATTCACCGCCTCTGATTCCCCACCTCTGATTCCCCATATCTGATTAGCCACCTCTGTTTCCCCGCCTCTGACTCCCCGCCTCTGATTCCCCATATCTGATTCCCCGCCTCTGATTCCCCACCTCTGATTCCCCATATCTGATAAGCCATCTCTGTTTCCCCGCCTCTGATTCCCCGCCTCTGATTCCCCATATCTGATTCCCCGCCTCTGATTCCCCATCTCTGATTCCCGGACACAGATTCCCCGCCTCTGATTCCCGGCCTCAAATTCCCGGCCTATGATTCCCCGCTTCTGATTCCCCGCCTCTGATTCCCTGCCTCTAATTCCCCATCACTCATTCCCCACATCTGATTCCCTGCCTCTTATTCTCCGCCTCTGATTCCCCATATCTGATTCCCTGCCTCTGATTCCCCATCTCTGATTCCCGCCCTCCGATTCCCCACCTCTGGTTCCCCATATCTGATACCCCTCCTCTGTTTCTCCGCCTCTGATTCCCCGCCTCTGATTCCTCAGCTCTGATTCCCCGCCACTGATTCCCCGCGTCTGATTCCCTGCCTCTGATTCCCCGCCACTGATTCCCCGCGTCTGATTCCATGCCTCTGATTCCCCGCCTCTGATTCCCCATCTCTGATTCACCACCACTGATTCCCTGCGTCTGATTCCCTGCCTGTGATTCCCCGCCTCTGATTCACCATCTCTGATTCACTGCCTCTGATTCCCCTTCTCTGATTCCCCATGTCAGGTTCCCCAATTCTGATTCCCGCCTCTGATGCCCCACCTCTGATTCCCCTCCTCTGATTCCCCATATCTGATTCCCCGCCTCTGATTCCCCATTTCTTATTCCCCGCCTCTGATTCCCCAGCTCTGATTCCCCACCTCCGATTCCCCGCGTCTGATTCCGCGCCTCTGAATCCCCGCCTCTCATTCCCCATCTCTGATGCACCACCGCTCATTCCCCGCCTCTGATTCCCTACCTCTGATTCCCGGCCTCTGATTCCCGGCCTCTAATTCCCCGCCTCTGATTCCCCATCGCTGATTCTCCGCCTCTGATTCCCCAACTCTGATTCCCCGCCTCTGATTCCCCAGCTCTGATTCCCCACCTCTGATTACCCGCTTCTGATTCCCTGACGCTAATTCCCCACCTCTGATTCCCCATCTCTGATTCACCACCTCTGATTCCCCACCTCTGATTCCCCACATCTGATTCCCTGCCTCTGATTCCCCACCTCTGATTCCCAATATCTGATTCCCTGCCTCTGTTTCCCCACCTCTGATTCCCCGCCTCTGTTTCCCCATATCTGATTCCCCACCTCTGATTCCCCATATCTGATTCCCCGCCTCTGTTTCCCCGCCTCTTATTCCCCGCCTCTGTTTCCCCATATCTGATTCCCGGCCACTCATTCCCCAGCTCTGATTCCCCGCCTCTAATTCCCCATATCTGATTTCCCGCCGCTGATTCCCCAACTCTGATAGCCCGCCTCTGATTCCCCAGCTCTGATTCCCCGCCTCTTATTCCCCGCGTCTGAATCCCTGCCTCTGATTCCCCGCCTCTGATTCCCCATCTCCGATTCACCACCTCTGATCCCCCGCCTCTCATTCCCCATGTCTGATTCACCGCCTCTGTTTCCCCATCTCTGATTCCCCGCCTCTGATTCCCCATATCTGATTCCCCGCCTCTGATTCGCCAACTCTGATTCCCCGCCTGTGATTCGCCAGCTATGATTCCCCGCCTCTGATTCCCCACGTCTGATTCCCTGCCTGTGATTCCCTGCCTCTTATTCCCCGCCTCTGATTCCCCGCATCTGATTCCCTGCCTCTGAATCCCCACCTCTGATTCCCTGCCTCTGATTCCCAACCTCTGATTCCCCTCCTCTGATTCCCCATATCTGATTCCCCGCCTCCATTTCCCTGCCTCTGATTCCCCGCCTCTGTTACCCCATATCTGATTCCCCGCCTCTGATTCCCCAACTCTGATTCTGCACATCTGATTCCCTGCCTCTTATTCCCCACCTCTAATTCCCGGCCTCTGATTCCCGTCCTCTGATTCCCCACCTCTGATTCTCCATATCTGATTCCCCGCCTCTGTTTCCCCGCCTCTGATTCCCCGCCTCTGTTTCCCCATATCTGATTCCCCGCCTCTGATTCCCCAACTCTGATTCCCCGCCTCTGATTCCCCAGGTCTGATTCCCCACCTCTGATTCCACGTGTTTGATTACCTGCCTCTGATTCCCCGCCTCTGCTTCCCCATCTCTGATTCACCGCCTTTGTTTCCCCACCTCTGATTCCCCATATCTGATTCCCTGCCTGTGATTCCCTGCCTCTTATTCCCCGCCTCTGTTTCCCCATATCTGATTCCCTGCCTCTGAATCCCCACCTCTGATTCCCTGCCTCTGATTCCCAACCTCTGATTCCCCTCCTCTGATTCCCCATATCTGATTCCCCGCCTCCGTTTCCCTGCCTCTGATTGCCCGCCTCTGATTCCCCATATCTGATTCCCCGCCTCTGATTCCCCAACTCTGATTCCCCGCCTCTGATTCCCAGCTCTGATTCCCCGCCTCTGATTTCCCGCGTCTGATTCCCAGCCTCTGATTCCCCATGTCCGAATTCCTGCCTCTGATTCCCGGCCTCTGATTCGCCATCTCTGATTCATCGCCTCTGATTCCCCACCTCTGATTCCCCATATCTTATTCCCCACCTATGTTTCCCCGCCTCTTATTCACCGCCTCTGATTCCCCATCTCTGATTCCCGGACTCTGATTCCCCACCTCTGATTCCCTATCTCTGATTCCGCACATCCGATTCCCTGCCTCTGATTCCCCGCCTCTGATGCCCCGCCTCTGATTGCATGCCTCTGATTCCCAACCTCTGATTCCCCACCTCTGATTCCCCATATCTGATTACCCGCCTCTGTTTCCCCGCCTCTGATTCCCTGCCTCTGTTTCCTCATATCTGATTCCCCGCCTCTGATTCCCAAACACTGATTCCCCGCCTCTGATTCCCCAGCTCTGATTCACCACCTCTGATTCCCCGCATCTGATTCCCCACCTCTGATTCCCGGCCTCTTATTCCCCACGTCTGATTCCCGGCCTCTGATTCCCGGCCTCTGATTCCCGACCACACATTCCCGGCCTCTGATTCCCTGCCTCTGATTCCCCATCTCTGATTCTGCACATCTGATTCCCTGCCTCTTATTCCCCACCTCTGATTCCCGGCCTCTGATTCCCGGCCTCTCATTCCCGGCCTCTCATTCCCGGCCTCTCATTCCCGGCCTCTGATTCCCGGCCTCTGATTCCCCGCCTCTGATTCCCCGCCTCTGATTCCCTGCCTCTGATTCCCCATCTCTGATTCCGCCCATCTGATTCCCTGCCTCTGATTCCCCGCCTCTGATTCCCTGCCTCTGATTTCGTGCCTCTGATTCCCAACCTCTGATTCCCAACCTCTGATTCCCCATATCTGATTCCCCGCCTCTGATTCCCCGCCTCTGATTCCCCGCCTCTGTTTCCCCATATCTGATTCCCCGCCTCTGATTCCCCGTGTTTGATTCCCAGCCTCTGATTCCCTGCCTCTGATTCCCAACCTCTGATTCCCCACCTCTGATTCCCCATATCTGATTCCCCGCCTCTGTTTCCCCGCCTCTGATTCCCCGCCTCTGTTTCCCCATATCTGATTCCCCGCCTTTGATTCGCCACCTCTGATTCCCCATATGTGATTCCCCGCTTCTGTTTCCCCGCCTCTGATTCCCCGCCTCTGATTCCCCATATCTCATTCCCCGCCTCTGATTCCCCATATCTGATTCCCGGACTCTGATTCCCCACCTCTGATTCCCGGCCTCTTATTCCCGGCATCTGATTCCCGGCCTCTGATTCCCGGCCTCTGATTCCCCGCTTCTGATTCTGATTCCCTGCCCCTGATTCCCCATCTCTGATTCCGCACATCTGATTCCCTGCCTCTGATTCCCCACCTCTGATTCCCCATATCTGATTCCCCGCCTCTGTTTCCCCGCCTCTGATTCCCCGCCTCTGTTTCCCCATATCTAATTCCCCGCCTCTGATTCCCCAACTCTGATTCCCCGCACTGATTCCCCAGCTCTGAATCCCCGCCTCAGATTCCCCGCATCTGATTCCCTGCCTCTGAATCCCCACCTCTGATTCCCTGCCTCTGATTCCCAACCTCTGATTCCCCTCCTCTGATTCCCCATATCTGATTCCCCGCCTCCGTTTCCCTGCCTCTGATTCCCCGCCTCTGTTTCCCCATATCTGATTCCCCGCCTCTGATTCCCCAACTCTGATTCCCCGCCTCTGATTTTCCAGCTCTGATTCCCCACCTCTGATTCCCCGCGTCTGATTCCCAGCCTCTGATTCCCCATGTCTTATTCCCCGCCTCTGATTCCCCGCCTCTGATTCGCCATCTCTGATTCATCGCCTCTGATTCCCCACCTCTGATTCCCCATATCTGATTCCCCACCTATGTTTCCCCGCCTCTGATGCCCTGACTCTGATTCCATGCCTCTGATTCCCAACCTCTGATTCCCCACCTCTGATTCCCCATATCTGATTCCCCGCCTCTGTTTCCCCGCCTCTGATTCCCTGCCTCTGTTTCCTCATATCTGATTCCCCACATCTGATTCCCCAACACTGATTCCCCGCCTCTGATTCCCCAGCTCTGATTCACCACCTCTGATTCCCCGCGTCTGATTCCCCGCCTCTGATTCCCCATCTCTGATTCCCTATCTCTGTTTCCCCAATTCTGATACCCCGCCTTTGATTCCCTGCCTCTGATTCCCAACCTCTGATTCCCCACCTCTGATTCCCCATATCTGATTCCCCGCCTCTGTTTCCCCACCTCTTATTCCCCGCCTCTGTTTCCCCATATCTGATTCCCTGCCTCTCATTCCCCAGCTCTGATTCCCCGCCTCTGATTCCCCATATCTGATTCCCCGCCGCTGATTCCCCGCCTCTGATTCCCCGCATCTGATTCCCTGCCTCTGAATCCCCACCTCTATTCCCTGCCTCTGATTCCTAACCTCTGATTCCCCTCCTCTGGTTCCCCATATCTGATTCCCCGCCTCCATTTCCCTGCCTCTGATTCCCCTCCTCTGTTACCCCATATCTGATTCCCCGCCTCTGATTCCCCAACTCTGATTCTGCACATCTGATTCCCTGCCTCTTATTCCCCACCTCTAATTCCCGGCCTCTGATTCCCGGCCTCTGATTCCCCACCTCTGATTCTCCATATCTGATTCCCCGCCTCTGTTTCCCCGCCTCTGATTCCCCACCTCTGTTTCCCCATATCTGATTCCCCGCATCTGATTCCCCACGTCTGATTCCCTGCCTGTGATTCCCTGCCTCTTATTCCCCGCCTCTGATGCCCCGCATCTGATTCCCTGCCTCTGAATCCCCACCTTGATTCCCTGCCTCTGATTCCCAACCTCTGATTCCCCTCCTCTGATTCCCCATATCTGATTCCCCACCTCCATTTCCCTGCCTCTGATTCCCCGCCTCTGTTACCCAATATCTGATTCCCCGCCTCTGATTCCCCAACTCTGTTTCTGCACATCTGATTCCCTGCCTCTTATTCCCCACCTCTAATTCCCGGCCTCTGATTCCCGGCCTCTGATTCCCCATGTCTTATTCCCCACCTATGTTTCCCCGCCTCTGATTCCCCGCCTCTGATGCCCCGCCTCTGATTCCCAATCTCTGATTCCCCTCCTCTGATTCCCCATATCTGATTCCCCGCCTCCGTTTCCCTGCCTCTGATTCCCCGCCTCTGTTTCCCCATATCTGATTCCCCGCCTCTGATTCCCCAACTCTGATTCCCCGCCTCTGATTCCCCAGCTCTGATTCCCCGCCTCTGATTCCCCGCGTCTGATTCCCAGCCTCTGATTCCCCATGTCTTATTCCCCGCCTCTGATTCGCCATCTCTGATTCATCGCCTCTGATTCCCCACCTCTGATTCCCCATATCTGATTCCCACCTATGTTTCCCCGCCTCTGATGCCCCGCCTCTGATTCCATGCCTCTGATTCCCAACCTCTGATTCCCCACCTCTGATTCCCCATATCTGATTCCCTGCCTCTGTTTCCCCTCCTCTGATTCCCTGCCTCTGTTTCCTCATATCTGATTCCCCGCCTCTGATTCCCCAAAACTGATTCCCCTCCTCTGATTCCCCAGCTCTGATTCACCACCTCTGATTCCCCGCGTCTGATTCCCCGCCTCTGATTCCCCATCTCTGATTCCCTATCTCTGATTCCCCAATTCTGATTCCCCGCCTTTGATTCCCTGCCTCTGATTCCCAACCTCTGATTCCCCACCTCTGATTCCCCATATCTGATTCCCCGCCTCTGTTTCCCCGCCTCTTATTCCCTGCCTCTGTTTCCCCATATCTGATTCCCGGCCTCTCATTCCCCAGCTCTGATTCCCCGCCTCTGATTCCCCATATCTGATTCCCCGCCGCTGATTCCCCAACTCTGATTCCCCAGCTCTGATTCTCCGCCTCTGATTCCCCGCGTCTGAATCCCTGCCTCTGATTCCCCGCCTCTGATTCCCCATCTCTGATTCACCACCTCTGATCCCCCGCCTCTGATTCCCCATGTCTGATTCACCGCCTCTGTTTCCCCACCTCTGATTCCCCGCCTCTGATTCCACATATCTGATTCCCCGCCTCTGATTCCCCAACTCTGATTCCCCGCCTGTGATTCGCCAGCTATGATTCCCCGCCTCTGATTCCCCACGTCTAATTCCCTGCCTGTGATTCCCTGCCTCTTATTCCCCGCCTCTGATTCCCCGCATCTGATTCCCTGCCTCTGAATCCCCACCTCTATTCCCTGCCTCTGATTCCCAACCTCTGATTCCCCTCCTCTGATTCCCCATATCTGATTCCCCGCCTCCAATTCCCTGCCTCTGATTCCCCGCCTCTGTTACCCCATATCTGATTCCCCGCCTCTGATTCCCCAACTCTGATTCTGCACATCTGATTCCCTGCCTCTTATTCCCCACCTCTAATTCCCGGCCTCTGATTCCCGGCCTCTGATTCCCCACCTCTGATTCTCCATATCTGATTCCCCGCCTCTGTTTCCCCGCCTCTGATTCCCCACCTCTGTTTCCCCATATCTGATTCCCCGCCTCTGATTCCCCAACTCTGATTCCCCGCCTCTGATTCCCAAGGTCTGATTCCCCGCCTCTGATTCCACGTGTTTGATTACCTGCCTCTGATTCCCCGCCTCTGCTTCCCCATCTCTGATTCACCGCCTTTGATTCCCCACTTCTGGTTCCCCATATCTGATACCCCTCCTCTGTTTCCCCGCCTCTGATTCCCCGCCTCTGATTCCCCATATCTGATTCCCCGCCTCTGATTCCCCAACTCTGATTCCCCGCGTCTGATTCCCTGCCTCTGATACCCCGCCTCTGATTCCTCATCTCTGATTCACCACCACTGATTCCATGCGTCTGATTCCCTGCCTGTGATTCCCCGCCTCTGATGCACCATCTCTGATTCACTGCCTCTGATACCCCTTCTCTGATTCCCCATGTCTGATTCCCCAATTCTGATTCCCGCCTCTGATGCCCCACCTCTGATTCCCCTCCTCTGATTCCCCATATCTGATTCCCCGCCTCTGATTCCCCATATCTTATTCCCCGCCTCTGATACCCAAACTCAGATTCCCCGCCTCTGATTCCCCAGCTCTGAATCCCCGCCTCTGATTCCCCGAGTCTGATTCCCCGCCTCTGAATCCCCGCCTCTGATTCCCCATCTCTGATTCACCACCGCTAATTCCCTGCCTCTGATTCCCCACAACTGATTCCCGGCCTCTGATTCCTGGCCTCTGATTCCCCGCCTCTGATTCCCCATCTCTGATTCCCCGCCTCTGATTCCCCGACTCTGATTCCCCGCCTCTGATTCCCCAGCTCTGATTCCCCACATCTGATTAGCCACCTCTGTTTTCCCGCCTCTGATTCCCCAGCTCAGATTCCCCACATCTGATTCCCTGCCTCTGATTCCCCACCTCTGATTCCCAATATCTGATTCCCCGCCTCTGTTTTCCCGCCTCTGATTCCCCGCCTCTGTTTCCCCATATCTGATTCCCCACCTCTGATTCCCCAACTCTGATTCCCCGCCTCTGATTCCCCAGCTCTGATTCCCCGCCTCTGATTCCCTGTGTCTGATTCCCTGCCTCTGATTCCCCGCCTCTGATTCCCCATCTCTGATTCACCGCCTCTGATTCCCCACCTCTGATTCCCCATATCTGATTAGCCACCTCTGTTTCCCCGCCTCTGACTCCCCGCCTCTGATTCCCCATATCTGATTCCCCGCCTCTGATTCCCCACCTCTGATTCCCCATATCTGATAAGCCATCTCTGTTTCCCCGCCTCTGATTCCCCGCCTCTGATTCCCCATATCTGATTCCCCGCCTCTGATTCCCCATCTCTGATTCCCGGACACAGATTCCCCGCCTCTGATTCCCGGCCTCAAATTCCCGGCCTATGATTCCCCGCTTCTGATTCCCCGCCTCTGATTCCCTGCCTCTAATTCCCCATCACTCATTCCCCACATCTGATTCCCTGCCTCTTATTCTCCGCCTCTGATTCCCCATATCTGATTCCCTGCCTCTGATTCCCCTTCTCTGATTCCCGCCCTCCGATTCCCCGCCTCTGATTCCCCATCTCTGATTCACCACCACTGATTCCCTGCGTCTGATTCCCTGCCTGTGATTCCCCGCCTCTGATTCACCATCTCTGATTCACTGCCTCTGATTCCCCTTCTCTGATTCCCCATGTCAGGTTCCCCAATTCTGATTCCCGCCTCTGATGCCCCACCTCTGATTCCCCTCCTCTGATTCCCCATATCTGATTCCCCGCCTCTGATTCCCCATTTCTTATTCCCCGCCTCTGATTCCCCAGCTCTGATTCCCCACCTCCGATTCCCCGCGTCTGATTCCGCGCCTCTGAATCCCCGCCTCTCATTCCCCATCTCTGATGCACCACCGCTCAAACCCGCCTCTCATTCCCTACCTCTGATTCCCGGCCTCTGATTCCCGGCCTCTAATTCCCCGCCTCTGATTCCCCATCGCTGATTCTCCGCCTCTGATTCCCCAACTCTGATTCCCCGCCTCTGATTCCCCAGCTCTGATTCCCCACCTCTGATTACCCGCTTCTGATTCCCTGACGCTAATTCCCCACCTCTGATTCCCCATCTCTGATTCACCACCTCTGATTCCCCACCTCTGATTCCCCATATCTGATTCCCCGCCTCAGTTTCCCCGCCTCTGATTTCCCGCCTCAGATTCCCCATATCTGATACCCCGCCTCTGATTCCCCAACTCGGATTCCCCGCCTCTGATTCCCCATCTCTGATTCTCCGCCTCTGATTCCCCTCCTCTGATTGCCCATATCTGATTCCCCGCCTCTGATTCCCCATATCCTATTCCCCGCCTCTGATTCCCAAACTCAGATTCCCCGCCTCTGAATCCCCAGCTCTGATTCCCCACATCTGATTCCCTGCCTCTGATTCCCCACCTCTGATTCCCAATATCTGATTCCCTGCCTCTGTTTCCCCACCTCTGATTCCCCGCCTCTGTTTCCTCATATCTGATTCCCCACCTCTGATTCCCCAACTCTGATTCCCCGCCTCTGATTCCCCAGCTCTGATTCCCCGCCTCTGATTCCCCGTCTGATTCCCTGCCTCTGATTCCCCGCCCCTGATTCCCCATCTCTGATTCACTGCCTCTGATTCACCACCTCTTATTCCCCATATCTGATAAGCCATCTCTGTTTCCCCGCCTCTGATTCCCCGCCTCTGAATCCCCATATCTGATTCCCCGCCTCTGATTCCCCATCTCTGATTCCCGGACTCAGATTCCCCACCTCGGATTCCAAGCCTCTGATTCCCGGAATATGATTCCCCGCTTCTGCTTCCCCGCCTCTGATTCCCTGCCTCTGATTCCCCATCTCTGATTCCCCACATCTGATTCCCTGCCTCTGATTCACCGCCTCTGATTCCCCATATCTGATTCCCTGCCTCTGATTCCCCATCTCTGATTTCCACCCTCCGATTCCCCACCTCTGGTTCCCCATATCTGATACCCCTCCTCTGTTTCCCCGCCTCAGATTCCCCGCCTCTGATTCCCCATATCTAATTCCCCGCCTCTGATTCCCCAACTCTGATTCCCCGCCTCTGATTCCTCAGCTCTGATTCCCCGCCTCTGATTCCCCGCGTCTGATTCCCTGCCTCTGATTCCCCGCCTCTGATTCCTCATCTCTGATTCACCACCACTGATTCCATGCGTCTGATTCCCTGCCTGTGATTCCCCGCCTCTGATTCACCATCTCTGATTCACTGCCTCTGATACCCCTTCTCTGATTCCCCATGTCTGATTCCCCAATTCTGATTCCCGCCTCTGATGCCCCACCTCTGATTCCCCTCCTCTGATTCCCCATATCTGATTCCCCGCCTCTGATTCCCCATATCTTATTCACCGCCTCTGATACTCAAACTCAGATTCCCCACCTCTGATTCCCCAGCTCTGATTCCCCGCCTCTGATTCCCCGAGTCTGATTCCCCGCCTCTGAATCCCCGCCTCTGATTCCCCATCTCTGATTCACCACCGCTTATTCCCTGCCTCTGATTCCCCACAACTGATTCCCGGCCTCTGATTCCCGGCCTCTGATTCCCCGCCTCTGATTCACCATCTCTGATTCCCCGCCTCTGATTCCCCGACTCTGATTCCCCGCCTCTGATTCCCCAGCTCTGATTCCCCACATCTGATTAGCCACCTCTGTTTCCCCACCTCTGATTCCCCGCCTCTGATTTCCCATCTCTGATACCCAAATTCTGATTCCCCGCCTCTGATTCCCCAGCTCTGATTCCCCACCTTTGATTCCCAATATCTGATTCCCCGCCTCTGTTTTCCCACCTCTGATTCCCCGCCTATGTTTCCCCATATCTGATTCCCCACCTCTGATTCCCCAACTCTGATTCCCCGCCTCTGATTCCCCAGCTCTGATTCCCCGCCTCTGATTCCTTGTGTCTGATTCCCTGCCTCTGATTCCCCGCCCCTGATTCCCCATCTCTGATTCACCGCCTCTGATTCCCCACCTCTGATTCCCCATATCTGATTAGCCACCTCTGTTTCCCCGCCTCAAACTCCCCCCCTCTGATTCCCGATATCTGATTCCCCGCCTCTGATTCCCCACCTCTGATTCCCCATATCTGATAAGCCATCTCTGTTTCCCCGCCTCTGATTCACCGCCTCTGATTCCCCATATCTGATTCCCCGCCTCTGATTCCCCATCTCTGATTCCCGGACTCAGATTCCCTGCCTCAGATTCCAAGCCTCTAATTCCCGGCCTATGATTCCCCGCTTCTGATTCCCCGCCTCTGATTCCCTGCCTCTGATTCCCCATCACTCATTCCCCACATCTGATTCCCTGCCTCTGATTCTCCGCCTCTGATTCCCCATATCTGATTCCCTGCCTCTGATTCCCCATCTCTGATTCCCGCCCTCCGATTCCCCACCTCTGGTTCCCCATATCTGATACCCCTCCTCTGTTTCTCTGCCTCTGATTCCCCTCCTCTGATTCCCCATATCTGATTCCCCGCCTCTGATTCCCCAGCTCTGAATCCCCGCCTCTGATTCCTCAGCTCTGATTCCCCGCCACTGATTCCCCGCGTCTGATTCCCTGCCTCTGATTCCCCATCTGTGATTAACCACCTCTGATTCTCCGCGTCTGATTCCCCGCCACTGTTTCCCCATCTCTGATTCCCCATCTCTGATTCCCAAATTCTGATTCCCCGCCTCTAATTCCCCAGCTCTGATACCCCACATCTGATTCCCTGCCTCTGATTCCCCACCTCTGATTCCCAATATCTGATTCCCCGCCTCTGTTTCCCCGCCTCTGATTCCCCGCCTATGTTTCCCCATATCTGATTCCCCACCTCTGATTCCCCACCTCTGATTCCCCAGCTCTGATTCCCCGCCTCTGATTCCCTGTGTGATTCCCTGCCTCTGATTCCCCGCCTCTGATTCCCCATCTCTGATTCACCGCCTGTGATTCCCCACCTATGATTCCCCATATCTGATTATCCACCTATATTTCCCCGCCTCTGATTCCCCGCCTCTGATTCTCCATATCTGATTCCCCGCCTCTGATTCCCCATCTCTGATTCCCGGACTCTGATTCCCCACCTCTGATTCCCGGCCTCTGATTCCCGGCCTATGATTCCCCGCTTCTGATTCCCCGCCTCTGATTCCCTGCCTCTGACTCCCCATCTCTGATTCCCCACATCTGATTCCCTGCCCCTGATTCCCCGCCTCTGATTCCCCGCCTCTGATTCCCCGCCTCTGCTTCCCCATATCTGATTCCCCACCTCTGATTCCCCAACTCTGATTCCCCACCTCTGATTCCCCACCTCTGATTCCCCGCCTCTGATTCCCCGTGTCTGATTCCCTGCCTCTGATTCCCCGCCTCTGATTCCCCATCTCTGATTCACCGCCTCTGATTCCCCACCTCTGATTCCCCATATCTGATTAGCCACCTCTGTTTCCCCGCCTCTGATTCCCCGCCTCTGATTCCCCATATCTGATTCCCCGCCTCTGATTCCCCATCTCTGATTCCCGGACTCTGATTCCCCACCTCTGATTCCCGGCCTCTGATTCCCGGCCTATGATTCCCCGCTTCTGATTCCCCGCCTCTGATTCCCTGCCTCTGATTCCCCATCTCTGATTCCCCACATCTGATTCCCTGCCTCTGATTCCCCGCCTCTGATTCCCCGCCTCTGATTCCCTGGCACTGATTCCCCGCCTCTGATTCCCCATATCTGATTCCCTGCCTCTGATGCCCCATCTCTGATTTCCGCCCTCCGATTCCCCACCTCTGTTTCCCCATATCTGATACCCCTCCTCTGTTTCCCCGCCTCTGATTCCCCATATCTGATACCCCGCCTCTTATTCCCCGCCTCTGATTCCCCGCGTCTGATTCCCCGCCTATGATTCCCCGCCTCTGATTCCCCATCTCTGATTTACAACTTCTGAATCACCACGTCTGATTCACCACCGCTGACTCCCCACCTCTGATTCCCCATCTCTTATTCCCGGCCTCTGATTCCCCACCTCTGAATCCCGGCCTCTGATTCCCTGCCTCTGATTCACGGCCTCTCATTACTGGCCTCAGATTCCCGGCCTCCGAATCCCTGCCTCTGATTCCCCATCTCTGATTCCCCGTGTCTGATTCCCTGCCTCTGATTCCCCGCCTCTGATTCCCCACCTCTGATTCCCCATATCTGATTAGCCACCTCTGTTTCCCCGCCTCTGATTCCCCGCCTCTGATTCCCCATATCTGATTCCCCGCCTCTGATTCCCCATCTCTGATTCCCGGACTCTGATTCCCCACCTCTGATTCCCGGCCTCTGATTCCCGGCCTATGATTCCCCGCTTCTGATTCCCCGCCTCTGATTCCCTGCCTCTGATTCCCCAACTCTGATTCCCCACATCTGATTCCCTGCCTCTGATTCCCCGCCTCTGATTCCCCGCCTCTGATTCCCTGGCACTGATTCCCCGCCTCTGATTCCCCATATCTGATTCCCTGCCTCTGATGCCCCATCTCTGATTTCCGCCCTCCGATTCCCCACATCTGTTTCCCATATCTGATACCCCTCCTCTGTTTCCCCGCCTCTGATTCCCCATATCTGATACCCCGCCTCTTATTCCCCGCCTCTGATTCCCCGCGTCTGATTCCCCGCCTATGATTCCCCGCCTCTGATTCCCCATCTCTGATTTACAACTTCTGAATCACCACGTCTGATTCACCACCGCTGATTCCCCTCCTCTGATTCAACATCTCTTACTCCCGGCCTCTGATTCCCCACCTCTGAATACCGGCCTCTGATTCCCTGCCTCTGATTCACGGCCTCTCATTACTGGCCTCAGATTCCCAGCCTCTGATCCCCTGCCTCTGATTCCCCATCTCTGATTCCGCACATCTGATTCCCTGCCTCTGATTCCCCGCTTCTGATTCCCCGCCTCTGATTCCCCATCTCTGATTCCCCATCTCTGATTCCCAAAGTCTGATTCCCCGCCTCTGATTCCCCAGCTCTGAATCCCCGCCTCTGATTCCCCGTGTCTGATTCCCTGCCTCTGATTCGCCGCCTCTGATTCCCCATCTCTGATTCACCGCCTCTGATTCCCCACCTATGATTCCCCATATCTGATTAGTCACCTCTGTTTCCCCGCCTCTGATTCCTTGCCTCTGATTCCCCATCTCTGATTCCCCGCCTCTGATTCCCCACCTCTGATTCCCCAAATCTGATAAGCCATCTCTGTTTCCCCACCTCTGAATCCCCGCCTCTGATTCCCCATATCTGATTCCCCGCCTCTGATTCCCCATCTCTGATTCCCGGACTCAGATTCCCCGCCTCTGATTCCCGGCCTCTGATTCCCGGCCTATGATTCCCCGCTTCTGATTCCCCGCCTCTGATTCCCTGCCTCTGATTCCCCATCACTCATTCCCCACATCTGATTCCCTGCCTCTGATTCTCCGCCTCTGATTCCCCATATCTGATTCCCTGCCTCTGATTCCCCATCTCTGATTCCCGCCCTCCGATTCCCCACCTCTGGTTCCCCATATCTGATACCCCTCCTCTGTTTCTCCGCCTCTGATTCCCCGCCTCTGATTCCCCATATCTGATTCCCCGCCCCTGATTCCCCAACTCTGATTCCCCGCCTCTGATTCCTCAGCTCTGATTCCCCGCCACTGATTCCCCGCATCTGATTCCCTGCCTCTGATTCCCCGCCACTGATTCCCCGCGTCTGATTCCCTGCCTCTGAATCCCCGCCTCTGATTCCCCATCTCTGATTCACCACCTCTGATTCCCTGAGTCTGATTCGCTGCCTGTGATTCCCCGCCTCTGATTCACCATCTCTGATTCACTGCCTCTGATTCCCCTTCTCTGATTCCCCATGTCAGGTTCCCCAATTCTGATTCCCGCCTCTGATGCCCCACCTCTGATTCCCCTCCTCTGATTCCCCATATCTGATTCCCTGCCTCTGATTCCCCATTTCTTATTCCCCGCCTCTGATTCCCCAGCTCTGATTCCCCACCTCTGATTCCCCGCGTCTGATTCCGCGCCTCTGAATCCCCGCCTCTCATTCCCCATCTCTGATGCACCACCGCTCATTCCCCGCCTCTGATTCCCTACCTCTGATTCCCGGCCTCTGATTCCCGGCCTCTGATTCCCGGCCTCTGATTCCCCGCCTCTGATTTCCCATCTCTGATTCTCCGCCTCTGATTCCCCATCACTCATTCCCCACATCTGATTCCCTGCCTCTGATTCTCCGCCTCTGATTCCCCATATCTGATTCCCTGCCTCTGATTCCCCATCTCTGATTCCCGCCCTCCGATTCCCCACCTCTGGTTCCCCATATCTGATACCCCTCCTCTGTTTCTCTGCCTCTGATTCCCCTCCTCTGATTCCCCATATCTGATTCCCCGCCTCTGATTCCCCAGCTCTGAATCCCCGCCTCTGATTCCTCAGCTCTGATTCCCCGCCACTGATTCCCCGCGTCTGATTCCCTGCCTCTGATTCCCCATCTGTGATTAACCACCTCTGATTCTCCGCGTCTGATTCCCCGCCACTGTTTCCCCATCTCTGATTCCCCATCTCTGATTCCCAAATTCTGATTCCCCGCCTCTAATTCCCCAGCTCTGATACCCCACATCTGATTCCCTGCCTCTGATTCCCCACCTCTGATTCCCAATATCTGATTCCCCGCCTCTGTTTCCCCGCCTCTGATTCCCCGCCTATGTTTCCCCATATCTGATTCCCCACCTCTGATTCCCCACCTCTGATTCCCCAGCTCTGATTCCCCGCCTCTGATTCCCTGTGTGATTCCCTGCCTCTGATTCCCCGCCTCTGATTCCCCATCTCTGATTCACCGCCTGTGATTCCCCACCTATGATTCCCCATATCTGATTATCCACCTATATTTCCCCGCCTCTGATTCCCCGCCTCTGATTCTCCATATCTGATTCCCCGCCTCTGATTCCCCATCTCTGATTCCCGGACTCTGATTCCCCACCTCTGATTCCCGGCCTCTGATTCCCGGCCTATGATTCCCCACTTCTGATTCCCCGCCTCTGATTCCCTGCCTCTGACTCCCCATCTCTGATTCCCCACATCTGATTCCCTGCCCCTGATTCCCCGCCTCTGATTCCCCGCCTCTGATTCCCCGCCTCTGTTTCCCCATATCTGATTCCCCACCTCTGATTCCCCAACTCTGATTCCCCACCTCTGATTCCCCACCTCTGATTCCCCGCCTCTGATTCCCCGTGTCTGATTCCCTGCCTCTGATTCCCCGCCTCTGATTCCCCATCTCTGATTCACCGCCTCTGATTCCCCACCTCTGATTCCCCATATCTGATTAGCCACCTCTGTTTCCCCGCCTCTGATTCCCCGCCTCTGATTCCCCATATCTGATTCCCCGCCTCTGATTCCCCATCTCTGATTCCCGGACTCTGATTCACCACCTCTGATTCCCGGCCTCTGATTCCCGGCCTATGATTCCCCGCTTCTGATTCCCCGCCTCTGATTCCCTGCCTCTGATTCCCCATCTCTGATTCCCCACATCTGATTCCCTGCCTCTGATTCCCCGCCTCTGATTCCCCGCCTCTGATTCCCTGGCACTGATTCCCCGCCTCTGATTCCCCATATCTGATTCCCTGCCTCTGATGCCCCATCTCTGATTTCCGCCCTCCGATTCCCCACCTCTGTTTCCCCATATCTGATACCCCTCCTCTGTTTCCCCGCCTCTGATTCCCCATATCTGATACCCCGCCTCTTATTCCCCGCCTCTGATTCCCCGCGTCTGATTCCCCGCCTATGATTCCCCGCCTCTGATTCCCCATCTCTGATTTACAACTTCTGAATCACCATGTCTGATTCACCACCGCTGACTCCCCACCTCTGATTCCCCATCTCTTATTCCCGGCCTCTGATTCCCCACCTCTGAATCCCGGCCTCTGATTCCCTGCCTCTGATTCACGGCCTCTCATTACTGGCCTAAGATTCCCGGCCTCCGAATCCCTGCCTCTGATTCCCCATCTCTGATTCCCCGTGTCTGATTCCCTGCCTCTGATTCCCCGCCTCTGATTCCCCACCTCTGATTCCCCATATCTGATTAGCCACCTCTGTTTCCCCGCCTCTGATTCCCCGCCTCTGATTCCCCATATCTGATTCCCCGCCTCTGATTCCCCATCTCTGATTCCCGGACTCTGATTCCCCACCTCTGATTCCCGGCCTCTGATTCCCGGCCTATGATTCCCCGCTTCTGATTCCCCGCCTCTGATTCCCTGCCTCTGATTCCCCAACTCTGATTCCCCACATCTGATTCCCTGCCTCTGATTCCCCGCCTCTGATTCCCCGCCTCTGATTCCCTGGCACTGATTCCCCGCCTCTGATTCCCCATATCTGATTCCCTGCCTCTGATGCCCCATCTCTGATTTCCGCCCTCCGATTCCCCACATCTGTTTCCCATATCTGATACCCCTCCTCTGTTTCCCCGCCTCTGATTCCCCATATCTGATACCCCGCCTCTTATTCCCCGCCTCTGATTCCCCGCGTCTGATTCCCCGCCTATGATTCCCCGCCTCTGATTCCCCATCTCTGATTTACAACTTCTGAATCACCACGTCTGATTCACCACCGCTGATTCCCCACCTCTGATTCAACATCTCTTACTCCCGGCCTCTGATTCCCCACCTCTGAATACCGGCCTCTGATTCCCTGCCTCTGATTCACGGCCTCTCATTACTGGCCTCAGATTCCCGGCCTCTGAATCCCTGCCTCTGATTCCCCATCTCTGATTCCGCACATCTGATTCCCTGCCTCTGATTCCCCGCTTCTGATTCCCCGCCTCTGATTCCCCATCTCTGATTCCCCATCTCTGATTCCCAAAGTCTGATTCCCCGCCTCTGATTCCCCAGCTCTGAATCCCCGCCTCTGATTCCCCGTGTCTGATTCCCTGCCTCTGATTCGCCGCCTCTGATTCCCCATCTCTGATTCACCGCCTCTGATTCCCCACCTATGATTCCCCATATCTGATTAGTCACCTCTGTTTCCCCGCCTCTGATTCCTTGCCTCTGATTCCCCATCTCTGATTCCCCGCCTCTGATTCCCCACCTCTGATTCCCCATATCTGATAAGCCATCTCTGTTTCCCCACATCTGAATCCCCGCCTCTGATTCCCCATATCTGATTCCCCGCCTCTGATTCCCCATCTCTGATTCCCGGACTCAGATTCCCCGCCTCTGATTCCCGGCCTCTGATTCCCGGCCTATGATTCCCCGCTTCTGATTCCCCGCCTCTGATTCCCTGCCTCTGATTCCCCATCACTCATTCCCCACATCTGATTTCCTGCCTCTGATTCTCCGCCTCTGATTCCCCATATCTGATTCCCTGCCTCTGATTCCCCATCTCTGATTCCCGCCCTCCGATTCCCCACCTCTGGTTCCCCATATCTGATACCCCTCCTCTGTTTCTCCGCCTCTGATTCCCCGCCTCTGATTCCCCATATCTGATTCCCCGCCCCTGATTCCCCAACTCTGATTCCCCGCCTCTGATTCCTCAGCTCTGATTCCCCGCCACTGATTCCCCGCATCTGATTCCCTGCCTCTGATTCCCCGCCACTGATTCCCCGCGTCTGATTCCCTGCCTCTGAATCCCCGCCTCTGATTCCCCATCTCTGATTCACCACCTCTGATTCCCTGAGTCTGATTCGCTGCCTGTGATTCCCCGCCTCTGATTCACCATCTCTGATTCACTGCCTCTGATTCCCCTTCTCTGATTCCCCATGTCAGGTTCCCCAATTCTAATTCCCGCCTCTGATGCCCCACCTCTGATTCCCCTCCTCTGATTCCCCATATCTGATTCCCCGCCTCTGATTCCCCATTTCTTATTCCCCGCCTCTGATTCCCCAGCTCTGATTCCCCACCTCTGATTCCCCGCGTCTGATTCCGCGCCTCTGAATCCCCGCCTCTCATTCCCCATCTCTGATGCACCACCGCTCATTCCCCGCCTCTGATTCCCTACCTCTGATTCCCGGCCTCTGATTCCCGGCCTCTGATTCCCGGCCTCTGATTCCCCGCCTCTGATTTCCCATCTCTGATTCTCCGCCTCTGATTCCCCAACTCTGATTCCCCGCCTCTGATTCCCCAGCTCTGATTCCCCACCTCTGATTACCCGCGTCTGATTCCCTGACGCTAATTCCCCGCCTCTGATTCCCCATCTCTGATTCACCGCCTCTGATTCCCCACCTCTGATTCCCCATATCTGATACCCCGCCTCAGTTTCCCCGCCTCTGATTTCCCGTCTCAGATTCCCCATATCTGATACCCCGCCTTTGATTCCCCAACTCTGATTCCCCGCCTCTGATTCCCCATCTCTGATTCTCCGTCTCTGATTCCCCAACTCTGATTCCCCGCCTCTGATTCCCCAGCTCTGATTCCCCACCTCTGATTACCCGTGTCTGATTCCCTGACGCTAATTCGCCGCCTCTGATTCCCCATCTCTGATTCACCGCCTCTGATTGCCCACCTCTGATTCCCCATACCTGATTCCCCGCCTCAGTTTCCCCGCCTCTGATTTCCCGCCTCAGATTCCCCATATCTGATACCCCGCCTCTGATTCCCCAACTCTGATTCCCCGCCTCTGATTCCCCAGCTATGAATCCCCGCCTCTGATTCCCGCGTCTGATTCCCTGCTTCTGATTCCCTGCCTCTGATTCCCCATCTGTGATAAACCACCTCTGATTCTCCGCGTCTGATTCCCCGCCACTGATTCCCCATCTCTTATTCCCCATCTCTGATTCCCAAATTCTGTTTCCCCGCCTCTAATTCCCCAGCTCTGATTCCCCACATCTGATTCCCTGCCTCTGATTCCCCACCTCTGATTCCCAATATCTGATTCCCCGCCTCTGTTTCCCCGCCTCTGAATCACCGCCTCTGTTTTCCCATATCTGATTCCCCACCTCTGATTTCCCAACTCTGATTCCCCACCTCTGATTCCCCAGCTCTGATTCCCCGCCTCTGATTCCCTGTGTGATTCCCTGCCTCTGATTCCCCGCCTCTGATTCCCCATCTCTGATTCACCGCCTGTGATTCCCCACCTATGATTCCCCATATCTGATTAGCCACCTATATTTCCCCGCCTCTGATTCCCCGCCTCTGATTCTCAATATCTGATTCCCCGCCTCTGATTCCCCATCTCTGATTCCCGGACTCTGATTCCCCACCTCTGATTCCCGGCCTCTGATTCCAAGCCTATGATTCCCCGCTTCTGATTCCCCGCCTCTGATTCCCTGCCTCTGATTCCCCATCTCTGATTCCCCACATCTGATTCCCTGCCCCTGATTCCCCGCCTCTGATTCCCCGCCTCTGATTCCCCGCCTCTGTTTCCTCATATCTGATTCCCCACCTCTGATTCCCCGCCTCTGATTCCCCGCCTCTGATTCCCTGGCACTGATTCCCCGCCTCTGATTCCCCATATCTGATTCCCTGCCTCTGATGCCCCATCTCTGATTTCCGCCCTCCGATTCCCCACCTCTGGTTCCCCATATCTGATACCCTTCCTCTGTTTCCCCGCCTCTGATTCCCCATATCTGATACCCCGCCTCTTATTCCCCGCCTCTGCTTCCCCGCGTCTGATTCCCAGCCTCTGATTCCCCATGTCTTATTCCCCGCCTCTGATTCCCCGCCACTGATTCGCCATCTCTGATTCATCGCCTCTGATTCCCCACCTCTGATTCCCCATATCTGATTCCCCACCTATGTTTCCCCGCCTCTCATGCCCTGCCTCTGATTCCATGCCTCTGATTCCCAACCTCTGATTCCCCACCTCTGATTCCCCATATCTGATTCCCCGCCTCTGTTTTCCCGCCTCTGATTCCCTGCCTCTGTTTCCTCATATCTGATTCCCCACATCTGATTCCCCAACACTGATTCCCCGCCTCTGATTCCCCAGCTCTGATTCACCACCTCTGATTCCCCGCGTCTGATACCCCGCCTCTGATTCCCCATCTCTGATTCCCTATCTCTGATTCCCCAATTCTGATACCCCGCCTTTGATTCCCTGCCTCTGATTCCCAACCTCTGATTCCCCACCTCTGATTCCCCATATCTGATTCCCCGCCTCTGTTTCCCCACCTCTTATTCCCCGCCTCTGTTTCCCCATATCTGATTCCCGGCCTCTCATTCCCCAGCTCTGATTCCCCGCCTCTGATTCCCCATATCTGATTCCCCGCCGCTGATTCCCCGCCTCTGATTCCCCATCTCTGATTCACCACCTTTGAGCCCCCGCCTCTGATTCCCCATGTCTGATTCACCGCCTCTGTTTCCCCACCTCTGATTCCCCGCCTCTGATTCCACATATCTGATTCCCCGCCTCTGATTCCCCAACTCTGATTCCCCGCCTGTGATTCGCCAGCTATGATTCCCCGCCTCTGATTCCCCACGTCTAATTCCCTGCCTGTGATTCCCTGCCTCTTATTCCCCGCCTCTGATTCCCCGCATCTGATTCCCTGCCTCTGAATCCCCACCTCTATTCCCTGCCTCTGATTCCCAACCTCTGATTCCCCTCCTCTGATTCCCCATATCTGATTCCCCGCCTCCATTTCCCTGCCTCTGATTCCCCGCCTCTGTTACCCCATATCTGATTCCCCGCCTCTGATTCCCCAACTCTGATTCTGCACATCTGATTCCCTGCCTCTTATTCCCCACCTCTAATTCCCGGCCTCTGATTCCCGGCCTCTGATTCCCCACCTCTGATTCTCCATATCTGATTCCCCGCCTCTGTTTCCCCGCCTCTGATTCCCCACCTCTGTTTCCCCATATCTGATTCCCCGCATCTGATTCCCCACGTCTGATTCCCTGCCTGTGATTCCCTGCCTTTTATTCCCCGCCTCTGATGCCCCGCATCTGATTCCCTGCCTCTGAATCCCCACCTTGATTCCCTGCCTCTGATTCCCAACCTCTGATTCCCCTCCTCTGATTCCCCATATCTGATTCCCCACCTCCATTTCCCTGCCTCTGATTCCCCGCCTCTGTTACCCAATATCTGATTCCCCGCCTCTGATTCCCCAACTCTGTTTCTGCACATCTGATTCACTGCCTCTTATTCCCCACCTCTAATTCCCGGCCTCTGATTCACGGCCTCTGATACCCTACCTCTGATTCTCCATATCTGATTCCCCGCCTCTGTTTCCCCGCCTCTGATTCCCCGCCTCTGTTTCCCCATATCTGATTCCCCGCCTCTGATTCCCCAACTCTGATTCCCCGCCTCTGATTCCCCAGGTCTGATTCCCCGCCTCTGATTCCACGTGTTTGATTACCTGCCTCTGATTCCCCGCCTCTGCTTCCCCATCTCTGATTCACCGCCTTTGATTCGCCACCTCTGATTCCCCATATGTGATTCCCCTCCTCTGTTTCCCCGCCTCTGATTCCCCGCCTCTGATTCCCCATATCTCATTCCCCGCCTCTGATTCCCCGCATCTGATTCCCTGCCTCTGAATCCCCACCTCTGATTCCCTGCCTCTGATTCCTAACCTCTGATTCCCCTCCTCTGATTCCCCATATCTGATTCCCCGCCTCCGTTTCCCTGCCTCTGATTAACCGCCTCTGTTTCCCCATATCTGATTCCCCGCCTCTGATTCCCCAACTCTGATTCCCCGCCTGTGATTCCCCAGCTCTGATTCCCCGCCTCTGATTCCCCGCGTCTGATTCCCAGCCTCTGATTCCCCATGTCTGATTTCCTGCCTGTGATTCCCCGCCTCTGATTCGCCATCTCTGATTCATCGCCTCTGATTCCCCACCTCTGATTCCCCATATCTTATTCCCCACCTATGTTTCCCCGCCTCTGATTCCCCGCCTCTGATTCCCCGCCTCTGATTCCCCATCTCTGATTCCCGGACTCTGATTCCCAACCTCTGATTCCCTATCTCTGATTCCACACATCCGATTCCCTGCCTCTGATTCCCCGCCTCTGATGCCCCGCCTCTGATTCCCAATCTCTGATTCCCATCCTCTGATTCCCCATATTTGATTCCCCGCCTCCGTTTCCCTGCCTCTGATTCCCCGCCTCTGTTTCCCCATATCTGATTCCCCGCCTCTGATTCCCCAACTCTGATTCCCCGCCTTTGATTCCCCAGCTCTGATTCCCCGCCTCTGATTCCCCGCGTCTGATTCCCAGCCTCTGATTCCCCATGTCTTATTCCCCGCCTCTGATTCGCCATCTCTGATTCATCGCCTCTGATTCCCCACCTCTGATTCCCCATATCTGATTCCCACGTATGTTTCCCCGCCTCTGATGCCCCGCCTCTGATTCCATGCCTCTGATTCCCAACCTCTGATTCCCCACCTCTGATTCCCCATATCTGATTCCCCGCCTCTGTTTCCCCTCCTCTGATTCCCTGCCTCTGTTTCCTCATATCTGATTCCCCGCCTCTGATTCCCCAAAACTGATTCCCCTCCTCTGATTCCCCAGCTCTGATTCACCACCTCTGATTCCCCGCGTCTGATTCCCCGCCTCTGATTCCCCATCTCTGATTCCCTATCTCCGATTCCCCAATTCTGATTCCCCGCCTCTGATTCCCTGCCTCTGATTCCCAACCTCTGATTCCCCACCTCTGATTCCCCATATCTGATTCCCCGCCTCTGTTTCCCCGCCTCTTATTCCCCGCCTCTGTTTCCCCATATCTGATTCCCGGCCTCTCATTCCCCAGCTCTGATTCCCCGCCTCTGATTCCCCATATCTGATTCCCCGCCGCTGATTCCCCAACTCTGATTCCCCAGCTCTGATTCCCCGCCTCTGATTCCCCGCGTCTGAATCCCTGCCTCTGATTCCCCGCCTCTGATTCCCCATCTCTGATTCACCACCTCTGATCCCCCGCCTCTGATTCCCCATGTCTGATTCACCGCCTCTGTTTCCCCACCTCTAATTCCCCGCCTCTGATTCCACATATCTGATTCCCCGCCTCTGATTCCCCAACTCTGATTCCCCGCCTGTGATTCGCCAGCTATGATTCCCCGCCTCTGATTCCCCACGTCTAATTCCCTGCCTGTGATTCCCTGCCTCTTATTCCCCGCCTCTGATTCCCCGCATCGGATTCCCTGCCTCTGAATCCCCACCTCTATTCCCTGCCTCTGATTCCCAACCTCTGATTCCCCTCCTCTGATTCCCCATATCTGATTCCCCGCCTCCATTTCCCTGCCTCTGATTCCCCGCCTCTGATTCCCCAACTCTGATTCCCCGCCTGTGATTCGCCAGCTATGATTCCTCGCATCTGATTCCCCACGTCTGATTCCCTGCCTGTGATTCCCTGCCTCTTATTCCCCGCCTCTGATTCCCCGCCTCTGATTCCCCGCATCTGATTCCCTGCCTCTGAATCCCCACCTCTGATTCCCTGCCTCTGATTCCCAACCTCTGATTCCCCTCCTCTGATTCCCCATATCTGATTCCCCACCTCCATTTCCCTGCCTCTGATTCCCCGCCTCTGTTACCCAATATCTGATTCCCCGCCTCTGATTCCCCAACTCTGATTCTGCACATCTGATTCCCTGCCTCTTATTCCCCACCTCTAATTCCCGGCCTCTGATTCCCGGCCTCTGATTCCCCACCTCTGATTCCCGATATCTGATTCCCGGACTCTGATTCCCCACATCTGATTCCCGGCCTCTTATTCCCGGCATCTGATTCCCGGCCTCTGATTCCCGGCCTCTGATTCCCCGCTTCTGATTCTGATTCCCTGCCTCTGATTCCCCATCTCTGATTCCGCAAATCTGATTCCCTGCCTCTGATTCCCCACTTCTGATTCCCCATATCTGATTCCCCGCCTCTGTTTCCCCGCCTCTGATTCCCCGCCTCTGTTTCCCCATATCTAATTCCTCGCATCTGATTCCCCAACTCTGATTCCCCGCACTGATTCCCCAGCTCTGAATCCCCGCCTCAGATTCCCCGCATCTGATTCCCTGCCTCTGAATCCCCACCTCTGATTCCCTGCCTCTGATTCCCAACCTCTGATTCCCCTCCTCTGATTCCCCATATCTGATTCCCCGCCTCCGTTTCCCTGCCTCTGATTAACCGCCTCTGTTTCCCCATATCTAATTCCTCGCATCTGATTCCCCAACTCTGATTCCCCGCACTGATTCCCCAGCTCTGAATCCCCGCCTCAGATTCCCCGCATCTGATTCCCTGCCTCTGAATCCCCACCTCTGATTCCCTGCCTCTGATTCCCAACCTCTGATTCCCCTCCTCTGATTCCCCATATCTGATTCCCCGCCTCCGTTTCCCTGCCTCTGATTCCCCGCCTCTGTTTCCGCATATCTGATTCCCCGCCTCTGATTCCCCAACTCTGATTCCCCGCCTCTGATTCCCCAGCTCTGATTTCCCGCTTCTGATTCCCCGCATCTGATTCCCAGCCTCTGATTCCCCATGTCTTATTCCCCGCCTCTGATTCGCCATCTCTGATTCATCGCCTCTGATTCCCCACCTCTGATTCCCCATATCTGATTCCCCACCTATGTTTCCCCGCCTCTGATGCCCCACCTCTGATTCCATGCCTCTGATTCCCAACCTCTGATTCCCCACCTCTGATTCCCCATATCTGATTCCCCGCCTCTCTTTCCCCGCCTCTGATTCCCTGCCTCTGTTTCCTCATATCTGATTCCCCGCCTCTGATTCCCCAACACTGATTCCCCGCCTCTGATTCCCCAGGTCTGATTCACCACCTCTGATTCCCCGCGTCTGATTCCCCGCCTCTGATTCCCCATCTCTGATTCCCTATCTCTGATTCCCCAATTCTGATTCCCCGCCTTTGATTCCCTGCCTCTGATTCCCAACCTCTGATTCCCCACCTCTGATATCCCATATCTGATTCCCCGCCTCTGTTTCCCCGCCTCTTATTCCCCGCCTCTGTTTCCCCATATCTGATTCCCGGCCTCTCATTCCCCAGCTCTGATTCCCCGCCTCTGATTCCCCATATCTGATTCCCCGCCGCTGATTCCCCAACTCAGATAGCCCGCCTCTGATTCCCCAGCTCTGATTCCCCGCCTCTGATTCCCCGCGTCTGAATCCCTGCCTCTGATTCCCCGCCTCTGATTCCCCATCTCTGATTCACCACCTCTCATCCCCCGCCTCTGATTCCCCATGTCTGATTCACCGCCTCTGTTTCCCCACCTCTGATTCCCCGCCTCTGATTCCCCATATCTGATACCCCGCCTCTGATTCCCCAACTCTGATTCGCCGCCTGTGATTCGCCAGCTATGATTCCCCGCATCTGATTCCCCACGTCTGATTCCCTGCCTGTGATTCCCTGCCTCTTATTCCCCGCCTCTGATTCCCCGCATCTGACTCCCTGCCTCTGAATCCCCACCTCTGATTCCCTGCCTCTGATTCCCAACCTCTTATTCCCCTCCTCTGATTCCCCATATCTGATTCCCCACCTCCATTTCCCTGCCTCTGATTCCCCGCCTCTGTTACCCAATATCTGATTCCCCGCCTCTGATTCCCCAACTCTGATTCTGCACATCTGATTCCCTGCCTCTTATTCCCCACCTCTAATTCCCGGCCTCTGATTCCCGGCCTCTGATTCCCCACCTCTGATTCTCCATATCTGATTCCCCGCCTCTGTTTCCCCGCCTCTGATTCCCCGCCTCTGTTTCCCCATATCTGATTCACCGCCTTTGATTCGCCACCTCTGATTCCCCATATGTGATTCCCCTCCTCTGTTTCCCCGCCTCTGATTCCCCACCTCTGATTCCCTATCTCCGATTCCCCAATTCTGATACCCCGCCTTTGATTCCCTGCCTCTGATTCCCAACCTCTGATTCCCCACCTCTGATTCCCCATATCTGATTCCCCGCCTCTGTTTCCCCGCCTCTTATTCCCCGCCTCTGTTTCCCAATATCTGATTCCCAGCCTCTCATTCCCCAGCTCTGATTCCCCGCCTCTGATTCCCCATATCTGATTCCCCGCCGCTGATTCCCCAACTCTGATTCCCCAGCTCTGATTCCCCGCCTCTGATTCCCCGCGTCTGAATCCCTGCCTCTGATTCCCCGCCTCTGATTCCCCATCTCTGATTCACCACCTCTGATCCCCCGCCTCTGATTCCCCATGTCAGATTCACCGCCTCTGTTTCCCCACCTCTGATTCCCCGCCTCTGATTCCACATATCTGATTCCCCGCCTCTGATTCCCCAACTCTGATTCCCCGCCTGTGATTCGCCAGCTATGATTCCCCGCCTCTGATTCCCCACGTCTAATTCCCTGCCTGTGATTCCCTGCCTCTTATTCCCCGCCTCTGATTCCCCGCATCTGATTCCCTGCCTCTGAATCCCCACCTCTATTCCCTGCCTCTGATTCCCAACCTCTGATTCCCCTCCTCTGATTCCCCATATCTGATTCCCCGCCTCCATTTCCCTGCCTCTGATTCCCCGCCTCTGATTCCCCAACTCTGATTCCCCGCCTGTGATTCGCCAGCTATGATTCCCCGCATCTGATTCCCCACGTCTGATTCCCTGCCTGTGATTCCCTGCCTCTTATTCCCCGCCTCTGATTCCCCGCCTCTGATTCCCCGCATCTGATTCCCTGCCTCTGAATCCCCACCTCTGATTCCCTGCCTCTGATTCCCAACCTCTGATTCCCCTCCTCTGATTCCCCATATCTGATTCCCCACCTCCATTTCCCTGCCTCTGATTCCCCGCCTCTGTTACCCAATATCTGATTCCCCGCCTCTGATTCCCCAACTCTGATTCTGCACATCTGATTCCCTGCCTCTTATTCCCCACCTCTAATTCCCGGCCTCTGATTCCCCATATCTGATTCCCGGACTCTGATTCCCCACCTCTGATTCCCGGCCTCTTATTCCCGGCATCTGATTCCCGGCCTCTGATTCCCGGCCTCTGATTCCCCGCTTCTGATTCTGATTCCCTGCCTCTGATTCCCCATCTCTGATTCCGCACATCTGATTCCCTGCCTCTGATTCCCCACTTCTGATTCCCCATATCTGATTCCCCGCCTCTGTTTCCCCGCCTCTGATTCCCCGCCTCTGTTTCCCCATATCTAATTCCTCGCATCTGATTCCCCAACTCTGATTCCCCGCACTGATTCCCCAGCTCTGAATCCCCGCCTCAGATTCCCCGCATCTGATTCCCTGCCTCTGAATCCCCACCTCTGATTCCCTGCCTCTGATTCCCAAACTCTGATTCCCCTCCTCTGATTCGCCGCCTGTGATTCCCCGCCTCCGTTTCCCTGCCTCTGATTCCCCGCCTCTGTTTCCCCATATCTGATTCCCCGCCTCTGATTCCCCAACTCTGATTCCCCGCCTCTGATTCCCCAGCTCTGATTTCCCGCCTCTGATTCCCCGCGTCTGATTCCCAGCCTCTGATTCCCCATGTCTTATTCCCCGCCTCTGATTCGCCATCTCTGATTCATCGCCTCTGATTCCCCACCTCTGATTCCCCATATCTGATTCCCCACCTATGTTTCCCCGCCTCTGATGCCCCACCTCTGATTCCATGCCTCTGATTCCCAACCTCTGATTCCCCACCTCTGATTCCCCATATCTGATTCCCCGCCTCTCTTTCCCCGCCTCTGATTCCCTGCCTCTGTTTCCTCATATCTGATTCCCCGCCTCTGATTCCCCAACACTGATTACCCGCCTCTGATTCCCCAGGTCTGATTCACCACCTCTGATTCCCCGCGTCTGATTCCCCGCCTCTGATTCCCCATCTCTGATTCCCTATCTCTGATTCCCCAATTCTGATTCCCCGCCTTTGATTCCCTGCCTCTGATTCCCAACCTCTGATTCCCCACCTCTGATATCCCATATCTGATTCCCCGCCTCTGTTTCCCCGCCTCTTATTCCCCGCCTCTGTTTCCCCATATCTGATTCCCGGCCTCTCATTCCCCAGCTCTGATTCCCCGCCTCTGATTCCCCATATCTGATTCCCCGCCGCTGATTCCCCAACTCAGATAGCCCGCCTCTGATTCCCCAGCTCTGATTCCCCGCCTCTGATTCCCCGAGTCTGAATCCCTGCCTCTGATTCCCCGCCTCTGATTCCCCATCTCTGATTCACCACCTCTCATCCCCCGCCTCTGATTCCCCATGTCTGATTCACCGCCTCTGTTTCCCCACCTCTGATTCCCCGCCTCTGATTCCCCATATCTGATTCCCCGCCTCTGATTCCCCAACTCTGATTCGCCGCCTGTGATTCGCCAGCTATGATTCCCCGCATCTGATTCCCCACGTCTGATTCCCTGCCTGTGATTCCCTGCCTCTTATTCCCCGCCTCTGATTCCCCGCATCTGACTCCCTGCCTCTGAATCCCCACCTCTGATTCCCTGCCTCTGATTCCCAACCTCTTATTCCCCTCCTCCTATTCCCCATATCTGATTCCCGACCTCCATTTCCCTGCCTCTGATTCCCCGCCTCTGTTACCCAATATCTGATTCCCCGCCTCTGATTCCCCAACTCTGATTCTGCACATCTGATTCCCTGCCTCTTATTCCCCACCTCTAATTCCCGGCCTCTGATTCCCAGACTCTGATTCCCCACCTCTGATTCTCCATATCTGATTCCCCGCCTCTGTTTCCCCGCCTCTGATTCCCCGCCTCTGTTTCCCCATATCTGATTCACCGCCTTTGATTCGCCACCTCTGATTCCCCATATGTGATTCCCCTCCTCTGTTTCCCCGCCTCTGATTCCCCGCCTCTGATTCCCCATATCTCATTCCCCGCCTATGATTCCCCGCATCTGATTCCCTGCCTCTGAATCCGCACCTCTGATTCCCTGCCTCTGATTCCCAACCTCTGATTCCCCTCCTCTGATTCCCCATATCTGATTCCTCGCCTCCGTTTCCCTGCCTCTGATTAACCGCCTCTGTTTCCCCATATCTGATTCCGCGCCTCTGATTCCCCAACTCTGATTCCCCGCCTCTGATTCCCCAGCTCTGATTCACCGCCTCTGTTTCCCCGCGTCTGATTCCCAGCCTCTGATTCCCCATGTCTGATTTCCTGCCTCTGATTCCCCGCCTCTGATTCGCCATCTCTGATTCATCGCCTCTGATTCCCCACCTCTGATTCCCCATATCTTATTCCCCACCTATATTTCCCCGCCTCTTATTCCCCGCCTCCGATTCCCCATCTCTGATTCCCGGACTCTGATTCCCCACCTCTGATTCCCTATCTCTGATTCCGCACATCCGATTCCCTGCCTCTGATTCCCCGCCTCTGATGCCCCGCCTCTGATTCCCAACCTCTGATTCCCCTCCTCTGATTCCCCATATCTGATTCCCCGCCTCCGTTTCCCTGCCTCTGATTCCCCGCCTCTGTTTCCCCATATCTGATTCCCCGCCTCTGATTCCCCAACTCTGATTCCCCGCCTCTGATTCCCCAGCTCTGATTCCCCGCCTCTGATTCCCCGCGTCTGATTCCCAGCCTCTGATTCCCCATGTCTTATTCCCCGCCTCTGATTCCCCGCCTCTGATTCGCCATCTCTGATTCATCGCCTCTGATTCCCCACCTCTGATTCCCCATATCTGATTCCCACCTATGTTTCACCGCCTCTGATGCCCCGCCTCTGATTCCATGCCTCTGATTCCCAACCTCTGATTCCCCACCTCTGATTCCCCATATCTGATTCCCCGCCTCTGTTTCCCCGCCTCTGATTCCCTGCCTCTGTTTCCTCATATCTGATTCCCCGCCTCTGATTCCCCAACACTGATTCCCCTCCTCTGATACCCCAGCTCTGATTCACCACCTCTGATTCCCCGCGTCTGATTCCCCGCCTCTGATTCCCCATCTCTGATTCCCTATCTCTGATTCCCCAATTCTGATTCCCCGCCTTTGATTCCCTGCCTGTGATTCCCAACCTCTGATTCCCCACCTCTGATTCCCCAGCTCTGATTCCCCGCCTCTGATTCCCCGCGTCTGAATCCCTGCCTCTGATTCCCAGCCTCTGATTCCCCATCTCTGATTCACCACCTCTGATCCCCCGCCTCTGATTCCCCATGTCTGATTCACCGCCTCTGTTTCCCCACCTCTCATTCCCCGCCTCTGATTCCCCATATCTGATTCCCCGCCTCTGATTCCCTGACTCTGTTTCCCCGCCTCTGATTCCCCGCCTCTGATTCCCCATATCTCATTCCCCGCCTCTGATTCCCCGCATCTGATTCCCTGCCTCTGAATCCCCACCTCTGATTCCCTGCCTCTGATTCCCAACCTCTGATTCCCCTCCTCTGATTCCCCATATCTGATTCCCCGCCTCCGTTTCCCTGCCTCTGATTGCCCGCCTCTGTTTCCCCATATCTGATTCCCCGCCTCTGATTCCCCAACTCTGATTCCCCGCCTCCGATTCCCCAGCTCTGATTCCCCGCCTCTGATTCCCCGCGACTGATTCCCAGCCTCTGATTCCCCATGTCTGATTTCCTGCCTCTGATTCCCCGCCTCTGATTCGCCATCTCTGATTCATCCTCTCTGATTCCCCACCTCTGATTCCCCATATCTTATTCCCCACCTATGTTTCCCCGCCTCTGATTCCCCGCCTCTGATTCCCCATCTCTGATTCCCAGACTCTGATTCCCCACCTCTGATTCCCTATCTCTGATTCTGCACATCCGATTCCCTGCCTCTGATTCCCCGCCTCTGATTCCCCACCTCTGATTCCCCACCTCTGATTCCCCATATCTGATTCCCCGCCTCTGTTTCCCCGCCTCTGATTCCCTGCCTCTGTTTCCTCATATCTGATTCCCCGCCTCTGATTCCCCAACACTGATTCCCCGCCTCTGATTCCCCAGCTCTCATTCACCACCTCTGATTCCCCACGTCTGATTCCCCGCTTCTGATTCCCGGCCTCTTATTCCCCACCTCTGATTCCCGGCCTCTGATTCCCGGCCTCTGATTCCCGACCTCTCATTCCCGGCCTCTGATTCCCGGCCTCTGATACCCCGGCTCTGATTCCCAGCCTCTGATTCCCTACCTCTGATTCCCCATCTCTGATTCCGCACATCTGATTCCCTGCCTCTGATTCCCCGCCTCTGATTCCCTGCCTCTGATTCCCTGCCTCTGATTCCCAACCTCTGATTCCCCACCTCTGATTCCCCATATCTGAATCCCCGCCTCTGTTTCCCCGCCTCTTATTCCCCGCCTCTGTTTCCCCATATCTGATTCCCCGCCTCTGATTCCCCAACTCTGATTCCCCGCCTCTGATTCCCCAGCTCTGATTTCCCGCTTCTGATTCCCCGCGTCTGATTCCCAGCCTCTGATTCCCCATGTCTTATTCCCCTCCTCTGATTCCCCATATCTGATTCCCCGCCTCCGTTTCCCTGCCTCTGATTCCCCGCCTCTGTTTCCGCATATCTGATTCCCCGCCTCTGATTCCCCAACTCTGTTTCCCCGCCTCTGATTCCCCAGCTCTGATTTCCCGCTTCTGATTCCCCGCGTCTGATTCCCAGCCTCTGATTCCCCATGTCTTATTCCCCGCCTCTGATTCGCCATCTCTGATTCATCGCCTCTGATTCCCCACCTCTGATTCCCCATATCTGATTCCCCACCTATGTTTCCCCGCCTCTGATGCCCCACCTCTGATTCCATGCCTCTGATTCCCAACCTCTGATTCCCCACCTCTGATTCCCCATATCTGATTCCCCGCCTCTCTTTCCCCGCCTCTGATTCCCTGCCTCTGTTTCCTCATATCTGATTCCCCGCCTCTGATTCCCCAACACTGATTCCCCGCCTCTGATTCCCCAGGTCTGATTCACCACCTCTGATTCCCCGCGTCTGATTCCCCGCCTCTGATTCCCCATCTCTGATTCCCTATCTCTGATTCCCCAATTCTGATTCCCCGCCTTTGATTCCCTGCCTCTGATTCCCAACCTCTGATTCCCCACCTCTGATATCCCATATCTGATTCCCCGCCTCTGTTTCCCCGCCTCTTATTCCCCGCCTCTGTTTCCCCATATCTGATTCCCGGCCTCTCATTCCCCAGCTCTGATTCCCTGCCTCTGATTCCCCATATCTGATTCCCCGCCGCTGATTCCCCAACTCAGATAGCCCGCCTCTGATTCCCCAGCTCTGATTCCCCGCCTCTGATTCCCCGCGTCTGAATCCCTGCCTCTGATTCCCCGCCTCTGATTCCCCATCTCTGATTCACCACCTCTCATCCCCCGCCTCTGATTCCCCATGTCTGATTCACCGCCTCTGTTTCCCCACCTCTGATTCCCCGCCTCTGATTCCCCATATCTGATTCCCCGCCTCTGATTCCCCAACTCTGATTCGCCGCCTGTGATTCGCCAGCTATGATTCCCCGCGTCTGATTCCCCACGTCTGATTCCCTGCCTGTGATTCCCTGCCTCTTATTCCCCGCCTCTGATTCCCCGCATCTGACTCCCTGCCTCTGAATCCCCACCTCTGATTCCCTGCCTCTGATTCCCAACCTCTTATTCCCCTCCTCTGATTCCCCATATCTGATTCCCCACCTATGTTTCCCCGCCTCTGATGCCCCACCTCTGATTCCATGCCTCTGATTCCCAACCTCTGATTCCCCACCTCTGATTCCCCATATCTGATTCCCCGCCTCTCTTTCCCCGCCTCTGATTCCCTGCCTCTGTTTCCTCATATCTGATTCCCCGCCTCTGATTCCCCAACACTGATTCCCCGCCTCTGATTCCCCAGGTCTGATTCACCACCTCTGATTCCCCGCGTCTGATTCCCCGCCTCTGATTCCCCATCTCTGATTCCCTATCTCTGATTCCCCAATTCTGATTCCCCGCCTTTGATTCCCTGCCTCTGATTCCCCTCCTCTGATTCCCCATATCTGATTCCCCGCCTCTCTTTCCCCGCCTCTGATTCCCTGCCTCTGTTTCCTCATATCTGATTCCCCGCCTCTGATTCCCCAACACTGATTCCCCGCCTCTGATTCCCCAGGTCTGATTCACCACCTCTGATTCCCCGCGTCTGATTCCCCGCCTCTGATTCCCCATCTCTGATTCCCTATCTCTGATTCCCCAATTCTGATTCCCCGCCTTTGATTCCCTGCCTCTGATTCCCAACCTCTGATTCCCCACCTCTGATATCCCATATCTGATTCCCCGCCTCTGTTTCCCCGCCTCTTATTCCCCGCCTCTGTTTCCCCATATCTGATTCCCGGCCTCTCATTCCCCAGCTCTGATTCCCTGCCTCTGATTCCCCATATCTGATTCCCCGCCGCTGATTCCCCAACTCAGATAGCCCGCCTCTGATTCCCCAGCTCTGATTCCCCGCCTCTGATTCCCCGCGTCTGAATCCCTGCCTCTGATTCCCCGCCTCTGATTCCCCATCTCTGATTCACCACCTCTCATCCCCCGCCTCTGATTCCCCATGTCTGATTCACCGCCTCTGTTTCCCCACCTCTGATTCCCCGCCTCTGATTCCCCATATCTGATTCCCCGCCTCTGATTCCCCAACTCTGATTCGCCGCCTGTGATTCGCCAGCTATGATTCCCCGCGTCTGATTCCCCACGTCTGATTCCCTGCCTGTGATTCCATGCCTCTTATTCCCCGCCTCTGATTCCCCGCATCTGACTCCCTGCCTCTGAATCCCCACCTCTGATTCCCTGCCTCTGATTCCCAACCTCTTATTCCCCTCCTCTGATTCCCCATATCTGATTCCCCACCTCCATTTCCCTGCCTCTGATTCCCCGCCTCTGTTACCCAATATCTGATTCCCCGCCTCTGATTCCCCAACTCTGATTCTGCACATCTGATTCCCTGCCTCTTATTCCCCACCTCTAATTCCCGGCCTCTGATTCCCGGCCTCTGATTCCCCACCTCTGATTCTCCATATCTGATTCCCCGCCTCTGTTTCCCCGCCTCTGATTCCCCGCCTCTGTTTCCCCATATCTGATTCACCGCCTTTGATTCGCCACCTCTGATTCCCCATATGTGATTCCCCTCCTCTGTTTCCCCGCCTCTGATTCCCCACCTCTGATTCCCTATCTCCGATTCCCCAATTCTGATACCCCGCCTTTGATTCCCTGCCTCTGATTCCCAACCTCTGATTCCCCACCTCTGATTCCCCATATCTGATTCCCCGCCTCTGTTTCCCCGCCTCTTATTCCCCGCCTCTGTTTCCCAATATCTGATTCCCGGCCTCTCATTCCCCAGCTCTGATTCCCCGCCTCTGATTCCCCATATCTGATTCCCCGCCGCTGATTCCCCAACTCTGATTCCCCAGCTCTGATTCCCCGCCTCTGATTCCCCGCGTCTGAATCCCTGCCTCTGATTCCCCGCCTCTGATTCCCCATCTCTGATTCACCACCTCTGATCCCCCGCCTCTGATTCCCCATGTCAGATTCACCGCCTCTGTTTCCCCACCTCTGATTCCCCGCCTCTGATTCCACATATCTGATTCCCCGCCTCTGATTCCCCAACTCTGATTCCCCGCCTGTGATTCGCCAGCTATGATTCCCCGCCTCTGATTCCCCACGTCTAATTCCCTGCCTGTGATTCCCTGCCTCTTATTCCCCGCCTCTGATTCCCCGCATCTGATTCCCTGCCTCTGAATCCCCACCTCTATTCCCTGCCTCTGATTCCCAACCTCTGATTCCCCTCCTCTGATTCCCCATATCTGATTCCCCGCCTCCATTTCCCTGCCTCTGATTCCCCGCCTCTGATTCCCCAACTCTGATTCCCCGCCTGTGATTCGCCAGCTATGATTCCCCGCATCTGATTCCCCACGTCTGATTCCCTGCCTGTGATTCCCTGCCTCTTATTCCCCGCCTCTGATTCCCCGCCTCTGATTCCCCGCATCTGATTCCCTGCCTCTGAATCCCCACCTCTGATTCCCTGCCTCTGATTCCCAACCTCTGATTCCCCTCCTCTGATTCCCCATATCTGATTCCCCACCTCCATTTCCCTGCCTCTGATTCCCCGCCTCTTTTACCCAATATCTGATTCCCCGCCTCTGATTCCCCAACTCTGATTCTGCACATCTGATTCCCTGCCTCTTATTCCCCACCTCTAATTCCCGGCCTCTGATTCCCCATATCTGATTCCCGGACTCTGATTCCCCACCTCTGATTCCCGGCCTCTTATTCCCGGCATCTGATTCCCGACCTCTCATTCCCGGCCTCTGATTCCCGGCCTCTGATACCCCGGCTCTGATTCCCAGCCTCTGATTCCCTACCTCTGATTCCCCATCTCTGATTCCGCACATCTGATTCCCTGCCTCTGATTCCCCGCCTCTGATTCCCTGCCTCTGATTCCCTGCCTCTGATTCCCAACCTCTGATTCCCCACCTCTGATTCCCCATATCTGAATCCCCGCCTCTGTTTCCCCGCCTCTTATTCCCCGCCTCTGTTTCCCCATATCTGATTCCCCGCCTCTGATTCCCCAACTCTGATTCCCCGCCTCTGATTCCCCAGCTCTGATTTCCCGCTTCTGATTCCCCGCGTCTGATTCCCAGCCTCTGATTCCCCATGTCTTATTCCCCTCCTCTGATTCCCCATATCTGATTCCCCGCCTCCGTTTCCCTGCCTCTGATTCCCCGCCTCTGTTTCCGCATATCTGATTCCCCGCCTCTGATTCCCCAACTCTGTTTCCCCGCCTCTGATTCCCCAGCTCTGATTTCCCGCTTCTGATTCCCCGCGTCTGATTCCCAGCCTCTGATTTCCCATGTCTTATTCCCCGCCTCTGATTCGCCATCTCTGATTCATCGCCTCTGATTCCCCACCTCTGATTCCCCATATCTGATTCCCCACCTATGTTTCCCCGCCTCTGATGCCCCACCTCTGATTCCATGCCTCTGATTCCCAACCTCTGATTCCCCACCTCTGATTCCCCATATCTGATTCCCCGCCTCTCTTTCCCCGCCTCTGATTCCCTGCCTCTGTTTCCTCATATCTGATTCCCCGCCTCTGATTCCCCAACACTGATTCCCCGCCTCTGATTCCCCAGGTCTGATTCACCACCTCTGATTCCCCGCGTCTGATTCCCCGCCTCTGATTCCCCATCTCTGATTCCCTATCTCTGATTCCCCAATTCTGATTCCCCGCCTTTGATTCCCTGCCTCTGATTCCCAACCTCTGATTCCCCACCTCTGATATCCCATATCTGATTCCCCGCCTCTGTTTCCCCGCCTCTTATTCCCCGCCTCTGTTTCCCCATATCTGATTCCCGGCCTCTCATTCCCCAGCTCTGATTCCCCGCCTCTGATTCCCCATATCTGATTCCCCGCCGCTGATTCCCCAACTCAGATAGCCCGCCTCTGATTCCCCAGCTCTGATTCCCCGCCTCTGATTCCCCGCGTCTGAATCCCTGCCTCTGATTCCCCGCCTCTGATTCCCCATCTCTGATTCACCACCTCTCATCCCCCGCCTCTGATTCCCCATGTCTGATTCACCGCCTCTGTTTCCCCACCTCTGATTCCCCGCCTCTGATTCCCCATATCTGATTCCCCGCCTCTGATTCCCCAACTCTGATTCGCCGCCTGTGATTCGCCAGCTATGATTCCCCGCATCTGATTCCCCACGTCTGATTCCCTGCCTGTGATTCCCTGCCTCTTATTCCCCGCCTCTGATTCCCCGCATCTGACTCCCTGCCTCTGAATCCCCACCTCTGATTCCCTGCCTCTGATTCCCAACCTCTTATTCCCCTCCTCTGATTCCCCATATCTGATTCCCCACCTCCATTTCCCTGCCTCTGATTCCCCGCCTCTGTTACCCAATATCTGATTCCCCGCCTCTGATTCCCCAACTCTGATTCTGCACATCTGATTCCCTGCCTCTTATTCCCCACCTCTAATTCCCGGCCTCTGATTCCCGGCCTCTGATTCCCCACCTCTGATTCTCCATATCTGATTCCCCGCCTCTGTTTCCCCGCCTCTGATTCCCCGCCTCTGTTTCCCCATATCTGATTCACCGCCTTTGATTCGCCACCTCTGATTCCCCATATGTGATTCCCCTCCTCTGTTTCCCCGCCTCTGATTCCCCACCTCTGATTCCCTATCTCCGATTCCCCAATTCTGATACCCCGCCTTTGATTCCCTGCCTCTGATTCCCAACCTCTGATTCCCCACCTCTGATTCCCCATATCTGATTCCCCGCCTCTGTTTCCCCGCCTCTTATTCCCCGCCTCTGTTTCCCAATATCTGATTCCCGGCCTCTCATTCCCCAGCTCTGATTCCCCGCCTCTGATTCCCCATATCTGATTCCCCGCCGCTGATTCCCCAACTCTGATTCCCCAGCTCTGATTCCCCGCCTCTGATTCCCCGCGTCTGAATCCCTGCCTCTGATTCCCCGCCTCTGATTCCCCATCTCTGATTCACCACCTCTGATCCCCCGCCTCTGATTCCCCATGTCAGATTCACCGCCTCTGTTTCCCCACCTCTGATTCCCCGCCTCTGATTCCACATATCTGATTCCCCGCCTCTGATTCCCCAACTCTGATTCCCCGCCTGTGATTCGCCAGCTATGATTCCCCGCCTCTGATTCCCCACGTCTAATTCCCTGCCTGTGATTCCCTGCCTCTTATTCCCCGCCTCTGATTCCCCGCATCTGATTCCCTGCCTCTGAATCCCCACCTCTATTCCCTGCCTCTGATTCCCAACCTCTGATTCCCCTCCTCTGATTCCCCATATCTGATTCCCCGCCTCCATTTCCCTGCCTCTGATTCCCCGCCTCCGATTCCCCAACTCTGATTCCCCGCCTGTGATTCGCCAGCTATGATTCCCCGCATCTGATTCCCCACGTCTGATTCCCTGCCTGTGATTCCCTGCCTCTTATTCCCCGCCTCTGATTCCCCGCCTCTGATTCCCCGCATCTGATTCCCTGCCTCTGAATCCCCACCTCTGATTCCCTGCCTCTGATTCCCAACCTCTGATTCCCCTCCTCTGATTCCCCATATCTGATTCCCCACCTCCATTTCCCTGCCTCTGATTCCCCGCCTCTGTTACCCAATATCTGATTCCCCGCCTCTGATTCCCCAACTCTGATTCTGCACATCTGATTCCCTGCCTCTTATTCCCCACCTCTAATTCCCGGCCTCTGATTCCCCATATCTGATTCCCGGACTCTGATTCCCCACCTCTGATTCCCGGCCTCTTATTCCCGGCATCTGATTCCCGGCCTCTGATTCCCGGCCTCTGATTCCCCGCTTCTGATTCTGATTCCCTGCCTCTGATTCCCCATCTCTGATTCCGCACATCTGATTCCCTGCCTCTGATTCCCCACTTCTGATTCCCCATATCTGATTCCCCGCCTCTGTTTCCCCGCCTCTGATTCCCCGCCTCTGTTTCCCCATATCTAATTCCTCGCATCTGATTCCCCAAATCTGATTCCCCGCACTGATTCCCCAGCTCTGAATCCCCGCCTCAGATTCCCCGCATCTGATTCCCTGCCTCTGAATCCCCACCTCTGATTCCCGGCCTCTTATTCCCGGCATCTGATTCCCGACCTCTCATTCCCGGCCTCTGATTCCCGGCCTCTGATACCCCGGCTCTGATTCCCAGCCTCTGATTCCCTACCTCTGATTCCCCATCTCTGATTCCGCACATCTGATTCCCTGCCTCTGAATCCCCACCTCTGATTCCCTGCCTCTGATTCCCAACCTCTGATTCCCCTCCTCTGATTCCCCATATCTGATTCCCCACCTCCATTTCCCTGCCTCTGATTCCCCGCCTCTTTTACCCAATATCTGATTCCCCGCCTCTGATTCCCCAACTCTGATTCTGCACATCTGATTCCCTGCCTCTTATTCCCCACCTCTAATTCCCGGCCTCTGATTCCCCATATCTGATTCCCGGACTCTGATTCCCCACCTCTGATTCCCGGCCTCTTATTCCCGGCATCTGATTCCCGACCTCTCATTCCCGGCCTCTGATTCCCGGCCTCTGATACCCCGGCTCTGATTCCCAGCCTCTGATTCCCTACCTCTGATTCCCCATCTCTGATTCCGCACATCTGATTCCCTGCCTCTGATTCCCCGCCTCTGATTCCCTGCCTCTGATTCCCTGCCTCTGATTCCCAACCTCTGATTCCCCACCTCTGATTCCCCATATCTGAATCCCCGCCTCTGTTTCCCCGCCTCTTATTCCCCGCCTCTGTTTCCCCATATCTGATTCCCCGCCTCTGATTCCCCAACTCTGATTCCCCGCCTCTGATTCCCCAGCTCTGATTTCCCGCTTCTGATTCCCCGCGTCTGATTCCCAGCCTCTGATTCCCCATGTCTTATTCCCCTCCTCTGATTCCCCATATCTGATTCCCCGCCTCCGTTTCCCTGCCTCTGATTCCCCGCCTCTGTTTCCGCATATCTGATTCCCCGCCTCTGATTCCCCAACTCTGTTTCCCCGCCTCTGATTCCCCAGCTCTGATTTCCCGCTTCTGATTCCCCGCGTCTGATTCCCAGCCTCTGATTTCCCATGTCTTATTCCCCGCCTCTGATTCGCCATCTCTGATTCATCGCCTCTGATTCCCCACCTCTGATTCCCCATATCTGATTCCCCACCTATGTTTCCCCGCCTCTGATGCCCCACCTCTGATTCCATGCCTCTGATTCCCAACCTCTGATTCCCCACCTCTGATTCCCCATATCTGATTCCCCGCCTCTCTTTCCCCGCCTCTGATTCCCTGCCTCTGTTTCCTCATATCTGATTCCCCGCCTCTGATTCCCCAACACTGATTCCCCGCCTCTGATTCCCCAGGTCTGATTCACCACCTCTGATTCCCCGCGTCTGATTCCCCGCCTCTGATTCCCCATCTCTGATTCCCTATCTCTGATTCCCCAATTCTGATTCCCCGCCTTTGATTCCCTGCCTCTGATTCCCAACCTCTGATTCCCCACCTCTGATATCCCATATCTGATTCCCCGCCTCTGTTTCCCCGCCTCTTATTCCCCGCCTCTGTTTCCCCATATCTGATTCCCGGCCTCTCATTCCCCAGCTCTGATTCCCCGCCTCTGATTCCCCATATCTGATTCCCCGCCGCTGATTCCCCAACTCAGATAGCCCGCCTCTGATTCCCCAGCTCTGATTCCCCGCCTCTGATTCCCCGCGTCTGAATCCCTGCCTCTGATTCCCCGCCTCTGATTCCCCATCTCTGATTCACCACCTCTCATCCCCCGCCTCTGATTCCCCATGTCTGATTCACCGCCTCTGTTTCCCCACCTCTGATTCCCCGCCTCTGATTCCCCATATCTGATTCCCCGCCTCTGATTCCCCAACTCTGATTCGCCGCCTGTGATTCGCCAGCTATGATTCCCCGCATCTGATTCCCCACGTCTGATTCCCTGCCTGTGATTCCCTGCCTCTTATTCCCCGCCTCTGATTCCCCGCATCTGACTCCCTGCCTCTGAATCCCCACCTCTGATTCCCTGCCTCTGATTCCCAACCTCTTATTCCCCTCCTCTGATTCCCCATATCTGATTCCCCACCTCCATTTCCCTGCCTCTGATTCCCCGCCTCTGTTACCCAATATCTGATTCCCCGCCTCTGATTCCCCAACTCTGATTCTGCACATCTGATTCCCTGCCTCTTATTCCCCACCTCTAATTCCCGGCCTCTGATTCCCGGCCTCTGATTCCCCACCTCTGATTCTCCATATCTGATTCCCCGCCTCTGTTTCCCCGCCTCTGATTCCCCGCCTCTGTTTCCCCATATCTGATTCACCGCCTTTGATTCGCCACCTCTGATTCCCCATATGTGATTCCCCTCCTCTGTTTCCCCGCCTCTGATTCCCCACCTCTGATTCCCTATCTCCGATTCCCCAATTCTGATACCCCGCCTTTGATTCCCTGCCTCTGATTCCCAACCTCTGATTCCCCACCTCTGATTCCCCATATCTGATTCCCCGCCTCTGTTTCCCCGCCTCTTATTCCCCGCCTCTGTTTCCCAATATCTGATTCCCGGCCTCTCATTCCCCAGCTCTGATTCCCCGCCTCTGATTCCCCATATCTGATTCCCCGCCGCTGATTCCCCAACTCTGATTCCCCAGCTCTGATTCCCCGCCTCTGATTCCCCGCGTCTGAATCCCTGCCTCTGATTCCCCGCCTCTGATTCCCCATCTCTGATTCACCACCTCTGATCCCCCGCCTCTGATTCCCCATGTCAGATTCACCGCCTCTGTTTCCCCACCTCTGATTCCCCGCCTCTGATTCCACATATCTGATTCCCCGCCTCTGATTCCCCAACTCTGATTCCCCGCCTGTGATTCGCCAGCTATGATTCCCCGCCTCTGATTCCCCACGTCTAATTCCCTGCCTGTGATTCCCTGCCTCTTATTCCCCGCCTCTGATTCCCCGCATCTGATTCCCTGCCTCTGAATCCCCACCTCTATTCCCTGCCTCTGATTCCCAACCTCTGATTCCCCTCCTCTGATTCCCCATATCTGATTCCCCGCCTCCATTTCCCTGCCTCTGATTCCCCGCCTCTGATTCCCCAACTCTGATTCCCCGCCTGTGATTCGCCAGCTATGATTCCCCGCATCTGATTCCCCACGTCTGATTCCCTGCCTGTGATTCCCTGCCTCTTATTCCCCGCCTCTGATTCCCCGCCTCTGATTCCCCGCATCTGATTCCCTGCCTCTGAATCCCCACCTCTGATTCCCTGCCTCTGATTCCCAACCTCTGATTCCCCTCCTCTGATTCCCCATATCTGATTCCCCACCTCCATTTCCCTGCCTCTGATTCCCCGCCTCTGTTACCCAATATCTGATTCCCCGCCTCTGATTCCCCAACTCTGATTCTGCACATCTGATTCCCTGCCTCTTATTCCCCACCTCTAATTCCCGGCCTCTGATTCCCCATATCTGATTCCCGGACTCTGATTCCCCACCTCTGATTCCCGGCCTCTTATTCCCGGCATCTGATTCCCGGCCTCTGATTCCCGGCCTCTGATTCCCCGCTTCTGATTCTGATTCCCTGCCTCTGATTCCCCATCTCTGATTCCGCACATCTGATTCCCTGCCTCTGATTCCCCACTTCTGATTCCCCATATCTGATTCCCCGCCTCTGTTTCCCCGCCTCTGATTCCCCGCCTCTGTTTCCCCATATCTAATTCCTCGCATCTGATTCCCCAAATCTGATTCCCCGCACTGATTCCCCAGCTCTGAATCCCCGCCTCAGATTCCCCGCATCTGATTCCCTGCCTCTGAATCCCCACCTCTGATTCCCTGCCTCTGATTCCCAAACTCTGATTCCCCTCCTCTGATTCGCCGCCTGTGATTCCCCGCCTCCGTTTCCCTGCCTCTGATTCCCCGCCTCTGTTTCCCCATATCTGATTCCCCGCCTCTGATTCCCCAACTCTGATTCCCCGCCTCTGATTCCCCAGCTCTGATTTCCCGCCTCTGATTCCCCGCGTCTGATTCCCAGCCTCTGATTCCCCATGTCTTATTCCCCGCCTCTGATTCGCCATCTCTGATTCATCGCCTCTGATTCCCCACCTCTGATTCCCCATATCTGATTCCCCACCTATGTTTCCCCGCCTCTGATGCCCCAGCTCTGATTCCATGCCTCTGATTCCCAACCTCTGATTCCCCACCTCTGATTCCCCATATCTGATTCCCCGCCTCTCTTTCCCCGCCTCTGATTCCCTGCCTCTGTTTCCTCATATCTGATTCCCCGCCTCTGATTCCCCAACACTGATTCCCCGCCTCTGATTCCCCAGGTCTGATTCACCACCTCTGATTCCCCGCGTCTGATTCCCCGCCTTTGATTCCCTGCCTCTGATTCCCAACCTCTGATTCCCCACCTCTGATATCCCATATCTGATTCCCCGCCTCTGTTTCCCCGCCTCTTATTCCCCGCCTCTATTTCCCCATATCTGATTCCCGGCCTCTCATTCCCCAGCTCTGATTCCCCGCCTCTGATTCCCCATATCTGATTCACCGCCGCTGATTCCCCAACTCAGATAGCCCGCCTCTGATTCCCCAGCTCTGATTCCCCGCCTCTGATTCCCCGCGTCTGAATCCCTGCCTCTGATTCCCCGCCTCTGATTCCCCATCTCTGATTCACCACCTCTCATCCCCCGCCTCTGATTCCCCATGTCTGATTCACCGCCTCTGTTTCCCCACCTCTGATTCCCCGCCTCTGATTCCCCATATCTGATTCCCCGCCTCTGATTCCCCAACTCTGATTCGCCGCCTGTGATTCGCCAGCTATGATTCCCCGCATCTGATTCCCCACGTCTGATTCCCTGCCTGTGATTCCCTGCCTCTTATTCCCCGCCTCTGATTCCCCGCATCTGACTCCCTGCCTCTGAATCCCCACCTCTGATTCCCTGCCTCTGATTCCCAACCTCTTATTCCCCTCCTCTGATTCCCCATATCTGATTCCCGACCTCCATTTCCCTGCCTCTGATTCCCCGCCTCTGTTACCCAATATCTGATTCCCCGCCTCTGATTCCCCAACTCTGATTCTGCACATCTGATTCCCTGCCTCTTATTCCCCACCTCTAATTCCCGGCCTCTGATTCCCAGACTCTGATTCCCCACCTCTGATTCTCCATATCTGATTCCCCGCCTCTGTTTCCCCGCCTCTGATTCCCCGCCTCTGTTTCCCCATATCTGATTCACCGCCTTTGATTCGCCACCTCTGATTCCCCATATGTGATTCCCCTCCTCTGTTTCCCCGCCTCTGATTCCCCGCCTCTGATTCCCCATATCTCATTCCCCGCCTATGATTCCCCGCATCTGATTCCCTGCCTCTGAATCCGCACCTCTGATTCCCTGCCTCTGATTCCCAACCTCTGATTCCCCTCCTCTGATTCCCCATATCTGATTCCTCGCCTCCGTTTCCCTGCCTCTGATTAACCGCCTCTGTTTCCCCATATCTGATTCCGCGCCTCTGATTCCCCAACTCTGATTCCCCGCCTCTGATTCCCCAGCTCTGATTCACCGCCTCTGTTTCCCCGCGTCTGATTCCCAGCCTCTGATTCCCCATGTCTGATTTCCTGCCTCTGATTCCCCGCCTCTGATTCGCCATCTCTGATTCATCGCCTCTGATTCCCCACCTCTGATTCCCCATATCTTATTCCCCACCTATATTTCCCCGCCTCTTATTCCCCGCCTCCGATTCCCCATCTCTGATTCCCGGACTCTGATTCCCCACCTCTGATTCCCTATCTCTGATTCCGCACATCCGATTCCCTGCCTCTGATTCCCCGCCTCTGATGCCCCGCCTCTGATTCCCAACCTCTGATTCCCCTCCTCTGATTCCCCATATCTGATTCCCCGCCTCCGTTTCCCTGCCTCTGATTCCCCGCCTCTGTTTCCCCATATCTGATTCCCCGCCTCTGATTCCCCAGCTCTGATTCCCCGCCTCTGATTCCCCAGCTCTGATTCCCCGCCTCTGATTCCCCGCGTCTGATTCCCAGCCTCTGATTCCCCATGTCTTATTCCCCGCCTCTGATTCCCCGCCTCTGATTCGCCATCTCTGATTCATCGCCTCTGATTCCCCACCTCTGATTCCCCATATCTGATTCCCACCTATGTTTCACCGCCTCTGATGCCCCGCCTCTGATTCCATGCCTCTGATTCCCAACCTCTGATTCCCCACCTCTGATTCCCCATATCTGATTCCCCGCCTCTGATTCCCCGCCTCTGATTCGCCATCTCTGATTCATCCTCTCTGATTCCCCACCTCTGATTCCCCATATCTTATTCCCACCTATGTTTCCCCGCCTCTGATTCCCCGCCTCTGATTCCCCATCTCTGATTCCCAGACTCTGATTCCCCACCTCTGATTCCCTATCTCTGATTCTGCACATCCGATTCCCTGCCTCTGATTCCCCGCCTCTGATTCCCCACCTCTGATTCCCCACCTCTGATTCCCCATATCTGATTCCCCGCCTCTGTTTCCCCGCCTCTGATTCCCTGCCTCTGTTTCCTCATATCTGATTCCCCGCCTCTGATTCCCCAACACTGATTCCCCGCCTCTGATTCCCCAGCTCTCATTCACCACCTCTGATTCCCCACGTCTGATTCCCCGCTTCTGATTCCCGGCCTCTTATTCCCCACCTCTGATTCCCGGCCTCTGATTCCCGGCCTCTGATTCCCGACCTCTCATTCCCGGCCTCTGATTCCCGGCCTCTGATACCCCGGCTCTGATTCCCAGCCTCTGATTCCCTACCTCTGATTCCCCATCTCTGATTCCGCACATCTGATTCCCTGCCTCTGATTCCCCGCCTCTGATTCCCTGCCTCTGATTCCCTGCCTCTGATTCCCAACCTCTGATTCCCCACCTCTGATTCCCCATATCTGAATCCCCGCCTCTGTTTCCCCGCCTCTGATTCTCCGCCTCTGTTTCCCCATATCTGATTCCCCGCCTCTGATTCCCCAACTCTGATTCCCCACCTCTGATCCCCAGCTCTGATTCCCCGCCTCTGATTCCCCGTGTTTGATTCCCTGCCTCTGATTCCCTGCCTCTGATTCCCAACCTCTGATTCCCCACCTCTGATTCCCCATATCTGATTCCCCGCCTCTGTTTCCCCGCCTCTGATTCCCCGCCTCTGTTTCCCCATATCTGATTCCCCGCCTTTGATTCGCCACCTCTGATTCCCCATATGTGATTCCCCGCCTCTGTTTCCCCGCATCTGATTCCCCGCCTCTGATTCCCCATATCTCATTCCCCGCCTCTGATTCCCCATATCTGATTCCCGGACTCTGATTCCCCACCTCTGATGCCCGGCCTCTTTTTCCCGGCATCTGATTCCCGGCATCTGATTCCCGGCCTCTGATTCCCGGCCTCTGATTCCCAGCTTCTGATTCTGATTCCCTGCCTCTGATTCCCCATCTCTGATTTCGCACATCTGATTCCCTGCCTCTGATTCCCCACTTCTGATTCCCCATATCTGATTCCCCGCCTCTGTTTCCCCGCCTCTGATTCCCCGCCTCTGTTTCCCCATATCTAATTCCCCGCCTCTGATTCCCCAACTCTGATTCCCCGCACTGATTCCCCAGCTCTGAATCCCCGCCTCAGATTCCCCGCATCTGATTCCCTGCCTCTGAATCCCCACCTCTGATTCCCTGCCTCTGATTCCCAACCTCTGATTCCCCTCCTCTGATTCCCCATATCTGATTCCCCGCCTCCGTTTCCCTGCGTCTGATTCCCCGCCTCTGTTTCCCCATATCTGATTCCCCGCCTCTGATTCCCCAACTCTGATTCCCCGCCTCTGATTCCCCAGCTCTGATTCCCCGCCTCTGATTCCCCGCGTCTGATTCCCAGCCTCTGATTCCCCATGTCTTATTTCCCGCCTCTGATTCCCCGCCTCTGATTCGCCATCTCTGATTCATCGCCTCTGATTCCCCACCTCTGATTCCCCATATCTGATTCCCCACCTATGTTTCCCCGCCTCTGATGCCCCGCCTCTGATTCCATGCCTCTGATTCCCAACCTCTGATTCCCCAACCTCTGATTCCCCATATCAGATTCCCCGCCTCTGTTTCCCCGCCTCTGATTCCCTGCCTCTGTTTCCTCATATCTGATTCCCCGCCTCTGATTCCCCAACACTGATTCCCCGCCTCTGATTCCCCAGCTCTGATTCACCACCTCTGATTCCCCGCGTCTGATTCCCCGCCTCTGATTCCCCATCTCTGATTCCCTATCTCTGATTCCCCAATTCTGATTCCCCGCCTTTGATTCCCTGCCTCTGATTCCCAACCTCTGATTCCCCACCTCTGATTCCCCATATCTGATTCCCCGCCTCTGTTTCCCCGCCTCTTATTCCCCGCCTCTGTTTCCCCATATCTGATTCCCTGCCACTCATTCCCCAGCTCTGATTCCCCGCCTCTGATTCCCCATATCTGATTCCCCGCCGCTGATTCCCCAACTCTGATAGCCCGCCTCTGATACCCCAGCTCTGATACCCCGCCTCTTATTCCCCGCGTCTGAATCCCTGCCTCTGATTCCCCGCCTCTGATTCCCCATCTCTGATTCACCACCTCTGATCCCCCGCCTCTCATTCCCCATGTCTGATTCACCGCCTCTGTTTCCCCATCTCTGATTCCCCGCCTCTGATTCCCCATATCTGATTCCCCGCCTCTGATTCGCCAACTCTGATTCCCCGCCTGTGATTCGCCAGCTATGATTCCCCGCCTCTGATTCCCCACGTCTGATTCCCTGCCTGTGATTCCCTTCCTCTTATTCCCCGCCTCTGATTCCCCGCATCTGATTCCCTGCCTCTGAATCGCCACCTCTGATTCCCTGCCTCTGATTCCCAACCTCTGATTCCCCTCCTCTGATTCCCCATATCTGATTCCCCGCCTCCATTTCCCTGCCTCTGATTCCCCGCCTCTGTTACCCCATATCTGATTCCCCGCCTCTGATTCCCCAACTCTGATTCTGCACATCTGATTCCCTGCCTCTTATTCCCCACCTCTAATTCCCGGCCTCTGATTCCCTATCTCTGATTCCCCAATTCTGATTCCCCGCCTTTGATTCCCTGCCTCTGATTCCCAACCTCTGATTCCCCACCTCTGATTCCCCATATCTGATTCCCCGCCTCTGTTTCTCCGCTTCTTATTCCCCGCCTCTGTTTCCCCATATCTGATTCCCGGCCACTCATTCCCCAGCTCTGATTCCCCGCCTCTGATTCCCCATATCTGATTCCCCGCCGCTGATTCCCCAACTCTGATAGCCCGCCTCTGATTCCCCAGCTCTGATTCCCCGCCTCTTATTCCCCGCGTCTGAATCCCTGCCTCTGATTCCCCGCCTCCGATTCCCCATCTCTGATTCACCACCTCTGATCCCCCGCCTCTCATTCCCCATGTCTGATTCACTGCCTCTGTTTCCCCATCTCTGATTCCCCGCCTCTGATTCCCCATATCTGAATCCCCGCCTCTGATTCGCCAACTCTGATTCCCCGCCTGTGATTCGCCAGCTATGATTCCCCGCCTCTGATTCCCCACGTCTGATTCCCTGCCTGTGATTCCCTTCCTCTTATTCCCCGCCTCTGATTCCCCGCATCTGATTCCCTGCCTCTGAATCCCCACCTCTGATTCCCTGCCTCTGATTCCCAACCTCTGATTCCCCTCCTCTGATTCCCCATATCTGATTCCCCGCCTCCATTTCCCTGCCTCTGATTCCCCGCCTCTGTTACCCCATATCTGATTCCCCGCCTCTGATTCCCCAACTCTGATTCTGCACATCTGATTCCCTGCCTCTTATTCCCCACCTCTAATTCCCGGCCTCTGATTCCCGTCCTCTGATTCCCCACCTCTGATTCTCCATATCTGATTCCCCGCCTCTGTTTCCCCGCCTCTGATTCCCGGCCTCTGTTTCCCCATATCTGATTCCCCGCCTCTGATTCCCCAACTCTGATTCCCCGCCTCTGATTCCCCAGGTCTGATTCCCCACCTCTGATTCCACGTGTTTGATTACCTGCCTCTGATTCCCCGCCTCTGCTTCCCCATCTCTGATTCACCGCCTTTGATTCCCCACCTCTGATTCCCCATATCTGATTCCCTGCCTGTGATTCCCTGCCTCTTATTCCCCGCCTCTGTTTCCCCATATCTGATTCCCTGCCTCTGAATCCCCACCTCTGATTCCCTGCCTCTGATTCCCAACCTCTGATTCCCCTCCTCTGATTCCCCATATCTGATTCCCCGCCTCCGTTTCTCTGCCTCTGATTGCCCGCCTCTGATTCCCCATATCTGATTCCCCGCCTCTGATTCCCCAACTCTGATTCCCCGCCTCTGATTCCCAGCTCTGATTCCCCGCCTCTGATTCCCCGCGTCTGATTCCCAGCCTCTGATTCCCCATGTCCGAATTCCTGCCTCTGATTCCCCGCCTCTGATTCGCCATCTCTGATTCATCGCCTCTGATTCCCCACCTCTGATTCCCCATATCTTATTCCCCACCTATGTTTCCCCGCCTCTGATTCCCCACCTCTGATTCCTCATATCTGATTCCCCGCCTCTGATTCCCAAACACTGATTCCCCGCCTCTGATTCCCCAGCTCTGATTCACTACCTCTGATTCCCCGCATCTGATTCCCCACCTCTGATTCCCGGCCTCTTATTCCCCACGTCTGATTCCCGGCCTCTGATTCCCGGCCTCTGATTCCCGACCACACATTCCCGGCCTCTGATTCCCTGCCTCTGATTCCCCATCTCTGATTCTGCACATCTGATTCCCTGCCTCTTATTCCCCACCTCTGATTCCCGGCCTCTGATTCCCGGCCTCTGATTCCCGGCCTCTGATTCCCGGCCTCTGATTCCCGGCCTCTGATTCCCGGCCTCTGATTCCCCGCCTCTGATTCCCCGCCTCTGATTCCCCATCTCTGATTCCGCCCATCTGATTCCCTGCCTCTGATTCCCCGCCTCTGATTCCCTGCCTCTGATTTCGTGCCTCTGATTCCCAACCTCTGATTCCCCACCTCTGATTCCCCATATCTGATTCCCCGCCTCTGTTTCCCCGCCTCTGATTCCCCGCCTCTGTTTCCCCATATCTGATTCCCCGCCTCTGATTCCCCAACTCTGATTCCCCACCTCTGATTCCCCAGCTCTGATTCCCCTCCTCTGATTCCCCGTGTTTGATACCCAGCCTCTGATTCCCTGCCTCTGATTCCCAACCTCTGATTCCCCACCTCTGATTCCCCATATCTGATTCCCGGACTCTGATTCCCCACCTCTGATTCCCGGCCTCTTATTCCCGGCATCTGATTCCCGGCCTATGATTCCCGGCCACTGATTCCCCGCTTCTGATTCTGATTCCCTGCCCCTGATTCCCCATCTCTGATTCCGCACATCTGATTCCCTGCCTCTGATTCCCCACCTCTGATTCCCCATATCTGATTCCCCGCCTCTGTTTCCCCGCCTCTGATTCCCCGCCTCTGTTTCCCCATATCTAATTCCCCGCCTCTGATTCCCCAACTCTGATTCCCCGCACTGATTCCCCAGCTCTGAATCACCGCATCAGATTCCCCGCATCTGATTCCCTGCCTCTGAATCCCCACCTCTGATTCCCTGCCTCTGATTCCCAACCTCTGATTCCCCTCCTCTGATTCCCCATATCTGATTCCCCGCCTCCGTTTCCCTGCCTCTGATTCCCCGCCTCTGTTTCCCCATATCTGATTCCCCGCCTCTGATTCCCCAACTCTGATTCCCCGCCTCTGATTTTCCAGCTCTGATTCCCCACCTCTGATTCCCCGCGTCTGATTCCCAGCCTCAGGTTCCCCATGTCTTATTCCCCGCCTCTGATTCGCCATCTCTGATTCATCGCCTCTGATTCCCCACCTCTGATTCCCCACCTCTGATTCCCCATATCTGATTCCCCGCCTCTGTTTCCCCGCCTCTGATTGCCTGCCTCTGTTTCCTCATATCTGATTCCCCACATCTGATTCCCCAACACTGATTCCCCGCCTCTGATTCCCCAGCTCTGATTCACCACCTCTGATTCCCCGCGTCTGATTCCCCGCCTCTGATTCCCCATCTCCGATTCCCTATCTCTGATTCCCCAATTCTGATACCCCGCCTTTGATTCCCTGCCTCTGATTCCCAACCTCTGATTCCCCACCTCTGATTCCCCATATCTGATTCCCCGCCTCTGTTTCCCCACCTCTTATTCCCCGCCTCTGTTTCCCCATATCTGATTCCCTGCCTCGCATTCCCCAGCTCTGATTCCCCGCCTCTGATTCCCCATATCTGATTCCCCGCCGCTGATTCCCCGCCTCTGATTCCCCGCATCTGATTCCCTGCCTCTGAATCCCCACCTCTATTCCCTGCCTCTGATTCCCAACCTCTGATTCCCCTCCTCTGATTCCCCATATCTGATTCCCCGCCTCCATTTCCCTGCCTCTGATTCCCCGCCTCTGTTACCCCATATCTGATTCCCCGCCTCTGATTCCCCAACTCTGATTCTGCACATCTGATTCCCTGCCTCTTATTCCCCACCTCTAATTCCCGGCCTCTGATTCCCGGCCTCTGATTCCCCACCTCTGATTCTCCATATGATTCCCCGCCTCTGTTTCCCCGCCTCTGATTCCCCACCTCTGTTTCCCCATATCTGATTCCCCGCATCTGATTCCCCACGTCTGATTTCCTGCCTGTGATTCCCTGCCTCTTATTCCCCGCCTCTGATGCCCCGCATCTGATTCCCTGCCTCTGAATCCCCACCTTGATTCCCTGCCTCTGATTCCCAACCTCTGATTCCCCTCCTCTGATTCCCCATATCTGATTCCCCACCTCCATTTCCCTGCCTCTGATTCCCCGCCTCTGTTACCCAATATCTGATTCCCCGCCTCTGATTCCCCAACTCTGTTTCTGCACATCTGATTCCCTGCCTCTTATTCCCCACCTCTAATTCCCGGCCTCTGATTCCCGGCCTCTGATACCCTACCCCTGATTCTCCATATCTGATTCCCCGCCTCTGTTTCCCCGCCTCTTATTCCCCGCCTCTGTTTCCCCATATCTGATTCCCTTCCACTCATTCCCCAGCTCTGATTCCCCGCCTCTGATTCCCCATATCTGATTCCCCGCCGCTGATTCCCCAACTCTGATAGCCCGCCTCTGATACCGCAGCTCTGATACCCCGCCTCTTATTCCCCGCGTCTGAATCCCTGCCTCTGATTCCCCGCCTCTGATTCCCCATCTCTGATTCACCACCTCTGATCCCCCGCCTCTCATTCCCCATGTCTGATTCACCGCCTCTGTTTCCCCATCTCTGATTCCCCGCCTCTGATTCCCCATATCTGATTCCCCGCCTCTGATTCGCCAACTCTGATTCCCCGCCTGTGATTCGCCAGCTATGATTCCCCGCCTCTGATTCCCCACGTCTGATTCCCTGCCTGTGATTCCCTTCCTCTTATTCCCCACCTCTGATTCCCCGCATCTGATTCCCTGCCTCTGAATCGCCACCTCTGATTCCCTGCCTCTGATTCCCAACCTCTGATTCCCCTCCTCTGATTCCCCATATCTGATTCCCCGCCTCCATTTCCCTGCCTCTGATTCCCCGCCTCTGTTACCCCATATCTGATTCCCCGCCTCTGATTCCCCAACTCTGATTCTGCACATCTGATTCCCTGCCTCTTATTCCCCACCTCTAATTCCCGGCCTCTGATTCCCTATCTCTGATTCCCCAATTCTGATTCCCCGCCTTTGATTCCCTGCCTCTGATTCCCAACCTCTGATTCCCCACCTCTGATTCCCCATATCTGATTCCCCGCCTCTGTTTCTCCGCTTCTTATTCCCCGCCTCTGTTTCCCCATATCTGATTCCCGGCCACTCATTCCCCAGCTCTGATTCCCCGCCTCTGATTCCCCATATCTGATTCCCCGCCGCTGATTCCCCAACTCTGATAGCCCGCCTCTGATTCCCCAGCTCTGATTCCCCGCCTCTTATTCCCCGCGACTGAATCCCTGCCTCTGATTCCCCGCCTCCGATTCCCCATCTCTGATTCACCACCTCTGATCCCCCGCCTCTCATTCCCCATGTCTGATTCACTGCCTCTGTTTCCCCATCTCTGATTCCCCGCCTCTGATTCCCCATATCTGAATCCCCGCCTCTGATTCGCCAACTCTGATTCCCCGCCTGTGATTCGCCAGCTATGATTCCCCGCCTCTGATTCCCCACGTCTGATTCCCTGCCTGTGATTCCCTTCCTCTTATTCCCCGCCTCTGATTCCCCGCATCTGATTCCCTGCCTCTGAATCCCCACCTCTGATTCCCTGCCTCTGATTCCCAACCTCTGATTCCCCTCCTCTGATTCCCCATATCTGATTCCCCGCCTCCATTTCCCTGCCTCTGATTCCCCGCCTCTGTTACCCCATATCTGATTCCCCGCCTCTGATTCCCCAACTCTGATTCTGCACATCTGATTCCATGCCTCTTATTCCCCACCTCTAATTCCCGGCCTCTGATTCCCGTCCTCTGATTCCCCACCTCTGATTCTCCATATCTGATTCCCCGCCTCTGTTTCCCCGCCTCTGATTCCCGGCCTCTGTTTCCCCATATCTGATTCCCCGCCTCTGATTCCCCAACTCTGATTCCCCGCCTCTGATTCCCCAGGTCTGATTCCCCACCTCTGATTCCACGTGTTTGATTACCTGCCTCTGATTCCCCGCCTCTGCTTCCCCATCTCTGATTCACCGCCTTTGATTCCCCACCTCTGATTCCCCATATCTGATTCCCTGCCTGTGATTCCCTGCCTCTTATTCCCCGCCTCTGTTTCCCCATATCTGATTCCCTGCCTCTGAATCCCCACCTCTGATTCCCTGCCTCTGATTCCCAACCTCTGATTCCCCTCCTCTGATTCCCCATATCTGATTCCCCGCCTCCGTTTCTCTGCCTCTGATTGCCCGCCTCTGATTCCCCATATCTGATTCCCCGCCTCTGATTCCCCAACTCTGATTCCCCGCCTCTGATTCCCAGCTCTGATTCCCCGCCTCTGATTCCCCGCGTCTGATTCCCAGCCTCTGATTCCCCATGTCCGAATTCCTGCCTCTGATTCCCCGCCTCTGATTCGCCATCTCTGATTCATCGCCTCTGATTCCCCACCTCTGATTCCCCATATCTTATTCCCCACCTATGTTTCCCCGCCTCTGATTCCCCACCTCTGATTCCCCATATCTGATTACCCGCCTCTGTTTCCCCGCCTCTGATTCCCTGCCTCTGTTTCCTCATATCTGATTCCCCGCCTCTGATTCCCAAACACTGATTCCCCGCCTCTGATTCCCCAGCTCTGATTCACTACCTCTGATTCCCCGCATCTGATTCCCCACCTCTGATTCCCGGCCTCTTATTCCCCACGTCTGATTCCCGGCCTCTGATTCCCGGCCTCTGATTCCCGACCACACATTCCCGGCCTCTGATTCCCTGCCTCTGATTCCCCATCTCTGATTCTGCACATCTGATTCCCTGCCTCTTATTCCCCACCTCTGATTCCCGGCCTCTGATTCCCGGCCTCTGATTCCCGGCCTCTGATTCCCGGCCTCTGATTCCCGGCCTCTGATTCCCGGCCTCTGATTCCCCGCCTCTGATTCCCCGCCTCTGATTCCCCATCTCTGATTCCGCCCATCTGATTCCCTGCCTCTGATTCCCCGCCTCTGATTCCCTGCCTCTGATTTCGTGCCTCTGATTCCCAACCTCTGATTCCCCACCTCTGATTCCCCATATCTGATTCCCCGCCTCTGTTTCCCCGCCTCTGATTCCCCGCCTCTGTTTCCCCATATCTGATTCCCCGCCTCTGATTCCCCAACTCTGATTCCCCACCTCTGATTCCCCAGCTCTGATTCCCCTCCTCTGATTCCCCGTGTTTGATTCCCAGCCTCTGATTCCCTGCCTCTGATTCCCAACCTCTGATTCCCCACCTCTGATTCCCCATATCTGATTCCCGGACTCTGATTCCCCACCTCTGATTCCCGGCCTCTTATTCCCGGCATCTGATTCCCGGCCTATGATTCCCGGCCACTGATTCCCCGCTTCTGATTCTGATTCCCTGCCCCTGATTCCCCATCTCTGATTCCGCACATCTGATTCCCTGCCTCTGATTCCCCACCTCTGATTCCCCATATCTGATTCCCCGCCTCTGTTTCCCCGCCTCTGATTCCCCGCCTCTGTTTCCCCATATCTAATTCCCCGCCTCTGATTCCCCAACTCTGATTCCCCGCACTGATTCCCCAGCTCTGAATCACCGCATCAGATTCCCCGCATCTGATTCCCTGCCTCTGAATCCCCACCTCTGATTCCCTGCCTCTGATTCCCAACCTCTGATTCCCCTCCTCTGATTCCCCATATCTGATTCCCCGCCTCCGTTTCCCTGCCTCTGATTCCCCGCCTCTGTTTCCCCATATCTGATTCCCCGCCTCTGATTCCCCAACTCTGATTCCCCGCCTCTGATTTTCCAGCTCTGATTCCCCACCTCTGATTCCCCGCGTCTGATTCCCAGCCTCAGGTTCCCCATGTCTTATTCCCCGCCTCTGATTCGCCATCTCTGATTCATCGCCTCTGATTCCCCACCTCTGATTCCCCACCTCTGATTCCCCATATCTGATTCCCCGCCTCTGTTTCCCCGCCTCTGATTGCCTGCCTCTGTTTCCTCATATCTGATTCCCCACATCTGATTCCCCAACACTGATTCCCCGCCTCTGATTCCCCAGCTCTGATTCACCACCTCTGATTCCCCGCGTCTGATTCCCCGCCTCTGATTCCCCATCTCCGATTCCCTATCTCTGATTCCCCAATTCTGATACCCCGCCTTTGATTCCCTGCCTCTGATTCCCAACCTCTGATTCCCCACCTCTGATTCCCCATATCTGATTCCCCGCCTCTGTTTCCCCACCTCTTATTCCCCGCCTCTGTTTCCCCATATCTGATTCCCTGCCTCGCATTCCCCAGCTCTGATTCCCCGCCTCTGATTCCCCATATCTGATTCCCCGCCGCTGATTCCCCGCCTCTGATTCCCCGCATCTGATTCCCTGCCTCTGAATCCCCACCTCTATTCCCTGCCTCTGATTCCCAACCTCTGATTCCCCTCCTCTGATTCCCCATATCTGATTCCCCGCCTCCATTTCCCTGCCTCTGATTCCCCGCCTCTGTTACCCCATATCTGATTCCCCGCCTCTGATTCCCCAACTCTGATTCTGCACATCTGATTCCCTGCCTCTTATTCCCCACCTCTAATTCCCGGCCTCTGATTCCCGGCCTCTGATTCCCCACCTCTGATTCTCCATATGATTCCCCGCCTCTGTTTCCCCGCCTCTGATTCCCCACCTCTGTTTCCCCATATCTGATTCCCCGCATCTGATTCCCCACGTCTGATTTCCTGCCTGTGATTCCCTGCCTCTTATTCCCCGCCTCTGATGCCCCGCATCTGATTCCCTGCCTCTGAATCCCCACCTTGATTCCCTGCCTCTGATTCCCAACCTCTGATTCCCCTCCTCTGATTCCCCATATCTGATTCCCCACCTCCATTTCCCTGCCTCTGATTCCCCGCCTCTGTTACCCAATATCTGATTCCCCGCCTCTGATTCCCCAACTCTGTTTCTGCACATCTGATTCCCTGCCTCTTATTCCCCACCTCTAATTCCCGGCCTCTGATTCCCGGCCTCTGATACCCTACCTCTGATTCTCCATATCTGATTCCCCGCCTCTGTTTCCCCGCCTCTGATTCCCCGCCTCTGTTTCCCCATATCTGATTCCCCGCCTCTGATTCCCCAACTCTGATTCCCCGCCTCTGATTCCCCAGGTCTGATTCCCCGCCTCTGATTCCACGTGTTTGATTACCTGCCTCTGATTCCCCGCCTCTGCTTCCCCATCTCTGATTCACCGCCTTTGATTCGCCACCTCTGATTCCCCATATGTGATTCCCCTCCTCTGTTTCCCCGCCTCTGATTCCCCGCCTCTGATTCCCCATATCTCATTCCCCGCCTCTGATTCCCCGCATCTGATTCCATGCCTCTGAATCCCCACCTCTGATTCCCTGCCTCTGATTCCCAACCTCTGATTCCCCTCCTCTGATTCCCCATATCTGATTCCCCGCCTCCGTTTCCCTGCCTCTGATTAACCGCCTCTGTTTCCCCATATCTGATTCCCCGCCTCTGATTCCCCAACTCTGATTCCCCGCCTGTGATTCCCCAGCTCTGATTCCCCGCCTCTGATTCCCCGTGTTTGATTCCCAGCCTCTGATTCCCTGCCTCTGATTCCCAACCTCTGATTCCCCACCTCTGATTCCCCATATCTGATTCCCGGACTCTGATTCCCCACCTCTGATTCCCGGCCTCTTATTCCCGGCATCTGATTCCCGGCCTCTGATTCCCGGCCTCTGATTCCCCGCTTCTGATTCTGATTCCCTGCCCCTGATTCCCCATCTCTGATTCCGCACATCTGATTCCCTGCCTCTGATTCCCCACCTCTGATTCCCCATATCTGATTCCCCGCCTCTGTTTCCCCGCCTCTGATTCCCCGCCTCTGTTTCCCCATATCTAATTCCCCGCCTCTGATTCCCCAACTCTGATTCCCCGCACTGATTCCCCAGCTCTGAATCACCGCCTCAGATTCCCCACATCTGATTCCCTGCCTCTGAATCCCCACCTCTGATTCCCTGCCTCTGATTCCCAACCTCTGATTCCACTCCTCTGATTCCCCATATCTGATTCCCCGCCTCCGTTTCCCTGCCTCTGATTCCCCGCCTCTGTTTCCCCATATCTGATTCCCCGCCTCTGATTCCCCAACTCTGATTCCCCGCCTCTGATTTGCCAACTCTGATTCCCCGCCTGTGATTCGCCAGCTATTATTCCCCGCCTCTGATTCCCCACGTCTGATTCCCTGCCTGTGATTCCCTTCCTCTTATTCCCCGCCTCTGATTCCCCGCATCTGATTCCCTGCCTCTGAATCGCCACCTCTGATTCCCTGCCTCTGATTCCCAACCTCTGATTCCCCTCCTCTGATTCCCCATATCTGATTCCCCGCCTCCATTTCCCTGCCTCTGATTCCCCGCCTCTGTTACCCCATATCTGATTCCCCGCCTCTGATTCCCCAACTCTGATTCTGCACATCTGATTCCCTGCCTCTTATTCCCCACCTCTAATTCCCGGCCTCTGATTCCCTATCTCTGATTCCCCAATTCTGATTCCCCGCCTTTGATTCCCTGCCTCTGATTCCCAACCTCTGATTCCCCACCTCTGATTCCCCATATCTGATTCCCCGCCTCTGTTTCTCCGCTTCTTATTCCCCGCCTCTGTTTCCCCATATCTGATTCCCGGCCACTCATTCCCCAGCTCTGATTCCCCGCCTCTGATTCCCCATATCTGATTCCCCGCCGCTGATTCCCCAACTCTGATAGCCCGCCTCTGATTCCCCAGCTCTGATTCCCCGCCTCTTATTCCCCGCGTCTGAATCCCTGCCTCTGATTCCCCGCCTCCGATTCCCCATCTCTGATTCACCACCTCTGATCCCCCGCCTCTCATTCCCCATGTCTGATTCACTGCCTCTGTTTCCCCATCTCTGATTCCCCGCCTCTGATTCCCCATATCTGAATCCCCGCCTCTGATTCGCCAACTCTGATTCCCCGCCTGTGATTCGCCAGCTATGATTCCCCGCCTCTGATTCCCCACGTCTGATTCCCTGCCTGTGATTCCCTTCCTCTTATTCCCCGCCTCTGATTCCCCGCATCTGATTCCCTGCCTCTGAATCCCCACCTCTGATTCCCTGCCTCTGATTCCCAACCTCTGATTCCCCTCCTCTGATTCCCCATATCTGATTCCCCGCCTCCATTTCCCTGCCTCTGATTCCCCGCCTCTGTTACCCCATATCTGATTCCCCGCCTCTGATTCCCCAACTCTGATTCTGCACATCTGATTCCCTGCCTCTTATTCCCCACCTCTAATTCCCGGCCTCTGATTCCCGTCCTCTGATTCCCCACCTCTGATTCTCCATATCTGATTCCCCGCCTCTGTTTCCCCGCCTCTGATTCCCGGCCTCTGTTTCCCCATATCTGATTCCCCGCCTCTGATTCCCCAACTCTGATTCCCCGCCTCTGATTCCCCAGGTCTGATTCCCCACCTCTGATTCCACGTGTTTGATTACCTGCCTCTGATTCCCCGCCTCTGCTTCCCCATCTCTGATTCACCGCCTTTGATTCCCCACCTCTGATTCCCCATATCTGATTCCCTGCCTGTGATTCCCTGCCTCTTATTCCCCGCCTCTGTTTCCCCATATCTGATTCCCTGCCTCTGAATCCCCACCTCTGATTCCCGGCCTCTGATTCCCAACCTCTGATTCCCCTCCTCTGATTCCCCATATCTGATTCCCCGCCTCCGTTTCTCTGCCTCTGATTGCCCGCCTCTGATTCCCCATATCTGATTCCCCGCCTCTGATTCCCCAACTCTGATTCCCCGCCTCTGATTCCCAGCTCTGATTCCCCGCCTCTGATTCCCCGCGTCTGATTCCCAGCCTCTGATTCCCCATGTCCGAATTCCTGCCTCTGATTCCCCGCCTCTGATTCGCCATCTCTGATTCATCGCCTCTGATTCCCCACCTCTGATTCCCCATATCTTATTCCCCACCTATGTTTCCCCGCCTCTGATTCACCGCCTCTGATTCCCCATCTCTGATTCCCGGACTCTGATTCCCCACCTCTGATTCCCTATCTCTGATTCCGCACATCTGATTCCCTGCCTCTGATTCCCCGCCTCTGATGCCCCGCCTCTGATTGCATGCCTCTGATTCCCAACCTCTGATTCCCCACCTCTGATTCCCCATATCTGATTACCCGCCTCTGTTTCCCCGCCTCTGATTCCCTGCCTCTGTTTCCTCATATCTGATTCCCCGCCTCTGATTCCCAAACACTGATTCCCCGCCTCTGATTCCCCAGCTCTGATTCACTACCTCTGATTCCCCGCATCTGATTCCCCACCTCTGATTCCCGGCCTCTTATTCCCCACGTCTGATTCCCGGCCTCTGATTCCCGGCCTCTGATTCCCGACCACACATTCCCGGCCTCTGATTCCCTGCCTCTGATTCCCCATCTCTGATTCTGCACATCGGATTCCCTGCCTCTTATTCCCCACCTCTGATTCCCGGCCTCTGATTCCCGGCCTCTGATTCCCGGCCTCTGATTCCCGGCCTCTGATTCCCGGCCTCTGATTCCCGGCCTCTGATTCCCCGCCTCTGATTCCCCGCCTCTGATTCCCCATCTCTGATTCCGCCCATCTGATTCCCTGCCTCTGATTCCCCGCCTCTGATTCCCTGCCTCTGATTTCGTGCCTCTGATTCCCAACCTCTGATTCCCCACCTCTGATTCCCCATATCTGATTCCCCGCCTCTGTTTCCCCGCCTCTGATACCCCGCCTCTGTTTCCCCATATCTGATTCCCCGCCTCTGATTCCCCAACTCTGATTCCCCACCTCTGATTCCCCAGCTCTGATTCCCCTCCTCTGATTCCCCGTGTTTGATTCCCAGCCTCTGATTCCCTGCCTCTGATTCCCAACCTCTGATTCCCCACCTCTGATTCCCCATATCTGATTCCCGGACTCTGATTCCCCACCTCTGATTCCCGGCCTCTTATTCCCGGCATCTGATTCCCGGCCTATGATTCCCGGCCTCTGATTCCCCGCTTCTGATTCTGATTCCCTGCCCCTGATTCCCCATCTCTGATTCCGCACATCTGATTCCCTGCCTCTGATTCCCCACCTCTGATTCCCCATATCTGATTCCCCGCCTCTGTTTCCCCGCCTCTGATTCCCCGCCTCTGTTTCCCCATATCTAATTCCCCGCCTCTGATTCCCCAACTCTGATTCCCCGCACTGATTCCCCAGCTCTGAATCACCGCCTCAGATTCCCCGCATCTGATTCCCTGCCTCTGAATCCCCACCTCTGATTCCCTGCCTCTGATTCCCAACCTCTGATTCCCCTCCTCTGATTCCCCATATCTGATTCCCCGCCTCCGTTTCCCTGCCTCTGATTCCCCGCCTCTGTTTCCCCATATCTGATTCCCCGCCTCTGATTCCCCAACTCTGATTACCCGCCTCTGATTTTCCAGCTCTGATTCCCCACCTCTGATTCCCCGCGTCTGATTCCCAGCCTCAGGTTCCCCATGTCTTATTCCCCGCCTCTGATTCGCCATCTCTGATTCATCGCCTCTGATTCCCCACCTCTGATTCCCCACCTCTGATTCCCCATATCTGATTCCCCGCCTCTGTTTCCCCGCCTCTGATTGCCTGCCTCTGTTTCCTCATATCTGATTCCCCACATCTGATTCCCCAACACTGATTCCCCGCCTCTGATTCCCCAGCTCTGATTCACCACCTCTGATTCCCCGCGTCTGATTCCCCGCCTCTGATTCCCCATCTCCGATTCCCTATCTCTGATTCCCCAATTCTGATACCCCGCCTTTGATTCCCTGCCTCTGATTCCCAACCTCTGATTCCCCACCTCTGATTCCCCATATCTGATTCCCCGCCTCTGTTTCCCCACCTCTTATTCCCCGCCTCTGTTTCCCCATATCTGATTCCCTGCCTCGCATTCCCCAGCTCTGATTCCCCGCCTCTGATTCCCCATATCTGATTCCCCGCCGCTGATTCCCCGCCTCTGATTCCCCGCATCTGATTCCCTGCCTCTGAATCCCCACCTCTATTCCCTGCCTCTGATTCCCAACCTCTGATTCCCCTCCTCTGATTCCCCATATCTGATTCCCTGCCTCCATTTCCCTGCCTCTGATTCCCCGCCTCTGTTACCCCATATCTGATTCCCCGCCTCTGATTCCCCAACTCTGATTCTGCACATCTGATTCCCTGCCTCTTATTCCCCACCTCTAATTCCCGGCCTCTGATTCCCGGCCTCTGATTCCCCACCTCTGATTCTCCATATGATTCCCCGCCTCTGTTTCCCCGCCTCTGATTCCCCACCTCTGTTTCCCCATATCTGATTCCCCGCATCAGATTCCCCACGTCTGATTTCCTGCCTGTGATTCCCTGCCTCTTATTCCCCGCCTCTGATGCCCCGCATCTGATTCCCTGCCTCTGAATCCCCACCTTGATTCCCTGCCTCTGATTCCCAACCTCTGATTCCCCTCCTCTGATTCCCCATATCTGATTCCCCACCTCCATTTCCCTGCCTCTGATTCCCCGCCTCTGTTACCCAATATCTGATTCCCCGCCTCTGATTCCCCAACTCTGTTTCTGCACATCTGATTCCCTGCCTCTTATTCCCCACCTCTAATTCCCGGCCTCTGATTCCCGGCCTCTGATACCCTACCTCTGATTCTCCATATCTGATTCCCCGCCTCTGTTTCCCCGCCTCTGATTCCCCGCCTCTGTTTCCCCATATCTGATTCCCCGCCTCTGATTCCCCAACTCTGATTCCCCGCCTCTGATTCCCCAGGTCTGATTCCCCGCCTCTGATTCCACGTGTTTGATTACCTGCCTCTGATTCCCCGCCTCTGCTTCCCCATCTCTGATTCACCGCCTTTGATTCGCCACCTCTGATTCCCCATATGTGATTCCCCTCCTCTGTTTCCCCGCCTCTGATTCCCCGCCTCTGATTCCCCATATCTCATTCCCCGCCTCTGATTCCCCGCATCTGATTCCATGCCTCTGAATCCCCACCTCTGATTCCCTGCCTCTGATTCCCAACCTCTGATTCCCCTCCTCTGATTCCCCATATCTGATTCCCCGCCTCCGTTTCCCTGCCTCTGATTAACCGCCTCTGTTTCCCCATATCTGATTCCCCGCCTCTGATTCCCCAACTCTGATTCCCCGCCTGTGATTCCCCAGCTCTGATTCCCCGCCTCTGATTCCCCGTGTTTGATTCCCAGCCTCTGATTCCCTGCCTCTGATTCCCAACCTCTGATTCCCCACCTCTGATTCCCCATATCTGATTCCCGGACTCTGATTCCCCACCTCTGATTCCCGGCCTCTTATTCCCGGCATCTGATTCCCGGCCTCTGATTCCCGGCCTCTGATTCCCCGCTTCTGATTCTGATTCCCTGCCCCTGATTCCCCATCTCTGATTCCGCACATCTGATTCCCTGCCTCTGATTCCCCACCTCTGATTCCCCATATCTGATTCCCCGCCTCTGTTTCCCCGCCTCTGATTCCCCGCCTCTGTTTCCCCATATCTAATTCCCCGCCTCTGATTCCCCAACTCTGATTCCCCGCACTGATTCCCCAGCTCTGAATCACCGCCTCAGATTCCCCACATCTGATTCCCTGCCTCTGAATCCCCACCTCTGATTCCCTGCCTCTGATTCCCAACATCTGATTCCACTCCTCTGATTCCCCATATCTGATTCCCCGCCTCCGTTTCCCTGCCTCTGATTCCCCGCCTCTGTTTCCCCATATCTGATTCCCCGCCTCTGATTCCCCAACTCTGATTCCCCGCCTCTGATTTTCCAGCTCTGATTCCCCACCTCTGATTCCCCGCGTCTGATTCCCAGCCTCTGGTTCCCCATGTCTTATTCCCCGCCTCTGATTCGCCATCTCTGATTCATCGCCTCTGATTCCCCACCTCTGATTCCCCATATCTGATTCCCCACCTATGTTTCCCCGCCTCTGATGCCCTGCCTCTGATTCCATGCCTCTGATTCCCAACCTCTGATTCCCCACCTCTGATTCCCCATATCTGATTCCCCGCCTCTTTTTCCCCGCCTCTGATTCCCTGCCTCTGTTTCCTCATATCTGATTCCCCACATCTGATTCCCCAACACTGATTCCCCGCCTCTGATTCCCCAGCTCTGATTCACCACCTCTGATTCCCCGCGTCTGATTCCCCGCCTCTGATTCCCCATCTCCGATTCCCTATCTCTGATTCCCCAATTCTGATACCCCGCCTTTGATTCCCTGCCTCTGATTCCCAACCTCTGATTCCCCACCTCTGATTCCCCATATCTGATTCCCCGCCTCTGTTTCCCCACCTCTTATTCCCCGCCTCTGTTTCCCCATATCTGATTCCCTGCCTCGCATTCCCCAGCTCTGATTCCCCGCCTCTGATTCCCCATATCTGATTCCCCGCCGCTGATTCCCCGCCTCAGATTCCCCGCATCTGATTCCCTGCCTCTGAATCCCCACCTCTATTCCCTGCCTCTGATTCCCAACCTCTGATTCCCCTCCTCTGATTCCCCATATCTGATTCCCCGCCTCCATTTCCCTGCCTCTGATTCCCCGCCTCCGTTACCCCATATCTGATTCCCCGCCTCTGATTCCCCAACTCTGATTCTGCACATCTGATTCCCTGCCTCTTATTCCCCACCTCTAATTCCCGGCCTCTGATTCCCGGCCTCTGATTCCCCACCTCTGATTCTCCATATCTGATTCCCCGCCTCTGTTTCCCCGCCTCTGATTGCCCACCTCTGTTTCCCCATATCTGATTCCCCGCATCTGATTCCCCACGTCTGATTTCCTGCCTGTGATTCCCTGCCTCTTATTCCCCGCCTCTGATGCCCCGCATCTGATTCCCTGCCTCTGAATCCCCACCTTGATTCCCTGCCTCTGATTCCCAACCTCTGATTCCACTCCTCTGATTCCCCATATCTGATTCCCCACCTCCATTTCCCTGCCTCTGATTCCCCGCCTCTGTTACCCAATATCTGATTCCCCGCCTCTGATTCCCCAACTCTGTTTCTGCACATCTGATTCCCTGCCTCTTATTCCCCACCTCTAATTCCCGGCCTCTGATTCCCGGCCTCTGATACCCTACCTCTGATTCTCCATATCTGATTCCCCGCCTCTGTTTCCCCGCCTCTGATTCCCCGCCTCTGTTTCCCCATATCTGATTCCCCGCCTCTGATTCCCCAACTCTGATTCCCCGCCTCTGATTCCCCAGGTCTGATTCCCCGCCTCTGATTCCACGTGTTTGATTACCTGCCTCTGATTCCCCGCCTCTGCTTCCCCATCTCTGATTCACCGCCTTTGATTCGCCACCTCTGATTCCCCATATGTGATTCCCCTCCTCTGTTTCCCCGCCTCTGATTCCCCGCCTCTGATTCCCCATATCTCATTCCCCGCCTCTGATTCCCCGCATCTGATTCCCTGCCTCTGAATCCCCACCTCTGATTCCCTGCCTCTGATTCCCAACCTTTGATTCCCCTCCTCTGATTCCCCATATCTGATTCCCCGCCTCCGTTTCCCTGCCTCTGATTAACCGCCTCTGTTTCCCCATATCTGATTCCCCGCCTCTGATTCCCCAACTCTGATTCCTCGCCTGTGATTCCCAAGCTCTGATTCCCCGCCTCTGATTCCCCGCGTCTGATTCCCAGCCTCTGATTCCCCATGTCTGATTTCCTGCCTCTGATTCCCCGCCTCTGATTCGCCATCTCTGATTCAACTCCTCTGATTCCCCACCTCTGATTCCCCATATCTTATTCCCCACCTATGTTTCCCCGCCTCTGATTCCCCGCCTCTGATTCCCCATCTTTGATTCCCGGACTCTGATTCCCCACCTCTGATTCCCTATCTCTGATTCCACACATCCGATTCCCTGCCTCTGATTCCCCGCCTCTGATGCCCCGCCTCAGATTCCCAATCTCTGATTCCCCTCCTCTGATTCCCCATATCTGATTCCCCGCCTCCGTTTCCCTGCCTCTGATTCCCCGCCTCTGTTTCCCCATATCTGATTCCCCGCCTCTGATTCCCCAACTCTGATTCCCCGCCTCTGATTCCCCAGCTCTGATTCCCCGCCTCTTATTCCCCGCGTCTGATTCCCCGCCTCTGATTCCCCAACTCTGATTCCCCGCCTCTGATTCCCCAGGTCTGATTCCCCGCCTCTGATTCCACGTGTTTGATTACCTGCCTCTGATTCCCCACCTATGTTTCCCCGCCTCTGATTCCCCGCCTCTGATTCCCCATCTTTGATTCCCGGACTCTGATTCCCCACCTCTGATTCCCTATCTCTGATTCCACACATCCGATTCCCTGCCTCTGATTCCCCGCCTCTGATGCCCCGCCTCTGATTCCCAATCTCTGATTCCCCTCCTCTGATTCCCCATATCTGATTCCCCGCCTCCGTTTCCCTGCCTCTGATTCCCCGCCTTTGATTCCCTGCCTCTGATTCCCAACCTCTGATTCCCCACCTCTGATTCCCCATATCTGATTCCCCGCCTCTGTTTCCCCGCCTTTTATTCCCTGCCTCTGTTTCCCCATATCTGATTCCCGGCCTCTCATTCCCCAGCTCTGATTCCCCGCCTCTGATTCCCCATATCTGATTCCCCGCCGCTGATTCCCCAACTCTGATTCCCCAGCTCTGATTCCCCGCCTCTGATTCCCCGCGTCTGAATCCCTGCCTCTGATTCCCCTCCTCTGATTCCCCATCTCTGATTCACCACCTCTGATCCCCCGCCTCTGATTCCCCATGTCTGATTCACCGCCTCTGTTTCCCCACCTCTGATTCCCCGCCTCTGATTCCACATATCTGATTCCCCACCTCTGATTCCCCAACTCTGATTCCCCGCCTGTGATTCGCCAGCTATGATTCCCCGCCTCTGATTCCCCACGTCTAATTCCCTGCCTGTGATTCCCTGCCTCTTATTCCCCGCCTCTGATTCCCCGCATCTTATTCCCTGCCTCTGAATCCCCACCTCTATTCCCTGCCTCTGATTCCCCTCCTCTGATTCCCCATATCTGATTCCCCGCCTCCAATTCCCTGCCTCTGATTCCCCGCCTCTGTTACCCCATATCAGATTCCCCGCCTCTGATTCCCCAACTCTGATTCTGCACATCTGATTCCCTGCCTCTTATTCCCCACCTCTAATTCCCGGCCTCTGATTCCCGACCTCTGATTCCCCACCTCTGATTCTCCATATCTGATTCCCCGCCTCTGTTTCCCCACCTCTGATTCCCCACCTCTGTTTCCCCATATCTGATTCCCCGCCTCTGATTCCCCAACTCTGATTCCCCGCCTCTGATTCCCCAGGTCTGATTCCCCGCCTCTGATTCCACGTGTTTGATTACCTGCCTCTGATTCCCCGCCTCTGCTTCCCCATCTCTGATTCACCGCCTTTGATTCCCCACCTCTGGTTCCCCATATCTGATACCCCTCCTCTGTTTCCCCGCCTCTGATTCCCCGCCTCTGATTCCCCATATCTGATTCCCCGCCTCTGATTCCCCAACTCTGATTCCCCGCCTCTGATTCCTCAGCTCTGATTCCCCGCCTCTGATTCCCCGCGTCTGATTCCCTGCCTCTGATACCCCGCCTCTGATTCTTCATCTCTGATTCACCACCACTGATTCCATGCGTCTGATTCCCTGCCTGTGATTCCCCGCCTCTGATGCACCATCTCTGATTCACTGCCTCTGATACCCCTTCTCTGATTCCCCATGTCTGATTCCCCAATTCTGATTCCCGCCTCTGATGCCCCACCTCTGATTCCCCTCCTCTGATTCCCCATATCTGATTCCCCACCTCTGATTCCCCATATCTTATTCCCCGCCTCTGATACCCAAACTCAGATTCCCCGCCTCTGATTCCCCAGCTCTGATTCCCCGCCTCTGATTCCCCATATCTGATTCCCCGCCGCTGATTCCCCAACTCTGATTCCCCAGCTCTGATTCCCCGCCTCTGATTCCCCGCGTCTGAATCCCTGCCTCTGATTCCCCTCCTCTGATTCCCCATCTCTGATTCACCACCTCTGATCCCCCGCCTCTGATTCCCCATGTCTGATTCACCGCCTCTGTTTCCCCACCTCTGATTCCCCGCCTCTGAATCCACATATCTGATTCCCCACCTCTGATTCCCCAACTCTGATTCCCCGCCTGTGATTCGCCAGCTATGATTCCCCGCCTCTGATTCCCCACGTCTAATTCCCTGCCTGTGATTCCCTGCCTCTTATTCCCCGCCTCTGATTCCCCGCATCTGATTCCCTGCCTCTGAATCCCCACCTCTATTCCCTGCCTCTGATTCCCCTCCTCTGATTCCCCATATCTGATTCCCCGCCTCCAATTCCCTGCCTCTGATTCCCCGCCTCTGTTACCCCATATCAGATTCCCCGCCTCTGATTCCCCAACTCTGATTCTGCACATCTGATTCCCTGCCTCTTATTCCCCACCTCTAATTCCCGGCCTCTGATTCCCGACCTCTGATTCCCCACCTCTGATTCTCCATATCTGATTCCCCGCCTCTGTTTCCCCGCCTCTGATTCCCCACCTCTGTTTCCCCATATCTGATTCCCCGCCTCTGATTCCCCAACTCTGATTCCCCGCCTCTGATTCCCCAGGTCTGATTCCCCGCCTCTGATTCCACGTGTTTGATTACCTGCCTCTGATTCCCCGCCTCTGCTTCCCCATCTCTGATTCACCGCCTTTGATTCCCCACCTCTGGTTCCCCATATCTGATACCCCTCCTCTGTTTCCCCGCCTCTGATTCCCCGCCTCTGATTCCCCATATCTGATTCCCCGCATCTGATTCCCCAACTCCGATTCCCCGCCTCTGATTCCTCAGCTCTGATTCCCCGCCTCTGATTCCCCGCGTCTGATTCCCTGCCTCTGATACCCCGCCTCTGATTCCTCATCTCTGATTCACCACCACTGATTCCATGCGTCTGATTCCCTGCCTGTGATTCCCCGCCTCTGATGCACCATCTCTGATTCACTGCCTCTGATACCCCTTCTCTGATTCCCCATGTCTGATTCCCCATATCTTATTCCCCGCCTCTGATACCCAAACTCAGATTCCCCGCCTCTGATTCCCCAGCTCTGATTCCCCGCCTCTGATTCCCCGAGTCTGATTCCCCGCCTCTGAATCCCCGCCTCTGATTCTCCATCTCTGATTCACCACCGCTAATTCCCTGCCTCTGATTCACCACAACTGATTCCCGGCCTCTGATTCCTGGCCTCTGATTCCCCGCCTCTGATTCCCCATCTCTGATTCCCCGCCTCTGATTCCCCGACTCTGATTCCCCGCCTCTGATTCCCCAGCTCTGATTCCCCACATCTGATTAGCCACCTCTGTTTTCCCGCCTCTGTTTTCCCGCCTCTGATTCCCCGCCTCTGTTTCCCCATATCTGATTCCCCACCTCTGATTCCCCAACTCTGATTCCCCGCCTCTGATTCCCCAGCTCTGATTCCCCGCCTCTGATTCCCTGTGTCTGATTCCCTGCCTCTGATTCCCCGCCTCTGATTCCCCATCTCTGATTCACCGCCTCTGATTCCCCACCTCTGATTCCCCATATCTGATTAGCCACCTCTGTTTCCCCACCTCTGACTCCCCGCCTCTGATTCCCCATATCTGATTCCCCGCCTCTGATTCCCCACCTCTGATTCCCCATATCTGATAAGCCATCTCTGTTTCCCCGCCTCTGATTCCCCGCCTCTGATTCCCCATATCTGATTCCCCGCCTCTGATTCCCCATCTCTGATTCCCGGACACAGATTCCCCGCCTCTGATTCCCGGCCTCAAATTCCCGGCCTATGATTCCCCGCTTCTGATTCCCCGCCTCTGATTCCCTGCCTCTAATTCCCCATCACTCATTCCCCACATCTGATTCCCTGCCTCTTATTCTCCGCCTCTGATTCCCCATATCTGATTCCCTGCCTCTGATTCCCCATCTCTGATTCCCGCCCTCCGATTCCCCACCTCTGGTTCCCCATATCTGATACCCCTCCTCTGTTTCTCCGCCTCTGATTCCCCGCCTCTGATTCCCCATATCTGATTCCCCGCCTCTGATTCCCCAACTCTGATTCCCCGCCTCTGATTCCTCAGCTCTGATTCCCCGCCACTGATTCCCCGCGTCTGATTCCCTGCCTCTGATTCCCCGCCACTGATTCCCCGCGTCTGATTCCCTGCCTCTGATTCCCCGCCTCTGATTCCCCATCTCTGATTCACCACCACTGATTCCCTGCGTCTGATTCCCTGCCTGTGATTCCCCGCCTCTGATTCACCATCTCTGATTCACTGCCTCTGATTCCCCTTCTCTGATTCCCCATGTCAGGTTCCCCAATTCTGATTCCCGCCTCTGATGCCCCACCTCTGATTCCCCTCCTCTGATTCCCCATATCTGATTCCCCGCCTCTGATTCCCCATTTCTTATTCCCCGCCTCTGATTCCCCAGCTCTGATTCCCCGCCTCCAATTCCCTGCCTCTGATTCCCCGCCTCTGTTACCCCATATCAGATTCCCCGCCTCTGATTCCCCAACTCTGATTCTGCACATCTGATTCCCTGCCTCTTATTCCCCACCTCTAATTCCCGGCCTCTGATTCCCGACCTCTGATTCCCCACCTCTGATTCTCCATATCTGAATCCCCGCCTCTGTTTCCCCGCCTCTGATTCCCCACCTCTGTTTCCCCATATCTGATTCCCCGCCTCTGATTCCCCAACTCTGATTCCCCGCCTCTGATTCCCCAGGTCTGATTCCCCGCCTCTGATTCCACGTGTTTGATTACCTGCCTCTGATTCCCCGCCTCTGCTTCCCCATCTCTGATTCACCGCCTTTGATTCCCCACCTCTGGTTCCCCATATCTGATACCCCTCCTCTGTTTCCCCGCCTCTGATTCCCCGCCTCTGATTCCCCATATCTGATTCCCCGCCTCTGATTCCCCAACTCTGAATCCCCGCCTCTGATTCCTCAGCTCTGATTCCCCGCCTCTGATTCCCCGCGTCTGATTCCCTGCCTCTGATACCCCGCCTCTGATTCCTCATCTCTGATTCACCACCACTGATTCCATGCGTCTGATTCCCTGCCTGTGATTCCCCGCCTCTGATGCACCATCTCTGATTCACTGCCTCTGATACCCCTTCTCTGATTCCCCATGTCTGATTCCCCAATTCTGATTCCCGCCTCTGATGCCCCACCTCTGATTCCCCTCCTCTGATTCCCCATATCTGATTCCCCGCCTCTGATTCCCCATATCTTATTCCCCGCCTCTGATACCCAAACTCAGATTCCGCGCCTCTGATTCCCCAGCTCTGATTCCCCGCCTCTGATTCCCCGAGTCTGATTCCCCGCCTCTGAATCCCCGCCTCTGATTCTCCATCTCTGATTCACCACCGCTAATTCCCTGCCTCTGATTCACCACAACTGATTCCCCATCTCTGATTCACCGCCTTTGATTCCCCACCTCTGGTTCCCTATATCTGATACCCCTCCTCTGTTTCCCCGCCTCTGATTCCCCGCCTCTGATTCCCCATATCTGATTCCCTGCCTCTGATTCCCCAACTCTGAATCCCCGCCTCTGATTCCTCAGCTCTGATTCCCCGCCTCTGATTCCCCGCGTCTGATTCCCTGCCTCTGATTCCCCGCCTCTGATTCCCCAGCTCTGATTCCCCGCCTCTGATTCCCTGTGTCTGATTCCCTGCCTCTGATTCCCCGCCTCTGATTCCCCATCTCTGATTCACCGCCTCTGATTCCCCACCTCTGATTCCCCATATCTGATTAGCCACCTCTGTTTCCCCACCTCTGACTCCCCGCCTCTGATTCCCCATATCTGATTCCCCGCCTCTGATTCCCCACCTCTGATTCCCCATATCTGATAAGCCATCTCTGTTTCCCCGCCTCTGATTCCCCGCCTCTGATTCCCCATATCTGATTCCCCGCCTCTGATTCCCCATCTCTGATTCCCGGACACAGATTCCCCGCCTCTGATTCCCGGCCTCAAATTCCCGGCCTATGATTCCCCGCTTCTGATTCCCCGCCTCTGATTCCCTGCCTCTAATTCCCCATCACTCATTCCCCACATCTGATTCCCTGCCTCTTATTCTCCGCCTCTGATTCCCCATATCTGATTCCCTGCCTCTGATTCCCCATCTCTGATTCCCGCCCTCCGATTCCCCACCTCTGGTTCCCCATATCTGATACCCCTCCTCTGTTTCTCCGCCTCTGATTCCCCGCCTCTGATTCCCCATATCTGATTCCCCACCTCTGATTCCCCAACTCTGATTCCCCGCCTCTGATTCCTCAGCTCTGATTCCCCGCCACTGATTCCCCGCGTCTGATTCCCTGCCTCTGATTCCCCGCCACTGATTCCCAGCGTCTGATTCCCTGCCTCTGATTCCCCGCCTCTGATTCCCCATCTCTGATTCACCACCACTGATTCCCTGCGTCTGATTCCCTGCCTGTGATTCCCCGCCTCTGATTCACCATCTCTGATTCACTGCCTCTGATTCCCCTTCTCTGATTCCCCATGTCAGGTTCCCCAATTCTGATTCCCGCCTCTGATGCCCCACCTCTGATTCCCCTCCTCTGATTCCCCATATCTGATTCCCCGCCTCTGATTCCCCATTTCTTATTCCCCGCCTCTGATTCCCCAGCTCTGATTCCCCGCCTCCAATTCCCTGCCTCTGATTCCCCGCCTCTGTTACCCCATATCAGATTCCCCGCCTCTGATTCCCCAACTCTGATTCTGCACATCTGATTCCCTGCCTCTTATTCCCCACCTCTAATTCCCGGCCTCTGATTCCCGACCTCTGATTCCCCACCTCTGATTCTCCATATCTGAATCCCCGCCTCTGTTTCCCCGCCTCTGATTCCCCACCTCTGTTTCCCCATATCTGATTCCCCGCCTCTGATTCCCCAACTCTGATTCCCCGCCTCTGATTCCCCAGGTCTGATTCCCCGCCTCTGATTCCACGTGTTTGATTACCTGCCTCTGATTCCCCGCCTCTGCTTCCCCATCTCTGATTCACCGCCTTTGATTCCCCACCTCTGGTTCCCCATATCTGATACCCCTCCTCTGTTTCCCCGCCTCTGATTCCCCGCCTCTGATTCCCCATATCTGATTCCCCGCCTCTGATTCCCCAACTCTGAATCCCCGCCTCTGATTCCTCAGCTCTGATTCCCCGCCTCTGATTCCCCGCGTCTGATTCCCTGCCTCTGATACCCCGCCTCTGATTCCTCATCTCTGATTCACCACCACTGATTCCATGCGTCTGATTCCCTGCCTGTGATTCCCCGCCTCTGATGCACCATCTCTGATTCACTGCCTCTGATACCCCTTCTCTGATTCCCCATGTCTGATTCCCCAATTCTGATTCCCGCCTCTGATGCCCCACCTCTGATTCCCCTCCTCTGATTCCCCATATCTGATTCCCCGCCTCTGATTCCCCATATCTTATTCCCCGCCTCTGATACCCAAACTCAGATTCCCCGCCTCTGATTCCCCAGCTCTGATTCCCCGCCTCTGATTCCCCGAGTCTGATTCCCCGCCTCTGAATCCCCGCCTCTGATTCTCCATCTCTGATTCACCACCGCTAATTCCCTGCCTCTGATTCACCACAACTGATTCCCGGCCTCTGATTCCTGGCCTCTGATTCCCCGCCTCTGATTCCCCATCTCTGATTCCCCGCCTCTGATTCCCCGACTCTGATTCCCCGCCTCTGATTCCCCAGCTCTGATTCCCCACATCTGATTAGCCACCTCTGTTTTCCCGCCTCTGTTTTCCCGCCTCTGATTCCCCGCCTCTGTTTCCCCATATCTGATTCCCCACCTCTGATTCCCCAACTCTGATTCCCCGCCTCTGATTCCCCAGCTCTGATTCCCCGCCTCTGATTCCCTGTGTCTGATTCCCTGCCTCTGATTCCCCGCCTCTGATTCCCCATCTCTGATTCACCACCTCTGATTCCCCACCTCTGATTCCCCATATCTGATTAGCCACCTCTGTTTCCCCACCTCTGACTCCCCGCCTCTGATTCCCCATATCTGATTCCCCGCCTCTGATTCCCCACCTCTGATTCCCCATATCTGATAAGCCATCTCTGTTTCCCCGCCTCTGATTCCCCGCCTCTGATTCCCCATATCTGATTCCCCGCCTCTGATTCCCCATCTCTGATTCCCGGACACAGATTCCCCGCCTCTGATTCCCGGCGTCAAATTCCCGGCCTATGATTCCCCGCTTCTGATTCCCCGACTCTGATTCCCTGCCTCTAATTCCCCATCACTCATTCCCCACATCTGATTCCCTGCCTCTTATTCTCCGCCTCTGATTCCCCATATCTGATTCCCTGCCTCTGATTCCCCATCTCTGATTCCCGCCCTCCGATTCCCCACCTCTGGTTCCCCATATCTGATACCCCTCCTCTGTTTCTCCGCCTCTGATTCCCCGCCTCTGATTCCCCATATCTGATTCCCCGCCTCTGATTCCCCAACTCTGATTCCCCGCCTCTGATTCCTCAGCTCTGATTCCCCGCCACTGATTCCCCGCGTCTGATTCCCTGCCTCTGATTCCCCGCCACTGATTCCCCGCGTCTGATTCCCTGCCTCTGATTCCCCGCCTCTGATTCCCCATCTCTGATTCACCACCACTGATTCCCTGCGTCTGATTCCCTGCCTGTGATTCCCCGCCTCTGATTCACCATCTCTGATTCACTGCCTCTGATTACCCTTCTCTGATTCCCCATGTCAGGTTCCCCAATTCTGATTCCCGCCTCTGATGCCCCACCTCTGATTCCCCTCCTCTGATTCCCCATATCTGATTCCCCGCCTCTGATTCCCCATTTCTTATTCCCCGCCTCTGATTCCCCAGCTCTGATTCCCCACCTCCGATTCCCCGCGTCTGATTCCGCGCCTCTGAATCCCCGCCTCTCATTCCCCATCTCTGATGCACCACCGCTCATTCCCCGCCTCTGATTCCCTACCTCTGATTCCCGGCCTCTGATTCCCGGCCTCTAATTCCCCGCCTCTGATTCCCCATCGCTGATTCTCCGCCTCTGATTCCCCAACTCTGATTCCCCGCCTCTGATTCCCCAGCTCTGATTCCCCACCTCTGATTACCCGCGTCTGATTCCCTGACGCTAATTCCCCACCTCTGATTCCCCATCTCTGATTCACCACCTCTGATTCCCCACCTCTGATTACCCATATCTGATTCCCCGCCTCAGTTTCCCCGCCTCTGATTTCCCGCCTCAGATTCCCCATATCTGATCCCCCGCCTCTGATTCCCCAACTCGGATTCCCCGCCTCTGATTCCCCATCTCTGATTATCCGCCTCTGATTCCCCTCCTCTGATTGCCCATATCTGATTCCCCGCCTCTGATTCCCCATATCTTATTCCCCGCCTCTGATTCCCAAACTCAGATTCCCCGCCTCTGAATCCCCAGCTCTGATTCCCCACATCTGATTCCCTGCCTCTGATTCCCCACCTCTGATTCCCAATATCTGTTTCCCTGCCTCTGTTTCCCCACCTCTGATTCCCCGCCTCTGTTTCCCCATATCTGATTCCCCACCTCTGATTCCCCAACTCTGATTCCCCGCCTCTGATTCCCCAGCTCTGATTCCCCGCCTCTGATTCCCCGTCTGATTCCCTGCCTCTGATTCCCCGCCCCTGATTCCCCATCTCTGATTCACCGCCTCTGATTCACCACCTCTTATTCCCCATATCTGATAAGCCATCTCTGTTTCCCCGCCTCTGATTCCCCGCCTCTGATTCCCCATATCTGATTCCCCGCCTCTGATTCCCCATCTCTGATTCCCGGACTCAGATTCCCCACCTCGGATTCCAAGCCTCTGATTCCCGGAATATGATTCCCCGCTTCTGCTTCCCCGCCTCTGATTCCCTGCCTCTGATTCCCCATCTCTGATTCCCCACATCTGATTCCCTGCCTCTGATTCACCGCCTCTGATTCCACATATCTGATTCCCTGCCTCTGATTCCCCATCTCTGATTTCCACCCTCCGATTCCCCACCTCTGGTTCCCCATATCTGATACCCCTCCTCTGTTTCCCCGCCTCTGATTCCCCGCCTCTGATTCCCCATATCTGATTCCCCGCCTCTGATTCCCCAACTCTGATTCCCCGCCTCTGATTCCTCAGCTCTGATTCCCCGCCTCTGATTCCCCGCGTCTGATTCCCTGCCTCTGATACCCCGCCTCTGATTCCTCATCTCTGATTCACCACCACTGATTCCATGCGTCTGATTCCCTGCCTGTGATTCCCCGCCTCTGATGCACCATCTCTGATTCACTGCCTCTGATACCCCTTCTCTGATTCCCCATGTCTGATTCCCCAATTCTGATTCCCGCCTCTGATGCCCCACCTCTGATTCCCCTCCTCTGATTCCCCATATCTGATTCCCCGCCTCTGATTCCCCATATCTTATTCCCCGCCTCTGATACCCAAACTCAGATTCCCCGCCTCTGATTCCCCAGCTCTGATTCCCCGCCTCTGATTCCCCGAGTCTGATTCCCCGCCTCTGAATCCCCGCCTCTGATTCTCCATCTCTGATTCACCACCGCTAATTCCCTGCCTCTGATTCCCCACAACTGATTCCCGGCCTCTGATTCCTGGCCTCTGATTCCCCGCCTCTGATTCCCCATCTCTGATTCCCCGCCTCTGATTCCCCGACTCTGATTCCCCGCCTCTGATTCCCCAGCTCTGATTCCCCACATCTGATTAGCCACCTCTGTTTTCCCGCCTCTGTTTTCCCGCCTCTGATTCCCCGCCTCTGTTTCCCCATATCTGATTCCCCACCTCTGATTCCCCAACTCTGATTCCCCGCCTCTGATTCCCCAGCTCTGATTCCCCGCCTCTGATTCCCTGTGTCTGATTCCCTGCCTCTGATTCCCCAAATCTGATTCCCCATCTCTGATTCACCGCCTCTGATTCCCCACCTCTGATTCCCCATATCTGATTAGCCACCTCTGTTTCCCCGCCTCTGATTCCCCGCCTCTGATTCCCCATATCTAATTCCCCGCCTCTGATTCCCCACCTCTGATTCCCCATATCTGATAAGCCATCTCTGTTTCCCCGCCTCTGATTCCCCGCCTCTGATTCCCCATATCTGATTCCCCGCCTCTGATTCCCCATCTCTGATTCCCAGACACAGATTCCCCGCCTCTGATTCCCGGCCTCAAATTCCCGGCCTATGATTCCCCGCTTCTGATTCCCCGCCTCTGATTCCCTGCCTCTAATTCCCCATCACTCATTCCCCACATCTGATTCCCTGCCTGTTATTCTCCGCCTCTGATTCCCCATATCTGATTCCCTGCCTCTGATTCCCCATCTCTGATTCCCGCCCTCCGATTCCCCACCTCTGGTTCCCCATATCTGATACCCCTCCTCTGTTTCTCCGCCTCTGATTCCCCGCCTCTGATTCCCCATATCTGATTCCCCGCCTCTGATTCCCCAACTCTGATTCCCCGCCTCTGATTCCTCAGCTCTGATTCCCCGCCACTGATTCCCCGCGTCTGATTCCCTGCCTCTGATTCCCCGCCACTGATTCCCCGCGTCTGATTCCCTGCCTCTGATTCCCCGCCTCTGATTCCCCATCTCTGATTCACCACCACTGATTCCCTGCGTCTGATTCCCTGCCTGTGATTCCCCGCCTCTGATTCACCATCTCTGATTCACTGCCTCTGATTCCCCTTCTCTGATTCCCCATGTCAGGTTCCCCAATTCTGATTCCCGCCTCTGATGCCCCACCTCTGATTCCCCTCCTCTGATTCCCCATATCTGATTCTCCGCCTCTGATTCCCCATTTCTTATTCCCCGCCTCTGATTCCTGAGCTCTGATTCCCCACCTCCGATTCCCCGCGTCTGATTCCGCGCCTCTGAATCCCCGCCTCTCATTCCCCATCTCTGATGCACCACCGCTCATTCCCCGCCTCTGATTCCCTACCTCTGATTCCCGGCCTCTGATTCCCGGCCTCTAATTCCGCGCCTCTGATTCCCCATCGCTGATTCTCCGCCTCTGATTCCCCAACTCTGATTCCCCGCCTCTGATTCCCCAGCTCTGATTCCCCACCTCTGATTACCCGCGTCTGATTCCCTGACGCTAATTCCCCACCTCTGATTCCCCATCTCTGATTCACCACCTCTGATTCCCCACCTCTGATTACCCATATCTGATTCCCCGCCTCAGTTTACCCGCCTCTGATTTCCCGCCTCAGATTCCCCATATCTGATACCCGGCCTCTGATTCCCCAACTCGGATTCCCCGCCTCCGATTCCCCATCTCTGATTATCCGCCTCTGATTCCCCTCCTCTGATTGCCCATATCTGATTCCCCGCCTCTGATTCCCCATATCTTATTCCCCGCCTCTTATTCCCAAACTCAGATTCCCCGCCTCTGAATCCCCAGCTCTGATTCCCCACATCTGATTCCCTGCCTCTGATTCCCCACCTCTGATTCCCAATATCTGATTCCCTGCCTCTGTTTCCCCACCTCAGATTCCCCGCCTCTGTTTCCCCATATCTGATTCCCCACCTCTGATTCCCCAACTCTGATTCCCCGCCTCTGATTCCCCAGCTCTGATTCCCCGCCTCTGATTCCCCGTCTGATTCCCTGCCTCTGATTCCCCGCCCCTGATTCCCCATCTCTGATTCACCGCCTCTGATTCACCACCTCTTATTCCCCATATCTGATAAGCCATCTCTGTTTCCTCGCCTCTGATTCCCCGCCTCTGATTCCCCATATCTGATTCCCTGCCTCTGATTCCCCATCTCTGATTCCCGGACTCAGATTCCCCACCTCGGATTCCAAGCCTCTGATTCCCGGAATATGATTCCCCGCTTCTGCTTCCCCGCCTCTGATTCCCTGCCTCTGATTCCCCATCTCTGATTCCCCACATCTGATTCCCTGCCTCTGATTCACCGCCTCTGATTCCCCATATCTGATTCCCTGCCTCTGATTCCCCATCTCTGATTTCCACCCTCCGATTCCCCACCTCTGGTTCCCCATATCTGATACCCCTCCTCTGTTTCCCCGCCTCTGATTCCCCGCCTCTGATTCCCCATATCTGATTCCCCGCCTCTGATTCCCCAACTCTGATTCCCCGCCTCTGATTCCTCAGCTCTGATTCCCCGCCTCTGATTCCCCGCGTCTGATTCCCTGCCTCTGATTCCCCGCCTCTGATTCCTCATCTCTGATTCACCACCACTGATTCCATGCGTCTGATTCCCTGCCTGTGATTCCCCGCCTCTGATTCACCATCTCTGATTCACTGCCTCTGATACCCCTTCTCTGATTCCCCATGTCTGATTCCCCATATCTGATTCCCCTCCTCTGATTCCCCATATCTTATTCACCGCCTCTGATACTCAAACTCAGATTCCCCGCCTCTGATTCCCCAGCTCTGATTCCCCGCCTCTGATTCCCCGAGTCTGATTCCCCGCCTCTGAATCCCCGCCTCTGATTCCCCATCTCTGATTCACCACCGCTTATTCCCTGCCTCTGATTCCCCACAACTGATTCCCGGCCTCTGATTCCCGGCCTCTGATTCCCCGCCTCTGATTCACCATCTCTGATTCCCCGCCTCTGATTCCCCGACTCTGATTCCCCGCCTCTGATTCCCCAGCTCTGATTCCCCACATCTGATTAGCCACCTCTGTTTCCCCACCTCTGATTCCCCGCCTCTGATTCCCCATCTCTGATTCCCAAATTCTGATTCCCCGCCTCTGATTCCCCAGCTCTGATTCCCCACATCTGATTCCCTGCCTCTGATTCCCCACCTCTGATTCCCAATATCTGATTCCCCGCCTCTGTTATCCCACCTCTGATTCCCCGCCTCTGTTTCCACATATCTGATTCCCCACCTCTGATTCCCCAACTCTGATTCCCCGCCTTTGATTCCCCAGCTCTGATTCCCCGCCTCTGATTCCTTGTGTCTGATTCCCTGCCTCTGATTCCCCGCCCCTGATTCCCCATCTCTGATTCACCGCCTCTGATTCCCCACCTCTGATTCCCCATATCTGATTAGCCACCTCTGTTTCCCCGCCTCTGACTCCCCCCCTCTGATTCCCGATATCTGATTCCCCGCCTCTGATTCCCCACCTCTGATTCCCCATATCTGATAAGCCATCTCTGTTTCCCCGCCTCTGATTCCCCGCCTCTGATTCCCCATATCTGATTCCCCGCCTCTGATTCCCCATCTCTGATTCCCGGACTCAGATTCCCTGCCTCTGATTCCCGGCCTCTAATTCCCGGCCTATGATTCCCCGCTTCTGATTCCCCGCCTCTGATTCCCTGCCTCTGATTCCCCATCACTCATTCCCCACATCTGATTCCCTGCCTCTGATTCTCCGCCTCTGATTCCCCATATCTGATTCCCTGCCTCTGATTCCCCATCTCTGATTCCCGCCCTCCGATTCCCCACCTCTGGTTCCCCATATCTGATACCCCTCCTCTGTTTCTCCGCCTCTGATTCCCCTCCTCTGATTCCCCATATCTGATTCCCCGCCTCTGATTCCCCAGCTCTGATTCCCCGCCTCTGATTCCTCAGCTCTGATTCCCCGCCACTGATTCCCCGCGTCTGATTCCCTGCCTCTGATTCCCCGCCACTGATTCCCCGCGTCTGATTCCCTGCCTCTGATTCCCCGCCTCTGATTCCCCATCTCTGATTCACCACCCGTGATTCCCTGCGTCTGATTCCCTGCCTGTGATTCCCCGCCTCTGATTTACCATCTCTGATTCACTGCCTCTGATTCCCCTTCTCTGATTCCCCATGTCAGGTTCCCCAATTCTGATTCCCGCCTCTGATGCCCCACCTCTGATTCCCCTCCTCTGATTCCCCATATCTGATTCCCCGCCTCTGATTCCCCATTTCTGATTCCCCGCCTCTGATTCCCCAGCTATGATTCCCCGCCTCTGATTCCCGCGTCTGATTCCCTGCTTCTGAATCCCCATCTCTGATTCCCCATCTCTGATTCCCAAATTCTGATTCCCCGCCTCTAATTCCCCAGCTCTGATTCCCCACATCTGATTCCCTGCCTCTGATTCCCCACCTCTGATTCCCAATATCTGATTCCCCGCCTCTGCTTCCCCGCCTCTGATTCCCCGCCTATGTTTCCCCATATCTGATTCCCCACCTCTGATTCCCCAACTCTGATTCCCCACCTCTGATTCCCCAGCTCTGATTCCCCGCCTCTGATTCCCTGTGTGATTCCCTGCCTCTGATTCCCCGCCTCTGATTCCCCATCTCTGATTCACCGCCTGTGATTCCCCACCTATGATTCCCCATATCTGATTAGCCACCTATATTTCCCCGCCTCTGATTCCCCGCCACTGATTCTCCATATCTGATTCCCCGCCTCTGATTCCCCATCTCTGATTCCCGGACTCTGATTCCCCACCTCTGATTCCCGGCCTCTGATTCCCGGCCTATGATTCCCCGCTTCTGATTCCCTGCCTCTGATTCCCTGCCTCTGACTCCCCATCTCTGATTCCCCACATCTGATTCCCTGCCCCTGATTCCCCGCCTCTGATTCCCCGCCTCTGATTCCCCGCCTCTGTTTCCCCATATCTGATTCCCCACCTCTGATTCCCCAACTCTGATTCCCCACCTCTGATTCCCCAGCTCTGATTCCCCGCCTCTGATTCCCCGTGTCTGATTCCCTGCCTCTGATTCCCCGCCTCTGATTCCCCATCTCTGATTCACTGCCTTTGATTCCCCACCTCTGATTCCCCATATCTGATTAGCCACCTCTGTTTCCCCGCCTCTGATTCCCCGCCTCTGATTCCCCATATCTGATTCCCCGCCTCTGATTCCCCATCTCTGATTCCCGGACTCTGATTCCCCACCTCTGATTCCCGGCCTCTGATTCCCGGCCTATGATTCCCCGCTTCTGATTCCCCGCCTCTGATTCCCTGCCTCTGATTCCCCATCTCTGATTCCCCACATCTGATTCCCTGCCTCTGATTCCCCGCCTCTGATTCCCCGCCTCTGATTCCCTGGCACTGATTCCCCGCCTCTGATTCCCCATATCTGATTCCCTGCCTCTGATGCCCCATCTCTGATTTCCGCCCTCCGATTCCCCACCTCTGTTTCCCCATATCTGATACCCCTCCTCTGTTTCCCCGCCTCTGATTCCCCATATCTGATACCCCGCCTCTTATTCCCTGCCTCTGATTCCCCGCGTCTGATTCCCCGCCTATGATTCCCCGCCTCTGATTCCCCATCTCTGATTTACAACTTCTGAATCACCACGTCTGATTCACCACCGCTGATTCCCCACCTCTGATTCCCCATCTCTTATTCCCGGCCTCTGATTCCCCACCTCTGAATCCCGGCCTCTGATTCCCTGCCTCTGATTCACGGCCTCTCATTACTGGCCTCAGATTCCCGGCCTCTGAATCCCTGCCTCTGATTCCCCATCTCTGATTCCCCGTGTCTGATTCCCTGCCTCTGATTCCCCGCCTCTGATTCCCCATCTCTGATTCACCGCCTCTGATTCCCCACCTCTGATTCCCCATATCTGATTAGCCACCTCTGTTTCCCCGCCTCTGATTCCCCGCCTCTGATTCCCCATATCTGATTCCCCGCCTCTGATTCCCCATCTCTGATTCACGGACTCTGATTCCCCACCTCTGATTCCCGGCCTCAGATTCCCGGCAATGATTCCCCGCTTCTGATTCCCCGCCTCTGATTCCCTGCCTCTGATTCCCCAACTCTGATTCCCCACATCTGATTCCCTGCCTCTGATTCCCCGCCTCTGATTCCCTGGCACTGATTCCCCGCCTCTGATTCCCCATATCTGATTCCCTGCCTCTGATGCCCCATCTCTGATTTCCGCCCTCCGATTCCCCACCTCTGTTTCCCCATATCTGATACCCCTCCTCTGTTTCCCCGCCTCTGATGCCCCATCTCTGATTTCCGCCCTCCGATTCCCCACCTCTGATTCCCCATCTCTGATTCCCCATCTCTGATTCCCAAATTCTGATTCCCCGCCTCTGATTCCCCAGCTCTGAATCCCCGCCTCTGATTCCCCGTGTCTGATTCCCTGCCTCTGATTCCCCGCCTCTGATTCCCCATCTCTGATTCACCGCCTCTGATTCCCCACCTCTGATTCCCCATATCTGATTAGTCACCTCTGTTTCCCCGCCTCTGATTCCCCGCCTCTGATTCCCCATATCTGATTCCCCGCCTCTGATTCCCCACCTCTGATTCCCCATATCTGACAAGCCATCTCTGTTTCCCCACCTCTGAATCCCCGCCTCTGATTCCCCATATCTGATTCCCCGCCTCTGATTCCCCATCTCTGATTCCCGGACTCAGATTCCCCTCCTCTGATTCCCGGCCTCTGATTCCCGGCCTATGATTCCCCGCCTCTGATTCCCCATATCTGATTCCCTGCCTCTGATTCCCCATCTCTGATTCCCGCCCTCCGATTCCCCACCTCTGGTTCCCCATATCTGATACCCCTCCTCTGTTTCTCCGCCTCTGATTCCCCGCCTCTGATTCCCCATATCTGATTCCCCGCCTCTGATTCCCCAACTCTGATTCCCCGCCTCTGATTCCTCAGCTCTGATTCCCCGCCACTGATTCCCCGCGTCTGATACCCTGCCTCTGATTCCCCGCCACTGATTCCCTGCGTCTGATTCCCTGCCTCTGAATCCCCGCCTTTGATTCCCCATCTCTGATTCACCACCTCTGATTCCCTGAGTCTGATTCGCTGCCTGTGATTCCCCGCCTCTGATTCACCATCTCTGATTCACTGCCTCTGATTCCCCTTCTCTGATTCCCCATGTCAGGTTCCCCAATTCTGATTCCCGCCTCTGATGCCCCACCTCTGATTCCCCTCCTCTGATTCCCCATATCTGATTCCCCGCCTCTGATTCCCCATTTCTTATTCCCCGCCTCTGATTCCCCAGCTCTGATTCAGCACCTCTGATTCCCCGCGACTGATTCCGCGCCTCTGAATCCCCGCGTCTCATTCCCCATCTCTGATGCACCACCGCTCATTCCCCGCCTCTGATTCCCTACCTCTGATTCCCGGCCTCTGATTCCCGGCCTCTGATTCCCGGCCTCTGATTCCCCGCCTCTGATTTCCCATCTCTGATTCTCCGCCTCTGATTCCCCAACTCTGATTCCCCGCCTCTGATTCCCCAGCTCTGATTCCCCACCTCTGATTACCCGCGTCTGATTCCCTGACGCTAATTCCCCGCCACTGATTCCCCATCTCTGATTCACCGCCTCTGATTCCCCACCTCTGATTCCCCATATCTGATACCCCGCCTCAGTTTCCCCGCCTCTGATTTCCCGTCTCAGATTCCCCATATCTGATACCCCGCCTCTGATTCCCCAACTCTGATTCCCCGCCTCTGATTCCCCATCTCTGATTCTCCGCCTCTGATTCCCCAACTCTGATTCCCCGCCTCTGATTCCCCAGCTCTGATTCCCCACCTCTGATTACCCGTGTCTGATTCCCTGACGCTAATTCGCCGCCTCTGATTCCCCATCTCTGATTCACCGCCTCTGATTCCCCACCTCTGATTCCCCATACCTGATTCCCCGCCTCAGTTTCCCCGCCTCTGATTTCCCGCCTCAGATTCCCCATATCTGATACCCCGCCTCTGATTCCACAACTCTGATTCCCCGCCTCTGATTCCCCAGCTATGATTCCCCGCCTCTGATTCCCGCGTCTGATTCCCTGCTTCTGATTCCCTGCCTCTGATTCCCCATCTGTGATTAACCACCTCTGATTCTCCGCGTCTGATTCCCCGCCACTGATTCCCCATCTCTTATTCCCCATCTCTGATTCCCAAATTCTGATTCCCCGCCTCTAATTCCCCAGTTCTGATTCCCCACATCTGATTCCCTGCCTCTGATTCCCCACCTCTGATTCCCAATATCTGATTCCCCGCCTCTGTTTCCCCGCCTCTGATTCACCGCCTCTGTTTTCCCATATCTGATTCCCCACCTCTGATTTCCCAACTCTGATTCCCCACCTCTGATTCCCCAGCTCTGATTCCCCGCCTCTGATTCCCTGTGTGATTCCCTGCCTCTGATTCCCCGCCTCTGATTCCCCATCTCTGATTCACCGCCTGTGATTCCCCACCTATGATTCCCCATATCTGATTAGCCACCTATATTTCCCCGCCTCTGATTCCCCGCCTCTGATTCTCAATATCTGATTCCCCGCCTCTGATTCCCCATCTCTGATTACCGGACTCTGATTCCCCACCTCTGATTCCCGGCCTCTGATTCCCAGCCTATGATTCCCCGCTTCTGATTCCCCGCCTCTGATTCCCTGCCTCTGATTCCCCATCTCTGATTCCCCACATCTGATTCCCTGCCCCTGATTCCCCGCCTCTGATTCCCCGCCTCTGATTCCCCGCCTCTGTTTCCTCATATCTGATTCCCCACCTCTGATTCCCCAACTCTGATTCCCCACCTCTGATTCCCCAGCTCTGATACACCGCCTCTGATTCCCCGTGACTGTTTCCCTGCCTCTGATTCCCCGCCTCTGATTCCCCATCTCTGATTCACCGCCTCTGATTCCCCGCCTCTGATTCCCCATATCTGATTCCCCGCCTCTGATTCCACATCTCTGATTCCCGGACTCTGATTCCCCACCTCTGATTCCCGGCCTCTGATTCCCGGCCTATGATTCCCCGCTTCTGATTCCCCGCTTCTGATTCCCTGCTTCTGATTCCCCATCTCTGATTCCCCACATCTGATTCCCTGCCTCTGATTCCCCGCCTCTGATTCCCCATATCTGATTCCCTGCCTCTGATGCCCCATCTCTGATTTCCGCCCTCCGATTCCCCACCTCTGGTTCCCCATATCTGATACCCCTCCTCTGTTTCCCCGCCACTGATTCCCCATATCTGATACCCCGCCTCTTATTCCCCGCCTCTGATTCCCCGCGTCTGATTCCCAGCCTCTGATTCCCCATGTCTTATTCCCCGCCTCTGATTCCCCGCCTCTGATTCGCCATCTCTGATTCATCGCCTCTGATTCCCCACCTCTGATTCCCCATATCTGATTCCCCACCTATGTTTCCCCGCCTCTGATGCCCTGCCTCTGATTCCATGCCTCTGATTCCCAACCTCTGATTCCCCACCTCTGATTCCCCATATCTGATTCCCCGCCTCTGTTTCCCCGCCTCTGATTCCCTGCCTCTGTTTCCTCATATCTGATTCCCCACATCTGATTCCCCAACACTGATTCCCCGCCTCTGATTCCCCAGGTCTGATTCACCACCTCTGATTCCCCGCGTCTGATTCCCCGCCTCTGATTCCCCATCTCTGATTCCCTATCTCTGATTCCCCAATTCTGATACCCCGCCTTTGATTCCCTGCCTCTGATTCCCAACCTCTGATTCCCCACCTCTGATTCCCCATATCTGATTCCCCGCCTCTGTTTCCCCACCTCTTATTCCCCGCCTCTGTTTCCCCATATCTGATTCCCGGCCTCTCATTCCCCAGCTCTGATTCCCCGCCTCTGATTCCCCATATCTGATTCCCAGTCGCTGATTCCCCGCCTCTGATTCCCCATCTCTGATTCACCACCTTTGATCCCCCGCCTCTGATTCCCCATGTCTGATTCACCGCCTCTGTTTCCCCAGCTCTGATTCCCCGCCTCTGATTCCCTGTGTCTGATTCCCTGCCTCTGATTCCCCGCCTCTGATTCCCCATCTCTGATTCACCGCCTCTGATTCCCCACCTCTGATTCCCCATATCTGATTAGCCACCTCTGTTTCCCCGCCTCTGACTCCCCGCCTCTGATTCCCCATATCTGATTCCCCGCCTCTGATTCCCCACCTCTGATTCCCCATATCTGATAAGCCATCTCTGTTTCCCCGCCTCTGATTCCCTGCCTCTGATTCCCCATATCTGATTCCCCGCGTCTGATTCCCCATCTCTGATTCCCGGACACAGATTCCCCGCCTCTGATTCCCGGCCTCAAATTCCCGGCCTATGATTCCCCGCTTCTGATTCCCCGCCTCTGATTCCCTGCCTCTAATTCCCCATCACTCATTCCCCACATCTGATTCCCTGCCTCTTATTCTCCGCCTCTGATTCCTCATATCTGATTCCCTGCCTCTGATTCCCCATCTCTGATTCCCGCCCTCCGATTCCCCACCTCTGGTTCCCCATATCTGATACCCCTCCTCTGTTTCTCCGCCTCTGATTCCCCGCCTCTGATTCCCCATATCTGATTCCCCGCCTCTGATTCCCCAACTCTGATTCCCAGCCTCTGATTCCTCAGCTCTGATTCCCCGCCACTGATTCCCCGCGTCTGATTCCCTGCCTCTGATTCCCCGCCACTGATTCCCCGCGTCTGATTCCCTGCCTCTGATTCCCCGCCTCTGATTCCCCATCTCTGATTCACCACCACTGATTCCCTGCGTCTGATTCCCTGCCTGTGATTCCCCGCCTCTGATTCACCATCTCTGATTCACTGCCTCTGATTCCCCTTCTCTGATTCCCCATGTCAGGTTCCCCAATTCTGATTCCCGCCTCTGATGCCCCACCTCTGATTCCCCTCCTCTGATTCCCCATATCTGATTCCCCGCCTCTGATTCCCCATTTCTTATTCCCCGCCTCTGATTCCCCAGCTCTGATTCCCCACCTCCGATTCCCCGCGTCTGATTCCGCGCCTCTGAATCCCCGCCTCTCATTCCCCATCTCTGATGCACCACCGCTCATTCCCCGCCTCTGATTCCCTACCTCTGATTCCCGGCCTCTGATTCCCGGCCTCTAATTCCCCGCCTCTGATTCCCCATCGCTGATTCTCCGACTCTGATTCCCCAACTCTGATTCCCCGCCTCTGATTCCCCAGCTCTGATTCCCCACCTCTGATTACCCGCGTCTGATTCCCTGACGCTAATTCCCCACCTCTGATTCCCCATCTCTGATTCACCACCTCTGATTCCCCACCTCTGATTCCCCATATCTGATTCCCCGCCTCAGTTTCCCCGCCTCTGATTTCCCGCCTCAGATTCCCCATATCTGATACCCCGCCTCTGATTCCCCAACTCGGATTCCCCGCCTCTGATTCCCCATCTCTGATTCTCCGCCTCTGATTCCCCTCCTCTGATTGCCCATATCTGATTCCCCGCCTCTGATTCCCCATATCTTATTCCCCGCCTCTGATTCCCAAACTCAGATTCCCCGCCTCTGAATCCCCAGCTCTGATTCCCCACATCTGATTCCCTGCCTCTGATTCCCCACCTCTGATTCCCAATATCTGATTCCCTGCCTCTGTTTCCCCACCTCTGATTCCCCGCCTCTGTTTCCCCATATCTGATTCCCCACCTCTGATTCCCCAACTCTGATTCCCCGCCTCTGATTCCCCAGCTCTGATTCCCCGCCTCTGATTGCCCGTCTGATTCCCTGCCTCTGATTCCCCGCCCCTGATTCCCCATCTCTGATTCACCGCCTCTGATTCACCACATCTTATTCCCCATATCTGATAAGCCATCTCTGTTTCCCCGCCTCTGATTCCCCGCCTCTGATTCCCCATATCTGATTCCCCGCCTCTGATTCCCCATCTCTGATTCCCGGACTCAGATTCCCCACCTCGGATTCCAAGCCTCTGATTCCCGGAATAAGATTCCCCGCTTCTGCTTCCCCGCCTCTGATTCCCTGCCTCTGATTCCCCATCTCTGATTCCCCACATCTGATTCCCTGCCTCTGATTCACCGCCTCTGATTCCCCATATCTGATTCCCTGCCTCTGATTCCCCATCTCTGATTTCCACCCTCCGATTCCCCACCTCTGGTTCCCCATATCTGATACCCCTCCTCTGTTTCCCCGCCTCTGATTCCCCGCCTCTGATTCCCCATATCTGATTCCCCGCCTCTGATTCCCCAACTCTGATTCCCCGCCTCTGATTCCTCAGCTCTGATTCCCCGCCTCTGATTCCCCGCGTCTGATTCCCTGCCTCTGATTCCCCGCCTCTGATTCCTCATCTCTGATTCACCACCACCGATTCCATGCGTCTGATTCCCTGCCTGTGATTCCCCGCCTCTGATTCACCATCTCTGATTCACTGCCTCTGATACCCCTTCTCTGATTCCCCATGTCTGATTCCCCAATTCTGATTCCCGCCTCTAATGCCCCACCTCTGATTCCCCTCCTCTGATTCCCCATATCTGATTCCCCGCCTCTGATTCCCCATATCTTATTCACCGCCTCTGATACTCAAACTCAGATTCCCCGCCTCTGATTCCCCAGCTCTGATTCCCCGCCTCTGATTCCCCGAGTCTGATTCCCCGCCTCTGAATCCCCGCCTCTGATTCCCCATCTCTGATTCCCCGCCTCTGATTCCCCGACTCTGATTCCCCGCCTCTGATTCCCCAGCTCTGATTCCCCACATCTGATTAGCCACCTCTGTTTCCCCACCTCTGATTCCCCGACTCTGATTCCCCATCACTGATTCCCAAATTCTGATTCCCCGCCTCTGATTCCCCAGCTCTGATTCCCCACATCTGATTCCCTGCCTCTGATTCCCCACCTCTGATTCCCAATATCTGATTCCCCGCCTCTGTTTTCCCACCTCTGATTCCCCGCCTCTGTTTCCCCATATCTGATTCCCCACCTCTGATTCCCCAAATCTGATTCCCCGCCTCTGATTCCCCAGCTCTGATTCCCCGCCTCTGATTCCTTGTGTCTGATTCCCTGCCTCTGATTCCCCGCCCCTGATTCCCCATCTCTGATTCACCGCCTGTGATTCCCCACCTATGATTCCCCATATCTGATTAGCCACCTCTGTTTCCCCGCCTCTGACTCCCCCCCTCTGATTCCCGATATCTGATTCCCCGCCTTTGATTCCCCACCTCTGATTCCCCATATCTGATAAGCCATCTCTGTTTCCCCGCCTCTGATTCCCCGCCTCTGATTCCCCATATCTGATTCCCCGCCTCTGATTCCCCATATCTGATTCCCCGCCTCTGATTCCCCATCTCTGATTCCCGGACTCAGATACCCTGCCTCTGATTCCCGGCCTCTAATTCCCGGCCTATGATTCCCCGCTTCTGATTCCCCGCCTCTGATTCCCTGCCTCTGATTCCCTGCCTCTGATTCCCCATCACTCATTCCCCACATCTGATTCCCTGCCTCTGATTCTCCGCCTCTGATTCCCCATATCTGATTCCCTGCCTCTGATTCCCCATCTCTGATTCCCGCCCTCCGATTCCCCACCTCTGGTTCCCCATATCTGATACCCCTCCTCTGTTTCTCCACCTCTGATTCTCCTCCTCTTATTCCCCATATCTGATTCCCCGCCTCTGATTCCCCAGCTCTGATTCCCCGCCTCTGATTCCTCAGCTCTGATTCCCCGCCACTGATTCCCCGCGTCTGATTCCCTGCCTCTGATTCCCCGCCACTGATTCCCCGCGTCTGATTCCCTGCCTCTGATTCCCCGCCTCTGATTCCCCATCTCTGATTCACCACCCGTGATTCCCTGCGTCTGATTCCCTGCCTGTGATTCCCCGCCTCTGATTCACCATCTCTGATTCACTGCCTCTGATTCCCCTTCTCTGATTCCCCATGTCAGGTTCCCCAATTCTGATTCCCGCCTCTGATGCCCCACCTCTGATTCCCCACCTCTGATTCCCCATATCTGATTCCCCGCCTCTGATTCCCCATTTCTGATTCCCCGCCTCTGATTCCCCAGCTATGATTCCCCGCCTCTGATTCCCGCGTCTGATTCCCTGCTTCTGATTCCCTGCCTCTGATTCCCCATCTGTGATTAACCACCTCTGATTCTCCGCGTCTGATTCCCCGCCACTGTTTCCCCATCTCTGATTCCCCATCTCTGATTCCCAAATTCTGATTCCCCGCCTCTAATTCCCCAGCTCTGATTCCCCACATCTGATTCCCTGCCTCTGATTCCCCACCTCTGATTCCCAATATCTGATTCCCCGCCTCTGTTTCCCCGCCTCTGATTCCCCGCCTATGTTTCCCCATATCTGATTCCCCACCTCTGATTCCCCAACTCTGATTCCCCACCTCTGATTCCCCAGCTCTGATTCCCCGCCTCTGATTCCCTGTGTGATTCCCTGCCTCTGATTCCCCGCCTCTGATTCCCCATCTCTGATTCACCGCCTGTGATTCCCCACCTATGATTCCCCATATCTGATTAGCCACCTATATTTCCCCGCCTCTGATTCCCCGCCTCTGATTCTCCATATCTGATTCCCCGCCTCTGATTCCCCATCTCTGATTCCCGGACTCTGATTCCCCACCTCTGATTCCCGGCCTCTGATTCCCGGCCTATGATTCCCCGCTTCTGATTCCCCGCCTCTGATTCCCTGCCTCTGACTCCACATCTCTGATTCCCCACATCTGATTCCCTGCCCCTGATTCCCCGCCTCTGATTCCCCGCCTCTGATTCCCCGCCTCTGTTTCCCCATATCTGATTCCCCACCTCTGATTCCCCAACTCTGATTCCCCACCTCTGATTCCCCAGCTCTGATTCCCCGCCTCTGATTCCCCGTGTCTGATTCCCTGCCTCTGATTCCCCGCCTCTGATTCCCCATCTCTGATTCACCGCCTCTGATTCCCCACCTCTGATTCCCCATATCTGATTAGCCACCTCTGTTTCCCCGCCTCTGATTCCCCGCCTCTGATTCCCCATATCTGATTCCCCGCCTCTGATTCCCCATCTCTGATTCCCGGACTCTGATTCCCCACCTCTGATTCCCGGCCTCTGATTCCCGGCCTATGATTCCCCGCTTCTGATTCCCCGCCTCTGATTCACTGCCTCTGATTCCCCATCTCTGATTCCCCACATCTGATTCCCTGCCTCTGATTCCCCGCCTCTGATTCCCCGCCTCTGATTCCCTGGCACTGATTCCCCGCCTCTGATTCCCCATATCTGATTCCCTGCCTCTGATGCCCCATCTCTGATTTCCGCCCTCCGATTCCCCACCTCTGTTTCCCCATATCTGATACCCCTCCTCTGTTTCCCCGCCTCTGATTCCCCATATCTGATACCCCGCCTCTTATTCCCCGCCTCTGATTCCCCGCGTCTGATTCCCCGCCTATGATTCCCCGCCTCTGATTCCCCATCTCTGATTTACAACTTCTGAATCACCACGTCTGATTCACCACCGCTGATTCCCCACCACTGATTCCCCATCTCTTATTCCCGGCCTCTGATTCCCCACCTCTGAATCCCGGCCTCTGATTCCCTGCCTCTGATTCACGGCCTCTCATTACTGGCCTCAGATTCCCGGCCTCTGAATCCCTGCCTCTGATTCCCCATCTCTGATTCCCCGTGTCTGATTCCCTGCCTCTGATTCCCCGCCTCTGATTCCCCATCTCTGATTCACCGCCTCTGATTCCCCACCTCTGATTCCCCATATCTGATTAGCCACCTCTGTTTCCCCGCCTCTGATTCCCCGCCTCTGATTCCCCATATCTGATTCCCCGCCTCTGATTCCCCATCTCTGATTCCCGGACTCTGATTCCCCACCTCTGATTCCCGGCCTCTGATTCCCGGCCTATGATTCCCCGCTTCTGATTCCCCGCCTCTGATTCCCTGCCTCTGATTCCCCAACTCTGATTCCCCACATCTGATTCCCTGCCTCTGATTCCCCGCCTCTGATTCCCCGCCTCTGATTCCCTGGCACTGATTCCCCGCCTCTGATTCCCCATATCTGATTCCCTGCCTCTGATGCCCCATCTCTGATTTCCGCCCTCCGATTCCCCACCTCTGTTTCCCCATATCTGATACCCCTCCTCTGTTTCCCCGCCTCTGATTCCCCATATCTGATACCCCGCCTCTTATTCCCCGCCTCTGATTCCCCGCGTCTGATTCCCCGCCTATGATTCCCCGCCTTTGATTCCCCATCTCTGATTTACAACTTCTGAATCACCACGTCTGATTCACTACCGCTGATTCCCCATCTCTTACTCCCGGCCTCTGATTCCCCACCTCTGAATACCGGCCTCTGATTCCCTGCCTCTGATTCACGGCCTCTCATTACTGGCCTCAGATTCCCGGCCTCTGAATCCCTGCCTCTGATTCCCCATCTCTGATTCCGCACATCTGATTCCCTGCCTCTGATTCCCCGCTTCTGATTCCCCGCCTCTGATTCCCCATCTCTGATTCCCCATCTCTGATTCCCAAATTCTGATTCCCCGCCTCTGATTCCACAGCTCTGAATCCCCGCCTCTGATTCCCCGTGTCTGATTCCCTGCCTCTGATTCCCCGCCTCTGATTCCCCATCTCTGATTCACCGCCTCTGATTCCCCACCTCTGATTCCCCATATCTGATTAGTCACCTCTGTTTCCCCGCCTCTGATTCCCCGCCTCTGATTCTCCATATCTGATTCCCCGCCTCTGATTCCCCATCTCTGATTCCCGGACTCTGATTCCCCACCTCTGATTCCCGGCCTCTGATTCCCGGCCTATGATTCCCCGCTTCTGAATCCCCGCCTCTGATTCCCTGCCTCTGACTCCCCATCTCTGATTCCCCACATCTGATTCCCTGCCCCTGATTCCCCGCCTCTGATTCCCCGCCTCTGATTCCCCGCCTCTGTTTCCCCATATCTGATTCCCCACCTCTGATTCCCCAACTCTGATTCCCCACCTCTGATTCCCCAGCTCTGATTCCCCGCCTCTGATTCCCCGTGTCTGATTCCCTGCCTCTGATTCCCCGCCTCTGATTCCCCATCTCTGATTCACCGCCTCTGATTCCCCACCTCTGATTCCCCATATCTGATTAGCCACCTCTGTTTCCCCGCCTCTGATTCCCCGCCTCTGATTCCCCATATCTGATTCCCCGCCTCTGATTCCCCATCTCTGATTCCCGGACTCTGATTCCCCACCTCTGATTCCCGGCCTCTGATTCCCGGCCTATGATTCCCCGCTTCTGATTCCCCGCCTCTGATTCACTGCCTCTGATTCCCCATCTCTGATTCCCCACATCTGATTCCCTGCCTCTGATTCCCCGCCTCTGATTCCCCGCCTCTGATTCCCTGGCACTGATTCCCCGCCTCTGATTCCCCATATCTGATTCCCTGCCTCTGATGCCCCATCTCTGATTTCCGCCCTCCGATTCCCCACCTCTGTTTCCCCATATCTGATACCCCTCCTCTGTTTCCCCGCCTCTGATTCCCCATATCTGATACCCCGCCTCTTATTCCCCGCCTCTGATTCCCCGCGTCTGATTCCCCGCCTATGATTCCCCGCCTCTGATTCCCCATCTCTGATTTACAACTTCTGAATCACCACGTCTGATTCACCACCGCTGATTCCCCACCTCTGATTCCCCATCTCTTATTCCCGGCCTCTGATTCCCCACCTCTGAATCCCGGCCTCTGATTCCCTGCCTCTGATTCACGGCCTCTCATTACTGGCCTCAGATTCCCGGCCTCTGAATCCCTGCCTCTGATTCCCCATCTCTGATTCCCCGTGTCTGATTCCCTGCCTCTGATTCCCCGCCTCTGATTCCCCATCTCAGATTCACCGCCTCTGATTCCCCACCTCTGATTCCCCATATCTGATTAGCCACCTCTGTTTCCCCGCCTCTGATTCCCCGCCTCTGATTCCCCATATCTGATTCCCCGCCTCTGATTCCCCATCTCTGATTCCCGGACTCTGATTCCCCACCTCTGATTCCCGGCCTCTGATTCCCGGCCTATGATTCCCCGCTTCTGATTCCCCGCCTCTGATTCCCTGCCTCTGATTCCCCAACTCTGATTCCCCACATCTGATTCCCTGCCTCTGATTCCCCGCCTCTGATTCCCCGCCTCTGATTCCCTGGCACTGATTCCCCGCCTCTGATTCCCCATATCTGATTCCCTGCCTCTGATGCCCCATCTCTGATTTCCGCCCTCCGATTCCCCACCTCTGTTTCCCCATATCTGATACCCCTCCTCTGTTTCCCCGCCTCTGATTCCCCATATCTGATACCCCGCCTCTTATTCCCCGCCTCTGATTCCCCGCGTCTGATTCCCCGCCTATGATTCCCCGCCTTTGATTCCCCATCTCTGATTTACAACTTCTGAATCACCACGTCTGATTCACTACCGCTGATTCCCCATCTCTTACTCCCGGCCTCTGATTCCCCACCTCTGAATACCGGCCTCTGATTCCCTGCCTCTGATTCACGGCCTCTCATTACTGGCCTCAGATTCCCGGCCTCTGAATCCCTGCCTCTGATTCCCCATCTCTGATTCCGCACATCTGATTCCCTGCCTCTGATTCCCCGCTTCTGATTCCCCGCCTCTGATTCCCCATCTCTGATTCCCCATCTCTGATTCCCAAATTCTGATTCCCCGCCTCTGATTCCACAGCTCTGGATCCCCGCCTCTGATTCCCCGTGTCTGATTCCCTGCCTCTGATTCCCCGCCTCTGATTCCCCATCTCTGATTCACCGCCTCTGATTCCCCACCTCTGATTCCCCATATCTGATTAGTCACCTCTGTTTCCCCGCCTCTGATTCCCCGCCTCTGATTCCCCATATCTGATTCCCCGCCTCTGATTCCCCACCTCTGATTCCCCATATCTGATAAGCCATCTCTGTTTCCCCACCTCTGAATCCCCGCCTCTGATTCCCCATATCTGATTCCCCGCCTCTGATTCCCCATCTCTGATTCCCGGACTCAGATTCCCCGCCTCTGATTCCCGGCCTCTGATTCCCGGCCTATGATTCCCCGCTTCTGATTCCCCGCCTCTGATTCCCTGCCTCTGATTCCCCATCAATCATTCCCCACATCTGATTCCCTGCCTCTGATTCTCCGCCTCTGATTCCCCATCTCTGATTCCCGCCCTCCGATTCCCCACCTCTGGTTCCCCATATCTGATACCCCTCCTCTGTTTCTCCGCCTCTGATTCCCCGCCTCTGACTCCCCATATCGGATTCCCCACCTCTGATTCCCCAACTCTGATTCCCCGCCTCTGATTCCTCAGCTCTGATTCCCCGCCACTGATTCCCCGCGTCTGATTCCATGCCTCTGATTCCCCGCCACTGATTCCCCGCGTCTGATTCCCTGCCTCTGAATCCCCGCCTCTGATTCCCCATCTCTGATTCACCACCTCTGATTCCCTGAGTCTGATTCGCTGCCTGTGATTCCCCGCCTCTGATTCACCATCTCTGATTCACTGCCTCTGATTCCCCTTCTCTGATTTCCCATGTCAGGTTCCCCAATTCTGATTCCCGCCTCTGATGCCCCACCTCTGATTCCCCTCCTCTGATTCCCCATATCTGATTCCCCGCCTCTGATTCCCCATTTCTTATTCCCCGCCTCTGATTCCCCAGCTCTGATTCCCCACCTCTGATTCCCCGCGTCTGATTCCGCGCCTCTGAATCCCCGCCTCTCATTCCCCATCTCTGATGCACCACCGCTCATTCCCCGCCTCTGATTCCCTACCTCTGATTCCCGGCCTCTGATTCCCGGCCTCTGATTCCCGGCCTCTGATTCCCCGCCTCTGATTTCCCATCTCTGATTCTCCGCCTCTGATTCCCCAACTCTGATTCCCCGCCCCTGATTCCCCAGCTCTGATTCCCCACCTCTGATTACCCGCGTCTGATTCCCTGACGCTAATTCCCCGCCACTGATTCCCCATCTCTGATTCACCGCCTCTGATTCCCCACCTCTGATTCCCCATATCTGATTCCCCGCCTCAGTTTCCCCGCCTCTGATTTCCCGTCTCAGATTCCCCATATCTGATACCCCGCCTCTGATTCCCCAACTCTGATTCCCCGCCTCTGATTCCCCAGCTATGATTCCCCGCCTCTGATTCCCGCGTCTGATTCCCTGCTTCTGATTCCCTGCCTCTGATTCCCTATCTGTGATTAACCACCTCTGATTCTCCGCGTCTGATTCCCCGCCACTGATTCCCCATCTCTTATTCCCCATCTCTGATTCCCAAATTCTGAATCCCCGCCTCTAATTCCCCAGCTCTGATTCCCCACATCTGATTCACTGCCTCTGATTCCCCACCTCTGATTCCCAATATCTGATTCCCCGCCTCTGTTTCCCCGCCTCTGATTCACCGCCTCTGTTTTCCCATATCTGATTCCCCACCTCTGATTTCCCAACTCTGATTCCCCACCTCTGATTCCCCAGCTCTGATTCCCCGCCTCTGATTCCCTGTGTGATTCCCTGCCTCTGATTCCCCGCCTCTGATTCCCCATCTCTGATTCACCACCTGTGATTCCCCACCTATGATTCCACATATCTGATTAGCCACCTATATTTCCCCGCCTCTGATTCCCCGCCTCTGATTATCAATATCTGATTCCCCGCCTCTGATTCCCCATCTCTGATTCCCGGACTCTGATTCCCCACCTCTGATTCCCGGCCTCTGATTCCCAGCCTATGATTCCCCGCTTCTGATTCCCCGCCTCTGATTCCCTGCCTCTGATTCCCCATCTCTGATTCCCCACATCTGATTCCCTGCCCCTGATTCCCCGCCTCTGATTCCCCGCCTCTGATTCCCCGCCTCTGTTTCCTCATATCTGATTCCCCACCTCTGATTCCCCAACTCTGATTCCCCACCTCTGATTCCCCGTGAATGTTTCCCTGCCTCTGATTCCCCGCCTCTGATTCCCCATCTCTTATTCACCGCCTCTGATTCCCCACATCTGATTCCCCATATCTGATTAGCCACCTCTGTTTCCCCGCCTCTGATTCCCTGCCTCTGATTCCCCATATCTGATTCCCCGCCTCTGATTCCCCATCTCTGATTCCCGGACTCTGATTCCCCACCTCTGATTCCCGGCCTCTGATTCCCGGCCTATGATTCCCCGCTTCTGATTCCCCGCCTCTGATTCCCTGCTTCTGATTCCCCATCTCTGATTCCCCACATCTGATTCCCTGCCTCTGATTCCCCGCCTCTGATTCCCCGCCTCTGATTCCCTGGCACTGATTCCCCGCCTCTGATTCCCCATATCTGATTCCCTGCCTCTGATGCCCCATCTCTGATTTCCGCCCTCCGATTTCCCACCTCTGGTTCCCCATATCTGATACCCCTCCTCTGTTTCCCCGCCTCTGATTGCCCATATATGATACCCCGCCTCTTATTCCCCGCCTCTGATTCCCCGCGTCTGATTCCCAGCCTCTGATTTCCCATGTCTTATTCCCCGCCTCTGATTCCCCGCCTCTGATTCGCCATCTCTGATTCATCGCCTCTGATTCCCCACCTCTGATTCCCCATATCTGATTCCCCACCTATGTTTCCCCGCCTCTGATGCCCTGCCTCTGATTCCATGCCTCTGATTCCCAACCTCTGATTCCCCACCTCTGATTCCCCATATCTGATTCCCCGCCTCTGTTTCCCCGCCTCTGATTCCCTGCCTCTGTTTCCTCATATCTGATTCCCCACATCTGATTCCCCAACACTGATTCCCCGCCTCTGATTCCCCAGCTCTGATTCACCACCTCTGATTCCCCGCGTCTGATTCCCCGCCTCTGATTCCCCATCTCTGATTCCCTATCTCTGATTCCCCAATTCTGATACCCCGCCTTTGATTCCCTGCCTCTGATTCCCAACCTCTGATTCCCCACCTCTGATTCCCCATATCTGATTCCCCGCCTCTGTTTCCCCACCTCTTATTCCCCGCCTCTGTTTCCCCATATCTGATTCCCGGCCTCTCATTCCCCAGCTCTGATTCCCCGCCTCTGATTCCCCATATCTGATTCCCCGCCGCTGATTCCCCGCCTCTGATTCCCCATCTCTGATTCACCACCTTTGATCCCCCGCCTCTGATTCCCCATGTCTGATTCACCGCCTCTGTTTCCCCACCTCTGATTCCCCGCCTCTGATTCCACATATCTGATTCCCCGCCTCTGATTCCCCAACTCTGATTCCACGCCTGTGATTCGCCAGCTATGATTCCACGCCTCTGATTCCCTACGTCTAATTCCCTGCCTGTGATTCCCTGCCTCTTATTCCCCGCCTCTGATTCCCCGCATCTGATTCCCTGCCTCTGAATCCCCACCTCTATTCCCTGCCTCTGATTCCCAACCTCTGATTCCCCTCCTCTGATTCCCCATATCTGATTCCCCGCCTCCATTTCCCTGCCTCTGATTCCCCGCCTCTGTTACCCCATATCTGATTCCCCGCCTCTGATTCCCCAACTCTGATTCTGCACATCTGATTCCCTGCCTCTTATTCCCCACCTCTAATTCCCGGCCTCTGATTCCCGGCCTCTGATTCCCCACCTCTGATTCTCCATATCTGATTCCCCGCCTCTGTTTCCCCGCCTCTGATTCCCCACCTCTGTTTCCCCATATCTGATTCCCCGCATCTGATTCCCCACGTCTGATTCCCTGCCTGTCATTCCCTGCCTCTTATTCCCCGCCTCTGATGCCCCGCATCTGATTCCCTGCCTCTGAATCCCCACCTTGATTCCCTGCCTCTGATTCCCAACCTCTGATTCCCCTCCTCTGATTCCCCATATCTGATTCCCCACCTCCATTTCCCTGCCTCTGATTCCCCGCCTCTGTTACCCAATATCTGATTCCCCGCCTCTGATTCCCCAACTCTGTTTCTGCACATCTGATTCCCTGCCTCTTATTCCCCACCTCTAATTCCCGGCCTCTGATTCCCGGCCTCTGATACCCTACCTCTGTTTCCCCATATCTGATTCCCCGCATCTGATTCCCCACGTCTGATTCCCTGCCTGTCATTCCCTGCCTCTTATTCCCCGCCTCTGATGCCCCGCATCTGATTCCCTGCCTCTGAATCCCCACCTTGATTCCCTGCCTCTGATTCCCAACCTCTGATTCCCCTCCTCTGATTCCCCATATCTGATTCCCCACCTCCATTTCCCTGCCTCTGATTCCCCGCCTCTGTTACCCAATATCTGATTCCCCGCCTCTGATTCCCCAACTCTGTTTCTGCACATCTGATTCCCTGCCTCTTATTCCCCACCTCTAATTCCCGGCCTCTGATTCCCGGCCTCTGATACCCTACCTCTGATTCTCCATATCTGATTCCCCGCCTCTGTTTCCCCGCCTCTGATTCCCCGCCTCTGTTTCCCCATATCTGATTCCCCGCCTCTGATTCCCCAACTCTTATTCCCCGCCTCTGATTCCCCAGATCTGATTCCCCGACTCTGATTCCACGTGTTTGATTACCTGCCTCTGATTCCCCGCCTCTGCTTCCCCATCTCTGATTCACCGCTTTTGATTCGCCACCTCTGATTCCCCATATGTGATTCCCCTCCTCTGTTTCCCCGCCTCTGATTCCCCGCCTCTGATTCCCCATATCTCATTCCCCGCCTCTGATTCCCCGCATCTGATTCCCTGCCTCTGAATCCCCACCTCTGATTCCCTGCCTCTGATTCCCAACCTCTGATTCCCCTCCTCTGATTCCCCATATCTGATTCCCCGCCTCCGTTTCCCTGCTTCTGATTGACCGCCTCTGTTTCCCCATATCTGATTCCCCGCCTCTGATTACCCAACTCTGATTCCCCGCCTGTGATTCCCCAGCTCTGATTCCCCGCCTCTGATTCCCCGCGTCTGATTCCCAGCCTCTGATTCCCCATGTCTGATTTCCTGCCTCTGATTCCCCGCCTCTGATTCGCCATCTCTGATTCATCGCCTCTGATTCCCCACCTCTGATTCCCCATATCTTATTCCCCACCTATGTTTCCCCGCCTCTGATTCCCCGCCTCTGATTCCCCGCCTCTGATTCCCCATCTCTGATTCCCGGACTCTGATTCCCCACCTCTGATTCCCTATCTCTGATTCCACACATCCGATTCCCTGCCTCTGATTCCCCGCCTCTGATGCCCCGCCTCTGATTCCCAATCTCTGATTCCCCTCCTCTGATTCCCCATATCTGATTCCCCGCCTCCGTTTCCCTGCCTCTGATTCCCCGCCTCTGTTTCCCCATATCTGATTCCCCGCCTCTGATTCCCCAACTCTGATTCCCCGCCTCTGATTCCCCAGCTCTGATTCCCCGCCTCTGATTCCCCGCGTCTGATTCCCAGCCTCTGATTCCCCATGTCTTATTCCCCGCCTCTGATTCGCCATCTCTGATTCATCGCCTCTGATTCCCCACCTCTGATTCCCCATATCTGATTCCCACCTATGTTTCCCCGCCTCTGATGCCCCGCCTCTGATTCCATGCCTCTGATTCCCAACCTCTGATTCCCCACCTCTGATTCCCCATATCTGATTCCCCGCCTCTGTTTCCCCTCCTCTGATTCCCTGCCTCTGTTTCCTCATATCTGATTCCCCGCCTCTGATTCCCCAAAACTGATTCCCCTCCTCTGATTCCCCAGCTCTGATTCACCACCTCTGATTCCCCGCGTCTGATTCCCCGCCTCTGATTCCCCGTCTCTGATTCCCTATCTCCGATTCCCCAATTCTGATTCCCCGCCTTTGATTCCCTGCCTCTGATTCCCAACCTCTGATTCCCCACCTCTGATTCCCCATATCTGATTCCCCGCCTCTGTTTCCCCGCCTCTTATTCCCCGCCTCTGTTTCCCCATATCTGATTCCCGGCCTCTCATTCCCCAGCTCTGATTCCCCGCCTCTGATTCCCCATATCTGATTCCCCGCCGCTGATTCCCCAACTCTGATTCCCCAACTCTGATTCCCCGCCTCTGATTCCCCGCGTCTGAATCCCTGCCTCTGATTCCCCGCCTCTGATTCCCCATCTCCGATTCACCACCTCTGATCCCCCGCCTCTGATTCCCCATGTCTGATTCACCACCTCTGTTTCCCCACCTCTGATTCCCCGCCTCTGATTCCACATATCTGATTCCTCGCCTCTGATTCCCCAACTCTGATTCCCCGCCTGTGATTCGCCAGCTATGATTCCCCGCCTCTGATTCCCCACGTCTAATTCCCTGCCTGTGATTCCCTGCCTCTTATTCCCCGCCTCTGATTCCCCGCATCTGATTCCCTGCCTCTGAATCCCCACCTCTATTCCCTGCCTCTGATTCCCAACCTCTGATTCCCCTCCTCTGATTCCCCATATCTGATTCCCCGCCTCCAATTCCCTGCCTCTGATTCCCCGCCTCTGTTACCCCATATCTGATTCCCCGCCTCTGATTCCCCAACTCTGATTCTGCACATCTGATTCCCTGCCTCTTATTCCCCACCTCTAATTCCCGGCCTCTGATTCCCGGCCTCTGATTCCCCACCTCTGATTCTCCATATCTGATTCCCCGCCTCTGTTTCCCCGCCTCTGATTCCCCAGCTCTGTTTCCCCATATCTGATTCCCCGCCTCTGATTCCCCAACTCTGATTCCCCGCCTCTGATTCCCCAGGTCTGATTCCCCGACTCTGATTCCACGTGTTTGATTACCTGCCTCTGATTCCCCGCCTCTGCTTCCCCATCTCTGATTCACCGCTTTTGATTCGCCACCTCTGATTCCCCATATGTGATACCCCGCCTCTGTTTCCCCGCCTCTCATTCCCCGCCTCTGATTCCCCATATCTCATTCCCCGCCTCTGATTCCCCGCATCTGATTCCCTGCCTCTGAATCCCCACCTCTGATTCCCTGCCTCTGATTCCCAACCTCTGATTCCCCTCCTCTGATTCCCCATATCTGATTCCCCGCCTCCGTTTCCCTGCCTCTGATTGCCCGCCTCTGTTTCCCCATATCTGATTCCCCGCCTCTGATTCCCCAACTCTGATTCCCCGCCTCTGATTCCCCAGCTCTGATTCCCCGCCTCTGATTCCCCGCGTCTGATTCCCAGCCTCTGATTCCCCATGTCTGATTTCCTGCCTCTGATTCCCCGCCTCTGATTCGCCATCTCTGATTCATCCCTTCTGATTCCCCACCTCTGATTCCCCATATCTTATTCCCCACCTATGTTTCCCCGCCTCTGATTCCCCGCCTCTGATTCCCCATCTCCGATTCACCACCTCTGATCCCCCGCCTCTGATTCCCCATGTCTGATTCACCACCTCTGTTTCCCCACCTCTGATTCCCCGCCTCTGATTCCACATATCTGATTCCTCGCCTCTGATTCCCCAACTCTGATTCCCCGCCTGTGATTCGCCAGCTATGATTCCCCGCCTCTGATTCCCCACGTCTAATTCCCTGCCTGTGATTCCCTGCCTCTTATTCCCCGCCTCTGATTCCCCGCATCTGATTCCCTGCCTCTGAATCCCCACCTCTATTCCCTGCCTCTGATTCCCAACCTCTGATTCCCCTCCTCTGATTCCCCATATCTGATTCCCCGCCTCCAATTCCCTGCCTCTGATTCCCCGCCTCTGTTACCCCATATCTGATTCCCCGCCTCTGATTCCCCAACTCTGATTCTGCACATCTGATTCCCTGCCTCTTATTCCCCACCTCTAATTCCCGGCCTCTGATTCCCGGCCTCTGATTCCCCACCTCTGATTCTCCATATCTGATTCCCCGCCTCTGTTTCCCCGCCTCTGATTCCCCAGCTCTGTTTCCCCATATCTGATTCCCCGCCTCTGATTCCCCAACTCTGATTCCCCGCCTCTGATTCCCCAGGTCTGATTCCCCGACTCTGATTCCACGTGTTTGATTACCTGCCTCTGATTCCCCGCCTCTGCTTCCCCATCTCTGATTCACCGCTTTTGATTCGCCACCTCTGATTCCCCATATGTGATACCCCGCCTCTGTTTCCCCGCCTCTCATTCCCCGCCTCTGATTCCCCATATCTCATTCCCCGCCTCTGATTCCCCGCATCTGATTCCCTGCCTCTGAATCCCCACCTCTGATTCCCTGCCTCTGATTCCCAACCTCTGATTCCCCTCCTCTGATTCCCCATATCTGATTCCCCGCCTCCGTTTCCCTGCCTCTGATTGCCCGCCTCTGTTTCCCCATATCTGATTCCCCGCCTCTGATTCCCCAACTCTGATTCCCCGCCTCTGATTCCCCAGCTCTGATTCCCCGCCTCTGATTCCCCGCGTCTGATTCCCAGCCTCTGATTCCCCATGTCTGATTTCCTGCCTCTGATTCCCCGCCTCTGATTCGCCATCTCTGATTCATCCCTTCTGATTCCCCACCTCTGATTCCCCATATCTTATTCCCCACCTATGTTTCCCCGCCTCTGATTCCCCGCCTCTGATTCCCCATCTCTGATTCCCAGACTCTGATTCCCCACCTCTGATTCCCTATCTCTGATTCTGCACATCCGATTCCCTGCCTCTGATTCCCCGACTCTGATTCCCCACCTCTGATTCCCCACCTCTGATTCCCCATATCTGATTCCCCGCCTCTGTTTTCCCGCCTCTGATTCCCTGCCTCTGTTTCCTCATATCTGATTCCCCGCCTCTGATTCCCCAACACTGATTCCCCGCCTCTGATTCCCCAGCTCTGATTCACCACCTCTGATTCCCCGCGTCTGATTCCCCGCTTCTGATTCCCGGCCTCTTATTCCCCACCTCTGATTCCCGGCCTCTGATTCCCGGCCTCTGATTCCCGAACTCTCATTCCCGGCCTCTGATTCCCGGCCTCTGATTCCCCGCCTCTGATTCCCCGCCTCTGATTCCCTGCCTCTGATTCCCCATCTCTGATTCCGCACATCTGATTCCCTGCCTCTGATTCCCCGCCTCTGATTCCCTGCCTCTGATTCCCTGCCTCTGATTCCCAACCTCTGATTCCCCACCTCTGATTCCCCATATCTGATTCCCCGCCTCTGCTTCCCCGCCTCTGATTCCCCGCCTCTGTTTCCCCATATCTGATTCCCCGCCTCTGATTCCCCAACTCTGATTCCCCACCTCTGATCCCCAGCTCTGATTCCCCGCCTCTGATTCCCCGTGTTTGATTCCCTGCCTCTGATTCCCTGCCTCTGATTCCCAACCTCTGATTCCCCACCTCTGATTCCCCATATCTGATTCCCCGCCTCTGTTTCCCCGCCTCTGATTCCCCGCCTCTGTTTCCCCATATCTGATTCCCCGCCTTTGATTGGCCACCTCTGATTCCCCATATGTGATTCCCCGCCTCTGTTTCCCCGCATCTGATTCCCCGCCTCTGATTCCCCATATCTCATTCCCCGCCTCTGATTCCCCATATCTGATTCCCTGACTCTGATTCCCCACCTCTGATTCCCGGCCTCTTTTTCCCGGCATCTGATTCCCGGCATCTGATTCCCGGCCTCTGATTCCCGGCCTCTGATTCCCCGCTTCTGATTCTGATTCCCTGCCTCTGATTCCCCATCTCTGATTCCGCACATCTGATTCCCTGCCTCTGATTCCCCACTTCTGATTCCCGGACTCTGATTCCCCACCTCTGATTCCCGGCCTCTGATTCCCGGCCTATGATTCCCCGCTTCTGATTCCCCGCCTTTGATTCCCTGCCTCTGATTCCCCATCTCTGATTCCCCACATCTGATTCATGCCTCTGATTCCCCGCCTCTGATTCCCCGCCTCTGATTCCCTGGCACTGATTACCCGCCTCTGATTCCCCATATCTGATTCCCTGCCTCTGATGCCCCATCTCTGATTTCCGCCCTCCGATTCCCCACCTCTGTTTCCCCATATCTGATACCCATCCTCTGTTTCCCCGCCTCTGATTCCCCATATCTGAAACCCCGCCTCTTATTCCCCGCCTCTGATTCCCCGCGTCTGATTCCCCGCCTATGATTCCCCGCCTCTGATTCCCCATCTCTGATTTACAACTTCTGAATCACCACGTCTGATTCACCACCGCTGATTCCCCACCTCTGATTCCCCATCTCTTATTCCCGGCCTCTAATTCCCCACCTCTGAATCCCAGCCTCTGATTCCCTGCCTCTGATTCACGGCCTCTCATTACTGGCCTCAGATTCCCGGCCTCTGAATCCCTGCCTCTGATTCCCATTCTCTGATTCCCCGTGTCTGATTCCCTGCCTCTGATTCCCCACCTCTGATTCCCCATCTCTGATTCACCGCCTCTGATTCCCCACCTCTGATTCCCCATATCTGATTAGCCACCTCTGTTTCCCCGCCTCTGATTCCCGCCTCTGATTCCCCATATCTGATTCCCCGCCTCTGATTCCCCATCTCTGATTCCCGGACTCTGATTCCCCACCTCTGATTCCCGGCCTCTGATTCCCGGCCTATGATTCCCCGCTTCTGATTCCCCGCCTCTGATTCCCTGCCTCTGATTCCCCAACTCTGATTCCCCACATCTGATTCCCTGCCTCTGATTCCCCGCCTCTGATTCCCTGGCACTGATTCCCCGCCTCTGATTCCCCATATCTGATTCCCTGCCTCTGATGCCCCATCTCTGATTTCCGCCCTCCGATTCCCCACCTCTGTTTCCCCATATCTGATACCCCTCCTCTGTTTCCCCGCCTCTGATTCCCCATTTCTGATACCCCGCCTCTTATTCCCCGCCTCTGATTCCCCGCGTCTGATTCCCCGCCTATGATTCCCCGCCTCTGATTCCCCATCTCTGATTTACAACTTCTGAATCACCACGTCTGATTCACCACCGCTGATTCCCCACCTCTGATTCCCCATCTCTTACTGCCGGCCTCTGATTCCCCACCTCTGAATACCGGCCTCTGATTCCCTGCCTCTGATTCACGGCCTCTCATTACTGGCCTCAGATTCCCGGCCTCTGAATCCCTGCCTCTGATTCCCCATCTCTGATTCCGCACATCTGATTCCCTGCCTCTGATTCCCCGCTTCTGATTCCCCGCCTCTGATTCCCCATCTCTGATTCCCCATCTCTGATTCCCAAATTCTGATTCCCCGCCTCTGATTCCCCAGCTCTGAATCCCCGCCTCTGATTCCCCGTGTCTGATTCCCTGCCTCTGATTCCCCGCCTCTGATTCCCCATCTCTGATTCACCGCCTCTGATTCCCCACCTCTGATTCCCCATATCTGATTAGTCACCTCTGTTTCCCCGCCTCTGATTCCCCGCCTCTGATTCCCCATATCTGATTCCCCGCTTCTGATTCCCCACCTCTGATTCCCCATATCTGATAAGCCATCTCTGTTTCCCCACCTCTGAATCCCCGCCTCTGATTCCCCATATCTGATTCCCCACCTCTGATTCCCCATCTCTGATTCCCGGACTCAGATTCCCCGCCTCTGATTCCCGGCCTCTGATTCCCGGCCTATGATTCCCCGCTTCTGATTCCCCGCCTCTGATTCCCTGCCTCTGATTCCCCATCACTCATTCCCCACATCTGATTCCCTGCCTCTGATTCTCCGCCTCTGATTCCCCATATCTGATTCCCTGCCTCTGATTCCCCATCTCTGATTCCCGCCCTCCGATTCCCCACCTCTGGTTCCCCATATCTGATACCCCTCCTCTGTTTCTCCGCCTCTGATTCCCCGCCTCTGATTCCCCAACTCTGATTCCCCGCCTCTGATTCCTCAGCTCTGATTCCCCGCCACTGATTCCCCGCGTCTGATTCCCTGCCTCCGATTCCCCGCCACTGATTCCCCGCGTCTGATTCCCTGCCTCTGAATCCCCGCCTCTGATTCCCCATCTCTGATTCACCACCTCTGATTCCCTGAGTCTGATTCGCTGCCTGTGATTCCCCGCCTCTGATTCACCATCTCTGATTCACTGCCTCTGATTCCCCTACTCTGATTCCCCATGTCAGGTTCCCCAATTCTGATTCCCGCCTCTGATGCCCCACCTCTGATTCCCCTCCTCTGATTCCCCATATCTGATTCCCCGCCTCTGATTCCCCATTTCTTATTCCCCGCCTCTGATTCCCCAGCTCTGATTCCCCACCTCTGATTCCCCGCGTCTGATTCCGCGCCTCTGAATCCCCGCGTCTCATTCCCCATCTCTGATGCACCACCGCTCATTCCCCGCCTCTGATTCCCTACCTCTGATTCCCGGCCTCTGATTCCCGGCCTCTGATTCCCGGCCTCTGATTCCCCGCCTCTGATTTCCCATCTCTGAATCTCCGCCTCTGATTCCCCAACTCTGATTCCCCGCCTCTGATTCCCCAGCTCTGATTCCCCACCTCTGATTACCCGCGTCTGATTCCCTGACGCTAATTCCCCGCCACTGATTCCCCATCTCTGATTCACCGCCTCTGATTCCCCACCTCTGATTCCCCATATCTGATACCCCGCCTCAGTTTCCCCGCCTCTGATTTCCCGTCTCAGATTCCCCATATCTGATACCCCGCCTCTGATTCCCCAACTCTGATTCCCCGCCTCTGATTCCCCATCTCTGATTCTCCGCCTCTGATTCCCCAACTCTGATTCCCCGCCTCTGATTCCCCAGCTCTGATTCCCCACCTCTGATTACCCGTGTCTGATTCCCTGACACTAATTCGCCGCCTCTGATTCCCCATCTCTGATTCACCGCCTCTGATTCCCCACCTCTGATTCCCCATACCTGATTCCCCGCCTCAGTTTCCCCGCCTCTGATTTCCCGCCTCAGATTCCCCATATCTGATACCCCGCCTCTGATTCCCCAACTCTGATTCCCCGCCTCTGATTCCCCAGCTATGATTCCCCGCCTCTGATTCCCGCGTCTGATTCCCTGCTTCTGATTCCCTGCCTCTGATTCCCCATCTGTGATTAACCACCTCTGATTCTCCGCGTCTGATTCCCCGCCACTGATTCCCCATCTCTTATTCCCCATCTCTGATTCCCAAATTCTGATTCCCCGCCTCTAATTCCCCAGCTCTGATTCCCCACATCTGATTCCCTGCCTCTGATTCTCCACCTCTGATTCCCAATATCTGATTCCCCACCTCTGATTCACCGCCTCTGTTTTCCCATATCTGATTCCCCACCTCTGATTTCCCAACTCTGATTCCCCACCTCTGATTCCCCAGCTCTGATTCCCCGCCTCTGATTCCCTGTGTGATTCCCTGCCTCTGATTCCCCGCCTCTGATTCCCCATCTCTGATTCACCGCCTGTGATTCCCCACCTATGATTCCCCATATCTGATTAGCCACCTATATTTCCCCGCCTCTGATTCCCCGCCTCTGATTCTCAATATCTGATTCCCCGCCTCTGATTCCCCATCTCTGATTCCCGGACTCTGATTCCCCACCTCTGATTCCCGGCCTCTGATTCCCAGCCTATGATTCCCCGCTTCTGATTCCCCGCCTCTGATTCCCTGCCTCTGATTCCCCATCTCTGATTCCCCACATCTGATTCCCTGCCCCTGATTCCCCGCCTCTGATTCCCCGCCTCTGATTCCCCGCCTCTGATTCCCCGCCTCTGTTTCCTCATATCTGATTCCCCACCTCTGATTCCCCAACTCTGATTCCCCACCTCTGATTCCCCAGCTCTGATTCCCCGCCTCTGATTCCCCGTGACTGTTTCCCTGCCTCTGATACCCCGCCTCTGATTCCCCATCTCTGATTCACCGCCTCTGATTCCCCACATCTGATTCCCCATATCTGATTAGCCACCTCTGTTTCCCCGCCTCTGATTCCCCGCCTCTGATTCCCCATATCTGATTCCCCGCCTCTGATTCCCCATCTCTGATTCCCGGACTATGATTCCCCACCTCTGATTCCCGGCCTCTGATTCCCGGCCTATGATTCCCCGCTTCTGATTCCCCGCTTCTGATTCCCTGCTTCTGATTCCCCATCTCTGATTCCCCACATCTGATTCCCTGCCTCTGATTCCCCGCCTCTGATTCCCCGCCTCTGATTCCCTGGCACTGATTCCCCGCCTCTGATTCCCCATATCTGATTCCCTGCCTCTGATGCCCCATCTCTGATTTCCGCCCTCCGATTCCCCACCTCTGGTTCCCCATATCTGATACCCCTCCTCTGTTTCCCCGCCTCTGATTCCCCATATCTGATACCCCGCCTCTTATTCCCCGCCTCTGATTCCCCGCGTCTGATTCCCAGCCTCTGATTCCCCATGTATTATTCCCCGCCTCTGATTCCCCGCCTCTGATTCGCCATCTCTGATTCATCGCCTCTGATTCCCCACCTCTGATTCCCCATATCTGATTCTCCACCTATGTTTCCCCGCCTCTGATGCCCTGCCTCTGATTCCATGCCTCTGATTCCCAACCTCTGATTCCCCACCTCTGATTCCCCATATCTGATTCCCCGCCTCTGTTTCCCCGCCTCTGATTCCCTGCCTCTGTTTCCTCATATCTGATTCCCCACATCTGATTCCCCAACACTGATTCCCCGCCTCTGATTCCCCAGCTCTGATTCACCACCTCTGATTCCCCGCGTCTGATTCCCCGCCTCTGATTCCCCATATCTGATTCCCCGCCTCTGATTCCCCATCTCTGATTCCCGGACTCAGATTCCCCGCCTCTGATTCCCGGCCTCTGATTCCCGGCCTATGATTCCCCGCTTCTGATTCCCCGCCTCTGATTCCCTGCCTCTGATTCCCCATCACTCATTCCCCACATCTGATTCCCTGCCTCTGATTGTCCGCCTCTGATTCCCCATATCTGATTCCCTGCCACTGATTCCCCATCTCTGATTCCCGCCCTCCGATTCCCCACCTCTGGTTCCCCATATCTGATACCCCTCCTCTGTTTCTCCGCCTCTGATTCCCCGCCTCTGATTCCCCATATCTGATTCCCCGCCTCTGATTCCCCAACTCTGATTCCCCGCCTCTGATTCCTCAGCTCTGATTCCCCGCCACTGATTCCCCGCGTCTGATTCCCTGCCTCTGATTCCCCGCCACTGATTCCCCGCGTCTGATTCCCTGCCTCTGAATCCCCGCCTCTGATTCCCCATCTCTGATTCACCACCTCTGATTCCCTGAGTCTGATTCGCTGCCTGTGATTCCCCGCCTCTGATTCACCATCTCTGATTCACTGCCTCTGATTCCCTTTCTCTGATTCCCCATGTCAGGTTCCCCAATTCTGATTCCCGCCTCTGATGCCCCACCTCTGATTCCCCTCCTCTGATTCCCCATATCTGATTCCCCGCCTCTGATTCCCCATTTCTTATTCCCCGCCTCTGATTCCCCAGCTCTGATTCCCCACCTCTGATTCCCCGCGTCTGATTCCGCGCCTCTGAATCCCCGCCTCTCCTTCCCCATCTCTGATGCACCACCGCTCATTCCCCGCCTCTGATTCCCTACCTCTGATTCCCGGACTCTGATTCCCGGCCTCTGATTCCCGGCCTCTGATTCCCCGCCTCTGATTTCCCATCTCTGATTCTCCGCCTCTGATTCCCCAACTCTGATTCCCCGCCCCTGATTCCCCAGCTCTGATTCCCCACCTCTGATTACCCGCGTCTGATTCCCTGACGCTAATTCCCCGCCACTGATTCCCCATCTCTGATTCACCGCCTCTGATTCCCCACCACTGATTCCCCATATCTGATACCCCGCCTCAGTTTCCCCGCCTCTGATTTCCCGTCTCAGATTCCCCATATCTGATACCCCGCCTCTGATTCCCCAACTCTGATTCCCCGCCTCTGATTCCCCATCTCTGATTCTCCGCCTCTGATTCCCCAACTCTGATTCCCTGCCTCTGATTCCCCAGCTCTGATTCACCACCTCTGATTACCCGTGTCTGATTCCCTGACGCTAATTCGCCGCCTCTGATTCCCCATCTCTGATTCACCGCCTCTGATTCCCCACCTCTGATTCCCCATACCTGATTCCCCGCCTCAGTTTCCCCGCCTCTGATTTCCCGCCTCAGATTCCCCATATCTGATACCCCGCCTCTGATTCCCCAACTCTGATCCCCGCCTCTGATTCGCCAGCTATGATTCCCCGCCTCTGATTCCCGCGTCTGATTCCCTGCTTATGATTCCCTGCCTCTGATTCCCCATCTGTGATTAACCACCTCTGATTCTCCGCGTCTGATTCCCCGCCACTGATTCCCCATCTCTTATTCCCCATCTCTGATTCCCAAATTCTGATTCCCCGCCTCTAATTCCCCAGCTCTGATTCCCCACATCTGATTCACTGCCTCTGATTCCCCACCTCTGATTCCCAATATCTGATTCCCCGCCTCTGTTTCCCCGCCTCTGATTCACCGCCTCTGTTTTCCCATATCTGATTCCCCACCTCTGATTTCCCAACTCTGATTCCCCACCTCTGATTCCCCAGCTCTGATTCCCCGCCTCTGATTCCCTGTGTGATTCCCTGCCTCTGATTCCCCGCCTCTGATTCCCCATCTCTGATTCACCGCCTGTGATTCCCCACCTACGATTCCCCATATCTGATTAGCCACCTATATTTCCCCGCCTCTGATTCCCCGCCTCTGATTCTCAATATCTGATTCCCCGCCTCTGATTCCCCATCTCTGATTCCCGGACTCTGATTCCCCACCTCTGATTCCCGGCCTCTGATTCCCAGCCTATGATTCCCCGCTTCTGATTCCCCGCCTCTGATTCCCTGCCTCTGATTCCCCATCTCTGATTACCCACATCTGATTCCCTGCCCCTGATTCCCCGCCTCTGATTCCCCGCCTCTGATTCCCCGCCTCTGTTTCCTCATATCTGATTCCCCACCTCTGATTCCCCAACTCTGATTCCCCACCTCTGATTCCCCAGCTCTGATTCCCCGCCTCTGATTCCCCGTGACTGTTTCCCTGCCTCTGATTCCCCGCCTCTGATTCCCCATCTCTTATTCACCACCTCTGATTCCCCACATCTGATTCCCCATATCTGATTAGCCACCTCTGTTTCCCCGCCTCTGATTCCCCATATCTGATACCCCGCCTCTTATTCCCCGCCTCTGATTCCCCGCGACTGATTCCCAGCCTCTGATTTCCCATGTCTTATTCCCCGCCTCTGATTCCCCGCCTCTGATTCGCCATCTCTGATTCATCGCCTCTGATTCCCCACCTCTGATTCCCCATATCTGATTCCACACCTATGTTTCCCCGCCTCTGATGCCCTGCCTCTGATTCCATGCCTCTGATTCCCAACCTCTGATTCCCCACCTCTGATTCCCCATATCTGATTCCCCGCCTCTGTTTCCCCGCCTCTGATTCCCTGCCTCTGTTTCCTCATATCTGATTCCCCACATCTGATTCCCCAACACTGATTACCCGCCTCTGATTCCCCAGCTCTGATTCACCACCTCTGATTCCCCGCGTCTGATTCCCCGCCTCTGATTCCCCATCTCTGATTCCCTATCTCTGATTCCCCAATTCTGATACCCCGCCTATGATTCCCTGCCTCTGATTCCCAACCTCTGATTCCCCACCTCTGATTCCCCATATCTGGTTCCCCGCCTCTGTTTCCCCACCTCTTATTCCCCGCCTCTGTTTCCCCATATCTGATTCCCGGCCTCTCATTCCCCAGCTCTGATTCCCCGCCTCTGATTCCCCATATCTGATTCCCCGCCGCTGATTCCCCGCCTCTGATTCCCCATCTCTGATTCACCACCTTTGATCCCCCGCCTCTGATTCCCCATGTCTGATTCACCGCCTCTGTTTCCCCACCTCTGATTCCCCGCCTCTGATTCCACATATCTGATTCCCCGCCTCTGATTCCCCAACTCTGATTCCCCGCCTGTGATTCGCCAGCTATGATTCCACGCCTCTGATTCCCTACGTCTAATTCCCTGCCTGTGATTCCCTGCCTCTTATTCCCCGCCTCTGATTCCCCGCATCTGATTCCCTGCCTCTGAATCCCCACCTCTCTTCCCTGCCTCTGATTCCCAACCTCTGATTCCCCTCCTCTGATTCCCCATATCTGATTCCCCGCCTCCATTTCCCTGCCTCTGATTCCCCGCCTCTGTTACCCCATATCTGATTCCCCGCCTCTGATTCCCCAACTCTGATTCTGCACATCTGATTCCCTGCCTCTTATTCCCCACCTCTAATTCCCGGCCTCTGATTCCCGGCCTCTGATTCCCCACCTCTGATTCTCCATATCTGATTCCCCGCCTCTGTTTCCCCGCCTCTGATTCCCCACCTCTGTTTCCCCATATCTGATTCCCCGCATCTGATTCCCCACGTCTGATTCCCTGCCTGTCATTCCCTGCCTCTTATTCCCCACCTCTGATGCCCCGCATCTGATTCCCTGCCTCTGAATCCCCAACTTGATTCCCTGCCTCTGATTCCCAACCTCTGATTCCCCTCCTCTGATTCCCCATATCTGATTCCCCACCTCCATTTCCCTGCCTCTGATTCCCCGCCTCTGTTACCCAATATCTGATTCCCCGCCTCTGATTCCCCAACTCTGTTTCTGCACATCTGATTCACTGCCTCTTATTCCCCACCTCTAATTCCCGGCCTCTGATTCCCGGCCTCTGATACCCTACCTCTGATTCTCCATATCTGATTCCCCGCCTCTGTTTCCCCGCCTCTGATTCCCCGCCTCTGTTTCCCCATATCTGATTCCCCGCCTCTGATTCCCCAACTCTGATTCCCCGCCTCTGATTCCCCAGGTCTGATTCCCCGCCTCTGATTCCACGTGTTTGATTACCTGCCTCTGATTCCCCGCCTCTGCTTCCCCATCTCTGATTCACCGCCTTTGATTCGCCACCTCTGATTCCCCATATGTGATTCCCCTCCTCTGTTTCCCCGCCTCTGATTCCCCGCCTCTGATTCCCCATATCTCATTCCCCGCCTCTGATTCCCCGCATCTGATTCCCTGCCTCTGAATCCCCACCTCTGATTCCCTGCCTCTGATTCCCAACCTCTGATTCCCCTCCTCTGATTCCCCATATCTGATTCCCCGCCTCCGTTTCCCTGCCTCTGATTGACCGCCTCTGTTTCCCCATATCTGATTCCCCGCCTCTGATTACCCAACTCTGATTCCCCGCCTGTGATTCCCCAGCTCTGATTCCCCGCCTCTGATTCCCCGCGTCTGATTCCCAGCCTCTGATTCCCCATGTCTGATTTCCTGCCTCTGATTCCCCGCCTCTGATTCGCCATCTCTGATTCATCGCCTCTGATTCCCCACCTCTGATTCATCATATCTTATTCCCCACCTATGTTTCCCCGCCTCTGATTCCCCACCTCTGATTCCCCGCCTCTGATTCCCCATCTCTGATTCCCGGACTCTGATTCCCCACCTCTGATTCCCTATCTCTGATTCCACACATCCGATTCCCTGCCTCTGATTCCCCGCCTATGATGCCCCGCCTCTGATTCCCAATCTCTGATTCCCCTCCTCTGATTCCCCATATCTGATTCCCCGCCTCCGTTTCCCTGCCTCTGATTCCCCGCCTCTGTTTCCCCATATCTGATTCCCCGCCTCTGATTCCCCAACTCTGATTCCCCGCCTCTGATTCCCCAGCTCTGATTCCCCGCCTCTGATTCCCCGCGTCTGATTCCCAGCCTCTGATTCCCCATGTCTTATTCCCCGCCTCTGATTCGCCATCTCTGATTCATCGCCTCTGATTCCCCACCTCTGATTCCCCATATCTGATTCCCACCTATGTTTCCCCGCCTCTGATGCCCCGCCTCTGATTCCATGCCTCTGATTCCCAACCTCTGATTCCCCACCTCTGATTCCCCATATCTGATTCCCCTCCTCTGTTTCCCCTCCTCTGATTCCCTGCCTCTGTTTCCTCATATCTGATTCCCCGCCTCTGATTCCCCAAAACTGATTCCCCTCCTCTGATTCCCCAGCTCTGATTCACCACCTCTGATTCCCCGCGTCTGATTCCCCGCCTCTGATTCCCCGTCTCTGATTCCCTATCTCCGATTCCCCAATTCTGATTCCCCGCCTTTGATTCCCTGCCTCTGATTCCCAACCTCTGATTCCCCACCTCTGATTCCCCATATCTGATTCCCCGCCTCTGTTTCCCCGCCTCTTATTCCCCGCCTCTGTTTCCCCATATCTGATTCCCGGCCTCTCATTCCCCAGCTCTGATTCCCCGCCTCTGATTCCCCATATCTGATTCCCCGCCGCTGATTCCCCAACTCTGATTCCCCAACTCTGATTCCCCGCCTCTGATTCCCCGCGTCTGAATCCCTGCCTCTGATTCCCCGCCTCTGATTCCCCATCTCTGATTCACCACCTCTGATCCCCCGCCTCTGATTCCCCATGTCTGATTCACCGCCTCTGTTTCCCCACCTCTGATTCCCCGCCTCTGATTCCACATATCTGATTCCCCGCCTCTGATTCCCCAACTCTGATTCCCCGCCTGTGATTCGCCAGCTATGATTCCCCGCCTCTGATTCCCCACGTCTAATTCCCTGCCTGTGATTCCCTGCCTCTTATTCCCCGCCTCTGATTCCCCGCATCTGATTCCCTGCCTCTGAATCCCCACCTCTATTCCCTGCCTCTGATTCCCAACCTCTGATTCCCCTCCTCTGATTCCCCATATCTGATTCCCCGCCTCCAATTCCCTGCCTCTGATTCCCCGCCTCTGTTACCCCATATCTGATTCCCCGCCTCTGATTCCCCAACTCTGATTCTGCACATCTGATTCCCTGCCTCTTATTCCCCACCTCTAATTCCCGGCCTCTGATTCCCGGCCTCTGATTCCCCACCTCTGATTCTCCATATCTGATTCCCCGCCTCTGTTTCCCCGCCTCTGATTCCCCACCTCTGTTTCCCCATATCTGATTCCCCGCCTCTGATTCCCCAACTCTGATTCCTCGCCTCTGATTCCCCAGGTCTGATTCCCCGACTCTGATTCCACGTGTTTGATTACCTGCCTCTGATTCCCCGCCTCTGCTTCCCCATCTCTGATTCACCGCTTTTGATTCGCCACATCTGATTCCCCATATGTGATACCCCGCCTCTGTTTCCCCGCCTCTGATTCCCCGCCTCTGATTCCCCATATCTCATTCCCCGCCTCTGATTCCCCGCATCTGATTCCCTGCCTCTGAATCCCCACCTCTGATTCCCTGCCTCTGATTCCCAACCTCTGATTCCCCTCCTCTGATTCCCCATATCTGATTCCCCGCCTCCGTTTCCCTGCCTCTGATTGCCCGCCTCTGTTTCCCCATATCTGATTCCCCGCCTCTGATTCCCCAACTCTGATTCCCCGCCTCTGATTCCCCTGCTCTGATTCCCCGCCTCTGATTCCCCGCGTCTGATTCCCAGCCTCTGATTCCCCATGTCTGATTTCCTGCCTCTGATTCCCCGCCTCTGATTCGCCATCTCTGATTCATCCCCTCTGATTCCCCACCTCTGATTCCCCATATCTTATTCCCCACCTATGTTTCCCCGCCTCTGATTCCCCGCCTCTGATTCCCCATCTCTGATTCCCAGACTCTGATTCCCCACCTCTGATTCCCTATCTCTGATTCTGCACATCCGATTCCCTGCCTCTGATTCCCCGACTCTGATTCCCCACCTCTGATTCCCCACCTCTGATTCCCCATATCTGATTCCCCGCCTCTGTTTTCCCGCCTCTGATTCCCTGCCTCTGTTTCCTCATATCTGATTCCCCGCCTCTGATTCCCCAACACTGATTCCCCGCCTCTGATTCCCCAGCTCTGATTCACCACCTCTGATTCCCCGCGTCTGATTCCCCGCTTCTGATTCCCGGCCTCTTATTCCCCACCTCTGATTCCCGGCCTCTGATTCCCGGCCTCTGATTCCCGAACTCTCATTCCCGGCCGCTGATTCCCGGCCTCTGATTCCCCGCCTCTGATTCCCCGCCTCTGATTCCCTGCCTCTGATTCCCCATCTCTGATTCCGCACATCTGATTCCCTGCCTCTGATTCCCCGCCTCTGATTCCCTGCCTCTGATTCCCTGCCTCTGATTCCCAACCTCTGATTCCCCACCTCTGATTCCCCATATCTGATTCCCCGCCTCTGCTTCCCCGCCTCTGATTCCCCGCCTCTGTTTCCCCATATCTGATTCCCCGCCTCTGATTCCCCAACTCTGATTCCCCACCTCTGATCCCCAGCTCTGATTCCCCGCCTCTGATTCCCCGTGTTTGATTCCCTGCCTCTGATTCCCTGCCTCTGATTCCCAACCTCTGATTCCCCACCTCTGATTCCCCATATCTGATTCCCCGCCTCTGTTTCCCCGCCTCTGATTCCCCGCCTCTGTTTCCCCATATCTGATTCCCCGCCTTTGATTGGACACCTCTGATTCCCCATATGTGATTCCCCGCCTCTGTTTCCCCGCATCTGATTCCCCGCCTCTGATTCCCCATATCTCATTCCCCGCCTCTGATTCCCCATATCTGATTCCCTGACTCTGATTCCCCACCTCTGATTCCCGGCCTCTTTTTCCCGGCATCTGATTCCCGGCATCTGATTCCCGGCCTCTGATTCCCGGCCTCTGATTCCCCGCTTCTGATTCTGATTCCCTGCCTCTGATTCCCCATCTCTGATTCCGCACATCTGATTCCCTGCCTCTGATTCCCCACTTCTGATTCCCGGACTCTGATTCCCCACCTCTGATTCCCGGCCTCTGATTCCCGGCCTATGATTCCCCGCTTCTGATTCCCCGCCTTTGATTCCCTGCCTCTGATTCCCCATCTCTGATTCCCCACATCTGATTCATGCCTCTGATTCCCCGCCTCTGATTCCCCGCCTCTGATTCCCTGGCACTGATTCCCCGCCTCTGATTCCCCATATCTGATTCCCTGCCTCTGATGCCCCATCTCTGATTTCCGCCCTCCGATTCCCCACCTCTGTTTCCCCATATCTGATACCCATCCTCTGTTTCCCCGCCTCTGATTCCCCATATCTGAAACCCCGCCTCTTATTCCCCGCCTCTGATTCCCCGCGTCTGATTCCCCGCCTATGATTCCCCGCCTCTGATTCCCCATCTCTGATTTACAACTTCTGAATCACCACGTCTGATTCACCACCTCTGATTCCCCACCTCTGATTCCCCACCTCTGATTCCCCATCTCTTATTCCCGGCCTCTGATTCCCCACCTCTGAATCCCGGCCTCTGATTCCCTGCCTCTGATTCACGGCCTCTCATTACTGGCCTCAGATTCCCGGCCTCTGAATCCCTGCCTCTGATTCCCCATCTCTGATTCCCCGTGTCTGATTCCCTGCCTCTGATTCCCCACCTCTGATTCCCCATCTCTGATTCACCGCCTCTGATTCCCTACCTCTGATTCCCCATATCTGATTAGCCACCTCTGTTTCCCCGCCTCTGATTCCCCGCCTCTGATTCCCCATATCTGATTCCCCGCCTCTGATTCCCCATCTCTGATTCCCGGACTCTGATTCCCCACCTCTGATTCCCGGCCTCTGATTCCCGGCCTATGATTCCCCGCTTCTGATTCCCCGCCTCTGATTCCCTGCCTCTGATTCCCCAACTCTGATTCCCCACATCTGATTCCCTGCCTCTGATTCCCCGCCTCTGATTCCCTGGCACTGATTCCCCGCCTCTGATTCCCCATATCTGATTCCCTGCCTCTGATGCCCCAACTCTGATTTCCGCCCTCCGATTCCCCACCTCTGTTTCCCCATATCTGATACCCCTCCTCTGTTTCCCCGCCTCTGATTCCCCATATCTGATACCCCGCCTCTTATTCCCCGCCTCTGATTCCCCGCGTCTGATTCCCCGCCTATGATTCCCCGCCTCTGATTCCCCATCTCTGATTTACAACTTCTGAATCACCACGTCTGATTCACCACCGCTGATTCCCCACCTCTGATTCCCCATCTCTTACTCCCGGCCTCTGATTCCCCACCTCTGAATACCGGCCTCTGATTCCCTGCCTCTGATTCACGGCCTCTCATTACTGGCCTCAGATTCCCGGCCTCTGAATCCCTGCCTCTGATTCCCCATCTCTGATTCCGCACATCTGATTCCCTGCCTCTGATTCCCCGCTTCTGATTCCCCGCCTCTGATTCCCCATCTCTGATTCCCCATCTCTGATTCCCAAATTCTGATTCCCCGCCTCTGATTCCCCAGCTCTGAATCCCCGCCTCTGATTCCCCGTGTCTGATTCCCTGCCTCTGATTCCCCGCCTCTGATTCCCCATCTCTGATTCACCGCCTCTGATTCCCCACCTCTGATTCCCCATATCTGATTAGTCACCTCTGTTTCCCCGCCTCTGATTCCCCGCCTCTGATTCCCCATATCTGATTCCCCGCCTCTGATTCCCCACCTCTGATTCCCCATATCTGATAAGCCATCTCTGTTTCCCCACCTCTGAATCCCCGCCTCTGATTCCCCATATCTGATTCCCCACCTCTGATTCCCCATCTCTGATTCCCGGCCTCAGATTCCCCGCCTCTGATTCCCGGCCTCTGATTCCCGGCCTATGATTCCCCGCTTCTGATTCCCCGCCTCTGATTCCCTGCCTCTGATTCCCCATCACTCATTCCCCACATCTGATTCCCTGCCTCTGATTCTCCGCCTCTGATTCCCCATATCTGATTCCCTGCCTCTGATTCCCCATCTCTGATTCCCGCCCTCCGATTCCCCACCTCTGGTTCCCCATATCTGATACCCCTCCTCTGTTTCTCCGCCTCTGATTCCCCGCCTCTGATTCCCCAACTCTGATTCCCCGCCTCTGATTCCTCAGCTCTGATTCCCCGCCACTGATTCCCCGCGTCTGATTCCCTGCCTCCGATTCCCCGCCACTGATTCCCCGCGTCTGATTCCCTGCCTCTGAATCCCCGCCTCTGATTCCCCATCTCTGATTCACCACCTCTGATTCCCTGAGTCTGATTCGCTGCCTGTGATTCCCCGCCTCTGATTCACCATCTCTGATTCACTGCCTCTGATTCCCCTTCTCTGATTCCCCATGTCAGGATCCCCAATTCTGATTCCCGCCTCTGATGCCCCACCTCTGATTCCCCTCCTCTGATTCCCCATATCTGATTCCCCGCCTCTGATTCCCAATTTCTTATTCCCCGCCTCTGATTCCCCAGCTCTGATTCCCCACCTCTGATTCCCCGCGTCTGATTCCGCGCCTCTGAATCCCCGCGTCTCATTCCCCATCTCTGATGCACCACCGCTCATTCCCCGCCTCTGATTCCCTACCTCTGATTCCCGGCCTCTGATTCCCGGCCTCTGATTCCCGGCCTCTGATTCCCCGCCTCTGATTTCCCATCTCTGATTCTCCGCCTCTGATTCCCCAACTCTGATTCCCCGCCTCTGATTCCCCAGCTCTGATTCCCCACCTCTGATTACCCGCGTCTGATTCCCTGACGCTAATTCCCCGCCACTGATTCCCCATCTCTGATTCACCGCCTCTGATTCCCCACCTCTGATTCCCCATATCTGATACCCCGCCTCTGATTCCCCAACTCTGATTCCCCGCCTCTGATTCCCCATCTCTGATTCTCCGCCTCTGATTCCCCAACTCTGATTCCCCGCCTCTGATTCCCCAGCTCTGATTCCCCACCTCTGATTACCCGTGTCTGATTCCCTGACACTAATTCGCCGCGTCTGATTCCCCATCTCTGATTCACCGCCTCTGATTCCCCACCTCTGATTCCCCATACCTGATTCCCCGCCTCAGTTTCCCCGCCTCTGATTTCCCGCCTCAGATTCCCCATATCTGATACCCCGCCTCTGATTCCCCAACTCTGATTCCCCGCCTCTGATTCCCCAGCTATGATTCCCCGCCTCTGATTCCCGCGTCTGATTCCCTGCTTCTGATTCCATGCCTCTGATTCCCCATCTGTGATTAACCACCTCTGATTCTCCGCGTCTGATTCCCCGCCACTGATTCCCCATCTCTTATTCCCCATCTCTGATTCCCAAATTCTGATTCCCCGCCTCTAATTCCCCAGCTCTGATTCCCCACATCTGATTCCCTGCCTCTGATTCCCCACCTCTGATTCCCAATATCTGATTCCCTGCCTCTGATTCCCCGCCTCTGATTCCCTGGCACTGATTCCCCGCCTCTGATTCCCCATATCTGATTCCCTGCCTCTGATGCCCCAACTCTGATTTCCGCCCTCCGATTCCCCACCTCTGTTTCCCCATATCTGATACCCCTCCTCTGTTTCCCCGCCTCTGATTCCCCATATCTGATACCCCGCCTCTTATTCCCCGCCTCTGATTCCCCGCGTCTGATTCCCCGCCTATGATTCCCCGCCTCTGATTCCCCATCTCTGATTTACAACTTCTGAATCACCACGTCTGATTCACCACCGCTGATTCCCCACCTCTGATTCCCCATCTCTTACTCCCGGCCTCTGATTCCCCACCTCTGAATACCGGCCTCTGATTCCCTGCCTCTGATTCACGGCCTCTCATTACTGGCCTCAGATTCCCGGCCTCTGAATCCCTGCCTCTGATTCCCCATCTCTGATTCCGCACATCTGATTCCCTGCCTCTGATTCCCCGCTTCTGATTCCCCGCCTCTGATTCCCCATCTCTGATTCCCCATCTCTGATTCCCAAATTCTGATTCCCCGCCTCTGATTCCCCAGCTCTGAATCCCCGCCTCTGATTCCCCGTGTCTGATTCCCTGCCTCTGATTCCCCGCCTCTGATTCCCCATCTCTGATTCACCGCCTCTGATTCCCCACCTCTGATTCCCCATATCTGATTAGTCACCTCTGTTTCCCCGCCTCTGATTCCCCGCCTCTGATTCCCCATATCTGATTCCCCGCCTCTGATTCCCCACCTCTGATTCCCCATATCTGATAAGCCATCTCTGTTTCCCCACCTCTGAATCCCCGCCTCTGATTCCCCATATCTGATTCCCCACCTCTGATTCCCCATCTCTGATTCCCGGCCTCAGATTCCCCGCCTCTGATTCCCGGCCTCTGATTCCCGGCCTATGATTCCCCGCTTCTGATTCCCCGCCTCTGATTCCCTGCCTCTGATTCCCCATCACTCATTCCCCACATCTGATTCCCTGCCTCTGATTCTCCGCCTCTGATTCCCCATATCTGATTCCCTGCCTCTGATTCCCCATCTCTGATTCCCGCCCTCCGATTCCCCACCTCTGGTTCCCCATATCTGATACCCCTCCTCTGTTTCTCCGCCTCTGATTCCCCGCCTCTGATTCCCCAACTCTGATTCCCCGCCTCTGATTCCTCAGCTCTGATTCCCCGCCACTGATTCCCCGCGTCTGATTCCCTGCCTCCGATTCCCCGCCACTGATTCCCCGCGTCTGATTCCCTGCCTCTGAATCCCCGCCTCTGATTCCCCATCTCTGATTCACCACCTCTGATTCCCTGAGTCTGATTCGCTGCCTGTGATTCCCCGCCTCTGATTCACCATCTCTGATTCACTGCCTCTGATTCCCCTTCTCTGATTCCCCATGTCAGGATCCCCAATTCTGATTCCCGCCTCTGATGCCCCACCTCTGATTCCCCTCCTCTGATTCCCCATATCTGATTCCCCGCCTCTGATTCCCAATTTCTTATTCCCCGCCTCTGATTCCCCAGCTCTGATTCCCCACCTCTGATTCCCCGCGTCTGATTCCGCGCCTCTGAATCCCCGCGTCTCATTCCCCATCTCTGATGCACCACCGCTCATTCCCCGCCTCTGATTCCCTACCTCTGATTCCCGGCCTCTGATTCCCGGCCTCTGATTCCCGGCCTCTGATTCCCCGCCTCTGATTTCCCATCTCTGATTCTCCGCCTCTGATTCCCCAACTCTGATTCCCCGCCTCTGATTCCCCAGCTCTGATTCCCCACCTCTGATTACCCGCGTCTGATTCCCTGACGCTAATTCCCCGCCACTGATTCCCCATCTCTGATTCACCGCCTCTGATTCCCCACCTCTGATTCCCCATATCTGATACCCCGCCTCTGATTCCCCAACTCTGATTCCCCGCCTCTGATTCCCCATCTCTGATTCTCCGCCTCTGATTCCCCAACTCTGATTCCCCGCCTCTGATTCCCCAGCTCTGATTCCCCACCTCTGATTACCCGTGTCTGATTCCCTGACACTAATTCGCCGCGTCTGATTCCCCATCTCTGATTCACCGCCTCTGATTCCCCACCTCTGATTCCCCATACCTGATTCCCCGCCTCAGTTTCCCCGCCTCTGATTTCCCGCCTCAGATTCCCCATATCTGATACCCCGCCTCTGATTCCCCAACTCTGATTCCCCGCCTCTGATTCCCCAGCTATGATTCCCCGCCTCTGATTCCCGCGTCTGATTCCCTGCTTCTGATTCCATGCCTCTGATTCCCCATCTGTGATTAACCACCTCTGATTCTCCGCGTCTGATTCCCCGCCACTGATTCCCCATCTCTTATTCCCCATCTCTGATTCCCAAATTCTGATTCCCCGCCTCTAATTCCCCAGCTCTGATTCCCCACATCTGATTCCCTGCCTCTGATTCCCCACCTCTGATTCCCAATATCTGATTCCCCGCCTCTGATTCACCGCCTCTGTTTTCCCATATCTGATTCCCCACCTCTGATTTCCCAACTCTGATTCCCCACCTCTGATTCCCCAGCTCTGATTCCCCGCCTCTGATTCCCTGTGTGATTCCCTGCCTCTGATTCCCCGCCTCTGATTCCCCATCTCTGATTCACCGCCTGTGATTCCCCACCTATGATTCCCCATATCTGATTAGCCACCTATATTTCCCCGCCTCTGATTCCCCGCCTCTGATTCTCAATATCTGATTCCCCGCCTCTGATTCCCCATCTCTGATTCCCGGACTCTGATTCCCCACCTCTGATTCCCGGCCTCTGATTCCCAGCCTATGATTCCCCGCTTCTGATTCCCCGCCTCTGATTCCCTGCCTCTGATTCCCCATCTCTGATTCCCCACATCTGATTCCCTGCCCCTGATTCCCCGCCTCTGATTCCCCGCCTCTGATTCCCCGCCTCTGTTTCCCCACCTCTGATTCCCCAACTCTGATTCCCCACCTCTGATTCCCCAGCTCTGATTCCCCGCCTCTGATTCCCCGTGACTGTTTCCCTGCCTCTGATTCCCCGCCTCTGATTCCCCATCTCTGATTCACCGCCTCTGATTCCCCACATCTGATTCCCCATATCTGATTAGCCACCTCTGTTTCCCCGCCTCTGATTCCCCGCCTCTGATTCCCCATATCTGATTCCCCGCCTCTGATTCCCCATCTCTGATTCCCGGACTCTGATTCCCCACCTCTGATTCCCGGCCTCTGATTCCCTGCCTATGATTCCCCGCTTCTGATTCCCCGCTTCTGATTCCCTGCTTCTGATTCCCCATCTCTGATTCCCCACATCTGATTCCCTGCCTCTGATTCCCCGCCTCTGATTCCCCGCCTCTGATTCCCTGGCACTGATTCCCCGCCTCTGATTCCCCATATCTGATTCCCTGCCTCTGATGCCCCATCTCTGATTTCCGCCCTCCGATTCCCCACCTCTGGTTCCCCATATCTGATACCCCTCCTCTGTTTCCCCGCCTCTGATTCCCCATATCTGATACCCCGCCTCTTATTCCCCGCCTCTGATTCCCCGCGTCTGATTCCCCACCTCTGATTCCCCATGTCTTATTCCCCGCCTCTGATTCCCCGCCTCTGATTCGCCATCTCTGATTCATCGCCTCTGATTCCCCACCTCTGATTCCCCATATCTGATTCCCCACCTATGTTTCCCCGCCTCTGATGCCCTGCCTCTGATTCCATGCCTCTGATTCCCAACCTCTGATTCCCCACCTCTGATTCCCCATATCTGATTCCCCGCCTCTGTTTCCCCGCCTCTGATTCCCTGCCTCTGTTTCCTCATATCTGATTCCCCACATCTGATTCCCCAACACTGATTCCCCGCCTCTGATTCCCCAGCTCTGATTCACCACCTCTGATTCCCCGCGTCTGATTCCCCGCCTCTGATTCCCCATATCTGATTCCCCGCCTCTGATTCCCCATCTCTGATTCCCGGACTCAGATTCCCCGCCTCTGATTCCCGGCCTCTGATTCCCGGCCTATGATTCCCCGCTTCTGATTCCCCGCCTCTGATTCCCTGCCTCTGATTCCCCATCACTCATTCCCCACATCTGATTCCCTGCCTCTGATTGTCCGCCTCTGATTCCCCATATCTGATTCCCTGCCTCTGATTCCCCATCTCTGATTCCCGCCCTCCGATTCCCCACCTCTGGTTCCCCATATCTGATACCCCTCCTCTGTTTCTCCGCCTCTGATTCCCCGCCTCTGATTCCCCATATCTGATTCCCCGCCTCTGATTCCCCAACTCTGATTCCCCGCCTCTGATTCCTCAGCTCTGATTCCCCGCCACTGATTCCCTGCGTCTGATTCCCTGCCTCTGATTCCCCGCCACTGATTCCCCGCGTCTGATTCCCTGCCTCTGAATCCCCGCCTCTGATACCCCATCTCTGATTCACCACCTCTGATTCCCTGAGTCTGATTCGCTGCCTGTGATTCCCCGCCTCTGATTCACCATCTCTGATTCACTGCCTCTGATTCCCCTTCTCTGATTCCCCATGTCAGGTTCCCCAATTCTGATTCCCGCCTCTGATGCCCCACCTCTGATTCCCCTCCTCTGATTCCCCATATCTGATTCCCCGCCTCTGATTCCCCATTTCTTATTCCCCGCCTCTGATTCCCCAGCTCTGATTCCCCACCTCTGATTCCCCGCGTCTGATTCCGCGCCTCTGAATCCCCGCCTCTCATTCCCCATCTCTGATGCACCACCGCTCATTCCCCGCCTCTGATTCCCTACCTCTGATTCCCGGACTCTGATTCCCGGCCTCTGATTCCCGGCCTCTGATTCCCCGCCTCTGATTTCCCATCTCTGATTCTCCGCCTCTGATTCCCCAACTCTGATTCCCCGCCCCTGATTCCCCAGCTCTGATTCCCCACCTCTGATTACCCGCGTCTGATTCCCTGACGCTAATTCCCCGCCACTGATTCCCCATCTCTGATTCACCGCCTCTGATTCCCCACCTCTGATTCCCCATATCTGATACCCCGCCTCAGTTTCCCCGCCTCTGATTTCCCGTCTCAGATTCCCCATATCTGATACCCCGCCTCTGATTCCCCAACTCTGATTCCCCGCCTCTGATTCCCCACCTCTGATTTCCCAACTCTGATTCCCCACCTCTGATTCCCCAGCTCTGATTCCCCGCCTCTGATTCCCTGTGTGATTCCCTGCCTCTGATTCCCCGCCTCTGATTCCCCATCTCTGATTCACCGCCTGTGATTCCCCACCTATGATTCCCCATATCTGATTAGCCACCTATATTTCCCCGCCTCTGATTCCCCGCCTCTGATTCCCCGCTTCTGATTCCCCGCCTCTGATTCCCCATCTCTGATTCCCCATCTCTGATTCCCAAATTCTGATTCCCCGCCTCTGATTCCCCAGCTCTGAATCCCCGCCTCTGATTCCCCGTGTCTGATTCCCTGCCTCTGATTCCCCGCCTCTGATTCCCCATCTCTGATTCACCGCCTCTGATTCCCCACCTCTGATTCCCCATATCTGATTAGTCACCTCTGATTCCCCGCCTCTGATTCCCCGCCTCTGATTCCCCATATCTGATTCCCCGCCTCTGATTCCCCACCTCTGATTCCCCATATCTGATAAGCCATCTCTGTTTCCCCACCTCTGAATCCCCGCCTCTGATTCCCCATATCTGATTCCCCACCTCTGATTCCCCATCTCTGATTCCCGGACTCAGATTCCCCGCCTCTGATTCCCGGCCTCTGATTCCCGGCCTATGATTCCCCGCTTCTGATTCCCCGCCTCTGATTCCCTGCCTCTGATTCCCCATCACTCATTCCCCACATCTGATTCCCTGCCTCTGATTCTCCGCCTCTGATTCCCCATATCTGATTCCCTGCCTCTGATTCCCCATCTCTGATTCCCGCCCTCCGATTCCCCACCTCTGGTTCCCCATATCTGATACCCCTCCTCTGTTTCTCCGCCTCTGATTCCCCGCCTCTGATTCCCCAACTCTGATTCCCCGCCTCTGATTCCTCAGCTCTGATTCCCCGCCACTGATTCCCCGCGTCTGATTCCCTGCCTCCGATTCCCCGCCACTGATTCCCCACGTCTGATTCCCTGCCTCTGAATCCCCGCCTCTGATTCCCCATCTCTGATTCACCACCTCTGATTCCCTGAGTCTGATTCGCTGCCTGTGATTCCCCGCCTCTGATTCACCATCTCTGATTCACTGCCTCTGATTCCCCTTCTCTGATTCCCCATGTCAGGATCCCCAATTCTGATTCCCGCCTCTGATGCCCCACCTCTGATTCCCCTCCTCTGATTCCCCATATCTGATTCCCCGCCTCTGATTCCCAATTTCTTATTCCCCGCCTCTGATTCCCCAGCTCTGATTCCCCACCTCTGATTCCCCGCGTCTGATTCCGCGCCTCTGAATCCCCGCGTCTCATTCCCCATCTCTGATGCACCACCGCTCATTCCCCGCCTCTGATTCCCTACCTCTGATTCCCGGCCTCTGATTCCCGGCCTCTGATTCCCGGCCTCTGATTCCCCGCCTCTGATTTCCCATCTCTGATTCTCCGCCTCTGATTCCCCAACTCTGATTCCCCGCCTCTGATTCCCCAGCTCTGATTCCCCACCTCTGATTACCCGCGTCTGATTCCCTGACGCTAATTCCCCGCCACTGATTCCCCATCTCTGATTCACCGCCTCTGATTCCCCACCTCTGATTCCCCATATCTGATACCCCGCCTCTGATTCCCCAACTCTGATTCCCCGCCTCTGATTCCCCATCTCTGATTCTCCGCCTCTGATTCCCCAACTCTGATTCCCCGCCTCTGATTCCCCAGCTCTGATTCCCCACCTCTGATTACCCGTGTCTGATTCCCTGACACTAATTCGCCGCCTCTGATTCCCCATCTCTGATTCACCGCCTCTGATTCCCCACCTCTGATTCCCCATACCTGATTCCCCGCCTCAGTTTCCCCGCCTCTGATTTCCCGCCTCAGATTCCCCATATCTGATACCCCGCCTCTGATTCCCCAACTCTGATTCCCCGCCTCTGATTCCCCAGCTATGATTCCCCGCCTCTGATTCCCGCGTCTGATTCCCTGCTTCTGATTCCATGCCTCTGATTCCCCATCTGTGATTAACCACCTCTGATTCTCCGCGTCTGATTCCCCGCCACTGATTCCCCATCTCTTATTCCCCATCTCTGATTCCCAAATTCTGATTCCCCGCCTCTAATTCCCCAGCTCTGATTCCCCACATCTGATTCCCTGCCTCTGATTCCCCACCTCTGATTCCCAATATCTGATTCCCCGCCTCTGATTCACCGCCTCTGTTTTCCCATATCTGATTCCCCACCTCTGATTTCCCAACTCTGATTCCCCACCTCTGATTCCCCAGCTCTGATTCCCCGCCTCTGATTCCCTGTGTGATTCCCTGCCTCTGATTCCCCGCCTCTGATTCCCCATCTCTGATTCACCGCCTGTGATTCCCCACCTATGATTCCCCATATCTGATTAGCCACCTATATTTCCCCGCCTCTGATTCCCCGCCTCTGATTCTCAATATCTGATTCCCCGCCTCTGATTCCCCATCTCTGATTCCCGGACTCTGATTCCCCACCTCTGATTCCCGGCCTCTGATTCCCAGCCTATGATTCCCCGCTTCTGATTCCCCGCCTCTGATTCCCTGCCTCTGATTCCCCATCTCTGATTCCCCACATCTGATTCCCTGCCCCTGATTCCCCGCCTCTGATTCCCCGCCTCTGATTCCCCGCCTCTGTTTCCCCACCTCTGATTCCCCAACTCTGATTCCCCACCTCTGATTCCCCAGCTCTGATTCCCCGCCTCTGATTCCCCGTGACTGTTTCCCTGCCTCTGATTCCCCGCCTCTGATTCCCCATCTCTGATTCACCGCCTCTGATTCCCCACATCTGATTCCCCATATCTGATTAGCCACCTCTGTTTCCCCGCCTCTGATTCCCCGCCTCTGATTCCCCATATCTGATTCCCCGCCTCTGATTCCCCATCTCTGATTCCCGGACTCTGATTCCCCACCTCTGATTCCCGGCCTCTGATTCCCTGCCTATGATTCCCCGCTTCTGATTCCCCGCTTCTGATTCCCTGCTTCTGATTCCCCATCTCTGATTCCCCACATCTGATTCCCTGCCTCTGATTCCCCGCCTCTGATTCCCCGCCTCTGATTCCCTGGCACTGATTCCCCGCCTCTGATTCCCCATATCTGATTCCCTGCCTCTGATGCCCCATCTCTGATTTCCGCCCTCCGATTCCCCACCTCTGGTTCCCCATATCTGATACCCCTCCTCTGTTTCCCCGCCTCTGATTCCCCATATCTGATACCCCGCCTCTTATTCCCCGCCTCTGATTCCCCGCGTCTGATTCCCAGCCTCTGATTCCCCATGTCTTATTCCCCGCCTCTGATTCCCCGCCTCTGATTCGCCATCTCTGATTCATCGCCTCTGATTCCCCACCTCTGATTCCCCATATCTGATTCCCCACCTATGTTTCCCCGCCTCTGATGCCCTGCCTCTGATTCCATGCCTCTGATTCCCAACCTCTGATTCCCCACCTCTGATTCCCCATATCTGATTCCCCGCCTCTGTTTCCCCGCCTCTGATTCCCTGCCTCTGTTTCCTCATATCTGATTCCCCACATCTGATTCCCCAACACTGATTCCCCGCCTCTGATTCCCCAGCTCTGATTCACCACCTCTGATTCCCCGCGTCTGATTCCCCGCCTCTGATTCCCCATATCTGATTCCCCGCCTCTGATTCCCCATCTCTGATTCCCGGACTCAGATTCCCCGCCTCTGATTCCCGGCCTCTGATTCCCGGCCTATGATTCCCCGCTTCTGATTCCCCGCCTCTGATTCCCTGCCTCTGATTCCCCATCACTCATTCCCCACATCTGATTCCCTGCCTCTGATTGTCCGCCTCTGATTCCCCATATCTGATTCCCTGCCTCTGATTCCCCATCTCTGATTCCCGCCCTCCGATTCCCCACCTCTGGTTCCCCATATCTGATACCCCTCCTCTGTTTCTCCGCCTCTGATTCCCCGCCTCTGATTCCCCATATCTGATTCCCCGCCTCTGATTCCCCAACTCTGATTCCCCGCCTCTGATTCCTCAGCTCTGATTCCCCGCCACTGATTCCCTGCGTCTGATTCCCTGCCTCTGATTCCCCGCCACTGATTCCCCGCGTCTGATTCCCTGCCTCTGAATCCCCGCCTCTGATACCCCATCTCTGATTCACCACCTCTGATTCCCTGAGTCTGATTCGCTGCCTGTGATTCCCCGCCTCTGATTCACCATCTCTGATTCACTGCCTCTGATTCCCCTTCTCTGATTCCCCATGTCAGGTTCCCCAATTCTGATTCCCGCCTCTGATGCCCCACCTCTGATTCCCCTCCTCTGATTCCCCATATCTGATTCCCCGCCTCTGATTCCCCATTTCTTATTCCCCACCTCTGATTCCCCAGCTCTGATTCCCCACCTCTGATTCCCCGCGTCTGATTCCGCGCCTCTGAATCCCCGCCTCTCATTCCCCATCTCTGATGCACCACCGCTCATTCCCCGCCTCTGATTCCCTACCTCTGATTCCCGGACTCTGATTCCCGGCCTCTGATTCCCGGCCTCTGATTCCCCGCCTCTGATTTCCCATCTCTGATTCTCCGCCTCTGATTCCCCAACTCTGATTCCCCGCCCCTGATTCCCCAGCTCTGATTCCCCACCTCTGATTACCCGCGTCTGATTCCCTGACGCTAATTCCCCGCCACTGATTCCCCATCTCTGATTCACCGCCTCTGATTCCCCACCTCTGATTCCCCATATCTGATACCCCGCCTCAGTTTCCCCGCCTCTGATTTCCCGTCTCAGATTCCCCATATCTGATACCCCGCCTCTGATTCCCCAACTCTGATTCCCCGCCTCTGATTCCCCATCTCTGATTCTCCGCCTCTGATTCCCCAACTCTGATTCCCTGCCTCTGATTCCCCAGCTCTGATTCACCACCTCTGATTACCCGTGTCTGATTCCCTGACGCTAATTCGCCGCCTCTAATTCCCCATCTCTGATTCACCGCCTCTGATTCCCCACCTCTGATTCCCCATACCTGATTCCCCGCCTCAGTTTCCCCGCCTCTGATTTCCCGCCTCAGATGCCCCATATCTGATACCCCGCCTCTGATTCCCCAACTCTGATCCCCGCCTCTGATTCCCCAGCTATGATTCCCCGCCTCTGATTCCCGCGTCTGATTCCCTGCTTCTGATTCCCTGCCTCTGATTCCCCATCTGTGATTAACCACCTCTGATTCTCCGCGTCTGATTCCCCGCCACTGATTCCCCATCTCTTATTCCCCATCTCTGATTCCCAAATTCTGATTCCCCGCCTCTAATTCCCCAGCTCTGATTCCCCACATCTGATTCACTGCCTCTGATTCCCCACCTCTGATTCCCAATATCTGATTCCCCGCCTCTGTTTCCCCGCCTCTGATTCACCGCCTCTGTTTTCCCATATCTGATTCCCCACCTCTGATTTCCCAACTCTGATTCCCCACCTCTGATTCCCCAGCTCTGATTCCCCGCCTCTGATTCCCTGTGTGATTCCCTGCCTCTGATTCCCCGCCTCTGATTCCCCATCTCTGATTCACCGCCTGTGATTCCCCACCTACGATTCCCCATATCTGATTAGCCACCTATATTTCCCCGCCTCTGATTCCCCGCCTCTGATTCTCAATATCTGATTCCCCGCCTCTGATTCCCCATCTCTGATTCCCGGACTCTGATTCCCTACCTCTGATTCCCGGCCTCTGATTCCCAGCCTATGATTCCCCGCTTCTGATTCCCCGCCTCTGATTCCCTGCCTCTGATTCCCCATCTCTGATTACCCACATCTGATTCCCTGCCCCTGATTCCCCGCCTCTGATTCCCCGCCTCTGATTCCCCGCCTCTGTTTCCTCATATCTGATTCCCCACCTCTGATTCCCCAACTCTGATTCCCCACCTCTGATTCCCCAGCTCTGATTCCCCGCCTCTGATTCCCCGTGACTGTTTCCCTGCCTCTGATTCCCCGCCTCTGATTCCCCATCTCTTATTCACCGCCTCTGATTCCCCACATCTGATTCCCCATATCTGATTAGCCACCTCTGTTTCCCCGCCTCTGATTCCCCGCCTCTGATTCCCCATATCTGATTCCCCGCCTCTGATTCCCCATCTCTGATTCCCGGACTCTGATTCCCCACCTCTGATTCCCGGCCTCTGATTCCCGGCCTATGATTCCCCGCTTCTGATTCCCCGCCTCTGATTCCCTGCTTCTGATTCCCCATCTCTGATTCCCCACATCTGATTCCCTGCCTCCGATTCCCCGCCTCTGATTCCCCGCCTCTGATTCCCTGGCACTGATTCCCCGCCTCTGATTCCCCATATCTGATTCCCTGCCTCTGATGCCCCATCTCTGATTTCCGCCCTCCGATTCCCCACCTCTGGTTCCCCATATCTGATACCCCTCCTCTGTTTCCCCGCCTCTGATTCCCCATATCTGATACCCCGCCTCTTATTCCCCGCCTCTGATTCCCCGCGTCTGATTCCCAGCCTCTGATTTCCCATGTCTTATTCCCCGCCTCTGATTCCCCGCCTCTGATTCGCCATCTCTGATTCATCGCCTCTGATTCCCCACCTCTGATTCCCCATATCTGATTCCCCACCTATGTTTCCCCGCCTCTGATGCCCTGCCTCTGATTCCATGCCTCTGATTCCCAACCTCTGATTCCCCACCTCTGATTCCCCATATCTGATTCCCCGCCTCTGTTTCCCCGCCTCTGATTCCCTGCCTCTGTTTCCTAATATCTGATTCCCCACATCTGATTCCCCAACACTGATTACCCGCCTCTGATTCCCCAGCTCTGATTCACCACCTCTGATTCCCCGCGTCTGATTCCCCGCCTCTGATTCCCCATCTCTGATTCCCTATCTCTGATTCCCCAATTCTGATACCCCGCCTTTGATTCCCTGCCTCTGATTCCCAACCTCTGATTCCCCACCTCTGATTCCCCATATCCTATTCCCCGCCTCTGTTTCCCCACCTCTTATTCCCCGCCTCTGTTTCCCCATATCTGATTCCCGGCCTCTCATTCCCCAGCTCTGATTCCCCGCCTCTGATTCCCCATATCTGATTCCCCGCCGCTGATTCCCCGCCTCTTATTCCCCATCTCTGATTCACCACCTTTGATCCCCCGCCTCTGATTCCCCATGTCTGATTCACCGCCTCTGTTTCCCCACCTCTGATTCCCCGCCTCTGATTCCACATATCTGATTCCCCGCCTCTGATTCCCCAACTCTGATTCCCCGCCTGTGATTCGAAGCTATGATTCCACGCCTCTGATTCCCCACGTCTAATTCCCTGCCTGTGATTCCCTGCCTCTTATTCCCCGCCTCTGATTCCCCGCATCTGATTCCCTGCCTCTGAATCCCCACCTCTATTCCCTGCCTCTGATTCCCAACCTCTGATTCCCCTCCTCTGATTCCCCATATCTGATTCCCCGCCTCCATTTCCCTGCCTCTGATTCCCCGCCTCTGTTACCCCATATCTGATTCCCCGCCTCTGATTCCCCAACTCTGATTCTGCACATCTGATTCCCTGCCTCTTATTCCCCACCTCTAATTCCCGGCATCTGATTCCCGGCCTCTGATTCCCCACCTCTGATTCTCCATATCTGATTCCCCGCCTCTGTTTCCCCGCCTCTGATTCCCCACCTCTGTTTCCCCATATCTGATTCCCCGCATCAGATTCCCCACGTTTGATTCCCTGCCTGTCATTCCCTGCCTCTTATTCCCCGCCTCTGATGCCCCGCATCTGATTCCCTGCCTCTGAATCCCCACCTTGATTCCCTGCCTCTGATTCCCAACCTCTGATTCCCCTCCTCTGATTCCCCATATCTGATTCCCCACCTCCATTTCCCTGCCTCTGATTCCCCGCCTCTGTTACCCAATATCTGATTCCCCGCCTCTGATTCCCCAACTCTGTTTCTGCACATCAGATTCCCTGCCTCTTATTCCCCACCTCTAATTCCCGGCCTCTGATTCCCGGCCTCTGATACACTACCTCTGATTCTCCATATCTGATTCCCCGCCTCTGTTTCCCCGCCTCTGATTCCCCGCCTCTGTTTCCCCATATCTGATTCCCCGCCTCTGATTCCCCAACTCTGATTCCCCGCCTCTGATTCCCCAGGTCTGATTCCCCGCCTCTGATTCCACGTGTTTGATTACCTGCCTCTGATTCCCCGCCTCTGCTTCCCCATCTCTGATTCACCGCCTTTGATTCGCCACCTCTGATTCCCCATATGTGATTCCCCTCCTCTGTTTCCCCGCCTCTGATTCCCCGCCTCTGATTCCCCATATCTCATTCCCCGCCTCTGATTCCCCGCATCTGATTCCCTGCCTCTGAATCCCCACCTCTGATTCCCTGCCTCTGATTCCCAACCTCTGATTCCCCTCCTCTGATTCCCCATATCTGATTCCCCGCCTCCGTTTCCCTGCCTCTGATTAACCGCCTCTGTTTCCCCATATCTGATTCCCCGCCTCTGATTCCCCAACTCTGATTCCCCGCCTGTGATTCCCCAGCTCTGATTCCCCGCCTCTGATTCCCCGCGTCTGATTCCCAGCCTCTGATTCCCCATGTCTGATTTCCTGCCTCTGATTCCCCGCCTCTGATTCGCCATCTCTAATTCATCGCCTCTGATTCCCCACCTCTGATTCCCCATATCTTATTCCCCACCTATGTTTCCCCGCCTCTGATTCCCCGCCTCTGATTCCCCGCCTCTGATTCCCCATCTCTGATTCCCGGACTCTGATTCCCCACCTCTGATTCCCTATCTCTGATTCCACACATCCGATTCCCTGCCTCTGATTCCCCGCCTCTGATGCCCCGCCTCTGATTCCCAATCTCTGATTCCCCTCCTCTGATTCCCCATATCTGATTCCCCGCCTCCGTTTCCCTGCCTCTGATTCCCCGCCTCTGTTTCCCCATATCTGATTCCCCGCCTCTGATTCCCCAACTCTGATTCCCCGCCTCTGATTCCCCAGCTCTGATTCCCCGCCTCTGATTCCCCGCGTCTGATTCCCAGCCTCTGATTCCCCATGTCTTATTCCCCGCCTCTGATTCGCCATCTCTGATTCATCGCCTCTGATTCCCCACCTCTGATTCCCCATATCTGATTCCCACCTATGTTTCCCCGCCTCTGATGCCCCGCCTCTGATTCCATGCCTCTGATTCCCAACCTCTGATTCCCCACCTCTGATTCCCCATATCTGATTCCCCGCCTCTGTTTCCCCTCCTCTGATTCCCTGCCTCTGTTTCCTCATATCTGATTCCCCGCCTCTGATTCCCCAAAACTGATTCCCCTCCTCTGATTCCCCAGCTCTGATTCACCACCTCTGATTCCCCGCGTCTGATTCCCCGCCTCTGATTCCCCATCTCTGATTCCCTATCTCCGATTCCCCAATTCTGATTCCCCGCCTTTGATTCCCTGCCTCTGATTCCCAACCTCTGATTCCCCACCTCTGATTCCCCATATCTGATTCCCCGCCTCTGTTTCCCCGCCTCTTATTCCCCGCCTCTGTTTCCCCATATCTGATTCCCGGCCTCTCATTCCCCAGCTCTGATTCCCCGCCTCTGATTCCCCATATCTGATTCCCCGCCGCTGATTCCCCAACTCTGATTCCCCAGCTCTGATTCCCCGCCTCTGATTCCCCGCGTCTGAATCCCTGCCTCTGATTCCCCGCCTCTGATTCCCCATCTCTGATTCACCACCTCTGATCCCCCGCCTCTGATTCCCCATGTCTGATTCACCGCCTCTGTTTCCCCACCTCTGATTCCCCGCCTCTGATTCCACATATCTGATTCCCCGCCTCTGATTCCCCAACTCTGATTCCCCGCCTGTGATTCGCCAGCTATGATTCCCCGCCTCTGATTCCCCACGTCTAATTCCCTGCCTGTGATTCCCTGCCTCTTATTCCCCGCCTCTGATTCCCCGCATCTGATTCCCTGCCTCTGAATCCCCACCTCTATTCCCTGCCTCTGATTCCCAACCTCTGATTCCCCTCCTCTGATTCCCCATATCTGATTCCCCGCCTCCAATTCCCTGCCTCTGATTCCCCGCCTCTGTTACCCCATATCTGATTCCCCGCCCCTGATTCCCCAACTCTGATTCTGCACATCTGATTCCCTGCCTCTTATTCCCCACCTCTAATTCCCGGCCTCTGATTCCCGGCCTCTGATTCCCCACCTCTGATTCTCCATATCTGATTCCCCGCCTCTGTTTCCCCGCCTCTGATTCCCCACCTCTGTTTCCCCATATCTGATTCCCCGCCTCTGATTCCCCAACTCTGATTCCCCGCCTCTGATTCCCCAGGTCTGATTCCCCGACTCTGATTCCACGTGTTTGATTACCTGCCTCTGATTCCCCGCCTCTGCTTCCCCATCTCTGATTCACCGCTTTTGATTCGCCACCTCTGATTCCCCATATGTGATACCCCGCCTCTGTTTCCCCGCCTCTGATTCCCCGCCTCTGATTCCCCATATCTCATTCCCCGCCTCTGATTCCCCGCATCTGATTCCCTGCCTCTGAATCCCCACCTCTGATTCCCTGCCTCTGATTCCCAACCTCTGATTCCCCTCCTCTGATTCCCCATATCTGATTCCCCGCCTCCGTTTCCCTGCCTCTGATTGCCCGCCTCTGTTTCCCCAAATCTGATTCCCCGCCTCTGATTCCCCAACTCTGATTCCCCGCCTCTGATTCCCCAGCTCTGATTCCCTGCCTCTGATTCCCCGCGTCTGATTCCCAGCCTCTGATTCCCCATGTCTGATTTCCTGCCTCTGATTCCCCGCCTCTGATTCGCCATCTCTGATTCATCCCCTCTGATTCCCCACCTCTGATTCCCCATATCTTATTCCCCACCTATGTTTCCCCGCCTCTGATTCCCCGCCTCTGATTCCCCATCTCTGATTCCCAGACTCTGATTCCCCACCTCTGATTCCCTATCTCTGATTCTGCACATCCGATTCCCTGCCTCTGATTCCCCGACTCTGATTCCCCACCTCTGATTCCCCACCTCTGATTCCCCATATCTGATTCCCCGCCTCTGTTTTCCCGCCTCTGATTCCCTGCCTCTGTTTCCTCATATCTGATTCCCCGCCTCTGATTCCCCAACACTGATTCCCCACCTCTGATTCCCCAGCTCTGATTCACCACCTCTGATTCCCCGCGTCTGATTCCCCGCTTCTGATTCCCGGCCTCTTATTCCCCACCTCTGATTCCCGGCCTCTGATTCCCGGCCTCTGATTCCCGAACTCTCATTCCCGGCCTCTGATTCCCGGCCTCTGATTCCCCGCCTCTGATTCCCCGCCTCTGATTCCCTGCCTCTGATTCCCCATCTCTGATTCCGCACATCTGATTCCCTGCCTCTGATTCCCCGCCTCTGATTCCCTGCCTCTGATTCCCTGCCTCTGATTCCCAACCTCTGATTCCCCACCTCTGATTCACCATATCTGATTCCCCGCCTCTGCTTCCCCGCCTCTGATTCCCCGCCTCTGTTTCCCCATATCTGATTCCCCGCCTCTGATTCCCCAACTCTGATTCCCCACCTATGATCCCCAGCTCTGATTCCCCGCCTCTGATTCCCCGTGTTTGATTCCCTGCCTCTGATTCCCTGCCTCTGATTCCCAACCTCTGATTCCCCACCTCTGATTCCCCATATCTGATTCCCCGCCTCTGTTTCCCCGCCTCTGATTCCCCGCCTCTGTTTCCCCATATCTGATTCCCCGCGTTTGATTGGCCACCTCTGATTCCCCATATGTGATTCCCCGCCTCTGTTTCCCCGCATCTGATTCCCCGCCTCTGATTCCCCATATCTCATTCCCCGCCTCTGATTCCCCATATCTGATTCCCTGACTCTGATTCCCCACCTCTGATTCCCGGCCTCTTTTTCCCGGCATCTGATTCCCGGCATCTGATTCCCGGCCTCTGATTCCCGGCCTCTGATTCCCCGCTTCTGATTCTGAATCCCTGCCTCTGATTCCCCATCTCTGATTCCGCACATCTGATTCCCTGCCTCTGATTCCCCACTTCTGATTCCCGGACTCTGATTCCCCACCTCTGATTCCCGGCCTCTGATTCCCGGCCTATGATTCCCCGCTTCTGATTCCCCGCCTTTGATTCCCTGCCTCTGATTCCCCATCTCTGATTCCCCACATCTGATTCCCTGCCTCTGATTCCCCGCCTCTGATTCCCCGCCTCTGATTCCCTGGCACTGATTCCCCGCCTCTGATTCCCCATATCTGATTCCCTGCCTCTGATGCCCAATCTCTGATTTCCGCCCTCCGATTCCCCACCTCTGTTTCCCCATATCTGATACCCCTCCTCTGTTTCCCCGCCTCTGATTCCCCATATCTGAAACCCCGCCTCTTATTCCCCGCCTCTGATTCCCCGCGTCTGATTCCCCGCCTATGATTCCCCGCCTCTGATTCCCCATCTCTGATTTACAACTTCTGAATCACCACGTCTGATTCACCACCGCTGATTCCCCACCTCTGATTCCCCATCTCTTATTCCCGGCCTCTGATTCCCCACCTCTGAATCCCGGCCTCTGATTCCCTGCCTCTGATTCACGGCCTCTCATTACTGGCCTCAGATTCCCGGCCTCTGAATCCCTGCCTCTGATTCCCCATCTCTGATTCACCGTGTCTGATTCCCTGCCTCTGATTCCCCGCCTCTGATTCCCCATCTCTGATTCACCGCCTCTGATTCCCTACCTCTGATTCCCCATATCTGATTAGCCACCTCTGTTTCCCCGCCTCTGATTCCCCGCCTCTGATTCCCCATATCTGATTCCCCGCCTCTGATTCCCCATCTCTGATTCCCGGACTCTGATTCCCCACCTCTGATTCCCGGCCTCTGATTCCCGGCCTATGATTCCCCGCATCTGATTCCCCGCCTCTGATTCCCTGCCTCTGATTCCCCAACTCTGATTCCCCACATCTGATTCCCTGCCTCTGATTCCCCGCCTCTGATTCCCTGGCACTGATTCCCCGCCTCTGATTCCCCATATCTGATTCCCTGCCTCTGATGCCCCATCTCTGATTTCCGCCCTCCGATTCCCCACCTCTGTTTCCCCATATCTGATACCCCTCCTCTGTTTCCCCGCCTCTGATTCCCCATATCTGATACCCCGCCTCTTATTCCCCGCCTCTGATTCCCCGCGTCTGATTCCCCGCCTATGATTCCCCGCCTCTGATTCCCCATCTCTGATTTACAACTTCTGAATCACCACGTCTGATTCACCACCGCTGATTCCCCACCTCTGATTCCCCATCTCTTACTCCCGGCCTCTGATTCCCCACCTCTGAATACCGGCCTCTGATTCCCTGCCTCTGATTCACGGCCTCTCATTACTGGCCTCAGATTCCCGGCCTCTGAATCCCTGCCTCTGATGCCCCATCTCTGATTCCGCACATCTGATTCCCTGCCTCTGATTCCCCGCTTCTGATTCCCCGCCTCTGATTCCCCATCTCTGATTCCCCTTCTCTGATTCCCAAATTCTGATTCCCCGCCTCTGTTTCCCCAGCTCTGAATCCCCGCCTCTGATTCCCCGTGTCTGATTCCCTGCCCCTGATTCCCCGCCTCTGATTCCCCATCTCTGATTCACCGCCTCTGATTCCCCACCTCTGATTCCCCATATCTGATTAGTCACCTCTGTTTCCCCGCCTCTGATTCCCCGCCTCTGATTCCCCATATCTGATTCCCCGCCTCTGATTCCCCACCTCTGATTCCCCATATCTGATAAGCCATCTCTGTTTCCCCACCTCTGAATCCCCGCCTCTGATTCCCCATATCTGATTCCCGCCTCTGATTCCCCATCTCTGATTCCCGGACTCAGATTCCCCGCCTCTGATTCCCGGCCTCTGATTCCCGGCCTATGATTCCCCGCTTCTGATTCCCCGCCTCTGATTCCCTGCCTCTGATTCCCCATCACTCATTCCCCACATCTGATTCCCTGCCTCTGATTCTCCGCCTCTGATTCCCCATATCTGATTCCCTGCCTCTGATTCCCCATCTCTGATTCCCGCCCTCCGATTCCCCACCTCTGGTTCCCCATATCTGATACCCCTCCTCTGTTTCTCCGCCTCTGATTCCCCGCCTCTGATTCCCCATATCTGATTCCCCGCCTCTGATTCCCCAACTCTGATTCCCCGCCTCTGATTCCTCAGCTCTGATTCCCCGCCACTGATTCCCCGCGTCTGATTCCCTGCCTCCGATTCCCCGCCACTGATTCCCCGCGTCTGATTCCCTGCCTCTGAATCCCCGCCTCTGATTCCCCATCTCTGATTCACCACCTCTGAATCCCTGAGTCTGATTCGCTGCCTGTGATTCCCCGCCTCTGATTCACCATCTCTGATTCACTGCCTCTGATTCCCCTTCTCTGATTCCCCATGTCAGGTTCCCCAATTCTGATTCCCGCCTCTGATGCCCCACCTCTGATTCCCCTCCTCTGATTCCCCATATCTGATTCCCCACCTCTGATTCCCCATTTCTTATTCCCCGCCTCTGATTCCCCAGCTCTGATTCCCCACCTCTGATTCCCCGCGTCTGATTCCGCGCCTCTGAATCCCCGCGTCTCATTCCCCATCTCTGATGCACCACCGCTCATTCCCCGCCTCTGATTCCCTACCTCTGATTCCCGGCCTCTGATTCCCGGCCTCTGATTCCCGGCCTCTGATTCCCCGCCTCTGATTTCCCATCTCTGATTCTCCGCCTCTGATTCCCCAACTCTGATTCCCCGCCTCTGATTCCCCAGCTCTGATTCCCCACCTCTGATTACCCGCGTCTGATTCCCTGACCCTAATTCCCCGCCACTGATTCCCCATCTCTGATTCACCGCCTCTGATTCCCCACCTCTGATTCCCCATATCTGATACCCCGCCTCAGTTTCCCCACCTCTGATTTCCCGTCTCAGATTCCCCATATCTGATACCCCGCCTCTGATTCCCCAACTCTGATTCCCCGCCTCTGATTCCCCATCTCTGATTCTCCGCCTCTGATTCCCCAACTCTGATTCCCCGCCTCTGATTCCCCAGCTCTGATTCCCCACCTCTGATTACCCGTGTCTGATTCCCTGACGCTAATTTGCCGCCTCTGATTCCCCATCTCTGATTCACCGCCTCTGATTCCCCACCTCTGATTCCCCATACCTGATTCCCCGCCTCAGTTTCCCCGCCTCTGATTTCCCGCCTCAGATTCCCCATATCTGATACCCCGCCTCTGATTCCCCAACTCTGATTCCCCGCCTCTGATTCCCCAGCTATGATTCCCCGCCTCTGATTCCCGCGTCTGATTCCCTGCTTCTGATTCCCTGCCTCTGATTCCCCATCTGTGATTAACCACCTCTGATTCTCCGCGTCTGATTCCCCGCCACTGATTCCCCATCTCTTATTCCCCATCTCTGATTCCCAAATTCTGATTCCCCGCCTCTAATTCCCCAGCTCTGATTCCCCACATCTGATTCCCTGCCTCTGATTCCCCACCTCTGATTCCCAATATCTGATTCCCCGCCTCTGTTTCCCCGCCTCTGATTCACCGCCTCTGTTTTCCCATATCTGATTCCCCACCTCTGATTTCCCAACTCTGATTCCCCACCTCTGATTCCCCAGCTCTGATTCCCCGCCTCTGATTCCCTGTGTGATTCCCTGCCTCTGATTCCCCGCCTCTGATTCCCCATCTCTGATTCACCGCCTGTGATTCCCCACCTATGATACCCCATATCTGATTAGCCACCTATATTTCCCCGCCTCTGATTCCCCGCCTCTGATTCTCAATATCTGATTCCCCGCCTCTGATTCCCCATCTCTGATTCCCGGACTCTGATTCCCCACCTCTGATTCCCGGCCTCTGATCCCCAGCCTATGATTCCCCGCTTCTGATTCCCCGCCTCTGATTCCCTGCCTCTGATTCCCCATCTCTGATTCCCCACATCTGATTCCCTGCCCCTGATTCCCCGCCTCTGATTCCCCGCCTCTGATTCCCCGCCTCTGTTTCCTCATATCTGATTCCCCACCTCTGATTCCCCAACTCTGATTCCCCACCTCTGATTCCCCAGCTCTGATTCCCCGCCTCTGATTCCCCGTGACTGTTTCCCTGCCTCTGATTCCCCGCCTCTGATTCCCCATCTCTGATTCACCGCCTCTGATTCCCCACATCTGATTCCACATATCTGATTAGCCACCTCTGTTTCCCCGCCTCTGATTCCCCGCCTCTGATTCCCCATATCTGATTCCCCGCCTCTGATTCCCCATCTCTGATTCCCGGACTCTGATTCCCCACCTCTGATTCCCGGCCTCTGATTCCCGGCCTATGATTCCCCGCTTCTGATTCCCCGCCTCTGATTCCCTGCTTCTGATTCCCCATCTCTGATTCCCCACATTTGATTCCCTGCCTCTGATTCCCCGCCTCTGATTCCCCGCCTCTGATTCCCTGGCACTGATTCCCCGCCTCTGATTCCCCATATCTGATTCCCTGCCTCTGATGCCCCATCTCTGATTTCCGCCCTCCGATTCCCCACCTCTGGTTCCCCATATCTGATACCCCTCCTCTGTTTCCCCGCCTCTGATTCCCCATATCTGATACCCCGCCTCTTATTCCCCGCCTCTGATTCCCCGCGTCTGATTCCCAGCCTCTGATTCCCCATGTCTTATTCCCCGCCTCTGATTCCCCGCCTCTGATTCGCCATCTCTGATTCATCGCCTCTGATTCCCCACCTCTGATTCCCCATATCTGATTCCCCACCTATGTTTCCCCGCCTCTGATGCCCTGCCTCTGATTCCATGCCTCTGATTCCCAACCTCTGATTCCCCACCTCTGATTCCCCATATCTGATTCCCCGCCTCTGTTTCCCCGCCTCTGATTCCCTGCCTCTGTTTCCTCATATCTGATTCCCCACATCTGATTCCCCAACACTGATTCCCCGCCTCTGATTCCCCAGCTCTGATTCACCAACTTGATTCCCCGCGTCTGATTCCCCGCCTCTGATTCCCCATATCTGATTCCCCGCCTCTGATTCCCCATCTCTGATTCCCGGACTCAGATTCCCCGCCTCTGATTCCCGGCCTCTGATTCCCGGCCTATGATTCCCCGCTTCTGATTCCCCGCCTCTGATTCCCTGCCTCTGATTCCCCATCACTCATTCCCCACATCTGATTCCCTGCCTCTGATTGTCCGCCTCTGTTTCCCCGCCTCTGATTCGCTGCCTCTGTTTCCTCATATCTGATTCCCCACATCTGATTCCCCAACACTGATTCCCCGCCTCTGATTCCCCAGCTCTGATTCACCACCTCTGATTCCCCGCGTCTGATTCCCCGCCTCTGATTCCCCATCTCTGATTCCCTATCTCTGATTCCCCAATTCTGATACCCCGCCTTTGATTCCCTGCCTCTGATTCCCAACCTCTGATTCCCCACCTCTGATTCCCCATATCTGATTCCCCGCCTCTGTTTCCCCACCTCTTATTCCCCGCCTCTGTTTCCCCATATCTGATTCCCGGCCTCTCATTCCCCAGCTCTGATTCCCCGCCTCTGATTCCCCATATCTGATTCCCCGCCGCTGATTCCCCGCCTCTGATTCCCCATCTCTGATTCACCACCTTTGATCCCCCGCCTCTGATTCCCCATGTCTGATTCACCGCCTCTGTTTCCCCAGCTCTGATTCCCCGCCTCTGATTCCCTGTGTCTGATTCCCTGCCTCTGATTCCCCGCCTCTGATTCCCCATCTCTGATTCACCGCCTCTGATTCCCCACCTCTGATTCCCCATATCTGATTAGCCACCTCTGTTTCCCCGCCTCTGACTCCCCGCCTCTGATTCCCCATATCTGATTCCCCGCCTCTGATTCCCCACCTCTGATTCCCCATATCTGATAAGCCATCTCTGTTTCCCCGCCTCTGATTCCCCGCCTCTGATTCCCCATATCTGATTCCCCGCCTCTGATTCCCCATCTCTGATTCCCGGACACAGATTCCCCGCCTCTGATTCCCGGCCTCAAATTCCCGGCCTATGATTCCCCGCTTCTGATTCCCCGCCTCTGATTCCCTGCCTCTAATTCCACATCACTCATTCCCCACATGTGATTCCCTGCCTCTTATTCTCCGCCTCTGATTCCCCATATCTGATTCCCTGCATCTGATTCCCCATCTCTGATCCCGCCCTCCGATTCCCCACCTCTGGTTCCCCATATCTGATACCCCTCCTCTGTTTCTCCGCCTCTGATTCCCCGCCTCTGATTCCCCATATCTGATTCCCCGCCTCTGATTCCCCAACACTTATTCCCCGCCTCTGATTCCTCAGCTCTGATTCCCCGCCACTGATTCCCCGCGTCTGATTCCCTGCCTCTGATTCCCCGCCACTGATTCCCCGCGTCTGATTCCCTGCCTCTGATTCCCCGCCTCTGATTCCCCATCTCTGATTCACCACCACTGATTCCCTGCGTCTGATTCCCTGCCTGTGATTCCCCGCCTCTGATTCACCATCTCTGATTCACTGCCTCTGATTCCCCTTCTCTGATTCCCCATGTCAGGTTCCCCAATTCTGATTCCCGCCTCTGATGCCCCACCTCTGATTCCCCTCCTCTGATTCCCCATATCTGATTCCCCGCCTCTGATTCCCCATTTCTTATTCCCCGCCTCTGATTCCCCAGCTCTGATTCCCCACCTCCGATTCCCCGCGTCTGATTCCGCGCCTCTGAATCCCCGCCTCTCATTCCCCATCTCTGATGCACCACCGCTCATTCCCCGCCTCTGATTCCCTACCTCTGATTCCCGGCCTCTGATTCCCGGCCTCTAATTCCCCGCCTCTGATTCCCCATCGCTGATTCTCCGCCTCTGATTCCCCAACTCTGATTCCCCGCCTCTGATTCCCCAGCTCTGATTCCCCACCTCTGATTACCCGCGTCTGATTCCCTGACGCTAATTCCCCACCTCTGATTCCCCATCTCTGATTCACCACCTCTGATTCCCCACCTCTGATTCCCCATATCTGATTCCCCGCCTCAGTTTCCCCGCCTCTGATTTCCCGCCTCAGATTCCCCATATCTGATACCCCGCCTCTGATTCCCCAACTCGGATTCCCCGCCTCTGATTCCCCATCTCTGATTCTCCGCCTCTGATTCCCCTCCTCTGATTGCCCATATCTGATTCCCCGCCTCTGATTCCCCATATCTTATTCCCCGCCTCTGATTCCCAAACTCAGATTCCCCGCCTCTGAATCCCCAGCTCTGATTCCCCACATCTGATTCCCTGCCTCTGATTCCCCACCTCTGATTCCCAATATCTGATTCCCTGCCTCTGTTTCCCCACCTCTGATTCCCCGCCTCTGTTTCCCCATATCTGATTCCCCACCTCTGATTCCCCAACTCTGATTCCCCGCCTCTGATTCCCCAGCTCTGATTCCCCGCCTCTGATTGCCCGTCTGATTCCCTGCCTCTTATTCCCCGCCCCTGATTCTCCATCTCTGATTCACCGCCTCTGATTCACCACCTCTTATTCCCCATATCTGATAAGCCATCTCTGTTTCCCCGCCTCTGATTCCCCGCCTCTGATTCCCCATATCTGATTCCCCGCCTCTGATTCCCCATCTCTGATTCCCGGACTCAGATTCCCCACCTCGGATTCCAAGCCTCTGATTCCCGGAATATGATTCCCCGCTTCTGCTTTCCCGCCTCTGATTCCCTGCCTCTGATTCCCCATCTCTGATTCCCCACATCTGATTCCCTGCCTCTGATTCACCGCCTCTGATTCCCCATATCTGATTCCCTGCCTCTGATTCCCCATCTCTGATTTCCACCCTCCGATTCCCCACCTCTGGTTCCCCATATCTGATACCCCTCCTCTGTTTCCCCGCCTCTGATTCCCCGCCTCTGATTCCCCATATCTGATTCCCCGCCTCTGATTCCCCAACTCTGATTCCCCGCCTCTGATTCCTCAGCTCTGATTCCCCGCCTCTGATTCCCCGCGTCTGATTCCCTGCCTCTGATTCCCCACCTCTGATTCCTCATCTCTGATTCAACACCACTGATTCCATGCGTCTGATTCCCTGCCTGTGATTCCCCGCCTCTGATTCACCATCTCTGATTCACTGCCTCTGATACCCCTTCTCTGATTCCCCATGTCTGATTCCCCAATTCTGATTCCCGCCTCTGATGCCCCACCTCTGATTCCCCTCCTCTGATTCCCCATATCTGATTCCCCGCCTCTGATTCCCCATATCTTATTCACCGCCTCTGATACTCAAACTCAGATTCCCCGCCTCTGATTCCCCAGCTCTGATTCCCCGCCTCTGATTCCCCGAGTCTGATTCCCCGCCTCTGAATCCCCGCCTCTGATTCCCCATCTCTGATTCACCACTGCTTATTCCCTGCCTCTGATTCCCCACAACTGATTCCCTGCCTCTGATTCCCGGCCTCTGATTCCCCGCCTCTGATTCACCATCTCTGATTCCCCGCCTCTGATTCCCCGACTCTGATTCCCCGCCTCTGATTCCCCAGCTCTGATTCCCCACATCTGATTAGCCACCTCTGTTTCCCCACCTCTGATTCCCCGCCTCTGATTCCCCATCTCTGATTCCCAAATTCTGATTCCCCGCCTCTGATTCCCCAGCTCTGATTCCCCACATCTGATTCCCTGCCTCTGATTCCCCACCTCTGATTCCCAATATCTGATTCCCCGCCTCTGTTTTCCCACCTCTGATTCCCCGCCTCTGTTTCCCCATATCTGATTCCCCACCTCTGATTCCCCAACTCTGATTCCCCGCCTCTGATTCCCCAGCTCTGATTCCCCGCCTCTGATTCCTTGTGTCTGATTCCCTGCCTCTGATTCCCCGCCCCTGATTCCCCATCTCTGATTCACCGCCTCTGATTCCCCACCTCTGATTCCCCATATCTGATTAGCCACCTCTGTTTCCCCGCCTCTGACTCCCCCCCTCTGATTCCCGATATCTGATTCCCCGCCTCTGATTCCCAACCTCTGATTCCCCATATCTGATAAGCCATCTCTGTTTCCCCGCCTCTGATTCCCCGCCTCTGATTCCCCATATCTGATTCCCCGCCTCTGATTCCCCATCTCTGATTCCCGGACTCAGATTCCCTGCCTCTGATTCCCGGCCTCTAATTCCCGGCCTATGATTCCCCGCTTCTGATTCCCCGCCTCTGATTCCCTGCCTCTGATTCCCCAACACTCATTCCCCACATCTGATTCCCTGCCTCTGATTCTCCGCCTCTGATTCCCCATATCTGATTCCCTGCCTCTGATTCCCCATCTCTGATTCCCGCCCTCCGATTCCCCACCTCTGGTTCCCCATATCTGATACCCCTCCTCTGTTTCTCCACCTCTGATTCCCCTCCTCTGATTCCCCATATCTGATTCCCTGCCTCTGATTCCCCAGCTCTGATTCCCCGCCTCTGATTCCTCAGCTCTGATTCCCCGCCACTGATTCCCCGCGTCTGATTCCCTGCCTCTGATTCCCCGCCACTGATTCCCCGCGTCTGATTCCCTGCCTCTGATTCCCCGCCTCTGATTCCCCATCTCTGATTCACCACCCGTGATACCCTGCGTCTGATTCCCTGCCTGTGATTCCCCGCCTCTGATTCACCATCTCTGATTCACTGCCTCTGATTCCCCTTCTCTGATTCCCCATGTCAGGTTCCCCAATTCTGATTCCCGCCTCTGATGCCCCACCTCTGATTCCCCTCCTCTGATTCCCCATATCTGATTCCCCGCCTCTGATTCCCCATTTTTGATTCCCCGCCTCTGATTCCCCAGCTATGATTCCCCGCCTCTGATTCCCGCGTCTGATTCCCTGCTTCTGATTCCCTGCCTCTGATTCCCCATCTGTGATTAACCACCTCTGATTCTCCGCGTCTGATTCACCGCCACTGTTTCCCCATCTCTGATTCCCCATCTCTGATTCCCAAATTCTGATTCCCCGCCTCTAATTCCCCAGCTCAAATTCCCCACATCTGATTCCCTGCCTCTGATTCCCCACCTCTGATTCCCCATATCTGATTAGCCACCTCTGTTTCCCCGCCTCTGATTCCCCGCCTCTGATTCCCCATATCTGATTCCCCGCCTCTGATTCCCCATCTCTGATTCCCGGACTCTGATTCCCCACCTCTGATTCCCGGCCTCTGATTCCCGGCCTATGATTCCCCGCTTCTGATTCCCCGCCTCTGATTCCCTGCCTCTGATTCCCCATCTCTGATTCCCCACATCTGATTCCCTGCCTCTGATTCCCCGCCTCTGATTCCCCGCCTCTGATTCCCTGGCACTGATTCCCCGCCTCTGATTCCCCATATCTGATTCCCTGCCTCTGATGCCCCATCTCTGATTTCCGCCCTCCGATTCCCCACCTCTGTTTCCCCATATCTGATACCCCTCCTCTGTTTCCCCGCCTCTGATTCCCCATATCTGATACCCCGCCTCTTATTCCCCGCCTCTGATTCCCCGCGTCTGATTCCCCGCCTATGATTCCCCGCCTCTGATTCCCCATCTCTGATTTACAACTTCTGAATCACCACGTCTGATTCACCACCGCTGATTCCCCACCTCTGATTCCCCATCTCTTATTCCCGGCCTCTGATTCCCCACCTCTGAATCCCGGCCTCTGATTCCCTGCCTCTGATTCACGGCCTCTCATTACTGGCCTCAGATTCCCGGCCTCTGAATCCCTGCCTCTGATTCCCCATCTCTGATTCCCCGTGTCTGATTCCCTGCCTCTGATTCCCCGCCTCTGATTCCCCATCTCTGATTCACCGCCTCTGATTCCCCACCTCTGATTCCCCATATCTGATTAGCCACCTCTGTTTCCCCGCCTCTGATTCCCCGCCTCTGATTCCCCATATCTGATTCCCCGCCTCTGATTCCCCATCTCTGATTCCCGGACTCTGATTCCCCACCTCTGATTCCCGGCCTCTGATTCCCGGCCTATGATTCCCCGCTTCTGATTCCCCGCCTCTGATTCCCTGCCTCTGATTCCCCAACTCTGATTCCCCACATCTGATTCCCTGCCTCTGATTCCCCGCCTCTGATTCCCCGCCTCTGATTCCCTGGCACTGATTCCCCGCCTCTGATTCCCCATATCTGATTCCCTGCCTCTGATGCCCCATCTCTGATTTCCGCCCTCCGATTCCCCACCTCTGTTTCCCCATATCTGATACCCCTCCTCTGTTTCCCCGCCTCTGATTCCCCATATCTGATACCCCGCCTCTTATTCCCCGCCTCTGATTCCCCGCGTCTGATTCCCCGCCTATGATTCCCCGCCTCTGATTCCCCATCTCTGATTTACAACTTCTGAATCACCACGTCTGATTCACTACCGCTGATTCCCCACCTCTGATTCCCCATCTCTTACTCCCGGCCTCTGATTCCCCACCTCTGAATACCGGCCTCTGATTCCCTGCCTCTGATTCACGGCCTCTCATTACTGGCCTCAGATTCCCGGCCTCTGAATCCCTGCCTCTGATTCCCCATCTCTGATTCCGCACATCTGATTCCCTGCCTCTGATTCCCCACTTCTGATTCCCCGCCTCTGATTCCCCATCTCTGATTCCCCATCTCTGATTCCCAAATTCTGATTCCCCGCCTCTGATTCCCCAGCTCTGAATCCCCGCCTCTGATTCCCCGTGTCTGATTCCCTGCCTCTGATTCCCCGCCTCTGATTCCCCATCTCTGATTCACCGCCTCTGATTCCCCACCTCTGATTCCCCATATCTGATTAGTCACCTCTGTTTCCCCGCCTCTGATTCCCCGCCTCTGATTCCCCATATCTGATTCCCCGCCTCTGATTCCCCACCTCTGATTCCCCATATCTGATAAGCCATCTCTGTTTCCCCACCTCTGAATCCCCGCCTCTGATTCCCCATATCTGATTCCCCGCCTCTGATTCCCCATCTCTGATTCCCGGACTCAGATTCCCCGCCTCTGATTCCCGGCCTCTGATTCCCGGCCTATGATTCCCCGCTTCTGATTCCCCGCCTCTGATTCCCTGCATCTGATTCCCCATCACTCATTCCCCACATCTGATTCCCTGCCTCTGATTCTCCGCCTCTGATTCCCCATATCTGATTCCCTGCCTCTGATTCCCCATCTCTGATTCCCGCCCTCCGATTCCCCACCTCTGTTTCCCCATATCTGATACCCCTCCTCTGTTTCTCCGCCTCTGATTCCCCGCCTCTGATTCCCCATATCTGATTCCCCGCCTCTGATTCCCCAACTCTGATTCCCCGCCTCTAATTCCTCAGCTCTGATTCCCCGCCACTGATTCCCCGCGTCTGATTCCCTGCCTCTGATTCCCCGCCACTGATTCCCCGCGTCTGATTCCCTGCCTCTGAATCCCCGCCTCTGATTCCCCATCTCTGATTCACCACCTCTGATTCCCTGAGTCTGATTCGCTGCCTGTGATTCCCCGCCTCTGATTCACCATCTCTGATTCACTGCCTCTGATTCCCCTTCTCTGATTCCCCATGTCAGGTTCCCCAATTCTGATTCCCGCCTCTGATGCCCCACCTCTGATTTTCCTCCTCTGATTCCCCATATCTGATTCCCCGCCTCTGATTCCCCATTTCTTATTCCCCGCCTCTGATTCCCCAGCTCTGATTCCCCACCTCTGATTCCCCGCGTCTGATTCCGCGCCTCTGAATCCCCGCCTCTCATTCCCCATCTCTGATGCACCACCGCTCATTCCCCGCCTCTGATTCCCTACCTCTGATTCCCGGCCTCTGATTCCCGGCCTCTGATTCCCGGCCTCTGATTCCCCGCCTCTGATTTCCCATCTCTGATTCTCCGCCTCTGATTCCCCAACTCTGATTCCCCGCCCCTGATTCCCCAGCTCTGATTCCCCACCTCTGATTACCCGCGTCTGATTCCCTGACGCTAATTCCCCGCCACTGATTCCCCATCTCTGATTCACCGCCTCTGATTCCCCACCTCTGATTCCCCATATCTGATACCCCGCCTCAGTTTCCCCGCCTCTGATTTCCCGTCTCAGATTCCCCATATCTGATACCCCGCCTCTGATTCCCCAACTCTGATTCCCCGCCTCTGATTCCCCATCTCTGATTCTCCGCCTCTGATTCCCCAACTCTGATTCCCTGCCTCTGATTCCCCAGCTCTGATTCCCCACCTCTGATTACCCGTGTCTGATTCCCTGACGCTAATTCGCCGCCTCTGATTCCCCATCTCTGATTCACCGCCTCTGATTCCCCACCTCTGATTCCCCATACCTGATTCCCCGCCTCAGTTTCCCCGCCTCTGATTTCCCGCCTCAGATTCCCCATATCTGATACCCCGCCTCTGATTCTCCAACTCTGATTCCCCGCCTCTGATTCCCCAGCTATGATTCCCCGCCTCTGATTCCCGCGTCTGATTCCCTGCTTCTGATTCCCTGCCTCTGATTCCCCATCTGTGATTAACCACCTCTGATTCTCCGCGTCTGATTCCCCGCCACTGATTCCCCATCTCTTATTCCCCATCTCTGATTCCCAAATTCTGATTCCCCGCCTCTAATTCCCCAGCTCTGATTCCCCACATCTGATTCACTGCCTCTGATTCCCCACCTCTGATTCCCAATATCTGATTCCCCGCCTCTGTTTCCCCGCCTCTGATTCACCGCCTCTGTTTTCCCATATCTGATTCCCCACCTCTGATTTCCCAACTCTGATTCCCCACCTCTGATTCCCCAGCTCTGATTCCCCGCCTCTGATTCCCTGTGTGATTCCCTGCCTCTGATTCCCCGCCTCTGATTCCCCATCTCTGATTCACCGCCTGTGATTCCCCACCTATGATTCCCCATATCTGATTAGCCACCTATATTTCCCCGCCTCTGATTCCCCGCCTCTGATTCTCAATATCTGATTCCCCGCCTCTGATTCCCCATCTCTGATTCCCGGACTCTGATTCCCCACCTCTGATTCCCGGCCTCTGATTCCCAGCCTATGATTCCCCGCTTCTGATTCCCCGCCTCTGATTCCCTGCCTCTGATTCCCCATCTCTGATTCCCCACATCTGATTCCCTGCCCCTGATTCCCCGCCTCTGATTCCCCGCCTCTGATTCCCCGCCTCTGTTTCCTCATATCTGATTCCCCACCTCTGATTCCCCAACTCTGATTCCCCACCTCTGATTCCCCAGCTCTGATTCCCCGCCTCTGATTCCCCGTGACTGTTTCCCTGCCTCTGATTCCCCGCCTCTGATTCCCCATCTCTGATTCACCGCCTCTGATTCCCCACATCTGATTCCCCATATCTGATTAGCCACCTCTGTTTCCCCGCCTCTGATTCCCCGCCTCTGATTCCCCATATCTGATTCCCCGCCTCTGATTCCCCATCTCTGATTCACCGCCTCTGATTCCCCACATCTGATTCCCCATATCTGATTAGCCACCTCTGTTTCCCCGCCTCTGATTCCCCGCCTCTGATTCCCCATCTCTAATTCCCGGACTCTGATTCCCCACCTCTGATTCCCCGCCTCTGATTCCCTGCTTCTGATTCCCCATCTCTGATTCCCCACATCTGATTCCCTGCCTCTGATTCCCCGCCTCTGATTCCCCGCCTCTGATTCCCCGCCTCTGATTCCCTGGCACTGATTCCCCGCCTCTGATTCCCCATATCTGATTCCCTGCCTCTGATGCCCCATCTCTGATTTCCGCCCTCCGATTCCCCACCTCTGGTTCCCCATATCTGATACCCCTCCTCTGTTTCCCCGCCTCTGATTCCCCATATCTGATACCCCGCCTCTTATTCCCCGCCTCTGATTCCCCGCATCTGATTCCCAGCCTCTGATTTCCCATGTCTTATTCCCCGCCTCTGATTCCCCGCCTCTGATTCGCCATCTCTGATTCATCGCCTCTGATTCCCCACCTCTGATTCCCCATATCTGATTCCCCACCTATGTTTCCCCGCCTCTGATGCCCTGCCTCTGATTCCATGCCTCTGATTCCCAACCTCTGATTCCCCACCTCTGATTCCCCATATCTGATTCCCCGCCTCTGTTTCCCCGCCTCTGATTCCCTGCCTCTGTTTCCTCATATCTGATTCCCCACATCTGATTCCCCAACACTGATTACCCGCCTCTGATTCCCCAGCTCTGATTCACCACCTCTGATTCCCCGCGTCTGATTCCCCGCCTCTGATTCCCCATCTCTGATTCCCTATCTCTGATTCCCCAATTCTGATACCCCGCCTTTGATTCCCTGCCTCTGATTCCCAACCTCTGATTCCCCACCTCTGATTCCCCATATCTGATTCCCCGCCTCTGTTTCCCCACCTCTTATTCCCCGCCTCTGTTTCCCCATATCTGATTCCCGGCCTCTCATTCCCCAGCTCTGATTCCCCGCCTCTGATTCCCCATATCTGATTCCCCGCCGCTGATTCCCCGCCTCTGATTCCCCATCTCTGATTCACCAGCTTTGATCCCCCGCCTCTGATTCCCCATGTCTGATTCACCGCCTCTGTTTCCCCACCTCTGATTCCCCGCCTCTGATTCCACATATCTGATTCCCCGCCTCTGATTCCCCAACTCTGACTCCCCGCCTGTGATTCGCCAGCTATGATTCCACGCCTCTGATTCCCCACGTCTAATTCCCTGCCTGTGATTCCCTGCCTATTATTCCCCGCCTCTGATTCCCCGCATCTGATTCCCTGCCTCTGAATCCCCACCTCTATTCCCTGCCTCTGATTCCCAACCTCTGATACCCTACCTCTGATTCTCCATATCTGATTCCCCGCATCTGATTCCCCACGTCTGATTCCCTGCCTGTCATTCCCTGCCTCTTATTCCCCGCCTCTGATGCCCCGCATCTGATTCCCTGCCTCTGAATCCCCACCTTGATTCACTGCCTCTGATTCCCAACCTCTGATTCCCCTCCTCTCATTCCCCATATCTGATTCCCCACCTCCATTTCCCTGCCTCTGATTCCCCGCCTCTGTTACCCAATATCTGATTCCCCACCTCTGATTCCCCAACTCTGTTTCTGCACATCTGATTCCCTGCCTCTTATTCCCCACCTCTAATTCCCGGCCTCTGATTCCCGGCCTCTGATACCCTACCTCTGATTCTCCATATCTGATTCCCCGCCTCTGTTTCCCCGCCTCTGATTCCCCGCCTCTGTTTCCCCATATCTGATTCCCCGCCTCTGATTCCCCAACTCTGATTCCCCGCCTCTGATTCCCCAGGTCAGATTCCCCGCCTCTGATTCCACGTGTTTGATTACCTGCCTCTGATTCCCCGCCTCTGCTTCCCCATCTCTGTTTCACCGCCTTTGATTCGCCACCTCTGATTCCCCATATGTGATTCTTCTCCTCTGTTTCCCCGCCTCTGATTCCCCGCCTCTGATTCCCCATATCTCATTCCCCGCCTCTGATTCCCCGCATCTGATTCCCTGCCTCTGAATCCCCACCTCTGATTCCCTGCCTCTGATTCCCAACCTCTGATTCCCCTCCTCTGATTCCCCATATCTGATTCCCCGCCTCCGTTTCCCTGCCTCTGATTAACCGCCTCTGTTTCCCCATATCTGATTCCCCGCCTCTGATTCCCCAACTCTGATTCCCCGCCTCTGATTCCCCAGCTCTGATTCCCCGCCTCTGATTCCCCGCGTCTGATTCCCAGCCTCTGATTCCCCATGTCTGATTTCCTGCCTCTGATTCCCCGCCTCTGATTCGCCATCTCTGATTCATCGCCTCTGATTCCCCACCTCTGATTCCCCATATCTTATTCCCCACCTATGTTTCCCCGCCTCTGATTCCCCGCCTCTGATTCCCCGCCTCTGATTCCCCATCTCTGATTCCCGGACTCTGATTCCCCACCTCTGATTCCCTATCTCAGATTCCACACATCCGATTCCCTGCCTCTGATTCCCCGCCTCTGATGCCCCGCCTCTGATTCCCAATCTCTGATTCCCCTCCTCTGATTCCCCATATCTGATTCCCCGCCTCCGTTTCCCTGCCTCTGATTCCCCGCCTCTGTTTCCCCATATCTGATTCCCCGCCTCTGATTCCCCAACTCTGATTCCCCGCCTCTGATTCCCCAGCTCTGATTCCCCGCCTCTGATTCCCTGCGTCTGATTCCCAGCCTCTGATTCCCCATGTCTTATTCCCCGCCTCTGATTCGCCATCTCTGATTCATCGCCTCTGATTCCCCACCTCTGATTCCCCATATCTGATTCCCACCTATGTTTCCCCGCCTCTGATGCCCCGCCTCTGATTCCATGCCTCTGATTCCCAACCTCTGATTCCCCACCTCTGATTCCCCATATCTGATTCCCCGCCTCTGTTTCCCCTCCTCTGATTCCCTGCCTCTGTTTCCTCATATCTGATTCCCCGCCTCTGATTCCCCAAAACTGATTCCCCTCCTCTGATTCCCCAGCTCTGATTCACCACCTCTGATTCCCCGCGTCTGATTCCCCGCCTCTGATTCCCCATCTCTGATTCCCTATCTCCGATTCCCCAATTCTGATTCCCCGCCTTTGATTCCCTGCCTCTGATTCCCAACCTCTGATTCCCCACCACTGATTCACCGCCTCTGATTCCCCACCTCTGATTCCCCATATCTGATTAGTCACCTCTGTTTCCCCGCCTCTGATTCCCCGCCTCTGATTCCCCATATCTGATTCCCCGCCTCTGATTCCCCACCTCTGATTCCCCATATCTGATAAGCCATCTCTGTTTCCCCACCTCTGAATCCCCGCCTCTGATTCCCCATATCTGATTCCCCGCCTCTGATTCCCCATCTCTGATTCCCGGACTCAGATTCCCCGCCTCTGATTCCCGGCCTCTGATTCCCGGCCTATGATTCCCCGCTTCTGATTCCCCGCCTCTGATTCCCTGCCTCTGATTCCCCATCACTCATTCCCCACATCTGATTCCCTGCCTCTGATTCTCCGCCTCTGATTCCCCATATCTGATTCCCTGCCTCTGATTCCCCATCTCTGATTCCCGCCCTCCGATTCCCCACCTCTGGTTCCCCATATCTGATACCCCTCCTCTGTTTCTCCGCCTCTGATTCCCCGCCTCTGATTCCCCATATCTGATTCCCCGCCTCTGATTCCCCAACTCTGATTCCCCGCCTCTGATTCCTCAGCTCTGATTCCCCGCCACTGATTCCCCGCGTCTGATTCCCTGCCTCTGATTCCCCGCCACTGATTCCCCGCGTCTGATTCCCTGCCTCTGAATCCCCACCTCTGATTCCCCATCTCTGATTCACCACCTCTGATTCCCTGAGTCTGATTCGCTGCCTGTGATTCCCCGCCTCTGATTCACCATCTCTGATTCACTGCCTCTGATTCCCCTTCTCTGATTCCCCATGTCAGGTTCCCCAATTCTGATTCCCGCCTCTGATGCCCCACCTCTGATTCCCCTCCTCTGATTCCCCATATCTGATTCCCCGCCTCTGATTCCCCATTTCTTATTCCCCGCCTCTGATTCCCCAGCTCTGATTCCCCAGCTCTGATTCCCCGCGTCTGATTCCGCGCCTCTGAATCCCCGCCTCTCATTCCCCATCTCTGATGCACCACCGCTCATTCCCCGCCTCTGATTCCCTACCTCTGATTCCCGGCCTCTGATTCCCGGCCTCTGATTCCCGGCCTCTGATTCCCCGCCTCTGATTTCCCATCTCTGATTCTCCACCTCTGATTCCCCAACTCTGATTCCCCGCCCCTGATTCCCCAGCTCTGATTCCCCACCTCTGATTACCCGCGTCTGATTCCCTGACGCTAATTCCCCGCCACTGATTCCCCATCTCTGATTCACCGCCTCTGATTCCCCACCTCTGATTCCCCATATCTGATACCCCGCCTCAGTTTCCCCGCCTCTGATTTCCCGTCTCAGATTCCCCATATCTGATACCCCGCCTCTGATTCCCCAACTCTGATTCCCCGCCTCTGATTCCCCATCTCTGATTCTCCGCCTCTGATTCCCCAACTCTGATTCCCTGCCTCTGATTCCCCAGCTCTGATTCCCCACCTCTGATTACCCGTGTCTGATTCCCTGACGCTAATTCGCCGCCTCTGATTCCCCATCTCTGATTCACCGCCTCTGATTCCCCACCTCTGATTCCCAGCCTCTGATTTCCCATGTCTTATTCCCCGCCTCTGATTCCCCGCCTCTGATTCCCCGCATCTGATTCATCGCCTCTGATTTCCCATGTCTTATTCCCCGCCTCTGATTCCCCGCCTCTGATTCGCCATCTCTGATTCATCGCCTCTGATTCCCCACCTCTGATTCCCCATATCTGATTCCCCACCTATGTTTCCCCGCCTCTGATGCCCTGCCTCTGATTCCATGCCTTTGATTCCCAACCTCTGATTCCCCAACTCTGATTCCCCATATCTGATTCCCCGCCTCTGTTTCCCCGCCTCTGATTCCCTGCCTCTGTTTCCTCATATCTGATTCCCCACATCTGATTCCCCAACACTGATTCCCCGCCTCTGATTCCCCAGCTATGATTCCCCGCCTCTGATTCCCGCGTCTGATTCCCTGCTTCTGATTCCCTGCCTCTGATTCCCCATCTGTGATTAACCACCTCTGATTCTCCGCGTCTGATTCCCCGCCACTGATTCCCCATCTCTTATTCCCCATCTCTGATTCCCAAATTCTGATTCCCCGCCTCTAATTCCCCAGCTCTGATTCCCCACATCTGATTCACTGCCTCTGATTCCCCACCTCTGATTCCCAATATCTGATTCCCCGCCTCTGTTTCCCCGCCTCTGATTCACCGCCTCTGTTTTCCCATATCTGATTCCCCACCTCTGATTTCCCAACTCTGATTCCCCACCTCTGATTCCCAAGCTCTGATTCCCCGCCTCTGATTCCCTGTGTGATTCCCTGCCTCTGATTCCCCGCCTCTGATTCCCCATCTCTGATTCACCGCCTGTGATTCCCCACCTATGATTCCCCATATCTGATTAGCCACCTATATTTCCCCGCCTCTGATTCCCCGCCTCTGATTCTCAATATCTGATTCCCCGCCTCTGATTCCCCATCTCTGATTCCCGGACTCTGATTCCCCACCTCTGATTCCCGGCCTCTGATTCCCAGCCTATGATTCCCCGCTTCTGATTCCCCGCCTCTGATTCCCTGCCTCTGATTCCCCATCTCTGATTCCCCACATCTGATTCCCTGCCCCTGATTCCCCGCCTCTGATTCCCCGCCTCTGATTCCCCGCCTCTGTTTCCTCATATCTGATTCCCCACCTCTGATTCCCCAACTCTGATTCCCCACCTCTGATTCCCCAGCTCTGATTCCCCGCCTCTGATTCCCCGTGACTGTTTCCCTGCCTCTGATTCCCCGCCTCTGATTCCCCATCTCTGATTCACCGCCTCTGATTCCCCACATCTGATTCCCCATATCTGATTAGCCACCTCTGTTTCCCCGCCTCTGATTCCCCGCCTCTGATTCCCCATATCTGATTCCCCGCCTCTGATTCCCCATCTCTGATTCACCGCCTCTGATTCCCCACATCTGATTCCCCATATCTGATTAGCCACCTCTGTTTCCCCGCCTCTGATTCCCCGCCTCTGATTCCCCATCTCTGATTCCCGGACTCTGATTCCCCACCTCTGATTCCCCGCCTCTGATTCCCTGCTTCTGATTCCCCATCTCTGATTCCCCACATCTGATTCCCTGCCTCTGATTCCCCGCCTCTGATTCCCCGCCTCTGATTCCCTGGCACTGATTCCCCGCCTCTGATTCCCCATATCTGATTCCCTGCCTCTGATGCCCCATCTCTGATTTCCGCCCTCCGATTCCCCACCTCTGGTTCCCCATATCTGATACCCCTCCTCTGTTTCCCCGCCTCTGATTCCCCATATCTGATACCCCGCCTCTTATTCCCCGCCTCTGATTCCCCGCATCTGATTCCCAGCCTCTGATTTCCCATGTCTTATTCCCCGCCTCTGATTCCCCGCCTCTGATTCGCCATCTCTGATTCATCGCCTCTGATTCCCCACCTCTGATTCCCCATATCTGATTCCCCACCTATGTTTCCCCGCCTCTGATGCCCTGCCTCTGATTCCATGCCTCTGATTCCCAACCTCTGATTCCCCAACTCTGATTCCCCATATCTGATTCCCCGCCTCTGTTTCCCCGCCTCTGATTCCCTGCCTCTGTTTCCTCATATCTGATTCCCCACATCTGATTCCCCAACACTGATTACCCGCCTCTGATTCCCCTGCCTCTGATTCCCCGCCTCTGATTCCCCGCGTCTGATTCCCCATATCTGATTCCCCGCCTCCGTTTCCCTGCCTCTGATTCCCCGCCTCTGTTTCCCCATATCTGATTCCCCGCCTCTGATTCCCCAACTCTGATTCCCCGCCTCTGATTCCCCAGCTCTGATTCCCCGCCTCTGATTCCCCGCGTCTGATTCCCAGCCTCTGATTCCCCATGTCTTATTCCCCGCCTCTGATTCGCCATCTCTGATTTATCGCCTCTGATTCCCCACCTCTGATTCCCCATATCTGATTCCCACCTATGTTTCCCCGCCTCTGATGCCCCGCCTCTGATTCCATGCCTCTGATTCCCAACCTCTGATTCCCCACCTCTGATTCCCCATATCTGATTCCCCGCCTCTGTTTCCCCTCCTCTGATTCCCTGCCTCTGTTTCCTCATATCTGATTCCCCGCCTCTGATTGCCCAAAACTGATTCCCCTCCTCTGATTCCCCAGCTCTGATTCACCACCTCTGATTCCCCGCGTCTGATTCCCCGCCTCTGATTCCCCATCTCTGATTCCCTATCTCCGATTCCCCAATTCTGATTCCCCGCCTTTGATTCTCTGCCTCTGATTCCCAACCTCTGATTCCCCACCTCTGATTCCCCATATCTGATTCCCCGCCTCTGTTTCCCCGCCTCTTATTCCCCGCCTCTGTTTCCCCATATCTGATTCCCGGCCTCTCATTCCCCAGCTCTGATTCCCCGCCTCTGATTCCCCATGTCTGATTCACCGCCTCTGTTTCCCCACCTCTGATTCCCCGCCTCTGATTCCACATATCTGATTCCCCGCCTCTGATTCCCCAACTCTGATTCCCCGCCTGTGATTCGCCAGCTATGATTCCCCGCCTCTGATTCCCCACGTCTAATTCCCTGCCTGTGATTCCCTGCCTCTTATTCCCCGCCTCTGATTCCCCGCATCTGATTCCCTGCCTCTGAATCCCCACCTCTATTCCCTGCCTCTGATTCCCAACCTCTGATTCCCCTCCTCTGATTCCCCATATCTGATTCCCCGCCTCCAATTCCCTGCCTCTGATTCCCCGCCTCTGTTACCCCATATCTGATTCCCCGCCTCTGATTCCCCAACTCTGATTCTGCACATCTGATTCCCTGCCTCTTATTCCCCACCTCTAATTCCCGGCCTCTGATTCCCGGCCTCTGATTCCCCACCTCTGATTCTCCATATCTGATTCCCCGCCTCTGTTTCCCCGCCTCTGATTCCCCACCTCTGTTTCCCCATATCTGATTCCCCGCCTCTGATTCCCCAACTCTGATTCCTCGCCTCTGATTCCCCAGGTCTGATTCCCCGACTCTGATTCCACGTGTTTGATTACCTGCCTCTGATTCCCCGCCTCTGCTTCCCCATCTCTGATTCACCGCTTTTGATTCGCCACCTCTGATTCCCCATATGTGATACCCCGCCTCTGTTTCCCCGCCTCTGATTCCCCGCCTCTGATTCCCCATATCTCATTCCCCGCCTCTGATTCCCCGCATCTGATTCCCTGCCTCTGAATCCCCACCTCTGATTCCCTGCCTCTGATTCCCAACCTCTGATTCCCCTCCTCTGATTCCCCATATCTGATTCCCCGCCTCCGTTTCCCTGCCTCTGATTGCCCGCCTCTGTTTCCCCATATCTGATTCCCCGCCTCTGATTCCCCAACTCTGATTCCCCGCCTCTGATTCCCCTGCTCTGATTCCCCGCCTCTGATTCCCCGCGTCTGATTCCCAGCCTCTGATTCCCCATGTCTGATTTCCTGCCTCTGATTCCCCGCCTCTGATTCGCCATCTCTGATTCATCCCCTCTGATTCCCCACCTCTGATTCCCCAACACTGATTCCCCGCCTCTGATTCCCCAGCTCTGATTCACCACCTCTGATTCCCCGCGTCTGATTCCCCGCTTCTGATTCCCGGCCTCTTATTCCCCACCTCTGATTCCCGGCCTCTGATTCCCGGCCTCTGATTCCCGAACTCTCATTCCCGGCCTCTGATTCCCGGCCTCTGATTCCCCGCCTCTGATTCCCCGCCTCTGATTCCCTGCCTCTGATTCCCCATCTCTGATTCCGCACATCTGATTCCCTGCCTCTGATTCCCCGCCTCTGATTCCCTGCCTCTGATTCCCTGCCTCTGATTCCCAACCTCTGATTCCCCACCTCTGATTCCCCATATCTGATTCCCCGCCTCTGCTTCCCCGCCTCTAATTCCCCCCCTCTGTTTCCCCATATCTGATTCCCCGCTTCTGATTCCCCGTGTTTGATTCCCTGCCTCTGATTCCCTGCCTCTGATTCCCAACCTCTGATTCCCCACCTCTGATTCCCCATATCTGATTCCCCGCCTCTGTTTCCCCGCCTCTGATTCCCCGCCTCTGTTTCCCCATATCTGATTCCCCGCCTTTGATTGGCCACCTCTGATTCCCCATATGTGATTCCCCGCCTCTGTTTCCCCGCATCTGATTCCCCGCCTCTGATTCCCCATATCTCATTCCCCGCCTCTGATTCCCCATATCTGATTCCCTGACTCTGATTCCCCACCTCTGATTCCCGGCCTCTTTTTCCCGGCATCTGATTCCCGGCATCTGATTCCCGGCCTCTGATTCCCGGCCTCTGATTCCCCGCTTCTGATTCTGATTCCCTGCCTCTGATTCCCCATCTCTGATTCCGCACATCTGATTCACTGCCTCTGATTCCCCACTTCTGATTCCCCATATCTGATTCCCCGCCTCTGTTTCCCCGCCTCTGATTCACCGCCTCTGTTTCCCCATATCTAATTCCCCGCCTCTGATTCCCCAACTCTGATTCCCCGCACTGATTCCCCAGCTCTGAATCCCCGCCTCAGATTCCCCGCATCTGATTCCCTGCCTCTAAATCCCCACCTCTGATTCCTTGCCTCTGATTCCCAACCTCTGATTCACCTCCTCTGATTCCCCATATCTGATTCCCCGCCTCCGTTTCCCTGCCTCTCATTCCCCGCCTATGTTTCCCCATATCTGATTCCCCGCCTCTGATTCCCCAACTCTGATTCCCCGCCTCTGATTCCCCAGCTCTGATTCCCCTCCTCTGATTCCCCGCGTCTGATTCCCAGCCTCTGATTCCCCATGTCTTATTCCCCGCCTCTGATTCGCCATCTCTGATTCATCGCCTCTGATTCCCCACCTCTGATTCCCCATATCTGATTCCCCACCTATGTTTCCCCGCCTCTGATGCGCCACCTCTGATTCCATGCCTCTGATTCCCAACCTCTGATTCCCCACCTCTGATTCCCCATATCTGATTCCCCGCCTCTGTTTCCCCGCCTCTGATTCCCTGCCTCTGTTTCCTCATATCTGATTCCCCGCCTCTGATTCCCCAACACTGATTCCCCGCCTCTGATTCCCCAGCTCTGATTCACCACCTCTGATTCCCCGCGTCTAATTCCCCGCCTCTGATTCCCCATCTCTGATTCCCTATCTCTGATTCCCCAATTCTGATTCCCCGCCTTTGATTCCCTGCCTCTGATTCCTAACCTCTGATTCCCCACCTCTGATTCCCCGCCTCTGTTTCCCCGCCTCTTATTCCCCGCCTCTGTTTCCCCATATCTGATTCCCGGCCTCTCATTCCCCAGCTCTGATTCCCCGCCTCTGATTCCCCATATCTGATTCCCCGCCGCTGATTCCCCAACTCTGATAGCCCGCCTCTGATTCCCCAGCTCTGATTCCCCGCCTCTGATTCCCCGCGTCTGAATCCCTGCCTCTGATTCCCCGCCTCTGTTTCCCCTCCTCTGATTCCCTGCCTCTGTTTCCTCATATCTGATTCCCCGCCTCTGATTCCCCAAAACTGATTCCCCTCCTCTGATTCCCCAGCTCTGATTCACCACCTCTGATTCCCCGCGTCTGATTCCCCGCCTCTGATTCCCCATCTCTGATTCCCTATCTCCGATTCCCCAATTCTGATTCCCCGCCTTTGATTCCCTGCCTCTGATTCCCAACCTCTGATTCCCCACCTCTGATTCCCCATATCTGATTCCCCGCCTCTGTTTCCCCGCCTCTTATTCCCCGCCTCTGTTTCCCCATATCTGATTCCCGGCCTCTCATTCCCCGCTCTGATTCCCCGCCTCTGATTCCCCATGTCTGATTCACCGCCTCTGTTTCCCCACCTCTGATTCCCCGCCTCTGATTCCACATATCTGATTCCCCGCCTCTGATTCCCCAACTCTGATTCCCCGCCTGTGATTCGCCAGCTATGATTCCCCGCCTCTGATTCCCCACGTCTAATTCCCTGCCTGTGATTCCCTGCCTCTTATTCCCCGCCTCTGATTCCCAGCATCTGATTCCCTGCCTCTGAATCCCCACCTCTATTCCCTGCCTCTGATTCCCAACCTCTGATTCCCCTCCTCTGATTCCCCATATCTGATTCCCCGCCTCCAATTCCCTGCCTCTGATTCCCCGCCTCTGTTACCCCATATCTGATTCCCCGCCTCTGATTCCCCAACTCTGATTCTGCACATCTGATTCCCTGCCTCTTATTCCCCACCTCTAATTCCCGGCCTCTGATTCCCGGCCTCTGATTCCCCACCTCTGATTCTCCATATCTGATTCCCCGCCTCTGTTTCCCCGCCTCTGATTCCCCACCTCTGTTTCCCCATATCTGATTCCCCGCCTCTGATTCCCCAACTCTGATTCCTCGCCTCTGATTCCCCAGGTCTGATTACCCGACTCTGATTCCACGTGTTTGATTACCTGCCTCTGATTCCCCGCCTCTGCTTCCCCATCTCTGATTCACCGCTTTTGATTCGCCACCTCTGATTCCCCTTATGTGATACCCCGCCTCTGTTTCCCCGCCTCTGATTCCCCGCCTCTGATTCCCCATATCTCATTCCCCGCCTCTGATTCCCCGCATCTGATTCCCTGCCTCTGAATCCCCACCTCTGATTCCCTGCCTCTGATTCCCAACCTCTGATTCCCCTCCTCTGATTCCCCATATCTGATTCCCCGCCTCCGTTTCCCTGCCTCTGATTGCCCGCCTCTGTTTCCCCATATCTGATTCCCCGCCTCTGATTCCCCAACTCTGATTCCCCGCCTCTGATTCCCCACCTCTGATTCCCCACCTCTGATTCCCCGCGTCTGATTCCCAGCCTCTGATTCCCCATGTCTGATTTCCTGCCTCTGATTCCCCGCCTCTGATTCGCCATCTCTGATTCATCCCCTCTGATTCCCCACCTCTGATTCCCCATATCTTATTCCCCACCTATGTTTCCCCGCCTCTGATTCCCCGCCTCTGATTCCCCATCTCTGATTCCCGGACTCTGATTCCCCACCTCTGATTCCCGGCCTCTGATTCCCAGCCTATGATTCCCCGCTTCTGATTCCCCGCCTCTGATTCCCTGCCTCTGATTCCCCATCTCTGATTCCCCACATCTGATTCCCTGCCCCTGATTCCCCGCCTCTGATTCCCCGCCTCTGTTTCCTCATATCTGATTCCCCACCTCTGATTCCCCAACTCTGATTCCCCACCTCTGATTCCCCAGCTCTGATTCCCCGCCTCTGATTCCCCGTGACTGTTTCCCTGCCTCTGATTCCCCGCCTCTGATTCCCCATCTCTGATTCACCGCCTCTGATTCCCCACATCTGATTCCCCATATCTGATTAGCCACCTCTGTTTCCCCGCCTCTGATTCCCCGCCTCTGATTCCCCATATCTGATTCCCCGCCTCTGATTCCCCATCTCTGATTCACCGCCTCTGATTCCCCACAACTGATTCCCCATATCTGATTAGCCACCTCTGTTTCCCCGCCTCTGATTCCCCGCCTCTGATTCCCCATCTCTGATTCCCGGACTCTGATTCCCCACCTCTGATTCCCCGCCTCTGATTCCCTGCTTCTGATTCCCCATCTCTGATTCCCCACATCTGATTCCCTGCCTCTGATTCCCCGCCTCTGATTCCCCGCCTCTGATTCCCTGGCACTGATTCCCCGCCTCTGATTCCCCATATCTGATTCCCTGCCTCTGATGCCCCATCTCTGATTTCCGCCCTCCGATTCCCCACCTCTGGTTCCCCATATCTGATACCCCTCCTCTGTTTCCCCGCCTCTGATTCCCCATATCTGATACCCCGCCTCTTATTCCCCGCCTCTGATTCCCCGCATCTGATTCCCAGCCTCTGATTTCCCATGTCTTATTCCCCGCCTCTGATTCCCCGCCTCTGATTCGCCATCTCTGATTCATCGCCTCTGATTCCCCACCTCTGATTCCCCATATCTGATTCCCCACCTATGTTTCCCCGCCTCTGATGCCCTGCCTCTGATTCCATGCCTCTGATTCCCAACCTCTGATTCCCCACCTCTGATTCCCCATATCTGATTCCCCGCCTCTGTTTCCCCGCCTCTGATTCCCTGCCTCTGTTTCCTCATATCTGATTCCCCACATCCGATTCCCCAACACTGATTACCCGCCTCTGATTCCCCAGCTCTGATTCACCACCTCTGATTCCCCGCGTCTGATTCCCCGCCTCTGATTCCCCATCTCTGATTCCCTATCTCTGATTCCCCAATTCTGATACCCCGCCTTTGATTCCCTGCCTCTGATTCCCAACCTCTGATTCCCCACCTCTGATTCCCCATATCTGATTCCCCGCCTCTGTTTCCCCACCTCTTATTCCCCGCCTCTGTTTCCCCATATCTGATTCCCGGCCTCTCATTCCCCAGCTCTGATTCCCCGCCTCTGATTCCCCATATCTGATTCCCCGCCGCTGATTCCCCGCCTCTGATTCCCCATCTCTGATTCACCAGCTTTGATCCCCCGCCTCTGATTCCCCATGTCTGATTCACCGCCTCTGTTTCCCCACCTCTGATTCCCCGCCTCTGATTCCACATATCTGATTCCCCGCCTCTGATTCCCCAACTCTGACTCCCCGCCTGTGATTCGCCAGCTATGATTCCACGCCTCTGATTCCCCACGTCTAATTCCCTGCCTGTGATTCCCTGCCTATTATTCCCCGCCTCTGATTCCCCGCATCTGATTCCCTGCCTCTGAATCCCCACCTCTATTCCCTGCCTCTGATTCCCAACCTCTGATACCCTACCTCTGATTCTCCATATCTGATTCCCCGCATCTGATTCCCCACGTCTGATTCCCTGCCTGTCATTCCCTGCCTCTTATTCCCCGCCTATGATGCCCCGCATCTGATTCCCTGCCTCTGAATCCCCACCTTGATTCACTGCCTCTGATTCCCAACCTCTGATTCCCCTCCTCTCATTCCCCATATCTGATTCCCCACCTCCATTTCCCTGCCTCTGATTCCCCGCCTCTGTTACCCAATATCTGATTCCCCACCTCTGATTCCCCAACTCTGTTTCTGCACATCTGATTCCCTGCCTCTTATTCCCCACCTCTAATTCCCGGCCTCTGATTCCCGGCCTCTGATACCCTACCTCTGATTCTCCATATCTGATTCCCCGCCTCTGTTTCCCAGCCTCTGATTCCCCGCCTCTGTTTCCCCATATCTGATTCCCCGCCTCTGATTCCCCAACTCTGATTCCCCGCCTCTGATTCCCCAGGTCAGATTCCCCGCCTCTGATTCCACGTGTTTGATTACCTGCCTCTGATTCCCCGCCTCTGCTTCCCCATCTCTGTTTCACCGCCTTTGATTCGCCACCTCTGATTCCCCATATGTGATTCTTCTCCTCTGTTTCCCCGCCTCTGATTCCCCGCCTCTGATTCCCCATATCTCATTCCCCGCCTCTGATTCCCCGCATCTGATTCCCTGCCTCTGAATCCCCACCTCTGATTCCCTGCCTCTGATTCCCAACCTCTGATTCCCCTCCTCTGATTCCCCATATCTGATTCCCCGCCTCCGTTTCCCTGCCTCTGATTAACCGCCTCTGTTTCCCCATATCTGATTCCCCGCCTCTGATTCCCCAACTCTGATTCCCCGCCTGTGATTCCCCAGCTCTGATTCCCCGCCTCTGATTCCCTGCGTCTGATTCCCAGCCTCTGATTCCCCATGTCTGATTTCCTGCCTCTGATTCCCCGCCTCTGATTCGCCATCTCTGATTCATCGCCTCTGATTCCCCACCTCTGATTCCCCATATCTTATTCCCCACCTATGTTTCCCCGCCTCTGATTCCCCGCCTCTGATTCCCCGCCTCTGATTCCCCATCTCTGATTCCCGGACTCTGATTCCCCAGCTCTGATTCCCTATCTCAGATTCCACACATCCGATTCCCTGCCTCTGATTCCCCGCCTCTGATGCCCCGCCTCTGATTCCCAATCTCTGATTCCCCTCCTCTGATTCCCCATATCTGATTCCCCGCCTCCGTTTCCCTGCCTCTGATTCCCCGCCTCTGTTTCCCCATATCTGATTCCCCGCCTCTGATTCCCCAACTCTGATTCCCCGCCTCTGATTCCCCAGCTCTGATTCCCCGCCTCTGATTCCCCGCGTCTGATTCCCAGCCTCTGATTCCCCATGTCTTATTTCCCGCCTCTGATTCGCCATCTCTGATTCATCGCCTCTGATTCCCCACCTCTGATTCCCCATATCTGATTCCCACCTATGTTTCCCCGCCTCTGATGCCCCGCCTCTGATTCCATGCCTCTGATTCCCAACCTCTGATTCCCCACCTCTGATTCCCCATATCTGATTCCCCGCCTCTGTTTCCCCTCCTCTGATTCCCTGCCTCTGTTTCCTCATATCTGATTCCCCGCCTCTGATTCCCCAAAACTGATTCCCCTCCTCTGATTCCCCAGCTCTGATTCACCACCTCTGATTCCCCGCGTCTGATTCCCCGCCTCTGATTCCCCATCTCTGATTCCCTATCTCCGATTCCCCAATTCTGATTCCCCGCCTTTGATTCCCTGCCTCTGATTCCCAACCTCTGATTCCCCACCTCTGATTCACCGCCTCTGATTCCCCACCTCTGATTCCCCATATCTGATTAGTCACCTCTGTTTCCCCGCCTCTGATTCCCCGCCTCTGATTCCCCATATCTGATTCCCCGCCTCTGATTCCCCACCTCTGATTCCCCATATCTGATAAGCCATCTCTGTTTCCCCACCTCTGAATCCCCGCCTCTGATTCCCCATATCTGATTCCCCGCCTCTGATTCCCCAACTCTGATTCCCGGACTCAGATTCCCCGCCTCTGATTCCCGGCCTCTGATTCCCGGCCTATGATTCCCCGCTTCTGATTCCCCGCCTCTGATTCCCTGCCTCTGATTCCCCATCACTCATTCCCCACATCTGATTCCCTGCCTCTGATTCTCCGCCTCTGTTTCCCCATATCTGATTCCCGGCCTCTCATTCCCCAGCTCTGATTCCCCGCCTCTGATTCCCCATATCTGATTCCCCGCCGCTGATTCCCCAACTCTGATAGCCCGCCTCTGATTCCCCAGCTCTGATTCCCCGCCTCTGATTCCCCGCGTCTGAATCCCTGCCTCTGATTCCCCGCCTCTGTTTCCCCTCCTCTGATTCCCTGCCTCTGTTTCCTCATATCTGATTCCCCGCCTCTGATTCCCCAAAACTGATTCCCCTCCTCTGATTCCCCAGCTCTGATTCACCACCTCTGATTCCCCGCGTCTGATTCCCCGCCTCTGATTCCCCATCTCTGATTCCCTATCTCCGATTCCCCAATTCTGATTCCCCGCCTTTGATTCCCTGCCTCTGATTCCCAACCTCTGATTCCCCACCTCTGATTCCCCATATCTGATTCCCCGCCTCTGTTTCCCCGCCTCTTATTCCCCGCCTCTGTTTCCCCATATCTGATTCCCGGCCTCTCATTCCCCAGCTCTGATTCCCCGCCTCTGATTCCCCATGTCTGATTCACCACCTCTGTTTCCCCACCTCTGATTCCCTGCCTCTGATTCCACATATCTGATTCCCCGCCTCTGATTCCCCAACTCTGATTCCCCGCCTGTGATTCGCCAGCTATGATTCCCCGCCTCTGATTCCCCACGTCTAATTCCCTGCCTGTGATTCCCTGCCTCTTATTCCACGCCTCTGATTCCCCGCATCTGATTCCCTGCCTCTGAATCCCCACCTCTATTCCCTGCCTCTGATTCCCAACCTCTAATTCCCCTCCTCTGATTCCCCATATCTGATTCCCCGCCTCCAATTCCCTGCCTCTGATTCCCCGCCTCTGTTACCCCATATCTGATTCCCCGCCTCTGATTCCCCAACTCTGATTCTGCACATCTGATTCCCTGCCTCTTATTCCCCAACTCTAATTCCCGGCCTCTGATTCCCGGCCTCTGATTCCCCACCTCTGATTCTCCATATCTGATTCCCCGCCTCTGTTTCCCCGCCTCTGATTCCCCACCTCTGTTTCCCCATATCTGATTCCCCGCCTCTGATTCCCCAACTCTTGATTCCTCGCCTCTGATTCCCCAGGTCTGATTCCCCGACTCTGATTCCACGTGTTTGATTACCTGCCTCTGATTCCCCGCCTCTGCTTCCCCATCTCTGATTCACCGCTTTTGATTCGCCACCTCTCATTCCCCTTATGTGATACCCCGCCTCTGTTTCCCCGCCTCTGATTCCCCGCCTCTGATTCCCCATATCTCATTCCCCGCCTCTGATTCCCCGCATCTGATTCCCTGCCTCTGAATCCCCACCTCTGATTCCCTGCCTCTGATTCCCAACCTCTGATTCCCCTCCTCTGATTCCCCATATCTGATTCCCCGCCTCCGTTTCCCTGCCTCTGATTGCCCGCCTCTGTTTCCCCATATCTGATTCCCCGCCTCTGATTCCCCAACTCTGATTCCCCGCCTCTGATTCCCCAGCTCTGATTCCCCGCCTCTGATTCCCCGCGTCTGATTCCCAGCCTCTGATTCCCCATGTCTGATTTCCTGCCTCTGATTCCCCGCCTCTGATTCGCCATCTCTGATTCATCCCCTCTGATTCCCCACCTCTGATTCCCCATATCTTATTCCCCACCTATGTTTCCCCGCCTCTGATTCCCCGCCTCTGATTCCCCATCTCTGATTCCCGGACTCTGATTCCCCACCTCTGATTCCCGGCCTCTGATTCCTAGCCTATGATTCCCCGCTTCTGATTCCCCGCCTCTGATTCCCTGCCTCTGATTCCCCATCTCTGATTCCCCACATCTGATTCCCTGCCCCTGATTCCCCGCCTCTGATTCCCCGCCTCTGATTCCCCGCCTCTGTTTCCTCATATCTGATTCCCCACCTCTGATTCCCCAACTCTGATTCCCCACCTCTGATTCCCCAGCTCTGATTCCCCGCCTCTGATTCCCCGTGACTGTTTCCCTGCCTCTGATTCCCCGCCTCTGATTCCCCATCTCTGATTCACCGCCTCTGATTCCCCACATCTGATTCCCCATATCTGATTAGCCACCTCTGTTTCCCCGCCTCTGATTCCCCGCCTCTGATTCCCCATATCTGATTCCCCGCCTCTGATTCCCCATCTCTGATTCACCGCCTCTGATTCCCCACATCTGATTCCCCATATCTGATTAGCCACCTCTGTTTCCCCGCCTCTGATTCCCCGCCTCTGATTCCCCATCTCTGATTCCCGGACTCTGATTCCCCACCTCTGATTCCCCGCCTCTGATTCCCTGCTTCTGATTCCCCATCTCTGATTCCCCACATCTGATTCCCTGCCTCTGATTCCCCGCCTCTGATTCCCCGCCTCTGATTCCCTGGCACTGATTCCCCGCCTCTGATTCCCCATATCTGATTCCCTGCCTCTGATGCCCCATCTCTGATTTCCGCCCTCCGATTCCCCACCTCTGGTTCCCCATATCTGATACCCCTCCTCTGTTTCCCCGCCTCTGATTCCCCATATCTGATACCCCGCCTCTTATTCCCCGCCTCTGATTCCCCGCATCTGATTCCCAGCCTCTGATTTCCCATGTCTTATTCCCCGCCTCTGATTCCCCGCCTCTGATTCGCCATCTCTGATTCATCGCCTCTGATTCCCCACCTCTGATTCCCCATATCTGATTCCCCACCTATGTTTCCCCGCCTCTGATGCCCTGCCTCTGATTCCATGCCTCTGATTCCCAACCTCTGATTCCCCACCTCTGATTCCCCATATCTGATTCCCCGCCTCTGTTTCCCCGCCTCTGATTCCCTGCCTCTGTTTCCTCATATCTGATTCCCCACATCTGATTCCCCAACACTGATTACCCACCTCTGATTCCCCAGCTCTGATTCACCACCTCTGATTCCCCGCGTCTGATTCCCCGCCTCTGATTCCCCATCTCTGATTCCCTATCTCTGATTCCCCAATTCTGATACCCCGCCTTTGAATCCCTGCCTCTGATTCCCAACCTCTGATTCCCCACCTCTGATTCCCCATATCTGATTCCCCGCCTCTGTTTCCCCACCTCTTATTCCCCGCCTCTGTTTCCCCATATCTGATTCCCGGCCTCTCATTCCCCAGCTCTGATTCCCCGCCTCTGATTCCCCATATCTGATTCCCCGCCGCTGATTCCCCGCCTCTGATTCCCCATCTCTGATTCACCAGCTTTGATCCCCCGCCTCTGATTCCCCATGTCTGATTCACCGCCTCTGTTTCCCCACCTCTGATTCCCCGCCTCTGATTCCACATATCTGATTCCCCGCCTCTGATTCCCCAACTCTGACTCCCCGCCTGTGATTCGCCAGCTATGATTCCAGTCCTCTGATTCCCCACGTCTAATTCCCTGCCTGTGATTCCCTGCCTATTATTCCCCGCCTCTGATTCCCCGCATCTGATTCCCTGCCTCTGAATCCCCACCTCTATTCCCTGCCTCTGATTCCCAACCTCTGATACCCTACCTCTGATTCTCCATATCTGATTCCCCGCATCTGATTCCCCACGTCTGATTCCCTGCCTGTCATTCCCTGCCTCTTATTCCCCGCCTCTGATGCCCCGCATCTGATTCCCTGCCTCTGAATCCCCACCTTGATTCACTGCCTCTGATTCCCAACCTCTGATTCCCCTCCTCTCATTCCCCATATCTGATTCCCCACCTCCATTTCCCTGCCTCTGATTCCCCGCCTCTGTTACCCAATATCTGATTCCCCACCTCTGATTCCCCAACTCTGTTTCTGCACATCTGATTCCCTGCCTCTTATTCCCCACCTCTAATTCCCGGCCTCTGATTCCCGGCCTCTGATACCCTACCTCTGATTCTCCATATCTGATTCCCCGCCTCTGTTTCCCCGCCTCTGATTCCCCGCCTCTGTTTCCCCATATCTGATTCCCCGCCTCTGATTCCCCAACTCTGATTCCCCGCCTCTGATTCCCCAGGTCAGATTCCCCGCCTCTGATTCCACGTGTTTGATTACCTGCCTCTGATTCCCCACCTCTGCTTCCCCATCTCTGTTTCACCGCCTTTGATTCGCCACCTCTGATTCCCCATATGTGATTCTTCTCCTCTGTTTCCCCGCCTCTGATTCCCCGCCTCTGATTCCCCATATCTCATTCCCCGCCTCTGATTCCCCGCATCTGATTCCCTGCCTCTGAATCCCCACCTCTGATTCCCTGCCTCTGATTCCCAACCTCTGATTCCCCTCCTCTGATTCCCCATATCTGATTCCCCGCCTCCGTTTCCCTGCCTCTGATTAACCGCCTCTGTTTCCCCATATCTGATTCCCCGCCTCTGATTCCCCAACTCTGATTCCCCGCCTGTGATTCCCCAGCTCTGATTCCCCGCCTCTGATTCCCCGCGTCTGATTCCCAGCCTCTGATTCCCCATGTCTGATTTCCTGCCTCTGATTCCCCGCCTCTGATTCGCCATCTCTGATTCATCGCCTCTGATTCCCCACCTCTGATTCCCCATATCTTATTCCCCACCTATGTTTCCCCGCCTCTGATTCCCCGCCTCTGATTCCCCGCCTCTGATTCCCCATCTCTGATTCCCGGACTCTGATTCCCCACCTCTGATTCCCTATCTCAGATTCCACACATCCGATTCCCTGCCTCTGATTCCCCGCCTCTGATGCCCCGCCTCTGATTCCCAATCTCTGATTCCCCTCCTCTGATTCCCCATATCTGATTCCCCGCCTCCGTTTCCCTGCCTCTGATTCCCCGCCTCTGTTTCCCCATATCTGATTCCCCGCCTCTGATTCCCCAACTCTGATTCCCCGCCTCTGATTCCCCAGCTCTGATTCCCCGCCTCTGATTCCCCGCGTCTGATTCCCAGCCTCTGATTCCCCATGTCTTATTCCCCGCCTCTGATTCGCCATCTCTGATTCATCGCCTCTGATTCCCCACCTCTGATTCCCCATATCTGATTCCCACCTATGTTTCCCCGCCTCTGATGCCCCGCCTCTGATTCCATGCCTCTGATTCCCAACCTCTGATTCCCCACCTCTGATTCCCCATATCTGATTCCCCGCCTCTGTTTCCCCTCCTCTGATTCCCTGCCTCTGTTTCCTCATATCTGATTCCCCGCCTCTGATTCCCCAAAACTGATTCCCCTCCTCTGATTCCCCAGCTCTGATTCACCACCTCTGATTCCCCGCGTCTGATTCCCCGCCTCTGATTCCCCATCTCTGATTCCCTATCTCCGATTCCCCAATTCTGATTCCCCGCCTTTGATTCCCTGCCTCTGATTCCCAACCTCTGATTCCCCACCTCTGATTCACCGCCTCTGATTCCCCACCTCTGATTCCCCATATCTGATTAGTCACCTCTGTTTCCCCGCCTCTGATTCCCCGCCTCTGATTCCCCATATCTGATTCCCCGCCTCTGATTCCCCACCTCTGATTCCCCATATCTGATAAGCCATCTCTGTTTCCCCACCTCTGAATCCCCGCCTCTGATTCCCCATATCTGATTCCCCGCCTCTGATTCCCCATCTCTGATTCCCGGACTCAGATTCCCCGCCTCTGATTCCCGGCCTCTGATTCCCGGCCTATGATTCCCCGCTTCTGATTCCCCGCCTCTGATTCCCTGCCTCTGATTCCCCATCACTCATTCCCCACATCTGATTCCCTGCCTCTGATTCTCCGCCTCTGATTCCCCATATCTGATTCCCTGCCTCTGATTCCCCATCTCTGATTCCCGCCCTCCGATTCCCCACCTCTGGTTCCCCATATCTGATACCCCTCCTCTGTTTCTCCGCCTCTGATTCCCCGCCTCTGATTCCCCATATCTGATTCCCCGCCTCTGATTCCCCAACTCTGATTCCCCGCCTCTGATTCCTCAGCTCTGATTCCCCGCCACTGATTCCCCGCGTCTGATTCCCTGCCTCTGATTCCCCGCCACTGATTCCCCGCGTCTGATTCCCTGCCTCTGAATCCCCACCTCTGATTCCCCATCTCTGATTCACCACCTCTGATTCCCTGAGTCTGATTCGCTGCCTGTGATTCCCCGCCTCTGATTCACCATCTCTGATTCACTGCCTCTGATTCCCCTTCTCTGATTCCCCATGTCAGGTTCCCCAATTCTGATTCCCGCCTCTGATGCCCCACCTCTGATTCCCCTCCTCTGATTCCCCATATCTGATTCCCCGCCTCTGATTCCCCATTTCTTATTCCCCGCCTCTGATTCCCCAGCTCTGATTCCCCAGCTCTGATTCCCCGCGTCTGATTCCGCGCCTCTGAATCCCCGCCTCTCATTCCCCATCTCTGATGCACCACCGCTCATTCCCCGCCTCTGATTCCCTACCTCTGATTCCCGGCCTCTGATTCCCGGCCTCTGATTCCCGGCCTCTGATTCCCCGCCTCTGATTTCCCATCTCTGATTCTCCACCTCTGATTCCCCAACTCTGATTCCCCGCCCCTGATTCCCCAGCTCTGATTCCCCACCTCTGATTACCCGCGTCTGATTCCCTGACGCTAATTCCCCGCCACTGATTCCCCATCTCTGATTCACCGCCTCTGATTCCCCACCTCTGATTCCCCATATCTGATACCCCGCCTCAGTTTCCCCGCCTCTGATTTCCCGTCTCAGATTCCCCATATCTGATACCCCGCCTCTGATTCCCCAACTCTGATTCCCCGCCTCTGATTCCCCATCTCTGATTCTCCGCCTCTGATTCCCCAACTCTGATTCCCTGCCTCTGATTCCCCAGCTCTGATTCCCCACCTCTGATTACCCGTGTCTGATTCCCTGACGCTAATTCGCCGCCTCTGATTCCCCATCTCTGATTCACCGCCTCTGATTCCCCACCTCTGATTCCCCATACCTGATTCTCCGCCTGTTTCCCCGCCTCTGATTTCCCGCCTCAGATTCCCCATATCTGATACCCCGCCTCTGATTCCCCAACTCTGATTCCCCGCCTCTGATTCCCCAGCTATGATTCCCCGCCTCTGATTCCCGCGTCTGATTCCCTGCTTCTGATTCCCTGCCTCTGATTCCCCATCTGTGATTAACCACCTCTGATTCTCCGCGTCTGATTCCCCGCCACTGATTCCCCATCTCTTATTCCCCATCTCTGATTCCCAAATTCTGATTCCCCGCCTCTAATTCCCCAGCTCTGATTCCCCACATCTGATTCACTGCCTCTGATTCCCCACCTCTGATTCCCAATATCTGATTCCCCGCCTCTGTTTCCCCGCCTCTGATTCACCGCCTCTGTTTTCCCATATCTGATTCCCCACCTCTGATTTCCCAACTCTGATTCCCCACCTCTGATTCCCCAGCTCTGATTCCCCGCCTCTGATTCCCTGTGTGATTCCCTGCCTCTGATTCCCCGCCTCTGATTCCCCATCTCTGATTCACCGCCTGTGATTCCCCACCTATGATTCCCCATATCTGATTAGCCACCTATATTTCCCCGCCTCTGATTCCCCGCCTCTGATTCTCAATATCTGATTCCCCGCCTCTGATTCCCCATCTCTGATTCCCGGACTCTGATTCCCCACCTCTGATTCCCGGCCTCTGATTCCCAGCCTATGATTCCCCGCTTCTGATTCCCCGCCTCTGATTCCCTGCCTCTGATTCCCCATCTCTGATTCCCCACATCTGATTCCCTGCCCCTGATTCCCCGCCTCTGATTCCCCGCCTCTGATTCCCCGCCTCTGTTTCCTCATATCTGATTCCCCACCTCTGATTCCCCAACTCTGATTCCCCACCTCTGATTCCCCAGCTCTGATTCCCCGCCTCTGATTCCCCGTGACTGTTTCCCTGCCTCTGATTCCCCGCCTCTGATTCCCCATCTCTGATTCACCGCCTCTGATTCCCCACATCTGATTCCCCATATCTGATTAGCCACCTCTGTTTCCCCGCCTCTGATTCCCCGCCTCTGATTCCCCATATCTGATTCCCCGCCTCTGATTCCCCATCTCTGATTCACCGCCTCTGATTCCCCACATCTGATTCCCCATATCTGATTAGCCACCTCTGTTTCCCCGCCTCTGATTCCCCGCCTCTGATTCCCCATCTCTGATTCCCGGACTCTGATTCCCCACCTCTGATTCCCCGCCTCTGATTCCCTGCTTCTGATTCCCCATCTCTGATTCCCCACATCTGATTCCCTGCCTCTGATTCCCCGCCTCTGATTCCCCGCCTCTGATTCCCTGGCACTGATTCCCCGCCTCTGATTCCCCATATCTGATTCCCTGCCTCTGATGCCCCATCTCTGATTTCCGCCCTCCGATTCCCCACCTCTGGTTCCCCATATCTGATACCCATCCTCTGTTTCCCCGCCTCTGATTCCCCATATCTGATACCCCGCCTCTTATTCCCCGCCTCTGATTCCCCGCATCTGATTCCCAGCCTCTGATTTCCCATGTCTTATTCCCCGCCTCTGATTCCCCGCCTCTGATTCGCCATCTCTGATTCATCGCCTCTGATTCCCCACCTCTGATTCCCCATATCTGATTCCCCACCTATGTTTCCCCGCCTCTGATGCCCTGCCTCTGATTCCATGCCTCTGATTCCCAACCTCTGATTCCCCAACTCTGATTCCCCATATCTGATTCCCCGCCTCTGTTTCCCCGCCTCTGATTCCCTGCCTCTGTTTCCTCATATCTGATTCCCCACATCTGATTCCCCAACACTGATTACCCGCCTCTGATTCCCCTGCCTCTGATTCCCCGCCTCTGATTCCCCGCGTCTGATTCCCCATATCTGATTCCCCGCCTCCGTTTCCCTGCCTCTGATTCCCCGCCTCTGTTTCCCCATATCTGATTCCCCGCCTCTGATTCCCCAACTCTGATTCCCCGCCTCTGATTCCCCAGCTCTGATTCCCCGCCTCTGATTCCCCGCGTCTGATTCCCAGCCTCTGATTCCCCATGTCTTATTCCCCGCCTCTGATTCGCCATCTCTGATTTATCGCCTCTGATTCCCCACCTCTGATTCCCCATATCTGATTCCCACCTATGTTTCCCCGCCTCTGATGCCCCGCCTCTGATTCCATGCCTCTGATTCCCAACCTCTGATTCCCCACCTCTGTTTCCCCATATCTGATTCCCCGCCTCTGTTTCCCCTCCTCTGATTCCCTGCCTCTGTTTCCTCATATCTGATTCCCCGCCTCTGATTGCCCAAAACTGATTCCCCTCCTCTGATTCCCCAGCTCTGATTCACCACCTCTGATTCCCCGCGTCTGATTCCCCGCCTCTGATTCCTCAGCTCTGATTCCCCGCCACTGATTCCCCGCGTCTGATTCCCTGCCTCTGATTCCCCGCCACTGATTCCCCGCGTCTGATTCCCTGCCTCTGAATCCCCACCTCTGATTCCCCATCTCTGATTCACCACCTCTGATTCCCTGAGTCTGATTCGCTGCCTGTGATTCCCCGCCTCTGATTCACCATCTCTGATTCACTGCCTCTGATTCCCCTTCTCTGATTCCCCATGTCAGGTTCCCCAATTCTGATTCCCGCCTCTGATGCCCCACCTCTGATTCCCCTCCTCTGATTCCCCATATCTGATTCCCCGCCTCTGATTCCCCATTTCTTATTCCCCGCCTCTGATTCCCCAGCTCTGATTCCCCAGCTCTGATTCCCCGCGTCTGATTCCGCGCCTCTGAATCCCCGCCTCTCATTCCCCATCTCTGATGCACCACCGCTCATTCCCCGCCTCTGATTCCCTACCTCTGATTCCCGGCCTCTGATTCCCGGCCTCTGATTCCCGGCCTCTGATTCCCCGCCTCTGATTTCCCATCTCTGATTCTCCACCTCTGATTCCCCAACTCTGATTCCCCGCCCCTGATTCCCCAGCTCTGATTCCCCACCTCTGATTACCCGCGTCTGATTCCCTGACGCTAATTCCCCGCCACTGATTCCCCATCTCTGATTCACCGCCTCTGATTCCCCACCTCTGATTCCCCATATCTGATACCCCGCCTCAGTTTCCCCGCCTCTGATTTCCCGTCTCAGATTCCCCATATCTGATACCCCGCCTCTGATTCCCCAACTCTGATTCCCCGCCTCTGATTCCCCATCTCTGATTCTCCGCCTCTGATTCCCCAACTCTGATTCCCTGCCTCTGATTCCCCAGCTCTGATTCCCCACCTCTGATTACCCGTGTCTGATTCCCTGACGCTAATTCGCCGCCTCTGATTCCCCATCTCTGATTCACCGCCTCTGATTCCCCACCTCTGATTCCCCATACCTGATTCCCCGCCTGTTTCCCCGCCTCTGATTTCCCGCCTCAGATTCCCCATATCTGATACCCCGCCTCTGATTCCCCAACTCTGATTCCCCGCCTCTGAATCCCCAGCTATGATTCCCCGCCTCTGATTCCCGCGTCTGATTCCCTGCTTCTGATTCCCTGCCTCTGATTCCCCATCTGTGATTAACCACCTCTGATTCTCCGCGTCTGATTCCCCGCCACTGATTCCCCATCTCTTATTCCCCATCTCTGATTCCCAAATTCTGATTCCCCGCCTCTAATTCCCCAGCTCTGATTCCCCACATCTGATTCACTGCCTCTGATTCCCCACCTCTGATTCCCAATATCTGATTCCCCGCCTCTGTTTCCCCGCCTCTGATTCACCGCCTCTGTTTTCCCATATCTGATTCCCCACCTCTGATTTCCCAACTCTGATTCCCCACCTCTGATTCCCCAGCTCTGATTCCCCGCCTCTGATTCCCTGTGTGATTCCCTGCCTCTGATTCCCCGCCTCTGATTCCCCATCTCTGATTCACCGCCTGTGATTCCCCACCTATGATTCCCCATATCTGATTAGCCACCTATATTTCCCCGCCTCTGATTCCCCGCCTCTGATTCTCAATATCTGATTCCCCGCCTCTGATTCCCCATCTCTGATTCCCGGACTCTGATTCCCAGCCTATGATTCCCCGCTTCTGATTCCCCGCCTCTGATTCCCTGCCTCTGATTCCCCATCTCTGATTCCCCACATCTGATTCCCTGCCCCTGATTCCCCGCCTCTGATTCCCCGCCTCTGATTCCCCGCCTCTGTTTCCTCATATCTGATTCCCCACCTCTGATTCCCCAACTCTGATTCCCCACCTCTGATTCCCCAGCTCTGATTCCCCGCCTCTGATTCCCCGTGACTGTTTCCCTGCCTCTGATTCCCCGCCTCTGATTCCCCATCTCTGATTCACCGCCTCTGATTCCCCACATCTGATTCCCCATATCTGATTAGCCACCTCTGTTTCCCCGCCTCTGATTCCCCGCCTCTGATTCCCCATATCTGATTCCCCGCCTCTGATTCCCCATCTCTGATTCACCGCCTCTGATTCCCCACATCTGATTCCCCATATCTGATTAGCCACCTCTGTTTCCCCGCCTCTGATTCCCCGCCTCTGATTCCCCATCTCTGATTCCCGGACTCTGATTCCCCACCTCTGATTCCCCGCCTCTGATTCCCTGCTTCTGATTCCCCATCTCTGATTCCCCACATCTGATTCCCTGCCTCTGATTCCCCGCCTCTGATTCCCCGCCTCTGATTCCCTGGCACTGATTCCCCGCCTCTGATTCCCCATATCTGATTCCCTGCCTCTGATGCCCCATCTCTGATTTCCGCCCTCCGATTCCCCACCTCTGGTTCCCCATATCTGATACCCATCCTCTGTTTCCCCGCCTCTGATTCCCCATATCTGATACCCCGCCTCTTATTCCCCGCCTCTGATTCCCCGCATCTGATTCCCAGCCTCTGATTTCCCATGTCTTATTCCCCGCCTCTGATTCCCCGCCTCTGATTCGCCATCTCTGATTCATCGCCTCTGATTCCCCACCTCTGATTCCCCATATCTGATTCCCCACCTATGTTTCCCCGCCTCTGATGCCCTGCCTCTGATTCCATGCCTCTGATTCCCAACCTCTGATTCCCCAACTCTGATTCCCCATATCTGATTCCCCGCCTCTGTTTCCCCGCCTCTGATTCCCTGCCTCTGTTTCCTCATATCTGATTCCCCACATCTGATTCCCCAACACTGATTACCCGCCTCATATTCCCCTGCCTCTGATTCCCCGCCTCTGATTCCCCGCGTCTGATTCCCCATATCTGATTCCCCGCCTCCGTTTCCCTGCCTCTGATTCCCCGCCTCTGTTTCCCCATATCTGATTCCCCGCCTCTGATTCCCCAACTCTGATTCCCCGCCTCTGATTCCCCAGCTCTGATTCCCCGCCTCTGATTCCCCGCGTCTGATTCCCAGCCTCTGATTCCCCATGTCTTATTCCCCGCCTCTGATTCGCCATCTCTGATTTATCGCCTCTGATTCCCCACCTCTGATTCCCCATATCTGATTCCCACCTATGTTTCCCCGCCTCTGATGCCCCGCCTCTGATTCCATGCCTCTGATTCCCAACCTCTGATTCCCCACCTCTGTTTCCCCATATCTGATTCCCCGCCTCTGTTTCCCCTCCTCTGATTCCCTGCCTCTGTTTCCTCATATCTGATTCCCCGCCTCTGATTGCCCAAAACTGATTCCCCTCCTCTGATTCCCCAGCTCTGATTCACCACCTCTGATTCCCCGCGTCTGATTCCCCGCCTCTGATTCCCCATCTCTGATTCCCTATCTCCGATTCCCCAATTCTGATTCCCCGCCTTTGATTCCCTGCCTCTGATTCCCAACCTCTGATTCCCCACCTCTGATTCCCCATATCTGATTCCCCGCCTCTGTTTCCCCGCCTCTTATTCCCCGCCTCTGTTTCCCCATATCTGATTCCCGGCCTCTCATTCCCCAGCTCTGATTCCCCGCCTCTGATTCCCCATGTCTGATTCACCGCCTCTGTTTCCCCACCTCTGATTCCCCGCCTCTGATTCCACATATCTGATTCGCCGCCTCTGATTCCCCAACTCTGATTCCCCGCCTGTGATTCGCCAGCTATGATTCCCCACCTCTGATTCCCCACGTCTAATTCCCTGCCTGTGATTCCCTGCCTCTTATTCCCCGCCTCTGATTCCCCGCATCTGATTCCCTGCCTCTGAATCCCCACCTCTATTCCCTGCCTCTGATTCCCAACCTCTGATTCCCCTCCTCTGATTCCCCATATCTGATTCCCCGCCTCCAATTCCCTGCCTCTGATTCCCCGCCTCTGTTACCCCATATCTGATTCCCCGCCTCTGATTCCCCAACTCTGATTCTGCACATCTGATTCCCTGCCTCTTATTCCCCACCTCTAATTCCCGGCCTCTGATTCCCGGCCTCTGATTCCCCACCTCTGATTCTCCATATCTGATTCCCCGCCTCTGTTTCCCCGCCTCTGATTCCCCACCTCTGTTTCCCCATATCTGATTCCCCGCCTCTGATTCCCCAACTCTGATTCCTCGCCTCTGATTCCCCAGGTCTGATTCCCCGACTCTGATTCCACGTGTTTGATTACCTGCCTCTGATTCCCCGCCTCTGCTTCCCCATCTCTGATTCACCGCTTTTGATTCGCCACCTCTGATTCCCCATATGTGATACCCCGCCTCTGTTTCCCCGCCTCTGATTCCCCGCCTCTGATTCCCCATATCTCATTCCCCGCCTCTGATTCCCCGCATCTGATTCCCTGCCTCTGAATCCCCACCTCTGATTCCCTGCCTCTGATTCCCAACCTCTGATTCCCCTCCTCTGATTCCCCATATCTGATTCCCCGCCTCCGTTTCCCTGCCTCTGATTGCCCGCCTCTGTTTCCCCATATCTGATTCCCCGCCTCTGATTCCCCAACTCTGATTCCCCGCCTCTGATTCCCCAGCTCTGATTCCCCGCCTCTGATTCCCCGTGTCTGATTCCCAGCCTCTGATTCCCCATGTCTGATTTCCTGCCTCTGATTCCCCGCCTCTGATTCGCCATCTCTGATTCATCCCCTCTGATTCCCCACCTCTGATTCCCCAACACTGATTCCCCGCCTCTGATTCCCCAGCTCTGATTCACCACCTCTGATTCCCCGCGTCTGATTCCCCGCTTCTGATTCCCGGCCTCTTATTCCCCACCTCTGATTCCCGGCCTCTGATTCCCGGCCTCTGATTCCCGAACTCTCATTCCCGGCCTCTGATTCCCGGCCTCTGATTCCCCGCCTCTGATTCCCCGCCTCTGATTCCCTGCCTCTGATTCCCCATCTCTGATTCCGCACATCTGATTCCCTGCCTCTGATTCCCCGCCTCTGATTCCCTGCCTCTGATTCCCTGCCTCTGATTCCCAACCTCTGATTCCCCACCTCTGATTCCCCATATCTGATTCCCCGCCTCTGCTTCCCCGCCTCTGATTCCCCCCCTCTGTTTCCCCATATCTGATTCCCCGCTTCTGATTCCCCGTGTTTGATTCCCTGCCTCTGATTCCCTGCCTCTGATTCCCAACCTCTGATTCCCCACCTCTGATGCCCCATATCTGATTCCCCGCCTCTGTTTCCCCGCCTCTGATTCCCCGCCTCTGTTTCCCCATATCTGATTCCCCGCCTTTGATTGGCCACCTCTGATTCCCCATATGTGATTCCCCGCCTCTGTTTCCCCGCATCTGATTCCCCGCCTCTGATTCCCCATATCTCATTCCCCGCTCTGATTCCCCATATCTGATTCCCTGACTCTGATTCCCCACCTCTGATTCCCGGCCTCTTTTTCCCGGCATCTGATTCCCGGCATCTGATTCCCGGCCTCTGATTCCCCGCCTCTGATTCCCCGCTTCTGATTCTGATTCCCTGCCTCTGATTCCCCATCTCTGATTCCGCACATCTGATTCCCTGCCTCTGATTCCCCACTTCTGATTCCCCATATCTGATTCCCCGCCTCTGTTTCCCCGCCTCTGATTCACCGCCTCTGTTTCCCCATATCTAATTCCCCGCCTCTGATTCCCCAACTCTGATTCCCCGCACTGATTCCCCAGCTCTGAATCCCCGCCTCAGATTCCCCGCATCTGATTCCCTGCCTCTAAATCCCCACCTCTGATTCCTTGCCTCTGATTCCCAACCTCTGATTCACCTCCTCTGATTCCCCATATCTGATTCCCCGCCTCCGTTTCCCTGCCTCTCATTCCCCGCCTATGTTTCCCCATATCTGATTCCCCGCCTCTGATTCCCCAACTCTGATTCCCCGCCTCTGATTCCCCAGCTCTGATTCCCCTCCTCTGATTCCCCGCGTCTGATTCCCAGCCTCTGATTCCCCATGTCTTATTCCCCGCCTCTGATTCGCCATCTCTGATTCATCGCCTCTGATTCCCCACCTCTGATTCCCCATATCTGATTCCCCACCTATGTTTCCCCGCCTCTGATGCGCCACCTCTGATTCCATGCCTCTGATTCCCAACCTCTGATTCCCCACCTCTGATTCCCCATATCTGATTCCCCGCCTCTGTTTCCCCGCCTCTGATTCCCTGCCTCTGTTTCCTCATATCTGATTCCCCGCCTCTGATTCCCCAACACTGATTCCCCGCCTCTGATTCCCCAGCTCTGATTCACCACCTCTGATTCCCCGCGTCTAATTCCCCGCCTCTGATTCCCCATCTCTGATTCCCTATCTCTGATTCCCCAATTCTGATTCCCCGCCTTTGATTCCCTGCCTCTGATTCCTAACCTCTGATTCCCCACCTCTGATTCCCCGCCTCTGTTTCCCCGCCTCTTATTCCCCGCCTCTGTTTCCCCATATCTGATTCCCGGCCTCTCATTCCCCAACTCTGATTCCCCACCTCTGATTCCCCATATCTGATTCCCCGCCGCTGATTCCCCAACTCTGATAGCCCGCCTCTGATTCCCCAGCTCTGATTCCCCGCCTCTGATTCCCCGCGTCTGAATCCCTGCCTCTGATTCCCCGCCTCTGTTTCCCCTCCTCTGATTCCCTGCCTCTGTTTCCTCATATCTGATTCCCCGCCTCTGATTCCCCAAAACTGATTCCCCTCCTCTGATTCCCCAGCTCTGATTCACCACCTCTGATTCCCCGCATCTGATTCCCCGCCTCTGATTCCCCATCTCTGATTCCCTATCTCCGATTCCCCAATTCTGATTCCCCGCCTTTGATTCCCTGCCTCTGATTCCCAACCTCTGATTCCCCACCTCTGATTCCCCATATCTGATTCCCCGCCTCTGTTTCCCCGCCTCTTATTCCCCGCCTCTGTTTCCCCATATCTGATTCCCGGCCTCTCATTCCCCAGCTCTGATTCCCCGCCTCTGATTCCCCATGTCTGATTCACCGCCTCTGTTTCCCCACCTCTGATTCCCCGCCTCTGATTCCACATATCTGATTCCCCGCCTCTAATTCCCCAACTCTGATTCCCCGCCTGTGATTCGCCAGCTATGATTCCCCGCCTCTGATTCCCCACGTCTAATTCCCTGCCTGTGATTCCCTGCCTCTTATTCCCCGCCTCTGATTCCCCGCATCTGATTCCCTGCCTCTGAATCCCCACCTCTATTCCCTGCCTCTGATTCCCAACCTCTGATTCCCCTCCTCTGATTCCCCATATCTGATTCCCCGCCTCCAATTCCCTGCCTCTGATTCCCCGCCTCTGTTACCCCATATCTGATTCCCCGCCTCTGATTCCCCAACTCTGATTCTGCACATCTGATTCCCTGCCTCTTATTCCCCACCTCTAATTCCCGGCCTCTGATTCCCGGCCTCTGATTCCCCACCTCTGATTCTCCATATCTGATTCCCCGCCTCTGTTTCCCCGCCTCTGATTCCCCACCTCTGTTTCCCCATATCTGATTCCCCGCCTCTGATTCCCCAACTCTGATTCCTCGCCTCTGATTCCCCAGGTCTGATTCCCCGACTCTGATTCCACGTGTTTGATTACCTGCCTCTGATTCCCCGCCTCTGCTTCCCCATCTCTGATTCACCGCTTTTGATTCGCCACCTCTGATTCCCCTTATGTGATACCCCGCCTCTGTTTCCCCGCCTCTGATTCCCCGCCTCTGATTCCCCATATCTCATTCCCCGCCTCTGATTCCCCGCATCTGATTCCCTGCCTCTGAATCCCCACCTCTGATTCCCTGCCTCTGATTCCCAACCTCTGATTCCCCTCCTCTGATTCCCCATATCTGATTCCCCGCCTCCGTTTCCCTGCCTCTGATTGCCCACCTCTGTTTCCCCATATCTGATTCCCCGCCTCTGATTCCCCAACTCTGATTCCCCGCCTCTGATTCCCCAGCTCTGATTCCCCGCCTCTGATTCCCCGCGTCTGATTCCCAGCCTCTGATTCCCCATGTCTGATTTCCTGCCTCTGATTCCCCGCCTCTGATTCGCCATCTCTGATTCATCCCCTCTGATTCCCCACCTCTGATTCCCCATATCTTATTCCCCACCTATGTTTCCCCGCCTCTGATTCCCCGCCTCTGATTCCCCATCTCTGATTCCCAGACTCTGATTCCCCACCTCTGATTCCCTATCTCTGATTCTGCACATCCGATTCCCTGCCTCTGATTCCCCGACTCTGATTCCCCAACTCTGATTCCCCACCTCTGATTCCCCATATCTGATTCCCCGCCTCTGTTTTCCCGCCTCTGATTCCCTGCCTCTGTTTCCTCATATCTGATTCCCCGCCTCTGATTCCCCAACACTGATTCCCCGCCTCTGATTCCCCAGCTCTGATTCACCACCTCTGATTCCCCGCGTCTGATTCCCCGCTTCTGATTCCCGGCCTCTTATTCCCCACCTCTGATTCCCGGCCTCTGATTCCCGGCCTCTGATTCCCGAACTCTCATTCCCGGCCTCTGATTCCCGGCCTCTGATTCCCCGCCTCTGATTCCCCGCCTCTGATTCCCTGCCTCTGATTCCCCATCTCTGATTCCGCACATCTGATTCCCTGCCTCTGATTCCCCGCCTCTGATTCCCTGCCTCTGATTCCCTGCCTCTGATTCCCAACCTCTGATTCCCCACCTCTGATTCCCCATATCTGATTCCCCGCCTCTGCTTCCCCGCCTCTGATTCCCCGCCTCTGTTTCCCCATATCTGATTCCCCGCTTCTGATTCCCCGTGTTTGATTCCCTGCCTCTGATTCCCTGCCTCTGATTCCCAACCTCTGATTCCCCACCTCTGATTCCCCATATCTGATTCCCCGCCTCTGTTTCCCCGCCTCTGATTCCCCGCCTCTGTTTCCCCATATCTGATTCCCCGCCTTTGATTGGCCACCTCTGATTCCCCATATGTGATTCCCCGCCTCTGTTTCCCCGCATCTGATTCCCCGCCTCTGATTCCCCATATCTCATTCCCCGCCTCTGATTCCCCATATCTGATTCCCTGACTCTGATTCCCCACCTCTGATTCCCGGCCTCTTTTTCCCGGCATCTGATTCCTGGCATCTGATTCCCGGCCTCTGATTCCCGGCCTCTGATTCCCCGCTTCTGATTCTGATTCCCTGCCTCTGATTCCCCATCTCTGATTCCGCACATCTGATTCCCTGCCTCTGATTCCCCACTTCTGATTCCCCATATCTGATTCCCCGCCTCTGTTTCCCCGCCTCTGATTCACCGCCTCTGTTTCCCCATATCTAATTCCCCGCCTCTGATTCCCCAACTCTGATTCCCCGCACTGATTCCCCAGCTCTGAATCCCCGCCTCAGATTCCCCGCATCTGATTCCCTGCCTCTAAATCCCCACCTCTGATTCCTTGCCTCTGATTCCCAACCTCTGATTCACCTCCTCTGATTCCCCATATCTGATTCCCCGCCTCCGTTTCCCTGCCTCTCATTCCCCGCCTATGTTTCCCCATATCTGATTCCCCGCCTCTGATTCCCCAACTCTGATTCCCCGCCTCTGATTCCCCAGCTCTGATTCCCCTCCTCTGATTCCCCGCGTCCGATTCCCAGCCTCTGATTCCCCATGTCTTATTCCCCGCCTCTGATTCGCCATCTCTGATTCATCGCCTCTGATTCCCCACCTCTGATTCCCCATATCTGATTCCCCACCTATGTTTCCCCGCCTCTGATGCGCCACCTCTGATTCCATGCCTCTGATTCCCAACCTCTGATTCCCCACCTCTGATTCCCCATATCTGATTCCCCGCCTCTGTTTCCCCGCCTCTGATTCCCTGCCTCTGTTTCCTCATATCTGATTCCCCGCCTCTGATTCCCCAACACTGATTCCCCGCCTCTGATTCCCCAGCTCTGATTCACCACCTCTGATTCCCCGCGTCTAATTCCCCGCCTCTGATTCCCCATCTCTGATTCCCTATCTCTGATTCCCCAATTCTGATTCCCCGCCTTTGATTCCCTGCCTCTGATTACTAACCTCTGATTCCCCACCTCTGATTCCCCGCCTCTGTTTCCCCGCCTCTTATTCCCCGCCTCTGTTTCCCCATATCTGATTCCCGGCCTGTCATTCCCCAGCTCTGATTCCCCGCCTCTGATTCCCCATATCTGATTCCCCGCCGCTGATTCCCCAACTCTGATAGCCCGCCTCTGATTCCCCAGCTCTGATTCCCCGCCTCTGATTCCCCGCGTCTGAATCCCTGCCTCTGATTCCCCGCCTCTGATTCCCCATCTCTGATTCACCACCTCTGATCCCCCGCCTCTGATTCCCCATGTCTGATTCACCGCCTCTGTTTCCCCACCTCTGATTCCCCGACTCTGATTCCCCATATCTGATTCCCCGCCTCTGATTCCCTGCCTCTTATTCCCCGCCTCTGATTCCCCCATCTGATTCCCAACCTCTGATTCCCCTCCTCTGATTCCCCATATCTGATTCCACGCCTCCATTTCCCTGCCTCTGATTCCCCGCCTCTGATTCCCCAACTCTGATTCCCCGCCTGTGATTCGCCAGCTATGATACCCCGCATCTGATTCCCCACGTCTGATTCCCTGCCTGTGATTCCCTGCCTCTTATTCCCCGCCTCTGATTCCCCGCCTCTGATTCCCCGCATCTGATTCCCTGCCTCTGAATCCCCACCTCTGATTCCCTGCCTCTGATTCCCAACCTCTGATTCCCCTCCTCTGATTCCCCATATCTGATTCCCCACCTCCATTTCCCTGCCTCTGATTCCCCGCCTCTGTTACCCAATATCTGATTCCCCGCCTCTGATTCCCCAACTCTGATTCTGCACATCTGATTCCCTGCCTCTTATTCCCCACCTCTAATTCCCGGCCTCTGATTCCCGGCCTCTGATTCCCCACCTCTGATTCCCCATATCTGATTCCCGGACTCTGATTCCCCACCTCTGATTCCCGGCCTCTTATTCCCGGCATCTGATTCCCGGCCTCTGATTCCCGGCCTCTGATTCCCCGCTTCTGATTCTGATTCCCTGCCTCTGATTCCCCATCTCTGATTCCGCACATCTGATTCCCTGCCTCTGATTCCCCACTTCTGATTCCCCATATCTGATTCCCCGCCTCTGTTTCCCCGCCTCTGATTCCCCGCCTCTGTTTCCCCATATCTAATTCCTCGCATCTGATTCCCCAACTCTGATTCCCCGCACTGATTCCCCAGCTCTGAATCCCCGCCTCAGATTCCCCGCATCTGATTCCCTGCCTCTGAATCCCCACCTCTGATTCCCTGCCTCTGATTCCCAACCTCTGATTCCCCTCCTCTGATTCCCCATATCTGATTCCCCGCCTCCGTTTCCCTGCCTCTGATTCCCCGCCTCTGTTTCCCCATATCTGATTCCCCGCCTCTGATTCCCCAACTCTGATTCCCTGCCTCTGATTCCCCAGCTCTGATTCCCCGCCTCTGATTCCCCGCGTCTGATTCCCAGCCTCTGATTCCCCATGTCTTATTCCCCGTCTCTGATTCGCCATCTCTGATTCATCGCCTCTGATTCCCCACCTCTGATTCCCCATATCTGATTCCCCACCTATGTTTCCCCGCCTCTGATGCCCCACCTCTGATTCCATGCCTCTGATTCCCAACCTCTGATTCCCCACCTCTGATTCCCCATATCTGATTCCCCGCCTCTGTTTCCCCGCCTCTGATTCCCTGCCTCTGTTTCCTCATATCTGATTCCCCGCCTCTGATTCCCCAACACTGATTCCCCGCCTCTGATTCCCCACCTCTGATTCCCCGCGTCTGATTCCCCGCCTCTGATTCCCCATCTCTGATTCCCTATCTCTGATTCCCCATTTCTGATTCCCCGCCTTTGATTCCCTGCCTCTGATTCCCAACCTCTGATTCCCCACCTCTGATATCCCATATCTGATTCCCCGCCTCTGTTTCCCCGCCTCTTATTCCCCGCCTCTGTTTCCCCATATCAGATTCCCGGCCTCTCATTCCACAGCTCTGATTCCCCGCCTCTGATTCCCCATATCTGATTCCCCGCCGCTGATTCCCCAACTCAGATAGCCCGCCTCTGATTCCCCAGCTCTGATTCCCCGCCTCTGATTCCCCGCGTCTGAATCCCAGCCTCTGATTCCCTGCCTCTGACTCCCCATCTCTGATTCACCACCTCTGATCCCCCGCCTCTGATTCCCCATGTCTAATTCACCGCCTCTGTTTCCCCACCTCTGATTCCCCGCCTCTGATTCCCCATATCTGATTCCCCGCCTCTGATTCCCCAACTCTGATTCGCCGCCTGTGATTCGCCAGCTATGATTCCCCGCATCTGATTCCCCACGTCTGATTCCCTGCCTGTGATTCCCTGCCTCTTATTCCCCGCCTCTGATTCCCCGCATCTGATTCCCTGCCTCTGAATCCCCACCTCTGATTCCCTGCCTCTGATTCCCAACCTCTTATTCCCCTCCTCTGATTCCCCATATCTGATTCCCCACCTCCATTTCCCTGCCTCTGATTCCCCGCCTCTGTTACCCAATATCTGATTCCCCGCCTCTGATTCCCCAACTCTGATTCTGCACATCTGATTCCCTGCCTCTTATTCCCCACCTCTAATTCCCGGCCTCTGATTCCCGGCCTCTGATTCCCCACCTCTGATTCTCCATATCTGATTCCCCGCCTCTGTTTCCCCGCCTCTGATTCCCCGCCTCTGTTTCCCCATATCTGATTCACCGCCTTTGATTCGCCACCTCTGATTCCCCATATGTGATTCCCCTCCTCTGTTTCCCCATATCTCATTCCCCGCCTCTGATTCCCCGCATCTGATTCCCTGCCTCTGAATCCCCACCTCTGATTCCCTGCCTCTGATTCCCAACCTCTGATTCCCCTCCTCTGATTCCCCATATCTGATTCCTCGCCTCCGTTTCCCTGCCTCTGATTAACCGCCTCTGTTTCCCCATATCTGATTCCCCGCCTCTGATTCCCCAACTCTGATTCCCCGCCTCTGATTCCCCAACTCTGATTCCCCGCCTCTGATTCCCCAGCTCTGATTCCCCGCCTCTGATTCCCCGCGTCTGATTCCCAGCCTCTGATTCCCCATGTCTTATTCCCCGCCTCTGATTCCCCGCCTCTGATTCGCCATCTCTGATTCATCGCCTCTGATTCCCCACCTCTGATTCCCCATATCTGATTCCCACCTATGTTTCCCCGCCTCTGATGCCCCGCCTCTGATTCCATGCCTCTGATTCCCAACCTCTGATTCCCCACCTCTGATTCCCCATATCTGATTCCCCGCCTCTGTTTCCCCGCCTCTGATTCCCTGCCTCTGTTTCCTCATATCTGATTCCCCGCCTCTGATTCCCCAACACTGATTCCCCTCCTCTGATACCCCAGCTCTGATTCACCACCTCTGATTCCCCGCGTCTGATTACCCGCCTCTGATTCCCCATCTCTGATTCCCTATCTCTGATTCCCCAATTCTGATTCCCCGCCTTTGATTCCCTGCCTCTGATTCCCAACCTCTGATTCCCCACCTCTGATTCCCCATATCTGATTCCCCGCCTCTGTTTCCCCGCCTCTTATTCCATGCCTCTGTTTCCCCATATCTGATTCCCGGCCTCTCATTCCCCAGCTCTGATTCCCCGCCTCTGATTCCCCATATCTGATTCCCCGCCGCTGATTCCCCAACGCTGATTCCCCAGCTCTGATTCCCCGCCTCTGATTCCCCGCGTCTGAATCCCTGCCTCTGATTCCCCGCCTCAGATTCCCCATCTCTGATTCACCACCTCTGATCCCACGCCTCTGATTCCCCATGTCTGATTCACCGCCTCTGTTTCCCCACTTCTGATTCCCCGCCTCTGATTCCCCATATCTGATTCCCCGCCTCTGATTCCCTGACTCTGTTTCCCCGCCTCTGATTCCCCGCCTCTGATTCCCCATATCTCATTCCCCGCCTCTGATTCCCCGCATCTGATTCCCTGCCTCTGAATCCCCACCTCTGATTCCCTGCCTCTGATTCCCAACCTCTGATTCCCCTCCTCTGATTCCCCATATCTGATTCCCCGCCTCTGTTTCCCTGTCTCTGATTGCCCGCCTCTGTTTCCCCATATCTGATTCCCCGCCTCTGATTCCCCAACTCTGATTCCCCGCCTCTGATTCCCCAGCTCTGATTCCCCGCCTCTGATTCCCCGCGTCTGATTCCCAGCCTCTGATTCCCCATGTCTAATTTCCTGCCTCTGATTCCCTGCCTCTGATTCGCCATCTCTGATTCATCCCCTCTGATTCCCCACCTCTGATTCCCCATATCTTATTCCCCACCTATGTTTCCCCGCCTCTGATTCCCCGCCTCTGATTCCCCACCTCTGATTCCCCACCTCTGATTCCCCATATCTGATTCTCCGCCTCTGTTTCCCCGCCTCTGATTCCCTGCCTCTGTTTCCTCATATCTGATTCCCCGCCTCTGATTCCCCAACACTGATTCCCCGCCTCTGATTCCCCAGCTCTTATTCACCACCTCTGATTCCCCGCGTCTGATTCCCCGCTTCTGATTCCCGGCCTCTTATTCCCCACCTCTGATTCCCGGCCTCTGATTCCCGGCCTCTGATTCCCGACCTCTCATTCCCGGCCTCTGATTCCCGGCCTCTGATACCCCGGCTCTGATTCCCCGCCTCTGATTCCCTGCCTCTGATTCCCCATCTCTGATTCCGCACATCTGATTCCCTGCCTCTGATTCCCCACCTATGTTTCCCCGCCTCTGATGCCCCACCTCTGATTCCATGCCTCTGATTCCCAACCTCTGATTCCCCACCTCTGATTCCCCATATCTGATTCCCCGCCTCTGTTTCCCCGCCTCTGATTCCCTGCCTCTGTTTCCTCATATCTGATTCCCCGCCTCTGATTCCCCAACACTGATTCCCCGCCTCTGATTCCCCAGCTCTGATTCACCACCTCTGATTCCCCGCGTCTGATTCCCCGCATCTGATTCCCTGCCTCTGAATCCCCACCTCTGATTCCCTGCCTCTGATTCCCAACCTCTTATTCCCCTCCTCTGATTCCCCATATCTGATTCCCCACCTCCATTTCCCTGCCTCTGATTCCCCGCCTCTGTTACCCAATATCTGATTCCCCGCCTCTGATTCCCCAACTCTGATTCTGCACATCTGATTCCCTGCCTCTTATTCCCCACCTCTAATTCCCGGCCTCTGATTCCCGGCCTCTGATTCCCCACCTCTGATTCTCCATATCTGATTCCCCGCCTCTGTTTCCCCGCCTCTGATTCCCCGCCTCTGTTTCCCCATATCTGATTCACCGCCTTTGATTCGCCACCTCTGATTCCCCATATGTGATTCCCCTCCTCTGTTTCCCCATATCTCATTCCCCGCCTCTGATTCCCCGCATCTGATTCCCTGCCTCTGAATCCCCACCTCTGATTCCCTGCCTCTGATTCCCAACCTCTGATTCCCCTCCTCTGATTCCCCATATCTGATTCCTCGCCTCCGTTTCCCTGCCTCTGATTAACCGCCTCTGTTTCCCCATATCTGATTCCCCGCCTCTGATTCCCCAACTCTGATTCCCCGCCTCTGATTCCCCAACTCTGATTCCCCGCCTCTGATTCCCCAGCTCTGATTCCCCGCCTCTGATTCCCCGCGTCTGATTCCCAGCCTCTGATTCCCCATGTCTTATTCCCCGCCTCTGATTCCCCGCCTCTGATTCGCCATCTCTGATTCATCGCCTCTGATTCCCCACCTCTGATTCCCCATATCTGATTCCCACCTATGTTTCCCCGCCTCTGATGCCCCGCCTCTGATTCCATGCCTCTGATTCCCAACCTCTGATTCCCCACCTCTGATTCCCCATATCTGATTCCCCGCCTCTGTTTCCCCGCCTCTGATTCCCTGCCTCTGTTTCCTCATATCTGATTCCCCGCCTCTGATTCCCCAACACTGATTCCCCTCCTCTGATACCCCAGCTCTGATTCCCTATCTCTGATTCCCCAATTCTGATTCCCCGCCTTTGATTCCCTGCCTCTGATTCCCAACCTCTGATTCCCCACCTCTGATTCCCCATATCTGATTCCCCGCCTCTGTTTCCCCGCCTCTTATTCCATGCCTCTGTTTCCCCATATCTGATTCCCGGCCTCTCATTCCCCAGCTCTGATTCCCCGCCTCTGATTCCCCATATCTGATTCCCCGCCGCTGATTCCCCAACGCTGATTCCCCAGCTCTGATTCCCCGCCTCTGATTCCCCGCGTCTGAATCCCTGCCTCTGATTCCCCGCCTCTGATTCCCCATCTCTGATTCACCACCTCTGATCCCCCGCCTCTGATTCCCCATGTCTGATTCACCGCCTCTGTTTCCCCACTTCTGATTCCCCGCCTCTGATTCCCCATATCTGATTCCCCGCCTCTGATTCCCTGACTCTGTTTCCCCGTTCTGATTCCCCGCCTCTGATTCCCCATATCTCATTCCCCGCCTCTGATTCCCCGCATCTGATTCCCTGCCTCTGAATCCCCACCTCTGATTCCCTGCCTCTGATTCCCAACCTCTGATTCCCCTCCTCTGATTCCCCATATCTGATTCCCCGCCTCTGTTTCCCTGTCTCTGATTGCCCGCCTCTGTTTCCCCATATCTGATTCCCCGCCTCTGATTCCCCAACTCTGATTCCCCGCCTCTGATTCCCCAGCTCTGATTCCCCGCCTCTGATTCCCCGCGTCTGATTCCCTGCCTCTGATTCCCCATGTCTGATTTCCTGCCTCTGATTCCCCGCCTCTGATTCGCCATCTCTGATTCATCCCCTCTGATTCCCCACCTCTGATTCCCCATATCTTATTCCCCACCTATGTTTCCCCGCCTCTGATTCCCCGCCTCTGATTCCCCATCTCTGATTCCCCGCCTCTGATTCCCCACCTCTGATTCCCCACCTCTGATTCCCCATATCTGATTCTCCGCCTCTGTTTCCCCGCCTCTGATTCCCTGCCTCTGTTTCCTCATATCTGATTCCCCGCCTCTGATTCCCCAACACTGATTCCCCGCCTCTGATTCCCCAGCTCTGATTCACCACCTCTGATTCCCCGCGTCTGATTCCCCGCTTCTGATTCCCGGCCTCTTATTCCCCACCTCTGATTCCCGGCCTCTGATTCCCGGCCTCTGATTCCCGACCTCTCATTCCCGGCCTCTGATTCCCGGCCTCTGATACCCCGGCTCTGATTCCCCGCCTCTGATTCCCTGCCTCTGATTCCCCATCTCTGATTCCGCACATCTGATTCCCTGCCTCTGATTCCCCACCTATGTTTCCCCGCCTCTGATGCCCCACCTCTGATTCCATGCCTCTGATTCCCAACCTCTGATTCCCCACCTCTGATTCCCCATATCTGATTCCCCGCCTCTGTTTCCCCGCCTCAGATTCCCTGCCTCTGTTTCCTCATATCTGATTCCCCGCCTCTGATTCCCCAACACTGATTCCCCGCCTCTGATTCCCCAGCTCTGATTCACCACCTCTGATTCCCCGCGTCTGGTTCCCCGCCTCTGATTCCCCATCTCTGATTCCCTATCTCTGATTCCCCAATTCTGATTCCCCGTCTTTGATTCCGTGCCTCTGATTCCTAACCTCTGATTCCCGACCTCTGATTCCCCGCCTCTGTTTCCCCGCCTCTTATTCCCCGCCTCTGTTTCCCCATATCTGATTCCCGGCCTCTCATTCCCCAGCTCTGATTCCCCGCCTCTGATTCCCCATATCTGATTCCCCGCCGCTGATTCCCCAACTCTAATAGCCCGCCTCTGATTCCCCAGCTCTGATTCCCCGCCTCTGATTCCCCGCGTCTGAATCCCTGCCTCTGATTCCCCGCCTCTGATTCCCCATCTCTGATTCACCACCTCTGATCCCCCGCCTCTGATTCCCCATGTCTGATTCACCGCCTTTGATTCGCCACCTCTGATTCCCCATATGTGATTCCCCTCCTCTGTTTCCCCATATCTCATTCCCCGCCTCTGATTCCCCGCATCTGATTCCCTGCCTCTGAATCCCCACCTCTGATTCCCTGCCTCTGATTCCCAACCTCTGATTCCCCTCCTCTGATTCCCCATATCTGATTCCTCGCCTCCGTTTCCCTGCCTCTGATTAACCGCCTCTGTTTCCCCATATCTGATTCCCCGCCTCTGATTCCCCAACTCTGATTCCCCGCCTCTGATTCCCCAACTCTGATTCCCCGCCTCTGATTCCCCAGCTCTGATTCCCCGCCTCTGATTCCCCGCGTCTGATTCCCAGCCTCTGATTCCCCATGTCTTATTCCCCGCCTCTGATTCCCCGCCTCTGATTCGCCATCTCTGATTCATCGCCTCTGATTCCCCACCTCTGATTCCCCATATCTGATTCCCACCTATGTTTCCCCGCCTCTGATGCCCCGCCTCTGATTCCATGCCTCTGATTCCCAACCTCTGATTCCCCACCTCTGATTCCCCATATCTGATTCCCCGCCTCTGTTTCCCCGCCTCTGATTCCCTGCCTCTGTTTCCTCATATCTGATTCCCCGCCTCTGATTCCCCAACACTGATTCCCCTCCTCTGATACCCCAGCTCTGATTCCCTATCTCTGATTCCCCAATTCTGATTCCCCGCCTTTGATTCCCTGCCTCTGATTCCCAACCTCTGATTCCCCACCTCTGATTCCCCATATCTGATTCCCCGCCTCTGTTTCCCCGCCTCTTATTCCATGCCTCTGTTTCCCCATATCTGATTCCCGGCCTCTCATTCCCCAGCTCTGATTCCCCGCCTCTGATTCCCCATATCTGATTCCCCGCCGCTGATTCCCCAACGCTGATTCCCCAGCTCTGATTCCCCGCCTCTGATTCCCCGCGTCTGAATCCCTGCCTCTGATTCCCCGCCTCTGATTCCCCATCTCTGATTCACCACCTCTGATCCCCCGCCTCTGATTCCCCATGTCTGATTCACCGCCTCTGTTTCCCCACTTCTGATTCCCCGCCTCTGATTCCCCATATCTGATTCCCCGCCTCTGATTCCCTGACTCTGTTTCCCCGCCTCTGATTCCCCGCCTCTGATACCCCATATCTCATTCCCCGCCTCTGATTCCCCGCATCTGATTCCCTGCCTCTGAATCCCCACCTCTGATTCCCTGCCTCTGATTCCCAACCTCTGATTCCCCTCCTCTGATTCCCCATATCTGATTCCCCGCCTCTGTTTCCCTGTCTCTGATTGCCCGCCTCTGTTTCCCCATATCTGATTCCCCGCCTCTGATTCCCCAACTCTGATTCCCCGCCTCTGATTCCCCAGCTCTGATTCCCCGCCTCTGATTCCCCGCGTCTGATTCCCAGCCTCTGATTCCCCATGTCTGATTTCCTGCCTCTGATTCCCCGCCTCTGATTCGCCATCTCTGATTCATCCCCTCTGATTCCCCACCTCTGATTCCCCATATCTTATTCCCCACCTATGTTTCCCCGCCTCTGATTCCCCGCCTCTGATTCCCCATCTCTGATTCCCCGCCTCTGATTCCCCACCTCTGATTCCCCACCTCTGATTCCCCATATCTGATTCTCCGCCTCTGTTTCCCCGCCTCTGATTCCCTGCCTCTGTTTCCTCATATCTGATTCCCCGCCTCTGATTCCCCAACACTGATTCCCCGCCTCTGATTCCCCAGCTCTTATTCACCACCTCTGATTCCCCGCGTCTGATTCCCCGCTTCTGATTCCCGGCCTCTTATTCCCCACCTCTGATTCCCGGCCTCTGATTCCCGGCCTCTGATTCCCGACCTCTCATTCCCGGCCTCTGATTCCCGGCCTCTGATACCCCGGCTCTGATTCCCCGCCTCTGATTCCCTGCCTCTGATTCCCCATCTCTGATTCCGCACATCTGATTCCCTGCCTCTGATTCCCCACCTATGTTTCCCCGCCTCTGATGCCCCACCTCTGATTCCATGCCTCTGATTCCCAACCTCTGATTCCCCACCTCTGATTCCCCATATCTGATTCCCCGCCTCTGTTTCCCCGCCTCTGATTCCCTGCCTCTGTTTCCTCATATCTGATTCCCCGCCTCTGATTCCCCAACACTGATTCCCCGCCTCTGATTCCCCAGCTCTGATTCACCACCTCTGATTCCCCGCGTCTGATTCCCCGCCTCTGATTCCCCATCTCTGATTCCCTATCTCTGATTCCCCAATTCAGATTCCCCGTCTTTGATTCCGTGCCTCTGATTCCTAACCTCTGATTCCCCACCTCTGATTCCCCGCCTCTGTTTCCCCGCCTCTTATTCCCCGCCTCTGTTTCCCCATATCTGATTCCCGGCCTCTCATTCCCCAGCTCTGATTCCCCGCCTCTGATTCCCCATATCTGATTCCCCGCCGCTGATTCCCCAACTCTAATAGCCCGCCTCTGATTCCCCAGCTCTGATTCCCCGCCTCTGATTCCCCGCGTCTGAATCCCTGCCTCTGATTCCCCGCCTCTGATTCCCCATCTCTGATTCACCACCTCTGATCCCCCGCCTCTGATTCCCCATGTCTGATTCACCGCCTCTGTTTCCCCACCTCTGATTCCCCGCCTCTGATTCCCCATATCTGATTCCCCGCCTCTGATTCCCTGCCTCTTATTCCCCGCCTCTGATTCCCCGCATCTGATTCCCAACCTCTGATTCCCCTCCTCTGATTCCCCATATCTGATTCCCCGCCTCCATTTCCCTGCCTCTGATTCCCCGCCTCTGATTCCCCAACTCTGATTCCCCGCCTGTGATTCGCCAGCTATGATTCCCCGCATCTGATTCCCCACGTCTGATTCCCTGCCTGTGATTCCCTGCCTCTTATTCCCCGCCTCTGATTCCCCGCCTCTGATTCCCCACATCTGATTCCCTGCCTCTGAATCCCCACCTCTGATTCCCTGCCTCTGATTCCCAACCTCTGATTCACCTCCTCTGATTCCCCATATCTGATTCCCCACCTCCATTTCCCTGCCTCTGATTCCCCGCCTCTGTTACCCAATATCTGATTCCCCGCCTCTGATTCCCCAACTCTGATTCTGCACATCTGATTCCCTGCCTCTTATTCCCCACCTCTAATTCCCGGCCTCTGATTCCCGGCCTCTGATTCCCCACCTCTGATTCCCCATATCTGATTCCCGGACTCTGATTCCCCACCTCTGATTCCCGGCCTCTTATTCCCGGCATCTGATTCCCGGCCTCTGATTCCCGGCCTCTGATTCCCCGCTTCTGATTCTGATTCCCTGCCTCTGATTCCCCATCTCTGATTCCGCACATCTGATTCCCTGCCTCTGATTCCCCACTTCTGATTCCCCATATCTGATTCCCCGCCTCTGTTTCCCCGCCTCTGATTCCCCGCCTCTGTTTCCCCATATCTAATTCCTCGCATCTGATTCCCCAACTCTGATTCCCCGCACTGATTCCCCAGCTCTGAATCCCCGCCTCAGATTCCCCGCATCTGATTCCCTGCCTCTGAATCCCCACCTCTGATTCCCTGCCTCTGATTCCCAACCGCTGATTCCCCTCCTCTGATTCCCCAATTCTGATTCCCCGCCTTTGATTCCCTGCCTCTGATTCCTAACCTCTGATTCCCCACCTCTGATTCCCCGCCTCTGTTTCCCCGCCTCTTATTCCCCGCCTCTGTTTCCCCATATCTGATTCCCGGCCTCTCATTCCCCAGCTCTGATTCCCCGCCTCTGATTCCCCATATCTGATTCCCCGCCGCTGATTCCCCAACTCTAATAGCCCGCCTCTGATTCCCCAGCTCTGATTCCCCGCCTCTGATTCCCCGCGTCTGAATCCCTGCCTCTGATTCCCCGCCTCTGATTCCCCATCTCTGATTCACCACCTCTGATCCCCCGCCTCTGATTCCCCATGTCTGATTCACCGCCTCTGTTTCCCCACCTCTGATTCCCCGCCTCTGATTCCCCATATCTGATTCCCCGCCTCTGATTCCCTGCCTCTTATTCCCCGCCTCTGATTCCCCGCATCTGATTCCCAACCTCTGATTCCCCTCCTCTGATTCCCCATATCTGATTCCCCGCCTCCATTTCCCTGCCTCTGATTCCCCGCCTCTGATTCCCCAACTCTGATTCCCCGCCTGTGATTCGCCAGCTATGATTCCCCGCATCTGATTCCCCACGTCTGATTCCCTGCCTGTGATTCCCTGCCTCTTATTCCCCGCCTCTGATTCCCCGCCTCTGATTCCCCACATCTGATTCCCTGCCTCTGAATCCCCACCTCTGATTCCCTGCCTCTGATTCCCAACCTCTGATTCCCCTCCTCTGATTCCCCATATCTGATTCCCCACCTCCATTTCCCTGCCTCTGATTCCCCGCCTCTGTTACCCAATATCTGATTCCCCGCCTCTGATTCCCCAACTCTGATTCTGCACATCTGATTCCCTGCCTCTTATTCCCCACCTCTAATTCCCGGCCTCTGATTCCCGGCCTCTGATTCCCCACCTCTGATTCCCCATATCTGATTCCCGGACTCTGATTCCCCACCTCTGATTCCCGGCCTCTTATTCCCGGCATCTGATTCCCGGCCTCTGATTCCCGGCCTCTGATTCCCCGCTTCTGATTCTGATTCCCTGCCTCTGATTCCCCATCTCTGATTCCGCACATCTGATTCCCTGCCTCTGATTCCCCACTTCTGATTCCCCATATCTGATTCCCCGCCTCTGTTTCCCCGCCTCTGATTCCCCGCCTCTGTTTCCCCATATCTAATTCCTCGCATCTGATTCCCCAACTCTGATTCCCCGCACTGATTCCCCAGCTCTGAATCCCCGCCTCAGATTCCCCGCATCTGATTCCCTGCCTCTGAATCCCCACCTCTGATTCCCTGCCTCTGATTCCCAACCTCTGATTCCCCTCCTCTGATTCCCCATATCTGATTCCCCGCCTCCGTTTCCCTGCCTCTGATTCCCCGCCTCTGTTTCCCCATATCTGATTCCCCGCCTCTGATTCCCCAACTCTGATTCCCCGCCTCTGATTCCCCAGCTCTGATTCCCCGCCTCTGATTCCCCGCGTCTGATTCCCAGCCTCTGATTCCCCATGTCTTATTCCCCGCCTCTGATTCGCCATCTCTGATTCATCGCCTCTGATTCCCCACCTCTGATTCCCCATATCTGATTCCCCACCTATGTTTCCCCGCCTCTGATGCCCCACCTCTGATTCCATGCCTCTGATTCCCAACCTCTGATTCCCCACCTCTGATTCCCCATATCTGATTCCCTGCCTCTGTTTCCCCGCCTCTGATTCCCTGCCTCTGTTTCCCCGCCTCTGATTCCCCGCCTCTGATTCCCCAACACTGATACCCCGCCTCTGATTCCCCAGGTCTGATTCACCACCTCTGATTCCCCGCGTCTGATTCCCCGCCTCTGATTCCCCATCTCTGATTCCCTATCTCTGATTCCCCAATTCTGATTCCCCGCCTTTGATTCCCTGCCTCTGATTCCAAACCTCTGATTCCCCACCTCTGATATCCCATATCTGATTCCCCGCCTCTGTTTCCCCGCCTCTTATTCCCCGCCTCTGTTTCCCCATATCTGATTCCCGGCCTCTCATTCCCCAGCTCTGATTCCCCGCCTCTGATTCCCCATATCTGATTCCCCGCCGCTGATTCCCCAACTCAGATAGCCCGCCTCTGATTCCCCAGCTCTGATTCCCCGCCTCTGATTCCCCGCGTCTGAATCCCTGCCTCTGATTCCCCGCCTCTGATTCCCCATCTCTGATTCACCACCTCTGATCCCCCGCCTCTGATTCCCCATGTCTGATTCACCGCCTCTGTTTCCCCACCTCTGATTCCCCGCCTCTGATTCCCCATATCTGATTCCCCGCCTCTGATTCCCCAACTCTGATTCGCCGCCTGTGATTCGCCAGCTATGATTCCCCGCATCTGATTCCCCACGTCTGATTCCCTGCCTGTGATTCCCTGCCTCTTATTCCCCGCCTCTGATTCCCCGCATCTGATTCCCTGCCTCTGAATCCCCACCTCTGATTCCGTGCCTCTGATAACCAACCTCTTATTCCCCTCCTCTGATTCCCCATATCTGATTCCCCACCTCCATTTCCCTGCCTCTGATTCCCCGCCTCTGTTACCCAATATTTGATTCCCCGCCTCTGATTCCCCAACTCTGATTCTGCACATCTGATTCCCTGCCTCTTATTCCCCACCTCTAATTCCCGGCCTCTGATTCCCGGCCTCTGATTCCCCACCTCTGATTCTCCATATCTGATTCCCCGCCTCTGTTTCCCCGCCTCTGATTCCCCGCCTCTGTTTCCCCATATCTGATTCACCGCCTTTGATTCGCCACCTCTGATTCCCCATATGTGATTCCCCTCCTCTGTTTACCCGCCTCTGATTCCCCGCCTCTGATTCCCCATATCTCATTCCCCGCCTCTGATTCCCCGCATCTGATTCCCTGCCTCTGAATCCCCACCTCTAATTCCCTGCCTCTGATTCCCAACCTCTGATTCCCCTCCTCTGATTCCCCATATCTGATTCCTCGCCTCCGTTTCCCTGCCTCTGATTAACCGCCTCTGTTTCCCCATATCTGATTCCCCGCCTCTGATTCCCCAACTCTGATTCCCCGCCTCTGATTCCCCAGCTCTGATTCCCCACCTCTGATTCCCCGTGTCTGATTCCCAGCCTCTGATTCCCCATGTCTGAATTCCTGCCTCTGATTCCCCGCCTCTGATTCGCCATCTCTGATTCATCGCCTCTGATTCCCCACCTCTGATTCCCCATATCTTATTCCCCACCTATGTTTCCCCGCCTCTGATTCCCCGCCTCTGATTCCCCATCTCTGATTCCCGGACTCTGATTCCCCACCTCTGATTCCCTATCTCTGATTCCGCACATCCGATTCCCTGCCTCTGATTCCCCGCCTCTGATGCCCCGCCTCTGATTCCCAACCTCTGATTCCCCTCCTCTGATTCCCCATATCTGATTCCCCGCCTCCGTTTCCCTGCCTCTGATTCCCCGCCTCTGTTTCCCCATATCTGATTCCCCGCCTCTGATTCCCCAACTCTGATTCCCCGCCTCTGATTCCCCAGCTCTGATTCCCCGCCTCTGATTCCCCGCGTCTGATTCCCAGCCTCTGATTCCCCATGTCTTATTCCCCGCCTCTGATTCCCCGCCTCTGATTCGCCATCTCTGATTCATCGCCTCTGATTCCCCTCCTCTGATTCCCCATATCTGATTCCCACCTATGTTTCCCCGCCTCTGATGCCCCGCCTCTGATTCCATGCCTCTGATTCCCAACCTCTGATTCCCCACCACTGATTCCCCATATCTGATTCCCCGCCTCTGTTTCCCCGCCTCTGATTCCCTGCCTCTGTTTCCTCATATCTGATTCCCCGCCTCTGATTCCCCAACACTGATTCCCCTCCTCTGATACCCCAGCTCTGATTCACCACCTCTGATTCCCCGCGTCTGATTCCCTGCCTCTGATTCCCCATCTCTGATTCCCTATCTCTGATTCCCCAATTCTGATTCCCCGCCTTTGATTCCCTGCCTCTGATTCCCAACCTCTGATTCCCCACCTCTGATTCCCCATATCTGATTCCCCGCCTCTGTTTCCCCGCCTCTTATTCCCCGCCTCTGTTTCCCCATATCTGATTCCCGGCCTCTCATTCCCCAGCTCTGATTCCCCGCCTCTGATTCCCCATATCTGATTCCCCGCCGCTGATTCCCCAACTCTGATTCCCCAGCTCTGATTCCCCGCCTCTGATTCCCCATCTCTGATTCACCACCTCTGATCCCCCGCCTCTGATTCCCCATGTCTGATTCACCGCCTCTGTTTCCCCACATCTGATTCCCCGCCTCTGATTCCCCATATCTGATTCCCCGCCTCTGATTCCCTGACTCTGTTTCCCCGCCTCTGATTCCCCGCCTCTGATTCCCCATATCTCATTCCCCGCCTCTGATTCCCCGCATCTGATTCCCTGCCTCTGAATCCCCACCTCTGATTCCCTGCCTCTGATTCGCAACCTCTGATTCCCCTCCTCTGATTCCCCATATCTGATTCCCCGCCTCCGTTTCCCTGTCTCTGATTGCCCGCCTCTGTTTCCCCATATCTGATTCCCCGCCTCTGATTCCCCAACTCTGATTCCCCGCCTCTGATTCCCCAGCTCTGATTCCCCGCCTCTGATTCCCCGCGTCTGATTCCCAGCCTCTGATTCCCCATGTCTGATTTCCTGCCTCTGATTCCCCGCCTCTGATTCGCCATCTCTGATTCATCCCCTCTGATTCCCCACCTCTGATTCCCCATATCTTATTCCCCACCTATGTTTCCCCGCCTCTGATTCCCCGCCTCTGATTCCCCATCTCTGATTCCCAGACTCTGATTCCCCACCTCTGATTCCCTATCTCTGATTCTGCACATCCGATTCCCTGCCTCTGATTCCCCGCCTCTGATTCCCCACCTCTGATTCCCCACCTCTGATTCCCCATATCTGATTCCCCGCCTCTGTTTCCCCGCCTCTGATTCCCTGCCTCTGTTTCCTCATATCTGATTCCCCGCCTCTGATTCCCCAACACTGATTCCCCGCCTCTGATTCCCCAGCTCTGATTCACCACCTCTGATTCCCCGCGTCTGATTCCCCGCTTCTGTTTCCCGGCCTCTTATTCCCCACCTCTGATTCCCGGACTCTGATTCCAGGCCTATGATTCCCGACCTCTCATTCCCGGCATCTGATTCCCGGCCTCTGATACCCCGGCTCTGATTCCCCGCCTCTGATTCCCTGCCTCTGATTCCCCATCTCTGATTCCGCACATCTGATTCCCTGCCTCTGATTCCCCGCCTCTGAATCCCTGCCTCTGATTCCCTGCCTCTGATTCCCAACCTCTGATTCCCCACCTCTGATTCCCCATATCTGATTCCCCGCCTCTGTTTCCCCGCCTCTGATTCCCCGCCTCTGTTTCCCCATATCTGATTCCCCGCCTCTGATTCCCCAACTCTGATTCCCCACCTCTGATCCCCAGCTCTGATTCCCCGCCTCTGATTCCCCGTGTTTGATTCCCTGCCTCTGATTCCCTGCCTCTGATTCCCAACCTCTGATTCCCCACCTCTGATTCCCCATATCTGATTCCCCGCCTCTGTTTCCCCGCCTCTGATTCCCCGCCTCTGTTTCCCCATATCTGATTCCCCGCCTTTGATTCGCCACCTCTGATTCCCCATATGTGATTCCCCGCCTCTGTTTCCCCGCATCTGATTCCCCTCCTCTGATTCCCCATATCTCATTCCCCGCCTCTGATTCCCCATATCTGATTCCCGGACTCTGATTCCCCACCTCTGATTCCCGGCCTCTTTTTCCCGGCATCTGATTCCCGGCATCTGATTCCCGGCCTCTGATTCCCGGCCTCTGATTCCCAGCTTCTGATTCTGATTCCCTGCCTCTGATTCCCCATCTCTGATTCCGCACATCTGATTCCCTGCCTCTGATTCCCCACTTCTGATTCCCCATATCTGATTCCCCGCCTCTGTTTCCCCGCCTCTGATTCCCCGCCTCTGTTTCCCCATATCTAATTCCCCACCTCTGATTCCCCAACTCTGATTCCCCGCACTGATTCCCCAGCTCTGAATCCCCGCCTCAGATTCCCCGCATCTGATTCCCTGCCTCTGAATCCCCACCTCTGATTCCCTGCCTCTGATTCCCAACCTCTGATTCCCCTCCTCTGATTCCCCATATCTGATTCCCCGCCTCCGTTTCCCTGCCTCTGATTCCCCGCCTCTGTTTCCCCATATCTGATTCCCCGCCTCTGATTCCCCAACTCTGATTCCCCGCCTCTGATTCCCCAGCTCAGATTCCCCGCCTCTGATTCCCCGCGTCTGATTCCCAGCCTCTGATTCCCCATGTCTCATTCCCCGCCTCTGATTCCCCGCCTCTGATTCGCCATCTCTGATTCATCGCCTCTGATTCCACACCTCTGATTCCCCATATCTGATTCCCCACCTATGTTTCCCCGCCTCTGATGCCCCGCCTCTGATTCCATGCCTCTGATTCCCAACCTCTGATTCCCCAACCTCTGATTCCCCATATCAGATTCCCTGCCTCTGTTTCCCCGCCTCTGATTCCCTGCCTCTGTTTCCTCATATCTGATTCCCCGCCTCTGATTCCCCAACACTGATTCCCCGCCTCTGATTCCCCAGCTCTGATTCACCACCTCCGATTCCCCGCGTTTGATTCCCCGCCTCTGATTCCCCATCTCTGATTCCCTATCTCTGATTCCCCAATTCTGATTCCCCGCCTTTGATTCCCTGCCTCTGATTCCCAACCTCTGATTCCCCACCTCTGATTCCCCATATCTGATTCCCCGCCTCTGTTTCCCCGCCTCTTATTCCCCACCTCTGTTTCCCCATATCTGATTCCCGGCCACTCATTCCCCAGCTCTGATTCCCTGCCTCTGATTCCCCATATCTGATTCCCCGCCGCTGATTCCCCAACTCTGATAGCCCGCCTCTGATTCCCCAGCTCTGATTCCCCGCCTCTTATTCCCCGCGTCTGAATCCCTGCCTCTGATTCCCCGCCTCTGATTCCCCATCTCTGATTCACCACCTCTGATCCCCCGCCTCTCATTCCCCATGTCTGATTCACCGCCTCTGTTTCCCCATCTCTGATTCCCCGCCTCTGATTCCCCATATCTGATTCCCCGCCTCTGATTCGCCAACTCTGATTCCCCGCCTGTGATTCGCCAGCTATGATTCCCCGCCTCTGATTCCCCACGTCTCATTCCCTGCCTGTGATTCCCTGCCTCTTATTCCCCGCCTCTGATTCCCCGCATCTGATTCCCTGCCTCTGAATCCCCACCTCTGATTCCCTGCCTCTGATTCCCAACCTCTGATTCCCCTCCTCTGATTCCCCATATCTGATTCCCCGCCTCCATTTCCCTGCCTCTGATTCCCCGCCTCTGTTACCCCATATCTGATTCCCCGCCTCTGATCCCCCAACTCTGATTCTGCACATCTGATTCCCTGCGTCTTATTCCCCACCTCTAATTCCCGGCCTCTGATTCCCGTCCTCTGATTCCCCACCTCTGATTCTCCATATCTGATTCCCCGCCTCTGTTTCCCCGCCTCTGATTCCCCGCCTCTGTTTCCCCATATCTGATTCCCCGCCTCTGATTCCCCGCCTGTGATTCGCCAGCTATGATTCCCCGCATCTGATTCCCCACGTCTGATTCCCTGCCTGTGATTCCCTGCCTCTTATTCCCCGCCTCTGATTCCCCGCCTCTGATTCCCCACATCTGATTCCCTGCCTCTGAATCCCCACCTCTGATTCCCTGCCTCTGATTCCCAACCTCTGATTCCCCTCCTCTGATTCCCCATATCTGATTCCCCACCTCCATTTCCCTGCCTCTGATTCCCCGCCTCTGTTACCCAATATCTGATTCCCCGCCTCTGATTCCCCAACTCTGATTCTGCACATCTGATTCCCTGCCTCTTATTCCCCACCTCTAATTCCCGGCCTCTGATTCCCGGCCTCTGATTCCCCACCTCTGATTCCCCATATCTGATTCCCGGACTCTGATTCCCCACCTCTGATTCCCGGCCTCTTATTCCCGGCATCTGATTCCCGGCCTCTGATTCCCGGCCTCTGATTCCCCGCTTCTGATTCTGATTCCCTGCCTCTGATTCCCCATCTCTGATTCCGCACATCTGATTCCCTGCCTCTGATTCCCCACTTCTGATTCCCCATATCTGATTCCCCGCCTCTGTTTCCCCGCCTCTGATTCCCCGCCTCTGTTTCCCCATATCTAATTCCTCGCATCTGATTCCCCAACTCTGATTCCCCGCACTGATTCCCCAGCTCTGAATCCCCGCCTCAGATTCCCCGCATCTGATTCCCTGCCTCTGAATCCCCACCTCTGATTCCCTGCCTCTGATTCCCAACCTCTGATTCCCCTCCTCTGATTCCCCATATCTGATTCCCCGCCTCCGTTTCCCTGCCTCTGATTCCCCGCCTCTGTTTCCCCATATCTGATTCCCCGCCTCTGATTCCCCAACTCTGATTCCCCGCCTCTGATTCCCCAGCTCTGATTCCCCGCCTCTGATTCCCCGCGTCTGATTCCCAGCCTCTGATTCCCCATGTCTTATTCCCCGCCTCTGATTCGCCATCTCTGATTCATCGCCTCTGATTCCCCACCTCTGATTCCCCATATCTGATTCCCCACCTATGTTTCCCCGCCTCTGATGCCCCACCTCTGATTCCATGCCTCTGATTCCCAACCTCTGATTCCCCACCTCTGATTCCCCATATCTGATTCCCTGCCTCTGTTTCCCCGCCTCTGATTCCCTGCCTCTGTTTCCCCGCCTCTGATTCCCCGCCTCTGATTCCCCAACACTGATTCCCCGCCTCTGATTCCCCAGGTCTGATTCACCACCTCTGATTCCCCGCGTCTGATTCCCCGCCTCTGATTCCCCATCTCTGATTCCCTATCTCTGATTCCCCAATTCTGATTCCCCGCCTTTGATTCCCTGCCTCTGATTCCAAACCTCTGATTCCCCACCTCTGATATCCCATATCTGATTCCCCGCCTCTGTTTCCCCGCCTCTTATTCCCCGCCTCTGTTTCCCCATATCTGATTCCCGGCCTCTCATTCCCCAGCTCTGATTCCCCGCCTCTGATTCCCCATATCTGATTCCCCGCCGCTGATTCCCCAACTCAGATAGCCCGCCTCTGATTCCCCAGCTCTGATTCCCCGCCTCTGATTCCCCGCGTCTGAATCCCTGCCTCTGATTCCCCGCCTCTGATTCCCCATCTCTGATTCACCACCTCTGATCCCCCGCCTCTGATTCCCCATGTCTGATTCACCGCCTCTGTTTCCCCACCTCTGATTCCCCGCCTCTGATTCCCCATATCTGATTCCCCGCCTCTGATTCCCCAACTCTGATTCGCCGCCTGTGATTCGCCAGCTATGATTCCCCGCATCTGATTCCCCACGTCTGATTCCCTGCCTGTGATTCCCTGCCTCTTATTCCCCGCCTCTGATTCCCCGCATCTGATTCCCTGCCTCTGAATCCCCACCTCTGATTCCGTGCCTCTGATAACCAACCTCTTATTCCCCTCCTCTGATTCCCCATATCTGATTCCCCACCTCCATTTCCCTGCCTCTGATTCCCCGCCTCTGTTACCCAATATTTGATTCCCCGCCTCTGATTCCCCAACTCTGATTCTGCACATCTGATTCCCTGCCTCTTATTCCCCACCTCTAATTCCCGGCCTCTGATTCCCGGCCTCTGATTCCCCACCTCTGATTCTCCATATCTGATTCCCCGCCTCTGTTTCCCCGCCTCTGATTCCCCGCCTCTGTTTCCCCATATCTGATTCACCGCCTTTGATTCGCCACCTCTGATTCCCCATATGTGATTCCCCTCCTCTGTTTACCCGCCTCTGATTCCCCGCCTCTGATTCCCCATATCTCATTCCCCGCCTCTGATTCCCCGCATCTGATTCCCTGCCTCTGAATCCCCACCTCTAATTCCCTGCCTCTGATTCCCAACCTCTGATTCCCCTCCTCTGATTCCCCATATCTGATTCCTCGCCTCCGTTTCCCTGCCTCTGATTAACCGCCTCTGTTTCCCCATATCTGATTCCCCGCCTCTGATTCCCCAACTCTGATTCCCCGCCTCTGATTCCCCAGCTCTGATTCCCCACCTCTGATTCCCCGTGTCTGATTCCCAGCCTCTGATTCCCCATGTCTGAATTCCTGCCTCTGATTCCCCGCCTCTGATTCGCCATCTCTGATTCATCGCCTCTGATTCCCCACCTCTGATTCCCCATATCTTATTCCCCACCTATGTTTCCCCGCCTCTGATTCCCCGCCTCTGATTCCCCATCTCTGATTCCCGGACTCTGATTCCCCACCTCTGATTCCCTATCTCTGATTCCGCACATCCGATTCCCTGCCTCTGATTCCCCGCCTCTGATGCCCCGCCTCTGATTCCCAACCTCTGATTCCCCTCCTCTGATTCCCCATATCTGATTCCCCGCCTCCGTTTCCCTGCCTCTGATTCCCCGCCTCTGTTTCCCCATATCTGATTCCCCGCCTCTGATTCCCCAACTCTGATTCCCCGCCTCTGATTCCCCAGCTCTGATTCCCCGCCTCTGATTCCCCGCGTCTGATTCCCAGCCTCTGATTCCCCATGTCTTATTCCCCGCCTCTGATTCCCCGCCTCTGATTCGCCATCTCTGATTCATCGCCTCTGATTCCCCTCCTCTGATTCCCCATATCTGATTCCCACCTATGTTTCCCCGCCTCTGATGCCCCGCCTCTGATTCCATGCCTCTGATTCCCAACCTCTGATTCCCCACCACTGATTCCCCATATCTGATTCCCCGCCTCTGTTTCCCCGCCTCTGATTCCCTGCCTCTGTTTCCTCATATCTGATTCCCCGCCTCTGATTCCCCAACACTGATTCCCCTCCTCTGATACCCCAGCTCTGATTCACCACCTCTGATTCCCCGCGTCTGATTCCCTGCCTCTGATTCCCCATCTCTGATTCCCTATCTCTGATTCCCCAATTCTGATTCCCCGCCTTTGATTCCCTGCCTCTGATTCCCAACCTCTGATTCCCCACCTCTGATTCCCCATATCTGATTCCCCGCCTCTGTTTCCCCGCCTCTTATTCCCCGCCTCTGTTTCCCCATATCTGATTCCCGGCCTCTCATTCCCCAGCTCTGATTCCCCGCCTCTGATTCCCCATATCTGATTCCCCGCCGCTGATTCCCCAACTCTGATTCCCCAGCTCTGATTCCCCGCCTCTGATTCCCCATCTCTGATTCACCACCTCTGATCCCCCGCCTCTGATTCCCCATGTCTGATTCACCGCCTCTGTTTCCCCACATCTGATTCCCCGCCTCTGATTCCCCATATCTGATTCCCCGCCTCTGATTCCCTGACTCTGTTTCCCCGCCTCTGATTCCCCGCCTCTGATTCCCCATATCTCATTCCCCGCCTCTGATTCCCCGCATCTGATTCCCTGCCTCTGAATCCCCACCTCTGATTCCCTGCCTCTGATTCGCAACCTCTGATTCCCCTCCTCTGATTCCCCATATCTGATTCCCCGCCTCCGTTTCCCTGTCTCTGATTGCCCGCCTCTGTTTCCCCATATCTGATTCCCCGCCTCTGATTCCCCAACTCTGATTCCCCGCCTCTGATTCCCCAGCTCTGATTCCCCGCCTCTGATTCCCCGCGTCTGATTCCCAGCCTCTGATTCCCCATGTCTGATTTCCTGCCTCTGATTCCCCGCCTCTGATTCGCCATCTCTGATTCATCCCCTCTGATTCCCCACCTCTGATTCCCCATATCTTATTCCCCACCTATGTTTCCCCGCCTCTGATTCCCCGCCTCTGATTCCCCATCTCTGATTCCCAGACTCTGATTCCCCACCTCTGATTCCCTATCTCTGATTCTGCACATCCGATTCCCTGCCTCTGATTCCCCGCCTCTGATTCCCCACCTCTGATTCCCCACCTCTGATTCCCCATATCTGATTCCCCGCCTCTGTTTCCCCGCCTCTGATTCCCTGCCTCTGTTTCCTCATATCTGATTCCCCGCCTCTGATTCCCCAACACTGATTCCCCGCCTCTGATTCCCCAGCTCTGATTCACCACCTCTGATTCCCCGCGTCTGATTCCCCGCTTCTGTTTCCCGGCCTCTTATTCCCCACCTCTGATTCCCGGACTCTGATTCCAGGCCTATGATTCCCGACCTCTCATTCCCGGCATCTGATTCCCGGCCTCTGATACCCCGGCTCTGATTCCCCGCCTCTGATTCCCTGCCTCTGATTCCCCATCTCTGATTCCGCACATCTGATTCCCTGCCTCTGATTCCCCGCCTCTGAATCCCTGCCTCTGATTCCCTGCCTCTGATTCCCAACCTCTGATTCCCCACCTCTGATTCCCCATATCTGATTCCCCGCCTCTGTTTCCCCGCCTCTGATTCCCCGCCTCTGTTTCCCCATATCTGATTCCCCGCCTCTGATTCCCCAACTCTGATTCCCCACCTCTGATCCCCAGCTCTGATTCCCCGCCTCTGATTCCCCGTGTTTGATTCCCTGCCTCTGATTCCCTGCCTCTGATTCCCAACCTCTGATTCCCCACCTCTGATTCCCCATATCTGATTCCCCGCCTCTGTTTCCCCGCCTCTGATTCCCCGCCTCTGTTTCCCCATATCTGATTCCCCGCCTTTGATTCGCCACCTCTGATTCCCCATATGTGATTCCCCGCCTCTGTTTCCCCGCATCTGATTCCCCTCCTCTGATTCCCCATATCTCATTCCCCGCCTCTGATTCCCCATATCTGATTCCCGGACTCTGATTCCCCACCTCTGATTCCCGGCCTCTTTTTCCCGGCATCTGATTCCCGGCATCTGATTCCCGGCCTCTGATTCCCGGCCTCTGATTCCCAGCTTCTGATTCTGATTCCCTGCCTCTGATTCCCCATCTCTGATTCCGCACATCTGATTCCCTGCCTCTGATTCCCCACTTCTGATTCCCCATATCTGATTCCCCGCCTCTGTTTCCCCGCCTCTGATTCCCCGCCTCTGTTTCCCCATATCTAATTCCCCACCTCTGATTCCCCAACTCTGATTCCCCGCACTGATTCCCCAGCTCTGAATCCCCGCCTCAGATTCCCCGCATCTGATTCCCTGCCTCTGAATCCCCACCTCTGATTCCCTGCCTCTGATTCCCAACCTCTGATTCCCCTCCTCTGATTCCCCATATCTGATTCCCCGCCTCCGTTTCCCTGCCTCTGATTCCCCGCCTCTGTTTCCCCATATCTGATTCCCCGCCTCTGATTCCCCAACTCTGATTCCCCGCCTCTGATTCCCCAGCTCAGATTCCCCGCCTCTGATTCCCCGCGTCTGATTCCCAGCCTCTGATTCCCCATGTCTCATTCCCCGCCTCTGATTCCCCGCCTCTGATTCGCCATCTCTGATTCATCGCCTCTGATTCCACACCTCTGATTCCCCATATCTGATTCCCCACCTATGTTTCCCCGCCTCTGATGCCCCGCCTCTGATTCCATGCCTCTGATTCCCAACCTCTGATTCCCCAACCTCTGATTCCCCATATCAGATTCCCTGCCTCTGTTTCCCCGCCTCTGATTCCCTGCCTCTGTTTCCTCATATCTGATTCCCCGCCTCTGATTCCCCAACACTGATTCCCCGCCTCTGATTCCCCAGCTCTGATTCACCACCTCCGATTCCCCGCGTTTGATTCCCCGCCTCTGATTCCCCATCTCTGATTCCCTATCTCTGATTCCCCAATTCTGATTCCCCGCCTTTGATTCCCTGCCTCTGATTCCCAACCTCTGATTCCCCACCTCTGATTCCCCATATCTGATTCCCCGCCTCTGTTTCCCCGCCTCTTATTCCCCACCTCTGTTTCCCCATATCTGATTCCCGGCCACTCATTCCCCAGCTCTGATTCCCTGCCTCTGATTCCCCATATCTGATTCCCCGCCGCTGATTCCCCAACTCTGATAGCCCGCCTCTGATTCCCCAGCTCTGATTCCCCGCCTCTTATTCCCCGCGTCTGAATCCCTGCCTCTGATTCCCCGCCTCTGATTCCCCATCTCTGATTCACCACCTCTGATCCCCCGCCTCTCATTCCCCATGTCTGATTCACCGCCTCTGTTTCCCCATCTCTGATTCCCCGCCTCTGATTCCCCATATCTGATTCCCCGCCTCTGATTCGCCAACTCTGATTCCCCGCCTGTGATTCGCCAGCTATGATTCCCCGCCTCTGATTCCCCACGTCTCATTCCCTGCCTGTGATTCCCTGCCTCTTATTCCCCGCCTCTGATTCCCCGCATCTGATTCCCTGCCTCTGAATCCCCACCTCTGATTCCCTGCCTCTGATTCCCAACCTCTGATTCCCCTCCTCTGATTCCCCATATCTGATTCCCCGCCTCCATTTCCCTGCCTCTGATTCCCCGCCTCTGTTACCCCATATCTGATTCCCCGCCTCTGATCCCCCAACTCTGATTCTGCACATCTGATTCCCTGCGTCTTATTCCCCACCTCTAATTCCCGGCCTCTGATTCCCGTCCTCTGATTCCCCACCTCTGATTCTCCATATCTGATTCCCCGCCTCTGTTTCCCCGCCTCTGATTCCCCGCCTCTGTTTCCCCATATCTGATTCCCCGCCTCTGATTCCCCAACTCTGATTCCCCGCCTCTGATTCCCCAGGTCTGATTCCCCACCTCTGATTCCACGTGTTTGATTACCTGCCTCTGATTCCCCGCCTCTGCTTCCCCATCTCTGATTCACCGCCTTTGATTCCCCACCTCTGATTCCCCACATCTGATTCCCTGCCTCTGATTCCCAACCTCTGATTCCCCTCCTCTGATTCCCCATATCTGATTCCCCGCCTCCGTTTCCCTGCCTCTGATTGCCCGCCTCTGATTCCCCATATCTGATTCCCCGCCTCTGATTCCCCAACTCTGATTCCCCGCCTCTGATTCCCAGCTCTGATTCCCCGCCTCTGATTCTCCGCGTCTGATTCCCAGCCTCTGATTCCCCATGTCCGATTTCCTGCCTCTGATTCCCCGCCTCTGATTCGCCATCTCTGATTCATCGCCTCTGATTCCCCACCTCTGATTCCCCATATCTTATTCCCCACCTATGTTTCCCCGCCTCTGATTCACCGCCTCTGATTCCCCATCTCTGATTCCCGGACTCTGATTCCCCACCTCTGATTCCTTATCTCTGATTCCGCACATCCGATTCCCTGCCTCTGATTCCCCGCCTCTGATGCCCCGCCTCTGATTCCATGCCTCTGATTCCCAACCTCTGATTCCCCACCTCTGATTCCCCATATCCGATTACCCGCCTCTATTTCCCCGCCTCTGATTCCCTGCCTCTGTTTCCTCATATCTGATTCCCCGCCTCTGATTCCCAAACACTGATTCCCCGCCTCTGATTCCCCACAACTGATTCCCGACCTCTGATTCCCCGCATCTGATTCCCCGCCTCTGATTCCCCATCTCTGATACCCCGCCTCTGATTCCCCGACTCTGATTCCCCGCCTCTGAATCCCCAGCTCTGATTCCCCACCTCTGATTACCCGCGTCTGATTCCCTGAATCTAATTCCCGGCCTCTGATTCCCCATCTCTGATTCACCGCCTCTGATTCCCCACCCATGATTCCCCATATCTGATTCCCCGCCTCAATTTCCCCGCCTCTGATTCCCCGCCTCTGATTCCCCATATCTGATACCCCGCCTCTGATTCCCCAACTCTGAATCCCCGCCTCTGATTCCCCATCTCTGATTCCCAAATTCTGATTCCCCGCCTCTGATTCCCCAGCACTGATTCCCCTCATCTGATTCCCTGCCTCTGATTCCCCACCTCTGATTCCCAATATCTGATTCCCCGCCTCTGTTACCCCGCCTCTGATTCCCCGCCTCTGTTTCCCCATATCTGATTCCCCACCTCTGATTCCCCAACTCTGATTCCCCGCCTCTGATTCCCCAGCTCTGATTCCCCGCCTCAGATTCCCTGTGTCTGATTCCCTGCCTCTGATTCCCCGCCTCTGATTCCCCATCTCTGATTCACCGCCTCTGATTCCCCACCTCTGATTCCCCATATCTGATTAGCCACCTCTGTTTCCCCGCCTCTGATTCCCCGCCTCTGATTCCCCATATCTGATTCCCCGCCTCTGATTCCCCACCTCTGATTCCCCATATCTGATAAGCAATCTCTGTTTCCCCGCCTCTGATTCCCCGCCTCTGATTCCCCATATCTGATTCCCCGCAACTGATTCCCCATCTCTGATTCCCGGACTCAGATTCCCCACCTCTGATTCCCGGCCTCTGATTCCCGGCCTATGATTCCCCGCTTCTGATTCCCCGCCTGATTCCCCATCTCTGATGCACTGCGTCTGATTCCCCACCTCTAATTCCCCATATCTGATTAGCCACCTCTGTTTCTCCACCTCTGATTCCCCGCCTCTGATTCCCCATATCTGATTCCCCGCCTCTGATTCCCCATCTCTGATTCCCGGACTCTGAATCCCCACCTCTGTTTCCCGGCCTCTGATTCCCGGCCTATGATTCCCCATGTCTGATTCCCCACATCTGATTCCCTGCCTCTGATACCCCGCCTCTGATTCCCCACCTCTGATTCCCTGCCACTAATTCCCCGCCTCTGATTCCCCATATCTGTTTTCCTGCCTCTGATGCCCCATATCTGATTCCCTGCCTCTGATTCCCCAACTCTGATTCCCCGCCTCTGATTCCTCAGCTCTGATTCCCCACCTCTGATTCCCCGTGTCTAATTCCCTGCCTCTGATTCCCCGCCTCTGATTCCCCATCTTGGATTCATCACCACTGATTCCTTGCGTCTGATTCCCTCCCTGTGATTCCCCGCCTCTGATTCACCATCTCTGATTCACTGCCTCTGATTCCCCTTCTCTGATTCCCCATGTCTGATTCCCCAATTCTGATTCCCGCCTCTGATGCCCCACCTCTGATTCCCCTCCTCTGATTGCCCATATCTGATTCCCCGCCTCTGATTCCCCATATCATATTCCCCGCCTCTGATTCCCAAACTCAGATTCCCCGTCTCTGATTCCCCAGCTCTGATTCCCCACATCTGATTCCCTGCCTCTGATTCCCCACCTCTGATTCCCAATATCTGATTCCCTGCCTCTGTTTCCCCACCTCTGATTCCCCGCCTCTGTTTCCCCATATCTGATTCCCCACCTCTGATTCCCCAACTCTGATTCCCCGCCTCTGATTCCCCAGCTCTGATACCCCGCCTCTGATTCCCCATGTCAGATTTCCTGCCTCTGATTCCCCGCCTCTGATTCCCCATCTCTGATTCACCGCCTCTGATTCCCCACCTCTGATTCCCCACCTCTGATTCCCCATATCTGATAAGCCATCTCTGTTTCCCCGCCTCTGATTCCCCGCCTCTGATTCCCCATATCTGATTCCCCGCCTCTGATTCCCCATCTCTGATTCCCGGACTCAGATTCCCCACCTCTGATTCCCAGCCTCTGATTCCCGGAATATGATTCCCCACTTCTGATTCCCCGCCTCTGATTCCCTGCCTCTGATTCCCCATCTCTGATTCCCCACATCTGAATCCCTGTCTCTGATTCCCCGCCTCTGATTCCACATATCTGATTCCCTGCCTCTGATTACCCATCTCGGATTCCCGCCCTCCGATTCCCCACCTCTGGTTCCCCATATCTGATACCCCTACTCTGTTTCCCCGCCTCTGAATCCCCGCCTCTGATTCCCCACTTCTGATTCCCCATATCTGATAAGCCATCTCTGTTTCCCCGCCTCTGATTCCCCGCCTCTGATTCCCCATATCTGATTCCCCGCCTCTGATTCCCCATCTCTGATTCCAGGACTCAGATTCCCCACCTCTGATTCCAAGCCTCTGATTCCCGGAATATTATTCCCGGCTTCTGATTCCCCGCCTCTGATTCCCTGCCTCTGATTCCCCATCTCTGATTCCCCACATCTGATTCCCTGCCTCTGATTCCCCGCCTCTGATTCCCCATATCTGATTCCCTGCCTCTGATTACCCATCTCGGATTCCCGCCCTCTGATTCCCCACCTCTGGTTCCCCATATCTGAAACCCCTCCTCTGTTTCCCCGCCTCTGATTCCCCGCCTCTGATTCCCCATATCTGATTTCCCGTCTCTGATTCCCCAACTCTGATTCCCCGCCTCTGGTTCCTCAGCTCTGTTTCCCCGCCTCTGATTCCCCGCCTCTGATTCCCCATTTCTGATTCCCCGCCTCTGATTCCCCACCTCTGATTCCCCATATCTGATAAGCAATCTCTGTTTCCCCGCCTCTGATTTCCCGCCTCTGATTCCCCATATCTGATTCCCCGCCTCTGATTCCCCATCTCTGATTCCCGGACTCAGATTCCCCACCTCTGATTCCCGGCCTCTGATTCCCGGCCTATGATTCCCCGCTTCTGATTCCCCGCCTCTGATTCCCTGCCTCTGATTCCCCATCTCTGATTCACTGCCTCCGATTCCCCACCTCTGATTCCCCATATCTGATTAGCCTCCTCTGTTTCTCCGCCTCTGATTCCCGCCTCTGATGCCCCACCTCTGATTCCCCTCCTCTGATTGCCCATATCTGATTCCCCGCCTCTGATTCCCCATATCTTATTCCCCGCCTCTGATTCCCAAACTCAGATTCCCCGTCTCTGATTGCCCAGCTCTGATTCCCCACATCTGATTCCCTGCCTCTGATTCCCCACCTCTGATTCCCTATATCTGATTCCCTGCCTCTGTTTCCCCACCTCTGATTCCCCGCCTCTGTTTCCCCATATCTGATTCCCCACCTCTGATTCCCCAACTCTGATTCCCCGCCTCTCATACCCCGTGTTTGATTCCCCGCCTCTGATTCCCCGTGTCTGATTCCCTGCCTCTGATTCCCCGCCTCTGATTCCCCATCTCTGATTCCCCGCCTCTGATACCCCGTGTCTGATTCCCCGCCTCTGATTCCCCGTGTCTGATTCCCTGCCTCTGATTCCCCGCCTCTGATTCCCCATCTCTGATTCACCGCCTCTGATTCCCCACCTCTGATTCCCCATATCTGATAAGCCATCTCTGTTTCCCCGCCTCTGATTCCCCGCCTCTGATTCCCCGTCTCTGATTCCCCATATCTGATTCCCCGCCTCTGATTCCCCATCTCTGATTCCCGGACTCAGACTCCCCACCTCTGATTCCAAGCCTCTGATTCCCGGAATATGATTCCCCGCTTCTGATTCCCCCCCTCTGATTCCCTGCCTCTGATTCCCCATCTCTGATTCCCCACATCTGATTCCCTGCCTCTGATTCCCCGCCTCTGATTCCCCATATCTGATTCCCTGCCTCTGATTACCCATCTCGGATTCCCGCCCTCCGATTCCCCACCTCAGGTTCCCCATATCTGATACCCCTCCTCTGTTTCCCCGCCTCTGATTCCCCGCCTCTGATTCCCCATCTCTGATTCCCCGTCTCTGATTCCCCAACTCTGATTCCCCGCCTCTGATTCCTCAGCTCGGATTCCCCGCCTCTGATTCCCCGCGTCTGATTCCCTGCCTCTGATTCCCCGCCTCTGATTCCCCATCTCTGATTCACCACCACTGATTCCCTGCATCTGATTCCCTGCCTGTGATTCCCCGCCTCTGATTCACCATCTCTGATTCACTGCCTCTGATTCCCCTTCTCTGATTCCCCATGTCTGATTCCCCAATTCTGATTCCCGCCTCTGATGCCCCACCTCTGAATCCCCTCCTCTGATTCCCCATATCTGATTCCCCGCCTCTGATTCCCCATATCTTATTCCCCGCCTCTGATTCCCAAACTCAGATTCCCCGCCTCTGATTCCCCAGCTCCGATTCCCCACCTCTGATTCCCCGCCTCTGATTCCCCAGCTCTGATACCCCGCCTCTGATTCCCCATGTCAGATTTCCTGCCTCTGATTCCCCGCCTCTGATTCCCCATCTCTGATTCACCGCCTCTGATTCCCCACCTCTGATTCCCCACCTCTGATTCCCCATATCTGATAAGCCATCTCTGTTTCCCCGCCTCTGATTCCCCGCCTCTGATTCCCCATATCTGATTCCCCGCCTCTGATTCCCCATCTCTGATTCCCGGACTCAGATTCCCCACCTCTGATTCCCAGCCTCTGATTCCCGGAATATGATTCCCCACTTCTGATTCCCCGCCTCTGATTCCCAGCCTCTGATTCCCCATGTCTCATTCCCCGCCTCTGATTCCCCGCCTCTGATTCGCCATCTCTGATTCATCGCCTCTGATTCCACACCTCTGATTCCCCATATCTGATTCCCCACCTATGTTTCCCCGCCTCTGATGCCCCGCCTCTGATTCCATGCCTCTGATTCCCAACCTCTGATTCCCCAACCTCTGATTCCCCATATCAGATTCCCTGCCTCTGTTTCCCCGCCTCTGATTCCCTGCCTCTGTTTCCTCATATCTGATTCCCCGCCTCTGATTCCCCAACACTGATTCCCCGCCTCTGATTCCCCAGCTCTGATTCACCACCTCCGATTCCCCGCGTTTGATTCCCCGCCTCTGATTCCCCATCTCTGATTCCCTATCTCTGATTCCCCAATTCTGATTCCCCGCCTTTGATTCCCTGCCTCTGATTCCCAACCTCTGATTCCCCACCTCTGATTCCCCATATCTGATTCCCCGCCTCTGTTTCCCCGCCTCTTATTCCCCACCTCTGTTTCCCCATATCTGATTCCCGGCCACTCATTCCCCAGCTCTGATTCCCTGCCTCTGATTCCCCATATCTGATTCCCCGCCGCTGATTCCCCAACTCTGATAGCCCGCCTCTGATTCCCCAGCTCTGATTCCCCGCCTCTTATTCCCCGCGTCTGAATCCCTGCCTCTGATTCCCCGCCTCTGATTCCCCATCTCTGATTCACCACCTCTGATCCCCCGCCTCTCATTCCCCATGTCTGATTCACCGCCTCTGTTTCCCCATCTCTGATTCCCCGCCTCTGATTCCCCATATCTGATTCCCCGCCTCTGATTCGCCAACTCTGATTCCCCGCCTGTGATTCGCCAGCTATGATTCCACGCCTCTGATTCCCCACGTCTCATTCCCTGCCTGTGATTCCCTGCCTCTTATTCCCCGCCTCTGATTCCCCGCATCTGATTCCCTGCCTCTGAATCCCCACCTCTGATTCCCTGCCTCTGATTCCCAACCTCTGATTCCCCTCCTCTGATTCCCCATATCTGATTCCCCGCCTCCATTTCCCTGCCTCTGATTCCCCGCCTCTGTTACCCCATATCTGATTCCCCGCCTCTGATCCCCCAACTCTGATTCTGCACATCTGATTCCCTGCGTCTTATTCCCCACCTCTAATTCCCGGCCTCTGATTCCCGTCCTCTGATTCCCCACCTCTGATTCTCCATATCTGATTCCCCGCCTCTGTTTCCCCGCCTCTGATTCCCCGCCTCTGTTTCCCCATATCTGATTCCCCGCCTCTGATTCCCCAACTCTGATTCCCCGCCTCTGATTCCCCAGGTCTGATTCCCCACCTCTGATTCCACGTGTTTGATTACCTGCCTCTGATTCCCCGCCTCTGCTTCCCCATCTCTGATTCACCGCCTTTGATTCCCCACCTCTGATTCCCCACATCTGATTCCCTGCCTCTGATTCCCAACCTCTGATTCCCCTCCTCTGATTCCCCATATCTGATTCCCCGCCTCCGTTTCCCTGCCTCTGATTGCCCGCCTCTGATTCCCCATATCTGATTCCCCGCCTCTGATTCCCCAACTCTGATTCCCCGCCTCTGATTCCCAGCTCTGATTCCCCGCCTCTGATTCCCCGCGTCTGATTCCCAGCCTCTGATTCCCCATGTCCGATTTCCTGCCTCTGATTCCCCGCCTCTGATTCGCCATCTCTGATTCATCGCCTCTGATTCCCCACCTCTGATTCCCCATATCTTATTCCCCACCTATGTTTCCCCGCCTCTGATTCACCGCCTCTGATTCCCCATCTCTGATTCCCGGACTCTGATTCCCCACCTCTGATTCCTTATCTCTGATTCCGCACATCCGATTCCCTGCCTCTGATTCCCCGCCTCTGATGCCCCGCCTCTGATTCCATGCCTCTGATTCCCAACCTCTGATTCCCCACCTCTGATTCCCCATATCCGATTACCCGCCTCTATTTCCCCGCCTCTGATTCCCTGCCTCTGTTTCCTCATATCTGATTCCCCGCCTCTGATTCCCAAACACTGATTCCCCGCCTCTGATTCCCCACAACTGATTCCCGACCTCTGATTCCCCGCATCTGATTCCCCGCCTCTGATTCCCCATCTCTGATACCCCGCCTCTGATTCCCCGACTCTGATTCCCCGCCTCTGAATCCCCAGCTCTGATTCCCCACCTCTGATTACCCGCGTCTGATTCCCTGAATCTAATTCCCGGCCTCTGATTCCCCATCTCTGATTCACCGCCTCTGATTCCCCACCCATGATTCCCCATATCTGATTCCCCGCCTCAATTTCCCCGCCTCTGATTCCCCGCCTCTGATTCCCCATATCTGATACCCCGCCTCTGATTCCCCAACTCTGAATCCCCGCCTCTGATTCCCCATCTCTGATTCCCAAATTCTGATTCCCCGCCTCTGATTCCCCAGCACTGATTCCCCTCATCTGATTCCCTGCCTCTGATTCCCCACCTCTGATTCCCAATATCTGATTCCCCGCCTCTGTTACCCCGCCTCTGATTCCCCGCCTCTGTTTCCCCATATCTGATTCCCCACCTCTGATTCCCCAACTCTGATTCCCCGCCTCTGATTCCCCAGCTCTGATTCCCCGCCTCAGATTCCCTGTGTCTGATTCCCTGCCTCTGATTCCCCGCCTCTGATTCCCCATCTCTGATTCACCGCCTCTGATTCCCCACCTCTGATTCCCCATATCTGATTAGCCACCTCTGTTTCCCCGCCTCTGATTCCCCGCCTCTGATTCCCCATATCTGATTCCCCGCCTCTGATTCCCCACCTCTGATTCCCCATATCTGATAAGCAATCTCTGTTTCCCCGCCTCTGATTCCCCGCCTCTGATTCCCCATATCTGATTCCCCGCAACTGATTCCCCATCTCTGATTCCCGGACTCAGATTCCCCACCTCTGATTCCCGGCCTCTGATTCCCGGCCTATGATTCCCCGCTTCTGATTCCCCGCCTGATTCCCCATCTCTGATGCACTGCGTCTGATTCCCCACCTCTAATTCCCCATATCTGATTAGCCACCTCTGTTTCTCCACCTCTGATTCCCCGCCTCTGATTCCCCATATCTGATTCCCCGCCTCTGATTCCCCATCTCTGATTCCCGGACTCTGAATCCCCACCTCTGTTTCCCGGCCTCTGATTCCCGGCCTATGATTCCCCATGTCTGATTCCCCACATCTGATTCCCTGCCTCTGATACCCCGCCTCTGATTCCCCACCTCTGATTCCCTGCCACTAATTCCCCGCCTCTGATTCCCCATATCTGTTTTCCTGCCTCTGATGCCCCATATCTGATTCCCTGCCTCTGATTCCCCAACTCTGATTCCCCGCCTCTGATTCCTCAGCTCTGATTCCCCACCTCTGATTCCCCGTGTCTAATTCCCTGCCTCTGATTCCCCGCCTCTGATTCCCCATCTTGGATTCATCACCACTGATTCCTTGCGTCTGATTCCCTCCCTGTGATTCCCCGCCTCTGATTCACCATCTCTGATTCACTGCCTCTGATTCCCCTTCTCTGATTCCCCATGTCTGATTCCCCAATTCTGATTCCCGCCTCTGATGCCCCACCTCTGATTCCCCTCCTCTGATTGCCCATATCTGATTCCCCGCCTCTGATTCCCCATATCATATTCCCCGCCTCTGATTCCCAAACTCAGATTCCCCGTCTCTGATTCCCCAGCTCTGATTCCCCACATCTGATTCCCTGCCTCTGATTCCCCACCTCTGATTCCCAATATCTGATTCCCTGCCTCTGTTTCCCCACCTCTGATTCCCCGCCTCTGTTTCCCCATATCTGATTCCCCACCTCTGATTCCCCAACTCTGATTCCCCGCCTCTGATTCCCCAGCTCTGATACCCCGCCTCTGATTCCCCATGTCAGATTTCCTGCCTCTGATTCCCCGCCTCTGATTCCCCATCTCTGATTCACCGCCTCTGATTCCCCACCTCTGATTCCCCACCTCTGATTCCCCATATCTGATAAGCCATCTCTGTTTCCCCGCCTCTGATTCCCCGCCTCTGATTCCCCATATCTGATTCCCCGCCTCTGATTCCCCATCTCTGATTCCCGGACTCAGATTCCCCACCTCTGATTCCCAGCCTCTGATTCCCGGAATATGATTCCCCACTTCTGATTCCCCGCCTCTGATTCCCTGCCTCTGATTCCCCATCTCTGATTCCCCACATCTGAATCCCTGTCTCTGATTCCCCGCCTCTGATTCCACATATCTGATTCCCTGCCTCTGATTACCCATCTCGGATTCCCGCCCTCCGATTCCCCACCTCTGGTTCCCCATATCTGATACCCCTACTCTGTTTCCCCGCCTCTGAATCCCCGCCTCTGATTCCCCACTTCTGATTCCCCATATCTGATAAGCCATCTCTGTTTCCCCGCCTCTGATTCCCCGCCTCTGATTCCCCATATCTGATTCCCTGCCTCTGATTCCCCATCTCTGATTCCAGGACTCAGATTCCCCACCTCTGATTCCAAGCCTCTGATTCCCGGAATATTATTCCCGGCTTCTGATTCCCCGCCTCTGATTCCCTGCCTCTGATTCCCCATCTCTGATTCCCCACATCTGATTCCCTGCCTCTGATTCCCCGCCTCTGATTCCCCATATCTGATTCCCTGCCTCTGATTACCCATCTCGGATTCCCGCCCTCTGATTCCCCACCTCTGGTTCCCCATATCTGAAACCCCTCCTCTGTTTCCCCGCCTCTGATTCCCCGCCTCTGATTCCCCATATCTGATTTCCCGTCTCTGATTCCCCAACTCTGATTCCCCGCCTCTGGTTCCTCAGCTCTGTTTCCCCGCCTCTGATTCCCCGCCTCTGATTCCCCATTTCTGATTCCCCGCCTCTGATTCCCCACCTCTGATTCCCCATATCTGATAAGCAATCTCTGTTTCCCCGCCTCTGATTTCCCGCCTCTGATTCCCCATATCTGATTCCCCGCCTCTGATTCCCCATCTCTGATTCCCGGACTCAGATTCCCCACCTCTGATTCCCGGCCTCTGATTCCCGGCCTATGATTCCCCGCTTCTGATTCCCCGCCTCTGATTCCCTGCCTCTGATTCCCCATCTCTGATTCACTGCCTCCGATTCCCCACCTCTGATTCCCCATATCTGATTAGCCTCCTCTGTTTCTCCGCCTCTGATTCCCGCCTCTGATGCCCCACCTCTGATTCCCCTCCTCTGATTGCCCATATCTGATTCCCCGCCTCTGATTCCCCATATCTTATTCCCCGCCTCTGATTCCCAAACTCAGATTCCCCGTCTCTGATTGCCCAGCTCTGATTCCCCACATCTGATTCCCTGCCTCTGATTCCCCACCTCTGATTCCCTATATCTGATTCCCTGCCTCTGTTTCCCCACCTCTGATTCCCCGCCTCTGTTTCCCCATATCTGATTCCCCACCTCTGATTCCCCAACTCTGATTCCCCGCCTCTCATACCCCGTGTTTGATTCCCCGCCTCTGATTCCCCGTGTCTGATTCCCTGCCTCTGATTCCCCGCCTCTGATTCCCCATCTCTGATTCCCCGCCTCTGATACCCCGTGTCTGATTCCCCGCCTCTGATTCCCCGTGTCTGATTCCCTGCCTCTGATTCCCCGCCTCTGATTCCCCATCTCTGATTCACCGCCTCTGATTCCCCACCTCTGATTCCCCATATCTGATAAGCCATCTCTGTTTCCCCGCCTCTGATTCCCCGCCTCTGATTCCCCGTCTCTGATTCCCCATATCTGATTCCCCGCCTCTGATTCCCCATCTCTGATTCCCGGACTCAGACTCCCCACCTCTGATTCCAAGCCTCTGATTCCCGGAATATGATTCCCCGCTTCTGATTCCCCCCCTCTGATTCCCTGCCTCTGATTCCCCATCTCTGATTCCCCACATCTGATTCCCTGCCTCTGATTCCCCGCCTCTGATTCCCCATATCTGATTCCCTGCCTCTGATTACCCATCTCGGATTCCCGCCCTCCGATTCCCCACCTCAGGTTCCCCATATCTGATACCCCTCCTCTGTTTCCCCGCCTCTGATTCCCCGCCTCTGATTCCCCATCTCTGATTCCCCGTCTCTGATTCCCCAACTCTGATTCCCCGCCTCTGATTCCTCAGCTCGGATTCCCCGCCTCTGATTCCCCGCGTCTGATTCCCTGCCTCTGATTCCCCGCCTCTGATTCCCCATCTCTGATTCACCACCACTGATTCCCTGCATCTGATTCCCTGCCTGTGATTCCCCGCCTCTGATTCACCATCTCTGATTCACTGCCTCTGATTCCCCTTCTCTGATTCCCCATGTCTGATTCCCCAATTCTGATTCCCGCCTCTGATGCCCCACCTCTGAATCCCCTCCTCTGATTCCCCATATCTGATTCCCCGCCTCTGATTCCCCATATCTTATTCCCCGCCTCTGATTCCCAAACTCAGATTCCCCGCCTCTGATTCCCCAGCTCCGATTCCCCACCTCTGATTCCCCGCCTCTGATTCCCCAGCTCTGATACCCCGCCTCTGATTCCCCATGTCAGATTTCCTGCCTCTGATTCCCCGCCTCTGATTCCCCATCTCTGATTCACCGCCTCTGATTCCCCACCTCTGATTCCCCACCTCTGATTCCCCATATCTGATAAGCCATCTCTGTTTCCCCGCCTCTGATTCCCCGCCTCTGATTCCCCATATCTGATTCCCCGCCTCTGATTCCCCATCTCTGATTCCCGGACTCAGATTCCCCACCTCTGATTCCCAGCCTCTGATTCCCGGAATATGATTCCCCACTTCTGATTCCCCGCCTCTGATTCCCTGCCTCTGATTCCCCATCTCTGATTCCCCACATCTGAATCCCTGTCTCTGATTCCCCGCCTCTGATTCCACATATCTGATTCCCTGCCTCTGATTACCCATCTCGGATTCCCGCCCTCCGATTCCCCACCTCTGGTTCCCCATATCTGATACCCCTACTCTGTTTCCCCGCCTCTGAATCCCCGCCTCTGATTCCCCACTTCTGATTCCCCATATCTGATAAGCCATCTCTGTTTCCCCGCCTCTGATTCCCCGCCTCTGATTCCCCATATCTGATTCCCCGCCTCTGATTCCCCATCTCTGATTCCAGGACTCAGATTCCCCACCTCTGATTCCAAGCCTCTGATTCCCGGAATATTATTCCCGGCTTCTGATTCCCCGCCTCTGATTCCCTGCCTCTGATTCCCCATCTCTGATTCCCCACATCTGATTCCCTGCCTCTGATTCCCCGCCTCTGATTCCCCATATCTGATTCCCTGCCTCTGATTACCCATCTCGGATTCCCGCCCTCTGATTCCCCACCTCTGGTTCCCCATATCTGAAACCCCTCCTCTGTTTCCCCGCCTCTGATTCCCCGCCTCTGATTCCCCATATCTGATTTCCCGTCTCTGATTCCCCAACTCTGATTCCCCGCCTCTGGTTCCTCAGCTCTGTTTCCCCGCCTCTGATTCCCCGCCTCTGATTCCCCATTTCTGATTCCCCGCCTCTGATTCCCCACCTCTGATTCCCCATATCTGATAAGCAATCTCTGTTTCCCCGCCTCTGATTTCCCGCCTCTGATTCCCCATATCTGATTCCCCGCCTCTGATTCCCCATCTCTGATTCCCGGACTCAGATTCCCCACCTCTGATTCCCGGCCTCTGATTCCCGGCCTATGATTCCCCGCTTCTGATTCCCCGCCTCTGATTCCCTGCCTCTGATTCCCCATCTCTGATTCACTGCCTCCGATTCCCCACCTCTGATTCCCCATATCTGATTAGCCTCCTCTGTTTCTCCGCCTCTGATTCCCGCCTCTGATGCCCCACCTCTGATTCCCCTCCTCTGATTGCCCATATCTGATTCCCCGCCTCTGATTCCCCATATCTTATTCCCCGCCTCTGATTCCGAAACTCAGATTCCCCGTCTCTGATTGCCCAGCTCTGATTCCCCACATCTGATTCCCTGCCTCTGATTCCCCACCTCTGATTCCCTATATCTGATTCCCTGCCTCTGTTTCCCCACCTCTGATTCCCCGCCTCTGTTTCCCCATATCTGATTCCCCACCTCTGATTCCCCAACTCTGATTCCCCGCCTCTCATACCCCGTGTTTGATTCCCCGCCTCTGATTCCCCGTGTCTGATTCCCTGCCTCTGATTCCCCGCCTCTGATTCCCCATCTCTGATTCCCCGCCTCTGATACCCCGTGTCTGATTCCCCGCCTCTGATTCCCCGTGTCTGATTCCCTGCCTCTGATTCCCCGCCTCTGATTCCCCATCTCTGATTCACCGCCTCTGATTCCCCACCTCTGATTCCCCATATCTGATAAGCCATCTCTGTTTCCCCGCCTCTGATTCCCCGCCTCTGATTCCCCGTCTCTGATTCCCCATATCTGATTCCCCGCCTCTGATTCCCCATCTCTGATTCCCGGACTCAGACTCCCCACCTCTGATTCCAAGCCTCTGATTCCCGGAATATGATTCCCCGCTTCTGATTCCCCCCCTCTGATTCCCTGCCTCTGATTCCCCATCTCTGATTCCCCACATCTGATTCCCTGCCTCTGATTCCCCGCCTCTGATTCCCCATATCTGATTCCCTGCCTCTGATTACCCATCTCGGATTCCCGCCCTCCGATTCCCCTCCTCAGGTTCCCCATATCTGATACCCCTCCTCTGTTTCCCCGCCTCTGATTCCCCGCCTCTGATTCCCCATCTCTGATTCCCCGTCTCTGATTCCCCAACTCAGATTCCCCGCCTCTGATTCCTCAGCTCGGATTCCCCGCCTCTGATTCCCCGCGTCTGATTCCCTGCCTCTGATTCCCCGCCTCTGATTCCCCATCTCTGATTCACCACCACTGATTCCCTGCATCTGATTCCCTGCCTGTGATTCCCCGCCTCTGATTCACCATCTCTGATTCACTGCCTCTGATTCCCCTTCTCTGATTCCCCATGTCTGATTCCCCAATTCTGATTCCCGCCTCTGATGCCCCACCTCTGAATCCCCTCCTCTGATTCCCCATATCTGATTCCCCGCCTCTGATTCCCCATATCTTATTCCCCGCCTCTGATTCCCAAACTCAGATTCCCCGCCTCTGATTCCCCAGCTCTGATACCCCTCCTCTGTTTCCCCGCCTCTGATTCCCCGCCTCTGATTCCCCATATCTGATTCCCCGTCTCTGATTCCCCGACTCTGATTCCCCGCCTCTGATTCCCCAGCTCCGATTCCCCACCTCTGATTACCCGCATCTGATTCCCTGACTCTAATTCCCGGCCTCGGATTCCCCATCTCTCATTCACCGCCTCTGATTACCCACCTCTGATTCCCCATATCTGATTCCCCGCCTCTGATTACCCGCCTCTGATTCCCCATATCTGATACCCCGCCTCTGATTCCCCAACTCTGAATCCCCGCCTCTGATTCCCCAGCTATGATTCCCCGCCTCTGATCCCCCGCGTCTGAATCCCTGCTTCTGATTCCCTGCCTCTGTTTCCCCATCTGTGATTAACCACCTTTGATTCTCCGCGTCTGTTTCCCCGCCTCTGATTCCCCATCTCTGATTCCCCATCTCTGATTCCCAAATTCTGATTCCCCGCCTCTGATTCCCCAGCTCTGACTCCCCACATCTGATTCCCTGCCTCTGATTCCCCAACTCTGATTCCCAATATCTGATTCCCCGCCTCTGTTTCCCCGCCTCTGATTCCCCGCCTCTGTTTCCCCATATCTGATTCCCCACCTCTGATTCCTCAACTCTGATTCCCCGCATCTGATTCCCCAGCTCTGATTCCCCACCTTTGATTCCCCGTGTCTGATTCCCTGCCTCTGATTCCCCGCCTCTGATTCCCCACCTCTGATTCCCCATATCTAATTAGCCACCTCTGTTTCCCCGCCTCTGATTCCCCGCCTCTGATTCCCCATATCTGATTCCCCACCTCTGATTCCCCATCTCTGATTCACGGACTCACATTCCCCACCTCTGATTCACAGCCTCTGATTCCCGGCCAATGATTCCCCGCTTCTGATTCCCCGCCTCTGATTCCCTGCCTGTGATTCCCCATCTCTGATTCACTGCCTCTGATTCCCCACCTCTGATTCCCCATATCTGATTAGCCACCTCAGTTTCTCAGCCTCTGATTCCCGCCTCTGATTCCCCATATCTGATTCCCCGCCTCTGATTCCCCATCTCTGATTCCCGTACTCTGATTCCCCACCTCTGATTCCCTGCCTCTGATTCCCGGCCTATGATTCCCCGCTTCTGATTCCCCGCCTCTGATTCCCTGCCTCTGATTCCCCATGTCTGAATCCCCACATCTGATTCCCTGCCTCTGATACCCCACCTCTGATTCCCCGCCTCTGATTCCCTGCCACTAATTCCCCGCCTCTGATTCCCCATATCTGATTCCCTGCGTCTGATGCCCCATATCTGATTCCCTGCCTCTGATTCCTCAGCTCTGATTCCCCACCTCTGATTCCCCGTGTCTAATTCCCTGCCTCTGATTCCCCGCCTCTGATTCCCCATCTTGGATTCACCACCACTGATTCCCTGCGTCTGATTCCCTGCCTGTGATTCCCCGCCTCTGATTCACCATCTCTGATTCACTGCCTCTGATTCCCCTTCTCTGATTCCCCATATCTTATTCCCCGCCTCTTATTCCCAAACTCAGATGCCCCGCCTCTGATCCCCAGCTCTGATTCCCCACATCTGATTCCCTGCTTCTGATTCCCCACCTCTGATTCCCAATATCTGATTCCCTGCCTCTGTTTCCCCACCTCTGATTCCCCGCCTCTGTTTCCCCATATCTGATTCCCCACCTCTGATTCCCCAACTCTGATTCCCCGCCTCTGATTCCCCAGCTCTGATTCCCCGCCTCTGATTCCACGTGTCTGATTCCCTGCCTCTGATTCCCCGCCTCTGATTCCCCATCTCTGATTCACCGCCTCTGATTCACCACCTCTGATTCCCCATATCTGATAAGCCATCTTTGTTTCCCCACCTCTGATTCCCCGCCTCTGATTCCCCATATCTGATTCCCCACCTCTGATTCCCCATCTCTGATTCCCGGACTCAGATTCCCCACCTCTGATTCCCAGACTCTGATTCCCGGAATATGATTCTTTGCTTCTGATTCCCCGCCTCTGATTCCCTGCCTCTGATTCCCCATCTCTGATTCCCCATATCTGATTCCCTGCCTCTGATTCGCCATCTCGGATTCCCGCCCTCCGATTCCCCACCTCTGGTTCCCCATATCTGATATCCCTCCTCTGTTTCCCCGCCTCTGATTCCCCGCCTCTGATTCCCCATATCTGATTCCCCGCCTCTGATTCCCCAACTCTGATTCCCCGCCTCTGATTCCTCAGCTCTGATTCCCCGCCTCTGATTCCCCGCGTCTGATTCCCTGCCTCTGATTCCCCGCCTCTGAGTCCCCATCTCTGATTCACCACCACTGATTCCCTGCGTCTGATTCCCTGCCTGTGATTCCCCGCCTCTGATTCACCATCTCTGATTCACCAGCTCTGATTCCCCACCTCTGATTACCCGCGTCTGATTCCCTGATTCTAATTCCCCGCCTCTGATTCCCCATCTCTGATTCACCACCTCTGATTCCCCACCTCTGATTCCCCATATCTGATACCCCGCCTCGGATTCCCCAACTCTGATTCCCCAACTCTGTTTCCCCGCCTCTGATTCCCCAGCTATGATTCCCCACCTCTGATTCCCCGCGTCTGATTCCCTGCTTCTGATTCCCTGCCTCTGATTCCCCATCTGTGATTAACCACCTCTGAATCTCCACGTCTGATTCCGCACCTCTGATTCCCCATCTCTGATTCCCCATCTCTGATTCCCAAATTCTGATTCCCCGCCTCTGATTCCCCAGCTCTGATTCCCCATCTCTGATTCCCAAATTCTGATTCCCTGCCTCTGATTCCCCACCTCTGATTCCCAATATCTGATTCCCCTCCTCTGTTTCCCCGACTCTGATTCCCCGCCTCTGTTTCCCCATATCTGATTCCCCACCTCTGATTCCCCAACTCTGATTCCCCGCCTCTGATTCCCCTGCTCTGATTCCCCGCCTCTGATTCCCCGTGTCTGATTCCCTGCCTCTGATTCCCCGCCTCTGATTCCCCATCTCTGATTCACCGCCTCTGATTCACCACCTCTGATTCCCCATATCTGATAAGCCATCTTTGTATCCCCGCCTCTGATAACCCGCCTCTGATTCCCCATATCTGATTCCCCACCTCTGATTCCCCATCTCTGATTCCCGGACTCAGATTCCCCACCTCTGATTCCCAGACTCTGATTCCCGGAATATGATTCTCCGCTTCTGATTCCCCGCCTCTGTTTCCCCGCCTCTGATTCCCCGCCTCTGATTCCCCATATCTGATTCCCCGCCTCTGATTCCCCAACTCTGATTCCCCGCCTCTGATTCCTCAGCTCTGATTCCCCGCCTCTGATTCCCCGCGTCTGATTCCCTGCCTCTGATTCCCCGCCTCTGATTCCCCATCTCTGATTCACCACCACTGATTCCCTGCGTCTGATTCCCTGCCTGTGATTCCCCGCCTCTGATTCCCCTATCTGATTCCCTGCCTCTGATGCCCCATATCTGATTCCCAGCCTCTGATTCCCCAACTCTGATTCCCCGCCTCTGATTCCTCAGCTCTGATTCCCCACCTCTGATTCCCCGTGTCCAATTCCCTGCCTCTGATTCCCCGCCTCTGATTCCCCATCTTGGATTCACCACCACTGATTCCCTGCGTCTGATTCCCTGCCTGTGATTCCCCGCCTCTGATTCACCATCTCTGATTCACTGCCTCTGATTCCCCTTCTCTGATTCCCCATGTCTGATTCCCCAATTCTGATTCCCGCCTCTGATGCCCAACCTCTGATTCCCCTCCTCTGATTCCCCGCCTCTGATTCCCTGCCTCTGATTCCCCATGTCTGATTCCCCACATCTGATTCCCAGCCTCTGATATCCCGCCTCTGATTCCCCGCCTCTGATTCCCTGCCACTAATTCCCCGCCTCTGATTCCCCTATCTGATTCGCTGCCTCTGATGCCCCATATCTGATTCCCAGCCTCTGATTCCCCGCCTCTGATTCCTCAGCTCTGATTCCCCACCTCTGATTCCCCGTGTCTAATTCCCTGCCTCTGATTCCACGCCTCTGATTCCCCATCTTGGATTCACCACCACTGATTCCCTGCGTCTGATTCCCTGCCTGTGATTCCCCGCCTCTGATTCACCATCTCTGATTCACTGCCTCTGATTCCCCTTCTCTGATTCCCCATGTCTGATTCCCCAATTCTGATTCCCGCCTCTGATGCCCAACCTCTGATTCCCCTCCTCTGATTGCCCATATCTGATTCCCCGCCTCTGATTCCCCATATCTTATTCTCCGCCTCTGATTCCCAAACTCAGATTCCCCGCCTCTGATTCCCCAGCTCTGATTCCCCACATCTGATTCTCTGCCTCTGATTCCCCACCTATGATTCCCCGCCTCTGTTTCCCCATATCTGATTACCCGCCTCTGATTCCCCAACTCTGATTCCCCGCCTCTGATTCCCCAGCTCTGATTCCCCGCCTCTGATTCCCCGTGTCTGATTCCCTGCCTCTGATTCCCCGCCTCTGATTCAACATCTCTGATTCACCGCCTCTGATTCCCCAGCTCTGATACCCCGCCTCAGATTCCCCGCGTCTGATTCCCCGCCTCTGAATCCCTGCCTCTGATTCCCCATCTCTGATTCAGCACCGCTAATTCCCCACCTCTGATTCCCTGACTCTGATTCCCCGCCTCTGATTCCCCAGCACTGATTCCCCACCTCTGATTACCCGCATCTGATTCCCTGACTCTAATTCCCGGCCTCTGATTCCCCATCTCTCATTCACCGCCTCTGATTACCCACCTCTGATTCCCCATATCTGATTCCCCGCCTCTGATTCCCCGCCTCTGATTCCCCATATCTGATACCCCGCCTCTGATTCCCCAACTCTGAATCCCCGCCTCTGATTCCCCAGCTATGATTCCCCGCCTCTGATCCCCCGCGTCTGAATCCCTGCTTCTGATTCCCTGCCTCTTTTTCCCCATCTGTGATTAACCACCTTTGATTCTCCGCGTCTGTTTCCCCGCCTCTGATTCCCCATCTCTGATTCCCCGTCTCTGATTCCCAAATACTGATTCCCTGCCTCTGATTCCCCAACTCTGATTCCCAATATCTGATTCCCCGCCTCTGTTTCCCCGCCTCTGATTCCCCGCCTCTGTTTCCCCATATCTGATTCCCCACCTCTGATTCCTCAACTCTGATTCCCCGCATCTGATTCCCCAGCTGTGATTCCCCGCCTTTGATTCCCCGTGTCTGATTCCCTGCCTCTGATTCCCCGCCTCTGATTCCCCATCTCTGATTCACCGCCTCTGATTCCCCACCTCTGATTCCCCATATCTAATTAGCCACCTCTGTTTCCCCGCCTCTGATTCCCCGCCTCTGATTCCCCTTATCTGATTCCCCACCTCTGATTCCCCATCTCTGATTCACGGACTCACATTCCCCACCTCTGATTCACAGCCTCTGATTCCCGGCCAATGATTACGCGCTTCTGATTCCCCGCCTCTGATTCCCTGCCTCTGATTCCCCATCTCTGATTCACTGCCTCTGATTCCCCACCTCTGATTCCCCATATCTGATTAGCCACCTCTGTTTCTCAGCCTCTGATTCCCGCCTCTGATTCCCCATATCTGATTCCCCGCCTCTGATTCCCCATCTCTGATTCCCGTACTCTGATTCCCCACCTCTGATTCCCTGCCTCTGATTCCCGGCCTATGATTCCCCGCTTCTGATTCCCCGCCTCTGATTCCCTGCCTCCGATTCCCCATGTCTGATTCCCCACATCTGATTCCCTGCCTCTGATACCCCACCTCTGATTCCCCGCCTCTGATTCCCTGCCACTAATTCCCCGCCTCTGATTCCCCATATCTGATTCCCTGCCTCAGATGCCCCATATCTGATTCCCTGCCTCTGATTCCTCAGCTCTGATTCCCCACCTCTGATTCCCCGTGTCTAATTCCCTGCCTCTGATTCCCCGCCTCTGATTCCCCATCTTGGATTCACCACCACTGATTCCCTGCGTCTGATTCCCTGCCTGTGATTCCCCGCCTCTGATTCACCATCTCTGATTCACTGCCTCTGATTCCCCTTCTCTGATTCCCCATATCTTATTCCCCGCCTCTTATTCCCAAACTCAGATGCCCCGCCTCTGATCCCCAGCTCTGATTCCCCACATCTGATTCCCTGCTTCTGATTCCCCACCTCTGATTCCCAATATCTGATTCCCTGCCTCTGTTTCCCCACCTCTGATTCCCCGCCTCTGTTTCCCCATATCTGATTCCCCACCTCTGATTGCCCAACTCTGATTCCCCGCCTCTGATTCCCCAGCTCTGGTTCCCCGCCTCTGATTCCCCGTGTCTGATTCCCCGCCTCAGTTTCCCCGCCTCTGATTCCCCGCCTCTGATTCCCCATATCTGATACCCCGCCTCTGATTCCCCAACTCTGAATCCCCGCCTCTGATTCCCCATCTCTGATTCCCAAATTCTGATTCCCCGCCTCTGATTCCCCAGCACTGATTCCCCTCATCTGATTCCCTGCCTCTGATTCCCCACCTCTGATTCCCAATATCTGATTCCCCGCCTCTGTTACCCCGCCTCTGATTCCCCGCCTCTGTTTCCCCATATCTGATTCCCCACCTCTGATTCCCCAACTCTGATTCCCCGCCTCTGATTCCCCAGCTCTGATTCCCCGCCTCAGATTCCCTGTGTCTGATTCCCTGCCTCTGATTCCCCGCCTCTGATTCCCCATCTCTGATTCACCGCCTCTGATTCCCCACCTCTGATTCCCCATATCTGATTAGCCACCTCTGTTTCCCCGCCTCTGATTCCCCGCCTCTGATTCCCCATATCTGATTCCCCGCCTCTGATTCCCCACCTCTGATTCCCCATATCTGATAAGCAATCTCTGTTTCCCCGCCTCTGATTCCCCGCCTCTGATTCCCCATATCTGATTCCCCGCAACTGATTCCCCATCTCTGATTCCCGGACTCAGATTCCCCACCTCTGATTCCCGGCCTCTGATTCCCGGCCTATGATTCCCCGCTTCTGATTCCCCGCCTGATTCCCCATCTCTGATGCACTGCGTCTGATTCCCCACCTCTAATTCCCCATATCTGATTAGCCACCTCTGTTTCTCCACCTCTGATTCCCCGCCTCTGATTCCCCATATCTGATTCCCCGCCTCTGATTCCCCATCTCTGATTCCCGGACTCTGAATCCCCACCTCTGTTTCCCGGCCTCTGATTCCCGGCCTATGATTCCCCATGTCTGATTCCCCACATCTGATTCCCTGCCTCTGATACCCCGCCTCTGATTCCCCGCCTCTGATTCCCTGCCACTAATTCCCCGCCTCTGATTACCCATACCTGTTTTCCTGCCTCTGATGCCCCGCCTCTGATTCACCATCTCTGATTCACTGCCTCTGATTCCCCTTCTCTGATTCCCCATGTCTGATTCCCCAATTCTGATTCCCGCCTCTGATGCCCCACCTCTGATTCCCCTCCTCTGATTGCCCATATCTGATTCCCCGCCTCTGATTCCCCATATCATATTCCCCGCCTCTGATTCCCAAACTCAGATTCCCCGTCTCTGATTCCCCATCTCTGATTCCCAAATTCTGATTCCCCGCCTCTGATTCCCCAGCACTGATTCCCCTCATCTGATTCCCTGCCTCTGATTCCCCACCTCTGATTCCCAATATCTGATTCCCCGCCTCTGTTACCCCGCCTCTGATTCCCCGCCTCTGTTTCCCCATATCTGATTCCCCACCTCTGATTCCCCAACTCTGATTCCCCGCATCTGATTCCCCAGCTCTGATTCCCCGCCTCAGATTCCCTGTGTCTGATTCCCTGCCTCTGATTCCCCGCCTCTGATTCCCCATCTCTGATTCACCGCCTCTGATTCCCCACCTCTGATTCCCCATATCTGATTAGCCACCTCTGTTTCCCCGCCTCTGATTCCCCGCCTCTGATTCCCCATATCTGATTCCCCGCAACTGATTCCCCATCTCTGATTCCCGGACTCAGATTCCCCGCCTCTGATTCCCCATATCTGATTCCCCGCCTCTGATTCCCCACCTCTGATTCCCCATATCTGATAAGCAATCTCTGTTTCCCCGCCTCTGATTCCCCGCCTCTGATTCCCCATATCTGATTCCCCGCAACTGATTCCCCATCTCTGATTCCCGGACTCAGATTCCCCACCTCTGATTCCCGGCCTCTGATTCCCGGCCTATGATTCCCCGCTTCTGATTCCCCGCCTGATTCCCCATCTCTGATGCACTGCGTCTGATTCCCCACCTCTAATTCCCCATATCTGATTAGCCACCTCTGTTTCTCCACCTCTGATTCCCCGCCTCTGATTCCCCATATCTGATTCCCCGCCTCTGATTCCCCATCTCTGATTCCCGGACTCTGAATCCCCACCTCTGTTTCCCGGCCTCTGATTCCCGGCCTATGATTCCCCATGTCTGATTCCCCACATCTGATTCCCTGCCTCTGATACCCCGCCTCTGATTCCCCGCCTCTGATTCCCTGCCACTAATTCCCCGCCTCTGATTCCCCATATCTGTTTTCCTGCCTCTGATGCCCCGCCTCTGATTCACCATCTCTGATTCACTGCCTCTGATTCCCCTTCTCTGATTCCCCATGTCTGATTCCCCAATTCTGATTCCCGCCTCTGATGCCCCACCTCTGATTCCCCTCCTCTGATTGCCCATATCTGATTCCCCGCCTCTGATTCCCCATATCATATTCCCCGCCTCTGATTCCCAAACTCAGATTCCCCGTCTCTGATTCCCCAGCTCTGATTCCCCACATCTGATTCCCTGCCTCTGATTCCCCACCTCTGATTCCCAATATCTGATTCCCTGCCTCTGTTTCCCCACCTCTGATTCCCCGCCTCTGTTTCCCCATATCTGATTCCCCACCTCTGATTCCCCAACTCTGATTCCCCGCCTCTGATTCCCCAGCTCTGATACCCCGCCTCTGATTCCCCATGTCAGATTTCCTGCCTCTGATTCCCCGCCTCTGATTCCCCATCTCTGATTCACCGCCTCTGATTCCCCACCTCTGATTCCCCACCTCTGATTCCCCATATCTGATAAGCCATCTCTGTTTCCCCGCCTCTGATTCCCCGCCTCTGATTCCCCATATCTGATTCCCCGCCTCTGATTCCCCATCTCTGATTCCCGGACTCAGATTCCCCACCTCTGATTCCCAGCCTCTGATTCCCGGAATATGATTCCCCACTTCTGATTCCCCGCCTCTGATTCCCTGCCTCTGATTCCCCATCTCTGATTCCCCACATCTGATTCCCTGTCTCTGATTCCCTGCCTCTGATTCCACATATCTGATTCCCTGCCTCTGATTACCCATCTCGGATTCCCGCCCTCCGATTCCCCACCTCTGGTTCCCCATATCTGATACCCCTACTCTGTTTCCCCGCCTCTGAATCCCCGCCTCTGATTCCCCATCTCTGATTCACCGCCTCTGATTCCCCACCTCTGATTCCCCATATCTGATTAGCCACCTCTGTTTCCCCGCCTCTGATTCCCCGCCTCTGATTCCCCATATCTGATTCCCCGCAACTGATTCCCCATCTCTGATTCCCGGACTCAGATTCCCCGCCTCTGATTCCCCATATCTGATTCCCCGCCTCTGATTCCCCACCTCTGATTCCCCATATCTGATAAGCAATCTCTGTTTCCCCGCCTCTGATTCCCCGCCTCTGATTCCCCATATCTGATTCCCCGCAACTGATTCCCCATCTCTGATTCCCGGACTCAGATTCCCCACCTCTGATTCCCGGCCTCTGATTCCCGGCCTATGATTCCCCGCTTCTGATTCCCCGCCTGATTCCCCATCTCTGATGCACTGCGTCTGATTCCCCACCTCTAATTCCCCATATCTGATTAGCCACCTCTGTTTCTCCACCTCTGATTCCCCGCCTCTGATTCCCCATATCTGATTCCCCGCCTCTGATTCCCCATCTCTGATTCCCGGACTCTGAATCCCCACCTCTGTTTCCCGGCCTCTGATTCCCGGCCTATGATTCCCCATGTCTGATTCCCCACATCTGATTCCCTGCCTCTGATACCCCGCCTCTGATTCCCCGCCTCTGATTCCCTGCCACTAATTCCCCGCCTCTGATTCCCCATATCTGTTTTCCTGCCTCTGATGCCCCGCCTCTGATTCACCATCTCTGATTCACTGCCTCTGATTCCCCTTCTCTGATTCCCCATGTCTGATTCCCCAATTCTGATTCCCGCCTCTGATGCCCCACCTCTGATTCCCCTCCTCTGATTGCCCATATCTGATTCCCCGCCTCTGATTCCCCATATCATATTCCCCGCCTCTGATTCCCAAACTCAGATTCCCCGTCTCTGATTCCCCAGCTCTGATTCCCCACATCTGATTCCCTGCCTCTGATTCCCCACCTCTGATTCCCAATATCTGATTCCCTGCCTCTGTTTCCCCACCTCTGATTCCCCGCCTCTGTTTCCCCATATCTGATTCCCCACCTCTGATTCCCCAACTCTGATTCCCCGCCTCTGATTCCCCAGCTCTGATACCCCGCCTCTGATTCCCCATGTCAGATTTCCTGCCTCTGATTCCCCGCCTCTGATTCCCCATCTCTGATTCACCGCCTCTGATTCCCCACCTCTGATTCCCCACCTCTGATTCCCCATATCTGATAAGCCATCTCTGTTTCCCCGCCTCTGATTCCCCGCCTCTGATTCCCCATATCTGATTCCCCGCCTCTGATTCCCCATCTCTGATTCCCGGACTCAGATTCCCCACCTCTGATTCCCAGCCTCTGATTCCCGGAATATGATTCCCCACTTCTGATTCCCCGCCTCTGATTCCCTGCCTCTGATTCCCCATCTCTGATTCCCCACATCTGATTCCCTGTCTCTGATTCCCTGCCTCTGATTCCACATATCTGATTCCCTGCCTCTGATTACCCATCTCGGATTCCCGCCCTCCGATTCCCCACCTCTGGTTCCCCATATCTGATACCCCTACTCTGTTTCCCCGCCTCTGAATCCCCGCCTCTGATTCCCCACTTCTGATTCCCCATATCTGATAAGCCATCTCTGTTTCCCCGCCTCTGATTCCCCGCCTCTGATTCCCCATATCTGATTCCCCGCCTCTGATTCCCCATCTCTGATTCCAGGACTCAGATTCCCCACCTCTGATTCCAAGCCTCTGATTCCCGGAATATTATTCCCGGCTTCTGATTCCCCGCCTCTGATTCCCTGCCTCTGATTCCCCATCTCTGATTCCCCACATCTGATTCCCTGCCTCTGATTCCCCGCCTCTGATTCCCCATATCTGATTCCCTGCCTCTGATTACCCATCTCGGATTCCCGCCCTCTGATTCCCCACCTCTGGTTCCCCATATCTGAAACCCCTCCTCTGTTTCCCCGCCTCTGATTCCCCGCCTCTGATTCCCCATATCTGATTTCCCGTCTCTGATTCCCCAACTCTGATTCCCCGCCTCTGGTTCCTCAGCTCTGTTTCCCCGCCTCTGATTCCCCGCCTCTGATTCCCCATTTCTGATTCCCCGCCTCTGATTCCCCACCTCTGATTCCCCATATCTGATAAGCAATCTCTGTTTCCCCGCCTCTGATTTCCCGCCTCTGATTCCCCATATCTGATTCCCCGCCTCTGATTCCCCATCTCTGATTCCCGGACTCAGATTCCCCACCTCTGATTCCCGGCCTCTGATTCCCGGCCTATGATTCCCCGCTTCTGATTCCCCGCCTCTGATTCCCTGCCTCTGATTCCCCATCTCTGATTCACTGCCTCCGATTTCCCACCTCTGATTCCCCATATCTGATTAGCCTCCTCTGTTTCTCCGCCTCTGATTCCCGCCTCTGATGCCCCACCTCTGATTCCCCTCCTCTGATTGCCCATATCTGATTCCCCGCCTCTGATTCCCCATATCTTATTCCCCGCCTCTGATTCCCAAACTCAGATTCCCCGTCTCTGATTGCCCAGCTCTGATTCCCCACATCTGATTCCCTGCCTCTGATTCCCCACCTCTGATTCCCTATATCTGATTCCCTGCCTCTGTTTCCCCACCTCTGATTCCCCGCCTCTGTTTCCCCATATCTGATTCCCCACCTCTGATTCCCCAACTCTGATTCCCCGCCTCTGATACCCCGTGTTTGATTCCCCGCCTCTGATTCCCCGTGTCTGATTCCCTGCCTCTGATTCCCCGCCTCTGATTCCCCATCTCTGATTCCCCGCCTCTGATACCCCGTGTCTGATTCCCCGCCTCTGATTCCCCGTGTCTGATTCCCTGCCTCTGATTCCCCGCCTCTGATTCCCCATCTCTGATTCAACGCCTCTGATTCCCCACCTCTGATTCCCCATATCTGATAAGCCATCTCTGTTTCCCCGCCTCTGATTCCCCGCCTCTGATTCCCCGTCTCTGATTCCCCATATCTGATTCCCCGCCTCTGATTCCCCATCTCTGATTCCCGGACTCAGACTCCCCACCTGTGATTCCAAGCCTCTGATTCCCGGAATATGATTCCCCGCTTCTGATTCCCCCCCTCTGATTCCCTGCCTCTGATTCCCCATCTCTGATTCCCCACATCTGATTCCCTGCCTCTGATTCCCCGCCTCTGATTCCCCATATCTGATTCCCTGCCTCTGATTACCCATCTCGGATTCCCGCCCTCCGATTCCCCACCTCAGGTTCTCCATATCTGATACCCCTCCTCTGTTTCCCCGCCTCTGATTCCCCGCCTCTGATTCCCCATCTCTGATTCCCCGTCTCTGATTCCCCAACTCTGATTCCCCGCCTCTGATTCCTCAGCTCGGATTCCCCGCCTCTGATTCCCCGCGTCTGATTCCCTGCCTCTGATTCCCCGCCTCTGATTCCCCATCTCTGATTCACCACCACTGATTCCCTGCATCTGATTCCCTGCCTGTGATTCCCCGCCTCTGATTCACCATCTCTGATTCACTGCCTCTGATTCCCCTTCTCTGATTCCCCATGTCTGAATCCCCACATCTGATTCCCTGCCTCTGATACCCCACCTCTGATTCCCCGCCTCTGATTCCCTGCCACTAATTCCCCGCCTCTGATTCCCCATATCTGATTCCCTGCGTCTGATGCCCCATATCTGATTCCCTGCCTCTGATTCCTCAGCTCTGATTCCCCACCTCTGATTCCCCGTGTCTAATTCCCTGCCTCTGATTCCCCGCCTCTGATTCCCCATCTTGGATTCACCACCACTGATTCCCTGCGTCTGATTCCCTGCCTGTGATTCCCCGCCTCTGATTCACCATCTCTGATTCACTGCCTCTGATTCCCCTTCTCTGATTCCCCATATCTTATTCCCCGCCTCTTATTCCCAAACTCAGATGCCCCGCCTCTGATCCCCAGCTCTGATTCCCCACATCTGATTCCCTGCTTCTGATTCCCCACCTCTGATTCCCAATATCTGATTCCCTGCCTCTGTTTCCCCACCTCTGATTCCCCGCCTCTGTTTCCCCATATCTGATTCCCCACCTCTGATTCCCCAACTCTGATTCCCCGCCTCTGATTCCCCAGCTCTGATTCCCCGCCTCTGATTCCACGTGTCTGATTCCCTGCCTCTGATTCCCCGCCTCTGATTCCCCATCTCTGATTCACCGCCTCTGATTCACCACCTCTGATTCCCCATATCTGATAAGCCATCTTTGTTTCCCCACCTCTGATTCCCCGCCTCTGATTCCCCATATCTGATTCCCCACCTCTGATTCCCCATCTCTGATTCCCGGACTCAGATTCCCCACCTCTGATTCCCAGACTCTGATTCCCGGAATATGATTCTTTGCTTCTGATTCCCCGCCTCTGATTCCCTGCCTCTGATTCCCCATCTCTGATTCCCCATATCTGATTCCCTGCCTCTGATTCGCCATCTCGGATTCCCGCCCTCCGATTCCCCACCTCTGGTTCCCCATATCTGATATCCCTCCTCTGTTTCCCCGCCTCTGATTCCCCGCCTCTGATTCCCCATATCTGATTCCCCGCCTCTGATTCCCCAACTCTGATTCCCCGCCTCTGATTCCTCAGCTCTGATTCCCCGCCTCTGATTCCCCGCGTCTGATTCCCTGCCTCTGATTCCCCGCCTCTGAGTCCCCATCTCTGATTCACCACCACTGATTCCCTGCGTCTGATTCCCTGCCTGTGATTCCCCGCCTCTGATTCACCATCTCTGATTCACCAGCTCTGATTCCCCACCTCTGATTACCCGCGTCTGATTCCCTGATTCTAATTCCCCGCCTCTGATTCCCCATCTCTGATTCACCACCTCTGATTCCCCACCTCTGATTCCCCATATCTGATACCCCGCCTCGGATTCCCCAACTCTGATTCCCCAACTCTGTTTCCCCGCCTCTGATTCCCCAGCTATGATTCCCCACCTCTGATTCCCCGCGTCTGATTCCCTGCTTCTGATTCCCTGCCTCTGATTCCCCATCTGTGATTAACCACCTCTGAATCTCCACGTCTGATTCCGCACCTCTGATTCCCCATCTCTGATTCCCCATCTCTGATTCCCAAATTCTGATTCCCCGCCTCTGATTCCCCAGCTCTGATTCCCCATCTCTGATTCCCAAATTCTGATTCCCTGCCTCTGATTCCCCACCTCTGATTCCCAATATCTGATTCCCCTCCTCTGTTTCCCCGACTCTGATTCCCCGCCTCTGTTTCCCCATATCTGATTCCCCACCTCTGATTCCCCAACTCTGATTCCCCGCCTCTGATTCCCCTGCTCTGATTCCCCGCCTCTGATTCCCCGTGTCTGATTCCCTGCCTCTGATTCCCCGCCTCTGATTCCCCATCTCTGATTCACCGCCTCTGATTCACCACCTCTGATTCCCCATATCTGATAAGCCATCTTTGTATCCCCGCCTCTGATAACCCGCCTCTGATTCCCCATATCTGATTCCCCACCTCTGATTCCCCATCTCTGATTCCCGGACTCAGATTCCCCACCTCTGATTCCCAGACTCTGATTCCCGGAATATGATTCTCCGCTTCTGATTCCCCGCCTCTGTTTCCCCGCCTCTGATTCCCCGCCTCTGATTCCCCATATCTGATTCCCCGCCTCTGATTCCCCAACTCTGATTCCCCGCCTCTGATTCCTCAGCTCTGATTCCCCGCCTCTGATTCCCCGCGTCTGATTCCCTGCCTCTGATTCCCCGCCTCTGATTCCCCATCTCTGATTCACCACCACTGATTCCCTGCGTCTGATTCCCTGCCTGTGATTCCCCGCCTCTGATTCCCCTATCTGATTCCCTGCCTCTGATGCCCCATATCTGATTCCCAGCCTCTGATTCCCCAACTCTGATTCCCCGCCTCTGATTCCTCAGCTCTGATTCCCCACCTCTGATTCCCCGTGTCCAATTCCCTGCCTCTGATTCCCCGCCTCTGATTCCCCATCTTGGATTCACCACCACTGATTCCCTGCGTCTGATTCCCTGCCTGTGATTCCCCGCCTCTGATTCACCATCTCTGATTCACTGCCTCTGATTCCCCTTCTCTGATTCCCCATGTCTGATTCCCCAATTCTGATTCCCGCCTCTGATGCCCAACCTCTGATTCCCCTCCTCTGATTCCCCGCCTCTGATTCCCTGCCTCTGATTCCCCATGTCTGATTCCCCACATCTGATTCCCAGCCTCTGATATCCCGCCTCTGATTCCCCGCCTCTGATTCCCTGCCACTAATTCCCCGCCTCTGATTCCCCGATCTGATTCGCTGCCTCTGATGCCCCATATCTGATTCCCAGCCTCTGATTCCCCGCCTCTGATTCCTCAGCTCTGATTCCCCACCTCTGATTCCCCGTGTCTAATTCCCTGCCTCTGATTCCACGCCTCTGATTCCCCATCTTGGATTCACCACCACTGATTCCCTGCGTCTGATTCCCTGCCTGTGATTCCCCGCCTCTGATTCACCATCTCTGATTCACTGCCTCTGATTCCCCTTCTCTGATTCCCCATGTCTGATTCCCCAATTCTGATTCCCGCCTCTGATGCCCAACCTCTGATTCCCCTCCTCTGATTGCCCATATCTGATTCCCCGCCTCTGATTCCCCATATCTTATTCTCCGCCTCTGATTCCCAAACTCAGATTCCCCGCCTCTGATTCCCCAGCTCTGATTCCCCACATCTGATTCTCTGCCTCTGATTCCCCACCTATGATTCCCCGCCTCTGTTTCCCCATATCTGATTACCCGCCTCTGATTCCCCAACTCTGATTCCCCGCCTCTGATTCCCCAGCTCTGATTCCCCGCCTCTGATTCCCCGTGTCTGATTCCCTGCCTCTGATTCCCCGCCTCTGATTCAACATCTCTGATTCACCGCCTCTGATTCCCCAGCTCTGATACCCCGCCTCAGATTCCCCGCGTCTGATTCCCCGCCTCTGAATCCCTGCCTCTGATTCCCCATCTCTGATTCAGCACCGCTAATTCCCCACCTCTGATTCCCTGACTCTGATTCCCCGCCTCTGATTCCCCAGCACTGATTCCCCACCTCTGATTACCCGCATCTGATTCCCTGACTCTAATTCCCGGCCTCTGATTCCCCATCTCTCATTCACCGCCTCTGATTACCCACCTCTGATTCCCCATATCTGATTCCCCGCCTCTGATTCCCCGCCTCTGATTCCCCATATCTGATACCCCGCCTCTGATTCCCCAACTCTGAATCCCCGCCTCTGATTCCCCAGCTATGATTCCCCGCCTCTGATCCCCCGCGTCTGAATCCCTGCTTCTGATTCCCTGCCTCTTTTTCCCCATCTGTGATTAACCACCTTTGATTCTCCGCGTCTGTTTCCCCGCCTCTGATTCCCCATCTCTGATTCCCCGTCTCTGATTCCCAAATACTGATTCCCTGCCTCTGATTCCCCAACTCTGATTCCCAATATCTGATTCCCCGCCTCTGTTTCCCCGCCTCTGATTCCCCGCCTCTGTTTCCCCATATCTGATTCCCCACCTCTGATTCCTCAACTCTGATTCCCCGCATCTGATTCCCCAGCTGTGATTCCCCGCCTTTGATTCCCCGTGTCTGATTCCCTGCCTCTGATTCCCCGCCTCTGATTCCCCATCTCTGATTCACCGCCTCTGATTCCCCACCTCTGATTCCCCATATCTAATTAGCCACCTCTGTTTCCCCGCCTCTGATTCCCCGCCTCTGATTCCCCTTATCTGATTCCCCACCTCTGATTCCCCATCTCTGATTCACGGACTCACATTCCCCACCTCTGATTCACAGCCTCTGATTCCCGGCCAATGATTCCCCGCTTCTGATTCCCCGCCTCTGATTCCCTGCCTCTGATTCCCCATCTCTGATTCACTGCCTCTGATTCCCCACCTCTGATTCCCCATATCTGATTAGCCACCTCTGTTTCTCAGCCTCTGATTCCCGCCTCTGATTCCCCATATCTGATTCCCCGCCTCTGATTCCCCATCTCTGATTCCCGTACTCTGATTCCCCACCTCTGATTCCCTGCCTCTGATTCCCGGCCTATGATTCCCCGCTTCTGATTCCCCGCCTCTGATTCCCTGCCTCCGATTCCCCATGTCTGATTCCCCACATCTGATTCCCTGCCTCTGATACCCCACCTCTGATTCCCCGCCTCTGATTCCCTGCCACTAATTCCCCGCCTCTGATTCCCCATATCTGATTCCCTGCCTCAGATGCCCCATATCTGATTCCCTGCCTCTGATTCCTCAGCTCTGATTCCCCACCTCTGATTCCCCGTGTCTAATTCCCTGCCTCTGATTCCCCGCCTCTGATTCCCCATCTTGGATTCACCACCACTGATTCCCTGCGTCTGATTCCCTGCCTGTGATTCCCCGCCTCTGATTCACCATCTCTGATTCACTGCCTCTGATTCCCCTTCTCTGATTCCCCATATCTTATTCCCCGCCTCTTATTCCCAAACTCAGATGCCCCGCCTCTGATCCCCAGCTCTGATTCCCCACATCTGATTCCCTGCTTCTGATTCCCCACCTCTGATTCCCAATATCTGATTCCCTGCCTCTGTTTCCCCACCTCTGATTCCCCGCCTCTGTTTCCCCATATCTGATTCCCCACCTCTGATTGCCCAACTCTGATTCCCCGCCTCTGATTCCCCAGCTCTGGTTCCCCGCCTCTGATTCCCCGTGTCTGATTCCCCGCCTCAGTTTCCCCGCCTCTGATTCCCCGCCTCTGATTCCCCATATCTGATACCCCGCCTCTGATTCCCCAACTCTGAATCCCCGCCTCTGATTCCCCATCTCTGATTCCCAAATTCTGATTCCCCGCCTCTGATTCCCCAGCACTGATTCCCCTCATCTGATTCCCTGCCTCTGATTCCCCACCTCTGATTCCCAATATCTGATTCCCCGCCTCTGTTACCCCGCCTCTGATTCCCCGCCTCTGTTTCCCCATATCTGATTCCCCACCTCTGATTCCCCAACTCTGATTCCCCGCCTCTGATTCCCCAGCTCTGATTCCCCGCCTCAGATTCCCTGTGTCTGATTCCCTGCCTCTGATTCCCCGCCTCTGATTCCCCATCTCTGATTCACCGCCTCTGATTCCCCACCTCTGATTCCCCATATCTGATTAGCCACCTCTGTTTCCCCGCCTCTGATTCCCCGCCTCTGATTCCCCATATCTGATTCCCCGCCTCTGATTCCCCACCTCTGATTCCCCATATCTGATAAGCAATCTCTGTTTCCCCGCCTCTGATTCCCCGCCTCTGATTCCCCATATCTGATTCCCCGCAACTGATTCCCCATCTCTGATTCCCGGACTCAGATTCCCCACCTCTGATTCCCGGCCTCTGATTCCCGGCCTATGATTCCCCGCTTCTGATTCCCCGCCTGATTCCCCATCTCTGATGCACTGCGTCTGATTCCCCACCTCTAATTCCCCATATCTGATTAGCCACCTCTGTTTCTCCACCTCTGATTCCCCGCCTCTGATTCCCCATATCTGATTCCCCGCCTCTGATTCCCCATCTCTGATTCCCGGACTCTGAATCCCCACCTCTGTTTCCCGGCCTCTGATTCCCGGCCTATGATTCCCCATGTCTGATTCCCCACATCTGATTCCCTGCCTCTGATACCCCGCCTCTGATTCCCCGCCTCTGATTCCCTGCCACTAATTCCCCGCCTCTGATTCCCCATACCTGTTTTCCTGCCTCTGATGCCCCGCCTCTGATTCACCATCTCTGATTCACTGCCTCTGATTCCCCTTCTCTGATTCCCCATGTCTGATTCCCCAATTCTGATTCCCGCCTCTGATGCCCCACCTCTGATTCCCCTCCTCTGATTGCCCATATCTGATTCCCCGCCTCTGATTCCCCATATCATATTCCCCGCCTCTGATTCCCAAACTCAGATTCCCCGTCTCTGATTCCCCATCTCTGATTCCCAAATTCTGATTCCCCGCCTCTGATTCCCCAGCACTGATTCCCCTCATCTGATTCCCTGCCTCTGATTCCCCACCTCTGATTCCCAATATCTGATTCCCCGCCTCTGTTACCCCGCCTCTGATTCCCCGCCTCTGTTTCCCCATATCTGATTCCCCACCTCTGATTCCCCAACTCTGATTCCCCGCATCTGATTCCCCAGCTCTGATTCCCCGCCTCAGATTCCCTGTGTCTGATTCCCTGCCTCTGATTCCCCGCCTCTGATTCCCCATCTCTGATTCACCGCCTCTGATTCCCCACCTCTGATTCCCCATATCTGATTAGCCACCTCTGTTTCCCCGCCTCTGATTCCCCGCCTCTGATTCCCCATATCTGATTCCCCGCAACTGATTCCCCATCTCTGATTCCCGGACTCAGATTCCCCGCCTCTGATTCCCCATATCTGATTCCCCGCCTCTGATTCCCCACCTCTGATTCCCCATATCTGATAAGCAATCTCTGTTTCCCCGCCTCTGATTCCCCGCCTCTGATTCCCCATATCTGATTCCCCGCAACTGATTCCCCATCTCTGATTCCCGGACTCAGATTCCCCACCTCTGATTCCCGGCCTCTGATTCCCGGCCTATGATTCCCCGCTTCTGATTCCCCGCCTGATTCCCCATCTCTGATGCACTGCGTCTGATTCCCCACCTCTAATTCCCCATATCTGATTAGCCACCTCTGTTTCTCCACCTCTGATTCCCCGCCTCTGATTCCCCATATCTGATTCCCCGCCTCTGATTCCCCATCTCTGATTCCCGGACTCTGAATCCCCACCTCTGTTTCCCGGCCTCTGATTCCCGGCCTATGATTCCCCATGTCTGATTCCCCACATCTGATTCCCTGCCTCTGATACCCCGCCTCTGATTCCCCGCCTCTGATTCCCTGCCACTAATTCCCCGCCTCTGATTCCCCATATCTGTTTTCCTGCCTCTGATGCCCCGCCTCTGATTCACCATCTCTGATTCACTGCCTCTGATTCCCCTTCTCTGATTCCCCATGTCTGATTCCCCAATTCTGATTCCCGCCTCTGATGCCCCACCTCTGATTCCCCTCCTCTGATTGCCCATATCTGATTCCCCGCCTCTGATTCCCCATATCATATTCCCCGCCTCTGATTCCCAAACTCAGATTCCCCGTCTCTGATTCCCCAGCTCTGATTCCCCACATCTGATTCCCTGCCTCTGATTCCCCACCTCTGATTCCCAATATCTGATTCCCTGCCTCTGTTTCCCCACCTCTGATTCCCCGCCTCTGTTTCCCCATATCTGATTCCCCACCTCTGATTCCCCAACTCTGATTCCCCGCCTCTGATTCCCCAGCTCTGATACCCCGCCTCTGATTCCCCATGTCAGATTTCCTGCCTCTGATTCCCCGCCTCTGATTCCCCATCTCTGATTCACCGCCTCTGATTCCCCACCTCTGATTCCCCACCTCTGATTCCCCATATCTGATAAGCCATCTCTGTTTCCCCGCCTCTGATTCCCCGCCTCTGATTCCCCATATCTGATTCCCCGCCTCTGATTCCCCATCTCTGATTCCCGGACTCAGATTCCCCACCTCTGATTCCCAGCCTCTGATTCCCGGAATATGATTCCCCACTTCTGATTCCCCGCCTCTGATTCCCTGCCTCTGATTCCCCATCTCTGATTCCCCACATCTGATTCCCTGTCTCTGATTCCCTGCCTCTGATTCCACATATCTGATTCCCTGCCTCTGATTACCCATCTCGGATTCCCGCCCTCCGATTCCCCACCTCTGGTTCCCCATATCTGATACCCCTACTCTGTTTCCCCGCCTCTGAATCCCCGCCTCTGATTCCCCACTTCTGATTCCCCATATCTGATAAGCCATCTCTGTTTCCCCGCCTCTGATTCCCCGCCTCTGATTCCCCATATCTGATTCCCCGCCTCTGATTCCCCATCTCTGATTCCAGGACTCAGATTCCCCACCTCTGATTCCAAGCCTCTGATTCCCGGAATATTATTCCCGGCTTCTGATTCCCCGCCTCTGATTCCCTGCCTCTGATTCCCCATCTCTGATTCCCCACATCTGATTCCCTGCCTCTGATTCCCCGCCTCTGATTCCCCATATCTGATTCCCTGCCTCTGATTACCCATCTCGGATTCCCGCCCTCTGATTCCCCACCTCTGGTTCCCCATATCTGAAACCCCTCCTCTGTTTCCCCGCCTCTGATTCCCCGCCTCTGATTCCCCATATCTGATTTCCCGTCTCTGATTCCCCAACTCTGATTCCCCGCCTCTGGTTCCTCAGCTCTGTTTCCCCGCCTCTGATTCCCCGCCTCTGATTCCCCATTTCTGATTCCCCGCCTCTGATTCCCCACCTCTGATTCCCCATATCTGATAAGCAATCTCTGTTTCCCCGCCTCTGATTTCCCGCCTCTGATTCCCCATATCTGATTCCCCGCCTCTGATTCCCCATCTCTGATTCCCGGACTCAGATTCCCCACCTCTGATTCCCGGCCTCTGATTCCCGGCCTATGATTCCCCGCTTCTGATTCCCCGCCTCTGATTCCCTGCCTCTGATTCCCCATCTCTGATTCACTGCCTCCGATTTCCCACCTCTGATTCCCCATATCTGATTAGCCTCCTCTGTTTCTCCGCCTCTGATTCCCGCCTCTGATGCCCCACCTCTGATTCCCCTCCTCTGATTGCCCATATCTGATTCCCCGCCTCTGATTCCCCATATCTTATTCCCCGCCTCTGATTCCCAAACTCAGATTCCCCGTCTCTGATTGCCCAGCTCTGATTCCCCACATCTGATTCCCTGCCTCTGATTCCCCACCTCTGATTCCCTATATCTGATTCCCTGCCTCTGTTTCCCCACCTCTGATTCCCCGCCTCTGTTTCCCCATATCTGATTCCCCACCTCTGATTCCCCAACTCTGATTCCCCGCCTCTGATACCCCGTGTTTGATTCCCCGCCTCTGATTCCCCGTGTCTGATTCCCTGCCTCTGATTCCCCGCCTCTGATTCCCCATCTCTGATTCCCCGCCTCTGATACCCCGTGTCTGATTCCCCGCCTCTGATTCCCCGTGTCTGATTCCCTGCCTCTGATTCCCCGCCTCTGATTCCCCATCTCTGATTCAACGCCTCTGATTCCCCACCTCTGATTCCCCATATCTGATAAGCCATCTCTGTTTCCCCGCCTCTGATTCCCCGCCTCTGATTCCCCGTCTCTGATTCCCCATATCTGATTCCCCGCCTCTGATTCCCCATCTCTGATTCCCGGACTCAGACTCCCCACCTGTGATTCCAAGCCTCTGATTCCCGGAATATGATTCCCCGCTTCTGATTCCCCCCCTCTGATTCCCTGCCTCTGATTCCCCATCTCTGATTCCCCACATCTGATTCCCTGCCTCTGATTCCCCGCCTCTGATTCCCCATATCTGATTCCCTGCCTCTGATTACCCATCTCGGATTCCCGCCCTCCGATTCCCCACCTCAGGTTCTCCATATCTGATACCCCTCCTCTGTTTCCCCGCCTCTGATTCCCCGCCTCTGATTCCCCATCTCTGATTCCCCGTCTCTGATTCCCCAACTCTGATTCCCCGCCTCTGATTCCTCAGCTCGGATTCCCCGCCTCTGATTCCCCGCGTCTGATTCCCTGCCTCTGATTCCCCGCCTCTGATTCCCCATCTCTGATTCACCACCACTGATTCCCTGCATCTGATTCCCTGCCTGTGATTCCCCGCCTCTGATTCACCATCTCTGATTCACTGCCTCTGATTCCCCTTCTCTGATTCCCCATGTCTGATTCCCCAATTCTGATTCCCGCCTCTGATGCCCCACCTCTGAATCCCCTCCTCTGATTCCCCATATCTGATTCCCCGCCTCTGATTCCCCATATCTGATTCCCCGCCTCTGATTCCCCATCTCTGATTCCCGGACTCTGAATCCCCACCTCTGTTTCCCGGCCTCTGATTCCCGGCCTATGATTCCCCATGTCTGATTCCCCACATCTGATTCCCTGCCTCTGATACCCCGCCTCTGATTCCCCGCCTCTGATTCCCTGCCACTAATTCCCCGCCTCTGATTCCCCATACCTGTTTTCCTGCCTCTGATGCCCCGCCTCTGATTCACCATCTCTGATTCACTGCCTCTGATTCCCCTTCTCTGATTCCCCATGTCTGATTCCCCAATTCTGATTCCCGCCTCTGATGCCCCACCTCTGATTCCCCTCCTCTGATTGCCCATATCTGATTCCCCGCCTCTGATTCCCCATATCATATTCCCCGCCTCTGATTCCCAAACTCAGATTCCCCGTCTCTGATTCCCCATCTCTGATTCCCAAATTCTGATTCCCCGCCTCTGATTCCCCAGCACTGATTCCCCTCATCTGATTCCCTGCCTCTGATTCCCCACCTCTGATTCCCAATATCTGATTCCCCGCCTCTGTTACCCCGCCTCTGATTCCCCGCCTCTGTTTCCCCATATCTGATTCCCCACCTCTGATTCCCCAACTCTGATTCCCCGCCTCTGATTCCCCAGCTCTGATTCCCCGCCTCAGATTCCCTGTGTCTGATTCCCTGCCTCTGATTCCCCGCCTCTGATTCCCCATCTCTGATTCACCGCCTCTGATTCCCCACCTCTGATTCCCCATATCTGATTAGCCACCTCTGTTTCCCCGCCTCTGATTCCCCGCCTCTGATTCCCCATATCTGATTCCCCGCAACTGATTCCCCATCTCTGATTCCCGGACTCAGATTCCCCGCCTCTGATTCCCCATATCTGATTCCCCGCCTCTGATTCCCCACCTCTGATTCCCCATATCTGATAAGCAATCTCTGTTTCCCCGCCTCTGATTCCCCGCCTCTGATTCCCCATATCTGATTCCCCGCAACTGATTCCCCATCTCTGATTCCCGGACTCAGATTCCCCACCTCTGATTCCCGGCCTCTGATTCCCGGCCTATGATTCCCCGCTTCTGATTCCCCGCCTGATTCCCCATCTCTGATGCACTGCGTCTGATTCCCCACCTCTAATTCCCCATATCTGATTAGCCACCTCTGTTTCTCCACCTCTGATTCCCCGCCTCTGATTCCCCATATCTGATTCCCCGCCTCTGATTCCCCATCTCTGATTCCCGGTCTCTGAATCCCCACCTCTGTTTCCCGGCCTCTGATTCCCGGCCTATGATTCCCCATGTCTGATTCCCCACATCTGATTCCCTGCCTCTGATACCCCGCCTCTGATTCCCCGCCTCTGATTCCCTGCCACTAATTCCCCGCCTCTGATTCCCCATATCTGTTTTCCTGCCTCTGATGCCCCGCCTCTGATTCACCATCTCTGATTCACTGCCTCTGATTCCCCTTCTCTGATTCCCCATGTCTGATTCCCCAATTCTGATTCCCGCCTCTGATGCCCCACCTCTGATTCCCCTCCTCTGATTGCCCATATCTGATTCCCCGCCTCTGATTCCCCATATCATATTCCCCGCCTCTGATTCCCAAACTCAGATTCCCCGTCACTGATTCCCCAGCTCTGATTCCCCACATCTGATTCCCTGCCTCTGATTCCCCACCTCTGATTCCCAATATCTGATTCCCTGCCTCTGTTTCCCCACCTCTGATTCCCCGCCTCTGTTTCCCCATATCTGATTCCCCACCTCTGATTCCCCAACTCTGATTCCCCGCCTCTGATTCCCCAGCTCTGATACCCCGCCTCTGATTCCCCATGTCAGATTTCCTGCCTCTGATTCCCCGCCTCTGATTCCCCATCTCTGATTCACCGCCTCTGATTCCCCACCTCTGATTCCCCACCTCTGATTCCCCATATCTGATAAGCCATCTCTGTTTCCCCGCCTCTGATTCCCCGCCTCTGATTCCCCATATCTGATTCCCCGCCTCTGATTCCCCATCTCTGATTCCCGGACTCAGATTCCCCACCTCTGATTCCCAGCCTCTGATTCCCGGAATATGATTCCCCACTTCTGATTCCCCGCCTCTGATTCCCTGCCTCTGATTCCCCATCTCTGATTCCCCACATCTGATTCCCTGTCTCTGATTCCCTGCCTCTGATTCCACATATCTGATTCCCTGCCTCTGATTACCCATCTCGGATTCCCGCCCTCCGATTCCCCACCTCTGGTTCCCCATATCTGATACCCCTACTCTGTTTCCCCGCCTCTGAATCCCCGCCTCTGATTCCCCACTTCTGATTCCCCATATCTGATAAGCCATCTCTGTTTCCCCGCCTCTGATTCCCCGCCTCTGATTCCCCATATCTGATTCCCCGCCTCTGATTCCCCATCTCTGATTCCAGGACTCAGATTCCCCACCTCTGATTCCAAGCCTCTGATTCCCGGAATATTATTCCCGGCTTCTGATTCCCCGCCTCTGATTCCCTGCCTCTGATTCCCCATCTCTGATTCCCCACATCTGATTCCCTGCCTCTGATTCCCCGCCTCTGATTCCCCATATCTGATTCCCTGCCTCTGATTACCCATCTCGGATTCCCGCCCTCTGATTCCCCACCTCTGGTTCCCCATATCTGAAACCCCTCCTCTGTTTCCCCGCCTCTGATTCCCCGCCTCTGATTCCCCATATCTGATTTCCCGTCTCTGATTCCCCAACTCTGATTCCCCGCCTCTGGTTCCTCAGCTCTGTTTCCCCGCCTCTGATTCCCCGCCTCTGATTCCCCATTTCTGATTCCCCGCCTCTGATTCCCCACCTCTGATTCCCCATATCTGATAAGCAATCTCTGTTTCCCCGCCTCTGATTTCCCGCCTCTGATTCCCCATATCTGATTCCCCGCCTCTGATTCCCCATCTCTGATTCCCGGACTCAGATTCCCCACCTCTGATTCCCGGCCTCTGATTCCCGGCCTATGATTCCCCGCTTCTGATTCCCCGCCTCTGATTCCCTGCCTCTGATTCCCCATCTCTGATTCACTGCCTCCGATTCCCCACCTCTGATTCCCCATATCTGATTAGCCTCCTCTGTTTCTCCGCCTCTGATTCCCGCCTCTGATGCCCCACCTCTGATTCCCCTCCTCTGATTGCCCATATCTGATTCCCCGCCTCTGATTCCCCATATCTTATTCCCCGCCTCTGATTCCCAAACTCAGATTCCCCGTCTCTGATTGCCCAGCTCTGATTCCCCACATCTGATTCCCTGCCTCTGATTCCCCACCTCTGATTCCCTATATCTGATTCCCTGCCTCTGTTTCCCCACCTCTGATTCCCCGCCTCTGTTTCCCCATATCTGATTCCCCACCTCTGATTCCCCAACTCTGATTCCCCGCCTCTGATACCCCGTGTTTGATTCCCCGCCTCTGATTCCCCGTGTCTGATTCCCTGCCTCTGATTCCCCGCCTCTGATTCCCCATCTCTGATTCCCCGCCTCTGATACCCCGTGTCTGATTCCCCGCCTCTGATTCCCCGTGTCTGATTCCCTGCCTCTGATTCCCCGCCTCTGATTCCCCATCTCTGATTCACCGCCTCTGATTCCCCACCTCTGATTCCCCATATCTGATAAGCCATCTCTGTTTCCCCGCCTCTGATTCCCCGCCTCTGATTCCCCGTCTCTGATTCCCCATATCTGATTCCCCGCCTCTGATTCCCCATCTCTGATTCCCGGACTCAGACTCCCCACCTCTGATTCCAAGCCTCTGATTCCCGGAATATGATTCCCCGCTTCTGTTTCCCCCCCTCTGATTCCCTGCCTCTGATTCCCCATCTCTGATTCCCCACATCTGATTCCCTGCCTCTGATTCCCCGCCTCTGATTCCCCATATCTGATTCCCTGCCTCTGATTACCCATCTCGGATTCCCGCCCTCCGATTCCCCACCTCAGGTTCCCCATATCTGATACCCCTCCTCTGTTTCCCCGCCTCTGATTCCCCGCCTCTGATTCCCCATCTCTGATTCCCCGTCTCTGATTCCCCAACTCTGATTCCCCGCCTCTGATTCCTCAGCTCGGATTCCCCGCCTCTGATTCCCCGCGTCTGATTCCCTGCCTCTGATTCCCCGCCTCTGATTCCCCATCTCTGATTCACCACCACTGATTCCCTGCATCTGATTCCCTGCCTGTGATTCCCCGCCTCTGATTCACCATCTCTGATTCACTGCCTCTGATTCCCCTTCTCTGATTCCCCATGTCTGATTCCCCAATTCTGATTCCCGCCTCTGATGCCCCACCTCTGAATCCCCTCCTCTGATTCCCCATATCTGATTCCCCGCCTCTGATTCCCCATATCTTATTCCCCGCCTCTGATTCCCAAACTCAGATTCCCCGCCTCTGATTCCCCAGCTCTGATACCCCTCCTCTGTTTCCCCGCCTCTGATTCCCCGCCTCTGATTCCCCATATCTGATTCCCCGTCTCTGATTCCCCGACTCTGATTCCCCGCCTCTGATTCCCCAGCTCTGATTCCCCACCTCTGATTACCCGCATCTGATTCCCTGACTCTAATTCCCGGCCTCGGATTCCCCATCTCTCATTCACCGCCTCTGATTACCCACCTCTGATTCCCCATATCTGATTCCCCGCCTCTGATTACCCGCCTCTGATTCCCCATATCTGATACCCCGCCTCTGATTCCCCAACTCTGAATCCCCGCCTCTGATTCCCCAGCTATGATTCCCCGCCTCTGATCCCCCGCGTCTGAATCCCTGCTTCTGATTCCCTGCCTCTGTTTCCCCATCTGTGATTAACCACCTTTGATTCTCCGCGTCTGTTTCCCCGCCTCTGATTCCCCATCTCTGATTCCCCATCTCTGATTCCCAAATTCAGATTCCCCGCCTCTGATTCCCCAGCTCTGACTCCCCACATCTGATTCCCTGCCTCTGATTCCCCAACTCTGATTCCCAATATCTGATTCCCCGCCTCTGTTTCCCCGCCTCTGATTCCCCGCCTCTGTTTCCCCATATCTGATTCCCCACCTCTGATTCCTCAACTCTGATTCCCCGCATCTGATTCCCCAGCTCTGATTCCCCACCTTTGATTCCCCGTGTCTGATTCCCTGCCTCTGATTCCCCGCCTCTGATTCCCCACCTCTGATTCCCCATATCTAATTAGCCACCTCTGTTTCCCCGCCTCTGATTCCCCGCCTCTGATTCCCCATATCTGATTCCCCACCTCTGATTCCCCATCTCTGATTCACGGACTCACATTCCCCACCTCTGATTCACAGCCTCTGATTCCCGGCCAATGATTCCCCGCTTCTGATTCCCAAGCCTCTGATTCCCTGCCTGTGATTCCCCATCTCTGATTCACTGCCTCTGATTCCCCACCTCTGATTCCCCATATCTGATTAGCCACCTCAGTTTCTCAGCCTCTGATTCCCGCCTCTGATTCCCCATATCTGATTCCCCGCCTCTGATTCCCCATCTCTGATTCCCGTACTCTGATTCCCCACCTCTGATTCCCTGCCTCTGATTCCCGGCCTATGATTCCCCGCTTCTGATTCCCCGCCTCTGATTCCCTGCCTCTGATTCCCCATGTCTGAATCCCCACATCTGATTCCCTGCCTCTGATACCCCACCTCTGATTCCCCGCCTCTGATTCCCTGCCACTAATTCCCCGCCTCTGATTCCCCATATCTGATTCCCTGCCTCTGATGCCCCATATCTGATTCCCTGCCTCTGATTCCTCAGCTCTGATTCCCCACCTCTGATTCCCCGTGTCTAATTCCCTGCCTCTGATTCCCCGCCTCTGATTCCCCATCTTGGATTCACCACCACTGATTCCCTGCGTCTGATTCCCTGCCTGTGATTCCCCGCCTCTGATTCACCATCTCTGATTCACTGCCTCTGATTCCCCTTCTCTGATTCCCCATATCTTATTCCCCGCCTCTTATTCCCAAACTCAGATGCCCCGCCTCTGATCCCCAGCTCTGATTCCCCACATCTGATTCCCTGCTTCTGATTCCCCACCTCTGATTCCCAATATCTGATTCCCTGCCTCTGTTTCCCCACCTCTGATTCCCCGCCTCTGTTTCCCCATATCTGATTCCCCACCTCTGATTCCCCAACTCTGATTCCCCGCCTCTGATTCCCCAGCTCTGATTCCCCGCCTCTGATTCCCCGTGTCTGATTCCCTGCCTCTGATTCCCCGCCTCTGATTCCCCATCTCTGATTCACCGCCTCTGATTCACCACCTCTGATTCCCCATATCTGATAAGCCATCTTTGTTTCCCCGCCTCTGATTCCCCGCCTCTGATTCCCCATATCTGATTCCCCACCTCTGATTCCCCATCTCTGATTCCCGGACTCAGATTCCCCACCTCTGATTCCCAGACTCTGATTCCCGGAATATGATTCCCCGCTTCTGATTCCCCGCCTCTGATTCCCTGCCTCTGATTCCCCATCTCTGATTCCCCATATCTGATTCCCTGCCTCTGATTCGCCATCTCGGATTCCCGCCCTCCGATTCCCCACCTCTGGTTCCCCATATCTGATATCCCTCCTCTGTTTCCCCGCCTCTGATTCCCCGCCTCTGATTCCCCATATCTGATTCCCCGCCTCTGATTCCCCAGCTCTGATTCCCCACCTCTGATTACCCGCGTCTGATTCCCTGAATCTAATTCCCCGCCTCTGATTCCCCATCTCTGATTCACCACCTCTGATTCCCCACCTCTGATTCCCCATATCTGATACCCCGCCTCGGATTCCCCAACTCTGATTCCCCAACTCTGTTTCCCCGCCTCTGATTCCCCAGCTATGATTCCCCACCTCTGATTCCCCGCGTCTGATTCCCTGCTTCTGATTCCCTGCCTCTGATTCCCCATCTGTGATTAACCACCTCTGAATCTCCACGTCTGATTCCGCACCTCTGATTCCCCATCTCTGATTCCCCATCTCTGATTCCCAAATTCTGATTCCCCGCCTCTGATTCCCCAGCTCTGATTCCCCATCTCTGATTCCCAAATTCTGATTCCCTGCCTCTGATTCCCCACCTCTGATTCCCAATATCTGATTCCCCTCCTCTGTTTCCCCGACTCTGATTCCCCGCCTCTGTTTCCCCATATCTGATTCCCCACCTCTGATTCCCCAACTCTGATTCCCCGCCTCTGATTCCCCTGCTCTGATTCCCCGCCTCTGATTCCCCGTGTCTGATTCCCTGCCTCTGATTCCCCGCCTCTGATTCCCCATCTCTGATTCACCGCCTCTGATTCACCACCTCTGATTCCCCATATCTGATAAGCCATCTTTGTATCCCCGCCTCTGATAACCCGCCTCTGATTCCCCATATCTGATTCCCCACCTCTGATTCCCCATCTCTGATTCCCGGACTCAGATTCCCCACCTCTGATTCCCAGACTCTGATTCCCGGAATATGATTCTCCGCTTCTGATTCCCCGCCTCTGTTTCCCCGCCTCTGATTCCCCGCCTCTGATTCCCCATATCTGATTCCCCGCCTCTGATTCCCCAACTCTGATTCCCCGCCTCTGATTCCTCAGCTCTGATTCCCCGCCTCTGATTCCCCGCGTCTGATTCCCTGCCTCTGATTCCCCGCCTCTGATTCCCCATCTCTGATTCACCACCACTGATTCCCTGCGTCTGATTCCCTGCCTGTGATTCCCCGCCTCTGATTCCCCTATCTGATTCCCTGCCTCTGATGCCCCATATCTGATTCCCAGCCTCTGATTCCCCAACTCTGATTCCCCGCCTCTGATTCCTCAGCTCTGATTCCCCACCTCTGATTCCCCGTGTCTTATTCCCTGCCTGTGATTCCCCGCCTCTGATTCCCCATCTTGGATTCACCACCACTGATTCCCTGCGTCTGATTCCCTGCCTGTGATTCCCCGCCTCTGATTCACCATCTCTGATTCACTGCCTCTGATTCCCCTTCTCTGATTCCCCATGTCTGATTCCCCAATTCTGATTCCCGCCTCTGATGCCCAACCTCTGATTCCCCTCCTCTGATTCCCCTCCTCTGATTCCCTGCCTCTGATTCCCCATGTCTGATTCCCCACATCTGATTCCCTGCCTCTGATATCCCGCCTCTGATTCCCCGCCTCTGATTCCCTGCCACTAATTCCCCGCATCTGATTCCCCTATCTGATTCGCTGCCTCTGATGCCCCATATCTGATTCCCAGCCTCTGATTCCCCGCCTCTGATTCCTCAGCTCTGATTCCCCACCTCTGATTCCCCGTGTCTAATTCCCTGCCTCTGATTCCACGCCTCTGATTCCCCATCTTGGATTCACCACCACTGATTCCCTGCGTCTGATTCCCTGCCTGTGATTCCCCGCCTCTGATTCACCATCTCTGATTCACTGCCTCTGATTCCCCTTCTCTGATTCCCCATGTCTGATTCCCCAATTCTGATTCCCGCCTCTGATGCCCAACCTCTGATTCCCCTCCTCTGATTGCCCATATCTGATTCCCCGCCTCTGATTCCCCATATCTTATTCTCCGCCTCTGATTCCCAAACTCAGATTCCCCGCCTCTGATTCCCCAGCTCTGATTCCCCACATCTGATTCTCTGCCTCTGATTCCCCACCTATGATTCCCCGCCTCTGTTTCCCCATATCTGATTACCCGCCTCTGATTCCCCAACTCTGATTCCCCGCCTCTGATTCCCCAGCTCTGATTCCCCGCCTCTGATTCCCCGTGTCTGATTCCCTGCCTCTGATTCCCCGCCTCTGATTCAACATCTCTGATTCACCGCCTCTGATTCCCCAGCTCTGATACCCCGCCTCAGATTCCCCGCGTCTGATTCCCCGCCTCTGAATCCCTGCCTCTGATTCCCCATCTCTGATTCACCACCGCTAATTCCCCACCTCTGATTCCCTGACTCTGATTTCCCGCCTCTGATTCCCCAGCACTGATTCCCCACCTCTGATTACCCGCATCTGATTCCCTGACTCTAATTCCCGGCCTCTGATTCCCCATCTCTCATTCACCGCCTCTGATTACCCACCTCTGATTCCCCATATCTGATTCCCCGCCTCTGATTCCCCGCCTCTGATTCCCCATATCTGATACCCCGTCTCTGATTCCCCAACTCTGAATCCCCGCCTCTGATTCCCCAGCTATGATTCCCCGCCTCTGATCCCCCGCGTCTGAATCCCTGCTTCTGATTCCCTGCCTCTTTTTCCCCATCTGTGATTAACCACCTTTGATTCTCCGCGTCTGTTTCCCCGCCTCTGATTCCCCATCTCTGATTCCCCGTCTCTGATTCCCAAATACTGATTCCCTGCCTCTGATTCCCCAACTCTGATTCCCAATATCTGATTCCCCGCCTCTGTTTCCCCGCCTCTGATTCCCCGCCTCTGTTTCCCCATATCTGATTCCCCACCTCTGATTCCTCAACTCTGATTCCCCGCATCTGATTCCCCAGCTGTGATTCCCCGCCTTTGATTCCCCGTGTCTGATTCCCTGCCTCTGATTCCCCGCCTCTGATTCCCCATCTCTGATTCACCGCCTCTGAATCCCCACCTCTGATTCCCCATATCTAATTAGCCACCTCTGTTTCCCCGCCTCTGATTCCCCGCCTCTGATTCCCCTTATCTGATTCCCCACCTCTGATTCCCCATCTCTGATTCACGGACTCACATTCCCCACCTCTGATTCACAGCCTCTGATTCCCGCCAATGATTCCCCGCTTCTGATTCCCCGCCTCTGATTCCCTGCCTCTGATTCCCCATCTCTGATTCACTGCCTCTGATTCCCCACCTCTGATTCCCCATATCTGATTAGCCACCGCTGTTTCTCAGCCTCTGATTCCCGCCTCTGATTCCCCATATCTGATTCCCCGCCTCTGATTCCCCATCTCTGATTCCCGTACTCTGATTCCCCACCTCTGATTCCCTGCCTCTGATTCCCGGCCTATGATTCCCCGCTTCTGATTCCCCGCCTCTGATTCCCTGCCTCCGATTCCCCATGTCTGATTCCCCACATCTGATTCCCTGCCTCTGATATCCCACCTCTGATTCCCCGCCTCTGATTCCCTGCCACTAATTCCCCGCCTCTGATTCCCCATATCTGATTCCCTGCCTCAGATGCCCCATATCTGATTCCCTGCCTCTGATTCCTCAGCTCTGATTCCCCACCTCTGATTCCCCGTGTCTAATTCCCTGCCTCTGATTCCCCGCCTCTGATTCCCCATCTTGGATTCACCACCACTGATTCCCTGCGTCTGATTCCCTGCCTGTGATTCCCCGCCTCTGATTCACCATCTCTGATTCACTGCCTCTGATTCCCCTTCTCTGATTCCCCATATCTTATTCCCCGCCTCTTATTCCCAAACTCAGATGCCCCGCCTCTGATCCCCAGCTCTGATTCCCCACATCTGATTCCCTGCTTCTGATTCCCCACCTCTGATTCCCAATATCTGATTCCCTGCCTCTGTTTCCCCACCTCTGATTCCCCGCCTCTGTTTCCCCATATCTGATTCCCCACCTCTGATTGCCCAACTCTGATTCCCCGCCTCTGATTCCCCAGCTCTGATTCCCCGCCTCTGATTCCCCGTGTCTGATTCCCTGCCTCTGATTCCCCGCCTCTGATTCCCCATCTCTGATTCACCGCCTCTGATTCACCACCTCTGATTCCCCATATCTGATAAGCCATCTTTGTTTCCCCGCCTCTGATTCCCCGCCTCTGATTCCCCATATCTGATTCCCCACCTCTGATTCCCCATCTCTGATTCCAGGACTCAGATTCCCCACCTCTGATTCCCAGACTCTGATTCCCGGAATATGATTCCCCGCTTCTGATTCCCCGCCTCTGATTCCCTGCCTCTGATTCCCCATCTCTGATTCCCCATATCTGATTCCCTGCCTCTGATTCGCCATCTCGGATTCCCGCCCTCCGATTCCCCACCTCTGGTTCCCCATATCTGATATCCCTCCTCTGTTTCCCCAACTCTGATTCCCCACCTCTGATTCCCCATATCTGATTCCCCGCCTCTGATTCCCCAACTCTGATTCCCCGCCTCTGATTCTTCAGCTCTGATTCCCCGCCTCTGATTCCCCGTGTCTGATTCCCTGCCTCTGATTCCCCGCCTCTGATTCCCCATCTCTGATTCACCACCACTGATTCCCAGCGTCTGATTCCCTGCCTGTGATTCCCCGCCTATGATTCACCATCTCTGATTCACCAGCTCTGATTCCCCACCTCTGATTACCCGCGTCTGATTCCCCATGTCTGAATCCCCACATCTGATTCCCTGCCTCTGATACCCCACCTCTGATTCCCCGCCTCTGATTCCCTGCCACTAATTCCCCGCCTCTGATTCCCCATATCTGATTCCCTGCCTCTGATGCCCCATATCTGATTCCCTGCCTCTGATTCCTCAGCTCTGATTCCCCACCTCTGATTCCCCGTGTCTAATTCCCTGCCTCTGATTCCCCGCCTCTGATTCCCCATCTTGGATTCACCACCACTGATTCCCTGCGTCTGATTCCCTGCCTGTGATTCCCCGCCTCTGATTCACCATCTCTGATTCACTGCCTCTGATTCCCCTTCTCTGATTCCCCATATCTTATTCCCCGCCTCTTATTCCCAAACTCAGATGCCCCGCCTCTGATCCCCAGCTCTGATTCCCCACATCTGATTCCCTGCTTCTGATTCCCCACCTCTGATTCCCAATATCTGATTCCCTGCCTCTGTTTCCCCACCTCTGATTCCCCGCCACTGTTTCCCCATATCTGATTCCCCACCTCTGATTCCCCAACTCTGATTCCCCGCCTCTGATTCCCCAGCTCTGATTCCCCGCCTCTGATTCCCCGTGTCTGATTCCCTGCCTCTGATTCCCCGCCTCTGATTCCCCATCTCTGATTCACCGCCTCTGATTCACCACCTCTGATTCCCCATATCTGATAAGCCATCTTTGTTTCCCCGCCTCTGATTCCCCGCCTCTGATTCCCCATATCTGATTCCCCACCTCTGATTCCCCATCTCTGATTCCCGGACTCAGATTCCCCACCTCTGATTCCCAGACTCTGATTCCCGGAATATGATTCCCCGCTTCTGATTCCCCGCCTCTGATTCCCTGCCTCTGATTCCCCATCTCTGATTCCCCATATCTGATTCCCTGCCTCTGATTCGCCATCTCGGATTCCCGCCCTCCGATTCCCCACCTCTGGTTCCCCATATCTGATATCCCTCCTCTGTTTCCCCGCCTCTGATTCCCCGCCTCTGATTCCCCATATCTGATTCCACGCCTCTGATTCCCCAACTCTGATTCCCCGCCTCTGATTCCTCAGCTCTGATTCCCCGCCTCTGATTCCCCGCGTCTGATTCCCTGCCTCTGATTCCCCGCCTCTGAGTCCCCATCTCTGATTCACCACCACTGATTCCCTGCGTCTGATTCCCTGCCTGTGATTCCCCGCCTCTGGTTCACCATCTCTGATTCACCAGCTCTGATTCCCCACCTCTGATTACCCGCGTCTGATTCCCTGATTCTAATTCCCCGCCTCTGATTCCCCATCTCTGATTCACCACCTCTGATTCCCCACCTCTGATTCCCCATATCTGATACCCCGCCTCGGATTCCCCAACTCTGATTCCCCAACTCTGTTTCCCCGCCTCTGATTCCCCAGCTATGATTCCCCACCTCTGATTCCCCGCGTCTGATTCCCTGCTTCTGATTCCCTGCCTCTGATTCCCCATCTGTGATTAACCACCTCTGAATCTCCACGTCTGATTCCGCACCTCTGATTCCCCATCTCTGATTCCCCATCTCTGATTCCCAAATTCTGATTCCCCGCCTCTGATTCCCCAGCTCTGATTCCCCATCTCTGATTCCCAAATTCTGATTCCCTGCCTCTGATTCCCCACCTCTGATTCCCAATATCTGATTCCCCTCCTCTGTTTCCCCGACTCTGATTCCCCGCCTCTGTTTCCCCATATCTGATTCCCCACCTCTGATTCCCCAACTCTGATTCCCCGCCTCTGATTCCCCTGCTCTGATTCCCCGCCTCTGATTCCCCGTGTCTGATTCCCTGCCTCTGATTCCCCGCCTCTGATTCCCCATCTCTGATTCACCGCGTCTGATTCACCACCTCTGATTCCCCATATCTGATAAGCCATCTTTGTATCCCCGCCTCTGATAACCCGCCTCTGATTCCCCATATCTGATTCCCCACCTCTGATTCCCCATCTCTGATTCCCGGACTCAGATTCCCCACCTCTGATTCCCAGACTCTGATTCCCGGAATATGATTCTCCGCTTCTGATTCCCCGCATCTGTTTCCCCGCCTCTGATTCCCCGCCTCTGATTCCCCATATCTGATTCCCCGCCTCTGATTCCCCAACTCTGATTCCCCGCCTCTGATTCCTCAGCTCTGATTCCCCGCCTCTGATTCCCCGCGTCTGATTCCCTGCCTCTGATTCCCCGCCTCTGATTCCCCATCTCTGATTCACCACCACTGATTCCCTGCGTCTGATTCCCTGCCTGTGATTCCCCGCCTCTGATTCCCCTATCTGATTCCCTGCCTCTGATGCCCCATATCTGATTCCCAGCCTCTGATTCCCCAACTCTGATTCCCCGCCTCTGATTCCTCAGCTCTGATTCCCCACCTCTGATTCCCCGTGTCTAATTCCCTGCCTCTGATTCCCCGCCTCTGATTCCCCATCTTGGATTCACCACCACTGATTCCCTGCGTCTGATTCCCTGCCTGTGATTCCCCGCCTCTGATTCACCATCTCTGATTCACTGCCTCTGATTCCCCTTCTCTGATTCCCCATGTCTGATTCCCCAATTCTGATTCCCGCCTCTGATGCCCAACCTCTGATTCCCCTCCTCTGATTCCCCGCCTCTGATTCCCTGCCTCTGATTCCCCATGTCTGATTCCCCACATCTGATTCCCTGCCTCTGATATCCCGCCTCTGATTCCCCGCCTCTGATTCCCTGCCACTAATTCCCCGCCTCTGATTCCCCTATCTGATTCGCTGCCTCTGATGCCCCATATCTGATTCCCAGCCTCTGATTCCCCGCCTCTGATTCCTCAGCTCTGATTCCCCACCTCTGATTCCCCGTGTCTAATTCCCTGCCTCTGATTCCACGCCTCTGATTCCCCATCTTGGATTCACCACCACTGATTCCCTGCGTCTGATTCCCTGCCTGTGATTCCCCGCCTCTGATTCACCATCTCTGATTCACTGCCTCTGATTCCCCTTCTCTGATTCCCCATGTCTGATTCCCCAATTCTGATTCCCGCCTCTGATGCCCAACCTCTGATTCCCCTCCTCTGATTGCCCATATCTGATTCCCGGCCTCTGATTCCCCATATCTTATTCTCCGCCTCTGATTCCCAAACTCAGATTCCCCGCCTCTGATTCCCCAGCTCTGATTCCCCACATCTGATTCTCTGCCTCTGATTCCCCACCTATGATTCCCCGCCTCTGTTTCCCCATATCTGATTACCCGCCTCTGATTCCCCAACTCTGATTCCCCGCCTCTGATTCCCCAGCTCTGATTCCCCGCCTCTGATTCCCCGTGTCTGATTCCCTGCCTCTGATTCCCCGCCTCTGATTCAACATCTCTGATTCACCGCCTCTGATTCCCCAGCTCTGATACCCCGCCTCAGATTCCCCGCGTCTGATTCCCCGCCTCTGAATCCCTGCCTCTGATTCCCCATCTCTGATTCACCACCGCTAATTCCCCACCTCTGATTCCCTGACTCTGATTCCCCGCCTCTGATTCCCCAGCACTGATTCCCCACCTCTGATTACCCGCATCTGATTCCCTGACTCTAATTCCCGGCCTCTGATTCCCCATCTCTCATTCACCGCCTCTGATTACCCACCTCTGATTCCCCATATCTGATTCCCCGCCTCTGATTCCCCGCCTCTGATTCCCCATATCTGATACCCCGCCTCTGATTCCCCAACTCTGAATCCCCGCCTCTGATTCCCCAGCTATGATTCCCCGCCTCTGATCCCCCGCGTCTGAATCCCTGCTTCTGATTCCCTGCCTCTTTTTCCCCATCTGTGATTAACCACCTTTGATTCTCCGCGTCTGTTTCCCCGCCTCTGATTCCCCATCTCTGATTCCCCGTCTCTGATTCCCAAATACTGATTCCCTGCCTCTGATTCCCCAACTCTGATTCCCAATATCTGATTCCCCGCCTCTGTTTCCCCGCCTCTGATTCCCCGCCTCTGTTTCCCCATATCTGATTCCCCACCTCTGATTCCTCAACTCTGATTCCCCGCATCTGATTCCCCAGCTCTGATTCCCCGCCTTTGATTCCCCGTGTCTGATTCCCTGCCTCTGATTCCCCGCCTCTGATTCCCCATCTCTGATTCACCGCCTCTGATTCCCCACCTCTGATTCCCCATATCTAATTAGCCACCTCTGTTTCCCCGCCTCTGATTCCCCGCCTCTGATTCCCCTTATCTGATTCCCCACCTCTGATTCCCCATCTCTGATTCACGGACTCACATTCCCCACCTCTGATTCACAGCCTCTGATTCCCGGCCAATGATTCCCCGCTTCTGATTCCCCGCCTCTGATTCCCTGCCTCTGATTCCCCATCTCTGATTCACTGCCTCTGATTCCCCACCTCTGATTCCCCATATCTGATTAGCCACCTCTGTTTCTCAGCCTCTGATTCCCGCCTCTGATTCCCCATATCTGATTCCCCGCCTCTGATTCCCCATCTCTGATTCCCGTACTCTGATTCCCCACCTCTGATTCCCTGCCTCTGATTCCCGGCCTATGATTCCCCGCTTCTGATTCCCCGCCTCTGATTCCCTGCCTCCGATTCCCCATGTCTGATTCCCCACATCTGATTCCCTGCCTCTGATACCCCACCTCTGATTCCCCGCCTCTGATTCCCTGCCACTAATTCCCCGCCTCTGATTCCCCATATCTGATTCCCTGCCTCAGATGCCCCATATCTGATTCCCTGCCTCTGATTCCTCAGCTCTGATTCCCCACCTCTGATTCCCCGTGTCTAATTCCCTGCCTCTGATTCCCCGCCTCTGATTCCCCATCTTGGATTCACCACCACTGATTCCCTGCGTCTGATTCCCTGCCTGTGATTCCCCGCCTCTGATTCACCATCTCTGATTCACTGCCTCTGATTCCCCTTCTCTGATTCCCCATATCTTATTCCCCGCCTCTTATTCCCAAACTCAGATGCCCCGCCTCTGATCCCCAGCTCTGATCCCCCACATCTGATTCCTTGCTTCTGATTCCCCACCTCTGATTCCCAATATCTGATTCCCTGCCTCTGTTTCCCCACCTCTGATTCCCCGCCTCTGTTTCCCCATATCTGATTCCCCACCTCTGATTGCCCAACTCTGATTCCCCGCCTCTGATTCCCCAGCTCTGATTCCCCGCCTCTGATTCCCCGTGTCTGATTCCCTGCCTCTGATTCCCCGCCTCTGATTCCCCATCTCTGATTCACCGCCTCTGATTCACCACCTCTGATTCCCCATATCTGATAAGCCATCTTTGTTTCCCCGCCTCTGATTCCCCGCCTCTGATTCCCCATATCTGATTCCCCATCTCTGATTCCCCATCTCCGATTCCAGGACTCAGATTCCCCACCTCTGATTCCTAGACTCTGATTCCCGGAATATGATTCCCCGCTTCTGATTCCCCGCCTCTGATTCCCTGCCTCTGATTCCCCATCTCTGATTCCCCATATCTGATTCCCTGCCTCTGATTCGCCATCTCGGATTCCCGCCCTCCGATTCCCCACCTCTGGTTCCCCATATCTGATATCCCTCCTCTGTTTCCCCAACTCTGATTCCCCACCTCTGATTCCCCATATCTGATTCCCCGCCTCTGATTCCCCAACTCTGATTCCCCGCCTCTGATTCTTCAGCTCTGATTCCCCGCCTCTGATTCCCCGTGTCTGATTCCCTGCCTCTGATTCCCCGCCTCTGATTCCCCATCTCTGATTCACCACCACTGATTCCCAGCGTCTGATTCCCTGCCTGTGATTCCCCGCCTATGATTCACCATCTCTGATTCACCAGCTCTGATTCCCCACCTCTGATTACCCGCGTCTGATTCCCTGATTCTAATTCCCCGCCTCTGATTCCCCATCTCTGATTCACCACCTCTGATTCCCCACCTCTGATTCCCCATATCTGATACCCCGCCTCGGATTCCCCAACTCTGATTCCCCAACTCTGATTCCCCGCCTCTGATTCCCCAGCTATGATTCCCCACCTCTGATTCCCCGCGTCTGATTACCTGCTTCTGATTCCCTGCCTCTGATTCCCCATCTGTGATTAACCACCTCTGATTCTCCACGTCTGATTCCGCACCTCTGATTCCCCATCTCTGATTCCCCATCTCTGATTCCCAAATTCTGATTCCCCGCCTCTGATTCCCCAGCTCTGATTCCCCATCTCATATTCCCAAATTCTGATTCCCTGCCTCTGATTCCCCACCTCTGATTCCCAATATCTGATTCCCCTCCTCTGTTTCCCCGCCTCTGATTCCCCGCTTCTGTTTCCCCATATCTGATTCCACACCTCTGATTCCCCAACTCTGATTCCCCGCCTCTGATTCCCCAGCTCTGATTCCCCGCCTCTGATTCCCCGTGTCTGATTCCCTGCCTCTGATTCCCCGCCTCTGATTCCCCATCTCTGATTCACCGCCTCTGATTCACCACCTCTGATTCCCCATATCTGATAAGACATCTTTGTTTCCCCGCCTCTGATTCCCCGCCTCTGATTCCCCATATCTGATTCCCCACCTCTGATTCCCCATCTCTGATTCCCGGACTCAGATTCCCCACCTCTGATTCCCAGACTCTGATTCCCGGAATATGATTCTCCGCTTCTGATTCCCCGCCTCTGATTCCCTGCCTCTGATTCCCCATCTCTGATTCCCCATATCTGATTCCCTGCCTCTGATTCGCCATCTCGGATTCCCGCCCTCCGATTCCCCACCTCTGTTTCCCCATATCTGATATCCCTCCTCTGTTTCCCCGCCTCTGATTCCCCGCCTCTGATTCCCCATATCTGATTCCCCGCCTCTGATTCCCCAACTCTGATTCCCCGCCTCTGATTCCTCAGCTCTGATTCCCCGCCTCTGATTCCCCGCGTCTGATTCCCTGCCTCTGATTCCCCGCCTCTGATTCCCCATCTCTGATTCACCACCACTGATTCCCTGCGTCTGATTCCCTGCCTGTGATTCCCCGCCTCTGATTCCCCTATCTGATTCCCTGCCTCTGATGCCCCATATCTGATTCCCAGCCTCTGATTCCCCAACTCTGATTCCCCGCCTCTGATTCCTCAGCTCTGATTCCCCACCTCTGATTCCCCGTGTCTAATTCCCTGCCTCTGATTCCCCGCCTCTGATTCCCCATCTTGGATTCACCACCACTGATTCCCTGCGTCTGATTCCCTGCCTGTGATTCCCCGCCTCTGATTCACCATCTCTGATTCACTGCCTCTGATTCCCCTTCTCTGATTCCCCATGTCTGATTCCCCAATTCTGATTCCCGCCTCTGATGCCCAACCTCTGATTCCCCTCCTCTGATTCCCCGCCTCCGATTCCCTGCCTCTGATTCCCCATGTCTGATTCCCCACATCTGATTCCCTGCCTCTGATATCCCGCCTCTGATTCCCCGCCTCTGATTCCCTGCCACTAATTCCCCGCCTCTGATTCCCCTATCTGATTCCCTGCCTCTGATGCCCCATATCAGATTCCCAGCCTCTGCTTCCCCGCCTCTGATTCCTCAGCTCTGATTCCCCACCTCTGATTCCCCGTGTCTAATTCCCTGCCTCTGATTCCCCGCCTCTGATTCCCCATCTTGGATTCACCACCACTGATTCCCTGCGTCTGATTCCCTGCCTGTGATTCCCCGCCTCTGATTCACCATCTCTGATTCACTGGCTCTGATTCCCCTTCTCTGATTCCCCATGTCTGATTCCCCAATTCTGATTCCCGCCTCTGATGCCCAACCTCTGATTCCCCTCCTCTGATTGCCCATATCTGATTCCCCGCCTCTGATTCCCCATATCTTATTCTCCGCCTCTGATTCCCAAACTCAGATTCCCCGCCTCTGATTCCCCAACTCTGATTCCCCGCCTCTGATTCTTCAGCTCTGATTCCCCGCCTCTGATTCCCCGTGTCTGATTCCCTGCCTCTGATTCCCCGCCTCTGATTCCCCATCTCTGATTCACCACCACTGATTCCCTGCGTCTGATTCCCTGCCTGTGATTCCCCGCCTATGATTCACCATCTCTGATTCACCAGCTCTGATTCCCCACCTCTGATTACCCGCGTCTGGTTCCCTGATTCTAATTCCCCGCCTCTGATTCCCCATCTCCGATTCACCACCTCTGATTCCCCACCTCTGATTCCCCATATCTGATACCCCGCCTCGGATTCCCCAACTCTGATTCCCCAACTCTGATTCCCCGCCTCTGATTCCCCAGCTATGATTCCCCACCTCTGATTCCCCGCGTCTGATTCCCTGCTTCTGATTCCCTGCCTCTGATTCCCCATCTGTGATTAACCACCTCTGATTCTCCACGTCTGATTCCGCACCTCTGATTCCCCATCTCTGATTCCCCATCTCTGATTCCCAAATTCTCATTCCCCGCCTCTGATTCCCCAGCTCTGATTCCCCATCTCATATTCCCAAATTCTGATTCCCTGCCTCTGATTCCCCACCTCTGACTCCCAATATCTGATTCCCCTCCTCTGTTTCCCCGCCTCTGATTCCCCGCTTCTGTTTCCCCATATCTGATTCCCCACCTCTGATTCCCCAACTCTGATTCCCCGCCTCTGATTCCCCAGCTCTGATTCCCCGCCTCTGATTCCCCGTGTCTGATTCCCTGCCTCTGATTCCCCGCCTCTGATTCCCCATCTCTGATTCACCGCCTCTGATTCACCACCTCTGATTCCCCATATCTGATAAGCCATCTTTGTTTCCCCGCCTCTGATTCCCCGCCTCTGATTCCCCATATCTGATTCCCCACCTCTGATTCCCCATCTCTGATTCCCGGACTCAGATTCCCCACCTCTGATTCCCAGACTCTGATTCCCGGAATATGATTCTCCGCTTCTGATTCCCCGCCTCTGATTCCCTGCCTCTGATTCCCCATCTCTGATTCCCCATATCTGATTCCATGCCTCTGATTCGCCATCTCGGATTCCCGCCCTCCGATTCCCCACCTCTGGTTCCCCATATCTGATATCCCTCCTCTGTTTCCCCGCCTCTGATTCCCCGCCTCTGATTCCCCATATCTGATTCCCCGCCTCTGATTCCCCAACTCTGATTCCCCGCCTCTGATTCCTCAGCTCTGATTCCCCGCCTCTGATTCCCCGCGTCTGATACCCTGCCTCTGATTCCCCGCCTCTGATTCCCCATCTCTGATTCACCACCACTGATTCCCTGCGTCTGATTCCCTGCCTGTGATTCCCCGCCTCTGATTCCCCTATCTGATTCCCTGCCTCTGATGCCCCATATCTGATTCCCAGCCTCTGATTCCCCAACTCTGATTCCCCGCCTCTGATTCCTCAGCTCTGATTCCCCACCTCTGATTCCCCGTGTCTAATTCCCTGCCTCTGATTCCCCGCCTCTGATTCCCCATCTTGGATTCACCACCACTGATTCCCTGCGTCTGATTCCCTGCCTGTGATTCCCCGCCTCTGATTCACCATCTCTGATTCACTGCCTCTGATTCCCCTTCTCTGATTCCCCATGTCTGATTCCCCAATTCTGATTCCCGCCTCTGATGCCCAACCTCTGATTCCCCTCCTCTGATTCCCCGCCTCTGATTCCCTGCCTCTGATTCCCCATGTCTGATTCCCCACATCTGATTCCCTGCCTCTGATATCCCGCCTCTGATTCCCCGCCTCTGATTCCCTGCCACTAATTCCCCGCCTCTGATTCCCCTATCTGATTCCCTGCCTCTGATGCCCCATATCAGATTCCCAGCCTCTGCTTCCCCGCCTCTGATTCCTCAGCTCTGATTCCCCACCTCTGATTCCCCGTGTCTAATTCCCTGCCTCTGATTCCCCGCCTCTGATTCCCCATCTTGGATTCACCACCACTGATTCCCTGCGTCTGATTCCCTGCCTCTGATTCCCCGCCTCTGATTCACCATCTCTGATTCACTGCCTCTGATTCCCCTTCTCTGATTCCCCATGTCTGATTCCCCAATTCTGATTCCCGCCTCTGATGCCCAACCTCTGATTCCCCTCCTCTGATTGCCCATATCTGATTCCCCGCCTCTGATTCCCCATATCTTATTCTCCGCCTCTGATTCCCAAACTCAGATTCCCCGCCTCTGATTCCCCAGCTCTGATTCCCCACATCTGATTCTCTGCCTCTGATTCCCCACCTCTGATTCCCCGCCTCTGTTTCCCCATATCTGATTACCCGCCTCTGATTCCCCAACTCTGATTCCACGCCTCTGATTCCCCAGCTCTGATTCCCGCCTCTGATTCCCCGTGTCTGATTCCCTGCCTCTGATTCCCCGCCTCTGATTCAACATCTCTGATTCACCGCCTCTGATTCCCCACCTCTGATTCCCCATATCTGATAAGCCATCTCTGTTTCCCCGCCTCTGATTCCCCACCTCTGATTCCCCATATCTGATTCCCCGCCTCTGATTCCCCATCTCTGATTCCCGGACTCAGATTCCCCACCTCTGATTCCCCGCCACTGATTCCCTGCCTCTGATTCCCAATCTCTGATTCCCCATATATGATTCCCCAGCTTTGATTCCCAACATCTGATTCCCTGCCTCTGATTCCCCACCTCTGATTCCCAATATCTGATTCCCTGCCTCTGTTTCCCCACTTCTGATTCCCCGCCTCTGTTTCCCCATATCTGATTCACCACCTCCGATTCCCCAACTCTGATTCCCCGCCTCTGATTCCCCAGCTCAGATTCCCCGCCTCTGATTCCCCGTGTCTGATTCCTTGCCTCTGATTCCCCGCCTCTGATTCCCCATCTCTTATTCACCACCACTGATTCCCTGCGTCTGATTCCCTGCCTGTGATTCCCCGCCTCTGATTCACCATCTCTGATTCACTGCCTCTGATTCCCCTTCTCTGATTCCCCATGTTTGATTCCCCAATTCTGATTCCCGCCTCTGATGCCCCACCTCTGATTCCCCTCCTCTGATTCCCCATATCTGATTCCCCGCCTCTGATTCCCCATATCTTATTCCCCGCCTCTGATTCCCAAACTCAGATTCCCCGCCTCTGATTCCCCAGCTCTGATTCCCCGCCTCTGATTTCCCGCGTCTGATTCCCCGCCTCTGAATCCCCGCCTCTGATTCCCCATCTCTGATCCACCACCGCTAAATCCCGGCCTCTGATTCCCCACAACTGATTCCCGGCCTCTGATTCCCGGCCACTGATTCCCCGCCTCTGATTCCCCATCTCTGATTCCCCGCCTCTCATTCCCCGACTCTGATTCCCCGCCTCTGATTCCCCAGCTCTGATTCCCCACCTCTGATTACCCGCGTCTGATTCCCTGACTCTAATTCCCGGCCTCTGATTCCCCATCTCTGATTCACAGCCTCTGATTCCCCACCTCTGATTCCCCATATCTGATTCCCCGCCTCAGTTTCCCCGCCTCTGATTCCCCGCCTCTGATTCCCCATATCTGATACCCGCCTCTGATTCCCCAACTCTGATTCCCCGCGTCTGATTCCCTGCTTCTGATTCCCTGCCTCTGATTCCCCATCTGTGATTAACCACCTCTGATTCTCCGCGTCTGATTCCCCGCCTCAGTTTCCCCGCCTCTGATTCCCCATATCTGATTCCCGGCCTCTGATTTCCGGCCTATGATTCCCCGCTTGTAATTCCCCGCCACTGATTCCCTGCCTCTGATTCCCCATGTCTGATCCCCACATCTGATTCCCTGCCTCTGATACCCCGCCTCTGATTCCCCGCCTCTGATTCCATGCCACTAATTCCCCGCCTCTGATTCCCCATATCTGATTCCCTGCCTCTGATGCACCATATCTGATTCCCTGCCTCTGATTCCCCAACTCTGATTCCCCGCCTCTGATTCCTCAGCTCTGATTCCCCACCTCTGATTCCCCGTGTCTAATTCCCTGCCTCTGATTCCCCGCCTCTGATTCCCCATCTTGTATTCACCACCACTGATTCCCTGCGTCTGATTCCCTGCCTGTGATTCCCCGCCTCTGATTCACCATCTCTGATTCACTGCCTCTGATTCCCCTTCTCTGATTCCCCATGTCTGATTCCCCAATTCTGATTCCCGCCTCTGATGCCCCACCTCTGATTCCCCTCCACTGATTGCCCATATCTGATTCCCCGCCTCTGATTCCCTATATCTTATTCCCCGACTCTGATTCCCAAACTCAGATTCCCCACCTCTGATTCCCCAGCTCTGATTCCCCACATCTGATTCCCTGCCTCTGATTCCCCACCTCTGATTCCCAATATCTGATTCCCTGCCTCTGTTTCCCCACCTCTGATTCCCCGCCTCTGTTTCCCCATATGTGATTCCCCACCTCTGATTCCCCAACTCTGATTCCCCGCCTCTGATTCCCCAGCTCTGATTCTCCGCCTCTGATTCCCCGTGTCTGATTCCCTGCCTCTGATTCCCCGCCTCTGATTCCCCATCTCTGATTCACCGCCTCTGATTCACCACCTCAGATTCCCCATATCTGATAAGCCATCTCTGTTACCCCGCCTCTGATTCCCCGCCTCTGATTCCCCATATCTGATTCCCCGCCTCTGATTCCCCATCTCTGATTCCCGGACTCAGATTCCCCACCTCTGATTCCCAGCCTCTGATTCCCGGAATATGATTCCCCGCTTCTGATTCCCCGCCTCTGATTCCCTGCCTCTGATTCCCCATCTCTGATTCCCCACATCTGATTCCCTGCCTCTGATTCCCCGCCTCTGATTCCCCATATCTGATTCCCTGCCTCTGATTCCGGATCTCTGATTCCCGCCCTCCGATTCCCCACCTCTGGTTCCCCATATCTGATACCCCTCCTCTCTTTCCCCGCCTCTGATTCCCCGCCTCTGATTCTCCATATCTGATACCCCACCTCTGATTCCCCAACTCTGATTCCCCGCATCTGATTCCTCAGCTCTGATTCCCCGCCTCTGATTCTCCGCGTCTGATTCCCTGCTTCTGATTCCCTGCCTCTGAATCCCCATCTGTGATTAACCACCTCTGATTCTCCACGTCTGATTCCACGCCTCTGATTCCCCAACTCTGATTCCCCATCTCTGATTCCCAAATTCTGATTCCCCGCCTCTGATTCCCCAGTTCTGATTCCCCATCTCTGATTCCCAAATTCTGATTCCCTGCCTCTGATTCCCCACCTCTGATTCCCAATATCTGATTCCCCGCCTCGGTTTCCCCGCCTCTGATTCCCCGCCTCTGTTTCCCCATGTCTGATTCCCCAACTCTGATTCCCCAACTCTGATTCCCCGCCTCTGATTCCCCAGCTCTGATTCCCCGCCTCTGATTCCACTTGTCTGATGCCCTGCCTCTGATTCCCCGCCTCTGATTTCCCATCTCTGATTCACTGCCTCTGATTCCCCACCTCTGATTCCCCATATCTGATTAGCCACCTCTGTTTCCCCGCCTCTGATTCCCAGCCTCTGATTCCCCATATCTGATTCCCAGCCTCTGATTCCCCATCTCTGATTCCCGGACTCTGAATCCCCACCTCTGATTCCCGGCCTCTCATTCCCGGCCTTTGATTCCCGCTTCAGATTCCCTGCCTCTGATTCCCTGCCTTTGATTCCCCATGTCTGATTCCCCACATCTGATTCCCTGCCTCTGATATCCCGCCTCTGATTCCCCGCCTCTGATTCCCTGCCACTAATTCCCCGCCTCTGATTACCCTATCTGATTCCCTGCCTCTGATGCCCCATATCTGATTCCCTGCCTCTGATTCCCCAACTCTGATTCCCCGCCTCTGATTCCTCAGCTCTGATTCCCCACCTCTGATTCCCCGTGGCTAATTCCCTGCCTCTGATTCCCCGCCTCTGATTCCCCATCTTGGATTCACCACCACTGATTCCCCGCGTCTGATTCCCTGCCTGTGATTCCCCGCCTCTGATTCACCATCTCTGATTCACTGCCGTTGATTCCCTTCTCTGATTCCCCATGTCTGATTCCCCAATTCTGATTCCCGCCTCTGATGCCCAACCTCTGATTCCCCTCCTCTGATTGCCCATATCTGATTCCCCGCCTCTGATTCCCAAACTCAGATTCCCCGCCTCTGATTCCCCAGCTCTGATTCCCCACATCTGATTCTCTGCCTCTGATTCCCCACCTCTGATTCCCCGCCTCTGTTTCCCCATATCTGATTACCCACCTCTGATTCCCCAACTCTGATTCCCCGCCTCTGATTCCCCAGCTCTGATTCCCCGCCTCTGATTCCCCGTGTCTGATTCCCTGCCTCTGATTCCCCGCCTCTGATTCCACATTTCTGATTCACCACCTCTGATTCCCCACCTCTGATTCCCCATATCTGATAAGCCATCTCTGTTTCCCGCCTCTGATTCCCCACCTCTGATTCCCCATATCTGATTCCCCGCCTCTGATTCCCCATCTCTGATTCCCGGACTCAGATTCCCCACCTCTGATTCCCCGCCTCTGATTCCCTGCTTCTGATTCCCCATCTCTGATTTCCCATATCTGATTCCCCAGCTCTGATTCCCAATATCTGATTCCCTGCCTCTGATTCCCCACCTCTGATTCCCAATATCTGATTCCCTGCCTCTGTTTCCCCACTTCTGATTCCCCGCCTCTGTTTCCCCATATCTGATTCCCCACCTCTGATTCCCCAACTCTGATTCCCCGCCTCTGATTTCCCAGCTCTGATTCCCCGCCTCTGATTCCCCGTGTCTGTTTCCTTGCCTCTGATTCCCCGCCTCTGATTCCCCATCTCTGATTCACCACCACTGATTCCCTGCGTCTGATTCCCTGCCTGTGATTCCCCGCCTCTGATTCACCATCTCTGATTCACTGCCTCTGATTCCCCTTCTCTGATTCCCCATGTGTGATTCCCCAATTCTGATTCCCGGCCTCTGATTCCCGGCCTCTGATTCCCAGCCTCTGATTCCCCATCTCTGATTCCCCGCCTCTGATTCCCCGACTCTGATTCCCCGCCTCTGATTCCCCAGCTCTGATTCCCCGCCTCTGATTCCCCGCGTCTGATTCCCCGCCTCTGAATCCCCGCCTCTGATTCCCCATCACTGATTCACCACCGCTAATTCCCGGCCTCTGATTCCCCACTACTGATTCCCGGCCTCTGATTCCCGGCCTCTGATTCCCCGCCTCTGATTCCCCATCTCTGATTCCCGGCCTCTGATTCCCCGACTCTGATTCCCTGCCTCTGATTCCCCAGCTCTGATTCCCCACCTCTGATTACCCGCGTCTGATTCCCTGACTCTAATTCCCGGCCTCTGATTCCCCATCTCTGATTCACCGCCTCTGATTCCCCACCTCTGATTCCCCATATCTGATTCCCCGCCTCAGTTTCCCCGCCTCTGATTCCCCGCCTCTGATTCCCCATATCTGATACCCCGCCTCTGATTCCCCAACTCTGATTCCCCGCCTCTGATTCCCCAGTTATGATTCCCCACTTCTGATTCCCCGCGTCTGATTCCCTGCTTCTGATTCCCTGCCTCTGATTCCCCATCTGTGATTAACCACCTCTGATTCTCCGCATCTGATTCCCCGCCTCAGTTTCCCCGCCTCTGATTCCCCATCTCTGATTCACCACCACTGATTCCCTGCGTCTGATTCCCTGCCTGTGATTCCCCGCCTCTGATTCACCATCTCTGATTCACTGCCTCTGATTCCCCTTCTCTGATTCCCCATGTCTGATTCACCACCGCTAATTCCCGGCCTCTGATTCCCCACTACTGATTCCCGGCCTCTGATTCCCGGCCTCGGACTCCCCGCCTCTGATTCCCCATCTCTGATTCCCCGCCTCTGATTCCACATCTCTGATTCACCGCCTCTGATTCCCCACCTCTGATTCCCCATATCTGATAAGCCATCTCTGTTTCCCCGCCTCTGATTCCCCACCTCTGATTCCCCATATCTGATTCCCCGCCTCTGATTCCCCATCTCTGATTCTCGGACTCAGATTCCCCACCTCTGATTCCCCGCCTCTGATTCCCTGCCTCTGATTCCCCATCTCTGATTTCCCATATCTGATTCCCCAGCTCTGATTCCCAACATCTGATTCCCTGCCTCTGATTCCCCACCTCTGATTCCCAATATCTGATTCCCTGCCTCTGTTTCCCCACTTCTGATTCCCCGCCTCTGTTTCCCCATATCTGATTCCCCACCTCTGATTCCCCAACTCTGATTCCTCGCCTCTGATTCCCCAGCTCTGATTCCCCGCCTCTGATTCCCCGTGTCTGATTCCTTGCCTCTGATTCCCCGCCTCTGATTCCCCATCTCTGATTCATCACCACTGATTCCCTGCGTCTGATTCCCTGCCTGTGATTCCCCGCCTCTGATTCACCATCTCTGATTCACTGCCTCTGATTCCCCTTCATGATTCCCCATGTCTGATTCCCCAATTCTGATTCCCGCCTCTGATGCCCCACCTCTGATTCCCCGCCTCTGATTCCCCATATCTTATTCCCCGCCTCTGATTCCCAAACTCAGATTTCCCGCCTCATATTCCCCAGCTCTGATTCCCCGCCTCTGATTCCCCGCGTCTGATTCCCCGCCTCCGAATCCCCGCCTCTGATTCCCCATCTCTGATTCACCACCGCTAATTCCCGGCCTCTGATTCCCCACTACTGATTCCCGGCCTCTGATTCCCGGCCTCTGATTCCCCGCCTCTGATTCCCCATCTCTGATTCCCCGCCTCTGATTCCCCGACTCTGATTCCCTGCCTCTGATTCCCCAGCTCTGATTCCCCACCTCTGATTACCCGCGTCTGATTCCCTGACTCTAATTCCCGGCCTCTGATTCCCCATCTCTGATTCACCGCCTCTGATTCCCCACCTCTGATTCCCCATATCTGATTCCCCGCCTCAGTTTCCCCGCCTCTGATTCCCCGCCTCTGATTCCCCATATCTGATACCCCGCCTCTGATTCCCCAACTCTGATTCCCCGCCTCTGATTCCCCAGTTATGATTCCCCACTTCTGATTCCCCGCGTCTGATTCCCTGCTTCTGATTCACTGCCTCTGATTCCCCATCTGTGATTAACCACCTCTGATTCTCCGCGTCTGATTCCCCGCCTCAGTTTGCCCACCTCTGATTCCCCATATCTGATTCCCGGCCTCTGATTCCCGGCCTATGATTCCCCGCTTCTAATTCCCCGCCTCTGATTCCCTGCCCCTGATTCCCCATCTCTGATTCACGAGCTCTGATTCCCCACCTCTGATTACCCGCGTCTGATTCCCTGATTCTAATTCCCCGCCTCTGATTCCCCATCTCTGATTCACCGCCTCTGATTCCCCACCTCTGTTTCCCCATATCTGATTCCCCACCTCTGATTCCCCAACTCTGATTCCCCGCCTCTGATTCCCCAGCTCTGATTCCCCGCCTCTGATTCCCCGTGTCTGATTCCTTGCCTCTGATTCCCCGCCTCTGATTCCCCATCTCTGATTCACCACCACTGATTCCCTTCGGCTGATTCCCTGCCTCTGATTCCCCGCCTCTGATTCACCATCTCTGATTCACTGCCTCTGATTCCCCTTCATGATTCCCCATGTCTGATTCCCCAATTCTGATTCCCGCCTCTGATGCCCCACCTCTGATTCCCCGCCTCTGATTCCCCATATCTTATTCCCCGCCTCTGATTCCCAAACTCAGATTTCCCGCCTCATATTCCCCAGCTCTGATTCCCCGCCTCTGATTCCCCGCGTCTGATTCCCCGCCTCTGAATCCCCGCCTCTGATTCCCCATCTCTGATTCACCACCGCTAATTCCTGGCCTCTGATTCCCCACTACTGATTCCCGGCCTCTGATTCCCGGCCTCTGATTCCCCGCCTCTGATTCCCCATCTCTGATTCCCCGCCTCTGATTCCCCGACTCTGATTCCCTGCCATGATTCCCCAGCTCTGATTCCCCACCTCTGATTACCCGCGTCTGATTCCCTGACTCTAATTCCCGGCCTCTGATTCCCCATCTCTGATTCACCGCCTCTGATTCCCCACCTCTGATTCCCCATATCTGATTCCCCGCCTCAGTTTCCCCGCCTCTGATTCCCCGCCTCTGATTCCCCATATCTGATACCCCGCCTCTGATTCCCCAACTCTGATTCCCCGCCTCTGATTCCCCAGTTATGATTCCCCACTTCTGATTCCCCGCGTCTGATTCCCTGCTTCTGATTCCCTGCCTCTGATTCCCCATCTGTGATTAACCACCTCTGATTCTCCGCGTCTGATTCCCCGCCTCAGTTTCCCCGCCTCTGATTTCCCATATCTGATTCCCGGCCTCTGATTCCCGGCCTATGATTCCCCGCTTCTAATTCCCCGCCTCTGATTCCCTGCCTCTGATTCCCCATCTCTTATTCACGAGCTCTGATTCCCCACCTCTGATTACCCGCGTCTGATTCCCTGATTCTAATTCCCCGCCTCTGATTCCCCATCTCTGATTCACCGCCTCTGATTCCCCACCTCTGATTCCCCATATCTGATACCCCGCCTCGGATTCCCCAACTCTGATTCCCCAACTCTGATTCCCCGCCTCTGATTCCCCAGCTATGATTCCCCACCTCTGATTCCCCGCGTCTGATTCCCTGCTTCTGATTCCCTGCCTCTGATTCCCCATCTGTGATTAACCACCTCTGATTCTCCACGTCTGATTCCGCGCCTCTGATTCCCCATCTCTGATTCCCCATCTCTGATTCCCAAATTCTGATTCCCCTCCTCTGATTCCCCAGCTCTGATTCCCCATCTCTGATTCCCAAATTCTGATTCCCTGCCTCTGATTCCCCACCTCTGATTCCCAATATCTGATTCCCCGCCTCTGTTTCCCCGCCTCTGATTCCCCGCCTCTGTTTCCCCATATCTGATTCCCCACCTCTGATTCCCCAACTCTGATTCCCCGCCTCTGATTCCCCAGCTCTGATTCCCCGCCTCTGATTCCACGTGTCTGATGCCCTGCCTCTGATTCCCCGCCTCTGATTTCCCATCTCTGATTCACTGCCTCTGATTCCCCACCTCTGATTCCCCATATCTGATTAGCCACCTCTGTTTCCCCGCCTCTGATTCCCAGCCTCTGATTCCCCATATCTGATTCCCTGCCTCTGATTCCCCATCTCTTATTCCCGGACTCTGAATCCCCACCTCTGATTCCCGGCCTCTCATTCCCGGCCTTTGATTCCCGCTTCTGATTCCCCGCCTCTGATTCCCTGCCTCTGATTCCCCATGTCTGATACCCCATATCTGATACCCCGCCTTGGATTCCCCAACTCTGATTCCCCAACTCTGATTCCCCGCCTCTGATTCCCCAGCTATGATTCCCCACCTCTGATTCCCGGCGTCTGATACCCTGCTTCTGATTCCCTGCCTCTGATTCCCCATCTGTGATTAACCACCTCTGATTCTCCACGTCTGATTCTGCGCCTCTGATTCCCCATCTCTGAATCCCCATCTCTGATTCCCAAATTCTGATTCCCCGCCTCTGATTCCCCAGCTCTGATTCCCCATCTCTGATTCCCAAATTCTGATTCCCTGCCTCTGATTCCCCACCTCTGATTCCCAATATCTGAGTCCCCGCCTCTCTTTCCCCGCCTCTGATTCCCCGCCTCTGTTTCCCCATCTGATTCCCCACCTCTGATTCCCCAACTCTGATTCCCCGCCTCTGATTCCCCAGCTCTGATTCCCCGCCTCTGATTCCACATGTCTGATGCCCTGCCTCTGATTCCCCGCCTCTGATTTCCCATCTCTGATTCACTGCCTCTGATTCCCCACCTCTGATTCCCAGCCTCTGATTCCCCATATCTGATTCCCAGCCTCTGATTCCCCACCTCTGATTCCCGAACTCTCATTCCCGGCCTTTGATTCCCGCTTCTGATTCCCCGCCTCTGATTCCCTGCCTCTGATTCCCCATGTCTGATTCCCCACATCTGATTCCCTGCCTCTGATATCCCGCCTCTGATTCCCTGCCTCTGATTCCCTGCCACTAATTCCCCGCCTCTGATTCCCCTATCTGATTCCCTGCCTCTGATTCCCCTATCTGATTCCCTGCCTCTGATTCCCCATCTCTGATTCACCACCGCTAATTCCCGGCCTCTGATTCCCCACTACTGATTCCCGGCCTCTGATTCCCGGCCTCTGATTCCCCGCCTCTGATTCCCCATCTCTGATTCCCGGCCTCTGATTCCCCGACTCTGATTCCCTGCCTCTGATTCCCCAGCTCTGATTCCCCACCTCTGATTACCCGCGTCTGATTCCCTGACTCTAATTCCCGGCCTCTGATTCCCCATCTCTGATTCACCGCCTCTGATTCCCCACCTCTGATTCCCCATATCTGATTCCCCGCCTCAGTTTCCCCGACTCTGATTCCCCGCCTCTGATTCCCCATATCTGATACCCCGCCTCTGATTCCCCAACTCTGATTCCCCGCCTCTGATTCCCCAGTTATGTTTCCCCACTTCTGATTCCCCGTGTCTGATTCCCTGCTTCTGATTCCCTGCCTCTGATTCCCCATCTGTGATTAACCACCTCTGATTCTCCGCATCTGATTCCCCGCCTCAGTTTCCCCGCCTCTGATTCCCCATCTCTGATTCACCACCACTGATTCCCTGCGTCTGATTCCCTGCCTGTGATTCCCCGCCTCTGATTCACCATCTCTGATTCACTGCCTCTGATTCCCCTTCTCTGATTCCCCATGTCTGATTCACCACCGCTAATTCCCGGCCTCTGATTCCCCACTACTGATTCCCGGCCTCTGATTCCCGGCCTCGGACTCCCCGCCTCTGATTCCCCATCTCTGATTCCCCGCCTCTGATTCCACATCTCTGATTCACCGCCTCTGATTCCCCACCTCTGATTCCCCATATCTGATAAGCCATCTCTGTTTCCCCGCCTCTGATTCCCCATATCTGATTCCCCGCCTCTGATTCCCCATCTCTGATTCTCGGACTCAGATTCCCCACCTCTGATTCCCCGCCTCTGATTCCCTGCCTCTGATTCCCCATCTCTGATTTCCCATATCTGATTCCCCAGCTCTGATTCCCAACATCTGATTCCCTGCCTCTGATTCCCCACCTCTGATTCCCAATATCTGATTCCCTGCCTCTGTTTCCCCACTTCTGATTCCCCGCCTCTGTTTCCCCATATCTGATTCCCCACCTCTGATTCCCCAACTCTGATTCCTCGCCTCTGATTCCCCAGCTCTGATTCCCCGCCTCTGATTCCCCGTGTCTGATTCCTTGCCTCTGATTCCCCGCCTCTGATTCCCCATCTCTGATTCATCACCACTGATTCCCTGCGTCTGATTCCCTGCCTGTGATTCCCCGCCTCTGATTCACCATCTCTGATTCACTGCCTCTGATTCCCCTTCATGATTCCCCATGTCTGATTCCCCAATTCTGATTCCCGCCTCTGATGCCCCACCTCTGATTCCCCGCCTCTGATTCCCCATATCTTATTCCCCACCTCTGATTCCCAAACTCAGATTTCCCGCCTCATATTCCCCAGCTCTGATTCCCCGACTCTGATTCCCCGCGTCTGATTCCCCGCCTCTGAATCCCCGCCTCTGATTCCCCATCTCTGATTCACCACCGCTAATTCCCGGCCTCTGATTCCCCACTACTGATTCCCGGCCTCTGATTCCCGGCCTCTGATTCCCCGCCTCTGATTCCCCATCTCTGATTCCCCGCCTCTGATTCCCCGACTCTGATTCCCTGCCTCTGATTCCCCAGCGCTGATTCCCCACCTCTGATTACCCGCGTCTGATTCCCTGACTCTAATTCCCGGCCTCTGATTCCCCATCTCTGATTCACCGCCTCTGATTCCCCACCTCTGATTCCCCATATCTGATTCCCCGCCTCAGTTTCCCCGCCTCTGATTCCCCGCCTCTGATTCCCCATATCTGATACCCCGCCTCTGATTCCCCAACTCTGATTCCCCGCCTCTGATTCCCCAGTTATGATTCCCCACTTCTGATTCCCCGCGTCTGATTCCCTGCTTCTGATTCACTGCCTCTGATTCCCCATCTGTGATTAACCACCTCTGATTCTCCGCGTCTGATTCCCCGCCTCAGTTTGCCCACCTCTGATTCCCCATATCTGATTCCCGGCCTCTGATTCCCGGCCTATGATTCCCCACTTCTAATTCCCCGCCTCTGATTCCCTGCCTCTGATTCCCCATCTCTGATTCACGAGCTCTGATTCCCCACCTCTGATTACCCGCGTCTGATTCCCTGATTCTAATTCCCCGCCTCTGATTCCCCATCTCTGATTCACCGCCTCTGATTCCCCACCTCTGTTTCCCCATATCTGATTCCCCACCTCTGATTCCCCAACTCTGATTCCCCGCCTCTGATTCCCCAGCTCTGATTCCCCGCCTCTGATTCCCCGTGTCTGATTCCTTGCCTCTGATTCCCCGCCTCTGATTCCCCATCTCTGATTCACCACCACTGATTCCCTGCGTCTGATTCCCTGCCTGTGATTCCCCGCCTCTGATTCACCATCTCTGATTCACTGCCTCTGATTCCCCTTCATGATTCCCCATGTCTGATTCCCCAATTCTGATTCCCGCCTCTGATGCCCCACCTCTGATTCCCCTCCTCTGATTCCCCATATCTTATTCCCCGCCTCTGATTCCCCAACTCAGATTCCCCGCCTCTAATTCCCCAGCTCTGATTCCCCGCCTCTGATTCCCCGCGTCTGATTCTCCGCCTCTGAATCCCCGCCTCTGATTCCCCATCTCTGATTCACCACCGCTAATTCCAGGCCTCTGATTCCCCACTACTGATTCCCGGCCTCTGATTCCCGGCCTCAGATTCCCCGCCTCTGATTCCCCACCTCTGATTCCCCGCCTCTGATTCCCCGACTCTGATTCCCTGCCTCTGATTCCCCAGCTCTGATTCCCCACCTCTGATTACCCGCGTCTGATTCCCTGACTCTAATTCCCGGACTCTGAATCCCCACCTCTGATTCCCGGCCTCTCATTCCCAGCCTTTGATTCCCGCTTCTGATTCCCCGCCTCTGATTCCCTGCCTCTGATTCCCCGTGTCTGATTCCCCAACTCTGATTCCCCATCTGTGATTAACCACCTCTGATTCTCCGCGTCTGATTCCCCGCCTCAGTTTCCCGGCCTCTGATTCCCGGCCTACGATTCCCCGCTTCTAATTCCCCGCCTCTGATTCCCTGCCTCTGATTCCCCATCTCTGATTCACGAGCTCTGATTCCCCACCTCTGATTACCCGCGTCTGATTCCCTGAATCTAATTCCCCGTCTCTGATTCCCCATCTCTGATCCACCGCCTCTGATTCCCCACCTCTGATTCCTCATATCTGATACCCCGCCTCGGATTCCCCAACTCTGATTCCCCAACTCTGATTCCCCGCCTCTGATTCCCCAGCTATGATTCCCCACCTCTGATTCCCCGCGTCTGATTCCCTGCTTCTGATTCCCTGCCTCTGATTCCCCATCTGTGATTAACCACCTCTGATTCTCCACGTCTGATTCCGCGCCTCTGATTCCCCATCTCTGATTCCCCATCTCTGATTCCCAAATTCTGATTCCCCACCTCTGATTCCCCAGCTCTGATTCCCCATCTCTGATTCCCAAATTCTGATTCCCTGCCTCTGATTCCCCACCTCTGATTCCCAATATCTGATTCCCCGCCTCTGTTTCCCCGCCTCTGATTCCCCACCTCTGTTTCCCCATATCTGATTCCCCACCTCCGATTCCCCAACTCTGATTCCCCGCCTCTGATTCCCCAGCTCTGATTCCCCGCCTCTGATTCCACGTGTCTGATGCCCTGCCTCTGATTCCCCTCCTCTGATTTCCCATCTCTGATTCACTGCCTCTGATTCCCCACCTCTGATTCCCCATATCTGATTAGCCACCTCTGTTTCCCCGCCTCTGATTCCCAGCCTCTGATTCCCCATATCTGATTCCCAGCCTCTGATTCCCCATCTCTGATTCCCGGACTCTGAATCCCCACCTCTGATTCCCGGCCTCTCATTCCCGGCCTTTGATTCCCGCTTCTGATTCCCCGCCTCTGATTCCCTGCCTCTGATTCCCCATGTCTGATTCCCCATATCTGATACCCCGCCTCGGATTCCCCATCTCTGATTCCCCAACTCTGATTCCCCGCCTCTGATTCCCCAGCTATGATTCCCCACCTCTGATTCCCCGCGTCTGATTCCCTGCTTCTGATTCCCTGCCTCTGATTCCCCATCTGTGATTAACCACCTCTGATTCTCCACGTCTTATTCCGCGCCTCTGATTCCCCATCTCTGAATCCCCATCTCTGATTCCCAAATTCTGATTCCCCGCCTCTGATTCCCCAGCTCTGATTCCCCATCTCTGATTCCCAAATTCTGATTGCCTGCCTCTGATTCCCCACCTATGATTCCCAATATCTGATTCCCCGCCTCTGTTTCCCCGCCTCTGATTCCCCGCCTCTGTTTCCCCATATCTGATTCCCCACCTCTGATTCCCCAATCTGATTCCCCGCCTCTGATTCCCCAGCTCTGATTCCCCGCCTCTGATTCCACGTGTCTGATGCCCTGCCTCTGATTCCCCGCCTCTGATTTCCCATCTCTGATTCACTGCCTCTGATTCCCCACCTCTGATTCCCCATATCTGATTAGCCACCTCTGTTTCCCCGCCTCTGATTCCCAGCCTCTGATTCCCCACATCTGATTCCCAGCCTCTGCTTCCCCACCTCTGATTCCCGGACTCTCATTCCCGGCCTTTGATTCCCGATTCTGATTCCCCGCCTCTGATTCCCTGCATCTGATTCCCCATGTCTGATTCCCCACATCTGATTCCCTGCCTCTGATATCCTGCCTCTGATTCCCTGCCTCTGATTCCCTGCCACTAATTCCCCGCCTCTGATTCCCCTATCTGATTCCCTGCCTCTGATGCCCCATATCTGATTCCCAGCCTCTGATTCCCCAACTCTGATTCCCCGCCTCTGATTCCTCAGCTCTGATTCATCACCTCTGATTCCCCGTGTCTAATTCCCTGCCTCTGATTCCCCGCCTCTGATTCCCCATCTTGTATTCACCACCACTGATTCCCTGCGTCTGATTCCCTGCCTGTGATTCCCCACCTCTGATTCACCATCTCTGATTCACTGCCTCTGATTCCCCTTCTCTGATTCCCATGTCTGATTCCCCAATTCTGATTCCCGCCTCTGATGCCCAACCTCTGATTCCCCTCCTCTGATTGCCCATATCTGATTCCCCGCCTCTGATTCCCCATATCTTATTCTCCGCCTCTGATCCCCAAACTCAGATTCCCCGCCTCTGATTCCCCACATCTGATTCTCTGCCTCTGATTCCCCACCTCTGATTCCCCGCCTCTGTTTCCCCATATCTGATTACCCACCTCTGATTCCCCAACTCTGATTCCCCGCCTCTGATTCCCCAGCTCTGATTCCCCGCCTCTGATTCCCCGTATCTGATTCCCTGCCTCTGATTTGCCGCCTCTGATTCCACATCTCTGATTCACCGCCTCTGATTCCCCACCTCTGATTCCCCATATCTGATAAGCCATCTCTGTTTCCCCGCCTCTGATTCCCCACCTCTGATTCCCCATATCTGATTCCCCGCCTCTGATTCCCCATCTCTGATTCCCGGACTCAGATTCCCCACCTCTGATTCCCCGCCTCTGATTCCCTGCCTCTGATTCCCCATCTCTGATTCCCCATATCTGATTCCCCAGCTCTGATTCCCAACATCTGATTCCCTGCCTCTGATTCCCCACCTCTGATTCCCAATACCTGATTCCCTGCCTCTGTTTCCTCACTTCTGATTCCCCGCCTCTGTTTCCCCATATCTGATTCCCCACTTCTGATTCCCCAACTCTGATTCCCCGCCTCTGATTCCCCAGCTCTGATTCCCCGCCTCTGATTCCCCGTGTCTGATTCCTTGCCTCTGATTCCCCGCCTCTGATTCACCATCTCTGATTCACTGCCTCTGATTCCCTGCGTCTGATTCCCCATGTCTGATTCCCCAATTCTGATTCCCGCCTCTGATGCCCCACCTCTGATTCCCCTCCTCTGATTCCCCATATCTGATTCCCCGCCTCTGATTCCCCATATCTTATTCCCCGCCACTGATTCCCAAACTCAGATTCCCCGCCTCTGATTCCCCAGCTCTGATTCCCCGCCTCTGATTCCCCGCGTCTGATTCCCCGCCTCTGAATCCCCGCCTCTGATTCCCCATCTCTGATTCACCACCGCTAATTCCCGGCCTCTGATTCCCCACAACCGATTCCCGGCCTCTGATTCCCGGCCTCTGATTCCCCGCCTCTGATTCCCCATCTCTGATTCCCCGCCTCTGATTCCCCGACTCTGATTCCCCGCCTCTGATTCCCCAGCTCTGATTCCCCACCTCTGATTACGCGCGTCTGATTCCCTGACTCTAATTCCCGGCCTCTGATTCCCCATCTCTGATTCACCGCCTCTGATTCCCCACCTCTGATTCCCCATATCTGATTCCCCGCCTCAGTTTCCCCGCCTCTGATTCCCCGCCTCTGATTCCCCATATCTGATACCCCGCCTCTGATTCCCCAACTCTGATTCCCCGCCTCTGATTCCCCAGTTATGATTCCCCGCCTCTGATTCCCCATATCTGATTCCCTGCCTCTGATGCCCCATATCTGATTCCCTGCCTCTGATTCCCCAACTCTGATTCCCCGCCTCTGATTCCTCAGCTCTGATTCCCCACCTCTGATTCCCCGTGTCTAATTCCCTGCCTCTGATTCCCCGCCTCTGATTCCCCATCTTGGATTCACCACCACTGATTCCCTGCGTCTGATTCCCTGCCTGTGATTCCCCGCCTCTGATTCACCATCTCTGATTCACTGCCTCTGATTCCCCTTCTCTGATTCCCCATGTCTGATTCCCCAATTCTGATTCCCGCCTCTGATGCCCCACCTCTGATTCCCCTCCTCTGATTGCCCATATCTGATTCCCCGCCTCTGATTCCCCATATCTTATTCCCCGACTCTGATTCCCAAACTCAGATTCCCCGCCTCTGATTCCCCAACTCTGATTCCCCTCCTCTGATTCCCCAGTTATGATTCCCCACCTCTGATTCCCCGCGTCTGATTCCCTGCTTCTGATTCCCTGCCTCTGATTCCCCATCTGTGATTAACCACCTCTGATTATCCGCGTCTGATTCCCCGCCTCAGTTTCCCCGCCGCTGATTCCCCATATCTGATTCCCGGCATCTGATTCCCGGCCTATGATTCCCCGCTTGTAATTCCCCGCCTCTGATTCCCTGCCTCTGATTCCCCATGTCTGATTCCCCACATCTGATTCCCTGCCTCTGATACCCCGCCTCTGATTCCCCGCCTCTGATTCCATGCCACTAATTCCCCGCCTCTGATTCCCCATATCTGATTCCCTGCCTCTGATGCCCCATATCTGATTCCCTGCCTCTGATTCCCCAACTCTGATTCCCCGCCTCTGATTCCTCAGCTCTGATTCCCCACCTCTGATTCCCCGTGTCTAATTCCCTGCCTCTGATTCCCCGCCTCTGATTCCCCATCTTGGATTCACCACCACTGATTCCCTGCGTCTGATTCCCTGCCTGTGATTCCCCGCCTCTGATTCACCATCTCTGATTCACTGCCTCTGATTCCCCATGTCTGATACCCCATATCTGATACCCCGCCTTGGATTCCCCAACTCTGATTCCCCAACTCTGATTCCCCGCCTCTGATTCCCCAGCTATGATTCCCCACCTCTGATTCCCGGCGTCTGATACCCTGCTTCTGATTCCCTGCCTCTGATTCCCCATCTGTGATTAACCACCTCTGATTCTCCACGTCTGATTCTGCGCCTCTGATTCCCCATCTCTGAATCCCCATCTCTGATTCCCAAATTCTGATTCCCCGCCTCTGATTCCCCAGCTCTGATTCCCCATCTCTGATTCCCAAATTCTGATTCCCTGCCTCTGATTCCCCACCTCTGATTCCCAATATCTGAGTCCCCGCCTCTCTTTCCCCGCCTCTGATTCCCCGCCTCTTTTTCCCCATCTGATTCCCCACCTCTGATTCCCCAACTCTGATTCCCCGCCTCTGATTCCCCAGCTCTGATTCCCCGCCTCTGATTCCACATGTCTGATGCCCTGCCTCTGATTCCCCGCCTCTGATTTCCCATCTCTGATTCACTGCCTCTGATTCCCCACCTCTGATTCCCCATATCTGATTAGCCACCTCTGTTTCCCCGCCTCTGATTCCCAGCCTCTGATTCCCCATATCTGATTCCCAGCCTCTGATTCCCCACCTCTGATTCCCGAACTCTCATTCCCGGCCTTTGATTCCCGCTTCTGATTCCCCGCCTCTGATTCCCTGCCTCTGATTCCCCATGTCTGATTCCCCACATCTGATTCCCTGCCTCTGATATCCCGCCTCTGATTCCCTGCCTCTGATTCCCTGCCACTAATTCCCCGCCTCTGATTCCCCTATCTGATTCCCTGCCTCTGATGCCCCATATCTGATTCCCAGCCTCTGATTCCCCAACTCTGATTCCCCGCCTCTGATTCCTCAGCTCTGATTCCCCACCTCTGATTCCCCGTGTCTAATTCCCTGCCTCTGATTCCCCGCCTCTGATTCCCCATCTTGTATTCACCACCACTGATTCCCTGCGTCTGATTCCCTGCCTGTGATTCCCTGCCTCTGATTCACCATCTCTGATTCACTGCCTCTGATTCCCCTTCTCTGATTCCCCATGTCTGATTCCCCAATTCTGATTCCCGCCTCTGATGCCCAACCTCTGATTCCCCTCCTCTGATTGCCCATATCTGATTCCCCGCCTCTGATTCCCGATCTCTGATTCACCACCGCTAATTCCCGGCCTCTGATTCCCCACTACTAATTCCCGGCCTCTGATTCACCACCGCTAATTCCCGGCCTCAGATTCCCCGCCTCTGATTCCCCATCTCTGATTCCCCGCCTCTGATTCCCCGACTCTGATTCCCTGCCTCTGATTCCCCAGCTCTGATTCCCCACCTCTGATTACCCGCGTCTGATTCCCTGACTCTAATTCCCGGCCTCTGATTCCCCATCTCTGATTCACCGCCTCTCATTCCCCACCTCTGATTCCCCAATTCTGATTCCCGCCTCTGATGCCCCACCTCTGAATCCCCTCCTCTGATTCCCCATATCTGATTCCCCGCCTCTGATTCCCCATATCTTATTCCCCGCCTCTGATTCCCAAACTCAGATTCCCCGCCTCTGATTCCCCAGCTCTGATACCCCGCCTCAGATTCCCCGCGTCTGATTCCCCGCCTCTGAATCCCTGCCTCTGATTCCCCATCTCTGATTCACCACCGCTAATTCCCGGCGTCTGATTCCCGGCCTCTGATACCCCGCCTCTGATTCCCCATCTCTGATTCCCCACCTCTGATTCCCCGACTGTGATTCCCCGCCTCTGATTCCCCAGCTCTGATTCCCCACCTCTGATTAACCGCATCTGATTCCCTGACTCTAATTCCCGGCCTCTGATTCCCCATCTCTCATTCACCGCCTCTGATTACCCACCTCTGATTCCCCATATCTGATACCCCGCCTCTGATTCCCCAACTCTGAATCCCCGCCTCTGATTCCCCAGCTATGATTCCCCGCCTCTGATCCCCCGCGTCTGAATCCCTGCTTCTGATTCCCTGCCTCTGTTTCCCCATCTGTGATTAACCACCTTTGATTCTCCGCGACTGTTTCCCCGCCTCTGATTCCCCATCTCTGATTCCCCATCTCTGATTCCCAAATTCTGATTCCCCGCCTCTGATTCCCCAGCTCTGACTCCCCACATCTGATTCCCTGCCTCTGATTCCCCAACTCTGATTCCCAATATCTGATTCCCCGCCTCTGTTTCCCCGCCTCTGATTCCCCGCCTCTGTTTCCCCATATCTGATTCCCCACCTCTGATTCCTCAACTCTGATTCCCCGCATCTGATTCCCCAGCTCTGATTCCCCGCCTTTGATTCCCCGTGTCTGATTCCCTGCCTCTGATTCCCCGCCTCTGATTCCCCATCTCTGATTCACCGCCTCTGATTCCCCATCTCTGATTCCCCATATCTAATTAGCCACCTCTGTTTCCCCGCCTCTGATTCCCCGCCTCTGATTCCCCATATCTGATTCCCCACCTCTGATTCCCCATCTCTGATTCACGGACTCACATTCCCCACCTCTGATTCACAGCCTCTGATTCCCGGCCAATGATTCCCCGCTTCTGATTCCCCGCCTCTGATTCCCTGCCTCTGATTCCCCATCTCTGATTCACTGCCTCTGATTCCCCACCTCTGATTCCCCATATCTGATTAGCCACCTCTGTTTCTCAGCCTCTGATTCCTGCCTCTGATTCCCCATCTCTGATTCACTGCCTCTGATTCCCCACCTCTGATTCCCCATATCTGATTCCCCACCTCTGATTCCTCAACTCTGATTCCCCGCATCTGATTCCCCATCTCTGATTCCCCACCTCTGATTCCCCGACTGTGATTCCCCGCCTCTGATTCCCCACCTCTGATTCCCCACCTCTGATTAACCGCATCTGATTCCCTGACTCTAATTCCCGGCCTCTGATTCCCCATCTCTCATTCACCGCCTCTGATTACCCACCTCTGATTCCCCATATCTGATTCCCCGCCTCTGATTCCCCGCCTCTGATTCCCCATATCTGATACCCCGCCTCTGATTCCCCAACTCTGAATCCCCGCCTCTGATTCCCCAGCTATGATTCCCCGCCTCTGATCCCCCGCGTCTGAATCCCTGCTTCTGATTCCCTGCCTCTGTTTCCCCATCTGTGATTAACCACCTTTGATTCTCCGCGTCTGTTTCCCCGCCTCTGATTCCCCATCTCTGATTCCCCATCTCTGATTCCCAAATTCTGATTCCCCGCCTCTGATTCCCCAGCTCTGACTCCCCACATCTGATTCCCTGCCTCTGATTCCCCAACTCTGATTCCCAATATCTGATTCCCCGCCTCTGTTTCCCCGCCTCTGATTCCCCGCCTCTGTTTCCCCATATCTGATTCCCCACCTCTGATTCCTCAACTCTGATTCCCCGCATCTGATTCCCCAGCTCTGATTCCCCGCCTTTGATTCCCCGTGTCTGATTCCCTGCCTCTGATTCCCCGCCTCTGATTCCCCATCTCTGATTCACCGCCTCTGATTCCCCATCTCTGATTCCCCATATCTAATTGGCCACCTCTGTTTCCCCGCCTCTGATTCCCCGCCTCTGATTCCCCATATCTGATTCCCCACCTCTGATTCCCCATCTCTGATTCACGGACTCACATTCCCCACCTCTGATTCACAGCCTCTGATTCCCGGCCAATGATTCCCCGCTTCTGATTCCCCGCCTCTGATTCCCTGCCTCTGATTCCCCATCTCTGATTCACTGCCTCTGATTCCCCACCTCTGATTCCCCATATCTGATTAGCCACCTCTGTTTCTCAGCCTCTGATTCCCGCCTCTGATTCCCCATATCTGATTCCCCGCCTCTGATTCCCCATCTCTGATTCCCGTACTCTGATTCCCCACCTCTGATTCCCTGCCTCTGATTCCCGGCCTATGATTCCCCGCTTCTGATTCCCCGCCTCTGATTCCCTGCCTCTGATTCCCCATGTCTGATTCCCCACATCTGATTCCCTGCCTCTGATACCCCACCTCTGATTACCCGCCTCTGATTCCCTGCCACTAATTCCCCGCCTCTGATTCCCCATATCTGATTCCCTGCCTCTGATGCCCCATATCTGCTTCCCTGCCTCTGATTCCTCAGCTCTGATTCCCCACCTCTGATTCCCCGTGTCTGATTCCCCAATTCTGATTCCCGCCTCTGATGCCCAACCTCTGATTCCCCTCCTCTGATTGCCCATATCTGATTCCCCGCCTCTGATTCCCGATCTCTGATTCACCACCGCTAATTCCCGGCCTCTGATTCCCCACTACTGATTCCCGGCCTCTAATTCCCGGCCTCTGATTCCCCGCCTCTGATTCCCCACCTCTGATTCCCCGCCTCTGATTCCCCGACTCTGATTCCCTGCCTCTGATTCCCCAGCTCTGATTCCCCACCTCTGATTACCCGCGTCTGATTCCCTGACTCTAATTCCCGGCCTCTGATTCCCCATCTCTGATTCACCGCCTCTGATTCCCCACCTCTGATTCCTCAATTCTGATTCCCGCCTCTGATGCCCCACCTCTGAATCCCCTCCTCTGATTCCCCATATCTGATTCCCCGCCTCTGATTCCCCATATCTTATTCCCCGCCTCTGATTCCCAAACTCAGATTCCCCGCCTCTGATTCCCCAGCTCTGATACCCCGCCTCAGATTCCCCGCGTCTGATTCCCCGCCTCTGAATCCCTGCCTCTGATTCCCCATCTCTGATTCACCACCGCTAATTCCCGGCCTCTGATTCCCGGCCTCTGATACCCCGCCTCTGATTCCCCATCTCTGATTCCCCACCTCTGATTCCCCGACTCTGATTCCCCGCCTCTGATTCCCCAGCTCTGATTCCCCACCTCTGATTACCCGCATCTGATACCCTGACTCTAATTCCCGGCCTCTGATTCCCCATCTCTCATTCACCGCCTCTGATTACCCACCTCTGATTCCCCATATCTGATTCCCCGCCTCTGATTCCCCGCCTCTGATTCCCCATATCAGATACCCCGCCTCTGATTCCCCAACTCTGAATCCCCGCCTCTGATTCCCCAGCTATGATTCCCCGCCTCTGATCCCCCGCGTCTGAATCCCTGCTTCTGATTCCCTGCCTCTGTTTCCCCATCTGTGATTAACCACCTTTGATTCTCCGCATCCGTTTCCCCGCCTCTGATTCCCCATCTCTGATTCCCCATCTCTGATTCCCAAATTCTGATTCCCCGCCTCTGATTCCCCAGCTCTGACACCCCACATCTGATTCCCTGCCTCTGATTCCCCAACTCTGATTCCCAATATCTGATTCCCCGCCTCTGTTTCCCCGCCTCTGATTCCCCGCCTCTGTTTCCCCAGCTCTGATTCCCCGCCTTTGAATCCCCGTGTCTGATTCCCTGCCTCTGATTCCCCGCCTCTGATTCCCCATCTCTGATTCACCGCCTCTGATTCCCCACCTCTGATTCCCCATATCTAATTAGCCACCTCTGTTTCCCCGCCTCTGATTCCCCGCCTCTGATTCCCCATATCTGATTCCCCACCTCTGATTCCCCATCTCTGATTCACGGACTCACATTCCCCACCTCTGATTCACAGCCTCTGATTCCCGCCCAATGATTCCCCGCTTCTGATTCCCAGCCTCTGATTCCCCATCTCTGATTCACTGCCTCTGATTCCCCACCTCTGATTCCCCATATCTGATTAGCCACCTCTGTTTCTCAGCCTCTGATTCCCGCCTCTGATTCCCCATATCTGATTCCCCGCCTCTGATTCCCCATCTCTGGTTCCCGTACTCTGATTCCCCACCTCTGATTCCCTGCCTCTGATTCCCGGCCTATGATTCCCCGCTTCTGATTCCCCGCCTCTGATTCCCTGCCTCTGATTCCCCATGTCTGATTCCCCACATCTGATTCCCTGCCTCTGATACCCCACCTCTGATTCCCCGCCTCTGATTCCCTGCCACTAATTCCCCGCCTCTGATTCCCCATATCTGATTCCCTGCCTCTGATTCCTCAGCTCTGATTCCCCACCTCTGATTCCCCGTGTCTAATTCCCTGCCTCTGATTCCCCATCTTAGATTCACCACCACTGATTCCCTGCGTCTGATTCCCTGCCTGTGATTCCCCGCCTCTGATTCACCATCTCTGATTCACTGCCTCTGATTCCCCTTCTCTGATTCCCCATGTCTGATTCCCCAATTCTGATTCCCGCCTCTGATGCCCCACCTCTGATTCCCCTCCTCTGATTGCCCATATCTGATTCCCCGCCTCTGATTCCCCATATCTTATTCCCCGCCTCTTATTCCCAAACTCAGATGCCCCACCTCTGATTCCCCAGCTCTGATTCCCCACATCTGATTCCCTGCTTCTGATTCCCCACCTCTGATTCCCAATATCTGATTCCCTGCCTCTGTTTCCCCACCTCTGATTCCCCGCCTCTGTTTCCCCATATCTGATTCCCCACCTCTGATTCCCCAACTCTGATTCCCCGCCTCTGATTCCCCAGCTCTGATTCCCGGCCTCTGATTCCCCGTGTCTGATTCCATGCCTCTGATTCCCAGCCTCTGATTCCCCATCTCTGATTCACCGCCTCTGATTCACCACCTCTGATTCCCCATATCTGATAAGCCATCTTTGTTTCCCCGCCTCTGATTCCCCGCCTCTGATTCCCCATATCTGATTCCCCACCTCTGATTCCCCATCTCTGATTCCCGGACTCAGATTCCCCACCTCTGATTCCCAGACTCTGATTCCCGGAATATGATTCCCCGCTTCTGATTCCCTGCCTCTGATTCCCTGCCTCTGATTCCCCATCTCTGATTCCCCATATCTGATTCCCTGCCTCTGATTCGCCATCTCGGATTCCCGCCCTCCGATTCCCCACCTCTGGTTCCCCATATCTGATATCCCTCCTCTGTTTCCCCGCCTCTGATTCCCCGCCTCTGTTTCCCCATATCGGATTCCCCGCCTCTGATTCCCCAACTCTGATTCCCCGCCTCTGATTCCTCAGCTCTGATTCCCCGCCTCTGATTCCCCGCGTCTGATTCCCTGCCTCTGATTCCCCGCCTCTGATTCCCCATCTCTGATTCCCCACCTCCGATTACCCGCGTCTGATTCCCTGATTCTAATTCCCCGCCTCTGATTCCCCATCTCTGATTCACCACCTCTGATTCCCCACCTCTGATTCCCCATATCTGATACCCCGCCTCGGATTCCCCAACTCTGATTCCCCAACTCTGATACCCCGCCTCTGATTCCCCAGCTATGATTCCCCACCTCTGATTCCCCGCGTCTGATTCCCTGCTTCTGATTCCCTGCCTCTGATTCCCCATCTGTGATTAACCACCTCTGATTCTCCACGTCTGATTCCGCACCTCTGATTCCCCATCTCTGATTCCCATCTCTGATTCCCAAATTCTGATTCCCCGCCTCTGATTCCCCAGCTCTGATTCCCCATCTCTGATTCCCAAATTCTGATTCCCTGCCTCTGATTCCCCACCTCTGATTCCCAATATCTGATTCCCCTCCTCTGTTTCCCCGCCTCTGATTCCCCGCCTCTGTTTCCCCATATCTGATTCCCCACCTCTGATTCCCCAACTCTGATTCCCCGCCTCTGATACCCCAGCTCTGATTCCCCGCCTCTGATTCCACGTGTCTGATGCCCTGCCTCTGATTCCCCGCCTCTGATTTCCCATCTCTGATTCCCTGCCACTAATTCCCCGCCTCTGATTCCCCTATCTGATTCCCTGCCTCTGATGCCCCATATCTGATTCCCAGCCTCTGATTCCCCAACTCTGATTCCCCATATCTGATTCCTCAGCTCTGATTCCCCACCTCTGATTCCCGAACTCTCATTCCCGGCCTTTGATTCCCGCTTCTGATTCCCCGCCTCTGATTCCCTGCCTCTGATTCCCCATGTCTGATTCCCCACATCTGATTCCCTGCCTCTGATATCCCGCCTCTGATTCCCTGCCTCTGATTCCCTGCCACTAATTCCCTGCCTCTGATTCCCCTATCTGATTCCCTGCCTCTGATGCCCCATATCTGATTCCCAGCCTCTGATTCCCCAACTCTGATTCCCCGCCTCTGATTCCTCAGCTCTGATTCCCCACCTCTGATTCCCCGTGTCTAATTCCCTGCCTCTGATTCCCCGCCTCTGATTCCCCATCTTGTATTCACCACCACTGATTCCCTGCGTCTGATTCCCTGCCTGTGATTCCCCGCCTCTGATTCACCATCTCTGATTCACTGCCTCTGATTCCCCTTCTCTGATTCCCCATGTCTGATTCCCCAATTCTGATTCCCGCCTCTGATGCCCAACCTCTGATTCCCCTCCTCTGATTGCCCATATCTGATTCCCCGCCTCTGATTCCCGATCTCTGATTCACCACCGCTAATTCCCGGCCTCTGATTCCCCACTACTAATTCCCGGCCTCTGATTCACCACCGCTAATTCCCGGCCTCAGATTCCCCGCCTCTGATTCCCCATCTCTGATTCCCCGCCTCTGATTCCCCGACTCTGATTCCCTGCCTCTGATTCCCCAGCTCTGATTCCCCACATCTGATTACCCGCGTCTGATTCCCTGACTCTAATTCCCGGCCTCTGATTCCCCATCTCTGATTCACCGCCTCTCATTCCCCACCTCTGATTCCCCAATTCTGATTCCCGCCTCTGATGCCCCACCTCTGAATCCCCTCCTCTGATTCCCCATATCTGATTCCCCGCCTCTGATTCCCCATATCTTATTCCCCGCCTCTGATTCCCAAACTCAGATTCCCCGCCTCTGATTCCCCAGCTCTGATACCCCGCCTCAGATTCCCCGCGTCTGATTCCCCGCCTCTGAATCCCTGCCTCTGATTCCCCATCTCTGATTCACCACCGCTAATTCCCGGCGTCTGATTCCCGGCCTCTGATACCCCGCCTCTGATTCCCCATCTCTGATTCCCCACCTCTGATTCCCCGACTGTGATTCCCCGCCTCTGATTCCCCAGCTCTGATTCCCCACCTCTGATTAACCGCATCTGATTCCCTGACTCTAATTCCCGGCCTCTGATTCCCCATCTCTCATTCACCGCCTCTGATTACCCACCTCTGATTCCCCATATCTGATTCCCCGCCTCTGATTCCCCGCCTCTGATTCCCCGCCTCTGATTCCCCATATCTGATACCCCGCCTCTGATTCCCCAACTCTGAATCCCCGCCTCTGATTCCCCAGCTATGATTCCCCGCCTCTGATCCCCCGCGTCTGAATCCCTGCTTCTGATTCCCTGCCTCTGTTTCCCCATCTGTGATTAACCACCTTTGATTCTCCGCGTCTGTTTCCCCGCCTCTGATTCCCCATCTCTGATTCCCCATCTCTGATTCCCAAATTCTGATTCCCCACCTCTGATTCCCCATATCTGATTAGCCACCTCTGTTTCTCAGCCTCTGATTCCCGCCTCTGATTCCCCATATCTGATTCCCCGCCTCTGATTCCCCATCTCTGATTCCCGTACTCTGATTCCCCACCTCTGATTCCCTGCCTCTGATTCCCGGCCTATGATTCCCCGCTTCTGATTCCCCGCCTCTGATTCCCTGCCTCTGATTCCCCATGTCTGATTCCCCACATCTGATTCCCTGCCTCTGATACCCCACCTCTGATTACCCGCCTCTGATTCCCTGCCACTAATTCCCCGCCTCTGATTCCCCATATCTGATTCCCTGCCTCTGATGCCCCATATCTGCTTCCCTGCCTCTGATTCCTCAGCTCTGATTCCCCACCTCTGATTCCCCGTGTCTGATTCCCCAATTCTGATTCCCGCCTCTGATGCCCAACCTCTGATTCCCCTCCTCTGATTGCCCATATCTGATTCCCCGCCTCTGATTCCCGATCTCTGATTCACCACCGCTAATTCCCGGCCTCTGATTCCCCACTACTGATTCCCGGCCTCTGATTCCCGGCCTCTGATTCCCCGCCTCTGATTCCCCACCTCTGATTCCCCGCCTCTGATTCCCCGACTCTGATTCCCTGCCTCTGATTCCCCAGCTCTGATTCCCCACCTCTGATTACCCGCGTCTGATTCCCTGACTCTAATTCCCGGCCTCTGATTCCCCATCTCTGATTCACCGCCTCTGATTCCCCACCTCTGATTCCTCAATTCTGATTCCCGCCTCTGATGCCCCACCTCTGAATCCCCTCCTCTGATTCCCCATATCTGATTCCCCGCCTCTGATTCCCCATATCTTATTCCCCGCCTCTGATTCCCAAACTCAGATTCCCCGCCTCTGATTCCCCAGCTCTGATACCCCGCCTCAGATTCCCCGCGTCTGATTCCCCGCCTCTGAATCCCTGCCTCTGATTCCCCATCTCTGATTCACCACCGCTAATTCCCGGCCTCTGATTCCCGGCCTCTGATACCCCGCCTCTGATTCCCCATCTCTGATTCCCCACCTCTGATTCCCCGACTCTGATTCCCCGCCTCTGATTCCCCAGCTCTGATTCCCCACCTCTGATTACCCGCATCTGATACCCTGACTCTAATTCCCGGCCTCTGATTCCCCATCTCTCATTCACCGCCTCTGATTACCCACCTCTGATTCCCCATATCTGATTCCCCGCCTCTGATTCCCCGCCTCTGATTCCCCATATCAGATACCCCGCCTCTGATTCCCCAACTCTGAATCCCCGCCTCTGATTCCCCAGCTATGATTCCCCGCCTCTGATCCCCCGCGTCTGAATCCCTGCTTCTGATTCCCTGCCTCTGTTTCCCCATCTGTGATTAACCACCTTTGATTCTCCGCATCCGTTTCCCCGCCTCTGATTCCCCATCTCTGATTCCCCATCTCTGATTCCCAAATTCTGATTCCCCGCCTCTGATTCCCCAGCTCTGACACCCCACATCTGATTCCCTGCCTCTGATTCCCCAACTCTGATTCCCAATATCTGATTCCCCGCCTCTGTTTCCCCGCCTCTGATTCCCCGCCTCTGTTTCCCCAGCTCTGATTCCCCGCCTTTGAATCCCCGTGTCTGATTCCCTGCCTCTGATTCCCCGCCTCTGATTCCCCATCTCTGATTCACCGCCTCTGATTCCCCACCTCTGATTCCCCATATCTAATTAGCCACCTCTGTTTCCCCGCCTCTGATTCCCCGCCTCTGATTCCCCATATCTGATTCCCCACCTCTGATTCCCCATCTCTGATTCACGGACTCACATTCCCCACCTCTGATTCACAGCCTCTGATTCCCGCCCAATGATTCCCCGCTTCTGATTCCCAGCCTCTGATTCCCCATCTCTGATTCACTGCCTCTGATTCCCCACCTCTGATTCCCCATATCTGATTAGCCACCTCTGTTTCTCAGCCTCTGATTCCCGCCTCTGATTCCCCATATCTGATTCCCCGCCTCTGATTCCCCATCTCTGGTTCCCGTACTCTGATTCCCCACCTCTGATTCCCTGCCTCTGATTCCCGGCCTATGATTCCCCGCTTCTGATTCCCCGCCTCTGATTCCCTGCCTCTGATTCCCCATGTCTGATTCCCCACATCTGATTCCCTGCCTCTGATACCCCACCTCTGATTCCCCGCCTCTGATTCCCTGCCACTAATTCCCCGCCTCTGATTCCCCATATCTGATTCCCTGCCTCTGATTCCTCAGCTCTGATTCCCCACCTCTGATTCCCCGTGTCTAATTCCCTGCCTCTGATTCCCCATCTTAGATTCACCACCACTGATTCCCTGCGTCTGATTCCCTGCCTGTGATTCCCCGCCTCTGATTCACCATCTCTGATTCACTGCCTCTGATTCCCCTTCTCTGATTCCCCATGTCTGATTCCCCAATTCTGATTCCCGCCTCTGATGCCCCACCTCTGATTCCCCTCCTCTGATTGCCCATATCTGATTCCCCGCCTCTGATTCCCCATATCTTATTCCCCGCCTCTTATTCCCAAACTCAGATGCCCCGCCTCTGATTCCCCAGCTCTGATTCCCCACATCTGATTCCCTGCTTCTGATTCCCCACCTCTGATTCCCAATATCTGATTCCCTGCCTCTGTTTCCCCACCTCTGATTCCCCGCCTCTGTTTCCCCATATCTGATTCCCCACCTCTGATTCCCCAACTCTGATTCCCCGCCTCTGATTCCCCAGCTCTGATTCCCGGCCTCTGATTCCCCGTGTCTGATTCCATGCCTCTGATTCCCAGCCTCTGATTCCCCATCTCTGATTCACCGCCTCTGATTCACCACCTCTGATTCCCCATATCTGATAAGCCATCTTTGTTTCCCCGCCTCTGATTCCCCGCCTCTGATTCCCCATATCTGATTCCCCACCTCTGATTCCCCATCTCTGATTCCCGGACTCAGATTCCCCACCTCTGATTCCCAGACTCTGATTCCCGGAATATGATTCCCCGCTTCTGATTCCCTGCCTCTGATTCCCTGCCTCTGATTCCCCATCTCTGATTCCCCATATCTGATTCCCTGCCTCTGATTCGCCATCTCGGATTCCCGCCCTCCGATTCCCCACCTCTGGTTCCCCATATCTGATATCCCTCCTCTGTTTCCCCGCCTCTGATTCCCCGCCTCTGTTTCCCCATATCGGATTCCCCGCCTCTGATTCCCCAACTCTGATTCCCCGCCTCTGATTCCTCAGCTCTGATTCCCCGCCTCTGATTCCCCGCGTCTGATTCCCTGCCTCTGATTCCCCGCCTCTGATTCCCCATCTCTGATTCCCCACCTCCGATTACCCGCGTCTGATTCCCTGATTCTAATTCCCCGCCTCTGATTCCCCATCTCTGATTCACCACCTCTGATTCCCCACCTCTGATTCCCCATATCTGATACCCCGCCTCGGATTCCCCAACTCTGATTCCCCAACTCTGATACCCCGCCTCTGATTCCCCAGCTATGATTCCCCACCTCTGATTCCCCGCGTCTGATTCCCTGCTTCTGATTCCCTGCCTCTGATTCCCCATCTGTGATTAACCACCTCTGATTCTCCACGTCTGATTCCGCACCTCTGATTCCCCATCTCTGATTCCCATCTCTGATTCCCAAATTCTGATTCCCCGCCTCTGATTCCCCAGCTCTGATTCCCCATCTCTGATTCCCAAATTCTGATTCCCTGCCTCTGATTCCCCACCTCTGATTCCCAATATCTGATTCCCCTCCTCTGTTTCCCCGCCTCTGATTCCCCGCCTCTGTTTCCCCATATCTGATTCCCCACCTCTGATTCCCCAACTCTGATTCCCCGCCTCTGATACCCCAGCTCTGATTCCCCGCCTCTGATTCCACGTGTCTGATGCCCTGCCTCTGATTCCCCGCCTCTGATTTCCCATCTCTGATTCCCTGCCACTAATTCCCCGCCTCTGATTCCCCTATCTGATTCCCTGCCTCTGATGCCCCATATCTGATTCCTAGCCTCTGATTCCCCAACTCTGATTCCCCATATCTGATTCCTCAGCTCTGATTCCCCACCTCTGATTCCCGAACTCTCATTCCCGGCCTTTGATTCCCGCTTCTGATTCCCCGCCTCTGATTCCCTGCCTCTGATTCCCCATGTCTGATTCACCACATCTGATTCCCTGCCTCTGATATCCCGCCTCTGATTCCCTGCCTCTGATTCCCTGCCACTAATTCCCTGCCTCTGATTCCCCTATCTGATTCCCTGCCTCTGATGCCCCATATCTGATTCCCAGCCTCTGATTCCCCAACTCTGATTCCCCGCCTCTGATTCCTCAGCTCTGATTCCCCACCTCTGATTCCCCGTGTCTAATTCCCTGCCTCTGATTCCCCGCCTCTGATTCCCCATCTTGTATTCACCACCACTGATTCCCTGCGTCTGATTCCCTGCCTGTGATTCCCCGCCTCTGATTCACCATCTCTGATTCACTGCCTCTGATTCCCCTTCTCTGATTCCCCATGTCTGATTCCCCAATTCTGATTCCCGCCTCTGATGCCCAACCTCTGATTCCCCTCCTCTGATTGCCCATATCTGATTCCCCGCCTCTGATTCCCGATCTCTGATTCACCACCGCTAATTCCCGGCCTCTGATTCCCCACTACTAATTCCCGGCCTCTGATTCACCACCGCTAATTCCCGGCCTCAGATTCCCCGCCTCTGATTCCCCATCTCTGATTCCCCGCCTCTGATTCCCCGACTCTGATTCCCTGCCTCTGATTCCCCAGCTCTGATTCCCCACCTCTGATTACCCGCGTCTGATTCCCTGACTCTAATTCCCGGCCTCTGATTCCCCATCTCTGATTCACCGCCTCTCATTCCCCACCTCTGATTCCCCAATTCTGATTCCCGCCTCTGATGCCCCACCTCTGAATCCCCTCCTCTGATTCCCCATATCTGATTCCCCGCCTCTGATTCCCCATATCTTATTCCCCGCCTCTGATTCCCAAACTCAGATTCCCCGCCTCTGATTCCCCAGCTCTGATACCCCGCCTCAGATTCCCCGCGTCTGATTCCCCGCCTCTGAATCCCTGCCTCTGATTCCCCATCTCTGATTCACCACCGCTAATTCCCGGCGTCTGATTCCCGGCCTCTGATACCCCGCCTCTGATTCCCCATCTCTGATTCCCCACCTCTGATTCCCCGACTGTGATTCCCCGCCTCTGATTCCCCAGCTCTGATTCCCCACCTCTGATTAACCGCATCTGATTCCCTGACTCTAATTCCCGGCCTCTGATTCCCCATCTCTCATTCACCGCCTCTGATTACCCACCTCTGATTCCCCATATCTGATTCCCCGCCTCTGATTCCCCGCCTCTGATTCCCCGCCTCTGATTCCCCATATCTGATACCCCGCCTCTGATTCCCCAACTCTGAATCCCCGCCTCTGATTCCCCAGCTATGATTCCCCGCCTCTGATCCCCCGCGTCTGAATCCCTGCTTCTGATTCCCTGCCTCTGTTTCCCCATCTGTGATTAACCACCTTTGATTCTCCGCGTCTGTTTCCCCGCCTCTGATTCCCCATCTCTGATTCCCCATCTCTGATTCCCAAATTCTGATTCCCCGCCTCTGATTCCCCAGCTCTGACTCCCCACATCTGATTCCCTGCCTCTGATTCCCCAACTCTGATTCCCAATATCTGATTCCCCGCCTCTGTTTCCCCGCCTCTGATTCCCCGCCTCTGTTTCCCCATATCTGATTCCCCACCTCTGATTCCTCAACTCTGATTCCCCGCATCTGATTCCCCAGCTCTGATTCCCCGCCTTTGATTCCCCGTGTCTGATTCCCTGCCTCTGATTCCCCGCCTCTGATTCCCCATCTCTGATTCACCGCCTCTGATTCCCCATCTCTGATTCCCCATATCTAATTAGCCACCTCTGTTTCCCCGCCTCTGATTCCCCTCCTCTGATTCCCCATATCTGATTCCCCACCTCTGATTCCCCATCTCTGATTCACGGACTCACATTCCCCACCTCTGATTCACAGCCTCTGATTCCCGGCCAATGATTCCCCGCTTCTGATTCCCCGCCTCTGATTCCCTGCCTCTGATTCCCCATCTCTGATTCACTGCCTCTGATTCCCCACCTCTGATTCCCCATATCTGATTAGCCACCTCTGTTTCTCAGCCTCTGATTCCTGCCTCTGATTCCCCATCTCTGATTCACTGCCTCTGATTCCCCACCTCTGATTCCCCATATCTGATTCCCCACCTCTGATTCCTCAACTCTGATTCCCCGCATCTGATTCCCCATCTCTGATTCCCCACCTCTGATTCCCCGACTGTGATTCCCCGCCTCTGATTCCCCAGCTCTGATTCCCCACCTCTGATTAACCGCATCTGATTCCCTGACTCTAATTCCCGGCCTCTGATTCCCCATCTCTCATTCACCGCCTCTGATTACCCACCTCTGATTCCCCATATCTGATTCCCCGCCTCTGATTCCCCGCCTCTGATTCCCCATATCTGATACCCCGCCTCTGATTCCCCAACTCTGAATCCCCGCCTCTGATTCCCCAGCTATGATTCCCCGCCTCTGATCCCCCGCGTCTGAATCCCTGCTTCTGATTCCCTGCCTCTGTTTCCCCATCTGTGATTAACCACCTTTGATTCTCCGCGTCTGTTTCCCCGCCTCTGATTCCCCATCTCTGATTCCCCATCTCTGATTCCCAAATTCTGATTCCCCGCCTCTGATTCCCCAGCTCTGACTCCCCACATCTGATTCCCTGCCTCTGATTCCCCAACTCTGATTCCCAATATCTGATTCCCCGCCTCTGTTTCCCCGCCTCTGATTCCCCGCCTCTGTTTCCCCATATCTGATTCCCCACCTCTGATTCCTCAACTCTGATTCCCCGCATCTGATTCCCCAGCTCTGATTCCCCGCCTTTGATTCCCCGTGTCTGATTCCCTGCCTCTGATTCCCCGCCTCTGATTCCCCATCTCTGATTCACCGCCTCTGATTCCCCATCTCTGATTCCCCATATCTAATTAGCCACCTCTGTTTCCCCGCCTCTGATTCCCCGCCTCTGATTCCCCATATCTGATTCCCCACCTCTGATTCCCCATCTCTGATTCACGGACTCACATTCCCCACCTCTGATTCACAGCCTCTGATTCCCGGCCAATGATTCCCCGCTTCTGATTCCCCGCCTCTGATTCCCTGCCTCTGATTCCCCATCTCTGATTCACTGCCTCTGATTCCCCACCTCTGATTCCCCATATCTGATTAGCCACCTCTGTTTCTCAGCCTCTGATTCCCGCCTCTGATTCCCCATATCTGATTCCCCGCCTCTGATTCCCCATCTCTGATTCCCGTACTCTGATTCCCCACCTCTGATTCCCTGCCTCTGATTCCCGGCCTATGATTCCCCGCTTCTGATTCCCCGCCTCTGATTCCCTGCCTCTGATTCCCCATGTCTGATTCCCCACATCTGATTCCCTGCCTCTGATACCCCACCTCTGATTACCCGCCTCTGATTCCCTGCCACTAATTCCCCGCCTCTGATTCCCCATATCTGATTCCCTGCCTCTGATGCCCCATATCTGCTTCCCTGCCTCTGATTCCTCAGCTCTGATTCTCCACCTCTGATTCCCCGTTTCTGATTCCCCAATTCTGATTCCCGCCTCTGATGCCCAACCTCTGATTCCCCTCCTCTGATTGCCCATATCTGATTCCCCGCCTCTGATTCCCGATCTCTGATTCACCACCGCTAATTCCCGGCCTCTGATTCCCCACTACTGATTCCCGGCCTCTGATTCCCGGCCTCTGATTCCCCGCCTCTGATTCCCCACCTCTGATTCCCCGCCTCTGATTCCCCGACTCTGATTCCCTGCCTCTGATTCCCCAGCTCTGATTCCCCACCTCTGATTACCCGCGTCTGATTCCCTGACTCTAATTCCCGGCCTCTGATTCCCCATCTCTGATTCACCGCCTCTGATTCCCCACCTCTGATTCCCCAATTCTGATTCCCGCCTCTGATGCCCCACCTCTGAATCCCCTTCTCTGATTCCCCATATCTGATTCCCCGCCTCTGATTCCCCATATCTTATTCCCCGCCTCTGATTCCCAAACTCAGATTCCCCGCCTCTGATTCCCCAGCTCTGATACCCCGCCTCAGATTCCCCGCGTCTGATTCCCCGCCTCTGAATCCCTGCCTCTGATTCCCCATCTCTGATTCACCACCGCTAATTCCCGGCCTCTGATTCCCGGCCTCTGATACCCCGCCTCTGATTCCCCATCTCTGATTCCCCACCTCTGATTCCCCGACTCTGATTCCCCGCCTCTGATTCCCCAGCTCTGATTCCCCACCTCTGATTACCCGCATCTGATACCCTGACTCTAATTCCCGGCCTCTGATTCCCCATCTCTCATTCACCGCCTCTGATTACCCACCTCTGATTCCCCATATCTGATTCCCCGCCTCTGATTCCCCGCCTCTGATTCCCCATATCAGATACCCCGCCTCTGATTCCCCAACTCTGAATCCCCGCCTCTGATTCCCCAGCTATGATTCCCCGCCTCTGATCCCCCGCGTCTGAATCCCTGCTTCTGATTCCCTGCCTCTGTTTCCCCATCTGTGATTAACCACCTTTGATTCTCCGCATCCGTTTCCCCGCCTCTGATTCCCCATCTCTGATTCCCCATCTCTGATTCCCAAATTCTGATTCCCCGCCTCTGATTCCCCAGCTCTGACACCCCACATCTGATTCCCTGCCTCTGATTCCCCAACTCTGATTCCCAATATCTGATTCCCCGCCTCTGTTTCCCCGCCTCTGATTCCCCGCCTCTGTTTCCCCAGCTCTGATTCCCCGCCTTTGAATCCCCGTGTCTGATTCCCTGCCTCTGATTCCCCGCCTCTGATTCCCCATCTCTGATTCACCGCCTCTGATTCCCCACCTCTGATTCCCCATATCTAATTAGCCACCTCTGTTTCCCCGCCTCTGATTCCCCGCCTCTGATTCCCCATATCTGATTCCCCACCTCTGATTCCCCATCTCTGATTCACGGACTCACATTCCCCACCTCTGATTCACAGCCTCTGATTCCCGCCCAATGATTCCCCGCTTCTGATTCCCAGCCTCTGATTCCCCATCTCTGATTCACTGCCTCTGATTCCCCACCTCTGATTCCCCATATCTGATTAGCCACCTCTGTTTCTCAGCCTCTGATTCCCGCCTCTGATTCCCCATATCTGATTCCCCGCCTCTGATTCCCCATCTCTGGTTCCCGTACTCTGATTCCCCACCTCTGATTCCCTGCCTCTGATTCCCGGCCTATGATTCCCCGCTTCTGATTCCCCGCCTCTGATTCCCTGCCTCTGATTCCCCATGTCTGATTCCCCACATCTGATTCCCTGCCTCTGATACCCCACCTCTGATTCCCCGCCTCTGATTCCCTGCCACTAATTCCCCGCCTCTGATTCCCCATATCTGATTCCCTGCCTCTGATGCCCCATATCTGCTTCCCTGCCTCTGATTCCTCAGCTCTGATTCCCCACCTCTGATTCCCCGTGTCTAATTCCCTGCCTCTGATTCCCCATCTTGGATTCACCACCACTGATTCCCTGCGTCTGATTCCCTGCCTGTGATTCCCCGCCTCTGATTCACCATCTCTGATTCACTGCCTCTGATTCCCCTTCTCTGATTCCCCATGTCTGATTCCCCAATTCTGATTCCCGCCTCTGATGCCCCACCTCTGATTCCCCTCCTCTGATTGCCCATATCTGATTCCCCGCCTCTGATTCCCCATATCTTATTCCCCGCCTCTTATTCCCAAACTCAGATGCCCCGCCTCTGATTCCCCAGCTCTGATTCCCCACATCTGATTCCCTGCTTCTGATTCCCCACCTCTGATTCCCAATATCTGATTCCCTGCCTCTGTTTCCCCACCTCTGATTCCCCGCCTCTGTTTCCCCATATCTGATTCCCCACCTCTGATTCCCCAACTCTGATTCCCCGCCTCTGATTCCCCAGCTCTGATTCCCGGCCTCTGATTCCCCGTGTCTGATTCCCTGCCTCTGATTCCCAGCCTCTGATTCCCCATCTCTGATTCACCGCCTCTGATTCACCACCTCTGATTCCCCATATCTGATAAGCCATCTTTGTTTCCCCGCCTCTGATTCCCCGCCTCTGATTCCCCATATCTGATTCCCCACCTCTGATTCCCCATCTCTGATTCCCGGACTCAGATTCCCCACCTCTGATTCCCAGACTCTGATTCCCGGAATATGATTCCCCGCTTCTGATTCCCTGCCTCTGATTCCCTGCCTCTGATTCCCCATCTCTGATTCCCCATATCTGATTCCCTGCCTCTGATTCGCCATCTCGGATTCCCGCCCTCCGATTCCCCACCTCTGGTTCCCCATATCTGATATCCCTCCTCTGTTTCCCCGCCTCTGATTCCCCGCCTCTGTTTCCCCATATCGGATTCCCCGCCTCTGATTCCCCAACTCTGATTCCCCGCCTCTGATTCCTCAGCTCTGATTCCCCGCCTCTGATTCCCCGCGTCTGATTCCCTGCCTCTGATTCCCCGCCTCTGATTCCCCATCTCTGATTCCCCACCTCCGATTACCCGCGTCTGATTCCCTGATTCTAATTCCCCGCCTCTGATTCCCCATCTCTGATTCACCACCTCTGATTCCCCACCTCTGATTCCCCATATCTGATACCCCGCCTCGGATTCCCCAACTCTGATTCCCCAACTCTGATTCCCCGCCTCTGATTCCCCAGCTATGATTCCCCACCTCTGATTCCCCGCGTCTGATTCCCTGCTTCTGATTCCCTGCCTCTGATTCCCCATCTGTGATTAACCACCTCTGATTCTCCACGTCTGATTCCGCACCTCTGATTCCCCATCTCTGATTCCCATCTCTGATTCCCAAATTCTGATTCCCCGCCTCTGATTCCCCAGCTCTGATTCCCCATCTCTGATTCCCAAATTCTGATTCCCTGCCTCTGATTCCCCACCTCTGATTCCCAATATCTGATTCCCCTCCTCTGTTTCCCCGCCTCTGATTCCCCGCCTCTGTTTCCCCATATCTGATTCCCCACCTCTGATTCCCCAACTCTGATTCCCCGCCTCTGATACCCCAGCTCTGATTCCCCGCCTCTGATTCCACGTGTCTGATGCCCTGCCTCTGATTCCCCGCCTCTGATTTCCCATCTCTGATTCCCTGCCACTAATTCCCCGCCTCTGATTCCCCTATCTGATTCCCTGCCTCTGATGCCCCATATCTGATTCCCAGCCTCTGATTCCCCAACTCTGATTCCCCGCCTCTGATTCCTCAGCTCTGATTCCCCACCTCTGATTCCCTGCGTCTGATTCCCTGCCTGTGATTCCCCGCCTCTGATTCACCATCTCTGATTCACGGCCTCTGATTCCCCTTCTCTGATTCCCCATGTCTGATTCCCCAATTCTGATTCCCGCCTCTGATGCCCAACCTCTGATTCCCCTCCTCTGATTGCCCATATCTGATTCCCCGCCTCTTATTCCCCATATCTTATTCTCCGACTCTGATTCCCAAACGCAGATGCCCCGCCTCTGATTCCCCAGCTCTGATTCCCCACATCTGATTCCCTGCTTCTGATTCCCCACCTCTGATTCCCAATATCTAATTCCCTGCCTCTGTTTCCCCACCTCTGATTCCCCGCCTCTGTTTCCCCATATCTGATTCCCCACATCTGATTCCCCAACTCTGATTCCCCGCCTCTGATTCCCCAGCTCTGATTCCCCGCCTCTGATTCCCCGTGTCTGATTCCCTGCCTCTGATTCCCCGCCTCTGATTCCCCATCTCTGATTCACCGCCTCTGATTCACCACCTCTGATTCCCCATATCTGATAAGCCATCTTTGTTTCCCCGCCTCTGATTCCCCGCCTCTGATTCCCCATATCTGATTCCCCACCTCTGATTCCCCATCTCAGATTCCCGGACTCAGATTCCCCACCTCTGATTCCCAGACTCTGATTCCCGGAATATGATTCTCCGCCTCTGATTCCCCGCCTCTGATTCCCTGCATCTGATTCCCCATCTCTGATTCCCCATATCTGATTCCCTGCCTCTGATTCGCCATCTCGGATTCCCGCCCTCCGATTCCCCACCTCTGGTTCACAATATCTGATATCCCTCCTCTGTTTCCCCGCCTCTGATTCCCCGCCTCTGTTTCCCCATATCTGATTCCCCGCCTCTGATTCCCCAACTCTGATTCCCCGCCTCTGATTCCTCAGCTCTGATTCCCCGCCTCTGATTCCCCGCGTCTGATTCCCTGCCTCTGATTCCCCGCCTCTGATTCCCCATCTCTGATTCACCACCACTGATTCCCTGCGTCTGATTCCCTGCCTGTGATTCCCAGCCTCTGATTCCCCTATCTGATTCCCTGCCTCTGATGCCCCATATCTGATTCCCAGCCTCTGATTCCCCAACTCTGATTCCCCGCCTCTGATTCCTCAGCTCTGATTCCCCACCTCTGATTCCCCGTGTCTAATTCCCTGCCTCTGATTCCCCGCCTCTGATTCCCCATCTTGGATTCACCACCACTGATTCCCTGCGTCTCATTCCCTGCCTGTGATTCCCCGCCTCTGATTCACCATCTCGGATTCACTGCCTCTGATTCCCCTTCTCTGATTCCCCATGTCTGATTCCCCAATTCTGATTCCCGCCTCTGATGCCCAACCTCTGATTCCCCTCCTCTGATTGCCCATATCTGATTCCCTGCCTCTGATTCCCCATGTCTGATTCCCCACATCTGATTCCCTGCCTCTGATATCCCACCTCTGATTCCCCGCCTCTGATTCCCTGCCACTAATTCCCCGCCTCTGATTCCCCTATCTGATTCCCTGCCTCTGATGCCCCATATCTGATTCACAGCCTCTGATTCCCCGCCTCTGATTCCTCAGCTCTGATTCCCCACCTCTGATTCCCCGTGTCTAATTCCCTGCCTCTGATTCCCCGCCTCTGATTCCCCATCTTGGATTCACCACCACTGATTCCCTGCGTCTGATTCCCTGCCTGTGATTCCCCGCCTCTGATTCACCATCTCTGATTCACTGCCTCTGATTCCCCTTCTCTGATTCCCCATGTCTGATTCCCCAATTCTGATTCCCGCCTCTGATGCCCAACCTCTGATTCCCCTCCTCTGATTGCCCATATCTGATTCCCCGCCTCTGATTCCCCATATCTTATTCTCCGCCTCTGATTCCCAAACTCAGATTCCCCGCCTCTGATTCCCCAGCTCTGATTCCCCACATCTGATTCTCTGCCTCTGATTCCCCACCTCTGATTCCCCGCCTCTGTTTCCCCATATCTGATTACCCACCTCTGATTCCCCAACTCTGATTCCCTGCCTCTGATTCCCCGCCTCTGATTCCACATCTCTGATTCACCACCTCTGATTCCCCACCTCTGATTCCCCATATCTGATAAGCCATCTCTGTTTCCCCGCCTCTGATTCCCCACCTCTTATTCCCCATATCTGATTCCCCGCCTCTGATTCCCCATCTCTGATTCCCGGACTCAGATTCCCCACCTCTGATTCCCCGCCTCTGATTCCCTGCCTCTGATTCCCAATCTCTGATTCCCCATATATGATTCCCCAGCTCTGATTCCCAACATCTGATTCCCTGCCTCTGATTCCCCACCTCTGATTCCCAATATCTGATTCCCTGCCTCTGTTTCCCCACTTCTGATTCCCTGCCTCTGTTTCCCCATATCTGATTCCGCACCTCCGATTCCCCAACTCTGATTCCCCGCCTCTGATTCCCCAGCTCTGATTCCCCGCCTCTGATTCCCCGTGTCTGATTCCTTGCCTCTGATTCCCCGCCTCTGATTCCCCATCTCTTATTCACCACCACTGATTCCCTGAGTCTGATTCCCTGCCTGTGATTCCCCGCCTCTGATTCACCATCTCTGATTCACTGCCTCTGATTCCCCTTCTCTGATTCCGCATGTCTGATTCCCCAATTCTGATTCCCGCCTCTGATGCCCCACCTCTGATTCCCCTCCTCTGATTCCCCATATCTGATTCCCCGCCTCTGATTCCCCATATCTTATTCCCCGCCTCTGATTCCCAAACTCAGATTCCCCGCCTCTGATTCCCCAGCTCTGATTCCCCGCCTCTGATTCCCCGCGTCTGATTCCCCGCCTCTGAATCCCCGCCTCTGATTCCCCATCTCTGATCCACCACCGCTAATTCCCGGCCTCTGATTCCCCACAACTGATTCCCGGCCTCTGATTCCCGGCCACTGATACCCCGCCTCTGATTCCCCATCTCTGATTCCCCGCCTCTGATTCCCCGACTCTGATTCCCCGCCTCTGATTCCCCAGCTCTGATTCCCCACCTCTGATTACCCGCGTCTGATTCCCTGACTCTAATTCCCGGCCTCTGATTCCCCATCTCTGATTCACAGCCTCTGATTCCCCACCTCTGATTCCACATATCTGATTCCCCGCCTCAGTTTCCCCGCCTCTGATTCCCCGCCTCTGATTCCCCATATCTGATACCCGCCTCTGATTCCCCAACTCTGATTCCCCGCCTCTGATTCCCCAGTTTTGATTCCCCACCTCTGATTCCCCGCGTCTGATTCCCCGCCTCAGTTTCCCCGCCTCTGATTCCCCATATCTGATTCCCGGCCTCTGATTTCCTGCCTATGATTCCCCGCTTGTAATTCCCCGCCTCTGATTCCCTGCCTCTGATTCCCCATGTCTGATTCCCCACATCTGATTCCCTGCATCTGATACCCCGCCTCTGATTCCCCGCCTCTGATTCCATGCCACTAATTCCCCGCCTCTGATTCCCCATATCTGATTCCCTGCCTCTGATGCACCATATCTGATTCCCTGCCTCTGATTCCCCACCTCTGATTCCCCGTGGCTAATTCCCTGCCTCTGATTCCCCGCCTCTGATTCCCCATCTTGGATTCACCACCACTGATTCCCTGCGTCTGATTCCCTGCCTGTGATTCCCCGCCTCTGATTCACCATCTCTGATTCACTGCCTCTGATTCCCCTTCTCTGATTCCCCATGTCTGATTCCCCAATTCTGATTCCCGCCTCTGATGCCCCACCTTTGATTCCCCTCCTCTGATTGCCCATATCTGATTCCCCGCCTCTGATTCCCCATATCTTATTCCCCGACTCTGATTCCCAAACTCAGATTCCCCGCCTCTGATTCCCCAGCTCTGATTTCCCACATCTGATTCCCTGCCTCTGATTCCCCACCTCTGATTCCCAATATCTGATTCCCTGCCTCTGTTTCCCCACCTCTGATTCCCCGCCTCTGTTTCCCCATATCTGATTCCCCACCTCTGATTCCCCAACTCTGATTCCCCGCCTCTGATTCCCCAGCTCTGATTCCCCGCCTCTGATTCCCCGTGTCTGATTCCCTGCCTCTGATTCCCCGCCTCTGATTCCCCATCTCTGATTCACCGCCTCTGATTCACCACCTCAGATTCCCCATATCTGATAAGCCATCTCTGTTACCCCACCTCTGATTCCCCGCCTCTGATTCCCCATATCTGATTCCCCGCCTCTGATTCCCCATCTCTGCTTCCCGGACTCAGATTCCCCACCTCTGATTCCCAGCCTCTGATTCCCGGAATATGATTCCCCGCTTCTGATTCCCCGCCTCTGATTCCCTGCCTCTGATTCCCCATCTCTGATTCCCCACATCTGATTCCCTGCCTCTGATTCCCCGCCTCTGATTCCCCATATCTGATTCCCTGCCTCTGATTCCCGATCTCTGATACCCGCCCTCCGATTCCCCACCTCTGGTTCCCCATATCTGATACCCCTCCTCTCTTACCCCGCCTCTGATACCCCGCCTCTGATTCTCCATATCTGATACCCCGCCTCTGATTCCCCAACTCTGATTCCCCGCCTCTGATTCCTCAGCTCTGATTCCCCGCCTCTGATTCCCCTCGTCTGATTCCCTGCTTCTGATTCCCTGCCTCTGATTCCCCATCTGTGATTAACCACCTCTGATTCTCCACGTCTGATTCCACGCCTCTGATTCCCCATCTCTGATTCCCCGCCTCTGATCAGTGGTGGTGAACATCAGAGGAGCAACAGAGGAGCATCAGAGGAGCATCAGAGGAGCATCAGAGGAGCATCAGAGGAGCATCAGAGGAGCATCAGAGGAGCATCAGAGGAACATCAGAGGAGCAACAGAGGAGCATCAGAGGAGCATCAGAGGAGCATCAGAGGAGCATCAGAGGAGCATCAGAGGAGCATCAGAGGAGCATCAGAGGCGCATTAGAGGTGCATCAGAGGAGCATCAGAGGTGCATCAGAGGACCATCAGAGGAGCATCAGAGGAGCGTCAGAGGAGCGTCAGAGAGGAGCGTCAGAGGAGCGTCAGAGGAGCATCAGAGGAGCAACAGAGGAGCGTCAGAGAGGAGCGTCAGAGGAGCGTCAGAGGAGCGTCAGAGGAGCGTCAGAGGTGCGTCAGAGGTGCGTCAGAGGAGCGTCAGAGGAGCGTCAGAGGAGCATCAGAGGAGCGTCAGAGGAGCGTCAGAGGTGCGTCAGAGGAGCGTCAGAGGAGCGTCAGAGGAGCGTCAGAGGAGCGACAGGAGCGTCAGAGGAGCGTCAGAGGAGCGTCAGAGGAGCGTCAGAGGAGCATCAGAGGAGCATCAGAGGAGCATCAGAGGTGCGTCAGAGGTGCGTCAGAGGAGCATCAGAGGTGCATCAGAGGAGCATCAGAAGAGCATCAGAGGAGCATCAGAGGAGCATCAGAGGAGCATCAGAGGAGCATCAGAGGTGCATCTGAGGTGCATCAGAGGAGCATCAGAGGAGCATCCGAGGAGCATCAGAGGAGCATCAGAGGCGCATCAGAGGAGCATCAGAGGAGCATCGGAGGAGCATCGGAGGAGCATCAGGGGAGCATCAGAGGAGCATCAGAGGAGCATCAGAGGAGCATCAGAGGAGCATCAGAGGAGCATCAGAGGAGCATCAGAGGAGCATCAGAGGAGCATCAGAGGAGCATCAGAGGAGCAACAGAGGAGCATCAGAGGAGCATCAAAGGAGCATCAGGAGCATCAGAGGAGCATCAGAGGAGCATCAGAGGAGCATCAGAGGAGCATCAGAGGAGCATAAGAGGAGCATCAGAGGAGCATCAGAGGAGCATCAGCGGAGCATCAGAGGAGCATCAGAGGAGCATCAGAGGAGCATCAGAGGAGCTTCAGAGGAGCATCAGAGGAGCATCAGAGGTGCATCAGAGGAACATCAGAGGAGCATCAGAGGAGCATCAGAGGAGCATCAGAGGAGCATCTGAGGAGCAACAGAGGAGCATCAGAGGAGCATCAGAGGTGCATCAGAGGTGCAACAGAGTTGCATCAGAGGAGCATCAGAGGAGCATCAGAGGAGCATCAGAGGAGCATCAGAGGTGCATCAGAGGAGCTTCAGAGGAGCAACAGAGGAGCATCAGAGGAGCATCAGAGGAGCATCAGAGGAGCATCAGAGGAGCATCAGAGGAGAATCGGAGGAGCATCAGAGGAGCATCAGAGGAGCATCAGAGGTGCATCAGAGGAGCTTCAGAGGAGCAACAGAGGAGCATCAGAGGAGCATAAGAGGAGCATCAGAGGAGCATCAGAGGAGCAGCGGAGGAGCAACGGAGGTGCATCAGAGGAGCATCAGAGGAGCATCAGTGGAGCATCGGAGGAGCAACGGAGGAGCATCAGAGGAGCATCAGAGGAGCATCAGAGGAGCATCAGAGGAGCATCAGAGGAGCATCAGAGGAGCATCAGAGGAGCATCAGAGGGGCATCAGAGGAGCATCAGAGGAGCAACAGAGGAGCATCAGAGGAGCATCAGAGGAGCATCAGAGGAGCATCAGAGGAGCATCAGAGGCGCATCAGAGGAGCATCAGAGGAGCATCAGAGGAGCAACAGAGGAGCATCAGAGGAGCATCAAAGGAGCATCAGGAGCATCAGAGGAGCATCAGAGGAGCATCAGAGGAGCATCAGAGGAGCATCAGAGGAGCATCAGAGGAGCATCAGCGGAGCATCAGAGGAGCATCAGAGGAGCATCAGAGGAGCATCAGAGGAGCTTCAGAGGAGCATCAGAGGAGCATCAGAGGTGCATCAGAGGAGCATCAGAGGAGCATCAGAGGTGCATCGGAGGAGCATCAGAGGAGCATCAGAGGATCATCAGAGGATCATCAGAGGAGCATCCGAGGAGCATCGGAGGAGCATCGGAGGAGCATCCGAGGAATCGGAGGAGCATCCGAGGAACATCAGAGGAGCATCAGAGGAGAAACAGAGGAGCATCAGAGGAGCATCAGAGGTGCATCAGAGGAGCATCAGAGGAGCATCAGAGGTGCATCAGAGGAGCATCAGAGGACCATCAGAGGAGCATCAGAGGAGCATCAGAGGAGCATCAGAGGAGCATCAGAGGTGCATCAGAGGAGCATCAGAGGAGCATCAGAGGAGCATCAGAGGAGCATCAGAGGAGCATCAGAGGAGCAACAGAGGAGCATCAGAGGAGCATCAGAGGTGCATCAGAGGTGCAACAGAGGTGCATCAGAGGAGCATCAGAGGAGCATCAGAGGAGCATCAGAGGAGCATCAGAGGTGCATCAGAGGAGATTCAGAGGAGCAACAGAGGAGCATCAGAGGAGCATGAGAGGAGCATCAGAGGAGCATCAGAGGAGCATCAGAAGAGCATCAGAGGAGCATCAGAGGAGCATCAGAGGTGCATCAGAGGTGCATCAGAGGAGCATCAGAGGAGCATCAGAGGTGCATCAGAGGTGCATCAGAGGAGCATCAGAGGAGCATCAGAGGAGCATCAGAGGAGCATCAGAGGTGCATCAGAGGAGCATCCGAGGAGCATCAGAGGAGCATCAGAGGAGCATCAGAGGAGCATCAGAGGAGCATCTGAGGAGCATCAGAGGAGCGTCAGAGGAGCATCAGAGGAGCGTGAGAGGAGCATCAGAGGAGCATCAGAGGAGCATCAGAGGTGCATCAGAGGAGCGTCAGAGGAGCATCAGAGGAGCGTCAGAGGAGCATCAGAGGTGCGTCAGAGGAGCGTCAGAGGTGCGTCAAAGGAGCATCAGAGGTGCGTCAGAGGAGCATCAGAGAAGCATCAGAGGTGCATCAGAGGAGCATCAGAGGAGCGTCAGAGGAGCATCAGAGGAGCATCAGAGGAGCGTCGGAGGTGCGTCAGAGGAGCATCAGAGGAGCAACAGAGTAGCATCAGAGGAGCATCAGATGAGCGTCGCAGGTGCGTCAGAGGAGCGTCAGAGGAGCATCAGAGGAGCGTCGGAGGTGCGTCAGAGGAGCATCAGAGGTGCGTCAGAGGTGCGTCAGAGGAGCATCAGAGGTGCATCAGAGGAGCATCAGAAGAGCATCAGAGGAGCATCAGAGGAGCGTCAGAGGAGCATCAGAGGAGCATCAGAAGTGCATCAGAGGTGCGTCAGAGGAGCATCAGAGGTGCATCAGAGGAGCATCAGAAGAGCATCAGAGGAGCATCAGAGGAGCATCAGAGAAGCATCAGAGGAGCATCAGAGGACCATCAGAGGAGCATCAGAGGAGCATGAGAGGTGCATCAGAGGAGCATCAGAGGAGCATGAGAGGTGCATCAGAGGAGCATCAGAGGAGCATCAGAGGAGCATCAGGAGCATCAGAGGAGCATCAGAGGACCATCAGAGGAGCATCAGAGGAGCATCAGAGGAGCATCAGAGGAGCATCAGAGGACTATCAGAGGAGCATCAGAGGAGCATCAGAGGAGCATCAGAGGAGCATCAGAGGAGCATCAGAGGAGCATCAGAGGAGCATCAGAGGAGCATCAGAGGAGCATCAGAGGAGCATCAGAGGAGCATCAGAGGAGCATCAGAGGAACATCAGAGGAGCAACAGAGGAGCATCAGAGGAGCATCAGAGGAGCATCAGAGGAGCATCAGAGGAGCATCAGAGGAGCATCAGAGGAGCATCAGAGGCGCATTAGAGGTGCATCAGAGGAGCATCAGAGGTGCATCAGAGGACCATCAGAGGAGCATCAGAGGAGCATGAGAGGAGCATCAGAGGAGCGTCAGAGAGGAGCGTCAGAGGAGCGTCAGAGGAGCATCAGAGGAGCAACAGAGGAGCGTCAGAGAGGAGCGTCAGAGGAGCGTCAGAGGAGCGTCAGAGGAGCGTCAGAGGTGCGTCAGAGGTGCGTCAGAGGAGCGTCAGAGGAGCGTCAGAGGAGCGTCAGAGGAGCGTCAGAGGAGCGTCAGAGGTGCGTCAGAGGAGCGTCAGAGGAGCGTCAGAGGAGCGTCAGAGGAGCGTCAGAGGAGCGACAGGAGCGTCAGAGGAGCGTCAGAGGAGAGTCAGAGGAGCGTCAGAGGAGCATCAGAGGAGCATCAGTGGAGCATCAGAGGTGCGTCAGAGTTGCGTCAGAGGAGCATCAGAGGTGCATCAGAGGAGCATCAGAAGAGCATCAAAGGAGCATCAGAGGAGCATCAGAGGAGCATCAGAGGAGCATCAGAGGTGCATCTGAGGTGCATCAGAGGAGCATCAGAGGAGCATCCGAGGAGCATCAGAGGAGCATCAGAGGCGCATCAGAGGAGCATCAGAGGAGCATCAGAGGAGCATCGGAGGAGCATCAGGGGAGCATCAGAGGTGCATCAGAGGAGCATCAGAGGAGCATCAGAGGAGCATCAGAGGAGCATCAGAGGAGCATCAGAGGAGCATCAGAGGAGCATCAGAGGAGCATCAGAGGAGCAACAGAGGAGCATCAGAGGAGCATCAAAGGAGCATCAGGAGCATCAGAGGAGCATCAGAGGAGCATCAGAGGAGCATCAGAGGAGCATCAGAGGAGCATAAGAGGAGCATCAGAGGAGCATCAGAGGAGCATCAGCGGAGCATCAGAGGAGCATCAGAGGAGCATCAGAGGAGCATCAGAGGAGCTTCAGAGGAGCATCAGAGGAGCATCAGAGGTGCATCAGAGGAGCATCAGAGGAGCATCAGAGGAGCATCAGAGGAGCATCAGAGGAGCATCTGAGGAGCAACAGAGGAGCATCAGAGGAGCATCAGAGGTGCATCAGAGGTGCAACAGAGGTGCATCAGAGGAGCATCAGAGGAGCATCAGAGGAGCATCAGAGGAGCATCAGAGGTGCATCAGAGGAGCTTCAGAGCAGCAACAGAGGAGCATCAGAGGAGCATCAGAGGAGCATCAGAGGAGCATCAGAGGAGCATCAGAGGAGAATCGGAGGAGCATCAGAGGAGCATCAGAGGAGCATCAGAGGTGCATCAGAGGAGCTTCAGAGGAGCAACAGAGGAGCATCAGAGGAGCATAAGAGGAGCATCAGAGGAGCATCAGAGGAGCATCGGAGGAGCAACGGAGGTGCATCAGAGGAGCATCAGAGGAGCATCAGTGGAGCATCGGAGGAGCAACGGAGGAGCATCAGAGGAGCATCAGAGGAGCATCAGAGGAGCATCAGAGGAGCATCAGAGGAGCATCAGAGGAGCATCAGAGGAGCATCAGAGGAGCATCAGAGGGGCATCAGAGGAGCATCAGAGGAGCATCAGAGGAGCATCAGAGGAGCATCAGAGGAGCATCAGAGGAGCATCAGAGGCGCATCAGAGGAGCATCAGAGGAGCATCAGAGGAGCAACAGAGGAGCATCAGAGGAGCATCAAAGGAGCATCAGGAGCATCAGAGGAGCATCAGAGGAGCATCAGAGGAGCATCAGAGGAGCATCAGAGGAGCATCAGAGGAGCATCAGCGGAGAATCAGAGGAGCATCAGAGGAGCATCAGAGGAGCATCAGAGGAGCTTCAGAGGAGCATCAGAGGAGCATCAGAGGTGCATCAGAGGAGCATCAGAGGAGCATCAGAGGTGCATCGGAGGAGCATCAGAGGAGCATCAGAGGATCATCAGAGGATCATCAGAGGAGCATCCGAGGAGCATCAGAGGAACATCGGAGGAGCATCCGAGGAACATCGGAGGAGCATCCGAGGAACATCAGAGGAGCATCAGAGGAGAAACAGAGGAGCATCAGAGGAGCATTAGAGGTGCATCAGAGGAGCATCAGAGGAGCATCAGAGGAGCATCAGAGGAGCATCAGAGGAGCATCAGAAGTGCATCAGAGGTGCATCAGAGGAGCATCAGAGGACCATCAGAGGAGCATCAGAGGAGCATCAGAGGAGCATCAGAGGAGCATCAGAGGAGCATCAGAGGAGCAACAGAGGAGCATCAGAGGAGCATCAGAGGTGCATCAGAGGTGCAACAGAGGTGCATCAGAGGAGCATCAGAGGAGCATCAGAGGAGCATCAGAGGAGCATCAGAGGTGCATCAGAGGAGCTTCAGAGGAGCAACAGAGGAGCATCAGAGGAGCATCAGAGGAGCATCAGAGGTGCATCAGAGGAGATTCAGAGGAGCAACAGAGGAGCATCAGAGGAGCATCAGAGGAGCATCAGAGGAGCATCAGAGGAGCATCAGAAGAGCATCAGAGGAGCATCAGAGGAGCATCAGAGGTGCATCAGAGGTGCATCAGAGGAGCATCAGAGGAGCATCAGAGGAGCATCAGAGGAGCATCAGAGGTGCATCAGAGGAGCATCCGAGGAGCATCAGAGGAGCATCAGAGGAGCATCAGAGGAGCATCAGAGGAGCATCTGAGGAGCATCAGAGGAGCGTCAGAGGAGCATCAGAGGAGCGTCAGAGGAGCATCAGAGGAGCATCAGAGGAGCATCAGAGGTGCATCAGAGGAGCGTCAGAGGAGCATCAGAGGAGCATCAGAGGACCATCAGAGGAGCATCAGAGGAGCATCAGAGGAGCATCAGAGGAGCATCAGGAGCATCAGAGGAGCATCAGAGGACCATCAGAGGAGCATCAGAGGAGCATCAGAGGAGCATCAGAGGAGCATCAGAGGACCATCAGAGGAGCATCAGAGGAGCATCAGAGGAGCATCAGAGGAGCATCAGAGGAGCATCAGAGGAGCATCAGAGGAGCATCAGAGGAGCATCAGAGGAGCATCAGAGGAGCATCAGAGGAGCATCAGAGGAGCATCAGAGGAGCATCAGAGGAACATCAGAGGAGCAACAGAGGAGCATCAGAGGAGCATCAGAGGAGCATCAGAGGAGCATCAGAGGAGCATCAGAGGAGCATCAGAGGAGCATCAGAGGCGCATTAGAGGTGCATCAGAGGAGCATCAGAGGTGCATCAGAGGACCATCAGAGGAGCATCAGAGGAGCATGAGAGGAGCATCAGAGGAGCGTCAGAGAGGAGCGTCAGAGGAGCGTCAGAGGAGCATCAGAGGAGCAACAGAGGAGCGTCAGAGAGGAGCGTCAGAGGAGCGTCAGAGGAGCGTCAGAGGAGCGTCAGAGGTGCGTCAGAGGTGCGTCAGAGGAGCGTCAGAGGAGCGTCAGAGGAGCGTCAGAGGAGCGTCAGAGGAGCGTCAGAGGTGCGTCAGAGGAGCGTCAGAGGAGCGTCAGAGGAGCGTCAGAGGAGCGTCAGAGGAGCGACAGGAGCGTCAGAGGAGCGTCAGAGGAGAGTCAGAGGAGCGTCAGAGGAGCATCAGAGGAGCATCAGTGGAGCATCAGAGGTGCGTCAGAGTTGCGTCAGAGGAGCATCAGAGGTGCATCAGAGGAGCATCAGAAGAGCATCAAAGGAGCATCAGAGGAGCATCAGAGGAGCATCAGAGGAGCATCAGAGGTGCATCTGAGGTGCATCAGAGGAGCATCAGAGGAGCATCCGAGGAGCATCAGAGGAGCATCAGAGGCGCATCAGAGGAGCATCAGAGGAGCATCAGAGGAGCATCGGAGGAGCATCAGGGGAGCATCAGAGGTGCATCAGAGGAGCATCAGAGGAGCATCAGAGGAGCATCAGAGGAGCATCAGAGGAGCATCAGAGGAGCATCAGAGGAGCATCAGAGGAGCATCAGAGGAGCAACAGAGGAGCATCAGAGGAGCATCAAAGGAGCATCAGGAGCATCAGAGGAGCATCAGAGGAGCATCAGAGGAGCATCAGAGGAGCATCAGAGGAGCATAAGAGGAGCATCAGAGGAGCATCAGAGGAGCATCAGCGGAGCATCAGAGGAGCATCAGAGGAGCATCAGAGGAGCATCAGAGGAGCTTCAGAGGAGCATCAGAGGAGCATCAGAGGTGCATCAGAGGAGCATCAGAGGAGCATCAGAGGAGCATCAGAGGAGCATCAGAGGAGCATCTGAGGAGCAACAGAGGAGCATCAGAGGAGCATCAGAGGTGCATCAGAGGTGCAACAGAGGTGCATCAGAGGAGCATCAGAGGAGCATCAGAGGAGCATCAGAGGAGCATCAGAGGTGCATCAGAGGAGCTTCAGAGCAGCAACAGAGGAGCATCAGAGGAGCATCAGAGGAGCATCAGAGGAGCATCAGAGGAGCATCAGAGGAGAATCGGAGGAGCATCAGAGGAGCATCAGAGGAGCATCAGAGGTGCATCAGAGGAGCTTCAGAGGAGCAACAGAGGAGCATCAGAGGAGCATAAGAGGAGCATCAGAGGAGCATCAGAGGAGCATCGGAGGAGCAACGGAGGTGCATCAGAGGAGCATCAGAGGAGCATCAGTGGAGCATCGGAGGAGCAACGGAGGAGCATCAGAGGAGCATCAGAGGAGCATCAGAGGAGCATCAGAGGAGCATCAGAGGAGCATCAGAGGAGCATCAGAGGAGCATCAGAGGAGCATCAGAGGGGCATCAGAGGAGCATCAGAGGAGCAACAGAGGAGCATCAGAGGAGCATCAGAGGAGCATCAGAGGAGCATCAGAGGAGCATCAGAGGCGCATCAGAGGAGCATCAGAGGAGCATCAGAGGAGCAACAGAGGAGCATCAGAGGAGCATCAAAGGAGCATCAGGAGCATCAGAGGAGCATCAGAGGAGCATCAGAGGAGCATCAGAGGAGCATCAGAGGAGCATCAGAGGAGCATCAGCGGAGAATCAGAGGAGCATCAGAGGAGCATCAGAGGAGCATCAGAGGAGCTTCAGAGGAGCATCAGAGGAGCATCAGAGGTGCATCAGAGGAGCATCAGAGGAGCATCAGAGGTGCATCGGAGGAGCATCAGAGGAGCATCAGAGGATCATCAGAGGATCATCAGAGGAGCATCCGAGGAGCATCAGAGGAACATCGGAGGAGCATCCGAGGAACATCGGAGGAGCATCCGAGGAACATCAGAGGAGCATCAGAGGAGAAACAGAGGAGCATCAGAGGAGCATTAGAGGTGCATCAGAGGAGCATCAGAGGAGCATCAGAGGAGCATCAGAGGAGCATCAGAGGAGCATCAGAAGTGCATCAGAGGTGCATCAGAGGAGCATCAGAGGACCATCAGAGGAGCATCAGAGGAGCATCAGAGGAGCATCAGAGGAGCATCAGAGGAGCATCAGAGGAGCAACAGAGGAGCATCAGAGGAGCATCAGAGGTGCATCAGAGGTGCAACAGAGGTGCATCAGAGGAGCATCAGAGGAGCATCAGAGGAGCATCAGAGGAGCATCAGAGGTGCATCAGAGGAGCTTCAGAGGAGCAACAGAGGAGCATCAGAGGAGCATCAGAGGAGCATCAGAGGTGCATCAGAGGAGATTCAGAGGAGCAACAGAGGAGCATCAGAGGAGCATCAGAGGAGCATCAGAGGAGCATCAGAGGAGCATCAGAAGAGCATCAGAGGAGCATCAGAGGAGCATCAGAGGTGCATCAGAGGTGCATCAGAGGAGCATCAGAGGAGCATCAGAGGAGCATCAGAGGAGCATCAGAGGTGCATCAGAGGAGCATCCGAGGAGCATCAGAGGAGCATCAGAGGAGCATCAGAGGAGCATCAGAGGAGCATCTGAGGAGCATCAGAGGAGCGTCAGAGGAGCATCAGAGGAGCGTCAGAGGAGCATCAGAGGAGCATCAGAGGAGCATCAGAGGTGCATCAGAGGAGCGTCAGAGGAGCATCAGAGGAGCGTCAGAGGAGCATCAGAGGTGCGTCAGAGGAGCGTCAGAGGTGCGTCAGAGGAGCATCAGAGGTGCGTCAGAGGAGCATCAGAGAAGCATCAGAGGTGCATCAGAGGTGCATCAGAGGAGCATCAGAGGAGCATCAGAGGAGCATCAGAGGAGCATCAGAGGAGCATCAGAGGAGCATCAGAGGTGCATCAGAGGAGCATCAGAGGAGCATCAGAGGAGCATCAGAGGAGCATCAGAGGAGCGTCGGAGGTGCGTCAGAGGAGCATCAGAGGAGCAACAGAGTAGCATCAGAGGAGCATCAGAGGAGCGTCGCAGGTGCGTCAGAGGAGCGTCAGAGGAGCATCAGAGGAGCGTCGGAGGTGCGTCAGAGGAGCATCAGAGGTGCGTCAGAGGTGCGTCAGAGGAGCATCAGAGGTGCATCAGAGGAGCATCAGAAGAGCATCAGAGGAGCATCAGAGGTGCATCAGAGGAGCGTCAGAGGAGCATCAGAGGAGCATCAGAGGTGCATCAGAGGTGCGTCAGAGGAGCATCAGAGGTGCATCAGAGGAGCATCAGAAGAGCATCAGAGGAGCATCAGAGGAGCATCAGAGAAGCATCAGAGGAGCATCAGAGGACCATCAGTGGAGCATCAGAGGAGCATGAGAGGTGCATCAGAGGAGCATCAGAGGAGCATGAGAGGTGCATCAGAGGAGCATCAGAGGAGCATCAGAGGAGCATCAGGAGCATCAGAGGAGCATCAGAGGAGCATCAGAGGAGCATCAGAGGAGCATCAGAGGAGCATCAGAGGAGCATCAGAGGAGCATCAGAGGAGCATCAGAGGAGCATCTGAGGAGCATCAGAGGAGCATCAGAGGAGCATCAGAGGTGCATCAGAGGTGCAACAGAGGAGCATCAGAGGAGCATCAGAGGAGCATCAGATGAGCATCAGAGGAGCATCAGAGGAGCATCAGAGGAGAATCAGAGGAGCATCAGAGGAGCATCAGAGGAGCATCAGAGGGGCATCAGAGGAGCAACAGAGAAGCATCAGAGGAGCATCAGAGGTGCATCAGAGGAGCATCAGAGGAGCATCAGAGGAGCATCAGAGGAGCATCAGAAGTGCATCAGAGGTGCATCAGAGGAGCATCAGAGGAGCATCAGAGGAGCATCAGAGGAGCATCAGAGGAGCATCAGAGGTGCATCAGAGGAGCATCAGAGGAGCATCAGAGGAGCATCAGAGGAGCAACAGAGGTGCATCAGAGGAGCATCAGAGGAGCATCAGAGGAGCATCAGAGGTGCATCAGAGGTGCAACAGAGGTGCATCAGAGGAGCATCAGAGGAGCATCAGAGGAGCATCAGAGGAGCATCAGAGGTGCATCAGAGGAGCTTCAGAGGAGCAACAGAGGAGCATCTGAGGAGCATCAGAGGAGCGTCAGAGGAGCATCAGGGGAGCATCAGAGGAGCATCAGAGGAGCATCAGAGGAGCATCAGAGGTGCATCAGAGGAGCTTCAGAGGAGCAACAGAGGAGCATCAGAGGAGCATCAGAGGAGCATCAGAGGAGCATCAGAGGAGCATCAGAGAAGCATCAGAGGAGCATCAGAGGAGCATCAGAGGAGCAACAGAGGAGCATCAGAAGAGCATCGGAGGAGCATCAGAGGAGCATCAGAGGAGCAACAGAGGAACATCGGAGGAGCATCAGAGAAGCATCAGAGGAGCATCAGAGGACCATCAGAGGAGCATCAGAGGAGCATGAGAGGTGCATCAGAGGAGCATTAGAGGAGCATCAGAGAAGCATCAGAGGAGCATCAGAGGACCATCAGAGGAGCATCAGAGGAGCATGAGAGGAGCATCAGAGGAGCATCAGAGGAGCATCAGAGGAGCATCAGTGGAGCATCAGAGGAGCATCAGGAGCATCAGAGGAGCATCAGAGGAGCATCAGAGGAGCATCAGAGGAGCATCAGTGGAGCATCAGAGGAGCATCAGAGGAGCATCAGAGGAGCATCAGAGGAGCAACAGAGGAGCATCAGAGGAGCATCAGAGGAGCATCATAGGAGCATCAGAGGAGCATCAGAGGAGCATCAGAGGAGCATCAGAGGAGCATCAGAGGAGCATCAGAGGAGCATCAGAGGAGCATAAGAAGAGCATCAGAGGTGCATCAGAGGAGCATCAGAGGAGCATCAGAGGAGAATCAGAGGAGCATCAGAGGAGCATCAGAGGTGCATCAGAGGAGCATCAGAGGAGCATCAGAGGAGCATCAGAGGTGCATCAGAGGAGCATCAGAGGAGCATCAGAGGAGCATCAGAGGAGCATCAGAGGAGCATCAGAGGAGCATCAGAGGAGCATCAGAGGAGCATCAGAAGTGCATCAGAGGAGCATCAGAGGAGCATCAGAGGAGCATCAGAGGAGCAACAGAGGAGCATCAGAGGTGCATCAGAGGAGCATCAGAGGAACATCAGAGGAGCATCAGAGGAGCATCAGAGGAGCATCAGAGGAGCAACAGAGGAGCATCAGAGGAGAATCAGAGGAGCATCAGAGGAGCATCAGAGGAGCATCAGAGGAGCTTCAGAGGAGCAACAGAGGAGCATCAGAGGAGCATCAGAGGAGCATCAGAGGAGCATCAGAGGAGCATCAGAGGAGCATCAGAGGAGCATCAGAGGAGCATCAGAGGTGCATCATAGGAGCATCAGAGGAGCATCAGAGGAGCATCAGAGGAGCATCAGAGGAGCATCAGAGGAGCATCAGAGGAGCATCAGAGGAGCATCAGAAGAGCATCAGAGGTGCATCAGAGGAGCATCAGAGGAGCATCAGAGGAGAATCAGAGGAGCATCAGAGGAGCATCAGAGGTGCATCAGAGGATCATCAGAGGAGCATCAGAGGAGAATCAGAGGAGCATCAGAGGAGCATCAGAGGAGCATCAGAGGTGCATCAGAGGAGCATCAGAGGAGCATCAGAGGATCATCGGAGGATCATCCGAGGAGCATCAGAGGAACATCAGAGGAACATCGGAGGAGCAACAGAGGAGCATCAGAGGAGCATCAGAGGTGCATCAGAGGAGCATCAGAGGAGCATCAGAGGAGCATCAGAGGAGCATCAGAAGTGCATCAGAGGAGCATCAGAGGAACATCAGAGGAGCAACAGAGGAGCATCAGAGGAGCATCAGAGGAGCAACAGAGGAGCATCAGAGGAGCATCAGAGGAGCATCAGAGGAGCATCAGAGGAGCATCAGAGGAGCTTCAGAGGAGCAACAGAGGAGCATCAGAGGAGCATCAGAGGAGCATCAGAGGAGCATCAGAGGAGCATCAGAGGAGCATCAGAGGAGCATCAGAGGTGCATCAGAGGAGCATCCGAGGAGCATCAGAGGAGCATCAGAGGAGCATCAGAGGAGCATCAGAGGAGCATCAGAGGAGCATAATAGGTGCATCAGAGGAGCATCGGAGGTGCATCAGAGGAGCATCGGAGGAGCATCAGAGGAGCATCAGAGGAGCATCAGAAGTGCATCAGAGGTGCATCAGAGGAGCATCAGAGGAGCATCAGAGGTGCATCAGAGGAGCATCAGAGGTGCATCAGAGGTGAATCAGAGGAGCATCAGAGGTGCATCAGAGGTGCAACAGAGGAGCATCAGAGGTGCATCAGAGGAGCATCAGGGGAGCATCAGAGGAGCATCAGATGTGCGTCAGAGGAGCGTCAGAGGTGCATCAGAGGTGCATCAGAGGAGCATCAGAGGAGCATCAGAGGAGCATCAGAGGAGCATCAGGAGCATCAGAGGAGCATCAGAGGAGCATCAGAGGAGCATCAGAGGAGCATCAGAGGAGCATCAGAGGAGCATCAGAGGAGCATCAGAGGAGCATCAGAGGAGCAACAGAGGAGCATCAGAGGAGCATCAGAGGAGCATCAGGAGCATCAGAGGAGCATCAGCGGAGCATCAGCGGAGCATCAGAGGAACATCAGAGGAGCATCAGAGGAGCATCAGCGGAGCATCAGAGGAGCATCAGCTGAGCATCAGAGGAGCATCAGAGGAGCATCAGAGGTGCATCAGAGGTGCAACAGAGGTGCATCAGAGGAGCATCAGAGGAGCATCAGAGGAGCATCACAGGAGCATCAGAGGTGCATCAGAGGAGCAACAGAGGAGCATCAGAGGAGCATCAGAGGAGCATCAGAGGAGCATCAGAGGAGCATCAGAGGCGCATCAGAGGAGCATCAGAGGCGCATCAGAGGAGCATCAGAGGAGCATCAGAGGTGCGTCAGAGGAGCGTCAGAGGAGCGTCAGAGGTGCGTCAGAGGAGCATCAGAGGTGCGTCAGAGGAGCGTCAGAGGAGCGTCAGAGGTGCGTCAGAGGAGAGTCAGAGGAGCGTCAGAGGAGCGTCAGAGGAGCGTCAGAGGAGCGTCAGAGGTGCGTCAGAGGAGCATCAGAGGAGCATCAGAGGAGCGTCAGAGGAGCGTCAGAGGAGCGTCAGAGGAGCGACAGAGGAGCGTCAGAGGAGCGTCAGAGGAGCGTCAGAGGAGCGTCAGAGGAGCGTCAGAGGAGAGTAAGAGGAGCGTCAGAGGAGCGTCAGAGGAGCGTCAGAGGAGCGTCAGAGGAGCGTCAGAGGAGCATCAGAGGAGCATCAGAGGAGCAACAGAGGAGCATCAGAGGAGCATCAGAGGAGCATCAGAGGAGCATCAGAGCAGCATCAGAGGAGCATCAGAGGAGCATCAGAGGAGCATCAGAGGTGCATCAGAAAAGCATCAGAGGTGCATCAGAGGAGCATCAGAGGAGCATCAGAGGAGCATCAGATGAGCATCAGAGGAGCATCAGAGGAGCAACAGAGGAGCATCAGAGGTGCATCGGAGGAGCATCAGAGGAGCATCGGAGGTGCATCAGAGGAGCGTCAGAGGAGCATCAGAGGTGCGTCAGAGGAGCGTCAGAGGAGCATCAGAGGAGCATCAGAGGAGCAACAGAGGAGCATCAGAGGAGCATCACAGGAGCATCAGGAGCATCAGAGGAGCATCAGAGGAGCATCAGAGGAGCATCAGAGGAGCATCAGAGGAGCATCAGAGGAGCATCAGCGGAGCATCAGAGGAGCATCAGAGGAGCATCAGAGGAGCATCAGAGGAGCTTCAGAGGAGCATCAGAGGAGCATCAGAGGTGCATCAGAGGAGCATCAGAGGAGCATCAGAGGTGCATCGGAGGAGCATCAGAGGAGCATCAGAGGATCATCAGAGGATCATCAGAGGAGCATCCGAGGAGCATCGGAGGAGCATCGGAGGAGCATCCGAGGAATCAGAGGAGCATCCGAGGAACATCAGAGGAGCATCAGAGGAGAAACAGAGGAGCATCAGAGGAGCATCAGAGGTGCATCAGAGGAGCATCAGAGGAGCATCAGAGGTGCATCAGAGGAGCATCAGAGGACCATCAGAGGAGCATCAGAGGAGCATCAGAGGAGCATCAGAGGAGCATCAGAGGTGCATCAGAGGAGCATCAGAGAAGCATCAGAGGAGCATCAGAGGAGCATCAGAGGAGCATCAGAGGAGCAACAGAGGAGCATCAGAGGAGCATCAGAGGTGCATCAGAGGTGCAACAGAGGTGCATCAGAGGAGCATCAGAGGAGCATCAGAGGAGCATCAGAGGAGCATCAGAGGTGCATCAGAGGAGATTCAGAGGAGCAACAGAGGAGCATCAGAGGAGCATGAGAGGAGCATCAGAGGAGCATCAGAGGAGCATCAGAAGAGCATCAGAGGAGCATCAGAGGAGCATCAGAGGTGCATCAGAGGTGCATCAGAGGAGCATCAGAGGAGCATCAGAGGTGCATCAGAGGTGCATCAGAGGAGCATCAGAGGAGCATCAGAGGAGCATCAGAGGAGCATCAGAGGTGCATCAGAGGAGCATCCGAGGAGCATCAGAGGAGCATCAGAGGAGCATCAGAGGAGCATCAGAGGAGCATCTGAGGAGCATCAGAGGAGCGTCAGAGGAGCATCAGAGGAGCGTCAGAGGAGCATCAGAGGAGCATCAGAGGAGCATCAGAGGTGCATCAGAGGAGCGTCAGAGGAGCATCAGAGGAGCGTCAGAGGAGCATCAGAGGTGCGTCAGAGGAGCGTCAGAGGTGCGTCAAAGGAGCATCAGAGGTGCGTCAGAGGAGCATCAGAGAAGCATCAGAGGTGCATCAGAGGAGCATCAGAGGAGCATCAGAGGAGCATCAGAGGAGCATCAGAGGAGCATCAGAGGAGCATCAGAGGTGCATCAGAGGAGCAACAGAGGAGCATCAGAGGAGCATCAGAGGAGCATCAGAGGAGCATCAGAGGAGCGTCGGAGGTGCGTCAGAGGAGCATCAGAGGAGCAACAGAGTAGCATCAGAGGAGCATCAGATGAGCGTCGCAGGTGCATCAGAGGAGCGTCAGAGGAGCATCAGAGGAGCGTCGGAGGTGCGTCAGAGGAGCATCAGAGGTGCGTCAGAGGTGCGTCAGAGGAGCATCAGAGGTGCATCAGAGGAGCATCAGAAGAGCATCAGAGGAGCATCAGAGGAGCGTCAGAGGAGCATCAGAGGAGCATCAGAAGTGCATCAGAGGTGCGTCAGAGGAGCATCAGAGGTGCATCAGAGGAGCATCAGAAGAGCATCAGAGGAGCATCAGAGGAGCATCAGAGAAGCATCAGAGGAGCATCAGAGGACCATCAGAGGAGCATCAGAGGAGCATGAGAGGTGCATCAGAGGAGCATCAGAGGAGCATGAGAGGTGCATCAGAGGAGCATCAGAGGAGCATCAGAGGAGCATCAGGAGCATCAGAGGAGCATCAGAGGACCATCAGAGGAGCATCAGAGGAGCATCAGAGGAGCATCAGAGGAGCATCAGAGGACCATCAGAGGAGCATCAGAGGAGCATCAGAGGAGCATCAGAGGAGCATCAGAGGAGCATCAGAGGAGCATCAGAGGAGCATCAGAGGAGCATCAGAGGAGCATCAGAGGAGCATCAGAGGAGCATCAGAGGAGCATCAGAGGAGCATCAGAGGAACATCAGAGGAGCAACAGAGGAGCATCAGAGGAGCATCAGAGGAGCATCAGAGGAGCATCAGAGGAGCATCAGAGGAGCATCAGAGGAGCATCAGAGGCGCATTAGAGGTGCATCAGAGGAGCATCAGAGGTGCATCAGAGGACCATCAGAGGAGCATCAGAGGAGCATGAGAGGAGCATCAGAGGAGCGTCAGAGAGGAGCGTCAGAGGAGCGTCAGAGGAGCATCAGAGGAGCAACAGAGGAGCGTCAGAGAGGAGCGTCAGAGGAGCGTCGGTGGAGCGTCAGAGGAGCGTCAGAGGTGCGTCAGAGGTGCGTCAGAGGAGCGTCAGAGGAGCGTCAGAGGAGCGTCAGAGGAGCGTCAGAGGAGCGTCAGAGGTGCGTCAGAGGAGCGTCAGAGGAGCGTCAGAGGAGCGTCAGAGGAGCGTCAGAGGAGCGACAGGAGCGTCAGAGGAGCGTCAGAGGAGAGTCAGAGGAGCGTCAGAGGAGCATCAGAGGAGCATCAGTGGAGCATCAGAGGTGCGTCAGAGTTGCGTCAGAGGAGCATCAGAGGTGCATCAGAGGAGCATCAGAAGAGCATCAAAGGAGCATCAGAGGAGCATCAGAGGAGCATCAGAGGAGCATCAGAGGTGCATCTGAGGTGCATCAGAGGAGCATCAGAGGAGCATCCGAGGAGCATCAGAGGAGCATCAGAGGCGCATCAGAGGAGCATCAGAGGAGCATCAGAGGAGCATCGGAGGAGCTTCAGGGGAGCATCAGAGGTGCATCAGAGGAGCATCAGAGGAGCATCAGAGGAGCATCAGAGGAGCATCAGAGGAGCATCAGAGGAGCATCAGAGGAGCATCAGAGGAGCATCAGAGGAGCAACAGAGGAGCATCAGAGGAGCATCAAAGGAGCATCAGGAGCATCAGAGGAGCATCAGAGGAGCATCAGAGGAGCATCAGAGGAGCATCAGAGGAGCATAAGAGGAGCATCAGAGGAGCATCAGAGGAGCATCAGCGGAGCATCAGAGGAGCATCAGAGGAGCATCAGAGGAGCATCAGAGGAGCTTCAGAGGAGCATCAGAGGAGCATCAGAGGTGCATCAGAGGAGCATCAGAGGAGCATCAGAGGAGCATCAGAGGAGCATCAGAGGAGCATCTGAGGAGCAACAGAGGAGCATCAGAGGAGCATCAGAGGTGCATCAGAGGTGCAACAGAGGTGCATCAGAGGAGCATCAGAGGAGCATCAGAGGAGCATCAGAGGAGCATCAGAGGTGCATCAGAGGAGCTTCAGAGCAGCAACAGAGGAGCATCAGAGGAGCATCAGAGGAGCATCAGAGGAGCATCAGAGGAGCATCAGAGGAGAATCGGAGGAGCATCAGAGGAGCATCAGAGGAGCATCAGAGGTGCATCAGAGGAGCTTCAGAGGAGCAACAGAGGAGCATCAGAGGAGCATAAGAGGAGCATCAGAGGAGCATCAGAGGAGCATCGGAGGAGCAACGGAGGTGCATCAGAGGAGCATCAGAGGAGCATCAGTGGAGCATCGGAGGAGCAACGGAGGAGCATCAGAGGAGCATCAGAGGAGCATCAGAGGAGCATCAGAGGAGCATCAGAGGAGCATCAGAGGAGCATCAGAGGAGCATCAGAGGAGCATCAGAGGGGCATCAGAGGAGCATCAGAGGAGCAACAGAGGAGCATCAGAGGAGCATCAGAGGAGCATCAGAGGAGCATCAGAGGAGCATCAGAGGCGCATCAGAGGAGCATCAGAGGAGCATCAGAGGAGCAACAGAGGAGCATCAGAGGAGCATCAAAGGAGCATCAGGAGCATCAGAGGAGCATCAGAGGAGCATCAGAGGAGCATCAGAGGAGCATCAGAGGAGCATCAGAGGAGCATCAGCGGAGAATCAGAGGAGCATCAGAGGAGCATCAGAGGAGCATCAGAGGAGCTTCAGAGGAGCATCAGAGGAGCATCAGAGGTGCATCAGAGGAGCATCAGAGGAGCATCAGAGGTGCATCGGAGGAGCATCAGAGGAGCATCAGAGGATCATCAGAGGATCATCAGAGGAGCATCCGAGGAGCATCAGAGGAACATCGGAGGAGCATCCGAGGAACATCGGAGGAGCATCCGAGGAACATCAGAGGAGCATCAGAGGAGAAACAGAGGAGCATCAGAGGAGCATTAGAGGTGCATCAGAGGAGCATCAGAGGAGCATCAGAGGAGCATCAGAGGAGCATCAGAAGTGCATCAGAGGTGCATCAGAGGAGCATCAGAGGACCATCAGAGGAGCATCAGAGGAGCATCAGAGGAGCATCAGAGGAGCATCAGAGGAGCATCAGAGGAGCAACAGAGGAGCATCAGAGGAGCATCAGAGGTGCATCAGAGGTGCAACAGAGGTGCATCAGAGGAGCATCAGAGGAGCATCAGAGGAGCATCAGAGGAGCATCAGAGGTGCATCAGAGGAGCTTCAGAGGAGCAACAGAGGAGCATCAGAGGAGCATCAGAGGAGCATCAGAGGTGCATCAGAGGAGATTCAGAGGAGCAACAGAGGAGCATCAGAGGAGCATCAGAGGAGCATCAGAGGAGCATCAGAGGAGCATCAGAAGAGCATCAGAGGAGCATCAGAGGAGCATCAGAGGTGCATCAGAGGTGCATCAGAGGAGCATCAGAGGAGCATCAGAGGAGCATCAGAGGAGCATCAGAGGTGCATCAGAGGAGCATCCGAGGAGCATCAGAGGAGCATCAGAGGAGCATCAGAGGAGCATCAGAGGAGCATCTGAGGAGCATCAGAGGAGCGTCAGAGGAGCATCAGAGGAGCGTCAGAGGAGCATCAGAGGAGCATCAGAGGAGCATCAGAGGTGCATCAGAGGAGCGTCAGAGGAGCATCAGAGGAGCGTCAGAGGAGCATCAGAGGTGCGTCAGAGGAGCGTCAGAGGTGCGTCAGAGGAGCATCAGAGGTGCGTCAGAGGAGCATCAGAGAAGCATCAGAGGTGCATCAGAGGTGCATCAGAGGAGCATCAGAGGAGCATCAGAGGAGCATCAGAGGAGCATCAGAGGAGCATCAGAGGAGCATCAGAGGTGCATCAGAGGAGCATCAGAGGAGCATCAGAGGAGCATCAGAGGAGCATCAGAGGAGCGTCGGAGGTGCGTCAGAGGAGCATCAGAGGAGCAACAGAGTAGCATCAGAGGAGCATCAGAGGAGCGTCGCAGGTGCGTCAGAGGAGCGTCAGAGGAGCATCAGAGGAGCGTCGGAGGTGCGTCAGAGGAGCATCAGAGGTGCGTCAGAGGTGCGTCAGAGGAGCATCAGAGGTGCATCAGAGGAGCATCAGAAGAGCATCAGAGGAGCATCAGAGGTGCATCAGAGGAGCGTCAGAGGAGCATCAGAGGAGCATCAGAGGTGCATCAGAGGTGCGTCAGAGGAGCATCAGAGGTGCATCAGAGGAGCATCAGAAGAGCATCAGAGGAGCATCAGAGGAGCATCAGAGAAGCATCAGAGGAGCATCAGAGGACCATCAGTGGAGCATCAGAGGAGCATGAGAGGTGCATCAGAGGAGCATCAGAGGAGCATGAGAGGTGCATCAGAGGAGCATCAGAGGAGCATCAGAGGAGCATCAGGAGCATCAGAGGAGCATCAGAGGAGCATCAGAGGAGCATCAGAGGAGCATCAGAGGAGCATCAGAGGAGCATCAGAGGAGCATCAGAGGAGCATCTGAGGAGCATCAGAGGAGCATCAGAGGAGCATCAGAGGTGCATCAGAGGTGCAACAGAGGAGCATCAGAGGAGCATCAGAGGAGCATCAGATGAGCATCAGAGGAGCATCAGAGGAGCATCAGAGGAGAATCAGAGGAGCATCAGAGGAGCATCAGAGGAGCATCAGAGGGGCATCAGAGGAGCAACAGAGAAGCATCAGAGGAGCATCAGAGGTGCATCAGAGGAGCATCAGAGGAGCATCAGAGGAGCATCAGAGGAGCATCAGAAGTGCATCAGAGGTGCATCAGAGGAGCATCAGAGGAGCATCAGAGGAGCATCAGAGGAGCATCAGAGGAGCATCAGAGGTGCATCAGAGGAGCATCAGAGGAGCATCAGAGGAGCATCAGAGGAGCAACAGAGGTGCATCAGAGGAGCATCAGAGGAGCATCAGAGGAGCATCAGAGGTGCATCAGAGGTGCAACAGAGGTGCATCAGAGGAGCATCAGAGGAGCATCAGAGGAGCATCAGAGGAGCATCAGAGGTGCATCAGAGGAGCTTCAGAGGAGCAACAGAGGAGCATCAGAGGAGCATCAGAGGAGCGTCAGAGGAGCATCAGGGGAGCATCAGAGGAGCATCAGAGGAGCATCAGAGGAGCATCAGAGGTGCATCAGAGGAGCTTCAGAGGAGCAACAGAGGAGCATCAGAGGAGCATCAGAGGAGCATCAGAGGAGCATCAGAGGAGCATCAGAGAAGCATCAGAGGAGCATCAGAGGAGCATCAGAGGAGCAACAGAGGAGCATCAGAAGAGCATCGGAGGAGCATCAGAGGAGCATCAGAGGAGCAACAGAGGAACATCGGAGGAGCATCAGAGAAGCATCAGAGGAGCATCAGAGGACCATCAGAGGAGCATCAGAGGAGCATGAGAGGTGCATCAGAGGAGCATTAGAGGAGCATCAGAGAAGCATCAGAGGAGCATCAGAGGACCATCAGAGGAGCATCAGAGGAGCATGAGAGGAGCATCAGAGGAGCATCAGAGGAGCATCAGAGGAGCATCAGTGGAGCATCAGAGGAGCATCAGGAGCATCAGAGGAGCATCAGAGGAGCATCAGAGGAGCATCAGAGGAGCATCAGTGGAGCATCAGAGGAGCATCAGAGGAGCATCAGAGGAGCATCAGAGGAGCAACAGAGGAGCATCAGAGGAGCATCAGAGGAGCATCATAGGAGCATCAGAGGAGCATCAGAGGAGCATCAGAGGAGCATCAGAGGAGCATCAGAGGAGCATCAGAGGAGCATCAGAGGAGCATAAGAAGAGCATCAGAGGTGCATCAGAGGAGCATCAGAGGAGCATCAGAGGAGAATCAGAGGAGCATCAGAGGAGCATCAGAGGTGCATCAGAGGAGCATCAGAGGAGCATCAGAGGAGCATCAGAGGTGCATCAGAGGAGCATCAGAGGAGCATCAGAGGAGCATCAGAGGAGCATCAGAGGAGCATCAGAGGAGCATCAGAGGAGCATCAGAGGAGCATCAGAAGTGCATCAGAGGAGCATCAGAGGAGCATCAGAGGAGCATCAGAGGAGCAACAGAGGAGCATCAGAGGTGCATCAGAGGAGCATCAGAGGAACATCAGAGGAGCATCAGAGGAGCATCAGAGGAGCATCAGAGGAGCAACAGAGGAGCATCAGAGGAGAATCAGAGGAGCATCAGAGGAGCATCAGAGGAGCATCAGAGGAGCTTCAGAGGAGCAACAGAGGAGCATCAGAGGAGCATCAGAGGAGCATCAGAGGAGCATCAGAGGAGCATCAGAGGAGCATCAGAGGAGCATCAGAGGAGCATCAGAGGAGCATCATAGGAGCATCAGAGGAGCATCAGAGGAGCATCAGAGGAGCATCAGAGGAGCATCAGAGGAGCATCAGAGGAGCATCAGAGGAGCATAAGAAGAGCATCAGAGGTGCATCAGAGGAGCATCAGAGGAGCATCAGAGGAGAATCAGAGGAGCATCAGAGGAGCATCAGAGGTGCATCAGAGGATCATCAGAGGAGCATCAGAGGAGAATCAGAGGAGCATCAGAGGAGCATCAGAGGAGCATCAGAGGTGCATCAGAGGAGCATCAGAGGAGCATCAGAGGATCATCGGAGGATCATCCGAGGAGCATCAGAGGAACATCAGAGGAACATCGGAGGAGCAACAGAGGAGCATCAGAGGAGCATCAGAGGTGCATCAGAGGAGCATCAGAGGAGCATCAGAGGAGCATCAGAGGAGCATCAGAGGAGCATCAGAAGTGCATCAGAGGAGCATCAGAGGAGCATCAGAGGAGCATCAGAGGAGCATCAGAGGAGCATCAGAGGTGCATCAGAGGAGCATCAGAGGAACATCAGAGGAGCAACAGAGGAGCATCAGAGGAGCATCAGAGGAGCAACAGAGGAGCATCAGAGGAGCATCAGAGGAGCATCAGAGGAGCATCAGAGGAGCATCAGAGGAGCTTCAGAGGAGCAACAGAGGAGCATCAGAGGAGCATCAGAGGAGCATCAGAGGAGCATCAGAGGAGCATCAGAGGAGCATCAGAGGAGCATCAGAGGTGCATCCGAGGAGCATCCGAGGAGCATCAGAGGAGCATCAGAGGAGCATCAGAGGAGCATCAGAGGAGCATCAGAGGAGCATAATAGGTGCATCAGAGGAGCATCGGAGGTGCATCAGAGGGCATCGGAGGAGCATCAGAGGAGCATCAGAGGAGCATCAGAAGTGCATCAGAGGTGCATCAGAGGAGCATCAGAGGAGCATCAGAGGTGCATCAGAGGAGCATCAGAGGTGCATCAGAGGTGAATCAGAGGAGCATCAGAGGTGCATCAGAGGTGCAACAGAGGAGCATCAGAGGTGCATCAGAGGAGCATCAGGGGAGCATCAGAGGAGCATCAGATGTGCGTCAGAGGAGCGTCAGAGGAGCGTCAGAGGAGCGTCAGAGGAGCATCAGAGGAGCATCAGAGGAGCAACAGAGGAGCATCAGAGGAGCATCAGAGGAGCATCAGAGGAGCATCAGAGCAGCATCAGAGGAGCATCAGAGGAGCATCAGAGGAGCATCAGAGGAGCATCAGAGGTGCATCAGAGGTGCAACAGAGGTGCATCAGAGGAGCATCAGAGGAGCATCAGAGGAGCATCAGAGGAGCATCAGAGGTGCATCAGAGGAGCTTCAGAGGAGCAACAGAGGAGCATCAGAGGAGCATCAGAGGAGCGTCAGAGGAGCATCAGGGGAGCATCAGAGGAGCATCAGAGGAGCATCAGAGGAGCATCAGAGGTGCATCAGAGGAGCTTCAGAGGAGCAACAGAGGAGCATCAGAGGAGCATCAGAGGAGCATCAGAGGAGCATCAGAGGAGCATCAGAGAAGCATCAGAGGAGCATCAGAGGAGCATCAGAGGAGCAACAGAGGAGCATCAGAAGAGCATCGGAGGAGCATCAGAGGAGCATCAGAGGAGCAACAGAGGAACATCGGAGGAGCATCAGAGAAGCATCAGAGGAGCATCAGAGGACCATCAGAGGAGCATCAGAGGAGCATGAGAGGTGCATCAGAGGAGCATTAGAGGAGCATCAGAGAAGCATCAGAGGAGCATCAGAGGACCATCAGAGGAGCATCAGAGGAGCATGAGAGGAGCATCAGAGGAGCATCAGAGGAGCATCAGAGGAGCATCAGTGGAGCATCAGAGGAGCATCAGGAGCATCAGAGGAGCATCAGAGGAGCATCAGAGGAGCATCAGAGGAGCATCAGTGGAGCATCAGAGGAGCATCAGAGGAGCATCAGAGGAGCATCAGAGGAGCAACAGAGGAGCATCAGAGGAGCATCAGAGGAGCATCATAGGAGCATCAGAGGAGCATCAGAGGAGCATCAGAGGAGCATCAGAGGAGCATCAGAGGAGCATCAGAGGAGCATCAGAGGAGCATAAGAAGAGCATCAGAGGTGCATCAGAGGAGCATCAGAGGAGCATCAGAGGAGAATCAGAGGAGCATCAGAGGAGCATCAGAGGTGCATCAGAGGAGCATCAGAGGAGCATCAGAGGAGCATCAGAGGTGCATCAGAGGAGCATCAGAGGAGCATCAGAGGAGCATCAGAGGAGCATCAGAGGAGCATCAGAGGAGCATCAGAGGAGCATCAGAGGAGCATCAGAAGTGCATCAGAGGAGCATCAGAGGAGCATCAGAGGAGCATCAGAGGAGCAACAGAGGAGCATCAGAGGTGCATCAGAGGAGCATCAGAGGAACATCAGAGGAGCATCAGAGGAGCATCAGAGGAGCATCAGAGGAGCAACAGAGGAGCATCAGAGGAGAATCAGAGGAGCATCAGAGGAGCATCAGAGGAGCATCAGAGGAGCTTCAGAGGAGCAACAGAGGAGCATCAGAGGAGCATCAGAGGAGCATCAGAGGAGCATCAGAGGAGCATCAGAGGAGCATCAGAGGAGCATCAGAGGAGCATCAGAGGAGCATCATAGGAGCATCAGAGGAGCATCAGAGGAGCATCAGAGGAGCATCAAAGGAGCATCAGAGGAGCATCAGAGGAGCATCAGAGGAGCATAAGAAGAGCATCAGAGGTGCATCAGAGGAGCATCAGAGGAGCATCAGAGGAGAATCAGAGGAGCATCAGAGGAGCATCAGAGGTGCATCAGAGGATCATCAGAGGAGCATCAGAGGAGAATCAGAGGAGCATCAGAGGAGCATCAGAGGAGCATCAGAGGTGCATCAGAGGAGCATCAGAGGAGCATCAGAGGATCATCGGAGGATCATCCGAGGAGCATCAGAGGAACATCAGAGGAACATCGGAGGAGCAACAGAGGAGCATCAGAGGAGCATCAGAGGTGCATCAGAGGAGCATCAGAGGAGCATCAGAGGAGCATCAGAGGAGCATCAGAGGAGCATCAGAAGTGCATCAGAGGAGCATCAGAGGAGCATCAGAGGAGCATCAGAGGAGCATCAGAGGAGCATCAGAGGTGCATCAGAGGAGCATCAGAGGAACATCAGAGGAGCAACAGAGGAGCATCAGAGGAGCATCAGAGGAGCAACAGAGGAGCATCAGAGGAGCATCAGAGGAGCATCAGAGGAGCATCAGAGGAGCATCAGAGGAGCTTCAGAGGAGCAACAGAGGAGCATCAGAGGAGCATCAGAGGAGCATCAGAGGAGCATCAGAGGAGCATCAGAGGAGCATCAGAGGAGCATCAGAGGTGCATCAGAGGAGCATCCGAGGAGCATCAGAGGAGCATCAGAGGAGCATCAGAGGAGCATCAGAGGAGCATCAGAGGAGCATAATAGGTGCATCAGAGGAGCATCGGAGGTGCATCAGAGGAGCATCGGAGGAGCATCAGAGGAGCATCAGAGGAGCATCAGAAGTGCATCAGAGGTGCATCAGAGGAGCATCAGAGGAGCATCAGAGGTGCATCAGAGGAGCATCAGAGGTGCATCAGAGGTGAATCAGAGGAGCATCAGAGGTGCATCAGAGGTGCAACAGAGGAGCATCAGAGGTGCATCAGAGGAGCATCAGGGGAGCATCAGAGGAGCATCAGATGTGCGTCAGAGGAGCGTCAGAGGTGCATCAGAGGTGCATCAGAGGAGCATCAGAGGAGCATCAGAGGAGCATCAGAGGAGCATCAGGAGCATCAGAGGAGCATCAGAGGAGCATCAGAGGAGCATCAGAGGAGCATCAGAGGAGCATCAGAGGAGCATCAGGAGCATCAGAGGAGCATCAGCAGAGCATCAGCGGAGCATCAGAGGAACATCAGAGGAGCATCAGAGGAGCATCAGCGGAGCATCAGAGGAGCATCAGCTGAGCATCAGAGGAGCATCAGAGGAGCATCAGAGGTGCATCAGAGGTGCAACAGAGGTGCATCAGAGGAGCATCAGAGGAGCATCAGAGGAGCATCACAGGAGCATCAGAGGTGCATCAGAGGAGCAACAGAGGAGCATCAGAGGAGCATCAGAGGAGCATCAGAGGAGCATCAGAGGAGCATCAGAGGCGCATCAGAGGAGCATCAGAGGCGCATCAGAGGAGCATCAGAGGAGCATCAGAGGTGCGTCAGAGGAGCGTCAGAGGAGCGTCAGAGGTGCGTCAGAGGAGAATCAGAGGTGCGTCAGAGGAGCGTCAGAGGAGCGTCAGAGGTGCGTCAGAGGAGAGTCAGAGGAGCGTCAGAGGAGCGTCAGAGGAGCGTCAGAGGAGCGTCAGAGGTGCGTCAGAGGAGCATCAGAGGAGCATCAGAGGAGCGTCAGAGGAGCGTCAGAGGAGCGTCAGAGGAGCGACAGAGGAGCGTCAGAGGAGCGTCAGAGGAGCGTCAGAGGAGCGTCAGAGGAGCGTCAGAGGAGAGTAAGAGGAGCGTCAGAGGAGCGTCAGAGGAGCGTCAGAGGAGCGTCAGAGGAGCGTCAGAGGAGCATCAGAGGAGCATCAGAGGAGCAACAGAGGAGCATCAGAGGAGCATCAGAGGAGCATCAGAGGAGCATCAGAGCAGCATCAGAGGAGCATCAGAGGAGCATCAGAGGAGCATCAGAGGTGCATCAGAAAAGCATCAGAGGTGCATCAGAGGAGCATCAGAGGAGCATCAGAGGAGCATCAGATGAGCATCAGAGGAGCATCAGAGGAGAATCAGAGGAGCAACAGAGGAGCATCAGAGGTGCATCGGAGGAGCATCAGAGGAGCATCGGAGGTGCATCAGAGGAGCGTCAGAGGAGCATCAGAGGTGCGTCAGAGGAGCGTCAGAGGAGTGTCAGAGGAGCGTCAGAGGTGCGTCAGAGGTGCGTCAGAGGAGCGTCAGAGGTGCGTCAGAGGAGCGTCAGAGGTGCGTCAGAGGAGCGTCAGAGGTGCGTCAGAGGAGCATCAGAGGAGCGTCAGAGGAGCGTCAGAGGAGCGTCGGAAGAGCATCGGAGGAGCGTCAGAGGAGCATCGGAGGAGCGTCAGAGGAGCATCAGAGGTGCATCAGAGGAGCATCCGAGGAGCATCAGAGGAGCATCAGAGGAGCATCAGAGGAGCATCTGAGGAGCATCAGAGGAGCGTCAGAGGAGCATCAGAGGAGCGTCAGAGGAGCATCAGAGGAGCATCAGAGGAGCATCAGAGGTGCATCAGAGGAGCGTCAGAGGAGCATCAGAGGAGCGTCAGAGGAGCATCAGAGGTGCGTCAGAGGAGCGTCAGAGGTGCGTCAGAGGAGCATCAGAGGTGCGTCAGAGGAGCATCAGAGAAGCATCAGAGGTGCATCAGAGGTGCATCAGAGGAGCATCAGAGGAGCATCAGAGGAGCATCAGAGGAGCATCAGAGGAGCATCAGAGGAGCATCAGAGGTGCATCAGAGGAGCAACAGAGGAGCATCAGAGGAGCATCAGAGGAGCATCAGAGGAGCATCAGAGGAGCGTCGGAGGTGCGTCAGAGGAGCATCAGAGGAGCAACAGAGTAGCATCAGAGGAGCATCAGAGGAGCGTCGCAGGTGCGTCAGAGGAGCGTCAGAGGAGCATCAGAGGAGCGTCGGAGGTGCGCCAGAGGAGCATCAGAGGTGCGTCAGAGGTGAGTCAGAGGAGCATCAGAGGTGCATCAGAGGAGCATCAGAAGAGCATCAGAGGAGCATCAGAGGAGCATCAGAGGAGCATCAGATGAGCATCAGAGGAGCATCAGAGGAGCATCTGAGGAGCATCAGAGGAGCATCAGAGGAGCATCAGAGGTGCATCAGAGGTGCAACAGAGGAGCATCAGAGGAGCATCAGAGGAGCATCAGATGAGCATCAGAGGAGCATCAGAGGAGCATCAGAGGAGAATCAGAGGAGCATCAGAGGAGCATCAGAGGAGCATCAGAGGAGCATCAGAGGAGCAACAGAGAAGCATCAGAGGAGCATCAGAGGTGCATCAGAGGAGCATCAGAGGAGCATCAGAGGAGCATCAGAGGAGCATCAGAAGTGCATCAGAGGTGCATCAGAGGAGCATCAGAGGAGCATCAGAGGAGCATCAGAGGAGCATCAGAGGAGCATCAGAGGAGCATCAGAGGTGCATCAGAGGAGCATCAGAGGAGCATCAGAGGAGCATCAGAGGAGCAACAGAGGTGCATCAGAGGAGCATCAGAGGAGCATCAGAGGAGCATCAGAGGTGCATCAGAGGTGCAACAGAGGTGCATCAGAGGAGCATCAGAGGAGCATCAGAGGAGATTCAGAGGAGCATCAGAGGTGCATCAGAGGAGCTTCAGAGGAGCAACAGAGGAGCATCAGAGGAGCATCAGAGGAGCGTCAGAGGAGCATCAGAGGAGCATCAGAGGAGCAACAGAGGAGCATCAGAGGAGCATCAGAGGAGCATCAGAGGAGCATCAGAGGAGCATCAGAGGAGCATCAGAGGAGCATCAGAGGAGCATCAGAGGAGCAACAGAGGAGCATCAGAGGAGCATCGGAGGAGCATCAGAGGAGCATCAGAGGAGCAACAGAGGAACATCGGAGGAGCATCAGAGAAGCATCAGAGGAGCATCAGAGGACCATCAGAGGAGCATCAGAGGAGCATGAGAGGTGCATTAGAGGAGCATTAGAGGAGCATCAGAGAAGCATCAGAGGAGCATCAGAGGACCATCAGAGGAGCATCAGAGGAGCATGAGAGGAGCACCAGAGGAGCATCAGAGGAGCATCAGAGGAGCATCAGTGGAGCATCAGAGGAGCATCAGGAGCATCAGAGGAGCATCAGAGGAGCATCAGAGGAGCATCAGAGGAGCATCAGTGGAGCATCAGAGGAGCATCAGAGGAGCATCAGAGGAGCATCAGAGGAGCAACAGAGGAGCATCAGAGGAGCATCAGAGGAGCATCATAGGAGCATCAGAGGAGCATCAGAGGAGCATCAGAGGAGCATCAGAGGAGCATCAGAGGAGCATCAGAGGAGCATCAGAGGAGCATCAGAGGAGCATCAGAAGAGCATCAGAGGTGCATCAGAGGAGCATCAGAGGAGCATCAGAGGAGAATCAGAGGAGCATCAGAGGAGCATCAGAGGTGCATCAGAGGAGCATCAGAGGAGCATCAGAGGAGAATCAGAGGAGCATCAGTGGAGCATCAGAAGAGCATCAGAGGTGCATCAGAGGAGCATCAGAGGAGCATCAGAGGATCATCGGAGGATCATCCGAGGAGCATCAGAGGAACATCAGAGGAACATCGGAGGAGCAACAGAGGAGCATCAGAGGAGCATCAGAGGTGCATCAGAGGAGCATCAGAGGAGCATCAGAGGAGCATCAGAGGAGCATCAGAGGAGCATCAGAAGTGCATCAGAGGAGCATCAGAGGAGCATCAGAGGAGCATCAGAGGAGCATCAGAGGAGCATCAGAGGTGCATCAGAGGAGCATCAGAGGAACATCAGAGGAGCATCAGAGGAGCATCAGAGGAGCATCAGAGGAGCAACAGAGGAGCATCAGAGGAGCATCAGAGGAGCATCAGAGGAGCATCAGAGGAGCATCAGAGGAGCTTCAGAGGAGCAACAGAGGAGCATCAGAGGAGCATCAGAGGAGCATCAGAGGAGCATCAGAGGAGCATCAGAGGAGCATCAGAGGAGCATCAGAGGTGCATCAGAGGAGCATCCGAGGAGCATCAGAGGAGCATCAGAGGAGCATCAGAGGAGCATCAGAGGAGCATCAGAGGAGCATAATAGGTGCATCAGAGGAGCATCGGAGGAGCATCAGAGGAGCATCGGAGGAGCATCAGAGGAGCATCAGAGGAGCATCAGAAGTGCATCAGAGGTGCATCAGAGGAGCATCAGAGGAGCATCAGAGGTGCATCAGAGGAGCATCAGAGGTGCATCAGAGGTGCATCAGAGGAGCATCAGAGGTGCATCAGAGGTGCAACAGAGGAGCATCAGAGGTGAATCAGAGGAGCATCAGGGGAGCATCAGAGGAGCATCAGAGGTGCGTCAGAGGAGCGTCAGAGGTGCATCAGAGGTGCATCAGAGGAGCATCAGAGGAGCATCAGAGGAGCATCAGAGGAGCATCAGGAGCATCAGAGGAGCATCAGAGGAGCATCAGAGGAGCATCAGAGGAGCATCAGAGGAGCATCAGAGGAGCATCAGAGGAGCATCAGAGGAGCAACAGAGGAGCATCAGAGGAGCATCAGAGGAGCATCAGGAGCATCAGAGGAGCATCAGCGGAGCATCAGCGGAGCATCAGAGGAGCATCAGAGGAGCATCAGAGGAGCATCAGCGGAGCATCAGAGGAGCATCAGCTGAGCATCAGAGGAGCATCAGAGGAGCATCAGAGGTGCATCAGAGGTGCAACAGAGGTGCATCAGAGGAGCATCAGAGGAGCATCAGAGGAGCATCACAGGAGCATCAGAGGTGCATCAGAGGAGCATCAGAGGAGCAACAGAGGAGCATCAGAGGAGCATCAGAGGAGCATCAGAGGAGCATCAGAGGAGCATCAGAGGCGCATCAGAGGAGCATCAGAGGCGCATCAGAGGAGCATCAGAGGAGCATCAGAGGAGCATCAGAGGCGCATCAGAGGAGCATCAGAGGAGCATCAGAGGAGCATCAGAGGAGCATCAGAGGAGCATCAGAGGAGCATCAGTGGAGCATCAGAGGAGCATCAGAGGAGCATCAGAGGAGCATCAGAGGAGCATCAGAGGAGCATCAGAGGAGCATCAGAGGAGCATCAGAGGAGCATCAGAGGAGCATCAGAGGAGCATCAGAGGAGCATCAGAGGAGCATCAGAGGAGCATCAGAGGCGCATCAGAGGCGCATCAGAGGAGCATCAGAGGTGCATCAGAGGAGCATCAGAGGAGCATCAGAGGAGCATCAGAGGAGCATCAGAGGAGCATCAGAGGAGCATCAGAGGAGCATCAGAGGAGCAACAGAGGAGCGTCAGAGAGGAGCGTCAGAGGAGCGTCAGAGGAGCGTCAGAGGAGCGTCAGAGGAGCGTCAGAGGTGCGTCAGAGGAGCGTCAGAGGTGCGTCAGAGGTGCGTCAGAGGAGCGTTAGAGGAGCGTCAGAGGAGCGTCAGAGGAGCGTCAGAGGAGCGTCAGAGGTGCGTCAGAGGAGCGTCAGAGGAGCGTCAGAGGTGCGTCAGAGGAGCGTCAGAGGAGCGTCAGAGGAGCGACAGAGGAGCGTCAGAGGAGCGTCAGAGGAGCGTCAGAGGAGCGTCAGAGGAGAGTAAGAGGAGCGTCAGAGGAGCGTCAGAGGAGCATCAGAGGAGCATCAGAGGAGCAACAGAGGAGCATCAGAGGAGCATCAGAGGAGCATCAGAGGAGCATCAGAGCAGCATCAGAGGAGCATCAGAGGAGCATCAGAGGAGCATCAGAGGTGCATCAGAAAAGCATCAGAGGTGCATCAGAGGAGCATCAGAGGAGCATCAGAGGAGCATCAGATGAGCATCAGAGGAGCATCAGAGGAGCATCAGAGGAGCAACAGAGGAGCATCAGAGGTGCATCGGAGGAGCATCAGAGGAGCATCGGAGGTGCATCAGAGGAGCATCAGAGGTGCATCAGAGGAGCATCAGAGGAGCATCAGAGGAGCATCAGAGGAGCGTCAGAGGAGCATCAGATGTGCATCAGAGGAGCGTCAGAGGAGCGTCAGAGGAGCGTCAGAGGTGCGTCAGAGGTGCGTCAGAGGAGCGTCAGAGGTGCGTCAGAGGAGCGTCAGAGGTGCGTCAGAGGAGCGTCAGAGGTGCGTCAGAGGAGCATCAGAGGAGCGTCAGAGGAGCGTCAGAGGAGCGTCGGAGGAGCATCGGAGGAGCGTCAGAGGAGCATCGGAGGAGCGTCAGAGGAGCATCAGAGGAGCATCAGAGGAGCATCGGAGGTGCGTCAGAGGTGCGTCGGAGAAGCGTCAGAGGAGCGTCGGAGGAGCGTCGGAGGAGCGTCAGGGGAGCATCAGGGGAGCATCAGAGGAGCATCAGAGGTGCATCAGAGGAACATCAGAGGAGCATCAGAGGAGCATCAGAGGAGCATCAGAGGAGCATCAGAGGAGCATCAGAGGAGCAACAGAGGAGCATCAGAGGAGCATCAGAGGAGCATCAGGAGCATCAGAGGAGCATCAGAGGAGCATCAGAGGAGCATCAGAGGAGCATCAGAGGAGCATCAGCGGAGCATCAGAGGAGCATCAGCGGAGCATCAGAGGAGCATCAGAGGAGCATCAGAGGCGCATCAGAGGTGCAACAGAGGTGCATCAGAGGAGCATCAGAGGAGCATCAGAGGAGCATCAGAGGAGCATCAGAGGTGCATCAGAGGAGCATCAGAGGAGCAACAGAGGAGCATCAGAGGAGCATCAGAGGAGCATCAGAGGAGCATCAGAGGAGCATCAGAGGCGCATCAGAGGCGCATCAGAGGATCATCAGAGGAGCATCAGAGGAGCATCAGAGGAGCATCAGAGGAGCATCAGAGGCGCATCATAGGTGCATCAGAGGCGCATCAGAGGAGCATCAGAGGAGCATCAGAGGAGCATCAGAGGAGCATCAGAGGAGCATCAGAGGAGCATCAGTGGAGCATCAGAGGAGCATCAGAGGAGTATCAGAGGAGCATCAGAGGAGCATCAGAGGAGCATCAGAGGAGCATCAGAGGAGCAACAGAGGAGCATCAGAGGAGCATCAGAGGAGCATCAGAGGAGCATCAGAGGAGCATCAGAGGCGCATCAGAGGTGCATCAGAGGAGCATCAGAGGTGCATCAGGAGGAGCATCAGAGGAGCATCAGAGGAGCATCAGAGGAGCAACAGAGGAGCATCAGAGGAGCATCAGAGGAGCATCAGAGGAGCATCAGAGGAGCATCAGAGGAGCATCAGAGGAGCAACAGAGGAGCATCAGAGGAGCGTCAGAGGAGCGTCAGAGGTGCGTCAGAGGAGCGTCAGAGGTGCGTCAGTGGTGCGTCAGAGGAGCGTTAGAGGAGCGTCAGAGGAGCGTCAGAGGAGCGTCAGAGGAGCGTCAGAGGTGCGTCAGAGGAGCGTCAGAGGAGCGTCAGAGGTGCGTCAGAGGAGCGTCAGAGGAGCGTCAGAGGAGCGACAGAGGAGCGTCAGAGGAGCGTCAGAGGAGCGTCAGAGGAGCGTCAGAGGAGAGTAAGAGGAGCGTCAGAGGAGCGTCAGAGGAGCATCAGAGGTGCATCGGAGGAGCATCAGAGGAGCATCGGAGGTGCATCAGAGGAGCATCAGAGGTGCATCAGAGGAGCATCAGAGGAGCATCAGAGGAGCATCAGAGGAGCGTCAGAGGAGCATCAGATGTGCATCAGAGGAGCGTCAGAGGAGCGTCAGAGGAGCGTCAGAGGTGCGTCAGAGGTGCGTCAGAGGAGCGTCAGAGGTGCGTCAGAGGAGCGTCAGAGGTGCGTCAGAGGAGCGTCAGAGGTGCGTCAGAGGAGCATCAGAGGAGCGTCAGAGGAGCGTCAGAGGAGCGTCGGAGGAGCATCGGAGGAGCGTCAGAGGAGCATCGGAGGAGCGTCAGAGGAGCATCAGAGGAGCATCAGAGGAGCATCGGAGGTGCGTCAGAGGTGCGTCGGAGAAGTGTCAGAGGAGCGTCGGAGGAGCGTCGGAGGAGCGTCAGGGGAGCATCAGGGGAGCATCAGAGGAGCATCAGAGGTGCATCAGAGGAACATCAGAGGAGCATCAGAGGAGCATCAGAGGAGCATCAGAGGAGCATCAGAGGAGCATCAGAGGAGCAACAGAGGAGCATCAGAGGAGCATCAGAGGAGCATCAGGAGCATCAGAGGAGCATCAGAGGAGCATCAGAGGAGCATCAGAGGAGCATCAGAGGAGTATCAGCGGAGCATCAGAGGAGCATCAGCGGAGCATCAGAGGAGCATCAGAGGAGCATCAGAGGCGCATCAGAGGTGCAACAGAGGTGCATCAGAGGAGCATCAGAGGAGCATCAGAGGAGCATCAGAGGAGCATCAGAGGTGCATCAGAGGAGCATCAGAGGAGCAACAGAGGAGCATCAGAGGAGCATCAGAGGAGCATCAGAGGAGCATCAGAGGAGCATCAGAGGCGCATCAGAGGCGCATCAGAGGATCATCAGAGGAGCATCAGAGGAGCATCAGAGGAGCATCAGAGGAGCATCAGAGGCGCATCATAGGTGCATCAGAGGCGCATCAGAGGAGCATCAGAAGTGCATCAGAGGTGCGTCAGAGGAGCATCAGAGGTGCATCAGAGGAGCATCAGAAGAGCATCAGAGGAGCATCAGAGGAGCATCAGAGAAGCATCAGAGGAGCATCAGAGGACCATCAGAGGAGCATCAGAGGAGCATGAGAGGTGCATCAGAGGAGCATCAGAGGAGCATGAGAGGTGCATCAGAGGAGCATCAGAGGAGCATCAGAGGAGCATCAGGAGCATCAGAGGAGCATCAGAGGACCATCAGAGGAGCATCAGAGGAGCATCAGAGGAGCATCAGAGGAGCATCAGAGGACCATCAGAGGAGCATCAGAGGAGCATCAGAGGAGCATCAGAGGAGCATCAGAGGAGCATCAGAGGAGCATCAGAGGAGCATCAGAGGAGCATCAGAGGAGCATCAGAGGAGCATCAGAGGAGCATCAGAGGAGCATCAGAGGAGCATCAGAGGAACATCAGAGGAGCAACAGAGGAGCATCAGAGGAGCATCAGAGGAGCATCAGAGGAGCATCAGAGGAGCATCAGAGGAGCATCAGAGGAGCATCAGAGGCGCATTAGAGGTGCATCAGAGGAGCATCAGAGGTGCATCAGAGGACCATCAGAGGAGCATCAGAGGAGCATGAGAGGAGCATCAGAGGAGCGTCAGAGAGGAGCGTCAGAGGAGCGTCAGAGGAGCATCAGAGGAGCAACAGAGGAGCGTCAGAGAGGAGCGTCAGAGGAGCGTCAGAGGAGCGTCAGAGGAGCGTCAGAGGTGCGTCAGAGGTGCGTCAGAGGAGCGTCAGAGGAGCGTCAGAGGAGCGTCAGAGGAGCGTCAGAGGAGCGTCAGAGGTGCGTCAGAGGAGCGTCAGAGGAGCGTCAGAGGAGCGTCAGAGGAGCGTCAGAGGAGCGACAGGAGCGTCAGAGGAGCGTCAGAGGAGAGTCAGAGGAGCGTCAGAGGAGCATCAGAGGAGCATCAGTGGAGCATCAGAGGTGCGTCAGAGTTGCGTCAGAGGAGCATCAGAGGTGCATCAGAGGAGCATCAGAAGAGCATCAAAGGAGCATCAGAGGAGCATCAGAGGAGCATCAGAGGAGCATCAGAGGTGCATCTGAGGTGCATCAGAGGAGCATCAGAGGAGCATCCGAGGAGCATCAGAGGAGCATCAGAGGCGCATCAGAGGAGCATCAGAGGAGCATCAGAGGAGCATCGGAGGAGCATCAGGGGAGCATCAGAGGTGCATCAGAGGAGCATCAGAGGAGCATCAGAGGAGCATCAGAGGAGCATCAGAGGAGCATCAGAGGAGCATCAGAGGAGCATCAGAGGAGCATCAGAGGAGCAACAGAGGAGCATCAGAGGAGCATCAAAGGAGCATCATGAGCATCAGAGGAGCATCAGAGGAGCATCAGAGGAGCATCAGAGGAGCATCAGAGGAGCATAAGAGGAGCATCAGAGGAGCATCAGAGGAGCATCAGCGGAGCATCAGAGGAGCATCAGAGGAGCATCAGAGGAGCATCAGAGGAGCTTCAGAGGAGCATCAGAGGAGCATCAGAGGTGCATCAGAGGAGCATCAGAGGAGCATCAGAGGAGCATCAGAGGAGCATCAGAGGAGCATCTGAGGAGCAACAGAGGAGCATCAGAGGAGCATCAGAGGTGCATCAGAGGTGCAACAGAGGTGCATCAGAGGAGCATCAGAGGAGCATCAGAGGAGCATCAGAGGAGCATCAGAGGTGCATCAGAGGAGCTTCAGAGCAGCAACAGAGGAGCATCAGAGGAGCATCAGAGGAGCATCAGAGGAGCATCAGAGGAGCATCAGAGGAGAATCGGAGGAGCATCAGAGGAGCATCAGAGGAGCATCAGAGGTGCATCAGAGGAGCTTCAGAGGAGCAACAGAGGAGCATCAGAGGAGCATAAGAGGAGCATCAGAGGAGCATCAGAGGAGCATCGGAGGAGCAACGGAGGTGCATCAGAGGAGCATCAGAGGAGCATCAGTGGAGCATCGGAGGAGCAACGGAGGAGCATCAGAGGAGCATCAGAGGAGCATCAGAGGAGCATCAGAGGAGCATCAGAGGAGCATCAGAGGAGCATCAGAGGAGCATCAGAGGGGCATCAGAGGAGCATCAGAGGAGCAACAGAGGAGCATCAGAGGAGCATCAGAGGAGCATCAGAGGAGCATCAGAGGAGCATCAGAGGCGCATCAGAGGAGCATCAGAGGAGCATCAGAGGAGCAACAGAGGAGCATCAGAGGAGCATCAAAGGAGCATCAGGAGCATCAGAGGAGCATCAGAGGAGCATCAGAGGAGCATCAGAGGAGCATCAGAGGAGCATCAGAGGAGCATCAGCGGAGAATCAGAGGAGCATCAGAGGAGCATCAGAGGAGCATCAGAGGAGCTTCAGAGGAGCATCAGAGGAGCATCAGAGGTGCATCAGAGGAGCATCAGAGGAGCATCAGAGGTGCATCGGAGGAGCATCAGAGGAGCATCAGAGGATCATCAGAGGATCATCAGAGGAGCATCCGAGGAGCATCAGAGGAACATCGGAGGAGCATCTGAGGAACATCGGAGGAGCATCCGAGGAACATCAGAGGAGCATCAGAGGAGAAACAGAGGAGCATCAGAGGAGCATTAGAGGTGCATCAGAGGAGCATCAGAGGAGCATCAGAGGAGCATCAGAGGAGCATCAGAAGTGCATCAGAGGTGCATCAGAGGAGCATCAGAGGACCATCAGAGGAGCATCAGAGGAGCATCAGAGGAGCATCAGAGGAGCATCAGAGGAGCATCAGAGGAGCAACAGAGGAGCATCAGAGGAGCATCAGAGGTGCATCAGAGGTGCAACAGAGGTGCATCAGAGGAGCATCAGAGGAGCATCAGAGGAGCATCAGAGGAGCATCAGAGGTGCATCAGAGGAGCTTCAGAGGAGCAACAGAGGAGCATCAGAGGAGCATCAGAGGAGCATCAGAGGTGCATCAGAGGAGATTCAGAGGAGCAACAGAGGAGCATCAGAGGAGCATCAGAGGAGCATCAGAGGAGCATCAGAGGAGCATCAGAAGAGCATCAGAGGAGCATCAGAGGAGCATCAGAGGTGCATCAGAGGTGCATCAGAGGAGCATCAGAGGAGCATCAGAGGAGCATCAGAGGAGCATCAGAGGTGCATCAGAGGAGCATCCGAGGAGCATCAGAGGAGCATCAGAGGAGCATCAGAGGAGCATCAGAGGAGCATCTGAGGAGCATCAGAGGAGCGTCAGAGGAGCATCAGAGGAGCGTCAGAGGAGCATCAGAGGAGCATCAGAGGAGCATCAGAGGTGCATCAGAGGAGCGTCAGAGGAGCATCAGAGGAGCGTCAGAGGAGCATCAGAGGTGCGTCAGAGGAGCGTCAGAGGTGCGTCAGAGGAGCATCAGAGGTGCGTCAGAGGAGCATCAGAGAAGCATCAGAGGTGCATCAGAGGTGCATCAGAGGAGCATCAGAGGAGCATCAGAGGAGCATCAGAGGAGCATCAGAGGAGCATCAGAGGAGCATCAGAGGTGCATCAGAGGAGCATCAGAGGAGCATCAGAGGAGCATCAGAGGAGCATCAGAGGAGCGTCGGAGGTGCGTCAGAGGAGCATCAGAGGAGCAACAGAGTAGCATCAGAGGAGCATCAGAGGAGCGTCGCAGGTGCGTCAGAGGAGCGTCAGAGGAGCATCAGAGGAGCGTCGGAGGTGCGTCAGAGGAGCATCAGAGGTGCGTCAGAGGTGCGTCAGAGGAGCATCAGAGGAGCATCAGAGGAGCATCAGAGGAGCATCAGAGGAGCGTCAGAGGAGCATCAGATGTGCATCAGAGGAGCGTCAGAGGAGCGTCAGAGGAGCGTCAGAGGTGCGTCAGAGGTGCGTCAGAGGAGCGTCAGAGGTGCGTCAGAGGAGCGTCAGAGGTGCGTCAGAGGAGCGTCAGAGGTGCGTCAGAGGAGCATCAGAGGAGCGTCAGAGGAGCGTCAGAGGAGCGTCGGAGGAGCATCGGAGGAGCGTCAGAGGAGCATCGGAGGAGCGTCAGAGGAGCATCAGAGGAGCATCAGAGGAGCATCGGAGGTGCGTCAGAGGTGCGTCGGAGAAGCGTCAGAGGAGCGTCGGAGGAGCGTCGGAGGAGCGTCAGGGGAGCATCAGGGGAGCATCAGAGGAGCATCAGAGGTGCATCAGAGGAACATCAGAGGAGCATCAGAGGAGCATCAGAGGAGCATCAGAGGAGCATCAGAGGAGCATCAGAGGAGCAACAGAGGAGCATCAGAGGAGCATCAGAGGAGCATCAGGAGCATCAGAGGAGCATCAGAGGAGCATCAGAGGAGCATCAGAGGAGCATCAGAGGAGCATCAGCGGAGCATCAGAGGAGCATCAGCGGAGCATCAGAGGAGCATCAGAGGAGCATCAGAGGCGCATCAGAGGTGCAACAGAGGTGCATCAGAGGAGCATCAGAGGAGCATCAGAGGAGCATCAGAGGAGCATCAGAGGTGCATCAGAGGAGCATCAGAGGAGCAACAGAGGAGCATCAGAGGAGCATCAGAGGAGCATCAGAGGAGCATCAGAGGCGCATCAGAGGCGCATCAGAGGATCATCAGAGGAGCATCAGAGGAGCATCAGAGGAGCATCAGAGGAGCATCAGAGGCGCATCATAGGTGCATCAGAGGCGCATCAGAGGAGCATCAGAGGAGCATCAGAGGAGCATCAGAGGAGCATCAGAGGAGCATCAGAGGAGCATCAGAGGAGCATCAGTGGAGCATCAGAGGAGCATCAGAGGAGTATCAGAGGAGCATCAGAGGAGCATCAGAGGAGCATCAGAGGAGCATCAGAGGAGCAACAGAGGAGCATCAGAGGAGCATCAGAGGAGCATCAGAGGAGCATCAGAGGAGCATCAGAGGCGCATCAGAGGTGCATCAGAGGAGCATCAGAGGTGCATCAGGAGGAGCATCAGAGGAGCATCAGAGGAGCATCAGAGGAGCAACAGAGGAGCATCAGAGGAGCATCAGAGGAGCATCAGAGGAGCATCAGAGGAGCATCAGAGGAGCATCAGAGGAGCAACAGAGGAGCATCAGAGGAGCGTCAGAGGAGCGTCAGAGGTGCGTCAGAGGAGCGTCAGAGGTGCGTCAGAGGTGCGTCAGAGGAGCGTTAGAGGAGCGTCAGAGGAGCGTCAGAGGAGCGTCAGAGGAGCGTCAGAGGTGCGTCAGAGGAGCGTCAGAGGAGCGTCAGAGGTGCGTCAGAGGAGCGTCAGAGGAGCGTCAGAGGAGCGACAGAGGAGCGTCAGAGGAGCGTCAGAGGAGCGTCAGAGGAGCGTCAGAGGAGAGTAAGAGGAGCGTCAGAGGAGCGTCAGAGGAGCGTCAGAGGAGCGTCAGAGGAGAGTAAGAGGAGCGTCAGAGGAGCGTCAGAGGAGCATCAGAGGAGCATCAGAGGAGCAACAGAGGAGCATCAGAGGAGCATCAGAGGAGCATCAGAGGAGCATCAGAGCAGCATCAGAGGAGCATCAGAGGAGCATCAGAGGAGCATCAGAGGTGCATCAGAAAAGCATCAGAGGTGCATCAGAGGAGCATCAGAGGAGCATCAGAGGAGCATCAGATGAGCATCAGAGGAGCATCAGAGGAGCATCAGAGGAGCAACAGAGGAGCATCAGAGGTGCATCGGAGGAGCATCAGAGGAGCATCGGAGGTGCATCAGAGGAGCATCAGAGGTGCATCAGAGCAGCATCAGAGGAGCATCAGAGGAGCATCAGAGGAGCGTCAGAGGAGCATCAGATGTGCATCAGAGGAGCGTCAGAGGAGCGTCAGAGGAGCGTCAGAGGTGCGTCAGAGGTGCGTCAGAGGAGCGTCAGAGGTGCGTCAGAGGAGCGTCAGAGGTGCGTCAGAGGAGCGTCAGAGGTGCGTCAGAGGAGCATCAGAGGAGCGTCAGAGGAGCGTCAGAGGAGCGTCGGAGGAGCATCGGAGGAGCGTCAGAGGAGCATCGGAGGAGCGTCAGAGGAGCATCAGAGGAGCATCAGAGGAGCATCGGAGGTGCGTCAGAGGTGCGTCGGAGAAGCGTCAGAGGAGCGTCGGAGGAGCGTCGGAGGAGCGTCAGGGGAGCATCAGGGGAGCATCAGAGGAGCATCAGAGGTGCATCAGAGGAACATCAGAGGAGCATCAGAGGAGCATCAGAGGAGCATCAGAGGAGCATCAGAGGAGCATCAGAGGAGCAACAGAGGAGCATCAGAGGAGCATCAGAGGAGCATCAGGAGCATCAGAGGAGCATCAGAGGAGCATCAGAGGAGCATCAGAGGAGCATCAGAGGAGCATCAGCGGAGCATCAGAGGAGCATCAGCGGAGCATCAGAGGAGCATCAGAGGAGCATCAGAGGCGCATCAGAGGTGCAACAGAGGTGCATCAGAGGAGCATCAGAGGAGCATCAGAGGAGCATCAGAGGAGCATCAGAGGTGCATCAGAGGAGCATCAGAGGAGCAACAGAGGAGCATCAGAGGAGCATCAGAGGAGCATCAGAGGAGCATCAGAGGAGCATCAGAGGCGCATCAGAGGCGCATCAGAGGATCATCAGAGGAGCATCAGAGGAGCATCAGAGGAGCATCAGAGGAGCATCAGAGGCGCATCATAGGTGCATCAGAGGCGCATCAGAGGAGCATCAGAGGAGCATCAGAGGAGCATCAGAGGAGCATCAGAGGAGCATCAGAGGAGCATCAGAGGAGCATCAGTGGAGCATCAGAGGAGCATCAGAGGAGTATCAGAGGAGCATCAGAGGAGCATCAGAGGAGCATCAGAGGAGCATCAGAGGAGCAACAGAGGAGCATCAGAGGAGCATCAGAGGAGCATCAGAGGAGCATCAGAGGAGCATCAGAGGCGCATCAGAGGTGCATCAGAGGAGCATCAGAGGTGCATCAGGAGGAGCATCAGAGGAGCATCAGAGGAGCATCAGAGGAGCAACAGAGGAGCATCAGAGGAGCATCAGAGGAGCATCAGAGGAGCATCAGAGGAGCATCAGAGGAGCATCAGAGGAGCAACAGAGGAGCATCAGAGGAGCGTCAGAGGAGCGTCAGAGGTGCGTCAGAGGAGCGTCAGAGGTGCGTCAGAGGTGCGTCAGAGGAGCGTTAGAGGAGCGTCAGAGGAGCGTCAGAGGAGCGTCAGAGGAGCGTCAGAGGTGCGTCAGAGGAGCGTCAGAGGAGCGTCAGAGGTGCGTCAGAGGAGCGTCAGAGGAGCGTCAGAGGAGCGACAGAGGAGCGTCAGAGGAGCGTCAGAGGAGCGTCAGAGGAGCGTCAGAGGAGAGTAAGAGGAGCGTCAGAGGAGCGTCAGAGGAGCATCAGAGGAGCATCAGAGGAGCAACAGAGGAGCATCAGAGGAGCATCAGAGGAGCATCAGAGGAGCATCAGAGCAGCATCAGAGGAGCATCAGAGGAGCATCAGAGGAGCATCAGAGGTGCATCAGAAAAGCATCAGAGGTGCATCAGAGGAGCATCAGAGGAGCATCAGAGGAGCATCAGATGAGCATCAGAGGAGCATCAGAGGAGCATCAGAGGAGCAACAGAGGAGCATCAGAGGTGCATCGGAGGAGCATCAGAGGAGCATCGGAGGTGCATCAGAGGAGCATCAGAGGTGCATCAGAGGAGCATCAGAGGAGCATCAGAGGAGCATCAGAGGAGCGTCAGAGGAGCATCAGATGTGCATCAGAGGAGCGTCAGAGGAGCGTCAGAGGAGCGTCAGAGGTGCGTCAGAGGTGCGTCAGAGGAGCGTCAGAGGTGCGTCAGAGGAGCGTCAGAGGTGCGTCAGAGGAGCGTCAGAGGTGCGTCAGAGGAGCATCAGAGGAGCGTCAGAGGAGCGTCAGAGGAGCGTCGGAGGAGCATCGGAGGAGCGTCAGAGGAGCATCGGAGGAGCGTCAGAGGAGCATCAGAGGAGCATCAGAGGAGCATCGGAGGTGCGTCAGAGGTGCGTCGGAGAAGCGTCAGAGGAGCGTCGGAGGAGCGTCGGAGGAGCGTCAGGGGAGCATCAGGGGAGCATCAGAGGAGCATCAGAGGTGCATCAGAGGAACATCAGAGGAGCATCAGAGGAGCATCAGAGGAGCATCAGAGGAGCATCAGAGGAGCATCAGAGGAGCAACAGAGGAGCATCAGAGGAGCATCAGAGGAGCATCAGGAGCATCAGAGGAGCATCAGAGGAGCATCAGAGGAGCATCAGAGGAGCATCAGAGGAGCATCAGCGGAGCATCAGAGGAGCATCAGCGGAGCATCAGAGGAGCATCAGAGGAGCATCAGAGGCGCATCAGAGGTGCAACAGAGGTGCATCAGAGGAGCATCAGAGGAGCATCAGAGGAGCATCAGAGGAGCATCAGAGGTGCATCAGAGGAGCATCAGAGGAGCAACAGAGGAGCATCAGAGGAGCATCAGAGGAGCATCAGAGGAGCATCAGAGGAGCATCAGAGGCGCATCAGAGGCGCATCAGAGGATCATCAGAGGAGCATCAGAGGAGCATCAGAGGAGCATCAGAGGAGCATCAGAGGCGCATCATAGGTGCATCAGAGGCGCATCAGAGGAGCATCAGAAGTGCATCAGAGGTGCGTCAGAGGAGCATCAGAGGTGCATCAGAGGAGCATCAGAAGAGCATCAGAGGAGCATCAGAGGAGCATCAGAGAAGCATCAGAGGAGCATCAGAGGACCATCAGAGGAGCATCAGAGGAGCATGAGAGGTGCATCAGAGGAGCATCAGAGGAGCATGAGAGGTGCATCAGAGGAGCATCAGAGGAGCATCGGAGGAGCATCAGGAGCATCAGAGGAGCATCAGAGGACCATCAGAGGAGCATCAGAGGAGCATCAGAGGAGCATCAGAGGAGCATCAGAGGACCATCAGAGGAGCATCAGAGGAGCATCAGAGGAGCATCAGAGGAGCATCAGAGGAGCATCAGAGGAGCATCAGAGGAGCATCAGAGGAGCATCAGAGGAGCATCAGAGGAGCATCAGAGGAGCATCAGAGGAGCATCAGAGGAGCATCAGAGGAACATCAGAGGAGCAACAGAGGAGCATCAGAGGAGCATCAGAGGAGCATCAGAGGAGCATCAGAGGAGCATCAGAGGAGCATCAGAGGAGCATCAGAGGCGCATTAGAGGTGCATCAGAGGAGCATCAGAGGTGCATCAGAGGACCATCAGAGGAGCATCAGAGGAGCATGAGAGGAGCATCAGAGGAGCGTCAGAGAGGAGCGTCAGAGGAGCGTCAGAGGAGCATCAGAGGAGCAACAGAGGAGCGTCAGAGAGGAGCGTCAGAGGAGCGTCAGAGGAGCGTCAGAGGAGCGTCAGAGGTGCGTCAGAGGTGCGTCAGAGGAGCGTCAGAGGAGCGTCAGAGGAGCGTCAGAGGAGCGTCAGAGGAGCGTCAGAGGTGCGTCAGAGGAGCGTCAGAGGAGCGTCAGAGGAGCGTCAGAGGAGCGTCAGAGGAGCGACAGGAGCGTCAGAGGAGCGTCAGAGGAGAGTCAGAGGAGCGTCAGAGGAGCATCAGAGGAGCATCAGTGGAGCATCAGAGGTGCGTCAGAGTTGCGTCAGAGGAGCATCAGAGGTGCATCAGAGGAGCATCAGAAGAGCATCAAAGGAGCATCAGAGGAGCATCAGAGGAGCATCAGAGGAGCATCAGAGGTGCATCTGAGGTGCATCAGAGGAGCATCAGAGGAGCATCCGAGGAGCATCAGAGGAGCATCAGAGGCGCATCAGAGGAGCATCAGAGGAGCATCAGAGGAGCATCGGAGGAGCATCAGGGGAGCATCAGAGGTGCATCAGAGGAGCATCAGAGGAGCATCAGAGGAGCATCAGAGGAGCATCAGAGGAGCATCAGAGGAGCATCAGAGGAGCATCAGAGGAGCATCAGAGGAGCAACAGAGGAGCATCAGAGGAGCATCAAAGGAGCATCAGGAGCATCAGAGGAGCATCAGAGGAGCATCAGAGGAGCATCAGAGGAGCATCAGAGGAGCATAAGAGGAGCATCAGAGGAGCATCAGAGGAGCATCAGCGGAGCATCAGAGGAGCATCAGAGGAGCATCAGAGGAGCATCAGAGGAGCTTCAGAGGAGCATCAGAGGAGCATCAGAGGTGCATCAGAGGAGCATCAGAGGAGCATCAGAGGAGCATCAGAGGAGCATCAGAGGAGCATCTGAGGAGCAACAGAGGAGCATCAGAGGAGCATCAGAGGTGCATCAGAGGTGCAACAGAGGTGCATCAGAGGAGCATCAGAGGAGCATCAGAGGAGCATCAGAGGAGCATCAGAGGTGCATCAGAGGAGCTTCAGAGCAGCAACAGAGGAGCATCAGAGGAGCATCAGAGGAGCATCAGAGGAGCATCAGAGGAGCATCAGAGGAGAATCGGAGGAGCATCAGAGGAGCATCAGAGGAGCATCAGAGGTGCATCAGAGGAGCTTCAGAGGAGCAACAGAGGAGCATCAGAGGAGCATAAGAGGAGCATCAGAGGAGCATCAGAGGAGCATCGGAGGAGCAACGGAGGTGCATCAGAGGAGCATCAGAGGAGCATCAGTGGAGCATCGGAGGAGCAACGGAGGAGCATCAGAGGAGCATCAGAGGAGCATCAGAGGAGCATCAGAGGAGCATCAGAGGAGCATCAGAGGAGCATCAGAGGAGCATCAGAGGGGCATCAGAGGAGCATCAGAGGAGCAACAGAGGAGCATCAGAGGAGCATCAGAGGAGCATCAGAGGAGCATCAGAGGAGCATCAGAGGCGCATCAGAGGAGCATCAAAGGAGCATCAGAGGAGCAACAGAGGAGCATCAGAGGAGCATCAAAGGAGCATCAGGAGCATCAGAGGAGCATCAGAGGAGCATCAGAGGAGCATCAGAGGAGCATCAGAGGAGCATCAGAGGAGCATCAGCGGAGAATCAGAGGAGCATCAGAGGAGCATCAGAGGAGCATCAGAGGAGCTTCAGAGGAGCATCAGAGGAGCATCAGAGGTGCATCAGAGGAGCATCAGAGGAGCATCAGAGGTGCATCGGAGGAGCATCAGAGGAGCATCAGAGGATCATCAGAGGATCATCAGAGGAGCATCCGAGGAGCATCAGAGGAACATCGGAGGAGCATCCGAGGAACATCGGAGGAGCATCCGAGGAACATCAGAGGAGCATCAGAGGAGAAACAGAGGAGCATCAGAGGAGCATTAGAGGTGCATCAGAGGAGCATCAGAGGAGCATCAGAGGAGCATCAGAGGAGCATCAGAAGTGCATCAGAGGTGCATCAGAGGAGCATCAGAGGACCATCAGAGGAGCATCAGAGGAGCATCAGAGGAGCATCAGAGGAGCATCAGAGGAGCATCAGAGGAGCAACAGAGGAGCATCAGAGGAGCATCAGAGGTGCATCAGAGGTGCAACAGAGGTGCATCAGAGGAGCATCAGAGGAGCATCAGAGGAGCATCAGAGGAGCATCAGAGGTGCATCAGAGGAGCTTCAGAGGAGCAACAGAGGAGCATCAGAGGAGCATCAGAGGAGCATCAGAGGTGCATCAGAGGAGATTCAGAGGAGCAACAGAGGAGCATCAGAGGAGCATCAGAGGAGCATCAGAGGAGCATCAGAGGAGCATCAGAAGAGCATCAGAGGAGCATCAGAGGAGCATCAGAGGTGCATCAGAGGTGCATCAGAGGAGCATCAGAGGAGCATCAGAGGAGCATCAGAGGAGCATCAGAGGTGCATCAGAGGAGCATCCGAGGAGCATCAGAGGAGCATCAGAGGAGCATCAGAGGAGCATCAGAGGAGCATCTGAGGAGCATCAGAGGAGCGTCAGAGGAGCATCAGAGGAGCGTCAGAGGAGCATCAGAGGAGCATCAGAGGAGCATCAGAGGTGCATCAGAGGAGCGTCAGAGGAGCATCAGAGGAGCGTCAGAGGAGCATCAGAGGTGCGTCAGAGGAGCGTCAGAGGTGCGTCAGAGGAGCATCAGAGGTGCGTCAGAGGAGCATCAGAGAAGCATCAGAGGTGCATCAGAGGTGCATCAGAGGAGCATCAGAGGAGCATCAGAGGAGCATCAGAGGAGCATCAGAGGAGCATCAGAGGAGCATCAGAGGTGCATCAGAGGAGCATCAGAGGAGCATCAGAGGAGCATCAGAGGAGCATCAGAGGAGCGTCGGAGGTGCGTCAGAGGAGCATCAGAGGAGCAACAGAGTAGCATCAGAGGAGCATCAGAGGAGCGTCGCAGGTGCGTCAGAGGAGCGTCAGAGGAGCATCAGAGGAGCGTCGGAGGTGCGTCAGAGGAGCATCAGAGGTGCGTCAGAGGTGCGTCAGAGGAGCATCAGAGGTGCATCAGAGGAGCATCAGAAGAGCATCAGAGGAGCATCAGAGGTGCATCAGAGGAGCGTCAGAGGAGCATCAGAGGAGCATCAGAGGTGCATCAGAGGTGCGTCAGAGGAGCATCAGAGGTGCATCAGAGGAGCATCAGAGGTGCGTCAGAGGAGCATCAGAGGTGCATCAGAGGAGCATCAGAAGAGCATCAGAGGAGCATCAGAGGAGCATCAGAGAAGCATCAGAGGAGCATCAGAGGACCATCAGTGGAGCATCAGAGGAGCATGAGAGGTGCATCAGAGGAGCATCAGAGGAGCATGAGAGGTGCATCAGAGGAGCATCAGAGGAGCATCAGAGGAGCATCAGGAGCATCAGAGGAGCATCAGAGGAGCATCAGAGGAGCATCAGAGGAGCATCAGAGGAGCATCAGAGGAGCATCAGAGGAGCATCAGAGGAGCATCAGAGGAGCATCTGAGGAGCATCAGAGGAGCATCAGAGGAGCATCAGAGGTGCATCAGAGGTGCAACAGAGGAGCATCAGAGGAGCATCAGAGGAGCATCAGATGAGCATCAGAGGAGCATCAGAGGAGCATCAGAGGAGAATCAGAGGAGCATCAGAGGAGCATCAGAGGAGCATCAGAGGGGCATCAGAGGAGCAACAGAGAAGCATCAGAGGAGCATCAGAGGTGCATCAGAGGAGCATCAGAGGAGCATCAGAGGAGCATCAGAGGAGCATCAGAAGTGCATCAGAGGTGCATCAGAGGAGCATCAGAGGAGCATCAGAGGAGCATCAGAGGAGCATCAGAGGAGCATCAGAGGTGCATCAGAGGAGCATCAGAGGAGCATCAGAGGAGCATCAGAGGAGCAACAGAGGTGCATCAGAGGAGCATCAGAGGAGCATCAGAGGAGCATCAGAGGTGCATCAGAGGTGCAACAGAGGTGCATCAGAGGAGCATCAGAGGAGCATCAGAGGAGCATCAGAGGAGCATCAGAGGTGCATCAGAGGAGCTTCAGAGGAGCAACAGAGGAGCATCAGAGGAGCATCAGAGGAGCGTCAGAGGAGCATCAGGGGAGCATCAGAGGAGCATCAGAGGAGCATCAGAGGAGCATCAGAGGTGCATCAGAGGAGCTTCAGAGGAGCAACAGAGGAGCATCAGAGGAGCATCAGAGGAGCATCAGAGGAGCATCAGAGGAGCATCAGAGAAGCATCAGAGGAGCATCAGAGGAGCATCAGAGGAGCAACAGAGGAGCATCAGAAGAGCATCGGAGGAGCATCAGAGGAGCATCAGAGGAGCAACAGAGGAACATCGGAGGAGCATCAGAGAAGCATCAGAGGAGCATCAGAGGACCATCAGAGGAGCATCAGAGGAGCATGAGAGGTGCATCAGAGGAGCATTAGAGGAGCATCAGAGAAGCATCAGAGGAGCATCAGAGGACCATCAGAGGAGCATCAGAGGAGCATGAGAGGAGCATCAGAGGAGCATCAGAGGAGCATCAGAGGAGCATCAGTGGAGCATCAGAGGAGCATCAGGAGCATCAGAGGAGCATCAGAGGAGCATCAGAGGAGCATCAGAGGAGCATCAGTGGAGCATCAGAGGAGCATCAGAGGAGCATCAGAGGAGCATCAGAGGAGCAACAGAGGAGCATCAGAGGAGCATCAGAGGAGCATCATAGGAGCATCAGAGGAGCATCAGAGGAGCATCAGAGGAGCATCAGAGGAGCATCAGAGGAGCATCAGAGGAGCATCAGAGGAGCATAAGAAGAGCATCAGAGGTGCATCAGAGGAGCATCAGAGGAGCATCAGAGGAGAATCAGAGGAGCATCAGAGGAGCATCAGAGGTGCATCAGAGGAGCATCAGAGGAGCATCAGAGGAGCATCAGAGGTGCATCTGAGGAGCATCAGAGGAGCATCAGAGGAGCATCAGAGGAGCATCAGAGGAGCATCAGAGGAGCATCAGAGGAGCATCAGAGGAGCATCAGAAGTGCATCAGAGGAGCATCAGAGGAGCATCAGAGGAGCATCAGAGGAGCAACAGAGGAGCATCAGAGGTGCATCAGAGGAGCATCAGAGGAACATCAGAGGAGCATCAGAGGAGCATCAGAGGAGCATCAGAGGAGCAACAGAGGAGCATCAGAGGAGAATCAGAGGAGCATCAGAGGAGCATCAGAGGAGCATCAGAGGAGCTTCAGAGGAGCAACAGAGGAGCATCAGAGGAGCATCAGAGGAGCATCAGAGGAGCATCAGAGGAGCATCAGAGGAGCATCAGAGGAGCATCAGAGGAGCATCAGAGGAGCATCATAGGAGCATCAGAGGAGCATCAGAGGAGCATCAGAGGAGCATCAGAGGAGCATCAGAGGAGCATCAGAGGAGCATCAGAGGAGCATAAGAAGAGCATCAGAGGTGCATCAGAGGAGCATCAGAGGAGCATCAGAGGAGAATCAGAGGAGCATCAGAGGAGCATCAGAGGTGCATCAGAGGATCATCAGAGGAGCATCAGAGGAGAATCAGAGGAGCATCAGAGGAGCATCAGAGGAGCATCAGAGGTGCATCAGAGGAGCATCAGAGGAGCATCAGAGGATCATCGGAGGATCATCCGAGGAGCATCAGAGGAACATCAGAGGAACATCGGAGGAGCAACAGAGGAGCATCAGAGGAGCATCAGAGGTGCATCAGAGGAGCATCAGAGGAGCATCAGAGGAGCATCAGAGGAGCATCAGAGGAGCATCAGAAGTGCATCAGAGGAGCATCAGAGGAGCATCAGAGGAGCATCAGAGGAGCATCAGAGGAGCATCAGAGGTGCATCAGAGGAGCATCAGAGGAACATCAGAGGAGCAACAGAGGAGCATCAGAGGAGCATCAGAGGAGCAACAGAGGAGCATCAGAGGAGCATCAGAGGAGCATCAGAGGAGCATCAGAGGAGCATCAGAGGAGCTTCAGAGGAGCAACAGAGGAGCATCAGAGGAGCATCAGAGGAGCATCAGAGGAGCATCAGAGGAGCATCAGAGGAGCATCAGAGGAGCATCAGAGGTGCATCCGAGGAGCATCCGAGGAGCATCAGAGGAGCATCAGAGGAGCATCAGAGGAGCATCAGAGGAGCATCAGAGGAGCATAATAGGTGCATCAGAGGAGCATCGGAGGAGCATCGGAGGAGCATCAGAGGAGCATCAGAGGAGCATCAGAAGTGCATCAGAGGTGCATCAGAGGAGCATCAGAGGAGCATCAGAGGTGCATCAGAGGAGCATCAGAGGTGCATCAGAGGTGAATCAGAGGAGCATCAGAGGTGCATCAGAGGTGCAACAGAGGAGCATCAGAGGTGCATCAGAGGAGCATCAGGGGAGCATCAGAGGAGCATCAGATGTGCGTCAGAGGAGCGTCAGAGGTGCATCAGAGGTGCATCAGAGGAGCATCAGAGGAGCATCAGAGGAGCATCAGAGGAGCATCAGGAGCATCAGAGGAGCATCAGAGGAGCATCAGAGGAGCATCAGAGGAGCATCAGAGGAGCATCAGAGGAGCATCAGAGGAGCATCAGAGGAGCATCAGAGGAGCAACAGAGGAGCATCAGAGGAGCATCAGAGGAGCATCAGGAGCATCAGAGGAGCATCAGCAGAGCATCAGCGGAGCATCAGAGGAACATCAGAGGAGCATCAGAGGAGCATCAGCGGAGCATCAGAGGAGCATCAGCTGAGCATCAGAGGAGCATCAGAGGAGCATCAGAGGTGCATCAGAGGTGCAACAGAGGTGCATCAGAGGAGCATCAGAGGAGCATCAGAGGAGCATCACAGGAGCATCAGAGGTGCATCAGAGGAGCAACAGAGGAGCATCAGAGGAGCATCAGAGGAGCATCAGAGGAGCATCAGAGGAGCATCAGAGGCGCATCAGAGGAGCATCAGAGGCGCATCAGAGGAGCATCAGAGGAGCATCAGAGGTGCGTCAGAGGAGCGTCAGAGGAGCGTCAGAGGTGCGTCAGAGGAGCATCAGAGGTGCGTCAGAGGAGCGTCAGAGGAGCGTCAGAGGTGCGTCAGAGGAGAGTCAGAGGAGCGTCAGAGGAGCGTCAGAGGAGCGTCAGAGGAGCGTCAGAGGTGCGTCAGAGGAGCATCAGAGGAGCATCAGAGGAGCGTCAGAGGAGCGTCAGAGGAGCGTCAGAGGAGCGACAGAGGAGCGTCAGAGGAGCGTCAGAGGAGCGTCAGAGGAGCGTCAGAGGAGCGTCAGAGGAGAGTAAGAGGAGCGTCAGAGGAGCGTCAGAGGAGCGTCAGAGGAGCGTCAGAGGAGCGTCAGAGGAGCATCAGAGGAGCATCAGAGGAGCAACAGAGGAGCATCAGAGGAGCATCAGAGGAGCATCAGAGGAGCATCAGAGCAGCATCAGAGGAGCATCAGAGGAGCATCAGAGGAGCATCAGAGGTGCATCAGAAAAGCATCAGAGGTGCATCAGAGGAGCATCAGAGGAGCATCAGAGGAGCATCAGATGAGCATCAGAGGAGCATCAGAGGAGAATCAGAGGAGCAACAGAGGAGCATCAGAGGTGCATCGGAGGAGCATCAGAGGAGCATCGGAGGTGCATCAGAGGAGCGTCAGAGGAGCATCAGAGGTGCGTCAGAGGAGCGTCAGAGGAGCGTCAGAGGAGCGTCAGAGGTGCGTCAGAGGTGCGTCAGAGGAGCGTCAGAGGTGCGTCAGAGGAGCGTCAGAGGTGCGTCAGAGGAGCGTCAGAGGTGCGTCAGAGGAGCATCAGAGGAGCGTCAGAGGAGCGTCAGAGGAGCGTCGGAAGAGCATCGGAGGAGCGTCAGAGGAGCATCGGAGGAGCGTCAGAGGAGCATCAGAGGTGCATCAGAGGAGCATCCGAGGAGCATCAGAGGAGCATCAGAGGAGCATCAGAGGAGCATCTGAGGAGCATCAGAGGAGCGTCAGAGGAGCATCAGAGGAGCGTCAGAGGAGCATCAGAGGAGCATCAGAGGAGCATCAGAGGTGCATCAGAGGAGCGTCAGAGGAGCATCAGAGGAGCGTCAGAGGAGCATCAGAGGTGCGTCAGAGGAGCGTCAGAGGTGCGTCAGAGGAGCATCAGAGGTGCGTCAGAGGAGCATCAGAGAAGCATCAGAGGTGCATCAGAGGTGCATCAGAGGAGCATCAGAGGAGCATCAGAGGAGCATCAGAGGAGCATCAGAGGAGCATCAGAGGAGCATCAGAGGTGCATCAGAGGAGCAACAGAGGAGCATCAGAGGAGCATCAGAGGAGCATCAGAGGAGCATCAGAGGAGCGTCGGAGGTGCGTCAGAGGAGCATCAGAGGAGCAACAGAGTAGCATCAGAGGAGCATCAGAGGAGCGTCGCAGGTGCGTCAGAGGAGCGTCAGAGGAGCATCAGAGGAGCGTCGGAGGTGCGCCAGAGGAGCATCAGAGGTGCGTCAGAGGTGAGTCAGAGGAGCATCAGAGGTGCATCAGAGGAGCATCAGAAGAGCATCAGAGGAGCATCAGAGGAGCATCAGAGGAGCATCAGATGAGCATCAGAGGAGCATCAGAGGAGCATCTGAGGAGCATCAGAGGAGCATCAGAGGAGCATCAGAGGTGCATCAGAGGTGCAACAGAGGAGCATCAGAGGAGCATCAGAGGAGCATCAGATGAGCATCAGAGGAGCATCAGAGGAGAATCAGAGGAGCATCAGAGGAGCATCAGAGGAGCATCAGAGGAGCATCAGAGGAGCAACAGAGAAGCATCAGAGGAGCATCAGAGGTGCATCAGAGGAGCATCAGAGGAGCATCAGAGGAGCATCAGAGGAGCATCAGAAGTGCATCAGAGGTGCATCAGAGGAGCATCAGAGGAGCATCAGAGGAGCATCAGAGGAGCATCAGAGGAGCATCAGAGGAGCATCAGAGGTGCATCAGAGGAGCATCAGAGGAGCATCAGAGGAGCATCAGAGGAGCAACAGAGGTGCATCAGAGGAGCATCAGAGGAGCATCAGAGGAGCATCAGAGGTGCATCAGAGGTGCAACAGAGGTGCATCAGAGGAGCATCAGAGGAGCATCAGAGGAGATTCAGAGGAGCATCAGAGGTGCATCAGAGGAGCTTCAGAGGAGCAACAGAGGAGCATCAGAGGAGCATCAGAGGAGCGTCAGAGGAGCATCAGAGGAGCATCAGAGGAGCAACAGAGGAGCATCAGAGGAGCATCAGAGGAGCATCAGAGGAGCATCAGAGGAGCATCAGAGGAGCATCAGAGGAGCATCAGAGGAGCATCAGAGGAGCAACAGAGGAGCATCAGAGGAGCATCGGAGGAGCATCAGAGGAGCATCAGAGGAGCAACAGAGGAACATCGGAGGAGCATCAGAGAAGCATCAGAGGAGCATCAGAGGACCATCAGAGGAGCATCAGAGGAGCATGAGAGGTGCATTAGAGGAGCATTAGAGGAGCATCAGAGAAGCATCAGAGGAGCATCAGAGGACCATCAGAGGAGCATCAGAGGAGCATGAGAGGAGCACCAGAGGAGCATCAGAGGAGCATCAGAGGAGCATCAGTGGAGCATCAGAGGAGCATCAGGAGCATCAGAGGAGCATCAGAGGAGCATCAGAGGAGCATCAGAGGAGCATCAGTGGAGCATCAGAGGAGCATCAGAGGAGCATCAGAGGAGCATCAGAGGAGCAACAGAGGAGCATCAGAGGAGCATCAGAGGAGCATCATAGGAGCATCAGAGGAGCATCAGAGGAGCATCAGAGGAGCATCAGAGGAGCATCAGAGGAGCATCAGAGGAGCATCAGAGGAGCATCAGAGGAGCATCAGAAGAGCATCAGAGGTGCATCAGAGGAGCATCAGAGGAGCATCAGAGGAGAATCAGAGGAGCATCAGAGGAGCATCAGAGGTGCATCAGAGGAGCATCAGAGGAGCATCAGAGGAGAATCAGAGGAGCATCAGTGGAGCATCAGAAGAGCATCGGAGGAGCAACAGAGGAGCATCAGAGGAGCATCAGAGGTGCATCAGAGGAGCATCAGAGGAGCATCAGAGGAGCATCAGAGGAGCATCAGAGGAGCATCAGAAGTGCATCAGAGGAGCATCAGAGGAGCATCAGAGGAGCATCAGAGGAGCATCAGAGGAGCATCAGAGGTGCATCAGAGGAGCATCAGAGGAACATCAGAGGAGCATCAGAGGAGCATCAGAGGAGCATCAGAGGAGCAACAGAGGAGCATCAGAGGAGCATCAGAGGAGCATCAGACGAGCATCAGAGGAGCATCAGAGGAGCTTCAGAGGAGCAACAGAGGAGCATCAGAGGAGCATCAGAGGAGCATCAGAGGAGCATCAGAGGAGCATCAGAGGAGCATCAGAGGAGCATCAGAGGTGCATCAGAGGAGCATCCGAGGAGCATCAGAGGAGCATCAGAGGAGCATCAGAGGAGCATCAGAGGAGCATCAGAGGAGCATAATAGGTGCATCAGAGGAGCATCGGAGGAGCATCAGAGGAGCATCGGAGGAGCATCAGAGGAGCATCAGAGGAGCATCAGAAGTGCATCAGAGGTGCATCAGAGGAGCATCAGAGGAGCATCAGAGGTGCATCAGAGGAGCATCAGAGGTGCATCAGAGGTGCATCAGAGGAGCATCAGAGGTGCATCAGAGGTGCAACAGAGGAGCATCAGAGGTGAATCAGAGGAGCATCAGGGGAGCATCAGAGGAGCATCAGAGGTGCGTCAGAGGAGCGTCAGAGGTGCATCAGAGGTGCATCAGAGGAGCATCAGAGGAGCATCAGAGGAGCATCAGAGGAGCATCAGGAGCATCAGAGGAGCATCAGAGGAGCATCAGAGGAGCATCAGAGGAGCATCAGAGGAGCATCAGAGGAGCATCAGAGGAGCATCAGAGGAGCAACAGAGGAGCATCAGAGGAGCATCAGAGGAGCATCAGGAGCATCAGAGGAGCATCAGCGGAGCATCAGCGGAGCATCAGAGGAGCATCAGAGGAGCATCAGAGGAGCATCAGCGGAGCATCAGAGGAGCATCAGCTGAGCATCAGAGGAGCATCAGAGGAGCATCAGAGGTGCATCAGAGGTGCAACAGAGGTGCATCAGAGGAGCATCAGAGGAGCATCAGAGGAGCATCACAGGAGCATCAGAGGTGCATCAGAGGAGCATCAGAGGAGCAACAGAGGAGCATCAGAGGAGCATCAGAGGAGCATCAGAGGAGCATCAGAGGAGCATCAGAGGCGCATCAGAGGAGCATCAGAGGCGCATCAGAGGAGCATCAGAGGAGCATCAGAGGAGCATCAGAGGCGCATCAGAGGAGCATCAGAGGAGCATCAGAGGAGCATCAGAGGAGCATCAGAGGAGCATCAGAGGAGCATCAGTGGAGCATCAGAGGAGCATCAGAGGAGCATCAGAGGAGCATCAGAGGAGCATCAGAGGAGCATCAGAGGAGCATCAGAGGAGCATCAGAGGAGCATCAGAGGAGCATCAGAGGAGCATCAGAGGAGCATCAGAGGAGCATCAGAGGAGCATCAGAGGCGCATCAGAGGCGCATCAGAGGAGCATCAGAGGTGCATCAGAGGAGCATCAGAGGAGCATCAGAGGAGCATCAGAGGAGCATCAGAGGAGCATCAGAGGAGCATCAGAGGAGCATCAGAGGAGCAACAGAGGAGCGTCAGAGAGGAGCGTCAGAGGAGCGTCAGAGGAGCGTCAGAGGAGCGTCAGAGGAGCGTCAGAGGTGCGTCAGAGGAGCGTCAGAGGTGCGTCAGAGGTGCGTCAGAGGAGCGTTAGAGGAGCGTCAGAGGAGCGTCAGAGGAGCGTCAGAGGAGCGTCAGAGGTGCGTCAGAGGAGCGTCAGAGGAGCGTCAGAGGTGCGTCAGAGGAGCGTCAGAGGAGCGTCAGAGGAGCGACAGAGGAGCGTCAGAGGAGCGTCAGAGGAGCGTCAGAGGAGCGTCAGAGGAGAGTAAGAGGAGCGTCAGAGGAGCGTCAGAGGAGCATCAGAGGAGCATCAGAGGAGCAACAGAGGAGCATCAGAGGAGCATCAGAGGAGCATCAGAGGAGCATCAGAGCAGCATCAGAGGAGCATCAGAGGAGCATCAGAGGAGCATCAGAGGTGCATCAGAAAAGCATCAGAGGTGCATCAGAGGAGCATCAGAGGAGCATCAGAGGAGCATCAGATGAGCATCAGAGGAGCATCAGAGGAGCATCAGAGGAGCAACAGAGGAGCATCAGAGGTGCATCGGAGGAGCATCAGAGGAGCATCGGAGGTGCATCAGAGGAGCATCAGAGGTGCATCAGAGGAGCATCAGAGGAGCATCAGAGGAGCATCAGAGGAGCGTCAGAGGAGCATCAGATGTGCATCAGAGGAGCGTCAGAGGAGCGTCAGAGGAGCGTCAGAGGTGCGTCAGAGGTGCGTCAGAGGAGCGTCAGAGGTGCGTCAGAGGAGCGTCAGAGGTGCGTCAGAGGAGCGTCAGAGGTGCGTCAGAGGAGCATCAGAGGAGCGTCAGAGGAGCGTCAGAGGAGCGTCGGAGGAGCATCGGAGGAGCGTCAGAGGAGCATCGGAGGAGCGTCAGAGGAGCATCAGAGGAGCATCAGAGGAGCATCGGAGGTGCGTCAGAGGTGCGTCGGAGAAGCGTCAGAGGAGCGTCGGAGGAGCGTCGGAGGAGCGTCAGGGGAGCATCAGGGGAGCATCAGAGGAGCATCAGAGGTGCATCAGAGGAACATCAGAGGAGCATCAGAGGAGCATCAGAGGAGCATCAGAGGAGCATCAGAGGAGCATCAGAGGAGCAACAGAGGAGCATCAGAGGAGCATCAGAGGAGCATCAGGAGCATCAGAGGAGCATCAGAGGAGCATCAGAGGAGCATCAGAGGAGCATCAGAGGAGCATCAGCGGAGCATCAGAGGAGCATCAGCGGAGCATCAGAGGAGCATCAGAGGAGCATCAGAGGCGCATCAGAGGTGCAACAGAGGTGCATCAGAGGAGCATCAGAGGAGCATCAGAGGAGCATCAGAGGAGCATCAGAGGTGCATCAGAGGAGCATCAGAGGAGCAACAGAGGAGCATCAGAGGAGCATCAGAGGAGCATCAGAGGAGCATCAGAGGAGCATCAGAGGCGCATCAGAGGCGCATCAGAGGATCATCAGAGGAGCATCAGAGGAGCATCAGAGGAGCATCAGAGGAGCATCAGAGGCGCATCATAGGTGCATCAGAGGCGCATCAGAGGAGCATCAGAGGAGCATCAGAGGAGCATCAGAGGAGCATCAGAGGAGCATCAGAGGAGCATCAGAGGAGCATCAGTGGAGCATCAGAGGAGCATCAGAGGAGTATCAGAGGAGCATCAGAGGAGCATCAGAGGAGCATCAGAGGAGCATCAGAGGAGCAACAGAGGAGCATCAGAGGAGCATCAGAGGAGCATCAGAGGAGCATCAGAGGAGCATCAGAGGCGCATCAGAGGTGCATCAGAGGAGCATCAGAGGTGCATCAGGAGGAGCATCAGAGGAGCATCAGAGGAGCATCAGAGGAGCAACAGAGGAGCATCAGAGGAGCATCAGAGGAGCATCAGAGGAGCATCAGAGGAGCATCAGAGGAGCATCAGAGGAGCAACAGAGGAGCATCAGAGGAGCGTCAGAGGAGCGTCAGAGGTGCGTCAGAGGAGCGTCAGAGGTGCGTCAGAGGTGCGTCAGAGGAGCGTTAGAGGAGCGTCAGAGGAGCGTCAGAGGAGCGTCAGAGGAGCGTCAGAGGTGCGTCAGAGGAGCGTCAGAGGAGCGTCAGAGGTGCGTCAGAGGAGCGTCAGAGGAGCGTCAGAGGAGCGACAGAGGAGCGTCAGAGGAGCGTCAGATGAGCGTCAGAGGAGCGTCAGAGGAGAGTAAGAGGAGCGTCAGAGGAGCGTCAGAGGAGCATCAGAGGAGCATCAGAGGAGCAACAGAGGAGCATCAGAGGAGCATCAGAGGAGCATCAGAGGAGCATCAGAGCAGCATCAGAGGAGCATCAGAGGAGCATCAGAGGAGCATCAGAGGTGCATCAGAAAAGCATCAGAGGTGCATCAGAGGAGCATCAGAGGAGCATCAGAGGAGCATCAGATGAGCATCAGAGGAGCATCAGAGGAGCATCAGAGGAGCAACAGAGGAGCATCAGAGGTGCATCGGAGGAGCATCAGAGGAGCATCGGAGGTGCATCAGAGGAGCATCAGAGGTGCATCAGAGGAGCATCAGAGGAGCATCAGAGGAGCATCAGAGGAGCGTCAGAGGAGCATCAGATGTGCATCAGAGGAGCGTCAGAGGAGCGTCAGAGGAGCGTCAGAGGTGCGTCAGAGGTGCGTCAGAGGAGCGTCAGAGGTGCGTCAGAGGAGCGTCAGAGGTGTGTCAGAGGAGCGTCAGAGGTGCGTCAGAGGAGCATCAGAGGAGCGTCAGAGGAGCGTCAGAGGAGCGTCGGAGGAGCATCGGAGGAGCGTCAGAGGAGCATCGGAGGAGCGTCAGAGGAGCATCAGAGGAGCATCAGAGGAGCATCGGAGGTGCGTCAGAGGTGCGTCGGAGAAGCGTCAGAGGAGCGTCGGAGGAGCGTCGGAGGTGCGTCAGGGGAGCATCAGGGGAGCATCAGAGGAGCATCAGAGGTGCATCATTGGAACATCAGAGGAGCATCAGAGGAGCATCAGAGGAGCATCAGAGGAGCATCAGAGGAGCATCAGAGGAGCAACAGAGGAGCATCAGAGGAGCATCAGAGGAGCATCAGGAGCATCAGAGGAGCATCAGAGGAGCATCAGAGGAGCATCAGAGGAGCATCAGAGGAGCATCAGCGGAGCATCAGAGGAGCATCAGCGGAGCATCAGAGGAGCATCAGAGGAGCATCAGAGGCGCATCAGAGGTGCAACAGAGGTGCATCAGAGGAGCATCAGAGGAGCATCAGAGGAGCATCAGAGGAGCATCAGAGGTGCATCAGAGGAGCATCAGAGGAGCAACAGAGGAGCATCAGAGGAGCATCAGAGGAGCATCAGAGGAGCATCAGAGGAGCATCAGAGGCGCATCAGAGGCGCATCAGAGGATCATCAGAGGAGCATCAGAGGAGCATCAGAGGAGCATCAGAGGAGCATCAGAGGCGCATCATAGGTGCATCAGAGGCGCATCAGAGGAGCATCAGAGGAGCATCAGAGGAGCATCAGAGGAGCATCAGAGGAGCATCAGAGGAGCATCAGAGGAGCATCAGTGGAGCATCAGAGGAGCATCAGAGGAGTATCAGAGGAGCATCAGAGGAGCATCAGAGGAGCATCAGAGGAGCATCAGAGGAGCAACAGAGGAGCATCAGAGGAGCATCAGAGGAGCATCAGAGGAGCATCAGAGGAGCATCAGAGGCGCATCAGAGGAGCATCAGAGGAGCATCAGAGGAGCATCAGGAGCATCAGAGGAGCATCAGAGGAGCATCAGAGAAGCATCAGAGGAGCATCAGCGGAGCATCAGCGGTGCATCAGAGGAGCATCAGAGGAGCATCAGCGGAGCATCAGAGGAGCATCAGCGGAGCATCAGAGGAGCATCAGAGGAGCATCAGAGGTGCATCAGAGGTGCAACAGAGGTGCATCAGAGGAGCATCAGAGGAGCATCAGAGGAGCATCAGAGGAGCATCAGAGGTGCATCAGAGGAGCATCAGAGGAGCAACAGAGGAGCATCAGAGGAGCATCAGAGGAGCATCAGAGGAGCATCAGAGGAGCATCAGAGGCGCATCAGAGGTGCATCAGAGGAGCATCAGAGGAGCATCAGAGGAGCATCAGAGGAGCATCAGAGGAGCATCAGAGGAGCATCAGAGGAGCAACAGAGGAGCATCAGAGGAGCATCAGAGGAGCATCAGAGGAGCATCAGAGGAGCATCAGAGGAGCATCAGAGGAGCAACAGAGGAGCATCAGAGGAGCGTCAGAGGAGCGTCAGAGGTGCGTCAGAGGAGCGTCAGAGGTGCGTCAGAGGTGCGTCAGAGGAGCGTTAGAGGAGCGTCAGAGGAGCGTCAGAGGAGCGTCAGAGGAGCGTCAGAGGTGCGTCAGAGGAGCGTCAGAGGAGCGTCAGAGGTGCGTCAGAGGAGCGTCAGAGGAGCGTCAGAGGAGCGACAGAGGAGCGTCAGAGGAGCGTCAGAGGAGCGTCAGAGGAGCGTCAGAGGAGAGTAAGAGGAGCGTCAGAGGAGCGTCAGAGGAGCATCAGAGGAGCATCAGAGGAGCAACAGAGGAGCATCAGAGGAGCATCAGAGGAGCATCAGAGGAGCATCAGAGCAGCATCAGAGGAGCATCAGAGGAGCATCAGAGGAGCATCAGAGGTGCATCAGAAAAGCATCAGAGGTGCATCAGAGGAGCATCAGAGGAGCATCAGAGGAGCATCAGATGAGCATCAGAGGAGCATCAGAGGAGCATCAGAGGAGCAACAGAGGAGCATCAGAGGTGCATCGGAGGAGCATCAGAGGAGCATCGGAGGTGCATCAGAGGAGCATCAGAGGTGCATCAGAGGAGCATCAGAGGAGCATCAGAGGAGCATCAGAGGAGCGTCAGAGGAGCATCAGATGTGCATCAGAGGAGCGTCAGAGGAGCGTCAGAGGAGCGTCAGAGGTGCGTCAGAGGTGCGTCAGAGGAGCGTCAGAGGTGCGTCAGAGGAGCGTCAGAGGTGCGTCAGAGGAGCGTCAGAGGTGCGTCAGAGGAGCATCAGAGGAGCGTCAGAGGAGCGTCAGAGGAGCGTCGGAGGAGCATCGGAGGAGCGTCAGAGGAGCATCGGAGGAGCGTCAGAGGAGCATCAGAGGAGCATCAGAGGAGCATCGGAGGTGCGTCAGAGGTGCGTCGGAGAAGCGTCAGAGGAGCGTCGGAGGAGCGTCGGAGGAGCGTCAGGGGAGCATCAGGGGAGCATCAGAGGAGCATCAGAGGTGCATCAGAGGAACATCAGAGGAGCATCAGAGGAGCATCAGAGGAGCATCAGAGGAGCATCAGAGGAGCATCAGAGGAGCAACAGAGGAGCATCAGAGGAGCATCAGAGGAGCATCAGGAGCATCAGAGGAGCATCAGAGGAGCATCAGAGGAGCATCAGAGGAGCATCAGCGGAGCATCAGAGGAGCATCAGCGGAGCATCAGAGGAGCATCAGAGGAGCATCAGAGGCGCATCAGAGGTGCAACAGAGGTGCATCAGAGGAGCATCAGAGGAGCATCAGAGGAGCATCAGAGGAGCATCAGAGGTGCATCAGAGGAGCATCAGAGGAGCAACAGAGGAGCATCAGAGGAGCATCAGAGGAGCATCAGAGGAGCATCAGAGGAGCATCAGAGGCGCATCAGAGGCGCATCAGAGGATCATCAGAGGAGCATCAGAGGAGCATCAGAGGAGCATCAGAGGAGCATCAGAGGCGCATCATAGGTGCATCAGAGGCGCATCAGAGGAGCATCAGAGGAGCATCAGAGGAGCATCAGAGGAGCATCAGAGGAGCATCAGAGGAGCATCAGAGGAGCATCAGTGGAGCATCAGAGGAGCATCAGAGGAGTATCAGAGGAGCATCAGAGGAGCATCAGAGGAGCATCAGAGGAGCATCAGAGGAGCAACAGAGTAGCATCAGAGGAGCATCAGAGGAGCATCAGAGGAGCATCAGAGGAGCATCAGAGGCGCATCAGAGGTGCATCAGAGGAGCATCAGAGGTGCATCAGGAGGAGCATCAGAGGAGCATCAGAGGAGCATCAGAGGAGCAACAGAGGAGCATCAGAGGAGCATCAGAGGAGCATCAGAGGAGCATCAGAGGAGCATCAGAGGAGCATCAGAGGAGCAACAGAGGAGCATCAGAGGAGCATCAGAGGAGCATCAGGAGCATCAGAGGAGCATCAGAGGAGCATCAGAGAAGCATCAGAGGAGCATCAGCGGAGCATCAGCGGTGTATCAGAGGAGCATCAGAGGAGCATCAGCGGAGCATCAGAGGAGCATCAGCGGAGCATCAGAGGAGCATCAGAGGAGCATCAGAGGTGCATCAGAGGTGCAACAGAGGTGCATCAGAGGAGCATCAGAGGAGCATCAGAGGAGCATCAGAGGAGCATCAGAGGTGCATCAGAGGAGCATCAGAGGAGCAACAGAGGAGCATCAGAGGAGCATCAGAGGAGCATCAGAGGAGCATCAGAGGAGCATCAGAGGAGCATCAGAGGAGCATCAGAGGAGCATCAGAGGCGCATCATAGGTGCATCAGAGGCGCATCAGAGGAGCATCAGAGGAGCATCAGAGGAGCATCAGAGGAGCATCAGAGGAGCATTAGTGGAGCATCCGTGGAGCATCAGAGGAGTAACAGAGGAGCATCAGAGGAGCATCAGAGGCGCATCATAGGTGCATCAGAGGCGCATCAGAGGAGCATCAGAGGAGCATCAGAGGAGCATCAGAGGAGCATCAGAGGCGCATCAGAGGTGCATCAGAGGAGCATCAGAGGAGCATCAGAGGAGCATCAGAGGAGCATCAGAGGAGCATCAGAGGAGCATCAGAGGCGCATCATAGGTGCATCAGAGGCGCATCAGAGGAGCATCAGAGGAGCATCAGAGGAGCATCAGAGGAGCATCAGAGGAGCATCAGAGGAGCATTAGTGGAGCATCCGTGGAGCATCAGAGGAGTATCAGAGGAGCATCAGAGGAGCATCAGAGGCGCATCATAGGTGCATCAGAGGCGCATCAGAGGAGCATCAGAGGAGCATCAGAGGAGCATCAGAGGAGCATCAGAGGAGCATCAGAGGAGCATCAGAGGAGCATCAGTGGAGCATCAGAGGAGCATCAGAGGAGTATCAGAGGAGCATCAGAGGAGCATCAGAGGAGCATCAGAGGAGCATCAGAGGAGCATCAGAGGCGCATCAGAGGTGCATCAGAGGAGCATCAGAGGTGCATCAGAGGAGCATCAGAGGAGCATCAGAGGAGCATCAGAGGAGCAACAGAGGAGCATCAGAGGAGCATCAGAGGAGCATCAGAGGAGCATCAGAGGAGCATCAGAGGAGCATCAGAGGAGCAACAGAGGAGCATCAGAGGAGCATCAGAGGAGCATCAGGAGCATCAGAGGAGCATCAGAGGAGCATCAGAGAAGCATCAGAGGAGCATCAGCGGAGCATCAGCGGAGCATCAGAGGAGCATCAGAGGAGCATCAGCGGAGCATCAGAGGAGCATCAGCGGAGCATCAGAGGAGCATCAGAGGAGCATCAGAGGTGCATCAGAGGTGCAACAGAGGTGCATCAGAGGAGCATCAGAGGAGCATCAGAGGAGCATCAGAGGAGCATCAGAGGTGCATCAGAGGAGCATCAGAGGAGCAACAGAGGAGCATCAGAGGAGCATCAGAGGAGCATCAGAGGAGCATCAGAGGAGCATCAGAGGCGCATCAGAGGCGCATCAGAGGAGCATCAGAGGAGCATCAGAGGAGCATCAGAGGAGCATCAGAGGAGCATCAGAGGAGCATCAGAGGCGCATCATAGGTGCATCAGAGGCGCATCAGAGGAGCATCAGAGGAGCATCAGAGGAGCATCAGAGGAGCATCAGAGGAGCATCAGAGGAGCATTAGTGGAGCATCCGAGGAGCATCAGAGGAGTATCAGAGGAGCATCAGAGGAGCATCAGAGGAGCATCAGAGGAGCATCAGAGGAGCAACAGAGGAGCATCAGAGGAGCATCAGAGGAGCATCAGAGGAGCATCAGAGGAGCATCAGAGGAGCATCAGAGGCGCATCAGAGGTGCATCAGAGGAGCATCAGAGGTGCATCAGAGGAGCATCAGAGGAGCATCAGAGGAGCATCAGAGGAGCAACAGAGGAGCATCAGAGGAGCATCAGAGGAGCATCAGAGGAGCATCAGAGGAGCATCAGAGGCGCATTAGAGGCGCATCAGAGGAGCATCAGAGGAGCATCAGAGGAGCATCAGAGGAGCATCAGAGGAGCATCAGAGGAGCATCAGAGGAGCATCAGAGGAGAATCAGAGGAACATCAGAGGAGCATAAGAGGAGCATCAGAGGAGCATCAGAGGAGCATCAGCGGAGCATCAGAGGCGCATCAGAGGAGCATCAGAGGAGCATCAGAGGAGCATCAGAGGAGCATCAGAGGAGCATCAGAGGAGCATCAGAGGAGCATCAGAGGAGAATCAGAGGAGCATCAGAGGAGCATAAGAGGAGCATCAGAGGAGCATCAGAGGAGCATCAGCGGAGCATCAGAGGCGCATCAGAGGAGCATCAGAGGAGCATCAGAGGAGCATCAGAGGAGCATCAGAGGAGCATCAGAGGACCATCAGAGGCGCATCAGAGGTGCATCAGAGGTGCAACAGAGGAGCATCAGAGGTGCATCAGAGGAGCATCAGGGGAGCATCAGAGGAGCATCAGAGGTGCGTCAGAGGAGCGTCAGAGGTTCATCAGAGGTGCATCAGAGGAGCATCAGAGGAGCAACAGAGGAGCATCAGAGGAGCATCAGAGGAGCATCAGGAGCATCAGAGGAGCATCAGAGGAGCATCAGGAGCATCAGAGGAGCATCAGAGGAGCATCAGAGGAGCATCAGAGGAGCATCAGAGGAGCATCAGAGGAGCATTAGAGGAGCATCAGAGGAGCAACAGAGGAGCATCAGAGGAGCATCAGAGGAGCATCAGGAGCATCAGAGGAGCATCAGAGGAGCATCAGAGGAGCATCAGAGGAGCATCAGAGGAGCATCAGAGGAGCATCAGAGGAGCATCAGAGGAGCATCAGCGGAGCATCAGAGGCGCATCAGATGAGCGTCAGAGGAGCGTCAGAGGAGCATCAGAGGAGCATCAGAGGAGCATCAGAGGAGCATCAGAGGAGCATCAGAGGAGCATCAGAGGAGCGTCAGAGGTGCGTCAGAGGAGCGTCAGAGGTGCGTCAGAGGAGCGTCAGAGGTGCGTCAGAGGAGCGTCAGAGGAGCGTCAGTGGAGCGTCAGAGGAGCGTCGGAGGAGCATCGGAGGAGCGTCAGAGGAGCATCGGAGGAGCGTCAGAGGAGCGTCAGAGGAGCATCAGAGGAGCATCGGAGGTGCGTCAGAGGTGCGTCGGAGGAGCGTCGGAGGAGCGTCGGAGGAGCGTCAGGGGAGCATCAGGGGAGCATCAGAGGAGCATCAGAGGTGCATCAGAGGAGCATCAGAGGAGCATCAGAGGAGCATCAGAGGAGCATCAGAGGAGCATCAGAGGAGCATCAGAGGAGCATCAGAGGAGCAACAGAGGAGCATCAGAAGATCGTCAGAGGTGCGTCAGAGGAGCGTCAGATGAGCATCAGAGGAGCATCAGAGGAGCATCAGAGGAGCATCAGAGGAGCATCAGAGGAGCATCAGAGGAGCATCAGCGGAGCATCAGAGGAGCATCAGCGGAGCATCAGAGGAGCATCAGAGGAGCATCAGAAGTGCATCAGAGGTGCAACAGAGGTGCGTCAGAGGTGCATCAGAGGTGCGTCAGAGGAGCATCAGAGGTGCGTCAGAGGTGCATCAGAGGTGCGTCAGAGGAGCATCGGAGGTGTGTCAGAGGTGCATCAGAGGTGCGTCAGAGGAGCATCGGAGGAGCGTCAGAGGAGCGTCAGAGGAGCGTCAGAGGAGCATCAGAGGAGCATCGGAGGAGCGTCAGAGGTGCATCGGAGGTGCATCAGAGGAGCATCAGAGGAGCATCAGAGGAGCATCAGAGGAGCATCAGAGGAGCATCAGAGGAGCATCAGAGGAGCATCAGAGGTGCATCAGAGGAGCATCAGAGGTGCATCAGAGGAGCATCAGAGGAGCATCAGAGGAGCATCAGAGGAGCATCAGAGGAGCATCAGAAGAGCATCAGAGGTGCATCAGAGGAGCATCAGAGGTGCATCATAGGAGCATCAGAGGAGCATCAGAGGAGCATCAGAGGAGCATCAGAGGAGCATCAGAGGAGCATCAGAGGAGCAACAGAGGAGCATCAGAGGAGCATCAGAGGAGCATCAGAGGAGCATCAGAGGTGCATCAGAGGAGCGTCAGAGGTGCATCAGAGGAGCATCAGAGGAGCATCAGATGAGCATCAGAGGAGCATCAGATGAGCATCAGAGGAGCATCAGAGGAGCATCAGAGGAGCATCAGAGGAGCATCAGAGGAGCATCAGAGGAGCATCAGAGGAGCATCAGAGTAGCGTCAGTGGAGCATCAGAGGAGCATCAGAGGAGCATCAGAGGTGCATCAGAGGTGCAACAGAGGTGCATCAGAGGAGCATCAGAGGAGCATCAGAGGAGCATCAGAGGTGCATCAGAGGAGCATCAGAGGAGCATCAGAGGAGCATCAGAGGAGCATCAGTGTAGCATCAGTGGAGCATCAGAGGAGCATCAGAGGAGCATCAGAGGAGCATCAGTGGAGCATAAGAGGAGCATCAGAGGAGCATCAGAGGAGCATCAGAGGAGCATAAGAGGAGCATCAGAGGAGCATCCGAGGAGCATCAGAGGAGCATCAGAGGAGCATCAGAGGAGCAACAGAGGAGCATCAGAGGAGCGTCAGAGGAGCATCAGAGGAGCATCAGAGGAGCATCAGAGGAGCAACAGAGGAGCATCAGAGGTGCGTCAGAGGAGCATTGGAGGAGCGTCAGAGGAGCGTCAGAGGAGCGTCAGAGGATCATCAGAGGAGCATCGGAGGAGCGTCAGAGGTGCATCAGAGGTGCATCAGAGAAGCATCAGAGGAGCGTCAGAGGAGCATCAGAGGAGCATCAGAGGAGCATCAGAGGAGCATCAGAAGAGCATCAGAGGTGCATCAGAGGAGCATCAGAGGTGCATCAGAGGAGCATCAGAGGAGCATCAGAGGAGCATCAGAGGAGCATCAGAGGAGCATCAGAAGAGCATCAGAGGTGCATCAGAGGAGCATCAGAGGTGCATCAGAGGAGCATCAGAGGAGCATCAGAGGAGCATCAGAGGAGAATCAGAGGAGCATCAGAGGAGCATCAGAGGAGCATCAGAGGAGCAACAGAGGAGTATCAGAAGAGCATCAGAGGAGCATCAGAGGAGCATCAGAGGAGCATCAGAGGAGCATCAGAGGAGCATCAGAGGAGCATCAGACGAGCATTAGAGGAGCATCAGAGGAGCATCAGAGGAGCATCAGTGGAGCATCAGAGGAGCATCAGAGGAGCATCAGAGGAGCATCAGAGGAGCATCAGAGGTGCATCAGAGGTGCATCAGAGGTGCATCAGGGGAGCATCAGAGGAGCATCAGAGGAGCATCAGAGGAGCATCAGAGGAGCATCAGAGGAGCATCAGAGGAGCGTCAGAGTAGCATCAGTGGAGCATCAGAGGAGCATCAGAGGAGCATCAGAGGAGCATCAGTGGAGCATCAGAGGAGCATCAGAGGAGCATCAGAGGAGCATCAGAGGAGCATAAGAGGAGCATCAGAGGAGCATCAGAGGAGCATCAGAGGAGCATCAGAGGAGCATCAGAGGAGCAACAGAGGAGCATCAGAGGAGCGTCAGAGGAGCATCAGAGGTGCGTCAGAGGTGCATCAGAGGTGCGTCAGAGGAGCATCGGAGGTGTGTCAGAGGTGCATCAGAGGTGCGTCAGAGGAGCATCGGAGGAGCGTCAGAGGAGCGTCAGAGGAGCGTCAGAGGAGCATCAGAGGAGCATCGGAGGAGCGTCAGAGGTGCATCAGAGGTGCATCAGAGGAGCATCAGAGGAGCGTCAGAGGAGCATCAGAGGAGCATCAGAGGAGCATCAGAGGAGCATCAGAGGAGCATCAAAAGAGCATCAGAGGTGCATCAGAGGAGCATCAGAGGTGCATCAGAGGAGCATCAGAGGAGCATCAGAGGAGCATCAGAGGAGCATCAGAAGAGCATCAGAGGTGCATCAGAGGAGCATCAGAGTTGCATCAGAGGAGCATCAGAGGAGCATCAGAGGAGCATCAGAGGAGCATCAGAGGAGCATCAGAGGAGCATCAGAGGAGCATCAGAGGAGCATCAGAGGAGCATCAGAGGAGCATCAGAGGTGCATCAGAGGAGCATCAGAGGAGCATCAGAGGAGCATCAGAGGAGCATCAGATGAGCATAAGAGGAGCATCAGAGGAGCATCAGAGGAGCATCAGAGGTGCATCAGAGGAGCATCAGAGGAGCATCAGAGGTGCATCAGAGGAGCATCAGAGGTGCATCAGAGGAGCATCAGAGGAGCATCAGAGGAGCATCAGAGGAGCATCAGAGGAGCATCAGAGGAGCATCAGGAGCATCAGAGGAGCATCAGAGGAGCATCAGAGGAGCATCAGAGGAGCATCAGAGGAGCATCAGAGGAGCATCAGAGGAGCATCAGAGGAGCATCAGAGGAGCATCAGAGGAGCATCAGAGGAGCATCAGAGGTGCATCCGAGGAGCATCAGAGGTGCATCCGAGGAGAATCAGAGGTGCATCCGAGGAGCATCAGAGGAGCATCATAGGAGCATCAGAGGAGCATCAGAGGAGCATCAGAGGAGCATCAGAGGAGCATCAGAGGAGCATCAGAGGAGCGTCAGAGGAGCATCAGAGGAGCAACAGAGGAGCATCAGAGGAGCATCAGAGGTGCATCAGAGGTGCATCAGAGGAGCATCAGAGGAGCATCAGAGGAGCATCAGAGGAGCATCAGAGGAGCATCAGAGGAGCATCAGAGGAGCATCAGAGGAGCAACAGAAGAGTATCAGAGGAGCATCAGAGGAGCATCAGAGGAGCATCAGAGGAGCATCAGAGGAGCATCAGAGGAGCATCAGAGGAGCATCAGAGGAGCATCAGAGGAGCATCAGAGGAGCATCAGAGGAGCATCAGAGGTGCATCAGAGGAGCATCAGAGGTGAATCAGAGGAGCATCAGAGGAGCAACAGAGGTGCATCAGAGGAGCATCAGAGGAGCATCAGAGGAGCATCAGAGGAGCATCAGAGGAGCATCAGAGGCGCATCAGAGGAGCATCAGAGGAGCATCAGAGGAGCATCAGAGGAGCATCAGAGGAGCATCAGAGGTGCATCAGAGGTGCATCAGAGGTGCATCAGAGGAGCATCAGAGGAGCATCAGAGGAGCATCAGAGGAGCATCAGAGGAGCATCAGAGGAGCATCAGAGGAGCATCAGAGTAGCATCACTGGAGCATCAGAGGAGCATCAGAGGACCATCAGAGGAGCATCAGTGGAGCATCAGAGGAGCATCAGAGGAGCATCAGAGGAGCATCAGAGGAGCATCAGAGGAGCATCAGAGGAGCATCAGAGGAGCATCAGAGGAGCAACAGAGGAGCATCAGAGGAGCGTCAGAGAGCATCAGAGCTGCGTCAGAGGTGCATCAGAGGTGCGTCAGAGGAGCATCGGAGGTGTGTCAGAGGTGCATCAGAGGTGCGTCAGAGGAGCATCGGAGGAGCGTCAGAGGAGCGTCAGAGGAGCGTCAGAGGAGCATCAGAGGAGCATCGGAGGAGTGTCAGAGGTGCATCAGAGGTGCATCAGAGGAGCATCAGAGGAGCGTCAGAGGAGCGTCAGAGGAGCATCAGAGGAGCATCAGAGGAGCATCAGAGGAGCTTCAGAAGAGCATCAGAGGTGCATCAGAGGAGCATCAGAGGTGCATCAGAGGAGCATCAGAGGAGCATCAGAGGAGCATCAGAGGAGCATCAGAGAGCATCAGAACAGCATCAGAGGTGCATCAGAGTAGCATCAGAGGTGCATCAGAGGAGCATCAGAGGTGCATCAGAGGAGCATCAGAGGAGCATCAGAGGAGCATCAGAGGAGCATCAGAGGAGCATCAGAGGAGCCAGAGGAGCAACAGAGGAGCAACAGAGGAGCATCAGAGGAGCATCAGAGGAGCATCAGAGGAGCATCAGAGGAGCATCAGAAGAGCATCAGAGGTGCATCAGAGGAGCATCAGAGGAGCATCAGAGGAGCATCAGAGGAGCATCAGAGGAGCATCAGAGGAGCATCAGAGGAGCATCAGAGGAGCATCAGAGGAGCATCAGAAGAGCATCAGAGGTGCATCAGAGGAGCATCAGAGGTGCATCAGAGGAGCATCAGAGGAGCATCAGAGGAGCATCAGAGGAGCATCAGAGGAGCATCAGAGGAGCATCAGAGGAGCATCAGAGGAGCATCAGAGGATCATCAGAGGTGCATCAGAGGAGCATCAGAGGAGCATCAGAGGAGCATCAGAGGAGCATCAGATGAGCATAAGAGGAGCATCAGAGGAGCATCAGAGGAGCATCAGAGGTGCATCAGAGGAGCATCAGAGGAGCATCAGAGGTGCATCAGAGGAGCATCAGAGGTGCATCAGAGGAGCATCAGAGGAGCATCAGAGGAGCATCAGAGGAGCATCAGAGGAGCATCAGAGGAGCATCAGGAGCATCAGAGGAGCATCAGAGGAGCATCAGAGGAGCATCAGAGGAGCATCAGAGGAGCATCAGAGGAGCATCAGAGGAGCATCAGAGGAGCATCAGAGGAGCATCAGAGGAACATCAGAGGAGCATCAGAGGAGCATCAGAGGTGCATCCGAGGAGCATCAGAGGTGCATCCGAGGCGAATCAGAGGTGCATCCGAGGAGCATCAGAGGAGCATCAGAGGAGCATCAGAGGAGCATCAGAGGAGCATCAGAGGAGCATCAGAGGAGCATCAGAGGAGCGTCAGAGGAGCATCAGAGGAGCAACAGAGGAGCATCAGAGGAGCATCAGAGGTGCATCAGAGGTGCATCAGAGGAGCATCAGAGGAGCATCAGAGGAGCATCAGAGGAGCATCAGAGGAGCATCAGAGGAGCATCAGAGGAGCATCAGAGGAGCAACAGAAGAGTATCAGAGGAGCATCAGAGGAGCATCAGAGGAGCATCAGAGGAGCATCAGAGGAGCATCAGAGGAGCATCAGAGGAGCATCAGAGGAGCATCAGAGGAGCATCAGAGGAGCATCAGAGGAGCATCAGAGGTGCATCAGAGGAGCATCAGAGGTGAATCAGAGGAGCATCAGAGGAGCAACAGAGGAGCATCAGAGGAGCATCAGAGGAGCATCAGAGGAGCATCAGAGGAGCATCAGAGGCGCATCAGAGGAGCATCAGAGGAGCATCAGAGGAGCATCAGAGGAGCATCAGAGGAGCATCAGAGGTGCATCAGAGGTGCATCAGAGGTGCATCAGAGGAGCATCAGAGGAGCATCAGAGGAGCATCAGAGGAGAATCAGAGGAGCATCAGAGGAGCATCAGAGGAGCATCAGAGTAGCATCACTGGAGCATCAGAGGAGCATCAGAGGACCATCAGAGGAGCATCAGTGGAGCATCAGAGGAGCATCAGAGGAGCATCAGAGGAGCATCAGAGGAGCATCAGAGGAGCATCAGAGGAGCATCAGAGGAGCATCAGAGGAGCAACAGAGGAGCATCAGAGGAGCGTCAGAGAGCATCAGAGCTGCGTCAGAGGTGCATCAGAGGTGCGTCAGAGGAGCATCGGAGGTGTGTCAGAGGTGCATCAGAGGTGCGTCAGAGGAGCATCGGAGGAGCGTCAGAGGAGCGTCAGAGGAGCGTCAGAGGAGCATCAGAGGAGCATCGGAGGAGCGTCAGAGGTGCATCAGAGGTGCATCAGAGGAGCATCAGAGGAGCGTCAGAGGAGCGTCAGAGGAGCATCAGAGGAGCATCAGAGGAGCATCAGAGGAGCTTCAGAAGAGCATCAGAGGTGCATCAGAGGAGCATCAGAGGTGCATCAGAGGAGCATCAGAGGAGCATCAGAGGAGCATCAGAGGAGCATCAGAGGAGCATCAGAACAGCATCAGAGGTGCATCAGAGTAGCATCAGAGGTGCATCAGAGGAGCATCAGAGGTGCATCAGAGGAGCATCAGAGGAGCATCAGAGGAGCATCAGAGGAGCATCAGAGGAGCATCAGAGGAGCCAGAGGAGCAACAGAGGAGCAACAGAGGAGCATCAGAGGAGCATCAGAGGAGCATCAGAGGAGCATCAGAGGAGCATCAGAAGAGCATCAGAGGTGCATCAGAGGAGCATCAGAGGAGCATCAGAGGAGCATCAGAGGAGCATCAGAGGAGCATCAGAGGAGCATCAGAGGAGCAACAGAGGAGCATCAGAGGAGCATCAGAGGTGCATCAGAGGTGCATCAGAGGAGCATCAGAGGAGCATCAGAGGAGCATCAGAGGAGCATCAGAGGAGCATTAGAGGAGCATCAGAGGAGCATCAGAGGAGCATCAGAGGAGTATCAGAGGAGCATCAGAGGAGTATCAGAGGAGCATCAGAGGAGCATCAGAGGAGCATCAGAGGAGCATCAGAGGAGCATCAGAGGAGCATCAGAGGAGCATCAGAGGAGCATCAGAGGAGCATCAGAGGAGCATCAGAGGTGCATCAGAGGAGCATCAGAGGAGCAACAGAGGAGCATCAGAGGAGCAACAGAGGAGCATCAGAGGAGCATCAGAGGAGCATCAGAGGAGCATCAGAGGAGCATCAGAGGCGCATCAGAGGAGCATCAGAGGAGCATCAGAGGAGCATCAGAGGAGCATCAGAGGAGCATCAGAGGAGCATCAGAGGTGCATCAGAGGTGCATCAGAGGTGCATCAGAGGAGCATCAGAGGAGCATCAGAGGAGCATCAGAGGAGCATCAGAGGAGCATCAGAGGAGCATCAGAGGAGCATCAGAGGAGCATCAGTGGAGCATCAGAGGAGCATCAGAGGAGCATCAGAGGAGCATCAGTGGAGCATCAGAGGAGCATCAGAGGAGCATCAGAGGAGCATCAGAGGAGCATCAGAGGAGCATCAGAGGAGCATAAGAGGAGCATCAGAGGAGCATCAGAGGAGCATCAGAGGAGCATCAGAGGAGCATCAGAGGAGCAACAGAGGAGCATCAGAGGAGCGTCAGAGGTGCATCAGAGGTGCGTCAGAGGAGCATCGGAGGTGTGTCAGAGGTGCATCAGAGGTGCGTCAGAGGAGCATCGGAGGAGCGTCAGAGGAGCGTCAGAGGAGCATCAGAGGAGCATCGGAGGAGCGTCAGAGGTGCATCAGAGGTGCATCAGAGGAGCATCAGAGGAGCGTCAGAGGAGCATCAGAGGAGCATCAGAGGAGCATCAGAGGAGCATCAGAGGAGCATCAGAGGAGCATCAGAGGAGCATCAGAGGTGCTTCAGGGGTGCATCAGAGGTGCATCAGAGGAGCATCAGAGGAGCATCAGAGGAGCATCAGAGGAGCATCAGAGGAGCATCAGTGGAGCATCAGAGGAGCATCAGAGGAGCATCAGTGGAGCATCAGAGGAGCATCAGAGGAGCATCAGAGGAGCATCAGTGGAGCATCAGAGGAGCATCAGAGGAGCATCAGAGGAGCATCAGAGGAGCATAAGAGGAGCATCAGAGGAGCATCAGAGGAGCATCAGAGGAGCATCAGAGGAGCAACAGAGGAGCATCAGAGGAGCGTCAGAGGAGCATCAGAGGTGCGTCAGAGGTGCATCAGAGGTGCGTCAGAGGAGCATCGGAGGTGTGTCAGAGGTGCATCAGAGGTGCGTCAGAGGAGCATCGGAGGAGCGTCAGAGGAGCGTCAGAGGAGCGTCAGAGGAGCATCAGAGGAGCATCGGAGGAGCGTCAGAGGTGCATCAGAGGTGCATCAGAGGACCATCAGAGGAGCGTCAGAGGAGCATCAGAGGAGCATCAGAGGAGCATCAGAGGAGCATCAGAGGAGCATCAGAAGAGCATCAGAGGTGCATCAGAGGAGCATCAGAGGTGCATCAGAGGAGCATCAGAGGAGCATCAGAGGAGCATCAGAGGAGCATCAGAGGAGCATCAGAAGAGCATCAGAGGTGCATCAGAGGAGCATCAGAGGAGCATCAGAGGAGCATCAGAGGAGCATCAGAGGAGAATCAGAGGAGCATCAGAGGAGCAACAGAGGAGCATCAGAGGAGCATCAGAGGAGCATCAGAGGAGCATCAGAGGAGCATCAGAGGAGCATCAGAGGTGCATCAGAGGATAATAAGAGGAGCATCAGAGGAGCATCAGATGAGCATAAGAGGAGCATCAGAGGAGCAACAGAGGAGCATCAGAGGAGCATCAGAGGAGCATCAGAGGAGCATCAGAGGAGCATCAGAGGAGCATCAGAGGAGCATCGGAGGAGCGTCAGAGGTGCATCAGAGGTGCATCAGAGGAGCATCAGAGGAGCGTCAGAGGAGCGTCAGAGGAGCATCAGAGGAGCATCGGAGGAGCATCGGAGGAGCGTCAGAGGTGCATCAGAGGTGCATCAGAGGAGCGTCAGAGGAGCGCCAGAGGAGCATCAGAGGAGCATCAGAGGAGCATCAGAGGAGCATCAGAGGAGCATCAGAGGAGCATCAGAGGAGCATCAGAGGAGCATCAGAGGAGCATCAGAGGAGCATCAGAGGTGCATCAGAGGAGCATCAGAGGTGCATCAGAGGAGCATCAGAGGAGCATCAGAGGAGCATCAGAGGAGCATCAGAGGTGCATCAGAGGAGCATCAGAGGAGCATCAGAGGAGCATCAGAGGAGCATCAGATGAGCATAAGAGGAGAATCAGAGGAGCAACAGAGGAGCATCAGAGGAGCATCAGAGGAGGATCAGAGGAGCATCAGAGGAGCATCAGAGGAGAATCAGAGGAGCATCAGAGGAGCATCAGAGGAGCATCAGAGGAGCATCTGAGGAGCATCAGAGGAGCATCAGAGGAGCATCAGAGGAGCATCAGAGGTGCATCAGAGGTGCATCGGAGGTGCATCAGAGGTGCATCAGAGGAGCATCAGAGGAGCATCAGAGGTGCCACCGCTAATTCCCGGCCTCTGATTCCCGGCCTCTGATTCCCCGCCTCTGATTCCCCATCTCTGATTCCCCGCCTCTGATTCCCCGACTCTGATTCCCCGCCTCTGATTCCCCAGCTCTGATTCCCCACCTCAGATTACCCGCGTCTGATTCCCTGACTCTAATTCCCGGCCTCTGATTCCCCATCTCGGATTCACCGCCTCTGATTCCCCACCTCTGATTCCCCATATCTGATTCCCCGCCTCAATTTCCCCGCCTCTGTATACCCGCCTCTGGTTCCCCATCTGTGATTAACCACCTCTGATTCTCCGCGTCTGATTCCCCGCCTCTGATTCCCCATCTCTGATTCCCCATGTCTGATTCCCAAATTCTGATTCCCCGCCTCTGATTCCCCAGCTCTGATTCCCCACATCTGATTCCCTGCCTCTGATTCCCCACCTCGGATTCCCAATATCTGATTCCCCGCCTCTGTTTCCCCGCCTCTGATTCCCCGCCTCTGTTTCCCCATATCTGATTCCCCACCTCTGATTCCTCAACTCTGATTCCACGCATCAGATTCCCCAGCTCTGATTCCCCGCCTTTGATTCCCCGTGTCTGATTCCCTGCCTCTGATTCCCCGCCTCTGATTCCCCATCTCTGATTCACCGCCTCTGATTCCCCACCTCTTATTCCCCATATCTGATTAGCCACCTCTGTTTCTCAGCCTCTGATTCCCGCCTCTGATTCCCCATATCTGATTCCCCGCCTCTGATTCCCCATCTCTGATTTTCGGACTCTGATTCCCCACCTCTGATTCCCGGCCTCTGATTCCCGGCCTATGATTCCCCGCTTCTGATTCCCCGCCACTGATTCCCTGCCTCTGATTCCCCATGTCTGATTCCCCACATCTGATTCCCTGCCTCTGATACCCCGCCTCTGATTCCCCGCCTCTGATTCCCTGCCACTAATTCCCCGCCTCTGATTCCCCATATCTGATTCCCTGCCTCTGATGCCCCATATCTGATTCCCTGCCTCTGATTCCCCAACTCTGATTCCCCGCCTCTGATTCCTCAGCTCTGATTCCCCACCTCTGATTCCCCGTGTCTAATTCCCTGCCTCTGATTCCCCGCCTCTGATTCCCCATCTTGGATTCACCACCACTGATTCCCTGCGTCTGAAACCCTGCCTGTGATTACCCGCCTCTGATTCACCATCTCTGATTCACTGCCTCTGATTCCCCTTCTCTGATTCCCCATGTCTGCTTCCCCAATTCTGATTCACGCCTCTGATGCCCCACCTCTGATTCCCCTCCTCTGATTGCCCATATCAGATTGCACGCCTCTGATTCCCCATATCTTATTCCCCGCCTCTGATTCCCAAACTCAGAATCCCTGCCTCTGATTCCCCAGCTCTGATTCCCCACATCTGATTCCCTGCCTCTGATTCCCCACCTCTGATTCCCAATATCTGATTCCCTGCCTCTGTTTCACCACCTCTGATTCCCCGCCTCTGTTTCCCCATATCTGATTCGCAACCTCTGATTCCCCAACTCTGATTCCCCGCCTCTGATTCACCATGTCTGATTCCCCAATTCTCATTCCCGCGGCTGATGCCCCACCTCTGATTCCCCTCCTCTGATTCCCCATATCTGATTCCCCGCCTTTGATTCCCCATATCTTATTCCCCGCCTCTGATTCCCAAACTCAGATTCCCCGCCTCTGATTCCCCAGCTCTGATTCCCCGCCTCTGATTCCCCACGTCTGATTCCCCGACTCTGAATTCCCGCCTCTGATTCCCCATCTCTGATTCACCACCGCTAATTCCCGGCCTCTGATTCCCCACAACTGATTCCCGGCCTCTGATTCCCGGCCTCTGATTCCCCGCCTCTGATTCCCCATCTCTGATTCCCCGCCTCTGATTCCCCGACTCTCATTCCCCGCCTCTGAATCCCCAGCTCTGATTCCCCACCTCTGATTACCCGCGTCTGATTCCCTGAATCTAATTCCCGGCCTCTGATTCCCCATCTCTGATTCACTGCCTCTGATTCCCCACCTCTGATTCCCCATATCTGATTCCCCGCCTCAGTTTCCCCGCCTCTGATTCCCCACCTCTGATTCCCCATATCTGATACCCCGCCTCTGATTCCCCAACTCTGAATCCCCGCCTCTGATTCCCAAGGTATGATTCCCCGCCTCTGATTCCCTGCGTCTGATTCCCTGCATCTGATTCCCTGCCTCTGGTTCCCCATCTGTGATTAACCACCTCTGATTCTCCGCGTCTGATTCCCCGCCTCTGATTCCCCATCTCTGATTCCCCATCTCTGATTCCCAAATTCTGATTCCCCGCCTCTGATTCCCCAGCTCTGATTCCCCACATCTGATTCCCTGCCACTGATTCCCCACCTCTGATTCCCTGCCTCTGATTCCCCACCTCTGATTCCCAATATCTGATTCCCTGCCTCTGTTTCCCCACCTCTGATTCCCCGCATCTGTTTCCCCATATCTGATTCCCCACCTCTGATTCCCCAACTCTGATTCCCCGCCTCTGATTCCCCAGCTCTGATTCCCCGCCTCTGATTCCCCGTGTCTGATTCCCTGCCTCTGATTCCCCGCCTCTGATTCCCCATCTCTGATTCTCCACCACTGATTCCCTGCGTCTGATTCCCTGCCTGTGATTCCCCACCTCTGATTCACCATGTCTGATTCCCCAAATCTGATTCCCGCCTCTGATGCCCCACCTCTGATTCCCCTCCCCTGATTCCGCATATCTGATTCCCCGCCTCTGATTCCCCATATCTTATTCCCCGCCTCTGATTCCCAAACTCAGATTCCCCGCCTCTGATTCCCCAGCTCTGATTCCCTGCCTCTGATTCCCCGCGTCTGATTCCCCGCCTCTGAATCCCCGCGTCTGATTCCCCATCTCTGATTCACCACCACTAATTCCCGGCCTCTGATTCCCCACAACTGATTCCCGGCCTCTGATTCCCGGCCTCTGATTCCCCGCCTCTGATTCCCCATCTCTGATTCCCCGCCTCTGATTCCCCGACTCTGATTCCCCGCCTCTGAATCACCAGCTCTGATTCCCCACCTCTGATTACCCGCGTCTGATTCCCTGAATCTAATTCCCGGCCTCTGATTCCCCATCTCTGATTCACCGCCTCTGATTCCCCACCCATGATTCCCCATATCTGATTCCCCGCCTCAGTTTCCCCGCCTCTGATTCCCCGCCTCTGATTCCCCATATCTGATACCCCGCCTCTGATTCCCCAACTCTGAATCCCCGCCTCTGATTCCCCAGCTATGATTCCCCGCATCTGATTCCCCGCGTCTGATTCCCTGCTTCTGATTCCCTGCCTCTGGTTCCCCATCTGTGATTAACCACCTCTGATTCACCGCGTCTGATTCCCCGCCTCTGATTCCCCATCTCATATTCCCAAATTCTGATTCCCCACCTCTGATTCCCCAGCACTGATTCCCCTCATCTGATTCCCTGCCTCTGATTCCCCACCTCTGATTCCCAATATCTGATTCCCCGCCTCTGTTACCCCGCCTCTGATTCCCCGCCTCTGTTTCCCCATATCTGATTCCCCACCTCTGATTCCCCAACTCTGATTCCCCGCCTCTGATTCCCCAGCTCTGATTCCCCGCCTCTGATTCGCTGTGTCTGATTCCCTGCCTCTGATTCCCCGCCTCTGATTCCCCATCTCTGATTCACCGCCTCTGATTCCCCACCTCTGATTCCCCATATCTGATTAGCCACCTCTGTTTCCCCATATCTGATTCCCCGCAACTGATTCCCCATCTCTGATTCCCGGACTCAGATTCCCCACCTCTGATTCCCGGCCTCTGATTCCCGGCCTATGATTCCCCGCTTCTGATTCCCCGCCTGATTCCCCATCTCTGATGCACTGCGTCTGATTCCCCACCTCTAATTCCCCATATCTGATTAGCCACCTCTGTTTCTCCACCTCTGATTCCCCGCCTCTGATTCCCCATATCTGATTCCCCGCCTCTGATTCCCCATCTCTGATTCCCGGACTCTGAATCCCCACCTCTGTTTCCCGGCCTCTGATTCCCGGCCTATGATTTCCCGCTTCTGATTCCCCGCCTCTGATACCCTGCCTCTGATTCCCCATGTCTGATTCCCCACATCTGATTCCCTGCCTCTGATACCCCGCCTCTGATTCCCCGCCTCTGATTCCCTGCCACTAATTCCCCGCCTCTGATTCCCCATATCTGTTTTCCTGCCTCTGATGCCCCATATCTGATTCCCTGCCTCTGATTCCCCAACTCTGATTCCCCGCCTCTGATTCCTCAGCTCTGATTCCCCACCTCTGATTCCCCGTGTCTAATTCCCTGCCTCTGATTCCCCGCCTCTGATTCCCCATCTTGGATTCATCACCACTGATTCCTTGCGTCTGATTCCCTCCCTGTGATTCCCCGCCTCTGATTCACCATCTCTGATTCACTGCCTCTGATTCCCCTTCTTTGATTCCCCATGTCTGATTCCCTGCCTCTGATTCCCCACCTCTGATTCCCAATATCTGAATCCCTGCCTCTGTTTCCCCACCTCTGATTCCCCGCCTCTGTTTCCCCATATCTGATTCCCCACCTCTGATTCCCCAACTCTGATTCCCCGCCTCTGATTCCCCAGCTCTGATACCCCACCTCTGATTCCCCATGTCAGATTTCCTGCCTCTGATTCCCCGCCTCTGATTCCCCATCTCTGATTCACCGCCTCTGATTCCCCACCTCTGATTCCCCATATCTGATAAGCCATCTCTGTTTCCCCGCCTCTGATTTCCCGCCTCTGATTCCCCATATCTGATTCCCCGCCTCTGATTCCCCATCTCTGATTCCCGGACTCAGATTCCCCACCTCTGATTCCCAGCCTCTGATTCCCGGAATATGATTCCCCGCTTCTGATTCCCCGCCTCTGATTCCCTGCCTCTGATTCCCCATCTCTGATTCCCCACATCTGATTCCCTGCCTCTGATTCCCCGCCTCTGATTCCACATATCTGATTCCCTGCCTCTGATTACCCATCTCGGATTCCCGCCCTCCGATTCCCCACCTCTGGTTCCCCATATCTGATACCCCTACTCTGTTTCCCCGCCTCTGAATCCCCGCCTCTGATTCCCCACCTCTGATTCCCCATATCTGATAAGCCATCTCTGTTTGCCCGCCTCTGATTCCCCGCCTCTGATTCCCCATATCTGATTCCCCGCCTCTGATTCCCCATCTCTGATTCCAGGACTCAGATTCCCCACCTCTGATTCCAAGCCTCTGATTCCCGGAATATGATTCCCGGCTTCTGATTCCCCGCCTCTGATTCCCTGCCTCTGATTCCCCATCTCTGATTCCACACATCTGATTCCCTGCCTCTGATTCCCCGCCTCTGATTCCCCATATCTGATTCCCTGCCTCTGATTACCCATCTCGGATTCCCGCCCTCTGATTCCCCACCTCTGGTTCCCCATATCTGATACCCCTCCTCTGTTTCCCCGCCTCTGATTCCCCGCCTCTGATTCCCCATATCTGATTCCCCGTCTCTGATTCCCCAACTCTGATTCCCCGCCTCTGGTTCCTCAGCTCTGTTTCCCCGCCTCTGATTCCCCGCCTCTGATTCCCCATTTCTGATTCCCCGCCTCTGATTCCCCACCTCTGATTCCCCATATCTGATAAGCAATCTCTGTTTCCCCGCCTCTGATTCCCCGCCTCTGATTCCCCATATCTGATTCCCCGCCTCTGATTCCCCATCTCTGATTCCCGGACTCAGATTCCCCACCTCTGATTCCCGGCCTCTGATTCCCGGCCTATGATTCCCCGCTTCTGATTCCCCGCCTCTGATTCCCTGCCTCTGATTCCCCATGTCTGATTCCCCACATCTGATTCCCTGCCTCTGATACCCCGCCTCTGATTACCCGCCTCTGATTCCCCGCCACTAATTCCCCGCCTCTGATTCCCCATATCTTATTCCCCGCCTCTGATTCCCAAACTCAGAATCCCTGCCTCTGATTCCCCAGCTCTGATTCCCCAAATCTGATTCCCTGCCTCTTATTCCCCACCTCTGATTCCCAATAACTGATTCCCTGCCTCTGTTTCACCACCTCTGATTCCCCGCCTCTGTTTCCCCATATCTGATTCGCAACCTCTGATTCCCCAACTCTGATTCCCCGCCTCTGATTCACCATGTCTGATTCCCCAATTCTGATTCCCGCGGCTGATGCCCCACCTCTGATTCACCTCCTCTGATTCCCCATATCTGATTCCCCGCCTTTGATTCCCCATATCTTATTCCCCGCCTCTGATTCCCAAACTCAGATTCCCCGCCTCTGATTCCCCAGCTCTGATTCCACGCCTCTGATTCCCCACGTCTGATTCCCCGCCTCTGAATCCCCGCCTCTGATTCCCCATCTCTGAATCACCACCGCTAATTCCCGGCCTCTGATTCCCCACAACTGATTCCCGGCCTCTGATTCCCGGCCTCTGATTCCCCGCCTCTGATTCCCAATCTCTGATTCCCCGCCTCTGATTCCCCGACTCTGATTCCCCGCCTCTGAATCCCCAGCTCTGATTCCCCACCTCTGATTGCCCGCGTCTGATTCCCTGAATCTAATTCCCGGCCTCTGATTCCCCATCTCTGATTCACCGCCTCTGATTCCCCACCTCTGATTCCCCATATCTGATTCCCCGCCTCAGTTTCCCCGCCTCTGATTCCCCACCTCTGATTCCCCATATCTGATACCCCGCCTCTGATTCCCCAACTCTGAATCCCCGCCTCTGATTCCCAAGGTATGATTCCCCGCCTCTGATTCCCTGCGTCTGATTCCCTGCTTCTGATTCCCTGCCTCTGGTTCCCCATCTGTGATTAACCACCTCTGATTCTCCGCGTCTGATTCCCCGCCTCTGATTCCCCATCTCTGATTCCCCATCTCTGATTCCCAAATTCTGATTCCCCGCCTCTGATTCCCCAGCTCTGATTCCCCACATCTGATTCCCTGCCACTGATTCCCCACCTCTGATTCCCTGCCTCTGATTCCCCACCTCTGATTCCCCGCATCTGTTTCCCCATATCTGATTCCCCACCTCTGATTCCCCAACTCTGATTCCCCGCCTCTGATTCCCCAGCTCTGATTCCCCGCCTCTGATTCCCCGTGTCTGATTCCCTGCCTCTGGTTCCCCATCTGTGATTAACCACCTCTGATTCACCGCGTCTGATTCCCCGCCTCTGATTCCCCATCTCATATTCCCAAATTCTGATTCCCCGCCTCTGATTCCCCAGCACTGATTCCCCTCATCTGATTCCCTGCCTCTGATTCCCCACCTCTGATTCCCAATATCTGATTCCCCGCCTCTGTTACCCCGCCTCTGATTCCCCGCCTCTGTTTCCCCATATCTGATTCCCCACCTCTGATTCCCCAACTCTGATTCCCCGCCTCTGATTCCCCAGCTCTGATTCCCCGCCTCTGATTCGCTGTGTCTGATTCCCTGCCTCTGATTCCCCGCCTCTGATTCCCCATCTCTGATTCACCGCATCTGATTCCCCACCTCTGATTCCCCATATCTGATTAGCCACCTCTGTTTCCCCATATCTGATTCCCCGCAACTGATTCCCCATCTCTGATTCCCGGACTCAGATTCCCCACCTCTGATTCCCGGCCTCTGATTCCCGGCCTATGATTCCCCGCTTCTGATTCCCCGCCTGATTCCCCATCTCTGATGCACTGCGTCTGATTCCCCACCTCTAATTCCCCATATCTGATTAGCCACCTCTGTTTCTCCACCTCTGATTCCCCGCCTCTGATTCCCCATATCTGATTCCCCGCCTCTGATTCCCCATCTCTGATTCCCGGACTCTGAATCCCCACCTCTGTTTCCCGGCCTCTGATTCCCGGCCTATGATTTCCCGCTTCTGATTCCCCGCCTCTGATACCCTGCCTCTGATTCCCCATGTCTGATTCCCCACATCTGATTCCCTGCCTCTGATACCCCGCCTCTGATTCCCCGCCTCTGATTCCCTGCCACTAATTCCCCGCCTCTGATTCCCCATATCTGTTTTCCTGCCTCTGATGCCCCATATCTGATTCCCTGCCTCTGATTCCCCAACTCTGATTCCCCGCCTCTGATTCCTCAGCTCTGATTCCCCACCTCTGATTCCCCGTGTCTAATTCCCTGCCTCTGATTCCCCGCCTCTGATTCCCCATTTTGGATTCATCACCACTGATTCCTTGCGTCTGATTCCCTCCCTGTGATTCCCCGCCTCTGATTCACCATCTCTGATTCACTGCCTCTGATTCCCCTTCTTTGATTCCCCATGTCTGATTCCCTGCCTCTGATTCCCCACCTCTGATTCCCAATATCTGATTCCCTGCCTCTGTTTCCCCACCTCTGATTCCCCGCCTCTGTTTCCCCATATCTGATTCCCCACCTCTGATTCCCCAACTCTGATTCCCCGCCTCTGATTCCCCAGCTCTGATACCCCACCTCTGATTCCCCATGTCAGATTTCCTGCCTCTGATTCCCCGCCTCTGATTCCCCATCTCTGATTCACCGCCTCTGATTCCCCACCTCTGATTCCCCATATCTGATAAGCCATCTCTGTTTCCCCGCCTCTGATTTCCCGCCTCTGATTCCCCATATCTGATTCCCCGCCTCTGATTCCCCATCTCTGATTCCCGGACTCAGATTCCCCACCTCTGATTCCCAGCCTCTGATTCCCGGAATATGATTCCCCGCTTCTGATTCCCCGCCTCTGATTCCCTGCCTCTGATTCCCCATCTCTGATTCCCCACATCTGATTCCCTGCCTCTGATTCCCCGCCTCTGATTCCACATATCTGATTCCCTGCCTCTGATTACCCATCTCGGATTCCCGCCCTCCGATTCCCCACCTCTGGTTCCCCATATCTGATACCCCTACTCTGTTTCCCCGCCTCTGAATCCCCGCCTCTGATTCCCCACCTCTGATTCCCCATATCTGATAAGCCATCTCTGTTTGCCCGCCTCTGATTCCCCGCCTCTGATTCCCCATATCTGATTCCCCGCCTCTGATTCCCCACCTCTGATTCCAAGCCTCTGATTCCCGGAATATGATTCCCGGCTTCTGATTCCCCGCCTCTGATTCCCTGCCTCTGATTCCCCATCTCTGATTCCACACATCTGATTCCCTGCCTCTGATTCCCCGCCTCTGATTCCCCATATCTGATTCCCTGCCTCTGATTACCCATCTCGGATTCCCGCCCTCTGATTCCCCACCTCTGGTTCCCCATATCTGATACCCCTCCTCTGTTTCCCCGCCTCTGATTCCCCGCCTCTGATTCCCCATATCTGATTCCCCGTCTCTGATTCCCCAACTCTGATTCCCCGCCTCTGGTTCCTCAGCTCTGTTTCCCCGCCTCTGATTCCCCGCCTCTGATTCCCCATTTCTGATTCCCCGCCTCTGATTCCCCACCTCTGATTCCCCATATCTGATAAGCAATCTCTGTTTCCCCGCCTCTGATTCCCCGCCTCTGATTCCCCATATCTGATTCCCCGCCTCTGATTCCCCATCTCTGATTCCCGGACTCAGATTCCCCACCTCTGATTCCCGGCCTCTGATTCCCGGCCTATGATTCCCCGCTTCTGATTCCCCGCCTCTGATTCCCTGCCTCTGATTCCCCATGTCTGATTCCCCACATCTGATTCCCTGCCTCTGATACCCCGCCTCTGATTCCCCGCCTCTGATTCCCCGCCACTAATTCCCCGCCTCTGATTCCCCATATCTTATTCCCCGCCTCTGATTCCCAAACTCAGAATCCCTGCCTCTGATTCCCCAGCTCTGATTCCCCAAATCTGATTCCCTGCCTCTTATTCCCCACCTCTGATTCCCAATATCTGATTCCCTGCCTCTGTTTCACCACCTCTGATTCCCCGCCTCTGTTTCCCCATATCTGATTCGCAACCTCTGATTCCCCAACTCTGATTCCCCGCCTCTGATTCACCATGTCTGATTCCCCAATTCTGATTCCCGCGGCTGATGCCCCACCTCTGATTCACCTCCTCTGATTCCCCATATCTGATTCCCCGCCTTTGATTCCCCATATCTTATTCCCCGCCTCTGATTCCCAAACTCAGATTCCCCGCCTCTGATTCCCCAGCTCTGATTCCACGCCTCTGATTCCCCACGTCTGATTCCCCGCCTCTGAATCCCCGCCTCTGATTCCCCATCTCTGAATCACCACCGCTAATTCCCGGCCTCTGATTCCCCACAACTGATTCCCGGCCTCTGATTCCCGGCCTCTGATTCCCCGCCTCTGATTCCCAATCTCTGATTCCCCGCCTCTGATTCCCCGACTCTGATTCCCCGCCTCTGAATCCCCAGCTCTGATTCCCCACCTCTGATTGCCCGCGTCTGATTCCCTGAATCTAATTCCCGGCCTCTTATTCCCCATCTCTGATTCACCGCCTCTGATTCCCCACCTCTGATTCCCCATATCTGATTCCCCGCCTCAGTTTCCCCGCCTCTGATTCCCCACCTCTGATTCCCCATATCTGATACCCCGCCTCTGATTCCCCAACTCTGAATCCCCGCCTCTGATTCCCAAGGTATGATTCCCCGCCTCTGATTCCCTGCGTCTGATTCCCTGCTTCTGATTCCCTGCCTCTGGTTCCCCATCTGTGATTAACCACCTCTGATTCTCCGCGTCTGATTCCCCGCCTCTGATTCCCCATCTCTGATTCCCCATCTCTGATTCCCAAATTCTGATTCCCCGCCTCTGATTCCCCAGCTCTGATTCCCCACATCTGATTCCCTGCCACTGATTCCCCACCTCTGATTCCCTGCCTCTGATTCCCCACCTCTGATTCCCCGCATCTGTTTCCCCATATCTGATTCCCCACCTCTGATTCCCCAACTCTGATTCCCCGCCTCTGATTCCCCAGCTCTGATTCCCCGCCTCTGATTCCCCGTGTCTGATTCCCTGCCTCTGGTTCCCCATCTGTGATTAACCACCTCTGATTCACCGCGTCTGATTCCCCGCCTCTGATTCCCCATCTCATATTCCCAAATTCTGATTCCCCGCCTCTGATTCCCCAGCACTGATTCCCCTCATCTGATTCCCTGCCTCTGATTCCCCACCTCTGATTCCCAATATCTGATTCCCCGCCTCTGTTACCCCGCCTCTGATTCCCCGCCTCTGTTTCCCCATATCTGATTCCCCACCTCTGATTCCCCAACTCTGATTCCCCGCCTCTGATTCCCCAGCTCTGATTCCCCGCCTCTGATTCGCTGTGTCTGATTCCCTGCCTCTGATTCCCCGCCTCTGATTCCCCATCTCTGATTCACCGCCTCTGATTCCCCACCTCTGATTCCCCATATCTGATTAGCCACCTCTGTTTCCCCATATCTGATTCCCCACATCTGATTCCCTGCCTCTGATACCCCGCCTCTGATTCCCCGCCTCTGATTCCCTGCCACTAATTCCCCGCCTCTGATTCCCCATATCTGTTTTCCTGCCTCTGATGCCCCATATCTGATTCCCTGCCTCTGATTCCCCAACTCTGATTCCCCGCCTCTGATTCCTCAGCTCTGATTCCCCACCTCTGATTCCCCGTGTCTAATTCCCTGCCTCTGATTCCCCGCCTCTGATTCCCCATCTTGGATTCATCACCACTGATTCCTTGCGTCTGATTCCCTCCCTGTGATTCCCCGCCTCTGATTCACCATCTCTGATTCACTGCCTCTGATTCCCCTTCTTTGATTCCCCATGTCTGATTCCCTGCCTCTGATTCCCCACCTCTGATTCCCAATATCTGATTCCCTGCCTCTGTTTCCCCACCTCTGATTCCCCGCCTCTGTTTCCCCATATCTGATTCCCCACCTCTGATTCCCCAACTCTGATTCCCCGCCTCTGATTCCCCAGCTCTGATACCCCACCTCTGATTCCCCATGTCAGATTTCCTGCCTCTGATTCCCCGCCTCTGATTCCCCATCTCTGATTCACCGCCTCTGATTCCCCACCTCTGATTCCCCATATCTGATAAGCCATCTCTGTTTCCCCGCCTCTGATTTCCCGCCTCTGATTCCCCATATCTGATTCCCCGCCTCTGATTCCCCATCTCTGATTCCCGGACTCAGATTCCCCACCTCTGATTCCCAGCCTCTGATTCCCGGAATATGATTCCCCGCTTCTGATTCCCCGCCTCTGATTCCCTGCCTCTGATTCCCCATCTCTGATTCCCCACATCTGATTCCCTGCCTCTGATTCCCCGCCTCTGATTCCACATATCTGATTCCCTGCCTCTGATTACCCATCTCGGATTCCCGCCCTCCGATTCCCCACCTCTGGTTCCCCATATCTGATACCCCTACTCTGTTTCCCCGCCTCTGAATCCCCGCCTCTGATTCCCCACCTCTGATTCCCCATATCTGATAAGCCATCTCTGTTTGCCCGCCTCTGATTCCCCGCCTCTGATTCCCCATATCTGATTCCCCGCCTCTGATTCCCCATCTCTGATTCCAGGACTCAGATTCCCCACCTCTGATTCCAAGCCTCTGATTCCCGGAATATGATTCCCGGCTTCTGATTCCCCGCCTCTGATTCCCTGCCTCTGATTCCCCATCTCTGATTCCACACATCTGATTCCCTGCCTCTGATTCCCCGCCTCTGATTCCCCATATCTGATTCCCTGCCTCTGATTACCCATCTCGGATTCCCGCCCTCTGATTCCCCACCTCTGGTTCCCCATATCTGATACCCCACCTCTGTTTCCCCGCCTCTGATTCCCCGCCTCTGATTCCCCATATCTGATTCCCCGTCTCTGATTCCCCAACTCTGATTCCCCGCCTCTGGTTCCTCAGCTCTGTTTCCCCGCCTCTGATTCCCCGCCTCTGATTCCCCATTTCTGATTCCCCGCCTCTGATTCCCCACCTCTGATTCCCCATATCTGATAAGCAATCTCTGTTTCCCCGCCTCTGATTCCCCGCCTCTGATTCCCCATATCTGATTCCCCGCCTCTGATTCCCCATCTCTGATTCCCGGACTCAGATTCCCCACCTCTGATTCCCGGCCTCTGATTCCCGGCCTATGATTCCCCGCTTCTGATTCCCCGCCTCTGATTCCCTGCCTCTGATTCCCCATGTCTGATTCCCCACATCTGATTCCCTGCCTCTGATACCCCGCCTCTGATTCCCCGCCTCTGATTCCCCGCCACTAATTCCCCACCTCTGATTCCCCATATCTTATTCCCCGCCTCTGATTCCCAAACTCAGAATCCCTGCCTCTGATTCCCCAGCTCTGATTCCCCAAATCTGATTCCCTGCCTCTTATTCCCCACCTCTGATTCCCAATATCTGATTCCCTGCCTCTGTTTCACCACCTCTGATTCCCCGCCTCTGTTTCCCCATATCTGATTCGCAACCTCTGATTCCCCAACTCTGATTCCCCGCCTCTGATTCACCATGTCTGATTCCCCAATTCTGATTCCCGCGGCTGATGCCCCACCTCTGATTCACCTCCTCTGATTCCCCATATCTGATTCCCCGCCTTTGATTCCCCATATCTTATTCCCCGCCTCTGATTCCCAAACTCAGATTCCCCGCCTCTGATTCCCCAGCTCTGATTCCACGCCTCTGATTCCCCACGTCTGATTCCCCGCCTCTGAATCCCCGCCTCTGATTCCCCATCTCTGAATCACCACCGCTAATTCCCGGCCTCTGATTCCCCACAACTGATTCCCGGCCTCTGATTCCCGGCCTCTGATTCCCCGCCTCTGATTCCCAATCTCTGATTCCCCGCCTCTGATTCCCCGACTCTGATTCCCCGCCTCTGTTCCCCAGCTCTGATTCCCCACCTCTGATTACCCGCGTCTGATTCCCTGAATCTAATTCCCGGCCTCTGATTCCCCATCTCTGATTCACCGCCTCTGATTCCCCACCTCTGATTCCCCATATCTGATTCCCCGCCTCAGTTTCCCCGCCTCTGATTCCCCACCTCTGATTCCCCATATCTGATACCCCGCCTCTGATTCCCCAACTCTGAATCCCCGCCTCTGATTCCCAAGGTATGATTCCCCGCCTCTGATTCCCTGCGTCTGATTCCCTGCTTCTGATTCCCTGCCTCTGGTTCCCCATCTGTGATTAACCACCTCTGATTCTCCGCGTCTGATTCCCCGCCTCTGATTCCCCATCTCTGATTCCCCATCTCTGATTCCCAAATTCTGATTCCCCGCCTCTGATTCCCCAGCTCTGATTCCCCACATCTGATTCCCTGCCACTGATTCCCCACCTCTGATTCCCTGCCTCTGATTCCCCACCTCTGATTCCCCGCATCTGTTTCCCCATATCTGATTCCCCACCTCTGATTCCCCAACTCTGATTCCCCGCCTCTGATTCCCCAGCTCTGATTCCCCGCCTCTGATTCCCCGTGTCTGATTCCCTGCCTCTGATTCCCCGCCTCTGATTCCCCATCTCTGATTCTCCACCACTGATTCCCTGCGTCTGATTCCCTGCCTGTGATTCCCCACCTCTGATTCACCATGTCTGATTCCCCAAATCTGATTCCCGCCTCTGATGCCCCACCTCTGATTCCCCTCCCCTGATTCCCCATATCTGATTCCCCGCCTCTGATTCCCCATATCTTATTCCCCGCCTCTGATTCCCAAACTCAGATTCCCCGCCTCTGATTCCCCAGCTCTGATTCCCTGCCTCTGATTCCCCGCGTCTGATTCCCCGCCTCTGAATCCCCGTGTCTGATTCCCCATCACTGATTCACCACCGCTAATTCCCGGCCTCTGATTCCCCACAACTGATTCCCGGCCTCTGATTCCCGGCGTCTGATTCCCCGCTTCTGATTCCCCATCTCTGATTCCCCGCCTCTGATTCCCTGACTCTGATTCCCCGCCTCTGAATCCCCAGCTCTGATTCCCCACCTCTGATTACCCGCGTCTGATTCCCTGAATCTAATTCCCGGCCTCTGATTCCCCATCTCTGATTCACCGCCTCTGATTCCCCACCCATGATTCCCCATATCTGATTCCCCGCCTCAGTTTCCCCGCCTCTGCTTCCCCGCCTCTGATTCCCCATATCTGATACCCCGCCTCTGATTCCCCAACTCTGAATCCCCGCCTCTGATTCCCCAGCTATGATTCCCCGCATCTGATTCCCCGCGTCTGATTCCCTGCTTCTGATTCCCTGCCTCTGGTTCCCCATCTGTGATTAACCACCTCTGATTCACCGCGTCTGATTCCCCGCCTCTGATTCCCCATCTCTGATTCCCCATCTCTGATTCCCAAATTCTGATTCCCCACCTCTGATTCCCCAGCACTGATTCCCCTCATCTGATTCCCTGCCTCTGATTCCCCACCACTGATTCCCAATATCTGATTCCCCGCCTCTGTTACCCCGCCTCTGATTCCCCGCCTCTGTTTCCCCATATCTGATTCCCCACCTCTGATTCCCCAACTCTGATTCCCCGCCTCTGATTCCCCAGCTCTGATTCCCCGCCTCTGATTCCCTGTGTCTGATTCCCTGCCTCTGATTCCCCGCCTCTGATTCCCCATCTCTGATTCACCGCCTCTGATTCCCCACCTCTGATTCCCCATATCTGATTAGCCACCTCTGTTTCCCCGCCTCTGATTCCCCGCCTCTGATTCCCCATATCTGATTCCCCGCCTCTGATTCCCCACCTCTGATTCCCCATATCTGATAAGCAATCTCTGTTTCCCCGCCTCTGATTCCCCGCCTCTGATTCCCCATATCTGATTCCCCGCAACTGATTCCCCATCTCTGATTCCCGGACTCAGATTCCCCACCTCTGATTCCCGGCCTCTGATTCCCGGCCTATGATTCCCCGCTTCTGATTCCCCGCCTGATTCCCCATCTCTGATGCACTGCGTCTGATTCCCCACCTCTAATTCCCCATATCTGATTAGCCACCTCTGTTTCTCCACCTCTGATTCCCCGCCTCTGATTCCCCATATCTGATTCCCCGCCTCTGATTCCCCACCTCTGTTTCCCGGCCTCTGATTCCCGGCCTATGATTCCCCGCTTCTGATTCCCCGCCTCTGTACCCTGCCTCTGATTCCCCATGTCTGATTCCCCACATCTGATTCCCTGCCTCTGATACCCCGCCTCTGATTCCCCGCCTCTGATTCCCTGCCACTAATTCCCCGCCTCTGATTCCCCATATCTGTTTTCCTGCCTCTGATGCCCCATATCTGATTCCCTGCCTCTGATTCCCCAACTCTGATTCCCCGCCTCTGATTCCTCAGCTCTGATTCCCCACCTCTGATTCCCCGTGTCTAATTCCCTGCCTCTGATTCCCCGCCTCTGATTCCCCATCTTGGATTCATCACCACTGATTCCTTGCGTCTGATTCCCTCCCTGTGATTCCCCGCCTCTGATTCACCATCTCTGATTCACTGCCTCTGATTCCCCTTCTCTGATTCCCCATGTCTGATTTCCCAATTCTGATTCCCGCCTCTGATGCCCCACCTCTGATTCCACTCCTCTGATTGCCCATATCTGATTCCCCGCCTCTGATTCCCCATATCTTATTCCCCGCCTCTGATTCCCAAACTCAGATTCCCCGTCTCTGATTCCCCAGCTCTGATTCCCCACATCTGATTCCCTGCCTCTGATTCCCCACCTCTGATTCCCAATATCTGATTCCCTGCCTCTGTTTCCCCACCTCTGATTCCCCGCCTCTGTTTCCCCATATCTGATTCCCCACCTCTGATTCCCCAACTCTGATTCCCCGCCTCTGATTCCCCAGCTCTGATACCCCGCCTCTGATTCCCCATGTCAGATTTCCTGCCTCTGATTCCCCGCCTCTGATTCCCCATCTCTGATTCACCGCCTCTGATTCCCCACCTCTGATTCCCCATATCTGATAAGCCATCTCTGTTTCCCCGCCTCTGATTCCTCGCCTCTGATTCCCCATATCTGATTCCCCGCCTCTGATTCCCCATCTCTGATTCCCGGACTCAGATTCCCCACCTCTGATTCCCAGCCTCTGATTCCCGGAATATGATTCCCCACTTCTGATTCCCCGCCTCTTATTCCCTGCGTCTGATTCCCCATCTCTGATTCCCCACATCTGATTCCCTGTCTCTGATTCCCCGCCTCTGATTCCACATATCTGATTCCCTGCCTCTGATTACCCATCTCGGATTCCCGCCCTCCGATTCCCCACCTCTGGCTCCCCATATCTGATACCCCTACTCTGTTTCCCCGCCTCTGAATCCCCGCCTCTGATTCCCCACCTCTGATTCCCCATATCTGATAAGCCATCTCTTTTTCCCCGCCTCTGATTCCCCGTCTCTGATTCCCCATATCTGATTCCCCGCCTCTGATTCCCCATCTCTGATTCCAGGACTCAGATTCCCCACCTCTGATTCCAAGCCTCTGATTCCCGGAATATTATTCCCGGCTTCTGATTCCCCGCCTCTGATTCCCTGCCTCTGATTCCCCATCTCTGATTCCCCACATCTGATTCCCTGCCTCTGATTCCCCGCCTCTGATTCCCCATATCTGATTCCCTGCCTCTGATTACCCATCTCGGATTCCCGCCCTCTGATTCCCCACCTCTGGTTCCCCATATCTGATACCCCTCCTCTGTTTCCCCGCCTCTGATTCCCCGCCTCTGATTCCCCATATCTGATTTCCCATCTCTGATTCCCCAACTCTGATTCCCCGCCTCTGGTTCCTCAGCTCTGTTTCCCCGCCTCTGATTCCCCGCCTCTGATTCCCCATTTCTGATTCCCCGCCTCTGATTCCCCACCTCTGATTCCCCATATCTGATAAGCAATCTCTGTTTCCCCGCCTCTGATTCCCCGCCTCTGATTCCCCATATCTGATTCCCCGCCTCTGATTCCCCATCTCTGATTCCCGGACTCAGATTCCCCACCTCTGATTCCCGGCCTCTGATTCCCGGCCTATGATTCCCCGCTTCTGATTCCCCGCCTCTGATTCCCTGCCTCTGATTCCCCATCTCTGATTCACTGCCTCTGATTCCCCACCTCTGATTCCCCATATCTGATTAGCCACCTCTGTTTCTCCGCCTCTGATTCCCCGCCTCTGATTCCCCATATCTGATTCCCCGCCTCTGATTCCCCATCTCTGATTCCCGGAATCTGAATCCCCACCTCTGATTCCCGGCCTCTGATTCACGGCCTATGATTCCCCGCTTCTGATTCCCCGCCTCTGATTCCCTGCCTCTGATTCCCCATGTCTGATTCCCCACATCTGATTCCCTGCCTCTTATACCCCGCCTCTGATTCCCCGCCTCTGATTCCCTGCCACTAATTCCCCGCCTCTGGTTCCCCATATCTGATTTCCTGCCTCTGATCCCCCATATCTGATTCCCTGCCTCTGATTCCCCAACTCTGATTCCCCGCCTCTGATTCCTCAGCTCTGATTCCCCACCTCTGATTCCCCGTGTCTAATTCCCTGCCTCAGATTCCCCGCCTCTGATTCCCCATCTTGGATTCACCACCACTGATTCCTTGCGTCTGATTCCCTGAATCTAATTCCCGGCCTCTGATTCCCCATCTCTGATTCACTGCCTCTGATTCCCCACCTCTGATTCCCCATATCTGATTCCCCGCCTCAGTTTCCCCGCCACTGATTCCCCACCTCTGATTCCCCATATCTGATACCCCGCCTCTGATTCCCCAACTCTGAATCCCCGCCTCTGATTCCCAAGGTATGATTCCCCGCCTCTGATTCCCTGCGTCTGATTCCCTGCATCTGATTCCCTGCCTCTGGTTCCCCATCTGTGATTAACCACCTCTGATTCTCCGCGTCTGATTCCCCGCCTCTGATTCCCCATCTCTGATTCCCCATCTCTGATTCCCAAATTCTGATTCCCCGCCTCTGATTCCCCAGCTCTGATTCCCCACATCTGATTCCCTGCCACTGATTCCCCACCTCTGATTCCCTGCCTCTGATTCCCCACCTCTGATTCCCAATATCTGATTCCCTGCCTCTGTTTCCCCACCTCTGATTCCCCGCATCTGTTTCCCCATATCTGATTCCCCACCTCTGATTCCCCAACTCTGATTCCCCGCCTCTGATTCCCCAGCTCTGATTCCCCGCCTCTGATTCCCCGTGTCTGATTCCCTGCCTCTGATTCCCCGCCTCTGATTCCCCATCTCTGATTCTCCACCACAGATTCCCTGCGTCTGATTCCCTGCCTGTGATTCCCCACCTCTGATTCACCATGTCTGATTCCCCAAATCTGATTCCCGCCTCTGATGCCCCACCTCTGATTCCCCTCCCCTGATTCCGCATATCTGATTCCCCGCCTCTGATTCCCCATATCTTATTCCCCGCCTCTGATTCCCAAACTCAGATTCCCCGCCTCTGATTCCCCAGCTCTGATTCCCTGCCTCTGATTCCCCGCGTCTGATTCCCCGCCTCTGAATCCCCGCGTCTGATTCCCCATCTCTGATTCACCACCACTAATTCCCGGCCTCTGATTCCCCACAACTGATTCCCGGCCTCTGATTCCCGGCCTCTGATTCCCCGCCTCTGATTCCCCATCTCTGATTCCCCGCCTCTGATTCCCCGACTCTGATTCCCCGCCTCTGAATCACCAGCTCTGATTCCCCACCTCTGATTACCCGCGTCTGATTCCCTGAATCTAATTCCCGGCCTCTGATTCCCCATCTCTGATTCACCGCCTCTGATTCCCCACCCATGATTCCCCATATCTGATTCCCCGCCTCAGTTTCCCCGCCTCTGATTCCCCGCCTCTGATTCCCCATATCTGATACCCCGCCTCTGATTCCCCAACTCTGAATCCCCGCCTCTGATTCCCCAGCTATGATTCCCCGCATCTGATTCCCCGCGTCTGATTCCCTGCTTCTGATTCCCTGCCTCTGGTTCCCCATCTGTGATTAACCACCTCTGATTCACCGCGTCTGATTCCCCGCCTCTGATTCCCCATCTCATATTCCCAAATTCTGATTCCCCGCCTCTGATTCCCAATATCTGATTCCCCGCCTCTGTTACCCCGCCTCTGATTCCCCGCCTCTGTTTCCCCATATCTGATTCCCCACCTCTGATTCCCCAACTCTGATTCCCCGCCTCTGATTCCCCAGCTCTGATTCCCCGCCTCTGATTCGCTGTGTCTGATTCCCTGCCTCTGATTCCCCGCCTCTGATTCCCCATCTCTGATTCACCGCCTCTGATTCCCCACCTCTGATTCCCCATATCTGATTAGCCACCTCTGTTTCCCCATATCTGATTCCCCGCAACTGATTCCCCATCTCTGATTCCCGGACTCAGATTCCCCACCTCTGATTCCCGGCCTCTGATTCCCGGCCTATGATTCCCCGCTTCTGATTCCCCGCCTGATTCCCCATCTCTGATGCACTGCGTCTGATTCCCCACCTCTAATTCCCCATATCTGATTAGCCACCTCTGTTTCTCCACCTCTGATTCCCCGCCTCTGATTCCCCATATCTAATTCCCCGCCTCTGATTCCCCATCTCTGATTCCCGGACTCTGAATCCCCACCTCTGTTTCCCGGCCTCTGATTCCCGGCCTATGATTTCCCGCTTCTGATTCCCCGCCTCTGATACCCTGCCTCTGTTTCCCCATGTCTGATTCCCCACATCTGATTCCCTGCCTCTGATACCCCGCCTCTGATTCCCCGCCTCTGATTCCCTGCCACTAATTCCCCGCCTCTGATTCCCCATATCTGTTTTCCTGCCTCTGATGCCCCATATCTGATTCCCTGCCTCTGATTCCCCAACTCTGATTCCCCGCCTCTGATTCCTCAGCTCTGATTCCCCACCTCTGATTCCCCGTGTCTAATTCCCTGCCTCTGATTCCCCGCCTCTGATTCCCCATCTTGGATTCATCACCACTGATTCCTTGCGTCTGATTCCCTCCCTGTGATTCCCCGCCTCTGATTCACCTTCTCTGATTCACTGCCTCTGATTCCCCTTCTTTGATTCCCCATGTCTGATTCCCTGCCTCTGATTCCCCACCTCTGATTCCCAATATCTGATTCCCTGCCTCTGTTTCCCCACCTCTGATTCCCCGCCTCTGTTTCCCCATATCTGATTCCCCACCTCTGATTCCCCAACTCTGATTCCCCGCCTCTGATTCCCCAGCTCTGATACCCCACCTCTGATTCCCCATGTCAGATTTCCTGCCTCTGATTCCCCGCCTCTGATTCCCCATCTCTGATTCACCGCCTCTGATTCCCCACCTCTGATTCCCCATATCTGATAAGCCATCTCTGTTTCCCCGCCTCTGATTCCCCGCCTCTGATTCCCCATATCTGATTCCCCGCCTCTGATTCCCCATCTCTGATTCCCGGACTCAGATTCCCCACCTCTGATTCCCAGCCTCTGATTCCCGGAATATGATTCCCCGCTTCTGATTCCCCGCCTCTGATTCCCTGCCTCTGATTCCCCATCTCTGATTCCCCACATCTGATTCCCTGCCTCTGATTCCCCGCCTCTGATTCCACATATCTGATTCCCTGCCTCTGATTACCCATCTCGGATTCCCGCCCTCCGATTCCCCACCTCTGGTTCCCCATATCTGATACCCCTACTCTGTTTCCCCGCCTCTGAATCCCCGCCTCTGATTCCCCACCTCTGATTCCCCATATCTGATAAGCCATCTCTGTTTGCCCGCCTCTGATTCCCCGCCTCTGATTCCCCATATCTGATTCCCCGCCTCTGATTCCCCATCTCTGATTCCAGGACTCAGATTCCCCACCTCTGATTCCAAGCCTCTGATTCCCGGAATATGATTCCCGGCTTCTGATTCCCCGCCTCTGATTCCCTGCCTCTGATTCCCCATCTCTGATTCCACACATCTGATTCCCTGCCTCTGATTCCCCGCCTCTGATTCCCCATATCTGATTCCCTGCCTCTGATTACCCATCTCGGATTCCCGCCCTCTGATTCCCCACCTCTGGTTCCCCATATCTGATACCCCTCCTCTGTTTCCCCGCCTCTGTTTCCCCGCCTCTGATTCCCCATATCTGATTCCCCGTCTCTGATTCCCCAACTCTGATTCCCCGCCTCTGGTTCCTCAGCTCTGTTTCCCCGCCTCTGATTCCCCGCCTCTGATTCCCCATTTCTGATTCCCCGCCTCTGATTCCCCACCTCTGATTCCCCATATCTGATAAGCAATCTCTGTTTCCCCGCCTCTGATTCCCCGCCTCTGATTCCCCATATCTGATTCCCCGCCTCTGATTCCCCATCTCTGATTCCCGGACTCAAATTCCCCACCTCTGATTCCCGGCCTCTGATTCCCGGCCTATGATTCCCCGCTTCTGATTCCCCGCCTCTGATTCCCTGCCTCTGATTCCCCATGTCTGATTCCCCACATCTGATTCCCTGCCTCTGATACCCCGCCTCTGATTCCCCGCCTCTGATTCCCCGCCACTAATTCCCCGCCTCTGATTCCCCATATCTTATTCCCCGCCTCTGATTCCCAAACTCAGAATCCCTGCCTCTGATTCCCCAGCTCTGATTCTCCAAATCTGATTCCCTGCCTCTGATTCCCCACCTCTGATTCCCAATATCTGATTCCCTGCCTCTGTTTCACCACCTCTGATTCCCCGCCTCTGTTTCCCCATATCTGATTCGCAACCTCTGATTCCCCAACTCTGATTCCCCGCCTCTGATTCACCATGTCTGATTCCCCAATTCTGATTCCCGCGGCTGATGCCCCACCTCTGATTCACCTCCTCTGATTCCCCATATCTGATTCCCCGCCTTTGATTCCCCATATCTTATTCCCCGCCTCTGATTCCCAAACTCAGATTCCCCGCCTCTGATTCCCCAGCTCTGATTCCACGCCTCTGATTCCCCACGTCTGATTCCCCGCCTCTGAATCCCCGCCTCTGATTCCCCATCTCTGAATCACCACCGCTAATTCCCGGCCTCTGATTCCCCACAACTGATTCCCGGCCTCTGATTCCCGGCCTCTGATTCCCCGCCTCTGATTCCCAATCTCTGATTCCCCGCCTCTGATTCCCCGACTCTGATTCCCCGCCTCTGAATCCCCAGCTCTGATTCCCCACCTCTGATTACCCGCGTCTGATTCCCTGAATCTAATTCCCGGCCTCTGATTCCCCATCTCTGATTCACCGCCTCTGATTCCCCACCTCTGATTCCCCATATCTGATTCCCCGCCTCAGTTTCCCCGCCTCTGATTCCCCACCTCTGATTCCCCATATCTGATACCCCGCCTCTGATTCCCCAACTCTGAATCCCCGCCTCTGATTCCCAAGGTATGATTCCCCGCCTCTGATTCCCTGCGTCTGATTCCCTGCTTCTGATTCCCTGCCTCTGGTTCCCCATCTGTGATTAACCACCTCTGATTCTCCGCGTCTGATTCCCCGCCTCTGATTCCCCATCTCTGATTCCCCATCTCTGATTCCCAAATTCTGATTCCCCGCCTCTGATTCCCCAGCTCTGATTCCCCACATCTGATTCCCTGCCACTGATTCCCCACCTCTGATTCCCTGCCTCTGATTCCCCACCTCTGATTCCCCGCATCTGTTTCCCCATATCTGATTCCCCACCTCTGATTCCCCAACTCTGATTCCCCGCCTCTGATTCCCCAGCTCTGATTCCCCGCCTCTGATTCCCCGTGTCTGATTCCCTGCCTCTGATTCCCCGCCTCTGATTCCCCATCTCTGATTCTCCACCACTGATTCCCTGCGTCTGATTCCCTGCCTGTGATTCCCCACCTCTGATTCACCATGTCTGATTCCCCAAATCTGATTCCCGCCTCTGATGCCCCACCTCTGATTCCCCTCCCCTGATTCCCCATATCTGATTCCCCGCCTCTGATTCCCCATATCTTATTCCCCGCCTCTGATTCCCAAACTCAGATTCCCCGCCTCTGATTCCCCAGCTCTGATTCCCTGCCTCTGATTCCCCGCGTCTGATTCCCCGCCTCTGAATCCCCGTGTCTGATTCCCCATCACTGATTCACCACCGCTAATTCCCGGCCTCTGATTCCCCACAACTGATTCCCGGCCTCTGATTCCCGGCCTCTGATTCCCCGCCTCTGATTCCCCATCTCTGATTCCCCGCCTCTGATTCCCTGACTCTGATTCCCCGCCTCTGAATCCCCAGCTCTGATTCCCCACCTCTGATTACCCGCGTCTGATTCCCTGAATCTAATTCCCGGCCTCTGATTCCCCATCTCTGATTCACCGCCTCTGATTCCCCACCCATGATTCCCCATATCTGATTCCCCGCCTCAGTTTCCCCGCCTCTGCTTCCCCGCCTCTGATTCCCCATATCTGATACCCCGCCTCTGATTCCCCAACTCTGAATCCCCGCCTCTGATTCCCCAGCTATGATTCCCCGCATCTGATTCCCCGCGTCTGATTCCCTGCTTCTGATTCCCTGCCTCTGGTTCCCCATCTGTGATTAACCACCTCTGATTCACCGCGTCTGATTCCCCGCCTCTGATTCCCCATCTCTGATTCCCCATCTCTGATTCCCAAATTCTGATTCCCTGCCTCTGATTCCCCAGCACTGATTCCCCTCATCTGATTCCCTGCCTCTGATTCCCCACCACTGATTCCCAATATCTGATTCCCCGCCTCTGTTACCCCGCCTCTGATTCCCCGCCTCTGTTTCCCCATATCTGATTCCCCACCTCTGATTCCCCAACTCTGATTCCCCGCCTCTGATTCCCCAGCTCTGATTCCCCGCCTCTGATTCCCTGTGTCTGATTCCCTGCCTCTGATTCCCCGCCTCTGATTCCCCATCTCTGATTCACCGCCTCTGATTCCCCACCTCTGATTCCCCATATCTGATTAGCCACCTCTGTTTCCCCGCCTCTGATTCCCCGCCTCTGATTCCCCATATCTGATTCCCCGCCTCTGATTCCCCACCTCTGATTCCCCATATCTGATAAGCAATCTCTGTTTCCCCGCCTCTGATTCCCCGCCTCTGATTCCCCATATCTGATTCCCCGCAACTGATTCCCCATCTCTGATTCCCGGACTCAGATTCCCCACCTCTGATTCCCGGCCTCTGATTCCCGGCCTATGATTCCCCGCTTCTGATTCCCCGCCTGATTCCCCATCTCTGATGCACTGCGTCTGATTCCCCACCTCTAATTCCCCATATCTGATTAGCCACCTCTGTTTCTCCACCTCAGATTCCCCGCCTCTGATTCCCCATATCTGATTCCCCGCCTCTGATTCCCCATCTCTGATTCCCGGACTCTGAATCCCCACCTCTGTTTCCCGGCCTCTGATTCCCGGCCTATGATTCCCCGCTTCTGATTCCCCGCCTCTGTACCCTGCCTCTGATTCCCCATGTCTGATTCCCCACATCTGATTCCCTGCCTCTGATACCCCGCCTCTGATTCCCCGCCTCTGATTCCCTGCCACTTATTCCCCGCCTCTGATTCCCCATATCTGTTTTCCTGCCTCTGATGCCCCATATCTGATTCCCTGCCTCTGATTCCCCAACTCTGATTCCCCGCCTCTGATTCCTCAGCTCTGATTCCCCACCTCTGATTCCCCGTGTCTAATTCCCTGCCTCTGATTCCCCGCCTCTGATTCCCCATCTTGGATTCATCACCACTGATTCCTTGCGTCTGATTCCCTCCCTGTGATTCCCCGCCTCTGATTCACCATCTCTGATTCACTGCCTCTGATTCCCCTTCTCTGATTCCCCATGTCTGATTCCCCAATTCTGATTCCCGCCTCTGATGCCCCACCTCTGATTCCCCTCCTCTGATTGCCCATATCTGATTCCCCGCCTCTGATTCCCCATATCTTATTCCCCGCCTCTGATTCCCAAACTCAGATTCCCCGTCTCTGATTCCCCAGCTCTGATTCCCCACATCTGATTCCCTGCCTCTGATTCCCCACCTCTGATTCCCAATATCTGATTCCCTGCCTCTGTTTCCCCACCTCTGATTCCCCGCCTCTGTTTCCCCATATCTGATTCCCCACCTCTGATTCCCCAACTCTGATTCCCCGCCTCTGATTCCCCAGCTCTGATACCCCGCCTCTGATTCCCCATGTCAGATTTCCTGCCTCTGATTCCCCGCCTCTGATTCCCCATCTCTGATTCACCGCCTCTGATTCCCCACCTCTGATTCCCCATATCTGATAAGCCATCTCTGTTTCCCCGCCTCTGATTCCTCGCCTCTGATTCCCCATATCTGATTCCCCGCCTCTGATTCCCCATCTCTGATTCCCGGACTCAGATTCCCCACCTCTGATTCCCAGCCTCTGATTCCCGGAATATGATTCCCCACTTCTGATTCCCCGCCTCTGATTCCCTGCCTCTGATTCCCCATCTCTGATTCCCCACATCTGATTCCCTGTCTCTGATTCCCCGCCTCTGATTCCACATATCTGATTCCCTGCCTCTGATTACCCATCTCGGATTCCCGCCCTCCGATTCCCCACCTCTGGCTCCCCATATCTGATACCCCTACTCTGTTTCCCCGCCTCTGAATCCCCGCCTCTGATTCCCCACCTCTGATTCCCCATATCTGATAAGCCATCTCTGTTTCCCCGCCTCTGATTCCCCGTCTCTGATTCCCCATATCTGATTCCCCGCCTCTGATTCCCCATCTCTGATTCCAGGACTCAGATTCCCCACCTCTGATTCCAAGCCTCTGATTCCCGGAATATTATTCCCGGCTTCTGATTCCCCGCCTCTGATTCCCTGCCTCTGATTCCCCATCTCTGATTCCCCACATCTGATTCCCTGCCTCTGATTCCCCGCCTCTGATTCCCCATATCTGATTCCCTGCCTCTGATTACCCATCTCGGATTCCCGCCCTCTGATTCCCCACCTCTGGTTCCCCATATCTGATACCCCTCCTCTGTTTCCCCGCCTCTGATTCCCCGCCTCTGATTCCCCATATCTGATTTCCCGTCTCTGATTCCCCAACTCTGTTTCCCCGCCTCTGGTTCCTCAGCTCTGTTTCCCCGCCTCTGATTCCCCGCCTCTGATTCCCCATTTCTGATTCCCCGCCTCTGATTCCCCACCTCTGATTCCCCATATCTGATAAGCAATCTCTGTTTCCCCACCTCTGATTCCCCGCCTCTGATTCCCCATATCTGATTCCCCGCCTCTGATTCCCCATCTCTGATTCCCGGACTCAGATTCCCCACCTCTGATTCCCGGCCTCTGATTCCCGGCCTATGATTCCCCGCTTCTGATTCCCCGCCTCTGATTCCCTGCCTCTGATTCCCCATCTCTGATTCACTGCCTCTGATTCCCCACCTCTGATTCCCCATATCTGATTAGCCACCTCTGTTTCTCCGCCTCTGATTCCCCGCCTCTGATTCCCCATATCTGATTCCCCGCCTCTGATTCCCCATCTCTGATTCCCGGAATCTGAATCCCCACCTCTGATTCCCGGCCTCTGATTCACGGCCTATGATTCCCCGCTTCTGATTCCCCGCCTCTGATTCCCTGCCACTAATTCCCCGCCTCTGGTTCCCCATATCTGATTTCCTGCCTCTGATGCCCCATATCTGATTCCCTGCCTCTGATTCCCCAACTCTGATTCCCCGCCTCTGATTCCTCAGCTCTGATTCCCCACCTCTGATTCCCCGTGTCTAATTCCCTGCCTCAGATTCCCCGCCTCTGATTCCCCATCTTGGATTCACCACCACTGATTCCTTGCGTCTGATTCCCTGCCTGTGATTCCCCGCCTCTGATGCCCCACCTCTGATTCCCCTCCTCTGATTGCCCATATCTGATTCCCCGCCTCTGATTCCCCATATCTTATTCCCCGCCTCTGATTCCCAAACTCAGATTCCCCGTCTCTGATTGCCCAGCTCTGATTCCCCACATCTGATTCCCTGCCTCTGATTCCCCACCTCTGATTCCCTATATCTGATTCCCTGCCTCTGTTTCCCCATATCTGATTCCCCACCTCTGATTCCCCAACTCTGATTCCCCGCCTCTGATACCCCGTGTCTGATTTCCCGCCTCTGATTCCCCGTGTCTGATTCCCTGCCTCTGATTCCCCGCCTCTGATTCCCCATCTCTGATTCACCGCCTCTGATTCCCCACCTCTGATTCCCCATATCTGATAAGCCATCTCTGTTTCCCCGCCTCTGATTCCCCGCCTCTGATTCCCCGTCTCTGATTCCCCATATCTGATTCCCCGCCTCTGATTCCCCATCTCTGATTCCCGGACTCAGATTCCCAACCTCTGATTCCAAGCCTCTGACTCCCGGAATATGATTCCCCGCTTCTGATTCCCCGCCTCTGATTCCCTGCCTCTGATTCCCCATCTCTGATTCCCCACATCTGATTCCCTGCCTCTGATTCCCCGCCTCTGATTCCCCATATCTGATTCCCTGCCTCTGATTACCCATCTCGGATTCCCGCCCTCCGATTCCCCACCTCAGGTTCGCCATATCTGATACCCCTCCTCTGTTTCCCCGCCTCTGATTCCCCGCCTCTGATTCCCCATATCTGATTCCCCGTCTCTGATTCCCCAACTCTGATTCCCCGCCTCTGATTCCTCAGCTCTGATTCCCCGCTTCTGATTCCCCGCGTCTGATTCCCTGCCTCTGATTCCCCGCCTCTGATTCCCCATCTCTGATTCACCACCACTGATTCCCTGCATCTGATTCCCTGCCTGTGATTCCCCGCCTCTGATTCACCATCTCTGATTCACTGCCTCTGATTCCCCTTCTCTGATTCCCCATGTCTGATTCCCCAATTCTGATTTCTGCCTCTGATGCCCCACCTCTGAATCCCCTCCTCTGATTCCCCATATCTGATTCCCCGCCTCTGATTCCCCATATCTTATTCCCCGCCTCTGATTCCCAAACTCAGATTCCCCGCCTCTGATTCCCCAGCTCTGATACCCCGCCTCAGATTCCCCGCGTCTGATTCCCTGCCTCTGATTACCCATCTCGGATTCCCGCCCTCCGATTCCCCACCTCAGGTTCCCCATATCTGATACCCCTCCTCTGTTTCCCCGCCTCTGATTCCCCGCCTCTGATTCCCCATATCTGATTCCCCCTCTCTGATTCCCCAACTCTGATTCCCCGCCTCTGATTCCTCAGCTCTGATTCCCCGCCTCTGATTCCCCGCCTCTGATTCCCAAACTCAGAATCCCTGCCTCTGATTCCCCAGCTCAGATTCCCCAAATCTGATTCCCTGCCTCTGATTCCCCACCTCTGATTCCCAATATCTGATTCCCTGCCTCTGTTTCACCACCTCTGATTCCCCGCCTCTGTTTCCCCATATCTGATTCGCAACCTCTGATTCCCCAACTCTGATTCCCCGCCTCTGATTCACCATGTCTGATTCCCCAATTCTGATTCCCGCGGCTGATGCCCCACCTCTGATTCCCCTCCTCTGATTCCCCATATCTGATTCCCCCACTTTGATTCCCCATATCTTATTCCCCGCCTCTGATTCCCAAACTCAGATTCCCCGCCTCTGATTCCCCAGCTCTGATTCCCCGCCTCTGATTCCCCATGTCTGATTCCCCGCCTCTGAATCCCCGCCTCTGATTCCCCATCTCTGATTCACCACCGCTAATTCCCGGCCTCTGATTCCCCACAACTGATTCCCGGCCTCTGATTCCCGGCCTCTGATTCCCCGCCTCTGATTCCCCATCTCTGATTCCCCGCCTCTGATTCCCCGACTCTGATTCCCCGCCTCTGAATCCCCAGCTCTGATTCCCCACCTCTGATTACCCGCGTCTGATTCCCTGAATCTAATTCCCGGCCTCTGATTCCCCATCTCTGATTCACCGCCTCTGATTCCCCACCTCTGATTCCCCATATCTGATACCCCGCCTCAGTTTCCCCGCCTCTGATTCCCCACCTCTGATTCCCCATATCTGATACCCCGCCTCTGATTCCCCAACTCTGAATCCCCGCCTCTGATTCCCAAGGTATGATTCCCCGCCTCTGATTCCCTGCGTCTGATTCCCTGCTTCTGATTCCCTGCCTCTGGTTCCCCATCTGTGATTAACCACCTCTGATTCTCCGCGTCTGATTCCCCGCCTCTGATTCCCCATCTCTGATTCCCCATCTCTGATTCCCAAATTCTGATTCCCCGCCTCTGATTCCCCAGCTCTGATTCCCCACATCTGATTCCCTGCCACTGATTCCCCACCTCTGATTCCCTGCCTCTGATTCCCCACCTCTGATTCCCCGCATCTGTTTCCCCATATCTGATTCCCCACCTCTGATTCCCCAACTCTGATTCCCCGCCTCTGATTCCCCAGCTCTGATTCCCCGCCTCTGATTCCCCGTGTCTGATTCCTTGCCTCTGATTCCCCGCCTCTGATTCCCCATCTCTGATTCTCCACCACTGATTCCCTGCGTCTGATTCCCTGCCTGTGATTCCCCACCTCTGATTCACCATGTCTGATTCCCCAAATCTGATTCCCGCCTCTGATGCCCCACCTCTGATTCCCCTCCCCTGATTCCCCATATCTGATTCCCCGCCTCTGATTCCCCATATCTTATTCCCCGCCTCTGATTCCCAAACTCAGATTCCCCGCCTCTGATTCCCCAGCTCTGATTCCCTGCCTCTGATTCCCCGCGTCTGATTCCCCGCCTCTGAATCCCCGCGTCTGATTCCCCATCACTGATTCACCACCGCTAATTCCCGGCCTCTGATTCCCCACAACTGATTCCCGGCCTCTGATTCCCGGCCTCTGATTCCCCGCCTCTGATTCCCCATCTCTGATTCCCCGCCTCTGATTCCCTGACTCTGATTCCCCGCCTCTGAATCCCCAGCTCTGATTCCCCACCTCTGATTACCCGCGTCTGATTCCCTGAATCTAATTCCCGGCCTCTGATTCCCCATCTCTGATTCACCGCCTCTGATTCCCCACCCATGATTCCCCATATCTGATTCCCCGCCTCAGTTTCCCCGCCTCTGATTCCCCGCCTCTGATTCCCCATATCTGATACCCCGCCTCTGATTCCCCAACTCTGAATCCCCGCCTCTGATTCCCCAGCTATGATTCCCCGCATCTGATTCCCCGCGTCTGATTCCCTGCTTCTGATTCCCTGCCTCTGGTTCCCCATCTGTGATTAACCACCTCTGATTCACCGCGTCTGATTCCCCGCCTCTGATTCCCCATCTCTGATTCCCCATCTCTGATTCCCAAATTCTGATTCCCCGCCTCTGATTCCCCAGCACTGATTCCCCTCATCTGATTCCCTGCCTCTGATTCCCCACCTCTGATTCCCAATATCTGATTCCCCGCCTCTGTTACCCCGCCTCTGATTCCCCGCCTCTGTTTCCCCATATCTGATTCCCCACCTCTGATTCCCCAACTCTGATTCCCCGCCTCTGATTCCCCAGCTCTGATTCCCCGCCTCTGATTCCCTGTGTCTGATTCCCTGCCTCTGATTCCCCGCCTCTGATTCCCCATCTCTGATTCACCGCCTCTGATTCCCCACCTCTGATTCCCCATATCTGATTAGCCACCTCTGTTTCCCCGCCTCTGATTCCCCGCCTCTGATTCCCCATATCTGATTCCCGGCCTCTGATTCCCCACCTCTGATTCCCCATATCTGATAAGCAATCTCTGTTTCCCCGCCTCTGATTCCCCGCCTCTGATTCCCCATATCTGATTCCCCGCAACTGATTCCCCATCTCTGATTCCCGGACTCAGATTCCCCACCTCTGATTCCCGACCTCTGATTCCCGGCCTATGATTCCCCGCTTCTGATTCCCCGCCTGATTCCCCATCTCTGATGCACTGCGTCTGATTCCCCACCTCTAATTCCCCATATCTGATTAGCCACCTCTGTTTCTCCACCTCTGATTCCCCGCCTCTGATTCCCCATATCTGATTCCCCGCCTCTGATTCCCCATCTCTGATTCCCGGACTCTGAATCCCCACCTCTGTTTCCCGGCCTCTGATTCCCGGCCTATGATTCCCCGCTTCTGATTCCCCGCCTCTGATACCCTGCCTCTGATTCCCCATGTCTGATTCCCCACATCTGATTCCCTGCCTCTGATACCCCGCCTCTGATTCCCCGCCTCTGATTCCCTGCCACTAATTCCCCGCCTCTGATTCCCCATATCTGTTTTCCTGCCTCTGATGCCCCATATCTGATTCCCTGCCTCTGATTCCCCAACTCTGATTCCCCGCCTCTGATTCCTCAGCTCTGATTCCCCACCTCTGATTCCCCGTGTCTAATTCCCTGCCTCTGATTCCCCGCCTCTGATTCCCCATCTTGGATTCATCACCACTGATTCCTTGCGTCTGATTCCCTCCCTGTGATTCCCCGCCTCTGATTCACCATCTCTGATTCACTGCCTCTGATTCCCCTTCTCTGATTCCCCATGTCTGATTCCCCAATTCTGATTCCCGCCTCTGATGCCCCACCTCTGATTCCCCTCCTCTGATTGCCCATATCTGATTCCCCGCCTCTGATTCCCCATATCTTATTCCCCGCCTCTGATTCCCAAACTCAGATTCCCCGTCTCTGATTCCCCAGCTCTGATTCCCCACATCTGATTCCCTGCCTCTGATTCCCCACCTCTGATTCCCAATATCTGATTCCCTGCCTCTGTTTCCCCACCTCTGATTCCCCGCCTCTGTTTCCCCATATCTGATTCCCCACCTCTGATTCCCCAACTCTGATTCCCCGCCTCTGATTCCCCAGCTCTGATACCCCGCCTCTGATTCCCCATGTCAGATTTCCTGCCTCTGATTCCCCGCCTCTGATTCCCCATCTCTGATTCACCGCCTCTGATTCCCCACCTCTGATTCCCCATATCTGATAAGCCATCTCTGTTTCCCCGCCTCTGATTCCCCGCCTCTGATTCCCCATATCTGATTCCCCGCCTCTGATTCCCCATCTCTGATTCCCGGACTCAGATTCCCCACCTCTGATTCCCAGCCTCTGATTCCCGGAATATGATTCCCCACTTCTGATTCCCCGCCTCTGATTCCCTGCCTCTGATTCCCCATCTCTGATTCCCCACATCTGATTCCCTGTCTCTGATTCCCCGCCTCTGATTCCACATATCTGATTCCCTGCCTCTGATTACCCATCTCGGATTCCCGCCCTCCGATTCCCCACCTCTGGTTCCCCATATCTGATACCCCTACTCTGTTTCCCCGCCTCTGAATCCCCGCCTCTGATTCCCCACCTCTGATTCCCCATATCTGATAAGCCATCTCTGTTTCCCCGCCTCTGATTCCCCGTCTCTGATTCCCCATATCTGATTCCCCACCTCTGATTCCCCATCTCTGATTCCAGGACTCAGATTCCCCACCTCTGATTCCAAGCCTCTGATTCCCGGAATATTATTCCCGGCTTCTGATTCCCCGCCTCTGATTCCCTGCCTCTGATTCCCCATCTCTGATTCCCCACATCTGATTCCCTGCCTCTGATTCCCCGCCTCTGATTCCCCATATCTGATTCCCTGCCTCTGATTACCCATCTCGGATTCCCGCCCTCTGATTCTCCACCTCTGGTTCCCCATATCTGATACCCCTCCTCTGTTTCCCCGCCTCTGATTCCCCGCCTCTGATTCCCCATATCTGATTTCCCGTCTCTGATTCCCCAACTCTGATTCCCCGCCTCTGGTTCCTCAGCTCTGTTTCCCCGCCTCTGATTCCCCGCCTCTGATTCCCCATTTCTGATTCCCCGCCTCTGATTCCCCACCTCTGATTCCCCATATCTGATAAGCAATCTCTGTTTCCCCGCCTCTGATTCCCCGCCTCTGATTCCCCATATCTGATTCCCCGCCTCTGATTCCCCATCTCTGATTCCCGGACTCAGATTCCCCACCTCTGATACCCGGCCTCTGATTCCCGGCCTATGATTCCCCGCTTCTGATTCCCCGCCTCTGATTCCCTGCCTCTGATTCCCCATCTCTGATTCACTGCCTCTGATTCCCCACCTCTGATTCCCCATATCTGATTAGCCACCTCTGTTTCTCCGCCTCTGATTCCCCGCCTCTGATTCCCCATATCTGATTCCCCGCCTCTGATTCCCCATCTCTGATTCCCGGAATCTGAATCCCCACCTCTGATTCCCGGCCTCTGATTCACGGCCTATGATTCCCCGCTTCTGATTCCCCGCCTCTGATTCCCTGCCTCTGATTCCCCATGTCTGATTCCCCACATCTGATTCCCTGCCTCTGATACCCCGCCTCTGATTCCCCGCCTCTGATTCCCTGCCACTAATTCCCCGCCTCTGATTCCCCATATCTGATTTCCTGCCTCTGATGCCCCATATCTGATTCCCTGCCTCTGATTCCCCAACTCTGATTCCCCGCCTCTGATTCCTCAGCTCTGATTCCCCACCTCTGATTCCCCGTGTCTAATTCCCTGCCTCAGATTCCCCGCCTCTGATTCCCCATCTTGGATTCACCACCACTGATTCCTTGCGTCTGATTCCCTGCCTGTGATTCCCCGCCTCTGATTCACCATCTCTGATTCACTGCCTCTGATTCCCCTTCTCTGATTCCCCATGTCTGATTTCACCAATTCTGATTCCCGCCTCTGATGCCCCACCTCTGATTCCCCTCCTCTGATTGCCCATATCTGATTCCCCGCCTCTGATTCCCCATATCTTATTCCCCGCCTCTGATTCCCAAACTCAGATTCCCCGTCTCTGATTGCCCAGCTCTGATTCCCCACATCTGATTACCTGCCTCTGATTCCCCACCTCTGATTCCCTATATCTGATTCCCTGCCTCTGTTTCCCCACCTCTGATTCCCCGCCTCTGTTTCCCCATATCTGATTCCCCACCTCTGATTCCCCAACTCTGATTCCCCGCCTCTGATACCCCGTGTCTGATTTCCCGCCTCTGATTCCCCGTGTCTGATTCCCTGCCTCTTATTCCCCGCCTCTGATTCCCCATCTCTGATTCACCGCCTCTGATTCCCCACCTCTGATTCCTCATATCTGATAAGCCATCTCTGTTTCCCCGCCTCTGATTCCCCGCCTCTGATTCCCCGTCTCTGATTCCCCATATCTGATTCCCCGCCTCTGATTCCCCATCTCTGATTCCCGGACTCAGATTCCCAACCTCTGATTCCAATCCTCTTATTCCCGGAATATGATTCCCCGCTTCTGATTCCCCGCCTCTGATTCCCTGCCTCTGATTCCCCATCTCTGATTCCCCACATCTGATTCCCTGCCTCTGATTCCCCGCCTCTGATTCCCCATATCTGATTCCCTGCCTCTGATTACCCATCTCGGATTCCCGACCTCCGATTCCCCACCTCAGGTTCCCCATATCTGATACCCCTCCTCTGTTTCCCCGCCTCTGATTCCCCGCCTCTGATTCCCCATATCTGATTCCCCATCTCTGATTCCCCAACTCTGAATCCCCGCCTCTGATTCCTCAGCTCTGATTCCCCGCTTCTGATTCCCCGCGTCTGATTCCCTGCCTCTGATTCCCCGCCTCTGATTCCCCATCTCTGATTCACCACCACTGATTCCCTGCATCTGATTCCCTGCCTGTGATTCCCCGCCTCTGATTCACCATCTCTGATTCACTGCCTCTGATTCCCCTTCTCTGATTCCCTTTGTCTGATTCCCCAATTCTGATTCCCGCCTCTGATGCCCCACCTCTGAATCCCCTCCTCTGATTCCCCATATCTGATTCCCCGCCTCTGATTCCCCATATCTTATTCCCCGCCTCTGATTCCCAAACTCAGATTCCCCGCCTCTGATTCCCCAGCTCTGATACCCCGCCTCAGATTCCCCGCGTCTGATTCCCTGCCTCTGATTACCCATCTCGGATTCCCGCCCTCCGATTCCCCACCTCAGGTTCCCCATATCTGATACCCCTCCTCTGTTTCCCCGCCTCTGATTCCCCGCCTCTGATTCCCCATATCTGATTCCCCGTCTCTGATTCCCCAACTCTGATTCCCCGCCTCTGATTCCTCAGCTCTGATTCCCCGCCTCTGATTCCCCGCCTCTGATTCCCAAACTCAGAATCCCTGCCTCTGATTCCCCAGCTCTGATTCCCCAAATCTGATTCCCTGCCTCTGATTCCCCACCTCTGATTCCCAATATCTGATTCCCTGCCTCTGTTTCACCACCTCTGATTCCCCGCCTCTGTTTCCCCATATCTGATTCGCAACCTCTGATTCCCCAACTCTGATTCCCCGCCTCTGATTCACCATGTCTGATTCCCCAATTCTGATTCCCGCGGCTGATTCCCCACCTCTGATTCCCCTCCTCTGATTCCCCATATCTGATTCCCCCACTTTGATTCCCCATATCTTATTCCCCGCCTCTGATTCCCAAACTCAGATTCCCCGCCTCTGATTCCCCAGCTCTGATTCCCCGCCTCTGATTCCCCACGTCTGATTCCCCGCCTCTGAATCCCCGCCTCTGATTCCCCATCTCTGATTCACCACCGCTAATTCCCGGCCTCTGATTCCCCACAACTGATTCCCGGCCTCTGATTCCCGGCCTCTGATTCCCCGCCTCTGATTCCCCATCTCTGATTCCCCGCCTCTGATTCCCCGACTCTGATTCCCCGCCTCTGAATCCCCAGCTCTGATTCCCCACCTCTGATTACCCGCGTCTGATTCCCTGAATCTAATTCCCGGCCTCTGATTCCCCATCTCTGATTCACCGCCTCTGATTCCCCACCTCTGATTCCCCATATCTGATTCCCCGCCTCAGTTTCCCCGCCTCTGATTCCCCACCTCTGATTCCCCATATCTGATACCCCGCCTCTGATTCCCCAACTCTGAATCCCCGCCTCTGATTCCCAAGGTATGATTCCCCGCCTCTGATTCCCTGCGTCTGATTCCCTGCTTCTGATTCCCTGCCTCTGGTTCCCCATCTGTGATTAACCACCTCTGATTCTCCGCGTCTGATTCCCCGCCTCTGATTCCCCATCTCTGATTCCCCATCTCTGATTCCCAAATTCTGATTCCCCGCCTCTGATTCCCCAGCTCTGATTCCCCACATCTGATTCCCTGCCACTGATTCCCCACCTCTGATTCCCTGCCTCAGATTCCCCACCTCTGATTCCCCGCATCTGTTTCCCCATATCTGACTCCCCACCTCTGATTCCCCAACTCTGATTCCCCGCCTCTGATTCCCCAGCTCTGATTCCCCGCCTCTGATTCCCTGCCTCTGATTCCCCACCTCTGATTCCCAATATCTGATTCCCTGCCTCTCTTTCCCCACCTCTGATTCCCCGCCTCTGTTTCCCCATATCTGATTCCCCACCTCTGATTCCCCAACTCTGATTCCCCGCCTCTGATTCCCCAGCTCTGATACCCCGCCTCTGATTCCCCATGTCAGATTTCCTGCCTCTGATTCCCCGCCTCTGATTCCCCATCTCTGATTCACCGCCTCTGATTCCCCACCTCTGATTCCCCATATCTGATAAGCCATCTCTGTTTCCCCGCCTCTGATTCCCCGCCTCTGATTCCCCATATCTGATTCCCCGCCTCTGATTCCCCATCTCTGATTCCCGGACTCAGATTCCCCACCTCTGATTCCCAGCCTCTGATTCCCGGAATATGATTCCCCACTTCTGATTCCCCGCCTCTGATTCCCTGCCTCTGATTCCCCATCTCTGATTCCCCACATCTGATTCCCTGTCTCTGATTCCCCGCCTCTGATTCCACATATCTGATTCCCTGCCTCTGATTACCCATCTCGGATTCCCGCCCTCCGATTCCCCACCTCTGATTCCCCATATCTGATACCCCTACTCTGTTTCCCCGCCTCTGAATCTCCGCCTCTGATTCCCCACCTCTGATTCCCCATATCTGATAAGCCATCTCTGTTTCCCCGCCTCTGATTCCCCGTCTCTGATTCCCCATATCTGATTCCCCGCCTCTGATTCCCCATCTCTGATTCCAGGACTCAGATTCCCCACCTCTGATTCCAAGCCTCTGATTCCCGGAATATTATTCCCTTCTTCTGATTCCCCGCCTCTGATTCCCTGCCTCTGATTCCCCATCTCTGATTCCCCACATCTGATTCCCTGCCTCTGATTCCCCGCCTCTGATTCCCCATATCTGATTCCCTGCCTCTGATTACCCATCTCGGATTCCCGCCCTCTGATTCCCCACCTCTGGTTCCCCATATCTGATACCCCTCCTCTGTTTCCCCGCCTCTGATTCCCCGCCTCTGATTCCCCATATCTGATTTCCCGTCTCTGATTCCCCAACTCTGATTCCCCGCCTCTGGTTCCTCAGCTCTGTTTCCCCGCCTCTGATTCCCCGCCTCTGATTCCCCATTTCTGATTCCCCGCCTCTGATTCCCCACCTCTGATTCCCCATATCTGATAAGCAATCTCTGTTTCCCCGCCTCTGATTCCCCGCCTCTGATTCCCCATATCTGATTCCCCGCCTCTGATTCCCCATCTCTGATTCCCGGACTCAGATTCCCCACCTCTGATTCCCGGCCTCTGATTCCCGGCCTATGATTCCCCGCTTCTGATTCCCCGCCTCTGATTCCCTGCCTCTGATTCCCCATCTCTGATTCACTGCCTCTGATTCCCCACCTCTGATTCCCCATATCTGATTAGCCACCTCTGTTTCTCCGCCTCTGATTCCCCGCCTCTGATTCCCTATATCTGATTCCCCGCCTCTGATTCCCCATCTCTGATTCCCCATATCTGATAAGCAATCTCTGTTTCCCCGCCTCTGATTCCCCGCCTCTGATTCCCCATATCTGATTCCCCGCCTCTGATTCCCCATCTCTGATTCCCGGACTCAGATTCCCCACCTCTGATTCCCGGCCTCTGATTCCCGGCCTATGATTCCCCGCTTCTGATTCCCCGCCTCTGATTCCCTGCCTCTGATTCCCCATCTCTGATTCACTGCCTCTGATTCCCCACCTCTGATTCCCCATATCTGATTAGCCACCTCTGTTTCTCCGCCTCTGATTCCCCGCCTCTGATTCCCCATATCTGATTCCCCGCCTCTGATTCCCCATCTCTGATTCCCGGAATCTGAATCCCCACCTCTGATTCCCGGCCTCTGATTCACGGCCTATGATTCCCCGCTTCTGATTCCCCGCCTCTGATTCCCTGCTTCTGATTCCCCATGTCTGATTCCCCACATCTGATTCCCTGCCTCTGATACCCCGCCTCTGATTCCCCGCCTCTGATTCCCTGCCACTAATTCCCCGCCTCTGATTCCCCATATCTGATTTCCTGCCTCTGATGCCCCATATCTGATTCCCTGCCTCTGATTCCCCAACTCTGATTCCCCGCCTCTGATTCCTCAGCTCTGATTCCCCACCTCTGATTCCCCGTGTCTAATTCCCTGCCTCAGATTCCCCGCCTCTGATTCCCCATCTTGGATTCACCACCACTGATTCCTTGCGTCTGATTCCCTGCCTGTGATTCCCCGCCTCTGATTCACCATCTCTGATTCACTGCCTCTGATTCCCCTTCTCTGATTCCCCATGTCTGATTCCCCAATTCTGATTCCCGCCTCTGATGCCCCACCTCTGATTCCCCTCCTCTGATTGCCCATATCTGATTCCCCGCCTCTGATTCCCCATATCTTATTCCCCGCCTCTGATTCCCAAACTCAGATTCCCCGTCTCTGATTGCCCAGCTCTGATTCCCCACATCTGATTCCCTGCCTCTGATTCCCCACCTCTGATTCCCTATATCTGATTCCCTGCCTCTGTTTCCCCACCTCTGATTCCCCGCCTCTGTTTCCCCATATCTGATTCCCCACCTCTGATTCCCCAACTCTGATTCCCCGCCTCTGATACCCCGTGTCTGATTTCCCGCCTCTGATTCCCCGTGTCTGATTCCCTGCCTCTGATTCCCCGCCTCTGATTCCCCATCTCTGATTCACCGCCTCTGATTCCCCACCTCTGATTCCCCATATCTGATAAGCCATCTCTGTTTCCCCGCCTCTGATTCCCCGCCTCTGATTCCCCGTCTCTGATTCCCCATATCTGATTCCCCGCCTCTGATTCCCCATCTCTGATTCCCGGACTCAGATTCCCAACCTCTGATTCCAAGCCTCTGATTCCCGGAATATGATTCCCCGCTTCTGATTCCCCGCCTCTGATTCCCTGCCTCTGATTCCCCATCTCTGATTCCCCACATCTGATTCCCTGCCTCTGATTCCCCGCCTCTGATTCCCCATATCTGATTCCCTGCCTCTGATTACCCATCTCGGATTCCCGCCCTCCGATTCCCCACCTCAGGTTCCCCATATCTGATACCCCTCCTCTGTTTCCCCGCCTCTGATTCCCCGCCTCTGATTCCCCATATCTGATTCCCCATCTCTGATTCCCCAACTCTGATGCCCCGCCTCTGATTCCTCAGCTCTGATTCCCCGCTTCTGATTCCCCGCGTCTGATTCCCTGCCTCTGATTCCCCGCCTCTGATTCCCCATCTCTGATTCACCACCACTGATTCCCTGCATCTGATTCCCTGCCTGTGATTCCCCGCCTCTGATTCACCATCTCTGATTCACTGCCTCTGATTCCCCTTCTCTGATTCCCCATGTCTGATTCCCCAATTCTGATTCCCGCCGCTGATGCCCCACCTCTGAATCCCCTCCTCTGATTCCCCATATCTGATTCCCCGCCTCTGATTCCCCATATCTTATTCCCCGCCTCTGATTCCCAAACTCAGATTCCCCGCCTCTGATTCCCCAGCTCTGATACCCCGCCTCAGATTCCCCGCGTCTGATTCCCTGCCTCTGATTACCCATCTCGGATTCCCGCCCTCCGATTCCCCACCTCAGGTTCCCCATATCTGATACCCCGCCTCTGATTCCTCAGCTCTGATTCCCCGCCTCTGATTCCCCGCCTCTGATTCCCAAACTCAGAATCCCTGCCTCTGATTCCCCAGCTCTGATTCCCCAAATCTGATTCCCTGCCTCTGATTCCCCACCTCTGATTCCCAATATCTGATTCCCTGCCTCTGTTTCACCACCTCTGATTCCCCGCCTCTGTTTCCCCATATCTGATTCGCAACCTCTGATTCCCCAACTCTGATTCCCCGCCTCTGATTCACCATGTCTGATTCCCCAATTCTGATTCCCGCGGCTGATGCCCCACCTCTGATTCCCCTCCTCTGATTCCCCATATCTGATTCCCCCACTTTGATTCCCCATATCTTATTCCCCGCCTCTGATTCCCAAACTCAGATTCCCCGCCTCTGATTCCCCAGCTCTGATTCCCCGCCTCTGATTCCCCACGTCTGATTCCCCGCCTCTGAATCCCCGCCTCTGATTCCCCATCTCTGATTCACCACCGCTAATTCCCGGCCTCTGATTCCCCACAACTGATTCCCGGCCTCTGATTCCCGGCCTCTGATTCCCCGCCTCTGATTCCCCATCTCTGATTCCCCGCCTCTGATTCCCTGACTCTGATTCCCCGCCTCTGAATCCCCAGCTCTGATTCCCCACCTCTGATTACCCGCGTCTGATTCCCTGAATCTAATTCCCGGCCTCTGATTCCCCATCTCTGATTCACCGCCTCTGATTCCCCACCTCTGATTCCCCATATCTGATTCCCCGCCTCAGTTTCCCCGCCTCTGATTCCCCACCTCTGATTCCCCATATCTGATACCCCGCCTCTGATTCCCCAACTCTGTATCCCCGCCTCTGATTCCCAAGGTATGATTCCCCGCCTCTGATTCCCTGCGTCTGATTCCCTGCTTCTGATTCCCTGCCTCTGGTTCCCCATCTGTGATTAACCACCTCTGATTCTCCGCGTCTGATTCCCCGCCTCTGATTCCCCATCTCTGATTCCCCATCTCTGATTCCCAAATTCTGATTCCCCGCCTCTGATTCCCCAGCTCTGATTCCCCACATCTGATTCCCTGCCACTGATTCCCCACCTCTGATTCCCTGCCTCTGATTCCCCACCTCTGATTCCCCGCATCTGTTTCCCCATATCTGATTCCCCACCTCTGATTCCCCAACTCTGATTCCCCGCCTCTGATTCCCCAGCTCTGATTCCCCGCCTCTGATTCCCCGTGTCTGATTCCCTGCCTCTGATTCCCCGCCTCTGATTCCCCATCTCTGATTCTCCACCACTGATTCCCTGCGTCTGATTCCCTGCCTGTGATTCCCCACCTCTGATTCACCATGTCTGATTCCCCAAATCTGATTCCCGCCTCTGATGCCCCACCTCTGATTCCCCTCCCCTGATTCCCCATATCTGATTCCCCGCCTCTGATTCCCCATATCTTATTCCCCGCCTCTGATTCCCAAACTCAGATTCCCCGCCTCTGATTCCCCAGCTCTGATTCCCTGCCTCTGATTCCCTGCGTCTGATTCCCCGCCTCTGAATCCCCGCGTCTGATTCCCCATCACTGATTCACCACCGCTAATTCCCGGCCTCTGATTCCCCACAACTGATTCCCGGCCTCTGATTCCCGGCCTCTGATTCCCCGCCTCTGATTCCCCATCTCTGATTCCCCGCCTCTGATTCCCTGACTCTGATTCCCCGCCTCTGAATCCCCAGCTCTGATTCCCCACCTCTGATTACCCGCGTCTGATTCCCTGAATCTAATTCCCGGCCTCTGATTCCCCATCTCTGATTCACCGCCTCTGATTCCCCACCCATGATTCCCCATATCTGATTCCCCGCCTCAGTTTCCCCGCCTCTGATTCCCCGCCTCTGATTCCCCATATCTGATACCCCGCCTCTGATTCCCCAACTCTGAATCCCCGCCTCTGATTCCCCAGCTATGATTCCCCGCATCTGATTCCCCGCGTCTGATTCCCTGCTTCTGATTCCCTGCCTCTGGTTCCCCATCTGTGATTAACCACCTCTGATTCACCGCGTCTGATTCCCCGCCTCCGATTCCCCATCTCTGATTCCCCATCTCTGATTCCCAAATTCTGATTCCCCGCCTCTGATTCCCCAGCACTGATTCCCCTCATCTGATTCCCTGCCTCTGATTCCCCACCTCTGATTCCCAATATCTGATTCCCCGCATCTGTTACCCCGCCTCTGATTCCCCGCCTCTGTTTCCCCATATCTGATTCCCCACCTCTGATTCCCCAACTCTGATTCCCCGCCTCTGATTCCCCAGCTCTGATTCCCCGCCTCTGATTCCCTGTGTCTGATTCCCTGCCTCTGATTCCCCGCCTCTGATTCCCCATCTCTGATTCACCGCCTCTGATTCCCCACCTCTGATTCCCCATATCTGATTAGCCACCTCTGTTTCCCCGCCTCTGATTCCCCGCCTCTGATTCCCCATATCTGATTCCCGGCCTCTGATTCCCCACCTCTGATTCCCCATATCTGATAAGCAATCTCTGTTTCCCCGCCTCTGAATCCCCGCCTCTGATTCCCCATATCTGATTCCCCGCAACTGATTCCCCATCTCTGATTCCCGGACTCAGATTCCCAACCTCTGATTCCAAGCCTCTGATTCCCGGAATATGATTCCCCGCTTCTGATTCCCCGCCTCTGATTCCCTGCCTCTGATTCCCCATCTCTGATTCCCCACATCTGATTCCCTGCCTCTGATTCCCCGCCTCTGATTCCCCATATCTGATTCCCTGCCTCTGATTACCCATCTCGGATTCCCGCCCTCCGATTCCCCACCTCAGGTTCCCCATATCTGATACCCCTCCTCTGTTTCCCCGCCTCTGATTCCCCGCCTCTGATTCCCCATATCTGATTCCCCATCTCTGATTCCCCAACTCTGATTCCCCGCCTCTGATTCCTCAGCTCTGATTCCCCGCTTCTGATTCCCCGCGTCTGATTCCCTGCCTCTGATTCCCCGCCTCTGATTCCCCATCTCTGATTCACCACCACTGATTCCCTGCATCTGATTCCCTGCCTGTGATTCCCCGCCTCTGATTCACCATCTCTGATTCACTGCCTCTGATTCCCCTTCTCTGATTCCCCATGTCTGATTCCCCAATTCTGATTCCCGCCGCTGATGCCCCACCTCTGAATCCCCTCCTCTGATTCCCCATATCTGATTCCCCGCCTCTGATTCCCCATATCTTATTCCCCGCCTCTGATTCCCAAACTCAGATTCCCCGCCTCTGATTCCCCAGCTCTGATACCCCGCCTCAGATTCCCCGCGTCTGATTCCCTGCCTCTGATTACCCATCTCGGATTCCCGCCCTCCGATTCCCCACCTCAGGTTCCCCATATCTGATACCCCGCCTCTGATTCCTCAGCTCTGATTCCCCGCCTCTGATTCCCCGCCTCTGATTCCCAAACTCAGAATCCCTGCCTCTGATTCCCCAGCTCTGATTCCCCAAATCTGATTCCCTGCCTCTGATTCCCCACCTCTGATTCCCAATATCTGACTCCCTGCCTCTGTTTCACCACCTCTGATTCCCCGCCTCTGTTTCCCCATATCTGATTCGCAACCTCTGATTCCCCAACTCTGATTCCCCGCCTCTGATTCACCATGTCTGATTCCCCAATTCTGATTCCCGCGGCTGATGCCCCACCTCTGATTCCCCTCCTCTGATTCCCCATATCTGATTCCCCCACTTTGATTCCCCATATCTTATTCCCCGCCTCTGATTCCCAAACTCAGATTCCCCGCCTCTGATTCCCCAGCTCTGATTCCCCGCCTCTGATTCCCCACGTCTGATTCCCCGCCTCTGAATCCCCGCCTCTGATTCCCCATCTCTGATTCACCACCGCTAATTCCCGGCCTCTGATTCCCCACAACTGATTCCCGGCCTCTGATTCCCGGCCTCTGATTCCCCGCCTCTGATTCCCCATCTCTGATTCCCCGCCTCTGATTCCCTGACTCTGATTCCCCGCCTCTGAATCCCCAGCTCTGATTCCCCACCTCTGATTACCCGCGTCTGATTCCCTGAATCTAATTCCCGGCCTCTGATTCCCCATCTCTGATTCACCGCCTCTGATTCCCCACCTCTGATTCCCCATATCTGATTCCCCGCCTCAGTTTCCCCGCCTCTGATTCCCCACCTCTGATTCCCCATATCTGATACCCCGCCTCTGATTCCCCAACTCTGTATCCCCGCCTCTGATTCCCAAGGTATGATTCCCCGCCTCTGATTCCCTGCGTCTGATTCCCTGCTTCTGATTCCCTGCCTCTGGTTCCCCATCTGTGATTAACCACCTCTGATTCTCCGCGTCTGATTCCCCGCCTCTGATTCCCCATCTCTGATTCCCCATCTCTGATTCCCAAATTCTGATTCCCCGCCTCTGATTCCCCAGCTCTGATTCCCCACATCTGATTCCCTGCCACTGATTCCCCACCTCTGATTCCCTGCCTCTGATTCCCCACCTCTGATTCCCCGCATCTGTTTCCCCATATCTGATTCCCCACCTCTGATTCCCCAACTCTGATTCCCCGCCTCTGATTCCCCAGCTCTGATTCCCCGCCTCTGATTCCCCGTGTCTGATTCCCTGCCTCTGCTTCCCCGCCTCTGAATCCCCATCTCTGATTCTCCACCACTGATTCCCTGCGTCTGATTCCCTGCCTGTGATTCCCCACCTCTGATTCACCATGTCTGATTCCCCAAATCTGATTCCCGCCTCTGATGCCCCACCTCTGATTCCCCTCCCCTGATTCCCCATATCTGATTCCCGGCCTCTGATTCCCCATATCTTATTCCCCGCCTCTGATTCCCAAACTCAGATTCCCCGCCTCTGATTCCCCAGCTCTGATTCCCTGCCTCTGATTCCCTGCGTCTGATTCCCCGCCTCTGAATCCCCGCGTCTGATTCCCCATCACTGATTCACCACCGCTAATTCCCGGCCTCTGATTCCCCACAACTGATTCCCGGCCTCTGATTCCCGGCCTCTGATTCCCCGCCTCTGATTCCCCATCTCTGATTCCCCGCCTCTGATTCCCTGACTCTGATTCCCCGCCTCTGAATCCCCAGCTCTGATTCCCCACCTCTGATTACCCGCGTCTGATTCCCTGAATCTAATTCCCGGCCTCTGATTCCCCATCTCTGATTCACCGCCTCTGATTTCCCACCCATGATTCCCCATATCTGATTCCCCGCCTCAGTTTCCCCGCCTCTGATTCCCCGCCTCTGATTCCCCATATCTGATACCCCGCCTCTGATTCCCCAACTCTGAATCCCCGCCTCTGATTCCCCAGCTATGATTCCCCGCATCTGATTCCCCGCGTCTGATTCCCTGCTTCTGATTCCCTGCCTCTGGTTCCCCATCTGTGATTAACCACCTCTGATTCACCGCGTCTGATTCCCCGCCTCCGATTCCCCATCTCTGATTCCCCATCTCTGATTCCCAAATTCTGATTCCCCGCCTCTGATTCCCCAGCACTGATTCCCCTCATCTGATTCCCTGCCTCTGATTCCCCACCTCTGATTCCCAATATCTGATTCCCCGCATCTGTTACCCCGCCTCTGATTCCCCGCCTCTGTTTCCCCATATCTGATTCCCCACCTCTGATTCCCCAACTCTGATTCCCCGCCTCTGATTCCCCAGCTCTGATTCCCCGCCTCTGATTCCCTGTGTCTGATTCCCTGCCTCTGATTCCCCGCCTCTGATTCCCCATCTCTGATTCACCGCCTCTGATTCCCCACCTCTGATTCCCCATATCTGATTAGCCACCTCTGTTTCCCCGCCTCTGATTCCCCGCCTCTGATTCCCCATATCTGATTCCCGGCCTCTGATTCCCCACCTCTGATTCCCCATATCTGATAAGCAATCTCTGTTTCCCCGCCTCTGAATCCCCGCCTCTGATTCCCCATATCTGATTCCCCGCAACTGATTCCCCATCTCTGATTCCCGGACTCAGATTCCCCACCTCTGATTCCCGGCCTCTGATTCCCGGCCTATGATTCCCCGCTTCTGATTCCCCGCCTGATTCCCCATCTCTGATGCACTGCGTCTGATTCCCCACCTCTAATTCCCCATATCTGATTAGCCACCTCTGTTTCTCCACCTCTGATTCCCCGCCTCTGATTCCCCATATCTGATTCCCCGCCTCTGATTCCCCATCTCTGATTCCCGGACTCTGAATCCCCACCTCTGTTTCCCGGCCTCTGATTCCCGGCCTATGATTCCCCGCTTCTGATTCCCCGCCTCTGATACCCTGCCTCTGATTCCCCATGTCTGATTCCCCACATCTGATTCCCTGCCTCTGATACCCCGCCTCTGATTCCCCGCCTCTGATTCCCTGACACTAATTCCCCGCCTCTGATTCCCCATATCTGTTTTCCTGCCTCTGATGCCCCATATCTGATTCCCTGCCTCTGATTCCCCAACTCTGATTCCCCGCCTCTGATTCCTCAGCTCTGATTCCCCACCTCTGATTCCCGGTGTCTAATTCCCTGCCTCTGATTCCCTGCCTCTGATTCCCCATCTTGGATTCATCACCACTGATTCCTTGCGTCTGATTCCCTCCCTGTGATTCCCCGCCTCTGATTCACCATCTCTGATTCACTGCCTCTGATTCCCCTTCTCTGATTCCCCATGTCTGATTCCCCAATTCTGATTCCCGCCTCTGATGCCCCACCTCTGATTCCCCTCCTCTGATTGCCCATATCTGATTCCCCGCCTCTGATTCCCCATATCTTATTCCCCGCCTCTGATTCCCAAACTCAGATTCCCCGTCTCTGATTCCCCAGCTCTGATTCCCCACATCTGATTCCCTGCCTCTGATTCCCCACCTCTGATTCCCAATATCTGATTCCCTGCCTCTGTTTCCCCACCTCTGATTCCCCGCCTCTGTTTCCCCATATCTGATTCCCCACCTCTGATTCCCCAACTCTGATTCCCCGCCTCTGATTCCCCAGCTCTGATACCCCGCCTCTGATTCCCCATGTCAGATTTCCTGCCTCTGATTCCCCGCCTCTGATTCCCCATCTCTGATTCACCGCCTCTGATTCCCCACCTCTGATTCCCCATATCTGATAAGCCATCTCTGTTTCCCCGCCTCTGATTCCCCATATCTGATTCCCCGCCTCCGATTCCCCATCTCTGATTCCCGGACTCAGATTCCCCACCTCTGATTCCCAACCTCTGATTCCCGGAATATGATTCCCCACTTCTGATTCCCCGCCTCTGATTCCCTGCCTCTGATTCCCCATCTCTGATTCCCCACATCTGATTCCCTGTCTCTGATTCCCCGCCTCTGATTCCACATATCTGATTCCCTGCCTCTGATTACCCATCTCGGATTCCCGCCCTCCGATTCCCCACCTCTGGTTCCCCATATCTGATACCCCTACTCTGTTTCCCCGCCTCTGAATCCCCGCCTCTGATTCCCCACCTCTGATTCCCCATATCTGATAAGCCATCTCTGTTTCCCCGCCTCTGATTCCCCGCCTCTGATTCCCCATATCTGATTCCCCGCCTCTGATTCCCCATCTCTGATTCCAGGACTCAGATTCCCCACCTCTGATTCCAAGCCTCTGATTCCCGGAATATTATTCCCGGCTTCTGATTCCCCGCCTCTGATTCCCCATCTCTGATTCCCCACATCTGATTCCCTGCCTCTGATTCCCCGCCTCTGATTCCCCACCTCTGATTCCCCATATCTGATAAGCAATCTCTGTTTCCCCACCTCTGATTCCCCGCCTCTGATTCCCCATATCTGATTCCCCGCCTCTGATTCCCCATCTCTGATTCCCGGACTCAGATTCCCCACCTCTGATTCCCGGCCTCTGATTCCCGGCCTATGATTCCCCGCTTCTGATTCCCCGCCTCTGATTCCCTGCCTCTGATTTCCCATCTCTGATTCACTGCCTCTGATTCCCCACCTCTGATTCCCCATATCTGATTAGCCACCTCTGTTTCTCCGCCTCTGATTCCCCGCCTCTGATTCCCCATATCTGATTCCCCGCCTCTGATTCCCCATCTCTGATTCCCGGAATCTGAATCCCCACCTCTGATTCCCGGCCTCTGATTCACGGCCTATGATTCCCCGCTTCTGATTCCCCGCCTCTGATTCCCTGCCTCTGATTCCCCATGTCTGATTCCCCACATCTGATTCCCTGCCTCTGATACCCCGCCTCTGATTCCCCGCCTCTGATTCCCTGCCACTAATTCCCCGCCTCTGATTCCCCATATCTGGTTTCCTGCCTCTGATGCCCCATATCTGAATCCCTGCCTCTGATTCCCCAACTCTGATTCCCCGCCTCTGATTCCTCAGCTCTGATTCCCCACCTCTGATTCCCCGTGTCTAATTCCCTGCCTCAGATTCCCCGCCTCTGATTCCCCATCTTGGATTCACCACCACTGATTCCTTGCGTCTGATTCCCTGCCTGTGATTCCCCGCCTCTGATTCACCATCTCTGATTCACTGCCTCTGATTCCCCTTCTCTGATTCCCCATGTCTGATTCCCCAATTCTGATTCCCGCCTCTGATGCCCCACCTCTGATTCCCCTCCTCTGATTGCCCATATCTGATTCCCCGCCTCTGATTCCCCATATCTTATTCCGGGCCTCTGATTCCCAAACTCAGATTCCCCGTCTCTGATTGCCCAGCTCTGATTCCCCACATCTGATTCCCTGCCTCTGATTCCCCACCTCTGATTCCCTATATCTGATTCCCTGCCTCTGTTTCCCCACCTCTGATTCCCCGCCTCTGTTTCCCCATATCTGATTCCCCACCTCTGATTCCCCAACTCTGATTCCCCGCCTCTGATACCCCGTGTCTGATTTCCCGCCTCTGATTCCCCGTGTCTGATTCCCTGCCTCTGATTCCCCGCCTCTGATTCCCCATCTCTGATTCACCGCCTCTGATTCCCCACCTCTGATTCCCCATATCTGATAAGCCATCTCTGTTTCCCCGCCTCTGATTCCCCGCCTCTGACTCCCCGTCTCTTATTCCCCATATCTGATTCCCCGCCTCTGATTCCCCATCTCTGATTCCCGGACTCAGATTCCCAACCTCTGATTCCAAGCCTCTGATTCCCGGAATATGATTCCCCGCTTCTGATTCCCCGCCTCTGATTCCCTGCCTCTGATTCCCCATCTCTGATTCCCCACCTCTGATTCCTCAGCTCTGATTCCCCGCTTCTGATTCCCCGCGTCTGATTCCCTGCCTCTGATTCCCCGCCTCTGATTCCCCATCTCTGATTCACCACCACTGATTCCCTGCATCTGATTCCCTGCCTGTGATTCCCCACCTCTGATTCACCATCTCTGATTCACTGCCTCTGATTCCCCTTCTCTGATTCCCCATGTCTGATTCCCCAATTCTGATTCCCGCCTCTGATGCCCCACCTCTGAATCCCCTCCTCTGATTCCCCATATCTGATTCCCCGCCTCTGATTCCCCATATCTTATTCCCCGCCTCTGATTCCCAAACTCAGATTCCCCGCCTCTGATTCCCCAGCTCTGATACCCCGCCACAGATTCCCCGCGTCTGATTCCCTCCCTCTGATTACCCATCTCGGATTACCGCCCTCCGATTCCCCACCTCAGGTTCCCCATATCTGATACCCCTCCTCTGTTTCCCCGCCTCTGATTCCCCATATCTGATTCCCCGTCTCTGATTCCCCAACTCTGATTCCCCGCCTCTGATTCCTCAGCTCTGATTCCCCGCCTCTGATTCCCCGCGTCTGATTCCCCGACTCTGATTCCCCGCCTCTGATTCCGCAGCTCTGATTCCCCACCTCTGATTACCCACATCTGATTCCCTGACTCTAATTCCCGGCCTCTGATTCCCCATCTCTCATTCACCGCCTCTGATTACCCACCTCTGATTCCCCATATCTGATTCCCCGCCTCTGATTCCCCGCCTCTGATTCCCCATATCTGATACCCCGCCTCTGATTCCCCAACTCTGAATCCCCGCCTCTGATTCCCCAGCTATGATTCCCCGCCTCTGATTCCCCATCTCTGATTCACCGCCTCTGATTCCCCACCTCTGATTCCCCATATCTGATTAGCCACCACTGTTTCCCCGCCTCTGATTCCCCGCCTCTGATTCCCCATATCTGATTCCCCGCCTCTGATTCCCCACCTCTGATTCCCCATATCTGATAAGCAATCTCTGTTTCCCCGCCTCTGATTCCCCGCCTCTGATTCCCCATATCTGATTCCCCGCAACTGATTCCCCATCTCTGATTCCCGGACTCAGATTCCCCACCTCTGATTCCCGGCCTCTGATTCCCGGCCTATGATTCCCCGCTTCTGATTCCCCGCCTGATTCCCCATCTCTGATGCACTGTGTCTGATTCCCCACCTCTAATTCCCCATATCTGATTAGCCACCTCTGTTTCTCCACCTCTGATTCCCCGCCTCTGATTCCCCATATCTGATTCCCCGCCTCTGATTCCCCATCTCTGATTCCCGGACTCTGAATCCCCACCTCTGTTTCCCGGCCTCTGATTCCCGGCCTATGATTCCCCGCTTCTGATTCCCCGCCTCTGATACCCTGCCTCTGATTCCCCATGTCTGATTCCCCACATCTGATTCCCTGCCTCTGATACCCCGCCTCTGATTCCCCGCCTCTGATTCCCTGCCACTAATTCCCCGCCTCTGATTCCCCATATCTGTTTTCCTGCCTCTGATGCCCCATATCTGATTCCCTGCCTCTGATTCCCCAACTCTGATTCCCCACCTCTGATTCCTCAGCTCTGATTCCCCACCTCTGATTCCCCGTGTCTAATTCCCTGCCTCTGATTCCCCGCCTCTGATTCCCCATCTTGGATTCATCACCACTGATTCCTTGCGTCTGATTCCCTCCCTGTGATTCCCCGCCTCTGATTCACCATCTCTGATTCACTGCCTCTGATTCCCCTTCTCTGATTCCCCATGTCTGATTCCCCAATTCTGATTCCCGCCTCTGATGCCCCACCTCTGATTCCCCTCCTCTGATTGCCCATATCTGATTCCCCGCCTCTGATTCCCCATATCTTATTCCCCGCCTCTGATTCCCAAACTCAGATTCCCCGTCTCTGATTCCCCAGCTCTGATTCCCCACATCTGATTCCCTGCCTCTGATTCCCCACCTCTGATTCCCAATATCTGATTCCCTGCCTCTGTTTCCCCACCTCTGATTCCCCGCCTCTGTTTCCCCATATCTGATTCCCCACCTCTGATTCCACAACTCTGATTCCCCGCCTCTGATTCCCCAGCTCTGATACCCCGCCTCTGGTTCCCTGCGTCTCATTCCCTGCTTCTGATTCCCTGCCTCTGGTTCCCCATCTGTGATTAACCACCTCTGATTCTCCGCGTCTGATTCCCCGCCTCTGATTCCCCATCTCTGATTCCCCATCTCTGATTCCCAAATTCTGATTCCCCGCCTCTGATTCCCCAGCTCTGATTCCCCACATCTGATTCCCTGCCACTGATTCCCCACCTCTGATTCCCTGCCTCTGATTCCCCACCTCTGATTCCCAATATCTGATTCCCTGCCTCTGTTTCCCCACCTCTGATTCCCCGCATCTGTTTCCCCATATCTGATTCCCCACCTCTGATTCCCCAACTCTGATTCCCCGCCTCTGATTCCCCAGCTCTGATTCCCCGCCTCTGATTCCCCGTGTCTGATACCCTGCCTCTGATTCCCCGCCTCTGATTCCCCATCTCTGATTCTCCACCACTGATTCCCTGCGTCTGATTCCCTGCCTGTGATTCCCCACCTCTGATTCACCATGTCTGATTCCCCAAATCTGATTCCCGCCTCTGATGCCCCACCTCTGATTCCCCTCCCCTGATTCCCCATATCTGATTCCCCGCCTCTGATTCCCCATATCTTATTCCCCGCCTCTGATTCCCAAACTCAGATTCCCCGCCTCTGATTCCCCAGCTCTGATTCCCTGCCTCTGATTCCCCGCGTCTGATTCCCCGCCTCTGAATCCCCGCGTCTGATTCCCCATCTCTGATTCACCACCGCTAATTCCCGGCCTCTGATTCCCCACAACTGATTCCCGGCCTCTGTTTCCCGGCCTCTGATTCCCCGCCTCTGATTCCCCATCTCTGATTCCCCGCCTCTGACTCCCCGACTCTGATTCCCCGCCTCTGAATCCCCAGCTCTGATTCCCCACCTCTGATTACCCGCGTCTGATTCCCTGAATCTAATTCCCGGCCTCTGATTCCCCATCTCTGATTCACCGCCTCTGATTCCCCACCCATGATTCCCCATATCTGATTCCCCGCCTCAGTTTCCCCGCCTCTGATTCCCCGCCTCTGATTCCCCATATCTGATACCCCGCCTCTGATTCCCCAACTCTGAATCCCCGCCTCTGATTCCCCATCTCTGATTCCCAAATTCTGATTCCCCGCCTCTGATTCCCCAGCACTGATTCCCCTCATCTGATTCCCTGCCTCTGATTCCCCACCTCTGATTCCCAATATCTGATTCCCCGCCTCTGTTACCCCGCCTCTGATTCCCCGCCTCTGTTTCCCCATATCTGATTCCCCACCTCTGATTCCCCAACTCTGATTCCCCGCCTCTGATTCCCCAGCTCTGATTCCCCGCCTCTGATTCCCTGTGTCTGATTCCCTGCCTCTGATTCCCCGCCTCTGATTCCCCATCTCTGATTCACCGCCTCTGATTCCCCACCTCTGATTCCCCATATCTGATTAGCCACCTCTGTTTCCCCGCCTCTGATTCCCCGCCTCTGATTCCCCATATCTGATTCCCCGCCTCTGATTCCCCACCTCTGATTCCCCATATCTGATAAGCAATCTCTGTTTCCCCGCCTCTGATTCCCCGCCTCTGATTCCCCATATCTGATTCCCCGCAACTGATTCCCCATCTCTGATTCCCGGACTCAGATTCCCCACCTCTGATTCCCGGCCTCTGATTCCCGGCCTATGATTCCCCACTTCTGATTCCCCGCCTGATTCCCCATCTCTGATGCACTGCGTCTGATTCCCCACCTCTAATTCCCCATATCTGATTAGCCACCTCAGTTTCTCCACCTCTGATTCCCCGCCTCTGATTCCCCATATCTGATTCCCCGCCTCTGATTCCCCATCTCTGATTCCCGGACTCTGAATCCCCACCTCTGTTTCCCGGCCTCTGATTCCCGGCCTATGATTCCCCATGTCTGATTCCCCACATCTGATTCCCTGCATCTGATACCCCGCCTCTGATTCCCCGCCTCTGATTCCCTGCCACTAATTCCCCGCCTCTGATTCCCCATATCTGTTTTCCTGCCTCTGATGCCCCATATCTGATTCCCTGCCTCTGATTCCCCAACTCTGATTCCCCGCCTCTGATTCCCCAGCTCTGATTCCCCACCTCTGATTCCCCGTGCCTAATTCCCTGCCTCTGATTCCCCGCCTCTGATTCCCCATCTTGGATTCATCACCACTGATTCCTTGCGTCTGATTCCCTCCCTGTGATTCCCCGCCTCTGATTCACCATCTCTGATTCACTGCCTCTGATTCCCCTTCTCTGATTCCCCATGTCTGATTCCCCAATTCTGATTCCCGCCTCTGATGTCCCACCTCTGATTCCCCTCCTCTGATTGCCCATATCTGATTCCCCGCCTCTGATTCCCCATATCTTATTCCCCGCCTCTGATTCCCAAACTCAGATTCCCCGTCTCTGATTCCCCAGCTCTGATTCCCCACATCTGATTCCCTGCCTCTGATTCCCCACCTCTGATTCCCAATATCTGATTCCCTGCCTCTGTTTCCCCACCTCTGATTCCCCGCCTCTGTTTCCCCATATCTGATTCCCCACCTCTGATTCCCCAACTCTGATTCCCCGCCTCTGATTCCCCAGCTCAGATACCCCGCCTCTGATTCCCCATGTCAGATTTCCTGCCTCTGATTCCCCGCCTCTGATTCCCCATCTCTGATTCACCGCCTCTGATTCCCCACCTCTGATTCCCCATATCTGATAAGCCATCTCTGTTTCCCCGCCTCTGATTCCCCGCCTCTGATTCCCCATATTTGATTCCCCGCCTCTGATTCCCCATCTCTGATTCCCGGACTCAGATTCCCCACCTCTGATTCCCAGCCTCTGATTCCCGGAATATGATTCCCCACTTCTGATTCCCCGCCTCTGATTCCCTGCCTCTGATTCCCCATCTCTGATTCCCCACATCTGATTCCCTGTCTCTGATTTCCCGCCTCTGATTCCACATATCTGATTCCCTGCCTCTGATTACCCATCTCGGATTCCCGCCCTCCGATTCCCCACCTCTGGTTCCCCATATCTGATACCCCTCCTCTGTTTCCCCGCCTCTGATTCCCCATATCTGATTCCCCGTCTCTGATTCCCCAACTCTGATTCCCCGCCTCTGATTCCTCAGCTCTGATTCCCCGCCTCTGATTCCCCGCGTCTGATTCCCCGACTCTGATTCCCCGCCTCTGATTCCGCAGCTCTGATTCCCCACCTCTGATTACCCACATCTGATTCCCTGACTCTAATTCCCGGCCTCTGATTCCCCATCTCTCATTCACCGCCTCTGATTACCCACCTCTGATTCCCCATATCTGATTCCCCGCCTCTGATTCCCCGCCTCTGATTCCCCATATCTGATACCCCGCCTCTGATTCCCCAACTCTGAATCCCCGCCTCTGATTCCCCAGCTATGATTCCCCGCCTCTGATTCCCCATCTCTGATTCACCGCCTCTGATTCCCCACCTCTGATTCCCCATATCTGATTAGCCACCACTGTTTCCCCGCCTCTGATTCCCCGCCTCTGATTCCCCATATCTGATTCCCCGCCTCTGATTCCCCACCTCTGATTCCCCATATCTGATAAGCAATCTCTGTTTCCCCGCCTCTGATTCCCCGCCTCTGATTCCCCATATCTGATTCCCCGCAACTGATTCCCCATCTCTGATTCCCGGACTCAGATTCCCCACCTCTGATTCCCGGCCTCTGATTCCCGGCCTATGATTCCCCGCTTCTGATTCCCCGCCTGATTCCCCATCTCTGATGCACTGTGTCTGATTCCCCACCTCTAATTCCCCATATCTGATTAGCCACCTCTGTTTCTCCACCTCTGATTCCCCGCCTCTGATTCCCCATATCTGATTCCCCGCCTCTGATTCCCCATCTCTGATTCCCGGACTCTGAATCCCCACCTCTGTTTCCCGGCCTCTGATTCCCGGCCTATGATTCCCCGCTTCTGATTCCCCGCCTCTGATACCCTGCCTCTGATTCCCCATGTCTGATTCCCCACATCTGATTCCCTGCCTCTGATACCCCGCCTCTGATTCCCCGCCTCTGATTCCCTGCCACTAATTCCCCGCCTCTGATTCCCCATATCTGTTTTCCTGCCTCTGATGCCCCATATCTGATTCCCTGCCTCTGATTCCCCAACTCTGATTCCCCACCTCTGATTCCTCAGCTCTGATTCCCCACCTCTGATTCCCCGTGTCTAATTCCCTGCCTCTGATTCCCCGCCTCTGATTCCCCATCTTGGATTCATCACCACTGATTCCTTGCGTCTGATTCCCTCCCTGTGATTCCCCGCCTCTGATTCACCATCTCTGATTCACTGCCTCTGATTCCACTTCTCTGATTCCCCATGTCTGATTCCCCAATTCTGATTCCCGCCTCTGATGCCCCACCTCTGATTCCCCTCCTCTGATTGCCCATATCTGATTCCCCGCCTCTGATTCCCCATATCTTATTCCCCGCCTCTGATTCCCAAACTCAGATTCCCCGTCTCTGATTCCCCAGCTCTGATTCCCCACATCTGATTCCCTGCCTCTGATTCCCCACCTCTGATTCCCAATATCTGATTCCCTGCCTCTGTTTCCCCACCTCTGATTCCCCGCCTCTGTTTCCCCATATCTGATTCCCCACCTCTGATTCCACAACTCTGATTCCCCGCCTCTGATTCCCCAGCTCTGATACCCCGCCTCTGGTTCCCTGCGTCTCATTCCCTGCTTCTGATTCCCTGCCTCTGGTTCCCCATCTGTGATTAACCACCTCTGATTCTCCGCTTCTGATTCCCCGCCTCTGATTCCCCATCTCTGATTCCCCATCTCTGATTCCCAAATTCTGATTCCCCGCCTCTGATTCCCCAGCTCTGATTCCCCACATCTGATTCCCTGCCACTGATTCCCCACCTCTGATTCCCTGCCTCTGATTCCCCACCTCTGATTCCCAATATCTGATTCCCTGCCTCTGTTTCCCCACCTCTGATTCCCCGCATCTGATTCCCCATATCTGATTCCCCACCTCTGATTCCCCAACTCTGATTCCCCGCCTCTGATTCCCCAGCTCTGATTCCCCGCCTCTGATTCCCCGTGTCTGATACCCTGCCTCTGATTCCCCGCCTCTGATTCCCCATCTCTGATTCTCCACCACTGATTCCCTGCGTCTGATTCCCTGCCTGTGATTCCCCACCTCTGATTCACCATGTCTGATTCCCCAAATCTGATTCCCGCCTCTGATGCCCCACCTCTGATTCCCCTCCCCTGATTCCCCATATCTGATTCCCCGCCTCTGATTCCCCATATCTTATTCCCCGCCTCTGATTCCCAAACTCAGATTCCCCGCCTCTGATTCCCCAGCTCTGATTCCCTGCCTCTGATTCCCCGCGTCTGATTCCCCGCCTCTGAATCCCCGCGTCTGAGTCCCCATCTCTGATTCACCACCGCTAATTCCCGGCCTCTGATTCCCCACAACTGATTCCCGGCCTCTGTTTCCCGGCCTCTGATTCCCCGCCTCTGATTCCCCATCTCTGATTCCCCGCCTCTGACTCCCCGACTCTGATTCCCCGCCTCTGAATCCCCAGCTCTGATTCCCCACCTCTGATTACCCGCGTCTGATTCCCTGAATCTAATTCCCGGCCTCTGATTCCCCATCTCTGATTCACCGCCTCTGATTCCCCACCCATGATTCCCCATATCTGATTCCCCGCCTCAGTTTCCCCGCCTCTGATTCCCCGCCTCTGATTCCCCATATCTGATACCCCGCCTCTGATTCCCCAACTCTGAATCCCCGCCTCTGATTCCCCATCTCTGATTCCCAAATTCTGATTCCCCGCCTCTGATTCCCCAGCACTGATTCCCCTCATCTGATTCCCTGCCTCTGATTCCCCACCTCTGATTCCCAATATCTGATTCCCCGCCTCTGTTACCCCGCCTCTGATTCCCCGCCTCTGTTTCCCCATATCTGATTCCCCACCTCTGATTCCCCAACTCTGATTCCCCGCCTCTGATTCCCCAGCTCTGATTCCCCGCCTCTGATTCCCTGTGTCTGATTCCCTGCCTCTGATTCCCCGCCTCTGATTCCCCATCTCTGATTCACCGCCTCTGATTCCCCACCTCTGATTCCCCATATCTGATTAGCCACCTCTGTTTCCCCGCCTCTGATTCCCCGCCTCTGATTCCCCATATCTGATTCCCCGCCTCTGATTCCCCACCTCTGATTCCCCATATCTGATAAGCAATCTCTGTTTCCCCGCCTCTGATTCCCCGCCTCTGATTCCCCATATCTGATTCCCCGCAACTGATTCCCCATCTCTGATTCCCGGACTCAGATTCCCCACCTCTGATTCCCGGCCTCTGATTCCCGGCCTATGATTCCCCACTTCTGATTCCCCGCCTGATTCCCCATCTCTGATGCACTGCGTCTGATTCCCCACCTCTAATTCCCCATATCTGATTAGCCACCTCAGTTTCTCCACCTCTGATTCCCCGCCTCTGATTCCCCATATCTGATTCCCCGCCTCTGATTCCCCATCTCTGATTCCCGGACTCTGAATCCCCACCTCTGTTTCCCGGCCTCTGATTCCCGGCCTATGATTCCCCATGTCTGATTCCCCACATCTGATTCCCTGCATCTGATACCCCGCCTCTGATTCCCCGCCTCTGATTCCCTGCCACTAATTCCCCGCCTCTGATTCCCCATATCTGTTTTCCTGCCTCTGATGCCCCATATCTGATTCCCTGCCTCTGATTCCCCAACTCTGATTCCCCGCCTCTGATTCCCCAGCTCTGATTCCCCACCTCTGATTCCCCGTGCCTAATTCCCTGCCTCTGATTCCCCGCCTCTGATTCCCCATCTTGGATTCATCACCACTGATTCCTTGCGTCTGATTCCCTCCCTGTGATTCCCCGCCTCTGATTCACCATCTCTGATTCACTGCCTCTGATTCCCCTTCTCTGATTCCCCATGTCTGATTCCCCAATTCTGATTCCCGCCTCTGATGTCCCACCTCTGATTCCCCTCCTCTGATTGCCCATATCTGATTCCCCGCCTCTGATTCCCCATATCTTATTCCCCGCCTCTGATTCCCAAACTCAGATTCCCCGTCTCTGATTCCCCAGCTCTGATTCCCCACATCTGATTCCCTGCCTCTGATTCCCCACCTCTGATTCCCAATATCTGATTCCCTGCCTCTGTTTCCCCACCTCTGATTCCCCGCCTCTGTTTCCCCATATCTGATTCCCCACCTCTGATTCCCCAACTCTGATTCCCCGCCTCTGATTCCCCAGCTCAGATACCCCGCCTCTGATTCCCCATGTCAGATTTCCTGCCTCTGATTCCCCGCCTCTGATTCCCCATCTCTGATTCACCGCCTCTGATTCCCCACCTCTGATTCCCCATATCTGATAAGCCATCTCTGTTTCCCCGCCTCTGATTCCCCGCCTCTGATTCCCCATATCTGATTCCCCGCCTCTGATTACCCATCTCTGATTCCCGGACTCAGATTCCCCACCTCTGATTCCCAGCCTCTGATTCCCGGAATATGATTCCCCACTTCTGATTCCCCGCCTCTGATTCCCTGCCTCTGATTCCCCATCTCTGATTCCCCACATCTGATTCCCTGTCTCTGATTCCCCGCCTCTGATTCCACATATCTGATTCCCTGCCTCTGATTACCCATCTCGGATTCCCGCCCTCCGATTCCCCACCTCTGGTTCCCCATATCTGATACCCCTACTCTGTTTCCCCGCCTCTGAATCCCCGCCTCTGATTCCCCACTTCTGATTCCCCATATCTGATAAGCCATCTCTGTTTCCCCGCCTCTGATTCCCCGCCTCTGATTCCCCATATCTGATTCCCCGCCTCTGATTCCCCATCTCTGATTCCAAGCCTCTGATTCCCGGAATATTATTCCCGGCTTCTGATTCCCCGCCTCTGATTCCCTGCCTCTGATTCCCCATCTCTGATTCCCCACATCTGATTCCCTGCCTCTGATTCCCCGCCTCTGATTCCCCATATCTGATTCCCTGCCTCTGATTACCCATCTCGGATTCCCGCCCTCTGATTCCCCACCTCTGGTTCCCCATATCTGATACCCCTCCTATGTTTCCCCGCCTCTGATTCCCCGCCTCTGATTCCCCATATCTGATTTCCCGTCTCTGATTCCCCAACTCTGATTCCCCGCCTCTGGTTCCTCAGCTCTGTTTCCCCGCCTCTGATTCCCCGCCTCTGATTCCCCATTTCTGATTCCCCGCCTCTGATTCCCCACCTCTGATTCCCCATATCTGATAAGCAATCTCTGTTTCCCCGCCTCTGATTCCCCGCCTCTGATTCCCCATATCTGATTCCCCGCCTCTGATTCCCCATCTCTGATTCCCGGACTCAGATTCCCCACCTCTGATTCCCGGCCTCTGATTCCCGGCCTATGATTCCCCGCTTCTGATTCCCCGCCTCTGATTCCCTGCCTCTGATTCCCCATCTCTGATTCACTGCCTCCGATTCCCCACCTCTGATTCCCCATATCTGATTAGCCACCTCTGTTTCTCCGCCTCTGATTCCACGCCTCTGATTCCCCATATCTGATTCCCCGCCTCTGATTCCCCATCTCTGATTCCCGGAATCTGAATCCCCACCTCTGATTCCCGGCCTCTGATTCACGGCCTATGATTCCCCGCTTCTGATTCCCCGCCTCTGATTCCCTGCCTCTGATTCCCCATGTCTGATTCCCCACATCTGATTCCCTGCCTCTGATACCCCGCCTCTGATTCCCCGCCTCTGATTCCCTGCCACTAATTCCCCGCCTCTGATTCCCCATATCTGATTTCCTGCCTCTGATGCCCCATATCTGATTCCCTGCCTCTGATTCCCCAACTCTGATTCCCCGCCTCTGATTCCTCAGCTCTGATTCCCCACCTCTGATTCCCCGTGTCTAATTCCCTGCCTCAGATTCCCCGCCTCTGATTCCCCATCTTGGATTCACCACCACTGATTCCTTGCGTCTGATTCCCTGCCAGTGATTCCCCGCCTCTGATTCACCATCTCTGATTCACTGCCTCTGATTCCCCTTCTCTGATTCCCCATGTCTGATTCCACAATTCTGATTCCCGCCTCTGATGCCCCACCTCTGATTCCCCTCCTCTGATTGCCCATATCTGATTCCCCGCCTCTGATTCCCCATATCTTATTCCCCGCCTCTGATTCCCAAACTCAGATTCCCCGTCTCTGATTGCCCAGCTCTGATTCCCCACATCTGATTCCCTGCCTCTGATTCCCCACCTCTGATTCCCTATATCTGATTCCCTGCCTCTGTTTCCCCACCTCTGATTCCCCGCCTCTGTTTCCCCATATCTGATTCCCCACCTCTGATTCCCCAACTCTGATTCCCCGCCTCTGATACCCCGTGTCTGATTTCCCGCCTCTGATTCCCCGTGTCTGATTCCCTGCCTCTGATTCCCCGCCTCTGATTCCCCATCTCTGATTCACCGCCTCTGATTCCCCACCTCTGATTCCCCATATCTGATAAGCCATCTCTGTTTCCCCGCCTCTGATTCCCCGCCTCTGATTCCCCGTCTCTGATTCCCCATATCTGATTCCCCGCCTCTGATTCCCCATCTCTGATTCCCGGACTCAGATTCCCAACCTCTGATTCCAAGCCTCTGATTCCCGGAATATGATTCCCCGCTTCTGATTCCCCGCCTCTGATTCCCTGCCTCTGATTCCCCATCTCTGATTCCCCACATCTGATTCCCTGCCTCTGATTCCCCGCCTCTGATTCCCCATATCTGATTCCCTGCCTCTGATTACCCATCTCGGATTCCCGCCCTCCGATTCCCCACCTCAGGTTCCCCATATCTGATACCCCTCCTCTGTTTCCCCGCCTCTGATTCCCCGCCTCTGATTCCCCATATCTGATTCCCCGTCTCTGATTCCCCAACTCTGATTCCCCGCCTCTGATTCCTCAGCTCTGATTCCCCGCTTCTGATTCCCCGCGTCTGATTCCCTGCCTCTGATTCCCCGCCTCTGATTCCCCATCTCTGATTCACCACCACTGATTCCCTGCATCTGATTCCCTGCCTGTGATTCCCCGCCTCTGATTCACCATCTCTGATTCACTGCCTCTGATTCCCCTTCTCTGATTCCCCATGTCTGATTCCCCAATTCTGATTCCCGCCTCTGATGCCCCACCTCTGAATCCCCTCCTCTGATTCCCCATATCTGATTCCCCGCCTCTGATTCCCCATATCTTATTCCCCGCCTCTGATTCCCAAACTCAGATTCCCCGCCTCTGATTCCCCAGCTCTGATACCCCGCCTCAGATTCCCCGCGTCTGATTCCCTGCCTCTGATTACCCATCTCGGATTCCCGCCCTCCGATTCCCCACCTCAGGTTCCCCATATCTGATACCCCTCCTCTGTTTCCCCGCCTCTGATTCCCCATATCTGATTCCCCGTCTCTGATTCCCCAACTCTGATTCCCCGCCTCTGATTCCTCAGCTCTGATTCCCCGCCTCTGATTCCCCGCGTCTGATTCCCCGACTCTGATTCCCCGCCTCTGATTCCCCAGCTCTGATTCCCCACCTCTGATTACCCACATCTGATTCCCTGACTCTAATTCCCGGCCTCTGATTCCCCATCTCTCATTCACCGCCTCTGATTACCCACCTCTGATTCCCCATATCTGATTCCCCGCCTCTGATTCCCCGCCTCTGATTCCCCATATCTGATACCCCGCCTCTGATTCCCCAACTCTGAATCCCCGCCTCTGATTCCCCAGCTATGATTCCCCGCCTCTGATTCCCCATCTCTGATTCACCGCCTCTGATTCCCCACCTCTGATTCCCCATATCTGATTAGCCACCACTGTTTCCCCGCCTCTGATTCCCCGCCTCTGATTCCCCATATCTGATTCCCCGCCTCTGATTCCCCACCTCTGATTCCCCATATCTGATAAGCAATCTCTGTTTCCCCGCCTCTGATTCCCCGCCTCTGATTCCCCATATCTGATTCCCCGCAACTGATTCCCCATCTCTGATTCCCGGACTCAGATTCCCCACCTCTGATTCCCGGCCTCTGATTCCCGGCCTATGATTCCCCGCTTCTGATTCCCCGCCTGATTCCCCATCTCTGATGCACTGCGTCTGATTCCCCACCTCTAATTCCCCATATCTGATTAGCCACCTCTGTTTCTCCACCTCTGATTCCCCGCCTCTGATTCCCCATATCTGATTCCCCGCCTCTGATTCCCCATCTCTGATTCCCGGACTCTGAATCCCCACCTCTGTTTCCCGGCCTCTGATTCCCGGCCTATGATTCCCCGCTTCTGATTCCCCGCCTCTGATACCCTGCCTCTGATTCCCCATGTCTGATTCCCCACATCTGATTCCCTGCCTCTGATACCCCGCCTCTGATTCCCCGCCTCTGATTCCCTGCCACTAATTCCCCGCCTCTGATTCCCCATATCTGTTTTCCTGCCTCTGATGCCCCATATCTGATTCCCTGCCTCTGATTCCCCAACTCTGATTCCCCACCTCTGATTCCTCAGCTCTGATTCCCCACCTCTGATTCCCCGTGTCTAATTCCCTGCCTCTGATTCCCCGCTTCTGATTCCCCATCTTGGATTCATCACCACTGATTCCTTGCGTCTGATTCCCTCCCTGTGATTCCCCGCCTCTGATTCACCATCTCTGATTCACTGCCTCTGATTCCCCTTCTCTGATTCCCCATGTCTGATTCCCCAATTCTGATTCCCGCCTCTGATGCCCCACCTCTGATTCCCCTCCTCTGATTGCCCATATCTGATTCCCCGCCTCTGATTCCCCATATCTTATTCCCCGCCTCTGATTCCCAAACTCAGATTCCCCGTCTCTGATTCCCCAGCTCTGATTCCCCACATCTGATTCCCTGCCTCTGATTCCCCACCTCTGATTCCCAATATCTGATTCCCTGCCTCTGTTTCCCCACCTCTGATTCCCCGCCTCTGTTTCCCCATATCTGATTCCCCACCTCTGATTCCCCAACTCTGATTCCCCGCCTCTGATTCCCCAGCTCTGATACCCCGCCTCTGATTCCCCATGTCAGATTTCCTGCCTCTGATTCCCCGCCTCTGATTCCCCATCTCTGATTCACCGCCTCTGATTCCCCACCTCTGATTCCCCATATCTGATAAGACATCTCTGTTTCCCCGCCTCTGATTCCCCGCCTCTGATTCCCCATATCTGATTCCCCGCCTCTGATTCCCCATCTCTGATTTCCCACCTCTGATTCCCAGCCTCTGATTCCCGGAATATGATTCCCCGCTTCTGATTCCCCACCTCTGATTCCCTGCCTCTGATTCCCCATCTCTGATTCCCCACATCTGATTCCCTGCCTCTGATTCCCCGCCTCTGATTCCACATATCTGATTCCCTGCCTCTGATTACCCATCTCGGATTCCCGCCCTCCGATTCCCCACCTCTGGTTCCCCATATCTGATACCCCTACTCTGTTTCCCCGCCTCTGAATCCCCGCCTCTGATTCCCCACCTCTGATTCCCCATATCTGATAAGCCATCTCTGTTTCCCCGCCTCTGATTCCCCGCCTCTGATTCCCCATATCTGATTCCCCGCCTCTGATTCCCCATCTCTGATTCCAGGACTCAGATTCCCCACCTCTGATTCCAAGCCTCTGATTCCCGGAATATGATTCCCGGCTTCTGATTCCCCGCCTCTGATTCCCCGCCTCTGATTCCACACATCTGATTCCCTGCCTCTGATTCCCCGCCTCTGATTCCCCATATCTGATTCCCTGCCTCTGATTACCCATCTCGGATTCCCGCCCTCTGATTCCCCACCTCTGGTTCCCTATATCTGATACCCCTCCTCTGTTTCCCCGCCTCTGATTCCCCGCCTCTGATTCCCCATATCTGATTCCCCGTCTCTGATTCCCCAACTCTGATTCCCCGCCTCTGGTTCCTCAGCTCTGTTTCTCCGCCTCTGATTCCCCGCCTCTGATTCCCCATTTCTGATTCCCCGCCTCTGATTCCCCACCTCTGATTCCCCATATCTGATAAGCAATCTCTGTTTCCCCGCCTCTGATTCCCCGCCTCTGATTCCCCATATCTGATTCCCCGCCTCTGATTCCCGATCTCTGATTCCCGGACTCAGATTCCCCACCTCTGATTCCCGGCCTCTGATTCCCGGCCTATGATTCCCCGCTTCTGATTCCCCGCCTCTGATTCCCTGCCTCTGATTCCCCATGTCTGATTCCCCTCATCTGATTCCCTGCCTCTGATACCCCGCCTCTGATACCCCGCCTCTGATTCCCCGCCACTAATTCCCCGCCTCTGATTCCCCATATCTTATTCCCCGCCTCTGATTCCCAAACTCAGAATCCCTGCCTCTGATTCCCCAGCTCTGATTCCCCACATCTGATTCCCTGCCTCTGATTCCCCACCACTGATTCCCAATATCTGATTCCCTGCCTCTGTTTCACCACCTCTGATTCCCCGCCTCTGTTTCCCCATATCTGATTCGCAACCTCTGATTCCCCAACTCTGATTCCCCGCCTCTGATTCACCATGTCTGATTCCCCAATTCTGATTCCCGCGGCTGATGCCCCACCTCTGATTCCCCTCCTCTGATTCCCCATATCTGATTCCCCGCCTTTGATTCCCCATATCATATTCCCCGCCTCTGATTCCCAAACTCAGATTCCCCGCCTCTGATTCCCCAGCTGTGATTCCCCGCCTCTGATTCCCCACGTCTGATTCCCCGCCTCTGAATCCCCGCCTCTGATTCCCCATCTCTGATTCACCACCGCTAATTCCCGGCCTCTGATTCCCCACAACTGATTCCCGGCCTCTGATTCCCGGCCTCTGATTCCCCGCCTCTGATTCCCCATCTCTGATTCCCCGCCTCTGATTCCCCGACTCTGATTCCCCGCCTCTGAATCCCCAGCTCTGATTCCCCACCTCTGATTACCCGCGTCTGATTCCCTGAATCTAATTCCCGGCCTCTGATTCCCCATCTCTGATTCACCGCCTCTGATTCCCCACCTCTGATTCCCCATATCTGATTCCCCGCCTCAGTTTCCCCGCCTCTGATTCCCCACCTCTGATTCCCCATATCTGATACCCCGCCTCTGATTCCCCAACTCTGAATCCCCGCCTCTGATTCCCAAGGTATGATTCCCCGCCTCTGATTCCCTGCGTCTGATTCCCTGCTTCTGATTCCCTGCCTCTGGTTCCCCATCTGTGATTAACCACCTCTGATTCTCCGCGTCTGATTCCCCGCCTCTGATTCCCCATCTCTGATTCCCCATCTCTGATTCCCAAATTCTGATTCCCCGCCTCTGATTCCCCAGCTCTGATTCCCCACATCTGATTCCCTGCCACTGATTCCCCACCTCTGATTCCCTGCCTCTGATTCCCCACATCTGATTCCCAATATCTGATTCCCTGCCTCTGTTTCCCCACCTCTGATTCCCCGCATCTGTTTCCCCATATCTGATTCCCCACCTCTGATTCCCCAACTCTGATTCCCCGCCTCTGATTCCCCAGCTCTGATTCCCCGCCTCTGATTCCCCGTGTCTGATACCCTGCCTCTGATTCCCCGCCTCTGATTCCCCATCTCTGATTCTCCACCACTGATTCCCTGCGTCTGATTCCCTGCCTGTGATTCCCCACCTCTGATTCACCATGTCTGATTCCCCAAATCTGATTCCCGCCTCTGATGCCCCACCTCTGATTCCCCTCCCCTGATTCCCCATATCTGATTCCCCGCCTCTGATTCCCCATATCTTATTCCCCGCCTCTGATTCCCAAACTCAGATTCCCCGCCTCTGATTCCCCAGCTCTGATTCCCTGCCTCTGATTCCCCGCGTCTGATTCCCCGCCTCTGAATCCCCGCGTCTGATTCCCCATCTCTGATTCACCACCGCTAATTCCCGGCCTCTGATTCCCCACAACTGATTCCCGGCCTCTGTTTCCCGGCCTCTGATTCCCCGCCTCTGATTCCCCATCTCTGATTCCCCGCCTCTGATTCCCCGACTCTGATTCCCCGCCTCTGAATCCCCAGCTCTGATTCCCCACCTCTGATTACCCGCGTCTGATTCCCTGAATCTAATTCCCGGCCTCTGATTCCCCATCTCTGATTCACCGCCTCTGATTCCCCACCCATGATTCCCCATATCTGATTCCCCGCCTCAGTTTCCCCGCCTCTGATTCCCCGCCTCTGATTCCCCATATCTGATACCCCGCCTCTGATTCCCCAACTCTGAATCCCCGCCTCTGATTCCCCATCTCTGATTCCCAAATTCTGATTCCCCGCCTCTGATTCCCCAGCACTGATTCCCCTCATCTGATTCCCTGCCTCTGATTCCCCACCTCTGATTCCCAATATCTGATTCCCCGCCTCTGTTACCCCGCCTCTGATTCCCCGCCTCTGTTTCCCCATATCTGATTCCCAACCTCTGATTCCCCAACTCTGATTCCCCGCCTCTGATTCCCCAGCTCTGATTCCCCGCCTCTGATTCCCTGTGTCTGATTCCCTGCCTCTGATTCCCCGCCTCTGATTCCCCATCTCTGATTCACCGCCTCTGATTCCCCACCTCTGATTCCCCATATCTGATTAGCCACCTCTGTTTCCCCGCCTCTGATTCCCCGCCTCTGATTCCCCATATCTGATTCCCCGCCTCTGATTCCCCACCTCTGATTCCCCATATCTGATAAGCAATCTCTGTTTCCCCGCCTCTGATTCCCCGCCTCTGATTCCCCATATCTGATTCCCCGCAACTGATTCCCCATCTCTGATTCCCGGACTCAGATTCCCCACCTCTGATTCCCGGCCTCTGATTCCCGGCCTATGATTCCCCACTTCTGATTCCCCGCCTGATTCCCCATCTCTGATGCACTGCGTCTGATTCCCCACCTCTAATTCCCCATATCTGATTAGCCACCTCTGTTTCTCCACCTCTGATTCCCCGCCTCTGATTCCCCATATCTGATTCCCCGCCTCTGATTCCCCATCTCTGATTCCCGGACTCTGAATCCCCACCTCTGTTTCCCGGCCTCTGATTCCCGGCCTATGATTCCCCATGTCTGATTCCCCACATCTGATTCCCTGCATCTGATACCCCGCCTCTGATTCCCCGCCTCTGATTCCCTGCCACTAATTCCCCGCCTCTGATTCCCCATATCTGTTTTCCTGCCTCTGATGCCCCATATCTGATTCCCTGCCTCTGATTCCCCAACTCTGATTCCCCGCCTCTGATTCCCCAGCTCTGATTCCCCACCTCTGATTCCCCGTGCCTAATTCCCTGCCTCTGATTCCCCGCCTCTGATTCCCCATCTTGGATTCATCACCACTGATTCCTTGCGTCTGATTCCCTCCCTGTGATTCCCCGCCTCTGATTCACCATCTCTGATTCACTGCCTCTGATTCCCCTTCTCTGATTCCCCATGTCTGATTCCCCAATTCTGATTCCCGCCTCTGATGCCCCACCTCTGATTCCCCTCCTCTGATTGCCCATATCTGATTCCCCGCCTCTGATTCCCCATATCTTATTCCCCGCCTCTGATTCCCAAACTCAGATTCCCCTTCTCTGATTCCCCAGCTCTGATTCCCCACATCTGATTCCCTGCCTCTGATTCCCCACCTCTGATTCCCAATATCTGATTCCCTGCCTCTGTTTCCCCACCTCTGATTCCCCGCCTCTGTTTCCCCATATCTGATTCCCCCCCTCTGATTCCCCAACTCTGATTCCCCGCCTCTGATTCCCCAGCTCAGATACCCCGCCTCTGATTCCCCATGTCAGATTTCCTGCCTCTGATTCCCCGCCTCTGATTCCCCATCTCTGATTCACCGCCTCTGATTCCCCACCTCTGATTCCCCATATCTGATAAGCCATCTCTGTTTCCCCGCCTCTGATTCCACGCCTCTGATTCCCCATATCTGATTCCCCGCCTCTGATTCCCCATCTCTGATTCCCGGACTCAGATTCCCCACCTCTGATTCCCAGCCTCTGATTCCCGGAATATGATTCCCCACTTCTGATTCCCCGCCTCTGATTCCCTGCCTCTGATTCCCCATCTCTGATTCCCCACATCTGATTCCCTGTCTCTGATTCCCCGCCTCTGATTCCACATATCTGATTCCCTGCCTCTGATTACCCATCTCGGATTCCCGCCCTCCGATTCCCCACCTCTGGTTCCCCATATCTGATACCCCTACTCTGTTTCCCCGCCTCTGAATCCCCGCCTCTGATTCCCCACTTCTGATTCCCCATATCTGATAAGCCATCTCTGTTTCCCCGCCTCTGATTCCCCGCCTCTGATTCCCCATATCTGATTCCACGCCTCTGATTCCCCATCTCTGATTCCAGGACTCAGATTCCCCACCTCTGATTCCAAGCCTCTGATTCCCGGAATATTATTCCCGGCTTCTGATTCCCCGCCTCTGATTCCCTGCCTCAGATTCCCCATCTCTGATTCCCCACATCTGATTCCCTGCCTCTGATTCCCCGCCTCTGATTCCCCATATCTGATTCCCTGCCTCTGATTACCCATCTCGGATTCCCGCCCTCTGATTCCCCACCTCTGGTTCCCCATATCTGATACCCCTCCTCTGTTTCCCCGCCTCTGATTCCCCGCCTCTGATTCCCCATATCTGATTTCCCGTCTCTGATACCCCAACTCTGATTCCCCGCCTCTGGTTCCTCAGCTCTGTTTCCCCGCCTCTGATTCCCCGCCTCTGATTCCCCATTTCTGATTCCCCGCCTCTGATTCCCCACCTCTGATTCCCCATATCTGATAAGCAATCTCTGTTTCCCCGCCTCTGATTCCCCGCCTCTGATTCCCCATATCTGATTCCCCGCCTCTGATTCCCCATCTCTGATTCCCGGACTCAGATTCCCCACCTCTGATTCCCGGCCTCTGATTCCCGGCCTATGATTCCCCGCTTCTGATTCCCCGCCTCTGATTCCCTGCCTCTGATTCCCCATCTCTGATTCACTGCCTCCGATTCCCCACCTCTGATTCCCCATATCTGATTAGCCACCTCTGTTTCTCCGCCTCTGATTCCCCGCCTCTGATTCCCAATATCTGATTCCCCGCCTCTGATTCCCCATCTCTGATTCCCGGAATCTGAATCCCCACCTCTGATTCCCGGCCTCTGATTCACGGCCTATGATTCCCCGCTTCTGATTCCCCGCCTCTGATTCCCTGCCTCTGATTCCCCATGTCTGATTCCCCACATCTGATTCCCTGCCTCTGATACCCCGCCTCTGATTCCCCGCCTCTGATTCCCTGCCACTAATTCCCCGCCTCTGATTCCCCATATCTGATTTCCTGCCTCTGATGCCCCATATCTGATTCCCTGCCTCTGATTCCCCAACTCTGATTCCCCGCCTCTGATTCCCCAGCTCTGATTCCCCACCTCTGATTACCCGCATCTGATTCCCTGACTCTAATTCCCGGCCTCTGATTCCCCATCTCTCATTCACCGCCTCTGATTACCCACCTCTGATTCCCCATATCTGATTCCCCGCCTCTGATTCCCCGCCTCTGATTCCCCATATCTGATACCCCGCCTCTGATTCCCCAACTCTGAATCCCCGCCTCTGATTCCCCAGCTATGATTCCCCGCCTCTGATTCCCCATCTCTGATTCACCGCCTCTGATTCCCCACCTCTGATTCCCCATATCTGATTAGCCACCTCTGTTTCCCCGCCTCTGATTCCCCGCCTCTGATTCCCCATATCTGATTCCCCGCCTCTGATTCCCCGCCTCTGATTCCCTGCCACTAATTCCCCGCCTCTGATTCCCCATATCTGATTTCCTGCCTCTGATGCCCCATATCTGATTCCCTGCCTCTGATTCCCCAACTCTGATTCCCCACCTCTGATTCCTCAGCTCTGATTCCCCACCTCTGATTCCCCGTGTCTAATTCCCTGCCTCTGATTCCCCGCATCTGATTCCCCATCTTGGATTCATCACCACAGATTCCTTGCGTCTGATTCCCTCCCTGTGATTCCCCGCCTCTGATTCACCATCTCTGATTCACTGCCACTGATTCCCCTTCTCTGATTCCCCATGTCTGATTCCCCAATTCTGATTCCCGCCTCTGATGCCCCACCTCTGATTCCCCTCCTCTGATTGCCCATATCTGATTCCCCGCCTCTGATTCCCCATATCTTATTCCCCGCCTCTGATTCCCAAACTCAGATTCCCCGTCTCTGATTCCCCAGCTCTGATTCCCCACATCTGATTCCCTGCCTCTGATTCCCCACCTCTGATTCCCAATATCTGATTCCCTGCCTCTGTTTCCCCACCTCTGATTCCCCGCCTCTGTTTCCCCATATCTGATTCCCCACCTCTGATTCCCCAACTCTGATTCCCCGCCTCTGATTCCCCAGCTCTGATACCCCGCCTCTGATTCCCCATGTCAGATTTCCTGCCTCTGATTCCCCGCCTCTGATTCCCCATCTCTGATTCACCGCCTCTGATTCCCCACCTCTGATTCCCCATATCTGATAAGACATCTCTGTTTCCCCGCCTCTGATTCCCCGCCTCTGATTCCCCATATCTGATTCCCCGCCTCTGATTCCCCATCTCTGATTTCCCACCTCTGATTCCCAGCCTCTGATTCCCGGAATATGATTCCCCGCTTCTGATTCCCCGCCTCTGATTCCCTGCCTCTGATTCCCCATCTCTGATTCCCCACATCTGACTCCCTGCCTCTGATTCCCCGCCTCTGATTCCACATATCTGATTCCCTGCCTCTGATTACCCATCTCGGATTCCCGCCCTCCGATTCCCCACCTCTGGTTCCCCATATCTGATACCCCTACTCTGTTTCCCCGCCTCTGAATCCCCGCCTCTGATTCCCCACCTCTGATTCCCCATATCTGATAAGCCATCTCTGTTTCCCCGCCTCTGATTCCCCGCCTCTGATTCCCCATATCTGATTCCCCGCCTCTGATTCCCCATCTCTGATTCCAGGACTCAGATTCCCCACCTCTGATTCCAAGCCTCTGATTCCCGGAATATGATTCCCGGCTTCTGATTCCCCGCCTCTGATTCCCTGCCTCTGATTCCCCATCTCTGATTCCACACATCTGATTCCCTGCCTCTGATTCCCCGCCTCTGATTCCCCATATCTGATTCCCTGCCTCTGATTACCCATCTCGGATTCCCGCCCTCTGATTCCCCACCTCTGGTTCCCCATATCTGATACCCCTCCTCTGTTTCCCCGCCTCTGATTCCCCGCCTCTGATTCCCCATATCTGATTCCCCGTCTCTGATTCCCCAACTCTGATTCCCCGCCTCTGGTTCCTCAGCTCTGTTTCTCCGCCTCTGATTCCCCGCCTCTGATTCCCCATTTCTGATTCCCCGCCTCTGATTCCCCACCTCTGATTCCCCATATCTGATAAGCAATCTCTGTTTCCCCGCCTCTGATTCCCCGCCTCTGATTCCCCGCCTCTGATTCCCCATATCTGATTCCCCGCCTCTGATTCCCGATCTCTGATTCCCGGACTCAGATTCCCCACCTCTGATTCCCGGCCTCTGATTCCCGGCCTATGATTCCCCGCTTCTGATTCCCCGCCTCTGATTCCCTGCCTCTGATTCCCCATGTCTGATTCCCCACATCTGATTCCCTGCCTCTGATACCCCGCCTCTGATACCCCGCCTCTGATTCCCCGCCACTAATTCCCCGCCTCTGATTCCCCATATCTTATTCCCCGCCTCTGATTCCCAAACCCAGAATCCCTGCCTCTGATTCCCCAGCTCTGATTCCCCACATCTGATTCCCTGCCTCTGATTCCCCATCTCTGATTCCCAATATCTGATTCCCTGCCTCTGTTTCACCACCTCTGATTCCCCGCCTCTGTTTCACCATATCTGATTCGCAACCTCTGATTCCCCAACTCTGATTCCCCGCCTCTGATTCACCATGTCTGATTCCCCAATTCTGAATCCCGCGGCTGATGCCCCACCTCTGATTCCCCTCCTCTGATTCCCCATATCTGATTCCCCGCCTTTGATTCCCCATATCTTATTCCCCGCCTCTGATTCCCCAGCTCTGATTCCCCGCCTCTGATTCCCCACGTCTGATTCCCCGCCTCTGAATCCCCGCCTCTGATTCCCCATCTCTGATTCACCACCGCTAATTCCCGGCCTCTGATTCCCCACAACTGATTCCCGGCCTCTGATTCCCGGCCTCTGATTCCCCGCCTCTGATTCCCCATCTCTGATTCCCCGCCTCTGATTCCCCGACTCTGATTCCCCGCCTCTGAATCCCCAGCTCTGATTCCCCACCTCTGATTACCCGCGTCTGATTCCCTGAATCTAATTCCCGGCCTCTGATTCCCCATCTCTGATTCACCGCCTCTGATTCCCCACCTCTGATTCCCCATATCTGATTCCCCGCCTCAGTTTCCCCGCCTCTGATTCCCCACCTCTGATTCCCCATATCTGATACCCCGCCTCTGATTCCCCAACTCTGAATCCCCGCCTCTGATTCCCAAGGTATGATTCCCCGCCTCTGATTCCCTGCGTCTGATTCCCTGCTTCTGATTCCCTGCCTCTGGTTCCCCATCTGTGATTAACCACCTCTGATACTCCGCGTCTGATTCCCCGCCTCTGAATCCCCATCTCTGATTCCCCATCTCTGATTCCCAAATTCTGATTCCCCGCCTCTGATTCCCCAGCTCTGATTCCCCACATCTGATTCCCTGCCACTGATTCCCCACCTCTTATTCCCTGCCTCTGTTTCCCCACCTCTGATTCCCAATATCTGATTCCCTGCCTCTGTTTCCCCACCTCTGATTCCCCGCATCTGTTTCCCCATATCTGATTCCCCACCTCTGATTCCCCAACACTGATTCCCCGCCTCTGATTCCCCAGCTCTGATTCCCCGCCTCTGATTCCCCGTGTCTGATACCCTGCCTCTGATTCCCCGCCTCTGATTCCCCATCTCTGATTCTCCACCACTGATTCCCTGCGTCTGATTCCCTGCCTGTGATTCCCCACCTCTGATTCACCATGTCTGATACCCCAAATCTGATTCCCGCCTCTGATGCCCCACCTCTGATTCCCCTCCCCTGATTCCCCATATCTGATTCCCCGCCTCTGATTCCCCATATCTTATTCCCCGCCTCTGATTCCCAAACTCAGATTCCCCGCCTCTGATTCCCCACCTCTGATTCCCTGCCTCTGATTCCCCGCGTCTGATTCCCCGCCTCTGAATCCCCGCGTCTGATTCCCCATCTCTGATTCACCACCGCTAATTCCCGGCCTCTGATTCCCCACAACTGATTCCCGGCCTCTGATTCCCGGCCTCTGATTCCCCGCCTCTGATTCCCCATCTCTGATTCCCCGCCTCTGATTTCCCGACTCTGATTCCCCGCCTATGAATCCCCAGCTCTGATTCCCCACCTCTGATTACCCGCGTCTGATTCCCTGAATCTAATTCCCGGCCACTGATTCCCCATCTCTGATTCACCGCCTCTGATTCCCCACCCATGATTCCCCATATCTGATTCCCCGCCTCAGTTTCCCCGACTCTGATTCCCCGCCTCTGATTCCCCATATCTGATACCCCGCCTCTGATTCCCCAACTCTGAATCCCCGCCTCTGATTCCCCATCTGTGATTCCCAAATTCTGATTCCCCGCCTCTGATTCCCCAGCACTGATTCCCCTCATCTGATTCCCTGCCTCTGATTCCCCACCTCTGATTCCCAATATCTGATTCCCCGCCTCTGTTACCCCGCCTCTGATTCCCCGCCTCTGTTTCCCCATATCTGATTCCCCACCTCTGATTCCCCAACTCTGATTCCCCGCCTCTGATTCCCCAGCTCTGATTCCCCGCCTCTGATTCCCTGTGTCTGATTCCCTGCCTCTGATTCCCCGCCTCTGATTCCCCATCTCTGATTCACCGCCTCTGATTCCCCACCTCTGATTCCCCATATCTGATTAGCCACATCTGTTTCCCCGCCTCTGATTCCCCGCCTCTGATTCCCCACCTCTGATTCCCCATATCTGATAAGCAATCTCTGTTTCCCCGCCTCTGATTCCCCGCCTCTGATTCCCCATATCTGATTCCCCGCAACTGGTTCCCCATCTCTGATTCCCGGACTCAGATTCCCCACCTCTGATTCCCGGCCTCTGATTCCCGGCCTATGATTCCCCGCTTCTGATTCCCCACCTGATTCCCCATCTCTGATGCACTGCGTCTGATTCCCCACCTCTAATTCCCCATATCTGATTAGCCACCTCTGTTTCTCCACCTCTGTTTCCCGGCCTCTGATTCCCGGCCTATGATTCCCCATGTCTGATTCCCCACATCTGATTCCCTGCCTCTGATACCCCGCCTCTGATTCCCCGCCTCTGATTCCCTGCCACTAATTCCCCGCCTCTGATTCCCCATATCTGTTTTCCTGCCTCTGATGCCCCATATCTGATTCCCTGCCTCTGATTCCCCAACTCTGATTCCCCGCCTCTGATTCCCCAGCTCTGATTCCCCACCTCTGATTCCCCGTGTCTAATTCCCTGCCTCTGATTCCCCGCCTCTGATTCCCCATCTTGGATTCATCACCACTGATTCCTTGCGTCTGATTCCATCCCTGTGATTCCCCGCCTCTGATTCACCATCTCTGATTCACTGCCTCTGATTCCCCTTCTCTGATTCCCCATGTCTGATTCCTCAATTCTGATTCCCGCCTCTGATGCCCCACCTCTGATTCCCCTCCTCTGATTGCCCATATCTGATTCCCCGCCTCTGATTCCCCATATCTTATTCCCCGCCTCTGATTCCCAAACTCAGATTCCCCGTCTCTGATTCCCCAGCTCTGATTCCCCACATCTGATTCCCTGCCTCTGATTCCCCACCTCTGATTCCCAATATCTGATTCCCTGCCTCTGTTTCCCCACCTCTGATTCCCCGCCTCTGTTTCCCCATATCTGATTCCCCACCTCTGATTCCCCAACTCTGATTCCCCGCCTCTGATTCCCCAGCTCTGATACCCCGCCTCTGATTCCCCATGTCAGATTTCCTGCCTCTGATTCCCCGCCTCTGATTCCCAATCTCTGATTCACCGCCTCTGATTCCCCACCTCTGATTCCCCATATCTGATAAGCCATCTCTGTTTCCCCGCCTCTGATTCCCCATATCTGATTCCCCGCCTCTGATTCCCCATCTCTGATTCCCGGACTCAGATTCCCCACCTCTGATTCCCAGCCTCTGATTCCCGGAATATGATTCCCCACTTCTGATTCCCCGCCTCTGATTCCCTGCCTCTGATTCCCCATCTCTGATTCCCCACATCTGATTCCCTGTCTCTGATTCCCCGCCTCTGATTCCACATATCTGATTCCCTGCCTCTGATTACCCATCTCGGATTCCCGCCCTCCGATTCCCCACCTCTGGTTCCCCATATCTGATACCCCTACTCTGTTTCCCCGCCTCTGAATCCCCGCCTCTGATTCCCCACTTCTGATTCCCCATATCTGATAAGCCATCTCTGTTTCCCCGCCTCTGATTCCCCGCATCTGATTCCCCATATCTGATTCCCCGCCTCTGATTCCCCATCTCTGATTCCAGGACTCAGATTCCCCACCTCTGATTCCAAGCCTCTGATTCCCGGAATATTATTCCCGGCTTCTGATTCCCCGCCTCTGATTCCCTGCCTCTGATTCCTCATCTCTGATTCCCCACATCTGATTCCCTGCCTCTGATTCCCCGCCTCTGATTCCCCATATCTGATTCCCTGCCTCTGATTACCCATCTCGGATTCCCGCCCTCTGATTCCCCACCTCTGGTTCCCCATATCTGATACCCCTCCTCTGTTTCCCCGCCTCTGATTCCCCGCCTCTGATTCCCCATATCTGATTTCCCGTCTCTGATTCCCCAACTCTGATTCCCCGCCTCTGGTTCCTCAGCTCTGTTTCCCCGCCTCTGACTCCCCGCCTCTGATTCCCCATTTCTGATTCCCCGCCTCTGATTCCCCACCTCTGATTCCCCATATCTGATAAGCAATCTCTGTTTCCCCGCCTCTGATTCCCCGCCTCTGATTCCCCATATCTGATTCCCCGCCTCTGATTCCCCATATCTGATTCCCGGACTCAGATTCCCCACCTCTGATTCCCGGCCTCTGATTCCCGGCCTATGATTCCCCGCTTCTGATTCCCCGCCTCTGATTCCCTGCCTCTGATTCCCCATCTCTGATTCACTGCCTCCGATTCCCCACCTCTGATTCCCCATATCTGATTAGCCACCTCTGTTTCTCCGCCTCTGATTCCCCGCCTCTGATTCCCCATATCTGATTCCCCGCCTCTGATTCCCCATCTCTGATTCCCGGAATCTGAATTCCCACCTCTGATTCCCGGCCTCTGATTCACGGCCTATGATTCCCCGCTTCTGATTCCCCGCCTCTGATTCCCTGCCTCTGATTCCCCATGTCTGATTCCCCACATCTGATTCCCTGCCTCTGATACCCCGCCTCTGATTCCCCGCCTCTGATTCCCTGCCACTAATTCCCCGCCTCTGATTCCCCATATCTGATTTCCTGCCTCTGATGCCCCATATCTGATTCCCTGCCTCAGATTCCCCAACTCTGATTCCCCGCCTCTGATTCCTCAGCTCTGATTCCCCACCTCTGATTCCCGGTGTCTAATTCCCTGCCTCAGATTCCCCGCCTCTGATTCCCCATCTTGGATTCACCACCACTGATTCCTTGCGTCTGATTCCCTGCCTGTGATTCCCCGCCTCTGATTCACCATCTCTGATTCACTGCCTCTGATTCCCCTTCTCTGATTCCCCATGTCTGATTCCCCAATTCTGATTCCCGCCTCTGATGCCCCACCTCTGATTCCCCTCCTCTGATTGCCCATATCTGATTCCCCGCCTCTGATTCCCCATATCTTATTCCCCGCCTCTGATTCCCAAACTCAGATTCCCCGTCGCTGATTGCCCAGCTCTGATTCCCCACATCTGATTCCCTGCCTCTGATTCCCCACCTCTGATTCCCTATATCTGATTCCCTGCCTCTGTTTCCCCTCCTCTGATTCCCCGCCTCTGTTTCCCCATATCTGATTCCCCACCTCTGATTCCCCAACTCTGATTCCCCGCCTCTGATACCCCGTGTCTGATTCCCCGCCTCTGATTCCCCGTGTCTGATTCCCTGCCTCTGATTCCCCGCCTCTGATTCCCCATCTCTGATTCACCGCCTCTGATTCCCCACCTCTGATTCCCCATATCTGATAAGCCATCTCTGTTTCCCCGCCTCTGATTCCCCGCCTCTGATTCCCCATATCTGATTCCCCGCCTCTGATTCCCCATCTCTGATTTCCCACCTCTGATTCCCAGCCTCTGATTCCCGGAATATGATTCCCCGCTTCTGATTCCCCGCCTCTGATTCCCTGCCTCTGATTCCCCATCTCTGATTCCCCACATCTGATTCCCTGCCTCTGATTCCCCGCCTCTGATTCCACATATCTGATTCCCTGCCTCTGATTACCCATCTCGGATTCCCGCCCTCCGATTCCCCACCTCTGGTTCCCCATATCTGATACCCCTACTCTGTTTCCCCGCCTCTGAATCCCCGCCTCTGATTCCCCACCTCTGATTCCCCATATCTGATAAGCCATCTCTGTTTCCCCGCCTCTGATTCCCCGCCTCTGATTCCCCATATCTGATTCCCCGCCTCTGATTCCCCATCTCTGATTCCAGGACTCAGATTCCCCACCTCTGATTCCAAGCCTCTGATTCCCGGAATATGATTCCCGGCTTCTGATTCCCCGCCTCTGATTCCCTGCCTCTGATTCCCCATCTCTGATTCCACACATCTGATTCCCTGCCTCTGATTCCCCGCCTCTGATTCCCCATATCTGATTCCCTGCCTCTGATTACCCATCTCGGATTCCCGCCCTCTGATTCCCCACCTCTGGTTCCCCATATCTGATACCCCTCCTCTGTTTCCACGCCTCTGATTCCCCGCCTCTGATTCCCCATATCTGATTCCCCATCTCTGATTCCCCAACTCTGATTCCCCGCCTCTGGTTCCTCAGCTCTGTTTCTCCGCCTCTGATTCCCCGCCTCTGATTCCCCATTTCTGATTCCCCGCCTCTGATTCCCCACCTCTGATTCCCCATATCTGATAAGCAATCTCTGTTTCCCCGCCTCTGATTCCCCGCCTCTGATTCCCCATATCTGATTCCCCGCCTCTGATTCCCGATCTCTGATTCCCGGACTCAGATTCCCCACCTCTGATTCCCGGCCTCTGATTCCCGGCCTATGATTCCCCGCTTCTGATACCCCGCCTCTGATTCCCTGCCTCTGATTCCCCATGTCTGATTCCCCACATCTGATTCCCTGCCTCTGATACCCCGCCTCTGATACCCCGCCTCTGATTCCCCGCCACTAATTCCCCGCCTCTGATTCCCCATATCTTATTCCCCGCCTCTGATTCCCAAACTCAGAATCCCTGCCTCTGATTCCCCAGCTCTGATTCCCCACATCTGATTCCCTGCCTCTGATTCCCCACCTCTGATTCCCAATATCTGATTCCCTGCCTCTGTTTCACCACCTCTGATTCCCCGCCTCTGTTTCCCCATATCTGATTCGCAACCTCTGATTCCCCAACTCTGATTCCCCGCCTCTGATTCACCATGTCTGATTCCCCAATTCTGATTCCCGCGGCTGATGCCCCACCTCTGATTCCCCTCCTCTGATTCCCCATATCTGATTCCCCGCCTTTGATTCCCCATATCTTATTCCCCGCCTCTGATTCCCAAACTCAGATTCCCCGCCTCTGATTCCCCAGCTCTGATTCCCCGCCTCTGATTCCCCACGTCTGATTCCCCGCCTCTGAATCCCCGCCTCTGATTCCCCATCTCTGATTCACCACCGCTAATTCCCGGCCTCTGATTCCCCACAACTGATTCCCGGCCTCTGATTCCCGGCCTCTGATTCCCCGCCTCTGATTCCCCATCTCTGATTCCCCGCCTCTGATTCCCCGACTCTGATTCCCCGCCTCTGAATCCCCAGCTCTGATTCCCCACCTCTGATTACCCGCGTCTGATTCCCTGAATCTAATTCCCGGCCTCTGATTCCCCATCTCTGATTCACCGCCTCTGATTCCCCACCTCTGATTCCCCATATCTGATTCCCCGCCTCAGATTCCCCGCCTCTGATTCCCCACCTCTGATTCCCCATATCTGATACCCCGCCTCTGATTCCCCAACTCTGAATCCCCGCCTCTGATTCCCAAGGTATGATTCCCCGCCTCTGATTCCCTGCGTCTGATTCCCTGCTTCTGATTCCCTGCCTCTGGTTCCCCATCTGTGATTAACCACCTCTGATTCTCCGCGTCTGATTCCCCGCCTCTGATTCCCCATCTCTGATTCCCAAATTCTGATTCCCCGCCTCTGATTCCCCAGCTCTGATTCCCCACATCTGATTCCCTGCCACTGATTCCCCACCTCTGATTCCCTGCCTCTGATTCCCCACCTCTGATTCCCAATATCTGATTCCCTGCCTCTGTTTCCCCACCTCTGATTCCCCGCATCTGTTTCCCCATATCTGATTCCCCACCTCTGATTCCCCAACTCTGATTCCCCGCCTCTGATTCCCCAGCTCTGATTCCCCGCCTCTGATTCCCCATGTCTGATACCCTGCCTCTGATTCCCCGCCTCTGATTCCCCATCTCTGATTCTCCACCACTGATTCCCTGCGTCTGATTCCCTGCCTGTGATTCCCCACCTCTGATTCACCATGTCTGATTCCCCAAATCTGATTCCCGCCTCTGATGCCCCACCTCTGATTCCCCTCCCCTGATTCCCCATATCTGATTCCCCGCCTCTGATTCCCCATATCTTATTCCCCGCCTCTGATTCCCAAACTCAGATTCCCCGCCTCTGATTCCCCAGCTCTGATTCCCTGCCTCTGATTCCCCGCGTCTGATTCCCCGCCTCTGAATCCCCGCGTCTGATTCCCCATCTCTGATTCACCACCGCTAATTCCCGGCCTCTGATTCCCCACAACTGATTCCCGGCCTCTGTTTCCCGGCCTCTGATTCCCCGCCTCTGATTCCCCATCTCTGATTCCCCGCCTCTGATTCCCCGACTCTGATTCCCCGCCTCTGAATCCCCAGCTCTGATTCCCCACCTCTGATTACCCGCGTCTGATTCCCTGAATCTAATTCCCGGCCTCTGATTCCCCATCTCTGATTCACCGCCTCTGATTCCCCACCCATGATTCCCCATATCTGATTCCCCGCCTCAGTTTCCCCGCCTCTGATTCCCCGCCTCTGATTCCCCATATCTGATACCCCGCCTCTGATTCCCCAACTCTGAATCCCCGCCTCTGATTCCCCATCTCTGATTCCCAAATTCTGATTCCCCGCCTCTGATTCCCCAGCACTGATTCCCCTCATCTGATTCCCTGCCTCTGATTCCCCACCTCTGATTCCCAATATCTGATTCCCCGCCTCTGTTACCCCGCCTCTGATTCCCCGCCTCTGTTTCCCCATATCTGATTCCCCACCTCTGATTCCCCAACTCTGATTCCCCGCCTCTGATTCCCCAGCTCTGATTCCCCGCCTCTGATTCCCTGTGTCTGATTCCCTGCCTCTGATTCCCCGCCTCTGATTCCCCATCTCTGATTCACCGCCTCTGATTCCCCACCTCTGATTCCCCATATCTGATTAGCCACCTCTGTTTCCCCGCCTCTGATTCCCCGCCTCTGATTCCCCATATCTGATTCCCCGCCTCTGATTCCCCACCTCTGATTCCCCATATCTGATAAGCAATCTCTGTTTCCCCGCCTCTGATTCCCCGCCTCTGATTCCCCATATCTGATTCCCCGCAACTGATTCCCCATCTCTGATTCCCGGACTCAGATTCCCCACCTCTGATTCCCGGCCTCTGATTCCCGGCCTATGATTCCCCACTTCTGATTCCCCGCCTGATTCCCCATCTCTGATGCACTGCGTCTGATTCCCCACCTCTAATTCCCCATATCTGATTAGCCACCTCTGTTTCTCCACCTCTGATTCCCCGCCTCTGATTCCCCATATCTGATTCCCCGCCTCTGATTCCCCATCTCTGATTCCCGGACTCTGAATCCCCACCTCTGTTTCCCGGCCTCTGATTCCCGGCCTATGATTCCCCATGTCTGATTCCCCACATCTGATTCCCTGCATCTGATACCCCGCCTCTGATTCCCCGCCTCTGATTCCCTGCCACTAATTCCCCGCCTCTGATTCCCCATATCTGTTTTCCTGCCTCTGATGCCCCATATCTGATTCCCTGCCTCTGATTCCCCAACTCTGATTCCCCGCCTCTGATTCCCCAGCTCTGATTCCCCACCTCTGATTCCCCGTGTCTAATACCCTGCCTCTGATTCCCCGCCTATGATTCCCCATCTTGGATTCATCACCACTGATTCCTTGCGTCTGATTCCCTCCCTGTGATTCCCCGCCTCTGATTCACCATCTCTGATTCACTGCCTCTGATTCCCCTTCTCTGATTCCCCATGTCTGATTCCCCAATTCTGATTCCCGCCTCTGATGCCCCACCTCTGATTCCCCTCCTCTGATTGCCCATATCTGATTCCCCGCCTCTGATTCCCCATATCTTATTCCCCGCCTCTGATTCCCAAACTCAGATTCCCCGTCTCTGATTCCCCAGCTCTGATTCCCCACATCTGATTCCCTGCCTCTGATTCCCCACCTCTGATTCCCAATATCTGATTCCCTGCCTCTGTTTCCCCACCTCTGATTCCCCGCCTCTGTTTCCCCATATCTGATTCCCCACCTCTGATTCCCCAACTCTGATTCCCCGCCTCTGATTCCCCAGCTCAGATACCCCGCCTCTGATTCCCCATGTCAGATTTCCTGCCTCTGATTCCCCGCCTCTGATTCCCCATCTCTGATTCACCGCCTCTGATTCCCCACCTCTGATTCCCCATATCTGATAAGCCATCTCTGTTTCCCCGCCTCTGATTCCCCGCCTCTGATTCCCCATCTCTGATTCCAGGACTCAGATTCCCCACCTCTGATTCCAAGCCTCTGATTCCCGGAATATGATTCCCGGCTTCTGATTCCCCGCCTCTGATTCCCTGCCTCTGATTCCCCATCTCTGATTCCACACATCTGATTCCCTGCCTCTGATTCCCCGCCTCTGATTCCCCATATCTGATTCCCTGCCTCTGATTACCCATCTCGGATTCCCGCCCTCTGATTCCCCACCTCTGGTTCCCCATATCTGATACCCCTCCTCTGTTTCCCCGCCTCTGATTCCCCGCCTCTGATTCCCCATATCTGATTCCCCGTCTCTGATTCCCCAACTCTGATTCCCCGCCTCTGGTTCCTCAGCTCTGTTTCTCCGCCTCTGATTCCCCGCCTCTGATTCCCCATTTCTGATTCCCCGCCTCTGATTCCCCACCTCTGATTCCCCATATCTGATAAGCAATCTCTGTTTCCCCGCCTCTGATTCCCCGCCTCTGATTCCCCGCCTCTGATTCCCCATATCTGATTCCCCGCCTCTGATTCCCGATCTCTGATTCCCGGACTCAGATTCCCCACCTCTGATTCCCGGCCTCTGATTCCCGGCCTATGATTCCCCGCTTCTGATTCCCCGCCTCTGATTCCCTGCCTCTGATTCCCCATGTCTGATTCCCCACATCTGATTCCCTGCCTCTGATACCCCGCCTCTGATACCCCGCCTCTGATTCCCCGCCACTAATTCCCCGCCTCTGATTCCCCATATCTTATTCCCCGCCTCTGATTCCCAAACCCAGAATCCCTGCCTCTGATTCCCCAGCTCTGATTCCCCACATCTGATTCCCTGCCTCTGATTCCCCATCTCTGATTCCCAATATCTGATTCCCTGCCTCTGTTTCACCACCTCTGATTCCCCGCCTCTGTTTCACCATATCTGATTCGCAACCTCTGATTCCCCAACTCTGATTCCCCGCCTCTGATTCACCATGTCTGATTCCCCAATTCTGAATCCCGCGGCTGATGCCCCACCTCTGATTCCCCTCCTCTGATTCCCCATATCTGATTCCCCGCCTTTGATTCCCCATATCTTATTCCCCGCCTCTGATTCCCCAGCTCTGATTCCCCGCCTCTGATTCCCCACGTCTGATTCCCCGCCTCTGAATCCCCGCCTCTGATTCCCCATCTCTGATTCACCACCGCTAATTCCCGGCCTCTGATTCCCCACAACTGATTCCCGGCCTCTGATTCCCGGCCTCTGATTCCCCGCCTCTGATTCCCCATCTCTGATTCCCCGCCTCTGATTCCCCGACTCTGATTCCCCGCCTCTGAATCCCCAGCTCTGATTCCCCACCTCTGATTACCCGCGTCTGATTCCCTGAATCTAATTCCCGGCCTCTGATTCCCCATCTCTGATTCACCGCCTCTGATTCCCCACCTCTGATTCCCCATATCTGATTCCCCGCCTCAGTTTCCCCGCCTCTGATTCCCCACCTCTGATTCCCCATATCTGATACCCCGCCTCTGATTCCCCAACTCTGAATCCCCGCCTCTGATTCCCAAGGTATGATTCCCCGCCTCTGATTCCCTGCGTCTGATTCCCTGCTTCTGATTCCCTGCCTCTGGTTCCCCATCTGTGATTAACCACCTCTGATACTCCGCGTCTGATTCCCCGCCTCTGAATCCCCATCTCTGATTCCCCATCTCTGATTCCCAAATTCTGATTCCCCGCCTCTGATTCCCCAGCTCTGATTCCCCACATCTGATTCCCTGCCACTGATTCCCCACCTCTTATTCCCTGCCTCTGTTTCCCCACCTCTGATTCCCAATATCTGATTCCCTGCCTCTGTTTCCCCACCTCTGATTCCCCGCATCTGTTTCCCCATATCTGATTCCCCACCTCTGATTCCCCAACACTGATTCCCCGCCTCTGATTCCCCAGCTCTGATTCCCCGCCTCTGATTCCCCGTGTCTGATACCCTGCCTCTGATTCCCCGCCTCTGATTCCCCATCTCTGATTCTCCACCACTGATTCCCTGCGTCTGATTCCCTGCCTGTGATTCCCCACCTCTGATTCACCATGTCTGATACCCCAAATCTGATTCCCGCCTCTGATGCCCCACCTCTGATTCCCCTCCCCTGATTCCCCATATCTGATTCCCCGCCTCTGATTCCCCATATCTTATTCCCCGCCTCTGATTCCCAAACTCAGATTCCCCGCCTCTGATTCCCCACCTCTGATTCCCTGCCTCTGATTCCCCGCGTCTGATTCCCCGCCTCTGAATCCCCGCGTCTGATTCCCCATCTCTGATTCACCACCGCTAATTCCCGGCCTCTGATTCCCCACAACTGATTCCCGGCCTCTGATTCCCGGCCTCTGATTCCCCGCCTCTGATTCCCCATCTCTGATTCCCCGCCTCTGATTTCCCGACTCTGATTCCCCGCCTATGAATCCCCAGCTCTGATTCCCCACCTCTGATTACCCGCGTCTGATTCCCTGAATCTAATTCCCGGCCACTGATTCCCCATCTCTGATTCACCGCCTCTGATTCCCCACCCATGATTCCCCATATCTGATTCCCCGCCTCAGTTTCCCCGACTCTGATTCCCCGCCTCTGATTCCCCATATCTGATACCCCGCCTCTGATTCCCCAACTCTGAATCCCCGCCTCTGATTCCCCATCTGTGATTCCCAAATTCTGATTCCCCGCCTCTGATTCCCCAGCACTGATTCCCCTCATCTGATTCCCTGCCTCTGATTCCCCACCTCTGATTCCCAATATCTGATTCCCCGCCTCTGTTACCCCGCCTCTGATTCCCCGCCTCTGTTTCCCCATATCTGATTCCCCACCTCTGATTCCCCAACTCTGATTCCCCGCCTCTGATTCCCCAGCTCTGATTCCCCGCCTCTGATTCCCTGTGTCTGATTCCCTGCCTCTGATTCCCCGCCTCTGATTCCCCATCTCTGATTCACCGCCTCTGATTCCCCACCTCTGATTCCCCATATCTGATTAGCCACATCTGTTTCCCCGCCTCTGATTCCCCGCCTCTGATTCCCCACCTCTGATTCCCCATATCTGATAAGCAATCTCTGTTTCCCCGCCTCTGATTCCCCGCCTCTGATTCCCCATATCTGATTCCCCGCAACTGGTTCCCCATCTCTGATTCCCGGACTCAGATTCCCCACCTCTGATTCCCGGCCTCTGATTCCCGGCCTATGATTCCCCGCTTCTGATTCCCCACCTGATTCCCCATCTCTGATGCACTGCGTCTGATTCCCCACCTCTAATTCCCCATATCTGATTAGCCACCTCTGTTTCTCCACCTCTGTTTCCCGGCCTCTGATTCCCGGCCTATGATTCCCCATGTCTGATTCCCCACATCTGATTCCCTGCCTCTGATACCCCGCCTCTGATTCCCCGCCTCTGATTCCCTGCCACTAATTCCCCGCCTCTGATTCCCCATATCTGTTTTCCTGCCTCTGATGCCCCATATCTGATTCCCTGCCTCTGATTCCCCAACTCTGATTCCCCGCCTCTGATTCCCCAGCTCTGATTCCCCACCTCTGATTCCCCGTGTCTAATTCCCTGCCTCTGATTCCCCGCCTCTGATTCCCCATCTTGGATTCATCACCACTGATTCCTTGCGTCTGATTCCATCCCTGTGATTCCCCGCCTCTGATTCACCATCTCTGATTCACTGCCTCTGATTCCCCTTCTCTGATTCCCCATGTCTGATTCCTCAATTCTGATTCCCGCCTCTGATGCCCCACCTCTGATTCCCCTCCTCTGATTGCCCATATCTGATTCCCCGCCTCTGATTCCCCATATCTTATTCCCCGCCTCTGATTCCCAAACTCAGATTCCCCGTCTCTGATTCCCCAGCTCTGATTCCCCACATCTGATTCCCTGCCTCTGATTCCCCACCTCTGATTCCCAATATCTGATTCCCTGCCTCTGTTTCCCCACCTCTGATTCCCCGCCTCTGTTTCCCCATATCTGATTCCCCACCTCTGATTCCCCAACTCTGATTCCCCGCCTCTGATTCCCCAGCTCTGATACCCCGCCTCTGATTCCCCATGTCAGATTTCCTGCCTCTGATTCCCCGCCTCTGATTCCCAATCTCTGATTCACCGCCTCTGATTCCCCACCTCTGATTCCCCATATCTGATAAGCCATCTCTGTTTCCCCGCCTCTGATTCCCCATATCTGATTCCCCGCCTCTGATTCCCCATCTCTGATTCCCGGACTCAGATTCCCCACCTCTGATTCCCAGCCTCTGATTCCCGGAATATGATTCCCCACTTCTGATTCCCCGCCTCTGATTCCCTGCCTCTGATTCCCCATCTCTGATTCCCCACATCTGATTCCCTGTCTCTGATTCCCCGCCTCTGATTCCACATATCTGATTCCCTGCCTCTGATTACCCATCTCGGATTCCCGCCCTCCGATTCCCCACCTCTGGTTCCCCATATCTGATACCCCTACTCTGTTTCCCCGCCTCTGAATCCCCGCCTCTGATTCCCCACTTCTGATTCCCCATATCTGATAAGCCATCTCTGTTTCCCCGCCTCTGATTCCCCGCATCTGATTCCCCATATCTGATTCCCCGCCTCTGATTCCCCATCTCTGATTCCAGGACTCAGATTCCCCACCTCTGATTCCAAGCCTCTGATTCCCGGAATATTATTCCCGGCTTCTGATTCCCCGCCTCTGATTCCCTGCCTCTGATTCCTCATCTCTGATTCCCCACATCTGATTCCCTGCCTCTGATTCCCCGCCTCTGATTCCCCATATCTGATTCCCTGCCTCTGATTACCCATCTCGGATTCCCGCCCTCTGATTCCCCACCTCTGGTTCCCCATATCTGATACCCCTCCTCTGTTTCCCCGCCTCTGATTCCCCGCCTCTGATTCCCCATATCTGATTTCCCGTCTCTGATTCCCCAACTCTGATTCCCCGCCTCTGGTTCCTCAGCTCTGTTTCCCCGCCTCTGACTCCCCGCCTCTGATTCCCCATTTCTGATTCCCCGCCTCTGATTCCCCACCTCTGATTCCCCATATCTGATAAGCAATCTCTGTTTCCCCGCCTCTGATTCCCCGCCTCTGATTCCCCATATCTGATTCCCCGCCTCTGATTCCCCATATCTGATTCCCGGACTCAGATTCCCCACCTCTGATTCCCGGCCTCTGATTCCCGGCCTATGATTCCCCGCTTCTGATTCCCCGCCTCTGATTCCCTGCCTCTGATTCCCCATCTCTGATTCACTGCCTCCGATTCCCCACCTCTGATTCCCCATATCTGATTAGCCACCTCTGTTTCTCCGCCTCTGATTCCCCGCCTCTGATTCCCCATATCTGATTCCCCGCCTCTGATTCCCCATCTCTGATTCCCGGAATCTGAATTCCCACCTCTGATTCCCGGCCTCTGATTCACGGCCTATGATTCCCCGCTTCTGATTCCCCGCCTCTGATTCCCTGCCTCTGATTCCCCATGTCTGATTCCCCACATCTGATTCCCTGCCTCTGATACCCCGCCTCTGATTCCCCGCCTCTGATTCCCTGCCACTAATTCCCCGCCTCTGATTCCCCATATCTGATTTCCTGCCTCTGATGCCCCATATCTGATTCCCTGCCTCAGATTCCCCAACTCTGATTCCCCGCCTCTGATTCCTCAGCTCTGATTCCCCACCTCTGATTCCCGGTGTCTAATTCCCTGCCTCAGATTCCCCGCCTCTGATTCCCCATCTTGGATTCACCACCACTGATTCCTTGCGTCTGATTCCCTGCCTGTGATTCCCCGCCTCTGATTCACCATCTCTGATTCACTGCCTCTGATTCCCCTTCTCTGATTCCCCATGTCTGATTCCCCAATTCTGATTCCCGCCTCTGATGCCCCACCTCTGATTCCCCTCCTCTGATTGCCCATATCTGATTCCCCGCCTCTGATTCCCCATATCTTATTCCCCGCCTCTGATTCCCAAACTCAGATTCCCCGTCGCTGATTGCCCAGCTCTGATTCCCCACATCTGATTCCCTGCCTCTGATTCCCCACCTCTGATTCCCTATATCTGATTCCCTGCCTCTGTTTCCCCTCCTCTGATTCCCCGCCTCTGTTTCCCCATATCTGATTCCCCACCTCTGATTCCCCAACTCTGATTCCCCGCCTCTGATACCCCGTGTCTGATTCCCCGCCTCTGATTCCCCGTGTCTGATTCCCTGCCTCTGATTCCCCGCCTCTGATTCCCCATCTCTGATTCACCGCCTCTGATTCCCCACCTCTGATTCCCCATATCTGATAAGCCATCTCTGTTTCCCCGCCTCTGATTCCCCGCCTCTGATTCCCCATATCTGATTCCCCGCCTCTGATTCCCCATCTCTGATTTCCCACCTCTGATTCCCAGCCTCTGATTCCCGGAATATGATTCCCCGCTTCTGATTCCCCGCCTCTGATTCCCTGCCTCTGATTCCCCATCTCTGATTCCCCACATCTGATTCCCTGCCTCTGATTCCCCGCCTCTGATTCCACATATCTGATTCCCTGCCTCTGATTACCCATCTCGGATTCCCGCCCTCCGATTCCCCACCTCTGGTTCCCCATATCTGATACCCCTACTCTGTTTCCCCGCCTCTGAATCCCCGCCTCTGATTCCCCACCTCTGATTCCCCATATCTGATAAGCCATCTCTGTTTCCCCGCCTCTGATTCCCCGCCTCTGATTCCCCATATCTGATTCCCCGCCTCTGATTCCCCATCTCTGATTCCAGGACTCAGATTCCCCACCTCTGATTCCAAGCCTCTGATTCCCGGAATATGATTCCCGGCTTCTGATTCCCCGCCTCTGATTCCCTGCCTCTGATTCCCCATCTCTGATTCCACACATCTGATTCCCTGCCTCTGATTCCCCGCCTCTGATTCCCCATATCTGATTCCCTGCCTCTGATTACCCATCTCGGATTCCCGCCCTCTGATTCCCCACCTCTGGTTCCCCATATCTGATACCCCTCCTCTGTTTCCACGCCTCTGATTCCCCGCCTCTGATTCCCCATATCTGATTCCCCGTCTCTGATTCCCCAACTCTGATTCCCCGCCTCTGGTTCCTCAGCTCTGTTTCTCCGCCTCTGATTCCCCGCCTCTGATTCCCCATTTCTGATTCCCCGCCTCTGATTCCCCACCTCTGATTCCCCATATCTGATAAGCAATCTCTGTTTCCCCGCCTCTGATTCCCCGCCTCTGATTCCCCATATCTGATTCCCCGCCTCTGATTCCCGATCTCTGATTCCCGGACTCAGATTCCCCACCTCTGATTCCCGGCCTCTGATTCCCGGCCTATGATTCCCCGCTTCTGATACCCCGCCTCTGATTCCCTGCCTCTGATTCCCCATGTCTGATTCCCCACATCTGATTCCCTGCCTCTGATACCCCGCCTCTGATACCCCGCCTCTGATTCCCCGCCACTAATTCCCCGCCTCTGATTCCCCATATCTTATTCCCCGCCTCTGATTCCCAAACTCAGAATCCCTGCCTCTGATTCCCCAGCTCTGATTCCCCACATCTGATTCCCTGCCTCTGATTCCCCACCTCTGATTCCCAATATCTGATTCCCTGCCTCTGTTTCACCACCTCTGATTCCCCGCCTCTGTTTCCCCATATCTGATTCGCAACCTCTGATTCCCCAACTCTGATTCCCCGCCTCTGATTCACCATGTCTGATTCCCCAATTCTGATTCCCGCGGCTGATGCCCCACCTCTGATTCCCCTCCTCTGATTCCCCATATCTGATTCCCCGCCTTTGATTCCCCATATCTTATTCCCCGCCTCTGATTCCCAAACTCAGATTCCCCGCCTCTGATTCCCCAGCTCTGATTCCCCGCCTCTGATTCCCCACGTCTGATTCCCCGCCTCTGAATCCCCGCCTCTGATTCCCCATCTCTGATTCACCACCGCTAATTCCCGGCCTCTGATTCCCCACAACTGATTCCCGGCCTCTGATTCCCGGCCTCTGATTCCCCGCCTCTGATTCCCCATCTCTGATTCCCCGCCTCTGATTCCCCGACTCTGATTCCCCGCCTCTGAATCCCCAGCTCTGATTCCCCACCTCTGATTACCCGCGTCTGATTCCCTGAATCTAATTCCCGGCCTCTGATTCCCCATCTCTGATTCACCGCCTCTGATTCCCCACCTCTGATTCCCCATATCTGATTCCCCGCCTCAGATTCCCCGCCTCTGATTCCCCACCTCTGATTCCCCATATCTGATACCCCGCCTCTGATTCCCCAACTCTGAATCCCCGCCTCTGATTCCCAAGGTATGATTCCCCGCCTCTGATTCCCTGCGTCTGATTCCCTGCTTCTGATTCCCTGCCTCTGGTTCCCCATCTGTGATTAACCACCTCTGATTCTCCGCGTCTGATTCCCCGCCTCTGATTCCCCATCTCTGATTCCCAAATTCTGATTCCCCGCCTCTGATTCCCCAGCTCTGATTCCCCACATCTGATTCCCTGCCACTGATTCCCCACCTCTGATTCCCTGCCTCTGATTCCCCACCTCTGATTCCCAATATCTGATTCCCTGCCTCTGTTTCCCCACCTCTGATTCCCCGCATCTGTTTCCCCATATCTGATTCCCCACCTCTGATTCCCCAACTCTGATTCCCCGCCTCTGATTCCCCAGCTCTGATTCCCCGCCTCTGATTCCCCATGTCTGATACCCTGCCTCTGATTCCCCGCCTCTGATTCCCCATCTCTGATTCTCCACCACTGATTCCCTGCGTCTGATTCCCTGCCTGTGATTCCCCACCTCTGATTCACCATGTCTGATTCCCCAAATCTGATTCCCGCCTCTGATGCCCCACCTCTGATTCCCCTCCCCTGATTCCCCATATCTGATTCCCCGCCTCTGATTCCCCATATCTTATTCCCCGCCTCTGATTCCCAAACTCAGATTCCCCGCCTCTGATTCCCCAGCTCTGATTCCCTGCCTCTGATTCCCCGCGTCTGATTCCCCGCCTCTGAATCCCCGCGTCTGATTCCCCATCTCTGATTCACCACCGCTAATTCCCGGCCTCTGATTCCCCACAACTGATTCCCGGCCTCTGTTTCCCGGCCTCTGATTCCCCGCCTCTGATTCCCCATCTCTGATTCCCCGCCTCTGATTCCCCGACTCTGATTCCCCGCCTCTGAATCCCCAGCTCTGATTCCCCACCTCTGATTACCCGCGTCTGATTCCCTGAATCTAATTCCCGGCCTCTGATTCCCCATCTCTGATTCACCGCCTCTGATTCCCCACCCATGATTCCCCATATCTGATTCCCCGCCTCAGTTTCCCCGCCTCTGATTCCCCGCCTCTGATTCCCCATATCTGATACCCCGCCTCTGATTCCCCAACTCTGAATCCCCGCCTCTGATTCCCCATCTCTGATTCCCAAATTCTGATTCCCCGCCTCTGATTCCCCAGCACTGATTCCCCTCATCTGATTCCCTGCCTCTGATTCCCCACCTCTGATTCCCAATATCTGATTCCCCGCCTCTGTTACCCCGCCTCTGATTCCCCGCCTCTGTTTCCCCATATCTGATTCCCCACCTCTGATTCCCCAACTCTGATTCCCCGCCTCTGATTCCCCAGCTCTGATTCCCCGCCTCTGATTCCCTGTGTCTGATTCCCTGCCTCTGATTCCCCGCCTCTGATTCCCCATCTCTGATTCACCGCCTCTGATTCCCCACCTCTGATTCCCCATATCTGATTAGCCACCTCTGTTTCCCCGCCTCTGATTCCCCGCCTCTGATTCCCCATATCTGATTCCCCGCCTCTGATTCCCCACCTCTGATTCCCCATATCTGATAAGCAATCTCTGTTTCCCCGCCTCTGATTCCCCGCCTCTGATTCCCCATATCTGATTCCCCGCAACTGATTCCCCATCTCTGATTCCCGGACTCAGATTCCCCACCTCTGATTCCCGGCCTCTGATTCCCGGCCTATGATTCCCCACTTCTGATTCCCCGCCTGATTCCCCATCTCTGATGCACTGCGTCTGATTCCCCACCTCTAATTCCCCATATCTGATTAGCCACCTCTGTTTCTCCACCTCTGATTCCCCGCCTCTGATTCCCCATATCTGATTCCCCGCCTCTGATTCCCCATCTCTGATTCCCGGACTCTGAATCCCCACCTCTGTTTCCCGGCCTCTGATTCCCGGCCTATGATTCCCCATGTCTGATTCCCCACATCTGATTCCCTGCATCTGATACCCCGCCTCTGATTCCCCGCCTCTGATTCCCTGCCACTAATTCCCCGCCTCTGATTCCCCATATCTGTTTTCCTGCCTCTGATGCCCCATATCTGATTCCCTGCCTCTGATTCCCCAACTCTGATTCCCCGCCTCTGATTCCCCAGCTCTGATTCCCCACCTCTGATTCCCCGTGTCTAATACCCTGCCTCTGATTCCCCGCCTATGATTCCCCATCTTGGATTCATCACCACTGATTCCTTGCGTCTGATTCCCTCCCTGTGATTCCCCGCCTCTGATTCACCATCTCTGATTCACTGCCTCTGATTCCCCTTCTCTGATTCCCCATGTCTGATTCCCCAATTCTGATTCCCGCCTCTGATGCCCCACCTCTGATTCCCCTCCTCTGATTGCCCATATCTGATTCCCCGCCTCTGATTCCCCATATCTTATTCCCCGCCTCTGATTCCCAAACTCAGATTCCCCGTCTCTGATTCCCCAGCTCTGATTCCCCACATCTGATTCCCTGCCTCTGATTCCCCACCTCTGATTCCCAATATCTGATTCCCTGCCTCTGTTTCCCCACCTCTGATTCCCCGCCTCTGTTTCCCCATATCTGATTCCCCACCTCTGATTCCCCAACTCTGATTCCCCGCCTCTGATTCCCCAGCTCAGATACCCCGCCTCTGATTCCCCATGTCAGATTTCCTGCCTCTGATTCCCCGCCTCTGATTCCCCATCTCTGATTCACCGCCTCTGATTCCCCACCTCTGATTCCCCATATCTGATAAGCCATCTCTGTTTCCCCGCCTCTGATTCCCCGCCTCTGATTCCCCATATCTGATTCCCCGCCTCTGATTCCCCATCTCTGATTCCCGGACTCAGATTCCCCACCTCTGATTCCCAGCCTCTGATTCCCGGAATATGATTCCCCACTTCTGATTCCCCTCCTCTGATTCCCTGCCTCTGATTCCCCATCTCTGATTCCCCACATCTGATTCCCTGTCTCTGATTCCCCGCCTCTGATTCCACATATCTGATTCCCTGCCTCTGATTCCCCACATCTGATTCCCTGTCTCTGATTCCCCGCCTCTGATTCCACATATCTGATTCCCTGCCTCTGATTACCCATCTCGGATTCCCGCCCTCCGATTCCCCACCTCTGGTTCCCCATCTCTGATTCCCGGACTCTGAATCCCCACCTCTGTTTCCCGGCCTCTGATTCCCGGCCTATGATTCCCCATGTCTGATTCCCCACATCTGATTCCCTGCATCTGATACCCCGCCTCTGATTCCCCGCCTCTGATTCCCTGCCACTAATTCCCCGCCTCTGATTCCCCATATCTGTTTTCCTGCCTCTGATGCCCCATATCTGATTCCCTGCCTCTGATTCCCCAACTCTGATTCCCCGCCTCTGATTCCCCAGCTCTGATTCCCCACCTCTGATTCCCCGTGTCTAATTCCCTGCCTCTGATTCCCCGCCTCTGATTCCCCATCTTGGATTCATCACCACTGATTCCTTGCGTCTGATTCCCTCCCTGTGATTCCCCGCCTCTGATTCACCATCTCTGATTCACTGCCTCTGATTCCCCTTCTCTGATTCCCCATGTCTGATTCCCCAATTCTGATTCCCGCCTCTGATGCCCCACCTCTGATTCCCCTCCTCTGATTGCCCATATCTGATTCCCCGCCTCTGATTCCCCATATCTTATTCCCCGCCTCTGATTCCCAAACTCAGATTCCCCGTCTCTGATTCCCCAGCTCTGATTCCCCACATCTGATTCCCTGCCTCTGATTCCCCACCTCTGATTCCCAATATCTGATTCCCTGCCTCTGTTTCCCCACCTCTGATTCCCCGCCTCTGTTTCCCCATATCTGATTCCCCACCTCTGATTCCCCAACTCTGATTCCCCGCCTCTGATTCCCCAGCTCAGATACCCCGCCTCTGATTCCCCATGTCAGATTTCCTGCCTCTGATTCCCCGCCTCTGATTCCCCATCTCTGATTCACCGCCTCTGATTCCCCACCTCTGATTCCCCATATCTGATAAGCCATCTCTGTTTCCCCGCCTCTGATTCCCCGCCTCTGATTCCCCATATCTGATTCCCCGCCTCTGATTCCCCATCTCTGATTCCCGGACTCAGATTCCCCACCTCTGATTCCCAGCCTCTGATTCCCCACTTCTGATTCCCCACTTCTGATTCCCCTCCTCTGATTCCCTGCCTCTGATTCCCCATCTCCGATTCCCCACATCTGATTCCCTGTCTCTGATTCCCCGCCTCTGATTCCACATATCTGATTCCCTGCCTCTGATTACCCATCTCGGATTCCCGCCCTCCGATTCCCCACCTCTGGTTCCCCATATCTGATACCCCTACTCTGTTTCCCCGCCTCTGAATCCCCGCCTCTGATTCCCCACTTCTGATTCCCCATATCTGATAAGCCATCTCTGTTTCCCCGCCTCTGATTCCCCGCCTCTGATTCCCCATATCTGATTCCCCGCCTCTGATTCCCCATCTCTGATTCCAGGACTCAGATTCCCCACCTCTGATTCCAAGCCTCTGATTCCCGGAATATTATTCCCGGCTTCTGATTCCCCGCCTCTGATTCCCTGCCTCTGATTCCCCATCTCTGATTCCCCACATCTGATTCCCTGCCTCTGATTCCCCGCCTCTGATTCCCCATATCTGATTCCCTGCCTCTGATTACCCATCTCGGATTCCCGCCCTCTGATTCCCCACCTCCGGTTCCCCATATCTGATACCCCTCCTCTGTTTCCCCGCCTCTGATTCCCCGCCTCTGATTCCCCATATCCGATTTCCCGTCTCTGATTCCCCAACTCTGATTCCCCGCCTCTGGTTCCTCAGCTCTGTTTCCCCGCCTCTGATTCCCCGCCTCTGATTCCCCATTTCTGATTCCCCGCCTCTGATTCCCCACCTCTGATTCCCCATATCTGATAAGCAATCTCTGTTTCCCCGCCTCTGATTCCCCGCCTCTGATTCCCCATATCTGATTCCCCGCCTCTGATTCCCCATCTCTGATTCCCGGACTCAGATTCCCCACCTCTGATTCCCGGCCTCTGATTCCCGGCCTATGATTCCCCGCTTCTGATTCCCCGCCTCTGATTCCCTGCCTCTGATTCCCCATCTCTGATTCACTGCCTCCGATTCCCCACCTCTGATTCCCCATATCTGATTAGCCACCTCTGTTTCTCCGCCTCTGATTCCCCGCCTCTGATTCCCCATATCTGATTCCCCGCCTCTGATTCCCCATCTCTGATTCCCGGAATCTGAATCCCCACCTCTGATTCCCGGCCTCTGATTCACGGCCTATGATTCCCCGCTTCTGATTCCCCGCCTCTGATTCCCTGCCTCTGATTCCCCATGTCTGATTCCCCACATCTGATTCCCTGCCTCTGATACCCCGCCTCTGATTCCCCACCTCTGATTCCCTGCCACTAATTCCCCGCCTCTGATTCCCCATATCTGATTTCCTGCCTCTGATGCCCCATATCTGATTCCCTGCCTCTGATTCCCCAACTCTGATTCCCCGCCTCTGATTCCCCAGCTCTGATTCCCCACCTCTGATTACCCGCATCTGATTCCCTGACTCTAATTCCCGGCCTCTGATTCCCCATCTCTCATTCACCGCCTCTGATTACCCACCTCTGATTCCCCATATCTGATTCCCCGCCTCTGATTCCCCGCCTCTGATTCCCCATATCTGATACCCCGCCTCTGATTCCCCAACTCTGAATCCCCGCCTCTGATTCCCCAGCTATGATTCCCCGCCTCTGATTCCCCATCTCTGATTCACCGCCTCTGATTCCCCACCTCTGATTCCCCATATCTGATTAGCCACCTCTGTTTCCCCGCCTCTGATTCCCCGCCTCTGATTCCCCATATCTGATTCCCCGCCTCTGATTCCCCGCCTCTGATTCCCTGCCACTAATTCCCCGCCTCTGATTCCCCATATCTGATTTCCTGCCTCTGATGCCCCATATCTGATTCCCTGCCTCTGATTCCCCAACTCTGATTCCCCACCTCTGATTCCTCAGCTCTGATTCCCCACCTCTGATTCCCCGTGTCTAATTCCCTGCCTCTGATTCCCCGCCTCTGATTCCCCATCTTGGATTCATCACCACTGATTCCTTGCGTCTGATTCCCTCCCTGTGATTCCCCGCCTCTGATTCACCATCTCTGATTCACTGCCTCTGATTCCCCTTCTCTGATTCCCCATGTCTGATTCCCCAATTCTGATTCCCGCCTCTGATGCCCCACCTCTGATTCCCCTCCTCTGATTGCCCATATCTGATTCCCCGCCTCTGATTCCCCATATCTTATTCCCCGCCTCTGATTCCCAAACTCAGATTCCCCGTCTCTGATTCCCCAGCTCTGATTCCCCACATCTGATTCCCTGCCTCTGATTCCCCACCTCTGATTCCCAATATCTGATTCCCTGCCTCTGTTTCCCCACCTCTGATTCCCCGCCTCTGTTTCCCCATATCTGATTCCCCACCTCTGATTCCCCAACTCTGATTCCCCGCCTCTGATTCCCCAGCTCTGATACCCCGCCTCTGATTCCCCATGTCAGATTTCCTGCCTCTGATTCCCCGCCTCTGATTCCCCATCTCTGATTCACCGCCTCTGATTCCCCACCTCTGATTCCCCATATCTGATAAGACATCTCTGTTTCCCCGCCTCTGATTCCCCGCCTCTGATTCCCCATATCTGATTCCCCGCCTCTGATTCCCCATCTCTGATTTCCCACCTCTGATTCCCAGCCTCTGATTCCCGGAATATGATTCCCCGCTTCTGATTCCCCGCCTCTGATTCCCTGCCACTGATTCCCCATCTCTGATTCCCCACATCTGACTCCCTGCCTCTGATTCCCCGCCTCTGATTCCACATATCTGATTCCCTGCCTCTGATTACCCATCTCGGATTCCCGCCCTCCGATTCCCCACCTCTGGTTCCCCATATCTGATACCCCTACTCTGTTTCCACGCCTCTGAATCCCCGCCTCTGATTCCCCACCTCTGATTCCCCATATCTGATAAGCCATCTCTGTTTCCCCGCCTCTGATTCCCCGCCTCTGATTCCCCATATCTGATTCCCCGCCTCTGATTCCCCATCTCTGATTCCAGGACTCAGATTCCCCACCTCTGATTCCAAGCCTCTGATTCCCGGAATATGATTCCCGGCTTCTGATTCCCCGCCTCTGATTCCCTGCCTCTGATTCCCCATCTCTGATTCCACACATCTGATTCCCTGCCTCTGATTCCCCGCCTCTGATTCCCCATATCTGATTCCCTGCCTCTGATTACCCATCTCGGATTCCCGCCCTCTGATTCCCCACCTCTGGTTCCCCATATCTGATACCCCTCCTCTGTTTCCCCGCCTCTGATTCCCCGCCTCTGATTCCCCATATCTGATTCCCCGTCTCTGATTCCCCAACTCTGATTCCCCGCCTCTGGTTCCTCAGCTCTGTTTCTCCGCCTCTGATTCCCCGCCTCTGATTCCCCATTTCTGATTCCCCGCCTCTGATTCCCCACCTCTGATTCCCCATATCTGATAAGCAATCTCTGTTTCCCCGCCTCTGATTCCCCGCCTCTGATTCCCCATATCTGATTCCCCGCCTCTGATTCCCGATCTCTGATTCCCGGACTCAGATTCCCCACCTCTGATTCCCGGCCTCTGATTCCCGGCCTATGATTCCCCGCTTCTGATTCCCCGCCTCTGATTCCCTGCCTCTGATTCCCCATGTCTGATTCCCCACATCTGATTCCCTGCCTCTGATACCCCGCCTCTGATACCCCGCCTCTGATTCCCCGCCACTAATTCCCCGCCTCTGATTCCCCATATCTTATTCCCCGCCTCTGATTCCCAAACTCAGAATCCCTGCCTCTGATTCCCCAGCTCTGATTCCCCACATCTGATTCCCTGCCTCTGATTCCCCACCTCTGATTCCCAATATCTGATTCCCTGCCTCTGTTTCACCACCTCTGATTCCCCGCCTCTGTTTCCCCATATCTGATTCGCAACCTCTGATTCCCCAACTCTGATTCCCCGCCTCTGATTCACCATGTCTGATTCCCCAATTCTGATTCCCGCGGCTGATGCCCCACCTCTGATTCCCCTCCTCTGATTCCCCATATCTGATTCCCCGCCTTTGATTCCCCATATCTTATTCCCCGCCTCTGATTCCCAAACTCAGATTCCCCGCCTCTGATTCCCCAGCTCTGATTCCCCGCCTCTGATTCCCCACGTCTGATTCCCCGCCTCTGAATCCCCGCCTCTGATTCCCCATCTCTGATTCACCACCGCTAATTCCCGGCCTCTGATTCCCCACAACTGATTCCCGGCCTCTGATTCCCGGCCTCTGATTCCCCGCCTCTGATTCCCCATCTCTGATTCCCCGCCTCTGATTCCCCGACTCTGATTCCCCGCCTCTGAATCCCCAGCTCTGATTCCCCACCTCTGATTACCCGCGTCTGATTCCCTGAATCTAATTCACGGCCTCTGATTCCCCATCTCTGATTCACCGCCTCTGATTCCCCACCTCTGATTCCCCATATCTGATTCCCCGCCTCAGTTTCCCCGCCTCTGATTCCCCGCCTCTGATTCCCCATATCTGATTCCCCGCCTCTGATTCCCCATCTCTGATTCCAGGACTCAGATTCCCCACCTCTGATTCCAAGCCTCTGATTCCCGGAATATTATTCCCGGCTTCTGATTCCCCGCCTCTGATTCCCTGCCTCTGATTCCCCATCTCTGATTCCCCACATCTGATTCCCTGCCTCTGATTCCCCGCCTCTGATTCCCCATATCTGATTCCCTGCCTCTGATTACCCATCTCGGATTCCCGCCCTCTGATTCCCCACCTCTGGTTCCCCATATCTGATACCCCTCCTCTGTTTCCCCGCCTCTGATTCCCCGCCTCTGATTCCCCATATCCGATTTCCCGTCTCTGATTCCCCAACTCTGATTCCCCGCCTCTGGTTCCTCAGCTCTGTTTCCCCGCCTCTGATTCCCCGCCTCTGATTCCCCATTTCTGATTCCCCGCCTCTGATTCCCCACCTCTGATTCCCCATATCTGATAAGCAATCTCTGTTTCCCCGCCTCTGATTCCCCGCCTCTGATTCCCCATATCTGATTCCCCGCCTCTGATTCCCCATCTCTGATTCCCGGACTCAGATTCCCCACCTCTGATTCCCGGCCTCTGATTCCCGGCCTATGATTCCCCGCTTCTGATTCCCCGCCTCTGATTCCCTGCCTCTGATTCCCCATCTCTGATTCACTGCCTCCGATTCCCCACCTCTGATTCCCCATATCTGATTAGCCACCTCTGTTTCTCCGCCTCTGATTCCCCGCCTCTGATTCCCCATATCTGATTCCCCGCCTCTGATTCCCCATCTCTGATTCCCGGAATCTGAATCCCCACCTCTGATTCCCGGCCTCTGATTCACGGCCTATGATTCCCCGCTTCTGATTCCCCGCCTCTGATTCCCTGCCTCTGATTCCCCATGTCTGATTCCCCACATCTGATTCCCTGCCTCTGATACCCCGCCTCTGATTCCCCGCCTCTGATTCCCTGCCACTAATTCCCCGCCTCTGATTCCCCATATCTGATTTCCTGCCTCTGATGCCCCATATCTGATTCCCTGCCTCTGATTCCCCAACTCTGATTCCCCGCCTCTGATACCCCAGCTCTGATTCCCCACCTCTGATTACCCGCATCTGATTCCCTGACTCTAATTCCCGGCCTCTGATTCCCCATCTCTCATTCACCGCCTCTGATTACCCACCTCTGATTCCCCATATCTGATTCCCCGCCTCTGATTCCCCGCCTCTGATTCCCCATATCTGATACCCCGCCTCTGATTCCCCAACTCTGAATACCCGCCTCTGATTCCCCAGCTATGATTCCCCGCCTCTGATTCCCCATCTCTGATTCACCGCCTCTGATTCCCCACCTCTGATTCCCCATATCTGATTAGCCACCTCTGTTTCCCCGCCTCTGATTCCCCGCCTCTGATTCCCCATATCTGATTCCCCGCCTCTGATTCCCCGCCTCTGATTCCCTGCCACTAATTCCCCGCCTCTGATTCCCCATATCTGATTTCCTGCCTCTGATGCCCCATATCTGATTCCCTGCCTCTGATTCCCCAACTCTGATTCCCCACCTCTGATTCCTCAGCTCTGATTCCCCACCTCTGATTCCCCGTGTCTAATTCCCTGCCTCTGATTCCCCGCCTCTGATTCCCCATCTTGGATTCATCACCACTGATTCCTTGCGTCTGATTCCCTCCCTGTGATTCCCCGCCTCTGATTCACCATCTCTGATTCACTGCCTCTGATTCCCCTTCTCTGATTCCCCATGTCTGATTCCCCAATTCTGATTCCCGCCTCTGATGCCCCACCTCTGATTCCCCTCCTCTGATTGCCCATATCTGATTCCCCGCCTCTGATTCCCCATATCTTATTCCCCGCCTCTGATTCCCAAACTCAGATTCCCCGTCTCTGATTCCCCAGCTCTGATTCCCCACATCTGATTCCCTGCCTCTGATTCCCCACCTCTGATTCCCAATATCTGATTCCCTGCCTCTGTTTCCCCACCTCTGATTCCCCGCCTCTGTTTCCCCATATCTGATTCCCCACCTCTGATTCCCCAACTCTGATTCCCCGCCTCTGATTCCCCAGCTCTGATACCCCGCCTCTGATTCCCCATGTCAGATTTCCTGCCTCTGATTCCCCGCCTCTGATTCCCCATCTCTGATTCACCGCCTCTGATTCCCCACCACTGATTCCCCATATCTGATAAGACATCTCTGTTTCCCCGCCTCTGATTCCCCGCCTCTGATTCCCCATATCTGATTCCCCGCCTCTGATTCCCCATCTCTGATTTCCCACCTCTGATTCCCAGCCTCTGATTCCCGGAATATGATTCCCCGCTTCTGATTCCCCGCCTCTGATTCCCTGCCTCTGATTCCCCATCTCTGATTCCCCACATCTGACTCCCTGCCTCTGATTCCCCGCCTCTGATTCCACATATCTGATTCCCTGCCTCTGATTACCCATCTCGGATTCCCGCCCTCCGATTCCCCACCTCTGGTTCCCCATATCTGATACCCCTACTCTGTTTCCCCGCCTCTGAATCCCCGCCTCTGATTCCCCACCTCTGATTCCCCATATCTGATAAGCCATCTCTGTTTCCCCGCCTCTGATTCCCCGCCTCTGATTCCCCATATCTGATTCCCCGCCTCTGATTCCCCATCTCTGATTCCAGGACTCAGATTCCCCACCTCTGATTCCAAGCCTCTGATTCCCGGAATATGATTCCCGGCTTCTGATTCCCCGCCTCTGATTCCCTGCCTCTGATTCCCCATCTCTGATTCCACACATCTGATTCCCTGCCTCTGATTCCCCGCCTCTGATTCCCCATATCTGATTCCCTGCCTCTGATTACCCATCTCGGATTCCCGCCCTCTGATTCCCCACCTCTGGTTCCCCATATCTGATACCCCTCCTCTGTTTCCCCGCCTCTGATTCCCCGCCTCTGATTCCCCATATCTGATTCCCCGTCTCTGATTCCCCAACTCTGATTCCCCGCCTCTGGTTCCTCAGCTCTGTTTCTCCGCCTCTGATTCCCCGCCTCTGATTCCCCATTTCTGATTCCCCGCCTCTGATTCCCCACCTCTGATTCCCCATATCTGATAAGCAATCTCTGTTTCCCCGCCTCTGATTCCCCGCCTCTGATTCCCCATATCTGATTCCCCGCCTCTGATTCCCGATCTCTGATTCCCGGACTCAGATTCCCCACCTCTGATTCCCGGCCTCTGATTCCCGGCCTATGATTCCCCGCTTCTGATTCCCCGCCTCTGATTCCCTGCCTCTGATTCCCCATGTCTGATTCCCCACATCTGATTCCCTGCCTCTGATACCCCGCCTCTGATACCCCGCCTCTGATTCCCCGCCACTAATTCCCCGCCTCTGATTCCCCATATCTTATTCCCCGCCTCTGATTCCCAAACTCAGAATCCCTGCCTCTGATTCCCCAGCTCTGATTCCCCACATCTGATTCCCTGCCTCTGATTCCCCACCTCTGATTCCCAATATCTGATTCCCTGCCTCTGTTTCACCACCTCTGATTCCCCGCCTCTGTTTCCCCATATCTGATTCGCAACCTCTGATTCCCCAACTCTGATTCCCCGCCTCTGATTCACCATGTCTGATTCCCCAATTCTGATTCCCGCGGGTGATGCCCCACCTCTGATTCCCCTCCTCTGATTCCCCATATCTGATTCCCCGCCTTTGATTCCCCATATCTTATTCCCCGCCTCTGATTCCCAAACTCAGATTCCCCGCCTCTGATTCCCCAGCTCTGATTCCCCGCCTCTGATTCCCCACGTCTGATTCCCCGCCTCTGAATCCCCGCCTCTGATTCCCCATCTCTGATTCACCACCGCTAATTCCCGGCCTCTGATTCCCCACAACTGATTCCCGGCCTCTGATTCCCGGCCTCTGATTCCCCGCCTCTGATTCCCCATCTCTGATTCCCCGCCTCTGATTCCCCGACTCTGATTCCCCGCCTCTGAATCCCCAGCTCTGATTCCCCACCTCTGATTACCCGCGTCTGATTCCCTGAATCTAATTCCCGGCCTCTGATTCCCCATCTCTGATTCACCGCCTCTGATTCCCCACCTCTGATTCCCCATATCTGATTCCCCGCCTCAGTTTCCCCGCCTCTGATTCCCCACCTCTGATTCCCCATATCTGATACCCCGCCTCTGATTCCCCAACTCTGAATCCCCGCCTCTGATTCCCAAGGTATGATTCCCCGCCTCTGATTCCCTGCGTCTGATTCCCTGCTTCTGATTCCCTGCCTCTGGTTCCCCATCTGTGATTAACCACCTCTGATACTCCGCGTCTGATTCCCCGCCTCTGATTCCCCATCTCTGATTCCCCATCTCTGATTCCCAAATTCTGATTCCCCGCCTCTGATTCCCCAGCTCTGATTCCCCACATCTGATTCCCTGCCACTGATTCCCCACCTCTGATTCCCTGCCTCTGTTTCCCCACCTCTGATTCCCAATATCTGATTCCCTGCCTCTGTTTCCCCACCTCTGATTCCCCGCATCTGTTTCCCCATATCTGATTCCCCACCTCTGATTCCCCAACACTGATTCCCCGCCTCTGATTCCCCAGCTCTGATTCCCCGCCTCTGATTCCCCGTGTCTGATACCCTGCCTCTGATTCCCCGCCTCTGATTCCCCATCTCTGATTCTCCACCACTGATTCCCTGCGTCTGATTCCCTGCCTGTGATTCCCCACCTCTGATTCACCATGTCTGATTCCCCAAATCTGATTCCCGCCTCTGATGCCCCACCTCTGATTCCCCTCCCCTGATTCCCCATATCTGATTCCCCGCCTCTGATTCCCCATATCTTATTCCCCGCCTCTGATTCCCAAACTCAGATTCCCCGCCTCTGATTCCCCACCTCTGATTCCCTGCCTCTGATTCCCCGCGTCTGATTCCCCGCCTCTGAATCCCCGCGTCTGATTCCCCATCTCTGATTCACCACCGCTAATTCCCGGCCTCTGATTCCCCACAACTGATTCCCGGCCTCTGATTCCCGGCCTCTGATTCCCCGCCTCTGATTCCCCATCTCTGATTCCCCGCCTCTGATTTCCCGACTCTGATTCCCCGCCTCTGAATCCCCAGCTCTGATTCCCCACCTCTGATTACCCGCGTCTGATTCCCTGAATCTAATTCCCGGCCTCTGATTCCCCATCTCTGATTCACCGCCTCTGATTCCCCACCCATGATTCCCCATATCTGATTCCCCGCCTCAGTTTCCCCGCCTCTGATTCCCCGCCTCTGATTCCCCATATCTGATACCCCGCCTCTGATTCCCCAACTCTGAATCCCCGCCTCTGATTCCCCATCTCTGATTCCCAAATTCTGATTCCCCGCCTCTGATTCCCCAGCACTGATTCCCCTCATCTGATTCCCTGCCTCTGATTCCCCACCTCTGATTCCCAATATCTGATTCCCCGCCTCTGTTACCCCGCCTCTGATTCCCCGCCTCTGTTTCCCCATATCTGATTCCCCACCTCTGATTCCCCAACTCTGATTCCCCGCCTCTGATTCCCCAGCTCTGATTCCCCGCCTCTGATTCCCTGTGTCTGATTCCCTGCCTCTGATTCCCCGCCTCTGATTCCCCATCTCTGATTCACCGCCTCTGATTCCCCACCTCTGATTCCCCATATCTGATTAGCCACCTCTGTTTCCCCGCCTCTGATTCCCCGCCTCTGATTCCCCATATCTGATTCCCCGCCTCTGATTCCCCACCTCTGATTCCCCATATCTGATAAGCAATCTCTGTTTCCCCGCCTCTGATTCCCCGCCTCTGATTCCCCATATCTGATTCCCCGCAACTGATTCCCCATCTCTGATTCCCGGACTCAGATTCCCCACCTCTGATTCCCGGCCTCTGATTCCCGGCCTATGATTCCCCGCTTCTGATTCCCCGCCTGATTCCCCATCTCTGATGCACTGCGTCTGATTCCCCACCTCTAATTCCCCATATCCGATTAGCCACCTCTCTTTCTCCACCTCTGATTCCCCGCCTCTGATTCCCCATATCCGATTCCCCGCCTCTGTTTCCCGGCCTCTGATTCCCGGCCTATGATTCCCCATGTCTGATTCCCCACATCTGATTCCCTGCCTCTGATACCCCGCCTCTGATTCCCCGCCTCTGATTCCCTGCCACTAATTCCCCGCCTCTGATTCCCCATATCTGTTTTCCTGCCTCTGATGCCCCATATCTGATTCCCTGCCTCTGATTCCCCAACTCTGATTCCCCGCCTCTGATTCCCCAGCTCTGATTCCCCACCTCTGATTCCCCGTGTCTAATTCCCTGCCTCTGATTCCCCGCCTCTGATTCCCCATCTTGGATTCATCACCACTGATTCCTTGCGTCTGATTCCCTCCCTGTGATTCCCCGCCTCTGATTCACCATCTCTGATTCACTGCCTCTGATTCCCCTTCTCTGATTCCCCATGTCTGATTCCTCAATTCTGATTCCCGCCTCTGATGCCCCATTTCTGATTCCCCTCCTCTGATTGCCCATATCTGATTCCCCGCCTCTGATTCCCCATATCTTATTCCCCGCCTCTGTTTCCCGGCCTCTGATTCCCCGTCTCTGATTCCCCAGCTCTGATTCCCCACATCTGATTCCCTGCCTCTGATACCCCGCCTCTGATTCCCCGCCTCTGATTCCCCATATCTGATACCCCTACTCTGTTTCCCCGCCTCTGATTCCCCGCCTCTGATTCCCCACTTCTGATTCCCCATATCTGATAAGCCATCTCTGTTTCCCCACCTCTGATTCCCCGCCTCTGATTCCCCATATCTGATTCCCCGCCTCTGATTCCCCATCTCTGATTCCAGGACTCAGATTCCCCACCTCTGATTCCAAGCCTCTGATTCCCGGAATATGATTCCCGGCTTCTGATTCCCCGCCTCTGATTCCCTGCCTCTGATTCCCCATCTCTGATTCCACACATCTGATTCCCTGCCTCTGATTCCCCGCCTCTGATACCCCATATCTGATTCCCTGCCTCTGATTACCCATCTCGGATTCCCGCCCTCTGATTCCCCACCTCTGGTTCCCCATATCTGATACCCCTCCTCTGTTTCCCCGCCTCTGATTCCCCGCCTCTGATTCCCCATATCTGATTCCCCGTCTCTGATTCCCCAACTCTGATTCCCCGCCTCTGGTTCCTCAGCTCTGTTTCTCCGCCTCTGATTCCCCGCCTCTGATTCCCCATTTCTGATTCCCCGCCTCTGATTCCCCACCTCTGATTCCCCATATCTGATAAGCAATCTCTGTTTCCCCGCCTCTGATTCCCCGCCTCTGATTCCCCATATCTGATTCCCCGCCTCTGATTCCCGATCTCTGATTCCCGGACTCAGATTCCCCACCTCTGATTCCCGGCCTCTGATTCCCGGCCTATGATTCCCCGCTTCTGATTCCCCGCCTCTGATTCCCTGCCTCTGATTCCCCATGTCTGATTCCCCACATCTGATTCCCTGTCTCTGATAACCCGCCTCTGATACCCCGCCTCTGATTCCCCGCCACTAATTCCCCGCCTCTGATTCCCCATATCTTATTCCCCGCCTCTGATTCCCCGCCTCTGATTCCCCATCTCTGATTCTCCACCACTGATTCCCTGCGTCTGATTCCCTGCCTGTGATTCCCCACCTCTGATTCACCATGTCTGATTCCCCAAATCTGATTCCCGCCTCTGATGCCCCACCTCTGATTCCCCTCCCCTGATTCCCCATATCTGATTCCCCGCCTCTGATTCCCCATATCTTATTCCCCGCCTCTGATTCCCAAACTCAGATTCCCCGCCTCTGATTCCCCACCTCTGATTCCCTGCCTCTGATTCCCCGCGTCTGATTCCCCGCCTCTGAATCCCCGCGTCTGATTCCCCATCTCTGATTCACCACCGCTAATTCCCGGCCTCTGATTCCCCACAACTGATTCCCGGCCTCTGATTCCCGGCCTCTGATTCCCCGCCTCTGATTCCCCATCTCTGATTCCCCGCCTCTGATTTCCCGACTCTGATTCCCCGCCTCTGAATCCCCAGCTCTGATTCCCCACCTCTGATTACCCGCGTCTGATTCCCTGAATCTAATTCCCGGCCTCTGATTCCCCATCTCTGATTCACCGCCTCTGATTCCCCACCCATGATTCCCCATATCTGATTCCCCGCCTCAGTTTCCCCGCCTCTGATTCCCCGCCTCTGATTCCCCATATCTGATACCCCGCCTCTGATTCCCCAACTCTGAATCCCCGCCTCTGATTCCCCATCTCTGATTCCCAAATTCTGATTCCCCGCCTCTGATTCCCCAGCACTGATTCCCCTCATCTGATTCCCTGCCTCTGATTCCCCACCTCTGATTCCCAATATCTGATTCCCCGCCTCTGTTACCCCGCCTCTGATTCCCCGCCTCTGTTTCCCCATATCTGATTCCCCACCTCTGATTCCCCAACTCTGATTCCCCGCCTCTGATTCCCCAGCTCTGATTCCCCGCCTCTGATTCCCTGTGTCTGATTCCCTGCCTCTGATTCCCCGCCTCTGATTCCCCATCTCTGATTCACCGCCTCTGATTCCCCACCTCTGATTCCCCATATCTGATTAGCCACCTCTGTTTCCCCGCCTCTGATTCCCCGCCTCTGATTCCCCATATCTGATTCCCCGCCTCTGATTCCCCACCTCTGATTCCCCATATCTGATAAGCAATCTCTGTTTCCCCGCCTCTGATTCCCCGCCTCTGATTCCCCATATCTGATTCCCCGCAACTGATTCCCCATCTCTGATTCCCGGACTCAGATTCCCCACCTCTGATTCCCGGCCTCTGATTCCCGGCCTATGATTCCCCGCTTCTGATTCCCCGCCTGATTCCCCATCTCTGATGCACTGCGTCTGATTCCCCACCTCTAATTCCCCATATCCGATTAGCCACCTCTGTTTCTCCACCTCTGATTCCCCGCCTCTGATTCCCCATATCCGATTCCCCGCCTCTGTTTCCCGGCCTCTGATTCCCGGCCTATGATTCCCCATGTCTGATTCCCCACATCTGATTCCCTGCCTCTGATACCCCGCCTCTGATTCCCCGCCTCTGATTCCCTGCCACTAATTCCCCGCCTCTGATTCCCCATATCTGTTTTCCTGCCTCTGATGCCCCATATCTGATTCCCTGCCTCTGATTCCCCAACTCTGATTCCCCGCCTCTGATTCCCCAGCTCTGATTCCCCACCTCTGATTCCCCGTGTCTAATTCCCTGCCTCTGATTCCCCGCCTCTGATTCCCCATCTTGGATTCATCACCACTGATTCCTTGCGTCTGATTCCCTCCCTGTGATTCCCCGCCTCTGATTCACCATCTCTGATTCACTGCCTCTGATTCCCCTTCTCTGATTCCCCATGTCTGATTCCTCAATTCTGATTCCCGCCTCTGATGCCCCATTTCTGATTCCCCTCCTCTGATTGCCCATATCTGATTCCCCGCCTCTGATTCCCCATATCTTATTCCCCGCCTCTGTTTCCCGGCCTCTGATTCCCCGTCTCTGATTCCCCAGCTCTGATTCCCCACATCTGATTCCCTGCCTCTGATACCCCGCCTCTGATTCCCCGCCTCTGATTCCCCATATCTGATACCCCTACTCTGTTTCCCCGCCTCTGATTCCCCGCCTCTGATTCCCCACTTCTGATTCCCATTATCTGATAAGCCATCTCTGTTTCCCCACCTCTGATTCCCCGCCTCTGATTCCCCATATCTGATTCCCCGCCTCTGATTCCCCATCTCTGATTCCAGGACTCAGATTCCCCACCTCTGATTCCAAGCCTCTGATTCCCGGAATATGATTCCCGGCTTCTGATTCCCCGCCTCTGATTCCCTGCCTCTGATTCCCCATCTCTGATTCCACACATCTGATTCCCTGCCTCTGATTCCCCGCCTCTGATACCCCATATCTGATTCCCTGCCTCTGATTACCCATCTCGGATTCCCGCCCTCTGATTCCCCACCTCTGGTTCCCCATATCTGATACCCCTCCTCTGTTTCCCCGCCTCTGATTCCCCGCCTCTGATTCCCCATATCTGATTCCCCGTCTCTGATTCCCCAACTCTGATTCCCCGCCTCTGGTTCCTCAGCTCTGTTTCTCCGCCTCTGATTCCCCGCCTCTGATTCCCCATTTCTGATTCCCCGCCTCTGATTCCCCACCTCTGATTCCCCATATCTGATAAGCAATCTCTGTTTCCCCGCCTCTGATTCCCCGCCTCTGATTCCCCATATCTGATTCCCCGCCTCTGATTCCCGATCTCTGATTCCCGGACTCAGATTCCCCACCTCTGATTCCCGGCCTCTGATTCCCGGCCTATGATTCCCCGCTTCTGATTCCCCGCCTCTGATTCCCTGCCTCTGATTCCCCATGTCTGATTCCCCACATCTGATTCCCTGTCTCTGATAACCCGCCTCTGATACCCCGCCTCTGATTCCCCGCCACTAATTCCCCGCCTCTGATTCCCCATATCTTATTCCCCGCCTCTGATTCCCCGCCTCTGATTCCCCATCTTGGATTCATCACCACTGATTCCTTGCGTCTGATTCCCTCCCTGTGATTCCCCGCCTCTGATTCACCATCTCTGATTCACTGCCTCTGATTCCCCTTCTCTGATTCCCCATGTCTGATTCCTCAATTCTGATTCCCGCCTCTGATGCCCCACCTCTGATTCCCCTCCTCTGATTGCCCATATCTGATTCCCCGCCTCTGATTCCCCATATCATATTCCCCGCCTCTGTTTCCCGGCCTCTGATTCCCCGTCTCTGATTCCCCAGCTCTGATTCCCCACATCTGATTCCCTGCCTCTGATACCCCGCCTCTGATTCCCCGCCTCTGATTCCCCATATCTGATAAGACATCTCTGTTTCCCCGCCTCTGATTCCCCGCCTCTGATTCCCCATATCCGATTCCCCGCCTCTGTTTCCCGGCCTCTGATTCCCGGCCTATGATTCCCCATGTCTGATTCCCCACATCTGATTCCCTGCCTCTGATACCCCGCCTCTGATTCCCCGCCTCTGATTCCCTGCCACTAATTCCCCGCCTCTGATTCCCCATATCTGTTTTCCTGCCTCTGATGCCCCATATCTGATTCCCTGCCTCTGATTCCCCAACTCTGATTCCCCGCCTCTGATTCCCCAGCTCTGATTCCCCACCTCTGATTCCCCATATCTTATTCCCTGCCTCTGATTCCCCGCCTCTGATTCCCCATCTTGGATTCATCACCACTGATTCCTTGCGTCTGATTCCCTCCCTGTGATTCCCCGCCTCTGATTCACCATCTCTGATTCACTGCCTCTGATTCCCCTTCTCTGATTCCCCATGTCTGATTCCTCAATTCTGATTCCCGCCTCTGATTCCCCACCTCTGATTCCCCTCCTCTGATTGCCCATATCTGATTCCCCGCCTCTGATTCCCCATATCTTATTCCCCGCCTCTGTTTCCCGGCCTCTGATTCCCCGTCTCTGATTCCCCAGCTCTGATTCCCCACATCTGATTCCCTGCCTCTGATACCCCGCCTCTGAATCCCCGCCTCTGATTCCCCATATCTGATAAGCCATCTCTGTTTCCCCGCCTCTGATTCCCCGCCTCTGATTCCCCACTTCTGATTCCCCATATCTGATAAGCCATCTCTGTTTCCCCGCCTCTGATTCCCCGCCTCTGATTCCCCATATCTGATTCCCCGCCTCTGATTCCCCATCTCTGATTCCAGGACTCAGATTCCCCACCTCTGATTCCAAGCCTCTGATTCCCTGAATATTATTCCCGGCTTCTGATTCCCCGCCTCTGATTCCCTGCCTCTGATTCCCCATCTCTGATTCCCCACATCTGATTCCCTGCCTCTGATTCCCCGCCTCTGATTCCCCATATCTGATTCCCTGCCTCTGATTACCCATCTCGGATTCCCGCCCTCTGATTCCCCACCTCTGGTTCCCCATATCTGATGCACTGCGTCTGATTCCCCACCTCTAATTCCCCATATCCGATTAGCCACCTCTGTTTCTCCACCTCTGATTCCCCGCCTCTGATTCCCCATATCCGATTCCCCGCCTCTGTTTCCCGGCCTCTGATTCCCGGCCTATGATTCCCCATGTCTGATTCCCCACATCTGATTCCCTGCCTCTGATACCCCGCCTCTGATTCCCCGCCTCTGATTCCCTGCCACTAATTCCCCGCCTCTGATTCCCCATATCTGTTTTCCTGCCTCTGATGCCCCATATCTGATTCCCTGCCTCTGATTCCCCAACTCTGATTCCCCGCCTCTGATTCCCCAGCTCTGATTCCCCACCTCTGATTCCCCGTGTCTAATTCCCTGCCTCTGATTCCCCGCCTCTGATTCCCCATCTTGGATTCATCACCACTGATTCCTTGCGTCTGATTCCCTCCCTGTGATTCCCCGCCTCTGATTCACCATCTCTGATTCACTGCCTCTGATTCCCCTTCTCTGATTCCCCATGTCTGATTCCTCAATTCTGATTCCCGCCTCTGATGCCCCATTTCTGATTCCCCTCCTCTGATTGCCCATATCTGATTCCCCGCCTCTGATTCCCCATATCTTATTCCCCGCCTCTGTTTCCCGGCCTCTGATTCCCCGTCTCTGATTCCCCAGCTCTGATTCCCCACATCTGATTCCCTGCCTCTGATACCCCGCCTCTGATTCCCCGCCTCTGATTCCCCATATCTGATACCCCTACTCTGTTTCCCCGCCTCTGATTCCCCGCCTCTGATTCCCCACTTCTGATTCCCCATATCTGATAAGCCATCTCTGTTTCCCCACCTCTGATTCCCCGCCTCTGATTCCCCATATCTGATTCCCCGCCTCTGATTCCCCATCTCTGATTCCAGGACTCAGATTCCCCACCTCTGATTCCAAGCCTCTGATTCCCGGAATATGATTCCCGGCTTCTGATTCCCCGCCTCTGATTCCCTGCCTCTGATTCCCCATCTCTGATTCCACACATCTGATTCCCTGCCTCTGATTCCCCGCCTCTGATACCCCATATCTGATTCCCTGCCTCTGATTACCCATCTCGGATTCCCGCCCTCTGATTCCCCACCTCTGGTTCCCCATATCTGATACCCCTCCTCTGTTTCCCCGCCTCTGATTCCCCGCCTCTGATTCCCCATATCTGATTCCCCGTCTCTGATTCCCCAACTCTGATTCCCCGCCTCTGGTTCCTCAGCTCTGTTTCTCCGCCTCTGATTCCCCGCCTCTGATTCCCCATTTCTGATTCCCCGCCTCTGATTCCCCACCTCTGATTCCCCATATCTGATAAGCAATCTCTGTTTCCCCGCCTCTGATTCCCCGCCTCTGATTCCCCATATCTGATTCCCCGCCTCTGATTCCCGATCTCTGATTCCCGGACTCAGATTCCCCACCTCTGATTCCCGGCCTCTGATTCCCGGCCTATGATTCCCCGCTTCTGATTCCCCGCCTCTGATTCCCTGCCTCTGATTCCCCATGTCTGATTCCCCACATCTGATTCCCTGTCTCTGATAACCCGCCTCTGATACCCCGCCTCTGATTCCCCGCCACTAATTCCCCGCCTCTGATTCCCCATATCTTATTCCCCGCCTCTGATTCCCCGCCTCTGATTCCCCATCTTGGATTCATCACCACTGATTCCTTGCGTCTGATTCCCTCCCTGTGATTCCCCGCCTCTGATTCACCATCTCTGATTCACTGCCTCTGATTCCCCTTCTCTGATTCCCCATGTCTGATTCCTCAATTCTGATTCCCGCCTCTGATGCCCCACCTCTGATTCCCCTCCTCTGATTGCCCATATCTGATTCCCCGCCTCTGATTCCCCATATCATATTCCCCGCCTCTGTTTCCCGGCCTCTGATTCCCCGTCTCTGATTCCCCAGCTCTGATTCCCCACATCTGATTCCCTGCCTCTGATACCCCGCCTCTGATTCCCCGCCTCTGATTCCCCATATCTGATAAGACATCTCTGTTTCCCCGCCTCTGATTCCCCGCCTCTGATTCCCCATATCCGATTCCCCGCCTCTGTTTCCCGGCCTCTGATTCCCGGCCTATGATTCCCCATGTCTGATTCCCCACATCTGATTCCCTGCCTCTGATACCCCGCCTCTGATTCCCCGCCTCTGATTCCCTGCCACTAATTCCCCGCCTCTGATTCCCCATATCTGTTTTCCTGCCTCTGATGCCCCATATCTGATTCCCTGCCTCTGATTCCCCAACTCTGATTCCCCGCCTCTGATTCCCCAGCTCTGATTCCCCACCTCTGATTCCCCATATCTTATTCCCTGCCTCTGATTCCCCGCCTCTGATTCCCCATCTTGGATTCATCACCACTGATTCCTTGCGTCTGATTCCCTCCCTGTGATTCCCCGCCTCTGATTCACCATCTCTGATTCACTGCCTCTGATTCCCCTTCTCTGATTCCCCATGTCTGATTCCTCAATTCTGATTCCCGCCTCTGATTCCCCACCTCTGATTCCCCTCCTCTGATTGCCCATATCTGATTCCCCGCCTCTGATTCCCCATATCTTATTCCCCGCCTCTGTTTCCCGGCCTCTGATTCCCCGTCTCTGATTCCCCAGCTCTGATTCCCCACATCTGATTCCCTGCCTCTGATACCCCGCCTCTGAATCCCCGCCTCTGATTCCCCATATCTGATAAGCCATCTCTGTTTCCCCGCCTCTGATTCCCCGCCTCTGATTCCCCACTTCTGATTCCCCATATCTGATAAGCCATCTCTGTTTCCCCGCCTCTGATTCCCCGCCTCTGATTCCCCATATCTGATTCCCCGCCTCTGATTCCCCATCTCTGATTCCAGGACTCAGATTCCCCACCTCTGATTGCAAGCCTCTGATTCCCTGAATATTATTCCCGGCTTCTGATTCCCCGCCTCTGATTCCCTGCCTCTGATTCCCCATCTCTGATTCCCCACATCTGATTCCCTGCCTCTGATTCCCCGCCTCTGATTCCCCATATCTGATTCCCTGCCTCTGATTACCCATCTCGGATTCCCGCCCTCTGATTCCCCACCTCTGGTTCCCCATATCTGATACCCCTCCTCTGTTTCCCCGCCTCTGATTCCCCGCCTCTGATTCCCCATATCTGATTTCCCGTCTCTGATTCCCCACATCTGATTCCCCGCCTCTGGTTCCTCAGCTCTGTTTCCCCGCCTCTGATTCCCCGCCTCTGATTCCCCATTTCTGATTCCCCGCCTCTGATTCCCCACCTCGGATTCCCCATATCTGATAAGCAATCTCTGTTTCCCCGCCTCTGATTCCCCGCCTCTGATTCCCCATATCTGATTCCCCGCCTCTGATTCCCCATCTCTGATTCCCGGACTCAGATTCCCCACCTCTGATTCCCGGCCTCTGATTCCCGGCCTATGATTCCCCGCTTCTGATTCCCCGCCTCTGATTCCCTGCCTCTGATTCCCCATCTCTGATTCACTGCCTCCGATTCCCCACCTCTGATTCCCCATATCTGATTAGCCACCTCTGTTTCTCCGCCTCTGATTCCCCGCCTCTGATTCCCCATATCTGATTCCCCGCCTCTGATTCCCCATCTCTGATTCCCGGAATCTGAATCCCCACCTCTGATTCCCGGCCTCTGATTCACGGCCTATGATTCCCCGCTTCTGATTCCCCGCCTCTGATTCCCTGCCTCTGATTCCCCATGTCTGATTCCCCACATCTGATTCCCTGCCTCTGATACCCCGCCTCTGATTCCCCGCCTCTGATTCCCTGCCACTAATTCCCCGCCTCTGATTCCCCATATCTGATTTCCTGCCTCTGATGCCCCATATCTGATTCCCTGCCTCTGATTCCCCAACTCTGATTCCCCGCCTCTGATTCCCCAGCTCTGATTCCCCACCTCTGATTACCCGCATCTGATTCCCTGACTCTAATTCCCGGCCTCTGATTCCCCATCTCTCATTCACCGCCTCTGATTACCCACCTCTGATTCCCCATATCTGATTCCCCGCCTCTGATTCCCCGCCTCTGATTCCCCATATCTGATACCCCGCCTCTGATTCCCCAACTCTGAATCCCCGCCTCTGATTCCCCAGCTATGATTCCCCGCCTCTGATTCCCCATCTCTGATTCACCGCCTCTGATTCCCCACCTCTGATTCCCCATATCTGATTAGCCACCTCTGTTTCCCCGCCTCTGATTCCCCGCCTCTGATTCCCCATATCTGATTCCCCGCCTCTGTTTCCCCGCCTCTGATTCCCTGCCACTAATTCCCCGCTCTGATTCCCCATATCTGATTTCCTGCCTCTGATGCCCCATATCTGATTCCCTGCCTCTGATTCCCCAACTCTGATTCCCCACCTCTGATTCCTCAGCTCTGATTCCCCACCTCTGATTCCCCGTGTCTAATTCCCTGCCTCTGATTCCCCGCCTCTGATTCCCCATCTTGGATTCATCACCACTGATTCCTTGCGTCTGATTCCCTCCCTGTGATTCCCCGCCTCTGATTCACCATCTCTGATTCACTGCCTCTGATTCCCCTTCTCTGATTCCCCATGTCTGATTCCCCAATTCTGATTCCCGCCTCTGATGCCCCACCTCTGATTCCCCTCCTCTGATTACCCATATCTGATTCCCCGCCTCTGATTCCCCATATCTTATTCCCCGCCTCTGATTCCCAAACTCAGATTCCCCGTCTCTGATTCCCCAGCTCTGATTCCCCACATCTGATTCCCTGCCTCTGATTCCCCACCTCTGATTCCCAATATCTGATTCCCTGCCTCTGTTTCCCCACCTCTGATTCCCCGCCTCTGTTTCCCCATATCTGATTCCCCACCTCTGATTCCCCAACTCTGATTCCCCGCCTCTGATTCCCCAGCTCTGATACCCCGCCTCTGATTCCCCATGTCAGATTTCCTGCCTCTGATTCCCCGCCTCTGATTCCCCATCTCTGATTCACCGCCTCTGATTCCCCACCTCTGATTCCCCATATCTGATAAGACATCTCTGTTTCCCCGCCTCTGATTCCCCGCCTCTGATTCCCCATATCTGATTCCCCGCCTCTGATTCCCCATCTCTGATTTCCCACCTCTGATTCCCAGCCTCTGATTCCCGGAATATGATTCCCCGCTTCTGATTCCCCGCCTCTGATTCCCTGCCTCTGATTCCCCATCTCTGATTCCCCACATCTGACTCCCTGCCTCTGATTCCCCGCCTCTGATTCCACATATCTGATTCCCTGCCTCTGATTACCCATCTCGGATTCCCGCCCTCCGATTCCCCACCTCTGGTTCCCCATATCTGATACCCCTACTCTGTTTCCCCGCCTCTGAATCCCCGCCTCTGATTCCCCACCTCTGATTCCCCATATCTGATAAGCCATCTCTGTTTCCCCGCCTCTGATTCCCCGCCTCTGATTCCCCATATCTGATTCCCCGCCTCTGATTCCCCATCTCTGATTCCAGGACTCAGATTCCCCACCTCTGATTCCAAGCCTCTGATTCCCGGAATATGATTCCCGGCTTCTGATTCCCCGCCTCTGATTCCCTGCCTCTGATTCCCCATCTCTGATTCCACACATCTGATTCCCTGCCTCTGATTCCCCGCCTCTGATTCCCCATATCTGATTCCCTGCCTCTGATTACCCATCTCGGATTCCCGCCCTCTGATTCCCCACCTCTGGTTCCCCATATCTGATACCCCTCCTCTGTTTCCCCGCCTCTGATTCCCCGCCTCTGATTCCCCATATCTGATTCCCCGTCTCTGATTCCCCAACTCTGATTCCCCGCCTCTGGTTCCTCAGCTCTGTTTCTCCGCCTCTGATTCCCCGCCTCTGATTCCCCATTTCTGATTCCCCGCCTCTGATTCCCCACCTCTGATTCCCCATATCTGATAAGCAATCTCTGTTTCCCCGCCTCTGATTCCCCGCCTCTGATTCCCCATATCTGATTCCCCGCCTCTGATTCCCGATCTCTGATTCCCGGACTCAGATTCCCCACCTCTGATTCCCGGCCTCTGATTCCCGGCCTATGATTCCCCGCTTCTGATTCCCCGCCTCTGATTCCCTGCCTCTGATTCCCCATGTCTGATTCCCCACATCTGATTCCCTGCCTCTGATACCCCGCCTCTGATACCCCGCCTCTGATTCCCCGCCACTAATTCCCCGCCTCTGATTCCCCATATCTTATTCCCCGCCTCTGATTCCCAAACTCAGAATCCCTGCCTCTGATTCCCCAGCTCTGATTCCCCACATCTGATTCCCTGCCTCTGATTCCCCACCTCTGATTCCCAATATCTGATTCCCTGCCTCTGTTTCACCACCTCTGATTCCCCGCCTCTGTTTCCCCATATCTGATTCGCAACCTCTGATTCCCCAACTCTGATTCCCCGCCTCTGATTCACCATGTCTGATTCCCCAATTCTGATTCCCGCGGCTGATGCCCCACCTCTGATTCCCCTCCTCTGATTCCCCATATCTGATTCCCCGCCTTTGATTCCCCATATCTTATTCCCCGCCTCTGATTCCCAAACTCAGATTCCCCGCCTCTGATTCCCCAGCTCTGATTCCCCGCCTCTGATTCCCCACGTCTGATTCCCCGCCTCTGAATCCCCGCCTCTGATTCCCCATCTCTGATTCACCACCGCTAATTCCCGGCCTCTGATTCCCCACAACTGATTCCCGGCCTCTGATTCCCGGCCTCTGATTCCCCGCCTCTGATTCCCCGACTCTGATTCCCCGCCTCTGAATCCCCAGCTCTGATTCCCCACCTCTGATTACCCGCGTCTGATTCCCTGAATCTAATTCCCGGCCTCTGATTCCCCATCTCTGATTCACCGCCTCTGATTCCCCACCTCTGATTCCCCATATCTGATTCCCCGCCTCAGTTTCCCCGCCTCTGATTCCCCACCTCTGATTCCCCATATCTGATACCCCGCCTCTGATTCCCCAACTCTGAATCCCCGCCTCTGATTCCCAAGGTATGATTCCCCGCCTCTGATTCCCTGCGTCTGATTCCCTGCTTCTGATTCCCTGCCTCTGGTTCCCCATCTGTGATTAACCACCTCTGATACTCCGCGTCTGATTCCCCGCCTCTGATTCCCCATCTCTGATTCCCCATCTCTGATTCCCAAATTCTGATTCCCCGCCTCTGATTCCCCAGCTCTGATTCCCCACATCTGATTCCCTGCCACTGATTCCCCACCTCTGATTCCCTGCCTCTGTTTCCCCACCTCTGATTCCCAATATCTGATTCCCTGCCTCTGTTTCCCCACCTCTGATTCCCCGCATCTGTTTCCCCATATCTGATTCCCCACCTCTGATTCCCCAACACTGATTCCCCGCCTCTGATTCCCCAGCTCTGATTCCCCGCCTCTGATTCCCCGTGTCTGATACCCTGCCTCTGATTCCCCGCCTCTGATTCCCCATCTCTGATTCTCCACCACTGATTCCCTGCGTCTGATTCCCTGCCTGTGATTCCCCACCTCTGATTCACCATGTCTGATTCCCCAAATCTGATTCCCGCCTCTGATGCCCCACCTCTGATTCCCCTCCCCTGATTCCCCATATCTGATTCCCCGCCTCTGATTCCCCATATCTTATTCCCCGCCTCTGATTCCCAAACTCAGATTCCCCGCCTCTGATTCCCCACCTCTGATTCCCTGCCTCTGATTCCCCGCGTCTGATTCCCCGCCTCTGAATCCCCGCGTCTGATTCCCCATCTCTGATTCACCACCGCTAATTCCCGGCCTCTGATTCCCCACAACTGATTCCCGGCCTCTGATTCCCGGCCTCTGATTCCCCGCCTCTGATTCCCCATCTCTGATTCCCCGCCTCTGATTTCCCGACTCTGATTCCCCGCCTCTGAATCCCCAGCTCTGATTCCCCACCTCTGATTACCCGCGTCTGATTCCCTGAATCTAATTCCCGGCCTCTGATTCCCCATCTCTGATTCACCGCCTCTGATTCCCCACCCATGATTCCCCATATCTGATTCCCCGCCTCAGTTTCTCCGCCTCTGATTCCCCGCCTCTGATTCCCCATATCTGATACCCCGCCTCTGATTCCCCAACTCTGAATCCCCGCCTCTGATTCCCCATCTCTGATTCCCAAATTCTGATTCCCCGCCTCTGATTCCCCAGCACTGATTCCCCTCATCTGATTCCCTGCCTCTGATTCCCCACCTCTGATTCCCAATATCTGATTCCCCGCCTCTGATTCCCCAGCACTGATTCCCCTCATCTGATTCCCGGCCTCTGATTCCCCACAACTGATTCCCGGCCTCTGATTCCCGGCCTCTGATTCCCCGCCTCTGATTCCCCATCTCTGATTCCCCGCCTCTGATTCCCCGACTCTGATTCCCCGCCTCTGAATCCCCAGCTCTGATTCCCCACCTCTGATTACCCGCGTCTGATTCCCTGAATCTAATTCCCGGCCTCTGATTCCCCATCTCTGATTCACCGCCTCTGATTCCCCACCTCTGATTCCCCATATCTGATTCCCCGCCTCAGTTTCCCCGCCTCTGATTCCCCACCTCTGATTCCCCATATCTGATACCCCGCCTCTGATTCCCCAACTCTGAATCCCCGCCTCTGATTCCCAAGGTATGATTCCCCGCCTCTGATTCCCTGCGTCTGATTCCCTGCTTCTGATTCCCTGCCTCTGGTTCCCCATCTGTGATTAACCACCTCTGATACTCCGCGTCTGATTCCCCGCCTCTGATTCCCCATCTCTGATTCCCCATCTCTGATTCCCAAATTATGATTCCCCGCCTCTGATTCCCCAGCTCTGATTCCCCACATCTGATTCCCTGCCACTGATTCCCCACCTCTGATTCCCTGCCTCTGTTTCCCCACCTCTGATTCCCAATATCTGATTCCCTGCCTCTGTTTCCCCACCTCTGCTTCCCCGCATCTGTTTCCCCATATCTGATTCCCCACCTCTGATTCCCCAACACTGATTCCCCGCCTCTGATTCCCCAGCTCTGATTCCCCGCCTCTGATTCCCCGTGTCTGATACCCTGCCTCTGATTCCCCGCCTCTGATTCCCCATCTCTGATTCTCCACCACTGATTCCCTGCGTCTGATTCCCTGCCTGTGATTCCCCACCTCTGATTCACCATGTCTGATTCCCCAAATCTGATTCCCGCCTCTGATGCCCCACCTCTGATTCCCCTCCCCTGATTCCCCATATCTGATTCCCCGCCTCTGATTCCCCATATCTTATTCCCCGCCTCTGATTCCCAAACTCAGATTCCCCGCCTCTGATTCCCCACCTCTGATTCCCTGCCTCTGATTCCCCGCGTCTGATTCCCCGCCTCTGAATCCCCGCGTCTGATTCCCCATCTCTGATTCACCACCGCTAATTCCCGGCCTCTGATTCCCCACAACTGATTCCCGGCCTCTGATTCCCGGCCTCTGATTCCCCGCCTCTGATTCCCCATCTCTGATTCCCCGCCTCTGATTTCCCGACTCTGATTCCCCACCTCTGAATCCCCAGCTCTGATTCCCCACCTCTGATTACCCGCGTCTGATTCCCTGAATCTAATTCCCGGCCTCTGATTCCCCATCTCTGATTCACCGCCTCTGATTCCCCACCCATGATTCCCCATATCTGATTCCCCGCCTCAGTTTCTCCGCCTCTGATTCCCCGCCTCTGATTCCCCATATCTGATACCCCGCCTCTGATTCCCCAACTCTGAATCCCCACCTCTGATTCCCCATCTCTGATTCCCAAATTCTGATTCCCCGCCTCTGATTCCCCAGCACTGATTCCCCTCATCTGATTCCCTGCCTCTGATTCCCCACCTCTGATTCCCAATATCTGATTCCCCGCCTCTGTTACCCCGCCTCTGATTCCCTGCCTCTGTTTCCCCATATCTGATTCCCCACCTCTGATTCCCCAACTCTGATTCCCCGCCTCTGATTCCCCAGCTCTGATTCCCCGCCTCTGATTCCCTGTGTCTGATTCCCTGCCTCTGATTCCCCGCCTCTGATTCCCCATCTCTGATTCACCGCCTCTGATTCCCCACCTCTGATTCCCCATATCTGATTAGCCACCTCTGTTTCCCCGCCTCTGATTCCCCGCCTCTGATTCCCCATATCTGATTCCCCGCCTCTGATTCCCCACCTCTGATTCCCCATATCTGATAAGCAATCTCTGTTTCCCCGCCTCTGATTCCCCGCCTCTGATTCCCCATATCTGATTCCCCGCAACTGATTCCCCATCTCTGATTCCCGGACTCAGATTCCCCACCTCTGATTCCCGGCCTCTGATTCCCGGCCTATGATTCCCCGCTTCTGATTCCCCGCCTGATTCCCCATCTCTGATGCACTGCGTCTGATTCCCCACCTCTAATTCCCCATATCTGATTAGCCACCTCTGTTTCTCCACCTCTGATTCCCCGCCTCTGATTCCCCATATCCGATTCCCCGCCTCTGTTTCCCGGCCTCTGATTCCCGGCCTATGATTCCCCATGTCTGATTCCCCACATCTGATTCCCTGCCTCTGATACCCCGCCTCTGATTCCCCGCCTCTGATTCCCTGCCACTAATTCCCCGCCTCTGATTCCCCATATCTGTTTTCCTGCCTCTGATGCCCCATATCTGATTCCCTGCCTCTGATTCCCCAACTCTGATTCCCCGCCTCTGATTCCCCAGCTCTGATTCCCCACCTCTGATTCCCCGTGTCTAATTCCCTGCCTCTGATTCCCCGCCTCTGATTCCCCATCTTGGATTCATCACCACTGATTCCTTGCGTCTGATTCCCTCCCTGTGATTCCCCGCCTCTGATTCACCATCTCTGATTCACTGCCTCTGATTCCCCTTCTCTGATTCCCCATGTCTGATTCCTCAATTCTGATTCCCGCCTCTGATGCCCCACCTCTGATTCCCCTCCTCTGATTGCCCATATCTGATTCCCCGCCTCTGATTCCCCATATCTTATTCCCCGCCTCTGTTTCCCGGCCTCTGATTCCCCGTCTCTGATTCCCCAGCTCTGATTCCCCACATCTGATTCCCTGCCTCTGATACCCCGCCTCTGATTCCCCGCCTCTGATTCCCCATATCTGATACCCCTACTCTGTTTCCCCGCCTCTGATTCCCTGCCTCTGATTCCCCACTTCTGATTCCCCATATCTGATAAGCCATCTCTGTTTCCCCGCCTCTGATTCCCCGCCTCTGATTCCCCATATCTGATTCCCCGCCTCTGATTCCCCATCTCTGATTCCAGGACTCAGATTCCCCACCTCTGATTCCAAGCCTCTGATTCCCGGAATATGATTCCCGGCTTCTGATTCCCCGCCTCTGATTCCCTGCCTCTGATTCCCCATCTCTGATTCCACACATCTGATTCCCTGCCTCTGATTCCCCTCCTCTGATTCCCCATATCTGATTCCCTGCCTCTGATTACCCATCTCGGATTCCCGCCCTCTGATTCCCCACCTCTGGTTCCCCATATCTGATACCCCTCCTCTGTTTCCCCGCCTCTGATTCCCCGCCTCTGATTCCCCATATCTGATTCCCCGTCTCTGATTCCCCAACTCTGATTCCCCGCCTCTGGTTCCTCAGCTCTGTTTCTCCGCCTCTGATTCCCCGCCTCTGATTCCCCATTTCTGATTCCCCGCCTCTGATTCCCCACCTCTGATTCCCCATATCTGATAAGCAATCTCTGTTTCCCCGCCTCTGATTCCCCGCCTCTGATTCCCCATATCTGATTCCCCGCCTCTGATTCCCGATCTCTGATTCCCGGACTCAGATTCCCCACCTCTGATTCCCGGCCTCTGATTCCCGGCCTATGATTCCCCGCTTCTGATTCCCCGCCTCTGATTCCCTGCCTCTGATTCCCCATGTCTGATTCCCCACATCTGATTCCCTGCCTCTGATACCCCGCCTCTGATACCCCGCCTCTGATTCCCCGCCACTAATTCCCCGCCTCTGATTCCCCATATCTTATTCCCCGCCTCTGATTCCCCGCCTCTGATTCCCCATCTTGGATTCATCACCACTGATTCCTTGCGTCTGATTCCCTCCCTGTGATTCCCCGCCTCTGATTCACCATCTCTGATTCACTGCCTCTGATTCCCCTTCTCTGATTCCCCATGTCTGATTCCTCAATTCTGATTCCCGCCTCTGATGCCCCACCTCTGATTCCCCTCCTCTGATTGCCCATATCTGATTCCCCGCCTCTGATTCCCCATATCTTATTCCCCGCCTCTGTTTCCCGGCCTCTGATTCCCCGTCTCTGATTCCCCAGCTCTGATTCCCCACATCTGATTCCCTGCCTCTGATACCCCGCCTCTGATTCCCCGCCTCTGATTCCCCATATCTGATAAGCCATCTCTGTTTCCCCGCCTCTGATTCCCCGCCTCTGATTCCCCATATCCGATTCCCCGCCTCTGTTTCCCGGCCTCTGATTCCCGGCCTATGATTCCCCATGTCTGATTCCCCACATCTGATTCCCTGCCTCTGATACCCCGCCTCTGATTCCCCGCCTCTGATTCCCTGCCACTAATTCCCCGCCTCTGATTCCCCATATCTGTTTTCCTGCCTCTGATGCCCCATATCTGATTCCCTGCCTCTGATTCCCCAACTCTGATTCCCCGCCTCTGATTCCCCAGCTCTGATTCCCCACCTCTGATTCCCCATATCTTATTCCCTGCCTCTGATTCCCCGCCTCTGATTCCCCATCTTGGATTCATCACCACTGATTCCTTGCGTCTGATTCCCTCCCTGTGATTCCCCGCCTCTGATTCACCATCTCTGATTCACTGCCTCTGATTCCCCTTCTCTGATTCCCCATGTCTGATTCCTCAATTCTGATTCCCGCCTCTGATGCCCCACCTCTGATTCCCCTCCTCTGATTGCCCATATCTGATTCACCGCCTCTGATTCCCCATATCTTATTCCCCGCCTCTGTTTCCCGGCCTCTGATTCCCCGTCTCTGATTCCCCAGCTCTGATTCCCCACATCTGATTCCCTGCCTCTGATACCCCGCCTCTGAATCCCCGCCTCTGATTCCCCATATCTGATAAGCCATCTCTGTTTCCCCGCCTCTGATTCCCCGCCTCTGATTCCCCACTTCTGATTCCCCATATCTGATAAGCCATCTCTGTTTCCCCGCCTCTGATTCCCCGCCTCTGATTCCCCATATCTGATTCCCCGCCTCTGATTCCCCATCTCTGATTCCAGGACTCAGATTCCCCACCTCTGATTCCAAGCCTCTGATTCCCTGAATATTATTCCCGGCTTCTGATTCCCCGCCTCTGATTCCCTGCCTCTGATTCCCCATCTCTGATTCCCCACATCTGATTCCCTGCCTCTGATTCCCCGCCTCTGATTCCCCATATCTGATTCCCTGCCTCTGATTACCCATCTCGGATTCCCGCCCTCTAATTCCCCACCTCTGGTTCCCCATATCTGATACCCCTCCTCTGTTTCCCCGCCTCTGATTCCCCGCCTCTGATTCCCCATATCTGATTTCCCGTCTCTGATTCCCCACATCTGATTCCCCGCCTCTGGTTCCTCAGCTCTGTTTCATCGCCTCTGATTCCCCGCCTCTGATTCCCCATTTCTGATTCCCCGCCTCTGATTCCCCACCTCTGATTCTCCATATCTGATAAGCAATCTCTGTTTCCCCGCCTCTGATTCCCCGCCTCTGATTCCCCATATCTGATTCCCCGCCTCTGATTCCCCATCTCTGATTCCCGGACTCAGATTCCCCACCTCTGATTCCCGGCCTCTGATTCCCGGCCTATGATTCCCCGCTTCTGATTCCCCGCCTCTGATTCCCTGCCTCTGATTCCCCATCTCTGATTCACTGCCTCCGATTCCCCACCTCTGATTCCCCATATCTGATTAGCCACCTCTGTTTCTCCGCCTCTGATTCCCCGCCTCTGATTCCCCATATCTGATTCCCCGCCTCTGATTCCCCATCTCTGATTCCCGGAATCTGAATCCCCACCTCTGATTCCCGGCCTCTGATTCACGGCCTATGATTCCCCGCTTCTGATTCCCCGCCTCTGATTCCCTGCCTCTGATTCCCCATGTCTGATTCCCCACATCTGATTCCCTGCCTCTGATACCCCGCCTCTGATTCCCCGCCTCTGATTCCCTGCCACTAATTCCCCGCCTCTGATTCCCCATATCTGATTTCCTGCCTCTGATGCCCCATATCTGATTCCCTGTCTCTGATTCCCCAACTCTGATTCCCCGCCTCTGATTCCCCAGCTCTGATTCCCCACCTCTGATTACCCGCATCTGATTCCCTGACTCTAATTCCCGGCCTCTGATTCCCCATCTCTCATTCACCGCCTCTGATTACCCACCTCTGATTCCCCATATCTGATTCCCCGCCTCTGATTCCCCGCCTCTGATTCCCCATATCTGATACCCCGCCTCTGATTCCCCAACTCTGAATCCCCGCCTCTGATTCCCCAGCTATGATTCCCCGCCTCTGATTCCCCATCTCTGATTCACCGCCTCTGATTCCCCACCTCTGATTCCCTGCCTCTGATTCCCCATCTCTGATTCACTGCCTCCGATTCCCCACCTCTGATTCCCCATATCTGATTAGCCACCTCTGTTTCTCCGCCTCTGATTCCCCGCCTCTGATTCCCCATATCTGATTCCCCGCCTCTGATTCCCCATCTCTGATTCCCGGAATCTGAATCCCCACCTCTGATTCCCGGCCTCTGATTCACGGCCTATGATTCCCCGCTTCTGATTCCCCGCCTCTGATTCCCTGCCTCTGATTCCCCATGTCTGATTCCCCACATCTGATTCCCTGCCTCTGATACCCCGCCTCTGATTCCCCGCCTCTGATTCCCTGCCACTAATTCCCCGCCTCTGATTCCCCATATCTGATTTCCTGCCTCTGATGCCCCATATCTGATTCCCTGTCTCTGATTCCCCAACTCTGATTCCCCGCCTCTGATTCCCCAGCTCTGATTCCCCACCTCTGATTACCCGCATCTGATTCCCTGACTCTAATTCCCGGCCTCTGATTCCCCATCTCTCATTCACCGCCTCTGATTACCCACCTCTGATTCCCCATATCTGATTCCCCGCCTCTGATTCCCCGCCTCTGATTCCCCATATCTGATACCCCGCCTCTGATTCCCCAACTCTGAATCCCCGCCTCTGATTCCCCAGCTATGATTCCCCGCCTCTGATTCCCCATCTCTGATTCACCGCCTCTGATTCCCCACCTCTGATTCCCCATATCTGATTAGCCACCTCTGTTTCCCCGCCTCTGATTCCCCGTCTCTGATTCCCCATATCTGATTCCCCGCCTCTGATTCCCCGCCTCTGATTCCCTGCCACTAATTCCCCGCCTCTGATTCCCCATATCTGATTTCCTGCCTCTGATGCCCCATATCTGAATCCCTGCCTCTGATTCCCCAACTCTGATTCCCCACCTCTGATTCCTCAGCTCTGATTCCCCACCTCTGATTCCCCGTGTCTAATTCCCTGCCTCTGATTCCCCGCCTCTGATTCCCCATCTTGGATTCATCACCACTGATTCCTTGCGTCTGATTCCCTCCCTGTGATTCCCCGCCTCTGATTCACCATCTCTGATTCACTGCCTCTGATTCCCCTTCTCTGATTCCCCATGTCTGATTCCCCAATTCTGATTCCCGCCTCTGATGCCCCACCTCTGATTCCCCTCCTCTGATTGCCCATATCTGATTCCCCGCCTCTGATTCCCCATATCTTATTCCCCGCCTCTGATTCCCAAACTCAGATTCCCCGTCTCTGATTCCCCAGCTCTGATTCCCCACATCTGATTCCCTGCCTCTGATTCCCCACCTCTGATTCCCAATATCTGATTCCCTGCCTCTGTTTCCCCACCTCTGATTCCCCGCCTCTGTTTCCCCATATCTGATTCCCCACCTCTGATTCCCCAACTCTGATTCCCCGCCTCTGATTCCCCAGCTCTGATACCCCGCCTCTGATTCCCCATGTCAGATTTCCTGCCTCTGATTCCCCGCCTCTGATTCCCCATCTCTGATTCACCGCCTCTGATTCCCCACCTCTGATTCCCCATATCTGATAAGACATCTCTGTTTCCCCGCCTCTGATTCCCCGCCTCTGATTCCCCATATCTGATTCCCCGCCTCTGATTCCCCATCTCTGATTTCCCACCTCTGATTCCCAGCCTCTGATTCCCGGAATATGATTCCCCGCTTCTGATTCCCCGCCTCTGATTCCCTGCCTCTGATTCCCCATCTCTGATTCCCCACATCTGACTCCCTGCCTCTGATTCCCCGCGTCTGATTCCACATATCTGATTCCCTGCCTCTGATTACCCATCTCGGATTCCCGCCCTCCGATTCCCCACCTCTGGTTCCCCATATCTGATACCCCTACTCTGTTTCCCCGCCTCTGAATCCCCGCCTCTGATTCCCCACCTCTGATTCCCCATATCTGATAAGCCATCTCTGTTTCCCCGCCTCTGATTCCCCGCCTCTGATTCCCCATATCTGATTCCCCGCCTCTGATTCCCCATCTCTGATTCCAGGACTCAGATTCCCCACCTCTGATTCCAAGCCTCTGATTCCCGGAATATGATTCCCGGCTTCTGATTCCCCGCCTCTGATTCCCTGCCTCTGATTCCCCATCTCTGATTCCACACATCTGATTCCCTGCCTCTGATTCCCCGCCTCTGATTCCCCATATCTGATTCCCTGCCTCTGATTACCCATCTCGGATTCCCGCCCTCTGATTCCCCACCTCTGGTTCCCCATATCTGATACCCCTCCTCTGTTTCCCCGCCTCTGATTCCCCGCCTCTGATTCCCCATATCTGATTCCCCGTCTCTGATTCCCCAACTCTGATTCCCCGCCTCTGGTTCCTCAGCTCTGTTTCTCCGCCTCTGATTCCCCGCCTCTGATTCCCCATTTCTGATTCCCCGCCTCTGATTCCCCACCTCTGATTCCCCATATCTGATAAGCAATCTCTGTTTCCCCGCCTCTGATTCCCCGCCTCTGATTCCCCATATCTGATTCCCCGCCTCTGATTCCCGATCTCTGATTCCCGGACTCAGATTCCCCACCTCTGATTCCCGGCCTCTGATTCCCGGCCTATGATTCCCCGCTTCTGATTCCCCGCCTCTGATTCCCTGCCTCTGATTCCCCATGTCTGATTCCCCACATCTGATTCCCTGCCTCTGATACCCCGCCTCTGATACCCCGCCTCTGATTCCCCGCCACTAATTCCCCGCCTCTGATTCCCCATATCTTATTCCCCGCCTCTGATTCCCAAACTCAGAATCCCTGCCTCTGATTCCCCAGCTCTGATTCCCCACATCTGATTCCCTGCCTCTGATTCCCCACCTCTGATTCCCAATATCTGATTCCCTGCCTCTGTTTCACCACCTCTGATTCCCCGCCTCTGTTTCCCCATATCTGATTCGCAACCTCTGATTCCCCGCCTCTGATTCCCAAACTCAGATTCCCCATGTCTGATTCCCCAGCTCTGATTCCCCACATCTGATTCCCTGCCTCTGATTCCCCTCCTCTGATTCCCCATATCTGATTCCCCGCCTTTGATTCCCCATATCTTATTCCCCGCCTCTGATTCCCAAACTCAGATTCCCCGCCTCTGATTCCCCAGCTCTGATTCCCCGCCTCTGATTCCCCACGTCTGATTCCCCGCCTCTGAATCCCCGCCTCTGATTCCCCATCTCTGATTCACCACCGCTAATTCCCGGCCTCTGATTCCCCACAACTGATTCCCCGCCTCTGATTCCCCATCTCTGATTCCCCGCCTCTGATTCCCCGACTCTGATTCCCCGCCTCTGAATCCCCAGCTCTGATTCCCCACCTCTTATTACCCGCGTCTGATTCCCTGAATCTAATTCCCGGCCTCTGATTCCCCATCTCTGATTCACCGCCTCTGATTCCCCACCTCTGATTCCCCATATCTGATTCCCCGCCTCAGTTTCCCCGCCTCTGACTCCCCACCTCTGATTCCCCATATCTGATACCCCACCTCTGATTCCCCAACTCAGAATCCCCGCCTCTGATTCCCAAGGTATGATTCCCCGCCTCTGATTCCCTGCGTCTGATTCCCTGCTTCTGATTCCCTGCCTCTGGTTCCCCATCTGTGATTAACCACCTCTGATACACCGCGTCTGATTCCCCGCCTCTGATTCCCCATCTCTGATTCCCCATCTCTGATTCCCAAATTCTGATTCCCCGCCTCTGATTCCCCAGCTCTGATTCCCCACATCTGATTCCCTGCCACTGATTCCCCACCTCTGATTCCCTGCCTCTGTTTCCCCACCTCTGATTCCCAATATCTGATTCCCTGCCTCTGTTTCCCCACCTCTGATTCCCCGCATCTGTTTCCCCATATCTGATTCCCCACCTCTGATTCCCCAACACTGATTCCCCGCCTCTGATTCCCCAGCTCTGATTCCCCGCCTCTGATTCCCCGTGTCTGATACCCTGCCTCTGATTCCCCGCCTCTGATTCCCCATCTCTGATTCTCCACCACTGATTCCCTGCGTCTGATTCCCTGCCTGTGATTCCCCACCTCTGATTCACCATGTCTGATTCCCCAAATCTGATTCCCGCCTCTGATGCCCCACCTCTGATTCCCCTCCCCTGATTCCCCATATCTGATTCCCCGCCTCTGATTCCCCATATCTTATTCCCCGCCTCTGATTCCCAAACTCAGATTCCCCGCCTCTGATTCCCCACCTCTGATTCCCTGCCTCTGATTCCCCGCGTCTGATTCCCCGCCTCTGAATCCCCGCGTCTGATTCCCCATCTCTGATTCACCACCGCTAATTCCCGGCCTCTGATTCCCCACAACTGATTCCCGGCCTCTGATTCCCGGCCTCTGATTCCCCGCCTCTGATTCCACATCTCTGATTCCCCGCCTCTGATTTCCCGACTCTGATTCCCCGCCTCTGAATCCCCAGCTCTGATTCCCCACCTCTGATTACCCGCGTCTGATTCCCTGAATCTAATTCCCGGCCTCTGATTCCCCATCTCTGATTCACCGCCTCTAATTCCCCACCCATGATTCCCCATATCTGATTCCCCGCCTCAGTTTCCCCGCCTCTGATTCCCCGCCTCTGATTCCCCATATCTGATACCCCGCCTCTGATTCCCCAACTCTGAATCAGCGCCTCTGATTCCCCATCTCTGATTCCCAAATTCTGATTCCCCGCCTCTGATTCCCCAGCACTGATTCCCCTCATCTGATTCCCTGCCTCTGATTCCCCACCTCTGATTCCCAATATCTGATTCCCCGCCTCTGTTACCCCGCCTCTGATTCCCCGCCTCTGTTTCCCCATATCTGATTCCCCACCTCTGATTCCCCAACTCTGATTGCCCGCCTCTGATTCCCCAGCTCTGAATCCCCGCCTCTGATTCCCTGTGTCTGATTCCCTGCCTCTGATTCCCCGCCTCTGATTCCCCATCTCTGATTCACCGCCTCTGATACCCCACCTCTGATTCCCCATATCTGATTAGCCACCTCTGTTTCCCCGCCTCTGATTCCCCGCCTCTGATTCCCCATATCTGATTCCCCGCCTCTGATTCCCCACCTCTGATTCCCCATATCTGATAAGCAATCTCTGTTTCCCCGCCTCTGATTCCCCGCCTCTGATTCCCCATATCTGATTCCCCGCAACTGATTCCCCATCTCTGATTCCCGGACTCAGATTCCCCACCTCTGATTCCCGGCCTCTGATTCCCGGCCTATGATTCCCCGCTTCTGATTCCCCGCCTGATTCCCCATCTCTGATGCACTGCGTCTGATTCCCCACCTCTAATTCCCCATATCTGATTAGCCACCTCTGTTTCTCCACCTCTGATTCCCCGCCTCTGATTCCCCATATCCGATTCCCCGCCTCTGATTCCCCATCTCTGATTCCCGGACTCTGAATCCCCACCTCTGTTTCCCGGCCTCTGATTCCCGGCCTATGATTCCCCATGTCTGATTCCCCACATCTGATTCCCTGCCTCTGATACCCCGCCTCTGATTCCCCGCCTCTGATTCCCTGCCACTAATTCCCCGCCTCTGATTCCCCATATCTGTTTTCCTGCCTCTGATGCCCCATATCTGATTCCCTGCCTCTGATTCCCCAACTCTGATTCCCCGCCTCTGATTCCCCAGCTCTGATTCCCCACCTCTGATTCCCCGTGTCTAATTCCCTGCCTCTGATTCCCCGCCTCTGATTCCCCATCTTGGATTCATCACCACTGATTCCTTGCGTCTGATTCCCTCCCTGTGATTCCCCGCCTCTGATTCACCATCTCTGATTCACTGCCTCTGATTCCCCTTCTCTGATTCCCCATGTCTGATTCCTCAATTCTGATTCCCGCCTCTGATGCCCCACCTCTGATTCCCCTCCTCTGATTGCCCATATCTGATTCCCCGCCTCTGATTCCCCATATCTTATTCCCCGCCTCTGATTCCCAAACTCAGATTCCCCGTCTCTGATTCCCCAGCTCTGATTCCCCACATCTGATTCCCTGCCTCTGATTCCCCACCTCTGATTCCCAATATCTGATTCCCTGCCTCTGTTTCCCCACCTCTGATTCCCCGCCTCTGTTTCCCCATATCTGATTCCCCACCTCTGATTCCCCAACTCTGATTCCCCGCCTCTGATTCCCCAGCTCTGATACCCCGCCTCTGATTCCCCATGTCAGATTTCCTGCCTCTGATTCCCCGCCTCTGATTCCCCATCTCTGATTCACCGCCTCTGATTCCCCACCTCTGATTCCCCATATCTGATAAGCCATCTCTGTTTCCCCGCCTCTGATTCCCCGCCTCTGATTCCCCATATCTGATTCCCCGCCTCTGATTCCCCGACTCAGATTCCCCACCTCTGATTCCCAGCCTCTGATTCCCGGAATATGATTCCCCACTTCTGATTCCCCGCCTCTGATTCCCTGCCTCTGATTCCCCATCTCTGATTCCCCACATCTGATTCCCTGTCTCTGATTCCCCGCCTCTGATTCCACATATCTGATTCCCTGCCTCTGATTACCCATCTCGGATTCCCGCCCTCCGATTCCCCACCTCTGGTTCCCCATATCTGATACCCCTACTCTGTTTCCCCGCCTCTGAATCCCCGCCTCTGATTCCCCACTTCTGATTCCCCATATCTGATAAGCCATCTCTGTTTCCCCGCCTCTGATTCCCCGCATCTGATTCCCCATATCTGATTCCCCGCCTCTGATTCCCATCTCTGATTCCAGGACTCAGATTCCCCACCTCTGATTCCAAGCCTCTGATTCCCGGAATATTATTCCCGGCTTCTGATTCCCCATATCTGATTCCCTGCCTCTGATTACCCATCTCTGATTCCCCACATCTGATTCCCTGCCTCTGATTCCCCGCCTCTGATTCCCCATATCTGATTCCCTGCCTCTGATTACCCATCTCGGATTCCCGCCCTCTGATTCCCCACCTCTGGTTCCCCATATCTGATACCCCTCCTCTGTTTCCCCGCCTCTGATTCCCCGCCTCTGATTCCCCATATCTGATTTCCCGTCTCTGATTCCCCAACTCTGATTCCCCGCCTCTGGTTCCTCAGCTCTGTTTCCCCGCCTCTGATTCCCCGCCTCTGATTCCCCATTTCTGATTCCCCACCTCTGATTCCCCACCTCTGATTCCCCATATCTGATAAGCAATCTCTGTTTCCCCGCCTCTGATTCCCCGCCTCTGATTCCCCATATCGGATTCCCCGCCTCTGATTCCCCATCTCTGATTCCCGGACTCAGATTCCCCACCTCTGATTCCCGGCCTCTGATTCCCGGCCTATGATTCCCCGCTTCTGATTCCCCGCCTCTGATTCCCTGCCTCTGATTCCCCATCTCTGATTCACTGCCTCCGATTCCCCACCTCTGATTCCCCATATCTGATTAGCCACCTCTGTTTCTCCGCCTCTGATTCCCCGCCTCTGATTCCCCATATCTGATTCCCCGCCTCTGATTCCCCATCTCTGATTCCCGGAATCTGAATCCCCACCTCTGATTCCCGGCCTCTGATTCACGGCCTATGATTCCCCGCTTCTGATTCCCCGCCTCTGATTCCCTGCCTCTGATTCCCCATGTCTGATTCCCCACATCTGATTCCCTGCCTCTGATACCCCGCCTCTGATTCCCCGCCTCTGATTCCCTGCCACTAATTCCCCGCCTCTGATTCCCCATATCTGATTTCCTGCCTCTGATGCCCCATATCTGATTCCCTGCCTCTGATTCCCCAACTCTGATTCCCCGCCTCTGATTCCTCAGCTCTGATTCCCCACCTCTGATTCCCCGTGTCTAATTCCCTGCCTCAGATTCCCCGCCTCTGATTCCCCATCTTGGATTCACCACCACTGATTCCTTGCGTCTGATTCCCTGCCTGTGATTCCCCGCCTCTGATTCACCATCTCTGATTCACTGCCTCTGATTCCCCTTCTCTGATTCCCCATGTCTGATTCCCCAATTCTGATTCCCGCCTCTGATGCCCCACCTCTGATTCCCCTCCTCTGATTGCCCATATCTGATTCCCCGCCTCTGATTCCCCATATCTTATTCCCCGCCTCTGATTCCCAAACTCAGATTCCCCGTCGCTGATTGCCCAGCTCTGATTCCCCACATCTGATTCCCTGCCTCTGATTCCCCACCTCTGATTCCCTATATCTGATTCCCTGCCTCTGTTTCCCCACCTCTGATTCCCCGCCTCAGTTTCCCCATATCTGATTCCCCACCTCTGATTCCCCAACTCTGATTCATCGCCTCTGATACCCCGTGTCTGATTCCCCGCCTCTGATTCCCCGTGTCTGATTCCCTGCCTCTGATTCCCCGCCTCTGATTCCCCATCTCTGATTCACCGCCTCTGATTCCCCACCTCTGATTCCCCATATCTGATAAGCCATATCTGTTTCCCCGCCTCTGATTCCCCGCCTCTGATTCCCCGACTCTGATTCCCCATATCTGATTCCCCGCCTCTGATTCCCCATCTCTGATTCCCGGACTCAGATTCCCCACCTCTGATTCCAAGCCTCTGATTCCCGGAATATGATTCCCCGCTTCTGATTCCCCGCCTCTGATTCCCTGCCTCTGATTCCCCATCTCTGATTCCCCACATCTGATTCCCTGCCTCTGATTCCCCGCCTCTGATTCCCCATATCAGATTCCCTGCCTCTGATTACCCATCTCGGATTCCCGCCCTCCGATTCCCCACCTCAGGTTCCCCATATCTGATACCCCTCCTCTGTTTCCCCGCCTCTGATTCCCCGCCTCTGATTCCCCATATCTGATTCCCCGTCTCTGATTCCCCAACTCTGATTCCCCGCCTCTGATTCCTCAGCTCTGATTCCCCGCCTCTGATTCCCCGCGTCTGATTCCCTGCCTCTGATTCCCCGCCTCTGATTCCCCATCTCTGATTCACCACCACTGATTCCCTGCATCTGATTCCCTGCCTGTGATTCCCCGCCTCTGATTCACCATCTCTGATTCACTGCCTCTGATTCCACTTCTCTGATTCCCCATGTCTGATTCCCCAATTCTGATTCCCGCCTATGATGCCCCACCTCTGAATCCCCTCCTCTGATTCCCCATATCTGATTCCCCGCCTCTGATTCCCCATATCTTATTCCCCGCCTCTGATTCCCAAACTCAGATTCCCCGCCTCTGATTCCCCAGCTCTGATACCCCGCCTCAGATTCCCCGCGTCTGATTCCCTGCCTCTGATTACCCATCTCGGATTCCCGCCCTCCGATTCCCCACCTCAGGTTCCCCATATCTGATACCCCTCCTCTGTTTCCCCGCCTGTGATTCCCCGCCTCTGATTCCCCATATCTGATTCCCCGTCTCTGATTCCCCAACTCTGATTCCCCGCCTCTGATTCCTCAGCTCTGATTCCCCGCCTCTGATTCCCCGCGTCTGATTCCCCGACTCTGATTCCCCGCCTCTGATTCCCCAGCTCGGATTCCCCACCTCTGATTACCCGCATCTGATTCCCTGACTCTAATTCCCGGCCTCGGATTCCACATCTCTCATTCACCGCCTCTGATTACCCACCTCTGATTCCCCATATCTGATTCCCCGCCTCTGATTACCCGCCTCTGATTCCCCATATCTGATACCCCGCCTCTGATTCCCCAACTCTGAATCCCCGCCTCTGATTCCCCAGCTATGATTCCCCGCCTCTGATCCCCCGCGTCTGAATCCCTGCTTCTGATTCCCTGCCTCTGTTTCCCCATCTGTGATTAACCACCTTTGATTCTCCGCGTCTGTTTCCCCGCCTCTGATTCCCCATCTCTGATTCCCCATCTCTGATTCCCAAATTCTGATTCCCCGCCTCTGATTCCCCAGCTCTGACTCCCCACATCTGATTCCCTGCCTCTGATTCCCCAACTCTGATTCCCAATATCTGATTCCCCGCCTCTGTTTCCCCGCCTCTGATTCCCCGCCTCTGTTTCCCCATATCTGATTCCCCACCTCTGATTCCTCAACTCTGATTCCCCGCATCTGATTCCCCAGCTCTGATTCCCCGCCTTTGATTCCCCGTGTCTGATTCCCTGCCTCTGATTCCCCGCCTCTGATTCCCCACCTCTGATTCCCCATATCTAATTAGCCACCTCTGTTTCCCCGCCTCTGATTCCCCGCCTCTGATTCCCCATATCTGATTCCCCACCTCTGATTCCCCATCTCTGATTCACGGACTCACATTCCCCACCTCTGATTCACAGCCTCTGATTCCCGGCCAATGATTCCCCGCTTCTGATTCCCTGCCTCTGATTCCCTGCCTCTGATTCCCCATCTCTGATTCACTGCCTCTGATTCCCCACCTCTGATTCCCCATATCTGATTAGCCACCTCAGTTTCTCAGCCTCTGATTTCCGCCTCTGATTCCCCATATCTGATTCCCCGCCTCTGATTCCCCATCTCTGATTCCCGTACTCTGATTCCCCACCTCTGATTCCCTGCCTCTGATTCCCGGCCTATGATTCCCCGCTTCTGATTCCCCGCCTCTGATTCCCTGCCTCTGATTCCCCATGTCTGATTCCCCACATCTGATTCCCTGCCTCTGATACCCCACCTCTGATTCCCCGCCTCTGATTCCCTGCCACTAATTCCCCGCCTCTGATTCCCCATATCTGATTCCCTGCCTCTGATGCCCCATATCTGATTCCCTGCCTCTGATTCCTCAGCTCTGATTCCCCACCTCTGATTCCCCGTGTCTAATTCCCTGCCTCTGATTCCCCGCCTCTGATTCCCCATCTTGGATTCACCACCACTGATTCCCTGCGTCTGATTCCCTGCCTGTGATTCCCCGCCTCTGATTCACCATCTCTGATTCACTGCCTCTGATTCCCCTTCTCTGATTCCCCATATCTTATTCCCCGCCTCTTATTCCCAAACTCAGATGCCCCGCCTCTGATCCCCAGCTCTGATTCCCCACATCTGATTCCCTGCTTCTGATTCCCCACCTCTGATTCCCAATATCTGATTCCCTGCCTCTGTTTCCCCACCTCTGATTCCCCGCCTCCGTTTCCCCATATCTGATTCCCCACCTATGATTCCCCAACTCTGATTCCCCGCCTCTGATTCCCCAGCTCTGATTCCCCGCCTCTGATTCCCCGTGTCTGATTCCCTGCCTCTGATTCCCCGCCTCTGATTCCCCATCTCTGATTCACCGCCTCTGATTCACCACCTCTGATTCCCCATATCTGATAAGCCATCTTTGTTTCCCCGCCTCTGATTCCCCGCCTCTGATTCCCCATATCTGATTCCCCACCTCTGATTCCCCATCTCTGATTCCCGGACTCAGATTCCCCACCTCTGATTCCCAGACTCTGATTCCCGGAATATGATTCCCTGCTTCTGATTCCCCGCCTCTGATTCCCTGCCTCTGATTCCCCATCTCTGATTCCCCATATCTGATTCCCTGCCTCTGATTCGCCATCTCGGATTCCCGCCCTCCGATTCCCCACCTCTGGTTCCCCATATCTGATATCCCTCCTCTGTTTCCCCGCCTCTGATTCCCCGCCTCTGATTCCCCATATCTGATTCCCCGCCTCTGATTCCCCAACTCTGATTCCCCGCCTCTGATTCCTCAGCTCTGATTCCCCGCCTCTGATTCCCCGCGTCTGATTCCTTGCCTCTGATTCCCCGCCTCTGATTCCCCATCTCTGATTCACCACCACTGATTCCCTGCGTCTGATTCCCTGCCTGTGATTCCCCGCCTCTGATTCACCATCTCTGATTCACCAGCTCTGATTCCCCACCTCTGATTACCCGCGTCTGATTCCCTGATTCTAATTCCCCGCCTCTGATTCCTCATCTCTGATTCACCACCTCTGATTCCCCACCTCTGATTCCCCATATCTGATACCCCGCCTCGGATTCCCCAACTCTGATTCCCCAACTCTGATTCCCCGCCTCTGATTCCCCAGCTATGATTCCCCACCTCTGATTCCCCGCGTCTGATTCCCTGCTTCTGATTCCCTGCCTCTGATTCCACATCTGTGATTAACCACCTCTGAATCTCCACGTCTGATTCCGCACCTCTGATTCCCCATCTCTGATTCCCCATCTCTGATTCCCAAATTCTGATTCCCCGCCTCTGATTCCCCAGCTCTGATTCCCCATCTCTGATTCCCAAATTCTGATTCTCTGCCTCTGAATCCCCACCTCTGATTCCCAATATCTGATTCCCCTCCTCTGTTTCCCCGACTCTGATTCCCCGCCTCTGTTTCCCCATATCTGATTCCCCACCTCTGATTCCCCAACTCTGATTCCCCGCCTCTGATTCCCCTGCTCTGATTCCCCGCCTCTGATTCCCCGTGTCTGATTCCCTGCCTCTGATTCCCCGCCTCTGATTCCCCATCTCTGATTCACCACCTCTGATTCACCACCTCTGATTCCCCATATCTGATAAGCCATCTTTGTATCCCCGCCTCTGATAACCCGCCTCTGATTCCCCATATCTGATTCCCCACCTCTGATTCCCCATCTCTGATTCCCGGACTCAGATTCCCCACCTCTGATTCCCAGACTCTGATTCCCGGAATATGATTCTCCGCTTCTGATTCCCCGCCTCTGATTCCCTGCCTCTGATTCCCCATCTCTGATTCCCCATATCTTATTCCCTGCCTCTGATTCGCCATCTCGGACTCCCGCCTTCCGATTCCCCACCTCTGGTTCCCCATATCTGATATCCCTCCTCTGTTTCCCCGCCTCTGATTCCCCGCCTCTGATTCCCCATATCTGATTCCCCGCCTCTGATTCCCCAACTCTGATTCCCCGCCTCTGATTCCTCAGCTCTGATTCCCCGCCTCTGATTCCCCGCGTCTGATTCCCTGCCTCTGATTCCCCGCCTCTGATTCCCCATCTCTGATTCACCACCACTGATTCCCTGCGTCTGATTCCCTGCCTGTGATTCCCCGCCTCTGATTCCCCTATCTGATTCCCTGCCTCTGATGCCCCATATCTGATTCCCGGCCTCTGATTCCCCAACTCTGATTCCCCGCCTCTGATTCCTCAGCTCTGATTCCCCACCTCTGATTCCCTGCGTCTGATTCCCTGCCTGTGATTCCCCGCCTCTGATTCACCATCTCTGATTCACTGCCTCTGATTCCCCTTCTCTGATTCCCCATGTCTGATTCCCCAATTCTGATTCCCGCCTCTGATGCCCAACCTCTGATTCCCCTCCTCTGATTCCCCGCCTCTGATTCCCTGCCTCTGATTCCCCATGTCTGATTCCCCACATCTGATTCCCTGCCTCTGATATCCCGCCTCTGATTCCCCGCCTCTGATTCCCTGCCACTAATTCCCCGCCTCTGATTCCCCTATCTGATTCCCTGCCTCTGATGCCCCATATCTGATTCCCAGCCTCTGATTCCCCGCCTCTGATTCCTCAGCTCTGATTCCCCACCTCTGATTCCCCGTGTCTAATTCCCTGCCTCTGATTCCACGCCTCTGATTCCCCATCTTGGATTCACCACCACTGATTCCCTGCGTCTGATTCCCTGCCTGTGATTCCCCGCCTCTGATTCACCATCTCTGATTCACTGCCTCTGATTCCCCTTCTCTGATTCCCCATGTCTGATTCCCCAATTCTGATTCCCGCCTCTGATGCCCAACCTCTGATTCCCCTCCTCTGATTGCCCATATCTGATTCCCCGCCTCTGATTCCCCATATCTTATTCTCCGCCTCTGATTCCCAAACTCAGATTCCCCGCCTCTGAATCCCCAGCTCTGATTCCCCACATCTGATTCTCTGCCTCTGATTCCCCACCTATGATTCCCCGCCTCTGTTTCCCCATATCTGATTACCCGCCTCTGATTCCCCAACTCTGATTCCCCGCCTCTGATTCCCCAGCTCTGATTCCCCGCCTCTGATTCCCCGTGTCTGATTCCCTGCCTCTGATTCCCCGCCTCTGATTCCCCATCTCTGATTCACCACCGCTAATTCCCGGCCTCTGATTCCCGGCCTCTGATACCCCGCCTCTGATTCCCCATCTCTGATTCCCCACCTCTGATTCCCTGACTCTGATTCCCCGCCTCTGATTCCCCAGCTCTGATTCCCCACCTCTGATTACCCGCATCTGATTCCCTGACTCTAATTCCCGGCCTCTGATTCCCCATCTCTCATTCACCGCCTCTGATTACCCACCTCTGATTCCCCATATCTGATTCCCCGCCTCTGATTCCCCGCCTCTGATTCCCCATATCTGATACCCCGCCTCTGATTCCCCAACTCTGAATCCCCGCCTCTGATTCCCCAGCTATGATTCCCCGCCTCTGATCCCCCGCGTCTGAATCCCTGCTTCTGATTCCCTGCCTCTGTTTCCCCATCTGTGATTAACCACCTTTGATTCTCCGCGTCTGTTTCCCCGCCTCTGATTCCCCATCTCTGATTCCCCGTCTCTGATTCCCCAATTCTGATTCCCGCCTCTGATGCCCAAACTCTGATTCCCCTCCTCTGATTCCCCGCCTCTGATTCCCTGCCTCTGATTCCCCATGTCTGATTCCCCACATCTGATTCCCTGCCTCTGATATCCCGCCTCTGATTCCCCGCCTCTGATTCCCTGCCACTAATTCCCCGCCTCTGATTCCCCTATCTGATTCCCTGCCTCTGATGCCCCATATCTGATTCCCAGCCTCTGATTCCCCGCCTCTGATTCCTCAGCTCTGATTCCCCACCTCTGATTCCCCGTGTCTAATTCCCTGCCTCTGATTCCACGCCTCTGATTCCCCATCTTGGATTCACCACCACTGATTCCCTGCGTCTGATTCCCTGCCTGTGATTCCCCGCCTCTGATTCACCATCTCTGATTCACTGCCTCTGATTCCCCTTCTCTGATTCCCCATGTCTGATTCCCCAATTCTGATTCCCGCCTCTGATGCCCAACCTCTGATTCCCCTCCTCTGATTGCCCATATCTGATTCCCCGCCTCTGATTCCCAATATCTTATTCTCCGCCTCTGATTCCCAAACTCAGATTCCCCGCCTCTGATTCCCCAGCTCTGATTCCCCACATCTGATTCTCTGCCTCTGATTCCCCACCTATGATTCCCCGCCTCTGTTTCCCCATATCTGATTACCCGCCTCTGATTCCCCAACTCTGATTCCCCGCCTCTGATTCCCCAGCTCTGATTCCCCGCCTCTGATTCCCCGTGTCTGATTCCCTGCCTCTGATTCCCCGCCTCTGATTCAACATCTCTGATTCACCGCCTCTGATTCCCCAGCTCTGATACCCCGCCTCAGATTCCCCGCGTCTGATTCCCCGCCTCTGAATCCCTGCCTCTGATTCCCCATCTCTGATTCACCACCGCTAATTCCCGGCCTCTGATTCCCGGCCTCTGATACCCCGCCTCTGATTCCCCATCTCTGATTCCCCACCTCTGATTCCCTGACTCTGATTCCCCGCCTCTGATTCCCCAGCTCTGATTCCCCACCTCTGATTACCCGCATCTGATTCCCTGACTCTAATTCCCGGCCTCTGATTCCCCATCTCTCATTCACCGCCTCTGATTACCCACCTCTGATTCCCCATATCTGATTCCCCGCCTCTGATTCCCCGCCTCTGATTCCCCATATCTGATACCCCGCCTCTGATTCCCCAACTCTGAATCCCCGCCTCTGATTCCCCAGCTATGATTCCCCGCCTCTGATCCCCCGCGTCTGAATCCCTGCTTCTGATTCCCTGCCTCTGTTTCCCCATCTGTGATTAACCACCTTTGATTCTCCGCGTCTGTTTCCCCGCCTCTGATTCCCCATCTCTGATTCCCCGTCTCTGATTCCCAAATTCTGATTCCCTGCCTCTGATTCCCCAACTCTGATTCCCAATATCTGATTCCCCGCCTCTGTTTCCCCGCCTCTGATTCCCCGCCTCTGTTTCTCCATATCTGATTCCCCACCTCTGATTCCTCAACTCTGATTCCACGCATCTGATTCCCCAGCTCTGATTCCCCGCCTTTGATTCCCCGTGTCTGATTCCCTGCCTCTGATTCCCCGCCTCTGATTCCCCATCTCTGATTCACCGCCTCTGATTCCCCACCTCTGATTCCCCATATCTAATTAGCCACCTCTGTTTCCCCGCCTCTGATTCCCCGCCTCTGATTCCCCATATCTGATTCCCCACCTCTGATTCCCCATCTCTGATTCACGGACTCACATTCCCCACCTCTGATTCACAGCCTCTGATTCCCGGCCAATGATTCCCCGCTTCTGATTCCCCGCCTCTGATTCCCTGCCTCTGATTCCCCATCTCTGATTCACTGCCTCTGATTCCCCACCTCTGATTCCCCATATCTGATTAGCCACCTCTGTTTCTCAGCCTCTGATTCCCGCCTCTGATTCCCCATATCTGATTCCCCGCCTCTGATTCCCCATCTCTGATTCCCGTACTCTGATTCCCCACCACTGATTCCCTGCCTCTGATTCCCGGCCTATGATTCCCCGCTTCTGATTCCCCGCCTCTGATTCCCTGCCTCTGATTCCCCATGTCTGATTCCCCACATCTGATTCCCTGCCTCTGATACCCCACCTCTGATTCCCCACATCTGATTCCCTGCTTCTGATTCCCCACCTCTGATTCCCAATATCTGATTCCCTGCCTCTGTTTCCCCACCTCTGATTCCCCGCCTCTGTTTCCCCATATCTGATTCCCCACCTCTGATTGCCCAACTCTGATACCCCGCCTCTGATTCCCCAGCTCTGATTCCCCGCCTCTGATTCCCCGTGTCTGATTCCCTGCCTCTGATTCCCCGCCTCTGATTCCCCATCTCTGATACACCGCCTCTGATTCACCACCTCTGATTCCCCATATCTGATAAGCCATCTTTGTTTCCCCGCCTCTGATTCCCCGCCTCTGATTCCCCATATCTGATTCCCCACCTCTGATTCCCCATCTCTGATTCCAGGACTCAGATTCCCCACCTCTGATTCCCAGACTCTGATTCCCGGAATATGATTCCCCGCTTCTGATTCCCCGCCTCTGATTCCCTGCCTCTGATTCCCCATCTCTGATTCCCCATATCTGATTCCCTGCCTCTGATTCGCCATCTCGGATTCCCGCCCTCCGATTCCCCACCTCTGGTTCCCCATATCTGATATCCCTCCTCTGTTTCCCCGCCTCTGATTCCCCGCCTCTGATTCCCCATATCTGATTCCCCGCCTCTGATTCCCCAACTCTGATTCCCCGCCTCTGATTCTTCAGCTCTGATTCCCCGCCTCTGATTCCCCGTGTCTGATTCCCTGCCTCTGATTCCCCGCCTCTGATTCCCCATCTCTGATTCACCACCACTGATTCCCTGCGTCTGATTCCCTGCCTGTGATTCCCCGCCTATGATTCACCATCTCTGATTCACCAGCTCTGATTCCCCACCTCTGATTACCCGCGTCTGATTCCCTGATTCTAATTCCCCGCCTCTGATTCCCCATCTCTGATTCACCACCTCTGATTCCCCACCTCTGAATCCCCATATCTGATACCCCACCTCGGATTCCCCAACTCTGATTCCCCAACTCTGATTCCCCGCCTCTGATTCCCCAGCTATGATTCCCCGCGTCTGATTCCCTGCTTCTGATTCCCTGCATCTGATTCCCCATCTGTGATTCCCCATCTCTGATTCCCAAATTCTGATTCCCCGCCTCTGATTCCCCAGCTCTGATTCCCCATCTCATATTCCCAAATTCTGATTCCCTGCCTCTGATTCCCAACCTCTGATTCCCAATATCTGATTCCCCTCCTCTGTTTCCCCGCCTCTGATTCCCCGCTTCTGTTTCCCCATATCTGATTCCCCACCTCTGATTCCCCAACTCTGATTCCCCGCCTCTGATTCCCCAGCTCTGATTCCCCGCCTCTGATTCCCCGTGTCTGATTCCCTGCCTCTGATTCCCCGCCTCTGATTCCCCATCTCTGATTCACCGCCTCTGATTCACCACCTCTGATTCCCCATATCTGATAAGCCATCTTTGTTTCCCCGCCTCTGATTCCCCGCCTCTGATTCCCCATATCTGATTCCCCACCTCTGATTCCCCATCTCTGATTCCCGGACTCAGATTCCCCACCTCTGATTCCCAGACTCTGATTCCCGGAATATGATTCTCCGCTTCTGATTCCCCGCCTCTGATTCCCTGCCTCTGATTCCCCATCTCTGATTCCCCATATCTGATTCCCTGCCTCTGATTCGCCATCTCGGATTCCCGCCCTCCGATTCCCCACCTCTGGTTCCCCATATCTGATATCCCTCCTCTGTTTCCCCGCCTCTGATTCCCCGCCTCTGATTCCCCATATCTGATTCCCCGCCTCTGATTCCCCAACTCTGATTCCCCGCCTCTGATTCCTCAGCTCTGATTCCCCGCCTCTGATTCCCCGCGTCTGATTCCCTGCCTCTGATTCCCCGCCTCTGATTCCCCATCTCTGATTCACCACCACTGATTCCCTGCGTCTGATTCCCTGCCTGTGATTCCCCGCCTCTGATTCCCCTATCTGATTCCCAGCCTCTGATGCCCCATATCTGATTCCCAGCCTCTGATTCCCCAACTCTGATTCCCCGCCTCTGATTCCTCAGCTCTGATTCCCCACCTCTGATTCCCCGTGTCTAATTCCCTGCCTCTGATTCCCCGCCTCTGATTCCCCATCTTGGATTCACCACCACTGATTCCCTGCGTCTGATTCCCTGCCTGTGATTCCCCGCCTCTGATTCACCATCTCTGATTCACTGCCTCTGATTCCCCTTCTCTGATTCCCCATGTCTGATTCCCCAATTCTGATTCCCGCCTCTGATGCCCAACCTCTGATTCCCCTCCTCTGATTCCCCGCCTCTGATTCCCTGCCTCTGATTCCCCATGTCTGATTCCCCTATCTGATTCCCTGCCTCTGATGCCCCATATCAGATTCCCAGCCTCTGCTTCCCCGCCTCTGATTCCTCAGCTCTGATTCCCCACCTCTGATTCCCCGTGTCTAATTCCCTGCCTCTGATTCCCCGCCTCTGATTCCCCATCTTGGATTCACCACCACTGATTCCCTGCGTCTGATTCCCTGCCTGTGATTCCCCGCCTCTGATTCACCATCTCTGATTCACTGCCTCTGATTCCCCTTCTCTGATTCCCCATGTCTGATTCCCCAATTCTGATTCCCGCCTCTGATGCCCAACCTCTGATTCCCCTCCTCTGATTGCCCATATCTGATTCCCCGCCTCTGATTCCCCATATCTTATTCTCCGCCTCTGATTCCCAAACTCAGATTCCCCGCCTCTGATTCCCCAACTCTGATTCCCCGCCTCTGATTCTTCAGCTCTGATTCCCCGCCTCTGATTCCCCGTGTCTGATTCCCTGCCTCTGATTCCCCGCCTCTGATTCCCCATCTCTGATTCACCACCACTGATTCCCTGCGTCTGATTCCCTGCCTGTGATTCCCCGCCTATGATTCACCATCTCTGATTCACCAGCTCTGATTCCCCACCTCTGATTACCCGCGTCTGATTCCCTGATTCTAATTCCCCGCCTCTGATTCCCCATATCTGATTCCCTGCCTCTGATTACCCATCTCTGATTCCCCACATCTGATTCCCTGCCTCTGATTCCCCGCCTCTGATTCCCCATATCTGATTCCCTGCCTCTGATTACCCATCTCGGATTCCCGCCCTCTGATTCCCCACCTCTGGTTCCCCATATCTGATACCCCTCCTCTGTTTCCCCGCCTCTGATTCCCCGCCTCTGATTCCCCATATCTGATTTCCCGTCTCTGATTCCCCAACTCTGATTCCCCGCCTCTGGTTCCTCAGCTCTGTTTCCCCGCCTCTGATTCCCCGCCTCTGATTCCCCATTTCTGATTCCCCACCTCTGATTCCCCACCTCTGATTCCCCATATCTGATAAGCAATCTCTGTTTCCCCGCCTCTGATTCCCCGCCTCTGATTCCCCATATCGGATTCCCCGCCTCTGATTCCCCATCTCTGATTCCCGGACTCAGATTCCCCACCTCTGATTCCCGGCCTCTGATTCCCGGCCTATGATTCCCCGCTTCTGATTCCCCGCCTCTGATTCCCTGCCTCTGATTCCCCATCTCTGATTCACTGCCTCCGATTCCCCACCTCTGATTCCCCATATCTGATTAGCCACCTCTGTTTCTCCGCCTCTGATTCCCCGCCTCTGATTCCCCATATCTGATTCCCCGCCTCTGATTCCCCATCTCTGATTCCCGGAATCTGAATCCCCACCTCTGATTCCCGGCCTCTGATTCACGGCCTATGATTCCCCGCTTCTGATTCCCCGCCTCTGATTCCCTGCCTCTGATTCCCCATGTCTGATTCCCCACATCTGATTCCCTGCCTCTGATACCCCGCCTCTGATTCCCCGCCTCTGATTCCCTGCCACTAATTCCCCGCCTCTGATTCCCCATATCTGATTTCCTGCCTCTGATGCCCCATATCTGATTCCCTGCCTCTGATTCCCCAACTCTGATTCCCCGCCTCTGATTCCTCAGCTCTGATTCCCCACCTCTGATTCCCCGTGTCTAATTCCCTGCCTCAGATTCCCCGCCTCTGATTCCCCATCTTGGATTCACCACCACTGATTCCTTGCGTCTGATTCCCTGCCTGTGATTCCCCGCCTCTGATTCACCATCTCTGATTCACTGCCTCTGATTCCCCTTCTCTGATTCCCCATGTCTGATTCCCCAATTCTGATTCCCGCCTCTGATGCCCCACCTCTGATTCCCCTCCTCTGATTGCCCATATCTGATTCCCCGCCTCTGATTCCCCATATCTTATTCCCCGCCTCTGATTCCCAAACTCAGATTCCCCGTCGCTGATTGCCCAGCTCTGATTCCCCACATCTGATTCCCTGCCTCTGATTCCCCACCTCTGATTCCCTATATCTGATTCCCTGCCTCTGTTTCCCCACCTCTGATTCCCCGCCTCAGTTTCCCCATATCTGATTCCCCACCTCTGATTCCCCAACTCTGATTCATCGCCTCTGATACCCCGTGTCTGATTCCCCGCCTCTGATTCCCCGTGTCTGATTCCCTGCCTCTGATTCCCCGCCTCTGATTCCCCATCTCTGATTCACCGCCTCTGATTCCCCACCTCTGATTCCCCATATCTGATAAGCCATATCTGTTTCCCCGCCTCTGATTCCCCGCCTCTGATTCCCCGACTCTGATTCCCCATATCTGATTCCCCGCCTCTGATTCCCCATCTCTGATTCCCGGACTCAGATTCCCCACCTCTGATTCCAAGCCTCTGATTCCCGGAATATGATTCCCCGCTTCTGATTCCCCGCCTCTGATTCCCTGCCTCTGATTCCCCATCTCTGATTCCCCACATCTGATTCCCTGCCTCTGATTCCCCGCCTCTGATTCCCCATATCAGATTCCCTGCCTCTGATTACCCATCTCGGATTCCCGCCCTCCGATTCCCCACCTCAGGTTCCCCATATCTGATACCCCTCCTCTGTTTCCCCGCCTCTGATTCCCCGCCTCTGATTCCCCATATCTGATTCCCCGTCTCTGATTCCCCAACTCTGATTCCCCGCCTCTGATTCCTCAGCTCTGATTCCCCGCCTCTGATTCCCCGCGTCTGATTCCCTGCCTCTGATTCCCCGCCTCTGATTCCCCATCTCTGATTCACCACCACTGATTCCCTGCATCTGATTCCCTGCCTGTGATTCCCCGCCTCTGATTCACCATCTCTGATTCACTGCCTCTGATTCCACTTCTCTGATTCCCCATGTCTGATTCCCCAATTCTGATTCCCGCCTATGATGCCCCACCTCTGAATCCCCTCCTCTGATTCCCCATATCTGATTCCCCGCCTCTGATTCCCCATATCTTATTCCCCGCCTCTGATTCCCAAACTCAGATTCCCCGCCTCTGATTCCCCAGCTCTGATACCCCGCCTCAGATTCCCCGCGTCTGATTCCCTGCCTCTGATTACCCATCTCGGATTCCCGCCCTCCGATTCCCCACCTCAGGTTCCCCATATCTGATACCCCTCCTCTGTTTCCCCGCCTGTGATTCCCCGCCTCTGATTCCCCATATCTGATTCCCCGTCTCTGATTCCCCAACTCTGATTCCCCGCCTCTGATTCCTCAGCTCTGATTCCCCGCCTCTGATTCCCCGCGTCTGATTCCCCGACTCTGATTCCCCGCCTCTGATTCCCCAGCTCGGATTCCCCACCTCTGATTACCCGCATCTGATTCCCTGACTCTAATTCCCGGCCTCGGATTCCACATCTCTCATTCACCGCCTCTGATTACCCACCTCTGATTCCCCATATCTGATTCCCCGCCTCTGATTACCCGCCTCTGATTCCCCATATCTGATACCCCGCCTCTGATTCCCCAACTCTGAATCCCCGCCTCTGATTCCCCAGCTATGATTCCCCGCCTCTGATCCCCCGCGTCTGAATCCCTGCTTCTGATTCCCTGCCTCTGTTTCCCCATCTGTGATTAACCACCTTTGATTCTCCGCGTCTGTTTCCCCGCCTCTGATTCCCCATCTCTGATTCCCCATCTCTGATTCCCAAATTCTGATTCCCCGCCTCTGATTCCCCAGCTCTGACTCCCCACATCTGATTCCCTGCCTCTGATTCCCCAACTCTGATTCCCAATATCTGATTCCCCGCCTCTGTTTCCCCGCCTCTGATTCCCCGCCTCTGTTTCCCCATATCTGATTCCCCACCTCTGATTCCTCAACTCTGATTCCCCGCATCTGATTCCCCAGCTCTGATTCCCCGCCTTTGATTCCCCGTGTCTGATTCCCTGCCTCTGATTCCCCGCCTCTGATTCCCCACCTCTGATTCCCCATATCTAATTAGCCACCTCTGTTTCCCCGCCTCTGATTCCCCGCCTCTGATTCCCCATATCTGATTCCCCACCTCTGATTCCCCATCTCTGATTCACGGACTCACATTCCCCACCTCTGATTCACAGCCTCTGATTCCCGGCCAATGATTCCCCGCTTCTGATTCCCTGCCTCTGATTCCCTGCCTCTGATTCCCCATCTCTGATTCACTGCCTCTGATTCCCCACCTCTGATTCCCCATATCTGATTAGCCACCTCAGTTTCTCAGCCTCTGATTTCCGCCTCTGATTCCCCATATCTGATTCCCCGCCTCTGATTCCCCATCTCTGATTCCCGTACTCTGATTCCCCACCTCTGATTCCCTGCCTCTGATTCCCGGCCTATGATTCCCCGCTTCTGATTCCCCGCCTCTGATTCCCTGCCTCTGATTCCCCATGTCTGATTCCCCACATCTGATTCCCTGCCTCTGATACCCCACCTCTGATTCCCCGCCTCTGATTCCCTGCCACTAATTCCCCGCCTCTGATTCCCCATATCTGATTCCCTGCCTCTGATGCCCCATATCTGATTCCCTGCCTCTGATTCCTCAGCTCTGATTCCCCACCTCTGATTCCCCGTGTCTAATTCCCTGCCTCTGATTCCCCGCCTCTGATTCCCCATCTTGGATTCACCACCACTGATTCCCTGCGTCTGATTCCCTGCCTGTGATTCCCCGCCTCTGATTCACCATCTCTGATTCACTGCCTCTGATTCCCCTTCTCTGATTCCCCATATCTTATTCCCCGCCTCTTATTCCCAAACTCAGATGCCCCGCCTCTGATCCCCAGCTCTGATTCCCCACATCTGATTCCCTGCTTCTGATTCCCCACCTCTGATTCCCAATATCTGATTCCCTGCCTCTGTTTCCCCACCTCTGATTCCCCGCCTCCGTTTCCCCATATCTGATTCCCCACCTATGATTCCCCAACTCTGATTCCCCGCCTCTGATTCCCCAGCTCTGATTCCCCGCCTCTGATTCCCCGTGTCTGATTCCCTGCCTCTGATTCCCCGCCTCTGATTCCCCATCTCTGATTCACCGCCTCTGATTCACCACCTCTGATTCCCCATATCTGATAAGCCATCTTTGTTTCCCCGCCTCTGATTCCCCGCCTCTGATTCCCCATATCTGATTCCCCACCTCTGATTCCCCATCTCTGATTCCCGGACTCAGATTCCCCACCTCTGATTCCCAGACTCTGATTCCCGGAATATGATTCCCTGCTTCTGATTCCCCGCCTCTGATTCCCTGCCTCTGATTCCCCATCTCTGATTCCCCATATCTGATTCCCTGCCTCTGATTCGCCATCTCGGATTCCCGCCCTCCGATTCCCCACCTCTGGTTCCCCATATCTGATATCCCTCCTCTGTTTCCCCGCCTCTGATTCCCCGCCTCTGATTCCCCATATCTGATTCCCCGCCTCTGATTCCCCAACTCTGATTCCCCGCCTCTGATTCCTCAGCTCTGATTCCCCGCCTCTGATTCCCCGCGTCTGATTCCTTGCCTCTGATTCCCCGCCTCTGATTCCCCATCTCTGATTCACCACCACTGATTCCCTGCGTCTGATTCCCTGCCTGTGATTCCCCGCCTCTGATTCACCATCTCTGATTCACCAGCTCTGATTCCCCACCTCTGATTACCCGCGTCTGATTCCCTGATTCTAATTCCCCGCCTCTGATTCCTCATCTCTGATTCACCACCTCTGATTCCCCACCTCTGATTCCCCATATCTGATACCCCGCCTCGGATTCCCCAACTCTGATTCCCCCACTCTGATTCCCCGCCTCTGATTCCCCAGCTATGATTCCCCACCTCTGATTCCCCGCGTCTGATTCCCTGCTTCTGATTCCCTGCCTCTGATTCCACATCTGTGATTAACCACCTCTGAATCTCCACGTCTGATTCCGCACCTCTGATTCCCCATCTCTGATTCCCCATCTCTGATTCCCAAATTCTGATTCCCCGCCTCTGATTCCCCAGCTCTGATTCCCCATCTCTGATTCCCAAATTCTGATTCTCTGCCTCTGAATCCCCACCTCTGATTCCCAATATCTGATTCCCCTCCTCTGTTTCCCCGACTCTGATTCCCCGCCTCTGTTTCCCCATATCTGATTCCCCACCTCTGATTCCCCAACTCTGATTCCCCGCCTCTGATTCCCCTGCTCTGATTCCCCGCCTCTGATTCCCCGTGTCTGATTCCCTGCCTCTGATTCCCCGCCTCTGATTCCCCATCTCTGATTCACCACCTCTGATTCACCACCTCTGATTCCCCATATCTGATAAGCCATCTTTGTATCCCCGCCTCTGATAACCCGCCTCTGATTCCCCATATCTGATTCCCCACCTCTGATTCCCCATCTCTGATTCCCGGACTCAGATTCCCCACCTCTGATTCCCAGACTCTGATTCCCGGAATATGATTCTCCGCTTCTGATTCCCCGCCTCTGATTCCCTGCCTCTGATTCCCCATCTCTGATTCCCCATATCTTATTCCCTGCCTCTGATTCGCCATCTCGGACTCCCGCCTTCCGATTCCCCACCTCTGGTTCCCCATATCTGATATCCCTCCTCTGTTTCCCCGCCTCTGATTCCCCGCCTCTGATTCCCCATATCTGATTCCCCGCCTCTGATTCCCCAACTCTGATTCCCCGCCTCTGATTCCTCAGCTCTGATTCCCCGCCTCTGATTCCCCGCGTCTGATTCCCTGCCTCTGATTCCCCGCCTCTGATTCCCCATCTCTGATTCACCACCACTGATTCCCTGCGTCTGATTCCCTGCCTGTGATTCCCCGCCTCTGATTCCCCTATCTGATTCCCTGCCTCTGATGCCCCATATCTGATTCCCGGCCTCTGATTCCCCAACTCTGATTCCCCGCCTCTGATTCCTCAGCTCTGATTCCCCACCTCTGATTCCCTGCGTCTGATTCCCTGCCTGTGATTCCCCGCCTCTGATTCACCATCTCTGATTCACTGCCTCTGATTCCCCTTCTCTGATTCCCCATGTCTGATTCCCCAATTCTGATTCCCGCCTCTGATGCCCAACCTCTGATTCCCCTCCTCTGATTCCCCGCCTCTGATTCCCTGCCTCTGATTCCCCATGTCTGATTCCCCACATCTGATTCCCTGCCTCTGATATCCCGCCTCTGATTCCCCGCCTCTGATTCCCTGCCACTAATTCCCCGCCTCTGATTCCCCTATCTGATTCCCTGCCTCTGATGCCCCATATCTGATTCCCAGCCTCTGATTCCCCGCCTCTGATTCCTCAGCTCTGATTCCCCACCTCTGATTCCCCGTGTCTAATTCCCTGCCTCTGATTCCACGCCTCTGATTCCCCATCTTGGATTCACCACCACTGATTCCCTGCGTCTGATTCCCTGCCTGTGATTCCCCGCCTCTGATTCACCATCTCTGATTCACTGCCTCTGATTCCCCTTCTCTGATTCCCCATGTCTGATTCCCCAATTCTGATTCCCGCCTCTGATGCCCAACCTCTGATTCCCCTCCTCTGATTGCCCATATCTGATTCCCCGCCTCTGATTCCCCATATCTTATTCTCCGCCTCTGATTCCCAAACTCAGATTCCCCGCCTCTGAATCCCCAGCTCTGATTCCCCACATCTGATTCTCTGCCTCTGATTCCCCACCTATGATTCCCCGCCTCTGTTTCCCCATATCTGATTACCCGCCTCTGATTCCCCAACTCTGATTCCCCGCCTCTGATTCCCCAGCTCTGATTCCCCGCCTCTGATTCCCCGTGTCTGATTCCCTGCCTCTGATTCCCCGCCTCTGATTCCCCATCTCTGATTCACCACCGCTAATTCCCGGCCTCTGATTCCCGGCCTCTGATACCCCGCCTCTGATTCCCCATCTCTGATTCCCCACCTCTGATTCCCTGACTCTGATTCCCCGCCTCTGATTCCCCAGCTCTGATTCCCCACCTCTGATTACCCGCATCTGATTCCCTGACTCTAATTCCCGGCCTCTGATTCCCCATCTCTCATTCACCGCCTCTGATTACCCACCTCTGATTCCCCATATCTGATTCCCCGCCTCTGATTCCCCGCCTCTGATTCCCCATATCTGATACCCCGCCTCTGATTCCCCAACTCTGAATCCCCGCCTCTGATTCCCCAGCTATGATTCCCCGCCTCTGATCCCCCGCGTCTGAATCCCTGCTTCTGATTCCCTGCCTCTGTTTCCCCATCTGTGATTAACCACCTTTGATTCTCCGCGTCTGTTTCCCCGCCTCTGATTCCCCATCTCTGATTCCCCGTCTCTGATTCCCCAATTCTGATTCCCGCCTCTGATGCCCAAACTCTGATTCCCCTCCTCTGATTCCCCGCCTCTGATTCCCTGCCTCTGATTCCCCATGTCTGATTCCCCACATCTGATTCCCTGCCTCTGATATCCCGCCTCTGATTCCCCGCCTCTGATTCCCTGCCACTAATTCCCCGCCTCTGATTCCCCTATCTGATTCCCTGCCTCTGATGCCCCATATCTGATTCCCAGCCTCTGATTCCCCATCTCTGATTCCCCGTCTCTGATTCCCCAATTCTGATTCCCGCCTCTGATGCCCAAACTCTGATTCCCCTCCTCTGATTCCCCGCCTCTGATTCCCTGCCTCTGATTCCCCATGTCTGATTCCCCACATCTGATTCCCTGCCTCTGATATCCCGCCTCTGATTCCCCGCCTCTGATTCCCTGCCACTAATTCCCCGCCTCTGATTCCCCTATCTGATTCCCTGCCTCTGATGCCCCATATCTGATTCCCAGCCTCTGATTCCCCGCCTCTGATTCCTCAGCTCTGATTCCCCACCTCTGATTCCCCGTGTCTAATTCCCTGCCTCTGATTCCACGCCTCTGATTCCCCATCTTGGATTCACCACCACTGATTCCCTGCGTCTGATTCCCTGCCTGTGATTCCCCGCCTCTGATTCACCATCTCTGATTCACTGCCTCTGATTCCCCTTCTCTGATTCCCCATGTCTGATTCCCCAATTCTGATTCCCGCCTCTGATGCCCAACCTCTGATTCCCCTCCTCTGATTGCCCATATCTGATTCCCCGCCTCTGATTCCCAATATCTTATTCTCCGCCTCTGATTCCCAAACTCAGATTCCCCGCCTCTGATTCCCCAGCTCTGATTCCCCACATCTGATTCTCTGCCTCTGATTCCCCACCTATGATTCCCCGCCTCTGTTTCCCCATATCTGATTACCCGCCTCTGATTCCCCAACTCTGATTCCCCGCCTCTGATTCCCCAGCTCTGATTCCCCGCCTCTGATTCCCCGTGTCTGATTCCCTGCCTCTGATTCCCCGCCTCTGATTCAACATCTCTGATTCACCGCCTCTGATTCCCCAGCTCTGATACCCCGCCTCAGATTCCCCGCGTCTGATTCCCCGCCTCTGAATCCCTGCCTCTGATTCCCCATCTCTGATTCACCACCGCTAATTCCCGGCCTCTGATTCCCGGCCTCTGATACCCCGCCTCTGATTCCCCATCTCTGATTCCCCACCTCTGATTCCCTGACTCTGATTCCCCGCCTCTGATTCCCCAGCTCTGATTCCCCACCTCTGATTACCCGCATCTGATTCCCTGACTCTAATTCCCGGCCTCTGATTCCCCATCTCTCATTCACCGCCTCTGATTACCCACCTCTGATTCCCCATATCTGATTCCCCGCCTCTGATTCCCCGCCTCTGATTCCCCATATCTGATACCCCGCCTCTGATTCCCCAACTCTGAATCCCCGCCTCTGATTCCCCAGCTATGATTCCCCGCCTCTGATCCCCCGCGTCTGAATCCCTGCTTCTGATTCCCTGCCTCTGTTTCCCCATCTGTGATTAACCACCTTTGATTCTCCGCGTCTGTTTCCCCGCCTCTGATTCCCCATCTCTGATTCCCCGTCTCTGATTCCCAAATTCTGATTCCCTGCCTCTGATTCCCCAACTCTGATTCCCAATATCTGATTCCCCGCCTCTGTTTCCCCGCCTCTGATTCCCCGCCTCTGTTTCTCCATATCTGATTCCCCACCTCTGATTCCTCAACTCTGATTCCACGCATCTGATTCCCCAGCTCTGATTCCCCGCCTTTGATTCCCCGTGTCTGATTCCCTGCCTCTGATTCCCCGCCTCTGATTCCCCATCTCTGATTCACCGCCTCTGATTCCCCACCTCTGATTCCCCATATCTAATTAGCCACCTCTGTTTCCCCGCCTCTGATTCCCCGCCTCTGATTCCCCATATCTGATTCCCCACCTCTGATTCCCCATCTCTGATTCACGGACTCACATTCCCCACCTCTGATTCACAGCCTCTGATTCCCGGCCAATGATTCCCCGCTTCTGATTCCCCGCCTCTGATTCCCTGCCTCTGATTCCCCATCTCTGATTCACTGCCTCTGATTCCCCACCTCTGATTCCCCATATCTGATTAGCCACCTCTGTTTCTCAGCCTCTGATTCCCGCCTCTGATTCCCCATATCTGATTCCCCGCCTCTGATTCCCCATCTCTGATTCCCGTACTCTGATTCCCCACCACTGATTCCCTGCCTCTGATTCCCGGCCTATGATTCCCCGCTTCTGATTCCCCGCCTCTGATTCCCTGCCTCTGATTCCCCATGTCTGATTCCCCACATCTGATTCCCTGCCTCTGATACCCCACCTCTGATTCCCCACATCTGATTCCCTGCTTCTGATTCCCCACCTCTGATTCCCAATATCTGATTCCCTGCCTCTGTTTCCCCACCTCTGATTCCCCGCCTCTGTTTCCCCATATCTGATTCCCCACCTCTGATTGCCCAACTCTGATACCCCGCCTCTGATTCCCCAGCTCTGATTCCCCGCCTCTGATTCCCCGTGTCTGATTCCCTGCCTCTGATTCCCCGCCTCTGATTCCCCATCTCTGATACACCGCCTCTGATTCACCACCTCTGATTCCCCATATCTGATAAGCCATCTTTGTTTCCCCGCCTCTGATTCCCCGCCTCTGATTCCCCATATCTGATTCCCCACCTCTGATTCCCCATCTCTGATTCCAGGACTCAGATTCCCCACCTCTGATTCCCAGACTCTGATTCCCGGAATATGATTCCCCGCTTCTGATTCCCCGCCTCTGATTCCCTGCCTCTGATTCCCCATCTCTGATTCCCCATATCTGATTCCCTGCCTCTGATTCGCCATCTCGGATTCCCGCCCTCCGATTCCCCACCTCTGGTTCCCCATATCTGATATCCCTCCTCTGTTTCCCCGCCTCTGATTCCCCGCCTCTGATTCCCCATATCTGATTCCCCGCCTCTGATTCCCCAACTCTGATTCCCCGCCTCTGATTCTTCAGCTCTGATTCCCCGCCTCTGATTCCCCGTGTCTGATTCCCTGCCTCTGATTCCCCGCCTCTGATTCCCCATCTCTGATTCACCACCACTGATTCCCTGCGTCTGATTCCCTGCCTGTGATTCCCCGCCTATGATTCACCATCTCTGATTCACCAGCTCTGATTCCCCACCTCTGATTACCCGCGTCTGATTCCCTGATTCTAATTCCCCGCCTCTGATTCCCCATCTCTGATTCACCACCTCTGATTCCCCACCTCTGAATCCCCATATCTGATACCCCACCTCGGATTCCCCAACTCTGATTCCCCAACTCTGATTCCCCGCCTCTGATTCCCCAGCTATGATTCCCCGCGTCTGATTCCCTGCTTCTGATTCCCTGCATCTGATTCCCCATCTGTGATTCCCCATCTCTGATTCCCAAATTCTGATTCCCCGCCTCTGATTCCCCAGCTCTGATTCCCCATCTCATATTCCCAAATTCTGATTCCCTGCCTCTGATTCCCAACCTCTGATTCCCAATATCTGATTCCCCTCCTCTGTTTCCCCGCCTCTGATTCCCCGCTTCTGTTTCCCCATATCTGATTCCCCACCTCTGATTCCCCAACTCTGATTCCCCGCCTCTGATTCCCCAGCTCTGATTCCCCGCCTCTGATTCCCCGTGTCTGATTCCCTGCCTCTGATTCCCCGCCTCTGATTCCCCATCTCTGATTCACCGCCTCTGATTCACCACCTCTGATTCCCCATATCTGATAAGCCATCTTTGTTTCCCCGCCTCTGATTCCCCGCCTCTGATTCCCCATATCTGATTCCCCACCTCTGATTCCCCATCTCTGATTCCCGGACTCAGATTCCCCACCTCTGATTCCCAGACTCTGATTCCCGGAATATGATTCTCCGCTTCTGATTCCCCGCCTCTGATTCCCTGCCTCTGATTCCCCATCTCTGATTCCCCATATCTGATTCCCTGCCTCTGATTCGCCATCTCGGATTCCCGCCCTCCGATTCCCCACCTCTGGTTCCCCATATCTGATATCCCTCCTCTGTTTCCCCGCCTCTGATTCCCCGCCTCTGATTCCCCATATCTGATTCCCCGCCTCTGATTCCCCAACTCTGATTCCCCGCCTCTGATTCCTCAGCTCTGATTCCCCGCCTCTGATTCCCCGCGTCTGATTCCCTGCCTCTGATTCCCCGCCTCTGATTCCCCATCTCTGATTCACCACCACTGATTCCCTGCGTCTGATTCCCTGCCTGTGATTCCCCGCCTCTGATTCCCCTATCTGATTCCCAGCCTCTGATGCCCCATATCTGATTCCCAGCCTCTGATTCCCCAACTCTGATTCCCCGCCTCTGATTCCTCAGCTCTGATTCCCCACCTCTGATTCCCCGTGTCTAATTCCCTGCCTCTGATTCCCCGCCTCTGATTCCCCATCTTGGATTCACCACCACTGATTCCCTGCGTCTGATTCCCTGCCTGTGATTCCCCGCCTCTGATTCACCATCTCTGATTCACTGCCTCTGATTCCCCTTCTCTGATTCCCCATGTCTGATTCCCCAATTCTGATTCCCGCCTCTGATGCCCAACCTCTGATTCCCCTCCTCTGATTCCCCGCCTCTGATTCCCTGCCTCTGATTCCCCATGTCTGATTCCCCTATCTGATTCCCTGCCTCTGATGCCCCATATCAGATTCCCAGCCTCTGCTTCCCCGCCTCTGATTCCTCAGCTCTGATTCCCCACCTCTGATTCCCCGTGTCTAATTCCCTGCCTCTGATTCCCCGCCTCTGATTCCCCATCTTGGATTCACCACCACTGATTCCCTGCGTCTGATTCCCTGCCTGTGATTCCCCGCCTCTGATTCACCATCTCTGATTCACTGCCTCTGATTCCCCTTCTCTGATTCCCCATGTCTGATTCCCCAATTCTGATTCCCGCCTCTGATGCCCAACCTCTGATTCCCCTCCTCTGATTGCCCATATCTGATTCCCCGCCTCTGATTCCCCATATCTTATTCTCCGCCTCTGATTCCCAAACTCAGATTCCCCGCCTCTGATTCCCCAACTCTGATTCCCCGCCTCTGATTCTTCAGCTCTGATTCCCCGCCTCTGATTCCCCGTGTCTGATTCCCTGCCTCTGATTCCCCGCCTCTGATTCCCCATCTCTGATTCACCACCACTGATTCCCTGCGTCTGATTCCCTGCCTGTGATTCCCCGCCTATGATTCACCATCTCTGATTCACCAGCTCTGATTCCCCACCTCTGATTACCCGCGTCTGATTCCCTGATTCTAATTCCCCGCCTCTGATTCCCCATATCTGATTCCCTGCCTCTGATTACCCATCTCTGATTCCCCACATCTGATTCCCTGCCTCTGATTCCCCGCCTCTGATTCCCCATATCTGATTCCCTGCCTCTGATTACCCATCTCGGATTCCCGCCCTCTGATTCCCCACCTCTGGTTCCCCATATCTGATACCCCTCCTCTGTTTCCCCGCCTCTGATTCCCCGCCTCTGATTCCCCATATCTGATTTCCCGTCTCTGATTCCCCAACTCTGATTCCCCGCCTCTGGTTCCTCAGCTCTGTTTCCCCGCCTCTGATTCCCCGCCTCTGATTCCCCATTTCTGATTCCCCACCTCTGATTCCCCACCTCTGATTCCCCATATCTGATAAGCAATCTCTGTTTCCCCGCCTCTGATTCCCCGCCTCTGATTCCCCATATCGGATTCCCCGCCTCTGATTCCCCATCTCTGATTCCCGGACTCAGATTCCCCACCTCTGATTCCCGGCCTCTGATTCCCGGCCTATGATTCCCCGCTTCTGATTCCCCGCCTCTGATTCCCTGCCTCTGATTCCCCATCTCTGATTCACTGCCTCCGATTCCCCACCTCTGATTCCCCATATCTGATTAGCCACCTCTGTTTCTCCGCCTCTGATTCCCCGCCTCTGATTCCCCATATCTGATTCCCCGCCTCTGATTCCCCATCTCTGATTCCCGGAATCTGAATCCCCACCTCTGATTCCCGGCCTCTGATTCACGGCCTATGATTCCCCGCTTCTGATTCCCCGCCTCTGATTCCCTGCCTCTGATTCCCCATGTCTGATTCCCCACATCTGATTCCCTGCCTCTGATACCCCGCCTCTGATTCCCCGCCTCTGATTCCCTGCCACTAATTCCCCGCCTCTGATTCCCCATATCTGATTTCCTGCCTCTGATGCCCCATATCTGATTCCCTGCCTCTGATTCCCCAACTCTGATTCCCCGCCTCTGATTCCTCAGCTCTGATTCCCCACCTCTGATTCCCCGTGTCTAATTCCCTGCCTCAGATTCCCCGCCTCTGATTCCCCATCTTGGATTCACCACCACTGATTCCTTGCGTCTGATTCCCTGCCTGTGATTCCCCGCCTCTGATTCACCATCTCTGATTCACTGCCTCTGATTCCCCTTCTCTGATTCCCCATGTCTGATTCCCCAATTCTGATTCCCGCCTCTGATGCCCCACCTCTGATTCCCCTCCTCTGATTGCCCATATCTGATTCCCCGCCTCTGATTCCCCATATCTTATTCCCCGCCTCTGATTCCCAAACTCAGATTCCCCGTCGCTGATTGCCCAGCTCTGATTCCCCACATCTGATTCCCTGCCTCTGATTCCCCACCTCTGATTCCCTATATCTGATTCCCTGCCTCTGTTTCCCCACCTCTGATTCCCCGCCTCAGTTTCCCCATATCTGATTCCCCACCTCTGATTCCCCAACTCTGATTCATCGCCTCTGATACCCCGTGTCTGATTCCCCGCCTCTGATTCCCCGTGTCTGATTCCCTGCCTCTGATTCCCCGCCTCTGATTCCCCATCTCTGATTCACCGCCTCTGATTCCCCACCTCTGATTCCCCATATCTGATAAGCCATATCTGTTTCCCCGCCTCTGATTCCCCGCCTCTGATTCCCCGACTCTGATTCCCCATATCTGATTCCCCGCCTCTGATTCCCCATCTCTGATTCCCGGACTCAGATTCCCCACCTCTGATTCCAAGCCTCTGATTCCCGGAATATGATTCCCCGCTTCTGATTCCCCGCCTCTGATTCCCTGCCTCTGATTCCCCATCTCTGATTCCCCACATCTGATTCCCTGCCTCTGATTCCCCGCCTCTGATTCCCCATATCAGATTCCCTGCCTCTGATTACCCATCTCGGATTCCCGCCCTCCGATTCCCCACCTCAGGTTCCCCATATCTGATACCCCTCCTCTGTTTCCCCGCCTCTGATTCCCCGCCTCTGATTCCCCATATCTGATTCCCCGTCTCTGATTCCCCAACTCTGATTCCCCGCCTCTGATTCCTCAGCTCTGATTCCCCGCCTCTGATTCCCCGCGTCTGATTCCCTGCCTCTGATTCCCCGCCTCTGATTCCCCATCTCTGATTCACCACCACTGATTCCCTGCATCTGATTCCCTGCCTGTGATTCCCCGCCTCTGATTCACCATCTCTGATTCACTGCCTCTGATTCCACTTCTCTGATTCCCCATGTCTGATTCCCCAATTCTGATTCCCGCCTATGATGCCCCACCTCTGAATCCCCTCCTCTGATTCCCCATATCTGATTCCCCGCCTCTGATTCCCCATATCTTATTCCCCGCCTCTGATTCCCAAACTCAGATTCCCCGCCTCTGATTCCCCAGCTCTGATACCCCGCCTCAGATTCCCCGCGTCTGATTCCCTGCCTCTGATTACCCATCTCGGATTCCCGCCCTCCGATTCCCCACCTCAGGTTCCCCATATCTGATACCCCTCCTCTGTTTCCCCGCCTGTGATTCCCCGCCTCTGATTCCCCATATCTGATTCCCCGTCTCTGATTCCCCAACTCTGATTCCCCGCCTCTGATTCCTCAGCTCTGATTCCCCGCCTCTGATTCCCCGCGTCTGATTCCCCGACTCTGATTCCCCGCCTCTGATTCCCCAGCTCGGATTCCCCACCTCTGATTACCCGCATCTGATTCCCTGACTCTAATTCCCGGCCTCGGATTCCACATCTCTCATTCACCGCCTCTGATTACCCACCTCTGATTCCCCATATCTGATTCCCCGCCTCTGATTACCCGCCTCTGATTCCCCATATCTGATACCCCGCCTCTGATTCCCCAACTCTGAATCCCCGCCTCTGATTCCCCAGCTATGATTCCCCGCCTCTGATCCCCCGCGTCTGAATCCCTGCTTCTGATTCCCTGCCTCTGTTTCCCCATCTGTGATTAACCACCTTTGATTCTCCGCGTCTGTTTCCCCGCCTCTGATTCCCCATCTCTGATTCCCCATCTCTGATTCCCAAATTCTGATTCCCCGCCTCTGATTCCCCAGCTCTGACTCCCCACATCTGATTCCCTGCCTCTGATTCCCCAACTCTGATTCCCAATATCTGATTCCCCGCCTCTGTTTCCCCGCCTCTGATTCCCCGCCTCTGTTTCCCCATATCTGATTCCCCACCTCTGATTCCTCAACTCTGATTCCCCGCATCTGATTCCCCAGCTCTGATTCCCCGCCTTTGATTCCCCGTGTCTGATTCCCTGCCTCTGATTCCCCGCCTCTGATTCCCCACCTCTGATTCCCCATATCTAATTAGCCACCTCTGTTTCCCCGCCTCTGATTCCCCGCCTCTGATTCCCCATATCTGATTCCCCACCTCTGATTCCCCATCTCTGATTCACGGACTCACATTCCCCACCTCTGATTCACAGCCTCTGATTCCCGGCCAATGATTCCCCGCTTCTGATTCCCTGCCTCTGATTCCCTGCCTCTGATTCCCCATCTCTGATTCACTGCCTCTGATTCCCCACCTCTGATTCCCCATATCTGATTAGCCACCTCAGTTTCTCAGCCTCTGATTTCCGCCTCTGATTCCCCATATCTGATTCCCCGCCTCTGATTCCCCATCTCTGATTCCCGTACTCTGATTCCCCACCTCTGATTCCCTGCCTCTGATTCCCGGCCTATGATTCCCCGCTTCTGATTCCCCGCCTCTGATTCCCTGCCTCTGATTCCCCATGTCTGATTCCCCACATCTGATTCCCTGCCTCTGATACCCCACCTCTGATTCCCCGCCTCTGATTCCCTGCCACTAATTCCCCGCCTCTGATTCCCCATATCTGATTCCCTGCCTCTGATGCCCCATATCTGATTCCCTGCCTCTGATTCCTCAGCTCTGATTCCCCACCTCTGATTCCCCGTGTCTAATTCCCTGCCTCTGATTCCCCGCCTCTGATTCCCCATCTTGGATTCACCACCACTGATTCCCTGCGTCTGATTCCCTGCCTGTGATTCCCCGCCTCTGATTCACCATCTCTGATTCACTGCCTCTGATTCCCCTTCTCTGATTCCCCATATCTTATTCCCCGCCTCTTATTCCCAAACTCAGATGCCCCGCCTCTGATCCCCAGCTCTGATTCCCCACATCTGATTCCCTGCTTCTGATTCCCCACCTCTGATTCCCAATATCTGATTCCCTGCCTCTGTTTCCCCACCTCTGATTCCCCGCCTCCGTTTCCCCATATCTGATTCCCCACCTATGATTCCCCAACTCTGATTCCCCGCCTCTGATTCCCCAGCTCTGATTCCCCGCCTCTGATTCCCCGTGTCTGATTCCCTGCCTCTGATTCCCCGCCTCTGATTCCCCATCTCTGATTCACCGCCTCTGATTCACCACCTCTGATTCCCCATATCTGATAAGCCATCTTTGTTTCCCCGCCTCTGATTCCCCGCCTCTGATTCCCCATATCTGATTCCCCACCTCTGATTCCCCATCTCTGATTCCCGGACTCAGATTCCCCACCTCTGATTCCCAGACTCTGATTCCCGGAATATGATTCCCTGCTTCTGATTCCCCGCCTCTGATTCCCTGCCTCTGATTCCCCATCTCTGATTCCCCATATCTGATTCCCTGCCTCTGATTCGCCATCTCGGATTCCCGCCCTCCGATTCCCCACCTCTGGTTCCCCATATCTGATATCCCTCCTCTGTTTCCCCGCCTCTGATTCCCCGCCTCTGATTCCCCATATCTGATTCCCCGCCTCTGATTCCCCAACTCTGATTCCCCGCCTCTGATTCCTCAGCTCTGATTCCCCGCCTCTGATTCCCCGCGTCTGATTCCTTGCCTCTGATTCCCCGCCTCTGATTCCCCATCTCTGATTCACCACCACTGATTCCCTGCGTCTGATTCCCTGCCTGTGATTCCCCGCCTCTGATTCACCATCTCTGATTCACCAGCTCTGATTCCCCACCTCTGATTACCCGCGTCTGATTCCCTGATTCTAATTCCCCGCCTCTGATTCCTCATCTCTGATTCACCACCTCTGATTCCCCACCTCTGATTCCCCATATCTGATACCCCGCCTCGGATTCCCCAACTCTGATTCCCCCACTCTGATTCCCCGCCTCTGATTCCCCAGCTATGATTCCCCACCTCTGATTCCCCGCGTCTGATTCCCTGCTTCTGATTCCCTGCCTCTGATTCCACATCTGTGATTAACCACCTCTGAATCTCCACGTCTGATTCCGCACCTCTGATTCCCCATCTCTGATTCCCCATCTCTGATTCCCAAATTCTGATTCCCCGCCTCTGATTCCCCAGCTCTGATTCCCCATCTCTGATTCCCAAATTCTGATTCTCTGCCTCTGAATCCCCACCTCTGATTCCCAATATCTGATTCCCCTCCTCTGTTTCCCCGACTCTGATTCCCCGCCTCTGTTTCCCCATATCTGATTCCCCACCTCTGATTCCCCAACTCTGATTCCCCGCCTCTGATTCCCCTGCTCTGATTCCCCGCCTCTGATTCCCCGTGTCTGATTCCCTGCCTCTGATTCCCCGCCTCTGATTCCCCATCTCTGATTCACCACCTCTGATTCACCACCTCTGATTCCCCATATCTGATAAGCCATCTTTGTATCCCCGCCTCTGATAACCCGCCTCTGATTCCCCATATCTGATTCCCCACCTCTGATTCCCCATCTCTGATTCCCGGACTCAGATTCCCCACCTCTGATTCCCAGACTCTGATTCCCGGAATATGATTCTCCGCTTCTGATTCCCCGCCTCTGATTCCCTGCCTCTGATTCCCCATCTCTGATTCCCCATATCTTATTCCCTGCCTCTGATTCGCCATCTCGGACTCCCGCCTTCCGATTCCCCACCTCTGGTTCCCCATATCTGATATCCCTCCTCTGTTTCCCCGCCTCTGATTCCCCGCCTCTGATTCCCCATATCTGATTCCCCGCCTCTGATTCCCCAACTCTGATTCCCCGCCTCTGATTCCTCAGCTCTGATTCCCCGCCTCTGATTCCCCGCGTCTGATTCCCTGCCTCTGATTCCCCGCCTCTGATTCCCCATCTCTGATTCACCACCACTGATTCCCTGCGTCTGATTCCCTGCCTGTGATTCCCCGCCTCTGATTCCCCTATCTGATTCCCTGCCTCTGATGCCCCATATCTGATTCCCGGCCTCTGATTCCCCAACTCTGATTCCCCGCCTCTGATTCCTCAGCTCTGATTCCCCACCTCTGATTCCCTGCGTCTGATTCCCTGCCTGTGATTCCCCGCCTCTGATTCACCATCTCTGATTCACTGCCTCTGATTCCCCTTCTCTGATTCCCCATGTCTGATTCCCCAATTCTGATTCCCGCCTCTGATGCCCAACCTCTGATTCCCCTCCTCTGATTCCCCGCCTCTGATTCCCTGCCTCTGATTCCCCATGTCTGATTCCCCACATCTGATTCCCTGCCTCTGATATCCCGCCTCTGATTCCCCGCCTCTGATTCCCTGCCACTAATTCCCCGCCTCTGATTCCCCTATCTGATTCCCTGCCTCTGATGCCCCATATCTGATTCCCAGCCTCTGATTCCCCGCCTCTGATTCCTCAGCTCTGATTCCCCACCTCTGATTCCCCGTGTCTAATTCCCTGCCTCTGATTCCACGCCTCTGATTCCCCATCTTGGATTCACCACCACTGATTCCCTGCGTCTGATTCCCTGCCTGTGATTCCCCGCCTCTGATTCACCATCTCTGATTCACTGCCTCTGATTCCCCTTCTCTGATTCCCCATGTCTGATTCCCCAATTCTGATTCCCGCCTCTGATGCCCAACCTCTGATTCCCCTCCTCTGATTGCCCATATCTGATTCCCCGCCTCTGATTCCCCATATCTTATTCTCCGCCTCTGATTCCCAAACTCAGATTCCCCGCCTCTGAATCCCCAGCTCTGATTCCCCACATCTGATTCTCTGCCTCTGATTCCCCACCTATGATTCCCCGCCTCTGTTTCCCCATATCTGATTACCCGCCTCTGATTCCCCAACTCTGATTCCCCGCCTCTGATTCCCCAGCTCTGATTCCCCGCCTCTGATTCCCCGTGTCTGATTCCCTGCCTCTGATTCCCCGCCTCTGATTCCCCATCTCTGATTCACCACCGCTAATTCCCGGCCTCTGATTCCCGGCCTCTGATACCCCGCCTCTGATTCCCCATCTCTGATTCCCCACCTCTGATTCCCTGACTCTGATTCCCCGCCTCTGATTCCCCAGCTCTGATTCCCCACCTCTGATTACCCGCATCTGATTCCCTGACTCTAATTCCCGGCCTCTGATTCCCCATCTCTCATTCACCGCCTCTGATTACCCACCTCTGATTCCCCATATCTGATTCCCCGCCTCTGATTCCCCGCCTCTGATTCCCCATATCTGATACCCCGCCTCTGATTCCCCAACTCTGAATCCCCGCCTCTGATTCCCCAGCTATGATTCCCCGCCTCTGATCCCCCGCGTCTGAATCCCTGCTTCTGATTCCCTGCCTCTGTTTCCCCATCTGTGATTAACCACCTTTGATTCTCCGCGTCTGTTTCCCCGCCTCTGATTCCCCATCTCTGATTCCCCGTCTCTGATTCCCCAATTCTGATTCCCGCCTCTGATGCCCAAACTCTGATTCCCCTCCTCTGATTCCCCGCCTCTGATTCCCTGCCTCTGATTCCCCATGTCTGATTCCCCACATCTGATTCCCTGCCTCTGATATCCCGCCTCTGATTCCCCGCCTCTGATTCCCTGCCACTAATTCCCCGCCTCTGATTCCCCTATCTGATTCCCTGCCTCTGATGCCCCATATCTGATTCCCAGCCTCTGATTCCCCGCCTCTGATTCCTCAGCTCTGATTCCCCACCTCTGATTCCCCGTGTCTAATTCCCTGCCTCTGATTCCACGCCTCTGATTCCCCATCTTGGATTCACCACCACTGATTCCCTGCGTCTGATTCCCTGCCTGTGATTCCCCGCCTCTGATTCACCATCTCTGATTCACTGCCTCTGATTCCCCTTCTCTGATTCCCCATGTCTGATTCCCCAATTCTGATTCCCGCCTCTGATGCCCAACCTCTGATTCCCCTCCTCTGATTGCCCATATCTGATTCCCCGCCTCTGATTCCCAATATCTTATTCTCCGCCTCTGATTCCCAAACTCAGATTCCCCGCCTCTGATTCCCCAGCTCTGATTCCCCACATCTGATTCTCTGCCTCTGATTCCCCACCTATGATTCCCCGCCTCTGTTTCCCCATATCTGATTACCCGCCTCTGATTCCCCAACTCTGATTCCCCGCCTCTGATTCCCCAGCTCTGATTCCCCGCCTCTGATTCCCCGTGTCTGATTCCCTGCCTCTGATTCCCCGCCTCTGATTCAACATCTCTGATTCACCGCCTCTGATTCCCCAGCTCTGATACCCCGCCTCAGATTCCCCGCGTCTGATTCCCCGCCTCTGAATCCCTGCCTCTGATTCCCCATCTCTGATTCACCACCGCTAATTCCCGGCCTCTGATTCCCGGCCTCTGATACCCCGCCTCTGATTCCCCATCTCTGATTCCCCACCTCTGATTCCCTGACTCTGATTCCCCGCCTCTGATTCCCCAGCTCTGATTCCCCACCTCTGATTACCCGCATCTGATTCCCTGACTCTAATTCCCGGCCTCTGATTCCCCATCTCTCATTCACCGCCTCTGATTACCCACCTCTGATTCCCCATATCTGATTCCCCGCCTCTGATTCCCCGCCTCTGATTCCCCATATCTGATACCCCGCCTCTGATTCCCCAACTCTGAATCCCCGCCTCTGATTCCCCAGCTATGATTCCCCGCCTCTGATCCCCCGCGTCTGAATCCCTGCTTCTGATTCCCTGCCTCTGTTTCCCCATCTGTGATTAACCACCTTTGATTCTCCGCGTCTGTTTCCCCGCCTCTGATTCCCCATCTCTGATTCCCCGTCTCTGATTCCCAAATTCTGATTCCCTGCCTCTGATTCCCCAACTCTGATTCCCAATATCTGATTCCCCGCCTCTGTTTCCCCGCCTCTGATTCCCCGCCTCTGTTTCTCCATATCTGATTCCCCACCTCTGATTCCTCAACTCTGATTCCACGCATCTGATTCCCCAGCTCTGATTCCCCGCCTTTGATTCCCCGTGTCTGATTCCCTGCCTCTGATTCCCCGCCTCTGATTCCCCATCTCTGATTCACCGCCTCTGATTCCCCACCTCTGATTCCCCATATCTAATTAGCCACCTCTGTTTCCCCGCCTCTGATTCCCCGCCTCTGATTCCCCATATCTGATTCCCCACCTCTGATTCCCCATCTCTGATTCACGGACTCACATTCCCCACCTCTGATTCACAGCCTCTGATTCCCGGCCAATGATTCCCCGCTTCTGATTCCCCGCCTCTGATTCCCTGCCTCTGATTCCCCATCTCTGATTCACTGCCTCTGATTCCCCACCTCTGATTCCCCATATCTGATTAGCCACCTCTGTTTCTCAGCCTCTGATTCCCGCCTCTGATTCCCCATATCTGATTCCCCGCCTCTGATTCCCCATCTCTGATTCCCGTACTCTGATTCCCCACCACTGATTCCCTGCCTCTGATTCCCGGCCTATGATTCCCCGCTTCTGATTCCCCGCCTCTGATTCCCTGCCTCTGATTCCCCATGTCTGATTCCCCACATCTGATTCCCTGCCTCTGATACCCCACCTCTGATTCCCCACATCTGATTCCCTGCTTCTGATTCCCCACCTCTGATTCCCAATATCTGATTCCCTGCCTCTGTTTCCCCACCTCTGATTCCCCGCCTCTGTTTCCCCATATCTGATTCCCCACCTCTGATTGCCCAACTCTGATACCCCGCCTCTGATTCCCCAGCTCTGATTCCCCGCCTCTGATTCCCCGTGTCTGATTCCCTGCCTCTGATTCCCCGCCTCTGATTCCCCATCTCTGATACACCGCCTCTGATTCACCACCTCTGATTCCCCATATCTGATAAGCCATCTTTGTTTCCCCGCCTCTGATTCCCCGCCTCTGATTCCCCATATCTGATTCCCCACCTCTGATTCCCCATCTCTGATTCCAGGACTCAGATTCCCCACCTCTGATTCCCAGACTCTGATTCCCGGAATATGATTCCCCGCTTCTGATTCCCCGCCTCTGATTCCCTGCCTCTGATTCCCCATCTCTGATTCCCCATATCTGATTCCCTGCCTCTGATTCGCCATCTCGGATTCCCGCCCTCCGATTCCCCACCTCTGGTTCCCCATATCTGATATCCCTCCTCTGTTTCCCCGCCTCTGATTCCCCGCCTCTGATTCCCCATATCTGATTCCCCGCCTCTGATTCCCCAACTCTGATTCCCCGCCTCTGATTCTTCAGCTCTGATTCCCCGCCTCTGATTCCCCGTGTCTGATTCCCTGCCTCTGATTCCCCGCCTCTGATTCCCCATCTCTGATTCACCACCACTGATTCCCTGCGTCTGATTCCCTGCCTGTGATTCCCCGCCTATGATTCACCATCTCTGATTCACCAGCTCTGATTCCCCACCTCTGATTACCCGCGTCTGATTCCCTGATTCTAATTCCCCGCCTCTGATTCCCCATCTCTGATTCACCACCTCTGATTCCCCACCTCTGAATCCCCATATCTGATACCCCACCTCGGATTCCCCAACTCTGATTCCCCAACTCTGATTCCCCGCCTCTGATTCCCCAGCTATGATTCCCCGCGTCTGATTCCCTGCTTCTGATTCCCTGCATCTGATTCCCCATCTGTGATTCCCCATCTCTGATTCCCAAATTCTGATTCCCCGCCTCTGATTCCCCAGCTCTGATTCCCCATCTCATATTCCCAAATTCTGATTCCCTGCCTCTGATTCCCAACCTCTGATTCCCAATATCTGATTCCCCTCCTCTGTTTCCCCGCCTCTGATTCCCCGCTTCTGTTTCCCCATATCTGATTCCCCACCTCTGATTCCCCAACTCTGATTCCCCGCCTCTGATTCCCCAGCTCTGATTCCCCGCCTCTGATTCCCCGTGTCTGATTCCCTGCCTCTGATTCCCCGCCTCTGATTCCCCATCTCTGATTCACCGCCTCTGATTCACCACCTCTGATTCCCCATATCTGATAAGCCATCTTTGTTTCCCCGCCTCTGATTCCCCGCCTCTGATTCCCCATATCTGATTCCCCACCTCTGATTCCCCATCTCTGATTCCCGGACTCAGATTCCCCACCTCTGATTCCCAGACTCTGATTCCCGGAATATGATTCTCCGCTTCTGATTCCCCGCCTCTGATTCCCTGCCTCTGATTCCCCATCTCTGATTCCCCATATCTGATTCCCTGCCTCTGATTCGCCATCTCGGATTCCCGCCCTCCGATTCCCCACCTCTGGTTCCCCATATCTGATATCCCTCCTCTGTTTCCCCGCCTCTGATTCCCCGCCTCTGATTCCCCATATCTGATTCCCCGCCTCTGATTCCCCAACTCTGATTCCCCGCCTCTGATTCCTCAGCTCTGATTCCCCGCCTCTGATTCCCCGCGTCTGATTCCCTGCCTCTGATTCCCCGCCTCTGATTCCCCATCTCTGATTCACCACCACTGATTCCCTGCGTCTGATTCCCTGCCTGTGATTCCCCGCCTCTGATTCCCCTATCTGATTCCCAGCCTCTGATGCCCCATATCTGATTCCCAGCCTCTGATTCCCCAACTCTGATTCCCCGCCTCTGATTCCTCAGCTCTGATTCCCCACCTCTGATTCCCCGTGTCTAATTCCCTGCCTCTGATTCCCCGCCTCTGATTCCCCATCTTGGATTCACCACCACTGATTCCCTGCGTCTGATTCCCTGCCTGTGATTCCCCGCCTCTGATTCACCATCTCTGATTCACTGCCTCTGATTCCCCTTCTCTGATTCCCCATGTCTGATTCCCCAATTCTGATTCCCGCCTCTGATGCCCAACCTCTGATTCCCCTCCTCTGATTCCCCGCCTCTGATTCCCTGCCTCTGATTCCCCATGTCTGATTCCCCTATCTGATTCCCTGCCTCTGATGCCCCATATCAGATTCCCAGCCTCTGCTTCCCCGCCTCTGATTCCTCAGCTCTGATTCCCCACCTCTGATTCCCCGTGTCTAATTCCCTGCCTCTGATTCCCCGCCTCTGATTCCCCATCTTGGATTCACCACCACTGATTCCCTGCGTCTGATTCCCTGCCTGTGATTCCCCGCCTCTGATTCACCATCTCTGATTCACTGCCTCTGATTCCCCTTCTCTGATTCCCCATGTCTGATTCCCCAATTCTGATTCCCGCCTCTGATGCCCAACCTCTGATTCCCCTCCTCTGATTGCCCATATCTGATTCCCCGCCTCTGATTCCCCATATCTTATTCTCCGCCTCTGATTCCCAAACTCAGATTCCCCGCCTCTGATTCCCCAACTCTGATTCCCCGCCTCTGATTCTTCAGCTCTGATTCCCCGCCTCTGATTCCCCGTGTCTGATTCCCTGCCTCTGATTCCCCGCCTCTGATTCCCCATCTCTGATTCACCACCACTGATTCCCTGCGTCTGATTCCCTGCCTGTGATTCCCCGCCTATGATTCACCATCTCTGATTCACCAGCTCTGATTCCCCACCTCTGATTACCCGCGTCTGATTCCCTGATTCTAATTCCCCGCCTCTGATTCCCCATCTCTGATTCACCACCTCTGATTCCCCACCTCTGATTCCCCATATCTGATACCCCGCCTCTGATTCCCCACCTCTGATTCCCCATATCTGATAAGCAATCTCTGTTTCCCCGCCTCTGATTCCCCGCCTCTGATTCCCCATATCGGATTCCCCGCCTCTGATTCCCCATCTCTGATTCCCGGACTCAGATTCCCCACCTCTGATTCCCGGCCTCTGATTCCCGGCCTATGATTCCCCGCTTCTGATTCCCCGCCTCTGATTCCCTGCCTCTGATTCCCCATCTCTGATTCACTGCCTCCGATTCCCCACCTCTGATTCCCCATATCTGATTAGCCACCTCTGTTTCTCCGCCTCTGATTCCCCGCCTCTGATTCCCCATATCTGATTCCCCGCCTCTGATTCCCCATCTCTGATTCCCGGAATCTGAATCCCCACCTCTGATTCCCGGCCTCTGATTCACGGCCTATGATTCCCCGCTTCTGATTCCCCGCCTCTGATTCCCTGCCTCTGATTCCCCATGTCTGATTCCCCACATCTGATTCCCTGCCTCTGATACCCCGCCTCTGATTCCCCGCCTCTGATTCCCTGCCACTAATTCCCCGCCTCTGATTCCCCATATCTGATTTCCTGCCTCTGATGCCCCATATCTGATTCCCTGCCTCTGATTCCCCAACTCTGATTCCCCGCCTCTGATTCCTCAGCTCTGATTCCCCACCTCTGATTCCCCGTGTCTAATTCCCTGCCTCAGATTCCCCGCCTCTGATTCCCCATCTTGGATTCACCACCACTGATTCCTTGCGTCTGATTCCCTGCCTGTGATTCCCCGCCTCTGATTCACCATCTCTGATTCACTGCCTCTGATTCCCCTTCTCTGATTCCCCATGTCTGATTCCCCAATTCTGATTCCCGCCTCTGATGCCCCACCTCTGATTCCCCTCCTCTGATTGCCCATATCTGATTCCCCGCCTCTGATTCCCCATATCTTATTCCCCACCTCTGATTCCCAAACTCAGATTCCCCGTCGCTGATTGCCCAGCTCTGATTCCCCACATCTGATTCCCTGCCTCTGATTCCCCACCTCTGATTCCCTATATCTGATTCCCTGCCTCTGTTTCCCCACCTCTGATTCCCCGCCTCAGTTTCCCCATATCTGATTCCCCACCTCTGATTCCCCAACTCTGATTCATCGCCTCTGATACCCCGTGTCTGATTCCCCGCCTCTGATTCCCCGTGTCTGATTCCCTGCCTCTGATTCCCCGCCTCTGATTCCCCATCTCTGATTCACCGCCTCTGATTCCCCACCTCTGATTCCCCATATCTGATAAGCCATATCTGTTTCCCCGCCTCTGATTCCCCGCCTCTGATTCCCCGACTCTGATTCCCCATATCTGATTCCCCGCCTCTGATTCCCCATCTCTGATTCCCGGACTCAGATTCCCCACCTCTGATTCCAAGCCTCTGATTCCCGGAATATGATTCCCCGCTTCTGATTCCCCGCCTCTGATTCCCTGCCTCTGATTCCCCATCTCTGATTCCCCACATCTGATTCCCTGCCTCTGATTCCCCGCCTCTGATTCCCCATATCAGATTCCCTGCCTCTGATTACCCATCTCGGATTCCCGCCCTCCGATTCCCCACCTCAGGTTCCCCATATCTGATACCCCTCCTCTGTTTCCCCGCCTCTGATTCCCCGCCTCTGATTCCCCATATCTGATTCCCCGTCTCTGATTCCCCAACTCTGATTCCCCGCCTCTGATTCCTCAGCTCTGATTCCCCGCCTCTGATTCCCCGCGTCTGATTCCCTGCCTCTGATTCCCCACCTCTGATTCCCCATCTCTGATTCACCACCACTGATTCCCTGCATCTGATTCCCTGCCTGTGATTCCCCGCCTCTGATTCACCATCTCTGATTCACTGCCTCTGATTCCCCTTCTCTGATTCCCCATGTCTGATTCCCCAATTCTGATTCCCGCCTATGATGCCCCACCTCTGAATCCCCTCCTCTGATTCCCCATATCTGATTCCCCGCCTCTGATTCCCCATATCTTATTCCCCGCCTCTGATTCCCAAACTCAGATTCCCCGCCTCTGATTCCCCAGCTCTGATACCCCGCCTCAGATTCCCCGCGTCTGATTCCCTGCCTCTGATTACCCATCTCGGATTCCCGCCCTCCGATTCCCCACCTCAGGTTCCCCATATCTGATACCCCTCCTCTGTTTCCCCGCCTGTGATTCCCCGCCTCTGATTCCCCATATCTGATTCCCCGTCTCTGATTCCCCAACTCTGATTCCCCGCCTCTGATTCCTCAGCTCTGATTCCCCGCCTCTGATTCCCCGCGTCTGATTCCCCGACTCTGATTCCCCGCCTCTGATTCCCCAGCTCGGATTCCCCACCTCTGATTACCCGCATCTGATTCCCTGACTCTAATTCCCGGCCTCGGATTCCACATCTCTCATTCACCGCCTCTGATTACCCACCTCTGATTCCCCATATCTGATTCCCCGCCTCTGATTACCCGCCTCTGATTCCCCATATCTGATACCCCGCCTCTGATTCCCCAACTCTGAATCCCCGCCTCTGATTCCCCAGCTATGATTCCCCGCCTCTGATCCCCCGCGTCTGAATCCCTGCTTCTGATTCCCTGCCTCTGTTTCCCCATCTGTGATTAACCACCTTTGATTCTCCGCGTCTGTTTCCCCGCCTCTGATTCCCCATCTCTGATTCCCCATCTCTGATTCCCAAATTCTGATTCCCCGCCTCTGATTCCCCAGCTCTGACTCCCCACATCTGATTCCCTGCCTCTGATTCCCCAACTCTGATTCCCAATATCTGATTCCCCGCCTCTGTTTCCCCGCCTCTGATTCCCCGCCTCTGTTTCCCCATATCTGATTCCCCACCTCTGATTCCTCAACTCTGATTCCCCGCATCTGATTCCCCAGCTCTGATTCCCCGCCTTTGATTCCCCGTGTCTGATTCCCTGCCTCTGATTCCCCGCCTCTGATTCCCCACCTCTGATTCCCCATATCTAATTAGCCACCTCTGTTTCCCCGCCTCTGATTCCCCGCCTCTGATTCCCCATATCTGATTCCCCACCTCTGATTCCCCATCTCTGATTCACGGACTCACATTCCCCACCTCTGATTCACAGCCTCTGATTCCCGGCCAATGATTCCCCGCTTCTGATTCCCTGCCTCTGATTCCCTGCCTCTGATTCCCCATCTCTGATTCACTGCCTCTGATTCCCCACCTCTGATTCCCCATATCTGATTAGCCACCTCAGTTTCTCAGCCTCTGATTTCCGCCTCTGATTCCCCATATCTGATTCCCCGCCTCTGATTCCCCATCTCTGATTCCCGTACTCTGATTCCCCACCTCTGATTCCCTGCCTCTGATTCCCGGCCTATGATTCCCCGCTTCTGATTCCCCGCCTCTGATTCCCTGCCTCTGATTCCCCATGTCTGATTCCCCACATCTGATTCCCTGCCTCTGATACCCCACCTCTGATTCCCCGCCTCTGATTCCCTGCCACTAATTCCCCGCCTCTGATTCCCCATATCTGATTCCCTGCCTCTGATGCCCCATATCTGATTCCCTGCCTCTGATTCCTCAGCTCTGATTCCCCACCTCTGATTCCCCGTGTCTAATTCCCTGCCTCTGATTCCCCGCCTCTGATTCCCCATCTTGGATTCACCACCACTGATTCCCTGCGTCTGATTCCCTGCCTGTGATTCCCCGCCTCTGATTCACCATCTCTGATTCACTGCCTCTGATTCCCCTTCTCTGATTCCCCATATCTTATTCCCCGCCTCTTATTCCCAAACTCAGATGCCCCGCCTCTGATCCCCAGCTCTGATTCCCCACATCTGATTCCCTGCTTCTGATTCCCCACCTCTGATTCCCAATATCTGATTCCCTGCCTCTGTTTCCCCACCTCTGATTCCCCGCCTCCGTTTCCCCATATCTGATTCCCCACCTATGATTCCCCAACTCTGATTCCCCGCCTCTGATTCCCCAGCTCTGATTCCCCGCCTCTGATTCCCCGTGTCTGATTCCCTGCCTCTGATTCCCCGCCTCTGATTCCCCATCTCTGATTCACCGCCTCTGATTCACCACCTCTGATTCCCCATATCTGATAAGCCATCTTTGTTTCCCCGCCTCTGATTCCCCGCCTCTGATTCCCCATATCTGATTCCCCACCTCTGATTCCCCATCTCTGATTCCCGGACTCAGATTCCCCACCTCTGATTCCCAGACTCTGATTCCCGGAATATGATTCCCTGCTTCTGATTCCCCGCCTCTGATTCCCTGCCTCTGATTCCCCATCTCTGATTCCCCATATCTGATTCCCTGCCTCTGATTCGCCATCTCGGATTCCCGCCCTCCGATTCCCCACCTCTGGTTCCCCATATCTGATATCCCTCCTCTGTTTCCCCGCCTCTGATTCCCCGCCTCTGATTCCCCATATCTGATTCCCCGCCTCTGATTCCCCAACTCTGATTCCCCGCCTCTGATTCCTCAGCTCTGATTCCCCGCCTCTGATTCCCCGCGTCTGATTCCTTGCCTCTGATTCCCCGCCTCTGATTCCCCATCTCTGATTCACCACCACTGATTCCCTGCGTCTGATTCCCTGCCTGTGATTCCCCGCCTCTGATTCACCATCTCTGATTCACCAGCTCTGATTCCCCACCTCTGATTACCCGCGTCTGATTCCCTGATTCTAATTCCCCGCCTCTGATTCCTCATCTCTGATTCACCACCTCTGATTCCCCACCTCTGATTCCCCATATCTGATACCCCGCCTCGGATTCCCCAACTCTGATTCCCCAACTCTGATTCCCCGCCTCTGATTCCCCAGCTATGATTCCCCACCTCTGATTCCCCGCGTCTGATTCCCTGCTTCTGATTCCCTGCCTCTGATTCCACATCTGTGATTAACCACCTCTGAATCTCCACGTCTGATTCCGCACCTCTGATTCCCCATCTCTGATTCCCCATCTCTGATTCCCAAATTCTGATTCCCCGCCTCTGATTCCCCAGCTCTGATTCCCCATCTCTGATTCCCAAATTCTGATTCTCTGCCTCTGAATCCCCACCTCTGATTCCCAATATCTGATTCCCCTCCTCTGTTTCCCCGACTCTGATTCCCCGCCTCTGTTTCCCCATATCTGATTCCCCACCTCTGATTCCCCAACTCTGATTCCCCGCCTCTGATTCCCCTGCTCTGATTCCCCGCCTCTGATTCCCCGTGTCTGATTCCCTGCCTCTGATTCCCCGCCTCTGATTCCCCATCTCTGATTCACCACCTCTGATTCACCACCTCTGATTCCCCATATCTGATAAGCCATCTTTGTATCCCCGCCTCTGATAACCCGCCTCTGATTCCCCATATCTGATTCCCCACCTCTGATTCCCCATCTCTGATTCCCGGACTCAGATTCCCCACCTCTGATTCCCAGACTCTGATTCCCGGAATATGATTCTCCGCTTCTGATTCCCCGCCTCTGATTCCCTGCCTCTGATTCCCCATCTCTGATTCCCCATATCTTATTCCCTGCCTCTGATTCGCCATCTCGGACTCCCGCCTTCCGATTCCCCACCTCTGGTTCCCCATATCTGATATCCCTCCTCTGTTTCCCCGCCTCTGATTCCCCGCCTCTGATTCCCCATATCTGATTCCCCGCCTCTGATTCCCCAACTCTGATTCCCCGCCTCTGATTCCTCAGCTCTGATTCCCCGCCTCTGATTCCCCGCGTCTGATTCCCTGCCTCTGATTCCCCGCCTCTGATTCCCCATCTCTGATTCACCACCACTGATTCCCTGCGTCTGATTCCCTGCCTGTGATTCCCCGCCTCTGATTCCCCTATCTGATTCCCTGCCTCTGATGCCCCATATCTGATTCCCAGCCTCTGATTCCCCAACTCTGATTCCCCGCCTCTGATTCCTCAGCTCTGATTCCCCACCTCTGATTCCCTGCGTCTGATTCCCTGCCTGTGATTCCCCGCCTCTGATTCACCATCTCTGATTCACTGCCTCTGATTCCCCTTCTCTGATTCCCCATGTCTGATTCCCCAATTCTGATTCCCGCCTCTGATGCCCAACCTCTGATTCCCCTCCTCTGATTCCCCGCCTCTGATTCCCTGCCTCTGATTCCCCATGTCTGATTCCCCACATCTGATTCCCTGCCTCTGATATCCCGCCTCTGATTCCCCGCCTCTGATTCCCTGCCACTAATTCCCCGCCTCTGATTCCCCTATCTGATTCCCTGCCTCTGATGCCCCATATCTGATTCCCAGCCTCTGATTCCCCGCCTCTGATTCCTCAGCTCTGATTCCCCACCTCTGATTCCCCGTGTCTAATTCCCTGCCTCTGATTCCACGCCTCTGATTCCCCATCTTGGATTCACCACCACTGATTCCCTGCGTCTGATTCCCTGCCTGTGATTCCCCGCCTCTGATTCACCATCTCTGATTCACTGCCTCTGATTCCCCTTCTCTGATTCCCCATGTCTGATTCCCCAATTCTGATTCCCGCCTCTGATGCCCAACCTCTGATTCCCCTCCTCTGATTGCCCATATCTGATTCCCCGCCTCTGATTCCCCATATCTTATTCTCCGCCTCTGATTCCCAAACTCAGATTCCCCGCCTCTGAATCCCCAGCTCTGATTCCCCACATCTGATTCTCTGCCTCTGATTCCCCACCTATGATTCCCCGCCTCTGTTTCCCCATATCTGATTACCCGCCTCTGATTCCCCAACTCTGATTCCCCGCCTCTGATTCCCCAGCTCTGATTCCCCGCCTCTGATTCCCCGTGTCTGATTCCCTGCCTCTGATTCCCCGCCTCTGATTCCCCATCTCTGATTCACCACCGCTAATTCCCGGCCTCTGATTCCCGGCCTCTGATACCCCGCCTCTGATTCCCCATCTCTGATTCCCCACCTCTGATTCCCTGACTCTGATTCCCCGCCTCTGATTCCCCAGCTCTGATTCCCCACCTCTGATTACCCGCATCTGATTCCCTGACTCTAATTCCCGGCCTCTGATTCCCCATCTCTCATTCACCGCCTCTGATTACCCACCTCTGATTCCCCATATCTGATTCCCCGCCTCTGATTCCCCGCCTCTGATTCCCCATATCTGATACCCCGCCTCTGATTCCCCAACTCTGAATCCCCGCCTCTGATTCCCCAGCTATGATTCCCCGCCTCTGATCCCCCGCGTCTGAATCCCTGCTTCTGATTCCCTGCCTCTGTTTCCCCATCTGTGATTAACCACCTTTGATTCTCCGCGTCTGTTTCCCCGCCTCTGATTCCCCATCTCTGATTCCCCGTCTCTGATTCCCCAATTCTGATTCCCGCCTCTGATGCCCAAACTCTGATTCCCCTCCTCTGATTCCCCGCCTCTGATTCCCTGCCTCTGATTCCCCATGTCTGATTCCCCACATCTGATTCCCTGCCTCTGATATCCCGCCTCTGATTCCCCGCCTCTGATTCCCTGCCACTAATTCCCCGCCTCTGATTCCCCTATCTGATTCCCTGCCTCTGATGCCCCATATCTGATTCCCAGCCTCTGATTCCCCGCCTCTGATTCCTCAGCTCTGATTCCCCACCTCTGATTCCCCGTGTCTAATTCCCTGCCTCTGATTCCACGCCTCTGATTCCCCATCTTGGATTCACCACCACTGATTCCCTGCGTCTGATTCCCTGCCTGTGATTCCCCGCCTCTGATTCACCATCTCTGATTCACTGCCTCTGATTCCCCTTCTCTGATTCCCCATGTCTGATTCCCCAATTCTGATTCCCGCCTCTGATGCCCAACCTCTGATTCCCCTCCTCTGATTGCCCATATCTGATTCCCCGCCTCTGATTCCCAATATCTTATTCTCCGCCTCTGATTCCCAAACTCAGATTCCCCGCCTCTGATTCCCAGACTCTGATTCCCGGAATATGATTCCCTGCTTCTGATTCCCCGCCTCTGATTCCCTGCCTCTGATTCCCCATCTCTGATTCCCCATATCTGATTCCCTGCCTCTGATTCGCCATCTCGGATTCCCGCCCTCCGATTCCCCACCTCTGGTTCCCCATATCTGATATCCCTCCTCTGTTTCCCCGCCTCTGATTCCCCGCCTCTGATTCCCCATATCTGATTCCCCGCCTCTGATTCCCCAACTCTGATTCCCCGCCTCTGATTCCTCAGCTCTGATTCCCCGCCTCTGATTCCCCGCGTCTGATTCCTTGCCTCTGATTCCCCGCCTCTGATTCCCCATCTCTGATTCACCACCACTGATTCCCTGCGTCTGATTCCCTGCCTGTGATTCCCCGCCTCTGATTCACCATCTCTGATTCACCAGCTCTGATTCCCCACCTCTGATTACCCGCGTCTGATTCCCTGATTCTAATTCCCCGCCTCTGATTCCTCATCTCTGATTCACCACCTCTGATTCCCCACCTCTGATTCCCCATATCTGATACCCCGCCTCGGATTCCCCAACTCTGATTCCCCAACTCTGATTCCCCGCCTCTGATTCCCCAGCTATGATTCCCCACCTCTGATTCCCCGCGTCTGATTCCCTGCTTCTGATTCCCTGCCTCTGATTCCACATCTGTGATTAACCACCTCTGAATCTCCACGTCTGATTCCGCACCTCTGATTCCCCATCTCTGATTCCCCATCTCTGATTCCCAAATTCTGATTCCCCGCCTCTGATTCCCCAGCTCTGATTCCCCATCTCTGATTCCCAAATTCTGATTCTCTGCCTCTGAATCCCCACCTCTGATTCCCAATATCTGATTCCCCTCCTCTGTTTCCCCGACTCTGATTCCCCGCCTCTGTTTCCCCATATCTGATTCCCCACCTCTGATTCCCCAACTCTGATTCCCCGCCTCTGATTCCCCTGCTCTGATTCCCCGCCTCTGATTCCCCGTGTCTGATTCCCTGCCTCTGATTCCCCGCCTCTGATTCCCCATCTCTGATTCACCACCTCTGATTCACCACCTCTGATTCCCCATATCTGATAAGCCATCTTTGTATCCCCGCCTCTGATAACCCGCCTCTGATTCCCCATATCTGATTCCCCACCTCTGATTCCCCATCTCTGATTCCCGGACTCAGATTCCCCACCTCTGATTCCCAGACTCTGATTCCCGGAATATGATTCTCCGCTTCTGATTCCCCGCCTCTGATTCCCTGCCTCTGATTCCCCATCTCTGATTCCCCATATCTTATTCCCTGCCTCTGATTCGCCATCTCGGACTCCCGCCTTCCGATTCCCCACCTCTGGTTCCCCATATCTGATATCCCTCCTCTGTTTCCCCGCCTCTGATTCCCCGCCTCTGATTCCCCATATCTGATTCCCCGCCTCTGATTCCCCAACTCTGATTCCCCGCCTCTGATTCCTCAGCTCTGATTCCCCGCCTCTGATTCCCCGCGTCTGATTCCCTGCCTCTGATTCCCCGCCTCTGATTCCCCATCTCTGATTCACCACCACTGATTCCCTGCGTCTGATTCCCTGCCTGTGATTCCCCGCCTCTGATTCCCCTATCTGATTCCCTGCCTCTGATGCCCCATATCTGATTCCCAGCCTCTGATTCCCCAACTCTGATTCCCCGCCTCTGATTCCTCAGCTCTGATTCCCCACCTCTGATTCCCTGCGTCTGATTCCCTGCCTGTGATTCCCCGCCTCTGATTCACCATCTCTGATTCACTGCCTCTGATTCCCCTTCTCTGATTCCCCATGTCTGATTCCCCAATTCTGATTCCCGCCTCTGATGCCCAACCTCTGATTCCCCTCCTCTGATTCCCCGCCTCTGATTCCCTGCCTCTGATTCCCCATGTCTGATTCCCCACATCTGATTCCCTGCCTCTGATATCCCGCCTCTGATTCCCCGCCTCTGATTCCCTGCCACTAATTCCCCGCCTCTGATTCCCCTATCTGATTCCCTGCCTCTGATGCCCCATATCTGATTCCCAGCCTCTGATTCCCCGCCTCTGATTCCTCAGCTCTGATTCCCCACCTCTGATTCCCCGTGTCTAATTCCCTGCCTCTGATTCCACGCCTCTGATTCCCCATCTTGGATTCACCACCACTGATTCCCTGCGTCTGATTCCCTGCCTGTGATTCCCCGCCTCTGATTCACCATCTCTGATTCACTGCCTCTGATTCCCCTTCTCTGATTCCCCATGTCTGATTCCCCAATTCTGATTCCCGCCTCTGATGCCCAACCTCTGATTCCCCTCCTCTGATTGCCCATATCTGATTCCCCGCCTCTGATTCCCCATATCTTATTCTCCGCCTCTGATTCCCAAACTCAGATTCCCCGCCTCTGAATCCCCAGCTCTGATTCCCCACATCTGATTCTCTGCCTCTGATTCCCCACCTATGATTCCCCGCCTCTGTTTCCCCATATCTGATTACCCGCCTCTGATTCCCCAACTCTGATTCCCCGCCTCTGATTCCCCAGCTCTGATTCCCCGCCTCTGATTCCCCGTGTCTGATTCCCTGCCTCTGATTCCCCGCCTCTGATTCCCCATCTCTGATTCACCACCGCTAATTCCCGGCCTCTGATTCCCGGCCTCTGATACCCAGCCTCTGATTCCCCATCTCTGATTCCCCACCTCTGATTCCCTGACTCTGATTCCCCGCCTCTGATTCCCCAGCTCTGATTCCCCACCTCTGATTACCCGCATCTGATTCCCTGACTCTAATTCCCGGCCTCTGATTCCCCATCTCTCATTCACCGCCTCTGATTACCCACCTCTGATTCCCCATATCTGATTCCCCGCCTCTGATTCCCCGCCTCTGATTCCCCATATCTGATACCCCGCCTCTGATTCCCCAACTCTGAATCCCCGCCTCTGATTCCCCAGCTATGATTCCCCGCCTCTGATCCCCCGCGTCTGAATCCCTGCTTCTGATTCCCTGCCTCTGTTTCCCCATCTGTGATTAACCACCTTTGATTCTCCGCGTCTGTTTCCCCGCCTCTGATTCCCCATCTCTGATTCCCCGTCTCTGATTCCCCAATTCTGATTCCCGCCTCTGATGCCCAAACTCTGATTCCCCTCCTCTGATTCCCCGCCTCTGATTCCCTGCCTCTGATTCCCCATGTCTGATTCCCCACATCTGATTCCCTGCCTCTGATATCCCGCCTCTGATTCCCCGCCTCTGATTCCCTGCCACTAATTCCCCGCCTCTGATTCCCCTATCTGATTCCCTGCCTCTGATGCCCCATATCTGATTCCCAGCCTCTGATTCCCCGCCTCTGATTCCTCAGCTCTGATTCCCCACCTCTGATTCCCCGTGTCTAATTCCCTGCCTCTGATTCCACGCCTCTGATTCCCCATCTTGGATTCACCACCACTGATTCCCTGCGTCTGATTCCCTGCCTGTGATTCCCCGCCTCTGATTCACCATCTCTGATTCACTGCCTCTGATTCCCCTTCTCTGATTCCCCATGTCTGATTCCCCAATTCTGATTCCCGCCTCTGATGCCCAACCTCTGATTCCCCTCCTCTGATTGCCCATATCTGATTCCCCGCCTCTGATTCCCAATATCTTATTCTCCGCCTCTGATTCCCAAACTCAGATTCCCCGCCTCTGATTCCCCAGCTCTGATTCCCCACATCTGATTCTCTGCCTCTGATTCCCCACCTATGATTCCCCGCCTCTGTTTCCCCATATCTGATTACCCGCCTCTGATTCCCCAACTCTGATTCCCCGCCTCTGATTCCCCAGCTCTGATTCCCCGCCTCTGATTCCCCGTGTCTGATTCCCTGCCTCTGATTCCCCGCCTCTGATTCAACATCTCTGATTCACCGCCTCTGATTCCCCAGCTCTGATACCCCGCCTCAGATTCCCCGCGTCTGATTCCCCGCCTCTGAATCCCTGCCTCTGATTCCCCATCTCTGATTCACCACCGCTAATTCCCGGCCTCTGATTCCCGGCCTCTGATACCCCGCCTCTGATTCCCCATCTCTGATTCCCCACCTCTGATTCCCTGACTCTGATTCCCCGCCTCTGATTCCCCAGCTCTGATTCCCCACCTCTGATTACCCGCATCTGATTCCCTGACTCTAATTCCCGGCCTCTGATTCCCCATCTCTCATTCACCGCCTCTGATTACCCACCTCTGATTCCCCATATCTGATTCCCCGCCTCTGATTCCCCGCCTCTGATTCCCCATATCTGATACCCCGCCTCTGATTCCCCAACTCTGAATCCCCGCCTCTGATTCCCCAGCTATGATTCCCCGCCTCTGATCCCCCGCGTCTGAATCCCTGCTTCTGATTCCCTGCCTCTGTTTCCCCATCTGTGATTAACCACCTTTGATTCTCCGCGTCTGTTTCCCCGCCTCTGATTCCCCATCTCTGATTCCCCGTCTCTGATTCCCAAATTCTGATTCCCTGCCTCTGATTCCCCAACTCTGATTCCCAATATCTGATTCCCCGCCTCTGTTTCCCCGCCTCTGATTCCCCGCCTCTGTTTCTCCATATCTGATTCCCCACCTCTGATTCCTCAACTCTGATTCCACGCATCTGATTCCCCAGCTCTGATTCCCCGCCTTTGATTCCCCGTGTCTGATTCCCTGCCTCTGATTCCCCGCCTCTGATTCCCCATCTCTGATTCACCGCCTCTGATTCCCCACCTCTGATTCCCCATATCTAATTAGCCACCTCTGTTTCCCCGCCTCTGATTCCCCGCCTCTGATTCCCCATATCTGATTCCCCACCTCTGATTCCCCATCTCTGATTCACGGACTCACATTCCCCACCTCTGATTCACAGCCTCTGATTCCCGGCCAATGATTCCCCGCTTCTGATTCCCCGCCTCTGATTCCCTGCCTCTGATTCCCCATCTCTGATTCACTGCCTCTGATTCCCCACCTCTGATTCCCCATATCTGATTAGCCACCTCTGTTTCTCAGCCTCTGATTCCCGCCTCTGATTCCCCATATCTGATTCCCCGCCTCTGATTCCCCATCTCTGATTCCCGTACTCTGATTCCCCACCACTGATTCCCTGCCTCTGATTCCCGGCCTATGATTCCCCGCTTCTGATTCCCCGCCTCTGATTCCCTGCCTCTGATTCCCCATGTCTGATTCCCCACATCTGATTCCCTGCCTCTGATACCCCACCTCTGATTCCCCACATCTGATTCCCTGCTTCTGATTCCCCACCTCTGATTCCCAATATCTGATTCCCTGCCTCTGTTTCCCCACCTCTGATTCCCCGCCTCTGTTTCCCCATATCTGATTCCCCACCTCTGATTGCCCAACTCTGATACCCCGCCTCTGATTCCCCAGCTCTGATTCCCCGCCTCTGATTCCCCGTGTCTGATTCCCTGCCTCTGATTCCCCGCCTCTGATTCCCCATCTCTGATTCACCGCCTCTGATTCACCACCTCTGATTCCCCATATCTGATAAGCCATCTTTGTTTCCCCGCCTCTGATTCCCCGCCTCTGATTCCCCATATCTGATTCCCCACCTCTGATTCCCCATCTCTGATTCCAGGACTCAGATTCCCCACCTCTGATTCCCAGACTCTGATTCCCGGAATATGATTCCCCGCTTCTGATTCCCCGCCTCTGATTCCCTGCCTCTGATTCCCCATCTCTGATTCCCCATATCTGATTCCCTGCCTCTGATTCGCCATCTCGGATTCCCGCCCTCCGATTCCCCACCTCTGGTTCCCCATATCTGATATCCCTCCTCTGTTTCCCCGCCTCTGATTCCCCGCCTCTGATTCCCCATATCTGATTCCCCGCCTCTGATTCCCCAACTCTGATTCCCCGCCTCTGATTCTTCAGCTCTGATTCCCCGCCTCTGATTCCCCGTGTCTGATTCCCTGCCTCTGATTCCCCGCCTCTGATTCCCCATCTCTGATTCACCACCACTGATTCCCTGCGTCTGATTCCCTGCCTGTGATTCCCCGCCTATGATTCACCATCTCTGATTCACCAGCTCTGATTCCCCACCTCTGATTACCCGCGTCTGATTCCCTGATTCTAATTCCCCGCCTCTGATTCCCCATCTCTGATTCACCACCTCTGATTCCCCACCTCTGAATCCCCATATCTGATACCCCACCTCGGATTCCCCAACTCTGATTCCCCAACTCTGATTCCCCGCCTCTGATTCCCCAGCTATGATTCCCCGCGTCTGATTCCCTGCTTCTGATTCCCTGCATCTGATTCCCCATCTGTGATTCCCCATCTCTGATTCCCAAATTCTGATTCCCCGCCTCTGATTCCCCAGCTCTGATTCCCCATCTCATATTCCCAAATTCTGATTCCCACCTCTGATTCCCAACCTCTGATTCCCAATATCTGATTCCCCTCCTCTGTTTCCCCGCCTCTGATTCCCCGCTTCTGTTTCCCCATATCTGATTCCCCACCTCTGATTCCCCAACTCTGATTCCCCGCCTCTGATTCCCCAGCTCTGATTCCCCGCCTCTGATTCCCCGTGTCTGATTCCCTGCCTCTGATTCCCCGCCTCTGATTCCCCATCTCTGATTCACCGCCTCTGATTCACCACCTCTGATTCCCCATATCTGATAAGCCATCTTTGTTTCCCCGCCTCTGATTCCCCGCCTCTGATTCCCCATATCTGATTCCCCACCTCTGATTCCCCATCTCTGATTCCCGGACTCAGATTCCCCACCTCTGATTCCCAGACTCTGATTCCCGGAATATGATTCTCCGCTTCTGATTCCCCGCCTCTGATTCCCTGCCTCTGATTCCCCATCTCTGATTCCCCATATCTGATTCCCTGCCTCTGATTCGCCATCTCGGATTCCCGCCCTCCGATTCCCCACCTCTGGTTCCCCATATCTGATATCCCTCCTCTGTTTCCCCGCCTCTGATTCCCCGCCTCTGATTCCCCATATCTGATTCCCCGCCTCTGATTCCCCAACTCTGATTCCCCGCCTCTGATTCCTCAGCTCTGATTCCCCGCCTCTGATTCCCCGCGTCTGATTCCCTGCCTCTGATTCCCCGCCTCTGATTCCCCATCTCTGATTCACCACCACTGATTCCCTGCGTCTGATTCCCTGCCTGTGATTCCCCGCCTCTGATTCCCCTATCTGATTCCCAGCCTCTGATGCCCCATATCTGATTCCCAGCCTCTGATTCCCCAACTCTGATTCCCCGCCTCTGATTCCTCAGCTCTGATTCCCCACCTCTGATTCCCCGTGTCTAATTCCCTGCCTCTGATTCCCCGCCTCTGATTCCCCATCTTGGATTCACCACCACTGATTCCCTGCGTCTGATTCCCTGCCTGTGATTCCCCGCCTCTGATTCACCATCTCTGATTCACTGCCTCTGATTCCCCTTCTCTGATTCCCCATGTCTGATTCCCCAATTCTGATTCCCGCCTCTGATGCCCAACCTCTGATTCCCCTCCTCTGATTCCCCGCCTCTGATTCCCTGCCTCTGATTCCCCATGTCTGATTCCCCTATCTGATTCCCTGCCTCTGATGCCCCATATCAGATTCCCAGCCTCTGCTTCCCCGCCTCTGATTCCTCAGCTCTGATTCCCCACCTCTGATTCCCCGTGTCTAATTCCCTGCCTCTGATTCCCCGCCTCTGATTCCCCATCTTGGATTCACCACCACTGATTCCCTGCGTCTGATTCCCTGCCTGTGATTCCCCGCCTCTGATTCACCATCTCTGATTCACTGCCTCTGATTCCCCTTCTCTGATTCCCCATGTCTGATTCCCCAATTCTGATTCCCGCCTCTGATGCCCAACCTCTGATTCCCCTCCTCTGATTGCCCATATCTGATTCCCCGCCTCTGATTCCCCATATCTTATTCTCCGCCTCTGATTCCCAAACTCAGATTCCCCGCCTCTGATTCCCCAACTCTGATTCCCCGCCTCTGATTCTTCAGCTCTGATTCCCCGCCTCTGATTCCCCGTGTCTGATTCCCTGCCTCTGATTCCCCGCCTCTGATTCCCCATCTCTGATTCACCACCACTGATTCCCTGCGTCTGATTCCCTGCCTGTGATTCCCCGCCTATGATTCACCATCTCTGATTCACCAGCTCTGATTCCCCACCTCTGATTACCCGCGTCTGATTCCCTGATTCTAATTCCCCGCCTCTGATTCCCCATCTCTGATTCACCACCTCTGATTCCCCACCTCTGATTCCCCATATCTGATACCCCGCCTCGGATTCCCCAACTCTGATTCCCCAACTCTGATTCCCCGCCTCTGATTCCCCAGCTATGATTCCCCACCTCTGATTCCCCGCGTCTGATTCCCTGCTTCTGATTCCCTGCCTCTGATTCCCCATCTGTGATTAACCACCTCTGATTCTCCACGTCTGATTCCGCACCTCTGATTCCCCATCTCTGATTCCCCATCTCTGATTCTCAAATTCTGATTCCCCGCCTCTGATTCCCCAGCTCTGATTCCCCATCTCATATTCCCAAATTCTGATTCCCTGCCTCTGATTCCCCACCTCTGATTCCCAATATCTGATTCCCCTCCTCTGTTTCCCCGCCTCTGATTCCCCGCTTCTGTTTCCCCATATCTGATTCCCCACCTCTGATTCCCCAACTCTGATTCCCCGCCTCTGATTCCCCAGCTCTGATTCCCCGCCTCTGATTCCCCGTGTCTGATTCCCTGCCTCTGATTCCCCGCCTCTGATTCCCCATCTCTGATTCACCGCCTCTGATTCACCACCTCTGATTCCCCATATCTGATAAGCCATCTTTGTTTCCCCGCCTCTGATTCCCCATATCTGATTCCCCACCTCTGATTCCCCATCTCTGATTCCCGGACTCAGATTCCCCACCTCTGATTCCCAGACTCTGATTCCCGGAATATGATTCTCCGCTTCTGATTCCCCGCCTCTGATTCCCTGCCTCTGATTCCCCATCTCTGATTCCCCATATCTGATTCCCTGCCTCTGATTCGCCATATCGGATTCCCGCCCTCAGATTCCCCACCTCTGGTTCCCCATATCTGATATCCCTCCTCTGTTTCCCCGCCTCTGATTCCCCGCCTCTGATTCCCCATATCTGATTCCCCGCCTCTGATTCCCCAACTCTGATTCCCCGCCTCTGATTCCTCAGCTCTGATTCCCCGCCTCTGATTCCCCGCGTCTGATTCCCTGCCTCTGATTCCCCGCCTCTGATTCCCCATCTCTGATTCACCACCACTGATTCCCTGCATCTGATTCCCTGCCTGTGATTCCCCGCCTCTGATTCCCCTATCTGATTCCCTGCCTCTGATGCCCCATATCTGATTCCCAGCCTCTGATTCCCCAACTCTGATTCCCCGCCTCTGATTCCTCAGCTCTGAATCCCCACCTCTGATTCCCCGTGTCTAATTCATGCCTCTGATTCCCCGCCTCTGATTCCCCATCTTGGATTCACCACCACTGATTCCCTGCGTCTGATTCCCTGCCTGTGATTCCCCGCCTCTGATTCACCATCTCTGATTCACCACCTCTGATTCCCCACCTCTGATTCCCCATATCTGATACCCCGCCTCGGATTCCCCAACTCTGATTCCCCAACTCTGATTCCCCGCCTCTGATTCCCCAGCTATGATTCCCCACCTCTGATTCCCCGCGTCTGATTCCCTGCTTCTGATTCCCTGCCTCTGATTCCCCATCTGTGATTAACCCATGTCTGATTCCCCAATTCTGATTCCCGCCTCTGATGCCCAACCTCTGATTCCCCTCCTCTGATTCCCCGCCTCTGATTCCCTGCCTCTGATACCCATGTCTGATTCCCCACATCTGATTCCCTGCCTCTGATATCCCGCCTCTGATTCCCCGCCTCTGATTCCCTGCCACTAATTCCCCGCCTCTGATTCCCCTATCTGATTCCCTGCCTCTGATGCCCCATATCAGATTCCCAGCCTCTGCTTCCCCGCCTCTGATTCCTCAGCTCTGATTCCCCACCTCTGATTCCCCGTGTCTAATTCCCTGCCTCTGATTCCCCGCCTCTGATTCCCCATCTTGGATTCACCACCACTGATTCCCTGCGTCTGATTCCCTGCCTGTGATTCCCCGCCTCTGATTCACCATCTCTGATTCACTGCCTCTGATTCCCCTTCTCTGATTCCCCATGTCTGATTCCCCAATTCTGATTCCCGCCTCTGATGCCCAACCTCTGATTCCCCTCCTCTGATTGCCCATATCTGATTCCCCGCCTCTGATTCCCCATATCTTATTCTCCGCCTCTAATTCCCAAACTCAGATTCCCCGCCTCTGATTCCCCAGCTCTGATTCCCCACATCTGATTCTCTGCCTCTGATTCCCCACCTCTGATTCCCCGCCTCTGTTTCCCCATATCTGATTACCCGCCTCTGATTCCCCAACTCTGATTCCCCGCCTCTGATTCCCCAGCTCTGATTCCCCGCCTCTGATTCCCCGTGTCTGATTCCCTGCCTCTGATTCCCCGCCTCTGATTCAACATCTCTGATTCACCGCCTCTGATTCCCCACCTCTGATTCCCCATATCTGATAAGCCATCTCTGTTTCCCCGCCTCTGATTCCCCACCTCTGATTCCCCATATCTGATTCCCCGCCTCTGATTCCCCATCTCTGATTCCCGGACTCAGATTCCCCACCTCTGATTCCCCGCCTCTGATTCCCTGCCTCTGATTCCCAATCTCTGATTCCCCATTTATGATTCCCCAGCTCTGATTCCCAACATCTGATTCCCTGCCTCTGATTCCCCACCTCTGATTCCCAATATCTGATTCCCTGCCTCTGTTTCCCCACTTCTGATTCCCCGCCTCTGTTTCCCCATATCTGATTCCCCACCTCCGATTCCCGAACTCTGATTCCCCGCCTCTAATTCCCCAGCTCTGATTCCCCGCCTCTGATTCCCCGTGTCTGATTCCTTGCCTCTGATTCCCCGCCTCTGATTCCCCATCTCTTATTCACCACCACTGATTCCCTGCGTCTGATTCCCTGCCTGTGATTCCCCGCCTCTGATTCACCATCTCTGATTCACTGCCTCTGATTCCCCTTCTCTGATTCCCCATGTTTGATTCCCCAATTCTGATTCCCGCCTCTGATGCCCCACCTCTGATTCCCCTCCTCTGATTCCCCATATCTGATTCCCCGCCTCTGATTCCCCATATCTTATTCCCCGCCTCTGATTCCCAAACTCAGATTCCCCGCCTCTGATTCCCCAGCTCTGATTCCCCGCCTCTGATTCCCCGCGTCTGATTCCCCGCCTCTGAATCCCCGCCTCTGATTCCCCATCTCTGATCCACCACCGCTAATTCCCGGCCTCTGATTCCCCACAACTGATTCCCGGCCTCTGATTCCCGGCCACTGATTCCCCGCCTCTGATTCCCCATCTCTGATTCCCCGCCTCTCATTCCCCGACTCTGATTCCCCGCCTCTGATTCCCCAGCTCTGATTCCCCATCTCTGATTACCCGCGTCTGATTCCCTGACTCTAATTCCCGGCCTCTGATTCCCCATCTCTGATTCACAGCCTCTGATTCCCCACCTCTGATTCCCCATATCTGATTCCCCGCCTCAGTTTCCCCGCCTCTGATTCCCCGCCTCTGATTCCCCATATCTGATACCCGCCTCTGATTCCCCAACTCTGATTCCCCGCCTCTGATTCCCCAGTTTTGATTCCCCACCTCTGATTCCCCGCGTCTGATTCCCTGCTTCTGATTCCCTGCCTCTGATTCCCCATCTGTGATTAACCACCTCTGATACTCCGCGTCTGATTCCCCGCCTCAGTTTCCCCGCCTCTGATTCCCCATATCTGATTCCCGGCCTCTGATTTCCGGCCTATGATTCCCCGCTTGTAATTCCCCGCCACTGATTCCCTGCCTCTGATTCCCCATGTCTGATCCCCACATCTGATTCCCTGCCTCTGATACCCCGCCTCTGATTCCCCGCCTCTGATTCCATGCCACTAATTCCCCGCCTCTGATTCCCCATATTTGATTCCCTGCCTCTGATGCACCATATCTGATTCCCTGCCTCTGATTCCCCAACTCTGATTCCCCGCCTCTGATTCCTCAGCTCTGATTCCCCACCTCTGATTCCCCGTGTCTAATTCCCTGCCTCTGATTCCCCGCCTCTGATTCCCCATCTTGGATTCACCACCACTGATTCCCTGCGTCTGATTCCCTGCCTGTGATTCCCCGCCTCTTATTCACCATCTCTGATTCACTGCCTCTGATTCCCCTTCTCTGATTCCCCATGTCTGATTCCCCAATTCTGATTCCCGCCTCTGATGCCCCACCTCTGATTCCCCTCCACTGATTGCCCATATCTGATTCCCCGCCTCTGATTCCCCATATCTTATTCCCCGACTCTGATTCCCAAACTCAGATTCCCCGCCTCTGATTCCCCAGCTCTGATTCCCCACATCTGATTCCCTGCCTCTGATTCCCCACCTCTGATTCCCAATATCTGATTCCCTGCCTCTGTTTCCCCACCTCTGATTCCCCGCATCTGTTTCCCCATATGTGATTTCCCACCTCTGATTCCCCAACACTGATTCCCCGCCTCTGATTCCCCAGCTCTGATTCTCCGCCTCTGATTCCCCGTGTCTGATTCCCTGCCTCTGATTCCCCGCCTCTGATTCCCCATCTCTGATTCACCGCCTCTGATTCACCACCTCAGATTCCCCATATCTGATAAGCCATCTCTGTTACCCGGCCTCTGATTCCCCGCCTCTGATTCCCCATATCTGATTCCCCGCCTCTGATTCCCCATCTCTGATTCCCGGACTCAGATTCCCCACCTCTGATTCCCAGCCTCTGATTCCCGGAATATGATTCCCCGCTTCTGATTCCCCGCCTCTGATTCCCTGCCTCTGATTCCCCATCTCTGATTCCCCACATCTGATTCCCTGCCTCTGATTCCCCGCCTCTGATTCCCCATATCTGATTCCCTGCCTCTGATTCCCGATCTCTGATTCCCGCCCTCCGATTCCCCACCTCTGGTTCCCCATATCTGATACCCCTCCTCTCTTTCCCCGCCTCTGATTCCCCGCCTCTGATTCTCCATATCTGATACCCCACCTCTGATTCCCCAACTCTGATTCCCCGCATCTGATTCCTCAGCTCTGATTCCCCGCCTCTGATTCTCCGCGTCTGATTCCCTGCTTCTGATTCCCTGCCTCTGAATCCCCATCTGTGATTAACCACCTCTGATTCTCCACGTCTGATTCCACGCCTCTGATTCCCCAACTCTGATTCCCCATCTCTGATTCCCAAATTCTGATTCCCCGCCTCTGATTCCCCAGTTCTGATTCCCCATCTCTGATTCCCAAATTCTGATTCCCTGCCTCTGATTCCCCACCTCTGATTCCCAATATCTGATTCCCCGCCTCGGTTTCCCCGCCTCTGATTCCCCGCCTCTGTTTCCCCATATCTGATTCCCCAACTCTGATTCCCCAACTCTGATTCCCCGCCTCTGATTCCCCAGCTCTGATTCCCCGCCTCTGATTCCACGTGTCTGATGCCCTGCCTCTGATTCCCCGCCTCTGATTTCCCATCTCTGATTCACTGCCTCTGATTCCCCACCTCTGATTCCCCATATCTGATTAGCCGCCTCTGTTTCCCCGCCTCTGATTCCCAGCCTCTGATTCCCCATATCTGATTCCCAGCCTCTGATTCCCCATCTCTGATTCCCGGACTCTGAATCCCCACCTCTGATTCCCGGCCTCTCATTCCCGGCCTTTGATTCCCGCTTCTGATTCCCTGCCTCTGATTCCCTGCCTTTGATTCCCCATGTCTGATTCCCCACATCTGATTCCCTGCCTCTGATATCCCGCCTCTGATTCCCCGCCTCTGATTCCCTGCCACTAATTCCCCGCCTCTGATTACCCTATCTGATTCCCTGCCTCTGATGCCCCATATCTGATTCCCTGCCTCTGATTCCCCAACTCTGATTCCCCGCCTCTGATTCCTCAGCTCTGATTCCCCACCTCTGATTCCCCGTGTCTAATTCCCTGCCTCTGATTCCCCGCCTCTGATTCCCCATCTTGGATTCACCACCACTGATTCCCCGCGTCTGATTCCCTGCCTGTGATTCCCCGCCTCTGATTCACCATCTCTGATTCACTGCCGTTGATTCCCTTCTCTGATTCCCCATGTCTGATTCCCCAATTCTGATTCCCGCCTCTGATGCCCAACCTCTGATTCCCCTCCTCTGATTCCCCATATCTTATTCTCCGCCTCTGATTCCCAAACTCAGATTCCCCGCCTCTGATTCCCCAGCTCTGATTCCCCACATCTGATTCTCTGCCTCTGATTCCCCACCTCTGATTCCCCGCCTCTGTTTCCCCATATCTGATTACCCACCTCTGATTCCCCAACTCTGATTCCCCGCCTCTGATTCCCCAGCTCTGATTCCCAGCCTCTGATTCCCCGTGTCTGATTCCCTGCCTCTGATTCCCCGCCTCTGATTCCACATCTCTGATTCACCGCCTCTGATTCCCCACCTCTGATTCCCCATATCTGATTCACTGCCGTTGATTCCCTTCTCTGATTCCCCATGTCTGATTCCCCAATTCTGATTCCCGCCTCTGATGCCCAACCTCTGATTCCCCTCCTCTGATTCCCCATATCTTATTCTCCGCCTCTGATTCCCAAACTCAGATTCCCCGCCTCTGATTCCCCAGCTCTGATTCCCCACATCTGATTCTCTGCCTCTGATTCCCCACCTCTGATTCCCCGCCTCTGTTTCCCCATATCTGATTACCCACCTCTGATTCCCCAACTCTGATTCCCCGCCTCTGATTCCCCAGCTCTGATTCCCAGCCTCTGATTCCCCGTGTCTGATTCCCTGCCTCTGATTCCCCGCCTCTGATTCCACATCTCTGATTCACCGCCTCTGATTCCCCACCTCTGATTCCCCATATCTGATAAGCCATCTCTGTTTCCCCGCCTCTGATTCCCCACCTCTGATTCCCCATATCTGATTCCCCGCCTCTGATTCCCCATCTCTGATTCCCGGACTCAGATTCCCCACCTCTGATTCCCCGCCTCTGATTCCCTGCTTCTGATTCCCCATCTCTGATTTCCCATATCTGATTCCCCAGCTCTGATTCCCAATATCTGATTCCCTGCCTCTGATTCCCCACCTCTGATTCCCAATATCTGATTCCCTGCCTCTGTTTCCCCACTTCTGATTCCCCGCCTCTGTTTCCCCATATCTGATTCCCCACCTCTGATTCCCCAACTCTGATTCCCCGCCTCTGATTTCCCAGCTCTGATTCCCCGCCTCTGATTCCCCGTGTCTGTTTCCTTGCCTCTGATTCCCCGCCTCTGATTCCCCATCTCTGATTCACCACCACTGATTCCCTGCGTCTGATTCCCTGCCTGTGATTCCCCGCCTCTGATTCACCATCTCTGATTCACTGCCTCTGATTCCCCTTCTCTGATTCCCCATGTGTGATTCCCCAATTCTGATTCCCGGCCTCTGATTCCCGGCCTCTGATTCCCCACTACTGATTCCCGGCCTCTGATTCCCGGCCTCGGATTCCCCGCCTCTGATTCCCCATCTCTGATTCCCCGCCTCTGATTCCACATCTCTGATTCACCGCCTCTGATTCCCCACCTCTGATTCCCCATATCTGATAAGCCATCTCTGTTTCCCCGCCTCTGATTCCCCACCTCTGATTCCCCATATCTGATTCCCCGCCTCTGATTCCCCATCTCTGATTCTCGGACTCAGATTCCCCACCTCTGATTCCCCGCCTCTGATTCCCTGCCTCTGATTCCCCATCTCTGATTTCCCATATCTGATTCCCCAGCTCTGATTCCCAACATCTGATTCCCTGCCTCTGATTCCCCACCTCTGATTCCCAATATCTGATTCCCTGCCTCTGTTTCCCCACTTCTGATTCCCCGCCTCTGTTTCCCCATATCTGATTCCCCACCTCTGATTCCCCAACTCTGATTCCTCGCCTCTGATTCCCCAGCTCTGATTCCCCACCTCTGATTCCCCGTGTCTGATTCCTTGCCTCTGATTCCCCGCCTCTGATTCCCCATCTCTGATTCACCACCACTGATTCCCTGCGTCTGATTCCCTGCCTGTGATTCCCCGCCTCTGATTCACCATCTCTGATTCACTGCCTCTGATTCCCCTTCATGATTCCCCACGTCTGATTCCCCAATTCTGATCCCGCCTCTGATGGCCCACCTCTGATTCCCCGCCTCTGATTCCCCATATCTTATTCCCCGCCTCTGATTCCCAAACTCAGATTTCCCGCCTCATGTTCCCCAGCTCTGATTCCCCGCCTCTGATTCCCCGTGTCTGAATCCCCGCCTCTGAATCCCCGCCTCTGATTCCCCATCTCTGATACACCACCGCTAATTCCCGGCCTCTGATTCCCCACTACTGATTCCCGGCCTCTGATTCCCGGCCTCTGATTCCCCGCCTCTGATTCCCCATCTCTGATTCCCCGCCTCTGATTCCCCGACTCTGATTCCCTGCCTCTGATTCCCCAGCTCTGATTCCCCACCTCTGATTACCCGCGTCTGATTCCCTGACTCTAATTCCCGGCCTCTGATTCCCCATCTCTGATTCACCGCCTCTGATTCCCCACCTCTGATTCCCCATATCTGATACCCCGCCTCAGTTTCCCCGCCTCTGATTCCCCGCCTCTGATTCCCCATATCTGATACCCCGCCTCTGATTCGCCAACTCTGATTCCCCGCCTCTGATTCCCCAGTTATGATTCCCCACTTCTGATTCCCCGCGTCTGATTCCCTGCTTCTGATTCACTGCCTCTGATTCCCCATCTGTGATTAACCACCTCTGATTCTCCGCGTCTGATTCCCCGCCTCAGTTTCCCCGCCTCTGATTCCCCATATCTGATTCCCGGCCTCTGATTCCCGGCCTATGATTCCCCGCTTCTAATTCCCCGCCTCTGATTCCCTGCCTCTGATTCCCCATCTCTGATTCACGAGCTCTGATTCCCCACCTCTGATTACCCGCGTCTGATTCCCTGATTCTAATTCCCCGCCTCTGATTCCCCATCTCTGATTCACCGCCTCTGATTCCCCACCTCTGTTTCCCCATATCTGATTCCCCACCTCTGATTCCCCAACTCTGATTCCCCGCCTCTGATTCCCCAGCTCTGATTCCCCGCCTCTGATTCCCCGTGTCTGATTCCTTGCCTCTGATTCCCCGCCTCTGATTCCCCATCTCTGATTCACCACCACTGATTCCCTGCGTCTGATTCCCTGCCTGTGATTCCCCGCCTCTGATTCACCATCTCTGATTCACTGCCTCTGATTCCCCTTCATGATTCCCCATGTCTGATTCCCCAATTCTGATTCCCGCCTCTGATGCCCCACCTCTGATTCCCCGCCTCTGATTCCCCATATCTTATTCCCCGCCTCTGATTCCCAAACTCAGATTTCCCGCCTCATATTCCCCAGCTCTGATTCCCCGCCTCTGATTCCCCACGTCTGATTCCCCGCCTCTGAATCCCCGCCTCTGATTCCCCATCTCTGATTCACCACCGCTAATTCCCGGCCTCTGATTCCCCACTACTGATTCCCGGCCTCTGATTCCCGGCCTCTGATTCCCCGCCTCTGATTCCCCATCTCTGATTCCCCGCCTCTGATTCCCCGACTCTGATTCCCTGCCTCTGATTCCCCAGCTCTGATTCCCCACCTCTGATTACCCGCGTCTGATTCCCTGACTCTAATTCCCGGCCTCTGATTCCCCATCTCTGATTCACCGCCTTTGATTCCCCACCTCTGATTCCCCATATCTGATTCCCCGCCTCAGTTTCCCCGCCTCTGATTCCCCGCCTCTGATTCCCCATATCTGATACCCCGCCTCTGATTCCCCAACTCTGATTCCCCGCCTCTGATTCCCCAGTTATGATTCCCCACTTCTGATTCCCCGCGTCTGATTCCCTGCTTCTGATTCCCTGCCTCTGATTCCCCATCTGTGATTAACCACCTCTGATTCTCCGCGTCTGATTCCCCGCCTCGGTTTCCCCGCCTCTGATTTCCCATATCTGATCCCCGGCCTCTGATTCCCGGCCTATGATTCCCCGCTTCTAATTCCCCGCCTCTGATTCCCTGCCTCTGATTCCCCATCTCTTATTCACGAGCTCTGATTCCCCACCTCTGATTACCCGCGTCTGATTCCCTGATTCTAATTCCCCGCCTCTGATTCCCCATCTCTGATTCACCGCCTCTTATTCCCCACCTCTGATTCCCCATATCTGATACCCCGCCTCGGATTCCCCAACTCTGATTCCCCAACTCTGATTCCCCGCCTCTGATTCCCCAGCTATGATTCCCCACCTCTGATTCCCCGCGTCTGATTCCCTGCTTCTGATTCCCTGCCTCTGATTCCCCATCTGTGATTAACCACCTCTGATTCTCCACGTCTGATTCCGCGCCTCTGATTCCCCATCTCTGATTCCCCATCTCTGATTCCCAAATTCTGATTCCCCTCCTCTGATTCCCCAGCTCTGATTCCCCATCTCTGATTCCCAAATTCTGATTCCCTGCCTCTGATTCCCCACCTCTGATTCCCAATATCTGATTCCCCGCCTCTGTTTCCCCGCCTCTGATTCCCCGCCTCTGTTTCCCCATATCTGATTCCCCAGCTCTGATTCCCCAACTCTGATTCCCCGCCTCTGATTCCCCAGCTCTGATTCCCCGCCTCTGATTCCACGTGTCAGATGCCCTGCCTCTGATTCCCCGCCTCTGATTTCCCATCTCTGATTCACTGCCTCTGATTCCCCACCTCTGATTCCCCATATCTGATTAGCCACCTCTGTTTCCCCGCCTCTGATTCCCAGCCTCTGATTCCCCATATCTGATTCCCAGCCTCTGATTCCCCATCTCTGATTCCCGGACTCTGAATCCCCACCTCTGATTCCCGGCCTCTCATTCCCGGCCTTTGATTCCCGCTTCTGATTCCCTGCCTCTGATTCCCTGCCTTTGATTCCCCATGTCTGATTCCCCACATCTGATTCCCTGCCTCTGATATCCCGCCTCTGATTCCCCGCCTCTGATTCCCTGCCACTAATTCCCCGCCTCTGATTACCCTATCTGATTCCCTGCCTCTGATGCCCCATATCTGATTCCCTGCCTCTGATTCCCCAACTCTGATTCCCCGCCTCTGATTCCTCAGCTCTGATTCCCCACCTCTGATTCCCCGTGTCTAATTCCCTGCCTCTGATTCCCCGCCTCTGATTCCCCATCTTGGATTCACCACCACTGATTCCCCGCGTCTGATTCCCTGCCTGTGATTCCCCGCCTCTGATTCACCATCTCTGATTCACTGCCGTTGATTCCCTTCTCTGATTCCCCATGTCTGATTCCCCAATTCTGATTCCCGCCTCTGATGCCCAACCTCTGATTCCCCTCCTCTGATTCCCCATATCTTATTCTCCGCCTCTGATTCCCAAACTCAGATTCCCCGCCTCTGATTCCCCAGCTCTGATTCCCCACATCTGATTCTCTGCCTCTGATTCCCCACCTCTGATTCCCCGCCTCTGTTTCCCCATATCTGATTACCCACCTCTGATTCCCCAACTCTGATTCCCCGCCTCTGATTCCCCAGCTCTGATTCCCAGCCTCTGATTCCCCGTGTCTGATTCCCTGCCTCTGATTCCCCGCCTCTGATTCCACATCTCTGATTCACCGCCTCTGATTCCCCACCTCTGATTCCCCATATCTGATTCACTGCCGTTGATTCCCTTCTCTGATTCCCCATGTCTGATTCCCCAATTCTGATTCCCGCCTCTGATGCCCAACCTCTGATTCCCCTCCTCTGATTCCCCATATCTTATTCTCCGCCTCTGATTCCCAAACTCAGATTCCCCGCCTCTGATTCCCCAGCTCTGATTCCCCACATCTGATTCTCTGCCTCTGATTCCCCACCTCTGATTCCCCGCCTCTGTTTCCCCATATCTGATTACCCACCTCTGATTCCCCAACTCTGATTCCCCGCCTCTGATTCCCCAGCTCTGATTCCCAGCCTCTGATTCCCCGTGTCTGATTCCCTGCCTCTGATTCCCCGCCTCTGATTCCACATCTCTGATTCACCGCCTCTGATTCCCCACCTCTGATTCCCCATATCTGATAAGCCATCTCTGTTTCCCCGCCTCTGATTCCCCACCTCTGATTCCCCATATCTGATTCCCCGCCTCTGATTCCCCATCTCTGATTCCCGGACTCAGATTCCCCACCTCTGATTCCCCGCCTCTGATTCCCTGCTTCTGATTCCCCATCTCTGATTTCCCATATCTGATTCCCCAGCTCTGATTCCCAATATCTGATTCCCTGCCTCTGATTCCCCACCTCTGATTCCCAATATCTGATTCCCTGCCTCTGTTTCCCCACTTCTGATTCCCCGCCTCTGTTTCCCCATATCTGATTCCCCACCTCTGATTCCCCAACTCTGATTCCCCGCCTCTGATTTCCCAGCTCTGATTCCCCGCCTCTGATTCCCCGTGTCTGTTTCCTTGCCTCTGATTCCCCGCCTCTGATTCCCCATCTCTGATTCACCACCACTGATTCCCTGCGTCTGATTCCCTGCCTGTGATTCCCCGCCTCTGATTCACCATCTCTGATTCACTGCCTCTGATTCCCCTTCTCTGATTCCCCATGTGTGATTCCCCAATTCTGATTCCCGGCCTCTGATTCCCGGCCTCTGATTCCCCACTACTGATTCCCGGCCTCTGATTCCCGGCCTCGGATTCCCCGCCTCTGATTCCCCATCTCTGATTCCCCGCCTCTGATTCCACATCTCTGATTCACCGCCTCTGATTCCCCACCTCTGATTCCCCATATCTGATAAGCCATCTCTGTTTCCCCGCCTCTGATTCCCCACCTCTGATTCCCCATATCTGATTCCCCGCCTCTGATTCCCCATCTCTGATTCTCGGACTCAGATTCCCCACCTCTGATTCCCCGCCTCTGATTCCCTGCCTCTGATTCCCCATCTCTGATTTCCCATATCTGATTCCCCAGCTCTGATTCCCAACATCTGATTCCCTGCCTCTGATTCCCCACCTCTGATTCCCAATATCTGATTCCCTGCCTCTGTTTCCCCACTTCTGATTCCCCGCCTCTGTTTCCCCATATCTGATTCCCCACCTCTGATTCCCCAACTCTGATTCCTCGCCTCTGATTCCCCAGCTCTGATTCCCCACCTCTGATTCCCCGTGTCTGATTCCTTGCCTCTGATTCCCCGCCTCTGATTCCCCATCTCTGATTCACCACCACTGATTCCCTGCGTCTGATTCCCTGCCTGTGATTCCCCGCCTCTGATTCACCATCTCTGATTCACTGCCTCTGATTCCCCTTCATGATTCCCCACGTCTGATTCCCCAATTCTGATCCCGCCTCTGATGGCCCACCTCTGATTCCCCGCCTCTGATTCCCCATATCTTATTCCCCGCCTCTGATTCCCAAACTCAGATTTCCCGCCTCATGTTCCCCAGCTCTGATTCCCCGCCTCTGATTCCCCGTGTCTGAATCCCCGCCTCTGAATCCCCACCTCTGATTCCCCATCTCTGATACACCACCGCTAATTCCCGGCCTCTGATTCCCCACTACTGATTCCCGGCCTCTGATTCCCGGCCTCTGATTCCCCGCCTCTGATTCCCCATCTCTGATTCCCCGCCTCTGATTCCCCGACTCTGATTCCCTGCCTCTGATTCCCCAGCTCTGATTCCCCACCTCTGATTACCCGCGTCTGATTCCCTGACTCTAATTCCCGGCCTCTGATTCCCCATCTCTGATTCACCGCCTCTGATTCCCCACCTCTGATTCCCCATATCTGATACCCCGCCTCAGTTTCCCCGCCTCTGATTCCCCGCCTCTGATTCCCCATATCTGATACCCCGCCTCTGATTCGCCAACTCTGATTCCCCGCCTCTGATTCCCCAGTTATGATTCCCCACTTCTGATTCCCCGCGTCTGATTCCCTGCTTCTGATTCACTGCCTCTGATTCCCCATCTGTGATTAACCACCTCTGATTCTCCGCGTCTGATTCCCCGCCTCAGTTTCCCCGCCTCTGATTCCCCATATCTGATTCCCGGCCTCTGATTCCCGGCCTATGATTCCCCGCTTCTAATTCCCCGCCTCTGATTCCCTGCCTCTGATTCCCCATCTCTGATTCACGAGCTCTGATTCCCCACCTCTGATTACCCGCGTCTGATTCCCTGATTCTAATTCCCCGCCTCTGATTCCCCATCTCTGATTCACCGCCTCTGATTCCCCACCTCTGTTTCCCCATATCTGATTCCCCACCTCTGATTCCCCAACTCTGATTCCCCGCCTCTGATTCCCCAGCTCTGATTCCCCGCCTCTGATTCCCCGTGTCTGATTCCTTGCCTCTGATTCCCCGCCTCTGATTCCCCATCTCTGATTCACCACCACTGATTCCCTGCGTCTGATTCCCTGCCTGTGATTCCCCGCCTCTGATTCACCATCTCTGATTCACTGCCTCTGATTCCCCTTCATGATTCCCCATGTCTGATTCCCCAATTCTGATTCCCGCCTCTGATGCCCCACCTCTGATTCCCCGCCTCTGATTCCCCATATCTTATTCCCCGCCTCTGATTCCCAAACTCAGATTTCCCGCCTCATATTCCCCAGCTCTGATTCCCCGCCTCTGATTCCCCACGTCTGATTCCCCGCCTCTGAATCCCCGCCTCTGATTCCCCATCTCTGATTCACCACCGCTAATTCCCGGCCTCTGATTCCCCACTACTGATTCCCGGCCTCTGATTCCCGGCCTCTGATTCCCCGCCTCTGATTCCCCATCTCTGATTCCCCGCCTCTGATTCCCCGACTCTGATTCCCTGCCTCTGATTCCCCAGCTCTGATTCCCCACCTCTGATTACCCGCGTCTGATTCCCTGACTCTAATTCCCGGCCTCTGATTCCCCATCTCTGATTCACCGCCTTTGATTCCCCACCTCTGATTCCCCATATCTGATTCCCCGCCTCAGTTTCCCCGCCTCTGATTCCCCGCCTCTGATTCCCCATATCTGATACCCCGCCTCTGATTCCCCAACTCTGATTCCCCGCCTCTGATTCCCCAGTTATGATTCCCCACTTCTGATTCACCGCGTCTGATTCCCTGCTTCTGATTCCCTGCCTCTGATTCCCCATCTGTGATTAACCACCTCTGATTCTCCGCGTCTGATTCCCCGCCTCGGTTTCCCCGCCTCTGATTTCCCATATCTGATCCCCGGCCTCTGATTCCCGGCCTATGATTCCCCGCTTCTAATTCCCCGCCTCTGATTCCCTGCCTCTGATTCCCCATCTCTTATTCACGAGCTCTGATTCCCCACCTCTGATTACCCGCGTCTGATTCCCTGATTCTAATTCCCCGCCTCTGATTCCCCATCTCTGATTCACCGCCTCTTATTCCCCACCTCTGATTCCCCATATCTGATACCCCGCCTCGGATTCCCCAACTCTGATTCCCCAACTCTGATTCCCCGCCTCTGATTCCCCAGCTATGATTCCCCACCTCTGATTCCCCGCGTCTGATTCCCTGCTTCTGATTCCCTGCCTCTGATTCCCCATCTGTGATTAACCACCTCTGATTCTCCACGTCTGATTCCGCGCCTCTGATTCCCCATCTCTGATTCCCCATCTCTGATTCCCAAATTCTGATTCCCCTCCTCTGATTCCCCAGCTCTGATTCCCCATCTCTGATTCCCAAATTCTGATTCCCTGCCTCTGATTCCCCACCTCTGATTCCCAATATCTGATTCCCCGCCTCTGTTTCCCCGCCTCTGATTCCCCGCCTCTGTTTCCCCATATCTGATTCCCCAGCTCTGATTCCCCAACTCTGATTCCCCGCCTCTGATTCCCCAGCTCTGATTCCCCGCCTCTGATTCCACGTGTCAGATGCCCTGCCTCTGATTCCCCGCCTCTGATTTCCCATCTCTGATTCACTGCCTCTGATTCCCCACCTCTGATTCCCCATATCTGATTAGCCACCTCTGTTTCCCCGCCTCTGATTCCCAGCCTCTGATTCCCCATATCTGATTCCCAGCCTCTGATTCCCCATCTCTGATTCCCGGACTCTGAATCCCCACCTCTGATTCCCGGCCTCTCATTCCCGGCCTTTGATTCCCGCTTCTGATTCCCCGCCTCTGATTCCCTGCCTCTGATTCCCCATGTCTGATACCCCATATCTGATACCCCGCCTTGGATTCCCCAACTCTGATTCCCCAACTCTGATTCCCCGCCTCTGATTCCCCAGCTATGATTCCCCACCTCTGATTCCCGGCGTCTGATTCCCTGCTTCTGATTCCCTGCCTCTGATTCCCCATCTGTGATTAACCACCTCTGATTCTCCACGTCTGATTCTGCGCCTCTGATTCCCCATCTCTGAATCCCCATCTCTGATTCCCAAATTCTGATTCCCCGCCTCTGATTCCCCAGCTCTGATTCCCCATCTCTGATTCCCAAATTCTGATTCCCTGCCTCTGATTCCCCACCTCTGATTCCCAATATCTGATTCCCCGCCTCTCTTTCCCCGCCTCTGATTCCCCGCCTCTGTTTCCCCATCTGATTCCCCACCTCTGATTCCCCAACTCTGATTCCCCGCCTCTGATTCCCCAGCTCTGATTCCCCGCCTCTGATTCCACATGTCTGATGCCCTGCCTCTGATTCCCCGCCTCTGATTTCCCATCTCTGATTCACTGCCTCTGATTCCCCACCTCTGATTCCCCATATCTGATTAGCCACCTCTGTTTCCCCGCCTCTGATTCCCAGCCTCTGATTCCCCATATCTGATTCCCAGCCTCTGATTCCCCACCTCTGATTCCCGAACTCTCATTCCCGGCCTTTGATTCCCGCTTCTGATTCCCCGCCTCTGATTCCCTGCCTCTGATTCCCCATGTCTGATTCCCCACGTCTGATTCCCTGCCTCTGATATCCCGCCTCTGATTCCCTGCCTCTGATTCCCTGCCACTAATTCCCCGCCTCTGATTCCCCTATCTGATTCCCTGCCTCTGATGCCCCATATCTGATTCCCAGCCTCTGATTCCCCAACTCTGATTCCCCGCCTCTGATTCCTCAGCTCTGATTCCCCACCTCTGATTCCCCGTGTCTAATTCCCTGCCTCTGATTCCCCGCCTCTGATTCCCCATCTTGGATTCACCACCACTGATTCCCTGCGTCTGATTCCCTGCCTGTGATTCCCCGCCTCTGATTCACCATCTCTGATTCACTGCCTCTGATTCCCCTTCTCTGATTCCCCATGTCTGATTGCCCAATTCTGATTCCCGCCTCTGATGCCCAACCTCTGATTCCCCTCCTCTGATTGCCCATATCTGATTCCCCGCCTCTGATTCCCGATCTCTGATTCACCACCGCTAATTCCCGGCCTCTGATTCCCAACTACTGATTCCCGGCCTCTGATTCCCGGCCTCTGATTCCCCGCCTCTGATTCCCCATCTCTGATTCCCCGCCTCTGATTCCCCGACTCTGATTCCCTGCCTCTGATTCCCCAGCTCTGATTCCCCACCTCTGATTACCCGCGTCTGATTCCCTGACTCTAATTCCCGGCCTCTGATTCCCCATCTCTGATTCACCGCCTCTGATTCCCCACCTCTGATTCCCCAATTCTGATTCCCGCCTCTGATGCCCCACCTCTGAATCCCCTCCTCTGATTCCCCATATCTGATTCCCCGCCTCTGATTCCCCATATCTTATTCCCCGCCTCTGATTCCCAAACTCAGATTCCCCGCCTCTGATTTCCCAGCTCTGATACCCCGCCTCAGATTCCCCGCGTCTGATTCCCCGCCTCTGAATCCCTGCCTCTGATTCCCCATCTCTGATTCACCACCGCTAATTCCCGGCGTCTGATTCCCGGCCTCTGATACCCCGCCTCTGATTCCCCATCTCTGATTCACCACCACTGATTCCCTGCGTCTGATTCCCTGCCTGTGATTCCCCGCCTCTGATTCACCATCTCTGATTCACCAGCTCTGATTCCCCACCTCCGATTACCCGCGTCTGATTCCCTGATTCTAATTCCCCGCCTCTGATTCCCCATCTCTGATTCACCACCTCTGATTCCCCACCTCTGATTCCCCATATCTGATACCCCGCCTCGGATTCCCCAACTCTGATTCCCCAACTCTGATTCCCCGCGTCTGATTCCCTGCTTCTGATTCCCTGCCTCTGATTCCCCATCTGTGATTAACCACCTCTGATTCTCCACGTCTGATTCCGCACCTCTGATTCCCCATCTCTGATTCCCATCTCTGATTCCCAAATTCTGATTCCCCGCCTCTGATTCCCCAGCTCTGATTCCCCATCTCTGATTCCCAAATTCTGATTCCCTGCCTCTGATTCCCCACCTCTGATTCCCAATATCTAATTCCCCTCCTCTGTTTCCCCGCCTCTGATTCCCCGCCTCTGTTTCCCCATATCTGATTCCCCACCTCTGATTCCCCGCCTCTGATTCCACGTGTCTGATGCCCTGCCTCTGATTCCCCGCCTCTGATTTCCCATCTCTGATTCCCTGCCACTAATTCCCCGCCTCTGATTCCCCTATCTGATTCCCTGCCTCTGATGCCCCATATCTGATTCCCAGCCTCTGATTCCCCAACTCTGATTCCCCGCCTCTGATTCCTCAGCTCTGATTCCCCACCTCTGATTCCCCGTGTCTAATTCCCTGCCTCTGATTCCCCGCCTCTGATTCCCCATCTTGGATTCACCACCACTGATTCCCTGTGTCTGATTCCCTGCCTGTGATTCCCCGCCTCTGATTCACCATCTCTGATTCACGGCCTCTGATTCCCCTTCTCTGATTCCCCATGTCTGATTCCCCAATTCTGATTCCCGCCTCTGATGCCCAACCTCTGATTCCCCTCCTCTGATTGCCCATATCTGATTCCCCGCCTCTGATTCCCCATCTCTGATTCACCACCACTGATTCCCTGCGTCTGATTCCCTGCCTGTGATTCCCCGCCTCTGATTCACCATCTCTGATTCACTGCCTCTGATTCCCCTTCATGATTCCCCATGTCTGATTCCCCAATTCTGATTCCCGCCTCTGATGCCCCACCTCTGATTCCCCGCCTCTGATTCCCCATATCTTATTCCCCGCCTCTGATTCCCAAACTCAGATTTCCCGCCTCATATTCCCCAGCTCTGATTCCCCGCCTCTGATTCCCCGCGTCTGATTCCCCGCCTCTGAATCCCCGCCTCTGATTCCCCATCTCTGATTCACCACCGATAATTCCCGGCCTCTGATTCCCCACTACTGATTCCCGGCCTCTGATTCCCGGCCTCTGATTCCCCGCCTCTGATTCCCCATCTCTGATTCCCCGCCTCTGATTCCCCGACTCTGATTCCCTGCCTCTGATTCCCCAGCTCTGATTCCCCACCTCTGATTACCCGCGTCTGATTCCCTGACTCTAATTCCCGGCCTCTGATTCCCCATCTCTGATTCACCGCCTCTGATTCCCCACCTCTGATTCCCCATATCTGATTCCCCGCCTCAGTTTCCCCGCCTCTGATTCCCCGCCTCTGATTCCCCATATCTGATACCCCGCCTCTGATTCCCCAACTCTGATTCCCCGCCTCTGATTCCCCAGTTATGATTCCCCACTTCTGATTCCCCGTGTCTGATTCCCTGCTTCTGATTCACTGCCTCTGATTCCCCATCTGTGATTAACCACCTCTGATTCTCCGCGTCTGATTCCCCGCCTCAGTTTCCCCGCCTCTGATTCCCCATATCTGATTCCCGGCCTCTGATTCCCTGCCTATGATTTCCCGCTTCTAATTCCCCGCCTCTGATTCCCTGCCTCTGATTCCCCATCTCTGATTCACGAGCTCTGATTCCCAACCTCTGATTACCCGCGTCTGATTCCCTGATTCTAATTCCCCGCCTCTGATTCCCCATCTCTGATTCACCGCCTCTGATTCCCCACCTCTGTTTCCCCATATCTGATTCCCCACCTCTGATTCCCCAACTCTGATTCCCCGCCTCTGATTCCCCAGCTCTGATTCCCCGTCTCTGATTCCCCGTGTCTGATTCCTTGCCTCTGATTCCCCGCCTCTGATTCCCCATCTCTATTTCACCACCACTGATTCCCTGCGTCTGATTCCCTGCCTGTGATTCCCCGCCTCTGATTCACCATCTCTGATTCACTGCCTCTGATTCCCCTTCATGATTCCCCATGTCTGATTCCCCAATTCTGATTCCCGCCTCTGATGCCCCACCTCTGATTCCCCGCCTCTGATTCCCCATATCTTATTCCCCGCCTCTGATTCCCAAACTCAGATTTCCCGCCTCATATTCCCCAGCTCTGATTCCCCGCCTCTGATTCCCCGCGTCTGATTCCCCGCCTCTGAATCCCCGTCTCTGATTCCCCATCTCTGATTCACCACCGCTAATTCCCGGCCTCTGATTCCCCACTACTGATTCCCGGCCTCTGATTCCCGGCCTCTGATTCCCCGCCTCTGATTCCCCATCTCTGATTCCCCGCCTCTGATTCCCCGACTCTGATTCCCTGCCTCTGATTCCCCAGCTCTGATTCCCCACCTCTGATTACCCGCGTCTGATTCGCTGACTCTAATTCCCGGCCTCTGATTCCCCATCTCTGATTCACCGCCTCTGATTCCCCACCTCTGATTCCCCATATCTGATTCCCCGCCTCAGTTTCCCCGCCTCTGATTCCCCGCCTCTGATTCCCCATATCTGATACCCCGCCTCTGATTCCCCAACTAAGATTCCCCGCCTCTGATTCCCCGCGTCTGATTCCCTGCTTCTGATTCCCTGCCTCTGATTCCCCATCTGTGATTAACCACCTCTGATTCTCCGCGTCTGATTCCCCGCCTCAGTTTCCCCGCCTCTGATTTCCCATATCTGATTCCCGGCCTCTGATATCCGGCCTATGATTCCCCGCTTCTAATTTCCCACCTCTGATTCCCTGCCTCTGATTCCCCATCTCTTATTCACGAGCTCTGATTCGCCACCTCTGATTACCCGCGTCTGATTCCCTGATTCTAATTCCCCGCCTCTGATTCCCCATCTCTGATTCACCGCCTCTGATTCCCCACCTCTGATTCCCCATATCTGATACCCCGCCTCGGATTCCCCAACTCTGATTCCCCAACTCTGATTCCCCGCCTCTGATTCCCCAGCTATGATTCCCCACCTCTGATTCCCCGCGTCTGATTCCCTGCTTCTGATTCCCTGCCTCTGATTCCCCATCTTGGATTCACCACCACTGATTCCCTGTGTCTGATTCCCTGCCTGTGATTCCCCGCCTCTGATTCACCATCTCTGATTCACGGCCTCTGATTCCCCTTCTCTGATTCCCCAAGTCTGATTCCCCAATTCTGATTCCCGCCTCTGATTCCCCACCTCTGATTCCCAATATCTGATTCCCCTCCTCTGTTTCCCCGCCTCTGATTCCCCGCCTCTGTTTCCCCATATCTGATTCCCCACCTCTGATTCCCCAACTCTGATTCCCCGCCTCTGATACCCCAGCTCTGATTCCCCGCCTCTGATTCCACGTGTCTGATGCCCTGCCTCTGATTCCCCGCCACTGATTTCCCATCTCTGATTCCCTGCCACTAATTCCCCGCCTCTGATTCTCCTATCTGATTCCCTGCCTCTGATGCCCCATATCTGATCCCCAGCCTCTGATTCCCCAACTCTGATTCCCCGCCTCTGATTCCTCAGCTCTGATTCCCCACCTCTGATTCCCCGTGTCTAATTCCCTGCCTCTGATTCCCCGCCTCTGATTCCCCATCTTGGATTCACCACCACTGATTCCCTGCGTCTGATTCCCTGCCTGTGATTCCCCGCCTCTGATTCACCATCTCTGATTCACGGCCTCTGATTCCCCTTCTCTGATTCCCCATGTCTGATTCCCCAATTCTGATTCCCGCCTCTGATGCCCAACCTCTGATTCCCCTCCTCTGATTGCCCATATCTGATTCCCCGCCTCTGATTCCCCATCTCTGATTCACCACCACTGATTCCCTGCGTCTGATTCCCTGCCTGTGATTCCCCGCCTCTGATTCACCATCTCTGATTCACTTCCTCTGATTCCCCTTCATGATTCCCATGATTCACCATCTCTGATTCACTTCCTCTGATTCCCCAATTCTGATTCCCGCCTCTGATGCCCCACCTCTGATTCCCCGCCTCTGATTCCCCATATCTTATTCCCCGCCTCTGATTCCCAAACTCAGATTTCCCGCCTCATATTCCCCAGCTCTGATTCCCCGCCTCTGATTCCCCGCGTCTGATTCCCCGCCTCTGAATCCCCGCCTCTGATTCCCCATCTCTGATTCACCACCGCTAATTCCCGGCCTCTGATTCCCCACTACTGATTCCCGGCCTCTGATTCCCGGCCTCTGATTCCCCGCCTCTGATTCCCCATCTCTGATTCCCCGCCTCTGATTCCCCGACTCTGATTCCCTGCCTCTGATTCCCCAGCTCTGATTCCCCACCTCTGATTACCCGCGTCTGATTCCCTGACTCTAATTCCCGGCCTCTGATTCCCCATCTCTGATTCACCGCCTCTGATTCCCCACCTCTGATTCCCCATATCTGATTCCCCGCCTCAGTTTCCCCGCCTCTGATTCCCCGCCTCTGATTCCCCATATCTGATACCCCGCCTCTGATTCCCCAACTCTGATTCCCCGCCTCTGATTCCCCAGTTATGATTCCCCACTTCTGATTCCCCGCGTCTGATTCCCTGCTTCTGATTCACTGCCTCTGATTCCCCATCTGTGATTAACCACCTCTGATTCTCCGCGTCTGATTCCCCGCCTCAGTTTCCCCGCCTCTGATTCCCCATATCTGATTCCCGGCCTCTGATTCCCGGCCTATGATTCCCCGCTTCTAATTCCCCGCCTCTGATTACCTGCCTCTGATTCCCCATCTCTGATTCACGAGCTCTGATTCCCCACCTCTGATTACCCGCGTCTGATTCCCTGATTCTAATTCCCCGCCTCTGATTCCCCATCTCTGATTCACAGCCTCTGATTCACCACCTCTGTTTCCCCATATCTGATTCCCCACCTCTGATTCCCCAACTCTGATTCCCCCCCTCTGATTCCCCAGCTCTGATTCCCCGCCTCTGATTCCCCGTGTCTGATACCTTGCCTCTGATTCCCCGCCTCTGATTCCCCATCTCTGATTCACCACCACTGATTCCCTGCGTCTGATTCCCTGCCTGTGATTCCCCGCCTCTGATTCACCATCTCTGATTCACTGCCTCTGATTCCCCTTCATGATTCCCCATGTCTGATTCCCCAATTCTGATTCCCGCCTCTGATGCCCCACCTCTGATTCCCCGCCTCTGATTCCCCATATCTTATTCCCCGCCTCTGATTCCCAAACTCAGATTTCCCGCCTCATATTCCCCAGCTCTGATTCCCCGCCTCTGATTCCCCGCGTCTGATTCCCCGCCTCTGAATCCCCGCCTCTGATTCCCCATCTCTGATTCACCACCGCTAATTCCCGGCCTCTGATTCCCCACTACTGATTCCCGGCCTCTGATTCCCAGCCTCTGATTCCCCGCCTCTGATTCCCCATCTCTGATTCCCCGCCTCTGATTCCCCGACTCTGATTCCCTGCCTCTGATTCCCCAGCTCTGATTCCCCACCTCTGATTACCCGCGTCTGATTCGCTGACTCTAATTCCCGGCCTCTGATTCCCCATCTCTGATTCACCGCCTCTGATTCCCCACCTCTGATTCCCCATATCTGATTCCCCGCCTCAGTTTCCCCGCCTCTGATTCCCCGCCTCTGATTCCCCATATCTGATACCCCGCCTCTGATTCCCCAACTCTGATTCCCCGCCTCTGATTCCCCGCGTCTGATTCCCTGCTTCTGATTCCCTGCCTCTGATTCCCCATCTGCGATTAACCACCTCTGATTCTCCGCGTCTGATTCCCCGCCTCAGTTTCCCCGCCTCTGATTTCCCATATCTGATTCCCGGCCTCTGATTCCCGGCCTATGATTCCCCGCTTCTAATTCCCCGCCTCTGATTCCCTGCCTCTGATTCCCCATCTCTTATTCACGAGCTCTGATTCCCCACCTCTGATTACCCGCGTCTGATTCCCTGATTCTAATTCCCCGCCTCTGATTCCCCATCTCTGATTCACCGCCTCTGATTCCCCACCTCTGATTCCCCATATCTGATACCCCGCCTCGGATTCCCCAACTCTGATTCCCCAACTCTGATTCCCCGCCTCTGATTCCCCAGCTATGATTCCCCACCTCTGATTCCCCGCGTCTGATTCCCTGCTTCTGATTCCCTGCCTCTGATTCCCCATCTGTGATTAACCACCTCTGATTCTCCACGTCTGATTCCGCGCCTCTGATTCCCCATCTCTGATTCCCCATCTCTGATTCCCAAATTCTGATTCCCCTCCTCTGATTCCCCAGCTCTGATTCCCCATCTCTGATTCCCAAATTCTGATTCCCTGCCTCTGATTCCCCACCTCTGATTCCCAATATCTGATTCCCCGCCTCTGTTTCCCCGCCTCTGATTCCCCGCCTCTGTTTCCCCATATCTGATTCCCCACCTCTGATTCCCCAACTCTGATTCCCCGCCTCTGATTCCCCAGCTCTGATTCCACGCCTCTGATTCCACGTGTCTGATGCCCTGCCTCTGATTCCCCGCCTCTGATTTCCCATCTCTGATTCACTGCCTCTGATTCCCCACCTCTGATTCCCCATATCTGATTAGCCACCTCTGTTTCCCCGCCTCTGATTCCCAGCCTCTGATTCCCCATATCTGATTCCCAGCCTCTGATTCCCCATCTCTGATTCCCGGACTCTGAATCCCCACCTCTGATTCCCGGCCTCTCATTCCCGGCCTTTGATTCCCGCTTCTGATTCCCCGCCTCTGATTCCCTGCCTCTGATTCCCCATGTCTGATACCCCATATCTGATACCCCGCCTTGGATTCCCCAACTCTGATTCCCCGCCTCTGAATCCCCAGCTATGATTCCCCACCTCTGATTCCCGGCGTCTGATTCCCTGCTTCTGATTCCCTGCCTCTGATTCCCCATCTGTGATTAACCACCTCTGATTCTCCACGTCTGATTCTGCGCCTCTGATTCCCCATCTCTGAATCCCCATCTCTGATTCCCAAATTCTGATTCCCCGCCTCTGATTCCCCAGCTCTGATTCCCCATCTCTGATTCCCAAATTCTGATTCCCTGCCTCTGATTCCCCACCTCTGATTCCCAATATCTGATTCCCCGCCTCTCTTTCCCCGCCTCTGATTCCCCGCCTCTGTTTCCCCATCTGATTCCCCACCTCTGATTCCGCAACTCTGATTCCCCGCCTCTGATTGCCCAGCACTGATTCCCCGCCTCTGATTCCACATGTCTGATGCCCTGCCTCTGATTCCCCGCCTCTGATTTCCCATCTCTGATTCACTGCCTCTGATTCCCCACCTCTGATTCCCAATATCTGATTAGCCACCTCTGTTTCCCCGCCTCTGATTCCCAGCCTCTGATTCCCCATATCTGATTCCCAGCCTCTGATTCCCCACCTCTGATTCCCGAACTCTCATTCCCGGCCTTTGATTCCCGCTTCTGATTCCCCGCCTCTGATTCCCTGCCTCTGATTCCCCATGTCTGATTCCCCACATCTGATTCCCTGCCTCTGATATCCCGCCTCTGATTCCCTGCCTCTGATTCCCTGCCACTAATTCCCCGCCTCAGATTCCCCTATCTGATTCCCAGCCTCTGATGCCCCATATCTGATTCCCAGCCTCTGATTCCCCAACTCTGATTCCCCGCCTCTGATTCCTCAGCTCTGATTCCCCACCTCTGATTCCCCGTGTCTAATTCCCTGCCTCTGATTCCCCGCCTCTGATTCCCCATCTTGTATTCACCACCACTGATTCCCTGCGTCTGATTCCCTGCCTGTGATTCCCCGCCTCTGATTCACCATCTCTGATTCACTGCCTCTGATTCCCCTTCTCTGATTCCCCATGTCTGATTCCCCAATTCTGATTCCCGCCTCTGATGCCCAACCTCTGATTCCCCTCCTCTGATTGCCCATATCTGATTCCCCGCCTCTGATTCCCGATCTCTGATTCACCACCGCTAATTCCCGGCCTCTGATTCCCCACTACTGATTCCCGGCCTCTGATTCCCGGCCTCTGATTCCCCGCCTCTGATTCCCCATCTCTGATTCCCCGCCTCTGATTCCCCGACTCATATTCCCTGCCTCTGATTCCCCAGCTCTGATTCCCCACCTCTGATTACCCGCGTCTGATTCCCTGACTCTAATTCCCGGCCTCTGATTCCCCATCTCTGATTCACCGCTTCTGATTCCCCACCTCTGATTCCCCAATTCTGATTCCCGCCTCTGATGCCCCACCTCTGAATCCCCTCCTCTGATTCCCCATATCTGATTCCCTGCCTCTGATTCCCCATATCTTATTCCCCGCCTCTGATTCCCAAACTCAGATTCCCCGCCTCTGATTCCCCAGCTCTGATACCCCGCCTCAGATTCCCCGCGTCTGATTCCCCGCCTCTGAATCCCTGCCTCTGATTCCCCATCTCTGATTCACCACCGCTAATTCCCGGCGTCTGATTCCCGGCCTCTGATACCCCGCCTCTGATTCCCCATCTCTGATTCCCCACCTCTGATTCCCCGACTGTGATTCCCCGCCTCTGATTCCCTAGCTCTGATTCCCCACCTCTGATTACCCGCATCTGATTCCCTGACTCTAATTCCCGGCCTCTGATTCCCCATCTCTCATTCACCGCCTCTGATTACCCACCTCTGATTCCCCATATCTGATTCCCCGCCTCTGATTCCCCGCCTCTGATTCCCCATATCTGATACCCCGCCTCTGATTCCCCAACTCTGAATCCCCGCCTCTGATTCCCCAGCTATGATTCCCCGCCTCTGATCCCCCGCGTCTGAATCCCTGCTTCTGATTCCCTGCCTCTGTTTCCCCATCTGTGATTAACCACCTTTGATTCTCCGCGTCTGTTTCCCCGCCTCTGATTCCCCATCTCTGATTCCCCATCTCTGATTCCCAAATTCTGATTCCCCGCCTCTGATTCCCCAGCTCTGACTCCCCACATCTGATTCCCTGCCTCTGATTCCCCAACTCTGATTCCCAATATCTGATTCCCCGCCTCTGTTTCCCCGCCTCTGATTCCCCGCCTCTGTTTCCCCATATCTGATTCCCCACCTCTGATTCCTCAACTCTGATTCCCCGCATCTGATTCCCCAGCTCTGATTCCCCGCCTTTGATTCCCCGTGTCTGATTCCCTGCCTCTGATTCCCCGCCTCTGATTCCCCATCTCTGATTCACCGCCTCTGATTCCCCATCTCTGATTCCCCATATCTAATTAGCCACCTCTGTTTCCCCGCCTCTGATTCCCCGCCTCTGATTCCCCATATCTGATTCCCCACCTCTGATTCCCCATCTCTGATTCACGGACTCACATTCCCCACCTCTGATTCACAGCCTCTGATTCCCGGCCAATGATTCCCCGCTTCTGATTCCCCGCCTCTGATTCCCTGCCTCTGATTCCCCATCTCTGATTCACTGCCTCTGATTCCCCACCTCTGATTCCCCATATCTGATTAGCCACCTCTGTTTCTCAGCCTCTGATTCCCGCCTCTGATTCCCCATATCTGATTCCCCGCCTCTGATTCCCCATCTCTGATTCCCGTACTCTGATTCCCCACCTCTGATTCCCTGCCTCTGATTCCCGGCCTATGATTCCCCGCTTCTGATTCCCCGCCTCTGATTCCCTGCCTCTGATTCCCCATGTCTGATTCCCCAGATCTGATTCCCTGCCTCTGATACCCCACCTCTGATTACCCGCCTCTGATTCCCTGCCACTAATTCCCCGCCTCTGATTCCCCATATCTGATTCCCTGCCTCTGATGCCCCATATCTGCTTCCCTGCCTCTGATTCCTCAGCTCTGATTCCCCACCTCTGATTCCCCGTGTCTGATTCCCCAATTCTGATTCCCGCCTCTGATGCCCAACCTCTGATTCCCCTCCTCTGATTGCCCATATCTGATTCCCCGCCTCTGATTCCCGATCTCTGATTCACCACCGCTTATTCCCGGCCTCTGATTCCCCACTACTGATTCCCGGCCTCTGATTCCCGGCCTCTGATTCCCCGCCTCTGATTCCCCATCTCTGATTCCCCGCCTCTGATTCCCCGACTCTGATTCCCTGCCTCTGATTCCCCAGCTCTGATTCCCCACCTCTGATTACCCGCGTCTGATTCCCTGACTCTAATTCCCGGCCTCTGATTCCCCATCTCTGATTCACCGCCTCTGATTCCCAACCTCTGATTCCCCAATTCTGATTCCTGCCTCTGATGCCCCACCTCTGAATCCCCTCCTCTAATTCCCCATATCTGATTCCCCGCCTCTGATTCCCCATATCTTATTCCCCGCCTCTGATTCCCAAACTCAGATTCCCCGCCTCTGATTCCCCAGCTCTGATACCCCGCCTCAGATTCCCCGCATCTGATTCCCCGCCTCTGAATCCCTGCCTCTGATTCCCCATCTCTGATTCACCACCGCTAATTCCCGGCCTCTGATTCCCGGCCTCTGATACCCCGCCTCTGATTCCCCATCTCTGATTCCCCACCTCTGATTCCCCGACTCTGATTCCCCGCCTCTGATTACCCGCATCTGATTCCCTGACTCTAATTCCCGGCCTCTGATTCCCCAACTCTCATTCACCGCCTCTGATTACCCACCTCTGATTCCCCATATCTGATTCCCCGCCTCTGATTCCCTGCCTCTGTTTCCCCATCTGTGATTAACCACCTTTGATTCTCCGCGTCCGTTTCCCCGCCTCTGATTCCCCATCTCTGATTCCCCATCTCTGATTCCCAAATTCTGATTCCCCGCCTCTGATTCCCCAGCTCTGACACCCCACATCTGATTCCCTGCCTCTGATTCCCCAACTCTGATTCCCAATATCTGATTCCCCGCCTCTGTTTCCCCGCCTCTGATTCCCCGCCTCTGTTTCCCCAGCTCTGATTCCCCGCCTTTGATTCCCCGTGTCTGATTCCCTGCCTCTGATTCCCCGCCTCTGATTCCCCATCTCTGATTCACCGCCTCTGATTCCCCACCTCTGATTCCCCATATCTAATTAGCCACCTCTGTTTCCCCGCCTCTGATTCCCCGCCTCTGATTCCCCATATCTGATTCCCCACCTCTGATTCCCCATCTCTGATTCACGGACTCACATTCCCCACCTCTGATTCACAGCCTCTGATTCCCGGCCAATGATTCCCCGCTTCTGATTCCCCGCCTCTGATTCCCCATCTCTGATTCACTGCCTCTGATTTTCCACCTCTGATTCCCCATATCTGATTAGCCACCTCTGTTTCTCAGCCTCTGATTCCCGCCTCTGATTCCCCATATCTGATTCCCCGCCTCTGATTCCCCATCTCTGATTCCCGTACTCTGATTCCCCACCTCTGATTCCCTGCCTCTGATTCCCGGCCTATGATTCCCCGCCTCTGATTCCCTGCCTCTGATTCCCCATGTCTGATTCCCCACATCTGATTCCCTGCCTCTGATACCCCACCTCTGATTCCCCGCCTCTGATTCCCTGCCACTAATTCCCCGCCTCTGATTCCCCATATCTGATTCCCTGCCTCTGATGCCCCATATCTGCTTCCCTGCCTCTGATTCCTCAGCTCTGATTCCCCACCTCTGATTCCCCGTGTCTAATTCCCTGCCTCTGATTCTCCATCTTGGATTCACCACCACTGATTCCCTGCGTCTGATTCCCTGCCTGTGATTCCCCGCCTCTGATTCACCATCTCTGATTCACTGCCTCTGATTCCCGTTCTCTGATTCCCCATGTCTGATTCCCCAATTCTGATTCCCGCCTCTGATGCCCCAACTCTGATTCCCCTCCTCTGATTGCCCATATCTGATTCCCCGCCTCTGATTCCCCATATCTTATTCCCCGCCTCTTATTCCCAAACTCAGATGCCCCGCCTCTGATTCCCCAGCTCTGATTCCCCACATCTGATTCCCTGCTTCTGATTCCCCACATCTGATTTCCAATATCTGATTCCCTGCCTCTGTTTCCCCACCTCTGATTCCCCGCCTCTGTTTCCCCATATCTGATTCCCCACCTCTGATTCCCCAACTCTGATTCTCCGCCTCTGATTCCCCAGCTCTGATTCCCGGCCTCTGATTCCCCGTGTCTGATTCCCTGCCTCTGATTCCCCGCCTCTGATTCCCTGCCTCTGATTCCCCGCCTCTGATTCCCCATCTCTGATTCACCACCACTGATTCCCTGCGTCTGATTCCCTGCCTGTGATTCCCCGCCTCTGATTCACCATCTCTGATTCACCAGCTCTGATTCCCCACCTCCGATTACCCGCGTCTGATTCCCTGATTCTAATTCCCCGCCTCTGATTCCCCATCTCTGATTCACCACCTCTGATTCCCCACCTCTGGTTCCCCATATCTGATACCCCGCCTCGGATTCCCCAACTCTGATTCCCCAACTCTGATTCCCCGCCTCTGATTCCCCAGCTATGATTCCCCACCTCTGATTCCCCGCGTCTGATTCCCAGACTCTGATTCCCGGAATATGATTCCCCGCTTCTGATTCCCTGCCTCTGATTCCCTGCCTCTGATTCCCCATCTCTGATTCCCCATATCTGATTCCCTGCCTCTGATTCGCCATCTCGGATTCCCGCCCTCCGATTCCCCACCTCTGGATCCCCATATCTGATATCCCTCCTCTGTTTCCCCGCCTCTGATTCCCCGCCTCTGATTCCCCATATCGGATTCCCCGCCTCTGATTCCCCAACTCTGATTCCCCGCCTCTGATTCCTCAGCTCTGATTCCCCGCCTCTGATTCCCCGCGTCTGATTCCCTGCCTCTGATTCCCCGCCTCTGATTCCCCATCTCTGATTCACCACCACTGATTCCCTGCGTCTGATTCCCTGCCTGTGATTCCCCGCCTCTGATTCACCATCTCTGATTCACCAGCTCTGATTCCCCACCTCCGATTACCCGCGTCTGATTCCCTGATTCTAATTCCCCGCCTCTGATTCCCCATCTCTGATTCACCACCTCTGATTCCCCACCTCTGGTTCCCCATATCTGATACCCCGCCTCGGATTCCCCAACTCTGATTCCCCAACTCTGATTCCCCGCCTCTGATTCCCCAGCTATGATTCCCCACCTCTGATTCCCCGCGTCTGATTCCCTGCTTCTGATTCCCTGCCTCTGATTCCCCATCTGTGATTAACCACCTCTGATTCTCCACGTCTGATTCCGCACCTCTGATTCCCCATCTCTGATTCCCATCTCTGATTCCCAAATTCTGATTCCCCGCCTCTGATTCCCCAGCTCTGATACCCCATCTCTGATTCCCAAATTCTGATTCCCTGCCTCTGATTCCCCACCTCTGATTCCCAATATCTGATTCCCCTCCTCTGTTTCCCCGCCTCTGATTCCCCGCCTCTGTTTCCCCATATCTGATTCCCCACCTCTGATTCCCCAACTCTGATTCCCCGCCTCTGATACCCCAGCTCTGATTCCCCGCCTCTGATTCCACGTGTCTGATGCCCTGCCTCTGATTCCCCGCCTCTGATTTCCCATCTCTGATTCCCTGCCACTAATTCCCCGCCTCTGATTCCCCTATCTGATTCCCTGCCTCTGATGCCCCATATCTGATTCCCAGCCTCTGATTCCCCAACTCTGATTCCCCGCCTCTGATTCCTCAGCTCTGATTCCCCACCTCTGATTCCCCGTGTCTAATTCCCTGCCTCTGATTCCCCGCCTCTGATTCCCCATCTTGGATTCACCACCACTGATTCCCTGCGTCTGATTCCCTGCCTGTGATTCCCCGCCTCTGATTCACCATCTCTGATTCACGGCCTCTGATTCCCCTTCTCTGATTCCCCATGTCTGATTCCCCAATTCTGATTCCCGCCTCTGATGCCCAACCTCTGATTCCCCTCCTCTGATTGCCCATATCTGATTCCCCGCCTCTTATTCCCCATATCTTATTCTCCGCCTCTGATTCCCAAACTCAGATGCCCCGCCTCTGATTCCCCAGCTCTGATTCCCCACATCTGATTCCCTGCTTCTGATTCCCCACCTCTGATTCCCAATATCTAATTCCCTGCCTCTGTTTCCCCACCTCTGATTCCCCGCCTCTGTTTCCCCATATCTGATTCCCCACATCTGATTCCCCAACTCTGATTCCCCGCCTCTGATTCCCCAGCTCTGATTCCCCGCCTCTGATTCCCCGTGTCTGATTCCCTGCCTCTGATTCCCCGCCTCTGATTCCCCATCTCTGATTCACCGCCTCTGATTCACCACCTCTGATTCCCCATATCTGATAAGCCATCTTTGTTTCCCCGCCTCTGATTCCCCGCCTCTGATTCCCCATATCTGATTCCCCACCTCTGATTCCCCATCTCTGATTCCCGGACTCAGATTCCCCACCTCTGATTCCCAGACTCTGATTCCCGGAATATGATTCTCCGCTTCTGATTCCCCGCCTCTGATTCCCTGCATCTGATTCCCCATCTCTGATACCCCATATCTGATTCCCTGCCTCTGATTCGCCATCTCGGATTCCCGCCCTCCGATTCCCCTCCTCTGGTTCCCCATATCTGATATCCCTCCTCTGTTTCCCCGCCTCTGATTCCCCGCCTCTGATTCCCCATATCTGATTCCCCGCCTCTGATTCCCCAACTCTGATTCCCCGCCTCTGATTCCTCAGCTCTGATTCCCCGCCTCTGATTCCCCGAGTCTGATTCCCTGCCTCTGATTCCCCGCCTCTGATTCCCCATCTCTGATTCACCACCACTGATTCCCTGCGTCTGATTCCCTGCCTGTGATTCCCAGCCTCTGATTCCCCTATCTGATTCCCTGCCTCTGATGCCCCATATCTGATTCCCAGCCTCTGATTCCCCAACTCTGATTCCCCGCCTCTGATTCCTCAGCTCTGATTCCCCACCTCTGATTCCCCGTGTCTAATTCCCTGCCTCTGATTCCCCGCCTCTGATTCCCCATCTTGGATTCACCACCACTGATTCCCTGCGTCTCATTCCCTGCCTGTGATTCCCCGCCTCTGATTCACCATCTCTGATTCACTGCCTCTGATTCCCCTTCTCTGATTCCCCATGTCTGATTCCCCAATTCTGATTCCCGCCTCTGATGCCCAACCTCTGATTCCCCTCCTCTGATTGCCCATATCTGATTCCCTGCCTCTGATTCCCCATGTCTGATTCCCCACATCTGATTCCCTGCGTCTGATATCCCGCCTCTGATTCCCCGCCTCTGATTCCCTGCCACTAATTCCCTGCCTCTGATTCCCCACATCTGATTCCCTGCGTCTGATACCCCTTCTCTGACTCCCCGTGTCTGATTCCCCAATTCTTATTCCCGCCTCTGATGCCCAACCTCTGATTCCCCTCCTCTGATTGCCCATATCTGATTCCCCGTCTCTGATTCCCCATATCTTATTCTCCGCCTCTGATTCCCAAACTCAGATTCCCCGCCTCTGATTCCCCAGCTCTGATTCCCCACATCTGATTCTCTGCCTCTGATTCCCCACCTCTGATTCCCCGCCTCTGTTTCCCCATATCTGATTACCCGCCTCTGATTCCCCAACTCTGATTCCCCGCCTCTGATTCCCCAGCTCTGATTCCCCGCCTCTGATTCCCCGTGTCTGATTCCCTGCCTCTGATTCCCCGCCTCTGATTCCACATCTCTGATTCACCACCTCTGATTCCCCACCTCTGATTCCCCATATCTGATAAGCCATCTCTGTTTCCCCGCCTCTGATACCCCACCTCTTATTCCCCATATCTGATTCCCCGCCTCTGATTCCCCATCTCTGATTCCCGGACTCAGATTCCCCACCTCTGATTCCCCGCCTCTGATTCCCTGCCTCTGATTCCCAATCTCTGATTCCCCATATATGATTCCCCAGCTCTGATTCCCAACATCTGATTCCCTGCCTCTGATTCCCCACCTCTGATTCCCAATATCTGATTCCCTGCCTCTGTTTCCCCACTTCTGATTCCCCACCTCTGTTTCCCCATATCTGATTCCCCACCTCCGATTCCCCAACTCTGATTCCCCGCCTCTGATTCCCCAGCTCTGATTCCCCGCCTCTGATTCCCCGTGTCTGATTCCTTGCCTCTGATTCCCCGCCTCTGATTCCCCATCTCTGATTCACCACCACTGATTCCCTGCGTCTGATTCCCTGCCTGTGATTCCCCGCCTCTGATTCACCATCTCTGATTCACTGCCTCTGATTCCCCTTCTCTGATTCTGCATGTCTGATTCCCCAATTCTGATTCCCGCCTCTGATGCCCCACCTCTGATTCCCCTCCTCTGATTCCCCATATCTGATTCCCCGCCTCTGATTCCCCAACTCTGATTCCCCGCCTCTGATTCCTCAGCTCTGATTCCCCGCCTCTGATTCCCCGCGTCTGATTCCCTGCCTCTGATTCCCCGCCTCTGATTCCCCATCTCTGATTCACCACCACTGATTCCCTTCGTCTGATTCCCTGCCTGTGATTCCCCGCCTCTGATTCACCATCTCTGATTCACCAGCTCTGATTCCCCACCTCCGATTACCCGCGTCTGATTCCCTGATTCTAATTCCCCGCCTCTGATTCCCCATCTCTGATTCACCACCTCTGATTCCCCACCTCTGATTCCCCATATCTGATACCCCGCCTCGGATTCCCCAACTCTGATTCCCCAACTCTGATTCCCCGCCTCTGATTCCCCAGCTATGATTCCCCACCTCTTATTCCCCGCGTCTGATTCCCTGCTTCTGATTCCCTGCCTCTGATTCCCCATCTGTGATTAACCACCTCTGATTCTCCACGTCTGATTCCGCACCTCTGATTCCCCATCTCTGATTCCCATCTCTGATTCCCAAATTCTGATTCCCCGCCTCTGATTCCCCAGCTCTGATTCCCCATCTCTGATTCCCAAATTCTGATTCCCTGCCTCTGATTCCCCACCTCTGATTCCCAATATCTGATTCCCCTCCTCTGTTTCCCCGCCTCTGATTCCCCGCCTCTGTTTCCCCATATCTGATTCCCCACCTCTGATTCCCCAACTCTGATTCCCCGCCTCTGATACCCCAGCTCTGATTCCCCGCCTCTGATTCCACGTGTCTGATGCCCTGCCTCTGATTCCCCGCCTCTGATTTCCCATCTCTGATTCCCTGCCACTAATTCCCCGCCTCTGATTCCCCTATCTGATTCCCTGCCTCTGATGCCCCATATCTGATTCCCAGCCTCTGTTTCCCCAACTCTGATTCCCCGCCTCTGATTCCTCAGCTCTGATTCCCCACCTCTGATTCCCCGTGTCTAATTCCCTGCCTCTGATTCCCCGCCTCTGATTCCCCATCTTGGATTCACCACCACTGATTCCCTGCGTCTGATTCCCTGCCTGTGATTCCCCGCCTCTGATTCACCATCTCTGATTCACGGCCTCTGATTCCCCTTCTCTGATTCCCCATGTCTGATTCCCCAATTCTGATTCCCGCCTCTGATGCCCAACCTCTGATTCCCCTCCTCTGATTGCCCATATCTGATTCCCCGCCTCTTATTCCCCATATCTTATTCTCCGCCTCTGATTCCCAAACTCAGATGCCCCGCCGCTGATTCCCCAGCTCTGATTTCCCACATCTGATTCCCTGCTTCTGATTCCCCACCTCTGATTCCCAATATCTAATTCCCTGCCTCTGTTTCCCCACCTCTGATTCCCCGCCTCTGTTTCCCCATATCTGATTCCCCACATCTGATTCCCCAACTCTGATTCCCCGCCTCTGATTCCCCAGCTCTGATTCCCCGCCTCTGATTCGCCATGTCTGATTCCCTGCCTCTGATTCCCCGCCTCTGATTCCCCATCTCTGATTCACCGCCTCTGATTCACCACCTCTGATTCCCCATATCTGATAAGCCATCTTTGTTTCCCCGCCTCTGATTCCCCGCCTCTGATTCCCCATATCTGATTCCCCACCTCTGATTCCCCATCTCTGATTCCCGGACTCAGATTCCCCACCTCTGATTCCCAGACTCTGATTCCCGGAATATGATTCTCCGCTTCTGATTCCCCGCCTCTGATTCCCTGCATCTGATTCCCCATCTCTGATACCCCATATCTGATTCCCTGCCTCTGATTCGCCATCTCGGATTCCCGCCCTCCGATTCCCCACCTCTGGTTCCCCATATCTGATATCCCTCCTCTGTTTCCCCGCCTCTGACTCCCCGCCTCTGACTCCCCGCCTCTGATTCCCCATATCTGATTCCCCGCCTCTGATTCCCCAACTCTGATTCCCCGCCTCTGATTCCTCAGCTCTGATTCCCCGCCTCTGATTCCCCACGTCTGATTCCCTGCCTCTGATTCCCCGCCTCTGATTCCCCATCTCTGATTCACCACCACTGATTCCCTGCGTCTGATTCCCTGCCTGTGATTCCCAGCCTCAGATTCCCCTATCTGATTCCCTGCCTCTGATGCCCCATATCTGATTCCCAGCCTCTGATTCCCCAACTCTGATTCCCTGCCTCTGATTCCTCAGCTCTGATTCCCCACCTCTGATTCCCCGTGTCTAATTCCCTGCCTCTGATTCCCCGCCTCTGATTCCCCATCTTGGATTCACCACCACTGATTCCCTGCGTCTCATTCCCTGCCTGTGATTCCCCGACTCTGATTCACCATCTCTGATTCACTGCCTCTGATTCCCCTTCTCTGATTCCCCATGTCTGATTCCCCAATTCTGATTCCCGCCTCTGATGCCCAACCTCTGATTCCCCTCCTCTGATTGCCCATATCTGATTCCCTGCCTCTGATTCCCCATGTCTGATTCCCCACATCTGATTCCCTGCCTCTGATATCCCGCCTCTGATTCCCCGCCTCTGATTCCCTGCCACTAATTCCCCGCCTCTGATTCCCCTATCTGATTCCCTGCCTCTGATGCCCCATATCTGATTCCCAGCCTCTGATTCCCCGCCTCTGATTCCTCAGCTCTGATTCCCCACCTCTGATTCCCCGTGTCTAATTCCCTGCCTCTGATTCCCCGCCTCTGATTCCCCATCTTGGATTCACCACCACTGATTCCCTGCGTCTGATTCCCTGCCTGTGATTCCCCGCCTCTGATTCACCATCTCTGATTCACTGCCTCTGATTCCCCTTCTCTGATTCCCCGTGTCTGATTCCCCAATTCTTATTCCCGCCTCTGATGCCCAACCTCTGATTCCCCGCCTCTGATTCCCCATATCTTATTCTCCGCCTCTGATTCCCAAACTCAGATTCCCCGCCTCTGATTCCCCAGCTCTGATTCCCCACATCTGATTCTCTGCCTCTGATTCCCCACCTCTGATTCCCCGCCTCTGTTTCCCCATATCTGATTACCCGCCTCTGATTCCCCAACTCTGATTCCCCGCCTCTGATTCCCCAGCTCTGATTCCCTGCCTCTGATGCCCCATATCTGATTCCCAGCCTCTGATTCCCCGCCTCTGATTCCTCAGCTCTGATTCCCCACCTCTGATTCCCCGTGTCTAATTCCCTGCCTCTGATTCCCCGCCTCTGATTCCCCATCTTGGATTCACCACCATTGATTCCCTGCGTCTGATTCCCTGCCTGTGATTCCCCGCCTCTGATTCACCATCTCTGATTCACTGCCTCTGATTCCCGGACTCAGATTCCCCACCTCTGATTCCCCGCCTCTGATTCCCTGCCTCTGATTCCCAATCTCTGATTCCCCATATATGATTCCCCAGCTCTGATTCCCAACATCTGATTCCCTGCCTCTGATTCCCCACCTCTGATTCCCAATATCTGATTCCCTGCCTCTGTTTCCCCACTTCTGATTCCCCGCCTCTGTTTCCCCATATCTGATTCCCCACCTCCGATTCCCCAACTCTGATTCCCCGCCTCTGATTCCCCAGCTCTGATTCCCCGCCTCTGATTCCCCGTGTCTGATTCCTTGCCTCTGATTCCCCGCCTCTGATTCCCCATCTCTGATTCACCACCACTGATTCCCTGCGTCTGATTCCCTGCCTGTGATTCCCCGCCTCTGATTCACCATCTCTGATTCACTGCCTCTGATTCCCCTTCTCTGATTCTGCATGTCTGATTCCCCAATTCTGATTCCCGCCTCTGATGCCCCACCTCTGATTCCCCTCCTCTGATTCCCCATATCTGATTCCCCGCCTCTGATTCCCCAACTCTGATTCCCCGCCTCTGATTCCTCAGCTCTGATTCCCCGCCTCTGATTCCCCGCGTCTGATTCCCTGCCTCTGATTCCCCGCCTCTGATTCCCCATCTCTGATTCACCACCACTGATTCCCTGCGTCTGATTCCCTGCCTGTGATTCCCCGCCTCTGATTCACCATCTCTGATTCACCAGCTCTGATTCCCCACCTCCGATTACCCGCGTCTGATTCCCTGATTCTAATTCCCCGCCGTTGATTCCCCATCTCTGATTCACCACCTCTGATTCCCCACCTCTGATTCCCCATATCTGATACCCCGCCTCGGATTCCCCAACTCTGATTCCCCAACTCTGATTCCCCGCCTCTGATTCCCCAGCTATGATTCCCCACCTCTGATTCCCCGCGTCTGATTCCCTGCTTCTGATTCCCTGCCTCTGATTCCCCATCTGTGATTAACCACCTCTGATTCTCCACGTCTGATTCCGCACCTCTGATTCCCCATCTCTGATTCCCATCTCTTATTCCCAAATTCTGATTCCCCGCCTCTGATTCCCCAGCTCTGATTCCCCATCTCTGATTCCCAAATTCTGATTCCCTGCCTCTGATTCCCCACCTCTGATTCCCAATATCTGATTCCCCTCCTCTGTTTCCCCGCCTCTGATTCCCCGCCTCTGTTTCCCCATATCTGATTCCCCACCTCTGATTCCCCAACTCTGATTCCCCGCCTCTGATACCCCAGCTCTGATTCCCCGCCTCTGATTCCACGTGTCTGATGCCCTGCCTCTGATTCCCCGCCTCTGATTTCCCATCTCTGATTCCCTGCCACTAATTCCCCGCCTCTGATTCCCCTATCTGATTCCCTGCCTCTGATGCCCCATATCTGATTCCCAGCCTCTGATTCCCCAACTCTGATTCCCCGCCTCTGATTCCTCAGCTCTGATTCCCCACCTCTGATTCCCCGTGTCTAATTCCCTGCCTCTGATTCCCCGCCTCTGATTCCCCATCTTGGATTCACCACCACTGATTCCCTGCGTCTGATTCCCTGCCACTAATTCCCCGCCTCTGATTCCCCAGCTCTGATTCCCTGCCTCTGATGCCCCATATCTGATTCCCAGCCTCTGATTCCCCGCCTCTGATTCCTCAGCTCTGATTCCCCACCTCTGATTCCCCGTGTCTAATTCCCTGCCTCTGATTACCCGCCTCTGATTCCCCATCTTGGATTCACCACCACTGATTCCCTGCGTCTGATTCCCTGCCTGTGATTCCCAGCCTCAGATTCCCCTATCTGATTCCCTGCCTCTGATGCCCCATATCTGATTCCCAGCCTCTGATTCCCCAACTCTGATTCCCTGCCTCTGATTCCTCAGCTCTGATTCCCCACCTCTGATTCCCCGTGTCTAATTCCCTGCCTCTGATTCCCCGCCTCTGATTCCCCATCTTGGATTCACCACCACTGATTCCCTGCGTCTCATTCCCTGCCTGTGATTCCCCGCCTCTGATTCACCATCTCTGATTCACTGCCTCTGATTCCCCTTCTCTGATTCCCCATGTCTGATTCCCCAATTCTGATTCCCGCCTCTGATGCCCAACCTCTGATTCCCCTCCTCTGATTGCCCATATCTGATTCCCTGCCTCTGATTCCCCATGTCTGATTCCCCACATCTGATTCCCTGCCTCTGATATCCCGCCTCTGATTCCCCGCCTCTGATTCCCTGCCACTAATTCCCCGCCTCTGATTCCCCTATCTGATTCCCTGCCTCTGATGCCCCATATCTGATTCCCAGCCTCTGATTCCCCGCCTCTGATTCCTCAGCTCTGATTCCCCACCTCTGATTCCCCGTGTCTAATTCCCTGCCTCTGATTCCCCGCCTCTGATTCCCCATCTTGGATTCACCACCACTGATTCCCTGCGTCTGATTCCCTGCCTGTGATTCCCCGCCTCTGATTCACCATCTCTGATTCACTGCCTCTGATTCCCCTTCTCTGATTCCCCGTGTCTGATTCCCCAATTCTTATTCCCGCCTCTGATGCCCAACCTCTGATTCCCCGCCTCTGATTCCCCATATCTTATTCTCCGCCTCTGATTCCCAAACTCAGATTCCCCGCCTCTGATTCCCCAGCTCTGATTCCCCACATCTGATTCTCTGCCTCTGATTCCCCACCTCTGATTCCCCGCCTCTGTTTCCCCATATCTGATTACCCGCCTCTGATTCCCCAACTCTGATTCCCCGCCTCTGATTCCCCAGCTCTGATTCCCTGCCTCTGATGCCCCATATCTGATTCCCAGCCTCTGATTCCCCGCCTCTGATTCCTCAGCTCTGATTCCCCACCTCTGATTCCCCGTGTCTAATTCCCTGCCTCTGATTCCCCGCCTCTGATTCCCCATCTTGGATTCACCACCATTGATTCCCTGCGTCTGATTCCCTGCCTGTGATTCCCCGCCTCTGATTCACCATCTCTGATTCACTGCCTCTGATTCCCGGACTCAGATTCCCCACCTCTGATTCCCCGCCTCTGATTCCCTGCCTCTGATTCCCAATCTCTGATTCCCCATATATGATTCCCCAGCTCTGATTCCCAACATCTGATTCCCTGCCTCTGATTCCCCACCTCTGATTCCCAATATCTGATTCCCTGCCTCTGTTTCCCCACTTCTGATTCCCCGCCTCTGTTTCCCCATATCTGATTCCCCACCTCCGATTCCCCAACTCTGATTCCCCGCCTCTGATTCCCCAGCTCTGATTCCCCGCCTCTGATTCCCCGTGTCTGATTCCTTGCCTCTGATTCCCCGCCTCTGATTCCCCATCTCTGATTCACCACCACTGATTCCCTGCGTCTGATTCCCTGCCTGTGATTCCCCGCCTCTGATTCACCATCTCTGATTCACTGCCTCTGATTCCCCTTCTCTGATTCTGCATGTCTGATTCCCCAATTCTGATTCCCGCCTCTGATGCCCCACCTCTGATTCCCCTCCTCTGATTCCCCATATCTGATTCCCCGCCTCTGATTCCCCAACTCTGATTCCCCGCCTCTGATTCCTCAGCTCTGATTCCCCGCCTCTGATTCCCCGCGTCTGATTCCCTGCCTCTGATTCCCCGCCTCTGATTCCCCATCTCTGATTCACCACCACTGATTCCCTGCGTCTGATTCCCTGCCTGTGATTCCCCGCCTCTGATTCACCATCTCTGATTCACCAGCTCTGATTCCCCACCTCCGATTACCCGCGTCTGATTCCCTGATTCTAATTCCCCGCCGTTGATTCCCCATCTCTGATTCACCACCTCTGATTCCCCACCTCTGATTCCCCATATCTGATACCCCGCCTCGGATTCCCCAACTCTGATTCCCCAACTCTGATTCCCCGCCTCTGATTCCCCAGCTATGATTCCCCACCTCTGATTCCCCGCGTCTGATTCCCTGCTTCTGATTCCCTGCCTCTGATTCCCCATCTGTGATTAACCACCTCTGATTCTCCACGTCTGATTCCGCACCTCTGATTCCCCATCTCTGATTCCCATCTCTTATTCCCAAATTCTGATTCCCCGCCTCTGATTCCCCAGCTCTGATTCCCCATCTCTGATTCCCAAATTCTGATTCCCTGCCTCTGATTCCCCACCTCTGATTCCCAATATCTGATTCCCCTCCTCTGTTTCCCCGCCTCTGATTCCCCGCCTCTGTTTCCCCATATCTGATTCCCCACCTCTGATTCCCCAACTCTGATTCCCCGCCTCTGATACCCCAGCTCTGATTCCCCGCCTCTGATTCCACGTGTCTGATGCCCTGCCTCTGATTCCCCGCCTCTGATTTCCCATCTCTGATTCCCTGCCACTAATTCCCCGCCTCTGATTCCCCTATCTGATTCCCTGCCTCTGATGCCCCATATCTGATTCCCAGCCTCTGATTCCCCAACTCTGATTCCCCGCCTCTGATTCCTCAGCTCTGATTCCCCACCTCTGATTCCCCGTGTCTAATTCCCTGCCTCTGATTCCCCGCCTCTGATTCCCCATCTTGGATTCACCACCACTGATTCCCTGCGTCTGATTCCCTGCCACTAATTCCCCGCCTCTGATTCCCCAGCTCTGATTCCCTGCCTCTGATGCCCCATATCTGATTCCCAGCCTCTGATTCCCCGCCTCTGATTCCTCAGCTCTGATTCCCCACCTCTGATTCCCCGTGTCTAATTCCCTGCCTCTGATTACCCGCCTCTGATTCCCCATCTTGGATTCACCACCACTGATTCCCTGCGTCTGATTCCCTGCCTGTGATTCCCCGCCTCAGATTCACCATCTCTGATTCACTGCCTCTGATTCCCCTTCTCTGATTCCCCGTGTCTGATTCCCCAAATCTTATTCCCGCCTCTGATGCCCAACCTCTGATTCCCCTCCTCTGATTGCCCATATCTGATTCCCCGCCACTGATTCCCCATATCTTATTCTCCTCCTCTGATTCCCAAACTCAGATTCCCCGCCTCTGATTCCCCAGCTCTGATTCCCCACATCTGATTCTCTGCCTCTGATTCCCCACCTCTGATTCCCCGCCTCTGTTTCCCCATATCTGATTACCCGCCTCTGATTCCCCAACTCTGATTCCCCGCCTCTGATTCCCCAGCTCTGATTCCCCGCCTCTGATTCCCCGTGTCTGATTCCCTGCCTCTGATTCCCCGCCTCTGATTCCACATCTCTGATTCACCACCTCTGATTCCCCACCTCTGATTCCCCATATCTGATAAGCCATCTCTGTTTCCCCGCCTCTGATTCCCCACCTCTTATTCCCCATATCTGATTCCCCGCCTCTGATTCCCCATCTCTGATTCCCGGACTCAGATTCCCCACCTCTGATTCCCCGCCTCTGATTCCCTGCCTCTGATTCCCAATCTCTGATTCCCCATATATGATTCCCCAGCTCTGATTCCCAACATCTGATTCCCTGCCTCTGATTCCCCACCTCTGATTCCCAATATCTGATTCCCTGCCTCTGTTTCCCCACTTCTGATTCCCCGCCTCTGTTTCCCCATATCTGATTCCCCACCTCCGATTCCCCAACTCTGATTCCCCGCCTCTGATTCCCCATCTCTGATTCCCCGCCTCTGATTCCCCGTGTCTGATTCCTTGCCTCTGATTCCCCGCCTCTGATTCCCCATCTCTGATTCACCACCACTGATTCCCTGCGTCTGATTCCCTGCCTGTGATTCCCCGCCTCTGATTCACCATCTCTGATTCACTGCCTCTGATTCCCCTTCCCTGATTCCCCGTGTCTGATTCCCCAATTCTTATTCCCGCCTCTGATGCCCAACCTCTGATTCCCCTCCTCTGATTGCCCATATCTGATTCCCCGCCTCTGATTCCCCATATCTTATTCTCCGCCTCTGATTCCCAAACTCAGATTCCCCGCCTCTGATTCCCCAGCTCTGATTCCCCACATCTGATTCTCTGCCTCTGATTCCCCACCTCTGATTCCCCGCCTCTGTTTCCCCATATCTGATTACCCGCCTCTGATTCCCCAACTCTGATTCCCCGCCTCTGATTCCCCAGCTCTGATTCCCCGCCTCTGATTCCCCGTGTCTGATTCCCTGCCTCTGATTCCCCGCCTCTGATTCCACATCTCTGATTCACCACCTCTGATTCCCCACCTCTGATTCCCCATATCTGATAAGCCATCTCTGTTTCCCAGCCTCTGATTCCCCACCTCTTATTCCCCATATCTGATTCCCCGCCTCTGATTCCCCATCTCTGATTCCCGGACTCAGATTCCCCACCTCTGATTCCCCGCCTCTGATTCCCTGCCTCTGATTCCCAATATCTGATTCCCCATATATGATTCCCCAGCTCTGATTCCCAACATCTGATTCCCTGCCTCTGATTCCCCACCTCTGATTCCCAATATCTGATTCCCTGCCTCTGTTTCCCCACTTCTGATTCTCCGCCTCTGTTTCCCCATATCTGATTCCCCACCTCCGATTCCCCAACTCTGATTCCCCGCCTCTGATTCCCCAGCTCTGATTCCCCGCCTCTGATTCCCCGCCTCTGTTTCCCCATATCTGATTACCCGCCTCTGATTCCCCAACTCTGATTCCCCGCCTCTGTTTCCCCATATCTGATTCCCCAGCTCTGATTCCCCACATCTGATTCTCTGCCTCTGATTCCCCACCTCTGATTCCCCGCCTCTGTTTCCCCATATCTGATTACCCGCCTCTGATTCCCCGCCTCTGATTCCCCAACTCTGATTCCCCGCCTCTGATTCCCCAGCTCTGATTCCCCGCCTCTGATTCCCCGTGTCTGATTCCTTGCCTCTGATTCCCCGCCTCTGATTCACCATCTCTGATTCACCACCACTGATTCCCTGCGTCTGATTCCCTGCCTGTGATTCCCCGCCTCTGATTCACCATCTCTGATTCACTGCCTCTGATTCCCCTTCTCTGATTCTGCATGTCTGATTCCCCAATTCTGATTCCCGCCTCTGATGCCCCACCTCTGATTCCCCTCCTCTGATTCCCCATATCTGATTCCCCGCCTCTGATTCCCCAACTCTGATTCCCCGCCTCTGATTCCTCAGCTCTGATTCCCCGCCTCTGATTCCCCGCGTCTGATTCCCTGCCTCTGATTCCCCGCCTCTGATTCCCCATCTCTGATTCACCACCACTGATTCCCTGCGTCTGATTCCCTGCCTGTGATTCCCCGCCTCTGATTCACCATCTCTGATTCACCAGCTCTGATTCCCCACCTCCGATTACCCGCGTCTGATTCCCTGATTCTAATTCCCCGCCTCTGATTCCCCATCTCTGATTCACCACCTCTGATTCCCCACCTCTGATTCCCCATATCTGATACCCCGCCTCGGATTCCCCAACTCTGATTCCCCAACTCTGATTCCCCACCTCTGATTCCCCAGCTATGATACCCACCTCTGATTCCCCGCGTCTGATTCCCTGCTTCTGATTCCCTGCCTCTGATTCCCCATCTGTGATTAACCACCTCTGATTCTCCACGTCTGATTCCGCACCTCTGATTCCCCATCTCTGATTCCCATCTCTGATTCCCAAATTCTGATTCCCCGCCTCTGATTCCCCAGCTCTGATTCCCCATCTCTGATTCCCAAATTCTGATTCCCTGCCTCTGATTCCCCACCTCTGATTCCCAATATCTGATTCCCCTCCTCTGTTTCCCCGCCTCTGATTCCCCGCCTCTGTTTCCCCATATCTGATTCCCCACCTCTGATTCCCCAACTCTGATTCCCCGCCTCTGATACCCCAGCTCTGATTCCCCGCCTCTGATTCCACGTGTCTGATGCCCTGCCTCTGATTCCCCGCCTCTGATTTCCCATCTCTGATTCCCTGCCACTAATTCCCCGCCTCTGATTCCCCTATCTGATTCCCTGCCTCTGATGCCCCATATCTGATTCCCAGCCTCTGATTCCCCAACTCTGATTCCCCGCCTCTGATTCCTCAGCTCTGATTCCCCACCTCTGATTCCCCGTGTCTAATTCCCTGCCTCTGATTCCCCGCCTCTGATTCCCCATCTTGGATTCACCACCACTGATTCCCTGCGTCTGATTCCCTGCCACTAATTCCCCGCCTCTGATTCCCCAGCTCTGATTCCCTGCCTCTGATGCCCCATATCTGATTCCCAGCCTCTGATTCCCCGCCTCTGATTCCTCAGCTCTGATTCCCCACCTCTGATTCCCCGTGTCTAATTCCCTGCCTGTGATTCCCCGCCTCAGATTCACCATCTCTGATTCACTGCCTCTGATTCCCCTTCTCTGATTCCCCGCGTCTGATTCCCCAAATCTTATTCCCGCCTCTGATGCCCAACCTCTGATTCCCCTCCTCTGATTGCCCATATCTGATTCCCCGCCTCTGATTCCCCATATCTTATTCTCCGCCTCTGATTCCCAAACTCAGATTCCCCGCCTCTGATTCCCCAGCTCTGATTCCCCACATCTGATTCTCTGCCTCTGATTCCCCACCTCTGATTCCCCGCCTCTGTTTCCCCATATCTGATTACCCGCCTCTGATTCCCCAACTCTGATTCCCCGCCTCTGATTCCCCAGCTCTGATTCCCCGCCTCTGATTCCCCGTGTCTGATTCCCTGCCTCTGATTCCCCGCCTCTGATTCCACATCTCTGATTCACCACCTCTGATTCCCCACCTCTGATTCCCCATATCTGATAAGCCATCTCTGTTTCCCAGCCTCTGATTCCCCACCTCTTATTCCCCATATCTGATTCCCCGCCTCTGATTCCCCATCTCTGATTCCCGGACTCAGATTCCCCACCTCTGATTCCCCGCCTCTGATTCCCTGCCTCTGATTCCCAATCTCTGATTCCCCATATATGATTCCCCAGCTCTGATTCCCAACATCTGATTCCCTGCCTCTGATTCCCCACCTCTGATTCCCAATATCTGATTCCCTGCCTCTGTTTCCCCACTTCTGATTCCCCGCCTCTGTTTCCCCATATCTGATTCCCCACCTCCGATTCCCCAACTCTGATTCCCCGCCTCTGATTCCCCAGCTCTGATTCCCCGCCTCTGATTCCCCGTGTCTGATTCCTTGCCTCTGATTCCCCGCCTCTGATTCACCATCTCTGATTCACCACCACTGATTCCCTGCGTCTGATTCCCTGCCTGTGATTCCCCGCCTCTGATTCACCATCTCTGATTCACTGCCTCTGATTCCCCTTCTCTGATTCTGCATGTCTGATTCCCCAATTCTGATTCCCGCCTCTGATGCCCCACCTCTGATTCCCCTCCTCTGATTCCCCATATCTGATTCCCCGCCTCTGATTCCCCATATCTTATTCCCCGCCTCTGAGTCCCAAACTCAGATTCCCCGCCTCTGATTCCCCAGCTCTGATTCCCCGCCTCTGATTCCCCGCGTCTGATTCCCCGCCTCTGAATCCCCGCCTCTGATTCCCCATCTCTGATCCACCACCGCTAATTCCCGGCCTCTGATTCCCCACAACTGATTCCCGGCCTCTGATTCCCGGCCACTGATACCCCGCCTCTGATTCCCCATCTCTGATTCCCCTCCTCTGATTCCCCGACTCTGATTCCCCGCTTCTGATTCCCCAGCTCTGATTCCCCACCTCTGATTACCCGCGTCTGATTCCCTGACTCTAATTCCCGGCCTCTGATTCCCCATCTCTGATTCACAGCCTCTGATTCCCCACCTCTGATTCCCCATATCTGATTCCCCGCCTCAGTTTCCCCGCCTCTGATTCCCCGCCTCTGATTCCCCATATCTGATACCCGCCTCTGATTCCCCAACTCTGATTCCCCGCCTCTGATTCCCCAGTTTTGATTCCCCACCTCTGATTCCCCGCGTCTGATTCCCCGCCTCAGTTTCCCCGCCTCTGATTCCCCATATCTGATTCCCGGCCTCTGATTCCCTGCCTATGATTCCCCGCTTGTAATTCCCCGCCTCTGATTCCCTGCCTCTGATTCCCCATGTCTGATTCCCAACATCTGATTCCCTGCCTCTGATAACCCGCCTCTGATTCCCCGCCTCTGATTCCATGCCACTAATTCCCCGCCTCTGATTCCCCATATCTGATTCCCTGCCTCTGATGCACCATATCTGATTCCCTGCCTCTGATTCCCCAACTCTGATTCCCCGCCTCTGATTCCTCAGCTCTGATTCCCCACCTCTGATTCCCCGTGTCTAATTCCCTGCCTCTGATTCCCCGCCTCTGATTCCCCATCTTGGATTCACCACCACTGATTCCCTGCGTCTGATTCCCTGCCTGTGATTCCCCGCCTCTGATTCACCATCTCTGATTCACTGCCTCTGATTCCCCTTCTCTGATTCCCCATGTCTGATTCCCCAATTCTGATTCCCGCCTCTGATGCCCCACCTCTGATTCCCCTCCTCTGATTGCCCATATCTGATTCCCCGCCTCTGATTCCCCATATCTTATTCCCCGACTCTGATTCCCAAACTCAGATTCCCCGCCTCTGATTCCCCAGCTCTGATTCCCCACATCTGATTCCCTGCCTCTGATTCCCCACCTCTGATTCCCAATATCTGATTCCCTGCCTCTGTTTCCCCACCTCTGATTCCCCGCCTCTGTTTCCCCATATCTGATTCCCCACCTCTGATTCCCCAACTCTGATTCCCCGCCTCTGATTCCCCAGCTCTGATTCCCCGCCTCTGATTCCCCGTGTCTGATTCCCTGCCTCTGATTCCCCGCCTCTGATTCCCCATCTCTGATTCACCGCCTCTGATTCACCACCTCAGATTCCCCATATCTGATAAGCCATCTCTGTTACCCCACCTCTGATTCCCCGCCTCTGATTCCCCATATCTGATTCACCGCCTCTGATTCCCCATCTCTGATTCCCGGACTCAGATTCCCCACCTCTGATTCCCAGCCTCTGATTCCCGGAATATGATTCCCCGCTTCTGATTCCCCGCCTCTGATTCCCTGCCTCTGATTCCCCATCTCTGATTCCCCACATCTGATTCCCTGCCTCTGATTCCCCGCCTCTGATTCCCCATATCTGATTCCCTGCCTCTGATTCCCGATCTCTGATACCCGCCCTCCGATTCCCCACCTCTGGTTCCCCATATTTGATACCCCTCCTCTCTTACCCCGCCTCTGATACCCCGCCTCTGATTCTCCATATCTGATACCCCGCCTCTGATTCCCCAACTCTGATTCCCCGCCTCTGATTCCTCAGCTCTGATTCCCCGCCTCTGATTCCCCTCGTCTGATTCCCTGCTTCTGATTCCCTGCCTCTGATTCCCCATCTGTGATTAACCACCTCTGATTCTCCACGTCTGATTCCACGCCTCTGATTCCCCATCTCTGATTCCCCATCTCTGATTCCCAAATTCTGATTCCCCGCCTCTGATTCCCCAGTTCTGATTCCCCATCTCTGATTCCCAAATTCTGATTCCCTGCCTCTGATTCCCCACCTCTGATTCCCAATATCTGATTCCCCGCCTCGGTTTCCCCGCCTCTGATTCCCCGCCTCTGTTTCCCCATATCTGATTCCCCACCTCTGATTCCCCAACTCTGATTCCCCGCCTCTGATTCCCCAGCTCTGATTCCCCGCCTCTAATTCCACGTGTCTGATGCCCTGCCTCTGATTCCCCGCCTCTGATTTCCCATCTCTGATTCACTGCCTCTGATTCCCCACCTCTGATTCCCCATATCTGATTAGCCACCTCTGTTTCCCCGCCTCTGATTCCCAGCCTCTGATTCCCCATATCTGATTCCCAGCCTCTGATTCCCCATCTCTGATTCCCGGACTCTGAATCCCCACCTCTGATTCCCGGCCTCTCATTCCCGGCCTTTGATTCCCGCTTCTGATTCCCCGCCTCTGATTCCCTGCCTCTGATTCCCCATGTCTGATTCCCCACATCTGATTCCCTGCCTCTGATATCCCGCCTATGATTCCCCGCCTCTGATTCCCTGCCACTAATTCCACGCCTCTGATTACCCTATCTGATTCCCTGCCTCTGATGCCCCATATCTGATTCCCTGCTTCTGATTCCCCAACTCTGATTCCCCGCCTCTGATTCCTCAGCTCTGATTCCCCACCTCTGATTCCCCGTGTCTAATTCCCTGCCTCTGATTCCCCGCCTCTGATTCCCCATCTTGGATTCACCACCACTGGTTCCCTGCGTCTGATTCCCTGCCTGTGATTCCCCGCCTCTGATTCCCCATCTCTGATTCACTGCCGTTGATTCCCTTCTCTGATTCCCCATGTCTGATTCCCCAATTCTGATTCCCGCCTCTGATGCCCAACCTCTGATTCCCCTCCTCTGATTGCCCATATCTGATTCCCCGCATCTGATTCCCCATATCTTATTCTCCGCCTCTGATTCCCAAACTCAGATTCCCCGCCTCTGATTCCCCAGCTCTGATTCCCCACATCTGATTCTCTGCCTCTGATTCCCCACCTCTGATTCCCCGCCTCTGTTTCCCCATATCTGATTACCCACCTCTTATTCCCCAACTCTGATTCCCCGCCTCTGATTCCCCAGCTCTGATTCCCGGCCTCTGATTCCCCATGTCTGATTCCCTGCCTCTGATTCCCCGCCTCTGTTTCCACATCTCTGATTCACCGCCTCTGATTCCCCACCTCTGATTCCCCATATCTGATAAGCCATCTCTGTTTCCCCGCCTCTGATTCCCCACCTCTGATTCCACATATCTGATTCCCCGCCTCTGATTCCCCATCTCTGATTCCCGGACTCAGATTCCCCACCTCTGATTCCCCGCCTCTGATTCCCTGCCTCTGATTCCCCATCTCCGATTTCCCATATCTGATTCCCCAGCTCTGATTCCCAATATCTGATTCCCTGCCTCTGATTCCCCACCTCTGATTCCCAATATCTGATTCCCTGCCTCTGTTTCCCCACTTCTGATTCCCCGCCTCTGTTTCCCCATATCTGATTCCCCACCTCTGATTCCCCAACTCTGATACCCGCCTCTGATTCCCCAGCTCTGATTCCCCGCCTCTGATTCCCCGTGTCTGTTTCCTTGCCTCTGATTCCCCGCCTCTGATTCCCCATCTCTGATTCCCGGCCTCTGATTCCCCGACTCTGATTCCCTGCCTCTGATTCCCCAGCTCTGATTCCCCACCTCATATTACCCGCGTCTGATTCCCTGACTCTAATTCCCGGCCTCTGATTCCCCATCTCTGATACACCGCCTCTGATTCCCCACCTCTGATTCCCCATATCTGATTCCCCGCCTCAGTTTCCCCGCCTCTGATTCCCCGCCTCTGATTCCCCATATCTGATACCCCGCCTCTGATTCCCCAACTCTGATTCCCCGCCTCTGATTCCCCAGTTATGATTCCCCACTTCTGATTCCCCGCGTCTGATTCCCTGCTTCTGATTCGCTGCCTCTGATTCCCCATCTGTGATTAACCACCTCTGATTCTCCGCATCTGATTCCCCGCCTCAGTTTCCCCGCCTCTGATTCCCCACCTCTGATTCCCCATATCTGATTCCCCGCCTCTGATTCCCCATCTCTGATTCTCGGACTCAGATTCCCCACCTCTGATTCCCCGCCTCTGATTCCCTGCCTCTGATTCCCCATCTCTGATTTCCCATATCTGATTCCCCAGCTCTGATTCCCAACATCTGATTCCCTGCCTCTGATTCCCCACCTCTGATTCCCCGCCTCTGATTCCCTGCCTCTGTTTCCCCACTTCTGATTCCCCGCCTCTGTTTCCCCATATCTGATTCCCCACCTCTGATTCTCCAACTCTGATTCCCCGCCTCTGATTCCCCAGCTCTGATTCCCCGCCTCTGATTCCCCGTGCCTGATTCCTTGCCTCTGATTCCCCGCCTCTGATTCCCCATCTCTGATTCACCACCACTGATTCCCTGCGTCTGATTCCCTGCCTGTGATTCCCCGCCTCTGATTCACCATCTCTGATTCACTGCCTCTGATTCCCCTTCATGATTCCCCATGTCTGATTCCCCAATTCTGATTCCCGCCTCTGATGCCCCACCTCTGATTCCCCATCTCTGATTCACCACCACTGATTCCCCGCCTCTGATTCCCCAGCTCTGATTCCCCACCTCTGATTACCCGCGTCTGATTCCATGACTCTAATTCCCGGCCTCTGATTCCCCATCTCTGATTCACCGCCTCTGATTCCCCACCTCTGATTCCCCATATCTGATTCCCCGCCTCAGTTTCCCCGCCTCTGATTCCCCACCTCTGATTCCCCATCTCTGATTCACCACCACTGATTCCCCGCCTCTGATTCCCCAGCTCTGATTCCCCACCTCTGATTACCCGCGCCTGATTCCTTGCCTCTGATTCCCCGCCTCTGATTCCCCATCTCTGATTCACCACCACTGATTCCCTGCGTCTGATTCCCTGCCTGTGATTCCCCGCCTCTGATTCACCATCTCTGATTCACTGCCTCTGATTCCCCTTCATGATTCCCCATGTCTGATTCCCCAATTCTGATTCCCGCCTCTGATGCCCCACCTCTGATTCCCCATCTCTGATTCACCACCACTGATTCCCCGCCTCTGATTCCCCAGCTCTGATTCCCCACCTCTGATTACCCGCGTCTGATTCCATGACTCTAATTCCCGGCCTCTGATTCCCCATATCTGATACCCCGCCTCTGATTCCCCAACTCTGATTCCCCGCCTCTGATTCCCCAGTTATGATTCCCCGCCTCTGATTCCCCATATCTGATTCCCTGCCTCTGATGCCCCATATCTGATTCCCTGCCTCTGATTCCCCAACTCTGATTCCCCGCCTCTGATTCCTCAGCTCTGATTCCCCACCTCTGATTCCCCGTGTCTAATTCCCTGCCTCTGATTCCCCGCCTCTGATTCCCCATCTTGGATCCACCACCACTGATTCCCTGCGTCTGATTCCCTGCCTGTGATTCCCCGCCTCTGATTCACCATCTCTGATTCACTGCCTCTGATTCCCCTTCTCTGATTCCCCATGTCTGATTCCCCAATTCTGATTCCCGCCTCTGATGCCCCACCTCTGATTCCCCTCCTCTGATTGCCCATATCTGAATCCCCGCCTCTGATTCCCCATATCTTATTCCCCGACTCTGATTCCCAAACTCAGATTCCCCGCCTCTGATTCCCCAATTCTGATTCCCCGCCTCTGATTCCCCAGTTATGATTCCCCACCTCTGATTCCCCGCATCTGATTCCCTGCTTCTGATTCCCTGCCTCTGATTCCCCATCTGTGATTAACCACCTCTGATTCTCCGCGTCTGATTCCCCGCCTCAGTTTCCCCGCCGCTGATTCCCCATATCTGATTCCCGGCCTCTGATTCCCGGCCTATGATTCCCCGCTTGTAATTCCCCGCCTCTGATTCCCTGCCTCTGATTCCCCATGTCTGATTCCCCACATCTGATTCCCTGCCTCTGATACCCCGCCTCTGATTCCCCGCCTCTGATTCCATGCCACTAATTCCCCGCCTCTGATTCCCCATATCTAATTCCCTGCCTCTGATGCCCCATATCTGATTCCCTGCCTCTGATTCCCCAACTCTGATTCCCCGCCTCTGATTCCTCAGCTCTGATTCCCCACCTCTGATTCCCCGTGTCTAATTCCCTGCCTCTGATTCCCCGCCTCTGATTCCCCATCTTGGATTCACCACCACTGATTCCCTGCGTCTGATTCCCTGCCTGTGATTCCCCGCCTCTGATTCACCATCTCTGATTCACTGCCTCTGATTCCCCTTCTCTGATTCCCCATGTCTGATTCCCCAATTCTTATTCCCGCCTCTGATGCCCCACCTCTGATTCCCCTCCTCTGATTGCCCATATCTGATTCCCCGCCTCTGATTCCCCATATCTTATTCCCCGACTCTGATTCCCAAACTCAGATTCCCCGCCTCTGATTCCCCAGCTCTGATTCCCCACATCTGATTCCCTGCCTCTGATTCCCCACCTCTGATTCCCAATATCTGATTCCCTGCCACTGTTTCTCCACCTCTGATTCCCCGCCTCTGTTTCCCCATATCTGATTCTCCACGTCTGATTCCGCGCCTCTGATTCCCCATCTCTGATTCCCCATCTCTGATTCCCAAATTCTGATTCCCCGCCTCTGATTCCCCAGCTCTGATTCCCCATCTCTGATTCCCAAATTCTGATTCCCTGCCTCTGATTCCCCACCTATGATTCCCAATATCTGATTCCCCGCCTCTGTTTCCCCACCCCTGATTCCCCGCCTCTGTTTCCCCATATCTGATTCCCCACCTCTGATTCCCCAACTCTGATTCCCCGCCTCTGATTCCCCAGCTCTGATTCAACGCATCTGATTCCACGTGTCTGATGCCCTGCCTCTGATTCCCCGCCTCTGATTTCCCATCTCTGATTCACTGCCTCTGATTCCCCACCTCTGATTCCCCATATCTGATTAGCCACCTCTGTTTCCCCGCCTCTGATTCCCAGCCTCTGATTCCCCATATCTGATTCCCAGCCTCTGATTCCCCATCTCTGATTCCCGGACTCTGAATCCCCACCTCTGATTCCCGGCCTCTCATTCCCGGCCTTTGATTCCCGCTTCTTATTCCCCGCCTCTGATTCACTGCCTCTGATTCCCCATGTCTGATTCCCCACATCTGATTCCCTGCCTCTGATATCCCGCCTCTGATTCCCCGCCTCTGATTCCCTGCCACTAATTCCCCGCCTCTGATTCCCCTATCTGATTCCCAGCCTCTGATTCCCCAACTCTGATTCCCCGCCTCTGCTTCCTCAGCTCTGATTCCCACCTCTGATTCCCCGTGTCTAATTCACTGCCTCTGATACCCCGCCTCTGATTCCCCATCTTGGATTCACCACCACTGATTCCCTGCGTCTGATTCCCTGCCTGTGATTCCCCGCCTCTGATTCACCATCTCTGATTCACTGCCTCTGATTCCCCTTCTCTGATTCCCCATGTCTGATTCCCAAATTCTGATTCCCGCCTCTGATGCCCAACCTCTGATTCCCCTCCTCTGATTGCCCATATCTGATTCCCCGCATCTGATTCCCCATATCTTATTCTCCGCCTCTGATTCCCAAACTCAGATTCCCCGCCTCTGATTCCCCAGCTCTGATTCCCCACATCTGATTCTCTGCCTCTGATTCCCCACCTCTGATTCCCTGCCTCTGTTTCCCCATATCTGATTACCCACCTCTGATTCCCCAACTCCGATTCCCCGCCTCTGATTCCCCAGCTCTGATTCCCCGCCTCTGATTCCCCGTGTCTGATTCCCTGCCTCCGATTCCCCGCCTCTGATTCCACATCTCTGATTCACCGCCTCTGATTCCCCACCTCTGATTCCCCATATCTGATAAGCCATCTCTGTTTCCCCGCCTCTGATTCCCCACCTCTGATTCCCCATATCTGATTCCCCACCTCTGATTCCCCATCTCTGGTTCGCGGACTCAGATTCCCCACCTCTGATTCCCCGCCTCTGATTCCCTGCCTCTGATTCCCCATCTCTGATTCCCCATATCTGATTCCCCAGCTCTGATTCCCAACATCTGATTCCCTGCCTCTGATTCCCCACCTCTGATTCCCAATATCTGATTCCCTGCCTCTGTTTCCCCACTTCTGATTCCCCGCCTCTGTTTCCCCATATCTGATTCCCCACCTCTGATTCCCCAACTCTGATACCCCGCCTCTCATTCCCCAGCTCTGATTCCCCGCCTCTGATTCCCCGTGTCTGATTCCTTGCCTCTGATTCCCCGCCTCTGATTCCCCATCTCTGATTCACCACCACTGATTCCCTGCGTCTGATTCCCTGCCTGTGATTCCCCGCCTCTGATTCACCATCTCTGATTCACTGCCTCTGATTCCCCTTCTCTGATTCCCCATGTCTGATTCCCCAATTCTGATTCCCGCCTCTGATGCCCCACCTCTGATTCCCCATATCTGATTCCCCGCCTCTGATTCCCCATATCTTATTCCCCGCCTCTGATTCCCAAACTCACATTCCCCGCCTCTGATTCCCCAGCTCTGATTCCCCGCCTCTGATTCCCCGCGTCTGATTCCCCCCCTCTGAATCCCCGCCTCTGATTCCCCATCTCTGATTCACCACCGCTAATTCCCGGCCTCTGATTCCCCACAAATGATTCCCGGCCTCTGATTCCCGGCTTCTGATTCCCCGCCTCTGATTCCCCATCTCTGATTCCCCGTCTCTGATTCCCCGACTCTGATTCCCCGCCTCTGATTCCCCGCCTCTGATTCCCCACCTCTGATTACCCGCATCTGATTCCCTGACTCTAATTCCCGGCCTCCGATTCCCCATCTCTGATTCACCGCCTCTGATTCCCCACCTCTGATTCCCCATATCTGATTCCCCGCCTCAGTTTCCCCGCCTCTGATTCCCCGCCTCTGATTCCCCATATCTGATACCCTGCCTCTGATTCCCCAACTCTGATTCCCCGCCTCTGATTCCCCAGTTATGATTCCCCACATCTGATTCCGCGCGTCTGATTCCCTGCTTCTGATTCCCTGCCTCTGATTCCCCATCTGTGATTAACCACCTCTGATTCTCCGCGTCTGATTCCCCGCCTCAGTTTCCCCGCCTCTGATTCCCCATATCTGATTCCCCGCCTCTGATTCCCCATCTCTGATTCCCGGACTCAGATTCCCCACCTCTGATTCCCAGCCTCTGATTCCCGGAATATGATTCCCCGCTTCTGATTCCCCGCCTCTGATTCCCTGCCTCTGATTCCCCATCTCTGATTCCCCACATCTGATTCCCTGCTTCTGATTCCCCGCCTCTGATTCCCCATATCTGATTCCCTGCCTCTGATTCCCCAAATCTGATTCCCCGCCTCTGATTCCTCAGCTCTGATTCCCCGCCTCTGATTCCCCGCGTCTGATTCCCTGCTTCTGATTCCCTGCCTCTGATTCCCCATCTGTGATTAACCACCTCTGATTCTCCACGTCTGATTCCGCGCCTCTGATTCCCCATCTCTGATTCCCCATCTCTGATTCCCAAATTCTGATTCCCTGCCTCTTATTCCCCACCTCTGATTCCCCACCTCTGATTCCCAATATCTGATTCCCCGCCTCTGTTTCCCCGCCTCTGATTCCCCGCCTCTGTTTCCCCATATCTGATTCCCCACCTCTGATTCCCCAACTCTGATTCCCCGCCTCTGATTCCCCAGCTCTGATTCCCCGCCTCTGATTCCACGTGTCTGATGCCCTGCCTCTGATTCCCCGCCTCTGATTTCCCATCTCTGATTCACTGCCTCTGATTCCCCACCTCTGATTCCCCATATCTGATTAGCCACCTCTGTTTCCCCACCTCTGATTCCCGGACTCACATTCCCGGACTTTGATTCCCGCTTCTGATTCCCCGCCTCTGATTCCCTGCCTCTGATTCCCCATGTCTGATTCCCCACATCTGATTCCCTGCCTCTGATATCCCGCCTCTGATTCCCTGCCTCTGATTCCCTGCAACTAATTCCCCGCCTCTGATTCCCCTATCTGATTCACTGCCTCTGATGCCCCATATCTGATTCCCAGCCTCTGATTCCCCAACTCTGATTCCCCACCTCTGATTCCTCAGCTCTGATTCCCCACCTCTGATTCCCCGTGTCTAATTCCCTGCCTCTGATTCCCCGCCTCTGATTCCCCATCTTGTATTCACCACCACTGATTCCCGGCGTCTGATTCCCTGCCTGTGATTCCCCGCCTCTGATTCACCATCTTTGATTCCCAGCCTCTGATTCCCCATCTCTGATTCCCGGACTCTGAATCCCCACCTCTGATTCCCGGCCTCTCATTCCCGGCCTTTGATTCCCGCTTCTTATTCCCCGCCTCTGATTCACTGCCTCTGATTCCCCATGTCTGATTCCCCACATCTGATACCCTGCCTCTGATATCCCGCCTCTGATTCCCCGCCTCTGATTCCCTGCCACTAATTCCCCGCCTCTGATTCCCCTATCTGATTCCCAGCCTCTGATTCCCCAACTCTGATTCCCCGCCTCTGCTTCCTCAGCTCTGATTCCCACCTCTGATTCCCCGTGTCTAATTCACTGCCTCTGATTCCCCGCCTCTGATTCCCCATCTTGGATTCACCACCACTGATTCCCTGCGTCTGATTCCCTGCCTGTGATTCCCCGCCTCTGATTCACCATCTCTGATTCACTGCCTCTGATTCCCCTTCTCTGATTCCCCATGTCTGATTCCCAAATTCTGATTCCCGCCTCTGATGCCCAACCTCTGATTCCCCTCCTCTGATTGCCCATATCTGATTCCCCGCCTCTGATTCCCCATATCTTATTCTCCGCCTCTGATTCCCAAACTCAGATTCCCCGCCTCTGATTCCCCAGCTCTGATTCCCCACATCTGATTCTCTGCCTCTGATTCCCCACCTCTGATTCCCCGCCTCTGTTTCCCCATATCTGATTACCCACCTCTGATTCCCCAACTCCGATTCCCCGCCTCTGATTCCCCAGCTCTGATTCCCCGCCTCTGATTCCCCGTGTCTGATTCCCTGCCTCCGATTCCCCGCCTCTGATTCCACATCTGTGATTCACCGCCTCTGATTCCCCACCTCTGATTCCCCATATCTGATAAGCCATCTCTGTTTCCCCGCCTCTGATTCCCCACCTCTGATTCCCCATATCTGATTCCCCACCTCTGATTCCCCATCTCTGGTTCCCGGACTCAGATTCCCCACCTCTGATTCCCCGCCTCTGATTCCCTGCCTCTGATTCCCCATCTCTGATTCCCCATATCTGATTCCCCAGCTCTGATTCCCAACATCTGATTCCCTGCCTCTGATTCCCCACCTCTGATTCCCAATATCTGATTCCCTGCCTCTGTTTCCCCACTTCTGATTCCCCGCCTCTGTTTCCCCATATCTGATTCCCCACCTCTGATTCCCCAACTCTGATACCCCGCCTCTTATTCCCCAGCTCTGATTCCCCGCCTCTGATTCCCCGTGTCTGATTCCTTGCCTCTGATTCCCCGCCTCTGATTCCCCATCTCTGATTCACCACCACTGATTCCCTGCGTCTGATTCCCTGCCTGTGATTCCCCGCCTCTGATTCACCATTTCTGATTCACTGCCTCTGATTCCCCTTCTCTGATTCCCCATGTCTGATTCCCCAATTCTGATTCCCGCCTCTGATGCCCCACCTCTGATTCCCCATATCTGATTCCCCGCCTCTAATTCCCCATATCTTATTCCCCGCCTCTGATTCCCAAACTCACATTCCCCGCCTCTGATTCCCCAGCTCTGATTCCCCGCCTCTGATTCCCCGCGTCTGATTCCCCCCCTCTGAATCCCCGCCTCTGATTCCCCATCTCTGATTCACCACCGCTAATTCCCGGCCTCTGATTCCCCACAAATGATTCCCGGCCTCTGATTCCCGGCCTCTGATTCCCCGCCTCTGATTCCCCATCTCTGATTCCCCGCCTCTGATTCCCCGACTCTGATTCCCCGCCTCTGATTCCCCGCCTCTGATTCCCCACCTCTGATTACCCGCATCTGATTCCCTGACTCTAATTCCCGGCCTCCGATTCCCCATCTCTGATTCACCGCCTCTGATTCCCCACCTCTGATTCCCCATATCTGATTCCCCGCCTCAGTTTCCCCGCCTCTGATTCCCCGCCTCTGATTCCCCAACTCTGATTCCCCGCCTCTGATTCCCCAGTTATGATTCCCCACCTCTGATTCCGCGCGTCTGATTCCCTGCTTCTGATTCCCTGCCTCTGATTCCCCATCTGAGATTAACCACCTCTGATTCTCCGCGTCTGATTCCCCGCCTCAGTTTCCCCGCCTCTGATTCCCCATATCTGATTCACCGCCTCTGATTCACCACCTCAGATTCCCCATATCTGATTCCCCGCCTCTGATTCCCCATCTCTGATTCCCGGACTCAGATTCCCCACCTCTGATTCCCAGCCTCTGATTCCCGGAATATGATTCCCCGCTTCTGATTCCCCGCCTCTGATTCCCTGCCTCTGATTCCCCATCTCTGATTCCCCACATCTGATTCCCTGCTTCTGATTCCCCGCCTCTGATTCCCCATATCTGATTCCCTGCCTCTGATTCCCCAAATCTGATTTCCCGCCTCTGATTCCTCAGCTCTGATTCCCCGCCTCTGATTCCCCGCGTCTGATTCCCTGCTTCTGATTCCCTGCCTCTGATTCCCCATCTGTGATTAACCACCTCTGATTCTCCACGTCTGATTCCGCACCTCTGATTCCCCATCTCTGATTCCCCATCTCTGATTCCCAAATTCTGATTCCCCGCCTCTGATTCCCCAGTTCTGATTCCCCATCTCTGATTCCCAAATTCTGATTCCCTGCCTCTGATTCCCCACCTCTGATTCCCCACCTCTGATTCCCAATATCTGATTCCCCGCCTCTGTTTCCCCGCCTCTGATTCCCCGCCTCTGTTTCCCCATATCTGATACCCCACCTCTGATTCCCCAACTCTGATTCCCCGCCTCTGATTCCCCAGCTCTGATTCCCCGCCTCTGATTCCACGTGTCTGATGCCCTGCCTCTGATTCCCCGCCTCTGATTTCCCATCTCTGATTCACTGCCTCTGATTCCCCACCTCTGATTCCCCATATCTGATTAGCCACCTCTGTTTCCCCGCCTCTGATTCCCAGCCTCTGATTCCCCATATCTGATTCCCAGCCTCTGATTCCCCACCTCTGATTCACGGACTCTCATTCCCGGCCTTTGATTCCCGCTTCTGATTCCCCGCCTCTGATTCCCTGCCTCTGATTCCCCATGTCTGATTCCCCACATCTGATTCCCTGCCTCTGATATCCCGCCTCTGATTCCCTGCCTCTGATTCCCTGCCACTAATTCCCCGCCTCTGATTCCCCTATCTGATTCCCTGCCTCTGATGCCCCATATCTGATTCCCAGCCTCTGATTCCCCAACTCTGATTCCCCACCTCTGATTCCTCAGCTCTGATTCCCCACCTCTGATTCCCCGTGTCTAATTCCCTGCCTCTGATTCCCCGCCTCTGATTCCCCATCTTGTATTCACCACCACTGATTCCCGGCGTCTGATTCCCTGCCTGTGATTCCCCGCCTCTGATTCACCATCTTTGATTCACTGCCTCTGATTCCCCTTCTCTGATTCCCCATGTCTGATTCCCCAATTCTGATTCCCGCCTCTGATGCCCAACCTCTGATTCCCCTCCTCTGATTGCCCATATCTGATTCCCCGCCTCTGATTCCCCATATCTTATGCTCCGCCTCTGATCCCGAAACTCAGATTCCCCGCCTCTGATTCCCCACATCTGATTCTCTGCCTCTGATTCCCCACCTCTGATTCCCCGCCTCTGTTTCCCCATATCTGATTACCCACCTCTGATTCCCCAACTCTGATTCACTGCCTCTGATTCCCCACCTCTAATTCCCCTTATCTGATTAGCCACCTCTGTTTCCCCGCCTCTGATTCCCAGCCTCTGATTCCCCATATCTGATTCCCAGCCTCTGATTCCCCATCTCTGATTCCCGGACTCTGAATCCCCACCTCTGATTCCCGGCCTCTCATTCCCGGCCTTTGATTCCCGCTTCTGATTCCCCGCCTCTGATTCCCTGCCTCTGATTCCCCATGTCTGATTCCCCACATCTGATTCTCTGCCTCTGATATCACGCCTCTGATTCCCCGCCTCTGATTCCCTGCCACTAATTCCCCGCCTCTGATTCCCCTATCTGATTCCCTGCCTCTGATGCCCCATATCTGATTCCCAGCCTCTGATTCCCCAACTCTGATTCCCCATATCTGATTCCCCACCTCTGATTCCCCAACTCTGATTCCCCGTGTCTAATTCCCTGCCTCTGATTCCCCGCCTCTGATTCCCCATCTTGGATTCACCACCACTGATTCCCTGCGTCTGATTCCCTGCCTGTGATTCCCCGCCTCTGATTCACCATCTCTGATTCACTGCCTCTGATTCCCCTTCTCTGATTCCCCATGTCTGATTCCCCAATTCTGATTCCCGCCTCTGATGCCCCACCTCTGATTCCCCTCCTCTGATTGCCCATATCTGATTCCACGCCTCTGATTCCCCATATCTTATTCCCCGACTCTGATTCCCAAACTCAGATTCCCCGCCTCTGATTCCCCAGCTCTGATTCCCCACATCTGATTCCCTGCCTCTGATTCCCCACCTCTGATTCCCAATATCTGATTCCCTGCCTCTGTTTCCCCACCTCTGATTCCCCGCCTCTGTTTCCCCATATCTGATTCCCCACCTCTGATTCCCCAACTCTGATTCCCCGCCTCTGCTTCCTCAGCTCTGATTCCCACCACTGATTCCCTGCGTCTGATTCCCTGCCTGTGATTCCCCGCCTCTGATTCACCATCTCTGATTCACTGCCTCTGATTCCCCTTCTCTGATTCCCCATGTCTGATTCCCCAATTCTGATTCCCGCCTCTGATGCCCAACCTCTGATTCCCCTCCTCTGATTGCCCATATCTGATTCCCCGCCTCTGATTCCCCATATCTTATTCTCCGCCTCTGATTCCCAAACTCAGATTCCCCGCCTCTGATTCCCCAGCTCTGATTCCCCACATCTGATTCTCTGCCTCTGATTCCCCACCTCTGATTCCCCGCCTCTGTTTCCCCATATCTGATTACCCACCTCTGATTCCCCAACTCCGATTCCCCGCCTCTGATTCCCCAGCTCTGATTCCCCACCTCTGATTCCCCAACTCCGATTCCCCGCCTCTGATTCCACATCTCTGATTCACCGCCTCTGATTCCCCACCTCTGATTCCCCATATCTGATAAGCCATCTCTGGTTCCCGGACTCAGATTCCCCACCTCTGATTCCCCGCCTCTGATTCCCTGCCTCTGATTCCCCATCTCTGATTCCCCATATCTGATTCCCCAGCTCTGATTCCCAACATCTGATTCCCTGCCTCTGATTCCCCACCTCTGATTCCCAATATCTGATTCCCTGCCTCTGTTTCCCCACTTCTGATTCCCCGCCTCTGTTTCCCCATATCTGATTCCCCACCTCTGATTCCCCAACTCTGATGCCCCGCCTCTGATTCCCCAGCTCTGATTCCCCGCCTCTGATTCCCCGTGTCTGATTCCTTGCCTCTGATTCCCCGCCTCTGATTCCCCATCTCTGATTCACCACCACTGATTCCCTGCGTCTGATTCCGTGCCTGTGATTCCCCGCCTCTGATTCACCATCTCCGATTCACTGCCTCTGATTCCCCTTCTCTGATTCCCCATGTCTGATTCCCCAATTCTGATTCCCGCCTCTGATGCCCCACCTCTGATTCCCCATATCTGATTCCCCATATCTTATTCCCCGCCTCTGATTCCCAAACTCACATTCCCCGCCTCTGATTCCCCAGCTCTGATTCCCCGCCTCTGATTCCCCGCGTCTGATTCCCCGCCTCTGAATCCCCGCCTCTGATTCCACATCTCCGATTCACCACCGCTAATTCCCGGCCTCTGATTCCCCACAAATGATTCCCGGCCTCTGATTCCAGACTTCTGATTCCCCGCCTCTGATTCCCCATCTCTGATTCCCCGCCTCTGATTCCCCGACTCTGATTCCCCGCCTCTGATTCTCCAGCTCTGATTCCCCACCTCCGATTACCCGCGTCTAATTCCCTGATTCTAATTCCCCGCCTCTGATTCCCCATCTCTGATTCACCACCTCTGATTCCCCACCTCTGATTCCCCATATCTGATACCCCGCCTCGGATTCCCCAACTCTGATTCCCCACCTCTGATTCCCCGCGTCTGATTCCCTGCTTCTGATTCCCTGCCTCTGATTCCCCATCTGTGATTAACCACCTCTGATTCTCCACGTCTGATTCCGCACCTCTGATTCCCCATCTCTGATTCCCATCTCTGATTCCCAAATTCTGATTCCCCGCCTCTGATTCCCCAGCTCTGATTCCCCATCTCTGATTCCCAAATTCTGATTCCCTGCCTCTGATACCCCAGCTCTGATTCCCCGCCTCTGATTCCACGTGTCTGATGCCCTGCCTCTGATTCCCCGCCTCTGATTTCCCATCTCTGATTCCCTGCCACTAATTCCCCGCCTCTGATTCCCCTATCTGATTCCCTGCCTCTGATGCCCCATATCTGATTCCCAGCCTCTGATTCCCCAACTCTGATTCCCCGCCTCTGATTCCTCAGCTCTGATTCCCCACCTCTGATTCCCCGTGTCTAATTCCCTGCCTCTGGTTCCCCGCCTCTGATTCCCCATCTTGGATTCACCACCACTGATTCCCTGCGTCTGATTCCCTGCCACTAATTCCCCGCCTCTGATTCCCCAGCTCTGATTCCCTGCCTCTGATGCCCCATATCTGATTCCCAGCCTCTGATTCCCCGCCTCTGATTCCTCAGCTCTGATTCCCCACCTCTGATTCCCCGTGTCTAATTCCCTGCCTCTGATTCCCCGCCTCTGATTCCCCATCTTGGATTCACCACCACTGATTCCCTGCGTCTGATTCCCTGCCTGTGATTCCCCGCCTCAGATTCACCATCTCTGATTCACTGCCTCTGATTCCCCTTCTCTGATTCCCCGTGTCTGATTCCCCAAATCTTATTCCCGCCTCTGATGCCCAACCTCTGATTCCCCTCCTCTGATTGCCCATATCTGATTCCCCGCCTCTGATTCCCCATATCTTATTCTCCGCCTCTGATTCCCAAACTCAGATTCCCCGCCTCTGATTCCCCAGCTCTGATTCCCCACATCTGATTCTCTGCCTCTGATTCCCCACCTCTGATTCCCCGCCTCTGTTTCCCCATATCTGATTACCCGCCTCTGATTCCCCAACTCTGATTCCCCGCCTCTGATTCCCCAGCTCTGATTCCCCGCCTCTGATTCCCCGTGTCTGATTCCCTGCCTCTGATTCCCCGCCTCTGATTCCACATCTCTGATTCACCACCTCTGATTCCCCACCTCTGATTCCCCATATCTGATAAGCCATCTCTGTTTCCCCGCCTCTGATTCCCCACCTCTTATTCCCCATATCTGATTCCCCGCCTCTGATTCCCCATCTCTGATTCCCGGACTCAGATTCCCCACCTCTGATTCCCCGCCTCTGATTCCCTGCCTCTGATTCCCAATCTCTGATTCCCCATATATGATTCCCCAGCTCTGATTCCCAACATCTGATTCCCTGCCTCTGATTCCCCACCTCTGATTCCCAATATCTGATTCCCTGCCTCTGTTTCCCCACTTCTGATTCCCCGCCTCTGTTTCCCCATATCTGATTCCCCACCTCCGATTCCCCAACTCTGATTCCCCGCCTCTGATTCCCCAGCTCTGATTCCCCGCCTCTGATTCCCCATCTCTGATTCACCACCACTGATTCCCTGCGTCTGATTCCCTGCCTGTGATTCCCCGCCTATGATTCACCATCTCTGATTCACTGCCTCTGATTCCCCTTCTCTGATTCTGCATGTCTGATTCCCCAATTCTGATTCCCGCCTCTGATGCCCCACCTCTGATTCCCCTCCTCTGATTCCCCATATCTGATTCCCCGCCTCTGATTCCCCATATCTTATTCCCCGCCTCTGAGTCCCAAACTCAGATTCCCCGCCTCTGATTCCCCAGCTCTGATTCCCCGCCTCTGATTCCCCGCGTCTGATTCCCCGCCTCTGAATCCCCGCCTCTGATTCCCCATCTCTGATCCACCACCGCTAATTCCCGGCCTCTGATTCCCCACAACTGATTCCCGGCCTCTGATTCCCGGCCACTGATACCCCGCCTCTGATTCCCCATCTCTGATTCCCCGCCTCTGATTCCCCGACTCTGATTCCCCGCCTCTGATTCCCCAGCTCTGATTCCCCACCTCTGATTACCCGCGTCTGATTCCCTGACTCTAATTCCCGGCCTCTGATTCCCCATCTCTGATTCACAGCCTCTGATTCCCCACCTCTGATTCCCCATATCTGATTCCCCGCCTCAGTTTCCCCACCTCTGATTCCCCGCCTCTGATTCCCCATATCTGATACCCGCCTCTGATTCCCCAACTCTGATTCCCCGCCTCTGATTCCCCAGTTTTGATTCCCCACCTCTGATTCCCCGCGTCTGATTCCCCGCCTCAGTTTCCCCGCCTCTGATTCCCCATATCTGATTCCCGGCCTCTGATTCCCTGCCTATGATTCCCCACTTGTAATTCCCCGCCTCTGATTCCCTGCCTCTGATTCCCCATGTCTGATTCCCAACATCTGATTCCCTGCCTCTGATACCCCGCCTCTGATTCCCCGCCTCTGATTCCATGCCACTAATTCCCCGCCTCTTATTCCCCATATCTGATTCCCTGCCTCTGATGCACCATATCTGATTCCCTGCCTCTGATTCCCCAACTCTGATTCCCCGCCTCTGATTCCTCAGCTCTGATTCCCCACCTCTGATTCCCCGTGTCTAATTCCCTGCCTCTGATTCCCCGCCTCTGATTCACCATCTTGGATTCACCACCACTGATTCCCTGCGTCTGATTCCCTGCCTGTGATTCCCCGCCTCTGATTCACCATCTCTGATTCACTGCCTCTGATTCCCCTTCTCTGATTCCCCATGTCTGATTCCCCAATTCTGATTCCCGCCTCTGATGCCCCACCTCTGATTCCCCTCCTCTGATTGCCCATATCTGATTCCCCGCCTCTGATTCCCCATATCTTATTCCCCGACTCTGATTCCCAAACTCAGATTCCCCGCCTCTGATTCCCCAGCTCTGATTCCCCACATCTGATTCCCTGCCTCTGATTCCCCACCTCTGATTCCCAATATCTGATTCCCTGCCTCTGTTTCCCCACCTCTGATTCCCCGCCTCTGTTTCCCCATATCTGATTCCCCACCTCTGATTCCCCAACTCTGATTCCCCGCCTCTGATTCCCCAGCTCTGATTCCCTGCCTCTGATTCCCCGTGTCTGATTCCCTGCCTCTGATTCCCCGCCTCTGATTCCCCATCTCTGATTCACCGCCTCTGATTCACCACCTCAGATTCCCCATATCTGATAAGCCATCTCTGTTACCCCACCTCTGATTCCCCGCCTCTGATTCCCCATATCTGATTCCCCGCCTCTGATTCCCCATCTCTGATTCCCGGACTCAGATTCCCCACCTCTGATTCCCAGCCTCTGATTCCCGGAATATGATTCCCCGCTTCTGATACCCCGCCTCTGATTCCCTGCCTCTGATTCCCCATCTCTGATTCCCCACATCTGATTCCCTGCCTCTGATTCCCCGCCTCTGATTCCCCATATCTGATTCCCTGCCTCTGATTCCCGATCTCTGATACCCGCCCTCCGATTCCCCACCTCTGGTTCCCCATATTTGATACCCCTCCTCTCTTACCCCGCCTCTGATACCCCGCCTCTGATTCTCCATATCTGATACCCCGCCTCTGATTCCCCAACTCTGATTCCCCGCCTCTGATTCCTCAGCTCTGATTCCCCGCCTCTGATTCCCCTCGTCTGATTCCCTGCTTCTGATTCCCTGCCTCTGATTCCCCATCTGTGATTAACCACCTCTGATTCTCCACGTCTGATTCCACGCCTCTGATTCCCCATCTCTGATTCCCCATCTCTGATTCCCAAATTCTGATTCCCCGCCTCTGATTCCCCAGTTCTGATTCCCCATCTCTGATTCCCAAATTCTGATTCCCTGCCTCTGATTCCCCACCTCTGATTCCCAATATCTGATTCCCCGCCTCGGTTTCCCCGCCTCTGATTCCCCGCCTCTGTTTCCCCATATCTGATTCCCCACCTCTGATTCCCCAACTCTGATTCCCCGCCTCTGATTCCCCAGCTCTGATTCCCCGCCTCTAATTCCACGTGTCTGATGCCCTGCCTCTGATTCCCCGCCTCTGATTTCCCATCTCTGATTCACTGCCTCTGATTCCCCACCTCTGATTCCCCATATCTGATTAGCCACCTCTGTTTCCCCGCCTCTGATTCCCAGCCTCTGATTCCCCATATCTGATTCCCAGCCTCTGATTCCCCATCTCTGATTCCCGGACTCTGAATCCCCACCTCTGATTCCCGGCCTCTCATTGCCGGCCTTTGATTCCCGCTTCTGATTCCCCGCCTCTGATTCCCTGCCTCTGATTCCCCATGTCTGATTCCCCACATCTGATTCCCTGCCTCTGATATCCCGCCTCTGATTCCCCGCCTCTGATTCCCTGCCACTAATTCCACGCCTCTGATTACCCTATCTGATTCCCTGCCTCTGATGCCCCATATCTGATTCCCTGCTTCTGATTCCCCAACTCTGATTCCCCGCCTCTGATTCCTCAGCTCTGATTCCCCACCTCTGATTCCCCGTGTCTAATTCCCTGCCTCTGATTCCCCGCCTCTGATTCCCCATCTTGGATTCACCACCACTGGTTCCCTGCGTCTGATTCCCTGCCTGTGATTCCCCGCCTCTGATTCCCCATCTCTGATTCACTGCCGTTGATTCCCTTCTCTGATTCCCCATGTCTGATTCCCCAATTCTGATTCCCGCCTCTGATGCCCAACCTCTGATTCCGCTCCTCTGATTGCCCATATCTGATTCCCCGCATCTGATTCCCCATATCTTATTCTCCGCCTCTGATTCCCAAACTCAGATTCCCCGCCTCTGATTCCCCAGCTCTGATTCCCCACATCTGATTCTCTGCCTCTGATTCCCCACCTCTGATTCCCCGCCTCTGTTTCCCCATATCTGATTACCCACCTCTTATTCCCCAACTCTGATTCCCCGCCTCTGATTCCCCAGCTCTGATTCCCCGCCTCTGATTCCCCGTGTCTGATTCCCTGCCTCTGATTCCCCGCCTCTGATTCCCTGCCTCTGATTCCCCGCCTCTGTTTCCACATCTCTGATTCACCGCCTCTGATTCCCCACCTCTGATTCCCCATATCTGATAAGCCATCTCTGTTTCCCCGCCTCTGATTCCCCACCTCTGATTCCACATATCTGATTCCCCGCCTCTGATTCCCCATCTCTGATTCCCGGACTCAGATTCCCCACCTCTGATTCCCCGCCTCTGATTCCCTGCCTCTGATTCCCCATCTCTGATTTCCCATATCTGATTCCCCAGCTCTGATTCCCAATATCTGATTCCCTGCCTCTGATTCCCCACCTCTGATTCCCAATATCTGATTCCCTGCCTCTGTTTCCCCACTTCTGATTCCCCGCCTCTGTTTCCCCATATCTGATTCCCCACCTCTGATTCCCCAACTCTGATACCCGCCTCTGATTCCCGAGCTCTGATTCCCCGCCTCTGATTCCCCGTGTCTGTTTCCTTGCCTCTGATTCCCCGCCTCTGATTCCCCATCTCTGATTCCCGGCCTCTGATTCCCCGACTCTGATTCCCTGCCTCTGATTCCCCAGCTCTGATTCCCCACCTCATATTACCCGCGTCTGATTCCCTGACTCTAATTCCCGGCCTCTGATTCCCCATCTCTGATACACCGCCTCTGATTCCCCACCTCTGATTCCCCATATCTGATTCCCCGCCTCAGTTTCCCCGCCTCTGATTCCCCGCCTCTGATTCCCCATATCTGATACCCCGCCTCTGATTCCCCAACTCTGATTCCCCGCCTCTGATTCCCCAGTTATGATTCCCCACTTCTGATTCCCCGCGTCTGATTCCCTGCTTCTGATTCGCTGCCTCTGATTCCCCATCTGTGATTAACCACCTCTGATTCTCCGCATCTGATTCCCCACCTCAGTTTCCCCGCCTCTGATTCCCCACCTCTGATTCCCCATATCTGATTCCCCGCCTCTGATTCCCCATCTCTGATTCTCGGACTCAGATTCCCCACCTCTGATTCCCCGCCTCTGATTCCCTGCCTCTGATTCCCCATCTCTGATTTCCCATATCTGATTCCCCAGCTCTGATTCCCAACATCTGATTCCCTGCCTCTGATTCCCCACCTCTGATTCCCAATATCTGATTCCCTGCCTCTGTTTCCCCACTTCTGATTCCCCGCCTCTGTTTCCCCATATCTGATTCCCCACCTCTGATTCCCCAACTCTGATTCCCCGCCTCTGATTCCCCAGCTCTGATTCCCCGCCTCTGATTCCCCGTGCCTGATTCCTTGCCTCTGATTCCCCGCCTCTGATTCCCCATCTCTGATTCACCACCACTGATTCCCTGCGTCTGATTCCCTGCCTGTGATTCCCCGCCTCTGTTTCCACATCTCTGATTCACCGCCTCTGATTCCCCACCTCTGATTCCCCATATCTGATAAGCCATCTCTGTTTCCCCGCCTCTGATTCCCCACCTCTGATTCCACATATCTGATTCCCCGCCTCTGATTCCCCATCTCTGATTCCCGGACTCAGATTCCCCACCTCTGATTCCCTGCCTCTGATTCCCTGCCTCTGATTCCCCATCTCTGATTTCCCATATCTGATTCCCCAGCTCTGATTCCCAATATCTGATTCCCTGCCTCTGATTCCCCACCTCTGATTCCCAATATTTGATTCCCTGCCTCTGTTTCCCCACTTCTGATTCCCCGCCTCTGTTTCCCCATATCTGATTCCCCACCTCTGATTCCCCAACTCTGATACCCGCCTCTGATTCCCGAGCTCTGATTCCCCGCCTCTGATTCCCCGTGTCTGTTTCCTTGCCTCTGATTCCCCGCCTCTGATTCCCCATCTCTGATTCCCGGCCTCTGATTCCCCGACTCTGATTCCCTGCCTCTGATTCCCCAGCTCTGATTCCCCACCTCATATTACCCGCGTCTGATTCCCTGACTCTAATTCCCGGCCTCTGATTCCCCATCTCTGATACACCGCCTCTGATTCCCCACCTCTGATTCCCCATATCTGATTCCCCGCCTCAGTTTCCCCGCCTCTGATTCCCCGCCTCTGATTCCCCATATCTGATACCCCGCCTCTGATTCCCCAACTCTGATTCCCCGCCTCTGATTCCCCAGTTATGATTCCCCACTTCTGATTCCCCGCGTCTGATTCCCTGCTTCTGATTCGCTGCCTCTGATTCCCCATCTGTGATTAACCACCTCTGATTCTCCGCATCTGATTCCCCGCCTCAGTTTCCCCGCCTCTGATTCCCCACCTCTGATTCCCCATATCTGATTCCCCGCCTCTGATTCCCCATCTCTGATTCTCGGACTCAGATTCCCCACCTCTGATTCCCCGCCTCTGATTCCCTGCCTCTGATTCCCCATCTCTGATTTCCCATATCTGATTCCCCAGCTCTGATTCCCAACATCTGATTCCCTGCCTCTGATTCCCCACCTCTGATTCCCAATATCTGATTCCCTGCCTCTGTTTCCCCACTTCTGATTCCCCGCCTCTGTTTCCCCATATCTGATTCCCCACCTCTGATTCCCCAACTCTGATTCCCCGCCTCTGATTCCCCAGCTCTGATTCCCCGCCTCTGATTCCCCGTGCCTGATTCCTTGCCTCTGATTCCCCGCCTCTGATTCCCCATCTCTGATTCACCACCACTGATTCCCTGCGTCTGATTCCCTGCCTGTGATTCCCCGCCTCTGATTCATCATCTCTGATTCACTGCCTCTGATTCCCCTTCATGATTCCCCATGTCTGATTCCCCAATTCTGATTCCCGCCTCTGATGCCCCACCTCTGATTCCCCATCTCTGATTCACCACCACTGATTCCCCGCCTCTGATTCCCCAGCTCTGATACCCCACCTCTGATTACCCGTGTCCGATTCCCTGCCTCTGATTCCCCGCCTCTGATTCCCCAACTCTGATTCCCCGCCTCTGATTCCCCAGCTCTGATTCCCCGCCTCTGATTCCCCGTGTCTGATTCCCTGCCTCTGATTCCCCGCCTCTGATTCCCTGCCTCTGATTCCCCGCCTCTGTTTCCACATCTCTGATTCACCGCCTCTGATTCCCCACCTCTGATTCCCCATATCTGATAAGCCATCTCTGTTTCCCCGCCTCTGATTCCCCACCTCTGATTCCACATATCTGATTCCCCGCCTCTGATTCCCCATCTCTGATTCCCGGACTCAGATTCCCCACCTCTGATTCCCCGCCTCTGATTCCCTGCCTCTGATTCCCCATCTCTGATTTCCCATATCTGATTCCCCAGCTCTGATTCCCAATATCTGATTCCCTGCCTCTGATTCCCCACCTCTGATTCCCAATATCTGATTCCCTGCCTCTGTTTCCCCACTTCTGATTCCCCGCCTCTGTTTCCCCATATCTGATTCCCCACCTCTGATTCCCCAACTCTGATACCCGCCTCTGATTCCCGAGCTCTGATTCCCCGCCTCTGATTCCCCGTGTCTGTTTCCTTGCCTCTGATTCCCCGCCTCTGATTCCCCATCTCTGATTCCCGGCCTCTGATTCCCCGACTCTGATTCCCTGCCTCTGATTCCCCAGCTCTGATTCCCCACCTCATATTACCCGCGTCTGATTCCCTGACTCTAATTCCCGGCCTCTGATTCCCCATCTCTGATACACCGCCTCTGATTCCCCACCTCTGATTCCCCATATCTGATTCCCCGCCTCAGTTTCCCCGCCTCTGATTCCCCGCCTCTGATTCCCCATATCTGATACCCCGCCTCTGATTCCCCAACTCTGATTCCCCGCCTCTGATTCCCCAGTTATGATTCCCCACTTCTGATTCCCCGCGTCTGATTCCCTGCTTCTGATTCGCTGCCTCTGATTCCCCATCTGTGATTAACCACCTCTGATTCTCCGCATCTGATTCCCCACCTCAGTTTCCCCGCCTCTGATTCCCCACCTCTGATTCCCCATATCTGATTCCCCGCCTCTGATTCCCCATCTCTGATTCTCGGACTCAGATTCCCCACCTCTGATTCCCCGCCTCTGATTCCCTGCCTCTGATTCCCCATCTCTGATTTCCCATATCTGATTCCCCAGCTCTGATTCCCAACATCTGATTCCCTGCCTCTGATTCCCCACCTCTGATTCCCAATATCTGATTCCCTGCCTCTGTTTCCCCACTTCTGATTCCCCGCCTCTGTTTCCCCATATCTGATTCCCCACCTCTGATTCCCCAACTCTGATTCCCCGCCTCTGATTCCCCAGCTCTGATTCCCCGCCTCTGATTCCCCGTGCCTGATTCCTTGCCTCTGATTCCCCGCCTCTGATTCCCCATCTCTGATTCACCACCACTGATTCCCTGCGTCTGATTCCCTGCCTGTGATTCCCCGCCTCTGTTTCCACATCTCTGATTCACCGCCTCTGATTCCCCACCTCTGATTCCCCATATCTGATAAGCCATCTCTGTTTCCCCGCCTCTGATTCCCCACCTCTGATTCCACATATCTGATTCCCCGCCTCTGATTCCCCATCTCTGATTCCCGGACTCAGATTCCCCACCTCTGATTCCCTGCCTCTGATTCCCTGCCTCTGATTCCCCATCTCTGATTTCCCATATCTGATTCCCCAGCTCTGATTCCCAATATCTGATTCCCTGCCTCTGATTCCCCACCTCTGATTCCCAATATTTGATTCCCTGCCTCTGTTTCCCCACTTCTGATTCCCCGCCTCTGTTTCCCCATATCTGATTCCCCACCTCTGATTCCCCAACTCTGATACCCGCCTCTGATTCCCGAGCTCTGATTCCCCGCCTCTGATTCCCCGTGTCTGTTTCCTTGCCTCTGATTCCCCGCCTCTGATTCCCCATCTCTGATTCCCGGCCTCTGATTCCCCGACTCTGATTCCCTGCCTCTGATTCCCCAGCTCTGATTCCCCACCTCATATTACCCGCGTCTGATTCCCTGACTCTAATTCCCGGCCTCTGATTCCCCATCTCTGATACACCGCCTCTGATTCCCCACCTCTGATTCCCCATATCTGATTCCCCGCCTCAGTTTCCCCGCCTCTGATTCCCCGCCTCTGATTCCCCATATCTGATACCCCGCCTCTGATTCCCCAACTCTGATTCCCCGCCTCTGATTCCCCAGTTATGATTCCCCACTTCTGATTCCCCGCGTCTGATTCCCTGCTTCTGATTCGCTGCCTCTGATTCCCCATCTGTGATTAACCACCTCTGATTCTCCGCATCTGATTCCCCGCCTCAGTTTCCCCGCCTCTGATTCCCCACCTCTGATTCCCCATATCTGATTCCCCGCCTCTGATTCCCCATCTCTGATTCTCGGACTCAGATTCCCCACCTCTGATTCCCCGCCTCTGATTCCCTGCCTCTGATTCCCCATCTCTGATTTCCCATATCTGATTCCCCAGCTCTGATTCCCAACATCTGATTCCCTGCCTCTGATTCCCCACCTCTGATTCCCAATATCTGATTCCCTGCCTCTGTTTCCCCACTTCTGATTCCCCGCCTCTGTTTCCCCATATCTGATTCCCCACCTCTGATTCCCCAACTCTGATTCCCCGCCTCTGATTCCCCAGCTCTGATTCCCCGCCTCTGATTCCCCGTGCCTGATTCCTTGCCTCTGATTCCCCGCCTCTGATTCCCCATCTCTGATTCACCACCACTGATTCCCTGCGTCTGATTCCCTGCCTGTGATTCCCCGCCTCTGATTCATCATCTCTGATTCACTGCCTCTGATTCCCCTTCATGATTCCCCATGTCTGATTCCCCAATTCTGATTCCCGCCTCTGATGCCCCACCTCTGATTCCCCATCTCTGATTCACCACCACTGATTCCCCGCCTCTGATTCCCCAGCTCTGATACCCCACCTCTGATTACCCGCGTCTGATTCCATGACTCTAATTCCCGGCCTCTGATTCCCCATCTCTGATTCACCGCCTCTGATTCCCCACCTCTGATTCCCCATATCTGATTCCCCGCCTCAGTTTCCCCGCCTCTGATTCCTCGCCTCTGATTCCCCATATCTGATACCCCGCCTCTGATTCCCCAACTCTGATTCCCCGCCTCTGATTCCCCAGTTATGATTCCCCGCCTCTGATTCCCCATATCTGATTCCCTGCCTCTGATGCCCCATATCTGATTCCCTGCCTCTGATTCCCCAACTCTGATTCCCCGCCTCTGATTCCTCAGCTCTGATTCCCCACCTTGATTCCCCGTGTCTAATTCCCTGCCTCTGATTCCCCGCCTCTGATTCCCCATCTTGGATTCACCACCACTGATTCCCTGCGTCTGATTCCCTGCCTGTGATTCCCCGCCTCTGATTCACCATCTCTGATTCACTGCCTCTGATTCCCCTTCTCTGATTCCCCATGTCTGATTCCCCAATTCTGATTCCCGCCTCTGATGCCCCACCTCTGATTCCCCTCCTCTGATTGCCCATATCTGATTCCCCGCCTCTGATTCCCCATATCTTATTCCCCGACTCTGATTCCCAAACTCAGATTCCCCGCCTCTGATTCCCCAATTCTGATTCCCCGCCTCTGATTCCCCAGTTATGATTCCCCACCTCTGATTCCCCGCATCTGATTCCCTGCTTCTGATTCCCTGCCTCTGATTCCCCATCTGTGATTAACCACCTCTGATTCTCCGCGTCTGATTCCCCGCCTCAGTTTCCCCGCCGCTGATTCCCCATATCTGATTCCCGGCCTCTGATTCCCGGCCTATGATTCCCCGCTTGTAATTCCCCGCCTCTGATTCCCTGCCTCTGATTCCCCATGTCTGATTCCCCACATCTGATTCCCTGCCTCTGATACCCCGCCTCTGATTCCCCGCCTCTGATTCCATGCCACTAATTCCCCGCCTCTGATTCCCCATATCTAATTCCCTGCCTCTGATGCCCCATATCTGATTCCCTGCCTCTGATTCCCCAACTCTGATTCCCCGCCTCTGATTCCTCAGCTCTGATTCCCCACCTCTGATTCCCCGTGTCTAATTCCCTGCCTCTGATTCCCCGCCTCTGATTCCCCATCTTGGATTCACCACCACTGATTCCCTGCGTCTGATTCCCTGCCTGTGATTCCCCGCCTCTGATTCACCATCTCTGATTCACTGCCTCTGATTCCCCTTCTCTGATTCCCCATGTCTGATTCCCCAATTCTTATTCCCGCCTCTGATGCCCCACCTCTGATTCCCCTCCTCTGATTGCCCATATCTGATTCCCCGCCTCTGATTCCCCATATCTTATTCCCCGACTCTGATTCCCAAACTCAGATTCCCCGCCTCTGATTCCCCAGCTCTGATTCCCCACATCTGATTCCCTGCCTCTGATTCCCCACCTCTGATTCCCAATATCTGATTCCCTGCCACTGTTTCTCCACCTCTGATTCCCCGCCTCTGTTTCCCCATATCTGATTCTCCACGTCTGATTCCGCGCCTCTGATTCCCCATCTCTGATTCCCCATCTCTGATTCCCAAATTCTGATTCCCCGCCTCTGATTCCCCAGCTCTGATTCCCCATCTCTGATTCCCAAATTCTGATTCCCTGCCTCTGATTCCCCACCTATGATTCCCAATATCTGATTCCCCGCCTCTGTTTCCCCACCCCTGATTCCCCGCCTCTGTTTCCCCATATCTGATTCCCCACCTCTGATTCCCCAACTCTGATTCCCCGCCTCTGATTCCCCAGCTCTGATTCCACGCATCTGATTCCACGTGTCTGATGCCCTGCCTCTGATTCCCCGCCTCTGATTTCCCATCTCTGATTCACTGCCTCTGATTCCCCACCTCTGATTCCCCATATCTGATTAGCCACCTCTGTTTCCCCGCCTCTGATTCCCAGCCTCTGATTCCCCATATCTGATTCCCAGCCTCTGATTCCCCATCTCTGATTCCCGGACTCTGAATCCCCACCTCTGATTCCCGGCCTCTCATTCCCGGCCTTTGATTCCCGCTTCTTATTCCCCGCCTCTGATTCACTGCCTCTGATTCCCCATGTCTGATTCCCCACATCTGATTCCCTGCCTCTGATATCCCGCCTCTGATTCCCCGCCTCTGATTCCCTGCCACTAATTCCCCGCCTCTGATTCCCCTATCTGATTCCCAGCCTCTGATTCCCCAACTCTGATTCCCCGCCTCTGCTTCCTCAGCTCTGATTCCCACCTCTGATTCCCCGTGTCTAATTCACTGCCTCTGAATCCCGCCTCTGATTCCCCATCTTGGATTCACCACCACTGATTCCCTGCGTCTGATTCCCTGCCTGTGATTCCCCACCTCTGATTCACCATCTCTGATTCACTGCCTCTGATTCCCCTTCTCTGATTCCCCATGTCTGATTCCCAAATTCTGATTCCCGCCTCTGATGCCCAACCTCTGATTCCCCTCCTCTGATTGCCCATATCTGATTCCCCGCCTCTGATTCCCCATATCTTATTCTCCGCCTCTGATTCCCAAACTCAGATTCCCCGCCTCTGATTCCCCAGCTCTGATTCCCCACATCTGATTCTCTGCCTCTGATTCCCCACCTCTGATTCCCCGCCTCTGTTTCCCCATATCTGATTACCCACCTCTGATTCCCCAACTCCGATTCCCCGCCTCTGATTCCCCAGCTCTGATTCCCCGCCTCTGATTCCCCGTGTCTGATTCCCTGCCTCCGATTCCCCGCCTCTGATTCCACATCTCTGATTCACCGCCTCTGATTCCCCACCTCTGATTCCCCATATCTGATAAGCCATCTCTGTTTCCCCGCCTCTGATTCCCCACCTCTGATTCCCCATATCTGATTCCCCACCTCTGATTCCCCATCTCTGGATCCCGGACTCAGATTCCCCACCTCTGATCACCCCGCCTCTGATTCCCTGCCTCTGATTCCCCATCTCTGATTCCCCATATCTGATTCCCCAGCTCTGATTCCCAACATCTGATTCCCTGCCTCTGATTCCCCACCTCTGATTCCCAATATCTGATTCCCTGCCTCTGTTTCCGCACTTCTGATTCCCCGCCTCTGTTTCCCCATATCTGATTCCCCACCTCTGATTCCCCAACTCTGATACCCCGCCTCTTATTCCCCAGCTCTGATTCCCCGCCTCTGATTCCCCGTGTCTGATTCCTTGCCTCTGATTCCCCGCCTCTGATTCCCCATCTCTGATTCACCACCACTGATTCCCTGCGTCTGATTCCCTGCCTGTGATTCCCCGCCTCTGATTCACCATCTCTGATTCACTGCCTCTGATTCCCCTTCTCTGATTCCCCATGTCTGATTCCCCAATTCTGATTCCCGCCTCTGATGCCCCACCTCTGATTCCCCATATCTGATTCCCCGCCTCTGATTCCCCATATCTTATTCCCCGCCTCTGATTCCCAAACTCACATTCCCCGCCTCTGATACCCCAGCTCTGATTCCCCGCCTCTGATTCCCCGCGTCTGATTCCCCCCCTCTGAATCCCCGCCTCTGATTCCCCATCTCTGATTCACCACCGCTAATTCCCGGCCTCTGATTCCCCACAAATGATTCCCGGCCTCTGATTCCCGGCCTCTGATTCCCCGCCTCTGATTCCCCATCTCTGATTCCCCGCCTCTGATTCCCCGACTCTGATTCCCCGCCTCTGATTCCCCAGCTCTGATTCCCCACCTCTGATTACCCGCATCTGATTCCCTGACTCTAATTCCCGGCCTCCGATTCCCCATCTCTGATTCACCGCCTCTGATTCCCCACCTCTGATTCCCCATATCTGATTCCCCGCCTCAGTTTCCCCGCCTCTGATTCCCTGCCTCTGATTCCTCATATCTGATACCCTGCCTCTGATTCCCCAACTCTGATTCCCCGCCTCTGATTCCCCAGTTATGATTCCCCACCTCTGATTCCGCGCGTCTGATTCCCTGCTTCTGATTCCCTGCCTCTGATTCCCCTTTTGTGATTAACCACCTCTGATTCTCCGCGTCTGATTCCCCGCCTCAGTTTCCCCGCCTCTGATTCCCCATATCTGATTCACCGCCTCTGATTCACCACCTCAGATTCCCCATATCTGATAAGCCATCTCTGTTACCCCGCCTCTGATTCCCCATATCTGATTCCCCGCCTCTGATTCCCCATCTCTGATTCCCGGACTCAGATTCCCCACCTCTGATTCCCAGCCTCTGATTCCCGGAATATGATTCCCCGCTTTTGATTCCCCGCCTCTGATTCCCTGCCTCTGATTCCCCATCTCTGATTCCCCACATCTGATTCCCTGCTTCTGATTCCCCGCCTCTGATTCCCCATATCTGATTCCCTGCCTCTGATTCCCCAAATCTGATTCCCCGCCTCTGATTCCTCAGCTCTGATTCCCCGCCTCTGATTCCCCGCGTCTGATTCCCTGCTTCTGATTCCCTGCCTCTGATTCCCCATCTGTGATTAACCACCTCTGATTCTCCACGTTTGATTCCACGCCTCTGATTCCCCATCTCTGATTCCCCATCTCTGATTCCCAAATTCTGATTCCCCGCCTCTGATTCCCCAGTTCTGATTCCCCATCTCTGATTCCCAAATTATGATTCCCTGCCTCTGATTCCCCACCTCTGATTCCCCACCTCTGATTCCCAATATCTGATTCCCCGCCTCTGTTTCCCCGCCTCTGATTACCCGCCTCTGTTTCCCCATATCTGATTCCCCACCTCTGATTCCCCAACTCTGATTCCCCGCCTCTGATTCCCCAGCTCTGATTCCCCGCCTCTGATTCCACGTGTCTGATGCCCTGCCTCTGATTCCCCGCCTCTGATTTCCCATCTCTGATTCACTGCCTCTGATTCCCCACCTCTGATTCCCCATATCTGATTAGCCACCTCTGTTTCCCCGCCTCTGATTCCCAGCCTCTGATTCCCCATATCTGATTCCCAGCCTCTGTTTCCCCACCTCTGATTCCCGGACTCTCATTCCCGGCCTTTGATTCCCGCTTCTGATTCCCCGCCTCTGATTCCCTGCCTCTGATTCCCCATGTCTGATTCCCCACATCTGATTCCCTGCCTCTGATATCCCGCCTCTGATTCCCTGCCTCTGATTCCCTGCAACTAATTCCCCGCCTCTGATTCCCCTATCTGATTCCCTGCCTCTGATGCCCCATATCTGATTCCCAGCCTCTGATTCCCCAACTCTGATTCCCCACCTCTGATTCCTCAGCTCTGATTCCCCACCTCTGATTCCCCGTGTCTAATTCCCTGCCTCTGATTCCCCGCCTCTGATTCCCCATCTTGTATTCACCACCACTGATTCCCGGCGTCTGATTCCCTGCCTGTGATTCCCCGCCTCTGATTCACCATCTTTGATTCCCAGCCTCTGATTCCCCATCTCTGATTCCCGGACTCTGAATCCCCACCTCTGATTCCCGGCCTCTCATTCCCGGCCTTTGATTCCCGCTTCTTATTCCCCGCCTCTGATTCACTGCCTCTGATTCCCCATGTCTGATTCCCCACATCTGATTCCCTGCCTCTGATATCCCGCCTCTGATTCCCCGCCTCTGATTCCCTGCCACTAATTCCCCGCCTCTGATTCCCCTATCTGATTCCCAGCCTCTGATTCCCCAACTCTGATTCCCCGCCTCTGCTTCCTCAGCTCTGATTCCCACCTCTGATTCCCCGTGTCTAATTCACTGCCTCTGATTCCCCGCCTCTGATTCCCCATCTTGGATTCACCACCACTGATTCCCTGCGTCTGATTCCCTGCCTGTGATTCCCCGCCTCTGATTCACCATCTCTGATTCACTGCCTCTGATTCCCCTTCTCTGATTCCCCATGTCTGATTCCCAAATTCTGATTCCCGCCTCTGATGCCCAACCTCTGATTCCCCTCCTCTGATTGCCCATATCTGATTCCCCGCCTCTGATTCCCCATATCTTATTCTCCGCCTCTGATTCCCCAGCTCTGATTCCCCACATCTGATTCTCTGCATCTGATTCCCCACCTCTGATTCCCCGCCTCTGTTTCCCCATCTCTGATTACCCACCTCTGATTCCCCAACTCCGATTCCCCGCCTCTGATTCCCCAGCTCTGATTCCCCGCCTCTGATTCCCCGTGTCTGATTCCCTGCCTCCGATTCCCCGCCTCTGATTCCACATCTCTGATTCACCGCCTCTGATTCCCCACCTCTGATTCCCCATATCTGATAAGCCATCTCTGTTTCCCCGCCTCTGATTCCCCACCTCTGATTCCCCATATCTGATTCCCCACCTCTGATTCCCCATCTCTGGTTCCCGGACTCAGATTCCCCACCTCTGATTCCCCGCCTCTGATTCCCTGCCTCTGATTCCCCATCTCTGATTCCCCATATCTGATTCCCCAGCTCTGATTCCCAACATCTGATTCCCTGCCTCTGATTCCCCACCTCTGATTCCCAATATCTGATTCCCTGCCTCTGTTTCCCCACTTCTGATTCCCCGCCTCTGTTTCCCCATATCTGATTCCCCACCTCTGATTCCCCAACTCTGATACCCCGCCTCTTATTCCCCAGCTCTGATTCCCCGCCTCTGATTCCCCGTGTCTGATTCCTTGCCTCTGATTCCCCGCCTCTGATTCCCCATCTCTGATTCACCACCACTGATTCCCTGCGTCTGATTCCCTGCCTGTGATTCCCCGCCTCTGATTCACCATCTCTGATTCACTGCCTCTGATTCCCCTTCTCTGATTCCCCATGTCTGATTCCCCAATTCTGATTCCCGCCTCTGATGCCCCACCTCTGATTCCCCATATCTGATTCCCCGCCTCTGATTCCCCATATCTTATTCCCCGCCTCTGATTCCCAAACTCACATTCCCCGCCTCTGATTCCCCAGCTCTGATTCCCCGCCTCTGATTCCCCGCGTCTGATTCCCCCCCTCTGTATCCCCGCCTCTGATTCCCCATCTCTGATTCACCACCGCTAATTCCCGGCCTCTGATTCCCCACAAATGATTCCCGGCCTCTGATTCCTGGCCTCTGATTCCCCGCCTCTGATTCCCCATCTCTGATTCCCCGCCTCTGATTCCCCGACTCTGATTCCCCGCCTCTGATTCCCCGCCTCTGATTCCCCACCTCTGATTACCCGCATCTGATTCCCTGACTCTAATTCCCGGCCTCCGATTCCCCATCTCTGATTCACCGCCTCTGATTCCCCACCTCTGATTCCCCATATCTGATTCCCCGCCTCAGTTTCCCCGCCTCTGATTCCCCGCCTCTGATTCCCCATATCTGATACCCTGCCTCTGATTCCCCAACTCTGATTCCCCGCCTCTGATTCCCCAGTTATGATTCCCCACCTCTGATTCCGCGCGTCTGATTCCCTGCTTCTGATTCCCTGCCTCTGATTCCCCATCTGTGATTAACCACCTCTGATTCTCCGCGTCTGATTCCCCGCCTCAGTTTCCCCGCCTCTGATTCCCCATATCTGATTCACCGCCTCTGATTCACCACCTCAGATTCCCCATATCTGATAAGCCATCTCTGTTACCCCGCCTCTGATTCCCCATATCTGATTCCCCGCCTCTGATTCCCCATCTCTGATTCCCGGACTCAGATTCCCCACCTCTGATTCCCAGCCTCTGATTCCCGGAATATGATTCCCCGCTTCTGATTCCCCGCCTCTGATTCCCTGCCTCTGATTCCCCATCTCTGATTCCCCACATCTGATTCCCTGCTTCTGATTCCCCGCCTCTGATTCCCCATATCTGATTCCCTGCCTCTGATTCCCCAAATCTGATTCCCCGCCTCTGATTCCTCAGCTCTGATTCCCCGCCTCTGATTCCCCGCGTCTGATTCCCTGCTTCTGATTCCCTGCCTCTGATTCCCCATCTGTGATTAACCACCTCTGATTCTCCACGTCTGATTCCGCGCCTCTGATTCCCCATCTCTGATTCCCCATCTCTGATTCCCAAATTCTGATTCCCCGCCTCTGATTCCCCAGTTCTGATTCCCCATCTCTGATTCCCAAATTCTGATTCCCTGCCTCTGATTCCCCACCTCTGATTCCCCACCTCTGATTCCCAATATCTGATTCCCCGCCTCTGTTTCCCCGCCTCTGATTCCCCACCTCTGTTTCCCCATATCTGATTCCCCACCTCTGATTCCCCAACTCTGATTCCCCGCCTCTGATTCCCCAGCTCTGATTCCCCGCCTCTGATTCCACGTGTCTGATGCCCTGCCTCTGATTCCCCGCCTCTGATTTCCCATCTCTGATTCACTGCCTCTGATTCCCCACCTCTGATTCCCCATATCTGATTAGCCACCTCTGTTTCCCCGCCTCTGATTCCCAGCCTCTGATTCCCCATATCTGATTCCCAGCCTCTGATTCCCCACCTCTGATTCCCGGACTCTCATTCCCGGCCTTTGATTCCCGCTTCTGATTCCCCGCCTCTGATTCCCTGCCTCTGATTCCCCATGTCTGATTCCCCACATCTGATTCCCTGCCTCTGATATCCCGCCTCTGATTCCCTGCCTCTGATTCCCTGCCACTAATTCCCCGCCTCTGATTCCCCTATCTGATTCCCTGCCTCTGATGCCCCATATCTGATTCCCAGCCTCTGATTCCCCAACTCTGATTCCCCACCTCTGATTCCTCAGCTCTGATTCCCCACCTCTGATTCCCCGTGTCTAATTCCCTGCCTCTGATTCCCCGCCTCTGATTCCCCATCTTGAATTCACCACCACTGATTCCCGGCGTCTGATTCCCTGCCTGTGATTCCCCGCCTCTGATTCACCATCTTTGATTCACTGCCTCTGATTCCCCTTCTCTGATTCCCCATGTCTGATTCCCCAATTCTGATTCCCGCCTCTGATGCCCAACCTCTGATTCCCCTCCTCTGATTGCCCATATATGATTCCCCGCCTCTGATTCCCCATATCTTATTCTCCACCTCTGATCCCCAAACTCAGATTCCCCGCCTCTGATTCCCCACATCTGATTCTCTGCCTCTGATTCCCCACCTCTGATTCCCCGCCTCTGTTTCCCCATATCTGATTACCCACCTCTGATTCCCCAACTCTGATTCACTGCCTCTGATTCCCCACCTCTAATTCCCCATATCTGATTAGCCACCTCTGTTTCCCCGCCTCTGATTCCCAGCCTCTGATTCCCCATATCTGATTCCCAGCCTCTGATTCCCCATCTCTGATTCCCGGACTCTGAATCCCCACCTCTGATTCCCGGCCTCTCATTCCCGGCCTTTGATTCCCGCTTCTGATTCCCCGCCTCTGATTCCCTGCCTCTGATTCCCCATGTCTGATTCCCCACATCTGATTCCCTGCCTCTGATATCCCGCCTCTGATTCCCCGCCTCTGATTCCCTGCCACTAATTCCCCGCCTCTGATTCCCCTATCTGATTCCCTGCCTCTGATGCCCCATATCTGATTCCCAGCCTCTGATTCCCCAACTCTGATTCCCCATATCTGATTCCCCACCTCTGATTCCCCAACTCTGATTCCCCGTGTCTAATTCCCTGCCTCTGATTCCCCGCCTCTGATTCCCCATCTTGGATTCACCACCACTGATTCCCTGCGTCTGATTCCCTGCCTGTGATTCCCCGCCTCTGATTCACCATCTCTGATTCACTGCCTCTGATTCCCCTTCTCTGATTCCCCATGTCTGATTCCCCAATTCTGATTCCCGCCTCTGATGCCCCACCTCTGATTCCCCTCCTCTGATTGCCCATATCTGATTCCACGCCTCTGATTCCCCATATCTTATTCCCCGACTCTGATTCCCAAACTCAGATTCCCCGCCTCTGATTCCCCAGCTCTGATTCCCCACAACTGATTCCCTGCCTCTGATTCCGCACCTATGATTCCCAATATCTGATTCCCTGCCTCTGTTTCCCCACCTCTGATTCCCCGCCTCTGTTTCCCCATATCTGATTCCCCACCTCTGATCCCCAACTCTGATTCCCCGCCTCTGCTTCCTCATCTCTGATTCCCACCTCTGATTCCCCGTGTCTAATTCCCTGCCTCTGATTCCCCGCCTCTGATTCCCCATCTTGGATTCACCACCACTGATTCCCTGCGTCTGATTCCCTGCCTGTGATTCCCCGCCTCTGATTCACCATCTCTGATTCACTGCCTCTGATTCCCCTTCTCTGATTCCCCATGTCTGATTCCCCAATTCTGATTCCCGCCTCTGATGCCCAACCTCTGATTCCCCTCCTCTGATTGCCCATATCTGATTCCCCGCCTCTGATTCCCCATATCTTATTCTCCGCCTCTGATTCCCAAACTCAGATTCCCCGCCTCTGATTCCCCAGCTCTGATTCCCCACATCTGATTCTCTGCCTCTGATTCCCCACCTCTGATTCCCCGCCTCTGTTTCCCCATATCTGATTACCCACCTCTGATTCCCCAACTCCGATTCCCCGCCTCTGATTCCCCAGCTCTGATTCCCCACCTCTGATTCCCCAACTCCGATTCCCCGCCTCTGATTCCACATCTCTGATTCACCGCCTCTGATTCCCCACCTCTGATTCCCCATATCTGATAAGCCATCTCTGTTTCCCCGCCTCTGATTCCCCACCTCTGATTCCCCGTATCTGATTCCCCACCTCTGATTCCCCATCTCTGGTTCCCGGACTCAGATTCCCCACCTCTGATTCCCCGCCTCTGATTCCCTGCCTCTGATTCCCCATCTCTGATTCCCCATATCTGATTCCCCAGCTCTGATTCCCAACATCTGATTCCCTGCCTCTGATTCCCCACCTCTGATTCCCAATATCTGATTCCCTGCCTCTGTTTCCCCACTTCTGATTCCCCGCCTCTGTTTCCCCATATCTGATTCCCCACCTCTGATTCCCCAACTCTGATGCCCCGCCTCTGATTCCCCAGCTCTGATTCCCCGCCTCTGATTCCCCGTGTCTGATTCCTTGCCTCTGATTCCCCGCCTCTGATTCCCCATCTCTGATTCACCACCACTGATTCCCTGCATCTGATTCCCTGCCTGTGATTCCCCGCCTCTGATTCACCATCTCTGATTCACTGCCTCTGATTCCCCTTCTCTGATTCCCCATGTCTGATTCCCCAATTCTGATTCCCGCCTCTGATGCCCCACCTCTGATTCCCCATATCTGATTCCCCATATCTTATTCCCCGCCTCTGATTCCCAAACTCACATTCCCCGCCTCTGATTCCCCAGCTCTGATTCCCCGCCTCTGATTCCCCGCGTCTGATTCCCCGCCTCTGAATCCCCGCCTCTGATTCCACATCTCCCATTCACCACCGCTAATTCCCGGCCTCTGATTCCCCACAAATGATTCCCGGCCTCTGATTCCAGACCTCTGATTCCCCGCCTCTGATTCCCCATCTCTGATTCCCCGCCTCTGATTCCCCGACTCTGATTCCCCGCCTCTGATTCCCCAGCTCTGATTCCCCACCTCTGATTACCCGCATCTGATTCCCTGACTCTAATTCCCGGCCTCCGATTCCCCATCTCTGATTCACCGCCTCTGATTCCCCACCTCTGATTCCCCATATCTGATTCCCCGCCTCAGTTTCCCCGCCTCTGATTCCCCGCCTCTGATTCCCCATATCTGATACCCTGCCTCTGATTCCCCAACTCTGATTCCCCGCCTCTGATTCCCCAGTTATGATTCCCCACCTCTGATTCCGCGCGTCTGATTCCCTGCTTCTGATTCCCTGCCTATGATTCCCCATCTGTGATTAACCACCTCTGATTCTCCGCGTCTGATTCCCCGCCTCAGTTTCCCCGCCTCTGATTCCCCATATCTGATTCACCGCCTCTGATTCACCACCTCAGATTCCCCATATCTGATAAGCCATCTCTGTTACCCCGCCTCTGATTCCCCATATCTGATTCCCCGCCTCTGATTCCCCATCTCTGATTCCCGGACTCAGATTCCCCACCTCTGATTCCCAGCCTCTGATTCCCGGAATATGATTCCCCGCTTCTGATTCCCCGCCTCTGATTCCCTGCCTCTGATTCCCCATCTCTGATTCCCCACATCTGATTCCCTGCTTCTGATTCCCCGCCTCTGATTCCCCATATCTGATTCCCTGCCTCTGATTCCCCAAATCTGATTCCCCGCCTCTGATTCCTCAGCTCTGATTCCCCGCCTCTGATTCCCCGCGTCTGATTCCCTGCTTCTGATTCCCTGCCTCTGATTCCCCATCTGTGATTAACCACCTCTGATTCTCCACGTCTGACTCCGCGCCTCTGATTCCCCATCTCTGATTCCCCATCTCTGATTCCCAAATTCTGATTCCCCGCCTCTGATTCCCCAGTTCTGATTCCCCATCTCTGATTCCCAAATTCTGATTCCCTGCCTCTGATTCCCCACCTCTGATTCCCCACCTCTGATTCCCAATATCTGATTCCCCGCCTCTGTTTCCCCGCCTCTGATTCCCCGCCTCTGTTTCCCCATATCTGATTCCCCACCTCTGATTCCCCAACTCTGATTCCCCGCCTCTGATTTCCCATCTCTGATTCACTGCCTCTGATTCCCCACCTCTGATTCCCCATATCTGATTAGCCACCTCTGTTTCCCCGCCTCTGATTCCCAGCCTCTGATTCCCCATATCTGATTCCCAGCCTCTGATTCCCCACCTCTGATTCCCGGACTCTCATTCCCGGCCTTTGATTCCCGCTTCTGATTCCCCGCCTCTGATTCCCTGCCTCTGATTCCCCATGTCTGATTCCCCACATCTGATTCCCTGCCACTAATTCCCCGCCTCTGATTCCCCTATCTGATTCCCTGCCTCTGATGCCCCATATCTGATTCCCAGCCTCTGATTCCCCAACTCTGATTCCCCGCCTCTGATTCCTCAGCTCTGATTCCCCACCTCTGATTCCCCGTGTCTAATTCCCTGCCTCTGATTCCCCGCCTCTGATTCCCCATCTTGTATTCACCACCACTGATTCCCTGCGTCTGATTCCCTGCCTGTGATTCCCTGCCTCTGATTCACCATCTCTGATTCACTGCCTCTGATTCCCCTTCTCTGATTCCCCATGTCTGATTCCCCAATTCTGATTCCCGCCTCTGATGCCCAACCTCTGATTCCCCTCCTCTGATTGCCCATATCTGATTCCCCTCCTCTGATTGCCCATATCTGATTCCACGCCTCTGATTCCCCATATCTTATTCCCCGACTCTGATTCCCAAACTCAGATTCCCCGCCTCTGATTCCCCATCTCTGATTCCCCACATCTGATTCCCTGCCTCTGATTCCCCACCTCTGATTCCCAATATCTGATTCCCTGCCTCTGTTTCCCCACCTCTGATTCCCCGCCTCTGTTTCCCCATATCTGATTCCCCACCTCTGATTCCCAAACTCTGATTCCCCGCCTCTGCTTCCTCAGCTCTGATTCCCACCTCTGATTCCCCGTGTCTAATTCCCTGCCTCTGATTCCCCGCCTCTGATTCCCCATCTTGGATTCACCACCACTGATTCCCTGCGTCTGATTCCCTGCCTGTGATTCCCCGCCTCTGATTCACCATCTCAGATTCACTGCCTCTGATTCCCCTTCTCTGATTCCCCATGTCTGATTCCCCAATTCTGATTCCCGCCTCTGATGCCCAACCTCTGATTCCCCTCCTCTGATTGCCCATATCTGATTCCCCGCCTCTGATTCCCCATATCTTATTCTCCGCCTCTGATTCCCAAACTCAGATTCCCCGCCTCTGATTCCCCAGCTCTGATTCCCCACATCTGATTCTCTGCCTCTGATTCCCCACCTCTGATTCCCCGCCTCTGTTTCCCCATATCTGATTACCCACCTCTGATTCCCCAACTCCGATTCCCCGCCTCTGATTCCCCAGCTCTGATTCCCCACCTCTGATTCCCCAACTCCGATTCCCCGCCTCTGATTCCACATCTCTGATTCACCGCCTCTGATTCCCCACCTCTGATTCCCCATATCTTATAAGCCATCTCTGTTTCCCCGCCTCTGATTCCCCACCTCTGATTCCCCGTATCTGATTCCCCACCTCTGATTCCCCATCTCTGGTTGCCGGACTCAGATTCCCCACCTCTGATTCCCCGCCTCTGATTCCCTGCCTCTGATTCCCCATCTCTGATTCCCCATATCTGATTCCCCAGCTCTGATTCCCAACATCTGATACCCTGCCTCTGATTCCCCACCTCTGATTCCCAATATCTGATTCCCTGCCTCTGTTTCCCCACTTCTGATTCCCCGCCTCTGTTTCCCCGCCTCTGATTCCCCACCTCTGATTCCCCAACTCTGATGCCCCGCCTCTGATTCCCCAGCTCTGATTCCCCGCCTCTGATTCCCCGTGTCTGATTCCTTGCCTCTGATTCCCCGCCTCTGATTCCCCATCTCTGATTCACCACCACTGATTCCCTGCGTCTGATTCCCTGCCTGTGATTCCCCGCCTCTGATTCACCATCTCTGATTCACTGCCTCTGATTCCCCTTCTCTGATTCCCCATGTCTGATTCCCCAATTCTGATTCCCGCCTCTGATGCCCCACCTCTGATTCCCCATATCTAATTCCCCATATCTTATTCCCCGCCTCTGATTCCCAAACTCACATTCCCCGCCTCTGATTCCCCAGCTCTGATTCCCCGCCTCTGATTCCCCGCGTCTGATTCCCCGCCTCTGAATCCCCGCCTCTGATTCCACATCTCCGATTCACCACCGCTAATTCCCGGCCTCTGATTCCCCACAAATGATTCCCGGCCTCTGATTCCAGACCTCTGATTCCCCGCCTCTGATTCCCCATCTCTGATTCCCCGCCTCTGATTCCCCGACTCTGATTCCCCGCCTCTGATTCCCCAGCTCTGATTCCCCACCTCTGATTACCCGCATCTGATTCCCTGACTCTAATTCCCGGCCTCCGATTCCCCATCTCTGATTCACCGCCTCAGATTCCCCACCTCTGATTCCCCATATCTGATTCCCCGCCTCAGTTTCCCCGCCTCTGATTCCCCGCCTCTGATTCCCCATATCTGATACCCTGCCTCTGATTCCCCAACTCTGATTCCCCGCCTCTGATTCCCCAGTTATGATTCCCCACCTCTGATTCCGCGCGTCTGATTCCCTGCTTCTGATTCCCTGCCTATGATTCCCCATCTGTGATTAACCACCTTTGATTCTCCGCGTCTGATTCCCCGCCTCAGTTTCCCCGCCTCTGATTCCCCATATCTGATTCACCGCCTCTGATTCACCACCTCAGATTCCCCATATCTGATAAGCCATCTCTGTTACCCCGCCTCTGATTCCCCATATCTGATTCCCCGCCTCTGATTCCCCATCTCTGATTCCCGGACTCAGATTCCCCACCTCTGATTCCCAGCCTCTGATTCCCGGAATATGATTCCCCGCTTCTGATTCCCCGCCTCTGATTCCCTGCCTCTGATTCCCCATCTCTGATTCCCCACATCTGATTCCCTGCTTCTGATTCCCCGCCTCTGATTCCCCATATCTGATTCCCTGCCTCTGATTCCCCAAATCTGATTCCCCGCCTCTGATTCCTCAGCTCTGATTCCCCGCCTCTGATTCCCCGCGTCTGATTCCCTGCTTCTGATTCCCTGCCTCTGATTCCCCATCTGTGATTAACCACCTCTGATTCTCCACGTCTGACTCCGCGCCTCTGATTCCCCATCTCTGATTCCCCATCTCTGATTCCCAAATTCTGATTCCCCGCCTCTGATTCCCCAGTTCTGATTCCCCATCTCTGATTCCCAAATTCTGATTCCCTGCCTCTGATTCCCCACCTCTGATTCCCCACCTCTGATTCCCAATATCTGATTCCCCACCTCTGTTTCCCCGCCTCTGATTCCCCGCCTCTGTTTCCCCATATCTGATTCCCCACCTCTGATTCCCCAACTCTGACTCCCCGCCTCTGATTTCCCATCTCTGATTCACTGCCTCTGATTCCCCACCTCTGATTCCCCATATCTGATTAGCCACCTCTGTTTCCCCGCCTCTGATTCCCAGCCTCTGATTCCCCATATCTGATTCCCAGCCTCTGATTCCCCACCTCTGATTCCCGGACTCTCATTCCCGGCCTTTGATTCCCGCTTCTGATTCCCCGCCTCTGATTCCCTGCCTCTGATTCCCCATGTCTGATTCCCCACATCTGATTCCCTGCCACTAATTCCCCGCCTCTGATTCCCCTATCTGATTCCCTGCCTCTGATGCCCCATATCTGATTCCCAGCCTCTGATTCCCCAACGCTGATTCCCCGCCTCTGATTCCTCAGCTCTGATTCCCCACCTCTGATTCCCCGTGTCTAATTCCCTGCCTCTGATTCCCCGCCTCTGATTCCCCATCTTGTATTCACCACCACTGATTCCCTGCGTCTGATTCCCTGCCTGTGATTCCCTGCCTCTGATTCACCATCTCTGATTCACTGCCTCTGATTCCCCTTCTCTGATTCCCCATGTCTGATTCCCCAATTCTGATTCCCGCCTCTGATGCCCAACCTCTGATTCCCCTCCTCTGATTGCCCATATCTGATTCCCCTCCTCTGATTGCCCATATCTGATTCCACGCCTCTGATTCCCCATATCTTATTCCCCGACTCTGATTCCCAAACTCAGATTCCCCGCCTCTGATTCCCCAGCTCTGATTCCCCACATCTGATTCCCTGCCTCTGATTCCCCACCTCTGATTCCCAATATCTGATTCCCTGCCTCTGTTTCCCCACCTCTGATTCCCCGCCTCTGTTTCCCCATATCTGATTCCCCACCTCTGATTCCCAATCTCTGATTCCCCGCCTCTGCTTCCTCAGCTCTGATTCCCACCTCTGATTCCCCGTGTCTAATTCCCTGCCTCTGATTCCCCGCCTCTGATTCCCCATCTTGGATTCACCACCACTGATTCCCTGCGTCTGATTCCCTGCCTGTGATTCCCCGCCTCTGATTCACCATCTCTGATTCCCCGCCTCAGTTTCCCCGCCTCTGATTCCCCGCCTCTGATTCCCCGCCTCTGATTCCCCATATCTGATACCCTGCCTCTGATTCCCCAACTCTGATTCCCCGCCTCTGATTCCCCAGTTATGATTCCCCACCTCTGATTCCGCGCGTCTGATTCCCTGCTTCTGATTCCCTGCCTATGATTCCCCATCTGTGATTAACCACCTCTGATTCTCCGCGTCTGATTCCCCGCCTCAGTTTCCCCGCCTCTGATTCCCCATATCTGATTCACCGCCTCTGATTCACCACCTCAGATTCCCCATATCTGATAAGCCATCTCTGTTACCCCGCCTCTGATTCCCCATATCTGATTCCCCGCCTCTGATTCCCCATCTCTGATTCCCGGACTCACATTCCCCACCTCTGATTCCCAGCCTCTGATTCCCGGAATATGATTCCCCGCTTCTGATTCCCCGCCTCTGATTCCCTGCCTCTGATTCCCCATCTCTGATTCCCCACATCTGATTCCCTGCTTCTGATTCCCCGCCTCTGATTCCCCATATCTGATTCCCTGCCTCTGATTCCCCAAATCTGATTCCCCGCCTCTGATTCCTCAGCTCTGATTCCCCGCCTCGGATTCCCCGCGTCTGATTCCCTGCTTCTGATTCCCTGCCTCTGATTCCCCATCTGTGATTAACCACCTCTGATTCTCCACGTCTGACTCCGCGCCTCTGATTCCCCATCTCTGATTCCCCATCTCTGATTCCCAAATTCTGATTCCCCGCCTCTGATTCCCCAGTTCTGATTCCCCATCTCTGATTCCCAAATTCTGATTCCCTGCCTCTGATTCCCCACCTCTGATTCCCCACCTCTGATTCCCAATATCTGATTCCCCGCCTCTGTTTCCCCGCCTCTGATTCCCCGCATCTGTTTCCCCATATCTGATTCCCCACCTCTGATTCCCCAACTCTGATTCCCCGCCTCTGATTTCCCATCTCTGATTCACTGCCTCTGATTCCCCACCTCTGATTCCCCATATCTGATTAGCCACCTCTGTTTCCCCGCCTCTGATTCCCAGCCTCTGATTCCCCATATCTGATTCCCAGCCTCAGTTTCCCCGCCTCTGATTCCCCGCCTCTGATTTCCCATATCTGATAGCCTGCCTCTGATTCCCCAACTCTGATTCCCCGCCTCTGATTCCCCAGTTATGATTCCCCACCTCTGATTCCGCGCGTCTGATTCCCTGCTTCTGATTCCCTGCCTATGATTCCCCATCTGTGATTAACCACCTCTGATTCTCCGCGTCTGATTCCCCGCCTCAGTTTCCCCGCCTCTGATTCCCCATATCTGATTCACCGCCTCTGATTCACCACCTCAGATTCCCCATATCTGATAAGCCATCTCTGTTACCCCGCCTCTGATTCCCCATATCTGATTCCCCGCCTCTGATTCCCCATCTCTGATTCCCGGACTCAGATTCCCCACCTCTGATTCCCAGCCTCTGATTCCCGGAATATGATTCCCCGCTTCTGATTCCCCGCCTCTGATTCCCTGCCTCTGATTCCCCATCTCTGATTCCCCACATCTGATTCCCTGCTTCTGATTCCCCGCCTCTGATTCCCCATATCTGATTCCCTGCCTCTGATTCCCCAAATCTGATTCCCCGCCTCTGATTCCTCAGCTCTGATTCCCCGCCTCTGATTCCCCGCGTCTGATTCCCTGCCTCTGATTCCCTGCCTCTGATTCCCCATCTGTGATTAACCACCTCTGATTCTCCACGTCTGACTCCGCGCCTCTGATTCCCCATCTCTGATTCCCCATCTCTGATTCCCAAATTCTGATTCCCCGCCTCTGATTCCCCAGTTCTGATTCCCCATCTCTGATTCCCAAATTCTGATTCCCTGCCTCTGATTCCCCACCTCTGATTCCCCACCTCTGATTCCCAATATCTGATTCCCCGCCTCTGTTTCCCCGCCTCTGATTCCCCGCCTCTGTTTCCCCATATCTGATTCCCCACCTCTGATTCCCCAACTCTGATTCCCCGCCTCTGATTTCCCATCTCTGATTCACTGCCTCTGATTCCCCACCTCTGATTCCCCATATCTGATTAGCCACCTCTGTTTCCCCGCCTCTGAATCCCAGCCTCTGATTCCCCATATCTGATTCCCAGCCTCTGATTCCCCACCTCTGATTCCCGGACTCTCATTCCCGGCCTTTGATTCCCGCTTCTGATTCCCCGCCTCTGATTCCCTGCCTCTGATTCCCCATGTCTGATTCCCCACATCTGATTCCCTGCCACTAATTCCCCGCCTCTGATTCCCCTATCTGATTCCCTGCCTCTGATGCCCCATATCTGATTCCCAGCCTCTGATTCCCCAACTCTGATTCCCCGCCTCTGATTCCTCAGCTCTGATTCCCCACCTCTGATTCCCCGTGTCTAATTCCCTGCCTCTGATTCCCCGCCTCTGATTTCCCATCTTGTATTCACCACCACTGATTCCCTGCGTCTGATTCCCTGCCTGTGATTCCCTGCCTCTGATTCACCATCTCTGATTCACTGCCTCTGATTCCCCTTCTCTGATTCCCCATGTCTGATTCCCCAATTCTGATTCCCGCCTCTGATGCCCAACCTCTGATTCCCCTCCTCTGATTGCCCATATCTGATTCCCCTCCTCTGATTGCCCATATCTGATTCCACGCCTCTGATTCCCCATATCTTATTCCCCGACTCTGATTCCCAAACTCAGATTCCCCGCCTCTGATTCCCCAGCTCTGATTCCCCACATCTGATTCCCTGCCTCTGATTCCCCACCTCTGATTCCCAATATCTGATTCCCTGCCTCTGTTTCCCCACCTCTGATTCCCCGCCTCTGTTTCCCCATATCTGATTCCCCACCTCTGATTCCCAAACTCTGATTCCCCGCCTCTGCTTCCTCAGCTCTGATTCCCACCTCTGATTCCCCGTGTCTAATTCCCTGCCTCTGATTCCCCGCCTCTGATTCCCCATCTTGGATTCACCACCACTGATTCCCTGCGTCTGATTCCCTGCCTGTGATTCCCCGCCTCTGATTCACCATCTCAGATTCACTGCCTCTGATTCCCCTTCTCTGATTCCCCATGTCTGATTCCCCAATTCTGATTCCCGCCTCTGATGCCCAACCTCTGATTCCCCTCCTCTGATTGCCCATATCTGATTCCCCGCCTCTGATTCCCCATATCTTATTCTCCGCCTCTGATTCCCAAACTCAGATTCCCCGCCTCTGATTCCCCAGCTCTGATTCCCCACATCTGATTCTCTGCCTCTGATTCCCCACCTCTGATTCCCCGCCTCTGTTTCCCCATATCTGATTACCCACCTCTGATTCCCCAACTCCGATTCCCCGCCTCTGATTCCCCAGCTCTGATTCCCCACCTCTGATTCCCCAACTCCGATTCCCCGCCTCTGATTCCACATCTCTGATTCACCGCCTCTGATTCCCCACCTCTGATTCCCCATATCTTATAAGCCATCTCTGTTTCCCCGCCTCTGATTCCCCACCTCTGATTCCCCGTATCTGATTCCCCACCTCTGATTCCCCATCTCTGGTTCCCGGACTCAGATTCCCCACCTCTGATTCCCCGCCTCTGATTCCCTGCCTCTGATTCCCCATCTCTGATTCCCCATATCTGATTCCCCAGCTCTGATTCCCAACATCTGATTCCCTGCCTCTGATTCCCCACCTCTGATTCCCAATATCTGATTCCCTGCCTCTGTTTCCCCACTTCTGATTCCCCGCCTCTGTTTCCCCGCCTCTGATTCCCCACCTCTGATTCCCCAACTCTGATGCCCCGCCTCTGATTCCCCAGCTCTGATTCCCCGCCTCTGATTCCCCGTGTCTGATTCCTTGCCTCTGATTCCCCGCCTCTGATTCCCCATCTCTGATTCACCACCACTGATTCCCTGCGTCTGATTCCCTGCCTGTGATTCCCCGCCTCTGATTCACCATCTCTGATTCACTGCCTCTGATTCCCCTTCTCTGATTCCCCATGTCTGATTCCCCAATTCTGATTCCCGCCTCTGATGCCCCACCTCTGATTCCCCATATCTAATTCCCCATATCTTATTCCCCGCCTCTGATTCCCAAACTCACATTCCCCGCCTCTGATTCCCCAGCTCTGATTCCCCGCCTCTGATTCCCCGCGTCTGATTCCCCGCCTCTGAATCCCCGCCTCTGATTCCACATCTCCGATTCACCACCGCTAATTCCCGGCCTCTGATTCCCCACAAATGATTCCCGGCCTCTGATTCCAGACCTCTGATTCCCCGCCTCTGATTCCCCATCTCTGATTCCCCGCCTCTGATTCCCTGACTCTGATTCCCCGCCTCTGATTCCCCAGCTCTGATTCCCCACCTCTGATTACCCGCATCTGATTCCCTGACTCTAATTCCCGGCCTCCGATTCCCCATCTCTGATTCACCGCCTCAGATTCCCCACCTCTGATTCCCCATATCTGATTCCCCGCCTCAGTTTCCCCGCCTCTGATTCCCCGCCTCTGATTCCCCATATCTGATACCCTGCCTCTGATTCCCCAACTCTGATTCCCCGCCTCTGATTCCCCAGTTATGATTCCCCACCTCTGATTCCGCGCGTCTGATTCCCTGCTTCTGATTCCCTGCCTATGATTCCCCATCTGTGATTAACCACCTCTGATTCTCCGCGTCTGATTCCCCGCCTCAGTTTCCCCGCCTCTGATTCCCCATATCTGATTCACCGCCTCTGATTCACCACCTCAGATTCCCCATATCTGATAAGCCATCTCTGTTACCCCGCCTCTGATTCCCCATATCTGATTCCCCGCCTCTGATTCCCCATCTCTGATTCCCGGACTCAGATTCCCCACCTCTGATTCCCAGCCTCTGATTCCCGGAATATGATTCCCCGCTTCTGATTCCCCGCCTCTGATTCCCTGCCTCTGATTCCCCATCTCTGATTCCCCACATCTGATTCCCTGCTTCTGATTCCCCGCCTCTGATTCCCCATATCTGATTCCCTGCCTCTGATTCCCCAAATCTGATTACCCGCCTCTGATTCCTCAGCTCTGATTCCCCGCCTCTGATTCCCCGCGTCTGATTCCCTGCTTCTGATTCCCTGCCTCTGATTCCCCATCTGTGATTAACCACCTCTGATTCTCCACGTCTGACTCCGCGCCTCTGATTCCCCATCTCTGATTCCCCATCTCTGATTCCCAAATTCTGATTCCCCGCCTCTGATTCCCCAGTTCTGATTCCCCATCTCTGATTCCCAAATTCTGATTCCCTGCCTCTGATTCCCCACCTCTGATTCCCCACCTCTGATTCCCAATATCTGATTCCCCACCTCTGTTTCCCCGCCTCTGATTCCCCGCCTCTGTTTCCCCATATCTGATTCCCCACCTCTGATTCCCCAACTCTGACTCCCCGCCTCTGATTTCCCATCTCTGATTCACTGCCTCTGATTCCCCACCTCTGATTCCCCATATCTGATTAGCCACCTCTGTTTCCCCGCCTCTGATTCCCAGCCTCTGATTCCCCATATCTGATTCCCAGCCTCTGATTCCCCACCTCTGATTCCCGGACTCTCATTCCCGGCCTTTGATTCCCGCTTCTGATTCCCCGCCTCTGATTCCCTGCCTCTGATTCCCCATGTCTGATTCCCCACATCTGATTCCCTGCCACTAATTCCCCGCCTCTGATTCCCCTATCTGATTCCCTGCCTCTGATGCCCCATATCTGATTCCCAGCCTCTGATTCCCCAACGCTGATTCCCCGCCTCTGATTCCTCAGCTCTGATTCCCCACCTCTGATTCCCCGTGTCTAATTCCCTGCCTCTGATTCCCCGCCTCTGATTCCCCATCTTGTATTCACCACCACTGATTCCCTGCGTCTGATTCCCTGCCTGTGATTCCCTGCCTCTGATTCACCATCTCTGATTCACTGCCTCTGATTCCCCTTCTCTGATTCCCCATGTCTGATTCCCCAATTCTGATTCCCGCCTCTGATGCCCAACCTCTGATTCCCCTCCTCTGATTGCCCATATCTGATTCCCCTCCTCTGATTGCCCATATCTGATTCCACGCCTCTGATTCCCCATATCTTATTCCCCGACTCTGATTCCCAAACTCAGATTCCCCGCCTCTGATTCCCCAGCTCTGATTCCCCACATCTGATTCCCTGCCTCTGATTCCCCACCTCTGATTCCCAATATCTGATTCCCTGCCTCTGTTTCCCCACCTCTGATTCCCCGCCTCTGTTTCCCCATATCTGATTCCCCACCTCTGATTCCCAATCTCTGATTCCCCGCCTCTGCTTCCTCAGCTCTGATTCCCACCTCTGATTCCCCGTGTCTAATTCCCTGCCTCTGATTCCCCGCCTCTGATTCCCCATCTTGGATTCACCACCACTGATTCCCTGCGTCTGATTCCCTGCCTGTGATTCCCCGCCTCTGATTCACCATCTCTGATTCCCCGCCTCAGTTTCCCCGCCTCTGATTCCCGGCCTCTGATTCCCCGCCTCTGATTCCCCATATCTGATACCCTGCCTCTGATTCCCCAACTCTGATTCCCCGCCTCTGATTCCCCAGTTATGATTCCCCACCTCTGATTCCGCGCGTCTGATTCCCTGCTTCTGATTCCCTGCCTATGATTCCCCATCTGTGATTAACCACCTCTGATTCTCCGCGTCTGATTCCCCGCCTCAGTTTCCCCGCCTCTGATTCCCCATATCTGATTCACCGCCTCTGATTCACCACCTCAGATTCCCCATATCTGATAAGCCATCTCTGTTACCCCGCCTCTGATTCCCCATATCTGATTCCCCGCCTCTGATTCCCCATCTCTGATTCCCGGACTCACATTCCCCACCTCTGATTCCCAGCCTCTGATTCCCGGAATATGATTCCCCGCTTCTGATTCCCCGCCTCTGATTCCCTGCCTCTGATTCCCCATCTCTGATTCCCCACATCTGATTCCCTGCTTCTGATTCCCCGCCTCTGATTCCCCATATCTGATTCCCTGCCTCTGATTCCCCAAATCTGATTCCCCGCCTCTGATTCCTCAGCTCTGATTCCCCGCCTCGGATTCCCCGCATCTGATTCCCTGCTTCTGATTCCCTGCCTCTGATTCCCCATCTGTGATTAACCACCTCTGATTCTCCACGTCTGACTCCGCGCCTCTGATTCCCCATCTCTGATTCCCCATCTCTGATTCCCAAATTCTGATTCCCCGCCTCTGATTCCCCAGTTCTGATTCCCCATCTCTGATTCCCAAATTCTGATTCCCTGCCTCTGATTCCCCACCTCTGATTCCCCACCTCTGATTCCCAATATCTGATTCCCCGCCTCTGTTTCCCCGCCTCTGATTCCCCGCATCTGTTTCCCCATATCTGATTCCCCACCTCTGATTCCCCAACTCTGATTCCCCGCCTCTGATTTCCCATCTCTGATTCACTGCCTCTGATTCCCCACCTCTGATTCCCCATATCTGATTAGCCACCTCTGTTTCCCCGCCTCTGATTCCCAGCCTCTGATTCCCCATATCTGATTCCCAGCCTCTGATTCCCCACCTCTGATTCCCGGACTCTCATTCCCGGCCTTTGATTCCCGCTTCTGATTCCCCGCCTCTGATTCCCTGCCTCTGATTCCCCATGTCTGATTCCCCACATCTGATTCCCTGCCACTAATTCCCCGCCTCTGATTCCCCTATCTGATTCCCTGCCTCTGATGCCCCATATCTGATTCCCAGCCTCTGATTCCCCAACTCTGATTCCCCGCCTCTGATTCCTCAGCTCTGATTCCCCACCTCTGATTCCCCGTGTCTAATTCCCTGCCTCTGATTCCCCGCCTCTGATTCCCCATCTTGTATTCACCACCACTGATTCCCTGCGTCTGATTCCCTGCCTGTGATTCCCTGCCTCTGATTCACCATCTCTGATTCACTGCCTCTGATTCCCCTTCTCTGATTCCCCATGTCTGATTCCCCAATTCTGATTCCCGCCTCTGATGCCCAACCTCTGATTCCCCTCCTCTGATTGCCCATATCTGATTCCCCGCCTCTGATTCCCCATATCTTATTCTCCGCCTCTGATCCCCAAACTCAGATTCCCCGCCTCTGATTCCCCACATCTGATTCTCTGCCTCTGATTCCCCACCTCTGATTCCCCGCCTCTGTTTCCCCATATCTGATTACCCACCTCTGATTCCCCAACTCTGATTCCCCGCCTCTGATTCCCCAGCTCTGATTCCCCGCCTCTGATTCCCCGTGTCTGATTCCCTGCCTCTGATTCCCCGCCTCTGATTCCCAATCTCTGATTCACCGCCTCTGATTCCCCACCTCTGATTCCCCATATCTGATAAGCCATCTCTGTTTCCCCGCCTCTGATTCCCCACCTCTGATTCCCCATATCTGATTCCCTGCCTCTGATTCCCCATCTCTGATTCCCGGACTCAGATTCCCCACCTCTGATTCCCCGCCTCTGATTCCCTGCCTCTGATTCCCCATCTCTGATTCCCCATATCTGATTCCCCAGCTCTGATTCCCAACATCTGATTCCCTGCCTCTGTTTCCCCACTTCTGATTCCCCGCCTCTGTTTCCCCATATCTGATTCCCCACCTCTGATTCCCCAACTCTGATTCCCCGCCTCTGATTCCCCAGCTCTTATTCCCCGCCTCTGATTCCCCGTGTCTGATTCCTTGCCTCTGATTCCCCGCCTCTGATTCCCCATCTCTGATTCACCACCACTGATTCCCTGCGTCTGATTTCCTGCCTGTGATTCCCCGCCTCTGATTCACCATCTCTGATTCACTGCCTCTGATTCCCCTTCTCTGATTCCCCATGTCTGATTCCCCAATTCTGATTCCCGCCTCTGATGCCCCACCTCTGATTCCCCTCCTCTGATTTCCCATATCTGATTCCCCGCCTCTGATTCCCCATATCTTATTCCCCACCTCTGATTCCCAAACTCAGATTCCCCGCCTCTGATTCCCCAGCTCTGATTCCCCGCCTCTGATTCCCCGCGTCTGATTCCCCGCCTCTGAATCCCCGCCTCTGATTCCCCATCTCTGATTCACCACCGCTAATTCCCGGCCTCTGATTCCCCACAACTGATTCCCGGCCTTTGATTACCCGCGTCTGATTCCCTGACTCTAATTCCCCGCCTCTGATTCCCCAGCTCTGATTCCCCACCTCTGATTACCCGCGTCTGATTCCCTGACTCTAATTCCCGGCCTCTGATTCCCCATCTCTGATACACCGCCTCTGATTCCCCACCTCTGATTCCCCATATCTGATTCCCCGCCTCAGTTTCCCCGCCTCTGATTCCCCGCCTCTGATTCCCCATATCTGATACCCCACCTCTGATTCCCCAACTCTGATTCCCCGCCTCTGATTCCCCAGTTATGATTCCCCACCTCTGATTCCCCGCGTCTGATTCCCTGCTTCTGATTCCCTGCCTCTGATTCCCCATCTGTGATTAACCACCTCCGCGTCTGATTCCCCGCCTCAGTTTCCCCGCCGCTGATTCCCCATATCTGATTCCCGGCCTCTGATTCCCGGCCTATGATTCCCCGCTTGTAATTCCCCGCCTCTGATTCCCTGCCTCTGATTCCCCATGTCTGATTCCCCACATCTGATTCCCTGCCTCTGATACCCCGCCTCTGATTCCCTGCCTCTGATTCCATGCCACTAATTCCCCGCCTCTGATTCCCCATATCTGATTCCCTGCCTCTGATGCCCCATATCTGATTCCCTGCCTCTGATTCCCCAACTCTGATTCCCCGCCTCTGATTCCTCAGCTCTGATTCCCCACCTCTTATTCCCCGTGTCTAATTCCCTGCCTCTGATTCCCCGCCTCTGATTCCCCATCTTGGATTCACCACCACTGATTCCCTGCGTCTGATTCCCTGCCTGTGATTCCCCGCCTCTGATTCACCATCTCTGATTCACTGCCTCTGATTCCCCTTCTCTGATTCCCCATGTCTGATTCCCCAATTCTGATTCCCGCCTCTGATGCCCCACCTCTGATTCCCCTCCACTGATTCCCCATATCTGATTCCCCGCCTCTGATTCCCCATATCTTATTCCCCGACTCTGATTCCCAAACTCAGATTCCCCGCCTCTGATTCCCCAGCTCTGATTCCCCACATCTGATTCCCTGCCTCTGATTCCCCACCTCTGATTCCCAATATCTGATTCCCTGCCTCTGTTTCCCCACCTCTGATTCCCCGCCTCTGTTTCCCCATATCTGATTCCCCACCTCTGATTCCCCAACTCTGATTCCCCGCCTCTGAATCCCCAGCTTTGATTCCCCGCCTCTGATTCCCCGTGTCTGATTCCCTGCCTCTGATTCCCCGCCTCTGATTCCCCATCTCTGATTCACCGCCTCTGATTCACCACCTCAGATTCCCCATATCTGATAAGCCTCTCTGTTACCCCGCCTCTGATTCCCCGCTTCTGATTCCCCATATCTGATTCCCCACCTCTGATTCCCCATCTCTGATTCCCCATCTCTGATTCCCCACATCTGATTCCCTGCCTCTGATTCCCCGCCTCTGATTCCCCATATCTGATTCCCTGCCTCTGATTCCCCATCTCTGATTCCCACCCTCCGATTCCCCACCTCTGGTTCCCCATATCTGATACCCCTCCTCTCCTTCCCCGCCTCTGATTCCCCGCCTCTGATTCTCCATATCTGATACCCCGACTCTGATTCCCCAACTCTGATTCCCCGCCTCTGATTCCTCAGCTCTGATTCCCCGCCTCTGATTCCCCGCGTCTGATTCCCTGCTTCTGATTCCCTGCCTCTGATTCCCCATCTGTGATTAACCACCTCTGATTCTCCACGTCTGATTCCGCGCCTCTGATTCCCCATCTCTGATTCCCAAATTCTGATTCCCCGCCTCAGATTCCCCAGCTCTGATTCCCCATCTCTGATTCCCAAATTCTGATTCCCTGCCTCTTATTCCCCACCTCTGATTCCCAATATCTGATTCCCCGCCTCTGTTTCCCCGCCTCTGATTCCCCGCCTCTGTTTCCCCATATCTGATTCCGCACCTCTGATTCCCCAACTCTGATTCCCCGCCTCTGATTCCCCAGCTCTGATTCCCCGACTCTGATTCCACGTTTCTGATGCCCTGCCTCTGATTCCCCGCCTCTGATTTCCCATCTCTGATTCACTGCCTCTGATTCCCCACCTCTGATTCCCCATATCTGATTAGCCACCTCTGTTTCCCCGCCTCTGATTCCCAGCCTCTGATTCCCCATATCTGATTCCCAGCCTCTGATTCCCCATCTCTGATTCCCGGACTCTGAATCCCCACCTCTGATTCCCGGCCTCTCATTCCCGGCCTTTGATTCCCGCTTCTGATTCCCCGCCTCTGATTCCCTGCCTCTGATTCCCATGTCTGATTCCCCACATCTGATTCCCTGCCTCTGATATCCCGCCTCTGATTCCCCGCCTCTGATTCCCTGCCACTAATTGCCCGCCTCTGATTCCCTTATCTGATTCCCTGCCTCTGATGCCCCATATCTGATTCGCAGCCTCTGATTCCCCAACTCTGATTCCCCGCCTCTGATTCCTCAGCTCTGATTCCCCACCTCTGATTCCCCGTGTCTAATTCCCTGCCTCTGATTCCCCGCCTCTGATTCCCCATCTTGGATTCACCACCACTGATTCCCTGCGTCTGATTCCCTGCCTGTGATTCCCCGCCTCTGATTCACCATCTCTGATTCACTGCCTTTGATTCCCCTTCTCTGATTCCCCATGTCTGATTCCCCAATTCTGATTCCCGCCTCTGATGCCCCACCTCTGATTCCCCTCCTCTGATTTCCCATATCTGATTCCCCGCCTCTGATTCCCCATATCTTATTCCCCGACTCTGATTCCCAAACTCAGATTGCCCGCCTCTGATTCCCCAGCTCTGATTCCCCACATCTGATTCCCTGCCTCTGATTCCCCCCTCTGATTCCCAATATCTGATTCCCTGCCTCTGTTTCCCCACCTCTGATTCCCCGCCTCTGTTTCCCCATATCTGATTCCCCACCTCTGATTCCCCAACTCTGATTCCCCGCCTCTGAATCCCCAGCTTTGATTCCCTGCCTCTGATTCCCCGTGTCTGATTCCCTGCCTCTGATTCCCCGCCTCTGATTCACCATCTCTGATTCACCGCCTCTGATTCACCACCTCACATTCCCCATATCTGATAAGCCATCTCTGTTACCCCGCCTCTGATTCCCCGCCTCTGATTCCCCATATCTGATTCCCCGCATCTGATTCCCCATCTCTGATTCCCGGACTCAGATTCCCCACCTCTGATTCCCAGCCTCTGATTCCCGGAATATGATTCCCCGCTTCTGATTCCCCGCCTCTGATTCCCTGCCTCTGATTCCCCATCTCTGATTCCCCACATCAGATTCCCTGCCTCTGATTCCCCGCCTCTGATTCCCCATATCTGATTCCCTGCCTATGATTCCCCATCTCTGATTCCCGCCCTCCGATTCCCCACCTCTGGTTCCCCATATCTGATACCCCTCCTCTCTTTCCCCGCCTCTGATTCCCCGCCTCTGATTCTCCATATCTGATAACCCGCCTCTGATTCCCCAACTCTGATTCCCCGCCTCTGATTCCTCAGCTCTGATTCCCCGCCTCTGATTCCCCGCGTCTGATTCCCTGCTTCTGATTCCCTGCCTCTGATTCCCCATCTGTGATTAACCACCTCTGATTCTCCACGTCTGATTCCGCGCCTCTGATTCCCCATCTCTGATTCCCCATCTCTGATTCCCAAATTCTGATTCCCCGCCTCTGATTCCCCACCTCTGATTCCCCATCTCTGATTCCCAAATTCTGATTCCCTGCCTCTGATTCCCCACCTCTGATTCCCAATATCTGATTCCACGCCTCTGTTTCCCCGCCTCTGATTCCCCGCCTCTGTTTCCCCATATCTGATTCCCCACCTCTGATTCCCCAACTCTGATACCCCGCCTCTGATTCCCCAGCTCTGATTCCCCGCCTCTGATTCCACGTTTCTGATGCCCTGCCTCTGATTCCCCGTCTCTGATTTCCCATCTCTGATTCACTGCCTCTGATTCCCCACCTCTGATTCCCCATATCTGATTAGCCACCTCTGTTTCCCCGCCTCTGATTCCCAGCCTCTGATTCCCCATATCTGATTCCCAGCCTCTGATTCCCCATCTCTGATTCCCGGACTCTGAATCCCCACCTCTGATTCCCGGCCTCTCATTCCCGGCCTTTGATTCCCGCTTCTGATTCCCCGCCTCTGATTCCCTGCCTCTGATTCCCCATGTCTGATTCCCCACATCTGATTCCTTGCCTCTGATATCCCGCCTCTGATTCCCCGCCTCTGATTCCCTGCCACTAATTCCCCGCCTCTGATTCCCCTATTTGATTCCCTGCCTCTGATGCCCCATATCTGATTCCCAGCCTCTGATTCCCCAACTCTGATTCCCCGCCTCTGATTCCTCAGCTCTGATTCCCCACCTCTGATACCCCGTGTCTAATTCCCTGCCTCTGATTCCCCGCCTCTGATTCCCCATCTTGGATTCACCACCACTGATTCCCTGCGTCTGATTCCCTGCCTGTGATTCCCCGCCTCTGATTCACCATCTCTGATTCACTGCCTCTGATTCCCCTTCTCTGATTCCCCATGTCTGATTCCCCAATTCTGATTCCCGCCTCTGATGCCCAACCTCTGATTCCCCTCCTCTGATTGCCCATATCTGACTCCCCGCCTCTGATTCCCCATATCTTATTCTCCGCCTCTGATTCCCAAACTCAGATTCCCCGCCTCTGATTCCCTAGCTCTGATTCCCCACATCTGATTCTCTGCCTCTGATTCCCCACCTCTGATTCCCCGCCTCTGATTCCCCGTGTCTGATTCCCTGCCTCTGATTCCCCGCCTCTGATTCCACATCTCTGATTCACCGCCTCTGATTCCCCACCTCTGATTCCCCATATCTGATAAGCCATCTCTGTTTCCCCGCCTCTGATTCCCCACCTCTGATTCCCCATATCTGATTCCCCGCCTCTGATTCCCCATCTCTGATTCCCGGACTCAGATTCCCCACCTCTGATTCCCCGCCTCTGATTCCCTGCCTCTGATTCCCAACCTCTGATTCCCAATATCTGATTCCCTGCCTCTGTTTCCCCACTTCTGATTCCCCGCCTCTGATTCCCCATATCTGATTCCCCACCTCTGATTCCCGAACTCTGATTCCCCGCCTCTGATTCCCCAGCTCTGATTCCCCGCCTCTGATTCCCCGTGTCTGATTCCTTGCCTCTGATTCCCCGCCTCTGATTCCCCATCTCTGATTCACCACCACTGATTCCCTGCGTCTGATTCCCTGCCTGTGATTCCCCGCCTCTGATTCAACATCTCTGATTCACTGCCTCTGATTGCCCTTCTCTGATTCCCCATGTCTGATTCCCCAATTCTGATTCCCGCCTCTGATTCCCCACTACTGATTCCCGGCCTCTGATTCCCGGCCTCTGATTCCCCGCCTCTGATTCCCCATATCTGATTAGCCACCTCTGTTTCCCCGCCTCTGATTCCCAGCCTCTGATTCCCCATATCTGATTCCCAGCCTCTGATTCCCCATCTCTGATTCCCGGACTCTGAATCCCCACCTCTGATTCCCGGCCTCTCATTCCCGGCCTTTGATTCCCGCTTCTGATTCCCCGCCTCTGATTCCCTGCCTCTGATTCCCCATGTCTGATTCCCCACATCTGATTCCCTGCCTCTGATATCCCGCCTCTGATTTCCCGCCTCTGATTCCCTGCCACTAATTCCCCGCCTCTGATTACCCTATCTGATTCCCTGCCTCTGATGCCCCATATCTGATTCCCTGCCTCTGATTCCCCAACTCTGATTCCCCGCCTCTGATTCCTCAGCTCTGATTCCCCACCTCTGATTCCCCCTGTCTAATTCCCTGCCTCTGATTCCCCGCCTCTGATTCCCCATCTTGGATTCACCACCACTGATTCCCTGCGTCTGATTCCCTGCCTGTGATTCCCCGCCTCTGATTCACCATCTCTGATTCACTGCCGTTGATTCCCCTTCTCTGATTCCCCATGTCTGATTCCCCAATTCTGATTCCCGCCTCTGATGCCCAACCTCTGATTCCCCACCTCTGATTCCCCATATCTGATTCCCCGCCTCAGTTTCCCAGCCTCTGATTCCCCGCCTCTGATTCCCCATATCTGATACCCCACCTCTGATTCCCCAACTCTGATTCCCCGCCTCTGATTCCCCAGTTATGATTCCCCACCTCTGATTCCCCGCATCTGATTCCCTGCTTCTGATTCCCTGCCTCTGATTCCCCATCTGTGATTAACCAGCTCCGCGTCTGATTCCCCGCCTCAGTTTCCCCGCCGCTGATTCCCCATATCTGATTCCCGGCCTCTGATTCCCGGCCTATGATTCCCCGCTTGTAATTCCCCGCCTCTGATTCCCTGCCTCTGATTCCCCATGTCTGATTCCCCACATCTGATTCCCTGCCTCTGATACCCCGCCTCTGATTCCCTGCCTCTGATTCCATGCCACTAATTCCCCGCCTCTGATTCCCCATATCTGATTCCCTGCCTCTGATGCCCCATATCTGATTCCCTGCCTCTGATTCCCCAACTCTGATTCCCCGCCTCTGATTCCTCAGCTCTGATTCCCCACCTCTGATTCCCCGTGTCTAATTCCCTGCCTCTGATTCCCCGCCTCTGATTCCCCATCTTGGATTCACCACCACTGATTCCCTGCGTCTGATTCCCTGCCTGTGATTCCCCGCCTCTGATTCACCATCTCTGATTCACTGCCTCTGATTCCCTTTCTCTGATTCCCCATGTCTGATTCCCCAATTCTGATTCCCGCCTCTGATGCCCCACCTCTGATTCCCCTCCTCTGATTCCCCATATCTGATTCCCCGCCTCTGATTCCCCATATCTTATTCCCCGACTCTGATTCCCAAACTCAGATTCCCCGCCTCTGATTCCCCAGCTCTGATTCCCCACATCTGATTCCCTGCCTCTGATTCCCCACCTCTGATTCCCAATATCTGATTCCCTGCCTCTGTTTCCCCACCTCTGATTCCCCGCCTCTGTTTCCCCATATCTGATTCCCCACCTCTGATTCCCCAACTCTGATTCCCCGCCTCTGAATCCCCAGCTTTGATTCCCCGCCTCTGATTCCCCGTGTCTGATTCCCTGCCTCTGATTCCCCGCCTCTGATTCCCCATCTCTGATTCACCGCCTCTGATTCACCACCTCAGATTCCCCATATCTGATAAGCCTCTCTGTTACCCCGCCTCTGATTCCCCGCTTCTGTTTCCCCATATCTGATTCCCCGCCTCTCATTCCCCATCTCTGATTCCCGGACTCAGATTCCCCACCTCTGATTCCCAGCATTTGATTCCCGGAATATGATTCCCCGCTTCTGATTCCCCGCCTCTGATTCCCTGCCTCTGATTCCCCATCTCTGATTCCCCACATCTGATTCCCTGCCTCTGATTCCCCGCCTCTGATTCCCCATATCTGATTCCCTGCCTCTGATTCCCCATCTCTGATTCCCGCCCTCCGATTCCCCACCTCTGGTTCCCCATATCTGATACCCCTCCTCTCTTTCCCTGCCTCTGATTCCCCGCCTCTGATTCTCCATATCTGATACCCCGACTCTGATTCCCCAACTCTGATTCCCCGCCTCTGATTCCTCAGCTCTGATTCCCCGCCTCTGATTCCCCGCGTCTGATTCCCTGCTTCTGATTCCCTTCCTCTGATTCCCCATCTGTGATTAACCACCTCTGATTCTCCACGTCTGATTCCGCGCCTCTGATTCCCCATCTCTGATTCCCAAATTCTGATTCCCCGCCTCAGATTCCCCACCTCTGATTCCCCATCTCTGATTCCCAAATTCTGATTCCCTGCCTCTGATTCCCCACCTCTGATTCCCAATATCTGATTCCCCGCCTCTGTTTCCCCGCCTCTGATTCCCCGCCTCTGTTTCCCCATATCTGATTCCCCACCTCTGATTCCCCAACTCTGATTCCCCGCCTCTGATTCCCCAGCTCTGATTCCCCGACTCTGATTCCACGTTTCTGATGCCCTGCCTCTGATTCCCCGCCTCTGATTTCCCATCTCTGATTCACTGCCTCTGATTCCCCACCTCTGATTCCCCATATCTGATTAGCCACCTCTGTTTCCCCGCCTCTGATTCCCAGCCTCTGATTCCCCATATCTGATTCCCAGCCTCTGATTCCCCATCTCTGATTCCCGGACTCTGAATCCCCACCTCTGATTCCCGGCCTCTCATTCCCGGCCTTTGATTCCCGCTTCTGATTCCTCGCCTCTGATTCCCTGCCTCTGATTCCCCATGTCTGATTCCCCACATCTGATTCCCTGCCTCTGATATCCCGCCTCTGATTCCCCGCCTCTGATTCCCTGCCACTAATTGCCCGCCTCTGATTCCCCTATCTGATTCCCTGCCTCTGATGCCCCATATCTGATTCCCAGCCTCTGATTCCCCAACTCTGATTCCCCGCCTCTGATTCCTCAGCTCTGATTCCCCACCTCTGATTCCCCGTGTCTAATTCCCTGCCTCTGATTCCCCGCCTCTGATTCCCCATCTTGGATTCACCACCACTGATTCCCTGCGTCTGATTCCCTGCCTGTGATTCCCCGCCTCTGATTCACCATCTCTGATTCACTGCCTCTGATTCCCCTTCTCTGATTCCCCATGTCTGATTCCCCAATTCTGATTCCCGCCTCTGATGCCCCACCTCTGATTCCCCTCCTCTGATTGCCCATATCTGATTCCCCGCCTCTGATTCCCCATATCTTATTCCCTGACTCAGATTCCCAAACTCAGATTCCCCGCCTCTGATTCCCCAGCTCTGATTCCCCACATCTGATTCCCTGCCTCTGTTTCCCCACCTCTGATTCCCCGCCTCTGTTTCCCCATATCTGATTCCCCACCTCTGATTCCCCAACTCTGATTCCCCGCCTCTGAATCCCCAGCTTTGATTCCCCGCCTCTGATTCCCCGTGTCTGATTCCCTGCCTCTGATTCCCCGCCTCTGATTCCCTATCTCTGATTCACCGCCTCTGATTCACCACCTCACATTCCCCATATCTGATAAGCCATCTCTGTTACCCCGCCTCTGATTCCCCGCCTCTGATTCCCCATATCTGATTCCCCGCCTCTGATTCCCCATCTCTGATTCCCGGACTCAGATTCCCCACCTCTGATTCCCAGCCTCTGATTCCCGGAATATGATTCCCCGCTTCTGATTCCCCGCCTCTGATTCCCTGCCTCTGATTCCCCATCTCTGATTCCCCACATCAGATTCCCTGCCTCTGATTCCCCGCCTCTGATTCCCCATATCTGATTCCCTGCCTATGATTCCCCATCTCTGATTCCCGCCCTCCGATTCTCCACCTCTGGTTCCCCATATCTGATACCCCTCCTCACTTTCCCCGCCTCTGATTCCCCGCCTCTGATTCTCCATATCTGATAACCCGCCTCTGATTCCCCAACTCTGATTCCCCGCCTCTGATTCCTCAGCTCTGATTCCCCGCCTCTGATTCCCCGCGTCTGATTCCCTGCTTCTGATTCCCTGCCTCTGATTCCCCATCTGTGATTAACCACCTCTGATTCTCCACGTCTGATTCCGCGCCTCTGATTCCCCATCTCTGATTCCCCATCTCTGATTCCCAAATTCTGATTCCCCGCCTCTGATTCCCCACCTCTGATTCCCCATCTCTGATTCCCAAATTCTGATTCCCTGCCTCTGATTCCCCACCTCTGATTCCCAATATCTGATTCCCCGCCTCTGTTTCCCCGCCTCTGATTCCCCGCCTCTGTTTCCCCATATCTGATTCCCCACCTCTGATTCCCCAACTCTGATTCCCCGCCTCTGATTCCCCAGCTCTGATTCCCCGCCTCTGATTCCACGTTTCTGATGCCCTGCCTCTGATTCCCCGTCTCTGATTTCCCATCTCTGATTCACTGCCTCTGATTCCCCACCTCTGATTCCCCATATCTGATTAGCCACCTCTGTTTCCCCGCCTCTGATTCCCAGCCTCTGATTCCCCATATCTGATTCCCAGCCTCTGATTCCCCATCTCTGATTCCCGGACTCTGAATCCCCACCTCTGATTCCCGGCCTCTCATTCCCGGCCTTTGATTCCCGCTTCTGATTCCCCGCCTCTGATTCCCTGCCTCTGATTCCCCATGTCTGATTCCCCACATCTGATTCCCTGCCTCTAATATCCCGCCTCTGATTCCCCGCCTCTGATTCCCTGCCACTAATTCCCCGCCTCTGATTCCCCTATCTGATTCCCTGCCTCTGATGCCCCATATCTGATTCCCAGCCTCTGATTCCCCAACTCTGATTCCCCGCCTCTGATTCCTCAACTCTGATTCCCCACCTCTGATTCCCCGTGTCTAATTCCCTGCCTCTGATTCCCCGCCTCTGATTCCCCATCTTGGATTCACCACCACTGATTCCCTGCGTCTGATTCCCTGCCTGTGATTCCCCGCCTCTGATTCACCATCTCTGATTCACTGCCTCTGATTCCCCTTCTCTGATTCCCCATGTCTGATTCCCCAATTCTGATTCCCGCCTCTGATGCCCAACCTCTGATTCCCCTCCTCTGATTGCCCATATCTGATTCCCCGCCTCTGATTCCCCATATCTTATTCTCCGCCTCTGATTCCCAAACTCAGATTCCCCGCCTCTGATTCCCTAGCTCTGATTCCCCACATCTGATTCTCTGCCTCTGATTCCCCACCTCTGATTCCCCGCCTCTGATTCCCCGTGTCTGATTCCCTGCCTCTGATTCCCCGCCTCTGATTCCACATCTCTGATTCACCGCCTCTGATTCCCCACCTCTGATTCCCCATATCTGATAAGCCATCTCTGTTTCCCCGCCTCTGATTCCCCACCTCTGTTTCCCCAATTCTGATTCCCGCCTCTGATGCCCAACCTCTGATTCCCCTCCTCTGATTGCCCATATCTGACTCCCCGCCTCTGATTCCCCATATCTTATTCTCCGCCTCTGATTCCCAAACTCAGATTCCCCGCCTCTGATTCCCTAGCTCTGATTCCCCACATCTGATTCTCTGCCTCTGATTCCCCACCTCTGATTCCCCGCCTCTGATTCCCCGTGTCTGATTCCCTGCCTCTGATTCCCCGCCTCTGATTCCACATCTCTGATTCACCGCCTCTGATTCCCCACCTCTGATTCCCCATATCTGATAAGCCATCTCTGTTTCCCCGCCTCTGATTCCCCACCTCTGATTCCCCATATCTGATTCCCCGCCTCTGATTCCCCATCTCTGATTCCCGGACTCAGATTCCCCACCTCTGATTCCCCGCCTCTGATTCCCTGCCTCTGATTCCTCATCTCTGATTTCCCATATCTGATTCCCCAGCTCTGATTCCCAACATCTGATTCCCTGCCTCTGATTCCCAACCTCTGATTCCCAATATCTGATTCCCTGCCTCTGTTTCCCCACTTCTGATTCCCCGCCTCTGATTCCCCATATCTGATTCCCCACCTCTGATTCCCGAACTCTGATTCCCCGCCTCTGATTCCCCAGCTCTGATTCCCCGCCTCTGATTCCCCGTGTCTGATTCCTTGCCTCTGATTCCCCGCCTCTGATTCCCCATCTCTGATTCACCACCACTGATTCCCTGCGTCTGATTCCCTGCCTGTGATTCCCCGCCTCTGATTCAACATCTCTGATTCACTGCCTCTGATTGCCCTTCTCTGATTCCCCATGTCTGATTCCCCAATTCTGATTCCCGCCTCTGATTCCCCACTACTGATTCCCGGCCTCTGATTCCCGGCCTCTGATTCCCCGCCTCTGATTCCCCATATCTGATTAGCCACCTCTGTTTCCCCGCCTCTGATTCCCAGCCTCTGATTCCCCATATCTGATTCCCAGCCTCTAATTCCCCATCTCTGATTCCCGGACTCTGAATCCCCACCTCTGATTCCCGGCCTCTCATTCCCGGCCTTTGATTCCCGCTTCTGATTCCCCGCCTCTGATTCCCTGCCTCTGATTCCCCATGTCTGATTCCCCACATCTGATTCCCTGCCTCTGATATCCCGCCTCTGATTTCCCGCCTCTGATTCCCTGCCACTAATTCCCCGCCTCTGATTACCCTATCTGATTCCCTGCCTCTGATGCCCCATATCTGATTCCCTGCCTCTGATTCCCCAACTCTGATTCCCCGCCTCTGATTCCTCAGCTCTGATTCCCCACCTCTGATTCCCCCTGTCTAATTCCCTGCCTCTGATTCCCCGCCTCTGATTCCCCATCTTGGATTCACCACCACTGATTCCCTGCGTCTGATTCCCTGCCTGTGATTCCCCGCCTCTGATTCACCATCTCTGATTCACTGCCGTTGATTCCCCTTCTCTGATTCCCCATGTCTGATTCCCCAATTCTGATTCCCGCCTCTGATGCCCAACCTCTGATTCCCCACCTCTGATTCCCCATATCTGATTCCCCGCCTCAGTTTCCCAGCCTCTGATTCCCCGCCTCTGATTCCCCATATCTGATACCCCACCTCTGATTCCCCAACTCTGATTCCCCGCCTCTGATTCCCCAGTTATGATTCCCCACCTCTGATTCCCCGCATCTGATTCCCTGCTTCTGATTCCCTGCCTCTGATTCCCCATCTGTGATTAACCAGCTCCGCGTCTGATTCCCCGCCTCAGTTTCCCCGCCGCTGATTCCCCATATCTGAATCTCCGCCTCTGATTCCCAAACTCAGATTCCCCGCCTCTGATTCCCTAGCTCTGATTCCCCACATCTGATTCTCTGCCTCTGATTCCCCACCTCTGATTCCCCGCCTCTGATTCCCCGTGTCTGATTCCCTGCCTCTGATTCCCCGCCTCTGATTCCACATCTCTGATTCACCGCCTCTGATTCCCCACCTCTGATTCCCCATATCTGATAAGCCATCTCTGTTTCCCCGCCTCTGATTCCCCACCTCTGATTCCCCATATCTGATTCCCCGCCTCTGATTCCCCATCTCTGATTCCCGGACTCAGATTCCCCACCTCTGATTCCCCGCCTCTGATTCCCTGCCTCTGATTCCTCATCTCTGATTTCCCATATCTGATTCCCCAGCTCTGATTCCCAACATCTGATTCCCTGCCTCTGATTCCCAACCTCTGATTCCCAATATCTGATTCCCTGCCTCTGTTTCCCCACTTCTGATTCCCCGCCTCTGATTCCCCATATCTGATTCCCCACCTCTGATTCCCGAACTCTGATTCCCCGCCTCTGATTCCCCAGCTCTGATTCCCCGCCTCTGATTCCCCGTGTCTGATTCCTTGCCTCTGATTCCCCGCCTCTGATTCCCCATCTCTGATTCACCACCACTGATTCCCTGCGTCTGATTCCCTGCCTGTGATTCCCCGCCTCTGATTCAACATCTCTGATTCACTGCCTCTGATTTCCCTTCTCTGATTCCCCATGTCTGATTCCCCAATTCTGATTCCCGCCTCTGATTCCCCACTACTGATTCCCGGCCTCTGATTCCCGGCCTCTGATTCCCCGCCTCTGATTCCCCATATCTGATTAGCCACCTCTGTTTCCCCGCCTCTGATTCCCAGCCTCTGATTCCCCATATCTGATTCCCAGCCTCTGATTCCCCATCTCTGATTCCCGGACTCTGAATCCCCACCTCTGATTCCCGGCCTCTCATTCCCGGCCTTTGATTCCCGCTTCTGATTCCCCGCCTCTGATTCCCTGCCTCTGATTCCCCATGTCTGATTCCCCACATCTGATTCCCTGCCTCTGATATCCCGCCTCTGATTTCCCGCCTCTGATTCCCTGCCACTAATTCCCCGCCTCTGATTACCCTATCTGATTCCCTGCCTCTGATGCCCCATATCTGATTCCCTGCCTCTGATTCCCCAACTCTGATTCCCCGCCTCTGATTCCTCAGCTCTGATTCCCCACCTCTGATTCCCCCTGTCTAATTCCCTGCCTCTGATTCCCCGCCTCTGATTCCCCATCTTGGATTCACCACCACTGATTCCCTGCGTCTGATTCCCTGCCTGTGATTCCCCGCCTCTGATTCACCATCTCTGATTCACTGCCGTTGATTCCCCTTCTCTGATTCCCCATGTCTGATTCCCCAATTCTGATTCCCGCCTCTGATGCCCAACCTCTGATTCCCCACCTCTGATTCCCCATATCTGATTCCCCGCCTCAGTTTCCCAGCCTCTGATTCCCCGCCTCTGATTCCCCATATCTGATACCCCACCTCTGATTCCCCAACTCTGATTCCCCGCCTCTGATTCCCCAGTTATGATTCCCCACCTCTGATTCCCCGCATCTGATTCCCTGCTTCTGATTCCCTGCCTCTGATTCCCCATCTGTGATTAACCAGCTCCGCGTCTGATTCCCCGCCTCAGTTTCCCCGCCGCTGATTCCCCATATCTGATTCTCCGCCTCTGATTCCCGGCCTATGATTCCCCGCTTGTAATTCCCCGCCTCTGATTCCCTGCCTCTGATTCCCCATGTCTGATTCCCCACATCTGATTCCCTGCCTCTGATACCCCGCCTCTGATTCCCTGCCTCTGATTCCATGCCACTAATTCCCCGCCTCTGATTCCCCATATCTGATTCCCTGCCTCTGATGCCCCATATCTGATTCCCTGCCTCTGATTCCCCAACTCTGATTCCCCGCCTCTGATTCCTCAGCTCTGATTCCCCACCTCTGATTCCCCGTGTCTAATTCCCTGCCTCTGATTCCCCGCCTCTGATTCCCCATCTTGGATTCACCACCACTGATTCCCTGCGTCTGATTCCCTGCCTGTGATTCCCCGCCTCTGATTCACCATCTCTGATTCACTGCCTCTGATTCCCTTTCTCTGATTCCCCATGTCTGATTCCCCAATTCTGATTCCCGCCTCTGATGCCCCACCTCTGATTCCCCTCCTCTGATTCCCCATATCTGATTCCCCGCCTCTGATTCCCCATATCTTATTCCCCGACTCTGATTCCCAAACTCAGATTCCCCGCCTCTGATTCCCCAGCTCTGATTCCCCACATCTGATTCCCTGCCTCTGATTCCCCACCTCTGATTCCCAATATCTGATTCCCTGCCTCTGTTTCCCCACCTCTGATTCCCCGCCTCTGTTTCCCCATATCTGATTCCCCACCTCTGATTCCCCAACTCTGATTCCCCGCCTCTGAATCCCCAGCTTTGATTCCCCGCCTCTGATTCCCCGTGTCTGATTCCCTGCCTCTGATTCCCCGCCTCTGATTCCCCATCTCTGATTCACCGCCTCTGATTCACCACCTCAGATTCCCCATATCTGATAAGCCTCTCTGTTACCCCGCCTCTGATTCCCCGCTTCTGTTTCCCCATATCTGATTCCCCGCCTCTCATTCCCCATCTCTGATTCCCGGACTCAGATTCCCCACCTCTGATTCCCAGCATTTGATTCCCGGAATATGATTCCCCGCTTCTGATTCCCCGCCTCTGATTCCCTGCCTCTGATTCCCCATCTCTGATTCCCCACATCTGATTCCCTGCCTCTGATTCCCCGCCTCTGATTCCCCATATCTGATTCCCTGCCTCTGATTCCCCATCTCTGATTCCCGCCCTCCGATTCCCCACCTCTGGTTCCCCATATCTGATACCCCTCCTCTCTTTCCCCGCCTCTGATTCCCCGCCTCTGATTCTCCATATCTGATACCCCGACTCTGATTCCCCAACTCTGATTCCCCGCCTCTGATTCCTCAGCTCTGATTCCCCGCCTCTGATTCCCCGCGTCTGATTCCCTGCTTCTGATTCCCTTCCTCTGATTCCCCATCTGTGATTAACCACCTCTGATTCTCCACGTCTGATTCCGCGCCTCTGATTCCCCATCTCTGATTCCCAAATTCTGATTCCCCGCCTCAGATTCCCCAGCTCTGATTCCCCATCTCTGATTCCCAAATTCTGATTCCCTGCCTCTGATTCCCCACCTCTGATTCCCAATATCTGATTCCCCGCCTCTGTTTCCCCGCCTCTGATTCCCCGCCTCTGTTTCCCCATATCTGATTCCCCACCTCTGATTCCCCAACTCTGATTCCCCGCCTCTGATTCCCCAGCTCTGATTCCCCGACTCTGATTCCACGTTTCTGATGCCCTGCCTCTGATTCCTCGCCTCTGATTTCCCATCTCTGATTCACTGCCTCTGATTCCCCACCTCTGATTCCCCATATCTGATTAGCCACCTCTGTTTCCCCGCCTCTGATTCCCAGCCTCTGATTCCCCATATCTGATTCCCAGCCTCTGATTCCCCATCTCTGATTCCCGGACTCTGAATCCCCACCTCTGATTCCCGGCCTCTCATTCCCGGCCTTTGATTCCCGCTTCTGATTCCTCGCCTCTGATTCCCTGCCTCTGATTCCCCATGTCTGATTCCCCACATCTGATTCCCTGCCTCTGATATCCCGCCTCTGATTCCCCGCCTCTGATTCCCTGCCACTAATTGCCCGCCTCTGATTCCCCTATCTGATTCCCTGCCTCTGATGCCCCATATCTGATTCCCAGCCTCTGATTCCCCAACTCTGATTCCCCGCCTCTGATTCCTCAGCTCTGATTCCCCACCTCTGATTCCCCGTGTCTAATTCCCTGCCTCTGATTCCCCGCCTCTGATTCCCCATCTTGGATTCACCACCACTGATTCCCTGCGTCAGATTCCCTGCCTGTGATTCCCCGCCTCTGATTCACCATCTCTGATTCACTGCCTCTGATTCCCCTTCTCTGATTCCCCATGTCTGATTCCCCAATTCTGATTCCCGCCTCTGATGCCCCACCTCTGATTCCCCTCCTCTGATTGCCCATATCTGATTCCCCGCCTCTGATTCCCCATATCTTATTCCCCGACTCTGATTCCCAAACTCAGATTCCCCGCCTCTGATTCCCCAGCTCTGATTCCCCACGTCTGATTCCCTGCCTCTGTTTCCCCACCTCTGATTCCCCGCCTCTGTTTCCCCATATCTGATTCCCCACCTCTGATTCCCCAACTCTGATTCCCCGCCTCTGAATCCCCAGCTTTGATTCCCCGCCTCTGATTCCCCGTGTCTGATTCCCTGCCTCTGATTCCCCGCCTCTGATTCCCTATCTCTGATTCACCGCCTCTGATTCACCACCTCACATTCCCCATATCTGATAAGCCATCTCTGTTACCCCGCCTCTGATTCCCCGCCTCTGATTCCCCATATCTGATTCCCCGCCTCTGATTCCCCATCTCTGATTCCCGGACTCAGATTCACCACCTCTGATTCCCAGCCTCTGATTCCCGGAATATGATTCCCCGCTTCTGATTCCCCGCCTCTGATTCCCTGCCTCTGATTCCCCATCTCTGATTCCCCACATCAGATTCCCTGCCTCTGATTCCCCGCCTCTGATTCCCCATATCTGATTCCCTGCCTATGATTCCCCATCTCTGATTCCCGCCCTCCGATTCTCCACCTCTGGTTCCCCATATCTGATACCCCTCCTCACTTTCCCCGCCTCTGATTCCCCGCCTCTGATTCTCCATATCTGATAACCCGCCTCTGATTCCCCAACTCTGATTCCCCGCCTCTGATTCCTCAGCTCTGATTCCCCGCCTCTGATTCCCCGCGTCTGATTCCCTGCTTCTGATTCCCTGCCTCTGATTCCCCATCTGTGATTAACCACCTCTGATTCTCCACGTCTGATTCCGCGCCTCTGATTCCCCATCTCTGATTCCCCATCTCTGATTCCCAAATTCTGATTCCCCGCCTCTGATTCCCCACCTCTGATTCCCCATCTCTGATTCCCAAATTCTGATTCCCTGCCTCTGATTCCCCACCTCTGATTCCCAATATCTGATTCCCCGCCTCTGTTTCCCCGCCTCTGATTCCCCGCCTCTGTTTCCCCATATCTGATTCCCCACCTCTGATTCCCCAACTCTGACTCCCCGCCTCTGATTCCCCAGCTCTGATTCCCCGCCTCTGATTCCACGTTTCTGATGCCCTGCCTCTGATTCCCCGTCTCTGATTTCCCATCTCTGATTCACTGCCTCTGATTCCCCACCTCTGATTCCCCATATCTGATTAGCCACCTCTGTTTCCCCGCCTCTGATTCCCAGCCTCTGATTCCCCATATCTGATTCCCAGCCTCTGATTCCCCATCTCTGATTCCCGGACTCTGAATCCCCACCTCTAATTCCCGGCCTCTCATTCCCGGCCTTTGATTCCCGCTTCTGATTCCCCGCCTCTGATTCCCTGCCTCTGATTCCCCATGTCTGATTCCCCACATCTGATTCCCTGCCTCTAATATCCCGCCTCTGATTCCCCGCCTCTGATTCCCTGCCACTAATTCCCCGCCTCTGATTCCCCTATCTGATTCCCTGCCTCTGATGCCCCATATCTGATTCCCAGCCTCTGATTCCCCAACTCTGATTCCCCGCCTCTGATTCCTCAACTCTGATTCCCCACCTCTGATTCCCCGTGTCTAATTCCCTGCCTCTGATTCCCCGCCTCTGATTCCCCATCTTGGATTCACCACCACTGATTCCCTGCGTCTGATTCCCTGCCTGTGATTCCCCGCCTCTGATTCACCATCTCTGATTCACTGCCTCTGATTCCCCTTCTCTGATTCCCCATGTCTGATTCCCCAATTCTGATTCCCGCCTCTGATGCCCAACCTCTGATTCCCCTCCTCTGATTGCCCATATCTGATTCCCCGCCTCTGATTCCCCATATCTTATTCTCCGCCTCTGATTCCCAAACTCAGATTCCCCGCCTCTGATTCCCTAGCTCTGATTCCCCACATCTGATTCTCTGCCTCTGATTCCCCACCTCTGATTCCCCGCCTCTGATTCCCCGTGTCTGATTCCCTGCCTCTGATTCCCCGCCTCTGATTCCACATCTCTGATTCACCGCCTCTGATTCCCCACCTCTGATTCCCCATATCTGATAAGCCATCTCTGTTTCCCCGCCTCTGATTCCCCACCTCTGATTCCCCATATCTGATTCCCCGCCTCTGATTCCCCATCTCTGATTCCCGGACTCAGATTCCCCACCTCTGATTCCCCGCCTCTGATTCCCTGCCTCTGATTCCTCATCTCTGATTTCCCATATCTGATTCCCCAGCTCTGATTCCCAACATCTGATTCCCTGCCTCTGATTCCCAACCTCTGATTCCCAATATCTGATTCCCTGCCTCTGTTTCCCCACTTCTGATTCCCCGCCTCTGTTTCCCCATATCTGATTCCCCACCTCTGATTCCCCAACTCTGATTCCCCGCCTCTGATTCCCCAGCTCTGATTCCCCGCCTCTGATTCCCCGTGTCTGATTCCTTGCCTCTGATTCCCCGCCTCTGATTCCCCATCTCTGATTCACCACCACTGATTCCCTGCGTCTGATTCCCTGCCTGTGATTCCCCGCCTCTGATTCAACATCTCTGATTCACTGCCTCTGATTGCCCTTCTCTGATTCCCCATGTCTGATTCCCCAATTCTGATTCCCGCCTCTGATTCCCCACTACTGATTCCCGGCCTCTGATTCCCGGCCTCTGATTCCCCGCCTCTGATTCCCCACCTCTGATTCCCAATATCTGATTCCCCGCCTCTGTTTCCCCGCCTCTGATTCCCCGCCTCTGTTTCCCTATATCTGATTCCCCACCTCTGATTCCCCAACTCTGATTCCCCGCCTCTGATTCCCCAGCTCTGATTCCCCGCCTCTGATTCCACGTGTCTGATGCCCTGCCTCTGATTCCCCGCCTCTGATTTCCCATCTCTTATTCACTGCCTCTGATTCCCCATATCTGATTAGCCACCTCTGTTTCCCCGCCTCTGATTCCCAGCCTCTGATTCCCCATATCTGATTCCCAGCCTCTGATTCCCCATCTCTGATTCCCGGACTCTGAATCCCCACCTCTGATTCCCGGCCTCTCATTCCCGGCCTTTGATTCCCGCTTCTGATTCCCCGCCTCTGATTCCCTGCCTCTGATTCCCCATGTCTGATTCCCCACATCTGATTCCCTGCCTCTGATATCCCGCCTCTGATTCCCCGCCTCTGATTCCCTGCCACTAATTCCCCGCCTCTGATTACCCTATCTGATTCCCTGCCTCTGATGCCCCATATCTGATTCCCTGCCTCTGATTCCCCAACTCTGATTCCCCGCCTCTGATTCCTCAGCTCTGATTCCCCACCTCTGATTCCCCGTGTCTAATTCCCTGCCTCTGATTCCCCGCCTCTGATTCCCCATCTTGGATTCACCACCACTGATTCCCTGCGTCTGATTCCCTGCCTGTGATTCCCCGCCTCTGATTCACCATCTCTGATTCACTGCCGTTGATTCCCCTTCTCTGATTCCCCATGTCTGATTCCCCAATTCTGATTCCCGCCTCTGATGCCCAACCTCTGATTCCCCTCCTCTGATTGCCCATATCTGATTCCCCGCCTCTGATTCCCCATATCTTATTCTCCGCCTCTGATTCCCAAACTCAGATTCCCCGCCTCTGATTCCCCAGCTCTGATTCCCCACATCTGATTCTCTGCCTCTGATTCCCCACCTCTGATTCCCTGCTTCTGTTTCCCCATATCTGATTACCCACCTCTGATTCCCCAACTCTGATTCCCCGCCTCTGATTCCCCAGCTCTGATTCCCCGCCTCTGATTCCCCGTGTCTGATTCCCTGCCTCTGATTCCCCGCCTCTGATTCCACATCTCTGATTCACCGCCTCTGATTCCCCACCTCTGATTCCCCATATCTGATAAGCCATCTCTGTTTCCCCGCCTCTGATTCCCCACCTCTGATTCCCCATATCTGATTCCCCGCCTCTGATTCCCCATCTCTGATTCCCGGACTCAGATTCCCCACCTCTGATTCCCCGCCTCTGATTCCCTGCCTCTGATTCCCCATCTCTGATTTCCCATATCTGATTCCACAGCTCTGATTCCCAACATCTGATTCCCTGCCTCTGATTCCCCACCTCTGATTCCCAATATCTGATTCCCTGCCTCTGTTTCCCCACTTCTGATTCCCCGCCTCTGTTTCCCCATATCTGATTCCCCACCTCTGATTCCCCAGCTCTGATTCCCCGCCTCTGATTCCCCGTGTCTGATTCCTTGCCTCTGATTCCCCGCCTCTGATTCCCCATCTCTGATTCACCACCACTGATTCCCTGCGTCTGATTCCCTGCCTGTGATTCCCCGCCTCTGATTCACCATCTCTGATTCACTGCCTCTGATTCCCCTTCTCTGATTCCCCATGTCTGATTCCCCAATTCTGATTCCCGCCTCTAATTCCCCACTACTGATTCCCGGCCTCTGATTCCCGGCCTCCGATTCCCCGCCTCTGATTCCCCATCTCTGATTCCCCGCCTCTGATTCCCCGACTCTGATTCCCCGCCTCTGATTCCCCAGCTGTGATTCCCCGCCTCTGATTCCCCGCGTCTGATTCCCCGCCTCTGAATCCCCGCCTCTGATTCCCCATCTCTGATTCACCACCGCTAATTCCCGGCCTCTGATTCCCCACTACTGATTCCCGGCCTCTGATTCCCGGCCTCTGATTCCCCGCCTATGATTCCCCATCTCTGATTCCCCGCCTCTGATTCCCCGACTCTGATTCCCTGCCTCTGATTCCCCAGCTCTGATTCCCCACCTCTGATTACCCGCGTCTGAATCCCTGACTCTAATTCCCGGCCTCTGATTCCCCATCACTGATTCACCGCCTCTGATTCCCCACCTCTGATTCCCCATATCTGATTCCCCGCCTCAGTTTCCCCGCCTCTGATTCCCCGCCTCTGATTCCCCATTACTGATACCCTGCCTCTGATTCCCCAACTCTGATTCCCCGCCTCTGATTCCCCAGTTATGATTCCCCACCTCTGATTCCGCGCGTCTGATTCCCTGCTTCTGATTCCCTGCCTCTGATTCCCCATCTGTGATTAACCACCTCTGATTCTCCGCGTCTGATTCCCCGCCTCAGTTTCCCCGCCTCTGATTCCCCATATCTGATTCACCGCCTCTGATTCACCACCTCAGATTCCCCATATCTGATAAGCCATCTCTGTTACCCCTCCTCTGATTCCCCATATCTGATTCCCCGCCTCTGATTCCCCATCTCTGATTCCCAGCCTCTGATTCCCGGAATATGATTCCCCGCTTCTGATTCCCCGCCTCTGATTCCCTGCCTCTGATTCCCCATCTCTGATTCCCCACATCTGATTCCCTGCTTCTGATTCCCCACCTCTGATTCCCCATATCTGATTCCCTGCCTCTGATTCCCCAACTCTAATTCCCCGCCTCTGATTCCTCAGCTCTGATTCCCCGCCTCTGATTCCCCGCGTCTGATTCCCTGCTTCTGATTCCCTGCCTCTGATTCCCCATCTGTGATTAACCACCTCTGATTCTCCACGTCTGAGTCCGCGCCTCTGATTCCCCATATCTTATTCCCCGACTCTGATTCCCAAACTCAGATTCCCCGCCTCTGATTCCCCAGCTCTGATTCCCCACATCTGATTCCCTGCCTCTGATTCCCCACCTCTGATTCCCAATATCTGATTCCCTGCCTCTGTTTTCCCACCTCTGATTCCCCGCCTCTGTTTCCCCATATCTGATTCCCCACCTCTGATTCCCCAACTCTGATTCCCCGCCTCTGAATCCCCAGCTTTGATTCCCCGCCTCTGATTCCCCGTGTCTGATTCCCTGCCTCTGATTCCCCGCCTCTGATTCCCCATCTCTGATTCACCGCCTCTGATTCACCACCTCAGATTCCCCATATCTGATAAGCCTCTCTGTTACCCCGCCTCTGATTCCCCGCTTCTGATTCCCCATATCTGATTCCCCGCCTCTGATTCCCCATCTCTGATTCCCGGACTCAGATTCCCCACCTCTGATTCCCAGCATCTGATTCCCGGAATATGATTCCCCGCTTCTGATTCCCCGCCTCTGATTCCCTGCCTCTGATTCCCCATCTCTGATTCCCCACATCTGATTCCCTGCCTCTGATTCCCCGCCTCTGATTCCCCATATCTGATTCTCTGCCTCTGATTCCCCATCTCTGATTCCCGCCCTCCGATTCCCCACCTCTGGTTCCCCATATCTGATACCCCTCCTCTCTTTCCCCGCCTCTGATTCCCCGCCTCTGATTCTCCATATCTGATACCCCGACTCTGATTCCCCAACTCTGATTCCCCGCCTCTGATTCCTCAGCTCTGATTCCCCGCCTCTGATTCCCCGCGTCTGATTCCCTGCTTCTGATTCCCTGCCTCTGATTCCCCATCTGTGATTAACCACCTCTGATTCTCCACGTCTGATTCCACGCCTCTGATTCCCCATCTCTGATTCCCCATCTCTGATTCCCAAATTCTGATTCCCCGCCTCAGATTCCCCAGCTCTGATTCCCCATCTCTGATTCCCAAATTCTGATTCCCTGCCTCTGATTCCCCACCTCTGATTCCCAATATCTGATTCCCGGCCTCTGTTTCCCCGCCTCTGATTCCCCGCCTCTGTTTCCCCATATCTGATTCCCCACCTCTGATTCCCCAACTCTGATTCCCCGCCTCTGATTCCCCAGCTCTGATTCCCCGACTCTGATTCCACGTTTCTGATGCCCTGCCTCTGATTCCCCGCCTCTGATTTCCCATCTCTGATTCACTGCCTCTGATTCCCCACCTCTGATTCCCCATATCTGATTAGCCACCTCTGTTTCCCCGCCTCTGATTCCCAGCCTCTGATTCCCCATATCTGATTCCCAGCCTCTGATTCCCCATCTCTGATTCCCGGACTCTGAATCCCCACCTCTGATTCCCGGCCTCTCATTCCCGGCCTTTGATTCCCGCTTCTGATTCCCCGCCTCTGATTCCCTGCCTCTGATTCCCCATGTCTGATTCCCCACATCTGATTCCCTGCCTCTGATATCCCGCCTCTGATTCCCCGCCTCTGATTCCCTGCCACTAATTCCCCGCCTCTGATTCCCCTATCTGATTCCCTGCCTCTGATGCCCCATATCTGATTCCCAGCCTCTGATTCCCCAACTCTGATTCCCCGCCTCTGATTCCTCAGCTCTGATTCCCCACCTCTGATTCCCCGTGTCTAATTCCCTGCCTCTGATTCCCCGCCTCTGATTCCCCATCTTGGATTCACCACCACTGATTCCCTGCGTCTGATTCCCTGCCTGTGATTCCCCGCCTCTGATTCACCATCTCTGATTCACTGCCTCTGATTCCCCTTCTCTGATTCCCCATGTCTGATTCCCCAATTCTGATTCCCGCCTCTGATGCCCCACCTCTGATTCCCCGCCTCTGATTCCCCATATCTTATTCCCCGACTCTGATTCCCAAACTCAAATTCCCCGCCTCTGATTCCCCAGCTCTGATTCCCCACATCTGATTCCCTGCCTCTGATTCCCCACCTCTGATTCCCAATATCTGATTCCCTGCCTCTGTTTCCCCACCTCTGATTCCCCGCCTCTGTTTCCCCATATCTGATTCCCCACCTCTGATTCCCCAACTCTGATTCCCCGCCTCTGAATCCCCAGCTTTGATTCCCCGCCTCTGATTCCCCGTGTCTGATTCCCTGCCTCTGATTCCCCGCCTCTGATTCCCCATCTCTGATTCACCGCCTCTGATTCACCACCTCACATTCCCCATATCTGATAAGCCATCTCTGTTACCCCGCCTCTGATTCCCCGCCTCTGATTCCCCATATCTGATTCCCCGCCTCTGATTCCCCATCTCTGATTCCCGGACTCAGATTCCCCACCTCTGATTCCCAGCCTCTGATTCCCGGAATATGATTCCCCGCTTCTGATTCCCAGCCTCTGATTCCCTGCCTCTGATTCCCCATCTCTGATTCCCCACATCAGATTCCCTGCCTCTGATTCCCCGCTTCTGATTTCCCATATCTGATTCCCTGCCTCTGATTCCCCATCTCTGATTCCCGCCCTCCGATTCCCCACCTCTGGTTCCCCATATCTGATACCCCTCCTCTCTTTCCCCGCCTCTGATTCCCCGCCTCTGATTCTCCATATCTGATAACCCGCCTCTGATTCCCCAACTCTGATTCCCCGCCTCTGATTCCTCAGCTCTGATTCCCCGCCTCTGATTCCCCGCGTCTGATTCCCTGCTTCTGATTCCCTGCCTCTGATTCCCCATCTGTGATTAACCACCTCTGATTCTCCACGTCTGATTCCGGGCCTCTGATTCCCCATCTCTGATTCCCCATCTCTGATTCCCAAATTCTGATTCCCCGCCTCTGATTCCCCACCTCTGATTCCCCGCCTCTGTTTCCCCATATCTGATTCCCCACCTCTGATTCCCCAACTCTGATTCCCCGCCTCTGATTCCCCAGCTCTGATTCCCCGCCTCTGATTCCACGTTTCTGATGCCCTGCCTCTGATTCCCCGCCTCTGATTTCCCATCTCTGATTCACTGCCTCTGATTCCCCACCTCTGATTCCCCATATCTGATTAGCCACCTCTGTTTCCCCGCCTCTGATTCCCAGCCTCTGATTCCCCATATCTGATTCCCAGCCTCTGATTCCCCATCTCTGATTCCCGGACTCTGAATCCCCACCTCTGATTCCCGGCCTCTCATTCCCGGCCTTTGATTCCCGCTTCTGATTCCCCGCCTCTGATTCCCTGCCTCTGATTCCCCATGTCTGATTCCCCACATCTGATTCCCTGCCTCTGATATCCCGCCTCTGATTCCCCGCCTCTGATTCCCTGCCACTAATTCCCCGCCTCTGATTCCCCTATCTGATTCCCTGCCTCTGATGCCCCATATCTGATTCCCAGCCTCTGATTCCCCAACTCTGATTCCCCGCCTCTGGTTCCTCAGCTCTGATTCCCCACCTCTGATTCCCCGTGTCTAATTCCCTGCCTCTGATTCCCCGCCTCTGATTCCCCATCTTGGATTCACCACCACTGATTCCCTGCGTCTGATTCCCTGCCTGTGATTCCCCGCCTCTGATTCACCATCTCTGATTCACTGCCTCTGATTCCCCTTCTCTGATTCCCCATGTCTGATTCCCCAATTCTGATTCCCGCCTCTGATGCCCAACCTCTGATTCCCCTCCTCTGATTGCCCATATCTGATTCCCCGCCTCTGATTCCCCATATCTTATTCTCCGCCTCTGATTCCCAAACTCAGATTCCCCGCCTCTGATTCCCTAGCTCTGATTCCCCACATCTGATTCTCTGCCTCTGATTCCCCACCTCTGGTTCCCCGCCTCTGTTTCCCCATATCTGATTACCCACCTCTGATTCCCCAACTCTGATTCCCCGCCTCTGATTCCCCAGCTCTGATTCCCCGCCTCTGATTCCCCGTGTCTGATTCCCTGCCTCTGATTCCCCGCCTCTGATTCCACATCTCTGATTCACCGCCTCTGATTCCCCACCTCTGATTCCCCATATCTGATAAGCCATCTCTGTTTCCCCGCCTCTGATTCCCCACCTCTGATTCCCCATATCTGATTCCCCGCCTCTGATTCCCCATCTCTGATTTCCGGACTCAGATTCCCCACCTCTGATTCCCCGCCTCTGATTCCCTGCCTCTGATTCCTCATCTCTGATTTCCCATATCTGATTCCCCAGCTCTGATTCCCAACATCTGATTCCCGCCTCTAATTCCCCACTACTGATTCCCGGCCTCTGATTCCCGGCCTCTGATTCCCCGCCTCTGATTCCCCATCTCTGATTCCCCGCCTCTGATTCCCCGACTCTGATTCCCCGCCTCTGATTCCCCAGCTGTGATTCCCCGCCTCTGATTCCCCGCGTCTGATTCCCCGCCTCTGAATCCCCGCCTCTGATTCCCCATCTCTGATTCACCACCGCTAATTCCCGGCCTCTGATTCCCCACTACTTATTCCCGGCCTCTGATTCCCGGCCTCAGATTCCCCGCCTATGATTCCCCATCTCTGATTCCCCGCCTCTGATTCCCCGACTCTGATTCCCTGCCTCTGATTCCCCAGCTCTGATTCCCCACCTCTGATTACCCGCGTCTGATTCCCTGACTCTAATTCCCGGCCTCTGATTCCCCATCACTGATTCACCGCCTCTGATTCCCCACCTCTGATTCCCCATATCTGATTCCCCGCCTCAGTTTCCCCGCCTCTGATTCCCCGCCTCTGATTCCCCATTACTGATACCCTGCCTCTGATTCCCCAACTCTGATTCCCCGCCTCTGATTCCCCAGTTATGATTCCCCACCTCTGATTCCGCGCGTCTGATTCCCTGCTTCTGATTCCCTGCCTCTGATTCCCCATCTGTGATTAACCACCTCTGATTCTCCGCGTCTGATTCCCCGCCTCAGTTTCCCCGCCTCTGATTCCCCATATCTGATTCAACGCCTCTGATTCACCACCTCAGATTCCCCATATCTGATAAGCCATCTCTGTTACCCCTCCTCTGATTCCCCATATCTGATTCCCCGCCTCTGATTCCCCATCTCTGATTCCCAGCCTCTGATTCCCGGAATATGATTCCCCGCTTCTGATTCCCCGCCTCTGATTCCCTGCCTCTGATTCCCCATCTCTGATTCCCCACATCTGATTCCCTGCTTCTGATTCCCCACCTCTGATTCCCCATATCTGATTCCCTGCCTCTGATTCCCCAACTCTAATTCCCCGCCTCTGATTCCTCAGCTCTGATTCCCCGCCTCTGATTCCCCGCGTCTGATTCCCTGCTTCTGATTCCCTGCCTCTGATTCCCCATCTGTGATTAACCACCTCTGATTCTCCACGTCTGAGTCCGCGCCTCTGATTCCCCATATCTTATTCCCCGACTCTGATTCCCAAACTCAGATTCCCCGCCTCTGATTCCCCAGCTCTGATTCCCCACATCTGATTCCCTGCCTCTGATTCCCCACCTCTGATTCCCAATATCTGATTCCCTGCCTCTGTTTTCCCACCTCTGATTCCCCGCCTCTGTTTCCCCATATCTGATTCCCCACCTCTGATTCCCCAACTCTGATTCCCCGCCTCTGAATCCCCAGCTTTGATTCCCCGCCTCTGATTCCCCGTGTCTGATTCCCTGCCTCTGATTCCCCGCCTCTGATTCCCCATCTCAGATTCACCGCCTCTGATTCACCACCTCAGATTCCCCATATCTGATAAGCCTCTCTGTTACCCCGCCTCTGATTCCCCGCTTCTGATTCCCCATATCTGATTCCCCGCCTCTGATTCCCCATCTCTGATTCCCGGACTCAGATTCCCCACCTCTGATTCCCAGCATCTGATTCCCGGAATATGATTCCCCGCTTCTGATTCCCCGCCTCTGATTCCCTGCCTCTGATTCCCCATCTCTGATTCCCCACATCTGATTCCCTGCCTCTGATTCCCCGCCTCTGATTCCCCATATCTGATTCTCTGCCTCTGATTCCCCATCTCTGATTCCCGCCCTCCGATTCCCCACCTCTGGTTCCCCATATCTGATACCCCTCCTCTCTTTCCCCGCCTCTGATTCCCCGCCTCTGATTCTCCATATCTGATACCCCGACTCTGATTCCCCAACTCTGATTCCCCGCGTCTGATTCCCTGCTTCTGATTCCCTGCCTCTGATTCCCCATCTGTGATTAACCACCTCTGATTCTCCACGTCTGATTCCACGCCTCTGATTCCCCATCTCTGATTCCCCATCTCTGATTCCCAAATTCTGATTCCCCGCCTCAGATTCCCCAGCTCTGATTCCCCATCTCTGATTCCCAAATTCTGATTCCCTGCCTCTGATTCCCCACCTCTAATTCCCAATATCTGATTCCCGGCCTCTGTTTCCCCGCCTCTGATTCCCCGCCTCTGTTTCCCCATATCTGATTCCCCACCTCTGATTCCCCAACTCTGATTCCCCGCCTCTGATTCCCCAGCTCTGATTCCCCGACTCTGATTCCACGTTTCTGATGCCCTGCCTCTGATTCCCCGCCTCTGATTTCCCATCTCTGATTCACTGCCTCTGATTCCCCACCTCTGATTCCCCATATCTGATTAGCCACCTCTGTTTCCCCGCCTCTGATTCCCAGCCTCTGATTCCCCATATCTGATTCCCAGCCTCTGATTACCCATCTCTGATTCCCGGACTCTGAATCCCCACCTCTGATTCCCGGCCTCTCATTCCCGGCCTTTGATTCCCGCTTCTGATTCCCCGCCTCTGATTCCCTGCCTCTGATTCCCCATGTCTGATTCCCCACATCTGATTCCCTGCCTCTGATATCCCGCCTCTGATTCCCCGCCTCTGATTCCCTGCCACTAATTCCCCGCCTCTGATTCCCCTATCTGATTCCCTGCCTCTGATGCCCCATATCTGATTCCCAGCCTCTGATTCCCCAACTCTGATTCCCCGCCTCTGATTCCTCAGCTCTGATTCCCCACCTCTGATTCCCCGTGTCTAATTCCCTGCCTCTGATTCCCCGCCTCTGATTCCCCATCTTGGATTCACCACCACTGATTCCCTGCGTCTGATTCCCTGCCTGTGATTCCCCGCCTCTGATTCACCATCTCTGATTCACTGCCTCTGATTCCCCTTCTCTGATTCCCCATGTCTGATTCCCCAATTCTGATTCCCGCCTCTGATGCCCCACCTCTGATTCCCCGCCTCTGATTCCCCATATCTTATTCCCCGACTCTGATTCCCAAACTCAGATTCCCCGCCTCTGATTCCCCAGCTCTGATTCCCCACATCTGATTCCCTGCCTCTGATTCCCCACCTCTGATTCCCAATATCTGATTCCCTGCCTCTGTTTCCCCACCTCTGATTCCCCGCCTCTGTTTCCCCATATCTGATTCCCCACCTCTGATTCCCCAACTCTGATTCCCCGCCTCTGAATCCCCAGCTTTGATTCCCCGCCTCTGATTCCCCGTGTCTGATTCCCTGCCTCTGATTCCCCGCCTCTGATTCCCCATCTCTGATTCACCGCCTCTGATTCACCACCTCACATTCCCCATATCTGATAAGCCATCTCTGTTACCCCGCCTCTGATTCCCCGCCTCTGATTCCCCATATCTGATTCCCCGCCTCTGATTCCCCATCTCTGATTCCCGGACTCAGATTCCCCACCTCTGATTCCCAGCCTCTGATTCCCGGAATATGATTCCCCGCTTCTGATTCCCAGCCTCTGATTCCCTGCCTCTGATTCCCCATCTCTGATTCCCCACATCAGATTCCCTGCCTCTGATTCCCCGCTTCTGATTTCCCATATCTGATTCCCTGCCTCTGATTCCCCATCTCTGATTCCCGCCCTCCGATTCACCACCTCTGGTTCCCCATATCTGATACCCCTCCTCTCTTTCCCCGCCTCTGATTCCCCGCCTCTGATTCTCCATATCTGATAACCCGCCTCTGATTCCCCAACTCTGATTCCCCGCCTCTGATTCCTCAGCTCTGATTCCCCGCCTCTGATTCCCCGCGTCTGATTCCCTGCTTCTGATTCCCTGCCTCTGATTCCCCATCTGTGATTAACCACCTCTGATTCTCCACGTCTGATTCCGGGCCTCTGATTCCCCATCTCTGATTCCCCATCTCTGATTCCCAAATTCTGATTCCCCGCCTCTGATTCCCCACCTCTGATTCCCCGCCTCTGTTTCCCCATATCTGATTCCCCACCTCTGATTCCCCAACTCTGATTCCCCGCCTCTGATTCCCCAGCTCTGATTCCCCGCCTCTGATTCCACGTTTCTGATGCCCTGCCTCTGATTCCCCGCCTCTGATTTCCCATCTCTGATTCACTGCCTCTGATTCCCCACCTCTGATTCCCCATATCTGATTAGCCACCTCTGTTTCCCCGCCTCTGATTCCCAGCCTCTGATTCCCCATATCTGATTCCCAGCCTCTGATTCCCCATCTCTGATTCCCGGACTCTGAATCCCCACCTCTGATTCCCGGCCTCTCATTCCCGGCCTTTGATTCCCGCTTCTGATTCCCCGCCTCTGATTCCCTGCCTCTGATTCCCCATGTCTGATTCCCCACATCTGATTCCCTGCCTCTGATATCCCGCCTCTGATTCCCCGCCTCTGATTCCCTGCCACTAATTCCCCGCCTCTGATTCCCCTATCTGATTCCCTGCCTCTGATGCCCCATATCTGATTCCCAGCCTCTGATTCCCCAACTCTGATTCCCCGCCTCTGGTTCCTCAGCTCTGATTCCCCACCTCTGATTCCCCGTGTCTAATTCCCTGCCTCTGATTCCCCGCCTCTGATTCCCCATCTTGGATTCACCACCACTGATTCCCTGCGTCTGATTCCCTGCCTGTGATTCCCCGCCTCTGATTCACCATCTCTGATTCACTGCCTCTGATTCCCCTTCTCTGATTCCCCATGTCTGATTCCCCAATTCTGATTCCCGCCTCTGATGCCCAACCTCTGATTCCCCTCCTCTGATTGCCCATATCTGATTCCCCGCCTCTGATTCCCCATATCTTATTCTCTGCCTCTGATTCCCAAACTCAGATTCCCCGCCTCTGATTCCCTAGCTCTGATTCCCCACATCTGATTCTCTGCCTCTGATTCCCCACCTCTGATTCCCCGCCTCTGTTTCCCCATATCTGATTACCCACGTCTGATTCCCCAACTCTGATTCCCCGCCTCTGATTCCCCAGCTCTGATTCCCCGCCTCTGATTCCCCGTGTCTGATTCCCTGCCTCTGATTCCCCGCCTCTGATTCCACATCTCTGATTCACCGCCTCTGATTCCCCACCTCTGATTCCCCATATCTGATAAGCCATCTCTGTTTCCCCGCCTCTGATTCCCCACCTCTGATTCCCCATATCTGATTCCCCGCCTCTGATTCCCCATCTCTGATTCCCGGACTCAGATTCCCCACCTCTGATTCCCCGCCTCTGATTCCCTGCCTCTGATTCCTCATCTCTGATTTCCCATATCTGATTCCCCAGCTCTGATTCCCAACATCTGATTCCCTGCCTCTGATTCCCCACCTCTGATTCCCAATATCTGATTCCCTGCCTCTGTTTCCCCACTTCTGATTCCCCGCCTCTGTTTCCCCATATCTGATTCCCCACCTCTGATTCCCCAACTCTGATTCCCCGCCTCTGATTCCCCAGCTCTGATTCCCCGCCTCTGATTCCCCGTGTCTGATTCCTTGCCTCTGATTCCCCGCCTCTGATTCCCCATCTCTGATTCACCACCACTGATTCCCTGCGTCTGATTCCCTGCCTGTGATTCCCCGCCTCTGATTCACCATCTCTGATTCACTGCCGTTGATTCCCCTTCTCTGATTCCCAATGTCTGATTCCCCAATTCTGATTCCCGCCTCTGATTCCCCACTACTGATTCCCGGCCTCTGATTCCCGGCCTCTGATTCCCCGCCTCTGATTCCCCACCTCTGATTCCCAATATCTGATTCCCTGCCTCTGTTTCCCCGCCTCTGATTCCCCGCCTCTGTTTCCCTATATCTGATTCCCCACCTCTGATTCCCCAACTCTGATTCCCCGGCTCTGATTCCCCAGCTCTGATTCCCCGCCTCTGATTCCACGTGTCTGATGCCCTGCCTCTGATTCCCCGCCTCTGATTTCCCATCTCTGATTCACTGCCTCTGATTCCCCACCTCTGATTCCCCATATCTGATTAGCCACCTCTGTTTCCCCGCCTCTGATTCCCAGCCTCTGATTCCCCATATCTGATTCCCAGCCTCTGATTCCCCATCTCTGATTCCCGGACTCTGAATCCCCACCTCTGATTCCCGGCCTCTCATTCCCGGCCTTTGATTCCCGCTTCTGATTCCCCGACTCTGATTCCCTGCCTCTGATTCCCCATGTCTGATTCCCCACATCTGATTCCCTGCCTCTGATATCCCGCCTCTGATTCCCCGCCTCTGATTCCCTTCCACTAATTCCCCGCCTCTGATTACCCTATCTGATTCCCTGCCTCTGATGCCCCATATCTGATTCCCTGCCTCTGATTCCCCAACTCTGATTCCCCGCCTCTGATTCCTCAGCTCTGATTCCCCACCTCTGATTCCCCGTGTCTAATTCCCTGCCTCTGATTCCCCGCCTCTGATTCCCCATCTTGGATTCACCACCACTGATTCCCTGCGTCTGATTCCCTGCCTGTGATTCCCCGCCTCTGATTCACCATCTCTGATTCACTGCCGTTGATTCCCCTTCTCTGATTCCCCATGTCTGATTCCCCAATTCTGATTCCCGCCTCTGATGCCCAAACTCAGATTCCCCGCCTCTGATTCCCCAGCTCTGATTCCCCACATCTGATTCTCTGCCTCTGATTCCCCACCTCTGATTCCCCGCCTCTGTTTCCCCATATCTGATTACCCACCTCTGATTCCCCAACTCTGATTCCCCGCCTCTGATTCCCCAGCTCTGATTCCCCGCCTCTGATTCCCCGTGTCTGATTCCCTGCCTCTGATTCCCCGCCTCTGATTCCACATCTCTGATTCACCGCCTCTGATTCCCCACCTCTGATTCCCCATATCTGATAAGCCATCTCTGTTTCCCCGCCTCTGATTCCCCACCTCTGATTCCCCATATCTGATTCCCCGCCTCTGATTCCCCATCTCTGATTCCCGGACTCAGATTCCCCACCTCTGATTCCCCGCCTCTGATTCCCTGCCTCTGATTCCCCATCTCTGATTTCCCATATCTGATTCCCCAGCTCTGATTCCCCACCTCTGATTACCCGCGTCTGATTCCCTGACTCTAATTCCCGGCTTCTGATTCCCCATCACTGATTCACCGCATCTGATTCCCCACCTCTGATTCCCCATATGTGATTCCCCGCCTCAGTTTCCCCGCCTCTGATTCCCCGCCTCTGATTCCCCATTACTGATACCCTGCCTCTGATTCCCCAACTCTGATTCCCCGCCTCTGATTCCCCAGTTATGATTCCCCACCTCTGATTCCGCGCGTCTGATTTCCTGCTTCTGATTCCCTGCCTCTGATTCCCCATCTGTGATTAACCACCTCTGATTCTCCGCGTCTGATTCCCTGCCTCTGATTCCCCAACTCTGATTCCCCGCCTCTGATTCCTCAGCTCTGATTCCCCACCTCTGATTCCCCGTGTCTAATTCCCTGCCTCTGATTCCCCGCCTCTGATTCCCCATCTTGGATTCACCACCACTGATTCCCTGCGTCTGATTCCCTGCCTGTGATTCCCCGCCTCTGATTCACCATCTCTGATTCACTGCCGTTGATTCCCCTTCTCTGATTCCCCATGTCTGATTCCCCAATTCTGATTCCCGCCTCTGATGCCCAAACTCAGATTCCCCGCCTCTGATTCCCCAGCTCTGATTCCCCACATCTGATTCTCTGCCTCTGATTCCCCACCTCTGATTCCCCGCCTCTGTTTCCCCATATCTGATTACCCACCTCTGATTCCCCAACTCTGATTCCCCGCCCCTGATTCCCCAGCTCTGATTCCCCGCCTCTGATTCCCCGTGTCTGATTCCCTGCCTCTGATTCCCCGCCTCTGATTCCACATCTCTGATTCACCGCCTCTGATTCCCCACCTCTGATTCCCCATATCTGATAAGCCATCTCTGTTTCCCCGCCTCTGATTCCCCACCTCTGATTCCCCATATCTGATTCCCCGCCTCTGATTCCCCATCTCTGATTCCCGGACTCAGATTCCCCACCTCTGATTCCCCGCCTCTGATTCCCTGCCTCTGATTCCCCATCTCTGATTTCCCATATCTGATTCCCCAGCACTGATTCCCAACATCTGATTCCCTGCCTCTGATTCCCCACCTCTGATTCCCAATATCTGATTCCCTGCCTCTGTTTCCCCACTTCTGATTCCCCGCCTCTGTTTCCCCATATCTGATTCCCCACCTCTGATTCCCCAACTCTGATTCCCCGCCTCTGATTCCCCAGCTCTGATTCCCCGCCTCTGATTCCCCGTGTCTGATTCCTTGCCTCTGATTCCCCGCCTCTGATTCCCCATCTCTGATTCACCACCACTGATTCCCTGCGTCTGATTCCCTGCTTGTGATTCCCCGCCTCTGATTCACCATCTCTGATTCACTGCCTCTGATTCCCCTTCTCTGATTCCCCATGTCTGATTCCCCAATTCTGATTCCCGCCTCTGATTCCCCACTACAGATTCCCGGCCTCTGATTCCCGGCCTCTGATTCCCCACCTCTGATTCCCCATCTCTGATTCCCCGCCTCTGATTCCCCGACTCTGATTCCCCGCCTCTGATTCCCCAGCTCTGATTCCCCGCCTCTGATTCCCCGCGTCTGATTCCCCGCCTCTGAATCCCCGCCTCTGATTCTCCATCTCTGATTCACCACCGCTAATTCCCGGCCTCTGATTCCCCGCCTCTGATTCCCCGACTCTGATTCCCTGCCTCTGATTCCCCAGCTCTGATTCCCCACCTCTGATTACCCGCGTCTGATTCCCTGACTCTAATTCCCGGCTTCTGATTCCCCATCACTGATTCACCGCCTCTGATTCCCCACCTCTGATTCCCCATATCTGATTCCCCGCCTCAGTTTCCCCGCCTCTGATTCCCCGCCTCTGATTCCCCATTACTGATACCCTGCCTCTGATTCCCCAACTCTGATTCCCCGCCTCTGATTCCCCAGTTATGATTCCCCACCTCTGATTCCGCGCGTCTGATTCCCTGCTTCTGATTCCCTGCCTCTGATTCCCCATCTGTGATTAACCACCTCTGATTCTCCGCGTCTGATTCCCCGCCTCAGTTTCCCCGCCTCTGATTCCCCATATCTGATTCACCGCCTCTGATTCACCACCTCAGATTCCCCATATCTAATAAGCCATCTCTGTTACCCCGCCTCTGATTCCCCATATCTGATTCCCCGCCTCTGATTCCCCATCTCTGATTCCCGGACTCAGATTCCCCACCTCTGATTCCCAGCCTCTGATTCCCGGAATATGATTCCCCGCTTCTGATTCCCCGCCTCTGATTCCCTGCCTCTGATTCCCCATCTCTGATTCCCCACATCTGATTCCCTGCTTCTGATTCCCCGCCTCTGATTCCCCATATCTGATTCCCTGCCTCTGATTCCCCAACTCTAATTCCCCGCCTCTGATTCCTCAGCTCTGATTCCCCGCCTTTGATTCCCCGCGTCTGATTCCCTGCTTCTGATTCCCTGCCTCTGATTCCCCATCTGTGATTAACCACCTCTGATTCTCCACGTCTGATTCCGCGCCTCTGATTCCCCATCTCTGATTCCCCATCTCTGATTCCCAAATTCTGATTCCCCGCCTCTGATTCCCCAGTTCTGATTCCCCATCTCTGATTCTCAAATTCTGATTCCCTGCCTCTGATTCCCCACCTCTGATTCCCCACCTCTGATTCCCAATATCTGATTCCCCGCCTCTGTTTCCCCGCCTCTGATTCCCCGCCTCTGTTTCCCCATATCTGATTCCCCACCTCTGATTCCCCAACTCTGATTCCCCGCCTCTGATTCCCCAGCTCTGATTCCCCGCCTCTGATTCCACGTGTCTGATGCCCTGCCTCTGATTCCCCGCCTCTGATTTCCCATCTCTGATTCACTGCCTCTGATTCCCCACCTCTGATTCCCCATATCTGATTTGCCACCTCTGTTTCCCCGCCTCTGATTCCCAGCCTCTGATTCCCCATATCTGATTCCCAGCCTCTGATTACCCACCTCTGATTCCCGGACTCTCATTCCCGGCCTTTGATTCCCGCTTCTGATTCCCCGCCTCTGATTCCCTGCCTCTGATTCCCCATGTCTGATTCCCCACATCTGATTCCCTGCCTCTGATATCCCGCCTCTGATTCCCTGCCTCTGATTCCCTGCCACTAATTCCCCGCCTCTGATTCCCCTATCTGATTCCCTGCCTCTGATGCCCCATATCTGATTCCCAGCCTCTGATTCCCCAACTCTGTTTCCCCGCCTCTGATTCCTCAGCTCTGATTCCCCACCTCTGATTCCCCGTGTCTAATTCCCTGCCTACGATTCCCCGCCTCTGATTCCCCATCTTGTATTCACCACCACTGATTCCCTGCGTCTGATTCCCTGCCTGTGATTCCCCGCCTCTGATTCACCATCTCTGATTCACTGCCTCTGATTCACCTTCTCTGATTCCCCATGTCTGATTCCCCAATTCTGATTCCCGCCTCTGATGCCCAACCTCTGATTCCCCTCCTCTGATTGCCCATATCTGATTCCCCGCCTCTGATTCCCCATATCTTATTCTCCGCCTCTGATCCCCAAACTCAGATTCCCCGCCTCTGATTCCCCACATCTGATTCTCTGCCTCTGATTCCCCACCTCTGATTCCCCGCATCTGTTTCCCCATATCTGATTACCCACCTCTGATTCCCCAACTCTGATTCCCCGCCTCTGATTCCCCAGCTCTGATTCCCCGCCTCTGATTCCCCGTGTCTGATTCCCTGCCTCTGATTCCCCACCTCTGATTCCCCATATCTGATAAGCCATCTCTGTTTCCCCGCCTCTGATTCCCCACCTCTGATTCCCCATATCTGATTCCCCGCCTCTGATTCCCCATCTCTGATTCCCGGACTCAGATTCCCCACCTCTGATTCCCCGCCTCTGATTCCCTGCCTCTGATTCCCCATCTCTGATTCCCCATATCTGATTCCCCAGCTCTGATTCCCAACATCTGATTCCCTGCCTCTGATTCCCCACCTCTGATTCCCAATATCTGATTCCCTGCCTCTGTTTCCCCACTTCTGATTCCCCGCCTCTGTTTCCCCATATCTGATTCCCCACCTCTGATTCCCCAACTCTGATTCCCCGCCTCTGATTCCCCAGCTCTGATTCCCCGCCTCTGATTCCCCGTGTCTGATTCCTTGCCTCTGATTCCCCGCCTCTGATTCCCCATCTCTGATTCACCACCACTGATTCCCTGCGTCTGATTTCCTGCCTGTGATTCCCCGCCTCTGATTCACCATCTCTGATTCACTGCCTCTGATTCCCCTTCTCTGATTCCCCATGTCTGATTCCCCAATTCTGATTCCCGCCTCTGATGCCCCACCTCTGATTCCCCTCCTCTGATTGCCCATATCTGATTCCCCGCCTCTGATTCCCCATATCTTATTCCCCGACTCTGATTCCCAAACTCAGATTCCCCGCCTCTGATTCCCCAGCTCTGATTCCCCACATCTGATTCCCTGCCTCTGATTCCCCACCTCTGATTCCCAATATCTGATTCCCTGCCTCTGTTTCCCCACCTCTGATTCCCCGCCTCTGTTTCCCCATATCTGATTCTCCACCTCTGATTCCCCAACTCTGATTCCCCGCCTCTGAATCCCAAGCTTTGATTCCCCGCCTCTGATTCCCCGTGTCTGATTCCCTGCCTCTGATTCCCCGCCTCTGATTCCCCATCTCTGATTCACCGCCTCTGATTCACCACCTCACATTCCCCATATCTGCTAAGCCATCTCTGTTACCCCGCCTCTGATTCCCCGCCTCTGATTCCCCATATCTGATTCCCCGCCTCTGATTCCCCATCTCTGATTCCCGGACTCAGATTCCCCACCTCTGATTCCCAGCCTCTGATTCCCGGAATATGATTCGCCGCTTCTGATTCCCCGCCTCTGATTCCCTGCCTCTGATTCCCCATCTCTGATTCCCCACATCAGATTCCCTGCCTCTGATTCCCCGCCTCTGATTCCCCGTATCTGATTCCCTGCCTCTGATTCCCCATCTCTGAATCCCGCCCTCCGATTCCCCACCTCTGGTTCCCCATATCTGATACCCCTCCTCTCTTTCCCCGCCTCTGATTCCCCGCCTCTGATTCTACATATCTGATAACCCGCCTCTGATTCCCCAACTCTGATTCCCCGCCTCTGATTCCTCAGCTCTGATTCCCCGCCTCTGATTCCCCGCGTCTGATTCCCTGCTTCTGATTCCCTGCCTCTGATTCCCCATTTGTGATTAACCACCTCTGATTCTCCACGTCTGATTCCGCGACTCTGATTCCCCATCTCTGATTCCCCATCTCTGATTCGCAAATTCTGATTCCCCGCCTCTGATTCGTCACCTCTGATTCCCCATCTCTGATTCCCAAATTCTGATTCCCTGCCTCTGATTCCCCACCTCTGATTCCCAATATCTGATTCCCCGCCTCTGTTTCCCCGCCTCTGATTCCCCGCCTCTGTTTCCCCATATCTGATTCCCCATCTCTGATTCCCCAACTCTGATTCCCCGCCTCTGATTCCCCAGCTCTGATTCCCCGCCTCTGATTCCACGTTTCTGATGCCCTGCCTCTGATTCCCCGCCTCTGATTTCCCATCTCTGATTCACTGCCTCTGATTCCCCACCTCTGATTCCCGGACTCTGAATCCCCACCTCTGATTCCCGGCCTCTCATTCCCGGCCTTTGATTCCCGCTTCTGATTCCCCGCCTCTGATTCCCTGCCTCTGATTCCCCATGTCTGATTCCCCACATCTATTTCCCTGCCTCTGATATCCCGCCTCTGATTCCCCGCCTCTGATTCCCTGCTACTAATTCCCCGCCTCTGATTCCCCTATCTGATTCCCTGCCTCTGATGCCCCATATCTGATTCCCAGCCTCTGATTCCCCAACTCTGATTCTCCGCCTCTGATTCCTCAGCTCTGATTCCCCACCTCTGATTCCCCGTGTCTAATTCCCTGCCTCTGATTCCCCGCCTCTGATTCCCCATCTTGGATTCACCACCAGTGATTCCCTGCGTCTGATTCCCTGCCTGTGATTCCCCGCCTCTGATTCACCATCTCTGATTCACTGCCTCTGATTCCCCTTCTCTGATTCCCCATGTCTGATTCCCCAATTCTGATTCCCGCCTCTGATGCCCAACCTCTGATTCCCCTCCTCTGATTGCCCATATCTGATTCCCCGCCTCTGATTCCCCATATCTTATTCTCCGCCTCTGATTCCAAACTCAGATTCCCCGCCTCTGATTCCCCAGCTCTGATTCCCCACATCTGATTCTCTGTCTCTGATTCCCCACCTCTGATTCCCCGCCTCTGTTTCCCCATATCTGATTACCCACCTCTGATTCCCCAACTCTGATTCCCTGCCTCTGATTCCCCAGCTCTGATTCCCCGCCTCTGTTTCCCCGTGGCTGATTCCCTGCCTCTGATACCCCGCCTCTGATTCCACATCTCTGATTCACTGCCTCTGATTCCCCTTCTCTGATTCCCCATGTCTGATTCCCCAATTCTGATTCCCGCCTCTGATGCCCCACCTCTGATTCCCCTCCTCTGATTGCCCATATCTGATTCCCCGCCTCTGATTCCCCATATCTTATTCCCCGACTCTGATTCCCAAACTCAGATTCCCCGCCTCTGATTCCCCAGCTCTGATTCCCCACATCTGATTCCCTGCCTCTGATTCCCCACCTCTGATTCCCAATATCTGATTCCCTGCCTCTGTTTCCCCACCTCTGATTCCCCGCCTCTGTTTCCCCATATCTGATTCCCCACCTCTGATTCCCCAACTCTGGTTCCCCGCCTCTGATTCCCCAGCTCTGATTCCACGCCTCTCATTCCCCGTGTCTGATTCCCTGCCTCTGATTCCCCGCCTCTGATTCCCCATCTCTGATTCACCGCCTCTGATTCACCACCTCAGATTCCCCATATCTGATAAGCCATCTCCGTTACCCCGCCTCTGATTCCCCGCCTCTGATTACCCATATCTGATTCCCCGCCTCTGATTCCCCATCTCTGATTCCCGGACTCAGATTCCCCACCTCTGATTCCCAGCCTCAGATTCCCGGAATATGATTCCCCGCTTCTGATTCCCCGCCTCTGATTCCCTGCCTCTGATTCCCCATCTCTGATTCCCCACATCTGATTCCCTGCCTCTGATTCCCCGCCTCTGATTCCCCATATCTGATTCCCTGCCTCTGATTCCCCATCTCTGATTCCCGCCCTCCGATTCCCCACCTCTGGTTCCCCATATCTGATACCCCTCCTCTCTTTCCCCGCCTCTGATTCCCCGCCTCTGATTCTCCATATCTGATACCCCGCCTCTGATTCCCCAACTCTGATTCCCCGCCTCTGATTCCTCAGCTCTGATTCCCCGCCTCTGATTCCCCGCGTCTGATTCCCTGCTTCTGATTCCCTGCCTCTGATTCCCCATCTGTGATTAACCACCTCTGATTCTCCACGTCTGATTCCGCGCCTCTGATTCCCCATCTCTGATTCCCCATCTCTGATTCCCAAATTCTGATTCCCCGCCTCTGATTCCCCAGTTCTGATTCCCCATCTCTGATTCCCAAATTTTGATTCCCTGCCTCTGATTCCCCACCTCTGATTCCCAATATCTGATTCCCCGCCTCTGTTTCCCCGCCTCTGATTCCCCGCCTCTGTTTCCCTATATCTGATTCCCCACCTCTGATTCCCCAACTCTGATTCCCCGCCTCTGATTCCCCAGCTCTGATTCCCCGCCTCTGATTCCACGTGTCTGATGCCCTGCCTCTGATTCCCCGCCTCTGATTTCCCATATCTGATTAGCCACCTCTGTTTCCCCGCCTCTGATTCCCAGCCTCTGATTCCCCATATCTGATTCCCAGCCTCTGATTCCCCATCTCTGATTCCCGGACTCTGAATCCCCACCTCTGATTCCCGGCCTCTCATTCCCGGCCTTTGATTCCCGCTTCTGATTCCCCGCCTCTGATTCCCTGCCTCTGATTCCCCATGTCTGATTCCCCACATCTGATTCCCTGCCTCTGATATCCCGCATCTGATTCCCCGCCTCTGATTCCCTGCCACTAATTCCCCGCCTCTGATTACCCTATCTGATTCCCTGCCTCTGATGCCCCATATCTGATTCCCTGCCTCTGATTCCCCAACTCTGATTCCCCGCCTCTGATTCCTCAGCTCTGATTCCCCACCTCTGATTCCCCGTGTCTAATTCCCTGCCTCTGATTCCCCGCCTCTGATTCCCCATCTTGGATTCACCACCACTGATTCCCTGCGTCTGATTCCCTGCCTGTGATTCCCCGCCTCTGATTCACCATCTCTGATTCACTGCCGTTGATTCCCCTTCTCTGATTCCCCATGTCTGATTCCCCAATTCTGATTCCCGCCTCTGATGCCCAACCTCTGATTCCCCTCCTCTGATTGCCCATATCTGATTCCCCGCCTCTGATTCCCCATATCTTATTCTCTGCCTCTGATTCCCAAACTCAGATTCCCCGCCTCTGATTCCCCAGCTCTGATTCCCCACATCTGATTCTCTGCCTCTGATTCCCCACCTCTGATTCCCCGCCTCTGTTTCCCCATATCTGATTACCCACCTCTGATTCCCCAACTCTGATTCCCCGCCTCTGATTCCCCAGCTCTGATTCCCCGCCTCTGATTCCCCGTGTCTGATTCCCTGCCTCTGATTCCCGCCTCTGATTCCACATCTCTGATTCACCACCTCTGATTCCCCACCTCTGATTCCCCATATCTGATAAGCCATCTCTGTTTCCCCGCCTCTGATTCCCCACCTCTGATTCCCCATATCTGATTCCCCGCCTCTGATTCCCCATCTCTGATTCCCGGACTCAGATTCCCCACCTCTGATTCCCCGCCTCTGATTCCCTGCCTCTGATTCCCCATCTCTGATTTCCCATATCTGATTCCCCAGCTCTGATTCCCAACATCTGATTCCCTGCCTCTGATTCCCCACCTCTGATTCCCAATATCTGATTCCCTGCCTCTGTTTCCCCACTTCTGATTCCCCGCCTCTGTTTCCCCATATCTGATTCCCCACCTCTGATTCCCCAACTCTGATTCCCCGCCTCTGATTCCCCAGCTCTGATTCCCCGCCTCTGATTCCCCATGTCTGATTCCTTGCCTCTGATTCCCCGCCTCTGATTCCCCATCTCTGATTCACCACCACTGATTCCCTGCGTCTGATTCCCTGCCTGTGATTCCCCGCCTCTGATTCACCATCTCTGATTCACTGCCTCTGATTCCCCTTCTCTGATTCCCCATGTCTGATTCCCCAATTCTGATTCCCGCCTCTGATTCCCCACTACTGATTCCCGGCCTCTGATTCCCGGCCTCTGATTCCACGCCTCTGATTCCCCATCTCTGATTCCCCACCTCTGATTCCCCGATTCTGATTCCCCGCCTCTGATTCCCCAGCTCTGATTCCCCGACTCTGATTCCTCGCGTCTGATTCCCCGCCTCTGAATCCCCGCCTCTGATTCCCCATCTCTGATTCACCACCGCTAATTCCCGGCCTCTGATTCCCCACTACTGATTCCCGGCCTCTGATTCCCGGCCTCTGATTCCCCGCCTATGATTCCCCATCTCTGATTCCCCGCCTCTGATTCCCCGACTCTGATTCCCTGCCTCTGATTCCCCAGCTCTGATTCCCCACCTCTGATTACCCGCGTCTGATTCCCTGATTCTAATTCCCGGCCTCTGATTCCCCATCTCTGATTCACCGCCTCTGAATCCCCACCTCTGATTCCCCATATCTGATTCCCCGCCTCAGTTTCCCCGCCTCTGATTCCCCGCCTCTGATTCGCCATATCTGATACCCCGCCTCTGATTCCCCAACTCTGATTCCCCGCCTCTGATTCCCCAGTTATGATTCCCCACTTCTGATTCCCCGCGTCTGATTCCCTGCTTCTGATTCCCTGCCTCTGATTCCCCATCTGTGATTAACCACCTCTGATTCTCCGCGTCTGATTCCCCACCTCAGTTTCCCCGCCTCTGATTCCCCATCTCTGATTCACCACCACTGATTCCATGCGTCTGATTCCCTGCCTGTGATTCCCCGCCTCTGATTCACCATCTCTGATTCACTGCCTCTGATTCCCCTTCTCTGATTCCCCATGTCTGATTCACCACCGCTAATTCCCGGCCTCTGATTCCCCACTACTGATTCCCGGCCTCTGATTCCCGGCCTCTGATTCCCCGCCTCTGATTCCCCATCTCTGATTCCCCGCCTCTGATTCCACATCTCTGATTCACCGCCTCTGATTCCCCACCTCTGATTCCCCATATCTGATAAGCCATCTCTGTTTCCCCGCCTCTGATTCCCCACCTCTGATTCCCCATATCTGATTCCCCGCCTCTGATTCCCCATCTCTGATTCCCGGACTCAGATTCCCCACCTCTGATTCCCCGCATCTGATTCCCTGCCTCTGATTCCCCATCTCTGATTTCCCATATCTGATTCCCCAGCTCTGATTCCCAACATCTGATTCCCTGCCTCTGATTCCCCACCTCTGATTCCCAATATCTGATTCCCTGCCTCTGTTTCCCCACTTCTGATTCCCCGCCTCTGTTTCCCCATATCTGATTCCCCACCTCTGATTCCCCAACTCTGATTCCCCGCCTCTGATTCCCCAGCTCTGATTCCCCGCCTCTGATTCCCCGTGTCTGATTCCTTGCCTCTGATTCCCCGCCTCTGATTCCCCATCTCTGATTCACCACCACTGATTCCCTGCGTCTGATTCCCTGCCTGTGATTCCCCGCCTCTGATTCACCATCTCTGATTCACTGCCTCTGATTCCCCTTCATGATTCCCCATGTCTGATTCCCCAATTCTGATTCCCGCCTCTGATGCCCCACCTCTGATTCCCCTCCTCTGATTCCCCATATCTTATTCCCCGCCTCTGATTCCCCAACTCAGATTCCCCGCCTCTAATTCCCCAGCTCTGATTCCCCGCCTCTGATTCCCCGCGTCTGATTCTCCGCCTCTGAATCCCCGCCTCTGATTCCCCATCTCTGATTCACTACCGCTAATTCCCGGCCTCTGATTCCCCACTACTGATTCCCGGCCTCTGATTCCCGGCCTCTGATTCCCCGCCTCTGATTCCCCATCTCTGATTCCCCGCCTCTGATTCCCCGACTCTGATTCCCTGCCTCTGATTCCCCAGCTCTGATTCCCCACCTCTGATTACCCGCGTCTGATTCCCTGACTCTAATTCCCGGACTCTGAATCCCCACCTCTGATTCCCGGCCTCTCATTCCCAGCCTTTGATTCCCGCTTCTGATTCCCCGCCTCTGATTCCCTGCCTCTGATTCCCCGTGTCTGATTCCCCATATCTGATACCCCGCCTCTGATTCCCCAACTCTGATTCCCCATCTGTGATTAACCACCTCTGATTCTCCGCGTCTGATTCCCCGCCTCAGTTTCCCGGCCTCTGATTCCCGGCCTACGATTCCCCGCTTCTAATTCCCCGCCTCTGATTCCCTGCCTCTGATTCCCCATCTCTGATTCACGAGCTCTGATTCCCCACCTCTGATTACCCGCGTCTGATTCCCTGAATCTAATTCCCCGTCTCTGATTCCCCATCTCTGATTCACCGCCTCTGATTCCCCACCTCTGATTCCTCATATCTGATACCCCGCCTCGGATTCCCCAACTCTGATTCCCCAACTCTGATTCCCCGCCTCTGATTCCCCAGCTATGATTCCCCACCTCTGATTCCCCGCGTCTGATTCCCTGCTTCTGATTCCCTGCCTCTGATTCCCCATCTGTGATTAACCACCTCTGATTCTCCACGTCTGATTCCGCGCCTCTGATTCCCCATCTCTGATTCCCCATCTCCGATTCCCAAATTCTGATTCCCCACCTCTGATTCCCCAGCTCTGATTCCCCATCTCTGATTCCCAAATTCTGATTCCCTGCCTCTGATTCCCCACCTCTGATTCCCAATATCTGATTCCCCGCCTCTGTTTCCCCGCCTCTGATTCCCCACCTCTGTTTCCCCATATCTGATTCCCCACCTCCGATTCCCCAACTCTGATTCCCCGCCTCTGATTCCCCAGCTCTGATTCCCTGCCTCTGATTCCACGTGTCTGATGCCCTGCCTCTGATTCCCCTCCTCTGATTTCCCATCTCTGATTCACTGCCTCTGATTCCCCACCTCTGATTCCCCATATCTGATTAGCCACCTCTGTTTCCCCGCCTCTGATTCCCAGCCTCTGATTCCCCATCTCTGATTCCCGGACTCTGAATCCCCACCTCTGATTCCCGGCCTCTCATTCCCGGCCTTTGATTCCCGCTTCTGATTCCCCGCCTCTGATTCCCTGCCTCTGATTCCCCATGACTGATTCCCCATATCTGATACCCCGCCTCGGATTCCCCATCTCTGATTCCCCAACTCTGATTCCCCGCCTCTGATTCCCCAGCTATGATTCCCCACCTCTGATTCCCCGCGTCTGATTCCCTGCTTCTGATTCCCTGCCTCTGATTCCCCATCTGTGATTAACCACCTCTGATTCTCCACGTCTTATTCCGCGCCTCTGATTCCCCATCTCTGAATCCCCATCTCTGATTCCCAAATTCTGATTCCCCGCCTCTGATTCCCCAGCTCTGATTCCCCATCTCTGATTCCCAAATTCTGATTGCCTGCCTCTGATTCCCCACCTATGATTCCCAATATCTGATTCCCCGCCTCTGTTTCCCCGCCTCTGATTCCCCGCCTCTGTTTCCCCATATCTGATTCCCCACCTCTGATTCCCCAATCTGATTCCCCGCCTCTGATTCCCCAGCTCTGATTCCCCGCCTCTGATTCCACGTGTCTGATGCCCTGCCTCTGATTCCCCGCCTCTGATTTCCCATCTCTGATTCACTGCCTCTGATTCCCCACCTCTGATTCCCCATATCTGATTAGCCACCTCTGTTTCCCCGCCTCTGATTCCCAGCCTCTGATTCCCCATATCTGATTCCCAGCCTCTGCTTCCCCACCTCTGATTCCCGGACTCTCATTCCCGGCCTTTGATTCCCGATTCTGATTCCCCGCCTCTGATTCCCTGCCTCTGATTCCCCATGTCTGATTCCCCACATCTGATTCCCTGCCTCTGATATCCTGCCTCTGATTCCCTGCCTCTGATTCCCTGCCACTAATTCCCCGCCTCTGATTCCCCTATCTCATTCCCTGCCTCTGATGCCCCATATCTGATTCCCAGCCTCTGATTCCCCAACTCTGATTCCCCGCCTCAGATTCCTCAGCTCTGATTCCCCACCTCTGATTCCCCGTGTCTAATTCCCTGCCTCTGATTCCCCGCAATTGATTCCCCATCTTGTATTCACCACCACTGATTCCCTGCGTCTGATTCCCTGCCTGTGATTCCCCACCTCTGATTCACCATCTCTGATTCACTGCCTCTGATTCCCCTTCTCTGATTCCCATGTCTGATTCCCCAATTCTGATTCCCGCCTCTGATGCCCAACCTCTGATTCCCCTCCTCTGATTGCCCATATCTGATTCCCCGCCTCTGATTCCCCATATCTTATTCTCCGCCTCTGATCCCCAAACTCAGATTCCCCGCCTCTGATTCCCCACATCTGATTCTCTGCCTCTGATTCCCCACCTCTGATTCCCCGCCTCTGTTTCCCCATATCTGATTACCCACCTCTGATTCCCCAACTCTGATTCCCCGCCTCTGATTCCCCAGCTCTGATTCCCCGCCTCTGATTCCCCGTGTCCGATTCCCTGCCTCTGATTTGCCGCCTCTGATTCCACATCTCTGATTCACCGCCTCTGATTCCCCACCTCTGATTCCCCATATCTGATAAGCCATCTCTGTTTCCCCGCCTCTGATTCCCCACCTCTGATTCCCCATATCTGATTCCCCGCCTCTGATTCCCCATCTCTGATTCCCGGACTCAGATTCCCCACCTCTGATTCCCCGCCTCTGATTCCCTGCCTCTGATTCCCCATCTCTGATTCCCCATATCTGATTCCCCAGCTCTGATTCCCAACATCTGATTCCCTGCCTCTGATTCCCCACCTCTGATTCCCAATATCTGATTCCCTGCCTCTGTTTCCTCACTTCTGATTCCCCGCCTCTGTTTCCCCATATCTGATTCCCCACTTCTGATTCCCCAACTCTGATTCCCCGCCTTTGATTCCCCAGCTCTGATTCCCCGCCTCTGATTCCCCGTGTCTGATTCCTTGCCTCTGATTCCCCGCCTCTGATTCACCATCTCTGATTCACTGCCTCTGATTCCCTGCGTCTGATTCCCCATGTCTGATTCCCCAATTCTGATTCCCGCCTCTGATGCCCCACCTCTGATTCCCCTCCTCTGATTCCCCATATCTGATTCCCCGCCTCTGATTCCCCATATCTTATTCCCCGCCACTGATTCCCAAACTCAGATTCCCCGCCTCTGATTCCCCAGCTCTGATTCCCCGCCTCTGATTCCCCGCGTCTGATTCCCCGCCTCTGAATCCCCGCCTCTGATTCCCCATCTCTGATTCACCACCGCTAATTCCCGGCCTCTGATTCCCCACAACCGATTCCCGGCCTCTGATTCCCGGTCTCTGATTCCCCGCCTCTGATTCCCCATCTCTGATTCCCCGCCTCTGATTCCCCGACTCTGATTCCCCGCCTCTGATTCCCCAGCTCTGATTCCCCACCTCTGATTACGCGCGTCTGATTCCCTGACTCTAATTCCCGGCCTCTGATTCCCCATCTCTGATTCACCGCCTCTGATTCCCCACCTCTGATTCCCCATATCTGATTCCCCGCCTCAGTTTCCCCGCCTCTGATTCCCCGCCTCTGATTCCCCATATCTGATACCCCGCCTCTGATTCCCCAACTCTGATTCCCCGCCTCTGATTCCCCAGTTATGATTCCCCGCCTCTGATTCCCCATATCTGATTCCCTGCCTCTGATGCCCCATATCTGATTCCCTGCCTCTGATTCCCCAACTCTGATTCCCCGCCTCTGATTCCTCAGCTCTGATTCCCCACCTCTGATTCCCCGTGTCTAATTCCCTGCCTCTGATTCCCCGCCTCTGATTCCCCATCTTGGATTCACCACCACTGATTCCCTGCGTCTGATTCCCTGCCTGTGATTCCCCGCCTCTGATTCACCATCTCTGATTCACTGCCTCTGATTCCCCTTCTCTGATTCCCCATGTCTGATTCCCCAATTCTAATTCCCGCCTCTGATGCCCCACCTCTGATTCCCCTCCTCTGATTGCCCATATCTGATTCCCCGCCTCTGATTCCCCATATCTTATTCCCCGACTCTGATTCCCAAACTCAGATTCCCCGCCTCTGATTCCCCAACTCTGATTCCCCTCCTCTGATTCCCCAGTTATGATTCCCCACCTCTGATTCCCCGCGTCTGATTCCCTGCTTCTGATTCCCTGCCTCTGATTCCCCATCTGTGATTAACCACCTCTGATTCTCCGCGTCTGATTCCCCGCCTCAGTTTCCCCGCCGCTGATTCCCCATATCTGATTCCCGGCATCTGATTCCCGGCCTATGATTCCCCGCTTGTAATTCCCCGCCTCTGATTCCCTGCCTCTGATTCCCCATGTCTGATTCCCCATATCTGATTCCCTGCCTCTGATACCCCGCCTCTGATTCCCCGCCTCTGATTCCATGCCACTAATTCCCCGCCTCTGATTCCCCATATCTGATTCCCTGCCTCTGATGCCCCATATCTGATTCCCTGCCTCTGATTCCCCAACTCTGATTCCCCGCCTCTGATTCCTCAGCTCTGATTCCCCACCTCTGATTCCCCGTGTCTAATTCCCTGCCTCTGATTCCCCGCCTCTGATTCCCCATCTTGGATTCACCACCACTGATTCCCTGCGTCTGATTCCCTGCCTGTGATTCCCCGCCTCTGATTCACCATCTCTGATTCACTGCCTCTGATTCCCCTTCTCTGATTCCCCATGTCTGATTCCCCAATTCTTATTCCCGCCTCTGATGCCCCACCTCTGATTCCCCTCCTCTGATTGCCCATATCTGATTCCCCGCCTCTGATTCCCCATATCTTATTCCCCGACTCTGATTCCCAAACTCAGATTCCCCGCCTCTGATTCCCCAGCTCTGATTCCCCACATCTGATTCCCTGCCTCTGATTCCCCACCTCTGATTCCCAATATCTGATTCCCTGCCTCTGTTTCCCCACCTCTGATTCCCCGCCTCTGTTTCCCCATATCTGATTCCCCACCTCTAATTCCCCAAATCTGATTCCCCGCATCTGAATCCCCAGCTTTGTTTCCCCGCCTCTGATTCCCCGTGTCTGATTCCCTGCCTCTGATTCCCCGCCTCTGATTCCCCATCCCTGATTCACCGCCTCTGATTCACCACCTCAGATTCCCCATATCTGATAAGCCATCTCTGTTACCCCGCCTCTGATTCCCCGCTTCTGATTCCCCATATCTGATTCCCCGCCTCTGATTCCCCATCTCTGATTCCCGGACTCAGATTCTCCACCTCTGATTCCCAGCATCTGATTCCCGGAATATAATTCCCCGCTTCTGATTCCCCGCCTCTGATTCCCTGCCTCTGATTCCCCATCTCTGATTCCCCACATCTGATTCCCTGCCTCTGATTCCCCGCCTCTGATTCCCTGCCTCTGATTCCCTGCCTCTGATTCCCCATCTCTGATTCCCGCCCTCCGATTCCCCACCTCTGGTTCCCCATATCTGATACCCCTCCTCTCTTTCCCCGCCTCTGATTCCCCGCCTCTGATTCTCCATATCTGATACCCCGACTCTGATTCCCCAACTCTGATTCCCCGCCTCTGATTCCTCAGCTCTGATTCCCCGCCTCTGATTCCCCGCGTCTGATTCCCTGCTTCTGATTCCCTGCCTCTGATTCCCCATCTGTGATTAACCACCTCTGATTCTCCACGTCTGATTCCGCGCCTCTGATTCCCCATCTCTGATTCCCCATCTCTGATTCCCAAATTCTGATTCCCCGCCTCTGATTCCCCAGCTCTGATTCCCCATCTCTGATTCCCAAATTCTGATTCCCTGCCTCTGATTCCCCACCTCTGATTCCCAATATCTGTTTCCCCGCCTCTGTTTCCCCGCCCCTGATTCCCCGCCTCTGTTTCCCCATATCTGATTCCCCACCTCTGAATCCCCAACTCTGATTCCCCACCTCTGATTCCCCAGCTCTGATTCCCCGCATCTGATTCCACGTGTCTGATGCCCTGCCTCTGATTCCCCGCCTCTGATTTTCCATCTCTGATTCACTGCCTCTGATTCCCCACCTCTGATTCCCCATATCTGATTAGCCACCTCTGTTTCCCCGCCTCTGATTCCCAGCCTCTGATTCCCCATATCTGATTCCCAGCCTCTGATTCCCCATCTCTGATTCCCGGACTCTGAATCCCCACCTCTGATTCCCGGCCTCTCATTCCCGGCCTTTGATTCCCGCTTCTGATTCCCCGCCTCTGATTCACTGCCTCTGATTCCCCATGTCTGATTCCCCACATCTGATTCCCTGCCTCTGATATCCCGCCTCTGATTCCCCGCCTCTGATTCCCTGCCACTAATTCCCCGCCTCTGATTCCCCTATCTGATTCCCTGCCTCTGATGCCCCATATCTGATTCCCACCTCTGATTCCCCAACTCTGATTCCCCGCCTCTGATTCCCCTCCTCTCTTTCCCCGCCTCTGATTCCCCGCCTCTGATTCTCCATATCTGATACCCCGACTCTGATTCCCCAACTCTGATTCCCTGCCTCTGATCCTCAGCTCTGATTCCCCGCCTCTGATTCCCCGCGTCTGATTCCCTGCTTCTGATTCCCTGCCTCTGATTCCCCATCTGTGATTAACCGCCTCTGATTCTCCACGTCTGATTCCGCGCCTCTGATTCCCCATCTCTGATTCCCCATCTCTGATTCCCAAATTCTGATTCCCTGCCTCTGATTCCCCACCTCTGATTCCCAATATCTGTTTCCCCGCCTCTGTTTCCCCGCCCCTGATTCCCCGCCTCTGTTTCCCCATATCTGATTCCCCACCTCTGAATCCCCAACTCTGATTCCCCACCTCTGATTCCCCAGCTCTGATTCCCCGCATCTGATTCCACGTGTCTGATGCCCTGCCTCTGATTCCACGCCTCTGATTTTCCATCTCTGATTCACTGCCTCTGATTCCCCACCTCTGATTCCCCATATCTGATTAGCCACCTCTGTTTCCCCGCCTCTGATTCCCAGCCTCTGATTCCCCATATCTGATTCCCAGCCTCTGATTCCCCATCTCTGATTCCCGGACTCTGAATCCCCACCTCTGATTCCCGGCCTCTCATTCCCGGCCTTTGATTCCCGCTTCTGATTCCCCGCCTCTGATTCACTGCCTCTGATTCCCCATGTCTGATTCCCCACATCTGATTCCCTGCCTCTGATATCCCGCCTCTGATTCCCCGCCTCTGATTCCCTGCCACTAATTCCCCGCCTCTGATTCCCCTATCTGATTCCCTGCCTCTGATGCCCCATATCTGATTCCCACCTCTGATTCCCCAACTCTGATTCCCCGCCTCTGATTCCCCTCCTCTCTTTCCCCGCCTCTGATTCCCCGCCTCTGATTCTCCATATCTGATACCCCGACTCTGATTCCCCAACTCTGATTCCCTGCCTCTGATCCTCAGCTCTGATTCCCCGCCTCTGATTCCCCGCGTCTGATTTCCTGCTTCTGATTCCCTGCCTCTGATTCCCCATCTGTGATTAACCGCCTCTGATTCTCCACATCTGATTCCGCGCCTCTGATTCCCCATCTCTGATTCCCCATCTCTGATTCCCAAATTCTGATTCCCCGCCTCTGATTCCCCAGCTCTGATTCCCCATCTCTGATTCCCAAATTCTGATTCCCTGCCTCTGATTCCCCACCTATGATTCCCAATATCTGATTCCCCGCCTCTGTTTCCCCGCCCCTGATTCCCCGCCTCTGTTTCCCCAGATCTGATTCCCCACCTCTGATTCCCCAACTCTGATTCCCCGCCTCTGATTCCCCAGCTCTGATTCCCCGCATCTGATTCCACGTGTCTGATGCCCTGCCTCTGATTCCCCGCCTCTGATTTCCCATCTCTGATTCACTGCCTCTGATTCCCCACCTCTGATTCCCCATATCTGATTAGCCACCTCTGTTTCCCCGCCTCTGATTCCCAGCCTCTGATTCCCCATATCTGATTCCCAGCCTCTGATGCCCCATCTCTGATTCCCGGACTCTGAATCCCCACCTCTGATTCCCGGCCTCTCATTCCCGGCCTTTGATTCCCGCTTCTGATTCCCCGCCTCTGATTCACTGCCTCTGATTCCCCATGTCTGATTCCCCACATCTGATTCCCTGCCTCTGATATCCCGCCTCTGATTCCCCGCCTCTGATTCCCTGCCACTAATTCCCCGCCTCTGATTCCCCTATCTGATTCCCTGCCTCTGATGCCCCATATCTGATTCCCAGCCTCTGATTCCCCAACTCTGATTCCCCGCCTCTGCTTCCTCAGCTCTGATTCCCACCTCTGATTCCCCGTGTCTAATTCCCTGCCTCTGATTCCCCGCCTCTGATTCCCCATCTTGGATTCACCACCACTGATTCCCTGCGTCTGATTCCCTGCCTGTGATTCCCCGCCTCTGATTCACCATCTCTGATTCACTGCCTCTGATTCCCCTTCTCTGATTCCCCATGTCTGATTCCCCAATTCTGATTCCCGTCTCTGATGCCCAACCTCTGATTCCCCTCCTCTGATTGCCCATATCTGATTCCCCGCCTCTGATTCCCCATATCTTATTCTCCGCCTCTGATTCCCAAACTCAGATTCCCCGCCTCTGATTCCCCAGCTCTGATTCCCCACATCTGATTCTCTGCCTCTGATTCCCCACCTCTGATTCCCCGCCTCTGTTTCCCCATATCTGATTACCCACCTCTGATTCCCCAACTCTGATTCCCCGCCTCTGCTTCCCCAGCTCTGATTCCCCGCCTCTGATTCCCCGCGTCTGATTCCCCGCCTCTGATTCCCCGCCTCTGATTCCCCATCTCTGATTCACCAACGCTAATTCCCGGCCTCTGATTCCCCACAAATGATTCCCGGCCTCTGATTCCCGGCCTCTGATTCCCTGCCTCTGATTCCCCATCTCTGATTCCCCGCCTCTGATTCCCCGACTCTGATTCCCCGCCTCTGATTCCCCAGCTCTGATTCCCCACCTCTGATTACCCGCATCTGATTCCCTGACTCTAATTCCCGGCCTCCGATTCCCCATCTCTGATTCACCGCCTCTGATTCCCCACCTCTGATTCCCCATATCTGATTCCCCGCCTCAGTTTCCCCGCCTCTGATTCCCCGCCTCTGATTCCCCATATCTGATACCCTGCCTCTGATTCCCCAACTCTGATTCCTCGCCTCTGATTCCCCAGTTATGATTCCCCACCTCTGATTCCGCGCGTCTGATTCCCTGCTTCTGATTCCCTGCCTCTGATTCCCCATCTGTGATTAACCACCTCTGATTCTCCGCGTCTGATTCCCCGCCTCAGTATCCCCGCCTCTGATTCCCCATATCTGATTCACCGCCTCTGATTCACCACCTCAGATTCCCCATATCTGATAAGCCATCTCTGTTACCCCGCCTCTGATTCCCCATATCTGATTCCCCGCCTCTGATTCCCCATCTCTGATTCCCGGACTCAGATTCCCCACCTCTGATTCCCAGCCTCTGATTCCCGGAATATGATTCCCCGCTTCTGATTCCCCGCCTCTGATTCCCTGCCTCTGATTCCCCATCTCTGATTCCCCACATCTGATTCCCTGCTTCTGATTCCCCGCCTCTGATTCCCCATATCTGATTCCCTGCCTCTGATTCCCCAACTCTGATTCCCCGCCTCTGATTCCTCAGCTCTGATTCCCCGCCTCTGATTCCCCGCGTCTGATTCCCTGCTTCTAATTCCCTGCCTCTGATTCCCCATCTGTGATTAACCACCTCTGATTCTCCACGTCTGATTACAGCGCCTCTGATTCCCCATCTCTGATTCCCCATCTCTGATTCCCAAATTCTGATTCCCCGCCTCTGATTCCCCAGTTCTGATTCCCCATCTCTGATTCCCAAATTCTGATTCCCTGCCTCTGATTCCCCACCTCTGATTCCCCACCTCTGATTCCCAATATCTGATTCCCCGCCTCTGTTTCCCCGCCTCTGATTCCACGCCTCTGTTTCCCCATATCTGATTCCCCACCTCTGATTCCCCAACTCTGATTCCCCGCCTCTGATTCCCCAGCTCTGATTCCCCGCCTCTGATTCCACGTGTCTGATGCCCTGCCTCTGATTCCCCGCCTCTGATTTCCCATCTCTGATTCACTGCCTCTGATTCCCCACCTCTGATTCCCCATATCTGATTAGCCACCTCTGTTTCCCCGCCTCTGATTCCCAGCCTCTGATTCCCCATATCTGATTCCCAGCCTCTGATTCCCCACCTCTGATTCCCGGACTCTCATTCCCGGCCTTTGATTCCCGCTTCTGATTCCCCGCCTCTGATTCCCTGCCTCTGATTCCCCAGGTCTGATTCCCCACATCTGATTCCCTGCCTCTGATATCCCGCCTCTGATTCCCTGCCTCTGATTCCCTGCCACTAATTCCCCGCCTCTGATTCCCCTATCTGATTCCCTGCCTCTGATGCCCCATATCTGATTCCCAGCTTCTGATTCCCCAACTCTGATTCCCCGCCTCTGATTCCTCAGCTCTGATTCCCCACCTCTGATTCCCCGTGTCTAATTCCCTGCCTCTGATTCCCCGCCTCTGATTACCCATCTTGTATTCACCACCACTGATTCCCTGCGTCTGATTCCCTGCCTGTGATTCCCCGCCTCTGGTTCACCATCTCTGATTCACTGCCTCTGATTCTCCTTCTCTGATTCCCCATGTCTGATTCCCCAATTCTGATTCCCGCCTCTGATGCCCAACCTCTGATTCCCCTCCTCTGAGTGCCCATATCTGATTCCCCGCCTCTGATTCCCCATATCTTATTCTCCGCCTCTGATCCCCAAACTCAGATTCCCCACCTCTGATTCCCCACATCTGATTCTCTGCCTCTTATTCCCCACCTCTGATTCCCCTCCTCTGTTTCCCCATATCTGATTACCCACCTCTGATTCCCCAACTCTGATTCCCCGCCTCTGATTCCCCAGCTCTGATTCCCCGCCTCTGATTCCCCGTGTCTGATTCCCTGCCTCTGATTCCCCGCCTCTGATTCCACATCTCTGATTCACCGCCTCTGATTCCCCACATCTGATTCCACATATCTGATAAGCCATCTCTGTTTCCCCGCCTCTGATTCCCCACTTCTGATTCCCCATATCTGATTCCCCGCCTCTGATTCCCCATGTCTGATTCCCGGACTGAGATTCCCCACCTCTGATTCCCCGCCTCTGATTCCCTGCCTCTGATTCCCCATCTCTGATTCCCCATATCTGATTCCCCAGCTCTGATTCCCAACATCTGATTCCCTGCCTCTGATTCCCCACCTCTGATTCCCAATATCTGATTCCCTGCCTCTGTTTCCCCACTTCTGATTCCCCGCCTCTGTTTCCCCATATCTGATTCCCCACCTCTGATTCCCGAACTCTGATTCCCCGCCTCTGATTCCCCAGCTCTGATTCCCCGCCTCTGATTCCCCGTGTCTGATTCCTTGCCTCTGATTCCCCGCCTCTGATTCCCCATTTCTGATTCACCACCACTGATTCCCTGCGTCTGATTTCCTGCCTGTGATTCCCCGCCTCTGATTCACCATCTCTGATTCACTGCCTCTGATTCCCCTTCTCTGATTCCCCATGTCTGATTCCCCAATTTTGATTCCCGCCTCTGATGCCCCACCTCTGATTCCCCTCCTCTGATTCCCCATATCTGATTCCCCGCCTCTGGTTCCCCATATCTGATTCCCCGCCTCTGATTCCCCAGCTCTGATTCCCCGCCTCTGATTCCCCGCGTCTGATTCCCCGCCTCTGAATCACCGCCTCTGGTTCCCCATCTCTGATTCACCACCGCTAATTCCCGGCCTCTGATTCCCCACAACTGATTCCCGGCCTCTGATTCCCGGCCTCTGATTCCCCGCCTCTGATTCCCCATCTCTGATTCCCCGCCTCTGATTCCCCGACTCTGATTCCCCGCCTCTGATTCCCCAGCTCTGATTCCCCACCTCTGATTACCCGCGTCTGATTCCCTGACTCTAATTCCCGGCCTCTGATTCCCCATCTCTGATTCACCGCCTCTGATTCCCCACCTCTGATTCCCCATATCTGATTCCCCGCCTCAGTTTCCCTGACTCTGATTCCCCGCCTCTGATTCCCCATATCTGATACCCCACCTCTGATTCCCCAACTCTGATTCCCCGCCTCTGATTCCCCAGTTATGATTCCCCACCACTGATTCCCCGCGTCTGATTCCCTGCTTCTGATTCCCTGCCTCTGATTCCCCATCTGTGATTAACCACCTCTGATTCTCCGCATCTGATTCCCCGCCTCAGTTTCCCCGCCGCTGATTCCCCATATCGGATTCCCGGCCTCTGATTCCCGGCCTATGATTCCCCGCTTGTAATTCCCCGCCTCTGATTCCCTGCCTCTGATTCCCCATGTCTGATTCCCCACATCTGATTCCCTGCCTCTGATACCCCGCCTCTGATTCCCCGCCTCTGATTCCATGCCACTAATTCCCCGCCTCTGATTCCCCATATCTGATTCCCTGCCTCTGATGCCCCATATCTGATTCCCTGCCTCTGATTCCCCAACTCTGATTCCCCGCCTCTGATTCCTCAGCTCTGATTCCCCACCTCTGATTCCCCGTGTCTAATTCCCTGCCTCTGATTCCCCGCCTCTGATTCCCCATCTTGGATTCACCACCACTGATTCCCTGCGTCTGATTCCCTGCCTGTGATTCCCCGCCTCTGATTCACCATCTCTGATTCACTGCCTCTGATTCCCCTTCTCTGACTCCCCATGTCTGATTCCCCAATTCTGATTCCCGCCTCTGATGCCCCACCTCTGATTCCCCTCCTCTGATTCCCCATATCTGATTCCCCGCCTCTGATTCCCCATATATTATTCCCCGACTCTGATTCCCAAACTCAGATTCCCCGCCTCTGATTCCCCAGCTCTGATTCCCCACATCTGATTCCCTGCCTCTGATTCCCCACCTCTGATTCCCAATATCTGATTCCCTGCCTCTGTTTCCCCACCTCTGATTCCCCGCCTCTGTTTCCCCATATCTGATTCCCCACCTCTGATTCCCCAACTCTGATTCCCCGCCTCTGAATCCCCAGCTTTGATTCCCCGCCTCTGATTCCCCGTGTCTGATTCCCTGCCTCTGATTCCCCGCCTCTGATTCCCCATCTCTGATTCACCGCCTCTGATTCACCACCTCAGATTCCCCATATCTGATAAGCCTCTCTGTTACCCCGCCTCTGATTCCCCGCTTCTGATTCCCCATATCTGATTCCCCGCCTCTGATTCCCCATCTCTGATTCCCGGACTCAGATTCCCCACCTCTGATTCCCAGCATCTGATTCCCGGAATATGATTCCCCGCTTCTGATTCCCCGCCTCTGATTCCCTGCCTCTGATTCCCCATCTCTGATTCCCCACATCTGATTCCCTGCCTCTGATTCCCCGCCTCTGATTCCCCATATCTGAATCCCTGCCTCTGATTCCCCATCTCTGATTCCCGCCCTCCGATTCCCCACTTCTGGTTCCCCATATCTGATACCCCTCCTATCTTTCCCCGCCTCTGATTCCCCGCCTCTGATTCTCCATATCTGATACCCCGACTCTGATTCCCCAACTCTGATTCCCTGCCTCTGATTCCTCAGCTCTGATTCCCCGCCTCTGATTCCCCGCATCTGATTCCCTGCTTCTGATTCGCTGCCTCTGATTCCCCATCTGTAATTAACCACCTCTGATTCTCCACGTCTGATTCCGCGCCTCTGATTCCCCATCTCTGATTCCCCATCTCTGATTCCCAAATTCTGATTCCCCGACTCTGATTCCCCAGCTCTGATTCCCCATCTCTGATTCCCAAATTCTGATTCCCTGCCTCTGATTCCCCACCTCTGATTCCCAATATCTGATTCCCCGCCTCTGTTTCCCCGCCTCTGATTCCCCGCCTCTGTTTCCCCATATCTGATTCCACACCTCTGATTCCCCAACTCTGATTCCCCACCTCTGATTCCCCATATCTGGTTCCCCGCCGCTGATTCCCCAACTCTGATACCCCGCCTCTGATTCCCCAGCTCTGATTCCCCGCCTCTGATTCCCCGCGTCTGATTCCCTGCCTCTGATTCCCCGCCTCTGATTCCCCATTTCTGATTCACCACTTATGATCCCCCGCCTCTGATTCCCCATGTTTGATTCCCCGCCTCTGTTTCCCTGCCTCTGATTCCCCGCCTCTGATTCCCCATATCAGATTCCCCGCCTCTGAGTCCCCAACTCTTATTCCCCGCCTGTGATTCGCCAACTATGATTCCCCGCCTCTGATTCCCCGCGTCTGATTCTCTGCCTGTGATTCCCTGCCTCTGATTCCCCACTTCTGTTACCCCACCTCTGATTCCCCGCCTCTGATTCCCCATATCTGATTCCCCTCCTCTGATTCCCCAACTCTGATTCCCCGCCTCTGATTCCCCAGCTCTGATTGCCCGCCTCTGTTTCCACGCGTCTGATTCCCTGCCTCTGATTCCCCACCTCTGATTCCCCATCTCTGATTCACCACCTCTGATTCCCTACCTATGATTCCCCATATCTGATTCCCCATATCTGATTCCCCTCCTCTGTTTCCCTGCCTCTGATTCCATGCCTCTGATTACCCATATCTCATTCCCAGCCTCTGATTCCCCATCTCTGATTCCCGGACTCTGATTCCCCACCTGTGATTCCCGGCCTCTTATTCCCGGCATCTTATTCCCCGCCTCTGATTCCCCAGCTCTGATTCCCCATCTCTGATCCCCAAATTCTGATTCCCCAACTCTTATTCCCCGCCTGTGATTCGCCAACTATGATTCCCCGCCTCTGATTCCCCGCGTCTGATTCTCTGCCTGTGATTCCCTGCCTCTGATTCCCCACCTCTGTTACCCCACCTCTGATTCCCCGCCTCTGATTCCCCATATCTGATTCCCCTCCTCTGATTCCCCAACTCTGATTCCCCGCCTCTGATTCCCCAGCTCTGATTCCCCGCCTCTGTTTCCCCGCATCTGATTCCCTGCCTCTGATTCCCCACCTCTGATTCCCCATCTCTGATTCACCACCTCTGATTCCCTACCTATGATTCCCCATATCTGATTCCCCATATGTGATTCCCCTGCTCTGTTTCCCTGCCTCTGATTCCCTGCCTCTGATTCCCCATATCTCATTCCCAGCCTCTGATTCCCCATCTCTGATTCCCGGACTCTGATTCCCCACCTCTGATTCCCGGCCTCTTATTCCCGGCATCTTATTCCCGGCCTCTGATTCCCAGCCATTGATTCCCCGCTTCTGATTCTGATTCCCTGCCTCTGATTCCCCATCTCTGATTCCACACATCTGATTCCCTGCCTCTGATTCCCCACTTCTGATTCCCCGCCTCTGATTCCCCACCTCTGTTTCCCCACCTCTGATTCCCCGCCTCTGTTTCCCCATATCTAATTCCCCACCTCTGATTCCCCAAATCTGATTCCCCGCTCTGATTCCCCAGCTCTGAATTCCCGCCTCTGATTCCCCGCATCTGATTCCCTGCCTCTGAATCCCCACCTCTGATTCCCTGCCTCTGATTCCCAACCTCTGATTCCCCGCCTCTGATTCCCTGCCTCTGATTCCCCGCCTCTGATTCCCTGCCTCTGATTCCCCACCTCCGTTTCCCCACCTCTGATTCCCCGCCTCTGTTTCCCCATATCTAATTCCACGCCTCTGATTCCCCAACTCTGATTCTGCACATCTGATTCCCTGCCTCTTTTTCCCCACCTCTGATTCCCGGCCTCTGATTCCCGGCCTCTCATTCCCGGCCTCACATTCCCCGCCTCTGATTCCCGGCCTCTGATTACCCGTCTCTGATTCCCCGCCTCTGATTCCCTGCCTCTGATTCCCCATCTCTGATTCCGCACATCTGATTCCCTGCCTCTGATTCCCCGCCTCTGATTCCCCGCCTCTGATTCCCTGCCTCTGATTCCCAACCTCTGATTCCCTGCCTCTGATTCACAACCTCTGATTCCCCTCCTCTGATTCCCCATATCTGATTCCCCGCCTCCGTTTCCCTGCCTCTGATTCCCCGCCTCTGTTTCCCCATATCTGATACCCCGCCACCATTTCCCTGCCTCTGATTCCCCGCCTCTGTTTCCCCATATCTGATTCCCCGCCTCTGATACCCCAACTCTGATTCCCCGCCTCTGATTCCCCAGCTCTGATTCCCCGCCTCTGACTCCCCGCGTCTGATTCCCAGCCTCTGATTCCCCATGTCTGATTTCCTGCCTCTGATTCCCCGCCTCTGATTCCGCACATCCAATTCCCTGCCTCTGATTCCCCGCCTCTGATGCCCCGCCTCTGATTCCATGCTTCTGATTCCCAACGTCTGATTCCCCACCTCTGATTCCCCATATCTGATTCCCCGCCTCTGTTTCCCCGCCTCTGATTCCCTGCATCTGTTTCCTCATATCTGATTCCACTCCTCTGATTCCCCAACACTGATTCCCCGCCTCTGATTCCTTGCCTCTGATTCCCAACCTCTGATTCCCCACTTCTGATTCCCCAATTCTGATTCCCCGCCTCTGATTCCCCAAATCTGATTCCCCGCCTCTGATTCCCCAGCTCTGATTCCCCGCCTCTGAATCCCCGTGTTTGATTCCCTGCCTCTGATTCCCCGCCTCTGCTTCCCAATCTCTGATTCACCACCTTTGATTCGCCACCGCTGATTCCCCATATGTGATTCCCCGCCTCTGTTACCCCGCCTCTGATTCCACGCCTCTGATTCCCCATATCTCATTCCCCGCCTCTGATTCCCCATCTCTGATTCCGCACATCCAATTCCCTGCCTCTGATTCCCCGCGTCTGATGCCCCGCCTCTGATTCCATGCTTCTGATTGCCAACCTCTGATTCCCCACCTCTGATTCCCCATATCTGATTCCCCGCCTCTGTTTCCCCGCCTCTGATTCCCTGCATCTGTTTCCTCATATCTGATTCCCCTCCTCTGATGCCCCAACACTGATTCCCCGCCTCTGATTCCCTGCCTCTGATTCCCAACCTCTGATTCCCCACCTCTGATTCCCCATCTCTGATTCCGCACATCCAATTCCCTGCCTCTGATTCCCCGCCTCTGATTCCCCACCTCTGATTCCATGCTTCTGATTCCCAACCTCTGATTCCCCACCTCTGATTCCCCATATCTGATTCCCCGCCTTTGTTTCCCCGCCTCTGATTCCCTGCATCTGTTTCCTCATATCTGATTCCCCTCCTCTGATTCCCCAACACTGATTCCCCGCCTCCTTTTCCCTGCCTCTGATTCCCAACCTCTGATTCCCCACCTCTGATTCCCCATATCTGATTCCCCCCCCTCTGTTTCCCAACCTCTGATTCCCGACCTCTGATTCCCCATATCTGATTCCCCGCCTCTGTTTCTCCACCTCTTATTCCCCGCCTCTGTTTCACCATATCTGATTCCCGGCCTCTCATTCCCCAGCTCTGATTCCCCGCCTCTGATTCCCCATATCTGATTCCCCGCCGCTGATTCCCCAACTCTGATACCCCGCCTCTGATTCCCCAGCTCTGATTCTCCGCCTCTGATTCCCCGCGTCTGATTCCCTGCCTCTGATTCCCCGCATCTGATTCCCCATCTCTGATTCACCGCCTTTGATTCCACACCTCTGATTCCCCATATCTGATTCCCCGCCTCTGATTCCCTGCCTCTGATTCCCCATTTCTGATTCCGTACATCTGATTCCCTGCCTCTGATTCCCCGCCTCTGATTCCCCGCCTCTGATTCCCTGCCTCTGATTCCCAACCTCTGATTCACCACCTCTGATTCCCCATATCTGATTCCCCACCTCTGTTTCCCCACCTCTGATTCCCCACCTCTGTTTCCCCATATCTGATTCCACGCCTCTGATTCACCAACTCTGATTCCCCGCCTCTGATTCCCCGCCTCTGATTCCCCATCTCTGATTCAGCGCCATTGATTCGCCATCTCTGATTCCCCATATCTGATTCCCCACCTCTGTTTCCCTGCCTCTGATTCCCCATCTCTGATTCCGCACATCTGATTCCCTGCCTCTGATTCCCCACCTCTGATTCCCCATATCTGATACCCCGCCTCTGATTCCCGGCCTCTGATTCCCTGCCTCTGATTCCCCACCTCTGATTCCCTGCCTCTGATTCCCCATTTCTGATTCTGCACATCTGATTCCCTGCCTCTGATTTTCCGCCTCTGATTCCCCGCCTCTGATTCCCTGCCTCTGATTCCCAACCTCTGATACCCCACCTCTGATTCCCCATATCTGATTCCCCGCCTCTTTTTCACCGCCTCTGAATCACCGCCTCTGCTTCCCCATATCTGATTCCCCGCCTCTGATTCCCCAACTCTGATTCCCCGCCTCTGATTCCCCGTGTTTGATTCCCTGCCTCTGATTCCCCGCCTCTGATTCCCCATCTCTGATTCAGCGCCTTTGATTCACCACCTCTGATTCCCCATATCTGATTCCCCGCATCTGTTTCCCCGCCTATGATTCCCCGCCTCTGTTTCCCCATATCTAATTCCCCGCCTCTGATTCCCCAACTCTGATTCCCCGCTCTGATCCCCCGCCTCTGATTCCCCATGTCTGATTCCCCGCCTCTGTTTCCCTGCCTCTGATTCCCCGCCTCTGATTCCCCATATCAGATTCCCCGCCTCTGATTCCCCAACTCTTATTCCCCGCCTGTGATTCGCCAACTATGATTCCCCGCCTCTGATTCCCCGCGTCTGATTCTCTGCCTGTGATTCCCTGCCTCTGATTCCCCATCTCTGTTACCCCGCCTCTGATTCCCCGCCTCTGATTCCCCATATCTGATTCCCCTCCTCTGATTCCCCAACTCTGATTCCCCGCCTCTGATTCCCCAGCTCTGATTCCCCGCCTCTGTTTCCCCGCGTCTGATTCCCTGCCTCTGATTCCCCACCTCTGATTCCCCATCTCTGATTCACCACCTCTGATTCCCCACCTATGATTCCCCATATCTGATTCCCCGTCTCTGTTTCCCCGCCTCTGATTCCCCGCCTCTGATTCCCCATATCTGATTCCCCACCTATGATTTCCCAACTCTGATTCCCCGCCTCTGATTCGCCAGCTATGATTCCCCTGCTCTGATTCCCCGCGTCTGAATCCCTGCCTCTGATTCCCCGCCTCTGATTCCCAATATCTGATTCCCCGCCTCCGTTACCCTGCCTCTGATTCCCCGCCTCTGTTTCCCCATATCTGATTCCCCGCCTCTGATTCCCCAACTCTGATTCCCCGCCTCTGATTCCCCAGCTCTGATTCCCCGCCTCTGACTCCCCGCGTCTGATTCCCAGCCTCTGATTCCCCATGTCTGATTTCCTGCCTCTGATTCCCCGCCTCTGATTCGCCATCTCTGATTCATCGCCTCTGATTCCCCACCTCTGATTCCCCATATCTGATTCCCCACCTATGTTTCCCCGCCTCTGATTCCCCTCCTCTGATTCCCCAACTCTGATTCCCGGACTCTGATTCCCAACTCTGATTCCCCATCTCTGATTCCGAACATCCGATTCCCTGCCTCTGATTCCCCGCCTCTGATGCCCCGCCTCTGATTTCATGCCTCTGTTTCCTCATATCTGATTCCCCGCCTCTGATTCCCCAACACTGATTTCCCGCCTCTGATTCCCCAGCTCTGATTCACCACCTCTGATTCCCCGCGTCTGATTCCCCGCCTCTGATTCCCCATATCTGATTCCCCGCCTCTGATTCCCCAAATCTGATTCCCCGCCTCTGATTCCCCAGCTCTGATTCCCCGCCTCTGAATCCCCGTGTTTGATTCCCTGCCTCTGATTCCCCGCCTCTGCTTCCCCATCTCTGATTCACCACCTTTGATTCGCCACCGCTGATTCCCCATATGTGATTCCCCGCCTCTGTTACTCCGCCTCTGATTCCACGCCTCTGATTCCCCATATCTCATTCCCCGCCTCGGATTCCCCATCTCTGATTCCGCACATCCAATTCCCTGCCTCTGATTCCCCGCCTCTGATGCCCCGCCTCTGATTCCATGCTTCTGATTACCAACCTCTGATTCCCCACCTCTGATTCCCCATATCTGATTCCCCGCCTTTGTTTCCCCGCCTCTGATTCCCTGCATCTGTTTCCTCATATCTGATTCCCCTCCTCTGATTCCCCAACACTGATTCCCCGCCTCTGATTCCCTGCCTCTGATTCCCAACCTCTGATTCCCCACCTCTGATTCCCCATATCTGATTCCCCCCCTCTGTTTCCCAACCTCTGATTCCAGACCTCTGATTCCCCATATCTGATTCCCCGCCTCTGTTTCCCCGCCTCTTATTCCCCGCCTCTGTTTCACCATATCTGATTCCCGGCCTCTCATTCCCCAGCTCTGATTCCCCGCCTCTGATTCCCCATATCTGATTCCCCGCCGCTGATTCCCCAACTCTGATACCACGCCTCTGATTCCCCAGCTCTGATTCCCCGCCTCTGATTCCCCACGTCTGGTTCCCTGCCTCTGATTCCCCGCCTCTGATTCCCCATCTCTGATTCACCGCCTTTGATTCCACACCTCTGATTCCCCATATCTGATTCCCCGCCTCTGTTTCCACGCCTCTGATTCCCCGCCTCTGATTCCCTGCCTCTGATTCCCCATTTCTGATTCCGTACATCTGATTCCCTGCCTCTGATTCCCCGCCTCTGATTCCCCGCCTCTGATTCCCTGCCTCTGATTCCCAACCTCCGATTCACCACCTCTGATTCCCCATATCTTATTCCCCACCTCTGTTTCCCCACCTCTGATTCCCCACCTCCGTTTCCCCATATCTGATTCCCCGCCTCTGATTCACCAACTCTGATTCCCCGCCTCTGATTCCCCGCCTCTGATTCCCCATCTCTGATTCAGCGCCATTGATTCGCCATCTCTGATTCCCCATATCTGATTCCCCACCTATATTTCCCTGCCTCTGATTCCCCATCTCTGATTCCGCACATGTGATTCCCTGCCTCTGATTCCCCACCTCTGATTCCCCATATCTGATACCCCGCCTCTGATTCCCGGCCTCTGATTCCCTGCCTCTGATTCCCCACCTCTGATTCCCTGCCTCTGATTCCCCATTTCTGATTCTGCACATCTGATTCCCTGCCTCTGATTTTCCGCCTCTGATTCCCCGCCTCTGATTCCCTGCCTCTGATTCCCAACCTCTGATACCCCACCTCTGATTCCCCATATCTGATTTCCCGCCTCTGTTTCACCGCCTCTGAATCACCGCCTCTGTTTCCCCATATCTGATTCCCCGCCTCTGATTCCCCAACTCTGATTCCCCGACTCTGATTCCCCGTGTTTGATTCCCTGCCTCTGATTCCCCGCCTCTGATTCCCCATCTCTGATTCAGCGCCTTTGATTCACCACCTCTGATTCCCCATATCTGATTCCCCGCATCTGTTTCCCTGCCTCTGATTCCCCGCCTCTGTTTCCCCATATCTAATTCCCCGCCTCTGATTCCCCAACTCTGATTCCCCGCTCTGATCCCCCGCCTCTGATTCCCCATGTCTGATTCCCCGCCTCTGTTTCCCTGCCTCTGATTCCCCGCCTCTGATTCCCCATATCAGATTCCCCGCCTCTGATTCCCCAACTCTTATTCCCCGCCTGTGATTCGCCAACTATGATTCCCCGCCTCTGATTCCCCGCGTCTGATTCTCTGCCTGTGATTCCCTGCCTCTGATTCCCCATCTCTGTTACCCCGCCTCTGATTCCCCGCCTCTGATTCCCCATATCTGATTCCCCTCCTCTGATTCCCCAACTCTGATTCCCCGCCTCTGATTCCCCAGCTCTGATTCCCCGCCTCTGTTTCCCCGCGTCTGATTCCCTGCCTCTGATTCCCCGCCTCTGATTCCCAATATCTGATTCCCCGCCTCCGTTTCCCTGCCTCTGATTCCCCGCCTCTGTTTCCCCATATCTGATTCCCCGCCTCTGATTCCCAAACTCTGATTCCCCGCCTCTGATTCCCCAGCTCTGATTCCCCGCCTCTGACTCCCCGCGTCTGATTCCCAGCCTCTGATTCCCCATGTCTGATTTCCTGCCTCTGATTCCCCGCCTCTGATTCGCCATCTCTGATTCATCGCCTCTGATTCCCCACCTCTGATTCCCCATATCTGATTCCCCACCTATGTTTCCCCGCCTCTGATTCCCCTCCTCTGATTCCCCAACTCTGATTCCCGGACTCTGATTCCCACCTCTGATTCCCCATCTCTGATTCCGCACATCCGATTCCCTGCCTCTGATTCCCCGCCTCTGATGCCCCGCCTCTGATTTCATGCCTCTATCTGATTCCCCGCCTCTGATACCCCAACACTGATTTCCCGCCTCTGATTCCCCAGCTCTGATTCACCACCTCTGATTCCCCGCGTCTGATTCCCCGCCTCTGATTCCCCATATCTGATTCCCCGCCTCTGATTCCCCAAATCTGATTCCCCGCCTCTGATTCCCCAGCTCTGATTCCCCGCCTCTGAATCCCCGTGTTTGATTCCCTGCCTCTGATTCCCCGCCTCTGCTTCCCCATCTCTGATTCACCACCTTTGATTCGCCACCGCTGATTCCCCATATGTGATTCCCCGCCTCTGTTACCCCGCCTCTGATTCCACGCCTCTGATTCCCCATATCTCATTCCCCGCCTCTGATTCCCCATCTCTGATTCCGCACATCCAATTCCCTGCCTCTGATTCCCCGCCTCTGATGCCCCGCCTCTGATTCCATGCTTCTGATTCCCAACCTCTGATTCCCCACCTCTGATTCCCCATATCTGATTCCCCGCCTTTGTTTCCCCGCCTCTGATTCCCTGCATCTGTTTCCTCATATCTGATTCCCCTCCTCTGATTCCCAAACACTGATTCCCCGCCTCTGATTCCCTGCCTCTGATTCCCAACCTCTGATTCCCCACCTCTGATTCCCCATATCTGATTCCCCCCCTCTGTTACCCAACCTCTGATTCCCGACCTCTGATTCCCCATATCTGATTCCCCGCCTCTGTTTCCCCGCCTCTTATTCCCCGCCTCTGTTTCACCATATCTGATTCCCGGCCTCTCATTCCCCAGCTCTGATTCCCCGCCTCTGATTCCCCATATCTGATTCCCCGCCGCTGATTCCCCAACTCTGATACCACGCCTCTGATTCCCCAGCTCTGATTCCCCGCCTCTGATTCCCCACGTCTGATTCCCTGCCTCTGATTCCCCGCCTCTGATTCCCCATCTCTGATTCACCGCCTTTGATTCCACACCTCTGATTCCACATATCTGATTCCCCGCCTCTGTTTCCACGCCTCTGATTCCCCGCCTCTGATTCCCTGCCTCTGATTCCCCATTTCTGATTCCGTACATCTGATTCCCTGCCTCTGATTCCCCGCCTCTGATTCCCCGCCTCTGATTCCCTGCCTCTGATTCCCAACCTCCGATTCACCACCTCTGATTCCCCATATCTGATTCCCCACCTCTGTTTCCCCACCTCTGATTCCCCACCTCTGTTTCCCCATATCTGATTCCCCGCCTCTGATTCACCAACTCTGATTCCCCGCCTCTGATTCCCCGCCTCTGATTCCCCATCTCTGATTCCGCACATCTGATTCCCTGCCTCTGATTCCCCGCCTCTGATTCCCCGCCTCTGATTCCCTGCCTCTGATTCCCAACCTCTGATTCCCCACCACTGATTCCACAACTCTGATTCCCCGCCTCTGATTCCCCAGCTCTGATTCCCCGCCTCTAATTCCCCGTGTTTGATTCCCTGCCTCTGATTCCCCATCTCTGATTCCGCACATCTGATTCCCTGCCTCTGATTCCCCGCCTCTGATTCCCCGCCTCTGATTCCCTGCCTCTGATTCCCAACCTCTGATTCCCCGCCTCTGATTCCCCAACTCTGATTCCCCGCCTCTGATTCCCCAGCTCTGATTCCCCGCCTCTAATTCCCCGTGTTTGATTCCCTGCCTCTGATTCCCCGCCTCTTCTTCCCCATCTCTGATTCACCGCCTTTGATTCGCCACCTCTGATTCCCCATATGTGATTCCCCGCCTCTGTTTCCCCGCCTCTTATTCCCCACCTCTCATTCCCCATATCTCATTCCCAGCCTCTGAATCCCCATCTCTGATTCCCGGACTCTGATTACCCATATCTGATTCTGCACATCTGATTCCCTGCCTCTTTTTCCCCACCTCTGATTCCCGGCCTCTGATTCCCGGCCTCTGATTCCCGGCCTCTCATTCCTGGCCTCTCATTCCCCGCCTCTGATTCCCGGCCTCTGATTCCCCGCCTCTGATTCCCCATCTCTGATTCACCACCTCTGATTCCCCACCTATGATTCCCCATATCTGATTCCCCGTCTCTGTTTCCCCGCCTCTGATTCCCCGCCTCTGATTCCCCATATCTGATTCCCCACCTATGATTTCCCTACTCTGATTCCCCGCCTCTGATTCGCCAGCTATGATTCCCCTCCTCTGATTCCCCGCGTCTGCATCCCTGCCTCTGATTCCCCGCCTCTGATTCCAAATATCTGATTCCCCGCCTCCGTTTCCCTGCCTCTGATTCCCCGCCTCTGTTTCCCCATATCTGATTCCCCGCCTCTGATTCCCCAACTCTGATTCCCCGCCTCTGATTCCCCAGCTCTGATTCCCCGCCTCTGACTCCCCGCATCTGATTCCCAGCCTCTGATTCCCCATGTCTGATTTCCTGCCTCTGATTCCCCGCCTCTGATTCGCCATCTCTGATTCATCGCCTCTGATTCCCCACCTCTGATTCCCCATATCTTATTCCCCACCTATGTTTCCCCGCCTCTGATTCCCCTCCTCTGATTCCCCATCTCTGATTCCCACCTCTGATTCCCCATCTCTGATTCCGCACATCCGATTCCCTGCCTCTGATTCCCCGCCTCTGATGCCCCGCCTCTGATTTCATGCCTCTGTTTCCTCATATCTGATTCCCCGCCTCTGATTCCCCAACACTGATTTCCTGCCTCTGATTCCCCAGCTCTGATTCACCACCTCTGATTCCCCATATCTGATTCCCCGCCTCTGATTCCCCATATCTTATTCCCCGCCTCTGATTCCCAAACTCAGATTCCCCGCCTCTGATTCCCCAGTTCTGATTCCCCGCCTCTGATTCCCCGCGTCTGATTCCCCGCCTCTGAATCCCCGCCTCTGATTCCCCATCTCTGATTCACCAACGCTAATTCCCGGCCTCTGATTCCCCACAAATGATTCCCGGCCTCTGATTCCCGGCCTCTGATTCCCCGCCTCTGATTCCCCATCTCTGATTCCCCGCCTCTGATTCCCCGACTCTGATTCCCCGCCTCTGATTCCCCAGCTCTGATTCCCCACCTCTGATTACACGCATCTGATTCCCTGACTCTAATTCCCGGCCTCCGATTCCCCATCTCTGATTCACCGCCTCTGATTCCCCACCTCTGATTCCCCATATCTGATTCCCCGCCTCAGTTTCCCCGCCTCTGATTCCCCGCCTCTGATTCCCCATATCTGATACCCTGCCTCTGATTCCCCAACTCTGATTCCTCGCCTCTGATTCCCCAGTTATGATTCCCCACCTCTGATTCCGCGCGTCTGATTCCCTGCTTCTGATTCCCTGCCTCTGATTCCCCATCTGTGATTAACCACCTCTGATTCTCCGCGTCTGATTCCCCACCTCAGTATCCCCGCCTCTGATTCCCCATATCTGATTCACCGCCTCTGATTCACCACCTCAGATTCCCCATATCTGATAAGCCATCTCTGTTACCCCGCCTCTGATTCCCCATATCTGATTCCCCGCCTCTGATTCCCCATCTCTGATTCCCGGACTCAGATTCCCCACCTCTGATTCCCCGCCTCGGATTCCCTGCCTCTGATTCCCCATCTCTGATTCCCCACATCTGATTCCCTGCTTCTGATTCCCCGCCTCTGATTCCCCATATCTGATTCCCTGCCTCTGATTCCCCAACTCTGATTCCCCGCCTCTGATTCCTCAGCTCTGATTCCCCGCCTCTGATTCCCCGCGTCTGATTCCCTGCTTCTAATTCCCTGCCTCTGATTCCCCATCTGTGATTAACCACCTCTGATTCTCCACGTCTGATTACAGCGCCTCTGATTCCCCATCTCTGATTCCCCATTTCTGATTCCCAAATTCTGATTCCCCGCCTCTGATTCCCCAGTTCTGATTCCCCATCTCTGATTCCCAAATTCTGATTCCCTGCCTCTGATTCCCCACCTCTGATTCCCCACCTCTGATTCCCAATATCTGATTCCCCGCCTCTGTTTCCCCGCCTCTGATTCCACGCCTCTGTTTCCCCATATCTGATTCCCCACCTCTGATTCCCCAACTCTGATTCCCCGCCTCTGATTCCCCAGCTCTGATTCCCCGCCTCTGATTCCACGTGTCTGATGCCCTGCCTCTGATTCCCCGCCTCTGATTTCCCATCTCTGATTCACTGCCTCTGATTCCCCACCTCTGATTCCCCATATCTGATTAGCCACCTCTGTTTCCCCGCCTCTGATTCCCAGCCTCTGATTCCCCATATCTGATTCCCAGCCTCTGATTCCCCAGCTCTGATTCCCGGACTCTCATTCCCGGCCTTTGATTCCCGCTTCTGATTCCCCGCCTCTGATTCCCTGCCTCTGATTCCCCGTGTCTGATTCCCTGCCTCTGATTCCCCGCCTCTGATTCCACATCTCTGATTCACCGCCTCTGATTCCCCACATCTGATTCCCCATATCTGATAAGCCATCTCTGTTTCCCCGCCTCTGATTCCCCACTTCTGATTCCCCATATCTGTTTCCCCGCCTCTGATTCCCCATCTCTGATTCCCGGACTGAGATTCCCCACCTCTGATTCCCCGCCTCTGATTCCCTGCCTCTGATTCCCCATCTCTGATTCCCCATATCTGATTCCCCAGCTCTGATTCCCAACATCTGATTCCCTGCCTCTGATTCCCCACCTCTGATTCCCAATATCTGATTCCCTGCCTCTGTTTCCCCACTTCTGATTCCCCGCCTCTGTTTCCCCATATCTGATTCCCCACCTCTGATTCCCGAACTCTGATTCCCCGCCTCTGATTCCCCAGCTCTGATTCCCCGCCTCTGATTCCCCGTGTCTGATTCCTTGCCTCTGATTCCCCGCCTCTGATTCCCCATCTCTGATTCACCACCACTGATTCCCTGCGTCTGATTTCCTGCCTGTGATTCCCCGCCTCTGATTCACCATCTCTGATTCACTGCCTCTGATTCCCCTTCTCTGATTCCCCATGTCTGATTCCCCAATTTTGATTCCCGCCTCTGATGCCCCACCTCTGATTCCCCTCCTCTGATTCCCCATATCTGATTCCCCGCCTCTGGTTCCCCATATCTGATTCCCCGCCTCTGATTCCCCAGATGTGATTCCCCGCCTCTGATTCCCCGCGTCTGATTCCCCGCCTCTGAATCACCGCCTCTGATTCCCCATCTCTGATTCACCACCGCTAATTCCCGGCCTCTGATTCCCCACAACTGATTCACGGCCTCTGATTCCCGGCCTCTGATTCCCCGCCTCTGATTCCCCATCTCTGATTCCCCGCCTCTGATTCCCCGACTCTGATTCCCCGCCTCTGATTCCCCAGCTCTGATTCCCCACCTCTGATTACCCGCGTCTGATTCCCTGACTCTAATTCCCGGCCTCTGATTCCCCATCTCTGATTCACCGCCTCTGATTCCCCACCTCTGATTCCCCATATCTGATTCCCCGCTTCAGTTTCCCTGCCTCTGATTCCCCGCCTCTGATTCCCCATATCTGATACCCCACCTCTGATTCCCCAACTCTGATTCCCCGCCTCTGATTCCCCAGTTATGATTCCCCACCACTGATTCCCCGCGTCTGATTCCCTGCTTCTGATTCCCTGCCTCTTATTCCCCATCTGTGATTAACCACCTCTGATTCTCCGCATCTGATTCCCCGCCTCAGTTTCCCCGCCGCTGATTCCCCATATCGGATTCCCGGCCTCTGATTCCCGGCCTATGATTCCCCGCTTGTAATTCCCCGCCTCTGATTCCCTGCCTCTGATTCCCCATGTCTGATTCCCCACATCTGATTCCCTGCCTCTGATACCCCGCCTCTGATTCCCCGCCTCTGATTCCATGCCACTAATTCCCCGCCTCTGATTCCCCATATCTGATTCCCTGCCTCTGATGCCCCATATCTGATTCCCTGCCTCTGATTCCCCAACTCTGATTCACCGCCTCTGATTCCTCAGCTCTGATTCCCCACCTCTGATTCCCCGTGTCTAATTCCCTGCCTCTGATTCCCCGCCTCTGATTCCCCATCTTGGATTCACCACCACTGATTCCCTGCGTCTGATTCCCTGCCTGTGATTCCCCGCCTCTGATTCACCATCTCTGATTCACTGCCTCTGATTCCCCTTCTCTGACTCCCCATGTCTGATTCCCCAATTCTGATTCCCGCCTCTGATGCCCCACCTCTGATTCCCCTCCTCTGATTCCCCATATCTGATTCCCCGCCTCTGATTCCCCATATCTTATTCCCCGACTCTGATTCCCAAACTCAGATTCCCCGCCTCTGATTCCCCAGCTCTGATTCCCCACATCTGATTCCCTGCCTCTGATTCCCCACCTCTGATTCCCAATATCTGATTCCCTGCCTCTGTTTCCCCACCTCTGATTCCCCGCCTCTGTTTCCCCATATCTGATTCCCCACCTCTGATTCCCCAACTCTGATTCCCCGCCTCTGAATCCCCAGCTTTGATTCCCCGCCTCTGATTCCCCGTGTCTGATTCCCTGCCTCTGATTCCCCGCCTCTGATTCCCCATCTCTGATTCACCGCCTCTGATTCACCACCTCAGATTCCCCATATCTGATAAGCCTCTCTGTTACCCCGCCTCTGATTCCCCGCTTCTGATTCCCCATATCTGATTCCCCGCCTCTGATTCCCCATCTCTGATTCCCGGACTCAGATTCCCCACCTCTGATTCCCAGCATCTGATTCCCGGAATATGATTCCCCGCTTCTGATTCCCCGCCTCTGATTCCCTGCCTCTGATTCCCCATCTCTGATTCCCCACATCTGATTCCCTGCCTCTGATTCCCCGCCTCTGATTCCCCATATCTGAATCCCTGCCTCTGATTCCCCATCTCTGATTCCCGCCCTCCGATTCCCCACTTCTGGTTCCCCATATCTGATACCCCTCCTATCTTTCCCCGCCTCTGATTCCCCGCCTCTGATTCTCCATATCTGATACCCCGACTCTGATTCCCCAACTCTGATTCCCTGCCTCTGATTCCTCAGCTCTGATTCCCCGCCTCTGATTCCCCGCATCTGATTCCCTGCTTCTGATTCGCTGCCTCTGATTCCCCATCTGTAATTAACCACCTCTGATTCTCCACGTCTGATTCCGCGCCTCTGATTCCCCATCTCTTATTCCCCATCTCTGATTCCCAAATTCTGATTCCCCGACTCTGATTCCCCAGCTCTGATTCCCCATCTCTGATTCCCAAATTCTGATTCCCTGCCTCTGATTCCCCACCTCTGATTCCCAATATCTGATTCCCCGCCTCTGTTTCCCCGCCTCTGATTCCCCGCCTCTGTTTCCCCATATCTGATTCCACACCTCTGATTCCCCAACTCTGATTCCCCACCTCTGATTCCCCATATCTGGTTCCCCGCCGCTGATTCCCCAACTCTGATACCCCGCATCTGATTCCCCAGCTCTGATTCCCCGCCTCTGATTCCCCGCGTCTGATTCCCTGCCTCTGATTCCCCGCCTCTGATTCCCCATTTCTGATTCACCACTTATGATCCCCCGCCTCTGATTCCCCATGTTTGATTCCCCGCCTCTGTTTCCCTGCCTCTGATTCCCCGCCTCTGATTCCCCATATCAGATTCCCCGCCTCTGATTCCCCAACTCTTATTCCCCGCCTGTGATTCGCCAACTATGATTCCCCGCCTCTGATTCCCCGCGTCTGATTCTCTGCCTGTGATTCCCTGCCTCTGATTCCCCACTTCTGTTACCCCACCTCTGATTCCCCGCCTCTGATTCCCCATATCTGATTCCCCTCCTCTGATTCCCCAACTCTGATTCCCCGCCTCTGATTCCCCAGCTCTGATTCCCCGCCTCTGTTTCCACGCGTCTGATTCCCTGCCTCTGATTCCCCACCTCTGATTCCCCATCTCTGATTCACCACCTCTGATTCCCTACCTATGATTCCCCATATCTGATTCCCCATATCTGATTCCCCTCCTCTGTTTCCCTGCCTCTGATTCCATGCCTCTGATTACCCATATCTCATTCCCAGCCTCTGATTCCCCATCTCTGATTCCCGGACTCTGATTCCCCACCTGTGATTCCCGGCCTCTTATTCCCTGCCTCTGATACCCCGCCTCTGATTCCCCGCCTCTGATTCCATGCCACTAATTCCCCGCCTCTGATTCCCCATATCTGATTCCCTGCCTCTGATGCCCCATATCTGATTCCCTGCCTCTGATTCCCCAACTCTGATTCACCGCCTCTGATTCCTCAGCTCTGATTCCCCACCTCTGATTCCCCGTGTCTAATTCCCTGCCTCTGATTCCCCGCCTCTGATTCCCCATCTTGGATTCACCACCACTGATTCCCTGCGTCTGATTCCCTGCCTGTGATTCCCCGCCTCTGATTCACCATCTCTGATTCACTGCCTCTGATTCCCCTTCTCTGACTCCCCATGTCTGATTCCCCAATTCTGATTCCCGCCTCTGATGCCCCACCTCTGATTCCCCTCCTCTGATTCCCCATATCTGATTCCCCGCCTCTGATTCCCCATATCTTATTCCCCGACTCTGATTCCCAAACTCAGATTCCCCGCCTCTGATTCCCCAGCTCTGATTCCCCACATCTGATTCCCTGCCTCTGATTCCCCACCTCTGATTCCCAATATCTGATTCCCTGCCTCTGTTTCCCCACCTCTGATTCCCCGCCTCTGTTTCCCCATATCTGATTCCCCACCTCTGATTCCCCAACTCTGATTCCCCGCCTCTGAATCCCCAGCTTTGATTCCCCGCCTCTGATTCCCCGTGTCTGATTCCCTGCCTCTGATTCCCCGCCTCTGATTCCCCATCTCTGATTCACCGCCTCTGATTCACCACCTCAGATTCCCCATATCTGATAAGCCTCTCTGTTACCCCGCCTCTGATTCCCCGCTTCTGATTCCCCATATCTGATTCCCCGCCTCTGATTCCCCATCTCTGATTCCCGGACTCAGATTCCCCACCTCTGATTCCCAGCATCTGATTCCCGGAATATGATTCCCCGCTTCTGATTCCCCGCCTCTGATTCCCTGCCTCTGATTCCCCATCTCTGATTCCCCACATCTGATTCCCTGCCTCTGATTCCCCGCCTCTGATTCCCCATATCTGAATCCCTGCCTCTGATTCCCCATCTCTGATTCCCGCCCTCCGATTCCCCACTTCTGGTTCCCCATATCTGATACCCCTCCTATCTTTCCCCGCCTCTGATTCCCCGCCTCTGATTCTCCATATCTGATACCCCGACTCTGATTCCCCAACTCTGATTCCCTGCCTCTGATTCCTCAGCTCTGATTCCCCGCCTCTGATTCCCCGCATCTGATTCCCTGCTTCTGATTCGCTGCCTCTGATTCCCCATCTGTAATTAACCACCTCTGATTCTCCACGTCTGATTCCGCGCCTCTGATTCCCCATCTCTGATTCCCCATCTCTGATTCCCAAATTCTGATTCCCCGACTCTGATTCCCCAGCTCTGATTCCCCATCTCTGATTCCCAAATTCTGATTCCCTGCCTCTGATTCCCCACCTCTGATTCCCAATATCTGATTCCCCGCCTCTGTTTCCCCGCCTCTGATTCCCCGCCTCTGTTTCCCCATATCTGATTCCACACCTCTGATTCCCCAACTCTGATTCCCCACCTCTGATTCCCCATATCTGGTTCCCCGCCGCTGATTCCCCAACTCTGATACCCCGCATCTGATTCCCCAGCTCTGATTCCCCGCCTCTGATTCCCCGCGTCTGATTCCCTGCCTCTGATTCCCCGCCTCTGATTCCCCATTTCTGATTCACCACTTATGATCCCCCGCCTCTGATTCCCCATGTTTGATTCCCCGCCTCTGTTTCCCTGCCTCTGATTCCCCGCCTCTGATTCCCCATATCAGATTCCCCGCCTCTGATTCCCCAACTCTTATTCCCCGCCTGTGATTCGCCTACTATGATTCCCCGCCTCTGATTCCCCGCGTCTGATTCTCTGCCTGTGATTCCCTGCCTCTGATTCCCCACTTCTGTTACCCCACCTCTGATTCCCCGCCTCTGATTCCCCATATCTGATTCCCCTCCTCTGATTCCCCAACTCTGATTCCCCGCCTCTGATTCCCCAGCTCTGATTCCCCGCCTCTGTTTCCACGCGTCTGATTCCCTGCCTCTGATTCCCCACCTCTGATTCCCCATCTCTGATTCACCACCTCTGATTCCCTACCTATGATTCCCCATATCTGATTCCCCATATCTGATTCCCCTCCTCTGTTTCCCTGCCTCTGATTCCATGCCTCTGATTACCCATATCTCATTCCCAGCCTCTGATTCCCCATCTCTGATTCCCGGACTCTGATTCCCCACCTGTGATTCCCGGCCTCTTATTCCCGGCATCTTATTCCCCGCCTCTGATTCCCCAGCTCTTATTCCCCATCTCTGATCCCCAAATTCTGATTCCCCAACTCTTATTCCCCGCCTGTGATTCGCCAACTATGATTCCCCACCTCTGATTCCCCAAATCTGATTCCCCGCTCTGATTCCCCAGCTCTGAATCCCCACCTCTGATTCCCTGCCTCTGATTCCCAACCTCTGATTCCCCGCCTCTGATTCCCTGCCTCTGATTCCCCGCCTCTGATTCCCTGCCTCTGATTCCCCACCTCCGTTTCCCCACCTCTGATTCCCCGCCTCTGTTTCCCCATATCTAATTCCACGCCTCTGATTCCCCAACTCTGATTCTGCACATCTGATTCCCTGCCTCTTTTTCCCCACCTCTGATTCCCGGCCTCTGATTCCCGGCCTCTCATTCCCGGCCTCACATTCCCCGCCTCTGATTCCCGGCCTCTGATTACCCGCCTCTGATTCCCCGCCTCTGATTCCCTGCCTCTGATTCCCCATCTCTGATTCCGCACATCTGATTCCCTGCCTCTGATTCCCCGCCTCTGATTCCCCGCCTCTGATTCCCTGCCTCTGATTCACCACCTCTGATTCCCCATATCTGATTCCCCGCCTCCGTTTCCCTGCCTCTGATTCCCCGCCTCTGTTTCCCCATATCTGATTCCCCGCCACCATTTCCCTGCCTCTGATTCCCCGCCTCTGTTTCCCCATATCTGATTCCCCGCCTCTGATACCCCAACTCTGATTCCCCGCCTCTGATTCCCCAGCTCTGATTCCCCGCCTCTGACTCCCCGCGTCTGATTCCCAGCCTCTGATTCCCCATGTCTGATTTCCTGCCTCTGATTCCCCGCCTCTGATTCCGCACATCCAATTCCCTGCCTCTGATTCCCCGCCTCTGATGCCCCGCCTCTGATTCCATGCTTCTGATTCCCAACGTCTGATTCCCCACCTCTGATTCCCCATATCTGATTCCCCGCCTCTGTTTCCCCGCCTCTGATTCCCTGCATCTGTTTCCTCATATCTGATTCCCCTCCTCTGATTCCCCAACACTGATTCCCCGCCTCTGATTCCTTGCCTCTGATTCCCAACCTCTGATTCCCCACTTCTGATTCCCCAATTCTGATTCCCCGCCTCTGATTCCCCAAATCTGATTCCCCGCCTCTGATTCCCCAGCTCAGATTCCCCGCCTCTGAATCCCCGTGTTTGATTCCCTGCCTCTGATTCCCCGCCTCTGCTTCCCAATCTCTGATTCACCACCTTTGATTCGCCACCGCTGATTCCCCATATGTGATTCCCCGCCTCTGTTACCCCGCCTCTGATTCCACACCTCTGATTCCCCATATCTCATTCCCCGCCTCTGATTCCCCATCTCTGATTCCGCACATCCAATTCCCTGCCTCTGATTCCCCGCCTCTGATGCCCCGCCTCTGATTCCATGCTTCTGATTGCCAACCTCTGATTCCCCACCTCTGATTCCCCATATCTGATTCCCCGCCTCTGTTTCTCCGCCTCTGATTCCCTGCATCTGTTTCCTCATATCTGATTCCCCTCCTCTGATGCCCCAACACTGATTCCCCGCCTCTATTTCCCTGCCTCTGATTCCCAACCTCTGATTCCCCACCTCTGATTCCCCATCTCTGATTCCGCACATCCAATTCCCTGCCTCTGATTCCCCGCCTCTGATGCCCCACCTCTGATTCCATGCTTCTGATTCCCAACCTCTGATTCCCAACCTCTGATTCCCCATATCTGATTCCCCGCCTTTGTTTCCCCGCCTCTGATTCCCTGCATCTGTTTCCTCATATCTGATTCCCCTCCTCTGATTCCCCAACACTGATTCCCCGCCTCCTTTTCCCTGCCTCTGATTCCCAACCTCTGATTCCCCACCTCTGATTCCCCATATCTGATTCCCCCCCTCTGTTTCCCAACCTCTGATTCCCGACCTCTGATTCCCCATATCTGATTCCCCGCCTCTGTTTCTCCGCCTCTTATTCCCCGCCTCTGTTTCACCATATCTGATTCCCGGCCTCTCATTCCCCAGCTCTGATTCCCCGCCTCTGATTCCCCATATCTGATTCCCCGCCGCTGATTCCCCAACTCTGATACCCCGCCTCTGATTCCCCAGCTCTGATTCCCCGCCTCTGATTCCCCGCGTCTGATTCCCTGCCTCTGATTCCCCGCATCTGATTCCCCATCTCTGATTCACCGCCTTTGATTCCACACCTCTGATTCCCCATATCTGATTCCCCGCCTCTGATTCCCTGCCTCTGATTCCCCATTTCTGATTCCGTACATCTGATTCCCTGCCTCTGATTCCCCGCCTCTGATTCCCCGCCTCTGATTCCCTGCCTCTGATTCCCAACCTCTGATTCACCACCTCTGATTCCCCATATCTGATTCCCCACCTCTGTTTCCCCACCTCTGATTCCCCACCTCTGTTTCCCCATATCTGATTCCACGCCTCTGATTCACCAACTCTGATTCCCCGCCTCTGATTCCCCGCCTCTGATTCCCCATCTCTGATTCAGCGCCATTGATTCGCCATCTCTGATTCCCCATATCTGATTCCCCACCTCTGTTTCCCTGCCTCTGATTCCCCATCTCTGATTCCGCACATCTGATTCCCTGCCTCTGATTCCCCACCTCTGATTCCCCATATCTGATACCCCGCATCTGATTCCCGGCCTCTGATTCCCTGCCTCTGATTCCCCACCTCTGATTCCCTGCCTCTGATTCCCCATTTCTGATTCTGCACATCTGATTCCCTGCCTCTGATTTTCCGCCTCTGATTCCCCGCCTCTGATTCCCTGCCTCTGATTCCCAACCTCTGATACCCCACCTCTGATTCCCCATATCTGATTCCCCGCCTCTGTTTCACCGCCTCTGAATCACCGCCTCTGTTTCCCCATATCTGATTCCCCGCCTCTGATTCCCCAACTCTGATTCCCCGCCTCTGATTCCCCGTGTTTGATTCCCTGCCTCTGATTCCCCGCCTCTGATTCCCCATCTCTGATTCAGCGCCTTTGATTCACCACCTCTGATTCCCCATATCTGATTCCCCGCATCTGTTTCCCCGCCTATGATTCCCCGCCTCTGTTTCCCCATATCTAATTCCCCGCCTCTGATTCCCCAACTCTGATTCCCCGCTCTGATCCCCCGCCTCTGATTCCCCATGTCTGATTCCCCGCCTCTGTTTCCCTGCCTCTGATTCCCCGCCTCTGATTCCCCATATCAGATTCCCCGCCTCTGATTCCCCAACTCTTATTCCCCGCCTGTGATTCGCCAACTATGATTCCTCGCCTCTGATTCCCCGCGTCTGATTCTCTGCCTGTGATTCCCTGCCTCTGATTCCCCATCTCTGTTACCCCGCCTCTGATTCCCCGCCTCTGATTCCCCATATCTGATTCCCCTCCTCTGATTCCCCAACTCTGATTCCCCGCCTCTGATTCCCCAGCTCTGATTCCCCGCCTCTGTTTCCCCGCGTCTGATTCCCTGCCTCTGATTCCCCACCTCTGATTCCCCATCTCTGATTCACCACCTCTGATTCCCCACCTATGATTCCCCATATCTGATACCCCGTCTCTGTTTCCCCGCCTCTGATTCCCCGCCTCTGATTCCCCATATCTGATTCCCCACCTATGATTTCCCAACTCTGATTGCCCGCCTCTGATTCGCCAGCTATGATTCCCCTGCTCTGATTCCCCGCGTCTGAATCCCTGCCTCTGATTCCCCGCCTCTGATTCCCAATATCTGATTCCCCGCCTCCGTTACCCTGCCTCTGATTCCCCGCCTCTGTTTCCCCATATCTGATTCCCCGCCTCTGATTCCCCAACTCTGATTCCCCGCCTCTGATTCCCCAGCTCTGATTCCCCGCCTCTGACTCCCCGCGTCTGATTCCCAGCCTCTGATTCCCCATGTCTGATTTCCTGCCTATGATTCCCCGCCTCTGATTCGCCATCTCTGATTCATCGCCTCTGATTCCCCACCTCTGATTCCCCATATCTGATTCCCCACCTATGTTTCCCCGCCTCTGATTCCCCTCCTCTGATTCCCCAACTCTGATTCCCGGACTCTGATTCCCAACTCTGATTCCCCATCTCTGATTCCGAACATCCGATTCCCTGCCTCTGATTCCCCGCCTCTGATGCCCCGCCTCTGATTTCATGCCTCTGTTTCCTCATATCTGATTCCCCGCCTCTGATTCCCCAACACTGATTTCCCGCCTCTGATTCCCCAGCTCTGATTCACCACCTCTGATTCCCCGCGTCTGATTCCCCGCCTCTGATTCCCCATATCTGATTCCCCGCCTCTGATTCCCCAAATCTGATTCCCCGCCTCTGATTCCCCAGCTCTGATTCCCCGCCTCTGAATCCCCGTGTTTGATTCCCTGCCTCTGATTCCCCGCCTCTGCTTCCCCATCTCTGATTCACCACCTTTGATTCGCCACCGCTGATTCCCCATGTGTGATTCCCCGCCTCTGTTACCCCGCCTCTGATTCCACGCCTCTGATTCCCCATATCTCATTCCCCGCCTCTGATTCCCCATCTCTGATTCCGCACATCCAATTCCCTGCCTCTGATTCCCCGCCTCTGATGCCCCGCCTCTGATTCCATGCTTCTGATTCCCAACCTCTGATTCCCCACCTCTGATTCCCCATATCTGATTCCCCGCCTTTGTTTCCCCGCCTCTGATTCCCTGCATCTGTTTCCTCATATCTGATTCCCCTCCTCTGATTCCCCAACACTGATTCCCCGCCTCTGATTCCCTGCCTCTGATTCCCAACCTCTGATTCCCCACCTCTGATTCCCCATATCTGACTCCCCCCCTCTGTTTCCCAACCTCTGATTCCCGACCTCTGATTCCCCATATCTGATTCCCCGCCTCTGTTTCCCCGCCTCTTATTCCCCGCCTCTGTTTCACCATATCTGATTCCCGGCCTCTCATTCCCCAGCTCTGATTCCCCGCCTCTGATTCCCCATATCTGATTCCCCGCCGCTGATTCCCCAACTCTGATACCACGCCTCTGATTCCCCAGCTCTGATTCCCCGCCTCTGATTCCCCACGTCTGGTTCCCTGCCTCTGATTCCCCGCCTCTGATTCCCCATCTCTGATTCACCGCCTTTGATTCCACACCTCTGATTCCCCATATCTGATTCCCCGCCTCTGTTTCCACGCCTCTGATTCCCCGCCTCTGATTCCCTGCCTCTGATTCCCCATTTCTGATTCCGTACATCTGATTCCCTGCCTCTGATTCCCCGCCTCTGATTCCCCGCCTCTGATTCCCTGCCTCTGATTCCCAACCTCCGATTCACCACCTCTGATTCCCCATATCTTATTCCCCACCTCTGTTTCCCCACCTCTGATTCCCCACCTCTGTTTCCCCATATCTGATTCCCCGCCTCTGATTCACCAACTCTGATTCCCCGCCTCTGATTCCCCGCCTCTGATTCCCCATCTCTGATTCAGCGCCATTGATTCGCCATCTCTGATTCCCCATATCTGATTCCCCACCTATATTTCCCTGCCTCTGATTCCCCATCTCTGATTCCGCACATCTGATTCCCTGCCTCTGATTCCCCACCTCTGATTCCCCATATCTGATACCCCGCCTCTGATTCCCGGCCTCTGATTCCCTGCCTCTGATTCCCCACCTCTGATTCCCTGCCTCTGATTCCCCATTTCTGATTCTGCACATCTGATTCCCTGCCTCTGATTTTCCGCCTCTGATTCCCCGCCTCTGATTCCCTGCCTCTGATTCCCAACCTCTGATACCCCACCTCTGATTCCCCATATCTGATTCCCCGCCTCTGTTTCACCGCCTCTGAATCACCGCCTCTGTTTCCCCATATCTGATTCCCCGCCTCTGATTCCCCAACTCTGATTCCCCGACTCTGATTCCCCGTGTTTGATTCCCTGCCTCTGATTCCCCGCCTCTGATTCCCCATCTCTGATTCAGCGCCTTTGATTCACCTCCTCTGATTCCCCATATCTGATTCCCCGCATCTGTTTCCCCGCCTCTGATTCCCCGCCTCTGTTTCCCCATATCTAATTCCCCGCCTCTGATTCCCCAACTCTGATTCCCCGCTCTGATCCCCCGCCTCTGATTCCCCATGTCTGATTCCCCGCCTCTGTTTCCCTGCCTCTGATTCCCCGCCTCTGATTCCCCATATCAGATTCCCCGCCTCTGATTCCCCAACTCTTATTCCCCGCCTGTGATTCGCCAACTATGATTCCCCGCCTCTGATTCCCCGCGTCTGATTCTCTGCCTGTGATTCCCTGCCTCTGATTCCCCATCTCTGTTACCCCGCCTCTGATTCCCCGCCTCTGATTCCCCATATCTGATTCCCTACCTCTGATTCCCCAACTCTGATTCCCCGCCTCTGATTCCCCAGCTCTGATTCCCCGCCTCTGTTTCCCCGCGTCTGATTCCCTGCCTCTGATTCCCCGCCTCTGATTCCCAATATCTGATTCCCCGCCTCCGTTTCCCTGCCTCTGATTCCCCGCCTCTGTTTCCCCATATCTGATTCCCCGCCTCTGATTCCCAAACTCTGATTCCCCGCCTCTGATTCCCCAGCTCTGATTCCCCGCCTCTGACTCCCCGCGTCTGATTCCCAGCCTCTGATTCCCCATGTCTGATTTCCTGCCTCTGATTCCCCGCCTCTGATTCGCCATCTCTGATTCATCGCCTCTGATTCCCCACCTCTGATTCCCCATATCTGATTCCCCACCTATGTTTCCCCGCCTCTGATTCCCCTCCTCTGATTCCCCAACTCTGATTCCCGGACTCTGATTCCCACCTCTGATTCCCCATCTCTGATTCCGCACATCCGATTCCCTGCCTCTGATTCCCCGCCTCTGATGCCCCGCCTCTGATTTCATGCCTCTATCTGATTCCCCGCCTCTGATACCCCAACACTGATTTCCCGCCTCTGATTCCCCAGCTCTGATTCACCACCTCAGATTCCCCGCGTCTGATTCCCCGCCTCTGATTCCCCATATCTGATTCCCCGCCTCTGATTCCCCAAATCTGATTCCCCGCCTCTGATTCCCCAGCTCTGATTCCCCGCCTCTGAATCCCCGTGTTTGATTCCCTGCCTCTGATTCCCCGCCTCTGCTTCCCCATCTCTGATTCACCACCTTTGATTCGCCACCGCTGATTCCCCATATGTGATTCCCCGCCTCTGTTACCCCGCCTCTGATTCCACGCCTCTGATTCCCCATATCTCATTCCCCGCCTCTGATTCCCCATCTCTGATTCCGCACATCCAATTCCCTGCCTCTGATTCCCCGCCTCTGATGCCCCGCCTGTGATTCCATGCTTCTGATTCCCAACCTCTGATTCCCCACCTCTGATTCCCCATATCTGATTCCCCGCCTTTGTTTCCCCGCCTCTGATTCCCTGCATCTGTTTCCTCATATCTGATTCCCCTCCTCTGATTCCCAAACACTGATTCCCCGCCTCTGATTCCCTGCCTCTGATTCCCAACCTCTGATTCCCCACCTCTGATTCCCCATATCTGATTCCCCCCCTCTGTTTCCCAACCTCTGATTCCCGACCTCTGATTCCCCATATCTGATTCCCCGCCTCTGTTTCCCCGCCTCTTATTCCTTGCCTCTGTTTCACCATATCTGATTCCCGGCCTCTCATTCCCCAGCTCTGATTCCCCGCCTCTGATTCCCCATATCTGATTCCCCGCCGCTGATTCCCCAACTCTGATACCACGCCTCTGATTCCCCAGCTCTGATTCCCCGCCTCTGATTCCCCACGTCTGATTCCCTGCCTCTGATTCCCCGCCTCTGATTCCCCATCTCTGATTCACCGCCTTTGATTCCACACCTCTGATTCCACATATCTGATTCCCCGCCTCTGTTTCCACGCCTCTGATTCCCCGCCTCTGATTCCCTGCCTCTGATTCCCCATTTCTGATTCCGTACATCTGATTCCCTGCCTCTGATTCCCCGCCTCTGATTCCCCGCCTCTGATTCCCTGCCTCTGATTCCCAACCTCCGATTCACCACCTCTGATTCCCCATGTCTGATTCCCCACCTCTGTTTCCCCACCTCTGATTCCCCACCTCTGTTTCCCCATATCTGATTCCCCGCCTCTGATTCACCAACTCTGATTCCCCGCCTCTGATTCCCCGCCTCTGATTCCACATCTCTGATTCAGCGCCATTGATTCGCCATCTCTGATTCCGCATATCTGATTCCCCACCTATATTTCCCTGCCTCTGATTCCCCATCTCTGATTCCGCACATCTGATTCCCTGCCTCTGATTCCCCACCTCTGATTCCCCATATCTGATACCCCGCCTCTGATTCCCGGCCTCTGATTCCCTGCCTCTGATTCATCGCCTCTGATTCCCCACCTCTGATTCCCCATATCTGATTCCCCACCTATGTTTCCCCGCCTCTGATTCCCCTCCTCTGATTCCCCAACTCTGATTCCCGGACTCTGATTCCAACCTCTGATTCCCCATCTCTGATTCCGCACATCCGATTCCCTGCCTCTGATTCCCCGCCTCTGATGCCCCGCCTCTGATTTCATGCCTCTATCTGATTCCCCGCCTCTGATACCCCAACACTGATTTCCCGCCTCTGATTCCCCAGCTCTGATTCCCCATATCTGATTCCCCGCCTCTGATTCCCCAAATCTGATTCCCCGCCTCTGATTCCCCAGCTCTGATTCCCCGCCTCTGAATCCCCGTGTTTGATTCCCTGCCTCTGATTCCCCGCCTCTGCTTCCCCATCTCTGATTCACCACCTTTGATTCGCCACCGCTGATTCCCCATATGTGATTCCCCGCCTCTGTTACCCCGCCTCTGATTCCACGCCTCTGATTCCCCATATCTCATTCCCCGCCTCTGATTCCCCATCTCTGATTCCGCACATCCAATTCCCTGCCTCTGATTCCCCGCCTCTGTTACCCCGCCTCTGATTCCACGCCTCTGATTCCCCATATCTCATTCCCCGCCTCTGATTCCCCATCTCTGATTCCCCAAATCTGATTCCCCGCCTCTGATTCCCCAGCTCTGATTCCCCGCCTCTGATTCCCCACGTCTGATTCCCTGCCTCTGATTCCCCGCCTCTGATTCCCCATCTCTGATTCACCGCCTTTGATTCCACACCTCTGATTCCACATATCTGATTCCCCGCCTCTGTTTCCACGCCTCTGATTCCCCGCCTCTGATTCCCTGCCTCTGATTCCCCATATCTTATTCCCCACCTCTGTTTCCCCACCTCTGATTCCCCACCTCTGTTTCCCCATATCTGATTCCCCGCCTCTGATTCACCAACTCTGATTCCCCGCCTCTGATTCCCCGCCTCTGATTCCCCATCTCTGATTCAGCGCCATTGATTCGCCATCTCTGATTCCCCATATCTGATTCCCCACCTATATTTCCCTGCCTCTGATTCCCCATCTCTGATTCCGCACATCTGATTCCCTGCCTCTGATTCCCCACCTCTGATTCCCCATATCTGATACCCCGCCTCTGATTCCCGGCCTCTGATTCCCTGCCTCTGATTCCCCACCTCTGATTCCCTGCCTCTGATTCCCCATTTCTGATTCTGCACATCTGATTCCCTGCCTCTGATTTTCCGCCTCTGATTCCCCGCCTCTGATTCCCTGCCTCTGATTCCCAACCTCTGATACCCCACCTCTGATTCCCCATATCTGATTCCCCGCCTCTGTTTCACCGCCTCTGAATCACCGCCTCTGTTTCCCCATATCCGATTCCCCGCCTCTGATTCCCCAACTCTGATTCCCCGACTCTGATTCCCCGTGTTTGATTCCCTGCCTCTGATTCCCCGCCTCTGATTCCCCATCTCTGATTCAGCGCCTTTGATTCACCTCCTCTGATTCCCCATATCTGATTCCCCGCATCTGTTTCCCCGCCTCTGATTCCCCGCCTCTGTTTCCCCATATCTAATTCCCCGCCTCTGATTCCCCAACTCTGATTCCCCGCTCCGATCCCCCGCCTCTGATTCCCCATGTCTGATTCCCCGCCTCTGTTTCCCTGCCTCTGATTCCCCGCCTCTGATTCCCCATATCAGATTCCCCGCCTCTGATTCCCCAACTCTTATTCCCCGCCTGTGATTCGCCAACTATGATTCCCCGCCTCTGATTCCCCGCGTCTGATTCTCTGCCTGTGATTCCCTGCCTCTGATTCCCCATCTCTGTTACCCCGCCTCTGATTCCCCGCCTCTGATTCCCCATATCTGATTCCCCACCTCTGATTCCCCAACTCTGATTCCCCGCCTCTGATTCCCCAGCTCTGATTCCCCGCCTCTGTTTCCCCGCGTCTGATTCCCTGCCTCTGATTCCCCGCCTCTGATTCCCAATATCTGATTCCCCGCCTCCGTTTCCCTGCCTCTGATTCCCCGCCTCTGTTTCCCCATATCTGATTCCCCGCCTCTGATTCCCAAACTCTGATTCCCCGCCTCTGATTCCCCAGCTCTGATTCCCCGCCTCTGACTCCCCGCGTCTGATTCCCAGCCTCTGATTCCCCATGTCTGATTTCCTGCCTCTGATTCCCCGCCTCTGATTCGCCATCTCTGATTCATCGCCTCTGATTCCCCACCTCTGATTCCCCATATCTGATTCCCCACCTATGTTTCCCCGCCTCTGATTCCCCTCCTCTGATTCCCCAACTCTGATTCCCGGACTCTGATTCCCACCTCTGATTCCCCATCTCTGATTCCGCACATCCGATTCCCTGCCTCTGATTCCCCGCCTCTGATGCCCCGCCTCTGATTTCATGCCTCTATCTGATTCCCCGCCTCTGATACCCCAACACTGATTTCCCGCCTCTGATTCCCCAGCTCTGATTCACCACCTCAGATTCCCCGCGTCTGATTCCCCGCCTCTGATTCCCCATATCTGATTCCCCGCCTCTGATTCCCCAAATCTGATTCCCCGCCTCTGATTCCCCAGCTCTGATTCCCCGCCTCTGAATCCCCGTGTTTGATTCCCTGCCTCTGATTCCCCGCCTCTGCTTCCCCATCTCTGATTCACCACCTTTGATTCGCCACCGCTGATTCCCCATATGTGATTCCCCGCCTCTGTTACCCCGCCTCTGATTCCACGCCTCTGATTCCCCATATCTCATTCCCCGCCTCTGATTCCCCATCTCTGATTCCGCACATCCAATTCCCTGCCTCTGATTCCCCGCCTCTGATGCCCCGCCTCTGATTCCATGCTTCTGATTCCCAACCTCTGATTCCCCACCTCTGATTCCCCATATCTGATTCCCCGCCTTTGTTTCCCCGCCTCTGATTCCCTGCATCTGTTTCCTCATATCTGATTCCCCTCCTCTGATTCCCAAACACTGATTCCCCGCCTCTGATTCCCTGCCTCTGATTCCCAACCTCTGATTCCCCACCTCTGATTCCCCATATCTGATTCCCCCCCTCTGTTTCCCAACCTCTGATTCCCGACCTCTGATTCCCCATATCTGATTCCCCGCCTCTGTTTCCCCGCCTCTTATTCCCCGCCTCTGTTTCACCATATCTGATTCCCGGCCTCTCATTCCCCAGCTCTGATTCCCCGCCTCTGATTCCCCATATCTGATTCCCCGCCGCTGATTCCCCAACTCTGATACCACGCCTCTGATTCCCCAGCTCTGATTCCCCGCCTCTGATTCCCCACGTCTGATTCCCTGCCTCTGATTCCCCGCCTCTGATTCCCCATCTCTGATTCACCGCCTTTGATTCCACACCTCTGATTCCACATATCTGATTCCCCGCCTCTGTTTCCACGCCTCTGATTCCCCGCCTCTGATTCCCTGCCTCTGATTCCCCATTTCTGATTCCGTACATCTGATTCCCTGCCTCTGATTCCCCGCCTCTGATTCCCCGCCTCTGATTCCCTGCCTCTGATTCCCAACCTCCGATTCACCACCTCTGATTCCCCATGTCTGATTCCCCACCTCTGTTTCCCCACCTCTGATTCCCCACCTCTGTTTCCCCATATCTGATTCCCCGCCTCTGATTCACCAACTCTGATTCCCCGCCTCTGATTCCCCGCCTCTGATTCCACATCTCTGATTCAGCGCCATTGATTCGCCATCTCTGATTCCGCATATCTGATTCCCCACCTATATTTCCCTGCCTCTGATTCCCCATCTCTGATTCCGCACATCTGATTCCCTGCCTCTGATTCCCCACCTCTGATTCCCCATATCTGATACCCCGCCTCTGATTCCCGGCCTCTGATTCCCTGCCTCTGATTCATCGCCTCTGATTCCCCACCTCTGATTCCCCATATCTGATTCCCCACCTATGTTTCCCCGCCTCTGATTCCCCTCCTCTGATTCCCCAACTCTGATTCCCGGACTCTGATTCCCACCTCTGATTCCCCATCTCTGATTCCGCACATCCGATTCCCTGCCTCTGATTCCCCGCCTCTGATGCCCCGCCTCTGATTTCATGCCTCTATCTGATTCCCCGCCTCTGATACCCCAACACTGATTTCCCGCCTCTGATTCCCCAGCTCTGATTCACCACCTCAGATTCCCCGCGTCTGATTCCCCGCCTCTGATTCCCCATATCTGATTCCCCGCCTCTGATTCCCCAAATCTGATTCCCCGCCTCTGATTCCCCAGCTCTGATTCCCCGCCTCTGAATCCCCGTGTTTGATTCCCTGCCTCTGATTCCCCGCCTCTGCTTCCCCATCTCTGATTCACCACCTTTGATTCGCCACCGCTGATTCCCCATATGTGATTCCCCGCCTCTGTTACCCCGCCTCTGATTCCACGCCTCTGATTCCCCATATCTCATTCCCCGCCTCTGATTCCCCATCTCTGATTCCGCACATCCAATTCCCTGCCTCTGATTCCCCGCCTCTGATGCCCCGCCTCTGATTCCATGCTTCTGATTCCCAACCTCTGATTCCCCACCTCTGATTCCCCATATCTGATTCCCCGCCTTTGTTTCCCCGCCTCTGATTCCCTGCATCTGTTTCCTCATATCTGATTCCCCTCCTCTGATTCCCAAACACTGATTCCCCGCCTCTGATTCCCTGCCTCTGATTCCCAACCTCTGATTCCCCACCTCTGATTCCCCATATCTGATTCCCCCCCTCTGTTTCCCAACCTCTGATTCCCGACCTCTGATTCCCCATATCTGATTCCCCGCCTCTGTTTCCCCGCCTCTTATTCCCCGCCTCTGTTTCACCATATCTGATTCCCGGCCTCTCATTCCCCAGCTCTGATTCCCCGCCTCTGATTCCCCATATCTGATTCCCCGCCGCTGATTCCCCAACTCTGATACCACGCCTCTGATTCCCCAGCTCTGATTCCCCGCCTCTGATTCCCCACGTCTGATTCCCTGCCTCTGATTCCCCGCCTCTGATTCCCCATCTCTGATTCACCGCCTTTGATTCCACACCTCTGATTCCACATATCTGATTCCCCGCCTCTGTTTCCACGCCTCTGATTCCCCGCCTCTGATTCCCTGCCTCTGATTCCCCATTTCTGATTCCGTACATCTGATTCCCTGCCTCTGATTCCCCGCCTCTGATTCCCCGCCTCTGATTCCCTGCCTCTGATTCCCAACCTCCGATTCACCACCTCTGATTCCCCATGTCTGATTCCCCACCTCTGTTTCCCCACCTCTGATTCCCCACCTCTGTTTCCCCATATCTGATTCCCCGCCTCTGATTCACCAACTCTGATTCCCCGCCTCTGATTCCCCGCCTCTGATTCCACATCTCTGATTCAGCGCCATTGATTCGCCATCTCTGATTCCGCATATCTGATTCCCCACCTATATTTCCCTGCCTCTGATTCCCCATCTCTGATTCCGCACATCTGATTCCCTGCCTCTGATTCCCCACCTCTGATTCCCCATATCTGATACCCCGCCTCTGATTCCCGGCCTCTGATTCCCTGCCTCTGATTCCCCACCTCTGATTCCCTGCCTCTGATTCCCCATTTCTGATTCTGCACATCTGATTCCCTGCCTCTGATTTTCCGCCTCTGATTCCCCGCCTCTGATTCCCTGACTCTGATTCCCAACCTCTGATACCCCACCTCTGATTCCCCATATCTGATTCCCCGCCTCTGTTTCACCGCCTCTGAATCACCGCCTCTGTTTCCCCATATCTGATTCCCCGCCTCTGATTCCCCAACTCTGATTCCCCGCCTCTAATTCCCCGTGTTTGATTCCCCACCTCTGATTCCCTGCCTCTGATTCCCCATTTCTGATTCTGCACATCTGATTCCCTGCCTCTGATTTTCCGCCTCTGATTCCCCGCCTCTGACTCCCTGCCTCTGATTCCCAACCTCTGCTACCCCACCTCTGATTCCCCATATCTGATTCCCCGCCTCTGTTTCACCGCCTCTGAATCACCGCCTCTGTTTCCCCATATCTGATTCCCCGCCTCTGATTCCCCAACTCTGATTCCCCGCCTCTGATTCCCCGTGTTTGATTCCCTGCCTCTGATTCCCCGCCTCTGATTCCCCATCTCTGATTCAGCGCCTTTGATTCACCACCTCTGATTCCCCATATCTGATTCCCCGCATCTGTTTCCCCGCCTCTGATTCCCCGCCTCTGTTTCCCCATATCTAATTCCCCGCCTCTGATTCCCCAACTCTGATTCCCCGCTCTGATCCCCCGCCTCTGATTCCCCATGTCTGATTCCCCGCCTCTGTTTCCCTGCCTCTGATTCCCCTCCTCTGATTCCCCATATCAGATTCCCCGCCTCTGATTCCCCAACTCTTATTCCCCGCCTGTGATTCGCCAACTATGATTCCCCACCTCTGATTCCCCGCGTCTGATTCTCTGCCTGTGATTCCCTGCCTCTGATTCCCCATCTCTGTTACCCCGCCTCTGATTCCCCGCCTCTGATTCCCCATATCTGATTCCCCTCCTCTGATTCCCCAACTCTGATTCCCCGCCTCTGATTCCCCAGCTCTGATTCCCCGCCTCTGTTTCCCCGCGTCTGAATCCCTGCCTCTGATTCCCCGCCTCTGATTCCCAATATCTGATTCCCCGCCTCCGTTTCCCTGCCTCTGATTCCCCGCCTCTGTTTCCCCATATCTGATTCCCCGCCTCTGATTCCCCAACTCTGATTCCCCAGCTCTGATTCCCCACCTCTGACTCCCCGCGTCTGATTCCCAGCCTCTGATTCCCCATGTCTGATTTCCTGCCTCTGATTCCCCGCCTCTGATTCGCCATCTCTGATTCATCGCCTCTGATTCCCCACCTCTGATTCCCCATATCTGATTCCCCACCTATGTTTCCCCGCCTCTGATTCCCCTCCTCTGATTCCCCAACTCTGATTCCCGGACTCTGATTCCCACCTCTGATTTCCCATCTCTGATTCCGCACATCCGATTCCCTGCCTCTGATTCCCCGCCTCTGATGCCCCGCCTCTGATTTCATGCCTCTGTTTCCTCATATCTGATTCCCCGCCTCTGATTCCCCAACACTGATTTCCCGCCTCTGATTCCCCAGCTCTGATTCACCACCTCTGGTTCCCCGCGTCTGATTCCCCATCTCTGATTCCCGACCTCTGATTCCCCATATCTGATTCCCCGCCACTGTTTCCCCGCCTCTTATTCCCCGCCTCTGTTTCCCCATATCTGATTCCCTGCCTCTCATTCCCCAGCTCTGAATCCCCGCCTCTGACTTCCCGCGTCTGATTCCCAGCCTCTGATTCCACATGTTTGATTTCCTGCCTCTGATTCCCCGCCTCTGATTCGCCATCTCTGATTCATCGGCTCTGATTCCCCACTTCTGATTCCCCATATCTGATTCCCCACCTATGTTTCCCCGCCTCTGATTCCCCGCCTCTGATTCCACATCTCTGATTCCCGGACTCTGATTCCCCACCTCTGATTCCCCATCTCTGATTCCGCACATCCGATTCCCTGCCTCTGATTCCCCGCCTCTGATGTCCCGCCTCTGATTCCATGCCTCTGATTCCCAACCTCTGATTCCCGGACTCTGATTCCCCACCTCTGATTCCCGGCCTCTTATTCCCGGCATCTTATTCCCGGCCTCTGATTCCCAGCCATTGATTCCCCGCTTCTGATTCTGATTCCCTGCCTCTGATTCCCCATCTCTGATTCCACACATCTGATTCCCTGCCTCTGATTCCCCACTTCTGATTCCCCACCTCTGATTCCCCACCTCTGTTTCCCCACCTCTGATTCCCCGCCTCTGTTTCCCCATATCTAATTCCCCGCCTCTGATTCCCCAAATCTGATTCCCCGCTCTGATTCCCCAGCTCTGAATTCCCGCCTCTGATTCCCCGCATCTTATTCCCTGCCTCTGAATCCCCACCTCTGATTCCCTGCCTCTGATTCCCAACCTCTGATTCCCCTCCTCTGATTCCCCATATCTGATTCCCCTCCTCTGTTTCCCCACCTCTGATTCCCCGCCTCTGTTTCCCCATATCTGATTCCCCGCCTCTGATTCCCCAACTCTGATTCTGCACATCTGATTCCCTGCCTCTTTTTCCCCACCTCTGATTCCCGGCCTCTGATTCCCGGCCTCTGATTCCCGGCCTCTCATTCCTGGCCTCTCATTCCCCGCCTCTGATTCCCGGCCTCTGATTCCCCGCCTCTGATTCCCCGCCTCTGATTCCCTGCCTCTGATTCCCCATCTCTGATTCCGCACATCTGATTCCCTGCCTCTGATTCCCCGCCTCTGATTCCCCGCCTCTGATTCCCTGCCTCTGATTCCCAACCTCTGATTCCCCACCTCTGATTCCACAACTCTGATTCCCCGCCTCTGATTCCCCAGCTCTGATTCCCCGCCTCTAATTCCCCGTGTTTGATTCCCTGCCTCTGATTCCCCATCTCTGATTCCGCACATCTGATTCCCTGCCTCTGATTCCCCGCCTCTGATTCCCCGCCTCTGATTCCCTGCCTCTGATTCCCAACCTCTGATTCCCCGCCTCTGATTCCCCAACTCTGATTCCCCGCCTCTGATTCCCCAGCTCTGATTCCCCGCCTCTAATTCCCCGTGTTTGATTCCCTGCCTCTGATTCCCCGCCTCTTCTTCCCCATCTCTGATTCACCGCCTTTGATTCGCCACCTCTGATTCCCCATATGTGATTCCCCGCCTCTGTTTCCCCGCCTCTTATTCCCCACCTCTGAATCCCCATCTCTGATTCCCGGACTCTGATTACCCATATCTGATTCTGCACATCTGATTCCCTGCCTCTTTTTCCCCACCTCTGATTCCCGGCCTCTGATTCCCGGCCTCTGATTCCCGGCCTCTCATTCCTGGCCTCTCATTCCCCGCCTCTGATTCCCGGCCTCTGATTCCCCGCCTCTGATTCCCCATCTCTGATTCACCACCTCTGATTCCCCACCTATGATTCCCCATATCTGATTCCCCGTCTCTGTTTCCCCGCCTCTGATTCCCCGCCTCTGATTCCCCATATCTGATTCCCCACCTATGATTTCCCTACTCTGATTCCCCGCCTCTGATTCGCCAGCTATGATTCCCCTCCTCTGATTCCCCGCGTCTGAATCCCTGCCTCTGATTCCCCGCCTCTGATTCCAAATATCTGATTCCCCGCCTCCGTTTCCCTGCCTCTGATTCCCCGCCTCTGTTTCCCCATATCTGATTCCCCGCCTCTGATTCCCCAACTCTGATTCCCCGCCTCTGATTCCCCAGCTCTGATTCCCCGCCTCTGACTCCCCGCATCTGATTCCCAGCCTCTGATTCCCCATGTCTGATTTCCTGCCTCTGATTCCCCGCCTCTGATTCGCCATCTCTGATTCATCGCCTCTGATTCCCCACCTCTGATTCCCCATATCTTATTCCCCACCTATGTTTCCCCGCCTCTGATTCCCCTCCTCTGATTCCCCATCTCTGATTCCCACCTCTGATTCCCCATCTCTGATTCCGCACATCCGATTCCCTGCCTCTGATTCCCCGCCTCTGATGCCCCGCCTCTGATTTCATGCCTCTGTTTCCTCATATCTGATTCCCCGCCTCTGATTCCCCAACACTGATTTCCCGCCTCTGATTCCCAGCTCTGATTCACCACCTCTGATTCCCCGCGTCTGATTCCCCGCCTCTGATTCCCTATCTCTGATTCCCTATCTCTGATTCCCCAATTCTGATTCCCCGCCTTTGATTCCCTGCCTCTGATTCCCAACCTCTGATTCCCGACCTCTGATTCCCCATATCTGATTCCCCGCCTCTGTTTCCCCGCCTCTTATTCCCCGCCTCTGTTTCCACATATCTGATTCCCTGCCTCTCATTCCCCAGCTCTGAATCCCCGCCTCTGACTTCCCGCGTCTGATTCCCAGCCTCTGATTCCCCATGTTTGATTCCCTGCCTCTGATTCCCAAACTCTGATTCCCGACCTCTGATTCCCCATATCTGATTCCCCGCCTCTGTTTCCCCACCTCTTATTCCCCGCCTCTGATTCCACATCTCTGATTCCCGGACTCTGATTCCCCACCTCTGATTCCCCATCTCTGATTCCGCACATCCGATTCCCTGCCTCTGATTCCCCGCCTCTGATGCCCCGCCTCTGATTCCATGCCTCTGATTCCCAACCTCTGATTCCCGGACTCTGATTCCCCACCTCTGATTCCCGGCCTCTTATTCCCGGCATCTTATTCCCGGCCTCTGATTCCCAGCCATTGATTCCCCGCTTCTGATTCTGATTCCCTGCATCTGATTCCCCATCTCTGATTCCACACATCTGATTCCCCGCCTCTAATTCCCCACTTCTGATTCCCCGCCTCTGATTCCCCACCTCTGTTTCCCCACCTCTGATTCCCCGCCTCTGTTTCCCCATATCTAATTCCCCGCCTCTGATTCCCCGCCTCTGATTCCCCGCTCTGATTCCCCAGCTCTAAATTCCCGCCTCTGATTCCCTGCCTCTGATTCCCAACCTCTGATTCCCCTCCTCTGATTCCCCATATCTGATTCCCCTCCTCTGTTTCCCCCACCTCTGATTCCCCGCCTCTGTTTCCCCATATCTGATTTCCCGCCTCAGATTCCCCAACTCTGATTCTGCACATCTGATTCCCTGCCTCTTTTTCCCCACCTCTGATTCCCGGCCTCTGATTCCCCATATCTTATTCCCCACCTATGTTTCCCCGCCTCTGATTCCCCTCCTCTGATTCAGAGGAACATCAGAGGAACATCAGAGGAGCATCAGAGGAGCATCAGAGGAGCAACAGGGGAGCATCAGAGGAGCATCAGAGGAGCATCAGAGGAGCATCAGAGGAGCATCAGAGGAGCTTCAGAGGAGCATCAGAGGAGCATCAGAGGAGCATCAGAGGAGCATCAGAGGAGCATCAGAGGAGCATCAGAGGAGCATCAGAGGAGCATCAGAGGATCGTCGGAGGAGCATCAGAGGTGCGTCAGAGGAGCGTCAGAGGAGCGTCAGAGGAGCGTCAGAGGTGCGTCAGATGTGCGTCAGAGGAGCGTCAGAGGTGCGTCAGAGGAGCGTCAGAGGTGCGTCAGAGGAGCGTCAGAGGAGCGTCAGAGGAGCGTCAGAGGAGCGTCGGAGGAGCATCGGAGGAGCGTCAGAGGAGCATCGGAGGAGCGTCAGAGGAGCGTCAGAGGAGCATCAGAGGAGCATCGGAGGTGCGTCAGAGGTGCGTTGGTGGAGCGTCGGAGGAGCGTCGGAGGAGCGTCGGAGCGTCAGGGGAGCATCAGGGGAGCATCAGAGCAGCATCAGAGGTGCATCAGAGGAACATCAGAGGAGCATCAGAGGAGCATCAGAGGAGCATCAGAGGAGCATCAGAGGAGCATCAGAGGAGCATCAGAGGAGCAACAGAGGAGCATCAGAGGAGCATCAGAGGAGCATCAGGAGCATCAGAGGAGCATCAGAGGAGCATCAGAGGAGCATCAGAGGAGCATCAGCGGAGCATCAGCGGAGCATCAGAGGACCATCAGAGGAGCATCAGCGGAGCATCAGAGGAGCATCAGCGGAGCATCAGAGGAGCATCAGAGGAGCATCAGAGGTGCATCAGAGGTGCAACAGAGGTGCATCAGAGGAGCATCAGAGGAGCATCAGAGGAGCATCAGAGGAGCATCAGAGGTGCATCAGAGGAGCATCAGAGGAGCAACAGAGGAGCATCAGAGGAGCATCAGAGGAGCATCAGAGGAGCATCAGAGGAGCATCAGAGGCGCATCAGAGGCGCATCAGAGGAGCATCAGAGGAGCATCAGAGGAGCATCAGAGGAGCATCAGAGGAGCATCAGAGGCGCATCATAGGTGCATCAGAGGCGCATCAGAGGAGCATCAGAGGAGCATCAGAGGAGCATCAGAGGAGCATCAGAGGAGCATCAGAGGAGCATCAGAGGAGCATCAGTGGAGCATCAGAGGAGCATCAGAGGAGTATCAGAGGAGCATCAGTGGAGCATCAGAGGAGCATCAGAGGAGCATCAGAGGAGCAACAGAGGAGCATCGGAGGAGCATCAGAGGAGCATCAGAGGAGCATCAGAGGAGCATCAGAGGCGCATCAGAGGTGCATCAGAGGAGCATCAGAGGTGCATCAGAGGAGCATCAGAGGAGCATCAGAGGAGCATCAGAGGAGCAACAGAGGAGCATCAGAGGAGCATCAGAGGAGCATCAGACGAGCATCAGAGGAGCATCAGAGGAGCATCAGAGGAGCAACAGAGGAGCATCAGAGGAGCATCAGAGGAGCATCAGGAGCATCAGAGGAGCATCAGAGGAGCATCAGAGAAGCATCAGAGGAGCATCAGCGGAGCATCAGCGGAGCATCAGAGGAGCATCAGAGGAGCATCAGCGGAGCATCAGAGGAGCATCAGCGGAGCATCAGAGGAGCATCAGAGGAGCATCAGAGGTGCATCAGAGGTGCAACAGAGGTGCATCAGAGGAGCATCAGAGGAGCATCAGAGGAGCATCAGAGGAGCATCAGAGGTGCATCAGAGGAGCATCAGAGGAGCAACAGAGGAGCATCAGAGGAGCATCAGAGGAGCATCAGAGGAGCATCAGAGGAGCATCAGAGGCGCATCAGAGGCGCATCAGAGGAGCATCAGAGGAGCATCAGAGGAGCATCAGAGGAGCATCAGAGGAGCATCAGAGGCGCATCATAGGTGCATCAGAGGCGCATCAGAGGAGCATCAGAGGAGCATCAGAGGAGCATCAGAGGAGCATCAGAGGAGCATCAGAGGAGCATCAGTGGAGCATCCGAGGAGCATCAGAGGAGTATCAGAGGAGCATCAGAGGAGCATCAGAGGAGCATCAGAGGAGCATCAGAGGAGCAACAGAGGAGCATCAGAGGAGCATCAGAGGAGCATCAGAGGAGCATCAGAGGAGCATCAGAGGAGCATCAGAGGCGCATCAGAGGTGCATCAGAGGAGCATCAGAGGTGCATCAGAGGAGCATCAGAGGAGCATCAGAGGAGCATCAGAGGAGCAACAGAGGAGCATCAGAGGAGCATCAGAGGAGCATCAGAGGAGCATCAGAGGAGCATCAGAGGCGCATCAGAGGCGCATCAGAGGAGCATCAGAGGAGCATCAGAAGAGCATCAGAGGAGCATCAGAGGAGCATCAGAGGAGCATCAGAGGAGCATCAGAGGAGCATCAGAGGAGCATCAGAGGAGCATAAAGGAGCATCAGAGGAGCATCAGAGGAGCATCAGCGGAGCATCAGAGGCGCATCAGAGGAGCATCAGAGGAGCATCAGAGGAGCATCAGAGGAGCATCAGAGGAGCATCAGAGGAGCATCAGAGGCGCATCAGAGGTGCATCAGAGGTGCAACAGAGGAGCATCAGAGGTGCATCAGAGGAGCATCAGGGGAGCATCAGAGGAGCATCAGAGGTGCGTCAGAGGAGCGTCAGAGGTGCATCAGAGGTGCATCAGAGGAGCATCAGAGGAGCATCAGGGGTTAGCATCAGAGGAGCATCAGAGGAGCATCAGAGGAGCATCAGAGGAGCATCAGAGGTGCATCAGAGGTGAATCAGAGGAACATCAGAGGATCGTCACAGGTGCGTCAGAGGAGCGTCAGATGAGCGTCAGAGGAGCGTCAGAGGTGCGTCAGAGGAGCATCAGAGGAGCATCAGAGGAGCATCAGAGGAGCATCAGAGGAGCATCAGAGGAGCATCAGAGGAGCATCAGAGGAGCATCAGGGGAGCATCAGAGGAGCATCAGAGGTGCATCAGAGGAGCATCAGAGGAGCAACAGAGGAGCATCAGAGGAGCATCAGAGGAGCATCAGGAGCATCAGTGGAGCATCAGAGGAGCATCAGAGGAGCATCAGAGGAGCATCAGAGGAGCATCAGGGGAGCATCAGAGGTGCATCAGAGGAGCATCAGAGGAGCATCAGAGGAGCATCAGAGGAGCATCAGAGGAGCATCAGAGGAGCATCAGAGGAGCAACAGAGGAGCATCAGAGGAGCATCAGAGGAGCATCAGGAGCATCAGAGGAGCATCAGAGGAGCATCAGAGGAGCATCAGAGGAGCATCAGAGGAGCATCAGAGGAGCATCAGAGGAGCATCAGAGGAGCATCAGCGGAGCATCAGAGGCGCATCAGAGGAGCATCAGAGGAGCATCAGAGGAGCATCAGAGGAGCATCAGAGGAGTATCAGAGGCGCATCAGAGGTGCATCAGAGGTGCAACAGAGGAGCATCAGAGGTGCATCAGAGGAGCATCAGGGGAGCATCAGAGGAGCATCAGAGGTGCGTCAGAGGAGCGTCAGAGGTGCATCAGAGGTGCATCAGAGGAGCATCAGAGGAGCATCAGAGGAGCATCAGAGGAGCATCAGAGGAGCATCAGAGGAGCATCAGAGGAGCATCAGAGGTGCATCAGAGGAGCATCAGAGGAGCATCAGAGGATCGTCAGAGGTGCGTCAGAGGAGCGTCAGATGAGCGTCAGAGGAGCGTCAGAGGTGCGTCAGAGGAGCATCAGAGGAGCATCAGAGGAGCATCAGAGGAGCATCAGAGGAGCATCAGAGGAGCATCAGAGGAGCATCAGAGGAGCATCAGAGGTGCATCAGAGGAGCATCAGAGGAGCAACAGAGGAGCATCAGAGGAGCATCAGAGGAGCATCAGAAGAGCATCAGAGGAGCATCAGAGTAGCATCAGAGGAGCATCAGAGGAGCATCAGAGGAGCATCAGAGGAGCATCAGAGGAGCATCAGAGGAGCATCAGAGGAGCATCAGCGGAGCATCAGAGGCGCATCAGAGGAGCATCAGAGGAGCATCAGAGGAGCATCAGAGGAGCATCAGAGGAGCATCAGAGGAGCATCAGAGGCGCATCAGAGGTGCATCAGAGGTGCAACAGAGGAGCATCAGAGGTGCATCAGAGGAGCATCAGGGGAGCATCAGAGGAGCATCAGAGGTGCGTCAGAGGAACGTCAGAGGTGCATCAGAGGTGCATCAGAGGAGCATCAGAGGAGCATCAGAGGAGCATCAGAGGAGCATCAGAGGAGCATCAGAGGTGCATCAGAGGAGCATCAGAGGAGCATCAGAGGAGCGTCAGAGGTGCGTCAGAGGAGCGTCAGATGAGCGTCAGAGGAGCGTCAGAGGTGCGTCAGAGGAGCATCAGAGGAGCGTCAGAGGAGCATCAGAGGAGCATCAGAGGAGCATCAGAGGAGCATCAGAGGAGCATCAGAGGAGCATCAGAGGAGCATCAGGGGAGCATCAGAGGAGCATCAGAGGTGCATCAGAGGAGCATCAGAGGAGCAACAGAGGAGCATCAGAGGAGCATCAGAGGAGCATCAGGAGCATCAGAGGAGCATCAGAGGAGCATCAGAGGAGCATCAGAGGAGCATCAGAGGAGCATCAGAGGAGCATCAGAGGAGCATCAGAGGAGCATCAGAGGAGCATCAGAGGAGCATCAGCGGAGCATCAGAGGAGCATCAGAGGAGCATCAGAGGAGCATCAGAGGCGCATCAGTGGAGCATCAGAGGAGCATCAGAGGAGCATCAGAGGTGCATCAGAGGAGCATCAGAGGTGCATCAGAGGTGCAACAGAGGAGCATCAGAGGTGCATCAGAGGAGCATCAGGGGAGCATCAGAGGAGCATCAGAGGTGCGTCAGAGGAGCGTCAGAGGTGCATCAGAGGAGCATCAGAGGAGCATCAGAGGAGCATCAGAGGAGCATCAGAGGAGCATCAGAGGAGCATCAGAGGAGCATCAGAGGAGCATCAGAGGAGCATCAGAGGAGCATCAGAGGAGCATCAGCGGAGCATCAGAGGAGCATCAGAAGTGCATCAGAGGTGCAACAGAGGAGCATCTGAGGTGCATCGGAGGAGCATCAGAGGAGCATCAGAGGAGCATCAGAGGAGCATCAGAGGAGCATCAGCGGAGCATCAGAGGAGCATCAGGGGAGCATCAGGGGAGCATCAGAGGAGCATCAGAGGTGCATCAGAGGAGCATCAGAGGAGCAACAGAGGAGCATCAGAGGAGCATCAGAGGAGCATCAGAGAAGCATCAGAGGAGCATCAGAGGAGCATCAGAGGAGCATCAGAGGATCATCAGAGGAGCATCAGAGGAGCATCAGAGGAGCATCAGGAGCATCAGAGGAGCATCAGAGGAGCATCAGAGGAGCATCAGAGGAGCATCAGAGGAGCATCAGAGGAGCATCAGAGGAGCATCAGAGGAGCATCAGAGGAGCATCAGAGGAGCATCAGCGGAGCATCAGAGGAGCATCAGAGTAGCATCAGAGGAGCATCAGGAGCATCAGAGGAGCATCAGAGGAGCATCAGAGGATCATCAGAGGAGCATCAGAGGAGCATCAGAGGAGCATCAGAGGAGCATCAGCGGAGCATCAGAGGCGCATTAGAGGAGCATCAGAGGAGCATCAGAGGAGCATCAGAGGAGCATCAGAGGAGCATCAGAGGAGCATCAGAGGCGCATCAGAGGTGCATCAGAGGTGCAACAGAGGAGCATCAGAGGAGCGTCAGAGGTGCATCAGAGGAGCATCAGAGGAGCATCAGAGGAGCATCAGAGGAGCATCAGAGGAGCATCAGAGGAGCATCAGAGGAGCATCAGAGGAGCATCAGAGGTGCATCAGAGGAGCATCAGAGGATCATCAGAGGATCGTCAGAGGTGCGTCAGAGGAGCGTCAGATGAGCGTCAGAGGAGCGTCAGAGGTGCGTCAGAGGAGCATCAGAGGAGCATCAGAGGAGCATCAGAGGAGCATCAGAGGAGCATCAGAGGAGCATCAGAGGAGCATCAGAGGAGCATCAGAGGTGCATCAGAGGAGCATCAGAGGAGCAACAGAGGAGCATCAGAGGAGCATCAGAGGAGCATCAGAGGTGCATCAGAGGAGCATCAGAGGAGACTCAGAGGAGCATCAGAGGAGCATCAGCGGAGCATCAGAGGAGCATCAGCGGAGCATCAGAGGAGCATCAGAGGAGCATCAGAGGTGCATCAGAGGTGCAACAGAGGTGCATCAGAGGAGCATCAGAGGAGCATCAGAGGAGCATCAGAGGAGCATCAGAGGTGCATCAGAGGAGCATCAGAGGAGCAACAGAGGAGCATCAGAGGAGCATCAGAGGAGCATCAGAAGAGCATCAGAGGAGCATCAGAGGAGCATCAGAGGAGCATCAGAGGAGCATCAGAGGAGCATCAGAGGAGCATCAGAGGTGCATCAGGGGAGCATCAGAGGAGCATCAGAGGTGCATCAGAGGAGCATCAGAGGAGCAACAGAGGAGCATCAGAGGAGCATCAGAGGAGCATCAGGAGCATCAGAGGAGCATCAGAGGAGCATCAGAGGAGCATCAGAGGAGCATCAGAGGAGCATCAGAGGAGCATCATAGGAGCATCAGAGGAGCATCAGAGGAGCATCAGAGGAGCATCAGCGGAGCATCAGAGGAGCATCAGAGTAGCATCAGAGGAGCATCAGGAGCATCAGAGGAGCATCAGAGGAGCATCAGAGGAGCATCAGAGGAGCATCAGAGGAGCATCAGAGGAGCATCAGAGGAGCATCAGCGGAGCATCAGAGGCGCATCAGAGGAGCATCAGAGGAGCATCAGAGGAGCATCAGAGGAGCATCAGAGGAGCATCAGAGGAGCATCAGAGGCGCATCAGAGGTGCATCAGAGGTGCAACAGAGCAGCATCAGAGGAGCATCAGAGGTGCATCAGAGGTGCAACAGAGGAGCATCAGAGGCGCATCAGAGGCGCATCAGAGGAGCATCAGAGGAGCATCAGAGGAGCATCAGAGGAGCATCAGAGGAGCATAAAGGAGCATCAGAGGAGCATCAGAGGAGCATCAGCGGAGCATCAGAGGCGCATCAGAGGAGCATCAGAGGAGCATCAGAGGAGCATCAGAGGAGCATCAGAGGAGCATCAGAGGAGCATCAGAGGCGCATCAGAGGTGCATCAGAGGTGCAACAGAGGAGCATCAGAGGTGCATCAGAGGAGCATCAGGGGAGCATCAGAGGAGCATCAGAGGTGCGTCAGAGGAGCGTCAGAGGTGCATCAGAGGTGCATCAGAGGAGCATCAGAGGAGCATCAGAGGAGCATCAGAGGAGCATCAGAGGAGCATCAGAGGAGCCTCAGAGGAGCATCAGAGGTGCATCAGAGGTGAATCAGAGGAACATCAGAGGATCGTCAGAGGTGCGTCAGAGGAGCGTCAGATGAGCGTCAGAGGAGCGTCAGAGGTGCGTCAGAGGAGCATCAGAGGAGCATCAGAGGAGCATCAGAGGAGCATCAGAGGAGCATCAGAGGAGCATCAGAGGAGCATCAGAGGAGCATCAGGGGAGCATCAGAGGAGCATCAGAGGTGCATCAGACGAGCATCAGAGGAGCAACAGAGGAGCATCAGAGGAGCATCAGAGGAGCATCAGGAGCATCAGAGGAGCATCAGAGGAGCATCAGAGGAGCATCAGAGGAGCATCAGAGGAGCATCAGGGGAGCATCAGAGGTGCATCAGAGGAGCATCAGAGGAGCATCAGAGGAGCATCAGAGGAGCATCAGAGGAGCATCAGAGGAGCATCAGAGGAGCATCAGAGGAGCAACAGAGGAGCATCAGAGGAGCATCAGAGGAGCATCAGGAGCATCAGAGGAGCATCAGAGGAGCATCAGAGGAGCATCAGAGGAGCATCAGAGGTGCATCAGAGGAGCATCAGCGGAGCATCAGAGGAGCATCAGAGTAGCATCAGAGGAGCATCAGGAGCATCAGAGGAGCATCAGAGGAGCATCAGAGGAGCATCAGAGGAGCATCAGAGGCGCATCAGAGGTGCATCAGAGGTGCAACAGAGGAGCATCAGAGGTGCATCAGAGGAGCATCAGGGGAGCATCAGAGGAGCATCAGAGGTGCGTCAGAGGAGCGTCAGAGGTGCATCAGAGGTGCATCAGAGGAGCATCAGAGGAGCATCAGAGGATCGTCAGAGGTGCGTCAGAGGAGCGTCAGATGAGCGTCAGAGGAGCGTCAGAGGTGCGTCAGAGGAGCATCAGAGGAGCATCACAGGAGCATCAGAGGAGCATCAGAGGAGCATCAGAGGAGCATCAGAGGAGCATCAGAGGTGCATCAGAGGAGCATCAGAGGAGCAACAGAGGAGCATCAGAGGAGCATCAGAGGAGCATCAGAGGAGCATCAGAGGAGCATCAGAGGAGCATCAGAGGAGCATCAGAGGAGCATCAGAGGAGCATCAGAGGAGCATCAGAGGAGCATCAGAGGAGCATCAGCGGAGCATCAGAGGCGCATCAGAGGAGCATCAGAGGAGCATCAGAGGAGCATCAGAGGAGCATCAGAGGAGCATCAGAGGTGCGTCAGAGGAGCGTCAGAGGTGCATCAGAGGTGCATCAGAGGAGCATCAGAGGAGCATCAGAGGAGCATCAGAGGAGCATCAGAGGAGCATCAGAGGTGCATCAGAGGAGCATCAGAGGAGCATCAGAGGAGCGTCAGAGGTGCGTCAGAGGAGCGTCAGATGAGCGTCAGAGGAGCGTCAGAGGTGCGTCAGAGGAGCATCAGAGGAGCGTCAGAGGAGCATCAGAGGAGCATCAGAGGAGCATCAGAGGAGCATCAGAGGAGCATCAGAGGAGCATCAGAGGAGCATCAGGGGAGCATCAGAGGAGCATCAGAGGTGCATCAGAGGAGCATCAGAGGAGCAACAGAGGAGCATCAGAGGAGCATCAGAGGAGCATCAGGAGCATCAGAGGAGCATCAGAGGAGCATCAGAGGAGCATCAGAGGAGCATCAGAGGAGCATCAGAGGTGCATCAGAGGAGTATCAGAGGAGAATCAGAGGAGCATCAGAGGAGCATCAGCGGAGCATCAGAGGAGCATCAGAGGAGCATCAGAGGAGCATCAGAGGAGCATCAGAGGAGCATCAGAGGAGCATCAGAGGAGCATCAGCGGAGCATCAGAGGAGCATCAGAAGTGCATCAGAGGTGCAACAGAGGAGCATCTGAGGTGCATCGGAGGAGCATCAGAGGAGCATCAGAGGAGCATCAGAGGAGACTCAGAGGAGCATCAGAGGAGCATCAGCGGAGCATCAGAGGAGCATCAGGGGAGCATCAGAGGAGCATCAGAGGTGCATCAGAGGAGCATCAGAGGAGCAACAGAGGAGCATCAGAGGAGCATCAGAGGAGCATCAGGAGCATCAGAGGAGCATCAGAGGAGCATCAGAGGAGCATCAGAGGAGCATCAGAGGAGCATCAGAGGAGCATCAGAGGAGCATCAGGAGCATCAGAGGAGCATCAGAGGAGCATCAGAGGAGCATCAGAGGAGCATCAGAGGAGCATCAGAGGAGCATCAGAGGAGCATCAGAGGAGCATCAGAGGAGCATCAGCGGAGCATCAGAGGAGCATCAGAGTAGCATCAGAGGAGCATCAGGAGCATCAGAGGAGCATCAGAGGAGCATCAGAGGAGCATCAGAGGAGCATCAGAGGAGCATCAGAGGAGCATCAGAGGAGCATCAGCGGAGCATCAGAGGCGCATCAGAGGAGCATCAGAGGAGCATCAGAGGAGCATCAGAGGAGCATCAGAGGAGCATCAGAGGAGCATCAGAGGAGCATCAGAGGTGCATCAGAGGTGCAACAGAGGAGCATCAGAGGAGCGTCAGAGGTGCATCAGAGGTGCATCAGAGGAGCATCAGAGGAGCATCAGAGGAGCATCAGAGGAGCATCAGAGGAGCATCAGAGGAGCATCAGAGGAGCATCAGAGGTGCATCAGAGGAGCATCAGAGGATCGTCAGAGGATCGTCAGAGGTGCGTCAGAGGAGCGTCAGATGAGCGTCAGAGGAGCGTCAGAGGTGCGTCAGAGGAGCATCAGAGGAGCATCAGAGGAGCATCAGAGGAGCATCAGAGGAGCATCAGAGGAGCATCAGAGGAGCATCAGAGGTGCATCAGAGGAGCATCAGAGGAGCAACAGAGGAGCATCAGAGGAGCATCAGAGGAGCATCAGAGGAGCATCAGAGGAGCATCAGAGGAGCATCAGAGGAGCATCAGAGGAGCATCAGAGGAGCATCAGAGGAGCATCAGAGGAGCATCAGCGGAGCATCAGAGGCGCATCAGAGGAGCATCAGAGGAGCATCAGAGGAGCATCAGAGGAGCATCAGAGGAGCATCAGAGGAGCATCAGAGGCGCATCAGAGGTGCATCAGAGGTGCAACAGAGGAGCATCAGAGGTGCATCAGAGGAGCATCAGGGGAGCATCAGAGGAGCATCAGAGGTGCGTCAGAGGAGCGTCAGAGGTGCATCAGAGGTGCATCAGAGGAGCATCAGAGGAGCATCAGAGGAGCATCAGAGGAGCATCAGAGGTGCATCAGAGGAGCATCAGAGGAGCATCAGAGGAGCGTCAGAGGTGCGTCAGAGGAGCGTCAGATGAGCGTCAGAGGAGCGTCAGAGGTGCGTCAGAGGAGCATCAGAGGAGCGTCAGAGGAGCATCAGAGGAGCGTCAGAGGAGCATCAGAGGAGCATCAGAGGAGCATCAGAGGAGCATCAGCGGAGCATCAGAGGAGCATCAGAAGTGCATCAGAGGTGCAACAGAGGAGCATCTGAGGTGCATCGGAGGAGCATCAGAGGAGCATCAGAGGAGCATCAGAGGAGACTCAGAGGAGCATCAGAGAGCATCAGCGGAGCATCAGAGGAGCATCAGCGGAGCATCAGAGGAGCATCAGAGGAGCATCAGAGGTGCATCAGAGGTGCCACAGAGGTGCATCAGAGGAGCATCAGAGGAGCATCAGAGGAGCATCAGAGGAGCATCAGAGGTGCATCAGAGGAGCATCAGAGGAGCAACAGAGGAGCATCAGAGGAGCATCAGAGGAGCATCAGAAGAGCATCAGAGGAGCATCAGAGGAGCATCAGAGGAGCATCAGAGGAGCATCAGAGGAGCATCAGAGGAGCATCAGGGGAGCATCAGAGGAGCATCAGAGGTGCATCAGAGGAGCATCAGAGCAGCAACAGAGGAGCATCAGAGGAGCATCAGAGGAGCATCAGGAGCATCAGAGGAGCATCAGAGGAGCATCAGAGGAGCATCAGAGGAGCATCAGAGGAGCATCAGAGGAGCATCATAGGAGCATCAGAGGAGCATCAGAGGAGCATCAGAGGAGCATCAGCGGAGCATCAGAGGAGCATCAGAGTAGCATCAGAGGAGCATCAGGAGCATCAGAGGAGCATCAGAGGAGCATCAGAGGAGCATCAGAGGAGCATCAGAGGAGCATCAGAGGAGCATCAGAGGAGCATCAGCGGAGCATCAGAGGCGCATCAGAGGAGCATCAGAGGAGCATCAGAGGAGCATCAGAGGAGCATCAGAGGAGCATCAGAGGAGCATCAGAGGCGCATCAGTGGTGCATCAGAGGTGCAACAGAGCAGCATCAGAGGAGCATCAGAGGTGCATCAGAGGTGCAACAGAGGAGCATCAGAGGTGCATCAGAGGAGCATCAGAGGAGCATCAGAGGAGCATCAGAGGAGCATCAGAGGAGCATCAGAGGAGCATCAGGGGAGCATCAGAGGAGCATCAGAGGTGCATCAGAGGAGCATCAGAGGAGCAACAGAGGAGCATCAGAGGAGCATCAGAGGAGCATCAGGAGCATCAGAGGAGCATCAGAGGAGCATCAGAGGAGCATCAGAGGAGCATCAGAGGAGCATCAGAGGTGCATCAGAGGAGTATCAGAGGAGAATCAGAGGAGCATCAGAGGAGCATCAGCGGAGCATCAGAGGAGCATCAGAGGAGCATCAGAGGAGCATCAGAGGAGCATCAGAGGAGCATCAGAGGAGCATCAGAGGAGCATCAGCGGAGCATCAGAGGAGCATCAGAAGTGCATCAGAGGTGCAACAGAGGAGCATCTGAGGTGCATCGGAGGAGCATCAGAGGAGCATCAGAGGAGCATCAGAGGAGACTCAGAGGAGCATCAGAGGAGCATCAGCGGAGCATCAGAGGAGCATCAGGGGAGCATCAGAGGAGCATCAGAGGTGCATCAGAGGAGCATCAGAGGAGCAACAGAGGAGCATCAGAGGAGCATCAGAGGAGCATCAGGAGCATCAGAGGAGCATCAGAGGAGCATCAGAGGAGCATCAGAGGAGCATCAGAGGAGCATCAGAGGAGCATCAGAGGAGCATCAGGAGCATCAGAGGAGCATCAGAGGAGCATCAGAGGAGCATCAGAGGAGCATCAGAGGAGCATCAGAGGAGCATCAGAGGAGCATCAGAGGAGCATCAGAGGAGCATCAGAGGAGCATCAGCGGAGCATCAGAGGAGCATCAGAGTAGCATCAGAGGAGCATCAGGAGCATCAGAGGAGCATCAGAGGAGCATCAGAGGAGCATCAGAGGAGCATCAGAGGAGCATCAGAGGAGCATCAGAGGAGCATCAGCGGAGCATCTGAGGCGCATCAGAGGAGCATCAGAGGAGCATCAGAGGAGCATCAGAGGAGCATCAGAGGAGCATCAGAGGAGCATCAGAGGAGCATCAGAGGTGCATCAGAGGTGCAACAGAGGAGCATCAGAGGAGCGTCAGAGGTGCATCAGAGGTGCATCAGAGGAGCATCAGAGGAGCATCAGAGGAGCATCAGAGGAGCATCAGAGGAGCATCAGAGGAGCATCAGAGGAGCATCAGAGGTGCATCAGAGGAGCATCAGAGGATCGTCAGAGGATCGTCAGAGGTGCGTCAGAGGAGCGTCAGATGAGCGTCAGAGGAGCGTCAGAGGTGCGTCAGAGGAGCATCAGAGGAGCATCAGAGGAGCATCAGAGGAGCATCAGAGGAGCATCAGAGGAGCATCAGAGGAGCATCAGAGGTGCATCAGAGGAGCATCAGAGGAGCAACAGAGGAGCATCAGAGGAGCATCAGAGGAGCATCAGAGGAGCATCAGAGGAGCATCAGAGGAGCATCAGAGGAGCATCAGAGGAGCATCAGAGGAGCATCAGAGGAGCATCAGAGGAGCATCAGCGGAGCATCAGAGGCGCATCAGAGGAGCATCAGAGGAGCATCAGAGGAGCATCAGAGGAGCATCAGAGGAGCATCAGAGGAGCATCAGAGGCGCATCAGAGGTGCATCAGAGGTGCAACAGAGGAGCATCAGAGGTGCATCAGAGGAGCATCAGGGGAGCATCAGAGGAGCATCAGAGGTGCGTCAGAGGAGCGTCAGAGGTGCATCAGAGGTGCATCAGAGGAGCATCAGAGGAGCATCAGAGGAGCATTAGAGGAGCATCAGAGGTGCATCAGAGGAGCATCAGAGGAGCATCAGAGGAGCGTCAGAGGTGCGTCAGAGGAGCGTCAGATGAGCGTCAGAGGAGCGTCAGAGGTGCGTCAGAGGAGCATCAGAGGAGCGTCAGAGGAGCATCAGAGGAGCGTCAGAGGAGCATCAGAGGGGCATCAGAGGAGCATCAGAGGAGCATCAGCGGAGCATCAGAGGAGCATCAGAAGTGCATCAGAGGTGCAACAGAGGAGCATCTGAGGTGCATCGGAGGAGCATCAGAGGAGCATCAGAGGAGCATCAGAGGAGACTCAGAGGAGCATCAGAGAGCATCAGCGGAGCATCAGAGGAGCATCAGCGGAGCATCAGAGGAGCATCAGAGGAGCATCAGAGGTGCATCAGAGGTGCCACAGAGGTGCATCAGAGGAGCATCAGAGGAGCATCAGAGGAGCATCAGAGGAGCATCAGAGGTGCATCAGAGGAGCATCAGAGCAGCAACAGAGGAGCATCAGAGGAGCATCAGAGGAGCATCAGGAGCATCAGAGGAGCATCAGAGGAGCATCAGAGGAGCATCAGAGGAGCATCAGAGGAGCATCAGAGGAGCATCATAGGAGCATCAGAGGAGCATCAGAGGAGCATCAGAGGAGCATCAGCGGAGCATCAGAGGAGCATCAGAGTAGCATCAGAGGAGCATCAGGAGCATCAGAGGAGCATCAGAGGAGCATCAGAGGAGCATCAGAGGAGCATCAGAGGAGCATCAGAGGAGCATCAGAGGAGCATCAGCGGAGCATCAGAGGCGCATCAGAGGAGCATCAGAGGAGCATCAGAGGAGCATCAGAGGAGCATCAGAGGAGCATCAGAGGAGCATCAGAGGCGCATCAGTGGTGCATCAGAGGTGCAACAGAGCAGCATCAGAGGAGCATCAGAGGTGCATCAGAGGTGCAACAGAGGAGCATCAGAGGTGCATCAGAGGAGCATCAGAGGAGCATCAGAGGATTATCAGAGGAGCATCAGAGGAGCATCAGGGGAGCATCAGAGGAGCATCAGAGGTGCATCAGAGGAGCATCAGAGGAGCAACAGAGGAGCATCAGAGGAGCATCAGAGGAGCATCAGGAGCATCAGAGGAGCATCAGAGGAGCATAAGAGGAGCATCAGAGGAGCATCAGAGGAGCATCAGAGGAGCATCAGAGGAGCATCAGAGGAGCATCAGAGGAGCATCAGAGGAGCATCAGAGGAGCATCAGCGGAGCATCAGAGGAGCATCAGAGTAGCATCAGAGGAGCATCAGGAGCATCAGAGGAGCATCAGAGGAGCATCAGAGGAGCATCAGAGGAGCATCAGAGGAGCATCAGAGGAGCATCAGAGGAGCATCAGCGGAGCATCAGAGGCGCATCAGAGGAGCATCAGAGGAGCATCAGAGGAGCATCAGAGGAGCATCAGAGGAGCATCAGAGGAGCATCAGAGGAGCATCAGAGGAGCATCAGAGGAGCATCAGGGGAGCATCAGAGGAGCATCAGAGGTGCATTAGAGGAGCAACAGAGGAGCATCAGAGGAGCATCAGAGGAGCATCAGAGGAGCATCAGAGGAGCATCAGAGGAGCATCAGAGGAGCAACAGAGGAGCATCAGAGGAGCATCAGAGGAGCATCAGAGGAGCATCAGAGGAGCATCAGAGGAGCATCAGAGGAGCAACAGAGGAGCATCAGAGGAGCATCAGAGGAGCATCAGGAGCATCAGAGGAGCATCAGAGGAGCATCAGAGAAGCATCAGAGGAGCATCAGCGGAGCATCAGCGGAGCATCAGAGGAGCATCAGAGGAGCATCAGCGGAGCATCAGAGGAGCATCAGCGGAGCATCAGAGGAGCATCAGAGGAGCATCAGAGGTGCATCAGAGGTGCAACAGAGGTGCATCAGAGGAGCATCAGAGGAGCATCAGAGGAGCATCAGAGGAGCATCAGAGGTGCATCAGAGGAGCATCAGAGGAGCAACAGAGGAGCATCAGAGGAGCATCAGAGGAGCATCAGAGGAGCATCAGAGGAGCATCAGAGGCGCATCAGAGGCGCATCAGAGGAGCATCAGAGGAGCATCCGAGGAGCATCCGAGGAGTATCAGAGGAGCATCAGAGGAGCATCAGAGGAGCATCAGAGGAGCATCAGAGGAGCAACAGAGGAGCATCAGAGGAGCATCAGAGGAGCATCAGAGGAGCATCAGAGGAGCATCAGAGGAGCATCAGAGGCGCATCAGAGGTGCATCAGAGGAGCATCAGAGGTGCATCAGAGGAGCATCAGAGGAGCATCAGAGGAGCATCAGAGGAGCAACAGAGGAGCATCAGAGGAGCATCAGAGGAGCATCAGAGGAGCATCAGAGGAGCATCAGAGGCGCATCAGAGGCGCATCAGAGGAGCATCAGAGGAGCATCAGAAGAGCATCAGAGGAGCATCAGAGGAGCATCAGAGGAGCATCAGAGGAGCATCAGAGGAGCATCAGAGGAGCATAAGAGGAGCATCAGAGGAGCATCAGAGGAGCATCAGCGGAGCATCAGAGGCGCATCAGAGGAGCATCAGAGGAGCATCAGAGGAGCATCAGAGGAGCATCAGAGGAGCATCAGAGGCGCATCAGAGGTGCATCAGAGGTGCAACAGAGGAGCATCAGAGGTGCATCAGAGGAGCATCAGGGGAGCATCAGAGGAGCATCAGAGGTGCGTCAGAGGAGCGTCAGAGGTGCATCAGAGGTGCATCAGAGGAGCATCAGAGGAGCATCAGAGGAGCATCAGAGGAGCATCAGAGGAGCATCAGAGGAGCATCAGAGGAGCATCAGAGGTGCATCAGAGGAGCATCAGAGGAGCATCAGAGGATCGTCAGAGGTGCGTCAGAGGAGCGTCAGATGAGCGTCAGAGGAGCGTCAGAGGTGCATCAGAGGAGCATCAGAGGAGCATCAGAGGAGAATCAGAGGAGCATCAGAGGAGCATCAGAGGAGCATCAGAGGAGCATCAGAGGAGCATCAGAGGAGCATCAGGGGAGCATCAGAGGAGCATCAGAGGTGCATCAGAGGAGCATCAGAGCAACAGAGGAGCATCAGAGGAGCATCAGAGGAGCATCAGAGGAGCATCAGAGGAGCATCAGAGGAGCATCAGAGGAGCATCAGAGGAGCATCAGCGGAGCATCAGAGGCGCATCAGAGGTGCATCAGAGGTGCAACAGAGGAGCATCAGAGGTGCATCAATGGAGCATCAGGGGAGCATCAGAGGAGCATCAGAGGTGCGTCAGAGGAGCGTCAGAGGTGCATCAGAGGTGCATCAGAGGAGCATCAGAGGAGCATCAGAGGAGCATCAGAGGAGCATCAGAGGAGCATCAGAGGAGCATCAGAGGAGCATCAGAGGTGCATCAGAGGAGCATCAGAGGAGCGTCAGAGGATCGTCAGAGGTGCGTCAGAGGAGCGTCAGATGAGCGTCAGAGGAGCGTCAGAGGTGCGTCAGAGGAGCATCAGAGGAGCATCAGAGGAGCATCAGAGGAGCATCAGAGGAGCATCAGAGGAGCATCAGGGGAGCATCAGAGGAGCATCAGAGGTGCATCAGAGGAGCATCAGAGGAGCAACAGAGGAGCATCAGAGGAGCATCAGAGGAGCATCAGGAGCATCAGAGGAGCATCAGAGGAGCATCAGAGGAGCATCAGAGGAGCATCAGAGGAGCATCAGAGGAGCATCAGAGGAGCATCAGAGGAGCATCAGAGGAGCATCAGCGGAGCATCAGAGGCGCATCAGAGGAGCATCAGAGGAGCATCAGAGGAGCATCAGAGGAGCATCAGAGGAGCATCAGAGGAGCATCAGAGGCGCATCAGAGGTGCATCAGAGGTGCAACAGAGGAGCATCAGAGGAGCATCAGAGGTGCATCAGAGGTGCATCATAGGAGCATCAGAAGAGCATCAGGGGAGCATCAGAGGAGCATCAGAGGTGCATCAGAGGAGCATCAGAGGAGCAACAGAGGAGCATCAGAGGAGCATCAGAGGAGCATCAGGAGCATCAGAGGAGCATCAGAGGAGCATCAGAGGAGCATCAGAGGAGCATCAGAGGAGCATCAGAGGAGCATCAGAGGAGCATCAGAGGAGCATCAGAGGAGCATCTGAGGCGCATCAGAGGTGCATCAGAGGTGCAACAGAGGAGCATCAGAGGTGCATCAATGGAGCATCAGGGGAGCATCAGAGGAGCATCAGAGGTGCGTCAGAGGAGCGTCAGAGGTGCATCAGAGGTGCATCAGAGGAGCATCAGAGGAGCATCAGAGGAGCATCAGAGGAGCATCAGAGGAGCATCAGAGGAGCATCAGAGGAGCATCAGAGGTGCATCAGAGGAGCATCAGAGGAGCATCAGAGGATCGTCAGAGGTGCGTCAGAGGAGCGTCAGATGAGCGTCAGAGGAGCGTCAGAGGTGCGTCAGAGGAGCATCAGAGGAGCATCAGAGGAGCATCAGAGGAGCATCAGAGGAGCATCAGAGGAGCAACAGAGGAGCATCAGAGGAGCATCAGAGGAGCATCAGAGGAGCATCAGAGGAGCATCAGAGGAGCATCAGGAGCATCAGAGGAGCATCAGAGGAGCATCAGAGGAGCATCAGAGGAGCATCAGAGGTGCATCAGAGGAGCATCAGAGGAGCATCAGAGGATCGTCAGAGGTGCGTCAGAGGAGCGTCAGATGAGCGTCAGAGGAGCGTCAGAGGTGCGTCAGAGGAGCATCAGAGGAGCATCAGAGGAGCATCAGAGGAGCATCAGAGGAGCATCAGAGGAGCAACAGAGGAGCATCAGAGGAGCATCAGAGGAGCATCAGAGGAGCATCAGAGGAGCATCAGAGGAGCATCAGAGGAGCATCAGAGGAGCATCAGAGGAGCATCAGAGGAGCATCAGCGGAGCATCAGAGGCGCATCAGAGGAGCATCAGAGGAGCATCAGAGGAGCATCAGAGGAGCATCAGAGGAGCATCAGAGGAGCATCAGAGGCGCATCAGAGGTGCATCAGAGGTGCAACAGAGGAGCATGAGAGGTGCATCAGATGAGCATCAGGGGAGCATCAGAGGAGCATCAGAGGTGCGTCAGAGGAGCGTCAGAGGTGCATCAGAGGTGCATCAGAGGAGCATCAGAGGAGCATCAGAGGAGCATCAGAGGAGCATCAGAGGAGCATCAGAGGTGCATCAGAGGAGCATCAGAGGAGCATCAGAGGAGCGTCAGAGGTGCGTCAGAGGAGCGTCAGATGAGCGTCAGAGGAGCGTCAGAGGAGCGTCAGAGGAGCGTCAGAGGAGCATCAGAGGAGCATCAGAGGAGCATCAGAGGAGCATCAGAGGAGCATCAGAGGAGCATCAGGGGAGCATCAGGGGAGCATCAGAGGAGCATCAGAGGTGCATCAGAGGAGCATCAGAGGAGCAACAGAGGAGCATCAGAGGAGCATCAGAGGAGCATCAGGAGCATCAGAGGAGCATCAGAGGAGCATCAGAGGAGCATCAGAGGAGCATCAGAGGAGCATCAGAGGAGCATCAGAGGAGCATCAGAGGAGCATCAGAGGAGCATCAGCGGAGCATCAGAGGAGCATCAGAGGAGCATCAGAGGAGCATCAGAGGAGCATCAGAGGCGCATCAGAGGAGCATCAGAGGAGCATCAGAGGAGCATCAGAGGAGCATCAGCGGAGCATCAGAGGAGCGTCAGAAGTGCATCAGAGGTGCAACAGAGGAGCATCTGAGGTGCATCGGAGGAGCATCAGAGGAGCATCAGAGGAGCATCAGAGGAGACTCAGAGGAGCATCAGAGGAGCATCAGCGGAGCATCAGAGGAGCATCAGCGGAGCATCAGAGGAGCATCAGAGGAGCATCAGAGGTGCATCAGAGGTGCAACAGAGGTGCATCAGAGGAGCATCAGAGGAGCATCAGAGGAGCATCAGAGGAGCATCAGAGGTGCATCAGAGGAGCATCAGAGGAGCAACAGAGGAGCATCAGAGGAGCATCAGAGGAGCATCAGAAGAGCATCAGAGGAGCATCAGAGGAGCATCAGAGGAGCATCAGAGGAGCATCAGAGGAGCATCAGAGGAGCATCAGGGGAGCATCAGAGGAGCATCAGAGGTGCATCAGAGGAGCATCAGAGGAGCAACAGAGGAGCATCAGAGGAGCATCAGAGGAGCATCAGGAGCATCAGAGGAGCATCAGAGGAGCATCAGAGGAGCATCAGAGGAGCATCAGAGGAGCATCAGAGGAGCATCAGAGGAGCATCAGAGGAGCATCAGAGGAGCATCAGCGGAGCATCAGAGGAGCATCAGAGTAGCATCAGAGGAGCATCAGGAGCATCAGAGGAGCATCAGAGGAGCATCAGAGGAGCATCAGAGGAGCATCAGAGGAGCATCAGAGGAGCATCAGAGGAGCATCAGCGGAGCATCAGAGGCGCATCAGAGGAGCATCAGAGGAGCATCAGAGGAGCATCAGAGGAGCATCAGAGGAGCATCAGAGGCGCATCAGAGGTGCATCAGAGGTGCAACAGAGGAGCATCAGAGGAGCATCAGAGGTGCATCAGAGGTGCATCATAGGAGCATCAGAGGAGCATCAGGGGAGCATCAGAGGAGCATCAGAGGTGCATCAGAGGAGCATCAGAGGAGCAACAGAGGAGCATCAGAGGAGCATCAGAGGAGCATCAGGAGCATCAGAGGAGCATCAGAGGAGCATCAGAGGAGCATCAGAGGAGCATCAGAGGAGCATCAGAGGAGCATCAGAGGAGCATCAGAGGAGCATCAGAGGAGCATCAGAGGAGCATCAGCGGAGCATCAGAGGAGCATCAGAGTAGCATCAGAGGAGCATCAGGAGCATCAGAGGAGCATCAGAGGAGCATCAGAGGAGCATCAGAGGAGCATCAGAGGAGCATCAGAGGAGCATCAGCGGAGCATCAGAGGCGCATCAGAGGAGCATCAGAGGAGCATCAGAGGAGCATCAGAGGAGCATCAGAGGAGCATCAGAGGAGCATCAGAGGCGCATCAGAGGTGCATCAGAGGTGCAACAGAGGAGCATCAGAGGTGCATCAGAGGTGCAACAGAGGAGCATCAGAGGTGCATCAGAGGAGCATCAGAGGAGCATCAGAGGAGCATCAGAGGAGCATCAGAGGAGCATCAGAGGAGCATCAGAGGAGCATCAGAGGAGCATCAGAGGCGCATCAGAGGTGCATCAGAGGTGCAACAGAGGAGCATCAGAGGAGCATCAGAGGAGCATCAGAGGAGCATCAGAGGAGCATCAGAGGAGCATCAGAGGTGCATCAGAGGAGCATCAGAGGAGCATCAGAGGAGCGTCAGAGGTGCGTCAGAGGAGCGTCAGATGAGCGTCAGAGGAGCGTCAGAGGTGCATCAGAGGAGCATCGGAGGAGCAACAGAGGAGCATCAGAGGAGCATCAGAGGAGCATCAGAGGAGCATCAGAGGAGCATCAGAGGCGCATCAGAAGCGCATCAGAGGAGCATCAGAGGAGCATCAGAGGAGCATCAGAGGAGCATCAGAGGAGCATCAGAGGCGCATCATAGGTGCATCAGAGGCGCATCAGAGGAGCATCAGAGGAGCATCAGAGGAGCATCAGAGGAGCATCAGAGGAGCATCAGAGGAGCATCAGTGGAGCATCCGAGGAGCATCAGAGGAGTATCAGAGGAGCATCAGAGGAGCATCAGAGGAGCATCAGAGGAGCATCAGAGGAGCAACAGAGGAGCATCAGAGGAGCATCAGAGGAGCATCAGAGGAGCATCAGAGGAGCATCAGAGGAGCATCAGAGGCGCATCAGAGGTGCATCAGAGGAGCATCAGAGGAGCATCAGAGGAGCATCAGAGGAGCAACAGAGGAGCATCAGAGGAGCATCAGAGGAGCATCAGCGGAGCATCAGAGGAGCATCAGAGGCGCATCAGAGGCGCATCAGAGGAGCATCAGAGGAGCATCAGAAGAGCATCAGAGGAGCATCAGAGGAGCATCAGAGGAGCATCAGAGGAGCATCAGAGGAGCATCAGAGGAGCATCAGAGGAGCATAAGAGGAGCATCAGAGGAGCATCAGAGGAGCATCAGAGGAGCATCAGAGGAGCATCAGAGGCGCATCAGAGGTGCATCAGAGGTGCAACAGAGGAGCATCAGAGGTGCATCAGAGGAGCATCAGGGGAGCATCAGAGGAGCATCAGAGGTGCGTCAGAGGAGCGTCAGAGGTGCATCAGAGGTGCATCAGAGGAGCATCAGAGGAGCATCAGAGGAGCATCAGAGGAGCATCAGAGGATCGTCAGAGGTGCGTCAGAGGAGCGTCAGATGAGCGTCAGAGGAGCGTCAGAGGTGCGTCAGAGGAGCATCAGAGGAGCATCAGAGGAGCATCAGAGGAGCATCAGAGGAGCATCAGAGGAGCATCAGAGGAGCATCAGAGGAGCATCAGAGGAGCATCAGGGGAGCATCAGAGGAGCATCAGAGGTGCATCAGAGGAGCATCAGAGCAACAGAGGAGCATCAGAGGAGCATCAGAGGAGCATCAGGAGCATCAGAGGAGCATCAGAGGAGCATCAGAGGAGCATCAGAGGAGCATCAGAGGAGCATCAGGGGAGCATCAGAGGAGCATCAGAGGAGCATCAGAGGAGCATCAGAGGAGCATCAGAGGAGCATCAGAGGAGCAACAGAGGAGCATCAGAGGAGCATCAGAGGAGCATCAGGAGCATCAGAGGAGCATCAGAGGAGCATCAGAGGAGCATCAGAGGAGCATCAGAGGAGCATCAGAGGAGCATCAGAGGAGCATCAGAGGAGCATCAGCGGAGCATCAGAGGCGCATCAGAGGAACATCAGAGGAGCATCAGAGGAGCATCAGAGGAGCATCAGAGGAGCATCAGAGGCGCATCAGAGGTGCATCAGAGGTGCAACAGAGGAGCATCAGAGGAGCATCAGAGGAGCATCAGAGGAGCATCAGAGGAGCATCAGAGGAGCATCAGAGGTGCATCAGAGGAGCATCAGAGGAGCATCAGAGGAGCGTCAGAGGTGCGTCAGAGGAGCGTCAGATGAGCGTCAGAGGAGCGTCAGAGGTGCATCAGAGGAGCATCGGAGGAGCAACAGAGGAGCATCAGAGGAGCATCAGAGGAGCATCAGAGGAGCATCAGAGGAGCATCAGAGGCGCATCAGAAGCGCATCAGAGGAGCATCAGAGGAGCATCAGAGGAGCATCAGAGGAGCATCAGAGGAGCATCAGAGGCGCATCATAGGTGCATCAGAGGCGCATCAGAGGAGCATCAGAGGAGCATCAGAGGAGCATCAGAGGAGCATCAGAGGAGCATCAGAGGAGCATCAGTGGAGCATCCGAGGAGCATCAGAGGAGTATCAGAGGAGCATCAGAGGAGCATCAGAGGAGCATCAGAGGAGCATCAGAGGAGCAACAGAGGAGCATCAGAGGAGCATCAGAGGAGCATCAGAGGAGCATCAGAGGAGCATCAGAGGAGCATCAGAGGCGCATCAGAGGTGCATCAGAGGAGCATCAGAGGAGCATCAGAGGAGCATCAGAGGAGCAACAGAGGAGCATCAGAGGAGCATCAGAGGAGCATCAGCGGAGCATCAGAGGAGCATCAGAGGCGCATCAGAGGCGCATCAGAGGAGCATCAGAGGAGCATCAGAAGAGCATCAGAGGAGCATCAGAGGAGCATCAGAGGAGCATCAGAGGAGCATCAGAGGAGCATCAGAGGAGCATCAGAGGAGCATAAGAGGAGCATCAGAGGAGCATCAGAGGAGCATCAGAGGAGCATCAGAGGAGCATCAGAGGCGCATCAGAGGTGCATCAGAGGTGCAACAGAGGAGCATCAGAGGTGCATCAGAGGAGCATCAGGGGAGCATCAGAGGAGCATCAGAGGTGCGTCAGAGGAGCGTCAGAGGTGCATCAGAGGTGCATCAGAGGAGCATCAGAGGAGCATCAGAGGAGCATCAGAGGAGCATCAGAGGATCGTCAGAGGTGCGTCAGAGGAGCGTCAGATGAGCGTCAGAGGAGCGTCAGAGGTGCGTCAGAGGAGCATCAGAGGAGCATCAGAGGAGCATCAGAGGAGCATCAGAGGAGCATCAGAGGAGCATCAGAGGAGCATCAGAGGAGCATCAGAGGAGCATCAGGGGAGCATCAGAGGAGCATCAGAGGTGCATCAGAGGAGCATCAGAGCAACAGAGGAGCATCAGAGGAGCATCAGAGGAGCATCAGGAGCATCAGAGGAGCATCAGAGGAGCATCAGAGGAGCATCAGAGGAGCATCAGAGGAGCATCAGGGGAGCATCAGAGGAGCATCAGAGGAGCATCAGAGGAGCATCAGAGGAGCATCAGAGGAGCATCAGAGGAGCAACAGAGGAGCATCAGAGGAGCATCAGAGGAGCATCAGGAGCATCAGAGGAGCATCAGAGGAGCATCAGAGGAGCATCAGAGGAGCATCAGAGGAGCATCAGAGGAGCATCAGAGGAGCATCAGAGGAGCATCAGCGGAGCATCAGAGGCGCATCAGAGGAACATCAGAGGAGCATCAGAGGAGCATCAGAGGAGCATCAGAGGAGCATCAGAGGAGCATCAGAGGTGCATCAGATGTGCATCAGAGGTGCAACAGAGGAGCATCAGAGGTGCATCAGAGGAGCATCAGGGGAGCATCAGAGGAGCATCAGAGGTGCGTCAGAGGAGCGTCAGAGGTGCATCAGAGGTGCATCAGAGGAGCATCAGAGGAGCATCAGAGGAGCATCAGAGGAGCATCAGAGGAGCATCAGAGGAGCATCAGAGGAGCATCAGAGGTGCATCAGAGGAGCATCAGAGGAGCATCAGAGGATCGTCAGAGGTGCGTCAGAGGAGCGTCAGATGAGCGTCAGAGGAGCGTCAGAGGTGCGTCAGAGGAGCATCAGAGGAGCATCAGAGGAGCATCAGAGGAGCATCAGAGGAGCATCAGAGGAGCATCAGAGGAGCATCAGAGGTGCATCAGAGGAGCATCAGAGGAGCAACAGAGGAGTATCAGAGGAGCATCAGAGGAGCATCAGAAGAGCATCAGAGGAGCATCAGAGGAGCATCAGAGGAGCATCAGAGGAGCATCAGAGGAGCATCAGAGGAGCATCAGAGGAGCATCAGCGGAGCATCAGAGGCGCATCAGAGGAGCATCAGAGGAGCATCAGAGGAGCATCAGAGGAGCATCAGAGGAGCATCAGAGGCGGATCAGAGGCGCATCAGAGGTGCATCAGAGGTGCAACAGAGGGGCATCAGAGGTGCATCAGGGGAGCATCAGAGGAGCATCAGAGGTGCGTCAGAGGAGCGTCAGAGGTGCATCAGAGGTGCATCAGAGGAGCATCAGAGGAGCATCAGAGGAGCATCAGAGGAGCATCAGAGGAGCATCAGAGGTGCATCAGAGGAGCATCAGAGGAGCATCAGAGGAGCGTCAGAGGTGCGTCAGAGGAGCGTCAGATGAGCGTCAGAGGAGCGTCAGAGGTGCGTCAGAGGAGCATCAGAGGAGCGTCAGAGGAGCATCAGAGGAGCATCAGAGGAGCATCAGAGGAGCATCAGAGGAGCATCAGAGGAGCATCAGGGGAGCATCAGGGGAGCATCAGAGGAGCATCAGAGGTGCATCAGAGGAGCATCAGGGGAGCATCAGAGGAGCATCAGAGGTGCGTCAGAGGAGCGTCAGAGGTGCATCAGAGGAGCATCAGAGGAGCATCAGAGGAGCATCAGAGGAGCATCAGAGGCGCATCAGAGGTGCATCAGAGGTGCAACAGAGGAGCATCAGAGGTGCGTCAGAGGAGCGTCAGATGAGCATCAGAGGAGCATCAGAGGAGCGTCAGAGGTGCGTCAGAGGATTGTCAGATGAGCGTCAGAGGAGCGTCAGAGGTGCGTCAGAGGAGCATCAGAGGAGCGTCAGAGGAGCATCAGAGGAGCATCAGAGGAGCATCGGAGGAGCATCAGAGGAGCATCAGAGGAGCATCAGAGGAGCATCAGGGGAGCATCAGAGGAGCATCAGAGGTGCATCAGAGGAGCATCAGAGGAGCAACAGAGGAGCATCAGAGGAGCATCAGAGGAGCATCAGGAGCATCAGAGGAGCATCAGAGGAGCATCAGAGGAGCATCAGAGGAGCATCAGAGGAGCATCAGAGGAGCATCAGAGGAGCATCAGAGGAGCATCAGAGGAGCATCAGAGGAGCATCAGCGGAGCATCAGAGGAGCATCAGAGGAGCATCAGAGGAGCATCAGAGGAGCATCAGAAGAGCATCAGAGGAGCATCAGAGGAGCATCAGCGGAGCATCAGAGGAGCATCAGAAGTGCATCAGAGGTGCAACAGAGGAGCATCTGAGGTGCATCGGAGGAGCATCAGAGGAGCATCAGAGGAGCATCAGAGGAGACTCAGAGGAGCATCAGAGGAGCATCAGCGGAGCATCAGAGGAGCATCAGGGGAGCATCAGAGGAGCATCAGAGGTGCATCAGAGGAGCATCAGAGGAGCAACAGAGGAGCATCAGAGGAGCATCAGAGGAGCATCAGGAGCATCAGAGGAGCATCAGAGGAGCATCAGAGGAGCATCAGAGGAGCATCAGAGGAGCATCAGAGGAGCATCAGAGGAGCATCAGAAGCATCAGAGGAGCATCAGAGGAGCATCAGAGGAGCATCAGAGGAGCATCAGAGGAGCATCAGAGGAGCATCAGAGGAGCATCAGAGGAGCATCAGAGGAGCATCAGAGGAGCATCAGAGGAGCATCAGAGTAGCATCAGAGGAGCATCAGGAGCATCAGAGGAGCATCAGAGGAGCATCAGAGGAGCATCAGAGGAGCATCAGAGGAGCATCAGAGGAGCATCAGAGGAGCATCAGCGGAGCATCAGAGGCGCATCAGAGGAGCATCAGAGGAGCATCAGAGGAGCATCAGAGGAGCATCAGAGGAGCATCAGAGGAGCATCAGAGGCGCATCAGAGGTGCATCAGAGGTGCAACAGAGGAGCATCAGAGGAGCGTCAGAGGTGCATCAGAGGTGCATCAGAGGAGCATCAGAGGAGCATCAGAGGAGCATCAGAGGAGCATCAGAGGAGCATCAGAGGAGCATCAGAGGAGCATCAGAGGTGCATGAGAGGAGCATCAGAGGATCATCAGAGGATCGTCAGAGGTGCGTCAGAGGAGCGTCAGATGAGCGTCAGAGGAGCGTCAGAGGTGCGTCAGAGGAGCATCAGAGGAGCATCAGAGGAGCATCAGAGGAGCATCAGAGGAGCATCAGAGGAGCATCAGAGGAGCATCAGAGGTGCATCAGAGGAGCATCAGAGGAGCAACAGAGGAGCATCAGAGGAGCATCAGAGGAGCATCAGAGGAGCATCAGAGGAGCATCAGAGGAGCATCAGAGGAGCATCAGAGGAGCATCAGAGGAGCATCAGAGGAGCATCAGAGGAGCATCAGCGGAGCATCAGAGGCGCATCAGAGGAGCATCAGAGGAGCATCAGAGGAGCATCAGAGGAGCATCAGAGGAGCATCAGAGGAGCATCAGAGGCGCATCAGAGGTGCATCAGAGGTGCAACAGAGGAGCATCAGAGGTGCATCAGAGGAGCATCAGGGGAGCATCAGAGGAGCATCAGAGGTGCGTCAGAGGAGCGTCAGAGGTGCATCAGAGGTGCATCAGAGGAGCATCAGAGGAGCATCAGAGGAGCATCAGAGGAGCATCAGAGGAGCATCAGAGGTGCATCAGAGGAGCATCAGAGGAGCATCAGAGGAGCGTCAGAGGTGCGTCAGAGGAGCGTCAGATGAGCGTCAGAGGAGCGTCAGAGGTGCGTCAGAGGAGCATCAGAGGAGCGTCAGAGGAGCATCAGAGGAGCGTCAGAGGAGCATCAGAGGAGCATCAGAGGAGCATCAGAGGAGCATCAGCGGAGCATCAGAGGAGCATCAGAAGTGCATCAGAGGTGCAACAGAGGAGCATCTGAGGTGCATCGGAGGAGCATCAGAGGAGCATCAGAGGAGCATCAGAGGAGACTCAGAGGAGCATCAGAGGAGCATCAGCGGAGCATCAGAGGAGCATCAGCGGAGCATCAGAGGAGCATCAGAGGAGCATCAGAGGTGCATCAGAGGTGCAACAGAGGTGCATCAGAGGAGCATCAGAGGAGCATCAGAGGAGCATCAGAGGAGCATCAGAGGTGCATCAGAGGAGCATCAGAGGAGCAACAGAGGAGCATCAGAGGAGCATCAGAGGAGCATCAGAGGAGCATCAGGGGAGCATCAGAGGAGCATCAGAGGTGCATCAGAGGAGCATCAGAGCAGCAACAGAGGAGCATCAGAGGAGCATCAGAGGAGCATCAGAAGAGCATCAGAGGAGCATCAGAGGAGCATCAGAGGAGCATCAGAGGAGCATCAGAGGAGCATCAGAGGAGCATCAGAGGAGCATCAGGGGAGCATCAGAGGAGCATCAGAGGTGCATCAGAGGAGCATCAGAGCAGCAACAGAGGAGCATCAGAGGAGCATCAGAGGAGCATCAGGAGCATCAGAGGAGCATCAGAGGAGCATCAGAGGAGCATCAGAGGAGCATCAGAGGAGCATCAGAGGAGCATCATAGGAGCATCAGAGGAGCATCAGAGGAGCATCAGAGGAGCATCAGCGGAGCATCAGAGGAGCATCAGAGTAGCATCAGAGGAGCATCAGGAGCATCAGAGGAGCATCAGAGGAGCATCAGAGGAGCATCAGAGGAGCATCAGAGGAGCATCAGAGGAGCATCAGAGGAGCATCAGCGGAGCATCAGAGGCGCATCAGAGGAGCATCAGAGGAGCATCAGAGGAGCATCAGAGGAGCATCAGAGGAGCATCAGAGGAGCATCAGAGGCGCATCTAAGGTGCATCAGAGGTGCAACAGAGCAGCATCAGAGGAGCATCAGAGGTGCATCAGAGGTGCAACAAAGGAGCATCAGAGGTGCATCAGAGGAGCATCAGAGGAGCATCAGAGGAGTATCAGAGGAACATCAGAGGAGCATCAGGGGAGCATCAGAGGAGCATCAGAGGAGCATCAGCGGAGCATCAGAGGCACATCAGAGGAGCATCAGAGGTGCATCAGAGGAGCATCAGAGGAGCATCAGAGGAGCATCAGAGGAGCATCAGAGGCGCATCAGAGGTGCATCAGAGGAGCAACAGAGGAGCATCAGAGGAGCGTCAGAGGTGCATCAGAGGTGCATCAGAGGAGCATCAGAGGAGCATCAGAGGAGCATCAGAGGAGCATCAGAGGAGCATCAGAGGAGCATCAGAGGAGCATCAGAGGTGCATCAGAGGAGCATCAGAGGATCATCAGAGGATCGTCAGAGGTGCGTCAGAGGAGCGTCAGATGAGCGTCAGAGGAGCGTCAGAGGTGCGTCAGAGGAGCATCAGAGGAGCATCAGAGGAGCATCAGAGGAGCATCAGAGGAGCATCAGAGGAGCATCAGAGGAGCATCAGAGGTGCATCAGAGGAGCATCAGAGGAGCAACAGAGGAGCATCAGAGGAGCATCAGAGGAGCATCAGAGGAGCATCAGAGGAGCATCAGAGGAGCATCAGAGGAGCATAAGAGGAGCATCAGAGGAGCATCAGAGGAGCATCAGAGGAGCATCAGAGGAGCATCAGAGGAGCATCAGAGGAGCATCAGAGGAGCATCAGAGGAGCATCAGAGGAGCATCAGAGGAGCATCAGCGGAGCATCAGAGGAGCATCAGAGTAGCATCAGAGGAGCATCAGGAGCATCAGAGGAGCATCAGAGGAGCATCAGAGGAGCATCAGAGGAGCATCAGCGGAGCATCAGAGGAGCATCAGAGTAGCATCAGAGGAGCATCAGGAGCATCAGAGGAGCATCAGAGGAGCATCAGAGGAGCATCAGAGGAGCATCAGAGGAGCATCAGAGGAGCATCAGAGGAGCATCAGCGGAGCATCAGAGGCGCATCAGAGGAGCATCAGAGGAGCATCAGAGGAGCATCAGAGGAGCATCAGAGGAGCATCAGAGGAGCATCAGAGGCGCATCAGAGGTGCATCAGAGGTGCAACAGAGGAGCATCAGAGGAGCATCAGAGGTGCATCAGAGGTGCATCATAGGAGCATCAGAGGAGCATCAGGGGAGCATCAGAGGAGCATCAGAGGTGCATCAGAGGAGCATCAGAGGAGCAACAGAGGAGCATCAGAGGAGCATCAGAGGAGCATCAGGAGCATCAGAGGAGCATCAGAGGAGCATCAGAGGAGCATCAGAGGAGCATCAGAGGAGCATCAGAGGAGCATCAGAGGAGCATCAGAGGAGCATCAGAGGAGCATCAGAGGAGCATCAGCGGAGCATCAGAGGAGCATCAGAGTAGCATCAGAGGAGCATCAGGAGCATCAGAGGAGCATCAGAGGAGCATCAGAGGAGCATCAGAGGAGCATCAGAGGAGCATCAGCGGAGCATCAGAGGCGCATCAGAGGAGCATCAGAGGAGCATCAGAGGAGCATCAGAGGAGCATCAGAGGAGCATCAGAGGAGCATCAGAGGCGCATCAGAGGTGCATCAGAGGTGCAACAGAGGAGCATCAGAGGAGCATCAGAGGTGCATCAGAGGTGCAACAGAGGAGCATCAGAGGTGCATCAGAGGAGCATCAGAGGAGCATCAGAGGAGCATCAGAGGAGCATCAGAGGAGCATCAGAGGAGCATCAGAGGAGCATCAGAGGAGCATCAGAGGCGCATCAGAGGTGCATCAGAGGTGCAACAGAGGAGCATCAGAGGAGCATCAGAGGAGCATCAGAGGAGCATCAGAGGAGCATCAGAGGAGCATCAGAGGTGCATCAGAGGAGCATCAGAGGAGCATCAGAGGAGCGTCAGAGGTGCGTCAGAGGAGCGTCAGATGAGCGTCAGAGGAGCGTCAGAGGTGCATCAGAGGAGCATCGGAGGAGCAACAGAGGAGCATCAGAGGAGCATCAGAGGAGCATCAGAGGAGCATCAGAGGAGCATCAGAGGCGCATCAGAAGCGCATCAGAGGAGCATCAGAGGAGCATCAGAGGAGCATCAGAGGAGCATCAGAGGAGCATCAGAGGCGCATCATAGGTGCATCAGAGGCGCATCAGAGGAGCATCAGAGGAGCATCAGAGGAGCATCAGAGGAGCATCAGAGGAGCATCAGAGGAGCATCAGTGGAGCATCCGAGGAGCATCAGAGGAGTATCAGAGGAGCATCAGAGGAGCATCAGAGGAGCATCAGAGGAGCATCAGAGGAGCAACAGAGGAGCATCAGAGGAGCATCAGAGGAGCATCAGAGGAGCATCAGAGGAGCATCAGAGGAGCATCAGAGGCGCATCAGAGGTGCATCAGAGGAGCATCAGAGGAGCATCAGAGGAGCATCAGAGGAGCAACAGAGGAGCATCAGAGGAGCATCAGAGGAGCATCAGCGGAGCATCAGAGGAGCATCAGAGGCGCATCAGAGGCGCATCAGAGGAGCATCAGAGGAGCATCAGAAGAGCATCAGAGGAGCATCAGAGGAGCATCAGAGGAGCATCAGAGGAGCATCAGAGGAGCATCAGAGGAGCATCAGAGGAGCATAAGAGGAGCATCAGAGGAGCATCAGAGGAGCATCAGAGGAGCATCAGAGGAGCATCAGAGGCGCATCAGAGGTGCATCAGAGGTGCAACAGAGGAGCATCAGAGGTGCATCAGAGGAGCATCAGGGGAGCATCAGAGGAGCATCAGAGGTGCGTCAGAGGAGCGTCAGAGGTGCATCAGAGGTGCATCAGAGGAGCATCAGAGGAGCATCAGAGGAGCATCAGAGGAGCATCAGAGGAGCATCAGAGGAGCATCAGAGGAGCATCAGAGGTGCATCAGAGGAGCATCAGAGGAGCATCAGAGGATCGTCAGAGGTGCGTCAGAGGAGCGTCAGATGAGCGTCAGAGGAGCGTCAGAGGTGCGTCAGAGGAGCATCAGAGGAGCATCAGAGGAGCATCAGAGGAGCATCAGAGGAGCATCAGAGGAGCATCAGAGGAGCATCAGAGGAGCATCAGAGGAGCATCAGGGGAGCATCAGAGGAGCATCAGAGGTGCATCAGAGGAGCATCAGAGCAACAGAGGAGCATCAGAGGAGCATCAGAGGAGCATCAGGAGCATCAGAGGAGCATCAGAGGAGCATCAGAGGAGCATCAGAGGAGCATCAGAGGAGCATCAGGGGAGCATCAGAGGAGCATCAGAGGAGCATCAGAGGAGCATCAGAGGAGCATCAGAGGAGCATCAGAGGAGCAACAGAGGAGCATCAGAGGAGCATCAGAGGAGCATCAGGAGCATCAGAGGAGCATCAGAGGAGCATCAGAGGAGCATCAGAGGAGCATCAGAGGAGCATCAGAGGAGCATCAGAGGAGCATCAGAGGAGCATCAGCGGAGCATCAGAGGCGCATCAGAGGAACATCAGAGGAGCATCAGAGGAGCATCAGAGGAGCATCAGAGGAGCATCAGAGGAGCATCAGAGGCGCATCAGATGTGCATCAGAGGTGCAACAGAGGAGCATCAGAGGTGCATCAGAGGAGCATCAGGGGAGCATCAGAGGAGCATCAGAGGTGCGTCAGAGGAGCGTCAGAGGTGCATCAGAGGTGCATCAGAGGAGCATCAGAGGAGCATCAGAGGAGCATCAGAGGAGCATCAGAGGAGCATCAGAGGAGCATCAGAGGTGCATCAGAGGAGCATCAGAGGAGCATCAGAGGATCGTCAGAGGTGCGTCAGAGGAGCGTCAGATGAGCGTCAGAGGAGCGTCAGAGGTGCGTCAGAGGAGCATCAGAGGAGCATCAGAGGAGCATCAGAGGAGCATCAGAGGAGCATCAGAGGAGCATCAGAGGAGCATCAGAGGTGCATCAGAGGAGCATCAGAGGAGCAACAGAGGAGCATCAGAGGAGCATCAGAGGAGCATCAGAAGAGCATCAGAGGAGCATCAAAGGAGCATCAGAGGAGCATCAGAGGAGCATCAGAGGAGCATCAGAGGAGCATCAGAGGAGCATCAGCGGAGCATCAGAGGCGCATCAGAGGAGCATCAGAGGAGCATCAGAGGAGCATCAGAGGAGCATCAGAGGAGCATCAGAGGCGGATCAGAGGTGCATCAGAGGTGCATCAGAGGTGCAACAGAGGGGCATCAGAGGTGTATCAGGGGAGCATCAGAGGAGCATCAGAGGTGCGTCAGAGGAGCGTCAGAGGTGCATCAGAGGTGCATCAGAGGAGCATCAGAGGAGCATCAGAGGAGCATCAGAGGAGCATCAGAGGAGCATCAGAGGTGCATCAGAGGAGCATCAGAGGAGCATCAGAGGAGCGTCAGAGGTGCGTCAGAGGAGCGTCAGATGAGCGTCAGAGGAGCGTCAGAGGTGCGTCAGAGGAGCATCAGAGGAGCGTCAGAGGAGCATCAGAGGAGCATCAGAGGAGCATCAGAGGAGCATCAGAGGAGCATCAGAGGAGCATCAGGGGAGCATCAGGGGAGCATCAGAGGAGCATCAGAGGTGCATCAGAGGAGCATCAGGGGAGCATCAGAGGAGCATCAGAGGTGCGTCAGAGGAGCGTCAGAGGTGCATCAGAGGAGCATCAGAGGAGCATCAGAGGAGCATCAGAGGAGCATCAGAGGCGCATCAGAGGTGCATCAGAGGTGCAACAGAGGAGCATCAGAGGTGCGTCAGAGGAGCGTCAGATGAGCATCAGAGGAGCATCAGAGGAGCGTCAGAGGTGCGTCAGAGGAGCGTCAGATGAGCGTCAGAGGAGCGTCAGAGGTGCGTCAGAGGAGCATCAGAGGAGCGTCAGAGGAGCATCAGAGGAGCATCAGAGGAGCATCAGAGGAGCATCAGAGGAGCATCAGAGGAGCATCAGAGGAGCATCAGGGGAGCATCAGAGGAGCATCAGAGGTGCATCAGAGGAGCATCAGAGGAGCAACAGAGGAGCATCAGAGGAGCATCAGAGGAGCATCAGGAGCATCAGAGGAGCATCAGAGGAGCATCAGAGGAGCATCAGAGGAGCATCAGAGGAGCATCAGAGGAGCATCAGAGGAGCATCAGAGGAGCATCAGAGGAGCATCAGAGGAGCATCAGCGGAGCATCAGAGGAGCATCAGAGGAGCATCAGAGGAGCATCAGAGGAGCATCAGAGGAGCATCAGAGGAGCATCAGAGGAGCATCAGCGGAGCATCAGAGGAGCATCAGAAGTGCATCAGAGGTGCAACAGAGGAGCATCTGAGGTGCATCGGAGGAGCATCAGAGGAGCATCAGAGGAGCATCAGAGGAGACTCAGAGGAGCATCAGAGGAGCATCAGCGGAGCATCAGAGGAGCATCAGAGGAGCATCAGAGGAGCATCAGAGGAGCATCAGAGGAGCATCAGAGGAGCATCAGAGGAGCATCAGAGGAGCATCAGAGGAGCATCAGAGTAGCATCAGAGGAGCATCAGGAGCATCAGAGGAGCATCAGAGGAGCATCAGAGGAGCATCAGAGGAGCATCAGAGGAGCATCAGAGGAGCATCAGAGGAGCATCAGCGGAGCATCAGAGGCGCATCAGAGGAGCATCAGAGGAGCATCAGAGGAGCATCAGAGGAGCATCAGAGGAGCATCAGAGGAGCATCAGAGGCGCATCAGAGGTGCATCAGAGGTGCAACAGAGGAGCATCAGAGGAGCGTCAGAGGTGCATCAGAGGTGCATCAGAGGAGCATCAGAGGAGCATCAGAGGAGCATCAGAGGAGCATCAGAGGAGCATCAGAGGAGCATCAGAGGAGCATCAGAGGTGCATCAGAGGAGCATCAGAGGATCATCAGAGGATCGTCAGAGGTGCGTCAGAGGAGCGTCAGATGAGCGTCAGAGGAGCGTCAGAGGTGCGTCAGAGGAGCATCAGAGGAGCATCAGAGGAGCATCAGAGGAGCATCAGAGGAGCATCAGAGGAGCATCAGAGGAGCATCAGAGGTGCATCAGAGGAGCATCAGAGGAGCAACAGAGGAGCATCAGAGGAGCATCAGAGGAGCATCAGAGGAGCATCAGAGGAGCATCAGAGGAGCATCAGAGGAGCATCAGAGGAGCATCAGAGGAGCATCAGAGGAGCATCAGAGGAGCATCAGCGGAGCATCAGAGGCGCATCAGAGGAGCATCAGAGGAGCATCAGAGGAGCATCAGAGGAGCATCAGAGGAGCATCAGAGGCGCATCAGAGGTGCATCAGAGGTGCAACAGAGGAGCATCAGAGGTGCATCAGAGGAGCATCAGGGGAGCATCAGAGGAGCATCAGAGGTGCGTCAGAGGAGCGTCAGAGGTGCATCAGAGGTGCATCAGAGGAGCATCAGAGGAGCATCAGAGGAGCATCAGAGGAGCATCAGAGGAGCATCAGAGGTGCATCAGAGGAGCATCAGAGGAGCATCAGAGGAGCGTCAGAGGTGCGTCAGAGGAGCGTCAGATGAGCGTCAGAGGAGCGTCAGAGGTGCGTCAGAGGAGCATCAGAGGAGCGTCAGAGGAGCATCAGAGGAGCGTCAGAGGAGCATCAGAGGAGCATCAGAGGAGCATCAGAGGAGCATCAGCGGAGCATCAGAGGAGCATCAGAAGTGCATCAGAGGTGCAACAGAGGAGCATCTGAGGTGCATCGGAGGAGCATCAGAGGAGCATCAGAGGAGCATCAGAGGAGACTCAGAGGAGCATCAGAGGAGCATCAGCGGAGCATCAGAGGAGCATCAGCGGAGCATCAGAGGAGCATCAGAGGAGCATCAGAGGTGCATCAGAGGTGCAACAGAGGTGCATCAGAGGAGCATCAGAGGAGCATCAGAGGAGCATCAGAGGAGCATCAGAGGTGCATCAGAGGAGCATCAGAGGAGCAACAGAGGAGCATCAGAGGAGCATCAGAGGAGCATCAGAAGAGCATCAGAGGAGCATCAGAGGAGCATCAGAGGAGCATCAGAGGAGCATCAGAGGAGCATCAGAGGAGCATCAGGGGAGCATCAGAGGAGCATCAGAGGTGCATCAGAGGAGCATCAGAGCAGCAACAGAGGAGCATCAGAGGAGCATCAGAGGAGCATCAGGAGCATCAGAGGAGCATCAGAGGAGCATCAGAGGAGCATCAGAGGAGCATCAGAGGAGCATCAGAGGAGCATCATAGGAGCATCAGAGGAGCATCAGAGGAGCATCAGAGGAGCATCAGCGGAGCATCAGAGGAGCATCAGAGTAGCATCAGAGGAGCATCAGGAGCATCAGAGGAGCATCAGAGGAGCATCAGAGGAGCATCAGAGGAGCATCAGAGGAGCATCAGAGGAGCATCAGAGGAGCATCAGCGGAGCATCAGAGGCGCATCAGAGGAGCATCAGAGGAGCATCAGAGGAGCATCAGAGGAGCATCAGAGGAGCATCAGAGGAGCATCAGAGGCGCATCTAAGGTGCATCAGAGGTGCAACAGAGCAGCATCAGAGGAGCATCAGAGGTGCATCAGAGGTGCAACAAAGGAGCATCAGAGGTGCATCAGAGGAGCATCAGAGGAGCATCAGAGGAGTATCAGAGGAGCATCAGAGGAGCATCAGGGGAGCATCAGAGGAGCATCAGAGGAGCATCAGCGGAGCATCAGAGGCGCATCAGAGGAGCATCAGAGGAGCATCAGAGGAGCATCAGAGGAGCATCAGAGGAGCATCAGAGGAGCATCAGAGGCGCATCAGAGGTGCATCAGAGGTGCAACAGAGGAGCATCAGAGGAGCGTCAGAGGTGCATCAGAGGTGCATCAGAGGAGCATCAGAGGAGCATCAGAGGAGCATCAGAGGAGCATCAGAGGAGCATCAGAGGAGCATCAGAGGAGCATCAGAGGTGCATCAGAGGAGCATCAGAGGATCATCAGAGGATCGTCAGAGGTGCGTCAGAGGAGCGTCAGATGAGCGTCAGAGGAGCGTCAGAGGTGCGTCAGAGGAGCATCAGAGGAGCATCAGAGGAGCATCAGAGGAGCATCAGAGGAGCATCAGAGGAGCATCAGAGGAGCATCAGAGGTGCATCAGAGGAGCATCAGAGGAGCAACAGAGGAGCATCAGAGGAGCATCAGAGGAGCATCAGAGGAGCATCAGAGGAGCATCAGAGGAGCATCAGAGGAGCATCAGAGGAGCATCAGAGGAGCATCAGAGGAGCATCAGAGGAGCATCAGAGGAGCATCAGAGGAGCATCAGAGGAGCATCAGAGGAGCATCAGAGGAGCATCAGAGGAGCATCAGAGGAGCATCAGAGGAGCATCAGAGGCGCATCAGAGGTGCATCAGAGGTGCAACAGAGGAGCATCAGAGGTGCATCAGAGGAGCATCAGGGGAGCATCAGAGGAGCATCAGAGGTGCGTCAGAGGAGCGTCAGAGGTGCATCAGAGGTGCATCAGAGGAGCATCAGAGGAGCATCAGAGGAGCATCAGAGGAGCATCAGAGGAGCATCAGAGGTGCATCAGAGGAGCATCAGAGGAGCATCAGAGGAGCGTCAGAGGTGCGTCAGAGGAGCGTCAGATGAGCGTCAGAGGAGCGTCAGAGGTGCGTCAGAGGAGCATCAGAGGAGCGTCAGAGGAGCATCAGAGGAGCGTCAGAGGAGCATCAGAGGAGCATCAGAGGAGCATCAGCGGAGCATCAGAGGAGCATCAGAAGTGCATCAGAGGTGCAACAGAGGAGCATCTGAGGTGCATCGGAGGAGCATCAGAGGAGCATCAGAGGAGCATCAGAGGAGACTCAGAGGAGCATCAGAGGAGCATCAGCGGAGCATCAGAGGAGCATCAGAGGTGCATCAGAGGTGCAACAGAGGTGCATCAGAGGAGCATCAGAGGAGCATCAGAGGAGCATCAGAGGAGCATCAGAGGTGCATCAGAGGAGCATCAGAGGAGCAACAGAGGAGCATCAGAGGAGCATCAGAGGAGCATCAGAAGAGCATCAGAGGAGCATCAGAGGAGCATCAGAGGAGCATCAGAGGAGCATCAGAGGAGCATCAGAGGAGCATCAGAGGAGCATCAGGGGAGCATCAGAGGAGCATCAGAGGTGCATCAGAGGAGCATCAGATCAGCAACAGAGGAGCATCAGAGGAGCATCAGAGGAGCATCAGGAGCATCAGAGGAGCATCAGAGGAGCATCAGAGGAGCATCAGAGGAGCATCAGAGGAGCATCAGAGGAGCATCATAGGAGCATCAGAGGAGCATCAGAGGAGCATCAGAGGAGCATCAGCGGAGCATCAGAGGAGCATCAGAGTAGCATCAGAGGAGCATCAGGAGCATCAGAGGAGCATCAGAGGAGCATCAGAGGAGCATCAGAGGAGCATCAGAGGAGCATCAGAGGAGCATCAGAGGAGCATCAGCGGAGCATCAGAGGCGCATCAGAGGAGCATCAGAGGAGCATCAGAGGAGCATCAGAGGAGCATCAGAGGAGCATCAGAGGAGCATCAGAGGCGCATCAGAGGTGCATCAGAGGTGCAACAGAGCAGCATCAGAGGAGCATCAGAGGTGCATCAGAGGTGCAACAAAGGAGCATCAGAGGTGCATCAGAGGAGCATCAGAGGAGCATCAGTGGAGTATCAGAGGAGCATCAGAGGTGCATCAGAGGAGCATCAGAGGAGCAACAGAGGAGCATCAGAGGAGCATCAGAGGAGCATCAGGAGCATCAGAGGAGCATCAGAGGAGCATAAGAGGAGCATCAGAGGAGCATCAGAGGAGCATCAGAGGAGCATCAGAGGAGCATCAGAGGAGCATCAGAGGAGCATCAGAGGAGCATCAGCGGAGCATCAGAGGAGCATCAGAGTAGCATCAGAGGAGCATCAGGAGCATCAGAGGAGCATCAGAGGAGCATCAGAGGAGCATCAGAGGAGCATCAGAGGAGCATCAGAGGAGCATCAGAGGAGCATCAGCGGAGCATCAGAGGCGCATCAGAGGAGCATCAGAGGAGCATCAGAGGAGCATCAGAGGAGCATCAGAGGAGCATCAGAGGAGCATCAGAGGAGCATCAGAGGAGCATCAGAGGAGCATCAGGGGAGCATCAGAGGAGCATCAGAGGTGCATTAGAGGAGCAACAGAGGAGCATCAGAGGAGCATCAGAGGAGCATCAGAGGAGCATCAGAGGAGCATCAGAGGAGCAACAGAGGAGCATCAGAGGAGCATCAGAGGAGCATCAGAGGAGCATCAGAGGAGCATCAGAGGAGCATCAGAGGAGCAACAGAGGAGCATCAGAGGAGCATCAGAGGAGCATCAGGAGCATCAGAGGAGCATCAGAGGAGCATCAGAGAAGCATCAGAGGAGCATCAGCGGAGCATCAGCGGAGCATCAGAGGAGCATCAGAGGAGCATCAGCGGAGCATCAGAGGAGCATCAGCGGAGCATCAGAGGAGCATCAGAGGAGCATCAGAGGTGCATCAGAGGTGCAACAGAGGTGCATCAGAGGAGCATCAGAGGAGCATCAGAGGAGCATCAGAGGAGCATCAGAGGTGCATCAGAGGAGCATCAGAGGAGCAACAGAGGAGCATCAGAGGAGCATCAGAGGAGCATCAGAGGAGCATCAGAGGAGCATCAGAGGCGCATCAGAGGCGCATCAGAGGAGCATCAGAGGAGCATCCGAGGAGCATCAGAGGAGTATCAGAGGAGCATCAGAGGAGCATCAGAGGAGCATCAGAGGAGCATCAGAGGAGCAACAGAGGAGCATCAGAGGAGCATCAGAGGAGCATCAGAGGAGCATCAGAGGAGCATCAGAGGAGCATCAGAGGCGCATCAGAGGTGCATCAGAGGAGCATCAGAGGTGCATCAGAGGAGCATCAGAGGAGCATCAGAGGAGCATCAGAGGAGCAACAGAGGAGCATCAGAGGAGCATCAGAGGAGCATCAGAGGAGCATCAGAGGAGCATCAGAGGCGCATCAGAGGCGCATCAGAGGAGCATCAGAGGAGCATCAGAAGAGCATCAGAGGAGCATCAGAGGAGCATCAGAGGAGCATCAGAGGAGCATCAGAGGAGCATCAGAGGAGCATAAGAGGAGCATCAGAGGAGCATCAGAGGAGCATCAGCGGAGCATCAGAGGCGCATCAGAGGAGCATCAGAGGAGCATCAGAGGAGCATCAGAGGAGCATCAGAGGAGCATCAGAGGCGCATCAGAGGTGCATCAGAGGTGCAACAGAGGAGCATCAGAGGTGCATCAGAGGAGCATCAGGGGAGCATCAGAGGAGCATCAGAGGTGCGTCAGAGGAGCGTCAGAGGTGCATCAGAGGTGCATCAGAGGAGCATCAGAGGAGCATCAGAGGAGCATCAGAGGAGCATCAGAGGAGCATCAGAGGAGCATCAGAGGTGCATCAGAGGAGCATCAGAGGAGCATCAGAGGATCGTCAGAGGTGCGTCAGAGGAGCGTCAGATGAGCGTCAGAGGAGCGTCAGACGTGCATCAGAGGAGCATCAGAGGAGCATCAGAGGAGCATCAGAGGAGCATCAGAGGAGCATCAGAGGAGCATCAGAGGAGCATCAGAGGAGCATCAGAGGAGCATCAGGGGAGCATCAGAGGAGCATCAGAGGTGCATCAGAGGAGCATCAGAGCAACAGAGGAGCATCAGAGGAGCATCAGAGGAGCATCAGAGGAGCATCAGAGGAGCATCAGAGGAGCATCAGAGGAGCATCAGAGGAGCATCAGCGGAGCATCAGAGGCGCATCAGAGGTGCATCAGAGGTGCAACAGAGGAGCATCAGAGGTGCATCAATGGAGCATCAGGGGAGCATCAGAGGAGCATCAGAGGTGCGTCAGAGGAGCGTCAGAGGTGCATCAGAGGTGCATCAGAGGAGCATCAGAGGAGCATCAGAGGAGCATCAGAGGAGCATCAGAGGAGCATCAGAGGAGCATCAGAGGAGCATCAGAGGTGCATCAGAGGAGCATCAGAGGAGCATCAGAGGATCGTCAGAGGTGCGTCAGAGGAGCGTCAGATGAGCGTCAGAGGAGCGTCAGAGGTGCGTCAGAGGAGCATCAGAGGAGCATCAGAGGAGCATCAGAGGAGCATCAGAGGAGCATCAGAGGAGCATCAGGGGAGCATCAGAGGAGCATCAGAGGTGCATCAGAGGAGCATCAGAGGAGCAACAGAGGAGCATCAGAGGAGCATCAGAGGAGCATCAGGAGCATCAGAGGAGCATCAGAGGAGCATCAGAGGAGCATCAGAGGAGCATCAGAGGAGCATCAGAGGAGCATCAGAGGAGCATCAGAGGAGCATCAGAGGAGCATCAGCGGAGCATCAGAGGCGCATCAGAGGAGCATCAGAGGAGCATCAGAGGAGCATCAGAGGAGCATCAGAGGAGCATCAGAGGCGCATCAGAGGTGCATCAGAGGTGCAACAGAGGAGCATCAGAGGAGCATCAGAGGTGCATCAGAGGTGCATCATAGGAGCATCAGAAGAGCATCAGGGGAGCATCAGAGGAGCATCAGAGGTGCATCAGAGGAGCATCAGAGGAGCAACAGAGGAGCATCAGAGGAGCATCAGAGGAGCATCAGGAGCATCAGAGGAGCATCAGAGGAGCATCAGAGGAGCATCAGAGGAGCATCAGAGGAGCATCAGAGGAGCATCAGAGGATCATCAGAGGAGCATCTGAGGCGCATCAGAGGTGCATCAGAGGTGCAACAGAGGAGCATCAGAGGTGCATCAATGGAGCATCAGGGGAGCATCAGAGGAGCATCAGAGGTGCGTCAGAGGAGCGTCAGAGGTGCATCAGAGGTGCATCAGAGGAGCATCAGAGGAGCATCAGAGGAGCATCAGAGGAGCATCAGAGGAGCATCAGAGGAGCATCAGAGGAGCATCAGAGGTGCATCAGAGGAGCATCAGAGGAGCATCAGAGGATCGTCAGAGGTGCGTCAGAGGAGCGTCAGATGAGCGTCAGAGGAGCGTCAGAGGTGCGTCAGAGGAGCATCAGAGGAGCATCAGAGGAGCATCAGAGGAGCATCAGAGGAGCATCAGAGGAGCAACAGAGGAGCATCAGAGGAGCATCAGAGGAGCATCAGAGGAGCATCAGAGGAGCATCAGAGGAGCATCAGGAGCATCAGAGGAGCATCAGAGGAGCATCAGAGGAGCATCAGAGGAGCATCAGAGGTGCATCAGAGGAGCATCAGAGGAGCATCAGAGGATCGTCAGAGGTGCGTCAGAGGAGCGTCAGATGAGCGTCAGAGGAGCGTCAGAGGTGCGTCAGAGGAGCATCAGAGGAGCATCAGAGGAGCATCAGAGGAGCATCAGAGGAGCATCAGAGGAGCAACAGAGGAGCATCAGAGGAGCATCAGAGGAGCATCAGAGGAGCATCAGAGGAGCATCAGAGGAGCATCAGAGGAGCATCAGAGGAGCATCAGAGGAGCATCAGAGGAGCATCAGCGGAGCATCAGAGGCGCATCAGAGGAGCATCAGAGGAGCATCAGAGGAGCATCAGAGGAGCATCAGAGGAGCATCAGAGGAGCATCAGAGGCGCATCAGAGGTGCATCAGAGGTGCAACAGAGGAGCATCAGAGGTGCATCAGAGGAGCATCAGGGGAGCATCAGAGGAGCATCAGAGGTGCGTCAGAGGAGCGTCAGAGGTGCATCAGAGGTGCATCAGAGGAGCATCAGAGGAGCATCAGAGGAGCATCAGAGGAGCATCAGAGGAGCATCAGAGGTGCATCAGAGGAGCATCAGAGGAGCATCAGAGGAGCGTCAGAGGTGCGTCAGAGGAGCGTCAGATGAGCGTCAGAGGAGCGTCAGAGGTGCGTCAGAGGAGCGTCAGAGGAGCGTCAGAGGAGCATCAGAGGAGCATCAGAGGAGCATCAGAGGAGCATCAGAGGAGCATCAGAGGAGCATCAGAGGAGCATCAGGGGAGCATCAGAGGAGCATCAGAGGTGCATCAGAGGAGCATCAGAGGAGCAACAGAGGAGCATCAGAGGAGCATCAGAGGAGCATCAGGAGCATCAGAGGAGCATCAGAGGAGCATCAGAGGAGCATCAGAGGAGCATCAGAGGAGCATCAGAGGAGCATCAGAGGAGCATCAGAGGAGCATCAGAGGAGCATCAGCGGAGCATCAGAGGAGCATCAGAGGAGCATCAGAGGAGCATCAGAGGAGCATCAGAGGCGCATCAGAGGAGCATCAGAGGAGCATCAGAGGAGCATCAGAGGAGCATCAGAGGAGCATCAGAGGCGCATCAGAGGAGCATCAGAGGAGCATCAGAGGAGCATCAGAGGTGCATCAGAGGAGCATCAGAGGTGCATCAGAGGTGCAACAGAGGAGCATCAGAGGTGCATCAGAGGAGCATCAGGGGAGCATCAGAGGAGCATCAGAGGTGCGTCAGAGGAGCGTCAGAGGTGCATCAGAGGAGCATCAGAGGAGCATCAGAGGAGCATCAGAGGAGCATCAGAGGAGCATCAGAGGAGCATCAGAGGAGCATCAGAGGAGCATCAGAGGAGCATCAGAGGAGCATCAGAGGAGCATCAGCGGAGCATCAGAGGAGCGTCAGAAGTGCATCAGAGGTGCAACAGAGGAGCATCTGAGGTGCATCGGAGGAGCATCAGAGGAGCATCAGAGGAGCATCAGAGGAGACTCAGAGGAGCATCAGAGGAGCATCAGCGGAGCATCAGAGGAGCATCAGCGGAGCATCAGAGGAGCATCAGAGGAGCATCAGAGGTGCATCAGAGGTGCAACAGAGGTGCATCAGAGGAGCATCAGAGGAGCATCAGAGGAGCATCAGAGGAGCATCAGAGGATCGTCAGAGGTGCGTCAGAGGAGCGTCAGATGAGCGTCAGAGGAGCGTCAGAGGTGCGTCAGAGGAGCATCAGAGGAGCATCAGAGGAGCATCAGAGGAGCATCAGAGGAGCATCAGAGGAGCAACAGAGGAGCATCAGAGGAGCATCAGAGGAGCATCAGAGGAGCATCAGAGGAGCATCAGAGGAGCATCAGGAGCATCAGAGGAGTATCAGAGGAGCATCAGAGGAGCATCAGAGGAGCATCAGAGGTGCATCAGAGGAGCATCAGAGGAGCATCAGAGGATCGTCAGAGGTGCGTCAGAGGAGCGTCAGATGAGCGTCAGAGGAGCGTCAGAGGTGCGTCAGAGGAGCATCAGAGGAGCATCAGAGGAGCATCAGAGGAGCATCAGAGGAGCATCAGAGGAGCGTCAGAGGTGCGTCAGAGGAGCGTCAGAGGAGCGTCAGAGGAGCATCAGAGGAGCATCAGAGGAGCATCAGAGGAGCATCAGAGGAGCATCAGCGGAGCATCAGAGGAGCATCAGCGGAGCATCAGAGGAGCATCAGAGGAGCATCAGAGGTGCATCAGAGGTGCAACAGAGGAGCATCAGAGGAGCATCAGAGGAGCATCAGAGGAGCATCAGAGGTGCATCAGAGGAGCATCAGAGGAGCAACAGAGGTGCGTCAGAGGAGCGTCAGAGGAGCGTCAGAGGAGCATCAGAGGAGCATCAGAGGAGCATCAGAAGAGCATCAGAGGAGCATCAGAGGAGCATCAGGGGAGCATCAGGGGAGCATCAGAGGAGCATCAGAGGTGCATCAGAGGAGCATCAGAGGAGCAACAGAGGAGCATCAGAGGAGCATCAGAGGAGCATCAGGAGCATCAGAGGAGCATCAGAGGAGCATCAGAGGAGCATCAGAGGAGCATCAGAGGAGCATCAGAGGAGCATCAGAGGAGCATCAGAGGAGCATCAGAGGAGCATCAGCGGAGCATCAGAGGAGCATCAGAGGAGCATCAGAGGAGCATCAGAGGAGCATCAGAGGCGCATCAGAGGAGCATCAGAGGAGCATCAGAGGAGCATCAGAGGAGCATCAGAGGAGCATCAGAGGCGCATCAGAGGAGCATCAGAGGAGCATCAGAGGAGCATCAGAGGTGCATCAGAGGAGCATCAGAGGTGCATCAGAGGTGCAACAGAGGAGCATCAGAGGTGCATCAGAGGAGCATCAGGGGAGCATCAGAGGAGCATCAGAGGTGCGTCAGAGGAGCGTCAGAGGTGCATCAGAGGAGCATCAGAGGAGCATCAGAGGAGCATCAGAGGAGCATCAGAGGAGCATCAGAGGAGCATCAGAGGAGCATCAGAGGAGCATCAGAGGAGCATCAGAGGAGCATCAGAGGAGCATCAGCGGAGCATCAGAGGAGCGTCAGAAGTGCATCAGAGGTGCAACAGAGGAGCATCTGAGGTGCATCGGAGGAGCATCAGAGGAGCATCAGAGGAGCATCAGAGGAGACTCAGAGGAGCATCAGAGGAGCATCAGCGGAGCATCAGAGGAGCATCAGCGGAGCATCAGAGGAGCATCAGAGGAGCATCAGAGGTGCATCAGAGGTGCAACAGAGGTGCATCAGAGGAGCATCAGAGGAGCATCAGAGGAGCATCAGAGGTGCATCAGAGGAGCATCAGAGGAGCAACAGAGGAGCATCAGAGGAGCATCAGAGGAGCATCAGAAGAGCATCAGAGGAGCATCAGAGGAGCATCAGAGGAGCATCAGAGGAGCATCAGAGGAGCATCAGAGGAGCATCAGGGGAGCATCAGAGGCGCATCAGAGGTGCATCAGAGGTGCAACAGAGGAGCATCAGAGGTGCATCAATGGAGCATCAGGGGAGCATCAGAGGAGCATCAGAGGTGCGTCAGAGGAGCGTCAGAGGTGCATCAGAGGTGCATCAGAGGAGCATCAGAGGAGCATCAGAGGAGCATCAGAGGAGCATCAGAGGAGCATCAGAGGAGCATCAGAGGAGCATCAGAGGTGCATCAGAGGAGCATCAGAGGAGCATCAGAGGATCGTCAGAGGTGCGTCAGAGGAGCGTCAGATGAGCGTCAGAGGAGCGTCAGAGGTGCGTCAGAGGAGCATCAGAGGAGCATCAGAGGAGCATCAGAGGAGCATCAGAGGAGCATCAGAGGAGCATCAGAGGAGCATCAGAGGAGCATCAGCGGAGCATCAGAGGCGCATCAGAGGAGCATCAGAGGAGCATCAGAGGAGCATCAGAGGAGCATCAGAGGAGCATCAGAGGAGCATCAGAGGCGCATCAGAGGTGCATCAGAGGTGCAACAGAGGAGCATCAGAGGTGCATCAGAGGAGCATCAGGGGAGCATCAGAGGAGCATCAGAGGTGCGTCAGAGGAGCGTCAGAGGTGCATCAGAGGTGCATCAGAGGAGCATCAGAGGAGCATCAGAGGAGCATCAGAGGAGCATCAGAGGAGCATCAGAGGTGCATCAGAGGAGCATCAGAGGAGCATCAGAGGAGCGTCAGAGGTGCGTCAGAGGAGCGTCAGATGAGCGTCAGAGGAGCGTCAGAGGTGCGTCAGAGGAGCGTCAGAGGAGCGTCAGAGGAGCATCAGAGGAGCATCAGAGGAGCATCAGAGGAGCATCAGAGGAGCATCAGAGGAGCATCAGAGGAGCATCAGGGGAGCATCAGAGGAGCATCAGAGGTGCATCAGAGGAGCATCAGAGGAGCAACAGAGGAGCATCAGAGGAGCATCAGAGGAGCATCAGGAGCATCAGAGGAGCATCAGAGGAGCATCAGAGGAGCATCAGAGGAGCATCAGAGGAGCATCAGAGGAGCATCAGAGGAGCATCAGAGGAGCATCAGAGGAGCATCAGCGGAGCATCAGAGGAGCATCAGAGGAGCATCAGAGGAGCATCAGAGGAGCATCAGAGGCGCATCAGAGGAGCATCAGAGGAGCATCAGAGGAGCATCAGAGGAGCATCAGAGGAGCATCAGAGGCGCATCAGAGGAGCATCAGAGGAGCATCAGAGGAGCATCAGAGGTGCATCAGAGGAGCATCAGAGGTGCATCAGAGGTGCAACAGAGGAGCATCAGAGGTGCATCAGAGGAGCATCAGGGGAGCATCAGAGGAGCATCAGAGGTGCGTCAGAGGAGCGTCAGAGGTGCATCAGAGGAGCATCAGAGGAGCATCAGAGGAGCATCAGAGGAGCATCAGAGGAGCATCAGAGGAGCATCAGAGGAGCATCAGAGGAGCATCAGAGGAGCATCAGAGGAGCATCAGAGGAGCATCAGCGGAGCATCAGAGGAGCGTCAGAAGTGCATCAGAGGTGCAACAGAGGAGCATCTGAGGTGCATCGGAGGAGCATCAGAGGAGCATCAGAGGAGCATCAGAGGAGACTCAGAGGAGCATCAGAGGAGCATCAGCGGAGCATCAGAGGAGCATCAGCGGAGCATCAGAGGAGCATCAGAGGAGCATCAGAGGTGCATCAGAGGTGCAACAGAGGTGCATCAGAGGAGCATCAGAGGAGCATCAGAGGAGCATCAGAGGAGCATCAGAGGATCGTCAGAGGTGCGTCAGAGGAGCGTCAGATGAGCGTCAGAGGAGCGTCAGAGGTGCGTCAGAGGAGCATCAGAGGAGCATCAGAGGAGCATCAGAGGAGCATCAGAGGAGCATCAGAGGAGCAACAGAGGAGCATCAGAGGAGCATCAGAGGAGCATCAGAGGAGCATCAGAGGAGCATCAGAGGAGCATCAGGAGCATCAGAGGAGTATCAGAGGAGCATCAGAGGAGCATCAGAGGAGCATCAGAGGTGCATCAGAGGAGCATCAGAGGAGCATCAGAGGATCGTCAGAGGTGCGTCAGAGGAGCGTCAGATGAGCGTCAGAGGAGCGTCAGAGGTGCGTCAGAGGAGCATCAGAGGAGCATCAGAGGAGCATCAGAGGAGCATCAGAGGAGCATCAGAGGAGCATCAGAGGAGCGTCAGAGGTGCGTCAGAGGAGCGTCAGAGGAGCGTCAGAGGAGCATCAGAGGAGCATCAGAGGAGCATCAGAGGAGCATCAGAGGAGCATCAGCGGAGCATCAGAGGAGCATCAGCGGAGCATCAGAGGAGCATCAGAGGAGCATCAGAGGTGCATCAGAGGTGCAACAGAGGAGCATCAGAGGAGCATCAGAGGAGCATCAGAGGAGCATCAGAGGTGCATCAGAGGAGCATCAGAGGAGCAACAGAGGTGCGTCAGAGGAGCGTCAGAGGAGCGTCAGAGGAGCATCAGAGGAGCATCAGAGGAGCATCAGAAGAGCATCAGAGGAGCATCAGAGGAGCATCAGGGGAGCATCAGGGGAGCATCAGAGGAGCATCAGAGGTGCATCAGAGGAGCATCAGAGGAGCAACAGAGGAGCATCAGAGGAGCATCAGAGGAGCATCAGGAGCATCAGAGGAGCATCAGAGGAGCATCAGAGGAGCATCAGAGGAGCATCAGAGGAGCATCAGAGGAGCATCAGAGGAGCATCAGAGGAGCATCAGAGGAGCATCAGCGGAGCATCAGAGGAGCATCAGAGGAGCATCAGAGGAGCATCAGAGGAGCATCAGAGGCGCATCAGAGGAGCATCAGAGGAGCATCAGAGGAGCATCAGAGGAGCATCAGAGGAGCATCAGAGGCGCATCAGAGGAGCATCAGAGGAGCATCAGAGGAGCATCAGAGGTGCATCAGAGGAGCATCAGAGGTGCATCAGAGGTGCAACAGAGGAGCATCAGAGGTGCATCAGAGGAGCATCAGGGGAGCATCAGAGGAGCATCAGAGGTGCGTCAGAGGAGCGTCAGAGGTGCATCAGAGGAGCATCAGAGGAGCATCAGAGGAGCATCAGAGGAGCATCAGAGGAGCATCAGAGGAGCATCAGAGGAGCATCAGAGGAGCATCAGAGGAGCATCAGAGGAGCATCAGAGGAGCATCAGCGGAGCATCAGAGGAGCGTCAGAAGTGCATCAGAGGTGCAACAGAGGAGCATCTGAGGTGCATCGGAGGAGCATCAGAGGAGCATCAGAGGAGCATCAGAGGAGACTCAGAGGAGCATCAGAGGAGCATCAGCGGAGCATCAGAGGAGCATCAGCGGAGCATCAGAGGAGCATCAGAGGAGCATCAGAGGTGCATCAGAGGTGCAACAGAGGTGCATCAGAGGAGCATCAGAGGAGCATCAGAGGAGCATCAGAGGTGCATCAGAGGAGCATCAGAGGAGCAACAGAGGAGCATCAGAGGAGCATCAGAGGAGCATCAGAAGAGCATCAGAGGAGCATCAGAGGAGCATCAGAGGAGCATCAGAGGAGCATCAGAGGAGCATCAGAGGAGCATCAGGGGAGCATCAGAGGCGCATCAGAGGTGCATCAGAGGTGCAACAGAGGAGCATCAGAGGTGCATCAATGGAGCATCAGGGGAGCATCAGAGGAGCATCAGAGGTGCGTCAGAGGAGCGTCAGAGGTGCATCAGAGGTGCATCAGAGGAGCATCAGAGGAGCATCAGAGGAGCATCAGAGGAGCATCAGAGGAGCATCAGAGGAGCATCAGAGGAGCATCAGAGGTGCATCAGAGGAGCATCAGAGGAGCATCAGAGGATCGTCAGAGGTGCGTCAGAGGAGCGTCAGATGAGCGTCAGAGGAGCGTCAGAGGTGCGTCAGAGGAGCATCAGAGGAGCATCAGAGGAGCATCAGAGGAGCATCAGAGGAGCATCAGAGGAGCATCAGAGGAGCATCAGAGGAGCATCAGCGGAGCATCAGAGGCGCATCAGAGGAGCATCAGAGGAGCATCAGAGGAGCATCAGAGGAGCATCAGAGGAGCATCAGAGGAGCATCAGAGGCGCATCAGAGGTGCATCAGAGGTGCAACAGAGGAGCATCAGAGGTGCATCAGAGGAGCATCAGGGGAGCATCAGAGGAGCATCAGAGGTGCGTCAGAGGAGCGTCAGAGGTGCATCAGAGGTGCATCAGAGGAGCATCAGAGGAGCATCAGAGGAGCATCAGAGGAGCATCAGAGGAGCATCAGAGGTGCATCAGAGGAGCATCAGAGGAGCATCAGAGGAGCGTCAGAGGTGCGTCAGAGGAGCGTCAGATGAGCGTCAGAGGAGCGTCAGAGGTGCGTCAGAGGAGCGTCAGAGGAGCGTCAGAGGAGCATCAGAGGAGCATCAGAGGAGCATCAGAGGAGCATCAGAGGAGCATCAGAGGAGCATCAGAGGAGCATCAGGGGAGCATCAGAGGAGCATCAGAGGTGCATCAGAGGAGCATCAGAGGAGCAACAGAGGAGCATCAGAGGAGCATCAGAGGAGCATCAGGAGCATCAGAGGAGCATCAGAGGAGCATCAGAGGAGCATCAGAGGAGCATCAGAGGAGCATCAGAGGAGCATCAGAGGAGCATCAGAGGAGCATCAGAGGAGCATCAGCGGAGCATCAGAGGAGCATCAGAGGAGCATCAGAGGAGCATCAGAGGAGCATCAGAGGCGCATCAGAGGAGCATCAGAGGAGCATCAGAGGAGCATCAGAGGAGCATCAGAGGAGCATCAGAGGCGCATCAGAGGAGCATCAGAGGAGCATCAGAGGAGCATCAGAGGTGCATCAGAGGAGCATCAGAGGTGCATCAGAGGTGCAACAGAGGAGCATCAGAGGTGCATCAGAGGAGCATCAGGGGAGCATCAGAGGAGCATCAGAGGTGCGTCAGAGGAGCGTCAGAGGTGCATCAGAGGAGCATCAGAGGAGCATCAGAGGAGCATCAGAGGAGCATCAGAGGAGCATCAGAGGAGCATCAGAGGAGCATCAGAGGAGCATCAGAGGAGCATCAGAGGAGCATCAGAGGAGCATCAGCGGAGCATCAGAGGAGCGTCAGAAGTGCATCAGAGGTGCAACAGAGGAGCATCTGAGGTGCATCGGAGGAGCATCAGAGGAGCATCAGAGGAGCATCAGAGGAGACTCAGAGGAGCATCAGAGGAGCATCAGCGGAGCATCAGAGGAGCATCAGCGGAGCATCAGAGGAGCATCAGAGGAGCATCAGAGGTGCATCAGAGGTGCAACAGAGGTGCATCAGAGGAGCATCAGAGGAGCATCAGAGGAGCATCAGAGGAGCATCAGAGGATCGTCAGAGGTGCGTCAGAGGAGCGTCAGATGAGCGTCAGAGGAGCGTCAGAGGTGCGTCAGAGGAGCATCAGAGGAGCATCAGAGGAGCATCAGAGGAGCATCAGAGGAGCATCAGAGGAGCAACAGAGGAGCATCAGAGGAGCATCAGAGGAGCATCAGAGGAGCATCAGAGGAGCATCAGAGGAGCATCAGGAGCATCAGAGGAGTATCAGAGGAGCATCAGAGGAGCATCAGAGGAGCATCAGAGGTGCATCAGAGGAGCATCAGAGGAGCATCAGAGGATCGTCAGAGGTGCGTCAGAGGAGCGTCAGATGAGCGTCAGAGGAGCGTCAGAGGTGCGTCAGAGGAGCATCAGAGGAGCATCAGAGGAGCATCAGAGGAGCATCAGAGGAGCATCAGAGGAGCATCAGAGGAGCGTCAGAGGTGCGTCAGAGGAGCGTCAGAGGAGCGTCAGAGGAGCATCAGAGGAGCATCAGAGGAGCATCAGAGGAGCATCAGAGGAGCATCAGCGGAGCATCAGAGGAGCATCAGCGGAGCATCAGAGGAGCATCAGAGGAGCATCAGAGGTGCATCAGAGGTGCAACAGAGGAGCATCAGAGGAGCATCAGAGGAGCATCAGAGGAGCATCAGAGGTGCATCAGAGGAGCATCAGAGGAGCAACAGAGGTGCGTCAGAGGAGCGTCAGAGGAGCGTCAGAGGAGCATCAGAGGAGCATCAGAGGAGCATCAGAAGAGCATCAGAGGAGCATCAGAGGAGCATCAGGGGAGCATCAGGGGAGCATCAGAGGAGCATCAGAGGTGCATCAGAGGAGCATCAGAGGAGCAACAGAGGAGCATCAGAGGAGCATCAGAGGAGCATCAGGAGCATCAGAGGAGCATCAGAGGAGCATCAGAGGAGCATCAGAGGAGCATCAGAGGAGCATCAGAGGAGCATCAGAGGAGCATCAGAGGAGCATCAGAGGAGCATCAGCGGAGCATCAGAGGAGCATCAGAGGAGCATCAGAGGAGCATCAGAGGAGCATCAGAGGCGCATCAGAGGAGCATCAGAGGAGCATCAGAGGAGCATCAGAGGAGCATCAGAGGAGCATCAGAGGCGCATCAGAGGAGCATCAGAGGAGCATCAGAGGAGCATCAGAGGTGCATCAGAGGAGCATCAGAGGTGCATCAGAGGTGCAACAGAGGAGCATCAGAGGTGCATCAGAGGAGCATCAGGGGAGCATCAGAGGAGCATCAGAGGTGCGTCAGAGGAGCGTCAGAGGTGCATCAGAGGAGCATCAGAGGAGCATCAGAGGAGCATCAGAGGAGCATCAGAGGAGCATCAGAGGAGCATCAGAGGAGCATCAGAGGAGCATCAGAGGAGCATCAGAGGAGCATCAGAGGAGCATCAGCGGAGCATCAGAGGAGCGTCAGAAGTGCATCAGAGGTGCAACAGAGGAGCATCTGAGGTGCATCGGAGGAGCATCAGAGGAGCATCAGAGGAGCATCAGAGGAGACTCAGAGGAGCATCAGAGGAGCATCAGCGGAGCATCAGAGGAGCATCAGCGGAGCATCAGAGGAGCATCAGAGGAGCATCAGAGGTGCATCAGAGGTGCAACAGAGGTGCATCAGAGGAGCATCAGAGGAGCATCAGAGGAGCATCAGAGGTGCATCAGAGGAGCATCAGAGGAGCAACAGAGGAGCATCAGAGGAGCATCAGAGGAGCATCAGAAGAGCATCAGAGGAGCATCAGAGGAGCATCAGAGGAGCATCAGAGGAGCATCAGAGGAGCATCAGAGGAGCATCAGGGGAGCATCAGAGGCGCATCAGAGGTGCATCAGAGGTGCAACAGAGGAGCATCAGAGGTGCATCAATGGAGCATCAGGGGAGCATCAGAGGAGCATCAGAGGTGCGTCAGAGGAGCGTCAGAGGTGCATCAGAGGTGCATCAGAGGAGCATCAGAGGAGCATCAGAGGAGCATCAGAGGAGCATCAGAGGAGCATCAGAGGAGCATCAGAGGAGCATCAGAGGTGCATCAGAGGAGCATCAGAGGAGCATCAGAGGATCGTCAGAGGTGCGTCAGAGGAGCGTCAGATGAGCGTCAGAGGAGCGTCAGAGGTGCGTCAGAGGAGCATCAGAGGAGCATCAGAGGAGCATCAGAGGAGCATCAGAGGAGCATCAGAGGAGCAACAGAGGAGCATCAGAGGAGCATCAGAGGAGCATCAGAGGAGCATCAGAGGAGCATCAGGAGCATCAGAGGAGCATCAGAGGAGCATCAGAGGAGCATCAGAGGAGCATCAGAGGTGCATCAGAGGAGCATCAGAGGAGCATCAGAGGATCGTCAGAGGTGCGTCAGAGGAGCGTCAGATGAGTGTCAGAGGAGCGTCAGAGGTGCGTCAGAGGAGCATCAGAGGAGCATCAGAGGAGCATCAGAGGAGCATCAGAGGAGCATCAGAGGAGCAACAGAGGAGCATCAGAGGAGCATCAGAGGAGCATCAGAGGAGCATCAGAGGAGCATCAGAGGAGCATCAGAGGAGCATCAGAGGAGCATCAGAGGAGCATCAGCGGAGCATCAGAGGCGCATCAGAGGAGCATCAGAGGAGCATCAGAGGAGCATCAGAGGAGCATCAGAGGAGCATCAGAGGAGCATCAGAGGCGCATCAGAGGTGCATCAGAGGTGCAACAGAGGAGCATCAGAGGTGCATCAGAGGAGCATCAGGGGAGCATCAGAGGAGCATCAGAGGTGCGTCAGAGGAGCGTCAGAGGTGCATCAGAGGTGCATCAGAGGAGCATCAGAGGAGCATCAGAGGAGCATCAGAGGAGCATCAGAGGAGCATCAGAAGAGCATCAGAGGAGCATCAGAGGAGCATCAGGGGAGCATCAGGGGAGCATCAGAGGAGCATCAGAGGTGCATCAGAGGAGCATCAGAGGAGCAACAGAGGAGCATCAGAGGAGCATCAGAGGAGCATCAGGAGCATCAGAGGAGCATCAGAGGAGCATCAGAGGAGCATCAGAGGAGCATCAGAGGAGCATCAGAGGAGCATCAGAGGTGCGTCAGAGGAGCGTCAGAGGAGCATCAGCGGAGCATCAGAGGAGCATCAGAGGAGCATCAGAGGAGCATCAGAGGAGCATCAGAGGCGCATCAGAGGAGCATCATAGGAGCATCAGAGGAGCATCAGAGGAGCATCAGAGGAGCATCAGAGGCGCATCAGAGGAGCATCAGAGGAGCATCAGAGGAGCATCAGATGTGCATCAGAGGAGCATCAGAGGTGCATCAGAGGTGCAACAGAGGAGCATCAGAGGTGCATCAGAGGAGCATCAGGGGAGCATCAGAGGAGCATCAGAGGTGCGTCAGAGGAGCGTCAGAGGTGCATCAGAGGAGCATCAGAGGAGCATCAGAGGAGCATCAGAGGAGCATCAGAGGAGCATCAGAGGAGCATCAGAGGAGCATCAGAGGAGCATCAGAGGAGCATCAGAGGAGCATCAGAGGAGCATCAGCGGAGCATCAGAGGAGCGTCAGAAGTGCATCAGAGGTGCAACAGAGGAGCATCTGAGGTGCATCGGAGGAGCATCAGAGGAGCATCAGAGGAGCATCAGAGGAGACTCAGAGGAGCATCAGAGGAGCATCAGCGGAGCATCAGAGGAGCATCAGCGGAGCATCAGAGGAGCATCAGAGGAGCATCAGAGGTGCATCAGAGGTGCAACAGAGGAGCATCAGAGGAGCATCAGAGGAGCATCAGAGGAGCATCAGAGGTGCATCAGAGGAGCATCAGAGGAGCAACAGAGGAGCATCAGAGGAGCATCAGAGGAGCATCAGAAGAGCATCAGAGGAGCATCAGAGGAGCATCAGAGGAGCATCAGAGGAGCATCAGAGGAGCATCAGAGGAGCATCAGGGGAGCATCAGAGGAGCATCAGAGGAGCATCAGAGGAGCATCAGAGGTGCATCAGAGGAGCATCAGAGGAGCATCAGAGGAGCATCAGGAGCATCAGAGGAGCATCAGAGGAGCATCAGAGGAGCATCAGAGGAGCATCAGAGGAGCATCAGAGGAGCATCAGAGGAGCATCAGAGGAGCATCAGAGGAGCATCAGCGGAGCATCAGAGGAGCATCAGAGTAGCATCAGAGGAGCATCAGGAGCATCAGAGGAGCATCAGAGGAGCATCAGAGGAGCATCAGAGGAGCATCAGAGGAGCATCAGAGGAGCATCAGAGGAGCATCAGCGGAGCATCAGAGGCGCATCAGAGGAGCATCAGAGGAGCATCAGAGGAGCATCAGAGGAGCATCAGAGGAGCATCAGAGGAGCATCAGAGGCGCATCAGAGGTGCATCAGAGGTGCAACAGAGGAGCATCAGAGGAGCATCAGAGGTGCATCAGAGGTGCATCATAGGAGCATCAGAGGAGCATCAGGGGAGCATCAGAGGAGCATCAGAGGTGCATCAGAGGAGCATCAGAGGAGCAACAGAGGAGCATCAGAGGAGCATCAGAGGAGCATCAGGAGCATCAGAGGAGCATCAGAGGAGCATCAGAGGAGCATCAGAGGAGCATCAGAGGAGCATCAGAGGAGCATCAGAGGAGCATCAGAGGAGCATCAGAGGAGCATCAGAGGAGCATCAGCGGAGCATCAGAGGAGCATCAGAGTAGCATCAGAGGAGCATCAGGAGCATCAGAGGAGCATCAGAGGAGCATCAGAGGAGCATCAGAGGAGCATCAGAGGAGCATCAGCGGAGCATCAGAGGCGCATCAGAGGAGCATCAGAGGAGCATCAGAGGAGCATCAGAGGAGCATCAGAGGAGCATCAGAGGAGCATCAGAGGCGCATCAGAGGTGCATCAGAGGTGCAACAGAGGAGCATCAGAGGAGCATCAGAGGTGCATCAGAGGTGCAACAGAGGAGCATCAGAGGTGCATCAGTGGAGCATCAGAGGAGCATCAGAGGAGCATCAGAGGAGCATCAGAGGAGCATCAGAGGAGCATCAGAGGAGCATCAGAGGAGCATCAGAGGCGCATCAGAGGTGCATCAGAGGTGCAACAGAGGAGCATCAGAGGAGCATCAGAGGAGCATCAGAGGAGCATCAGAGGAGCATCAGAGGAGCATCAGAGGAGCATCAGAGGAGCATCAGAGGAGCATCAGAGGTGCATCAGAGGAGCATCAGAGGAGCATCAGAGGATCGTCAGAGGTGCGTCAGAGGAGCGTCAGATGAGCGTCAGAGGAGCGTCAGAGGTGCGTCAGAGGAGCATCAGAGGAGCATCAGAGGAGCATCAGAGGAGCATCAGAGGAGCATCAGAGGAGCATCAGAGGTGCATCAGAGGAGCATCAGAGGAGCAACAGAGGAGCATCAGAGGAGCATCAGAGGAGCATCAGAAGAGCATCAGAGGAGCATCAGAGGAGCATCAGAGGAGCATCAGAGGAGCATCAGAGGAGCATCAGAGGAGCATCAGCGGAGCATCAGAGGCGCATCAGACGAGCATCAGAGGAGCATCAGAGGAGCATCAGAGGAGCATCAGAGGAGCATCAGAGGCGCATCAGAGGCGCATCAGAGGTGCATCAGAGGTGCAACAGAGGGGCATCAGAGGTGCATCAGGGGAGCATCAGAGGAGCATCAGAGGTGCGTCAGAGGAGCGTCAGAGGTGCATCAGAGGTGCATCAGAGGAGCATCAGAGGAGCATCAGAGGAGCATCAGAGGAGCATCAGAGGAGCATCAGAGGTGCATCAGAGGAGCATCAGAGGAGCATCAGAGGAGCGTCAGAGGTGCGTCAGAGGAGCGTCAGATGAGCGTCAGAGGAGCGTCAGAGGTGCGTCAGAGGAGCATCAGAGGAGCGTCAGAGGAGCATCAGAGGAGCATCAGAGGAGCATCAGAGGAGCATCAGAGGAGCATCAGAGGAGCATCAGGGGAGCATCAGAGGAGCATCAGAGGTGCATCAGAGGAGCATCAGGGGAGCATCAGAGGAGCATCAGAGGTGCGTCAGAGGAGCGTCAGAGGTGCATCAGAGGTGCATCAGAGGAGCATCAGAGGAGCATCAGAGGAGCATCAGAGGAGCATCAGAGGAGCATCAGAGGAGCATCAGAGGAGCATCAGAGGAGCATCAGCGGAGCATCAGAGGAGCATCAGAAGTGCATCAGAGGTGCAACAGAGGAGCATCTGAGGTGCATCGGAGGAGCATCAGAGGAGCATCAGAGGAGCATCAGAGGAGACTCAGAGGAGCATCAGAGGAGCATCAGCGGAGCATCAGAGGAGCATCAGCGGAGCATCAGAGGAGCATCAGAGGAGCATCAGAGGTGCATCAGAGGTGCAACAGAGGTGCATCAGAGGAGCATCAGAGGAGCATCAGAGGAGCATCAGAGGAGCATCAGAGGTGCATCAGAGGAGCATCAGAGGAGCAACAGAGGAGCATCAGAGGAGCATCAGAGGAGCATCAGAAGAGCATCAGAGGAGCATCAGAGGACCATCAGAGGAGCATCAGAGGAGCATCAGAGGAGCATCAGAGGAGCATCAGAGGAGCATCAGGGGAGCATCAGAGGAGCATCAGAGGTGCATCAGAGGAGCATCAGAGGAGCAACAGAGGAGCATCAGAGGAGCATCAGAGGAGCATCAGGAGCATCAGAGGAGCATCAGAGGAGCATCAGAGGAGCATCAGAGGAGCATCAGAGGAGCATCAGAGGAGCATCAGAGGAGCATCAGAGGAGCATCAGAGGAGCATCAGAGGAGCATCAGCGGAGCATCAGAGGAGCATCAGAGTAGCATCAGAGGAGCATCAGGAGCATCAGAGGAGCATCAGAGGAGCATCAGAGGAGCATCAGAGGAGCATCAGAGGAGCATCAGAGGATCATCAGCGGAGCATCAGAGGCGCATCAGAGGAGCATCAGAGGAGCATCAGAGGAGCATCAGAGGAGCATCAGAGGAGCATCAGAGGAGCATCAGAGGCGCATCAGAGGTGCATCAGAGGTGCAACAGAGGAGCATCAGAGGAGCATCAGAGGTGCATCAGAGGTGCAACAGAGGAGCATCAGAGGTGCATCAGAGGAGCATCAGAGGAGCATCAGAGGAGCATCAGAGGAGCATCAGAGGAGCATCAGAGGAGCATCAGAGGAGCATCAGAGGAGCATCAGAGGCGCATCAGAGGTGCATCAGAGGTGCAACAGAGGAGCATCAGAGTAGCATCAGAGGAGCATCAGAGGAGCATCAGAGGAGCATCAGAGGAGCATCAGAGGTGCATCAGAGGAGCATCAGAGGAGCATCAGAGGAGCGTCAGAGGTGCGTCAGAGGAGCGTCAGATGAGCGTCAGAGGAGCGTCAGAGGTGCGTCAGAGGAGCATCAGAGGAGCATCAGAGGAGCATCAGAGGAGCATCAGAGGAGCATCAGAGGAGCATCAGAGGAGCATCAGAGGAGCATCAGAGGAGCATCAGAGGAGCATCAGAGGAGCATCAGAGGAGCATCAGCGGAGCATCAGAGGCGCATCAGAGGAGCATCAGAGGAGCATCAGAGGAGCATCAGAGGAGCATCAGAGGAGCATCAGAGGCGCATCAGAGGTGCATCAGAGGTGCAACAGAGGAGCATCAGAGGTGCATCAGAGGAGCATCAGGGGAGCATCAGAGGAGCATCAGAGGTGCGTCAGAGGAGCGTCAGAGGTGCATCAGAGGTGCATCAGAGGAGCATCAGAGGAGCATCAGAGGAGCATCAGAGGAGCATCAGAGGAGCGTCAGAGGTGCGTCAGAGGAGCGTCAGATGAGCGTCAGAGGAGCGTCAGAGGTGCGTCAGAGGAGCATCAGAGGAGCATCAGAGGAGCATCAGAGGAGCATCAGAGGAGCATCAGAGGAGCATCAGAGGAGCATCAGGGGAGCATCAGAGGAGCATCAGAGGTGCATCAGAGGAGCAACAGAGGAGCATCAGAGGAGCATCAGAGGAGCATCAGAGGAGCATCAGAGGAGCATCAGAGGAGCATCAGAGGTGCATCAGAGGAGCATCAGAGGAGCATCAGAGGAGCATCAGAGGAGCATCAGCGGAGCATCAGAGGAGCATCAGAGGAGCATCAGAGGAGCATCAGAGGCGCATCAGAGGAGCATCAGAGGAGCATCAGAGGAGCATCAGAGGTGCATCAGAGGAGCATCAGAGGTGCATCAGAGGTGCAACAGAGGAGCATCAGAGGTGCATCAGAGGAGCATCAGGGGAGCGTCAGAGGAGCGTCAGAGGTGCGTCAGAGGTGCATCAGAGGTGCATCAGAGGTGCATCAGAGGAGCATCAGAGGAGCATCAGAGGAGCATCAGAGGAGCATCAGAGGAGCATCAGAGGCGCATCAGAGGAGCATCAGCGGAGCATCAGAGGAGCATCAGAGGAGCATCAGAGGAGCATCAGAGGCGCATCAGAGGAGCATCAGAGGAGCATCAGAGGAGCATCAGAGGTGCATCAGAGGAGCATCAGAGGTGCATCAGAGGTGCAACAGAGGAGCATCAGAGGTGCATCAGAGGAGCATCAGGGGAGCGTCAGAGGAGCGTCAGAGGTGCGTCAGAGGTGCATCAGAGGTGCATCAGAGGTGCATCAGAGGAGCATCAGAGGAGCATCAGAGGAGCATCAGAGGAGCATCAGAGGAGCATCAGGGGAGCATCAGAGGAGCATCAGGAGCATCAGAGGAGCATCAGAGGAGCATCAGAGGAGCATCAGAGGAGCATCAGAGGAGCATCAGAGGAGCATCAGCGGAGCATCAGAGGAGCATCAGCGTAGCATCAGAGGAGCATCAGAGGAGCATCAGAGGTGCATCAGAGGTGCAACAGAGGTGCATCAGAGGAGCATCAGAGGAGCATCAGAGGAGCATCAGAGGAGCATCAGAGGTGCATCAGAGGAGCATCAGAGGAGCAACAGAGGAGCATCAGAGGAGCATCAGAGGAGCATCAGAGGAGCATCAGAGGAGCATCAGAGGAGCATCAGAGGAGCATCAGAGGAGCATCAGAGGAGCATCAGAGGCGCATCAGAGGACCATCAGAGGAGCATCAGAGGAGCATCAGAGGAGCATCTGAGGAGCATCAGTGGAGCATCAGAGGAGCATCAGAGGAGCATCAGAGGAGCATCAGAGGAGCATCAGACGAGCATCAGAGGAGCATCAGAGGAGCATCAGCGGAGCATCAGAGGAGCATCAGCGGAGCATCAGAGGAGCATCAGAGGAGCATCAGAGGTGCATCAGAGGAGCATCAGAGGTGCATCAGAGGAGCATCAGAGGAGCATCAGAGGAGCATCAGAGGAGCATCAGAGGTGCATCAGAGGAGCATCAGAGGAGCAACAGAGGAGCATCAGAGGAGCATCAGAGGAGCATCAGAGGAGCATCAGAGGAGCATCAGAGGAGCATCAGAGGCGCATCAGAGGAGCATCAGAGGAGCATCAGAGGAGCATCAGAGGAGCATCAGAGGCGCATCAGAGGACCATCAGAGGAGGATCAGAGGAGCATCAGAGGAGGATCAGAGGAGCATAAGAGGAGCATCAGTGGAGCATCAGAGGAGCATCAGAGGAGCATCAGAGGCGCATCAGAGGTGCATCAGAGGAGCATCAGAGGTGCATCAGAGGAGCATCAGAGGAGCATCAGAGGAGCATCAGAGGAGCATCAGAGGAGCATCAGAGGAGCATCAGAGGAGCAACAGAGGAGCGTCAGAGAGGAGCGTCAGAGGAGCGTCAGAGGAGCGTCAGAGGAGCGTCAGAGGAGCGTCAGAGGTGCGTCAGAGGAGCGTCAGAGGTGCGTCAGAGGTGCGTCAGAGGAGCGTCAGAGGAGCGTCAGAGGAGCGTCAGAGGAGCGTCAGAGGAGCGTCAGAGGTGCGTCAGAGGAGCGTCAGAGGAGCGTCAGAGGAGCGTCAGAGGAGCGACAGAGGAGCGTCAGAGGAGCGTCAGAGGAGCATCAGAGGAGCAACAGAGGAGCATCAGAGGAGCAACAGAGGAGCATCAGAGGAGCATCAGAGGAGCATCAGAGGAGCATCAGAGGTGCATCAGAGGAGCATCAGAGGTGCAGCAGAGGAGCATCAGAGGTGCATCAGAGGAGCATCAGATGAGCATCAGAGGAGCATCAGAGCAGCATCAGAGGAGCATCAGAGGAGCAACAGAGGAGCATCAGAGGTGCATCGGAGGAGCATCAGAGGAGCATCGGAGGTGCATCAGAGGAGCATCGGAGGTGCATCAGAGGAGCATCAGAGGAGCATCAGAGGAGCATCAGAGGAGCATCAGAGGAGCAACAGAGGAGCATCAGAGGAGCAACAGAGGAGCATCAGAGGAGCATCAGAGGAGCATCAGAGGAGCATCAGAGGAGCATCAGAGGAGCATCAGCGGAGCATCAGCGGAGCATCAGAGGAGCATCAGAGGAGCATCAGCGGAGCATCAGAGGAGCATCAGCGGAGCATCAGAGGAGCATCAGAGGAGCATCAGAGGTGCATCAGAGGTGCAACAGAGGTGCGTCAGAGGTGCATCAGAGGTGCGTCAGAGGAGCATCAGAGGTGCGTCAGAGGTGCATCAGAGGTGCGTCAGAGGAGCATCGGAGGTGTGTCAGAGGTGCATCGGAGGTGCGTCAGAGGAGCATCGGAGGAGCGTCAGAGGAGCGTCAGAGGAGCGTCAGAGGAGCATCAGAGGAGCATCGGAGGAGCGTCAGAGGTGCATCGGAGGTGCATCAGAGGAGCATCAGAGGAGCGTCAGAGGAGCATCAGAGGAGCATCAGAGGAGCATCAGAGGAGCATCAGAAGAGCATCAGAGGTGCATCAGAGGAGCATCAGAGGTGCATCAGAGGAGCATCAGAGGAGCATCAGAGGAGCATCAGAGGAGCATCAGAAGAGCATCAGAGGTGCATCAGAGGAGCATCAGAGGTGCATCAGAGGAGCATCAGAGGAGCATCAGAGGAGCATCAGAGGAGCATCAGAGGAGCATCAGAGGAGCATCAGAGGAGCAACAGAGGAGCATCAGAAAAGCATCAGAGGAGCATCAGAGGAGCATCAGAGGTGCATCAGAGGAGCATCAGAGGTGCATCAGAGGAGCATCAGAGGAGCATCAGATGAGCATCAGAGGAGCATCAGATGAGCATCAGAGGAGCATCAGAGGAGCATCAGAGGAGCATCAGAAGAGCATCAGAGGAGCATCAGAGGAGCATCAGAGGAGCATCAGAGGAGCATCAGTGGAGCATCAGAGGAGCATCAGAGGAGCATCAGAGGTGCATCAGAGGTGCAACAGAGGTGCATCAGAGGAGCATCAGAGGAGCATCAGAGGAGCATCAGAGGTGCATCAGAGGAGCATCAGAGGAGCATCAGAGGAGCATCAGAGGAGCATCAGTGTAGCATCAGTGGAGCATCAGAGGAGCATCAGAGGAGCATCAGAGGAGCATCAGTGGAGCATAAGAGGAGCATCAGAGGAGCATCAGAGGAGCATCAGGGGAGCATCAGAGGAGCATCAGAGGTGCAGCAGAGGAGCATCAGAGCAACAGAGGAGCATCAGAGGAGCATCAGAGGAGCATCAGGAGCATCAGAGGAGCATCAGAGGAGCATCAGAGGAGCATCAGAGGAGCATCAGAGGAGCATCAGGGGAGCATCAGAGGTGCATCAGAGGAGCATCAGAGGAGCATCAGAGGAGCATCAGAGGAGCATCAGAGGAGCATCAGAGGAGCATCAGAGGAGCATCAGAGGAGCATCAGAGGAGCAACAGAGGAACATCAGAGGAGCATCAGAGGAGCATCAGTAGCATCAGAGGAGCATCAGAGGAGCATCAGAGGAGCATCAGAGGAGCATCAGAGGAGCATCAGAGGAGCATCAGAGGAGCATCAGAGGAGCATCAGCGGAGCATCAGAGGCGCATCAGAGGAACATCAGAGGAGCATCAGAGGAGCATCAGAGGAGCATCAGAGGAGCATCAGAGGAGCATCAGAGGCGCATCAGAGGTGCATCAGAGGTGCAACAGAGGAGCATCAGAGGTGCATCAGAGGAGCATCAGGGGAGCATCAGAGGAGCATCAGAGGTGCGTCAGAGGAGCGTCAGAGGTGCATCAGAGGTGCATCAGAGGAGCATCAGAGGAGCATCAGAGGAGCATCAGAGGAGCATCAGAGGAGCATCAGAGGAGCATCAGAGGAGCATCAGAGGTGCATCAGAGGAGCATCAGAGGAGCGTCAGAGGATCGTCAGAGGTGCGTCAGAGGAGCGTCAGATGAGCGTCAGAGGAGCGTCAGAGGTGCGTCAGAGGAGCATCAGAGGAGCATCAGAGGAGCATCAGAGGAGCATCAGAGGAGCATCAGAGGAGCATCAGAGGTGCATCAGAGGAGCATCAGAGGAGCAACAGAGGAGCATCAGAGGAGCATCAGAGGAGCATCAGAAGAGCATCAGAGGAGCATCAGAGGAGCATCAGAGGAGCATCAGAGGAGCATCAGAGGAGCATCAGAGGAGCATCAGAGGAGCATCAGCGGAGCATCAGATGCGCATCAGAGGAGCATCAGAGGAGCATCAGAGGAGCATCAGAGGAGCATCAGAGGAGCATCAGAGGAGCATCAGAGGCGCATCAGAGGTGCATCAGAGGTGCAACAGAGGAGCATCAGAGGTGCATCAGAGGAGCATCAGGGGAGCATCAGAGGAGCATCAGAGGTGCGTCAGAGGAGCGTCAGAGGTGCATCAGAGGTGCATCAGAGGAGCATCAGAGGAGCATCAGAGGAGCATCAGAGGAGCATCAGAGGAGCATCAGAGGTGCATCAGAGGAGCATCAGAGGAGCATCAGAGGAGCGTCAGAGGTGCGTCAGAGGAGCGTCAGATGAGCGTCAGAGGAGCGTCAGAGGTGCGTCAGAGGAGCATCAGAGGAGCGTCAGAGGAGCATCAGAGGAGCATCAGAGGAGCATCAGAGGAGCATCAGAGGAGCATCAGGGGAGCATCAGGGGAGCATCAGAGGAGCATCAGAGGTGCATCAGAGGAGCATCGGAGGAGCGTCAGAGGTGCATCGGAGGTGCATCAGAGGAGCATCAGAGGAGCGTCAGAGGAGCATCAGAGGAGCATCAGAGGAGCATCAGAGGAGCATCAGAAGAGCATCAGAGGTGCATCAGAGGAGCATCAGAGGTGCATCAGAGGAGCATCAGAGGAGCATCAGAGGAGCATCAGAGGAGCATCAGAAGAGCATCAGAGGTGCATCAGAGGAGCATCAGAGGTGCATCAGAGGAGCATCAGAGGAGCATCAGAGGAGCATCAGGGGAGCATCAGGGGAGCATCAGAGGAGCATCAGAGGTGCATCAGAGGAGCATCAGAGGAGCAACAGAGGAGCATCAGAGGAGCATCAGAGGAGCATCAGGAGCATCAGAGGAGCATCAGAGGAGCATCAGAGGAGCATCAGAGGAGCATCAGAGGAGCATCAGAGGAGCATCAGAGGAGCATCAAGGAGCATCAGAGGCGCATCAGAGGAGCATCAGAGGAGCATCAGAGGAGCATCAGAGGAGCATCAGAGGAGCATCAGAGGCGCATCAGAGGAGCATCAGAGGAGCATCAGAGGAGCATCAGAGGTGCATCAGAGGAGCATCAGAGGTGCATCAGAGGTGCAACAGAGGAGCATCAGAGGTGCATCAGAGGAGCATCAGGGGAGCATCAGAGGAGCATCAGAGGTGCGTCAGAGGAGCGTCAGAGGTGCATCAGAGGTGCATCAGAGGAGCATCAGAGGAGCATCAGAGGAGCATCAGAGGAGCATCAGAGGAGCATCAGAGGAGCATCAGAGGAGCATCAGAGGAGCATCAGAGGAGCATCAGAGGAGCATCAGCGGAGCATCAGAGGAGCATCAGAAGTGCATCAGAGGTGCAACAGAGGAGCATCTGAGGTGCATCGGAGGAGCATCAGAGGAGCATCAGAGGAGCATCAGAGGAGACTCAGTGGAGCATCAGAGGAGCATCAGCGGAGCATCAGAGGAGCATCAGCGGAGCATCAGAGGAGCATCAGAGGAGCATCAGAGGTGCATCAGAGGTGCAACAGAGGTGCATCAGAGGAGCATCAGAGGAGCATCAGAGGAGCATCAGAGGAGCATCAGAGGTGCATCAGAGGAGCATCAGAGGAGCAACAGAGGACCATCAGAGGAGCATCAGAGGAGCATCAGAAGAGCATCAGAGGAGCATCAGAGGAGCATCAGAGGAGCATCAGAGGAGCATCAGAGGAGCATCAGAGGAGCATCAGGGGAGCATCAGAGGAGCATCAGAGGTGCATCAGAGGAGCATCAGAGGAGCAACAGAGGAGCATCAGAGGAGCATCAGAGGAGCATCAGGAGCATCAGAGGAGCATCAGAGGAGCATCAGAGGAGCATCAGAGGAGCATCAGAGGAGCATCAGAGGAGCATCAGAGGAGCATCAGAGGAGCATCAGAGGAGCATCAGCGGAGCATCAGAGGCGCATCAGAGGCGCATCAGAGGAGCATCAGAGGAGCATCAGAGGAGCATCAGAGGAGCATCAGAGGAGCATCAGAGGCGCATCAGAGGTGCATCAGAGGTGCAACAGAGGAGCATCAGAGGAGCATCAGAGGTGCATCAGAGGTGCAACAGAGGAGCATCAGAGGTGCATCAGAGGAGCATCAGAGGAGCATCAGAGGAGCATCAGAGGCGCATCAGAGGTGCATCAGAGGTGCAACAGAGGAGCATCAGAGGAGCATCAGAGGTGCATCAGAGGTGCAACAGAGGAGCATCAGAGGAGCATCAGAGGAGCATCAGAGGAGCATCAGAGGAGCATCAGAGGAGCATCAGAGGAGCATCAGAGGAGCATCAGAGGAGCATCAGCGGAGCATCAGAGGCGCATCAGAGGAGCATCAGAGGAGCATCAGAGGAGCATCAGAGGAGCATCAGAGGAGCATCAGAGGAGCATCAGAGGCGCATCAGAGGTGCATCAGAGGTGCAACAGAGGAGCATCAGAGGAGCATCAGAGGTGCATCAGAGGTGCAACAGAGGAGCATCAGAGGTGCATCAGAGGAGCATCAGAGGAGCATCAGAGGAGCATCAGAGGAGCATCAGAGGAGCATCAGAGGAGCATCAGGGAGCATCAGAGGAGCATCAGAGGAGCATCAGAGGAGCATCAGAGGAGCATCAGAGGAGCATCAGAGGAGCATCAGCGGAGCATCAGAGGCGCATCAGAGGAGCATCAGAGGAGCATCAGAGGAGCATCAGAGGAGCATCAGAGGAGCATCAGAGGCGCATCAGAGGTGCATCAGAGGTGCAACAGAGGAGCATCAGAGGAGCATCAGAGGTGCATCAGAGGTGCAACAGAGGAGCATCAGAGTAGCATCAGAGGAGCATCAGGAGCATCAGAGGAGCATCAGAGGAGCATCAGAGGAGCATCAGAGGAGCATCAGAGGAGCATCAGAGGAGCATCAGAGGAGCATCAGCGGAGCATCAGAGGAGCATCAGAGGAGCATCAAAGGAGCATCAGAGGAGCATCAGAGGAGCATCAGAGGAGCATCAGAGGAGCATCAGAGGCGCATCAGAGGTGCATCAGAGGTGCAACAGAGGAGCATCAGAGGAGCATCAGAGGTGCATCAGAGGTGCAACAGAGGAGCATCAGAGGTGCATCAGAGGAGCATCAGAGGAGCATCAGAGCAGCATCAGAGGAGCATCAGAGGAGCATCAGAGGAGCATCAGAGGAGCATCAGAGGAGCATCAGAGGCGCATCAGAGGTGCATCAGAGGTGCAACAGAGGAGCATCAGAGGAGCATCAGAGGAGCATCAGAGGAGCATCAGAGGAGCATCAGAGGAGCATCAGAGGTGCATCAGAGGAGCATCAGAGGAGCGTCAGAGGAGCGTCAGAGGTGCGTCAGAGGAGCGTCAGATGAGCGTCAGAGGAGCGTCAGAGGTGCGTCAGAGGAGCATCAGAGGAGCATCAGAGGAGCATCAGAGGAGCATCAGAGGAGCATCAGAGGAGCATCAGAGGAGCATCAGAGGAGCATCAGAGGAGCATCAGAGGAGCATCAGAGGAGCATCAGCGGAGCATCAGAGGCGCATCAGAGGAGCATCAGAGGAGCATCAGAGGAGCATCAGAGGAGCATCAGAGGAGCATCAGAGGCGCATCAGAGGTGCATCAGAGGTGCAACAGAGGAGCATCAGAGGTGCATCAGAGGAGCATCAGGGGAGCATCAGAGGAGCATCAGAGGTGCGTCAGAGGAGCGTCAGAGGTGCATCAGAGGTGCATCAGAGGAGCATCAGAGGAGCATCAGAGGAGCATCAGAGGCGCATCAGAGGCGCATCAGAGGAGCATCAGAGGAGCATCAGAGGAGCATCAGAGGAGCATCAGAGGAGCATCAGAGGAGCATCAGAGGAGCATCAGAGGAGCATCAGAGGCGCATCAGAGGTGCATCAGAGGAGCATCAGAGGTGCATCAGAGGAGCATCAGAGGAGCATCAGAGGAGCAACAGAGGAGCATCAGAGGAGCATCAGAGGAGCATCAGAGGAGCATCAGAGGAGCATCAGAGGCGCATCAGAGGCGCATCAGAGGAGCATCAGAGGAGCATCAGAAGAGCATCAGAGGAGCATCAGAGGAGCATCAGAGGAGCATCAGAGGAGCATCAGAGAAGCATCAGAGGAGTTTCAGCGGAGCATCAGCGGAGCATCAGAGGAGCATCAGAGGAGCATCAGCGGAGCATCAGAGGAGCATCAGCGGAGCATCAGAGGAGCATCAGAGGAGCATCAGAGGTGCATCAGAGGTGCAACAGAGGTGCATCAGAGGAGCATCAGAGGAGCATCAGAGGAGCATCAGAGGAGCATCAGAGGAGCATCAGAGGAGCATCAGAGGCGCATCAGAGGCGCATCAGAGGAGCATCAGAGGAGAATCAGAGGAGCATCAGAGGAGCATCAGAGGAGCATCAGAGGCGCATCATAGGTGCATCAGAGGCGCATCAGAGGAGCATCAGAGGAGCATCAGAGGAGCATCAGAGGAGCATCAGAGGAGCATCAGAGGAGCATCAGTGGAGCATCCGAGGAGCATCAGAGGAGTATCAGAGGAGCATCAGAGGAACATCAGAGGAGCATCAGAGGAGCATCAGAGGAGCAACAGAGGAGCATCAGAGGAGCATCAGAGGAGCATCAGAGGAGCATCAGAGGAGCATCAGAGGAGCATCGGAGGCGCATCAGAGGTGCATCAGAGGAGCATCAGAGGTGCATCAGAGGAGCATCAGAGGAGCATCAGAGGAGCAACAGAGGAGCATCAGAGGAGCATCAGAGGAGCATCAGAGGAGCATCAGAGGAGCATCAGAGGCGCATCAGAGGCGCATCAGAGGAGCATCAGAGGAGCATCAGAAGAGCATCAGAGGAGCATCAGAGGAGCATCAGAGGAGCATCAGAGGAGCATCAGAGGAGCATCAGAGGAGCATCAGAGGAGCATAAGAGGAGCATCAGAGGAGCATCAGAGGAGCATCAGCGGAGCATCAGAGGCGCATCAGAGGAGCATCAGAGGAGCATCAGAGGAGCATCAGAGGAGCATCAGAGGAGCATCAGAGGAGCATCAGAGGCGCATCAGAAGTGCATCAGAGGTGCAACAGAGGAGCATCAGAGGTGCATCAGAGGAGCATCAGGGGAGCATCAGAGGAGCATCAGAGGTGCGTCAGAGGAGCGTCAGAGGTGCATCAGAGGTGCATCAGAGGAGCATCAGAGGAGCATTAGAGGAGCATCAGAGGAGCATCAGAGGAGCATCAGAGGAGCATCAGAGGTGCATCAGAGGAGCATCAGAGGAGCATCAGAGGATCGTCAGAGGTGCGTCGGAGGAGCGTCAGATGAGCGTCAGAGGAGCGTCAGAGGTGCGTCAGAGGAGCATCAGAGGAGCATCAGAGGAGCATCAGAGGAGCATCAGAGGAGCATCAGAGGAGCATCAGAGGAGCATCAGGGGAGCATCAGAGGAGCATCAGAGGTGCATCAGAGGAGCATCAGAGCAACAGAGGAGCATCAGAGGAGCATCAGAGGAGCATCAGGAGCATCAGAGGAGCATCAGAGGAGCATCAGAGGAGCATCAGAGGAGCATCAGAGGAGCATCAGGGGAGCATCAGAGGTGCATCAGAGGAGCATCAGAGGAGCATCAGAGGAGCATCAGAGGAGCATCAGAGGAGCATCAGAGGAGCATCAGAGGAGCATCAGAGGAGTATCAGAGGAGCAACAGAGGAGCATCAGAGGAGCATCAGAGGAGCATCAGGAGCATCAGAGGAGCATCAGAGGAGCATCAGAGGAGCATCAGAGGAGCATCAGAGGAGCATCAGAGGAGCATAAGAGGAGCATCAGAGGAGCATCAGAGGAGCATCAGCGGAGCATCAGAGGCGCATCAGAGGAGCATCAGGAGGAGCATCAGAGGAGCATCAGAGGCGCATCAGAGGTGCATCAGAGGTGCAACAGAGGAGCATCAGAGGTGCATCAGAGGAGCATCAGGGGAGCATCAGAGGAGCATCAGAGGAGCATCAGAGGAGCATCAGAGGAGCATCAGAGGCGCATCAGAGGTGCATCAGAGGTGCAACAGAGGAGCATCAGAGGTGCATCAGAGGAGCATCAGGGGAGCATCAGAGGAGCATCAGAGGTGCGTCAGAGGAGCGTCAGAGGTGCATCAGAGGTGCATCAGAGGAGCATCAGAGGAGCATCAGAGGAGCATCAGAGGAGCATCAGAGGAGCATCAGAGGAGCATCAGAGGAGCATCAGAGGTGCATAAGAGGAGCATCAGAGGAGCATCAGAGGATCGTCAGAGGTGCGTCAGAGGAGCGTCAGATGAGCGTCAGAGGAGCGTCAGAGGTGCATCAGAGGAGCATCAGAGGTGCATCAGAGGAGCATCAGAGGAGCATCAGAGGAGCATCAGAGGAGCATCAGAGGTGCATCAGAGGAGCATCAGAGGAGCAACAGAGGAGCATCAGAGGAGCATCAGAGGAGCATCAGAAGAGCATCAGAGGAGCATCAGAGGAACATCAGAGGAGCATCAGAGGAGCATCAGAGGAGCATCAGAGGAGCATCAGGGGAGCATCAGGGGAGCATCAGAGGAGCATCAGAGGTGCATCAGAGGAGCATCAGAGGAGCAACAGAGGAGCATCAGAGGAGCATCAGAGGAGCATCAGGAGCATCAGAGGAGCATCAGAGGAGCATCAGAGGAGCATCAGAGGAGCATCAGAGGAGCATCAGAGGAGCATCAGAGGAGCATCAGAGGAGCATCAGAGGAGCATCAGCGGAGCATCAGAGGAGCATCAGAGGAGCATCAGAGGAGCATCAGAGGAGCATCAGAGGCGCATCAGAGGAGCATCAGAGGAGCATCAGAGGAGCATCAGAGGTGCATCAGAGGAGCATCAGAGGTGCATCAGAGGTGCATCAGAGGTGCATCAGAGGAGCATCAGAGGAGCATCAGAGGAGCATCAGAGGAGCATCAGAGGAGCATCAGAGGAGCATCAGAGGAGCATCAGAGGTGCATCAGAGGAGCATCAGAGGAGCATCAGAGGATCGTCAGAGGTGCGTCGGAGGAGCGTCAGAGGAGCGTCAGATGAGCGTCAGATGAGCGTCAGAGGTGCATCAGAGGAGCATCAGAGGAGCATCAGAGGAGCATCAGAGGAGCATCAGAGGAGCATCAGAGGAGCATCAGAGGTGCATCAGAGGAGCATCAGAGGAGCAACAGAGGAGCATCAGAGGAGCATCAGAGGAGCATCAGAAGAGCATCAGAGGAGCATCAGAGGAACATCAGAGGAGCATCAGAGGAGCATCAGAGGAGCATCAGAGGAGCATCAGGGGAGCATCAGGGGAGCATCAGAGGAGCATCAGAGGTGCATCAGAGGAGCATCAGAGGAGCAACAGAGGAGCATCAGAGGAGCATCAGAGGAGCATCAGGAGCATCAGAGGAGCATCAGAGGAGCATCAGAGGAGCATCAGAGGAGCATCAGAGGAGCATCAGAGGAGCATCAGAGGAGCATCAGAGGAGCATCAGAGGAGCATCAGCGGAGCATCAGAGGAGCATCAGAGGAGCATCAGAGGAGCATCAGAGCAGCATCAGAGGCGCATCAGAGGAGCATCAGAGGAGCATCAGAGGAGCATCAGAGGTGCATCAGAGGAGCATCAGAGGTGCATCAGAGGTGCAACAGAGGAGCATCAGAGGTGCATCAGAGGAGCATCAGGGGAGCATCAGAGGAGCATCAGAGGTGCGTCAGAGGAGCGTCAGAGGTGCATCAGAGGTGCATCAGAGGAGCATCAGAGGAGCATCAGAGGAGCATCAGAGGAGCATCAGAGGAGCATCAGAGGAGCATCAGAGGAGCATCAGAGGAGCATCAGCGGAGCATCAGAGGAGCATCAGAAGTGCATCAGAGGTGCAACAGAGGAGCATCTGAGGTGCATCGGAGGAGCATCAGAGGAGCATCAGAGGAGCATCAGAGGAGACTCAGAGGAGCATCAGAGGAGCATCAGCGGAGCATCAGAGGAGCATCAGCGGAGCATCAGAGGAGCATCAGAGGAGCATCAGAGGTGCATCAGAGGTGCAACAGAGGTGCATCAGAGGAGCATCAGAGGAGCATCAGAGGAGCATCAGAGGAGCATCAGAGGAGCAACAGAGGAGCATCAGAGGAGCATCAGAGGAGCATCAGGAGCATCAGAGGAGCATCAGAGGAGCATCAGAGGAGCATCAGAGGAGCATCAGAGGAGCATCAGAGGAGCATCAGAGGAGCATCAGAGGAGCATCAGCGGAGCATCAGAGGAGCATCAGAGTAGCATCAGAGGAGCATCAGGAGCATCAGAGGAGCATCAGAGGAGCATCAGAGGAGCATCAGAGGAGCATCAGAGGAGCATCAGAGGAGCATCAGCGGAGCATCAGAGGCGCATCAGAGGAGCATCAGAGGAGCATCAGAGGAGCATCAGAGGAGCATCAGAGGAGCATCAGAGGAGCATCAGAGGCGCATCAGAGGTGCATCAGAGGTGCAACAGAGGAGCATCAGAGGAGCATCAGAGGTGCATCAGAGGTGCAACAGAGGAGCATCAGAGGAGCATCAGAGGAGCATCAGCGGAGCATCAGAGGCGCATCAGAGGAGCATCAGAGGAGCATCAGAGGAGCATCAGAGGAGCATCAGAGGCGCATCAGAGGTGCATCAGAGGTGCAACAGAGGAGCATCAGAGGAGCATCAGAGGTGCATCAGAGGTGCAACAGAGGAGCATCAGAGTAGCATCAGAGGAGCATCAGGAGCATCAGAGGAGCATCAGAGGAGCATCAGAGGAGCATCAGAGGAGCATCAGAGGAGCATCAGAGGAGCATCAGAGGAGCATCAGCGGAGCATCAGAGGAGCATCAGAGGAGCATCAAAGGAGCATCAGAGGAGCATCAGAGGAGCATCAGAGGAGCATCAGAGGAGCATCAGAGGCGCATCAGAGGTGCATCAGAGGTGCAACAGAGGAGCATCAGAGGAGCATCAGAGGTGCATCAGAGGTGCAACAGAGGAGCATCAGAGGTGCATCAGAGGAGCATCAGAGGAGCATCAGAGCAGCATCAGAGGAGCATCAGAGGAGCATCAGAGGAGCATCAGAGGAGCATCAGAGGAGCATCAGAGGCGCATCAGAGGTGCATCAGAGGTGCAACAGAGGAGCATCAGAGGAGCATCAGAGGAGCATCAGAGGAGCATCAGAGGAGCATCAGAGGAGCATCAGAGGTGCATCAGAGGAGCATCAGAGGAGCGTCAGAGGAGCGTCAGAGGTGCGTCAGAGGAGCGTCAGATGAGCGTCAGAGGAGCGTCAGAGGTGCGTCAGAGGAGCATCAGAGGAGCATCAGAGGAGCATCAGAGGAGCATCAGAGGAGCATCAGAGGAGCATCAGAGGAGCATCAGAGGAGCATCAGAGGAGCATCAGAGGAGCATCAGAGGAGCATCAGCGGAGCATCAGAGGCGCATCAGAGGATCATCAGAGGAGCATCAGAGGAGCATCAGAGGAGCATCAGAGGAGCATCAGAGGCGCATCAGAGGTGCATCAGAGGTGCAACAGAGGAGCATCAGAGGTGCATCAGAGGAGCATCAGGGGAGCATCAGAGGAGCATCAGAGGTGCGTCAGAGGAGCGTCAGAGGTGCATCAGAGGTGCATCAGAGGAGCATCAGAGGAGCATCAGAGGAGCATCAGAGGCGCATCAGAGGCGCATCAGAGGAGCATCAGAGGAGCATCAGAGGAGCATCAGAGGAGCATCAGAGGAGCATCAGAGGAGCATCAGAGGAGCATCAGAGGAGCATCAGAGGCGCATCAGAGGTGCATCAGAGGAGCATCAGAGGTGCATCAGAGGAGCATCAGAGGAGCATCAGAGGAGCAACAGAGGAGCATCAGAGGAGCATCAGAGGAGCATCAGAGGAGCATCAGAGGAGCATCAGAGGCGCATCAGAGGCGCATCAGAGGAGCATCAGAGGAGCATCAGAAGAGCATCAGAGGAGCATCAGAGGAGCATCAGAGGAGCATCAGAGGAGCATCAGAGAAGCATCAGAGGAGTTTCAGCGGAGCATCAGCGGAGCATCAGAGGAGCATCAGAGGAGCATCAGCGGAGCATCAGAGGAGCATCAGCGGAGCATCAGAGGAGCATCAGAGGAGCATCAGAGGTGCATCAGAGGTGCAACAGAGGTGCATCAGAGGAGCATCAGAGGAGCATCAGAGGAGCATCAGAGGTGCATCAGAGGAGCATCAGAGGAGCAACAGAGGAGCATCAGAGGAGCATCAGAGGAGCATCAGAGGAGCATCAGAGGAGCATCAGAGGCGCATCAGAGGCGCATCAGAGGAGCATCAGAGGAGCATCAGAGGAGCATCAGAGGAGCATCAGAGGAGCATCAGAGGCGCATCATAGGTGCATCAGAGGCGCATCAGAGGAGCATCAGAGGAGCATCAGAGGAGCATCAGAGGAGCATCAGAGGAGCATCAGAGGAGCATCAGTGGAGCATCCGAGGAGCATCAGAGGAGTATCAGAGGAGCATCAGAGGAACATCAGAGGAGCATCAGAGGAGCATCAGAGGAGCAACAGAGGAGCATCAGAGGAGCATCAGAGGAGCATCAGAGGAGCATCAGAGGAGCATCAGAGGAGCATCGGAGGCGCATCAGAGGTGCATCAGAGGAGCATCAGAGGTGCATCAGAGGAGCATCAGAGGAGCATCAGAGGAGCAACAGAGGAGCATCAGAGGAGCATCAGAGGAGCATCAGAGGAGCATCAGAGGAGCATCAGAGGCGCATCAGAGGCGCATCAGAGGAGCATCAGAGGAGCATCAGAAGAGCATCAGAGGAGCATCAGAGGAGCATCAGAGGAGCATCAGAGGAGCATCAGAGGAGCATCAGAGGAGCATCAGAGGAGCATAAGAGGAGCATCAGAGGAGCATCAGAGGAGCATCAGCGGAGCATCAGAGGCGCATCAGAGGAGCATCAGAGGAGCATCAGAGGAGCATCAGAGGAGCATCAGAGGAGCATCAGAGGAGCATCAGAGGCGCATCAGAAGTGCATCAGAGGTGCAACAGAGGAGCATCAGAGGTGCATCAGAGGAGCATCAGGGGAGCATCAGAGGAGCATCAGAGGTGCGTCAGAGGAGCGTCAGAGGTGCATCAGAGGTGCATCAGAGGAGCATCAGAGGAGCATTAGAGGAGCATCAGAGGAGCATCAGAGGAGCATCAGAGGAGCATCAGAGGTGCATCAGAGGAGCATCAGAGGAGCATCAGAGGATCGTCAGAGGTGCGTCGGAGGAGCGTCAGATGAGCGTCAGAGGAGCGTCAGAGGTGCGTCAGAGGAGCATCAGAGGAGCATCAGAGGAGCATCAGAGGAGCATCAGAGGAGCATCAGAGGAGCATCAGAGGAGCATCAGAGGAGCATCAGGGGAGCATCAGAGGAGCATCAGAGGTGCATCAGAGGAGCATCAGAGCAACAGAGGAGCATCAGAGGAGCATCAGAGGAGCATCAGGAGCATCAGAGGAGCATCAGAGGAGCATCAGAGGAGCATCAGAGGAGCATCAGAGGAGCATCAGGGGAGCATCAGAGGTGCATCAGAGGAGCATCAGAGGAGCATCAGAGGAGCATCAGAGGAGCATCAGAGGAGCATCAGAGGAGCATCAGAGGAGCATCAGAGGAGTATCAGAGGAGCAACAGAGGAGCATCAGAGGAGCATCAGAGGAGCATCAGGAGCATCAGAGGAGCATCAGAGGAGCATCAGAGGAGCATCAGAGGAGCATCAGAGGAGCATCAGAGGAGCATAAGAGGAGCATCAGAGGAGCATCAGAGGAGCATCAGCGGAGCATCAGAGGCGCATCAGAGGAGCATCAGGAGGAGCATCAGAGGAGCATCAGAGGCGCATCAGAGGTGCATCAGAGGTGCAACAGAGGAGCATCAGAGGTGCATCAGAGGAGCATCAGGGGAGCATCAGAGGAGCATCAGAGGAGCATCAGAGGAGCATCAGAGGAGCATCAGAGGCGCATCAGAGGTGCATCAGAGGTGCAACAGAGGAGCATCAGAGGTGCATCAGAGGAGCATCAGGGGAGCATCAGAGGAGCATCAGAGGTGCGTCAGAGGAGCGTCAGAGGTGCATCAGAGGTGCATCAGAGGAGCATCAGAGGAGCATCAGAGGAGCATCAGAGGAGCATCAGAGGAGCATCAGAGGAGCATCAGAGGAGCATCAGAGGTGCATAAGAGGAGCATCAGAGGAGCATCAGAGGATCGTCAGAGGTGCGTCAGAGGAGCGTCAGATGAGCGTCAGAGGAGCGTCAGAGGTGCATCAGAGGAGCATCAGAGGTGCATCAGAGGAGCATCAGAGGAGCATCAGAGGAGCATCAGAGGAGCATCAGAGGTGCATCAGAGGAGCATCAGAGGAGCAACAGAGGAGCATCAGAGGAGCATCAGAGGAGCATCAGAAGAGCATCAGAGGAGCATCAGAGGAACATCAGAGGAGCATCAGAGGAGCATCAGAGGAGCATCAGAGGAGCATCAGGGGAGCATCAGGGGAGCATCAGAGGAGCATCAGAGGTGCATCAGAGGAGCATCAGAGGAGCAACAGAGGAGCATCAGAGGAGCATCAGAGGAGCATCAGGAGCATCAGAGGAGCATCAGAGGAGCATCAGAGGAGCATCAGAGGAGCATCAGAGGAGCATCAGAGGAGCATCAGAGGAGCATCAGAGGAGCATCAGAGGAGCATCAGCGGAGCATCAGAGGAGCATCAGAGGAGCATCAGAGGAGCATCAGAGGAGCATCAGAGGCGCATCAGAGGAGCATCAGAGGAGCATCAGAGGAGCATCAGAGGTGCATCAGAGGAGCATCAGAGGTGCATCAGAGGTGCATCAGAGGTGCATCAGAGGAGCATCAGAGGAGCATCAGAGGAGCATCAGAGGAGCATCAGAGGAGCATCAGAGGAGCATCAGAGGAGCATCAGAGGTGCATCAGAGGAGCATCAGAGGAGCATCAGAGGATCGTCAGAGGTGCGTCGGAGGAGCGTCAGAGGAGCGTCAGATGAGCGTCAGATGAGCGTCAGAGGTGCATCAGAGGAGCATCAGAGGAGCATCAGAGGAGCATCAGAGGAGCATCAGAGGAGCATCAGAGGAGCATCAGAGGTGCATCAGAGGAGCATCAGAGGAGCAACAGAGGAGCATCAGAGGAGCATCAGAGGAGCATCAGAAGAGCATCAGAGGAGCATCAGAGGAACATCAGAGGAGCATCAGAGGAGCATCAGAGGAGCATCAGAGGAGCATCAGGGGAGCATCAGGGGAGCATCAGAGGAGCATCAGAGGTGCATCAGAGGAGCATCAGAGGAGCAACAGAGGAGCATCAGAGGAGCATCAGAGGAGCATCAGGAGCATCAGAGGAGCATCAGAGGAGCATCAGAGGAGCATCAGAGGAGCATCAGAGGAGCATCAGAGGAGCATCAGAGGAGCATCAGAGGAGCATCAGAGGAGCATCAGCGGAGCATCAGAGGAGCATCAGAGGAGCATCAGAGGAGCATCAGAGGAGCATCAGAGGCGCATCAGAGGAGCATCAGAGGAGCATCAGAGGAGCATCAGAGGTGCATCAGAGGAGCATCAGAGGTGCATCAGAGGTGCAACAGAGGAGCATCAGAGGTGCATCAGAGGAGCATCAGGGGAGCATCAGAGGAGCATCAGAGGTGCGTCAGAGGAGCGTCAGAGGTGCATCAGAGGTGCATCAGAGGAGCATCAGAGGAGCATCAGAGGAGCATCAGAGGAGCATCAGAGGAGCATCAGAGGAGCATCAGAGGAGCATCAGAGGAGCATCAGCGGAGCATCAGAGGTGCATCAGAGGAGCATCAGAGGAGCATCAGAGGAGCGTCAGAGGTGCGTCAGAGGAGCGTCAGATGAGCGTCAGAGGAGCGTCAGAGGTGCGTCAGAGGAGCATCAGAGGAGCATCAGAGGAGCATCAGAGGAGCATCAGAGGAGCATCAGAGGAGCATCAGAGGAGCATCAGAGGAGCATCAGAGGAGCATCAGAGGAGCATCAGAGGAGCATCAGCGGAGCATCAGAGGAGCATCAGAGGAGCATCAGAGGAGCATCAGCGGAGCATCAGAGGCGCATCAGAGGAGCATCAGAGGAGCATCAGAGGAGCATCAGAGGAGCATCAGAGGCGCATCAGAGGTGCATCAGAGGTGCAACAGAGGAGCATCAGAGGTGCATCAGAGGAGCATCTGGGGAGCATCAGAGGAGCATCAGATGTGCGTCAGAGGAGCGTCAGAGGTGCATCAGAGGTGCATCAGAGGAGCATCAGAGGAGCATCAGAGGAGCATCAGAGGAGCATCAGAGGAGCATCAGAGGAGCATCAGAGGTGCATCAGAGGAGCATCAGAGGAGCATCAGAGGAGCGTCAGAGGTGCGTCAGAGGAGCGTCAGATGAGCGTCAGAGGAGCGTCAGAGGTGCGTCAGAGGAGCATCAGAGGAGCATCAGAGGAGCATCAGAGGAGCATCAGAGGAGCATCAGAGGAGCATCAGAGGAGCATCAGGGGAGCATCAGAGGAGCATCAGAGGTGCATCAGAGGAGCAACAGAGGAGCATCAGAGGAGCATCAGAGGAGCATCAGAGGAGCATCAGAGGAGCATCAGAGGAGCATCAGAGGAGCATCAGAGGAGCATCAGAGGAGCATCAGAGGAGCATCAGAGGAGCATCAGAGGAGCATCAGAGGAGCATCAGAGGAGCATCAGAGGAGCATCAGAGGCGCATCAGAGGAGCATCAGAGGAGCATCAGAGGAGCATCAGAGGTGCATCAGAGGAGCATCAGAGGTGCATCAGAGGTGCAACAGAGGAGCATCAGAGGTGCATCAGAGGTGCATCAGGGGAGCATCAGAGGAGCGTCAGAGGTGCGTCAGAGGAGCGTCAGAGGTGCATCAGAGGTGCATCAGAGGAGCATCAGAGGAGCATCAGAGGAGCATCAGAGGAGCATCAGAGGAGCATCAGAGGAGCATCAGAGGAGCATCAGGGGAGCATCAGAGGAGCATCAGGAGCATCAGAGGAGCATCAGAGGAGCATCAGAGGAGCATCAGAGGAGCATCAGAGGAGCATCAGAGGAGCATCAGCGGAGCATCAGAGGAGCATCAGAAGTGCATCAGAGGTGCAACAGAGGAGCATCTGAGGTGCATCGGAGGAGCATCAGAGGAGCATCAGAGGAGCATCAGAGGAGACTCAGAGGAGCATCAGAGGAGCATCAGCGGAGCATCAGAGGAGCATCAGCGGAGCATCAGAGGAGCATCAGAGGAGCATCAGAGGTGCATCAGAGGTGCAACAGAGGTGCATCAGAGGAGCATCAGAGGAGCATCAGAGGAGCATCAGAGGAGCATCAGAGGTGCATCAGAGGAGCATCAGAGGAGCAACAGAGGAGCATCAGAGGAGCATCAGAGGAGCATCAGAAGAGCATCAGAGGAGCATCAGAGGACCATCAGAGGAGCATCAGAGGAGCATCAGAGGAGCATCAGAGGAGCATCAGAGGAGCATCAGGGGAGCATCAGAGGAGCATCAGAGGTGCATCAGAGGAGCATCAGAGGAGCAACAGAGGAGCATCAGAGGAGCATCAGAGGAGCATCAGGAGCATCAGAGGAGCATCAGAGGAGCATCAGAGGAGCATCAGAGGAGCATCAGAGGAGCATCAGAGGAGCATCAGAGGAGCATCAGAGGAGCATCAGCGGAGCATCAGAGGAGCATCAGAGTAGCATCAGAGGAGCATCAGGAGCATCAGAGGAGCATCAGAGGAGCATCAGAGGAGCATCAGAGGAGCATCAGAGGAGCATCAGCGGAGCATCAGAGGCGCATCAGAGGAGCATCAGAGGAGCATCAGAGGAGCATCAGAGGAGCATCAGAGGAGCATCAGAGGAGCATCAGAGGCGCATCAGAGGTGCATCAGAGGTGCAACAGAGGAGCATCAGAGGAGCATCAGAGGTGCATCAGAGGTGCAACAGAGGAGCATCAGAGGTGCATCAGAGGAGCATCAGAGGAGCATCAGAGGAGCATCAGAGGAGCATCAGAGGAGCATCAGAGGAGCATCAGAGGAGCATCAGAGGAGCATCAGAGGCGCATCAGAGGTGCATCAGAGGTGCAACAGAGGAGCATCAGAGGAGCATCAGAGGAGCATCAGAGGAGCATCAGAGGAGCATCAGAGGTGCATCAGAGGAGCATCAGAGGAGCATCAGAGGAGCGTCAGAGGTGCGTCAGAGGAGCGTCAGATGAGCGTCAGAGGAGCGTCAGAGGTGCGTCAGAGGAGCATCAGAGGAGCATCAGAGGAGCATCAGAGGAGCATCAGAGGAGCATCAGAGGAGCATCAGAGGAGCATCAGAGGAGCATCAGAGGAGCATCAGAGGAGCATCAGAGGAGCATCAGCGGAGCATCAGAGGCGCATCAGAGGAGCATCAGAGGAGCATCAGAGGAGCATCAGAGGAGCATCAGAGGAGCATCAGAGGCGCATCAGAGGTGCATCAGAGGTGCAACAGAGGAGCATCAGAGGTGCATCAGAGGAGCATCAGGGGAGCATCAGAGGAGCATCAGAGGTGCGTCAGAGGAGCGTCAGAGGTGCATCAGAGGTGCATCAGAGGAGCATCAGAGGAGCATCAGAGGAGCATCAGAGGAGCATCAGAGGAGCATCAGAGGAGCATCAGAGGTGCATCAGAGGAGCATCAGAGGAGCATCAGAGGAGCGTCAGAGGTGCGTCAGAGGAGCGTCAGATGAACGTCAGAGGAGCGTTAGAGGTGCGTCAGAGGAGCATCAGAGGAGCATCAGAGGAGCATCAGAGGAGCATCAGAGGAGCATCAGGGGAGCATCAGAGGAGCATCTGAGGTGCATCAGAGGAGCAACAGAGGAGCATCAGAGGAGCATCAGAGGAGCATCAGAGGAGCATCAGAGGAGCATCAGAGGAGCATCAGAGGAGCATCAGAGGAGCATCAGAGGAGCATCAGAGGAGCATCAGAGGAGCATCAGAGGAGCATCAGAGGAGCATCAGAGGCGCATCAGAGGAGCATCAGAGGAGCATCAGAGGAGCATCAGAGGTGCATCAGAGGAGCATCAGAGGTGCATCAGAGGTGCAACAGAGGAGCATCAGAGGAGCATCAGGGGAGCGTCAGAGGAGCGTCAGAGGTGCGTCAGAGGTGCGTCAGAGGAGCGTCAGAGGTGCATCAGAGGAGCATCAGAGGAGCATCAGAGGAGCATCAGAGGAGCCTCAGAGGAGCATCAGAGGAGCATCAGAGGAGCATCAGAGGAGCATCAGAGGAGCATCAGAGGAGCATCAGGGGAGCATCAGAGGAGCATCAGGAGCATCAGAGGAGCATCAGAGGAGCATCAGAGGAGCATCACAGGAGCGTCAGAGGTGCGTCAGAGGAGCGTCAGAGGAGCGTCAGAGGAGCGTCAGAGGAGCGTCAGAGGAGCGTCAGAGGAGCGTCAGAGGAGCGTCAGAGGAGCGACAGAGGAGCGTCAGAGGAGCGTCAGAGGAGCGTCAGAGGAGCGTCAGAGGAGCGTCAGAGGAAAGTCAGAGGAGCGTCAGAGGAGCGTCAGAGGAGCGTCAGAGGAACGTCAGAGGAGCATCAGAGGAGCATCAGAGGAGCATCAGAGGAGCAACAGAGGAGCATCAGAGGAGCATCAGAGGAGCATCAGAGGAGCATCAGAGGAGCATCAGAGGAGCATCAGAGGTGCATCAGAGGAGCATCAGAGGTGCATCAGAGGAGCATCAGAGGAGCATCAGAGGAGCATCAGATGAGCATCAGAGGAGCATCATAGGAGCATCAGAGGAGCATCAGAGGAGCAACAGAGGAGCATCAGAGGTGCATCGGAGGAGCATCAGAGGAGCATCGGACGTGCATCAGAGGAGCATCAGAGGTGCATCAGAGGAGCATCAGAGGAGCATCAGAGGAGCATCAGAGGAGCAACAGAGGAGCATCAGAGGAGCATCAGAGGAGCATCAGGAGCATCAGAGGAGCATCAGAGGAGCATCAGAGGAGCATCAGAGGAGCAGCAGCGGAGCATCAGCGGAGCATCAGAGGAGCATCAGAGGAGCATCAGCGGAGCATCAGAGGAGCATCAGCGGAGCATCAGTGGAGCATCAGAGGAGCATCAGAGGTGCATCAGAGGTGCAACAGAGGTGCGTCAGAGGTGCATCAGAGGTGCGTCAGAGGAGCATCAGAGGTGCGTCAGAGGTGCATCAGAGGTGCGTCAGAGGAGCATCGGAGGTGTGTCAGAGGTGCATCAGAGGTGCGTCAGAGGAGCATCGGAGGAGCGTCAGAGGAGCGTCAGAGGAGCGTCAGAGGAGCATCTGAGGAGCATCGGAGGAGCGTCAGAGGTGCATCAGAGGTGCATCAGAGGAGCATCAGTGGAGCGTCAGAGGAGCATCAGAGGAGCATCAGAGGAGCATCAGAAGAGCATCAGAGGAGCATCAGAGGTGCATCAGAGGAGCATCAGAGGTGCATCAGAGGAGCATCAGAGGAGCATCAGAGGAGCATCAGAGGAGCATCAGAGGAGCATCAGAAGAGCATCAGAGGTGCATCAGAGGAGCATCAGAGGTGCATCAGAGGAGCATCAGAGGAGCATCAGAGGAGCATCAGAGGAGCATCAGAGGAGCATCAGAGGAGCATCAGAGGAGCAACAGAGGAGCATCAGAGGAGCATCAGAGGAGCATCAGAGGAGCATCAGAGGTGCATCAGAGGAGCATCAGAGGTGCATCAGAGGAGCATCAGAGGAGCATCAGATGAGCATCAGAGGAGCATCAGATGAGCATCAGAGGAGCATCAGAGGAGCGTCAGAGGAGCATCAGAGGTGCGTCAGAGGTGCATCTGAGGTGCGTCAGAGGAGCATCAGAGGTGCGTCAGAGGTGCATCAGAGGTGCGTCAGAGGAGCATCGGAGGTGTGTCAGAGGTGCATCAGAGGTGCGTCAGAGGAGCATCGGAGGAGCGTCAGAGGAGCGTCAGAGGAGCGTCAGAGGAGCATCAGAGGAGCATCGGAGGAGCGTCAGATGTGCATCAGAGGTGCATCAGAGGAGCATCAAAGGAGCGTCAGTGGAGCATCAGAGGAGCATCAGAGGAGCATCAGTGGAGCATCAGAAGAGCATCAGAGGTGCATCAGAGGAGCATCAGAGGTGCATCAGAGGAGCATCAGAGGAGCATCAGAGGAGCATCAGAGGAGCATCAGAGGAGCATCAGAAGAGCATCAGAGGTGCATCAGAGGAGCATCAGAGGTGCATCAGAGGAGCATCAGAGGAGCATCAGAGGAGCATCAGAGGAGCATCAGAGGAGCATCAGAGGAGCATCAGAGGAGCAACAGAGGAGCATCAGAGGAGCATCAGAGGAGCATCAGAGGAGCATCAGAGGTGCATCAGAGGAGCATCAGAGGTGCATCAGAGGAGCATCAGAGGAGCATCAGAGGAGCATCAGAGGAGCATCAGATGAGCATCAGAGGAGCATCAGAGGTGCATCAGAGTTGCATCAGAGGAGCATCAGAGGAGCATCAGAGGAGCATCAGAGGAGCATCAGAGGAGCATCAGAGGAGCATCAGAGGAGCAACAGAGGAGTATCAGAAGAGCATCAGAGGAGCATCAGAGGAGCATCAGAGGAGCATCAGAGGAGCATCAGAGGAGCATCAGAGGAGCATCAGAGGAGCATTAGAGGAGCATCAGAGGAGCATCAGAGGACCATCAGAGGTGCATCAGAGGAGCATCAGAGGTGAATCAGAGGAGCATCAGAGGAGCAACAGAGGAGCATCAGAGGAGCATCAGAGGAGCATCAGAGGAGCATCAGAGGAGCATCAGAGGAGCATCAGAGGCGCATCAGAGGAGCATCAGAGGAGCATCAGAGGAGCATCAGAGGAGCATCAGAGGAGCATCAGAGGAGCATCAGAGGAGCATCAGAGGAGAATCAGAGGAGCATCAGAGGAGCATCAGAGGAGCATCAGAGGAGCATCAGAGACGCATCAGAGGAGCATCAGAGGAGCATCAGAGGAGCATCAGGGGAGCATCAGAGGAGCATCAGGAGCATCAGAGGAGCATCAGAGGAGCATCAGAGGAGCATCAGAGGAGCATCAGAGGAGCATCAGAGGAGCATCAGCGGAGCATCAGAGGAGCATCAGCGGAGCATCAGAGGAGCATCAGAGGAGCATCAGAGGTGCATCAGAGGTGCAACAGAGGTGCATCAGAGGAGCATCAGAGGAGCATCAGAGGAGCATCAGAGGAGCATCAGAGGTGCATCAGAGGAGCATCAGAGGAGCAACAGAGGAGCATCAGAGGAGCATCAGAGGAGCATCAGAGGAGCATCAGAGGAGCATCAGAGGAGCATCAGAGGCGCATCAGAGGAGCATCAGAGGAGCATCAGAGGAGCATCAGAGGAGCATCAGAGGCGCATCAGAGGACCATCAGAAGAGCATCAGAGGAGCATCAGAGGACCATCTGAGGAGCATCAGTGGAGCATCAGAGGAGCATCAGAGGCGCATCAGAGGAGCATCAGAGGAGCATCAGAGGAGCATCAGAGGAGCATCAGAGGCGCATCAGAGGACCATCAGAGGAGCATCAGAGGAGCATCAGAGGAGCATCAGAGGAGCATAAGAGGAGCATCAGTGGAGCATCAGAGGAGCATCAGAGGAGCATCAGAGGCGCATCAGAGGTGCATCAGAGGAGCATCAGAGGAGCATCAGAGGAGCATCAGAGGAGCATCAGAGGAGCATCAGAGGAGCATCAGAGGAGCATCAGAGGAGCATCAGAGGAGCAACAGAGGAGCGTCAGAGAGGAGCCAGAGGAGCGTCAGAGGAGCGTCAGAGGAGCGTCAGAGGAGCGTCAGAGGTGCGTCAGAGGTGCGTCAGAGGAGCGTCAGAGGAGCGTCAGAGGAGCGTCAGAGGAGCGTCAGAGGAGCGTCAGAGGAGCGTCAGAGGAGCGACAGAGGAGCGTCAGAGGAGCGTCAGAGGAGCGTCAGAGGAGCGTCAGAGGAGCGTCAGAGGAGAGTCAGAGGAGCGTCAGAGGAGCGTCAGAGGAGCGTCAGAGGAGCGTCAGAGGAGCATCAGAGGAGCATCAGAGGAGCATCAGAGGAGCAACAGAGGAGCATCAGAGGAGCATCAGAGGAGCATCAGAGGAGCATCAGAGGAGCATCAGAGGAGCATCAGAGGTGCATCAGAGGAGCATCAGAGGTGCATCAGAGGAGCATCAGAGGAGCATCAGAGGAGCATCAGATGAGCATCAGAGGAGCATCAGAGGAGCATCAGAGGAGCATCAGAGGAGCAACAGAGGAGCATCAGAGGTGCATCAGAGGAGCATCAGAGGAGCATCAGAGGAGCATCAGAGGAGCATCAGAGGAGCATCAGAGGAGCATCAGAGGAGCATCAGAGGAGCATCAGAGGAGCATCAGGGGAGCATCAGAGGAGCATCAGGAGCATCAGAGGAGCATCAGAGGAGCATCAGAGGAGCATCAGAGGAGCATCAGAGGAGCATCAGAGGAGCATCAGCGGAGCATCAGAGGAGCATCAGAAGTGCATCAGAGGTGCAACAGAGGAGCATCTGAGGTGCATCGGAGGAGCATCAGAGGAGCATCAGAGGAGCATCAGAGGAGACTCAGAGGAGCATCAGAGGAGCATCAGCGGAGCATCAGAGGAGCATCAGCGGAGCATCAGAGGAGCATCAGAGGAGCATCAGAGGTGCATCAGAGGTGCAACAGAGGTGCATCAGAGGAGCATCAGAGGAGCATCAGAGGAGCATCAGAGGAGCATCAGAGGTGCATCAGAGGAGCATCAGAGGAGCAACAGAGGAGCATCAGAGGAGCATCAGAGGAGCATCAGAAGAGCATCAGAGGAGCATCAGAGGACCATCAGAGGAGCATCAGAGGAGCATCAGAGGAGCATCAGAGGAGCATCAGAGGAGCATCAGGGGAGCATCAGAGGAGCATCAGAGGTGCATCAGAGGAGCATCAGAGGAGCAACAGAGGAGCATCAGAGGAGCATCAGAGGAGCATCAGGAGCATCAGAGGAGCATCAGAGGAGCATCAGAGGAGCATCAGAGGAGCATCAGAGGAGCATCAGAGGAGCATCAGAGGAGCATCAGAGGAGCATCAGCGGAGCATCAGAGGAGCATCAGAGTAGCATCAGAGGAGCATCAGGAGCATCAGAGGAGCATCAGAGGAGCATCAGAGGAGCATCAGAGGAGCATCAGAGGAGCATCAGAGGAGCATCAGAGGAGCATCAGCGGAGCATCAGAGGCGCATCAGAGGAGCATCAGAGGAGCATCAGAGGAGCATCAGAGGAGCATCAGAGGAGCATCAGAGGAGCATCAGAGGCGCATCAGAGGTGCATCAGAGGTGCAACAGAGGAGCATCAGAGGAGCATCAGAGGTGCATCAGAGGTGCAACAGAGGAGCATCAGAGGTGCATCAGAGGAGCATCAGAGGAGCATCAGAGGAGCATCAGAGGAGCATCAGAGGAGCATCAGAGGAGCATCAGAGGAGCATCAGAGGAGCATCAGAGGTGCATCAGAGGAGCATCAGAGGAGCATCAGAGGAGCGTCAGAGGTGCGTCAGAGGAGCGTCAGATGAGCGTCAGAGGAGCGTCAGAGGTGCGTCAGAGGAGCATCAGAGGAGCATCAGAGGAGCATCAGAGGAGCATCAGAGGAGCATCAGAGGAGCATCAGAGGAGCATCAGAGGAGCATCAGAGGAGCATCAGAGGAGCATCAGCGGAGCATCAGAGGCGCATCAGAGGAGCATCAGAGGAGCATCAGAGGAGCATCAGAGGAGCATCAGAGGAGCATCAGAGGTGCATCAGAGGAGCATCAGAGGAGCATCAGAGGAGCATCAGAGGAGCATCAGAGGAGCATCAGAGGAGCATCAGAGGAGCATCAGAGGAGCATCAGAGGAGCATCAGAGGAGCATCAGGGGAGCATCAGAGGAGCATCAGGAGCATCAGAGGAGCATCAGAGGAGCATCAGAGGAGCATCAGAGGAGCGTCAGAGGTGCGTCAGAGGAGCGTCAGAGGAGCGTCAGAGGAGCGTCAGAGGAGCGTCAGAGGAGCGTCAGAGGAGCGTCAGAGGAGCGTCAGAGGAGCGTCAGAGGAGCGACAGAGGAGCGTCAGAGGAGCGTCAGAGGAGCGTCAGAGGAGCGTCAGAGGAGCGTCAGAGGAAAGTCAGAGGAGCGTCAGAGGAGCGTCAGAGGAGCGTCAGAGGAGCGTCAGAGGAGCGTCAGAGGAGCATCAGAGGAGCATCAGAGGAGCAACAGAGGAGCATCAGAGGAGCATCAGAGGAGCATCAGAGGAGCATCAGAGGAGCATCAGAGGAGCATCAGAGGTGCATCAGAGGAGCATCAGAGGTGCATCAGAGGAGCATCAGAGGAGCATCAGAGGAGCATCAGATGAGCATCAGAGGAGCATCATAGGAGCATCAGAGGAGCATCAGAGGAGCAACAGAGGAGCATCAGAGGTGCATCGGAGGAGCATCAGAGGAGCATCGGAGGTGCATCAGAGGAGCATCAGAGGTGCATCAGAGGAGCATCAGAGGAGCATCAGAGGAGCATCAGAGGAGCAACAGAGGAGCATCAGAGGAGCATCAGAGGAGCATCAGGAGCATCAGAGGAGCATCAGAGGAGCATCAGAGGAGCATCAGAGGAGCAGCAGCGGAGCATCAGCGGAGCATCAGAGGAGCATCAGAGGAGCATCAGCGGAGCATCAGAGGAGCATCAGCGGAGCATCAGTGGAGCATCAGAGGAGCATCAGAGGTGCATCAGAGGTGCAACAGAGGTGCGTCAGAGGTGCATCAGAGGTGCGTCAGAGGAGCATCAGAGGTGCGTCAGAGGTGCATCAGAGGTGCGTCAGAGGAGCATCGGAGGTGTGTCAGAGGTGCATCAGAGGTGCGTCAGAGGAGCATCGGAGGAGCGTCAGAGGAGCGTCAGAGGAGCGTCAGAGGAGCATCTGAGGAGCATCGGAGGAGCGTCAGAGGTGCATCAGAGGTGCATCAGAGGAGCATCAGTGGAGCGTCAGAGGAGCATCAGAGGAGCATCAGAGGAGCATCAGAAGAGCATCAGAGGAGCATCAGAGGTGCATCAGAGGAGCATCAGAGGTGCATCAGAGGAGCATCAGAGGAGCATCAGAGGAGCATCAGAGGAGCATCAGAGGAGCATCAGAAGAGCATCAGAGGTGCATCAGAGGAGCATCAGAGGTGCATCAGAGGAGCATCAGAGGAGCATCAGAGGAGCATCAGAGGAGCATCAGAGGAGCATCAGAGGAGCATCAGAGGAGCAACAGAGGAGCATCAGAGGAGCATCAGAGGAGCATCAGAGGAGCATCAGAGGTGCATCAGAGGAGCATCAGAGGTGCATCAGAGGAGCATCAGAGGAGCATCAGATGAGCATCAGAGGAGCATCAGATGAGCATCAGAGGAGCATCAGAGGAGCATCAGAGGAGCATCAGAGGAGCATCAGAGGAGCATCAGTGGAGCATCAGAGGAGCATCAGAGGAGCATCAGAGGTGCATCAGAGGTGCAACAGAGGTGCATCAGAGGAGCATCAGAGGAGCATCAGAGGAGCATCAGAGGTGCATCAGAGGAGCATCAGAGGAGCATCAGAGGAGCATCAGAGGAGCATCAGTGTAGCATCAGTGGAGCATCAGAGGAGCATCAGAGGAGCATCAGAGGAGCATCAGTGGAGCATAAGAGGAGCATCAGAGGAGCATCAGAGGAGCATCAGAGGAGCATAAGAGGAGCATCAGAGGAGCATCAGAGGAGCATCAGAGGAGCATCAGAGGAGCATCAGAGGAGCAACAGAGGAGCATCAGAGGAGCGTCAGAGGAGCATCAGAGGTGCGTCAGAGGTGCATCTGAGGTGCGTCAGAGGAGCATCAGAGGTGCGTCAGAGGTGCATCAGAGGTGCGTCAGAGGAGCATCGGAGGTGTGTCAGAGGTGCATCAGAGGTGCGTCAGAGGAGCATCGGAGGAGCGTCAGAGGAGCGTCAGAGGAGCGTCAGAGGAGCATCAGAGGAGCATCGGAGGAGCGTCAGATGTGCATCAGAGGTGCATCAGAGGAGCATCAGAGGAGCGTCAGTGGAGTATCAGAGGAGCATCAGAGGAGCATCAGTGGAGCATCAGAAGAGCATCAGAGGTGCATCAGAGGAGCATCAGAGGTGCATCAGAGGAGCATCAGAGGAGCATCAGAGGAGCATCAGAGGAGCATCAGAGGAGCATCAGAAGAGCATCAGAGGTGCATCAGAGGAGCATCAGAGGTGCATCAGAGGAGCATCAGAGGAGCATCAGAGGAGCATCAGAGGAGCATCAGAGGAGCATCAGAGGAGCATCAGAGGAGCATCAGAGGAGCAACAGAGGAGCATCAGAGGAGCATCAGAGGAGCATCAGAGGAGCATCAGAGGTGCATCAGAGGAGCATCAGAGGTGCATCAGAGGAGCATCAGAGGAGCATCAGAGGAGCATCAGAGGAGCATCAGATGAGCATCAGAGGAGCATCAGAGGTGCATCAGAGTTGCATCAGAGGAGCATCAGAGGAGCATCAGAGGAGCATCAGAGGAGCATCAGAGGAGCATCAGAGGAGCATCAGAGGAGCAACAGAGGAGTATCAGAAGAGCATCAGAGGAGCATCAGAGGAGCATCAGAGGAGCATCAGAGGAGCATCAGAGGAGCATCAGAGGAGCATCAGAGGAGCATTAGAGGAGCATCAGAGGAGCATCAGAGGACCATCAGAGGTGCATCAGAGGAGCATCAGAGGTGAATCAGAGGAGCATCAGAGGAGCAACAGAGGAGCATCAGAGGAGCATCAGAGGAGCATCAGAGGAGCATCAGAGGAGCATCAGAGGAGCATCAGAGGCGCATCAGAGGAGCATCAGAGGAGCATCAGAGGAGCATCAGAGGAGCATCAGAGGAGCATCAGAGGAGCATCAGAGGAGCATCAGAGGAGAATCAGAGGAGCATCAGAGGAGCATCAGAGGAGCATCAGAGGAGCATCAGAGACGCATCAGAGGAGCATCAGAGGAGCATCAGAGGAGCATCAGGGGAGCATCAGAGGAGCATCAGGAGCATCAGAGGAGCATCAGAGGAGCATCAGAGGAGCATCAGAGGAGCATCAGAGGAGCATCAGAGGAGCATCAGCGGAGCATCAGAGGAGCATCAGCGGAGCATCAGAGGAGCATCAGAGGAGCATCAGAGGTGCATCAGAGGTGCAACAGAGGTGCATCAGAGGAGCATCAGAGGAGCATCAGAGGAGCATCAGAGGAGCATCAGAGGTGCATCAGAGGAGCATCAGAGGAGCAACAGAGGAGCATCAGAGGAGCATCAGAGGAGCATCAGAGGAGCATCAGAGGAGCATCAGAGGAGCATCAGAGGCGCATCAGAGGAGCATCAGAGGAGCATCAGAGGAGCATCAGAGGAGCATCAGAGGCGCATCAGAGGACCATCAGAAGAGCATCAGAGGAGCATCAGAGGACCATCTGAGGAGCATCAGTGGAGCATCAGAGGAGCATCAGAGGAGCATCAGAGGAGCATCAGAGGAGCATCAGAGGAGCATCAGAGGAGCATCAGAGGAGCATCAGCGGAGCATCAGAGGAGCATCAGCGGAGAATCAGAGGAGCATCAGAGGAGCATCGGAGGTGCATCAGAGGTGCAACAGAGGTGCATCAGAGGAGCATCAGAGGAGCATCAGAGGAGCATCAGAGGAGCATCAGAGGAGCATCAGAGGAGCAACAGAGGAGCATCACAGGAGCATCAGAGGAGCATCAGAGGAGCATCAGAGGAGCATCAGAGGAGCATCAGAGGCGCATCAGAGGACCATCAGAGGAGCATCAGAGGAGCATCAGAGGAGCATCAGAGGAGCATAAGAGGAGCATCAGTGGAGCATCAGAGGAGCATCAGAGGAGCATCAGAGGCGCATCAGAGGTGCATCAGAGGAGCATCAGAGGAGCATCAGAGGAGCATCAGAGGAGCATCAGAGGAGCATCAGAGGAGCATCAGAGGAGCATCAGAGGAGCAACAGAGGAGCGTCAGAGAGGAGCCAGAGGAGCGTCAGAGGAGCGTCAGAGGAGCGTCAGAGGAGCGTCAGAGGTGCGTCAGAGGTGCGTCAGAGGAGCGTCAGAGGAGCGTCAGAGGAGCGTCAGAGGAGCGTCAGAGGAGCGTCAGAGGAGCGTCAGAGGAGCGTCAGAGGAGCGACAGAGGAGCGTCAGAGGAGCGTCAGAGGAGCGTCAGAGGAGCGTCAGAGGAGAGTCAGAGGAGCGTCAGAGGAGCGTCAGAGGAGCGTCAGAGGAGCGTCAGAGGAGCATCAGAGGAGCATCAGAGGAGCATCAGAGGAGCAACAGAGGAGCATCAGAGGAGCATCAGAGGAGCATCAGAGGAGCATCAGAGGAGCATCAGAGGAGCATCAGAGGTGCATCAGAGGAGCATCAGAGGTGCATCAGAGGAGCATCAGAGGAGCATCAGAGGAGCATCAGATGAGCATCAGAGGAGCATCAGAGGAGCATCAGAGGAGCATCAGAGGAGCAACAGAGGAGCATCAGAGGTGCATCGGAGGAGCATCAGAGGAGCATCGGAGGTGCATCAGAGGAGCATCAGAGGTGCATCAGAGGAGCATCAGAGGAGCATCAGAGGAGCATCAGAAGAGCAACAGAGGAGCATCAGAGGAGCATCAGAGGAGCATCAGCGGAGCATCAGAGGAGCATCAGAGGAGCATCAGAGGAGCATCAGCGGAGCATCAGAGGAGCATCAGAGGAGCATCAGAGGTGCATCAGAGGTGCAACAGAGGTGCGTCAGAGGTGCATCAGAGGTGCGTCAGAGGAGCATCAGAGGTGCGTCAGAGGTGCATCAGAGGTGCGTCAGAGGAGCATCGGAGGTGTGTCAGAGGTGCATCAGAGGTGCGTCAGAGGAGCATCGGAGGAGCGTCAGAGGAGCGTCAGAGGAGCGTCAGAGGAGCATCTGAGGAGCATCGGAGGAGCGTCAGAGGTGCATCAGAGGTGCATCAGAGGAGCATCAGAGGAGCGTCAGAGGAGCATCAGAGGAGCATCAGAGGAGCATCAGAGGAGCATCAGAAGAGCATCAGAGGTGCATCAGAGGAGCGTCAGAGGTGCATCAGAGGAGCATCAGAGGAGCATCAGAGGAGCATCAGAGGAGCATCAGAGGAGCGTCAGAGGTGCATCTGAGGTGCATCAGAGGAGCATCAGAGGTGCATCAGAGGAGCATCAGAGGAGCATCAGAGGAGCATCAGAGGAGCATCAGAAGAGCATCAGAGGAGCATCAGAGGAGCAACAGAGGAGCATCAGAGGAGCATCAGAGGAGCATCAGAGGAGCATCAGAGGTGCATCAGAGGAGCATCAGAGGTGCATCAGAGGAGCATCAGAGGAGCATCAGATGAGCATCAGAGGAGCATCAGAGGAGCATCAGAGGAGCATCAGAGGAGCATCAGAGGAGCATCAGAGGAGCATCAGAGGAGCATCAGAGGAGCATCAGAGGAGCATCAGTGGAGCATCAGAGGAGCATCAGAGGAGCATCAGAGGTGCATCAGAGGTGCAACAGAGGTGCATCAGAGGAGCATCAGAGGAGCATCAGAGGAGCATCAGAGGTGCATCAGAGGAGCATCAGAGGAGCATCAGAGGAGCATCAGAGGAAAATCAGTGTAGCATCAGTGGAGCATCAGAGGAGCATCAGAGGAGCATCAGAGGAGCATCAGTGGAGCATCAGAGGAGCATCAGAGGAGCATCAGATGAGCATCAGAGGAGCATCAGATGAGCATCAGAGGAGCATCAGAGGTGCATCAGAGTTGCATCAGAGGAGCATCAGAGGAGCATCAGAGGAGCATCAGAGGAGCATCAGAGGAGCATCAGAGGAGCATCAGAGGAGCATCAGAGGTGCATCAGAGGTGCAACAGAGGTGCATCAGAGGAGCATCAGAGGAGCATCAGAGGAGCATCAGAGGTGCATCAGAGGAGCATCAGAGGAGCATCAGAGGAGCATCAGAGGAGCATCAGTGTAGCATCAGTGGAGCATCAGAGGAGCATCAGAGGAGCATCAGAGGAGCATCAGTGGAGCATAAGAGGAGCATCAGAGGAGCATCAGAGGAGCATCAGAGGAGCATAAGAGGAGCATCAGAGGAGCATCAGAGGAGCATCAGAGGAGCATCAGAGGAGCATCAGAGGAGCAACAGAGGAGCATCAGAGGAGCGTCAGAGGAGCATCAGAGGTGCGTCAGAGGTGCATCTGAGGTGCGTCAGAGGAGCATCAGAGGTGCGTCAGAGGTGCATCAGAGGTGCGTCAGAGGAGCATCGGAGGTGTGTCAGAGGTGCATCAGAGGTGCGTCAGAGGAGCATCGGAGGAGCGTCAGAGGAGCGTCAGAGGAGCGTCAGAGGAGCATCAGAGGAGCATCGGAGGAGCGTCAGATGTGCATCAGAGGTGCATCAGAGGAGCATCAGAGGAGCGTCAGTGGAGCATCAGAGGAGCATCAGAGGAGCATCAGAGGAGCATCAGAAGAGCATCAGAGGTGCATCAGAGGAGCATCAGAGGTGCATCAGAGGAGCATCAGAGGAGCATCAGAGGAGCATCAGAGGAGCATCAGAGGAGCATCAGAAGAGCATCAGAGGTGCATCAGAGGAGCATCAGAGGTGCATCAGAGGAGCATCAGAGGAGCATCAGAGGAGCATCAGAGGAGCATCAGAGGAGCATAAGAGGAGCATCAGAGGAGCAACAGAGGAGCATCAGAGGAGCATCAGAGGAGCATCAGAGGAGCATCAGAGGAGCATCAGAGGTGCATCAGAGGAGCATCAGAGGAGCATCAGATGAGCATCAGAGGAGCATCAGATGAGCATCAGAGGAGCATCAGATGTGCATCAGAGTTGCATCAGAGGAGCATCAGAGGAGCATCAGAGGAGCATCAGAGGAGCATCAGAGGAGCATCAGAGGAGCATCAGAGGAGTATCAGAAGAGCATCAGAGGAGCATCAGAGGAGCATCAGAGGAGCATCAGAGGAGCATCAGAGGAGCATTAGAGGAGCATCAGAGGAGCATCAGAGGACCATCAGAGGTGCATCAGAGGAGCATCAGAGGAGCATCAGAGGACCATCAGAGGTGCATCAGAGGAGCATCAGAGGTGAATCAGAGGAGCATCAGAGGAGCAACAGAGGAGCATCAGAGGAGCATCAGAGGAGCATCAGAGGAGCATCAGAGGAGCATCAGAGGAGCATCAGAGGAGCATCAGAGGAGCATCAGAGGAGCATCAGAGGAGCATCAGAGGAGCATCAGAGGAGCGTCAGAGTAGCATCAGTGGAGCATCAGAGGAGCATCAGAGGAGCATCAGAGGAGCATCAGTGGAGCATCAGAGGAGCATCAGAGGAGCATCAGAGGAGCATCAGATGAGCATAAGAGGAGCATCAGAGGAGCATCAGAGGAGCATCAGAGGAGCATCAGAGGAGCATCAGAGGAGCAACAGAGGAGCATCAGAGGAGCGTCAGAGGAGCATCAGAGGTGCGTCAGAGGTGCATCAGAGGTGCGTCAGAGGAGCATCGGAGGTGTGTCAGAGGTGCATCAGAGGTGCGTCAGAGGAGCATCGGAGGAGCGTCAGAGGAGCGTCAGAGGAGCGTCAGAGGAGCATCAGAGGAGCATCGGAGGAGCGTCAGAGGTGCATCAGAGGTGCATCAGAGGAGCATCAGAGGAGCGTCAGAGGAGCATCAGAGGAGCATCAGAGGAGCATCAGAGGAGCATCAGAGGAGCATCAGAAGAGCATCAGAGGTGCATCAGAGGAGCATCAGAGGTGCATCAGAGGAGCATCAGAGGAGCATCAGAGGAGCATCAGAGGAGCATCAGAAGAGCATCAGAGGTGCATCAGAGGAGCATCAGAGGTGCATCAGAGGAGCATCAGAGGAGCATCAGAGGAGCATCAGAGGAGCATCAGAGGTGCATCAGAGGAGCATCAGAGGAGCATCAGAGGAGCATCAGAGGAGCATCAGATGAGCATAAGAGGAGCATCAGAGGAGCATCAGAGGAGCATCAGAGGTGCATCAGAGGAGCATCAGAGGAGCATCAGAGGTGCATCAGAGGGGCATCAGAGGTGCATCAGAGGAGTATCAGAGGAGCATCAGAGGAGCATCAGAGGAGCATCAGAGGAGCATCAGAGGAGCATCAGGAGCATCAGAGGAGCATCAGAGGAGCATCAGAGGAGCATCAGAGGAGCATCAGAGGAGCATCAGAGGAGCATCAGAGGAGCATCAGAGGAGCATCAGAGGAGCATCAGAGGAGAATCAGAGGAGCATCAGAGGAGCATCAGAGGTGCATCCGAGGAGCATCAGAGGTGCATCCGAGGAGAATCAGAGGTGCATCCGAGGAGCATCAGAGGAGCATCATAGGAGCATCAGAGGAGCATCAGAGGAGCATCAGAGGAGCATCAGAGGAGCATCAGAGGAGCATCAGAGGAGCGTCAGAGGAGCATCAGAGGAGCATCAGAGGAGCATCAGAGGAGCATCAGAGGAGCATCAGAGGAGCATCAGAGGAGCAACAGAAGAGTATCAGAGGAGCATCAGAGGAGCATCAGAGGAGCATCAGAGGAGCATCAGAGGAGCATCAGAGGAGCATCAGAGGAGCATCAGAGGAGCATTAGAGGAGCATCAGAGGAGCATCAGAGGAGCATCAGAGGTGCATCAGAGGAGCATCAGAGGTGAATCAGAGGAGCATAAGAGGAGCAACAGAGGAGCATCAGAGGAGCATCAGAGGAGCATCAGAGGAGCATCAGAGGAGCATCAGTGGCGCATCAGAGGAGCATCAGAGGAGCATCAGAGGAGCATCAGAGGAGCATCAGAGGAGCATCAGAGGTGCATCAGAGGTGCATCAGAGGTGCATCAGAGGAGCATCAGAGGAGCATCAGAGGAGCATCAGAGGAGCATCAGAGGAGCATCAGAGGAGCATCAGAGGAGCATCAGAGTAGCATCACTGGAGCATCAGAGGAGCATCAGAGGAGCATCAGTGGAGCATCAGAGGAGCATCAGAGGAGCATCAGAGGAGCATCAGAGGAGCATCAGAGGAGCATCAGAGGAGCATCAGAGGAGCAACAGAGGAGCATCAGAGGAGCGTCAGAGAGCATCAGAGCTGCGTCAGAGGTGCATCAGAGGTGCGTCAGAGGAGCATCGGAGGTGTGTCAGAGGTGCATCAGAGGTGCGTCAGAGGAGCATCGGAGGAGCGTCAGAGGAGCGTCAGAGGAGCGTCAGAGGAGCATCAGAGGAGCATCGGAGGAGCATCAGAGGTGCATCAGAGGTGCATCAGAGGAGCATCAGAGGAGCGTCAGAGGAGCATCAGAGCATCAGAGGAGCATCAGAGGAGCATCAGAGGAGCTTCAGAAGAGCATCAGAGGTGCATCAGAGGAGCATCAGAGGTGCATCAGAGGAGCATCAGAGGAGCATCAGAGGAGCATCAGAGGAGCATCAGAGGAGCATCAGAAGAGCATCAGAGGTGCATCAGAGGAGCATCAGAGGTGCATCAGAGGAGCATCAGAGGTGCATCAGAGGAGCATCAGAGGAGCATCAGAGGAGCATCAGAGGAGCATCAGAGGAGCATCAGAGGAGCCAGAGGAGCAACAGAGGAGCATCAGAGGAGCATCGGAGGAGCGTCAGAGGTGCATCAGAGGTGCATCAGAGGAGCATCAGAGGAGCGTCAGAGGAGCGTCAGAGGAGCATCAGAGGAGCGTCAGAGGAGCATCAGAGGAGCATCAGAGGAGCGTCAGAGGAGCATCAGAGGAGCATCGGAGGAGCGTCAGATGTGCATCAGAGGTGCATCAGAGGAGCATCAGAGGAGCGTCAGTGGAGCATCAGAGGAGCATCAGAGGAGCATCAGAGGAGCATCAGAAGAGCATCAGAGGTGCATCAGAGGAGCATCAGAGGTGCATCAGAGGAGCATCAGAGGAGCATCAGAGGAGCATCAGAGGAGCATCAGAGGAGCATCAGAAGAGCATCAGAGGTGCATCAGAGGAGCATCAGAGGTGCATCAGAGGAGCATCAGAGGAGCATCAGAGGAGCATCAGAGGAGCATCAGAGGAGCATCAGAGGAGCATCAGAGGAGCAACAGAGGAGCATCAGAGGAGCATCAGAGGAGCATCAGAGGAGCATCAGAGGTGCATCAGAGGAGCATCAGAGGTGCATCAGAGGAGCATCAGAGGAGCATCAGATGAGCATCAGAGGAGCATCAGATGAGCATCAGAGGAGCATCAGAGGTGCATCAGAGTTGCATCAGAGGAGCATCAGAGGAGCATCAGAGGAGCATCAGAGGAGCATCAGAGGAGCATCAGAGGAGCATCAGAGGTGCATCAGAGGTGCAACAGAGGTGCATCAGAGGAGCATCAGAGGAGCATCAGAGGAGCATCAGAGGTGCATCAGAGGAGCATCAGAGGAGCATCAGAGGAGCATCAGAGGAGCATCAGTGTAGCATCAGTGGAGCATCAGAGGAGCATCAGAGGAGCATCAGAGGAGCATCAGTGGAGCATAAGAGGAGCATCAGAGGAGCATCAGAGGAGCATCAGAGGAGCATAAGAGGAGCATCAGAGGAGCATCAGAGGAGCATCAGAGGAGCATCAGAGGAGCAACAGAGGAGCATCAGATGAGCGTCAGAGGAGCATCAGAGGTGCGTCAGAGGTGCATCTGAGGTGCGTCAGAGGAGCATCAGAGGTGCGTCAGAGGTGCATCAGAGGTGCGTCAGAGGAGCATCGGAGGTGTGTCAGAGGTGCATCAGAGGTGCGTCAGAGGAGCATCGGAGGAGCGTCAGAGGAGCGTCAGAGGAGCGTCAGAGGAGCATCAGAGGAGCATCGGAGGAGCGTCAGATGTGCATCAGAGGTGCATCAGAGGAGCATCAGAGGAGCGTCAGTGGAGCATCAGAGGAGCATCAGAGGAGCATCAGAGGAGCATCAGAAGAGCATCAGAGGTGCATCAGAGGAGCATCAGAGGTGCATCAGAGGAGCATCAGAGGAGCATCAGAGGAGCATCAGAGGAGCATCAGAGGAGCATCAGAAGAGCATCAGAGGTGCATCAGAGGAGCATCAGAGGTGCATCAGAGGAGCATCAGAGGAGCATCAGAGGAGCATCAGAGGAGCATCAGAGGAGCATCAGAGGAGCATCAGAGGAGCATCAGTGTAGCATCAGTGGAGCATCAGAGGAGCATCAGAGGAGCATCAGAGGAGCATCAGTGGAGCATAAGAGGAGCATCAGAGGAGCATCAGAGGAGCATCAGAGGAGCATAAGAGGAGCATCAGAGGAGCATCAGAGGAGCATCAGAGGAGCATCAGAGGAGCATCAGAGGAGCAACAGAGGAGCATCAGAGGAGCGTCAGAGGAGCATCAGAGGTGCGTCAGAGGTGCATCTGAGGTGCGTCAGAGGAGCATCAGAGGTGCGTCAGAGGTGCATCAGAGGTGCGTCAGAGGAGCATCGGAGGTGTGTCAGAGGTGCATCAGAGGTGCGTCAGAGGAGCATCGGAGGAGCGTCAGAGGAGCGTCAGAGGAGCGTCAGAGGAGCATCAGAGGAGCATCGGAGGAGCGTCAGATGTGCATCAGAGGTGCATCAGAGGAGCATCAGAGGAGCGTCAGTGGAGCATCAGAGGAGCATCAGAGGAGCATCAGAGGAGCATCAGAAGAGCATCAGAGGTGCATCAGAGGAGCATCAGAGGTGCATCAGAGGAGCATCAGAGGAGCATCAGAGGAGCATCAGAGGAGCATCAGAGGAGCATCAGAAGAGCATCAGAGGTGCATCAGAGGAGCATCAGAGGTGCATCAGAGGAGCATCAGAGGAGCATCAGAGGAGCATCAGAGGAGCATCAGAGGAGCATCAGAGGAGCATCAGAGGAGCAACAGAGGAGCATCAGAGGAGCATCAGAGGAGCATCAGAGGAGCATCAGAGGAGCATCAGAGGAGCATCAGAGGTGCATCAGAGGAGCATCAGAGGAGCATCAGATGAGCATCAGAGGAGCATCAGATGAGCATCAGAGGAGCATCAGATGTGCATCAGAGTTGCATCAGAGGAGCATCAGAGGAGCATCAGAGGAGCATCAGAGGAGCATCAGAGGAGCATCAGAGGAGCATCAGAGGAGTATCAGAAGAGCATCAGAGGAGCATCAGAGGAGCATCAGAGGAGCATCAGAGGAGCATCAGAGGAGCATTAGAGGAGCATCAGAGGAGCATCAGAGGACCATCAGAGGTGCATCAGAGGAGCATCAGAGGAGCATCAGAGGACCATCAGAGGTGCATCAGAGGAGCATCAGAGGTGAATCAGAGGAGCATCAGAGGCGCAACAGAGGAGCATCAGAGGAGCATCAGAGGAGCATCAGAGGAGCATCAGAGGAGCATCAGAGGAGCATCAGAGGAGCGTCAGAGTAGCATCAGTGGAGCATCAGAGGAGCATCAGAGGAGCATCAGAGGAGCATCAGTGGAGCATCAGAGGAGCATCAGAGGAGCATCAGAGGAGCATCAGAGGAGCATAAGAGGAGCATCAGAGGAGCATCAGAGGAGCATCAGAGGAGCATCAGAGGAGCATCAGAGGAGCAACAGAGGAGCATCAGAGGAGCGTCAGAGGAGCATCAGAGGTGCGTCAGAGGTGCATCAGAGGTGTGTCAGAGGAGCATCGGAGGTGTGTCAGAGGTGCATCAGAGGTGCGTCAGAGGAGCATCGGAGGAGCGTCAGAGGAGCGTCAGAGGAGCGTCAGAGGAGCATCAGAGGAGCATCGGAGGAGCGTCAGAGGTGCATCAGAGGTGCATCAGAGGAGCATCAGAGGAGCGTCAGAGGAGCATCAGAGGAGCATCAGAGGAGCATCAGAGGAGCATCAGAGGAGCATCAGAAGAGCATCAGAGGTGCATCAGAGGAGCATCAGAGGTGCATCAGAGGAGCATCAGAGGAGCATCAGAGGTGCATCAGAGGAGCATCAGAGGTGCATCAGAGGAGCATCAGAGGAGCATCAGAGGAGCATCAGAGGAGCATCAGAGGTGCATCAGAGGAGCATCAGAGGAGCATCAGAGGAGCATCAGAGGAGCATCAGATGAGCATAAGAGGAGCATCAGAGGAGCATCAGAGGAGCATCAGAGGTGCATCAGAGGAGCATCAGAGGAGCATCAGAGGTGCATCAGAGGGGCATCAGAGGTGCATCAGAGGAGTATCAGAGGAGCATCAGAGGAGCATCAGAGGAGCATCAGAGGAGCATCAGAGGAGCATCAGGAGCATCAGAGGAGCATCAGAGGAGCATCAGAGGAGCATCAGAGGAGCATCAGAGGAGCATCAGAGGAGCATCAGAGGAGCATCAGAGGAGCATCAGAGGAGAATCAGAGGAGCATCAGAGGAGCATCAGAGGTGCATCCGAGGAGCATCAGAGGTGCATCCGAGGAGAATCAGAGGTGCATCCGAGGAGCATCAGAGGAGCATCATAGGAGCATCAGAGGAGCATCAGAGGAGCATCAGAGGAGCATCAGAGGAGCATCAGAGGAGCATCAGAGGAGCGTCAGAGGAGCATCAGAGGAGCATCAGAGGAGCATCAGAGGAGCAACAGAGGAGCATCAGAGGAGCGTCAGAGGAGCATCAGAGGTGCGTCAGAGGTGCATCTGAGGTGCGTCAGAGGAGCATCAGAGGTGCGTCAGAGGTGCATCAGAGGTGCGTCAGAGGAGCATCGGAGGTGTGTCAGAGGTGCATCAGAGGTGCGTCAGAGGAGCATCGGAGGAGCGTCAGAGGAGCGTCAGAGGAGCGTCAGAGGAGCATCAGAGGAGCATCGGAGGAGCGTCAGATGTGCATCAGAGGTGCATCAGAGGAGCATCAGAGGAGCGTCAGTGGAGCATCAGAGGAGCATCAGAGGAGCATCAGAGGAGCATCAGAAGAGCATCAGAGGTGCATCAGAGGAGCATCAGAGGTGCATCAGAGGAGCATCAGAGGAGCATCAGAGGAGCATCAGAGGAGCATCAGAGGAGCATCAGAGGTGCATCAGAGGAGCATCAGAGGTGCATCAGAGGAGCATCAGAGGAGCATCAGAGGAGCATCAGAGGAGCATCAGAGGAGCATCAGAGGAGCATCAGAGGAGCAACAGAGGAGCATCAGAGGAGCATCAGAGGAGCATCAGAGGAGCATCAGAGGAGCATCAGAGGAGCATCAGAGGTGCATCAGAGGAGCATCAGAGGAGCATCAGATGAGCATCAGAGGAGCATCAGATGAGCATCAGAGGAGCATCAGAGGAGCATCAGAGGAGCATCAGAGGAGCATCAGATGTGCATCAGAGTTGCATCAGAGGAGCATCAGAGGAGCATCAGAGGAGCATCAGAGGAGCATCAGAGGAGCATCAGAGGAGCATCAGAGGAGTATCAGAAGAGCATCAGAGGAGCATCAGAGGAGCATCAGAGGAGCATCAGAGGAGCATCAGAGGAGCATTAGAGGAGCATCAGAGGAGCATCAGAGGACCATCAGAGGTGCATCAGAGGAGCATCAGAGGAGCATCAGAGGACCATCAGAGGTGCATCAGAGGAGCATCAGAGGTGAATCAGAGGAGCATCAGAGGAGCAACAGAGGAGCATCAGAGGAGCATCAGAGGAGCATCAGAGGAGCATCAGAGGAGCATCAGAGGCGCATCAGAGGAGCATCAGAGGAGCATCAGAGGAGCATCAGAGGAGCATCAGAGGAGCATCAGAGGAGCATCAGAGGAGCGTCAGAGTAGCATCAGTGGAGCATCAGAGGAGCATCCGAGGAGCATCAGAGGAGCATCAGTGGAGCATCAGAGGAGCATCAGAGGAGCATCAGAGGAGCATCAGAGGAGCATAAGAGGAGCATCAGAGGAGCATCAGAGGAGCATCAGAGGAGCATCAGAGGAGCATCAGAGGAGCATCAGAGGAGCATCAGAGGTGCATCAGAGGAGCATCAGAGGAGCATCAGATGAACATCAGAGGAGCATCAGATGAGCATCAGAGGAGCATCAGAGGAGCATCAGAGGAGCATCAGAGGAGCATCAGATGTGCATCAGAGTTGCATCAGAGGAGCATCAGAGGAGCATCAGAGGAGCATCAGAGGAGCATCAGAGGAGCATCAGAGGAGCATCAGAGGAGTATCAGAAGAGCATCAGAGGAGCATCAGAGGAGCATCAGAGGAGCATCAGAGGAGCATCAGAGGAGCATTAGAGGAGCATCAGAGGAGCATCAGAGGACCATCAGAGGTGCATCAGAGGAGCATCAGAGGAGCATCAGAGGACCATCAGAGGTGCATCAGAGGAGCATCAGAGGTGAATCAGAGGAGCATCAGAGGAGCAACAGAGGAGCATCAGAGGAGCATCAGAGGAGCATCAGAGGAGCATCAGAGGAGCATCAGAGGCGCATCAGAGGAGCATCAGAGGAGCATCAGAGGAGCATCAGAGGAGCATCAGAGGAGCATCAGAGGAGCATCAGAGGAGCGTCAGAGTAGCATCAGTGGAGCATCAGAGGAGCATCAGAGGAGCATCAGAGGAGCATCAGTGGAGCATCAGAGGAGCATCAGAGGAGCATCAGAGGAGCATCAGAGGAGCATAAGAGGAGCATCAGAGGAGCATCAGAGGAGCATCAGAGGAGCATCAGAGGAGCATCAGAGGAGCAACAGAGGAGCATCAGAGGAGCGTCAGAGGAGCATCAGAGGTGCGTCAGAGGTGCATCAGAGGTGCGTCAGAGGAGCATCGGAGGTGTGTCAGAGGTGCATCAGAGGTGCGTCAGAGGAGCATCGGAGGAGCGTCAGAGGAGCGTCAGAGGAGCGTCAGAGGAGCATCAGAGGAGCATCGGAGGAGCGTCAGAGGTGCATCAGAGGTGCATCAGAGGAGCATCAGAGGAGCGTCAGAGGAGCATCAGAGGAGCATCAGAGGAGCATCAGAGGAGCATCAGAGGAGCATCAGAAGAGCATCAGAGGTGCATCAGAGGAGCATCAGAGGTGCATCAGAGGAGCATCAGAGGAGCATCAGAGGAGCATCAGAGGAGCATCAGAAGAGCATCAGAGGTGCATCAGAGGAGCATCAGAGGTGCATCAGAGGAGCATCAGAGGAGCATCAGAGGAGCATCAGAGGAGCATCAGAGGTGCATCAGAGGAGCATCAGAGGAGCATCAGAGGAGCATCAGAGGAGCATCAGATGAGCATAAGAGGAGCATCAGAGGAGCATCAGAGGAGCATCAGAGGTGCATCAGAGGAGCATCAGAGGAGCATCAGAGGTGCATCAGAGGGGCATCAGAGGTGCATCAGAGGAGTATCAGAGGAGCATCAGAGGAGCATCAGAGGAGCATCAGAGGAGCATCAGAGGAGCATCAGGAGCATCAGAGGAGCATCAGAGGAGCATTAGAGGAGCATCAGAGGAGCATCAGAGGAGCATCAGAGGAGCATCAGAGGAGCATCAGAGGAGCATCAGAGGAGAATCAGAGGAGCATCAGAGGAGCATCAGAGGTGCATCCGAGGAGCATCAGAGGTGCATCCGAGGAGAATCAGAGGTGCATCCGAGGAGCATCAGAGGAGCATCATAGGAGCATCAGAGGAGCATCAGAGGAGCATCAGAGGAGCATCAGAGGAGCATCAGAGGAGCATCAGAGGAGCGTCAGAGGAGCATCAGAGGAGCATCAGAGGAGCATCAGAGGAGCATCAGAGGAGCATCAGAGGAGCATCAGAGGAGCAACAGAAGAGTATCAGAGGAGCATCAGAGGAGCATCAGAGGAGCATCAGAGGAGCATCAGAGGAGCATCAGAGGAGCATCAGAGGAGCATCAGAGGAGCATTAGAGGAGCATCAGAGGAGCATCAGAGGAGCATCAGAGGTGCATCAGAGGAGCATCAGAGGTGAATCAGAGGAGCATAAGAGGAGCAACAGAGGAGCATCAGAGGAGCATCAGAGGAGCATCAGAGGAGCATCAGAGGAGCATCAGAGGAGCATCAGTGGCGCATCAGAGGAGCATCAGAGGAGCATCAGAGGAGCATCAGAGGAGCATCAGAGGAGCATCAGAGGTGCATCAGAGGTGCATCAGAGGTGCATCAGAGGAGCATCAGAGGAGCATCAGAGGAGCATCAGAGGAGCATCAGAGGAGCATCAGAGGAGCATCAGAGGAGCATCAGAGTAGCATCACTTGAGCATCAGAGGAGCATCAGAGGAGCATCAGTGGAGCATCAGAGGAGCATCAGAGGAGCATCAGAGGAGCATCAGAGGAGCATCAGAGGAGCATCAGAGGAGCATCAGAGGAGCAACAGAGGAGCATCAGAGGAGCGTCAGAGAGCATCAGAGCTGCGTCAGAGGTGCATCAGAGGTGCGTCAGAGGAGCATCGGAGGTGTGTCAGAGGTGCATCAGAGGTGCGTCAGAGGATCATCGGAGGAGCGTCAGAGGAGCATCAGAGGAGCATCAGAGGAGCTTCAGAAGAGCATCAGAGGAGCTTCAGAAGAGCATCAGAGGTGCATCAGAGGAGCATCAGAGGAGCGTCAGAGGAGCATCAGAGGAGCATCAGAGGAGCATCAGAGGAGCATCAGAGGAGCTTCAGAAGAGCATCAGAGGTGCATCAGAGGAGCATCAGAGGTGCATCAGAGGAGCATCAGAGGAGCATCAGAGGAGCATCAGAGGAGCATCAGAGGAGCATCAGAAGAGCATCAGAGGTGCATCAGAGGAGCATCAGAGGTGCATCAGAGGAGCATCAGAGGTGCATCAGAGGAGCATCAGAGGAGCATCAGAGGAGCATCAGAGGAGCATCAGAGGAGCATCAGAGGAGCCAGAGGAGCAACAGAGGAGCATCAGAGGAGCATCGGAGGAGCGTCAGAGGTGCATCAGAGGTGCATCAGAGGAGCATCAGAGGAGCGTCAGAGGAGCGTCAGAGGAGCATCAGAGGAGCGTCAGAGGAGCATCAGAGGAGCATCAGAGGAGCGTCAGAGGAGCATCAGAGGAGCATCGGAGGAGCGTCAGATGTGCATCAGAGGTGCATCAGAGGAGCATCAGAGGAGCGTCAGTGGAGCATCAGAGGAGCATCAGAGGAGCATCAGAGGAGCATCAGAAGAGCATCAGAGGTGCATCAGAGGAGCATCAGAGGTGCATCAGAGGAGCATCAGAGGAGCATCAGAGGAGCATCAGAGGAGCATCAGAGGAGCATCAGAAGAGCATCAGAGGTGCATCAGAGGAGCATCAGAGGTGCATCAGAGGAGCATCAGAGGAGCATCAGAGGAGCATCAGAGGAGCATCAGAGGAGCATCAGAGGAGCATCAGAGGAGCAACAGAGGAGCATCAGAGGAGCATCAGAGGAGCATCAGAGGAGCATCAGAGGTGCATCAGAGGAGCATCAGAGGTGCATCAGAGGAGCATCAGAGGAGCATCAGATGAGCATCAGAGGAGCATCAGATGAGCATCAGAGGAGCATCAGAGGTGCATCAGAGTTGCATCAGAGGAGCATCATAGGAGCATCAGAGGAGCATCAGAGGAGCATCAGAGGAGCATCAGAGGAGCATCAGAGGTGCATCAGAGGTGCAACAGAGGTGCATCAGAGGAGCATCAGAGGAGCATCAGAGGAGCATCAGAGGTGCATCAGAGGAGCATCAGAGGAGCATCAGAGGAGCATCAGAGGAGCATCAGTGTAGCATCAGTGTAGCATCAGTGGAGCATCAGAGGAGCATCAGAGGAGCAACAGAAGAGTATCAGAGGAGCATCAGAGGAGCATCAGAGGAGCATCAGAGGAGCATCAGAGGAGCATCAGAGGAGCATCAGAGGAGCATTAGAGGAGCATCAGAGGAGCATCAGAGGAGCATCAGAGGTGCATCAGAGGAGCATCAGAGGTGAATCAGAGGAGCATAAGAGGAGCAACAGAGGAGCATCAGAGGAGCATCAGAGGAGCATCAGAGGAGCATCAGAGGAGCATCAGAGGAGCATCAGTGGCGCATCAGAGGAGCATCAGAGGAGCATCAGAGGAGCATCAGAGGAGCATCAGAGGAGCATCAGAGGTGCATCAGAGGTGCATCAGAGGAGCATCAGAGGAGCATCAGAGGAGCATCAGAGGAGCATCAGAGGAGCATCAGAGGAGCATCAGAGGAGCATCAGAGTAGCATCACTTGAGCATCAGAGGAGCATCAGAGGAGCATCAGTGGAGCATCAGAGGAGCATCAGAGGAGCATCAGAGGAGCATCAGAGGAGCATCAGAGGAGCATCAGAGGAGCATCAGAGGAGCAACAGAGGAGCATCAGAGGAGCGTCAGAGAGCATCAGAGCTGCGTCAGAGGTGCATCAGAGGTGCGTCAGAGGAGCATCGGAGGTGTGTCAGAGGTGCATCAGAGGTGCGTCAGAGGAGCATCGGAGGAGCGTCAGAGGAGCGTCAGAGGAGCGTCAGAGGAGCATCAGAGGCCATCGGAGGAGCGTCAGAGGTGCATCAGAGGTGCATCAGAGGAGCATCAGAGGAGCGTCAGAGGAGCATCAGAGGAGCATCAGAGGAGCATCAGAGGAGCATCAGAGGAGCTTCAGAAGAGCATCAGAGGTGCATCAGAGGAGCATCAGAGGTGCATCAGAGGAGCATCAGAGGAGCATCAGAGGAGCATCAGAGGAGCATCAGAGGAGCATCAGAAGAGCATCAGAGGTGCATCAGAGGAGCATCAGAGGTGCATCAGAGGAGCATCAGAGGTGCATCAGAGGAGCATCAGAGGAGCATCAGAGGAGCATCAGAGGAGCATCAGAGGAGCATCAGAGGAGCCAGAGGAGCAACAGAGGAGCATCAGAGGAGCATCGGAGGAGCGTCAGAGGTGCATCAGAGGTGCATCAGAGGAGCATCAGAGGAGCGTCAGAGGAGCGTCAGAGGAGCATCAGAGGAGCGTCAGAGGAGCATCAGAGGAGCATCAGAGGAGCGTCAGAGGAGCATCAGAGGAGCATCGGAGGAGCGTCAGATGTGCATCAGAGGTGCATCAGAGGAGCATCAGAGGAGCGTCAGTGGAGCATCAGAGGAGCATCAGAGGAGCATCAGAGGAGCATCAGAAGAGCATCAGAGGTGCATCAGAGGAGCATCAGAGGTGCATCAGAGGAGCATCAGAGGAGCATCAGAGGAGCATCAGAGGAGCATCAGAGGAGCATCAGAAGAGCATCAGAGGTGCATCAGAGGAGCATCAGAGGTGCATCAGAGGAGCATCAGAGGAGCATCAGAGGAGCATCAGAGGAGCATCAGAGGAGCATCAGAGGAGCATCAGAGGAGCAACAGAGGAGCATCAGAGGAGCATCAGAGGAGCATCAGAGGAGCATCAGAGGTGCATCAGAGGAGCATCAGAGGTGCATCAGAGGAGCATCAGAGGAGCATCAGATGAGCATCAGAGGAGCATCAGATGAGCATCAGAGGAGCATCAGAGGTGCATCAGAGTTGCATCAGAGGAGCATCATAGGAGCATCAGAGGAGCATCAGAGGAGCATCAGAGGAGCATCAGAGGAGCATCAGAGGTGCATCAGAGGTGCAACAGAGGTGCATCAGAGGAGCATCAGAGGAGCATCAGAGGAGCATCAGAGGTGCATCAGAGGAGCATCAGAGGAGCATCAGAGGAGCATCAGAGGAGCATCAGTGTAGCATCAGTGGAGCATCAGAGGAGCATCAGAGGAGCATCAGAGGAGCATCAGTGGAGCATAAGAGGAGCATCAGAGGAGCATCAGAGGAGCATCAGAGGAGCATAAGAGGAGCATCAGAGGAGCATCAGAGGAGCATCAGAGGAGCATCAGAGGAGCATCAGAGGAGCAACAGAGGAGCATCAGATGAGCGTCAGAGGAGCATCAGAGGTGCGTCAGAGGTGCATCTGAGGTGCGTCAGAGGAGCATCAGAGGTGCGTCAGAGGTGCATCAGAGGTGCGTCAGAGGAGCATCGGAGGTGTGTCAGAGGTGCATCAGAGGTGCGTCAGAGGAGCATCGGAGGAGCGTCAGAGGAGCGTCAGAGGAGCGTCAGAGGAGCATCAGAGGAGCATCGGAGGAGCGTCAGATGTGCATCAGAGGTGCATCAGAGGAGCATCAGAGGAGCGTCAGTGGAGCATCAGAGGAGCATCAGAGGAGCATCAGAGGAGCATCAGAAGAGCATCAGAGGTGCATCAGAGGAGCATCAGAGGTGCATCAGAGGAGCATCAGAGGAGCATCAGAGGAGCATCAGAGGAGCATCAGAGGAGCATCAGAAGAGCATCAGAGGTGCATCAGAGGAGCATCAGAGGAGCATCAGAGGAGCAACAGAGGAGCATCAGAGGAGCGTCAGAGGAGCATCAGAGGTGCGTCAGAGGTGCATCAGAGGTGCGTCAGAGGAGCATCGGAGGTGTGTCAGAGGTGCATCAGAGGTGCGTCAGAGGAGCATCGGAGGAGCGTCAGAGGAGCGTCAGAGGAGCGTCAGAGGAGCATCAGAGGAGCATCGGAGGAGCGTCAGAGGTGCATCAGAGGTGCATCAGAGGAGCATCAGAGGAGCGTCTGAGGAGCATCAGAGGAGCATCAGAGGAGCATCAGAGGAGCATCAGAGGAGCATCAGAAGAGCATCAGAGGTGCATCAGAGGAGCATCAGAGGTGCATCAGAGGAGCATCAGAGGAGCATCAGAGGAGCATCAGAGGAGCATCAGAAGAGCATCAGAGGTGCATCAGAGGAGCATCAGAGGTGCATCAGAGGAGCATCAGAGGAGCATCAGAGGAGCATCAGAGGAGCATCAGAGGTGCATCAGAGGAGCATCAGAGGAGCATCAGAGGAGCATCAGAGGAGCATCAGATGAGCATAAGAGGAGCATCAGAGGAGCATCAGAGGAGCATCAGAGGTGCATCAGAGGAGCATCAGAGAAGCATCAGAGGTGCATCAGAGGGGCATCAGAGGTGCATCAGAGGAGTATCAGAGGAGCATCAGAGGAGCATCAGAGGAGCATCAGAGGAGCATCAGAGGAGCATCAGGAGCATCAGAGGAGCATCAGAGGAGCATCAGAGGAGCATCAGAGGAGCATCAGAGGAGCATCAGAGGAGCATCAGAGGAGCATCAGAGGAGCATCAGAGGAGCATCAGAGGAGAATCAGAGGAGCATCAGAGGAGCATCAGAGGTGCATCCGAGGAGCATCAGAGGTGCATCCGAGGAGAATCAGAGGTGCATCCGAGGAGCATCAGAGGAGCATCATAGGAGCATCAGAGGAGCATCAGAGGAGCATCAGAGGAGCATCAGAGGAGCATCAGAGGAGCATCAGAGGAGCGTCAGAGGAGCATCAGAGGAGCATCAGAGGAGCATCAGAGGAGCATCAGAGGAGCATCAGAGGAGCATCAGAGGAGCAACAGAAGAGTATCAGAGGAGCATCAGAGGAGCATCAGAGGAGCATAAGAGGAGCATCAGAGGAGCATCAGAGGAGCATCAGAGGAGCATCAGAGGAGCATTAGAGGAGCATCAGAGGAGCATCAGAGGAGCATCAGAGGTGCATCAGAGGAGCATCAGAGGTGAATCAGAGGAGCATAAGAGGAGCAACAGAGGAGCATCAGAGGAGCATCAGAGGAGCATCAGAGGAGCATCAGAGGAGCATCAGAGGAGCATCAGTGGCGCATCAGAGGAGCATCAGAGGAGCATCAGAGGAGCATCAGAGGAGCATCAGAGGAGCATCAGAGGTGCATCAGAGGTGCATCAGAGGTGCATCAGAGGAGCATCAGAGGAGCATCAGAGGAGCATCAGAGGAGCATCAGAGGAGCATCAGAGGAGCATCAGAGGAGCATCAGAGTAGCATCACTGGAGCATCAGAGGAGCATCAGAGGAGCATCAGTGGAGCATCAGAGGAGCATCAGAGGAGCATCAGAGGAGCATCAGAGGAGCATCAGAGGAGCATCAGAGGAGCATCAGAGGAGCAACAGAGGAGCATCAGAGGAGCGTCAGAGAGCATCAGAGCTGCGTCAGAGGTGCATCAGAGGTGCGTCAGAGGAGCATCGGAGGTGTGTCAGAGGTGCATCAGAGGTGCGTCAGAGGAGCATCGGAGGAGCGTCAGAGGAGCGTCAGAGGAGCGTCAGAGGAGCATCAGAGGAGCTTCGGAGGAGCGTCAGAGGTGCATCAGAGGTGCATCAGAGGAGCATCAGAGGAGAGTCAGAGGAGCATCAGAGGAGCATCAGAGGAGCATCAGAGGAGCATCAGAGGAGCTTCAGAAGAGCATCAGAGGTGCATCAGAGGAGCATCAGAGGTGCATCAGAGGAGCATCAGAGGAGCATCAGAGGAGCATCAGAGGAGCATCAGAGGAGCATCAGAAGAGCATCAGAGGTGCATCAGAGGAGCATCAGAGGTGCATCAGAGGAGCATCAGAGGTGCATCAGAGGAGCATCAGAGGAGCATCAGAGGAGCATCAGAGGAGCATCAGAGGAGCATCAGAGGAGCCAGAGGAGCAACAGAGGAGCATCAGAGGAGCATCGGAGGAGCGTCAGAGGTGCATCAGAGGTGCATCAGAGGAGCATCAGAGGAGCGTCAGAGGAGCGTCAGAGGAGCATCAGAGGAGCGTCAGAGGAGCATCAGAGGAGCATCAGAGGAGCGTCAGAGGAGCATCAGAGGAGCATCGGAGGAGCGTCAGATGTGCATCAGAGGTGCATCAGAGGAGCATCAGAGGAGCGTCAGTGGAGCATCAGAGGAGCATCAGAGGAGCATCAGAGGAGCATCAGAAGAGCATCAGAGGTGCATCAGAGGAGCATCAGAGGTGCATCAGAGGAGCATCAGAGGAGCATCAGAGGAGCATCAGAGGAGCATCAGAGGAGCATCAGAAGAGCATCAGAGGTGCATCAGAGGAGCATCAGAGGTGCATCAGAGGAGCATCAGAGGAGCATCAGAGGAGCATCAGAGGAGCATCAGAGGAGCATCAGAGGAGCATCAGAGGAGCAACAGAGGAGCATCAGAGGAGCATCAGAGGAGCATCAGAGGAGCATCAGAGGTGCATCAGAGGAGCATCAGAGGTGCATCAGAGGAGCATCAGAGGAGCATCAGATGAGCATCAGAGGAGCATCAGATGAGCATCAGAGGAGCATCAGAGGTGCATCAGAGTTGCATCAGAGGAGCATCAGAGGAGCATCAGAGGAGCATCAGAGGAGCATCAGAGGAGCATCAGAGGAGCATCAGAGGTGCATCAGAGGTGCAACAGAGGTGCATCAGAGGAGCATCAGAGGAGCATCAGAGGAGCATCAGAGGTGCATCAGAGGAGCATCAGAGGAGCATCAGAGGAGCATCAGAGGAGCATCAGTGTAGCATCAGTGGAGCATCAGAGGAGCATCAGAGGAGCATCAGAGGAGCATCAGTGGAGCATAAGAGGAGCATCAGAGGAGCATCAGAGGAGCATCAGAGGAGCATAAGAGGAGCATCAGAGGAGCATCAGAGGAGCATCAGAGGAGCATCAGAGGAGCATCAGAGGAGCAACAGAGGAGCATCAGATGAGCGTCAGAGGAGCATCAGAGGTGCGTCAGAGGTGCATCTGAGGTGCGTCAGAGGAGCATCAGAGGTGCGTCAGAGGTGCATCAGAGGTGCGTCAGAGGAGCATCGGAGGTGTGTCAGAGGTGCATCAGAGGTGCGTCAGAGGAGCATCGGAGGAGCGTCAGAGGAGCGTCAGAGGAGCGTCAGAGGAGCATCAGAGGAGCATCGGAGGAGCGTCAGATGTGCATCAGAGGTGCATCAGAGGAGCATCAGAGGAGCGTCAGTGGAGCATCAGAGGAGCATCAGAGGAGCATCAGAGGAGCATCAGAAGAGCATCAGAGGTGCATCAGAGGAGCATCAGAGGTGCATCAGAGGAGCATCAGAGGAGCATCAGAGGAGCATCAGAGGAGCATCAGAGGAGCATCAGAAGAGCATCAGAGGTGCATCAGAGGAGCATCAGAGGTGCATCAGAGGAGCATCAGAGGAGCATCAGAGGAGCATCAGAGGAGCATCAGAGGAGCATCAGAGGAGCATCAGAGGAGCATCAGTGTAGCATCAGTGGAGCATCAGAGGAGCATCAGAGGAGCATCAGAGGAGCATCAGTGGAGCATAAGAGGAGCATCAGAGGAGCATCAGAGGAGCATCAGAGGAGCATAAGAGGAGCATCAGAGGAGCATCAGAGGAGCATCAGAGGAGCATCAGAGGAGCATCAGAGGAGCAACAGAGGAGCATCAGAGGAGCGTCAGAGGAGCATCAGAGGTGCGTCAGAGGTGCATCTGAGGTGCGTCAGAGGAGCATCAGAGGTGCGTCAGAGGTGCATCAGAGGTGCGTCAGAGGAGCGTCGGAGGTGTGTCAGAGGTGCATCAGAGGTGCGTCAGAGGAGCATCGGAGGAGCGTCAGAGGAGCGTCAGAGGACCGTCAGAGGAGCATCAGAGGAGCATCGGAGGAGCGTCAGATGTGCATCAGAGGTGCATCAGAGGAGCATCAGAGGAGCGTCAGTGGAGCATCAGAGGAGCATCAGAGGAGCATCAGAGGAGCATCAGAAGAGCATCAGAGGTGCATCAGAGGAGCATCAGAGGTGCATCAGAGGAGCATCAGAGGAGCATCAGAGGAGCATCAGAGGAGCATCAGAGGAGCATCAGAAGAGCATCAGAGGTGCATCAGAGGAGCATCAGAGGTGCATCAGAGGAGCATCAGAGGAGCATCAGAGGAGCATCAGAGGAGCATCAGAGGAGCATCAGAGGAGCATCAGAGGAGCAACAGAGGAGCATCAGAGGAGCATCAGAGGAGCATCAGAGGAGCATCAGAGGAGCATCAGAGGAGCATCAGAGGTGCATCAGAGGAGCATCAGAGGAGCATCAGATGAGCATCAGAGGAGCATCAGATGAGCATCAGAGGAGCATCAGATGTGCATCAGAGTTGCATCAGAGGAGCATCAGAGGAGCATCAGAGGAGCATCAGAGGAGCATCAGAGGAGCATCAGAGGAGCATCAGAGGAGTATCAGAAGAGCATCAGAGGAGCATCAGAGGAGCATCAGAGGAGCATCAGAGGAGCATCAGAGGAGCATTAGAGGAGCATCAGAGGAGCATCAGAGGACCATCAGAGGTGCATCAGAGGAGCATCAGAGGAGCATCAGAGGACCATCAGAGGTGCATCAGAGGAGCATCAGAGGTGAATCAGAGGAGCATCAGAGGAGCAACAGAGGAGCATCAGAGGAGCATCAGAGGAGCATCAGAGGAGCATCAGAGGAGCATCAGAGGCGCATCAGAGGAGCATCAGAGGAGCATCAGAGGAGCATCAGAGGAGCATCAGAGGAGCATCAGAGGAGCGTCAGAGGAGCGTCAGAGTAGCATCAGTGGAGCATCAGAGGAGCATCAGAGGAGCATCAGAGGAGCATCAGTGGAGCATCAGAGGAGCATCAGAGGAGCATCAGAGGAGCATCAGAGGAGCATAAGAGGAGCATCAGAGGAGCATCAGAGGAGCATCAGAGGAGCATCAGAGGAGCATCAGAGGAGCAACAGAGGAGCATCAGAGGAGCGTCAGAGGAGCATCAGAGGTGCGTCAGAGGTGCATCAGAGGTGCGTCAGAGGAGCATCGGAGGTGTGTCAGAGGTGCATCAGAGGTGCGTCAGAGGAGCATCGGAGGAGCGTCAGAGGAGCGTCAGAGGAGCGTCAGAGGAGCATCAGAGGAGCATCGGAGGAGCGTCAGAGGTGCATCAGAGGTGCATCAGAGGAGCATCAGAGGAGCGTCAGAGGAGCATCAGAGGAGCATCAGAGGAGCATCAGAGGAGCATCAGAGGAGCATCAGAAGAGCATCAGAGGTGCATCAGAGGAGCATCAGAGGTGCATCAGAGGAGCATCAGAGGAGCATCAGAGGAGCATCAGAGGAGCATCAGAAGAGCATCAGAGGTGCATCAGAGGAGCATCAGAGGTGCATCAGAGGAGCATCAGAGGAGCATCAGAGGAGCATCAGAGGAGCATCAGAGGTGCATCAGAGGAGCATCAGAGGAGCATCAGAGGAGCATCAGAGGAGCATCAGATGAGCATAAGAGGAGCATCAGAGGAGCATCAGAGGAGCATCAGAGGTGCATCAGAGGAGCATCAGAGGAGCATCAGAGGTGCATCAGAGGGGCATCAGAGGTGCATCAGAGGAGTATCAGAGGAGCATCAGAGGAGCATCAGAGGAGCATCAGAGGAGCATCAGAGGAGCATCAGGAGCATCAGAGGAGCATCAGAGGAGCATCAGAGGAGCATCAGAGGAGCATCAGAGGAGCATCAGAGGAGCATCAGAGGAGCATCAGAGGAGCATCAGAGGAGAATCAGAGGAGCATCAGAGGAGCATCAGAGGTGCATCCGAGGAGCATCAGAGGTGCATCCGAGGAGAATCAGAGGTGCATCCGAGGAGCATCAGAGGAGCATCATAGGAGCATCAGAGGAGCATCAGAGGAGCATCAGAGGAGCATCAGAGGAGCATCAGAGGAGCATCAGAGGAGCGTCAGAGGAGCATCAGAGGAGCATCAGAGGAGCATCAGAGGAGCAACAGAGGAGCATCAGAGGAGCGTCAGAGGAGCATCAGAGGTGCGTCAGAGGTGCATCTGAGGTGCGTCAGAGGAGCATCAGAGGTGCGTCAGAGGTGCATCAGAGGTGCGTCAGAGGAGCATCGGAGGTGTGTCAGAGGTGCATCAGAGGTGCGTCAGAGGAGCATCGGAGGAGCGTCAGAGGAGCGTCAGAGCAGCGTCAGAGGAGCATCAGAGGAGCATCGGAGGAGCGTCAGATGTGCATCAGAGGTGCATCAGAGGAGCATCAGAGGAGCGTCAGTGGAGCATCAGAGGAGCATCAGAGGAGCATCAGAGGAGCATCAGAAGAGCATCAGAGGTGCATCAGAGGAGCATCAGAGGTGCATCAGAGGAGCATCAGAGGAGCATCAGAGGAGCATCAGAGGAGCATCAGAGGAGCATCAGAAGAGCATCAGAGGTGCATCAGAGGAGCATCAGAGGTGCATCAGAGGAGCATCAGAGGAGCATCAGAGGAGCATCAGAGGAGCATCAGAGGAGCATCAGAGGAGCAACAGAGGAGCATCAGAGGAGCATCAGAGGAGCATCAGAGGAGCATCAGAGGAGCATCAGAGGAGCATCAGAGGTGCATCAGAGGAGCATCAGAGGAGCATCAGATGAGCATCAGAGGAGCATCAGATGAGCATCAGAGGAGCATCAGATGTGCATCAGAGTTGCATCAGAGGAGCATCAGAGGAGCATCAGAGGAGCATCAGAGGAGCATCAGAGGAGCATCAGAGGAGCATCAGAGGAGTATCAGAAGAGCATCAGAGGAGCATCAGAGGAGCATCAGAGGAGCATCAGAGGAGCATCAGAGGAGCATTAGAGGAGCATCAGAGGAGCATCAGAGGACCATCAGAGGTGCATCAGAGGAGCATCAGAGGAGCATCAGAGGACCATCAGAGGTGCATCAGAGGAGCATCAGAGGTGAATCAGAGGAGCATCAGAGGAGCAACAGAGGAGCATCAGAGGAGCATCAGAGGAGCATCAGAGGAGCATCAGAGGCGCATCAGAGGAGCATCAGAGGAGCATCAGAGGAGCATCAGAGGAGCATCAGAGGAGCATCAGAGGAGCATCAGAGGAGCGTCAGAGTAGGATCAGTGGAGCATCAGAGGAGCATCAGAGGAGCATCAGAGGAGCATCAGTGGAGCATCAGAGGAGCATCAGAGGAGCATCAGAGGAGCATCAGAGGAGCATAAGAGGAGCATCAGAGGAGCATCAGAGGAGCATCAGAGGAGCATCAGAGGAGCATCAGAGGAGCAACAGAGGAGCATCAGAGGAGCGTCAGAGGAGCATCAGAGGTGCGTCAGAGGTGCATCAGAGGTGCGTCAGAGGAGCATCGGAGGTGTGTCAGAGGTGCATCAGAGGTGCGTCAGAGGAGCATCGGAGGAGCGTCAGAGGAGCGTCAGAGGAGCGTCAGAGGAGCATCAGAGGAGCATCGGAGGAGCGTCAGAGGTGCATCAGAGGTGCATCAGAGGAGCATCAGAGGAGCGTCAGAGGAGCATCAGAGGAGCATCAGAGGAGCATCAGAGGAGCATCAGAGGAGCATCAGAAGAGCATCAGAGGTGCATCAGAGGAGCATCAGAGGTGCATCAGAGGAGCATCAGAGGAGCATCAGAGGAGCATCAGAGGAGCATCAGAAGAGCATCAGAGGTGCATCAGAGGAGCATCAGAGGTGCATCAGAGGAGCATCAGAGGAGCATTAGAGGAGCATCAGAGGAGCATCAGAGGTGCATCAGAGGAGCATCAGAGGAGCATCAGAGGAGCATCAGAGGAGCATCAGATGAGCATAAGAGGAGCATCAGAGGAGCATCAGAGGAGCATCAGAGGTGCATCAGAGGAGCATCAGAGGAGCATCAGAGGTGCATCAGAGGGGCATCAGAGGTGCATCAGAGGAGTATCAGAGGAGCATCAGAGGAGCATCAGAGGAGCATCAGAGGAGCATCAGAGGAGCATCAGGAGCATCAGAGGAGCATCAGAGGAGCATTAGAGGAGCATCAGAGGAGCATCAGAGGAGCATCAGAGGAGCATCAGAGGAGCATCAGAGGAGCATCAGAGGAGAATCAGAGGAGCATCAGAGGAGCATCAGAGGTGCATCCGAGGAGCATCAGAGGTGCATCCGAGGAGAATCAGAGGTGCATCCGAGGAGCATCAGAGGAGCATCATAGGAGCATCAGAGGAGCATCAGAGGAGCATCAGAGGAGCATCAGAGGAGCATCAGAGGAGCATCAGAGGAGCGTCAGAGGAGCATCAGAGGAGCATCAGAGGAGCATCAGAGGAGCATCAGAGGAGCATCAGAGGAGCATCAGAGGAGCAACAGAAGAGTATCAGAGGAGCATCAGAGGAGCATCAGAGGAGCATCAGAGGAGCATCAGAGGAGCATCAGAGCATCAGAGGAGCATCAGAGGAGCATTAGAGGAGCATCAGAGGAGCATCAGAGGAGCATCAGAGGTGCATCAGAGGAGCATCAGAGGTGAATCAGAGGAGCATAAGAGGAGCAACAGAGGAGCATCAGAGGAGCATCAGAGGAGCATCAGAGGAGCATCAGAGGAGCATCAGAGGAGCATCAGTGGCGCATCAGAGGAGCATCAGAGGAGCATCAGAGGAGCATCAGAGGAGCATCAGAGGAGCATCAGAGGTGCATCAGAGGTGCATCAGAGGTGCATCAGAGGAGCATCAGAGGAGCATCAGAGGAGCATCAGAGGAGCATCAGAGGAGCATCAGAGGAGCATCAGAGGAGCATCAGAGTAGCATCACTGGAGCATCAGAGGAGCATCAGAGGAGCATCAGTGGAGCATCAGAGGAGCATCAGAGGAGCATCAGAGGAGCATCAGAGGAGCATCAGAGGAGCATCAGAGGAGCATCAGAGGAGCAACAGAGGAGCATCAGAGGAGCGTCAGAGAGCATCAGAGCTGCGTCAGAGGTGCATCAGAGGTGCGTCAGAGGAGCATCGGAGGTGTGTCAGAGGTGCATCAGAGGTGCGTCAGAGGAGCATTGGAGGAGCGTCAGAGGAGCGTCAGAGGAGCGTCAGAGGAGCATCAGAGGAGCATCGGAGGAGCGTCAGAGGTGCATCAGAGGTGCATCAGAGGAGCATCAGAGGAGCGTCAGAGGAGCATCAGAGGAGCATCAGAGGAGCATCAGAGGAGCATCAGAGGAGCTTCAGAAGAGCATCAGAGGTGCATCAGAGGAGCATCAGAGGTGCATCAGAGGAGCATCAGAGGAGCATCAGAGGAGCATCAGAGGAGCATCAGAGGAGCATCAGAAGAGCATCAGAGGTGCATCAGAGGAGCATCAGAGGTGCATCAGAGGAGCATCAGAGGTGCATCAGAGGAGCATCAGAGGAGCATCAGAGGAGCATCAGAGGAGCATCAGAGGAGCATCAGAGGAGCCAGAGGAGCAACAGAGGAGCATCAGAGGAGCATCGGAGGAGCGTCAGAGGTGCATCAGAGGTGCATCAGAGGAGCATCAGAGGAGCGTCAGAGGAGCATCAGAGGAGCATCAGAGGAGCGTCAGAGGAGCATCAGAGGAGCATCAGAGGAGCGTCAGAGGAGCATCAGAGGAGCATCGGAGGAGCGTCAGATGTGCATCAGAGGTGCATCAGAGGAGCATCAGAGGAGCGTCAGTGGAGCATCAGAGGAGCATCAGAGGAGCATCAGAGGAGCATCAGAAGAGCATCAGAGGTGCATCAGAGGAGCATCAGAGGTGCATCAGAGGAGCATCAGAGGAGCATCAGAGGAGCATCAGAGGAGCATCAGAGGAGCATCAGAAGAGCATCAGACGTGCATCAGAGGAGCATCAGAGGTGCATCAGAGGAGCATCAGAGGAGCATCAGAGGAGCATCAGAGGAGCATCAGAGGAGCATCAGAGGAGCATCAGAGGAGCAACAGAGGAGCATCAGAGGAGCATCAGAGGAGCATCAGAGGAGCATCAGAGGTGCATCAGAGGAGCATCAGAGGTGCATCAGAGGAGCATCAGAGGAGCATCAGATGAGCATCAGAGGAGCATCAGATGAGCATCAGAGGAGCATCAGAGGTGCATCAGAGTTGCATCAGAGGAGCATCAGAGGAGCATCAGAGGAGCATCAGAGGAGCATCAGAGGAGCATCAGAGGAGCATCAGAGGTGCATCAGAGGTGCAACAGAGGTGCATCAGAGGAGCATCAGAGGAGCATCAGAGGAGCATCAGAGGTGCATCAGAGGAGCATCAGAGGAGCATCAGAGGAGCATCAGAGGAGCATCAGTGTAGCATCAGTGGAGCATCAGAGGAGCATCAGAGGAGCATCAGAGGAGCATCAGTGGAGCATAAGAGGAGCATCAGAGGAGCATCAGAGGAGCATCAGAGGAGCATAAGAGGAGCATCAGAGGAGCATCAGAGGAGCATCAGAGGAGCATCAGAGGAGCATCAGAGGAGCAACAGAGGAGCATCAGATGAGCGTCAGAGGAGCATCAGAGGTGCGTCAGAGGTGCATCTGAGGTGCGTCAGAGGAGCATCAGAGGTGCGTCAGAGGTGCATCAGAGGTGCGTCAGAGGAGCATCGGAGGTGTGTCAGAGGTGCATCAGAGGTGCGTCAGAGGAGCATCGGAGGAGCGTCAGAGGAGCGTCAGAGGAGCGTCAGAGGAGCATCAGAGGAGCATCGGAGGAGCGTCAGATGTGCATCAGAGGTGCATCAGAGGAGCATCAGAGGAGCGTCAGTGGAGCATCAGAGGAGCATCAGAGGAGCATCAGAGGAGCATCAGAAGAGCATCAGAGGTGCATCAGAGGAGCATCAGAGGTGCATCAGAGGAGCATCAGAGGAGCATCAGAGGAGCATCAGAGGAGCATCAGAGGAGCATCAGAAGAGCATCAGAGGTGCATCAGAGGAGCATCAGAGGTGCATCAGAGGAGCATCAGAGGAGCATCAGAGGAGCATCAGAGGAGCATCAGAGGAGCATCAGAGGAGCATCAGAGGAGCAACAGAGGAGCATCAGAGGAGCATCAGAGGAGCATCAGAGGAGCATCAGAGGAGCATCAGAGGAGCATCAGAGGTGCATCAGAGGAGCATCAGAGGAGCATCAGATGAGCATCAGAGGAGCATCAGATGAGCATCAGAGGAGCATCAGATGTGCATCAGAGTTGCATCAGAGGAGCATCAGAGGAGCATCAGAGGAGCATCAGAGGAGCATCAGAGGAGCATCAGAGGAGCAACAGAGGAGTATCAGAAGAGCATCAGAGGAGCATCAGAGGAGCATCAGAGGAGCATCAGAGGAGCATCAGAGGAGCATCAGAGGAGCATCAGAGGAGCATTAGAGGAGCATCAGAGGAGCATCAGAGGACCATCAGAGGTGCATCAGAGGAGCATCAGAGGTGAATCAGAGGAGCATCAGAGGAGCAACAGAGGAGCATCAGAGGAGCATCAGAGGAGCATCAGAGGAGCATCAGAGGAGCATCAGAGGAGCATCAGAGGCGCATCAGAGGAGCATCAGAGGAGCATCAGAGGAGCATCAGAGGAGCATCAGAGGAGCATCAGAGGAGCGTCAGAGGAGCGTCAGAGTAGCATCAGTGGAGCATCAGAGGAGCATCAGAGGAGCATCAGAGGAGCATCAGTGGAGCATCAGAGGAGCATCAGAGGAGCATCAGAGGAGCATCAGAGGAGCATCAGAGGAGCATCAGAGGAGCATCAGAGGAGCGTCAGAGGAGCATCAGAGGAGCATCAGAGGAGCAACAGAGGAGCATCAGAGGAGCATCAGAGGAGCATCAGAGGAGCATCAGAGGAGCAACAGAGGAGTATCAGAAGAGCATCAGAGGAGCATCAGAGGAGCATCAGAGGAGCATCAGAGGAGCATCAGAGGAGCATCAGAGGAGCATCAGAGGAGCATTAGAGGAGCATCAGAGGAGCATCAGAGGACCATCAGAGGTGCATCAGAGGTGCATCAGAGGAGCATCAGAGGTGAATCAGAGGAGCATCAGAGGAGCAACAGAGGAGCATCAGAGGAGCATCAGAGGAGCATCAGAGGAGCATCAGAGGAGCATCAGAGGAGCATCAGAGGCGCATCAGAGGAGCATCAGAGGAGCATCAGAGGAGCATCAGAGGAGCATCAGAGGAGCATCAGAGGAGCGTCAGAGGAGCGTCAGAGTAGCATCAGTGGAGCATCAGAGGAGCATCAGAAGAGCATCAGAGGAGCATCAGTGGAGCATCAGAGGAGCATCAGAGGAGCATCAGAGGAGCATCAGAGGAGCATAAGAGGAGCATCAGAGGAGCATCAGAGGAGCATCAGAGGAGCATCAGAGGAGCATCAGAGGAGCAACAGAGGAGCATCAGAGGAGCGTCAGAGGAGCATCAGAGGTGCGTCAGAGGTGCATCAGAGGTGCGTCAGAGGAGCATCGGAGGTGTGTCAGAGGTGCATCAGAGGTGCGTCAGAGGAGCATCGGAGGAGCGTCAGAGGAGCGTCAGAGGAGCGTCAGAGGAGCATCAGAGGAGCATCGGAGGAGCGTCAGAGGTGCATCAGAGGTGCATCAGAGGAGCATCAGAGGAGCGTCAGAGGAGCATCAGAGGAGCATCAGAGGAGCATCAGAGGAGCATCAGAGGAGCATCAGAAGAGCATCAGAGGTGCATCAGAGGAGCATCAGAGGTGCATCAGAGGAGCATCAGAGGAGCATCAGAGGAGCATCAGAGGAGCATCAGAGGAGCATCAGAAGAGCATCAGAGGTGCATCAGAGGAGCATCAGAGGTGCATCAGAGGAGCATCAGAGGAGCATCAGAGGAGCATCAGAGGAGCATCAGAGGTGCATCAGAGGAGCATCAGAGGAGCATCAGAGGAGCATCAGAGGAGCATCAGAGGAGCATAAGAGGAGCATCAGAGGAGCATCAGAGGAGCATCAGAGGTGCATCAGAGGAGCATCAGAGGAGCATCAGAGGAGCATCAGAGGAGCATCAGAGGAGCATCAGAGGTGCATCAGAGGAGCATCAGAGGAGCATCAGAGGTGCATCAGAGGGGCATCAGAGGTGCATCAGGAGCATCAGAGGAGCATCAGAGGAGCATCAGAGGAGCATCAGAGGAGCATCAGAGGAGCATCAGAGGAGCATCAGAGGAGCATCAGAGGAGCATCAGAGGAGAATCAGAGGAGCATCAGAGGAGCATCAGAGGTGCATCCGAGGAGCATCAGAGGTGCATCCGAGGAGAATCAGAGGTGCATCCGAGGAGCATCAGAGGAGCATCATAGGAGCATCAGAGAAGCATCAGAGGAGCATCAGAGGAGCATCAGAGGAGCATCAGAAGAGCATCAGAGGAGCGTCAGAGGAGCATCAGAGGAGCATCAGAGGAGCATCAGAGGAGCATCAGAGGAGCATCAGAGGAGCATCAGAGGAGCAACAGAAGAGTATCAGAGGAGCATCAGAGGAGCATCAGAGGAGCATCAGAGGAGCATCAGAGGAGCATCAGAGGAGCATCAGAGGAGCATCAGAGGAGCATTAGAGGAGCATCAGAGGAGCATCAGAGGAGCATCAGAGGAGCATCAGAGGTGAATCAGAGGAGCATAAGAGGAGCAACAGAGGAGCATCAGAGGAGCATCAGAGGAGCATCAGAGGAGCATCAGAGGAGCATCAGAGGAGCATCAGTGGCGCATCAGAGGAGCATCAGAGGAGCATCAGAGGAGCATCAGAGGAGCATCAGAGGAGCATCAGAGGTGCATCAGAGGTGCATCAGAGGTGCATCAGAGGAGCATCAGAGGAGCATCAGAGGAGCATCAGAGGAGCATCAGAGGAGCATCAGAGGAGCATCAGAGTAGCATCACTGGAGCATCAGAGGAGCATCAGAGGAGCATCAGTGGAGCATCAGAGGAGCATCAGAGGAGCATCAGAGGAGCATCAGAGGAGCATCAGAGGAGCATCAGAGGAGCAACAGAGGAGCATCAGAGGAGCGTCAGAGAGCATCAGAGCTGCGTCAGAGGTGCATCAGAGGTGCGTCAGAGGAGCATCGGAGGTGTGTCAGAGGTGCATCAGAGGTGCGTCAGAGGAGCATCGGAGGAGCGTCAGAGGAGCGTCAGAGGAGCGTCAGAGGAGCATCAGAGGAGCATCGGAGGAGCGTCAGAGGTGCATCAGAGGTGCATCAGAGGAGCATCAGAGGAGCGTCAGAGGAGCATCAGAGGAGCATCAGAGGAGCATCAGAGGAGCATCAGAGGAGCTTCAGAAGAGCATCAGAGGTGCATCAGAGGAGCATCAGAGGTGCATCAGAGGAGCATCAGAGGAGCATCAGAGGAGCATCAGAGGAGCATCAGAGGAGCATCAGAAGAGCATCAGAGGTGCATCAGAGGAGCATCAGAGGTGCATCAGAGGAGCATCAGAGGTGCATCAGAGGAGCATCAGAGGAGCATCAGAGGAGCATCAGAGGAGCATCAGAGGAGCATCAGAGGAGCCAGAGGAGCAACAGAGGAGCATCAGAGGAGCATCAGAGGAGCATCAGAGGAGCATCAGAGGAGCATCAGAAGAGCATCAGAGGTGCATCAGAGGAGCATCAGAGGAGCATCAGAGGAGCATCAGAGGAGCATCAGAGGAGCATCAGAGGAGCATCAGAGGAGCATCAGAGGAGCAACAGAGGAGCATCAGAGGAGCATCAGAGGTGCATCAGAGGTGCATCAGAGGAGCATCAGAGGAGCATCAGAGGAGCATCAGAGGAGCATCAGAGGAGCATCAGAGGAGCATCAGAGGAGTATCAGAGGAGCATCAGAGAAGTATCAGAGGAGCATCAGAGGAGCATCAGAGGAGCATCAGAGGAGCATCAGAGGAGCATCAGAGGAGCATCAGAGGAGCATCAGAGGAGCATCAGAGGAGCATCAGAGGTGCATCAGAGGAGCATCAGAGGAGCAACAGAGGAGCATCAGAGGAGCAACAGAGGAGCATCAGAGGAGCATCAGAGGAGCATCAGAGGAGCATCAGAGGCGCATCAGAGGAGCATCAGAGGAGCATCAGAGGAGCATCAGAGGAGCATCAGAGGAGCATCAGAGGAGCATCAGAGGTGCATCAGAGGTGCATCAGAGGTGCATCAGAGGAGCATCAGAGGAGCATCAGAGGAGCATCAGAGGAGCATCAGAGGAGCATCAGAGGAGCATCAGAGGAGCATCAGAGTAGCATCAGTGGAGCATCAGAGGAGCATCAGAGGAGCATCAGAGGAGCATCAGTGGAGCATCAGAGGAGCATCAGAGGAGCATCAGTGGAGCATCAGAGGAGCATCAGAGGAGCATCAGAGGAGCATCAGAGGAGCATAAGAGGAGCATCAGAGGAGCATCAGAGTAGCATCAGAGGAGCATCAGAGGAGCATCAGAGGAGCGACAGAGGAGCATCAGAGGAGCGTCAGAGGAGCATCAGAGGTGCGTCAGAGGTGCATCAGAGGTGCGTCAGAGGAGCATCGGAGGTGTGTCAGAGGTGCATCAGAGGTGCGTCAGAGGAGCATCGGAGGAGCGTCAGAGGAGCGTCAGAGGAGCGTCAGAGGAGCATCAGAGGAGCATCGGAGGAGCGTCAGAGGTGCATCAGAGGTGCATCAGAGGAGCATCAGAGGAGCGTCAGAGGAGCATCGGAGGAGCGTCAGAGGTGCATCAGAGGTGCATCAGAGGAGCATCAGAGGAGCGTCAGAGGAGCATCAGAGGAGCATCAGAGGAGCATCAGAGGAGCATCAGAGGAGCATCAGAGGAGCATCAGAGGAGCATCAGAGGAGCAACAGAGGAGCATCAGAGGAGCGTCAGAGAGCATCAGAGCTGCGTCAGAGGTGCATCAGAGGTGCGTCAGAGGAGCATCGGAGGTGTGTCAGAGGTGCATCAGAGGTGCGTCAGAGGAGCATCGGAGGAGCGTCAGAGGAGCGTCAGAGGAGCGTCAGAGGAGCATCAGAGGAGCATCGGAGGAGCGTCAGAGGTGCATCAGAGGTGCATCAGAGGAGCATCAGAGGAGCGTCAGAGGAGCGTCAGAGGAGCATCAGAGGAGCATCAGAGGAGCATCAGAGGAGCTTCAGAAGAGCATCAGAGGTGCATCAGAGGAGCATCAGAGGTGCATCAGAGGAGCATCAGAGGAGCATCAGAGGAGCATCAGAGGAGCATCAGAGGAGCATCAGAAGAGCATCAGAGGTGCATCAGAGGAGCATCAGAGGTGCATCAGAGGAGCATCAGAGGTGCATCAGAGGAGCATCAGAGGAGCATCAGAGGAGCATCAGAGGAGCATCAGAGGAGCATCAGAGGAGCCAGAGGAGCAACAGAGGAGCATCAGAGGAGCATCAGAGGAGCATCAGAGGAGCATCAGAGGAGCATCAGAAGAGCATCAGAGGTGCATCAGAGGAGCATCAGAGGAGCATCAGAGGAGCATCAGAGGAGCATCAGAGGAGCATCAGAGGAGCATCAGAGGAGCATCAGAGGAGCAACAGAGGAGCATCAGAGGAGCATCAGAGGTGCATCAGAGGTGCATCAGAGGAGCATCAGAGGAGCATCAGAGGAGCATCAGAGGAGCATCAGAGGAGCATCAGAGGAGTATCAGAGGAGCATCAGAGGAGTATCAGAGGAGCATCAGAGGAGCATCAGAGGAGCATCAGAGGAGCATCAGAGGAGCATCAGAGGAGCATCAGAGGAGCATCAGAGGAGCATCAGAGGAGCATCAGAGGTGCATCAGAGGAGCATCAGAGGAGCAACAGAGGAGCATCAGAGGAGCAACAGAGGAGCATCAGAGGAGCATCAGAGGAGCATCAGAGGAGCATCAGAGGCGCATCAGAGGAGCATCAGAGGAGCATCAGAGGAGCATCAGAGGAGCATCAGAGGAGCATCAGAGGAGCATCAGAGGTGCATCAGAGGTGCATCAGAGGTGCATCAGAGGAGCATCAGAGGAGCATCAGAGGAGCATCAGAGGAGCATCAGAGGAGCATCAGAGGAGCATCAGAGGAGCATCAGAGTAGCATCAGTGGAGCATCAGAGGAGCATCAGAGGAGCATCAGAGGAGCATCAGTGGAGCATCAGAGGAGCATCAGAGGAGCATCAGTGGAACATCAGAGGAGCATCAGAGGAGCATCAGAGGAGCATCAGAGGAGCATAAGAGGAGCATCAGAGGAGCATCAGAGGAGCATCAGAGGAGCATCAGAGGAGCAACAGAGGAGCATCAGAGGAGCGTCAGAGGAGCATCAGAGGTGCGTCAGAGGTGCATCAGAGGTGCGTCAGAGGAGCATCGGAGGTGTGTCAGAGGTGCATCAGAGGTGCGTCAGAGGAGCATCGGAGGAGCGTCAGAGGAGCGTCAGAGGAGCGTCAGAGGAGCATCAGAGGAGCATCGGAGGAGCGTCAGAGGTGCATCAGAGGTGCATCAGAGGAGTATCAGAGGAGCATCAGAGGAGCATCAGAGGAGCATCAGAGGAGCATCAGAGGAGCATCAGAGGAGCATCAGAGGAGCATCAGAGGAGCATCAGAGGAGCATCAGAGGAGCATCAGAGGAGAATCAGAGGAGCATCAGAGGAGCATCAGAGGTGCATCCGAGGAGCATCAGAGGTGCATCCGAGGAGAATCAGAGGTGCATCCGAGGAGCATCAGAGGAGCATCATAGGAGCATCAGAGGAGCATCAGAGGAGCATCAGAGGAGCATCAGAGGAGCATCAGAGGAGCATCAGAGGAGCGTCAGAGGAGCATCAGAGGAGCATCAGAGGAGCATCAGAGGAGCATCAGAGGAGCATCAGAGGAGCATCAGAGGAGCAACAGAAGAGTATCAGAGGAGCATCAGAGGAGCATCAGAGGAGCATCAGAGGAGCATCAGAGGAGCATCAGAGGAGCATCAGAGGAGCATCAGAGGAGCATTAGAGGAGCATCAGAGGAGCATCAGAGGAGCATCAGAGGTGCATCAGAGGAGCATCAGAGGTGAATCAGAGGAGCATAAGAGGAGCAACAGAGGAGCATCAGAGGAGCATCAGAGGAGCATCAGAGGAGCATCAGAGGAGCATCAGAGGAGCATCAGTGGCGCATCAGAGGAGCATCAGAGGAGCATCAGAGGAGCATCAGAGGAGCATCAGAGGAGCATCAGAGGTGCATCAGAGGTGCATCAGAGGAGCATCAGAGGAGCATCAGAGGAGCATCAGAGGAGCATCAGAGGAGCATCAGAGGAGCATCAGAGGAGCATCAGAGTAGCATCACTGGAGCATCAGAGGAGCATCAGAGGAGCATCAGTGGAGCATCAGAGGAGCATCAGAGGAGCATCAGAGGAGCATCAGAGGAGCATCAGAGGAGCATCAGAGGAGCATCAGAGGAGCAACAGAGGAGCATCAGAGGAGCGTCAGAGAGCATCAGAGCTGCGTCAGAGGTGCATCAGAGGTGCGTCAGAGGAGCATCGGAGGTGTGTCAGAGGTGCATCAGAGGTGCGTCAGAGGAGCATCGGAGGAGCGTCAGAGGAGCGTCAGAGGAGCGTCAGAGGAGCATCAGAGGAGCATCGGAGGAGCGTCAGAGGTGCATCAGAGGTGCATCAGAGGAGCATCAGAGGAGCGTCAGAGGAGCATCAGAGGAGCATCAGAGGAGCTTCAGAGGAGCATCAGAGGAGCTTCAGAAGAGCATCAGAGGTGCATCAGAGGAGCATCAGAGGAGCATCAGAGGAGCATCAGAGGAGCATCAGAGGAGCATCAGAGGAGCCAGAGGAGCAACAGAGGAGCATCAGAGGAGCATCAGAGGAGCATCAGAGGAGCATCAGAGGAGCATCAGAAGAGCATCAGAGGTGCATCAGAGGAGCATCAGAGGAGCATCAGAGGAGCATCAGAGGAGCATCAGAGGAGCATCAGAGGAGCATCAGAGGAGCATCAGAGGAGCAACAGAGGAGCATCAGAGGAGCATCAGAGGTGCATCAGAGGTGCATCAGAGGAGCATCAGAGGAGCATCAGAGGAGCATCAGAGGAGCATCAGAGGAGCATCAGAGGAGCATCAGAGGAGTATCAGAGGAGCATCAGAGGAGCATCAGAGGAGCATCAGAGGAGCATCAGAGGAGCATCAGAGGAGCATCAGAGGAGCAACAGAGGAGCATCAAGGAGCATCAGAGGTGCATCAGAGGAGCATCAGAGGAGCAACAGAGGAGCATCAGAGGAGCAACAGAGGAGCATCAGAGGAGCATCAGAGGAGCATCAGAGGAGCATCAGAGGCGCATCAGAGGAGCATCAGAGGAGCATCAGAGGAGCATCAGAGGAGCATCAGAGGAGCATCAGAGGAGCATCAGAGGTGCATCAGAGGTGCATCAGAGGTGCATCAGAGGAGCATCAGAGGAGCATCAGAGGAGCATCAGAGGAGCATCAGAGGAGCATCAGAGGAGCATCAGAGGAGCATCAGAGTAGCATCAGTGGAGCATCAGAGGAGCATCAGAGGAGCATCAGAGGAGATTCAGTGGAGCATCAGAGGAGCATCAGAGGAGCATCAGTGGAGCATCAGAGGAGCATCAGAGGAGCATCAGAGGAGCATCAGAGGAGCATAAGAGGAGCATCAGAGGAGCATCAGAGTAGCATCAGAGGAGCATCAGAGGAGCATCAGAGGAGCGACAGAGGAGCATCAGAGGAGCGTCAGAGGAGCATCAGAGGTGCGTCAGAGGTGCATCAGAGGTGCGTCAGAGGAGCATCGGAGGTGTGTCAGAGGTGCATCAGAGGTGCGTCAGAGGAGCATCGGAGGAGCGTCAGAGGAGCGTCAGAGGAGCGTCAGAGGAGCATCAGAGGAGCATCGGAGGAGCGTCAGAGGTGCATCAGAGGTGCATCAGAGGAGCATCAGAGGAGCGTCAGAGGAGCATCGGAGGAGCGTCAGAGGTGCATCAGAGGTGCATCAGAGGAGCATCAGAGGAGCGTCAGAGGAGCATCAGAGGAGCATCAGAGGAGCATCAGAGGAGCATCAGAGGAGCATCAGTGGAGCATCAGAGGAGCAACAGAGGAGCATCAGAGGAGCGTCAGAGAGCATCAGAGCTGCGTCAGAGGTGCATCAGAGGTGCGTCAGAGGAGCATCGGAGGTGTGTCAGAGGTGCATCAGAGGTGCGTCAGAGGAGCATCGGAGGAGCGTCAGAGGAGCGTCAGAGGAGCGTCAGAGGAGCATCAGAGGAGCATCGGAGGAGCGTCAGAGGTGCATCAGAGGTGCATCAGAGGAGCATCAGAGGAGCGTCAGAGGAGCGTCAGAGGAGCATCAGAGGAGCATCAGAGGAGCATCAGAGGAGCTTCAGAAGAGCATCAGAGGTGCATCAGAGGAGCATCAGAGGTGCATCAGAGGAGCATCAGAGGAGCATCAGAGGAGCATCAGAGGAGCATCAGAGGAGCATCAGAAGAGCATCAGAGGTGCATCAGAGGAGCATCAGAGGTGCATCAGAGGAGCATCAGAGGTGCATCAGAGGAGCATCAGAGGAGCATCAGAGGAGCATCAGAGGAGCATCAGAGGAGCATCAGAGGAGCCAGAGGAGCAACAGAGGAGCATCAGAGGAGCATCAGAGGAGCATCAGAGGAGCATCAGAGGAGCATCAGAAGAGCATCAGAGGTGCATCAGAGGAGCATCAGAGGAGCATCAGAGGAGCATCAGAGGAGCATCAGAGGAGCATCAGAGGAGCATCAGAGGAGCATCAGAGGAGCATCAGAGGAGCATCAGAGGTGCATCAGAGGTGCATCAGAGGAGCATCAGAGGAGCATCAGAGGAGCATCAGAGGAGCATCAGAGGAGCATCAGAGGAGTATCAGAGGAGCATCAGAGGAGTATCAGAGGAGCATCAGAGGAGCATCAGAGGAGCATCAGAGGAGCATCAGAGGAGCATCAGAGGAGCATCAGAGGAGCATCAGAGGAGCATCAGAGGAGCATCAGAGGTGCATCAGAGGAGCATCAGAGGAGCAACAGAGGAGCATCAGAGGAGCAACAGAGGAGCATCAGAGGAGCATCAGAGGAGCATCAGAGGAGCATCAGAGGCGCATCAGAGGAGCATCAGAGGAGCATCAGAGGAGCATCAGAGGAGCATCAGAGGAGCATCAGAGGAGCATCAGAGGTGCATCAGAGGTGCATCAGAGGTGCATCAGAGGAGCATCAGAGGAGCATCAGAGGAGCATCAGAGGAGCATCAGAGGAGCATCAGAGGAGCATCAGAGGAGCATCAGAGTAGCATCAGTGGAGCATCAGAGGAGCATCAGAGGAGCATCAGAGGAGCATCAGTGGAGCATCAGAGGAGCATCAGAGGAGCATCAGTGGAGCATCAGAGGAGCATCAGAGGAGCATCAGAGGAGCATCAGAGGAGCATAAGAGGAGCATCAGAGGAGCATCAGAGGAGCATCAGAGGAGCATCAGAGGAGCAACAGAGGAGCATCAGAGGAGCGTCAGAGGAGCATCAGAGGTGCGTCAGAGGTGCATCAGAGGTGCGTCAGAGGAGCATCGGAGGTGTGTCAGAGGTGCATCAGAGGTGCGTCAGAGGAGCATCGGAGGAGCGTCAGAGGAGCGTCAGAGGAGCGTCAGAGGAGCATCAGAGGAGCATCGGAGGAGCGTCAGAGGGGCATCAGAGGTGCATCAGAGGAGCATCAGAGGAGCGTCAGAGGAGCATCAGAGGAGCATCAGAGGAGCATCAGAGGAGCATCAGAGGAGCATCAGAGGAGCATCAGAGGAGCATCAGAGGAGCATCAGAGGTGCATCAGAGGTGCATCAGAGGTGCATCAGAGGAGCATCAGAGGAGCATCAGAGGAGCATCAGAGGAGCATCAGAGGAGCATCAGAGGAGCATCAGAGGAGCATCAGAGGAGCATCAGTGGAGCATCAGAGGAGCATCAGAGGAGCATCAGAGGAGCATCAGTGGTGCATCAGAGGAGCATCAGAGGAGCATCAGAGGAGCATCAGAGGAGCATAAGAGGAGCATCAGAGGAGCATCAGAGGAGCATCAGAGGAGCATCAGAGGAGCATCAGAGGAGCAACAGAGGAGCATCAGAGGAGCGTCAGAGGAGCATCAGAGGTGCGTCAGAGGTGCATCAGAGGTGCGTCAGAGGAGCATCGGAGGTGTGTCAGAGGTGCATCAGAGGTGCGTCAGAGGAGCATCGGAGGAGCGTCAGAGGAGCGTCAGAGGAGCGTCAGAGGAGCATCAGAGGAGCATCAGAGGAGCGTCAGAGGTGCATCAGAGGTGCATCAGAGGACCATCAGAGGAGCGTCAGAGGAGCATCAGAGGAGCATCAGAGGAGCATCAGAGGAGCATCAGAGGAGCATCAGAAGAGCATCAGAGGTGCATCAGAGGAGCATCAGAGGTGCATCAGAGGAGCATCAGAGGAGCATCAGAGGAGCATCAGAGGAGCATCAGAAGAGCATCAGAGTTGCATCAGAGGAGCATCAGAGGAGCATCAGAGGAGCATCAGAGGAGCATCAGAGGAGCATCAGAGGAGCATCAGAGAAGCAACAGAGGAGCATCAGAGGAGCATCAGAGGAGCATCAGAGGAGCATCAGAGGAGCATCAGAGGAGCATCAGAGGTGCATCAGAGGAGCATCAGAGGAGCATAAGAGGAGCATCAGAGAAGCATCAGATGAGCATAAGAGGAGCATCAGAGGAGCAACAGAGGAGCATCAGAGGAGCATCAGAGGAGCATCAGAGGAGCATCAGAGGAGCATCAGAGGAGCATCAGAGGAGCATCGGAGGAGCGTCAGAGGTGCATCAGAGGTGCATCAGAGGAGCATCAGAGGAGCGTCAGAGGAGCGTCAGAGGAGCGTCAGAGGAGCATCGGAGGAGCATCGGAGGAGCGTCAGAGGTGCATCAGAGGTGCATCAGAGGAGCGTCAGAGGAGCGCCAGAGGAGCATCAGAGGAGCATCAGAGGAGCATCAGGGGAGCATCAGTGGAGCATCAGAGGAGCATCAGAGGAGCATTAGAGGAGCATCAGAGGAGCATCAGAGGAGCATCAGAGGAGCATCAGAGGAGCATCAGAGGTGCATCAGAGGAGCATCAGAGGTGCATCAGAGGAGCATCAGAGGAGCATCAGAGGAGCATCAGAGGAGCATCAGAGGTGCATCAGAGGAGCATCAGAGGAGCATCAGAGGAGCATCAGAGGAGCATCAGATGAGCATAAGAGGAGCATCAGAGGAGCAACAGAGGAGCATCAGAGGAGCATCAGAGGAGGATCAGAGGAGCATCAGAGGAGCATCAGAGGAGCATCAGAGGAGCATCAGAGGAGCATCAGAGGAGCATCAGAGGAGCATCTGAGGAGCATCAGAGGAGCATCAGAGGAGCATCAGAGGAGCATCAGAGGTGCATCAGAGGTGCATCGGAGGTGCATCAGAGGTGCATCAGAGGAGCATCAGAGGAGCATCAGAGGTGCCACCGCTAATTCCCGGCCTCTGATTCCCGGCCTCTGATTCCCCGCCTCTGATTCCCCATCTCTGATTCCCCGCCTCTGATTCCCCGACTCTGATTCCCCGCCTCTGATTCCCCAGCTCTGATTCCCCACCTCAGATTACCCGCGTCTGATTCCCTGACTCTAATTCCCGGCCTCTGATTCCCCATCTCTGTTTCACCGCCTCTGATTCCCCACCTCTGATTCCCCATATCTGATTCCCCGCCTCAATTTCCCCGCCTCTGAATACCCGCCTCTGGTTCCCCATCTGTGATTAACCACCTCTGATTCTCCGCGTCTGATTCCCCGCCTCTGATTCCCCATCTCTGATTCCCCATCTCTGATTCCCAAATTCTGATTCCCCGCCTCTGATTCCCCAGCTCTGATTCCCCACATCTGATTCCCTGCCTCTGATTCCCCACCTCGGATTCCCAATATCTGATTCCCCGCCTCTGTTTCCCCGCCTCTGATTCCCCGCCTCTGTTTCCCCATATCTGATTCCCCACCTCTGATTCCTCAACTCTGATTCCACGCATCAGATTCCCCAGCTCTGATTCCCCGCCTTTGATTCCCCGTGTCTGATTCCCTGCCTCTGATTCCCCGCCTCTGATTCCCCATCTCTGATTCACCGCCTCTGATTCCCCACCTCTTATTCCCCATATCTGATTAGCCACCTCTGTTTCTCAGCCTCTGATTCCCGCCTCTGATTCCCCATATCTGATTCCCCGCCTCTGATTCCCCATCTCTGATTTTCGGACTCTGATTCCCCACCTCTGATTCCCGGCCTCTGATTCCCGGCCTATGATTCCCCGCTTCTGATTCCCCGCCACTGATTCCCTGCCTCTGATTCCCCATGTCTGATTCCCCACATCTGATTCCCTGCCTCTGATACCCCGCATATGATTCCCCGCCTCTGATTCCCTGCCACTAATTCCCCGCCTCTGATTCCCCATATCTGATTCCCTGCCTCTGATGCCCCATATCTGATTCCCTGCCTCTGATTCCCCAACTCTGATTCCCCGCCTCTGATTCCTCAGCTCTGATTCCCCACCTCTGATTCCCCGTGTCTAATTCCCTGCCTCTGATTCCCCGCCTCTGATTCCCCATCTTGGATTCACCACCACTGATTCCCTGCGTCTGAAACCCTGCCTGTGATTCCCCGCCTCTGATTCACCATCTCTGGTTCACTGCCTCTGATTCCCCTTCTCTGATTCCCCATGTCTGCTTCCCCAATTCTGATTCCCGCCTCTGATGCCCCACCTCTGATTCCCCTCCTCTGATTGCCCATATATGATTGCACGCCTCTGATTCCCCATATCTTATTCCCCGCCTCTGATTCCCAAACTCAGAATCCCTGCCTCTGATTCCCCAGCTCTGATTCCCCACATCTGATTCCCTGCTTCTGATTCCCCACCTCTGATTCCCAATATCTGATTCCCTGCCTCTGTTTCACCACCTCTGATTCCCCGCCTCTGTTTCCCCATATCTGATTCGCAACCTCTGATTCCCCAACTCTGATTCCCCGCCTCTGATTCACCATGTCTGATTCCCCAATTCTCATTCCCGCGGCTGATGCCCCACCTCTGATTCCCCTCCTCTGATTCCCCATCTCTGATTCCCGGCCTCTGATTCCCCGCCTCTGATTCCCCATCTCTGATTCCCCGCCTCTGATTCCCCGACTCTGATTCCCCGCCTCTGAATCCCCAGCTCTGATTCCCCACCTCTGATTATCCGCGTCTGATTCCCTGAATCTAATTCCCGGCCTCTGATTCCCCAACTCTGATTCACCGCCTCTGATTCCCCACCTCTGATTCCCCATATCTGATTCCCCGCCTCAGTTTCCCCGCCTCTGATTCCCCACCTCTGATTCCCCATATCTGATACCCCGCCTCTGATTCCCCAACTCTGAATCCCCGCCTCTGATTCCCAAGGTATGATTCCCCGCCTCTGATTCCCTGCGTCTGATTCCCTGCTTCTGATTCCCTGCCTCTGGTTCCCCATCTGTGATTCACCACCTCTGATACTCCGCGTCTGATTCCCCGCCTCTGATTCCCCATCTCTGATTCCCCATCTCTGATTCCCAAATTCTGATTCCCCGCCTCTGATTCCCCAGCTCTGATTCCCCACATCTGATTCCCTGCCACTGATTCCCCACCTCTGATTCCCTGCCTCTGATTCCCCACCTCTGATTCCCAATATCTGATTCCCTGCCTCTGTTTCCCCACCTCTGATTCCCCGCATCTGTTTCCCCATATCTGATTCCCCACCTCTGATTCCCCAACTCTGATTCCCCGCCTCTGATTCCCCAGCTCTGATTCCCCGCCTCTGATTCCCCGTGTCTGATTCCCTGCCTCTGATTCCCCGCCTCTGATTCCCCATCTCTGATTCTCCACCACTGATTCCCTGCGTCTGATTCCCTGCCTGTGATTCCCCACCTCTGATTCACCATGTCTGATTCCCCAAATCTGATTCCCGCCTCTGATGCCCCACCTCTGATTCCCCTCCCCTGATTCCCCATATCTGATTCCCCGCCTCTGATTCCCCATATCTTATTCCCCGCCTCTGATTCCCAAACTCAGATTCCCCGCCTCTGATTCCCCAGCTCTGATTCCCTGCCTCTGATTCCCCGCGTCTGATTCCCCGCCTCTGAATCCCCGCGTCTGATTCCCCATCTCTGATTCACCACCGCTAATTCCCGGCCTCTGATTCCCCACAACTGATTCCCGGCCTCTGATTCCCGGCCTCTGATTCCCCGCCTCTGATTCCCCATCTCTGATTCCCCGCCTCTGATTCCCCGACTCTGATTCCCCGCCTGTGAATCCCCAGCTCTGATTCCCCACCTCTGATTACCCGCGTCTGATTCCCTGAATCTAATTCCCGGCCTCTGATTCCCCATCTCTGATTCACCGCCTCTGATTCCCCACCCATGATTCCCCATATCTGATTCCCCGCCTCAGTTTCCCCGCCTCTGATTCCCCGCCTCTGATTCCCCATATCTGATACCCCGCCTCTGATTCCCCAACTCTGAATCCCCGCCTCTGATTCCCCAGCTATGATTCCCCGCATCTGATTCCCCGCGTCTGATTCCCTGCTTCTGATTCCCTGCCTCTGGTTCCCCATCTGTGATTAACCACCTCTGATTCACCGCGTCTGATTCCCCGCCTCTGATTCCCCATCTCTGATTCCCAAATTCTGATTCCCCGCCTCTGATTCCCCAGCACTGATTCCCCTCATCTGATTCCCTGCCTCTGATTCCCCACCTCTGATTCCCAATATCTGATTCCCCGCCTCTGTTACCCCGCCTCTGATTCCCCGCCTCTGTTTCCCCATATCTGATTCCCCACCTCTGATTCCCCAACTCTGATTCCCCGCCTCTGATTCCCCAGCTCTGATTCCCCGCCTCTGATTCCCTGTGTCTGATTCCCTGCCTCTGATTCCCCGCCTCTGATTCCCCATCTCTGATTCACCGCCTCTGATTCCCCACCTCTGATTCCCCATATCTGATTAGCCACCTCTGTTTCCCCGCCTCTGATTCCCCGCCTCTGATTCCCCATATCTGATTCCCCGCCTCTGATTCCCCACCTCTGATTCCCCATATCTGATAAGCAATCTCTGTTTCCCCGCCTCTGATTCCCCGCCTCTGATTCCCCATATCTGATTCCCCGCAACTGATTCCCCATCTCTGATTCCCGGACTCAGATTCCCCACCTCTGATTCCCGGCCTCTGATTCCCGGCCTATGATTCCCCGCTTCTGATTCCCCGCCTGATTCCCCATCTCTGATGCACTGCGTCTGATTCCCCACCTCTAATTCCCCATATCTGATTAGCCACCTCTGTTTCTCCACCTCTGATTCCCCGCCTCTGATTCCCCATATCTGATTCCCCGCCTCTGATTCCCCATCTCTGATTCCCGGACTCTGAATCCCCACCTCTGTTTCCCGGCCTCTGATTCCCAGCCTATGATTTCCCGCTTCTGATTCCCCGCCTCTGATACCCTGCCTCTGATTCCCCATGTCTGATTCCCCACATCTGATTCCCTGCCTCTTATACCCCGCCTCTGATTCCCCGCCTCTGATTCCCTGCCACTAATTCCCCGCCTCTGATTCCCCATATCTGTTTTCCTGCCTCTGATGCCCCATATCTGATTCCCTGCCTCTGATTCCCCAACTCTGATTCCCCGCCTCTGATTCCTCAGCTGTGATTCCCCACCTCTGATTCCCCGTGTCTAATACCCTGCCTCTGATTCCCCGCCTCTGATTCCCCATCTTGGATTCATCACCACTGATTCCTTGCGTCTGATTCCCTCCCTGTGATTCCCCGCCTCTGATTCACCATCTCTGATTCACTGCCTCTGATTCCCCTTCTTTGATTCCCCATGTCTGATTCCCCAATTCTGATTCCCGCCTCTGATGCCCCACCTCTGATTCCCCTCCTCTGATTGCCCATATCTGATTCCCCGCATCTGATTCCCCATATCTTATTCCCCGCCTCTGATTCCCAAACTCAGATTCCCCGTCTCTGATTCCCCAGCTCTGATTCCCCACATCTGATTCCCTGCCTCTGATTCCCCACCTCTGATTCACAATATCTGATTCCCTGCCTCTGTTTCCCCACCTCTGATTCCCCGCCTCTGTTTCCCCATATCTGATTCCCCACCTCTGATTCCCCAACTCTGATTTCCCGCCTCTGATTCCCCAGCTCTGATACCCCGCCTCTGATTCCCCATGTCAGATTTCCTGCCTCTGATTCCCCGCCCCTGATTCCCCATCTCTGATTCACCGCCTCTGATTCCCCACCTCTGATTCCCCATATCTGATAAGCCATCTCTGTTTCCCCGCCTCTGATTCCCCGCCTCTGATTCCCCATATCTGATTCCCCGCCTCTGATTCCCCATCTCTGATTCCCGGACTCAGATTCCCCACCTCTGATTCCCAGCCTCTGATTCCCGGAATATGATTCCCCGCTTCTGATTCCCCGCCTCTGATTCCCTGCCTCTGATTCCCCATCTCTGATTCCCCACATCTGATTCCCTGCCTCTGATTCCCCGCCTCTGATTCCACATATCTGATTCCCTGCCTCTGATTACCCATCTCGGATTCCCGCCCTCCGATTCCCCACCTCTGGTTCCCCATATCTGATACCCCTACTCTGATTCCCCGCCTCTGATTCCCCATATCTGATACCCCGCCTCTGATTCCCCAACTCTGAATCCCCGCCTCTGATTCCCCAGCTATGATTCCCCGCATCTGATTCCCCGCGTCTGATTCCCTGCTTCTGATTCCCTGCCTCTGGTTCCCCATCTGTGATTAACCACCTCTGATTCACCGCGTCTGATTCCCCGCCTCTGATTCCCCATCCCTGATTCCCAAATTCTGATTCCCCGCCTCTGATTCCCCAGCACTGATTCCCCTCATCTGATTCCCTGCCTCTGATTCCCCACCTCTGATTCCCAATATCTGATTCCCCGCCTCTGTTACCCCGCCTCTGATTCCCCGCCTCTGTTTCCCCATATCTGATTCCCCACCTCTGATTCCCCAACTCTGATTCCCCGCCTCTGATTCCCCAGCTCTGATTCCCCGCCTCTGATTCCCTGTGTCTGATTCCCTGCCTCTGATTCCCCGCCTCTGATTCCCCATCTCTGATTCACCGCCTCTGATTCCCCACCTCTGATTCCCCATATCTGATTAGCCACCTCTGTTTCCCCGCCACTGATTCCCCGCCTCTGATTCCCCATATCTGATTCCCCGCCTCTGATTCCCCACCTCTGATTCCCCATATCTGATAAGCAATCTCTGTTTCCCCGCCTCTGATTCCCCGCCTCTGATTCCCCATATCTGATTCCCCGCAACTGATTCCCCATCTCTGATTCCCGGACTCAGATTCCCCACCTCTGATTCCCGGCCTCTGATTCCCGGCCTATGATTCCCCGCTTCTGATTCCCCGCCTGATTCCCCATCTCTGATGCACTGCGTCTGATTCCCCACCTCTAATTCCCCATATCTGATTAGCCACCTCTGTTTCTCCACCTCTGATTCCCCACCTCTGATTCCCCATATCTGATTCCCCGCCTCTGATTCCCCATCTCTGATTCCCAGACTCTGAATCCCCACCTCTGTTTCCCGGCCTATGATTTCCCGCTTCTGATTCCCCGCCTCTGATACCCTGCCTCTGATTCCCCATGTCTGATTCCCCACATCTGATTCCCTGCCTCTGATACCCCGCCTCTGATTCCCCGCCTCTGATTCCCTGCCACTAATTCCCCGCCTCTGATTCCCCATATCTGTTTTCCTGCCTCTGATGCCCCATATCTGATTCCCTGCCTCTGATTCCCCAACTCTGATTCCCCGCCTCTGATTCCTCAGCTCTGATTCCCCACCTCTGATTCCCCGTGTCTAATTCCCTGCCTCTGATTCCCCGCCTCTGATTCCCCATCTTGGATTCATCACCACTGATTCCTTGCGTCTGATTCCCTCCCTGTGATTCCCCGCCTCTGATTCACCATCTCTGATTCACTGCCTCTGATTCCCCTTCTTTGATTCCCCATGTCTGATTCCCCAATTCTGATTCCCGCCTCTGATGCCCCACCTCTGATTCCCCTCCTCTGATTGCCCATATCTGATTCCCCGCCTCTGATTCCCCATATCTTATTCCCCGCCTCTGATTCCCAAACTCAGATTCCCCGTCTCTGATTCCCCAGCTCTGATTCCCCACATCTGATTCCCTGCCTCTAATTCCCCACCTCTGATTCCCAATATCTGATTCCCTGCCTCTGTTTCCCCACCTCTGATTCCCCGCCTCTGTTTCCCCATATCTGATTCCCCACCTCTGATTCCCCAACTCTGATTCCCCGCCTCTGATTCCCCAGCTCTGATACCCCGCCTCTGATTCCCCATGTCAGATTTCCTGCCTCTGATTCCCCGCCTCTGATTCCCCATCTCTGATTCACCGCCTCTGATTCCCCACCTCTGATTCCCCATATCTGATAAGCCATCTCTGTTTCCCCGCCTCTGATTCCCCGCCTCTGATTCCCCATATCTGATTCCCCGCCTCTGATTCCCCATCTCTGATTCCCGGACTCAGATTCCCCACCTCTGATTCCCAGCCTCTGATTCCCGGAATATGATTCCCCGCTTCTGATTCCCCGCCTCTGATTCCCTGCCTCTGATTCCCCATCTCTGATTCCCCACATCTGATTCCCTGCCTCTGATTCCCCGCCTCTGATTCCACATATCTGATTCCCTGCCTCTGATTACCCATCTCGGATTCCCGCCCTCCGATTCCCCACCTCTGGTTCCCCATATCTGATACCCCTACTCTGTTTCCCCGCCTCTGAATCCCCGCCTCTGATACCCCATCTCTGATTCCCCATATCTGATAAGCCATCTCTGTTTCCCCGCCTCTGATTCCCCGCCTCTGATTCCCCATATCTGATTCCCCGCCTCTGATTCCCCATCTCTGATTCCAGGACTCAGATTCCCCACCTCTGATTCCAAGCCTCTGATTCCCGGAATATGATTCCCGGCTTCTGATTCCCCGCCTCTGATTCCCTGCCTCTGATTCCCCATCTCTGATTCCACACATCTGATTCCCTGCCTCTGATTCCCCGCCTCTGATTCCCCATATCTGATTCCCTGCCTCTGATTACCCATCTCCGATTCCCGCCCTCTGATTCCCCACCTCTGGTTTCCCATATCTGATACCCCTCCTCTGTTTCCCCGCCTCTGATTCCCCGCCTCTGATTCCCCATATCTGATTCCCCGTCTCTGATTCCCCAACTCTGATTCCCCGCCTCTGGTTCCTCAGCTCCGTTTCCCCGCCTCTGATTCCCCGCCTCTGATTCCCCATTTCTGATTCCCCGCCTCTGATTCCCCACCTCTGATTCCCCATATCTGATAAGCAATCTCTGTTTCCCCGCCTCTGATTCCCCGCCTCTGATTCCCCATATCTGATTCCCCGCCTCTGATTCCCCATCTCTGATTCCCGGACTCAGATTCCCCACCTCTGATTCCCGGCCTCTGATTCCCGGCCTATGATTCCCCGCTTCTGATTCCCCGCCTCTGATTCCCTGCCTCTGATTCCCCATGTCTGATTCCCCACATCTGATTCCCTGCCTCTGATACCCCGCCTCTGATTCCCCGCCTCTGATTCCCCGCCACTAATTCCCCGCCTCTGATTCCCCATATCTTATTCCCCGCCTCTGATTCCCAAACTCAGAATCCCTGCCTCTGATTCCCCAGCTCTGATTCCCCAAATCTGATTCCCTGCCTCTGATTCCCCACCTCTGATTCCCAATATCTGATTCCCTGCCTCTGTTTCACCACCTCTGATTCCCCGCCTCTGTTTCCCCATATCTGATTCGCAACCTCTGATTCCCCAACTCTGATTCCCCGCCTCTGATTCACCATGTCTGATTCCCCAATTCTGATTCCCGCGGCTGATGCCCCACCTCTGATTTCCCTCCTCTGATTCCCCATATCTGATTCCCCGCCTTTGATTCCCCATATCTTATTCCCCGCCTCTGATTCCCAAACTCAGATTCCCCGCCTCTGATTCCCCAGCTCTGATTCCCCGCCTCTGATTCCCCACGTCTGATTCCCCGCCTCTGAATCCCCGCCTCTGATTCCCCATCTCTGATTCACCACCGCTAATTCCCGGCCTCTGATTCCCCACAACTGATTCCCGGCCTCTGATTCCCGGCCTCTGATTCCCCGCCTCTGATTCCCCATCTCTGATTCCCCGCCTCTGATTCCCCACCTCTGATTACCCGCGTCTGATTCCCTGAATCTAATTCCCGGCCTCTGATTCCCCATCTCTGATTCACCGCCTCTGATTCCCCACCTCTGATTCCCCATATCTGATTCCCCGCCTCTGTTTCCCCGCCTCTGATTCCCCACCTCTGATTCCCCATATCTGATACCCCGCCTCTGATTCCCCAACTCTGAATCCCCGCCTCTGATTCCCAAGGTATGATTCCCCGCCTCTGATTCCCTGCGTCTGATTCCCTGCTTCTGATTCCCTGCCTCTGGTTCCCCATCTGTGATTAACCACCTCTGATTCTCCGCGTCTGATTCCCCGCCTCTGATTCCCCATCTCTGATTCCCCATCTCTGATTCCCAAATTCTGATTCCCCGCCTCTGATTCCCCAGCTCTGATTCCCCACATCTGATTCCCTGCCACTGATTCCCCACCTCTGATTCCCTGCCTCTGATTCCCCACCTCTGATTCCCAATATCTGATTCCCTGCCTCTGTTTCCCCACCTCTGATTCCCCGCATCTGTTTCCCCATATCTGATTCCCCACCTCTGATTCCCCAACTCTGATTCCCCGCCTCTGATTCCCCAGCTCTGATTCCCCGCCTCTGATTCCCCGTGTCTGATTCCCTGCCTCTGATTCCCCGCCTCTGATTCCCCATCTCTGATTCTCCACCACTGATTCCCTGCGTCTGATTCCCTGCCTGTGATTCCCCACCTCTGATTCACCATGTCTGATTCCCCAAATCTGATTCCCGCCTCTGATGCCCCACCTCTGATTCCCCTCCCCTGATTCCCCATATCTGATTCCCCGCCTCTGATTCCCCATATCTTATTCCCCGCCTCTGATTCCCAAACTCAGATTCCCCGCCTCTGATTCCCCAGCTCTGATTCCCTGCCTCTGATTCCCCGCGTCTGATTCCCCGCCTCTGAATCCCCGCGTCTGATTCCCCATCACTGATTCACCACCGCTAATTCCCGGCCTCTGATTCCCCACAACTGATTCCCGGCCTCTGATTCCCGGCCTCTGATTCCCCGCCTCTGATTCCCCATCTCTGATTCCCCGCCTCTGATTCCCCGACTCTGATTCCCCGCCTCTGAATCCCCAGCTCTGATTCCCCACCTCTGATTACCCGCGTCTGATTCCCTGAATCTAATTCCCGGCCTCTGATTCCCCATCTCTGATTCACCGCCTCTGATTCCCCACCCATGATTCCCCATATCTGATTCCCCGCCTCAGATTCCCCGCCTCTGATTCCCCGCCTCTGATTCCCCATATCTGATACCCCGCCTCTGATTCCCCAACTCTGAATCCCCGCCTCTGATTCCCCTGCTATGATTCCCCGCATCTGATTCCCCGCGTCTGATTCCCTGCTTCTGATTCCCTGCCTCTGGTTCCCCATCTGTGATTAACCACCTCTGATTCACCGCGTCTGATTCCCCGCCTCTGATTCCCCATCTCTGATTCCCCATCTCTGATTCCCAAATTCTGATTCCCCGCCTCTGATTCCCCAGCACTGATTCCCCTCATCTGATTCCCTGCCTCTGATTCCCCACCTCTGATTCCCAATATCTGATTCCCCGCCTCTGTTACCCCGCCTCTGATTCCCCGCCTCTGTTTCCCCATATCTGATTCCCCACCTCTGATTCCCCAACTCTGATTCCCCGCCTCTGATTCCCCAGCTCTGATTCCCCGCCTCTGATTCCCTGTGTCTGATTCCCTGCCTCTGATTCCCCGCCTCTGATTCCCCATCTCTGATTCACCGCCTCTGATTCCCCACCTCTGATTCCCCATATCTGATTAGCCACCTCTGTTTCCCCGCCTCTGATTCCCCGCCTCTGATTCCCCATATCTGATTCCCCGCCTCTGATTCCCCACCTCTGATTCCCCATATCTGATAAGCAATCTCTGTTTCCCCGCCTCTGATTCCCCGCCTCTGATTCCCCATATCTGATTCCACGCAACTGATTCCCCATCTCTGATTCCCGGACTCAGATTCCCCACCTCTGATTCCCGGCCTCTGATTCCCGGCCTATGATTCCCCGCTTCTGATTCCCCGCCTGATTCCCCATCTCTGATGCACTGCGTCTGATTCCCCACCTCTAATTCCCCATATCTGATTAGCCACCTCTGTTTCTCCACCTCTGATTCCCCGCCTCTGATTCCCCATATCTGATTTCCCGCCTGATTCCCCATCTCTGATGCACTGCGTCTGATTCCCCACCTCTAATTCCCCATATCTGATTAGCCACCTCTGTTTCCCCGCCTCTGATACCCTGCCTCTGATTCCCCATGTCTGATTCCCCACATCTGATTCCCTGCCTCTGATACCCCGCCTCTGATTCCCCGCCTCTGATTCCCTGCCACTAATTCCCCGCCTCTGATTCCCCATATCTGTTTTCCTGCCTCTGATGCCCCATATCTGATTCCCTGCCTCTGATTCCCCAAATCTGATTCCCCGCCTCTGATTCCTCAGCTCTGATTCCCCACCTCTGATTCCCCGTGTCTAATTCCCTGCCTCTGATTCCCCGCCTCTGATTCCCCATCTTGGATTCATCACCACTGATTCCTTGCGTCTGATTCCCTCCCTGTGATTCCCCGCCTCTGATTCACCATCTCTGATTCACTGCCTCTGATTCCCCTTCTCTGATTCCCCATGTCTGATTCCCCAATTCTGATTCCCGCCTCTGATGCCCCACCTCTGATTCCCCTCCTCTGATTGCCCATATCTGATTCCCCGCCTCTGATTCCCCATATCTTATTCCCCGCCTCTGATTCCCAAACTCAGATTCCCCGTCTCTGATTCCCCAGCTCTGATTCCCCACATCTGATTCCCTGCCTCTGATTCCCCACCTCTGATTCCCCATATCTTATTCCCCGCCTCTGATTCCCAAACTCAGATTCCCCGCCTCTGATTCCCCAGCTATGATTCCCCGCATCTGATTCCCCGCGTCTGATTCCCTGCTTCTGATTCCCTGCCTCTGGTTCCCCATCTCTGATTAACCACCTCTGATTCACCGCGTCTGATTCCCCGCCTCTGATTCCCCATCCCTGATTCCCAAATTCTGATTCCCCGCCTCTGATTCCCCAGCACTGATTCCCCTCATCTGATTCCCTGCCTCTGATTCCCCACCTCTGATTCCCAATATCTGATTCCCCGCCTCTGTTACCCCGCCTCTGATTCCCCGCCTCTGTTTCCCCATATCTGATTCCCCACCTCTGATTCCCCAACTCTGATTCCCCGCCTCTGATTCCCCAGCTCTGATTCCCCGCCTCTGATTCCCTGTGTCTGATTCCCTGCCTCTGATTCCCCGCCTCTGATTCCCCATCTCTGATTCACCGCCTCTGATTCCCCACCTCTGATTCCCCATATCTGATTAGCCACCTCTGTTTCCCCGCCACTGATTCCCCGCCTCTGATTCCCCATATCTGATTCCCCGCCTCTGATTCCCCACCTCTGATTCCCCATATCTGATAAGCAATCTCTGTTTCCCCGCCTCTGATTCCCCGCCTCTGATTCCCCATATCTGATTCCCCGCAACTGATTCCCCATCTCTGATTCCCGGACTCAGATTCCCCACCTCTGATTCCCGGCCTCTGATTCCCGGCCTATGATTCCCCGCTTCTGATTCCCCGCCTGATTCCCCATCTCTGATGCACTGCGTCTGATTCCCCACCTCTAATTCCCCATATCTGATTAGCCACCTCTGTTTCTCCACCTCTGATTCCCCACCTCTGATTCCCCATATCTGATTCCCCGCCTCTGATTCCCCATCTCTGATTCCCAGACTCTGAATCCCCACCTCTGTTTCCCGGCCTCTGATTCCCGGCCTATGATTTCCCGCTTCTGATTCCCCGCCTCTGATACCCTGCCTCTGATTCCCCATGTCTGATTCCCCACATCTGATTCCCTGCCTCTGATACCCCGCCTCTGATTCCCCGCCTCTGATTCCCTGCCACTAATTCCCCGCCTCTGATTCCCCATATCTGTTTTCCTGCCTCTGATGCCCCATATCTGATTCCCTGCCTCTGATTCCCCAACTCTGATTCCCCGCCTCTGATTCCTCAGCTCTGATTCCCCACCTCTGATTCCCCGTGTCTAATTCCCTGCCTCTGATTCCCCGCCTCTGATTCCCCATCTTGGATTCATCACCACTGATTCCTTGCGTCTGATTCCCTCCCTGTGATTCCCCGCCTCTGATTCACCATCTCTGATTCACTGCCTCTGATTCCCCTTCTTTGATTCCCCATGTCTGATTCCCCAATTCTGATTCCCGCCTCTGATGCCCCACCTCTGATTCCCCTCCTCTGATTGCCCATATCTGATTCCCCGCCTCTGATTCCCCATATCTTATTCCCCGCCTCTGATTCCCAAACTCAGATTCCCCGTCTCTGATTCCCCAGCTCTGATTCCCCACATCTGATTCCCTGCCTCTAATTCCCCACCTCTGATTCCCAATATCTGATTCCCTGCCTCTGTTTCCCCACCTCTGATTCCCCGCCTCTGTTTCCCCATATCTGATTCCCCACCTCTGATTCCCCAACTCTGATTCCCCGCCTCTGATTCCCCAGCTCTGATACCCCGCCTCTGATTCCCCATGTCAGATTTCCTGCCTCTGATTCCCCGCCTCTGATTCCCCATCTCTGATTCACCGCCTCTGATTCCCCACCTCTGATTCCCCATATCTGATAAGCCATCTCTGTTTCCCCGCCTCTGATTCCCCGCCTCTGATTCCCCATATCTGATTCCCCGCCTCTGATTCCCCATCTCTGATTCCCGGACTCAGATTCCCCACCTCTGATTCCCAGCCTCTGATTCCCGGAATATGATTCCCCGCTTCTGATTCCCCGCCTCTGATTCCCTGCCTCTGATTCCCCATCTCTGATTCCCCACATCTGATTCCCTGCCTCTGATTCCCCGCCTCTGATTCCACATATCTGATTCCCTGCCTCTGATTACCCATCTCGGATTCCCGCCCTCCGATTCCCCACCTCTGGTTCCCCATATCTGATACCCCTACTCTGTTTCCCCGCCTCTGAATCCCCGCCTCTGATACCCCATCTCTGATTCCCCATATCTGATAAGCCATCTCTGTTTCCCCGCCTCTGATTCCCCGCCTCTGAATCCCCATATCTGATTCCCCGCCTCTGATTCCCCATCTCTGATTCCAGGACTCAGATTCCCCACCTCTGATTCCAAGCCTCTGATTCCCGGAATATGATTCCCGGCTTCTGATTCCCCGCCTCTGATTCCCTGCCTCTGATTCCCCATCTCTGATTCCACACATCTGATTCCCTGCCTCTGATTCCCCGCCTCTGATTCCCCATATCTGATTCCCTGCCTCTGATTACCCATCTCCGATTCCCGCCCTCTGATTCCCCACCTCTGGTTTCCCATATCTGATACCCCTCCTCTGTTTCCCCGCCTCTGATTCCCCGCCTCTGATTCCCCATATCTGATTCCCCGTCTCTGATTCCCCAACTCTGATTCCCCGCCTCTGGTTCCTCAGCTCCGTTTCCCCGCCTCTGATTCCCCGCCTCTGATTCCCCATTTCTGATTCCCCGCCTCTGATTCCCCACCTCTGATTCCCCATATCTGATAAGCAATCTCTGTTTCCCCGCCTCTGATTCCCCGCCTCTGATTCCCCATATCTGATTCCCCGCCTCTGATTCCCCATCTCTGATTCCCGGACTCAGATTCCCCACCTCTGATTCCCGGCCTCTGATTCCCGGCCTATGATTCCCCGCTTCTGATTCCCCGCCTCTGATTCCCTGCCTCTGATTCCCCATGTCTGATTCCCCACATCTGATTCCCTGCCTCTGATACCCCGCCTCTGATTCCCCGCCTCTGATTCCCCGCCACTAATTCCCCGCCTCTGATTCCCCATATCTTATTCCCCGCCTCTGATTCCCAAACTCAGAATCCCTGCCTCTGATTCCCCAGCTCTGATTCCCCAAATCTGATTCCCTGCCTCTGATTCCCCACCTCTGATTCCCAATATCTGATTCCCTGCCTCTGTTTCACCACCTCTGATTCCCCGCCTCTGTTTCCCCATATCTGATTCGCAACCTCTGATTCCCCAACTCTGATTCCCCGCCTCTGATTCACCATGTCTGATTCCCCAATTCTGATTCCCGCGGCTGATGCCCCACCTCTGATTTCCCTCCTCTGATTCCCCATATCTGATTCCCCGCCTTTGATTCCCCATATCTTATTCCCCGCCTCTGATTCCCAAACTCAGATTCCCCGCCTCTGATTCCCCAGCTCTGATTCCCCGCCTCTGATTCCCCACGTCTGATTCCCCGCCTCTGAATCCCCGCCTCTGATTCCCCATCTCTGATTCACCACCGCTAATTCCCGGCCTCTGATTCCCCACAACTGATTCCCGGCCTCTGATTCCCGGCCTCTGATTCCCCGCCTCTGATTCCCCATCTCTGATTCCCCGCCTCTGATTCCCCGACTCTGATTCCCCGCCTCTGAATCCCCAGCTCTGATGCCCCACCTCTGATTACCCGCGTCTGATTCCCTGAATCTAATTCCCGGCCTCTGATTCCCCATCTCTGATTCACCGCCTCTGATTCCCCACCTCTGATTCCCCATATCTGATTCCCCGCCTCAGTTTCCCCGCCTCTGATTCCCCACCTCTGATTCCCCATATCTGATACCCCGCCTCTGATTCCCCAACTCTGAATCCCCGCCTCTGATTCCCAAGGTATGATTCCCCGCCTCTGATTCCCTGCGTCTGATTCCCTGCTTCTGATTCCCTGCCTCTGTTTCCCCATCTGTGATTAACCACCTCTGATTCTCCGCGTCTGATTCCCCGCCTCTGATTCCCCATCTCTGATTCCCCATCTCTGATTCCCAAATTCTGATTCCCCGCCTCTGATTCCCCAGCTCTGATTCCCCACATCTGATTCCCTGCCACTGATTCCCCACCTCTGATTCCCTGCCTCTGATTCCCCACCTCTGATTCCCAATATCTGATTCCCTGCCTCTGTTTCCCCACCTCTGATTCCCCGCATCTGTTTCCCCATATCTGATTCCCCACCTCTGATTCCCCAACTCTGATTCCCCGCCTCTGATTCCCCAGCTCTGATTCCCCGCCTCTGATTCCCCGTGTCTGATTCCCTGCCTCTGATTCCCCGCCTCTGATTCCCCATCTCTGATTCTCCACCACTGATTCCCTGCGTCTGATTCCCTGCCTGTGATTCCCCACCTCTGATTCACCATGTCTGATTCCCCAAATCTGATTCCCGCCTCTGATGCCCCACCTCTGATTCCCCTCCCCTGATTCCCCATATCTGATTCCCCGCGTCTGATTCCCCATATCTTATTCCCCGCCTCTGATTCCCCATCACTGATTCACCACCGCTAATTCCCGGCCTCTGATTCCCCACAACTGATTCCCGGCCTCTGATTCCCGGCCTCTGATTCCCCGCCTCTGATTCCCCATCTCTGATTCCCCGCCTCTGATTCCCCGACTCTGATTCCCCGCCTCTGAATCCCCAGCTCTGATTCCCCACCTCTGATTACCCGCGTCTGATTCCCTGAATCTAATTCCCGGCCTCTGATTCCCCATCTCTGATTCACCGCCTCTGATTCCCCACCCATGATTCCCCATATCTGATTCCCCGCCTCAGTTTCCCCGCCTCTGATTCCCCGCCTCTGATTCCCCATATCTGATACCCCGCCTCTGATTCCCCAACTCTGAATCCCCGCCTCTGATTCCCCAGCTATGATTCCCCGCATCTGATTCCCCGCGTCTGATTCCCTGCTTCTGATTCCCTGCCTCTGGTTCCCCATCTGTGATTAACCACCTCTGATTCACCGCGTCTGATTCCCCGCCTCTGATTCCCCATCTCTGATTCCCCATCTCTGATTCCCAAATTCTGATTCCCCGCCTCTGATTCCCCAGCACTGATTCCCCTCATCTGATTCCCTGCCTCTGATTCCCCACCTCTGATTCCCAATATCTGATTCCCCGCCTCTGTTACCCCGCCTCTGATTCCCCGCCTCTGTTTCCCCATATCTGATTCCCCACCTCTGATTCCCCAACTCTGATTCCCCGCCTCTGATTCCCCAGCTCTGATTCCCCGCCTCTGATTCCCTGTGTCTGATTCCCTGCCTCTGATTCCCCACCTCTGATTCCCCATCTCTGATTCACCGCCTCTGATTCCCCACCTCTGATTCCCCATATCTGATTAGCCACCTCTGTTTCCCCGCCTCTGATTCCCCGCCTCTGATTCCCCATATCTGATTCCCCGCCTCTGATTCCCCACCTCTGATTCCCCATATCTGATAAGCAATCTCTGTTTCCCCGCCTCTGATTCCCCGCCTCTGATTCCCCATATCTGATTCCCCGCAACTGATTCCCCATCTCTGATTCCTGGACTCAGATTCACCACCTCTGATTCCCGGCCTCTGATTCCCGGCCTATGATTCCCCGCTTCTGATTCCCCGCCTGATTCCCCATCTCTGATGCACTGCGTCTGATTCCCCACCTCTAATTCCCCATATCTGATTAGCCACCTCTGTTTCTCCACCTCTGATTCCCCGCCTCTGATTCCCCATATCTGATTTCCCGCCTGATTCCCCATCTCTGATGCACTGCGTCTGATTCCCCACCTCTAATTCCCCATATCTGATTAGCCACCTCTGTTTCCCCGCCTCTGATACCCTGCCTCTGATTCCCCATGTCTGATTCCCCACATCTGATTCCCTGCCTCTGATACCCCGCCTCTGATTCCCCGCCTCTGATTCCCTGCCACTAATTCCCCGCCTCTGATTCCCCATATCTGTTTTCCTGCCTCTGATGCCCCATATCTGATTCCCTGCCTCTGATTCCCCAAATCTGATTCCCCGCCTCTGATTCCTCAGCTCTGATTCCCCACCTCTGATTCCCCGTGTCTAATTCCCTGCCTCTGATTCCCCGCCTCTGATTCCCCATCTTGGATTCATCACCACTGATTCCTTGCGTCTGATTCCCTCCCTGTGATTCCCCGCCTCTGATTCACCATCTCTGATTCACTGCCTCTGATTCCCCTTCTCTGATTCCCCATGTCTGATTCCCCAATTCTGATTCCCGCCTCTGATGCCCCACCTCTGATTCCCCTCCTCTGATTGCCCATATCTGATTCCCCGCCTCTGATTCCCCATATCTTATTCCCCGCCTCTGATTCCCAAACTCAGATTCCCCGTCTCTGATTCCCCAGCTCTGATTCCCCACATCTGATTCCCTGCCTCTGATTCCCCACCTCTGATTCCCAATATCTGATTCCCTGCCTCTGTTTCCCCACCTCTGATTCCCCGCCTCTGTTTCCCCATATCTGATTCCCCACCTCTGATTCCCCAACTCTGATTCCCCGCCTCTGATTCCCCAGCTCTGATACCCCGCCTCTGATTCCCCATGTCAGATTTCCTGCCTCTGATTCCCCGCCTCTGATTCCCCATCTCTGATTCACCGCCTCTGATTCCCCACCTCTGATTCCCCATATCTGATAAGCCATCTCTGTTTCCCCGCCTCTGATTCCCCGCCTCTGATTCCCCATATCTGATTCCCTGCCTCTGATTCCCCATCTCTGATTCCCGGACTCAGATTCCCCACCTCTGATTCCCAGCCTCTGATTCCCGGAATATGATTCCCCACTTCTGATTCCCCGCCTCTGATTCCCTGCCTCTGATTCCCCATCTCTGATTCCCCACATCTGATTCCCTGTCTCTGATTCCCCGCCTCTGATTCCACATATCTGATTCCCTGCCTCTGATTACCCATCTCGGATTCCCGCCCTCCGATTCCCCACCTCTGGTTCCCCATATCTGATACCCCTACTCTGTTTAACCGCCTCTGAATCCCCGCCTCTGATTCCCCACCTCTGATTCCCCATATCTGATAAGCCATCTCTGTTTCCCCGCCTCTGATTCCCCGCCTCTGATTCCCCATATCTGATTCCCCGCCTCTGATTCCCCATCTCTGATTCCAGGACTCAGATTCCCCACCTCTGATTCCAAGCCTCTGATTCCCGGAATATTATTCCCGGCTTCTGATTCCCCGCCTCTGATTCCCTGCCTCTGATTCCCCATCTCTGATTCCCCACATCTGATTCCCTGCCTCTGATTCCCCGCCTCTGATTCCCCATATCTGATTCCCTGCCTCTGATTACCCATCTCGGATTCCCGCCCTCTGATTCCCCACCTCTGGTTCCCCATATCTGATACCCCTCCTCTGTTTCCCCGCCTCTGATTCCCCGCCTCTGATTCCCCATATCTGATTTCCCGTCTCTGATTCCCCAACTCTGATTCCCCGCCTCTGGTTCCTCAGCTCTGTTTCCCCGCCTCTGATTCCCCGCCTCTGATTCCCCATTTCTGATTCCCCGCCTCTGATTCCCCACCTCTGATTCCCCATATCTGATAAGCAATCTCTGTTTCCCCGCCTCTGATTCCCCGCCTCTGATTCCCCATATCTGATTCCCCGCCTCTGATTCCCCATCTCTGATTCCCGGACTCAGATTCCCCACCTCTGATTCCCGGCCTATGATTCCCGGCCTATGATTCCCTGCTTCTGATTCCCCGCCTCTGATTCCCTGCCTCTGATTCCCCATCTCTGATTCACTGCCTCTGATTCCCCACCTCTGATTCCCCATATCTGATTAGCCACCTCTGTTTCTCCGCCTCTGATTCCCCGCCTCTGATTCCCCATATCTGATTCCCCGCCTCTGATTCCCCATCTCTGATTCCCGGAATCTGAATCCCCACCTCTGATTCCCGGCCTCTGATTCACGGCCTATGATTCCCCGCTTCTGATTCCCCGCCTCTGATTCCCTGCCTCTGATTCCCCATGTCTGATTCCCCACATCTGATTCCCTGCCTCTGATACCCCGCCTCTGATTCCCCGCCTCTGATTCCCTGCCACTAATTCCCTGCCTCTGATTCCCCATATCTGATTTCCTGCCTCTGATGCCCCATATCTGATTCCCTGCCTCTGATTCCCCAACTCTGATTCCCCGCCTATGATTCCTCAGCTCTGATTCCCCACCTCTGATTCCCCGTGTCTAATTCCCTGCCTCAGATTCCCCGCCTCTGATTCCCCATCTTGGATTCACCACCACTGATTCCTTGCGTCTGATTCCCTGCCTGTGATTCCCCGCCTCTGATTCACCATCTCTGATTCACTGCCTCTGATTCCCCTTCTCTGATTCCCCATGTCTGATTCCCCATTTCTGATTCCCGCCTCTGATGCCCCACCTCTGATTCCCCTCCTCTGATTGCCCATATCTGATTCCCCGCCTATGATTCCCCATATCTTATTCCCCGCCTCTGATTCCCAAACTCAGATTCCCCGTCTCTGATTGCCCAGCTCTGATTCCCCACATCTGATTCCCTGCCTCTGATTCCCCACCTCTGATTCCCTATATCTGATTCCCTGCCTCTGTTTCCCCACCTCTGATTCCCCGCCTCTGTTTCCCCATATCTGATTCCCCACCTCTGATTCCCCAACTCTGATTCCCCGCCTCTGATACCCCGTGTCTGATTTCCCGCCTCTGATTCCCCGTGTCTGATTCCCTGCCTCTGATTCCCCGCCTCTGATTCCCCATCTCTGATTCACCGCCTCTGATTCCCCACCTCTGATTCCCCATATCTGATAAGCCATCTCTGTTTCCCCGCCTCTGATTCCCCGCCTCTGATTCCCCGTCTCTGATTCCCCATATCTGATTCCCCGCCTCTGATTCCCCATCTCTGATTCCAGGACTCAGATTCCCAACCTCTGATTCCAAGCCTCTGATTCCAAGAATATGATTCCCCGCTTCTGATTCCCCGCCTCTGATTCCCCGCCTCTGATTCCCCATATCTGATTCCCTGCCTCTGATTACCCATCTCGGATTCCCGCCCTCCGATTCCCCACCTCAGGTTCCCCATATCTGATACCCCTCCTCTGTTTCCCCGCCTCTGATTCCCCGCCTCTGATTCCCCATATCTGATTCCCCGTCTCTGATTCCCCAACTCTGATTCCCCGCCTCTGATTCCTCAGCTCTGATTCCCCGCTTCTGATTCCCCGCGTCTGATTCCCTGCCTCTGATTCCTCGCCTCTGATTCCCCATCTCTGATTCACCACCACTGATTCCCTGCATCTGATTCCCTGCCTGTGATTCCCCGCCTCTGATTCACCATCTCTGATTCACTGCCTCTAATTCCCCTTCTCTGATTCCCCATGTCTGATTCCCCAATTCTGATTCCCGCCTCTGATGCCCCACCTCTGAATTCCCTCCTCTGATTCCCCATATCTGATTCCCCGCCTCTGATTCCCCATATCTTATTCCCCGCCTCTGATTCCCAAACTCAGATTCCCCGCCTCTGATTCCCCAGCTCTGATACCCCGCCTCAGATTCCCCGCGTCTGATTCCCTGCCTCTGATTACCCATCTCGGATTCCCGCCCTCCGATTCCCCACCTCAGGTTCCCCATATCTGATACCCCTCCTCTGTTTCCCCGCCTCTGATTCCCCGCCTCTGATTCCCCATATCTGATTCCCCGTCTCTGATTCCCCAACTCTGATTCCCCGCCTCTGATTCCTCAGCTCTGATTCCCCGCCTCTGATTCCCCGCGTCTGATTCCCCGACTCTGATTCCCCGCCTCTGATTCCCCAGCTCTGATTCCCCACCTCTGATTACCCGCATCTGATTCCCTGACTCTAATTCCCGGCCTCTGATTCCCCATCTCTCATTCACCGCCTCTGATTACCCACCTCTGATTCCCCATATCTGATTCCCCGCCTCTGATTCCCCGCCTCTGATTCCCCATATCTGATACCCCGCCTCTGATTCCCCAACTCTGAATCCCCGCCTCTGATTCCCCAGCTATGATTCCCCGCCTCTGATTCCCCATCTCTGATTCACCGCCTCTGATTCCCCACCTCTGATTCCCCATATCTGATTAGCCACCTCTGTTTCCCCGCCTCTGATTCCCCGCCTCTGATTCCCCATATCTGATTCCCTGCCTCTGATTCCCCACCTCTGATTCCCCATATCTGATAAGCAATCTCTGTTTCCCCGCCTCTTATTCCCCGCCTCTGATTCCCCATATCTGATTCCCCGCAACTGATTCCCCATCTCTGATTCCCGGACTCAGATTCCCCACCTCTGATTCCCGGCCTCTGATTCCCGACCTATGATTCCCCGCTTCTGATTCCCCGCCTGATTCCCCATCTCTGATGCACTGCGTCTGATTCCCCACCTCTAATTCCCCATATCTGATTAGCCACCTCTGTTTCTCCACCTCTGATTCCCCGCCTCTGATTCCCCATATCTGATTCCCCGCCTCTGATTCCCCATCTCTGATTCCCGGACTCTGAATCCCCACCTCTGTTTCCCGGCCTCTGATTCCCGGCCTATGATTCCCCGCTTCTGATTCCCCGCCTCTGATACCCTGCCTCTGATTCCCCATGTCTGATTCCCAACATCTGATTCCCTGCCTCTGATACCCCGCCTCTGATTCCCCGCCTCTGATTCCCTGCCACTAATTCCCCGCCTCTGATGCCCCATATCTGATTCCCTGCCTCTGATTCCCCAACTCTGATTCCCCACCTCTGATTCCTCAGCTCTGATTCCCCACCTCTGATTCCCCGTGTCTAATTCCCTGCCTCTGATTCCCCGCCTCTGATTCCCCATCTTGGATTCATCACCACTGATTCCTTGCGTCTGATTCCCTCCCTGTGATTCCCCGCCTCTGATTCACCATCTCTGATTCACTGCCTCTGATTCCCCTTCTCTGATTCCCCATGTCTGATTCCCCAATTCTGATTCCCGCCTCTGATGCCCCACCTCTGATTCCCCTCCTCTGATTGCCCATATCTGATTCCCCGCCTCTGATTCCCCATATCTTATTCCCCGCCTCTGATTCCCAAACGCATATTCCCCGTCTCTGATTCCCCAGCTCTGATTCCCCACATCTGATTCCCTGCCTCTGATTCCCCACCTCTGATTCCCAATATCTGATTCCCTGCCTCTGTTTCCCCACCTCTGATTCCCCGCCTCTGTTTCCCCATATCTGATTCCCCACCTCTGATTCCCCAACTCTGATTCCCCGCCTCTGATTCCCCAGCTCTGATACCCCGCCTCTGATTCCCCATGTCAGATTTCCTGCTTCTGATTCCCCGCCTCTGATTCCCCATCTCTGATTCACCGCCACTGATTCCCCACCTCTGATTCCCCATATCTGATAAGACATCTCTGTTTCCCCGCCTCTGATTCCCCGCCTCTGATTCCCCATATCTGATTCCCAGCCTCTGATTCCCCATCTCTGATTCCCGGACTCAGATTTCCCACCTCTGATTCCCAGCCTCTGATTCCCGGAATATGATTCCCCGCTTCTGATTCCCCGCCTCTGATTCCCTGCCTCTGATTCCCCATCTCTGATTCCCCACATCTGATTCCCTGCCTCTGATTCCCCGCCTCTGATTCCACATATCTGATTCCCTGCCTCTGATTATCCATCTCGGATTCCCGCCCTCCGATTCCCCACCTCTGGTTCCCCATATCTGATACCCCTACTCTGTTTCCCCGCCTCTGAATCCCCGCCTCTGATTCCCCACCTCTGATTCCCCATATCTGATAAGCCATCTCTGTTTCCCCGCCTCTGATTCCCCGCCTCTGATTCCCCATATCTGATTCCCCGCCTCTGATTCCCCATCTCTGATTCCAGGACTCAGATTCCCCACCTCTGATTCCAAGCCTCTGATTCCCGGAATATGATTCCCGGCTTCTGATTCCCCGCCTCTGATTCCCTGCCTCTGATTCCCCATCTCTGATTCCACACATCTGATTCCCTGCCTCTGATTCCCCGCCTCTGATTCCCCATATCTGATTCCCTGCCTCTGATTACCCATCTCGGATTCCCGCCCTCTGATTCCCCACCTCTGGTTCCCCATATCTGATACCCCTCCTCTGTTTCCCCGCCTCTGATTCCCCTCCTCTGTTTCCCCGCCTCTGATTCCCCGCAACTGATTCCCCATCTCTGATTCCTGGACTCAGATTCCCCACCTCTGATTCCCGGCCTCTGATTCCCGGCCTATGATTCCCCGCTTCTGATTCCCCGCCTGATTCCCCATCTCTGATGCACTGCGTCTGATTCCCCACCTCTAATTCCCCATATCTGATTAGCCACCTCTGTTTCTCCACCTCTGATTCCCCGCCTCTGATTCCCCATATCTGATTTCCCGCCTGATTCCCCATCTCTGATGCACTGCGTCTGATTCCCCACCTCTAATTCCCCATATCTGATTAGCCACCTCTGTTTCCCCGCCTCTGATACCCTGCCTCTGATTCCCCATGTCTGATTCCCCACATCTGATTCCCTGCCTCTGATACCCCGCCTCTGATTCCCCGCCTCTGATTCCCTGCCACTAATTCCCCGCCTCTGATTCCCCATATCTGTTTTCCTGCCTCTGATGCCCCATATCTGATTCCCTGCCTCTGATTCCCCAAATCTGATTCCCCGCCTCTGATTCCTCAGCTCTGATTCCCCACCTCTGATTCCCCGTGTCTAATTCCCTGCCTCTGATTCCCCGCCTCTGATTCCCCATCTTGGATTCATCACCACTGATTCCTTGCGTCTGATTCCCTCCCTGTGATTCCCCGCCTCTGATTCACCATCTCTGATTCACTGCCTCTGATTCCCCTTCTCTGATTCCCCATGTCTGATTCCCCAATTCTGATTCCCGCCTCTGATGCCCCACCTCTGATTCCCCTCCTCTGATTGCCCATATCTGATTCCCCGCCTCTGATTCCCCATATCTTATTCCCCGCCTCTGATTCCCAAACTCAGATTCCCCGTCTCTGATTCCCCAGCTCTGATTCCCCACATCTGATTCCCTGCCTCTGATTCCCCACCTCTGATTCCCAATATCTGATTCCCTGCCTCTGTTTCCCCACCTCTGATTCCCCGCCTCTGTTTCCCCATATCTGATTCCCCACCTCTGATTCCCCAACTCTGATTCCCCGCCTCTGATTCCCCAGCTCTGATACCCCGCCTCTGATTCCCCATGTCAGATTTCCTGCCTCTGATTCCCCGCCTCTGATTCCCCATCTCTGATTCACCGCCTCTGATTCCCCACCTCTGATTCCCCATATCTGATAAGCCATCTCTGTTTCCCCGCCTCTGATTCCCCGCCTCTGATTCCCCATATCTGATTCCATGCCTCTGATTCCCCATCTCTGATTCCCGGACTCAGATTCCCCACCTCTGATTCCCAGCCTCTGATTCCCGGAATATGATTCCCCACTTCTGATTCCCCGCCTCTGATTCCCTGCCTCTGATTCCCCATCTCTGATTCCCCACATCTGATTCCCTGTCTCTGATTCCCCGCCTCTGATTCCACATATCTGATTCCCTGCCTCTGATTACCCATCTCGGATTCCCGCCCTCCGATTCCCCACCTCTGGTTCCCCATATCTGATACCCCTACTCTGTTTAACCGCCTCTGAATCCCCGCCTCTGATTCCCCACCTCTGATTCCCCATATCTGATAAGCCATCTCTGTTTCCCCGCCTCTGATTCCCCGCCTCTGATTCCCCATATCTGATTCCCCGCCTCTGATTCCCCATCTCTGATTCCAGGACTCAGATTCCCCACCTCTGATTCCAAGCCTCTGATTCCCGGAATATTATTCCCGGCTTCTGATTCCCCGCCTCTGATTCCCTGCCTCTGATTCCCCATCTCTGATTCCCCACATCTGATTCCCTGCCTCTGATTCCCCGCCTCTGATTCCCCATATCTGATTCCCTGCCTCTGATTACCCATCTCGGATTCCCGCCCTCTGATTCCCCACCTCTGGTTCCCCATATCTGATACCCCTCCTCTGTTTCCCCGCCTCTGATTCCCCGCCTCTGATTCCCCATATCTGATTTCCCGTCTCTGATTCCCCAACTCTGATTCCCCGCCTCTGGTTCCTCAGCTCTGTTTCCCCGCCTCTGATTCCCCGCCTCTGATTCCCCATTTCTGATTCCCCGCCTCTGATTCCCCACCTCTGATTCCCCATATCTGATAAGCAATCTCTGTTTCCCCGCCTCTGATTCCCCGCCTCTGATTCCCCATATCTGATTCCCCGCCTCTGATTCCCCATCTCTGATTCCCGGACTCAGATTCCCCACCTCTGATTCCCGGCCTATGATTCCCGGCCTATGATTCCCTGCTTCTGATTCCCCGCCTCTGATTCCCTGCCTCTGATTCCCCATCTCTGATTCACTGCCTCTGATTCCCCACCTCTGATTCCCCATATCTGATTAGCCACCTCTGTTTCTCCGCCTCTGATTCCCCGCCTCTGATTCCCCTTATCTGATTCCCCGCCTCTGATTCCCCATCTCTGATTCCCGGAATCTGAATCCCCACCTCTGATTCCCGGCCTCTGATTCACGGCCTATGATTCCCCGCTTCTGATTCCCCGCCTCTGATTCCCTGCCTCTGATTCCCCATGTCTGATTCCCCACATCTGATTCCCTGCCTCTGATACCCCGCCTCTGATTCCCCGCCTCTGATTCCCTGCCACTAATTCCCTGCCTCTGATTCCCCATATCTGATTTCCTGCCTCTGATGCCCCATATCTGATTCCCTGCCTCTGATTCCCCAACTCTGATTCCCCGCCTATGATTCCTCAGCTCTGATTCCCCACCTCTGATTCCCCGTGTCTAATTCCCTGCCTCAGATTCCCCGCCTCTGATTCCCCATCTTGGATTCACCACCACTGATTCCTTGCGTCTGATTCCCTGCCTGTGATTCCCCGCCTCTGATTCACCATCTCTGATTCACTGCCTCTGATTCCCCTTCTCTGATTCCCCATGTCTGATTCCCCATTTCTGATTCCCGCCTCTGATGCCCCACCTCTGATTCCCCTCCTCTGATTGCCCATATCTGATTCCCCGCCTATGATTCCCCATATCTTATTCCCCGCCTCTGATTCCCAAACTCAGATTCCCCGTCTCTGATTGCCCAGCTCTGATTCCCCACATCTGATTCCCTGCCTCTGATTCCCCACCTCTGATTCCCTATATCTGATTCCCTGCCTCTGTTTCCCCACCTCTGATTCCCCGCCTCTGTTTCCCCATATCTGATTCCCCACCTCTGATTCCCCAACTCTGATTCCCCGCCTCTGATACCCCGTGTCTGATTTCCCGCCTCTGATTCCCCGTGTCTGATTCCCTGCCTCTGATTCCCCGCCTCTGATTCCCCATCTCTGATTCACCGCCTCTGATTCCCCACCTCTGATTCCCCATATCTGATAAGCCATCTCTGTTTCCCCGCCTCTGATTCCCCGCCTCTGATTCCCCGTCTCTGATTCCCCATATCTGATTCCCCGCCTCTGATTCCCCATCTCTGATTCCAGGACTCAGATTCCCAACCTCTGATTCCAAGCCTCTGATTCCAAGAATATGATTCCCCGCTTCTGATTCCCCGCCTCTGATTCCCTGCCTCTGATTCCCCATCTCTGATTCCCCACATTTGATTCCCTGCCTCTGATTCCCCGCCTCTGATTCCCCATATCTGATTCCCTGCCTCTGATTACCCATCTCGGATTCCCGCCCTCCGATTCCCCACCTCAGGTTCCCCATATCTGATACCCCTCCTCTGTTTCCCCGCCTCTGATTCCCCGCCTCTGATTCCCCATATCTGATTCCCCGTCTCTGATTCCCCAACTCTGATTCCCCGCCTCTGATTCCTCAGCTCTGATTCCCCGCTTCTGATTCCCCGCGTCTGATTCCCTGCCTCTGATTCCTCGCCTCTGATTCCCCATCTCTGATTCACCACCACTGATTCCCTGCATCTGATTCCCTGCCTGTGATTCCCCGCCTCTGATTCACCATCTCTGATTCACTGCCTCTAATTCCCCTTCTCTGATTCCCCATGTCTGATTCCCCAATTCTGATTCCCGCCTCTGATGCCCCACCTCTGAATTCCCTCCTCTGATTCCCCATATCTGATTCCCCGCCTCTGATTCCCCATATCTTATTCCCCGCCTCTGATTCCCAAACTCAGATTCCCCGCCTCTGATTCCCCAGCTCTGATACCCCACCTCAGATTCCCCGCGTCTGATTCCCTGCCTCTGATTACCCATCTCGGATTCCCGCCCTCCGATTCCCCACCTCAGGTTCCCCATATCTGATACCCCTCCTCTGTTTCCCCGCCTCTGATTCCCCGCCTCTGATTCCCCATATCTGATTCCCCGTCTCTGATTCCCCAACTCTGATTCCCCGCCTCTGATTCCTCAGCTCTGATTCCCCGCCTCTGATTCCCCGCGTCTGATTCCCCGACTCTGATTCCCCGCCTCTGATTCCCCAGCTCTGATTCCCCACCTCTGATTACCCGCATCTGATTCCCTGACTCTAATTCCCGGCCTCTGATTCCCCATCTCTCATTCACCGCCTCTGATTACCCACCTCTGATTCCCCATATCTGATTCCCCGCCTCTGATTCCCCGCCTCTGATTCCCCATATCTGATACCCCGCCTCTGATTCCCCAACTCTGAATCCCCGCCTCTGATTCCCCAGCTATGATTCCCCGCCTCTGATTCCCCATCTCTGATTCACCGCCTCTGATTCCCCACCTCTGATTCCCCATATCTGATTAGCCACCTCTGTTTCCCCGCCTCTGATTCCCCGCCTCTGATTCCCCATATCTGATTCCCTGCCTCTGATTCCCCACCTCTGATTCCCCATATCTGATAAGCAATCTCTGTTTCCCCGCCTCTTATTCCCCGCCTCTGATTCCCCATATCTGATTCCCCGCAACTGATTCCCCATCTCTGATTCCCGGACTCAGATTCCCCACCTCTGATTCCCGGCCTCTGATTCCCGACCTATGATTCCCCGCTTCTGATTCCCCGCCTGATTCCCCATCTCTGATGCACTGCGTCTGATTCCCCACCTCTAATTCCCCATATCTGATTAGCCACCTCTGTTTCTCCACCTCTGATTCCCCGCCTCTGATTCCCCATATCTGATTCCCCGCCTCTGATTCCCCATCTCTGATTCCCGGACTCTGAATCCCCACCTCTGTTTCCCGGCCTCTGATTCCCGGCCTATGATTCCCCGCTTCTGATTCCCCGCCTCTGATACCCTGCCTCTGATTCCCCATGTCTGATTCCCAACATCTGATTCCCTGCCTCTGATACCCCGCCTCTGATTCCCCGCCTCTGATTCCCTGCCACTAATTCCCCGCCTCTGATGCCCCATATCTGATTCCCTGCCTCTGATTCCCCAACTCTGATTCCCCACCTCTGATTCCTCAGCTCTGATTCCCCACCTCTGATTCCCCGTGTCTAATTCCCTGCCTCTGATTCCCCGCCTCTGATTCCCCATCTTGGATTCATCACCACTGATTCCTTGCGTCTGATTCCCTCCCTGTGATTCCCCGCCTCTGATTCACCATCTCTGATTCACTGCCTCTGATTCCCCTTCTCTGATTCCCCATGTCTGATTCCCCAATTCTGATTCCCGCCTCTGATGCCCCACCTCTGATTCCCCTCCTCTGATTGCCCATATCTGATTCCCCGCCTCTGATTCCCCATATCTTATTCCCCGCCTCTGATTCCCAAACGCATATTCCCCGTCTCTGATTCCCCAGCTCTGATTCCCCACATCTGATTCCCTGCCTCTGATTCCCCACCTCTGATTCCCAATATCTGATTCCCTGCCTCTGTTTCCCCACCTCTGATTCCCCGCCTCTGTTTCCCCATATCTGATTCCCCACCTCTGATTCCCCAACTCTGATTCCCCGCCTCTGATTCCCCAGCTCTGATACCCCGCCTCTGATTTCCCATGTCAGATTTCCTGCTTCTGATTCCCCGCCTCTGATTCCCCATCTCTGATTCACCGCCACTGATTCCCCACCTCTGATTCCCCATATCTGATAAGACATCTCTGTTTCCCCGCCTCTGATTCCCCGCCTCTGATTCCCCATATCTGATTCCCAGCCTCTGATTCCCCATCTCTGATTCCCGGACTCAGATTTCCCACCTCTGATTCCCAGCCTCTGATTCCCGGAATATGATTCCCCGCTTCTGATTCCCCGCCTCTGATTCCCTGCCTCTGATTCCCCATCTCTGATTCCCCACATCTGATTCCCTGCCTCTGATTCCCCGCCTCTCATTCCACATATCTGATTCCCTGCCTCTGATTATCCATCTCGGATTCCCGCCCTCCGATTCCCCACCTCTGGTTCCCCATATCTGATACCCCTACTCTGTTTCCCCGCCTCTGAATCCCCGCCTCTGATTCCCCACCTCTGATTCCCCATATCTGATAAGCCATCTCTGTTTCCCCGCCTCTGATTCCCCGCCTCTGATTCCCCATATCTGATTCCCCGCCTCTGATTCCCCATCTCTGATTCCAGGACTCAGATTCCCCACCTCTGATTCCAAGCCTCTGATTCCCGGAATATGATTCCCGGCTTCTGATTCCCCGCCTCTGATTCCCTGCCTCTGATTCCCCATCTCTGATTCCACACATCTGATTCCCTGCCTCTGATTCCCCGCCTCTGATTCCCCATATCTGATTCCCTGCCTCTGATTACCCATCTCGGATTCCCGCCCTCTGATTCCCCACCTCTGGTTCCCCATATCTGATACCCCTCCTCTGTTTCCCCGCCTCTGATTCCCCGCCTCTGATTCCCCATTTCTGATTCCCCGTCTCTGATTCCCCAACTCTGATTCCCCGCCTCTGGTTCCTCAGCTCTGTTTCTCCGCCTCTGATTCCCCGCCTCTCATTCGCCATTTCTGATTCCCCGCCTCTGATTCCCCACCTCTGATTCCCCATATCTGATAAGCAATCTCTGTTTCCCCGCCTCTGATTCCCCGCCTCTGATTCCCCATATCTGATTCCCCGCCTCTGATTCCCCATCTCTGATTCCCGGACTCAAATTCCCCACCTCTGATTCCCGGCCTCTGATTCCCGGCCTATGATTCCCCGCTTCTGATTCCCCGCCTCTGATTCCCTGCCTCTGATTCCCCATGTCTGATTCCCCACATCTGATTCCCTGCCTCTGATACCCCGCCTCTGATAACCCGCCTCTGATTCCCCGCCACTAATTCCCCGCCTCTGATTCCCCATATCTTATTCCCCGCCTCTGATTCCCAAACTCAGAATCCCTGCCTCTTATTCCCCAGCTCTGATTCCCCACATCTGATTCCCTGCCTCTGATTCCCCACCTCTGATTCCCAATATCTGATTCCCTGCCTCTGTTTCACCACCTCTGATTCCCCGCCTCTGTTTCCCCATATCTGATTCGCAACCTCTGATTCCCCAACTCTGATTCCCCGCCTCTGATTCACCATGTCTGATTCCCCAATTCTGATTCCCGCAGCTGATGCCCCACCTCTGATTCCCCTCCTCTGATTCCCCATATCTGATTCCCCGCCTTTGATTCCCCATATCTTATTCCCCGCCTCTGATTCCCAAACTCAGATTCCCCGCCTCTGATTCCCCAGCTCTGATTCCCCGCCTCTGATTCCCCACGTCTGATTCCCCGCCTCTGAATCCCCGCCTCTGATTCCCCATCTCTGATTCACCACCGCTAATTCCCGGCCTCTGATTCCCCACAACTGATTCCCGGCCTCTGATTCCCGGCCTCTGATTCCCCGCCTCTGATTCCTCATCTCTGATTCCCCGCCTCTGATTCCCCGACTCTGATTCCCCGCCTCTGAATCCCCAGCTCTGATTCCCCACCTCTGATTACCCGCGTCTGATTCCCTGAATCTAATTCCCGGCCTCTGATTCCCCATCTCTGATTCACCGCCTCTGATTCCCCACCTCTGATTCCCCATATCTGATTCCCCGCCTCAGTTTCCCCGCCTCTGATTGCCCACCTCTGATTCCCCATATCTGATACCCCGCCTCTGATTCCCCAACTCTGAATCCCCGCCTCTGATTCCCAAGGTATGATTCCCCGCCTCTGATTCCCTGCGTCTGATTCCCTGCTTCTGATTCCCTGCCTCTGGTTCCCCATCTGTGATTAACCACCTCTGATTCTCCGCGTCTGATTCCCCGCCTCTGATTCCCCGTCTCTGATTCCCCATCTCTGATTCCCAAATTCTGATTCCCCGCCTCTGATTCCCCAGCTCTGATTCCCCACATCTGATTCCCTGCCACTGATTCCCCACCTCTGATTCCCTGCCTCTGATTCCCCACCTCTGATTCCCAATATCTGATTCCCTGCCTCTGTTTCCCCACCTCTGATTCCCCGCATCTGTTTCCACATATCTGATTCCCCACCTCTGATTCCCCAACTCTGATTCCCCGCCTCTGATTCCCCAGCTCTGATTCCCCGCCTCTGATTCCCCGTGTCTGATACCCTGCCTCTGATTCCCCGCCTCTGATTCCCCATCTCTGATTCTCCACCACTGATTCCCTGCGTCTGATTCCCTGCCTGTGATTCCCCACCTCTGATTCACCATGTCTGATTCCCCAAATCTGATTCCCGCCTCTGATTCCCCATATCTTATTCCCCGCCTCTGATTCCCAAACTCAGATTCCCCGCCTCTGATTCCCCAGCTCTGATTCCCTGCCTCTGATTCCCCGCGTCTGATTCCCCGCCTCTGAATCCCCGCGTCTGATTCCCCATCTCTGATTCACCACCGCTAATTCCCGGCCTCTGATTCCCCACAACTGATTCCCGGCCTCTGATTCCCGGCCTCTGATTCCCCGCCTCTGATTCCCCATCTCTGATTCCCCGCCTCTGATTCCCCGACTCTGATTCCCCGCCTCTGAATCCCCAGCTCTGATTCCCCACCTCTGATTACCCGCGTCTGATTCCCTGAATCTAATTCCCGGCCTCTGATTCCACATCTCTGATTCACCGCCTCTGATTCCCCACCCATGATTCCCCATATCTGATTCCCCGCCTCAGTTTCCCCGCCTCTGGTTCCCCGCCTCTGATTCCCCATATCTGATACCCCGCCTCTGATTCCCCAACTCTGAATCCCCGCCTCTGATTCCCCATCTCTGATTCCCAAATTCTGATTCCCGGCCTCTGATTCCCCAGCACTGATTCCCCTCATCTGATTCCCTGCCTCTGATTCCCCACCTCTGATTCCCAATATCTGATTCCCCGCCTCTGTTACCCCGCCTCTGATTCCCCGCCTCTGTTTCCCCATATCTGATTCCCCACCTCTGATTCCCCAACTCTGATTCCCCGCCTCTGATTCCCCAGCTCTGATTCCCCGCCTCTGATTCCCTGTGTCTGATTCCCTGCCTCTGATTCCCCACCTCTGATTCCCCATCTCTGATTCACCGCCTCTGATTCCCCACCTCTGATTCCCCATATCTGATTAGCCACCTCTGTTTCCCCGCCTCTGATTCCCCGCCTCTGATTCCCCATATCTGATTCCCCGCCTCTGATTCCCCACCTCTGATTCCCCATATCTGATAATCAATCTCTGTTTCCCCGCCTCTGATTCCCCGCCTCTGATTCCCCATATCTGATTCCCCGCAACTGATTCCCCATCTCTGATTCCCGGACTCAGATTCCCCACCTCTGATTCCCGGCCTCTGATTCCCGGCCTATGATTCCCCGCTTCTGATTCCCCGCCTGATTCCCCATCTCTGATGCACTGCGTCTGATTCCCCACCTCTAATTCCCCATATCTGATTAGCCACCACTGTTTCTCCACCTCTGATTCCCCGCCTCTGATTCCCCATATCTGATTCCCCGCCTCTGATTCCCCATCTCTGATTCCCGGACTCTGAATCCCCACCTCTGTTTCCCGGCCTCTGATTCCCGGCCTATGATTCCCCATGTCTGATTCCCCACATCTGATTCCCTGCCTCTGATACCCCGCCTCTGATTCCCCGCCTCTGATTCCCTGCCACTAATTCCCCGCCTCTGATTCCCCATATCTGTTTTCCTGCCTCTGATGCCCCATATCTGATTCCCTGCCTCTGATTCCCCAACTCTGATTCCCCGCCTCTGATTCCTCAGCTCTGATTCCCCACCTCTGATTCCCCGTGTCTAATTCCCTGCCTCTGATTCCCCGCCTCTGATTCCCCATCTTGGATTCATCACCACTGATTCCTTGCGTCTGATTCCCTCCCTGTGATTCCCCGCCTCTGATTCACCATCTCTGATTCACTGCCTCTGATTCCCCTTCTCTGATTCCCCATGTCTGATTCCCCAATTCTGATTCCCGCCTCTGATGCCCCACCTCTGATTCCCCTCCTCTGATTGCCCATATCTGATTCCCCGCCTCTGATTCCCCATATCTTATTCCCCGCCTCTGATTCCCAAACTCAGATTCCCCGTCTCTGATTCCCCAGCTCTGATTCCCCACATCTGATTCCCTGCCTCTGATTCCCCACCTCTGATTCCCAATATCTGATTCCCTGCCTCTGTTTCCCCACCTCTGATTCCCCGCCTCTGTTTCCCCATATCTGATTCCCCACCTCTGATTCCCCAACTCTGATTCCCCGCCTCTGATTCTCCAGCTCTGATACCCCGCCTCTGATTCCCCATGTCAGATTTCCTGCCTCTGATTCCCCGCCTCTGATTCCCCATCTCTGATTCACCGCCTCTGATTCCCCACCTCTGATTCCCCATATCTGATAAGCCATCTCTGTTTCCCCGCCTCTGATTCCCCGCCTCTGATTCCCCATATCTGATTCCCCGCCTCTGATTCCCCATCTCTGATTCCCGGACTCAGATTCTCCACCTCTGATTCCCAGCCTCTGATTCCCGGAATATGATTCCCCACTTCTGATTCCCCGCCTCTGATTCCCTGCCTCTGATTCCCCATCTCTGATTCCCCACATCTGATTCCCTGTCTCTGATTCCCCGCCTCTGATTCCACATATCTGATTCCCTGCCTCTGATTACCCATCTCGGATTCCCGCCCTCCGATTCCCCACCTCTGGTTCCCCATATCTGATACCCCTACTCTGCTTCCCCGCCTCTGAATCCCCGCCTCTGATTCCCCACTTCTGATTCCCCATATCTGATAAGCCATCTCTGTTTCCCCGCCTCTGATTCCCCGCCTCTGATTCCCCATATCTGATTCCCCGCCTCTGATTCCCCATCTCTGATTCCAGGACTCAGATTCCCCACCTCTGATTCCAAGCCTCTGATTCCCGGAATATTACTCCCGGCTTCTGATTCCCCGCCTCTGATTCCCTGCCTCTGATTCCCCATCTCTGATTCCCCACATCTGATTCCCTGCCTCTGATTCCCCGCCTCTGATTCCCCATATCTGATTCCCTGCCTCTGATTACCCATCTCGGATTCCCGCCCTCTGATTCCCCACCTCTGGTTCCCCATATCTGATACCCCTCCTCTGTTTCCCCGCCTCTGATCCCCTGCCTCTGATTCCCCATATCTGATTTCCCGTCTCTGATTCCCCAACTCTGATTCCCCGCCTCTGGTTCCTCAGCTCTGTTTCCCCGCCTCTGATTCCCCGCCTCTGATTCCCCATTTCTGATTCCCCGCCTCTGATACCCCACCTCTGATTCCCCATATCTGATAAGCAATCTCTGTTTCCCCGCCTCTGATTCCCCGCCTCTGATTCCCCATATCTGATTCCCCGCCTCTGATTCCCCATCTCTGAATCCCGGACTCAGATTCCCCACCTCTGATTCCCGGCCTCTGATTCCCGGCCTATGATTCCCCGCTTCTGATTCCCCGCCTCTGATTCCCTGCCTCTGATTCCCCATCTCTGATTCACTGCCTCCGATTCCCCACCTCTGATTCCCCATATCTGATTAGCCACCTCTGTTTCTCCGCCTCTGATACCCCGCCTCTGATTCCCCATATCTGATTCCCCGCCTCTGATTCCCCATCTCTGATTCCCGGAATCTGATCCCCACCTCTGATTCCCGGCCTCTGATTCACGGCCTATGATTCCCCGCTTCTGATTCCCCGCCTCTGATTCCCTGCCTCTGATTCCCCATGTCTGATTCCCCACATCTGATTCCCTGCCTCTGATACCCCGCCTCTGATTCCCCGCCTCTGATTCCCTGCCACTAATTCCCCGCCTCTGATTCCCCATATCTGATTTCCTGCCTCTGATGCCCCATATCTGATTCCCTGCCTCTGATTCCCCAACTCTGATTCCCCGCCTCTGATTCCTCAGCTCTGATTCCCCACCTCTGATTCCCCGTGTCTAATTCCCTGCCTCAGATTCCCCGCCTCTGATTCCCCATCTTGGATTCACCACCACTGATTCCTTGCGTCTGATTCCCTGCCTGTGATTCCCCGCCTCTGATTCACCATCTCTGATTCACTGCCTCTGATTCCCCTTCTCTGATTCCCCATGTCTGATTCCCCAATTCTGATTCCCGCCTCTGATGCCCCACCTCTGATTCCCCTCCTCTGATTGCCCATATCTGATTCCCCGCCTCTGATTCCCCATATCTTATTCCCCGCCTCTGATTCCCAAACTCAGATTCCCCGTCTCTGATTGCCCAGCTCTGATTCCCCACATCTGATTCCCTGCCTCTGATTCCCCACCTCTGATTCCCTATATCTGATTCCCTGCCTCTGTTTCCCCACCTCTGATTCCCCGCCTCTGTTTCCCCATATCTGATTCCCCACCTCTGATTCCCCAACTCTGATTCCCCGCCTCTGATACCCCGTGTCTGATTCCCCGCCTCTGATTCCCCGTGTCTGATTCCCTGCCTCTGATTCCCCGCCTCTGATTCCCCATCTCTGATTCACCGCCTCTGATTCCCCACCTCTGATTCCCCATATCTGATAAGCCATCTCTGTTTCCCCGCCTCTGATTCCCCGCCTCTGATTCCCCGTCTCTGATTCCCCATATCTGATTCCCCGCCTCTGATTCCCCATCTCTGATTCACCACCACTGATTCCCTGCATCTGATTCCCTGCCTGTGATTCCCCGCCTCTGATTCACCATCTCTGATTCACTGCCTCTGATTCCCCTTCTCTGATTCCCCATGTCTGATTCCCCAATTCTGATTCCCGCCTCTGATGCCCCACCTCTGAATCCCCTCCTCTGATTCCCCATATCTGATTCCCCGCCTCTGATTCCCCATATCTTATTCCCCGCCTCTGATTCCCAAACTCAGATTCCCCGCCTCTGATTCCCCAGCTCTGATACCCCGCCTCAGATTCCCCGCGTCTGATTCCCTGCCTCTGATTCCCCGCCTCTGATTCCCTACCTCTGATTCCCCATATCTAATTAGCCACCTCTGATTACCCGCCTCTGATTCCCCATATCTGATTCCCCATCTCTGATTCCCCAACTCTGATTCCCCGCCTCTGATTCCTCAGCTCTGATTCCCCGCCTCTGATTCCCCGCGTCTGATTCCCCGACTCTGATTCCCCGCCTCTGATTCCCCAGCTCTGATTCCCCACCTCTGATTACCCGCATCTGATTCCCTGACTCTAATTCCCGGCCTCGGATTCCCCATCTCTCATTCACCGCCTCTGATTACCCACCTCTGATTCCCATATCTGATTCCCCGCCTCTGATTACCCGCCTCTGATTCCCCATATCTGATACCCCGCCTCTGATTCCCCAACTCTGAATCCCCGCCTCTGATTCCCCAGCTATGATTCCCCGCCTCTGATCCCCCGCGTCTGAATCCCTGCTTCTGATTCCCTGCCTCTGTTTCCCCATCTGTGATTAACCACCTTTGATTCTCCGCGTCTCTTTCCCCGCCTCTGATTCCCCATCTCTGATTCCCCACCTCTGATTCCCAAATTCTGATTCCCCGCCTCTGATTCCCCAGCTCTGACTCCCCACATCTGATTCCCTGCCTCTGATTCCCCAACTCTGATTCCCAATATCTGATTCCCCGCCTCTGTTTCCCCGCCTCTGATTCCCCGCCTCTGTTTCCCCATATCTGATTCCCCACCTCTGATTCCTCAACTCTGATTCCCCGCATCTGATTCCCCAGCTCTGATTCCCCGCCTTTGATTCCCCGTGTCTGATTCCCTGCCTCTGATTCCCCGCCTCTGATTCCCCACCTCTGATTCCCCATATCTAATTAGCCACCTCTGTTTCCCCGCCTCTGATTCCACGCCTCTGATTCCCCATATCTGATTCCCCACCTCTGATTCCCCATCTCTGATTCACGGACTCACATTCCCCACCTCTGATTCACAGCCTCTGATTCCCGGCCAATGATTCCCCGCTTCTGATTCCCCGCCTCTGATTCCCTGCCTCTGATTCCCCATCTCTGATTCACTGCCTCTGATTCCCCACCTCTGATTCCCCATATCTGATTAGCCACCTCAGTTTCTCAGCCTCTGATTCCCCATATCTGATTCCCCGCCTCTGATTCCCCATCTCTGATTCCCGTACTCTGATTCCCCACCTCTGATTCCCTGCCTCTGATTCCCGGCCTATGATTCCCCGCTTCTGATTCCCCGCCTCTGATTCCCTGCCTCTGATTCCCCATGTCTGATTCCCCACATCTGATTCCCTGCCTCTGATACCCCACCTCTGATTCCCCGCCTCTGATTCCCTGCCACTAATTCCCCGCCTCTGATTCCCCATATCTGATTCCCTGCCTCTGATGCCCCATATCTGATTCCCTGCCTCTGATTCCTCAGCTCTGATTCCCCACCTCTGATTCCCCGTGTCTAATTCCCTGCCTCTGATTCCCCGCCTCTGATTCCCCATCTTGGATTCACCACCACTGATTCCCTGCGTCTGATTCCCTGCCTGTGATTACCCGCCTCTGATTCACCATCTCTGATTCACTGCCTCTGATTCCCCTTCTCTGATTCCCCATATCTTATTCCCCGCCTCTTATTCCCAAACTCAGATGCCCCGCCTATGATCCCCAGCTCTGATTCCCCACATCTGATTCCCTGCTTCTGATTCCCCACCTCTGATTCCCAATATCTGATTCCCTGCCTCTGTTTTCCCACCTCTGATTCCCCGCCTCTGTTTCCCCATATCTGATTCCCCACCTCTGATTCCCCAACTCTGATTCCCCGCCTCTGATTCCCCAGCTCTGATTCCCCGCCTCTGATTCCCCGTGTCTGATTCCCTGCCTCTGATTCCCCGCCTCTGATTCCCCATCTCTGATTCACCGCCTCTGATTCACCACCTCTGATTCCCCATATCTGATAAGCCATCTTTGTTTCCCCGCCTCTGATTCCCCGCCTCTGATTCCCCATATCTGATTCCCCACCTCTGATTCCCCATCTCTGATTCCCGGACTCAGATTCCCCACCTCTGATTCCCAGACTCTGATTCCCGGAATATGATTCCCCGCTTCTGATTCCCCGCCTCTGATTCCCTGCCTCTGATTCCCCGCCTCTGATTCCCCATATCTTATTCCCCGCCTCTGATTCCCAAACTCAGAATCCCTGCCTCTTATTCCCCAGCTCTGATTCCCCACATCTGATTCCCTGCCTCTGATTCCCCACCTCTGATTCCCAATATCTGATTCCCTGCCTCTGTTTCACCACCTCTGATTCCCCGCCTCTGTTTCCCCATATCTGATTCGCAACCTCTGATTCCCCAACTCTGATTCCCCGCCTCTGATTCACCATGTCTGATTCCCCAATTCTGATTCCCGCAGCTGATGCCCCACCTCTGATTCCCCTCCTCTGATTCCCCATATCTGATTCCCCGCCTTTGATTCCCCATATCTTATTCCCCGCCTCTGATTCCCAAACTCAGATTCCCCGCCTCTGATTCCCCAGCTCTGATTCCCCGCCTCTGATTCCCCACGTCTGATTCCCCGCCTCTGAATCCCCGCCTCTGATTCCCCATCTCTGATTCACCACCGCTAATTCCCGGCCTCTGATTCCCCACAACTGATTCCCGGCCTCTGATTCCCGGCCTCTGATTCCCCGCCTCTGATTCCTCATCTCTGATTCCCCGCCTCTGATTCCCCGACTCTGATTCCCCGCCTCTGAATCCCCAGCTCTGATTCCCCACCTCTGATTACCCGCGTCTGATTCCCTGAATCTAATTCCCGGCCTCTGATTCCCCATCTCTGATTCACCGCCTCTGATTCCCCACCTCTGATTCCCCATATCTGATTCCCCGCCTCAGTTTCCCCGCCTCTGATTGCCCACCTCTGATTCCCCATATCTGATACCCCGCCTCTGATTCCCCAACTCTGAATCCCCGCCTCTGATTCCCAAGGTATGATTCCCCGCCTCTGATTCCCTGCGTCTGATTCCCTGCTTCTGATTCCCTGCCTCTGGTTCCCCATCTGTGATTAACCACCTCTGATTCTCCGCGTCTGATTCCCCGCCTCTGATTCCCCGTCTCTGATTCCCCATCTCTGATTCCCAAATTCTGATTCCCCGCCTCTGATTCCCCAGCTCTGATTCCCCACATCTGATTCCCTGCCACTGATTCCCCACCTCTGATTCCCTGCCTCTGATTCCCCACCTCTGATTCCCAATATCTGATTCCCTGCCTCTGTTTCCCCACCTCTGATTCCCCGCATCTGTTTCCACATATCTGATTCCCCACCTCTGATTCCCCAACTCTGATTCCCCGCCTCTGATTCCCCAGCTCTGATTCCCCGCCTCTGATTCCCCGTGTCTGATACCCTGCCTCTGATTCCCCGCCTCTGATTCCCCATCTCTGATTCTCCACCACTGATTCCCTGCGTCTGATTCCCTGCCTGTGATTCCCCACCTCTGATTCACCATGTCTGATTCCCCAAATCTGATTCCCGCCTCTGATTCCCCATATCTTATTCCCCGCCTCTGATTCCCAAACTCAGATTCCCCGCCTCTGATTCCCCAGCTCTGATTCCCTGCCTCTGATTCCCCGCGTCTGATTCCCCGCCTCTGAATCCCCGCGTCTGATTCCCCATCTCTGATTCACCACCGCTAATTCCCGGCCTCTGATTCCCCACAACTGATTCCCGGCCTCTGATTCCCGGCCTCTGATTCCCCGCCTCTGATTCCCCATCTCTGATTCCCCGCCTCTGATTCCCCGACTCTGATTCCCCGCCTCTGAATCCCCAGCTCTGATTCCCCACCTCTGATTACCCGCGTCTGATTCCCTGAATCTAATTCCCGGCCTCTGATTCCACATCTCTGATTCACCGCCTCTGATTCCCCACCCATGATTCCCCATATCTGATTCCCCGCCTCAGTTTCCCCGCCTCTGATTCCCCGCCTCTGATTCCCCATATCTGATACCCCGCCTCTGATTCCCCAACTCTGAATCCCCGCCTCTGATTCCCCATCTCTGATTCCCAAATTCTGATTCCCGCCTCTGATTCCCCAGCACTGATTCCCCTCATCTGATTCCCTGCCTCTGATTCCCCACCTCTGATTCCCAATATCTGATTCCCCGCCTCTGTTACCCCGCCTCTGATTCCCCGCCTCTGTTTCCCCATATCTGATTCCCCACCTCTGATTCCCCAACTCTGATTCCCCGCCTCTGATTCCCCAGCTCTGATTCCCCGCCTCTGATTCCCTGTGTCTGATTCCCTGCCTCTGATTCCCCACCTCTGATTCCCCATCTCTGATTCACCGCCTCTGATTCCCCACCTCTGATTCCCCATATCTGATTAGCCACCTCTGTTTCCCCGCCTCTGATTCCCCGCCTCTGATTCCCCATATCTGATTCCCCGCCTCTGATTCCCCACCTCTGATTCCCCATATCTGATAAGCAATCTCTGTTTCCCCGCCTCTGATTCCCCGCCTCTGATTCCCCATATCTGATTCCCCGCAACTGATTCCCCATCTCTGATTCCCGGACTCAGATTCCCCACCTCTGATTCCCGGCCTCTGATTCCCGGCCTATGATTCCCCGCTTCTGATTCCCCGCCTGATTCCCCATCTCTGATGCACTGCGTCTGATTCCCCACCTCTAATTCCCCATATCTGATTAGCCACCACTGTTTCTCCACCTCTGATTCCCCGCCTCTGATTCCCCATATCTGATTCCCCGCCTCTGATTCCCCATCTCTGATTCCCGGACTCTGAATCCCCACCTCTGTTTCCCGGCCTCTGATTCCCGGCCTATGATTCCCCATGTCTGATTCCCCACATCTGATTCCCTGCCTCTGATACCCCGCCTCTGATTCCCCGCCTCTGATTCCCTGCCACTAATTCCCCGCCTCTGATTCCCCATATCTGTTTTCCTGCCTCTGATGCCCCATATCTGATTCCCTGCCTCTGATTCCCCAACTCTGATTCCCCGCCTCTGATTCCTCAGCTCTGATTCCCCACCTCTGATTCCCCGTGTCTAATTCCCTGCCTCTGATTCCCCGCCTCTGATTCCCCATCTTGGATTCATCACCACTGATTCCTTGCGTCTGATTCCCTCCCTGTGATTCCCCGCCTCTGATTCACCATCTCTGATTCACTGCCTCTGATTCCCCTTCTCTGATTCCCCATGTCTGATTCCCCAATTCTGATTCCCGCCTCTGATGCCCCACCTCTGATTCCCCTCCTCTGATTGCCCATATCTGATTCCCCGCCTCTGATTCCCCATATCTTATTCCCCGCCTCTGATTCCCAAACTCAGATTCCCCGTCTCTGATTCCCCAGCTCTGATTCCCCACATCTGATTCCCTGCCTCTGATTCCCCACATCTGATTCCCAATATCTGATTCCCTGCCTCTGTTTCCCCACCTCTGATTCCCCGCCTCTGTTTCCCCATATCTGATTCCCCACCTCTGATTCCCCAACTCTGATTCCCCGCCTCTGATTCTCCAGCTCTGATACCCCGCCTCTGATTCCCCATGTCAGATTTCCTGCCTCTGATTCCCCGCCTCTGATTCCCCATCTCTGATTCACCGCCTCTGATTCCCCACCTCTGATTCCCCATATCTGATAAGCCATCTCTGTTTCCCCGCCTCTGATTCCCCGCCTCTGATTCCCCATATCTGATTCCCCGCCTCTGATTCCCCATCTCTGATTCCCGGACTCAGATTCTCCACCTCTGATTCCCAGCCTCTGATTCCCGGAATATGATTCCCCACTTCTGATTCCCCGCCTCTGATTCCCTGCCTCTGATTCCCCATCTCTGATTCCCCACATCTGATTCCCTGTCTCTGATTCCCCGCCTCTGATTCCACATATCTGATTCCCTGCCTCTGATTACCCATCTCGGATTCCCGCCCTCCGATTCCCCACCTCTGGTTCCCCATATCTGATACCCCTACTCTGTTTCCCCGCCTCTGAATCCCCGCCTCTGATTCCCCACTTCTGATTCCCCATATCTGATAAGCCATCTCTGTTTCCCCGCCTCTGATTCCCCATATCTGATTCCCCGCCTCTGATTCCCCATCTCTGATTCCAGGACTCAGATTCCCCACCTCTGATTCCAAGCCTCTGATTCCCGGAATATTACTCCCGGCTTCTGATTCCCCGCCTCTGATTCCCTGCCTCTGATTCCCCATCTCTGATTCCCCACATCTGATTCCCTGCCTCTGATTCCCCGCCTCTGATTCCCCATATCTGATTCCCTGCCTCTGATTACCCATCTCGGATTCCCGCCCTCTGATTCCCCACCTCTGGTTCCCCATATCTGATACCCCTCCTCTGTTTCCCCGCCTCTGATCCCCTGCCTCTGATTCCCCATATCTGATTTCCCGTCTCTGATTCCCCAACTCTGATTCCCCGCCTCTGGTTCCTCAGCTCTGTTTCCCCGCCTCTGATTCCCCGCCTCTGATTCCCCATTTCTGATTCCCCGCCTCTGATACCCCACCTCTGATTCCCCATATCTGATAAGCAATCTCTGTTTCCCCGCCTCTGATTCCCCGCCTCTGATTCCCCATATCTGATTCCCCGCCTCTGATTCCCCATCTCTGATTCCCGGACTCAGATTCCCCACCTCTGATTCCCGGCCTCTGATTCCCGGCCTATGATTCCCAGCTTCTGATTCCCCGCCTCTGATTCCCTGCCTCTGATTCCCCATCTCTGATTCACTGCCTCCGATTCCCCACCTCTGATTCCCCATATCTGATTAGCCACCTCTGTTTCTCCGCCTCTGATACCCCGCCTCTGATTCCCCATATCTGATTCCCCGCCTCTGATTCCCCATCTCTGATTCCCGGAATCTGATCCCCACCTCTGATTCCCGGCCTCTGATTCACGGCCTATGATTCCCCGCTTCTGATTCCCCGCCTCTGATTCCCTGCCTCTGATTCCCCATGTCTGATTCCCCACATCTGATTCCCTGCCTCTGATACCCCGCCTCTGATTCCCCGCCTCTGATTCCCTGCCACTAATTCCCCGCCTCTGATTCCCCATATCTGATTTCCTGCCTCTGATGCCCCATATCTGATTCCCTGCCTCTGATTCCCCAACTCTGATTCCCCGCCTCTGATTCCTCAGCTCTGATTCCCCACCTCTGATTCCCCGTGTCTAATTCCCTGCCTCAGATTCCCCGCCTCTGATTCCCCATCTTGGATTCACCACCACTGATTCCTTGCGTCTGTTTCCCTGCCTGTGATTCCCCGCCTCTGATTCACCATCTCTGATTCACTGCCTCTGATTCCCCTTCTCTGATTCCCCATGTCTGATTCCCCAATTCTGATTCCCGCCTCTGATGCCCCACCTCTGATTCCCCTCCTCTGATTGCCCATATCTGATTCCCCGCCTCTGATTCCCCATATCTTATTCCCCGCCTCTGATTCCCAAACTCAGATTCCCCGTCTCTGATTGCCCAGCTCTGATTCCCCACATCTGATTCCCTGCCTCTGATTCCCCACCTCTGATTCCCTATATCTGATTCCCTGCCTCTGTTTCCCCACCTCTGATTCCCCGCCTCTGTTTCCCCATATCTGATTCCCCACCTCTGATTCCCCAACTCTGATTCCCCGCCTCTGATACCCCGTGTCTGATTCCCCGCCTCTGATTCCCCGTGTCTGATTCCCTGCCTCTGATTCCCCGCCTCTGATTCCCCATCTCTGATTCACCGCCTCTGATTCCCCACCTCTGATTCCCCATATCTGATAAGCCATCTCTGTTTCCCCGCCTCTGATTCCCCGCCTCTGATTCCCCGTCTCTGATTCCCCATATCTGATTCCCCGCCTCTGATTCCCCATCTCTGATTCCCGGACTCAGATTCCCCACCTCTGATTCCAAGCCTCTGATTCCCGGAATATGATTCCCCGCTTCTGATTCCCCGCCTCTGATTCCCTGCCTCTGATTCCCCATCTCTGATACCCCACATCTGATTCCCTGCCTCTGATTCCCCGCCTCTGATTCCCCATATCTGATTCCCCGTCTCTGATTCCCCAACTCTGATTCCCCGCCTCTGATTCCTCAGCTCTGATTCCCCGCCTCTGATTCCCCGCGTCTGATTCCCTGCCTCTGATTCCCCACCTCTGATTCCCCATCTCTGATTCACCACCACTGATTCCCTGCATCTGATTCCCTGCCTGTGATTCCCCGCCTCTGATTCACCATCTCTGATTCACTGCCTCTGATTCCCCTTCTCTGATTCCCCATGTCTGATTCCCCAATTCTGATTCCCGCCTCTGATGCCCCACCTCTGAATCCCCTCCTCTGATTCCCCATATCTGATTCCCCGCCTCTGATTCCCCATATCTTATTCCCCGCCTCTGATTCCCAAACTCAGATTCCCCGCCTCTGATTCCCCAGCTCTGATACCCCGCCTCAGATTCCCCGCGTCTGATTCCCTGCCTCTGATTCCCCGCCTCTGATTCCCCACCTCTGATTCCCCACCTCTGATTCCCCATATCTAATTAGCCACCTCTGATTACCCGCCTCTGATTCCCCATATCTGATTCCCCGTCTCTGATTCCCCAACTCTGATTCCCCGCCTCTGATTCCTCAGCTCTGATTCCCCGCCTCTGATTCCCCGCGTCTGATTCCCCGACTCTGATTCCCCGCCTCTGATTCCCCAGCTCTGATTCCCCACCTCTGATTACCCGCATCTGATTCCCTGACTCTAATTCCCGGCCTCGGATTCCCCATCTCTCATTCACCGCCTCTGATTACCCACCTCTGATTCCCATATCTGATTCCCCGCCTCTGATTACCCGCCTCTGATTCCCCATATCTGATACCCCGCCTCTGATTCCCCAACTCTGAATCCCCGCCTCTGATTCCCCAGCTATGATTCCCCGCCTCTGATCCCCCGCGTCTGAATCCCTGCTTCTGATTCCCTGCCTCTGTTTCCCCATCTGTGATTAACCACCTTTGATTCTCCGCGTCTCTTTCCCCGCCTCTGATTCCCCATCTCTGATTCCCCACCTCTGATTCCCAAATTCTGATTCCCCGCCTCTGATTCCCCAGCTCTGACTCCCCACATCTGATTCCCTGCCTCTGATTCCCCAACTCTGATTCCCAATATCTGATTCCCCGCCTCTGTTTCCCCGCCTCTGATTCCCCGCCTCTGTTTCCCCATATCTGATTCCCCACCTCTGATTCCTCAACTCTGATTCCCCGCATCTGATTCCCCAGCTCTGATTCCCCGCCTTTGATTCCCCGTGTCTGATTCCCTGCCTCTGATTCCCCGCCTCTGATTCCCCACCTCTGATTCCCCATATCTAATTAGCCACCTCTGTTTCCCCGCCTCTGATTCCACGCCTCTGATTCCCCATATCTGATTCCCCACCTCTGATTCCCCATCTCTGATTCACGGACTCACATTCCCCACCTCTGATTCACAGCCTCTGATTCCCGGCCAATGATTCCCCGCTTCTGATTCCCCGCCTCTGATTCCCTGCCTCTGATTCCCCATCTCTGATTCACTGCCTCTGATTCCCCACCTCTGATTCCCCATATCTGATTAGCCACCTCAGTTTCTCAGCCTCTGATTCCCGCCTCTGATTCCCCATATCTGATTCCCCGCCTCTGATTCCCCATCTCTGATTCCCGTACTCTGATTCCCCACCTCTGATTCCCTGCCTCTGATTCCCGGCCTATGATTCCCCGCTTCTGATTCCCCGCCTCTGATTCCCTGCCTCTGATTCCCCATGTCTGATTCCCCACATCTGATTCCCTGCCTCTGATACCCCACCTCTGATTCCCCGCCTCTGATTCCCTGCCACTAATTCCCCGCCTCTGATTCCCCATATCTGATTCCCTGCCTCTGATGCCCCATATCTGATTCCCTGCCTCTGATTCCTCAGCTCTGATTCCCCACCTCTGATTCCCCGTGTCTAATTCCCTGCCTCTGATTCCCCGCCTCTGATTCCCCATCTTGGATTCACCACCACTGATTCCCTGCGTCTGATTCCCTGCCTGTGATTACCCGCCTCTGATTCACCATCTCTGATTCACTGCCTCTGATTCCCCTTCTCTGATTCCCCATATCTTATTCCCCGCCTCTTATTCCCAAACTCAGATGCCCCGCCTATGATCCCCAGCTCTGATTCCCCACATCTGATTCCCTGCTTCTGATTCCCCACCTCTGATTCCCAATATCTGATTCCCTGCCTCTGTTTTCCCACCTCTGATTCCCCGCCTCTGTTTCCCCATATCTGATTCCCCACCTCTGATTCCCCAACTCTGATTCCCCGCCTCTGATTCCCCAGCTCTGATTCCCCGCCTCTGATTCCCCGTGTCTGATTCCCTGCCTCTGATTCCCCGCCTCTGATTCCCCATCTCTGATTCACCGCCTCTGATTCACCACCTCTGATTCCCCATATCTGATAAGCCATCTTTGTTTCCCCGCCTCTGATTCCCCGCCTCTGATTCCCCATATCTGATTCCCCACCTCTGATTCCCCATCTCTGATTCCCGGACTCAGATTCCCCACCTCTGATTCCCAGACTCTGATTCCCGGAATATGATTCCCCGCTTCTGATTCCCCGCCTCTGATTCCCTGCCTCTGATTCCCCATCTCTGATTCCCCATATCTGATTCCCTGCCTCTGATTCGCCATCTCGGATTCCCGCCCTCTGATTCCCCACCTCTGGTTCCCCATATCTGATATCCCTCCTCTGTTTCCCCGCCTCTGATTCCCCGCCTCTGATTCCCCATATCTGATTCCCCGCCTCTGATTCCCCAACTCTGATTCCCCGCCTCTGATTCCTCAGCTCTGATTCCCCGCCTCTGATTCCCCGCGTCTGATTCCCTGCCTCTGATTCCCCGCCTCTGATTCCCCATCTCTGATTCACCACCACTGATTCCCTGCGTCTGATTCCCTGCCTGTGATTCCCCGCCTCTGATTCACCATCTCTGATTCACCAGCTCTGATTCCCCACCTCTGATTACCCGCGTCTGATTCCCTGATTCTAATTCCCCGCCTCTGATTCCCCATCTCTGATTCACCACCTCTGATTCCCCACCTCTGATTCCCCATATCTGATACCCCGCCTCGGATACCCCAACTCTGATTCCCCAACTCTGATTCCCCGCCTCTGATTCCCCAGCTATGATTCCCCACCTCTGATTCCCCGCGTCTGATTCCCTGCTTCTGATTCCCTGCCTCTGATTCCCCATCTGTGATTAACCACCTCTGAATCTCCACGTCTGATTCCGCACCTCTGATTCCCCATCTCTGATTCCCCATCTCTGATTCCCAAATTCTGATTCCCCGCCTCTGATTCCCCAGCTCTGATTCCCCATCTCTGATTCCCAAATTCTGATTCCCTGCCTCTGATTCCCCACCTCTGATTCCCAATATCTGATTCCCCTCCTCTGTTTCCCTGCCTCTGATTCCCCACCTCTGATTCCCAATATCTGATTCCCTGCCTCTGTTTCCCCACCTCTGATTCCCCGCATCTGTTTCCACATATCTGATTCCCCACCTCTGATTCCCCAACTCTGATTCCCCGCCTCTGATTCCCCAGCTCTGATTCCCCGCCTCTGATTCCCCGTGTCTGATACCCTGCCTCTGATTCCCCGCCTCTGATTCCCCATCTCTGATTCTCCACCACTGATTCCCTGCGTCTGATTCCCTGCCTGTGATTCCCCACCTCTGATTCACCATGTCTGATTCCCCAAATCTGATTCCCGCCTCTGATTCCCCATATCTTATTCCCCGCCTCTGATTCCCAAACTCAGATTCCCCGCCTCTGATTCCCCAGCTCTGATTCCCTGCCTCTGATTCCCCGCGTCTGATTCCCCGCCTCTGAATCCCCGCGTCTGATTCCCCATCTCTGATTCACCACCGCTAATTCCCGGCCTCTGATTCCCCACAACTGATTCCCGGCCTCTGATTCCCGGCCTCTGATTCCCCGCCTCTGATTCCCCATCTCTGATTCCCCGCCTCTGATTCCCCGACTCTGATTCCCCGCCTCTGAATCCCCAGCCTTGATTCCCCACCTCTGATTACCCGCGTCTGATTCCCTGAATCTAATTCCCGGCCTCTGATTCCACATCTCTGATTCACCGCCTCTGATTCCCCACCCATGATTCCCCATATCTGATTCCCCGCCTCAGTTTCCCCGCCTCTGATTCCCCGCCTCTGATTCCCCATATCTGATACCCCGCCTCTGATTCCCCAACTCTGAATCCCCGCCTCTGATTCCCCATCTCTGATTCCCAAATTCTGATTCCCCGCCTCTGATTCCCCAGCACTGATTCCCCTCATCTGATTCCCTGCCTCTGATTCCCCACCTCTGATTCCCAATATCTGATTCCCCGCCTCTGTTACCCCGCCTCTGATTCCCCGCCTCTGTTTCCCCATATCTGATTCCCCACCTCTGATTCCCCAACTCTGATTCCCCGCCTCTGATTCCCCAGCTCTGATTCCCCGCCTCTGATTCCCTGTGTCTGATTCCCTGCCTCTGATTCCCCGCCTCTGATTCCCCATCTCTGATTCACCGCCTCTGATTCCCCACCTCTGATTCCCCATATCTGATTAGCCACCTCTGTTTCCCCGCCTCTGATTCCCCGCCTCTGATTCCCCATATCTGATTCCCCGCCTCTGATTCCCCACCTCTGACTCCCCATATCTGATAAGCAATCTCTGTTTCCCCGCCTCTGATTCCCCGCCTCTGATTCCCCATATCTGATTCCCCGCAACTGATTCCCCATCTCTGATTCCCGGACTCAGATTCCCCACCTCTGATTCCCGGCCTCTGATTCCCGGCCTATGATTCCCCGCTTCTGATTCCCCGCCTGATTCCCCATCTCTGATGCACTGCGTCTGATTCCCCACCTCTAATTCCCCATATCTGATTAGCCACCTCTGTTTCTCCACCTCTGATTCCCCGCCTCTGATTCCCCATATCTGATTCCCCGCCTCTGATTCCGCATCTCTGATTCCCGGACTCTGAATCCCCACCTCTGTTTCCCTGCCTCTGATTCCCGGCCTATGATTCCCCATGTCTGATTCCCCACATCTGATTCCCTGCCTCTGATACCCCGCCTCTGATTCCCCGCCTCTGATTCCCTGCCACTAATTCCCCGCCTCTGATTCCCCATATCTGTTTTCCTGCCTCTGATGCCCCATATCTGATTCCCTGCCTCTGATTCCCCAACTCTGATTCCCCGCCTCTGATTCCCCAGCTCTGATTCCCCACCTCTGATTCCCCGTGTCTAATTCCCTGCCTCTGATTCCCCGCCTCTGATTCCCCATCTTGGATTCATCACCACTGATTCCTTGCGTCTGATTCCCTCCCTGTGATTCCCCGCCTCTGATTCACCATCTCTGATTCACTGCCTCTGATTCCCCTTCTCTGATTCCCCATGTCTGATTCCCCAATTCTGATTCCCGCCTCTGATGCCCCACCTCTGATTCCCCTCCTCTGATTGCCCATATCTGATTCCCCGCCTCTGATTCCCCATATCTTATTCCCCGCCTCTGATTCCCAAACTCAGATTCCCCGTCTCTGATTCCCCAGCTCTGATTCCCCACATCTGATTCCCTGCCTCTGATTCCCCACCTCTGATTCCCAATATCTGATTCCCTGCCTCTGTTTCCCCACCTCTGATTCCCCGCCTCTGTTTCCCCATATCTGATTCCCCACCTCTGATTCCCCAACTCTGATTCCCCGCCTCTGATTCCCCAGCTCTGATACCCCGCCTCTGATTCCCCATGTCAGATTTCCTTCCTCTGATTCCCGGCCTCTGATTCCCCATCTCTGATTCACCGCCTCTGATTCCCCACCTCTGATTCCCCATATCTGATAAGCCATCTCTGTTTCCCCGCCTCTGATTCCCCGCCTCTGATTCCCCATATCTGATTCCCCGCCTCTGATTCCCCATCTCTGATTCCCGGACTCAGATTCCCCACCTCTGATTCCCAGCCTCTGATTCCCGGAATATGATTCCCCACTTCTGATTCCCCGCCTCTGATTCCCTGCCTCTGATTCCCCATCTCTGATTCCCCACATCTGATTTCCTGTCTCTGATTCCCCGCCTCTGATTCCACATATCTGATTCCCTGCCTCTGATTACCCATCTCGGATTCCCGCCCTCCGATTCCCCACCTCTGGTTCCCCATATCTGATACCCCTACTCTGTTTCCCCGCCTCTGAATCCCCGCCTCTGATTCCCCACTTCTGATTCCCCATATCTGATAAGCCACCTCTGTTTCCACGCCTCTGATTCCCCGCCTCTGATTCCCCATATCTGATTCCCCGCCTCTGATTCCCCATCTCTGATTCCAGGACTCAGATTCCCCACCTCTGATTCCAAGCCTCTGATTCCCGGAATATTATTCCCGGCTTCTGATTCCCCGCCTCTGATTCCCTGCCTCTGATTCCCCATCGCTGATTCCCCACATCTGATTCCCTGCCTCTGATTCCCCGCCTCTGATTCCCCATATCTGATTCCCTGCCTCTGATTACCCATCTCGGATTCCCGCCCTCTGATTCCCCACCTCTGGTTCCCCATATCTGATACCCCTCCTCTGTTTCCCCGCCTCTGATTCCCTGCCTCTGATTCCCCATATCTGATTTCCCGTCTCTGATTCCCCAACTCTGATTCCCCGCCTCTGGTTCCTCAGCTCTGTTTCCCCGCCTCTGATTCCCCGCCTCTGATTCCCCATTTCTGATTCCCCGCCTCTGATTCCCCACCTCTGATTCCCCATATCTGATAAGCAATCTCTGTTTCCCCGCCTCTGATTCCCCGCCTCTGATTCCCCATATCTGATTCCCCGCCTCTGATTCCCCATCTCTGATTCCCGGACTCAGATTCCCCACCTCTGATGCCCGGCCTCTGATTCCCGGCCTATGATTCCCCGCTTCTGATTCCCCGCCTCTGATTCCCTGCCTCTGATTCCCCATCTCTGATTCACTGCCTCCGATTCCCCACCTCTGATTCCCCATATCTGATTAGCCACCTCTGTTTCTCCGCCTCTGATACCCCGCCTCTGATTCCCCATATCTGATTCCCCGCCTCTGATTCCCCATCTCTGATTCCCGGAATCTGAATCCCCACCTCTGATTCCCGGCCTCTGATTCACGGCCTATGATTCCCCGCTTCTGATTCCCCGCCTCTGATTCCCTGCCTCTGATTCCCCATGTCTGATTCCCCACATCTGATTCCCTGCCTCTGATACCCCGCCTCTGATTCCCCGCCTCTGATTCCCTGCCACTAATTCCCCGCCTCCGATTCCCCATATCTGATTTCCTGCCTCTGATGCCCCATATCTGATTCCCTGCCTCTGATTCCCCAACTCTGATTCCCCGCCTCTGATTCCTCAGCTCTGATTCCCCACCTCTGATTCCCCGTGTCTAATTCCCTGCCTCAGATTCCCCGCCTCTGATTCCCCATCTTGGATTCACCACCACTGATTCCTTGCGTCTGATTCCCTGCCTGTGATTCCCCGCCTCTGATTCACCATCTCTGATTCACTGCCTCTGATTCCCCTTCTCTGATTCCCCACATCTGATTCCCTGCCTCTGATACCCCGCCTCTGATTCCCCGCCTCTGATTCCCTGCCACTAATTCCCCGCCTCTGATTCCCCATATCTGATTTCCTGCCTCTGATGCCCCATATCTGATTCCCTGCCTCTGATTCCCCAACTCTGATTCCCCACCTCTGATTCCTCAGCTCTGATTCCCCACCTCTGATTCCCCGTGTCTAATTCCCTGCCACAGATTCCCCGCCTCTGATTCCCCATCTTGGATTCACCACCACTGATTCCTTGCGTCTGATTCCCTGCCTGTGATTCCCCGCCTCTGATTCACCATCTCTGATTCACTGCCTCTGATTCCCCTTCTCTGATTCCCCATGTCTGATTCCCCAATTCTGATTCCCGCCTCTGATGCCCCACCTCTGATTCCCCTCCTCTGATTGCCCATATCTGATTCCCCGCCTCTGATTCCCCATATCTTATTCCCCGCCTCTGATTCCCAAACTCAGATTCCCCGTCTCTGATTGCCCAGCTCTGATTCCCCACATCTGATTCCCTGCCTCTGATTCCCCACCTCTGATTCCCTATATCTGATTCCCTGCCTCTGTTTCCCCACCTCTGATTCCCCGCCTCTGTTTCCCCATATCTGATTCCCTACCTCTGATTCCCCAACTCTGATTCCCCGCCTCTGATACCCCGTGTCTGATTCCCCGCCTCTGATTCCCCGTGTCTGATTCCCTGCCTCTGATTCCCCGCCTCTGATTCCCCATCTCTGATTCACCGCCTCTGATTCCCCACCTCTGATTCCCCATATCTGATAAGCCATCTCTGTTTCCCCGCCTCTGATTCCCCGCCTCTGATTCCCCGTCTCTGATTCCCCATATCTGATTCCCCGCCTCTGATTCCCCATCTCTGATTCCCGGACTCAGATTCCCCACCTCTGATTCCAAGCCTCTGATTCCCGGAATATGATTCCCCGCTTCTGATTCCCCGCCTCTGATTCCCTGCCTCTGATTCCCCATCTCTGATACCCCACATCTGATTCCCTGCCTCTGATTCCCCGCCTCTGATTCCCCATATCTGATACCCTGCCTCTGATTACCCATCTCGGATTCCCGCCCTCCGATTCCCCACCTCAGGTTCCCCATATCTGATACCCCTCCTCTGTTTCCCCGCCTCTGATTCCCCACCTCTGATTCCCCATATCTGATTCCCCGTCTCTGATTCCCCAACTCTGATTCCCCGCCTCTGATTCCTCAGCTCTGATTCCCCGCCTCTGATTCCCCGCGTCTGATTCCCTGCCTCTGATTCCCCGCCTCTGATTCCCCATCTCTGATTCACCACCACTGATTCCCTGCATCTGATTCCCTGCCTGTGATTCCCCGCCTCTGATTCACCATCTCTGATTCACTGCCTCTGATTCCCCTTCTCTGATTCCCCATGTCTGATTCCCCAATTCTGATTCCCGCCTCTGATGCCCCACCTCTGAATCCCCTCCTCTGATTCCCCATATCTGATTCCCCACCTCTGATTCCCCAACTCTGATTCCCCGCCTCTGATTCCCCAGCTCTGATTCCCCGCCTCTGATTCCCTGTGTCTGATTCCCTGCCTCTGATTCCTCGCCTCTGATTCCCCATCTCTGATTCACCGCCTCTGATTCCCCACCTCTGATTCCCCATATCTGATTAGCCACCTCTGTTTCCCCGCCTCTGATTCCCCGCCTCTGATTCCCCATATCTGATTCCCCGCCTCTGATTCCCCACCTCTGACTCCCCATATCTGATAAGCAATCTCTGTTTCCCCGCCTCTGATTCCCCGCCTCTGATTCCCCATATCTGATTCCCCGCAACTGATTCCCCATCTCTGATTCCCGGACTCAGATTCCCCACCTCTGATTCCCGGCCTCTGATTCCCGGCCTATGATTCCCCGCTTCTGATTCCCCGCCTGATTCCCCATCTCTGATGCACTGCGTCTGATTCCCCACCTCTAATTCCCCATATCTGATTAGCCACCTCTGTTTCTCCACCTCTGATTCCCCGCCTCTGATTCCCCATATCTGATTCCCCGCCTCTGATTCCGCATCTCTGATTCCCGGACTCTGAATCCCCACCTCTGTTTCCCTGCCTCTGATTCCCGGCCTATGATTCCCCATGTCTGATTCCCCACATCTGATTCCCTGCCTCTGATACCCCGCCTCTGATTCCCCGCCTCTGATTCCCTGCCACTAATTCCCCGCCTCTGATTCCCCATATCTGTTTTCCTGCCTCTGATGCCCCATATCTGATTCCCTGCCTCTGATTCCCCAACTCTGATTCCCCGCCTCTGATTCCCCAGCTCTGATTCCCCACCTCTGATTCCCCGTGTCTAATTCCCTGCCTCTGATTCCCCGCCTCTGATTCCCCATCTTGGATTCATCACCACTGATTCCTTGCGTCTGATTCCCTCCCTGTGATTCCCCGCCTCTGATTCACCATCTCTGATTCACTGCCTCTGATTCCCCTTCTCTGATTCCCCATGTCTGATTCCCCAATTCTGATTCCCGCCTCTGATGCCCCACCTCTGATTCCCCTCCTCTGATTGCCCATATCTGATTCCCCGCCTCTGATTCCCCATATCTTATTCCCCGCCTCTGATTCCCAAACTCAGATTCCCCGTCTCTGATTCCCCAGCTCTGATTCCCCACATCTGATTCCCTGCCTCTGATTCCCCACCTCTGATTCCCAATATCTGATTCCCTGCCTCTGTTTCCCCACCTCTGATTCCCCGCCTCTGTTTCCCCATATCTGATTCCCCACCTCTGATTCCCCAACTCTGATTCCCCGCCTCTGATTCCCCAGCTCTGATACCCCGCCTCTGATTCCCCATGTCAGATTTCCTGCCTCTGATTCCCGGCCTCTGATTCCCCATCTCTGATTCACCGCCTCTGATTCCCCACCTCTGATTCCCCATATCTGATAAGCCATCTCTGTTTCCCCGCCTCTGATTCCCCGCCTCTGATTCCCCATATCTGATTCCCCGCCTCTGATTCCCCATCTCTGATTCCCGGACTCAGATTCCCCACCTCTGATTCCCAGCCTCTGATTCCCGGAATATGATTCCCCACTTCTGATTCCCCGCCTCTGATTCCCTGCCTCTGATTCCCCATCTCTGATTCCCCACATCTGATTTCCTGTCTCTGATTCCCCGCCTCTGATTCCACATATCTGATTCCCTGCCTCTGATTACCCATCTCGGATTCCCGCCCTCCGATTCCCCACCTCTGGTTCCCCATATCTGATACCCCTACTCTGTTTCCCCGCCTCTGAATCCCCGCCTCTGATTCCCCACTTCTGATTCCCCATATCTGATAAGCCACCTCTGTTTCCACGCCTCTGATTCCCCGCCTCTGATTCCCCATATCTGATTCCCCGCCTCTGATTCCCCATCTCTGATTCCAGGACTCAGATTCCCCACCTCTGATTCCAAGCCTCTGATTCCCGGAATATTATTCCCGGCTTCTGATTCCCCGCCTCTGATTCCCTGCCTCTGATTCCCCATCGCTGATTCCCCACATCTGATTCCCTGCCTCTGATTCCCCGCCTCTGATTCCCCATATCTGATTCCCTGCCTCTGATTACCCATCTCGGATTCCCGCCCTCTGATTCCCCACCTCTGGTTCCCCATATCTGATACCCCTCCTCTGTTTCCCCGCCTCTGATTCCCTGCCTCTGATTCCCCATATCTGATTTCCCGTCTCTGATTCCCCAACTCTGATTCCCCGCCTCTGGTTCCTCAGCTCTGTTTCCCCGCCTCTGATTCCCCGCCTCTGATTCCCCATTTCTGATTCCCCGCCTCTGATTCCCCACCTCTGATTCCCCATATCTGATAAGCAATCTCTGTTTCCCCGCCTCTGATTCCCCGCCTCTGATTCCCCATATCTGATTCCCCGCCTCTGATTCCCCATCTCTGATTCCCGGACTCAGATTCCCCACCTCTGATGCCCGGCCTCTGATTCCCGGCCTATGATTCCCCGCTTCTGATTCCCCGCCTCTGATTCCCTGCCTCTGATTCCCCATCTCTGATTCACTGCCTCCGATTCCCCACCTCTGATTCCCCATATCTGATTAGCCACCTCTGTTTCTCCGCCTCTGATACCCCGCCTCTGATTCCCCATATCTGATTCCCCGCCTCTGATTCCCCATCTCTGATTCCCGGAATCTGAATCCCCACCTCTGATTCCCGGCCTCTGATTCACGGCCTATGATTCCCCGCTTCTGATTCCCCGCCTCTGATTCCCTGCCTCTGATTCCCCATGTCTGATTCCCCACATCTGATTCCCTGCCTCTGATACCCCGCCTCTGATTCCCCGCCTCTGATTCCCTGCCACTAATTCCCCGCCTCCGATTCCCCATATCTGATTTCCTGCCTCTGATGCCCCATATCTGATTCCCTGCCTCTGATTCCCCAACTCTGATTCCCCGCCTCTGATTCCTCAGCTCTGATTCCCCACCTCTGATTCCCCGTGTCTAATTCCCTGCCTCAGATTCCCCGCCTCTGATTCCCCATCTTGGATTCACCACCACTGATTCCTTGCGTCTGATTCCCTGCCTGTGATTCCCCGCCTCTGATTCACCATCTCTGATTCACTGCCTCTGATTCCCCTTCTCTGATTCCCCACATCTGATTCCCTGCCTCTGATACCCCGCCTCTGATTCCCCGCCTCTGATTCCCTGCCACTAATTCCCCGCCTCTGATTCCCCATATCTGATTTCCTGCCTCTGATGCCCCATATCTGATTCCCTGCCTCTGATTCCCCAACTCTGATTCCCCACCTCTGATTCCTCAGCTCTGATTCCCCACCTCTGATTCCCCGTGTCTAATTCCCTGCCACAGATTCCCCGCCTCTGATTCCCCATCTTGGATTCACCACCACTGATTCCTTGCGTCTGATTCCCTGCCTGTGATTCCCCGCCTCTGATTCACCATCTCTGATTCACTGCCTCTGATTCCCCTTCTCTGATTCCCCATGTCTGATTCCCCAATTCTGATTCCCGCCTCTGATGCCCCACCTCTGATTCCCCTCCTCTGATTGCCCATATCTGATTCCCCGCCTCTGATTCCCCATATCTTATTCCCCGCCTCTGATTCCCAAACTCAGATTCCCCGTCTCTGATTGCCCAGCTCTGATTCCCCACATCTGATTCCCTGCCTCTGATTCCCCACCTCTGATTCCCTATATCTGATTCCCTGCCTCTGTTTCCCCACCTCTGATTCCCCGCCTCTGTTTCCCCATATCTGATTCCCTACCTCTGATTCCCCAACTCTGATTCCCCGCCTCTGATACCCCGTGTCTGATTCCCCGCCTCTGATTCCCCGTGTCTGATTCCCTGCCTCTGATTCCCCGCCTCTGATTCCCCATCTCTGATTCACCGCCTCTGATTCCCCACCTCTGATTCCCCATATCTGATAAGCCATCTCTGTTTCCCTGCCTCTGATTCCCCGCCTCTGATTCCCCGTCTCTGATTCCCCATATCTGATTCCCCGCCTCTGATTCCCCATCTCTGATTCCCGGACTCAGATTCCCCACCTCTGATTCCAAGCCTCTGATTCCCGGAATATGATTCCCCGCTTCTGATTCCCCGCCTCTGATTCCCTGCCTCTGATTCCCCATCTCTGATACCCCACATCTGATTCCCTCCTCTGTTTCCCCGACTCTGATTCCCCGCATCTGATTCCCCAGCTCTGATTCCCCGCCTTTGATTCCCCGTGTCTGATTCCCTGCCTCTGATTCCCCGCCTCTGATTCCCCACCTCTGATTCCCCATATCTAATTAGCCACCTCTGATTACCCGCCTCTGATTCCCCATATCTGATTCCCCGTCTCTGATTCCCCAACTCTGATTCCCCGCCTCTGATTCCTCAGCTCTGATTCCCCGCCTCTGATTCCCCATCTTGGATTCACCACCACTGATTCCCTGCGTCTGATTCCCTGCCTGTGATTCCCCGCCTCTGATTCACCATCTCTGATTCAGTGCCTCTGATTCCCCTTCTCTGATTCCCCATATCTTATTCCCCGCCTCTTATTCCCAAACTCAGATGCCCCGCCTCTGATCCCCAGCTCTGATTCCCCACATCTGATTCCCTGCTTCTTATTCCCCACATCTGATTCCCTGCTTCTTATTCCCCACCTCTGATTCCCAATATCTGATTCCCTGCCTCTGTTTCCCCACCTCTGATTCCCCGCCTCTGTTTCCCCATATCTGATTCCCCACCTCTGATTCCCCAACTCTGATTCCCCGCCTCTGATTCCCCAGCTCTGATTCCCCGCCTCTGATTCCCCGTGTCTGATTCCCTGCCTCTGATTCCCCGCCTCTGATTCCCCATCTCTGATTCACCGCCTCTGATTCACCACCTCTGTTTCCCCATATCTGATAAGCCATCTTTGTTTCCCCGCCTCTGATTCCCCGCCTCTGATTCCCCATATCTGATTCCCCACCTCTGATTCCCCATCTCTGATTCCCGGACTCAGATTCCCCACCTCTGATTCCCAGACTCTGATTCCCGGAATATGATTCCCCGCTTCTGATTCCCCGCCTCTGATTCCCTGCCTCTGATTCCCCATCTCTGATTCCCCATATCTGATTCCCTGCCTCTGATTCGCCATCTCGGATTCCCGCCCTCCGATTCCCCACCTCTGGTTCCCCATATCTGATATCCCTCCTCTGTTTCCCCGCCTCTGATTCCCCGCCTCTGATTCCCCATATCTGATACCCTGCCTCTGATTACCCATCTCGGATTCCCGCCCTCCGATTCCCCACCTCAGGTTCCCCATATCTGATACCCCTCCTCTGTTTCCCCGCCTCTGATTCCCCACCTCTGATTCCCCATATCTGATTCCCCGTCTCTGATTCCCCAACTCTGATTCCCCGCCTCTGATTCCTCAGCTCTGATTCCCCGCCTCTGATTCCCCGCGTCTGATTCCCTGCCTCTGATTCCCCGCCTCTGATTCCCCATCTCTGATTCACCACCACTGATTCCCTGCATCTGATTCCCTGCCTGTGATTCCCCGCCTCTGATTCACCATCTCTGATTCACTGCCTCTGATTCCCCTTCTCTGATTCCCCATGTCTGATTCCCCAATTCTGATTCCCGCCTCTGATGCCCCACCTCTGAATCCCCTCCTCTGATTCCCCATATCTGATTCCCCGCCTCTGATTCCCCATATCTTATTCCCTGCCTCTGATTCCCAAACTCAGATTCCCCGCCTCTGATTCCCCAGCTCTGATACCCCGCCTCAGATTCCCCGCGTCTGATTCCCTGCCTCTGATTCCCCGCCTCTGATTCCCCAGCTCTGATTCCCCACCTCTGATTACCCGCATCTGATTCCCTGACTCTAATTCCCGGCCTCGGATTCCCCATCTCTCATTCACCGCCTCTGATTACCCACCTCTGATTCCCCATATCTGATTCCCCGCCTCTGATTACCCGCCTCTGATTCCCCATATCTGATACCCCGCCTCTGATTCCCCAGCTATGATTCCCCGCCTCTGATCCCCGCGTCTGAATCCCTGCTTCTGATTCCCTGCCTCTGTTTCCCCATCTGTGATTAACCACCTTTGATTCTCCGCGTCTGTTTCCCCGCCTCTGATTCCCCATCTCTGATTCCCCATCTCTGATTCCCAAATTCTGATTCCCCGCCTCTGATTCCCCAGCTCTGACTCCCCACATCTGATTCCCTGCCTCTGATTCCCCAACTCTGATTCCCAATATCTGATTCCCCGCCTCTGTTTCCCCGCCTCTGATTCCCCGCCTCTGTTTCCCCATATCTGATTCCCTACCTCTGATTCCTCAACTCTGATTCCCCGCATCTGATTCCCCAGCTCTGATTCCCCGCCTTTGATTCCCCGTGTCTGATTCCCTGCCTCTGATTCCCCGCCTCTGATTCCCCACCTCTGATTCCCCATATCTAATTAGCCACCTCTGATTACCCGCCTCTGATTCCCCATATCTGATTCCCCGTCTCTGATTCCCCAACTCTGATTCCCCGCCTCTGATTCCTCAGCTCTGATTCCCCGCCTTTGATTCCCCGCGTCTGATTCCCCGACTCTGATTCTCCGCCTCTGATTCCCCAGCTCTGATTCCCCACCTCTGATTACCCGCATCTGATTCCCTGACTCTAATTCCCGGCCTCGGATTCCCCATCTCTCATTCACCGCCTCTGATTACCCACCTCTGATTCCCATATCTGATTCCCCGCCTCTGATTACCCGCCTCTGATTCCCCATATCTGATACCCCGCCTCTGATTCCCCAACTCTGAATCCCCGCCTCTGATTCCCCAGCTATGATTCCCCGCCTCTGATCCCCCGTGTCTGAATCCCTGCTTCTGATTCCCTGCCTCTGTTTCCCCATCTGTGATTAACCACCTTTGATTGTCCGCGTCTGTTTCCCCGCCTCTGATTCCCCATCTCTGATTCCCCACCTCTGATTCCCAAATTCTGATTCCCCGCCTCTGATTCCCCAGCTCTGACTCCCCACATCTGATTCCCTGCCTCTGATTGCCCAACTCTGATTCCCAATATCTGATTCCCCGCCTCTGTTTCCCCGCCTCTGATTCCCCGCCTCTGTTTCCCCATATCTGATTCCCCACCTCTGATTCCTCAACTCTGATTCCCCGCATCTGATTCCCCAGCTCTGATTCCCCGCCTTTGATTCCCCGTGTCTGATTCCCTGCCTCTGATTCCCCGCCTCTGATTCCCCACCTCTGATTCCCCATATCTAATTAGCCACCCCTGTTTCCCCGCCTCTGATTCCACGCCTCTGATTCCCCATATCTGATTCCCCACCTCTGATTCCCCATCTCTGATTCACGGACTCACATTCCCCACCTCTGATTCACAGCCTCTGATTCCCGGCCATTGATTCCCCGCTTCTGATTCCCCGCCTCTGATTCCCTGCCTCTGATTCCCCATCTCTGATTCACTGCCTCTGATTCCCCACCTCTGATTCCCCATATCTGATTAGCCACCTCAGTTTCTCAGCCTCTGATTCCCGCCTCTGATTCCCCATATCTGATTCCCCGCCTCTGATTCCCCATCTCTGATTCCCGTACTCTGATTCCCCACCTCTGATTCCCTGCCTCTGATTCCCGGCCTATGATTCCCCGCTTCTGATTCCCCGCCTCTGATTCCCTGCCTCTGATTCCCCATGTCTGATTCCCCACATCTGATTCCCTGCCTCTGATACCCCACCTCTGATTCCCCGCCTCTGATTCCCTGCCACTAATTCCCTGCCTCTGATTCCCCATATCTGATTCCCTGCCTCTGATGCCCCATATCTGATTCCCTGCCTCTGATTCCTCAGCTCTGATTCCCCACCTCTGATTCCCCGTGTCTAATTCCCTGCCTCTGATTCCCCGCCTCTGATTCCCCATCTTGGATTCACCACCACTGATTCCCTGCGTCTGATTCCCTGCCTGTGATTCCCCGCCTCTGATTCACCATCTCTGATTCAGTGCCTCTGATTCCCCTTCTCTGATTCCCCATATCTTATTCCCCGCCTCTTATTCCCAAACTCAGATGCCCCGCCTCTGATCCCCAGCTCTGATTCCCCACATCTGATTCCCTGCTTCTTATTCCCCACATCTGATTCCCTGCTTCTTATTCCCCACCTCTGATTCCCAATATCTGATTCCCTGCCTCTGTTTCCCCACCTCTGATTCCCCGCCTCTGTTTCCCCATATCTGATTCCCCACCTCTGATTCCCCAACTCTGATTCCCCGCCTCTGATTCCCCAGCTCTGATTCCCCGCCTCTGATTCCCCGTGTCTGATTCCCTGCCTCTGATTCCCCGCCTCTGATTCCCCATCTCTGATTCACCGCCTCTGATTCACCACCTCTGTTTCCCCATATCTGATAAGCCATCTTTGTTTCCCCGCCTCTGATTCCCCGCCTCTGATTCCCCATATCTGATTCCCCACCTCTGATTCCCCATCTCTGATTCCCGGACTCAGATTCCCCACCTCTGATTCCCAGACTCTGATTCCCGGAATATGATTCCCCGCTTCTGATTCCCCGCCTCTGATTCCCTGCCTCTGATTCCCCATCTCTGATTCCCCATATCTGATTCCCTGCCTCTGATTCGCCATCTCGGATTCCCGCCCTCCGATTCCCCAACTCTGGTTCCCCATATCTGATATCCCTCCTCTGTTTCCCCGCCTCTGATTCCCCGCCTCTGATTCCCCATATCTGATTCCCCGCCTCTGATTCCCCAACTCTGATTCCCCGCCTCTGATTCCTCACCTCTGATTCCCCGCCTCTGATTCCCCGCGTCTGATTCCCTGCCTCTGATTCCCCGCCTCTGATTCCCCATCTCTGATTCACCACCACTGATTCCCTGCGTCTGATTCCCTGCCTGTGATTCCCCGCCTCTGATTCACCATCTCTGATTCACAAGCTCTGATTCCCCACCTCTGATTACCCGCGTCTGATTCCCTGATTCAAATTACCCGCCTCTGATTCCCCATCTCTGATTCACCACCTCTGATTCCCCACCTCTGATTCCCCATATCTGATACCCCGCCACGGATTCCCCAACTCTGATTCCCCAACTCTGATTCCCCGCCTCTGATTCCCCAGCTATGATTCCCCACCTCTGATTCCCCGCGTCTGATTCCCTGCTTCTGATTCCCTGCCTCTGATTCCCCATCTGTGATTAACCACCTCTGAATCTCCACGTCTGATTCCGCACCTCTGATTCCCCATCTCTGATTCCCCATCTCTGATTCCCAAATTCTGATTCCCCGCCTCTGATTCCCCAGCTCTGATTCCCCATCTCTGATTCCCAAATTCTGATTCCCTGCCTCTGATTCCCCACCTCTGATTCCCAATATCTGATTCCCCTCCTCTGTTTCCCCGACTCTGATTCCCCGCCTCTGTTTCCCCATATCTGATTCCCCACCTCTGATTCCCCAACTCTGATTCCCCGCCTCTGATTCCCCTGCTCTGATTCCCCGCCTCTGATTCCCCGTGTCTGATTCCCTGCCTCTGATTCCTCGCCTCTGATTCCCCATCTCTGATTCACCGCATCTGATTCACCACCTCTGATTCCCCATATCTGATAAGCCATCTTTTTATCCCCGCCTCTGATAACCCGCCTCTGATTCCCCATATCTGATTCCCCACCTCTGATTCCCCATCTCTGATTCCCGGACTCAGATTCCCCACCTCTGATTCCCAGACTCTGATTCCCGGAATATGATTCTCCGCTTCTGATTCCCCGCCTCTGATTCCCTGCCTCTGATTCCCCATCTCTGATTCCCCATATCTGATTCCCTGCCTCTGATTCGCCATCTCGGACTCCCGCCCTCCGAATCCCCACCTCTGGTTCCCCATATCTGATATCCCTCCTCTGTTTCCCCGCCTCTGATTCCCCGCCTCTGATTCCCCATATCTGATTCCCCGCCTCTGATTCACCAACTCTGATTCCCCGCCTCTGATTCCTCAGCTCTGATTCCCCGCCTCTGATTCCCCGCGTCTGATTCCCTGCCTCTGATTCCCCGCCTCTGATTCCCCATCTCTGATTCACCACCACTGATTCCCTGCGTCTGATTCCCTGCCTGTGATTCCCCGCCTCTGATTCCCCTATCTGATTCCCTGCCTCTGATGCCCCATATCTGATTCCCAGCCTCTGATTCCCCAACTCTGATTCCCCGCCTCTGATTCCTCAGCTCTGATTCCCCACCTCTGATTCCCCGTGTCTAATTCCCTGCCTCTGATTCCCCGCCTCTGATTCCCCATCTTGGATTCACCACCACTGATTCCCTGCGTCTGATTCCCTGCCTGTGATTCCCCGCCTCTGATTCACCATCTCTGATTCACTGCCTCTGATTCCCCTTCTCTGATTCCCCATGTCTGATTCCCCAATTCTGATTCCCGCCTCTGATGCCCAACCTCTGATTCCCCTCCTCTGATTCCCCGCCTCTGATTCCCTGCCTCTGATTCCCCATGTCTGATTCCCCACATCTGATTCCCTGCCTCTGATATCCCGCCTCTGATTCCCCGCCTCTGATTCCCTGCCACTAATTCCCCGCCTCTGATTCCCCTATCTGATTCCCTGCCTCTGATGCCCCATATCTGATTCCCAGCCTCTGATTCCCCGCCTCTGATTCCTCAGCTCTGATTCCCACCTCTGATTCCCCGTGTCTAATTCCCTGCCTCTGATTCCACGCCTCTGATTCCCCATCTTGGATTCACCACCACTGATTCCCTGCGTCTGATTCCCTGCCTGTGATTCCCCGCCTCTGATTCACCATCTCTGATTCACTGCCTCTGATTCCCCTTCTCTGATTCCCCATGTCTGATTCCCCAATTCTGATTCCCGCCTCTGATGCCCAACCTCTGATTCCCCTCCTCTGATTGCCCATATCTGATTCCCCGCCTCTGATTCCCCATATCTTATTCTCCGCCTCTGATTCCCAAACTCAGACTCCCCGCCTCTGATTCCCCAGCTCTGATTCCCCACATCTGATTCTCTGCCTCTGATTCCCCACCTATGATTCCCCGCCTCTGTTTCCCCATATCTGATTACCCGCCTCTGATTCCCCAACTCTGATTCCCCGCCTCTGATTCCCCAGCTCTGATTCCCCGCCTCTGATTCCCCGTGTCTGATTCCCTGCCTCTGATTCCCCGCCTCTGATTCAACATCTCTGATTCACCGCCTCTGATTCCCCAGCTCTGATACCCCTCCTCAGATTCCCCGCGTCTGATTCCCCGCCTCTGAATCCCTGCCTCTGATTCCCCATCTCTGATTCACCACCGCTAATTCCCGGCCTCTGATTCCCGGCCTCTGATTCCCCGCCTCTGATTCCCCATCTCTGATTCCCCACCTCTGATTCCCTGACTCTGATTCCCCGCCTCTGATTCCCCAGCTCTGATTCCCCACCTCTGATTACCCGCATCTGATTCCCTGACTCTAATTCCCGGCCTCTGATTCCCCATCTCTCATTCACCGCCTCTGATTACCCACCTCTGATTCCCCATATCTGATTCCCCGCCTCTGATTCCCCGCCTCTGATTCCCCATATCAGATACCCCGCCTCTGATTCCCCAACTCTGAATCCCCGCCTCTGATTCCCCAGCTATGATTCCCCGCCTCTGATCCCCCGCGTCTGAATCCCTGCTTCTGATTCCCTGCCTCTGTTTCCCCATCTGTGATTAACCACCTTTGATTCTCCGCGTCTGTTTCCCCGCCTCTGATTCCCCATCTCTGATTCCCCGTCTCTGATTCCCAAATTCTGATTCCCTGCCTCTGATTCCCCAACTCTGATTCCCAATATCTGATTCCCCGCCTCTGTTTCCCCGCCTCTGATTCCCCGCCTCTGTTTCCCCATATCTGATTCCCCACCTCTGATTCCTCAACTCTGATTCCCCGCATCTGATTCCCCAGCTCTGATTCCCCGCCTTTGATTCCCCGTGTCTGATTCCCTGCCTCTGATTCCCCGCCTCTGATTCCCCATCTCTGATTCACCGCCTCTGATTCCCCACCTCTGATTCCCCATATCTAATTAGCCACCTCTGTTTCCCCGCCTCTGATTCCCCGCCTCTGATTCCCCATATCTGATTCCCCACCTCTGATTCCCCATCTCTGATTCACGGACTCACATTCCCCACCTCTGATTCACAGCCTCTGATTCCCGGCCAATGATTCCCCGCTTCTGATTCCCCGCCTCTGATTCCCTGCCTCTGATTCCCCATCTCTGATTCACTGCCTCTGATTCCCCACCTCTGATTCCCCATATCTGATTAGCCACCTCTGTTTCTCAGCCTCTGATTCCCGCCTCTGATTTCCCATATCTGATTCCCCGCCTCTGATTCCCCATCTCTGATTCCCGTACTCTGATTCCCCACCTCTGATTCCCTGCCTCTGATTCCCGGCCTATGATTCCCCGCTTCTGATTCCCCGCCTCTGATTCCCTGCCTCTGATTCCCCATGTCTGATTCCCCACATCTGATTCCCTGCCTCTGATACCCCATATCTGATTCCCTGCCTCTGATTCCTCAGCTCTGATTCCCCACCTCTGATACCCCGTGTCTAATTCCCTGCCTCTGATTCCCCGCCTCTGATTCCCCATCTTGGATTCACCACCACTGATTCCCTGCGTCTGATTCCCTGCCTGTGATTCCCCGCCTCTGATTCCCCACATCTGATTCCCTGCTTCTGATTCCCCACCTCTGATTCCCAATATCTGATTCCCTGCCTCTGTTTCTCCACCTCTGATTCCCCGCCTCTGTTTCCCCATATCTGATTCCCCACCTCTGATTGCCCAACTCTGATTCCCCGCCTCTGATTCCCCAGCTCTGATTCCCCGCCTCTGATTCCCCGTGTCTGATTCCCTGCCTCTGATTCCCTGCCTCTGATTCCCCATCTCTGATTCACCGCCTCTGATTCACCACCTCTGATTCCCCATATCTGATAAGCCATCTTTGTTTCCCCGCCTCTGATTCCCCGCCTCTGATTCCCCATATCTGATTCCCCACCTCTGATTCCCCATCTCTGATTCCAGGACTCAGATTCCCCACCTCTGATTCCCAGACTCTGATTCCCGGAATATGATTCCCCGCTTCTGATTCCCCGCCTCTGATTCCCTGCCTCTGATTCCCCATCTCTGATTCCCCATATCTGATTCCCTGCCTCTGATTCGCCATCTCGGATTCCCGCCCTCCGATTCCCCACGTCTGGTTCCCCATATCTGATATCCCTCCTCTGATTCCCCGCCTCTGATTCCCCGCCTCTGATTCCCCATATCTGATTCCCCGCCTCTGATTCCCCAACTCTGATTCCCCGCCTCTGATTCTTCAGCTCTGATTCCCCGCCTCTGATTCCCCGTGTCTGATTCCCTGCCTCTGATTCCCCGCCTCTGATTCCCCATATCTGATTCCCAGCCTCTGATTCCCCGCCTCTGATTCCTCAGCTCTGATTCCCACCTCTGATTCCCCGTGTCTAATTCCCTGCCTCTGATTCCACGCCTCTGATTCCCCATCTTGGATTCACCACCACTGATTCCCTGCGTCTGATTCCCTGCATGTGATTCCCCGCCTCTGATTCACCATCTCTGATTCACTGCCTCTGATTCCCCTTCTCTGATTCCCCATGTCTGATTCCCCAATTCTGATTCCCGCCTCTGATGCCCAACCTCTGATTCCCCTCCTCTGATTGCCCATATCTGATTCCCCGCCTCTGATTCCCCATATCTTATTCTCCGCCTCTGATTCCCAAACTCAGATTCCCCGCCTCTGATTCCCCAGCTCTGATTCCCCACATCTGATTCTCTGCCTCTGATTCCCCACCTATGATTCCCCGCCTCTGTTTCCCCATATCTGATTACCCGCCTCTGATTCCCCAACTCTGATTCCCCGCCTCTGATTCCCCAGCTCTGATTCCCCGCCTCTGATTCCCCGTGTCTGATTCCCTGCCTCTGATTCCCCGCCTCTGATTCAACATCTCTGATTCACCGCCTCTGATTCCCCAGCTCTGATACCCCGCCTCAGATTCCCCGCGTCTGATTCCCCGCCTCTGAATCCCTGCCTCTGATTCCCCATCTCTGATTCACCACCGCTAATTCCCGGCCTCTGATTCCCGGCCTCTGATACCCCGCCTCTGATTCCCCATCTCTGATTCCCCACCTCTGATTCCCTGACTCTGATTCCCCGCCTCTGATTCCCCAGCTCTGATTCCCCACCTCTGATTACCCGCATCTGATTCCCTGACTCTAATTCCCGGCCTCTGATTCCCCATCTCTCATTCACCGCCTCTGATTACCCACCTCTGATTCCCCATATCTGATTCCCCACCTCTGATTCCCCGCCTCTGATTCCCCATATCTGATACCCCGCCTCTGATTCCCCAACTCTGAATCCCCGCCTCTGATTCCCCAGCTATGATTCCCCGCCTCTGATCCCCCGCGTCTGAATCCCTGCTTCTGATTCCCTGCCTCTGTTTCCCCATCTGTGATTAACCACCTTTGATTCTCCGCGTCTGTTTCCCCGCCTCTGATTCCCCATCTCTGATTCCCCGTCTCTGATTCCCAAATTCTGATTCCCTGCCTCTGATTCCCCAACTCTGATTCCCAATATCTGATTCCCCGCCTCTGTTTCCCCGCCTCTGATTCCCCGCCTCTGTTTCCCCATATCTGATTCCCCACCTCTGATTCCTCAACTCTGATTCCCCGCATCTGATTCCCCAGCTCTGATTCCCCGCCTTTGATTCCCCGTGTCTGATTCCCTGCCTCTGATTCCCCGCCTCTGATTCCCCATCTCTGATTCACCGCCTCTGATTCCCCACCTCTGATTCCCCATATCTAATTAGCCACCTCTGTTTCCCCGCCTCTGATTCCCCGCCTCTGATTCCCCATATCTGATTCCCCACCTCTGATTCCCCATCTCTGATTCACGGACTCACATTCCCCACCTCTGATTCACAGCCTCTGATTCCCGGCCAATGATTCCCCGCTTCTGATTCCCCGCCTCTGATTCCCTGCCTCTGATTCCCCATCTCTGATTCACTGCCTCTGATTCCCCACCTCTGATTCCCCATATCTGATTAGCCACCTCTGTTTCTCAGCCTCTGATTCCCGCCTCTGATTCCCCATATCTGATTCCCCGCCTCTGATTCCCCATCTCTGATTCCCGTACTCTGATTCCCCACCTCTGATTCCCTGCCTCTGATTCCCGGCCTATGATTCCCCGCTTCTGATTCCCCGCCTCTGATTCCCTGCCTCTGATTCCCCATGTCTGATTCCCCACATCTGATTCCCTGCCTCTGATACCCCACCTCTGATTCCCCGCCTCTGATTCCCTGCCACTAATTCCCCGCCTCTGATTCCCCATATCTGTTTCCCTGCCTCAGATGCCCCATATCTGATTCCCTGCCTCTGATTCCTCAGCTCTGATTCCCCACCTCTGATTCCCCGTGTCTAATTCCCTGCCTCTGATTCCCCGCCTCTGATTCCCCATCTTGGATTCACCACCACTGATTCCCTGCGTCTGATTCCCTGCCTGTGATTCCCCGCCTCTGATTCCCCACATCTGATTCCCTGCTTCTGATTCCCCACCTCTGATTCCCAATATCTGATTCCCTGCCTCTGTTTCCCCACCTCTGATTCCCCGCCTCTGTTTCCCCATATCTGATTCCCCACCTCTGATTGCCCAACTCTGATTCCCCGCCTCTGATTCCCCAGCTCTGATTCCCCGCCTCTGATTCCCCGTGTCTGATTCCCTGCCTCTGATTCCCTGCCTCTGATTCCCCATCTCTGATTCACCGCCTCTGATTCACCACCTCTGATTCCCCATATCTGATAAGCCATCTTTGTTTCCCCGCCTCTGATTCCCCGCCTCTGATTCCCCATATCTGATTCCCCACCTCTGATTCCCCATCTCTGATTCCAGGACTCAGATTCCCCACCTCTGATTCCCAGACTCTGATTCCCGGAATATGATTCCCCGCTTCTGATTCCCCGCCTCTGATTCCCTGCCTCTGATTCCCCATCTCTGATTCCCCATATCTGATTCACTACCACTGATTCCCTGCGTCTGATTCCCTGCCTGTGATTCCCCGCCTCTGATTCCCCTATCTGATTCCCTGCCTCTGATGCCCCATATCTGATTCCCAGCCTCTGATTCCCCAACTCTGATTCCCCGCCTCTGATTCCTCAGCTCTGATTCCCAACCTCTGATTCCCCGTGTCTAATTCCCTGCCTCTGATTCCCCGCCTCTGATTCCCTGCCTCTGATTCCCCATGTCTGATTCCCCACATCTGATTCCCTGCCTCTGATATCCCGCCTCTGATTCCCCGCCTCTGATTCCCTGCCACTAATTCCCCGCCTCTGATTCCCCTATCTGATTCCCTGCCTCTGATGCCCCATATCAGATTCCCAGCCTCTGCTTCCCCGCCTCTGATTCCTCAGCTATGATTCCCAACCTCTGATTCCCCGTGTCTAATTCCCTGCCTCTGATTCCCCGCCTCTGATTCCCCATCTTGGATTCACCACCACTGATTCCCTGCGTCTGATTCCCTGCCTGTGATTCCCCGCCTCTGATTCACCATCTCTGATTCACTGCCTCTGATTCCCCTTCTCTGATTCCCCATGTCTGATTCCCCAATTCTGATTCCCGCCTCTGATGCCCAACCTCTGATTCCCCTCCTCTGATTGCCCATATCTGATTACCCGCCTCTGATTCCCCATATCTTATTCTCTGCCTCTGATTCCCAAACTCAGATTCCCCGCCTCTGATTCCCCAACTCTGATTCCCCGCCTCTGATTCTTCAGCTCTGATTCCCCGCCTCTGATTCCCCGTGTCTGATTCCCTGCCTCTGATTCCCCGCCTCTGATTCCCCATCTCTGATTCACCACCACTGATTCCCTGCGTCTGATTCCCTGCCTGTGATTCCCCGCCTATGATTCACCATCTCTGATTCACCAGCTCTGATTCCCCACCTCTTATTACCCGCGTCTGATTCCCTGATTCTAATTCCCCGCCTCTGATTCCCCATCTCTGATTCACCACCTCTGATTCCCCACCTCTGATTCCCCATATCTGATACCCCGCCTCGGATTCCCCAACTATGATTCCCCAACTCTTATTCCCCGCCTCTGATTCCCCAGCTATGATTCCCCACCTCTGATTCCCCGCGTCTGATTCCCTGCTTCTGATTCCCTGCCTCTGATTCCCCATCTGTGATTAACCACCTCTGATTCTCCACGTCTGATTCCGCACCTCTGATTCCCCATCTCTGATTCCCCATCTCTGATTCCCAAATTCTGATTCCCCGCCTCTGATTCCCCAGCTCTGATTCCCCATCTCATATTCCCAAATTGTGATTCCCTGCCTCTGATTCCCCACCTCTGATTCCCAATATCTGATTCCCCTCCTCTGTTTCCCCGCCTCTGATTCCCCGCTTCTGTTTCCCCATATCTGATTCCCCACCTCTGATTCCCCAACTCTGATTCCCCGCCTCTGATTCCCCAGCTCTGATTCCCCGCCTCTGATTCCCCGTGTCTGATTCCCTGCCTCTGATTCCCCGCCTCTGACTCCCCATCTCTGATTCACCGCCTCTGATTCACCACCTCTGATTCCCCATATCTGATAAGCCATCTTTGTTTCCCCGCCTCTGATTCCCCGCCTCTGATTCCCCATATCTGATTCCCCACCTCTGATTCCCCATCTCTGATTCCCGGACTCAGATTCCCCACCTCTGATTCCCAGACTCTGATTCCCGGAATATGATTCTCCGCTTCTGATTCCCCGCCTCTGATTCCCTGCCTCTGATTCCCCATCTCTGATTCCCCATATCTGATTCCCTGCCTCTGATTCGCCATCTCGGATTCCCGCCCTCCGATTCCCCACCTCTGGTTCCCCATATCTGATATCCCTCCTCTGTTTCCCCGCCTCTGATTCCCCGCCTCTGATTCCCCATATCTGATTCCCCGCCTCTGATTCCCCAACTCTGATTCCCCGCCTCTGATTCCTCAGCTCTGATTCCCCGCCTCTGATTCCCCGCGTCTGATTCCCTGCCTCTGATTCCCCGCCTCTGATTCCCCATCTCTGATTCACCACCACTGATTCCCTGCGTCTGATTCCCTGCCTGTGATTCCCCGCCTCTGATTCCCCTATCTGATTCCCTGTCTCTGATGCCCCATATCTGATTCCCAGCCTCTGATTCCCCAACTCTGATTCCCCGCCTCTGATTCCTCAGCTCTGATTCCCCACCTCTGATTCCCTGCCTCTGATATCCCGCCTCTGATTCCCCGCCTCTGATTCCCTGCCACTAATTCCCCGCCTCTGATTCCCCTATCTGATTCCCTGCCTCTGATGCCCCATATCAGATTCCCAGCCTCTGCTTCCCCGCCTCTGATTCTTCAGCTCTGATTCCCCACCTCTGATTCCCCGTGTCTAATTCCCTGCCTCTGATTCCCCGCCTCTGATTCCCCATCTTGGATTCACCACCACTGATTCCCTGCGTCTGATTCCCTGCCTGTGATTCCCCGCCTCTGATTCACCATCTCTGATTCACTGCCTCTGATTCCCCTTCTCTGATTCCCCATGTCTGATTCCCCAATTCTGATTCCCGCCTCTGATGCCCAACCTCTGATTCCCCTCCTCTGATTGCCCATATCTGATTCCCCGCCTCTGATTCCCCATATCTTATTCTCCGCCTCTGATTCCCAAACTCAGATTCCCCGCCTCTGATTCCCCAGCTCTGATTCCCCACATCTGATTCTCTGCCTCTGATTCCCCACCTCTGATTCCCCGCCTCTGTTTCCCCATATCTGATTACCCGCCTCTGATTCCCCAACTCTGATTCCCCGCCTCTGATTCCCCAGCTCTGATTCCCCGCCTCTGATTCCCCGTTTCTGATTCCCTGCCTCTGATTCCCCGCCTCTGATTCAACATCTCTGATTCACCGCCTCTGATTCCCCACCTCTGATTCCCCATATCTGATAAGCCATCTCTGTTTCCCCGCCTCTGATTCCCCACCTCTGATTCCCCATATCTGATTCCCCGCCTCTGATTCCCCATCTCTGATTCCCGGACTCAGATTCCCCACCTCTGATTCCCCGCCTCTGATTCCCTGCCTCTGATTCCCAATCTCTGATTCCCCATATATGATTCCCCAGCTCTGAGTCCCAACATCTGATTCCCTGCCTCTGATTCCCCGCCTCTGTTTCCCCATATCTGATTCCCCACCTCCGATTCCCCAACTCTGATTCCCCGCCTCTGATTCCCCAGCTCTGATTCCCCGCCTCTGATTCCCCGTGTCTGATTCCTTGCCTCTGATTCCCCGCCTCTGATTCCCCATCTCTTATTCAGCACCACTGATTCCCTGCGTCTGATTCCCTGCCTGTGATTCCCCGCCTCTGATTCACCATCTCTGATTCACGGCCTCTGATTCCCCTTCTCTGATTCCCCATGTTTGATTCCCCAATTCTGATTCCCGCCTCTGATGCCCCACCTCTGATTCCCCTCCTCTGATTCCCCATATCTGATTCCCCGCCTCTGATTCCCCATATCTTATTCCCCGCCTCTGATTCCCAAACTCAGATTCCCCGCCTCTGATTCCCCAGCTCTGATTCCCCGCCTCTGATTCCCCGCGTCTGATTCCCCGCCTCTGAATCCCCGCCTCTGATTCCCCATCTCTGATCCACCACCGCTAATTCCCGGCCTCTGATTCCCCACAACTGATTCCCGGCCTCTGATTCCCGGCCACTATTTCCCCGCCTCTGATTCCCCATCTCTGATTCCCCGCCTCTCATTCCCCGACTCTGATTCCCCGCCTCTGATTCCCCAGCTCTGATTCCCCACCTCTGATTACCCGCGTCTGATTCCCTGACTCTAATTCCCGGCCTCTGATTCCCCATCTCTGATTCACAGCCTCTGATTCCCCACCTCTGATTCCCCATATCTGATTCCCCGCCTCAGTTTCCCCGCCTCTGATTCCCCGCCTCTGATTCCCCATATCTGATACCCGCCTCTGATTCCCCAACTCTGATTCCCCGCCTCTGATTCCCCAGTTTTGATTCCCCACCTCTGATTCCCCGCGTCTGATTCCCTGCTTCTGATTCCCTGCCTCTGATTCCCCATCTGTGATTAACCACCTCTGATTCTCCGCGTCTGATTCCCCGCCTCAGTTTCCCCGCCTCTGATTCCCCATATCTGATTCCCGGCCTCTGATTTCCGGCCTATGATTCCCCACTTGTAATTCCCCGCCACTGATTCCCTGCCTCTGATTCCCCATGTCTGATCCCCACATCTGATTCCCTGCCTCTGATACCCCGCCTCTGATTCCCCGCCTCTTATTCCATGCCACTAATTCCCCGCCTCTGATTCCCCATATCTGATTCCCTGCCTCTGATGCACCATATCTGATTCCCTGCCTCTGATTCCCCAACTCTGATTCCCCGCCTCTGATTCCTCAGCTCTGATTCCCCACCTCTGATTCCCCGTGTCTAATTCCCTGCCTCTGATTCCCCGCCTCTGATTCCCCATCTTGGATTCACCACCACTGATTCCCTGCGTCTGATTCCCTGCCTGTGATTCCCCGCCTCTGATTCACCATCTCTGATTCACTGCCTCTGATTCCCCTTCTCTGATGCCCCACCTCTGATTCCCCTCCACTGATTGCCCATATCTGATTCCCCGCCTCTGATTCCCCATATCTTATTCCCCGACTCTGATTCCCAAACTCAGATTCCCCGCCTCTGATTCCCCAGCTCTGATTCCCCACATCTGATTCCCTGCCTCTGATTCCCCACCTCTGATTCCCAATATCTGATTCCCTGCCTCTGTTTCCCCACCTCTGATTCCCCGCCTCTGTTTCCCCATATGTGATTCCCCACCTCTGATTCCCCAACTCTGATTCCCCGCCTCTGATTCCCCAGCTCTGATTCTCCGCCTCTGATTCCCCGTGTCTGATTCCCTGCCTCTGATTCCCCGCCTCTGATTCCCCATCTCTGATTCACCGCCTCTGATTCACCACCTCAGATTCCCCATTTCTGATAAGCCATCTCTGTTACCCCGCCTCTGATTCCCCGCCTCTGATTCCCCATATCTGATTCCCCGCCTCTGATTCCCCATCTCTGATTCCCGGACTCTGATTCCCCACCTCTGATTCCCAGCCTCTGATTCCCGGAATATGATTCCCCGCTTCTGATTCCCCACCTCTGATTCCCTGCCTCTGATTCCCCATCTCTGATTCCCCACATCTGATTCCCTGCCTCTGATTCCCCGCCTCTGATTCCCCATATCTGATTCCCTGCCTCTGATTCCCGATCTCTGATTCCCGCCTTCCGATTCCCCACCTCTGGTTCCCCATATCTGATACCCCTCCTCTCTTTCCCCGCCTCTGATTCCCCGCCTCTGATTCTCCATATCTGATACCCCACCTCTGATTCCCCAACTCTGATTCCCCGCATCTGATTCCTCAGCTCTGATTCCCCGCCTCTGATTCTCCGCGTCTGATTCCCTGCTTCTGATTCCCTGCCTCTGAATCCCCATCTGTGATTAACCACCTCTGATTCTCCACGTCTGATTCCACGCCTCTGATTCCCCAACTCTGATTCCCCATCTCTGATTCCCAAATTCTGATTCCCCGCCTCTGATTCCCCAGTTCTGATTCCCCATCTCTGATTCCCAAATTCTGATTCCCTGCCTCTGATTCCCCACCTCTGATTCCCAATATCTGATTCCCCGCCTCGGTTTCCCCGCCTCTGATTCCCCGCCTCTGTTTCCCCATATCTGATTCCCCAACTCTGATTCCCCAACTCTGATTCCCCGCCTCTGATTCCCCAGCTCTGATTCCCCGCCTCTGATTCCACGTGTCTGATGCCCTGCCTCTGATTCCCCGCCTCTGATTTCCCATCTCTGATTCACTGCCTCTGATTCCCCACCTCTGATTCCCCATATCTGATTAGCCACCTCTGTTTCCCCGCCTCTGATTCCCAGCCTCTGATTCCCCATATCTGATTCCCAGCCTCTGATTCCCCATCTCTGATTCCCGGACTCTGAATCCCCACCTCTGATTCCCGGCCTCTCATTCCCGGCCTTTGATTCCCGCTTCTGATTCCCTGCCTCTGATTCCCTGCCTTTGATTCCCTGCCACTAATTCCCCGCCTCTGATTACCCTATCTGATTCCCTGCCTCTGATGCCCCATATCTGATTCCCTGCCTCTGATTCCCCAACTCTGATTCCCCGCCTCTGATTCCTCAGCTCTGATTCCCCACCTCTGATTCCCCGTGTCTAATTCCCTGCCTCTGATTCCCCGCCTCTGATTCCCCATCTTGGATTCACCACCACTGATTCCCCGCGTCTGATTCCCTGCCTGTGATTCCCCGCCTCTGATTCACCATCTCTGATTCACTGCCGTTGATTCCCTTCTCTGATTCCCCATGTCTGATTCCCCAATTCTGATTCCCGCCTCTGATGCCCAACCTCTGATTCCCCTCCTCTGATTGCCCATATCTGATTCCCCGCCTCTGATTCCCCATATCTTATTCTCCGCCTCTGATTCCCAAACTCAGATTCCCCGCCTCTGATTCCCCAGCTCTGATTCCCCACATCTGATTCTCTGCCTCTGATTCCCCACCTCTGATTCCCCGCCTCTGTTTCCCCATATCTGATTACCCACCTCTGATTCCCCAACTCTGATTCCCCGCCTCTGATTCCCCAGCTCTGATTCCCCGCCTCTGATTCCCCGTGTCTGATTCCCTGCCTCTGATTCCCCGCCTCTGATTCCACATCTCTGATTCACCGCCTCTGATTCCCCACCTCTGATTCCCCATATCTGATAAGCCATCTCTGTTTCCCCGCCTCTGATTCCCCACCTCTGATTCCCCATTCCTGATTCCCCGCCTCTGATTCCCCATCTCTGATTCCCGGACTCAGATTCCCCACCTCTGATTCCCCGCCTCTGATTCCCTGCTTCTGATTCCCCATCTCTGATTTCCCATATCTGATTCCCCAGCTCTGATTCCCAATATCTGATTCCCTGCCTCTGATTCCCCACCTCTGATTCCCAATATCTGATTCCCTGCCTCTGTTTCCCCACTTCTGATTCCCCGCCTCTGTTTCCCCATATCTGATTCCCCACCTCTGATTCCCCAACTCTGATTCCCCGCCTCTGATTTCCCAGCTCTGATTCCCCGCCTCTGATTCCCCGTGTCTGTTTCCTTGCCTCTGATTCCCCGCCTCTGATTCCCCATCTCTGATTCACCACCACTGATTCCCTGCGTCTGATTCCCTGCCTGTGATTCCCCGCCTCTGATTCACCATCTCTGATTCACTGCCTCTGATTCCCCTTCTCTGATTCCCCATGTGTGATTCCCCAATTCGGATTCCCGCCTCTGATTCCCCACTACTGATTCCCGGCCTCTGATTCCCGGCCTCTGATTCCCAGCCTCTGATTCCCCATCTCTGATTCCCCGCCTTTGATTCCCCGACTCTGATTCCCCGCCTCTGATTCCCCAGCTCTGATTCCCCGCATCTGATTCCCCGCGTCTGATTCCCCGCCTCTGAATCCCCGCCTCTGATTCCCCATCTCTGATTCACCACCGCTAATTCCCGGCCTCTGATTCCCCACTACTGATTCCCGGCCTCTGATTCCCGGCCTCTGATTCCCCGCCTCTGATTCCCCATCTCTGATTCCCGGCCTCTGATTCCCCGACTCTGATTCCCTGCCTCTGATTCCCCAGCTCTGATTCCCCACCTCTGATTACCCGCGTCTGATTCCCTGACTCTAATTCCCGGCCTCTGATTCCCCATCTCTGATTCACCGCCTCTGATTCCCCACCTCTGATTCCCCATATCTGATTCCCCGCCTCAGTTTCCCCGCCTCTGATTCCCCGCCTCTGATTCCCCATATCTGATACCCCGCCTCTGATTCCCCAACTCTGATTCCCCGCCTCTGATTCCCCAGTTATGATTCCCCACTTCTGATTCCCCGCGTCTGATTCCCTGCTTCTGATTCACTGCCTCTGATTCCCCATCTGTGATTAACCACCTCTGATTCTCCGCATCTGATTCCCTGCCTCAGTTTCCCCGCCTCTGATTCCCCATCTCTGATTCACCACCACTGATTCCCTGCGTCTGATTCCCTGCCTGTGATTCCCCGCCTCTGATTCACCATCTCTGATTCACTGCCTTTGATTCCCCTTCTCTGATTCCCCATGTCTGATTCACCACCGCTAATTCCCGGCCTCTGATTCCCCACTACTGATTCCCGGCCTCTGATTCCCGGCCTCGGATTCCCCGCCTCTGATTCCCCATTTCTGATTCCCCACCTCTGATTCCACATCTCTGATTCACCGCCTCTGATTCCCCACCTCTGATTCCCCATATCTGATAAGCCATCTCTGTTTCCCCGCCTCTGATTCCCCACCTCTGATTCCCCATATCTGATTCCCCGCCTCTGATTCCCCATCTCTGATTCTCGGACTCAGATTCCCCACCTCTGATTCCCCGCCTCTGATTCCCTGCCTCTGATTCCCCATCTCTGATTTCCCATATCTGATTCCCCAGCTCTGATTCCCAACATCTGATTCCCTGCCTCTGATTCCCCACCTCTGATTCCCAATATCTGATTCCCTGCCTCTGTTTCCCCACTTCTGATTCCCCGCCTCTGTTTCCCCATATCTGATTCCCCACCTCTGAATCCCCAACTCTGATTCCTCGCCTCTGATTCCCCAGCTCTGATTCCCCGCCTCTGATTCCCCGTGTCTGATTCCTTGCCTCTGATTCCCCGCCTCTGATTCCCCATCTCTGATTCACCACCACTGATTCCCTGCGTCTGATTCCCTGCCTGTGATTCCCCGCCTCTGATTCACCATCTCTGATTCACTGCCTCTGATTCCCCTTCATGATTCCCCATGTCTGATTCCCCAATTCTGATTCCCGCCTCTGATGCCCCACCTCTGATTCCCCGCCTCTGATTCCCCATATCTTATTCCCCGCCTCTGATTCCCAAACTCAGATTTCCCGCCTCATATTCCCCAGCTCTGATTCCCCGCCTCTGATTCCCCGCGTCTGATTCCCCGCCTCTGAATCCCCGCCTCTGATTCCCCATCTCTGATTCACCACCGCTAATTCCCGGCCTCTGATTCCCCACTACTGATTCCCGGCCTCTGATTCCCGGCCTCTGATTCCCCGCCTCTGATTCCCCATCTCTGATTCCCCGCCTCTGATTCCCCGACTCTGATTCCCTGCCTCTGATTCCCCAGCTCTGATTCCCCACCTCTGATTACCCGCGTCTGATTCCCTGACTCTAATTCCCGGCCTCTGATTCCCCATCTCTGATTCACCGCCTCTGATTCCCCACCTCTGATTCCCCATATCTGATACCCCGCCTCAGTTTCCCCGCCTCTGATTCCCCGCCTCTGATTCCCCATATCTGATACCCCGCCTCTGATTCCCCAACTCTGATTCCCCGCCTCTGATTCCCCAGTTATGATTCCCCACTTCTGATTCCCCGCGTCTGATTCCCTGCTTCTGATTCACTGCCTCTGATTCCCCATCTGTGATTAACCACCTCTGATTCTCCGCGTCTGATTCCCCGCCTCAGTTTCCCCGCCTCTGATTCCCCATATCTGATTCCCGGCCTCTGATTCCCGGCCTATGATTCCCCGCTTCTAATTCCCCGCCTCTGATTCCCTGCCTCTGATTCCCCATCTCTGATTCACGAGCTCTGATTCCCAACCTCTGATTACCCGCGTCTGAATCCCTGATTCTAATTCCCCGCCTCTGATTCCCCATCTCTGATTCACCGCCTCTGATTCCCCACCTCTGTTTCCCCATATCTGATTCCCCACCTCTGATTCCCCAACTCTGATTCCCCGCCTCTGATTCCCCAGCTCTGATTCCCCGCCTCTGATTCCCCGTGTCTGATTCCTTGCCTCTGATTCCCCGCCTCTGATTCCCCATCTCTGATTCACCACCACTGATTCCCTGCGTCTGATTCCCTGCCTGTGATTCCCCGCCTCTGATTCACCATCTCTGATTCACTGCCTCTGATTCCCCTTCATGATTCCCCATGTCTGATTCCCCAATTCTGATTCCCGCCTCTGATGCCCCACCTCTGATTCCCCGCCTCTGATTCCCCATATCTTATTCCCCGCCTCTGATTCCCAAACTCAGATTTCCCGCCTCATATTCCCCAGCTCTGATTCCCCGCCTCTGATTCCCCGCGTCTGATTCCCCGCCTCAGTTTCCCCGCCTCTGATTCCCCATATCTGATTCCCGGCCTCTGATTCCCGGCCTATGATTCCCCGCTTCTAATTCCCCGCCTCTGATTCCCTTCCTCTGATTCCCCATCTCTGATTCACGAGCTCTGATTCCCCACCTCTGATTACCCGCGTCTGATTCCCTGATTCTAATTCCCCGCCTCTGATTCCCCATCTCTGATTCACCACCTCTGATTCCCCACCTCTGTTTCCCCATATCTGATTCCCCACCTCTGATTCCCCAACTCTGATTCCCCGCCTCTGATTCCCCAGCTCTGATTCCCCGCCTCTGATTCCCCGTGTCTGATTCCTTGCCTCTGATTCCCCGCCTCTGATTCCCCATCTCTGATTCACCACCACTGATTCCCTGCGTCTGATTCCCTGCCTGTGATTCCCCGCCTCTGATTCACCATCTCTGATTCACTGCCTCTGATTCCCCTTCATGATTCCCCATGTCTGATTCCCCAATTCTGATTCCCGCCTCTGATGCCCCACCTCTGATTCCCCGCCTCTGATTCCCCATATCTTATTCCCCGCCTCTGATTCCCAAACTCAGATTTCCCGCCTCATATTCCCCAGCTCTGATTCCCCGCCTCTGATTCCCCGCGTCTGATTCCCCGCCTCTGAATCCCCGCCTCTGATTCCCCATCTCTGATTCACCACCGCTAATTCCCGGCCTCTGATTCCCCACTACTGATTCCCGGCCTCTGATTCCCGGCCTCTGATTCCCCGCCTCTGATTCCCCATCTCTGATTCCCCGCCTCTGATTCCCCGACTCTGATTCCCTGCCTCTGATTCCCCAGCTCTGATTCCCCACCTCTGATTACCCGCGTCTGATTCCCTGACTCTAATTCCCGGCCTCTGATTCCCCATCTCTGATTCACCGCCTCTGATTCCCCACCTCTGATTCCCCATATCTGATTCCCCGCCTCAGTTTCCCCGCCTCTGATTCCCCGCCTCTGATTCCCCATATCTGATACCCCGCCTCGGATTCCCCAACTATGATTCCCCGCCTCTGATTCCCCAGTTATGATTCCCCACTTCTGATTCCCCGCGTCTGATTCCCTGCTTCTGATTCCCTGCCTCTGATTCCCCATCTGTGATTAACCACCTCTGATTCTCCGCGTCTGATTCCCCGCCTCAGTTTCCCCGCCTCTGATTTCCCATATCTGATTCCCGGCCTCTGATTCCCAGCCTATGATTCCCCGCTTCTAATTCCCCGCCTCTGATTCCCTGCCTCTGATTCCCCATCTCTTATTCACGAGCTCTGATTCCCCACCTCTGATTACCCGCGTCTGATTCCCTGATTCTAATTCCCCGCCTCTGATTCCCCATTTCTGATTCACCGCCTCTGATTCCCCACCTCTGATTCCCCATATCTGATACCCCGCCTCGGATTCCCCAACTCTGATTCCCCAACTCTGATTCCCCGCCTCTGATACCCCAGCTATGATTCCCCACCTCTGATTCCCCGCGTCTGATTCCCTGCTTCTGATTCCCTGCCTCTGATTCCCCATTTGTGATTAACCACCTCTGATTCTCCACGTCTGATTCCGCGCCTCTGATTCCCCATCTCTGATTCCCCATCTCTGATTCCCAAATTCTGATTCCCCTCCTCTGATTCCCCAGCTCTGATTCCCCATCTCTGATTCCCAAATTCTGATTCCCTGCCTCTGATTCCCCACCTCTGATTCCCAATATCTGATTCCCCGCCTCTGATTCCCCGCCTCTGTTTCCCCATATCTGATTCCCCACCTCTGATTCCCCAACTCTGATTCCCCGCCTCTGATTCCCCAGCTCTGATTCCCCGCCTCTGATTCCACGTGTCTGATGCCCTGCCTCTGATTCCCCGCCTCTGATTTCCCATCTCTGATTCACTGCCTCTGATTCCCCACCTCTGATTCCCCATATCTGATTAGCCACCTCTGTTTCCCCGCCTCTGATTCCCAGCCTCTGATTCCCCATATCTGATTCCTAGCCTCTGATTCCCCATCTCTGATTCCCGGACTCTGAATCCCCACCTCTGATTCCCGGCCTCTCATTCCCGGCCTTTGATTCCCGCTTCTGATTCCCCGCCTCTGATTCCCTGCCTCTGATTCCCCATGTCTGATACCCCATATCTGATACCCCGCCTTGGATTCCCCAACTCTGATTCCCCAACTCTAATTCCCCGCCTCTGATTCCCCAGCTATGATTCCCCACCTCTGATTCCCGGCGTCTGATTCCCTGCTTCTGATTCCCTGCCTCTGATTCCCCATCTGTGATTAACCACCTCTGATTCTCCACGTCTGATTCTGCGCCTCTGATTCCACATCTCTGAATCCCCATCTCTGATTCCCAAATTCTGATTCCCCGCCTCTGATTCCCCAGCTCTGATTCCCCATCTCTGATTCCCAAATTCTGATTCCCTGCCTCTGATTCCCCAACTCTGAATCCCAATATCTGATTCCCCGCCTCTCTTTCCCCGCCTCTGATTCCCCGCCTCTGTTTCCCCATCTGATTCCCCACCTCTGATTCCCCAGCTCTGATTCCCCGCCTCTGATTCCCCAGCTCTGATTCCCCGCCTCTGATTCCCAAACTCAGATTTCCCGCCTCATATTCCCCAGCTCTGATTCCCCGCCTCTGATTCCCCATATCTTATTCCCTGCCTCTGATTCCCAAACTCAGATTTCCCGCCTCATATTCCCCAGCTCTGATTCCCCGCCTCTGATTCCCCGCGTCTGATTCCCCGCCTCTGAATCCCCGCCTCTGATTCCCCATCTCTGATTCACCACCGCTAATTCCCGGCCTCTGATTCCCCACTACTGATTCCCGGCCTCTGATTCCCGGCCTCTGATTCCCCGCCTCTGATTCCCCATCTCTGATTCCCCGCCTCTGATTCCCCGACTCTGATTCCCTGCCTCTGATTCCCCAGCTCTGATTCCCCACCTCTGATTACCCGCGTCTGATTCCCTGACTCTAATTCCCGGCCTCTGATTCCCCATCTCTGATTCACCGCCTCTGATTCCCCACCTCTGATTCCCCATATCTGATTCCCCGCCTCAGTTTCCCCGCCTCTGATTCCCCGCCTCTGATTCCCCATATCTGATACCCCGCCTCTGATTCCCCAACTCTGATTCCCCGCCTCTGATTCCCCAGTTATGATTCCCCACTTCTGATTCCCCGCGTCTGATTCCCTGCTTCTGATTCCCTGCCTCTGATTCCCCATCTGTGATTAACCACCTCTGATTCTCCGCGTCTGATTCCCCGCCTCAGTTTCCCCGCCTCTGATTTCCCATATCTGATTCCCAGCCTCTGATTCCCGGCCTATGATTCCCCGCTTCTAATTCCCCGCCTCTGATTCCCTGCCTCTGATTCCCCATCTGTTATTCACGAGCTCTGATTCCCCACCTCTGATTACCCGCGTCTGATTCCCTGATTCTAATTCCCCGCCTCTGATTCCCCATCTCTGATTCACCGCCTCTGATTCCCCACCTCTGATTCCCCATATCTGATACCCCGCCTCGGATTCCCCAACTCTGATTCCCCAACTCTGATTCCCCGCCTCTGTTTCCCCAGCTATGATTCCCCACCTCTGATTCACCGCGTCTGATTCCCTGCTTCTGATTCCCTGCCTCTGATTCCCCATCTGTGATTAACCACCTCTGATTCTCCACGTCTGATTCCGCGCCTCTGATTCCCCATCTCTGATTCCCCATCTCTGATTCCCAAATTCTGATTCCCCTCCTCTGATTCCCCAGCTCTGATTCCCCATCTCTGATTCCCAAATTCTGATTCCCTGCCTCTGATTCCCCACCTCTGATTCCCAATATCTGATTCCCCGCCTCTGTTTCCCCGCCTCTGATTCCCCGCCTCTGTTTCCCCATATCTGATTCCCCACCTCTGATTCCCCAACTCTGATTCCCCGCCTCTGATTCCCCAGCTCTGATTCCCCGCCTCTGATTCCACGTGTCTGATGCCCTGCCTCTGATTCCCCGCCTGTGATTTCCCATCTCTGATTCACTGCCTCTGATTCCCCACCTCTGATTCCCCATATCTGATTAGCCACCTCTGTTTCCCCGCCTCTGATTCCCAGCCTCTGATTCCCCATATCTGATTCCCAGCCTCTGATTCCCCATCTCTGATTCCCGGACTCTGAATCCCCACCTCTGATTCCCGGCCTCTCATTCCCGGCCTTTGATTCCCGCTTCTGATTCCACGCCTCTGATTCCCTGCCTATGATTCCCCATGTCTGATACCCCATATCTGATACCCCGCCTTGGATTCCCCAACTCTGATTTCCCAACTCTAATTCCCCGCCTCTGATTCCCCAGCTATGATTCCCCACCTCTGATTCCCGGCGTCTGATTCCCTGCTTCTGATTCCCTGCCTCTGATTCCCCATCTGTGATTAACCACCTCTGATTCTCCACGTCTGATTCTGCGCCTCTGATTCCCCATCTCTGAATCCCCATCTCTGATTCCCAAATTCTGATTCCCCGCCTCTGATTCCCCAGCTCTGATTCCCCATCTCTGATTCCCAAATTCTGATTCCCTGCCTCTGATTCCCCAACTCTGATTCCCAATATCTGATTCCCCGCCTCTCTTTCCCCGCCTCTGATTCCCCGCCTCTGTTTCCCCATCTGATTCCCCACCTCTGATTCCCCAACTCTGATTCCCCGCCTCTGATTCCCCAGCTCTGATTCCCCGCCTCTGATTCCACATGTCTGATGCCCTGCCTCTGATTCCCCGCCTCTGATTTCCCATCTCTGATTCACTGCCTCTGATTCCCCACCTCTGATTCCCCATATCTGATTAGCCACCTCTGTTTCCCCGCCTCTGATTCCCCGCCTCTGATTCCCCATATCTTATTCCCCGCCTCTGATTCCCAAACTCAGATTTCCCGCCTCATATTCCCCAGCTCTGATTCCCCGCCTCTGATTCCCCGCGTCTGATTCCCCGCCTCTGAATCCCCGCCTCTGATTCCCCATCTCTGATTCACCACCGCTAATTCCCGGCCTCTGATTCCCCACTACTGATTCCCGGCCTCTGATTCCCGGCCTCTGATTCCCCGCCTCTGATTCCCCATCTCTGATTCCCCGCCTCTGATTCCCCGACTCTGATTCCCTGCCTCTGATTCCCCAGCTCTGATTCCCCACCTCTGATTACCCGCGTCTGATTCCCTGACTCTAATTCCCGACCTCTGATTCCCCATCTCTGATTCACCGCCTCTGATTCCCCACCTCTGTTTCCCCATCTGATTCCCCACCTCTGATTCCCCAACTCTGATTCCCCGCCTCTGATTCCCCAGCTCTGATTCCCCGCCTCTGATTCCACATGTCTGATGCCCTGCCTCTGATTCCCCGCCTCTGATTTCCCATCTCTGATTCACTGCCTCTGATTCCCCACCTCTGATTCCCCATATCTGATTAGCCACCTCTGTTTCCCCGCCTCTGATTCCCAGCCTCTGATTCCCCATATCTGATTCCCAGCCTCTGATTCCCCACCTCTGATTCCCGAACTCTCATTCCCGGCCTTTGATTCCCGCTTCTGATTCCCCGCCTCTGATTCCCTGCCTCTGATTCCCCATGTCTGATTCCCCACATCTGATTCCCTGCCTCTGATATCCCGCCTCTGATTCCCTGCCTCTGATGCCCCATATCTGATTCCCAGCCTCTGATTCCCCAACTCTGATTCCCCGCCTCTGATTCCTCAGCTCTGATTCCCCACCTCTGATTCCCCGTGTCTAATTCCCTGCCTCTGATTCCCCGCCTCTGATTCCCCATCTTGTATTCACCACCACTGATTCCCTGCGTCTGATTCCCTGCCTGTGATTCCCCGCCTCTGATTCACCATCTCTGATTCACTGCCTCTGATTCCCCTTCTCTGATTCCCCATGTCTGATTCCCCAATTCTGATTCCCGCCTCTGATGCCCAACCTCTGATTCCCCTCCTCTGATTGCCCATATCTGATTCCCCGCCTCTGATTCCCGATCTCTGATTCACCACCGCTAATTCCCGGCCTCTGATTCCCCACTACTGATTCCCGGCCTCTTATTCCCGGCCTCTGATTCCCCGCCTCTGATTCCCCATCTCTGATTCCCCGCCTCTGATTCCCCGACTCTGATTCCCTGCCTCTGATTCCCCAGCTCTGATTCCCCACCTCTGATTACCCGCGTCTGATTCCCTGACTCTAATTCCCGGCCTCTGATTCCCCATCTCTGATTCACCGCCTCTGATTCCCCACCTCTGATTCCCCAATTCTGATTCCCGCCTCTGATGCCCCACCTCTGAATCCCCTCCTCTGATTCCCCATATCTGATTCCCCGCCTCTGATTCCCCATATCTTATTCCCCGCCTCTGATTCCCAAACTCAGATTCCCCCCCTCTGATTCCCCAGCTCTGATACCCCGCCTCAGATTCCCCGCGTCTGATTCCCCGCCTCTGAATCCCTGCCTCTGATTCCCCATCTCTGATTCACCACCGCTAATTCCCGGCGTCTGATTCCCGGCCTCTGATACCCCGCCTCTGATTCCCCATCTCTGATTCCCCACCTCTGATTCCCCGACTGTGATTCCCCGCCTCTGATTCCCCAGCTCTGATTCCCCACCTCTGATTACCCGCATCTGATTCCCTGACTCTAATTCCCGGCCTCTGATTCCCCATCTCTCATTCACCGCCTCTGATTACCCACCTCTGATTCCCCATATCTGATTCCCCGCCTCTGATTCCCCGCCTCTGATTCCCCATATCTGATACCCCGCCTCTGATTCCCCAACTCTGAATCCCCGCCTCTGATTCCCCAGCTATGATTCCCCGCCTCTGATCCCCCGCGTCTGAATCCCTGCTTCTGATTCCCTGCCTCTGTTTCCCCATCTGTGATTAACCACCTTTGATTCTCCACGTCTGTTTCCCCGCCTCTGATTCCCCATCTCTGATTCCCCATCTCTGATTCCCAAATTCTGATTCCCCGCCTCTGATTCCCCAGCTCTGACTCCCCACATCTGATTCCCTGCCTCTGATTCCCCAACTCTGATACCCAATATCTGATTCCCCGCCTCTGTTTCCCCGCCTCTGATTCCCCGCCTCTGTTTCCCCATATCTGATTCCCCACCTCTGATTCCTCAACTCTGATTCCCCGCATCTGATTCCCCAGCACTGATTACCCGCCTTTGATTCCCCGTGTCTGATTCCCTGCCTCTGATTCCCCGCCTCTGATTCCCCATCTCTGATTCACCGCCTCTGATTCCCCATCTCTGATTCCCCATATCTAATTAGCCACCTCTGTTTCCCCGCCTCTGATTCCCCGCCTCTGATTCCCCATATCTGATTCCACACCTCTGATTCCCCATCTCTGATTCACGGACTCACATTCCCCACCTCTGATTCACAGCCTCTGATTCCCGGCCAATGATTCCCCGCTTCTGATTCCCCGCCTCTGATTCCCTGCCTGTGATTCCCCATCTCTGATTCACTGCCTCTGATTCCCCACCTCTGATTCCCCATATCTGATTAGCCACCTCTGTTTCTCAGCCTCTGATTCCCGCCTCTGATTCCCCATATCTGATTCCCCGCCTCTGATTCTCCATCTCTGATTCCCGTACTCTGATTCCCCACCTCTGATTCCCTGCCTCTGATTCCCGGCCTATGATTTCCCGCTTCTGATTCCCCGCCTCTGATTCCCTGCCTCTGATTCCCCATGTCTGATTCCCCACATCTGATTCCTTGCCTCTGATACCCCACCTCTGATTACCCGCCTCTGATTCCCTGCCACTAATTCCCCGCCTCTGATTCCCCATATCTGATTCCCTGCCTCTGATGCCCCATATCTGCTTCCCTGCCTCTGATTCCTCAGCTCTGATTCCCCACCTCTGATTCCCCGTGTCTGATTCCCCAATTCTGATTCCCGCCTCTGATGCCCAACCTCTGATTCCCCTCCTCTGATTGCCCATATCTGATTCCCCGCCTCTGATTCCCGATCTCTGATTCACCACCGCTAATTCCCGGCCTCTGATTCCCCACTACTGATTCCCGGCCTCTGATTCCCTGCCTCTGATTCCCCAGCTCTGATTCCCCACCTCTGATTACCCGCGTCTGATTCCCTGACTCTAATTCCCGGCCTCTGATTCCCCATCTCTGATTCACCGCCTCTGATTCCCCACCTCTGATTCCCCAATTCTGATTCCCGCCTCTGATGCCCCACCTCTGAATCCCCTCCTCTGATTCCCCATATCTGATTCCCCGCCTCTGATTCCCAATATCTTATTCCCCGCCTCTGATTCCCAAACTCAGATTCCCCGCCTCTGATTCCCCAGCTCTGATACCCCGCCTCAGATTCCCCGCGTCTGATTCCCCGCCTCTGAATCCCTGCCTCCGATTCCCCATCTCTGATTCACCACCGCTAATTCCCGGCCTCTGATTCCCGGCCTCTGATACCCCGCCTCTGATTCCCCATCTCTGATTCCCCACCTCTGATTCCCCGACTCTGATTCCCCGCCTCTGATTCCCCAGCTCTGATTCCCCACCTCTGATTACCCGCATCTGATACCCTGACTCTAATTCCCGGCCTCTGATTCCCCATCTCTCATTCACCGCCTCTGATTACCCACCTCTGATTCCCCATATCTGATTCCCTGCCTCTGATTCCCCGCCTCTGATTCCCCATATCAGATACCCCGCCTCTCATTCCCCAACTCTGAATCCCAGCCTCTGATTCCCCAGCTATGATTCCCCGCCTCTGATCCCCCGCGTCTGAATCCCTGCTTCTGATTCCCTGCCTCTGTTTCCCCATCTGTGATTAACCACCTTTGATTCTCCGCGTCCGTTTCCCCGCCTCTGATTCCCCATCTCTGATTCCCCATCTCTGATTCCCAAATTCTGATTCCCCGCCTCTGATTCCCCAGCTCTGACACCCCACATCTGATTCCCTGCCTCTGATTCCCCAACTCTGATTCCCAATATCTGATTCCCCGCCTCTGTTTCCCCGCCTCTGATTCCCCGCCTTTGATTCCCCGTGTCTGATTCCCTGCCTCTGATTCCCCGCCTCTGATTCCCCATCTCTGATTCACCGCCTCTGATTCCCCACCTCTGATTCCCCATATCTAATTAGCCACCTCTGTTTCCCCGCCTCTGATTCCCCGCCTCTGATTCCCCATATCTGATTCCCCACCTCTGATTCCCCATCTCTGATTCACGGACTCACATTCCCCACCTCTGATTCACAGCCTCTGATTCCTGGCCAATGATTCCCCGCTTCTGATTCCCCGCCTCTGATTCCCCATCTCTGATTCACTGCCTCTATTCCCCACCTCTGATTTCCCATATCTGATTAGCCACCTCTGTTTCTCAGCCTCTGATTCCCGCCTCTGATTCCCCATATCTGATTCCCCGCCTCTGATTCCCCATCTCTGATTCCCGTACTCTGATTCCCCACCTCTGATTCCCTGCCTCTGATTCCCGGCCTATGATTCCCCGCTTCTGATTCCCCGCCTCTGATTCCCTGCCTCTGATTCCCCATGTCTGATTCCCCACATCTGATTCCCTGCCTCTGATACCCCACCTCTGATTCCCCGCCTCTGATTCCCTGCCACTAATTCCCCGCCTCTGATTCCCCATATCTGATTCCCTGCCTCTGATGCCCCATATCTGCTTCCCTGCCTCTGATTCCTCAGCTCTGATTCCCCACCTCTGATTCCCCGTGTCTAATTCCCTGCCTCTGATTCCCCATCTTGGATTCACCACCACTGATTCCCTGCGTCTGATTCCCTGCCTGTGATTCCCCGCCTCTGATTCACCATCTCTGATTCACTGCCTCTGATTCCCCTTCTCTGATTCCCCATGTCAGATTCCCCAATTCTGATTCCCGCCTCTGATGCCCCACCTCTGATTCCCCTCATCTGATTGCCCATATCTGATTCCCCGCCTCTGATTCCCCATATCTTATTCCCCGCCTCTTATTCCCAAACTCAGATGCCCCGCCTCTGATTCCCCAGCTCTGATTCCCCACATCTGATTCCCTGCTTCTGATTCCCCACCTCTGATTCCCAATATCTGATTCCCTGCCTCTGTTTCCCCACCTCTGATTCCCTGCCTCTGATTCCCCATATCTGATACCCCGCCTCTGATTCCCCAACTCTGAATCCCCGCCTCTGATTCCCCAGCTATGATTCCCCGCCTCTGATCCCCCGCGTCTGAATCCCTGCTTCTGATTCCCTGCCTCTGTTTCCCCATCTGTGATTAACCACCTTTGATTCTCCGCGTCTGTTTCCCCGCCTCTGATTCCCCATCTCTGATTCCCCATCTCTGATTCCCAAATTCTGATTCCCCGCCTCTGATTCCCCAGTTCTGATTCCCCATCTCTGATTCCCAAATTTTGATTCCCTGCCTCTGATTCCCCACCTCTGATTCCCAATATCTGATTCCCCGCCTCTGTTTCCCCGCCTCTGATTCCCCGCCTCTGTTTCCCTATATCTGATTCCCCACCTCTGATTCCCCAACTCTGATTCCCCGCCTCTGATTCCCCAGCTCTGATTCCCCGCCTCTGATTCTTCAGCTCTGATTCCCCGCCTCTGATTCCCCGTGTCTGATTCCCTGCCTCTGATTCCCCGCCTCTGATTCCCCATATCTGATTCCCAGCCTCTGATTCCCCGCCTCTGATTCCTCAGCTCTGATTCCCACCTCTGATTCCCCGTGTCTAATTCCCTGCCTCTGATTCCACGCCTCTGATTCCCCATCTTGGATTCACCACCACTGATTCCCTGCGTCTGATTCCCTGCATGTGATTCCCCGCCTCTGATTCACCATCTCTGATTCACTGCCTCTGATTCCCCTTCTCTGATTCCCCATGTCTGATTCCCCAATTCTGATTCCCGCCTCTGATGCCCAACCTCTGATTCCCCTCCTCTGATTGCCCATATCTGATTCCCCGCCTCTGATTCCCCATATCTTATTCTCCGCCTCTGATTCCCAAACTCAGATTCCCCGCCTCTGATTCCCCAGCTCTGATTCCCCACATCTGATTCTCTGCCTCTGATTCCCCACCTATGATTCCCCGCCTCTGTTTCCCCATATCTGATTCCCCATCTCTGATTCCCAAATTCTGATTCCCTGCCTCTGATTCCCCAACTCTGATTCCCAATATCTGATTCCCCGCCTCTCTTTCCCCGCCTCAGATTCCCCGCCTCTGTTTCCCCATCTGATTCCCCACCTCTGATTAACCACCTCTGATTCTCCGCGTCTGATTCCCCGCCTCAGTTTCCCCGCCTCTGATTCCCCATATCTGATTCCCGGCCTCTGATTTCCGGCCTATGATTCCCCACTTGTAATTCCCCGCCACTGATTCCCTGCCTCTGATTCCCCATGTCTGATCCCCACATCTGATTCCCTGCCTCTGATACCCCGCCTCTGATTCCCCGCCTCTTATTCCATGCCACTAATTCCCCGCCTCTGATTCCCCATATCTGATTCCCTGCCTCTGATGCACCATATCTGATTCCCTGCCTCTGATTCCCCAACTCTGATTCCCCGCCTCTGATTCCTCAGCTCTGATTCCCCACCTCTGATTCCCCGTGTCTAATTCCCTGCCTCTGATTCCCCGCCTCTGATTCCCCACCTTGGATTCACCACCACTGATTCCCTGCGTCTGATTCCCTGCCTGTGATTCCCCGCCTCTGATTCACCATCTCTGATTCACTGCCTCTGATTCCCCTTCTCTGATGCCCCACCTCTGATTCCCCTCCACTGATTGCCCATATCTGATTACCCGCCTCTGATTCCCCATATCTTATTCCCCGACTCTGATTCACAAACTCAGATTCCCCGCCTCTGATTCCCCAGCTCTGATTCCCCACATCTGATTCCCTGCCTCTGATTCCCCACCTCTGATTCCCAATATCTGATTCCCTGCCTCTGTTTCCCCACCTCTGATTCCCCGCCTCTGTTTCCCCATATGTGATTCCCCACCTCTGATTCCCCAACTCTGATTCCCCGCCTCTGATTCCCCAGCTCTGATTCTCCGCCTCTGATTCCCCGTGTCTGATTCCCTGCCTCTGATTCCCCGCCTCTGATTCCCCATCTCTGATTCACCGCCTCTGATTCACCACCTCAGATTCCCCATTTCTGATAAGCCATCTCTGTTACCCCGCCTCTGATTCCCCGCCTCTGATTCCCCATATCTGATTCCCCGCCTCTGATTCCCCATCTCTGATTCCCGGACTCAGATTCCCCACCTCTGATTCCCAGCCTCTGATTCCCGGAATATGATTCCCCGCTTCTGATTCCCCACCTCTGATTCCCTGCCTCTGATTCCCCATCTCTGATTCCCCACATCTGATTCCCTGCCTCTGATTCCCCGCCTCTGATTCCCCATATCTGATTCCCTGCCTCTGATTCCCGATCTCTGATTCCCGCCCTCCGATTCCCCACCTCTGGTTCCCCATATCTGATACCCCTCCTCTCTTTCCCCGCCTCTGATTCCCCGCCTCTGATTCTCCATATCTGATACCCCACCTCTGATTCCCCAACTCTGATTCCCCGCATCTGATTCCTCAGCTCTGATTCCCCGCCTCTGATTCTCCGCGTCTGATTCCCTGCTTCTGATTCCCTGCCTCTGAATCCCCATCTGTGATTAACCACCTCTGATTCTCCACGTCTGATTCCACGCCTCTGATTCCCCAACTCTGATTCCCCATCTCTGATTCCCAAATTCTGATTCCCCGCCTCTGATTCCCCAGTTCTGATTCCCCATCTCTGATTCCCAAATTCTGATTCCCTGCCTCTGATTCCCCACCTCTGATTCCCAATATCTGATTCCCCGCCTCGGTTTCCCCGCCTCTGATTCCCCGCCTCTGTTTCCCCATATCTGATTCCCCAACTCTGATTCCCCAACTCTGATTCCCCGCCTCTGATTCCCCAGCTCTGATTCCCCGCCTCTGATTCCACGTGTCTGATGCCCTGCCTCTGATTCCCCGCCTCTGATTTCCCATCTCTGATTCACTGCCTCTGATTCCCCACCTCTGATTCCCCATATCTGATTAGCCACCTCTGTTTCCCCGCCTCTGATTCCCAGCCTCTGATTCCCCATATCTGATTCCCAGCCTCTGATTCCCCATCTCTGATTCCCGGACTCTGAATCCCCACCTCTGATTCCCGGCCTCTCATTCCCGGCCTTTGATTCCCGCTTCTGATTCCCTGCCTCTGATTCCCTGCCTTTGATTCCCTGCCACTAATTCCCCGCCTCTGATTACCCTATCTGATTCCCTGCCTCTGATGCCCCATATCTGATTCCCTGCCTCTGATTCCCCAACTCTGATTCCCCGCCTCTGATTCCTCAGCTCTGATTCCCCACCTCTGATTCCCCGTGTCTAATTCCCTGCCTCTGATTCCCCGCCTCTGATTCCCCATCTTGGATTCACCACCACTGATTCCCCGCGTCTGATTCCCTGCCTGTGATTCCCCGCCTCTGATTCACCATCTCTGATTCACTGCCGTTGATTCCCTTCTCTGATTCCCCATGTCTGATTCCCCAATTCTGATTCCCGCCTCTGATGCCCAACCTCTGATTCCCCTCCTCTGATTGCCCATATCTGATTCCCCGCCTCTGATTCCCCATATCTTATTCTCCACCTCTGATTCCCAAACTCAGATTCCCCGCCTCTGATTCCCCAGCTCTGATTCCCCACATCTGATTCTCTGCCTCTGATTCCCCACCTCTGATTCCCCGCCTCTGTTTCCCAATATCTGATTACCCACCTCTGATTCCCCAACTCTGATTCCCCGCCTCTGATTCCCCAGCTCTGATTCCCCGCCTCTGATTCCCCGTGTCTGATTCCCTGCCTCTGATTCCCCGCCTCTGATTCCACATCTCTGATTCACCGCCTCTGATTCCCCACCTCTGATTCCCCATATCTGATAAGCCATCTCTGTTTCCCCGCCTCTGATTCCCCACCTCTGATTCCCCATTCCTGATTCCCCGCCTCTGATTCCCCATCTCTGATTCCCGGACTCAGATTCCCCACCTCTGATTCCCCGCCTCTGATTCCCTGCTTCTGATTCCCCATCTCTGATTTCCCATATCTGATTCCCCAGCTCTGATTCCCAATATCTGATTCCCTGCCTCTGATTCCCCACCTCTGATTCCCAATATCTGATTCCCTGCCTCTGTTTCCCCACTTCTGATTCCCCGCCTCTGTTTCCCCATATCTGATTCCCCACCTCTGATTCCCCAACTCTGATTCCCCGCCTCTGATTTCCCAGCTCTGATTCCCCGCCTCTGATTCCCCGTGTCTGTTTCCTTGCCTCTGATTCCCCGCCTCTGATTCCCCATCTCTGATTCACCACCACTGATTCCCTGCGTCTGATTCCCTGCCTGTGATTCCCCGCCTCTGATTCACCATCTCTGATTCACTGCCTCTGATTCCCCTTCTCTGATTCCCCATGTGTGATTCCCCAATTCTGATTCCCGCCTCTGATTCCCCACTACTGATTCCCGGCCTCTGATTCCCGGCCTCTGATTCCCAGCCTCTGATTCCCCATCTCTGATTCCCCGCCTCTGATTCCCCGACTCTGATTCCCCGCCTCTGATTCCCCAGCTCTGATTCCCCGCATCTGATTCCCCGCGTCTGATTCCCCGCCTCTGAATCCCCGCCTCTGATTCCCCATCTCTGATTCACCACCGCTAATTCCCGGCCTCTGATTCCCCACTACTGATTCCCGGCCTCTGATTCCCGGCCTCTGATTCCCCGCCTCTGATTCCCCATCTCTGATTCCCGGCCTCTGATTCCCCGACTCTGATTCCCTGCCTCTGATTCCCCAGCTCTGATTCCCCACCTCTGATTACCCGCGTCTGATTCCCTGACTCTAATTCCCGGCCTCTGATTCCCCATCTCTGATTCACCGCCTCTGATTCCCCACCTCTGATTCCCCATATGTGATTCCCCGCCTCAGTTTCCCCGCCTCTGATTCCCCGCCTCTGATTCCCCATATCTGATACCCCGCCTCTGATTCCCCAACTCTGATTCCCCGCCTCTGATTCCCCAGTTATGATTCCCCACTTCTGATTCCCCGCGTCTGATTCCCTGCTTCTGATTCACTGCCTCTGATTCCCCATCTGTGATTAACCACCTCTGATTCTCCGCATCAGATTCCCTGCCTCAGTTTCCCCGCCTCTGATTCCCCATCTCTGATTCACCACCACTGATTCCCTGCGTCTGATTCCCTGCCTGTGATTCCCCGCCTCTGATTCACCATCTCTGATTCACTGCCTTTGATTCCCCTTCTCTGATTCCCCATGTCTGATTCACCACCGCTAATTCCCGGCCTCTGATTCCCCACTACTGATTCCCGGCCTCTGATTCCCGGCCTCGGATTCCCCGCCTCTGATTCCCCATTTCTGATTCCCCACCTCTGATTCCACATCTCTGATTCACCGCCTCTGATTCCCCACCTCTGATTCCCCATATCTGATAAGCCATCTCTGTTTCCCCGCCTCTGATTCCCCACCTCTGATTCCCCATATCTGATTCCCCGCCTCTGATTCCCCATCTCTGATTCTCGGACTCAGATTTCCCACCTCTGATTCCCCGCCTCTGATTCCCTGCCTCTGATTCCCCATCTCTGATTTCCCATATCTGATTCCCCAGCTCTGATTCCCAACATCTGATTCCCTGCCTCTGATTCCCCACCTCTGATTCCCAATATCTGATTCCCTGCCTCTGTTTCCCCACTTCTGATTCCCCGCCTCTGTTTCCCCATATCTGAATCCCCACCTCTGAATCCCCAACTCTGATTCCTCGCCTCTGATTCCCCAGCTCTGATTCCCCGCCTCTGATTCCCCGTGTCTGATTCCTTGCCTCTGATTCCCCGCCTCTGATTCCCCATCTCTGATTCACCACCACTGATTCCCTGCGTCTGATTCCCTGCCTGTGATTCCCCGCCTCTGATTCACCATCTCTGATTCACTGCCTCTGATTCCCCTTCATGATTCCCCATGTCTGATTCCCCAATTCTGATTCCCGCCTCTGATGCCCCACCTCTGATTCCCCGCCTCTGATTCCCCATATCTTATTCCCCGCCTCTGATTCCCAAACTCAGATTTCCCGCCTCATATTCCCCAGCTCTGATTCCCCGCCTCTGATTCCCCGCGTCTGATTCCCCGCCTCTGAATCCCCGCCTCTGATTCCCCATCTCTGATTCACCACCGCTAATTCCCGGCCTCTGATTCCCCACTACTGATTCCCGGCCTCTGATTCCCGGCCTCTGATTCCCCGCCTCTGATTCCCCATCTCTGATTCCCCGCCTCTGATTCCCCGACTCTGATTCCCTGCCTCTGATTCCCCAGCACTGATTCCCCACCTCTGATTACCCGCGTCTGATTCCCTGACTCTAATTCCCGGCCTCTGATTCCCCATCTCTGATTCACCGCCTCTGATTCCCCACCTCTGATTCCCCATATCTGATACCCCGCCTCAGTTTCCCCGCCTCTGATTCCCCGCCTCTGATTCCCCATATCTGATACCCCGCCTCTGATTCCCCAACTCTGATTCCCCGCCTCTGATTCCCCAGTTATGATTCCCCACTTCTGATTCCCCGCGTCTGATTCCCTGCTTCTGATTCACTGCCTCTGATTCCCCATCTGTGATTAACCACCTCTGATTCTCCGCGTCTGATTCCCCGCCTCAGTTTCCCCGCCTCTGATTCCCCATATCTGATTCCCGGCCTCTGATTCCCGGCCTATGATTCCCCGCTTCTCATTCCCCGCCTCTGATTCCCTGCCTCTGATTCCCCATCTCTGATTCACGAGCTCTGATTCCCCACCTCTGATTACCCGCGTCTGAATCCCTGATTCTAATTCCCCGCCTCTGATTCCCCATCTCTGATTCACCGCCTCTGATTCCCCACCTCTGTTTCCCCATATCTGATTCCCCACCTCTGATTCCCCAACTCTGATTCCCCGCCTCTGATTCCCCAGCTCTGTTTCCCCGCCTCTGATTCCCCGTGTCTGATTCCTTGCCTCTGATTCCCCGCCTCTGATTCCCCATCTCTGATTCACCACCACTGATTCCCTGCGTCTGATTCCCTGCCTGTGATTCCCCGCCTCTGATTCACCATCTCTGATTCACTGCCTCTGATTCCCCTTCATGATTCCCCATGTCTGATTCCCCAATTCTGATTCCCGCCTCTGATGCCCCACCTCTGATTCCCCGCCTCTGATTCCCCATATCTTATTCCCCGCCTCTGATTCCCAAACTCAGATTTCCCGCCTCATATTCCCCAGCTCTGATTCCCCGCCTCTGATTCCCCGCGTCTGATTCCCCGCCTCAGTTTCCCCGCCTCTGATTCCCCATATCTGATTCCCGGCCTCTGATTCCCGGCCTATGATTCCCCGCTTCTAATTCCCCGCCTCTGATTCCCTTCCTCTGATTCCCCATCTCTGATTCACGAGCTCTGATTCCCCACCTCTGATTACCCGCGTCTGATTCCCTGATTCTAATTCCCCGCCTCTGATTCCCCATCTCTGATTCACCACCTCTGATTCCCCACCTCTGTTTCCCCATATCTGATTCCCCACCTCTGATTCCCCAACTCTGATTCCCCGCCTCTGATTCCCCAGCTCTGATTCCCCGCCTCTGATTCCCCGTGTCTGATTCCTTGCCTCTGATTCCCCGCCTCTGATTCCCCATCTCTGATTCACCACCACTGATTCCCTGCGTCTGATTCCCTGCCTGTGATTCCCCGCCTCTGATTCACCATCTCTGATTCACTGCCTCTGATTCCCCTTCATGATTCCCCATGTCTGATTCCCCAATTCTGATTCCCGCCTCTGATGCCCCACCTCTGATTCCCCGCCTCTGATTCCCCATATTTTATTCCCCGCCTCTGATTCCCAAACTCAGATTTCCCGCCTCATATTCCCCAGCTCTGATTCCCCGCCTCTGATTCCCCGCGTCTGATTCCCCGCCTCTGAATCCCCGCCTCTGATTCCCCATCTCTGATTCACCACCGCTAATTCCCGGCCTCTGATTCCCCACTACTGATTCCCGGCCTCTGATTCCCGGCCTCTGATTCCCCGCCTCTGATTCCCCATCTCTGATTCCCCGCCTCTGATTCCCCGACTCTGATTCCCTGCCTCTGATTCCCCAGCTCTGATTCCCCACCTCTGATTACCCGCGTCTGATTCCCTGACTCTAATTCCCGGCCTCTGATTCCCCATCTCTGATTCACCGCTTCTGATTCCCCACCTCTGATTCCCCATATCTGATTCCCCGCCTCAGTTTCCCCGCCTCTGATTCCCCGCCTCTGATTCCCCATATCTGATACCCCGCCTCTGATTCCCCAACTCTGATTCCCCGCCTCTGATTCCCCAGTTATGATTCCCCACTTCTGATTCCCCGCGTCTGATTCCCTGCTTCTGATTCCCTGCCTCTGATTCCCCATCTGTGATTAACCACCTCTGATTCTCCGCGTCTGATTCCCCGCCTCAGTTTCCCCGCCTCTGATTTCCCATATCTGATTCCCGGCCTCTGATTCCCAGCCTATGATTCCCCGCTTCTAATTCCCCGCCTCTGATTCCCTGCCTCTGATTCCCCATCTCTTATTCACGAGCTCTGATTCCCCACCTCTGATTACCCGCGTCTGATTCCCTGATTCTAATTCCCCGCCTCTGATTCCCCATCTCTGATTCACCGCCTCTGATTCCCCACCTCTGATTCCCCATATCTGATACCCCGCCTCGGATTCCCCTACTCTGATTCCCCAACTCTGATTCCCCGCCTCTGATACCCCAGCTATGATTCCCCACCTCTGATTCCCCGCGTCTGATTCCCTGCTTCTGATTCCCTGCCTCTGATTCCCCATTTGTGATTAACCACCTCTGATTCTCCACGTCTGATTCCGCGCCTCTGATTCCAAATCTCTGATTCCCCATCTCTGATTCCCAAATTCTGATTCCCCTCCTCTGATTCCCCAGCTCTGATTCCCCATCTCTGATTCCCAAATTCTGATTCCCTGCCTCTGATTCCCCACCTCTGATTCCCAATATCTGATTCCCCGCCTCTGATTCCCCGCCTCTGTTTCCCCATATCTGATTCCCCACCTCTGATTCCCCAACTCTGATTCCCCGCCTCTGATTCCCCAGCTCTGATTCCCCGCCTCTGATTCCACGTGTCTGATGCCCTGCCTCTGATTCCCCGCCTCTGATTTCCCATCTCTGATTCACTGCCTCTGATTCCCCACCTCTGATTCCCCATATCTGATTAGCCACCTCTGTTTCCCCGCCTCTGATTCCCAGCCTCTGATTCCCCATATCTGATTCCCAGCCTCTGATTCCCCATCTCTGATTCCCGGACTCTGAATCCCCACCTCTGATTCCCGGCCTCTGATTCCCGGCCTTTGATTCCCGCTTCTGATTCCCCGCCTCTGATTCCCTGCCTCTGATTCCCCATGTCTGATACCCCATATCTGATACCCCGCCTTGGATTCCCCAACTCTGATTCCCCAACTCTAATTCCCCGCCTCTGATTCCCCAGCTATGATTCCCCACCTCTGATTCCCGGCGTCTGATTCCCTGCTTCTGATTCCCTGCCTCTGATTCCCCATCTGTGATTAACCACCTCTGATTCTCCACGTCTGATTCTGCGCCTCTGATTCCACATCTCTGAATCCCCATCTCTGATTCCCAAATTCTGATTCCCCGCCTCTGATTCCCCAGCTCTGATTCCCCATCTCTGATTCCCAAATTCTGATCCCTGCCTCTGATTCCCCAACTCTGAATCCCAATATCTGATTCCCCGCCTCTCTTTCCCCGCCTCTGATTCCCCGCCTCTGTTTCCCCATCTGATTCCCCACCTCTGATTCCCCAACTCTGATTCCCCGCCTCTGATTCCCCAGCTCTGATTCCCCGCCTCTGATTCCCAAACTCAGATTTCCCGCCTCATATTCCCCAGCTCTGATTCCCCGCCTCTGATTCCCCATATCTTATTCCCCGCCTCTGATTCCCAAATTCAGATTTCCCGCCTCATATTCCCCAGCTCTGATTCCCCGCCTCTGATTCCCCGCGTCTGATTCCCCGCCTCTGAATCCCCGCCTCTGATTCCCCATCTCTGATTCACCACCGCTAATTCCCGGCCTCTGATTCCCCACTACTGATTCCCGGCCTCTGATTCCCGGCCTCTGATTCCCCGCCTCTGATTCCCCATCTCTGATTCCCCGCCTCTGATTCCCCGACTCTGATTCCCTGCCTCTGATTCCCCAGCTCTGATTCCCCACCTCTGATTACCCGCGTCTGATTCCCTGACTCTAATTCCCGGCCTCTGATTCCCCATCTCTGATTCACCGCCTCTGATTCCCCACCTCTGATTCCCCATATCTGATTCCCCGCCTCAGTTTCCCCGCCTCTGATTCCCCGCCTCTGTTTCCCCATATCTGATACCCCGCCTCTGATTCCCCAACTCTGATTCCCCGCCTCTGATTCCCCAGTTATGATTCCCCACTTCTGATTCCCCGCGTCTGATTCCCTGCTTCTGATTCCCTGCCTCTGATTCCCCATCTGTGATTAACCACCTCTGATTCTCCGCGTCTGATTCCCCGCCTCAGTTTCCCCGCCTCTGATTTCCCATATCTGATTCCCAGCCTCTGATTCCCGGCCTATGATTCCCCGCTTCTAATTCCCCGCCTCTGATTCCCTGCCTCTGATTCCCCATCTGTTATTCACGAGCTCTGATTCCCCACCTCTGATTACCCGCGTCTGATTCCCTGATTCTAATTCCCCGCCTCTGATTCCCCATCTCTGATTCACCGCCTCTGATTCCCCACCTCTGATTCCCCATATCTGATACCCCGCCTCGGATTCCCCAACTCTGATTCCCCAACTCTGATTCCCCGCCTCTGTTTCCCCAGCTATGATTCCCCACCTCTGATTCACCGCGTCTGATTCCCTGCTTCTGATTCCCTGCCTCTGATTCCCCATCTGTGATTAACCACCTCTGATTCTCCACGTCTGATTCCGCACCTCTGATTCCCCAGCTCTGATTCTCCGCCTCTGATTCCACGTGTCTGATGCCCTGCCTCTGATTCCCCGCCTCTGATTTCCCATCTCTGATTCACTGCCTCTGATTCCCCACCTCTGATTCCCCATATCTGATTAGCCACCTCTGTTTCCCCGCCTCTGATTCCCAGACTCTGATTCCCCATATCTGATTCCCAGCCTCTGATTCCCCATCTCTGATTCCCGGACTCTGAATCCCCACCTCTGATTCCCGGCCTCTCATTCCCGGCCTTTGATTCCCGCTTCTGATTCCACGCCTCTGATTCCCTGCCTATGATTCCCCATGTCTGATACCCCATATCTGATACCCCGCCTTGGATTCCCCAACTCTGATTTCCCAACTCTAATTCCCCGCCTCTGATTCCCCAGCTATGATTCCCCACCTCTGATTCCCGGCGTCTGATTCCCTGCTTCTGATTCCCTGCCTCTGATTCCCCATCTGTGATTAACCACCTCTGATTCTCCACGTCTGATTCTGCGCCTCTGATTCCCCATCTCTGAATCCCCATCTCTGATTCCCAAATTCTGATTCCCCGCCTCTGATTCCCCAGCTCTGATTCCCCATCTCTGATTCCCAAATTCTGATTCCCTGCCTCTGATTCCCCAACTCTGATTCCCAATATCTGATTCCCCGCCTCTCTTTCCCCGCCTCTGATTCCCCGCCTCTGTTTCCCCATCTGATTCCCCACCTCTGATTCCCCAACTCTGATTCCCCGCCTCTGATTCCCCAGCTCTGATTCCCCGCCTCTGATTCCACATGTCTGATGCCCTGCCTCTGATTCCCTGCCTCTGATTTCCCATCTCTGATTCACTGCCTCTGATTCCCCACCTCTGATTCCCCATATCTGATTAGCCACCTCTGTTTCCCCGCCTCTGATTCCCCGCCTCTGATTCCCCATATCTTATTCCCCGCCTCTGATTCCCAAACTCAGATTTCCCGCCTCATATTCCCCAGCTCTGATTCCCCGCCTCTGATTCCCCGCGTCTGATTCCCCGCCTCTGAATCCCCGCCTCTGATTCCCCATCTCTGATTCACCACCGCTAATTCCCGGCCTCTGATTCCCCACTACTGATTCCCGGCCTCTGATTCCCGGCCTCTGATTCCCCGCCTCTGATTCCCCATCTCTGATTCCCCGCCTCTGATTCCCCGACTCTGATTCCCTGCCTCTGATTCCCCAGCTCTGATTCCCCACCTCTGATTACCCGCGTCTGATTCCCTGACTCTAATTCCCGGCCTCTGATTCCCCATCTCTGATTCACCGCCTCTGATTCCCCACCTCTGATTCCCCATATCTGATTCCCCGCCTCAGTTTCCCCGCCTCTGATTCCCCGCCTCTGATACCCCATATCTGATACCCCGCCTCTGATTCCCCAACTCTGATTCCCCGCCTCTGATTCCCCAGTTATGATTCCCCACTTCTGATTCCCCGCGTCTGATTCCCTGCTTCTGATTCCCTGCCTCTGATTCCCCATCTGTGATTAACCACCTCTGATTCTCCGCGTCTGATTCCCCGCCTCAGTTTCCCCGCCTCTGATTTCCCATATCTGATTCCCAGCCTCTGATTCCCGGCCTATGATTCCCCGCTTCTAATTCCCCGCCTCTGATTCCCTGCCTCTGATTCCCCAGCTCTGATTCCCCGCCTCTGATTCCCCGTGTCTGATTCCTTGCCTCTGATTCCCCGCCTCTGATTCCCCATCTCTGATTCACCACCACTGATTCCCTGCGTCTGATTCCCTGCCTGTGATTCCCCGCCTCTGATTCACCATCTCTGATTCACTGCCTCTGATTCCCCTTCATGATTCCCCATGTCTGATTCCCCAATTCTGATTCCCGCCTCTGATGCCCCACCTCTGATTCCCCGCCTCTGATTCCCCATATCTTATTCCCCGCCTCTGATTCCCAAACTCAGATTTCCCGCCTCATATTCCCCAGCTCTGATTCCCCGCCTCTGATTCCCCGCGTCTGATTCCCCGCCTCTGAATCCCCGCCTCTGATTCCCCATCTCTGATTCACCACCGCTAATTCCCGGCCTCTGATTCCCCACTACTGATTCCCGGCCTCTGATTCCCGGCCTCTGATTCCCCGCCTCTGATTCCCCATCTCTGATTCCCCGCCTCTGATTCCCCGACTCTGATTCCCTGCCTCTGATTCCCCAGCTCTGATTCCCCACCTCTGATTACCCGCGTCTGATTCCCTGACTCTAATTCCCGGCCTCTGATTCCCCATCTCTGATTCACCGCTTCTGATTCCCCACCTCTGATTCCCCATATCTGATTCCCCGCCTCAGTTTCCCCGCCTCTGATTCCCCGCCTCTGATTCCCCATATCTGATACCCCGCCTCTGATTCCCCAACTCTGATTCCCCGCCTCTGATTCCCCAGTTATGATTCCCCACTTCTGATTCCCCGCGTCTGATTCCCTGCTTCTGATTCCCTGCCTCTGATTCCCCATCTGTGATTAACCACCTCTGATTCTCCGCGTCTGATTCCCCGCCTCAGTTTCCCCGCCTCTGATTTCCCATATCTGATTCCCGGCCTCTGATTCCCAGCCTATGATTCCCCGCTTCTAATTCCCCGCCTCTGATTCCCTGCCTCTGATTCCCCATCTCTTATTCACGAGCTCTGATTCCCCACCTCTGATTACCCGCGTCTGATTCCCTGATTCTAATTCCCCGCCTCTGATTCCCCATCTCTGATTCACCGCCTCTGATTCCCCACCTCTGATTCCCCATATCTGATACCCCGCCTCGGATTCCCCTACTCTGATTCCCCAACTCTGATTCCCCGCCTCTGATACCCCAGCTATGATTCCCCACCTCTGATTCCCCGCGTCTGATTCCCTGCTTCTGATTCCCTGCCTCTGATTCCCCATTTGTGATTAACCACCTCTGATTCTCCACGTCTGATTCCGCGCCTCTGATTCCCCATCTCTGATTCCCCATCTCTGATTCCCAAATTCTGATTCCCCTCCTCTGATTCCCCAGCTCTGATTCCCCATCTCTGATTCCCAAATTCTGATTCCCTGCCTCTGATTCCCCACCTCTGATTCCCAATATCTGATTCCCCGCCTCTGATTCCCCGCCTCTGTTTCCCCATATCTGATTCCCCACCTCTGATTCCCCAACTCTGATTCCCCGCCTCTGATTCCCCAGCTCTGATTCCCCGCCTCTGATTCCACGTGTCTGATGCCCTGCCTCTGATTCCCCGCCTCTGATTTCCCATCTCTGATTCACTGCCTCTGATTCCCCACCTCTGATTCCCCATATCTGATTAGCCACCTCTGTTTCCCCGCCTCTGATTCCCAGCCTCTGATTCCCCATATCTGATTCCCAGCCTCTGATTCCCCATCTCTGATTCCCGGACTCTGAATCCCCACCTCTGATTCCCGGCCTCTCATTCCCGGCCTTTGATTCCCGCTTCTGATTCCCCGCCTCTGATTCCCTGCCTCTGATTCCCCATGTCTGATACCCCATATCTGATACCCCGCCTTGGATTCCCCAACTCTGATTCCCCAACTCTAATTCCCCGCCTCTGATTCCCCAGCTATGATTCCCCACCTCTGATTCCCGGCGTCTGATTCCCTGCTTCTGATTCCCTGCCTCTGATTCCCCATCTGTGATTAACCACCTCTGATTCTCCACGTCTGATTCTGCGCCTCTGATTCCACATCTCTGAATCCCCATCTCTGATTCCCAAATTCTGATTCCCCGCCTCTGATTCCCCAGCTCTGATTCCCCATCTCTGATTCCCAAATTCTGATTCCCTGCCTCTGATTCCCCAACTCTGAATCCCAATATCTGATTCCCCGCCTCTCTTTCCCCGCCTCTGATTCCCCGCCTCTGTTTCCCCATCTGATTCCCCACCTCTGATTCCCCAACTCTGATTCCCCGCCTCTGATTCCCCAGCTCTGATTCCCCGCCTCTGATTCCCAAACTCAGATTTCCCGCCTCATATTCCCCAGCTCTGATTCCCCGCCTCTGATTCCCCATATCTTATTCCCCGCCTCTGATTCCCAAACTCAGATTTCCCGCCTCATATTCCCCAGCTCTGATTCCCCGCCTCTGATTCCCCGCGTCTGATTCCCCGCCTCTGAATCCCCGCCTCTGATTCCCCATCTCTGATTCACCACCGCTAATTCCCGGCCTCTGATTCCCCACTACTGATTCCCGGCCTCTGATTCCCGGCCTCTGATTCCCCGCCTCTGATTCCCCATCTCTGATTCCCCGCCTCTGATTCCCCGACTCTGATTCCCTGCCTCTGATTCCCCAGCTCTGATTCCCCACCTCTGATTACCCGCGTCTGATTCCCTGACTCTAATTCCCGGCCTCTGATTCCCCATCTCTGATTCACCGCCTCTGATTCCCCACCTCTGATTCCCCATATCTGATTCCCCGCCTCAGTTTCCCCGCCTCTGATTCCCCGCCTCTGTTTCCCCATATCTGATACCCCGCCTCTGATTCCCCAACTCTGATTCCCCGCCTCTGATTCCCCAGTTATGATTCCCCACTTCTGATTCCCCGCGTCTGATTCCCTGCTTCTGATTCCCTGCCTCTGATTCCCCATCTGTGATTAACCACCTCTGATTCTCCGCGTCTGATTCCCCGCCTCAGTTTCCCCGCCTCTGATTTCCCATATCTGATTCCCAGCCTCTGATTCCCGGCCTATGATTCCCCGCTTCTAATTCCCCGCCTCTGATTCCCTGCCTCTGATTCCCCATCTGTTATTCACGAGCTCTGATTCCCCACCTCTGATTACCCGCGTCTGATTCCCTGATTCTAATTCCCCGCCTCTGATTCCCCATCTCTGATTCACCGCCTCTGATTCCCCACCTCTGATTCCCCATATCTGATACCCCGCCTCGGATTCCCCAACTCTGATTCCCCAACTCTGATTCCCCGCCTCTGTTTCCCCAGCTATGATTCCCCACCTCTGATTCACCGCGTCTGATTCCCTGCTTCTGATTCCCTGCCTCTGATTCCCCATCTGTGATTAACCACCTCTGATTCTCCACGTCTGATTCCGCACCTCTGATTCCCCAGCTCTGATTCTCCGCCTCTGATTCCACGTGTCTGATGCCCTGCCTCTGATTCCCCGCCTCTGATTTCCCATCTCTGATTCACTGCCTCTGATTCCCCACCTCTGATTCCCCATATCTGATTAGCCACCTCTGTTTCCCCGCCTCTGATTCCCAGACTCTGATTCCCCATATCTGATTCCCAGCCTCTGATTCCCCATCTCTGATTCCCGGACTCTGAATCCCCACCTCTGATTCCCGGCCTCTCATTCCCGGCCTTTGATTCCCGCTTCTGATTCCACGCCTCTGATTCCCTGCCTATGATTCCCCATGTCTGATACCCCATATCTGATACCCCGCCTTGGATTCCCCAACTCTGATTTCCCAACTCTAATTCCCCGCCTCTGATTCCCCAGCTATGATTCCCCACCTCTGATTCCCGGCGTCTGATTCCCTGCTTCTGATTCCCTGCCTCTGATTCCCCATCTGTGATTAACCACCTCTGATTCTCCACGTCTGATTCTGCGCCTCTGATTCCCCATCTCTGAATCCCCATCTCTGATTCCCAAATTCTGATTCCCCGCCTCTGATTCCCCAGCTCTGATTCCCCATCTCTGATTCCCAAATTCTGATTCCCTGCCTCTGATTCCCCAACTCTGATTCCCAATATCTGATTCCCCGCCTCTCTTTCCCCGCCTCTGATTCCCCGCCTCTGTTTCCCCATCTGATTCCCCACCTCTGATTCCCCAACTCTGATTCCCCGCCTCTGATTCCCCAGCTCTGATTCCCCGCCTCTGATTCCACATGTCTGATGCCCTGCCTCTGATTCCCTGCCTCTGATTTCCCATCTCTGATTCACTGCCTCTGATTCCCCACCTCTGATTCCCCATATCTGATTAGCCACCTCTGTTTCCCCGCCTCTGATTCCCCGCCTCTGATTCCCCATATCTTATTCCCCGCCTCTGATTCCCAAACTCAGATTTCCCGCCTCATATTCCCCAGCTCTGATTCCCCGCCTCTGATTCCCCGCGTCTGATTCCCCGCCTCTGAATCCCCGCCTCTGATTCCCCATCTCTGATTCACCACCGCTAATTCCCGGCCTCTGATTCCCCACTACTGATTCCCGGCCTCTGATTCCCGGCCTCTGATTCCCCGCCTCTGATTCCCCATCTCTGATTCCCCGCCTCTGATTCCCCGACTCTGATTCCCTGCCTCTGATTCCCCAGCTCTGATTCCCCACCTCTGATTACCCGCGTCTGATTCCCTGACTCTAATTCCCGGCCTCTGATTCCCCATCTCTGATTCACCGCCTCTGATTCCCCACCTCTGATTCCCCATATCTGATTCCCCGCCTCAGTTTCCCCGCCTCTGATTCCCCGCCTCTGATACCCCATATCTGATACCCCGCCTCTGATTCCCCAACTCTGATTCCCCGCCTCTGATTCCCCAGTTATGATTCCCCACTTCTGATTCCCCGCGTCTGATTCCCTGCTTCTGATTCCCTGCCTCTGATTCCCCATCTGTGATTAACCACCTCTGATTCTCCGCGTCTGATTCCCCGCCTCAGTTTCCCCGCCTCTGATTTCCCATATCTGATTCCCAGCCTCTGATTCCCGGCCTATGATTCCCCGCTTCTAATTCCCCGCCTCTGATTCCCTGCCTCTGATTCCCCATCTGTTATTCACGAGCTCTGATTCCCCACCTCTGATTACCCGCGTCTGATTCCCTGATTCTAATTCCCCGCCTCTGATTCCCCATCTCTGATTCACCGCCTCTGATTCCCCACCTCTGATTCCCCATATCTGATACCCCGCCTCGGATTCCCCAACTCTGATTCCCCAACTCTGATTCCCCGCCTCTGTTTCCCCAGCTATGATTCCCCACCTCTGATTCACCGCGTCTGATTCCCTGCTTCTGATTCCCTGCCTCTGATTCCCCATCTGTGATTAACCACCTCTGATTCTCCACGTCTGATTCCGCGCCTCTGATTCCCCATCTCTGATTCCCCATCTCTGATTCCCAAATTCTGATTCCCCTCCTCTGATTCCCCAGCTCTGATTCCCCATCTCTGATTCCCAAATTCTGATTCCCTGCCTCTGATTCCCCACCTCTGATTCCCAATATCTGATTCCCCGCCTCTGTTTCCCCGCCTCTGATTCCCCGCCTCTGTTTCCCCATATCTGATTCCCCACCTCTGATTCCCCAACTCTGATTCCCCGCCTCTGATTCCCCAGCTCTGATTCCCCGCCTCTGATTCCACGTGTCTGATGCCCTGCCTCTGATTCCCCGCCTCTGATTTCCCATCTCTGATTCACTGCCTCTGATTCCCACCTCTGATTCCCCATATCTGATTAGCCACCTCTGTTTCCCCGCCTCTGATTCCCAGCCTCTGATTCCCCATATCTGATTCCCAGCCTCTGATTCCCCATCTCTGATTCCCGGACTCTGAATCCCCACCTCTGATTCCCGGCCTCTCATTCCCGGCCTTTGATTCCCGCTTCTGATTCCGCGCCTCTGATTCCCTGCCTATGATTCCCCATGTCTGATACCCCATATCTGATACCCCGCCTTGGATTCCCCAACTCTGATTTCCCAACTCTAATTCCCCGCCTCTGATTCCCCAGCTATGATTCCCCACCTCTGATTCCCGGCGTCTGATTCCCTGCTTCTGATTCCCTGCCTCTGATTCCCCATCTGTGATTATCCACCTCTGATTCTCCACGTCTGATTCTGCGCCTCTGATTCCCCATCTCTGAATCCCCATCTCTGATTCCCAAATTCTGATTCCCCGCCTCTGATTCCCCAGCTCTGATTCCCCATCTCTGATTCCCAAATTCTGATTCCCTGCCTCTGATTCCCCAACTCTGATTCCCAATATCTGATTCCCCGCCTCTCTTTCCCCGCCTCTGATTCCCCGCCTCTGTTTCCCCATCTGATTCCCCACCTCTGATTCCCCAACTCTGATTCCCCGCCTCTGATTCCCCAGCTCTGATTCCCCGCCTCTGATTCCACATGTCTGATGCCCTGCCTCTGATTCCCCGCCTCTGATTTCCCATCTCTGATTCACTGCCTCTGATTCCCCACCTCTGATTCCCCATATCTGATTAGCCACCTCTGTTTCCCCGCCTCTGATTCCCAGCCTCTGATTCCCCATATCTGATTCCCAGCCTCTGATTCCCCACCTCTGATTCCCGAACTCTCATTCCCGGCCTTTGATTCCCGCTTCTGATTCCCCGCCTCTGATTCCCTGCCTCTGATTCCCCATGTCTGATTCCCCACATCTGATTCCCTGCCTCTGATATCCCGCCTCTGATTCCCTGCCTCTGATGCCCCATATCTGATTCCCAGCCTCTGATTCCCCAACTCTGATTCCCCGCCTCTGATTCCTCAGCTCTGATTCCCCACCTCTGATTCCCCGTGTCTAATTCCCTGCCTCTGATTCCCCGCCTCTGATTCCCCATCTTGTATTCACCACCACTGATTCCCTGCGTCTGATTCCCTGCCTGTGATTCCCCGCCTCTGATTCACCATCTCTGATTCACTGCCTCTGATTCCCCTTCTCTGATTCCCCATGTCTGATTCCCCAATTCTGATTCCCGCCTCTGATGCCCAACCTCTGATTCCCCTCCTCTGATTGCCCATATCTGATTCCCCGCCTCTGATTCCCGATCTCTGATTCACCACCGCTAATTCCCGGCCTCTGATTCCCCACTACTGATTCCCGGCCTCTGATTCCCGGCCTCTGATTCCCCGCCTCTGATTCCCCATCTCTGATTCCCCGCCTCTGATTCCCCGACTCTGATTCCCTGCCTCTGATTCCCCAGCTCTGATTCCCCACCTCTGATTACCCGCGTCTGATTCCCTGACTCTAATTCCCGGCCTCTGATTCCCCATCTCTGATTCACCGCCTCTGATTCCCCACCTCTGATTCCCCAATTCTGATTCCCGCCTCTGATGCCCCACCTCTGAATCCCCTCCTCTGATTCCCCATATCTGATTCCCCGCCTCTGATTCCCCATATCTTATTCCCCGCCTCTGATTCCCAAACTCAGATTCCCCGCCTCTGATTCCCCAGCTCTGATACCCCGCCTCAGATTCCCCGCGTCTGATTCCCCGCCTCTGAATCCCTGCCTCTGATTCCCCATCTCTGATTCACCACCGCTAATTCCCGGCGTCTGATTCCCGGCCTCTGATACCCCGCCTCTGATTCCCCATCTCTGATTCCCCACCTCTGATTCCCCGACTGTGATTCCCCGCCTCTGATTCCCCAGCTCTGATTCCCCACCTCTGATTACCCGCATCTGATTCCCTGACTCTAATTCCCGGCCTCTGATTCCCCATCTCTCATTCACCGCCTCTGATTACCCACCTCTGATTCCCCATATCTGATTCCCCGCCTCTGATTCCCCGCCTCTGATTCCCCATATCTGATACCCCGCCTCTGATTCCCCAACTCTGAATCCCCGCCTCTGATTCCCCAGCTATGATTCCCCGCCTCTGATCCCCCGCGTCTGAATCCCTGCTTCTGATTCCCTGCCTCTGTTTCCCCATCTGTGATTAACCACCTTTGATTCTCCACGTCTGTTTCCCCGCCTCTGATTCCCCATCTCTGATTCCCCATCTCTGATTCCCAAATTCTGATTCCCCGCCTCTGATTCCCCAGCTCTGACTCCCCACATCTGATTCCCTGCCTCTGATTCCCCAACTCTGATTCCCAATATCTGATTCCCCGCCTCTGTTTCCCCGCCTCTGATTCCCCGCCTCTGTTTCCCCATATCTGATTCCCCACCTCTGATTCCTCAACTCTGATTCCCCGCATCTGATTCCCCAGCACTGATTCCCCGCCTTTGATTCCCCGTGTCTGATTCCCTGCCTCTGATTCCCCGCCTCTGATTCCCCATCTCTGATTCACCGCCTCTGATTCCCCATCTCTGATTCCCCATATCTAATTAGCCACCTCTGTTTCCCCGCCTCTGATTCCCCGCCTCTGATTCCCCATATCTGATTCCCCACCTCTGATTCCCCATCTCTGATTCACGGACTCACATTCCCCACCTCTGATTCACAGCCTCTGATTCCCGGCCAATGATTCCCCGCTTCTGATTCCCCGCCTCTGATTCCCTGCCTGTGATTCCCCATCTCTGATTCACTGCCTCTGATTCCCCACCTCTGATTCCCCATATCTGATTAGCCACCTCTGTTTCTCAGCCTCTGATTCCCGCCTCTGATTCCCCATATCTGATTCCCCGCCTCTGATTCTCCATCTCTGATTCCCGTACTCTGATTCCCCACCTCTGATTCCCTGCCTCTGATTCCCGGCCTATGATTCCCCGCTTCTGATTCCCCGCCTCTGATTCCCTGCCTCTGATTCCCCATGTCTGATTCCCCACATCTGATTCCCTGCCTCTGATACCCCACCTCTGATTACCCGCCTCTGATTCCCTGCCACTAATTCCCCGCCTCTGATTCCCCATATCTGATTCCCTGCCTCTGATGCCCCATATCTGCTTCCCTGCCTCTGATTCCTCAGCTCTGATTCCCCACCTCTGATTCCCCGTGTCTGATTCCCCAATTCTGATTCCCGCCTCTGATGCCCAACCTCTGATTCCCCTCCTCTGATTGCCCATATCTGATTCCCCGCCTCTGATTCCCCAGCTCTGATTCCCCGCCTCTGAATCCCCAGCTTTGATTCCCCGCCTCTGATTCCCCGTGTCTGATTCCCTGCCTCTGATTCCCCGCCTCTGATTCCCCATCTCTGATTCACCCCCTCTGATTCACCACCTCAGATTCCCCATATCTGATAAGCCTCTCTGTTACCCCGCCTCTGATTCCCCATGTCTGATTCCCCACATCTGATTCCCTGCCTCTGATACCCCACCTCTGATTACCCGCCTCTGATTCCCTGCCACTAATTCCCCGCCTCTGATTCCCCATATCTGATTCCCTGCCTCTGATGCCCCATATCTGCTTCCCTGCCTCTGATTCCTCAGCTCTGATTCCCCACCTCTGATTCCCCGTGTCTGATTCCCCAATTCTGATTCCCGCCTCTGATGCCCAACCTCTGATTCCCCTCCTCTGATTGCCCATATCTGATTCCCCGCCTCTGATTCCCGATCTCTGATTCACCACCGCTAATTCCCGGCCTCTGATTCCCCACTACTGATTCCCGGCCTCTGATTCCCTGCCTCTGATTCCCCAGCTCTGATTCCCCACCTCTGATTACCCGCGTCTGATTCCCTGACTCTAATTCCCGGCCTCTGATTCCCCATCTCTGATTCACCGCCTCTGATTCCCCACCTCTGATTCCCCAATTCTGATTCCCGCCTCTGATGCCCCACCTCTGAATCCCCTCCTCTGATTCCCCATATCTGATTCCCCGCCTCTGATTCCCCATATCTTATTCCCCGCCTCTGATTCCCAAACTCAGATTCCCCGCCTCTGATTCCCCAGCTCTGATACCCCGCCTCAGATTCCCCGCGTCTGATTCCCCGCCTCTGAATCCCTGCCTCCGATTCCCCATCTCTGATTCACCACCGCTAATTCCCGGCCTCTGATTCCCGGCCTCTGATACCCCGCCTCTGATTCCCCATCTCTGATTCCCCACCTCTGATTCCCCGACTCTGATTCCCCGCCTCTGATTCCCCAGCTCTGATTCCCCACCTCTGATTACCCGCATCTGATACCCTGACTCTAATTCCCGGCCTCTGATTCCCCATCTCTCATTCACCGCCTCTGATTACCCACCTCTGATTCCCCATATCTGATTCCCTGCCTCTGATTCCCCGCCTCTGATTCCCCATATCAGATACCCCGCCTCTCATTCCCCAACTCTGAATCCCAGCCTCTGATTCCCCAGCTATGATTCCCCGCCTCTGATCCCCCGCGTCTGAATCCCTGCTTCTGATTCCCTGCCTCTGTTTCCCCATCTGTGATTAACCACCTTTGATTCTCCGCGTCCGTTTCCCCGCCTCTGATTCCCCATCTCTGATTCCCCATCTCTGATTCCCAAATTCTGATTCCCCGCCTCTGATTCCCCAGCTCTGACACCCCACATCTGATTCCCTGCCTCTGATTCCCCAACTCTGATTCCCAATATCTGATTCCCCGCCTCTGTTTCCCCGCCTCTGATTCCCCGCCTTTGATTCCCCGTGTCTGATTCCCTGCCTCTGATTCCCCGCCTCTGATTCCCCATCTCTGATTCACCGCCTCTGATTCCCCACCTCTGATTCCCCATATCTAATTAGCCACCTCTGTTTCCCCGCCTCTGATTCCCCGCCTCTGATTCCCCATATCTGATTCCCCACCTCTGATTCCCCATCTCTGATTCACGGACTCACATTCCCCACCTCTGATTCACAGCCTCTGATTCCTGGCCAATGATTCCCCGCTTCTGATTCCCCGCCTCTGATTCCCCATCTCTGATTCACTGCCTCTGATTCCCCACCTCTGATTTCCCATATCTGATTAGCCACCTCTGTTTCTCAGCCTCTGATTCCCGCCTCTGATTCCCCATATCTGATTCCCCGCCTCTGATTCCCCATCTCTGATTCCCGTACTCTGATTCCCCACCTCTGATTCCCTGCCTCTGATTCCCGGCCTATGATTCCCCGCTTCTGATTCCCCGCCTCTGATTCCCTGCCTCTGATTCCCCATGTCTGATTCCCCACATCTGATTCCCTGCCTCTGATACCCCACCTCTGATTCCCCGCCTCTGATTCCCTGCCACTAATTCCCCGCCTCTGATTCCCCATATCTGATTCCCTGCCTCTGATGCCCCATATCTGCTTCCCTGCCTCTGATTCCTCAGCTCTGATTCCCCACCTCTGATTCCCCGTGTCTAATTCCCTGCCTCTGATTCCCCATCTTGGATTCACCACCACTGATTCCCTGCGTCTGATTCCCTGCCTGTGATTCCCCGCCTCTGATTCACCATCTCTGATTCACTGCCTCTGATTCCCCTTCTCTGATTCCCCATGTCAGATTCCCCAATTCTGATTCCCGCCTCTGATGCCCCACCTCTGATTCCCCTCATCTGATTGCCCATATCTGATTCCCCGCCTCTGATTCCCCATATCTTATTCCCCGCCTCTTATTCCCAAACTCAGATGCCCCGCCTCTGATTCCCCAGCTCTGATTCCCCACATCTGATTCCCTGCTTCTGATTCCCCACCTCTGATTCCCAATATCTGATTCCCTGCCTCTGTTTCCCCACCTCTGATTCCCTGCCTCTGATTCCCCATATCTGATACCCCGCCTCTGATTCCCCAACTCTGAATCCCCGCCTCTGATTCCCCAGCTATGATTCCCCGCCTCTGATCCCCCGCGTCTGAATCCCTGCTTCTGATTCCCTGCCTCTGTTTCCCCATCTGTGATTAACCACCTTTGATTCTCCGCGTCTGTTTCCCCGCCTCTGATTCCCCATCTCTGATTCCCCATCTCTGATTCCCAAATTCTGATTCCCCGCCTCTGATTCCCCAGTTCTGATTCCCCATCTCTGATTCCCAAATTTTGATTCCCTGCCTCTGATTCCCCACCTCTGATTCCCAATATCTGATTCCCCGCCTCTGTTTCCCCGCCTCTGATTCCCCGCCTCTGTTTCCCTATATCTGATTCCCCACCTCTGATTCCCCAACTCTGATTCCCCGCCTCTGATTCCCCAGCTCTGATTCCCCGCCTCTGATTCTTCAGCTCTGATTCCCCGCCTCTGATTCCCCGTGTCTGATTCCCTGCCTCTGATTCCCCGCCTCTGATTCCCCATATCTGATTCCCAGCCTCTGATTCCCCGCCTCTGATTCCTCAGCTCTGATTCCCACCTCTGATTCCCCGTGTCTAATTCCCTGCCTCTGATTCCACGCCTCTGATTCCCCATCTTGGATTCACCACCACTGATTCCCTGCGTCTGATTCCCTGCATGTGATTCCCCGCCTCTGATTCACCATCTCTGATTCACTGCCTCTGATTCCCCTTCTCTGATTCCCCATGTCTGATTCCCCAATTCTGATTCCCGCCTCTGATGCCCAACCTCTGATTCCCCTCCTCTGATTGCCCATATCTGATTCCCCGCCTCTGATTCCCCATATCTTATTCTCCGCCTCTGATTCCCAAACTCAGATTCCCCGCCTCTGATTCCCCAGCTCTGATTCCCCACATCTGATTCTCTGCCTCTGATTCCCCACCTATGATTCCCCGCCTCTGTTTCCCCATATCTGATTCCCCATCTCTGATTCCCAAATTCTGATTCCCTGCCTCTGATTCCCCAACTCTGATTCCCAATATCTGATTCCCCGCCTCTCTTTCCCCGCCTCAGATTCCCCGCCTCTGTTTCCCCATCTGATTCCCCACCTCTGATTAACCACCTCTGATTCTCCGCGTCTGATTCCCCGCCTCAGTTTCCCCGCCTCTGATTCCCCATATCTGATTCCCGGCCTCTGATTTCCGGCCTATGATTCCCCACTTGTAATTCCCCGCCACTGATTCCCTGCCTCTGATTCCCCATGTCTGATCCCCACATCTGATTCCCTGCCTCTGATACCCCGCCTCTGATTCCCCGCCTCTTATTCCATGCCACTAATTCCCCGCCTCTGATTCCCCATATCTGATTCCCTGCCTCTGATGCACCATATCTGATTCCCTGCCTCTGATTCCCCAACTCTGATTCCCCGCCTCTGATTCCTCAGCTCTGATTCCCCACCTCTGATTCCCCGTGTCTAATTCCCTGCCTCTGATTCCCCGCCTCTGATTCCCCACCTTGGATTCACCACCACTGATTCCCTGCGTCTGATTCCCTGCCTGTGATTCCCCGCCTCTGATTCACCATCTCTGATTCACTGCCTCTGATTCCCCTTCTCTGATGCCCCACCTCTGATTCCCCTCCACTGATTGCCCATATCTGATTACCCGCCTCTGATTCCCCATATCTTATTCCCCGACTCTGATTCACAAACTCAGATTCCCCGCCTCTGATTCCCCAGCTCTGATTCCCCACATCTGATTCCCTGCCTCTGATTCCCCACCTCTGATTCCCAATATCTGATTCCCTGCCTCTGTTTCCCCACCTCTGATTCCCCGCCTCTGTTTCCCCATATGTGATTCCCCACCTCTGATTCCCCAACTCTGATTCCCCGCCTCTGATTCCCCAGCTCTGATTCTCCGCCTCTGATTCCCCGTGTCTGATTCCCTGCCTCTGATTCCCCGCCTCTGATTCCCCATCTCTGATTCACCGCCTCTGATTCACCACCTCAGATTCCCCATTTCTGATAAGCCATCTCTGTTACCCCGCCTCTGATTCCCCGCCTCTGATTCCCCATATCTGATTCCCCGCCTCTGATTCCCCATCTCTGATTCCCGGACTCAGATTCCCCACCTCTGATTCCCAGCCTCTGATTCCCGGAATATGATTCCCCGCTTCTGATTCCCCACCTCTGATTCCCTGCCTCTGATTCCCCATCTCTGATTCCCCACATCTGATTCCCTGCCTCTGATTCCCCGCCTCTGATTCCCCATATCTGATTCCCTGCCTCTGATTCCCGATCTCTGATTCCCGCCCTCCGATTCCCCACCTCTGGTTCCCCATATCTGATACCCCTCCTCTCTTTCCCCGCCTCTGATTCCCCGCCTCTGATTCTCCATATCTGATACCCCACCTCTGATTCCCCAACTCTGATTCCCCGCATCTGATTCCTCAGCTCTGATTCCCCGCCTCTGATTCTCCGCGTCTGATTCCCTGCTTCTGATTCCCTGCCTCTGAATCCCCATCTGTGATTAACCACCTCTGATTCTCCACGTCTGATTCCACGCCTCTGATTCCCCAACTCTGATTCCCCATCTCTGATTCCCAAATTCTGATTCCCCGCCTCTGATTCCCCAGTTCTGATTCCCCATCTCTGATTCCCAAATTCTGATTCCCTGCCTCTGATTCCCCACCTCTGATTCCCAATATCTGATTCCCCGCCTCGGTTTCCCCGCCTCTGATTCCCCGCCTCTGTTTCCCCATATCTGATTCCCCAACTCTGATTCCCCAACTCTGATTCCCCGCCTCTGATTCCCCAGCTCTGATTCCCCGCCTCTGATTCCACGTGTCTGATGCCCTGCCTCTGATTCCCCGCCTCTGATTTCCCATCTCTGATTCACTGCCTCTGATTCCCCACCTCTGATTCCCCATATCTGATTAGCCACCTCTGTTTCCCCGCCTCTGATTCCCAGCCTCTGATTCCCCATATCTGATTCCCAGCCTCTGATTCCCCATCTCTGATTCCCGGACTCTGAATCCCCACCTCTGATTCCCGGCCTCTCATTCCCGGCCTTTGATTCCCGCTTCTGATTCCCTGCCTCTGATTCCCTGCCTTTGATTCCCTGCCACTAATTCCCCGCCTCTGATTACCCTATCTGATTCCCTGCCTCTGATGCCCCATATCTGATTCCCTGCCTCTGATTCCCCAACTCTGATTCCCCGCCTCTGATTCCTCAGCTCTGATTCCCCACCTCTGATTCCCCGTGTCTAATTCCCTGCCTCTGATTCCCCGCCTCTGATTCCCCATCTTGGATTCACCACCACTGATTCCCCGCGTCTGATTCCCTGCCTGTGATTCCCCGCCTCTGATTCACCATCTCTGATTCACTGCCGTTGATTCCCTTCTCTGATTCCCCATGTCTGATTCCCCAATTCTGATTCCCGCCTCTGATGCCCAACCTCTGATTCCCCTCCTCTGATTGCCCATATCTGATTCCCCGCCTCTGATTCCCCATATCTTATTCTCCACCTCTGATTCCCAAACTCAGATTCCCCGCCTCTGATTCCCCAGCTCTGATTCCCCACATCTGATTCTCTGCCTCTGATTCCCCACCTCTGATTCCCCGCCTCTGTTTCCCAATATCTGATTACCCACCTCTGATTCCCCAACTCTGATTCCCCGCCTCTGATTCCCCAGCTCTGATTCCCCGCCTCTGATTCCCCGTGTCTGATTCCCTGCCTCTGATTCCCCGCCTCTGATTCCACATCTCTGATTCACCGCCTCTGATTCCCCACCTCTGATTCCCCATATCTGATAAGCCATCTCTGTTTCCCCGCCTCTGATTCCCCACCTCTGATTCCCCATTCCTGATTCCCCGCCTCTGATTCCCCATCTCTGATTCCCGGACTCAGATTCCCCACCTCTGATTCCCCGCCTCTGATTCCCTGCTTCTGATTCCCCATCTCTGATTTCCCATATCTGATTCCCCAGCTCTGATTCCCAATATCTGATTCCCTGCCTCTGATTCCCCACCTCTGATTCCCAATATCTGATTCCCTGCCTCTGTTTCCCCACTTCTGATTCCCCGCCTCTGTTTCCCCATATCTGATTCCCCACCTCTGATTCCCCAACTCTGATTCCCCGCCTCTGATTTCCCAGCTCTGATTCCCCGCCTCTGATTCCCCGTGTCTGTTTCCTTGCCTCTGATTCCCCGCCTCTGATTCCCCATCTCTGATTCACCACCACTGATTCCCTGCGTCTGATTCCCTGCCTGTGATTCCCCGCCTCTGATTCACCATCTCTGATTCACTGCCTCTGATTCCCCTTCTCTGATTCCCCATGTGTGATTCCCCAATTCTGATTCCCGCCTCTGATTCCCCACTACTGATTCCCGGCCTCTGATTCCCGGCCTCTGATTCCCAGCCTCTGATTCCCCATCTCTGATTCCCCGCCTCTGATTCCCCGACTCTGATTCCCCGCCTCTGATTCCCCAGCTCTGATTCCCCGCATCTGATTCCCCGCGTCTGATTCCCCGCCTCTGAATCCCCACCTCTGATTCCCCATCTCTGATTCACCACCGCTAATTCCCGGCCTCTGATTCCCCACTACTGATTCCCGGCCTCTGATTCCCGGCCTCTGATTCCCCGCCTCTGATTCCCCATCTCTGATTCCCGGCCTCTGATTCCCCGACTCTGATTCCCTGCCTCTGATTCCCCAGCTCTGATTCCCCACCTCTGATTACCCGCGTCTGATTCCCTGACTCTAATTCCCGGCCTCTGATTCCCCATCTCTGATTCACCGCCTCTGATTCCCCACCTCTGATTCCCCATATCTGATTCCCCGCCTCAGTTTCCCCGCCTCTGATTCCCCGCCTCTGATTCCCCATATCTGATACCCCGCCTCTGATTCCCCAACTCTGATTCCCCGCCTCTGATTCCCCAGTTATGATTCCCCACTTCTGATTCCCCGCGTCTGATTCCCTGCTTCTGATTCACTGCCTCTGATTCCCCATCTGTGATTAACCACCTCTGATTCTCCGCATCTGATTCCCTGCCTCAGTTTCCCCGCCTCTGATTCCCCATCTCTGATTCACCACCACTGATTCCCTGCGTCTGATTCCCTGCCTGTGATTCCCCGCCTCTGATTCACCATCTCTGATTCACTGCCTTTGATTCCCCTTCTCTGATTCCCCATGTCTGATTCACCACCGCTAATTCCCGGCCTCTGATTCCCCACTACTGATTCCCGGCCTCTGATTCCCGGCCTCGGATTCCCCGCCTCTGATTCCCCATTTCTGATTCCCCACCTCTGATTCCACATCTCTGATTCACCGCCTCTGATTCCCCACCTCTGATTCCCCATATCTGATAAGCCATCTCTGTTTCCCCGCCTCTGATTCCCCACCTCTGATTCCCCATATCTGATTCCCCGCCTCTGATTCCCCATCTCTGATTCTCGGACTCAGATTTCCCACCTCTGATTCCCCGCCTCTGATTCCCTGCCTCTGATTCCCCATCTCTGATTTCCCATATCTGATTCCCCAGCTCTGATTCCCAACATCTGATTCCCTGCCTCTGATTCCCCACCTCTGATTCCCAATATCTGATTCCCTGCCTCTGTTTCCCCACTTCTGATTCCCCGCCTCTGTTTCCCCATATCTGAATCCCCACCTCTGAATCCCCAACTCTGATTCCTCGCCTCTGATTCCCCAGCTCTGATTCCCCGCCTCTGATTCCCCGTGTCTGATTCCTTGCCTCTGATTCCCCGCCTCTGATTCCCCATCTCTGATTCACCACCACTGATTCCCTGCGTCTGATTCCCTGCCTGTGATTCCCCGCCTCTGATTCACCATCTCTGATTCACTGCCTCTGATTCCCCTTCATGATTCCCCATGTCTGATTCCCCAATTCTGATTCCCGCCTCTGATGCCCCACCTCTGATTCCCCGCCTCTGATTCCCCATATCTTATTCCCCGCCTCTGATTCCCAAACTCAGATTTCCCGCCTCATATTCCCCAGCTCTGATTCCCCGCCTCTGATTCCCCGCGTCTGATTCCCCGCCTCTGAATCCCCGCCTCTGATTCCCCATCTCTGATTCACCACCGCTAATTCCCGGCCTCTGATTCCCCACTACTGATTCCCGGCCTCTGATTCCCGGCCTCTGATTCCCCGCCTCTGATTCCCCATCTCTGATTCCCCGCCTCTGATTCCCCGACTCTGATTCCCTGCCTCTGATTCCCCAGCTCTGATTCCCCACCTCTGATTACCCGCGTCTGATTCCCTGACTCTAATTCCCGGCCTCTGATTCCCCATCTCTGATTCACCGCCTCTGATTCCCCACCTCTGATTCCCCATATCTGATACCCCGCCTCAGTTTCCCCGCCTCTGATTCCCCGCCTCTGATTCCCCATATCTGATACCCCGCCTCTGATTCCCCAACTCTGATTCCCCGCCTCTGATTCCCCAGTTATGATTCCCCACTTCTGATTCCCCGCGTCTGATTCCCTGCTTCTGATTCACTGCCTCTGATTCCCCATCTGTGATTAACCACCTCTGATTCTCCGCGTCTGATTCCCCGCCTCAGTTTCCCCGCCTCTGATTCCCCATATCTGATTCCCGGCCTCTGATTCCCGGCCTATGATTCCCCGCTTCTAATTCCCCGCCTCTGATTCCCTGCCTCTGATTCCCCATCTCTGATTCACGAGCTCTGATTCCCCACCTCTGATTACCCGCGTCTGAATCCCTGATTCTAATTCCCCGCCTCTGATTCCCCATCTCTGATTCACCGCCTCTGATTCCCCACCTCTGTTTCCCCATATCTGATTCCCCACCTCTGATTCCCCAACTCTGATTCCCCGCCTCTGATTCCCCAGCTCTGATTCCCCGCCTCTGATTCCCCGTGTCTGATTCCTTGCCTCTGATTCCCCGCCTCTGATTCCCCATCTCTGATTCACCACCACTGATTCCCTGCGTCTGATTCCCTGCCTGTGATTCCCCGCCTCTGATTCACCATCTCTGATTCACTGCCTCTGATTCCCCTTCATGATTCCCCATGTCTGATTCCCCAATTCTGATTCCCGCCTCTGATGCCCCACCTCTGATTCCCCGCCTCTGATTCCCCATATCTTATTCCCCGCCTCTGATTCCCAAACTCAGATTTCCCGCCTCATATTCCCCAGCTCTGATTCCCCGCCTCTGATTCCCCGCGTCTGATTCCCCGCCTCAGTTTCCCCGCCTCTGATTCCCCATATCTGATTCCCGGCCTCTGATTCCCGGCCTATGATTCCCCGCTTCTAATTCCCCGCCTCTGATTCCCTTCCTCTGATTCCCCATCTCTGATTCACGAGCTCTGATTCCCCACCTCTGATTACCCGCGTCTGATTCCCTGATTCTAATTCCCCGCCTCTGATTCCCCATCTCTGATTCACCACCTCTGATTCCCCACCTCTGTTTCCCCATATCTGATTCCCCACCTCTGATTCCCCAACTCTGATTCCCCGCCTCTGATTCCCCAGCTCTGATTCCCCGCCTCTGATTCCCCGTGTCTGATTCCTTGCCTCTGATTCCCCGCCTCTGATTCCCCATCTCTGATTCACCACCACTGATTCCCTGCGTCTGATTCCCTGCCTGTGATTCCCCGCCTCTGATTCACCATCTCTGATTCACTGCCTCTGATTCCCCTTCATGATTCCCCATGTCTGATTCCCCAATTCTGATTCCCGCCTCTGATGCCCCACCTCTGATTCCCCGCCTCTGATTCCCCATATCTTATTCCCCGCCTCTGATTCCCAAACTCAGATTTCCCGCCTCATATTCCCCAGCTCTGATTCCCCGCCTCTGATTCCCCGCGTCTGATTCCCCGCCTCTGAATCCCCGCCTCTGATTCCCCATCTCTGATTCACCACCGCTAATTCCCGGCCTCTGATTCCCCACTACTGATTCCCGGCCTCTGATTCCCGGCCTCTGATTCCCCGCCTCTGATTCCCCATCTCTGATTCCCCGCCTCTGATTCCCCGACTCTGATTCCCTGCCTCTGATTCCCCAGCTCTGATTCCCCACCTCTGATTACCCGCGTCTGATTCCCTGACTCTAATTCCCGGCCTCTGATTCCCCATCTCTGATTCACCGCTTCTGATTCCCCACCTCTGATTCCCCATATCTGATTCCCCGCCTCAGTTTCCCCGCCTCTGATTCCCCGCCTCTGATTCCCCATATCTGATACCCCGCCTCTGATTCCCCAACTCTGATTCCCCGCCTCTGATTCCCCAGTTATGATTCCCCACTTCTGATTCCCCGCGTCTGATTCCCTGCTTCTGATTCCCTGCCTCTGATTCCCCATCTGTGATTAACCACCTCTGATTCTCCGCGTCTGATTCCCCGCCTCAGTTTCCCCGCCTCTGATTTCCCATATCTGATTCCCGGCCTCTGATTCCCAGCCTATGATTCCCCGCTTCTAATTCCCCGCCTCTGATTCCCTGCCTCTGATTCCCCATCTCTTATTCACGAGCTCTGATTCCCCACCTCTGATTACCCACGTCTGATTCCCTGATTCTAATTCCCCGCCTCTGATTCCCCATCTCTGATTCACCGCCTCTGATTCCCCACCTCTGATTCCCCATATCTGATACCCCGCCTCGGATTCCCCTACTCTGATTCCCCAACTCTGATTCCCCGCCTCTGATACCCCAGCTATGATTCCCCACCTCTGATTCCCCGCGTCTGATTCCCTGCTTCTGATTCCCTGCCTCTGATTCCCCATTTGTGATTAACCACCTCTGATTCTCCACGTCTGATTCCGCGCCTCTGATTCCCCATCTCTGATTCCCCATCTCTGATTCCCAAATTCTGATTCCCCTCCTCTGATTCCCCAGCTCTGATTCCCCATCTCTGATTCCCAAATTCTGATTCCCTGCCTCTGATTCCCCACCTCTGATTCCCAATATCTGATTCCCCGCCTCTGATTCCCCGCCTCTGTTTCCCCATATCTGATTCCCCACCTCTGATTCCCCAACTCTGATTCCCCGCCTCTGATTCCCCAGCTCTGATTCCCCGCCTCTGATTCCACGTGTCTGATGCCCTGCCTCTGATTCCCCGCCTCTGATTTCCCATCTCTGATTCACTGCCTCTGATTCCCCACCTCTGATTCCCCATATCTGATTAGCCACCTCTGTTTCCCCGCCTCTGATTCCCAGCCTCTGATTCCCCATATCTGATTCCCAGCCTCTGATTCCCCATCTCTGATTCCCGGACTCTGAATCCCCACCTCTGATTCCCGGCCTCTCATTCCCGGCCTTTGATTCCCGCTTCTGATTCCCCGCCTCTGATTCCCTGCCTCTGATTCCCCATGTCTGATACCCCATATCTGATACCCCGCCTTGGATTCCCCAACTCTGATTCCCCAACTCTAATTCCCCGCCTCTGATTCCCCAGCTATGATTCCCCACCTCTGATTCCCGGCGTCTGATTCCCTGCTTCTGATTCCCTGCCTCTGATTCCCCATCTGTGATTAACCACCTCTGATTCTCCACGTCTGATTCTGCGCCTCTGATTCCACATCTCTGAATCCCCATCTCTGATTCCCAAATTCTGATTCCCCGCCTCTGATTCCCCAGCTCTGATTCCCCATCTCTGATTCCCAAATTCTGATTCCCTGCCTCTGATTCCCCAACTCTGAATCCCAATATCTGATTCCCCGCCTCTCTTTCCCCGCCTCTGATTCCCCGCCTCTGTTTCCCCATCTGATTCCCCACCTCTGATTCCCCAACTCTGATTCCCCGCCTCTGATTCCCCAGCTCTGATTCCCCGCCTCTGATTCCCAAACTCAGATTTCCCGCCTCATATTCCCCAGCTCTGATTCCCCGCCTCTGATTCCCCATATCTTATTCCCCGCCTCTGATTCCCAAACTCAGATTTCCCGCCTCATATTCCCCAGCTCTGATTCCCCGCCTCTGATTCCCCGCGTCTGATTCCCCGCCTCTGAATCCCCGCCTCTGATTCCCCATCTCTGATTCACCACCGCTAATTCCCGGCCTCTGATTCCCCACTACTGATTCCCGGCCTCTGATTCCCGGCCTCTGATTCCCCGCCTCTGATTCCCCATCTCTGATTCCCCGCCTCTGATTCCCCGACTCTGATTCCCTGCCTCTGATTCCCCAGCTCTGATTCCCCACCTCTGATTACCCGCGTCTGATTCCCTGACTCTAATTCCCGGCCTCTGATTCCCCATCTCTGATTCACCGCCTCTGATTCCCCACCTCTGATTCCCCATATCTGATTCCCCGCCTCAGTTTCCCCGCCTCTGATTCCCCGCCTCTGTTTCCCCATATCTGATACCCCGCCTCTGATTCCCCAACTCTGATTCCCCGCCTCTGATTCCCCAGTTATGATTCCCCACTTCTGATTCCCCGCGTCTGATTCCCTGCTTCTGATTCCCTGCCTCTGATTCCCCATCTGTGATTAACCACCTCTGATTCTCCGCGTCTGATTCCCCGCCTCAGTTTCCCCGCCTCTGATTTCCCATATCTGATTCCCAGCCTCTGATTCCCGGCCTATGATTCCCCGCTTCTAATTCCCCGCCTCTGATTCCCTGCCTCTGATTCCCCATCTGTTATTCACGAGCTCTGATTCCCCACCTCTGATTACCCGCGTCTGATTCCCTGATTCTAATTCCCCGCCTCTGATTCCCCATCTCTGATTCACCGCCTCTGATTCCCCACCTCTGATTCCCCATATCTGATACCCCGCCTCGGATTCCCCAACTCTGATTCCCCAACTCTGATTCCCCGCCTCTGTTTCCCCAGCTATGATTCCCCACCTCTGATTCACCGCGTCTGATTCCCTGCTTCTGATTCCCTGCCTCTGATTCCCCATCTGTGATTAACCACCTCTGATTCTCCACGTCTGATTCCGCACCTCTGATTCCCCAGCTCTGATTCTCCGCCTCTGATTCCACGTGTCTGATGCCCTGCCTCTGATTCCCCGCCTCTGATTTCCCATCTCTGATTCACTGCCTCTGATTCCCCACCTCTGATTCCCCATATCTGATTAGCCACCTCTGTTTCCCCGCCTCTGATTCCCAGACTCTGATTCCCCATATCTGATTCCCAGCCTCTGATTCCCCATCTCTGATTCCCGGACTCTGAATCCCCACCTCTGATTCCCGGCCTCTCATTCCCGGCCTTTGATTCCCGCTTCTGATTCCACGCCTCTGATTCCCTGCCTATGATTCCCCATGTCTGATACCCCATATCTGATACCCCGCCTTGGATTCCCCAACTCTGATTTCCCAACTCTAATTCCCCGCCTCTGATTCCCCAGCTATGATTCCCCACCTCTGATTCCCGGCGTCTGATTCCCTGCTTCTGATTCCCTGCCTCTGATTCCCCATCTGTGATTAACCACCTCTGATTCTCCACGTCTGATTCTGCGCCTCTGATTCCCCATCTCTGAATCCCCATCTCTGATTCCCAAATTCTGATTCCCCGCCTCTGATTCCCCAGCTCTGATTCCCCATCTCTGATTCCCAAATTCTGATTCCCTGCCTCTGATTCCCCAACTCTGATTCCCAATATCTGATTCCCCGCCTCTCTTTCCCCGCCTCTGATTCCCCGCCTCTGTTTCCCCATCTGATTCCCCACCTCTGATTCCCCAACTCTGATTCCCCGCCTCTGATTCCCCAGCTCTGATTCCCCGCCTCTGATTCCACATGTCTGATGCCCTGCCTCTGATTCCCTGCCTCTGATTTCCCATCTCTGATTCACTGCCTCTGATTCCCCACCTCTGATTCCCCATATCTGATTAGCCACCTCTGTTTCCCCGCCTCTGATTCCCCGCCTCTGATTCCCCATATCTTATTCCCCGCCTCTGATTCCCAAACTCAGATTTCCCGCCTCATATTCCCCAGCTCTGATTCCCCGCCTCTGATTCCCCGCGTCTGATTCCCCGCCTCTGAATCCCCGCCTCTGATTCCCCATCTCTGATTCACCACCGCTAATTCCCGGCCTCTGATTCCCCACTACTGATTCCCGGCCTCTGATTCCCGGCCTCTGATTCCCCGCCTCTGATTCCCCATCTCTGATTCCCCGCCTCTGATTCCCCGACTCTGATTCCCTGCCTCTGATTCCCCAGCTCTGATTCCCCACCTCTGATTACCCGCGTCTGATTCCCTGACTCTAATTCCCGGCCTCTGATTCCCCATCTCTGATTCACCGCCTCTGATTCCCCACCTCTGATTCCCCATATCTGATTCCCCGCCTCAGTTTCCCCGCCTCTGATTCCCCGCCTCTGATACCCCATATCTGATACCCCGCCTCTGATTCCCCAACTCTGATTCCCCGCCTCTGATTCCCCAGTTATGATTCCCCACTTCTGATTCCCCGCGTCTGATTCCCTGCTTCTGATTCCCTGCCTCTGATTCCCCATCTGTGATTAACCACCTCTGATTCTCCGCGTCTGATTCCCCGCCTCAGTTTCCCCGCCTCTGATTTCCCATATCTGATTCCCAGCCTCTGATTCCCGGCCTATGATTCCCCGCTTCTAATTCCCCGCCTCTGATTCCCTGCCTCTGATTCCCCATCTGTTATTCACGAGCTCTGATTCCCCACCTCTGATTACCCGCGTCTGATTCCCTGATTCTAATTCCCCACCTCTGATTCCCCATCTCTGATTCACCGCCTCTGATTCCCCACCTCTGATTCCCCATATCTGATACCCCGCCTCGGATTCCCCAAGTCTGATTCCCCAACTCTGATTCCCCGCCTCTGTTTCCCCAGCTATGATTCCCCACCTCTGATTCACCGCGTCTGATTCCCTGCTTCTGATTCCCTGCCTCTGATTCCCCATCTGTGATTAACCACCTCTGATTCTCCACGTCTGATTCCGCGCCTCTGATTCCCCATCTCTGATTCCCCATCTCTGATTCCCAAATTCTGATTCCCCTCCTCTGATTCCCCAGCTCTGATTCCCCATCTCTGATTCCCAAATTCTGATTCCCTGCCTCTGATTCCCCACCTCTGATTCCCAATATCTGATTCCCCGCCTCTGTTTCCCCGCCTCTGATTCCCCGCCTCTGTTTCCCCATATCTGATTCCCCACCTCTGATTCCCCAACTCTGATTCCCCGCCTCTGATTCCCCAGCTCTGATTCCCCGCCTCTGATTCCACGTGTCTGATGCCCTGCCTCTGATTCCCCGCCTCTGATTTCCCATCTCTGATTCACTGCCTCTGATTCCCACCTCTGATTCCCCATATCTGATTAGCCACCTCTGTTTCCCCGCCTCTGATTCCCAGCCTCTGATTCCCCATATCTGATTCCCAGCCTCTGATTCCCCATCTCTGATTCCCGGACTCTGAATCCCCACCTCTGATTCCCGGCCTCTCATTCCCGGCCTTTGATTCCCGCTTCTGATTCCGCGCCTCTGATTCCCTGCCTATGATTCCCCATGTCTGATACCCCATATCTGATACCCCGCCTTGGATTCCCCAACTCTGATCTCCCAACTCTAATTCCCCGCCTCTGATTCCCCAGCTATGATTCCCCACCTCTGATTCCCGGCGTCTGATTCCCTGCTTCTGATTCCCTGCCTCTGATTCCCCATCTGTGATTAACCACCTCTGATTCTCCACGTCTGATTCTGCGCCTCTGATTCCCCATCTCTGAATCCCCATCTCTGATTCCCAAATTCTGATTCCCCGCCTCTGATTCCCCAGCTCTGATTCCCCATCTCTGATTCCCAAATTCTGATTCCCTGCCTCTGATTCCCCAACTCTGATTCCCAATATCTGATTCCCCGCCTCTCTTTCCCCGCCTCTGATTCCCCGCCTCTGTTTCCCCATCTGATTCCCCACCTCTGATTCCCCAACTCTGATTCCCCGCCTCTGATTCCCCAGCTCTGATTCCCCGCCTCTGATTCCACATGTCTGATGCCCTGCCTCTGATTCCCCGCCTCTGATTTCCCATCTCTGATTCACTGCCTCTGATTCCCCACCTCTGATTCCCCATATCTGATTAGCCACCTCTGTTTCCCCGCCTCTGATTCCCAGCCTCTGATTCCCCATATCTGATTCCCAGCCTCTGATTCCCCACCTCTGATTCCCGAACTCTCATTCCCGGCCTTTGATTCCCGCTTCTGATTCCCCGCCTCTGATTCCCTGCCTCTGATTCCCCATGTCTGATTCCCCACATCTGATTCCCTGCCTCTGATATCCCGCCTCTGATTCCCTGCCTCTGATGCCCCATATCTGATTCCCAGCCTCTGATTCCCCAACTCTGATTCCCCGCCTCTGATTCCTCAGCTCTGATTCCCCACCTCTGATTCCCCGTGTCTAATTCCCTGCCTCTGATTCCCCGCCTCTGATTCCCCATCTTGTATTCACCACCACTGATTCCCTGCGTCTGATTCCCTGCCTGTGATTCCCCGCCTCTGATTCACCATCTCTGATTCACTGCCTCTGATTCCCCTTCTCTGATTCCCCATGTCTGATTCCCCAATTCTGATTCCCGCCTCTGATGCCCAACCTCTGATTCCCCTCCTCTGATTGCCCATATCTGATTCCCCGCCTCTGATTCCCGATCTCTGATTCACCACCGCTAATTCCCGGCCTCTGATTCCCCACTACTGATTCCCGGCCTCTGATTCCCGGCCTCTGATTCCCCGCCTCTGATTCCCCATCTCTGATTCCCCGCCTCTGATTCCCCGACTCTGATTCCCTGCCTCTGATTCCCCAGCTCTGATTCCCCACCTCTGATTACCCGCGTCTGATTCCCTGACTCTAATTCCCGGCCTCTGATTCCCCATCTCTGATTCACCGCCTCTGATTCCCCACCTCTGATTCCCCAATTCTGATTCCCGCCTCTGATGCCCCACCTCTGAATCCCCTCCTCTGATTCCCCATATCTGATTCCCCGCCTCTGATTCCCCATATCTTATTCCCCGCCTCTGATTCCCAAACTCAGATTCCCCGCCTCTGATTCCCCAGCTCTGATACCCCGCCTCAGATTCCCCGCGTCTGATTCCCCGCCTCTGAATCCCTGCCTCTGATTCCCCATCTCTGATTCACCACCGCTAATTCCCGGCGTCTGATTCCCGGCCTCTGATACCCCGCCTCTGATTCCCCATCTCTGATTCCCCACCTCTGATTCCCCGACTGTGATTCCCCGCCTCTGATTCCCCAGCTCTGATTCCCCACCTCTGATTACCCGCATCTGATTCCCTGACTCTAATTCCCGGCCTCTGATTCCCCATCTCTCATTCACCGCCTCTGATTACCCACCTCTGATTCCCCATATCTGATTCCCCGCCTCTGATTCCCCGCCTCTGATTCCCCATATCTGATACCCCGCCTCTGATTCCCCAACTCTGAATCCCCGCCTCTGATTCCCCAGCTATGTTTCCCCGCCTCTGATCCCCCGCGTCTGAATCCCTGCTTCTGATTCCCTGCCTCTGTTTCCCCATCTGTGATTAACCACCTTTGATTCTCCACGTCTGTTTCCCCGCCTCTGATTCCCCATCTCTGATTCCCCATCTCTGATTCCCAAATTCTGATTCCCCGCCTCTGATTCCCCAGCTCTGACTCCCCACATCTGATTCCCTGCCTCTGATTCCCCAACTCTGATTCCCAATATCTGATTCCCCGCCTCTGTTTCCCCGCCTCTGATTCCCCGCCTCTGTTTCCCCATATCTGATTCCCCACCTCTGATTCCTCAACTCTGATTCCCCGCATCTGATTCCCCAGCACTGATTCCCCGCCTTTGATTCCCCGTGTCTGATTCCCTGCCTCTGATTCCCCGCCTCTGATTCCCCATCTCTGATTCACCGCCTCTGATTCCCCATCTCTGATTCCCCATATCTAATTAGCCACCTCTGTTTCCCCGCCTCTGATTCCCCGCCTCTGATTCCCCATATCTGATTCCCCACCTCTGATTCCCCATCTCTGATTCACGGACTCACATTCCCCACCTCTGATTCACAGCCTCTGATTCCCGGCCAATGATTCCCCGCTTCTGATTCCCCGCCTCTGATTCCCTGCCTGTGATTCCCCATCTCTGATTCACTGCCTCTGATTCCCCACCTCTGATTCCCCATATCTGATTAGCCACCTCTGTTTCTCAGCCTCTGATTCCCGCCTCTGATTCCCCATATCTGATTCCCCGCCTCTGATTCTCCATCTCTGATTCCCGTACTCTGATTCCCCACCTCTGATTCCCTGCCTCTGATTCCCGGCCTATGATTCCCCGCTTCTGATTCCCCGCCTCTGATTCCCTGCCTCTGATTCCCCATGTCTGATTCCCCACATCTGATTCCCTGCCTCTGATACCCCACCTCTGATTACCCGCCTCTGATTCCCTGCCACTAATTCCCCGCCTCTGATTCCCCATATCTGATTCCCTGCCTCTGATGCCCCATATCTGCTTCCCTGCCTCTGATTCCTCAGCTCTGATTCCCCACCTCTGATTCCCCGTGTCTGATTCCCCAATTCTGATTCCCGCCTCTGATGCCCAACCTCTGATTCCCCTCCTCTGATTGCCCATATCTGATTCCCCGCCTCTGATTCCCGATCTCTGATTCACCACCGCTAATTCCCGGCCTCTGATTCCCCACTACTGATTCCCGGCCTCTGATTCCCTGCCTCTGATTCCCCAGCTCTGATTCCCCACCTCTGATTACCCGCGTCTGATTCCCTGACTCTAATTCCCGGCCTCTGATTCCCCATCTCTGATTCACCGCCTCTGATTCCCCACCTCTGATTCCCCAATTCTGATTCCCGCCTCTGATGCCCCACCTCTGAATCCCCTCCTCTGATTCCCCATATCTGATTCCCCGCCTCTGATTCCCCATATCTTATTCCCCGCCTCTGATTCCCAAACTCAGATTCCCCGCCTCTGATTCCCCAGCTCTGATACCCCGCCTCAGATTCCCCGCGTCTGATTCCCCGCCTCTGAATCCCTGCCTCCGATTCCCCATCTCTGATTCACCACCGCTAATTCCCGGCCTCTGATTCCCGGCCTCTGATACCCCGCCTCTGATTCCCCATCTCTGATTCCCCACCTCTGATTCCCCGACTCTGATTCCCCGCCTCTGATTCCCCAGCTCTGATTCCCCACCTCTGATTACCCGCATCTGATACCCTGACTCTAATTCCCGGCCTCTGATTCCCCATCTCTCATTCACCGCCTCTGATTACCCACCTCTGATTCCCCATATCTGATTCCCTGCCTCTGATTCCCCGCCTCTGATTCCCCATATCAGATACCCCGCCTCTCATTCCCCAACTCTGAATCCCAGCCTCTGATTCCCCAGCTATGATTCCCCGCCTCTGATCCCCCGCGTCTGAATCCCTGCTTCTGATTCCCTGCCTCTGTTTCCCCATCTGTGATTAACCACCTTTGATTCTCCGCGTCCGTTTCCCCGCCTCTGATTCCCCATCTCTGATTCCCCATCTCTGATTCCCAAATTCTGATTCCCCGCCTCTGATTCCCCAGCTCTGACACCCCACATCTGATTCCCTGCCTCTGATTCCCCAACTCTGATTCCCAATATCTGATTCCCCGCCTCTGTTTCCCCGCCTCTGATTCCCCGCCTTTGATTCCCCGTGTCTGATTCCCTGCCTCTGATTCCCCGCCTCTGATTCCCCATCTCTGATTCACCGCCTCTGATTCCCCACCTCTGATTCCCCATATCTAATTAGCCACCTCTGTTTCCCCGCCTCTGATTCCCCGCCTCTGATTCCCCATATCTGATTCCCCACCTCTGATTCCCCATCTCTGATTCACGGACTCACATTCCCCACCTCTGATTCACAGCCTCTGATTCCTGGCCAATGATTCCCCGCTTCTGATTCCCCGCCTCTGATTCCCCATCTCTGATTCACTGCCTCTGATTCCCCACCTCTGATTTCCCATATCTGATTAGCCACCTCTGTTTCTCAGCCTCTGATTCCCGCCTCTGATTCCCCATATCTGATTCCCCGCCTCTGATTCCCCATCTCTGATTCCCGTACTCTGATTCCCCACCTCTGATTCCCTGCCTCTGATTCCCGGCCTATGATTCCCCGCTTCTGATTCCCCGCCTCTGATTCCCTGCCTCTGATTCCCCATGTCTGATTCCCCACATCTGATTCCCTGCCTCTGATACCCCACCTCTGATTCCCCGCCTCTGATTCCCTGCCACTAATTCCCCGCCTCTGATTCCCCATATCTGATTCCCTGCCTCTGATGCCCCATATCTGCTTCCCTGCCTCTGATTCCTCAGCTCTGATTCCCCACCTCTGATTCCCCGTGTCTAATTCCCTGCCTCTGATTCCCCATCTTGGATTCACCACCACTGATTCCCTGCGTCTGATTCCCTGCCTGTGATTCCCCGCCTCTGATTCACCATCTCTGATTCACTGCCTCTGATTCCCCTTCTCTGATTCCCCATGTCAGATTCCCCAATTCTGATTCCCGCCTCTGATGCCCCACCTCTGATTCCCCTCATCTGATTGCCCATATCTGATTCCCCGCCTCTGATTCCCCATATCTTATTCCCCGCCTCTTATTCCCAAACTCAGATGCCCCGCCTCTGATTCCCCAGCTCTGATTCCCCACATCTGATTCCCTGCTTCTGATTCCCCACCTCTGATTCCCAATATCTGATTCCCTGCCTCTGTTTCCCCACCTCTGATTCCATGCCTCTGATTCCCCATATCTGATACCCCGCCTCTGATTCCCCAACTCTGAATCCCCGCCTCTGATTCCCCAGCTATGATTCCCCGCCTCTGATCCCCCGCGTCTGAATCCCTGCTTCTGATTCCCTGCCTCTGTTTCCCCATCTGTGATTAACCACCTTTGATTCTCCGCGTCTGTTTCCCCGCCTCTGATTCCCCATCTCTGATTCCCCATCTCTGATTCCCAAATTCTGATTCCCCGCCTCTGATTCCCCAGCTCTGACACCCCACATCTGATTCCCTGCCTCTGATTCCCCAACTCTGATTCCCAATATCTGATTCCCCACCTCTGTTTCCCCGCCTCTGATTCCCCGCCTCTGTTTCCCCATATCTGATTCCCCACCTCTGATTCCTCAACGCTGATTCCCCGCATCTGATTCCCCAGCTCTGATTCCCCGCCTTTGATTCCCCGTGTCTGATTCCCTGCCTCTGATTCCCCGCCTCTGATTCCCCATCTCTGATTCACCACCTCTGATTCCCCATCTCTGATTCCCCATATCTAATTAGCCACCTCTGTTTCCCCGCCTCTGATTCCCCGCCTCTGATTCCCCATATCTGATTCCCCACCTCTGATTCCCCATCTCTGATTCACGGACTCACATTCCCCACCTCTGATTCACAGCCTCTGATTCCCGGCCAATGATTCCCCGCTTCTGATTCCCCGCCTCTGATTCCCTGCCTCTGATTCCCCATCTTTGATTCACTGCCTCTGATTCCCCACCTCTGATTCCCCATATCTGATTAGCCACCTCTGTTTCTCAGCCTCTGATTCCCGCCTCTGATTCCCCATATCTGATTCCCCGCCTCTGATTCCCCATCTCTGATTCCCGTACTCTGATTCCCCACCTCTGATTCCCTGCCTCTGATTCCCGGCCTATGATTCCCCGCTTCTGATTCCCCGCCTCTGATTCCCTGCCTCTGATTCCCCATGTCTGATTCCCCACATCTGATTCCCTGCCTCTGATACCCCACCTCTGATTACCCGCCTCTGATTCCCTGCCACTAATTCCCCGCCTCTGATTCCCCATATCTGATTCCCTGCCTCTGATGCCCCATATCTGCTTCCCTGCCTCTGATTCCTCAGCTCTGATTGCCCACCTCTGATTCCCCGTGTCTGATTCCCCAATTCTGATTCCCACCTCTGATGTCCAACCTCTGATTCCCCTCCTCTGATTGCCCATATCTGATTCCCCGCCTCTGATTCCCGATCTCTGATTCACCACCGCTAATTCCCGGCCTCTGATTCCCCACTACTGATTCCCGGCCTCTGATTCCCGGCCTCTGATTCCCCGCCTCTGATTCCCCATCTCTGATTCCCCGCCTCTGATTCCCCGACTCTGATTCCCGGCCTCTGATACCCCGCCTCTGATTCCCCATCTCTGATTCCCCACCTCTGATTCCCCGACTCTGATTCCCCGCCTCTGATTCCCCAGCTCTGATTCCCCACCTCTGATTACCCGCATCTGATACCCTGACTCTAATTCCCGGCCTCTGATTCCCCATCTCTCATTCACCGCCTCTGATTACCCACCTCTGATTCCCCATATCTGATTCCCTGCCTCTGATTCCCCGCCTCTGATTCCCCATATCAGATACCCCGCCTCTGATTCCCCAACTCTGAATCCCAGCCTCTGATTCCCCAGCTATGATTCCCCGCCTCTGATCCCCCGCGTCTGAATCCCTGCTTCTGATTCCCTGCCTCTGTTTCCCCATCTGTGATTAACCACCTTTGATTCTCCGCGTCCGTTTCCCCGCCTCTGATTCCCCATCTCTGATTCCCCATCTCTGATTCCCAAATTCTGATTCCCCGCCTCTGATTCCCCAGCTCTGACACCCCACATCTGATTCCCTGCCTCTGATTCCCCAACTCTGATTCCCAATATCTGATTCCCCGCCTCTGTTTCCCCGCCTCTGATTCCCCGCCTTTGATTCCCCGTGTCTGATTCCCTGCCTCTGATTCCCCGCCTCTGATTCCCCATCTCTGATTCACCACCTCTGATTCCCCACCTCTGATTCCCCATATCTAATTAGCCACCTCTGTTTCCCCGCCTCTGATTCCCCGCCTCTGATTCCCCATATCTGATTCCCCACCTCTGATTCCCCATCTCTGATTCACGGACTCACATTCCCCACCTCTGATTCACAGCCTCTGATTCCTGGCCAATGATTCCCCGCTTCTGATTCCCCGCCTCTGATTCCCCATCTCTGATTCACTGCCTCTGATTCCCCACCTCTGATTTCCCATATCTGATTAGCCACCTCTGTTTCTCAGCCTCTGATTCCCGCCTCTGATTCCCCATATCTGATTCCCCGCCTCTGATTCCCCATCTCTGATTCCCGTACTCTGATTCCCCACCTCTGATTCCCTGCCTCTGATTCCCGGCCTATGATTCCCCGCTTCTGATTCCCCGCCTCTGATTCCCTGCCTCTGATTCCCCATGTCTGATTCCCCACATCTGATTCCCTGCCTCTGATACCCCACCTCTGATTCCCCGCCTCTGATTCCCTGCCACTAATTCCCCGCCTCTGATTCCCCATATCTGATTCCCTGCCTCTGATGCCCCATATCTGCTTCCCTGCCTCTGATTCCTCAGCTCTGATTCCCCACCTCTGATTCCCCGTGTCTAATTCCCTGCCTCTGATTCCCCATCTTGGATTCACCACCACTGATTCCCTGCGTCTGATTCCCTGCCTGTGATTCCCCGCCTCTGATTCACCATCTCTGATTCACTGCCTCTGATTCCCCTTCTCTGATTCCCCATGTCTGATTCCCCAATTCTGATTCCCGCCTCTGATGCCCCACCTCTGATTCCCCTCATCTGATTGCCCATATCTGATTCCCCGCCTCTGATTCCCCATATCTTATTCCCCGCCTCTTATTCCCAAACTCAGATGCCCCGCCTCTGATTCCCCAGCTCTGATTCCCCACATCTGATTCCCTGCTTCTGATTCCCCACCTCTGATTCCCAATATCTGATTCCCTGCCTCTGTTTCCCCACCTCTGATTCCCTGCCTCTGATTCCCCATATCTGATACCCCGCCTCTGATTCCCCAACTCTGAATCCCCGCCTCTGATTCCCCAGCTATGATTCCCCGCCTCTGATCCCCCGCGTCTGAATCCCTGCTTCTGATTCCCTGCCTCTGTTTCCCCATCTGTGATTAACCACCTTTGATTCTCCGCGTCTGTTTCCCCGCCTCTGATTCCCCATCTCTGATTCCCCATCTCTGATTCCCAAATTCTGATTCCCCGCCTCTGATTCCCCAGCTCTGACACCCCACATCTGATTCCCTGCCTCTGATTCCCCAACTCTGATTCCCAATATCTGATTCCCCGCCTCTGTTTCCCCGCCTCTGATTCCCCGCCTCTGTTTCCCCATATCTGATTCCCCACCTCTGATTCCTCAACTCTGATTCCCCGCATCTGATTCCCCAGCTCTGATTCCCCGCCTTTGATTCCCCGTGTCTGATTCCCTGCCTCTGATTCCCCGCCTCTGATTCCCCATCTCTGATTCACCGCCTCTGATTCCCCATCTCTGATTCCCCATATCTAATTAGCCACCTCTGTTTCCCCGCCTCTGATTCCCCGCCTCTGATTCCCCATATCTGATTCCCCACCTCTGATTCCCCATCTCTGATTCACGGACTCACATTCCCCACCTCTGATTCACAGCCTCTGATTCCCGGCCAATGATTCCCCGCTTCTGATTCCCCGCCTCTGATTCCCTGCCTCTGATTCGCCATCTCTGATTCACTGCCTCTGATTCCCCACCTCTGATTCCCCATATCTGATTAGCCACCTCTGTTTCTCAGCCTCTGATTCCCGCCTCTGATTCCCCATATCTGATTCCCCGCCTCTGATTCCCCATCTCTGATTCCCGTACTCTGATTCCCCACCTCTGATTCCCTGCCTCTGATTCCCGGCCTATGATTCCCCGCTTCTGATTCCCCGCCTCTGATTCCCTGCCTCTGATTCCCCATGTCTGATTCCCCACATCTGATTCCCTGCCTCTGATACCCCACCTCTGATTACCCGCCTCTGATTCCCTGCCACTAATTCCCCGCCTCTGATTCCCCATATCTGATTCCCTGCCTCTGATGCCCCATATCTGCTTCCCTGCCTCTGATTCCTCAGCTCTGATTGCCCACCTCTGATTCCCCGTGTCTGATTCCCCAATTCTGATTCCCACCTCTGATGCCCAACCTCTGATTCCCCTCCTCTGATTGCCCATATCTGATTCCCCGCCTCTGATTCCCGATCTCTGATTCACCACCGCTAATTCCCGGCCTCTGATTCCCCACTACTGATTCCCGGCCTCTGATTCCCGGCCTCTGATTCCCCGCCTCTGATTCCCCATCTCTGATTCCCCGCCTCTGATTCCCCGACTCTGATTCCCTGCCTCTGATTCCCCAGCTCTGATTCCCCACCTCTGATTACCCGCGTCTGATTCCCTGACTCTAATTCCCGGCCTCTGATTCCCCATCTCTGATTCACCGCCTCTGATTCCCCACCTCTGATTCCCCAATTCTGATTCCCGCCTCTGAAGCCCCACCTCTGAATCCCCTCCTCTGATTCCCCATATCTGATTCCCCGCCTCTGATTCCCCATATCTTATTCCCCGCCTCTGATTCCCAAACTCAGATTCCCCGCCTCTGATTCCCCAGCTCTGATACCCCGCCTCAGATTCCCCGCGTCTGATTCCCCGCCTCTGAATCCCTGCCTCTGATTCCCCATCTCTGATTCACCACCGCTAATTCCCGGCCTCTGATTCCCGGCCTCTGATACCCTGCCTCTGATTCCCCGCCTCTGATTCCCCATCTCTGATTCACCGCCTCTGATTCACCACCTCTGATTCCCCATATCTGATAAGCCATCTTTGTTTCCCCGCCTCTGATTCCCCGCCTCTGATTCCCCATATCTGATTCCCCACCTCTGATTCCCCATCCCTGATTCCCGGACTCAGATTCCCCACCTCTGATTCCCAGACTCTGATTCCCGGAATATGATTCTCCGCTTCTGATTCCCCGCCTCTGATTCCCTGCATCTGATTCCCCATCTCTGATTCCCCATATCTGATTCCCTGCCTCTGGCTCGCCATCTCGGATTCCCGCCCTCCGATTCCCCACCTCTGGTTCCCCATATCTGATATCCCTCCTCTGTTTCCCCGCCTCTGATTCCCCGCCTCTGATTCCCCAACTCTGATTCCCCGCCTCTGATTCCTCAGCTCTGATTCCCCGCCTCTGATTCCCCACGTCTGATTCCCTGCCTCTGATTCCCCGCCTCTGATTCCCCATCTCTGATTCACCACCACTGATTCCCTGCGTCTGATTCCCTGCCTGTGATTCCCAGCCTCTGATTCCCCTATCTGATTCCCTGCCTCTGATGCCCCATATCTGATTCCCAGCCTCTGATTCCCCAACTCTGATTCCCCGCCTCTGATTCCTCAGCTCTGATTCCCCACCTCTGATTCCCCGTGTCTAATTCCCTGCCTCTGATTCCCCGCCTCTGATTCCCCATCTTGGATTCACCACCACTGATTCCCTGCGTCTCATTCCCTGCCTGTGATTCCCCGCCTCTGATTCACCATCTCTGATTCACTGCCTCTGATTCCCCTTCTCTGATTCCCCATGTCTGATTCCCCAATTCTGATTCCCGCCTCTGATGCCCAACCTCTGATTCCCCTCCTCTGATTGCCCATATCTGATTCCCTGCCTCTGATTCCCCATGTCTGATTTCCCACATCTGATTCCCTGCCTCTGATATCCCGCCTCTGATTCCCCGCCTCTGATTCCCTGCCACTAATTCCCCGCCTCTGATTCCCCTATCTGATTCCCTGCCTCTGATTCCCCACCTCCGATTCCCCAACTCTGATTCCCCGCCTCTGATTCCCCAGCTCTGATTCCCCGCCTCTGATTCCCCGTGTCTGATTCCTTGCCTCTGATTCCCCGCCTCTGATTCCCCATCTCTGATTCACCACCACTGATTCCCTGCGTCTGATTCCCTGCCTGTGATTCCCCGCCTCTGATTCACCATCTCTGATTCACTGCCTCTGATTCCCCTTCTCTGATTCCGCATGTCTGATTCCCCAATTCTGATTCCCGCCTCTGATGCCACACCTCTGATTCCCCTCCTCTGATTCCCCATATCTGATTCCCCGCCTCTGATTCCCCATATCTTATTCCCCGCCTCTGATTCCCAAACTCAGATTCCCCGCCTCTGATTCCCCAGCTCTGATTCCCCGCCTCTGATTCCCCGCGTCTGATTCCCCGCCTCTGAATCCCCGCCTCTGATTCCCCATCTCTGATCCACCACCGCTAATTCCCGGCCTCTGATTCCCCACAACTGATTCCCGGCCTCTGATTCCCGGCCACTGATACCCCGCCTCTGATTCCCCATCTCTGATTCCCCGCCTCTGATTCCCCACCTCTGGTTCCCTGACTCTAATTCCCGGCCTCTGATTCCCCATCTCTGATTCACAGCCTCTGATTCCCCACCTCTGATTCCCCATATCTGATTCCCCGCCTCAGTTTCCCCGCCTCTGATTCCCCGCCTCTGATTCCCCATATCTGATACCCGCCTCTGATTCCCCAACTCTGATTCCCCGCCTCTGATTCCCCAGTTTTGATTCCCCACCTCTGATTCCCCGCGTCTGATTCCCCGCCTCAGTTTCCCCGCCTCTGATTCCCCATATCTGATTCACGGCCTCTGATTCCCTGCCTATGATTCCCCGCTTGTAATTCCCCGCCTCTGATTCCCTGCCTCTGATTCCCCATGTCTGATTCCCCACATCTGATTCCCTGCCTCTGATTCCCCAACTCTGATTCCCAATATCTGATTCCCCGCCTCTGTTTCCCCGCCTCTGATTCCCCGCCTCTGTTTCCCCATATCTGATTCCCCACCTCTGATTCCTCAACTCTGATTCCCCGCATCTGATTCCCCAGCACTGATTCCCCGCCTTTGATTCCCCGTGTCTGATTCCCTGCCTCTGATTCCCCGCCTCTGATTCCCCATCTCTGATTCACCGCCTCTGATTCCCCATCTCTGATTCCCCATATCTAATTAGCCACCTCTGTTTCCCCGCCTCTGATTCCCCGCCTCTGATTCCCCATATCTGATTCCCCACCTCTGATTCCCCATCTCTGATTCACGGACTCACATTCCCCACCTCTGATTCACAGCCTCTGATTCCCGGCCAATGATTCCCCGCTTCTGATTCCCCGCCTCTGATTCCCTGCCTGTGATTCCCCATCTCTGATTCACTGCCTCTGATTCCCCACCTCTGATTCCCCATATCTGATTAGCCACCTCTGTTTCTCAGCCTCTGATTCCCGCCTCTGATTCCCCATATCTGATTCCCCGCCTCTGATTCTCCATCTCTGATTCCCGTACTCTGATTCCCCACCTCTGATTCCCTGCCTCTGATTCCCGGCCTATGATTCCCCGCTTCTGATTCCCCGCCTCTGATTCCCTGCCTCTGATTCCCCATGTCTGATTCCCCACATCTGATTCCCTGCCTCTGATACCCCACCTCTGATTACCCGCCTCTGATTCCCTGCCACTAATTCCCCGCCTCTGATTCCCCATATCTGATTCCCTGCCTCTGATGCCCCATATCTGCTTCCCTGCCTCTGATTCCTCAGCTCTGATTCCCCACCTCTGATTCCCCGTGTCTGATTCCCCAATTCTGATTCCCGCCTCTGATGCCCAACCTCTGATTCCCCTCCTCTGATTGCCCATATCTGATTCCCCGCCTCTGATTCCCGATCTCTGATTCACCACCGCTAATTCCCGGCCTCTGATTCCCCACTACTGATTCCCGGCCTCTGATTCCCTGCCTCTGATTCCCCAGCTCTGATTCCCCACCTCTGATTACCCGCGTCTGATTCCCTGACTCTAATTCCCGGCCTCTGATTCCCCATCTCTGATTCACTGCCTCTGATTCCCCACCTCTGATTCCCCAATTCTGATTCCCGCCTCTGATGCCCCACCTCTGAATCCCCTCCTCTGATTCCCCATATCTGATTCCCCGCCTCTGATTCCCCATATCTTATTCCCCGCCTCTGATTCCCAAACTCAGATTCCCCGCCTCTGATTCCCCAGCTCTGATACCCCGCCTCAGATTCCCCGCGTCTGATTCCCCGCCTCTGAATCCCTGCCTCCGATTCCCCATCTCTGATTCACCACCGCTAATTCCCGGCCTCTGATTCCCGGCCTCTGATACCCCGCCTCTGATTCCCCATCTCTGATTCCCCACCTCTGATTCCCCGACTCTGATTCCCCGCCTCTGATTCCCCAGCTCTGATTCCCCACCTCTGATTACCCGCATCTGATACCCTGACTCTAATTCCCGGCCTCTGATTCCCCATCTCTCATTCACCGCCTCTGATTACCCACCTCTGATTCCCCATATCTGATTCCCTGCCTCTGATTCCCCGCCTCTGATTCCCCATATCAGATACCCCGCCTCTCATTCCCCAACTCTGAATCCCAGCCTCTGATTCCCCAGCTATGATTCCCCGCCTCTGATCCCCCGCGTCTGAATCCCTGCTTCTGATTCCCTGCCTCTGTTTCCCCATCTGTGATTAACCACCTTTGATTCTCCGCGTCCGTTTCCCCGCCTCTGATTCCCCATCTCTGATTCCCCATCTCTGATTCCCAAATTCTGATTCCCCGCCTCTGATTCCCCAGCTCTGACACCCCACATCTGATTCCCTGCCTCTGATTCCCCAACTCTGATTCCCAATATCTGATTCCCCGCCTCTGTTTCCCCGCCTCTGATTCCCCGCCTTTGATTCCCCGTGTCTGATTCCCTGCCTCTGATTCCCCGCCTCTGATTCCCCATCTCTGATTCACCGCCTCTGATTCCCCACCTCTGATTCCCCATATCTAATTAGCCACCTCTGTTTCCCCGCCTCTGATTCCCCGCCTCTGATTCCCCATATCTGATTCCCCACCTCTGATTCCCCATCTCTGATTCACGGACTCACATTCCCCACCTCTGATTCACAGCCTCTGATTCCTGGCCAATGATTCCCCGCTTCTGATTCCCCGCCTCTGATTCCCCATCTCTGATTCACTGCCTCTGATTCCCCACCTCTGATTTCCCATATCTGATTAGCCACCTCTGTTTCTCAGCCTCTGATTCCCGCCTCTGATTCCCCATATCTGATTCCCCGCCTCTGATTCCCCATCTCTGATTCCCGTACTCTGATTCCCCACCTCTGATTCCCTGCCTCTGATTCCCGGCCTATGATTCCCCGCTTCTGATTCCCCGCCTCTGATTCCCTGCCTCTGATTCCCCATGTCTGATTCCCCACATCTGATTCCCTGCCTCTGATACCCCACCTCTGATTCCCCGCCTCTGATTCCCTGCCACTAATTCCCCGCCTCTGATTCCCCATATCTGATTCCCTGCCTCTGATGCCCCATATCTGCTTCCCTGCCTCTGATTCCTCAGCTCTGATTCCCCACCTCTGATTCCCCGTGTCTAATTCCCTGCCTCTGATTCCCCATCTTGGATTCACCACCACTGATTCCCTGCGTCTGATTCCCTGCCTGTGATTCCCCGCCTCTGATTCACCATCTCTGATTCACTGCCTCTGATTCCCCTTCTCTGATTCCCCATGTCAGATTCCCCAATTCTGATTCCCGCCTCTGATGCCCCACCTCTGATTCCCCTCATCTGATTGCCCATATCTGATTCCCCGCCTCTGATTCCCCATATCTTATTCCCCGCCTCTTATTCCCAAACTCAGATGCACCGCCTCTGATTCCCCAGCTCTGATTCCCCACATCTGATTCCCTGCTTCTGATTCCCCACCTCTGATTCCCAATATCTGATTCCCTGCCTCTGTTTCCCCACCTCTGATTCCATGCCTCTGATTCCCCATATCTGATACCCCGCCTCTGATTCCCCAACTCTGAATCCCCGCCTCTGATTCCCCAGCTATGATTCCCCGCCTCTGATCCCCCGCGTCTGAATCCCTGCTTCTGATTCCCTGCCTCTGTTTCCCCATCTGTGATTAACCACCTTTGATTCTCCGCGTCTGTTTCCCCGCCTCTGATTCCCCATCTCTGATTCCCCATCTCTGATTCCCAAATTCTGATTCCCCGCCTCTGATTCCCCAGCTCTGACACCCCACATCTGATTCCCTGCCTCTGATTCCCCAACTCTGATTCCCAATATCTGATTCCCCACCTCTGTTTCCCCGCCTCTGATTCCCCGCCTCTGTTTCCCCATATCTGATTCCCCACCTCTGATTCCTCAACTCTGATTCCCCGCATCTGATTCCCCAGCTCTGATTCCCCGCCTTTGATTCCCCGTGTCTGATTCCCTGCCTCTGATTCCCCGCCTCTGATTCCCCATCTCTGATTCACCGCCTCTGATTCCCCATCTCTGATTCCCCATATCTAATTAGCCACCTCTGTTTCCCCGCCTCTGATTCCCCGCCTCTGATTCCCCATATCTGATTCCCCACCTCTGATTCCCCATCTCTGATTCACGGACTCACATTCCCCACCTCTGATTCACAGCCTCTGATTCCCGGCCAATGATTCCCCGCTTCTGATTCCCCGCCTCTGATTCCCTGCCTCTGATTCCCCATCTCTAATTCACTGCCTCTGATTCCCCACCTCTGATTCCCCATATCTGATTAGCCACCTCTGTTTCTCAGCCTCTGATTCCCGCCTCTGATTCCCCATATCTGATTCCCCGCCTCTGATTCCCCATCTCTGATTCCCGTACTCTGATTCCCCACCTCTGATTCCCTGCCTCTGATTCCCGGCCTATGATTCCCCGCTTCTGATTCCCCGCCTCTGATTCCCTGCCTCTGATTCCCCATGTCTGATTCCCCACATCTGATTCCCTGCCTCTGATACCCCACCTCTGATTACCCGCCTCTGATTCCCTGCCACTAATTCCCCGCCTCTGATTCCCCATATCTGATTCCCTGCCTCTGATGCCCCATATCTGCTTCCCTGCCTCTGATTCCTCAGCTCTGATTGCCCACCTCTGATTCCCCGTGTCTGATTCCCCAATTCTGATTCCCACCTCTGATGCCCAACCTCTGATTCCCCTCCTCTGATTGCCCATATCTGATTCCCCGCCTCTGATTCCCGATCTCTGATTCACCACCGCTAATTCCCGGCCTCTGATTCCCCACTACTGATTCCCGGCCTCTGATTCCCGGCCTCTGATTCCCCGCCTCTGATTCCCCATCTCTGATTCCCCGCCTCTGATTCCCCGACTCTGATTCCCGGCCTCTGATACCCCGCCTCTGATTCCCCATCTCTGATTCCCCACCTCTGATTCCCCGACTCTGATTCCCCGCCTCTGATTCCCCAGCTCTGATTCCCCACCTCTGATTACCCGCATCTGATACCCTGACTCTAATTCCCGGCCTCTGATTCCCCATCTCTCATTCACCGCCTCTGATTATCCACCTCTGATTCCCCATATCTGATTCCCTGCCTCTGATTCCCCGCCTCTGATTCCCCATATCAGATACCCCGCCTCTGATTCCCCAACTCTGAATCCCAGCCTCTGATTCCCCAGCTATGATTCCCCGCCTCTGATCCCCCGCGTCTGAATCCCTGCTTCTGATTCCCTGCCTCTGTTTCCCCATCTGTGATTAACCACCTTTGATTCTCCGCGTCCGTTTCCCCGCCTCTGATTCCCCATCTCTGATTCCCCATCTCTGATTCCCAAATTCTGATTCCCCGCCTCTGATTCCCCAGCTCTGACACCCCACATCTGATTCCCTGCCTCTGATTCCCCAACTCTGATTCCCAATATCTGATTCCCCGCCTCTGTTTCCCCGCCTCTGATTCCCCGCCTTTGATTCCCCGTGTCTGATTCCCTGCCTCTGATTCCCCGCCTCTGATTCCCCATCTCTGATTCACCACCTCTGATTCCCCACCTCTGATTCCCCATATCTAATTAGCCACCTCTGTTTCCCCGCCTCTGATTCCCCGCCTCTGATTCCCCATATCTGATTCCCCACCTCTGATTCCCCATCTCTGATTCACGGACTCACATTCCCCACCTCTGATTCACAGCCTCTGATTCCTGGCCAATGATTCCCCGCTTCTGATTCCCCGCCTCTGATTCCCCATCTCTGATTCACTGCCTCTGATTCCCCACCTCTGATTTCCCATATCTGATTAGCCACCTCTGTTTCTCAGCCTCTGATTCCCGCCTCTGATTCCCCATATCTGATTCCCCGCCTCTGATTCCCCATCTCTGATTCCCGTACTCTGATTCCCCACCTCTGATTCCCTGCCTCTGATTCCCGGCCTATGATTCCCCGCTTCTGATTCCCCGCCTCTGATTCCCTGCCTCTGATTCCCCATGTCTGATTCCCCACATCTGATTCCCTGCCTCTGATACCCCACCTCTGATTCCCCGCCTCTGATTCCCTGCCACTAATTCCCCGCCTCTGATTCCCCATATCTGATTCCCTGCCTCTGATGCCCCATATCTGCTTCCCTGCCTCTGATTCCTCAGCTCTGATTCCCCACCTCTGATTCCCCGTGTCTAATTCCCTGCCTCTGATTCCCCATCTTGGATTCACCACCACTGATTCCCTGCGTCTGATTCCCTGCCTGTGATTCCCCGCCTCTGATTCACCATCTCTGATTCACTGCCTCTGATTCCCCTTCTCTGATTCCCCATGTCTGATTCCCCAATTCTGATTCCCGCCTCTGATGCCCCACCTCTGATTCCCCTCATCTGATTGCCCATATCTGATTCCCCGCCTCTGATTCCCCATATCTTATTCCCCGCCTCTTATTCCCAAACTCAGATGCCCCGCCTCTGATTCCCCAGCTCTGATTCCCCACATCTGATTCCCTGCTTCTGATTCCCCACCTCTGATTCCCAATATCTGATTCCCTGCCTCTGTTTCCCCACCTCTGATTCCCTGCCTCTGATTCCCCATATCTGATACCCCGCCTCTGATTCCCCAACTCTGAATCCCCGCCTCTGATTCCCCAGCTATGATTCCCCGCCTCTGATCCCCCGCGTCTGAATCCCTGCTTCTGATTCCCTGCCTCTGTTTCCCCATCTGTGATTAACCACCTTTGATTCTCCGCGTCTGTTTCCCCGCCTCTGATTCCCCATCTCTGATTCCCCATCTCTGATTCCCAAATTCTGATTCCCCGCCTCTGATTCCCCAGCTCTGACACCCCACATCTGATTCCCTGCCTCTGATTCCCCAACTCTGATTCCCAATATCTGATTCCCCGCCTCTGTTTCCCCGCCTCTGATTCCCCGCCTCTGTTTCCCCATATCTGATTCCCCACCTCTGATTCCTCAACTCTGATTCCCCGCATCTGATTCCCCAGCTCTGATTCCCCGCCTTTGATTCCCCGTGTCTGATTCCCTGCCTCTGATTCCCCGCCTCTGATTCCCCATCTCTGATTCACCGCCTCTGATTCCCCATCTCTGATTCCCCATATCTAATTAGCCACCTCTGTTTCCCCGCCTCTGATTCCCCGCCTCTGATTCCCCATATATGATTCCCCACCTCTGATTCCCCATCTCTGATTCACGGACTCACATTCCCCACCTCTGATTCACAGCCTCTGATTCCCGGCCAATGATTCCCCGCTTCTGATTCCCCGCCTCTGATTCCCTGCCTCTGATTCGCCATCTCTGATTCACTGCCTCTGATTCCCCACCTCTGATTCCCCATATCTGATTAGCCACCTCTGTTTCTCAGCCTCTGATTCCCGCCTCTGATTCCCCATATCTGATTCCCCGCCTCTGATTCCCCATCTCTGATTCCCGTACTCTGATTCCCCACCTCTGATTCCCTGCCTCTGATTCCCGGCCTATGATTCCCCGCTTCTGATTCCCCGCCTCTGATTCCCTGCCTCTGATTCCCCATGTCTGATTCCCCACATCTGATTCCCTGCCTCTGATACCCCACCTCTGATTACCCGCCTCTGATTCCCTGCCACTAATTCCCCGCCTCTGATTCCCCATATCTGATTCCCTGCCTCTGATGCCCCATATCTGCTTCCCTGCCTCTGATTCCTCAGCTCTGATTGCCCACCTCTGATTCCCCGTGTCTGATTCCCCAATTCTGATTCCCACCTCTGATGCCCAACCTCTGATTCCCCTCCTCTGATTGCCCATATCTGATTCCCCGCCTCTGATTCCCGATCTCTGATTCACCACCGCTAATTCCCGGCCTCTGATTCCCCACTACTGATTCCCGGCCTCTGATTCCCGGCCTCTGATTCCCCGCCTCTGATTCCCCATCTCTGATTCCCCGCCTCTGATTCCCCGACTCTGATTCCCTGCCTCTGATTCCCCAGCTCTGATTCCCCACCTCTGATTACCCGCGTCTGATTCCCTGACTCTAATTCCCGGCCTCTGATTCCCCATCTCTGATTCACCGCCTCTGATTCCCCACCTCTGATTCCCCAATTCTGATTCCCGCCTCTGAAGCCCCACCTCTGAATCCCCTCCTCTGATTCCCCATATCTGATTCCCCGCCTCTGATTCCCCATATCTTATTCCCCGCCTCTGATTCCCAAACTCAGATTCCCCGCCTCTGATTCCCCAGCTCTGATACCCCGCCTCAGATTCCCCGCGTCTGATTCCCCGCCTCTGAATCCCTGCCTCTGATTCCCCATCTCTGATTCACCACCGCTAATTCCCGGCCTCTGATTCCCGGCCTCTGATACCCTGCCTCTGATTCCCCGCCTCTGATTCCCCATCTCTGATTCACCGCCTCTGATTCACCACCTCTGATTCCCCATATCTGATAAGCCATCTTTGTTTCCCCGCCTCTGATTCCCCGCCTCTGATTCCCCATATCTGATTCCCCACCTCTGATTCCCCATCCCTGATTCCCGGACTCAGATTCCCCACCTCTGATTCCCAGACTCTGATTCCCGGAATATGATTCTCCGCTTCTGATTCCCCGCCTCTGATTCCCTGCATCTGATTCCCCATCTCTGATTCCCCATATCTGATTCCCTGCCTCTGGCTCGCCATCTCGGATTCCCGCCCTCCGATTCCCCACCTCTGGTTCCCCATATCTGATATCCCTCCTCTGTTTCCCCGCCTCTGATTCCCCGCCTCTGATTCCCCAACTCTGATTCCCCGCCTCTGATTCCTCAGCTCTGATTCCCCGCCTCTGATTCCCCACGTCTGATTCCCTGCCTCTGATTCCCCGCCTCTGATTCCCCATCTCTGATTCACCACCACTGATTCCCTGCGTCTGATTCCCTGCCTGTGATTCCCAGCCTCTGATTCCCCTATCTGATTCCCTGCCTCTGATGCCCCATATCTGATTCCCAGCCTCTGATTCCCCAACTCTGATTCCCCGCCTCTGATTCCTCAGCTCTGATTCCCCACCTCTGATTCCCCGTGTCTAATTCCCTGCCTCTGATTCCCCGCCTCTGATTCCCCATCTTGGATTCACCACCACTGATTCCCTGCGTCTCATTCCCTGCCTGTGATTCCCCGCCTCTGATTCACCATCTCTGATTCACTGCCTCTGATTCCCCTTCTCTGATTCCCCATGTCTGATTCCCCAATTCTGATTCCCGCCTCTGATGCCCAACCTCTGATTCCCCTCCTCTGATTGCCCATATCTGATTCCCTGCCTCTGATTCCCCATGTCTGATTTCCCACATCTGATTCCCTGCCTCTGATATCCCGCCTCTGATTCCCCGCCTCTGATTCCCTGCCACTAATTCCCCGCCTCTGATTCCCCTATCTGATTCCCTGCCTCTGATTCCCCACCTCCGATTCCCCAACTCTGATTCCCCGCCTCTGATTCCCCAGCTCTGATTCCCCGCCTCTGATTCCCCGTGTCTGATTCCTTGCCTCTGATTCCCCGCCTCTGATTCCCCATCTCTGATTCACCACCACTGATTCCCTGCGTCTGATTCCCTGCCTGTGATTCCCCGCCTCTGATTCACCATCTCTGATTCACTGCCTCTGATTCCCCTTCTCTGATTCCGCATGTCTGATTCCCCAATTCTGATTCCCGCCTCTGATGCCACACCTCTGATTCCCCTCCTCTGATTCCCCATATCTGATTCCCCGCCTCTGATTCCCCATATCTTATTCCCCGCCTCTGATTCCCAAACTCAGATTCCCCGCCTCTGATTCCCCAGCTCTGATTCCCCGCCTCTGATTCCCCGCGTCTGATTCCCCGCCTCTGAATCCCCGCCTCTGATTCCCCATCTCTGATCCACCACCGCTAATTCCCGGCCTCTGATTCCCCACAACTGATTCCCGGCCTCTGATTCCCGGCCACTGATACCCCGCCTCTGATTCCCCATCTCTGATTCCCCGCCTCTGATTCCCCACCTCTGGTTCCCTGACTCTAATTCCCGGCCTCTGATTCCCCATCTCTGATTCACAGCCTCTGATTCCCCACCTCTGATTCCCCATATCTGATTCCCCGCCTCAGTTTCCCCGCCTCTGATTCCCCGCCTCTGATTCCCCATATCTGATACCCGCCTCTGATTCCCCAACTCTGATTCCCCGCCTCTGATTCCCCAGTTTTGATTCCCCACCTCTGATTCCCCGCGTCTGATTCCCCGCCTCAGTTTCCCCGCCTCTGATTCCCCATATCTGATTCACGGCCTCTGATTCCCTGCCTATGATTCCCCGCTTGTAATTCCCCGCCTCTGATTCCCTGCCTCTGATTCCCCATGTCTGATTCCCCACATCTGATTCCCTGCCTCTCATACCCCGCCTCTGATTCCCCGCCTCTGATTCCATGCCACTAATTCCCCGCCTCTGATTCCCCATATCTGATTCCCTGCCTCTGATGCACCATATCTGATTCCCTGCCTCTGATTCCCCAACTCTGATTCCCCGCCTCTGATTCCTCAGCTCTGATTCCCCACCTCTGATTCCCCGTGTCTAATTCCCTGCCTCTGATTCCCCGCCTCTGATTCCCCATCTTGGATTCACCACCACTGATTCCCTGCGTCTGATTCCCTGCCTGTGATTCCCCGCCTCTCATTCACCATCTCTGATTCACTGCCTCTGATTCCCCTTCTCTGATTCCCCATTTCTGATTCCCCAATTCTGATTCCCGCCTCTGATGCCCCACCTCTGATTCCCCTCCTCTGATTGCCCATATCTGATTCCCCGCCTCTGATTCCCCATACCTTATTCCCCGACTCTGATTCCCAAACTCAGATTCCCCGCCTCTGATTCCCCAGCTCTGATTCCCCACATCTGATTCCCTGCCTCTGATTCCCCACCTCTGATTCCCAATATCTGATTCCCTGCCTCTGTTTCCCCACCTCTGATTCCCCGCCTCTGTTTCCCCATATCTGATTCCCCACAGCTGATTCCCCAACTCTGATTCCCCGCCTCTGATTCCCCAGCTCTGATTCCCCGCCTCTGATTCCCCGTGTCTGATTCCCTGCCTCTGATTCCCCGCCTCTGATTCCCCATCTCTGATTCACCGCCTCTGATTCACCACCTCAGATTCCCCATATCTGATAAGCCATCTCTGTTACCCCACCTCTGATTCCCCGCCTCTGATTCCCCATATCTGATTCCCCGCCTCTGATTCCCCATCTCTGATTCCCGGACTCAGATTCCCCACCTCTGATTCCCAGCCTATGATTCCCGGAATATGATTCCCCGCTTCTGATTCCCCGCCTCTGATTCCCTGCCTCTGATTCCCCATCTCTGATTCCCCACATCTGATTCCCTGCCTCTGATTCCCCGCCTCTGATTCCCCATATCTGATTCCCTGCCTCTGATTCCCGATCTCTGATACCCGCCCTCCGATTCCCCACCTCTGGTTCCCCATATCTGATACCCCTCCTCTCTTACCCCGCCTCTGATACCCCGCCTCTGATTCTCCATATCTGATACCCCGCCTCTGATTCCCCAACTCTGATTCCCCGCCTCTGATTCCTCAGCTCTGATTCCCCGCCTCTGATTCCCCTCGTCTGATTCCCTGCTTCTGATTCCCTGCCTCTGATTCCCCATCTGTGATTAACCACCTCTGATTCTCCACGTCTGATTCCACGCCTCTGATTCCCCATCTCTGATTCCCCATCTCTGATTCCCAAATTCTGATTCCCCGCCTCTGATTCCCCAGTTCTGATTCCCCATCTCTGATTCCCAGATTCTGATTCCCTGCCTCTGATTCCCCACCTCTGATTCCCAATATCTGATTCCCCGCCTCGGTTTCCCCGCCTCTGATTCCCCGCCTCTGTTTCCCCATATCTGATTCCCCACATCTGATTCCCCAACTCTGATTCCCCGCCTCTGATTTCCCAGCTCTGATTCCCCGCCTCTAATTCCACGTGTCTGATGCCCTGCCTCTGATTCCCCGCCTCTGATTTCCCATCTCTGATTCACTGCCTCTGATTCCCCACCTCTGATTCCCCATATCTAATTAGCCACCTCTGTTTCCCCGCCTCTGATTCCCAGCCTCTGATTCCCCATATCTGATTCCCAGCCTCTGATTCCCCATCTCTGATTCCCGGACTCTGAATCCCCACCTCTGATTCCCGGCCTCTCATTCCCGGCCTTTGATTCCCGCTTCTGATTCCCCGCCTCTGATTCCCTGCCTCTGATTCCCCATGTCTGATTCCCCACATCTGATTCCCTGCCTCTGATATCCCGCCTCTGATTCCCCGCCTCTGATTCCCTGCCACTAATTCCACGCCTCTGATTACCCTATCTGATTCCCTGCCTCTGATGCCCCATATCTGATTCCCTGCCTCTGATTCCCCAACTCTGATTCCCCGCCTCTGATTCCTCAGCTCTGATTCCCCACCTCTGATTCCCCGTGTCTAATTCCCTGCCTCTGATTCCCCGCCTCTGATTCCCCATCTTGGATTCACCACCACTGGTTCCCTGCGTCTGATTCCCTGCCTGTGATTCCCCACCTCTGATTCCCCATCTCTGATTCACTGCCGTTGATTCCCTTCTCTGATTCCCCATGTCTGATTCCCCAATTCTGATTCCCGCCTCTGATGCCCAACCTCTGATTCCCCTCCTCTGATTGCCCATATCTGATTCCCCGCATCTGATTCCCCATATCTTATTCTCCACCTCTGATTCCCAAACTCAGATTCCCCGCCTCTGATTCCCCAGCTCTGATTCCCCACATCTGATTCTCTGCCTCTGATTCCCCACCTCTGATTCCCCGCCTCTGTTTCCCCATATCTGATTACCCACCTCTTATTCCCCAACTCTGATTCCCCGCCTCTGATTCCCCAGCTCTGATTCCCCGCCTCTGATTCCCCGTGTCTGATTCCCTGCCTCTGATTCCCCGCCTCTGTTTCCACATCTCTGATTCACCGCCTCTGATTCCCCACCTCTGATTCCCCATATCTGATAAGCCATCTCTGTTTCCCCGCCTCTGATTCCCCACCTCTGATTCCCCATATCTGATTCCCCGCCTCTGATTCCCCATCTCTGATTCCCGGACTCAGATTCCCCACCTCTGATTCCCCGCCTCTGATTCCCTGCCTCTGATTCCCCATCTCTGATTTCCCATATCTGATTCCCCAGCTCTGATTCCCAATATCTGATTCCCTGCCTCTGATTCCCCACCTCTGATTCCCAATATCTGATTCCCTGCCTCTGTTTCCCCACTTCTGATTCCCCGCCTCTGTTTCCCCATATCTGATTCCCCACCTCTGATTCCCCAACTCTCATACCCGCCTCTGATTCCCCAGCTCTGATTCCCCGCCTCTGATTCCCCGTGTCTGTTTCCTTGCCTCTGATTCCCCGCCTCTGATTCCCCATCTCTGATTCACCACCACTGATTCCCTGCGTCTGATTCCCTGCCTGTGATTCCCCGCCTCAGATTCACCATCTCTGATTCACTGCCTCTGATTCCCCTTCTCTGATTCCCCATGTGTGATTCCCCAATTCTGATTCCCGCCTCTGATTCCCCACTACTGATTCCCGGCCTCTGATTCCCGGCCTCTGATTCCCAGCCTCTGATACCCCATCTCTGATTCCCCGCCTCTGATTCCCCGACTCTGATTCCCCGCCTCTGATTCCCCAGCTCTGATTCCCCGCCTCTGATTCCCCGCGTCTGATTCCCCGCCTCTGAATCCCCGCCTCTGATTCCCCATCTCTGATTCACCACCTCATATTACCCGCGTCTGATTCCCTGACTCTAATTCCCGGCCTCTGATTCCCCATCTCTGATACACCGCCTCTGATTCCCCATATCTGATTCCCCATATCTGATTCCCCGCCTCTGATTCCCCGCCTCTGATTCCCCATATCTGATACCCCGCCTCTGATTCCCCAACTCTGATTCCCCGCCTCTGATTCCCCAGTTATGATTCCCCACTTCTGATTCCCCGCGTCTGATTCCCTGCTTCTGATTCGCTGCCTCTGATTCCCCATCTGTGATTAACCACCTCTGATTCTCCGCATCTGATTCCCCGCCTCAGTTTCCCCGCCTCTGATTCCCCACCTCTGATTCCCCATATCTGATTCCCCGCCTCTGATTCCCCATCTCTGATTCTCGGACTCAGATTCCCCACCTCTGATTCCCCGCCTCTGATTCCCTGCCTCTGATTCCCCATCTCTGATTTCCCATATCTGATTCCCCAGCTCTGATTCCCAACATCTGATTCCCTGCCTCTGATTCCCCACCTCTGATTCCCAATATCTGATTCCCTGCCTCTGTTTCCCCACTTCTGATTCCCCGCCTCTGTTTCCCCATATCTGATTCCCCACCTCTGATTCCCCAACTCTGATTCCCCGCCTCTGATTCCCCAGCTCTGATTCCCCGCCTCTGATTCCCCGTGCCTGATTCCTTGCCTCTGATTCCCCGCCTCTGATTCCCCATCTCTGATTCACCACCACTGATTCCCTGCGTCTGATTCCCTGCCTGTGATTCCCCGCCTCTGATTCACCATCTCTGATTCACTGCCTCTGATTCCCCTTCATGATTCCCCATGTCTGATTCCCCACATCTGATTCCCTGCCTCTGATACCCCACCTCTGATTCCCCGCCTCTGATTCCCTGCCACTAATTCCCCGCCTCTGATTCCCCATATCTGATTCCCTGCCTCTGATGCCCCATATCTGCTTCCCTGCCTCTGATTCCTCAGCTCTGATTCCCCACCTCTGATTCCCCGTGTCTAATTCCCTGCCTCTGATTCCCCATCTTGGATTCACCACCACTGATTCCCTGCGTCTGATTCCCTGCCTGTGATTCCCCGCCTCTGATTCACCATCTCTGATTCACTGCCTCTGATTCCCCTTCTCTGATTCCCCATGTCTGATTCCCCAATTCTGATTCCCGCCTCTGATGCCCCACCTCTGATTCCCCTCATCTGATTGCCCATATCTGATTCCCCGCCTCTGATTCCCCATATCTTATTCCCCGCCTCTTATTCCCAAACTCAGATGCCCCGCCTCTGATTCCCCAGCTCTGATTCCCCACATCTGATTCCCTGCTTCTGATTCCCCACCTCTGATTCCCAATATCTGATTCCCTGCCTCTGTTTCCCCACCTCTGATTCCCTGCCTCTGATTCCCCATATCTGATACCCCGCCTCTGATTCCCCAACTCTGAATCCCCGCCTCTGATTCGCCAGCTATGATTCCCCGCCTCTGATCCCCCGCGTCTGAATCCCTGCTTCTGATTCCCTGCCTCTGTTTCCCCATCTGTGATTAACCACCTTTGATTCTCCGCGTCTGTTTCCCCGCCTCTGATTCCCCATCTCTGATTCCCCATCTCTGATTCCCAAATTCTGATTCCCCGCCTCTGATTCCCCAGCTCTGACACCCCACATCTGATTCCCTGCCTCTGATTCCCCAACTCTGATTCCCAATATCTGATTCCCCGCCTCTGTTTCCCCGCCTCTGATTCCCCGCCTCTGTTTCCCCATATCTGATTCCCCACCTCTGATTCCTCAACTCTGATTCCCCGCATCTGATTCCCCAGCTCTGATTCCCCGCCTTTGATTCCCCGTGTCTGATTCCCTGCCTCTGATTCCCCGCCTCTGATTCCCCATCTCTGATTCACCGCCTCTGATTCCCCATCTCTGATTCCCCATATCTAATTAGCCACCTCTGTTTCCCCGCCTCTGATTCCCCGCCTCTGATTCCCCATATCTGATTCCCCACCTCTGATTCCCCATCTCTGATTCACGGACTCAAATTCCCCACCTCTGATTCACAGCCTCTGATTCCCGGCCAATGATTCCCCGCTTCTGATTCCCCGCCTCTGATTCCCTGCCTCTGATTCCCCATCTCTGATTCACTGCCTCTGATTCCCCACCTCTGATTCCCCATATCTGATTAGCCACCTCTGTTTCTCAGCCTCTGATTCCCGCCTCTGATTCCCCATATCTGATTCCCCGCCTCTGATTCCCCATCTCTGATTCCCGTACTCTGATTCCCCACCTCTGATTCCCTGCCTCTGATTCCCGGCCTATGATTCCCCGCTTCTGATTCCCCGCCTCTGATTCCCTGCCTCTGATTCCCCATGTCTGATTCCCCACATCTGATTCCCTGCCTCTGATACCCCACCTCTGATTACCCGCCTCTGATTCCCTGCCACTAATTCCCCGCCTCTGATTCCCCATATCTGATTCCCTGCCTCTGATGCCCCATATCTGCTTCCCTGCCTCTGATTCCTCAGCTCTGATTGCCCACCTCTGATTCCCCGTGTCTGATTCCCCAATTCTGATTCCCACCTCTGATGCCCAACCTCTGATTCCCCTCCTCTGATTGCCCATATCTGATTCCCCGCCTCTGATTCCCGATCTCTGATTCACCACCGCTAATTCCCGGCCTCTGATTCCCCACTACTGATTCCCGGCCTCTGATTCCCGGCCTCTGATTCCCCGCCTCTGATTCCCCATCTCTGATTCCCCGCCTCTGATTCCCCGACTCTGATTCCCTGCCTCTGATTCCCCAGCTCTGATTCCCCACCTCTGATTACCCGCGTCTGATTCCCTGACTCTAATTCCCGGCCTCTGATTCCCCATCTCTGATTCACCGCCTCTGATTCCCCACCTCTGATTCCCCAATTCTGATTCCCGCCTCTGATGCCCCACCTCTGAATCCCCTCCTCTGATTCCCCATATCTGATTCCCCGCCTCTGATTCCCCATATCTTATTCCCCGCCTCTGATTCCCAAACTCAGATTCCCCGCCTCTGATTCCCCAGCTCTGATACCCCGCCTCAGATTCCCCGCGTCTGATTCCCCGCCTCTGAATCCCTGCCTCTGATTCCCCATCTATGATTCACCACCGCTAATTCCCGGCCTCTGATTCCCGGCCTCTGATACCCTGCCTCTGATTCCCCGCCTCTGATTCCCCATCTCTGATTCACCGCCTCTGATTCACCACCTCTGATTCCCCATATCTGATAAGCCATCTTTGTTTCCCCGCCTCTGATTCCCCGCCTCTGATTCCCCATATCTGATTCCCCACCTCTGATTCCCCATCCCTGATTCCCGGACTCAGATTCCCCACCTCTGATTCCCAGACTCTGATTCCCGGAATATGATGCTCCGCTTCTGATTCCCCGCCTCTGATTCCCTGCATCTGATTCCCCATCTCTGATTCCCCATATCTGATTCCCTGCCTCTGATTCGCCATCTCGGATTCCCGCCCTCCGATTCCCCACCTGTGGTTCCCCATATCTGATATCCCTCCTCTGTTTCCCCGCCTCTGATTCCCCATATCTGATTCCCCGACTCTGATTCCCCAACTCTGATTCCCCGCCTCTGATTCCTCAGCTCTGATTCCCCGCCTCTGATTCCCCACGTCTGATTCCCTGCCTCTGATTCCCCGCCTCTGATTCCCCATCTCCGATTCACCACCACTGATTCCCTGCGTCTGATTCCCTGCCTCTGATGCCCCATATCTGATTCCCAGCCTCTGATTCCCCAACTCTGATTCCCCGCCTCTGATTCCTCAGCTCTGATTCACAACCTCTGATTCCCCGTGTCTAATTCCCTGCCTCTGATTCCCCGCCTCTGATTCCCCATCTTGGATTCACCACCACTGATTCCCTGCGTCTCATTCCCTGCCTGTGATTCCCCGCCTCTGATTCACCATCTCTGATTCACTGCCTCTGATTCCCCTTCTCTGATTCCCCATGTCTGATTCCCCAATTCTGATTCCCGCCTCTGATGCCCAACCTCTGATTCCCCTCCTCTGATTGACCATATCTGATTCCCCGCCTCTGATTCCCCATATCTTATTCTCCGCCTCTGATTCCCAAACTCAGATTCCCCGCCTCTGATTCCCCAGCTCTGATTCCCCACATCTGATTCTCTGCCTCTGATTCCCCACCTCTGATTCCCCGCCTCTGTTTCCCCATATCTGATTACCCGCCTCTGATTCCCCAACTCTGATTCCCCGCCTCTGATTCCGCAGCTCTGATTCCCCGCCTCTGATTCCCCGTGTCTGATTCCCTGCCTCTGATTCCCCGCCTCTGATTCCCCATCTCTGATTCACCGCCTCTGATTCCCCACCTCTGATTCCCCATATCTAATTAGCCACCTCTGTTTCCCCGCCTCTGATTCCCCGCCTCTGATTCCCCATATCTGATTCCCCACCTCTGATTCCCCATCTCTGATTCACGGACTCACATTCCCCACCTCTGATTCACAGCCTCTGATTCCTGGCCAATGATTCCCCGCTTCTGATTCCCCGCCTCTGATTCCCCATCTCTGATTCACTGCCTCTGATTCCCCACCTCTGATTTCCCATATCTGATTAGCCACCTCTGTTTCTCAGCCTCTGATTCCCGCCTCTGATTCCCCATATCTGATTCCCCGCCTCTGATTCCCCATCTCTGATTCCCGTACTCTGATTCCCCACCTCTGATTCCCTGCCTCTGATTCCCGGCCTATGATTCCCCGCTTCTGATTCCCCGCCTCTGATTCCCTGCCTCTGATTCCCCATGTCTGATTCCCCACATCTGATTCCCTGCCTCTGATACCCCACCTCTGATTCCCCGCCTCTGATTCCCTGCCACTAATTCCCCGCCTCTGATTCCCCATATCTGATTCCCTGCCTCTGATGCCCCATATCTGCTTCCCTGCCTCTGATTCCTCAGCTCTGATTCCCCACCTCTGATTCCCCGTGTCTAATTCCCTGCCTCTGATTCCCCATCTTGGATTCACCACCACTGATTCCCTGCGTCTGATTCCCTGCCTGTGATTCCCCGCCTCTGATTCACCATCTCTGATTCACTGCCTCTGATTCCCCTTCTCTGATTCCCCATGTCAGATTCCCCAATTCTGATTCCCGCCTCTGATGCCCCACCTCTGATTCCCCTCATCTGATTGCCCATATCTGATTCCCCGCCTCTGATTCCCCATATCTTATTCCCCGCCTCTTATTCCCAAACTCAGATGCCCCGCCTCTGATTCCCCAGCTCTGATTCCCCACATCTGATTCCCTGCTTCTGATTCCCCACCTCTGATTCCCAATATCTGATTCCCTGCCTCTGTTTCCCCACCTCTGATTCCCTGCCTCTGATTCCCCATATCTGATACCCCGCCTCTGATTCCCCAACTCTGAATCCCCGCCTCTGATTCCCCAGCTATGATTCCCCGCCTCTGATCCCCCGCGTCTGAATCCCTGCTTCTGATTCCCTGCCTCTGTTTCCCCATCTGTGATTAACCACCTTTGATTCTCCGCGTCTGTTTCCCCGCCTCTGATTCCCCATCTCTGATTCCCCATCTCTGATTCCCAAATTCTGATTCCCCGCCTCTGATTCCCCAGCTCTGACACCCCACATCTGATTCCCTGCCTCTGATTCCCCAACTCTGATTCCCAATATCTGATTCCCCACCTCTGTTTCCCCGCCTCTGATTCCCCGCCTCTGTTTTCCCATATCTGATTCCCCACCTCTGATTCCTCAACTCTGATTCCCCGCATCTGATTCCCCAGCTCTGATTCCCCGCCTTTGATTCCCCGTGTCTGATTCCCTGCCTCTGATTCCCCGCCTCTGATTCCCCATCTCTGATTCACCGCCTCTGATTCCCCATCTCTGATTCCCCATATCTAATTAGCCACCTCTGTTTCCCCGCCTCTGATTCCCCGCCTCTGATTCCCCATATCTGATTCCCCACCTCTGATTCCCCATCTCTGATTCACGGACTCACATTCCCCACCTCTGATTCACAGCCTCTGATTCCCGGCCAATGATTCCCCGCTTCTGATTCCCCGCCTCTGATTCCCTGCCTCTGATTCCCCATCTCTGATTCACTGCCTCTGATTCCCCACCTCTGATTCCCCATATCTGATTAGCCACCTCTGTTTCTCAGCCTCTGATTCCCGCCTCTGATTCCCCATATCTGATTCCCCGCCTCTGATTCCCCATCTCTGATTCCCGTACTCTGATTCCCCACCTCTGATTCCCTGCCTCTGATTCCCGGCCTATGATTCCCCGCTTCTGATTCCCCGCCTCTGATTCCCTGCCTCTGATTCCCCATGTCTGATTCCCCACATCTGATTCCCTGCCTCTGATACCCCACCTCTGATTACCCGCCTCTGATTCCCTGCCACTAATTCCCCGCCTCTGATTCCCCATATCTGATTCCCTGCCTCTGATGCCCCATATCTGCTTCCCTGCCTCTGATTCCTCAGCTCTGATTGCCCACCTCTGATTCCCCGTGTCTGATTCCCCAATTCTGATTCCCACCTCTGATGCCCAACCTCTGATTCCCCTCCTCTGATTGCCCATATCTGATTCCCCGCCTCTGATTCCCGATCTCTGATTCACCACCGCTAATTCCCGGCCTCTGATTCCCCACTACTGATTCCCGGCCTCTGATTCCCGGCCTCTGATTCCCTGCCTCTGATTCCCCATCTCTGATTCCCCGCCTCTGATTCCCCGACTCTGATTCCCGGCCTCTGATACCCCGCCTCTGATTCCCCATCTCTGATTCCCCACCTCTGATTCCCCGACTCTGATTCCCCGCCTCTGATTCCCCAGCTCTGATTCCCCACCTCTGATTACCCGCATCTGATACCCTGACTCTAATTTCCGGCCTCTGATTCCCCATCTCTCATTCACCGCCTCTGATTACCCACCTCTGATTCCCCATATCTGATTCCCTGCCTCTGATTCCCCGCCTCTGATTCCCCATATCAGATACCCCGCCTCTGATTCCCCAACTCTGAATCCCAGCCTCTGATTCCCCAGCTATGATTCCCCGCCTCTGATCCCCCGCGTCTGAATCCCTGCTTCTGATTCCCTGCCTCTGTTTCCCCATCTGTGATTAACCACCTTTGATTCTCCGCGTCCGTTTCCCCGCCTCTGATTCCCCATCTCTGATTCCCCATCTCTGATTCCCAAATTCTGATTCCCCGCCTCTGATTCCCCAGCTCTGACACCCCACATCTGATTCCCTGCCTCTGATTCCCCAACTCTGATTCCCAATATCTGATTCCCCGCCTCTGTTTCCCCGCCTCTGATTCCCCGCCTTTGATTCCCCGTGTCTGATTCCCTGCCTCTGATTCCCCGCCTCTGATTCCCCATCTCTGATTCACCGCCTCTGATTCCCCATCTTGGATTCACCACCACTGGTTCCCTGCGTCTGATTCCCTGCCTGTGATTCCCCACCTCTGATTCCCCATCTCTGATTCACTGCCGTTGATTCCCTTCTCTGATTCCCCATGTCTGATTCCCCAATTCTGATTCCCGCCTCTGATGCCCAACCTCTGATTCCCCTCCTCTGATTGCCCATATCTGATTCCCCGCATCTGATTCCCCATATCTTATTCTCCACCTCTGATTCCCAAACTCAGATTCCCCGCCTCTGATTCCCCAGCTCTGATTCCCCACATCTGATTCTCTGCCTCTGATTCCCCACCTCTGATTCCCCGCCTCTGTTTCCCCATATCTGATTACCCACCTCTTATTCCCCAACTCTGATTCCCCGCCTCTGATTCCCCAGCTCTGATTCCCCGCCTCTGATTCCCCGTGTCTGATTCCCTGCCTCTGATTCCCCGCCTCTGTTTCCACATCTCTGATTCACCGCCTCTGATTCCCCACCTCTGATTCCCCATATCTGATAAGCCATCTCTGTTTCCCCGCCTCTGATTCCCCACCTCTGATTCCCCATATCTGATTCCCCGCCTCTGATTCCCCATCTCTGATTCCCGGACTCAGATTCCCCACCTCTGATTCCCCGCCTCTGATTCCCTGCCTCTGATTCCCCATCTCTGATTTCCCATATCTGATTCCCCAGCTCTGAATCCCAATATCTGATTCCCTGCCTCTGATTCCCCACCTCTGATTCCCAATATCTGATTCCCTGCCTCTGTTTCCCCACTTCTGATTCCCCGCCTCTGTTTCCCCATATCTGATTCCCCACCTCTGATTCCCCAACTCTCATACCCGCCTCTGATTCCCCAGCTCTGATTCCCCGCCTCTGATTCCCCGTGTCTGTTTCCTTGCCTCTGATTCCCCGCCTCTGATTCCCCATCTCTGATTCACCACCACTGATTCCCTGCGTCTGATTCCCTGCCTGTGATTCCCCGCCTCTGATTCACCATCTCTGATTCACTGCCTCTGATTCCCCTTCTCTGATTCCCCATGTGTGATTCCCCAATTCTGATTCCCGCCTCTGATTCCCCACTACTGATTCCCGGCCTCTGATTCCCGGCCTCTGATTCCCAGCCTCTGATACCCCATCTCTGATTCCCCGCCTCTGATTCCCCGACTCTGATTCCCCGCCTCTGATTCCCCAGCTCTGATTCCCCGCCTCTGATTCCCCGCGTCTGATTCCCCGCCTCTGAATCCCCGCCTCTGATTCCCCATCTCTGATTCACCACCTCATATTACCCGCGTCTGATTCCCTGACTCTAATTCCCGGCCTCTGATTCCCCATCTCTGATACACCGCCTCTGATTCCCCATATCTGATTCCCCATATCTGATTCCCCGCCTCTGATTCCCCGCCTCTGATTCCCCATATCTGATACCCCGCCTCTGATTCCCCAACTCTGATTCCCCGCCTCTGATTCCCCAGTTATGATTCCCCACTTCTGATTCCCCGCGTCTGATTCCCTGCTTCTGATTCGCTGCCTCTGATTCCCCATCTGTGATTAACCACCTCTGATTCTCCGCATCTGATTCCCCGCCTCAGTTTCCCCGCCTCTGATTCCCCACCTCTGATTCCCCATATCTGATTCCCCGCCTCTGATTCCCCATCTCTGATTCTCGGACTCAGATTCCCCACCTCTGATTCCCCGCCTCTGATTCCCTGCCTCTGATTCCCCATCTCTGATTTCCCATATCTGATTCCCCAGCTCTGATTCCCAACATCTGATTCCCTGCCTCTGATTCCCCACCTCTGATTCCCAATATCTGATTCCCTGCCTCTGTTTCCCCACTTCTGATTCCCCGCCTCTGTTTCCCCATATCTGATTCCCCACCTCTGATTCCCCAACTCTGATTCCCCGCCTCTGATTCCCCAGCTCTGATTCGCCGCCTCTGATTCCCCGTGCCTGATTCCTTGCCTCTGATTCCCCGCCTCTGATTCCCCATCTCTGATTCACCACCACTGATTCCCTGCGTCTGATTCCCTGCCTGTGATTCCCCGCCTCTGATTCACCATCTCTGATTCACTGCCTCTGATTCCCCTTCATGATTCCCCATGTCTGATTCCCCACATCTGATTCCCTGCCTCTGATACCCCACCTCTGATTCCCCGCCTCTGATTCCCTGCCACTAATTCCCCGCCTCTGATTCCCCATATCTGATTCCCTGCCTCTGATGCCCCATATCTGCTTCCCTGCCTCTGATTCCTCAGCTCTGATTCCCCACCTCTGATTCCCCGTGTCTAATTCCCTGCCTCTGATTCCCCATCTTGGATTCACCACCACTGATTCCCTGCGTCTGATTCCCTGCCTGTGATTCCCCGCCTCTGATTCACCATCTCTGATTCACTGCCTCTGATTCCCCTTCTCTGATTCCCCATGTCTGATTCCCCAATTCTGATTCCCGCCTCTGATGCCCCACCTCTGATTCCCCTCATCTGATTGCCCATATCTGATTCCCCGCCTCTGATTCCCCATATCTTATTCCCCGCCTCTTATTCCCAAACTCAGATGCCCCGCCTCTGATTCCCCAGCTCTGATTCCCCACATCTGATTCCCTGCTTCTGATTCCCCACCTCTGATTCCCAATATCTGATTCCCTGCCTCTGTTTCCCCACCTCTGATTCCCTGCCTCTGATTCCCCATATCTGATACCCCGCCTCTGATTCCCCAACTCTGAATCCCCGCCTCTGATTCCCCAGCTATGATTCCCCGCCTCTGATCCCCCGCGTCTGAATCCCTGCTTCTGATTCCCTGCCTCTGTTTCCCCATCTGTGATTAACCACCTTTGATTCTCCGCGTCTGTTTCCCCGCCTCTGATTCCCCATCTCTGATTCCCCATCTCTGATTCCCAAATTCTGATTCCCCGCCTCTGATTCCCCAGCTCTGACACCCCACATCTGATTCCCTGCCTCTGATTCCCCAACTCTGATTCCCAATATCTGATTCCCCGCCTCTGTTTCCCCGCCTCTGATTCCCCGCCTCTGTTTCCCCATATCTGATTCCCCACCTCTGATTCCTCAACTCTGATTCCCCGCATCTGATTCCCCAGCTCTGATTCCCCGCCTTTGATTCCCCGTGTCTGAATCCCTGCCTCTGATTCCCCGCCTCTGATTCCCCATCTCTGATTCACCGCCTCTGATTCCCCATCTCTGATTCCCCATATCTAATTAGCCACCTCTGTTTCCCCGCCTCTGATTCCCCGCCTCTGATTCCCCATATCTGATTCCCCACCTCTGATTCCCCATCTCTGATTCACGGACTCAAATTCCCCACCTCTGATTCACAGCCTCTGATTCCCGGCCAATGATTCCCTGCTTCTGATTCCCCGCCTCTGATTCCCTGCCTCTGATTCCCCATCTCTGATTCACTGCCTCTGATTCCCCACCTCTGATTCCCCATATCTGATTAGCCACCTCTGTTTCTCAGCCTCTGATTCCCGCCTCTGATTCCCCATATCTGATTCCCCGCCTCTGATTCCCCATCTCTGATTCCCGTACTCTGATTCCCCACCTCTGATTCCCTGCCTCTGATTCCCGGCCTATGATTCCCCGCTTCTGATTCCCCGCCTCTGATTCCCTGCCTCTGATTCCCCATGTCTGATTCCCCACATCTGATTCCCTGCCTCTGATACCCCACCTCTGATTACCCGCCTCTGATTCCCTGCCACTAATTCCCCGCCTCTGATTCCCCATATCTGATTCCCTGCCTCTGATGCCCCATATCTGCTTCCCTGCCTCTGATTCCTCAGCTCTGATTGCCCACCTCTGATTCCCCGTGTCTGATTCCCCAATTCTGATTCCCACCTCTGATGCCCAACCTCTGATTCCCCTCCTCTGATTGCCCATATCTGATTCCCCGCCTCTGATTCCCGATCTCTGATTCACCACCGCTAATTCCCGGCCACTGATTCCCCACTACTGATTCCCGGCCTCTGATTCCCGGCCTCTGATTCCCCGCCTCTGATTCCCCATCTCTGATTCCCCGCCTCTGATTCCCCGACTCTGATTCCCTGCCTCTGATTCCCCAGCTCTGATTCCCCACCTCTGATTACCCGCGTCTGATTCCCTGACTCTAATTCCCGGCCTCTGATTCCCCATCTCTGATTCACCGCCTCTGATTCCCCACCTCTGATTCCCCAATTCTGATTCCCGCCTCTGATGCCCCACCTCTGAATCCCCTCCTCTGATTCCCCATATCTGATTCCCCGCCTCTGATTCCCCATATCTTATTCCCCGCCTCTGATTCCCAAACTCAGATTCCCCGCCTCTGATTCCCCAGCTCTGATACCCCGCCTCAGATTCCCCGCGTCTGATTCCCCGCCTCTGAATCCCTGCCTCTGATTCCCCATCTCTGATTCACCACCGCTAATTCCCGGCCTCTGATTCCCGGCCTCTGATACCCTGCCTCTGATTCCCCGCCTCTGATTCCCCATCTCTGATTCACCGCCTCTGATTCACCACCTCTGATTCCCCATATCTGATAAGCCATCTTTGTTTCCCCGCCTCTGATTCCCCGCCTCTGATTCCCCATATCTGATTCCCCACCTCTGATTCCCCATCCCTGATTCCCGGACTCAGATTCCCCACCTCTGATTCCCAGACTCTGATTCCCGGAATATGATTCTCCGCTTCTGATTCCCCGCCTCTGATTCCCTGCATCTGATTCCCCATCTCTGATTCCCCATATCTGATTCCCTGCCTCTGATTCGCCATCTCGGATTCCCGCCCTCCGATTCCCCACCTCTGGTTCCCCATATCTGATATCCCTCCTCTGTTTCCCCGCCTCTGATTCCCCGCCTCTGATTTCCCATATCTGATTCCCCGCCTCTGATTCCCCAACTCTGATTCCCCGCCTCTGATTCCTCAGCTCTGATTCCCCGCCTCTGATTCCCCACGTCTGATTCCCTGCCTCTGATTCCCCGCCTCTGATTCCCCATCTCCGATTCACCACCACTGATTCCCTGCGTCTGATTCCCTGCCTCTGATGCCCCATATCTGATTCCCAGCCTCTGATTCCCCAACTCTGATTCCCCGCCTCTGATTCCTCAGCTCTGATTCACAACCTCTGATTCCCCGTGTCTAATTCCCTGCCTCTGATTCCCCGCCTCTGATTCCCCATCTTGGATTCACCACCACTGATTCCCTGCGTCTCATTCCCTGCCTGTGATTCCCCGCCTCTGATTCACCATCTCTGATTCACTGCCTCTGATTCCCCTTCTCTGATTCCCCATGTCTGATTCCCCAATTCTGATTCCCGCCTCTGATGCACAACCTCTGATTCCCCTCCTCTGATTGCCCATATCTGATTCCCTGCCTCTGATTCCCCATGTCTGATTTCCCACATCTGATTCCCTGCCTCTGATATCCCGCCTCTGATTCCCCGCCTCTGATTCCCTGCCACTAATTCCCCGCCTCTGATTCCCCTATCTGATTCCCTGCCTCTGATGCCCCATATCTGATTCCCAGCCTCTGATTCCCCGCCTCTGATTCCTCAGCTCTGATTCCCCACCTCTGATTCCCCGTGTCTAATACCCTGCCTCTGATTCCCCGCCTCTGATTCCCCATCTTGGATTCACCACCACTGATTCCCTGCGTCTGATTCCCTGCCTGTGATTCCCCGCCTCTGATTCACCATCTCTGATTCACTGCCTCGGATTCCCCTTCTCTGATTCCCCATGTCTGATTCCCCAATTCTGATTCCCGCCTCTGATGCCCAACCTCTGATTCCCCTCCTCTGATTGACCATATCTGATTCCCCGCCTCTGATTCCCCATATCTTATTCTCCGCCTCTGATTCCCAAACTCAGATTCCCCGCCTCTGATTCCCCAGCTCTGATTCCCCACATCTGATTCTCTGCCTCTGATTCCCCACCTCTGATTCCCCGCCTCTGTTTCCCCATATCTGATTACCCGCCTCTGATTCCCCAACTCTGATTCCCCGCCTCTGATTCCGCAGCTCTGATTCCCCGCCTCTGATTCCCCGTGTCTGATTCCCTGCCTCTGATTCCCCGCCTCTGATTCCACATCTCTGATTCACCACCTCTGATTCCCCACCTCTGATTCCCCATATCTGATAAGCCATCTCTGTTTCCCCGCCTCTGATTCCCCACCTCTTATTCCCCATATCTGATTCCCCGCCTCTGATTCCCCATCTCTGATTCCCGGACTCAGATTCCCCACCTCTGATTCCCCGCCTCTGATTCCCTGCCTCTGATTCCCAATCTCTGATTCCCCATATATGATTCCCCAGCTCTGATTCCCAACATCTGATTCCCTGCCTCTGATTCCCCACCTCTGATTCCCAATATCTGATTCCCTGCCTCTGTTTCCCCACTTCTGATTCCCCGCCTCTGTTTCCCCATATCTGATTCCCCACCTCCGATTCCCCAACTCTGATTCCCCGCCTCTGATTCCCCAGCTCTGATTCCCCGCCTCTGATTCCCCGTGTCTGATTCCTTGCCTCTGATTCCCCGCCTCTGATTCCCCATCTCTGATTCACCACCACTGATTCCCTGCGTCTGATTCCCTGCCTGTGATTCCCCGCCTCTGATTCACCATCTCTGATTCACTGCCTCTGATTCCCCTTCTCTGATTCCGCATGTCTGATTCCCCAATTCTGATTCCCGCCTCTGATGCCCCACCTCTGATTCCCCTCCTCTGATTCCCCATATCTGATTCCCCGCCTCTGATTCCCCATATCTTATTCCCCGCCTCTGATTCCCAAACTCAGATTCCCCGCCTCTGATTCCCCAGCTCTGATTCCCCGCCTCTGATTCCCCGCGTCTGATTCCCCGCCTCTGAATCCCCGCCTCTGATTCCCCATCTCTGATCCACCACCGCTAATTCCCGGCCTCTGATTCCCCACAACTGATTCCCGGCCTCTGATTCCCGGCCACTGATACCCCGCCTCTGATTCCCCATCTCTGATTCCCCGCCTCTGATTCCCCGACTCTGATTCCCCGCCTCTGATTACCCGCATCTGATTCCCTGACTCTAATTCCCGGCCTCTGATTCCCCATCTCTGATTCACAGCCTCTGATTCCCCACCTCTGATTCCCCATATCTGATTCCCCGCCTCAGTTTCCCCGCCTCTGATTCCCCGCCTCTGATTCCCCATATCTGATACCCGCCTCTGATTCCCCAACTCTGATTCCCCGCCTCTGATTCCCCAGTTTTGATTCCCCACCTCTGATTCCCCGCGTCTGATTCCCCGCCTCAGTTTCCCCGCCTCTGATTCCCCATATCTGATTCCCGGCCTCTGATTCCCTGCCTATGATTCCCCGCTTGTAATTCCCCGCCTCTGATTCCCTGCCTCTGATTCCCCATGTCTGATTCCCCACATCTGATTCCCTGCCTCTCATACCCCGCCTCTGATTCCCCGCCTCTGATTCCATGCCACTAATTCCCCGCCTCTGATTCCCCATATCTGATTCCCTGCCTCTGATGCACCATATCTGATTCCCTGCCTCTGATTCCCCAACTCTGATTCCCCGCCTCTGATTCCTCAGCTCTGATTCCCCACCTCTGATTCCCCGTGTCTAATTCCCTGCCTCTGATTCCCCGCCTCTGATTCCCCATCTTGGATTCACCACCACTGATTCCCTGCGTCTGATTCCCTGCCTGTGATTCCCCGCCTCTCATTCACCATCTCTGATTCACTGCCTCTGATTCCCCTTCTCTGATTCCCCATTTCTGATTCCCCAATTCTGATTCCCGCCTCTGATGCCCCACCTCTGATTCCCCTCCTCTGATTGCCCATATCTGATTCCCCGCCTCTGATTCCCCATATCTTATTCCCCGACTCTGATTCCCAAACTCAGATTCCCCGCCTCTGATTCCCCAGCTCTGATTCCCCACATCTGATTCCCTGCCTCTGATTCCCCACCTCTGATTCCCAATATCTGATTCCCTGCCTCTGTTTCCCCACCTCTGATTCCCCGCCTCTGTTTCCCCATATCTGATTCCCCACAGCTGATTCCCCAACTCTGATTCCCCGCCTCTGATTCCCCAGCTCTGATTCCCCGCCTCTGATTCCCCGTGTCTGATTCCCTGCCTCTGATTCCCCGCCTCTGATTCCCCATCTCTGATTCACCGCCTCTGATTCACCACCTCAGATTCCCCATATCTGATAAGCCATCTCTGTTACCCCACCTCTGATTCCCCGCCTCTGATTCCCCATATCTGATTCCCCGCCTCTGATTCCCCATCTCTGATTCCCGGACTCAGATTCCCCACCTCTGATTCCCAGCCTCTGATTCCCGGAATATGATTCCCCGCTTCTGATTCCCCGCCTCTGATTCCCTGCCTCTGATTCCCGATCTCCGATTCCCCACATCTGATTCTCTGCCTCTGATTCCCCGCCTCTGATTCCCCATATCTGATTCCCTGCCTCTGATTCCCGATCTCTGATACCCGCCCTCCGATTCCCCACCTCTGGTTCCCCATATCTGATACCCCTCCTCTCTTACCCCGCCTCTGATACCCCGCCTCTGATTCTCCATATCTGATACCCCGCCTCTGATTCCCCAACTCTGATTCCCCGCCTCTGATTCCTCAGCTCTGATTCCCCGCCTCTGATTCCCCTCGTCTGATTCCCTGCTTCTGATTCCCTGCCTCTGATTCCCCATCTGTGATTAACCACCTCTGATTCTCCACGTCTGATTCCACGCCTCTGATTCCCCATCTCTGATTCCCCATCTCTGATTCCCAAATTCTGATTCCCCGCCTCTGATTCCCCAGTTCTGATTCCTCATCTCTGATTCCCAAATTCTGATTCCCTGCCTCTGATTCCCCACCTCTGATTCCCAATATCTGATTCCCCGCCTCGGTTTCCCCGCCTCTGATTCCCCGCCTCTGTTTCCCCATATCTGATTCCCCACCTCTGATTCCCCAACTCTGATTCCCCGCCTCTGATTTCCCAGCTCTGATTCCCCGCCTCTAATTCCACGTGTCTGATGCCCTGCCTCTGATTCCCCGCCTCTGATTTCCCATCTCTGATTCACTGCCTCTGATTCCCCACCTCTGATTCCCCATATCTAATTAGCCACCTCTGTTTCCCCGCCTCTGATTCCCAGCCTCTGATTCCCCATATCTGATTCCCAGCCTCTGATTCCCCATCTCTGATTCCCGGACTCTGAATCCCCACCTCTGATTCCCGGCCTCTCATTCCCGGCCTTTGATTCCCGCTTCTGATTCCCCGCCTCTGATTCCCTGCCTCTGATTCCCCATGTCTGATTCCCCACATCTGATTCCCTGCCTCTGATATCCCGCCTCTGATTCCCCGCCTCTGATTCCCTGCCACTAATTCCACGCCTCTGATTACCCTATCTGATTCCCTGCCTCTGATGCCCCATATCTGATTCCCTGCCTCTGATTCCCCAACTCTGATTCCCCGCCTCTGATTCCTCAGCTCTGATTCCCCACCTCTGATTCCCCGTGTCTAATTCCCTGCCTCTGATTCCCCGCCTCTGATTCCCCATCTTGGATTCACCACCACTGGTTCCCTGCGTCTGATTCCCTGCCTGTGATTCCCCGCCTCTGATTCCCCATCTCTGATTCACTGCCGTTGATTCCCTTCTCTGATTCCCCATGTCTGATTCCCCAATTTTGATTCCCGCCTCTGATGCCCAACCTCTGATTCCCCTCCTCTGATTGCCCATATCTGATTCCCCGCATCTGATTCCCCATATCTTATTCTCCACCTCTGATTCCCAAACTCAGATTCCCCGCCTCTGATTCCCCAGCTCTGATTCCCCACATCTGATTCTCTGCCTCTGATTCCCCACCTCTGATTCCCCGCCTCTGTTTCCCCATATCTGATTACCCACCTCTTATTCCCCAACTCTGATTCCCCGCCTCTGATTCCCCAGCTCTGATTCCCCGCCTCTGATTCCCCGTGTCTGATTCCCTGCCTCTGATTCCCCGCCTCTGTTTCCACATCTCTGATTCACCGCCTCTGATTCCCCACCTCTGATTCCCCATATCTGATAAGCCATCTCTGTTTCCCCGCCTCTGATTCCCCACCTCTGATTCCCCATATCTGATTCCCCGCCTCTGATTCCCCATCTCTGATTCCCGGACTCAGATTCCCCACCTCTGATTCCCCGCCTCTGATTCCCTGCCTCTGATTCCCCATCTCTGATTTCCCATATCTGATTCCCCAGCTCTGATTCCCAATATCTGATTCCCTGCCTCTGATTCCCCACCTCTGATTCCCAATATCTGATTCCCTGCCTCTGTTTCCCCACTTCTGATTCCCCGCCTCTGTTTCCCCATATCTGATTCCCCACCTCTGATTCCCCAACTCTCATACCCGCCTCTGATTCCCCAGCTCTGATTCCCCGCCTCTGATTCCCCGTGTCTGTTTCCTTGCCTCTGATTCCCCGCCTCTGATTCCCCATCTCTGATTCACCACCACTGATTCCCTGCGTCTGATTCCCTGCCTGTGATTCCCCGCCTCTGATTCACCATCTCTGATTCACTGCCTCTGATTCCCCTTCTCTGATTCCCCATGTGTGATTCCCCAATTCTGATTCCCGCCTCTGATTCCCCACTACTGATTCCCGGCCTCTGATTCCCGGCCTCTGATTCCCAGCCTCTGATACCCCATCTCTGATTCCCCGCCTCTGATTCCCCGACTCTGATTCCCCGCCTCTGATTCCCCAGCTCTGATTCCCCGCCTCTGATTCCCCGCGTCTGATTCCCCGCCTCTGAATCCCCGCCTCTGATTCCCCATCTCTGATTCACCACCTCATATTACCCGCGTCTGATTCCCTGACTCTAATTCCCGGCCTCTGATTCCCCATCTCTGATACACCGCCTCTGATTCCCCATATCTGATTCCCCATATCTGATTCCCCGCCTCTGATTCCCCGCCTCTGATTCCCCATATCTGATACCCCGCCTCTGATTCCCCAACTCTGATTCCCCGCCTCTGATTCCCCAGTTATGATTCCCCACTTCTGATTCCCCGCGTCTGATTCCCTGCTTCTGATTCGCTGCCTCTGATTCCCCATCTGTGATTAACCACCTCTGATTCTCCGCATCTGATTCCCCGCCTCAGTTTCCCCGCCTCTGATTCCCCACCTCTGATTCCCCATATCTGATTCCCCGCCTCTGATTCCCCATCTCTGATTCTCGGACTCAGATTCCCCACCTCTGATTCCCCGCCTCTGATTCCCTGCCTCTGATTCCCCATCTCTGATTTCCCATATCTGATTCCCCAGCTCTGATTCCCAACATCTGATTCCCTGCCTCTGATTCCCCACCTCTGATTCCCAATATCTGATTCCCTGCCTCTGTTTCCCCACTTCTGATTCCCCGCCTCTGTTTCCCCATATCTGATTCCCCACCTCTGATTCCCCAACTCTGATTCCCCGCCTCTGATTCCCCAGCTCTGATTCCCCGCCTCTGATTCCCCGTGCCTGATTCCTTGCCTCTGATTCCCCGCCTCTGATTCCCCATCTCTGATTCACCACCACTGATTCCCTGCGTCTGATTCCCTGCCTGTGATTCCCCGCCTCTGATTCACCATCTCTGATTCACTGCCTCTGATTCCCCTTCATGATTCCCCATGTCTGATTCCCCAATTCTGATTCCCGCCTCTGATGCCCCACATCTGATTCCCCATCTCTGATTCACCACCACTGATTCCCCGCCTCTGATTCCCCAGCTCTGATTCCCCACCTCTGATTACCCGCGTCTGATTCCCTGACTCTAATTCCCGGCCTCTGATTCCCCATCTCTGATTCACCGCCTCTGATTCCCCACCTCTGATTCCCCATATCTGATTCCCCGCCTCAGTTTCCCCGCCTCTGATTCCCCGCCTCTGATTCCCCATATCTGATACCCCGCCTCTGATTCCCCAACTCTGATTCCCCGCCTCTGATTCCCCAGTTATGATTCCCCGCCTCTGATTCCCCATATCTGATTCCCTGCCTCTGATGCCCCATATCTGATTCCCTGCCTCTGATTCCCCAACTCTGATTCCCCGCCTCTGATTCCTCAGCTCTGATTCCCCACCTCTGATTCCCCGTGTCTAATTCCCTGCCTCTGATTCCCCGCCTCTGATTCCCCATCTTGGATTCACCACCACTGATTCCCTGCGTCTGATTCCCTGCCTGTGATTCCCCGCCTCTGATTCACCATCTCTGATTCACTGCCTCTGATTCCCCTTCTCTGATTCCCCATGTCTGATTCCCCAATTCTGATTCCCGCCTCTGATGCCCCACCTCTGATTCCCCTCCTCTGATTGCCCATATCTGATTCCCCGCCTCTGATTCCCCATATCTTATTCCCCGACTCTGATTCCCAAACTCAGATTCCCCGCCTCTGATTCCCCAATTCTGATTCCCCGCCTCTGATTCCCCAGTTATGATTCCCCACCTCTGATTCCCCGCGTCTGATTCCCTGCTTCTGATTCCCTGCCTCTGATTCCCCATCTGTGATTAACCACCTCTGATTCTCCGCGTCTGATTCCCCGCCTCAGTTTCCCCGCCGCTGATTCCCCATATCTGATTCCCGGCCTCTGATTCCCGGCCTATGATTCCCCGCTTGTAATTCCCCGCCTCTGATTCCCTGCCTCTGATTCCCCATGTCTGATTCCCCACATCTGATTCCCTGCCTCTGATACCCCGCCTCTGATTCCCCGCCTCTGATTCCATGCCACTAATTCCCCGCCTCTGATTCCCCATATCTAATTCCCTGCCTCTGATGCCCCATATCTGATTCCCCGCCTCTGATTCCCCAGTTATGATTCCCCGCCTCTGATTCCCCATATCTGATTCCCTGCCTCTGATGCCCCATATCTGATTCCCTGCCTCTGATTCCCCAACTCTGATTCCCCGCCTCTGATTCCTCAGCTCTGATTCCCCACCTCTGATTCCCCGTGTCTAATTCCCTGCCTCTGATTCCACGCCTCTGATTCCCCATCTTGGATTCACCACCACTGATTCCCTGCGTCTGATTCCCTGCCTGTGATTCCCCGCCTCTGATTCACCATCTCTGATTCACTGCCTCTGATTCCCCTTCTCTGATTCCCCATGTCTGATTCCCCAATTCTGATTCCCGCCTCTGATGCCCCACCTCTGATTCCCCTCCTCTGATTGCCCATATCTGATTCCCCGCCTCTGATTCCCCATATCTTATTCCCCGACTCTGATTCCCAAACTCAGATTCCCCGCCTCTGATTCCCCAATTCTGATTCCCCGCCTCTGATTCCCCAGTTATGATTCCCCACCTCTGATTCCCCGCGTCTGATTCCCTGCTTCTGATTCCCTGCCTCTGATTCCCCATCTGTGATTAACCACCTCTGATTCTCCGCGTCTGATTCCCCGCCTCAGTTTCCCCGCCGCTGATTCCCCATATCTGATTCCCGGCCTCTGATTCCCGGCCTATGATTCCCCGCTTGTAATTCCCCGCCTCTGATTCCCTGCCTCTGATTCCCCATGTCTGATTCCCCACATCTGATTCCCTGCCTCTGATACCCCGCCTCTGATTCCCCGCCTCTGATTCCATGCCACTAATTCCCCGCCTCTGATTCCCCATATCTAATTCCCTGCCTCTGATGCCCCATATCTGATTCCCTGCCTCTGATTCCCCAACTCTGATTCCCCGCCTCTGATTCCTCAGCTCTGATTCCCCACCTCTGATTCCCCGTGTCTAATTCCCTGCCTCTGATTCCCCGCCTCTGATTCCCCATCTTGGATTCACCACCACTGATTCCCTGCGTCTGATTCCCTGCCTGTGATTCCCCGCCTCTGATTCACCATCTCTGATTCACTGCCTCTGATTCCCCTTCTCTGATTCCCCATGTCTGATTCCCCAATTCTTATTCCCGCCTCTGATGCCCCACCTCTGATTCCCCTCCTCTGATTGCCCATATCCGATTCCCCGCCTCTGATTCCCCATATCTTATTCCCCGACTCTGATTCCCAAACTCAGATTCCCCGCCTCTGATTCCCCAGCTCTGATTCCCCACATCTGATTCCCTGCCTCTGATTCCCCACCTCTGATTCCCAATATCTGATTCCCTGCCTCTGTTTCCCCACCTCTGATTCCCCGCCTCTGTTTCCCCATATCTGATTCCCCACCTCTGATTCCCCAACTCTGATTCCCCGCCTCTGAATCCCCAGCTTTGATTCCCCGCCTCTGATTCCCCGTGTCTGATTCCCTGCCTCTGATTCCCCGCCTCTGAATCCCCATCTCTGATTCACCGCCTCTGATTCACCACCTCAGATTCCCCATATCTGATAAGCCTCTCTGTTACCCCGCCTCTGATTCCCCGCTTCTGATTCCCCATATCTGATTCCCCGCCTCTGATTCCCCATCTCTGATTCCCGGACTCAGATTCCCCACCTCTGATTCCCAGCATCTGATTCCCGGAATATGATTCCCCGCTTCTGATTCCCCGCCTCTGATTCCCTGCCTCTGATTCCCCATCTCTGATTCCCCACATCCGACTCCCTGCCTCTGATTCCCCGCCTCTGATTCCCCATATCTGATTCCCTGCCTCTGATTCCCCATCTCTGATTCCCGCCCTCCGATTCCCCACCTCTGGTTCCCCATATCTGATACCCCCCCTCTCTTTCCCCGCCTCTGATTCCCCGCCTCTGATTCTCCATATCTGATTCCCTGCCTCTGATTCCCCAACTCTGATTCCCCGCCTCTGATTCCTCAGCTCTGATTCCCCACCTCTGATTCCCCGTGTCTAATTCCCTGCCTCTGATTCCCCGCCTCTGATTCCCCATCTTGGATTCACCACCACTGATTCCCTGCGTCTGATTCCCTGCCTGTGATTCCCCTCCTCTGATTGCCCATATCTGATTCCCCGCCTCTGATTCCCCATATCTTATTCTCCGCCTCTGATTCCCAAACTCAGATTCCACGCCTCTGATTCCCCAGCTCTGATTCCCCACATCTGATTCTCTGCCTCTGATTCCCCACCTCTGATTCCCCGCCTCTGTTTCCCCATATCTGATTACCCACCTCTGATTCCCCAACTCCGATTCCCCGCCTCTGATTCCCCAGCTCTGATTCCCCGCCTCTGATTCCCCGTGTCTGATTCCCTGCCTCCGATTCCCCGCCACTGATTCCACATCTCTGATTCACCGCCTCTGATTCCCCACCTCTGATTCCCCATATCTGATAAGCCATCTCTGTTTCCCCGCCTCTGATTCCCCACCTCTGATTCCCCATATCTGATTCCCCACCTCTGATTCCCCATCTCTGGTTCCCGGACTCAGATTCCCCACCTCTGATTCCCCGCCTCTGATTCCCTGCCTCTGATTCCCCATCTCTGATTCCCCATATCTGATTCCCCAGCTCTGATTCCCAACATCTGATTCCCTGCCTCTGATTCCCCACCTCTGATTCCCCTCCTCTGATTGCCCATATCCGATTCCGCGCCTCTGATTCCCCATATCTTATTCCCCGACTCTGATTCCCAAACTCAGATTCCCCGCCTCTGATTCCCCAGCTCTGATTCCCCACATCTGATTCCCTGCCTCTGATTCCCCACCTCTGATTCCCAATATCTGATTCCCTGCCTCTGTTTCCCCACCTCTGATTCCCCGCCTCTGTTTCCCCATATCTGATTCCCCACCTCTGATTCCCCAACTCTGATTCCCCGCCTCTGAATCCCCAGCTTTGATTCCCCGCCTCTGATTCCCCGTGTCTGATTCCCTGCCTCTGATTCCCCGCCTCTGATTCCCCATCTCTGATTCACCGCCTCTGATTCACCACCTCAGATTCCCCATATCTGATAAGCCTCTCTGTTACCCCGCCTCTGATTCCCCGCTTCTGATTCCCCATATCTGATTCCCCTCCTCTCTTTCCCCGCCTCTGATTCCCCGCCTCTGATTCTCCATAGCTGATTCCCTGCCTCTGATTCCCCAACTCTGATTCCCCGCCTCTGATTCCTCAGCTCTGATTCCCCACCTCTGATTCCCCGTGTCTAATTCCCTGCCTCTGATTCCCCGCCTCTGATTCCCCATCTTGGATTCACCACCACTGATTCCCTGCGTCTGATTCCCTGCCTGTGATTCCCCTCCTCTGATTGCCCATATCTGATTCCCCGCCTCTGATTCCCCATATCTTATTCTCCGCCTCTGATTCCCAAACTCAGATTCCCCGCCTCTGATTCCCCAGCTCTGATTCCCCACATCTGATTCTCTGCCTCTGATTCCCCACCTCTGATTCCCCGCCTCTGTTTCCCCATATCTGATTACCCACCTCTGATTCCCCAACTCCGATTCCCCGCCTCTGATTCCCCAGCTCTGATTCCCCGCCTCTGATTCCCCGTGTCTGATTCCCTGCCTCCGATTCCCCGCCTCTGATTCCACATCTCTGATTCACCGCCTCTGATTCCCCACCTCTGATTCCCCATATCTGATAAGCCATCTCTGTTTCCCCGCCTCTGATTCCCCACCTCTGATTCCCCATATCTGATTCCCCACCTCTGATTCCCCATCTCTGGTTCCCGGACTCAGATTCCCCACCTCTGATTCCCCGCCTCTGATTCCCTGTCTCTGATTCCCCATCTCTGATTCCCCATATCTGATTCCCCAGCTCTGATTCCCAACATCTGATTCCCTGCCTCTGATTCCCCACCTCTGATTCCCCTCCTCTGATTGCCCATATCCGATTCCCCGCCTCTGATTCCCCATATCTTATTCCCCGACTCTGATTCCCAAACTCAGATTCCCCGCCTCTGATTCCCCAGCTCTGATTCCCCACATCTGATTCCCTGCCTCTGATTCCCCACCTCTGATTCCCAATATCTGATTCCCTGCCTCTGTTTCCCCACCTCTGATTCCCCGCCTCTGTTTCCCCATATCTGATTCCCCACCTCTGATTCCCCAACTCTGATTCCCCGCCTCTGAATCCCCAGCTTTGATTCCCCGCCTCTGATTCCCCGTGTCTGATTCCCTGACTCTGATTCCCCGCCTCTGATTCCCCATCTCTGATTCACCGCCTCTGATTCACCACCTCAGATTCCCCATATCTGATAAGCCTCTCTGTTACCCCGCCTCTGATTCCCCGCTTCTGATTCCCCATATCTGATTCCCCGCCTCTGATTCCCCATCTCTGATTCCCGGACTCAGATTCCCCACCTCTGATTCCCAGCATCTGATTCCCGGAATATGATTCCCCGCTTCTGATTCCCCGCCTCTGATTCCCTGCCTCTGATTCCCCATCTCTGATTCCCCACATCCGACTCCCTGCCTCTGATTCCCCGCCTCTGATTCCCCATATCTGATTCCCTGCCTCTGATTCCCCATCTCTGATTCCCGCCCTCCGATTCCCCACCTCTGGTTCCCCATATCTGATACCCCTCCTCTCTTTCCCCGCCTCTGATTCCCCGCCTCTGATTCTCCATATCTGATTCCCTGCCTCTGATTCCCCAACTCTGATTCCCCGCCTCTGATTCCTCAGCTCTGATTCCCCACCTCTGATTCCCCGTGTCTAATTCCCTGCCTCTGATTCCCCGCCTCTGATTCCCCATCTTGGATTCACCACCACTGATTCCCTGCGTCTGATTCCCTGCCTGTGATTCCCCGCCTCTGATTCACCATCTCTGATTCACTGCCTCTGATTCCCCTTCTCTGATTCCCCATGTCTGATTCCCCAATTCTGATTCCCGCCTCTGATGCCCCACCTCTGATTCCCCTCCTCTGATTGCCCATATCTGATTCCCCGCCTCTGATTCCCCATATCTTATTCCCCGACTCTGATTCCCAAACTCAGATTCCCCGCCTCTGATTCCCCAATTCTGATTCCCCGCCTCTGATTCCCCAGTTATGATTCCCCACCTCTGATTCCCCGCGTCTGATTCCCTGCTTCTGATTCCCTGCCTCTGATTCCCCATCTGTGATTAACCACCTCTGATTCTCCGCGTCTGATTCCCCGCCTCAGTTTCCCCGCCGCTGATTCCCCATATCTGATTCCCGGCCTCTGATTCCCGGCCTATGATTCCCCGCTTGTAATTCCCCGCCTCTGATTCCCTGCCTCTGATTCCCCATGTCTGATTCCCCACATCTGATTCCCTGCCTCTGATACCCCGCCTCTGATTCCCCGCCTCTGATTCCATGCCACTAATTCCCCACCTCTGATTCCCCATATCTAATTCCCTGCCTCTGATGCCCCATATCTGATTCCCTGCCTCTGATTCCCCAACTCTGATTCCCCGCCTCTGATTCCTCAGCTCTGATTCCCCACCTCTGATTCCCTGTGTCTAATTCCCTGCCTCTGATTCCCCGCCTCTGATTCCCCATCTTGGATTCACCACCACTGATTCCCTGCGTCTGATTCCCTGCCTGTGATTCCCCGCCTCTGATTCACCATCTCTGATTCACTGCCTCTGATTCCCCTTCTCTGATTCCCCATGTCTGATTCCCCAATTCTTATTCCCGCCTCTGATGCCCCACCTCTGATTCCCCTCCTCTGATTGCCCATATCTGATTCCCCGCCTCTGATTCCCCATATCTTATTCCCCGACTCTGATTCCCAAACTCAGATTCCCCGCCTCTGATTCCCCAGCTCTGATTCCCCACATCTGATTCCCTGCCTCTGATTCCCCACCTCTGATTCCCAATATCTGATTCCCTGCCTCTGTTTCTCCACCTCTGATTCCCCGCCTCTGTTTCCCCATATCTGATAATCCACGTCTGATTCCGCGCCTCTGATTCCCCATCTCTGATTCCCCATCTCTGATTCCCAAATTCTGATTCCCCCCCTCTGATTCCCCAGCTCTGATTCCCCATCTCTGATTCCCAAATTCTGATTCCCTGCCTCTGATTCCCCACCTATGATTCCCAATATCTGATTCCCCGCCTCTGTTTCCCCACCCCTGATTCCCCGCCTCTGTTTCCCCATATCTGATTCCCCACCTCTGATTCCCCAACTCTGATTCCCCGCCTCTGATTCCCCAGCTCTGATTCCACGCATCTGATTCCACGTGTCTGATGCCCTGCCTCTGATTCCCCACCTCTGATTTCCCATCTCTGATTCACTGCCTCTGATTCCCCACCTCTGATTCCCCATATCTGATTAGCCACCTCTGTTTCCCCGCCTCTGATTCCCAGCCTCTGATTCCCCATATCTGATTCACAGCCTCTGATTCCCCATCTCTGATTCCCGGACTCTGAATCCCCACCTCTGATTCCCGGCCTCTCATTCCCGGCCTTTGATTCCCGCTTCTTATTCCCCGCCTCTGATTCACTGCCTCTGATTCCCCATGTCTGATTCCCCACATCTGATTCCCTGCCTCTGATATCCCGCCTCTGATTCCCCGCCTCTGATTCCCTGCCACTAATTCCCCGCCTCTGATTCCCCTATCTGATTCCCAGCCTCTGATTCCCCAACTCTGATTCCCCGCCTCTGCTTCCTCAGCTCTGATTCCCACCTCTGATTCCCCGTGTCTAATTCCCTGCCTCTGATTCCCCGCCTCTGATTCCCCATCTTGGATTCACCACCACTGATTCCCTGCGTCTGATTACCTGCCTGTGATTCCCCGCCTCTGATTCACCATCTCTGATTCACTGCCTCTGATTCCCCTTCTCTGATTCCCCATGTTCTATTCCCAAATTCTGATTCCCGCCTCTGATGCCCAACCTCTGATTCCCCTCCTCTGATTGCCCATATCTGATTCCCCGCCTCTGATTCCCCATATCTTATTCTCCGCCTCTGATTCCCAAACTCAGATTCCCCGCCTCTGATTCCCCAGCTCTGATTCCCCACATCTGATTCTCTGCCTCTGATTCCGCACCTCTGATTCCCCGCCTCTGTTTCCCCATATCTGATTACCCACCTCTGATTCCCCAACTCCGATTCCCCGCCTCTGATTCCCCAGCTCTGATTCCCCGCCTCTGATTCCCCGTGTCTGATTCCCTGCCTCCGATTCCCCGCCTCTGATTCCACATCTCTGATTCACCGCCTCTGATTCCCCACCTCTGATTCCCCATATCTGATAAGCCATCTCTGTTTCCCCGCCTCTGATTCCCCACCTCTGATTCCCCATATCTGATTCCCCACCTCTGATTCCCCATCTCTGGTTCCGGACTCAGATTCCCCACCTCTGATTCCCCGCCTCTGATTCCCTGCCTCTGATTCCCCATCTCTGATTCCCCATATCTGATTCCCCAGCTCTGATTCCCAACATCTGATTCCCTGCCTCTGATTCCCCACCTCTGATTCCCAATATCTGATTCCCTGCCTCTGTTTCCCCACTTCTGATTCCCCGCCTCTGCTTCCCCATATCTGATTCCCCACCTCTGATTCCCCAACTCTGATACCCCGCCTCTTATTCCCCAGCTCTGATTCCCCGCCTCTGATTCCCCGTGTCTGATTCCTTGCCTCTGATTCCCCGCCTCTGATTCCCCATCTCTGATTCACCACCACTGATTCCCTGCGTCTGATTCCCTGCCTGTGATTCCCCGCCTCTGATTCACCATCTCTGATTCACTGCCTCTGATTCCCCTTCTCTGATTCCCCATGTCTGATTCCCCAATTCTGATTCCCGCCTCTGATGCCCCACCTCTGATTCCCCATATCTGATTCCCCGCCTCTGATTCCCCATATCTTATTCCCCGCCTCTGATTCCCAAACTCACATTCCCCGCCTCTGATTCCCCAGCTCTGATTCCCCGCCTCTGATTCCCCGCGTCTGATTCCCCCCCTCTGAATCCCCGCCTCTGATTCCCCATCTCTGATTCACCACCGCTAATTCCCGGCCTCTGATTCCCCACAAATGATTCCCGGCCTCTGATTCCCGGCCTCTGATTCCCCGCCTCTGATTCCCCATCTCTGATTCCCCGCCTCTGATTCCACGACTCTGATTCCCCGCCTCTGATACCCCAGCTCTGATTCCCCACCTCTGATTACCCGCATCTGATTCCCTGACTCTAATTCCCGGCCTCCGATTCCCCATCTCTGATTCACCGCCTCTGATTCCCCACCTCTGATTCCCCATATCTGATTCCCCGCCTCAGTTTCCCCGCCTCTGATTCCCCGCCTCTGATTCCCCATATCTGATACCCTGCCTCTGATTCCCCAACTCTGATTCCCCGCCTCTGATTCCCCAGTTATGATTCCCCACCTCTGATTCCGCGCGTCTGATTCCCTGCTTCTCATTCCCTGCCTCTGATTCCCCATCTGTGATTAACCACCTCTGATTCTCCGCGTCTGATTCCCCGCCTCAGTTTCCCCGCCTCTGATTCCCCATATCTGATTCACCGCCTCTGATTCACCACCTCAGATTCCCCATATCTGATAAGCCATCTCTGTTACCCCGCCTCTGATTCCCCATATCTGATTCCCCGCCTCTGATTCCCCATCTCTGATTCCCGGACTCAGATTCCCCACCTCTGATTCCCAGCCTCTGATTCCCGGAATATGATTCCCCGCTTCTGATTCCCCGCCTCTGATTCCCTGCCTCTGATTCCCCATCTCTGATTCCCCACATCTGATTCCCTGCTTCTGATTCCCCGCCTCTGATTCCCCATATCTGATTCCCTGCCTCTGATTCCCCAAATCTGATTCCCCGCCTCTGATTCCTCAGCTCTGATTCCCCGCCTCTGATTCCCCGCGTCTGATTCCCTGCTTCTGATTCCCTGCCTCTGATTCCCCATCTGTGATTAACCACCTCTGATTCTCCACGTCTGATTCCGCGCCTCTGATTCCCCATCTCTGATTCCCCATCTCTGATTCCCAAATTCTGATTCCCCGCCTCTGATTCCCCAGTTCTGATTCCCCATCTCTGATTCCCAAATTCTGATTCCCTGCCTCTGATTCCCCACCTCTGATTCCCCACCTCTGATTCCCAATATCTGATTCCCCGCCTCTGTTTCCCCGCCTCTGATTCCCCGCCTCTGTTTCCCCATATCTGATTCCCCACCTCTGATTCCCCAACTCTGATTCCCCGCCTCTGATTCCCCAGCTCTGATACCCCGCCTCTGATTCCACGTGTCTGATGCCCTGCCTCTGATTCCCCGCCTCTGATTTCCCATCTCTGATTCACTGCCTCTGATTCCTCACCTCTGATTCCCCATATCTGATTAGCCACCTCTGTTTCCCCGCCTCTGATTCCCAGCCTCTGATTCCCCGTATCTGATTCCCAGCCTCTGATTCCCCACCTCTGATTCCCGGACTCTCATTCCCGGCCTTTGATTCCCGCTTCTGATTCCCCGCCTCTGATTCCCTGCCTCTGATTCCCCATGTCTGATTCCCCACATCTGATTCCCTGCCTCTGATATCCCGCCTCTGATTCCCTGCCTCTGATTCCCTGCCACTAATTCCCCGCCTCTGATTCCCCTATCTGATTCCCTGCCTCTGATGCCCCATATCTGATTCCCAGCCTCTGATTCCCCAACTCTGATTCCCCACCTCTGATTCCTCAGCTCTGATTCCCCACCTCTGATTCCCCGTGTCTAATTCCCTGCCTCTGATTCCCCGCCTCTGATTCCCCATCTTGTATTCACCACCACTGATTCCCTGCGTCTGATTCCCTGCCTGTGATTCCCCGCCTCTGATTCACCATCTTTGATTCACTGCCTCTGATTCCCCTTCTCTGATTCCCCATGTCTGATTCCCCAATTCTGATTCCCGCCTCTGATGTCCAACCTCTGATTCCCCTCCTCTGATTGCCCATATCTGATTCCCCGCCTCTGATTCCCCTTATCTTATTCTCCGCCTCTGATCCCCAAACTCAGATTCCCCGCCTCTGATTCCCCACATCTGATTTTCTGCCTCTGATTCCCCAGCTCTGATTCCCCGCCTCTGATTCCCCAGCTCTGATTCCCCGCCTCTGATTCCCCGTGTCTGATTCCCTGCCTCTGATGCCCAACCTCTGATTCCCCTCCTCTGATTGCCCATATCTGATTCCCCGCCTCTGATTCCCCATATCTTATTCTCCGCCTATGATTCCCAAACTCAGATTCCCCGCCTCTGATTCCCCAGCTCTGATTCCCCACATCTGATTCTCTGCCTCTGATTCCCCACCTCTGATTCCCCGCCTCTGTTTCCCCATATCTGATTACCCACCTCTGATTCCCCAACTCCGATTCCCCGCCTCTGATTCCCCAACTCTGATTCCCCGCCTCTGATTCCCCGTGTCTGATTCCCTGCCTCCGATTCCCCGCCTCTGATTCCACATCTCTGATTCACCGCCTCTGATTCCCCACCTCTGATTCCCCATATCTGATAAGCCATCTCTGTTTCCCCGCCTCTGATTCCCCACCTCTGATTCCCCATATCTGATTCCCCACCTCTGATTCCCCATCTCTGGTTCCCGGACTCAGATTCCCCACCTCTGATTCCCCGCCTCTGATTCCCTGCCTCTGATTCCCCATCTCTGATTCCCCATATCTGATTCCCCAGCTCTGATTCCCAACATCTGATTCCCTGCCTCTGATTCCCCACCTCTGATTCCCAATATCTGATTCCCTGCCTCTGTTTCCCCACTTCTGATTCCCCGCCTCTGCTTCCCCATATCTGATTCCCCACCTCTGATTCCCCAACTCTGATACCCCGCCTCTTATTCCCCAGCTCTGATTCCCCGCCTCTGATTCCCCGTGTCTGATTCCTTGCCTCTGATTCCCCGCCTCTGATTCCCCATCTCTGATTCACCACCACTGATTCCCTGCGTCTGATTCCCTGCCTGTGATTCCCCGCCTCTGATTCACCATCTCTGATTCACTGCCTCTGATTCCCCTTCTCTGATTCCCCATGTCTGATTCCCCAATTCTGATTCCCGCCTCTGATGCCCCACCTCTGATTCCCCATATCTGATTCCCCGCCTCTGATTCCCCATATCTTATTCCCCGCCTCTGATTCCCAAACTCACATTCCCCGCCTCTGATTCCCCAGCTCTGATTCCCCGCCTCTGATTCCCCGCGTCTGATTCCCCCCCTCTGAATCCCCGCCTCTGATTCCCCATCTCTGATTCACCACCGCTAATTCCCGGCCTCTGATTCCCCACAAATGAATCCCGGCCTCTGATTCCCGGCCTCTGATTCACCGCCTCTGATTCCCCATCTCTGATTCCCCGCCTCTGATTCCACGACTCTGATTCCCCGCCTCTGATACCCCAGCTCTGATTCCCCACCTCTGATTACCCGCATCTGATTCCCTGACTCTAATTCCCGGCCTCCGATTCCCCATCTCTGATTCACCGCCTCTGATTCCCAACCTCTGATTCCCCATATCTGATTCCCCGCCTCAGTTTCCCCGCCTCTGATTCCCCGCCTCTGATTCCCCATATCTGATACCCTGCCTCTGATTCCCCAACTCTGATTCCCCGCCTCTGATTCCCCAGTTATGATTCCCCACCTCTGATTCCGCGCGTCTGATTCCCTGCTTCTCATTCCCTGCCTCTGATTCCCCATCTGTGATTAACCACCTCTGATTCTCTGCGTCTGATTCCCCGCCTCAGTTTCCCCGCCTCTGATTCCCCATATCTGATTCACTGCCTCTGATTCACCACCTCAGATTCCCCATATCTGATAAGCCATCTCTGTTACCCCGCCTCTGATTCCCCATATCTGATTCCCCGCCTCTGATTCCCCATCTCTGATTCCCGGACTCAGATTCCCCACCTCTGATTCCCAGCCTCTGATTCCCGGAATATGATTCCCCGCTTCTGATTCCCCGCCTCTGATTCTCTGCCTCTGATTCCCCATCTCTGATTCCCCACATCTGATTCCCTGCTTCTGATTCCCCGCCTCTGATTCCCCATATCTGATTCCCTGCCTCTGATTCCCCAAATCTGATTCCCCGCCTCTGATTCCTCAGCTCTGATTCCCCGCCTCTGATTCCCCGCGTCTGATTCCCTGCTTCTGATTCCCTGCCTCTGATTCCCCATCTGTGATTAACCACCTCTGATTCTCCACGTCTGATTCCGCGCCTCTGATTCCCCATCTCTGATTCCCCATCTCTGATTCCCAAATTCTGATTCCCCGCCTCTGATTCCCCAGTTCTGATTCCCCATCTCTGATTCCCAAATTCTGATTCCCTGCCTCTGATTCCCCACCTCTGATTCCCCACCTCTGATTCCCAATATCTGATTCCCCGCCTCTGTTTCCCCGCCTCTGATTCCCCGCCTCTGTTTCCCCATATCTGATTCCCCACCTCTGATTCCCCAACTCTGATTCCCCGCCTCTGATTCCCCAGCTCTGATACCCCACCTCTGATTCCACGTGTCTGATGCCCTGCCTCTGATTCCCCGCCTCTGATTTCCCATCTCTGATTCACTGCCTCTGATTCCTCACCTCTGATTCCCCATATCTGATTAGCCACCTCTGTTTCCCCGCCTCTGATTCCCAGCCTCTGATTCCCCGTATCTGATTCCCAGCCTCTGATTCCCCACCTCTGATTCCCGGACTCTCATTCCCGGCCTTTGATTCCCGCTTCTGATTCCCCGCCTCTGATTCCCTGCCTCTGATTCCCCATGTCTGATTCCCCACATCTGATTCCCTGCCTCTGATATCCCGCCTCTGATTCCCTGCCTCTGATTCCCTGCCACTAATTCCCCGCCTCTGATTCCCCATATCTGATACCCTGCCTCTGATTCCCCAACTCTGATTCCCCGCCTCTGATTCCCCAGTTATGATTCCCCACCTCTGATTCCGCGCGTCTGATTCCCTGCTTCTCATTCCCTGCCTCTGATTCCCCATCTGTGATTAACCACCTCTGATTCTCCGCGTCTGATTCCCCGCCTCAGTTTCCCCGCCTCTGATTCCCCATATCTGATTCACCGCCTCTGATTCACCACCTCAGATTCCCCATATCTGATAAGCCATCTCTGTTACCCCGCCTCTGATTCCCCATATCTGATTCCCCGCCTCTGATTCCCCATCTCTGATTCCCGGACTCAGATTCCCCACCTCTGATTCCCAGCCTCTGATTCCCGGAATATGATTCCCCGCTTCTGATTCCCCGCCTCTGATTCCCTGCCTCTCATTCCCCATCTCTGATTCCCCACATCTGATTCCCTGCTTCTGATTCCCCGCCTCTGATTCCCCATATCTGATTCCCTGCCTCTGATTCCCCAAATCTGATTCCCCGCCTCTGATTCCTCAGCTCTGATTCCCCGCCTCTGATTCCCCGCGTCTGATTCCCTGCTTCTGATTCCCTGCCTCTGATTCCCCATCTGTGATTAACCACCTCTGATTCTCCACGTCTGATTCCGCGCCTCTGATTCCCCATCTCTGATTCCCCATCTCTGATTCCCAAATTCTGATTCCCCGCCTCTGATTCCCCAGTTCTGATTCCCCATCTCTGATTCCCAAATTCTGATTCCCTGCCTCTGATTCCCCACCTCTGATTCCCCACCTCTGATTCCCAATATCTGATTCCCCGCCTCTGTTTCCCCGCCTCTGATTCCCCGCCTCTGTTTCCCCATATCTGATTCCCCACCTCTGATTCCCCAACTCTGATTCCCCGCCTCTGATTCCCCAGCTCTGATACCCCGCCTCTGATTCCACGTGTCTGATGCCCTGCCTCTGATTCCCCGCCTCTGATTTCCCATCTCTGATTCACTGCCTCTGATTCCTCACCTCTGATTCCCCATATCTGATTAGCCACCTCTGTTTCCCCGCCTCTGATTCCCAGCCTCTGATTCCCCGTATCTGATTCCCAGCCTCTGATTCCCCACCTCTGATTCCCGGACTCTCATTCCCGGCCTTTGATTCCCGCTTCTGATTCCCCGCCTCTGATTCCCTGCCTCTGATTCCCCATGTCTGATTCCCCACATCTGATTCCCTGCCTCTGATATCCCGCCTCTGATTCCCTGCCTCTGATTCCCTGCCACTAATTCCCCGCCTCTGATTCCCCTATCTGATTCCCTGCCTCTGATGCCCCATATCTGATTCCCAGCCTCTGATTCCCCAACTCTGATTCCCCACCTCTGATTCCTCAGCTCTGATTCCCCACCTCTGATTCCCCGTGTCTAATTCCCTGCCTCTGATTCCCCGCCTCTGATTCCCCATCTTGTATTCACCACCACTGATTCCCTGCGTCTGATTCCCTGCCTGTGATTCCCCGCCTCTGATTCACCATCTTTGATTCACTGCCTCTGATTCCCCTTCTCTGATTCCCCATGTCTGATTCCCCAATTCTGATTCCCGCCTCTGATGCCCAACCACTGATTCCCCTCCTCTGATTGCCCATATCTGATTCCCCGCCTCTGATTCCCCTTATCTTATTCTCCGCCTCTGATCCCCAAACTCAGATTCCCCGCCTCTGATTCCCCACATCTGATTCTCTGCCTCTGATTCCCCAGCTCTGATTCCCCGCCTCTGATTCCCCAGCTCTGATTCCCCGCCTCTGATTCCCCGTGTCTGATTCCCTGCCTCTGATTCCCCGCCTCTGATTCCACATCTCTGATTCACCGCCTCTGATTCCCCACCTCTGAATCACCATATCTGATAAGCCATCTCTGTTTCCCCGCCTCTGATTCCCCACCTCTGATTCCCCATATCTGATTCCCCGCCTCTGATTCCCCATCTCTGATTCCCGGACTCAGATTCCCCACCTCTGATTCCCCGCCTCTGATTCCCTGACTCTGATTCCCCATCTCTGATTCCCCATATCTGATTCCCCAGCTCTGATTCCCAACATCTGATTTCCTGCCTCTGATTCCCCACCTCTGACTCCCAATATCTGATTCCCTGCCTCTGTTTCCCCCTTCTGATTCCCCGCCTCTGTTTCCCCATATCTGATTCCCCACCTCTGATTCCCCAACTCTGATTCCCCGCCTCTGATTCCCCAGCTCTGATTCCCCGCCTCTGATTTCCCGTGTCTGATTCCTTGCCTCTGATTCCCCGTATCTGATTCCCCATCTCTGATTCACCACCACTGATTCCCTGCGTCTGATTTCCTGCCTGTGATTCCCCGCCTCTGATTCACCATCTCTGATTCACTGCCTCTGATTCCCCTTCTCTGATTCCCCATGTCTGATTCCCCAATTCTGATTCCCGCCTCTGATGCCCCACCTCTGATTCCCCTCCTCTGATTCCCCATATCTGATTCCCCGCCTCTGATTCCCCATATCTTATTGCCCGCCTCTGATTCCCAAACTCAGATTCCCCGCCTCTGATTCCCCAGCTCTGATTCCCCGCCTCTGATTCCCCGCGTCTGATTCCCCGCCTCTGAATCCCAGCCTCTGATTCCCCATCTCTGATTCACCACCTCTAATTCCCGGCCTCTGATTCCCCACAACTGATTCCCGGCCTCTGATTCCCGGCCTCTGATTCCCCGCCTCTGATTCCCCATCTCTGATTCCCCGCCTCTGATTCCCCGACTCTGATTCCCCGCCTCTGATTCCCGAGCTCTGATTCCCCACCTCTGATTATCCGCGTCTGATTCCCTGACTCTAATTCCCGGCCTCTGATTCCCCATCTCTGATTCACCGCCTCTGATTCCCCACCTCTGATTCCCCATATCTGATTCCCCGCCTCAGTTTCCCCATATCTGATACCCCACCTCTGATTCCCCAACTCTGATTCCCCGCCTCTGATTCCCCAGTTATGATTCCCCACCTCTGATTCCCCGCGTCTGATTCCCTGCTTCTGATTCCCTGCCTCTGATTCCCCATCTGTGATTAACCACCTCCGCGTCTGATTCCCCGCCTCAGTTTCCCCGCCGCTGATTCCCCATATCTGATTCCCGGCCTCTGATTCCCGGCCTATGATTCCCCGCTTGTAATTCCCCGCCTCTGATTCCCTGCCTCTGATTCCCCATGTCTGATTCCCCACATCTGATTCCCTGCCTCTGATACCCCGCCTCTGATTCCCTGCCTCTGATTCCATGCCACTAATTCCCCGCCTCTGATTCCCCATATCTGATTCCCTGCCTCTGATTCCCCGTGTCTAATTCCCTGCCTCTGATTCCCCGCCTCTGATTCCCCATCTTGGATTCACCACCACTGATTCCCTGCGTCTGATTCCCTGCCAGTGATTCCCGGCCTCTGATTCACCATCTCTGATTCACTGCCTCTGATTCCCCATATCTGATTCCCCGCCTCTGATTCCCCAATTCTGATTCCCGCCTCTGATGCCCCACCTCTGATTCCCCTCCTCTGATTCCCCATATCTGATTCCCCGCCTCTGATTCCCCATATCTTATTCCCCGACTCTGATTCCCAAACTCAGATTCCCCGCCTCTGATTCCCCAGCTCTGATTCCCCACATCTGATTCCCTGCCTCTGATTCCCCACAACTGATTCCCGGCCTCTGATTCCCGGCCACTGATACCCCGCCTCTGATTCCCCATCTCTGATTCCCCGCCTCTGATTCCCCGACTCTGATTCCCGGCCTCTGATTCCCCATCTCTGATTCACAGCCTCTGATTCCCCACCTCTGATTCCCCATATCTGATTCCCCGCCTCAGTTTCCCCGCCTCTGATTCCCCGCCTCTGATTCCCCATATCTGATACCCGCCTCTGATTCCCCAACTCTGATTCCCCGCCTCTGATTCCCCAGTTTTGATTCCCCACCTCTGATTCCCCGCGTCTGATTCCCCGCCTCAGTTTCCCCGCCTCTGATTCCCCATATCTGATTCCCGGCCTCTGATTCCCTGCCTATGATTCCCCGCTTGTAATTCCCCGCCTCTGATTCCCTGCCTCTGATTCCCCATGTCTGATTCCCCACATCTGATTCCCTGCCTCTGATACCCCGCCTCTGATTCCCCGCCTCTGATTCCATGCCACTAATTCCCCGCCTCTGATTCCCCATATCTGATTCCCTGCCTCTGATGCACCATATCTGATTCCCTGCCTCTGATTCCCCAACTCTGATTCCCCGCCTCTGATTCCTCAGCTCTGATTCCCCACCTCTGATTCCCCGTGTCTAATTCCCTGCCTCTGATTCCCCGCCTCTGATTCCCCATCTTGGATTCACCACCACTGATTCCCTGCGTCTGATTCCCTGCCTGTGATTCCCCGCCTCTCATTCACCATCTCTGATTCACTGCCTCTGATACCCCTTCTCTGATTCCCCATGTCTGATTCCCCAATTCTGATTCCCGCCTCTGATGCCCCACCTCTGATTCCCCTCCTCTGATTGCCCATATCTGATTCCCCGCCTCTGATTCCCCATATCTTATTCCCCGACTCTGATTCCCAAACTCAGATTCCCCGCCTCTGATTCCCCAGCTCTGATTCCCCACATCTGATTCCCTGCCTCTGATTCCCCACCTCTGATTCCCAATATCTGATTCCCTGCCTCTGTTTCCCCACCTCTGATTCCCCGCCTCTGTTTCCCCATATCTGATTCCCCACAGCTGATTCCCCAACTCTGATTCCCCGCCTCTGATTCCCCAGCTCTGATTCCCCGCCTCTGATTCCCCGTGTCTGATTCCCTGCCTCTGATTCCCCGCCTCTGATTCCCCATCTCTGATTCACCGCCTCTGATTCACCACCTCAGATTCCCCATATCTGATAAGCCATCTCTGTTACCCCACCTCTGATTCCCCGCCTCTGATTCCCCATATCTGATTCCCCGCCTCTGATTCCCCATCTCTGATTCCCGGACTCAGATTCCCCACCTCTGATTCCCAGCCTCTGATTCCCGGAATATGATTCCCCGCTTCTGATTCCCCGCCTCTGATTCCCTGCCTCTGATTCCCCATCTCTGATTCCCCACATCTGATTCCCTGCCTCTGATTCCCCGCCTCTGATTCCCCATATCTGATTCCCTGCCTCTGATTCCCGATCTCTGATACCCGCCCTCCGATTCCCCACCTCTGGTTCCCCATATCTGATACCCCTCCTCTCTTACCCCGCCTCTGATACCCCGCCTCTGATTCTCCATATCCGATACCCCGCCTCTGATTCCCCAACTCTGATTCCCCGCCTCTGATTCCTCAGCTCTGATTCCCCGCCTCTGATTCCCCTCGTCTGATTCCCTGCTTCTGATTCCCTGCCTCTGATTCCCCATCTGTGATTAACCACCTCTGATTCTCCCCGTCTGATTCCACGCCTCTAATTCCCCATCTCTGATTCCCCATCTCTGATTCCCAAATTCTGATTCCCCGCCTCTGATTCCCCAGTTCTGATTCCCCATCTCTGATTCCCAAATTCTGATTCCCTGCCTCTGATTCCCCACCTCTGATTCCCAATATCTGATTCCCCGCCTCGGTTTCCCCGCCTCTGATTCCCCGTCTCTGTTTCCCCATATCTGATTCCCCACCTCTGATTCCCCAACTCTGATTCGCCGCCTCTGATTTCCCAGCTCTGATTCCCCGCCTCTAATTCCACGTGTCTGATGCCCTGCCTCTGATTCCCCGCCTCTGATTTCCCATCTCTGATTCACTGCCTCTGATTCCCCACCTCTGATTCCCCATATCTAATTAGCCACTGTTTCCCCGCCTCTGATTCCCAGCCTCTGATTCCCCATATCTGATTCCCAGCCTCTGATTCCCCATCTCTGATTCCCGGACTCTGAATCCCCACCTCTGATTCCCGGCCTCTCATTCCCGGCCTTTGATTCCCGCTTCTGATTCCCCGCCTCTGATTCCCTGCCTCTGATTCCCCGTCTGATTCCCCACATCTGATTCCCTGCCTCTGATATCCCGCCTCTGATTCCCCGCCTCTGATTCCCTGCCACTAATTCCACGCCTCTGATTACCCTTTCTGATTCCCTGCCTCTGATGCCCCATATCTGATTCCCTGCCTCTGATTCCCCAACTCTGATTCCCCGCCTCTGATTCCTCAGCTCTGATTCCCCACCTCTGATTCCCCGTGTCTAATTCCCTGCCTCTGATTCCCCGCCTCTGATTCCCCATCTTGGATTCACCACCACTGGTTCCCTGCGTCTGATTCCCTGCCTGTGATTCCCCGCCTCTGATTCCCCATCTCTGATTCACTGCCGTTGATTCCCTTCTCTGATTCCCCATGTCTGATTCCCCAATTCTGATTCCCGCCTCTGATGCCCAACCTCTGATTCCCCTCCTCTGATTGCCCATATCTGATTCCCCGCATCTGATTCCCCATATCTTATTCTCCGCCTCTGATTCCCAAACTCAGATTCCCCGCCTCTGATTCCCCAGCTCTGATTCCCCACATCTGATTCTCTGCCTCTGATTCCCCACCTCTGATTCCCCGCCTCTGTTTCCCCATATCTGATTACCCACCTCTTATTCCCCAACTCTGATTCCCCGCCTCTGATTCCCCAGCTCTGATTCCCCGCCTCTGATTCCCCGTGTCTGATTCCCTGCCTCTGATTCCCCGCCTCTGTTTCCACATCTCTGATTCACCGCCTCTGATTCTCCACCTCTGATTCCCCATATCTGATAAGCCATCTCTGTTTCCCCGCCTCTGATTCCCCACCTCTGATTCCCCATATCTGATTCCCCGCCTCTGATTCCCCATCTCTGATTCCCGGACTCAGATTCCCCACCTCTGATTCCCCGCCTCTGATTCCCTGCCTCTGATTCCCCATCTCTGATTTCCCATATCTGATTCCCCAGCTCTGATTCCCAATATCTGATTCCCTGCCTCTGATTCCCCACCTCTGATTCCCAATATCTGATTCCCTGCCTCTGATTCCCCACTTCTGATTCCCCGCCTCTGTTTCCCCATATCTGATTCCCCACCTCTGATTCCCCAACTCTCATACCCGCCTCTGATTCCCCAGCTCTGATTCCCCGCCTCTGATTCCCCGTGTCTGTTTCCTTGCCTCTGATTCCCCGCCTCTGATTCCCCATCTCTGATTCACCACCACTGATTCCCTGCGTCTGATTCCCTGCCTGTGATTCCCCGCCTCTGATTCACCATCTCTGATTCACTGCCTCTGATTCCCCTTCTCTGATTCCCCATGTGTGATTCCCCAATTCTGATTCCCGCCTCTGATTCCCCACTACTGATTCCCGGCCTCTGATTCCCGGCCTCTGATTCCCAGCCTCTGATACCCCATCTCTGATTCCCCGCCTCTGATTCCCCAACTCTGATTCCCCGCCTCTGATTCCCCAGCTCTGATTCCCCGCCTCTGATTCCCCGCGTCTGATTCCCCGCCTCTGAATCCCCGCCTCTGATTCCCCATCTCTGATTCACCACCTCATATTACCCGCGTCTGATTCCCTGACTCTAATTCCCGGCCTCTGATTCCCCATCTCTGATACACCGCCTCTGATTCCCCATATCTGATTCCCCATATCTGATTCCCCGCCTCTGATTCCCCGCCTCTGATTCCCCATATCTGATACCCCGCCTCTGATTCCCCAACTCTGATTCCCCGCCTCTGATTCCCCAGTTATGATTCCCCACTTCTGATTCCCCGCGTCTGATTCCCTGCTTCTGATTCGCTGCCTCTGATTCCCCATCTGTGATTAACCACCTCTGATTCTCCGCATCTGATTCCCCGCCTCAGTTTCCCCGCCTCTGATTCCCCACCTCTGATTCCCCATATCTGATTCCCCGCCTCTGATTCCCCATCTCTGATTCTCGGACTCAGATTCCCCACCTCTGATTGCCCGCCTCTGATTCCCTGCCTCTGATTCCCCATCTCTGATTTCCCATATCTGATTCCCCAGCTCTGATTCCCAACATCTGATTCCCTGCCTCTGATTCCCCACCTCTGATTCCCAATATCTGATTCCCTGCCTCTGTTTCCCCACTTCTGATTCCCCGCCTCTGTTTCCCCATATCTGATTCCCCACCTCTGATTCCCCAACTCTGATTCCCCGCCTCTGATTCCCCAGCTCTGATTCCCCGCCTCTGATTCCCCGTGCCTGATTCCTTGCCTCTGATTCCCCGCCTCTGATTCCCCATCTCTGATTCACCACCACTGATTCCCTGCGTCTGATTCCCTGCCTGTGATTCCCCGCCTCTGATTCACCATCTCTGATTCACTGCCTCTGATTCCCCTTCATGATTCCCCATGTCTGATTCCCCAATTCTGATTCCCGCCTCTGATGCCCCACCTCTGATTCCCCATCTCTGATTCACCACCACTGATTCCCCGCCTCTGATTCCCCAGCTCTGATTCCCCACCTCTGATTACCCGCGTCTGATTCCCTGACTCTAATTCCCGGCCTCTGATTCCCCATCTCTGATTCACCGCCTCTGATTCCCCACCTCTGATTCCCCATATCTGATTCCCCGCCTCAGTTTCCCCGCCTCTGATTCCCCGCCTCTGATTCCCCATATCTGATACCCCGCCTCTGATTCCCCAACTCTGATTCCCCGCCTCTGATTCCCCAGTTATGATTCCCCGCCTCTGATTCCCCATATCTGATTCCCTGCCTCTGATGCCCCATATCTGATTCCCTGCCTCTGATTCCCCAACTCTGATTCCCCGCCTCTGATTCCTCAGCTCTGATTCCCCACCTCTGATTCCCCGTGTCTAATTCCCTGCCTCTGATTCCCCGCCTCTGATTCCCCATCTTGGATTCACCACCACTGATTCCCTGCGTCTGATTCCCTGCCTGTGATTCCCCGCCTCTGATTCACCATCTCTGATTCACTGCCTCTGATTCCCCTTCTCTGATTCCCCATGTCTGATTCCCCAATTCTGATTCCCGCCTCTGATGCCCCACCTCTGATTCCCCTCCTCTGATTGCCCATATCTGATTCCCCGCCTCTGATTCCCCATATCTTATTCCCCGACTCTGATTCCCAAACTCAGATTCCCCGCCTCTGATTCCCCAATTCTGATTCCCCGCCTCTGATTCCCCAGTTATGATTCCCCACCTCTGATTCCCCGCGTCTGATTCCCTGCTTCTGATTCCCTGCCTCTGATTCCCCATCTGTGATTAACCACCTCTGATTCTCCGCGTCTGATTCCCCGCCTCAGTTTCCCCGCCGCTGATTCCCCATATCTGATTCCCTGCCTCTGATTCCCGGCCTATGATTCCCCGCTTGTAATTCCCCGCCTCTGATTCCCTGCCTCTGATTCCCCATGTCTGATTCCCCACATCTGATTCCCTGCCTCTGATACCCCGCCTCTGATTCCCCGCCTCTGATTCCATGCCACTAATTCCCCGCCTCTGATTCCCCATATCTAATTCCCTGCCTCTGATGCCCCATATCTGATTCCCTGCCTCTGATTCCCCAACTCTGATTCCCCGCCTCTGATTCCTCAGCTCTGATTCCCCACCTCTGATTCCCCGTGTCTAATTCCCTGCCTCTGATTCCCCGCCTCTGATTCCCCATCTTGGATTCACCACCACTGATTCCCTGCGTCTGATTCCCTGCCTGTGATTCCCCGCCTCTGATTCACCATCTCTGATTCACTGCCTCTGATTCCCCTTCTCTGATTCCCCATGTCTGATTCCCCAATTCTTATTCCCGCCTCTGATGCCCCACCTCTGATTCCCCTCCTCTGATTGCCCATATCCGATTCCCCGCCTCTGATTCCCCATATCTTATTCCCCGACTCTGATTCCCAAACTCATATTCCCCGCCTCTGATTCCCCAGCTCTGATTCCCCACATCTGATTCCCTGCCTCTGATTCCCCACCTCTGATTCCCAATATCTGATTCCCTGCCTCTGTTTCCCCACCTCTGATTCCCCGCCTCTGTTTCCCCATATCTGATTCCCCACCTCTGATTCCCCAACTCTGATTCCCCGCCTCTGAATCCCCAGCTTTGATTCCCCGCCTCTGATTCCCCGTGTCTGATTCCCTGCCTCTGATTCCCCGCCTCTGATTCCCCATCTCTGATTCACCGCCTCTGATTCACCACCTCAGATTCCCCATATCTGATAAGCCTCTCTGTTACCCCGCCTCTGATTCCCCGCTTCTGATTCCCCATATCTGATTCCCCGCCTCTGATTCCCCATCTCTGATTCCCGGACTCAGATTCCCCACCTCTGATTCCCAGCATCTGATTCCCGGAATATGATTCCCCGCTTCTGATTCCCCGCCTCTGATTCCCTGCCTCTGATTCCCCATCTCTGATTCCCCACATCCGACTCCCTGCCTCTGATTCCCCGCCTCTGATTCCCCATATCTGATTCCCTGCCTCTGATTCCCCATCTCTGATTCCCGCCCTCCGATTCCCCACCTCTGTTTCCCCATATCTGATACCCCTCCTCTCTTTCCCCGCCTCTGATTCCCCGCCTCTGATTCTCCATATCTGATTCCCTGCCTCTGATTCCCCAACTCTGATTCCCCGCCTCTGATTCCTCAGCTCTGATTCCCCACCTCTGATTCCCCGTGTCTAATTCCCTGCCTCTGATTCCCCGCCTCTGATTCCCCATCTTGGATTCACCACCACTGATTCCCTGCGTCTGATTCCCTGCCTGTGATTCCCCTCCTCTGATTGCCCATATCTGATTCCCCGCCTCTGATTCCCCATATCTTATTCTCCGCCTCTGATTCCCAAACTCAGATTCCCCGCCTCTGATTCCCCAGCTCTGATTCCCCACATCTGATTCTCTGCCTCTGATTCCCCACCTCTGATTCCCCGCCTCTGTTTCCCCATATCTGATTACCCACCTCTGATTCCCCAACTCCGATTCCCCGCCTCTGATTCCCCAGCTCTGATTCCCCGCCTCTGATTCCCCGTGTCTGATTCCCTGCCTCCGATTCCCCGCCTCTGATTCCACATCTCTGATTCACCGCCTCTGATTCCCCACCTCTGATTCCCCATATCTGATAAGCCATCTCTGTTTCCCCGCCTCTGATTCCCCACCTCTGATTCCCCATATCTGATTCCCCACCTCTGATTCCCCATCTCTGGTTCCCGGACTCAGATTCCCCACCTCTGATTCCCCGCCTCTGATTCCCTGCCTCTGATTCCCCATCTCTGATTCCCCATATCTGATTCCCCAGCTCTGATTCCCAACATCTGATTCCCTGCCTCTGATTCCCCACCTCTGATTCCCCTCCTCTGATTGCCCATATCCGATTCCCCGCCTCTGATTCCCCATATCTTATTCCCCGACTCTGATTCCCAAACTCAGATTCCCCGCCTCTGATTCCCCAGCTCTGATTCCCCACATCTGATTCCCTGCCTCTGATTCCCCACCTCTGATTCCCAATATCTGATTCCCTGCCTCTGTTTCCCCACCTCTGATTCCCCGCCTCTGTTTCCCCATATCTGATTCCCCACCTCTGATTCCCCAACTCTGATTCCCCGCCTCTGAATCCCCAGCTTTGATTCCCCGCCTCTGATTCCCCGTGTCTGATTCCCTGCCTCTGATTCCCCGCCTCTGATTCCCCATCTCTGATTCACCGCCTCTGATTCACCACCTCAGATTCCCCATATCTGATAAGCCTCTCTGTTACCCCGCCTCTGATTCCCCGCTTCTGATTCCCCATATCTGATTCCCCGCCTCTGATTCCCCATCTCTGATTTTCGGACTCAGATTCCCCACCTCTGATTCCCAGCATCTGATTCCCGGAATATGATTCCCCGCTTCTGATTCCCCGCCTCTGATTCCCTGCCTCTGATTCCCCATCTCTGATTCCCCACATCCGACTCCCTGCCTCTGATTCCCCGCCTCTGATTCCCCATATCTGATTCCCTGCCTCTGATTCCCCATCTCTGATTCCCGCCCTCCGATTCCCCACCTCTGGTTCCCCATATCTGATACCCCTCCTCTCTTTCCCCGCCTCTGATTCCCCGCCTCTGATTCTCCATATCTGATTCCCTGCCTCTGATTCCCCAACTCTGATTCCCCGCCTCTGATTCCTCAGCTCTGATTCCCCACCTCTGATTCCCCGTGTCTAATTCCCTGCCTCTGATTCCCCGCCTCTGATTCCCCATCTTGGATTCACCACCACTGATACCCTGCGTCTGAATCCCTGCCTGTGATTCCCCGCCTCTGATTCACCATCTCTGATTCACTGCCTCTGATTCCCCTTCTCTGATTCCCCATGTCTGATTCCCCAATTCTGATTCCCGCCTCTGATGCCCCACCTCTGATTCCCCTTCTCTGATTGCCCATATCTGATTCCCCGCCTCTGATTCCCCATATCTTATTCCCCGACTCTGATTCCCAAACTCAGATTCCCCGCCTCTGATTCCCCAATTCTGATTCCCCGCCTCTGATTCCCCAGTTATGATTCCCCACCTCTGATTCCCCGCGTCTGATTCCCTGCTTCTGATTCCCTGCCTCTGATTCCCCATCTGTGATTAACCACCTCTGATTCTCCGCGTCTGATTCCCCGCCTCAGTTTCCCCGCCGCTGATTCCCCATATCTGATTCCCGGCCTCTGATTCCCGGCCTATGAATCCCCGCTTGTAATTCCCCGCCTCTGATTCCCTGCCTCTGATTCCCCATGTCTGATTCCCCACATCTGATTCCCTGCCTCTGATACCCCGCCTCTGATTCCCCGCCTCTGATTCCATGCCACTAATTCCCCACCTCTGATTCCCCATATCTAATTCCCTGCCTCTGATGCCCCATATCTGATTCCCTGCCTCTGATTCCCCAACTCTGATTCCCCGCCTCTGATTCCTCAGCTCTGATTCCCCACCTCTGATTCCCTGTGTCTAATTCCCTGCCTCTGATTCCCCGCCTCTGATTCCCCATCTTGGATTCACCACCACTGATTCCCTGCGTCTGATTCCCTGCCTGTGATTCCCCGCCTCTGATTCACCATCTCTGATTCACTGCCTCTGATTCCCCTTCTCTGATTCCCCATGTCTGATTCCCCAATTCTTATTCCCGCCTCTGATGCCCCACCTCTGATTCCCCTCCTCTGTTTGCCCATATCTGATTCCCCGCCTCTGATTCCCATTATCTTATTCCCCGACTCTGATTCCCAAACTCAGATTCCCCGCCTCTGATTCCCCAGCTCTGATTCCCCACATCTGATTCCCTGCCTCTGATTCCCCACCTCTGATTCCCAATATCTGATTCCCTGCCTCTGTTTCTCCACCTCTGATTCCCCGCCTCTGTTTCCCCATATCTGATTCTCCACGTCTGATTCCGCGCCTCTGATTCCCCATCTCTGATTCCCCATCTCTGATTCCCAAATTCTGATTCCCCGCCTCTGATTCCCCAGCTCTGATTCCCCATCTCTGATTCCCAAATTCTGATTCCCTGCCTCTGATTCCCCACCTATGATTCCCAATATCTGATTCCCCGCCTCTGTTTCCCCACCCCTGATTCCCCGCCTCTGTTTCCCCATATCTGATTCCCCACCTCTGATTCCCCAACTCTGATTCCCCGCCTCTGATTCCCCAGCTCTGATTCCACGCATCTGATTCCACGTGTCTGATACCCTGCCTCTGATTCCCCGCCTCTGATTTCCCATCTCTGATTCACTGCCTCTGATTCCCCACCTCTGATTCCCCATATCTGATTAGCCACCTCTGTTTCCCCGCCTCTGATTCCCAGCCTCTGATTCCCCATATCTGATTCACAGCCTCTGATTCCCCATCTCTGATTCCCGGACTCTGAATCCCCACCTCTGATTCCCGGCCTCTCATTCCCGGCCTTTGATTCCCGCTTCTTATTCCCCGCCTCTGATTCACTGCCTCTGATTCCCCATGTCTGATTCCCCACATCTGATTCCCTGCCTCTGATATCCCGCCTCTGATTCCCCGCCTCTGATTCCCTGCCACTAATTCCCCGCCTCTGTTTCCCCTATCTGATTCACAGCCTCTGATTCCCCAACTCTGATTCCCCGCCTCTGCTTCCTCAGCTCTGATTCCCACCTCTGATTCCCCGTGTCTAATTCCCTGCCTCTGATTCCCCGCCTCTGATTCCCCATCTTGGATTCACCACCACTGATTCCCTGCGTCTGATTACCTGCCTGTGATTCCCCGCCTCTGATTCACCATCTCTGATTCACTGCCTCTGATTCCCCTTCTCTGATTCCCCATGTCTGATTCCCAAATTCTGATTCCCGCCTCTGATGCCCAACCTCTGATTCCCCTCCTCTGATTGCCCATATCTGATTCCCCGCCTCTGATTCCCCATATCTTATTCTCCGCCTCTGATTCCCAAACTCAGATTCCCCGCCTCTGATTCCCCAGCTCTGATTCCCCACATCTGATTCTCTGCCTCTGATTCCCCACCTCTGATTCCCCGCCTCTGTTTCCCCATATCTGATTACCCACCTCTGATTCCCCAACTCCGATTCCCCGCCTCTGATTCCCCAGCTCTGATTCCCCGCCTCTGATTCCCCGTGTCTGATTCCCTGCCTCCGATTCCCCGCCTCTGATTCCACATCTCTGATTCACCGCCTCTGATTCCCCACCTCTGATTCCCCATATCTGATAAGCCATCTCTGTTTCCCCGCCTCTGATTCCCCACCTCTGATTCCCCATATCTGATTCCCCACCTCTGATTCCCCATCTCTGGTTCCCGGACTCAGATTCCCCACCTCTGATTCCCCGCCTCTGATTCCCTGCCTCTGATTCCCCATCTCTGATTCCCCATATCTGATTCCCCAGCTCTGATTCCCAACGTCTGATTCCCTGCCTCTGATTCCCCACCTCTGATTCCCAATATCTGATTCCCTGCCTCTGTTTCCCCACATCTGATTCCCCGCCTCTGCTTCCCCATATCTGATTCCCCACCTCTGATTCCCCAACTCTGATACCCCGCCTCTTATTCCCCAGCTCTGATTCCCCGCCTCTGATTCCCCGTGTCTGATTCCTTGCCTCTGATTCCCCGCCTCTGATTCCCCATCTCTGATTCACCACCACTGATTCCCTGCGTCTGATTCCCTGCCTGTGATTCCCCGCCTCTGATTCACCATCTCTGATTCACTGCCTCTGATTCCCCTTCTCTGATTCCCCATGTCTGATTCCCCAATTCTGATTCCCACCTCTGATGCCCCACCTCTGATTCCCCATATCTGATTCCCCGCCTCTGATTCCCCATATCTTATTCCCCGCCTCTGATTCCCAAACTCACATTCCCCGCCTCTGATTCCCCAGCTCTGATTCCCCGCCTCTGATTCCCCGCGTCTGATTCCCCCCCTCTGAATCCCCGCCTCTGATTCCCCATCTCTGATTCACCACCGCTAATTCCCGGCCTCTGATTCCCCACAAATGATTCCCGGCCTCTGATTCCCGGCCTCTGATTCCCCGCCTCTGATTCCCCATCTCTGATTCCCCGCCTCTGATTCCCCGACTCTGATTCCCCGCCTCTGATACCCCAGCTCTGATTCCCCACCTCTGATTACCCGCATCTGATTCCCTGACTCTAATTCCCGGCCTCCGATTCCCCATCTCTGATTCACCGCCTCTGATTCCCCACCTCTGATTCCCCATATCTGATTCCCCGCCTCAGTTTCCCCGCCTCTGATTCCCCGCCTCTGATTCCCCATATCTGATACCCTGCCTCTGATTCCCCAACTCTGATTCCCCGCCTCTGATTCCCCAGTTATGATTCCCCACCTCTGATTCCGCGCGTCTGATTCCCTGCTTCTGATTCCCTGCCTCTGATTCCCCATCTGTGATTAACCACCTCTGATTCTCCGCGTCTGATTCCCCGCCTCAGTTTCCCCGCCTCTGATTCCCCATATCTGATTCACCGCCTCTGATTCACCACCTCAGATTCCCCATATCTGATAAGCCATCTCTGTTACCCCGCCTCTGATTCCCCATATCTGATTCCCCGCCTCTGATTCCCCATCTCTGATTCCCGGACTCAGATTCCCCACCTCTGATTCCCAGCCTCTGATTCCCGGAATATGATTCCCCGCTTCTGATTCCCCGCCTCTGATTCCCTGCCTCTGATTCCCCATCTCTGATTCCCCACATCTGATTCCCTGCTTCTGATTCCCCGCCTCTGATTCCCCATATCTGATTCCCTGCCTCTGATTCCCCAAATCTGATTCCCCGCCTCTGATTCCTCAGCTCTGATTCCCCGCCTCTGATTCCCCGCGTCTGATTCCCTGCTTCTGATTCCCTGCCTCTGATTCCCCATCTGTGATTAACCACCTCTGATTCTCCACGTCTGATTCCGCGCCTCTGATTCCCCATCTCTGATTCCCCATCTCTGATTCCCAAATTCTGATTCCCCGCCTCTGATTCCCCAGTTCTGATTCCCCATCTCTGATTCCCAAATTCTGATTCCCTGCCTCTGATTCCCCACCTCTGATTCCCCACCTCTGATTCCCAATATCTGATTCCCCGCCTCTGTTTCCCCGACTCTGATTCCCCGCCTCTGTTTCCCCATATCTGATTCCCCACCTCTGATTCCCCAAATCTGATTCCCCGCCTCTGATTCCCCAGCTCTGATACCCCGCCTCTGATTCCACGTGTCTGATGCCCTGCCTCTGATTCCCCGCCTCTGATTTCCCATCTCTGATTCACTGCCTCTGATTCCTCACCTCTGATTCCCCATATCTGATTAGCCACCTCTGTTTCCCCACCTCTGATTCCCAATATCTGATTCCCTGCCTCTGTTTCTCCACCTCTGATTCCCCGCCTCTGTTTCCCCATATCTGATTCTCCACGTCTGATTCCGCGCCTCTGATTCCCCATCTCTGATTCCCCATCTCTGATTCCCAAATTCTGATTCCCCGCCTCTGATTCCCCAGCTCTGATTCCCCATCTCTGATTCCCAAATTCTGATTCCCTGCCTCTGATTCCCCACCTATGATTCCCAATATCTGATTCCCCGCCTCTGTTTCCCCACCCCTGATTCCCCGCCTCTGTTTCCCCATATCTGATTCCCCACCTCTGATTCCCCAACTCTGATTCCCCGCCTCTGATTCCCCAGCTCTGATTCCACGCATCTGATTCCACGTGTCTGATACCCTGCCTCTGATTCCCCGCCTCTGATTTCCCATCTCTGATTCACTGCCTCTGATTCCCCACCTCTGATTCCCCATATCTGATTAGCCACCTCTGTTTCCCCGCCTCTGATTCCCAGCCTCTGATTCCCCATATCTGATTCACAGCCTCTGATTCCCCATCTCTGATTCCCGGACTCTGAATCCCCACCTCTGATTCCCGGCCTCTCATTCCCGGCCTTTGATTCCCGCTTCTTATTCCCCGCCTCTGATTCACTGCCTCTGATTCCCCATGTCTGATTCCCCACATCTGATTCCCTGCCTCTGATATCCCGCCTCTGATTCCCCGCCTCTGATTCCCTGCCACTAATTCCCCGCCTCTGTTTCCCCTATCTGATTCCCAGCCTCTGATTCCCCAACTCTGATTCCCCGCCTCTGCTTCCTCAGCTCTGATTCCCACCTCTGATTCCCCGTGTCTAATTCCCTGCCTCTGATTCCCCGCCTCTGATTCCCCATCTTGGATTCACCACCACTGATTCCCTGCGTCTGATTACCTGCCTGTGATTCCCCGCCTCTGATTCACCATCTCTGATTCACTGCCTCTGATTCCCCTTCTCTGATTCCCCATGTCTGATTCCCAAATTCTGATTCCCGCCTCTGATGCCCAACCTCTGATTCCCCTCCTCTGATTGCCCATATCTGATTCCCCGCCTCTGATTCCCCATATCTTATTCTCCGCCTCTGATTCCCAAACTCAGATTCCCCGCCTCTGATTCCCCAGCTCTGATTCCCCACATCTGATTCTCTGCCTCTGATTCCCCACCTCTGATTCCCCGCCTCTGTTTCCCCATATCTGATTACCCACCTCTGATTCCCCAACTCCGATTCCCCGCCTCTGATTCCCCAGCTCTGATTCCCCGCCTCTGATTCCCCGTGTCTGATTCCCTGCCTCCGATTCCCCGCCTCTGATTCCACATCTCTGATTCACCGCCTCTGATTCCACACCTCTGATTCCCCATATCTGATAAGCCATCTCTGTTTCCCCGCCTCTGATTCCCCACCTCTGATTCCCCATATCTGATTCCCCACCTCTGATTCCCCATCTCTGGTTCCCGGACTCAGATTCCCCACCTCTGATTCCCCGCCTCTGATTCCCTGCCTCTGATTCCCCATCTCTGATTCCCCATATCTGATTCCCCAGCTCTGATTCCCAACGTCTGATTCCCTGCCTCTGATTCCCCACCTCTGATTCCCAATATCTGATTCCCTGCCTCTGTTTCCCCACATCTGATTCCCCGCCTCTGCTTCCCCATATCTGATTCCCCACCTCTGATTCCCCAACTCTGATACCCCGCCTCTTATTCCCCAGCTCTGATTCCCCGCCTCTGATTCCCCGTGTCTGATTCCTTGCCTCTGATTCCCCGCCTCTGATTCCCCATCTCTGATTCACCACCACTGATTCCCTGCGTCTGATTCCCTGCCTGTGATTCCCCGCCTCTGATTCACCATCTCTGATTCACTGCCTCTGATTCCCCTTCTCTGATTCCCCATGTCTGATTCCCCAATTCTGATTCCCGCCTCTGATGCCCCACCTCTGATTCCCCATATCTGATTCCCCGCCTCTGATTCCCCATATCTTATTCCCCGCCTCTGATTCCCAAACTCACATTCCCCGCCTCTGATTCCCCAGCTCTGATTCCCCGCCTCTGATTCCCCGCGTCTGATTCCCCCCCTCTGAATCCCCGCCTCTGATTCCCCATCTCTGATTCACCACCGCTAATTCCCGGCCTCTGATTCCCCACAAATGATTCCCGGCCTCTGATTCCCGGCCTCTGATTCCCCGCCTCTGATTCCCCATCTCTGATTCCCCGCCTCTGATTCCCCGACTCTGATTCCCCGCCTCTGATACCCCAGCTCTGATTCCCCACCTCTGATTACCCGCATCTGATTCCCTGACTCTAATTCCCGGCCTCCGATTCCCCATCTCTGATTCACCGCCTCTGATTCCCCACCTCTGATTCCCCATATCTGATTCCCCGCCTCAGTTTCCCCGCCTCTGATTCCCCGCCTCTGATTCCCCATATCTGATACCCTGCCTCTGATTCCCCAACTCTGATTCCCCGCCTCTGATTCCCCAGATATGATTCCCCACCTCTGATTCCGCGCGTCTGATTCCCTGCTTCTGATTCCCTGCCTCTGATTCCCCATCTGTGATTAACCACCTCTGATTCTCCGCGTCTGATTCCCCGCCTCAGTTTCCCCGCCTCTGATTCCCCATATCTGATTCACCGCCTCTGATTCACCACCTCAGATTCCCCATATCTGATAAGCCATCTCTGTTACCCCGCCTCTGATTCCCCATATCTGATTCCCCGCCTCTGATTCCCCATCTCTGATTCCCGGACTCAGATTCCCCACCTCTGATTCCCAGCCTCTGATTCCCGGAATATGATTCCCCGCTTCTGATTCCCCGCCTCTGATTCCCTGCCTCTGATTCCCCATCTCTGATTCCCCACATCTGATTCCCTGCTTCTGATTCCCCGCCTCTGATTCCCCATATCTGATTCCCTGCCTCTGATTCCCCAAATCTGATTCCCCGCCTCTGATTCCTCAGCTCTGATTCCCCGCCTCTGATTCCCCGCGTCTGATTCCCTGCTTCTGATTCCCTGCCTCTGATTCCCCATCTGTGATTAACCACCTCTGATTCTCCACGTCTGATTCCGCGCCTCTGATTCCCCATCTCTGATTCCCCATCTCTGATTCCCAAATTCTGATTCCCCGCCTCTGATTCCCCAGTTCTGATTCCCCATCTCTGATTCCCAAATTCTGATTCCCTGCCTCTGATTCCCCACCTCTGATTCCCCACCTCTGATTCCCAATATCTGATTCCCCGCCTCTGTTTCCCCGACTCTGATTCCCCGCCTCTGTTTCCCCATATCTGATTCCCCACCTCTGATTCCCCAAATCTGATTCCCCGCCTCTGATTCCCCAGCTCTGATACCCCGCCTCTGATTCCACGTGTCTGATGCCCTGCCTCTGATTCCCCGCCTCTGATTTCCCATCTCTGATTCACTGCCTCTGATTCCTCACCTCTGATTCCCCATATCTGATTAGCCACCTCTGTTTCCCCGCCTCTGATTCCCAGCCTCTGATTCCCCGTATCTGATTCCCAGCCTCTGATTCCCCACCTCTGATTCCCGGACTCTCATTCCCGGCCTTTGATTCCCGCTTCTGATTCCCCGCCTCTGATTCCCTGCCTCTGATTCCCCATGTCTGATTCCCCACATCTGATTCCCTGCCTCTGATATCCCGCCTCTGATTCCCTGCCTCTGATTCCCTGCCACTAATTCCCCGCCTCTGATTCCCCTATCTGATTCCCTGCCTCTGATGCCCCATATCTGATTCCCAGCCTCTGATTCCCCAACTCTGATTCCCCACCTCTGATTCCTCAGCTCTGATTCCCCACCTCTGATTCCCCGTGTCTAATTCTCTGCCTCTGATTCCCCGCCTCTGATTCCCCATCTTGTATTCACCACCACTGATTCCCTGCGTCTGATTCCCTGCCTGTGATTCCCCGCCTCTGATTCACCATCTTTGATTCACTGCCTCTGATTCCCCTTCTCTGATTCCCCATGTCTGATTCCCCAATTCTGATTCCCGCCTCTGATGCCCAACCTCTGATTCCCCTCCTCTGATTCCCCAGCTCTGATTCCCCGCCTCTGATTCCCTGTGTCTGATTCCCTGCCTCTGATTCCCCGCCTCTGATTCCACATCTCTGATTCACCGCCTCTGATTCCCCACCTCTGAATCACCATATCTGATAAGCCATCTCTGTTTCCCCGCCTCTGATTCCCCACCTCTGATTCCCCATATCTGATTCCCCGCCTCTGATTCCCCATCTCTGATTCCCGGACTCAGATTCCCCACATCTGATTCTCTGCCTCTGATTCCCCACCTCTGATTCCCCGCCTCTGTTTCCCCATATCTGATTACCCACCTCTGATTCCCCAACTCTGATTCCCCGCCTCTGATTCCCCAGCTCTGATTCCCCGCCTCTGATTCCCCGTGTCTGATTCCCTGCCTCTGATTCCCCGCCTCTGATTCCACATCTCTGATTCACCGCCTCTGATTCCCCACCTCTGAATCACCATATCTGATAAGCCATCTCTGTTTCCCCGCCTCTGATTCCCCACCTCTGATTCCCCATATCTGATTCCCCGCCTCTGATTCCCCATCTCTGATTCCCGGACTCAGATTCCCCACCTCTGATTCCCCGCCTCTGATTCCCTGCCTCTGATTCCCCATCTCTGATACCCCATATCTGATTCCCCAGCTCTGATTCCCAACATCTGATTTCCTGCCTCTGATTCCCCACCTCTGATTCCCAATATCTGATTCCCTGCCTCTGTTTCCCCACTTCTGATTCCCCGCCTCTGTTTCCCCATATCTGATTCCCCACCTCTGATTCCCCAACTCTGATTCCCCGCCTCTGATTCCCCAGCTCTGATTCCCCGCCTCTGATTCCCCGTGTCTGATTCCTTGCCTCTGATTCCCCGTATCTGATTCCCCATCTCTGATTCACCACCACTGATTCCCTGCGTCTGATTTCCTGCCTGTGATTCCCCGCCTCTGATTCACCATCTCTGATTCACTGCCTCTGATTCCCCTTCTCTGATTCCCCATGTCTGATTCCCCAATTCTGATTCCCGCCTCTGATGCCCCACCTCTGATTCCCCTCCTCTGATTCCCCATATCTGATTCCCCGCCTCTGATTCCCCATATCTTATTCCCCGCCTCTGATTCCCAAACTCAGATTCCCCGCCTCTGATTCCCCAGCTCTGATTCCCCGCCTCTGATTCCCCGCGTCTGATTCCCCGCCTCTGAATCCCAGCCTCTGATTCCCCATCTCTGATTCACCACCTCTAATTCCCGGCCTCTGATTCCCTACAACTGATTCCCGGCCTCTGATTCCCGGCCTCTGATTCCCCGCCTCTGATTCCCCATCTCTGATTCCCCGCCTCTTATTCCCCGACTCTGATTCCCCGCCTCTGATTCCCCAGCTCTGATTCCCCACCTCTGATTACCCGCGTCTGATTCCCTGACTCTAATTCTCGGCCTCTGATTCCCCATCTCTGATTCACCGCCTCTGATTCCCCACCTCTGATTCCCCATATCTGATTCCCCGCCTCAGTTTCCCCATATCTGATACCCCACCTCTGATTCCCCAACTCTGATTCCCCGCCTCTGATTCCCCAGTTATGATTCCCCACCTCTGATTCCCCGCGTCTGATTCCCTGCTTCTGATTCCCTGCCTCTGATTCCCCATCTGTGATTAACCACCTCCGCGTCTGATTCCCCGCCTCAGTTTCCCCGCCGCTGATTCCCCATATCTGATTCCCGGCCTCTGATTCCCGGCCTATGATTCCCCGCTTGTAATTCCCCGCCTCTGATTCCCTGCCTCTGATTCCCCATGTCTGATTCCCCACATCTGATTCCCTGCCTCTGATACCCCGCCTCTGATTCCCTGCCTCTGATTCCATGCCACTAATTCCCCGCCTCTGATTCCCCATATCTGATTCCCTGCCTCTGATGCCCCATATCTGATTCCCTGCCTCTGATTCCCCAACTCTGATTCCCCGCCTCTGATTCCTCAGCTCTGATTCCCCACCTCTGATTCCCCGTGCCTAATTCCCTGCCTCTGATTCCCCGCCTCTGATTCCCCATCTTGGATTCACCACCACTGATTCCCTGCGTCTGATTCCCTGCCTGTGATTCCCGGCCTCTGATTCACCATCTCTGATTCACTGCCTCTGATTCCCTTCTCTGATTCCCCATGTCTGATTCCCCAATTCTGATTCCCGCCTCTGATGCCCCACCTCTGATTCCCCTCCTCTGATTCCCCATATCTGATTCCCCGCCTCTGATTCCCCATATCTTATTCCCCGACTCTGATTCCCAAACTCAGATTCCCCGCCTCTGATTCCCCAGCTCTGATTCCCCACATCTGATTCCCTGCCTCTGATTCCCCACCTCTGATTCCCAATATCTGATTCCCTGCCTCTGTTTCCCCACCTCTGATTCCCCGCCTCTGTTTCCCCATATCTGATTCCCCACCTCTGATTCCCCAACTCTGATTCCCCGCCTCTGAATCCCCAGCTTTGATTCCCCGCCTCTGATTCCCCGTGTCTGATTCCCTGCCTCTGATTCCCCGCCTCTGATTCCCCATCTCTGATTCACCGCCTCTGATTCACCACCTCAGATTCCCCATATCTGATAAGACTCTCTGTTACCCCGCCTCTGATTCCCCGCTTCTGATTCCCCATATCTGATTCCCCGCCTCTGATTCCCCATCTCTGATTCCCGGACTCAGATTCCCCACCTCTGATTCCCAGCATCTGATTCCCGGAATATGATTCCCCGCTTCTGATTCCCCGCCTCTGATTCCCACCTCTGATTCCCCATCTCTGATTCCCCACATCCGACTCCCTGCCTCTGATTCCCCGCCTCTGATTCCCCATATCTGATTCCCTGCCTCTGATTCCCCATCTCTGATTCCCGCCCTCCGATTCCCCACCTCTGGTTCCCCATATCTGATACCCCTCCTCTCTTTCCCCGCCTCTGATTCCCCGCCTCTGATTCTCCATATCTGATTCCCTGCCTCTGATTCCCCAACTCTGATTCCCCGCCTCTGATTCCTCAGCTCTGATTCCCCACCTCTGATTCCCCGTGTCTAATTCCCTGCCTCTGATTCCCCGCCTCTGATTCCCCATCTTGGATTCACCACCACTGATTCCCTGCGTCTGATTCCCTGCCTGTGATTCCCCGCCTCTGATTCACCATCTCTGATTCACTGCCTCTGATTCCCCTTCTCTGATTCCCCATGTCTGATTCCCCAATTCTGATTCCCGCCTCTGATGCCCCACCTCTGATTCCCCTCCTCTGATTGCCCATATCTGATTCCCCGCCTCTGATTCCCCATATCTTATTCCCCGACTCTGATTCCCAAACTCAGATTCCCCGCCTCTGATTCCCCAATTCTGATTCCCCGCCTCTGATTCCCCAGTTATGATTCCCCACCTCTGATTCCCCGCGTCTGATTCCCTGCTTCTGATTCCCTGCCTCTGATTCCCCATCTGTGATTAACCACCTCTGATTCTCCGCGTCTGATTCCCCGCCTCAGTTTCCCCGCCGCTGATTCCCCATATCTGATTCCCGGCCTCTGATTCCCGGCCTATGATTCCCCGCTTGTAATTCCCCGCCTCTGATTCCCTGCCTCTGATTCCCCATGTCTGATTCCCCACATCTGATTCCCTGCCTCTGATACCCCGCCTCTGATTCCCCGCCTCTGATTCCATGCCACTAATTCCCCACCTCTGATTCCCCATATCTAATTCCCTGCCTCTGATGCCCCATATCTGATTCCCTGCCTCTGATTCCCCAACTCTGATTCCCCGCCTCTGATTCCTCAGCTCTGATTCCCCACCTCTGATTCCCCGTGTCTAATTCCCTGCCTCTGATTCCCCGCCTCTGATTCCCCATCTTGGATTCACCACCACTGATTCCCTGCGTCTGATTCCCTGCCTGTGATTCCCCGCCTCTGATTCACCATCTCTGATTCACTGCCTCTGATTCCCCTTCTCTGATTCCCCATGTCTGATTCCCCAATTCTTATTCCCGCCTCTGATGCCCCACCTCTGATTCCCCTCCTCTGATTGCCCATATCTGATTCCCCGCCTCTGATTCCCCATATCTTATTCCCCGACTCTGATTCCCAAACTCAGATTCCCCGCCTCTGATTCCCCAGCTCTGATTCCCCACATCTGATTCCCTGCCTCTGATTCCCCACCTCTGATTCCCAATATCTGATTCCCTGCCTCTGTTTCTCCACCTCTGATTCCCCGCCTCTGTTTCCCCATATCTGATTCTCCTCGTCTGATTCCGCGCCTCTGATTCCCCATCTCTGATTCCCCATCTCTGATTCCCAAATTCTGATTCCCCGCCTCTGATTCCCCAGCTCTGATTCCCCATCTCTGATTCCCAAATTCTGATTCCCTGCCTCTGATTCCCCACCTATGATTCCCAATATCTGATTCCCCGCCTCTGTTTCCCCACCCCTGATTCCCCGCCTCTGTTTCCCCATATCTGATTCCCCACCTCTGATTCCCCAACTCTGATTCCCCGCCTCTGATTCCCCAGCTCTGATTCCACGCATCTGATTCCACATGTCTGATGCCCTGCCTCTGATTCCCCACCTCTGATTCCCCATATCTGATTAGCCACCTCTGTTTCCCCGCCTCTGATTCCCAGCCTCTGATTCCCCATATCTGATTCCCAGCCTCTGATTCCCCATCTCTGATTCCCGGACTCTGAATCCCCACCTCTGATTCCCGGCCTCTCATTCCCGGCCTTTGATTCCCGCTTCTTATTCCCCGCCTCTGATTCACTGCCTCTGATTCCCCATGTCTGATTCCCCACATCTGATTCCCTGCCTCTGATATCCCGCCTCTGATTCCCCGCCTCTGATTCCCTGCCACTAATTCCCCGCCTCTGATTCCCCTATCTGATTCCCAGCCTCTGATTCCCCAACTCTGATTCCCCGCCTCTGCTTCCTCAGCTCTGATTCCCACCTCTGATTCCCCGTGTCTAATTCCCTGCCTCTGATTCCCCGCCTCTGATTCCCCATCTTGGATTCACCACCACTGATTCCCTGCGTCTGATTCCCTGCCTGTGATTCCCCGCCTCTGATTCACCATCTCTGATTCACTGCCTCTGATTCCCCTTCTCTGATTCCCCATGTCTGATTCCCAAATTCTGATTCCCGCCTCTGATGCCCAACCTCTGATTCCCCTCCTCTGATTGCCCATATCTGATTCCCCGCCTCTGATTCCCCATATCTTATTCTCCGCCTCTGATTCCCAAACTCAGATTCCCCGCCTCTGATTCCCCAGCTCTGATTCCCCACAACTGATTCTCTGCCTCTGATTCCCCACCTCTGATTCCCCGCCTCTGTTTCCCCATATCTGATTACCCACCTCTGATTCCCCAACTCCGATTCCCCGCCTCTGATTCCCCAGCTCTGATTCCCCGCATCTGATTCCCCGTGTCTGATTCCCTGCCTCCGATTCCCCGCCTCTGATTCCACATCTCTGATTCACCGCCTCTGATTCCCCACCTCTGATTCCCCATATCTGATAAGCCATCTCTGTTTCCCCGCCACTGATTCCCCACCTCTGATTCCCCATATCTGATTCCCCACCTCTGATTCCCCATCTCTCGTTCCCGGACTCAGATTCCCCACCTCTGATTCCCTGCCTCTGATTCCCTGCCTCTGATTCCCCATCTCTGATTCCCCATATCTGATTCCCCAGCTCTGATTCCCATCTGATTCCCTGCCTCTGATTCCCCACCTCTGATTCCCAATATCTGATTCCCTGCCTCTGTTTCCCCACTTCTGATTCCCCGCCTCTGCTTCCCCATATCTGATTCCCCACCTCTGATTCCCCAACTCTGATACCCCGCCTCTTATTCCCCAGCTCTGATTCCCCGCCTCTGATTCCCCGTGTCTGATTCCTTGCCTCTGATTCCCCGCCTCTGATTCCCCATCTCTGATTCACCACCACTGATTCCCTGCGTCTGATTCCCTGCCTGTGATTCCCCGCCTCTGATTCACCATCTCTGATTCACTGCCTCTGATTCCCCTTCTCTGATTCCCCATGTCTGATTCCCCAATTCTGATTCCCGCCTCTGATGCCCCACCTCTGATTCCCCATATCTGATTCCCCGCCTCTGATTCCCCATATCTTATTCCCCGCCTCTGATTCCCAAACTCACATTCCCCGCCTCTGATTCCCCAGCTCTGATTCCCCGCCTCTGATTCCCCGCGTCTGATTCCCCCCCTCTGAATCCCCGCCTCTGATTCCCCATCTCTGATTCACCACCGCTAATTCCCGGCCTCTGATTCCCCACAAATGATTCCCGGCCTCTGATTCCCGGCCTCTGATTCCCCGCCTCTGATTCCCCATCTCTGATTCCCCGCCTCTGATTCCCCGACTCTGATTCCCCGCCTCTGATACCCCAGCTCTGATTCCCCACCTCTGATTACCCGCATCTGATTCCCTGACTCTAATTCCCGGCCTCCGATTCCCCATCTCTGATTCACCGCCTCTGATTCCCCACCTCTGATTCCCCACCTCTGATTCCCCATATCTGATTCCCCGCCTCAGTTTCCCCGCCTCTGATTCCCCGCCTCTGATTCCCCATATCTGATACCCTGCCTCTGATTCCCCAACTCTTATTCCCCGCCTCTGATTCCCCAGTTATGATTCCCCACCTCTGATTCCGCGCGTCTGATTCCCTGCTTCTGATTCCCTGCCTCTGATTCCCCATCTGTGATTAACCACCTCTGATTCTCCGCGTCTGATTCCCCGCCTCAGTTTCCCCGCCTCTGATTCCCCATATCTGATTCACCGCCTCTGATTCACCACCTCAGATTCCCCATATCTGATAAGCCATCTCCGTTACCCCGCCTCTGATTCCCCATATCTGATTCCCCGCCTCTGATTCCCCATCTCTGATTCCCGGACTCAGATTCCCCACCTCTGATTCCCAGCCTCTGATTCCCGGAATATGATTCCCCGCTTCTGATTCCCCGCCTCTGATTCCCCGCCTCAGTTTCCCCGCCTCTGATTCCCCATATCTGATTCACCGCCTCTGATTCACCACCTCAGATTCCCCATATCTGATAAGCCATCTCTGTTACCCCGCCTCTGATTCCCCATATCTGATTCCCCGCCTCTGATTCCCCATCTCTGATTCCCGGACTCAGATTCCCCACCTCTGATTCCCAGCCTCTGATTCCCGGAATATGATTCCCCGCTTCTGATTCCCCGCCTCTGATTCCCTGCCTCTGATTCCCCATCTCTGATTCCCCACATCTGATTCCCTGCTTCTGATTCCCCGCCTCTGATTCCCCATATCTGATTCCCTGCCTCTGATTCCCCAAATCTGATTCCCCGCCTCTGATTCCTCAGCTCTGATTCCCCGCCTCTGATTCCCCGCGTCTGATTCCCTGCTTCTGATTCCCTGCCTCTGATTCCCCATCTGTGATTAACCACCTCTGTTTCTCCACGTCTGATTCCGCGCCTCTGATTCCCCATCTCTGATTCCCCATCTCTGATTCCCAAATTCTGATTCCCCGCCTCTGATTCCCCAGTTCTGATTCCCCATCTCTGATTCCCAAATTCTGATTCCCTGCCTCTGATTCCCCACCTCTGATTCCCCACCTCTTATTCCCAATATCTGATTCCCCGCCTCTGTTTCCCCGCCTCTGATTCCCCGCCTCTGTTTCCCCATATCTGATTCCCCACCTCTGATTCCCCAACTCTGATTCCCCGCCTCTGATTCCCCAGCTCTGATACCCCGCCTCTGATTCCACGTGTCTGATGCCCTGCCTCTGATTCCCCGCCTCTGATTTCCCATCTCTGATTCACTGCCTCTGATTCCCCACCTCTGATTCCCCATATCTGATTAGCCACCTCTGTTTCCCCGCCTCTGATTCCCAGCCTCTGATTCCCCATATCTGATTCCCAGCCTCTGATTCCCCACCTCTGATTCCCGGACTCTCATTCCCGGCCTTTGATTCCCGCTTCTGATTCCCCGCCTCTGATTCCCTGCCTCTGATTCCCCATGTCTGATTCCCCACATCTGATTCCCTGCCTCTGATATCCCGCCTCTGATTCCCTGCCTCTGATTCCCTGCCACTAATTCCCCGCCTCTGATTCCCCTATCTGATTCCCTGCCTCTGATGCCCCATATCTGATTCCCTGCCTCTGATTCCCCAACTCTGATTCCCCACCTCTGATTCCTCAGCTCTGATTCCCCACCTCTGATTCCCCGTGTCTAATTCCCTGCCTCTGATTCCCCGCCTCTGATTCCCCATCTTGTATTCACCACCACTGATTCCCTGCGTCTGATTCCCTGCCTGTGATTCCCCGCCTCTGATTCACCATCTTTGATTCACTGCCTCTGATTCCCCTTCTCTGATTCCCCATGTCTGATTCCCCAATTCTGATTCCCGCCTCTGATGCCCAACCTCTGATTCCCCTCCTCTGATTGCCCATATCTGATTCCCCGCCTCTGATTCCCCATATCTTATTCTCCGCCTCTGATCCCCAAACTCAGATTCCCCGCCTCTGATTCCCCACATCTGATTCCCTGCCTCTGATTCCCCACCTCTGATTCCCCGCCTCTGTTTCCCCATATCTGATTCCCCACCTCTGATTCCCCAACTCTGATTCCCCGCCTCTGATTCCCCAGCTCTGATTCCCCGCCTCTGATTCCCCGTGCCTGATTCCTTGCCTCTGATTCCCCGCCTCTGATTCCCCATCTCTGATTCACCACCACTGATTCCCTGCGTCTGATTCCCTGCCTGTGATTCCCCGCCTCTGATTCACCATCTCTGATTCACTGCCTCTGATTCCCCTTCATGATTCCCCATGTCTGATTCCCCAATTCTGATTCCCGCCTCTGATGCCCCACCTCTGATTCCCCATCTCTGATTCACCACCACTGATTCCCCGCCTCTGATTCCCCAGCTCTGATTCCCCACCTCTGATTACCCGCGTCTGATTCCCTGACTCTAATTCCCGGCCTCTGATTCCCCATCTCTGATTCACCGCCTCTGATTCCCCACCTCTGATTCCCCATATCTGATTCCCCGCCTCAGTTTCCCCGCCTCTGATTCCCCGCCTCTGATTCCCCATATCTGATACCCCGCCTCTGATTCCCCAACTCTGATTCCCCGCCTCTGATTCCCCAGTTATGATTCCCCGCCTCTGATTCCCCATATCTGATTCCCTGCCTCTGATGCCCCATATCTGATTCCCTGCCTCTGATTCCCCACCTCTGATTCCCCATATCTGATTAGCCACCTCTGTTTCCCCGCCTCTGATTCCCAGCCTCTGATTCCCCATATCTGATTCCCAGCCTCTGATTCCCCACCTCTGATTCCCGGACTCTCATTCCCGGCCTTTGATTCCCGCTTCTGATTCCCCGCCTCTGATTCCCTGCCTCTGATTCCCCATGTCTGATTCCCCACATCTGATTCCCTGCCTCTGATATCCCGCCTCTGATTCCCTGCCTCTGATTCCCTGCCACTAATTCCCCGCCTCTGATTCCCCTATCTGATTCCCTGCCTCTGATGCCCCATATCTGATTCCCTGCCTCTGATTCCCCAACTCTGATTCCCCACCTCTGATTCCTCAGCTCTGATTCCCCACCTCTGATTCCCCGTGTCTAATTCCCTGCCTCTGATTCCCCGCCTCTGATTCCCCATCTTGTATTCACCACCACTGATTCCCTGCGTCTGATTCCCTGCCTGTGATTCCCCGCCTCTGATTCACCATCTTTGATTCACTGCCTCTGATTCCCCTTCTCTGATTCCCCATGTCTGATTCCCCAATTCTGATTCCCGCCTCTGATGCCCAACCTCTGATTCCCCTCCTCTGATTGCCCATATCTGATTCCCCGCCTCTGATTCCCCATATCTTATTCTCCGCCTCTGATCCCCAAACTCAGATTCCCCGCCTCTGATTCCCCACATCTGATTCCCTGCCTCTGATTCCCCACCTCTGATTCCCCGCCTCTGTTTCCCCATATCTGATTCCCCACCTCTGATTCCCCAACTCTGATTCCCCGCCTCTGATTCCCCAGCTCTGATTCCCCGCCTCTGATTCCCCGTGCCTGATTCCTTGCCTCTGATTCCCCGCCTCTGATTCCCCATCTCTGATTCACCACCACTGATTCCCTGCGTCTGATTCCCTGCCTGTGATTCCCCGCCTCTGATTCACCATCTCTGATTCACTGCCTCTGATTCCCCTTCATGATTCCCCATGTCTGATTCCCCAATTCTGATTCCCGCCTCTGATGCCCCACCTCTGATTCCCCATCTCTGATTCACCACCACTGATTCCCCGCCTCTGATTCCCCAGCTCTGATTCCCCACCTCTGATTACCCGCGTCTGATTCCCTGACTCTAATTCCCGGCCTCTGATTCCCCATCTCTGATTCACCGCCTCTGATTCCCCACCTCTGATTCCCCATATCTGATTCCCCGCCTCAGTTTCCCCGCCTCTGATTCCCCGCCTCTGATTCCCCATATCTGATACCCCGCCTCTGATTCCCCAACTCTGATTCCCCGCCTCTGATTCCCCAGTTATGATTCCCCGCCTCTGATTCCCCATATCTGATTCCCTGCCTCTGATGCCCCATATCTGATTCCCTGCCTCTGATTCCCCAACTCTGATTCCCCGCCTCTGATTCCTCAGCTCTGATTCCCCACCTCTGATTCCCCGTGTCTAATTCCCTGCCTCTGATTCCCCGCCTCTGATTCCCCATCTTGGATTCACCACCACTGATTCCCTGCGTCTGATTCCCTGCCTGTGATTCCCCGCCTCTGATTCACCATCTCTGATTCACTGCCTCTGATTCCCCTTCTCTGATTCCCCATGTCTGATTCCCCAATTCTGATTCCCGCCTCTGATGCCCCACCTCTGATTCCCCTCCTCTGATTGCCCATATCTGATTCCCCGCCTCTGATTCCCCATATCTTATTCCCCGACTCTGATTCCCAAACTCAGATTCCCCGCCTCTGATTCCCCAATTCTGATTCCCCGCCTCTGATTCCCCAGTTATGATTCCCCACCTCTGATTCCCCGCGTCTGATTCCCTGCTTCTGATTCCCTGCCTCTGATTCACCATCTGTGATTAACCACCTCTGATTCTCCGCGTCTGATTCCCCGCCTCAGTTTCCCCGCCGCTGATTCCCCATATCTGATTCCCTGCCTCTGATTCCCGGCCTATGATTCCCCGCTTGTAATTCCCCGCCTCTGATTCCCTGCCTCTGATTCCCCATGTCTGATTCCCCACATCTGATTCCCTGCCTCTGATACCCCGCCTCTGATTCCCCGCCTCTGATTCCATGCCACTAATTCCCCGCCTCTGATTCCCCATATCTAATTCCCTGCCTCTGATGCCCCATATCTGATTCCCTGCCTCTGATTCCCCAACTCTGATTCCCCGCCTCTGATTCCTCAGCTCTGATTCCCCACCTCTGATTCCCCGTGTCTAATTCCCTGCCTCTGATTCCCCGCCTCTGATTCCCCATCTTGGATTCACCACCACTGATTCCCTGCGTCTGATTCCCTGCCTGTGATTCCCCGCCTCTGATTCACCATCTCTGATTCACTGCCTCTGATTCCCCTTCTCTGATTCCCCATGTCTGATTCCCCAATTCTTATTCCCGCCTCTGATGCCCCACCTCTGATTCCCCTCCTCTGATTGCCCATATCCGATTCCCCGCCTCTGATTCCCCATATCTTATTCCCCGACTCTGATTCCCAAACTCAGATTCCCCGCCTCTGATTCCCCAGCTCTGATTCCCCACATCTGATTCCCTGCCTCTGATTCCCCACCTCTGATTCCCAATATCTGATTCCCTGCCTCTGTTTCCCCACCTCTGATTCCCCGCCTCTGTTTCCCCATATCTGATTCCCCACCTCTGATTCCCCAACTCTGATTCCCCGCCTCTGAATCCCCAGCTTTGATTCCCCGCCTCTGATTCCACCGTGTCTGATTCCCTGCCTCTGATTCCCCGCCTCTGATTCCCCATCTCTGATTCACCGCCTCTGATTCACCACCTCAGATTCCCCATATCTGATAAGCCTCTCTGTTACCCCGCCTCTGATTCCCCGCTTCTGATTCCCCATATCTGATTCCCCGCCTCTGATTCCCCATCTCTGATTCCCGGACTCAGATTCCCCACCTCTGATTCCCAGCATCTGATTCCCGGAATATGATTCCCCGCTTCTGATTCCCCGCCTCTGATTCCCTGCCTCTGATTCCCCATCTCTGATTCCCCACATCCGACTCCCTGCCTCTGATTCCCCGCCTCTGATTCCCCATATCTGATTCCCTGCCTCTGATTCCCCATCTCTGATTCCCGCCCTCCGATTCCCCACCTCTGGTTCCCCATATCTGATACCCCTCCTCTCTTTCCCCGCCTCTGATTCCCCGCCTCTGATTCTCCATATCTGATTCCCTGCCTCTGATTCCCCAACTCTGATTCCCCGCCTCTGATTCCTCAGCTCTGATTCCCCACCTCTGATTCCCCGTGTCTAATTCCCTGCCTCTGATTCCCCGCCTCTGATTCCCCATCTTGGATTCACCACCACTGATTCCCTGCGTCTGATTCCCTGCCTGTGATTCCCCTCCTCTGATTGCCCATATCTGATTCCCCGCCTCTGATTCCCCATATCTTATTCTCCGCCTCTGATTCCCAAACTCAGATTCCCCGCCTCTGATTCCCCAGCTCTGATTCCCCACATCTGATTCTCTGCCTCTGATTCCCCACCTCTGATTCCCCGCCTCTGTTTCCCCATATCTGATTACCCACCTCTGATTCCCCAACTCCGATTCCCCGCCTCTGATTCCCCAGCTCTGATTCCCCGCCTCTGATTCCCCGTGTCTGATTCCCTGCCTCCGATTCCCCGCCTCTGATTCCACATCTCTGATTCACCGCCTCTGATTCCCCACCTCTGATTCCCCATATCTGATAAGCCATCTCTGTTTCCCCGCCTCTGATTCCCCACCTCTGATTCCCCATATCTGATTCCCCACCTCTGATTCCCCATCTCTGGTTCCCGGACTCAGATTCCCCACCTCTGATTCCCCGCCTCTGATTCCCTGCCTCTGATTCCCCATCTCTGATTCCCCATATCTGATTCCCCAGCTCTGATTCCCAACATCTGATTCCCTGCCTCTGATTCCCCACCTCTGATTCCCCTCCTCTGATTGTCCATATCCGATTCCCCGCCTCTGATTCCCCATATCTTATTCCCCGACTCTGATTCCCAAACTCAGATTCCCCGCCTCTGATTCCCCAGCTCTGATTCCCCACATCTGATTCCCTGCCTCTGATTCCCCACCTCTGATTCCCAATATCTGATTCCCTGCCTCTGTTTCCCCACCTCTGATTCCCCGCCTCTGTTTCCCCATATCTGATTCCCCACCTCTGATTCCCCAACTCTGATTCCCCGCCTCTGAATCCCCAGCTTTGATTCCCCGCCTCTGATTCCCCGTGTCTGATTCCCTGCCTCTGATTCCCCGCCTCTGATTCCCCATCTCTGATTCACCGCCTCTGATTCACCACCTCAGATTCCCCATATCTGATAAGCCTCTCTGTTACCCCGCCTCTGATTCCCCGCTTCTGATTCCCCATATCTGATTCCCCGCCTCTGATTCCCCATCTCTGATTCCCGGACTCAGATTCCCCACCTCTGATTCCCAGCATCTGATTCCCGGAATATGATTCCCTGCTTCTGATTCCCCGCCTCTGATTCCCTGCCTCTGATTCCCCATCTCTGATTCCCCACATCCGACTCCCTGCCTCTGATTCCCCGCCTCTGATTCCCCATATCTGATTCCCTGCCTCTGATTCCCCATCTCTGATTCCCGCCCTCCGATTCCCCACCTCTGGTTCCCCATATCTGATACCCCTCCTCTCTTTCCCCGCCTCTGATTCCCCGCCTCTGATTCTCCATATCTGATTCCCTGCCTCTGATTCCCCAACTCTGATTCCCCGCCTCTGATTCCTCAGCTCTGATTCCCCACCTCTGATTCCCCGTGTCTAATTCCCTGCCTCTGATTCCCCGCCTCTGATTCCCCATCTTGGATTCACCACCACTGATTCCCTGCGTCTGATTCCCTGCCTGTGATTCCCCGCCTCTGATTCACCATCTCTGATTCACTGCCTCTGATTCCCCTTCTCTGATTCCCCATGTCTGATTCCCCAATTCTGATTCCCGCCTCTGATGCCCCACCTCTGATTCCCCTCCTCTGATTGCCCATATCTGATTCCCCGCCTCTGATTCCCCATATCTTATTCCCCGACTCTGATTCCCAAACTCAGATTCCCCGCCTCTGATTCCCCAATTCTGATTCCCCGCCTCTGATTCCCCAGTTATGATTCCCCACCTCTGATTCCCCGCGTCTGATTCCCTGCTTCTGATTCCCTGCCTCTGATTCCCCATCTGTGATTAACCACCTCTGATTCTCCGCGTCTGATTCCCCGCCTCAGTTTCCCCGCCGCTGATTCCCCATATCTGATTCCCGGCCTCTGATTCCCGGCCTATGATTCCCCGCTTGTAATTCCCCGCCTCTGATTCCCTGCCTCTGATTCCCCATGTCTGATTCCCCACATCTGATTCCCTGCCTCTGATACCCCGCCTCTGATTCCCCGCCTCTGATTCCATGCCACTAATTCCCCACCTCTGATTCCCCATATCTAATTCCCTGCCTCTGATGCCCCATATCTGATTCCCTGCCTCTGATTCCCCAACTCTGATTCCCCGCCTCTGATTCCTCAGCTCTGATTCCCCGCCTCTGATTCCCTGTGTCTAATTCCCTGCCTCTGATTCCCCGCCTCTGATTCCCCATCTCGGATTCACCACCACTGATTCCCTGCGTCTGATTCCCTGCCTGTGATTCCCCGCCTCTGATTCACCATCTCTGATTCACTGTCTCTGATTCCCCTTCTCTGATTCCCCATGTCTGATTCCCCAATTCTTATTCCCGCCTCTGATGCCCCACCTCTGATTCCCCTCCTCTGATTGCCCATATCTGATTCCCCGCCTCTGATTCCCATTATCTTATTCCCCGACTCTGATTCCCAAACTCAGATTCCCCGCCTCTGATTCCCCAGCTCTGATTCCCCACATCTGATTCCCTGCCTCTGATTCCCCACCTCTGATTCCCAATATCTGATTCCCTGCCTCTGTTTCTCCACCTCTGATTCCCCGCCTCTGTTTCCCCATATCTGATTCTCCACGTCTGATTCCGCGCCTCTGATTCCCCATCTCTGATTCCCCATCTCTGATTCCCAAATTCTGATTCCCCGCCTCTGATTCCCCAGCTCTGATTCCCCATCTCTGATTCCCAAATTCTGATTCCCTGCCTCTGATTCCCCACCTATGATTCCCAATATCTGATTCCCCGCCTCTGTTTCCCCACCCCTGATTCCCCGCCTCTGTTTCCCCATATCTGATTCCCCACCTCTGATTCCCCAACTCTGATTCCCCGCCTCTGATTCCCCAGCTCTGATTCCACGCATCTGATTCCACGTGTCTGATGCCCTGCCTCTGATTCCCCGCCTCTGATTTCCCATCTCTGATTCACTGCCTCTGATTCCCCACCTCTGATTCCCCATATCTGATTAGCCACCTCTGTTTCCCCGCCTCTGATTCCCAGCCTCTGATTCCCCATATCTGATTCACAGCCTCTGATTCCCCATCTCTGATTCCCGGACTCTGAATCCCCACCTCTGATTCCCGGCCTCTCATTCCCGGCCTTTGATTCCCGCTTCTTATTCCCCGCCTCTGATTCACTGCCTCTGATTCCCCATGTCTGATTCCCCACATCTGATTCCCTGCCTCTGATATCCCGCCTCTGATTCCCCGCCTCTGATTCCCTGCCACTAATTCCCCGCCTCTGTTTCCCCTATCTGATTCCCAGCCTCTGATTCCCCAACTCTGATTCCCCGCCTCTGCTTCCTCAGCTCTGATTCCCACCTCTGATTCCCCGTGTCTAATTCCCTGCCTCTGATTCCCCGCCTCTGATTCCCCATCTTGGATTCACCACCACTGATTCCCTGCGTCTGATTACCTGCCTGTGATTCCCCGCCTCTGATTCACCATCTCTGATTCACTGCCTCTGATTCCCCTTCTCTGATTCCCCATGTCTGATTCCCAAATTCTGATTCCCGCCTCTGATGCCCAACCTCTGATTCCCCTCCTCTGATTGCCCATATCTGATTCCCCGCCTCTGATTCCCCATATCTTATTCTCCGCCTCTGATTCCCAAACTCAGATTCCCCGCCTCTGATTCCCCAGCTCTGATTCCCCACATCTGATTCTCTGCCTCTGATTCCCCACCTCTGATTCCCCGCCTCTGTTTCCCCATATCTGATTACCCACCTCTGATTCCCCAACTCCGATTCCCCGCCTCTGATTCCCCAGCTCTGATTCCCCGCCTCTGATTCCCCGTGTCTGATTCCCTGCCTCCGATTCCCCGCCTCTGATTCCACATCTCTGATTCACCGCCTCTGATTCCCCACCTCTGATTCCCCATATCTGATAAGCCATCTCTGTTTCCCCGCCTCTGATTCCCCACCTCTGATTCCCCATATCTGATTCCCCACCTCTGATTCCCCATCTCTGGTTCCCGGACTCAGATTCCCCACATCTGATTCCCCGCCTCTGATTCCCTGCCTCTGATTCCCCATCTCTGATTCCCCATATCTGATTCCCCAGCTCTGATTCCCAACGTCTGATTCCCTGCCTCTGATTCCCCACCTCTAATTCCCAATATCTGATTCCCTGCCTCTGTTTCCCCACTTCTGATTCCCCGCCTCTGCTTCCCCATATCTGATTCCCCACCTCTGATTCCCCAACTCTGATACCCCGCCTCTTATTCCCCAGCTCTGATTCCCCGCCTCTGATTCCCCGTGTCTGATTCCTTGCCTCTGATTCCCCGCCTCTGATTCCCCATCTCTGATTCACCACCACTGATTCCCTGCGTCTGATTCCCTGCCTGTGATTCCCCGCCTCTGATTCACCATCTCTGATTCACTGCCTCTGATTCCCCTTCTCTGATTCCCCATGTCTGATTCCCCAATTCTGATTCCCGCCTCTGATGCCCCACCTCTGATTCCCCATATCTGATTCCCCGCCTCTGATTCCCCATATCTTATTCCCCGCCTCTGATTCCCAAACTCACATTCCCCGCCTCTGATTCCCCAGCTCTGATTCCCCGCCTCTGATTCCCCGCGTCTGATTCCCCCCCTCTGAATCCCCGCCTCTGATTCCCCATCTCTGATTCACCACCGCTAATTCCCGGCCTCTGATTCCCCACAAATGATTCCCGGCCTCTGATTCCCGGCCTCTGATTCCCCGCCTCTGATTCCCCATCTCTGATTCCCCGCCTCTGATTCCCCGACTCTGATTCCCCGCCTCTGATACCCCAGCTCTGATTCCCCACCTCTGATTACCCGCATCTGATTCCCTGACTCTAATTCCCGGCCTCCGATTCCCCATCTCTGATTCACCGCCTCTGATTCCCCACCTCTGATTCCCCATATCTGATTCCCCGCCTCAGTTTCCCCGCCTCTGATTCCCCGCCTCTGATTCCCCATATCTGATACCCTGCCTCTGATTCCCCAACTCTGATTCCCCGCCTCTGATTCCCCAGTTATGATTCCCCACCTCTGATTCCGCGCGTCTGATTCCCTGCTTCTGATTCCCTGCCTCTGATTCCCCATCTGTGATTAACCACCTCTGATTCTCCGCGTCTGATTCCCCGCCTCAGTTTCCCCGCCTCTGATTCCCCATATCTGATTCACCGCCTCTGATTCACCACCTCAGATTCCCCATATCTGATAAGCCATCTCTGTTACCCCGCCTCTGATTCCCCATATCTGATTCCCCGCCTCTGATTCCCCATCTATGATTCCCGGACTCAGATTCCCCACCTCTGATTCCCAGCCTCTGATTCCCGGAATATGATTCCCCGCTTCTGATTCCCCGCCTCTGATTCCCTGCCTCTGATTCCCCATCTCTGATTCCCCACATCTGATTCCCTGCTTCTGATTCCCCGCCTCTGATTCCCCATATCTGATTCCCTGCCTCTGATTCCCCAAATCTGATTCCCCGCCTCTGATTCCTCAGCTCTGATTCCCCGCCTCTGATTCCCCGCGTCTGATTCCCTGCTTCTGATTCCCTGCCTCTGATTCCCCATCTGTGATTAACCACCTCTGATTCTCCACGTCTGATTCCGCGCCTCTGATTCCCCATCTCTGATTCCCCATCTCTGATTCCCAAATTCTGATTCCCCGCCTCTGATTCCCCAGTTCTGATTCCCCATCTCTGATTCCCAAATTCTGATTCCCTGCCTCTGATTCCCCACCTCTGATTCCCCACCTCTGATTCCCAATATCTGATTCCCCGCCTCTGTTTCCCCGCCTCTGATTCCCCGCCTCTGTTTCCCCATATCTGATTCCCCACCTCTGATTCCCCAAATCTGATTCCCCGCCTCTGATTCCCCAGCTCTGATACCCCGCCTCTGATTCCACGTGTCTGATGCCCTGCCTCTGATTCCCCGCCTCTGATTTCCCATCTCTGATTCACTGCCTCTGATTCCTCACCTCTGATTCCCCATATCTGATTAGCCACCTCTGTTTCCCCGCCTCTGATTCCCAGCCTCTGATTCCCCGTATCTGATTCCCAGCCTCTGATTCCCCACCTCTGATTCCCGGACTCTCATTCCCGGCCTTTGATTCCCGCTTCTGATTCCCCGCCTCTGATTCCCTGCCTCTGATTCCCCATGTCTGATTCCCCACATCTGATTCCCTGCCTCTGATATCCCGCCTCTGATTCCCTGCCTCTGATTCCCTGCCACTAATTCCCCGCCTCTGATTCCCCTATCTGATTCCCTGCCTCTGATGCCCCATATCTGATTCCCAGCCTCTGATTCCCCAACTCTGATTCCCCACCTCTGATTCCTCAGCTCTGATTCCCCACCTCTGATTCCCCGTGTCTAATTCCCTGCCTCTGATTCCCCGCCTCTGATTCCCCATCTTGTATTCACCACCACTGATTCCCTGCGTCTGATTCCCTGCCTGTGATTCCCCGCCTCTGATTCACCATCTTTGATTCACTGCCTCTGATTCCCCTTCTCTGATTCCCCATGTCTGATTCCCCAATTCTGATTCCCGCCTCTGATGCCCAACCTCTGATTCCCCTCCTCTGATTGCCCATATCTGATTCCCCGCCTCTGATTCCCCTTATCTTATTCTCCGCCTCTGATCCCCAAACTCAGATTCCCCGCCTCTGATTCCCCACATCTGATTCTCTGCCTCTGATTCCCCACCTCTGATTCCCCGCCTCTGTTTCCCCATATCTGATTACCCACCTCTGATTCCCCAACTCTGATTCCCCGCCTCTGATTCCCCAGCTCTGATTCCCCGCCTCTGATTCCCCGTGTCTGATTCCCTGCCTCTGATTCCCCGCCTCTGATTCCACATCTCTGATTCACCGCCTCTGATTCCCCACCTCTGAATCACCATATCTGATAAGCCATCTCTGTTTCCCCGCCTCTGATTCCCCACCTCTGATTCCCCATATCTGATTCCCCGCCTCTGATTCCCCATCTCTGATTCCCGGACTCAGATTCCCCACCTCTGATTCCCCGCCTCTGATTCCCTGCCTCTGATTCCCCATCTCTGATTCCCCATATCTGATTCCCCAGCTCTGATTCCCAACATCTGATTTCCTGCCTCTGATTCCCCACCTCTGATTCCCAATATCTGATTCCCTGCCTCTGTTTCCCCACTTCTGATTCCCCGCCTCTGTTTCCCCATATCTGATTCCCCACCTCTGATTCCCCAACTCTGATTCCCCGCCTCTGATTCCCCAGCTCTGATTCCCCGCCTCTGATTCCCCGTGTCTGATTCCTTGCCTCTGATTCCCCGTATCTGATTCCCCATCTCTGATTCACCACCACTGATTCCCTGCGTCTGATTTCCTGCCTGTGATTCCCCGCCTCTGATTCACCATCTCTGATTCACTGCCTCTGATTCCCCTTCTCTGATTCCCCATGTCTGATTCCCCAATTCTGATTCCCGCCTCTGATGCCCCACCTCTGATTCCCCTCCTCTGATTCCCCATATCTGATTCCCCGCCTCTGATTCCCCATATCTTATTCCCCGCCTCTGATTCCCAAACTCAGATTCCCCGCCTCTGATTCCCCAGCTCTGATTCCCCGCCTCTGATTCCCCGCGTCTGATTCCCCGCCTCTGAATCCCAGCCTCTGATTCCCCATCTCTGATTCACCACCTCTAATTCCCGGCCTCTGATTCCCCACAACTGATTCCCGGCCTCTGATTCCCGGCCTCTGATTCCCCGCCTCTGATTCCCCATCTCTGATTCCCCGCCTCTTATTCCCCGACTCTGATTCCCCGCCTCTGATTCCCCAGCTCTGATTCCCCACCTCTGATTACCCGCGTCTGATTCCCTGACTCTAATTCCCGGCCTCTGATTCCCCATCTCTGATTCACCGCCTCTGATTCCCCACCTCTGATTCCCCATATCTGATTCCCCGCCTCAGTTTCCCCATATCTGATACCCCACCTCTGATTCCCCAACTCTGATTCCCCGCCTCTGATTCCCCAGTTATGATTCCCCACCTCTGATTCCCCGCGTCTGATTCCCTGCTTCTGATTCCCTGCCTCTGATTCCCCATCTGTGATTAACCACCTCCGCGTCTGATTCCCCGCCTCAGTTTCCCCGCCGCTGATTCCCCATATCTGATTCCCGGCCTCTGATTCCCGGCCTATGATTCCCCGCTTGTAATTCCCCGCCTCTGATTCCCTGCCTCTGATTCCCCATGTCTGATTCCCCACATCTGATTCCCTGCCTCTGATACCCCGCCTCTGATTCCCTGCCTCTGATTCCATGCCACTAATTCCCCGCCTCTGATTCCCCATATCTGATTCCCTGCCTCTGATGCCCCATATCTGATTCCCTGCCTCTGATTCCCCAACTCTGATTCCCCGCCTCTGATTCCTCAGCTCTGATTCCCCACCTCTGATTCCCCGTGCCTAATTCCCTGCCTCTGATTCCCCGCCTCTGATTCCCCATCTTGGATTCACCACCACTGATTCCCTGCGTCTGATTCCCTGCCTGTGATTCCCGGCCTCTGATTCACCATCTCTGATTCACTGCCTCTGATTCCCCTTCTCTGATTCCCCATGTCTGATTCCCCAATTCTGATTCCCGCCTCTGATGCCCCACCTCTGATTCCCCTCCTCTGATTCCCCATATCTGATTCCCCGCCTCAGATTCCCCATATCTTATTCCCCGACTCTGATTCCCAAACTCAGATTCCCCGCCTCTGATTCCCCAGCTCTGATTCCCCACATCTGATTCCCTGCCTCTGATTCCCCACCTCTGATTCCCAATATCTGATTCCCTGCCTCTGTTTCCCCACCTCTGATTCCCCGCCTCTGTTTCCCCATATCTGATTCCCCACCTCTGATTCCCCAACTCTGATTCCCCGCCTCTGAATCCCCAGCTTTGATTCCCCGCCTCTGATTCCCCGTGTCTGATTCCCTGCCTCTGATTCCCCGCCTCTGATTCCCCATCTCTGATTCACCGCCTCTGATTCACCACCTCAGATTCCCCATATCTGATAAGACTCTCTGTTACCCCGCCTCTGATTCCCCGCTTCTGATTCCCCATATCTGATTCCCCGCCTCTGATTCCCCATCTCTGATTCCCGGACTCAGATTCCCCACCACTGATTCCCAGCATCTGATTCCCGGAATATGATTCCCCGCTTCTGATTCCCCGCCTCTGATTCCCTGCCTCTGATTCCCCATCTCTGATTCCCCACATCCGACTCCCTGCCTCTGATTCCCCGCCTCTGATTCCCCATATCTGATTCCCTGCCTCTGATTCCCCATCTCTGATTCCCGCCCTCCGATTCCCCACCTCTGGTTCCCCATATCTGATACCCCTCCTCTCTTTCCCCGCCTCTGATTCCCCGCCTCTGATTCTCCATATCTGATTCCCTGCCTCTGATTCCCCAACTCTGATTCCCCGCCTCTGATTCCTCAGCTCTGATTCCCCACCTCTGATTCCCCGTGTCTAATTCCCTGCCTCTGATTCCCCGCCTCTGATTCCCCATCTTGGATTCACCACCACTGATTCCCTGCGTCTGATTCCCTGCCTGTGATTCCCCGCCTCTGATTCACCATCTCTGATTCACTGCCTCTGATTCCCCTTCTCTGATTCCCCATGTCTGATTCCCCAATTCTGATTCCCGCCTCTGATGCCCCACCTCTGATTCCCCTCCTCTGATTGCCCATATCTGATTCCCCGCCTCTGATTCCCCATATCTTATTCCCCGACTCTGATTCCCAAACTCAGATTCCCCGCCTCTGATTCCCCAATTCTGATTCCCCGCCTCTGATTCCCCAGTTATGATTCCCCACCTCTGATTCCCCGCGTCTGATTCCCTGCTTCTGATTCCCTGCCTCTGATTCCCCATCTGTGATTAACCACCTCTGATTCTCCGCGTCTGATTCCCCGCCTCAGTTTCCCCGCCGCTGATTCCCCATATCTGATTCCCGGCCTCTGATTCCCGGCCTATGATTCCCCGCTTGTAATTCCCCGCCTCTGATTCCCTGCCTCTGATTCCCCATGTCTGATTCCCCACATTTGATTCCCTGCCTCTGATACCCCGCCTCTGATTCCCCGCCTCTGATTCCATGCCACTAATTCCCCACCTCTGATTCCCCATATCTAATTCCCTGCCTCTGATGCCCCATATCTGATTCCCTGCCTCTGATTCCCCAACTCTGATTCCCCGCCTCTGATTCCTCAGCTCTGATTCCCCACCTCTGATTCCCCGTGTCTAATTCCCTGCCTCTGATTCCCCGCCTCTGATTCCCCATCTTGGATTCACCACCACTGATTCCCTGCGTCTGATTCCCTGCCTGTGATTCCCCGCCTCTGATTCACCATCTCTGATTCACTGCCTCTGATTCCCCTTCTCTGATTCCCCATGTCTGATTCCCCAATTCTTATTCCCGCCTCTGATGCCCCACCTCTGATTCCCCTCCTCTGATTGCCCATATCTGATTCCCCGCCTCTGATTCCCCATATCTTATTCCCCGACTCTGATTCCCAAACTCAGATTCCCCGCCTCTGATTCCCCAGCTCTGATTCCCCACATCTGATTCCCTGCCTCTGATTCCCCACCTCTGATTCCCAATATCTGATTCCCTGCCTCTGTTTCTCCACCTCTGATTCCCCGCCTCTGTTTCCCCATATCTGATTCTCCACGTCTGATTCCGCGCCTCTGATTCCCCATCTCTGATTCCCCATCTCTGATTCCCAAATTCTGATTCCCCGCCTCTGATTCCCCAGCTCTGATTCCCCATCTCTGATTCCCAAATTCTGATTCCCTGCCTCTGATTCCCCACCTATGATTCCCAATATCTGATTCCCCGCCTCTGTTTCCCCACCCCTGATTCCCCGCCTCTGTTTCCCCATATCTGATTCCCCACCTCTGATTCCCCAACTCTGATTCCCCGCCTCTGATTCCCCAGCTCTGATTCCACGCATCTGATTCCACATGTCTGATGCCCTGCCTCTGATTCCCCGCCTCTGATTTCCCACCTCTGATTCACTGCCTCTGATTCCCCACCTCTGATTCCCCATATCTGATTAGCCACCTCTGTTTCCCCGCCTCTGATTCCCAGCCTCTGATTCCCCATATCTGATTCCCAGCCTCTGATTCCCCATCTCTGATTCCCGGACTCTGAATCCCCACCTCTGATTCCCGGCCTCTCATTCCCGGCCTTTGATTCCCGCTTCTTATTCCCCGCCTCTGATTCACTGCCTCTGATTCCCCATGTCTGATTCCCCACATCTGATTCCCTGCCTCTGATATCCCGCCTCTGATTCCCCGCCTCTGATTCCCTGCCACTAATTCCCCGCCTCTGATTCCCCTATCTGATTCCCAGCCTCTGATTCCCCAACTCTGATTCCCCGCCTCTGCTTCCTCAGCTCTGATTCCCACCTCTGATTCCCCGTGTCTAATTCCCTGCCTCTGATTCCCCGCCTCTGATTCCCCATCTTGGATTCACCACCACTGATTCCCTGCGTCTGATTCCCTGCCTGTGATTCCCCGCCTCTGATTCACCATCTCTGATTCACTGCCTCTGATTCCCCTTCTCTGATTCCCCATGTCTGATTCCCAAATTCTGATTCCCGCCTCTGATGCCCAACCTCTGATTCCCCTCCTCTGATTGCCCATATCTGATTCCCCGCCTCTGATTCCCCATATCTTATTCTCCGCCTCTGATTCCCAAACTCAGATTCCCCGCCTCTGATTCCCCAGCTCTGATTCCCCACATCTGATTCTCTGCCTCTGATTCCCCACCTCTGATTCCCCGCCTCTGTTTCCCCATATCTGATTACCCACCTCTGATTCCCCAACTCCGATTCCCCGCCTCTGATTCCCCAGCTCTGATTCCCCGCATCTGATTCCCCGTGTCTGATTCCCTGCCTCCGATTCCCCGCCTCTGATTCCACATCTCTGATTCACCGCCTCTGATTCCCCACCTCTGATTCACCATATCTGATAAGCCATCTCTGTTTCCCCGCCTCTGATTCCCCACCTCTGATTCCCCATATCTGATTCCCCACCTCTGATTCCCCATCTCTGGTTCCCGGACTCAGATTCCCCACCTCTGATTCCCTGCCTCTGATTCCCTGCCTCTGATTCCCCATCTCTGATTCCCCATATCTGATTCCCCAGCTCTGATTCCCATCTGATTCCCTGCCTCTGATTCCCCACCTCTGATTCCCAATATCTGATTCCCTGCCTCTGTTTCCCCACTTCTGATTCCCCGCCTCTGCTTCCCCATATCTGATTCCCCACCTCTGATTCCCCAACTCTGATACCCCGCCTCTTATTCCCCAGCTCTGATTCCCCGCCTCTGATTCCCCGTGTCTGATTCCTTGCCTCTGATTCCCCGCCTCTGATTCCCCATCTCTGATTCACCACCACTGATTCCCTGCGTCTGATTCCCTGCCTGTGATTCCCCGCCTCTGATTCACCATCTCTGATTCACTGCCTCTGATTCCCCTTCTCTGATTCCCCATGTCTGATTCCCCAATTCTGATTCCCGCCTCTGATGCCCCACCTCTGATTCCCCATATCTGATTCCCCGCCTCTGATTCCCCATATCTTATTCCCCGCCTCTGATTCCCAAACTCACATTCCCCGCCTCTGATTCCCCAGCTCTGATTCCCCGCCTCTGATTCCCCGCGTCTGATTCCCCCCCGCTGAATCCCCGCCTCTGATTCACCATCTCTGATTCACCACCGCTAATTCCCGGCCTCTGATTCCCCACAAATGATTCCCGGCCTCTGATTCCCGGCCTCTGATTCCCCGCCTCTGATTCCCCATCTCTGATTCCCCGCCTCTGATTCCCCGACTCTGATTCCCCGCCTCTGATACCCCAGCTCTGATTCACCGCCTCTGATTCCCCACCTCTGATTCCCCACCTCTGATTCCCCATATCTGATTCCCCGCCTCAGTTTCCCCGCCTCTGATTCCCCGCCTCTGATTCCCCATATCTGATACCCTGCCTCTGATTCCCCAACTCTTATTCCCCGCCTCTGATTCCCCAGTTATGATTCCCCACCTCTGATTCCGCGCGTCTGATTCCCTGCTTCTGATTCCCTGCCTCTGATTCCCCATCTGTGATTAACCACCTCTGATTCTCCGCGTCTGATTCCCCGCCTCAGTTTCCCCGCCTCTGATTCCCCATATCTGATTCACCGCCTCTGATTCACCACCTCAGATTCCCCATATCTGATAAGCCATCTCTGTTACCCCGCCTCTGATTCCCCATATCTGATTCCCCGCCTCTGATTCCCCATCTCTGATTCCCGGACTCAGATTCCCCACCTCTGATTCCCAGCCTCTGATTCCCGGAATATGATTCCCCGCTTCTGATTCCCCGCCTCTGATTCCCTGCCTCTGATTCCCCATCTCTGATTCCCCACATCTGATTCCCTGCTTCTGATTCCCCGCCTCTGATTCCCCATATCTGATTCCCTGCCTCTGATTCCCCAAATCTGATTCCCCGCCTCTGATTCCTCAGCTCTGATTCCCCGCCTCTGATTCCCCGCGTCTGATTCCCTGCTTCTGATTCCCTGCCTCTGATTCCCCATCTGTGATTAACCACCTCTGATTCTCCACGTCTGATTCCGCGCCTCTGATTCCCCATCTCTGATTCCCCATCTCTGATTCCCAAATTTTGATTCCCCGCCTCTGATTCCCCAGTTCTGATTCCCCATCTCTGATTCCCAAATTCTGATTCCCTGCCTCTGATTCCCCACCTCTGATTCCCCACCTCTGATTCCCAATATCTGATTCCCCGCCTCTGTTTCCCCGCCTCTGATTCCCCGCCTCTGTTTCCCCATATCTGATTCCCCACCTCTGATTCCCCAACTCTGATTCCCCGCCTCTGATTCCCCAGCTCTGATACCCCGCCTCTGATTCCACGTGTCTGATGCCCTGCCTCTGATTCCCCGCCTCTGATTTCCCATCTCTGATTCACTGCCTCTGATTCCCCACCTCTGATTCCCCATATCTGATTAGCCACCTCTGTTTCCCCGCCTCTGATTCCCAGCCTCTGATTCCCCATATCTGATTCCCAGCCTCTGATTCCCCACCTCTGATTCCCGGACTCTCATTCCCGGCCTTTGATTCCCGCTTCTGATTCCCCGCCTCTGATTCCCTGCCTCTGATTCCCCATGTCTGATTCCCCACATCTGATTCCCTGCCTCTGATATCCCGCCTCTCATTCCCTGCCTCTGATTCCCTGCCACTAATTCCCCGCCTCTGATTCCCCTATCTGATTCCCTGCCTCTGATGCCCCATATCTGATTCCCAGCCTCTGATTCCCCAACTCTGATTCCCCATGTCTGATTCCCCAATTCTGATTCCCGCCTCTGATGCCCCACCTCTGATTCCCCATATCTGATTCCCCGCCTCTGATTCCCCATATCTTATTCCCCGCCTCTGATTCCCAAACTCACATTCCCCGCCTCTGATTCCCCAGCTCTGATTCCCCGCCTCTGATTCCCCGCGTCTGATTCCCCCCCTCTGAATCCCCGCCTCTGATTCCCCATCTCTGATTCACCAGCGCTAATTCCCGGCCTCTGATTCCCCACAAATGATTCCCGGCCTCTGATTCCCGGCCTTTGATTCCCCGCCTCTGATTCCCCATCTCTGATTCCCCGCCTCTGATTCCCCGACTCTGATTCCCCGCCTCTGATACCCCAGCTCTGATTCCCCACCTCTGATTACCCGCATCTGATTCCCTGACTCTAATTCCCGGCCTCCGATTCCCCATCTCTGATTCACCGCCTCTGATTCCCCACCTCTGATTCCCCATATCTGATTCCCCGCCTCAGTTTCCCCGCCTCTGATTCCCCGCCTCTGATTCCCCATATCTGATACCCTGCCTCTGATTCCCCAACTCTGATTCCCCGCCTCTGATTCCCCAGTTATGATTCCCCACCTCTGATTCCGCGCGTCTGATTCCCTGCTTCTGATTCCCTGCCTCTGATTCCCCATCTGTGATTAACCACCTCTGATTCTCCGCGTCTGATTCCCCGCCTCAGTTTCCCCGCCTCTGATTCCCCATATCTGATTCACCGCCTCTGATTCACCACCTCAGATTCCCCATATCTGATAAGCCATCTCTGTTACCCCGCCTCTGATTCCCCATATCTGATTCCCCGCCTCTGATTCCCCATCTCTGATTCCCGGACTCAGATTCCCCACCTCTGATTCCCAGCCTCTGATTCCCGGAATATGATTCCCCGCTTCTGATTCCCCGCCTCTGATTCCCTGCCTCTGATTCCCCATCTCTGATTCCCCACATCTGATTCCCTGCTTCTGATTCCCCGCCTCTGATTCCCCATATCTGATTCCCTGCCTCTGATTCCCCAAATCTGATTCCCCGCCTCTGATTCCTCAGCTCTGATTCCCCGCCTCTGATTCCCCGCGTCTGATTCCCTGCTTCTGATTCCCTGCCTCTGATTCCCCATCTGTGATTAACCACCTCTGATTCTCCATGTCTGATTCCGCGCCTCTGATTCCCCATCTCTGATTCCCCATCTCTGATTCCCAAATTCTGATTCCCCGCCTCTGATTCCCCAGTTCTGATTCCCCATCTCTGATTCCCAAATTCTGATTCCCTGCCTCTGATTCCCCACCTCTGATTCCCCACCTCTGATTCCCAATATCTGATTCCCCGCCTCTGTTTCCCCGCCTCTGATTCCCCGCCTCTGTTTCCCCATATCTGATTCCCCACCTCTGATTCCCCAAATCTGATTCCCCGCCTCTGATTCCCCAGCTCTGATACCCCGCCTCTGATTCCACGTGTCTGATGCCCTGCCTCTGATTCCCCGCCTCTGATTTCCCATCTCTGATTCACTGCCTCTGATTCCTCACCTCTGATTCCCCATATCTGATTAGCCACCTCTGTTTCCCCGCCTCTGATTCCCAGCCTCTGATTCCCCGTATCTGATTCCCAGCCTCTGATTCCCCACCTCTGATTCCCGGACTCTCATTCCCGGCCTTTGATTCCCGCTTCTGATTCCCCGCCTCTGATTCCCTGCCTCTGATTCCCCATGTCTGATTCCCCACATCTGATTCCCTGCCTCTGATATCCCGCCTCTGATTCCCTGCCTCTGATTCCCTGCCACTAATTCCCCGCCTCTGATTCCCCTATCTGATTCCCTGCCTCTGATGCCCCATATCTGATTCCCAGCCTCTGATTCCCCAACTCTGATTCCCCACCTCTGATTCCTCAGCTCTGATTCCCCACCTCTGATTCCCCGTGTCTAATTCCCTGCCTCTGATTCCCCGCCTCTGATTCCCCATCTTGTATTCACCACCACTGATTCCCTGCGTCTGATTCCCTGCCTGTGATTCCCCGCCTCTGATTCACCATCTTTGATTCACTGCCTCTGATTCCCCTTCTCTGATTCCCCATGTCTGATTCCCCAATTCTGATTCCCGCCTCTGATGCCCAACCTCTGATTCCCCTCCTCTGATTGCCCATATCTGATTCCCCGCCTCTGATTCCCCTTATCTTATTCTCCGCCTCTGATCCCCAAACTCAGATTCCCGCCTCTGATTCCCCAGCTCTGATTCCCCGCCTCTGATTCCCCGTGTCTGATTCCCTGCCTCTGATTCCCCGCCTCTGATTCCACATCTCTGATTCACCGCCTCTGATTCACCACCTCTGAATCACCATATCTGATAAGCCATCTCTGTTTCCCCGCCTCTGATTCCCCACCTCTGATTCCCCATATCTGATTCCCCGCCTCTGATTCCCCATCTCTGATTCCCGGACTCAGATTCCCCACCTCTGATTCCCCGCCTCTGATTCCCTGCCTCTGATTCCCCATCTCTGATTCCCCATATCTGATTCCCCAGCTCTGATTCCCAACATCTGATTTCCTGCCTCTGATTCCCCACCTCTGATTCCCAATATCTGATTCCCTGCCTCTGTTTCCCCACTTCTGATTCCCCGCCTCTGTTTCCCCATATCTGATTCCCCACCTCTGATTCCCCAACTCTGATTCCCCGCCTCTGATTCCCCAGCTCTGATTCCCCGCCTCTGATTCCCCGTGTCTGATTCCTTGCCTCTGATTCCCCGTATCTGATTCCCCATCTCTGATTCACCACCACTGATTCCCTGCGTCTGATTTCCTGCCTGTGATTCCCCGCCTCTGATTCACCATCTCTGATTCACTGCCTCTGATTCCCCTTCTCTGATTCCCCATGTCTGATTCCCCAATTCTGATTCCCGCCTCTGATGCCCCACCTCTGATTCCCCTCCTCTGATTCCCCATATCTGATTCCCCGCCTCTGATTCCCCATATCTTATTCCCCGCCTCTGATTCCCAAACTCAGATTCCCCGCCTCTGATTCCCCAGCTCTGATTCCCCGCCTCTGATTCCCCGCGTCTGATTCCCCGCCTCTGAATCCCGGCCTCTGATTCCCCACAACTGATTCCCTGCCTCTGATTCCCGGCCTCTGATTCCCCGCCTCTGATTCCCCATCTCTGATTCCCCGCCTCTTATTCCCCGACTCTGATTCCCCGCCTCTGATTCCCCAGCTCTGATTCCCCACCTCTGATTACCCGCGTCTGATTCCCTGACTCTAATTCCCGGCCTCTGATTCCCCATCTCTGATTCACCGCCTCTGATTCCCCACCTCTGATTCCCCATATCTGATTCCCCGCCTCAGTTTCCCCATATCTGATACCCCACCTCTGATTCCCCAACTCTGATTCCCCGCCTCTGATTCCCCAGTTATGATTCCCCACCTCTGATTCCCCGCGTCTGATTCCCTGCTTCTGATTCCCTGCCTCTGATTCCCCATCTGTGATTAACCACCTCCGCGTCTGATTCCCCGCCTCAGTTTCCCCGCCGCTGATTCCCCATATCTGATTCCCGGCCTCTGATTCCCGGCCTATGATTCCCCGCTTGTAATTCCCCGCCTCTGATTCCCTGCCTCTGATTCCCCATGTCTGATTCCCCACATCTGATTCCCTGCCTCTGATACCCCGCCTCTGATTCCCTGCCTCTGATTCCATGCCACTAATTCCCCGCCTCTGATTCCCCATATCTGATTCCCTGCCTCTGATGCCCCATATCTGATTCCCTGCCTCTGATTCCCCAACTCTGATTCCCCGCCTCTGATTCCTCAGCTCTGATTCCCCACCTCTGATTCCCCGTGCCTAATTCCCTGCCTCTGATTCCCCGCCTCTGATTCCCCATCTTGGATTCACCACCACTGATTCCCTGCGTCTGATTCCCTGCCTGTGATTCCCGGCCTCTGATTCACCATCTCTGATTCACTGCCTCTGATTCCCCTTCTCTGATTCCCCATGTCTGATTCCCCAATTCTGATTCCCGCCTCTGATGCCCCACCTCTGATTCCCCTCCTCTGATTCCCCATATCTGATTCCCCGCCTCTGATTCCCCATATCTTATTCCCCGACTCTGATTCCCAAACTCAGATTCCCCGCCTCTGATTCCCCAGCTCTGATTCCCCACATCTGATTCCCTGCCTCTGATTCCCCACCTCTGATTCCCAATATCTGATTCCCTGCCTCTGTTTCCCCACCTCTGATTCCCCGCCTCTGTTTCCCCATATCTGATTCCCCACCTCTGATTCCCCAACTCTGATTCCCCGCCTCTGAATCCCCAGCTTTGATTCCCCGCCTCTGATTCCCCGTGTCTGATTCCCTGCCTCTGATTCCCCGCCTCTGATTCCCCATCTCTGATTCACCGCCTCTGATTCACCACCTCAGATTCCCCATATCTGATAAGACTCTCTGTTACCCCGCCTCTGATTCCCCGCTTCTGATTCCCCATATCTGATTCCCCGCCTCTGATTCCCCATCTCTGATTCCCGGACTCAGATTCCCCACCTCTGATTCCCAGCATCTGATTCCCGGAATATGATTCCCCGCTTCTGATTCCCCGCCTCTGATTCCCTGCCTCTGATTCCCCATCTCTGATTCCCGCCCTCCGATTCCCCACCTCTGGTTCCCCATATCTGATACCCCTCCTCTCTTTCCCCGCCTCTGATTCCCCGCCTCTGATTCTCCATATCTGATTCCCTGCCTCTGATTCCCCAACTCTGATTCCCCGCCTCTGATTCCTCAGCTCTGATTCCCCACCTCTGATTCCCCGTGTCTAATTCCCTGCCTCTGATTCCCCGCCTCTGATTCCCCATCTTGGATTCACCACCACTGATTCCCTGCGTCTGATTCCCTGCCTGTGATTCCCCGCCTCTGATTCACCATCTCTGATTCACTGCCTCTGATTCCCCTTCTCTGATTCCCCATGTCTGATTCCCCAATTCTGATTCCCGCCTCTGATGCCCCACCTCTGATTCCCCTCCTCTGATTGCCCATATCTGATTCCCCGCCTCTGATTCCCCATATCTTATTCCCCGACTCTGATTCCCAAACTCAGATTCCCCGCCTCTGATTCCCCAATTCTGATTCCCCGCCTCTGATTCCCCAGTTATGATTCCCCACCTCTGATTCCCCGCGTCTGATTCCCTGCTTCTGATTCCCTGCCTCTGATTCCCCATCTGTGATTAACCACCTCTGATTCTCCGCGTCTGATTCCCCGCCTCAGTTTCCCCGCCGCTGATTCCCCATATCTGATTCCCGGCCTCTGATTCCCGGCCTATGATTCCCCGCTTGTAATTCCCCGCCTCTGATTCCCTGCCTCTGATTCCCCATGTCTGATTCCCCACATCTGATTCCCTGCCTCTGATACCCCGCCTCTGATTCCCCGCCTCTGATTCCATGCCACTAATTCCCCACCTCTGATTCCCCATATCTAATTCCCTGCCTCTGATGCCCCATATCTGATTCCCTGCCTCTGATTCCCCAACTCTGATTCCCCGCCTCTGATTCCTCAGCTCTGATTCCCCACCTCTGATTCCCCGTGTCTAATTCCCTGCCTCTGATTCCCCGCCTCTGATTCCCCATCTTGGATTCACCACCACTGATTCCCTGCGTCTGATTCCCTGCCTGTGATTCCCCGCCTCTGATTCACCATCTCTGATTCACTGCCTCTGATTCCCCTTCTCTGATTCCCCATGTCTGATTCCCCAATTCTTATTCCCGCCTCTGATGCCCCACCTCTGATTCCCCTCCTCTGATTGCCCATATCTGATTCCCCGCCTCTGATTCCCCATATCTTATTCCCCGACTCTGATTCCCAAACTCAGATTCCCCGCCTCTGATTCCCCAGCTCTGATTACCCACATCTGATTCCCTGCCTCTGATTCCCCACCTCTGATTCCCAATATCTGATTCCCTGCCTCTCTTTCTCCACCTCTGATTCCCCGCCTCTGTTTCCCCATATCTGATTCTCCACGTCTGATTCCGCGCCTCTGATTCCCCATCTCTGATTCCCCATCTCTGATTCCCAAATTCTGATTCCCCGCCTCTGATTCCCCAGCTCTGATTCCCCATCTCTGATTCCCAAATTCTGATCCCTGCCTCTGATTCCCCACCTATGATTCCCAATATCTGATTCCCCGCCTCTGTTTCCCCACCCCTGATTCCCCGCCACTGTTTCCCCATATCTGATTCCCCACCTCTGATTCCCCAACTCTGATTCCCCGCCTCTGATTCCCCAGCTCTGATTCCACGCATCTGATTCCACATGTCTGATGCCCTGCCTCTGATTCCCCGCCTCTGATTTCCCATCTCTGATTCACTGCCTCTGATTCCCCACCTCTGATTCCCCATATCTGATTAGCCACCTCTGTTTCCCCGCCTCTGATTCCCAGCCTCTGATTCCCCATATCTGATTCCCAGCCTCTGATTCCCCATCTCTGATTCCCGGACTCTGAATCCCCACCTCTGATTCCCGGCCTCTCATTCCCGGCCTTTGATTCCCGCTTCTTATTCCCCGCCTCTGATTCACTGCCTCTGATTCCCCATGTCTGATTCCCCACATCTGATTCCCTGCCTCTGATATCCCGCCTCTGATTTCCCGCCTCTGATTCCCTGCCACTAATTCCCCGCCTCTGATTCCCCTATCTGATTCCCAGCCTCTGATTCCCCAACTCTGATTCCCCGCCTCTGCTTCCTCAGCTCTGATTCCCACCTCTGATTCCCCGTGTCTAATTCCCTGCCTCTGATTCCCCGCCTCTGATTCCCCATCTTGGATTCACCACCACTGATTCCCTGCGTCTGATTCCCTGCCTGTGATTCCCCGCCTCTGATTCACCATCTCTGATTCACTGCACCTGATTCCCCTTCTCTGATTCCCCATGTCTGATTCCCAAATTCTGATTCCCGCCTCTGATGCCCAACCTCTGATTCCCCTCCTCTGATTGCCCATATCTGATTCCCCGCCTCTGATTCCCCATATCTTATTCTCCGCCTCTGATTCCCAAACTCAGATTCCCCGCCTCTGATTCCCCAGCTCTGATTCCCCACATCTGATTCTCTGCCTCTGATTCCCCACCTCTGATTCCCCGCCTCTGTTTCCCCATATCTGATTACCCACCTCTGATTCCCCAACTCCGATTCCCCGCCTCTGATTCCCCAGCTCTGATTCCACGCATCTGATTCCCCGTGTCTGATTCCCTGCCTCCGATTCCCCGCCTCTGATTCCACATCTCTGATTCACCGCCTCTGATTCCCCACCTCTGATTCCCCATATCTGATAAGCCATCTCTGTTTCCCCGCCTCTGATTCCCCACCTCTGATTCCCCATATCTGATTCCCCACCTCTGATTCCCCATCTCTGGTTCCCGGACTCAGATTCCCCACCTCTGATTCCCTGCCTCTGATTCCCTGCCTCTGATTCCCCATCTCTGATTCCCCATATCTGATTCCCCAGCTCTGATTCCCATCTGATTCCCTGCCTCTGATTCCCCACCTCTGATTCCCAATATCTGATTCCCTGCCTCTGTTTCCCCACTTCTGAATCCCCGCCTCTGCTTCCCCATATCTGATTCCCCACCTCTGATTCCCCAACTCTGATACCCCGCCTCTTATTCCCCAGCTCTGATTCCCCACCTCTGATTCCCCGTGTCTGATTCCTTGCCTCTGATTCCCCGCCTCTGATTCCCCATCTCTGATTCACCACCACTGATTCCCTGCGTCTGATTCCCTGCCTGTGATTCCCCGCCTCTGATTCACCATCTCTGATTCACTGCCTCTGATTCCCCTTCTCTGATTCCCCATGTCTGATTCCCCAATTCTGATTCCCGCCTCTGATGCCCCACCTCTGATTCCCCATATCTGATTCCCCGCCTCTGATTCCCCATATCTTATTCCCCGCCTCTGATTCCCAAACTCACATTCCCCGCCTCTGATTCCCCAGCTCTGATTCCCCGCCTCTGATTCCCCGCGTCTGATTCCCCCCCTCTGAATCCCCGCCTCTGATTCCCCATCTCTGATTCACCACCGCTAATTCCCGGCCTCTGATTCCCCACAAATGATTCCCGGCCTCTGATTCCCGGCCTCTGATTCCCCGCCTCTGATTCCCCATCTCTGATTCCCCGCCTCTGATTCCCCGACTCTGATTCCCCGCCTCTGATACCCCAGCTCTGATTCCCCACCTCTGATTACCCGCATCTGATTCCCTGACTCTAATTCCCGGCCTCCGATTCCCCATCTCTGATTCACCGCCTCTGATTCCCCACCTCTGATTCCCCACCTCTGATTCCCCATATCTGATTCCCCGCCTCAGTTTCCCCGCCTCTGATTCCCCGCCTCTGATTCCCCATATCTGATACCCTGCCTCTGATTCCCCAACTCTTATTCGCCGCCTCTGATTCCCCAGTTATGATTCCCCACCTCTGATTCCGCGCGTCTGATTCCCTGCTTCTGATTCCCTGCCTCTGATTCCCCATCTGTGATTAACCACCTCTGATTCTCCGCGTCTGATTCCCCGCCTCAGTTTCCCCGCCTCTGATTCCCCATATCTGATTCACCGCCTCTGATTCACCACCTCAGATTCCCCATATCTGATAAGCCATCTCTGTTACCCCGCCTCTGATTCCCCATATCTGATTCCCCGCCTCTGATTCCCCATCTCTGATTCCCGGACTCAGATTCCCCACCTCTGATTCCCAGCCTCTGATTCCCGGAATATGATTCCCCGCTTCTGATTCCCCGCCTCTGATTCCCTGCCTCTGATTCCCCATCTCTGATTCCCCACATCTGATTCCCTGCTTCTGATTCCCCGCCTCTGATTCCCCATATCTGATTCCCTGCCTCTGATTCCCCAAATCTGATTCCCCGCCTCTGATTCCTCAGCTCTGATTCCCCGCCTCTGATTCCCCGCGTCTGATTCCCTGCTTCTGATTCCCTGCCTCTGATTCCCCATCTGTGATTAACCACCTCTGATTCTCCACGTCTGATTCCGCGCCTCTGATTCCCCATCTCTGATTCCCCATCTCTGATTCCCAAATTCTGATTCCCCGCCTCTGATTCCCCAGTTCTGATTCCCCATCTCTGATTCCCAAATTCTGATTCCCTGCCTCTGATTCCCCACCTCTGATTCCCCACCTCTGATTCCCAATATCTGATTCCCCGCCTCTGTTTCCCCGCCTCTGATTCCCCGCCTCTGTTTCCCCATATCTGATTCCCCACCTCTGATTCCCCAACTCTGATTCCCCGCCTCTGATTCCCCAGCTCTGATACCCCGCCTCTGATTCCACGTGTCTGATGCCCTGCCTCTGATTCCCCGCCTCTGATTTCCCATCTCTGATTCACTGCCTCTGATTCCCCACCTCTGATTCCCCATATCTGATTAGCCACCTCTGTTACCCCGCCTCTGATTCCCAGCCTATGATTCCCCATATCTGATTCCCAGCCTCTGATTCCCCACCTCTGATTCCCGGACTCTCATTCCCGGCCTTTGATTCCCGCTTCTGATTCCCCGCCTCTGATTCCCTGCCTCTGATTCCCCATGTCTGATTCCCCACATCTGATTCCCTGCCTCTGATATCCCGCCTCTGATTCCCTGCCTCTGATTCCCTGCCACTAATTCCCCGCCTCTGATTCCCCTATCTGATTCCCTGCCTCTGATGCCCCATATCTGATTCCCAGCCTCTGATTCCCCAACTCTGATTCCCCACCTCTGATTCCTCAGCTCTGATTCCCCACCTCTGATTCCCCGTGTCTAATTCCCTGCCTCTGATTCCCCGCCTCTGATTCCCCATCTTGTATTCACCACCACTGATTCCCTGCGTCTGATTCCCTGCCTGTGATTCCCCGCCTCTGATTCACCATCTTTGATTCACTGCCTCTGATTCCCCTTCTCTGATTCCCCATGTCTGATTCCCCAATTCTGATTCCCGCCTCTGATGCCCAACCTCTGATTCCCCTCCTCTGATTGCCCATATCTGATTCCCCGCCTCTGATTCCCCATATCTTATTCTCCGCCTCTGATCCCCAAACTCAGATTCCCCGCCTCTGATTCCCCACATCTGATTCTCTGCCTCTGATTCCCCACCTCTGATTCCCCGCCTCTGTTTCCCCATATCTGATTACCCACCTCTGATTCCCCAACTCTGATTCCCCGCCTCTGATTCCCCAGCTCTGATTCCCCGCCTCTGATTCCCCGTGTCTGATTCCCTGCCTCTGATTCCCCGCCTCTGATTCCACATCTCTGATTCACCGCCTCTGATTCCCCACCTCTGATTCCCCATATCTGATAAGCCATCTCTGTTTCCCCGCCTCTGATTCCCCACCTCTGATTCCCCATATCTGATTCCCCGCCTCTGATTCCCCATCTCTGATTCCCGGACTCAGATTCCCCACCTCTGATTCCCCGCCTCTGATTCCCTGCCTCTGATTCCCCATCTCTGATTCCCCATATCTGATTCCCCAGCTCTGATTCCCAACATCTGATTTCCTGCCTCTGATTCCCCACCTCTGATTCGCAATATCTGATTCCCTGCCTCTGTTTCCCCACTTCTGATTCCCCGCCTCTGTTTCCCCATATCTGATTCCCCACCTCTGAATCCCCAACTCTGATTCCCCGCCTCTGATTCCCCAGCTCTGATTCCCCGCCTCTGATTCCCCGTGTCTGATTCCTTGCCTCTGATTCCCCGCCTCTGATTCCCCATCTCTGATTCACCACCACTGATTCCCTGCGTCTGATTTCCTGCCTGTGATTCCCCGCCTCTGATTCACCATCTCTGATTCACTGCCTCTGATTCCCCTTCTCTGATTCCCCATGTCTGATTCCCCAATTCTGATTCCCGCCTCTGATGCCCCACCTCTGATTCCCCTCCTCTGATTCCCCATATCTGATTCCCCGCCTCTGATTCCCCATATCTTATTCCCCGCCTCTGATTCCCAAACTCAGATTCCCCGCCTCTGATTCCCCAGCTCTGATTCCCCGCCTCTGATTCCCCGCGTCTGATTCCCCGCCTCTGAATCCCAGCCTCTGATTCCCCATCTCTGATTCACCACCTCTAATTCCCGGCCTTTGATTCCCCACAACTGATTCCCGGCCTCTGATTCTTGGCCTCTGATTCCCCGCCTCTGATTCCCCATCTCTGATTCCCCGCCTCTGATTCCCCGACTCTGATTCCCCGCCTCTGATTCCCCAGCTCTGAATCCCCACCTCTGATTACCCGCGTCTGATTCCCTGACTCTAATTCCCGGCCTCTGATTCCCCATCTCTGATTCACCGCCTCTGATTCCCCACCTCTGATTCCCCATATCTGATTCCCCGCCTCAGTTTCCCCGCCTCTGATTCCCCGCCTCTGATTCCCCATATCTGATACCCCACCTCTGATTCCCCAACTCTGATTCCCCGCCTCTGATTCCCCAGTTATGATTCCCCACCTCTGATTCCCCGCGTCTGATTCCCTGCTTCTGATTCCCTGCCTCTGATTCCCCATCTGTGATTAACCACCTCCGAGTCTGATTCCCCGCCTCAGTTTCCCCACCGCTGATTCCCCATATCTGATTCCCGGCCTCTGATTCCCGGCCTATGATTCCCCGCTTGTAATTCCCCGCCTCTGATTCCCTGCCTCTGATTCCCCATGTCTGATTCCCCACATCAGATTCCCTGCCTCTGATACCCCGCCTCTGATTTCCTGCCTCTGATTCCATGCCACTAATTCCCCGCCTCTGATTCCCCATATCTGATTCCCTGCCTCTGATGCCCGATATCTGATTCCCTGCCTCTGATTCCCCAACTCTGATTCCCCGCCTCTGATTCCTCAGCTCTGATTCCCCACCTCTGATTCCCCGTGTCTAATTCCCTGCCTCTGATTCCCCGCCTCTGATTCCCCATCTTGGATTCACCACCACTGATTCCCTGCGTCTGATTCCCTGCCTGTGATTCCCCGCCTCTGATTCACCATCTTTGATTCACTGCCTTTGATTCCCCTTCTCTGATTCCCCATGTCTGATTCCCCAATTCTGATTCCCGCCTCTGATGCCCAACCTCTGATTCCCCTCCTCTGATTGCCCATATCTGATACCCCGCCTCTGATTCCCCATATCTTATTCTCCGCCTCTGATCCCCAAACTCAGATTCCCCGCCTCTGATTCCCCACATCTGATTCTCTGCCTCTGATTCCCCACCTCTGATTCCCCGCCTCTGTTTCCCCATATCTGATTACCCACCTCTGATTCCCCATCTCTGATTCACCGCCTCTGATTCCACATCTCTGATTCACCGCCTCTGATTCCCCACCTCTGATTCCCCATATCTGATAAGCCATCTCTGTTTCCCCGCCTCTGATTCCCCACCTCTGATTCCGCATATCTGATTCCCCGCCTCTGATTCCCCATCTCTGATTCCCGGACTCAGATTCCCCACCTCTGATTCCCCGCCTCTGATTCCCTGCCTCTGATTCCCCATCTCTGATTCCCCATATCTGATTCCCCAGCTCTGATTCCCAACATCTGATTTCCTGCCTCTGATTCCCCACCTCTGATTCCCAATATCTGATTCCCTGCCTCTGTTTCCCCACTTCTGATTCCCCGCCTCTGTTTCCCCATATCTGATTCCCCACCTCTGATTTCCCAACTCTGATTCCCCGCCTCTGATTCCCCAGCTCTGATTCCCCGCCTCTGATTCCCCGTGTCTGATTCCTTGCCTCTGATTCCCCGCCTCTGATTCCCCATCTCTGATTCACCACCACTGATTCCCTGCGTCTGATTTCCTGCCTGTGATTCCCCGCCTCTGATTCACCATCTCTGATTCACTGCCTCTGATTCCCCTTCTCTGATTCCCCATGTCTGATTCCCCAATTCTGATTCCCGCCTCTGATGCCCCACCTCTGATTCACCTCCTCTGATTCCCCATATCTGATTCCCCGCCTCTGATTCCCCATATCTTATTCCCCGCCTCTGATTCCCAAACTCAGATTCCCCGCCTCTGATTCCCCAGCTCTGATTCCCCGCCTCTGATTCCCCATCTTGTATTCACCACCACTGATTCCCTGCGTCTGATTCCCTGCCTGTGATTCCCCGCCTCTGATTCACCATCTTTGATTCACTGCCTCTGATTCCCCTTCTCTGATTCCCCATGTCTGATTCCCCAATTCTGATTCCCGCCTCTGATGCCCAACCTCTGATTCCCCTCCTCTGATTGCCCATATCTGATTCCCCGCCTCTGATTCCCCATATCTTATTCTCCGCCTCTGATCCCCAAACTCAGATTCCCCGCCTCTGATTCCCCACATCTGATTCTCTGCCTCTGATTCCCCACCTCTGATTCCCCGCCTCTGTTTCCCCATATCTGATTACCCACCTCTGATTCCCCAACTCTGATTCCCCGCCTCTGATTCCCCAGCTCTGATTCCCCGCCTCTGATTCCCCGTGTCTGATTCCCTGCCTCTGATTCCCCGCCTCTGATTCCACATCTCTGATTCACCGCCTCTGATTCCCCACCTCTGATTCCCCATATCTGATAAGCCATCTCTGTTTCCCCGCCTCTGATTCCCCACCTCTGATTCCCCATATCTGATTCCCCGCCTCTGATTCCCCATCTCTGATTCCCGGACTCAGATTCCCCACCTCTGATTCCCCGCCTCTGATTCCCTGCCTCTGATTCCCCATCTCTGATTCCCCATATCTGATTCCCCAGCTCTGATTCCCAACATCTGATTTCCTGCCTCTGATTCCCCACCTCTGATTCCCAATATCTGATTCCCTGCCTCGGTTTCCCCACTTCTGATTCCCCGCCTCTGTTTCCCCATATCTGATTCCCCACCTCTGAATCCTCAACTCTGATTCCCCGCCTCTGATTCCCCAGCTCTGATTCCCCGCCTCTGATTCCCCGTGTCTGATTCCTTGCCTCTGATTCCCCGCCTCTGATTCCCCATCTCTGATTCACCACCACTGATTCCCTGCGTCTGATTTCCTGCCTGTGATTCCCCGCCTCTGATTCACCATCTCTGATTCACTGCCTCTGATTCCCCTTCTCTGATTCCCCATGTCTGATTCCCCAATTCTGATTCCCGCCTCTGATGCCCCACCTCTGATTCCCCTCCTCTGATTCCCCATATCTGATTCCCCGCCTCTGATTCCCCATATCTTATTCCCCGCCTCTGATTCCCAAACTCAGATTCCCCGCCTCTGTTTCCCCAGCTCTGATTCCCCGCCTCTGATTCCCCGCGTCTGATTCCCCGCCTCTGAATCCCAGCCTCTGATTCCCCATCTCTGATTCACCACCTCTAATTCCCGGCCTTTGATTCCCCACAACTGATTCCCGGCCTCTGATTCCCGGCCTCTGATTCCCCGCCTCTGATTCCCCATCTCTGATTCCCCGCCTCTGATTCCCCGACTCTGATTCCCCGCCTCTGATTCCCCAGCTCTGAATCCCCACCTCTGATTACCCGCGTCTGATTCCCTGACTCTAATTCCCGGCCTCTGATTCCCCATCTCCGATTCACCGCCTCTGATTCCCCACCTCTGATTCCCCATATCTGATTCCCCGCCTCAGTTTCCACGCCTCTGATTCCCCGCCTCTGATTCCCCATATCTGATACCCCACCTCTGATTCCCCAACTCTGATTCCCCACCTCTGATTCCCCAGTTATGATTCCCCACCTCTGATTCCCCGCGTCTGATTCCCTGCTTCTGATTCCCTGCCTCTGATTCCCCATCTGTGATTAACCACCTCCGCGTCTGATTCCCCGCCTCAGTTTCCCCGCCGCTGATTCCCCATATCTGATTCCCGGCCTCTGATTCCCGGCCTATGATTCCCCGCTTGTAATTCCCCGCCTCTGATTCCCTGCCTCTGATTCCCCATGTCTGATTCCCCACATCTGATTCCCTGCCTCTGATACCCCGCCTCTGATTTCCTGCCTCTGATTCCATGCCACTAATTCCCCGCCTCTGATTCCCCATATCTGATTCCCTGCCTCTGATGCCCGATATCTGATTCCCTGCCTCTGATTCCCCAACTCTGATTCCCCGCCTCTGATTCCTCAGCTCTGATTCCCCACCTCTGATTCCCCGTGTCTAATTCCCTGCCTCTGATTCCCCGCCTCTGATTCCCCATCTTGGATTCACCACCACTGATTCCCTGCGTCTGATTCCCTGCCTGTGATTCCCCGCCTCTGATTCACCATCTTTGATTCACTGCCTTTGATTCCCCTTCTCTGATTCCCCATGTCTGATTCCCCAATTCTGATTCCCGCCTCTGATGCCCAACCTCTGATTCCCCTCCTCTGATTGCCCATATCTGATTCCCCGCCTCTGATTCCCCATATCTTATTCTCCGCCTCTGATCCCCAAACTCAGATTCCCCGCCTCTGATTCCCCACATCTGATTCTCTGCCTCTGATTCCCCACCTCTGATTCCCCGCCTCTGTTTCCCCATATCTGATTACCCACCTCTGATTCCCCATCTCTGATTCACCGCCTCTGATTCCACATCTCTGATTCACCGCCTCTGATTCCCCACCTCTGATTCCCCATATCTGATAAGCCATCTCTGTTTCCCCGCCTCTGATTCCCCACCTCTGATTCCGCATATCTGATTCCCCGCCTCTGATTCCCCATCTCTGATTCCCGGACTCAGATTCCCCACCTCTGATTCCCCGCCTCTGATTCCCTGCCTCTGATTCCCCATCTCTGATTCCCCATATCTGATTCCCCAGCTCTGATTCCCAACATCTGATTTCCTGCCTCTGATTCCCCACCTCTGATTCCCAATATCTGATTCCCTGCCTCTGTTTCCCCACTTCTGATTCCCCGCCTCTGTTTCCCCATATCTGATTCCCCACCTCTGATTTCCCAACTCTGATTCCCCGCCTCTGATTCCCCAGCTCTGATTCCCCGCCTCTGATTCCCCGTGTCTGATTCCTTGCCTCTGATTCCCCGCCTCTGATTCCCCATCTCTGATTCACCACCACTGATTCCCTGCGTCTGATTTCCTGCCTGTGATTCCCCGCCTCTGATTCACCATCTCTGATTCACTGCCTCTGATTCCCCTTCTCTGATTCCCCATGTCTGATTCCCCAATTCTGATTCCCGCCTCTGATGCCCCACCTCTGATTCACCTCCTCTGATTCCCCATATCTGATTCCCCGCCTCTGATTCCCCATATCTTATTCCCCGCCTCTGATTCCCAAACTCAGATTCCCCGCCTCTGATTCCCCAGCTCTGATTCCCCGCCTCTGATTCCCCGCGTCTGATTCCCCGCCTCTGAATCCCAGCCTCTGATTCCCCATCTCTGATTCACCACCTCTAATTCCCGGCCTTTGATTCCCCACAACTGATTCCCGTCCTCTGATTCCCGGCCTCTGATTCCCCGCCTCTGATTCCCCATCTCTGATTCCCCGCCTCTGATTCCCCGACTCTGATTACCCGCCTCTGATTCCCCAGCTCTGATTCCCCACCTCTGATTACCCGCGTCTGATTCCCTGACTCTAATTCCCGGCCTCTGATTCCCCATCTCTGATTCACCGCCTCTGATTCCCCACCTCTGATTCCCCATATCTGATTCAACGCCTCAGTTTCCCTGCCTCTGATTCCCCGCCTCTGATTCCCCATATCTGATACCCCACCTCTGATTCCCCAACTCTGATTCCCCGCCTCTGATTCCCCAGTTATGATTCCCCACCTCTGATTCCCCGCGTCTGATTCCCTGCTTCTGATTCCCTGCCTCTGATTCCCCATCTGTGATTAACCACCTCCGCGTCTGATTCCCCGCCTCAGTTTCCCCTCCGCTGATTCCCCATATCTGATTCCCGGCCTCTGATTCCCGGCCTATGATTCCCCGCTTGTAATTCCCCGCCTCTGATTCCCTGCCTCTGATTCCCCATGTCTGATTCCCCACATCTGATTCCCTGCCTCTGATACCCCGCCTCTGATTTCCTGCCTCTGATTCCATGCCACTAATTCCCCGCCTCTGATTCCCCATATCTGATTCCCTGCCTCTGATGCCCCATATCTGATTCCCTGCCTCTGATTCCCCAACTCTGATTCCCCGCCTCTGATTCCTCAGCTCTGATTCCCCACCTCTGATTCCCCGTGTCTAATTCCCTGCCTCTGATTCCCCGCCTCTGATTCCCCATCTTGGATTCACCACCACTGATTCCCTGCGTCTGATTCCCTGCCTGTGATTCCCGGCCTCTGATTCACCATCTCTGATTCACTGCCTCTGATTCCCCTTCTCTGATTCCCCATGTCTGATTCCCCAATTCTGATTCCCACCTCTGATGCCCCACCTCTGATTCCCCTCCTCTGATTCCCCATATCTGATTCCCCGCCTCTGATTCCCCATATCTTATTCCCCGACTCTGATTCCCAAACTCAGATTCCCCGCCTCTGATTCCCCAGCTCTGATTCCCCACATCTGATTCCCTGCCTCTGATTCCCCACCTCTGATTCCCAATATCTGATTCCCTGCCTCTGTTTCCCCACCTCTGATTCCACGCCTCTGTTTCACCATATCTGATTCCCCACCTCTGATTCCCCAACTCTGATTCCCCGCCTCTGAATCCCCAGCTTTGATTCCCCGCCTCTGATTCCCCGTGTCTGATTCCCTGCCTCTGATTCCCCGCCTCTGATTCCCCATCTCTGATTCACCGCCTCTGATTCACCACCTCAGATTCCCCATATCTGATAAGCCTCTCTGTTACCCCGCCTCTGATTCCCCGCTTCTGATTCCCCATATCTGATTCCCCGCCTCTGATTCCCCATCTCTGATTCCCGGACTCAGATTCCCCACCTCTGATTCCAAGCATCTGATTCCCGGAATATGATTCCCCGCTTCTGATTCCCCGCCTCTGATTCCCTGCCTCTGATTCCCCATCTCTGATTCCCCACATCCGACTCCCTGCCTCTGATTCCCCGCCTCTGATTCCCCATATCTGATTCCCTGCCTCTGATTCCCCATCTCTGATTCCCGCCCTCCGATTCCCCACCTCTGGTTCCCCATATCTGATACCCCTCCTCTCTTTCCCCGCCTCTGATTCCCCGCCTCTGATTCTCCATATCTGATACCCCGACTCTGATTCCCCAACTCTGATTCCCCGCCTCTGATTCCTCAGCTCTGATTCCCCGCCTCTGATTCCCCGCGTCTGATTCCCTGCTTCTGATTCCCTGCCTCTGATTCCCCATCTGTGATTAACCACCTCTGATTCTCCACGTCTGATTCCGCGCCTCTGATTCCCCATCTCTGATTCCCCATCTCTGATTCCCAAATTCTGATTCCCCGCCTCAGACTCCCCAGCTCTGATTCCCCATCTCTGATTCCCAAATTCAGATTCCCTGCCTCTGATTCCCCACCTCTGATTCCCAATATCTGATTCCCCGCCTCTGTTTCCCCGCCTCTGATTCCCCGCCTCTGTTTCCCCATATCTGATTCCCCACCCCTGATTCCCCAACTCTGATTCCCCGCCTCTGATTCCCCAGCTCTGATTCCCCGACTCTGATTCCACGTTTCTGATGCCCTGCCTCTGATTCCCCGCCTCTGATTTCCCATCTCTGATTCACTGCCTCTGATTCCCCACCTCTGATTCCCCATATCTGATTAGCCACCTCTGTTTCCCCGACTCTGATTCCCAGCCTCTGATTCCCCATATCTGATTCCCAGCCTCTGATTCCCCATCTCTGATTCCCGGACTCTGAATCCCCACCTCTGATTCCCGGCCTCTCATTCCCGGCCTTTGATTCCCGCTTCTGAATCCCCGCCTCTGATTCCCTTCCTCTGATTCCCCATGTCTGATTCCCCACATCTGATTCCCTGCCTCTGATATCCCGCCTCTGATTCCCCGCCTCTGATTCCCTGCCACTAATTCCCCGCCTCTGATTCCCCTATCTGATTCCCTGCCTCTGATGCCCCATATCTGATTCCCAGCCTCTGATTCCCCAACTCTGATTCCCCATATCTGATTCCCCACCTCTGATTCCCCAACTCTGATTCCCCGTGTCTAATTCCCTGCCTCTGATTCCCCGCCTCTGATTCCCCATCTTGGATTCACCACCACTGATTCCCTGCGTCTGATTCCCTGCCTGTGATTCCCCGCCTCTGATTCACCATCTCTGATTCACTGCCTCTGATTCCCCTTCTCTGATTCCCCATGTCTGATTCCCCAATTCTGATTCCCGCCTCTGATACCCCACCTCTGATTCCCCTCCTCTGATTGCCCATATCTGATTCCACGCCTCTGATTCCCCATATCTTATTCCCCGACTCTGATTCCCAAACTCAGATTCCCCGCCTCTGATTCCCCAGCTCTGATTCCCCACATCTGATTCCCTGCCTCTGATTCCCCACCTCTGATTCCCAATATCTGATTCCCTGCCTCTGTTTCCCCACCTCTGATTCCCCGCCTCTGTTTCCCCATATCTGATTCCCCACCTCTGATTCCCCAACTCTGATTCCCCGCCTCTGCTTCCTCAGCTCTGATTCCCACCTCTGATTCCCCGTGTCTAATTCCCTGCCTCTGATTCCCCGCCTCTGATTCCCCATCTTGGATTCACCACCACTGATTCCCTGCGTCTGATTCCCTGCCTGTGATTCCCCGCCTCTGATTCACCATCTCTGATTCACTGCCTCTGATTCCCCTTCTCTGATTCCCCATGTCTGATTCCCCAATTCTGATTCCCGCCTCTGATGCCCAACCTCTGATTCCCCTCCTCTGATTGCCCATATCTGATTGCCCGCCTCTGATTCCCCATATCTTATTCTCCGCCTCTGATTCCCAAACTCAGATTCCCCGCCTCTGATTCCCCAGCTCTGATTCCCCACATCTGATTCTCTGCCTCTGATTCCCCACCTCTGATTCCCCGCCTCTGTTTCCCCATATCTGATTACCCACCTCTGATTCCCCAACTCCGATTCCCCGCCTCTGATTCCCCAGCTCTGATTCCCCACCTCTGATTCCCCAACTCCGATTCCCCGCCTCTGATTCCACATCTCTGATTCACCGCCTCTGATTCCCCACCTCTGATTCCCCATATCTGATAAGCCATCTCTGTTTCCCCGCCTCTGATTCCCCACCTCTGATTCCCCGTATCTGATTCCCCACCTCTGATTCCCCATCTCTGGTTCCCGGACTCAGATTCCCCACCTCTGATTCCCCGCCTCTGATTCCCTGCCTCTGATTCCCCATCTCTGATTCCCCATATCTGATTCCCCAGCTCTGATTCCCAACATCTGATTCCCTGCCTCTGATTCCCACCTCTGATTCCCAATATCTGATTCCCTGCCTCTGTTTCCCCACTTCTGATTCCCCGCCTCTGTTTCCCCATATCTGATTCCCCACCTCTGATTCCCCAACTCTGATGCCCCGCCTCTGATTCCCCAGCTCTGATTCCCCGCCTCTGATTCCCCGTGTCTGATTCCTTGCCTCTGATTCCCCGCCTCTGATTCCCCATCTCTGATTCACCACCACTGATTCCCTGCGTCTGATTCCCTGCCTGTGATTCCCCGCCTCTGATTCACCATCTCTGATTCACTGCCTCTGATTCCCCTTCTCTGATTCCCCATGTCTGATTCCCCAATTCTGATTCCCGCCTCTGATGCCCCACCTCTGATTCCCCATATCTGATTCCCCATATCTTATTCCCTGCCTCTGATTCCCAAACTCACATTCCCCGCCTCTGATTCCCCAGCTCTGATTCCCCGCCTCTGATTCCCCGCGTCTGATTCCCCGCCTCTGAATCCCCGCCTCTGATTCCACATCTCTGATTCACCACCGCTAATTCCCGGCCTCTGATTCCCCACAAATGATTCCCGGCCTCTGATTCCCGGCCTCTGATTCCCCGCCTCTGATTCCCCATCTCTGATTCCCCGCCTCTGATTCCCCGACTCTGATTCCCCGCCTCTGATTCCCCAGCTCTGATTCCCCACCTCTGATTACCCGCATCTGATTCACTGACTCTAATTCCCGGCCTCCGATTCCCCATCTCTGATTCACCGCCTCTGATTCCCCACCTCTGATTCCCCATATCTGATTCCCCGCCTCAGTTTCCCCGCCTCTGATTCCCCGCCTCTGATTCCCCATATCTGATACCCTGCCTCTGATTCCCCAACTCTGATTCCCCGCCTCTGATTCCCCAGTTATGATTCCCCACCTCTGATTCCGCGCGTCTGATTCCCTGCTTCTGATTCCCTGCCTATGATTCCCCATCTGTGATTAACCACCTCTGATTCTCCGCGTCTGATTCCCCGCCTCAGTTTCCCCGCCTCTGATTCCCCATATCTGATTCACCGCCTCTGATTCACCACCTCAGATTCCCCATATCTGATAAGCCATCTCTGTTACCCCGCCTCTGATTCCCCATATCTGATTCCCCGCCTCTGATTCCCCATCTCTGATTCCCGGACTCAGATTCCCCACCTCTGATTCCCAGCCTCTGATTCCCGGAATATGATTCCCCGCTTCTGATTCCCCGCCTCTGATTCCCTGCCTCTGATTCCCCATCTCTGATTCCCCACATCTGATTCCCTGCTTCTGATTCCCCGCCTCTGATTCCCCATATCTGATTCCCTGCCTCTGATTCCCCAAATCTGATTCCCCGCATCTGATTCCCCATCTCTGATTCCCCATCTCTGATTCCCAAATTCTGATTCCCCGCCTCTGATTCCCCAGTTCTGATTCCCCATCTCTGATTCCCAAATTCTGATTCCCTGCCTCTGATTCCCCACCTCTGATTCCCCACCTCTGATTCCCAATATCTGATTCCCCGCCTCTGTTTCCCCGCCTCTGATTCCCCGCCTCTGTTTCCCCATATCTGATTCCCCACCTCTGATTCCCCAACTCTGATTCCCCGCCTCTGATTTCCCATCTCTGATTCACTGCCTCTGATTCCCCACCTCTGATTCCCCATATCTGATTAGCCACCTCTGTTTCCCCGCCTCTGATTCCCAGCCTCTGATTCCCCATATCTGATTCCCAGCCTCTGATTCCCCACCTCTGATTCCCGGACTCTCATTCCCGGCCTTTGATTCCCGCTTCTGATTCCCCGCCTCTGATTCCCTGCCTCTGATTCCCCATGTCTGATTCCCCACATCTGAATCCCTGCCACTAATTCCCCGCCTCTGATTCCCCTATCTGATTCCCTGCCTCTGATGCCCCATATCTGATTCCCAGCCTCTGATTCCCCAACTCTGATTCCCCGCCTCTGATTCCTCAGCTCTGATTCCCCACCTCTGATTCCCCGTGTCTAATTCCCTGCCTCTGATTCCCCGCCTCTGATTCCCCATCTTGTATTCACCACCACTGATTCCCTGCGTCTGATTCCCTGCCTGTGATTCCCCGCCTCTGATTCACCATCTCTGATTCACTGCCTCTGATTCCCCTTCTCTGATTCCCCATGTCTGATTCCCCAATTCTGATTCCCGCCTCTGATGCCCAACCTCTGATTCCCCTCCTCTGATTGCCCATATCTGATTCCCCGCCTCTGATTCCCCATATCTTATTCTCCGCCTCTGATCCCCAAACTCAGATTCCCCGCCTCTGATTCCCCACATCTGATTCTCTGCCTCTGATTCCCCACCTCTGATTCCCCGCCTCTGTTTCCACATATCTGATTACGCACCTCTGATTCCCCAACTCTGATTCCCCGCCTCTGATTCCCCAGCTCTGATTCCCCGCCTCTGATTCCCCGTGTCTGATTCCCTGCCTCTGATTCCCCGCCTCTGATTCCACATCTCTGATTCACCGCCTCTGATTCCCCACCTCTGATTCCCCATATCTGATAAGCCATCTCTGTTTCCCCGCCTCTGATTCCCCACCTCTGATTCCCCATATCTGATTCCCTGCCTCTGATTCCCCATCTCTGATTCCCGGACTCAGATTCCCCACCTCTGATTCCCCGCCTCTGATTCCCTGCCTCTGATTCCCCATCTCTGATTCCCCATATCTGATTCCCCAGCTCTGATTCCCAACATCTGATTCCCTGCCTCTGATTCCCCACCTCTGATTCCCAATATCTGATTCCCTTCCTCTGTTTCCCCACTTCTGATTCCCCGCCTCTGTTTCCCCATATCTGATTCCCCACCTCTGATTCCCCAACTCTGATTCCCCGCCTCTGATTCCCCAGCTCTGATTCCCCGCCTCTGATTCCCCGTGTCTGATTCCTTGCCTCTGATTCCCCGCCTCTGATTCCCCATCTCTGATTCACCACCACTGATTCCCTGCGTCTGATTTCCTGCCTGTGATTCCCCGCCTCTGATTCACCATCTCTGATTCACTGCCTCTGATTCCCCTTCTCTGATTCCCCATGTCTGATTCCCCAATTCTGATTCCCGCCTCTGATGCCCCACCTCTGATTCCCCTCCTCTGATTCCCCATATCTGATTCCCCGCCTCTGATTCCCCATATCTTATTCCCCGCCTCTGATTCCCAAACTCAGATTCCCCGCCTCTGATTCCCCAGCTCTGATTCCCCGCCTCTGATTCCCCGCGTCTGATTCCCCGCCTCTGAATCCCCGCCTCTGATTCCCCATCTCTGATTCACCACCGCTAATTCCCGGCCTCTGATTCCCCACAACTGATTCCCGGCCTCTGATTACCCGCGTCTGATTCCCTGACTCTAATTCCCCGCCTCTGATTCCCCAGCTCTGATTCCCCACCTCTGATTACCAGCGTCTGATTCCCTGACTCTAATTCCCGGCCTCTGATTCCCCATCTCTGATTCACCGCCTCTGATTCCCCACCTCTGATTCCCCATATCTGATTCACCGCCTCAGTTTCCCCGCCTCTGATTCCCCGCCTCTGATTCCCCATATCTGATACCCCACCTCTGATTCCCCAACTCTGATTCCCCGCCTCTGATTCCCCAGTTATGATTCCCCACCTCTGATTCCCCGCGTCTGATTCCCTGCTTCTGATTCCCTGCCTCTGATTCCCCATCTGTGATTAACCACCTCCGCGTCTGATTCCCCGCCTCAGTTTCCCCGCCGCTGATTCCCCATATCTGATTCCCGGCCTCTGATTCCCGGCCTATGATTCCCCGCTTGTAATTCCCTGCCTCTGATTCCCTGCCTCTGATTCCCCATGTCTGATTCCCCACATCTGATTCCCTGCCTCTGATACCCCGCCTCTGATTCCCTGCCTCTGATTCCATGCCACTAATTCCCCGCCTCTGATTCCCCATATCTGATTCCTTGCCTCTGATGTCCCATATCTGATTCCCTGCCTCTGATTCCCCAACTCTGATTCCCCGCCTCTGATTCCTCAGCTCTGATTCCCCACCTCTGATTCCCCGTGTCTAATTCCCTGCCTCTGATTCCCCGCCTCTGATTCCCCATCTTGGATTCACCACCACTGATTCCCTGCGTCTGATTCCCTGCCTGTGATTCCCCGCCTCTGATTCACCATCTCTGATTCACTGCCTCTGATTCCCCTTCTCTGATTCCCCATGTCTGATTCCCCAATTCTGATTCCCGCCTCTGATGCCCCACCTCTGATTCCCCTCCTCTGATTCCCCATATCTGATTCCCCGCCTCTGATTCCCCATATCTTATTCCCCGACTCTGATTCCCAAACTCAGATTCCCCGCCTCTGATTCCCCAGCTCTGATTCCCCACATCTGATTCCCTGCCTCTGATTCCCCACCTCTGATTCCCAATATCTGATTCCCTGCCTCTGTTTCCCCACCTCTGATTCCCCGCCTCTGTTTCCCCATATCTGATTCCCCACCTCTGATTCCCCAACTCTGATTTCCCGCCTCTGAATCCCCAGCTTTGATTCCCCGCCTCTGATTCCCCGTGTCTGATTCCCTGCCTCTGATTCCCCGCCTCTGATTCCCCATTTCTGATTCACCGCCTCTCATTCACCACCTCAGATTCCCCATATCTGATAAGCCTCTCTGTTACCCCGCCTCTGATTCCCCGCTTCTGATTCCCCATATCTGATTCCCCGCCTCTGATTCCCCATCTCTGATTCCCGGACTCAGATTCCCCACCTCTGATTCCCAGCATCTGATTCCCGGAATATGATTCCCCGCTTCTGATTCCCCGCCTCTGATTCCCTGCCTCTGATTCCCCATCTCTGATTCCCCACATCTGATTCCCTGCCTCTGACTCCCCAACTCTGATTCCCCGCCTCTGAATCCCCAGCTTTGATTCCCCGCCTCTGATTCCCCGTGTCTGATTCCCTGCCTCTGATTCCCCGCCTCTGATTCCCCATCTCTGATTCACCGCCTCTGATTCACCACCTCACATTCCCCATATCTGATAAGCCATCTCTGTTACCCCGCCTCTGATTCCCCGCCTCTGATTCCCCATATCTGATTCCCCGCCTCTGATTCCCCATCTCTGATTCCCGGACTCAGATTCCCCACCTCTGATTCCCAGCCTCTGATTCCCGGAATATGATTCCCCGCTTCTGATTCCCCGCCTCTGATTCCCTGCCTCTGATTCCCCATCTCTGATTCCCCACATCAGATTCCCTGCCTCTGATTCCCCGCCTCTGATTCCCCATATCTGATTCCCTGCCTATGATTCCCCATCTCTGATTCCCGCCCTCCGTTTCCCCACCTCTGGTTCCCCATATCTGATACCCCTCCTCTCTTTCCCCGCCTCTGATTCCCCGCCTCTGATTCTCCATATCTGATAACCCGCCTCTGATTCCCCAACTCTGATTCCCCGCCTCTGATTCCTCAGCTCTGATTCCCCGCCTCTGATTCCCCGCGTCTGATTCCCTGCTTCTGATTCCCTGCCTCTGATTCCCCATCTGTGATTAACCACCTCTGATTCTCCACGTCTGATTCCGCGCCTCTGATTCCCCATCTCTGATTCCCCATCTCTGATTCCCAAATACTGATTCCCCGCCTCTGATTCCCCACCTCTGATTCCCCATCTCTGATTCCCAAATTCTGATACCCTGCCTCTGATTCCCCACCTCTGATTCCCAATATCTGATTCCCCGCCTCTGTTTCCCCGCCTCTGATTCCCCATATCTGATTCCCCACCTCTAATTCCCCAACTCTGATTCCCCGCCTCTGATTCCCCAGCTCTGATTCCCCGCCTCTGATTCCACGTTTCTGATGCCCTGCCTCTGATTCCCCGTCTCTGATTTCCCATCTCTGATTCACTGCCTCTGATTCCCCACCTCTGATTCCCCATATCTGATTAGTCACCTCTGTTTCCCCGCCTCTGATTCCCAGCCTCTGATTCCCCATATCTGATTCCCAGCCTCTGATTCCCCATCTCTGATTCCCGGACTCTGAATCCCCACCTCTGATTCCCGGCCTCTCATTCCCGGCCTTTGATTCCCGCTTCTGATTCCCCGCCTCTGATTCCCTGCCTCTGATTCCCCATGTCTGATTCCCCACATCTGATTCCCTGCCTCTGATATCCCGCCTCTGATTCCCCGCCTCTGATTCCCTGCCACTAATTCCCCGCCTCTGATTCCCCTATCTGATTCCCTGCCTCTGATGCCCCATATCTGATTCCCAGCCTCTGATTCCCCAACTCTGATTCCCCGCCTCTGATTCCTCAGCTCTGATTCCCCACCTCTGATTCCCCGTGTCTAATTCCCTGCCTCTGATTCCCCGGTTCTGATTCCCCATCTTGGATTCACCACCACTGATTCCCTTCGTCTGATTCCCTGCCTGTGATTCCCCGCCTCTGATTCACCATCTCTGATTCACTGCCTCTGATTCCCCTTCTCTGATTCCCCATGTCTGATTCCCAAATTCTGATTCCCGCCTCTGATGCCCAACCTCTGATTCCCCTCCTCTGATTGCCCATATCTGATTCCCCGCCTCTGATTCCCCATATCTTATTCTCCGCCTCTGATTCCCAAACTCAGATTCCCCGCCTCTGATTCCCTAGCTCTGATTCCCCACATCTGATTCTCTGCCTCTGATTCCCCACCTCTGATTCCCCGCCTCTGATTCCCCGTGTCTGATTCCCTGCCTCTGATTCCCCGCCTCTGATTCCACATCTCTGATTCACCGCCTCTGATTCCCCACCTCTGATTCCCCATATCTGATAAGCCATCTCTGTTTCCCCGCCTCTGATTCCCCACCTCTGATTCCCCATATCTGATTCCCTGCCTCTGATTCCCCATCTCTGATTCCCGGACTCAGATTCCCCACCTCTGATTCCCCGCCTCTGATTCCCTGCCTCTGATTCCCCATCTCTGATTCCCCATATCTGATTCCCCAGCTCTGATTCCCAACATCTGATTCCCTGCCTCTGATTCCCCACCTCTGATTCCCAATATCTGATTCCCTGCCTCTGTTTCCCCACTTCTGATTCCCCGCCTCTGTTTCCCCATATCTGATTCCCCACCTCTGATTCCCCAACTCTGATTCCCCGCCTCTGATTCCCCAGCTCTGATTCCCCGCCTCTGATTCCCCGTGTCTGATTCCTTGCCTCTGATTCCCCGCCTCTGATTCCCCATCTCTGATTCACCACCACTGATTCCCTGCGTCTGATTTCCTGCCTGTGATTCCCCGCCTCTGATTCACCATCTCTGATTCACTGCCTCTGATTCCCCTTCTCTGATTCCCCATGTCTGATTCCCCAATTCTGATTCCCGCCTCTGATGCCCCACCTCTGATTCCCCTCCTCTGATTCCCCATATCTGATTCCCCGCCTCTGATTCCCCATATCTTATTCCCCGCCTCTGATTCCCAAACTCAGATTCCCCGCCTCTGATTCCCCAGCTCTGATTCCCCGCCTCTGATTCCCCGCGTCTGATTCCCCGCCTCTGAATCCCCGCCTCTGATTCCCCATCTCTGATTCACCACCGCTAATTCCCGGCCTCTGATTCCCCACAACTGATTCCCGGCCTCTGATTACCCGCGTCTGATTCCCTGACTCTAATTCCCCGCCTCTGATTCCCCAGCTCTGATTCCCCACCTCTGATTACCCGCGTCTGATTCCCTGACTCTAATTCCCGGCCTCTGATTCCCCATCTCTGATTCACCGCCTCTGATTCCCCACCTCTGATTCCCCATATCTGATTCACCGCCTCAGTTTCCCCGCCTCTGATTCCCCGCCTCTGATTCCCCATATCTGATACCCCACCTCTGATTCCCCAACTCTGATTCCCCGCCTCTGATTCCCCAGTTATGATTCCCCACCTCTGATTCCCCGCGTCTGATTCCCTGCTTCTGATTCCCTGCCTCTGATTCCCCATCTGTGATTAACCACCTCCGCGTCTGATTCCCCGCCTCAGTTTCCCCGCCGCTGATTCCCCATATCTGATTCCCGGCCTCTGATTCCCGGCCTATGATTCCCCGCTTGTAATTCCCCACCTCTGATTCCCTGCCTCTGATTCCCCATGTCTGATTCCCCACATCTGATTCCCTGCCTCTGATACCCCGCCTCTGATTCCCTGCCTCTGATTCCATGCCACTAATTCCCCGCCTCTGATTCCCCATATCTGATTCCTTGCCTCTGATGTCCCATATCTGATTCCCTGCCTCTGATTCCCCAACTCTGATTCCCCGCCTCTGATTCCTCAGCTCTGATTCCCCACCTCTGATTCCCCGTGTCTAATTCCCTGCCTCTGATTCCCCGCCTCTGATTCCCCATCTTGGATTCACCACCACTGATTCCCTGCATCTGATTCCCTGCCTGTGATTCCCCGCCTCTGATTCACCATCTCTGATTCACTGCCTCTGATTCCCCTTCTCTGATTCCCCATGTCTGATTCCCCAATTCTGATTCCCGCCTCTGATGCCCCACCTCTGATTCCCCTCCTCTGATTCCCCATATCTGATTCCCCGCCTCTGATTCCCCATATCTTATTCCCCGACTCTGATTCCCAAACTCAGATTCCCCGCCTCTGATTCCCCAGCTCTGATTCCCCACATCTGATTCCCTGCCTCTGATTCCCCACCTCTGATTCCCAATATCTGATTCCCTGCCTCTGTTTCCCCACCTCTGATTCCCCGCCTCTGTTTCCCCATATCTGATTCCCCACCTCTGATTCCCCAACTCTGATTTCCCGCCTCTGAATCCCCAGCTTTGATTCCCCGCCTCTGATTCCCCGTGTCTGATTCCCTGCCTCTGATTCCCCGCCTCTGATTCCCCATTTCTGATTCACCGCCTCTCATTCACCACCTCAGATTCCCCATATCTGATAAGCCTCTCTGTTACCCCGCCTCTGATTCCCCGCTTCTGATTCCCCATATCTGATTCCCCGCCTCTGATTCCCCATCTCTGATTCCCGGACTCAGATTCCCCACCTCTGATTCCCAGCATCTGATTCCCGGAATATGATTCCCCGCTTCTGATTCCCCGCCTCTGATTCCCTGCCTCTGATTCCCCATCTCTGATTCCCCACATCTGATTCCCTGCCTCTGACTCCCCAACTCTGATTCCCCGCCTCTGAATCCCCAGCTTTGATTCCCCGCCTCTGATTCCCCGTGTCTGATTCCCTGCCTCTGATTCCCCGCCTCTGATTCCCCATCTCTGATTCACCGCCTCTGATTCACCACCTCACATTCCCCATATCTGATAAGCCATCTCTGTTACCCCGCCTCTGATTCCCCGCCTCTGATTCCCCATATCTGATTCCCCGCCTCTGATTCCCCATCTCTGATTCCCGGACTCAGATTCCCCACCTCTGATTCCCAGCCTCTGATTCCCGGAATATGATTCCCCGCTTCTGATTCCCCGCCTCTGATTCCCTGCCTCTGATTCCCCATCTCTGATTCCCCACATCAGATTCCCTGCCTCTGATTCCCCGCCTCTGATTCCCCATATCTGATTCCCTGCCTATGATTCCCCATCTCTGATTCCCGCCCTCCGTTTCCCCACCTCTGGTTCCCCATATCTGATACCCCTCCTCTCTTTCCCCGCCTCTGATTCCCCGCCTCTGATTCTCCATATCTGATAACCCGCCTCTGATTCCCCAACTCTGATTCCCCGCCTCTGATTCCTCAGCTCTGATTCCCCGCCTCTGATTCCCCGCGTCTGATTCCCTGCTTCTGATTCCCTGCCTCTGATTCCCCATCTGTGATTAACCACCTCTGATTCTCCACGTCTGATTCCGCGCCTCTGATTCCCCATCTCTGATTCCCCATCTCTGATTCCCAAATTCTGATTCCCCGCCTCTGATTCCCCACCTCTGATTCCCCATCTCTGATTCCCAAATTCTGATACCCTGCCTCTGATTCCCCACCTCTGATTCCCAATATCTGATTCCCCGCCTCTGTTTCCCCGCCTCTGATTCCCCATATCTGATTCCCCACCTCTGATTCCCCAACTCTGATTCCCCGCCTCTGATTCCCCAGCTCTGATTCCCCGCCTCTGATTCCACGTTTCTGATGCCCTGCCTCTGATTCCCCGTCTCTGATTTCCCATCTCTGATTCACTGCCTCTGATTCCCCACCTCTGATTCCCCATATCTGATTAGTCACCTCTGTTTCCCCGCCTCTGATTCCCAGCCTCTGATTCCCCATATCTGATTCCCAGCCTCTGATTCCCCATCTCTGATTCCCGGACTCTGAATCCCCACCTCTGATTCCCGGCCTCTCATTCCCGGCCTTTGATTCCCGCTTCTGATTCCCCGCCTCTGATTCCCTGCCTCTGATTCCCCATGTCTGATTCCCCACATCTGATTCCCTGCCTCTGATATCCCGCCTCTGATTCCCCGCCTCTGATTCCCTGCCACTAATTCCCCGCCTCTGATTCCCCTATCTGATTCCCTGCCTCTGATGCCCCATATCTGATTCCCAGCCTCTGATTCCCCAACTCTGATTCCCCGCCTCTGATTCCTCAGCTCTGATTCCCCACCTCTGATTCCCCGTGTCTAATTCCCTGCCTCTGATTCCCCGCCTCTGATTCCCCATCTTGGATTCACCACCACTGATTCCCTTCATCTGATTCCCTGCCTGTGATTCCCCGCCTCTGATTCACCATCTCTGATTCACTGCCTCTGATTCCCCTTCTCTGATTCCCCATGTCTGATTCCCAAATTCTGATTCCCGCCTCTGATGCCCAACCTCTGATTCCCCTCCTCTGATTGCCCATATCTGATTCCCCGCCTCTGATTCCCCATATCTTATTCTCCGCCTCTGATTCCCAAACTCAGATTCCCCGCCTCTGATTCCCTAGCTCTGATTCCCCACATCTGATTCTCTGCCTCTGATTCCCCACCTCTGATTCCCCGCCTCTGATTCCCCGTGTCTGATTCCCTGCCTCTGATTCCCCGCCTCTGATTCCACATCTCTGATTCACCGCCTCTGATTCCCCACCTCTGATTCCCCATATCTGATAAGCCATCTCTGTTTCCCCGCCTCTGATTCCCCACCTCTGATTACCCATATCTGATTCCCCGCCTCTGATTCCCCATCTCTGATTCCCGGACTCAGATTCCCCACCTCTGATTCCCCGCCTCTGATTCCCTGCCTCTGATTCCTCATCTCTGATCTCCCATATCTGATCCCCCAGCTCTGATTCCCGACATCTGATTCCCTGCCTCTGATTCCCAACCTCAGATTCCCAATATCTGATTCCCTGCCTCTGTTTCCCCACTTCTGATTCCCCGCCTCTGTTTCCCCATATCTGATTCCCCACCTCTGATTCCCCCACTCTGATTCCCCGCCTCTGATTCCCCAGCTCTGATTCCCCGCCTCTGATTCCCCGTGTCTGATTCCTTGCCTCTGATTCCCCGCCTCTGATTCCCCATCTCTGATTCACCACCACTGATTCCCTGCGTCTGATTCCCTGCCTGTGATTCCCCGCCTCTGATTCAACATCTCTGATTCACTGCCTCTGATTGCCCTTCTCTGATTCCCCATGTCTGATTCCCCAATTCTGATTCCCGCCTCTGATTCCCCACTACTGATTCCCGGCCTCTGATTCCCGGCCTCTGATTCCCCGCCTCTGATTCCCCACCTCTGATTCCCCGCCTCTGATTCCACGTGTCTGATGCCCTGCCTCTGATTCCCCGCCTCTGATTTCCCATCTCTGATTCACTGCCTCTGATTCCCCACCTCTGATTCCCCATATCTGATTAGCCACCTCTGTTTCCCCGCCTCTGATTCCCAGCCTCTGATTCCCCATATCTGATTCCCAGCCTCTGATTCCCCATCTCTGATTCCCGGACTCTGAATCCCCACCTCTGATTCCCGGCCTCTCATTCCCGGCCTTTGATTCCCGCTTCTGATTCCCCGCCTCTGATTCCCTGCCTCTGATTCCCCATGTCTGATTCCCCACATCTGATTCCCTGCCTCTGATATCCCGCCTCTGATTCCCCGCCTCTGATTCCCTGCCACTAATTCCCCGCCTCTGATTACCCTATCTGATTCCCTGCCTCTGATGCCCCATATCTGATTCCCTGCCTCTGATTCCCCAACTCTGATTCCCCGCCTCTGATTCCTCAGCTCTGATTCCCCACCTCTGATTCCCCGTGTCTAATTCCCTGCCTCTGATTCCCCGCCTCTGATTCCCCATCTTGGATTCACCACCACTGATTCCCTGCGTCTGATTCCCTGCCTGTGATTCCCCGCCTCTGATTCACCATCTCTGATTCACTGCCGTTGATTCCCCTTCTCTGATTCCCCATGTCTGATTCCCCAATTCTGATTCCCGCCTCTGATGCCCAACCTCTGATTCCCCTCCTCTGATTGCCCATATCTGATTCCCCGCCTCTGATTCCCCATATCTTATTCTCCGCCTCTGATTCCCAAACTCAGATTCCCCGCCTCTGATTCCCCAGCTCTGATTCCCCACATCTGAATCTCTTCCTCTGATCCCCACCTCTGATTCCCCGCCTCTGTTTCCCCATATCTGATTACCCACCTCTGATTCCCCAACTCTGATTCCCCGCCTCTGATTCCCCAGCTCTGATTCCCCGCCTCTGATTCCCCGTGTCTGATTCCCTGCCTCTGATTCCCCGCCTCTGATTCCACATCTCTGATTCACCGCCTCTGATTCCCCACCTCTGATTCCCCATATCTGATAAGCCATCTCTGTTTCCCCGCCTCTGATTCCCCACCTCTGATTCCCCATATCTGATTCCCCGCCTCTGATTCCCCATCTCTGATTCCCGGACTCAGATTCCCCACCTCTGATTCCCCGCCTCTGATTCCCTGCCTCTGATTCCCCATCTCTGATTTCCCATATCTGATTCCACAGCTCTGATTCCCAACATCTGATTCCCTGCCTCTGATTCCCCACCTCTGATTCCCAATATCTGATTCCCTGCCTCTGTTTCCCCACTTCTGATTCCCCGCCTCTGTTTCCCCATATCTGATTCCCCACCTCTGATTTCCCAACTCTGATTCCCCGCCTCTGATTCCCCAGCTCTGATTCCCCGCCTCTGATTCCCCGTGTCTGATTCCTTGCCTCTGATTCCCCGCCTCTGATTCCCCATCTCTGATTCACCACCACTGATTCCCTGCGTCTGATTCCCTGCCTGTGATTCCCCGCCTCTGATTCACCATCTCTGATTCACTGCCTCTGATTCCCCTTCTCTGATTCCCCATGTCTGATTCCCCAATTCTGATTCCCGCCTCTGATTCCCCACTACTGATTCCCGGCCTCTGATTCCCGGCCTCTGATTCCCCGCCTCTGATTCCCCATCTCTGATTCCCCGCCTCTGATTCCCCGACTCTGATTCCCCGCCTCTGATTCCCCAGCTGTGATTCCCCGCCTCTGATTCCCCGCGTCTGATTCCCTGCCTCTGATTCCCCAGCTCTGATTCCCCACCTCTGATTACCCGCGTCTGATTCCCTGACTCTAATTCCCGGCCTCTGATTCCCCATCACTGATTCACCGCCTCTGATTCCCCACCTCTGATTCCCCATATCTGATTCCCCGCCTCAGTTTCCCCAACTCTGATTCCCCGCCTCTGATTCCACAGTTATGATTCCCCACCTCTGATTCCGCGCGTCTGATTCCCTGCTTCTGATTCCCTGCCTCTGATTTCCCATCTGTGATTAACCACCTCTGATTCTCCGCGTCTGATTCCCCGCCTCAGTTTCCCCGCCTCTGATTCCCCATATCTGATTCACCGCCTCTGATTCACCACCTCAGATTCCCCATATCTGATAAGCCATCTCTGTTACCCCTCCTCTGATTCCCCATATCTGATTCCCCGCCTCTGATTCCCCATCTTTGATTCCCAGCCTCTGATTCCCGGAATATGATTCCCCGCTTCTGATTCCCCGCCTCTGATTCCCTGCCTCTGATTCCCCATCTCTGATTCCCCACATCTGATTCCCTGCTTCTGATTCCCCGCCTCTGATTCCCCATATCTGATTCCCTGCCTCTGATTCCCCAACTCTAATTCCCCGCCTCTGATTCCTCAGCTCTGATTCCCCGCCTCTGATTCCCCGCGTCTGATTCCCTGCTTCTGATTCCCTGCCTCTGATTTCCCATCTGTGATTAACCACCTCTAATTCTCCACGTCTGAGTCCACGCCTCTGATTCTCCATATCTTATTCCCCGACTCTGATTCCCAAACTCAGATTCCCCGCCTCTGATTCCCCAGCTCTGATTCCCCACATCTGATTCCCTGCCTCTGATTCCCCACCTCTGATTCCCAATATCTGATTCCCTGCCTCTGTTTCCCCACCTCTGATTCCCCGCCTCTGTTTCCCCATATCTGATTCCCCACCTCTGATTCCCCAACTCTGATTCCCCGCCTCTGAATCCCCAGCTTTGATTCCCCGCCTCTGATTCCCCGTGTCTGATTCCCTGCCTCTGATTCCCCGCCTCTGATTCCCCATCTCTGATTCACCGCCTCTGATTCACCACCTCAGATTCCCCATATCTGATAAGCCTCTCTGTTACCCCGCCTCTGATTCCCCGCTTCTGATTCCCCATATCTGATTCCCCGCCTCTGATACCCCATCTCTGATTCCCGGACTCAGATTCCCCACCTCTGATTCCCAGCATCTGATTCCCGGAATATGATTCCCCGCTTCTGATTCCCCGCCTCTGATTCCCTGCCTCTGATTCCCCATCTCTGATTCCCCACATCTGATTCCCTGCCTCTGATTCCCCGCCTCTGATTCCCCATATCTGATTCCCTGCCTCTGATTCCCCATCTCTGATTCCCGCCCTCCGATTCCCCACCTCTGGTTCCCCATATCTGATACCCCTCCTCTCTTTCCCCGCCTCTGATTCCCCCCCTCTGATTCTCCATATCTGATACCCCGACTCTGATACCCCAACTCTGATTCCCCGCCTCTGATTCCTCAGCTCTGATTCCCCGCCTCTGATTCCCCGCGTCTGATTCCCTGCTTCTGATTCCCTGCCTCTGATTCCCCATCTGTGATTAACCACCTCTGATTCTCCACGTCTGATTCCGCGCCTCTGATTCCCCATCTCTGATTCCCCATCTCTGATTCACAAATTCTGATTCCCCGCCTCAGATTCCCCAGCTCTGATTCCCCATCTCTGATTCCCAATATCTGATTCCCCGCCTCTGTTTCCCCGCCTCTGATTCCCCACCTCTGTTTCCCCATATCTGATTCCCCACCTCTGATTCCCCAACTCTGATTCCCCGCCTCTGATTCCCCAGCTCTGATTCCCCGACTCTGATTCCACGTTTCTGATGCCCTGCCTCTGATTCCCCGCCTCTGATTTCCCATCTCTGATTCACTGCCTCTGATTCCCCACCTCTGATTCCCCATATCTGATTAGCCACCTCTGTTTCCCCGCCTCTGATTCCCAGCCTCTGATTCCCCATATCTGATTCCCAGCCTCTGATTCCCCATCTCTGATTCCCGGACTCTGAATCCCCACCTCTGATTCCCGGCCTCTCATTCCCGGCCTTTGATTCCCGCTTCTGATTCCCCGCCTCTGATTCCCTGCCTCTGATTCCCCATGTCTGATTCCCCACATCTGATTCCCTGCCTCTGATATCCCGCCTCTGATTCCCCGCCTCTGATTCCCTGCCACTAATTCCCCGCCTCTGATTCCCCTATCTGATTCCCTGCCTCTGATGCCCCATATCTGATTCCCAGCCTCTGATTCCCCAACTCTGATTCCCCGCCTCTGATTCCTCAGCTCTGATTCCCCACCTCTGATTCCCCGTGTCTAATTCCCTGCCTCTGATTCCCCGCCTCTGATTCCCCATCTTGGATTCACCACCACTGATTCCCTGCGTCTGATTCCCTGCCTGTGATTCCCCGCCTCTGATTCACCAACTCTGATTCACTGCCTCTGATTCCCCTTCTCTGATTCCCCATGTCTGATTCCCCAATTCTGATTCCCGCCTCTGATGCCCCACCTCTGATTCCCCGCTTCTGATTCCCCATATCTTATTCCCCGACTCTGATTCCCAAACTCAGATTCCCCGCCTCTGATTCCCCAGCTCTGATTCCCCACATCTGATTCCCTGCCTCTGATTCCCCACCTCTGATTCCCAATATCTGATTCCCTGCCTCTGTTTCCCCACCTCTGATTCCCCGCCTCTGTTTCCCCATATCTGATTCCCCACCTCTGATTCCCCAACTCTGATTCCCCGCCTCTGAATCCCCAGCTTTGATTCCCCGCCTCTGATTCCCCGTGTCTGATTCCCTGCCTCTGATTCCCCGCCTCTGATTCCCCATCTCTGATTCACCGCCTCTGATTCACCACCTCACATTCCCCATATCTGATAAGCCATCTCTGTTACCCCGCCTCTGATTCCCCGCCTCTGATTCCCCATATCTGATTCCCCGCCTCTGATTCCCCATCTCTGATTCCCGGACTCAGATTCCCCACCTCTGATTCCCAGCCTCTGATTCCCGGAATATGATTCCCCGCTTCTGATTCCCAGCCTCTGATTCCCTGCCTCTGATTCCCCATCTCTGATTCCCCACATCAGATTCCCTGCCTCTGATTCCCCGCTTCTGATTCCCCATATCTGATTCCCTGCCTCTGATTCCCCATCTCTGATTCCCGCCCTCCGATTCCCTACCTCTGGTTCCCCATATCTGATACCCCTCCTCTCTTTCCCCGCCTCTGATTCCCCGCCTCTGATTCTCCATATCTGATAACCCGCCTCTGATTCCCCAACTCTGATTCCCCGCCTCTGATTCCTCAGCTCTGATTCCCCGCCTCTGATTCCCCACGTCTGATTCCCTGCTTCTGATTCCCTGCCTCTGATTCCCCATCTGTGATTAACCACCTCTGATTCTCCACGTCTGATTCCGGGCCTCTGATTCCCCATCTCTGATTCCCCATCTCTGATTCCCAAATTCTGATTCCCCGCCTCTGATTCCCCACCTCTGATTCCCCGCCTCTGTTTCCCCATATCTGATTCCCCACCTCTGATTCCCCAACTCTGATTCCCCGCCTCTGATTCCCCAGCTCTGATTCCCCGCCTCTGATTCCACGTTTCTGATGCCCTGCCTCTGATTCCCCGCCTCTGATTTCCCATCTCTGATTCACTGCCTCTGATTCCCCACCTCTGATTCCCCATATCTGATTAGCCACCTCTGTTTCCCCGCCTCTGATTCCCAGCCTCTGATTCCCCATATCTGATTCCCAGCCTCTGATTCCCCATCTCTGATTCCCGGACTCTGAATCCCCACCTCTGATTCCCGGCCTCTCATTCCCGGCCTTTGATTCCCGCTTCTGAATCCCCGCCTCTGATTCCCTGCCTCTGATTCCCCATGTCTGATTCCCCACATCTGATTCCCTGCCTCTGATATCCCGCCTCTGATTCCCCGCCTCTGATTCCCTGCCACTAATTCCCCGCCTCTGATTCCCCTATCTGATTCCCTGCCTCTGATGCCCCATATCTGATTCCCAGCCTCTGATTCCCCAACTCTGATTCCCCATATCTGATTCCCCACCTCTGATTCCCGAACTCTGATTCCCCGTGTCTAATTCCCTGTCTCTGATTCCCCGCCTCTGATTCCCCATCTTGGATTCACCACCACTGATTCCCTGCGTCTGATTCCCTGCCGGTGATTCCCCGCCTCTGATTCACCATCTCTGATTCACTGCCTCTGATTCCCCTTCTCTGATTCCCCATGTCTGATTCCCCAATTCTGATTCCCGCCTCTGATACCCCACCTCTGATTCCCCTCCTCTGATTGCCCATATCTGATTCCACGCCTCTGATTCCCCATATCTTATTCCCCGACTCTGATTCCCAAACTCAGATTCCCCGCCTCTGATTCCCCAGCTCTGATTCCCCACATCTGATTCCCTGCCTCTGATTCCCCACCTCTGATTCCCAATATCTGATTCCCTGCCTCTGTTTCCCCACCTCTGATTCCCCGCCTCTGTTTCCCCATATCTGATTCCCCACCTCTGATTCCCCAACTCTGATTCCCAGCCTCTGCTTCCTCAGCTCTGATTCCCACCTCTGATTCCCCGTGTCTAATTCCCTGCCTCTGATTCCCCGCCTCTGATTCCCCATCTTGGATTCACCACCACTGATTCCCTGCGTCTGATTCCCTGCCTGTGATTCCCCGCCTCTGATTCACCATCTCTGATTCACTGCCTCTGATTCCCCTTCTCTGATTCCCCATGTCTGATTCCCCAATTCTGATTCCCGCCTCTGATGCCCAACCTCTGATTTCCCTCCTCTGATTGCCCATATCTGATTGCCCGCCTCTGATTCCCCATATCTTATTCTCCGCCTCTGATTCCCAAACTCAGATTCCCCGCCTCTGATTCCCCAGCTCTGATTCCCCACATCTGATTCTCTGCCTCTGATTCCCCACCTCTGATTCCCCGCCTCTGTTTCCCCATATCTGATTACCCACCTCTGATTCCCCAACTCCGATTCCCCGCCTCTGATTCCCCAGCTCTGATTCCCCACCTCTGATTCCCCAACTCCGATTCCCCGCCTCTGATTCCACATCTCTGATTCACCGCCTCTGATTCCCCACCTCTGATTCCCCATATTTGATAAGCCATCTCTGTTTCCCCGCCTCTGATTCCCCACCTCTGATTCCCCGTATCTGATTCCCCACCTCTGATTCCCCATCTCTGGTTCCCGGACTCAGATTCCCCACCTCTGATTCCCCGCCTCTGATTCCCTGCCTCTGATTCCCCATCTCTGATTCCCCATATCTGATTCCCCAGCTCTGATTCCCAACATCTGATTCCCTGCCTCTGATTCCCCACCTCTGATTCCCAATATCTGATTCCCTGCCTCTGTTTCCCCACTTCTGATTCCCCGCCTCTGTTTCCCCATATCTGATTCCCCACCTCTGATTCCCCAACTCTGATGCCCCGCCTCTGATTCCCCAGCTCTGATTCCCCGCCTCTGATTCCCCGTGTCTGATTCCTTGCCTCTGATTCCCCGCCTCTGATTCCCCATCTCTGATTCACCCCCACTGATTCCCTGCGTCTGATTCCCTGCCTGTGATTCCCCGCCTCTGATTCACCATCTCTGATTCACTGCCTCTGATTCCCCTTCTCTGATTCCCCATGTCTGATTCCCCAATTCTGATTCCCGCCTCTGATGCCCCAACTCTGATTCCCCATATCTGATTCCCCATATCTTATTCCCCGCCTCTGATTCCCAAACTCACATTCCCCGCCTCTGATTCCCCAGCTCTGATTCCCCGCCTCTGATTCCCCGCGTCTGATTCCCCGCCTCTGAATCCCCGCCTCTGATTCCACATTTCTGATTCACCACCGCTAATTCCCGGCCTCTGATTCCCCACAAATGATTCCCGGCCTCTGATTCCCGGCCTCTGATTCCCCGCCTCTGATTCCCCATCTCTGATTCCCCGCCTCTGATTCCCCGACTCTGATTCCCCGCCTCTGATTCCCCAGCTCTGATTCCCCACCTCTGATTACCCGCATCTGATTCACTGACTCTAATTCCCGGCCTCCGATTCCCCATCTCTGATTCACCGCCTCTGATTCCCCACCTCTGATTCCCCATATCTGATTCCCCGCCTCAGTTTCCCCGCCTCTGATTCCCCGCCTCTGATTCCCCATATCTGATACCCTGCCTCTGATTCCCCAACTCTGATTCCCCGCCTCTGATTCCCCAGTTATGATTCCCCACCTCTGATTCCGCGCGTCTGATTCCCTGCTTCTGATTCCCTGCCTATGATTCCCCATCTGTGATTAGCCACCTCTGATTCTCCGCGTCTGATTCCCCGCCTCAGTTTCCCCGCCTCTGATTCCCCATATCTGATTCACCGCCTCTGATTCACCACCTCAGATTCCCCATATCTGATAAGCCATCTCTGTTACCCCGCCTCTGATTCCCCATAACTGATTCCCCGCCTCTGATTCCCCATCTCTGATTCCCGGACTCAGATTCCCCACCTCTGATTCCCAGCCTCTGATTCCCGGAATATGATTCCCCGCTTCTGATTCCCCGCCTCTGATTCCCTGCCTCTGATTCCCCATCTCTGATTCCCCACATCTGATTCCCTGCTTCTGATTCCCCGCCTCTGATTCCCCATATCTGATTCCCTGCCTCTGATTCCCCAAATCTGATTCCCCGCCTCTGATTCCTCAGCTCTGATTCCCCGCCTATGATTCCCCGCGTCTGATTCCCTGCTTCTGATTCCCTGCCTCTGATTCCCCATCTGTGATTAACCACCTCTGATTCTCCACGTCTGATTCCGCGCCTCTGATTCCCCATCTCTGATTCCCCATCTCTGATTCCCAAATTCTGATTCCCCGCCTCTGATTCCCCAGTTCTGATTCCCCATCTCTGATTCCCAAATTCTGATTCCCTGCCTCTGATTCCCCACCTCTGATTCCCCACCTCTGATTCCCAATATCTGATTCCCCGCCTCTGTTTCCCCGCCTCTGATTCCCCGCCTCTGTTTCCCCATATCTGATTCCCCACCTCTGATTCCCCAACTCTGATTCCCCACCTCTGATTTCCCATCTCTGATTCACTGCCTCTGATTCCCCACCTCTGATTCCCCATATCTGATTAGCCACCTCTGTTTCCCCACCTCTGATTCCCAGCCTCAGATTCCCCATATCTGATTCCCAGCCTCTGATTCCCCACCTCTGATTCCCCGTGTCTAATTCCCTGCCTCTGATTCCCCGCCTCTGATTCCCCATCTTGGATTCACCACCACTGATTCCCTGCGTCTGATTCCCTGCCTGTGATTCCCCGCCTCTGATTCACCATCTCTGATTCACTGCCGTTGATTCCCCTTCTCTGATTCCCCATGTCTGATTCCCCAATTCTGATTCCCGCCTCTGATGCCCAACCTCTGATTCCCCTCCTCTGATTGCCCATATCTGATTCCCCGCCTCTGATTCCCCATATCTTATTCTCCGCCTCTGATTCCCAAACTCAGATTCCCCGCCTCTGATTCCCCAGCTCTGATTCCCCACATCTGATTCTCTGCCTCTGATCCCCACCTCTGATTCCCCGCCTCTGTTTCCCCATATCTGATTACCCACCTCTGATTCCCCAACTCTGATTCCCCGCCTCTGATTCCCCAGCTCTGATTCCCCGCCTCTGATTCCCCGTGTCTGATTCCCTGCCTCTGATTCCCCGCCTCTGATTCCACATCTCTGATTCACCGCCTCTGATTCCCCACCTCTGATTCCCCATATCTGATAAGCCATCTCTGTTTCCCCGCCTCTGATTCCCCACCTCTGATTCCCCATATCTGATTCCCCGCCTCTGATTCCCCATCTCTGATTCCCGGACTCAGATTCCCCACCTCTGATTCCCCGCCTCTGATTCCCTGCCTCTGATTCCCCATCTCTGATTTCCCATATCTGATTCCACAGCTCTGATTCCCAACATCTGATTCCCTGCCTCTGATTCCCCACCTCTGATTCCCAATATCTGATTCCCTGCCTCTGTTTCCCCACTTCTGATTCCCCGCCTCTGTTTCCCCATATCTGATTCCCCACCTCTGATTTCCCAACTCTGATTCCCCGCCTCTGATTCCCCAGCTCTGATTCCCCGCCTCTGATTCCCCGTGTCTGATTCCTTGCCTCTGATTCCCCGCCTCTGATTCCCCATCTCTGATTCACCACCACTGATTCCCTGCGTCTGATTCCCTGCCTGTGATTCCCCGCCTCTGATTCACCATCTCTGATTCACTGCCTCTGATTCCCCTTCTCTGATTCCCCATGTCTGATTCCCCAATTCTGATTCCCGCCTCTGATTCCCCACTACTGATTCCCGGCCTCTGATTCCCGGCCTCTGATTCCCCGCCTCTGATTCCCCATCTCTGATTCCCCGCCTCTGATTCCCCGACTCTGATTCCCCGCCTCTGATTCCCCAGCTGTGATTCCCCGCCTCTGATTCCCCGCGTCTGATTCCCTGCCTCTGATTCCCCAGCTCTGATTCCCCACCTCTGATTACCCGCGTCTGATTCCCTGACTCTAATTCCCGGCCTCTGATTCCCCATCACTGATTCACCGCCTCTGATTCCCCACCTCTGATTCCCCATATCTGATTCCCCGCCTCAGTTTCCCCAACTCTGATTCCCCGCCTCTGATTCCACAGTTATGATTCCCCACCTCTGATTCCGCGCGTCTGATTCCCTGCTTCTGATTCCCTGCCTCTGATTTCCCATCTGTGATTAACCACCTCTGATTCTCCGCGTCTGATTCCCCGCCTCAGTTTCCCCGCCTCTGATTCCCCATATCTGATTCACCGCCTCTGATTCACCACCTCAGATTCCCCATATCTGATAAGCCATCTCTGTTACCCCTCCTCTGATTCCCCATATCTGATTCCCCGCCTCTGATTCCCCATCTCTGATTCCCAGCCTCTGATTCCCGGAATATGATTCCCCGCTTCTGATTCCCCGCCTCTGATTCCCTGCCTCTGATTCCCCATCTCTGATTCCCCACATCTGATTCCCTGCTTCTGATTCCCCGCCTCTGATTCCCCATATCTGATTCCCTGCCTCTGATTCCCCAACTCTAATTCCCCGCCTCTGATTCCTCAGCTCTGATTCCCCGCCTCTGATTCCCCGCGTCTGATTCCCTGCTTCTGATTCCCTGCCTCTGATTTCCCATCTGTGATTAACCACCTCTAATTCTCCACGTCTGAGTCCGCGCCTCTGATTCCCCATATCTTATTCCCCGACTCTGATTCCCAAACTCAGATTCCCCGCCTCTGATTCCCCAGCTCTGATTCCCCACATCTGATTCCCTGCCTCTGATTCCCCACCTCTGATTCCCAATATCTGATTCCCTGCCTCTGTTTCCCCACCTCTGATTCCCCGCCTCTGTTTCCCCATATCTGATTCCCCACCTCTGATTCCCCAACTCTGATTCCCCGCCTCTGATTCCCCGTGTCTGATTCCCTGCCTCTGATTCCCCGCCTCTGATTCCCCATCTCTGATTCACCGCCTCTGATTCACCACCTCAGATTCCCCATATCTGATAAGCCTCTCTGTTACCCCGCCTCTGATTCCCCGCTTCTGATTCCCCATATCTGATTCCCGGACTCAGATTCCCCACCTCTGATTCCCAGCATCTGATTCCCGGAATATGATTCCCCGCTTCTGATTCCCCGCCTCTGATTCCCTGCCTCTGATTCCCCATCTCTGATTCCCCACATCTGATTCCCTGCCTCTGATTCCCCGCCTCTGATTCCCCATATCTGATTCCCTGCCTCTGATTCCCCATCTCTGATTCCCGCCCTCCGATTCCCCACCTCTGGTTCCCCATATCTGATACCCCTCCTCTCTTTCCCCGCCTCTGATTCCCCGCCTCTGATTCTCCATATCTGATACCCCGACTCTGATACCCCAACTCTGATTCCCCGCCTCTGATTCCTCAGCTCTGATTCCCCGCCTCTGATTCCCCGCGTCTGATTCCCTGCTTCTGATTCCCTGCCTCTGATTCCCCATCTGTGATTAACCACCTCTGATTCTCCACGTCTGATTCCGCGCCTCTGATTCCCCATCTCTGATTCCCCATCTCTGATTCACAAATTCTGATTCCCCGCCTCAGATTCCCCAGCTCTGATTCCCCATCTCTGATTCCCAAATTCTGATTCCCTGCCTCTGATTCCCCACCTCTGATTCCCAATATCTGATTCCCCGCCTCTGTTTCCCCGCCTCTGATTCCCCACCTCTGTTTCCCCATATCTGATTCCCCACCTCTGATTCCCCAACTCTGATTCCCCGCCTCTGATTCCCCAGCTCTGATTCCCCGACTCTGATTCCACGTTTCTGATGCCCTGCCTCTGATTCCCCGCCTCTGATTTCCCATCTCTGATTCACTGCCTCTGATTCCCCACCTCTGATTCCCCATATCTGATTAGCCACCTCTGTTTCCCCGCCTCTGATTCCCAGCCTCTGATTCCCCATATCTGATTCCCAGCCTCTGATTCCCCATCTCTGATTCCCGGACTCTGAATCCCCACCTCTGATTCCCGGCCTCTCATTCCCGGCCTTTGATTCCCGCTTCTGATTCCCCGCCTCTGATTCCCTGCCTCTGATTCCCCATGTCTGATTCCCCACATCTGATTCCCTGCCTCTGATATCCCGCCTCTGATTCCCCGCCTCTGATTCCCTGCCACTAATTCCCCGCCTCTGATTCCCCTATCTGATTCCCTGCCTCTGATGCCCCATATCTGATTCCCAGCCTCTGATTCCCCAACTCTGATTCCCCGCCTCTGATTCCTCAGCTCTGATTCCCCACCTCTGATTCCCCGTGTCTAATTCCCTGCCTCTGATTCCCCGCCTCTGATTCCCCATCTTGGATTCACCACCACTGATTCCCTGCGTCTGATTCCCTGCCTGTGATTCCCCGCCTCTGATTCACCATCTCTGATTCACTGCCTCTGATTCCCCTTCTCTGATTCCCCATGTCTGATTCCCCAATTCTGATTCCCGCCTCTGATGCCCCACCTCTGATTCCCCGCTTCTGATTCCCCATATCTTATTCCCCGACTCTGATTCCCAAACTCAGATTCCCCGCCTCTGATTCCCCAGCTCTGATTCCCCACATCTGATTCCCTGCCTCTGATTCCCCACCTCTGATTCCCAATATCTGATTCCCTGCCTCTGTTTCCCCACCTCTGATTCCCCGCCTCTGTTTCCCCATATCTGATTCCCCACCTCTGATTCCCCAACTCTGATTCCCCGCCTCTGAATCCCCAGCTTTGATTCCCCGCCTCTGATTCCCCGTGTCTGATTCCCTGCCTCTGATTCCCCGCCTCTGATTCCCCATCTCTGATTCACCGCCTCTGATTCACCACCTCACATTCCCCATATCTGATAAGCCATCTCTGTTACCCCGCCTCTGATTCCCCGCCTCTGATTCCCCATATCTGATTCCCCGCCTCTGATTCCCCATCTCTGATTCCCGGACTCAGATTCCCCACCTCTGATTCCCAGCCTCTGATTCCCGGAATATGATTCCCCGCTTCTGATTCCCAGCCTCTGATTCCCTGCCTCTGATTCCCCATCTCTGATTCCCCACATCAGATTCCCTGCCTCTGATTCCCCGCTTCTGATTCCCCATATCTGATTCCCTGCCTCTGATTCCCCATCTCTGATTCCCGCCCTCCGATTCCCTACCTCTGGTTCCCCATATCTGATACCCCTCCTCTCTTTCCCCGCCTCTGATTCCCCGCATCTGATTCTCCATATCTGATAACCCGCCTCTGATTCCCCAACTCTGATTCCCCGCCTCTGATTCCTCAGCTCTGATTCCCCGCCTCTGATTCCCCGCGTCTGATTCCCTGCTTCTGATTCCCTGCCTCTGATTCCCCATCTGTGATTAACCACCTCTGATTCTCCACGTCTGATTCCGGGCCTCTGATTCCCCATCTCTGATTCCCCATCTCTGATTCCCAAATTCTGATTCCCCGCCTCTGATTCCCCACCTCTGATTCCCCGCCTCTGTTTCCCCATATCTGATTCCCCACCTCTGATTCCCCAACTCTGATTCCCCGCCTCTGATTCCCCAGCTCTGATTCCCCGCCTCTGATTCCACGTTTCTGATGCCCTGCCTCTGATTCCCCGCCTCTGATTTCCCATCTCTGATTCACTGCCTCTGATTCCCCACCTCTGATTCCCCATATCTGATTAGCCACCTCTGTTTCCCCGCCTCTGATTCCCAGCCTCTGATTCCCCATATCTGATTCCCAGCCTCTGATTCCCCATCTCTGATTCCCGGACTCTGAATCCCCACCTCTGATTCCCGGCCTCTCATTCCCGGCCTTTGATTCCCGCTTCTGAATCCCCGCCTCTGATTCCCTGCCTCTGATTCCCCATGTCTGATTCCCCACATCTGATTCCCTGCCTCTGATATCCCGCCTCTGATTCCCCGCCTCTGATTCCCTGCCACTAATTCCCCGCCTCTGATTCCCCTATCTGATTCCCTGCCTCTGATGCCCCATATCTGATTCCCAGCCTCTGATTCCCCAACTCTGATACCCCATATCTGATTCCCCACCTCTGATTCCCCAACTCTGATTCCCCGTGTCTAATTCCCTGTCTCTGATTCCCCGCCTCTGATTCCCCATCTTGGATTCACCACCACTGATTCCCTGCGTCTGATTCCCTGCCGGTGATTCCCCGCCTCTGATTCACCATCTCTGATTCACTGCCTCTGATTCCCCTTCTCTGATTCCCCATGTCTGATTCCCCAATTCTGATTCCCGCCTCTGATACCCCACCTCTGATTCCCCTCCTCTGATTGCCCATATCTGATTCCACGCCTCTGATTCCCCATATCTTATTCCCCGACTCTGATTCCCAAACTCAGATTCCCCGCCTCTGATTCCCCAGCTCTGATTCCCCACATCTGATTCCCTGCCTCTGATTCCCCACCTCTGATTCCCAATATCTGATTCCCTGCCTCTGATTCCCCAACTCTGATTCCCCGCCTCTGCTTCCTCATATCTGATTCCCCACCTCTGATTCCCCAACTCTGATTCCCCGCCTCTGCTTCCTCAGCTCTGATTCCCACCTCTGATTCCCCGTGTCTAATTCCCTGCCTCTGATTCCCCGCCTCTGATTCCCCATCTTGGATTCACCACCACTGATTCCCTGCGTCTGATTCCCTGCCTGTGATTCCCCGCCTCTGATTCACCATCTCTGATTCACTGCCTCTGATTCCCCTTCTCTGATTCCCCATGTCTGATTCCCCAATTCTGATTCCCGCCTCTGATGCCCAACCTCTGATTCCCCTCCTCTGATTGCCCATATCTGATTGCCCGCCTCTGATTCCCCATATCTTATTCTCCGCCTCTGATTCCCAAACTCAGATTCCCCGCCTCTGATTCCCCAGCTCTGATTCCCCACATCTGATTCTCTGCCTCTGATTCCCCACCTCTGATTCCCCGCCTCTGTTTCCCCATATCTGATTACCCACCTCTGATTCCCCAACTCCGATTCCCCGCCTCTGATTCCCCAGCTCTGATTCCCCACCTCTGATTCCCCAACTCCGATTCCCCGCCTCTGATTCCACATCTCTGATTCACCGCCTCTGATTCCCCACCTCTGATTCCCCATATTTGATAAGCCATCTCTGTTTCCCCGCCTCTGATTCCCCACCTCTGATTCCCCGTATCTGATTCCCCACCTCTGATTCCCCATCTCTGGTTCCCGGACTCAGATTCCCCACCTCTGATTCCCCGCCTCTGATTCCCTGCCTCTGATTCCCCATCTCTGATTCCCCATATCTGATTCCCCAGCTCTGATTCCCAACATCTGATTCCCTGCCTCTGATTCCCCACCTCTGATTCCCAATATCTGATTCCCTGCCTCTGTTTCCCCACTTCTGATTCCCCGCCTCTGTTTCCCCATATCTGATTCCCCACCTCTGATTCCCCAACTCTGATGCCCCGCCTCTGATTCCCCAGCTCTGATTCCCCGCCTCTGATTCCCCGTGTCTGATTCCTTGCCTCTGATTCCCCGCCTCTGATTCCCCATCTCTGATTCACCACCACTGATTCCCTGCGTCTGATTCCCTGCCTGTGATTCCCCGCCTCTGATTCACCATCTCTGATTCACTGCCTCTGATTCCGCTTCTCTGATTCCCCATGTCTGATTCCCCAATTCTGATTCCCGCCTCTGATGCCCCAACTCTGATTCCCCATATCTGATTCCCCATATCTTATTCCCCGCCTCTGATTCCCAAACTCACATTCCCCGCCTCTGATTCCCCAGCTCTGATTCCCCGCCTCTGATTCCCCGCGTCTGATTCCCCGCCTCTGAATCCCCGCCTCTGATTCCACATCTCTGATTCACCACCGCTAATTCCCGGCCTCTGATTCCCCACAAATGATTCCCGGCCTCTGATTCCCGGCCTCTGATTCCCCGCCTCTGATTCCCCATCTCTGATTCCCCGCCTCTGATTCCCCGACTCTGATTCCCCGCCTCTGATTCCCCAGCTCTGATTCCCCACCTCTGATTACCCGCATCTGATTCACTGACTCTAATTCCCGGCCTCCGATTCCCCATCTCTGATTCACCGCCTCTGATTCCCCACCTCTGATTCCCCATATCTGATTCCCCGCCTCAGTTTCCCCGCCTCTGATTCCCCGCCTCTGATTCCCCATATCTGATACCCTGCCTCTGATTCCCCAACTCTGATTCCCCGCCTCTGATTCCCCAGTTATGATTCCCCACCTCTGATTCCGCGCGTCTGATTCCCTGCTTCTGATTCCCTGCCTATGATTCCCCATCTGTGATTAGCCACCTCTGATTCTCCGCGTCTGATTCCCCGCCTCAGTTTCCCCGCCTCTGATTCCCCATATCTGATTCACCGCCTCTGATTCACCACCTCAGATTCCCCATATCTGATAAGCCATCTCTGTTACCCCGCCTCTGATTCCCCATATCTGATTCCCCGCCTCTGATTCCCCATCTCTGATTCCCGGACTCAGATTCCCCACCTCTGATTCCCAGCCTCTGATTCCCGGAATATGATTCCCCGCTTCTGATTCCCCGCCTCTGATTCCCTGCCTCTGATTCCCCATCTCTGATTCCCCACATCTGATTCCCTGCTTCTGATTCCCCGCCTCTGATTCCCCATATCTGATTCCCTGCCTCTGATTCCCCAAATCTGATTCCCCGCCTCTGATTCCTCAGCTCTGATTCCCCGCCTCTGATTCCCCGCGTCTGATTCCCTGCTTCTGATTCCCTGCCTCTGATTCCCCATCTGTGATTAACCACCTCTGATTCTCCACGTCTGATTCCGCGCCTCTGATTCCCCATCTCTGATTCCCCATCTCTGATTCCCAAATTCTGATTCCCCGCCTCTGATTCCCCAGTTCTGATTCCCCATCTCTGATTCCCAAATTCTGATTCCCTGCCTCTGATTCCCCACCTCTGATTCCCCACCTCTGATTCCCAATATCTGATTCCCCGCCTCTGTTTCCCCGCCTCTGATTCCCCGCCTCTGTTTCCCCATATCTGATTCCCCACCTCTGATTCCCCAACTCTGATTCCCCACCTCTGATTTCCCATCTCTGATTCACTGCCTCTGATTCCCCACCTCTGATTCCCCATATCTGATTAGCCACCTCTGTTTCCCCACCTCTGATTCCCAGCCTCAGATTCCCCATATCTGATTCCCAGCCTCTGATTCCCCACCTCTGATTCCCGGACTCTCATTCCCGGCCTTTGATTCCCGCTTCTGATTCCCCGCCTCTGATTCCCTGCCTCTGATTCCCCATGTCTGATTCCCCACATCTGATTCCCTGCCACTAATTCCCCGCCTCTGAATCCCCTATCTGATTCCCTGCCTCTGATGCCCCATATCTGATTCCCAGCCTCTGATTCCCCAACTCTGATTCCCCGCCTCTGATTCCTCAGCTCTGATTCCCCACCTCTGATTCCCCGTGTCTAATTCCCTGCCATTGATTCCCCGCCTCTGATTCCCCATCTTGTATTCACCACCACTGATTCCCTGCGTCTGATTCCCTTCCTGTGATTCCCCGCCTCTGATTCACTGCCTCTGATTCCCCTTCTCTGATTCCCCATGTCTGATTCCCCAATTCTGATTCCCGCCTCTGATGCCCAACCTCTGATTCCCCTCCTCTGATTGCCCATATCTGATTCCCCGCCTCTGATTCCCCATATCTTATTCTCCGCCTCTGATCCCCAAACTCAGATTCCCCGCCTCTGATTCCCCACATCTGATTCTCTGCCTCTGATTCCCCACCTCTGATTCCCCGCCTCTGTTTCCACATATCTGATTACGCACCTCTGATTCCCCAACTCTGATTCCCCGCCTCTGATTCCCCAGCTCTGATTCCCCGCCTCTGATTCCCCGTGTCTGATTCCCTGCCTCTGATTCCCCGCCTCTGATTCCACATCTCTGATTCACCGCCTCTGATTCCCCACCTCTGATTCCCCATATCTGATAAGCCATCTCTGTTTCCCCGCCTCTGATTCCCCACCTCTGATTCCCCATATCTGATTCCCTGCCTCTGATTCCCCATCTCTGATTCCCGGACTCAGATTCCCCACCTCTGATTCCCCGCCTCTGATTCCCTGCCTCTGATTCCCCATCTCTGATTCCCCATATCTGATTCCCCAGCTCTGATTCCCAACATCTGATTCCCTGCCTCTGATTCCCCACCTCTGATTCCCAATATCTGATTCCCTGCCTCTGTTTCCCCACTTCTGATTCCCCGCCTCTGTTTCCCCATATCTGATTCCCCACCTCTGATTCCCCAACTCTGATTCCCCGCCTCTGATTCCTCAGCTCTGATTCCCCGCCTCTGATTCCCCGCGTCTGATTCCTTGCCTCTGATTCCCCGCCTCTGATTCCCCATCTCTGATTCACCACCACTGATTCCCTGCGTCTGATTTCCTGCCTGTGATTCCCCGCCTCTGATTCACCATCTCTGATTCACTGCCTCTGATTCCCCTTCTCTGATTCCCCATGTCTGATTCCCCAATTCTGATTCCCGCCTCTGATGCCCCACCTCTGATTCCCCTCCTCTGATTCCCCATATCTGATTCCCCGCCTCTGATTCCCCATATCTTATTCCCCGCCTCTGATTCCCAAATTCAGATTCCCCGCCTCTGATTCCCCAGCTCTGATTCCCCGCCTCTGATTCCCTGCGTCTGATTCCCCGCCTCTGAATCCCCGCCTCTGATTCCCCATCTCTGATTCACCACCGCTAATTCCCGGCCTCTGATTCCCCACAACTGATTCCCGGCCTCTGATTACCCGCGTCTGATTCCCTGACTCTAATTCCCCGCCTCTGATTCCCCAGCTCTGATTCCCCACCTCTGATTACCCGCGTCTGATTCCCTGACTCTAATTCCCGGCCTCTGATTCCCCATCTCTGATTCACCGCCTCTGATTCCCCACCTCTGATTCCCATATCTGATTCACCGCCTCAGTTTCCCCGCCTCTGATTCCCCGCCTCTGATTCCCCATATCTGATACCCCACCTCTGATTTCCCAACTCTGATTCCCCGCCTCTGATTCCCCAGTTATGATTACCCACCTCTGATTCCCCGCGTCTGATTCCCTGCTTCTGATTCCCTGCCTCTGATTCCCCATCTGTGATTAACCACCTCCGCGTCTGATTCCCCGCCTCAGTTTCCCCGCCGCTGATTCCCTATATCTGATTCCCGGCCTCTGATTCCCGGCCTATGATTCCCCGCTTGTAATTCCCCGCCTCTGATTCCCTGCCTCTGATTCCCCATGTCTGATTCCCAATATCTGATTCCCAGCCTCTGATTCCCCATCTCTGATTCCCCGCCTCTGATTCCCCATCTCTGATTCCCAGCCTCTGATTCCCGGAATATGATTCCCCGCTTCTGATTCCCCGCCTCTGATTCCCTGCCTCTGATTCCCCATCTCTGATTCCCCACATCTGATTCCCTGCTTCTGATTCCCCGCCTCTGATTCCCCATATCTGATTCCCTGCCTCTGATTCCCCAACTCTAATTCCCCGCCTCTGATTCCTCAGCTCTGATTCCCCGCCTCTGATTCCCCGCGTCTGATTCCCTGCTTCTGATTCCCTGCCTCTGATTCCCCATCTGTGATTAACCACCTCTAATTCTCCACGTCTGAGTCCCCGCCTCTGATTCCCCATATCTTATTCCCCGACTCTGATTCCCAAACTCAGATTCCCCGCCTCTGATTCCCCAGCTCTGATTCCCCACATCTGATTCCCTGCCTCTGATTCCCCACCTCTGATTCCCAATATCTGATTCCCTGCCTCTGTTTCCCCACCTCTGATTCCCCGCCTCTGTTTCCCCATATCTGATTCCCCACCTCTGATTCCCCAACTCTGATTCCCCGCCTCTGAATCCCCAGCTTTGATTCCCCGCCTCTGATTCCCCGTGTCTGATTCCCTGCCTCTGATTCCCCGCCTCTGATTCCCCATCTCTGATTCACCGCCTCTGATTCACCACCTCAGATTCCCCATATCTGATAAGCCTCTCTGTTACCCCGCCTCTGATTCCCCGCTTCTGATTCCCCATATCTGATTCCCCGCCTCTGATACCCCATCTCTGATTCCCGGACTCAGATTCCCCACCTCTGATTCCCAGCATCTGATTCCCGGAATATGATTCCCCGCTTCTGATTCCCCGCCTCTGATTCCCTGCCTCTGATTCCCCATCTCTGATTCCCCACATCTGATTCCCTGCCTCTGATTCCCCGCCTCTGATTCCCCATATCTGATTCCCTGCCTCTGATTCCCCATCTCTGATTCCCGCCCTCCGATTCCCCACCTCTGGTTCCCCATATCTGATACCCCTCCTCTCTTTCCCCGCCTCTGATTCCCCGACTCTGATTCTCCATATCTGATACCCCGACTCTGATACCCCAACTCTGATTCCCCGCCTCTGATTCCTCAGCTCTGATTCCCCGCCTCTGATTCCCCGCGTCTGATTCCCTGCTTCTGATTCCCTGCCTCTGATTCCCCATCTGTGATTAACCACCTCTGATTCTCCACGTCTGATTCCGCGCCTCTGATTCCCCATCTCTGATTCCCCATCTCTGATTCACAAATTCTGATTCCCCGCCTCAGATTCCCCAGCTCTGATTCCCCATCTCTGATTCCCAAATTCTGATTCCCTGCCTCTGATTCCCCACCTCTGATTCCCAATATCTGATTCCCCGCCTCTGTTTCCCCGCCTCTGATTCCCCACCTCTGTTTCCCCATATCTGATTCCCCACCTCTGATTCCCCAACTCTGATTCCCCGCCTCTGATTCCCCAGCTCTGATTCCCCGACTCTGATTCCACGTTTCTGATGCCCTGCCTCTGATTCCCCGCCTCTGATTTCCCATCTCTGATTCACTGCCTCTGATTCCCCACCTCTGATTCCCCATATCTGATTAGCCACCTCTGTTTCCCCGCCTCTGATTCCCAGCCTCTGATTCCCCATATCTGATTCCCAGCCTCTGATTCCCCATCTCTGATTCCCGGACTCTGAATCCCCACCTCTGATTCCCGGCCTCTCATTCCCGGCCTTTGATTCCCGCTTCTGATTCCCCGCCTCTGATTCCCTGCCTCTGATTCCCCATGTCTGATTCCCCACATCTGATTCCCTGCCTCTGATATCCCGCCTCTGATTCCCCGCCTCTGATTCCCTGCCACTAATTCCCCGCCTCTGATTCCCCTATCTGATTCCCTGCCTCTGATGCCCCATATCTGATTCCCAGCCTCTGATTCCCCAACTCTGATTCCCCGCCTCTGATTCCTCAGCTCTGATTCCCCACCTCTGATTCCCCGTGTCTAATTCCCTGCCTCTGATTCCCCGCCTCTGATTCCCCATCTTGGATTCACCACCACTGATTCCCTGCGTCTGATTCCCTGCCTGTGATTCCCCGCCTCTGATTCACCATCTCTGATTCACTGCCTCTGATTCCCCTTCTCTGATTCCCCATGTCTGATTCCCCAATTCTGATTCCCGCCTCTGATGCCCCACCTCTGATTCCCCGCTTCTGATTCCCCATATCTTATTCCCCGACTCTGATTCCCAAACTCAGATTCCCCGCCTCTGATTCCCCAGCTCTGATTCCCCACATCTGATTCCCTGCCTCTGATTCCCCACCTCTGATTCCCAATATCTGATTCCCTGCCTCTGTTTCCCCACCTCTGATTCCCCGCCTCTGTTTCCCCATATCTGATTCCCCACCTCTGATTCCCCAACTCTGATTCCCCGCCTCTGAATCCCCAGCTTTGATTCCCCGCCTCTGATTCCCCGTGTCTGATTCCCTGCCTCTGATTCCCCGCCTCTGATTCCCCATCTCTGATTCACCGCCTCTGATTCACCACCTCACATTCCCCATATCTGATAAGCCATCTCTGTTACCCCGCCTCTGATTCCCCGCCTCTGATTCCCCATATCTGATTCCCCGCCTCTGATTCCCCATCTCTGATTCCCGGACTCAGATTCCCCACCTCTGATTCCCAGCCTCTGATTCCCGGAATATGATTCCCCGCTTCTGATTCCCAGCCTCTGATTCCCTGCCTCTGATTCCCCATCTCTGATTCCCCACATCAGATTCCCTGCCTCTGATTCCCCGCTTCTGATTCCCCATATCTGATTCCCTGCCTCTGATTCCCCATCTCTGATTCCCGCCCTCCGATTCCCTACCTCTGGTTCCCCATATCTGATACCCCTCCTCTCTTTCCCCGCCTCTGATTCCCCGCCTCTGATTCTCCATATCTGATAACCCGCCTCTGATTCCCCAACTCTGATTCCCCGCCTCTGATTCCTCAGCTCTGATTCCCCGCCTCTGATTCCCCGCGTCTGATTCCCTGCTTCTGATTCCCTGCCTCTGATTCCCCATCTGTGATTAACCACCTCTGATTCTCCACGTCTGATTCCGGGCCTCTGATTCCCCATCTCTGATTCCCCATCTCTGATTCCCAAATTCTGATTCCCCGCCTCTGATTCCCCACCTCTGATTCCCCGCCTCTGTTTCCCCATATCTGATTCCCCACCTCTGATTCCCCAACTCTGATTCCCCGCCTCTGATTCCCCAGCTCTGATTCCCCGCCTCTGATTCCACGTTTCTGATGCCCTGCCTCTGATTCCCCGCCTCTGATTTCCCATCTCTGATTCACTGCCTCTGATTCCCCACCTCTGATTCCCCATATCTGATTAGCCACCTCTGTTTCCCCGCCTCTGATTCCCAGCCTCTGATTCCCCATCTCTGATTCCCGGACTCTGAATCCCCACCTCTGATTCCCGGCCTCTCATTCCCGGCCTTTGATTCCCGCTTCTGAATCCCCGCCTCTGATTCCCTGCCTCTGATTCCCCATGTCTGATTCCCCACATCTGATTCCCTGCCTCTGATATCCCGCCTCTGATTCCCCGCCTCTGATTCCCTGCCACTAATTCCCCGCCTCTGATTCCCCTATCTGATTCCCTGCCTCTGATGCCCCATATCTGATTCCCAGCCTCTGATTCCCCAACTCTGATTCCCCATATCTGATTCCCCACCTCTGATTCCCCAACTCTGATTCCCCGTGTCTAATTCCCTGTCTCTGATTCCCCGCCTCTGATTCCCCATCTTGGATTCACCACCACTGATTCCCTGCGTCTGATTCCCTGCCGGTGATTCCCCGCCTCTGATTCACCATCTCTGATTCACTGCCTCTGATTCCCCTTCTCTGATTCCCCATGTCTGATTCCCCAATTCTGATTCCCGCCTCTGATACCCCACCTCTGATTCCCCTCCTCTGATTGCCCATATCTGATTCCACGCCTCTGATTCCCCATATCTTATTCCCCGACTCTGATTCCCAAACTCAGATTCCCCGCCTCTGATTCCCCAGCTCTGATTCCCCACATCTGATTCCCTGCCTCTGATTCCCCACCTCTGATTCCCAATATCTGATTCCCTGCCTCTGTTTCCCCACCTCTGATTCCCCGCCTCTGTTTCCCCATATCTGATTCCCCACCTCTGATTCCCCAACTCTGATTCCCCGCCTCTGCTTCCTCAGCTCTGATTCCCACCTCTGATTCCCCGTGTCTAATTCCCTGCCTCTGATTCCCCGCCTCTGATTCCCCATCTTGGATTCACCACCACTGATTCCCTGCGTCTGATTCCCTGCCTGTGATTCCCCGCCTCTGATTCACCATCTCTGATTCACTGCCTCTGATTCCCCTTCTCTGATTCCCCATGTCTGATTCCCCAATTCTGATTCCCGCCTCTGATGCCCAACCTCTGATTCCCCTCCTCTGATTGCCCATATCTGATTGCCCGCCTCTGATTCCCCATATCTTATTCTCCGCCTCTGATTCCCAAATTCAGATTCCCCGCCTCTGATTCACCAGCTCTGATTCCCCACATCTGATTCTCTGCCTCTGATTCCCCACCTCTGATTCCCCGCCTCTGTTTCCCCATATCTGACTACCCACCTCTGATTCCCCAACTCCGATTCCCCGCCTCTGATTCCCCAGCTCTGATTCCCCACCTCTAATTCCCCAACTCCGATTCCCCGCCTCTGATTCCACATCTCTGATTCACCGCCTCTGATTCCCCACCTCTGATTCCCCATATTTGATAAGCCATCTCTGTTTCCCCGCCTCTGATTCCCCACCTCTGATTCCCCGTATCTGATTCCCCACCTCTGATTCCCCATCTCTGGTTCCCGGACTCAGATTCCCCACCTCTGATTCCCCGCCTCTGATTCCCTGCCTCTGATTCCCCATCTCTGATTCCCCATATCTGATTCCCCAGCTCTGATTCCCAACATCTGATTCCCTGCCTCTGATTCCCCACCTCTGATTCCCAATATCTGATTCCCTGCCTCTGTTTCCCCACTTCTGATTCCCCGCCTCTGTTTCCCCATATCTGATTCCCCACCTCTGATTCCCCAACTCTGATGCCCCGCCTCTGATTCCCCAGCTCTGATTCCCCGCCTCTGATTCCCCGTGTCTGATTCCTTGCCTCTGATTCCCCGCCTCTGATTCCCCATCTCTGATTCACCACCACTGATTCCCTGCGTCTGATTCCCTGCCTGTGATTCCCCGCCTCTGATTCACCATCTCTGATTCACTGCCTCTGATTCCCCTTCTCTGATTCCCCATGTCTGATTCCCCAATTCTGATTCCCGCCTCTGATGCCCCAACTCTGATTCCCCATATCTGATTCCCCATATCTTATTCCCCGCCTCTGATTCCCAAACTCACATTCCCCGCCTCTGATTCCCCAGCTCTGATTCCCCGCCTCTGATTCCCCGCGTCTGATTCCCCGCCTCTGAATCCCCGCCTCTGATTCCACATCTCTGATTCACCACCGCTAATTCCCGGCCTCTGATTCCCCACAAATGATTCCCGGCCTCTGATTCCCGGCCTCTGATTCCCCGCCTCTGATTCCCCATCTCTGATTCCCCGCCTCTGATTCCCCGACTCTGATTCCCCGCCTCTGATTCCCCAGCTCTGATTCCCCACCTCTGATTACCCGCATCTGATTCACTGACTCTAATTCCCGGCCTCCGATTCCCCATCTCTGATTCACCGCCTCTGATTCCCCACCTCTGATTCCCCATATCTGATTCCCCGCCTCAGTTTCCCCGCCTCTGATTCCCCGCCTCTGATTCCCCATATCTGATACCCTGCCTCTGATTCCCCAACTCTGATTCCCCGCCTCTGATTCCCCAGTTATGATTCCCCACCTCTGATTCCGCGCGTCTGATTCCCTGCTTCTGATTCCCTGCCTATGATTCCCCATCTGTGATTAGCCACCTCTGATTCTCCGCGTCTGATTCCCCGCCTCAGTTTCCCCGCCTCTGATTCCCCATATCTGATTCACCGCCTCTGATTCACCACCTCAGATTCCCCATATCTGATAAGCCATCTCTGTTACCCCGCCTCTGATTCCCCATATCTGATTCCCCGCCTCTGATTCCCCATCTCTGATTCCCGGACTCAGATTCCCCACCTCTGATTCCCAGCCTCTGATTCCCGGAATATGATTCCCCGCTTCTGATTCCCCGCCTCTGATTCCCTGCCTCTGATTCCCCATCTCTGATTCCCCACATCTGATTCCCTGCTTCTGATTCCCCGCCTCTGATTCCCCATATCTGATTCCCTGCCTCTGATTCCCCAAATCTGATTCCCCACCTCTGATTCCTCAGCTCTGATTCCCCGCCTCTGATTCCCCGCGTCTGATTCCCTGCTTCTGATTCCCTGCCTCTGATTCCCCATCTGTGATTAACCACCTCTGATTCTCCACGTCTGATTCCGCGCCTCTGATTCCCCATCTCTGATTCCCCATCTCTGATTCCCAAATTCTGATTCCCCGCCTCTGATTCCCCAGTTCTGATTCCCCATCTCTGATTCCCAAATTCTGATTCCCTGCCTCTGATTCCCCACCTCTGATTCCCCACCTCTGATTCCCAATATCTGATTCCCCGCCTCTGTTTCCCCGCCTCTGATTCCCCGCCTCTGTTTCCCCATATCTGATTCCCCACCTCTGATTCCCCAACTCTGATTCCCCGCCTCTGATTTCCCATCTCTGATTCACTGCCTCTGATTCCCCACCTCTGATTCCCCATATCTGATTAGCCACCTCTGTTTCCCCACCTCTGATTCCCAGCCTCAGATTCCCCATATCTGATTCCCAGCCTCTGATTCCCCACCTCTGATTCCCGGACTCTCATTCCCGGCCTTTGATTCCCGCTTCTGATTCCCCGCCTCTGATTCCCTGCCTCTGATTCCCCATGTCTGATTCCCCACATATGATTCCCTGCCACTAATTCCCCGCCTCTGATTCCCCTATCTGATTCCCTGCCTCTGATGCCCCATATCTGATTCCCAGCCTCTGATTCCCCAACTCTGATTCCCCGCCTCTGATTCCTCAGCTCTGATTCCCCACCTCTGATTCCCCGTGTCTAATTCCCTGCCTCTGATTCCCCGCCTCTGATTCCCCATCTTGTATTCACCACCACTGATTCCCTGCGTCTGATTCCCTGCCTGTGATTCCCCGCCTCTGATTCACCATCTCTGATTCACTGCCTCTGATTCCCCTTCTCTGATTCCCCATGTCTGATTCCCCAATTCTGATTCCCGCCTCTGATGCCCAACCTCTGATTCCCCTCCTCTGATTGCCCATATCTGATTCCCCGCCTCTGATTCCCCATATCTTATTCTCCGCCTCTGATCCCCAAACTCAGATTCCCCGCCTCTGATTCCCCACATCTGATTCTCTGCCTCTGATTCCCCACCTCTGATTCCCCGCCTCTGTTTCCACATATCTGATTACGCACCTCTGATTCCCCAACTCTGATTCCCCGCCTCTGATTCCCCAGCTCTGATTCCCCGCCTCTGATTCCCCGTGTCTGATTCCCTGCCTCTGATTCCCCGCCTCTGATTCCACATCTCTGATTCACCGCCTCTGATTCCCCACCTCTGATTCCCCATATCTGATAAGCCATCTCTGTTTCCCCGCCTCTGATTCCCCACCTCTGATTCCCCATATCTGATTCCCTGCCTCTGATTCCCCATCTCTGATTCCCGGACTCAGATTCCCCACCTCTGATTCCCCGCCTCTGATTCCCTGCCTCTGATTCCCCATCTCTGATTCCCCATATCTGATTCCCCAGCTCTGATTCCCAACATCTGATTCCCTGCCTCTGATTCCCCACCTCTGATTCCCAATATCTGATTCCCTGCCTCTGTTTCCCCACTTCTGATTCCCCGCCTCTGTTTCCCCATATCTGATTCCCCACCTCTGATTCCCCAACTCTGATACCCCGCCTCTGATTCCCCAGCTCTGATTCCCCGCCTCTGATTCCCCGTGTCTGATTCCTCGCCTCTGATTCCCCGCCTCTGATTCCCCATCTCTGATTCACCACCACTGATTCCCTGCGTCTGATTTCCTGCCTGTGATTCCCCGCCTCTGATTCACCATCTCTGATTCACTGCCTCTGATTCCCCTTCTCTGATTCCCCATGTCTGATTCCCCAATTCTGATTCCCGCCTCTGATGCCCCACCTCTGATTCCCCTCCTCTGATTCCCCATATCTGATTCCCCGCCTCTGATTCCCCATATCTTATTCCCCGCCTCTGATTCCCAAACTCAGATTCCCCGCCTCTGATTCCCCAGCTCTGATTCCCCGCCTCTGATTCCCTGCGTCTGATTCCCCGCCTCTGAATCCCCGCCTCTGATTCCCCATCTCTGATTCACCACCGCTAATTCCCGGCCTCTGATTCCCCACAACTGATTCCCGGCCTCTGATTACCCGCGTCTGATTCCCTGACTCTAATTCCCCGCCTCTGATTCCCCAGCTCTGATTCCCCACCTCTGATTACCCGCGTCTGATTCCCTGACTCTAATTCCCGGCCTCTGATTCCCCATCTCTGATTCACCGCCTCTGATTCCCATATCTGATTCACCGCCTCAGTTTCCCCGCCTCTGATTCCCCGCCTCTGATTCCCCATATCTGATACCCCACCTCTGATTCCCCAACTCTGATTCCCCGCCTCTGATTCCCCAGTTATGATTACCCACCTCTGATTCCCCGCGTCTGATTCCCTGCTTCTGATTCCCTGCCTCTGATTCCCCATCTGTGATTAACCACCTCCGCGTCTGATTCCCCGCCTCAGTTTCCCCGCCGCTGATTCCCCATATCTGATTCCCGGCCTCTGATTCCCGGCCTATGATTCCCCGCTTGTAATTCCCCGCCTCTGATTCCCTGCCTCTGATTCCCCATGTCTGATTCCCCACATCTGATTCCCTGCCTCTGATACCCCGCCTCTGATTCCCTGCCTCTGATTCCATGCCACTAATTCCCCGCCTCTGATTCCCCATATCTGATTCCCTGCCTCTGATGTCCCATATCTGATTCCCTGCCTCTGATTCCCCAACTCTGATTCCCCGCCTCTGATTCCTCAGCTCTGATTCCCCACCTCTGATTCCCCGTGTCTAATTCCCTGCCTCTGATTCCCCGCCTCTGATTCCCCATCTTGGATTCACCACCACTGATTCCCTGCGTCTGATTCCCTGCCTGTGATTCCCCGCCTCTGATTCACCATCTCTGATTCACTGCCTCTGATTCCCCTTCTCTGATTCCCCATGTCTGATTCCCCAATTCTGATTCCCGCCTCTGATGCCCCACCTCTGATTCCCCTCCTCTGATTCCCCATATCTGATTCCCCGCCTCTGATTCCCCATATCTTATTCCCCGACTCTGATTCCCAAACTCAGATTCCCCGCCTCTGATTCCCCAGCTCTGATTCCCCACATCTGATTCCCTGCCTCTGATTCCCCACCTTTGATTCCCAATATCTGATTCCCTGCCTCTGTTTCCCCACCTCTGATTCCCCGCCTCTGTTTCCCCATATCTGATTCCCCACCTCTGATTCCCCAACTCTGATTTCCCGCCTCTGAATCCCCAGCTTTGATTCCCCGCCTCTGATTCCCCGTGTCTGATTCCCTGCCTCTGATTCCCCGCCTCTGATTCCCCATCTCTGATTCACCGCCTCTCATTCACCACCTCAGATTCCCCATATCTGATAAGCCTCTCTGTTACCTCGCCTCTGATTCCCCGCTTCTGATTCCCCATATCTGATTCCCCGCCTCTGATTCCCCATCTCTGATTCCCGGACTCAGATTCCCCACCTCTGATTCCCAGCATCTGATTCCCGGAATATGATTCCCCGCTTCTGATTCCCCGCCTCTGATTCCCTGCCTCTGATTCCCCATCTCTGATTCCCCACATCTGATTCCCTGCCTCTGATTCCCCGCCTCTGATACCCCATATCTGAATCCCTGCCTCTGATTCCCAATCTCTGATTCCCGCCCTCCGATTCCCCACCTCTGGTTCCCCATATCTGATACCCCTCCTCTCTTTCCCCGCCTCTGATTCCCCGCCTCTGATTCTCCATATCTGATACCCCGACTCTGATTCCCCAACTCTGATTCCCCGCCTCTGATTCCTCAGCTCTGATTCCCCGCCTCTGATTCCCCGCGTCTGATTCCCTGCTTCTGATTCCCTGCCTCTGATTCCCCATCTGTGATTAACCACCACTGATTCTCCACGTCTGATTCCGCGCCTCTGATTCCCCATCTCTGATTCCCAAATTCTGATTCCCCGCCTCAGATACCCCAGCTCTGATTCCCCATCTCTGTTTCCCAAATTCTGATTCCCTGCCTCTGATTCCCCACCTCTGATTCCCAATATCTGATTCCCCGCCTCTGTTTCCCCGCCTCTGATTCCCCGCCTCTGTTTCCCCATATCTGATTCCCCACCTCTGATTCCCCAACTCTGATTCCCCGCCTCTGATTCCCCAGCTCTGATTCCCCGACTCTGATTCCACGTTTCTGATGCCCTGCCTCTGATTCCCCGCCTCTGATTTCCCATCTCTGATTCACTGCCTCTGATTCACCACCTCTGATTCCCCATATCTGATTAGCCACCTCTGTTTCCCCGCCTCTGATTCCCAGCCTCTGATTCCCCATATCTGATTCCCAGCCTCTGATTCCCCATCTCTGATTCCCGGACTCTGAATCCCCACCTCTGATTCCCGGCCTCTCATTCCCGGCCTTTGATTCCCGCTTCTGATTCCCCGCCTCTGATTCCCTGCCTCTGATTCCCCATGTCTGATTCCCCACATCTGATTCCCTGCCTCTGATATCCCACCTCTGATTCCCCGCCTCTGATTCCCTGCCACTAATTGCCCGCCTCTGATTCCCCTATCTGATTCCCTGCCTCTGATGCCCCATATCTGATTCCCAGCCTCTGATTCCCCAACTCTGATTCCCCGCCTCTGATTCCTCAGCTCTGATTCCCCACCTCTGATTCCCCGTGTCTAATTCCCTGCCTCTGATTCCCCGCCTCTGATTCCCCATCTTGGATTCACCACCACTGATTCCCTGCGTCTGATTCCCTGCCTGTGATTCCCCGCCTCTGATTCACCATCTCTGATTCACTGCCTCTGATTCCCCTTCTCTGATTCCCCATGTCTGATTCCCCAATTCTGATTCCCGCCTCTGATGCCCCACCTCTGATTCCCCTCCTCTGATGGCCCATATCTGATTCCCCGCCTCTGATTCCCCATATCTTATTCCCCGACTCTGATTCCCAAACTCAGATTCCCCGCCTCTGATTCCCCAGCTCTGATTCCCCACATCTGATTCCCTTCCTCTGATTCCCCACCTCTGATTCCCAATATCTGATTCCCTGCCTCTGTTTCCCCACCTCTGATTCCCCGCCTCTGTTTCCCCATATCTGATTCCCCACCTCTGATTCCCCAACTCTGATTCCCCGCCTCTGAATCCCCAGCTTTGATTCCCCGCCTCTGATTCCCCGTGTCTGATTCCCTGCCTCTGATTCCCCGCCTCTGATTCCCCATCTCTGATTCACCGCCTCTGATTCACCACCTCACATTCCCCATATCTGATAAGCCATCTCTGTTACCCCGCCTCTGATTACCCGCCTCTGATTCCCCATATCTGATTCCCCGCCTCTGATTCCCCATCTCTGATTCCCGGACTCAGATTCCCCACCTCTGATTCCCAGCCTCTGATTCCCGGAATATGATTCCCCGCTTCTGATTCCCCGCCTCTGATTCCCTGCCTCTGATTCCCCATCTCTGATTCCCCACATCAGATTCCCTGCCTCTGATTCCCCGCCTCTGATTCCCCATATCTGATTCCCTGCCTATGATTCCCCATCTCTGATTCCCGCCCTCCGATTCCCCACCTCTGGTTCCCCATATCTGATACCCCTCCTCTCTTTCCCCGCCTCTGATTCCCCGCCTCTGATTCTCCATATCTGATAACCCGCCTCTGATTCCCCAACTCTGATTCCCCGCCTCTGATTCCTCAGCTCTGATTCCCCGCCTCTGATTCCCCGCGTCTGATTCCCTGCTTCTGATTCCCTGCCTCTGATTCCCCATCTGTGATTAACCACCTCTGATTCTCCACGTCTGATTCCGCGCCTCTGATTCCCCATCTCTGATTCCCCATCTCTGATTCCCAAATTCTGATTCCCCGCCTCTGATTCCCCACCTCTGATTCCCCATCTCTGATTCCCAAATTCTGATTCCCTGCCTCTGATTCCCCACCTCTGATTCCCAATATCTGATTCCCCGCCTCTGTTTCCCCGCCTCTGATTCCCCGCCTCTGTTTCCCCATATCTGATTCCCCAACTCTGATTCCCCAATTCTGATTCCCCGCCTCTGATTCCCCAGCTCTGATTCCCCGCCTCTGATTCCACGTTTCTGATGCCCTGCCTCTGATTCCCCGTCTCTGATTTCCCATCTCTGATTCACTGCCTCTGATTCCCCACCTCTGATTCCCCATATCTGATTAGTCACCTCTGTTTCCCCGCCTCTGATTCCCAGCCTCTGATTCCCCATATCTGATTCCCAGCCTCTGATTCCCCATCTCTGATTCCCGGACTCTGAATCCCCACCGCTGATTCCCGGCCTCTCATTCCCGGCCTTTGATTCCCGCTTCTGATTCCCCGCCTCTGATTCCCCGCCTCTGATTCCCTGCCACTAATTCCCCGCCTCTGATTCCCCTATCTGATTCCCTGCCTCTGATGCCCCATATCTGATTCCCAGCCTCTGATTCCCCAACTCTGATTCCCCGCCTCTGATTCCTCAGCTCTGATTCCCCACCTCTGATTCCCCGTGTCTAATTCCCTGCCTCTGATTCCCCGCCTCTGATTCCCCATCTTGGATTCACCACCACTGATTCCCTTCGTCTGATTCCTTGACTGTGATTCCCCGCCTCTGATTCACCATCTCTGATTCACTGCCTCTGATTCCCCTTCTCTGATTCCCCATGTCTGATTCCCAAATTCTGATTCCCGCCTCTGATGCCCAACCTCTGATTCCCCTCCTCTGATTGCCCATATCTGATTCCCCGCCTCTGATTCCCCATATCTTATTCCCAAACTCAGATTCCCCGCCTCTGATTCCCTAGCTCTGATTCCCCACATCTGATTCTCTGCCTCTGATTCCCCACCTCTGATTCCCCGCCTCTGATTCCCCGTGTCTGATTCCCTGCCTCTGATTCCCCGCCTCTGATTCCACATCTCTGATTCACCGCCTCTGATTCCCCACCTCTGATTCCCCATATCTGATAAGCCATCTCTGTTTCCCCGCCTCTGATTCCCCACCTCTGATTACCCATATCTGATTCCCCGCCTCTGATTCCCCATCTCTGATTCCCGGACTCAGATTCCCCACCTCTGATTCCCCGCCTCTGATTCCCTGCCTCTGATTCCTCATCTCTGATTTCCCATATCAGATTCCCCAGCTCTGATTCCCAACATCTGATTCCCTGCCTCTGATTCCCAACCTCTGATTCCCAATATCTGATTCCCTGCCTCTGTTTCCCCACTTCTGATTCCCCGCCTCTGTTTCCCCATATCTGATTCCCCACCTCTGATTCCCCAACTCTGATTCCCCGCCTCTGATTCCCCAGCTCTGATTCCCCGCCTCTGATTCCCCGTGTCTGATTCCTTGCCTCTGATTCCCCGCCTCTGATTCCCCATCTCTGATTCACCACCACTGATTCCCTGCGTCTGATTCCCTGCCTGTGATTCCCCGCCTCTGATTCAACATCTCTGATTCACTGCCTCTGATTGCCCTTCTCTGATTCCCCATGTCTGATTCCCCAATTCTGATTCCCGCCTCTGATTCCCCACTACTGATTCCCGGCCTCTGATTCCCGGCCTCTGATTCCCCGCCTCTGATTCCCCACCTCTGATTCCCAATATCTGATTCCCCGCCTCTGTTTCCCCGCCTCTGATTCCCCACCTCTGTTTCCCTATATCTGATTCCCCACCTCTGATTCCCCAACTCTGATTCCCCGCCTCTGATTCCCCAGCTCTGATTCCCCGCCTCTGATTCCACGTGTCTGATGCCCTGCCTCTGATTCCCCGCCTCTGATTTCCCATCTCTGATTCACTGCCTCTGATTCCCCACCTCTGATTCCCCATATCTGATTAGCCACCTCTGTTTCCCCGCCTCTGATTCCCCGCCTCTGATTCCCCATATCTGATTCCCCAATTCTGATTCACGCCTCTGATGCCCCACCTCTGATTCCCCTCCTCTGATTGCCCATATCTGATTCCCCGCCTCTGATTCCCCATATCTTATTCCCCGACTCTGATTCCCAAACTCAGATTCCCCGCCTCTGATTCCCCAGCTCTGATTCCCCACATCTGATTCCCTTCCTCTGATTCCCCACCTCTGATTCCCAATATCTGATTCCCTGCCTCTGTTTCCCCACCTCTGATTCCCCGCCTCTGTCTCCCCATATCTGATTCCCCACCTCTGATTCCCCAACTCTGATTCCCCGCCTCTGAATCCCCAGCTTTGATTCCCCGCCTCTGATTCCCCGTGTCTGATTCCCTGCCTCTGATTCCCCGCCTCTGATTCCCCATCTCTGATTCACCGCCTCTGATTCACCACCTCACATTCCCCATATCTGATAAGCCATCTCTGTTACCCCGCCTCTGATTACCCGCCTCTGATTCCCCATATCTGATTCCCCGCCTCTGATTCCCCATCTCTGATTCCCGGACTCAGATTCCCCACCTCTGATTCCCAGCCTCTGATTCCCGGAATATGATTCCCCGCTTCTGATTCCCCGCCTCTGATTCCCTGCCTCTGATTCCCCATCTCTGATTCCCCACATCAGATTCCCTGCCTCTGATTCCCCGCCTCTGATTCCCCATATCTGATTCCCTGCCAATGATTCCCCATCTCTGATTCCCGCCCTCCGATTCCCCACCTCTGGTTCCCCATATCTGATACCCCTCCTCTCTTTCCCCGCCTCTGATTCCCCGCCTCTGATTCTCCATATCTGATAACCCGCCTCTGATTCCCCAACTCTGATTCCCCGCCTCTGATTCCTCAGCTCTGATTCCCCGCCTCTGATTCCCCGCGTCTGATTCCCTGCTTCTGATTCCCTGCCTCTGATTCCCCATCTGTGATTAACCACCTCTGATTCTCCACGTCTGATTCCGCGCCTCTGATTCCCCATCTCTGATTCCCCATCTCTGATTCCCAAATTCTGATTCCCCGCCTCTGATTCCCCACCTCTGATTCCCCATCTCTGATTCCCAAATTCTGATTCCCTGCCTCTGATTCCCCACCTCTGATTCCCAATATCTGATTCCCCGCCTCTGTTTCCCCGCCTCTGATTCCCCGCCTCTGTTTCCCCATATCTGATTCCCCACCTCTGATTCCCCAACTCTGATTCCCCGCCTCTGATTCCCCAGCTCTGATTCCCCGCCTCTGATTCCACGTTTCTGATGCCCTGCCTCTGATTCCCCGTCTCTGATTTCCCATCTCTGATTCACTGCCTCTGATTCCCCACCTCTGATTCCCCATATCTGATTAGTCACCTCTGTTTCCCCGCCTCTGATTCCCAGCCTCTGATTCCCCATATCTGATTCCCAGCCTCTGATTCCCCATCTCTGATTCCCGGACTCTGAATCCCCACCGCTGATTCCCGGCCTCTCATTCCCGGCCTTTGATTCCCGCTTCTGATTCCCCGCCTCTGATTCCCTGCCTCTGATTCCCCATGTCTGATACCCCACATCTGATTCCCTGCCTCTGATATCCCGCCTCTGATTCCCCGCCTCTGATTCCCTGCCACTAATTCCCCGCCTCTGATTCCCCTATCTGATTCCCTGCCTCTGATGCCCCATATCTGATTCCCAGCCTCTGATTCCCCAACTCTGATTCCCCGCCTCTGATTCCTCAGCTCTGATTCCCCACCTCTGATTCCCCGTGTCTAATTCCCTGCCTCTGATTCCCCGCCTCTGATTCCCCATCTTGGATTCACCATCACTGATTCCCTTCGTCTGATTCCCTGCCTGTGATTCCCCGCCTCTGATTCACCATCTCTGATTCACTGCCTCTGATTCCCCTTCTCTGATTCCCCATGTCTGATTCCCAAATTCTGATTCCCGCCTCTGATGCCCAACCTCTGATTCCCCTCCTCTGATTGCCCATATCTGATTCCCCGCCTCTGATTCCCCATATCTTATTCCCAAACTCAGATTCCCCGCCTCTGATTCCCTAGCTCTGATTCCCCACATCTGATTCTCTGCCTCTGATTCCCCACCTCTGATTCCCCACCTCTGATTCCCCGTGTCTGATTCCCTGCCTCTGATTCCCCGCCTCTGATTCCACATCTCTGATTCACCGCCTCTGATTCCCCACCTCTGATTCCCCATATCTGATAAGCCATCTCTGTTTCCCCGCCTCTGATTCCCCACCTCTGATTACCCATATCTGATTCCCCGCCTCTGATTCCCCATCTCTGATTTCCGGACTCAGATTCCCCACCTCTGATTCCCCGCCTCTGATTCCCTGCCTCTGATTCCTCATCTCTGATTTCCCATATCTGATTCCCCAGCTCTGATTCCCAACATCTGATTCCCAGCCTCTGATTCCCAACCTCTGATTCCCAATATCTGATTCCCTGCCTCTGTTTCCCCACTTCTGATTCCCCGCCTCTGTTTCCCCATATCTGATTCCCCACCTCTGATTCCCCAACTCTGATTCCCCGCCTCTGATTCCCCAGCTCTGATTCCCCGCCTCTGATTCCCCGTGTCTGATTCCTTGCCTCTGATTCCCCGCCTCTGATTCCCCATCTCTGATTCACCACCACTGATTCCCTGCGTCTGATTCCCTGCCTGTGATTCCCCGCCTCTGATTCAACATCTCTGATTCACTGCCTCTGATTGCCCTTCTCTGATTCCCCATGTCTGATTCCCCAATTCTGATTCCCGCCTCTGATTCCCCACTACTGATTCCCGGCCTCTGATTCCCGGCCTCTGATTCCCCGCCTCTGATTCCCCACCTCTGATTCCCAATATCTGATTCCCCGCCTCTGTTTCCCCGCCTCTGATTCCCCGCCTCTGTTTCCCTATATCTGATTCCCCACCTCTGATTCCCCAACTCTGATTCCCCGCCTCTGATTCCCCAGCTCTGATTCCCCACCTCTGATTCCACGTGTCTGATGCCCTGCCTCTGATTCCCCGCCTCTGATTTCCCATCTCTGATTCACTGCCTCTGATTCCCCACCTCTGATTCCCCATATCTGATTAGCCACCTCTGTTTCCCCGCCTCTGATTCCCAGCCTCTGATTCCCCATATCTGATTCCCAGCCTCTGATTCCCCATCTCTGATTCCCGGACTCTGAATCCCCACCTCTGATTCCCGGCCTCTCATTCCCGGCCTTTGATTCCCGCTTCTGATTCCCCGCCTCTGATTCCCTGCCTCTGATTCCCCATGTCTGATTCCCCACATCTGATTCCCTGCCTCTGATATCCCGCCTCTGATTCCCCGCCTCTGATTCCCTGCCACTAATTCCCCGCCTCTGATTACCCTATCTGATTCCCTGCCTCTGATGCCCCATATCTGATTCCCTGCCTCTGATTCCCCAACTCTGATTCCCCGCCTCTGATTCCTCAGCTCTGATTCCCCACCTCTGATTCCCCGTGTCTAATTCCCTGCCTCTGATTCCCCGCCTCTGATTCCCCATCTTGGATTCACCACCACTGATTCCCTGCGTCTGATTCCCTGCCTGTGATTCCCCGCCTCTGATTCACCATCTCTGATTCACTGCCGTTGATTCCCCTTCTCTGATTCCCCATGTCTGATTCCCCAATTCTGATTCCCGCCTCTGATGCCCAACCTCTGATTCCCCTCCTCTGATTGCCCATATCTGATTCCCCGCCTCTGATTCCCCATATCTTATTCTCCGCCTCTGATTCCCAAACTCAGATTCCCCGCCTCTGATTCCCCAGCTCTGATTCCCCACATCTGATTCTCTGCCTCTGATTCCCCACCTCTGATTCCCCGCCTCTGTTTCCCCATATCTGATTAGCCACCTCTGATTCCCCAACTCTGATTCCCCGCCTCTGATTCCCCAGCTCTGATTCCCCGCCTCTGATTCCCCGTGTCTGATTCCCTGCCTCTGATTCCCCGCCTCTGATTCCACATCTCTGATTCACCGCCTCTGATTCCCCACCTCTGATTCCCCATATCTGATAAGCCATCTCTGTTTCCCCGCCTCTGATTCCCCACCTCTGATTCCCCATATCTGATTCCCCGCCTCTGATTCCCCATCTCTGATTCCCGGACTCAGATTCCCCACCTCTGATTCCCCGCCTCTGATTCCCTGCCTCTGATTCCCCATCTCTGATTTCCCATATCTGATTCCACAGCTCTGATTCCCAACATCTGATTCCCTGCCTCTGATTCCCCACCTCTGATTCCCAATATCTGATTCCCTGCCTCTGTTTCCCCACTTCTGATTCCCCGCCTCTGTTTCCCCATATCTGATTCCCCACCTCTGATTTCCCAACTCTGATTCCCCGCCTCTGATTCCCCAGCTCTGATTCCCCGCCTCTGATTCCCCGTGTCTGATTCCTTGCCTCTGATTCCCCGCCTCTGATTCCCCATCTCTGATTCACCACCACTGATTCCCTGCGTCTGATTCCCTGCCTGTGATTCCCCGCCTCTGATTCACCATCTCTGATTCACTGCCTCTGATTCCCCTTCTCTGATTCCCCATGTCTGATTCCCCAATTCTGATTCCCGCCTCTGATTCCCCACTACTGATTCCCGGCCTCTGATTCCCGGCCTCTGATTCCCCACCTCTGATTCACCATCTCTGATTCCCCGCCTCTGATTCCCCGACTCTGATTCCCGCCTCTGATTCCCCATCTGTGATTCCCCGCCTCTGATTCGCCGCGTCTGATTCCCCGCCTCTGAATCCCCGCCTCTGATTCCCCATCTCTGATTCACCACCACTAATTCCCGGCCTCTGATTCCCCACTACTGATTCCCGGCCTCTGATTCCCGGCCTCTGATTCCCCGCCTATGATTCCCCATCTCTGATTCCCCGCCTCTGATTCCCCGACTCTGATTCCCTGCCTCTGATTCCCCAGCTCTGATTCCCCACCTCTGATTACCCGCGTCTGATTCCCTGACTCTAATTCCCGGCCTCTGATTCCCCATCACTGATTCACCGCCTCTGATTCCCCACCTCTGATTCCCCATATCTGATTCCCCGCCTCAGTTTCCCCAACTCTGATTCCCCGCCTCTGATTCCCCAGTTATGATTCCCCACCTCTGATTCCGCGCGTCTGATTCCCTGCTTCTGATTCCCTGCCTCTGATTCCCCATCTGTGATTAACCACCTCTGATTCTCCGCGTCTTATTCCCCGCCTCAGTTTCCCCGCCTCTGATTCCCCATATCTGATTCACCGCCTCTGATTCACCACCTCAGATTCCCCATATCTGATAAGCCATCTCTGTTACCCCTCCTCTGATTCCCCATATCTGATTCCCCGCCTCTGATTCCCCATCTCTGATTCCCAGCCTCTGATTCCCGGAATATGATTCCCGCTTCTGATTCCCCACCTCTGATTCCCTGCCTCTGATTCCCCATCTCTGATTCCCCACATCTGATTCCCTGCTTCTGATTCCCCGCCTCTGATTCCCCATATCTGATTCCCTGCCTCTGATTCCCCAACTCTAATTCCCCGCCTCTGATTCCTCAGCTCTGATTCCCCGCCTCTGATTCCCCGAGTCTGATTACCTGCTTCTGATTCCCTGCCTCTGATTCCCCATCTGTGATTAACCACCTCTGATTCTCCACGTCTGAGTCCGCGCCTCTGATTCCCCATATCTTATTCCCCGACTCTGATTCCCAAACTCAGATTCCCCGCCTCTGATTCCCCAGCTCTGATTCCCCACATCTGATTCCCTGCCTCTGATTCCCCACCTCTGATTCCCAATATCTGATTCCCTGCCTCTGTTTCCCCACCTCTGATTCCCCGCCTCTGTTTCCCCATATCTGATTCCCCACCTCTGATTCCCCAACTCTGATTCCCCGCCTCTGAATCCCCAGCTTTGATTCCCCGCCTCTGATTCCCCGTGTCTGATTCCCTGCCTCTGATTCCCCGCCTCTGATTCCCCATCTCTGATTCACCGCCTCTGATTCACCACCTCAGATTCCCCATATCTGATAAGCCTCTCTGTTACCCCGCCACTGATTCCCCGCTTCTGATTCCCCATATCTGATTCCCCGCCTCTGATTCCCCATCTCTGATTCCCGGACTCAGATTCCCCACCTCTGATTCCCAGCATCTGATTCCCGGAATATGATTCCCCGCTTCTGATTCCCCGCCTCTGATTCCCTGCCTCTGATTCCCCATCTCTGATTCCCCACATCTGATTCCCTGCCTCTGATTCCCCGCCTCTGATTCCCCATATCTGATTCCCTGCCTCTGATTCCCCATCTCTGATTCCCGCCCTCCGATTCCCCACCTCTGGTTCCCCATATCTGATACCCCTCCTCTCTTTCCCCGCCTCTGATTCCCCGCCTCTGATTCTCCATATCTGATACCCCGACTCTGATACCCCAACTCTGATTCCCCGCCTCTGATTCCTCTGCTCTGATTCCCCGCCTCTGATTCCCCGCGTCTGATTCCCTGCTTCTGATTCCCTGCCTCTGATTCCCCATCTGTGATTAACCACCTCTGATTCTCCACGTCTGATTCCGCGCCTCTGATTCCCCATCTCTGATTCCCCATCTCTGATTCACAAATTCTGATTCCCCGCCTCAGATTCCCCAGCTCTGATTCCCCATCTCTGATTCCCAAATTCTGATTCCCTGCCTCTGATTCCCCACCTCTGATTCCCAATATCTGATTCCCCGCCTCTGTTTCCCCGCCTCTGATTCCCCGCCTCTGTTTCCCCATATCTGATTCCCCACCTCTGATTCCCCAACTCTGATTCCCCGCCTCTGATTCCCCAGCTCTGATTCCCCGACTCTGATTCCACGTTTCTGATGCCCTGCCTCTGATTCCCCGCCTCTGATTCCCCGCCTCTGATTCCCTGCCACTAATTCCCCGCCTCTGATTCCCCTATCTGATTCCCTGCCTCTGATGCCCCATATCTGATTCCCAGCCTCTGATTCCCCAACTCTGATTCCCCGCCTCTGATTCCTCAGCTCTGATTCCCCACCTCTGATTCCCCGTGTCTAATTCCCTGCCTCTGATTCCCCGCCTCTGATTCCCCATCTTGGATTCACCACCACTGATTCCCTTCGTCTGATTCCCTGCCTGTGATTCCCCGCCTCTGATTCACCATCTCTGATTCACTGCCTCTGATTCCCCTTCTCTGATTCCCCATGTCTGATTCCCAAATTCTGATTCCCGCCTCTGATGCCCAACCTCTGATTCCCCTTTTCTGATTGCCCATATCTGATTCCCCGCCTCTGATTCCCCATATCTTATTCCCAAACTCAGATTCCCCGCCTCTGATTCCCTAGCTCTGATTCCCCACATCTGATTCTCTGCCTCTGATTCCCCACCTCTGATTCCCCGCCTCTGATTCCCCGTGTCTGATTCCCTGCCTCTGATTCCCCGCCTCTGATTCCACATCTCTGATTCACCGCCTCTGATTCCCCACCTCTGATTCCCCATATCTGATAAGCCATCTCTGTTTCCCCGCCTCTGATTCCCCACCTCTGATTACCCATATCTGATTCCCCGCCTCTGATTCCCCATCTCTGATTCCCGGACTCAGATTCCCCACCTCTGATTCCCCGCCTCTGATTCCCTGCCTCTGATTCCTCATCTCTGATTTCCCATATCTGATTCCCCAGCTCTGATTCCCAACATCTGATTCCCAGCCTCTGATTCCCAACCTCTGATTCCCAATATCTGATTCCCTGCCTCTGTTTCCCCACTTCTGATTCCCCGCCTCTGTTTCCCCATATCTGATTCCCCACCTCTGATTCCCCAACTCTGATTCCCCGCCTCTGATTCCCCAGCTCTGATTCCCCGCCTCTGATTCCCCGTGTCTGATTCCTTGCCTCTGATTCCCCGCCTCTGATTCCCCATCTCTGATTCACCACCACTGATTCCCTGCGTCTGATTCCCTGCCTGTGATTCCCCGCCTCTGATTCAACATCTCTGATTCACTGCCTCTGATTGCCCTTCTCTGATTCCCCATGTCTGATTCCCCAATTCTGATTCCCGCCTCTGATTCCCCACTACTGATTCCCGGCCTCTGATTCCCGGCCTCTGATTCCCCGCCTCTGATTCCCCACCTCTGATTCCCAATATCTGATGCCCCGCCTCTGTTTCCCCGCCTCTGATTCCCCGCCTCTGTTTCCCTATATCTGATTCCCCACCTCTGATTCCCCAACTCTGATTCCCCGCCTCTGATTCCCCAGCTCTGATTCCCCGCCTCTGATTCCACGTGTCTGATGCCCTGCCTCTGATTCCCCGCCTCTGATTTCCCATCTCTGATTCACTGCCTCTGATTCCCCACCTCTGATTCCCCATATCTGATTAGCCACCTCTGTTTCCCCGCCTCTGATTCCCAGCCTCTGATTCCCCATATCTGATTCCCAGCCTCTGATTCCCCATCTCTGATTCCCGGACTCTGAATCCCCACCTCTGATTCCCGGCCTCTCATTCCCGGCCTTTGATTCCCGCTTCTGATTCCCCGCCTCTGATTCCCTGCCTCTGATTCCCCATGTCTGATTCCCCACATCTGATTCCCTGCCTCTGATATCCCGCCTCTGATTCCCCGCCTCTGATTCCCTGCCACTAATTCCCCGCCTCTGATTACCCTATCTGATTCCCTGCCTCTGATGCCCCATATCTGATTCCCTGCCTCTGATTCCCCAACTCTGATTCCCCGCCTCTGATTCCTCAGCTCTGATTCCCCACCTCTGATTCCCCGTGTCTAATTCCCTGCCTCTGATTCCCCGCCTCTGATTCCCCATCTTGGATTCACCACCACTGATTCCCTGCGTCTGATTCCCTGCCTGTGATTCCCCGCCTCTGATTCACCATCTCTGATTCACTGCCGTTGATTCCCCTTCTCTGATTCCCCATGTCTGATTCCCCAATTCTGATTCCCGCCTCTGATGCCCAACCTCTGATTCCCCTCCTCTGATTGCCCATATCTGATTCCCCGCCTCTGATTCCCCATATCTTATTCTCCGCCTCTGATTCCCAAACTCAGATTCCCCGCCTCTGATTCCCCAGCTCTGATTCCCCACATCTGATTCTCTGCCTCTGATTCCCCACCTCTGATTCCCCGCCTCTGTTTCCCCATATCTGATTACCCACCTCTGATTCCCCAACTCTGATTCCCCGCCTCTGATTCCCCAGCTCTGATTCCCCGCCTCTGATTCCCCGTGTCTGATTCCCTGCCTCTGATTCCCCGCCTCTGATTCCACATCTCTGATTCACCGCCTCTGATTCCCCACCTCTGATTCCCCATATCTGATAAGCCATCTCTGTTTCCCCGCCTCTGATTCCCCACCTCTGATTCCCCATATCTGATTCCCCGCCTCTGATTCCCCATCTCTGATTCCCGGACTCAGATTCCCCACCTCTGATTCCCCGCCTCTGATTCCCTGCCTCTGATTCCCCATCTCTGATTTCCCATATCTGATTCCACAGCTCTGATTCCCAACATCTGATTCCCTGCCTCTGATTCCCCACCTCTGATTCCCAATATCTGATTCCCTGCCTCTGTTTCCCCACTTCTGATTCCCCGCCTCTGTTTCCCCATATCTGATTCCCCACCTCTGATTTCCCAACTCTGATTCCCCGCCTCTGATTCCCCAGCTCTGATTCCCCGCCTCTGATTCCCCGTGTCTGATTCCTTGCCTCTGATTCCCCGCCTCTGATTCCCCATCTCTGATTCACCACCACTGATTCCCTGCGTCTGATTCCCTGCCTGTGATTCCCCGCCTCTGATTCACCATCTCTGATTCACTGCCTCTGATTCCCCTTCTCTGATTCCCCATGTCTGATTCCCCAATTCTGATTCCCGCCTCTGATTCCCCACTACTGATTCCCGGCCTCTGATTCCCGGCCTCTGATTCCCCACCTCTGATTCACCATCTCTGATTCCCCGCCTCTGATTCCCCGACTCTGATTCCCGCCTCTGATTCCCCAGCTGTGATTCCCCGCCTCTGATTCCCCGCGTCTGATTCCCCGCCTCTGAATCCCCGCCTCTGATTCCCCATCTCTGATTCACCACCGCTAATTCCCGGCCTCTGATTCCCCACTACTGATTCCCGGCCTCTGATTCCCGGCCTCTGATTCCCCGCCTATGATTCCCCATCTCTGATTCCCCGCCTCTGATTCCCCGACTCTGATTCCCTGCCTCTGATTCCCCAGCTCTGATTCCCCACCTCTGATTACCCGCGTCTGATTCCCTGACTCTAATTCCCGGCCTCTGATTCCCCATCACTGATTCACCGCCTCTGATTCCCCACCTCTGATTCCCCATATCTGATTCCCCGCCTCAGTTTCCCCAACTCTGATTCCCCGCCTCTGATTCCCCAGTTATGATTCCCCACCTCTGATTCCGCGCGTCTGATTCCCTGCTTCTGATTCCCTGCCTCTGATTCCCCATCTGTGATTAACCACCTCTGATTCTCCGCGTCTGATTCCCCGCCTCAGTTTCCCCGCCTCTGATTCCCCATATCTGATTCACCGCCTCTGATTCACCACCTCAGATTCCCCATATCTGATAAGCCATCTCTGTTACCCCTCCTCTGATTCCCCATATCTGATTCCCCGCCTCTGATTCCCCATCTCTGATTCCCAGCCTCTGATTCCCGGAATATGATTCCCCGCTTCTGATTCCCCGCCTCTGATTCCCTGCCTCTGATTCCCCATCTCTGATTCCCCACATCTGATTCCCTGCTTCTGATTCCCCGCCTCTGATTCCCCATATCTGATTCCCTGCCTCTGATTCCCCAACTCTAATTCCCCGCCTCTGATTCCTCAGCTCTGATTCCCCGCCTCTGATTCCCCGAGTCTGATTACCTGCTTCTGATTCCCTGCCTCTGATTCCCCATCTGTGATTAACCACCTCTGATTCTCCACGTCTGAGTCCGCGCCTCTGATTCCCCATATCTTATTCCCCGACTCTGATTCCCAAACTCAGATTCCCCGCCTCTGATTCCCCAGCTCTGATTCCCCACATCTGATTCCCTGCCTCTGATTCCCCACCTCTGATTCCCAATATCTGATTCCCTGCCTCTGTTTCCCCACCTCTGATTCCCCGCCTCTGTTTCCCCATATCTGATTCCCCACCTCTGATTCCCCAACTCTGATTCCCCGCCTCTGAATCCCCAGCTTTGATTCCCCGCCTCTGATTCCCCGTGTCTGATTCCCTGCCTCTGATTCCCCGCCTCTGATTCCCCATCTCTGATTCACCGCCTCTGATTCACCACCTCAGATTCCCCATATCTGATAAGCCTCTCTGTTACCCCGCCTCTGATTCCCCGCTTCTGATTCCCCATATCTGATTCCCCGCCTCTGATTCCCCATCTCTGATTCCCGGACTCAGATTCCCCACCTCTGATTCCCAGCATCTGATTCCCGGAATATGATTCCCCGCTTCTGATTCCCCGCCTCTGATTCCCTGCCTCTGATTCCCCATCTCTGATTCCCCACATCTGATTCCCTGCCTCTGATTCCCCGCCTCTGATTCCCCATATCTGATTCCCTGCCTCTGATTCCCCATCTCTGATTCCCGCCCTCCGATTCCCCACCTCTGGTTCCCCATATCTGATACCCCTCCTCTCTTTCCCCGCCTCTGATTCCCCGCCTCTGATTCTCCATATCTGATACCCCGACTCTGATACCCCAACTCTGATTCCCCGCCTCTGATTCCTCTGCTCTGATTCCCCGCCTCTGATTCCCCGCGTCTGATTCCCTGCTTCTGATTCCCTGCCTCTGATTCCCCATCTGTGATTAACCACCTCTGATTCTCCACGTCTGATTCCGCGCCTCTGATTCCCCATCTCTGATTCCCCATCTCTGATTCACAAATTCTGATTCCCCGCCTCAGATTCCCCAGCTCTGATTCCCCATCTCTGATTCCCAAATTCTGATTCCCTGCCTCTGATTCCCCACCTCTGATTCCCAATATCTGATTCCCCGCCTCTGTTTCCCCGCCTCTGATTCCCCGCCTCTGTTTCCCCATATCTGATTCCCCACCTCTGATTCCCCAACTCTGATTCCCCGCCTCTGATTCCTCAGCTCTGATTCCCCACCTCTGATTCCCCGTGTCTAATTCCCCACATCTGATTCCCTGCCTCTGATATCCCGCCTCTGATTCCCCGCCTCTGATTCCCTGCCACTAATTCCCCGCCTCTGATTACCCTATCTGATTCCCTGCCTCTGATGCCCCATATCTGATTCCCTGCCTCTGATTCCCCAACTCTGATTCCCCGCCTCTGATTCCTCAGCTCTGATTCCCCACCTCTGATTCCCCGTGTCTAATTCCCTGCCTCTGATTCCCCGCCTCTGATTCCCCATCTTGGATTCACCACCACTGATTCCCTGCGTCTGATTCCCTGCCTGTGATTCCCCGCCTCTGATTCACCATCTCTGATTCACTGCCGTTGATTCCCCTTCTCTGATTCCCCATGTCTGATTCCCCAATTCTGATTCCCGCCTCTGATGCCCAACCTCTGATTCCCCTCCTCTGATTGCCCATATCTGATTCCCCGCCTCTGATTCCCCATATCTTGTTCTCCGCCTCTGATTCCCAAACTCAGATTCCCCGCCTCTGATTCCCCAGCTCTGATTCCCCACATCTGATTCTCTGCCTCTGATTCCCCACCTCTGATTCCCCGCCTCTGTTTCCCCATATCTGATTACCCACCTCTGATTCCCCAACTCTGATTCCCCGCCTCTGATTCCCCAGCTCTGATTCCCCGCCTCTGATTCCCCGTGTCTGATTCCCTGCCTCTGATTCCCCGCCTCTGATTCCACATCTCTGATTCACCGCCTCTGATTCCCCACCTCTGATTCCCCATATCTGATAAGCCATCTCTGTTTCCCCGCCTCTGATTCCCCACCTCTGATTCCCCATATCTGATTCCCCGCCTCTGATTCCCCATCTCTGATTCCCGGACTCAGATTCCCCACCTCTGATTCCCCGCCTCTGATTCCCTGCCTCTGATTCCCCATCTCTGATTTCCCATATCTGATTCCACAGCTCTGATTCCCAACATCTGATTCCCTGCCTCTGATTCCCCACCTCTGATTCCCAATATCTGATTCCCTGCCTCTGTTTCCCCACTTCTGATTCCCCGCCTCTGTTTCCCCATATCTGATTCCCCACCTCTGATTTCCCAACTCTGATTCCCCGCCTCTGATTCCCCAGCTCTGATTCCCCGCCTCTGATTCCCCGTGTCTGATTCCTTGCCTCTGATTCCCCGCCTCTGATTCCCCATCTCTGATTCACCACCACTGATTCCCTGCGTCTGATTCCCTGCCTGTGATTCCCCGCCTCTGATTCACCATCTCTGATTCACTGCCTCTGATTCCCCTTCTCTGATTCCCCATGTCTGATTCCCCAATTCTGATTCCCGCCTCTGATTCCCCACTACTGATTCCCGGCCTCTGATTCCCGGCCTCTGATTCCCCACCTCTGATTCACCATCTCTGATTCCCCGCCTCTGATTCCCCGACTCTGATTCCCGCCTCTGATTCCCCAGCTGTGATTCCCCGCCTCTGATTCCCCGCGTCTGATTCCCCGCCTCTGAATCCCCGCCTCTGATTCCCCATCTCTGATTCACCACCGCTAATTCCCGGCCTCTGATTCCCCACTACTGATTCCCGGCCTCTGATTCCCGGCCTCTGATTCCCCGCCTATGATTCCCCATCTCTGATTCCCCGCCTCTGATTCCCCGACTCTGATTCCCTGCCTCTGATTCCCCAGCTCTGATTCCCCACCTCTGATTACCCGCGTCTGATTCCCAGACTCTAATTCCCGGCCTCTGATTCCCCATCACTGATTCACCGCCTCTGATTCCCCACCTCTGATTCCCCATATCTGATTCCCCGCCTCAGTTTCCCCAACTCTGATTCCCCGCCTCTGATTCCCCAGTTATGATTCCCCACCTCTGATTCCGCGCGTCTGATTCCCTGCTTCTGATTCCCTGCCTCTGATTCCCCATCTGTGATTAACCACCTCTGATTCTCCGCGTCTGATTCCCCGCCTCAGTTTCCCCGCCTCTGATTCCCCATATCTGATTCACCGCCTCTGATTCACCACCTCAGATTCCCCATATCTGATAAGCCATCTCTGTTACCCCTCCTCTGATTCCCCATATCTGATTCCCCGCCTCTGATTCCCCATCTCTGATTCCCAGCTTCTGATTCCCGGAATATGATTCCCCGCTTCTGATTCCCCGCCTCTGATTCCCTGCCTCTGATTCCCCATCTCTGATTCCCCACATCTGATTCCCTGCTTCTGATTCCCCGCCTCTGATTCCCCATATCTGATTCCCTGCCTCTGATTCCCCAACTCTAATTCCCCGCCTCTGATTCCTCAGCTCTGATTCCCCGCCTCTGATTCCCCGAGTCTGATTACCTGCTTCTGATTCCCTGCCTCTGATTCCCCATCTGTGATTAACCACCTCTGATTCTCCACGTCTGAGTCCGCGCCTCTGATTCCCCATATCTTATTCCCCGACTCTGATTCCCAAACTCAGATTCCCCGCCTCTGATTCCCCAGCTCTGATTCCCCACATCTGATTCCCTGCCTCTGATTCCCCACCTCTGATTCCCAATATCTGATTCCCTGCCTCTGTTTCCCCACCTCTGATTCCCTGCCTCTGTTTCCCCATATCTGATTCCCCACCTCTGATTCCCCAACTCTGATTCCCGCCTCTGAATCCCCAGCTTTGATTCCCCGCCTCTGATTCCCCGTGTCTGATTCCCTGCCTCTGATTCCCCGCCTCTGATTCCCCATCTCTGATTCACCGCCTCTGATTCACCACCTCAGATTCCCCATATCTGATAAGCCTCTCTGTTACCCCGCCTCTGATTCCCCGCTTCTGATTCCCCATATCTGATTCCCCGCCTCTGATTCCCCATCTCTGATTCCCGGACTCAGATTCCCCACCTCTGATTCCCAGCATCTGATTCCCGGAATATGATTCCCCGCTTCTGATTCCCCGCCTCTGATTCCCTGCCTCTGATTCCCCATCTCTGATTCCCCACATCTGATTCCCTGCCTCTGATTCCCCGCCTCTGATTCCCCATATCTGATTCCCTGCCTCTAATTCCCCATCTCTGATTCCCGCCCTCCGATTCCCCACCTCTGGTTCCCCATATCTGATACCCCTCCTCTCTTTCCCCGCCTCTGATTCCCCGCCTCTGATTCTCCATATCTGATACCCCGACTCTGATACCCCAACTCTGATTCCCCGCCTCTGATTCCTCTGCTCTGATTCCCCGCCTCTGATTCCCCGCGTCTGATTCCCTGCTTCAGATTCCCTGCCTCTGATTCCCCATCTGTGATTAACCACCTCTGATTCTCCACGTCTGATTCCGCGCCTCTGATTCCCCATCTCTGATTCCCCATCTCTGATTCACAAATTCTGATTCCCCGCCTCAGATTCCCCAGCTCTGATTCCCCATCTCTGATTCCCAAATTCTGATTCCCTGCCTCTGATTCCCCACTTCTGATTCCCAATATCTGATTCCCCGCCTCTGTTTCCCCGCCTCTGATTCCCCGCCTCTGTTTCCCCATATCTGATTCCCCACCTCTGATTCCCCAACTCTGATTCCCCGCCTCTGATTCCCCAGCTCTGATTCCCCGACTCTGATTCCACGTTTCTGATGCCCTGCCTCTGATTCCCCGCCTCTGATTCCCCGCCTCTGATTCCCTGCCACTAATTCCCCGCCTCTGATTCCCCTATCTGATTCCCTGCCTCTGATGCCCCATATCTGATTCCCAGCCTCTGATTCCCCAACTCTGATTCCCCGCCTCTGATTCCTCAGCTCTGATTCCCCACCTCTGATTCCCCGTGTCTAATTCCCTGCCTCTGATTCCCCGCCTCTGATTCCCCATCTTGGATTCACCACCACTGATTCCCTTCGTCTGATTCCCTGCCTGTGATTCCCCGCCTCTGATTCACCATCTCTGATTCACTGCCTCTGATTCCCCTTCTCTGATTCCCCATGTCTGATTCCCAAATTCTGATTCCCGCCTCTGATGCCCAACCTCTGATTCCCCTCCTCTGATTGCCCATATCTGATTCCCCGCCTCTGATTCCCCATATCTTATTCCCAAACTCAGATTCCCCGCCTCTGATTCCCTAGCTCTGATTCCCCACATCTGATTCTCTGCCTCTGATTCCCCACCTCTGATTCCCCGCCTCTGATTCCCCGTGTCTGATTCCCTGCCTCTGATTCCCCGCCTCTGATTCCACATCTCTGATTCACCGCCTCTGATTCCCCACCTCTGATTCCCCATATCTGATAAGCCATCTCTGTTCCCCGCCTCTGATTCCCCACCTCTGATTACCCATATCTGATTCCCCGCCTCTGATTCCCCATCTCTGATTCCCGGACTCAGATTCCCCACCTCTGATTCCCCGCCTCTGATTCCCTGCCTCTGATTCCTCATCTCTGATTTCCCATATCTGATTCCCCAGCTCTGATTCCCAACATCTGATTCCCAGCCTCTGATTCCCAACCTCTGATTCCCAATATCTGATTCCCTGCCTCTGTTTCCCCACTTCTGATTCCCCGCCTCTGTTTCCCCATATCTGATTCCCCACCTCTGATTCCCCAACTCTGATTCCCCGCCTCTGATTCCCCAGCTCTGATTCCCCGCCTCTGATTCCCCGTGTCTGATTCCTTGCCTCTGATTCCCCGCCTCTGATTCCCCATCTCTGATTCACCACCACTGATTCCCTGCGTCTGATTCCCTGCCTGTGATTCCCCGCCTCTGATTCAACATCTCTGATTCACTGCCTCTGATTGCCCTTCTCTGATTCCCCATGTCTGATTCCCCAATTCTGATTCCCGCCTCTGATTCCCCACTACTGATTCCCGGCCTCTGATTCCCGGCCTCTGATTCCCCGCCTCTGATTCCCCACCTCTGATTCCCAATATCTGATTCCCCGCCTCTGTTTCCCCGCCTCTGATTCCCCGCCTCTGTTTCCCTATATCTGATTCCCCACCTCTGATTCCCCAACTCTGATTCCCCGCCTCTGATTCCCCAGCTCTGATTCCCCGCCTCTGATTCCACGTGTCTGATGCCCTGCCTCTGATTCCCCGCCTCTGATTTCCCATCTCTGATTCACTGCCTCTGATTCCCCACCTCTTATTCCCCATATCTGATTAGCCACCTCTGTTTCCCCGCCTCTGATTCCCAGCCTCTGATTCCCCATATCTGATTCCCAGCCTCTGATTCCCCATCTCTGATTCCCGGACTCTGAATCCCCACCTCTGATTCCCGGCCTCTCATTCCCGGCCTTTGATTCCCGCTTCTGATTCCCCGCCTCTGATTCCCTGCCTCTGATTCCCCATGTCTGATTCCCCACATCTGATTCCCTGCCTCTGATATCCCGCCTCTGATTCCCCGCCTCTGATTCCCTGCCACTAATTCCCCGCCTCTGATTACCCTATCTGATTCCCTGCCTCTGATGCCCCATATCTGATTCCCTGCCTCTGATTCCCCAACTCTGATTCCCCGCCTCTGATTCCTCAGCTCTGATTCCCCACCTCTGATTCCCCGTGTCTAATTCCCTGCCTCTGATTCCCCGCCTCTGATTCCCCATCTTGGATTCACCACCACTGATTCCCTGCGTCTGATTCCCTGCCTGTGATTCCCCGCCTCTGATTCACCATCTCTGATTCACTGCCGTTGATTCCCCTTCTCTGATTCCCCATGTCTGATTCCCCAATTCTGATTCCCGCCTCTGATGCCCAACCTCTGATTCCCCTCCTCTGATTGCCCATATCTGATTCCCCGCCTCTGATTCCCCATATCTTATTCTCCGCCTCTGATTCCCAAACTCAGATTCCCCGCCTCTGATTCCCCAGCTCTGATTCCCCACATCTGATTCTCTGCCTCTGATTCCCCACCTCTGATTCCCCGCCTCTGTTTCCCCATATCTGATTACCCACCTCTGATTCCCCAACTCTGATTCCCCGCCTCTGATTCCCCAGCTCTGATTCCCCGCCTCTGATTCCCCGTGTCTGATTCCCTGCCTCTGATTCCCCGCCTCTGATTCCACATCTCTGATTCACCGCCTCTGATTCCCCACCTCTGATTCCCCATATCTGATAAGCCATCTCTGTTTCCCCGCCTCTGATTCCCCACCTCTGATTCCCCATATCTGATTCCCCGCCTCTGATTCCCCATCTCTGATTCCCGGACTCAGATTCCCCACCTCTGATTCCCCGCCTCTGATTCCCTGCCTCTGATTCCCCATCTCTGATTTCCCATATCTGATTCCACAGCTCTGATTCCCAACATCTGATTCCCTGCCTCTGATTCCCCACCTCTGATTCCCAATATCTGATTCCCTGCCTCTGTTTCCCCACTTCTGATTCCCCGCCTCTGTTTCCCCATATCTGATTCCCCACCTCTGATTTCCCAACTCTGATTCCCCGCCTCTGATTCCCCAGCTCTGATTCCCCGCCTCTGATTCCCCGTGTCTGATTCCTTGCCTCTGATTCCCCGCCTCTGATTCCCCATCTCTGATTCACCACCACTGATTCCCTGCGTCTGATTCCCTGCCTGTGATTCCCCGCCTCTGATTCACCATCTCTGATTCACTGCCTCTGATTCCCCTTCTCTGATTCCCCATGTCTGATTCCCCAATTCTGATTCCCGCCTCTGATTCCCCACTACTGATTCCCGGCCTCTGATTCCCGGCCTCTGATTCCCCACCTCTGATTCACCATCTCTGATTCCCCGCCTCTGATTCCCCGACTCTGATTCCCGCCTCTGATTCCCCAGCTGTGATTCCCCGCCTCTGATTCCCCGCGTCTGATTCCCCGCCTCTGAATCCCCGCCTCTGATTCCCCATCTCTGATTCACCACCGCTAATTCCCGGCCTCTGATTCCCCACTACTGATTCCCGGCCTCTAATTCCCGGCCTCTGATTCCCCGCCTATGATTCCCCATCTCTGATTCCCCGCCTCTGATTCCCCGACTCTGATTCCCTGCCTCTGATTCCCCAGCTCTGATTCCCCACCTCTGATTACCCGCGTCTGATTCCCTGACTCTAATTCCCGGCCTCTGATTCCCCATCACTGATTCACCGCCTCTGATTCCCCACCTCTGATTCCCCATATCTGATTCCCCGCCTCAGTTTCCCCAACTCTGATTCCCCGCCTCTGATTCCCCAGTTATGATTCCCCACCTCTGATTCCGCGCGTCTGATTCCCTGCTTCTGATTCCCTGCCTCTGATTCCCCATCTGTGATTAACCACCTCTGATTCTCCGCGTCTGATTCCCCGCCTCAGTTTCCCCGCCTCTGATTCCCCATATCTGATTCACCGCCTCTGATTCACCACCTCAGATTCCCCATATCTGATAAGCCATCTCTGTTACCCCTCCTCTGATTCCCCATATCTGATTCCCCGCCTCTGATTCCCCATCTCTGATTCCCAGCCTCTGATTCCCGGAATATGATTCCCCGCTTCTGATTCCCCGCCTCTGATTCCCTGCCTCTGATTCCCCATCTCTGATTCCCCACATCTGATTCCCTGCTTCTGATTCCCCGCCTCTGATTCCCCATATCTGATTCCCTGCCTCTGATTCCCCAACTCTAATTCCCCGCCTCTGATTCCTCAGCTCTGATTCCCCGCCTCTGATTCCCCGAGTCTGATTACCTGCTTCTGATTCCCTGCCTCTGATTCCCCATCTGTGATTAACCACCTCTGATTCTCCACGTCTGAGTCCGCGCCTCTGATTCCCCATATCTTATTCCCCGACTCTGATTCCCAAACTCAGATTCCCCGCCTCTGATTCCCCAGCTCTGATTCCCCACATCTGATTCCCTGCCTCTGATTCCCCACCTCTGATTCCCAATATCTGATTCCCTGCCTCTGTTTCCCCACCTCTGATTCCCCGCCTCTGTTTCCCCATATCTGATTCCCCACCTCTGATTCCCCAACTCTGATTCCCCGCCTCTGAATCCCCAGCTTTGATTCCCCGCCTCTGATTCCCCGTGTCTGATTCCCTGCCTCTGATTCCCCGCCTCTGATTCCCCATCTCTGATTCACCGCCTCTGATTCACCACCTCAGATTCCCCATATCTGATAAGCCTCTCTGTTACCCCGCCTCTGATTCCCCGCTTCTGATTCCCCATATCTGATTCCCCGCCTCTGATTCCCCATCTCTGATTCCCGGACTCAGATTCCCCACCTCTGATTCCCAGCATCTGATTCCCGGAATATGATTCCCCGCTTCTGATTCCCCGCCTCTGATTCCCGGCCTCTGATTCCCCATCTCTGATTCCCCACATCTGATTCCCTGCCTCTGATTCCCCGCCTCTGATTCCCCATATCTGATTCCCTGCCTCTGATTCCCCATCTCTGATTCCCGCCCTCCGATTCCCCACCTCTGGTTCCCCATATCTGATACCCCTCCTCTCTTTCCCCGCCTCTGATTCCCCGCCTCTGATTCTCCATATCTGATACCCCGACTCTGATACCCCAACTCTGATTCCCCGCCTCTGATTCCTCTGCTCTGATTCCCCGCCTCTGATTCCCCGCGTCTGATTCCCTGCTTCTGATTCCCTGCCTCTGATTCCCCATCTGTGATTAACCACCTCTGATTCTCCACGTCCGATTCCGCGCCTCTGATTCCCCATCACTGATTCCCCATCTCTGATTCACAAATTCTGATTCCCCGCCTCAGATTCCCCAGCTCTGATTCCCCATCTCTGATTCCCAAATTCTGATTCCCTGCCTCTGATTCCCCACCTCTGATTCCCAATATCTGATTCCCCGCCTCTGTTTCCCCGCCTCTGATTCCCCGCCTCTGTTTCCCCATATCTGATTCCCCACCTCTGATTCCCCAACTCTGATTCCCCGCCTCTGATTCCCCAGCTCTGATTCCCCGACTCTGATTCCACGTTTCTGATGCCCTGCCTCTGATTCCCCGCCTCTGATTTCCCATCTCTGATTCACTGCCTCTGATTCCCCACCTCTGATTCCCCATATCTGATTAGCCACCTCTGTTTCCCCGCCTCTGATTCCCAGCCTCTGATTCCCCATATCTGATTCCCAGCCTCTGATTCCCCATCTCTGATTCCCGGACTCTGAATCCCCACCTCTGATTCCCGGCCTCTCATTCCCGGCCTTTGATTCCCGCTTCTGATTCCCCGCCTCTGATTCCCTGCCTCTGATTCCCCATGTCTGATTCCCCACATCTGATTCCCTGCCTCTGATATCCCGCCTCTGATTCCCCGCCTCTGATTCCCTGCCACTAATTCCCCGCCTCTGATTCCCCTATCTGATTCCCTGCCTCTGATGCCCCATATCTGATTCGCAGCCTCTGATTCCCCAACTCTGATTCCCCGCCTCTGATTCCTCAGCTCTGATTCCCCACCTCTGATTCCCCGTGTCTAATTCCCTGCCTCTGATTCCCCGCCTCTGATTCCCCATCTTGGATTCACCACCACTGATTCCCTGCGTCTGATTCCCTGCCTGTGATTCCCCGCCTCTGATTCACCATCTCTGATTCACTGCCTCTGATTCCCCTTCTCTGATTCCCCATGTCTGATTCCCCAATTCTGATTCCCGCCTCTGATGCCCCACCTCTGATTCCCCGCTTCTGATTCCCCATATCTTATTCCCCGACTCTGATTCCCAAACTCAGATTCCCCGCCTCTGATTCCCCAGCTCTGATTCCCCACATCTGATTCCCTGCCTCTGATTCCCCACCTCTGATTCCCAATATCTGATTCCCTGCCTCTGTTTCCCCACCTCTGATTCCCCGCCTCTGTTTCCCCATATCTGATTCCCCACCTCTGATTCCCCAACTCTGATTCCCCGCCTCTGAATCCCCAGCTTTGATTCCCCGCCTCTGATTCCCCGTGTCTGATTCCCTGCCTCTGATTCCCCGCCTCTGATTCCCCATCTCTGATTCACCGCCTCTGATTCACCACCTCACATTCCCCATATCTGATAAGCCATCTCTGTTACCCCGCCTCTGATACCCCGCCTCTGATTCCCCATATCTGATTCCCCGCCTCTGATTCCCCATCTCTGATTCCCGGACTCAGATTCCCCACCTCTGATTCCCAGCCTCTGATTCCCGGAATATGATTCCCCGCTTCTGATTCCCAGCCTCTGATTCCCTGCCTCTGATTCCCCATCTCTGATTCCCCACATCAGATTCCCTGCCTCTGATTCCCCGCTTCTGATTCCCCATATCTGATTCCCTGCCTCTGATTCCCCATCTCTGATTCCCGCCCTCCGATTCCCTACCTCTGGTTCCCCATATCTGATACCCCTCCTCTCTTTCCCCGCCTCTGATTCCCCGCCTCTGATTCTCCATATCTGATAACCCGCCTCTGATTCCCCAACTCTGATTCCCCGCCTCTGATTCCTCAGCTCTGATTCCCCGCCTCTGATTCCCCGCGTCTGATTCCCTGCTTCTGATTCCCTGCCTCTGATTCCCCATCTGTGATTAACCACCTCTGATTCTCCACGTCTGATTCCGGGCCTCTGATTCCCCATCTCTGATTCCCCATCTCTGATTCCCAAATTCTGATTCCCCGCCTCTGATTCCCCACCTCTGATTCCCCGCCTCTGTTTCCCCATATCTGATTCCCCACCTCTGATTCCCCAACTCTGATTCCCCGCCTCTGATTCCCCAGCTCTGATTCCCCGCCTCTGATTCCACGTTTCTGATGCCCTGCCTCTGATTCCCCGCCTCTGATTTCCCATCTCTGATTCACTGCCTCTGATTCCCCACCTCTGATTCCCCATATCTGATTAGCCACCTCTGTTTCCCCGCCTCTGATTCCCAGCCTCTGATTCACCATATCTGATTCCCAGCCTCTAATTCCCCATCTCTGATTCCCGGACTCTGAATCCCCACCTCTGATTCCCGGCCTCTCATTCCCGGCCTTTGATTCCCGCTTCTGATTCCCCGCCTCTGATTCCCTGCCTCTGATTCCCCATGTCTGATTCCCCACATCTGATTCCCTGCCTCTGATATCCCGCCTCTGATTCCCCGCCTCTGATTCCCTGCCACTAATTCCCCGCCTCTGATTCCCCTATCTGATTCCCTGCCTCTGATGCCCCATATCTGATTCCCAGCCTCTGATTCCCCAACTCTGATTCCCCGCCTCTGATTCCTCAGCTCTGATTCCCCACCTCTGATTCCCCGTGTCTAATTCCCTGCCTCTGATTCCCCGCCTCTGATTCCCCATCTTGGATTCACCACCACTGATTCCCTGCGTCTGATTCCCTGCCTCTGATTCCCCGCCTCTGATTCACCATCTCTGATTCACTGCCTCTGATTCCCCTTCTCTGATTCCCCATGTCTGATTCCCCAATTCTGATTCCCGCCTCTGATGCCCAACCTCTGATTCCCCTCCTCTGATTGCCCATATCTGATTCCCCGCCTCTGATTCCCCATATCTTATTCTCCGCCTCTGATTCCCAAACTCAGATTCCCCGCCTCTGATTCCCCAGCTCTGATTCCCCACATCTGATTCTCTGCCTCTGATTCCCCAATTCTGATTCCCGCCTCTGATGCCCAACCTCTGATTCCCCTCCTCTGATTGCCCATATCTGATTCCCCGCCTCTGATTCCCCATATCTTATTCTCCGCCTCTGATTCCCAAACTCAGATTCCCCGCCTCTGATTCCCCAGCTCTGATTCCCCACATCTGATTCTCTGCCTCTGATTCCCCACCTCTGATTCCCCGCCTCTGATTCCTCAGCTCTGATTCCCCGCCTCTGATTCCCCGCGTCTGATTCCCTGCTTCTGATTCCCCACCTCTGATTCCCCAACTCTGATTCCCCGCCTCTGAATCCCCAGCTTTGATTCCCCGCCTCTGATTCCCCGTGTCTGATTCCCTGCCTCTGATTCCCCGCCTCTGATTCCCCATCTCTGATTCACCGCCTCTGATTCACCACCTCAGATTCCCCATATCTGATAAGCCTCTCTGTTACGCCGCCTCTGATTCCCCGCTTCTGATTCCCCATATCTGATTCCCCGCCTCTGATTCCCCATCTCTGATTCCCGGACTCAGATTCCCCACCTCTGATTCCCAGCATCTGATTCCCGGAATATGATTCCCCGCTTCTGATTCCCCGCCTCTGATTCCCTGCCTCTGATTCCCCATCTCTGATTCCCCACATCTGATTCCCTGCCTCTGATTCCCCGCCTCTGATTCCCCATATCTGATTCCCTGCCTCTGATTCCCCATCTCTGATTCCCGCTCTCCGATTCCCCACCTCTGGTTCCCCATATCTGATACCCCTCCTCTCTTTCCCCGCCTCTGATTCCCCGCCTCTGATTCTCCATATCTGATACCCCGACTCTGATACCCCAACTCTGATTCCCCGCCTCTGATTCCTCAGCTCTGATTCCCCGCCTCTGATTCCCCGCGTCTGATTCCCTGCTTCTGATTCCCTGCCTCTGATTCCCCATCTGTGATTAACCACCTCTGATTCTCCACGTCTGATTCCGCGCCTCTGATTCCCCATCTCTGATTCCCCATCTCTGATTCACAAATTCTGATTCCCCGCCTCAGATTCCCCAGCTCTGATTCCCCATCTCTGATTCCCAAATTCTGATTCCCTGCCTCTGATTCCCCACCTCTGATTCCCAATATCTGATTCCCCGCCTCTGTTTCCCCGCCTCTGATTCCCCGCCTCTGTTTCCCCATATCTGATTCCCCACCTCTGATTCCCCAACTCTGATTCCCCGCCTCTGATTCCCCAGCTCTGATTCCCCGACTCTGATTCCACGTTTCTGATGCCCTGCCTCTGATTCCCCGCCTCTGATTTCCCATCTCTGATTCACTGCCTCTGATTCCCCACCTCTGATTCCCCATATCTGATTAGCCACCTCTGTTTCCCCGCCTCTGATTCCCAGCCTCTGATACCCCATATCTGATTCCCAGCCTCTGATTCCCCATCTCTGATTCCCGGACTCTGAATCCCCACCTCTGATTCCCGGCCTCTCATTCCCGGCCTTTGATTCCCGCTTCTGATTCCCCGCCTCTGATTCCCTGCCTCTGATTCCCCATGTCTGATTCCCCACATCTGATTCCCTGCCTCTGATATCCCGCCTCTGATTCCCCGCCTCTGATTCCCTGCCACTAATTCCCCGCCTCTGATTCCCCTATCTGATTCCCTGCCTCTGATGCCCCATATCTGATTCCCAGCCTCTGATTCCCCAACTCTGATTCCCCGCCTCTGATTCCTCAGCTCTGATTCCCCACCTCTGATTCCCCGTGTCTAATTCCCTGCCTCTGATTCCCCGCCTCTGATTCCCCATCTTGGATTCACCACCACTGATTCCCTGCGTCTGATTCCCTGCCTGTGATTCCCCGCCTCTGATTCACCATCTCTGATTCACTGCCTCTGATTCCCCTTCTCTGATTCCCCATGTCTGATTCCCCAATTCTGATTCCCGCCTCTGATGCCCCACCTCTGATTCCCCATATCTTATTCCCCGACTCTGATTCCCAAACTCAGATTCCCCGCCTCTGATTCCCCAGCTCTGATTCCCCACATCTGATTCCCTGCCTCTGATTCCCCACCTCTGATTCCCAATATCTGATTCCCTGCCTCTGTTTCCCCACCTCTGATTCCCCGCCTCTGATTCCTCAGCTCTGATTCCCCGCCTCTGATTCCCTGCCTCTGATTCCCCATCTGTGATTAACCACCTCTGATTCTCCACGTCTGATTCCGGGCCTCTGATTCCCCATCTCTGATTCCCCATCTCTGATTCCCAAATTCTGATTCCCCGCCTCTGTTTCCCCGCCTCTGATTCCCCGCCTCTGTTTCCCCATATCTGATTCCCCACCTCTGATTCCCCAACTCTGATTCCCCGCCTCTGATTCCCCAGCTCTGTTTCCCCGACTCTGATTCCACGTTTCTGATGCCCTGCCTCTGATTCCCCGCCTCTGATTTCCCATCTCTGATTCACTGCCTCTGATTCCCCACCTCTGATTCCCCATATCTGATTAGCCACCTCTGTTTCCCCGCCTCTGATTCCCAGCCTCTGATTCCCCATATCTGATTCCCAGCCTCTGATTCCCCATCTCTGATTCCCGGACTCTGAATCCCCACCTCTGATTCCCGGCCTCTCATTCCCGGCCTTTGATTCCCGCTTCTGATTCCCCGCCTCTGATTCCCTGCCTCTGATTCCCCATGTCTGATTCCCCACATCTGATTCCCTGCCTCTGATATCCCGCCTCTGATTCCCCGCCTCTGATTCCCTGCCACTAATTCCCCGCCTCTGATTCCCCTATCTGATTCCCTGCCTCTGATGCCCCATATCTGATTCCCAGCCTCTGATTCCCCAACTCTGATTCCCCGCCTCTGATTCCTCAGCTCTGATTCCCCACCTCTGATTCCCCGTGTCTAATTCCCTGCCTCTGATTCCCCGCCTCTGATTCCCCATCTTGGATTCACCACCACTGATTCCCTGCGTCTGATTCCCTGCCTGTGATTCCCCGCCTCTGATTCACCATCTCTGATTCACTGCCTCTGATTCCCCTTCTCTGATTCCCCATGTCTGATTCCCCAATTCTGATTCCCGCCTCTGATGCCCAACCTCTGATTCCCCTCCTCTGATTGCCCATATCTGATTCCCCGCCTCTGATTCCCCATATCTTATTCTCCGCCTCTGATTCCCAAACTGAGATTCCCCGCCTCTGATTCCCTAGCTCTGATTCCCCACACCAGATTCTCTGCCTCTGATTCCCCACCTCTGATTCCCCGCCTCTGTTTCCCCATATCTGATTACCCACCTCTGATTCCCCAACTCTGATTCCCCGCCTCTGATTCCCCAGCTCTGATTCCCCGCCTCTGATTCCCTGTGTCTGATTCCCTGCCTCTGATTCCCCGCCTCTGATTCCACATCTCTGATTCACCGCCTCTGATTCCCCACCTCTGATTCCCCATATCTGATAAGCCATCTCTGTTTCCCCGCCTCTGATTCCCCACCTCTGATTCCCCATATCTGATTCCCCGCCTCTGATTCCCCATCTCTGATTCCCGGACTCAGATTCCCCACCTCTGATTCCCCGCCTCTGATTCCCTGCCTCTGATTCCTCATCTCTGATTTCCCATATCTGATTCCCCAGCTCTGATTCCCAACATCTGATTCCCTGCCTCTGATTCCCCACCTCTGATTCCCAATATCTGATTCCCTGCCTCTGTTTCCCCACTCTGATTCCCCGCCTCTGTTTCCCCATATCTGATTCCCCACCTCTGATTCCCCAACTCTGATTCCCCGCCTCTGATTCCCCAGCTCTGATTCCCCGCCTCTGATTCCCCGTGTCTGATTCCTTGCCTCTGATTCCCCGCCTCTGATTCCCCATCTCTGATTCACCACCACTGATTCCCTGCGTCTGATTCCCTGCCTGTGATTCCCCGCCTCTGATTCACCATCTCTGATTCACTGCCTCTGATTGCCCTTCTCTGATTCCCCATGTCTGATTCCCCAATTCTGATTCCCGCCTCTGATTCCCCACTACTGATTCCCGGCCTCTGATTCCCGGCCTCTGATTCCCCGCCTCTGATTCCCCACCTCTGATTCCCAATATCTGATTCCCCGCCTCTGTTTCCCCGCCTCTGATTCCCCGCCTCTGTTTCCCTATATCTGATTCCCCACCTCTGATTCCCCAAATCTGATTCCCCGCCTCTGATTCCCCAGCTCTGATTCCCCGCCTCTGATTCCACGTGTCTGATGCCCTGCCTCTGATTTCCCATCTCTGATTCACTGCCTCTGATTCCCCACCTCTGATTCCCCATATCTGATTAGCCACCTCTGTTTCCCCGCCACTGATTCCCAGCCTCTGATTCCCCATATCTGATTCCCAGCCTCTGATTCCCCATCTCTGATTCCCGGACTCTGAATCCCCACCTCTGATTCCCGGCCTCTCATTCCCGGCCTTTGATTCCCGCTTCTGATTCCCCGCCTCTGATTCCCTGCCTCTGATTCCCCATGTCTGATTCCCCACATCTGATTCCCTGCCTCTGATATCCCGCCTCTGATTCCCCGCCTCTGATTCCCTGCCACTAATTCCCCGCCTCTGATTACCCTTTCTGATTCCCTGCCTCTGATGCCCCATATCTGATTCCCTGCCTCTGATTCCCCAACTCTGATTCCCCGCCTCTGATTCCTCAGCTCTGATTCCCCACCTCTGATTCCCCGTGTCTAATTCCCTGCCTCTGATTCCCCGCCTCTGATTCCCCATCTTGGATTCACCACCACTGATTCCCTGCGTCTGATTCCCTGCCTGTGATTCCCCGCCTCTGATTCACCATCTCTGATTCACTGCCTCTGATTCCCCTTCTCTGATTCCCCATATCTTATTCCCCGACTCTGATTCCCAAACTCAGATTCCCCAATTCTGATTCCCGCCTCTGATGCCCAACCTCTGATTCCCCTCCTCTGATTGCCCATATCTGATTCCCCGCCTCTGATTCCCCATATCTTATTCTCCGCCTCTGATTCCCAAACTCAGATTCCCCGCCTCTGATTCCCCAGCTCTGATTCCCCACATCTGATTCTCTGCCTCTGATTCCCCACCTCTGATTCCCCGCCTCTGTTTCCCCATATCTGACTACCCACCTCTGATTCCCCAACTCTGATTCCCCGCCTCTGATTCCCCAGCTCTGATTCCCCGCCTCTGATTCCCCGTGTCTGATTCCCTGCCTCTGATTCCCCGCCTCTGATTCCACATCTCTGATTCACCGCCTCTGATTCCCCACCTCTGATTCCCCATATCTGATAAGCCATCTCTGTTTCCCCGCCTCTGATTCCCCACCTCTGATTCCCCATATCTGATTCCCCGCCTCTGATTCCCCATCTCTGATTCCCGGACTCAGATTCCCCACCTCTGATTCCCCGCCTCTGATTCCCTGCCTCTGATTCCCCATCTCTGATTTCCCATATCTGATTCCCCAGCTCTGATTCCCAACATCTGATTCCCTGCCTCTGATTCCCCACCTCTGATTCCCAATATCTGATTCCCTGCCTCTGTTTCCCCACTTCTGATTCCCCGCCTCTGTTTCCCCATATCTGATTCCCCACCTCTGATTCCCCAACTCTGATTCCCCGCCTCTGATTCCCCAGCTCTGATTCCCCGCCTCTGATTCCCCGTGTCTGATTCCTTGCCTCTGATTCCCCGCCTCTGATTCCCCATCTCTGATTCACCACCACTGATTCCCTGCGTCTGATTCCCTGCTTGTGGTTACCCGCCTCTGATTCAACATCTCTGATTCACTGCCTCTGATTCCCCTTCTCTGATTCCCCATGTCTGATTCCCCAATTCTGATACCCGCCTCTGATTCCCCACTACTGATTCCCGGCCTCTGATTCCCGGCCTCTGATTCCCCACCTCTGATTCCCCATCTCTGATTCCCCGCCTCTGATTCCCCGACTCTGATTCCCCGCCTCTGATTCCCCAGCTCTGATTCCCCGCCTCTGATTCTCCGCGTCTGATTCCCCGCCTCTGAATCCCCGCATCTGATTCCCCATCTCTGATTCACCACCGCTAATTCCCGGCCTCTGATTCCCCACTACTGATTCCCGGCCTCTGATTCCCTGCCTCTGATTCCCCGCCTATGATTCCCCATCTCTGATTCCCCGCCTCTGATTCCCCGACTCTGATTCCCTGCCTCTGATTCCCCAGCTCTGATTCCCCACCTCTGATTACCCGCGTCTGATTCCCTGACTCTAATTCCCGGCCTCTGATTCCCCATCACTGATTCACCGCCTCTGATTCCCCACCTCTGATTCCCCATATCTGATTCCCCGCCTCAGTTTCCCCGCCTCTGATTCCCCGCCTCTGATTCCCCATTACTGATACCCTGCCTCTGATTCCCCAAGTCTGATTCCCCGCCTCTGATTCCCCAGTTATGATTCCCCACCTCTGATTCCGCGCGTCTGATTCCCTGCTTCTGATTCCCTGCCTCTGATTCCCCATCTGTGATTAACCACCTCTGATTCTCCGCGTCTGATTCCCCGCCTCAGTTTCCCCGCCTCTGATTCCCCATATCTGATTCACCGCCTCTGATTCACCACCTCAGATTCCCCATATCTAATAAGCCATCTCTGTTACCCCGCCTCTGATTCCCCATATCTGATTCCCCGCCTCTGATTCCCCATCTCTGATTCCCGGACTCAGATTCCCCACCTCTGATTCCCAGCCTCTAATTCCCGGAATATGATTCCCCGCTTCTGATTCCCCGCCTCTGATTCCCTGCCTCTGATTCCCCATCTCTGATTCCCCACATCTGATTCCCTGCTTCTGATTCCCCGCCTCTGATTCACCATATCTGATTCCCTGCCTCTGATTCCCCAACTCTAATTCCCCGCCTCTGATTCCTCAGCTCTGATTCCCCGCCTCTGATTCCCCGCGTCTGATTCCCTGCTTCTGATTCCCTGCCTCTGATTCCCCATCTGTGATTAACCACCTCTGATTCTCCACGTCTGATTCCGCGCCTCTGATTCCCCATCTCTGATTCCCCATCTCTGATTCCCAAATTCTGATTCCCCGCCTCTGATTCCCCAGTTCTGATTCCCCATCTCTGATTCTCAAATTCTTATTCCCTGCCTCTGATTCCCCACCTCTGATTCCCCACCTCTGATTCCCAATATCTGATTCCCCGCCTCTGTTTCCCCGCCTCTGATTCCCCGCCTCTGTTTCCCCATATCTGATTCCCCACCTCTGATTCCCCAACTCTGATTCCCCGCCTCTGATTCCCCAGCTCTGATTCCCCGCCTCTGATTCCACGTGTCTGATGCCCTGCCTCTGATTCCCCGCCTCTGATTTCCCATCTCTGATTCACTGCCTCTGATTCCCCACCTCTGATTCCCCATATCTGATTAGCCACCTCTGTTTCCCCGCCTCTGATTCCCAGCCTCTGATTCCCCATATCTGATTCCCAGCCTCTGATTCCCCACCTCTGATTCCCGGACTCTCATTCCCGGCCTTTGATTCCCGCTTCTGATTCCCCGCCTCTGATTCCCTGCCTCTGATTCCCCATGTCTGATTCCCCACATCTGATTCCCTGCCTCTGATATCCCGCCTCTGATTCCCTGCCTCTGATTCCCTGCCACTAATTCCCCGCCTCTGATTCCCCTGTCTGATTCCCTGCCTCTGATGCCCCATACTGATTCCCAGCCTCTGATTCCCCAACTCTGATTCCCCGCCTCTGATTCCTCAGCTCTGATTCCCCACCTCTGATTCCCCGTGTCTAATTCCCTGCCTACGATTCCCCGCCTCTGATTCCCCATCTTGTATTCACCACCACTGATTCCCTGCGTCTGATTCCCTGCCTGTGATTCCCCGCCTCTGATTCACCATCTCTGATTCACTGCCTCTGATTCCCCTTCTCTGATTCCCCATGTCTGATTCCCCATTTCTGATTCCCGCCTCTGATGCCCAACCTCTGATTCCCCTCCTCTGATTGCCCATATCTGATTCCCCGCCTCTGATTCCCCATATCTTATTCTCCGCCTCTGATCCCCAAACTCAGATTCCCCGCCTCTGATTCCCCACATCTGATTCTCTGCCTCTGATTCCCCACCTCTGATTCCCCGCCTCTGTTTACCCATATCTGATTACCCACCTCTGATTCCCCAACTCTGATTCCCCGCCTCTGATTCCCCAGCTCTGATTCCCCGCCTCTGATTCCCCGTGTCTGATTCCCTGCCTCTGATTCCCCACCTCTGATTCCCCATATCTGATAAGCCATCTCTGTTTCCCCGCCTCTGATTCCCCACCTCTGATTCCCCATATCTGATTCCCCGCCTCTGATTCCCCATCTCTGATTCCCGGACTCAGATTCCCCACCTCTGATTCCCCGCCTCTGATTCCCTGCCTCTGATTCCCCATCTCTGATTCCCCATATCTGATTCCCCAGCTCTGATTCCCAACATCTGATTCCCTGCCTCTGATTCCACACCTCTGATTCCCAATATCTGATTCCCTGCCTCTGTTTCCCCACTTCTGATTCCCCGCCTCTGTTTCCCCATATCTGATTCCCCACCTCTGATTCCCCAACTCTGATTCCCCACCTCTGATTCCCCAGCTCTGATTCCCCGCCTCTGATTCCCCGTGTCTGATTCCTTGCCTCTGATTCCCCGCCTCTGATTCCCCATCTCTGATTCACCACCACTGATTCCCTGCGTCTGATTTCCTGCCTGTGATTCCCCGCCTCTGATTCACCATCTCTGATTCACTGCCTCTGATTCCCCTTCTCTGATTCCCCATGTCTGATTCCCCAATTCTGATTCCCGCCTCTGATGCCCCACCTCTGATTCCCCTCCTCTGATTGCCCATATCTGATTCCCCGCCTCTGATTCCCCATATCTTATTCCCCGACTCTGATTCCCAAACTCAGATTCCCCGCCTCTGATTCCCCAGCTCTGATTCCCCACATCTGATTCCCTGCCTCTGATTCCCCACCTCTGATTCCCAATATCTGATTCCCTGCCTCTGTTTCCCCACCTCTGATTCCCCGCCTCTGTTTCCCCATATCTGATTCCCCACCTCTGATTCCCCAACTCTGATTCCCCGCCTCTGAATCCCAAGCTTTGATTCCCCGCCTCTGATTCCCCGTGTCTGATTCCCTGCCTCTGATTCCCCGCCTCTGATTCCCCATCTCTGATTCACCGCCTCTGATTCACCACCTCACATTCCCCATATCTGATAAGCCATCTCTGTTACCCCGCCTCTGATTCCCCGCCTCTGATTCCCCATATCTGATTCCCCGCCTCTGATTCCCCATCTCTGATTCCCGGACTCAGATTCCCCACCTCTGATTCCCAGCCTCTGATTCCCGGAATATGATTCCCCGCTTCTGATTCCCCGCCTCTGATTCCCTGCCTCTGATTCCCCATCTCTGGTTCCCCACATCAGATTCCCTGCCTCTGATTCCCCGCCTCTGATTCCCCATATCTGATTCCCTGCCTCTGATTCCCCATCTCTGATTCCCGCCCTCCGATTACCCACCTCTGGTTCCCCATATCTGATACCCCTCCTCTCTTTCCCCGCCTCTGATTCCCCACCTCTGATTCCTCAGCTCTGATTCCCCGCCTCTGATTCCCCGCGTCTGATTCCCTGCTTCTGATTCCCTGCCTCTGATTCCCCATTTGTGATTAACCACCTCTGATTCTCCACGTCTGATTCCGCGCCTCTGATTCCCCATCTCTGATTCCCCATCTCTGATTCCCAAATTCTGATTCCCCGCCTCTGATTCGCCACCTCTGATTCCCCATCTCTGATTCCCAAATTCTGATTCCCTGCCTCTGATTCCCCACCTCTGATTCCCAATATCTGATTCCCCGCCTCTGTTTCCCCGCCTCTGATTCGCCGCCTCTGTTTCCCCATATCTGATTCCCCACCTCTGATTCCCCAACTCTGATTCCCCGCCTCTGATTCCCCAGCTCTGATTCCCCGCCTCTGATTCCACGTTTCTGATGCCCTGCCTCTGATTCCCCGCCTCTGATTTCCCATCTCTGATTCACTGCCTCTGATTCCCCACCTCTGATTCCCGGACTCTGAATCCCCACCTCTGATTCCCGGCCTCTCATTCCCGGCATTTGATTCCCGCTTCTGATTCCCCGCCTCTGATTCCCTGCCTCTGATTCCCCATGTCTGATTCCCCACATCTGATTCCCTGCCTCTGATATCCCGCCTCTGATTCCCCGCCTCTGATTCCCTGCTACTAATTCCCCGCCTCTGATTCCCCTATCTGATTCCCTGCCTCTGATGCCCCATATCTGATTCCCAGCCTCTGATTCCCCAAATCTGATTCCCCGCCTCTGATTCCTCAGCTCTGATTCCCCACCTCTGATTCCCCGTGTCTAATTCCCTGCCTCTGATTCCCCGCCTCTGATTCCCCATCTTGGATTCACCAGCAGTGATTCCCTGCGTCTGATTCCCTGCCTGTGATTCCCCGCCTCTGATTCACCATCTCTGATTCACTGCCTCTGATTCCCCTTCTCTGATTCCCCATGTCTGATTCCCCAATTCTGATTCCCTCCTCTGATGCCCAACCTCTGATTCCCCTCCTCTGATTGCCCATATCTGATTCCCCGCCTCTGATTCCCCATATCTTATTCTCCGCCTCTGATTCCAAACTCAGATTCCCCGCCTCTGATTCCCCAGCTCTGATTCCCCACATCTGATTCTCTGCCTCTGATTCCCCACCTCTGATTCCCCGCCTCTGTTTCCCCATATCTGATTACCCACCTCTGATTCCCCAACTCTGATTCCCTGCCTCTGATTCCCCAGCTCTGATTCCCCGCCTCTGTTTCCCCGTGTCTGATTCCCTGCCTCTGATTCCCCGCCTCTGATTCCACATCTCTGATTCACTGCCTCTGATTCCCCTTCTCTGATTCCCCATGACTGATTCCCCAATTCTGATTCCCGCCTCTGATGCCCCACCTCTGATTCCCCTCCTCTGATTGCCCATATCTGATTCCCCGCCTCTGATTCCCCATATCTTATTCCCCGACTCTGATTCCCAAACTCAGATTCCCCGCCTCTGATTCCCCAGCTCTGATTCCCCACATCTGATTCCCTGCCTCTGATTCCCCACCTCTGATTCCCAATATCTGATTCCCTGCCTCTGTTTCCCCACCTCTGATTCCCCGCCTCTGTTTCCCCATATCTGATTCCCCACCTCTGATTCCCCAACTCTGGTTCCCCGCCTCTGATTCCCCAGCTCTGACTCCACGCCTCTGATTCCCCGTGTCTGATTCCCTGCCTCTGATTCCCCGCCTCTGATTCCCCATCTCTGATTCACCGCCTCTGATTCACCACCTCAGATTCCCCATATCTGATAAGCCATCTCTGTTACCCCGCCTCTGATTCCCCGCCTCTGATTCCCCATATCTGATTCCCCGCCTCTGATTCCCCATCTCTGATTCCCGGACTCAGATTCCCCACCTCTGATTCCCAGCCTCAGATTCCCGGAATATGATTCCCCGCTTCTGATTCCCCGCCTCTGATTCCCTGCCTCTGATTCCCCATCACTGATTCCCCACATCTGATTCCCTGCCTCTGATTCCCCGCCTCTGATTCCCCATATCTGATTCCCTGCCTCTGATTCCCCATCTCTGATTCCCGCCCTCCGATTCCCCACCTCTGGTTCCCCATATCTGATACCCCTCCTCTCTTTCCCCGCCTCTGATTCCCCGCCTCTGATTCTCCATATCTGATACCCCGCCTCTGATTCCCCAACTCTGATTCCCCGCCTCTGATTCCTCAGCTCTGATTCCCCGCCTCTGATTCCCCGCGTCTGATTCCCTGCTTCTGATTCCCTGCCTCTGATTCCCCATCTGTGATTAACCACCTCTGATTCTCCACGTCTGATTCCGCTCCTCTGATTCCCCATCTCTGATTCCCAAATTCTGATTCCCCGCCTCTGATTCCCCAGTTCTGATTCCCCATTTCTAATTCCCAAATTTTGATTCCCTGCCTCTGATTCCCCACCTCTGATTCCCAATATCTGATTCCCCGCCTCTGTTTCCCCGCCTCTGATTCCCCGCCTCTGTTTCCCTATATCTGATTCCCCACCTCTGATTCCCCAACTCTGATTCCCCGCCTCTGATTCCCCAGCTCTGATTCCCCGCCTCTGATTCCACGTGTCTGATGCCCTGCCTCTGATACCCCGCCTCTGATTTCCCATCTCTGATTCACTGCCTCTGATTCCCCACCTCTGATTCCCCATATCTGATTAGCCACCTCTGTTTCCCCGCCTCTGATTCCCAGCCTCTGATTCCCCATATCTGATTCCCAGCCTCTGATTCCCCATCTCTGATTCCTGGACTCTGAATCCCCACCTCTGATTCCCGGCCTCTCATTCCCGGCCTTTGATTCCCGCTTGTGATTCCCCGCCTCTGATTCCCTGCCTCTGATTCCCCATGTCTGATTCCCCACATCTGATTCCCTGCCTCTGATATCCCGCATCTGATTCCCCGCCTCTGATTCCCTGCCACTAATTCCCCGCCTCTGATTACCCTATCTGATTCCCTGCCTCTGATGCCCCATATCTGATTCCCTGCCTCTGATTCCCCAACTCTGATTCCCCGCCTCTGATTCCTCAGCTCTGATTCCCCACCTCTGATTCCCCGTGTCTAATTCCCTGCCTCTGATTCCCCTCCTCTGATTCCCCATCTTGGATTCACCACCACTGATTCCCTGCGTCTGATTCCCTGCCTGTGATTCCCCGCCTCTGATTCACCATCTCTGATTCACTGCCGTTGATTCCCCTTCTCTGATTCCCCATGTCTGATTCCCCAATTCTGATTCCCGCCTCTGATGCCCAACCTCTGATTTCCCTCCTCTGATTGCCCATATCTGATTCCCCGCCTCTGATTCCCCATATCTTATTCTCTGCCTCTGATTCCCAAACTCAGATTCCCCGCCTCTGATTCCCCAGCTCTGATTCCCCACATCTGATTCTCTGCCTCTGATTCCCCACCTCTGATTCCCCGCCTCTGTTTCCCCATATCTGATTACCCACCTCTGATTTCCCAACTCTGATTCCCCGCCTCTGATTCCCCAGCTCTGATTCCCCGCCTCTGATTCCCCGTGTCTGATTCCCTGCCTCTGATTCCCGCCTCTGATTCCACATCTCTGATTCACCACCTCTGATTCCCCACCTCTGATTCCCCATATCTGATAAGCCATCTCTGTTTCCCCGCCTCTGATTCCCCACCTCTGATTCCCCATATCTGATTCCCCGCCTCTGATTCCCCATCTCTGATTTCCCATATCTGATTCCCCAGCTCTGATTCCCAACATCTGATTCCCTGCCTCTGATTCCCCACCTCTGATTCCCAATATCTGATTCCCTGCCTCTGTTTCCCCACTTCTGATTCCCCGCCTCTGTTTCCCCATATCTGATTCCCCACCTCTGATTCCCCAACTCTGATTCCCCGCCTCTGATTCCCCAGCTCTGATTCCCCGCCTCTGATTCCCCGTGTCTGATTCCTTGCCTCTGATTCCCCGCCTCTGATTCCCCATCTCTGATTCACCACCACTGATTCCCTGCGTCTGATTCCCTGCCTGTGATTCCCCGCCTCTGATTCACCATCTCTGATTCACTGCCTCTGATTCCCCTTCTCTGATTCCCCATGTCTGATTCCCCAATTCTGATTCCCGCCTCTGATTCCCCACTTCTGATTCACCACCGCTAATTCCCGGCCTCTGATTCCCCACTACTGTTTCCCGGCCTCTGATTCCCGGCCTCTGATTCCCCGCCTATGATTCCCCATCTCTGATTCCCCGCCTCTGATTCCCTGCCTCTGATTCCCCAGCTCTGATTCCCCACCTCTGATTACCCGCGTCTGATTCCCTGATTCTAATTCCCGGCCTCTGATTCCCCATCTCTGATTCACCGCCTCTGATTCCCCACCTCTGATTCCCCATATCTGATTCCCCGCCTCAGTTTCCCCGCCTCTGATTCCCCGCCTCTGTGTCCCCATATCTGATACCCCGCCTCTGATTCCCCAACTCTGATTCCCCGCCTCTGATTCCCCAGTTATGATTCCCCACTTCTGATTCCCCTCGTCTGATTCCCTGCTTCTGATTCCCTGCCTCTGATTCCCCATCTGTGATTAACCACCTCTGATTCTCCGCGTCTGATTCCCCGCCTCAGTTTCCCCGCCTCTGATTCCCCATCTCTGATTCACCACCACTGATTCCATGCGTCTGATTCCCTGCCTTTGATTCCCCGCCTCTGATTCACCATCTCTGATTCACTGCCTCTGATTCCCCTTCTCTGATTCCCCATGTCTGATTCACCACCGCTAATTCCCGGCCTCTGATTCCCCACTACTGATTCCCGGCCTCTGATTCCCGGCCTCTGATTCCCCGCCTCTGATTCCCAATCACTGATTCCCCGCCTCTGATTCCACATCTCTGATTCACCGCCTCTGATTCCCCACCTCTGATTCCCCATATCTGATAAGCCATCTCTGTTTCCCCGCCTCTGATTCCCCACCTCTGATTCACCATCTCTGATTCACTGCCTCTGATTCCGCTTCATGATTCCCCATGTCTGATTCCCCAATTCTGATTCCCGCCTCTGATGCCCCACCTCTGATTCCCCTCCTCTGATTCCCCATATCTTATTCCCCGCCTCTGATTCCCCAACTCAGATTCCCCGCCTCTAATTCCCCAGCTCTGATTCCCCGCCTCTGATTCCCCGCGTCTGATTCTCCGCCTCTGAATCCCCGCCTCTGATTCCCCATCTCTGATTCACCACCGCTAATTCCCGGCCTCTGATTCCCCACTACTGATTCCCGGCCTCTGATTCCCGGCCTCTGATTCCCCGCCTCTGATTCCCCATCTCTGATTCCCCGCCTTTGATTCCCCGACTCTGATTCCCTGCCTCTGATTCCCCAGCTCTGATTCCCCACCTCTGATTACCCGCGTCTGATTCCCTGACTCTAATTCCCGGACTCTGAATCCCCACCTCTGATTCCCGGCCTCTCATTCCCAGCCTTTGATTCCCGCTTCTGATTCCCCGCCTCTGATTCCCTGCCTCTGATTCCCCGTGTCTGATTCCCCATATCTGATACCCCGCCTCTGATTCCCCAACTCTGATTCCCCGCCTCTGATTCCCCAGTTATGATTCCCCACTTCTGATTCCCCGCGTCTGATTCCCTGCTTCTGATTCCCTGCCTCTGATTCCCCATCTGTGATTAACCACCTCTGATTCTCCGCGTCTGATTCCCCGCCTCAGTTTCCCGGCCTCTGATTCCCGGCCTACGATTCCCCGCTTCTAATTCCCCGCCTCTGATTCCCTGCCTCTGATTCCCCATCTCTGATTCACGAGCTCTGATTCCCCACCTCTGATTACCCACGTCTGATTCCCTGAATCAAATTCCCCGTCTCTGATTCCCCATCTCTGATTCACCGCCTCTGATTCCCCACCTCTGATTCCTCATATCTGATACCCCGCCTCGGATTCCCCAACTCTGATTCCCCAACTCTGATTCCCCGCCTCTGATTCCCCAGCTATGATTCCCCACCTCTGATTCCCCGCGTCTGATTCCCTGCTTCTGATTCCCTGCCTCTGATTCCCCATCTGTGATTAACCACCTCTGATTCTCCACGTCTGATTCCGCGCCTCTGATTCCCCATCTCTGATTCCCCATCTCTGATTCCCAAATTCTGATTCCCCACCTCTGATTCCCCAGCTCTGATTCCCCATCTCTGATTCCCAAATTCTGATTCCCTGCCTCTGATTCCCCACCTCTGATTCCCAATATCTGATTCCCCGCCTCTGTTTCCCCGCCTCTGATTCCCCACCTCTGTTTCCCCATATCTGATTCACCACCTCTGATTCCCCAACTCTGATTCCCCGCCTCTGATTCCCCAGCTCTGATTCCCCGCCTCTGATTCCACGTGTCTGATGCCCTGCCTCTGATTCCCCTCCTCTGATTTCCCATCTCTGATTCACTGCCTCTGATTCCCCACCTCTGATTCCCCATATCTGATTAGCCACCACTGTTTCCCCGCCTCTGATTCCCAGCCTCTGATTCCCCATATCTGATTCCCAGCCTCTGATTCCCCATCTCTGATTCCCGGACTCTGAATCCCCACCTCTGATTCCCGGCCTCTCATTCCCGGCCTTTGATTCCCGCTTCTGATTCCCCGCCTCTGATTCCCTGCCTCTGATTCCCCGTGTCTGATTCCCCATATCTGATACCCCGCCTCGGATTCCCCATCTCTGATTCCCCAACTCTGATTCCCCGCCTCTGATTCCCCAGCTATGATTCCCCACCTCTGATTCCCCGCGTCTGATTCCCTGCTTCTGATTCCCTGCCTCTGATTCCTCATCTGTGATTAACCACCTCTGATTCTCCACGTCTTATTCCGCGCCTCTGATTCCCCATCTCTGAATCCCCATCTCTGATTCCCAAATTCTGATTCCCCGCCTCTGATTCCCCAGCTCTGATTCCCCATCTCTGATTCCCAAATTCTGATTGCCTGCCTCTGATTCCCCACCTCTGATTCCCAATATCTGATTCCCCGCCTCTGTTTCCCCGCCTCTGAATCCCCGCCTCTGTTTCCCCATATCTGATTCCCCACCTCTGATTCCCCAATCTGATTCCCCGCCTCTGATTCCCCAGCTCTGATTCCCCGCCTCTGATTCCACGTGTCTGATGCCCTGCCTCTGATTCCCCGCCTCTGATTTCCCATCTCTGATTCACTGCCTCTGATTCCCCACCTCTGATTCCCCATATCTGATTAGCCACCTCTGTTTCCCCGCCTCTGATTCCCAGCCTCTGATTCCCCATATCTGATTCCCAGCCTCTGCTTCCCCACCTCTGATTCCCGGACTCTCATTCCCGGCCTTTGATTCCCGATTCTGATTCCCCGCCTCTGATTCCCTGCCTCTGATTCCCCATGTCTGATTCCCCACATCTGATTCCCTGCCTCTGACATCCTGCCTCTGATTCCCTGCCTCTGATTCCCTGCCACTAATTCCCCGCCTCTGATTCCCCTATCTGATTCCCTGCCTCTGATGCCCCATATCTGATTCCCAGCCTCTGATTCCCCAACTCTGATTCCCCGCCTCTGATTCCTCAGCTCTGATTCCCCACCTCTGATTCCCCGTGTCTAATTCCCTGCCTCTGATTCCCCGCCTCTGATTCCCCATCTTGTATTCACCACCACTGATTCCCTGCGTCTGATTCCCTGCCTGTGATTCCCCACCTCTGATTCACCATCTCTGATTCACTGCCTCTGATTCCCCTTCTCTGATTCCCATGTCTGATTCCCCAATTCTGATTCCCGCCTCTGATGCCCAACCTCTGATTCCCCTCCTCTGATTGCCCATATCTGATTCCCCGCCTCTGATTCCCCATATCTTATTCTCCGCCTCTGATCCCCAAACTCAGATTCCCCGCCTCTGATTCCCCACATCTGATTCTCTGCCTCTGATTCCCCACCTCTGATTCCCCGTCTCTGTTTCCCCATATCTGATTACCCACCTCTGATTCCACAACTCTGATTCCCCGCCTCTGATTCCCCAGCTCTGATTCCCCGCCTCTGATTCCCCATGTCTGATTCCCTGCCTCTGATTCGCCGCCTCTGATTCCACATCTCTGATTCACCGCCTCTGATTCCCCACCTCTGATTCCCCATATCTGATAAGCCATCTCTGTTTCCCCGCCTCTGATTCCCCACCTCTGATTCCCCATTTCTGATTCCCCGCCTCTGATTCCCCATCTCTGATTCCCGGACTCAGATTCCCCACCTCTGATTCCCCGCCTCTGATTCCCTGCCTCTGATTCCCCATCTCTGATTCCCCATATCTGATTCCCCAGCTCTGATTCCCAACATCTGATTCCCTGCCTCTGATTCCCCACCTCTGATTCCCAATATCTGATTCCCTGCCTCTGTTTCCTCACTTCTGATTCCCCGCCTCTGTTTCCCCATATCTGATTCCCCACCTCTGATTCCCCAACTCTGATTCCCCGCCTCTGATTCCCCAGCTCTGATTCCCCGCCTCTGATTCCCCGTGTCTGATTCCTTGCCTCTGATTCCCCGCCTCTGATTCCCCATCTCTGATTCACCACCACTGATTCCCTGCGTCTGATTTCCTGCCTGTGATTCCCCGCCTCTGATTCACCATCTCTGATTCACTGCCTCTGATTCCCCTTCTCTGATTCCCCATGTCTGATTCCCCAATTCTGATTCCCGCCTCTGATGCCCCACCTCTGATTCCCCTCCTCTGATTCCCCATATCTGATTCCCCGCCTCTGATTCCCCATATCTTATTCCCCGCCTCTGATTCCCAAACTCAGATTCCCCGCCTCTGATTCCCCAGCTCTGATTCCCCGCCTCTGATTCCCCGCGTATGATTCCCCGCCTCTGAATCCCCGCCTCTGATTCCCCATCTCTGATTCACCACCGCTAATTCCCGGCCTCTGATTCCCCACAACAGATTCCCGGCCTCTGATTCCCGGCCTCTGATTCCCCGCCTCTGATTCCCCATCTCTGATTCCCCGCCTCTGAATCCCCGACTCTGATTCCCCGCCTCTGATTCCCCAGCTCTGATTCCCCACCTCTGATTACCCGCGTCTGATTCCCTGACTCTAATTCCCGGCCTCTGATTCCCCATCTCTGATTCACCGCCTCTGATTCCCCACCTCTGATTCCGCATATCTGATTCCCCACCTCAGTTTCCCCGCCTCTGATTCCCCGCCTCTGATTCCCCATATCTGATACCCAGCCTCTGATTCCCCAACTCTGATTCCCCGCCTCTGATTCCCCAGTTATGATTCCCCGCCTCTGATTCCCCATATCTGATTCCCTGCCTCTGATGCCCCATATCTGATTCCCTGCCTCTGATTCCCCAACTCTGATTCCCCGCCTCTGATTCCTCAGCTCTGATTCCCCACCTCTGATTCCCCGTGTCTAATTCCCTGCCTCTGATTCCCCGCCTCTGATTCCCCATCTTGGATTCACCACCACTGATTCCCTGCGTCTGATTCCCTGCCTGTGATTCCCCGCCTCTGATTCACCATCTCTGATTCACTGCCTCTGATTCCCCTTCTCTGATTCCCCATGTCTGATTCCCCAATTCTGATTCCCGCCTCTGATGCCCCACCTCTGATTCCCCTCCTCTGATTGCCCAAATCTGATTCCCCGCCTCTGATTCCCCATATCTTATTCCCCGACTCTGATTCCCAAACTCAGATTCCCCGCCTCTGATTCCCCAACTCTGATTCCCCTCCTCTGATTCCCCAGTTATGATTCCCCACCTCTGATTCCCCGCGTCTGATTCCCTGCTTCTGATTCCCTGCCTCTGATTCCCCATCTGTGATTAACCACCTCTGATTCTCCGCGTCTGATTCCCCGCCTCAGTTTCCCCGCCTCTGATTCCCCGCCTCTGATTCCCCATATCTGATACCCCGCCTCTGATTCCCCAACTCTGATTCCCCGCCTCTGATTCCCCAGTTATGATTCCCCGCCTCTGATTCCCCATATCTGATTCCCTGCCTCTGATGCCCCATATCTGATTCCCTGCCTCTGATTCCCCAACTCTGATTCCCCGCCTCTGATTCCTCAGCTCTGATACCCCACCTCTGATTCCCCGTGTCTAATTCCCTGCCTCTGATTCCCCGCCTCTGATTCCCCATCTTGGATTCACCACCACTGATTCCCTGCGTCTGATTCCCTGCCTGTGATTCCCCGCCTCTGATTCACCATCTCTGATTCACTGCCTCTGATTCCCCTTCTCTGATTCCCCATGTCTGATTCCCCAATTCTGATTCCCCGCCTCTGATGCCCCACCTCTGATTCCCCTCCTCTGATTGCCCATATCTGATTCCCCGCCTCTGATTCCCCATATCTTATTCCCCGACTCTGATTAACCACCTCTGATTCTCCGCGTCTGATTCCCCGCCTCAGTTTCCCAGCCGCTGGTTCCCCATATCTGATTCCCGGCATCTGATTCCCGGCCTATGATTCCCCGCTTGTAATTCCCCGCCTCTGATTCCCTGCCTCTGATTCCCCATGTCTGATTCCCCACATCTGATTCCCTGCCTCTGATACCCCGCCTCTGATTCCCCGCCTCTGATTCCATGCCACTAATTCCCCGCCTCTGATTCCCCATATCTGATTCCCTGCCTCTGATGCCCCATATCTGATTCCCTGCCTCTGATTCCCCAACTCTGATTCCCCGCCTCTGATTCCTCAGCTCTGATTCCCCACCTCTGATTCCCCGTGTCTAATTCCCTGCCTCTGATTCCCCGCCTCTGATTCCCCATCTTGGATTCACCACCACTGATTCCCTGCGTCTGATTCCCTGCCTGTGATTCCCCGCCTCTGATTCACCATCTCTGATTCACTGCCTCTGATTCCCCTTCTCTGATTCCCCATGTCTGATTCCCCAATTCTTATTCCCGCCTCTGATGCCCCACCTCTGATTCCCCTCCTCTGATTGCCCATATCTGATTCCCCGCCTCTGATTCCCCATATCTTATTCCCCGACTCTGATTCCCAAACTCAGATTCCCCGCCTCTGATTCCCCAGCTCTGATTCCCCACATCTGATTCCCTGCCTCTGATTCCCCACCTCTGATTCCCAATATCTGATTCCCTGCCTCTGTTTCCCCACCTCTGATTCCCCGCCTCTGTTTCCCCATATCTGATTCCCCACCTCTGATTCCCCAAATCTGATTCCCCGCATCTGAATCCCCAGCTTTGTTTCCCCGCCTCTGATTCCCCGTGTCTGATTCCCTGCCTCTGATTCCCCGCCTCTGATTCCCCATCTCTGATTCACCGCCTCTGATTCACCACCTCAGATTCCCCATATCTGATAAGCCTTCTCTGTTACCCCGCCTCTGATTCCCCGCTTCTGATTCCCCATATCTGATTCCCCGCCTCTGATTCCCCATCTCTGATTCCCGGACTCAGATTCTCCACCTCTGATTCCCAGCATCTGATTCCCGGAATATAATTCCCCGCTTCTGATTCCCCGCCTCTGATTCCCTGCCTCTGATTCCCCATCTCTGATTCCCCACATCTGATTCCCTGCCTCTGATTCCCCGCCTCTGATTCCCCATATCTGATTCCCTGCCTCTGATTCCCCATCTCTGATTCCCGCCCTCCGATTCCCCACCTCTGGTTCCCCATATCTGATACCCCTCCTCTCTTTCCCCGCCTCTGATTCCCCGCCTCTGATTCTCCATATCTGATACCCCGACTCTGATTCCCCAACTCTGATTCCCCGCCTCTGATTCCTCAGCTCTGATTCCCCGCCTCTGATTCCCCGCGTCTGATTCCCTGCTTCTGATTCCCTGCCTCTGATTCCCCATCTGTGATTAACCACCTCTGATTCTCCACATCTGATTCCGCGCCTCTGATTCCCCATCTCTGATTCCCCATCTCTGATTCCCAAATTCTGATTCCCCACCTCTGATTCCCCAGCTCTGATTCCCCATCTCTGATTCCCAAATTCTGATTCCCTGCCTCTGATTCCCCACCTCTGATTCCCAATATCTGATTCCCCGCCTCTGTTTCCCCGCCCCTGATTCCCCGCATCTGTTTCCCCATATCTGATTCCCCACCTCTGATTCCCCAACTCTGATTCCCAGCCTCTGATACCCCAGCTCTGATTCCCCGCATCTGATTCCACGTGTCTGATGCCCTGCCTCTGATTCCCCGCCTCTGATTTCCCATCTCTGATTCACTGCCTCTGATTCCCCACCTCTGATTCCCCATATCTGATTAGCCACCTCTGTTTCCCCGCCTCTGATTCCCAGCCTCTGATTCCCCATATCTGATTCCCAGCCTCTGATTCCCCATCTCTGATTCCCGGACTCTGAATCCCCACCTCTGATTCCCGGCCTCTCATTCCCGGCCTTTGATTCCCGCTTCTGATTCCCCGCCTCTGATTCACTGCCTCTGATTCCCCATGTCTGATTCCCCACATCTGATTCCCTGCCTCTGATATCCCGCCTCTGATTCCCCGCCTCTGATTCCCTGCCACTAATTCCCCGCCTCTGATTCCCCTATCTGATTCCCTGCCTCTGATGCCCCATATCTGATTCCCACCTCTGATTCCCCAACTCTGATTCCCCGCCTCTGATTCCCCTCCTCTCTTTCCCCGCCTCTGATTCCCCGCCTCTGATTCTCCATATCTGATACCCCGACTCTGATTCCCCAACTCTGATTCCCCGCCTCTGATTCCTCAGCTCTGATTCCCCGCCTCTGATTCCCCGCGTCTGATTCCCTGCTTCTGATTCCCTGCCTCTGATTCCCCATCTGTGATTAACCGCCTCTGATTCTCCACGTCTGATTGCGCGCCTCTGATTCCCCATCTCTGATTCCCCATCTCTGATTCCCAAATTCTGATTCCCCGCCTCTGATTCCCCAGCTCTGATTCCCCATCTCTGATTCCCAAATTCTGATTCCCTGCCTCTGATTCCCCACCTATGATTCCCAATATCTGATTCCCCGCCTCTGTTTCCCCGCCCCTGATTCCCCGCCTCTGTTTCCCCAGATCTGATTCCCCACCTCTGAATCCCCAACTCTGATTCCCCGCCTCTGATTCCCCAGCTCTGATTCCCCGCATCTGATTCCACGTGTCTGATGCCCTGCCTCTGATTCCCCGCCTCTGATTTCCCATCTCTGATTCACTGCCTCTGATTCCCCACCTCTGATTCCCCATATCTGATTAGCCACCTCTGTTTCCCCGCCTCTGATTCCCAGCCTCTGATTCCCCATATCTGATTCCCAGCCTCTGATTCCCCATCTCTGATTCCCGGACTCTGAATCCCCACCTCTGATTCCCGGCCTCTCATTCCCGGCCTTTGATTCCCGCTTCTGATTCCCCGCCTCCGATTCACTGCCTCTGATTCCCCATGTCTGATTCCCCACATCTGATTCCCTGCCTCTGATATCCCGCCTCTGATTCCCCGCCTCTGATTCCCTGCCACTAATTCCCCGCCTCTGATTCCCCTATCTGATTCCCTGCCTCTGATGCCCCATATCTGATTCCCAGCCTCTGATTCCCCAACTCAGATTCCCCGCCTCTGCTTCCTCAGCTCTGATTCCCACCTCTGATTCCCCGTGTCTAATTCCCTGCCTCTGATTCCCCGCCTCTGATTCCCCATCTTGGATTCACCACCACTGATTCCCTGCGTCTGATTCCCTGCCTGTGATTCCCCGCCTCTGATTCACCATCTCTGATTCACTGCCTCTGATTCCCCTTCTCTGATTCCCCATGTCTGATTCCCCAATTCTGATTCCCGTCTCTGATGCCCAACCTCTGATTCCCCTCCTCTGATTGCCCATATCTGATTCCCCGCCTCTGATTCCCCATATCTTATTCTCCGCCTCTGATTCCCAAACTCAGATTCCCCGCCTCTGATTCCCCAGCTCTGATTCCCCACATCTGATTCTCTGCCTCTGATTCCCCACCTCTGATTCCCCGCCTCTGTTTCCCCATATCTGATTACCCACCTCTGATTCCCCAACTCTGATTCCCCGCCTCTGCTTCCCCAGCTCTGATTCCCCGCCTCTGATTCCCCGTGTCTTATTCCCTGCCTCTGATTCCCCGCCTCTGATTCCACATCTCTGATTCACCGCCTATGATTCCCCGCCTCTGATTCCCCATATCTGATAAGCCATCTCTGTTTCCCCGCCTCTGATTCCCCACCTCTGATTCCCCATATCTGATTCCCCACCTCTGATTCCCCATCTCTGGTTCCCGGACTCAGATTCCCCACCTCTGATTCTCCGCCTCTGATTCCCTGCCTCTGATTCCCCATCTCTGATTCCCCATATCTGATTCCCCAGCTCTGATTCCCAACATCTGATTCCCTGCCTCTGATTCCCCACCTCTGATTCCCAATATCTGATTCCCTGCCTCTGTTTCCCCACTTCTGATTCCCCTCCTCTGTTTCCCCATATCTGATTCCCCACCTCTGATTCCCCAACTCTGATACCCCGCCTCTGATTCCCCAGCTCTGATTCCCCGCCTCTGATTCCCCGTGTCTGATTCCTTGCCTCTGATTCCCCGCCTCTGATTCGCCATCTCTGATTCACCACCACTGATTCCCTGCGTCTGATTCCCTGCCTGTGATTCCCCGCCTCTGATTCACCATCTCTGATTCACTGCCTCTGATTCCCCTTCTCTGATTCCCCATGTCTGATTCCCCAATTCTGATTCCCGCCTCTGATGCCCCACCTCTGATTCCCCATATCTGATTCCCCGCCTCTGATTCCCCATATCTTATTCCCCGCCTCTGATTCCCAAACTCAGATTCCCCGCCTCTGATTCCCCAGTTCTGATTCCCCGCCTCTGATTCCCCGCATCTGATTCCCCGCCTCTGAATCCCCGCCTCTGATTCCCCATCTCTGATTCACCACCGCTAATTCCCGGCCTCTGATTCCCGGCCTTTGATTCCCGGCCTCTGATTCCCCGCCTCTGATTCCCCATCTCTGATTCCCCGCCTCTGATTCCCCGACTCTGATTCCCCGCCTCTGATTCCCCAGCTCTGATTCCCCACCTCTGATTACCCGCATCTGATTCCCTGACTCTAATTCCCGGCCTCCGATTCCCCATCTCTGATTCACCGCCTCTGATTCCCCACCTCTGATTCCCCATATCTGATTCCCCGCCTCAGTTTCCCCGCCTCTGATTCCCCGCCTCTGATTCCCCATATCTGATACCCTGCCTCTGATTCCCCAACTCTGATTCCCCGCCTCTGATTCCCCAGTTATGATTCCCCACCTCTGATTCCGCGCGTCTGATTCCCTGCTTCTGATTCCCTGCCTCTGATTCCCCATCTGTGATTAACCACCTCTGATTCTCCGCGTCTGATTCCCCGCCTCAGTTTCCCCGCCTCTGATTCCCCATATCTGATTCACCGCCTCTGATTCACCACCTCAGATTCCCCATATCTGATAAGCCATCTCTGTTACCCCGCCTCTGAATCCCCATATCTGATTCCCCGCCTCTGATTCCCCATCTCTGATTCCCGGACTCAGATTCCCCACCTCTGATTCCCAGCCTCTGATTCCCGGAATATGATTCCCCGCTTCTGATTCCCCGCCTCTGATTCCCTGCCTCTGATTCCCCATCTCTGATTCCCCACATCTGATTCCCTGCTTCTGATTCCCCGCCTCTGATTCCCCATATCTGATTCCCTGCCTCTGATTCCCCAACTCTGATTCCCCGACTCTGATTCCTCAGCTCTGATTCCCCGCCTCTGATTCCCCGCGTCTGATTCCCTGCTTCTAATTCCCTGCCTCTGATTCCCCATCTGTGATTAACCACCTCTGATTCTCCACGTCTGATTACAGCGCCTCTGATTCCCCATCTCTGATTCCCCATCTCTGATTCCCAATATCTGATTCCCCGCCTCTGTTTCCCCGCCTCTGATTCCACGCCTCTGTTTCCCCATATCTGATTCCCCACCTCTGATTCCCCAACTCTGATTCCCCGCCTCTGATTCCCCAGCTCTGATTCCCCGCCTCTGATTCCACGTGTCTGATGCCCTGCCTCTGATTCCCCGCCTCTGATTTCCCATCTCTGATTCACTGCCTCTGATTCCCCACCTCTGATTCCCCATATCTGATTAGCCACCTCTGTTTCCCCGCCTCTGATTCCCAGCCTCTGATTCCCCATATCTGATTCCCAGCCTCTGATTCCCCACCTCTGATTCCCGGACTCTCATTCCCGGCCTTTGATTCCCGCTTCTGATTCCCCGCCTCTGATTCCCTGCCTCTGATTCCCCAGGTCTGATTCCCCACATCTGATTCCCTGCCTCTGATATCCCGCCTCTGATTCCCTGCCTCTGATTCCCTGCCACTAATTCCCCGCCTCTGATTCCCCTATCTGATTCCCTGCCTCTGATGCCCCATATCTGATTCCCAGCCTCTGATTCCCCAACTCTGATTCCCCGCCTCTGATTCCTCAGCTCTGATTCCCCACCTCTGATTCCCCGTGTCTAATTCCCTGCCTCTGATTCCCCGCCTCTGATTCCCCATCTTGTATTCACCACCACTGATTCCCTGCGTCTGATTCCCTGCCTGTGATTTCCCGCCTCTGATTCACCATCTCTGATTCACTGCCTCTGATTCTCCTTCTCTGATTCCCCATGTCTGATTCCCCAATTCTGATTCCCGCCTCTGATGCCCAACCTCTGATTCCCCTCCTCTGATTGCCCATATCTGATTCCCCGCCTCTGATTCCCCATATCTTATTCTCCGCCTCTGATCCCCAAACTCAGATTCCCCGCCTCTGATTCCCCACATCTGATTCTCTGCCTCTTATTCCCCACCTCTGATTCCCCTCCTCTGTTTCCCCATATCTGATTACCCACCTCTGATTCCCCAACTCTGATTCCCCGCCTCTGATTCCCCAGCTCTGATTCCCCGCCTCTGATTCCCCGTGTCTGATTCCCTGCCTCTGATTCCCCGCCTCTGATTCCACATCTCTGATTCACCGCCTCTGATTCCCCACCTCTGATTCCCCATATCTGATAAGCCATCTCTGTTTCCCCGCCTCTGATTCCCCACTTCTGATTCCCCATATCTGATTCCCCGCCTCTGATTCCCCATCTCTGATTCCCGGACTGAGATTCCCCACCTCTGATTCCCCGCCTCTGATTCCCTGCCTCTGATTCCCCATCTCTGATTCCCCATATCTGATTCCCCAGCTCTGATTCCCAACATCTGATTCCCTGCCTCTGATTCCCCACCTCTGATTCCCAATATCTGATTCCCTGCCTCTGTTTCCCCACTTCTGATTCCCCGCCTCTGTTTCCCCATATCTGATTCCCCACCTCTGATTCCCCAACTCTGATTCCCCGCCTCTGATTCCCCAGCTCTGATTCCCCGCCTCTGATTCCCCGTGTCTGATTCCTTGCCTCTGATTCCCCGCCTCTGATTCCCCATCTCTGATTCACCACCACTGATTCCCTGCGTCTGATTTCCTGCCTGTGATTCCCCGCCTCTGATTCACCATCTCTGATTCACTGCCTCTGATTCCCCTTCTCTGATTCCCCATGTCTGATTCCCCAATTTTGATTCCCGCCTCTGATGCCCCACCTCTGATTCCCCTCCTCTGATTGCCTATATCTGATTCCCCGCCTCTGATTCCCCATATCTTATTCCCCGCATCTGATTCCCAAACTCAGATTCGCCGCCTCTGATTCCCCAGCTCTGATTCCCCGCCTCTGATTCCCCGCGTCTGATTCCCCGCCTCTGAATCACCTCCTCTGATTCCCCATCTCTGATTCACCACCGCTAATTCCCGGCCTCTGATTCCCCACAACTGATTCCCCACATCTGATTCCCTGCCTCTGATTCCCCGCCTCTGATTCCCCATATCTGATTCCCTGCCTCTGATTCCCCATCTCTGATTCCCGCCCTCCGATTCCCCACCTCTGGTTCCCCATATCTGATACCCCTCCTGTCTTTCCCCGCCTCTGATTCCCCGCCTCTGATTCTCCATATCTGATACCCCGACTCTGATTCCCCAACTCTGATTCCCCGCCTCTGATTCCTCAGCTCTGATTCCCCGCCTCTGATTCCCCGCGTCTGATTCCCTGCTTCTGATTCCCTGCCTCTGATTCCCCATCTGTGATTAACCACCTCTGATTCTCCACGTCTGATTCCGCGCCTCTGATTCCCCATCTCTGATTCCCCATCTCTGATTCCCAAATTCTGATTCCCCGCCTCTGATTCCCCAGCTCTGATTCCCCATCTCTGATTCCCAAATGCTGATTCCCTGCCTCTGATTCCCCACCTCTGATTCCCAATATCTGATTCCCCGCCTCTGTTTCCCCGCCCCTGATTCCCCGCATCTGTTTCCCCATATCTGATTCCCCACCTCTGATTCCCCAACTCTGATTCCCCGCCTCTGATACCCCAGCTCTGATTCCCCGCATCTGATTCCACGTGTCTGATGCCCTGCCTCTGATTCCCCGCCTCTGATTTCCCATCTCTGATTCACTGCCTCTGATTCCCCACCTCTGATTCCCCATATCTGATTAGCCACCTCTGTTTCCCCGCCTCTGATTCCCAGCCTCTGATTCCCCATATCTGATTCCCAGCCTCTGATTCCCCATCTCTGATTCCCGGACTCTGAATCCCCACCTCTGATTCCCGGCCTCTCATTCCCGGCCTTTGATTCCCGCTTCTGATTCCCCGCCTCTGATTCACTGCCTCTGATTCCCCATGTCTGATTCCCCACATCTGATTCCCTGCCTCTGATATCCCGCCTCTGATTCCCCGCCTCTGATTCCCTGCCACTAATTCCCCGCCTCTGATTCCCCTATCTGATTCCCTGCCTCTGATGCCCCATATCTGATTCCCACCTCTGATTCCCCAACTCTGATTCCCCGCCTCTGATTCCCCTCCTCTCTTACCCCGCCTCTGATTCCCCGCCTCTGATTCTCCATATCTGATACCCCGACTCTGATTCCCCAACTCTGATTCCCCGCCTCTGATTCCTCAGCTCTGATTCCCCGCCTCTGATTCCCCGCGTCTGATTCCCTGCTTCTGATTCCCTGCCTCTGATTCCCCATCTGTGATTAACCGCCTCTGATTCTCCACGTCTGATTCCGCGCCTCTGATTCCCCATCTCTGATTCCCCATCTCTGATTCCCAAATTCTGATTCCCCGCCTCTGATTCCCCAGCTCTGATTCCCCATCTCTGATTCCCAAATTCTGATTCCCTGCCTCTGATTCCCCACCTATGATTCCCAATATCTGATTCCCCGCCTCTGTTTCCCCGCCCCTGATTCCCCGCCTCTGTTTCCCCAGATCTGATTCCCCACCTCTGATTCCCCAACTCTGATTCCGCGCCTCTGATTCCCCAGCTCTGATTCCCCGCATCTGATTCCACGTGTCTGATGCCCTGCCTCTGATTCCCCGCCTCTGATTTCCCATCTCTGATTCACTGCCTCTGATTCCCCACCTCTGATTCCCCATATCTGATTAGCCACCTCTGTTTCCCCGCCTCTGATTCCCAGCCTCTGATTCCCCATATCTGATTCCCAGCCTCTGATTCCCCATCTCTGATTCCCGGACTCTGAATCCCCACCTCTGATTCCCGGCCTCTCATTCCCGGCCTTTGATTCCCGCTTCTGATTCCCCGCCTCTGATTCACTGCCTCTGATTCCCCATGTCTGATTCCCCACATCTGATTCCCTGCCTCTGATATCCCGCCTCTGATTCCCCGCCTCTGATTCCCTGCCACTAATTCCCCGCCTCTGATTCCCCTATCTGATTCCCTGCCTCTGATGCCCCATATCTGATTCCCAGCCTCTGATTCCCCAACTCAGATTCCCCGCCTCTGCTTCCTCAGCTCTGATTCCCACCTCTGATTCCCCGTGTATAATTCCCTGCCTCTGATTCCCCGCCTCTGATTCCCCATCTTGGATTCACCACCACTGATTCCCTGCGTCTGATTCCCTGCCTGTGATTCCCCGCCTCTGATTCACCATCTCTGATTCACTGCCTCTGATTCCCCTTCTCTGATTCCCCATGTCTGATTCCCCAATTCTGATTCCCGTCTCTGATGCCCAACCTCTGATTCCCCTCCTCTGATTGCCCATATCTGATTCCCCGCCTCTGATTCCCCATATCTTATTCTCCGCCTCTGATTCCCAAACTCAGATTCCCCGCCTCTGATTCCCCAGCTCTGATTCCCCACATCTGATTCTCTACCTCTGATTCCCCACCTCTGATTCCCCGCCTCTGTTTCCCCATATCTGATTACCCACCTCTGATTCCCCAACTCTGATTCCCCGCCTCTGCTTCCCCAGCTCTGATTCCCCGCCTCTGATTCCCCGTGTCTGATTCCCTGCCTCTGATTCCCCGCCTCTGATTCCACATCTCTGATTCACCGCCTCTGATTCCCCACCTCTGATTCCCCATATCTGATAAGCCATCTCTGTTTCCCCGCCTCTGATTCCCCACCTCTGATTCCCCATATCTGATTCCCCACCTCTTATTCCCCATCTCTGGTTCCCGGACTCAGATTCCCCACCTCTGATTCTCCGCCTCTGATTCCCTGCCTCTGATTCCCCATCTCTGATTCCCCATATCTGATTCCCCAGCTCTGATTCCCAACATCTGATTCCCTGCCTCTGATTCCCCACCTCTGATTCCCAATATCTGATTCCCTGCCTCTGTTTCCCCACTTCTGATTCCCCTCCTCTGTTTCCCCATATCTGATTCCCCACCTCTGATTCCCCAACTCTGATACCCCGCCTCTGATTCCCCAGCTCTGATTCCCCGCCTCTGATTCCCCGTGTCTGATTCCTTGCCTCCGATTCCCCGCCTCTGATTCGCCATCTCTGATTCACCACCACTGATTCCCTGCGTCTGATTCCCTGCCTGTGATTCCCCGCCTCTGATTCACCATCTCTGATTCACTGCCTCTGATTCCCCTTCTCTGATTCCCCATGTCTGATTCCCCAATTCTGATTCCCGCCTCTGATGCCCCACCTCTGATTCCCCATATCTGATTCCCCGCCTCTGATTCCCCATATCTTATTCCCCGCCTCTGATTCCCAAACTCAGATTCCCCGCCTCTGATTCCCCAGTTCTGATTCCCCGCCTCTGATTCCCCGCATCTGATTCCCCGCCTCTGAATCCCCGCCTCTGATTCCCCATCTCTGATTCACCACCGCTAATTCCCGGCCTCTGATTCCCCACAAATGATTCCCGGCCTCTGATTCCCGGCCTCTGATTCCCCGCCTCTGATTCCCCATCTCTGATTCCCCGCCTCTGATTCCCCGACTCTGATTCCCCGCCTCTGATTCCCCAGCTCTGATTCCCCACCTCTGATTACCCGCATCTGATTCCCTGACTCTAATTCCCGGCCTCCGATTCCCCATCTCTGATTCACCGCCTCTGATTCCCCACCTCTGATTCCCCATATCTGATTCCCCGCCTCAGTTTCCCCGCCTCTGATTCCCCGCCTCTGATTCCCCATATCTGATACCCTGCCTCTGATTCCCCAACTATGATTCCCCGCCTCTGATTCCCCAGTTATGATTCCCCACCTCTGATTCCGCGCGTCTGATTCCCTGCTTCTGATTCCCTGCCTCTGATTCCCCATCTGTGATTAACCACCTCTGATTCTCCGCGTCTGATTCCCCGCCTCAGTTTCCCCGCCTCTGATTCCCCATATCTGATTCACCGCCTCTGATTCACCACCTCAGATTCCCCATATCTGATAAGCCATCTCTGTTACCCCGCCTCTGAATCCCCATATCTGATTCCCCGCCTCTGATTCCCCATCTCTGATTCCCGGACTCAGATTCCCCACCTCTGATTCCCAGCCTCTGATTCCCGGAATATGATTCCCCGCTTCTGATTCCCCGCCTCTGATTCCCTGCCTCTGATTCCCCATCTCTGATTCCCCACATCTGATTCCCTGCTTCTGATTCCCCGCCTCTGATTCCCCATATCTGATTCCCTGCCTCTGATTCCCCAACTCTGATTCCCCGCCTCTGATTCCTCAGCTCTGATTCCCCGCCTCTGATTCCCCGCGTCTGATTCCCTGCTTCTAATTCCCTGCCTCTGATTCCCCATCTGTGATTAACCACCTCTGATTCTCCACGTCTGATTACAGCGCCTCTGATTCCCCATCTCTGATTCCCCATCTCTGATTCCCAAATTCTGATTCCCCGCCTCTGATTCCCCAGTTCTGATTCCCCATCTCTGATTCCCAAATTCTGATTCCCTGCCTCTGATTCCCCACCTCTGATTCCCCACCTCTGATTCCCAATATCTGATTCCCCGCCTCTGTTTCCCCGCCTCTGATTCCACGCCTCTGTTTCCCCATATCTGATTCCCCACCTCTGATTCCCCAACTCTGATTCCCCGCCTCTGATTCCCCAGCTCTGATTCCCCGCCTCTGATTCCACGTGTCTGATGCCCTGCCTCTGATTCCCCGCCTCTGATTTCCCATCTCTGATTCACTGCCTCTGATTCCCCACCTCTGATTCCCCATATCTGATTAGCCACCTCTGTTTCCCCGCCTCTGATTCCCAGCCTCTGATTCCCCATATCTGATTCCCAGCCTCTGATTCCCCACCTCTGATTCCCGGACTCTCATTCCCGGCCTTTGATTCCCGCTTCTGATTCCCCGCCTCTGATTCCCTGCCTCTGATTCCCCAGGTCTGATTCCCCACATCTGATTCCCTGCCTCTGATATCCCGCCTCTGATTCCCTGCCTCTGATTCCCTGCCTCTAATTCCCCGCCTCTGATTCCCCTATCTGATTCCCTGCCTCTGATGCCCCATATCTGATTCCCAGCCTCTGATTCCCCAACTCTGATTCCCCGCCTCTGATTCCTCAGCTCTGATTCCCCACCTCTGATTCCCCGTGTCTAATTCCCTGCCTCTGATTCCCCGCCTCTGATTCCCCATCTTGTATTCACCACCACTGATTCCCTGCGTCTGATTCCCTGCCTGTGATTCCCCGCCTCTGACTCACCATCTCTGATTCACTGCCTCTGATTCTCCTTCTCTGATTCCCCATGTCTGATTCCCCAATTCTGATTCCCGCCTCTGATGCCCAACCTCTGATTCCCCTCCTCTGATTGCCCATATCTGATTCCCCGCCTCTGATTCCCCATATCTTATTCTCCGCCTCTGATCCCCAAACTCAGATTCCCCGCCTCTGATTCCCCACATCTGATTCTCTGCCTCTTATTCCCCACCTCTGATTCCCCTCCTCTGTTTCCCCATATCTGATTACCCACCTCTGATTCCCCGCGTCTGATTCCCTGCTTCTGATTCCCTGCCTCTGATTCCCCATCTGTGATTAACCGCCTCTGATTCTCCACGTCTGATTGCGCGCCTCTGATTCCCCATCTCTGATTCCCCATCTCTGATTCCCAAATTCTGATTCCCCGCCTCTGATTCCCCAGCTCTGATTCCCCATCTCTGATTCCCAAATTCTGATTCCCTGCCTCTGATTCCCCACCTATGATTCCCAATATCTGATTCCCCGCCTCTGTTTCCCCGCCCCTGATTCCCCGCCTCTGTTTCCCCAGATCTGATTCCCCACCTCTGAATCCCCAACTCTGATTCCCCGCCTCTGATTCCCCAGCTCTGATTCCCCGCATCTGATTCCACGTGTCTGATGCCCTGCCTCTGATTCCCCGCCTCTGATTTCCCATCTCTGATTCACTGCCTCTGATTCCCCACCTCTGATTCCCCATATCTGATTAGCCACCTCTGTTTCCCCGCCTCTGATTCCCAGCCTCTGATTCCCCATATCTGATTCCCAGCCTCTGATTCCCCATCTCTGATTCCCGGACTCTGAATCCCCACCTCTGATTCCCGGCCTCTCATTCCCGGCCTTTGATTCCCGCTTCTGATTCCCCGCCTCCGATTCACTGCCTCTGATTCCCCATGTCTGATTCCCCACATCTGATTCCCTGCCTCTGATATCCCGCCTCTGATTCCCCGCCTCTGATTCCCTGCCACTAATTCCCCGCCTCTGATTCCCCTATCTGATTCCCTGCCTCTGATGCCCCATATCTGATTCCCAGCCTCTGATTCCCCAACTCAGATTCCCCGCCTCTGCTTCCTCAGCTCTGATTCCCACCTCTGATTCCCCGTGTCTAATTCCCTGCCTCTGATTCCCCGCCTCTGATTCCCCATCTTGGATTCACCACCACTGATTCCCTGCGTCTGATTCCCTGCCTGTGATTCCCCGCCTCTGATTCACCATCTCTGATTCACTGCCTCTGATTCCCCTTCTCTGATTCCCCATGTCTGATTCCCCAATTCTGATTCCCGTCTCTGATGCCCAACCTCTGATTCCCCTCCTCTGATTGCCCATATCTGATTCCCCGCCTCTGATTCCCCATATCTTATTCTCCGCCTCTGATTCCCAAACTCAGATTCCCCGCCTCTGATTCCCCAGCTCTGATTCCCCACATCTGATTCTCTGCCTCTGATTCCCCACCTCTGATTCCCCGCCTCTGTTTCCCCATATCTGATTACCCACCTCTGATTCCCCAACTCTGATTCCCCGCCTCTGCTTCCCCAGCTCTGATTCCCCGCCTCTGATTCCCCGTGTCTTATTCCCTGCCTCTGATTCCCCGCCTCTGATTCCACATCTCTGATTCACCGCCTATGATTCCCCGCCTCTGATTCCCCATATCTGATAAGCCATCTCTGTTTCCCCGCCTCTGATTCCCCACCTCTGATTCCCCATATCTGATTCCCCACCTCTGATTCCCCATCTCTGGTTCCCGGACTCAGATTCCCCACCTCTGATTCTCCGCCTCTGATTCCCTGCCTCTGATTCCCCATCTCTGATTCCCCATATCTGATTCCCCAGCTCTGATTCCCAACATCTGATTCCCTGCCTCTGATTCCCCACCTCTGATTCCCAATATCTGATTCCCTGCCTCTGTTTCCCCACTTCTGATTCCCCTCCTCTGTTTCCCCATATCTGATTCCCCACCTCTGATTCCCCAACTCTGATACCCCGCCTCTGATTCCCCAGCTCTGATTCCCCGCCTCTGATTCCCCGTGTCTGATTCCTTGCCTCTGATTCCCCGCCTCTGATTCGCCATCTCTGATTCACCACCACTGATTCCCTGCGTCTGATTCCCTGCCTGTGATTCCCCGCCTCTGATTCACCATCTCTGATTCACTGCCTCTGATTCCCCTTCTCTGATTCCCCATGTCTGATTCCCCAATTCTGATTCCCGCCTCTGATGCCCCACCTCTGATTCCCCATATCTGATTCCCCGCCTCTGATTCCCCATATCTTATTCCCCGCCTCTGATTCCCAAACTCAGATTCCCCGCCTCTGATTCCCCAGTTCTGATTCCCCGCCTCTGATTCCCCGCATCTGATTCCCCGCCTCTGAATCCCCGCCTCTGATTCCCCATCTCTGATTCACCACCGCTAATTCCCGGCCTCTGATTCCCGGCCTTTGATTCCCGGCCTCTGATTCCCCGCCTCTGATTCCCCATCTCTGATTCCCCGCCTCTGATTCCCCGACTCTGATTCCCCGCCTCTGATTCCCCAGCTCTGATTCCCCACCTCTGATTACCCGCATCTGATTCCCTGACTCTAATTCCCGGCCTCCGATTCCCCATCTCTGATTCACCGCCTCTGATTCCCCACCTCTGATTCCCCATATCTGATTCCCCGCCTCAGTTTCCCCGCCTCTGATTCCCCGCCTCTGATTCCCCATATCTGATACCCTGCCTCTGATTCCCCAACTCTGATTCCCCGCCTCTGATTCCCCAGTTATGATTCCCCACCTCTGATTCCGCGCGTCTGATTCCCTGCTTCTGATTCCCTGCCTCTGATTCCCCATCTGTGATTAACCACCTCTGATTCTCCGCGTCTGATTCCCCGCCTCAGTTTCCCCGCCTCTGATTCCCCATATCTGATTCACCGCCTCTGATTCACCACCTCAGATTCCCCATATCTGATAAGCCATCTCTGTTACCCCGCCTCTGAATCCCCATATCTGATTCCCCGCCTCTGATTCCCCATCTCTGATTCCCGGACTCAGATTCCCCACCTCTGATTCCCAGCCTCTGATTCCCGGAATATGATTCCCCGCTTCTGATTCCCCGCCTCTGATTCCCTGCCTCTGATTCCCCATCTCTGATTCCCCACATCTGATTCCCTGCTTCTGATTCCCCGCCTCTGATTCCCCATATCTGATTCCCTGCCTCTGATTCCCCAACTCTGATTCCCCGACTCTGATTCCTCAGCTCTGATTCCCCGCCTCTGATTCCCCGCGTCTGATTCCCTGCTTCTAATTCCCTGCCTCTGATTCCCCATCTGTGATTAACCACCTCTGATTCTCCACGTCTGATTACAGCGCCTCTGATTCCCCATCTCTGATTCCCCATCTCTGATTCCCAATATCTGATTCCCCGCCTCTGTTTCCCCGCCTCTGATTCCACGCCTCTGTTTCCCCATATCTGATTCCCCACCTCTGATTCCCCAACTCTGATTCCCCGCCTCTGATTCCCCAGCTCTGATTCCCCGCCTCTGATTCCACGTGTCTGATGCCCTGCCTCTGATTCCCCGCCTCTGATTTCCCATCTCTGATTCACTGCCTCTGATTCCCCACCTCTGATTCCCCATATCTGATTAGCCACCTCTGTTTCCCCGCCTCTGATTCCCAGCCTCTGATTCCCCATATCTGATTCCCAGCCTCTGATTCCCCACCTCTGATTCCCGGACTCTCATTCCCGGCCTTTGATTCCCGCTTCTGATTCCCCGCCTCTGATTCCCTGCCTCTGATTCCCCAGGTCTGATTCCCCACATCTGATTCCCTGCCTCTGATATCCCGCCTCTGATTCCCTGCCTCTGATTCCCTGCCACTAATTCCCCGCCTCTGATTCCCCTATCTGATTCCCTGCCTCTGATGCCCCATATCTGATTCCCAGCCTCTGATTCCCCAACTCTGATTCCCCGCCTCTGATTCCTCAGCTCTGATTCCCCACCTCTGATTCCCCGTGTCTAATTCCCTGCCTCTGATTCCCCGCCTCTGATTCCCCATCTTGTATTCACCACCACTGATTCCCTGCGTCTGATTCCCTGCCTGTGATTTCCCGCCTCTGATTCACCATCTCTGATTCACTGCCTCTGATTCTCCTTCTCTGATTCCCCATGTCTGATTCCCCAATTCTGATTCCCGCCTCTGATGCCCAACCTCTGATTCCCCTCCTCTGATTGCCCATATCTGATTCCCCGCCTCTGATTCCCCATATCTTATTCTCCGCCTCTGATCCCCAAACTCAGATTCCCCGCCTCTGATTCCCCACATCTGATTCTCTGCCTCTTATTCCCCACCTCTGATTCCCCTCCTCTGTTTCCCCATATCTGATTACCCACCTCTGATTCCCCAACTCTGATTCCCCGCCTCTGATTCCCCAGCTCTGATTCCCCGCCTCTGATTCCCCGTGTCTGATTCCCTGCCTCTGATTCCCCGCCTCTGATTCCACATCTCTGATTCACCGCCTCTGATTCCCCACCTCTGATTCCCCATATCTGATAAGCCATCTCTGTTTCCCCGCCTCTGATTCCCCACTTCTGATTCCCCATATCTGATTCCCCGCCTCTGATTCCCCATCTCTGATTCCCGGACTGAGATTCCCCACCTCTGATTCCCCGCCTCTGATTCCCTGCCTCTGATTCCCCATCTCTGATTCCCCATATCTGATTCCCCAGCTCTGATTCCCAACATCTGATTCCCTGCCTCTGATTCCCCACCTCTGATTCCCAATATCTGATTCCCTGCCTCTGTTTCCCCACTTCTGATTCCCCGCCTCTGTTTCCCCATATCTGATTCCCCACCTCTGATTCCCCAACTCTGATTCCCCGCCTCTGATTCCCCAGCTCTGATTCCCCGCCTCTGATTCCCCGTGTCTGATTCCTTGCCTCTGATTCCCCGCCTCTGATTCCCCATCTCTGATTCACCACCACTGATTCCCTGCGTCTGATTTCCTGCCTGTGATTCCCCGCCTCTGATTCACCATCTCTGATTCACTGCCTCTGATTCCCCTTCTCTGATTCCCCATGTCTGATTCCCCAATTTTGATTCCCGCCTCTGATGCCCCACCTCTGATTCCCCTCCTCTGATTGCCTATATCTGATTCCCCGCCTCTGATTCCCCATATCTTATTCCCCGCATCTGATTCCCAAACTCAGATTCGCCGCCTCTGATTCCCCAGCTCTGATTCCCCGCCTCTGATTCCCCGCGTCTGATTCCCCGCCTCTGAATCACCTCCTCTGATTCCCCATCTCTGATTCACCACCGCTAATTCCCGGCCTCTGATTCCCCACAACTGATTCCCCACATCTGATTCCCTGCCTCTGATTCCCCGCCTCTGATTCCCCATATCTGATTCCCTGCCTCTGATTCCCCATCTCTGATTCCCGCCCTCCGATTCCCCACCTCTGGTTCCCCATATCTGATACCCCTCCTGTCTTTCCCCGCCTCTGATTCCCCGCCTCTGATTCTCCATATCTGATACCCCGACTCTGATTCCCCAACTCTGATTCCCCGCCTCTGATTCCTCAGCTCTGATTCCCCGCCTCTGATTCCCCGCGTCTGATTCCCTGCTTCTGATTCCCTGCCTCTGATTCCCCATCTGTGATTAACCACCTCTGATTCTCCACGTCTGATTCCGCGCCTCTGATTCCCCATCTCTGATTCCCCATCTCTGATTCCCAAATTCTGATTCCCCGCCTCTGATTCCCCAGCTCTGATTCCCCATCTCTGATTCCCAAATGCTGATTCCCTGCCTCTGATTCCCCACCTCTGATTCCCAATATCTGATTCCCCGCCTCTGTTTCCCCGCCCCTGATTCCCCGCATCTGTTTCCCCATATCTGATTCCCCACCTCTGATTCCCCAACTCTGATTCCCCGCCTCTGATACCCCAGCTCTGATTCCCCGCATCTGATTCCACGTGTCTGATGCCCTGCCTCTGATTCCCCGCCTCTGATTTCCCATCTCTGATTCACTGCCTCTGATTCCCCACCTCTGATTCCCCATATCTGATTAGCCACCTCTGTTTCCCCGCCTCTGATTCCCAGCCTCTGATTCCCCATATCTGATTCCCAGCCTCTGATTCCCCATCTCTGATTCCCGGACTCTGAATCCCCACCTCTGATTCCCGGCCTCTCATTCCCGGCCTTTGATTCCCGCTTCTGATTCCCCGCCTCTGATTCACTGCCTCTGATTCCCCATGTCTGATTCCCCACATCTGATTCCCTGCCTCTGATATCCCGCCTCTGATTCCCCGCCTCTGATTCCCTGCCACTAATTCCCCGCCTCTGATTCCCCTATCTGATTCCCTGCCTCTGATGCCCCATATCTGATTCCCACCTCTGATTCCCCAACTCTGATTCCCCGCCTCTGATTCCCCTCCTCTCTTACCCCGCCTCTGATTCCCCGCCTCTGATTCTCCATATCTGATACCCCGACTCTGATTCCCCAACTCTGATTCCCCGCCTCTGATTCCTCAGCTCTGATTCCCCGCCTCTGATTCCCCGCGTCTGATTCCCTGCTTCTGATTCCCTGCCTCTGATTCCCCATCTGTGATTAACCGCCTCTGATTCTCCACGTCTGATTCCGCGCCTCTGATTCCCCATCTCTGATTCCCCATCTCTGATTCCCAAATTCTGATTCCCCGCCTCTGATTCCCCAGCTCTGATTCCCCATCTCTGATTCCCAAATTCTGATTCCCTGCCTCTGATTCCCCACCTATGATTCCCAATATCTGATTCCCCGCCTCTGTTTCCCCGCCCCTGATTCCCCGCCTCTGTTTCCCCAGATCTGATTCCCCACCTCTGATTCCCCAACTCTGATTCCGCGCCTCTGATTCCCCAGCTCTGATTCCCCGCATCTGATTCCACGTGTCTGATGCCCTGCCTCTGATTCCCCGCCTCTGATTTCCCATCTCTGATTCACTGCCTCTGATTCCCCACCTCTGATTCCCCATATCTGATTAGCCACCTCTGTTTCCCCGCCTCTGATTCCCAGCCTCTGATTCCCCATATCTGATTCCCAGCCTCTGATTCCCCATCTCTGATTCCCGGACTCTGAATCCCCACCTCTGATTCCCGGCCTCTCATTCCCGGCCTTTGATTCCCGCTTCTGATTCCCCGCCTCTGATTCACTGCCTCTGATTCCCCATGTCTGATTCCCCACATCTGATTCCCTGCCTCTGATATCCCGCCTCTGATTCCCCGCCTCTGATTCCCTGCCACTAATTCCCCGCCTCTGATTCCCCTATCTGATTCCCTGCCTCTGATGCCCCATATCTGATTCCCAGCCTCTGATTCCCCAACTCAGATTCCCCGCCTCTGCTTCCTCAGCTCTGATTCCCACCTCTGATTCCCCGTGTATAATTCCCTGCCTCTGATTCCCCGCCTCTGATTCCCCATCTTGGATTCACCACCACTGATTCCCTGCGTCTGATTCCCTGCCTGTGATTCCCCGCCTCTGATTCACCATCTCTGATTCACTGCCTCTGATTCCCCTTCTCTGATTCCCCATGTCTGATTCCCCAATTCTGATTCCCGTCTCTGATGCCCAACCTCTGATTCCCCTCCTCTGATTGCCCATATCTGATTCCCCGCCTCTGATTCCCCATATCTTATTCTCCGCCTCTGATTCCCAAACTCAGATTCCCCGCCTCTGATTCCCCAGCTCTGATTCCCCACATCTGATTCTCTACCTCTGATTCCCCACCTCTGATTCCCCGCCTCTGTTTCCCCATATCTGATTACCCACCTCTGATTCCCCAACTCTGATTCCCCGCCTCTGCTTCCCCAGCTCTGATTCCCCGCCTCTGATTCCCCGTGTCTGATTCCCTGCCTCTGATTCCCCGCCTCTGATTCCACATCTCTGATTCACCGCCTCTGATTCCCCACCTCTGATTCCCCATATCTGATAAGCCATCTCTGTTTCCCCGCCTCTGATTCCCCACCTCTGATTCCCCATATCTGATTCCCCACCTCTTATTCCCCATCTCTGGTTCCCGGACTCAGATTCCCCACCTCTGATTCTCCGCCTCTGATTCCCTGCCTCTGATTCCCCATCTCTGATTCCCCATATCTGATTCCCCAGCTCTGATTCCCAACATCTGATTCCCTGCCTCTGATTCCCCACCTCTGATTCCCAATATCTGATTCCCTGCCTCTGTTTCCCCACTTCTGATTCCCCTCCTCTGTTTCCCCATATCTGATTCCCCACCTCTGATTCCCCAACTCTGATACCCCGCCTCTGATTCCCCAGCTCTGATTCCCCGCCTCTGATTCCCCGTGTCTGATTCCTTGCCTCCGATTCCCCGCCTCTGATTCGCCATCTCTGATTCACCACCACTGATTCCCTGCGTCTGATTCCCTGCCTGTGATTCCCCGCCTCTGATTCACCATCTCTGATTCACTGCCTCTGATTCCCCTTCTCTGATTCCCCATGTCTGATTCCCCAATTCTGATTCCCGCCTCTGATGCCCCACCTCTGATTCCCCATATCTGATTCCCCGCCTCTGATTCCCCATATCTTATTCCCCGCCTCTGATTCCCAAACTCAGATTCCCCGCCTCTGATTCCCCAGTTCTGATTCCCCGCCTCTGATTCCCCGCATCTGATTCCCCGCCTCTGAATCCCCGCCTCTGATTCCCCATCTCTGATTCACCACCGCTAATTCCCGGCCTCTGATTCCCCACAAATGATTCCCGGCCTCTGATTCCCGGCCTCTGATTCCCCGCCTCTGATTCCCCATCTCTGATTCCCCGCCTCTGATTCCCCGACTCTGATTCCCCGCCTCTGATTCCCCAGCTCTGATTCCCCACCTCTGATTACCCGCATCTGATTCCCTGACTCTAATTCCCGGCCTCCGATTCCCCATCTCTGATTCACCGCCTCTGATTCCCCACCTCTGATTCCCCATATCTGATTCCCCGCCTCAGTTTCCCCGCCTCTGATTCCCCGCCTCTGATTCCCCATATCTGATACCCTGCCTCTGATTCCCCAACTATGATTCCCCGCCTCTGATTCCCCAGTTATGATTCCCCACCTCTGATTCCGCGCGTCTGATTCCCTGCTTCTGATTCCCTGCCTCTGATTCCCCATCTGTGATTAACCACCTCTGATTCTCCGCGTCTGATTCCCCGCCTCAGTTTCCCCGCCTCTGATTCCCCATATCTGATTCACCGCCTCTGATTCACCACCTCAGATTCCCCATATCTGATAAGCCATCTCTGTTACCCCGCCTCTGAATCCCCATATCTGATTCCCCGCCTCTGATTCCCCATCTCTGATTCCCGGACTCAGATTCCCCACCTCTGATTCCCAGCCTCTGATTCCCGGAATATGATTCCCCGCTTCTGATTCCCCGCCTCTGATTCCCTGCCTCTGATTCCCCATCTCTGATTCCCCACATCTGATTCCCTGCTTCTGATTCCCCGCCTCTGATTCCCCATATCTGATTCCCTGCCTCTGATTCCCCAACTCTGATTCCCCGCCTCTGATTCCTCAGCTCTGATTCCCCGCCTCTGATTCCCCGCGTCTGATTCCCTGCTTCTAATTCCCTGCCTCTGATTCCCCATCTGTGATTAACCACCTCTGATTCTCCACGTCTGATTACAGCGCCTCTGATTCCCCATCTCTGATTCCCCATCTCTGATTCCCAAATTCTGATTCCCCGCCTCTGATTCCCCAGTTCTGATTCCCCATCTCTGATTCCCAAATTCTGATTCCCTGCCTCTGATTCCCCACCTCTGATTCCCCACCTCTGATTCCCAATATCTGATTCCCCGCCTCTGTTTCCCCGCCTCTGATTCCACGCCTCTGTTTCCCCATATCTGATTCCCCACCTCTGATTCCCCAACTCTGATTCCCCGCCTCTGATTCCCCAGCTCTGATTCCCCGCCTCTGATTCCACGTGTCTGATGCCCTGCCTCTGATTCCCCGCCTCTGATTTCCCATCTCTGATTCACTGCCTCTGATTCCCCACCTCTGATTCCCCATATCTGATTAGCCACCTCTGTTTCCCCGCCTCTGATTCCCAGCCTCTGATTCCCCATATCTGATTCCCAGCCTCTGATTCCCCACCTCTGATTCCCGGACTCTCATTCCCGGCCTTTGATTCCCGCTTCTGATTCCCCGCCTCTGATTCCCTGCCTCTGATTCCCCAGGTCTGATTCCCCACATCTGATTCCCTGCCTCTGATATCCCGCCTCTGATTCCCTGCCTCTGATTCCCTGCCTCTAATTCCCCGCCTCTGATTCCCCTATCTGATTCCCTGCCTCTGATGCCCCATATCTGATTCCCAGCCTCTGATTCCCCAACTCTGATTCCCCGCCTCTGATTCCTCAGCTCTGATTCCCCACCTCTGATTCCCCGTGTCTAATTCCCTGCCTCTGATTCCCCGCCTCTGATTCCCCATCTTGTATTCACCACCACTGATTCCCTGCGTCTGATTCCCTGCCTGTGATTCCCCGCCTCTGACTCACCATCTCTGATTCACTGCCTCTGATTCTCCTTCTCTGATTCCCCATGTCTGATTCCCCAATTCTGATTCCCGCCTCTGATGCCCAACCTCTGATTCCCCTCCTCTGATTGCCCATATCTGATTCCCCGCCTCTGATTCCCCATATCTTATTCTCCGCCTCTGATCCCCAAACTCAGATTCCCCGCCTCTGATTCCCCACATCTGATTCTCTGCCTCTTATTCCCCACCTCTGATTCCCCTCCTCTGTTTCCCCATATCTGATTACCCACCTCTGATTCCCCAACTCTGATTCCCCGCCTCTGATTCCCCAGCTCTGATTCCCCGCCTCTGATTCCCCATGTCTGATTCCCTGCCTCTGATTCCCCGCCTCTGATTCCACATCTCTGATTCACCGCCTCTGATTCCCCACCTCTGATTCCCCATATCTGATAAGCCATCTCTGTTTCCCCGCCTCTGATTCCCCACTTCTGATTCCCCATATCTGATTCCCCGCCTCTGATTCCCCATCTCTGATTCCCGGACTGAGATTCCCCACCTCTGATTCCCCGCCTCTGATTCCCTGCCTCTGATTCCCCATCTCTGATTCCCCATATCTGATTCCCCAGCTCTGATTCCCAACATCTGATTCCCTGCCTCTGATTCCCCACCTCAGATTCCCAATATCTGATTCCCTGCCTCTGTTTCCCCACTTCTGATTCCCCGCCTCTGTTTCCCCATATCTGATTCCCCACCTCTGATTCCCCAACTCTGATTCCCCGCCTCTGATTCCCCAGCTCTGATTCCCCGCCTCTGATTCCCCGTGTCTGATTCCTTGCCTCTGATTCCCCGCCTCTGATTCCCCATCTCTGATTCACCACCACTGATTCCCTGCGTCTGATTTCCTGCCTGTGATTCCCCGCCTCTGATTCACCATCTCTGATTCACTGCCTCTGATTCCCCTTCTCTGATTCCCCATGTCTGATTCCCCAATTTTGATTCCCGCCTCTGATGCCCCACCTCTGATTCCCCTCCTCTGATTGCCTATATCTGATTCCCCGCCTCTGATTCCCCATATCTTATTCCCCGCCTCTGATTCCCAAACTCAGATTCGCCGCCTCTGATTCCCCAGCTCTGATTCCCCGCCTCTGATTCCCCGCGTCTGATTCCCCGCCTCTGAATCACCGCCTCTGATTCCCCATCTCTGATTCACCACCGCTAATTCCCGGCCTCTGATTCCCCACAACTGATTCCCGGCCTCTGATTCCCGGCCTCTGATTCCCCGCCTCTGATTCCCCGCCTCTGATTCCCCATCTCTGATTCCCCGCCTCTGATTCCCCGACTCTGATTCCCCGCCTCTGATTCCCCAGCTCTGATTCCCCACCTCTGATTACCCGCGTCTGATTCCCTGACTCTAATTCCCGGCCTCTGATTCCCCATCTCTGATTCACCGCCTCTGATTCCCCACCTCTGATTCCCCATATCTGATTCCCCGCCTCAGTTTCCCTGCCTCTGATTCCCCGCCTCTGATTCCCCATATCTGATACCCCACCTCTGATTCCCCAACTCTGATTCCCCGCCTCTGATTCCCCAGTTATGATTCCCCACCACTGATTCCCCGCGTCTGATTCCCTGCTTCTGATTCCCTGCCTCTGATTCCCCATCTGTGATTAACCACCTCTGATTCTCCGCGTCTGATTCCCCGCCTCAGTTTCCCCGCCGCTGATTCCCCATATCGGATTCCCGGCCTCTGATTCCCGGCCTATGATTCCCCGCTTGTAATTCCCCGCCTCTGATTCCCTGCCTCTGATTCCCCATGTCTGATTCCCCACATCTGATTCCCTGCCTCTGATACCCCGCCTCTGATTCCCGGCCTCTGATTCCATGCCACTAATTCCCCGCCTCTGATTCCCCATATCTGATTCCCTGCCTCTGATGCCCCATATCTGATTCCCTGCCTCTGATTCCCCAACTCTGATTCCCCGCCTCTGATTCCTCAGCTCTGATTCCCCACCTCTTATTCCCCGTGTCTAATTCCCTGCCTCTGATTCCCCGCCTCTGATTCACCATCTTGGATTCACCACCACTGATTCCCTGCGTCTGATTCCCTGCCTGTGATTCCCCGCCTCTGATTCACCATCTCTGATTCACTGCCTCTGATTCCCCTTCTCTGACTCCCCATGTCTGATTCCCCAATTCTGATTCCCGCCTCTGATGCCCCACCTCTGATTCCCCTCCTCTGATTCCCCATATCTGATTCCCCGCCTCTGATTCCCCATATCTTATTCCCCGACTCTGATTCCCAAACTCAGATTCCCCGCCTCTGATTCCCCAGCTCCGATTCCCCACATCTGATTCCCTGCCTCTGATTCCCCACCTCTGATTCCCAATATCTGATTCCCTGCCTCTGTTTCCCCACCTCTGATTCCCCGCCTCTGTTTCCCCATATCTGATTCCCCACCTCTGATTCCCCAACTCTGATTCCCCGCCTCTGAATCCCCAGCTTTGATTCCCCGCCTCTGATTCCCCGTGTCTGATTCCCTGCCTCTGATTCCCCGCCTCTGATTCCCCATCTCTGATTCACCGCCTCTGATTCACCACCTCAGATTCCCCATATCTGATAAGCCTCTCTGTTAACCCGCCTCTGATTCCCCGCTTCTGATTCCCCATATCTGATTCCCCGCCTCTGATTCCCCATCTCTGATTCCCGGACTCAGATTCCCCACCTCTGATTCCCAGCATCTGATTCCCGGAATATGATTCCCCGCTTCTGATTCCCCGCCTCTGATTCCCTGCCTCTGATTCCCCATCTCTGATTCCCCACATCTGATTCCCTGCCTCTGATTCCCCGCCTCTGATTCCCCATATCTGATTCCCTGCCTCTGATTCCCCATCTCTGATTCCCGCCCTCCGATTCCCCACCTCTGGTTCCCCATATCTGATACCCCTCCTATCTTTCCCCGCCTCTGATTCCCCGCCTCTGATTCTCCATATCTGATACCCCGACTCTGATTCCCCAACTCTGATTCCCCGCCTCTGATTCCTCAGCTCTGATTCCCCACCTCTGATTCCCCGCATCTGATTCCCTGCTTCTGATTCGCTGCCTCTGATTCCCCATCTGTAATTAACCACCTCTGATTCTCCACGTCTGATTCCGCGCCTCTGATTCCCCATCTCTGATTCCCCATCTCTGATTCCCAAATTCTGATTCCCCGCCTCGGATTCCCCAGCTCTGATTCCCCATCTCTGATTCCCAAATTCTGATTCCCTGCCTCTGATTCCCCACCTCTGATTCCCAATATCTGATTCCCCGCCTGTTTCCCCGCCTCTGATTCCCCGCCTCTGTTTCCCCATATCTGATTCCACACCTCTGATTCCCCAACTCTGATTCCCCGCCTCTGATTCCCCATATCTGGTTCCCCGCCGCTGATTCCCCAACTCTGATACCCCGCCTCTGATTCCCCAGCTCTGATTCCCCGCCTCTGATTCCCCGCGTCTGATTCCCTGCCTCTGATTCCCCGCCTCTGATTCCCCATTTCTGATTCACCACTTATGATCCCCCGCCTCTGATTCCCCATGTTTGATTCCCCGCCTCTGTTTCCCTGCCTCTGATTCCCCGCCTCTGATTCCCCATATCAGATTCCCCGCCTCTGATTCCCCAACTCTTATTCCCCGCCTGTGATTCGCCAACTATGATTCCCCGCCTCTGATTCCCCGCGTCTGATTCTCTGCCTGTGATTCCCTGCCTCTGATTCCCCACTTCTGTTACCCCACCTCTGATTCCCCGCCTCTGATTCCCCATATCTGATTCCCCTCCTCTGATTCCCCAACTCTGATTCCCCGCCTCTGATTCCCCAGCTCTGATTCCCCGCCTCTGTTTCCACGCGTCTGATTCCCTGCCTCTGATTCCCCACCTCTGATTCCCCATCTCTGATTCACCACCTCTGATTCCCTACCTATGATTCCCCATATCTGATTCCCCATATCTGATTCCCCTCCTCTGTTTCCCTGCCTCTGATTCCACGCCTCTGATTACCCATATCTCATTCCCAGCCTCTGATTCCCCATCTCTGATTCCCGGACTCTGATTCCCCACCTCTGATTCCCGGCCTCTTATTCCCGGCATCTTATTCCCCGCCTCTGATTCCCCAGCTCTGATTCCCCATCTCTGATCCCCAAATTCTGATTCCCCAACTCTTATTCCCCGCCTGTGATTCGCCAACTATGATTCCCCGCCTCTGATTCCCCACGTCTGATTCTCTGCCTGTGATTCCCTGCCTCTGATTCCCCACCTCTGTTACCCCACCTCTGATTCCCCGCCTCTGATTCCCCATATCTGATTCCCCTCCTCTGATTCCCCAACTCTGATTCCCCGCCTCTGATTCCCCAGCTCTGATTCCCCGCCTCTGTTTCCCCGCATCTGATTCCCTGCCTCTGATTCCCCACCTCTGATTCCCCATCTCTGATTCACCACCTCTGATTCCCTACCTATGATTCCCCATATCTGATTCCCCATATCTGATTCCCCTGCTCTGTTTCCCTGCCTCTGATTCCCCGCCTCTGATTCCCCATATCTCATTCCCAGCCTCTGATTCCCCATCTCTGATTCCCGGACTCTGATTCCCCACCTCTGATTCCCGGCCTCTTATTCCCGGCATCTTATTCCCGGCCTCTGATTCCCAGCCATTGATTCCCCGCTTCTGATTCTGATTCCCTGCCTCTGATTCCCCATCTCTGATTCCACACATCTGATTCCCTGCCTCTGATTCCCCACTTCTGATTCCCCGCCTCTGATTCCCCACCTCTGTTTCCCCACCTCTGATTCCCCGCCTCTGTTTCCCCATATCTAATTCCCCGCCTCTGATTCCCCAATCTGATTCCCCGCTCTGATTCCCCAGCTCTGAATTCCCGCCTCTGATTCCCCGCATCTGATTCCCTGCCTCTGAATCCCCACCTCTGATTCCCTGCCTCTGATTCCCAACCTCTGATTCCCCGCCTCTGATTCCCTGCCTCTGATTCCCCGCCTCTGATTCCCTGCCTCTGATTCCCCACCTCCGTTTCCCCACCTCTGATTCCCCGCCTCTGTTTCCCCATATCTAATTCCACGCCTCTGATTTCCCAAATCTGATTCCCCGCTCTGATTCCCCAGCTCTGAATTCCCGCCTCTGATTTCCCGCATCTGATTCCCTGCCTCTGAATCCCCACCTCTGATTCCCTGCCTCTGATTCCCAACCTCTGATTCCCCTCCTCTGATTCCCCATATCTGATTCCCCTCCTCTGTTTCCCTGCCTCTGATTCCCCGCCTCTGTTACCCAATATCTGATTTCCCGCCTCTGATTCCCCAACTCTGATTCCCCGCCTCTGATTCCCTGCCTCTGATTCCCCACCTCCGTTTCCCCACCTCTGATTCCCCGCCTCTGTTTCCCCATATCTAATTCCACGCCTCTGATTTCCCAAATCTGATTCCCCGCTCTGATTCCCCAGCTCTGAATTCCCGCCTCTGATTTCCCGCATCTGATTCCCTGCCTCTGAATCCCCACCTCTGATTCCCTGCCTCTGATTCCCAACCTCTGATTCCCCTCCTCTGATTCCCCATATCTGATTCCCCTCCTCTGTTTCCCTGCCTCTGATTCCCCGCCTCTGTTACCCCATATCTGATTCCCCGCCTCTGATTCCCCAACTCTGATTCTGCACATCTGATTCCCTGCCTCTTTTTCCCCACCTCTGATTCCCGGCCTCTGATTCCCGGCATCTGATTCCCGGCCTCTCATTCCCGGCCTCACATTCCCCGCCTCTGATTCCCGGCATCTGATTACCCGCCTCTGATTCCCCGCCTCTGATTCCCTGCCTCTGATTCCCCATCTCTGATTCCGCACATCTGATTCCCTGCCTCTGATTCCCCGCCTCTGATTCCCCGCCTCTGATTCCCTGCCTCTGATTCCCAACCTCTGATTCACCACCTCTGATTCCCCATATCTGATTCCCCGCCTCTGTTTCCCCGCCTCTGATTCCCCGCCTCTGTTTCCCCATATCTGATTCCCCGCCTCTGTTTCCACATATCTAATTCCCCGCCTCTGATTCCCCAACTCTGATTCCCCGCTCTGATTCCCCAGCTCTGAATCCCCGCCTCTGATTCCCCGCATCTGATTCACTGCCTCTGAATCCCCACCTCTGATTCCCTGCCTCTGATTCACAACCTCTGATTCCCCTCCTCTGATTCCCCATATCTGATTCCCCGCCTCCGTTTCCCTGCCTCTGATTCCCCGCCTCTGTTTCCCCATATCTGATTCCCCGCCACCATTTCCCTGCCTCTGATTCCCCGCCTCTGTTTCCCCATATCTGATTCCCCGCCTCTGATACCCCAACTCTGATTCCCCGCCTCTGATTCCCCAGCTCTGATTCCCCGCCTCTGACTCCCCGCGTCTGATTCCCAGACTCTGATTCCCCATGTCTGATTTCCTGCCTCTGATTCCCCGCCTCTGATTCCGCACATCCAATTCCCTGCCTCTGATTCCCCGCCTCTGATGCCCCGCCTCTGATTCCATGCTTCTGATTCCCAACGTCTGATTCCCCACCTCTGATTCCCCATATCTGATTCCCCGCCTCTGTTTCCCCGCCTCTGATTCCCTGCATCTGTTTCCTCATATCTGATTCCCCTCCTCTGATTCCCCAACACTGATTCCCCGCCTCTGATTCCTTGCCTCTGATTCCCAACCTCTGATTCCCCACTTCTGATTCCCCAATTCTGATTCCCCGCCTCTGATTCCCCAAATCTGATTCCCCGCCTCTGATTCCCCAGCTCTGATTCCCCGCCTCTGAATCCCCGTGTTTGATTCCCTGCCTCTGATTCCCCGCCTCTGCTTCCCAATCTCTGATTCACCACCTTTGATTCGCCACCGCTGATTCCCCATATGTGATTCCCCGCCTCTGTTACCCCGCCTCTGATTCCACGCCTCTGATTCCCCATATCTCATTCCCCGCCTCTGATTCCCCATCTCTGATTCCGCACATCCAATTCCCTGCCTCTGATTCCCCGCCTCTGATGCCCCGCCTCTGATTCCATGCTTCTGATTGCCAACCTCTGATTCCCCACCTCTGATTCCCCATATCTGATTCCCCGCCTCTGTTTCCCCGCCTCTGATTCCCTGCATCTGTTTCCTCATATCTGATTCCCCTCCTCTGATGCCCCAACACTGATTCCCCGCCTCTGATTCCCTGCCTCTGATTCCCAACATCTGATCCCCACCTCTGATTCCCCATCTCTGATTCCGCACATCCAATTCCCTGCCTCTGATTCCCCGCCTCTAATGCCCCACCTCTGATTCCATGCTTCTGATTCCCAACCTCTGATTCCCCACCTCTGATTCCCCATATCTGATTCCCCGCCTTTGTTTCCCCGCCTCTGATTCCCTGCATCTGTTTCCTCATATCTGATTCCCCTCCTCTGATTCCCCAACACTGATTCCCCGCCTCCTTTTCCCTGCCTCTGATTCCCAACCTCTGATTCCCCACCTCTGATTCCCCATATCTGATTCCCCCCCTCTGTTTCCCAACCTCTGATTCCCGACCTCTGATTCCCCATATCTGATTCCCCGCCTCTGTTTCCCCGCCTCTTATTCCCCGCCTCTGTTTCACCATATCTGATTCCCGGCCTCTCATTCCCCAGCTCTGATTCCCCGCCTCTGATTCCCCATATCAGATTCCCCGCCTCTGATTCCCCAGCTCCGATTCCCCACATCTGATTCCCTGCCTCTGATTCCCCACCTCTGATTCCCAATATCTGATTCCCTGCCTCTGTTTCCCCACCTCTGATTCCCCGCCTCTGTTTCCCCATATCTGATTCCCCACCTCTGATTCCCCAACTCTGATTCCCCGCCTCTGAATCCCCAGCTTTGATTCCCCGCCTCTGATTCCCCGTGTCTGATTCCCTGCCTCTGATTCCCCGCCTCTGATTCCCCATCTCTGATTCACCGCCTCTGATTCACCACCTCAGATTCCCCATATCTGATAAGCCTCTCTGTTAACCCGCCTCTGATTCCCCGCTTCTGATTCCCCATATCTGATTCCCCGCCTCTGATTCCCCATCTCTGATTCCCGGACTCAGATTCCCCACCTCTGATTCCCAGCATCTGATTCCCGGAATATGATTCCCCGCTTCTGATTCCCCGCCTCTGATTCCCTGCCTCTGATTCCCCATCTCTGATTCCCCACATCTGATTCCCTGCCTCTGATTCCCCGCCTCTGATTCCCCATATCTGATTCCCTGCCTCTGATTCCCCATCTCTGATTCCCGCCCTCCGATTCCCCACCTCTGGTTCCCCATATCTGATACCCCTCCTATCTTTCCCCGCCTCTGATTCCCCGCCTCTGATTCTCCATATCTGATACCCCGACTCTGATTCCCCAACTCTGATTCCCCGCCTCTGATTCCTCAGCTCTGATTCCCCACCTCTGATTCCCCGCATCTGATTCCCTGCTTCTGATTCGCTGCCTCTGATTCCCCATCTGTAATTAACCACCTCTGATTCTCCACGTCTGATTCCGCGCCTCTGATTCCCCATCTCTGATTCCCCATCTCTGATTCCCAAATTCTGATTCCCCGCCTCGGATTCCCCAGCTCTGATTCCCCATCTCTGATTCCCAAATTCTGATTCCCTGCCTCTGATTCCCCACCTCTGATTCCCAATATCTGATTCCCCGCCTGTTTCCCCGCCTCTGATTCCCCGCCTCTGTTTCCCCATATCTGATTCCACACCTCTGATTCCCCAACTCTGATTCCCCGCCTCTGATTCCCCATATCTGGTTCCCCGCCGCTGATTCCCCAACTCTGATACCCCGCCTCTGATTCCCCAGCTCTGATTCCCCGCCTCTGATTCCCCGCGTCTGATTCCCTGCCTCTGATTCCCCGCCTCTGATTCCCCATTTCTGATTCACCACTTATGATCCCCCGCCTCTGATTCCCCATGTTTGATTCCCCGCCTCTGTTTCCCTGCCTCTGATTCCCCGCCTCTGATTCCCCATATCAGATTCCCCGCCTCTGATTCCCCAACTCTTATTCCCCGCCTGTGATTCGCCAACTATGATTCCCCGCCTCTGATTCCCCGCGTCTGATTCTCTGCCTGTGATTCCCTGCCTCTGATTCCCCACTTCTGTTACCCCACCTCTGATTCCCCGCCTCTGATTCCCCATATCTGATTCCCCTCCTCTGATTCCCCAACTCTGATTCCCCGCCTCTGATTCCCCAGCTCTGATTCCCCGCCTCTGTTTCCACGCGTCTGATTCCCTGCCTCTGATTCCCCACCTCTGATTCCCCATCTCTGATTCACCACCTCTGATTCCCTACCTATGATTCCCCATATCTGATTCCCCATATCTGATTCCCCTCCTCTGTTTCCCTGCCTCTGATTCCACGCCTCTGATTACCCATATCTCATTCCCAGCCTCTGATTCCCCATCTCTGATTCCCGGACTCTGATTCCCCACCTCTGATTCCCGGCCTCTTATTCCCGGCATCTTATTCCCCGCCTCTGATTCCCCAGCTCTGATTCCCCATCTCTGATCCCCAAATTCTGATTCCCCAACTCTTATTCCCCGCCTGTGATTCGCCAACTATGATTCCCCGCCTCTGATTCCCCACGTCTGATTCTCTGCCTGTGATTCCCTGCCTCTGATTCCCCACCTCTGTTACCCCACCTCTGATTCCCCGCCTCTGATTCCCCATATCTGATTCCCCTCCTCTGATTCCCCAACTCTGATTCCCCGCCTCTGATTCCCCAGCTCTGATTCCCCGCCTCTGTTTCCCCGCATCTGATTCCCTGCCTCTGATTCCCCACCTCTGATTCCCCATCTCTGATTCACCACCTCTGATTCCCTACCTATGATTCCCCATATCTGATTCCCCATATCTGATTCCCCTGCTCTGTTTCCCTGCCTCTGATTCCCCGCCTCTGATTCCCCATATCTCATTCCCAGCCTCTGATTCCCCATCTCTGATTCCCGGACTCTGATTCCCCACCTCTGATTCCCGGCCTCTTATTCCCGGCATCTTATTCCCGGCCTCTGATTCCCAGCCATTGATTCCCCGCTTCTGATTCTGATTCCCTGCCTCTGATTCCCCATCTCTGATTCCACACATCTGATTCCCTGCCTCTGATTCCCCACTTCTGATTCCCCGCCTCTGATTCCCCACCTCTGTTTCCCCACCTCTGATTCCCCGCCTCTGTTTCCCCATATCTAATTCCCCGCCTCTGATTCCCCAATCTGATTCCCCGCTCTGATTCCCCAGCTCTGAATTCCCGCCTCTGATTCCCCGCATCTGATTCCCTGCCTCTGAATCCCCACCTCTGATTCCCTGCCTCTGATTCCCAACCTCTGATTCCCCGCCTCTGATTCCCTGCCTCTGATTCCCCGCCTCTGATTCCCTGCCTCTGATTCCCCACCTCCGTTTCCCCACCTCTGATTCCCCGCCTCTGTTTCCCCATATCTAATTCCACGCCTCTGATTTCCCAAATCTGATTCCCCGCTCTGATTCCCCAGCTCTGAATTCCCGCCTCTGATTTCCCGCATCTGATTCCCTGCCTCTGAATCCCCACCTCTGATTCCCTGCCTCTGATTCCCAACCTCTGATTCCCCTCCTCTGATTCCCCATATCTGATTCCCCTCCTCTGTTTCCCTGCCTCTGATTCCCCGCCTCTGTTACCCAATATCTGATTTCCCGCCTCTGATTCCCCAACTCTGATTCCCCGCCTCTGATTCCCTGCCTCTGATTCCCCACCTCCGTTTCCCCACCTCTGATTCCCCGCCTCTGTTTCCCCATATCTAATTCCACGCCTCTGATTTCCCAAATCTGATTCCCCGCTCTGATTCCCCAGCTCTGAATTCCCGCCTCTGATTTCCCGCATCTGATTCCCTGCCTCTGAATCCCCACCTCTGATTCCCTGCCTCTGATTCCCAACCTCTGATTCCCCTCCTCTGATTCCCCATATCTGATTCCCCTCCTCTGTTTCCCTGCCTCTGATTCCCCGCCTCTGTTACCCCATATCTGATTCCCCGCCTCTGATTCCCCAACTCTGATTCTGCACATCTGATTCCCTGCCTCTTTTTCCCCACCTCTGATTCCCGGCCTCTGATTCCCGGCATCTGATTCCCGGCCTCTCATTCCCGGCCTCACATTCCCCGCCTCTGATTCCCGGCATCTGATTACCCGCCTCTGATTCCCCGCCTCTGATTCCCTGCCTCTGATTCCCCATCTCTGATTCCGCACATCTGATTCCCTGCCTCTGATTCCCCGCCTCTGATTCCCCGCCTCTGATTCCCTGCCTCTGATTCCCAACCTCTGATTCACCACCTCTGATTCCCCATATCTGATTCCCCGCCTCTGTTTCCCCGCCTCTGATTCCCCGCCTCTGTTTCCCCATATCTGATTCCCCGCCTCTGTTTCCACATATCTAATTCCCCGCCTCTGATTCCCCAACTCTGATTCCCCGCTCTGATTCCCCAGCTCTGAATCCCCGCCTCTGATTCCCCGCATCTGATTCACTGCCTCTGAATCCCCACCTCTGATTCCCTGCCTCTGATTCACAACCTCTGATTCCCCTCCTCTGATTCCCCATATCTGATTCCCCGCCTCCGTTTCCCTGCCTCTGATTCCCCGCCTCTGTTTCCCCATATCTGATTCCCCGCCACCATTTCCCTGCCTCTGATTCCCCGCCTCTGTTTCCCCATATCTGATTCCCCGCCTCTGATACCCCAACTCTGATTCCCCGCCTCTGATTCCCCAGCTCTGATTCCCCGCCTCTGACTCCCCGCGTCTGATTCCCAGACTCTGATTCCCCATGTCTGATTTCCTGCCTCTGATTCCCCGCCTCTGATTCCGCACATCCAATTCCCTGCCTCTGATTCCCCGCCTCTGATGCCCCGCCTCTGATTCCATGCTTCTGATTCCCAACGTCTGATTCCCCACCTCTGATTCCCCATATCTGATTCCCCGCCTCTGTTTCCCCGCCTCTGATTCCCTGCATCTGTTTCCTCATATCTGATTCCCCTCCTCTGATTCCCCAACACTGATTCCCCGCCTCTGATTCCTTGCCTCTGATTCCCAACCTCTGATTCCCCACTTCTGATTCCCCAATTCTGATTCCCCGCCTCTGATTCCCCAAATCTGATTCCCCGCCTCTGATTCCCCAGCTCTGATTCCCCGCCTCTGAATCCCCGTGTTTGATTCCCTGCCTCTGATTCCCCGCCTCTGCTTCCCAATCTCTGATTCACCACCTTTGATTCGCCACCGCTGATTCCCCATATGTGATTCCCCGCCTCTGTTACCCCGCCTCTGATTCCACGCCTCTGATTCCCCATATCTCATTCCCCGCCTCTGATTCCCCATCTCTGATTCCGCACATCCAATTCCCTGCCTCTGATTCCCCGCCTCTGATGCCCCGCCTCTGATTCCATGCTTCTGATTGCCAACCTCTGATTCCCCACCTCTGATTCCCCATATCTGATTCCCCGCCTCTGTTTCCCCGCCTCTGATTCCCTGCATCTGTTTCCTCATATCTGATTCCCCTCCTCTGATGCCCCAACACTGATTCCCCGCCTCTGATTCCCTGCCTCTGATTCCCAACATCTGATCCCCACCTCTGATTCCCCATCTCTGATTCCGCACATCCAATTCCCTGCCTCTGATTCCCCGCCTCTAATGCCCCACCTCTGATTCCATGCTTCTGATTCCCAACCTCTGATTCCCCACCTCTGATTCCCCATATCTGATTCCCCGCCTTTGTTTCCCCGCCTCTGATTCCCTGCATCTGTTTCCTCATATCTGATTCCCCTCCTCTGATTCCCCAACACTGATTCCCCGCCTCCTTTTCCCTGCCTCTGATTCCCAACCTCTGATTCCCCACCTCTGATTCCCCATATCTGATTCCCCCCCTCTGTTTCCCAACCTCTGATTCCCGACCTCTGATTCCCCATATCTGATTCCCCGCCTCTGTTTCCCCGCCTCTTATTCCCCGCCTCTGTTTCACCATATCTGATTCCCGGCCTCTCATTCCCCAGCTCTGATTCCCCGCCTCTGATTCCCCATATCTGATTCCCCGCCGCTGATTCCCCAACTCTGATACCCCGCCTCTGATTCCCCAGCTCTGATTCCCCGCCTCTGATTCCCCGCGTCTGATTCCCTACCTCTGATTCCCCGCATCTGATTCCCCATCTCTGATTCACCGCCTTTGATTCCATACCTCTGATTCCCCATATCTGATTCCCCGCCTCTGTTTCCACGCCTCTGATTCCCCGCCTCTGATTCCCTGCCTCTGATTCCCCATTTCTGATTCCGTACATCTGATTCCCTGCCTCTGATTCCCCGCCTCTGATTCCCCGCCTCTGATTCCCTGCCTCTGATTCCCAACCTCTGATTCACCACCTCTGATTCCCCATATCTGATTCCCCACCTCTGTTTCCCCACCTCTGATTCCCCACCTCTGTTTCCCCATATCTGATTCCCCGCCTCTGATTCACCAACTCTGATTCCCCGCCTCTGATTCCCCGCCTCTGATTCCCCATCTCTGATTCAGCGCCATTGATTCGCCATCTCTGATTCCCCATATCTGATTCCCCACCTCTGTTTCCCTGCCTCTGATTCCCCATCTCTGATTCCGCACATCTGATTCCCTGCCTCTGATTCCCCACCTCTGATTCCCCATATCTGATACCCCGCCTCTGATTCCCGGCCTCTGATTCCCTGCCTCTGATTCCCCACCTCTGATTCCCTGCCTCTGATTCCCCATTTCTGATTCTGCACATCTGATTCCCTGCCTCTGATTTTCCGCCTCTGATTCCCCGCCTCTGATTCCCTGCCTCTGATTCCCAACCTCTGATACCCCACCTCTGATTCCCCATATCTGATTCCCCGCCTCTGTTTCACCGCCTCTGAATCACCGCCTCTGTTTCCCCATATCTGATTCCCCGCCTCTGATTCCCCAACTCTGATTCCCCGCCTCTGATTCCCCGTGTTTGATTCCCTGCCTCTGATTCCCCGCCTCTGATTCCCCATCTCTGATTCAGCGCCTTTGATTCACCACCTCTGATTCCCCATATCTGATTCCCCGCATCTGTTTCCCCGCCTATGATTCCCCGCCTCTGTTTCCCCATATCTAATTCCCCGCCTCTGATTCCCCAACTCTGATTCCCCGCTCTGACCCCCCGCCTCTGATTCCCCATGTCTGATTCCCCGCCTCTGTTTCCCTGCCTCTGATTCCCCGCCTCTGATTCCCCATATCAGATTCCCCGCCTCTGATTCCCCAACTCTTATTCCCCGCCTGTGATTCGCCAACTATGATTCCCCGCCTCTGATTCCCCGCGTCTGATTCTTTGCCTGTGATTCCCTGCCTCTGATTCCCCATCTCTGTTACCCCGCCTCTGATTCCCCGCCTCTGATTCCCCATATCTGATTCCCCTCCTCTGATTCCCCAACTCTGATTCCCCGCCTCTGATTCCCCAGCTCTGATTCCCCGCCTCTGTTTCCCCGCGTCTGATTCCCTGCCTCTGATTCCCCACCTCCGATTCCCCATCTCTGATTCACCACCTCTGATTCCCCACCTATGATTCCCCATATCTGATTCCCCGTCTCTGTTTCCCCGCCTCTGATTCCCCGCCTCTGATTCCCCATATCTGATTCCCCACCTATGATTTCCCAACTCTGATTCCCCGCCTCTGATTCGCCAGCTATGATTCCCCTCCTCTGATTCCCCACGTCTGAATCCCTGCCTCTGATTCCCCGCCTCTGATTCCCAATATCTGATTCCTCGCCTCCGTTTCCCTGCCTCTGATTCCCCGCCTCTGATTCCCCAGCTCTGATTCCCCGCCTCTGACTCCCCGCGTCTGATTCCCAGCCTCTGATTCCCCATGTCTGATTTCCTGCCTCTGATTCCCCGCCTCTGATTCGCCATCTCTGATTCATCGCCTCTGATTCCCCACCTCTGATTCCCCATATCTGATTCCCCACCTATGTTTCCCTGCCTCTGATTCCCCTCCTCTGATTCCCCAACTCTGATTCCCGGACTCTGATTCCCACCTCTGATTCCCCATCTCTGATTCTGCACATCCGATTCCCTGCCTCTGATTCCCCGCCTCTGATGCCCCGCCTCTGATTTCATGCCTCTGTTTCCTCATATCTGATTCCCCGCCTCTGATTCCCCAACACTGATTTCCCGCCTCTGATTCCCCAGCTCTGATTCACCACCTCTGATTCCCCGCGTCTGATTCCCCGCCTCTGATTCCCCATATCTGATTCCCCGCCTCTGATTCCCCAAATCTGATTCCCCGCCTCTGATTCCCCAGCTCTGATTCCCCGCCTCTGAATCCCCGTGTTTGATTCCCTGCCTCTGATTCCCCACCTCTGCTTCCCCATCTCTGATTCACCACCTTTGATTCGCCACCGCTGATTCCCCATATGTGATTCCCCGCCTCTGTTACCCCGCCTCTGATTCCACGCCTCTGATTCCCCATATCTCATTCCCCGCCTCTGATTCCCCATCTCTTATTCCGCACATCCAATTCCCTGCCTCTGATTCCCCGCCTCTGATGCCCCGCCTCTGATTCCATGCTTCTGATTCCCAACCTCTGATTCCCCACCTCTGATTCCCCATATCTGATTCCCCGCCTTTGTTTCCCCGCCTCTGATTCCCTGCATCTGTTTCCTCATATCTGATTCCCCTCCTCTGATTCCCCAACACTGATTCCCCGCCTCTGATTCCCTGCCTCTGATTCCCAACCTCTGATTCCCCACCTCTGATTCCCCATATCTGATTCCCCCCCTCTGTTTCCCAACCTCTGATTCCCGACCTCTGATTCCCCATATCTGATTCCCCGCCTCTGTTTCCCCGCCTCTTATTCCCCGCCTCTGTTTCACCATATCTGATTCCCGGCCTCTCATTCCCCAGCTCTGATTCCCCGCCTCTGATTCCCCATATCTGATTCCCCGCCGCTGATTCCCCAACTCTGATACCACGCCTCTGATTCCCCAGCTCTGATTCCCCGCCTCTGATTCCCCACGTCTGGTTCCCTGCCTCTGATTCCCCGCCTCTGATTCCCCATCTCTGATTCACCGCCTTTGATTCCACACCTCTGATTCCCCATATCTGATTCCCCGCCTCTGTTTCCACGCCTCTGATTCCCCGCCTCTGATTCCCTGCCTCTGATTCCCCATTTCTGATTCCGTACATCTGATTCCCTGCCTCTGATTCCCCGCCTCTGATTCCCCGCCTCTGATTCCCTGCCTCTGATTCCCAACCTCCGATTCACCACCTCTGATTCCCCATATCTTATTCCCCACCTCTGTTTCCCCACCTCTGATTCCCCACCTCTGTTTCCCCATATCTGATTCCCCGCCTCTGATTCATCAACTCTGATTCCCCGCCTCTGATTCCCCGCCTCTGATTCCCCATCTCTGATTCAGCGCCATTGATTCGCCATCTCTGATTCCCCATATCTGATTCCCCACCTATATTTCCCTGCCTCTGATTCCCCATCTCTGATTCCGCACATCTGATTCCCTGCCTCTGATTCCCCACCTCTGATTCCCCATATCTGATACCCCGCCTCTGATTCCCGGCCTCTGATTCCCTGCCTCTGATTCCCCACCTCTGATTCCCTGCCTCTGATTCCCCATTTCTGATTCTGCACATCTGATTCCCTGCCTCTGATTTTCCGCCTCTGAATCCCCGCCTCTGATTCCCTGCCTCTGATTCCCAACCTCTGATACCCCACCTCTGATTCCCCATATCTGATTCCCCGCCTCTGTTTCACCGCCTCTGAATCACCACCTCTGTTTCCCCATATCTGATTCCCCGCCTCTGATTCCCCAACTCTGATTCCCCGCCTCTGATTCCCCGTGTTTGATTCCCTGCCTCTGATTCCCCGCCTCTGATTCCCCATCTCTGATTCAGCGCCTTTGATTCACCACCTCTGATTCCCCATATCTGATTCCCCGCATGTGTTTCCCCGCCTCTGATTCCCCGCCTCTGTTTCCCCATATCTAATTCCCCGCCTCTGATTCCCCAACTCTGATTCCCCGCTCTGATCCCCCGCCTCTGATTCCCCATGTCTGATTCCCCGTCTCTGTTTCCCTGCCTCTGATTCCCCGCCTCTGATTCCCCATATCAGATTCCCCGCCTCTGATTCCCCAACTCTTATTCCCCGCCTGTGATTCGCCAACTATGATTCCCCGCCTCTGATTCCCCGCGTCTGATTCTCTGCCTGTGATTCCCTGCCTCTGATTCCCCATCTCTGTTACCCCGCCTCTGATTCCCCGCCTCTGATTCCCCATATCTGAATCCCCTCCTCTGATTCCCCAACTCTGATTCCCCGCCTCTGATTCCCCAGCTCTGATTCCCCGCCTCTGTTTCCCCGCGTCTGATTCCCTGCCTCTGATTACCCGCCTCTGATTCCCAATATCTGATTCCCCGCCTCCGTTTCCCTGCCTCTGATTCCCCGCCTCTGTTTCCCCATATCTGATTCCCCGCCTCTAATTCCCCAACTCTGATTCCCCGCCTCTGATTCCCCAGCTCTGATTCCCCGCCTCTGACTCCCCGCGTCTGATTCCCAGCCTCTGATTCCCCATGTCTGATTTCCTGCCTCTGATTCCCCGCCTCTGATTCGCCATCTCTGATTCATCGCCTCTGATTTCCCACCTCTGATTCCCCATATCTGATTCCCCACCTATGTTTCCCCGCCTCTGATTCCCCTCCTCTGATTCCCCAACTCTGATTCCCGGACTCTGATTCCCACCTCTGATTCCCCATCTCTGATTCCGCACATCCGATTCCCTGCCTCTGTTTCCCCGCCTCTGATGCCCCGCCTCTGATTTCATGCCTCTATCTGATTCCCCGCCTCTGATTCCCCAACACTGATTTCCCGCCTCTGATTCCCCAGCTCTGATTCACCACCTCTGATTCCCCGCGTCTGATTCCCCGCCTCTGATTCCCCATATCTGATTCCCCGCCTCTGATTCCCCAAATCTGATTCCCCGCCTCTGATTCCCCAGCACTGATTCCCCGCCTCTGAATCCCCGTGTTTGATTCCCTGCCTCTGATTCCCCGCCTCTGCTTCCCCATCTCCGATTCACCACCTTTGATTCGCCACCGCTGATTCCCCATATGTGATTCCCCGCCTCTGTTACCCCGCCTCTGATTCCACGCCTCTGATTCCCCATATCTCATTCCCCGCCTCTGATTCCCCATCTCTGATTCCGCACATCCAATTCCCTGCCTCTGATTCCCCGCCTCTGATGCCCCGCCTCTGATTCCATGCTTCTGATTCCGAACCTCTGATTCCCCACCTCTGATTCCCCATATCTGATTCCCCGCCTTTGTTTCCCCGCCTCTGATTCCCTGCATCTGTTTCCTCATATCTGATTCCCCTCCTCTGATTCCCAAACACTGATTCCCCGCCTCTGATTCCCTGCCTCTGATTCCCAACCTCTGATTCCCCACCTCTGATTCCCCATATCTGATTCCCCCCCTCTGTTTCCCAACCTCTGATTCCCGACCTCTGATTCCCCATATCTGATTCCCTGCCTCTGTTTCCCCGCCTCTTATTCCCCGCCTCTGTTTCACCATATCTGATTCCCGGCCTCTCATTCCCCAGCTCTGATTCCCCGCCTCTGATTCCCCATATCTGATTCCCCGCCGCTGATTCCCCAACTCTGATACCACGCCTCTGATTCCCCAGCTCTGATTCCCCGCCTCTGATTCCCCACGTCTGATTCCCTGCCTCTGATTCCCCGCCTCTGATTCCCCATCTCTGATTCACCGCCTTTGATTACACACCTCTGATTCCCCATATCTGATTCCCCGCCTCTGTTTCCACGCCTCTGATTCCCCGCCTCTGATTCCCTGCCTCTGATTCCCCATTTCTGATTCCGTACATCTGATTCCCTGCCTCTGATTCCCCGCCTCTGATTCCCTGCCTCTGATTCCCTGCCTCTGATTCCCAACCTCCGATTCACCACCTCTGATTCCCCATATCTGATTCCCCACCTCTGTTTCCCCATATCTGATTCCCCGCCTCTGATTCACCAACTCTGATTCCCCGCCTCTGATTCCCCTCCTCTGATTCCCCATCTCTGATTCAGCGCCATTGATTCGCCATCTCTGATTCCCCATATCTGATTCCCCACCTATATTTCCCTGCCTCTGATTCCCCATCTCTGATTCCGCACATCTGATTCACTGCCTCTGATTCCCCACCTCTGATTCCCCATATCTGATACCCCGCCTCTGATTCCCGGCCTCTGATTCCCTGCCTCTGATTCCCCACCTCTGATTCCCTGCCTCTGATTCCCCATTTCTGATTCTGCACATCTGATTCCCTGCCTCTGATTTTCCGCCTCTGATTCCCCGCCTCTGATTCCCTGCCTCTGATTCCCAACCTCTGATACCCCACCTCTGATTCCCCATATCTGATTCCCCGCCTCTGTTTCACCGCCTCTGAATCACCGCCTCTGTTTCCCCATATCTGATTCCCCGCCTCTGATTCCCCAACTCTGATTCCCCGCCTCTGATTCCCCGTGCTTGATTCCCTGCCTCTGATTCCCCGCCTCTGATTCCCCATCTCTGATTCAGCGCCTTTGATTCACCACCTCTGATTCCCCATATCTGATTCCCCACCTATATTTCCCTGCCTCTGATTCCCCATCTCTGATTCCGCACATCTGATTCACTGCCTCTGATTCCCCACCTCTGATTCCCCATATCTGATACCCCGCCTCTGATTCCCGGCCTCTGATTCCCTGCCTCTGATTCCCCACCTCTGATTCCCTGCCTCTGATTCCCCATTTCTGATTCTGCACATCTGATTCCCTGCCTCTGATTTTCCGCCTCTGATTCCCCGCCTCTGATTCACCAACTCTGATTCCCCGCCTCTGATTCCCCGCCTCTGATTCGCCATCTCTGATTCATCGCCTCTGATTTCCCACCTCTGATTCCCCATTTCTGATTCCCCACCTATGTTTCCCCGCCTCTGATTCCCCTCCTCTGATTCCCCAACTCTGATTCCCGGACTCTGATTCCCACCTCTGATTCCCCATCTCTGATTCCGCACATCCGATTCCCTGCCTCTGATTCCCCGCCTCTGATGCCCCGCCTCTGATTTCATGCCTCTATCTGATTCCCCGCCTCTGATTCCCCAACACTGATTTCCCGCCTGATTCCCCAGCTCTGATTCACCACCTCTGATTCCCCGCGTCTGATTCCCTGCCTCTGATTCCCCATATCTGATTCCCCAACTCTGATTCCCCAAATCTGATTCCCCGCCTCTGATTCCCCAGCACTGATTCCCCGCCTCTGAATCCCCGTGTTTGATTCCCTGCCTCTGATTCCCCGCCTCTGCTTCCCCATCTCTGATTCACCACCTTTGATTCGCCACCGCTGATTCCCCATATGTGATTCCCCGCCTCTGTTACCCCGCCTCTGATTCCACGCCTCTGATTCCCCATATGTCATTCCCCGCCTCTGATTCCCCATCTCTGATTCCGCACATCCAATTCCCTGCCTCTGATTCCCCGCCTCTGATGCCACGCCTCTGATTCCATGCTTCTGATTCCGAACCTCTGATTCCCCACCTCTGATTCCCCATATCTGATTCCCTGCCTTTGTTTCCCCGCCTCTGATTCCCTGCATCTGTTTCCTCATATCTGATTCCCCTCCTCTGATTCCCAAACACTGATTCCCCGCCTCTGATTCCCTGCCTCTGATTCCCAACCTCTGATTCCCCACCTCTGATTCCCCATATCTGATTCCCCCCCTCTGTTTCCCAACCTCTGATTCCCGACCTCTGATTCCCCATATCTGATTCCCCGCCTCTGTTTCCCCGCCTCTTATTCCCCGCCTCTGTTTCACCATATCTGATTCCCGGCCTCTCATTCCCCAGCTCTGATTCCCCGCCTCTGATTCCCCATATCTGATTCCCCGCCGCTGATTCCCCAACTCTGATACCACGCCTCTGATTCCCCAGCTCTGATTCCCCGCCTCTGATTCCCCACGTCTGATTCCCTGCCTCTGATTCCCCGCCTCTGATTCCCCATCTCTGATTCACCGCCTTTGATTCCACACCTCTGATTCCCCATATCTGATTCCCCGCCTCTGTTTCCACGCCTCTGATTCCCCGCCTCTGATTCCCTGCCTCTGATTCCGCATTTCTGATTCCGTACATCTGATTCCCTGCCTCTGATTCCCCGCCTCTGATTCCCCGCCTCTGATTCCCTGCCTCTGATTCCCAACCTCCGATTCACCACCTCTGATTCCCCATATCTGATTCCCCACCTCTGTTTCCCCACCTCTGATTCCTCACCTCTGTTTCCCCATATCTGATTCCCCGCCTCTGATTCACCAACTCTGATTCCCCGCCTCTGATTCCCCGCCTCTGATTCCCCATCTCTGATTCAGCGCCATTGATTCGCCATCTCTGATTCCCCATATCTGATTCCCCACCTATATTTCCCTGCCTCTGATTCCCCATCTCTGATTCCGCACATCTGATTCACTGCCTCTGATTCCCCACCTCTGATTCCCCATATCTGATACCCCGCCTCTGATTCCCGGCCTCTGATTCCCTGCCTCTGATTCCCCACCTCTGATTCCCTGCCTCTGATTCCCCATTTCTGATTCTGCACATCTGATTCCCTGCCTCTGATTTTCCGCCTCTGATTCCCCGCCTCTGATTCCCTGCCTCTGATTCCCAACCTCTGATACCCCACCTCTGATTCCCCATATCTGATTCCCCGCCTCTGTTTCACCGCCTCTGAATCACCGCCTCTGTTTCCCCATATCTGATTCCCCGCCTCTGATTCCCCAACTCTGATTCCCCGCTCTGATCCCCCGCCTCTGATTCCCCATGTCTGATTCCCCGCCTCTGTTTCCCTGCCTCTGATTCCCCGCCTCTGATTCCCCATATCAGATTCCCCGCCTCTGATTCCCCAACTCTTATTCCCCGCCTGTGATTCGCCAACTATGATTCCCCGCCTCTGATTCCCCGCGTCTGATTCTCTGCCTGTGATTCCCTGCCTCTGATTCCCCATCTCTGATTCCCCGCCTCTGATTCCTCAGCTCTGATTCCCCACCTCTGATTCCCCGCATCTGATTCCCTGCTTCTGATTCGCTGCCTCTGATTCCCCATCTGTAATTAACCACCTCTGATTCTCCACGTCTGATTCCGCGCCTCTGATTCCCCATCTCTGATTCCCCATCTCTGATTCCCAAATTCTGATTCCCCGCCTCTGATTCCCCAGCTCTGATTCCCCATCTCTGATTCCCAAATTCTGATTCCCTGCCTCTGATTCCCCACCTCTGATTCCCAATATCTGATTCCCCGCCTGTTTCCCCGCCTCTGATTCCCCGCCTCTGTCTCCCCATATCTGATTCCACACCTCTGATTCCCCAACTCTGATTCCCCGCCTCTGATTCCCCATATCTGGTTCCCCGCCGCTGATTCCCCAACTCTGATACCCCGCCTCTGATTCCCCAGCTCTGATTCCCCGCCTCTGATTCCCCGCGTCTGATTCCCTGCCTCTGATTCCCCGCCTCTGATTCCCCATTTCTGATTCACCACTTATGATCCCCCGCCTCTGATTCCCCATGTTTGATTCCCCGCCTCTGTTTCCCTGCCTCTGATTCCCCGCCTCTGATTCCCCATATCAGATTCCCCGCCTCTGATTCCCCAACTCTTATTCCCCGCCTGTGATTCGCCAACTATGATTCCCTCCTCTGATTCCCCGCGTCTGATTCTCTGCCTGTGATTCCCTGCCTCTGATTCCCCACTTCTGTTACCCCACCTCTGATTCCCCGCCTCTGATTCCCCATATCTGATTCCCCTCCTCTGATTCCCCAACTCTGATTCCCCGCCTCTGATTCCCCAGCTCTGATTCCCCGCCTCTGTTTCCACGCGTCTGATTCCCTGCCTCTGATTCCCCACCTCTGATTCCCCATCTCTGATTCACCACCTCTGATTCCCTACCTATGATTCCCCATATCTGATTCCCCATATCTGATTCCCCTCCTCTGTTTCCCTGCCTCTGATTCCACGCCTCTGATTACCCATATCTCATTCCCAGCCTCTGATTCCCCATCTCTGATTCCCGGACTCTGATTCCCCACCTCTGATTCCCGGCCTCTTATTCCCGGCATCTTATTCCCCGCCTCTGATTCCCCAGCTCTGATTCCCCATCTCTGATCCCCAAATTCTGATTCCCCAACTCTTATTCCCCGCCTGTGATTCGCCAACTATGATTCCCCGCCTCTGATTCCCCACGTCTGATTCTCTGCCTGTGATTCCCTGCCTCTGATTCCCCACCTCTGTTACCCCACCTCTGATTCCCCGCCTCTGATTCCCCATATCTGATTCCCCTCCTCTGATTCCCCAACTCTGATTCCCCGCCTCTGATTCCCCAGCTCTGATTCCCCGCCTCTGTTTCCCCGCATCTGATTCCCTGCCTCTGATTCCCCACCTCTGATTCCCCATCTCTGATTCACCACCTCTGATTCCCTACCTATGATTCCCCATATCTGATTCCCCATATCTGATTCCCCTGCTCTGTTTCCCTGCCTCTGATTCCCCGCCTCTGATTCCCCATATCTCATTCCCAGCCTCTGATTCCCCATCTCTGATTCCCGGACTCTGATTCCCCACCTCTGATTCCCGGCCTCTTATTCCCGGCATCTTATTCCCGGCCTCTGATTCCCAGCCATTGATTCCCCGCTTCTGATTCTGATTCCCTGCCTCTGATTCCCCATCTCTGATTCCACACATCTGATTCCCTGCCTCTGATTCCCCACTTCTGATTCCCCGCCTCTGATTCCCCACCTCTGTTTCCCCACCTCTGATTCCCCGCCTCTGTTTCCCCATATCTAATTCCCCGCCTCTGATTCCCCAATCTGATTCCCCGCTCTGATTCCCCAGCTCTGAATTCCCGCCTCTGATTCCCCGCATCTGATTCCCTGCCTCTGAATCCCCACCTCTGATTCCCTGCCTCTGATTCCCAACCTCTGATTCCCCGCCTCTGATTCCCTGCCTCTGATTCCCCGCCTCTGATTCCCTGCCTCTGATTCCCCACCTCCGTTTCCCCACCTCTGATTCCCCGCCTCTGTTTCCCCATATCTAATTCCACGCCTCTGATTTCCCAAATCTGATTCCCCGCTCTGATTCCCCAGCTCTGAATTCCCGCCTCTGATTTCCCGCATCTGATTCCCTGCCTCTGAATCCCCACCTCTGATTCCCTGCCTCTGATTCCCAACCTCTGATTCCCCTCCTCTGATTCCCCATATCTGATTCCCCTCCTCTGTTTCCCTGCCTCTGATTCCCCGCCTCTGTTACCCAATATCTGATTTCCCGCCTCTGATTCCCCAACTCTGATTCCCCGCCTCTGATTCCCTGCCTCTGATTCCCCACCTCCGTTTCCCCACCTCTGATTCCCCGCCTCTGTTTCCCCATATCTAATTCCACGCCTCTGATTTCCCAAATCTGATTCCCCGCTCTGATTCCCCAGCTCTGAATTCCCGCCTCTGATTTCCCGCATCTGATTCCCTGCCTCTGAATCCCCACCTCTGATTCCCTGCCTCTGATTCCCAACCTCTGATTCCCCTCCTCTGATTCCCCATATCTGATTCCCCTCCTCTGTTTCCCTGCCTCTGATTCCCCGCCTCTGTTACCCCATATCTGATTCCCCGCCTCTGATTCCCCAACTCTGATTCTGCACATCTGATTCCCTGCCTCTTTTTCCCCACCTCTGATTCCCGGCCTCTGATTCCCGGCATCTGATTCCCGGCCTCTCATTCCCGGCCTCACATTCCCCGCCTCTGATTCCCGGCATCTGATTACCCGCCTCTGATTCCCCGCCTCTGATTCCCTGCCTCTGATTCCCCATCTCTGATTCCGCACATCTGATTCCCTGCCTCTGATTCCCCGCCTCTGATTCCCCGCCTCTGATTCCCTGCCTCTGATTCCCAACCTCTGATTCACCACCTCTGATTCCCCATATCTGATTCCCCGCCTCTGTTTCCCCGCCTCTGATTCCCCGCCTCTGTTTCCCCATATCTGATTCCCCGCCTCTGTTTCCACATATCTAATTCCCCGCCTCTGATTCCCCAACTCTGATTCCCCGCTCTGATTCCCCAGCTCTGAATCCCCGCCTCTGATTCCCCGCATCTGATTCACTGCCTCTGAATCCCCACCTCTGATTCCCTGCCTCTGATTCACAACCTCTGATTCCCCTCCTCTGATTCCCCATATCTGATTCCCCGCCTCCGTTTCCCTGCCTCTGATTCCCCGCCTCTGTTTCCCCATATCTGATTCCCCGCCACCATTTCCCTGCCTCTGATTCCCCGCCTCTGTTTCCCCATATCTGATTCCCCGCCTCTGATACCCCAACTCTGATTCCCCGCCTCTGATTCCCCAGCTCTGATTCCCCGCCTCTGACTCCCCGCGTCTGATTCCCAGCCTCTGATTCCCCATGTCTGATTTCCTGCCTCTGATTCCCCGCCTCTGATTCCGCACATCCAATTCCCTGCCTCTGATTCCCCGCCTCTGATGCCCCGCCTCTGATTCCATGCTTCTGATTCCCAACGTCTGATTCCCCACCTCTGATTCCCCATATCTGATTCCCCGCCTCTGTTTCCCCGCCTCTGATTCCCTGCATCTGTTTCCTCATATCTGATTCCCCTCCTCTGATTCCCCAACACTGATTCCCCGCCTCTGATTCCTTGCCTCTGATTCCCAACCTCTGATTCCCCACTTCTGATTCCCCAATTCTGATTCCCCGCCTCTGATTCCCCAAATCTGATTCCCCGCCTCTGATTCCCCAGCTCTGATTCCCCGCCTCTGAATCCCCGTGTTTGATTCCCTGCCTCTGATTCCCCGCCTCTGCTTCCCAATCTCTGATTCACCACCTTTGATTCGCCACCGCTGATTCCCCATATGTGATTCCCCGCCTATGTTACCCCGCCTCTGATTCCACGCCTCTGATTCCCCATATCTCATTCCCCGCCTCTGATTCCCCATCTCTGATTCCGCACATCCAATTCCCTGCCTCTGATTCCCCGCCTCTGATGCCCCGCCTCTGATTCCATGCTTCTGATTGCCAACCTCTGATTCCCCACCTCTGATTCCCCATATCTGATTCCCCGCCTCTGTTTCCCCGCCTCTGATTCCCTGCATCTGTTTCCTCATATCTGATTCCCCTCCTCTGATGCCCCAACACTGATTCCCCGCCTCTGATTCCCTGCCTCTGATTCCCAACATCTGATCCCCACCTCTGATTCCCCATCTCTGATTCCGCACATCCAATTCCCTGCCTCTGATTCCCCGCCTCTAATGCCCCACCTCTGATTCCATGCTTCTGATTCCCAACCTCTGATTCCCCACCTCTGATTCCCCATATCTGATTCCCCGCCTTTGTTTCCCCGCCTCTGATTCCCTGCATCTGTTTCCTCATATCTGATTCCCCTCCTCTGATTCCCCAACACTGATTCCCCGCCTCCTTTTCCCTGCCTCTGATTCCCAACCTCTGATTCCCCACCTCTGATTCCCCATATCTGATTCCCCCCCTCTGTTTCCCAACCTCTGATTCCCGACCTCTGATTCCCCATATCTGATTCCCCGCCTCTGTTTCCCCGCCTCTGATTCCCCGCCTCTGTTTCACCATATCTGATTCCCGGCCTCTCATTCCCCAGCTCTGATTCCCCGCCTCTGATTCCCCATATCTGATTCCCCGCCGCTGATTCCCCAACTCTGATACCCCGCCTCTGATTCCCCAGCTCTGATTCCCCGCCTCTGATTCCCCGCGTCTGATTCCCTACCTCTGATTCCCCGCATCTGATTCCCCATCTCTGATTCACCGCCTTTGATTCCATACCTCTGATTCCCCATATCTGATTCCCCGCCTCTGTTTCCACGCCTCTGATTCCCCGCCTCTGATTCCCTGCCTCTGATTCCCCATTTCTGATTCCGTACATCTGATTCCCTGCCTCTGATTCCCCGCCTCTGATTCCCCGCCTCTGATTCCCTGCCTCTGATTCCCAACCTCTGATTCACCACCTCTGATTCCCCATATCTGCTTCCCCACCTCTGTTTCCCCACCTCTGATTCCCCACCTCTGATTCCCCATCTCTGATTCACCACCTCTGATTCCCTACCTATGATTCCCCATATCTGATTCCCCATATCTGATTCCCCTGCTCTGTTTCCCTGCCTCTGATTCCCCGCCTCTGATTCCCCATATCTCATTCCCAGCCTCTGATTCCCCATCTCTGATTCCCGGACTCTGATTCCCCACCTCTGATTCCCGGCCTCTTATTCCCGGCATCTTATTCCCGGCCTCTGATTCCCAGCCATTGATTCCCCGCTTCTGATTCTGATTCCCTGCCTCTGATTCCCCATCTCTGATTCCACACATCTGATTCCCTGCCTCTGATTCCCCACTTCTGATTCCCCGCCTCTGATTCCCCACCTCTGTTTCCCCACCTCTGATTCCCCGCCTCTGTTTCCCCATATCTAATTCCCCGCCTCTGATTCCCCAATCTGATTCCCCGCTCTGATTCCCCAGCTCTGAATTCCCGCCTCTGATTCCCCGCATCTGATTCCCTGCCTCTGAATCCCCACCTCTGATTCCCTGCCTCTGATTCCCAACCTCTGATTCCCCGCCTCTGATTCCCTGCCTCTGATTCCCCGCCTCTGATTCCCTGCCTCTGATTCCCCACCTCCGTTTCCCCACCTCTGATTCCCCGCCTCTGTTTCCCCATATCTAATTCCACGCCTCTGATTTCCCAAATCTGATTCCCCGCTCTGATTCCCCAGCTCTGAATTCCCGCCTCTGATTTCCCGCATCTGATTCCCTGCCTCTGAATCCCCACCTCTGATTCCCTGCCTCTGATTCCCAACCTCTGATTCCCCTCCTCTGATTCCCCATATCTGATTCCCCTCCTCTGTTTCCCTGCCTCTGATTCCCCGCCTCTGTTACCCAATATCTGATTTCCCGCCTCTGATTCCCCAACTCTGATTCCCCGCCTATGATTCCCTGCCTCTGATTCCCCACCTCCGTTTCCCCACCTCTGATTCCCCGCCTCTGTTTCCCCATATCTAATTCCACGCCTCTGATTTCCCAAATCTGATTCCCTGCTCTGATTCCCCAGCTCTGAATTCCCGCCTCTGATTTCCCGCATCTGATTCCCTGCCTCTGAATCCCCACCTCTGATTCCCTGCCTCTGATTCCCAACCTCTGATTCCCCTCCTCTGATTCCCCATATCTGATTCCCCTCCTCTGTTTCCCTGCCTCTGATTCCCCGCCTCTGTTACCCCATATCTGATTCCCCGCCTCTGATTCCCCAACTCTGATTCTGCACATCTGATTCCCTGCCTCTTTTTCCCCACCTCTGATTCCCGGCCTCTGATTCCCGGCATCTGATTCCCGGCCTCTCATTCCCGGCCTCACATTCCCCGCCTCTGATTCCCGGCATCTGATTACCCGCCTCTGATTCCCCGCCTCTGATTCCCTGCCTCTGATTCCCCATCTCTGATTCCGCACATCTGATTCCCTGCCTCTGATTCCCCGCCTCTGATTCCCCGCCTCTGATTCCCTGCCTCTGATTCGCAACCTCTGATTCACCACCTCTGATTCCCCATATCTGATTCCCCGCCTCTGTTTCCCCGCCTCTGATTCCCCGCCTCTGTTTCCCCATATCTGATTCCCCGCCTCTGTTTCCACATATCTAATTCCCCGCCTCTGATTCCCCAACTCTGATTCCCCGCTCTGATTCCCCAGCTCTGAATCCCCGCCTCTGATTCCCCGCATCTGATTCACTGCCTCTGAATCCCCACCTCTGATTCCCTGCCTCTGATTCACAACCTCTGATTCCCCTCCTCTGATTCCCCATATCTGATTCCCCGCCTCCGTTTCCCTGCCTCTGATTCCCCGCCTCTGTTTCCCCATATCTGATTCCCCGCCACCATTTCCCTGCCTCTGATTCCCCGCCTCTGTTTCCCCATATCTGATTCCCCGCCTCTGATACCCCAACTCTGATTCCCCGCCTCTGATTCCCCAGCTCTGATTCCCCGCCTCTGACTCCCCGCGTCTGATTCCCAGCCTCTGATTCCCCATGTCTGATTTCCTGCCTCTGATTCCCCGCCTCTGATTCCGCACATCCAATTCCCTGCCTCTGATTCCCCGCCTCTGATGCCCCGCCTCTGATTCCATGCTTCTGATTCCCAACGTCTGATTCCCCACCTCTGATTCCCCATATCTGATTCCCCGCCTCTGTTTCCCCGCCTCTGATTCCCTGCATCTGTTTCCTCATATCTGATTCCCCTCCTCTGATTCCCCAACACTGATTCCCCGCCTCTGATTCCTTGCCTCTGATTCCCAACCTCTGATTCCCCACTTCTGATTCCCCAATTCTGATTCCCCGCCTCTGATTCCCCAAATCTGATTCCCCGCCTCTGATTCCCCAGCTCTGATTCCCTGCCTCTGAATCCCCGTGTTTGATTCCCTGCCTCTGATTCCCCGCCTCTGCTTCCCAATCTCTGATTCACCACCTTTGATTCGCCACCGCTGATTCCCCATATGTGATTCCCCGCCTCTGTTACCCCGCCTCTGATTCCACGCCTCTGATTCCCCATATCTCATTCCCCGCCTCTGATTCCCCATCTCTGATTCCGCACATCCAATTCCCTGCCTCTGATTCCCCGCCTCTGATGCCCCGCCTCTGATTCCATGCTTCTGATTGCCAACCTCTGATTCCCCACCTCTGATTCCCCATATCTGATTCCCCGCCTCTGTTTCCCCGCCTCTGATTCCCTGCATCTGTTTCCTCATATCTGATTCCCCTCCTCTGATGCCCCAACACTGATTCCCCGCCTCTGATTCCCTGCCTCTGATTCCCAACATCTGATCCCCACCTCTGATTCCCCATCTCTGATTCCGCACATCCAATTCCCTGCCTCTGATTCCCCGCCTCTAATGCCCCACCTCTGATTCCATGCTTCTGATTCCCAACCTCTGATTCCCCACCTCTGATTCCCCATATCTGATTCCCCGCCTTTGTTTCCCCGCCTCTGATTCCCTGCATCTGTTTCCTGATATCTGATTCCCCTCCTCTGATTCCCCAACACTGATTCCCCGCCTCCTTTTCCCTGCCTCTGATTCCCAACCTCTGATTCCCCACCTCTGATTCCCCATATCTGATTCCCCCCCTCTGTTTCCCAACCTCTGATTCCCGACCTCTGATTCCCCATATCTGATTCCCCGCCTCTGTTTCCCCGCCTCTTATTCCCCGCCTCTGTTTCACCATATCTGATTCCAGGCCTCTCATTCCCCAGCTCTGATTCCCCGCCTCTGATTCCCCATATCTGATTCCCCGCCGCTGATTCCCCAACTCTGATACCCCGCCTCTGATTCCCCAGCTCTGATTCCCCGCCTCTGATTCCCCGCGTCTGATTCCCTACCTCTGATTCCCCGCATCTGATTCCCCATCTCTGATTCACCGCCTTTGATTCCATACCTCTGATTCCCCATATCTGATTCCCCGCCTCTGTTTCCACGCCTCTGATTCCCCGCCTCTGATTCCCTGCCTCTGATTCCCCATTTCTGATTCCGTACATCTGATTCCCTGCCTCTGATTCCCCGCCTCTGATTCCCCGCCTCTGATTCCCTGCCTCTGATTCCCAACCTCTGATTCACCACCTCTGATTCCCCATATCTGATTCCCCACCTCTGTTTCCCCACCTCTGATTCCCCACCTCTGTTTCCCCATATCTGATTCCCCGCCTCTGATTCACCAACTCTGATTCCCCGCCTCTGATTCCCCGCCTCTGATTCCCCATCTCTGATTCAGCGCCATTGATTCGCCATCTCTGATTCCCCATATCTGATTCCCCACCTCTGTTTCCCTGCCTCTGATTCCCCATCTCTGATTCCGCACATCTGATTCCCTGCCTCTGATTCCCCACCTCTGATTCCCCATATCTGATACCCCGCCTCTGATTCCCGGCCTCTGATTCCCTGCCTCTGATTCCCCACCTCTGATTCCCTGCCTCTGATTCCCCATTTCTGATTCTGCACATCTGATTCCCTGCCTCTGATTTTCCGCCTCTGATTCCCCGCCTCTGATTCCCTGCCTCTGATTCCCAACCTCTGATACCCCACCTCTGATTCCCCATATCTGATTCCCCGCCTCTGTTTCACCGCCTCTGAATCACCGCCTCTGTTTCCCCATATCTGATTCCCCGCCTCTGATTCCCCAACTCTGATTCCCCGCCTCTGATTCCCCGTGTTTGATTCCCTGCCTCTGATTCCCCGCCTCTGATTCCCCATCTCTGATTCAGCGCCTTTGATTCACCACCTCTGATTCCCCATATCTGATTCCCCGCATCTGTTTCCCCGCCTATGATTCCCCGCCTCTGTTTCCCCATATCTAATTCCCCGCCTCTGATTCCCCAACTCTGATTCCCCGCTCTGACCCCCCGCCTCTGATTCCCCATGTCTGATTCCCCGCCTCTGTTTCCCTGCCTCTGATTCCCCGCCTCTGATTCCCCAATCTGATTCCCCGCCTCTGATTCCCCAACTCTGAATTCCCGCCTCTGATTCCCCGCATCTGATTCCCTGCCTCTGAATCCCCACCTCTGATTCCCTGCCTCTGATTCCCAACCTCTGATTCCCCGCCTCTGATTCCCTGCCTCTGATTCCCCGCCTCTGATTCCCTGCCTCTGATTCCCCACCTCCGTTTCCCCACCTCTGATTCCCCGCCTCTGTTTCCCCATATCTAATTCCACGCCTCTGATTTCCCAAATCTGATTCCCCGCTCTGATTCCCCAGCTCTGAATTCCCGCCTCTGATTTCCCGCATCTGATTCCCTGCCTCTGAATCCCCACCTCTGATTCCCTGCCTCTGATTCCCAACCTCTGATTCCCCTCCTCTGATTCCCCATATCTGATTCCCCTCCTCTGTTTCCCTGCCTCTGATTCCCCGCCTCTGTTACCCAATATCTGATTTCCCGCCTCTGATTCCCCAACTCTGATTCCCCGCCTATGATTCCCTGCCTCTGATTCCCCACCTCCGTTTCCCCACCTCTGATTCCCCGCCTCTGTTTCCCCATATCTAATTCCACGCCTCTGATTTCCCAAATCTGATTCCCTGCTCTGATTCCCCAGCTCTGAATTCCCGCCTCTGATTTCCCGCATCTGATTCCCTGCCTCTGAATCCCCACCTCTGATTCCCTGCCTCTGATTCCCAACCTCTGATTCCCCTCCTCTGATTCCCCATATCTGATTCCCCTCCTCTGTTTCCCTGCCTCTGATTCCCCGCCTCTGTTACCCCATATCTGATTCCCCGCCTCTGATTCCCCAACTCTGATTCTGCACATCTGATTCCCTGCCTCTTTTTCCCCACCTCTGATTCCCGGCCTCTGATTCCCGGCATCTGATTCCCGGCCTCTCATTCCCGGCCTCACATTCCCCGCCTCTGATTCCCGGCATCTGATTACCCGCCTCTGATTCCCCGCCTCTGATTCCCTGCCTCTGATTCCCCATCTCTGATTCCGCACATCTGATTCCCTGCCTCTGATTCCCCGCCTCTGATTCCCCGCCTCTGATTCCCTGCCTCTGATTCCCAACCTCTGATTCACCACCTCTGATTCCCCATATCTGATTCCCCGCCTCTGTTTCCCCGCCTCTGATTCCCCGCCTCTGTTTCCCCATATCTGATTCCCCGCCTCTGTTTCCACATATCTAATTCCCCGCCTCTGATTCCCCAACTCTGATTCCCCGCTCTGATTCCCCAGCTCTGAATCCCCGCCTCTGATTCCCCGCATCTGATTCACTGCCTCTGAATCCCCACCTCTGATTCCCTGCCTCTGATTCACAACCTCTGATTCCCCTCCTCTGATTCCCCATATCTGATTCCCCGCCTCCGTTTCCCTGCCTCTGATTCCCCGCCTCTGTTTCCCCATATCTGATTCCCCGCCACCATTTCCCTGCCTCTGATTCCCCGCCTCTGTTTCCCCATATCTGATTCCCCGCCTCTGATACCCCAACTCTGATTCCCCGCCTCTGATTCCCCAGCTCTGATTCCCCGCCTCTGACTCCCCGCGTCTGATTCCCAGCCTCTGATTCCCCATGTCTGATTTCCTGCCTCTGATTCCCCGCCTCTGATTCCGCACATCCAATTCCCTGCCTCTGATTCCCCGCCTCTGATGCCCCGCCTCTGATTCCATGCTTCTGATTCCCAACGTCTGATTCCCCACCTCTGATTCCCCATATCTGATTCCCCGCCTCTGTTTCCCCGCCTCTGATTCCCTGCATCTGTTTCCTCATATCTGATTCCCCTCCTCTGATTCCCCAACACTGATTCCCCGCCTCTGATTCCTTGCCTCTGATTCCCAACCTCTGATTCCCCACTTCTGATTCCCCAATTCTGATTCCCCGCCTCTGATTCCCCAAATCTGATTCCCCGCCTCTGATTCCCCAGCTCTGATTCCCTGCCTCTGAATCCCCGTGTTTGATTCCCTGCCTCTGATTCCCCGCCTCTGCTTCCCAATCTCTGATTCACCACCTTTGATTCGCCACCGCTGATTCCCCATATGTGATTCCCCGCCTCTGTTACCCCGCCTCTGATTCCACGCCTCTGATTCCCCATATCTCATTCCCCGCCTCTGATTCCCCATCTCTGATTCCGCACATCCAATTCCCTGCCTCTGATTCCCCGCCTCTGATGCCCCGCCTCTGATTCCATGCTTCTGATTGCCAACCTCTGATTCCCCACCTCTGATTCCCCATATCTGATTCCCCGCCTCTGTTTCCCCGCCTCTGATTCCCTGCATCTGTTTCCTCATATCTGATTCCCCTCCTCTGATGCCCCAACACTGATTCCCCGCCTCTGATTCCCTGCCTCTGATTCCCAACATCTGATCCCCACCTCTGATTCCCCATCTCTGATTCCGCACATCCAATTCCCTGCCTCTGATTCCCCGCCTCTAATGCCCCACCTCTGATTCCATGCTTCTGATTCCCAACCTCTGATTCCCCACCTCTGATTCCCCATATCTGATTCCCCGCCTTTGTTTCCCCGCCTCTGATTCCCTGCATCTGTTTCCTGATATCTGATTCCCCTCCTCTGATTCCCCAACACTGATTCCCCGCCTCCTTTTCCCTGCCTCTGATTCCCAACCTCTGATTCCCCACCTCTGATTCCCCATATCTGATTCCCCCCCTCTGTTTCCCAACCTCTGATTCCCGACCTCTGATTCCCCATATCTGATTCCCCGCCTCTGTTTCCCCGCCTCTTATTCCCCGCCTCTGTTTCACCATATCTGATTCCAGGCCTCTCATTCCCCAGCTCTGATTCCCCGCCTCTGATTCCCCATATCTGATTCCCCGCCGCTGATTCCCCAACTCTGATACCCCGCCTCTGATTCCCCAGCTCTGATTCCCCGCCTCTGATTCCCCGCGTCTGATTCCCTACCTCTGATTCCCCGCATCTGATTCCTCATCTCTGATTCACCGCCTTTGATTCCATACCTCTGATTCCCCATATCTGATTCCCCGCCTCTGTTTCCACGCCTCTGATTCCCCGCCTCTGATTCCCTGCCTCTGATTCCCCATTTCTGATTCCGTACATCTGATTCCCTGCCTCTGATTCCCCGCCTCTGATTCCCCGCCTCTGATTCCCTGCCTCTGATTCCCAACCTCTGATTCACCACCTCTGATTCCCCATATCTGATTCCCCACCTCTGTTTCCCCACCTCTGATTCCCCACCTCTGTTTCCCCATATCTGATTCCCCGCCTCTGATTCACCAACTCTGATTCCCCGCCTCTGATTCCCCGCCTCTGATTCCCCATCTCTGATTCAGCGCCATTGATTCGCCATCTCTGATTCCCCATATCTGATTCCCCACCTCTGTTTCCCTGCCTCTGATTCCCCATCTCTGATTCCGCACATCTGATTCCCTGCCTCTGATTCCCCACCTCTGATTCCCCATATCTGATACCCCGCCTCTGATTCCCGGCCTCTGATTCCCTGCCTCTGATTCCCCACCTCTGATTCCCTGCCTCTGATTCCCCATTTCTGATTCTGCACATCTGATTCCCTGCCTCTGATTTTCCGCCTCTGATTCCCCGCCTCTGATTCCCTGCCTCTGATTCCCAACCTCTGATACCCCACCTCTGATTCCCCATATCTGATTCCCCGCCTCTGTTTCACCGCCTCTGAATCACCGCCTCTGTTTCCCCATATCTGATTCCCCGCCTCTGATTCCCCAACTCTGATTCCCCGCCTCTGATTCCCCGTGTTTGATTCCCTGCCTCTGATTCCCCGCCTCTGATTCCCCATCTCTGATTCAGCGCCTTTGATTCACCACCTCTGATTCCCCATATCTGATTCCCCGCATCTGTTTCCCCGCCTATGATTCCCCGCCTCTGTTTCCCCATATCTAATTCCCCGCCTCTGATTCCCCAACTCTGATTCCCCGCTCTGACCCCCCGCCTCTGATTCCCCATGTCTGATTCCCCGCCTCTGTTTCCCTGCCTCTGATTCCCCGCCTCTGATTCCCCATATCAGATTCCCCGCCTCTGATTCCCCAACTCTTATTCCCCGCCTGTGATTCGCCAACTATGATTCCCCGCCTCTGATTCCCCGCGTCTGATTCTTTGCCTGTGATTCCCTGCCTCTGATTCCCCATCTCTGTTACCCCGCCTCTGATTCCCCGCCTCTGATTCCCCATATCTGATTCCCCTCCTCTGATTCCCCAACTCTGATTCCCCGCCTCTGATTCCCCAGCTCTGATTCCCCGCCTCTGTTTCCCCGCGTCTGATTCCCTGCCTCTGATTCCCCACCTCCGATTCCCCATCTCTGATTCACCACCTCTGATTCCCCACCTATGATTCCCCATATCTGATTCCCCGTCTCTGTTTCCCCGCCTCTGATTCCCCGCCTCTGATTCCCCATATCTGATTCCCCACCTATGATTTCCCAACTCTGATTCCCCGCCTCTGATTCGCCAGCTATGATTCCCCTCCTCTGATTCCCCACGTCTGAATCCCTGCCTCTGATTCCCCGCCTCTGATTCCCAATATCTGATTCCCCGCCTCCGTTTCCCTGCCTCTGATTCCCCGCCTCTGTTTCCCCATATCTGATTCCCCGCCTCTGATTCCCCAACTCTGATTCTGCACATCTGATTCCCTGCCTCTTTTTCCCCACCTCTGATTCCCGGCCTCTGATTCCCGGCATCTGATTCCCGGCCTCTCATTCCCGGCCTCACATTCCCCGCCTCTGATTCCCGGCATCTGATTACCCGCCTCTGATTCCCCGCCTCTGATTCCCTGCCTCTGATTCCCCATCTCTGATTCCACACATCTGATTCCCTGCCTCTGATTCCCCGCCTCTGATTCCCCGCCTCTGATTCCCTGCCTCTGATTCCCAACCTCTGATTCACCACCTCTGATTCCCCATATCTGATTCCCCGCCTCTGTTTCCCCGCCTCTTATTCCCCGCCTCTGTTTCACCATATCTGATTCCCGGCCTCTCATTCCCCAGCTCTGATTCCCCGCCTCTGATTCCCCATATCTGATTCCCCGCCGCTGATTCCCCAACTCTGATAACCCGCCTCTGATTCCCCAGCTCTGATTCCCCGCCTCTGATTCCCCGCGTCTGATTCCCTACCTCTGATTCCCCGCATCTGATTCCCCATCTCTGATTCACCGCCTTTGATTCCATACCTCTGATTCCCCATATCTGATTCCCCGCCTCTGTTTCCACGCCTCTGATTCCCCGCCTCTGATTCCCTGCCTCTGATTCCCCATTTCTGATTCCGTACATCTGATTCCCTGCCTCTGATTCCCCGCCTCTGATTCCCCGCCTCTGATTCCCTGCCTCTGATTCCCAACCTCTGATTCACCACCTCTGATTCCCCATATCTGATTCCCCACCTCTGTTTCCCAACCTCTGATTCCCCACCTCTGATTCCCCATCTCTGATTCACCACCTCTGATTCCCTACCTATGATTCCCCATATCTGATTCCCCATATCTGATTCCCCTGCTCTGTTTCCCTGCCTCTGATTCCCCGCCTCTGATTCCCCATATCTCATTCCCAGCCTCTGATTCCCCATCTCTGATTCCCGGACTCTGATTCCCCACCTCTGATTCCCGGCCTCTTATTCCCGGCATCTTATTCCCGGCCTCTGATTCCCAGCCATTGATTCCCCGCTTCTGATTCTGATTCCCTGCCTCTGATTCCCCATCTCTGATTCCACACATCTGATTCCCTGCCTCTGATTCCCCACTTCTGATTCCCCGCCTCTGATTCCCCACCTCTGTTTCCCCACCTCTGATTCCCCGCCTCTGTTTCCCCATATCTAATTCCCCGCCTCTGATTCCCCAATCTGATTCCCCGCTCTGATTCCCCAGCTCTGAATTCCCGCCTCTGATTCCCCGCATCTGATTCCCTGCCTCTGAATCCCCACCTCTGATTCCCTGCCTCTGATTCCCAACCTCTGATTCCCCGCCTCTGATTCCCTGCCTCTGATTCCCCGCCTCTGATTCCCTGCCTCTGATTCCCCACCTCCGTTTCCCCACCTCTGATTCCCCGCCTCTGTTTCCCCATATCTAATTCCACGCCTCTGATTTCCCAAATCTGATTCCCCGCTCTGATTCCCCAGCTCTGAATTCCCGCCTCTGATTTCCCGCATCTGATTCCCTGCCTCTGAATCCCCACCTCTGATTCCCTGCCTCTGATTCCCAACCTCTGATTCCCCTCCTCTGATTCCCCATATCTGATTCCCCTCCTCTGTTTCCCTGCCTCTGATTCCCCGCCTCTGTTACCCAATATCTGATTTCCCGCCTCTGATTCCCCAACTCTGATTCCCCGCCTATGATTCCCTGCCTCTGATTCCCCACCTCCGTTTCCCCACCTCTGATTCCCCGCCTCTGTTTCCCCATATCTAATTCCACGCCTCTGATTTCCCAAATCTGATTCCCTGCTCTGATTCCCCAGCTCTGAATTCCCGCCTCTGATTTCCCGCATCTGATTCCCTGCCTCTGAATCCCCACCTCTGATTCCCTGCCTCTGATTCCCAACCTCTGATTCCCCTCCTCTGATTCCCCATATCTGATTCCCCTCCTCTGTTTCCCTGCCTCTGATTCCCCGCCTCTGTTACCCCATATCTGATTCCCCGCCTCTGATTCCCCAACTCTGATTCTGCACATCTGATTCCCTGCCTCTTTTTCCCCACCTCTGATTCCCGGCCTCTGATTCCCGGCATCTGATTCCCGGCCTCTCATTCCCGGCCTCACATTCCCCGCCTCTGATTCCCGGCATCTGATTACCCGCCTCTGATTCCCCGCCTCTGATTCCCTGCCTCTGATTCCCCATCTCTGATTCCGCACATCTGATTCCCTGCCTCTGATTCCCCGCCTCTGATTCCCCGCCTCTGATTCCCTGCCTCTGATTCCCAACCTCTGATTCACCACCTCTGATTCCCCATATCTGATTCCCCGCCTCTGTTTCCCCGCCTCTGATTCCCCGCCTCTGTTTCCCCATATCTGATTCCCCGCCTCTGTTTCCACATATCTAATTCCCCGCCTCTGATTCCCCAACTCTGATTCCCCGCTCTGATTCCCCAGCTCTGAATCCCCGCCTCTGATTCCCCGCATCTGATTCACTGCCTCTGAATCCCCACCTCTGATTCCCTGCCTCTGATTCACAACCTCTGATTCCCCTCCTCTGATTCCCCATATCTGATTCCCCGCCTCCGTTTCCCTGCCTCTGATTCCCCGCCTCTGTTTCCCCATATCTGATTCCCCGCCACCATTTCCCTGCCTCTGATTCCCCGCCTCTGTTTCCCCATATCTGATTCCCCGCCTCTGATACCCCAACTCTGATTCCCCGCCTCTGATTCCCCAGCTCTGATTCCCCGCCTCTGACTCCCCGCGTCTGATTCCCAGCCTCTGATTCCCCATGTCTGATTTCCTGCCTCTGATTCCCCGCCTCTGATTCCGCACATCCAATTCCCTGCCTCTGATTCCCCGCCTCTGATGCCCCGCCTCTGATTCCATGCTTCTGATTCCCAACGTCTGATTCCCCACCTCTGATTCCCCATATCTGATTCCCCGCCTCTGTTTCCCCGCCTCTGATTCCCTGCATCTGTTTCCTCATATCTGATTCCCCTCCTCTGATTCCCCAACACTGATTCCCCGCCTCTGATTCCTTGCCTCTGATTCCCAACCTCTGATTCCCCACTTCTGATTCCCCAATTCTGATTCCCCGCCTCTGATTCCCCAAATCTGATTCCCCGCCTCTGATTCCCCAGCTCTGATTCCCTGCCTCTGAATCCCCGTGTTTGATTCCCTGCCTCTGATTCCCCGCCTCTGCTTCCCAATCTCTGATTCACCACCTTTGATTCGCCACCGCTGATTCCCCATATGTGATTCCCCGCCTCTGTTACCCCGCCTCTGATTCCACGCCTCTGATTCCCCATATCTCATTCCCCGCCTCTGATTCCCCATCTCTGATTCCGCACATCCAATTCCCTGCCTCTGATTCCCCGCCTCTGATGCCCCGCCTCTGATTCCATGCTTCTGATTGCCAACCTCTGATTCCCCACCTCTGATTCCCCATATCTGATTCCCCGCCTCTGTTTCCCCGCCTCTGATTCCCTGCATCTGTTTCCTCATATCTGATTCCCCTCCTCTGATGCCCCAACACTGATTCCCCGCCTCTGATTCCCTGCCTCTGATTCCCAACATCTGATCCCCACCTCTGATTCCCCATCTCTGATTCCGCACATCCAATTCCCTGCCTCTGATTCCCCGCCTCTAATGCCCCACCTCTGATTCCATGCTTCTGATTCCCAACCTCTGATTCCCCACCTCTGATTCCCCATATCTGATTCCCCGCCTTTGTTTCCCCGCCTCTGATTCCCTGCATCTGTTTCCTGATATCTGATTCCCCTCCTCTGATTCCCCAACACTGATTCCCCGCCTCCTTTTCCCTGCCTCTGATTCCCAACCTCTGATTCCCCACCTCTGATTCCCCATATCTGATTCCCCCCCTCTGTTTCCCAACCTCTGATTCCCGACCTCTGATTCCCCATATCTGATTCCCCGCCTCTGTTTCCCCGCCTCTTATTCCCCGCCTCTGTTTCACCATATCTGATTCCCGGCCTCTCATTCCCCAGCTCTGATTCCCCGCCTCTGATTCCCCATATCTGATTCCCCGCCGCTGATTCCCCAACTCTGATACCCCGCCTCTGATTCCCCAGCTCTGATTCCCCGCCTCTGATTCCCCGCGTCTGATTCCCTACCTCTGATTCCCCGCATCTGATTCCACATCTCTGATTCACCGCCTTTGATTCCATACCTCTGATTCCCCATATCTGATTCCCCGCCTCTGTTTCCACGCCTCTGATTCCCCGCCTCTGATTCCCTGCCTCTGATTCCCCATTTCTGATTCCGTACATCTGATTCCCTGCCTCTGATTCCCCGCCTCTGATTCCCCGCCTCTGATTCCCTGCCTCTGATTCCCAACCTCTGATTCATCACCTCTGATTCCCCATATCTGATTCCCCACCTCTGTTTCCCCACCTCTGATTCCCCACCTCTGTTTCCCCATATCTGATTCCCCGCCTCTGATTCACCAACTCTGATTCCCCGCCTCTGATTCCCCGCCTCTGATTCCCCATCTCTGATTCAGCGCCATTGATTCGCCATCTCTGATTCCCCATATCTGATTCCCCACCTCTGTTTCCCTGCCTCTGATTCCCCATCTCTGATTCCGCACATCTGATTCCCTGCCTCTGATTCCCCACCTCTGATTCCCCATATCTGATACCCCGCCTCTGATTCCCGGCCTCTGATTCCCTGCCTCTGATTCCCCACCTCTGATTCCCTGCCTCTGATTCCCCATTTCTGATTCTGCACATCTGATTCCCTGCCTCTGATTTTCCGCCTCTGATTCCCCGCCTCTGATTCCCTGCCTCTGATTCCCAACCTCTGATACCCCACCTCTGATTCCCCATATCTGATTCCCCGCCTCTGTTTCACCGCCTCTGAATCACCGCCTCTGTTTCCCCATATCTGATTCCCCGCCTCTGATTCCCCAACTCTGATTCCCCGCCTCTGATTCCCCGTGTTTGATTCCCTGCCTCTGATTCCCCGCCTCTGATTCCCCATCTCTGATTCAGCGCCTTTGATTCACCACCTCTGATTCCCCATATCTGATTCCCCGCATCTGTTTCCCCGCCTATGATTCCCCGCCTCTGTTTCCCCATATCTAATTCCCCGCCTCTGATTCCCCAACTCTGATTCCCCGCTCTGACCCCCCGCCTCTGATTCCCCATGTCTGATTCCCCGCCTCTGTTTCCCTGCCTCTGATTCCCCGCCTCTGATTCCCCATATCAGATTCCCCGCCTCTGATTCCCCAACTCTTATTCCCCGCCTGTGATTCGCCAACTATGATTCCCCGCCTCTGATTCCCCGCGTCTGATTCTTTGCCTGTGATTCCCTGCCTCTGATTCCCCATCTCTGTTACCCCGCCTCTGATTCCCCGCCTCTGATTCCCCATATCTGATTCCCCTCCTCTGATTCCCCAACTCTGATTCCCCGCCTCTGATTCCCCAGCTCTGATTCCCCGCCTCTGTTTCCCCGCGTCTGATTCCCTGCCTCTGATTCCCCACCTCCGATTCCCCATCTCTGATTCACCACCTCTGATTCCCCACCTATGATTCCCCATATCTGATTCCCCGTCTCTGTTTCCCCGCCTCTGATTCCCCGCCTCTGATTCCCCATATCTGATTCCCCACCTATGATTTCCCAACTCTGATTCCCCGCCTCTGATTCGCCAGCTATGATTCCCCTCCTCTGATTCCCCACGTCTGAATCCCTGCCTCTGATTCCCCGCCTCTGATTCCCAATATCTGATTCCCCGCCTCCGTTTCCCTGCCTCTGATTCCCCGCCTCTGTTTCCCCATATCTGATTCCCCGCCTCTGATTCCCCAACTCTGATTCTGCACATCTGATTCCCTGCCTCTTTTTCCCCACCTCTGATTCCCGGCCTCTGATTCCCGGCATCTGATTCCCGGCCTCTCATTCCCGGCCTCACATTCCCCGCCTCTGATTCCCGGCATCTGATTACCCGCCTCTGATTCCCCGCCTCTGATTCCCTGCCTCTGATTCCCCATCTCTGATTCCACACATCTGATTCCCTGCCTCTGATTCCCCGCCTCTGATTCCCCGCCTCTGATTCCCTGCCTCTGATTCCCAACCTCTGATTCACCACCTCTGATTCCCCATATCTGATTCCCCGCCTCTGTTTCCCCGCCTCTGATTCCCCGCCTCTGTTTCCCCATATCTGATTCCCCGCCTCTGTTTCCACATATCTAATTCCCCGCCTCTGATTCCCCAACTCTGATTCCCCGCTCTGATTCCCCAGCTCTGAATCCCCGCCTCTGATTCCCCGCATCTGATTCACTGCCTCTGAATCCCCACCTCTGATTCCCTGCCTCTGATTCACAACCTCTGATTCCCCTCCTCTGATTCCCCATATCTGATTCCCCGCCTCCGTTTCCCTGCCTCTGATTCCCCGCCTCTGTTTCCCCATATCTGATTCCCCGCCACCATTTCCCTGCCTCTGATTCCCCGCCTCTGTTTCCCCATATCTGATTCCCCGCCTCTGATACCCCAACTCTGATTCCCCGCCTCTGATTTTCCAGCTCTGATTCCCCGCCTCTGACTCCCCGCGTCTGATTCCCAGCCTCTGATTCCCCATGTCTGATTTCCTGCCTCTGATTCCCCGCCTCTGATTCCGCACATCCAATTCCCTGCCTCTGATTCCCCGCCTCTGATGCCCCGCCTCTGATTCCATGCTTCTGATTCCCAACGTCTGATTCCCCACCTCTGATTCCCCATATCTGATTCCCCGCCTCTGTTTCCCCGCCTCTGATTCCCTGCATCTGTTTCCTCATATCTGATTCCCCTCCTCTGATTCCCCAACACTGATTCCCCGCCTCTGATTCCTTGCCTCTGATTCCCAACCTCTGATTCCCCACTTCTGATTCCCCAATTCTGATTCCCCGCCTCTGATTCCCCAAATCTGATTCCCCGCCTCTGATTCCCCAGCTCTGATTCCCTGCCTCTGAATCCCCGTGTTTGATTCCCTGCCTCTGATTCCCCGCCTCTGCTTCCCAATCTCTGATTCACCACCTTTGATTCGCCACCGCTGATTCCCCATATGTGATTCCCCGCCTCTGTTACCCCGCCTCTGATTCCACGCCTCTGATTCCCCATATCTCATTCCCCGCCTCTGATTCCCCATCTCTGATTCCGCACATCCAATTCCCTGCCTCTGATTCCCCGCCTCTGATGCCCCGCCTCTGATTCCATGCTTCTGATTGCCAACCTCTGATTCCCCACCTCTGATTCCCCATATCTGATTCCCCGCCTCTGTTTCCCCGCCTCTGATTCCCTGCATCTGTTTCCTCATATCTGATTCCCCTCCTCTGATGCCCCAACACTGATTCCCCGCCTCTGATTCTCTGCCTCTGATTCCCAACATCTGATCCCCACCTCTGATTCCCCATCTCTGATTCCGCACATCCAATTCCCTGCCTCTGATTCCCCGCCTCTAATGCCCCACCTCTGATTCCATGCTTCTGATTCCCAACCTCTGATTCCCCACCTCTGATTCCCCATATCTGATTCCCCGCCTTTGTTTCCCCGCCTCTGATTCCCTGCATCTGTTTCCTGATATCTGATTCCCCTCCTCTGATTCCCCAACACTGATTCCCCGCCTCCTTTTCCCTGCCTCTGATTCCCAACCTCTGATTCCCCACCTCTGATTCCCCATATCTGATTCCCCCCCTCTGTTTCCCAACCTCTGATTCCCGACCTCTGATTCCCCATATCTGATTCCCCGCCTCTGTTTCCCCGCCTCTTATTCCCCGCCTCTGTTTCACCATATCTGATTCCCGGCCTCTCATTCCCCAGCTCTGATTCCCCGCCTCTGATTCCCCATATCTGATTCCCCGCCGCTGATTCCCCAACTCTGATACCCCGCCTCTGATTCCCCAGCTCTGATTCCCCGCCTCTGATTCCCCGCGTCTGATTCCCTACCTCTGATTCCCCGCATCTGATTCCCCATCTCTGATTCACCGCCTTTGATTCCATACCTCTGATTCCCCATATCTGATTCCCCGCCTCTGTTTCCACGCCTCTGATTCCCCGCCTCTGATTCCCTGCCTCTGATTCCCCATTTCTGATTCCGTACATCTGATTCCCTGCCTCTGATTCCCCGCCTCTGATTCCCCGCCTCTGATTCCCTGCCTCTGATTCCCAACCTCTGATTCACCACCTCTGATTCCCCATATCTGATTCCCCACCTCTGTTTCCCCACCTCTGATTCCCCACCTCTGTTTCCCCATATCTGATTCCCCGCCTCTGATTCACCAACTCTGATTCCCCGCCTCTGATTCCCCGCCTCTGATTCCCCATCTCTGATTCAGCGCCATTGATTCGCCATCTCTGATTCCCCATATCTGATTCCCCACCTCTGTTTCCCTGCCTCTGATTCCCCATCTCTGATTCCGCACATCTGATTCCCTGCCTCTGATTCCCCACCTCTGATTCCCCATATCTGATACCCCGCCTCTGATTCCCGGCCTCTGATTCCCTGCCTCTGATTCCCCACCTCTGATTCCCTGCCTCTGATTCCCCATTTCTGATTCTGCACATCTGATTCCCTGCCTCTGATTTTCCGCCTCTGATTCCCCGCCTCTGATTCCCTGCCTCTGATTCCCAACCTCTGATACCCCACCTCTGATTCCCCATATCTGATTCCCCGCCTCTGTTTCACCGCCTCTGAATCACCGCCTCTGTTTCCCCATATCTGATTCCCCGCCTCTGATTCCCCAACTCTGATTCCCCGCCTCTGATTCCCCGTGTTTGATTCCCTGCCTCTGATTCCCCGCCTCTGATTCCCCATCTCTGATTCAGCGCCTTTGATTCACCACCTCTGATTCCCCATATCTGATTCCCCGCATCTGTTTCCCCGCCTATGATTCCCCGCCTCTGTTTCCCCATATCTAATTCCCCGCCTCTGATTCCCCAACTCTGATTCCCCGCTCTGACCCCCCGCCTCTGATTCCCCATGTCTGATTCCCCGCCTCTGTTTCCCTGCCTCTGATTCCCCGCCTCTGATTCCCCATATCAGATTCCCCGCCTCTGATTCCCCAACTCTTATTCCCCGCCTGTGATTCGCCAACTATGATTCCCCGCCTCTGATTCCCCGCGTCTGATTCTTTGCCTGTGATTCCCTGCCTCTGATTCCCCATCTCTGTTACCCCGCCTCTGATTCCCCGCCTCTGATTCCCCATATCTGATTCCCCTCCTCTGATTCCCCAACTCTGATTCCCCGCCTCTGATTCCCCAGCTCTGATTCCCCGCCTCTGTTTCCCCGCGTCTGATTCCCTGCCTCTGATTCCCCACCTCCGATTCCCCATCTCTGATTCACCACCTCTGATTCCCCACCTATGATTCCCCATATCTGATTCCCCGTCTCTGTTTCCCCGCCTCTGATTCCCCGCCTCTGATTCCCCATATCTGATTCCCCACCTATGATTTCCCAACTCTGATTCCCCGCCTCTGATTCGCCAGCTATGATTCCCCTCCTCTGATTCCCCACGTCTGAATCCCTGCCTCTGATTCCCCGCCTCTGATTCCCAATATCTGATTCCCCGCCTCCGTTTCCCTGCCTCTGATTCCCCGCCTCTGTTTCCCCATATCTGATTCCCCGCCTCTGATTCCCCAACTCTGATTCCCCGCCTCTGATTCCCCAGCTCTGATTCCCCGCCTCTGACTCCCCGCGTCTGATTCCCAGCCTCTGATTCCCCATGTCTGATTTCCTGCCTCTGATTCCCCGCCTCTGATTCGCCATCTCTGATTCATCGCCTCTGATTCCCCACCTCTGATTCCCCATATCTGATTCCCCACCTATGTTTCCCCGCCTCTGATTCCCCTCCTCTGATTCCCCAACTCTGATTCCCGGACTCTGATTCCCACCTCTGATTCCCCATCTCTGATTCTGCACATCCGATTCCCTGCCTCTGATTCCCCGCCTCTGATGCCCCGCCTCTGATTTCATGCCTCTGTTTCCTCATATCTGATTCCCCGCCTCTGATTCCCCAACACTGATTTCCCGCCTCTGATTCCCCAGCTCTGATTCACCACCTCTGATTCCCCGCGTCTGATTCCCCGCCTCTGATTCCCCATATCTGATTCCCCGCCTCTGATTCCCCAAATCTGATTCCCCGCCTCTGATTCCCCAGCTCTGATTCCCCGCCTCTGAATCCCCGTGTTTGATTCCCTGCCTCTGATTCCCCACCTCTGCTTCCCCATCTCTGATTCACCACCTTTGATTCGCCACCGCTGATTCCCCATATGTGATTCCCCGCCTCTGTTACCCCGCCTCTGATTCCACGCCTCTGATTCCCCATATCTCATTCCCCGCCTCTGATTCCCCATCTCTTATTCCGCACATCCAATTCCCTGCCTCTGATTCCCCGCCTCTGATGCCCCGCCTCTGATTCCATGCTTCTGATTCCCAACCTCTGATTCCCCACCTCTGAATCCCCATATCTGATTCCCCGCCTTTGTTTCCCCGCCTCTGATTCCCTGCATCTGTTTCCTCATATCTGATTCCCCTCCTCTGATTCCCCAACACTGATTCCCCGCCTCTGATTCCCTGCCTCTGATTCCCAACCTCTGATTCCCCACCTCTGATTCCCCATATCTGATTCCCCCCCTCTGTTTCCCAACCTCTGATTCCCGACCTCTGATTCCCCATATCTGATTCCCCGCCTCTGTTTCCCCGCCTCTTATTCCCCGCCTCTGTTTCACCATATCTGATTCCCGGCCTCTCATTCCCCAGCTCTGATTCCCCGCCTCTGATTCCCCATATCTGATTCCCCGCCGCTGATTCCCCAACTCTGATACCACGCCTCTGATTCCCCAGCTCTGATTCCCCGCCTCTGATTCCCCACGTCTGGTTCCCTGCCTCTGATTCCCCGCCTCTGATTCCCCATCTCTGATTCACCGCCTTTGATTCCACACCTCTGATTCCCCATATCTGATTCCCCGCCTCTGTTTCCACGCCTCTGATTCCCCGCCTCTGATTCCCTGCCTCTGATTCCCCATTTCTGATTCCGTACATCTGATTCCCTGCCTCTGATTCCCCGCCTCTGATTCCCCGCCTCTGATTCCCTGCCTCTGATTCCCAACCTCCGATTCACCACCTCTGATTCCCCATATCTTATTCCCCACCTCTGTTTCCCCACCTCTGATTCCCCACCTCTGTTTCCCCATATCTGATTCCCCGCCTCTGATTCACCAACTCTGATTCCCCGCCTCTGATTCCCCGCCTCTGATTCCCCATCTCTGATTCAGCGCCATTGATTCGCCATCTCTGATTCCCCATATCTGATTCCCCACCTATATTTCCCTGCCTCTGATTCCCCATCTCTGATTCCGCACATCTGATTCCCTGCCTCTGATTCCCCACCTCTGATTCCCCATATCTGATACCCCGCCTCTGATTCCCGGCCTCTGATTCCCTGCCTCTGATTCCCCACCTCTGATTCCCTGCCTCTGATTCCCCATTTCTGATTCTGCACATCTGATTCCCTGCCTCTGATTTTCCGCCTCTGATTCCCCGCCTCTGATTCCCTGCCTCTGATTCCCAACCTCTGATACCCCACCTCTGATTCCCCATATCTGATTCCCCGCCTCTGTTTCACCGCCTCTGAATCACCACCTCTGTTTCCCCATATCTGATTCCCCGCCTCTGATTCCCCAACTCTGATTCCCCGCCTCTGATTCCCCATGTTTGATTCCCTGCCTCTGATTCCCCGCCTCTGATTCCCCATCTCTGATTCAGCGCCTTTGATTCACCACCTCTGATTCCCCATATCTGATTCCCCGCATGTGTTTCCCCGCCTCTGATTCCCCGCCTCTGTTTCCCCATATCTAATTCCCCGCCTCTGATTCCCCAACTCTGATTCCCCGCTCTGATCCCCCGCCTCTGATTCCCCATGTCTGATTCCCCGTCTCTGTTTCCCTGCCTCTGATTCCCCGCCTCTGATTCCCCATATCAGATTCCCCGCCTCTGATTCCCCAACTCTTATTCCCCGCCTGTGATTCGCCAACTATGATTCCCCGCCTCTGATTCCCCGCGTCTGATTCTCTGCCTGTGATTCCCTGCCTCTGATTCCCCATCTCTGTTACCCCGCCTCTGATTCCCCGCCTCTGATTCCCCATATCTGAATCCCCTCCTCTGATTCCCCAACTCTGATTCCCCGCCTCTGATTCCCCAGCTCTGATTCCCCGCCTCTGTTTCCCCGCGTCTGATTCCCTGCCTCTGATTCCCCGCCTCTGATTCCCAATATCTGATTCCCCGCCTCCGTTTCCCTGCCTCTGATTCCCCGCCTCTGTTTCCCCATATCTGATTCCCCGCCTCTGATTCCCCAACTCTGATTCCCCGCCTCTGATTCCCCAGCTCTGATTCCCCGCCTCTGACTCCCCGCGTCTGATTCCCAGCCTCTGATTCCCCATGTCTGATTTCCTGCCTCTGATTCCCCGCCTCTGATTCGCCATCTCTGATTCATCGCCTCTGATTTCCCACCTCTGATTCCCCTTATCTGATTCCCCACCTATGTTTCCCCGCCTCTGATTCCCCTCCTCTGATTCCCCAACTCTGATTCCCGGACTCTGATTCCCACCTCTGATTCCCCATCTCTGATTCCGCACATCCGATTCCCTGCCTCTGTTTCCCCGCCTCTGATGCCCCGCCTCTGATTTCATGCCTCTATCTGATTCCCCGCCTCTGATTCCCCAACACTGATTTCCCGCCTCTGATTCCCCAGCTCTGATTCACCACCTCTGATTCCCCGCGTCTGATTCCCCGCCTCTGATTCCCCATATCTGATTCCCCGCCTCTGATTCCCCAAATCTGATTCCCCGCCTCTGATTCCCCAGCACTGATTCCCCGCCTCTGAATCCCCGTGTTTGATTCCCTGCCTCTGATTCCCCGCCTCTGCTTCCCCATCTCTGATTCACCACCTTTGATTCGCCACCGCTGATTCCCCATATGTGATTCCCCGCCTCTGTTACCCCGCCTCTGATTCCACGCCTCTGATTCCCCATATCTCATTCCCCGCCTCTGATTCCCCATCTCTGATTCCGCACATCCAATTCCCTGCCTCTGATTCCCCGCCTCTGATGCCCCGCCTCTGATTCCATGCTTCTGATTCCGAACCTCTGATTCCCCACCTCTGATTCCCCATATCTGATTCCCCGCCTTTGTTTCCCCGCCTCTGATTCCCTGCATCTGTTTCCTCATATCTGATTCCCCTCCTCTGATTCCCAAACACTGATTCCCCGCCTCTGATTCCCTGCCTCTGATTCCCAACCTCTGATTCCCCACCTCTGATTCCCCATATCTGATTCCCCCCCTCTGTTTCCCAACCTCTGATTCCCGACCTCTGATTCCCCATATCTGATTCCCTGCCTCTGTTTCCCCGCCTCTTATTCCCCGCCTCTGTTTCACCATATCTGATTCCCGGCCTCTCATTCCCCAGCTCTGATTCCCCGCCTCTGATTCCCCATATCTGATTCCCCGCCGCTGATTCCCCAACTCTGATACCACGCCTCTGATTCCCCAGCTCTGATTCCCCGCCTCTGATTCCCCATCTCTGATTCACCGCCTTTGATTCCACACCTCTGATTCCCCATATCTGATTCCCCGCCTCTGTTTCCACGCCTCTGATTCCCCGCCTCTGATTCCCTGCCTCTGATTCCCCATTTCTGATTCCGTACATCTGATTCCCTGCCTCTGATTCCCCGCCTCTGATTCCCTGCCTCTGATTCCCTGCCTCTGATTCCCAACCTCCGATTCACCACCTCTGATTCCCCATATCTGATTCCCCACCTCTGTTTCCCCACCTCTGATTCCCCACCTCTGTTTCCCCATATCTGATTCCCCGCCTCTGATTCACCAACTCTGATTCCCCGCCTCTGATTCCCCTCCTCTGATTCCCCATCTCTGATTCAGCGCCATTGATTCGCCATATCTGATTCCCCGCCTCTGTTTCCACGCCTCTGATTCCCCGCCTCTGATTCCCTGCCTCTGATTCCCCATTTCTGATTCCGTACATCTGATTCCCTGCCTCTGATTCCCCGCCTCTGATTCCCTGCCTCTGATTCCCTGCCTCTGATTCCCAACCTCCGATTCACCACCTCTGATTCCCCATATCTGATTCCCCACCTCTGTTTCCCCACCTCTGATTCCCCACCTCTGTTTCCCCATATCTGATTCCCCGCCTCTGATTCACCAACTCTGATTCCCCGCCTCTGATTCCCCTCCTCTGATTCCCCATCTCTGATTCAGCGCCATTGATTCGCCATCTCTGATTCCCCATATCTGATTCCCCACCTATATTTCCCTGCCTCTGATTCCCCATCTCTGATTCCGCACATCTGATTCACTGCCTCTGATTCCCCACCTCTGATTCCCCATATCTGATACCCCGCCTCTGATTCCCGGCCTCTGATTCCCTGCCTCTGATTCCCCACCTCTGATTCCCTGCCTCTGATTCCCCATTTCTGATTCTGCACATCTGATTCCCTGCCTCTGATTTTCCGCCTCTGATTCCCCGCCTCTGATTCCCTGCCTCTGATTCCCAACCTCTGATACCCCACCTCTGATTCCCCATATCTGATTCCCCGCCTCTGTTTCACCGCCTCTGAATCACCGCCTCTGTTTCCCCATATCTGATTCCCCGCCTCTGATTCCCCAACTCTGATTCCCCGCCTCTGATTCCCCGTGCTTGATTCCCTGCCTCTGATTCCCCGCCTCTGATTCCCCATCTCTGATTCAGCGCCTTTGATTCACCACCTCTGATTCCCCATATCTGATTCCCCACCTATATTTCCCTGCCTCTGATTCCCCATCTCTGATTCCGCACATCTGATTCACTGCCTCTGATTCCCCACCTCTGATTCCCCATATCTGATACCCCGCCTCTGATTCCCGGCCTCTGATTCCCTGCCTCTGATTCCCCACCTCTGATTCCCTGCCTCTGATTCCCCATTTCTGATTCTGCACATCTGATTCCCTGCCTCTGATTTTCCGCCTCTGATTCCCCGCCTCTGATTCACCAACTCTGATTCCCCGCCTCTGATTCCCCGCCTCTGATTCGCCATCTCTGATTCATCGCCTCTGATTTCCCACCTCTGATTCCCCATTTCTGATTCCCCACCTATGTTTCCCCGCCTCTGATTCCCCTCCTCTGATTCCCCAACTCTGATTCCCGGACTCTGATTCCCACCTCTGATTCCCCATCTCTGATTCCGCACATCCGATTCCCTGCCTCTGATTCCCCGCCTCTGATGCCCCGCCTCTGATTTCATGCCTCTATCTGATTCCCCGCCTCTGATTCCCCAACACTGATTTCCCGCCTGATTCCCCAGCTCTGATTCACCACCTCTGATTCCCCGCGTCTGATTCCCTGCCTCTGATTCCCCATATCTGATTCCCCGCCTCTGATTCCCCAAATCTGATTCCCCGCCTCTGATTCCCCAGCACTGATTCCCCGCCTCTGAATCCCCGTGTTTGATTCCCTGCCTCTGATTCCCCGCCTCTGCTTCCCCATCTCTGATTCACCACCTTTGATTCGCCACCGCTGATTCCCCATATGTGATTCCCCGCCTCTGTTACCCCGCCTCTGATTCCACGCCTCTGATTCCCCATATGTCATTCCCCGCCTCTGATTCCCCATCTCTGATTCCGCACATCCAATTCCCTGCCTCTGATTCCCCGCCTCTGATGCCACGCCTCTGATTCCATGCTTCTGATTCCGAACCTCTGATTCCCCACCTCTGATTCCCCATATCTGATTCCCTGCCTTTGTTTCCCCGCCTCTGATTCCCTGCATCTGTTTCCTCATATCTGATTCCCCTCCTCTGATTCCCAAACACTGATTCCCCGCCTCTGATTCCCTGCCTCTGATTCCCAACCTCTGATTCCCCACCTCTGATTCCCCATATCTGATTCCCCCCCTCTGTTTCCCAACCTCTGATTCCCGACCTCTGATTCCCCATATCTGATTCCCCGCCTCTGTTTCCCCGCCTCTTATTCCCCGCCTCTGTTTCACCATATCTGATTCCCGGCCTCTCATTCCCCAGCTCTGATTCCCCGCCTCTGATTCCCCATATCTGATTCCCCGCCGCTGATTCCCCAACTCTGATACCACGCCTCTGATTCCCCAGCTCTGATTCCCCGCCTCTGATTCCCCACGTCTGATTCCCTGCCTCTGATTCCCCGCCTCTGATTCCCCATCTCTGATTCACCGCCTTTGATTCCACACCTCTGATTCCCCATATCTGATTCCCCGCCTCTGTTTCCACGCCTCTGATTCCCCGCCTCTGATTCCCTGCCTCTGATTCCCCATTTCTGATTCCGTACATCTGATTCCCTGCCTCTGATTCCCCGCCTCTGATTCCCCGCCTCTGATTCCCTGCCTCTGATTCCCAACCTCCGATTCACCACCTCTGATTCCCCATATCTGATTCCCCACCTCTGTTTCCCCACCTCTGATTCCCCACCTCTGTTTCCCCATATCTGATTCCCCGCCTCTGATTCACCAACTCTGATTCCCCGCCTCTGATTCCCCGCCTCTGATTCCCCATCTCTGATTCAGCGCCATTGATTCGCCATCTCTGATTCCCCATATCTGATTCCCCACCTATATTTCCCTGCCTCTGATTCCCCATCTCTGATTCCGCACATCTGATTCACTGCCTCTGATTCCCCACCTCTGATTCCCCATATCTGATACCCCGCCTCTGATTCCCGGCCTCTGATTCCCTGCCTCTGATTCCCCACCTCTGATTCCCTGCCTCTGATTCCCCATTTCTGATTCTGCACATCTGATTCCCTGCCTCTGATTTTCCGCCTCTGATTCCCCGCCTCTGATTCCCTGCCTCTGATTCCCAACCTCTGATACCCCACCTCTGATTCCCCATATCTGATTCCCCGCCTCTGTTTCACCGCCTCTGAATCACCGCCTCTGTTTCCCCATATCTGATTCCCCGCCTCTGATTCCCCAACTCTGATTCCCCGCCTCTGATTCCCCGTGTTTGATTCCCTGCCTCTGATTCCCCGCCTCTGATTCCCCATCTCTGATTCAGCGCCTTTGATTCACCACCTCTGATTCCCCATATCTGATTCCCCGCATCTGTTTCCCCGCCTCTGATACCCCGCCTCTGTTTCCCCATATCTAATTCCCCGCCTCTGATTCCCCAACTCTGATTCCCCGCTCTGATCCCCCGCCTTTGATTCCCCATGTCTGATTCCCCGCCTCTGTTTCCCTGCCTCTGATTCCCCGCCTCTGATTCCCCATATCAGATTCCCCGCCTCTGATTCCCCAACTCTTATTCCCCGCCTGTGATTCGCCAACTATGATTCCCCGCCTCTGATTCCCCGCGTCTGATTCTCTGCCTGTGATTCCCTGCCTCTGATTCCCCATCTCTGTTACCCCGCCTCTGATTCCCCGCCTCTGATTCCCCATATCTGATTCCCCTCCTCTGATTCCCCAACTCTGATTCCCCGCCTCTGATTCCCCAGCTCTGATTCCCCGCCTCTGTTTCCCCGCGTCTGATTCCCTGCCTCTGATTCCCCGCCTCTGATTCCCAATATCTGATTCCCCGCCTCCGTTTCCCTGCCTCTGATTCCCCGCCTCTGTTTCCCCATATCTGATTCCCCGCCTCTGATTCCCCAACTCTGATTCCCCGCCTCTGATTCCCCAGCTCTGATTCCCCACCTCTGACTCCCCGCGTCTGATTCCCAGCCTCTGATTCCCCATGACTGATTTCCTGCCTCTGATTCCCCGCCTCTGATTCGCCATCTCTGATTCATCGCCTCTGATTCCCCACCTCTGATTCCCCATATCTGATTCCCCACCTATGTTTCCCCGCCTCTGATTCCCCTCCTCTGATTCCCCAACTCTGATTCCCGGACTCTGATTCCCACCTCTGATTCCCCATCTCTGATTCCGCACATCCGATTCCCTGCCTCTGATTCCCCGCCTCTGATGCCCCGCCTCTGATTTCATGCCTCTATCTGATTCCCTGCCTCTGATTCCCCAACACTGATTTCCCGCCTCTGATTCCCCAGCTCTGATTCACCACCTCTGATTCCCCGCGTCTGATTCCCCGCCTCTGATTCCCCATATCTGATTCCCCGCCTCTGATTCCCCAAATCTGATTCCCCGCCTCTGCTTCCCCATCTCTGATTCACCACCTTTGATTCGCCACCGCTGATTCCCCATATGTGATTCCCCGCCTCTGTTACCCCGCCTCTGATTCCACGCCTCTGATTCCCCATATCTCATTCCCCGCCTCTGATTCCCCATCTCTGATTCCGCACATCCAATTCCCTGCCTCTGATTCCCCGCCTCTGATGCCCCGCCTCTGATTCCATGCTTCTGATTCCGAACCTCTGATTCCCCACCTCTGATTCCCCATATCTGATTCCCCGCCTATGTTTCCCCGCCTCTGATTCCCTGCATCTGTTTCCTCATATCTGATTCCCCTCCTCTGATTCCCAAACACTGTTTCCCCGCCTCTTATTCCCCGCCTCTGTTTCACCATATCTGATTCCCGGCCTCTCATTCCCCAGCTCTGATTCCCCGCCTCTGATTCCCCATATCTGATTCCCCGCCGCTGATTCCCCAACTCTGATACCACGCCTCTGATTCCCCAGCTCTGATTCCCCGCCTCTGATTCCCCACGTCTGATTCCCTGCCTCTGATTCCCCGCCTCTGATTCCCCATCTCTGATTCACCGCCTTTGATTCCACACCTCTGATTCCCCATATCTGATTCCCCGCCTCTGTTTCCACGCCTCTGATTCCCCGCCTCTGATTCCCTGCCTCTGATTCCCCATTTCTGATTCCGTACATCTGATTCCCTGCATCTGATTCCCCGCCTCTGATTCCCCGCCTCTGATTCCCTGCCTCTGATTCCCAACCTCCGATTCACCACCTCTGATTCCCCATATCTGATTCCCCACCTCTGTTTCCCCACCTCTGATTCCCCACCTCTGTTTCCCCATATCTGATTCCCCGCCTCTGATTCACCAACTCTGATTCCCCGCCTCTGATTCCCCGCCTCTGATTCCCCATCTCTGATTCAGCGCCATTGATTCGCCATCTCTGATTCCCCATATCTGATTCCCCACCTATATTTCCCTGCCTCTGATTCCCTATCTCTGATTCCGCACATCTGATTCCCTGCCTCTTATTCCCCACCTCTGATTCCCCATATCTAATACCCCGCCTCTGATTCCCGGCCTCTGATTCCCTGCCTCTGATTCCCCACCTCTGATTCCCTGCCTCTGATTCCCCATTTCTGATTCTGCACATCTGATTCCCTGCCTCTGATTTTCCGCCTCTGATTCCCCGCCTCTGATTCCCTGCCTCTGATTCCCAACCTCTGATACCCCACCTCTGATTCCCCATATCTGATTCCCCGCCTCTGTTTCACCGCCTCTGAATCACCGCCTCTGTTTCCCCATATCTGATTCCCCGCCTCTGATTCACCAACTCTGATTCCGCGCCTCTGATTCCCCGTGTTTGATTCCCCACCTCTGATTCCCTGCCTCTGATTCCCCATTTCTGATTCTGCACATCTGATTCCCTGCCTCTGATTTTCCGCCTCTGATTCCCCGCCTCTGATTCCCTGCCTCTGATTCCCAACCTCTGATACCCCACCTCTGATTCCCCATATCTGATTCCCCGCCTCTGTTTCACCGCCTCTGAATCACCGCCTCTGTTTCCCCATATCTGATTCCCCACCTCTGATTCCCCAACTCTGATTCCCCGCCTCTGATTCCCCGTGTTTGATTCCCTGCCTCTGATTCCCCGCCTCTGATTCCCCATCTCTGATTCAGCGCCTTTGATTCACCACCTCTGATTCCCCATATCTGATTCCCCGCATCTGTTTCCCCGCCTCTGATTCCCCGCCTCTGTTTCCCCATATCTAATTCCCCGCCTCTGATTCCCCAACTCTGATTCCCCGCTCTGATCCCCCGCCTCTGATTCCCCATGTCTGATTCCCCGCCTCTGTTTCCCTGCCTCTGATTCCCCGCCTCTGATTCCCCATATCAGATTCCCCGCCTCTGATTCCCCAACTCTTATTCCCCGCCTGTGATTCGCCAACTATGATTCCCCGCCTCTGATTACCCGCGTCTGATTCTCTGCCTGTGATTCCCTGCCTCTGATTCCCCATCTCTGTTACCCCGCCTCTGATTCCCCGCCTCTGATTCCCCATATCTGATTCCCCTCCTCTGATTCCCCAACTCTGATTCCCCGCCTCTGATTCCCCAGCTCTGATTCCCCGCCTCTGTTTCCCCGCGTCTGATTCCCTGCCTCTGATTCCCCGCCTCTGATTCCCAATATCTGATTCCCCGCCTCCGTTTCCCTGCCTCTGATTCCCCGCCTCTGTTTCCCCATATCTGATTCCCCGCCTCTGATTCCCCAACTCTGATTCCCCGCCTCTGATTCCCCAGCTCTGATTCCCCGCCTCTGACTCCCCGCGTCTGATTCCCAGCCTCTGATTCCCCATGTCTGATTTCCTGCCTCTGATTCCCCGCCTCTGATTCGCCATCTCTGATTCATCGCCTCTGATTCCCCACCTCTGATTCCCCATATCTGATTCCCCACCTATGTTTCCCCGCCTCTGATTCCCCTCCTCTGATTCCCCAACTCTGATTCCCGGACTCTGATTCCCACCTCTGATTCCCCATCTCTGATTCCGCACATCCGATTCCCTGCCTCTGATTCCCCGCCTCTGATGCCCCGCCTCTGATTTCATGCCTCTGTTTCCTCATATCTGATGCCCCGCCTCTGATTCCCCAACACTGATTTCCCGCCTCTGATTCCCCAGCTCTGATTCACCACCTCTGATTCCCCGCATCTGATTCCCCGCCTCTGATTCCCCATATCTGATTCCCCGCCTCTGATTCCCCAAATCTGATTCCCCGCCTCTGATTCCCCAGCTCTGATTCCCCGCCTCTGAATCCCCGTGTTTGATTCCCTGCCTCTGATTCCCCGCCTCTGCTTCCCCATCTCTGATTCACCACCTTTGATTCGCCACCGCTGATTCCCCATATGTGATTCCCCGCCTCTGTTACCCCGCCTCTGATTCCACGCCTCTGATTCCCCATATCTCATTCCCCGCCTCTGATTCCCCATCTCTGATTCCGCACATCCAATTCCCTGCCTCTGATTCCCCGCCTCTGATGCCCCGCCTCTGATTCCATGCTTCTGATTCCCAACCTCTGATTCCCCACCTCTGATTCCCCATATCTGATTCCCCGCCTTTGTTTCCCCGCCTCTGATTCCCTGCATCTGTTTCCTCATATCTGATTCCCCTCCTCTGATTCCCAAACACTGATTCCCCGCCTCTGATTCCCTGCCTCTGATTCCCAACCTCTGATTCCCCACCTCTGATTCCCCATATCTGATTCCCCCCCTCTGTTTCCCAACCTCTGATTCCCGACCTCTGATTCCCCATATCTGATTCCCCGCCTCTGTTTCCCCGCCTCTTATTCCCCGCCTCTGTTTCACCATATCTGATTCCCGGCCTCTCATTCCCCAGCTCTGATTCCCCGCCTCTGATTCCCCACATCTGATTCCCCGCCGCTGATTCCCCAACTCTGATACCATGCCTCTGATTCCCCAGCTGTGATTCCCCGCCTCTGATTCCCCACGTCTGATTCCCTGCCTCTGATTCCCCGCCTCTGATTCCCCATCTCTGATTCACCGCCTTTGATTCCACACCTCTGATTCCCCATATCTGATTCCCCGCCTCTGTTTCCACGCCTCTGATTCCCCGCCTCTGATTCCCTGCCTCTGATTCCCCATTTCTGATTCCGTACATCTGATTCCCTGCCTCTGATTCCCCGCCTCTGATTCCCCGCCTCTGATTCCCTGCCTCTGATTCCCAACCTCCGATTCACCACCTCTGATTCCCCATATCTGATTCCCCACCTCTGCTTCCCCATCTCTGATTCCCCACCTCTGTTTCCCCATATCTGATTCCCCGCCACTGATTCACCAACTCTGATTCCCCGCCTCTGATTCCCCGCCTCTGATTCCCCATCTCTGATTCAGCGCCATTGATTCGCCATCTCTGATTCCCCATATCTGATTCCCCACCTATATTTCCCTGCCTCTGATTCCCCATCTCTGATTCCGCACATCTGATTCCCTGCCTCTGATTCCCCACCTCTGATTCCCCATATCTGATACCCCGCCTCTGATTCCCGGCCTCTGATTCCCTGCCTCAGATTCCCCACCTCTGATTCCCTGCCTCTGATTCCCCATTTCTGATTCTGCACATCTGATTCCCTGCCTCTGATTTTCCGCCTCTGATTCCCCGCCTCTGATTCCCTGCCTCTGATTCCCAACCTCTGATACCCCACCTCTGATTCCCCATATCTGATTCCCCGCCTCTGTTTCAACGCCTCTGAATCACCGCCTCTGTTTCCCCATATCTGATTCCCCGCCTCTGATTCCCCAACTCTGATTCCCCGCCTCTGATTCCCCGTGTTTGATTCCCTGCCTCTGATTCCCCGCCTCTGATTCCCCATCTCTGATTCAGCGCCTTTGATTCACCACCTCTGATTCCCCATATCTGATTCCCCGCATCTGTTTCCTCGCCTCTGATTCCCCGCCTCTGTTTCCCCATATCTAATTCCCCGCCTCTGATTCCCCAACTCTGATTCCCCGCTCTGATCCCCCGCCTCTGATTCCCCATGTCTGATTCCCCGCCTCTGTTTCCCTGCCTCTGATTCCCCGCCTCTGATTCCCCATATAAGATTCCCCGCCTCTGATTCCCCAACTCTTATTCCACGCCTGTGATTCGCCAACTATGATTCCCCGCCTCTGATTCCCCGCGTCTGATTCTCTGCCTGTGATTCCCTGCCTCCTATTCCCCATCTCTGTTACCCCGCCTCTGATTCCCCGCCTTTGATTCCCCATATCTGATTCCCCTCCTCTGATTCCCCAACTCTGATTCCCCGCCTCTGATTCCCCAGCTCTGATTCCCCGCCTCTGTTTCCCCGCGTCTGAATCCCTGCCTCTGATTCCCCGCCTCTGATTCCCAATATCTGATTCCCCGCCTCCGTTTCCCTGCCTCTGATACCCCGCCTCTGTTTCCCCATATCTGATTCCCCGCCTCTGATTCCCCAACTCTGATTCCCCGCCTCTGATTCCCCAGCTCTGATTCCCCGCCTCTGACTCCCCGCGTCTGATTCCCAGCCTCTGATTCCCCATGTCTGATTTCCTGCCTCTGATTCCCCGCCTCTGATTCGCCATCTCTAATTCATCGCCTCTGATTCCCCACCTCTGATTCCCCATATCTGATTCCCCACCTATGTTTCCCCGCCTCTGATTCCCCTCTTCTGATTCCCCAACTCTGATTCCCGGACTCTGATTCCCACCTCTGATTTCCCATCTCTGATTCCGCACATCCGATTCCCTGCCTCTGATTCCCCGCCTCTGATGCCCCGCCTCTGATTTCATGCCTCTGTTTCCTCATATCTGATTCCCCGCCTCTGATTCCCCAACACTGATTTCCCGCCTCTTATTCCCCAGCTCTGATTCACCACCTCTGATTCCCCGCATCTGACTCCCCGCCTCTGATTCCCCATCTCTGATTCCCTATCTCTGATTCCCCAATTCTGATTCCCCGCCTTTGATTCCCTGCCTCTGATTCCCAACCTCTGATTCCCGACCTCTGATTCCCCATATCTGATTCCCCGCCACTGTTTCCCCGCCTCTTATTCCCCGCCTCTGTTTCCCCATATCTGATTCCCTGCCTCTCATTCCCCAGCTCTGAATCCCCGCCTCTGACATCCCGCGTCTGATTCCCAGCCTCTGATTCCCCATGTTTGATTTCCTGCCTCTGATTCCCCGCCTCTGATTCGCCATCTCTGATTCATCGGCTCTGATTCCCCACTTCTGATTCCCCATATCTGATTCCCCACCTATGTTTCCCCGCCTCTGATTCCCCGCCTCTGATTCCACATCTCTGATTCCCGGACTCTGATTCCCCACCTCTGATTCCCCATCTCTGATTCCGCACATCCGATTCCCTGCCTCTGATTCCCCGCCTCTGATGTCCCGCCTCTGATTCCATGCCTCTGATTCCCAACCTCTGATTCCCGGACTCTGATTCCCCACCTCTGATTCCCGGCCTCTTATTCCCGGCATCTTATTCCCGGCCTCTGATTCCCAGCCATTGATTCCCCGCTTCTGATTCTGATTCCCTGCCTCTGATTCCCCATCTGTGATTCCACACATCTGATTCCCTGCCTCTGATTCCCCACTTCTGATTCCCCGCATCTGATTCCCCACCTCTGTTTCCCCACCTCTGATTCCCCGCCTCTGTTTCCCCATATCTAATTCCCCGCCTCTGATTCCCCAAATCTGATTCCCCGCTCTGATTCCCCAGCTCTGAATTCCCGCCTCTGATTCCCCGCATCTTATTCCCTGCCTCTGAATCCCCACCTCTGATTCCCTGCCTCTGATTCCCAACCTCTGATTCCCCTCCTCTGATTCCCCATATCTGATTCCCCTCCTCTGTTTGCCCACCTCTGATTCCCCGCCTCTGTTTCCCCATATCTGATTCCCCGCCTCTGATTCCCCAACTCTGATTCTGCACATCTGATTCCCTGCCTCTTTTTCCCCACCTCTGATTCCCGGCCTCTGATTCCCGGCCTCTGATTCCAGGCCTCTCATTCCTGGCCTCTCATTCCCCGCCTCTGATTCCCGGCCTCTGATTCCCCGCCTCTGATTCCCCGCCTCTGATTCCCTGCCTCTGATTCCCCATCTCTGATTCCGCACATCTGATTCCCTGCCTCTGATTCCCCGCCTCTGATTCCCCGCCTCTGATTCCCTGCCTCTGATTCCCAACCTCTGATTCCCCACCTCTGATTCCCCAACTCTGATTCCACGCCTCTGATTCCCCAGCTCTGATTCCCCGCCTCTAATTCCCCGTGTTTGATTCCCTGCCTCTGATTCCCCATCTCTGATTCCGCACATCTGATTCCCTGCCTCTGTTTCCCCGCCTCTGATTCCCCGCCTCTGATTCCCTTCCTCTGATTCCCAACCTCTGATTCCCCGCCTCTGATTCCCCAACTCTGATTCCCCGCCTCTGATTCCCCAGCTCTGATTCCCCGCCTCTAATTCCCCGTGTTTGATTCCCTGCCTCTGATTCCCCGACTCTTCTTCCCCATCTTTGATTCACCGCCTTTGATTCGCCACCTCTGATTCCCCATATGTGATTCCCCGCCTCTGTTTCCCCACCTCTGATTCCCCACCTCTGATTCCCCATATCTCATTCCCAGCCTCTGATTCCCCATCTCTGATTCCCGGACTCTGATTCCCCACCTCTGATTCCCGGCCTCTTATTCCCGGCATCTGATTCCCGGCCTCTGATTCCCGGCCTCTGATTCCCCGCTTCTGATTCTGATTCCCTGCCTCTGATTCCCCATCTCTGATTCCGCACATCTGATTCCCTGCCTCTGATTTCCCACCTCTGATTACCCATATCTGATTCCCTGCCTCTGTTTCCCCGCCTCTGATTCCCCGCCTCTGTTTCCCCGCCTCTGATTCCCCGCCTCTGTTTCCCCGCCTCTGATTCCCCGCCTCTGTTTCCCCGCCTCTGATTCCCCGCCTCTGTTTCCCCATATCTAATTCCCCGCCTCTGATTCCCCAACTCTGATTCACCGCTCTGATTCCCCAGCTCTGATTCCCCGCTTCTGATTCTGATTCCCTGCCTCTGATTCCCCATTTCTGATTCCGTACATCTGTTTCCCCACCTCTGATTCCCCACCTCTGTTTCCCCATATCTGATTCCCCGCCTCTGATTCACCAACTCTGATTCCCCGCCTCTGATTCCCCGCCTCTGATTCCCCATCTCTGATTCAGCGCCATTGATTCGCCATCTCTGATTCCCCATATCTGATTCCCCACCTCTGTTTCCCTGCCTCTGATTCCCCATCTCTGATTCCGCACATCTGATTCCCTGCCTCTGATTCCCCACCTCTGATTCCCCATATCTGATTCCCTGCCTCTGATTCCCGGCCTCTGATTCCCTGGCTCTGATTCCCCACCTCTGATTCCCTGCCTCTGATTCCCCATTTCTGATTCTGCACATCTGATTCCCTGCCTCTGATTCCCCGCCTCTGATTCCCCGCCTCTGATTCCCTGCCTCTGATTCCCAACCTCTGATACCCCACCTCTGATTCCCCATATCCGATTCCCCGCCTCTGTTTCACCGCCTCTGAATCACCGCCTCTGTTTCCCCATATCTGATTCCCCGCCTCTGATTCCCCAACTCTGATTCCCCGCCTCTGATGCCCCGTGTTTGATTCCCTGCCTCTGATTCCCCGCCTCTGATTCCCCATCTCTGATTCAGCGCCTTTGATTCACCACCTCTGATTCCCCATATCTGATTCCCCGCATCTGTTTCCCCGCATCTGATTCCCCAACTCTGATTCCCCATATCTAATTCCCCTCCTCTGAATCCCCACGTCTGATTCCCCGCCTCTGTTTCCCTGCCTCTGATTCCCCGCCTCTGATTCCCCATATCAGATTCCCCGCCTCTGATTCCCCAACTCTTATTCCCCGCCTGTGATTCGCCAACTATGATTCCCCGCCTCTGATTCCCCGCGTCTGATTCTCTGCCTGTGATTGCCTGCCTCTGATTCCCCATCTCTGTTACCCCGCCTCTGATTCCCCGCCTCTGATTCCCCATATCTGATTCCCCTCCTCTGATTCCCCAACTCTGATTCCCCGCCTCTGATTCCCCAGCTCTGATTCTCTGCCTGTGATTCCCTGCCTCTGATTCCCCATCTTTGTTACCCCGCCTCTGATTCCCCGCCTCTGATTCCCCATATCTGATTCCCCTCCTCTGATTCCCCAACTCTGATTCCACGCCTCTGATTCCCCACCTCTGATTCCCCATCTCTGATTCACCACCTCTGATTCCCCACCTATGATTCCCCATATCTGATTCCCCGTCTCTGTTTCCCCGCCTCTGATTCCCCGCCTCTGATTCGCCAGCTATGATTCCCCTCCTCTGATTCCCCGCGTCTGAATCCCTGCCTCTGATTCCCCGCCTCTGATTCCAAATATCTGATTCCCCACCTCTGTTTCCCCACCTCTGATTCCCCGCCTCTGTTTCCCCATATCTAATTCCCCGCCTCTGATTCCCCAAAGCTGATTTCCCGCTCTGATTCCCCAGCTCTGAATTCCCGCCTCTGATTCCCCGCATCTTATTCCCTGCCTCTGAATCCCCACCTCTGATTCCCTGCCTCTGATTCCCAACCTCTGATTCCCCTCCTCTGATTCCCCATATCTGATTCCCCTCCTCTGTTTCCCCACCTCTGATTCCCCGCCTCTGTTTCCCCATATCTGATTCCCCGCCTCTGATTCCCCAACTCTGATTCTGCACATCTGATTCCCTGCCTCTTTTTCCCCACCTCTGATTCCCGGCCTCTGATTCCCGGCCTCTGATTCCAGGCCTCTCATTCCTGGCCTCTCATTCCCCGCCTCTGATTCCCGGCCTCTGATTCCCCGCATCTGATTCCCCGCCTCTGATTCCCTGCCTCTGATTCCCCATCTCTGATTCCGCACATCTGATTCCCTGCCTCTGATTCCCCGCCTCTGATTCCCCGCCTCTGATTCCCTGCCTCTGATTCCCAACCTCTGATTCCCCACCTCTGATTCCCCAACTCTGATTCCCCGCCTCTGATTCCCCAGCTCTGATTCCCCGCCTCTAATTCCCCGTGTTTGATTCCCTGACTCTGATTCCCCATCTCTGATTCCGCACATCTGATTCCCTGCCTCTGATTCCCCGCCTCTGATTCTCCGCCTCTGATTCCCTGCCTCTGATTCCCAACCTCTGATTCCCCGCCTCTGATTCCCCAACTCTGATTCCCCGCCTCTGATTCCCCAGCTCTGATTCCCCGCCTCTAATTCCCCGTGTTTGATTCCCTGCCTCTGATTCCCCGCCTCTTCTTCCCCATCTCTGATTCACCGCCTTTGATTCGCCACCTCTGATTCCCCATATGTGATTCCCCGCCTCTGTTTCCCCACCTCTGATTCCCCGCCTCTGATTCCCCAACTCTGATTCCCCGCCTCTGATTCCCCAGCTCTGATTCCCCGCCTCTAATTCCCCGTGTTTGATTCCCTGCCTCTGATTCCCCGCCTCTTCTTCCCCATCTCTGATTCACCGCCTTTGATTCGCCACCTCTGATTCCCCATATGTGATTCCCCGCCTCTGTTTCCCCACCTCTGATTCCCCACCTCTGATTCCCCATATCTCATTCCCAGCCTCTGATTCCCCATCTCTGATTCCCGGACTCTGATTCCCCACCTCTGATTCCCGGCCTCTTATTCCCGGCATCTGATTCCCGGCCTCTGATTCCCGGCCTCTGATTCCCCGCTTCTGATTCTGATTCCCTGCCTCTGATTCCCCATCTCTGATTCCGCACATCTGATTCCCTGCCTCTGCTTTCCCACCTCTGATTACCCATATCTGATTCCATGCCTCTGTTTCCCCGCCTCTGATTCCCCGCCTCTGTTTCCCCGCCTCTGATTCCCCGCCTCTGTTTCCCCATATCTAATTCCCCGCCTCTGATTCCCCAACTCTGATTCACCGCTCTGATTCCCCAGCTCTGATTCCCCGCTTCTGATTCTGATTCCCTGCCTCTGATTCCCCATTTCTGATTCCGTACATCTGATTCCCTGCCTCTGATTCCCCGCCTCTGATCCCCGCCTCTGATTCCCTGCCTCTGATTCCCAACCTCTGATTCACCACCTCTGATTCCCCATATCTGATTCCCCACCTCTTTTTCCCCACCTCTGATTCCCCACCTCTGTTTCCCCATATCTGATTCCCCGCCTCTGATTCACCAACTCTGATTCCCCGCCTCTGATTCCCCGCCTCTGATTCCCCATCTCTGATTCAGCGCCATTGATTCGCCATCTCTGATTCCCCATATCTGATTCCCCACCTCTGTTTCCCTGCCTCTGATTCCCCATCTCTTATTCCGCACATCTGATTCCCTGCCTCTGATTCCCCACCTCTGAATCCCCATATCTGATTCCCTGCCTCTGATTCCCGGCCTCTGATTCCCTGGCTCTGATTCCCCACCTCTGATTCCCTGCCTCTGATTCCCCATTTCTGATTCTGCACATCTGATTCCCTGCCTCTGATTCCCCGCCTCTGATTCCCCGCCTCTGATTCCCTGCCTCTGATTCCCAACCTCTGATACCCCACCTCTGATTCCCCATATCTGATTCCCCGCCTCTGTTTCACCGCCTCTGAATCACCGCCTCTGTTTCCCCATATCTGATTCCCCGCCTCTGATTCCCCAACTCTGATTCCCCGCCTCTGATTCCCCGTGTTTGATTCCCTGCCTCTGATTCCCCGCCTCTGATTCCCCATCTCTGATTCAGCGCCTTTGATTCACCACCTCTGATTCCCCATATCTGATTCCCCGCATCTGTTTCCCCGCATCTGATTCCCCAACTCTGATTCCCCATATCTAATTCCCCTCCTCTGATTCCCCACGTCTGATTCCCCGCCTCTGTTTCCCTGCCTCTGATTCCCCGCCTCTGATTCCCCATATCAGATTCCCCGCCTCTGATTCCCCAACTCTTATTCCCCGCCTGTGATTCGCCAACTATGATTCCCCGCCTCTGATTCCCCGCGTCTGATTCTCTGCCTGTGATTGCCTGCCTCTGATTCCCCATCTCTGTTACCCCGCCTCTGATTCCCCGCCTCTGATTCCCCATATCTGATTCCCCTCCTCTGATTCCCCAACTCTGATTCCCCGCCTCTGATTCCCCAGCTCTGATTCTCTGCCTGTGATTCCCTGCCTCTGATTCCCCATCTCTGTTACCCCGCCTCTGATTCCCCGCCTCTGATTCCCCATATCTGATTCCCCTCCTCTGATTCCCCAACTCTGATTCCACGCCTCTGATTCCCCACCTCTGATTCCCCATCTCTGATTCACCACCTCTGATTCCCCACCTATGATTCCCCATATCTGATTCCCCGTCTCTGTTTCCCCGCCTCTGATTCCCCGCCTCTGATTCGCCAGCTATGATTCCCCTCCTCTGATTCCCCGCGTCTGAATCCCTGCCTCTGATTCCCCGCCTCTGAATCCAAATATCTGATTCCCCGCCTCCGTTTCCCTGCCTCTGATTCCCCGCCTCTGTTTCCCCATATCTGATTCCCCGCCTCTGATTCCCCAACTCTGATTCCCCGCCTCTGATTCCCCAGCTCTGATTCCCCGCCTCTGACTCCCCGCATCTGATTCCCAGCCTCTGATTCCCCATGTCTGATTTCCTGCCACTGATTCCCCGCCTCTGATTCGCCATCTCTGATTCATCGCCTCTGATTCCCCACCTCTGATTCCCCATATCTTATTCCCCACCTATGTTTCCCCGCCTCTGATTCCCCTCCTCTGATTCCCCATCTCTGATTCCCACCTCTGATTCCCCATCTCTGATTCCGCACATCCGATTCCCTGCCTCTGATTCCCCGCCTCTGATGCCCCGCCTCTGGTTTCATGCCTCTGTTTCCTCATATCTGATTCCCCGCCTCTGATTCCCCAACACTGATTTCCCGCCTCTGATTCCCCAGCTCTGATTCACCACCTCTGATTCCCCGCGTCTGATTCCCCGCCTCTGATTCCCTATCTCTGATTCCCTATCTCTGATTCCCCAATTCTGATTCCCCGCCTTTGATTCCCTGCCTCTGATTCCCAACCTCTGATTCCCGACCTCTGATTCCCCATATCTGATTCCCCGCCTCTGTTTCCCCGCCTCTTATTCCCCGCCTCTGTTTCCACATATCTGATTCCCTGCCTCTCATTCCCCAGCTCTGAATCCCCGCCTCTGACTTCCCGCGTCTGATTCCCAGCCTCTAATTCCCCATGTTTGATTCCCTGCCTCTGATTCCCAACCTCTGATTCCCGACCTCTGATTCCCCATATCTGATTCCCCGCCTCTGTTTCCCCGCCTCTTATTCCCCGCCTCTGATTCCACATCTCTGATTCCCGGACTCTGATTCCCCACCTCTGATTCCCCATCTCTGATTCCGCACATCCGATTCCCTGCCTCTGATTCCCCGCCTCTGATGCCCCGCCTCTGATTCCATGCCTCTGATTCCCAGCCTCTGATTCCCCTCCTCTGATTCCCCAACTCTGATTCCCGGACTCTGATTCCCACCTCTGATTCCCCATCTCTGATTCCGCACATCCGATTCCCTGCCTCTGATTCCCCGCCTCTGATGCCCCGCCTCTGATTTCATGCCTCTATCTGATTCCCTGCCTCTGATTCCCCAAAACTGATTTCCCGCCTCTGATTCCCCAGCTCTGATTCACCACCTCTGATTCCCCGCGTCTGATTCCCCGCCTCTGATTCCCCATATCTGATTCCCCGCCTCTGATTCCCCAAATCTGATTCCCCGCCTCTGCTTCCCCATCTCTGATTCACCACCTTTGATTCGCCACCGCTGATTCCCCATATGTGATTCCCCGCCTCTGTTACCCCGCCTCTGATTCCACGCCTCTGATTCCCCATATCTCATTCCCCGCCTCTGATTCCCCATCTCTGATTCCGCACATCCAATTCCCTGCCTCTGATTCCCCGCCTCTGATGCCCCGCCTCTGATTCCATGCTTCTGATTCCGAACCTCTGATTCCCCACCTCTGATTCCCCATATCTGATTCCCCGCCTATGTTTCCCCGCCTCTGATTCCCTGCATCTGTTTCCTCATATCTGATTCCCCTCCTCTGATTCCCAAACACTGATTCCCCGCCTCTGATTCCCTGCCTCTGATTCCCAACCTCTGATTCCCCACCTCTGATTCCCCATATCTGATTCCCCCCCTCTGTTTCCCAACCTCTGATTCCCGACCTCTGATTCCCCATATCTGATTCCCCGCCTCTGTTTCCCCGCCTCTTATTCCCCGCCTCTGTTTCACCATATCTGATTCCCGGCCTCTCATTCCCCAGCTCTGATTCCCCGCCTCTGATTCCCCATATCTGATTCCCCGCCGCTGATTCCCCAACTCTGTTACCACGCCTCTGATTCCCCAGCTCTGATTCCCCGCCTCTGATTCCCCACGTCTGATTCCCTGCCTCTGATTCCCCGCCTCTGATTCCCCATCTCTGATTCACCGCCTTTGATTCCACACCTCTGATTCCCCATATCTGATTCCCCGCCTCTGTTTCCACGCCTCTGATTCCCCGCCTCTGATTCCCTGCCTCTGATTCCCCATTTCTGATTCCGTACATCTGATTCCCTGCCTCTGATTCCCCGCCTCTGATTCCCCGCCTCTGATTCCCTGCCTCTGATTCCCAACCTCCGATTCACCACCTCTGATTCCCCATATCTGATTCCCCACCTCTGTTTCCCCACCTCTGATTCCCCACCTCTGTTTCCCCATATCTGATTCCCCGCCTCTGATTCACCAACTCTGATTCCCCGCCTCTGATTCCCCGCCTCTGATTCCCCGTCTCTGATTCAGTGCCATTGATTCGCCATCTCTGATTCCCCATATCTGATTCCCCACCTATATTTCCCTGCCTCTGATTCCCTATCTCTGATTCCGCACATCTGATTCCCTGCCTCTTATTCCCCACCTCTGATTCCCCATATCTGATACCCCGCCTCTGATTCCCGGCCTCTGATTCCCTGCCTCTGATTCCCCACCTCTGATTCCCTGCCTCTGATTCCCCATTTCTGATTCTGCACATCTGATTCCCTGCCTCTGATTTTCCGCCTCTGATTCCCCGCCTCTGATTCCCTGCCTCTGTTTCCCAACCTCTGATACCCCACCTCTGATTCCCCATATCTGATTCCCCGCCTCTGTTTCACCGCCTCTGAATCACCGCCTCTGTTTCCCCATATCTGATTCCCCGCCTCTGATTCACCAACTCTGATTCCGCGCCTCTGATTCCCCGTGTTTGATTCCCCACCTCTGATTCCCTGCCTCTGATTCCCCATTTCTGATTCTGCACATCTGATTCCCTGCCTCTGATTTTCCGCCTCTGATTCCCCGCCTCTGATTCCCTGCCTCTGATTCCCAACCTCTGATACCCCACCTCTGATTCCCCATATCTGATTCCCCGCCTCTGTTTCACCGCCTCTGAATCACCGCCTCTGTTTCCCCATATCTGATTCCCCGCCTCTGATTCCCCAACTCTGATTCCCCGCCTCTGATTCCCCGTGTTTGATTCCCTGCCTCTGATTCCCCGCCTCTGATTCCCCATCTCTGATTCAGCGCCTTTGATTCACCACCTCTGATTCCCCATATCTGATTCCCCGCATCTGTTTCCCCGCCTCTGATTCCCCGCCTCTGTTTCCCCATATCTAATTCCCCGCCTCTGATTCCCCAACTCTGATTCCCCGCTCTGATCCCCCGCCTCTGATTCCCCATGTCTGATTCCCCGCCTCTGTTTCCCTGCCTCTGATTCCCCGCCTCTGATTCCCCATATCAGATTCCCCGCCTCTGATTCCCCAACTCTTATTCCCCGCCTGTGATTCGCCAACTATGATTCCCCGCCTCTGATTACCCGCGTCTGATTCTCTGCCTGTGATTCCCTGCCTCTGATTCCCCATCTCTGTTACCCCGCCTCTGATTCCCCGCTTCTGATTCCCCATATCTGATTCCCCTCCTCTGATTCCCCAACTCTGATTCCCCGCCTCTGATTCCCCAGCTCTGATTCCCCGCCTCTGTTTCCCCGCGTCTGATTCCCTGCCTCTGATTCCCCGCCTCTGATTCCCAATATCTGATTCCCCGCCTCCGTTTCCCTGCCTCTGATTCCCCGCCTCTGTTTCCCCATATCTGATTCCCCGCCTCTGATTCCCCAACTCTGATTCCCCGCCTCTGATTCCCCAGCTCTGATTCCCCGCCTCTGACTCCCCGCGTCTGATTCCCAGCCTCTGATTCCCCATGTCTGATTTCCTGCCTCTGATTCCCCGCCTCTGATTCGCCATCTCTGATTCATCGCCTCTGATTCCCCACCTCTGATTCCCCATATCTGATTCCCCACCTATGTTTCCCCGCCTCTGATTCCCCTCTTCTGATTCCCCAACTCTGATTCCCGGACTCTGATTCCCACCTCTGATTCCCCATCTCTGATTCCGCACATCCGATTCCCTGCCTCTGATTCCCCGCCTCTGATGCCCCGCCTCTGATTTCATGCCTCTGTTTCCTCATATCTGATTCCCCGCCTCTGATTCCCCAACACTGATTTCCCGCCTCTTATTCCCCAGTTCTGATTCACCACCTCTGATTCCCCGCATCTGATTCCCCGCCTCTGATTCCCCATCTCTGATTCCCTATCTCTGATTCCCCAATTCTGATTCCCCGCCTTTGATTCCCTGCCTCTGATTCCCAACCTCTGATTCCCGACCTCTGATTCCCCATATCTGATTCCCCGCCACTGTTTCCCCGCCTCTTATTCCCCGCCTCTGTTTCCCCATATCTGATTCCCTGCCTCTCATTCCCCAGCTCTGAATCCCCGCCTCTGACTTCCCGCGTCTGATTCCCAGCCTCTGATTCCCCATGTTTGATTTCCTGCCTCTGATTCCCCGCCTCTGATTCGCCATCTCTGATTCATCGGCTCTGATTCCCCACTTCTGATTCCCCATATCTGATTCCCCACCTATGTTTCCCCGCCTCTGATTCCCCGCCTCTGATTCCACATCTCTGATTCCCGGACTCTGATTCCCCACCTCTGATTCCCCATCTCTGATTCCGCACATCCGATTCCCTGCCTCTGATTCCCCGCCTCTGATGTCCCGCCTCTGATTCCATGCCTCTGATTCCCAACCTCTGATTCCCGGACTCTGATTCCCCACCTCTGATTCCCGGCCTCTTATTCCCGGCATCTTATTCCCGGCCTCTGATTCCCAGCCATTGATTCCCCGCTTCTGATTCTGATTCCCTGCCTCTGATTCCCCATCTCTGATTCCACACATCTGATTCCCTGCCTCTGATTCCCCACTTCTGATTCCCCGCCTCTGATTCCCCACCTCTGTTTCCCCACCTCTGATTCCCCGCCTCTGTTTCCCCATATCTAATTCCCCGCCTCTGATTCCCCAAATCTGATTCCCCGCTCTGATTCCCCAGCTCTGATTCCCGCCTCTGATTCCCCGCATCTTATTCCCTGCCTCTGAATCCCCACCTCTGATTCCCTGCCTCTGATTCCCAACCTCTGATTCCCCTCCTCTGATTCCCCATATCTGATTCCCCTCCTCTGTTTCCCCACCTCTGATTCCCCGCCTCTGTTTCCCCATATCTGATTCCCCGCCTCTGATTCCCCAACTCTGATTCTGCACATCTGATTCCCTGCCTCTTTTTCCCCACCTCTGATTCCCGGCCTCTGATTCCCGGCCTCTGATTCCCGGCCTCTCATTCCTGGCCTCTCATTCCCCGCCTCTGATTCCCGGCCTCTGATTCCCCGCCTCTGATTCCCCGCCTCTGATTCCCTGCCTCTGATTCCCCATCTCTGATTCCGCACATCTGATTCCCTGCCTCTGATTCCCCGCCTCTAATTCCCCGCCTCTGATTCCCTGCCTCTGATTCCCAACCTCTGATTCCCCACCTCTGATTCCCCAACTCTGATTCCCCGCCTCTGATTCCCCAGCTCTGATTCCCCGCATCTAATTCCCCGTGTTTGATTCCCTGCCTCTAATTCCCCATCTCTGATTCCGCACATCTGATTCCCTGCCTCTGATTCCCTGCATCTGATTCCCCGCCTCTGATTCCCTGCCTCTGATTCCCAACCTCTGATTCCCCGCCTCTGATTCCCCAACTCTGATTCCCCGCCTCTGATTCCCCAGCTCTGATTCCCCGCCTCTAATTCCCCGTGTTTGATTCCCTGCCTCTGATTCCCCGCCTCTTCTTCCCCATCTCTGATTCACCGCCTTTGATTCGCCACCTCTGATTCCCCATATGTGATTCCCCGCCTCTGTTTCCCCACCTCTGATTCCCCACCTCTGATTCCCCATATCTCATTCCCAGCCTCTGATTCCCCATCTCTGATTCCCGGACTCTGATTCCCCACCTCTGATTCCCGGCCTCTTATTCCCGGCATCTGATTCCCGGCCTCTGATTCCCGGCCTCTGATTCCCCGCTTCTGATTCTGATTCCCTGCCTCTGATTCCCCATCTCTGATTCCGCACATCTGATTCCCTGCCTCTGATTTCCCACCTCTGATTACCCATATCTGATTCCCTGCCTCTGTTTCCCCGCCTCTGATTCCCCGCCTCAGTTTCCCCGCCTCTGATTCCCCGCCTCTGTTTCCCCATATCTAATTCCCCGCCTCTGATTCCCCAACTCTGATTCACCGCTCTGATTCCCCAGCTCTGATTCCCCGCTTCTGATTCTGATTCCCTGCCTCTGATTCCCCATTTCTGATTCCGTACATCTGATTCCCTGCCTCTGATTCCCCGCCTCTGATCCCCGCCTCTGATTCCCTGCCTCTGATTCCCAACCTCTGATTCACCACCTCTGATTCCCCATATCTGATTCCCCACCTCTGTTTCCCCACCTCTGATTCCCCACCTCTGTTTCCCCAAATCTGATTCCCCGCCTCTGATTCACCAACTCTGATTCCCCGCCTCTGATTCCCCGCCTCTGATTCCCCATCTCTGATTCAGCGCCATTGATTCGCCATCTCTGATTCCCCATATCTGATTCCCCACCTCTGTTTCCCTGCCTCTGATTCCCCATCTCTGATTCCGCACATCTGATTCCCTGCCTCTGATTCCCCACCTCTGATTCCCCATATCTGATTCCCTGCCTCTGATTCCCGGCCTCTGATTCCCTGGCTCTGATTCCCCACCTCTGATTCCCTGCCTCTGATTCCCCATTTCTGATTCTGCACATCTGATTCCCTGCCTCTGATTCCCCGCCTCTGATTCCCCGCCTCTGATTCCCTGCCTCTGATTCCCAACCTCTGATACCCCACCTCTGATTCCCCATATCTGATTCCCCGCCTCTGTTTCACCGCCTCTGAATCACCGCCTCTGTTTCCCCATATCTGATTCCCCGCCTCTGATTCCCCAACTCTGATTCCCCGCCTCTGATTCCCCGTGTTTGATTCCCTGCCTCTGATTCCCCGCCTCTGATTCCCCATCTCTGATTCAGCGCCTTTGATTCACCACCTCTGATTCCCCATATCTGATTCCCCGCATCTGTTTCCCCGCATCTGATTCCCCAACTCTGATTCCCCATATCTAATTCCCCTCCTCTGATTCCCCACGTCTGATTCCCCGCCTCTGTTTCCCTGCCTCTGATTCCCCGCCTCTGATTCCCCATATCAGATTCCCCGCCTCTGATTCCCCAACTCTTATTCCCCGCCTGTGATTCGCCAACTATGATTCCCCGCCTCTGATTCCCCGCGTCTGATTCTCTGCCTGTGATTGCCTGCCTCTGATTCCCCATCTCTGTTACCCCGCCTCTGATTCCCCGCCTCTGATTCCCCATATCTGATTCCCCTCCTCTGATTCCCCAACTCTGATTCCCCGCCTCTGATTCCCCAGCTCTGATTCTCTGCCTGTGATTCCCTGCCTCTGATTCCCCATCTCTGTTACCCCGCCTCTGATTCCCCGCCTCTGATTCCCCATATCTGATTCCCCTCCTCTGATTCCCCAACTCTGATTCCACGCCTCTGATTCCCCACCTCTGATTCCCCATCTCTGATTCACCACCTCTGATTCCCCACCTATGATTCCCCATATCTGATTCCCCGTCTCTGTTTCCCCGCCTCTGATTCCCCGCCTCTGATTCGCCAGCTATGATTCCCCTCCTCTGATTCCCCGCGTCTGAATCCCTGCCTCTGATTCCCCGCCTCTGATTCCAAATATCTGATTCCCCGCCTCCGTTTCCCTGCCTCTGATTCCCCGCCTCTGTTTCCCCATATCTGATTCCCCGCCTCTGATTCCCCAACTCTGATTCCCCGCCTCTGATTCCCCAGCTCTGATTCCCCGCCTCTGACACCCCGCATCTGATTCCCAGCCTCTGATTCCCCATGTCTGATTTCCTGCCACTGATTCCCCGCCTCTGATTCGCCATCTCTGATTCATCGCCTCTGATTCCCCACCTCTGATTCCCCATATCTTATTCCCCACCTATGTTTCCCCGCCTCTGATTCCCCTCCTCTGATTCCCCATCTCTGATTCCCACCTCTGATTCCCCATCTCTGATTCCGCACATCCGATTCCCTGCCTCTGATTCCCCGCCTCTGATGCCCCGCCTCTGGTTTCATGCCTCTGTTTCCTCATATCTGATTCCCCGCCTCTGATTCCCCAACACTGATTTCCCGCCTCTGATTCCCCAGCTCTGATTCACCACCTCTGATTCCCCGCGTCTGATTCCCCGCCTCTGATTCCCTATCTCTGATTCCCTATCTCTGATTCCCCAATTCTGATTCCCCGCCTTTGATTCCCTGCCTCTGATTCCCAACCTCTGATTCCCGACCTCTGATTCCCCATATCTGATTCCCCGCCTCTGTTTCCCCGCCTCTTATTCCCCGCCTCTGTTTCCACATATCTGATTCCCTGCCTCTCATTCCCCAGCTCTGAATCCCTGCCTCTGACTTCCCGCGTCTGATTCCCAGCCTCTGATTCCCCATGTTTGATTCCCTGCCTCTGATTCCCAACCTCTGATTCCCGACCTCTGATTCCCCATATCTGATTCCCCGCCTCTGTTTCCCCGCCTCTTATTCCCCGCCTCTGATTCCACATCTCTGATTCCCGGACTCTGATTCCCCACCTCTGATTCCCCATCTCTGATTCCGCACATCCGATTCCCTGCCTCTGATTCCCCGCCTCTGATGCCCCGCCTCTGATTCCATGCCTCTGATTCCCAACGTCTGATTCCCGGACTCTGATTCCCCACCTCTGATTCCCGGCCTCTTATTCCCGGCATCTTATTCCCGGCCTCTGATTCCCAGCCATTGATTCCCCGCTTCTGATTCTGATTCCCTGCATCTGATTCCCCATCTCTGATTCCACACATCTGATTCCCTGCCTCTGATTCCCCACTTCTGATTCCCCGCCTCTGATTCCCCACCTCTGTTTCCCCACCTCTGATTCCCCGCCTCTGTTTCCCCATATCTAATTACCCGCCTCTGATTCCCCAAATCTGATTCCCCGCTCTGATTCCCCAGCTCTGAATTCCCGCCTCTGATTCCCCGCATCTGATTCCCTGCATCTGAATCCCCACCTCTGATTCCCTGACTCTGATTCCCAACCTCTGATTCCCCTCCTCTGATTCCCCATATCTGATTCCCCTCCTCTGTTTCCCCACCTCTGATTCCCCGCCTCTGTTTCCCCATATCTGATTACCCGCCTCAGATTCCCCAACTCTGATTCTGCACATCTGATTCCCTGCCTCTTTTTCCCCACCTCTGATTCCCGGCCTCTGATTCCCGGCCTCTGATTCCCGGCCTCTCATTCCTGGCCTCTCATTCCCCGCCTCTGATTCCCGGCCTCTGATTCCCCGCCTCTGATTCCCCGCCTCTGATTCCCTGCCTCTGATTCCCCATCTCTGATTCCGCACATCTGATTCCCTGCCTCTGATTCCCCGCCTCTGATACCCCGCCTCTGATTCCCTGCCTCTGATTCCCAACCTCTGATTCCCCACCTCTGATTCCCCATATCTGATTCCCCGCCTCTGTTTCCCCGCCTCTGATTCCCCGCCTCTGTTTCCCCAAATCTGATTCCCCACCTCTGATTCCCCAACTCTGATTCCCCGCCTCTGATTCCCCAGCTCTGATTCCCCGCCTCTAATTCCCCGTGTTTGATTCCCTGCCTCTGATTCCCCGCCTCTTCTTCCCCATCTCTGATTCACCGCCTCTGATTCCCCGCCTCTGATTCCCCATATCTCATTCCCAGCCTCTGATTCCCCATCTCTGATTCCCGGACTCTGATTCCCCACCTCTGATTCCCGGCCTCTTATTCCCGTCATCTGATTCCCGGCCTCTGATTCCCGGCCTCTGATTCCCCGCTTCTGATTCTGATTCCCTGCCTCTGATTCCCCATCTCTGATTCCGCACATCTGATTCCCTGCCTCTGATTTCCCACCTCTGATTACCCATAACTGATTCCCCGCCTCTGTTTCCCCGCCTCTGATTCCCCGCCTCTGTTTCACCGCCTCTGATTCCCCGCCTCTGTTTCCCCATATCTAATTCCCCGCCTCTGATTCCCCAACTCTGATTCACCACTCTGATTCCCCAGCTCTGAATCCCCGCCTCTGATTCCCCGCATCTGATTCCCTGCCTCTGAATCCCCAACTCTGATTCCCCACCTCTGATTCCCGGCCTCTTATTCCCGGCATCTGATTCCCGGCCTCTGATTCCCAGCCTCTGATTCCCCGCTTCTGATTCTGATTCCCTGCCTCTGATTCCCCATCTCTGATTCCACACATCTGATTCCCTGCCTCTGATTCCCCGCCTCTGATTCCCTGCCTCTGATTCCCCACCTCCGTTTCCCCACCTCTGATTCCCCGCCTCTGTTTCCCCATATCTAATTCCCCGCCTCTGATTCCCGAAATCTGATTCCCCGCTCTGATTCCCCAGCTCTGAATTCCCGCCTCTGATTTCCCGCATCTGATTCCCTGCCTCTGAATCCCCACCTCTGATTCCCTGCCTCTGATTCCCAACCTCTGATTCCCCTCCTCTGATTCCCCATATCTGATTCCCCTCCTCTGTTTCCCTGCCTCTGATTCCCCGCCTCTGTTACCCCATATCTGATTCCCCGCCTCTGATTCCCCAACTCTGATTCTGCACATCTGATTCCCTGCCTCTTTTTCCCCACCTCTGATTCCCGGCCTCTGATTCCCGGCCTCTGATTCCCGGCCTCTCATTCCCGACCTCTCATTCCCCGCCTCTGATTCCCCGCCTCTGATTCCCCATATCTCATTCCCAGCCTCTGATTCCCCATCTCTGATTCCCGGACTCTGATTCCCCACCTCTGATTCCCGGCCTCTTATTCCCGTCATCTGATTCCCGGCCTCTGATTCCCGGCCTCTGATTCCCCGCTTCTGATTCTGATTCCCTGCCTCTGATTCCCCATCTCTGATTCCGCACATCTGATTCCCTGCCTCTGATTTCCCACCTCTGATTACCCATAACTGATTCCCCGCCTCTGTTTCCCCGCCTCTGATTCCCCGCCTCTGTTTCACCGCCTCTGATTCCCCGCCTCTGTTTCCCCATATCTAATTCCCCGCCTCTGATTCCCCAACTCTGATTCACCACTCTGATTCCCCAGCTCTGAATCCCCGCCTCTGATTCCCCGCATCTGATTCCCTGCCTCTGAATCCCCAACTCTGATTCCCCACCTCTGATTCCCGGCCTCTTATTCCCGGCATCTGATTCCCGGCCTCTGATTCCCAGCCTCTGATTCCCCGCTTCTGATTCTGATTCCCTGCCTCTGATTCCCCATCTCTGATTCCACACATCTGATTCCCTGCCTCTGATTCCCCGCCTCTGATTCCCTGCCTCTGATTCCCCACCTCCGTTTCCCCACCTCTGATTCCCCGCCTCTGTTTCCCCATATCTAATTCCCCGCCTCTGATTCCCGAAATCTGATTCCCCGCTCTGATTCCCCAGCTCTGAATTCCCGCCTCTGATTTCCCGCATCTGATTCCCTGCCTCTGAATCCCCACCTCTGATTCCCTGCCTCTGATTCCCAACCTCTGATTCCCCTCCTCTGATTCCCCATATCTGATTCCCCTCCTCTGTTTCCCTGCCTCTGATTCCCCGCCTCTGTTACCCCATATCTGATTCCCCGCCTCTGATTCCCCAACTCTGATTCTGCACATCTGATTCCCTGCCTCTTTTTCCCCACCTCTGATTCCCGGCCTCTGATTCCCGGCCTCTGATTCCCGGCCTCTCATTCCCGACCTCTCATTCCCCGCCTCTGATTCCCGTCCTCTGATTCCCCGCCTCTGATTCCCCATCTCTGATTCCGCACATCTGATTCCCTGCCTCTGATTCCCCGCCTCTGATTCCCCGCCTCTGATTCCCTGCCTCTGATTCCCAACCTCTGATTCCCCACCTCTGATTCCCCATATCTGATTCCCCGCCTCTGTTTCCCCGCCTCTGATTCCCCGCCTCTGTTTCCCCATATCTGATTCCCCGCCTCTGTTTCCCCATATCTAATTCCCCGCCTCTGATTCCCCAACTCTGATTCCCCGCTCTGATTCCCCAGCTCTGAATCCCCGCCTCTGATTCCCCGCATCTGATTCACTGCCTCTGAATCCCCACCTCTGATTCCCTGCCTCTGATTCACAACCTCTGATTCCCCTCCTCTGATTCCCCATATCTGATTCCCCGCCTCCGTTTCCCTGCCTCTGATTCCCCGCCTCTGTTTTCCAAAATCTGATTCCCCGCCACCGTTTCCCTGCCTCTGATTCCCCGCCTCTGTTTCCCCATATCTGATTCCCCGCCTCTGATACCCCAACTCTGATTCCCTGCCTCTGATTCCCCAGCTCTGATTCCCCGCCTCTGACTCCCCGCGTCTGATTCCCAGCCTCTGATTCCCCATGTCTTATTTCCTGCCTCTGATTCCCCGCCTCTGTTTCCCCATATCTGATTCCCCGCCTCTGATTCCCCAACTCTGATTCCCCGCCTCTGATTCCCCGTGTTTGATTCCCTGCCTCTGATTCCCCGCCTCTGATTCCCCATCTCTGATTCAGCGCCTTTGATTCACCACCTCTGATTCCCCATATCTGATTCCCAGCATCTGTTTCCCCGCCTCTGATTCCCCAACTCTGATTCCCCATATCTAATTCCCCTCCTCTGATTCCCCACGTCTGATTCCCCGCCTCTGTTTCCCTGCCTCTGATTCCCCGCCTCTGATTCCCCATATCAGATTCCCCGCCTCTGATTCCCCAACTCTTATTCCCCGCCTGTGATTCGCCAACTATGATTCCCCGCCTCTGATTCCCCGCGTCTGATTCTCTGCCTGTGATTGCCTGCCTCTGATTCCCCATCTCTGTTACCCCGCCTCTGATTCCCCGCCTCTGATTCCCCATATCTGATTCCCCTCCTCTGATTCCCCAACTCTGATTCCCCGCCTCTGATTCCCCAGCTCTGATTCTCTGCCTGTGATTCCCTGCCTCTGATTCCCCATCTCTGTTACCCCGCCTCTGATTCCCCGCCTCTGATTCCCCATATCTGATTCCCCTCCTCTGATTCCCCAACTCTGATTCCCCGCCTCTGATTCCCCACCTCTGATTCCCCATCTCTGATTCACCACCTCTGATTCCCCACCTATGATTCCCCATATCTGATTCCCCGTCCCTGTTTCCCCGCCTCTGATTCCCCGCCTCTGATTCCCCATATCTGATTCCCCACATATGATTTCCCTACTCTGATTCCCCGCCTCTGATTCGCCAGCTATGATTCCCCTCCTCTGATTCCCCGCGTCTGAATCCCTGCCTCTGATTCCCCGCCTCTGATTCCAAATATCTGATTCCCCGCCTCCGTTTCCCTGCCTCTGATTCCCCGCCTCTGTTTCCCCATATCTGATTCCCCGCCTCTGATTCCCCAACTCTGATTCCCCGCCTCTGATTCCCCAGCTCTGATTCCCCGCCTCTGACTTCCCGCATCTGATTCCCAGCCTCTGATTCCCCATGTCTGATTTCCTGCCTCTGATTCCCCGCCTCTGATTCGCCATCTCTGATTCATCGCCTCTGATTCCCCACCTCTGATCCCCATATCTTATTCCCCACCTATGTTTCCCCGCCTCTGATTCCCCTCCTCTTATTCCCCATCTCTGATTCCCACCTCTGATTCCCCATCTCTGATTCCGCACATCCGATTCCCTGCCTCTAATTCCCCACCTCTGATGCCCCGCCTCTGATTTCATGCCTCTGTTTCCTCATATCTGATTCCCCGCCTCTGATTCCCCAACACTGATTTCCCGCCTCTGATTCCCCAGCTCTGATTCACCACCTCTGAATCCCCGCGTCTGATTCCCCGCCTCTGATTCCCTATCTCTGATTCCCTATCTCTGATTCCCCAATTCTGATTCCCCGCCTTTGATTCCCTGCCTCTGATTCCCAACCTCTGATTCCCGACCTCTGATTCCCCATATCTGATTCCCCGCCTCTGTTTCCCCGCCTCTTATTCCCCGCCTCTGTTTCCACATATCTGATTCCCTGCCTCTCATTCCCCAGCTACGAATCCCCGCCTCTGACTTCCCGCGTCTGATTCCCAGCCTCTGATTCCCCATGTTTGATTCCCTGCCTCTGATTCCCAACCTCTGATTCCCGACCTCTGATTCCCCATATCTGATTCCCCGCCTCTGTTTCCCCGCCTCTTATTCCCCGCCTCTGATTCCACATCTCTGATTCCCGGACTCTGATTCCCCACCTCTGATTCCCCATCTCTGATTCCGCACATCCGATTCCCTGCCTCTGATTCCCCGCCTCTGATGCCCCGCCTCTGATTCCATGCCTCTGATTCCCCATATCTGATTCCCCTCCTCTGATTCCCCAACTCTGATTCCCCGCCTCTGATTCCCCAGCTCTGATTTCCCGCCTCTGTTTCCCCGCGTCTGATTCCCTGCCTCTGATTCCCCACCTCTGATTCCCCATCTCTGATTCACCACCTCTGATTCCCCACCTATGATTCCCCATATCTGATTCCCCGTCTCTGTTTCCCCGCCTCTGATTCCCCGCCTCTGATTCCCCATATCTGATTCCCCACCTATGATTTCCCAACTCTGATTCCCCGCCTCTGATTCGCCAGCTATGATTCCCCTCCTCTGATTCCCCGCGTCTGAATCCCTGCCTCTGATTCCCTGCCTCAGATTCCCAATATCTGATTCCCCGCCTCCGTTTCCCTGCCTCTGATTCCCCGCCTCTGTTTCCCCATATCTGATTCCCCGCCTCTGATTCCCCAACTCTGATTCCCCGCCTCTGATTCCCCAGCTCTGATTCCCCGCCTCTGACTCCCCGCGTCTGATTCCCAGCCTCTGATTCCCCATGTCTGATTTCCTGCCTCTGATTCCCCGCCTCTGATTCGCCATCTCTGATTCATCGCCTCTGATTCCCCACCTCTGCTTCCCCATCTCTGATTCACCACCTTTGATTCGCCACCGCTGATTCCCCATATGTGATTCCCCGCCTCTGTTTCCCCGCCTCTGATTCCCCTCCTCTTATTCCCCATCTCTGATTCCCACCTCTGATTCCCCATCTCTGATTCCGCACATCCGATTCCCTGCCTCTGATTCCCCGCCTCTGATGCCCCGCCTCTGGTTTCATGCCTCTGTTTCCTCATATCTGATTCCCCGCCTCTGATTCCCCAACACTGATTTCCCGCCTCTGATTCCCCAGCTCTGATTCACCACCTCTGATTCCCCGCGTCTGATTCCCCGCCTCTGATTCCCTATCTCTGATTCCCTATCTCTGATTCCCCAATTCTGATTCCCCGCCTTTGATTCCCTGCCTCTGATTCCCAACCTCTGATTCCCGACCTCTGATTCCCCATATCTGATTCCCCGCCTCTGTTTCCCCGCCTCTTATTCCCCGCCTCTGTTTCCACATATCTGATTCCCTGCCTCTCATTCCCCAGCTCTGAATCCCCGCCTCTGACTTCCCGCGTCTGATTCCCAGCCTCTGATTCCCCATGTTTGATTCCCTGCCTCTGATTCCCAACCTCTGATTCCCGACCTCTGATTCCCCATATCTGATTCCCCGCCTCTGTTTCCCCGCCTCTTATTCCCCGCCTCTGATTCCACATCTCTGATTCCCGGACTCTGATTCCCCACCTCTGATTCCCCATCTCTGATTCCGCACATCCGATTCCCTGCCTCTGATTCCCCGCCTCTGATGCCCCGCCTCTGATTCCATGCCTCTGATTCCCAGCCTCTGATTCCCCTCCTCTGATTCCCCAACTCTGATTCCCGGACTCTGATTCCCACCTCTGATTCCCCATCTCTGATTCCGCACATCCGATTCCCTGCCTCTGATTCCCCGCCTCTGATGCCCCGCCTCTGATTTCATGCCTCTATCTGATTCCCTGCCTCTGATTCCCCAACACTGATTTCCCGCCTCTGATTCCCCAGCTCTGATTCACCACCTCTGATTCCCCGCGTCTGATTCCCCGCCTCTGATTCCCCATATCTGATTCCCCGCCTCTGATTCCCCAAATCTGATTCCCCGCCTCTGCTTCCCCATCTCTGATTCACCACCTTTGATTCGCCACCGCTGATTCCCCATATGTGATTCCCCGCCTCTGTTACCCCGCCTCTGATTCCACGCCTCTGATTCCCCATATCTCATTCCCCGCCTCTGATTCCCCATCTCTGATTCCGCACATCCAATTCCCTGCCTCTGATTCCCCGCCTCTGATGCCCCGCCTCTGATTCCATGCTTCTGATTCCGAACCTCTGATTCCCCACCTCTGATTCCCCATATCTGATTCCCCGCCTATGTTTCCCCGCCTCTGATTCCCTGCATCTGTTTCCTCATATCTGATTCCCCTCCTCTGATTCCCAAACACTGATTCCCCGCCTCTGATTCCCTGCCTCTGATTCCCAACGTCTGATTCCCCACCTCTGATTCCCCATATCTGATTCCCCCCCTCTGTTTCCCAACCTCTGATTCCCGACCTCTGATTCCCCATATCTGATTCCCCGCCTCTGTTTCCCCGCCTCTTATTCCCCGCCTCTGTTTCACCATATCTGATTCCCGGCCTCTCATTCCCCAGCTCTGATTCCCCGGCTCTGATTCCCCATATCTGATTCCCCGCCGCTGATTCCCCAACTCTGATACCACGCCTCTGATTCCCCAGCTCTGATTCCCCGCCTCTGATTCCCCACGTCTGATTCCCTGCCTCTGATTCCCCGCCTCTGATTCCCCATCTCTGATTCAGCGCCATTGATTCGCCATCTCTGATTCCCCATATCTGATTCCCCACCTATATTTCCCTGCCTCTGATTCCCTATCTCTGATTCCGCACATCTGATTCCCTGCCTCTTATTCCCCACCTCTGATTCCCCATATCTGATACCCCGCCTCTGATTCCCGGCCTCTGATTCCCTGCCTCTGATTCCCCACCTCTGATTCCCTGCCTCTGATTCCCCATTTCTGATTCTGCACATCTGATTCCCTGCCTCTGATTTTCCGCCTCTGATTCCCCGCCTCTGATTCCCTGCCTCTGATTCCCAACCTCTGATACCCCACCTCTGATTCCCCATATCTGATTCCCCGCCTCTGTTTCACCGCCTCTGAATCACCGCCTCTGTTTCCCCATATCTGATTCCCCGCCTCTGATTCACCAACTCTGATTCCGCGCCTCTGATTCCCCGTGTTTGATTCCCCACCTCTGATTCCCTGCCTCTGATTCCCCATTTCTGATTCTGCACATCTGATTCCCTGCCTCTGATTTTCCGCCTCTGATTCCCCGCCTCTGATTCCCTGCCTCTGATTCCCAACCTCTGATACCCCACCTCTGATTCCCCATATCTGATTCCCCGCCTCTGTTTCACCGCCTCTGAATCACCGCCTCTGTTTCCCCATATCTGATTCCCCACATCTGATTCCCCAACTCTAATTCCCCGCCTCTGATTCCCCGTGTTTGATTCCCTGCCTCTGATTCCCCGCCTCTGATTCCCCATCTCTGATTCAGCGCCTTTGATTCACCACCTCTGATTCCCCATATCTGATTCCCCGCATCTGTTTCCCCGCCTCTGATTCCCCGCCTCTGTTTCCCCATATCTAATTCCCCGCCTCTGATTCCCCAACTCTGATTCCCCGCTCTGATCCCCCGCCTCTGATTCCCCATGTCTGATTCCCCGCCTCTGTTTCCCTGCCTCTGATTCCCCGCCTCTGATTCCCCATATCAGATTCCCCGCCTCTGATTCCCCAACTCTTATTCCCCGCCTGTGATTCGCCAACTATGATTCCCCGCCTCTGATTACCCGCGTCTGATTCTCTGCCTGTGATTCCCTGCCTCTGATTCCCCATCTCTGTTACCCCGCCTCTGATTCCCCACCTCTGATTCCCCAACTCTTATTCCCCGCCTGTGATTCGCCAACTATGATTCCCCGCCTCTGATTACCCGCGTCTGATTCTCTGCCTGTGATTCCCTGCCTCTGATTCCCCTCCTCTGATTCCCCAACTCTGATTCCCCGCCTCTGATTCCCCAGCTCTGATTCCCCGCCTCTGTTTCCCCGCGTCTGATTCCCTGCCTCTGATTCCCCGCCTCTGATTCCCAATATCTGATTCCCCGCCTCTGATTCGCCATCTCTGATTCATCGCCTCTGATTCCCCACCTCTGATTCCCCATATCTGATTCCCCACCTATGTTTCCCCGCCTCTGATTCCCCTCTTCTGATTCCCCAACTCTGATTCCCGGACTCTGATTCCCACCTCTGATTCCCCATCTCTGATTCCGCACATCCGATTCCCTGCCTCTGATTCCCCGCCTCTGATGCCCCGCCTCTGATTTCATGCCTCTGTTTCCTCATATCTGATTCCCCGCCTCTGATTCCCCAACACTGATTTCCCGCCTCTTATTCCCCAGCTCTGATTCACCACCTCTGATTCCCCGCATCTGATTCCCCGCCTCTGATTCCCCATCTCTGATTCCCTATCTCTGATTCCCCAATTCTGATTCCCCGCCTTTGATTCCCTGCCTCTGATTCCCAACCTCTGATTCCCGACCTCTGATTCCCCATATCTGATTCCCCGCCACTGTTTCCCCGCCTCTTATTCCCCGCCTCTGTTTCCCCATATCTGATTCCCTGCCTCTCATTCCCCAGCTCTGAATCCCCACCTCTGACTTTCCGCGTCTGATTCCAAGCCTCTGATTCCCCATGTTTGATTTCCTGCCTCTGATTCCCCGCCTCTGATTCGCCATCTCTGATTCATCGGCTCTGATTCCCCACTTCTGATTCCCCATATCTGATTCCCCACCTATGTTTCCCCGCCTCTGATTCCCCGCCTCTGATTCCACATCTCTGATTCCCGGACTCTGATTCCCCACCTCTGATTCCCCATCTCTGATTCCGCACATCCGATTCCCTGCCTCTGATTCCCCGCCTCTGATGTCCCGCCTCTGATTCCATGCCTCTGATTCCCAACCTCTGATTCCCGGACTCTGATTCCCCACCTCTGATTCCCGGCCTCTTATTCCCGGCATCTTATTCCCGGCCTCTGATTCCCAGCCATTGATTCCCCGCTTCTGATTCTGATTCCCTGCCTCTGATTCCCCATCTCTGATTCCACACATCTGATTCCCTGCCTCTGATTCCCCACTTCTGATTCCCCGCCTCTGATTCCCCACCTCTGTTTCCCCACCTCTGATTCCCCGCCTCTGTTTCCCCATATCTAATTCCCCGCCTCTGATTCCCCAAATCTGATTCCCCGCTCTGATTCCCCAGCTCTGAATTCCCGCCTCTGATTCCCCGCATCTTATTCCCTGCCTCTGAATCCCCACCTCTGATTCCCTGCCTCTGATTCCCAACCTCTGATTCCCCTCCTCTGATTCCCCATATCTGATTCCCCTCCTCTGTTTCCCCACCTCTGATTCCCCGCCTCTGTTTCCCCATATCTGATTCCCCGCCTCTGATTCCCCAACTCTGATTCTGCACATCTGATTCCCTGCCTCTTTTTCCCCACCTCTGATTCCCGGCCTCTGATTCCCGGCCTCTGATTCCCGGCCTCTCATTCCTGGCCTCTCATTCCCCGCCTCTGATTCCCGGCCTCTGATTCCCGGCCTCTGATTCCCCGCCTCTGATTCCCCGCCTCTGATTCCCTGCCTCTGATTCCCCATCTCTGATTCCGCACATCTGATTCCCTGCCTCTGATTCCCCGCCTCTGATTCCCCGCCTCTGATTCCCTGCCTCTGATTCCCAACCTCTGATTCCCCACCTCTGATTCCCCAACTCTGATTCCCTGCCTCTGATTCCCCGCCTCTGATTCCCAATATCTGATTCCCCGCCTCCGTTTCCCTGCCTCTGATTCCCCGCCTCTGTTTCCCCATATCTGATTCCCCGCCTCTGATTCCCCAACTCTGATTCCCCGCCTCTGATTCCCCAGCTCTGATTCCCCGCCTCTGACTCCCCGCGTCTGATTCCCAGCCTCTGATTCCCCATGTCTGATTTCCTGCCTCTGATTCCCCGCCTCTGATTCGCCATCTCTGATTCATCGCCTCTGATTCCCCACCTCTGATTCCCCATATCTGATTCCCCACCTATGTTTCCCCGCCTCTGATTCCCCTCTTCTGATTCCCCAACTCTGATTCCCGGACTCTGATTCCCACCTCTGATTCCCCATCTCTGATTCCGCACATCCGATTCCCTGCCTCTGATTCCCCGCCTCTGATGCCCCGCCTCTGATTTCATGCCTCTGTTTCCTCATATCTGATTCCCCGCCTCTGATTCCCCAACACTGATTTCCCGCCTCTTATTCCCCAGCTCTGATTCACCACCTCTGATTCCCCGCATCTGATTCCCCGCCTCTGATTCCCCATCTCTGATTCCCTATCTCTGATTCCCCAATTCTGATTCCCCGCCTTTGATTCCCTGCCTCTGATTCCCAACCTCTGATTCCCGACCTCTGATTCCCCATATCTGATTCCCCGCCACTGTTTCCCCGCCTCTTATTCCCCGCCTCTGTTTCCCCATATCTGATTCCCTGCCTCTCATTCCCCAGCTCTGAATCCCCGCCTCTGACTTTCCGCGTCTGATTCCAAGCCTCTGATTCCCCATGTTTGATTTCCTGCCTCTGATTCCCCGCCTCTGATTCGCCATCTCTGATTCATCGGCTCTGATTCCCCACTTCTGATTCCCCATATCTGATTCCCCACCTATGTTTCCCCGCCTCTGATTCCCCGCCTCTGATTCCACATCTCTGATTCCCGGACTCTGATTCCCCACCTCTGATTCCCCATCTCTGATTCCGCACATCCGATTCCCTGCCTCTGATTCCCCGCCTCTGATGTCCCGCCTCTGATTCCATGCCTCTGATTCCCAACCTCTGATTCCCGGACTCTGATTCCCCACCTCTGATTCCCGGCCTCTTATTCCCGGCATCTTATTCCCGGCCTCTGATTCCCAGCCATTGATTCCCCGCTTCTGATTCTGATTCCCTGCCTCTGATTCCCCATCTCTGATTCCACACATCTGATTCCCTTCCTCTGATTCCCCACTTCTGATTCCCCGCCTCTGATTCCCCACCTCTGTTTCCCCACCTCTGATTCCCCGCCTCTGTTTCCCCATATCTAATTCCCCGCCTCTGATTCCCCAAATCTGATTCCCCGCTCTGATTCCCCAGCTCTGAATTCCCGCCTCTGATTCCCCGCATCTTATTCCCTGCCTCTGAATCCCCACCTCTGATTCCCTGCCTCTGATTCCCAACCTCTGATTCCCCTCCTCTGATTCCCCATATCTGATTCCCCTCCTCTGTTTCCCCACCTCTGATTCCCCGCCTCTGTTTCCCCATATCTGATTCCCCGCCTCTGATTCCCCAACTCTGATTCTGCACATCTGATTCCCTGCCTCTTTTTCCCCACCTCTGATTCCCGGCCTCTGATTCCCGGCCTCTGATTCCCGGCCTCTCATTCCTGGCCTCTCATTCCCCGCCTCTGATTCCCAGCCTCTGATTCCCGGCCTCTGATTCCCCGCCTCTGATTCCCCGCCTCTGATTCCCTGCCTCTGATTCCCCATCTCTGATTCCGCACATCTGATTCCCTGCCTCTGATTCCCCGCCTCTGATTCCCCGCCTCTGATTCCCTGCCTCTGATTCCCAACCTCTGATTCCCCACCTCTGATTCCCCAACTCTGATTCCCCGCCTCTGATTCCCCAGCTCTGATTCCCCGCATCTAATTCCCCGTGTTTGATTCCCTGCCTCTGATTCCTCATCTCTGATTCCGCACATCTGATTCCCTGCCTCTGATTCCCCGCCTCTGATTCCCCGCCTCTGATTCCCTGCCTCTGATTCCCAACCTCTGATTCCCCGCCTCTGATTCCCCAACTCTGATTCCCCGCCTCTGATTCCCCAGCTCTGATTCCCCGCCTCTAATTCCCCGTGTTTGATTCCCTGCCTCTGATTCCCCGCCTCTTCTTCCCCATCTCTGATTCACCGCCTTTGATTCGCCACCTCTGATACCCCATATGTGATTCCCCGCCTCTGTTTCCCCACCTCTGATTCCCCACCTCTGATTCCCCATATCTCATTCCCAGCCTCTGTTTCTCCGCCTCTGAATCACCGCCTCTGTTTCCCCATATCTGATTCCCCGCCTCTGATTCCCCAACTCTGATTCCCCGCCTCTGATTCCCCGTGTTTGATTCCCTGCCTCTGATTCCCCGCCTCTGATTCCCCATCTCTGATTCAGCGCCTTTGATTCACCACCTCTGATTCCCCATATCTGATTCCCCGCATCTGTTTCCCCGCATCTGATTCCCCAACTCTGATTCCCCATATCTAATTCCCCTCCTCTGATTCCCCACGTCTGATTCCCCGCCTCTGTTTCCCTGCCTCTGATTCCCCGCCTCTGATTCCCCATATCAGATTCCCCGCCTCTGATTCCCCAACTCTTATTCCCCGCCTGTGATTCGCCAACTATGATTCCCCGCCTCTGATTCCCCGCGTCTGATTCTCTGCCTGTGATTGCCTGCCTCTGATTCCCCATCTCTGTTACCCCGCCTCTGATTCCCCGCCTCTGATTCCCCATATCTGATTCCCCTCCTCTGATTCCCCAACTCTGATTCCCCGCCTCTGATTCCCCAGCTCTGATTCTCTGCCTGTGATTCCCTGCCTCTGATTCCCCATCTCTGTTACCCCGCCTCTGATTCCCCGCCTCTGATTCCCCATATCTGATTCCCCTCCTCTGATTCCCCAACTCTGATTCCACGCCTCTGATTCCCCACCTCTGATTCCCCATCTCTGATTCACCACCTCTGATTCCCCACCTATGATTCCCCATATCTGATTCCCCGTCTCTGTTTCCCCGCCTCTGATTCCCCGCCTCTGATTCGCCAGCTATGATTCCCCTCCTCTGATTCCCCGCGTCTGAATCCCTGCCTCTGATTCCCCGCCTCTGATTCCAAATATCTGATTCCCCGCCTCCGTTTCCCTGCCTCTGATTCCCCGCCTCTGTTTCCCCATATCTGATTCCCCGCCTCTGATTCCCCAACTCTCATTCCCCGCCTCTGATTCCCCAGCTCTGATTCCCCGCCTCTGATTCCCCATGTCTGATTTCCTGCCACTGATTCCCCGCCTCTGATTCGCCATCTCTGATTTATCGCCTCTGATTCCCCACCTCTGATTCCCCATATCTTATTCTCCACCTATGTTTCCCCGCCTCTGATTCCCCTCCTCTGATTCCCCATCTCTGATTCCCACCTCTGATTCCCCATCTCTGATTCCGCACATCCGATTCCCTGCCTCTGATTCCCCGCCTCTGATGCCCCGCCTCTGGTTTCATGCCTCTGTTTCCTCATATCTGATTCCCCGCCTCTGATTCCCCAACACTGATTTCCCGCCTCTGATTCCCCAGCTCTGATTCACCACCTCTGATTCCCCGCGTCTGATTCCCCGCCTCTGATTCCCTATCTCTGATTCCCTATCTCTGATTCCCCAATTCTGATTCCCCGCCTTTGATTCCCTGCCTCTGATTCCCAACCTCTGATTCCCGACCTCTGATTCCCCATATCTGATTCCCCGCCTCTGTTTCCCCGCCTCTTATTCCCCGCCTCTGTTTCCACATATCTGATTCCCTGCCTCTCATTCCCCAGCTCTGAATCCCCGCCTCTGACTTCCCGCGTCTGATTCCCAGCCTCTGATTCCCCATGTTTGATTCCCTGCCTCTGATTTCCAACCTCTGATTCCCGACCTCTGATTCCCCATATCTGATTCCCCGCCTCTGTTTCCCCGCCTCTTATTCCCCGCCTCTGATTCCACATCTCTGATTCCTGGACTCTGATTCCCCACCTCTGATTCCCCATCTCTGATTCCGCACATCCGATTCCCTGCCTCTGATTCCCCGCCTCTGATGCCCCGCCTCTGATTCCAATCCTCTGATTCCCAACCTCTGATTCCCGGACTCTGATTCCCCACCTCTGATTCCCGGCCTCTTATTCCCGGCATCTTATTCCCGGCCTCTGATTCCCAGCCATTGATTCCCCGCTTCTGATTCTGATTCCCTGCATCTGATTCCCCATCTCTGATTCCACACATCTGATTCCCTGCCTCTGATTCCCCACTTCTGATTCCCCGCCTCTGATTCCCCACCTTTGTTTCCCCACCTCTGATTCCCCGCCTCTGTTTCCCCATATCTAATTACCCGCCTCTGATTCCCCAAATCTGATTCCCCGCTCTGATTCCCCAGCTCTGAATTCCCGCCTCTGATTCCCCGCATCTGATTCCCTGCATCTGAATCCCCACCTCTGATTCCCTGACTCTGATTCCCAACCTCTGATTCCCCTCCTCTGATTCCCCATATCTGATTCCCCTCCTCTGTTTCCCCACCTCTGATTCCCCGCCTCTGTTTCCCCATATCTGATTACCCGCCTCAGATTCCCCAACTCTGATTCTGCACATCTGATTCCCTGCCTCTTTTTCCCCACCTCTGATTCCCGGCCTCTGATTCCCGGCCTCTGATTCCCGGCCTCTCATTCCTGGCCTCTCATTCCCCGCCTCTGATTCCCGGCCTCTGATTCCCCGCCTCTGATTCCCCGCCTCTGATTCCCTGCCTCTGATTCCCCATCTCTGATTCCGCACATCTGATTCCCTGCCTCTGATTCCCCGCCTCTGATACCCCGCCTCTGATTCCCTGCCTCTGATTCCCAACCTCTGATTCCCCACCTCTGATTCCCCATATCTGATTCCCCGCCTCTGTTTCCCCGCCTCTGATTCCCCGCCTCTGTTTCCCCAAATCTGATTCCCCACCTCTGATTCCCCAACTCTGATTCCCCGCCTCTGATTCCCCAGCTCTGATTCCCCGCCTCTAATTCCCCGTGTTTGATTCCCTGCCTCTGATTCCCCGCCTCTTCTTCCCCATCTCTGATTCACCGCCTCTGATTCCCCGCCTCTGATTCCCCATATCTCATTCCCAGCCTCTGATTCCCCATCTCTGATTCCCGGACTCTGATTCCCCACCTCTGATTCCCGGCCTCTTATTCCCGTCATCTGATTCCCGGCCTCTGATTCCCGGCCTCTGATTCCCCGCTTCTGATTCTGATTCCCTGCCTCTGATTCCCCATCTCTGATTCCGCACATCTGATTCCCTGCCTCTGATTTCCCACCTCTGATTACCCATATCTGATTCCCCGCCTCTGTTTCCCCGCCTCTGATTCCCCGCCTCTGTTTCACCGCCTCTGATTCCCCGCCTCTGTTTCCCCATATCTAATTCCCCGCCTCTGATTCCCCAACTCTGATTCACCACTCTGATTCCCCAGCTCTGAATCCCCGCCTCTGATTCCCCGCATCTGATTCCCTGCCTCTGAATCCCCAACTCTGATTCCCCACCTCTGATTCCCGGCCTCTTATTCCCGGCATCTGATTCCCGGCCTCTGATTCCCAGCCTCTGATTCCCCGCTTCTGATTCTGATTCCCTGCCTCTGATTCCCCATCTCTGATTCCACACATCTGATTCCCTGCCTCTGATTCCCCGCCTCTGATTCCCTGCCTCTGATTCCCCACCTCCGTTTCCCCACCTCTGATTCCCCGCCTCTGTTTCCCCATATCTAATTCCCCGCCTCTGATTCCCCAAATCTGATTCCCCGCTCTGATTCCCCAGCTCTGAATTCCCGCCTCTGATTTCCCGCATCTGATTCCCTGCCTCTGAATCCCAACCTCTGATTCCCCTCCTCTGATTCCCCATATCTGATTCCCCTCCTCTGTTTCCCTGCCTCTGATTCCCCGCCTCTGTTACCCCATATCTGATTCCCCGCCTCTGATTCCCCAACTCTGACTCTGCACATCTGATTCCCTGCCTCTTTTTCCCCACCTCTGATTCCCGGCCTCTGATTCCCGGCCTCTGATTCCCGGCCTCTCATTCCCGGCCTCTCATTCCCCGCCTCTGATTCCCGGCCTCTGATTCCCCGCCTCTGATTCCCCATCTCTGATTCCGCACATCTGATTCCCTGCCTCTGATTCCCCGCCTCTGATTCCCCGCCTCTGATTCCCTGCCTCTGATTCCCAACCTCTGATTCCCCACCTCTGATTCCCCATATCTGATTCCCCGCCTCTGTTTCCCCGCCTCTGATTCCCCGCCTCTGTTTCCCCATATCTGATTCCCCGCCTCTGTTTCCCCATATCTAATTCCCCGCCTCTGATTCCCCAACTCTGATTCCCCGCTCTGATTCCCCAGCTCTGAATCCCCGCCTCTGATTCCCCGCATCTGATTCACTGCCTCTGATTCCCCTCCTCTGATTCCCCATATCTGATTCCCCGCCTCCGTTTCCCTGCCTCTGATTCCCCGCCTCTGTTTCCCAAAATCTGATTCCCCGCCACCGTTTCCCTGCCTCTGATTCCCCGCCTCTGTTTCCCCATATCTGATTCCCCGCCTCTGATACCCCAACTCTGATTCCCTGCCTCTGATTCCCCAGCTCTGATTCCCCGCCTCTGACTCCCCGCGTCTGATTCCCAGCCTCTGATTCCCCATGTCTTATTTCCTGCCTCTGATTCCCCGCCTCTGTTTCCCCATATCTGATTCCCCGCCTCTGATTCCCCAACTCTGATTCCCCGCCTCTGATTCCCCGTGTTTGATTCCCTGCCTCTGATTCCCCGCCTCTGATTCCCCATCTCTGATTCAGCGCCTTTGATTCACCACCTCTGATTCCCCATATCTGATTCCCCGCATCTGTTTCCCCGCCTCTGATTCCCCAACTCTGATTCCCCATATCTAATTCCCCTCCTCTGATTCCCCACGTCTGATTCCCCGCCTCTGTTTCCCTGCCTCTGATTCCCCGCCTCTGATTCCCCATATCAGATTCCCCGCCTCTGATTCCCCAACTCTTATTCCCCGCCTGTGATTCGCCAACTATGATTCCCCGCCTCTGATTCCCCGCGTCTGATTCTCTGCCTGTGATTGCCTGCCTCTGATTCCCCATCTCTGTTACCCCGCCTCTGATTCCCCGCCTCTGATTCCCCATATCTGATTCCCCTCCTCTGATTCCCCAACTCTGATTCCCCGCCTCTGATTCCCCAGCTCTGATTCTCTGCCTGTGATTCCCTGCCTCTGATTCCCCATCTCTGTTACCCCGCCTCTGATTCCCCGCCTCTGATTCCCCCTATCTGATTCCCCTCCTCTGATTCCCCAACTCTGATTCCCCGCCTCTGATTCCCCACCTCTGATTCCCCATCTCTGATTCACCACCTCTGATTCCCCACCTATGATTCCCCATATCTGATTCCCCGTCCCTGTTTCCCCGCCTCTGATTCCCCGCCTCTGATTCCCCATATCTGATTCCCCACCTATGATTTCCCTACTCTGATTCCCCGCCTCTGATTCGCCAGCTATGATTCCCCTCCTCTGATTCCCCGCGTCTGAATCCCTGCCTCTGATTCCCCGCCTCTGATTCCAAATATCTGATTCCCCGCCTCCGTTTCCCTGCCTCTGATTCCCCGCCTCTGTTTCCCCATATCTGATTCCCCGCCTCTGATTCCCCAACTCTGATTCCCCGCCTCTGATTCCCCAGCTCTGATTCCCCGCCTCTGACTTCCCGCATCTGATTCCCAGCCTCTGATTCCCCATGTCTGATTTCCTGCCTCTGATTCCCCGCCTCTGATTCGCCATCTCTGATTCATCGCCTCTGATTCCCCACCTCTGATCCCCATATCTTATTCCCCACCTATGTTTCCCCGCCTCTGATTCCCCTCCTCTTATTCCCCATCTCTGATTCCCACCTCTGATTCCCCATCTCTGATTCCGCACATCCGATTCCCTGCCTCTAATTCCCCACCTCTGATGCCCCGCCTCTGATTTCATGCCTCTGTTTCCTCATATCTGATTCCCCGCCTCTGATTCCCCAACACTGATTTCCCGCCTCTGATTCCCCAGCTCTGATTCACCACCTCTGAATCCCCGCGTCTGATTCCCCGCCTCTGATTCCCTATCTCTGATTCCCTATCTCTGATTCCCCAATTCTGATTCCCCGCCTTTGATTCCCTGCCTCTGATTCCCAACCTCTGATTCCCGACCTCTGATTCCCCATATCTGATTCCCCGCCTCTGTTTCCCCGCCTCTTATTTCCCGCCTCTGTTTCCACATATCTGATTCCCTGCCTCTCATTCCCCAGCTACGAATCCCCGCCTCTGACTTCCCGCGTCTGATTCCCAGCCTCTGATTCCCCATGTTTGATTCCCTGCCTCTGATTCCCTACGTCTGATTCCCGACCTCTGATTCCCCATATCTGATTCCCCGCCTCTGTTTCCCCGCCTCTTATTCCCCGCCTCTGATTCCACATCTCTGATTCCCGGACTCTGATTCCCCACCTCTGATTCCCCATCTCTGATTCCGCACATCCGATTCCCTGCCTCTGATTCCCCGCCTCTGATGCCCCGCCTCTGATTCCATGCCTCTGATTCCCCATATCTGATTCCCCTCCTCTGATTCCCCAACTCTGATTCCCCGCCTCTGATTCCCCAGCTCTGATTCCCCGCCTCTGTTTCCCCGCGTCTGATTCCCTGCCTCTGATTCCCCACCTCTGATTCCCCATCTCTGATTCACCACCTCTGATTCCCCACCTATGATTCCCCATATCTGATTCCCCGTCTCTGTTTCCCCGCCTCTGATTCCCCGCCTCTGATTCCCCATATCTGATTCCCCACCTATGATTTCCCAACTCTGATTCCCCGCCTCTGATTCGCCAGCTATGATTCCCCTCCTCTGATTCCCCGCGTCGGAATCCCTGCCTCTGATTCCCTGCCTCTGATTCCCAATATCTGATTCCCCGCCTCCGTTTCCCTGCCTCTGATTCCCCGCCTCTGTTTCCCCATATCTGATTCCCCGCCTCTGATTCCCCAACTCTGATTCCCCGCCTCTGATTCCCCAGCTCTGATTCCCCGCCTCTGACTCCCCGCGTCTGATTCCCAGCCTCTGATTCCCCATGTCTGATTTCCTGCCTCTGATTCCCCGCCTCTGATTCGCCATCTCTGATTCATCGCCTCTGATTCCCCACCTCTGATTCCCCATATCTGATTCCCCACCTATGTTTCCCCGCCTCTGATTCCCCTCCTCTGATTCCCCAACTCTGATTCCCGGACTCTGATTCCCACCTCTGATTCCCCATCTCTTATTCCGCACATCCGATTCCCTGCCTCTGATTCCTCGCCTCTGATGCCCCGCCTCTGATTTCATGCCTCTGTTTCCTCATATCTGATTCCCCGCCTCTGATTCCCCAACACTGATTTCCCGCCTCTGATTCCCCAGCTCTGATTCACCACCTCTGATTCCCCGCGTCTGATTCCCCGCCTCTGATTCCCCATATCTGATTCCCCGCCTCTGATTCCCCAAATCTGATTCCCCGCCTCTGATTCCCCAGCTCTGATTCCCCGCCTCTGAATCCCCGTATTTGATTCCCTGCCTCTGATTCCCCGCCTCTGCTTCCCCATCTCTGATTCACCACCTTTGATTCGCCACCGCTGATTCCCCATATGTGATTCCCTGCCTCTGTTACCCCGCCTCTGATTCCACGCCTCTGATTCCCCATATCTCATTCCCCGCCTCTGATTCCCCATCTCTGATTCCGCACATCCAATTCCCTGCCTCTGATTCCCCGCCTCTGATGCCCCGCCTCTGATTCCATGCTTCTGATTCCCAACCTCTGATTCCCCACCTCTTATTCCCCATATCTGATTCCCCGCCTTTGTTTCCCCGCCTCTGATTCCCTGCATCTGTTTCCTCATATCTGATTCCCCTCCTCTGATTCCCAAACACTGATTCCCCGCCTCTGATTCCCTGCCTCTGATTCCCAACCTCTGATTCCCCACCTCCGATTCCCCATATCTGATTCCCCCCCTCTGTTTCCCAACCTCTGATTCCCGACCTCTGATTCCCCATATCTGATTCCCCGCCTCTGTTTCCCCGCCTCTTATTCCCCGCCTCTGTTTCACCATATCTGATTCCCGGCCTCTCATTCCCCAGCTCTGATTCCCCGCCTCTGATTCCCCATATCTGATTCCCCGCCGCTGATTCCCCAACTCTGATACCACGCCTCTGATTCCCCAGCTCTGATTCCCCGCCTCTGATTCCCCACGTCTGATTCCCTGCCTCTGATTCCCCGCCTCTGATTCCCCATCTCTGATTCACCGCCTTTGATTCCACACCTCTGATTCCCCATATCTGATTCCCCGCCTCTGTTTCCACGCCTCTGATTCCCCGCCTCTGATTCCCTGCCTCTGATTCCCCATTTCTGATTCCGTACATCTGATTCCCTGCCTCTGATTCCCCGCCTCTGATTCCCCGCCTCTGATTCCCTGCCTCTGATTCCCAACCTCCGATTCACCACCTCTGATTCCCCATATCTGATTCCCCACCTCTGTTTCCCCACCTCTGATTCCCCACCTCCGTTTCCCCATATCTGATTCCCCGCCTCTGATTCACCAACTCTGATTCCCCGCCTCTGATTCCCCGCCTCTGATTCCCCATCTCTGATTCAGCGCCATTGATTCGCCATCTCCGATTCCCCATATCTGATTCCCCACCTATATTTCCCTGCCTCTGATTCCCCATCTCTGATTCCGCACATCTGATTCCCTGCCTCTGATTCCCCACCTCTGATTCCCCATATCTGATACCCCGCCTCTGATTCCCGGCCTCTGATTCCCTGCCTCTGATTCCCCACCTCTGATTCCCTGCCTCTGATTCCCCATTTCTGATTCTGCACATCTGATTCCCTGCCTCTGATTTTCCGCCTCTGATTCCCCGCCTCTGATTCCCTGCCTCTGATTCCCAACCTCTGATACCCCACCTCTGATTCCCCATATCTGATTCCCCGCCTCTGTTTCACCGCCTCTGAATCACCGCCTCTGTTTCCCCATATCTGATTCCCCGCCTCTGATTCCCCAACTCTGATTCCCCGCCTCTGATTCCACGTGTTTGATTCCCCACCTCTGATTCCCTGCCTCTGATTCCCCATTTCTGATTCTGCACATCTGATTCCCTGCCTCTGATTTTCCGCCTCTGATTCCCCGCCTCTGATTCCCTGCCTCTGATTCCCAACCTCTGATACCCCACCTCTGATTCCCCATATCTGATTCCCCGCCTCTGTTTCACCGCCTCTGAATCACCACCTCTGTTTCCCCATATCTGATTCCCCGCCTCTGATTCCCCAACTCTGATTCCCCGCCTCTGATTCCCCGTGTTTGATTCCCTGCTCTGATTCCCCGCCTCTGATTCCTCATCTCTGATTCAGCGCCTTTGATTCACCATCTCTGATTCGCCATATCTGATTCCCCGCATCTGTTTCCCCGCCTCTGATTCCCCGCCTCTGTTTCCCCATATCTAATTCCCCGCCTCTGATTCCCCAACTCTGATTCCCCGCTCTGATCCCCCGCCTCTGATTCCCCATGTCTGATTCCCCGCCTCTGTTTCCCTGCCTCTGATTCCCCGCCTCTGATTCCCCATATCAGATTCCCCGCCTCTGATTCCCCAACTCTTATTCCCCGCCTGTGATTCGCCAACTATGATTCCCCGCCTCTGATTCCCCGCGTCTGATTCTCTGCCTGTGATTCCCTGCCTCTGATTCCCCATCTCTGTTACCCCGCCTCTGATTCCCCGCCTCTGATTCCCCATATCTGATTCCCCTCCTCTGATTCCCCAACTCTGATTCCCCGCCTCTGATTCCCCAGCTCTGATTCCCCGCCTCTGTTTCCCCGCGTCTGATTCCCTGCCTCTGATTCCCCGCCTCTGATTCCCAATATCTGATTCCCCGCCTCCGTTTCCCTGCCTCTGATTCCCCGCCTCTGTTTCCCCATATCTGATTCCCCGCCTCTGATTCCCCTACTCTGATTCCCTGCCTCTGATTCCCCAGCTCTGATTCGCGCCTCTGAATCCCCGCGTCTGATTCCCAGCCTCTGATTCCCCATGTCTGATTTCCTGCCTCTGATTCCCCGCCTCTGATTCGCCATCTCTGATTCATCGCCTCTGATTCCCCACCTCTGATTCCCCATATCTCATTCCCCACCTATGTTTCCCCGCCTCTGATTCCCCTCCTCTGATTCCCCAACTCTGATTCCCGGACTCTGATTCCCACCTCTGATTCCCCATCTCTGATTCTGCACATCCGATTCCCTGCCTCTGATTCCCCGCCTCTGATGCCCCGCCTCTGATTTCATGCCTCTGTTTCCTCATATCTGATTCCCCGCCTCTGATTCCCCAACACTGATTTCCCGCCTCTGATTCCCCAGCTCTGATTCACCACCTCTGATTCCCCGCGTCTGATTCCCCGCCTCTGATTCCCCATATCTGATTCCCCGCCTCTGATTCCCCAAATCTGATTCCCCGCCTCTGATTCCCCAGCTCTGATTCCCCGCCTCTGAATCCCCGTGTTTGATTCCCTGCCTCTGATTCCCCGCCTCTGCTTCCCCATCTCTGATTCACCACCTTTGATTCGCCACCGCTGATTCCCCATATGTGATTCCCCGCCTCTGTTACCCCGCCTCTGATTCCACGCCTCTGATTCCCCATATCTCATTCCCCGCCTCTGATTCCCCATCTCTGATTCCGCACATCCAATTCCCTGCCTCTGATTCCCCGCCTCTGATGCCCCGCCTCTGATTCCATGCTTCTGATTCCCAACCTCTGATTCCCCACCTCTGATTCCCCATATCTGATTCCCCGCCTTTGTTTCCCCGCCTCTGATTCCCTGCATCAGTTTCCTCATATCTGATTCCCCTCCTCTGATTCCCAAACACTGATTCCCCGCCTCTGATTCCCTGCCTCTGATTCCCAACCTCTGATTCCCCACCTCTGATTCCCCATATCTGATTCCCCCCCTCTGTTTCCCAACCTCTGATTCCCGACCTCTGATTCCCCATATCTGATTCCCCGCCTCTGTTTCCCCGCCTCTTATTCCCCGCCTCTGTTTCACCATATCTGATTCCCGGCCTCTCATTCCCCAGCTCTGATTCCCCGCCTCTGATTCCCCATATCTGATTCCCCGCCGCTGATTCCCCAACTCTGATACCATGCCTCTGATTCCCCAGCTCTGATTCCCCGCCTCTGATTCCCCACGTCTGATTCCCTGCCTCTGATTCCCCGCCTCTGATTCCCCATCTCTGATTCACCGCCTTTGATTCCACACCTCTGATTCCCCATATCTGATTCCCCGCCTCTGTTTCCACGCCTCTGATTCCCCGCCTCTGATTCCCTGCCTCTGATTCCCCATTTCTGATTCCGTACATCTGATTCCCTGCCTCTGATTCCCCGCCTCTGATTCCCCGCCTCTGATTCCCTGCCTCTGATTCCCAACCTCCGATTCACCACCTCTGATTCCCCATATCTGATTCCCCACCTCTGTTTCCCCACCTCTGATTCCCCACCTCTGTTTCCCCATATCTGATACCCCGCCTCTGATTCACCAACTCTGATTCCCCGCCTCTGATTCCCGGCCTCTGATTCCCTGCCTCTGATTCCCCACCTCTGATTCCCAGCCTCTGATTCCCCATTTCTGATTCTGCACATCTGATTCCCTGCGTCTGATTTTCCGCCTCTGATTCCCCGCCTCTGATTCCCTGCCTCTGATTCCCAACCTCTGATACCCCACCTCTGATTCCCCATATCTGATTCCCCGCCTCTGTTTCACCGCCTCTGAATCACCGCCTCTGTTTCCCCATATCTGATTCCCCGCCTCTGATTCCCCAACTCTGATTCCCCGCCTCTGATTCCCCGTGTTTGATTCCCTGCCTCTGATTCCCCGCCTCTGATTCCCCATCTCTGATTCAGCGCCTTTGATTCACCACCTCTGATTCCCCATATCTGATTCCCCGCATCTGTTTCCTCGCCTCTGATTCCCCGCCTCTGTTTCCCCATATCTAATTCCCCGCCTCTGATTCCCCAACTCTGATTCCCCGCTCTGATCCCCCGCCTCTGATTCCCCATGTCTGATTCCCCGCCTCTGATTCCCTGCCTCTGATTCCCCGCCTCTGATTCCCCATATCAGATTCCCCGCCTCTGATTCCCCAACTCTTATTCCCCGCCTGTGATTCGCCAACTATGATTCCCCGCCTCTGATTCCCCGCGTCTGATTCTCTGCCTGTGATTCCCTGCCTCTGATTCCCCATCTCTGTTACCCCACCTCTGATTCCCCGCCTCTGATTCCCCATATCTGATTCCCCTCCTCTGATTCCCCAACTCTGATTCCCCGCCTCTGATTCCCCAGCTCTGATTCCCCGCCTCTGTTTCCCCGCGTCTGTATCCCTGCCTCTGATTCCCCGCCTCTGATTCCCAATATCTGATTCTCCGCCTCCGTTTCCCTGCCTCTGATTCCCCGCCTCTGTTTCCCCATATCTGATTCCCCGCCTCTGATTCCCCAACTCTGATTCCCCGCCTCTGATTCCCCAGCTCTGATTCCCCGCCTCTGACTCCCCGCGTCTGATTCCCAGCCTCTGATTCCCCATGTCTGATTTCCTGCCTCTGATTCCCCGCCTCTGATTCGCCATCTCTGATTCATCGCCTCTGATTCCCCACCTCTGATTCCCCATATCTGATTCCCCACCTATGTTTCCCCGCCTCTGATTCCCCTCCTCTGATTCCCCAACTCTGATTCCCGGACTCTGATTCCCACCTCTGATTTCCCATCTCTGATTCCGCACATCCGATTCCCTGCCTCTGATTCCCCGCCTCTGATGCCCCGCCTCTGATTTCATGCCTCTGTTTCCTCATATCTGATTCCCCGCCTCTGATTCCCCAACACTGATTTCCCGCCTCTGATTCCCCAGCTCTGATTCACCACCTCTGATTCCCCGCGTCTGATTCCCCGCCTCTGATTCCCCATCTCTGATACCCTATCTCTGATTCCCCAATTCTGATTCCCCGCCTTTGATTCCCTGCCTCTGATTCCCAACCTCTGATTCCCGACCTCTGATTCCCCATATCTGATTCCCCGCCACTGTTTCCCCGCCTCTTATTCCCCGCCTCTGTTTCCCCATATCTGATTCCCTGCCTCTCATTCCCCAGCTCTGAATCCCCGCCTCTGACTTCCCGCGTCTGATTCCCAGCCTCTGATTCCCCATGTTTGATTTCCTGCCTCTGATTCCCCGCCTCTGATTCGCCATCTCTGATTCATCGGCTCTGATTCCCCACTCCTGATTCCCCATATCTGATTCCCCACCTATGTTTCCCCGCCTCTGATTCCCCGCCTCTGATTCCACATCTCTGATTCCTGGACTCTGATTCCCCACCTCTGATTCCCCATCTCTGATTCCGCACATCCGATTCCCTGCCTCTGATTCCCCGCCTCTGATGTCCCGCCTCTGATTCCATGCCTCTGATTCCCAACCTCTGATTCCCGGACTCTGATTCCCCACCTCTGATTCCCGGCCTCTTATTCCCGGCATCTTATTCCCGGCCTCTGATTCCCAGCCATTGATTCCCCGCTTCTGATTCTGATTCCCTGCCTCTGAATCCCCATCTCTGATTCCACACATCTGATTCCCTGCCTCTGATTCCCCACTTCTGATTCCCCGCCTCTGATTCCCCACCTCTGTTTCCCCACCTCTGATTCCCCGCCTCTGTTTCCCCATATCTAATTCCCCGCCTCTGATTCCCCAAATCTGATTCCCCGCTCTGATTCCCCAGTTCTGAATTCCCGCCTCTGATTCCCCGCATCTTATTCCCTGCCTCTGAATCCCCACCTCTGATTCCCTGCCTCTGATTCCCAACCTCTGATTCCCCTCCTCTGATTCCCCATATCTGATTCCCCTCCTCTGTTTCCCCACCTCTGATTCCCCGCCTCTGTTTCCCCATATCTGATTCCCCGCCTCTGATTCCCCAACTCTGATTCTGCACATCTGATTCCCTGCCTCTTTTTCCCCACCTCTGATTCCCGGCCTCTGATTCCCGGCCTCTGATTCCCGGCCTCTTATTCCTGGCCTCTCATTCCCCGCCTCTGATTCCCGGCCTCTGATTCCCCGCCTCTGATTCCCCGCCTCTGATTCCCTGCCTCTGATTCCCCATCTCTGATTCCGCACATCTGATTCCCTGCCTCTGATTCCCCGCCTCTGATTCCCCGCCTCTGATTCCCTGCCTCTGATTCCCAACCTCTGATTCCCCACCTCTGATTCCCCAACTCTGATTCCCCGCCTCTGATTCCCCAGCTCTGATTCCCCGCCTCTAATTCCCCGTGTTTGATTCCCTGCCTCTGATTCCCCATCTCTGATTCCTCACATCTGATTCCCTGCCTCTGATTCCCCGCCTCTGATTCCCCGCCTCTGATTCCCTGCCTCTGATTCCCAACCTCTGATTCCCCGCCTCTGATTCCCCAACTCTGATTCCCCGCCTCTGATACCCCAGCTCTGATTCCCCGCCTCTAATTCCCCGTGTTTGATTCCCTGCCTCTGATTCCCCGCCTCTTCTTCCCCATCTCTGATTCACCGCCTTTGATTCGCCACCTCTGATTCCCTATATGTGATTCCCCGCCTCTGTTTCCCCACCTCTGATTCCCCACCTCTGATTCCCCATATCTCATTCCCAGCCTCTGAATCCCCACCTCTGATTCCCGGCCTCTAATTCCCGGCATCTGATTCCCGGCCTCTGATTCCCGGCCTCTGATTCCCCGCTTCTGATTCTGATTCCCTGCCTCTGATTCCCCATCTCTGATTCCGCACATCTGATTCCCTGCCTCTGATTTCCCACCTCTGATTACCCATATCTGATTCCCTGCCTCTGTTTCCCCGCCTCTGATTCCCCGCCTCTGTTTCCCCGCCTCTGATTCCCCGCCTCTGTTTCCCCATATCTAATTCCCCGCCTCTGATTCCCCAACTCTGATTCACTGCTCTGATTCCCCAGCTCTGATTCCCCGCTTCTGATTCTGATTCCCTGCCTCTGATTCCCCATTTCTGATTCCGTACATCTGATTCCCTGCCTCTGATTCCCCGCCTCTGATTCCCCGCCTCTGATTCCCTGCCTCTGATTCCCAACCTCTGATTCACCACCTCTGATTCCCCATATCTGATTCCCCACCTCTGTTTCCCCACCTCTGATTCCCCACCTCTGTTTCCCCATATCTGATTCCCCGCCTCTGATTCACCAACTCTGATTCCCCGCCTCTGATTCCCCGCCTCTGATTCCCCATCTCTGATTCAGCGCCATTGATTCGCCATCTCTGATTCCCCATATCTGATTCCCCACCTCTGTTTCCCTGCCTCTGATTCCCCATCTCTGATTCCGCACATCTGATTCCCTGCCTCTGATTCCCCACCTCTGATTCCCCATATCTGATTCCCTGCCTCTGATTCCCGGCCTCTGATTCCCTGCCTCTGATTCCCCACCTCTGATTCCCTGCCTCTGATTCCCCATTTCTGATTCTGCACATCTGATTCCCTGCCTCTGATTCCCCGCCTCTGATTCCCCGCCTCTGATTCCCTGCCTCTGATTCCCAACCTCTGATACCCCACCTCTGATTCCCCATATCTGATTCCCCGCCTCTGTTTCACCGCCTCTGAATCACCGCCTCTGTTTCCCCATATCTGATTCCCCGACTCTGATTCCCCAACTCTGATTCCCCGCCTCTGAATCCCCGTGTTTGATTCCCTGCCTCTGATTCCCCGCCTCTGATTCCCCATCTCTGATTCAGCGCCTTTGATTCACCACCTCTGATTCCCCATATCTGATTCCCCGCATCTGTTTCCCCGCCTCTGATTCCCCAACTCTGATTCCCCATATCTAATTCCCCTCCTCTGATTCCCCACGTCTGATTCCCCGCCTTTGTTTCCCTGCCTCTGATTCCCCGCCTCTGATTCCCCATATCAGATTCCCCGCCTCTGATTCCCCAACTCTTATTCCCCGCCTGTGATTCGCCAACTATGATTCCCCGCCTCTGATTCCCCGCGTCTGAATCTCTGCCTGTGATTGCCTGCCTCTGATTCCCCATCTCTGTTACCCCGCCTCTGATTCCCCATATCTGATTCCCCTCCTCTGATTCCCCAACTCTGATTCCCCGCCTCTGATTCCCCAGCTCTGATTCTCTGCCTGTGATTCCCTGCCTCTGATTCCCCATCTCTGTTACCCCGCCTCTGATTCCCCGCCTCTGATTCCCCATATCTGATTCCCCTCCTCTGATTCCCCAACTCTGATTCCCCGCCTCTGATTCCCCACCTCTGATTCCCCATCTCTGATTCACCACCTCTGATTCCCCACCTATGATTCCCCATATCTGATTCCCCGTCTCTGTTTCCCCGCCTCTGATTCCCCGCCTCTGATTCCCCATATCTGATTCCCCACCTATGACTTCCCTACTCTGATTCCCCGCCTCTGATTCGCCAGCTATGATTCCCCTCCTCTGATTCCCCGCCTCTGAATCCCTGCCTCTGATTCCCCGCCTCTGATTCCAAATATCTGATTCCCCGCCTCCGTCTCCCTGCCACTGATTCCCCGCCTCTGTTTCCCCATATCTGATTCCCCACCTCTGATTCCCCAACTCTGATTCCCCGCCTCTGATTCCCCAGCTCTGATTCCCCGCCTCTGACTCCCCGCATCTGATTCCCAGCCTCTGATTCCCCATGTCTGATTTCCTGCCTCTGATTCCCCGCCTCTGATTCGCCATCTCTGATTCATCACCTCTGATTCCCCACCTCTGATTCCCCATATCTTATTCCCCAGCTATGTTTCCCCGCCTCTGATTCCCCTCCTCTGATTCCCCATCTCTGATTCCCACCTCTGATTCCCCATCTCTGATTCCGCACATCCGATTCCCTGCCTCTGATTCCCCGCCTCTGATGCCCCGCCTCTGATTTCATGCCTCTGTTTCCTCATATCTGATTCCCCGCCTCTGATTCCCCAACACTGATTTCCCGCCTCTGATTCCCCAGCTCTGATTCACCACCTCTGATTCCCCGCGTCTGATTCCCCGCCTCTGATTCCCTATCTCTGATTCCCTATCTCTGATTCCCCAATTCTGATTCCCCGCCTTTGATTCCCTGCCTCTGATTCCCAACCTCTGATTCCCGACCTCTGATTCCCCATATCTGATTCCCCGCCTCTGTTTCCCCGCCTCTTATTCCCCGCTTCTGTTTCCACATATCTGATTCCCTGCCTCTCATTCCCCAGCTCTGAATCCCCGCCTCTGACTTCCCGCGTCTGATTCCCAGCCTCTGATTCCCCATGTTTGATTCCCTGCCTCTGATTCCCAACCTCTGATTCCCGACCTCTGATTCCCCATATCTGATTCCCCGCCTCTGTTTCCCCGCCTCTTATTCCCCGCCTCTGATTCCACATCTCTGATTCCGCACATCCGATTCCCTGCCTCTGATTCCCCGCCTCTGATGCCCCGCCTCTGATTCCATGCCTCTGATTCACAACCTCTTATTCCCGGACTCTGATTCCCCACCTCTGATTCCCGGCCTCTTATTCCCGGCATCTTATTCCCGGCCTCCGTTTCCCTGCCTCTGATTCCCCGCCTCTGTTTCCCCATATCTGATTCCCCGCCTCTGATTCCCCAACTCTGATTCCCTGCCTCTGATTCCCCAGCTCTGATTCGCGCCTCTGAATCCCCGCGTCTGATTCCCAGCCTCTGATTCCCCATGTCTGATTTCCTGCCTCTGATTCCCCGCCTCTGATTCGCCATCTCTGATTCATCGCCTCTGATTCCCCACCTCTGATTCCCCATATCTCATTCCCCACCTATGTTTCCCCGCCTCTGATTCCCCTCCTCTGATTCCCCAACTCTGATTCCCGGACTCTGATTCCCACCTCTGATTCCCCATCTCTGATTCTGCACATCCGATTCCCTGCCTCTGATTCCCCGCCTCTGATGCCCCGCCTCTGATTTCATGCCTCTGTTTCCTCATATCTGATTCCCCGCCTCTGATTCCCCAACACTGATTTCCCGCCTCTGATTCCCCAGCTCTGATTCACCACCTCTGATTCCCCGCGTCTGATTCCCCGCCTCTGATTCCCCATATCTGATTCCCCGCCTCTGATTCCCCAAATCTGATTCCCCGCCTCTGATTCCCCAGCTCTGATTCCCCGCCTCTGAATCCCCGTGTTTGATTCCCTGCCTCTGATTCCCCGCCTCTGCTTCCCCATCTCTGATTCACCACCTTTGATTCGCCACCGCTGATTCCCCATATGTGATTCCCCGCCTCTGTTACCCCGCCTCTGATTCCACGCCTCTGATTCCCCATATCTCATTCCCCGCCTCTGATTCCCCATCTCTGATTCCGCACATCCAATTCCCTGCCTCTGATTCCCCGCCTCTGATGCCCCGCCTCTGATTCCATGCTTCTGATTCCCAACCTCTGATTCCCCACCTCTGATTCCCCATATCTGATTCCCCGCCTTTGTTTCCCCGCCTCTGATTCCCTGCATCAGTTTCCTCATATCTGATTCCCCTCCTCTGATTCCCAAACACTGATTCCCCGCCTCTGATTCCCTGCCTCTGATTCCCAACCTCTGATTCCCCACCTCTGATTCCCCATATCTGATTCCCCCCCTCTGTTTCCCAACCTCTGATTCCCGACCTCTGATTCCCCATATCTGATTCCCCGCCTCTGTTTCCCCGCCTCTTATTCCCCGCCTCTGTTTCACCATATCTGATTCCCGGCCTCTCATTCCCCAGCTCTGATTCCCCGCCTCTGATTCCCCATATCTGATTCCCCGCCGCTGATTCCCCAACTCTGATACCATGCCTCTGATTCCCCAGCTCTGATTCCCCGCCTCTGATTCCCCACGTCTGATTCCCTGCCTCTGATTCCCCGCCTCTGATTCCCCATCTCTGATTCACCGCCTTTGATTCCACACCTCTGATTCCCCATATCTGATTCCCCGCCTCTGTTTCCACGCCTCTGATTCCCCGCCTCTGATTCCCTGCCTCTGATTCCCCATTTCTGATTCCGTACATCTGATTCCCTGCCTCTGATTCCCCGCCTCTGATTCCCCGCCTCTGATTCCCTGCCTCTGATTCCCAACCTCCGATTCACCACCTCTGATTCCCCATATCTGATTCCCCACCTCTGTTTCCCCACCTCTGATTCCCCACCTCTGTTTCCCCATATCTGATACCCCGCCTCTGATTCACCAACTCTGATTCCCCGCCTCTGATTCCCGGCCTCTGATTCCCTGCCTCTGATTCCCCACCTCTGATTCCCAGCCTCTGATTCCCCATTTCTGATTCTGCACATCTGATTCCCTGCGTCTGATTTTCCGCCTCTGATTCCCCGCCTCTGATTCCCTGCCTCTGATTCCCAACCTCTGATACCCCACCTCTGATTCCCCATATCTGATTCCCCGCCTCTGTTTCACCGCCTCTGAATCACCGCCTCTGTTTCCCCATATCTGATTCCCCGCCTCTGATTCCCCAACTCTGATTCCCCGCCTCTGATTCCCCGTGTTTGATTCCCTGCCTCTGATTCCCCGCCTCTGATTCCCCATCTCTGATTCAGCGCCTTTGATTCACCACCTCTGATTCCCCATATCTGATTCCCCGCATCTGTTTCCTCGCCTCTGATTCCCCGCCTCTGTTTCCCCATATCTAATTCCCCGCCTCTGATTCCCCAACTCTGATTCCCCGCTCTGATCCCCCGCCTCTGATTCCCCATGTCTGATTCCCCGCCTCTGATTCCCTGCCTCTGATTCCCCGCCTCTGATTCCCCATATCAGATTCCCCGCCTCTGATTCCCCAACTCTTATTCCCCGCCTGTGATTCGCCAACTATGATTCCCCGCCTCTGATTCCCCGCGTCTGATTCTCTGCCTGTGATTCCCTGCCTCTGATTCCCCATCTCTGTTACCCCACCTCTGATTCCCCGCCTCTGATTCCCCATATCTGATTCCCCTCCTCTGATTCCCCAACTCTGATTCCCCGCCTCTGATTCCCCAGCTCTGATTCCCCGCCTCTGTTTCCCCGCGTCTGTATCCCTGCCTCTGATTCCCCGCCTCTGATTCCCAATATCTGATTCTCCGCCTCCGTTTCCCTGCCTCTGATTCCCCGCCTCTGTTTCCCCATATCTGATTCCCCGCCTCTGATTCCCCAACTCTGATTCCCCGCCTCTGATTCCCCAGCTCTGATTCCCCGCCTCTGACTCCCCGCGTCTGATTCCCAGCCTCTGATTCCCCATGTCTGATTTCCTGCCTCTGATTCCCCGCCTCTGATTCGCCATCTCTGATTCATCGCCTCTGATTCCCCACCTCTGATTCCCCATATCTGATTCCCCACCTATGTTTCCCCGCCTCTGATTCCCCTCCTCTGATTCCCCAACTCTGATTCCCGGACTCTGATTCCCACCTCTGATTTCCCATCTCTGATTCCGCACATCCGATTCCCTGCCTCTGATTCCCCGCCTCTGATGCCCCGCCTCTGATTTCATGCCTCTGTTTCCTCATATCTGATTCCCCGCCTCTGATTCCCCAACACTGATTTCCCGCCTCTGATTCCCCAGCTCTGATTCACCACCTCTGATTCCCCGCGTCTGATTCCCCGCCTCTGATTCCCCATCTCTGATACCCTATCTCTGATTCCCCAATTCTGATTCCCCGCCTTTGATTCCCTGCCTCTGATTCCCAACCTCTGATTCCCGACCTCTGATTCCCCATATCTGATTCCCCGCCACTGTTTCCCCGCCTCTTATTCCCCGCCTCTGTTTCCCCATATCTGATTCCCTGCCTCTCATTCCCCAGCTCTGAATCCCCGCCTCTGACTTCCCGCGTCTGATTCCCAGCCTCTGATTCCCCATGTTTGATTTCCTGCCTCTGATTCCCCGCCTCTGATTCGCCATCTCTGATTCATCGGCTCTGATTCCCCACTCCTGATTCCCCATATCTGATTCCCCACCTATGTTTCCCCGCCTCTGATTCCCCGCCTCTGATTCCACATCTCTGATTCCTGGACTCTGATTCCCCACCTCTGATTCCCCATCTCTGATTCCGCACATCCGATTCCCTGCCTCTGATTCCCCGCCTCTGATGTCCCGCCTCTGATTCCATGCCTCTGATTCCCAACCTCTGATTCCCGGACTCTGATTCCCCACCTCTGATTCCCGGCCTCTTATTCCCGGCATCTTATTCCCGGCCTCTGATTCCCAGCCATTGATTCCCCGCTTCTGATTCTGATTCCCTGCCTCTGAATCCCCATCTCTGATTCCACACATCTGATTCCCTGCCTCTGATTCCCCACTTCTGATTCCCCGCCTCTGATTCCCCACCTCTGTTTCCCCACCTCTGATTCCCCGCCTCTGTTTCCCCATATCTAATTCCCCGCCTCTGATTCCCCAAATCTGATTCCCCGCTCTGATTCCCCAGTTCTGAATTCCCGCCTCTGATTCCCCGCATCTTATTCCCTGCCTCTGAATCCCCACCTCTGATTCCCTGCCTCTGATTCCCAACCTCTGATTCCCCTCCTCTGATTCCCCATATCTGATTCCCCTCCTCTGTTTCCCCACCTCTGATTGCCCGCCTCTGTTTCCCCATATCTGATTCCCCGCCTCTGATTCCCCAACTCTGATTCTGCACATCTGATTCCCTGCCTCTTTTTCCCCACCTCTGATTCCCGGCCTCTGATTCCCGGCCTCTGATTCCCGGCCTCTTATTCCTGGCCTCTCATTCCCCGCCTCTGATTCCCGGCCTCTGATTCCCCGCCTCTGATTCCCCGCCTCTGATTCCCTGCCTCTGATTCCCCATCTCTGATTCCGCACATCTGATTCCCTGCCTCTGATTCCCCGCCTCTGATTCCCCGCCTCTGATTCCCTGCCTCTGATTCCCAACCTCTGATTCCCCACCTCTGATTCCCCAACTCTGATTCCCCGCCTCTGATTCCCCAGCTCTGATTCCCCGCCTCTAATTCCCCGTGTTTGATTCCCTGCCTCTGATTCCCCATCTCTGATTCCTCACATCTGATTCCCTGCCTCTGATTCCCCGCCTCTGATTCCCCGCCTCTGATTCCCTGCCTCTGATTCCCAACCTCTGATTCCCCGCCTCTGATTCCCCAACTCTGATTCCCCGCCTCTGATACCCCAGCTCTGATTCCCCGCCTCTAATTCCCCGTGTTTGATTCCCTGCCTCTGATTCCCCGCCTCTTCTTCCCCATCTCTGATTCACCGCCTTTGATTCGCCACCTCTGATTCCCTATATGTGATTCCCCGCCTCTGTTTCCCCACCTCTGATTCCCCACCTCTGATTCCCCATATCTCATTCCCAGCCTCTGAATCCCCACCTCTGATTCCCGGCCTCTAATTCCCGGCATCTGATTCCCGGCCTCTGATTCCCGGCCTCTGATTCCCCGCTTCTGATTCTGATTCCCTGCCTCTGATTCCCCATCTCTGATTCCGCACATCTGATTCCCTGCCTCTGATTTCCCACCTCTGATTACCCATATCTGATTCCCTGCCTCTGTTTCCCCGCCTCTGATTCCCCGCCTCTGTTTCCCCGCCTCTGATTCCCCGCCTCTGTTTCCCCATATCTAATTCCCCGCCTCTGATTCCCCAACTCTGATTCACTGCTCTGATTCCCCAGCTCTGATTCCCCGCTTCTGATTCTGATTCCCTGCCTCTGATTCCCCATTTCTGATTCCGTACATCTGATTCCCTGCCTCTGATTCCCCGCCTCTGATTCCCCGCCTCTGATTCCCTGCCTCTGATTCCCAACCTCTGATTCACCACCTCTGATTCCCCATATCTGATTCCCCACCTCTGTTTCCCCACCTCTGATTCCCCACCTCTGTTTCCCCATATCTGATTCCCCGCCTCTGATTCACCAACTCTGATTCCCCGCCTCTGATTCCCCGCCTCTGATTCCCCATCTCTGATTCAGCGCCATTGATTCGCCATCTCTGATTCCCCATATCTGATTCCCCACCTCTGTTTCCCTGCCTCTGATTCCCCATCTCTGATTCCGCACATCTGATTCCCTGCCTCTGATTCCCCACCTCTGATTCCCCATATCTGATTCCCTGCCTCTGATTCCCGGCCTCTGATTCCCTGCCTCTGATTCCCCACCTCTGATTCCCTGCCTCTGATTCCCCATTTCTGATTCTGCACATCTGATTCCCTGCCTCTGATTCCCCGCCTCTGATTCCCCGCCTCTGATTCCCTGCCTCTGATTCCCAACCTCTGATACCCCACCTCTGATTCCCCATATCTGATTCCCCGCCTCTGTTTCACCGCCTCTGAATCACCGCCTCTGTTTCCCCATATCTGATTCCCCGACTCTGATTCCCCAACTCTGATTCCCCGCCTCTGAATCCCCGTGTTTGATTCCCTGCCTCTGATTCCCCGCCTCTGATTCCCCATCTCTGATTCAGCGCCTTTGATTCACCACCTCTGATTCCCCATATCTGATTCCCCGCATCTGTTTCCCCGCCTCTGATTCCCCAACTCTGATTCCCCATATCTAATTCCCCTCCTCTGATTCCCCACGTCTGATTCCCCGCCTTTGTTTCCCTGCCTCTGATTCCCCGCCTCTGATTCCCCATATCAGATTCCCCGCCTCTGATTCCCCAACTCTTATTCCCCGCCTGTGATTCGCCAACTATGATTCCCCGCCTCTGATTCCCCGCGTCTGAATCTCTGCCTGTGATTGCCTGCCTCTGATTCCCCATCTCTGTTACCCCGCCTCTGATTCCCCATATCTGATTCCCCTCCTCTGATTCCCCAACTCTGATTCCCCGCCTCTGATTCCCCAGCTCTGATTCTCTGCCTGTGATTCCCTGCCTCTGATTCCCCATCTCTGTTACCCCGCCTCTGATTCCCCGCCTCTGATTCCCCATATCTGATTCCCCTCCTCTGATTCCCCAACTCTGATTCCCCGCCTCTGATTCCCCACCTCTGATTCCCCATCTCTGATTCACCACCTCTGATTCCCCACCTATGATTCCCCATATCTGATTCCCCGTCTCTGTTTCCCCGCCTCTGATTCCCCGCCTCTGATTCCCCATATCTGATTCCCCACCTATGACTTCCCTACTCTGATTCCCCGCCTCTGATTCGCCAGCTATGATTCCCCTCCTCTGATTCCCCGCCTCTGAATCCCTGCCTCTGATTCCCCGCCTCTGATTCCAAATATCTGATTCCCCGCCTCCGTCTCCCTGCCACTGATTCCCCGCCTCTGTTTCCCCATATCTGATTCCCCACCTCTGATTCCCCAACTCTGATTCCCCGCCTCTGATTCCCCAGCTCTGATTCCCCGCCTCTGACTCCCCGCATCTGATTCCCAGCCTCTGATTCCCCATGTCTGATTTCCTGCCTCTGATTCCCCGCCTCTGATTCGCCATCTCTGATTCATCACCTCTGATTCCCCACCTCTGATTCCCCATATCTTATTCCCCAGCTATGTTTCCCCGCCTCTGATTCCCCTCCTCTGATTCCCCATCTCTGATTCCCACCTCTGATTCCCCATCTCTGATTCCGCACATCCGATTCCCTGCCTCTGATTCCCCGCCTCTGATGCCCCGCCTCTGATTTCATGCCTCTGTTTCCTCATATCTGATTCCCCGCCTCTGATTCCCCAACACTGATTTCCCGCCTCTGATTCCCCAGCTCTGATTCACCACCTCTGATTCCCCGCGTCTGATTCCCCGCCTCTGATTCCCTATCTCTGATTCCCTATCTCTGATTCCCCAATTCTGATTCCCCGCCTTTGATTCCCTGCCTCTGATTCCCAACCTCTGATTCCCGACCTCTGATTCCCCATATCTGATTCCCCGCCTCTGTTTCCCCGCCTCTTATTCCCCGCTTCTGTTTCCACATATCTGATTCCCTGCCTCTCATTCCCCAGCTCTGAATCCCCGCCTCTGACTTCCCGCGTCTGATTCCCAGCCTCTGATTCCCCATGTTTGATTCCCTGCCTCTGATTCCCAACCTCTGATTCCCGACCTCTGATTCCCCATATCTGATTCCCCGCCTCTGTTTCCCCGCCTCTTATTCCCCGCCTCTGATTCCACATCTCTGATTCCGCACATCCGATTCCCTGCCTCTGATTCCCCGCCTCTGATGCCCCGCCTCTGATTCCATGCCTCTGATTCACAACCTCTTATTCCCGGACTCTGATTCCCCACCTCTGATTCCCGGCCTCTTATTCCCGGCATCTTATTCCCGGCCTCTGATTCCCAGCCATTGATTCCCCGCTTCTGATTCTGATTCCCTGCATCTGATTCCCCATCTCTGATTCCACACATCTGATTCCCTGCCTCTGATTCCCCACTTCTGATTCCCCGCCTCTGATTCCCCACCTCTGTTTCCCCACCTCTGATTCCCCACCTCTGTTTCCCCACCTCTGATTCTCCACCTCTGATTCCCCATCTCTGATTCCGCACATCCGATTCCCTGCCTCTGATTCCCCGCCTCTGATGCCCCGCCTCTGATTCCATGCCTCTGATTCACAACCTCTTATTCCCGGACTCTGATTCCCCACCTCTGATTCCCGGCCTCTTATTCCCGGCATCTTATTCCCGGCCTCTGATTCCCAGCCATTGATTCCCCGCTTCTGATTCTGATTCCCTGCATCTGATTCCCCATCTCTGATTCCACACATCTGATTCCCTGCCTCTGATTCCCCACTTCTGATTCCCCGCCTCTGATTCCCCACCTCTGTTTCCCCACCTCTGATTCCCCGCCTCTGTTTCCCCATTTCTAATTCCCCGCCTCTGATTCCCCAAATCTGATTCCCCGCTCTGATTCCCCAGCTCTGAATTCCCGCCTCTGATTCCCCGCATCTGATTCCCTGCCTCTGAATCCCCACCTCTGATTCCCTGCCTCTGATTCCCAACCTCTGATTCCCCTCCTCTGATTCCCCATATCTGATTCCCCTCCTCTGTTTCCCCACCTCTGATTCGCCGCCTCTGTTTCCCCATATCTGATTACCCGCCTCAGATTCCCCAACTCTGATTCTGCACATCTGATTCCCTGCCTCTTTTTCCCCACCTCTGATTCCCGGCCTCTGATTCCCGGCCTCTGATTCCCGGCCTCTCATTCCTGGCCTCTCATTCCCCGCCTCTGATTCCCGGCCTCTGATTCCCCGCCTCTGATTCCCCGCCTCTGATTCCCTGCCTCTGATTCCCCATCTCTGATTCCGCACATCTGATTCCCTGCCTCTGATTCCCCGCCTCTGATACCCCGCCTCTGATTCCCTGCCTCTGATTCCCAACCTCTGATTCCCCACCTCTGATTCCCCATATCTGATTCCCCGCCTCTGTTTCCCCGCCTCTGATTCCCCGCCTCTGTTTCCCCAAATCTGATTCCCCACCTCTGATTCCCCAACTCTGATTCCCCGCCTCTGATTCCCCAGCTCTGAATCCCCGCCTCTAATTCCCCGTGTTTGATTCCCTGCCTCTGATTCCCCGCCTCTTCTTCCCCATCTCTGATTCACCGCCTTTGATTCGCCACCTCTGATTCCCCATATGTGATTCCCCGCCTCTGTTTCCCCGCCTCTGATTCCCCGCCTCTGATTCCCCATATCTCATTCCCAGCCTCTGATTCCCCATCTCTGATTCCCGGACTCTGATTCCCCACCTCTGATTCCCGGCCTCTTATTCCCGTCATCTGATTCCCGGCCTCTGATTCCCGGCCTCTGATTCCCCGCTTCTGATTCTGATTCCCTGCCTCTGATTCCCCATCTCTGATTCCGCACATCTGATTCCCTGCCTCTGATTTCCCACCTCTGATTACCCATATCTGATTCCCCGCCTCTGTTTCCCCGCCTCTGATTCCCCGCCTCTGTTTCACCGCCTCTGATTCCCCGCCTCTGTTTCCCCATATCTAATTCCCCGCCTCTGATTCCCCAACTCTGATTCACCACTCTGATTCCCCAGCTCTGAATCCCCGCCTCTGATTCCCCGCATCTGATTCCCTGCCTCTGAATCCCCAACTCTGATTCCCCACCTCTGATTCCCGGCCTCTTATTCCCGGCATCTGATTCCCGGCCTCTGATTCCCAGCCTCTGATTCCCCGCATCTGATTCTGATTCCCTGCCTCTGATTCCCCATCTCTGATTCCACACATCTGATTCCCTGCCTCTGATTCCCCGCCTCTGATTCCCTGCCTCTGATTCCCCACCTCCGTTTCCCCACCTCTGATTCCCCGCCTCTGTTTCCCCATATCTAATTCCCCGCCTCTGATTCCCCAAATCTGATTCCCCGCTCTGATTCCCCAGCTCTGAATTCCCGCCTCTGATTTCCCGCATCTGATTCCCCTCCTCTGTTTCCCTGCCTCTGATTCCCCGCCTCTGTTACCCCATATCTGATTCCCCGCCTCTGATTCCCCAACTCTGATTCTGCACATCTGATTCCCTGCCTCTTTTTCCCCACCTCTGATTCCCGGCCTCTGATTCCCGGCCTCTGTTTCCCCATATCTAATTCCCCGCCTCTGATTCCCCAACTCTGATTCACTGCTCTGATTCCCCGCCTCCGATTCCCCGCTTCTGATTCTGATTCCCTGCCTCTGATTCCCCATTTCTGATTCCGTACATCTGATTCCCTGCCTCTGAATCCCCGCCTCTGATTCCCCGCCTCTGATTCCCTGCCTCTGATTCCCAACCTCTGATTCACCACCTCTGATTCCCCATATCTGATTCCCCACCTCTGTTTCCCCACCTCTGATTCCCCACCTCTGTTTCCCCATATCTGATTCCCCGCCTCTGATTCACCAACTCTGATTCCCCGCCTCTGATTCCCCGCCTCTGATTCCCCATCTCTGATTCAGCGCCATTGATTCGCCATCTCTGATTCCCCATATCTGATTCCCCACCTCTGTTTCCCTGCCTCTGATTCCCCATCTCTGATTCCGCACATCTGATTCCCTGCCTCTGATTCCCCACCTCTGATTCCCCATATCTGATTCCCTGCCTCTGATTCCCGGCCTCTGATTCCCCGCGTCTGATTCCCCGCCTCTGATTCCCCATCTCTGATTCCCTATCTCTGATTCCCCAATTCTGATTCCCCGCCTTTGATTCCCTGCCTCTGATTCCCAACCTCTGATTCCCGACCTCTGATTCCCCATATCTGATTCCCCGCCACTGTTTCCCCGCCTCTTATTCCCCGCCTCTGTTTCCCCATATCTGATTCCCTGCCTCTCATTCCCCAGCTCTGAATCCCCGCCTCTGACTTCCCGCGTCTGATTCCCAGCCTCTGATTCCCCATGTTTGATTTCCTACCTCTGATTCCCCGCCTCTGATTCGCCATCTCTGATTCATCGGCTCTGATTCCCCACTTCTGATTCCCCATATCTGATTCCCCACCTATGTTTCCCCGCCTCTGATTCCCCGCCTCTGATTCCACATCTCTGATTCCCGGACTCTGATTCCCCACCTCTGATTCCCCATCTCTGATTCCGCACATCCGATTCCCTGCCTCTGATTCCCCGCCTCTGATGTCCCGCCTCTGATTCCATGCCTCTGATTCCCAACCTCTGATTCCCGGCCTCTTATTCCCGGCATCTTATTCCCGGCCTATGATTCCCAGCCATTGATTCCCCGCTTCTGATTCTGATTCCCTGCCTCTGATTCCCCATCTCTGATTCCACACATCTGATTCCCTGCCTCTGATTCCCCACTTCTGATTCCCCGCCTCTGATTCCCCACCTCTGTTTCCCCACCTCTGATTCCCCGCCTCTGTTTCCCCATATCTAATTCCCCGCCTCTGATTCCCCAAATCTGATTCCCCGCTCTGATTCCCCAGTTCTGAATTCCCGCCTCTGATTCCCCGCATCTTATTCCCTGCCTCTGAATCCCCACCTATGATTCCCTGCCTCTGATTCCCAAACTCTGATTCCCCATATCTGATTCCCCTCCTCTGTTTCCCCACCTCTGATTCCCCGCCTCTGTTTCCCCATATCTGATTCCCCGCCTCTGATTCCCCAACTCTGATTCTGCACATCTGATTCCCTGCCTCTTTTTCCCCACCTCTGATTCCCGGCCTCTGATTCCCGGCCTCTGATTCCCGGCCTCTCATTCCTGGCCTCTCATTCCCCGCCTCTGATTCCCGGCCTCTGATTCCCCGCCTCTGATTCCCCGCCTCTGATTCCCTGCCTCTGATTCCCCATCTCTGATTCCGCACATCTGATTCCCTGCCTCTGATTCGCCGCCTCTGATTCCCCGCCTCTGATTCCCTGCCTCTGATTCCCAACCTCTGATTCCCCACCTCTGATTCCCCAACTCTGATTCCCCGCCTCTGATTCCCCAGCTCTGATTCCCCGCCTCTAGTTCCCCGTGTTTGATTCCCTGCCTCTGATTCCCCATCTCTGATTCCGCACATCTGATTCCCTGCCTCTGATTCCCCGCCTCTGATTCCCCGCCTCTGATTCCCTGCCTCTGATTCCCAACCTCTGATTCCCCGCCTCTGATTCCCCAACTCTGATTCCCCGCCTCTGATACCCCAGCTCTGATTCCCCGCCTCTAATTCCCCGTGTTTGATTCCCTGCCTCTGATTCCCCGCCTCTTCTTCCCCATCTCTGATTCACCGCATTTGATTCGCCACCTCTGATTCCCCATATGTGATTCCCCGCCTCTGTTTCCCCACCTCTGATTCCCCACCTCTGATTCCCCATATCTCATTCCCAGCCTCTGATTCCCCACCTCTGATTCCCGGCCTCTTATTCCCGGCATCTGATTCCCGGCCTCTGATTCCCGGCCTCTGATTCCCCGCTTCTGATTCTGATTCCCTGCCTCTGATTCCCCATCTCTGATTCCGCACATCTGATTCCCTGCCTCTGATTTCCCACCTCTGATTACCCATATCTGATTCCCTGCCTCTGTTTCCCCGCCTCTGATTCCCCGCCTCTGTTTCCCCGCCTCTGATTCCCCGCCTCTGTTTCCCCATATCTAATTCCCCGCCTCTGATTCCCCAACTCTGATTCACTGCTCTGATTCCCCAGCTCTGATTCCCCGCTTCTGATTCTGATTCCCTGCCTCTGATTCCCCATTTCTGATTCCGTACATCTGATTCCCTGCCTCTGATTCCCCGCCTCTGATTCCCCGCCTCTGATTCCCTGCCTCTGATTCCCAACCTCTGATTCACCACCTCTGATTCCCCATATCTGATTCCCCACCTCTGTTTCCCCACCTCTGATTCCCCACCTCTGTTTCCCCATATCTGATTCCCCGCCTCTGATTCACCAACTCTGATTCCCCGCCTCTGATTCCCCGCCTCTGATTCCCCATCTCTGATTCAGCGCCATTGATTCGCCATCTCTGATTCCCCATATCTGATTCCCCACCTCTGTTTCCCTGCCTCTGATTCCCCATCTCTGATTCCGCACATCTGATTCCCTGCCTCTGATTCCCCACCTCTGATTCCCCATATCTGATTCCCTGCCTCTGATTCCCGGCCTCTGATTCCCTGCCTCTGATTCCCCACCTCTGATTCCCTGCCTCTGATTCCCCATTTCTGATTCTGCACATCTGATTCCCTGCCTCTGATTCCCCGCCTCTGATTCACCGCCTCTGATTCCCTGCCTCTGATTCCCAACCTCTGATACCCCACCTCTGTTTCCCCATATCTGATTCCCCGCCTCTGATTCCCCAACTCTGATTCCCCGCCTCTGAATCCCCGTGTTTGATTCCCTGCCTCTGATTCCCCGCCTCTGATTCCCCATCTCTGATTCAGCGCCTTTGATTCACCACCTCTGATTCCCCATATCTGATTCCCCGCATCTGTTTCCCCGCCTCTGATTCCCCAACTCTGATTCCCCATATCTAATTCCCCTCCTCTGATTCCCCACGTCTGATTCCCCGCCTCTGTTTCCCTGCCTCTGATTCCCCGCCTCTGATTCCCCATATCAGATTCCCCGCCTCTGATTCCCCAACTCTTATTCCCCGCCTGTGATTCGCCAACTATGATTCCCCGCCTCTGACTCCCCGCGTCTGATTCTCTGCCTGTGATTGCCTGCCTCTGATTCCCCATCTCTGTTACCCCGCCTCTGATTCCCCGCCTCTGATTCCCCATATCTGATTCCCCTCCTCTGATTCCCCAACTCTGATTCCCCGCCTCTGATTCCCCAGCTCTGATTCTCTGCCTGTGATTCCCTGCCTCTGATTCCCCATCTCTGTTACCCCGCCTCTGATTCCCCGCCTCTGATTCCCCATATCTGATTCCCCTCCTCTGATTCCCCAACTCTGATTCCCCGCCTCTGATTCCCCACCTCTGATTCCCCATCTCTGATTCACCACCTCTGATTCCCCACCTATGATTCCCCATATCTGATTCCCCGTCTCTGTTTCCCCGCCTCTGATTCCCCGCCTCTGATTCCCCATATCTGATTCCCCACCTATGACGTCCCTACTCTGATTCCCCGCCTCTGATTCGCCAGCTATGATTCCCCTCCTCTGATTCCCCGCCTCTGAATCCCTGCCTCTGATTCCCCGCCTCTGATTCCAAATATCTGATTCCCCGCATCCGTTTCCCTGCCACTGATTCCCCGCCTCTGTTTCCCCATATCTGATTCCCCGCCTCTGATTCCCCAACTCTGATTCCCCGCCTCTGATTCCCCAGCTCTGATTCCCCGCCTCTGACTCCCCGCATCTGATTCCCAGCCTCTGATTCCCCATGTCTGATTTCCTGCCTCTGATTCCCCGCCTCTGATTCGCCATCTCTGATTCATCACCTCTGATTCCCCACCTCTGATTCCCCATATCTTATTCCCCAGCTATGTTTCCCCGCCTCTGATTCCCCTCCTCTGATTCCCCATCTCTGATTCCCACCTCTGATTCCCCATCTCTGATTCAGCACATCCGATTCCCTGCCTCTGATTCCCCGCCTCTGATGCCCCGCCTCTGATTTCATGCCTCTGTTTCCTCATATCTGATTCCCCGCCTCTGATTCCCCAACACTGATTTCCCGCCTCTGATTCCCCAGCTCTGATTCACCACCTCTGATTCCCCGCGTCTGATTCCCCGCCTCTGATTCCCTATCTCTGATTCCCTATCTCTGATTCCCCAATTCTGATTCCCCGCCTTTGATTCCCTGCCTCTGATTCCCAACCTCTGATTCCCGACCTCTGATTCCCCATATCTGATTCCCCGCCTCTGTTTCCCCGCCTCTTATTCCCCGCCTCTGTTTCCACATATCTGATTCCCTGCCTCTCATTCCCCAGCTCTGAATCCCCGCCTCTGACTTCCCGTGTCTGATTCCCAGCCTCTGATTCCCCATGTTTGATTCCCTGCCTCTGATTCCCAACCTCTGATTCCCGACCTCTGATTCCCCATATCTGATTCCCCGCCTCTGTTTCCCCGCCTCTTATTCCCCGCCTCTGATTCCACATCTCTGATTCCCGGACTCTGATTCCCCACCTCTGATTCCCCATCTCTGATTCTGCACATCCGATTCCCTGCCTCTGATTCCCCGCCTCTGATGCCCCGCCTCTGATTCCATGCCTCTGATTCCCAACCTCTTATTCCCGGACTCTGATTCCCCACCTCTGATTCCCGGCCTCTTATTCCCGGCATCTTATTCCCGGCCTCTGATTCCCAGCCATTGATTCCCCGCTTCTGATTCTGATTCCCTGCATCTGATTCCCCATCTCTGATTCCACACATCTGATTCCCTGCCTCTGATTCCCCACTTCTGATTCCCCGCCTCTGATTCCCCACCTCTGTTTCCCCACCTCTGATTCCCCGCCTCTGTTTCCCCATATCTAATTCCCCGCCTCTGATTCCCCAAATCTGATTCCCCGCTCTGATTCCCCAGCTCTGAATTCCCGCCTCTGATTCCCCGCATCTGATTCCCTGCCTCTGAATCCCCACCTCTGATTCCCTGCCTCTGATTCCCAAACTCTGATTCCCCTCCTCTGATTCCCCATATCTGATTCCCCTCCTCTGTTTCCCCACCTCTGATTCCCCGCCTCTGTTTCCCCATATCTGATTACCCGCCTCAGATTCCCCAACTCTGATTCTGCACATCTGATTCCCTGCCTCTTTTTCCCCACCTCTGATTCCCGGCCTCTGATTCCCGGCCTCTGATTCCCGGCCTCTCATTCCTGGCCTCTCATTCCCCGCCTCTGATTCCCGGCCTCTGATTCCCCGCCTCTGATTCCCCGCCTCTGATTCCCTGCCTCTGATTCCCCATCTCTGATTCCGCACATCTGATTCCCTGCCTCTGATTCCCCGCCTCTGATACCCCGCCTCTGATTCCCTGCCTCTGATTCCCAACCTCTGATTCCCCACCTCTGATTCCCCATATCTGATTCCCCGCCTCTGTTTCCCCGCCTCTGATTCCCCGCCTCTGTTTCCCCAAATCTGATTCCCCACCTCTGATTCCCCAACTCTGATTCCCCGCCTCTGATCCCCAGCTCTGATTCCCCGCCTCTAATTCCCCGTGTTTGATTCCCTGCCTCTGATTCCCCGCCTCTTCTTCCCCATCTCTGATTCACCGCCTTTGATTCGCCACCTCTGATTCCCCATATGTGATTCCCCGCCTCTGTTTCCCCGCCTCTGATTCCCCGCCTCTGATTCCCCATATCTCATTCCCAGCCTCTGATTCCCCATCTCTGATTCCCGGACTCTGATTCCCCACCTCTGATTCCCGGCCTCTTATTCCCGTCATCTGATTCCCAGCCTCTGATTCCCGGCCTCTGATTCCCCGCTTCTGATTCTGATTCCCTGCCTCTGATTCCCCATCTCTGATTCCGCACATCTGATTCCCTGCCTCTGATTTCCCACCTCTGATTACCCATATCTGATTCCCCGCCTCTGTTTCCCCGCCTCTGATTCCCCGCCTCTGTTTCACCGCCTCTGATTCCCCGCCTCTGTTTCCCCATATCTAATTCCCCGCCTCTGATTCCCCAACTCTGATTCACCACTCTGATTCCCCAGCTCTGAATCCCCGCCTCTGATTCCCCGCATCTGATTCCCTGCCTCTGAATCCCCAACTCTGATTCCCCACCTCTGATTCCCGGCCTCTTATTCCCGGCATCTGATTCCCGGCCTCTGATTCCCAGCCTCTGATTCCCTGCTTCTGATTCTGATTCCCTGCCTCTGATTCCCCATCTCTGATTCCACACATCTGATTCCCTGCCTCTGATTCCCCGCCTCTGATTCCCTGCCTCTGATTCCCCACCTCCGTTTCCCCACCTCTGATTCCCCGCCTCTGTTTCCCCATATCTAATTCCCCGCCTCTGATTCCCCAAATCTGATTCCCCGCTCTGATTCCCCAGCTCTGAATTCCCGCCTCTGATTTCCCGCATCTGATTCCCTGCCTCTGAATCCCCACCTCTGATTCCCTGCCTCTGATTCCCAACCTCTGATTCCCCTCCTCTGATTCCCCATATCTTATTCCCCTCCTCTGTTTCCCTGCCTCTGATTCCCCGCCTCTGTTACCCCATATCTGATTCCCCGCCTCTGATTCCCCAACTCTGATTCTGCACATCTGATTCCCTGCCTCTTTTTCCCCACCTCTGATTCCCGGCCTCTGATTCCCGGCCTCTGTTTCCCCATATCTAATTCCCCGCCTCTGATTCCCCAACTCTGATTCACTGCTCTGATTCCCCGCCTCTGATTCCCCGCTTCTGATTCTGATTCCCTGCCTCTGATTCCCCATTTCTGATTCCGTACATCTGATTCCCTGCCTCTGAATCCCCGCCTCTGATTCCCCGCCTCTGATTCCCTGCCTCTGATTCACAACCTCTGATTCACCACCTCTGTTTCCCCATATCTGATTCCCCGCCTCTGATTCCCCAACTCTGATTCCCCGCCTCTGATTCCCCAGCTCTGATTCCCCGCCTCTGACTCCCCGCATCTGATTCCCAGCCTCTGATTCCCCATGTCTGATTTCCTGCCTCTGATTCCCCGCCTCTGATTCGCCATCTCTGATTCATCACCTCTGATTCCCCACCTCTGATTCCCCATATCTTATTCCCCAGCTATGTTTCCCCGCCTCTGATTCCCCTCCTCTGATTCCCCATCTCTGATTCCCACCTCTGATTCCCCATCTCTGATTCCGCACATCCGATTCCCTGCCTCTGATTCCCCGCCTCTGATGCCCCGCCTCTGATTTCATGCCTCTGTTTCCTCATATCTGATTCCCCGCCTCTGATTCCCCAACACTGATTTCCCGCCTCTGATTCCCCAGCTCTGATTCACCACCTCTGATTCCCCGCGTCTGATTCCCCGCCTCTGATTCCCTATCTCTGATTCCCTATCTCTGATTCCCCAATTCTGATTCCCCGCCTTTGATTCCCTGCCTCTGATTCCCAACCTCTGATTCCCGACCTCTGATTCCCCATATCTGATTCCCCGCCTCTGTTTCCCCGCCTCTTATTCCCCGCCTCTGTTTCCACATATCTGATTCCCTGCCTCTCATTCCCCAGCTCTGAATCCCCGCCTCTGACTTCCCGCGTCTGATTCCCAGCCTCTGATTCCCCATGTTTGATTCCCTGCCTCTGATTCCCAACCTCTGATTCCCGACCTCTGATTCCCCATATCTGATTCCCCGCCTCTGTTACCCCGCCTCTTATTCCCCGCCTCTGATTCCACATCTCTGATTCCCGGACTCTGATTCCCCACCTCTGATTCCCCATCTCTGATTCCGCACATCCGATTCCCTGCCTCTGATTCCCCGCCTCTGATGCCCCGCCTCTGATTCCATGCCTCTGATTCCCAACCTCTTATTCCCGGACTCTGATTCCCCACCTCTGATTCCCGGCCTCTTATTCCCGGCATCTTATTCCCGGCCTCTGATTCCCCAACTCTGATTCACTGCTCTGATTCCCCGCCTCTGATTCCCCGCTTCTGATTCTGATTCCCTGCCTCTGATTCCCCATTTCTGATTCCGTACATCTGATTCCCTGCCTCTGAATCCCCGCCTCTGATTCCCCGCCTCTGATTCCCTGCCTCTGATTCCCAACCTCTGATTCACCACCTCTGATTCCCCATATCTGATTCCCCACCTCTGTTTCCCCACCTCTGATTCCCCACCTCTGTTTCCCCATATCTGATTCCCCGCCTCTGATTCACCAACTCTGATTCCCCGCCTCTGATTCCCCGCCTCTGATTCCCCATCTCTGATTCAGCGCCATTGATTCGCCATCTCTGATTCCCCATATCTGATTCCCCACCTCTGTTTCCCTGCCTCTGATTCCCCATCTCTGATTCCGCACTTCTGATTCCCTGCCTCTGATTCCCCACCTCTGATTCCCCATATCTGATTCCCTGCCTCTGATTCCCGGCCTCTGATTCCCTGCCTCTGATTCCCCACCTCTGATTCCCTGCCTCTGATTCCCCATTTCTGATTCTGCACATCTGATTCCCTGCCTCTGATTCCCCGCCTCTGATTCCCCGCCTCTGATTCCCTGCCTCTGATTCCCAACCTCTGATACCCCACCTCTGATTCCCCATATCTGATTCCCCGCCTCTGTTTCACCGCCTCTGATTCACCGCCTCTGTTTCCCCATATCTGATTCCCCGCCTCTGATTCCCCAACTCTGATTCCCCGCCTCTGATTCCCCGTGTTTGATTCCCTGCCTCTGATTCCCCGCCTCTGATTCCCCATCTCTGATTCAGCGCCTTTGATTCACCACCTCTGATTCCCCATATCTGATTCCCCGCATCTGTTTCCCCGCCTCTGATTCCCCAACTCTGATTCCCCATATCTAATTCCCCTCCTCTGATTCCCCACGTCTGATTCCCCGCCTCTGTTTCCCTGCCTCTGATTCCCCGCCTCTGATTCCCCATATCAGATTCCCCGCCTCTGATTCCCCAACTCTTATTCCCCGCCTGTGATTCGCCAACTATGATTCCCCGCCTCTGATTCCCCGCGTCTGATTCTCTGCTGTGATTGCCTGCCTCTGATTCCCCATCTCTGTTACCCCGCCTCTGATTCCCCGCCTCTGATTCCCCATATCTGATTCCCGTCCTCTGATTCCCCAACTCTGATTCCCCGCCTCTGATTCCCCAGCTCTGATTCTCTGCCTGTGATTCCCTGCCTCTGATTCCCCATCTCTGTTACCCCGCCTCTGATTCCCCATATCTGATTCCCCTCCTCTGATTCCCCAACTCTGATTCCCCGCCTCTGATTCCCCACCTCTGATTCCCCATCTCTGATTCACCACCTCTGATTCCCCACCTATGATTCCCCATATCTGATTCCCCGTCTCTGTTTCCCCGCCTCTGATTCCCCGCCTCTGATTCCCCATATCTGATTCCCCACCTATGATTTCCCTACTCTGATTCCCCGCCTCTGATTCGCCAGCTATGATTCCCCTCCTCTGATTCCCCGCGTCTGAATCCCTGCCTCTGATTCCCCGCCTCTGATTCCAAATATCTGATTCCCTGCCTCCGTTTCCCTGCCTCTGATTCCCCGCCTCTGTTTCCCCATATCTGATTCCCCGCCTCTGATTCCCCAACTCTGATTCCCCGCCTCTGATCCCCAGCTCTGATTCCCCGCCTCTGACTCCCCGCATCTGATTCCCAGCCTCTTATTCCCCATGTCTGATTTCCTGCCTCTGATTCCCAGCCTCTGATTCGCCATCTCTGATTCATCACCTCTGATTCCCCACCTCTGATTCCCCATATCTTATTCCCCAGCTATGTTTCCCCGCCTCTGATTCCCCTCCTCTGATTCCCCATCTCTGATTCCCACCTCTGATTCCCCATCTCTGATTCCGCACATCCGATTCCCTGCCTCTGATTCCCCGCCTCTGATGCCCCGCCTCTGATTTCATGCCTCTGTTTCCTCATATCTGATTCCCCGCCTCTGATTCCCCAACACTGATTTCCCGCCTCTGATTCCCCAGCTCTGATTCACCACCTCTGATTCCCCGCGTCTGATTCCCCGCCTCTGATTCCCTATCTCTGATTCCCTATCTCTGATTCCCCAATTCTGATTCCCCGCCTTTGATTCCCTGCCTCTGATTCCCAACCTCTGATTCCCGACCTCTGATTCCCCATATCTGATTCCCCGCCTCTGTTTCCCCGCCTCTTATTCCCCGCCTCTGTTTCCACATATCTGATTCCCTGCCTCTCATTCCCCAGCTCTGAATCCCCGCCTCTGACTTCCCGCGTCTGATTCCCAGCCTCTGATTCCCCATGTTTGATTCCCTGCCTCTGATTCCCAACCTCTGATTCCCGACCTCTGATTCCCCATATCTGATTCCCCGCCTCTGTTTCCCCGCCTCTTATTCCCCGCCTCTGATTCCACATCTCTGATTCCCGGACTCTGATTCCCCACCTCTGATTCCCCATCTCTGATTCCGCACATCCGATTCCCTGCCTCTGATTCCCCGCCTCTGATGCCCCGCCTCTGATTCCATGCCTCTGATTCCCAACCTCTGATTCCCGGACTCTGATTCCCCACCTCTGATTCCCGGCCTCTTATTCCCGGCATCTTATTCCCGGCCTCTGATTCCCAGCCATTGATTCCCCGCTTCTGATTCTGATTCCCTGCATCTGATTCCCCATCTCTGATTCCACACATCTGATTCCCTGCCTCTGATTCCCCACTTCTGATTCCCCGCCTCTGATTCCCCACCTCTGTTTCCCCACCTCTGATTCCCCGCCTCTGTTTCCCCATATCTAATTCCCCGCCTCTGATTCCCCAAATCTGATTCCCCGCTCTGATTCCCCAGCTCTGAATTCCCGCCTCTGATTCCCCGCATCTGATTCCCTGCCTCTGAATCCCCACCTCTGATTCCCTGCATCTGATTCCCAACCTCTGATTCCCCTCCTCTGATTCCCCATATCTGATTCCCCTCCTCTGTTTCCCCACCTCTGATTCCCCGCCTCTGTTTCCCCATATCTGATTACCCGCCTCAGATTCCCCAACTCTGATTCTGCACATCTGATTCCCTGCCTCTTTTTCCCCACCTCTGATTCCCGGCCTCTGATTCCCGGCCTCTGATTCCCGGCCTCTCATTCCTGGCCTCTCATTCCCCGCCTCTGATTCCCGGCCTCTGATTCCCCGCCTCTGATTCCCCGCCTCTGATTCCCTGCCTCTGATTCCCCATCTCTGATTCCGCACATCTGATTCCCTGCCTCTGATTCCCCGCCTCTGATACCCCGCCTCTGATTCCCTGCCTCTGATTCCCAACCTCTGATTCCCCACCTCTGATTCCCCATATCTGATTCCCCGCCTCTGTTTCCCCGCCTCTGATTCCCCGCCTCTGTTTCCCCAAATCTGATTCCCCACCTCTGATTCCCCAACTCTGATTCCCCGCCTCTGATTCCCCAGCTCTGATTCCCCGCCTCTAATTCCCCGTGTTTGATTCCCTGCCTCTGATTCCCCGCCTCTTCTTCCCCATCTCTGATTCACCGCCTTTGATTCGCCACCTCTGATTCCCCATATGTGATTCCCCGCCTCTGTTTCCCCGCCTCTGATTCCCCGCCTCTGATTTCCCATATCTCATTCCCAGCCTCTGATTCCCCATCTCTGATTCACGGACTCTGATTCCCCACCTCTGATTCCCGGCTTCTTATTCCCGTCATCTGATTCCCGGCCTCTGATTCCCGGCCTCTGATTACCCGCTTCTGATTCTGATTCCCTGCCTCTGATTCCCCATCTCTGATTCCGCACATCTGATTCCCTGCCTCTGATTTCCCACCTCTGATTACCCATATCTGATTCCCCGCCTCTGTTTCCCCGCCTCTGATTCCCCGCCTCTGTTTCACCGCCTCTGATTCCCCGCCTCTGTTTCCCCATATCTAATTCCCCGCCTCTGATTCCCCAACTCTGATTCACCACTCTGATTCCCCAGCTCTGAATCCCCGCCTCTGATTCCCCGCATCTGATTCCCTGCCTCTGAATCCCCAACTCTGATTCCCCACCTCTGATTCCCGGCCTCTTATTCCCGGCATCTGATTCCCGGCCTCTGATTCCCAGCCTCTGATTCCCCGCTTCTGATTCTGATTCCCTGCCTCTGATTCCCCATCTCTGATTCCACACATCTGATTCCCTGCCTCTGATTCCCCGCCTCTGATTCCCTGCCTCTGATTCCCCACCTTCGTTTCCCCACCTCTGATTCCCCGCCTCTGTTTCCCCATATCTAATTCCCCGCCTCTGATTCCCCAAATCTGATTCCCCGCTCTGATTCCCCAGCTCTGAATTCCCGCCTCTGATTTCCCGCATCTGATTCCCTGCCTCTGAATCCCCACCTCTGATTCCCTGCCTCTGATTCCCAACCTCTGATTCCCCTCCTCTGATTCCCCATATCTGATTTCCCCTCCTCTGTTTCCCTGCCTCTGATTCCCCGCCTCTGTTACCCCATACCTGATTCCCCGCCTCTGATTCCCCAACTCTGATTCTGCACATCTGATTCCCTGCCTCTTTTTCCCCACCTCTGATTCCCGGCCTCTGATTCCCGGCCTCTGATTCCCGGCCTCTCATTCCCGGCCTCTCATTCCCCGCCTCTGATTCCCGGCCTCTGATTCCCCGCCTCTGATTCCCCGCCTCTGATTCCCTGCCTCTGATTCCCCATCTCTGATTCTGCACATCTGATTCCCTGCCTCTGATTCCCCGCCTCTGATTCCCCGCCTCTGATTCCCTGCCTCTGATTCCCAACCTCTGATTCCCCACCTCTGATTCCCCATATCTGATTCCCCGCCTCTGTTTCCCCGCCTCTGATTCCCCGCCTCTGTTTCCCCATATCTGATTCCCCGCCTCTGTTTCCCCATATCTAATTCCCCGCCTCTGATTCCCCAACTCTGATTCCCCGCTCTGATTCCCCAGCTCTGTATCCACGCCTCTGATTCCCCGCATCTGATTCACTGCCTCTGAATCCCCACCTCTGATTCCCTGCCTCTGATTCACAACCTCTGAATCCCCTCCTCTGATTCCCCATATCTGATTCCCCGCCTCCGTTTCCCTGCCTCTGATTCCCCGCCTCTGTTTCCCCAAATCTGATTCCCCGCCACCATTTCCCTGCCTCTGATTCCCCGCCTCTGTTTCCCCATATCTGATTCCCCGCCTCTGATACCCCAACTCTGATTCCCTGCCTCTGATTCCCCAGCTCTGATTCCCCGCCTCTGACTCCCCGCGTCTGATTCCCAGCCTCTGATTCCCCATGTCTTATTTCCTGCCTCTGATTCCCCGCCTCTGTTTCCCCATATCTGATTCCCCGCCTCTGATTCCCCAACTCTGATTCCCCGCCTCTGATTCCCCGTGTTTGATTCCCTGCCTCTGATTCCCCGCCTCTTATTCCCCATCTCTGATTCAGCGCCTTTGATTCACCACCTCTGATTCCCCATATCTGATGCCCCGCATCTGTTTCCCCGCCTCTGATTCCCCAACTCTGATTCCCCATATCTAATTCCCCTCCTCTGATTCCCCATGTCTGATTCCCCGCCTCAGTTTCCCTGCCTCTGATTCCCCACCTCTGATTCCCCATATCAGATTCCCCGCCTCTGATTCCCCAACTCTTATTCCCCGCCTGTGATTCGCCAACTATGATTCCCCGCCTCTGATTCCCTGCGTCTGATTCTCTGCCTGTGATTGCCTGCCTCTGATTCCCCATCTCTGTTACCCCGCCTCTGATTCCCCGCCTCTGATTCCCCATATCTGATTCCCCTCCTCTGATTCCCCAACTCTGATTCCCCGCCTCTGATTCCCCAGCTCTGATTCTCTGCCTGTGATTCCCTGCCTCTGTTTCCCCATCTCTGTTACCCCGCCTCTGATTCCCCGCCTCTGATTCCCCATATCTGATTCCCCTCCTCTGATTCCCCAACTCTGATTCCCCGCCTCTGATTCCCCACCTCTGATTCCCCATCTCTGATTCACCACCTCTGATTCCCCACCTATGATTCCCCATATCTGATTCCCCGTCTCTGTTTCCCCGCCTCTGATTCCCCGCCTCTGATTCCCCATATCTGATTCCCCACCTATGATTTCCCTACTCTGATTCCCCGCCTCTGATTCGCCAGCTATGATTCCCCTCCTCTGATTCCCCGCGTCTGAATCCCTGCCTCTGATTCCCCGCCTCTGATTCCAAATATCTGATTCCCCGCCTCCGTTTCCCTGCCTCTGATTCCCCGCCTCTGTTTCCCCATATCTGATTCCCCGCCTCTGATTCCCCAACTCTGATTCCCCGCCTCTGATTCCCCAGCTCTGATTCCCCGCCTCTGACTCCCCGCATCTGATTCCCAGCCTCTGATTCCCCATGTCTGATTTCCTGCCTCTGATTCCCCGCCTCTGTTTCCCCATATCTGATTCCCCGCCTCTGATTCCCCAACTCTGATTCCCCGCCTCTGATTCCCCGTGTTTGATTCCCTGCCTCTGATTCCCCGCCTCTTATTCCCCATCTCTGATTCAGCGCCTTTGATTCACCACCTCTGATTCCCCATATCTGATGCCCCGCATCTGTTTCCCCGCCTCTGATTCCCCAACTCTGATTCCCCATATCTAATTCCCCTCCTCTGATTCCCCACGTCTGATTCCCCGCCTCAGTTTCCCTGCCTCTGATTCCCCGCCTCTGATTCCCCATATCAGATTCCCCGCCTCTGATTCCCCAACTCTTATTCCCCGCCTGTGATTCGCCAACTATGATTCCCCGCCTCTGATTCCCCGCGTCTGATTCTCTGCCTGTGATTGCCTGCCTCTGATTCCCCATCTCTGTTACCCCGCCTCTGATTCCCCGCCTCTGATTCCCCATATCTGATTCCCCTCCTCTGATTCCCCAACTCTGATTCCCCGCCTCTGATTCCCCAGCTCTGATTCTCTGCCTGTGATTCCCTGCCTCTGATTCCCCATCTCTGTTACCCCGCCTCTGATTCCCCGCCTCTGATTCCCCATATCTGATTCCCCTCCTCTGATTCCCCAACTCTGATTCCCCGCCTCTGATTCTCCACCTCTGATTCCCCATCTCTGATTCACCACCTCTGATTCCCCACCTATGATTCCCCATCTCTGATTCCCCGTCTCTGTTTCCCCGCCTCTGATTCCCCGCCTCTGATTCCCCATATCTGATTCCCCACCTATGATTTCCCTACTCTGATTCCCCGCCTCTGATTCGCCAGCTATGATTCCCCTCCTCTGATTCCCCGCGTCTGAATCCCTGCCTCTGATTCCCCGCCTCTGATTCCAAATATCTGATTCCCCGCCTCCGTTTCCCTGCCTCTGATTCCCCGCCTCTCTTTCCCCATATCTGATTCCCCGCCTCTGATTCCCCAACTCTGATTCCCCGCCTCTGATTCCCCAGCTCTGATTCCCCGCCTCTGACTCCCCGCATCTGATTCCCAGCCTCTGATTCCCCATGTCTGATTTCCTGCCTCTGATTCCCCGCCTCTGATTCGCCATCTCTGATTCATCGCCTCTGATTCCCCACCTCTGATTCCCCATATCTTATTCCCCACCTATGTTTCCCCGCCTCTGATTCCCCTCCTCTGATTCCCCATCTCTGATTCCCACCTCTGATTCCCCATCTCTGCTTCCGCACATCCGATTCCCTGCCTCTAATTCCCCGCCTCTGATGCCCCGCCTCTGATTTCATGCCTCTGTTTCCTCATATCTGATTCCCCTCCTCTGATTCCCCAACACTGATTTCCCGCCTCTGATTCCCCAGCTCTGATTCACCACCTCTGATTCCCCGCGTCTGATTCCCCTCCTCTGATTCCCTATCTCTGATTCCCTATCTCTGATTCCCCATATCTGATTCCCCGCCTCTGTTTCCCCGCCTCTTATTCCCCGCCTCTGTTTCCACATATCTGATTCCCTGCCTCTCATTCCCCAGCTCTGAATCCCCGCCTCTGACTTCCCGCGTCTGATTCCCAGCCTCTGATTCCCCATGTTTGATTCCCTGCCTCTGATTCCCAACCTCTGATTCCCGACCTCTGATTCCCCATATCTGATTCCCCGCCTCTGTTTCCCCGCCTCTTATTCCCCGCCTCTGATTCCACATCTCTGATTCCCGGACTCTGATTCCCCACCTCTGATTCCCCATCTCTGATTCCGCACATCCGATTCCCTGCCTCTGATTCCCCGCCTCTGATGCCCCGCCTCTGATTCCATGCGTCTGATTCCCAACCTCTGATTCCCGGACTCTGATTCCCCACCTCTGATTCCCGGCCTCTTATTCCCGGCATCTTATTCCCGGCCTCTGATTCCCAGCCATTGATTCCCCGCTTCTGATTCTGATTCCCTGCATCTGATTCCCCATCTCTGATTCCACACATCTGATTCCCTGCCTCTGATTCCCCACTTCTGATTCCCCGCCTCTGATTCCCCACCTCTGTTTCCCCACCTCTGATTCCCCGCCTCTGTTTCCCCATATCTAATTCCCCGCCTCTGATTCCCCAAATCTGATTCCCCGCTCTGATTCCCCAGCTCTGAATTCCCGCCTCTGATTCCCCGCATCTGATTCCCTGCCTCTGAATCCCCACCTCTGATTCCCTGCCTCTGATTCCCAACCTCTGATTCCCCTCCTCTGATTCCCCATATCTGATTCCCCTCCTCTGTTTCCCCACCTCTGATTCCCCGCCTCTGTTTCCCCATATCTGATTACCCGCCTCAGATTCCCCAACTCTGATTCTGCACATCTGATTCCCTGCCTCTTTTTCCCCACCTCTGATTCCCGGCCTCTGATTCCCGGCCTCTGATTCCCGGCCTCTCATTCCTGGCCTCTCATTCCCCGCCTCTGATTCCCGGCCTCTGATTCCCCACCTCTGATTCCCCGCCTCTGATTCCCTGCCTCTGATTCCCCATCTCTGATTCCGCACATCTGATTCCCTGCCTCTGATTCCCCGCCTCTGATACCCCGCCTCTGATTCCCTGCCTCTGATTCCCAACCTCTGATTCCCCACCTCTGATTCCCCATATCTGATTCCCCGCCTCTGTTTCCCCGCCTCTGATTCCCCGCCTCTGTTTCCCCAAATCTGATTCCCCACCTCTGATTCCCCAACTCTGATTCCCCGCCTCTGATTCCCCAGCTCTGATTCCCCACCTCTAATTCCCCGTGTTTGATTCCCTGCCTCTGATTCCCCGCCTCTTCTTCCCCATCTCTGATTCACCGCCTTTGATTCGCCACCTCTGATTCCCCATATGTGATTCCCCGCCTCTGTTTCCCCGCCTCTGATTCCCAGCCTCTGATTCCCCATATCTCATTCCCAGCCTCTGATTCCCCATCTCTGATTCCCGGACTCTGATTCCCCACCTCTGATTCCCGGCCTCTTATTCCCGGCATCTGATTCCCGGCCTCTGATTCCCGGCCTCTGATTCCCCGCTTCTGATTCTGATTCCCTGCCTCTGATTCCCCATCTCTGATTCCGCACATCTGATTCCCTGCCTCTGATTCCCCGCCTCTGATGCCCCGCCTCTGATTCCATGCGTCTGATTCCCAACCTCTGATTCCCGGACTCTGATTCCCCACCTCTGATTCCCGGCCTCTTATTCCCGGCATCTTATTCCCGGCCTCTGATTCCCAGCCATTGATTCCCCGCTTCTGATTCTGATTCCCTGCATCTGATTCCCCATCTCTGATTCCACACATCTGATTCCCTGCCTCTGATTCCCCACTTCTGATTCCCCGCCTCTGATTCCCCACCTCTGTTTCCCCACCTCTGATTCCCCGCCTCTGTTTCCCCATATCTAATTCCCCGCCTCTGATTCCCCAAATCTGATTCCCCGCTCTGATTCCCCAGCTCTGAATTCCCGCCTCTGATTCCCCGCATCTGATTCCCTGCCTCTGAATCCCCACCTCTGATTCCCTGCCTCTGATTCCCAACCTCTGATTCCCCTCCTCTGATTCCCCATATCTGATTCCCCTCCTCTGTTTCCCCACCTCTGATTCCCCGCCTCTGTTTCCCCATATCTGATTACCCGCCTCAGATTCCCCAACTCTGATTCTGCACATCTGATTCCCTGCCTCTTTTTCCCCACCTCTGATTCCCGGCCTCTGATTCCCGGCCTCTGATTCCCGGCCTCTCATTCCTGGCCTCTCATTCCCCGCCTCTGATTCCCGGCCTCTGATTCCCCACCTCTGATTCCCCGCCTCTGATTCCCTGCCTCTGATTCCCCATCTCTGATTCCGCACATCTGATTCCCTGCCTCTGATTCCCCGCCTCTGATACCCCGCCTCTGATTCCCTGCCTCTGATTCCCAACCTCTGATTCCCCACCTCTGATTCCCCATATCTGATTCCCCGCCTCTGTTTCCCCGCCTCTGATTCCCCGCCTCTGTTTCCCCAAATCTGATTCCCCACCTCTGATTCCCCAACTCTGATTCCCCGCCTCTGATTCCCCAGCTCTGATTCCCCACCTCTAATTCCCCGTGTTTGATTCCCTGCCTCTGATTCCCCGCCTCTTCTTCCCCATCTCTGATTCACCGCCTTTGATTCGCCACCTCTGATTCCCCATATGTGATTCCCCGCCTCTGTTTCCCCGCCTCTGATTCCCAGCCTCTGATTCCCCATATCTCATTCCCAGCCTCTGATTCCCCATCTCTGATTCCCGGACTCTGATTCCCCACCTCTGATTCCCGGCCTCTTATTCCCGGCATCTGATTCCCGGCCTCTGATTCCCGGCCTCTGATTCCCCGCTTCTGATTCTGATTCCCTGCCTCTGATTCCCCATCTCTGATTCCGCACATCTGATTCCCTGCCTCTGATTTCCCACCTCTGATTACCCATATCTGATTCCCCGCCTCTGTTTCCCCGCCTCTGATTCCCCGCCTCTGTTTCACCGCCTCTGATTCCCCGCCTCTGTTTCCCCATATCTAATTCCCCGCCTCTGATTCCCCAACTCTGATTCACCACTCTGATTCCCCAGCTCTGAATCCCCGCCTCTGATTCCCCGCATCTGATTCCCTGCCTCTGAATCCCCAACTCTGATTCCCCACCTCTGATTCCCGGCCTCTTATTCCCGGCATCTGATTCCCGGCCTCTGATTCCCAGCCTCTGATTCCCCGCTTCTGATTCTGATTCCCTGCCTCTGATTCCCCATCTCTGATTCCACACATCTGATTCCCTGCCTCTGATTCCCCGCCTCTGATTCCCTGCCTATGATTCCCTCCTCCGTTTCCCCACCTCTGATTCCCCGCCTCTGTTTCCCCATATCTAATTCCCCGCCTCTGATTCCCCAAATCTGATTCCCCGCTCTGATTCCCCAGCTCTGAATTCCCGCCTCTGATTTCCCGCATCTGATTCCCTGCCTCTGAATCCCCACCTCTGATTCCCTGCCTCTGATTCCCAACCTCTGATTCCCCTCCTCTGATTCCCCATATCTGATTCCCCTCCTCTGTTTCCCTGCCTCTGATTCCCCGCCTCTGTTACCCCATATCTGATTCCCCGCCTCTGATTCCCCAACTCTGATTCTGCACATCTGATTCCCTGCCTCTTTTTCCCCACCTCTGATTCCCGGCCTCTGATTCCCGGCCTCTGATTCCCCGCCTCTGATTCCCTGCCTCTGATTCCCCATCTCTGATTCCGCACATCTGATTCCCTGCCTCTGATTCCCCGCCTCTGATTCCCCGCCTCTGATTCCCTGCCTCTGATTCCCAACCTCTGATTCCCCACCTCTGATTCCCCATATCTGATTCCCCGCCTCTGTTTCCCCGCCTCTGATTCCCCGCCTCTGTTTCCCCATATCTGATTCCCCGCCTCTGTTTCCCCATATCTAATTCCCCGCCTCTGATTCCCCAACTCTGATTCCCCGCTCTGATTCCCCAGCTCTGTATCCACGCCTCTGATTCCCCGCATCTGATTCACTGCCTCTGAATCCCCACCTCTGATTCCCTGCCTCTGATTCACAACCTCTGATTCCCCTCCTCTGATTCCCCATATCTGATTCCCCGCCTCCGTTTCCCTGCCTCTGATTCCCCGCCTCTGTTTCCCCAAATCTGATTCCCCGCCACCATTTCCCTGCCTCTGATTCCCCGCCTCTGTTTCCCCATATCTGATTCCCCGCCTCTGATACCCCAACTCTGATTCCCTGCCTCTGATTCCCCAGCTCTGATTCCCCGCCTCTGACTCCCCGCGTCTGATTCCCAGCCTCTGATTCCCCATGTCTTATTTCCTGCCTCTGATTCCCCGCCTCTGTTTCCCCATATCTGATTCCCCGCCTCTGATTCCCCAACTCTGATTCCCCGCCTCTGATTCCCCGTGTTTGATTCCCTGCCTCTGATTCCCCGCCTCTGATTCCCCGCCTCTGTTTCACCGCCTCTGATTCCCCGCCTCTGTTTCCCCATATCTAATTCCCCGCCTCTGATTCCCCAACTCTGATTCACCACTCTGATTCCCCAGCTCTGAATCCCCGCCTCTGATTCCCCGCATCTGATTCCCTGCCTCTGAATCCCCAACTCTGATTCCCCACCTCTGATTCCCGGCCTCTTATTCCCGGCATCTGATTCCCGGCCTCTGATTCCCAGCCTCTGATTCCCCGCTTCTGATTCTGATTCCCTGCCTCTGATTCCCCATCTCTGATTCCACACATCTGATTCCCTGCCTCTGATTCCCCGCCTCTGATTCCCCAACTCTGATTCCCCGCCTCTGATTCCCCGTGTTTGATTCCCTGCCTCTGATTCCCCGCCTCTTATTCCCCATCTCTGATTCAGCGCCTTTGATTCACCACCTCTGATTCCCCATATCTGATGCCCCGCATCTGTTTCCCCGCCTCTGATTCCCCAACTCTGATTCCCCATATCTAATTCCCCTCCTCTGATTCCCCACGTCTGATTCCCCGCCTCAGTTTCCCTGCCTCTGATTCCCCGCCTCTGATTCCCCATATCAGATTCCCCGCCTCTGATTCCCCAACTCTTATTCCCCGCCTGTGATTCGCCAACTATGATTCCCCGCCTCTGATTCCCCGCGTCTGATTCTCTGCCTGTGATTGCCTGCCTCTGATTCCCCATCTCTGTTACCCCGCCTCTGATTCCCCGCCTCTGATTCCCCATATCTGATTCCCCTCCTCTGATTCCCCAACTCTGATTCCCCGCCTCTGATTCCCCAGCTCTGATTCTCTGCCTGTGATTCCCTGCCTCTGATTCCCCATCTCTGTTACCCCGCCTCTGATTCCCCGCCTCTGATTCCCCATATCTGATTCCCCTCCTCTGATTCCCCAACTCTGATTCCCCGCCTCTGATTCCCCACCTCTGATTCCCCATCTCTGATTCACCACCTCTGATTCCCCACCTATGATTCCCCATATCTGATTCCCCGTCTCTGTTTCCCCGCCTCTGATTCCCCGCCTCTGATTCCCCATATCTGATTCCCCACCTATGATTTCCCTACTCTGATTCCCCGCCTCTGATTCGCCAGCTATGATTCCCCTCCTCTGATTCCCCGCGTCTGAATCCCTGCCTCTGATTCCCCGCCTCTGATTCCAAATATCTGATTCCTCGCCTCCGTTTCCCTGCCTCTGATTCCCCGCCTCTGTTTCCCCATATCTGATTCCCCGCCTCTGATTCCCCAACTCTGATTCCCCGCCTCTGATTCCCCAGCTCTGATTCCCCGCCTCTGACTCCCCGCATCTGATTCCCAGCCTCTGATTCCCCATGTCTGATTTCCTGCCTCTGATTCCCCGCCTCTGATTCGCCATCTCTGATTCATCGCCTCTGATTCCCCACCTCTGATTCCCCATATCTTATTCCCCACCTATGTTTCCCCGCCTCTGATTCCCCTCCTCTGATTCCCCATCTCTGATTCCCACCTCTGATTCCCCATCTCTGATTCCGCACATCCGATTCCCTGCCTCTAATTCCCCGCCTCTGATGCCCCGCCTCTGATTTCATGCCTCTGTTTCCTCATATCTGATTCCCCTCCTCTGATTCCCCAACACTGATTTCCCGCCTCTGATTCCCCAGCTCTGAATCACCACCTCTGATTCCCCGCGTCTGATTCCCCTCCTCTGATTCCCTATCTCTGATTCCCTATCTCTGATTCCCCAATTCTGATTCCCCGCCTTTGATTCCCTGCCTCTGATTCCCAACCTCTGATTCCCGACCTCTGATTCCCCATATCTGATTCACCGCCTCTGTTTCCCCGCCTCTTATTCCCCGCCTCTGTTTCCACATATCTGATTCCCTGCCTCTCATTCCCCAGCTCTGAATCCCCGCCTCTGACTTCCCGCGTCTGATTCCCAGCCTCTGATTCCCCATGTTTGATTCCCTGCCTCTGATTCCCAACCTCTGATTCCCGGCCTCTTATTCCCGTCATCTGATTCCCGGCCTCTGATTCCCGGCCTCTGATTCCCCGCTTCTGATTCTGATTCCCTGCCTCTGATTCCCCATCTCTGATTCCGCACATCTGATTCCCTGCCTCTGATTTCCCACCTCTGATTACCCATATCTGATTCCCCGCCTCTGTTTCCCCGCCTCTGATTCCCCGCCTCTGTTTCACCGCCTCTGATTCCCCGCCTCTGTTTCCCCATATCTAATTCCCCGCCTCTGATTCCCCAACTCTGATTCACCACTCTGATTCCCCAGCTCTGAATCCCCGCCTCTGATTCCCCGCATCTGATTCCCTGCCTCTGAATCCCCAACTCTGATTCCCCACCTCTGATTCCCGGCCTCTTATTCCCGGCATCTGATTCCCGGCCTCTGATTCCCAGCCTCTGATTCCCCGCTTCTGATTCTGATTCCCTGCCTCTGATTCCCCATCTCTGATTCCACACATCTGATTCCCTGCCTCTGATTCCCCGCCTCTGATTCCCTGCCTCTGATTCCCCACCTCCGTTTCCCCACCTCTGATTCCCCACCTCTGTTTCACCATATCTAATTCCCCGCCTCTGATTCCCCAAATCTGATTCCCCGCTCTGATTCCCCAGCTCTGAATTCCCGCCTCTGATTTCCCGCATCTGATTCCCTGCCTCTGAATCCCCACCTCTGATTCCCTGCCTCTGATTCCCAACCTCTGAATCCCCTCCTCTGATTCCCCATTTCTGATTCCCCTCCTCTGTTTCCCTGCCTCTGATTCCCCGCCTCTGTTACCCCATATCTGATTCCCACCTCTGATTCCCCATCTCTGATTCCGCACATCCGATTCCCTGCCTCTAATTCCCCGCCTCTGATTTCCCGCCTCTGATTCCCCAGCTCTGATTCACCACCTCTGATTCCCCGCGTCTGATTCCCCGCCTCTGATTCCCTATCTCTGATTCCCGACCTCTGATTCCCCATATCTGATTCCCCGCCTCTGTTTCCCCGCCTCTTATTCCCCGCCTCTGTTTCCACATATCTGATTCCCTGCCTCTCATTCCCCAGCTCTGAATCCCCGCCTCTGACTTCCCGCGTCTGATTCCCAGCCTCTGATTCCCCATGTTTGATTCCCTGCCTCTGATTCCCAACCTCTGATTCCCGACCTCTGATTCCCCATATCTGATTCCCCGCCTCTGTTTCCCCGCCTCTTATTCCCCGCCTCTGATTCCCCGCATCTGATTCCCTGCCTCTGAATCCCCACCTCTGATTCCCTGCCTCTGATTCCCAACCTCTGATTCCCCTCCTCTGATTCCCCATATCTGATTCCCCTCCTCTGTTTCCCCACCTCTGATTCCCCGCCTCTGTTTCCCCATATCTGATTACCCGCCTCAGATTCCCCAACTCTGATTCTGCACATCTGATTCCCTGCCTCTTTTTCCCCACCTCTGATTCCCGGCCTCTGATTCCCGGCCTCTGATTCCCGGCCTCTCATTCCTGGCCTCTCATTCCCCGCCTCTGATTCCCGGCCTCTGATTCCCCACCTCTGATTCCCCGCCTCTGATTCCCTGCCTCTGATTCCCCATCTCTGATTCCGCACATCTGATTCCCTGCCTCTGATTCCCCGCCTCTGATACCCCGCCTCTGATTCCCTGCCTCTGATTCCCAACCTCTGATTCCCCACCTCTGATTCCCCATATCTGATTCCCCGCCTCTGTTTCCCCGCCTCTGATTCCCCGCCTCTGTTTCCCCAAATCTGATTCCCCACCTCTGATTCCCCAACTCTGATTCCCCGCCTCTGATTCCCCAGCTCTGATTCCCCACCTCTAATTCCCCGTGTTTGATTCCCTGCCTCTGATTCCCCGCCTCTTCTTCCCCATCTCTGATTCACCGCCTTTGATTCGCCACCTCTGATTCCCCATATGTGATTCCCCGCCTCTGTTTCCCCGCCTCTGATTCCCCGCCTCTGATTCCCCATATCTCATTCCCAGCCTCTGATTCCCCATCTCTGATTCCCGGACTCTGATTCCCCACCTCTGATTCCCGGCCTCTTATTCCCGGCATCTGATTCCCGGCCTCTGATTCCCGGCCTCTGATTCCCCGCTTCTGATTCTGATTCCCTGCCTCTGATTCCCCATCTCTGATTCCGCACATCTGATTCCCTGCCTCTGATTTCCCACCTCTGATTACCCATATCTGATTCCCCGCCTCTGTTTCCCCGCCTCTGATTCCCCGCCTCTGTTTCACCGCCTCTGATTCCCCGCCTCTGTTTCCCCATATCTAATTCCCCGCCTCTGATTCCCCAACTCTGATTCACCACTCTGATTCCCCAGCTCTGAATCCCCGCTTCTGATTCTGATTCCCTGCCTCTGATTCCCCATCTCTGATTCCACACATCTGATTCCCTGCCTCTGATTCCCCGCCTCTGATTCCCTGCCTCTGATTCCCCACCTTCGTTTCCCCACCTCTGATTCCCCGCCTCTGTTTCCCCATATCTAATTCCCCGCCTCTGATTCCCCAAATCTGATTCCCCGCTCTGATTCCCCAGCTCTGAATTCCCGCCTCTGATTTCCCGCATCTGATTCCCTGCCTCTGAATCCCCACCTCTGATTCCCTGCCTCTGATTCCCAACCTCTGATTCCCCTCCTCTGATTCCCCATATCTGATTTCCCCTCCTCTGTTTCCCTGCCTCTGATTCCCCGCCTCTGTTACCCCATACCTGATTCCCCGCCTCTGATTCCCCAACTCTGATTCTGCACATCTGATTCCCTGCCTCTTTTTCCCCACCTCTGATTCCCGGCCTCTGATTCCCGGCCTCTGATTCCCGGCCTCTCATTCCCGGCCTCTCATTCCCCGCCTCTGATTCCCGGCCTCTGATTCCCCGCCTCTGATTCCCCGCCTCTGATTCCCTGCCTCAGATTCCCCATCTCTGATTCTGCACATCTGATTCCCTGCCTCTGATTCCCCGCCTCTGATTCCCCGCCTCTGATTCCCTGCCTCTGATTCCCAACCTCTGATTCCCCACCTCTGATTCCCCATATCTGATTCCCCGCCTCTGTTTCCCCGCCTCTGATTCCCCGCCTCTGTTTCCCCATATCTGATTCCCCGCCTCTGTTTCCCCATATCTAATTCCCCGCCTCTGATTCCCCAACTCTGATTCCCCGCTCTGATTCCCCAGCTCTGTATCCACGCCTCTGATTCCCCGCATCTGATTCACTGCCTCTGAATCCCCACCTCTGATTCCCTGCCTCTGATTCACAACCTCTGATTCCCCTCCTCTGATTCCCCATATCTGATTCCCCGCCTCCGTTTCCCTGCCTCTGATTCCCCGCCTCTGTTTCCCCAAATCTGATTCCCCGCCACCATTTCCCTGCCTCTGATTCCCCGCCTCTGTTTCCCCATATCTGATTCCCCGCCTCTGATACCCCAACTCTGATTCCCTGCCTCTGATTCCCCAGCTCTGATTCCCCGCCTCTGACTCCCCGCGTCTGATTCCCAGCCTCTGATTCCCCATGTCTTATTTCCTGCCTCTGATTCCCCGCCTCTGTTTCCCCATATCTGATTCCCCGCCTCTGATTCCCCAACTCTGATTCCCCGCCTCTGATTCCCCGTGTTTGATTCCCTGCCTCTGATTCCCCGCCTCTTATTCCCCATCTCTGATTCAGCGCCTTTGATTCACCACCTCTGATTCCCCATATCTGATGCCCCGCATCTGTTTCCCCGCCTCTGATTCCCCAACTCTGATTCCCCATATCTAATTCCCCTCCTCTGATTCCCCATGTCTGATTCCCCGCCTCAGTTTCCCTGCCTCTGATTCCCCACCTCTGATTCCCCATATCAGATTCCCCGCCTCTGATTCCCCGCCTCTGTTTCCCCAAATCTGATTCCCCACCTCTGATTCCCCAACTCTGATTCCCCGCCTCTGATTCCCCAGCTCTGATTCCCCACCTCTAATTCCCCGTGTTTGATTCCCTGCCTCTGATTCCCCGCCTCTTCTTCCCCATCTCTGATTCACCGCCTTTGATTCGCCACCTCTGATTCCCCATATGTGATTCCCCGCCTCTGTTTCCCCGCCTCTGATTCCCCGCCTCTGATTCCCCATATCTCATTCCCAGCCTCTGATTCCCCATCTCTGATTCCCGGACTCTGATTCCCCACCTCTGATTCCCGGCCTCTTATTCCCGGCATCTGATTCCCGGCCTCTGATTCCCGGCCTCTGATTCCCCGCTTCTGATTCTGATTCCCTGCCTCTGATTCCCCATCTCTGATTCCGCACATCTGATTCCCTGCCTCTGATTTCCCACCTCTGATTACCCATATCTGATTCCCCGCCTCTGTTTCCCCGCCTCTGATTCCCCGCCTCTGTTTCACCGCCTCTGATTCCCCGCCTCTGTTTCCCCATATCTAATTCCCCGCCTCTGATTCCCCAACTCTGATTCACCACTCTGATTCCCCAGCTCTGAATCCCCGCTTCTGATTCTGATTCCCTGCCTCTGATTCCCCATCTCTGATTCCACACATCTGATTCCCTGCCTCTGATTCCCCGCCTCTGATTCCCTGCCTCTGATTCCCCACCTTCGTTTCCCCACCTCTGATTCCCCGCCTCTGTTTCCCCATATCTAATTCCCCGCCTCTGATTCCCCAAATCTGATTCCCCGCTCTGATTCCCCAGCTCTGAATTCCCGCCTCTGATTTCCCGCATCTGATTCCCTGCCTCTGAATCCCCACCTCTGATTCCCTGCCTCTGATTCCCAACCTCTGATTCCCCTCCTCTGATTCCCCATATCTGATTTCCCCTCCTCTGTTTCCCTGCCTCTGATTCCCCGCCTCTGTTACCCCATACCTGATTCCCCGCCTCTGATTCCCCAACTCTGATTCTGCACATCTGATTCCCTGCCTCTTTTTCCCCACCTCTGATTCCCGGCCTCTGATTCCCGGCCTCTGATTCCCGGCCTCTCATTCCCGGCCTCTCATTCCCCGCCTCTGATTCCCGGCCTCTGATTCCCCGCCTCTGATTCCCCGCCTCTGATTCCCTGCCTCTGATTCCCCATCTCTGATTCTGCACATCTGATTCCCTGCCTCTGATTCCCCGCCTCTGATTCCCCGCCTCTGATTCCCTGCCTCTGATTCCCAACCTCTGATTCCCCACCTCTGATTCCCCATATCTGATTCCCCGCCTCTGTTTCCCCGCCTCTGATTCCCCGCCTCTGTTTCCCCATATCTGATTCCCCGCCTCTGTTTCCCCATATCTAATTCCCCGCCTCTGATTCCCCAACTCTGATTCCCCGCTCTGATTCCCCAGCTCTGTATCCACGCCTCTGATTCCCCGCATCTGATTCACTGCCTCTGAATCCCCACCTCTGATTCCCTGCCTCTGATTCACAACCTCTGATTCCCCTCCTCTGATTCCCCATATCTGATTCCCCGCCTCCGTTTCCCTGCCTCTGATTCCCCGCCTCTGTTTCCCCAAATCTGATTCCCCGCCACCATTTCCCTGCCTCTGATTCCCCGCCTCTGTTTCCCCATATCTGATTCCCCGCCTCTGATACCCCAACTCTGATTCCCTGCCTCTGATTCCCCAGCTCTGATTCCCCGCCTCTGACTCCCCGCGTCTGATTCCCAGCCTCTGATTCCCCATGTCTTATTTCCTGCCTCTGATTCCCCGCCTCTGTTTCCCCATATCTGATTCCCCGCCTCTGATTCCCCAACTCTGATTCCCCGCCTCTGATTCCCCGTGTTTGATTCCCTGCCTCTGATTCCCCGCCTCTTATTCCCCATCTCTGATTCAGCGCCTTTGATTCACCACCTCTGATTCCCCATATCTGATGCCCCGCATCTGTTTCCCCGCCTCTGATTCCCCAACTCTGATTCCCCATATCTAATTCCCCTCCTCTGATTCCCCATGTCTGATTCCCCGCCTCAGTTTCCCTGCCTCTGATTCCCCACCTCTGATTCCCCATATCAGATTCCCCGCCTCTGATTCCCCAACTCTTATTCCCCGCCTGTGATTCGCCAACTATGATTCCCCGCCTCTGATTCCCTGCGTCTGATTCTCTGCCTGTGATTGCCTGCCTCTGATTCCCCATCTCTGTTACCCCGCCTCTGATTCCCCGCCTCTGATTCCCCATATCTGATTCCCCTCCTCTGATTCCCCAACTCTGATTCCCCGCCTCTGATTCCCCAGCTCTGATTCTCTGCCTGTGATTCCCTGCCTCTGTTTCCCCATCTCTGTTACCCCGCCTCTGATTCCCCGCCTCTGATTCCCCATATCTGATTCCCCTCCTCTGATTCCCCAACTCTGATTCCCCGCCTCTGATTCCCCACCTCTGATTCCCCATCTCTGATTCACCACCTCTGATTCCCCACCTATGATTCCCCATATCTGATTCCCCGTCTCTGTTTCCCCGCCTCTGATTCCCCGCCTCTGATTCCCCATATCTGATTCCCCACCTATGATTTCCCTACTCTGATTCCCCGCCTCTGATTCGCCAGCTATGATTCCCCTCCTCTGATTCCCCGCGTCTGAATCCCTGCCTCTGATTCCCCGCCTCTGATTCCAAATATCTGATTCCCCGCCTCCGTTTCCCTGCCTCTGATTCCCCGCCTCTGTTTCCCCATATCTGATTCCCCGCCTCTGATTCCCCAACTCTGATTCCCCGCCTCTGATTCCCCAGCTCTGATTCCCCGCCTCTGACTCCCCGCATCTGATTCCCAGCCTCTGATTCCCCATGTCTGATTTCCTGCCTCTGATTCCCCGCCTCTGTTTCCCCATATCTGATTCCCCGCCTCTGATTCCCCAACTCTGATTCCCCGCCTCTGATTCCCCGTGTTTGATTCCCTGCCTCTGATTCCCCGCCTCTTATTCCCCATCTCTGATTCAGCGCCTTTGATTCACCACCTCTGATTCCCCATATCTGATGCCCCGCATCTGTTTCCCCGCCTCTGATTCCCCAACTCTGATTCCCCATATCTAATTCCCCTCCTCTGATTCCCCACGTCTGATTCCCCGCCTCAGTTTCCCTGCCTCTGATTCCCCGCCTCTGATTCCCCATATCAGATTCCCCGCCTCTGATTCCCCAACTCTTATTCCCCGCCTGTGATTCGCCAACTATGATTCCCCGCCTCTGATTCCCCGCGTCTGATTCTCTGCCTGTGATTGCCTGCCTCTGATTCCCCATCTCTGTTACCCCGCCTCTGATTCCCCGCCTCTGATTCCCCATATCTGATTCCCCTCCTCTGATTCCCCAACTCTGATTCCCCGCCTCTGATTCCCCAGCTCTGATTCTCTGCCTGTGATTCCCTGCCTCTGATTCCCCATCTCTGTTACCCCGCCTCTGATTCCCCGCCTCTGATTCCCCATATCTGATTCCCCTCCTCTGATTCCCCAACTCTGATTCCCCGCCTCTGATTCTCCACCTCTGATTCCCCATCTCTGATTCACCACCTCTGATTCCCCACCTATGATTCCCCATCTCTGATTCCCCGTCTCTGTTTCCCCGCCTCTGATTCCCCGCCTCTGATTCCCCATATCTGATTCCCCACCTATGATTTCCCTACTCTGATTCCCCGCCTCTGATTCGCCAGCTATGATTCCCCTCCTCTGATTCCCCGCGTCTGAATCCCTGCCTCTGATTCCCCGCCTCTGATTCCAAATATCTGATTCCCCGCCTCCGTTTCCCTGCCTCTGATTCCCCGCCTCTCTTTCCCCATATCTGATTCCCCGCCTCTGATTCCCCAACTCTGATTCCCCGCCTCTGATTCCCCAGCTCTGATTCCCCGCCTCTGACTCCCCGCATCTGATTCCCAGCCTCTGATTCCCCATGTCTGATTTCCTGCCTCTGATTCCCCGCCTCTGATTCGCCATCTCTGATTCATCGCCTCTGATTCCCCACCTCTGATTCCCCATATCTTATTCCCCACCTATGTTTCCCCGACTCTGATTCCCCTCCTCTGATTCCCCATCTCTGATTCCCACCTCTGATTCCCCATCTCTGCTTCCGCACATCCGATTCCCTGCCTCTAATTCCCCGCCTCTGATGCCCCGCCTCTGATTTCATGCCTCTGTTTCCTCATATCTGATTCCCCTCCTCTGATTCCCCAACACTGATTTCCCGCCTCTGATTCCCCAGCTCTGATTCACCACCTCTGATTCCCCGCGTCTGATTCCCCTCCTCTGATTCCCTATCTCTGATTCCCTATCTCTGATTCCCCATATCTGATTCCCCGCCTCTGTTTCCCCGCCTCTTATTCCCCGCCTCTGTTTCCACATATCTGATTCCCTGCCTCTCATTCCCCAGCTCTGAATCCCCGCCTCTGACTTCCCGCGTCTGATTCCCAGCCTCTGATTCCCCATGTTTGATTCCCTGCCTCTGATTCCCAACCTCTGATTCCCGACCTCTGATTCCCCATATCTGATTCCCCGCCTCTGTTTCCCCGCCTCTTATTCCCCGCCTCTGATTCCACATCTCTGATTCCCGGACTCTGATTCCCCACCTCTGATTCCCCATCTCTGATTCCGCACATCCGATTCCCTGCCTCTGATTCCCCGCCTCTGATGCCCCGCCTCTGATTCCATGCGTCTGATTCCCAACCTCTGATTCCCGGACTCTGATTCCCCACCTCTGATTCCCGGCCTCTTATTCCCGGCATCTTATTCCCGGCCTCTGATTCCCAGCCATTGATTCCCCGCTTCTGATTCTGATTCCCTGCATCTGATTCCCCATCTCTGATTCCACACATCTGATTCCCTGCCTCTGATTCCCCACTTCTGATTCCCCGCCTCTGATTCCCCACCTCTGTTTCCCCACCTCTGATTCCCCGCCTCTGTTTCCCCATATCTAATTCCCCGCCTCTGATTCCCCAAATCTGATTCCCCGCTCTGATTCCCCAGCTCTGAATTCCCGCCTCTGATTCCCCGCATCTGATTCCCTGCCTCTGAATCCCCACCTCTGATTCCCTGCCTCTGATTCCCAACCTCTGATTCCCCTCCTCTGATTCCCCATATCTGATTCCCCTCCTCTGTTTCCCCACCTCTGATTCCCCGCCTCTGTTTCCCCATATCTGATTACCCGCCTCAGATTCCCCAACTCTGATTCTGCACATCTGATTCCCTGCCTCTTTTTCCCCACCTCTGATTCCCGGCCTCTGATTCCCGGCCTCTGATTCCCGGCCTCTCATTCCTGGCCTCTCATTCCCCGCCTCTGATTCCCGGCCTCTGATTCCCCACCTCTGATTCCCCGCCTCTGATTCCCTGCCTCTGATTCCCCATCTCTGATTCCGCACATCTGATTCCCTGCCTCTGATTCCCCGCCTCTGATACCCCGCCTCTGATTCCCTGCCTCTGATTCCCAACCTCTGATTCTCCACCTCTGATTCCCCATATCTGATTCCCCGCCTCTGTTTCCCCGCCTCTGATTCCCCGCCTCTGTTTCCCCAAATCTGATTCCCCACCTCTGATTCCCCAACTCTGATTCCCCGCCTCTGATTCCCCAGCTCTGATTCCCCACCTCTAATTCCCCGTGTTTGATTCCCTGCCTCTGATTCCCCGCCTCTTCTTCCCCATCTCTGATTCACCGCCTTTGATTCGCCACCTCTGATTCCCCATATGTGATTCCCCGCCTCTGTTTCCCCGCCTCTGATTCCCAGCCTCTGATTCCCCATATCTCATTCCCAGCCTCTGATTCCCCATCTCTGATTCCCGGACTCTGATTCCCCACCTCTGATTCCCGGCCTCTTATTCCCGGCATCTGATTCCCGGCCTCTGATTCCCGGCCTCTGATTCCCAGCCTCTGATTCCCCATATCTCATTCCCAGCCTCTGATTCCCCATCTCTGATTCCCGGACTCTGATTCCCCACCTCTGATTCCCGGCCTCTTATTCCCGGCATCTGATTCCCGGCCTCTGATTCCCGGCCTCTGATTCCCCGCTTCTGATTCTGATTCCCTGCCTCTGATTCCCCATCTCTGATTCCGCACATCTGATTCCCTGCCTCTGATTTCCCACCTCTGATTACCCATATCTGATTCCCCGCCTCTGTTTCCCCGCCTCTGATTCCCCGCCTCTGTTTCACCGCCTCTGATTCCCCGCCTCTGTTTCCCCATATCTAATTCCCCGCCTCTGATTCCCCAACTCTGATTCACCACTCTGATTCCCCAGCTCTGAATCCCCGCCTCTGATTCCCCGCATCTGATTCCCTGCCTCTGAATCCCCAACTCTGATTCCCCACCTCTGATTCCCGGCCTCTTATTCCCGGCATCTGATTCCCGGCCTCTGATTCCCAGCCTCTGATTCCCCGCTTCTGATTCTGATTCCCTGCCTCTGATTCCCCATCTCTGATTCCACACATCTGATTCCCTGCCTCTGATTCCCCGCCTCTGATTCCCTGCCTATGATTCCCTCCTCCGTTTCCCCACCTCTGATTCCCCGCCTCTGTTTCCCCATATCTAATTCCCCGCCTCTGATTCCCCAAATCTGATTCCCCGCTCTGATTCCCCAGCTCTGAATTCCCGCCTCTGATTTCCCGCATCTGATTCCCTGCCTCTGAATCCCCACCTCTGATTCCCTGCCTCTGATTCCCAACCTCTGATTCCCCTCCTCTGATTCCCCATATCTGATTCCCCTCCTCTGTTTCCCTGCCTCTGATTCCCCGCCTCTGTTACCCCATATCTGATTCCCCGCCTCTGATTCCCCAACTCTGATTCTGCACATCTGATTCCCTGCCTCTTTTTCCCCACCTCTGATTCCCGGCCTCTGATTCCCGGCCTCTGATTCCCCGCCTCTGATTCCCTGCCTCTGATTCCCCATCTCTGATTCCGCACATCTGATTCCCTGCCTCTGATTCCCCGCCTCTGATTCCCCGCCTCTGATTCCCTGCCTCTGATTCCCAACCTCTGATTCCCCACCTCTGATTCCCCATATCTGATTCCCCGCCTCTGTTTCCCCGCCTCTGATTCCCCGCCTCTGTTTCCCCATATCTGATTCCCCGCCTCTGTTTCCCCATATCTAATTCCCCGCCTCTGATTCCCCAACTCTGATTCCCCGCTCTGATTCCCCAGCTCTGTATCCACGCCTCTGATTCCCCGCATCTGATTCACTGCCTCTGAATCCCCACCTCTGATTCCCTGCCTCTGATTCACAACCTCTGATTCCCCTCCTCTGATTCCCCATATCTGATTCCCCGCCTCCGTTTCCCTGCCTCTGATTCCCCGCCTCTGTTTCCCCAAATCTGATTCCCCGCCACCATTTCCCTGCCTCTGATTCCCCGCCTCTGTTTCCCCATATCTGATTCCCCGCCTCTGATACCCCAACTCTGATTCCCTGCCTCTGATTCCCCAGCTCTGATTCCCCGCCTCTGACTCCCCGCGTCTGATTCCCAGCCTCTGATTCCCCATGTCTTATTTCCTGCCTCTGATTCCCCGCCTCTGTTTCCCCATATCTGATTCCCCGCCTCTGATTCCCCAACTCTGATTCCCCGCCTCTGATTCCCCGTGTTTGATTCCCTGCCTCTGATTCCCCGCCTCTGATTCCCCGCCTCTGTTTCACCGCCTCTGATTCCCCGCCTCTGTTTCCCCATATCTAATTCCCCGCCTCTGATTCCCCAACTCTGATTCACCACTCTGATTCCCCAGCTCTGAATCCCCGCCTCTGATTCCCCGCATCTGATTCCCTGCCTCTGAATCCCCAACTCTGATTCCCCACCTCTGATTCCCGGCCTCTTATTCCCGGCATCTGATTCCCGGCCTCTGATTCCCAGCCTCTGATTCCCCGCTTCTGATTCTGATTCCCTGCCTCTGATTCCCCATCTCTGATTCCACACATCTGATTCCCTGCCTCTGATTCCCCGCCTCTGATTCCCCAACTCTGATTCCCCGCCTCTGATTCCCCGTGTTTGATTCCCTGCCTCTGATTCCCCGCCTCTTATTCCCCATCTCTGATTCAGCGCCTTTGATTCACCACCTCTGATTCCCCATATCTGATGCCCCGCATCTGTTTCCCCGCCTCTGATTCCCCAACTCTGATTCCCCATATCTAATTCCCCTCCTCTGATTCCCCACGTCTGATTCCCCGCCTCAGTTTCCCTGCCTCTGATTCCCCGCCTCTGATTCCCCATATCAGATTCCCCGCCTCTGATTCCCCAACTCTTATTCCCCGCCTGTGATTCGCCAACTATGATTCCCCGCCTCTGATTCCCCGCGTCTGATTCTCTGCCTGTGATTGCCTGCCTCTGATTCCCCATCTCTGTTACCCCGCCTCTGATTCCCCGCCTCTGATTCCCCATATCTGATTCCCCTCCTCTGATTCCCCAACTCTGATTCCCCGCCTCTGATTCCCCAGCTCTGATTCTCTGCCTGTGATTCCCTGCCTCTGATTCCCCATCTCTGTTACCCCGCCTCTGATTCCCCGCCTCTGATTCCCCATATCTGATTCCCCTCCTCTGATTCCCCAACTCTGATTCCCCGCCTCTGATTCCCCACCTCTGATTCCCCATCTCTGATTCACCACCTCTGATTCCCCACCTATGATTCCCCATATCTGATTCCCCGTCTCTGTTTCCCCGCCTCTGATTCCCCGCCTCTGATTCCCCATATCTGATTCCCCACCTATGATTTCCCTACTCTGATTCCCCGCCTCTGATTCGCCAGCTATGATTCCCCTCCTCTGATTCCCCGCGTCTGAATCCCTGCCTCTGATTCCCCGCCTCTGATTCCAAATATCTGATTCCTCGCCTCCGTTTCCCTGCCTCTGATTCCCCGCCTCTGTTTCCCCATATCTGATTCCCCGCCTCTGATTCCCCAACTCTGATTCTCCGCCTCTGATTCCCCAGCTCTGATTCCCCGCCTCTGACTCCCCGCATCTGATTCCCAGCCTCTGATTCCCCATGTCTGATTTCCTGCCTCTGATTCCCCGCCTCTGATTCGCCATCTCTGATTCATCGCCTCTGATTCCCCACCTCTGATTCCCCATATCTTATTCCCCACCTATGTTTCCCCGCCTCTGATTCCCCTCCTCTGATTCCCCATCTCTGATTCCCACCTCTGATTCCCCATCTCTGATTCCGCACATCCGATTCCCTGCCTCTAATTCCCCGCCTCTGATGCCCCGCCTCTGATTTCATGCCTCTGTTTCCTCATATCTGATTCCCCTCCTCAGATTCCCCAACACTGATTTCCCGCCTCTGATTCCCCAGCTCTGAATCACCACCTCTGATTCCCCGCGTCTGATTCCCCTCCTCTGATTCCCTATCTCTGATTCCCTATCTCTGATTCCCCAATTCTGATTCCCCGCCTTTGATTCCCTGCCTCTGATTCCCAACCTCTGATTCCCGACCTCTGATTCCCCATATCTGATTCCCCGCCTCTGTTTCCCCGCCTCTTATTCCCCGCCTCTGTTTCCACATATCTGATTCCCTGCCTCTCATTCCCCAGCTCTGAATCCCCGCCTCTGACTTCCCGCGTCTGATTCCCAGCCTCTGATTCCCCATGTTTGATTCCCTGCCTCTGATTCCCAACCTCTGATTCCCGGCCTCTTATTCCCGTCATCTGATTCCCGGCCTCTGATTCCCGGCCTCTGATTCCCCGCTTCTGATTCTGATTCCCTGCCTCTGATTCCCCATCTCTGATTCCGCACATCTGATTCCCTGCCTCTGATTTCCCACCTCTGATTACCCATATCTGATTCCCCGCCTCTGTTTCCCCGCCTCTGATTCCCCGCCTCTGTTTCACCGCCTCTGATTCCCCGCCTCTGTTTCCCCATATCTAATTCCCCGCCTCTGATTCCCCAACTCTGATTCACCACTCTGATTCCCCAGCTCTGAATCCCCGCCTCTGATTCCCCGCATCTGATTCCCTGCCTCTGAATCCCCAACTCTGATTCCCCACCTCTGATTCCCGGCCTCTTATTCCCGGCATCTGATTCCCGGCCTCTGATTCCCAGCCTCTGATTCCCCGCTTCTGATTCTGATTCCCTGCCTCTGATTCCCCATCTCTGATTCCACACATCTGATTCCCTGCCTCTGATTCCCCGCCTCTGATTCCCTGCCTCTGATTCCCCACCTCCGTTTCCCCACCTCTGATTCCCCACCTCTGTTTCACCATATCTAATTCCCCGCCTCTGATTCCCCAAATCTGATTCCCCGCTCTGATTCCCCAGCTCTGAATTCCCGCCTCTGATTTCCCGCATCTGATTCCCTGCCTCTGAATCCCCACCTCTGATTCCCTGCCTCTGATTCCCAACCTCTGAATCCCCTCCTCTGATTCCCCATTTCTGATTCCCCTCCTCTGTTTCCCTGCCTCTGATTCCCCGCCTCTGTTACCCCATATCTGATTCCCACCTCTGATTCCCCATCTCTGATTCCGCACATCCGATTCCCTGCCTCTAATTCCCCGCCTCTGATTTCCCGCCTCTGATTCCCCAGCTCTGATTCACCACCTCTGATTCCCCGCGTCTGATTCCCCGCCTCTGATTCCCTATCTCTGATTCCCGACCTCTGATTCCCCATATCTGATTCCCCGCCTCTGTTTCCCCGCCTCTTATTCCCCGCCTCTGTTTCCACATATCTGATTCCCTGCCTCTCATTCCCCAGCTCTGAATCCCCGCCTCTGACTTCCCGCGTCTGATTCCCAGCCTCTGATTCCCCATGTTTGATTCCCTGCCTCTGATTCCCAACCTCTGATTCCCGACCTCTGATTCCCCATATCTGATTCCCCGCCTCTGTTTCCCCGCCTCTTATTCCCCGCCTCTGATTCCCCGCATCTGATTCCCTGCCTCTGAATCCCCACCTCTGATTCCCTGCCTCTGATTCCCAACCTCTGATTCCCCTCCTCTGATTCCCCATATCTGATTCCCCTCCTCTGTTTCCCCACCTCTGATTCCCCGCCTCTGTTTCCCCATATCTGATTACCCGCCTCAGATTCCCCAACTCTGATTCTGCACATCTGATTCCCTGCCTCTTTTTCCCCACCTCTGATTCCCGGCCTCTGATTCCCGGCCTCTGATTCCCGGCCTCTCATTCCTGGCCTCTCATTCCCCGCCTCTGATTCCCGGCCTCTGATTCCCCACCTCTGATTCCCCGCCTCTGATTCCCTGCCTCTGATTCCCCATCTCTGATTCCGCACATCTGATTCCCTGCCTCTGATTCCCCGCCTCTGATACCCCGCCTCTGATTCCCTGCCTCTGATTCCCAACCTCTGATTCCCCACCTCTGATTCCCCATATCTGATTCCCCGCCTCTGTTTCCCCGCCTCTGATTCCCCGCCTCTGTTTCCCCAAATCTGATTCCCCACCTCTGATTCCCCAACTCTGATTCCCCGCCTCTGATTCCCCAGCTCTGATTCCCCACCTCTAATTCCCCGTGTTTGATTCCCTGCCTCTGATTCCCCGCCTCTTCTTCCCCATCTCTGATTCACCGCCTTTGATTCGCCACCTCTGATTCCCCATATGTGATTCCCCGCCTCTGTTTCCCCGCCTCTGATTCCCCGCCTCTGATTCCCCATATCTCATTCCCAGCCTCTGATTCCCCATCTCTGATTCCCGGACTCTGATTCCCCACCTCTGATTCCCGGCCTCTTATTCCCGGCATCTGCTTCCCGGCCTCTGATTCCCGGCCTCTGATTCCCCGCTTCTGATTCTGATTCCCTGCCTCTGATTCCCCATCTCTGATTCCGCACATCTGATTCCCTGCCTCTGATTTCCCACCTCTGATTACCCATATCTGATTCCCCGCCTCTGTTTCCCCGCCTCTGATTCCCCGCCTCTGTTTCACCGCCTCTGATTCCCCGCCTCTGTTTCCCCATATCTAATTCCCCGCCTCTGATTCCCCAACTCTGATTCACCACTCTGATTCCCCAGCTCTGAATCCCCGCCTCTGATTCCCCGCATCTGATTCCCTGCCTCTGAATCCCCAACTCTGATTCCCCACCTCTGATTCCCGGCCTCTTATTCCCGGCATCTGATTCCCGGCCTCTGATTCCCAGCCTCTGATTCCCCGCTTCTGATTCTGATTCCCTGCCTCTGATTCCCCATCTCTGATTCCACACATCTGATTCCCTGCCTCTGATTCCCCGCCTCTGATTCCCTGCCTATGATTCCCTCCTCCGTTTCCCCACCTCTGATTCCCCGCCTCTGTTTCCCCATATCTAATTCCCCGCCTCTGATTCCCCAAATCTGATTCCCCGCTCTGATTCCCCAGCTCTGAATTCCCGCCTCTGATTTCCCGCATCTGATTCCCTGCCTCTGAATCCCCACCTCTGATTCCCTGCCTCTGATTCCCAACCTCTGATTCCCCTCCTCTGATTCCCCATATCTGATTCCCCTCCTCTGTTTCCCTGCCTCTGATTCCCCGCCTCTGTTACCCCATATCTGATTCCCCGCCTCTGATTCCCCAACTCTGATTCTGCACATCTGATTCCCTGCCTCTTTTTCCCCACCTCTGATTCCCGGCCTCTGATTCCCGGCCTCTGATTCCCGGCCTCTCATTCCCGGCCTCTCATTCCCCGCCTCTGATTCCCGGCCTCTGATTCCCCGCCTCTGATTCCCCGCCTCTGATTCCCTGCCTCTGATTCCCCATCTCTGATTCCGCACATCTGATTCCCTGCCTCTGATTCCCCGCCTCTGATTCCCCGCCTCTGATTCCCTGCCTCTGATTCCCAACCTCTGATTCCCCACCTCTGATTCCCCATATCTGATTCCCCGCCTCTGTTTCCCCGCCTCTGATTCCCCGCCTCTGTTTCCCCATATCTGATTCCCCGCCTCTGTTTCCCCATATCTAATTCCCCGCCTCTGATTCCCCAACTCTGATTCCCCGCTCTGATTCCCCAGCTCTGTATCCACGCCTCTGATTCCCCGCATCTGATTCACTGCCTCTGAATCCCCACCTCTGATTCCCTGCCTCTGATTCACAACCTCTGATTCCCCTCCTCTGATTCCCCATATCTGATTCCCCGCCTCCGTTTCCCTGCCTCTGATTCCCCGCCTCTGTTTCCCCAAATCTGATTCCCTGCCACCATTTCCCTGCCTCTGATTCCCCGCCTCTGTTTCCCCATATCTGATTCCCCGCCTCTGATACCCCAACTCTGATTCCCTGCCTCTGATTCCCCAGCTCTGATTCCCCGCCTCTGACTCCCCGCGTCTGATTCCCAGCCTCTGATTCCCCATGTCTTATTTCCTGCCTCTGATTCCCCGCCTCTGTTTCCCCATATCTGATTCCCCGCCTCTGGTTCCCCAACTCTGATTCCCCGCCTCTGATTCCCCGTGTTTGATTCCCTGCCTCTGATTCCCCGCCTCTTATTCCCCATCTCTGATTCAGCGCCTTTGATTCACCACCTCTGATTCCCCATATCTGATGCCCCGCATCTGTTTCCCCGCCTCTGATTCCCCAACTCTGATTCCCCATATCTAATTCCCCTCCTCTGATTCCCCACGTCTGATTCCGAGCCTCAGTTTCCCTGCCTCTGATTCCCCGCCTCTGATTCCCCATATCAGATTCCCCGCCTCTGATTCCCCAACTCTTATTCCCCGCCTGTGATTCGCCAACTATGATTCCCCGCCTCTGATTCCCCGCGTCTGATTCTCTGCCTGTGATTGCCTGCCTCTGATTCCCCATCTCTGTTACCCCGCCTCTGATTCCCCGCCTCTGATTCCCCATATCTGATTCCCCTCCTCTGATTCCCCAACTCTGATTCCCCGCCTCTGATTCCCCAGCTCTGATTCTCTGCCTGTGATTCCCTGCCTCTGATTCCCCATCTCTGTTACCCCGCCTCTGATTCCCCGCCTCTGATTCCCCATATCTGATTCCCCTCCTCTGATTCCCCAACTCTGATTCCCCGCCTCTGATTCCCCACCTCTGATTCCCCATCTCTGATTCACCACCTCTGATTCCCCACCTATGATTCCCCATATCTGATTCCCCGTCTCTGTTTCCCCGCCTCTGATTCCCCGCCTCTGATTCCCCATATCTGATTCCCCACCTATGATTTCCCTACTCTGATTCCCCGCCTCTGATTCGCCAGCTATGATTCCCCTCCTCTGATTCCCCGCGTCTGAATCCCTGCCTCTGATTCCCCGCCTCTGATTCCAAATATCTGATTCCTCGCCTCCGTTTCCCTGCCTCTGATTCCCCGCCTCTGTTTCCCCATATCTGATTCCCCGCCTCTGATTCCCCAACTCTGATTCCCCGCCTCTGATTCCCCAGCTCTGATTCCCCGCCTCTGACTCCCCGCATCTGATTCCCAGCCTCTGATTCCCCATGTCTGATTTCCTGCCTCTGATTCCCCGCCTCTGATTCGCCATCTCTGATTCATCGCCTCTGATTCCCCACCTCTGATTCCCCATATCTTATTCCCCACCTATGTTTCCCCGCCTCTGATTCCCCTCCTCTGATTCCCCATCTCTGATTCCCACCTCTGATTCCCCATCTCTGATTCCGCACATCCGATTCCCTGCCTCTAATTCCCCGCCTCTGATGCCCCGCCTCTGATTTCATGCCTCTGTTTCCTCATATCTGATTCCCCTCCTCTGATTCCCCAACACTGATTTCCCGCCTCTGATTCCCCAGCTCTGAATCACCACCTCTGATTCCCCGCGTCTGATTCCCCTCCTCTGATTCCCTATCTCTGATTCCCTATCTCTGATTCCCCAATTCTGATTCCCCGCCTTTGATTCCCTGCCTCTGATTCCCAACCTCTGATTCCCGACCTCTGATTCCCCATATCTGATTCCCCGCCTCTGTTTCCCCGCCTCTTATTCCCCGCCTCTGTTTCCACATATCTGATTCCCTGCCTCTCATTCCCCAGCTCTGAATCCCCGCCTCTGACTTCCCGCGTCTGATTCCCAGCCTCTGATTCCCCATGTTTGATTCCCTGCCTCTGATTCCCAACCTCTGATTCCCGGCCTCTTATTCCCGTCATCTGATTCCCGGCCTCTGATTCCCGGCCTCTGATTCCCCACTACTGATTCTGATTCCCTGCCTCTGATTCCCTATCTCTGATTCCGCACATCTGATTCCCTGCCTCTGATTTCCCACCTCTGATTACCCATATCTGATTCCCCGCCTCTGTTTCCCCGCCTCTGATTCCCCGCCTCTGTTTCACCGCCTCTGATTCCCCGCCTCTGTTTCCCCATATCTAATTCCCCGCCTCTGATTCCCCAACTCTGATTCACCACTCTGATTCCCCAGCTCTGAATCCCCGCCTCTGATTCCCCGCATCTGATTCCCTGCCTCTGAATCCCCAACTCTGATTCCCCACCTCTGATTCCCGGCCTCTTATTCCCGGCATCTGATTCCCGGCCTCTGATTCCCAGCCTCTGATTCCCCGCTTCTGATTCTGATTCCCTGCCTCTGATTCCCCATCTCTGATTCCACACATCTGATTCCCTGCCTCTGATTCCCCGCCTCTGATTCCCTGCCTCTGATTCCCCACCTCCGTTTCCCCACCTCTGATTCCCCACCTCTGTTTCACCATATCTAATTCCCCGCCTCTGATTCCCCAAATCTGATTCCCCGCTCTGATTCCCCAGCTCTGAATTCCCGCCTCTGATTTCCCGCATCTGATTCCCTGCCTCTGAATCCCCACCTCTGATTCCCTGCCTCTGATTCCCAACCTCTGAATCCCCTCCTCTGATTCCCCATTTCTGATTCCCCTCCTCTGTTTCCCTGCCTCTGATTCCCCGCCTCTGTTACCCCATATCTGATTCCCACCTCTGATTCCCCATCTCTGATTCCGCACATCCGATTCCCTGCCTCTAATTCCCCGCCTCTGATTTCCCGCCTCTGATTCCCCAGCTCTGATTCACCACCTCTGATTCCCCGCGTCTGATTCCCCGCCTCTGATTCCCTATCTCTGATTCCCGACCTCTGATTCCCCATATCTGATTCCCCGCCTCTGTTTCCCCGCCTCTTATTCCCCGCCTCTGTTTCCACATATCTGATTCCCTGCCTCTCATTCCCCAGCTCTGAATCCCCGCCTCTGACTTCCCGCGTCTGATTCCCAGCCTCTGATTCCCCATGTTTGATTCCCTGCCTCTGATTCCCAACCTCTGATTCCCGACCTCTGATTCCCCATATCTGATTCCCCGCCTCTGTTTCCCCGCCTCTTATTCCCCGCCTCTGATTCCACATCTCTGATTCCCGGACTCTGATTCCCCACCTCTGATTCCCCATCTCTGATTCCGCACATCCGATTCCCTGCCTCTGATTCCCCGCCTCTGATGCCCCGCCTCTGATTCAATGCCTCTGATTCCCAACCTCTGATTCCCGGACTCTGATTCCCCACCTCTGATTCCCGGCCTCTTATTCCCGGCATCTTATTCCCGGCCTCTGATTCCCAGCCATTGATTCCCCGCTTCTGATTCTGATTCCCTGCATCTGATTCCCCATCTCTGATTCCACACATCTGATTCCCTGCCTCTGATTCCCCACTTCTGATTCCCCGCCTCTGATTCCCCACCTCTGTTTCCCCACCTCAGATTCCCCGCCTCTGTTTCCCCATATCTAATTCCCCGCCTCTGATTCCCCAAATCTGATTCCCCGCTCTGATTCCCCAGCTCTGAATTCCCGCCTCTGATTCCCCGCATCTGATTCCCTGCCTCTGAATCCCCACCTCTGATTCCCTGCCTCTGATTCCCAACCTCCGATTCCCCTCCTCTGATTCCCCATATCTGATTCCCCTCCTCTGTTTCCCCACCTCTGATTCCCCGCCTCTGTTTCCCCATATCTGATTACCCACCTCAGATTCCCCAACTCTGATTCTGCACAGCTGATTCCCTGCCTCTTTTTCCCCACCTCTGATTCCCGGCCTCTGATTCCCGGCCTCTGATTCCCGGCCTCTCATTCCTGGCCTCTCATTCCCCGCCTCTGATTCCCGGCCTCTGATTCCCCGCCTCTGATTACCCGCCTCTGATTCCCTGCCTCTGATTCCCCATCTCTGATTCCGCACATCTGATTCCCTGCCTCTGATTCCCCGCCTCTGATACCCCGCCTCTGATTCCCTGCCTCTGATTCCCAACCTCTGATTCCCCACCTCTGATTCCCCATATCTGATACCCCGCCTCTGTTTCCCCGCCTCTGATTCCCCGCCTCTGTTTCCCCAACTCTGATTCCCCGCCTCTGTTTCCCCAACTCTGATTCCCCGCCTCTTCTTCCCCATCTCTGATTCACCGCCTTTGATTCGCCACCTCTGATTCCCCATATGTGATTTCCCACCTCTGTATCCCCGCCTCTGATTCCCCGCCTCTGATTCCCCATATCTCATTCCCAGCCTCTGATTCCCCATCTCTGATTCCCGGACTCTGATTCCCCACCTCTGATTCCTGGCCTCTTATTCCCGTCATCTGATTCCCGGCCTCTGATTCCCGGCCTCTGATTCCCCGCTTCTGATTCTGATTCCCTGCCTCTGATTCCCCATCTCTGATTCCGCACATCTGAATCCCTGCCTCTGATTTCCCACCTCTGATTACCCATATCTGATTCCCCGCCTCTGTTTCCCCGCCTCTGATTCCCCGCCTCTGTTTCACCGCCTCTGATTCCCCGCCTCTGTTTCCCCATATCTAATTCCCCGCCTCTGATTCCCCAACTCTGATTCACCACTCTGATTCCCCAGCTCTGAATCCCCGCCTCTGATTCCCCGCATCTGATTCCCTGCCTCTGAATCCCCAACTCTGATTCCCCACCTCTGATTCCCGGCCACTTATTCCCGGCATCTGATTCCCGGCCTCTGATTCCCAGCCTCTGATTCCCCGCTTCTGATTCTGATTCCCTGCCTCTGATTCCCCATCTCTGATTCCACACATCTGATTCCCTGCCTCTGATTCCCCGCCTCTGATTCCCTGCCTCTGATTCCCCACCTCCGTTTCCCCACCTCTGATTCCCCGCCTCTGTTTCCCCATATCTAATTCCCCGCCTCTGATTGCCCGCCTCTGATTCCTCGCTCTGATTCCCCAGCTCTGAATTCCCGCCTCTGATTTCCCGCATCTGATTCCCTGCCTCTGAATCCCCACCTCTGATTCCCTGCCTCTGATTCCCAACCTCTGATTCCCCTCCTCTGATTCCCCATATCTGATTCCCCTCCTCTGTTTCCCTGCCTCTGATTCCCCGCCTCTGTTACCCCATATCTGATTCCCCGCCTCTGATTCCCCAACTCTGATTCTGCACATCTGATTCCTTGCCTCTTTTTCCCCACCTCTGATTCCCGGCCTCTGATTCCCGGCCTCTGATTCCCGGCCTCTCATTCCCGGCCTCTCATTCCCCGCCTCTGATTCCCTGCCTCTGATTCCCCATCTCTGATTCCGCACATCTGATTCCCTGCCTCTGATTCCCCGCCTCTGATTCCCCGCCTCTGATTCCCTGCCTCTGATTCCCAACCTCTGATTCCCCACCTCTGATTCCCCATATCTGATTCCCCGCCTCTGTTTCCCCGCCTCTGATTCCCCGCCTCTGTTTCCCCATATCTGATTCCCCGCCTCTGTTTCCCCATATCTAATTCCCCGCCTCTGATTCCCCAACTCTGATTCCCCGCTCTGATTCCCCAGCTCTGAATCCCCGCCTCTGATTCCCCGCATCTGATTCACTGCCTCTGAATCCCCACCTCTGATTCCCTGCCTCTGATTCACAACCTCTGATTCCCCTCCTCTGATTCCCCATATCTGATTCCCCGCCTCCGTTTCCCTGCCTCTGATTCCCCGCCTCTGTTTCCCCAAATCTGATTCCCCGCCACCGTTTCCCTGCCTCTGATTCCCCGCCTCTGTTTCCCCATATCTGATTCCCCACCTCTGATACCCCAACTCTGATTCCCTGCCTCTGATTCCCCAGCTCTGATTCCCCGCCTCTGACTCCCCGCGTCTGATTCCCAGCCTCTGATTCCCCATGTCTTATTTCCTGCCTCTGATTCCCCGCCTCTGATTCCGCACATCCAATTCCCTGCCTCTGATTCCCCGCCTCTGATGCCCCGCCTCTGATTCCATGCTTCTGATTCCCAACCTCTGATTCCCCACCTGTGATTCCCCATTTCTGATTCCCCGCCTCTGTTTCCCCGCCTCTGATTCCCTGCATCTGTTTCCTCATATCTGATTCCCCTCCTCTGATTCCCCAACACTGATTCCCCGCCTCTGATTCCTTGCCTCTGATTCCCAACCTCTGATTCCCCACCTCTGATTCCCCAATTCTGATTCCCCGCCTCTGTTTCCCCGCCTCTGATTCCCCGCCTCTGTTTCCCCATATGTGATTCCCCGCCTCTGATTCCCCAAATCTGATTCCCCGCCTCTGATTCCCCAGCTCTGATTCACCACCTTTGATTCGCCACCGCTGATTCCCCATATGTCATTCCCCGCCTCTGTTACCCCGCCTCTGAATTCCCGTGTTTGATTCCCTGCCTCTGATTCCCCGCCTCTGCTTCCCCATCTCTGATTCACCACCTTTGATTCGCCACCGCTGATTCCCCATATGTGATTCCCCACCTCTGATTCCCCATATCTGATTCCCCCCCTCTGTTTCCCAACCTCTGATTCCCGACCTCTGATTCCCCATATCTGATTCCCCGCCTCTGTTTCCCCGCCTCTTATTCCCGGCCTCTGTTTCACCATATCTGATTCCCGGCCTCTCATTCCCCAGCTCTGATTCCCCGCCTCTGATTCCCCATATCTGATTCCCCGCCGCTGATTCCCCAACTCTGATACCCCGCCTCTGATTCCCCAGCTCTGATTCCCCGCCTCTGATTCCCCGCGTCTGATTCCCTGCCTCTGATTCCCCACCTCTGATTCCCCATCTCTGATTCACCGCCTTTGATTCCCCACCTCTGATTCCCCATATCTGATTCCCCGCCTCTGTTTCCACGCCTCTGATTCCCCGCCTCTGATTCCCTGCCTCTGATTCCCCATTTCTGATTCCGTACATCTGATTCCCTGCCTCTGATTCCCCGCCTCTGATTCCCCGTCTCTGATTCCCTGCCTCTGATTCCCAACCTCTGATTCACCACCTCTGATTCCCCATATCTGATTCCCCACCTCTGTTTCCCCACCTCTGATTCCCCACATCTGTTTCCCCATATCTGATTCCCCGCCTCTGATTCACCAACTCTGATTCCCCGCCTCTGATTCCCCGCCTCTGATTCCCCATCTCTGATTCAGCGCCATTGATTCGCCATCTCTGATTCCCCATATCTCATTCCCCACCTCTGTTCCCCTGCCTCTGTTTCCCCATCTCTGATTCCGCACATCTGATTCCCTGCCTCTGATTCCCCACCTCTGATTCCCCATATCTGATTCCCCGCCTCTGATTCCCGGCCTCTGATTCCCTGCCTCTAATTCCCCACCTCTGATTCCCTGCCTCTGATTCCCCATTTCTGATTCTGCACATCTGATTCCCTGCCTCTGATTCCCCGCATCTGATTCCCCGCCTCTAATTCCCTGCCTCTGATTCCCAACCTCTGATACCCCACCTCTGATTCCCCATATCTGATTCCCCGCCTCTGTTTCACCGCCTCTGAATCACCGCCTCTGTTTCCCCATATCTGATTCCCCGCCTCTGATTACCCAACTCTGATTCCCCGCCTCTGATTCCCCGTGTTTGATTCCCTGCCTCTGATTCCCCGCCTCTGATTCCCCATCTCTGATTCAGCGCCTTTGATTCACCACCTCTGATTCCCCATATCTGATTCCCCGCATCTGTTTCCCCGCCTCTGATTCCCCGCCTCTGTTTCCCCATATCTAATTCCCCGCCTCTGATTCCCCAACTCTGATTCCCCGCTCTGATCCCCCGCCTCTGATTCCCCATGTCTGATTCCCCGCCTCTGTTTCCCTGCCTCTGATTCCCTGCATCTGATTCCCCATCTCTGACTCACCGCCTTTGATTCGCCACCTCTGATTCCCCACCTCTGATTCCCGGCCTCTTATTCCTGGCATCTGATTCCCGGCCTCTGATTCCCAGCCTCTGATTCCCCGCTTCTGATTCTGATTCTCTGCCTCTGATTCCCCATCTCTGATTCCACACATCTGATTCCCTGCCTCTGATTCCCCACTTCTGATTCCCCGCCTCTGATTCCCCTCCTCTGTTTCCCCACCTCTGATTCCCCGCCTCTGGTTCCCCATATCTAATCCCCCGCCTCTGATTCCCCTCCTCTGTTTCCCCACCTCTGATTCCCCGCCTCTGGTTCCCCATATCTAATCCCCCGCCTCTGTTACCCCGCCTCTGAATTCCCGTGTTTGATTCCCTGCCTCTGATTCCCCGCCTCTGCTTCCCCATCTCTGATTCACCACCTTTGATTCGCCACCGCTGATTCCCCATATGTGATTCCCCACCTCTGATTCCCCATATCTGATTCCCCCCCTCTGTTTCCCAACCTCTGATTCCCGCCTCTGATTTCCCGCATCTGATTCCCTGCCTCTGAATCCCCACCTCTGATTCCCTGCCTCTGATTCCCAACCTCTGATTCCCCTCCTCTGATTCCCCATATCTGATTCCCCTCCTCTGTTTCCCTGCCTCTGATTCCCCGCCTCTGTTACCCCATATCTGATTCCCCGCCTCTGATTCCCCAACTCTGATTCTGCACATCTGATTCCTTGCCTCTTTTTCCCCACCTCTGATTCCCGGCCTCTGATTCCCGGCCTCTGATTCCCGGCCTCTCATTCCCGGCCTCTCATTCCCCGCCTCTGATTCCCTGCCTCTGATTCCCCATCTCTGATTCCGCACATCTGATTCCCTGCCTCTGATTCCCCGCCTCTGATTCCCCGCCTCTGATTCCCTGCCTCTGATTCCCAACCTCTGATTCCCCACCTCTGATTCCCCATATCTGATTCCCCGCCTCTGTTTCCCCGCCTCTGATTCCCCGCCTCTGTTTCCCCATATCTGATTCCCCGCCTCTGTTTCCCCATATCTAATTCCCCGCCTCTGATTCCCCAACTCTGATTCCCCGCTCTGATTCCCCAGCTCTGAATCCCCGCCTCTGATTCCCCGCATCTGATTCACTGCCTCTGAATCCCCACCTCTGATTCCCTGCCTCTGATTCACAACCTCTGATTCCCCTCCTCTGATTCCCCATATCTGATTCCCCGCCTCCGTTTCCCTGCCTCTGATTCCCCGCCTCTGTTTCCCCAAATCTGATTCCCCGCCACCGTTTCCCTGCCTCTGATTCCCCGCCTCTGTTTCCCCATATCTGATTCCCCACCTCTGATACCCCAACTCTGATTCCCTGCCTCTGATTCCCCAGCTCTGATTCCCCGCCTCTGACTCCCCGCGTCTGATTCCCAGCCTCTGATTCCCCATGTCTTATTTCCTGCCTCTGATTCCCCGCCTCTGATTCCGCACATCCAATTCCCTGCCTCTGATTCCCCGCCTCTGATGCCCCGCCTCTGATTCCATGCTTCTGATTCCCAACCTCTGATTCCCCACCTGTGATTCCCCATTTCTGATTCCCCGCCTCTGTTTCCCCGCCTCTGATTCCCTGCATCTGTTTCCTCATATCTGATTCCCCTCCTCTGATTCCCCAACACTGATTCCCCGCCTCTGATTCCTTGCCTCTGATTCCCAACCTCTGATTCCCCACCTCTGATTCCCCAATTCTGATTCCCCGCCTCTGTTTCCCCGCCTCTGATTCCCCGCCTCTGTTTCCCCATATGTGATTCCCCGCCTCTGATTCCCCAAATCTGATTCCCCGCCTCTGATTCCCCAGCTCTGATTCACCACCTTTGATTCGCCACCGCTGATTCCCCATATGTCATTCCCCGCCTCTGTTACCCCGCCTCTGAATTCCCGTGTTTGATTCCCTGCCTCTGATTCCCCGCCTCTGCTTCCCCATCTCTGATTCACCACCTTTGATTCGCCACCGCTGATTCCCCATATGTGATTCCCCACCTCTGATTCCCCATATCTGATTCCCCCCCTCTGTTTCCCAACCTCTGATTCCCGACCTCTGATTCCCCATATCTGATTCCCCGCCTCTGTTTCCCCGCCTCTTATTCCCGGCCTCTGTTTCACCATATCTGATTCCCGGCCTCTCATTCCCCAGCTCTGATTCCCCGCCTCTGATTCCCCATATCTGATTCCCCGCCGCTGATTCCCCAACTCTGATACCCCGCCTCTGATTCCCCAGCTCTGATTCCCCGCCTCTGATTCCCCGCGTCTGATTCCCTGCCTCTGATTCCCCACCTCTGATTCCCCATCTCTGATTCACCGCCTTTGATTCCCCACCTCTGATTCCCCATATCTGATTCCCCGCCTCTGTTTCCACGCCTCTGATTCCCCGCCTCTGATTCCCTGCCTCTGATTCCCCATTTCTGATTCCGTACATCTGATTCCCTGCCTCTGATTCCCCGCCTCTGATTCCCCGTCTCTGATTCCCTGCCTCTGATTCCCAACCTCTGATTCACCACCTCTGATTCCCCATATCTGATTCCCCACCTCTGTTTCCCCACCTCTGATTCCCCACCTCTGTTTCCCCATATCTGATTCCCCGCCTCTGATTCACCAACTCTGATTCCCCGCCTCTGATTCCCCGCCTCTGATTCCCCATCTCTGATTCAGCGCCATTGATTCGCCATCTCTGATTCCCCATATCTCATTCCCCACCTCTGTTCCCCTGCCTCTGTTTCCCCATCTCTGATTCCGCACATCTGATTCCCTGCCTCTGATTCCCCACCTCTGATTCCCCATATCTGATTCCCCGCCTCTGATTCCCGGCCTCTGATTCCCTGCCTCTAATTCCCCACCTCTGATTCCCTGCCTCTGATTCCCCATTTCTGATTCTGCACATCTGATTCCCTGCCTCTGATTCCCCGCATCTGATTCCCCGCCTCTAATTCCCTGCCTCTGATTCCCAACCTCTGATACCCCACCTCTGATTCCCCATATCTGATTCCCCGCCTCTGTTTCACCGCCTCTGAATCACCGCCTCTGTTTCCCCATATCTGATTCCCCGCCTCTGATTACCCAACTCTGATTCCCCGCCTCTGATTCCCCGTGTTTGATTCCCTGCCTCTGATTCCCCGCCTCTGATTCCCCATCTCTGATTCAGCGCCTTTGATTCACCACCTCTGATTCCCCATATCTGATTCCCCGCATCTGTTTCCCCGCCTCTGATTCCCCGCCTCTGTTTCCCCATATCTAATTCCCCGCCTCTGATTCCCCAACTCTGATTCCCCGCTCTGATCCCCCGCCTCTGATTCCCCATGTCTGATTCCCCGCCTCTGTTTCCCTGCCTCTGATTCCCTGCATCTGATTCCCCATCTCTGACTCACCGCCTTTGATTCGCCACCTCTGATTCCCCACCTCTGATTCCCGGCCTCTTATTCCTGGCATCTGATTCCCGGCCTCTGATTCCCAGCCTCTGATTCCCCGCTTCTGATTCTGATTCTCTGCCTCTGATTCCCCATCTCTGATTCCACACATCTGATTCCCTGCCTCTGATTCCCCACTTCTGATTCCCCGCCTCTGATTCCCCTCCTCTGTTTCCCCACCTCTGATTCCCCGCCTCTGGTTCCCCATATCTAATCCCCCGCCTCTGATTCCCCTCCTCTGTTTCCCCACCTCTGATTCCCCGCCTCTGGTTCCCCATATCTAATCCCCCGCCTCTGTTACCCCGCCTCTGAATTCCCGTGTTTGATTCCCTGCCTCTGATTCCCCGCCTCTGCTTCCCCATCTCTGATTCACCACCTTTGATTCGCCACCGCTGATTCCCCATATGTGATTCCCCACCTCTGATTCCCCATATCTGATTCCCCCCCTCTGTTTCCCAACCTCTGATTCCCGCCTCTGATTTCCCGCATCTGATTCCCTGCCTCTGAATCCCCACCTCTGATTCCCTGCCTCTGATTCCCAACCTCTGATTCCCCTCCTCTGATTCCCCATATCTGATTCCCCTCCTCTGTTTCCCTGCCTCTGATTCCCCGCCTCTGTTACCCCATATCTGATTCCCCGCCTCTGATTCCCCAACTCTGATTCTGCACATCTGATTCCTTGCCTCTTTTTCCCCACCTCTGATTCCCGGCCTCTGATTCCCGGCCTCTGATTCCCGGCCTCTCATTCCCGGCCTCTCATTCCCCGCCTCTGATTCCCTGCCTCTGATTCCCCATCTCTGATTCCGCACATCTGATTCCCTGCCTCTGATTCCCCGCCTCTGATTCCCCGCCTCTGATTCCCTGCCTCTGATTCCCAACCTCTGATTCCCCACCTCTGATTCCCCATATCTGATTCCCCGCCTCTGTTTCCCCGCCTCTGATTCCCCGCCTCTGTTTCCCCATATCTGATTCCCCGCCTCTGTTTCCCCATATCTAATTCCCCGCCTCTGATTCCCCAACTCTGATTCCCCGCTCTGATTCCCCAGCTCTGAATCCCCGCCTCTGATTCCCCGCATCTGATTCACTGCCTCTGAATCCCCACCTCTGATTCCCTGCCTCTGATTCACAACCTCTGATTCCCCTCCTCTGATTCCCCATATCTGATTCCCCGCCTCCGTTTCCCTGCCTCTGATTCCCCGCCTCTGTTTCCCCAAATCTGATTCCCCGCCACCGTTTCCCTGCCTCTGATTCCCCGCCTCTGTTTCCCCATATCTGATTCCCCACCTCTGATACCCCAACTCTGATTCCCTGCCTCTGATTCCCCAGCTCTGATTCCCCGCCTCTGACTCCCCGCGTCTGATTCCCAGCCTCTGATTCCCCATGTCTTATTTCCTGCCTCTGATTCCCCGCCTCTGATTCCGCACATCCAATTCCCTGCCTCTGATTCCCCGCCTCTGATGCCCCGCCTCTGATTCCATGCTTCTGATTCCCAACCTCTGATTCCCCACCTGTGATTCCCCATTTCTGATTCCCCGCCTCTGTTTCCCCGCCTCTGATTCCCTGCATCTGTTTCCTCATATCTGATTCCCCTCCTCTGATTCCCCAACACTGATTCCCCGCCTCTGATTCCTTGCCTCTGATTCCCAACCTCTGATTCCCCACCTCTGATTCCCCAATTCTGATTCCCCGCCTCTGTTTCCCCGCCTCTGATTCCCCGCCTCTGTTTCCCCATATGTGATTCCCCGCCTCTGATTCCCCAAATCTGATTCCCCGCCTCTGATTCCCCAGCTCTGATTCACCACCTTTGATTCGCCACCGCTGATTCCCCATATGTCATTCCCCGCCTCTGTTACCCCGCCTCTGAATTCCCGTGTTTGATTCCCTGCCTCTGATTCCCCGCCTCTGCTTCCCCATCTCTGATTCACCACCTTTGATTCGCCACCGCTGATTCCCCATATGTGATTCCCCACCTCTGATTCCCCATATCTGATTCCCCCCCTCTGTTTCCCAACCTCTGATTCCCGACCTCTGATTCCCCATATCTGATTCCCCGCCTCTGTTTCCCCGCCTCTTATTCCCGGCCTCTGTTTCACCATATCTGATTCCCGGCCTCTCATTCCCCAGCTCTGATTCCCCGCCTCTGATTCCCCATATCTGATTCCCCGCCGCTGATTCCCCAACTCTGATACCCCGCCTCTGATTCCCCAGCTCTGATTCCCCGCCTCTGATTCCCCGCGTCTGATTCCCTGCCTCTGATTCCCCACCTCTGATTCCCCATCTCTGATTCACCGCCTTTGATTCCCCACCTCTGATTCCCCATATCTGATTCCCCGCCTCTGTTTCCACGCCTCTGATTCCCCGCCTCTGATTCCCTGCCTCTGATTCCCCATTTCTGATTCCGTACATCTGATTCCCTGCCTCTGATTCCCCGCCTCTGATTCCCCGTCTCTGATTCCCTGCCTCTGATTCCCAACCTCTGATTCACCACCTCTGATTCCCCATATCTGATTCCCCACCTCTGTTTCCCCACCTCTGATTCCCCACCTCTGTTTCCCCATATCTGATTCCCCGCCTCTGATTCACCAACTCTGATTCCCCGCCTCTGATTCCCCGCCTCTGATTCCCCATCTCTGATTCAGCGCCATTGATTCGCCATCTCTGATTCCCCATATCTCATTCCCCACCTCTGTTCCCCTGCCTCTGTTTCCCCATCTCTGATTCCGCACATCTGATTCCCTGCCTCTGATTCCCCACCTCTGATTCCCCATATCTGATTCCCCGCCTCTGATTCCCGGCCTCTGATTCCCTGCCTCTAATTCCCCACCTCTGATTCCCTGCCTCTGATTCCCCATTTCTGATTCTGCACATCTGATTCCCTGCCTCTGATTCCCCGCATCTGATTCCCCGCCTCTAATTCCCTGCCTCTGATTCCCAACCTCTGATACCCCACCTCTGATTCCCCATATCTGATTCCCCGCCTCTGTTTCACCGCCTCTGAATCACCGCCTCTGTTTCCCCATATCTGATTCCCCGCCTCTGATTACCCAACTCTGATTCCCCGCCTCTGATTCCCCGTGTTTGATTCCCTGCCTCTGATTCCCCGCCTCTGATTCCCCATCTCTGATTCAGCGCCTTTGATTCACCACCTCTGATTCCCCATATCTGATTCCCCGCATCTGTTTCCCCGCCTCTGATTCCCCGCCTCTGTTTCCCCATATCTAATTCCCCGCCTCTGATTCCCCAACTCTGATTCCCCGCTCTGATCCCCCGCCTCTGATTCCCCATGTCTGATTCCCCGCCTCTGTTTCCCTGCCTCTGATTCCCTGCATCTGATTCCCCATCTCTGACTCACCGCCTTTGATTCGCCACCTCTGATTCCCCACCTCTGATTCCCGGCCTCTTATTCCTGGCATCTGATTCCCGGCCTCTGATTCCCAGCCTCTGATTCCCCGCTTCTGATTCTGATTCTCTGCCTCTGATTCCCCATCTCTGATTCCACACATCTGATTCCCTGCCTCTGATTCCCCACTTCTGATTCCCCGCCTCTGATTCCCCTCCTCTGTTTCCCCACCTCTGATTCCCCGCCTCTGGTTCCCCATATCTAATCCCCCGCCTCTGATTCCCCAACTCTGATTCCCCGCTCTGATTCCCCAGCTCTGAATTCCCGCCTCTGATTCCCCGCATCTGATTCCCTGCCACTGAATCCCCTCCTATGATTCCCAACCTCTGATTCCCCTCCTCTGATTCCCCATATCTGATTGCCCTCCTCTGTTTCCCTGCCTATGATTCCCCGCCTCTGTTACCCCATATCTGATTCCCCGCCTCTGATTCCCCAACTCTGATTCTGCACATCTGATTCCCTGCATCTTATTCCCCACCTCTGATTCCCGGCCTCTGATTCCCGGTCTCTGATTCCCGGCCTCTGATTCCAGGCCTCTCATTCCCCGCCTCTGATTCCCGGCCTCAGATTCCCCGCATCTGATTCCCCGCCTCTGATTCCCAGCCTCTGATTCCCCATCTCTGATTCCGCACATCTGATTCCCTGCCTCTAATTCCCCGCCTCTGATTCCCCGCCTCTGATTCCCTGCCTCTGATTCCCAACCTCTGATTCCCCACCTCTGATTCCCCATATCTGATTCCCCGCCTCTGTTTCCCCGCCTCTGATTCCCCGCCTCTGTTTCCACCTATCTGATTCCCCGCCTCTGATTCCCCAACTCTGATTCCCCGCCTCTGATTCCCCAGCTCTGATTCCCCGCCTCTGATTCCCCGTTTGATTCCCTGCCTCTGATTCCCCGCCTCTGCTTCCCCATCTCTGATCCACCGCCTTTGATTCGCCACCTCTGATTCCCCATATGTGATTCCCCGCCTCTGTTTCCTCGCCTCTGATTCCCCGCCTCTCATTCCCCATATCTCATTCCCAGCCTCTGATTCCCCACCTCTGATTCCCGGCCTCTTATTCCCGGCATCTGATTCCCGGACTCTGATTCCCGGCCTCTGATTCCCCGCTTCTGATTCTGATTCCCTGCCTCTGATTCCCCATCTCTGATTCCGCACATCTGATTCCCTGCCTCTGATTTCCCACCTCTGATTACCCATATCTGATTCCCCGCCTCTGTTTCCCCGCCTCTGATTCCCCGCCTCTGTTTCCCCGCCTCTGATTCCCCGCCTCTGTTTCCCCATATCTAATTCCCCGCCTCTGATACCCCAACTCTGATTCCCCGCTCTGATTCCCCAGCTCTGAATCCCCGCCTCTGATTCCCCGCATCTGATTCACTGCCTCTGAATCCCCACCTCTTATTCCCTGCCTCTGATTCCCAACCTCTGATTCCCCTCCTCTGATTCCCCATATCTGATACCCCGCCTCCGTTTCCCTGCCTCTGATTCCCCGCCTCTGTTTCCCCATATCTGATTCCCCGCCTCTGATACCCCAACTCTGATTCCCCGCCTCTGATTCCCCAGCTCTGATTCCCAGCCTCTGACTCCCCGCGTCTGATTCCCAGCCTCTGATTCCCCATGTCTGATTTCCTGCCTCTGATTCCCCGCCTCTGATTCCCCGCCTCTGATTCCCCATCACTGATTCCCGGACTCTGATGCCCCGCCTCTGATTCCATGCCTCTGATTCGCAACCTCTGATTCCCCACCTCTGATTCCCCACCTCTGATTCCCCATATGTGATTCCCCGCCTCTGATTCCCTGCCTCTGTTTCCTCATACCTGATTCCCCGCCTCTGATTCCCCAACACTGATTCCCCGCCTCTGATTCCCCAGCTCTGATTCACCACCTCTGATTCAACGCGTCTGATTCCCCGCATCTGATTACCCATCTCTGATTCCCTATCTCTGATTCCCCAATTCTGATACCCCGCCTTTGATTCCCTGCCTCTGATTCCCAACCTCTGATTCCCGACCTCTGATTCCCCATATCTGATTCCCCGCCCCTGTTTCCCCGAATCTTATTCCCCGCCTCTGATTCCCCATATCTGATTCCCGGCCTCTCATTCCCCAGCTCTGATTCCCCGCCTCTGATTCCCCATATCTGATTCCCCGCCGCTGATTCCCCAACTCTGATAGCCCGCCTCTGATTCCCCAGCTCTGATTCCCCGCCTCTGATTCCCCGCGTCTGATTCCCTGCCTCTGATTCCCCGCCTCTGATTCCCCATCTCTGATTCACCACCTCTGATCCCCCGCCTCTGATTACCCATGTCTGATTCCCCGCCTCTGTTTCCCCGCCTCTGAATCCCTGCCTCTGATTCCCCATATCTGATTCCCCGCCTCTGATTCCCCAACTCTGATTCCCCGCCTGTGATTCGCCAGCTATGATTCCCCGCGTCTGATTCCCTGCCTGTGATTCCCTGCGTCTGATTCCCCACCTCTGTTACCCCGCCTCTGATTCCCCGCCTCTGATTCCCCATATCTGATTCCCCTCCTCTGATTCCCCAACTCTGATTCCCCGCCTCTGATTCCCCAGCTCTGATTCCCTGCCTCTGATTCCCCGCATCTGATTCCCCACCTCTGATTCCCCATCTCTGAGTCACCGCCTTTGATTCGCCACCTCTGATTCCCCATCTCTGATTCCCGGACTCTGATTCCCCACCTCTGATTCCCGGCCTCTTATTCCCGGCATCTGATTCCCGGCCTCTGATTCCCAGCCTCTGATTCCCCGCTTCTGATTCTGATTCCCTGCCTCTGATTCCCCATCTCTGATTCCACACATCTGATTCCCTGCCTCTGATTGCCCACTTCTGATTCCCCGCCTCTGATTCCCCACCTCTGTTTCCCCACCTCTGATTCCCCGCCTCTGTTTCCCCATATCTAATTCCCCGCCTCTGATTCCCCAACTCTGATTCCCCGCTCTGATTCCCCAGCTCTGAATTCCCACCTCTTATTCCCCGCATCTGATTCCCTGCCTCTGAATCCCCACCTCTGATTCCCTGCCTCTGATTCCCAACCTCTGATTCCACTCCTCTGATTCCCCATATCTGATTCCCCTCCTCTGTTTCCCTGCCTCTGATTCCCCGCCTCTGTTACCCCATATCTGATTCCCCGCCTCTGATTCCCCAACTCTGATTCTGCACATCTGATTCCCTGCCTCTTTTTCCCCACCTCTGATTCCCGGCCTCTGATTCCCGGCCTCTGATTCCCGGCCTCTGATTCCCGGCCTCTCATTCCCCGCCTCTGATTCCCGGCCTCTGATTCCCCGCCTCTGATTCCCCGCCTCTGATCCCCTGCCTCTGATTCCCCATCTCTGATTCCGCACATCTGATTCCCTGCCTCTGATTCCCCGCCTCTGATTCCCCGCCTCTGCTTCCCTGCCTCTGATTCCCAACCTCTGATTCCTCACCTCTGATTCCCCATATCTGATTCCCCGCCTCTGTTTCCCCGCCTCTGAATCCCCGCCTCTGATTCCCCAACACCGATTCCCCGCCCCTGATTCCCCATCTCTGATTCCCCGCCTCTGATTCCCAACCTTTGATTCCCCACCTCTGATTCCCCATATCTGATTCCCCGCCTCTGTTTCCCCGCCTCTGATTCCCCGCCTCTGATTCCCCAACTCTGATTCCCCGCCTCTGCTTCCCCATCTCTGATTCACCGCCTTTGATTCGCCACCTCTGATTCCCCATATGTCATTCCCCGCCTCTGTTTCCCCGGCTCTGATTCCCCGCCTCTGATTCCCCATATCTCATTCCCAGCCTCTGATTCCCCATCTCTGATTCCCGGACTCTGATTTCCCACCTCTGATTCCCGGCCTCTTATTCCCGGCATCTGATTCCCGGCCTCTGATTCCCGGCCTCTGATTCCCCGCTTCTGATTCTGATTCCCTGCCTCTGATTCCCCATCTCTGATTCCGCACATCTGATTCCCTGCCTCTGATTTCCCACCTCTGATTACCCATATCTGATTCCCCGCCTCTGTTTCCCCATATCTAATTCCCCGCCTCTGATTCCCCAACTCTGATTCCCCGCTCTGATTCCCCAGCTCTGAATTCCCGCCTCTGATTCCCCGCATCTGATTCACTGCCTCTGAATCCCCACCTCTGATTCCCTGCCTCTGATTCACAACCTCTGATTCCCCTCCTCTGATTCCCCATATCTGATTCCCCGCCTCCGTGTCCCTCCCTCTGATTCCCCGCCTCTGTTTCCACATATCTGATTCCCCGCCTCTGATACCCCAACTCTGATTCCCCACCTCTGATTCCCCAGCTCTTATTCCCCGCCTCTGACTCCCCGCGTCTGATTCCCAGCCTCTGATTCCCCATGTCTGATTTCCTGCCTCTGATTCCCCGCCTCTGATTCGCCAGCTCTGATTCATCGCCTCTGATTCCCCACCTCTGATTCCCCATATCTGATTCCCCAGCTATGTTTCCCCGCCTCTGATTCCCCGCCTCTGATTCCCCATCTCTGATTCCCGGACTCTGATTCCCCACCTCTGATTCCCCATCTCTGATTCCGCACATCCAATTCCCTGCCTCTGATTCCCCGCCTTTGATGCCCCGCCACTGATTCCATGCCTCTGATTCCCAACCTCTGATTCCCCACCTCTGATTTCCCATATCTGATTCCCCGCCTCTGTTTCCCTGCCTCTAATTCCCTTCATCTGTTTCCTCATATCTGATTCCCCTCCTCTGATTCCCCAACACTGATTCGCCGCCTCTGATTCCCCAGCTCTGATTCACCACCTCTGATTCCCCGCGTCTGATTCCCCGCCTCTGATTCCCCATCTCTGATTCTCTATCTCTGATTCCCCAATTCTGATTCCCCCCCTTTGATTCACTGCCTCTGATTAACAAGCTCTGATTCCCGACCTCTGATTCCCCATATCTGATTCCCCGCCTCTGTTTCCCCGCCTCTTATTCCCCGCCTCTGTTTCCCCATATCTGATTCCCGGCCTCTCATTCCCCAGCTCTGATTCCCCGCCTCTGATTCCCCACATCTGATTCCCCGCCGCTGATTCCCCAACTCTGATACCCCACCTCTGATTCACCAGCTCTGATTCCCCGCCTCTGATTCCCCGCGTCTGATTCCCCGCCTCTGTTTCCCCGCCTCTGATTCCCCGCCTCTGATTCCCCATATCTCATTCCCAGCCTCTGATTCCCCATCTCTGATTCCCGGACTCTGATTCCCCACCTCTGATTCCCGGCCTCTTATTCCCGGCATCTGATTCCCGGCCTCTGATTCCCGGCCTCTGATTCCCCGCTTCTGATTCTGATTCCCTGCCTCTGATTCCCCATCTCTGATTCCGCACATCTGATTCCCTGCCTCTGATTTCCCACCTCTGATTACCCATATCTGATTCCCCGCCTCTGTTTCCCCATATCTAATTCCCCGCCTCTGATTCCCCAACTCTGATTCCCCGCTCTGATTCCACAGCTCTGAATCCCCGCCTCTGATTCCCCGCATCTGATTCACTGCCTCTGAATCCCCACCTCTGATTCCCTGCCTCTGATTCACAACCTCTGATTCCCCTCCTCTGATTCCCCATATCTGATTCCCCGCCTCCGTGTCCCTCCCTCTGATTCCCCGCCTCTGTTTCCCCATATCTGATTCCCCGCCTCTGATACCCCAACTCTGATTCCCCACCTCTGATTCCCCAGCTCTGATTCCCCGCCTCTGACTCCCCGCGTCTGATTCCCAGCCTCTGATTCCCCATGTCTGATTTCCTGCCTCTGATTCCCCGCCTCTGATTCGCCAGCTCTGATTCATCGCCTCTGATTCCCCACCTCTGATTCCCCATATCTGATTCCCCACCTATGTTTCCCCGCCTCTGATTCCCCGCCTCTGAATCCCCATCTCTGATTCCCGGACTCTGATTCCCCACCTCTGATTCCCCATCTCTGATTCCGCACATCCAATTCCCTGCCTCTGATTCCCCGCCTCTGATGCCCCGCCACTGATTCCATGCCTCCGATTCCCAACCTCTGATTCCCCACCTCTGATTTCCCATATCTGATTCCCCGCCTCTGTTCCCTGCCTCTAATTCCCTGCATCTGTTTCCTCATATCTGATTCCCCTCCTCTGATTCCCCAACACTGATTCGCCGCCTCTGATTCCCCAGTTCTGATTCACCACCTCTGATTCCCCGCGTCTGATTCCCCGCCTCTGATTCCCCATCTCTGATTCTCTATCTCTGATTCCCCAATTCTGATTCCCCCCCTTTGATTCACTGCCTCTGATTAACAAGCTCTGATTCCCGACCTCTGATTCCCCATATCTGATTCCCCGCCTCTGTTTCCCCGCCTCTTATTCCCCGCCTCTGTTTCCCCATATCTGATTCCCGGCCTCTCATTCCCCAGCTCTGATTCCCCGCCTCTGATTCCCCATATCTGATTCCCCGCCGCTGATTCCCCAACTCTGATACCCCGCCTCTGATTCACCAGCTCTGATTCCCCGCCTCTGATTCCCCGCGTCTGATTCCCTGTCTCTGATTCCGCGCCTCTGATTCCCCATCTCTGATTCACCACCTCTGATCCCCCGCCTCTGATTACCCATGTCTGATTCCCCGCCTCTGTTTCCCCGCCTCTGAATCCCCGCCTCTGATTCCCCATATCTGATTCCCCGCCTCTGATTCCCCAACTCTGATTCCCCACCTGTGATTCGCCAGCTATGATTCCCCGCCTCTGATTCCCCGCGTCTGATTCCCTGCCTGTGATTCCCTGCGTCTGATTCCCCACCTCTGTTACCCCGCCTCTGATTCCCCGCCTCTGATTCCCCATATCTGATTCCCCTCCTCTGATTCCCCAACTCTGATTCCCCGCCTCTGATTCCCCAGCTCTGATTCCCTGCCTCTGATTCCCCGCATCTGATTCCCCGCCTCTGATTCCCCATCTCTGAGTCACCGCCTTTGATTCGCCACCTCTGATTCCCCATCTCTGATTCCCGGACTCTGATTCCCCACCTCTGATTCCCGGCCTCTTATTCCCGGCATCTGATTCCCGGCCTCTGATTCCCAGCCTTTGATTCCCCGCTTCTGATTCTGATTCCCTGCCTCTGATTCCCCATCTGTGATTCCACACATCTGATTCCCTGCCTCTGATTGCCCACTTCTGATTCCCCGCCTCTGATTCCCCACCTCTGTTTCCCCACCTCTGATTCCCCACCTCTGATTCCCCATATCTGATTCCCCACCTATGTTTCCCCGCCTCTGATTCCCCGCCTCTGAATCCCCATCTCTGATTCCCGGACTCTGATTCCCCACCTCTGATTCCCCATCTCTGATTCCGCACATCCAATTCCCTGCCTCTGATTCCCCGCCTCTGATGCCCCGCCACTTATTCCATGCCTCCGATTCCCAACCTCTGATTCCCCACCTCTGATTTCCCATATCTGATTCCCCGCCTCTGTTTCCCTGCCTCTAATTCCCTGCATCTGTTTCCTCATATCTGATTCCCCTCCTCTGATTCCCCAACACTGATTCGCCGCCTCTGATTCCCCAGTTCTGATTCACCACCTCTGATTCCCCGCGTCTGATTCCCCGCCTCTGATTCCCCATCTCTGATTCTCTATCTCTGATTCCCCAATTCTGATTCCCCCCCCTTTGATTCACTGCCTCTGATTAACAAGCTCTGATTCCCGACCTTTGATTCCCCATATCTGATTCCCCGCCTCTGTTTCCCCGCCTCTTATTCCCCGCCTCTGTTTCCCCATATCTGATTCCCGGCCTCTCATTCCCCAGCTCTGATTCCCCGCCTCTGATTCCCCATATCTGATTCCCCGCCGCTGATTCCCCAACTCTGATACCCCGCCTCTGATTCACCAGCTCTGATTCCCCGCCTCTGATTCCCCGCGTCTGATTCCCTGTCTCTGATTCCCCGCCTCTGATTCCCCATCTCTGATTCACCACCTCTGATCCCCCGCCTCTGATTACCCATGTCTGATTCCCCGCCTCTGTTTCCCCGCCTCTGAATCCCCGCCTCTGATTCCCCATATCTGATTCCCCGCCTCTGATTCCCCAACTCTGATTCCCCACCTGTGATTCGCCAGCTATGATTCCCCGCCTCTGATTCCCCGCGTCTGATTCCCTGCCTGTGATTCCCTGCGTCTGATTCCCCACCTCTGTTACCCCGCCTCTGATTCCCCGCCTCTGATTCCCCATATCTGATTCCCCTCCTCTGATTCCCAAACTCTGATTCCCCGCCTCTGATTCCCCAGCTCTGATTCCCTGCCTCTGATTCCCCGCATCTGATTCCCCGCCTCTGATTCCCCATCTCTGAGTCACCGCCTTTGATTCGCCACCTCTGATTCCCCATCTCTGATTCCCGGACTCTGATTCCCCACCTCTGATTCCCGGCCTCTTATTCCCGGCATCTGATTCCCGGCCTCTGATTCCCAGCCTTTGATTCCCCGCTTCTGATTCTGATTCCCTGCCTCTGATTCCCCATCTGTGATTCCACACATCTGATTCCCTGCCTCTGATTGCCCACTTCTGATTCCCCGCCTCTGATTCCCCACCTCTGTTTCCCCACCTCTGATTCCCCGCCTCTGTTTCCCCATATCTAATTCCCCGCCTCTGATTCCCCAACTCTGATTCCCAGCTCTGATTCTCCAGCTCTGAATTCCCGCCTCTGGTTCCCCGCATCTGATTCCCTGCCTCTGAATCCCCACCTCTGATTCCCTGCCTCTGATTCCCAACCTCTGATTCCCCTCTTCTGATTCCCCATATCTGATTCCCCTCCTCTGTTTCCCTGCCTCTGATTCCCCGCCTCTGTTACCCCATATCTGATTCCCCGCCTCTGATTCCCCAACTCTGATTCTGCACATCTGATTCCCTGCCTCTTTTTCCCCACCTCTGATTCCCGGCCTCTGATTCCCGGCCTCTGATTCCCGGCCTCTCATTGCCGGCCTATCATTCCCCGCCTCTGATTCCCGGCCTCTGATTCCCGCCTCTGATTCCCCGCCTCTGATTCCCTGCCTCTGATTCCTCATCTCTGATTCCGCACATCTGATTCCCTGCCTCTGATTCCCCGCCTCTGATTCCCCGCCTCTGATTCCCTGCCTCTGATTCCCAACCTCTGATTCCCCACCTCTGATTCCCCATATCTGATTCCCCGCCTCTGTTTCCCCGCCTCTGATTCCCCGCCTCTGATTCCCCAACTCTGATTCCCCGCCTCTGATTCCCCATCTCTGATTCCCCGCCTCTGATTCCCAACCTCTGATTCCCCACCTCTGATTCCCCATATCTGATTCCCCGCCTCTGTTTCCCCGCCTCTGATTCCCCGCCTCTGATTCCCCAACTCTGATTCCCCGCCTCTGCTTCCCAATCTCTGATTCACCGCCTTTGATTCTCCACCTCTGATTCCCCATATGTGATTCCCCGCCTCTGTTTCCCCGCCTCTGATTCCCCGCCTCTGATTCCCCATATCTCATTCCCAGCCTCTGATTCCCCATCTCTGATTCCCGGACTCTGATTCCCCACGTCTGATTCCCGGCCTCTTATTCCCGGCATCTGATTCCCGGCCTCTGATTCCCGGCCTCTGATTCCCCGCTTCTGATTCTGATTCCCTGCCTCTGATTCCCCATCTCTCATTCCGCACATCTGATTCCCTGCCTCTGATTTCCCACCTCTGTTTCCCCATATCTAATTCCCCACCTCTGATTCCCCATCTCTGATTCCGCACATCCAATTCCCTGCCTCTGATTCCCCGCCTCTGATGCCCCGCCACTGATTCCATGCCTCCGATTCCCAACCTCTGATTCCCCACCTCTGATTTCCCATATCTGATTCCCCGCCTCTGTTTCCCTGCCTCTAATTCCCTGCATCTGTTTCCTCATATCTGATTCCCCTCCTCTGATTCCCCAACACTGATTCGCCGCCTCTGATTCCCCAGTTCTGATTCACCACCTCTGATTCCCCGCGTCTGATTCCCCGCCTCTGATTCCCCATCTCTGATTCTCTATCTCTGATTCCCCAATTCTGATTCCCCCCCTTTGATTCACTGCCTCTGATTAACAAGCTCTGATTCCCGACCTCTGATTCCCCATATCTGATTCCCCGCCTCTGTTTCCCCGCCTCTTATTCCCCGCCTCTGTTTCCCCATATCTGATTCCCGGCCTCTCATTCCCCAGCTCTGATTCCCCGCCTCTGATTCCCCATATCTGATTCCCCGCCGCTGATTCCCCAACTCTGATACCCCGCCTCTGATTTACCAGCTCTGATTCCCCGCCTCTGATTCCCCGCGTCTGATTCCCTGTCTCTGATTCCGCGCCTCTGATTCCCCATCTCTGATTCACCACCTCTGATCCCCCGCCTCTGATTACCCATGTCTGATTCCCCACCTCTGTTTCCCCGCCTCTGAATCCCCGCCTCTGATTCCCCATATCTGATTCCCCGCCTCTGATTCCCCAACTCTGATTCCCCACCTGTGATTCGCCAGCTATGATTCCCCGCCTCTGATTCCCCGCGTCTGATTCCCTGCCTGTGATTCCCTGCGTCTGATTCCCCACCTCTGTTACCCCGCCTCTGATTCCCCGCCTCTGATTCCCCATATATGATTCCCCTCCTCTGATTCCCCAACTCTGATTCCCCGCCTCTGATTCCCCAGCTCTGATTCCCTGCCTCTGATTCCCCGCATCTGATTCCCCGCCTCTGATTCCCCATCTCTGAGTCACCGCCTTTGATTCGCCACCTCTGATTCCCCATCTCTGATTCCCGGACTCTGATTCCCCACCTCTGATTTTCGGCCTCTTATTCCCGGCATCTGATTCCCGGCCTCTGATTCCCAGCCTTTGATTCCCCGCTTCTGATTCTGATTCCCTGCCTCTGATTCCCCATCTGTGATTCCACACATCTGATTCCCTGCCTCTGATTGCCCACTTCTGATTCCCCGCCTCTGATTCCCCACCTCTGTTTCCCCACCTCTGATTCCCCACCTCTGATTCCCCATATCTGATTCCCCACCTATGTTTCCCCGCCTCTGATTCCCCGCCTCTGAATCCCCATCTCTGATTCCCGGACTCTGATTCCCCACCTCTGATTCCCCATCTCTGATTCCGCACATCCAATTCCCTGCCTCTGATTCCCCGCCTCTGATGCCCCGCCACTGATTCCATGCCTCCGATTCCCAACCTCTGATTCCCCACCTCTGATTTCCCATATCTGATTCCCCGCCTCTGTTTCCCTGCCTCTAATTCCCTGCATCTGTTTCCTCATATCTGATTCCCCTCCTCTGATTCCCCAACACTGATTCGCCGCCTCTGATTCCCCAGTTCTGATTCACCACCTCTGATTCCCCGCGTCTGATTCCCCGCCTCTGATTCCCCATCTCTGATTCTCTATCTCTGATTCCCCAATTCTGATTCCCCCCCTTTGATTCACTGCCTCTGATTAACAAGCTCTGATTCCCGACCTCTGATTCCCCATATCTGATTCCCCGCCTCTGTTTCCCCGCCTCTTATTCCCCGCCTCTGTTTCCCCATATCTGATTCCCGGCCTCTCATTCCCCAGCTCTGATTCCCCGCCTCTGATTCCCCATATCTGATTCCCCGCCGCTGATTCCCCAACTCTGATACCCCGCCTCTGATTCACCAGCTCTGATTCCCCGCCTCTGATTCCCCGCGTCTGATTCCCTGTCTCTGATTCCCCGCCTCTGATTCCCCATCTCTGATTCACCACCTCTGATCCCCCGCCTCTGATTACCCATGTCTGATTCCCCGCCTCTGTTTCCCCGCCTCTGAATCCCCGCCTCTGATTCCCCATATCTGATTCCCCGCCTCTGATTCCCCAACTCTGATTTCCCACCTGTGATTCGCCAGCTATGATTCCCCACCTCTGATTCCCCGCGTCTGATTCCCTGCCTGTGATTCCCTGCGTCTGATTCCCAACCTCTGTTACCCCGCCTCTGATTCCCCGCCTCTGATTCCCCATATCTGATTCCCCTCCTCTGATTCCCAAACTCTGATTCCCCGCCTCTGATTCCCCAGCTCTGATTCCCTGCCTCTGATTCCCCGCATCTGATTCCCCGCCTCTGATTCCCCATCTCTGAGTCACCGCCTTTGATTCGCCACCTCTGATTCCCCATCTCTGATTCCCGGACTCTGATTCCCCACCTCTGATTCCCGGCCTCTTATTCCCGGCATCTGATTCCCGGCCTCTGATTCCCAGCCTTTGATTCCCCGCTTCTGATTCTGATTCCCTGCCTCTGATTCCCCATCTGTGATTCCACACATCTGATTCCCTGCCTCTGATTGCCCACTTCTGATTCCCCGCCTCTGATTCCCCACCTCTGTTTCCCCACCTCTGATTCCCCGCCTCTGTTTCCCCATATCTAATTCCCCGCCTCTGATTCCCCAACTCTGATTCCCAGCTCTGATTCTCCAGCTCTGAATTCCCGCCTCTGATTCCCCGCATCTGATTCCCTGCCTCTGAATCCCCACCTCTGATTCCCTGCCTCTGATTCCCAACCTCTGATTCCCCTCTTCTGATTCCCCATATCTGATTCCCCTCCTCTGTTTCCCTGCCTCTGATTCCCCGCCTCTGTTACCCCATATCTGATTCCCCGCCTCTGATTCCCCAACTCTGATTCTGCACATCTGATTCCCTGCCTCTTTTTCCCCACCTCTGATTCCCGGCCTCTGATTCCCGGCCTCTGATTCCCGGCCTCTCATTCCCGGCCTATCATTCCCCGCCTCTGATTCCCGGCCTCTGATTCCCCGCCTCTGATTCCCCGCCTCTGATTCCCTGCCTCTGATTCCTCATCTCTGATTCCGCACATCTGATTCCCTGCCTCTGATTCCCCGCCTCTGATTCCCCGCCTCTGATTCCCTGCCTCTGATTCCCAACCTCTGATTCCCCACCTCTGATTCCCCATATCTGATTCCCCGCCTCTGTTTCCCCGCCTCTGATTCCCCGCCTCTGATTCCCCAACTCTGATTCCCCGCCTCTGATTCCCCATCTCTGATTCCCCGCCTCTGATTCCCAACCTCTGATTCCCCACCTCTGATTCCCCATATCTGATTCCCCGCCTCTGTTTCCCCGCCTCTGATTCCCCGCCTCTGATTCCCCAACTCTGATTCCCCGCCTCTGCTTCCCAATCTCTGATTCACCGCCTTTGATTCTCCACCTCTGATTCCCCATATGTGATTCCCCGCCTCTGTTTCCCCGCCTCTGATTCCCCGCCTCTGATTCCCCATATCTCATTCCCAGCCTCTGATTCCCCATCTCTGATTCACCACCTCTGATCCCCCGCCTCTGATTACCCATGTCTGATTCCCCGCCTCTGTTTCCCCGCCTCTGAATCCCTGCCTCTGATTCCCCATATCTGATTCCCCGCCTCTGATTCCCCAACTCTGATTCCCCGCCTGTGATTCGCCAGCTATGATTCCCCGCGTCTGATTCCCTGCCTGTGATTCCCTGCGTCTGATTCCCCAGCTCTGTTACCCCGCCTCTGATTCCCCGCCTCTGATTCCCCATATCTGATTCCCCTCCTCTGATTCCCCAACTCTGATTCCCCGCCTCTGATTCCCCAGCTCTGATTCCCTGCCTCTGATTCCCCGCATCTGATTCCCCACCTCTGATTCCCCATCTCTGAGTCACCGCCTTTGATTCGCCACCTCTGATTCCCCATCTCTGATTCCCGGACTCTGATTCCCCACCTCTGATTCCCGGCCTCTTATTCCCGGCATCTGATTCCCGGCCTCTGATTCCCAGCCTCTGATTCCCCGCTTCTGATTCTGATTCCCTGCCTCTGATTCCCCATCTCTGATTCCACACATCTGATTCCCTGCCTCTGATTGCCCACTTCTGATTCCCCGCCTCTGATTCCCCACCTCTGTTTCCCCACCTCTGATTCCCCGCCTCTGTTTCCCCATATCTAATTCCCCGCCTCTGATTCCCCAACTCTGATTCCCCGCTCTGATTCCCCAGCTCTGAATTCCCACCTCTTATTCCCCGCATCTGATTCCCTGCCTCTGAATCCCCACCTCTGATTCCCTGCCTCTGATTCCCAACCTCTGATTCCACTCCTCTGATTCCCCATATCTGATTCCCCTCCTCTGTTTCCCTGCCTCTGATTCCCCGCCTCTGTTACCCCATATCTGATTCCCCGCCTCTGATTCCCCAACTCTGATTCTGCACATCTGATTCCCTGCCTCTTTTTCCCCACCTCTGATTCCCGGCCTCTGATTCCCGGCCTCTGATTCCCGGCCTCTGATTCCCGGCCTCTCATTCCCCGCCTCTGATTCCCGGCCTCTGATTCCCCGCCTCTGATTCCCCGCCTCTGATCCCCTGCCTCTGATTCCCCATCTCTGATTCCGCACATCTGATTCCCTGCCTCTGATTCCCCGCCTCTGATTCCCCGCCTCTGCTTCCCTGCCTCTGATTCCCAACCTCTGATTCCTCACCTCTGATTCCCCATATCTGATTCCCCGCCTCTGTTTCCCCGCCTCTGATTCCCCGCCTCTGATTCCCCAACACCGATTCCCCGCCCCTGACTCCCCATCTCTGATTCCCCGCCTCTGATTCCCAACCTTTGATTCCCCACCTCTGATTCCCCATATCTGATTCCCCGCCTCTGTTTCCCCGCCTCTGATTCCCCAACTCTGATTCCCCGCCTCTGCTTCCCCATCTCTGATTCACCGCCTTTGATTCGCCACCTCTGATTCCCCATATGTGATTCCCCGCCTCTGTTTCCCCGGCTCTGATTCCCCGCCTCTGATTCCCCATATCTCATTCCCAGCCTCTGATTCCCCATCTCTGATTCCCGGACTCTGATTTCCCACCTCTGATTCCCGGCCTCTTATTCCCGGCATCTGATTCCCGGCCTCTGATTCCCGGCCTCTGATTCCCCGCTTCTGATTCTGATTCCCTGCCTCTGATTCCCCATCTCTGATTCCGCACATCTGATTCCCTGCCTCTGATTTCCCACCTCTGATTACCCATATCTGATTCCCCGCCTCTGTTTCCCCATATCTAATTCCCCGCCTCTGATTCCCCAACTCTGATTCCCCGCTCTGATTCCCCAGCTCTGAATTCCCGCCTCTGATTCCCCGCATCTGATTCACTGCCTCTGAATCCCCACCTCTGATTCCCTGCCTCTGATTCACAACCTCTGATTCCCCTCCTCTGATTCCCCATATCTGATTCCCCGCCTCCGTGTCCCTCCCTCTGATTCCCCGCCTCTGTTTCCCCATATCTGATTCCCCGCCTCTGATACCCCAACTCTGATTCCCCACCTCTGATTCCCCAGCTCTTATTCCCCGCCTCTGACTCCCCGCGTCTGATTCCCAGCCTCTGATTCCCCATGTCTGATTTCCTGCCTCTGATTCCCCGCCTCTGATTCGCCAGCTCTGATTCATCGCCTCTGATTCCCCAACTCTGATTCCCCATATCTGATTCCCCAGCTATGTTTCCCCGCCTCTGATTCCCCGCCTCTGATTCCCCATCTCTGATTCCCGGACTCTGATTCCCCACCTCTGATTCCCCATCTCTGATTCCGCACATCCAATTCCCTGCCTCTGATTCCCCGCCTTTGATGCCCCGCCACTGATTCCATGCCTCTGATTCCCAACCTCTGATTCCCCACCTCTGATTTCCCATATCTGATTCCCCGCCTCTGTTTCCCTGCCTCTAATTCCCTTCATCTGTTTCCTCATATCTGATTCCCCTCCTCTGATTCCCCAACACTGATTCGCCGCCTCTGATTCCCCAGCTCTGATTCACCACCTCTGATTCCCCGCGTCTGATTCCCCGCCTCTGATTCCCCATCTCTGATTCTCTATCTCTGATTCCCCAATTCTGATTCCCCCCCTTTGATTCACTGCCTCTGATTAACAAGCTCTGATTCCCGACCTCTGATTCCCCATATCTGATTCCCCGCCTCTGTTTCCCCGCCTCTTATTCCCCGCCTCTGTTTCCCCATATCTGATTCCCGGCCTCTCATTCCCCAGCTCTGATTCCCCGCCTCTGATTCCCCACATCTGATTCCCCGCCGCTGATTCCCCAACTCTGATACCCCACCTCTGATTCACCAGCTCTGATTCCCCGCCTCTGATTCCCCGCGTCTGATTCCCCGCCTCTGTTTCCCCGCCTCTGATTCCCCGCCTCTGATTCCCCATATCTCATTCCCAGCCTCTGATTCCCCATCTCTGATTCCCGGACTCTGATTCCCCACCTCTGATTCCCGGCCTCTTATTCCCGGCATCTGATTCCCGGCCTCTGATTCCCGGCCTCTGATTCCCCGCTTCTGATTCTGATTCCCTGCCTCTGATTCCCCATCTCTGATTCCGCACATCTGATTCCCTGCCTCTGATTTCCCACCTCTGATTACCCATATCTGATTCCCCGCCTCTGTTTCCCCATATCTAATTCCCCGCCTCTGATTCCCCAACTCTGATTCCCCGCTCCGATTCCACAGCTCTGAATCCCCGCCTCTGATTCCCCGCGTCTGATTCCCCGCCTCTGATTCCCCGCCTCTGATTCCCTGCCTCTGATTCCTCATCTCTGATTCCCCTCCTCTGATTCCCCATATCTGATTCCCCGCCTCCGTGTCCCTCCCTCTGATTCCCCGCCTCTGTTTCCCCATATCTGATTCCCCGCCTCTGATACCCCAACTCTGATTCCCCACCTCTGATTCCCCAGCTCTGATTCCCCGCCTCTGACTCCCCGCGTCTGATTCCCAGCCTCTGATTCCCCATGTCTGATTTCCTGCCTCTGATTCCCCGCCTCTGATTCGCCAGCTCTGATTCATCGCCTCTGATTCCCCACCTCTGATTCCCCATATCTGATTCCCCACCTATGTTTCCCCGCCTCTGATTCCCCGCCTCTGAATCCCCATCTCTGATTCCCGGACTCTGATTCCCCACCTCTGATTCCCCATCTCTGATTCCGCACATCCAATTCCCTGCCTCTGATTCCCCGCCTCTGATGCCCCGCCACTGATTCCATGCCTCCGATTCCCAACCTCTGATTCCCCACCTCTGATTTCCCATATCTGATTCCCCGCCTCTGTTTCCCTGCCTCTAATTCCCTGCATCTGTTTCCTCATATCTGATTCCCCTCCTCTGATTCCCCAACACTGATTCGCCGCCTCTGATTCCCCAGTTCTGATTCACCACCTCTGATTCCCCGCGTCTGATTCCCCGCCTCTGATTCCCCATCTCTGATTCTCTATCTCTGATTCCCCAATTCTGATTCCCCCCCCTTTGATTCACTGCCTCTGATTAACAAGCTCTGATTCCCGACCTCTGATTCCCCATATCTGATTCCCCGCCTCTGTTTCCCCGCCTCTTATTCCCCGCCTCTGTTTCCCCATATCTGATTCCCGGCCTCTCATTCCCCAGCTCTGATTCCCCGCCTCTGATTCCCCATATCTGATTCCCCGCCGCTGATTCCCCAACTCTGATACCCCGCCTCTGATTCACCAGCTCTGATTCCCCGCCTCTGATTCCCCGCGTCTGATTCCCTGTCTCTGATTCCCCGCCTCTGATTCCCCATCTCTGATTCACCACCTCTGATCCCCCGCCTCTGATTACCCATGTCTGATTCCCCGCCTCTGTTTCCCCGCCTCTGAATCCCCGCCTCTGATTCCCCATATCTGATTCCCCGCCTCTGATTCCCCAACTCTGATTCCCCACCTGTGATTCGCCAGCTATGATTCCCCGCCTCTGATTCCCCGCGTCTGATTCCCTGCCTGTGATTCCCTGCGTCTGATTCCCCACCTCTGTTACCCCGCCTCTGATTCCCCGCCTCTGATTCCCCATATCTGATTCCCCTCCTCTGATTCCCAAACTCTGATTCCCCGCCTCTGATTCCCCAGCTCTGATTCCCTGCCTCTGATTCCCCGCATCTGATTCCCCGCCTCTGATTCCCCATCTCTGAGTCACCGCCTTTGATTCGCCACCTCTGATTCCCCATCTCTGATTCCCGGACTCTGATTCCCCACCTCTGATTCCCGGCCTCTTATTCCCGGCATCTGATTCCCGGCCTCTGATTCCCAGCCTTTGATTCCCCGCTTCTGATTCTGATTCCCTGCCTCTGATTCCCCATCTGTGATTCCACACATCTGATTCCCTGCCTCTGATTGCCCACTTCTGATTCCCCGCCTCTGATTCCCCACCTCTGTTTCCCCACCTCTGATTCCCCGCCTCTGTTTCCCCATATCTAATTCCCCGCCTCTGATTCCCCAACTCTGATTCCCAGCTCTGATTCTCCAGCTCTGAATTCCCGCCTCTGGTTCCCCGCATCTGATTCCCTGCCTCTGAATCCCCACCTCTGATTCCCTGCCTCTGATTCCCAACCTCTGATTCCCCTCTTCTGATTCCCCATATCTGATTCCCCTCCTCTGTTTCCCTGCCTCTGATTCCCCGCCTCTGTTACCCCATATCTGATTCCCCGCCTCTGATTCCCCAACTCTGATTCTGCACATCTGATTCCCTGCCTCTTTTTCCCCACCTCTGATTCCCGGCCTCTGATTCCCGGCCTCTGATTCCCGGCCTCTCATTCCCGGCCTATCATTCCCCGCCTCTGATTCCCGGCCTCTGATTCCCGCCTCTGATTCCCCGCCTCTGATTCCCTGCCTCTGATTCCTCATCTCTGATTCCGCACATCTGATTCCCTGCCTCTGATTCCCCGCCTCTGATTCCCCGCCTCTGATTCCCTGCCTCTGATTCCCAACCTCTGATTCCCCACCTCTGATTCCCCATATCTGATTCCCCGCCTCTGTTTCCCCGCCTCTGATTCCCCGCCTCTGATTCCCCAACTCTGATTCCCCGCCTCTGATTCCCCATCTCTGATTCCCCGCCTCTGATTCCCAACCTCTGATTCCCCACCTCTGATTCCCCATATCTGATTCCCCGCCTCTGTTTCCCCGCCTCTGATTCCCCGCCTCTGATTCCCCAACTCTGATTCCCCGCCTCTGCTTCCCAATCTCTGATTCACCGCCTTTGATTCTCCACCTCTGATTCCCCATATGTGATTCCCCGCCTCTGTTTCCCCGCCTCTGATTCCCCGCCTCTGATTCCCCATATCTCATTCCCAGCCTCTGATTCCCCATCTCTGATTCCCGGACTCTGATTCCCCACGTCTGATTCCCGGCCTCTTATTCCCGGCATCTGATTCCCGGCCTCTGATTCCCGGCCTCTGATTCCCCGCTTCTGATTCTGATTCCCTGCATCTGATTCCCCATCTCTCATTCCGCACATCTGATTCCCTGCCTCTGATTTCCCACCTCTGATTCCCCATATCTAATTCCCCACCTCTGATTCCCCATCTCTGATTCCGCACATCCAATTCCCTGCCTCTGATTCCCCGCCTCTGATGCCCCGCCACTGATTCCATGCCTCCGATTCCCAACCTCTGATTCCCCACCTCTGATTTCCCATATCTGATTCCCCGCCTCTGTTTCCCTGCCTCTAATTCCCTGCATCTGTTTCCTCATATCTGATTCCCCTCCTCTGATTCCCCAACACTGATTCGCCGCCTCTGATTCCCCAGTTCTGATTCACCACCTCTGATTCCCCGCGTCTGATTCCCCGCCTCTGATTCCCCATCTCTGATTCTCTATCTCTGATTCCCCAATTCTGATTCCCCCCCTTTGATTCACTGCCTCTGATTAACAAGCTCTGATTCCCGACCTCTGATTCCCCATATCTGATTCCCCGCCTCTGTTTCCCCGCCTCTTATTCCCCGCCTCTGTTTCCCCATATCTGATTCCCGGCCTCTCATTCCCCAGCTCTGATTCCCCGCCTCTGATTCCCCATATCTGATTCCCCGCCGCTGATTCCCCAACTCTGATACCCCGCCTCTGATTCACCAGCTCTGATTCCCCGCCTCTGATTCCCCGCGTCTGATTCCCTGTCTCTGATTCCGCGCCTCTGATTCCCCATCTCTGATTCACCACCTCTGATCCCCCGCCTCTGATTACCCATGTCTGATTCCCCACCTCTGTTTCCCCGCCTCTGAATCCCCGCCTCTGATTCCCCATATCTGATTCCCCGCCTCTGATTCCCCAACTCTGATTCCCCACCTGTGATTCGCCAGCTATGATTCCCCGCCTCTGATTCCCCGCGTCTGATTCCCTGCCTGTGATTCCCTGCGTCTGATTCCCCACCTCTGTTACCCCGCCTCTGATTCCCCGCCTCTGATTCCCCATATATGATTCCCCTCCTCTGATTCCCCAACTCTGATTCCCCGCCTCTGATTCCCCAGCTCTGATTCCCTGCCTCTGATTCCCCGCATCTGATTCCCCGCCTCTGATTCCCCATCTCTGAGTCACCGCCTTTGATTCGCCACCTCTGATTCCCCATCTCTGATTCCCGGACTCTGATTCCCCACCTCTGATTCCCGGCCTCTTATTCCCGGCATCTGATTCCCGGCCTCTGATTCCCAGCCTTTGATTCCCCGCTTCTGATTCTGATTCCCTGCCTCTGATTCCCCATCTGTGATTCCACACATCTGATTCCCTGCCTCTGATTGCCCACTTCTGATTCCCCGCCTCTGATTCCCCACCTCTGTTTCCCCACCTCTGATTCCCCACCTCTGATTCCCCATATCTGATTCCCCACCTATGTTTCCCCGCCTCTGATTCCCCGCCTCTGAATCCCCATCTCTGATTCCCGGACTCTGATTCCCCACCTCTGATTCCCCATCTCTGATTCCGCACATCCAATTCCCTGCCTCTGATTCCCCGCCTCTGATGCCCCGCCACTGATTCCATGCCTCCGATTCCCAACCTCTGATTCCCCACCTCTGATTTCCCATATCTGATTCCCCGCCTCTGTTTCCCTGCCTCTAATTCCCTGCATCTGTTTCCTCATATCTGATTCCCCTCCTCTGATTCCCCAACACTGATTCGCCGCCTCTGATTCCCCAGTTCTGATTCACCACCTCTGATTCCCCGCGTCTGATTCCCCGCCTCTGATTCCCCATCTCTGATTCTCTATCTCTGATTCCCCAATTCTGATTCCCCCCCTTTGATTCACTGCCTCTGATTAACAAGCTCTGATTCCCGACCTCTGATTCCCCATATCTGATTCCCCGCCTCTGTTTCCCCGCCTCTTATTCCCCGCCTCTGTTTCCCCATATCTGATTCCCGGCCTCTCATTCCCCAGCTCTGATTCCCCGCCTCTGATTCCCCATATCTGATTCCCCGCCGCTGATTCCCCAACTCTGATACCCCGCCTCTGATTCACCAGCTCTGATTCCCCGCCTCTGATTCCCCGCGTCTGATTCCCTGTCTCTGATTCCCCGCCTCTGATTCCCCATCTCTGATTCACCACCTCTGATCCCCCGCCTCTGATTACCCATGTCTGATTCCCCGCCTCTGTTTCCCCGCCTCTGAATCCCCGCCTCTGATTCCCCATATCTGATTCCCCGCCTCTGATTCCCCAACTCTGATTCCCCACCTGTGATTCGCCAGCTATGATTCCCCGCCTCTGATTCCCCGCGTCTGATTCCCTGCCTGTGATTCCCTGCGTCTGATTCCCCACCTCTGTTACCCCGCCTCTGATTCCCCGCCTCTGATTCCCCATATCTGATTCCCCTCCTCTGATTCCCAAACTCTGATTCCCCGCCTCTGATTCCCCAGCTCTGATTCCCTGCCTCTGATTCCCCGCATCTGATTCCCCGCCTCTGATTCCCCATCTCTGAGTCACCGCCTTTGATTCGCCACCTCTGATTCCCCATCTCTGATTCCCGGACTCTGATTCCCCACCTCTGATTCCCGGCCTCTTATTCCCGGCATCTGATTCCCGGCCTCTGATTCCCAGCCTTTGATTCCCCGCTTCTGATTCTGATTCCCTGCCTCTGATTCCCCATCTGTGATTCCACACATCTGATTCCCTGCCTCTGATTGCCCACTTCTGATTCCCCGCCTCTGATTCCCCACCTCTGTTTCCCCACCTCTGATTCCCCGCCTCTGTTTCCCCATATCTAATTCCCCGCCTCTGATTCCCCAACTCTGATTCCCAGCTCTGATTCTCCAGCTCTGAATTCCCGCCTCTGATTCCCCGCATCTGATTCCCTGCCTCTGAATCCCCACCTCTGATTCCCTGCCTCTGATTCCCAACCTCTGATTCCCCTCTTCTGATTCCCCATATCTGATTCCCCTCCTCTGTTTCCCTGCCTCTGATTCCCCGCCTCTGTTACCCCATATCTGATTCCCCGCCTCTGATTCCCCAACTCTGATTCTGCACATCTGATTCCCTGCCTCTTTTTCCCCACCTCTGATTCCCGGCCTCTGATTCCCGGCCTCTGATTCCCGGCCTCTCATTCCCGGCCTATCATTCCCCGCCTCTGATTCCCGGCCTCTGATTCCCCGCCTCTGATTCCCCGCCTCTGATTCCCTGCCTCTGATTCCTCATCTCTGATTCCGCACATCTGATTCCCTGCCTCTGATTCCCCGCCTCTGATTCCCCGCCTCTGATTCCCTGCCTCTGATTCCCAACCTCTGATTCCCCACCTCTGATTCCCCATATCTGATTCCCCGCCTCTGTTTCCCCGCCTCTGATTCCCCGCCTCTGATTCCCCAACTCTGATTCCCCGCCTCTGATTCCCCATCTCTGATTCCCCGCCTCTAATTCGCAACCTCTGATTCCCCACCTCTGATTCCCCATATCTGATTCCCCGCCTCTGTTTCCCCGCCTCTGATTCCCCGCCTCTGATTCCCCAACTCTGATTCCCCGCCTCTGCTTCCCAATCTCTGATTCACCGCCTTTGATTCTCCACCTCTGAATCCCCATATGTGATTCCCCGCCTCTGTTTCCCCGCCTCTGATTCCCCGCCTCTGATTCCCCATATCTCATTCCCAGCCTCTGATTCCCCATCTCTGATTCACCACCTCTGATCCCCCGCCTCTGATTACCCATGTCTGATTCCCCGCCTCTGTTTCCCCGCCTCTGAATCCCTGCCTCTGATTCCCCATATCTGATTCCCCGCCTCTGATTCCCCAACTCTGATTCCCCGCCTGTGATTCGCCAGCTATGATTCCCCGCGTCTGATTCCCTGCCTGTGATTCCCTGCGTCTGATTCCCCACCTCTGTTACCCCGCCTCTGATTCCCCGCCTCTGATTCCCCATATCTGATTCCCCTCCTCTGATTCCCCAACTCTGATTCCCCGCCTCTGATTCCCCAGCTCTGATTCCCTGCCTCTGATTCCCCGCATCTGATTCCCCACCTCTGATTCCCCATCTCTGAGTCACCGCCTTTGATTCGCCACCTCTGATTCCCCATCTCTGATTCCCGGACTCTGATTCCCCACCTCTGATTCCCGGCCTCTTATTCCCGGCATCTGATTCCCGGCCTCTGATTCCCAGCCTCTGATTCCCCGCTTCTGATTCTGATTCCCTGCCTCTGATTCCCCATCTCTGATTCCACACATCTGATTCCCTGCCTCTGATTGCCCACTTCTGATTCCCCGCCTCTGATTCCCCACCTCTGTTTCCCCACCTCTGATTCCCCGCCTCTGTTTCCCCATATCTAATTCCCCGCCTCTGATTCCCCAACTCTGATTCCCCGCTCTGATTCCCCAGCTCTGAATTCCCACCTCTTATTCCCCGCATCTGATTCCCTGCCTCTGAATCCCCACCTCTGATTCCCTGCCTCTGATTCCCAACCTCTGATTCCACTCCTCTGATTCATTCCCCATATCTGATTCCCCTCCTCTGTTTCCCTGCCTCTGATTCCCCGCCTCTGTTACCCCATATCTGATTCCCCGCCTCTGATTCCCCAACTCTGATTCTGCACATCTGATTCCCTGCCTCTTTTTCCCCACCTCTGATTCCCGGCCTCTGATTCCCGGCCTCTGATTCCCGGCCTCTGATTCCCGGCCTCTCATTCCCCGCCTCTGATTCCCGGCCTCTGATTCCCCGCCTCTGATTCCCCGCCTCTGATCCCCTGCCTCTGATTCCCCATCTCTGATTCCGCACATCTGATTCCCTGCCTCTGATTCCCCGCCTCTGATTCCCCGCCTCTGCTTCCCTGCCTCTGATTCCCAACCTCTGATTCCTCACCTCTGATTCCCCATATCTGATTCCCCGCCTCTGTTTCCCCGCCTCTGATTCCCCGCCTCTGATTCCCCAACACCGATTCCCCGCCCCTGATTCCCCATCTCTGATTCCCCGCCTCTGATTCCCAACCTTTGATTCCCCACCTCTGATTCCCCATATCTGATTCCCCGCCTCTGTTTCCCCGCCTCTGATTCCCCGCCTCTGATTCCCCAACTCTGATTCCCCGCCTCTGCTTCCCCATCTCTGATTCACCGCATTTGATTCGCCACCTCTGATTCCCCATATGTGATTCCCCGCCTCTGTTTCCCCGGCTCTGATTCACCGCCTCTGATTCCCCATATCTCATTCCCAGCCTCTGATTCCCCATCTCTGATTCCCGGACTCTGATTTCCCACCTCTGATTCCCGGCCTCTTATTCCCGGCATCTGATTCCCGGCCTCTGATTCCCGGCCTCTGATTCCCCGCTTCTGATTCTGATTCCCTGCCTCTGATTCCCCATCTCTGATTCCGCACATCTGATTCCCTGCCTCTGATTTCCCACCTCTGATTACCCATATCTGATTCCCCGCCTCTGTTTCCCCATATCTAATTCCCCGCCTCTGATTCCCCAACTCTGATTCCCCGCTCTGATTCCCCAGCTCTGAATTCCCGCCTCTGATTCACCGCATCTGATTCACTGCCTCTGAATCCCCACCTCTGATTCCCTGCCTCTGATTCACAACCTCTGATTCCCCTCCTCTGATTCCCCATATCTGATTCCCCGCCTCCGTGTCCCTCCCTCTGATTCCCCGCCTCTGTTTCCCCATATCTGATTCCCCGCCTCTGATACCCCAACTCTGATTCCCCACCTCAGATTCCCCAGCTCTTATTCCCCGCCTCTGACTCCCCGCGTCTGATTCCCAGCCTCTGATTCCCCATGTCTGATTTCCTGCCTCTGATTCCCCGCCTCTGATTCGCCAGCTCTGATTCATCGCCTCTGATTCCCCACCTCTGATTCCCCATATCTGATTCCCCAGCTATGTTTCCCCGCCTCTGATTCCCTGCCTCTGATTCCCCATCTCTGATTCCCGGACTCTGATTCCCCACCTCTGATTCCCCATCTCTGATTCCGCACATCCAATTCCCTGCCTCTGATTCCCCGCCTTTGATGCCCCGCCACTGATTCCATGCCTCTGATTCCCAACCTCTGATTCCCCACCTCTGATTTCCCATATCTGATTCCCCGCCTCTGTTTCCCTGCCTCTAATTCCCTTCATCTGTTTCCTCATATCTGATTCCCCTCCTCTGATTCCCCAACACTGATTCGCCGCCTCTGATTCCCCAGCTCTGATTCACCACCTCTGATTCCCCGCGTCTGATTCCCCGCCTCTGATTCCCCATCTCTGATTCTCTATCTCTGATTCCCCAATTCTGATTCCCCCCCTTTGATTCACTGCCTCTGATTAACAAGCTCTGATTTCCGACCTCTGATTCCCCATATCTGATTCCCCGCCTCTGTTTCCCCGCCTCTTATTCCCCGCCTCTGTTTCCCCATATCTGATTCCCGGCCTCTCATTCCCCAGCTCTGATTCCCCGCCTCTGATTCCCCACATCTGATTCCCCGCCGCTGATTCCCCAACTCTGATACCCCACCTCTGATTCACCAGCTCTGATTCCCCGCCTCTGATTCCCCGCGTCTGATTCCCCGCCTCTGATTCCCCGCCTCTGATTCCCCGCCTCTGATTCCCCATATCTCATTCCCAGCCTCTGATTCCCCATCTCTGATTCCCGGACTCTGATTCCCCACCTCTGATTCCCGGCCTCTTATTCCCGGCATCTGATTCCCGGCCTCTGATTCCCGGCCTCTGATTCCCCGCTTCTGATTCTGATTCCCTGCCTCTGATTCCCCATCTCTGATTCCGCACATCTGATTCCCTGCCTCTGATTTCCCACCTCTGATTACCCATATCTGATTCCCCGCCTCTGTTTCCCCATATCTAATTCCCCGCCTCTGATTCCCCAACTCTGATTCCCCGCTCTGATTCCACAGCTCTGAATCCCCGCCTCTGATTCCCCGCATCTGATTCACTGCCTCTGAATCCCCACCTCTGATTCCCTGCCTCTGATTCACAACCTCTGATTCCCCTCCTCTGATTCCCCATATCTGATTCCCCGCCTCCGTGTCCCTCCCTCTGATTCCCCGCCTCTGTTTCCCCATATCTGATTCCCCGCCTCTGATACCCCAACTCTGATTCCCCACCTCTGATTCCCCAGCTCTGATTCCCCGCCTCTGACTCCCCGCGTCTGATTCCCAGCCTCTGATTCCCCATGTCTGATTTCCTGCCTCTGATTCCCCGCCTCTGATTCGCCAGCTCTGATTCATCGCCTCTGATTCCCCACCTCTGATTCCCCATATCTGATTCCCCACCTATGTTTCCCCGCCTCTGATTCCCCGCCTCTGAATCCCCATCTCTGATTCCCGGACTCTGATTCCCCACCTCTGATTCCCCATCTCTGATTCCGCACATCCAATTCCCTGCCTCTGATTCCCCGCCTCTGATGCCCCGCCACTGATTCCATGCCTCCGATTCCCAACCTCTGATTCCCCACCTCTGATTTCCCATATCTGATTCCCCGCCTCTGTTTCCCTGCCTCTAATTCCCTGCATCTGTTTCCTCATATCTGATTCCCCTCCTCTGATTCCCCAACACTGATTCGCCGCCTCTGATTCCCCAGTTCTGATTCACCACCTCTGATTCCCCGCGTCTGATTCCCCGCCTCTGATTCCCCATCTCTGATTCTCTATCTCTGATTCCCCAATTCTGATTCCCCCCCTTTGATTCACTGCCTCTGATTAACAAGCTCTGATTCCCGACCTCTGATTCCCCATATCTGATTCCCCGCCTCTGTTTCCCCGCCTCTTATTCCCCGCCTCTGTTTCCCCATATCTGATTCCCGGCCTCTCATTCCCCAGCTCTGATTCCCCGCCTCTGATTCCCCATATCTGATTCCCCGCCGCTGATTCCCCAACTCTGATACCCCGCCTCTGATTCACCAGCTCTGATTCCCCGCCTCTGATTCCCCGCGTCTGATTCCCTGTCTCTGATTCCGCGCCTCTGATTCCCCATCTCTGATTCACCACCTCTGATCCCCCGCCTCTGATTACCCATGTCTGATTCCCCGCCTCTGTTTCCCCGCCTCTGAATCCCCGCCTCTGATTCCCCATATCTGATTCCCCGCCTCTGATTCCCCAACTCTGATTCCCCACCTGTGATTCGCCAGCTATGATTCCCCGCCTCTGATTCCCCGCGTCTGATTCCCTGCCTGTGATTCCCTGCGTCTGATTCCCCACCTCTGTTACCCCGCCTCTGATTCCCCGCCTCTGATTCCCCATATCTGATTCCCCTCCTCTGATTCCCCAACTCTGATTCCCCGCCTCTGATTCCCCAGCTCTGATTCCCTGCCTCTGATTCCCCGCATCTGATTCCCCGCCTCTGATTCCCCATCTCTGAGTCACCGCCTTTGATTCGCCACCTCTGATTCCCCATCTCTGATTCCCGGACTCTGATTCCCCACCTCTGATTCCCGGCCTCTTATTCCCGGCATCTGATTCCCGGCCTCTGATTCCCAGCCTTTGATTCCCCGCTTCTGATTCTGATTCCCTGCCTCTGATTCCCCATCTGTGATTCCACACATCTGATTCCCTGCCTCTGATTGCCCACTTCTGATTCCCCGCCTCTGATTCCCCACCTCTGTTTCCCCACCTCTGATTCCCCACCTCTGATTCCCCATATCTGATTCCCCACCTATGTTTCCCCGCCTCTGATTCCCCGCCTCTGAATCCCCATCTCTGATTCCCGGACTCTGATTCCCCACCTCTGATTCCCCATCTCTGATTCCGCACATCCAATTCCCTGCCTCTGATTCCCCGCCTCTGATGCCCCGCCACTGATTCCATGCCTCCGATTCCCAACCTCTGATTCCCCACCTCTGATTTCCCATATCTGATTCCCCGCCTCTGTTTCCCTGCCTCTAATTCCCTGCATCTGTTTCCTCATATCTGATTCCCCTCCTCTGATTCCCCAACACTGATTCGCCGCCTCTGATTCCCCAGTTCTGATTCACCACCTCTGATTCCCCGCGTCTGATTCCCCGCCTCTGATTCCCCATCTCTGATTCTCTATCTCTGATTCCCCAATTCTGATTCCCCCCCCTTTGATTCACTGCCTCTGATTAACAAGCTCTGATTCCCGACCTCTGATTCCCCATATCTGATTCCCCGCCTCTGTTTCCCCGCCTCTTATTCCCCGCCTCTGTTTCCCCATATCTGATTCCCGGCCTCTCATTCCCCAGCTCTGATTCCCCGCCTCTGATTCCCCATATCTGATTCCCCGCCGCTGATTCCCCAACTCTGATACCCCGCCTCTGATTCACCAGCTCTGATTCCCCGCCTCTGATTCCCCGCGTCTGATTCCCTGTCTCTGATTCCCCGCCTCTGATTCCCCATCTCTGATTCACCACCTCTGATCCCCCGCCTCTGATTACCCATGTCTGATTCCCCGCCTCTGTTTCCCCGCCTCTGAATCCCCGCCTCTGATTTCCCATATCTGATTCCCCGCCTCTGATTCCCCAACTCTGATTCCCCACCTGTGATTCGCCAGCTATGATTCCCCGCCTCTGATTCCCCGCGTCTGATTCCCTGCCTGTGATTCCCTGCGTCTGATTCCCCACCTCTGTTACCCCGCCTCTGATTCCCCGCCTCTGATTCCCCATATCTGATTCCCCTCCTCTGATTCCCAAACTCTGATTCCCCGCCTCTGATTCCCCAGCTCTGATTCCCTGCCTCTGATTCCCCGCATCTGATTCCCCGCCTCTGATTCCCCATCTCTGAGTCACCGCCTTTGATTCGCCACCTCTGATTCCCCATCTCTGATTCCCGGACTCTGATTCCCCACCTCTGATTCCCGGCCTCTTATTCCCGGCATCTGATTCCCGGCCTCTGATTCCCAGCCTTTGATTCCCCGCTTCTGATTCTGATTCCCTGCCTCTGATTCCCCATCTGTGATTCCACACATCTGATTCCCTGCCTCTGATTGCCCACTTCTGATTCCCCGCCTCTGATTCCCCACCTCTGTTTCCCCACCTCTGATTCCCCGCCTCTGTTTCCCCATATCTAATTCCCCGCCTCTGATTCCCCAACTCTGATTCCCAGCTCTGATTCTCCAGCTCTGAATTCCCGCCTCTGATTCCCCGCATCTGATTCCCTGCCTCTGAATCCCCACCTCTGATTCCCTGCCTCTGATTCCCAACCTCTGATTCCCCTCTTCTGATTCCCCATATCTGATTCCCCTCCTCTGTTTCCCTGCCTCTGATTCCCCGCCTCTGTTACCCCATATCTGATTCCCCGCCTCTGATTCCCCAACTCTGATTCTGCACATCTGATTCCCTGCCTCTTTTTCCCCACCTCTGATTCCCGGCCTCTGATTCCCGGCCTCTGATTCCCGGCCTCTCATTCCCGGCCTATCATTCCCCGCCTCTGATTCCCGGCCTCTGATTCCCCGCCTCTGATTCCCCGCCTCTGATTCCCTGCCTCTGATTCCTCATCTCTGATTCCGCACATCTGATTCCCTGCCTCTGATTCCCCGCCTCTGATTCCCCGCCTCTGATTCCCTGCCTCTGATTCCCAACCTCTGATTCCCCACCTCTGATTCCCCATATCTGATTCCCCGCCTCTGTTTCCCCGCCTCTGATTCCCCGCCTCTGATTCCCCAACTCTGATTCCCCGCCTCTGATTCCCCATCTCTGATTCCCCACCTCTGATTCCCCATATCTGATTCCCCGCCTCTGTTTCCCCGCCTCTGATTCCCCGCCTCTGATTCCCCAACTCTGATTCCCCATATCTGATTCCCCGCCTCTGTTTCCCCGCCTCTGATTCCCCGCCTCTGTTTCCCCATATCTGATTCCCCGCCTCTGTTTCCCCATATCTAATTCCCCGCCTCTGATTCCCCAACTCTGATTCCCCGCTCTGATTCCCCAGCTCTGAATCCCCGCCTCTGATTCCCCGCATCTGATTCACTGCCTCTGAATCCCCACCTCTGATTCCCTGCCTCTGATTCACAACCTCTGATTCCCCTCCTCTGATTCCCCATATCTGATTCCCCGCCTCCGTTTCCCTGCCTCTGATTCCCCGCCTCTGTTTCCCCAAATCTGATTCCCCGCCACCGTTTCCCTGCCTCTGATTCCCCGCCTCTGTTTCCCCATATCTGATTCCCCACCTCTGATACCCCAACTCTGATTCCCTGCCTCTGATTCCCCAGCTCTGATTCCCCGCCTCTGACTCCCCGCGTCTGATTCCCAGCCTCTGATTCCCCATGTCTTATTTCCTGCCTCTGATTCCCCGCCTCTGATTCCGCACATCCAATTCCCTGCCTCTGATTCCCCGCCTCTGATGCCCCGCCTCTGATTCCATGCTTCTGATTCCCAACCTCTGATTCCCCACCTGTGATTCCCCATTTCTGATTCCCCGCCTCTGTTTCCCCGCCTCTGATTCCCTGCATCTGTTTCCTCATATCTGATTCCCCTCCTCTGATTCCCCAACACTGATTCCCCGCCTCTGATTCCTTGCCTCTGATTCCCAACCTCTGATTCCCCACCTCTGATTCCCCAATTCTGATTCCCCGCCTCTGTTTCCCCGCCTCTGATTCCCCGCCTCTGTTTCCCCATATGTGATTCCCCGCCTCTGATTCCCCAAATCTGATTCCCCGCCTCTGATTCCCCAGCTCTGATTCACCACCTTTGATTCGCCACCGCTGATTCCCCATATGTCATTCCCCGCCTCTGTTACCCCGCCTCTGAATTCCCGTGTTTGATTCCCTGCCTCTGATTCCCCGCCTCTGCTTCCCCATCTCTGATTCACCACCTTTGATTCGCCACCGCTGATTCCCCATATGTGATTCCCCACCTCTGATTCCCCATATCTGATTCCCCCCCTCTGTTTCCCAACCTCTGATTCCCGACCTCTGATTCCCCATATCTGATTCCCCGCCTCTGTTTCCCCGCCTCTTATTCCCGGCCTCTGTTTCACCATATCTGATTCCCGGCCTCTCATTCCCCAGCTCTGATTCCCCGCCTCTGATTCCCCATATCTGATTCCCCGCCGCTGATTCCCCAACTCTGATACCCCGCCTCTGATTCCCCAGCTCTGATTCCCCGCCTCTGATTCCCCGCGTCTGATTCCCTGCCTCTGATTCCCCACCTCTGATTCCCCATCTCTGATTCACCGCCTTTGATTCCCCACCTCTGATTCCCCATATCTGATTCCCCGCCTCTGTTTCCACGCCTCTGATTCCCCGCCTCTGATTCCCTGCCTCTGATTCCCCATTTCTGATTCCGTACATCTGATTCCCTGCCTCTGATTCCCCGCCTCTGATTCCCCGTCTCTGATTCCCTGCCTCTGATTCCCAACCTCTGATTCACCACCTCTGATTCCCCATATCTGATTCCCCACCTCTGTTTCCCCACCTCTGATTCCCCACCTCTGTTTCCCCATATCTGATTCCCCGCCTCTGATTCACCAACTCTGATTCCCCGCCTCTGATTCCCCGCCTCTGATTCCCCATCTCTGATTCAGCGCCATTGATTCGCCATCTCTGATTCCCCATATCTCATTCCCCACCTCTGTTCCCCTGCCTCTGTTTCCCCATCTCTGATTCCGCACATCTGATTCCCTGCCTCTGATTCCCCACCTCTGATTCCCCATATCTGATTCCCCGCCTCTGATTCCCGGCCTCTGATTCCCTGCCTCTAATTCCCCACCTCTGATTCCCTGCCTCTGATTCCCCATTTCTGATTCTGCACATCTGATTCCCTGCCTCTGATTCCCCGCATCTGATTCCCCGCCTCTAATTCCCTGCCTCTGATTCCCAACCTCTGATACCCCACCTCTGATTCCCCATATCTGATTCCCCGCCTCTGTTTCACCGCCTCTGAATCACCGCCTCTGTTTCCCCATATCTGATTCCCCGCCTCTGATTACCCAACTCTGATTCCCCGCCTCTGATTCCCCGTGTTTGATTCCCTGCCTCTGATTCCCCGCCTCTGATTCCCCATCTCTGATTCAGCGCCTTTGATTCACCACCTCTGATTCCCCATATCTGATTCCCCGCATCTGTTTCCCCGCCTCTGATTCCCCGCCTCTGTTTCCCCATATCTAATTCCCCGCCTCTGATTCCCCAACTCTGATTCCCCGCTCTGATCCCCCGCCTCTGATTCCCCATGTCTGATTCCCCGCCTCTGTTTCCCTGCCTCTGATTCCCTGCATCTGATTCCCCATCTCTGACTCACCGCCTTTGATTCGCCACCTCTGATTCCCCACCTCTGATTCCCGGCCTCTTATTCCTGGCATCTGATTCCCGGCCTCTGATTCCCAGCCTCTGATTCCCCGCTTCTGATTCTGATTCTCTGCCTCTGATTCCCCATCTCTGATTCCACACATCTGATTCCCTGCCTCTGATTCCCCACTTCTGATTCCCCGCCTCTGATTCCCCTCCTCTGTTTCCCCACCTCTGATTCCCCGCCTCTGGTTCCCCATATCTAATCCCCCGCCTCTGATTCCCCTCCTCTGTTTCCCCACCTCTGATTCCCCGCCTCTGGTTCCCCATATCTAATCCCCCGCCTCTGTTACCCCGCCTCTGAATTCCCGTGTTTGATTCCCTGCCTCTGATTCCCCGCCTCTGCTTCCCCATCTCTGATTCACCACCTTTGATTCGCCACCGCTGATTCCCCATATGTGATTCCCCACCTCTGATTCCCCATATCTGATTCCCCCCCTCTGTTTCCCAACCTCTGATTCCCGCCTCTGATTTCCCGCATCTGATTCCCTGCCTCTGAATCCCCACCTCTGATTCCCTGCCTCTGATTCCCAACCTCTGATTCCCCTCCTCTGATTCCCCATATCTGATTCCCCTCCTCTGTTTCCCTGCCTCTGATTCCCCGCCTCTGTTACCCCATATCTGATTCCCCGCCTCTGATTCCCCAACTCTGATTCTGCACATCTGATTCCTTGCCTCTTTTTCCCCACCTCTGATTCCCGGCCTCTGATTCCCGGCCTCTGATTCCCGGCCTCTCATTCCCGGCCTCTCATTCCCCGCCTCTGATTCCCTGCCTCTGATTCCCCATCTCTGATTCCGCACATCTGATTCCCTGCCTCTGATTCCCCGCCTCTGATTCCCCGCCTCTGATTCCCTGCCTCTGATTCCCAACCTCTGATTCCCCACCTCTGATTCCCCATATCTGATTCCCCGCCTCTGTTTCCCCGCCTCTGATTCCCCGCCTCTGTTTCCCCATATCTGATTCCCCGCCTCTGTTTCCCCATATCTAATTCCCCGCCTCTGATTCCCCAACTCTGATTCCCCGCTCTGATTCCCCAGCTCTGAATCCCCGCCTCTGATTCCCCGCATCTGATTCACTGCCTCTGAATCCCCACCTCTGATTCCCTGCCTCTGATTCACAACCTCTGATTCCCCTCCTCTGATTCCCCATATCTGATTCCCCGCCTCCGTTTCCCTGCCTCTGATTCCCCGCCTCTGTTTCCCCAAATCTGATTCCCCGCCACCGTTTCCCTGCCTCTGATTCCCCGCCTCTGTTTCCCCATATCTGATTCCCCACCTCTGATACCCCAACTCTGATTCCCTGCCTCTGATTCCCCAGCTCTGATTCCCCGCCTCTGACTCCCCGCGTCTGATTCCCAGCCTCTGATTCCCCATGTCTTATTTCCTGCCTCTGATTCCCCGCCTCTGATTCCGCACATCCAATTCCCTGCCTCTGATTCCCCGCCTCTGATGCCCCGCCTCTGATTCCATGCTTCTGATTCCCAACCTCTGATTCCCCACCTGTGATTCCCCATTTCTGATTCCCCGCCTCTGTTTCCCCGCCTCTGATTCCCTGCATCTGTTTCCTCATATCTGATTCCCCTCCTCTGATTCCCCAACACTGATTCCCCGCCTCTGATTCCTTGCCTCTGATTCCCAACCTCTGATTCCCCACCTCTGATTCCCCAATTCTGATTCCCCGCCTCTGTTTCCCCGCCTCTGATTCCCCGCCTCTGTTTCCCCATATGTGATTCCCCGCCTCTGATTCCCCAAATCTGATTCCCCGCCTCTGATTCCCCAGCTCTGATTCACCACCTTTGATTCGCCACCGCTGATTCCCCATATGTCATTCCCCGCCTCTGTTACCCCGCCTCTGAATTCCCGTGTTTGATTCCCTGCCTCTGATTCCCCGCCTCTGCTTCCCCATCTCTGATTCACCACCTTTGATTCGCCACCGCTGATTCCCCATATGTGATTCCCCACCTCTGATTCCCCATATCTGATTCCCCCCCTCTGTTTCCCAACCTCTGATTCCCGACCTCTGATTCCCCATATCTGATTCCCCGCCTCTGTTTCCCCGCCTCTTATTCCCGGCCTCTGTTTCACCATATCTGATTCCCGGCCTCTCATTCCCCAGCTCTGATTCCCCGCCTCTGATTCCCCATATCTGATTCCCCGCCGCTGATTCCCCAACTCTGATACCCCGCCTCTGATTCCCCAGCTCTGATTCCCCGCCTCTGATTCCCCGCGTCTGATTCCCTGCCTCTGATTCCCCACCTCTGATTCCCCATCTCTGATTCACCGCCTTTGATTCCCCACCTCTGATTCCCCATATCTGATTCCCCGCCTCTGTTTCCACGCCTCTGATTCCCCGCCTCTGATTCCCTGCCTCTGATTCCCCATTTCTGATTCCGTACATCTGATTCCCTGCCTCTGATTCCCCGCCTCTGATTCCCCGTCTCTGATTCCCTGCCTCTGATTCCCAACCTCTGATTCACCACCTCTGATTCCCCATATCTGATTCCCCACCTCTGTTTCCCCACCTCTGATTCCCCACCTCTGTTTCCCCATATCTGATTCCCCGCCTCTGATTCACCAACTCTGATTCCCCGCCTCTGATTCCCCGCCTCTGATTCCCCATCTCTGATTCAGCGCCATTGATTCGCCATCTCTGATTCCCCATATCTCATTCCCCACCTCTGTTCCCCTGCCTCTGTTTCCCCATCTCTGATTCCGCACATCTGATTCCCTGCCTCTGATTCCCCACCTCTGATTCCCCATATCTGATTCCCCGCCTCTGATTCCCGGCCTCTGATTCCCTGCCTCTAATTCCCCACCTCTGATTCCCTGCCTCTGATTCCCCATTTCTGATTCTGCACATCTGATTCCCTGCCTCTGATTCCCCGCATCTGATTCCCCGCCTCTAATTCCCTGCCTCTGATTCCCAACCTCTGATACCCCACCTCTGATTCCCCATATCTGATTCCCCGCCTCTGTTTCACCGCCTCTGAATCACCGCCTCTGTTTCCCCATATCTGATTCCCCGCCTCTGATTACCCAACTCTGATTCCCCGCCTCTGATTCCCCGTGTTTGATTCCCTGCCTCTGATTCCCCGCCTCTGATTCCCCATCTCTGATTCAGCGCCTTTGATTCACCACCTCTGATTCCCCATATCTGATTCCCCGCATCTGTTTCCCCGCCTCTGATTCCCCGCCTCTGTTTCCCCATATCTAATTCCCCGCCTCTGATTCCCCAACTCTGATTCCCCGCTCTGATCCCCCGCCTCTGATTCCCCATGTCTGATTCCCCGCCTCTGTTTCCCTGCCTCTGATTCCCTGCATCTGATTCCCCATCTCTGACTCACCGCCTTTGATTCGCCACCTCTGATTCCCCACCTCTGATTCCCGGCCTCTTATTCCTGGCATCTGATTCCCGGCCTCTGATTCCCAGCCTCTGATTCCCCGCTTCTGATTCTGATTCTCTGCCTCTGATTCCCCATCTCTGATTCCACACATCTGATTCCCTGCCTCTGATTCCCCACTTCTGATTCCCCGCCTCTGATTCCCCTCCTCTGTTTCCCCACCTCTGATTCCCCGCCTCTGGTTCCCCATATCTAATCCCCCGCCTCTGATTCCCCAACTCTGATTCCCCGCTCTGATTCCCCAGCTCTGAATTCCCGCCTCTGATTCCCCGCATCTGATTCCCTGCCACTGAATCCCCTCCTATGATTCCCAACCTCTGATTCCCCTCCTCTGATTCCCCATATCTGATTGCCCTCCTCTGTTTCCCTGCCTATGATTCCCCGCCTCTGTTACCCCATATCTGATTCCCCGCCTCTGATTCCCCAACTCTGATTCTGCACATCTGATTCCCTGCATCTTATTCCCCACCTCTGATTCCCGGCCTCTGATTCCCGGTCTCTGATTCCCGGCCTCTGATTCCAGGCCTCTCATTCCCCGCCTCTGATTCCCGGCCTCAGATTCCCCGCATCTGATTCCCCGCCTCTGATTCCCAGCCTCTGATTCCCCATCTCTGATTCCGCACATCTGATTCCCTGCCTCTAATTCCCCGCCTCTGATTCCCCGCCTCTGATTCCCTGCCTCTGATTCCCAACCTCTGATTCCCCACCTCTGATTCCCCATATCTGATTCCCCGCCTCTGTTTCCCCGCCTCTGATTCCCCGCCTCTGTTTCCACCTATCTGATTCCCCGCCTCTGATTCCCCAACTCTGATTCCCCGCCTCTGATTCCCCAGCTCTGATTCCCCGCCTCTGATTCCCCGTTTGATTCCCTGCCTCTGATTCCCCGCCTCTGCTTCCCCATCTCTGATCCACCGCCTTTGATTCGCCACCTCTGATTCCCCATATGTGATTCCCCGCCTCTGTTTCCTCGCCTCTGATTCCCCGCCTCTCATTCCCCATATCTCATTCCCAGCCTCTGATTCCCCACCTCTGATTCCCGGCCTCTTATTCCCGGCATCTGATTCCCGGACTCTGATTCCCGGCCTCTGATTCCCCGCTTCTGATTCTGATTCCCTGCCTCTGATTCCCCATCTCTGATTCCGCACATCTGATTCCCTGCCTCTGATTTCCCACCTCTGATTACCCATATCTGATTCCCCGCCTCTGTTTCCCCGCCTCTGATTCCCCGCCTCTGTTTCCCCGCCTCTGATTCCCCGCCTCTGTTTCCCCATATCTAATTCCCCGCCTCTGATACCCCAACTCTGATTCCCCGCTCTGATTCCCCAGCTCTGAATCCCCGCCTCTGATTCCCCGCATCTGATTCACTGCCTCTGAATCCCCACCTCTTATTCCCTGCCTCTGATTCCCAACCTCTGATTCCCCTCCTCTGATTCCCCATATCTGATACCCCGCCTCCGTTTCCCTGCCTCTGATTCCCCGCCTCTGTTTCCCCATATCTGATTCCCCGCCTCTGATACCCCAACTCTGATTCCCCGCCTCTGATTCCCCAGCTCTGATTCCCAGCCTCTGACTCCCCGCGTCTGATTCCCAGCCTCTGATTCCCCATGTCTGATTTCCTGCCTCTGATTCCCCGCCTCTGATTCCCCGCCTCTGATTCCCCATCACTGATTCCCGGACTCTGATGCCCCGCCTCTGATTCCATGCCTCTGATTCGCAACCTCTGATTCCCCACCTCTGATTCCCCACCTCTGATTCCCCATATGTGATTCCCCGCCTCTGATTCCCTGCCTCTGTTTCCTCATACCTGATTCCCCGCCTCTGATTCCCCAACACTGATTCCCCGCCTCTGATTCCCCAGCTCTGATTCACCACCTCTGATTCAACGCGTCTGATTCCCCGCATCTGATTACCCATCTCTGATTCCCTATCTCTGATTCCCCAATTCTGATACCCCGCCTTTGATTCCCTGCCTCTGATTCCCAACCTCTGATTCCCGACCTCTGATTCCCCATATCTGATTCCCCGCCCCTGTTTCCCCGAATCTTATTCCCCGCCTCTGATTCCCCATATCTGATTCCCGGCCTCTCATTCCCCAGCTCTGATTCCCCGCCTCTGATTCCCCATATCTGATTCCCCGCCGCTGATTCCCCAACTCTGATAGCCCGCCTCTGATTCCCCAGCTCTGATTCCCCGCCTCTGATTCCCCGCGTCTGATTCCCTGCCTCTGATTCCCCGCCTCTGATTCCCCATCTCTGATTCACCACCTCTGATCCCCCGCCTCTGATTACCCATGTCTGATTCCCCGCCTCTGTTTCCCCGCCTCTGAATCCCTGCCTCTGATTCCCCATATCTGATTCCCCGCCTCTGATTCCCCAACTCTGATTCCCCGCCTGTGATTCGCCAGCTATGATTCCCCGCGTCTGATTCCCTGCCTGTGATTCCCTGCGTCTGATTCCCCACCTCTGTTACCCCGCCTCTGATTCCCCGCCTCTGATTCCCCATATCTGATTCCCCTCCTCTGATTCCCCAACTCTGATTCCCCGCCTCTGATTCCCCAGCTCTGATTCCCTGCCTCTGATTCCCCGCATCTGATTCCCCACCTCTGATTCCCCATCTCTGAGTCACCGCCTTTGATTCGCCACCTCTGATTCCCCATCTCTGATTCCCGGACTCTGATTCCCCACCTCTGATTCCCGGCCTCTTATTCCCGGCATCTGATTCCCGGCCTCTGATTCCCAGCCTCTGATTCCCCGCTTCTGATTCTGATTCCCTGCCTCTGATTCCCCATCTCTGATTCCACACATCTGATTCCCTGCCTCTGATTGCCCACTTCTGATTCCCCGCCTCTGATTCCCCACCTCTGTTTCCCCACCTCTGATTCCCCGCCTCTGTTTCCCCATATCTAATTCCCCGCCTCTGATTCCCCAACTCTGATTCCCCGCTCTGATTCCCCAGCTCTGAATTCCCACCTCTTATTCCCCGCATCTGATTCCCTGCCTCTGAATCCCCACCTCTGATTCCCTGCCTCTGATTCCCAACCTCTGATTCCACTCCTCTGATTCCCCATATCTGATTCCCCTCCTCTGTTTCCCTGCCTCTGATTCCCCGCCTCTGTTACCCCATATCTGATTCCCCGCCTCTGATTCCCCAACTCTGATTCTGCACATCTGATTCCCTGCCTCTTTTTCCCCACCTCTGATTCCCGGCCTCTGATTCCCGGCCTCTGATTCCCGGCCTCTGATTCCCGGCCTCTCATTCCCCGCCTCTGATTCCCGGCCTCTGATTCCCCGCCTCTGATTCCCCGCCTCTGATCCCCTGCCTCTGATTCCCCATCTCTGATTCCGCACATCTGATTCCCTGCCTCTGATTCCCCGCCTCTGATTCCCCGCCTCTGCTTCCCTGCCTCTGATTCCCAACCTCTGATTCCTCACCTCTGATTCCCCATATCTGATTCCCCGCCTCTGTTTCCCCGCCTCTGAATCCCCGCCTCTGATTCCCCAACACCGATTCCCCGCCCCTGATTCCCCATCTCTGATTCCCCGCCTCTGATTCCCAACCTTTGATTCCCCACCTCTGATTCCCCATATCTGATTCCCCGCCTCTGTTTCCCCGCCTCTGATTCCCCGCCTCTGATTCCCCAACTCTGATTCCCCGCCTCTGCTTCCCCATCTCTGATTCACCGCCTTTGATTCGCCACCTCTGATTCCCCATATGTCATTCCCCGCCTCTGTTTCCCCGGCTCTGATTCCCCGCCTCTGATTCCCCATATCTCATTCCCAGCCTCTGATTCCCCATCTCTGATTCCCGGACTCTGATTTCCCACCTCTGATTCCCGGCCTCTTATTCCCGGCATCTGATTCCCGGCCTCTGATTCCCGGCCTCTGATTCCCCGCTTCTGATTCTGATTCCCTGCCTCTGATTCCCCATCTCTGATTCCGCACATCTGATTCCCTGCCTCTGATTTCCCACCTCTGATTACCCATATCTGATTCCCCGCCTCTGTTTCCCCATATCTAATTCCCCGCCTCTGATTCCCCAACTCTGATTCCCCGCTCTGATTCCCCAGCTCTGAATTCCCGCCTCTGATTCCCCGCATCTGATTCACTGCCTCTGAATCCCCACCTCTGATTCCCTGCCTCTGATTCACAACCTCTGATTCCCCTCCTCTGATTCCCCATATCTGATTCCCCGCCTCCGTGTCCCTCCCTCTGATTCCCCGCCTCTGTTTCCACATATCTGATTCCCCGCCTCTGATACCCCAACTCTGATTCCCCACCTCTGATTCCCCAGCTCTTATTCCCCGCCTCTGACTCCCCGCGTCTGATTCCCAGCCTCTGATTCCCCATGTCTGATTTCCTGCCTCTGATTCCCCGCCTCTGATTCGCCAGCTCTGATTCATCGCCTCTGATTCCCCACCTCTGATTCCCCATATCTGATTCCCCAGCTATGTTTCCCCGCCTCTGATTCCCCGCCTCTGATTCCCCATCTCTGATTCCCGGACTCTGATTCCCCACCTCTGATTCCCCATCTCTGATTCCGCACATCCAATTCCCTGCCTCTGATTCCCCGCCTTTGATGCCCCGCCACTGATTCCATGCCTCTGATTCCCAACCTCTGATTCCCCACCTCTGATTTCCCATATCTGATTCCCCGCCTCTGTTTCCCTGCCTCTAATTCCCTTCATCTGTTTCCTCATATCTGATTCCCCTCCTCTGATTCCCCAACACTGATTCGCCGCCTCTGATTCCCCAGCTCTGATTCACCACCTCTGATTCCCCGCGTCTGATTCCCCGCCTCTGATTCCCCATCTCTGATTCTCTATCTCTGATTCCCCAATTCTGATTCCCCCCCTTTGATTCACTGCCTCTGATTAACAAGCTCTGATTCCCGACCTCTGATTCCCCATATCTGATTCCCCGCCTCTGTTTCCCCGCCTCTTATTCCCCGCCTCTGTTTCCCCATATCTGATTCCCGGCCTCTCATTCCCCAGCTCTGATTCCCCGCCTCTGATTCCCCACATCTGATTCCCCGCCGCTGATTCCCCAACTCTGATACCCCACCTCTGATTCACCAGCTCTGATTCCCCGCCTCTGATTCCCCGCGTCTGATTCCCCGCCTCTGTTTCCCCGCCTCTGATTCCCCGCCTCTGATTCCCCATATCTCATTCCCAGCCTCTGATTCCCCATCTCTGATTCCCGGACTCTGATTCCCCACCTCTGATTCCCGGCCTCTTATTCCCGGCATCTGATTCCCGGCCTCTGATTCCCGGCCTCTGATTCCCCGCTTCTGATTCTGATTCCCTGCCTCTGATTCCCCATCTCTGATTCCGCACATCTGATTCCCTGCCTCTGATTTCCCACCTCTGATTACCCATATCTGATTCCCCGCCTCTGTTTCCCCATATCTAATTCCCCGCCTCTGATTCCCCAACTCTGATTCCCCGCTCTGATTCCACAGCTCTGAATCCCCGCCTCTGATTCCCCGCATCTGATTCACTGCCTCTGAATCCCCACCTCTGATTCCCTGCCTCTGATTCACAACCTCTGATTCCCCTCCTCTGATTCCCCATATCTGATTCCCCGCCTCCGTGTCCCTCCCTCTGATTCCCCGCCTCTGTTTCCCCATATCTGATTCCCCGCCTCTGATACCCCAACTCTGATTCCCCACCTCTGATTCCCCAGCTCTGATTCCCCGCCTCTGACTCCCCGCGTCTGATTCCCAGCCTCTGATTCCCCATGTCTGATTTCCTGCCTCTGATTCCCCGCCTCTGATTCGCCAGCTCTGATTCATCGCCTCTGATTCCCCACCTCTGATTCCCCATATCTGATTCCCCACCTATGTTTCCCCGCCTCTGATTCCCCGCCTCTGAATCCCCATCTCTGATTCCCGGACTCTGATTCCCCACCTCTGATTCCCCATCTCTGATTCCGCACATCCAATTCCCTGCCTCTGATTCCCCGCCTCTGATGCCCCGCCACTGATTCCATGCCTCCGATTCCCAACCTCTGATTCCCCACCTCTGATTTCCCATATCTGATTCCCCGCCTCTGTTCCCTGCCTCTAATTCCCTGCATCTGTTTCCTCATATCTGATTCCCCTCCTCTGATTCCCCAACACTGATTCGCCGCCTCTGATTCCCCAGTTCTGATTCACCACCTCTGATTCCCCGCGTCTGATTCCCCGCCTCTGATTCCCCATCTCTGATTCTCTATCTCTGATTCCCCAATTCTGATTCCCCCCCTTTGATTCACTGCCTCTGATTAACAAGCTCTGATTCCCGACCTCTGATTCCCCATATCTGATTCCCCGCCTCTGTTTCCCCGCCTCTTATTCCCCGCCTCTGTTTCCCCATATCTGATTCCCGGCCTCTCATTCCCCAGCTCTGATTCCCCGCCTCTGATTCCCCATATCTGATTCCCCGCCGCTGATTCCCCAACTCTGATACCCCGCCTCTGATTCACCAGCTCTGATTCCCCGCCTCTGATTCCCCGCGTCTGATTCCCTGTCTCTGATTCCGCGCCTCTGATTCCCCATCTCTGATTCACCACCTCTGATCCCCCGCCTCTGATTACCCATGTCTGATTCCCCGCCTCTGTTTCCCCGCCTCTGAATCCCCGCCTCTGATTCCCCATATCTGATTCCCCGCCTCTGATTCCCCAACTCTGATTCCCCACCTGTGATTCGCCAGCTATGATTCCCCGCCTCTGATTCCCCGCGTCTGATTCCCTGCCTGTGATTCCCTGCGTCTGATTCCCCACCTCTGTTACCCCGCCTCTGATTCCCCGCCTCTGATTCCCCATATCTGATTCCCCTCCTCTGATTCCCCAACTCTGATTCCCCGCCTCTGATTCCCCAGCTCTGATTCCCTGCCTCTGATTCCCCGCATCTGATTCCCCGCCTCTGATTCCCCATCTCTGAGTCACCGCCTTTGATTCGCCACCTCTGATTCCCCATCTCTGATTCCCGGACTCTGATTCCCCACCTCTGATTCCCGGCCTCTTATTCCCGGCATCTGATTCCCGGCCTCTGATTCCCAGCCTTTGATTCCCCGCTTCTGATTCTGATTCCCTGCCTCTGATTCCCCATCTGTGATTCCACACATCTGATTCCCTGCCTCTGATTGCCCACTTCTGATTCCCCGCCTCTGATTCCCCACCTCTGTTTCCCCACCTCTGATTCCCCACCTCTGATTCCCCATATCTGATTCCCCACCTATGTTTCCCCGCCTCTGATTCCCCGCCTCTGAATCCCCATCTCTGATTCCCGGACTCTGATTCCCCACCTCTGATTCCCCATCTCTGATTCCGCACATCCAATTCCCTGCCTCTGATTCCCCGCCTCTGATGCCCCGCCACTTATTCCATGCCTCCGATTCCCAACCTCTGATTCCCCACCTCTGATTTCCCATATCTGATTCCCCGCCTCTGTTTCCCTGCCTCTAATTCCCTGCATCTGTTTCCTCATATCTGATTCCCCTCCTCTGATTCCCCAACACTGATTCGCCGCCTCTGATTCCCCAGTTCTGATTCACCACCTCTGATTCCCCGCGTCTGATTCCCCGCCTCTGATTCCCCATCTCTGATTCTCTATCTCTGATTCCCCAATTCTGATTCCCCCCCCTTTGATTCACTGCCTCTGATTAACAAGCTCTGATTCCCGACCTTTGATTCCCCATATCTGATTCCCCGCCTCTGTTTCCCCGCCTCTTATTCCCCGCCTCTGTTTCCCCATATCTGATTCCCGGCCTCTCATTCCCCAGCTCTGATTCCCCGCCTCTGATTCCCCATATCTGATTCCCCGCCGCTGATTCCCCAACTCTGATACCCCGCCTCTGATTCACCAGCTCTGATTCCCCGCCTCTGATTCCCCGCGTCTGATTCCCTGTCTCTGATTCCCCGCCTCTGATTCCCCATCTCTGATTCACCACCTCTGATCCCCCGCCTCTGATTACCCATGTCTGATTCCCCGCCTCTGTTTCCCCGCCTCTGAATCCCCGCCTCTGATTCCCCATATCTGATTCCCCGCCTCTGATTCCCCAACTCTGATTCCCCACCTGTGATTCGCCAGCTATGATTCCCCGCCTCTGATTCCCCGCGTCTGATTCCCTGCCTGTGATTCCCTGCGTCTGATTCCCCACCTCTGTTACCCCGCCTCTGATTCCCCGCCTCTGATTCCCCATATCTGATTCCCCTCCTCTGATTCCCAAACTCTGATTCCCCGCCTCTGATTCCCCAGCTCTGATTCCCTGCCTCTGATTCCCCGCATCTGATTCCCCGCCTCTGATTCCCCATCTCTGAGTCACCGCCTTTGATTCGCCACCTCTGATTCCCCATCTCTGATTCCCGGACTCTGATTCCCCACCTCTGATTCCCGGCCTCTTATTCCCGGCATCTGATTCCCGGCCTCTGATTCCCAGCCTTTGATTCCCCGCTTCTGATTCTGATTCCCTGCCTCTGATTCCCCATCTGTGATTCCACACATCTGATTCCCTGCCTCTGATTGCCCACTTCTGATTCCCCGCCTCTGATTCCCCACCTCTGTTTCCCCACCTCTGATTCCCCGCCTCTGTTTCCCCATATCTAATTCCCCGCCTCTGATTCCCCAACTCTGATTCCCAGCTCTGATTCTCCAGCTCTGAATTCCCGCCTCTGGTTCCCCGCATCTGATTCCCTGCCTCTGAATCCCCACCTCTGATTCCCTGCCTCTGATTCCCAACCTCTGATTCCCCTCTTCTGATTCCCCATATCTGATTCCCCTCCTCTGTTTCCCTGCCTCTGATTCCCCGCCTCTGTTACCCCATATCTGATTCCCCGCCTCTGATTCCCCAACTCTGATTCTGCACATCTGATTCCCTGCCTCTTTTTCCCCACCTCTGATTCCCGGCCTCTGATTCCCGGCCTCTGATTCCCGGCCTCTCATTGCCGGCCTATCATTCCCCGCCTCTGATTCCCGGCCTCTGATTCCCGCCTCTGATTCCCCGCCTCTGATTCCCTGCCTCTGATTCCTCATCTCTGATTCCGCACATCTGATTCCCTGCCTCTGATTCCCCGCCTCTGATTCCCCGCCTCTGATTCCCTGCCTCTGATTCCCAACCTCTGATTCCCCACCTCTGATTCCCCATATCTGATTCCCCGCCTCTGTTTCCCCGCCTCTGATTCCCCGCCTCTGATTCCCCAACTCTGATTCCCCGCCTCTGATTCCCCATCTCTGATTCCCCGCCTCTGATTCCCAACCTCTGATTCCCCACCTCTGATTCCCCATATCTGATTCCCCGCCTCTGTTTCCCCGCCTCTGATTCCCCGCCTCTGATTCCCCAACTCTGATTCCCCGCCTCTGCTTCCCAATCTCTGATTCACCGCCTTTGATTCTCCACCTCTGATTCCCCATATGTGATTCCCCGCCTCTGTTTCCCCGCCTCTGATTCCCCGCCTCTGATTCCCCATATCTCATTCCCAGCCTCTGATTCCCCATCTCTGATTCCCGGACTCTGATTCCCCACGTCTGATTCCCGGCCTCTTATTCCCGGCATCTGATTCCCGGCCTCTGATTCCCGGCCTCTGATTCCCCGCTTCTGATTCTGATTCCCTGCCTCTGATTCCCCATCTCTCATTCCGCACATCTGATTCCCTGCCTCTGATTTCCCACCTCTGTTTCCCCATATCTAATTCCCCACCTCTGATTCCCCATCTCTGATTCCGCACATCCAATTCCCTGCCTCTGATTCCCCGCCTCTGATGCCCCGCCACTGATTCCATGCCTCCGATTCCCAACCTCTGATTCCCCACCTCTGATTTCCCATATCTGATTCCCCGCCTCTGTTTCCCTGCCTCTAATTCCCTGCATCTGTTTCCTCATATCTGATTCCCCTCCTCTGATTCCCCAACACTGATTCGCCGCCTCTGATTCCCCAGTTCTGATTCACCACCTCTGATTCCCCGCGTCTGATTCCCCGCCTCTGATTCCCCATCTCTGATTCTCTATCTCTGATTCCCCAATTCTGATTCCCCCCCTTTGATTCACTGCCTCTGATTAACAAGCTCTGATTCCCGACCTCTGATTCCCCATATCTGATTCCCCGCCTCTGTTTCCCCGCCTCTTATTCCCCGCCTCTGTTTCCCCATATCTGATTCCCGGCCTCTCATTCCCCAGCTCTGATTCCCCGCCTCTGATTCCCCATATCTGATTCCCCGCCGCTGATTCCCCAACTCTGATACCCCGCCTCTGATTCACCAGCTCTGATTCCCCGCCTCTGATTCCCCGCGTCTGATTCCCTGTCTCTGATTCCGCGCCTCTGATTCCCCATCTCTGATTCACCACCTCTGATCCCCCGCCTCTGATTACCCATGTCTGATTCCCCACCTCTGTTTCCCCGCCTCTGAATCCCCGCCTCTGATTCCCCATATCTGATTCCCCGCCTCTGATTCCCCAACTCTGATTCCCCACCTGTGATTCGCCAGCTATGATTCCCCGCCTCTGATTCCCCGCGTCTGATTCCCTGCCTGTGATTCCCTGCGTCTGATTCCCCACCTCTGTTACCCCGCCTCTGATTCCCCGCCTCTGATTCCCCATATATGATTCCCCTCCTCTGATTCCCCAACTCTGATTCCCCGCCTCTGATTCCCCAGCTCTGATTCCCTGCCTCTGATTCCCCGCATCTGATTCCCCGCCTCTGATTCCCCATCTCTGAGTCACCGCCTTTGATTCGCCACCTCTGATTCCCCATCTCTGATTCCCGGACTCTGATTCCCCACCTCTGATTTTCGGCCTCTTATTCCCGGCATCTGATTCCCGGCCTCTGATTCCCAGCCTTTGATTCCCCGCTTCTGATTCTGATTCCCTGCCTCTGATTCCCCATCTGTGATTCCACACATCTGATTCCCTGCCTCTGATTGCCCACTTCTGATTCCCCGCCTCTGATTCCCCACCTCTGTTTCCCCACCTCTGATTCCCCACCTCTGATTCCCCATATCTGATTCCCCACCTATGTTTCCCCGCCTCTGATTCCCCGCCTCTGAATCCCCATCTCTGATTCCCGGACTCTGATTCCCCACCTCTGATTCCCCATCTCTGATTCCGCACATCCAATTCCCTGCCTCTGATTCCCCGCCTCTGATGCCCCGCCACTGATTCCATGCCTCCGATTCCCAACCTCTGATTCCCCACCTCTGATTTCCCATATCTGATTCCCCGCCTCTGTTTCCCTGCCTCTAATTCCCTGCATCTGTTTCCTCATATCTGATTCCCCTCCTCTGATTCCCCAACACTGATTCGCCGCCTCTGATTCCCCAGTTCTGATTCACCACCTCTGATTCCCCGCGTCTGATTCCCCGCCTCTGATTCCCCATCTCTGATTCTCTATCTCTGATTCCCCAATTCTGATTCCCCCCCTTTGATTCACTGCCTCTGATTAACAAGCTCTGATTCCCGACCTCTGATTCCCCATATCTGATTCCCCGCCTCTGTTTCCCCGCCTCTTATTCCCCGCCTCTGTTTCCCCATATCTGATTCCCGGCCTCTCATTCCCCAGCTCTGATTCCCCGCCTCTGATTCCCCATATCTGATTCCCCGCCGCTGATTCCCCAACTCTGATACCCCGCCTCTGATTCACCAGCTCTGATTCCCCGCCTCTGATTCCCCGCGTCTGATTCCCTGTCTCTGATTCCCCGCCTCTGATTCCCCATCTCTGATTCACCACCTCTGATCCCCCGCCTCTGATTACCCATGTCTGATTCCCCGCCTCTGTTTCCCCGCCTCTGAATCCCCGCCTCTGATTCCCCATATCTGATTCCCCGCCTCTGATTCCCCAACTCTGATTTCCCACCTGTGATTCGCCAGCTATGATTCCCCACCTCTGATTCCCCGCGTCTGATTCCCTGCCTGTGATTCCCTGCGTCTGATTCCCAACCTCTGTTACCCCGCCTCTGATTCCCCGCCTCTGATTCCCCATATCTGATTCCCCTCCTCTGATTCCCAAACTCTGATTCCCCGCCTCTGATTCCCCAGCTCTGATTCCCTGCCTCTGATTCCCCGCATCTGATTCCCCGCCTCTGATTCCCCATCTCTGAGTCACCGCCTTTGATTCGCCACCTCTGATTCCCCATCTCTGATTCCCGGACTCTGATTCCCCACCTCTGATTCCCGGCCTCTTATTCCCGGCATCTGATTCCCGGCCTCTGATTCCCAGCCTTTGATTCCCCGCTTCTGATTCTGATTCCCTGCCTCTGATTCCCCATCTGTGATTCCACACATCTGATTCCCTGCCTCTGATTGCCCACTTCTGATTCCCCGCCTCTGATTCCCCACCTCTGTTTCCCCACCTCTGATTCCCCGTCTCTGTTTCCCCATATCTAATTCCCCGCCTCTGATTCCCCAACTCTGATTCCCAGCTCTGATTCTCCAGCTCTGAATTCCCGCCTCTGATTCCCCGCATCTGATTCCCTGCCTCTGAATCCCCACCTCTGATTCCCTGCCTCTGATTCCCAACCTCTGATTCCCCTCTTCTGATTCCCCATATCTGATTCCCCTCCTCTGTTTCCCTGCCTCTGATTCCCCGCCTCTGTTACCCCATATCTGATTCCCCGCCTCTGATTCCCCAACTCTGATTCTGCACATCTGATTCCCTGCCTCTTTTTCCCCACCTCTGATTCCCGGCCTCTGATTCCCGGCCTCTGATTCCCGGCCTCTCATTCCCGGCCTATCATTCCCCGCCTCTGATTCCCGGCCTCTGATTCCCCGCCTCTGATTCCCCGCCTCTGATTCCCTGCCTCTGATTCCTCATCTCTGATTCCGCACATCTGATTCCCTGCCTCTGATTCCCCGCCTCTGATTCCCCGCCTCTGATTCCCTGCCTCTGATTCCCAACCTCTGATTCCCCACCTCTGATTCCCCATATCTGATTCCCCGCCTCTGTTTCCCCGCCTCTGATTCCCCGCCTCTGATTCCCCAACTCTGATTCCCCGCCTCTGATTCCCCATCTCTGATTCCCCGCCTCTGATTCCCAACCTCTGATTCCCCACCTCTGATTCCCCATATCTGATTCCCCGCCTCTGTTTCCCCGCCTCTGATTCCCCGCCTCTGATTCCCCAACTCTGATTCCCCGCCTCTGCTTCCCAATCTCTGATTCACCGCCTTTGATTCTCCACCTCTGATTCCCCATATGTGATTCCCCGCCTCTGTTTCCCCGCCTCTGATTCCCCGCCTCTGATTCCCCATATCTCATTCCCAGCCTCTGATTCCCCATCTCTGATTCACCACCTCTGATCCCCCGCCTCTGATTACCCATGTCTGATTCCCCGCCTCTGTTTCCCCGCCTCTGAATCCCTGCCTCTGATTCCCCATATCTGATTCCCCGCCTCTGATTCCCCAACTCTGATTCCCCGCCTGTGATTCGCCAGCTATGATTCCCCGCGTCTGATTCCCTGCCTGTGATTCCCTGCGTCTGATTCCCCAGCTCTGTTACCCCGCCTCTGATTCCCCGCCTCTGATTCCCCATATCTGATTCCCCTCCTCTGATTCCCCAACTCTGATTCCCCGCCTCTGATTCCCCAGCTCTGATTCCCTGCCTCTGATTCCCCGCATCTGATTCCCCACCTCTGATTCCCCATCTCTGAGTCACCGCCTTTGATTCGCCACCTCTGATTCCCCATCTCTGATTCCCGGACTCTGATTCCCCACCTCTGATTCCCGGCCTCTTATTCCCGGCATCTGATTCCCGGCCTCTGATTCCCAGCCTCTGATTCCCCGCTTCTGATTCTGATTCCCTGCCTCTGATTCCCCATCTCTGATTCCACACATCTGATTCCCTGCCTCTGATTGCCCACTTCTGATTCCCCGCCTCTGATTCCCCACCTCTGTTTCCCCACCTCTGATTCCCCGCCTCTGTTTCCCCATATCTAATTCCCCGCCTCTGATTCCCCAACTCTGATTCCCCGCTCTGATTCCCCAGCTCTGAATTCCCACCTCTTATTCCCCGCATCTGATTCCCTGCCTCTGAATCCCCACCTCTGATTCCCTGCCTCTGATTCCCAACCTCTGATTCCACTCCTCTGATTCCCCATATCTGATTCCCCTCCTCTGTTTCCCTGCCTCTGATTCCCCGCCTCTGTTACCCCATATCTGATTCCCCGCCTCTGATTCCCCAACTCTGATTCTGCACATCTGATTCCCTGCCTCTTTTTCCCCACCTCTGATTCCCGGCCTCTGATTCCCGGCCTCTGATTCCCGGCCTCTGATTCCCGGCCTCTCATTCCCCGCCTCTGATTCCCGGCCTCTGATTCCCCGCCTCTGATTCCCCGCCTCTGATCCCCTGCCTCTGATTCCCCATCTCTGATTCCGCACATCTGATTCCCTGCCTCTGATTCCCCGCCTCTGATTCCCCGCCTCTGCTTCCCTGCCTCTGATTCCCAACCTCTGATTCCTCACCTCTGATTCCCCATATCTGATTCCCCGCCTCTGTTTCCCCGCCTCTGATTCCCCGCCTCTGATTCCCCAACACCGATTCCCCGCCCCTGACTCCCCATCTCTGATTCCCCGCCTCTGATTCCCAACCTTTGATTCCCCACCTCTGATTCCCCATATCTGATTCCCCGCCTCTGTTTCCCCGCCTCTGATTCCCCAACTCTGATTCCCCGCCTCTGCTTCCCCATCTCTGATTCACCGCCTTTGATTCGCCACCTCTGATTCCCCATATGTGATTCCCCGCCTCTGTTTCCCCGGCTCTGATTCCCCGCCTCTGATTCCCCATATCTCATTCCCAGCCTCTGATTCCCCATCTCTGATTCCCGGACTCTGATTTCCCACCTCTGATTCCCGGCCTCTTATTCCCGGCATCTGATTCCCGGCCTCTGATTCCCGGCCTCTGATTCCCCGCTTCTGATTCTGATTCCCTGCCTCTGATTCCCCATCTCTGATTCCGCACATCTGATTCCCTGCCTCTGATTTCCCACCTCTGATTACCCATATCTGATTCCCCGCCTCTGTTTCCCCATATCTAATTCCCCGCCTCTGATTCCCCAACTCTGATTCCCCGCTCTGATTCCCCAGCTCTGAATTCCCGCCTCTGATTCCCCGCATCTGATTCACTGCCTCTGAATCCCCACCTCTGATTCCCTGCCTCTGATTCACAACCTCTGATTCCCCTCCTCTGATTCCCCATATCTGATTCCCCGCCTCCGTGTCCCTCCCTCTGATTCCCCGCCTCTGTTTCCCCATATCTGATTCCCCGCCTCTGATACCCCAACTCTGATTCCCCACCTCTGATTCCCCAGCTCTTATTCCCCGCCTCTGACTCCCCGCGTCTGATTCCCAGCCTCTGATTCCCCATGTCTGATTTCCTGCCTCTGATTCCCCGCCTCTGATTCGCCAGCTCTGATTCATCGCCTCTGATTCCCCACCTCTGATTCCCCATATCTGATTCCCCAGCTATGTTTCCCCGCCTCTGATTCCCCGCCTCTGATTCCCCATCTCTGATTCCCGGACTCTGATTCCCCACCTCTGATTCCCCATCTCTGATTCCGCACATCCAATTCCCTGCCTCTGATTCCCCGCCTTTGATGCCCCGCCACTGATTCCATGCCTCTGATTCCCAACCTCTGATTCCCCACCTCTGATTTCCCATATCTGATTCCCCGCCTCTGTTTCCCTGCCTCTAATTCCCTTCATCTGTTTCCTCATATCTGATTCCCCTCCTCTGATTCCCCAACACTGATTCGCCGCCTCTGATTCCCCAGCTCTGATTCACCACCTCTGATTCCCCGCGTCTGATTCCCCGCCTCTGATTCCCCATCTCTGATTCTCTATCTCTGATTCCCCAATTCTGATTCCCCCCCTTTGATTCACTGCCTCTGATTAACAAGCTCTGATTCCCGACCTCTGATTCCCCATATCTGATTCCCCGCCTCTGTTTCCCCGCCTCTTATTCCCCGCCTCTGTTTCCCCATATCTGATTCCCGGCCTCTCATTCCCCAGCTCTGATTCCCCGCCTCTGATTCCCCACATCTGATTCCCCGCCGCTGATTCCCCAACTCTGATACCCCACCTCTGATTCACCAGCTCTGATTCCCCGCCTCTGATTCCCCGCGTCTGATTCCCCGCCTCTGTTTCCCCGCCTCTGATTCCCCGCCTCTGATTCCCCATATCTCATTCCCAGCCTCTGATTCCCCATCTCTGATTCCCGGACTCTGATTCCCCACCTCTGATTCCCGGCCTCTTATTCCCGGCATCTGATTCCCGGCCTCTGATTCCCGGCCTCTGATTCCCCGCTTCTGATTCTGATTCCCTGCCTCTGATTCCCCATCTCTGATTCCGCACATCTGATTCCCTGCCTCTGATTTCCCACCTCTGATTACCCATATCTGATTCCCCGCCTCTGTTTCCCCATATCTAATTCCCCGCCTCTGATTCCCCAACTCTGATTCCCCGCTCCGATTCCACAGCTCTGAATCCCCGCCTCTGATTCCCCGCGTCTGATTCCCCGCCTCTGATTCCCCGCCTCTGATTCCCTGCCTCTGATTCCTCATCTCTGATTCCCCTCCTCTGATTCCCCATATCTGATTCCCCGCCTCCGTGTCCCTCCCTCTGATTCCCCGCCTCTGTTTCCCCATATCTGATTCCCCGCCTCTGATACCCCAACTCTGATTCCCCACCTCTGATTCCCCAGCTCTGATTCCCCGCCTCTGACTCCCCGCGTCTGATTCCCAGCCTCTGATTCCCCATGTCTGATTTCCTGCCTCTGATTCCCCGCCTCTGATTCGCCAGCTCTGATTCATCGCCTCTGATTCCCCACCTCTGATTCCCCATATCTGATTCCCCACCTATGTTTCCCCGCCTCTGATTCCCCGCCTCTGAATCCCCATCTCTGATTCCCGGACTCTGATTCCCCACCTCTGATTCCCCATCTCTGATTCCGCACATCCAATTCCCTGCCTCTGATTCCCCGCCTCTGATGCCCCGCCACTGATTCCATGCCTCCGATTCCCAACCTCTGATTCCCCACCTCTGATTTCCCATATCTGATTCCCCGCCTCTGTTTCCCTGCCTCTAATTCCCTGCATCTGTTTCCTCATATCTGATTCCCCTCCTCTGATTCCCCAACACTGATTCGCCGCCTCTGATTCCCCAGTTCTGATTCACCACCTCTGATTCCCCGCGTCTGATTCCCCGCCTCTGATTCCCCATCTCTGATTCTCTATCTCTGATTCCCCAATTCTGATTCCCCCCCCTTTGATTCACTGCCTCTGATTAACAAGCTCTGATTCCCGACCTCTGATTCCCCATATCTGATTCCCCGCCTCTGTTTCCCCGCCTCTTATTCCCCGCCTCTGTTTCCCCATATCTGATTCCCGGCCTCTCATTCCCCAGCTCTGATTCCCCGCCTCTGATTCCCCATATCTGATTCCCCGCCGCTGATTCCCCAACTCTGATACCCCGCCTCTGATTCACCAGCTCTGATTCCCCGCCTCTGATTCCCCGCGTCTGATTCCCTGTCTCTGATTCCCCGCCTCTGATTCCCCATCTCTGATTCACCACCTCTGATCCCCCGCCTCTGATTACCCATGTCTGATTCCCCGCCTCTGTTTCCCCGCCTCTGAATCCCCGCCTCTGATTCCCCATATCTGATTCCCCGCCTCTGATTCCCCAACTCTGATTCCCCACCTGTGATTCGCCAGCTATGATTCCCCGCCTCTGATTCCCCGCGTCTGATTCCCTGCCTGTGATTCCCTGCGTCTGATTCCCCACCTCTGTTACCCCGCCTCTGATTCCCCGCCTCTGATTCCCCATATCTGATTCCCCTCCTCTGATTCCCAAACTCTGATTCCCCGCCTCTGATTCCCCAGCTCTGATTCCCTGCCTCTGATTCCCCGCATCTGATTCCCCGCCTCTGATTCCCCATCTCTGAGTCACCGCCTTTGATTCGCCACCTCTGATTCCCCACCTCTGATTCCCGGCCTCTTATTCCCGGCATCTGATTCCCGGCCTCTGATTCCCAGCCTTTGATTCCCCGCTTCTGATTCTGATTCCCTGCCTCTGATTCCCCATCTGTGATTCCACACATCTGATTCCCTGCCTCTGATTGCCCACTTCTGATTCCCCGCCTCTGATTCCCCACCTCTGTTTCCCCACCTCTGATTCCCCGCCTCTGTTTCCCCATATCTAATTCCCCGCCTCTGATTCCCCAACTCTGATTCCCAGCTCTGATTCTCCAGCTCTGAATTCCCGCCTCTGGTTCCCCGCATCTGATTCCCTGCCTCTGAATCCCCACCTCTGATTCCCTGCCTCTGATTCCCAACCTCTGATTCCCCTCTTCTGATTCCCCATATCTGATTCCCCTCCTCTGTTTCCCTGCCTCTGATTCCCCGCCTCTGTTACCCCATATCTGATTCCCCGCCTCTGATTCCCCAACTCTGATTCTGCACATCTGATTCCCTGCCTCTTTTTCCCCACCTCTGATTCCCGGCCTCTGATTCCCGGCCTCTGATTCCCGGCCTCTCATTCCCGGCCTATCATTCCCCGCCTCTGATTCCCGGCCTCTGATTCCCGCCTCTGATTCCCCGCCTCTGATTCCCTGCCTCTGATTCCTCATCTCTGATTCCGCACATCTGATTCCCTGCCTCTGATTCCCCGCCTCTGATTCCCCGCCTCTGATTCCCTGCCTCTGATTCCCAACCTCTGATTCCCCACCTCTGATTCCCCATATCTGATTCCCCGCCTCTGTTTCCCCGCCTCTGATTCCCCGCCTCTGATTCCCCAACTCTGATTCCCCGCCTCTGATTCCCCATCTCTGATTCCCCGCCTCTGATTCCCAACCTCTGATTCCCCACCTCTGATTCCCCATATCTGATTCCCCGCCTCTGTTTCCCCGCCTCTGATTCCCCGCCTCTGATTCCCCAACTCTGATTCCCCGCCTCTGCTTCCCAATCTCTGATTCACCGCCTTTGATTCTCCACCTCTGATTCCCCATATGTGATTCCCCGCCTCTGTTTCCCCGCCTCTGATTCCCCGCCTCTGATTCCCCATATCTCATTCCCAGCCTCTGATTCCCCATCTCTGATTCCCGGACTCTGATTCCCCACGTCTGATTCCCGGCCTCTTATTCCCGGCATCTGATTCCCGGCCTCTGATTCCCGGCCTCTGATTCCCCGCTTCTGATTCTGATTCCCTGCATCTGATTCCCCATCTCTCATTCCGCACATCTGATTCCCTGCCTCTGATTTCCCACCTCTGATTCCCCATATCTAATTCCCCACCTCTGATTCCCCATCTCTGATTCCGCACATCCAATTCCCTGCCTCTGATTCCCCGCCTCTGATGCCCCGCCACTGATTCCATGCCTCCGATTCCCAACCTCTGATTCCCCACCTCTGATTTCCCATATCTGATTCCCCGCCTCTGTTTCCCTGCCTCTAATTCCCTGCATCTGTTTCCTCATATCTGATTCCCCTCCTCTGATTCCCCAACACTGATTCGCCGCCTCTGATTCCCCAGTTCTGATTCACCACCTCTGATTCCCCGCGTCTGATTCCCCGCCTCTGATTCCCCATCTCTGATTCTCTATCTCTGATTCCCCAATTCTGATTCCCCCCCTTTGATTCACTGCCTCTGATTAACAAGCTCTGATTCCCGACCTCTGATTCCCCATATCTGATTCCCCGCCTCTGTTTCCCCGCCTCTTATTCCCCGCCTCTGTTTCCCCATATCTGATTCCCGGCCTCTCATTCCCCAGCTCTGATTCCCCGCCTCTGATTCCCCATATCTGATTCCCCGCCGCTGATTCCCCAACTCTGATACCCCGCCTCTGATTCACCAGCTCTGATTCCCCGCCTCTGATTCCCCGCGTCTGATTCCCTGTCTCTGATTCCGCGCCTCTGATTCCCCATCTCTGATTCACCACCTCTGATCCCCCGCCTCTGATTACCCATGTCTGATTCCCCACCTCTGTTTCCCCGCCTCTGAATCCCCGCCTCTGATTCCCCATATCTGATTCCCCGCCTCTGATTCCCCAACTCTGATTCCCCACCTGTGATTCGCCAGCTATGATTCCCCGCCTCTGATTCCCCGCGTCTGATTCCCTGCCTGTGATTCCCTGCGTCTGATTCCCCACCTCTGTTACCCCGCCTCTGATTCCCCGCCTCTGATTCCCCATATATGATTCCCCTCCTCTGATTCCCCAACTCTGATTCCCCGCCTCTGATTCCCCAGCTCTGATTCCCTGCCTCTGATTCCCCGCATCTGATTCCCCGCCTCTGATTCCCCATCTCTGAGTCACCGCCTTTGATTCGCCACCTCTGATTCCCCATCTCTGATTCCCGGACTCTGATTCCCCACCTCTGATTCCCGGCCTCTTATTCCCGGCATCTGATTCCCGGCCTCTGATTCCCAGCCTTTGATTCCCCGCTTCTGATTCTGATTCCCTGCCTCTGATTCCCCATCTGTGATTCCACACATCTGATTCCCTGCCTCTGATTGCCCACTTCTGATTCCCCGCCTCTGATTCCCCACCTCTGTTTCCCCACCTCTGATTCCCCACCTCTGATTCCCCATATCTGATTCCCCACCTATGTTTCCCCGCCTCTGATTCCCCGCCTCTGAATCCCCATCTCTGATTCCCGGACTCTGATTCCCCACCTCTGATTCCCCATCTCTGATTCCGCACATCCAATTCCCTGCCTCTGATTCCCCGCCTCTGATGCCCCGCCACTGATTCCATGCCTCCGATTCCCAACCTCTGATTCCCCACCTCTGATTTCCCATATCTGATTCCCCGCCTCTGTTTCCCTGCCTCTAATTCCCTGCATCTGTTTCCTCATATCTGATTCCCCTCCTCTGATTCCCCAACACTGATTCGCCGCCTCTGATTCCCCAGTTCTGATTCACCACCTCTGATTCCCCGCGTCTGATTCCCCGCCTCTGATTCCCCATCTCTGATTCTCTATCTCTGATTCCCCAATTCTGATTCCCCCCCTTTGATTCACTGCCTCTGATTAACAAGCTCTGATTCCCGACCTCTGATTCCCCATATCTGATTCCCCGCCTCTGTTTCCCCGCCTCTTATTCCCCGCCTCTGTTTCCCCATATCTGATTCCCGGCCTCTCATTCCCCAGCTCTGATTCCCCGCCTCTGATTCCCCATATCTGATTCCCCGCCGCTGATTCCCCAACTCTGATACCCCGCCTCTGATTCACCAGCTCTGATTCCCCGCCTCTGATTCCCCGCGTCTGATTCCCTGTCTCTGATTCCCCGCCTCTGATTCCCCATCTCTGATTCACCACCTCTGATCCCCCGCCTCTGATTACCCATGTCTGATTCCCCGCCTCTGTTTCCCCGCCTCTGAATCCCCGCCTCTGATTCCCCATATCTGATTCCCCGCCTCTGATTCCCCAACTCTGATTCCCCACCTGTGATTCGCCAGCTATGATTCCCCGCCTCTGATTCCCCGCGTCTGATTCCCTGCCTGTGATTCCCTGCGTCTGATTCCCCACCTCTGTTACCCCGCCTCTGATTCCCCGCCTCTGATTCCCCATATCTGATTCCCCTCCTCTGATTCCCAAACTCTGATTCCCCGCCTCTGATTCCCCAGCTCTGATTCCCTGCCTCTGATTCCCCGCATCTGATTCCCCGCCTCTGATTCCCCATCTCTGAGTCACCGCCTTTGATTCGCCACCTCTGATTCCCCATCTCTGATTCCCGGACTCTGATTCCCCACCTCTGATTCCCGGCCTCTTATTCCCGGCATCTGATTCCCGGCCTCTGATTCCCAGCCTTTGATTCCCCGCTTCTGATTCTGATTCCCTGCCTCTGATTCCCCATCTGTGATTCCACACATCTGATTCCCTGCCTCTGATTGCCCACTTCTGATTCCCCGCCTCTGATTCCCCACCTCTGTTTCCCCACCTCTGATTCCCCGCCTCTGTTTCCCCATATCTAATTCCCCGCCTCTGATTCCCCAACTCTGATTCCCAGCTCTGATTCTCCAGCTCTGAATTCCCGCCTCTGATTCCCCGCATCTGATTCCCTGCCTCTGAATCCCCACCTCTGATTCCCTGCCTCTGATTCCCAACCTCTGATTCCCCTCTTCTGATTCCCCATATCTGATTCCCCTCCTCTGTTTCCCTGCCTCTGATTCCCCGCCTCTGTTACCCCATATCTGATTCCCCGCCTCTGATTCCCCAACTCTGATTCTGCACATCTGATTCCCTGCCTCTTTTTCCCCACCTCTGATTCCCGGCCTCTGATTCCCGGCCTCTGATTCCCGGCCTCTCATTCCCGGCCTATCATTCCCCGCCTCTGATTCCCGGCCTCTGATTCCCCGCCTCTGATTCCCCGCCTCTGATTCCCTGCCTCTGATTCCTCATCTCTGATTCCGCACATCTGATTCCCTGCCTCTGATTCCCCGCCTCTGATTCCCCGCCTCTGATTCCCTGCCTCTGATTCCCAACCTCTGATTCCCCACCTCTGATTCCCCATATCTGATTCCCCGCCTCTGTTTCCCCGCCTCTGATTCCCCGCCTCTGATTCCCCAACTCTGATTCCCCGCCTCTGATTCCCCATCTCTGATTCCCCGCCTCTAATTCGCAACCTCTGATTCCCCACCTCTGATTCCCCATATCTGATTCCCCGCCTCTGTTTCCCCGCCTCTGATTCCCCGCCTCTGATTCCCCAACTCTGATTCCCCGCCTCTGCTTCCCAATCTCTGATTCACCGCCTTTGATTCTCCACCTCTGAATCCCCATATGTGATTCCCCGCCTCTGTTTCCCCGCCTCTGATTCCCCGCCTCTGATTCCCCATATCTCATTCCCAGCCTCTGATTCCCCATCTCTGATTCACCACCTCTGATCCCCCGCCTCTGATTACCCATGTCTGATTCCCCGCCTCTGTTTCCCCGCCTCTGAATCCCTGCCTCTGATTCCCCATATCTGATTCCCCGCCTCTGATTCCCCAACTCTGATTCCCCGCCTGTGATTCGCCAGCTATGATTCCCCGCGTCTGATTCCCTGCCTGTGATTCCCTGCGTCTGATTCCCCACCTCTGTTACCCCGCCTCTGATTCCCCGCCTCTGATTCCCCATATCTGATTCCCCTCCTCTGATTCCCCAACTCTGATTCCCCGCCTCTGATTCCCCAGCTCTGATTCCCTGCCTCTGATTCCCCGCATCTGATTCCCCACCTCTGATTCCCCATCTCTGAGTCACCGCCTTTGATTCGCCACCTCTGATTCCCCATCTCTGATTCCCGGACTCTGATTCCCCACCTCTGATTCCCGGCCTCTTATTCCCGGCATCTGATTCCCGGCCTCTGATTCCCAGCCTCTGATTCCCCGCTTCTGATTCTGATTCCCTGCCTCTGATTCCCCATCTCTGATTCCACACATCTGATTCCCTGCCTCTGATTGCCCACTTCTGATTCCCCGCCTCTGATTCCCCACCTCTGTTTCCCCACCTCTGATTCCCCGCCTCTGTTTCCCCATATCTAATTCCCCGCCTCTGATTCCCCAACTCTGATTCCCCGCTCTGATTCCCCAGCTCTGAATTCCCACCTCTTATTCCCCGCATCTGATTCCCTGCCTCTGAATCCCCACCTCTGATTCCCTGCCTCTGATTCCCAACCTCTGATTCCACTCCTCTGATTCATTCCCCATATCTGATTCCCCTCCTCTGTTTCCCTGCCTCTGATTCCCCGCCTCTGTTACCCCATATCTGATTCCCCGCCTCTGATTCCCCAACTCTGATTCTGCACATCTGATTCCCTGCCTCTTTTTCCCCACCTCTGATTCCCGGCCTCTGATTCCCGGCCTCTGATTCCCGGCCTCTGATTCCCGGCCTCTCATTCCCCGCCTCTGATTCCCGGCCTCTGATTCCCCGCCTCTGATTCCCCGCCTCTGATCCCCTGCCTCTGATTCCCCATCTCTGATTCCGCACATCTGATTCCCTGCCTCTGATTCCCCGCCTCTGATTCCCCGCCTCTGATTCCCTGCCTCTGATTCCCAACCTCTGATTCCTCACCTCTGATTCCCCATATCTGATTCCCCGCCTCTGTTTCCCCGCCTCTGATTCCCCGCCTCTGATTCCCCAACACCGATTCCCCGCCCCTGATTCCCCATCTCTGATTCCCCGCCTCTGATTCCCAACCTTTGATTCCCCACCTCTGATTCCCCATATCTGATTCCCCGCCTCTGTTTCCCCGCCTCTGATTCCCCGCCTCTGATTCCCCAACTCTGATTCCCCGCCTCTGCTTCCCCATCTCTGATTCACCGCATTTGATTCGCCACCTCTGATTCCCCATATGTGATTCCCCGCCTCTGTTTCCCCGGCTCTGATTCACCGCCTCTGATTCCCCATATCTCATTCCCAGCCTCTGATTCCCCATCTCTGATTCCCGGACTCTGATTTCCCACCTCTGATTCCCGGCCTCTTATTCCCGGCATCTGATTCCCGGCCTCTGATTCCCGGCCTCTGATTCCCCGCTTCTGATTCTGATTCCCTGCCTCTGATTCCCCATCTCTGATTCCGCACATCTGATTCCCTGCCTCTGATTTCCCACCTCTGATTACCCATATCTGATTCCCCGCCTCTGTTTCCCCATATCTAATTCCCCGCCTCTGATTCCCCAACTCTGATTCCCCGCTCTGATTCCCCAGCTCTGAATTCCCGCCTCTGATTCACCGCATCTGATTCACTGCCTCTGAATCCCCACCTCTGATTCCCTGCCTCTGATTCACAACCTCTGATTCCCCTCCTCTGATTCCCCATATCTGATTCCCCGCCTCCGTGTCCCTCCCTCTGATTCCCCGCCTCTGTTTCCCCATATCTGATTCCCCGCCTCTGATACCCCAACTCTGATTCCCCACCTCAGATTCCCCAGCTCTTATTCCCCGCCTCTGACTCCCCGCGTCTGATTCCCAGCCTCTGATTCCCCATGTCTGATTTCCTGCCTCTGATTCCCCGCCTCTGATTCGCCAGCTCTGATTCATCGCCTCTGATTCCCCACCTCTGATTCCCCATATCTGATTCCCCAGCTATGTTTCCCCGCCTCTGATTCCCTGCCTCTGATTCCCCATCTCTGATTCCCGGACTCTGATTCCCCACCTCTGATTCCCCATCTCTGATTCCGCACATCCAATTCCCTGCCTCTGATTCCCCGCCTTTGATGCCCCGCCACTGATTCCATGCCTCTGATTCCCAACCTCTGATTCCCCACCTCTGATTTCCCATATCTGATTCCCCGCCTCTGTTTCCCTGCCTCTAATTCCCTTCATCTGTTTCCTCATATCTGATTCCCCTCCTCTGATTCCCCAACACTGATTCGCCGCCTCTGATTCCCCAGCTCTGATTCACCACCTCTGATTCCCCGCGTCTGATTCCCCGCCTCTGATTCCCCATCTCTGATTCTCTATCTCTGATTCCCCAATTCTGATTCCCCCCCTTTGATTCACTGCCTCTGATTAACAAGCTCTGATTCCCGACCTCTGATTCCCCATATCTGATTCCCCGCCTCTGTTTCCCCGCCTCTTATTCCCCGCCTCTGTTTCCCCATATCTGATTCCCGGCCTCTCATTCCCCAGCTCTGATTCCCCGCCTCTGATTCCCCACATCTGATTCCCCGCCGCTGATTCCCCAACTCTGATACCCCACCTCTGATTCACCAGCTCTGATTCCCCGCCTCTGATTCCCCGCGTCTGATTCCCCGCCTCTGATTCCCCGCCTCTGATTCCCCGCCTCTGATTCCCCATATCTCATTCCCAGCCTCTGATTCCCCATCTCTGATTCCCGGACTCTGATTCCCCACCTCTGATTCCCGGCCTCTTATTCCCGGCATCTGATTCCCGGCCTCTGATTCCCGGCCTCTGATTCCCCGCTTCTGATTCTGATTCCCTGCCTCTGATTCCCCATCTCTGATTCCGCACATCTGATTCCCTGCCTCTGATTTCCCACCTCTGATTACCCATATCTGATTCCCCGCCTCTGTTTCCCCATATCTAATTCCCCGCCTCTGATTCCCCAACTCTGATTCCCCGCTCTGATTCCACAGCTCTGAATCCCCGCCTCTGATTCCCCGCATCTGATTCACTGCCTCTGAATCCCCACCTCTGATTCCCTGCCTCTGATTCACAACCTCTGATTCCCCTCCTCTGATTCCCCATATCTGATTCCCCGCCTCCGTGTCCCTCCCTCTGATTCCCCGCCTCTGTTTCCCCATATCTGATTCCCCGCCTCTGATACCCCAACTCTGATTCCCCACCTCTGATTCCCCAGCTCTGATTCCCCGCCTCTGACTCCCCGCGTCTGATTCCCAGCCTCTGATTCCCCATGTCTGATTTCCTGCCTCTGATTCCCCGCCTCTGATTCGCCAGCTCTGATTCATCGCCTCTGATTCCCCACCTCTGATTCCCCATATCTGATTCCCCACCTATGTTTCCCCGCCTCTGATTCCCCGCCTCTGAATCCCCATCTCTGATTCCCGGACTCTGATTCCCCACCTCTGATTCCCCATCTCTGATTCCGCACATCCAATTCCCTGCCTCTGATTCCCCGCCTCTGATGCCCCGCCACTGATTCCATGCCTCCGATTCCCAACCTCTGATTCCCCACCTCTGATTTCCCATATCTGATTCCCCGCCTCTGTTTCCCTGCCTCTAATTCCCTGCATCTGTTTCCTCATATCTGATTCCCCTCCTCTGATTCCCCAACACTGATTCGCCGCCTCTGATTCCCCAGTTCTGATTCACCACCTCTGATTCCCCGCGTCTGATTCCCCGCCTCTGATTCCCCATCTCTGATTCTCTATCTCTGATTCCCCAATTCTGATTCCCCCCCTTTGATTCACTGCCTCTGATTAACAAGCTCTGATTCCCGACCTCTGATTCCCCATATCTGATTCCCCGCCTCTGTTTCCCCGCCTCTTATTCCCCGCCTCTGTTTCCCCATATCTGATTCCCGGCCTCTCATTCCCCAGCTCTGATTCCCCGCCTCTGATTCCCCATATCTGATTCCCCGCCGCTGATTCCCCAACTCTGATACCCCGCCTCTGATTCACCAGCTCTGATTCCCCGCCTCTGATTCCCCGCGTCTGATTCCCTGTCTCTGATTCCGCGCCTCTGATTCCCCATCTCTGATTCACCACCTCTGATCCCCCGCCTCTGATTACCCATGTCTGATTCCCCGCCTCTGTTTCCCCGCCTCTGAATCCCCGCCTCTGATTCCCCATATCTGATTCCCCGCCTCTGATTCCCCAACTCTGATTCCCCACCTGTGATTCGCCAGCTATGATTCCCCGCCTCTGATTCCCCGCGTCTGATTCCCTGCCTGTGATTCCCTGCGTCTGATTCCCCACCTCTGTTACCCCGCCTCTGATTCCCCGCCTCTGATTCCCCATATCTGATTCCCCTCCTCTGATTCCCCAACTCTGATTCCCCGCCTCTGATTCCCCAGCTCTGATTCCCTGCCTCTGATTCCCCGCATCTGATTCCCCGCCTCTGATTCCCCATCTCTGAGTCACCGCCTTTGATTCGCCACCTCTGATTCCCCATCTCTGATTCCCGGACTCTGATTCCCCACCTCTGATTCCCGGCCTCTTATTCCCGGCATCTGATTCCCGGCCTCTGATTCCCAGCCTTTGATTCCCCGCTTCTGATTCTGATTCCCTGCCTCTGATTCCCCATCTGTGATTCCACACATCTGATTCCCTGCCTCTGATTGCCCACTTCTGATTCCCCGCCTCTGATTCCCCACCTCTGTTTCCCCACCTCTGATTCCCCACCTCTGATTCGCCATATCTGATTCCCCACCTATGTTTCCCCGCCTCTGATTCCCCGCCTCTGAATCCCCATCTCTGATTCCCGGACTCTGATTCCCCACCTCTGATTCCCCATCTCTGATTCCGCACATCCAATTCCCTGCCTCTGATTCCCCGCCTCTGATGCCCCGCCACTGATTCCATGCCTCCGATTCCCAACCTCTGATTCCCCACCTCTGATTTCCCATATCTGATTCCCCGCCTCTGTTTCCCTGCCTCTAATTCCCTGCATCTGTTTCCTCATATCTGATTCCCCTCCTCTGATTCCCCAACACTGATTCGCCGCCTCTGATTCCCCAGTTCTGATTCACCACCTCTGATTCCCCGCGTCTGATTCCCCGCCTCTGATTCCCCATCTCTGATTCTCTATCTCTGATTCCCCAATTCTGATTCCCCCCCCTTTGATTCACTGCCTCTGATTAACAAGCTCTGATTCCCGACCTCTGATTCCCCATATCTGATTCCCCGCCTCTGTTTCCCCGCCTCTTATTCCCCGCCTCTGTTTCCCCATATCTGATTCCCGGCCTCTCATTCCCCAGCTCTGATTCCCCGCCTCTGATTCCCCATATCTGATTCCCCGCCGCTGATTCCCCAACTCTGATACCCCGCCTCTGATTCACCAGCTCTGATTCCCCGCCTCTGATTCCCCGCGTCTGATTCCCTGTCTCTGATTCCCCGCCTCTGATTCCCCATCTCTGATTCACCACCTCTGATCCCCCGCCTCTGATTACCCATGTCTGATTCCCCGCCTCTGTTTCCCCGCCTCTGAATCCCCGCCTCTGATTTCCCATATCTGATTCCCCGCCTCTGATTCCCCAACTCTGATTCCCCACCTGTGATTCGCCAGCTATGATTCCCCGCCTCTGATTCCCCGCGTCTGATTCCCTGCCTGTGATTCCCTGCGTCTGATTCCCCACCTCTGTTACCCCGCCTCTGATTCCCCGCCTCTGATTCCCCATATCTGATTCCCCTCCTCTGATTCCCAAACTCTGATTCCCCGCCTCTGATTCCCCAGCTCTGATTCCCTGCCTCTGATTCCCCGCATCTGATTCCCCGCCTCTGATTCCCCATCTCTGAGTCACCGCCTTTGATTCGCCACCTCTGATTCCCCATCTCTGATTCCCGGACTCTGATTCCCCACCTCTGATTCCCGGCCTCTTATTCCCGGCATCTGATTCCCGGCCTCTGATTCCCAGCCTTTGATTCCCCGCTTCTGATTCTGATTCCCTGCCTCTGATTCCCCATCTGTGATTCCACACATCTGATTCCCTGCCTCTGATTGCCCACTTCTGATTCCCCGCCTCTGATTCCCCACCTCTGTTTCCCCACCTCTGATTCCCCGCCTCTGTTTCCCCATATCTAATTCCCCGCCTCTGATTCCCCAACTCTGATTCCCAGCTCTGATTCTCCAGCTCTGAATTCCCGCCTCTGATTCCCCGCATCTGATTCCCTGCCTCTGAATCCCCACCTCTGATTCCCTGCCTCTGATTCCCAACCTCTGATTCCCCTCTTCTGATTCCCCATATCTGATTCCCCTCCTCTGTTTCCCTGCCTCTGATTCCCCGCCTCTGTTACCCCATATCTGATTCCCCGCCTCTGATTCCCCAACTCTGATTCTGCACATCTGATTCCCTGCCTCTTTTTCCCCACCTCTGATTCCCGGCCTCTGATTCCCGGCCTCTGATTCCCGGCCTCTCATTCCCGGCCTATCATTCCCCGCCTCTGATTCCCGGCCTCTGATTCCCCGCCTCTGATTCCCCGCCTCTGATTCCCTGCCTCTGATTCCTCATCTCTGATTCCGCACATCTGATTCCCTGCCTCTGATTCCCCGCCTCTGATTCCCCGCCTCTGATTCCCTGCCTCTGATTCCCAACCTCTGATTCCCCACCTCTGATTCCCCATATCTGATTCCCCGCCTCTGTTTCCCCGCCTCTGATTCCCCGCCTCTGATTCCCCAACTCTGATTCCCCGCCTCTGATTCCCCATCTCTGATTCCCCACCTCTGATTCCCCATATCTGATTCCCCGCCTCTGTTTCCCCGCCTCTGATTCCCCGCCTCTGATTCCCCAACTCTGATTCCCCGCCTCTGCTTCCCAATCTCTGATTCACCGCCTTTGATTCTCCACCTCTGATTCCCCATATGTGATTCCCCGCCTCTGTTTCCCCGCCTCTGATTCCCCGCCTCTGATTCCCCATATCTCATTCCCAGCCTCTGATTCCCCATCTCTGATTCCCGGACTCTGATTCCCCACGTCTGATTCCCGGCCTCTTATTCCCGGCATCTGATTCCCGGCCTCTGATTCCCGGCCTCTGATTCCCCGCTTCTGATTCTGATTCCCTGCCTCTGATTCCCCATCTCTGATTCCGCACATCTGATTCCCTGCCTCTGATTTCCCACCTCTGTTTCCCCATATCTAATTCCCCACCTCTGATTCCCCATCTCTGATTCCGCACATCCAATTCCCTGCCTCTGATTCCCCGCCTCTGATGCCCCGCCACTGATTCCATGCCTCCGATTCCCAACCTCTGATTCCCCACCTCTGATTTCCCATATCTGATTCCCCGCCTCTGTTTCCCTGCCTCTAATTCCCTGCATCTGTTTCCTCATATCTGATTCCCCTCCTCTGATTCCCCAACACTGATTCGCCGCCTCTGATTCCCCAGTTCTGATTCACCACCTCTGATTCCCCGCGTCTGATTCCCCGCCTCTGATTCCCCATCTCTGATTCTCTATCTCTGATTCCCCAATTCTGATTCCCCCCCTTTGATTCACTGCCTCTGATTAACAAGCTCTGATTCCCGACCTCTGATTCCCCATATCTGATTCCCCGCCTCTGTTTCCCCGCCTCTTATTCCCCGCCTCTGTTTCCCCATATCTGATTCCCGGCCTCTCATTCCCCAGCTCTGATTCCCCGCCTCTGATTCCCCATATCTGATTCCCCGCCGCTGATTCCCCAACTCTGATACCCCGCCTCTGATTCACCAGCTCTGATTCCCCGCCTCTGATTCCCCGCGTCTGATTCCCTGTCTCTGATTCCGCGCCTCTGATTCCCCATCTCTGATTCACCACCTCTGATCCCCCGCCTCTGATTACCCATGTCTGATTCCCCGCCTCTGTTTCCCCGCCTCTGAATCCCCGCCTCTGATTCCCCATATCTGATTCCCCGCCTCTGATTCCCCAACTCTGATTCCCCACCTGTGATTCGCCAGCTATGATTCCCCGCCTCTGATTCCCCGCGTCTGATTCCCTGCCTGTGATTCCCTGCGTCTGATTCCCCACCTCTGTTACCCCGCCTCTGATTCCCCGCCTCTGATTCCCCATATATGATTCCCCTCCTCTGATTCCCCAACTCTGATTCCCCGCCTCTGATTCCCCAGCTCTGATTCCCTGCCTCTGATTCCCCGCATCTGATTCCCCGCCTCTGATTCCCCATCTCTGAGTCACCGCCTTTGATTCGCCACCTCTGATTCCCCATCTCACATTCCCGGACTCTGATTCCCCACCTCTGATTCCCGGCCTCTTATTCCCGGCATCTGATTCCCGGCCTCTGATTCCCAGCCTTTGATTCCCCGCTTCTGATTCTGATTCCCTGCCTCTGATTCCCCATCTGTGATTCCACACATCTGATTCCCTGCCTCTGATTGCCCACTTCTGATTCCCCGCCTCTGATTCCCCACCTCTGTTTCCCCACCTCTGATTCCCCACCTCTGATTCCCCATATCTGATCCCCCACCTATGTTTCCCCGCCTCTGATTCCCCGCCTCTGAATCCCCATCTCTGATTCCCGGACTCTGATTCCCCACCTCTGATTCCCCATCTCTGATTCCGCACATCCAATTCCCTGCCTCTGATTCCCCGCCTCTGATGCCCCGCCACTGATTCCATGCCTCCGATTCCCAACCTCTGATTCCCCACCTCTGATTTCCCATATCTGATTCCCCGCCTCTGTTTCCCTGCCTCTAATTCCCTGCATCTGTTTCCTCATATCTGATTCCCCTCCTCTGATTCCCCAACACTGATTCGCCGCCTCTGATTCCCAAGTTCTGATTCACCACCTCTGATTCCCCGCGTCTGATTCCCCGCCTCTGATTCCCCATCTCTGATTCTCTATCTCTGATTCCCCAATTCTGATTCCCCCCCCTTTGATTCACTGCCTCTGATTAACAAGCTCTGATTCCCGACCTCTGATTCCCCATATCTGATTCCCCGCCTCTGTTTCCCCGCCTCTTATTCCCCGCCTCTGTTTCCCCATATCTGATTCCCGGCCTCTCATTCCCCAGCTCTGATTCCCCGCCTCTGATTCCCCATATCTGATTCCCCGCCGCTGATTCCCCAACTCTGATACCCCGCCTCTGATTCACCAGCTCTGATTCCCCGCCTCTGATTCCCCGCGTCTGATTCCCTGTCTCTGATTCCCCGCCTCTGATTCCCCATCTCTGATTCACCACCTCTGATCCCCCGCCTCTGACTACCCATGTCTGATTCCCCGCCTCTGTTTCCCCGCCTCTGAATCCCCGCCTCTGATTCCCCATATCTGATTCCCCGCCTCTGATTCCCCAACTCTGATTCCCCACCTGTGATTCGCCAGCTATGATTCCCCGCCTCTGATTCCCCGCGTCTGATTCCCTGCCTGTGATTCCCTGCGTCTGATTCCCCACCTCTGTTACCCCGCCTCTGATTCCCCGCCTCTGATTCCCCATATCTGATTCCCCTCCTCTGATTCCCAAACTCTGATTCCCCGCCTCTGATTCCCCAGCTCTGATTCCCTGCCTCTGATTCCCCGCATCTGATTCCCCGCCTCTGATTCCCCATCTCTGAGTCACCGCCTTTGATTCGCCACCTCTGATTCCCCATCTCTGATTCCCGGACTCTGATTCCCCACCTCTGATTCCCGGCCTCTTATTCCCGGCATCTGATTCCCGGCCTCTGATTCCCAGCCTTTGATTCCCCGCTTCTGATTCTGATTCCCTGCCTCTGATTCCCCATCTGTGATTCCACACATCTGATTCCCTGCCTCTGATTGCCCACTTCTGATTCCCCGCCTCTGATTCCCCACCTCTGTTTCCCCACCTCTGATTCCCCGCCTCTGTTTCCCCATATCTAATTCCCCGCCTCTGATTCCCCAACTCTGATTCCCAGCTCTGATTCTCCAGCTCTGAATTCCCGCCTCTGATTCCCCGCATCTTATTCCCTGCCTCTGAATCCCCACCTCTGATTCCCTGCCTCTGATTCCCAACCTCTGATTCCCCTCTTCTGATTCCCCATATCTGATTCCCCTCCTCTGTTTCCCTGCCTCTGATTCCCCGCCTCTGTTACCCCATATCTGATTCCCCGCCTCTGATTCCCCAACTCTGATCCTGCACATCTGATTCCCTGCCTCTTTTTCCCCACCTCTGATTCCCGGCCTCTGATTCCCGGCCTCTGATTCCCGGCCTCTCATTCCCGGCCTATCATTCCCCGCCTCTGATTCCCGGCCTCTGATTCCCCGCCTCTGATTCCCCGCCTCTGATTCCCTGCCTCTTTTTCCCCACCTCTGATTCCCGGCCTCTGATTCCCGGCATCTGATTCCCGGCCTCTGATTCCCGGCCTCTGATTCCCCGCTTCTGATTCTGATTCCCTGCCTCTGATTCCCCATCTCTCATTCCGCACATCTGATTCCCTGCCTCTGATTTCCCACCTCTGATTCCCCATATCTAATTCCCCACCTCTGATTCCCCATCTCTGATTCCGCACATCCAATTCCCTGCCTCTGATTCCCCGCCTCTGATGCCCCGCCACTGATTCCATGCCTCCGATTCCCAACCTCTGATTCCCCACCTCTGATTTCCCATATCTGATTCCCCGCCTCTGTTTCCCTGCCTCTAATTCCCTGCATCTGTTTCCTCATATCTGATTCCCCTCCTCTGATTCCCCAACACTGATTCGCCGCCTCTGATTCCCCAGTTCTGATTCACCACCTCTGATTCCCCGCGTCTGATTCCCCGCCTCTGATTCCCCATCTCTGATTCTCTATCTCTGATTCCCCAATTCTGATTCCCCCCCTTTGATTCACTGCCTCTGATTAACAAGCTCTGATTCCCGACCTCTGATTCCCCATATCTGATTCCCCGCCTCTGTTTCCCCGCCTCTTATTCCCCGCCTCTGTTTCCCCATATCTGATTCCCGGCCTCTCATTCCCCAGCTCTGATTCCCCGCCTCTGATTCCCCATATCTGATTCCCCGCCGCTGATTCCCCAACTCTGATACCCCGCCTCTGATTCACCAGCTCTGATTCCCCGCCTCTGATTCCCCGCGTCTGATTCCCTGTCTCTGATTCCGCGCCTCTGATTCCCCATCTCTGATTCACCACCTCTGATCCCCCGCCTCTGATTACCCATGTCTGATTCCCCACCTCTGTTTCCCCGCCTCTGAATCCCCGCCTCTGATTCCCCATATCTGATTCCCCGCCTCTGATTCCCCAACTCTGATTCCCCACCTGTGATTCGCCAGCTATGATTCCCCGCCTCTGATTCCCCGCGTCTGATTCCCTGCCTGTGATTCCCTGCGTCTGATTCCCCACCTCTGTTACCCCGCCTCTGATTCCCCGCCTCTGATTCCCCATATATGATTCCCCTCCTCTGATTCCCCAACTCTGATTCCCCGCCTCTGATTCCCCAGCTCTGATTCCCTGCCTCTGATTCCCCGCATCTGATTCCCCGCCTCTGATTCCCCATCTCTGAGTCACCGCCTTTGATTCGCCACCTCTGATTCCCCATCTCTGATTCCCGGACTCTGATTCCCCACCTCTGATTCCCGGCCTCTTATTCCCGGCATCTGATTCCCGGCCTCTGATTCCCAGCCTTTGATTCCCCGCTTCTGATTCTGATTCCCTGCCTCTGATTCCCCATCTGTGATTCCACACATCTGATTCCCTGCCTCTGATTGCCCACTTCTGATTCCCCGCCTCTGATTCCCCACCTCTGTTTCCCCACCTCTGATTCCCCACCTCTGATTCCCCATATCTGATTCCCCACCTATGTTTCCCCGCCTCTGATTCCCCGCCTCTGAATCCCCATCTCTGATTCCCGGACTCTGATTCCCCACCTCTGATTCCCCATCTCTGATTCCGCACATCCAATTCCCTGCCTCTGATTCCCCGCCTCTGATGCCCCGCCACTGATTCCATGCCTCCGATTCCCAACCTCTGATTCCCCACCTCTGATTTCCCATATCTGATTCCCCGCCTCTGTTTCCCTGCCTCTAATTCCCTGCATCTGTTTCCTCATATCTGATTCCCCTCCTCTGATTCCCCAACACTGATTCGCCGCCTCTGATTCCCCAGTTCTGATTCACCACCTCTGATTCCCCGCGTCTGATTCCCCGCCTCTGATTCCCCATCTCTGATTCTCTATCTCTGATTCCCCAATTCTGATTCCCCCCCTTTGATTCACTGCCTCTGATTAACAAGCTCTGATTCCCGACCTCTGATTCCCCATATCTGATTCCCCGCCTCTGTTTCCCCGCCTCTTATTCCCCGCCTCTGTTTCCCCATATCTGATTCCCGGCCTCTCATTCCCCAGCTCTGATTCCCCGCCTCTGATTCCCCATATCTGATTCCCCGCCGCTGATTCCCCAACTCTGATACCCCGCCTCTGATTCACCAGCTCTGATTCCCCGCCTCTGATTCCCCGCGTCTGATTCCCTGTCTCTGATTCCCCGCCTCTGATTCCCCATCTCTGATTCACCACCTCTGATCCCCCGCCTCTGATTACCCATGTCTGATTCCCCGCCTCTGTTTCCCCGCCTCTGAATCCCCGCCTCTGATTCCCCATATCTGATTCCCCGCCTCTGATTCCCCAACTCTGATTCCCCACCTGTGATTCGCCAGCTATGATTCCCCGCCTCTGATTCCCCGCGTCTGATTCCCTGCCTGTGATTCCCTGCGTCTGATTCCCCACCTCTGTTACCCCGCCTCTGATTCCCCGCCTCTGATTCCCCATATCTGATTCCCCTCCTCTGATTCCCAAACTCTGATTCCCCGCCTCTGATTCCCCAGCTCTGATTCCCTGCCTCTGATTCCCCGCATCTGATTCCCCGCCTCTGATTCCCCATCTCTGAGTCACCGCCTTTGATTCGCCACCTCTGATTCCCCATCTCTGATTCCCGGACTCTGATTCCCCACCTCTGATTCCCGGCCTCTTATTCCCGGCATCTGATTCCCGGCCTCTGATTCCCAGCCTTTGATTCCCCGCTTCTGATTCTGATTCCCTGCCTCTGATTCCCCATCTGTGATTCCACACATCTGATTCCCTGCCTCTGATTGCCCACTTCTGATTCCCCGCCTCTGATTCCCCACCTCTGTTTCCCCACCTCTGATTCCCCGCCTCTGTTTCCCCATATCTAATTCCCCGCCTCTGATTCCCCAACTCTGATTCCCAGCTCTGATTCTCCAGCTCTGAATTCCCGCCTCTGATTCCCCGCATCTGATTCCCTGCCTCTGAATCCCCACCTCTGATTCCCTGCCTCTGATTCCCAACCTCTGATTCCCCTCTTCTGATTCCCCATATCTGATTCCCCTCCTCTGTTTCCCTGCCTCTGATTCCCCGCCTCTGTTACCCCATATCTGATTCCCCGCCTCTGATTCCCCAACTCTGATTCTGCACATCTGATTCCCTGCCTCTTTTTCCCCACCTCTGATTCCCGGCCTCTGATTCCCGGCCTCTGATTCCCGGCCTCTCATTCCCGGCCTATCATTCCCCGCCTCTGATTCCCGGCCTCTGATTCCCCGCCTCTGATTCCCCGCCTCTGATTCCCTGCCTCTGATTCCTCATCTCTGATTCCGCACATCTGATTCCCTGCCTCTGATTCCCCGCCTCTGATTCCCCGCCTCTGATTCCCTGCCTCTGATTCCCAACCTCTGATTCCCCACCTCTGATTCCCCATATCTGATTCCCCGCCTCTGTTTCCCCGCCTCTGATTCCCCGCCTCTGATTCCCCAACTCTGATTCCCCGCCTCTGATTCCCCATCTCTGATTCCCCGCCTCTAATTCCCAACCTCTGATTCCCCACCTCTGATTCCCCATATCTGATTCCCCGCCTCTGTTTCCCCGCCTCTGATTCCCCGCCTCTGATTCCCCAACTCTGATTCCCCGCCTCTGCTTCCCAATCTCTGATTCACCGCCTTTGATTCTCCACCTCTGATTCCCCATATGTGATTCCCCGCCTCTGTTTCCCCGCCTCTGATTCCCCGCCTCTGATTCCCCATATCTCATTCCCAGCCTCTGATTCCCCATCTCTGATTCACCACCTCTGATCCCCCGCCTCTGATTACCCATGTCTGATTCCCCGCCTCTGTTTCCCCGCCTCTGAATCCCTGCCTCTGATTCCCCATATCTGATTCCCCGCCTCTGATTCCCCAACTCTGATTCCCCGCCTGTGATTCGCCAGCTATGATTCCCCGCGTCTGATTCCCTGCCTGTGATTCCCTGCGTCTGATTCCCCACCTCTGTTACCCCGCCTCTGATTCCCCGCCTCTGATTCCCCATATCTGATTCCCCTCCTCTGATTCCCCAACTCTGATTCCCCGCCTCTGATTCCCCAGCTCTGATTCCCTGCCTCTGATTCCCCGCATCTGATTCCCCACCTCTGATTCCCCATCTCTGAGTCACCGCCTTTGATTCGCCACCTCTGATTCCCCATCTCTGATTCCCGGACTCTGATTCCCCACCTCTGATTCCCGGCCTCTTATTCCCGGCATCTGATTCCCGGCCTCTGATTCCCAGCCTCTGATTCCCCGCTTCTGATTCTGATTCCCTGCCTCTGATTCCCCATCTCTGATTCCACACATCTGATTCCCTGCCTCTGATTGCCCACTTCTGATTCCCCGCCTCTGATTCCCCACCTCTGTTTCCCCACCTCTGATTCCCCGCCTCTGTTTCCCCATATCTAATTCCCCGCCTCTGATTCCCCAACTCTGATTCCCCGCTCTGATTCCCCAGCTCTGAATTCCCACCTCTTATTCCCCGCATCTGATTCCCTGCCTCTGAATCCCCACCTCTGATTCCCTGCCTCTGATTCCCAACCTCTGATTCCACTCCTCTGATTCCCCATATCTGATTCCCCTCCTCTGTTTCCCTGCCTCTGATTCCCCGCCTCTGTTACCCCATATCTGATTCCCCGCCTCTGATTCCCCAACTCTGATTCTGCACATCTGATTCCCTGCCTCTTTTTCCCCACCTCTGATTCCCGGCCTCTGATTCCCGGCCTCTGATTCCCGGCCTCTGATTCCCGGCCTCTCATTCCCCGCCTCTGATTCCCGGCCTCTGATTCCCCGCCTCTGATTCCCCGCCTCTGATCCCCTGCCTCTGATTCCCCATCTCTGATTCCGCACATCTGATTCCCTGCCTCTGATTCCCCGCCTCTGATTCCCCGCCTCTGCTTCCCTGCCTCTGATTCCCAACCTCTGATTCCTCACCTCTGATTCCCCATATCTGATTCCCCGCCTCTGTTTCCCCGCCTCTGATTCCCCGCCTCTGATTCCCCAACACCGATTCCCCGCCCCTGATTCCCCATCTCTGATTCCCCGCCTCTGATTCCCAACCTTTGATTCCCCACCTCTGATTCCCCATATCTGATTCCCCGCCTCTGTTTCCCCGCCTCTGATTCCCCGCCTCTGATTCCCCAACTCTGATTCCCCGCCTCTGCTTCCCCATCTCTGATTCACCGCATTTGATTCGCCACCTCTGATTCCCCATATGTGATTCCCCGCCTCTGTTTCCCCGGCTCTGATTCACCGCCTCTGATTCCCCATATCTCATTCCCAGCCTCTGATTCCCCATCTCTGATTCCCGGACTCTGATTTCCCACCTCTGATTCCCGGCCTCTTATTCCCGGCATCTGATTCCCGGCCTCTGATTCCCGGCCTCTGATTCCCCGCTTCTGATTCTGATTCCCTGCCTCTGATTCCCCATCTCTGATTCCGCACATCTGATTCCCTGCCTCTGATTTCCCACCTCTGATTACCCATATCTGATTCCCCGCCTCTGTTTCCCCATATCTAATTCCCCGCCTCTGATTCCCCAACTCTGATTCCCCGCTCTGATTCCCCAGCTCTGAATTCCCGCCTCTGATTCACCGCATCTGATTCACTGCCTCTGAATCCCCACCTCTGATTCCCTGCCTCTGATTCACAACCTCTGATTCCCCTCCTCTGATTCCCCATATCTGATTCCCCGCCTCCGTGTCCCTCCCTCTGATTCCCCGCCTCTGTTTCCCCATATCTGATTCCCCGCCTCTGATACCCCAACTCTGATTCCCCACCTCAGATTCCCCAGCTCTTATTCCCCGCCTCTGACTCCCCGCGTCTGATTCCCAGCCTCTGATTCCCCATGTCTGATTTCCTGCCTCTGATTCCCCGCCTCTGATTCGCCAGCTCTGATTCATCGCCTCTGATTCCCCACCTCTGATTCCCCATATCTGATTCCCCAGCTATGTTTCCCCGCCTCTGATTCCCTGCCTCTGATTCCCCATCTCTGATTCCCGGACTCTGATTCACCACCTCTGATTCCCCATCTCTGATTCCGCACATCCAATTCCCTGCCTCTGATTCCCCGCCTTTGATGCCCCGCCACTGATTCCATGCCTCTGATTCCCAACCTCTGATTCCCCACCTCTGATTTCCCATATCTGATTCCCCGCCTCTGTTTCCCTGCCTCTAATTCCCTTCATCTGTTTCCTCATATCTGATTCCCCTCCTCTGATTCCCCAACACTGATTCGCCGCCTCTGATTCCCCAGCTCTGATTCACCACCTCTGATTCCCCGCGTCTGATTCCCCGCCTCTGATTCCCCATCTCTGATTCTCTATCTCTGATTCCCCAATTCTGATTCCCCCCCTTTGATTCACTGCCTCTGATTAACAAGCTCTGATTCCCGACCTCTGATTCCCCATATCTGATTCCCCGCCTCTGTTTCCCCGCCTCTTATTCCCCGCCTCTGTTTCCCCATATCTGATTCCCGGCCTCTCATTCCCCAGCTCTGATTCCCCGCCTCTGATTCCCCACATCTGATTCCCCGCCGCTGATTCCCCAACTCTGATACCCCACCTCTGATTCACCAGCTCTGATTCCCCGCCTCTGATTCCCCGCGTCTGATTCCCCGCCTCTGTTTCCCCGCCTCTGATTCCCCGCCTCTGATTCCCCATATCTCATTCCCAGCCTCTGATTCCCCATCTCTGATTCCCGGACTCTGATTCCCCACCTCTGATTCCCGGCCTCTTATTCCCGGCATCTGATTCCCGGCCTCTGATTCCCGGCCTCTGATTCCCCGCTTCTGATTCTGATTCCCTGCCTCTGATTCCCCATCTCTGATTCCGCACATCTGATTCCCTGCCTCTGATTTCCCACCTCTGATTACCCATATCTGATTCCCCGCCTCTGTTTCCCCATATCTAATTCCCCGCCTCTGATTCCCCAACTCTGATTCCCCGCTCTGATTCCACAGCTCTGAATCCCCGCCTCTGATTCCCCGCATCTGATTCACTGCCTCTGAATCCCCACCTCTGATTCCCTGCCTCTGATTCACAACCTCTGATTCCCCTCCTCTGATTCCCCATATCTGATTCCCCGCCTCCGTGTCCCTCCCTCTGATTCCCCGCCTCTGTTTCCCCATATCTGATTCCCCGCCTCTGATACCCCAACTCTGATTCCCCACCTCTGATTCCCCAGCTCTGATTCCCCGCCTCTGACTCCCCGCGTCTGATTCCCAGCCTCTGATTCCCCATGTCTGATTTCCTGCCTCTGATTCCCCGCCTCTGATTCGCCAGCTCTGATTCATCGCCTCTGATTCCCCACCTCTGATTCCCCATATCTGATTCCCCACCTATGTTTCCCCGCCTCTGATTCCCCGCCTCTGAATCCCCATCTCTGATTCCCGGACTCTGATTCCCCACCTCTGATTCCCCATCTCTGATTCCGCACATCCAATTCCCTGCCTCTGATTCCCCGCCTCTGATGCCCCGCCACTGATTCCATGCCTCCGATTCCCAACCTCTGATTCCCCACCTCTGATTTCCCATATCTGATTCCCCGCCTCTGTTTCCCTGCCTCTAATTCCCTGCATCTGTTTCCTCATATCTGATTCCCCTCCTCTGATTCCCCAACACTGATTCGCCGCCTCTGATTCCCCAGTTCTGATTCACCACCTCTGATTCCCCGCGTCTGATTCCCCGCCTCTGATTCCCCATCTCTGATTCTCTATCTCTGATTCCCCAATTCTGATTCCCCCCCTTTGATTCACTGCCTCTGATTAACAAGCTCTGATTCCCGACCTCTGATTCCCCATATCTGATTCCCCGCCTCTGTTTCCCCGCCTCTTATTCCCCGCCTCTGTTTCCCCATATCTGATTCCCGGGCTCTCATTCCCCAGCTCTGATTCCCCGCCTCTGATTCCCCATATCTGATTCCCCGCCGCTGATTCCCCAACTCTGATACCCCGCCTCTGATTCACCAGCTCTGATTCCCCGCCTCTGATTCCCCGCGTCTGATTCCCTGTCTCTGATTCCGCGCCTCTGATTCCCCATCTCTGATTCACCACCTCTGATCCCCCGCCTCTGATTACCCATGTCTGATTCCCCGCCTCTGTTTCCCCGCCTCTGAATCCCCGCCTCTGATTCCCCATATCTGATTCCCCGCCTCTGATTCCCCAACTCTGATTCCCCACCTGTGATTCGCCAGCTATGATTCCCCGCCTCTGATTCCCCGCGTCTGATTCCCTGCCTGTGATTCCCTGCGTCTGATTCCCCACCTCTGTTACCCCGCCTCTGATTCCCCGCCTCTGATTCCCCATATCTGATTCCCCTCCTCTGATTCCCCAACTCTGATTCCCCGCCTCTGATTCCCCAGCTCTGATTCCCTGCCTCTGATTCCCCGCATCTGATTCCCCGCCTCTGATTCCCCATCTCTGAGTCACCGCCTTTGATTCGCCACCTCTGATTCCCCATCTCTGATTCCCGGACTCTGATTCCCCACCTCTGATTCCCGGCCTCTTATTCCCGGCATCTGATTCCCGGCCTCTGATTCCCAGCCTTTGATTCCCCGCTTCTGATTCTGATTCCCTGCCTCTGATTCCCCATCTGTGATTCCACACATCTGATTCCCTGCCTCTGATTGCCCACTTCTGATTCCCCGCCTCTGATTCCCCACCTCTGTTTCCCCACCTCTGATTCCCCACCTCTGATTCCCCATATCTGATTCCCCACCTATGTTTCCCCGCCTCTGATTCCCCGCCTCTGAATCCCCATCTCTGATTCCCGGACTCTGATTCCCCACCTCTGATTCCCCATCTCTGATTCCGCACATCCAATTCCCTGCCTCTGATTCCCCGCCTCTGATGCCCCGCCACTGATTCCATGCCTCCGATTCCCAACCTCTGATTCCCCACCTCTGATTTCCCATATCTGATTCCCCGCCTCTGTTTCCCTGCCTCTAATTCCCTGCATCTGTTTCCTCATATCTGATTCCCCTCCTCTGATTCCCCAACACTGATTCGCCGCCTCTGATTCCCCAGTTCTGATTCACCACCTCTGATTCCCCGCGTCTGATTCCCCGCCTCTGATTCCCCATCTCTGATTCTCTATCTCTGATTCCCCAATTCTGATTCCCCCCCCTTTGATTCACTGCCTCTGATTAACAAGCTCTGATTCCCGACCTCTGATTCCCCATATCTGATTCCCCGCCTCTGTTTCCCCGCCTCTTATTCCCCGCCTCTGTTTCCCCATATCTGATTCCCGGCCTCTCATTCCCCAGCTCTGATTCCCCGCCTCTGATTCCCCATATCTGATTCCCCGCCGCTGATTCCCCAACTCTGATACCCCGCCTCTGATTCACCAGCTCTGATTCCCCGCCTCTGATTCCCCGCGTCTGATTCCCTGTCTCTGATTCCCCGCCTCTGATTCCCCATCTCTGATTCACCACCTCTGATCCCCCGCCTCTGATTACCCATGTCTGATTCCCCGCCTCTGTTTCCCCGCCTCTGAATCCCCGCCTCTGATTCCCCATATCTGATTCCCCGCCTCTGATTCCCCAACTCTGATTCCCCACCTGTGATTCGCCAGCTATGATTCCCCGCCTCTGATTCCCCGCGTCTGATTCCCTGCCTGTGATTCCCTGCGTCTGATTCCCCACCTCTGTTACCCCGCCTCTGATTCCCCGCCTCTGATTCCCCATATCTGATTCCCCTCCTCTAATTCCCAAACTCTGATTCCCCGCCTCTGATTCCCCAGCTCTGATTCCCTGCCTCTGATTCCCCGCATCTGATTCCCCGCCTCTGATTCCCCATCTCTGAGTCACCGCCTTTGATTCGCCACCTCTGATTCCCCATCTCTGATTCCCGGACTCTGATTCCCCACCTCTGATTCCCGGCCTCTTATTCCCGGCATCTGATTCCCGGCCTCTGATTCCCAGCCTTTGATTCCCCGCTTCTGATTCTGATTCCCTGCCTCTGATTCCCCATCTGTGATTCCACACATCTGATTCCCTGCCTCTGATTGCCCACTTCTGATTCCCCGCCTCTGATTCCCCACCTCTGTTTCCCCACCTCTGATTCCCCGCCTCTGTTTCCCCATATCTAATTCCCCGCCTCTGATTCCCCAACTCTGATTCCCAGCTCTGATTCTCCAGCTCTGAATTCCCGCCTCTGATTCCCCGCATCTGATTCCCTGCCTCTGAATCCCCACCTCTGATTCCCTGCCTCTGATTCCCAACCTCTGATTCCCCTCTTCTGATTCCCCATATCTGATTCCCCTCCTCTGTTTCCCTGCCTCTGATTCCCCGCCTCTGTTACCCCATATCTGATTCCCCGCCTCTGATTCCCCAACTCTGATTCTGCACATCTGATTCCCTGCCTCTTTTTCCCCACCTCTGATTCCCGTCCTCTGATTCCCGGCCTCTGATTCCCGGCCTCTCATTCCCGGCCTATCATTCCCCGCCTCTGATTCCCGGCCTCTGATTCCCCGCCTCTGATTCCCCGCCTCTGATTCCCTGCCTCTGATTCCTCATCTCTGATTCCGCACATCTGATTCCCTGCCTCTGATTCCCCGCCTCTGATTCCCCGCCTCTGATTCCCTGCCTCTGATTCCCAACCTCTGATTCCCCACCTCTGATTCCCCATATCTGATTCCCCGCCTCTGTTTCCCCGCCTCTGATTCCCCGCCTCTGATTCCCCAACTCTGATTCCCCGCCTCTGATTCCCCATCTCTGATTCCCCGCCTCTGATTCCCAACCTCTGATTCCCCACCTCTGATTCCCCATATCTGATTCCCCGCCTCTGTTTCCCCGCCTCTGATTCCCCGCCTCTGATTCCCCAACTCTGATTCCCCGCCTCTGCTTCCCAATCTCTGATTCACCGCCTTTGATTCTCCACCTCTGATTCCCCATATGTGATTCCCCGCCTCTGTTTCCCCGCCTCTGATTCCCCGCCTCTGATTCCCCATATCTCATTCCCAGCCTCTGATTCCCCATCTCTGATTCCCGGACTCTGATTCCCCACGTCTGATTCGCGGCCTCTTATTCCCGGCATCTGATTCCCGGCCTCTGATTCCCGGCCTCTGATTCCCCGCTTCTGATTCTGATTCCCTGCCTCTGATTCCCCATCTCTGATTCCGCACATCTGATTCCCTGCCTCTGATTTCCCACCTCTGTTTCCCCATATCTAATTCCCCACCTCTGATTCCCCATCTCTGATTCCGCACATCCAATTCCCTGCCTCTGATTCCCCGCCTCTGATGCCCCGCCACTGATTCCATGCCTCCGATTCCCAACCTCTGATTCCCCACCTCTGATTTCCCATATCTGATTCCCCGCCTCTGTTTCCCTGCCTCTAATTCCCTGCATCTGTTTCCTCATATCTGATTCCCCTCCTCTGATTCCCCAACACTGATTCGCCGCCTCTGATTCCCCAGTTCTGATTCACCACCTCTGATTCCCCGTGTCTGATTCCCCGCCTCTGATTCCCCATCTCTGATTCTCTATCTCTGATTCCCCAATTCTGATTCCCCCCCTTTGATTCACTGCCTCTGATTAACAAGCTCTGATTCCCGACCTCTGATTCCCCATATCTGATTCCCCGCCTCTGTTTCCCCGCCTCTTATTCCCCGCCTCTGTTTCCCCATATCTGATTCCCGGCCTCTCATTCCCCAGCTCTGATTCCCCGCCTCTGATTCCCCATATCTGATTCCCCGCCGCTGATTCCCCAACTCTGATACCCCGCCTCTGATTCACCAGCTCTGATTCCCCGCCTCTGATTCCCCGCGTCTGATTCCCTGTCTCTGATTCCGCGCCTCTGATTCCCCATCTCTGATTCACCACCTCTGATCCCCCGCCTCTGATTACCCATGTCTGATTCCCCGCCTCTGTTTCCCCGCCTCTGAATCCCCGCCTCTGATTCCCCATATCTGATTCCCCGCCTCTGATTCCCCAACTCTGATTCCCCACCTGTGATTCGCCAGCTATGATTCCCCGCCTCTGATTCCCCGCGTCTGATTCCCTGCCTGTGATTCCCTGCGTCTGATTTCCCACCTCTGTTACCCCGCCTCTGATTCCCCGCCTCTGATTCCCCATATATGATTCCCCTCCTCTGATTCCCCAACTCTGATTCCCCGCCTCTGATTCCCCAGCTCTGATTCCCTGCCTCTGATTCCCCGCATCTGATTCCCCGCCTCTGATTCCCCATCTCTGAGTCACCGCCTTTGATTCGCCACCTCTGATTCCCCATCTCTCATTCCCGGACTCTGATTCCCCACCTCTGATTCCCGGCCTCTTATTCCAGGCATCTGATTCCCGGCCTCTGATTCCCAGCCTTTGATTCCCCGCTTCTGATTCTGATTCCCTGCCTCTGATTCCCCATCTGTGATTCCACACATCTGATTCCCTGCCTCTGATTGCCCACTTCTGATTCCCCGCCTCTGATTCCCCACCTCTGTTTCCCCACCTCTGATTCCCCACCTCTGATTCCCCATATCTGATTCCCCACCTATGTTTCCCCGCCTCTGATTCCCCGCCTCTGAATCCCCATCTCTGATTCCCGGACTCTGATTCCCCACCTCTGATTCCCCATCTCTGATTCCGCACATCCAATTCCCTGCCTCTGATTCCCTGCCTCTGATGCCCCGCCACTGATTCCATGCCTCCGATTCCCAACCTCTGATTCCCCACCTCTGATTTCCCATATCTGATTCCCCGCCTCTGTTTCCCTGCCTCTAATTCCCTGCATCTGTTTCCTCATATCTGATTCCCCTCCTCTGATTCCCCAACACTGATTCGCCGCCTCTGATTCCCAAGTTCTGATTCACCACCTCTGATTCCCCGCGTCTGATTCCCCGCCTCTGATTCCCCATCTCTGATTCTCTATCTCTGATTCCCCAATTCTGATTCCCCCCCCTTTGATTCACTGCCTCTGATTAACAAGCTCTGATTCCCGACCTCTGATTCCCCATATCTGATTCCCCGCCTCTGTTTCCCCGCCTCTTATTCCCCGCCTCTGTTTCCCCATATCTGATTCCCGGCCTCTCATTCCCCAGCTCTGATTCCCCGCCTCTGATTCCCCATATCTGATTCCCCGCCGCTGATTCCCCAACTCTGATACCCCGCCTCTGATTCACCAGCTCTGATTCCCCGCCTCTGATTCCCCGCGTCTGATTCCCTGTCTCTGATTCCCCGCCTCTGATTCCCCATCTCTGATTCACCACCTCTGATCCCCCGCCTCTGACTACCCATGTCTGATTCCCCGCCTCTGTTTCCCCGCCTCTGAATCCCCGCCTCTGATTCCCCATATCTGATTCCCCGCCTCTGATTCCCCAACTCTGATTCCCCACCTGTGATTCGCCAGCTATGATTCCCCGCCTCTGATTCCCCGCGTCTGATTCCCTGCCTGTGATTCCCTGCGTCTGATTCCCCACCTCTGTTACCCCGCCTCTGATTCCCCGCCTCTGATTCCCCATATCTGATTCCCCTCCTCTGATTCCCAAACTCTGATTCCCCGCCTCTGATTCCCCAGCTCTGATTCCCTGCCTCTGATTCCCCGCATCTGATTCCCCGCCTCTGATTCCCCATCTCTGAGTCACCGCCTTTGATTCGCCACCTCTGATTCCCCATCTCTGATTCCCGGACTCTGATTCCCCACCTCTGATTCCCGGCCTCTTATTCCCGGCATCTGATTCCCGGCCTCTGATTCCCAGCCTTTGATTCCCCGCTTCTGATTCTGATTCCCTGCCTCTGATTCCCCATCTGTGATTCCACACATCTGATTCCCTGCCTCTGATTGCCCACTTCTGATTCCCCGCCTCTGATTCCCCACCTCTGTTTCCCCACCTCTGATTCCCCGCCTCTGTTTCCCCATATCTAATTCCCCGCCTCTGATTCCCCAACTCTGATTCCCAGCTCTGATTCTCCAGCTCTGAATTCCCGCCTCTGATTCCCCGCATCTGATTCCCTGCCTCTGAATCCCCACCTCTGATTCCCTGCCTCTGATTCCCAACCTCTGATTCCCCTCTTCTGATTCCCCATATCTGATTCCCCTCCTCTGTTTCCCTGCCTCTGATTCCCCGCCTCTGTTACCCCATATCTGATTCCCCGCCTCTGATTCCCCAACTCTGATCCTGCACATCTGATTCCCTGCCTCTTTTTCCCCACCTCTGATTCCCGGCCTCTGATTCCCGGCCTCTGATTCCCGGCCTCTCATTCCCGGCCTATCATTCCCCGCCTCTGATTCCCGGCCTCTGATTCCCCGCCTCTGATTCCCCGCCTCTGATTCCCTGCCTCTGATTCCTCATCTCTGATTCCGCACATCTGATTCCCTGCCTCTGATTCCCCGCCTCTGATTCCCCGCCTCTGATTCCCGGCCTCTGATTCCCAACCTCTGATTCCCCACCTCTGATTCCCCATATCTGATTCCCCGCCTCTGTTTCCCCGCCTCTGATTCCCCGCCTCTGATTCCCCAACTCTGATTCCCCGCCTCTGATTCCCCATCTCTGATTCCCCGCCTCTGATTCCCAACCTCTGATTCCCCACCTCTGATTCCCCATATCTGATTCCCCGCCTCTGTTTCCCCGCCTCTGATTCCCCGCCTCTGATTCCCCAACTCTGATTCCCCGCCTCTGCTTCCCAATCTCTGATTCACCGCCTTTGATTCTCCACCTCTGATTCCCCATATGTGATTCCCCGCCTCTGTTTCCCCGCCTCTGATTCCCCGCCTCTGATTCCCCATATCTCATTCCCAGCCTCTGATTCCCCATCTCTGATTCCCGGACTCTGATTCCCCACGTCTGATTCCCGGCCTCTTATTCCCGGCATCTGATTCCCGGCCTCTGATTCACGGCCTCTGATTCCCCGCTTCTGATTCTGATTCCCTGCCTCTGATTCCCCATCTCTGATTCCGCACATCTGATTCCCTGCCTCTGATTTCCCACCTCTGTTTCCCCATCTCTGATTCCCGGACTCTGATTCCCCACCTCTGATTCCCCATCTCTGATTCCGCACATCCAATTCCCTGCCTCTGATTCCCTGCCTCTGATGCCCCGCCACTGATTCCATGCCTCCGATTCCCAACCTCTGATTCCCCACCTCTGATTTCCCATATCTGATTCCCCGCCTCTGTTTCCCTGCCTCTAATTCCCTGCATCTGTTTCCTCATATCTGATTCCCCTCCTCTGATTCCCCAACACTGATTCGCCGCCTCTGATTCCCAAGTTCTGATTCACCACCTCTGATTCCCCGCGTCTGATTCCCCGCCTCTGATTCCCCATCTCTGATTCTCTATCTCTGATTCCCCAATTCTGATTCCCCCCCCTTTGATTCACTGCCTCTGATTAACAAGCTCTGATTCCCGACCTCTGATTCCCCATATCTGATTCCCCGCCTCTGTTTCCCCGCCTCTTATTCCCCGCCTCTGTTTCCCCATATCTGATTCCCGGCCTCTCATTCCCCAGCTCTGATTCCCCGCCTCTGATTCCCCATATCTGATTCCCCGCCGCTGATTCCCCAACTCTGATACCCCGCCTCTGATTCACCAGCTCTGATTCCCCGCCTCTGATTCCCCGCGTCTGATTCCCTGTCTCTGATTCCCCGCCTCTGATTCCCCATCTCTGATTCACCACCTCTGATCCCCCGCCTCTGACTACCCATGTCTGATTCCCCGCCTCTGTTTCCCCGCCTCTGAATCCCCGCCTCTGATTCCCCATATCTGATTCCCCGCCTCTGATTCCCCAACTCTGATTCCCCACCTGTGATTCGCCAGCTATGATTCCCCGCCTCTGATTCCCCGCGTCTGATTCCCTGCCTGTGATTCCCTGCGTCTGATTCCCCACCTCTGTTACCCCGCCTCTGATTCCCCGCCTCTGATTCCCCATATCTGATTCCCCTACTCTGATTCCCAAACTCTGATTCCCCGCCTCTGATTCCCCAGCTCTGATTCCCTGCCTCTGATTCCCCGCATCTGATTCCCCGCCTCTGATTCCCCATCTCTGAGTCACCGCCTTTGATTCGCCACCTCTGATTCCCCATCTCTGATTCCCGGACTCTGATTCCCCACCTCTGATTCCCGGCCTCTTATTCCCGGCATCTGATTCCCGGCCTCTGATTCCCAGCCTTTGATTCCCCGCTTCTGATTCTGATTCCCTGCCTCTGATTCCCCATCTGTGATTCCACACATCTGATTCCCTGCCTCTGATTGCCCACTTCTGATTCCCCGCCTCTGATTCCCCACCTCTGTTTCCCCACCTCTGATTCCCCGCCTCTGTTTCCCCATATCTAATTCCCCGCCTCTGATTCCCCAACTCTGATTCCCAGCTCTGATTCTCCAGCTCTGAATTCCCGCCTCTGATTCCCCGCATCTTATTCCCTGCCTCTGAATCCCCACCTCTGATTCCCTGCCTCTGATTCCCAACCTCTGATTCCCCTCTTCTGATTCCCCATATCTGATTCCCCTCCTCTATTTCCCTGCCTCTGATTCCCCGCCTCTGTTACCCCATATCTGATTCCCCGCCTCTGATTCCCCAACTCTGATCCTGCACATCTGATTCCCTGCCTCTTTTTCCCCACCTCTGATTCCCGGCCTCTGATTCCCGGCCTCTGATTCCCGGCCTCTCATTCCCGGCCTATCATTCCCCGCCTCTGATTCCCGGCCTCTGATTCCCCGCCTCTGATTCCCCGCCTCTGATTCCCTGCCTCTGATTCCTCATCTCTGATTCCGCACATCTGATTCCCTGCCTCTGATTCCCCGCCTCTGATTCCCCGCCTCTGATTCCCGGCCTCTGATTCCCAACCTCTGATTCCCCACCTCTGATTCCCCATATCTGATTCCCCGCCTCTGTTTCCCCGCCTCTGATTCCCCGCCTCTGATTCCCCAACTCTGATTCCCCGCCTCTGATTCCCCATCTCTGATTCCCCGCCTCTGATTCCCAACCTCTGATTCCCCACCTCTGATTCCCCATATCTGATTCCCCGCCTCTGTTTCCCCGCCTCTGATTCCCCGCCTCTGATTCCCCAACTCTGATTCCCCGCCTCTGCTTCCCAATCTCTGATTCACCGCCTTTGATTCTCCACCTCTGATTCCCCATATGTGATTCCCCGCCTCTGTTTCCCCGCCTCTGATTCCCCGCCTCTGATTCCCCATATCTCATTCCCAGCCTCTGATTCCCCATCTCTGATTCCCGGACTCTGATTCCCCACGTCTGATTCCCGGCCTCTTATTCCCGGCATCTGATTCCCGGCCTCTGATTCACGGCCTCTGATTCCCCGCTTCTGATTCTGATTCCCTGCCTCTGATTCCCCATCTCTGATTCCGCACATCTGATTCCCTGCCTCTGATTTCCCACCTCTGTTTCCCCATATCTAATTCCCCGCCTCTGATTCCCCAACTCTGATTCCCCGCTCTGATTCCCCAGCTCTGAATCCCCGCCTCTGATTCCCCGCATCTGATTCACTGCCTCTGAATCCCCACCTCTGATTACCTGCCTCTGATTCACAACCTCTGATTCCCCTCCTCTGATTCCCCATATCTGATTCCCCGCCTCCGTTTCCCTGCCTCTGATTCCCCGCCTCTGTTTCCCCATATCTGATTCCCCGCCTCTGATACCCCAACTATGATTCCCCTCCTCTGATTCCCCAGCTCTGATTCCCCGCCTCTGACTCCCCGCGTCTGATTCCCAGCCTCTGATTCCCCATGTCTGATTTCCTGCCTCTGATTCCCCGCCTCTGATTCGCCAGCTCTGATTCATCGCCTCTGATTCCCCACCTCTGATTCCCCATATCTGATTCCCCACCTATGTTTCCCCGCCTCTGATTCCCCGCCTCTGATTCCCCATCTCTGATTCCCGGGCTCTGATTCCCCACCTCTGATTCCCCATCTCTGATTCCGCACATCCAATTCCCTGCCTCTGATTCCCCGCCTCTGATGCCCCGCCTCTGATTCCATGCCTCTGATTCCCAACCTCTGATTCCCCACCTCTAATTTCCCATATCTGATTCCCCGCCTCTGTTTCCCCGCCTCTGATTCCCTGCATCTGTTTCCTCATATCTGATTCCCCTCCTCTGATTCCCCAACACTGATTCCCCGCCTCTGATTCCCCAGCACTGATTCACCACCTCTGATTCCCCGCGTCTGATTCCCCGCCTCTGATTCCCCATCTCTGATTCCCTATCTCTGATTCCCCAATTCTGATTCCCCACCTTTGATTCACTGCCTCTGATTAACAACCTCTGATTCCCGACCTCTGATTCCCCATATCTGATTCCCCGCCTCTGTTTCCCCGCCTCTTATTCCCCGCCTCTGTTTCCCCATATCTGATTCCCGGCCTCTCATTCCCCAGCTCTGATTCCCCGCCTCTGATTCCCCATATCTGATTCCCCGCCGCTGATTCCCCAACTCTGATACCCCGCCTCTGATTCACCAGCTCTGATTCCCCGCCTCTGATTCCCCGCGTCTGATTCCCTGCCTCTGATACCCCGCCTCTGATTCCCCATCTCTTATTCTCCACCTCTGATCCCACGCCTCTGATTCCCCATGTCTGATTCCCCGCCTCTGTTTCCCTGCCTCTGATTCCCCGCCTCTGATTCCCCATATCTGAATCCCCGCCTCTGATTCCCCAACTCTGATTCCCCGCCTGTGATTCGCCAGCTATGATTCCCCGCCTCTGATTCCCCGTGTCTGATTCCCTGCCTGTGATTCCCTGCGTCTGATTCCCCACCTCTGTTACCCCGCCTCTGATTCCCCGCCTCTGATTCCCCATATCTGATTCCCCTCCTCTGATTCCCCAACTCTGATTCCCCGCCTCTGATTCCCCAGCTCTGATTCCCTGCCTCTGATTCCCCGCATCTGATTCCCCGCCTCTGATTCCCCATCTCTGAGTCACCGCCTTTGATTCGCCACCTCTGATTCCCCATCTCTGATTCCCGGACTCTGATTCCCCGCTTCTGATTCTGATTCCCGGCCTCTTATTCCCGGCATCTGATTCCCGGCCTCTGATTCCCAGCCTCTGATTCCCCGCTTCTGATTCTGATTCCCTGCCTCTGATTCCCCATCTCTGATTCCACACATCTGATTCCCTGCCTCTGATTCCCCACTTCTGATTCCCCGCCTCTGATTTCCCACCTCTGTTTCCCCACCTCTGATTCCCCGCCTCTGTTTCCCCATATCTAATTCCCCGCCTCTGATTCCCCAACTCTGATTCCCCGCTCTGATTCCCCAGCTCTGAATTCCCGCCTCTGATTCCCCGCATCTGATTCCCTGCCTCTGAATCCCCACCTCTGATGCCCTGCCTCTGATTCCCAACCTCTGATTCCCCTCCTCTGATTCCCCATATCTGATTCCCCTCCTCTGTTTCCCTGCCTCTGACTCCCCGCCTCTGATTCCCCATATCTCATTCCCAGCCTCTGATTCCCCATCTCTGATTCCCGGACTCTGATTCCCCACCTCTGATTCCCGGCCTCTTATTCCCGGCATCTGATTCCCGGCCTCTGATTCCCGGCCTCTGATTCCCCGCTTCTGATTCTGATTCCCTGCCTCTGATTCCCCATCTCTGATTCCGCACATCTGATTCCCTGCCTCTGATTTCCCACCTCTGATTACCCATATCTGATTCCCCGCCTGTTTCCCCATATCTAATTCCCCGCCTCTGATTCCCCAACTCTGATTCCCCGCTCGGATTCCCCAGCTCTGAATCCCCGCCTCTGATTCCCCGCATCTGATTCACTGCCTCTGAATCCCCACCTCTGATTCCCTGCCTCTGATTCACAACCTCTGATTCCCCTCCTCTGATTCCCCAGCTCTGATTCCCCGCCTCTGACTCCCCGCGTCTGATTCCAAGCCTCTGATTCCCCATGTCTGATTTCCTGCCTCTGATTCCCCGCCTCTGATTCGCCAGCTCTGATTCATCGCCTCTGATTCCCCACCTCTGATTCCCCATATCTGATTCCCCACCTATGTTTCCCCGATTCCCCGCCTCTGATTCCCCATCTCTGATTCCCGGACTCTGATTCCCCACCTCTGATTCCCCATCTCTGATTCCGCACATCCAATTCCCTGCCTCTGATTCCCCACCTCTGATGCCCCGCCTCTGATTCCATGCCTCTGATTCCCAACCTCTGATTCCCCACCTCTGATTTCCCATATCTGATTCCCCGCCTCTGTTTCCCCGCCTCTGATTCCCTGCATCTGTTTCCTCATATCTGATTCCCCTCCTCTGATTCCCCAACACTGATTCCCCGCCTCTGATTCCCCAGCACTGATTCACCACCTCTGATTCCCCGCGTCTGATTCCCCGCCTCTGATTCCCCATCTCTGATTCCCTATCTCTGATTCCCCAATTCTGATTCCCCGCCTTTGATTCACTGCCTCTGATTAACAACCTCTGATTCCCGACCTCTGATTCCCCATATCTGATTCCCCGCCTCTGTTTCCCCGCCTCTTATTCCCCGCCTCTGTTTCCCCATATCTGATTCCCGGCCTCTCATTCCCCAGCTCTGATTCCCCGCCTCTGATTCCCCATATCTGATTCCCCGCCGCTGATTCCCCAACTCTGATACCCGCCTCTGATTCACCAGCTCTGATTCCCCGCCTCTGATTCCCCGCGTCTGATTCCCTGCCTCTGATACCCCGCCTCTGATTCCCCATCTCTGATTCACCACCTCTGATCCCACGCCTCTGATTCCCCATGTCTGATTCCCCGCCTCTGTTTCCCTGCCTCTGATTCCCCGCCTCTGATTCCCCATATCTGAATCCCCGCCTCTGATTCCCCAACTCTGATTCCCCGCCTGTGATTCGCCAGCTATGATTCCCCGCCTCTGATTCCCCGTGTCTGATTCCCTGCCTGTGATTCCCTGCGTCTGATTCCCCACCTCTGTTACCCCGCCTCTGATTCCCCGCCTCTGATTCCCCATATCTGATTCCCCTCCTCTGATTCCCCAACTCTGATTCCCCGCCTCTGATTCCCCAGCTCTGATTCCCTGCCTCTGATTCCCCGCATCTGATTCCCCGCCTCTGATTCCCCATCTCTGAGTCACCGCCTTTGATTCGCCACCTCTGATTTCCCATCTCTGATTCCCAGACTCTGATTCCCCACCTCTGATTCCCGGCCTCTTATTCCCGGCATCTGATTCCCGGCCTCTGATTCCCAGCCTCTGATTCCCCGCTTCTGATTCTGATTCCCTGCCTCTGATTCCCCATCTCTGATTCCACACATCTGATTCCCTGCCTCTGATTCCCCACTTCTGATTCCCCGCCTCTGATTTCCCACCTCTGTTTCCCCACCTCTGATTCCCCGCCTCTGTTTCCCCATATCTAATTCCCCGCCTCTGATTCCCCAACTCTGATTCCCCGCTCTGATTCCCCAGCTCTGAATCCCCGCCTCTGATTCCCCGCATCTGATTCACTGCCTCTGAATCCCCACCTCTGATTACCTGCCTCTGATTCACAACCTCTGATTCCCCTCCTCTGATTCCCCATATCTGATTCCCCGCCTCCGTTTCCCTGCCTCTGATTCCCCGCCTCTGTTTCCCCATATCTGATTCCCCGCCTCTGATACCCCAACTATGATTCCCCTCCTCTGATTCCCCAGCTCTGATTCCCCGCCTCTGACTCCCCGCGTCTGATTCCCAGCCTCTGATTCCCCATGTCTGATTTCCTGCCTCTGATTCCCCGCCTCTGATTCGCCAGCTCTGATTCATCGCCTCTGATTCCCCACCTCTGATTCCCCATATCTGATTCCCCACCTATGTTTCCCCGCCTCTGATTCCCCGCCTCTGATTCCCCATCTCTGATTCCCGGGCTCTGATTCCCCACCTCTGATTCCCCATCTCTGATTCCGCACATCCAATTCCCTGCCTCTGATTCCCCGCCTCTGATGCCCCGCCTCTGATTCCATGCCTCTGATTCCCAACCTCTGATTCCCCACCTCTAATTTCCCATATCTGATTCCCCGCCTCTGTTTCCCCGCCTCTGATTCCCTGCATCTGTTTCCTCATATCTGATTCCCCTCCTCTGATTCCCCAACACTGATTCCCCGCCTCTGATTCCCCAGCACTGATTCACCACCTCTGATTCCCCGCGTCTGATTCCCCGCCTCTGATTCCCCATCTCTGATTCCCTATCTCTGATTCCCCAATTCTGATTCCCCGCCTTTGATTCACTGCCTCTGATTAACAACCTCTGATTCCCGACCTCTGATTCCCCATATCTGATTCCCCGCCTCTGTTTCCCCGCCTCTTATTCCCCGCCTCTGTTTCCCCATATCTGATTCCCGGCCTCTCATTCCCCAGCTCTGATTCCCCGCCTCTGATTCCCCATATCTGATTCCCCGCCGCTGATTCCCCAACTCTGATACCCCGCCTCTGATTCACCAGCTCTGATTCCCCGCCTCTGATTCCCCGCGTCTGATTCCCTGCCTCTGATACCCCGCCTCTGATTCCCCATCTCTTATTCTCCACCTCTGATCCCACGCCTCTGATTCCCCATGTCTGATTCCCCGCCTCTGTTTCCCTGCCTCTGATTCCCCGCCTCTGATTCCCCATATCTGAATCCCCGCCTCTGATTCCCCAACTCTGATTCCCCGCCTGTGATTCGCCAGCCATGATTCCCCGCCTCTGATTCCCCGTGTCTGATTCCCTGCCTGTGATTCCCTGCGTCTGATTCCCCACCTCTGTTACCCCGCCTCTGATTCCCCGCCTCTGATTCCCCATATCTGATTCCCCTCCTCTGATTCCCCAACTCTGATTCCCCGCCTCTGATTCCCCAGCTCTGATTCCCTGCCTCTGATTCCCCGCATCTGATTCCCCGCCTCTGATTCCCCATCTCTGAGTCACCGCCTTTGATTCGCCACCTCTGATTCCCCATCTCTGATTCCCGGACTCTGATTCCCCGCTTCTGATTCTGATTCCCGGCCTCTTATTCCCGGCATCTGATTCCCGGCCTCTGATTCCCAGCCTCTGATTCCCCGCTTCTGATTCTGATTCCCTGCCTCTGATTCCCCATCTCTGATTCCACACATCTGATTCCCTGCCTCTGATTCCCCACTTCTGATTCCCCGCCTCTGATTTCCCACCTCTGTTTCCCCACCTCTGATTCCCCGCCTCTGTTTCCCCATATCTAATTCCCCGCCTCTGATTCCCCAACTCTGATTCCCCGCTCTGATTCCCCAGCTCTGAATTCCCGCCTCTGATTCCCCGCATCTGATTCCCTGCCTCTGAATCCCCACCTCTGATGCCCTGCCTCTGATTCCCAACCTCTGATTCCCCTCCTCTGATTCCCCATATCTGATTCCCCTCCTCTGTTTCCCTGCCTCTGATTCCCCGCCTCTGATTCCCCATATCTCATTCCCAGCCTCTGATTCCCCATCTCTGATTCCCGGACTCTGATTCCCCACCTCTGATTCCCGGCCTCTTATTCCCGGCATCTGATTCCCGGCCTCTGATTCCCGGCCTCTGATTCCCCGCTTCTGATTCTGATTCCCTGCCTCTGATTCCCCATCTCTGATTCCGCACATCTGATTCCCTGCCTCTGATTTCCCACCTCTGATTACCCATATCTGATTCCCCGCCTGTTTCCCCATATCTAATTCCCCGCCTCTGATTCCCCAACTCTGATTCCCCGCTCGGATTCCCCAGCTCTGAATCCCCGCCTCTGATTCCCCGCATCTGATTCACTGCCTCTGAATCCCCACCTCTGATTCCCTGCCTCTGATTCACAACCTCTGATTCCCCTCCTCTGATTCCCCAGCTCTGATTCCCCGCCTCTGACTCCCCGCGTCTGATTCCAAGCCTCTGATTCCCCATGTCTGATTTCCTGCCTCTGATTCCCCGCCTCTGATTCGCCAGCTCTGATTCATCGCCTCTGATTCCCCACCTCTGATTCCCCATATCTGATTCCCCACCTATGTTTCCCCGATTCCCCGCCTCTGATTCCCCATGTCTGATTCCCCGCCTCTGTTTCCCTGCCTCTGATTCCCCGCCTCTGATTCCCCATATCTGAATCCCCGCCTCTGATTCCCCAACTCTGATTCCCCGCCTGTGATTCGCCAGCTATGATTCCCCGCCTCTGATTCCCCGTGTCTGATTCCCTGCCTGTGATTCCCTGCGTCTGATTCCCCACCTCTGTTACCCCGCCTCTGATTCCCCGCCTCTGATTCCCCATATCTGATTCCCCTCCTCTGATTCCCCAACTCTGATTCCCCGCCTCTGATTCCCCAGCTCTGATTCCCTGCCTCTGATTCCCCGCATCTGATTCCCCGCCTCTGATTCCCCATCTCTGAGTCACCGCCTTTGATTCGCCACCTCTGATTTCCCATCTCTGATTCCCAGACTCTGATTCCCCACCTCTGATTCCCGGCCTCTTATTCCCGGCATCTGATTCCCGGCCTCTGATTCCCAGCCTCTGATTCCCCGCTTCTGATTCTGATTCCCTGCCTCTGATTCCCCATCTCTGATTCCACACATCTGATTCCCTGCCTCTGATTCCCCACTTCTGATTCCCCGCCTCTGATTTCCCACCTCTGTTTCCCCACCTCTGATTCCCCGCCTCTGTTTCCCCATATCTAATTCCCCGCCTCTGATTCCCCAACTCTGATTCCCCGCTCTGATTCCCCAGCTCTGAATCCCCGCCTCTGATTCCCCGCATCTGATTCACTGCCTCTGAATCCCCACCTCTGATTACCTGCCTCTGATTCACAACCTCTGATTCCCCTCCTCTGATTCCCCATATCTGATTCCCCGCCTCCGTTTCCCTGCCTCTGATTCCCCGCCTCTGTTTCCCCATATCTGATTCCCCGCCTCTGATACCCCAACTATGATTCCCCTCCTCTGATTCCCCAGCTCTGATTCCCCGCCTCTGACTCCCCGCGTCTGATTCCCAGCCTCTGATTCCCCATGTCTGATTTCCTGCCTCTGATTCCCCGCCTCTGATTCGCCAGCTCTGATTCATCGCCTCTGATTCCCCACCTCTGATTCCCCATATCTGATTCCCCACCTATGTTTCCCCGCCTCTGATTCCCCGCCTCTGATTCCCCATCTCTGATTCCCGGGCTCTGATTCCCCACCTCTGATTCCCCATCTCTGATTCCGCACATCCAATTCCCTGCCTCTGATTCCCCGCCTCTGATGCCCCGCCTCTGATTCCATGCCTCTGATTCCCAACCTCTGATTCCCCACCTCTAATTTCCCATATCTGATTCCCCGCCTCTGTTTCCCCGCCTCTGATTCCCTGCATCTGTTTCCTCATATCTGATTCCCCTCCTCTGATTCCCCAACACTGATTCCCCGCCTCTGATTCCCCAGCACTGATTCACCACCTCTGATTCCCCGCGTCTGATTCCCCGCCTCTGATTCCCCATCTCTGATTCCCTATCTCTGATTCCCCAATTCTGATTCCCCGCCTTTGATTCACTGCCTCTGATTAACAACCTCTGATTCCCGACCTCTGATTCCCCATATCTGATTCCCCGCCTCTGTTTCCCCGCCTCTTATTCCCCGCCTCTGTTTCCCCATATCTGATTCCCGGCCTCTCATTCCCCAGCTCTGATTCCCCGCCTCTGATTCCCCATATCTGATTCCCCGCCGCTGATTCCCCAACTCTGATACCCCGCCTCTGATTCACCAGCTCTGATTCCCCGCCTCTGATTCCCCGCGTCTGATTCCCTGCCTCTGATACCCCGCCTCTGATTCCCCATCTCTTATTCTCCACCTCTGATCCCACGCCTCTGATTCCCCATGTCTGATTCCCCGCCTCTGTTTCCCTGCCTCTGATTCCCCGCCTCTGATTCCCCATATCTGAATCCCCGCCTCTGATTCCCCAACTCTGATTCCCCGCCTGTGATTCGCCAGCCATGATTCCCCGCCTCTGATTCCCCGTGTCTGATACCCTGCCTGTGATTCCCTGCGTCTGATTCCCCACCTCTGTTACCCCGCCTCTGATTCCCCGCCTCTGATTCCCCATATCTGATTCCCCTCCTCTGATTCCCCAACTCTGATTCCCCGCCTCTGATTCCCCAGCTCTGATTCCCTGCCTCTGATTCCCCGCATCTGATTCCCCGCCTCTGATTCCCCATCTCTGAGTCACCGCCTTTGATTCGCCACCTCTGATTCCCCATCTCTGATTCCCGGACTCTGATTCCCCGCTTCTGATTCTGATTCCCGGCCTCTTATTCCCGGCATCTGATTCCCGGCCTCTGATTCCCAGCCTCTGATTCCCCGCTTCTGATTCTGATTCCCTGCCTCTGATTCCCCATCTCTGATTCCACACATCTGATTCCCTGCCTCTGATTCCCCACTTCTGATTCCCCGCCTCTGATTTCCCACCTCTGTTTCCCCACCTCTGATTCCCCGCCTCTGTTTCCCCATATCTAATTCCCCGCCTCTGATTCCCCAACTCTGATTCCCCGCTCTGATTCCCCAGCTCTGAATTCCCGCCTCTGATTCCCCGCATCTGATTCCCTGCCTCTGAATCCCCACCTCTGATGCCCTGCCTCTGATTCCCAACCTCTGATTCCCCTCCTCTGATTCCCCATATCTGATTCCCCTCCTCTGTTTCCCTGCCTCTGATTCCCCGCCTCTGATTCCCCATATCTCATTCCCAGCCTCTGATTCCCCATCTCTGATTCCCGGACTCTGATTCCCCACCTCTGATTCCCGGCCTCTTATTCCCGGCATCTGATTCCCGGCCTCTGATTCCCGGCCTCTGATTCCCCGCTTCTGATTCTGATTCCCTGCCTCTGATTCCCCATCTCTGATTCCGCACATCTGATTCCCTGCCTCTGATTTCCCACCTCTGATTACCCATATCTGATTCCCCGCCTGTTTCCCCATATCTAATTCCCCGCCTCTGATTCCCCAACTCTGATTCCCCGCTCGGATTCCCCAGCTCTGAATCCCCGCCTCTGATTCCCCGCATCTGATTCACTGCCTCTGAATCCCCACCTCTGATTCCCTGCCTCTGATTCACAACCTCTGATTCCCCTCCTCTGATTCCCCAGCTCTGATTCCCCGCCTCTGACTCCCCGCGTCTGATTCCAAGCCTCTGATTCCCCATGTCTGATTTCCTGCCTCTGATTCCCCGCCTCTGATTCGCCAGCTCTGATTCATCGCCTCTGATTCCCCACCTCTGATTCCCCATATCTGATTCCCCACCTATGTTTCCCCGATTCCCCGCCTCTGATTCCCCATCTCTGATTCCCGGACTCTGATTCCCCACCTCTGATTCCCCATCTCTGATTCCGCACATCCAATTCCCTGCCTCTGATTCCCCACCTCTGATGCCCCGCCTCTGATTCCATGCCTCTGATTCCCAACCTCTGATTCCCCACCTCTGATTTCCCATATCTGATTCCCCGCCTCTGTTTCCCCGCCTCTGATTCCCTGCATCTGTTTCCTCATATCTGATTCCCCTCCTCTGATTCCCCAACACTGATTCCCCGCCTCTGATTCCCCAGCACTGATTCACCACCTCTGATTCCCCGCGTCTGATTCCCCGCCTCTGATTCCCCATCTCTGATTCCCTATCTCTGATTCCCCAATTCTGATTCCCCGCCTTTGATTCACTGCCTCTGATTAACAACCTCTGATTCCCGACCTCTGATTCCCCATATCTGATTCCCCGCCTCTGTTTCCCCGCCTCTTATTCCCCGCCTCTGTTTCCCCATATCTGATTCCCGGCCTCTCATTCCCCAGCTCTGATTCCCCGCCTCTGATTCCCCATATCTGATTCCCCGCCGCTGATTCCCCAACTCTGATACCCGCCTCTGATTCACCAGCTCTGATTCCCCGCCTCTGATTCCCCGCGTCTGATTCCCTGCCTCTGATACCCCGCCTCTGATTCCCCATCTCTGATTCACCACCTCTGATCCCACGCCTCTGATTCCCCATGTCTGATTCCCCGCCTCTGTTTCCCTGCCTCTGATTCCCCGCCTCTGATTCCCCATATCTGAATCCCCGCCTCTGATTCCCCAACTCTGATTCCCCGCCTGTGATTCGCCAGCTATGATTCCCCGCCTCTGATTCCCCGTGTCTGATTCCCTGCCTGTGATTCCCTGCGTCTGATTCCCCACCTCTGTTACCCCGCCTCTGATTCCCCGCCTCTGATTCCCCATATCTGATTCCCCTCCTCTGATTCCCCAACTCTGATTCCCCGCCTCTGATTCCCCAGCTCTGATTCCCTGCCTCTGATTCCCCGCATCTGATTCCCCGCCTCTGATTCCCCATCTCTGAGTCACCGCCTTTGATTCGCCACCTCTGATTCCCCATCTCTGATTCCCAGACTCTGATTCCCCACCTCTGATTCCCGGCCTCTTATTCCCGGCATCTGATTCCCGGCCTCTGATTCCCAGCCTCTGATTCCCCGCTTCTGATTCTGATTCCCTGCCTCTGATTCCCCATCTCTGATTCCACACATCTGATTCCCTGCCTCTGATTCCCCACTTCTGATTCCCCGCCTCTGATTTCCCACCTCTGTTTCCCCACCTCTGATTCCCCGCCTCTGTTTCCCCATATCTAATTCCCCGCCTCTGATTCCCCAACTCTGATTCCCCGCTCTGATTCCCCAGCTCTGAATTCCCGCCTCGGATTCCCCGCATCTGATTCCCTGCCTCTGAATCCCCACCTCTGATTCCCTGCCTCTGATTCCCAACCTCTGATTCCCCTCCTCTGATTCCCCATATCTGATTCCCCTCCTCTGTTTCCCTGCCTCTGATTCCCCGCCTCTGTTACCCCATAACTAATTCCCCGCCTCTGATTCCCCAACTCTGATTCTGCACATCTGATTCCCTGCCTCTTTTTCCCCACCTCTGATTCCCCAACTCTGATTCCCGGCCTCTCATTCCCGGCCTCTCATTCCCGGCCTCTCATTCCCCGCCTCTGATTCCCGGCCTCTGATTCCCCGCCTCTGATTCCCCGCCTCTGATTCCCTGCCTCTGTTTCCCCATCTCTGATTCCGCACATCTGATTCCCTGCCTCTGATTCCCCGCCTCTGATTCCCCGCCTCTGATTCCCTGCCTCTGATTCCCAACCTCTGATTCCCCACCTCTGATTCCCCATATCTGATTCCCCGCCTCTGTTTCCCCGCCTCTTATTCCCCGCCTCTGTTTCCCCATATCTGATTCCCGGCCTCTCATTCCCCAGCTCTGATTCCCCGCCTCTGATTCCCCATATCTGATTCCCCGCCGCTGATTCCCCAACTCTGATACCCCGCCTCTGATTCACCAGCTCTGATTCCCCGCCTCTGATTCCCCGCGTCTGATTCCCTGCCTCTGATACCCCGCCTCTGATTCCCCATCTCTGATTCACCACCTCTGATCCCACGCCTCTGATTCCCCATGTCTGATTCCCCGCCTCTGTTTCCCTGCCTCTGATTCCCCGCCTCTGATTCCCTGCCTCTGATTCCCCGCATCTGATTCCCCGCCTCTGATTCCCCAGCTCTGATTCCCCGCCTCTGATTCCCCAGCTCTGATTCCCTGCCTCTGATTCCCCGCATCTGATTCCCCGCCTCTGATTCCCCATCTCTGAGTCACCGCCTTTGATTCGCCACCTCTGATTCCCCATCTCTGATTCCCGGACTCTGATTCCCCACCTCTGATTCCCGGCCTCTTATTCCCGGCATCTGATTCCCGGCCTCTGATTCCCAGCCTCTGATTCCCCGCTTCTGATTCTGATTCCCTGCCTCTGATTCCCCATCTCTGATTCCACACATCTGATTCCCTGCCTCTGATTCCCCACTTCTGATTCCCCGCCTCTGATTTCCCACCTCTGTTTCCCCACCTCTGATTCCCCGCCTCTGTTTCCCCATATCTAATTCCCCGCCTCTGATTCCCCAACTCTGATTCCCCGCTCTGATTCCCCAGCTCTGAATTCCCGCCTCTGATTCCCCGCATCTGATTCCCTGCCTCTGAATCCCCACCTCTGATTCCCTGCCTCTGATTCCCAACCTCTGATTCCCCTCCTCTGATTCCCCATATCTGATTCCCCTCCTCTGTTTCCCTGCCTCTGATTCCCCGCCTCTGTTACCCCATAACTAATTCCCCGCCTCTGATTCCCAACTCTGATTCTGCACATCTGATTCACTGCCTCTTTTTCCCCACCTCTGATTCCCGGCCTCTGATTCCCGGCCTCTGATTCCCGGCCTCTCATTCCCGGCCTCTCAATCCCCGCCTCTGATTCCCGGCCTCTGATTCCCCGCCTCTGATTCCCCGCCTCTGATTCCCTGCCTCTGATTCCCCATCTCTGATTCCGCACATCTGATTCCCTGCCTCTGATTCCCCGCCTCTGATTCCCCGCCTCTGATTCCCTGCCTCTGATTCCCAACCTCTGATTCCCCACCTCTGATTCCCCATATCTGATTCCCCGCCTCTGTTTCCCCGCCTCTGATTCCCCGCCTCTGATTCCCCAACTCTGATTCCCCGCCTCTGATTCCCCATCTCTGATTCCCCGCCTCTGATTCCCAACCTCTGATTCCCCACCTCTGATTCCCCATATCTGATTCCCCGCCTCTGTTTCCCCGCCTCTGATTTCCCGCCTCTGATTCCCCAACTCTGATTCCCCGCCTCTGCTTCCCCATCTCTGATTCACCGCCTTTGATTCGCCACCTCTGATTCCCCATATGTGATTCCCCGCCTCTGTTTCCCCGCCTCTGATTCCCCGCCTCTGATTCCCCATATCTCATTCCCAGCCTCTGATTCCCCATCTCTGATTCCCGGACTCTGATTCCCCACCTCTGATTCCCGGCCTCTTATTCCCGGCATCTGATTCCCGGCCTCTGATTCCCGGCCTCTGATTTCCCGCTTCTGATTCTGATTCCCTGCCTCTGATTCCCCATCTCTGATTCCGCACATCTGATTCCCTGCCTCTGATTTCCCACCTCTGATTACCCATATCTGATTCCCCGCCTCTGTTTCCCCATATCTAATTCCCCGCTCTGATTCCCCAACTCTGATTCCCCGCTCTGATTCCCCAGCTCTGAATCCCCGCCTCTGATTCCCCGCATCTGATTCACTGCCTCTGAATCCCCACCTCTGATTCCCTGCCTCTGATTCACAACCTCTGATTCCCCTCCCCTGATTCCCCAACTCTGATTCCCCGCCTCTGATTCCCCATCTCTGAGTCACCGCCTTTGATTCGCCACCTCTGATTCCCCATCTCTGATTCCCGGACTCTGATTCCCCGCTTCTGATTCTGATTCCCGGCCTCTTATTCCCGGCATCTGATTCCCGGCCTCTGATTCCCAGCCTCTGATTCCCCGCTTCTGATTCTGATTCCCTGCCTCTGATTCCCCATCTCTGATTCCACACATCTGATTCCCTGCCTCTGATTCCCCACTTCTGATTCCCCGCCTCTGATTTCCCACCTCTGTTTCCCCACCTCTGATTCCCCGCCTCTGTTTCCCCATATCTAATTCCCCGCCTCTGATTCCCCAACTCTGATTCCCCGCTCTGATTCCCCAGCTCTGAATTCCCGCCTCTGATTCCCCGCATCTGATTCCCTGCCTCTGAATCCCCACCTCTGATGCCCTGCCTCTGATTCCCAACCTCTGATTCCCCTCCTCTGATTCCCCATATCTGATTCCCCTCCTCTGTTTCCCTGCCTCTGACTCCCCGCCTCTGATTCCCCATATCTCATTCCCAGCCTCTGATTCCCCATCTCTGATTCCCGGACTCTGATTCCCCACCTCTGATTCCCGGCCTCTTATTCCCGGCATCTGATTCCCGGCCTCTGATTCCCGGCCTCTGATTCCCCGCTTCTGATTCTGATTCCCTGCCTCTGATTCCCCATCTCTGATTCCGCACATCTGATTCCCTGCCTCTGATTTCCCACCTCTGATTACCCATATCTGATTCCCCGCCTGTTTCCCCATATCTAATTCCCCGCCTCTGATTCCCCAACTCTGATTCCCCGCTCGGATTCCCCAGCTCTGAATCCCCGCCTCTGATTCCCCGCATCTGATTCACTGCCTCTGAATCCCCACCTCTGATTCCCTGCCTCTGATTCACAACCTCTGATTCCCCTCCTCTGATTCCCCAGCTCTGATTCCCCGCCTCTGACTCCCCGCGTCTGATTCCAAGCCTCTGATTCCCCATGTCTGATTTCCTGCCTCTGATTCCCCGCCTCTGATTCGCCAGCTCTGATTCATCGCCTCTGATTCCCCACCTCTGATTCCCCATATCTGATTCCCCACCTATGTTTCCCCGATTCCCCGCCTCTGATTCCCCATCTCTGATTCCCGGACTCTGATTCCCCACCTCTGATTCCCCATCTCTGATTCCGCACATCCAATTCCCTGCCTCTGATTCCCCACCTCTGATGCCCCGCCTCTGATTCCATGCCTCTGATTCCCAACCTCTGATTCCCCACCTCTGATTTCCCATATCTGATTCCCCGCCTCTGTTTCCCCGCCTCTGATTCCCTGCATCTGTTTCCTCATATCTGATTCCCCTCCTCTGATTCCCCAACACTGATTCCCCGCCTCTGATTCCCCAGCACTGATTCACCACCTCTGATTCCCCGCGTCTGATTCCCCGCCTCTGATTCCCCATCTCTGATTCCCTATCTCTGATTCCCCAATTCTGATTCCCCGCCTTTGATTCACTGCCTCTGATTAACAACCTCTGATTCCCGACCTCTGATTCCCCATATCTGATTCCCCGCCTCTGTTTCCCCGCCTCTTATTCCCCGCCTCTGTTTCCCCATATCTGATTCCCGGCCTCTCATTCCCCAGCTCTGATTCCCCGCCTCTGATTCCCCATATCTGATTCCCCGCCGCTGATTCCCCAACTCTGATACCCGCCTCTGATTCACCAGCTCTGATTCCCCGCCTCTGATTCCCCGCGTCTGATTCCCTGCCTCTGATACCCCGCCTCTGATTCCCCATCTCTGATTCACCACCTCTGATCCCACGCCTCTGATTCCCCATGTCTGATTCCCCGCCTCTGTTTCCCTGCCTCTGATTCCCCGCCTCTGATTCCCCATATCTGAATCCCCGCCTCTGATTCCCCAACTCTGATTCCCCGCCTGTGATTCGCCAGCTATGATTCCCCGCCTCTGATTCCCCGTGTCTGATTCCCTGCCTGTGATTCCCTGCGTCTGATTCCCCACCTCTGTTACCCCGCCTCTGATTCCCCGCCTCTGATTCCCCATATCTGATTCCCCTCCTCTGATTCCCCAACTCTGATTCCCCGCCTCTGATTCCCCAGCTCTGATTCCCTGCCTCTGATTCCCCGCATCTGATTCCCCGCCTCTGATTCCCCATCTCTGAGTCACCGCCTTTGATTCGCCACCTCTGATTTCCCATCTCTGATTCCCAGACTCTGATTCCCCACCTCTGATTCCCGGCCTCTTATTCCCGGCATCTGATTCCCGGCCTCTGATTCCCAGCCTCTGATTCCCCGCTTCTGATTCTGATTCCCTGCCTCTGATTCCCCATCTCTGATTCCACACATCTGATTCCCTGCCTCTGATTCCCCACTTCTGATTCCCCGCCTCTGATTTCCCACCTCTGTTTCCCCACCTCTGATTCCCCGCCTCTGTTTCCCCATATCTAATTCCCCGCCTCTGATTCCCCAACTCTGATTCCCCGCTCTGATTCCCCAGCTCTGAATCCCCGCCTCTGATTCCCCGCATCTGATTCACTGCCTCTGAATCCCCACCTCTGATTACCTGCCTCTGATTCACAACCTCTGATTCCCCTCCTCTGATTCCCCATATCTGATTCCCCGCCTCCGTTTCCCTGCCTCTGATTCCCCGCCTCTGTTTCCCCATATCTGATTCCCCGCCTCTGATACCCCAACTATGATTCCCCTCCTCTGATTCCCCAGCTCTGATTCCCCGCCTCTGACTCCCCGCGTCTGATTCCCAGCCTCTGATTCCCCATGTCTGATTTCCTGCCTCTGATTCCCCGCCTCTGATTCGCCAGCTCTGATTCATCGCCTCTGATTCCCCACCTCTGATTCCCCATATCTGATTCCCCACCTATGTTTCCCCGCCTCTGATTCCCCGCCTCTGATTCCCCATCTCTGATTCCCGGGCTCTGATTCCCCACCTCTGATTCCCCATCTCTGATTCCGCACATCCAATTCCCTGCCTCTGATTCCCCGCCTCTGATGCCCCGCCTCTGATTCCATGCCTCTGATTCCCAACCTCTGATTCCCCACCTCTAATTTCCCATATCTGATTCCCCGCCTCTGTTTCCCCGCCTCTGATTCCCTGCATCTGTTTCCTCATATCTGATTCCCCTCCTCTGATTCCCCAACACTGATTCCCCGCCTCTGATTCCCCAGCACTGATTCACCACCTCTGATTCCCCGCGTCTGATTCCCCGCCTCTGATTCCCCATCTCTGATTCCCTATCTCTGATTCCCCAATTCTGATTCCCCGCCTTTGATTCACTGCCTCTGATTAACAACCTCTGATTCCCGACCTCTGATTCCCCATATCTGATTCCCCGCCTCTGTTTCCCCGCCTCTTATTCCCCGCCTCTGTTTCCCCATATCTGATTCCCGGCCTCTCATTCCCCAGCTCTGATTCCCCGCCTCTGATTCCCCATATCTGATTCCCCGCCGCTGATTCCCCAACTCTGATACCCCGCCTCTGATTCACCAGCTCTGATTCCCCGCCTCTGATTCCCCGCGTCTGATTCCCTGCCTCTGATACCCCGCCTCTGATTCCCCATCTCTTATTCTCCACCTCTGATCCCACGCCTCTGATTCCCCATGTCTGATTCCCCGCCTCTGTTTCCCTGCCTCTGATTCCCCGCCTCTGATTCCCCATATCTGAATCCCCGCCTCTGATTCCCCAACTCTGATTCCCCGCCTGTGATTCGCCAGCCATGATTCCCCGCCTCTGATTCCCCGTGTCTGATTCCCTGCCTGTGATTCCCTGCGTCTGATTCCCCACCTCTGTTACCCCGCCTCTGATTCCCCGCCTCTGATTCCCCATATCTGATTCCCCTCCTCTGATTCCCCAACTCTGATTCCCCGCCTCTGATTCCCCAGCTCTGATTCCCTGCCTCTGATTCCCCGCATCTGATTCCCCGCCTCTGATTCCCCATCTCTGAGTCACCGCCTTTGATTCGCCACCTCTGATTCCCCATCTCTGATTCCCGGACTCTGATTCCCCGCTTCTGATTCTGATTCCCGGCCTCTTATTCCCGGCATCTGATTCCCGGCCTCTGATTCCCAGCCTCTGATTCCCCGCTTCTGATTCTGATTCCCTGCCTCTGATTCCCCATCTCTGATTCCACACATCTGATTCCCTGCCTCTGATTCCCCACTTCTGATTCCCCGCCTCTGATTTCCCACCTCTGTTTCCCCACCTCTGATTCCCCGCCTCTGTTTCCCCATATCTAATTCCCCGCCTCTGATTCCCCAACTCTGATTCCCCGCTCTGATTCCCCAGCTCTGAATTCCCGCCTCTGATTCCCCGCATCTGATTCCCTGCCTCTGAATCCCCACCTCTGATGCCCTGCCTCTGATTCCCAACCTCTGATTCCCCTCCTCTGATTCCCCATATCTGATTCCCCTCCTCTGTTTCCCTGCCTCTGATTCCCCGCCTCTGATTCCCCATATCTCATTCCCAGCCTCTGATTCCCCATCTCTGATTCCCGGACTCTGATTCCCCACCTCTGATTCCCGGCCTCTTATTCCCGGCATCTGATTCCCGGCCTCTGATTCCCGGCCTCTGATTCCCCGCTTCTGATTCTGATTCCCTCCCTCTGATTCCCCATCTCTGATTCCGCACATCTGATTCCCTGCCTCTGATTTCCCACCTCTGATTACCCATATCTGATTCCCCGCCTGTTTCCCCATATCTAATTCCCCGCCTCTGATTCCCCAACTCTGATTCCCCGCTCGGATTCCCCAGCTCTGAATCCCCGCCTCTGATTCCCCGCATCTGATTCACTGCCTCTGAATCCCCACCTCTGATTCCCTGCCTCTGATTCACAACCTCTGATTCCCCTCCTCTGATTCCCCAGCTCTGATTCCCCGCCTCTGACTCCCCGCGTCTGATTCCAAGCCTCTGATTCCCCATGTCTGATTTCCTGCCTCTGATTCCCCGCCTCTGATTCGCCAGCTCTGATTCATCGCCTCTGATTCCCCACCTCTGATTCCCCATATCTGATTCCCCACCTATGTTTCCCCGATTCCCCGCCTCTGATTCCCCATGTCTGATTCCCCGCCTCTGTTTCCCTGCCTCTGATTCCCCGCCTCTGATTCCCCATATCTGAATCCCCGCCTCTGATTCCCCAACTCTGATTCCCCGCCTGTGATTCGCCAGCTATGATTCCCCGCCTCTGATTCCCCGTGTCTGATTCCCTGCCTGTGATTCCCTGCGTCTGATTCCCCACCTCTGTTACCCCGCCTCTGATTCCCCGCCTCTGATTCCCCATATCTGATTCCCCTCCTCTGATTCCCCAACTCTGATTCCCCGCCTCTGATTCCCCAGCTCTGATTCCCTGCCTCTGATTCCCCGCATCTGATTCCCCGCCTCTGATTCCCCATCTCTGAGTCACCGCCTTTGATTCGCCACCTCTGATTTCCCATCTCTGATTCCCAGACTCTGATTCCCCACCTCTGATTCCCGGCCTCTTATTCCCGGCATCTGATTCCCGGCCTCTGATTCCCAGCCTCTGATTCCCCGCTTCTGATTCTGATTCCCTGCCTCTGATTCCCCATCTCTGATTCCACACATCTGATTCCCTGCCTCTGATTCCCCACTTCTGATTCCCCGCCTCTGATTTCCCACCTCTGTTTCCCCACCTCTGATTCCCCGCCTCTGTTTCCCCATATCTAATTCCCCGCCTCTGATTCCCCAACTCTGATTCCCCGCTCTGATTCCCCAGCTCTGAATCCCCGCCTCTGATTCCCCGCATCTGATTCACTGCCTCTGAATCCCCACCTCTGATTACCTGCCTCTGATTCACAACCTCTGATTCCCCTCCTCTGATTCCCCATATCTGATTCCCCGCCTCCGTTTCCCTGCCTCTGATTCCCCGCCTCTGTTTCCCCATATCTGATTCCCCGCCTCTGATACCCCAACTATGATTCCCCTCCTCTGATTCCCCAGCTCTGATTCCCCGCCTCTGACTCCCCGCGTCTGATTCCCAGCCTCTGATTCCCCATGTCTGATTTCCTGCCTCTGATTCCCCGCCTCTGATTCGCCAGCTCTGATTCATCGCCTCTGATTCCCCACCTCTGATTCCCCATATCTGATTCCCCACCTATGTTTCCCCGCCTCTGATTCCCCGCCTCTGATTCCCCATCTCTGATTCCCGGGCTCTGATTCCCCACCTCTGATTCCCCATCTCTGATTCCGCACATCCAATTCCCTGCCTCTGATTCCCCGCCTCTGATGCCCCGCCTCTGATTCCATGCCTCTGATTCCCAACCTCTGATTCCCCACCTCTAATTTCCCATATCTGATTCCCCGCCTCTGTTTCCCCGCCTCTGATTCCCTGCATCTGTTTCCTCATATCTGATTCCCCTCCTCTGATTCCCCAACACTGATTCCCCGCCTCTGATTCCCCAGCACTGATTCACCACCTCTGATTCCCCGCGTCTGATTCCCCGCCTCTGATTCCCCATCTCTGATTCCCTATCTCTGATTCCCCAATTCTGATTCCCCGCCTTTGATTCACTGCCTCTGATTAACAACCTCTGATTCCCGACCTCTGATTCCCCATATCTGATTCCCCGCCTCTGTTTCCCCGCCTCTTATTCCCCGCCTCTGTTTCCCCATATCTGATTCCCGGCCTCTCATTCCCCAGCTCTGATTCCCCGCCTCTGATTCCCCATATCTGATTCCCCGCCGCTGATTCCCCAACTCTGATACCCCGCCTCTGATTCACCAGCTCTGATTCCCCGCCTCTGATTCCCCGCGTCTGATTCCCTGCCTCTGATACCCCGCCTCTGATTCCCCATCTCTTATTCTCCACCTCTGATCCCACGCCTCTGATTCCCCATGTCTGATTCCCCGCCTCTGTTTCCCTGCCTCTGATTCCCCGCCTCTGATTCCCCATATCTGAATCCCCGCCTCTGATTCCCCAACTCTGATTCCCCGCCTGTGATTCGCCAGCCATGATTCCCCGCCTCTGATTCCCCGTGTCTGATACCCTGCCTGTGATTCCCTGCGTCTGATTCCCCACCTCTGTTACCCCGCCTCTGATTCCCCGCCTCTGATTCCCCATATCTGATTCCCCTCCTCTGATTCCCCAACTCTGATTCCCCGCCTCTGATTCCCCAGCTCTGATTCCCTGCCTCTGATTCCCCGCATCTGATTCCCCGCCTCTGATTCCCCATCTCTGAGTCACCGCCTTTGATTCGCCACCTCTGATTCCCCATCTCTGATTCCCGGACTCTGATTCCCCGCTTCTGATTCTGATTCCCGGCCTCTTATTCCCGGCATCTGATTCCCGGCCTCTGATTCCCAGCCTCTGATTCCCCGCTTCTGATTCTGATTCCCTGCCTCTGATTCCCCATCTCTGATTCCACACATCTGATTCCCTGCCTCTGATTCCCCACTTCTGATTCCCCGCCTCTGATTTCCCACCTCTGTTTCCCCACCTCTGATTCCCCGCCTCTGTTTCCCCATATCTAATTCCCCGCCTCTGATTCCCCAACTCTGATTCCCCGCTCTGATTCCCCAGCTCTGAATTCCCGCCTCTGATTCCCCGCATCTGATTCCCTGCCTCTGAATCCCCACCTCTGATGCCCTGCCTCTGATTCCCAACCTCTGATTCCCCTCCTCTGATTCCCCATATCTGATTCCCCTCCTCTGTTTCCCTGCCTCTGATTCCCCGCCTCTGATTCCCCATATCTCATTCCCAGCCTCTGATTCCCCATCTCTGATTCCCGGACTCTGATTCCCCACCTCTGATTCCCGGCCTCTTATTCCCGGCATCTGATTCCCGGCCTCTGATTCCCGGCCTCTGATTCCCCGCTTCTGATTCTGATTCCCTGCCTCTGATTCCCCATCTCTGATTCCGCACATCTGATTCCCTGCCTCTGATTTCCCACCTCTGATTACCCATATCTGATTCCCCGCCTGTTTCCCCATATCTAATTCCCCGCCTCTGATTCCCCAACTCTGATTCCCCGCTCGGATTCCCCAGCTCTGAATCCCCGCCTCTGATTCCCCGCATCTGATTCACTGCCTCTGAATCCCCACCTCTGATTCCCTGCCTCTGATTCACAACCTCTGATTCCCCTCCTCTGATTCCCCAGCTCTGATTCCCCGCCTCTGACTCCCCGCGTCTGATTCCAAGCCTCTGATTCCCCATGTCTGATTTCCTGCCTCTGATTCCCCGCCTCTGATTCGCCAGCTCTGATTCATCGCCTCTGATTCCCCACCTCTGATTCCCCATATCTGATTCCCCACCTATGTTTCCCCGATTCCCCGCCTCTGATTCCCCATCTCTGATTCCCGGACTCTGATTCCCCACCTCTGATTCCCCATCTCTGATTCCGCACATCCAATTCCCTGCCTCTGATTCCCCACCTCTGATGCCCCGCCTCTGATTCCATGCCTCTGATTCCCAACCTCTGATTCCCCACCTCTGATTTCCCATATCTGATTCCCCGCCTCTGTTTCCCCGCCTCTGATTCCCTGCATCTGTTTCCTCATATCTGATTCCCCTCCTCTGATTCCCCAACACTGATTCCCCGCCTCTGATTCCCCAGCACTGATTCACCACCTCTGATTCCCCGCGTCTGATTCCCCGCCTCTGATTCCCCATCTCTGATTCCCTATCTCTGATTCCCCAATTCTGATTCCCCGCCTTTGATTCACTGCCTCTGATTAACAACCTCTGATTCCCGACCTCTGATTCCCCATATCTGATTCCCCGCCTCTGTTTCCCCGCCTCTTATTCCCCGCCTCTGTTTCCCCATATCTGATTCCCGGCCTCTCATTCCCCAGCTCTGATTCCCCGCCTCTGATTCCCCATATCTGATTCCCCGCCGCTGATTCCCCAACTCTGATACCCGCCTCTGATTCACCAGCTCTGATTCCCCGCCTCTGATTCCCCGCGTCTGATTCCCTGCCTCTGATACCCCGCCTCTGATTCCCCATCTCTGATTCACCACCTCTGATCCCACGCCTCTGATTCCCCATGTCTGATTCCCCGCCTCTGTTTCCCTGCCTCTGATTCCCCGCCTCTGATTCCCCATATCTGAATCCCCGCCTCTGATTCCCCAACTCTGATTCCCCGCCTGTGATTCGCCAGCTATGATTCCCCGCCTCTGATTCCCCGTGTCTGATTCCCTGCCTGTGATTCCCTGCGTCTGATTCCCCACCTCTGTTACCCCGCCTCTGATTCCCCGCCTCTGATTCCCCATATCTGATTCCCCTCCTCTGATTCCCCAACTCTGATTCCCCGCCTCTGATTCCCCAGCTCTGATTCCCTGCCTCTGATTCCCCGCATCTGATTCCCCGCCTCTGATTCCCCATCTCTGAGTCACCGCCTTTGATTCGCCACCTCTGATTCCCCATCTCTGATTCCCAGACTCTGATTCCCCACCTCTGATTCCCGGCCTCTTATTCCCGGCATCTGATTCCCGGCCTCTGATTCCCAGCCTCTGATTCCCCGCTTCTGATTCTGATTCCCTGCCTCTGATTCCCCATCTCTGATTCCACACATCTGATTCCCTGCCTCTGATTCCCCACTTCTGATTCCCCGCCTCTGATTTCCCACCTCTGTTTCCCCACCTCTGATTCCCCGCCTCTGTTTCCCCATATCTAATTCCCCGCCTCTGATTCCCCAACTCTGATTCCCCGCTCTGATTCCCCAGCTCTGAATTCCCGCCTCGGATTCCCCGCATCTGATTCCCTGCCTCTGAATCCCCACCTCTGATTCCCTGCCTCTGATTCCCAACCTCTGATTCCCCTCCTCTGATTCCCCATATCTGATTCCCCTCCTCTGTTTCCCTGCCTCTGATTCCCCGCCTCTGTTACCCCATAACTAATTCCCCGCCTCTGATTCCCCAACTCTGATTCTGCACATCTGATTCCCTGCCTCTTTTTCCCCACCTCTGATTCCCCAACTCTGATTCCCGGCCTCTCATTCCCGGCCTCTCATTCCCGGCCTCTCATTCCCCGCCTCTGATTCCCGGCCTCTGATTCCCCGCCTCTGATTCCCCGCCTCTGATTCCCTGCCTCTGTTTCCCCATCTCTGATTCCGCACATCTGATTCCCTGCCTCTGATTCCCCGCCTCTGATTCCCCGCCTCTGATTCCCTGCCTCTGATTCCCAACCTCTGATTCCCCACCTCTGATTCCCCATATCTGATTCCCCGCCTCTGTTTCCCCGCCTCTTATTCCCCGCCTCTGTTTCCCCATATCTGATTCCCGGCCTCTCATTCCCCAGCTCTGATTCCCCGCCTCTGATTCCCCATATCTGATTCCCCGCCGCTGATTCCCCAACTCTGATACCCCGCCTCTGATTCACCAGCTCTGATTCCCCGCCTCTGATTCCCCGCGTCTGATTCCCTGCCTCTGATACCCCGCCTCTGATTCCCCATCTCTGATTCACCACCTCTGATCCCACGCCTCTGATTCCCCATGTCTGATTCCCCGCCTCTGTTTCCCTGCCTCTGATTCCCCGCCTCTGATTCCCTGCCTCTGATTCCCCGCATCTGATTCCCCGCCTCTGATTCCCCAGCTCTGATTCCCCGCCTCTGATTCCCCAGCTCTGATTCCCTGCCTCTGATTCCCCGCATCTGATTCCCCGCCTCTGATTCCCCATCTCTGAGTCACCGCCTTTGATTCGCCACCTCTGATTCCCCATCTCTGATTCCCGGACTCTGATTCCCCACCTCTGATTCCCGGCCTCTTATTCCCGGCATCTGATTCCCGGCCTCTGATTCCCAGCCTCTGATTCCCCGCTTCTGATTCTGATTCCCTGCCTCTGATTCCCCATCTCTGATTCCACACATCTGATTCCCTGCCTCTGATTCCCCACTTCTGATTCCCCGCCTCTGATTTCCCACCTCTGTTTCCCCACCTCTGATTCCCCGCCTCTGTTTCCCCATATCTAATTCCCCGCCTCTGATTCCCCAACTCTGATTCCCCGCTCTGATTCCCCAGCTCTGAATTCCCGCCTCTGATTCCCCGCATCTGATTCCCTGCCTCTGAATCCCCACCTCTGATTCCCTGCCTCTGATTCCCAACCTCTGATTCCCCTCCTCTGATTCCCCATATCTGATTCCCCTCCTCTGTTTCCCTGCCTCTGATTCCCCGCCTCTGTTACCCCATAACTAATTCCCCGCCTCTGATTCCCAACTCTGATTCTGCACATCTGATTCACTGCCTCTTTTTCCCCACCTCTGATTCCCGGCCTCTGATTCCCGGCCTCTGATTCCCGGCCTCTCATTCCCGGCCTCTCAATCCCCGCCTCTGATTCCCGGCCTCTGATTCCCCGCCTCTGATTCCCCGCCTCTGATTCCCTGCCTCTGATTCCCCATCTCTGATTCCGCACATCTGATTCCCTGCCTCTGATTCCCCGCCTCTGATTCCCCGCCTCTGATTCCCTGCCTCTGATTCCCAACCTCTGATTCCCCACCTCTGATTCCCCATATCTGATTCCCCGCCTCTGTTTCCCCGCCTCTGATTCCCCGCCTCTGATTCCCCAACTCTGATTCCCCGCCTCTGATTCCCCATCTCTGATTCCCCGCCTCTGATTCCCAACCTCTGATTCCCCACCTCTGATTCCCCATATCTGATTCCCCGCCTCTGTTTCCCCGCCTCTGATTTCCCGCCTCTGATTCCCCAACTCTGATTCCCCGCCTCTGCTTCCCCATCTCTGATTCACCGCCTTTGATTCGCCACCTCTGATTCCCCATATGTGATTCCCCGCCTCTGTTTCCCCGCCTCTGATTCCCCGCCTCTGATTCCCCATATCTCATTCCCAGCCTCTGATTCCCCATCTCTGATTCCCGGACTCTGATTCCCCACCTCTGATTCCCGGCCTCTTATTCCCGGCATCTGATTCCCGGCCTCTGATTCCCGGCCTCTGATTTCCCGCTTCTGATTCTGATTCCCTGCCTCTGATTCCCCATCTCTGATTCCGCACATCTGATTCCCTGCCTCTGATTTCCCACCTCTGATTACCCATATCTGATTCCCCGCCTCTGTTTCCCCATATCTAATTCCCCGCTCTGATTCCCCAACTCTGATTCCCCGCTCTGATTCCCCAGCTCTGAATCCCCGCCTCTGATTCCCCGCATCTGATTCACTGCCTCTGAATCCCCACCTCTGATTCCCTGCCTCTGATTCACAACCTCTGATTCCCCTCCCCTGATTCCCCAACTCTGATTCCCCGCCTCTGATTCCCCATCTCTGAGTCACCGCCTTTGATTCGCCACCTCTGATTCCCCATCTCTGATTCCCGGACTCTGATTCCCCGCTTCTGATTCTGATTCCCGGCCTCTTATTCCCGGCATCTGATTCCCGGCCTCTGATTCCCAGCCTCTGATTCCCCGCTTCTGATTCTGATTCCCTGCCTCTGATTCCCCATCTCTGATTCCACACATCTGATTCCCTGCCTCTGATTCCCCACTTCTGATTCCCCGCCTCTGATTTCCCACCTCTGTTTCCCCACCTCTGATTCCCCGCCTCTGTTTCCCCATATCTAATTCCCCGCCTCTGATTCCCCAACTCTGATTCCCCGCTCTGATTCCCCAGCTCTGAATTCCCGCCTCTGATTCCCCGCATCTGATTCCCTGCCTCTGAATCCCCACCTCTGATGCCCTGCCTCTGATTCCCAACCTCTGATTCCCCTCCTCTGATTCCCCATATCTGATTCCCCTCCTCTGTTTCCCTGCCTCTGACTCCCCGCCTCTGATTCCCCATATCTCATTCCCAGCCTCTGATTCCCCATCTCTGATTCCCGGACTCTGATTCCCCACCTCTGATTCCCGGCCTCTTATTCCCGGCATCTGATTCCCGGCCTCTGATTCCCGGCCTCTGATTCCCCGCTTCTGATTCTGATTCCCTGCCTCTGATTCCCCATCTCTGATTCCGCACATCTGATTCCCTGCCTCTGATTTCCCACCTCTGATTACCCATATCTGATTCCCCGCCTGTTTCCCCATATCTAATTCCCCGCCTCTGATTCCCCAACTCTGATTCCCCGCTCGGATTCCCCAGCTCTGAATCCCCGCCTCTGATTCCCCGCATCTGATTCACTGCCTCTGAATCCCCACCTCTGATTCCCTGCCTCTGATTCACAACCTCTGATTCCCCTCCTCTGATTCCCCAGCTCTGATTCCCCGCCTCTGACTCCCCGCGTCTGATTCCAAGCCTCTGATTCCCCATGTCTGATTTCCTGCCTCTGATTCCCCGCCTCTGATTCGCCAGCTCTGATTCATCGCCTCTGATTCCCCACCTCTGATTCCCCATATCTGATTCCCCACCTATGTTTCCCCGATTCCCCGCCTCTGATTCCCCATCTCTGATTCCCGGACTCTGATTCCCCACCTCTGATTCCCCATCTCTGATTCCGCACATCCAATTCCCTGCCTCTGATTCCCCACCTCTGATGCCCCGCCTCTGATTCCATGCCTCTGATTCCCAACCTCTGATTCCCCACCTCTGATTTCCCATATCTGATTCCCCGCCTCTGTTTCCCCGCCTCTGATTCCCTGCATCTGTTTCCTCATATCTGATTCCCCTCCTCTGATTCCCCAACACTGATTCCCCGCCTCTGATTCCCCAGCACTGATTCACCACCTCTGATTCCCCGCGTCTGATTCCCCGCCTCTGATTCCCCATCTCTGATTCCCTATCTCTGATTCCCCAATTCTGATTCCCCGCCTTTGATTCACTGCCTCTGATTAACAACCTCTGATTCCCGACCTCTGATTCCCCATATCTGATTCCCCGCCTCTGTTTCCCCGCCTCTTATTCCCCGCCTCTGTTTCCCCATATCTGATTCCCGGCCTCTCATTCCCCAGCTCTGATTCCCCGCCTCTGATTCCCCATATCTGATTCCCCGCCGCTGATTCCCCAACTCTGATACCCGCCTCTGATTCACCAGCTCTGATTCCCCGCCTCTGATTCCCCGCGTCTGATTCCCTGCCTCTGATACCCCGCCTCTGATTCCCCATCTCTGATTCACCACCTCTGATCCCACGCCTCTGATTCCCCATGTCTGATTCCCCGCCTCTGTTTCCCTGCCTCTGATTCCCCGCCTCTGATTCCCCATATCTGAATCCCCGCCTCTGATTCCCCAACTCTGATTCCCCGCCTGTGATTCGCCAGCTATGATTCCCCGCCTCTGATTCCCCGTGTCTGATTCCCTGCCTGTGATTCCCTGCGTCTGATTCCCCACCTCTGTTACCCCGCCTCTGATTCCCCGCCTCTGATTCCCCATATCTGATTCCCCTCCTCTGATTCCCCAACTCTGATTCCCCGCCTCTGATTCCCCAGCTCTGATTCCCTGCCTCTGATTCCCCGCATCTGATTCCCCGCCTCTGATTCCCCATCTCTGAGTCACCGCCTTTGATTCGCCACCTCTGATTTCCCATCTCTGATTCCCAGACTCTGATTCCCCACCTCTGATTCCCGGCCTCTTATTCCCGGCATCTGATTCCCGGCCTCTGATTCCCAGCCTCTGATTCCCCGCTTCTGATTCTGATTCCCTGCCTCTGATTCCCCATCTCTGATTCCACACATCTGATTCCCTGCCTCTGATTCCCCACTTCTGATTCCCCGCCTCTGATTTCCCACCTCTGTTTCCCCACCTCTGATTCCCCGCCTCTGTTTCCCCATATCTAATTCCCCGCCTCTGATTCCCCAACTCTGATTCCCCGCTCTGATTCCCCAGCTCTGAATCCCCGCCTCTGATTCCCCGCATCTGATTCACTGCCTCTGAATCCCCACCTCTGATTACCTGCCTCTGATTCACAACCTCTGATTCCCCTCCTCTGATTCCCCATATCTGATTCCCCGCCTCCGTTTCCCTGCCTCTGATTCCCCGCCTCTGTTTCCCCATATCTGATTCCCCGCCTCTGATACCCCAACTATGATTCCCCTCCTCTGATTCCCCAGCTCTGATTCCCCGCCTCTGACTCCCCGCGTCTGATTCCCAGCCTCTGATTCCCCATGTCTGATTTCCTGCCTCTGATTCCCCGCCTCTGATTCGCCAGCTCTGATTCATCGCCTCTGATTCCCCACCTCTGATTCCCCATATCTGATTCCCCACCTATGTTTCCCCGCCTCTGATTCCCCGCCTCTGATTCCCCATCTCTGATTCCCGGGCTCTGATTCCCCACCTCTGATTCCCCATCTCTGATTCCGCACATCCAATTCCCTGCCTCTGATTCCCCGCCTCTGATGCCCCGCCTCTGATTCCATGCCTCTGATTCCCAACCTCTGATTCCCCACCTCTAATTTCCCATATCTGATTCCCCGCCTCTGTTTCCCCGCCTCTGATTCCCTGCATCTGTTTCCTCATATCTGATACCCCTCCTCTGATTCCCCAACACTGATTCCCCGCCTCTGATTCCCCAGCACTGATTCACCACCTCTGATTCCCCGCGTCTGATTCCCCGCCTCTGATTCCCCATCTCTGATTCCCTATCTCTGATTCCCCAATTCTGATTCCCCGCCTTTGATTCACTGCCTCTGATTAACAACCTCTGATTCCCGACCTCTGATTCCCCATATCTGATTCCCCGCCTCTGTTTCCCCGCCTCTTATTCCCCGCCTCTGTTTCCCCATATCTGATTCCCGGCCTCTCATTCCCCAGCTCTGATTCCCCGCCTCTGATTCCCCATATCTGATTCCCCGCCGCTGATTCCCCAACTCTGATACCCCGCCTCTGATTCACCAGCTCTGATTCCCCGCCTCTGATTCCCCGCGTCTGATTCCCTGCCTCTGATACCCCGCCTCTGATTCCCCATCTCTTATTCTCCACCTCTGATCCCACGCCTCTGATTCCCCATGTCTGATTCCCCGCCTCTGTTTCCCTGCCTCTGATTCCCCGCCTCTGATTCCCCATATCTGAATCCCCGCCTCTGATTCCCCAACTCTGATTCCCCGCCTGTGATTCGCCAGCCATGATTCCCCGCCTCTGATTCCCCGTGTCTGATTCCCTGCCTGTGATTCCCTGCGTCTGATTCCCCACCTCTGTTACCCCGCCTCTGATTCCCCGCCTCTGATTCCCCATATCTGATTCCCCTCCTCTGATTCCCCAACTCTGATTCCCCGCCTCTGATTCCCCAGCTCTGATTCCCTGCCTCTGATTCCCCGCATCTGATTCCCCGCCTCTGATTCCCCATCTCTGAGTCACCGCCTTTGATTCGCCACCTCTGATTCCCCATCTCTGATTCCCGGACTCTGATTCCCCGCTTCTGATTCTGATTCCCGGCCTCTTATTCCCGGCATCTGATTCCCGGCCTCTGATTCCCAGCCTCTGATTCCCCGCTTCTGATTCTGATTCCCTGCCTCTGATTCCCCATCTCTGATTCCACACATCTGATTCCCTGCCTCTGATTCCCCACTTCTGATTCCCCGCCTCTGATTTCCCACCTCTGTTTCCCCACCTCTGATTCCCCGCCTCTGTTTCCCCATATCTAATTCCCCGCCTCTGATTCCCCAACTCTGATTCCCCGCTCTGATTCCCCAGCTCTGAATTCCCGCCTCTGATTCCCCGCATCTGATTCCCTGCCTCTGAATCCCCACCTCTGATGCCCTGCCTCTGATTCCCAACCTCTGATTCCCCTCCTCTGATTCCCCATATCTGATTCCCCTCCTCTGTTTCCCTGCCTCTGATTCCCCGCCTCTGATTCCCCATATCTCATTCCCAGCCTCTGATTCCCCATCTCTGATTCCCGGACTCTGATTCCCCACCTCTGATTCCCGGCCTCTTATTCCCGGCATCTGATTCCCGGCCTCTGATTCCCGGCCTCTGATTCCCCGCTTCTGATTCTGATTCCCTGCCTCTGATTCCCCATCTCTGATTCCGCACATCTGATTCCCTGCCTCTGATTTCCCACCTCTGATTACCCATATCTGATTCCCCGCCTGTTTCCCCATATCTAATTCCCCGCCTCTGATTCCCCAACTCTGATTCCCCGCTCGGATTCCCCAGCTCTGAATCCCCGCCTCTGATTCCCCGCATCTGATTCACTGCCTCTGAATCCCCACCTCTGATTCCCTGCCTCTGATTCACAACCTCTGATTCCCCTCCTCTGATTCCCCAGCTCTGATTCCCCGCCTCTGACTCCCCGCGTCTGATTCCAAGCCTCTGATTCCCCATGTCTGATTTCCTGCCTCTGATTCCCCGCCTCTGATTCGCCAGCTCTGATTCATCGCCTCTGATTCCCCACCTCTGATTCCCCATATCTGATTCCCCACCTATGTTTCCCCGATTCCCCGCCTCTGATTCCCCATCTCTGATTCCCGGACTCTGATTCCCCACCTCTGATTCCCCATCTCTGATTCCGCACATCCAATTCCCTGCCTCTGATTCCCCACCTCTGATGCCCCGCCTCTGATTCCATGCCTCTGATTCCCAACCTCTGATTCCCCACCTCTGATTTCCCATATCTGATTCCCCGCCTCTGTTTCCCCGCCTCTGATTCCCTGCATCTGTTTCCTCATATCTGATTCCCCTCCTCTGATTCCCCAACACTGATTCCCCGCCTCTGATTCCCCAGCACTGATTCACCACCTCTGATTCCCCGCGTCTGATTCCCCGCCTCTGATTCCCCATCTCTGATTCCCTATCTCTGATTCCCCAATTCTGATTCCCCGCCTTTGATTCACTGCCTCTGATTAACAACCTCTGATTCCCGACCTCTGATTCCCCATATCTGATTCCCCGCCTCTGTTTCCCCGCCTCTTATTCCCCGCCTCTGTTTCCCCATATCTGATTCCCGGCCTCTCATTCCCCAGCTCTGATTCCCCGCCTCTGATTCCCCATATCTGATTCCCCGCCGCTGATTCCCCAACTCTGATACCCGCCTCTGATTCACCAGCTCTGATTCCCCGCCTCTGATTCCCCGCGTCTGATTCCCTGCCTCTGATACCCCGCCTCTGATTCCCCATCTCTGATTCACCACCTCTGATCCCACGCCTCTGATTCCCCATGTCTGATTCCCCGCCTCTGTTTCCCTGCCTCTGATTCCCCGCCTCTGATTCCCCATATCTGAATCCCCGCCTCTGATTCCCCAACTCTGATTCCCCGCCTGTGATTCGCCAGCTATGATTCCCCGCCTCTGATTCCCCGTGTCTGATTCCCTGCCTGTGATTCCCTGCGTCTGATTCCCCACCTCTGTTACCCCGCCTCTGATTCCCCGCCTCTGATTCCCCATATCTGATTCCCCTCCTCTGATTCCCCAACTCTGATTCCCCGCCTCTGATTCCCCAGCTCTGATTCCCTGCCTCTGATTCCCCGCATCTGATTCCCCGCCTCTGATTCCCCATCTCTGAGTCACCGCCTTTGATTCGCCACCTCTGATTCCCCATCTCTGATTCCCAGACTCTGATTCCCCACCTCTGATTCCCGGCCTCTTATTCCCGGCATCTGATTCCCGGCCTCTGATTCCCAGCCTCTGATTCCCCGCTTCTGATTCTGATTCCCTGCCTCTGATTCCCCATCTCTGATTCCACACATCTGATTCCCTGCCTCTGATTCCCCACTTCTGATTCCCCGCCTCTGATTTCCCACCTCTGTTTCCCCACCTCTGATTCCCCGCCTCTGTTTCCCCATATCTAATTCCCCGCCTCTGATTCCCCAACTCTGATTCCCCGCTCTGATTCCCCAGCTCTGAATTCCCGCCTCGGATTCCCCGCATCTGATTCCCTGCCTCTGAATCCCCACCTCTGATTCCCTGCCTCTGATTCCCAACCTCTGATTCCCCTCCTCTGATTCCCCATATCTGATTCCCCTCCTCTGTTTCCCTGCCTCTGATTCCCCGCCTCTGTTACCCCATAACTAATTCCCCGCCTCTGATTCCCCAACTCTGATTCTGCACATCTGATTCCCTGCCTCTTTTTCCCCACCTCTGATTCCCCAACTCTGATTCCCGGCCTCTCATTCCCGGCCTCTCATTCCCGGCCTCTCATTCCCCGCCTCTGATTCCCGGCCTCTGATTCCCCGCCTCTGATTCCCCGCCTCTGATTCCCTGCCTCTGTTTCCCCATCTCTGATTCCGCACATCTGATTCCCTGCCTCTGATTCCCCGCCTCTGATTCCCCGCCTCTGATTCCCTGCCTCTGATTCCCAACCTCTGATTCCCCACCTCTGATTCCCCATATCTGATTCCCCGCCTCTGTTTCCCCGCCTCTTATTCCCCGCCTCTGTTTCCCCATATCTGATTCCCGGCCTCTCATTCCCCAGCTCTGATTCCCCGCCTCTGATTCCCCATATCTGATTCCCCGCCGCTGATTCCCCAACTCTGATACCCCGCCTCTGATTCACCAGCTCTGATTCCCCGCCTCTGATTCCCCGCGTCTGATTCCCTGCCTCTGATACCCCGCCTCTGATTCCCCATCTCTGATTCACCACCTCTGATCCCACGCCTCTGATTCCCCATGTCTGATTCCCCGCCTCTGTTTCCCTGCCTCTGATTCCCCGCCTCTGATTCCCCATATCTGAATCCCCTCCTCTGATTCCCCAACTCTGATTCCCCGCCTGTGATTCGCCAGCTATGATTCCCCACCTCTGATTCCCCGTGTCTGATTCCCTGCCTGTGATTCCCTGTGTGGGATTCCCCACCTCTGTTACCCCGCCTCTGATTCCCCGCCTCTGATTCCCCATATCTGATTCCCCTCCTCTGATTCCCCAGCTCTGATTCCCCGCCTCTGATTCCCCAGCTCTGATTCCCTGCCTCTGATTCCCCGCATCTGATTCCCCGCCTCTGATTCCCCATCTCTGAGTCACCGCCTTTGATTCGCCACCTCTGATTCCCCATCTCTGATTCCCGGACTCTGATTCCCCACCTCTGATTCCCGGCCTCTTATTCCCGGCATCTGATTCCCGGCCTCTGATTCCCAGCCTCTGATTCCCCGCTTCTGATTCTGATTCCCTGCCTCTGATTCCCCATCTCTGATTCCACACATCTGATTCCCTGCCTCTGATTCCCCACTTCTGATTCCCCGCCTCTGATTTCCCACCTCTGTTTCCCCACCTCTGATTCCCCGCCTCTGTTTCCCCATATCTAATTCCCCGCCTCTGATTCCCCAACTCTGATTCCCCGCTCTGATTCCCCAGCTCTGAATTCCCGCCTCTGATTCCCCGCATCTGATTCCCTGCCTCTGAATCCCCACCTCTGATTCCCTGCCTCTGATTCCCAACCTCTGATTCCCCTCCTCTGATTCCCCATATCTGATTCCCCTCCTCTGTTTCCCTGCCTCTGATTCCCCGCCTCTGTTACCCCATAACTAATTCCCCGCCTCTGATTCCCAACTCTGATTCTGCACATCTGATTCACTGCCTCTTTTTCCCCACCTCTGATTCCCGGCCTCTGATTCCCGGCCTCTGATTCCCGGCCTCTCATTCCCGGCCTCTCAATCCCCGCCTCTGATTCCCGGCCTCTGATTCCCCGCCTCTGATTCCCCGCCTCTGATTCCCTGCCTCTGATTCCCCATCTCTGATTCCGCACATCTGATTCCCTGCCTCTGATTCCCCGCCTCTGATTCCCCGCCTCTGATTCCCTGCCTCTGATTCCCAACCTCTGATTCCCCACCTCTGATTCCCCATATCTGATTCCCCGCCTCTGTTTCCCCGCCTCTGATTCCCCGCCTCTGATTCCCCAACTCTGATTCCCCGCCTCTGATTCCCCATCTCTGATTCCCCGCCTCTGATTCCCAACCTCTGATTCCCCACCTCTGATTCCCCATATCTGATTCCCCGCCTCTGTTTCCCCGCCTCTGATTTCCCGCCTCTGATTCCCCAACTCTGATTCCCCGCCTCTGCTTCCCCATCTCTGATTCACCGCCTTTGATTCGCCACCTCTGATTCCCCATATGTGATTCCCCGCCTCTGTTTCCCCGCCTCTGATTCCCCGCCTCTGATTCCCCATATCTCATTCCCAGCCTCTGATTCCCCATCTCTGATTCCCGGACTCTGATTCCCCACCTCTGATTCCCGGCCTCTTATTCCCGGCATCTGATTCCCGGCCTCTGATTCCCGGCCTCTGATTTCCCGCTTCTGATTCTGATTCCCTGCCTCTGATTCCCCATCTCTGATTCCGCACATCTGATTCCCTGCCTCTGATTTCCCACCTCTGATTACCCATATCTGATTCCCCGCCTCTGTTTCCCCATATCTAATTCCCCGCTCTGATTCCCCAACTCTGATTCCCCGCTCTGATTCCCCAGCTCTGAATCCCCGCCTCTGATTCCCCGCATCTGATTCACTGCCTCTGAATCCCCACCTCTGATTCCCTGCCTCTGATTCACAACCTCTGATTCCCCTCCCCTGATTCCCCAACTCTGATTCCCCGCCTCTGCTTCCCCATCTCTGATTCACCGCCTTTGATTCGCCACCTCTGATTCCCCATATGTGATTCTCCGCCTCTGTTTCCCCGCCTCTGATTCCCCGCCTCTGATTCCCCATATCTCATTCCCAGCCTCTGATTCCCCATCTCTGATTCCCGGACTCTGATTCCCCACCTCTGATTCCCGGCCTCTTATTCCCGGCATCTGATTCCCGGCCTCTGATTCCCGGCCTCTGATTCCCCGCTTCGGATTCTGATTCCCTGCCTCTGATTCTCCATCTCTGATTCCGCACATCTGATTCCCTGCCTCTGATTTCCCACCTCTGATTACCCATATCTGATTCCCCGCCTCTGTTTCCCCATATCTAATTCCCCGCCTCTGATTCCCCAACTCTGATTCCCCGCTCTGATTCCCCAGCTCTGAATCACCGCCTCTGATTCCCTGCATCTGATTCACTGCCTCTGAATCCCCACCTCTGATTCCCTGCCTCTGATTCACAACCTCTGATTCCCCTCCTCTGATTCCCCATATCTGATTCCCCGCCTCCGTTTCCCTGCCTCTGATTCCCCGCCTCAGTTTCCCCATATCTGATTCCCCGCCTCTGATACCCCAACTCTGATTCCCCGCCTCTGATTCCCCAGCTCTGATTCCCCGCCTCTGACTCCCCGCGTCTGATTCCCAGCCTCTGATTCCCCACCTCTGATTCCCCATATCTGATTCCCCACCTATGTTTCCCCGCCTCTGATTCCCCGCCTCTGATTCCCCATCTCTGATTCCCGGACTCTGATTCCCCACCTCTGATTCCACATCTCTGATTCCGCACATCCAATTCCCTGCCTCTGATTCCCCGCCTCTGATGCCCCGCCACTGATTCCATGCCTCTGATTCCCAACCTCTGATTCCCCACCTCTGATTTCCCATATCTGATTCCCCGCCTCTGTTTCCCCGCCTCTAATTCCCTGCATCTGTTTCCTCATATCTGACTCCCTCCTCTGATTCCCCAACACTGATTCCCCGCCTCTGATTCCCCAGCTCTGATTCACCACCTCTGATTCCCCGCGTCTGATTCCCCGCCTCTGATTCCCCATCTCTGATTCCCTATCTCTGATTCCCCAATTCTGATTCCCCGCCTTTGATTCACTGCCTCTGATTAACAACCTCTGATTCCCGACCTCTGATTCCCCATATCTGATTCCCCGACTCTGTTTCCCCGCCTCTTATTCCCCGCCTCTGTTTCCCCATATCTGATTCCCGGCCTCTCATTCCCCAGCTCTGATTCCCCCCCTCTGATTCCCCATATCTGATTCCCCGCCGCTGATTCCCCAACTCTGATACCCCGCCTCTGATTCACCAGCTCTGATTCCCCGCCTCTGATTCCCCGCGTCTGATTCCCTGCCTCTGATTCCCCGCCTCTGATTCCCCATCTCTGATTCACCACCTCTGATCCCCCGCCTCAGATTCCCCATGTCTGATTCCCCGCCGCTGATTCCCCAACTCTGATACCCCGCCTCTGATTCACCAGCTCTGATTCCCCGCCTCTGATTCCCCGTGTCTGATTCCCTGCCTCTGATTCCCCGCCTCTGATTCCCCATCTCTGATTCACCACCTCTGATCCCCCGCCTCAGATTCCCCATGTCTGATTCCCCGCCTCTGTTTCCCGGCATCTGATTCCCGGCCTCTGATTCCCGGCCTCTGATTCCCCGCTTCTGATTCTGATTCCCTGCCTCTGATTCCCCATATCTGATTCCCCGCCTCCGTTTCCCTGCCTCTGAATCCCCGCCTCTGTTTCCCCATATCTGATTCCCCGCCTCTGATACCCCAACTCTGATTCCCCGCCTCTGATTCCCCAGCTCTGATTCCCCGCCTCTGACTCCCCGCGTCTGATTCCCAGCCTCCGATTCCCTATGTCTGATTTCCTGCCTCTGATTCCCCGCCTCTGATTCGCCAGCTGTGATTCATCGCCTCTGATTCCCCACCTCTGATTCCCCATATCTGATTCCCCACCTATGTTTCACCGCCTCTGATTCCCCGCCTCTGATTCCCCATCTCTGATTCCCGGACTCTGATTCCCCACCTCTGATTCCCCATCTCTGATTCCGCACATCCAATTCCCTGCCTCTGATTCCCCGCCTCTGATGCCCCGCCTCTGATTCCATGCCTCTGATTCCCAACCTCTGATTCCCCACCTCTGATTTCCCATATCTGATTCCCCGCCTCTGTTTCCCCGCCTCTGATTCCCTGCATCTGTTTCCTCATATCTGATTCCCCTCCTCTGATTCCCCAACACTGATTCCCCGCCTCTGATTCCCCAGCACTGATTCACCACCTCTGATTCCCCGCGTCTGATTCCCCACCTCTGATTCCCCATCTCTGATTCCCTATCTCTGATTCCCCAATTCTGATTCCCCGCCTTTGATTCACTGCCTCTGATTAACAACCTCTGATTCCCGACCTCTGATTCCCCATATCTGATTCCCCGCCTCTGTTTCCCCGCCTCTTATTCCCCGCCTCTGTTTCCCCATATCTGATTCCCGGCCTCTCATTCCCCAGCTCTGATTCCCCGCCTCTGATTCCCCATATCTGATTCCCCGCCGCTGATTCCCCAACTCTGATACCCCGCCTCTGATTCACCAGCTCTGATTCCCCGCCTCTGATTCCCCGCGTCTGATTCCCTGCCTCTGATACCCCGCCTCTGATTCCCCATCTCTGATTCACCACCTCTGATCCCACACCACTGATTCCCAATGTCTGATTCCCCGCCTCTGTTTCCCTGCCTCTGATTCCCCGCCTCTGATTCCCCATATCTGAATCCCCGCCTCTGATTCCCCAACTCTGATTCCCCGCCTGTGATTCGCCAGCTATGATTCCCCGCCTCTGATTCCCCGTGTCTGATTCCCTGCCTGTGATTCCCTGCGTCTGATTCCCCACCTCTGTTACCCCGCCTCTGATTCCCCGCCTCTGATTCCCCATATCTGATTCCCCTCCTCTGATTCCCCAACTCTGATTCCCCGCCTCTGATTCCCCAGCTCTGATTCCCTGCCTCTGATTCCCCGCATCTGATTCCCCGCCTCTGATTCCCCATCTCTGAGTAACCGCCTTTGATTCGCCACCTCTGATTCCACATCTCTGATTCCCGGACTCTGATTCCCCACCTCTGATTCCCGGCCTCTTATTCCCGGCATCTGATTCCCGGCCTCTGATTCCCAGCCTCTGATTCCCCGCTTCTGATTCTGATTCCCTGCCTCTGATTCCCCATCTCTTATTCCACACATCTGATTCCCTGCCTCTGATTCCCCACTTCTGATTCCCCGCCTCTGATTTCCCACCTCTGTTTCCCCACCTCTGATTCCCCGCCTCTGTTTCCCCATATCTAATTCCCCGCCTCTGATTCCCCAACTCTGATTCCCCGCTCTGATTCCCGTACTCTGATTCCCCACCTCTGATTCCACATCTCTGATTCCGCACATCCAATTCCCTGCCTCTGATTCCCCGCCTCTGATGCCAGGCCACTGATTCCAAGCCTCTGATTCCCAACCTCTGATTCCCCACCTCTGATTTCCCATATCTGATTCCCCGCCTCTGTTTCCCCGCCTCTAATTCCCTGCATCTGTTTCCTCATATCTGACTCCCTCCTCTGATTCCCCAACACTGATTCCCCGCCTCTGATTCCCCAGCTCTGATTCACCACCTCTGATTCCCCGCGTCTGATTCCCCGCCTCTGATTCCCCATCTCTGATTCCCTATCTCTGATTCCCCAATTCTGATTCCCCGCCTTTGATTCACTGCCTCTGATTAACAACCTCTGATTCCCGACCTCTGATTCCCCATATCTGATTCCCCGCCTCTGTTTCCCCGCCTCTTATTCCCCGCCTCTGTTTCCCCATATCTGATTCCCGGATTCTCATTCCCCAGCTCTGATTCCCCCCCTCTGATTCCCCATATCTGATTCCCCGCCGCTGATTCCCCAACTCTGATACCCCGCCTCTGATTCACCAGCTCTGATTCCCCGCCTCTGATTCCCCGCGTCTGATTCCCTGCCTCTGATTCCCCGCCTCTGATTCCCCATCTCTGATTCACCACCTCTGATCCCCCGCCTCAGATTCCCCATGTCTGATTCCCCGCCGCTGATTCCCCAACTCTGATACCCCGCCTCTGATTCACCAGCTCTGATTCCCCGCCTCTGATTCCCTGTGTCTGATTCCCTGCCTCTGATTCCCCGCCTCTGATTCCCCATCTCTGATTCACCACCTCTGAACCCCCGCCTCAGATTCCCCATGTCTGATTCCCCGCCTCTGTTTCCCGGCATCTGATTCCCGGCCTCTGATTCCCGGCCTCTGATTCCCCGCTTCTGATTCTGATTCCCTGCCTCTGATTCCCCATCTCTGATTCCGCACATCTGATTCCCTGCCTTTGATTTCCCACCTCTGATTACCCATATCTGATTCCCCGCCTGTTTCCCCATATCTAATTCCCCGCCTCTGATTCCCCAACTCTGATTCCCCGCTCTGATTCCCCAGCTCTGAATCCCCGCCTCTGATTCCCCGATTCTGATTCACTGCCTCTGAATCCCCACCTCTGATTCCCTGCCTCTGATTCACAACCTCTGATTCCCCTCCTCTGATTCCCCATATCTGATTCCCCGCCTCCGTTTCCCTGCCTCTGAATCCCCGCCTCTGTTTCCCCATATCTGATTCCCCGCCTCTGATACCCCAACTCTGATTCCCCGCCTCTGATTCCCCAGCTCTGATTCCCCGCCTCTGACTCCCCGCGTCTGATTCCCAGCCTCCGATTCCCTATGTCTGATTTCCTGCCTCTGATTCCCCGCCTCTGATTCGCCAGCTGTGATTCATCGCCTCTGATTCCCCACCTCTGATTCCCCATATCCGATTCCCCACCTATGTTTCACCGCCTCTGATTCCCCGCCTCTGATTCCCCATCTCTGATTCCCGGACTCTGATTCCCCACCTCTGATTCCCCATCTCTGATTCCGCACATCCAATTCCCTGCCTCTGATTCCCCGCCTCTGATGCCCCGCCTCTGATTCCATGCCTCTGATTCCCAACCTCTGATTCCCCACCTCTGATTTCCCATATCTGATTCCCCGCCTCTGTTTCCCCGCCTCTGATTCCCTGCATCTGTTTCCTCATATCTGATTCCCCTCCTCTGATTCCCCAACACTGATTCCCCGCCTCTGATTCCCCAAAACTGATTCACCACCTCTGATTCCCCGCGTCTGATTCCCCACCTCTGATTCCCCATCTCTGATTCCCTATCTCTGATTCCCCAATTCTGATTCCCCGCCTTTGATTCACTGCCTCTGATTAACAACCTCTGATTCCCGACCTCTGATTCCCCATATCTGATTCCCCGCCTCTGTTTCCCCGCCTCTTATTCCCCGCCTCTGTTTCCCCATATCTGATTCCCGGCCTCTCATTCCCCAGCTCTGATTCCCCGCCTCTGATTCCCCATATCTGATTCCCCGCCGCTGATTCCCCAACTCTGATACCCCGCCTCTGATTCACCAGCTCTGATTCCCCGCCTCTGATTCCCCGCGTCTGATTCCCTGCCTCTGATACCCCGCCTCTGATTCCCCATCTCTGATTCACCACCTCTGATCCCACACCACTGATTCCCAATGTCTGATTCCCCGCCTCTGTTTCCCTGCCTCTGATTCCCCGCCTCTGATTCCCCATATCTGAATCCCCGCCTCTGATTCCCCAACTCTGATTCCCCGCCTGTGATTCGCCAGCTATGATTCCCCGCCTCTGATTCCCCGTGTCTGATTCCCTGCCTGTGATTCCCTGCGTCTGATTCCCCACCTCTGTTACCCCGCCTCTGATTCCCCGCCTCTGATTCCCCATATCTGATTCCCCTCCTCTGATTCCCCAACTCTGATTCCCCGCCTCTGATTCCCCAGCTCTGATTCCCTGCCTCTGATTCCCCGCATCTGATTCCCCGCCTCTGATTCCCCATCTCTGAGTAACCGCCTTTGATTCGCCACCTCTGATTCCCCATCTCTGATTCCCGGACTCTGATTCCCCACCTCTGATTCCCGGCCTCTTATTCCCGGCATCTGATTCCCGGCCTCTGATTCCCAGCCTCTGATTCCCCGCCTCTGTTTCCCCATATCTAATTCCCCGCCTCTGATTCCCCAACTCTGATTCCCCGCTCTGATTCCCCAGCTCTGAATTCCCGCCTCTGATTCCCCGCATCTGATTCCCTGCCTCTGAATCCCCACCTCTGATTCCCTGCCTCTGATTCCCAACCTCTGATTCCCCTCCTCTGATTCCCCATATCTGATTCCCCTCCTCTGTTCCCTGCCTCTGATTCCCCGCCTCTGTTACCCCATAACTAATTCCCCGCCTCTGATTCCCCAACTCTGATTCTGCACATCTGATTCCCTGCCTCTTTTTCTCCACCTCTGATTCCCGGCCTCTGATTCCCGGCCTCTGATTCCCGGCCTCTGATTCCCGGCCTCTCATTCCCCGCCTCTGATTCCCGGCCTCTGATTCCCCGCCTCTGATTCCCCGCCTCTGATTCCCTGCCTCTGATTCCCCATCTCTGATTCCGCACATCTGATTCCCTGCCTCTGATTCCCCGCCTCTGATTCCCCGCCTCTGATTCCCTGCCTCTGATTCCCAACCTCTGATTCCCCACCTCTGATTCCCCATATCTGATTCCCCGCCTCTGTTTCCCTGCCTCTGATTCCCCGCCTCTGATTCCCCAACTCTGATTCCCCGCCTCTGATTCCCCATCTCTGATTCCCCGCCTCTGATTCCCAACCTCTGATTCCCCACCTCTGATTCCCCATATCTGATTCCCCGCCTCTGTTTCCCCGCCTCTGATTCCCCGCCTCTGATTCCCCAACTCTGATTCCCTGCCTCTGCTTCCCCATCTCTGATTCACCGCCTTTGATTCGCCACCTCTGATTCCCCATATGTGATTCCCCGCCTCTGTTACCCCGCCTCTGATTCCCCGCCTCTGATTCCCCATATCTCATTCCCAGCCTCTGATTCCCCATCTCTGATTCCCGGACTCTGATTCCCCACCTCTGATTCCCGGCCTCTTATTCCCGGCATCTGATTCCCGGCCTCTGATTCCCGGCCTCTGATTCCCCGCTTTCGATTCTGATTCCCTGCCTCTGATTCCCCATCTCTGATTCCGCACATCTGATTCCCTGCCTCTGATTTCCCACCTCTGATTACCCATATCTGATTCCCCGCCTCTGTTTCCCCATATCTAATTCCCCGCCTCTGATTCCCCAACTCTGATTCCCCGCTCTGATTCCCCAGCTCTGAATCCCCGCCTCTGATTCCCCGCATCTGATTCACTGCCTCTGAATCCCCACCTGTGATTCCCTGCCTCTGATTCACAACCTCTGATTCCCTGCCTCTGATTCCCCGCCTCTGATTCCCTGCTTCTGATTCCCAACCTCTGATTCCCCACCTCTGATTCCCCATATCTGATTCCCCGCCTCCGTTTCCCTGCCTCTGATTCCCCGCCTCTGTTTCCCCATATCTGATTCCCCGCCTCTGATACCCCAACTCTGATTCATCGCCTCTGATTCCCCACCTCTGATTCCCCATATGTGATTCCCCACCTATGTTTCCCCGCCTCTGATTCCCCTCCTCTGATTCCCCATCTGTGATTCCCGGACTCTGATTCCCCACCTCTGATTCCCCATCTCTGATTCCGCACATCCAATTCCCTGCCTCTGATTCCCCGCCTCTGATGCCCCGCCACTGATTCCATGCCTCTGATTCCCAACCTCTGATTCCCCACCTCTGATTTCCCATATCTGATTCCCCGCCTTTGTTTCCCCGCCTCTAATTCCCTGCATCTGTTTCCTCATATCTGATTCCCCTCCTCTGATTCCCCAACACTGATTCCCCGCCTCTGATTCCCCAGCTTTGATTCACCACCACTGATTCCCCGCGTCTGATTCCCCGCCTCTGATTCCCCATCTCTGATTCCCTATCTCTGATTCCCCAATTCTGATTCCCCGCCTTTGATTCACTGCCTCTGATTAACAACCTCTGATTCCCGACCTCTGATTCCCCATATCTGATTCCCCGCCTCTGTTTCCCCGCCTCTTATTCCCCGCCTCTGTTTCCCCATATCTGATTCCCGGCCTCTCATTCCCCAGCTCTGATTCCCCGCCTCTGATTCCCCATATCTGATTCCCAGCCGCTGATTCCCCAACTCTGATACCCCGCCTCTGATTCACCAGCTCTGATTCCCCGCCTCTGATTCCCCGCGTCTGATTCCCTGCCTATGATTCCCCGCCTCTGATTCCCCATCTCTGATTCACCACCTCTGATCCCCCGCCTCTGATTCCCCATGTCTGATTCCCCGCCTCTGTTTCCCGGCATCTGATTCCCGGCCTCTGATTCCCGGCCTCTGATTCCCCGCTTCTGATTCTGATTCCCTGCCTCTGATTCCCCATCTCTGATTCCGCACATCTGATTCCCTGCCTCTGATTTCCCACCTCTGATTACCCATATCTGATTCCCCGCCTGTTTCCCCATATCTAATTCCCCGCCTCTGATTCCCCAACTCTGATTCCCCGCTCTGATTCCCCAGCTCTGAATCCCCGCCTCTGATTCCCCGCATCTGATTCACTGCCTCTGAATCCCCACCTCTGATTCCCTGCCTCTGATTCACAACCTCTGATTCCCCTCCTCTGATTCCCCATATCTGATTCCCCGCCTCCGTTTCCCTGCCTCTGATTCCCCGCCTCTGTTTCCCCATATCTGATTCCCTGCCTCTGATACCCCAACTCTGATTCCCCGCCTCTGATTCCCCAGCTCTGATTCCCCGCCTCTGACTCCCCGCGTCTGATTCCCAGCCTCTGATTCCCTATGTCTGATTTCCTGCCTCTGATTCCCCGCCTCTGATTCGCCAGCTCTGATTCATCGCCTCTGATTCCCCACCTCTGATTCCCCATATCTGATTCCCCACCTATGTTTCCCCGCCTCTGATTCCCCGCCTCTGATTCCCCATCTCTGATTCCCGGACTCTGATTCCCCACCTCTGATTCCCCATCTCTGATTCCGCACATCCAATTCCCTGCCTCTGATTCCCCGCCTCTGATGCCCCGCCTCTGATTCCATGCCTCTGATTCCCAACCTCTGATTCCCCACCTCTGATTTCCCATATCTGATTCCCCGCCTCTGTTTCCCCGCCTCTGATTCCCTGCATCTGTTTCCTCATATCTGATTCCCCTCCTCTGATTCCCCAACACTGATTCCCCGCCTCTGATTCCCCAGCACTGATTCACCACCTCTGATTCCCCGCGTCTGATTCCCCGCCTCTGATTCCCCATCTCTGATTCCCTATCTCTGATTCCCCAATTCTGATTCCCCGCCTTTGATTCACTGCCTCTGATTAACAACCTCTGATTCCCGACCTCTGATTCCCCATATCTGATTCCCCGCCTCTGTTTCCCCGCCTCTTATTCCCCGCCTCTGTTTCCCCATATCTGATTCCCGGCCTCTCATTCCCCAGCTCTGATTCCCCGCCTCTGATTCCCCATATCTGATTCCCCGCCGCTGATTCCCCAACTCTGATACCCCGCCTCTGATTCACCAGCTCTGATTCCCCGCCTCCTATTCCCCGCGTCTGATTCCCTGCCTCTGATACCCCGCCTCTGATTCCCCATCTCTGATTCACCACCTCTGATCCCACGCCTCTGATTCCCCATGTCTGATTCCCCGCCTCTGTTTCCCTGCCTCTGATTCCCCGCCTCTGATTCCCCATATCTGAATCCCCGCCTCTGATTCCCCAACTCTGATTCCCCGCCTGTGATTCGCCAGCTATGATTCCCCGCCTCTGATTCCCCGTGTCTGATTCCCTGCCTGTGATTCCCTGCGTCTGATTCCCCACCTCTGTTAACCCGCCTCTGATTCCCCGCCTCTGATTCCCCATATCTGATTCCCCTCCTCTGATTCCCCAACTCTGATTCCCCGCCTCTGATTCCCCAGCTCTGATTCCCTGCCTCTGATTCCCCGCATCTGATTCCCCGCCTCTGATTCCCCATCTCTGAGTCACCGCCTTTGATTCGCCACCTCTGATTCCCCATCTCTGATTCCCGGACTCTGATTCCCCACCTCTGATTCCCGGCCTCTTATTCCCGGCATCTGATTCCCGGCCTCTGATTCCCAGCCTCTGATTCCCCGCTTCTGATTCTGATTCCCTGCCTCTGATTCCCCATCTCTGATTCCACACATCTGATTCCCTGCCTCTGATTCCCCACTTCTGATTCCCCGCCTCTGATTTCCCACCTCTGTTTCCCCACCTCTGATTCCCCGCCTCTGTTTCCCCATATCTAATTCCCCGCCTCTGATTCCCCAACTCTGATTCCCCGCTCTGATTCCCCAGCTCTGAATTCCCGCCTCTGATTCCCCACATCTGATTCCCTGCCTCTGAATCCCCACCTCTGATTCCCAGCCTCTGATTCCCAACCTCTGATTCCCCTCCTCTGATTCCCCATATCTGATTCCCCGCCTCTGTTTCCCTGCCTCTGATTCCCCGCCTCCGTTACCCCATAACTAATTCCCCGCCTCTGATTCCCCAACTCTGATTCTGCACATCTGATTCCCTGCCTCTTTTTCCCCACCTCTGATTCCCGGCCTCTGATTCCCGGCCTCTGATTCCCGGCCTCTGATTCCCCGCCTCTGATTCCCTGCCTCTGATTCCCCATCTCTGATTCCGCACATCTGATTCCCTGCCTCTGATTCCCCGCCTCTGATTTCCCGCCTCTGATTCCCTGCCTCTGATTCCCAACCTCTGATTCCCCACCTCTGATTCCCCATATCTGATTCCCCGCCTCTGTATCCCCGCCTCTGATTCCCCGCCTCTGATTCCCCAACTCTGATTCCCCGCCTCTGATTCCCCATCTCTGAATCCCCGCCTCTGATTCCCAACCTCTGATTCCCCACCTCTGATTCCCCATATCTGACTCCCCGCCTCTGTTTCCCCGCCTTTGATTCCCCGCCTCTGATTCCCCAACTCTGATTCCCCCCCTCTGCTTCCCCATCTCTGATTCACCGCCTTTGATTCGCCACCTCTGATTCCCCATATGTGATTCCCCGCCTCTGTTTCCCCGCCTCTGATTCCCCGCCTCTGATTCCCCATATCTCATTCCCAGCCTCTGATTCCCCATCTCTGATTCCCGGACTCTGATTCCCCACCTCTGATTCCCGGCCTCTTATTCCCGGCATCTGATTCCCGGCCTCTGATTCCCGGCCTCTGATTCCCCGCTTCTGATTCTGATTCCCTGCCTCTGATTCCCCATCTCTGATTCCGCACATCTGATTCCCTGCCTCTGATTTCCCACCTCTGATTACCCATATCTGATTCCCCGCCTCTGTTTCCCCATATCTAATTCCCCGCCTCTGATTCCCCAACTCTGATTCCCCGCTCTGATTCCCCAGCTCTGAATCCCCGCCTCTGATTCCCCGCATCTGATTCACTGCCTCTGAATCCCCACCTGTGATTCCCTGCCTCTGATTCACAACCTCTGATTCCCCTCCTCTGATTCCCCAACTCTGATTCCCCGCCTCTGCTTCCCCATCTCTGATTCACCGCCTTTGATTCGCCACCTCTGATTCCCCATATGTGATTCCCCGCCTCTGTTTCCCCGCCTCTGATTCCCCGCCTCTGATTCCCCATATCTCATTCCCAGCCTCTGATTCCCCATCTCTGATTCCCGGACTCTGATTCCCCACCTCTGATTCCCGACCTCTTATTCCCGGCATCTGATTCCCGGCCTCTGATTCCCGGCCTCTGATTCCCCGCTTCTGATTCTGATTCCCTGCCTCTGATTCCCCATCTCTGATTCCGCACATCTGATTCCCTGCCTCTGATTTCCCACCTCTGATTACCCATATCTGATTCCCCGCCTCTGTTTCCCCATATCTAATTCCCCGCCACTGATTCCCCAACTCTGATTCCCCGCTCTGATTCCCCAGCTCTGAATCCCCGCCTCTGATTCCCCGCATCTGATTCACTGCCTCTGAATCCCCACCTCTGATTCCCTGCCTCTGATTCACAACCTCTGATTCCCCTCCTCTGATTCCCCATATCTGATTCCCCACCTCCGTTTCCCTGCCTCTGATTCCCCGCCTCTGTTTCCCCATATCTGATTCCCCGCCTCTGATACCCCAACTCTGATTCCCCGCCTCTGATTCCCCAGCTCTGATTCCCCGCCTCTGACTCCCCGCGTCTGATTCCCAGCCTCTGATTCCCCTAGTCTGATTTCCTGCCTCTGATTCCCCGCCTCTGATTCGCCAGCTCTGATTCATCGCCTCTGATTCCCCACCTCTGATTCCCCATATCTGATTCCCCACCTATGTTTCCCCGCCTCTGATTCCCCGCCTCTGATTCCCAATCTCTGATTCCCGGACTCTGATTCCCCACCTGTGATTTCACATCTCTGATTCCGCACATCCAATTCCCTGCCTCTGATTCCCCGCCTCTGATGCCCCGCCACTGATTCCATGCCTCTGATTCCCAACCTCTGATTCCCCACCTCTGATTTCCCATATCTGATTCCCCGCCTCTGTTTCCCCGCCTCTAATTCCCTGCATCTGTTTCCTCATATCTGATTCCCCTCCTCTGATTTCCCAACACTGATTCCCCGCCTCTGATTCCCCAGCTCTGATTCACCACCTCTGATTCCCCGCGTCTGATTCCCCGCCTCTGATTCCCCATCTCTGATTCCCTATCTCTGATTCCCCAATTCTGATTCCCCGCCTTTGATTCACTGCCTCTGATTAACAACCTCTGATTCCCGACCTCTGATTCCCCATATCTGATTCCCCGCCTCTGTTTCCCCGCCTCTTATTCCCCGCCTCTGTTTCCCCATATCTGATTACCGGCCTCTCATTCCCCAGCTCTGATTCCCCGCCTCTGATTCCCCATATCTGATTCCCCGCCGCTGATTCCCCAACTCTGATACCCCGCCTCTGATTCACCAGCTCTGATTCCCCGCCTCTGATTCCCCGCGTCTGATTCCCTGCCTCTGATTACCCGCCTCTGATTCCCCATCTCTGATTCACCACCTCTGATCCCCCGCCTCTGATTACCCATGTCTGATTCCCCGCCTCTGTTTCCCCGCCTCTGAATCCCCGCCTCTGATTCCCCATATCTGATTCCCCGCCTCTGATTCCCCAACTCTGATTCCCCACCTGTGATTCGCCAGCTATGATTCCCCGCCTCTGATTCCCCGCGTCTGATTCCCTGCCTGTGATTCCCTGCGTCTGATTCCCCACCTCTGTTACCCCGCCTCTGATTCCCCGCCTCTGATTCCCCATATCTGATTCCCCTCCTCTGATTCCCCAACTCTGATTCCCCGCCTCTGATTCCCCAGCTCTGATTCCCTGCCTCTGATTCCCCGCATCTGATTCCCCGCCTCTGATTCCCCATCTCTGAGTCACCGCCTTTGATTCGCCACCTCTGATTCCCCATCTCTGATTCCCGGACTCTGATTCCCCACCTCTGATTCCCGGCCTCTTATTCCCGGCATCTGATTCCCGGCCTCTGATTCCCAGCCTCTGATTCCCCGCTTCTGATTCTGATTCCCTGCCTCTGATTCCCCATCTGTGATTCCACACATCTGATTCCCTGCCTCTGATTCCCCACTTCTGATTCCCCGCCTCTGATTACCCACCTCTGTTTCCCCACCTCTGATTCCCCGCCTCTGTTTCCCCATATCTAATTCCCCGCCTCTGATTCCCCAACTCTGATTCCCCGCTCTGATTCCCCAGCTCTGAATTCCCGCCTCTGATTCCCCGCATCTGATTCCCTGCCTCTGAATCCCCACCTCTGATTCCCTGCCTCTGATTCCCAACCTCTGATTCCCCTCCTCTAATTCCCCATATCTGATTCCCCTCCTCTGTTTCCCTGCCTCTGATTCCCCGCCTCTGTTACCCCATATCTGATTCCCCGCCTCTGATTCCCCAACTCTGATTCTGCACATCTGATTCCCTGCCTCTTTTTCCCCACCTCTGATTCCCGGCCTCTGATTCCCGGCCTCTGATTCCCGGCCTCTCATTCCCGGCCTCTCATTCCCCGCCTCTGATTCCCGGCCTCCGTTTCCCCGCCTCTGATTCCCCGCCTCTGATTCCCTGCCTCTGATTCCCCATCTCTGATTCCGCACATCTGATTCCCTGCCTCTGATTCCCCGCCTCTGATTCCCCGCCTCTGATTCCCTGCCTCTGATTCCCAACCTCTGATTCCCCATCTCTGATTCCCCATATCTGATTCCCCGCCTCTGTTTCCCCGCCTCTGATTCCCCGCCTCTGATTCCCCAACTCTGATTCCCCGCCTCTGCTTCCCCATCTCTGATTCACCGCCTTTGATTCGCCACCTCTGATTCCCCATATGTGATTCCCCGCCTCTGTTTCCCCGCCTCTGATTCCCCGCCTCTGATTCCCCATATCTCATTCCCAGCCTCTGATTCCCCATCTCTGATTCCCGGACTCTGATTCCCCACCTCTGATTCCCGGCCTCTTATTCCCGGCATCTGATTCCCGGCCTCTGATTCCCGGCCTCTGATTCCCCGCTTCTGATTCTGATTCCCTGCCTCTGATTCCCCATCTCTGATTCCGCACATCTGATTCCCTGCCTCTGATTTCCCACCTCTGATTATCCATATCTGATTCCCCGCCTCTGTATCCCCATATCTAATTCCCCGCCTCTGATTCCCCAACTCTGATTCCCCGCTCTGATTCCCCAGCTCTGAATCCCCGCCTCTGATTCCCCGCATCTGATTCACTGCCTCTGAATCCCCACCTCTGATTCCCTGCCTCTGATTCACAACCTCTGATTCCCCTCCTCTGATTCCCCATATCTGATTCCCCGCCTCCGTTTCCCTGCCTCTGATTCCCCACCTCTGTTTCCCCATATCTGATTCCCCGCCTCTGATACCCCAACTCTGATTCCCCGCCTCTGATTCCCCAGCTCTGATTCCCCGCCTCTGACTCCCCGCGTCTGATTCCCAGCCTCTGATTCCCCATGTCTGATTTCCTGCCTCTGATTCCCCGCCTCTGATTCGCCAGCTCTGATTCATCGCCTCTGATTCCCCACCTCTGATTCCCCATATCTGATTCCCCACCTATGTTTCCCCGCCTCTGATTCCCCGCCTCTGATTCCCCATCTCTGATTCCCGGACTCTGATTCCCCACCTCTGATTCCCCATCTCTGATTCCGCACATCCAATTCCCTGCCTCTGATTCCCCGCCTCTGATGCCCCGCCTCTGATTCCATGCCTCTGATTCCCAACCTCTGATTCCCCACCTCTGATTTCCCATATCTGATTCCCCGCCTCTGTTTCCCCGCCTCTGATTCCCTGCATCTGTTTCCTCATATCTGATTCCCCTCCTCTGATTCCCCAACACTGATTCCCCGCCTCTGATTCCCCAGCTCTGATTCACCACCTCTGATTCCCCGCGTCTGATTCCCCGCCTCTGATTCCCCATCTCTGATTCCCTATCTCTGATTCCCCAATTCTGATTCCGCGCCTTTGATTCACTGCCTCTGATTAACAACCTCTGATTCCCGACCTCTGATTCCCCATATCTGATTCCCCGCCTCTGTTTCCCCGCTTCTTATTCCCCGCCTCTGTTTCCCCATATCTGATTCCCGGCCTCTCATTCCCCAGCTCTGATTCCACGCCTCTGATTCCCCATATCTGATTCCCCGCCGCTGATTCCCCAACTCTGATACCCCGCCTCTGATTCACCAGCTCTGATTCCCCGCCTCTGATTCCCCGCGTCTAATTCCCTGCCTCTGATACCCCGCCTCTGATTCCCGATCTCTGATTCACCACCTCTGATCCCACGCCTCTGATTCCCCATGTCTGATTCCCCGCCTCTGTTTCCCTGCCTCTGATTCCCCGCCTCTGAATCCCCAACTCTGATTCCCCGCCTGTGATTCGCCAGCTATGATTCCCCGCCTCTGATTCCACGCGGCTGATTCCCTGCCTGTGATTCCCTGCGTCTGATTCCCCACCTCTGTTACCCCGCCTCTGATTCCCCGCCTCTGATTCCCCATATCTGATTCCCCGCAACTGATTCCCCGCATCTGATTCCCCGCCTCTGATTCCCCATCTCTGAGTCACCGCCTTTGATTCACCACCTCTGATTCCCCATCTCTGATTCCCGGACTCTGATTCCCCACCTCTGATTCCCGGCCTCTTATTCCCGGCATCTGATTCCCGGCCTCTGATTCCCAGCCTCTGATTCCCCGCTTCTGATTCTGATTCCCTGCCTCTGATTCCCCATCTCTGATTCCACACATCTGATTCCCTGCCTCTGATTCCCCACTTCTGATTCCCCGCCTCTGATTCCCAACCTCTGTTTCCCCACCTCTGATTCCCCGCCTCTGTTTCCCCATATCTAATTCCCCGCCTCTGATTCCCCAACTCTGATTCCCCGCTCTGATTCCCCAGCTCTGAATTCCCGCCTCTGATTCCCCGCATCTGATTCCCTGCCTCTGAATCCCCACCTCTGATTCCCTGCCTCTGATTCCCAAACTCTGATTCCCCTCCTCTGATTCCCCATATCTGATTCCCCTCCTCTGTTTCCCTGCCTCTGATTCCCCGCCTCTGTTCCCCATATCTGATTCCCCGCATCTGATTCCCCAACTCTGATTCTGCACATCTGATTCCCTGCCTCTTTTTCCCCACCTCTGATTCCCGGCCTCTGATTCCCGGCCTCTGATTCCCGGCCTCTGATTCCCGGCCTCTCATTCCCCGCCTCTGATTCCCGGCCTCTGATTCCCCGCCTCTGATTCCCCGCCTCTGATTCCCTGCCTCTGATTCCCCATCTCTGATTCCGCACATCTGATTCCCTGCCTCTGATTCCCCGCCTCTGATTCCCCGCCTCTGATTCCCTGCCTCTGATTCCCAACCTCTGATTCCCCACCTCTGATTCCCCATATTTGATTCCCCGCCTCTGTTTCCCCGCCTCTGATTCCCCGCCTCTGATTCCCCAACTCTGATTCCCCGCCTCTGATTCCCCATCTCTGATTCCCCGCCTCTCATTCCCAACCTCTGATTCCCCACCTCTGATTCCCCATATCTGATTCCCCGCCTCTGTTTCCCCGCCTCTGATTCCCCGCCTCTGATTCCCCATATCTGATTCCCCTCCTCTGATACCCCAACTCTGATTCCCCGCCTCTGATTCCCAGCCTCTGATTCCCCGCTTCTGATTCTGATTCCCTGCCTCTGATTCCCCACTTCTGATTCCCCGCCTCTGATTACCCACCTCTGTTTCCCCACCTCTGATTCCCCGCCTCTGTTTCCCCATATCTAATTCCCCGCCTCTGATTCCCCAACTCTGATTCCCCGCTCTGATTCCCCAGCTCTGAATTCCCGCCTCTGATTCCCCGCATCTGATTCCCTGCCTCTGAATCCCCACCTCTGATTCCCTGCCTCTGATTCCCAACCTCTGATTCCCCTCCTCTAATTCCCCATATCTGATTCCCCTCCTCTGTTTCCCTGCCTCTGATTCCCCGCCTCTGTTACCCCATATCTGATTCCCCGCCTCTGATTCCCCAACTCTGATTCTGCACATCTGATTCCCTGCCTCTTTTTCCCCACCTCTGATTCCCGGCCTCTGATTCCCGGCCTCTGATTCCCGGCCTCTCATTCCCGGCCTCTCATTCCCCGCCTCTGATTCCCGGCCTCTGTTTCCCCACCTCTGATTCCCGGCCTCTTATTCCCGGCATCTGATTCCCGGCCTCTGATTCCCGGCCTCTGATTCCCCGCTTCTGATTCTGATTCCCTGCCTCTGATTCCCCATCTCTGATTCCGCACATCTGATTCCCTGCCTCTGATTTCCCACCTCTGATTATCCATATCTGATTCCCCGCCTCTGTATCCCCATATCTAATTCCCCGCCTCTGATTCCCCAACTCTGATTCCCCGCTCTGATTCCCCAGCTCTGAATCCCCGCCTCTGATTCCCCGCATCTGATTCACTGCCTCTGAATCCCCACCTCTGATTCCCTGCCTCTGATTCACAACCTCTGATTCCCCTCCTCTGATTCCCCATATCTGATTCCCCGCCTCCGTTTCCCTGCCTCTGATTCCCCACCTCTGTTTCCCCATATCTGATTCCCCGCCTCTGATACCCCAACTCTGATTCCCCGCCTCTGATTCCCCAGCTCTGATTCCCCGCCTCTGACTCCCCGCGTCTGATTCCCAGCCTCTGATTCCCCATGTCTGATTTCCTGCCTCTGATTCCCCGCCTCTGATTCGCCAGCTCTGATTCATCGCCTCTGATTCCCCACCTCTGATTCCCCATATCTGATTCCCCACCTATGTTTCCCCGCCTCTGATTCCCCGCCTCTGATTCCCCATCTCTGATTCCCGGACTCTGATTCCCCACCTCTGATTCCCCATCTCTGATTCCGCACATCCAATTCCCTGCCTCTGATTCCCCGCCTCTGATGCCCCGCCTCTGATTCCATGCCTCTGATTCCCAACCTCTGATTCCCCACCTCTGATTTCCCATATCTGATTCCCCGCCTCTGTTTCCCCGCCTCTGATTCCCTGCATCTGTTTCCTCATATCTGATTCCCCTCCTCTGATTCCCCAACACTGATTCCCCGCCTCTGATTCCCCAGCTCTGATTCACCACCTCTGATTCCCCGCGTCTGATTCCCCGCCTCTGATTCCCCATCTCTGATTCCCTATCTCTGATTCCCCAATTCTGATTCCCCGCCTTTGATTCACTGCCTCTGATTAACAACCTCTGATTCCCGACCTCTGATTCCCCATATCTGATTCCCCGCCTCTGTTTCCCCGCTTCTTATTCCCCGCCTCTGTTTCCCCATATCTGATTCCCGGCCTCTCATTCCCCAGCTCTGATTCCACGCCTCTGATTCCCCATATCTGATTCCCCGCCGCTGATTCCCCAACTCTGATACCCCGCCTCTGATTCACCAGCTCTGATTCCCCGCCTCTGATTCCCCGCGTCTAATTCCCTGCCTCTGATACCCCGCCTCTGATTCCCGATCTCTGATTCACCACCTCTGATCCCACGCCTCTGATTCCCCATGTCTGATTCCCCGCCTCTGTTTCCCTGCCTCTGATTCCCCGCCTCTGAATCCCCAACTCTGATTCCCCGCCTGTGATTCGCCAGCTATGATTCCCCGCCTCTGATTCCACGCGGCTGATTCCCTGCCTGTGATTCCCTGCGTCTGATTCCCCACCTCTGTTACCCCGCCTCTGATTCCCCGCCTCTGATTCCCCATATCTGATTCCCCGCAACTGATTCCCCGCATCTGATTCCCCGCCTCTGATTCCCCATCTCTGAGTCACCGCCTTTGATTCACCACCTCTGATTCCCCATCTCTGATTCCCGGACTCTGATTCCCCACCTCTGATTCCCGGCCTCTTATTCCCGGCATCTGATTCCCGGCCTCTGATTCCCAGCCTCTGATTCCCCGCTTCTGATTCTGATTCCCTGCCTCTGATTCCCCATCTCTGATTCCACACATCTGATTCCCTGCCTCTGATTCCCCACTTCTGATTCCCCGCCTCTGATTCCCAACCTCTGTTTCCCCACCTCTGATTCCCCGCCTCTGTTTCCCCATATCTAATTCCCCGCCTCTGATTCCCCAACTCTGATTCCCCGCTCTGATTCCCCAGCTCTGAATTCCCGCCTCTGATTCCCCGCATCTGATTCCCTGCCTCTGAATCCCCACCTCTGATTCCCTGCCTCTGATTCCCAAACTCTGATTCCCCTCCTCTGATTCCCCATATCTGATTCCCCTCCTCTGTTTCCCTGCCTCTGATTCCCCGCCTCTGTTCCCCATATCTGATTCCCCGCATCTGATTCCCCAACTCTGATTCTGCACATCTGATTCCCTGCCTCTTTTTCCCCACCTCTGATTCCCGGCCTCTGATTCCCGGCCTCTGATTCCCGGCCTCTGATTCCCGGCCTCTCATTCCCCGCCTCTGATTCCCGGCCTCTGATTCCCCGCCTCTGATTCCCCGCCTCTGATTCCCTGCCTCTGATTCCCCATCTCTGATTCCGCACATCTGATTCCCTGCCTCTGATTCCCCGCCTCTGATTCCCCGCCTCTGATTCCCTGCCTCTGATTCCCAACCTCTGATTCCCCACCTCTGATTCCCCATATATGATTCCCCGCCTCTGTTTCCCCGCCTCTGATTCCCCGCCTCTGATTCCCCAACTCTGATTCCCCGCCTCTGATTCCCCATCTCTGATTCCCCGCCTCTCATTCCCAACCTCTGATTCCCCACCTCTGATTCCCCATATCTGATTCCCCGCCTCTGTTTCCCCGCCTCTGATTCCCCGCCTCTGATTCCCCATATCTGATTCCCCTCCTCTGATACCCCAACTCTGATTCCCCGCCTCTGATTCCCAGCCTCTGATTCCCCGCTTCTGATTCTGATTCCCTGCCTCTGATTCCCCACTTCTGATTCCCCGCCTCTGATTACCCACCTCTGTTTCCCCACCTCTGATTCCCCGCCTCTGTTTCCCCATATCTAATTCCCCGCCTCTGATTCCCCAACTCTGATTCCCCGCTCTGATTCCCCAGCTCTGAATTCCCGCCTCTGATTCCCCGCATCTGATTCCCTGCCTCTGAATCCCCACCTCTGATTCCCTGCCTCTGATTCCCAACCTCTGATTCCCCTCCTCTAATTCCCCATATCTGATTCCCCTCCTCTGTTTCCCTGCCTCTGATTCCCCGCCTCTGTTACCCCATATCTGATTCCCCGCCTCTGATTCCCCAACTCTGATTCTGCACATCTGATTCCCTGCCTCTTTTTCCCCACCTCTGATTCCCGGCCTCTGATTCCCGGCCTCTGATTCCCGGCCTCTCATTCCCGGCCTCTCATTCCCCGCCTCTGATTCCCGGCCTCTGTTTCCCCGCCTCTGATTCCCCGCCTCTGATTCCCTGCCTCTGATTCCCCATCTCTGATTCCGCACATCTGATCCCCTGCCTCTGATTCCCCGCCTCTGATTCCCCGCCTCTGATTCCCTGCCTCTGATTCCCAACCTCTGATTCCCCACCTCTGATTCCCCATATCTGATTCCCCGCCTCTGTTTCCCCGCCTCTGATTCCCCGCCTCTGATTCCCCAACTCTGATTCCCCGCCTCTGATTCCCCATCTCTGATTCCCCGCCTCTGATTCCCAACCTCTGATTCCCCACCTCTCATTCCCCAAATCTGATTCCCCGCCTCTGTTTCCCCGCCTCTGATTCCCCGCCTCTGATTCCCCAACTCTGATTCCCCGCCTCTGCTTCCCCATCTCTGATTCACCGCCTTTGATTCGCCACCTCTGATTCCCCATATGTGATTCCCCGCCTCTGTTTCCCCGCCTCTGATTCCCCGCCTCTGATTCCCCATATCTCATTCCCAGCCTCTGATTCCCCATCTCTGATTCCCGGACTCTTATTCCCCACCTCTGATTCCCGGCCTCTTATTCCCGGCATCTGATTCCCGGCCTCTGATTCCCGGCCTCTGATTCCCCGCTTCTGATTCTGATTCCCTGCCTCTGATTCCCCATCTCTGATTCCGCACATCTGATTCCCTGCCTCTGATTTCCCACCTCTGATTACCCATATCTGATTCCCCGCCTCTGTTTCCCCATATCTAATTCCCCGCCTCTGATTCCCCAACTCTGATTCCCCGCTCTGATTCCCCAGCTCTGAATCCCCGCCTCTGATTCCCCGCATCTGATTCACTGCCTCTGAATCCCCACCTCTGATTCCCTGCCTCTGATTCACAACCTCTGATTCCCCTCCTCTGATTCCCCATATCTGATTCCCCGCCTCCGTTTCCCTGCCTCTGATTCCCCGCCTCTGTTTCCCCATATCTGATTCCCCGCCTCTGATACCCCAACTCTGATTCCCCGCCTCTGATTCCCCAGCTCTGATTCCCCGCCTCTGACTCCCCGCGTCTGATTCCCAGCCTCTGATTCCCCATGTCTGATTTCCTGCCTCTGATTCCCCGCCTCTGATTCGCCAGCTCTGATTCATCGCCTCTGATTCCCCACCTCTGATTCCCCATATCTGATTCCCCACCTATGTTTCCCCGCCTCTGATTCCCCGCCTCTGATTCCCCATCTCTGATTCCCGGACTCTGATTCCCCACCTCTGATTCCCCATCTCTGATTCCGCACATCCAATTCCCTGCCTCTGATTCCCCGCCTCTGATGCCCCGCCTCTGATTCCATGCCTCTGATTCCCAACCTCTGATTCCCCACCTCTGATTTCCCATATCTGATTCCCCGCCTCTGTTTCCCCGCCTCTGATTCCCTGCATCTGTTTCCTCATATCTGATTCCCCTCCTCTGATTCCCCAACACTGATTCCCCGCCTCTGATTCCCCAGCTCTGATTCACCACCTCTGATTCCCCGCGTCTGATTCCCCGCCTCTGATTCCCCATCTCTGATTCCCTATCTCTGATTCCCCAATTCTGATTCCCCGCCTTTGATTCACTGCCTCTGATTAACAACCTCTGATTCCCGACCTCTGATTCCCCATATCTGATTCCCCGCCTCTGTTTCCCCGCTTCTTATTCCCCGCCTCTGTTTCCCCATATCTGATTCCCGGCCTCTCATTCCCCAGCTCTGATTCCACGCCTCTGATTCCCCATATCTGATTCCCCGCCGCTGATTCCCCAACTCTGATACCCCGCCTCTGATTCACCAGCTCTGATTCCCCGCCTCTGATTCCCCGCGTCTGATTCCCTGCCTCTGATACCCCGCCTCTGATTCCCCATCTCTGATTCACCACCTCTGATCCCACGCCTCTGATTCCCCATGTCTGATTCCCCGCCTCTGTTTCCCTGCCTCTGATTCCCCGCCTCTGATTCCCCATATCTGAATCCCCGCCTCTGAATCCCCAACTCTGATTCCCCGCCTGTGATTCGCCAGCTATGATTCCCCGCCTCTGATTCCCCGCGTCTGATTCCCTGCCTGTGATTCCCTGCGTCTGATTCCCCACCTCTGTTACCCCGCCTCTGATTCCCCGCCTCTGATTCCCCATATCTGATTCCCCGCAACTGATTCCCCGCATCTGATTCCCCGCCTCTGATTCCCCATCTCTGAGTCACCGCCTTTGATTCACCACCTCTGATTCCCCATCTCTGATTCCCGGACTCTGATTCCCCACCTCTGATTCCCGGCCTCTTATTCCCGGCATCTGATTCCCGGCCTCTGATTCCCAGCCTCTGATTCCCCGCTTCTGATTCTGATTCCCTGCCTCTGATTCCCCATCTCTGATTCCACACATCTGATTCCCTGCCTCTGATTCCCCACTTCTGATTCCCCGCCTCTGATTCCCCACCTCTGTTTCCCCACCTCTGATTCCCCGCCTCTGTTTCCCCATATCTAATTCCCCGCCTCTGATTCCCCAACTCTGATTCCCCGCTCTGATTCCCCAGCTCTGAATTCCCGCCTCTGATTCCCCGCATCTGATTCCCTGCCTCTGAATCCCCACCTCTGATTCCCTGCCTCTGATTCCCAAACTCTGATTCCCCTCCTCTGATTCCCCATATCTGATTCCCCTCCTCTGTTTCCCTGCCTCTGATTCCCCGCCTCTGTTACCCCATATCTGATTCCCCGCCTCTGATTCCCCAACTCTGATTCTGCACATCTGATTCCCTGCATCTTTTTCCCCACCTCTGATTCCCGGCCTCTGATTCCCGGCCTCTGATTCCCGGCCTCTGATTCCCGACCTCTCATTCCCCGCCTCTGATTCCCGGCCTCTGATTCCCCGCCTCTGATTCCCCGCCTCTGATTCCCTGCCTCTGATTCCCCATCTCTGATTCCGCACATCTGATTCCCTGCCTCTGATTCCCCGCCTCTGATTCCCCGCCTCTGATTCCCTGCCTCTGATTCCCAACCTCTGATTCCCCACCTCTGATTCCCCATATATGATTCCCCGCCTCTGTTTCCCCGCCTCTGATTCCCCGCCTCTGATTCCCCAACTCTGATTCCCCGCCTCTGATTCCCCATCTCTGATTCCCCGCCTCTCATTCCCAACCTCTGATTCCCCACCTCTGATTCCCCATATCTGATTCCCCGCCTCTGTTTCCCCGCCTCTGATTCCCCGCCTCTGATTCCCCATATCTGATTCCCCTCCTCTGATACTCCAACTCTGATTCCCCGCCTCTGATTCCCAGCCTCTGATTCCCCGCTTCTGATTCTGATTCCCTGCCTCTGATTCCCCACTTCTGATTCCCCGCCTCTGATTACCCACCTCTGTTTCCCCACCTCTGATTCCCCGCCTCTGTTTCCCCATATCTAATTCCCCGCCTCTGATTCCCCAACTCTGATTCCCCGCTCTGATTCCCCAGCTCTGAATTCCCGCCTCTGATTCCCCGCATCTGATTCCCTGCCTCTGAATCCCCACCTCTGATTCCCTGCCTCTGATTCCCAACCTCTGATTCCCCTCCTCTAATTCCCCATATCTGATTCCCCTCCTCTGTTTCCCTGCCTCTGATTCCCCGCCTCTGTTACCCCATATCTGATTCCCCGCCTCTGATTCCCCAACTCTGATTCTGCACATCTGATTCCCTGCCTCTTTTTCCCCACCTCTGATTCCCGGCCTCTGATTCCCGGCCTCTGATTCCCGGCCTCTCATTCCCGGCCTCTCATTCCCCGCCTCTGATTCCCGGCCTCTGTTTCCCCGCCTCTGATTCCCCGCCTCTGATTCCCTGCCTCTGATTCCCCATCTCTGATTCCGCACATCTGATTCCCTGCCTCTGATTCCCCGCCTCTGATTCCCCGCCTCTGATTCCCTGCCTCTGATTCCCAACCTCTGATTCCCCACCTCTGATTCCCCATATCTGATTCCCCGCCTCTGTTTCCCCGCCTCTGATTCCCCGCCTCTGATTCCCCAACTCTGATTCCCCGCCTCTGATTCCCCATCTCTGATTCCCCGCCTCTGATTCCCAACCTCTGATTCCCCACCTCTCATTCCCCAAATCTGATTCCCCGCCTCTGTTTCCCCGCCTCTGATTCCCCGCCTCTGATTCCCCAACTCTGATTCCCCGCCTCTGCTTCCCCATCTCTGATTCACCGCCTTTGATTCGCCACCTCTGATTCCCCATATGTGATTCCCCGCCTCTGTTTCCCCGCCTCTGATTCCCCGCCTCTGATTCCCCATATCTCATTCCCAGCCTCTGATTCCCCATCTCTGATTCCCGGACTCTGATTCCCCACCTCTGATTCCCGGCCTCTTATTCCCGGCATCTGATTCCCGGCCTCTGATTCCCGGCCTCTGATTCCCCGCTTCTGATTCTGATTCCCTGCCTCTGATTCCCCATCTCTGATTCCGCACATCTGATTCCCTGCCTCTGATTTCCCACCTCTGATTACCCATATCTGATTCCCCGCCTCTGTTTCCCCATATCTAATTCCCCGCCTCTGATTCCCCAACTCTGATTCCCCGCTCTGATTCCCCAGCTCTGAATCCCCGCCTCTGATTCCCCGCATCTGATTCACTGCCTCTGAATCCCCACCACTGATTCCCTGCCTCTGATTCACAACCTCTGATTCCCCTCCTCTGATTCCCCATATCTGATTCCCCGCCTCCGTTTCCCTGCCTCTGATTCCCCGCCTCTGTTTCCCCATATCTGAATCCCCGCCTCTGATACCCCAACTCTGATTCCCCGCCTCTGATTCCCCAGCTCTGATTCCCCGCCTCTGACTCCCCGCGTCTGATTCCCAGCCTCTGATTCCCCATGTCTGATTTCCTGCCTCTGATTCCCCGCCTCTGATTCGCAAGCTCTGATTCATCGCCTCTGATTCCCCACCTCTGATTCCCCATATCTGATTCCCCACCTATGTTTCCCCGCCTCTGATTCCCCGCCTCTGATTCCCCATCTCTGATTCCCGGACTCTGATTCCCCACCTCTGATTCCCCATCTCTGATTCCGCACATCCAATTCCCTGCCTCTGATTCCCCGCCTCTGATGCCCCGCCTCTGATTCCATGCCTCTGATTCCCAACCTCTGATTCCCCACCTCTGATTTCCCATATCTGATTCCCCGCCTCTGTTTCCCCGCCTCTGATTCCCTGCATCTGTTTCCTCATATCTGATTCCCCTCCTCTGATTCCCCAACACTGATTCCCCGCCTCTGATTCCCCAGCTCTGATTCACCACCTCTGATTCCCCGCGTCTGATTCCCCGCCTCTGATTCCCCATCTCTGATTCCCTATCTCTGATTCCCCAATTCTGATTCCCCGCCTTTGATTCACTGCCTCTGATTAACAACCTCTGATTCCCGACCTCTGATTCCCCATATCTGATTCCCCGCCTCTGTTTCCCCGCTTCTTATTCCCCGCCTCTGTTTCCCCATATCTGATTCCCGGCCTCTCATTCCCCAGCTCTGATTCCACGCCTCTGATTCCCCATATCTGATTCCCCGCCGCTGATTCCCCAACTCTGATACCCCGCCTCTGATTCACCAGCTCTGATTCCCCGCCTCTGATTCCCCGCGTCTGATTCCCTGCCTCGGATACCCCGCCTCTGATTCCCCATCTCTGATTCACCACCTCTGATCCCACGCCTCTGATTCCCCATGTCTGATTCCCCGCCTCTGTTTCCCTGCCTCTGATTCCCCGCCTCTGATTCCCCATATCTGTATCCCCGCCTCTGATTCCCCAACTCTGATTCCCCGCCTGTGATTCGCCAGCTATGATTCCCCGCCTCTGATTCCCCGCGTCTGATTCCCTGCCTGTGATTCCCTGCGTCTGATTCCCCACCTCTGTTACCCCGCCTCTGATTCCCCGCCTCTGATTCCCCATATCTGATACCTCTCCTCTGATTCCCCAACACTGATTCCCCGCCTCTGATTCCCCAGCTCTGATTCCCTGCCTCTGATTCCCCGCATCTGATTCCCCGCCTCTGATTCCCCATCTCTGAGTCACCGCCTTTGATTCACCACCTCTGATTCCCCATCTCTGATTCCCGGACTCTGATTCCCCACCTCTGATTTCCGGCCTCTTATTCCCGGCATCTGATTCCCGGCCTCTGATTCCCAGCCTCTGATTCCCCGCTTCTGATTCTGATTCCCTGCCTCTGATTCCCCATCTCTGATTCCACACATCTGATTCCCTGCCTCTGATTCCCCACTTCTGATTCCCCGCCTCTGATTCCCCACCTCTGTTTCCCCACCTCTGATTCCCCGCCTCTGTTTCCCCATATCTAATTCCCCGCCTCTGATTCCCCAACTCTGATTCCCCGCTCTGATTCACCAGCTCTGAATTCCCGCCTCTGATTCCCCGCATCTGATTCCCTGCCTCTGAATCCCCACCTCTGATTCCCTGCCTCTGATTCCCAACCTCTGATTCCCCTCCTCTGATTCCCCATATCTGATTCCCCTCCTCTGTTTCCCTGCCTCTGATTCCCCGCCTCTGTTACCCCATATCTGATTCCCCGCCTCTGATTCCCCAACTCTGATTCTGCACATCTGATTCCCTGCCTCTTTTTCCCCACCTCTGATTCCCGGCCTCTGATTCCCGGCCTCTGATTCCCGCCTCTGATTCCCGGCCTCTCATTCCCCGCCTCTGATACCCGGACTCTGATTCCCCGCCTCTGATTCCCCGCCTCTGATTCCCTGCCTCTGATTCCCCATCTCTGATTCCGCACAACTGATTCCCTGCCTCTGATTCCCCGCCTCTGATTCCCCGCCTCTGATTCCCTGCCTCTGATTCCCAACCTCTGATTCCCCACCTCTGATTCCCCATATATGATTCCCCGCCTCTGTTTCCCCGCCTCTGATTCCCCGCCTCTGATTCCCCAACTCTGATTCCCCGCCTCTGATTCCCCATCTCTGATTCCCCGCCTCTCATTCCCAACCTCTGATTCCCCACCTCTGATTCCCCATATCTGATTCCCCGCCTCTGTTTCCCCTCCTCTGATTCCCCGCCTCTGATTCCCCATATCTGATTCCCCTCCTCTGATTCCCCAACTCTGATTCCCCGCCTCTGATTCCCCAGCTCTGATTCCCTGCCTCTGATTCCCCGCATCTGATTCCCCGCCTCTGATTCCCCATCTCTGAGTCACTGCCTTTGATTCGCCACCTCTGATTCCCCATCTCTGATTCCCGGACTCTGATTCCCCACCTCTGATTCCCGGCCTCTTATTCCCGGCATCTGATTCCCGGCCTCTGATTCCCAGCCTCTGATTCCCCGCTTCTGATTCTGATTCCCTGCCTCTGATTCCCCATCTGTGATTCCACACATCTGATTCCCTGCCTCTGATTCCCCACTTCTGATTCCCCGCCTCTGATTCCCCACCTCTGTTTCCCCACCTCTGATTCCCCGCCTCTGTTTCCCCATATCTAATTCCCCGCCTCTGATTCCCCAACTCTGATTCCCCGCTCTGATTCCCCAGCTCTGAATTCCCAGCCTCTGATTCCCCGCATCTGATTCCCTGCCTCTGAATCCCCACCTCTGATTCCCTGCCTCTGATTCCCAACCTCTGATTCCCCTCCTCTGATTCGCCATATCTGATTCCCCTCCTCTGTTTCCCTGCCTCTGATTCCCCGCCTCTGTTACCCCATATCTGATTCCCCGCCTCTGATTCCCCAACTCTGATTCTGCACATCTGATTCCCTGCCTCTTTTTCCCCACCTCTGATTCCCGGCCTCTGATTCCCGGCCTCTGATTCCCGGCCTCTGATTCCCGGCCTCTCATTCCCCGCCTCTGATTCCCGGCCTCTGATTCCCCGCCTCTGATTCCCCGCCTCTGATTCCCTGCCTCTGATTCCCCATCTCTGATTCCGCACATCTGATTCCCTGCCTCTGATTCCCCGCCTCTGATTCCCCGCCTCTGATTCCCTGCCTCTGATTCCCAACCTCTGATTCCCCACCTCTGATTCCCCATATCTGATTCCCCGCCTCTGTTTTCCCGCCTCTGATTCCCCGCCTCTGATTCCCCAACTCTGATTCCCCGCCTCTGATTCCCCATCTCTGATTCCCCGCCTCTGATTCCCAACCTCTGATTCCCCACCTCTGATTCCCCAAATCTGATTCCCCGCCTCTGTTTCCCCGCCTCTGATTCCCCGCCTCTGATTCCCCAACACTGATTCCCCGCCTCTGCTTCCCCATCTCTGATTCACCGCCTTTGATTCGCCACCTCTGATTCCCCATATGTGATTCCCCGCCTCTGATTCCCCGCCTCTGATTCCCCATATCTCATTCCCAGCCTCTGATTCCCCATCTCTGATTCCCGGACTCTGATTCCCCACCTCTGATTCCCGGCCTCTTATTCCCGGCATCTGATTCCGGGCCTCTGATTCCCGGCCTCTGATTCCCCGCTTCTGATTCTGATTCCCTGCCTCTGATTCCCCATCTCTTATTCCGCACATCTGATTCCCTGCCTCTGATTTCCCACCTCTGATTACCCATATCTGATTCCCCGCCTCTGTTTCCCCATATCTAATTCCCCGCCTCTGATTCCCCAACTCTGATTCCCCGCTCTGATTCCCCAGCTCTGAATCCCCGCCTCTGATTCCCCGCATCTGATTCACTGCCTCTGAATCCCCACCTCTGATTCCCTGCCTCTGATTCACAACCTCTGATTCCCCTCCTCTGATTCCCCATATCTGATTCCCCGCCTCCATTTCCCTGCCTCTGATTCCCCGCCTCTGTTTCCCCATATCTGATTCCCCGCCTCTGATACCCCAACTCTGATTCCCCGCCTCTGATTCCCCAGCTCTGATTCCCCGCCTCTGACTCCCCGCGTCTGATTCCAAGCCTCTGATTCCCCATGTCTGATTTCCTGCCTCTGATTCCCCGCCTCTGATTCGCCAGCTCTGATTCATCGCCTCTGATTCCCCACCTCTGATTCCCCATATCTGATTCCCCACCTATGTTTCCCCGCCTCTGATTCCCCGCCTCTGATTCCCCATCTCTGATTCCCGGACTCTGATTCCCCACCTCTGATTCCCCATCTCTGATTCCGCACATCCAATTCCCTGCCTCTGATTCCCCGCCTCTGATGCCCCGCCTCTGATTCCATGCCTCTGATTCCCAACCTCTGATTCCCCACCTCTGATTTCCCATATCTGATTCCCCGCCTCTGTTTCCCCACCTCTGATTCCCGGCCTCTTATTCCCGGCATCTGATTCCCGGCCTCTGATTCCCAGCCTCTGATTCCCCGCTTCTGATTCTGATTCCCTGCCTCTGATTCCCCATCTGTGATTCCACACATCTGATTCCCTGCCTCTGATTCCCCACTTCTGATTCCCCACCTCTGATTCCCCACCTCTGTTTCCCCACCTCTGATTCCCCGCCTCTGTTTCCCCATATCTAATTCCCCGCCTCTGATTCCCCAACTCTGATTCCCCGCTCTGATTCCCCAGCTCTGAATTCCCGCCTCTGATTCCCCGCATCTGATTCCCTGCCTCTGAATCCCCACCTCTGATTCCCTGCCTCTGATTCCCAACCTCTGATTCCCCTCCTCTGATTCCCCATATCTGATTCCCCTCCTCTGTTTCCCTGCCTCTGATTCCCCGCCTCTGTTACCCCATATCTGATTCCCCGCCTCTGATTCCCCAACTCTGATTCTGCACATCTGATTCCCTGCCTCTTTTTCCCCACCTCTGATTCCCGGCCTCTGATTCCCGGCCTCTGATTCCCGGCCTCTGATTCCCGGCCTCTCATTCCCCGCCTCTGATTCCCGGCCTCTGATTCCCCGCCTCTGATTCCCCGCCTCTGATTCCCTGCCTCTGATTCCCCATCTCTGATTCCGCACATCTGATTCCCTGCCTCTGATTCCCCGCCTCTGATTCCCCGCCTCTGATTCCCTGCCTCTGATTCCCAACCTCTGATTCCCCACCTCTGATTCCCCATATATGATTCCCCGCCTCTGTTTCCCCGCCTCTGATTCCCCGCCTCTGATTCCCCAACTCTGATTCCCCGCCTCTGATTCCCCATCTCTGATTCCCCGCCTCTCATTCCCAACCTCTGATTCCCCACCTCTGATTCCCCATATCTGATTCCCCGCCTCTGTTTCCCCGCCTCTGATTCCCCGCCTCTGATTCCCCATATCTGATTCCCCTCCTCTGATTCCCCAACTCTGATTCCCCGCCTCTGATTCCCCAGCTCTGATTCCCTGCCTCTGATTTCCCGCATCTGATTCCCCGCCTCTGATTCCCCATCTCTGAGTCACCGCCTTTGATTCGCCACCTCTGATTCCCCATCTCTGATTCCCGGACTCTGATTCCCCACCTCTGATTCCCGGCCTCTTATTCCCGGCATCTGATTCCCGGCCTCTGATTCCCAGCCTCTGATTCCCCGCTTCTGATTCTGATTCCCTGCCTCTGATTCCCCATCTGTGATTCCACACATCTGATTCCCTGCCTCTGATTCCCCACTTCTGATTCCCCGCCTCTGATTCCCCACCTCTGTTTCCCCACCTCTGATTCCCCGCCTCTGTTTCACCATATCTAATTCCCCGCCTCTGATTCCCCAACTCTGATTCCCCGCTCTGATTCCCCAGCTCTGAATTCCCAGCCTCTGATTCCCCGCATCTGATTCCCTGCCTCTGAATCCCCACCTCTGATTCCCTGCCTCTGATTCCCAACCTCTGATTCCCCTCCTCTGATTCCCCATATCTGATTCCCCTCCTCTGTTTCCCTGCCTCTGATTCCCCGCCTCTGTTACCCCATATCTGATTCCCCGCCTCTGATTCCCCAACTCTGATTCTGCACAACTGATTCCCTGCCTCTTTTTCCCCACCTCTGATTCCCGGCCTCTGATTCCCGGCCTCTGATTCCCGGCCTCTCATTCCCGGCCTCTCATTCCCCGCCTCTGATTCCCGGCCTCTGATTCCCCGCCTCTGATTCCCCGCCTCTGATTCCCTGCCTCTGATTCCCCATCTCTGATTCCGCACATCTGATTCCCTGCCTCTGATTCCCCGCCTCTGATTCCCCGCCTCTGATTCCCTGCCTCTGATTCCCAACCTCTGATTCCCCACCTCTGATTCCCCATATCTGATTCCCCGCCTCTGTTTCCCCGCCTCTGATTCCCCGCCTCTGATTCCCCAACTCTGATTCCCCGCCTCTGATTCCCCATCTCTGATTCCCCACCTCTGATTCCCCAAATCTGATTCCCCGCCTCTGTTTCCCCGCCTCTGATTCCCCGCCTCTGATTCCCCAACTCTGATTCCCCGCCTCTGCTTCCCCATCTCTGATTCACCGCCTTTGATTCGCCACCTCTGATTCCCCATATGTGATTCCCCGCCTCTGTTTCCCCGCCTCTGATTCCCCGCCTCTGATTCCCCATATCTCATTCCCAGCCTCTGATTCCCCATCTCTGATTCCCGGACTCTGATTCCCCACCTCTGATTCCCGGCCTCTTATTCCCGGCATCTGATTCCGGGCCTCTGATTCCCGGCCTCTGATTCCCCGCTTCTGATTCTGATTCCCTGCCTCTGATTCCCCATCTCTGATTCCGCACATCTGATTCCCTGCCTCTGATTTCCCACCTCTGATTACCCATATCTGATTCCCCGCCTCTGTTTCCCCATATCTAATTCCCCGCCTCTGATTCCCCAACTCTGATTCCCCGCTCTGATTCCCCAGCTCTGAATCCCCGCCTCTGATTCCCCGCATCTGATTCACTGCCTCTGAATCCCCACCTCTGATTCCCTGCCTCTGATTCACAACCTCTGATTCCCCTCCTCTGATTCCCCATATCTGATTCCCGGCCTCCGTTTCCCTGCCTCTGATTCCCCGCCTCTGTTTCCCCATATCTGATTCCCCGCCTCTGATACCCCAACTCTGATTCCCCGCCTCTGATTCCCCAGCTCTGATTCCCCGCCTCTGACTCCCCGCGTCTGATTCCCAGCCTCTGATTCCCCATGTCTGATTTCCTGCCTCTGATTCCCCGCCTCTGATTCGCCAGCTCTGATTCATCGCCTCTGATTCCCCACCTCTGATTCCCCATATCTGATTCCCCACCTATGTATCCCCGCATCTGATTCCCCGCCTCTGATTCCCCATCTCTGATTCCCGGACTCTGATTCCCCACCTCTGATTCCCCATCTCTGATTCCGCACATCCAATTCCCTGCCTCTGATTCCCCGCCTCTGATGCCCCGCCTCTGATTCCATGCCTCTGATTCCCAACCTCTGATTCCCCACCTCTGATTTCCCATATCTGATTCCCCGCCTCTGTTTCCCCGCCTCTGATTCCCTGCATCTGTTTCCTCATATCTGATTCCCCTCCTCTGATTCCCCAACACTGATTCCCCGCCTCTGATTCCCCAGCTCTGATTCACCACCTCTGATTCCCCGCGTCTGATTCCCCGCCTCTGATTCCCCATCTCTGATTCCCTATCTCTGATTCCCCAATTCTGATTCCCCGCCTTTGATTCACTGCCTCTGATTAACAACCTCTGATTCCCGACCTCTGATTCCCCATATCTGATTCCCCGCCTCTGTTTCCCCGCCTCTTATTCCCCGCCTCTGTTTCCCCATATCTGATTCCCGGCCTCTCATTCCCCAGCTCTGATTCCCCGCCTCTCATTACCCATATCTGATTCCCCGCCGCTGATTCCCCAACTCTGATACCCCGCCTCTGATTCACCAGCTCTGATACCCCGCCTCTGATTCCCCGCGTCTGATTCCCTGCCTCTGATACCCCGCCTCTGATTCCCCATCTCTGATTCACCACCTCTGATCCCACGCCTATGATTCCCCATGTCTGATTCCCCGCCTCTGTTTCCCTGCCTCTGATTCCCCGCCTCTGATTCCCCATATCTGAATCCCAGCCTCTGATTCCCCAACTCTGATTCCCCGCCTGTGATTCGCCAGCTATGATTCCCCGCCTCTGATTCCCCGCGTCTGATTCCCTGCCTGTGATTCCCTGCGTCTGATTCCCCACCTCTGTTACCCCGCCTCTGATTCCCCGCCTCTGATTCCCCATATCTGATTCCCCTCCTCTGATTCCCCAACACTGATTCCCCGCCTCTGATTCCCCAGCTCTGATTCCCTGCCTCTGATTCCCCGCATCTGATTCCCCGCCTCTGATTCCCCATCTCTGAGTCACCGCCTTTGATTCGCCACCTCTGATTCCCCATCTCTGATTCCCGGACTCTGATTCCCCACCTCTGATTCCCGGCCTCTTATTCCCGGCATCTGATTCCCCGCCTCTGATTCCCAGCCTCTGATTCCCCGCCTCTGATTCTGATTCCCTGCCTCTGATTCCCCATCTCTGATTCCACACATCTGATTCCCTGCCTCTGATTCCCCACTTCTGATTCCCCGCCTCTGATTCCCCACCTCTGTTTCCCCACCTCTGATTCCCCGCCTCTGTTTCCCCATATCTAATTCCCCGCTTCTGATTCCCCAACTCTGATTCCCCGCTCTGATTCCCCAGCTCTGAATTCCCGCCTCTGATTCCCCGCCTCTGATTCCCTGCCTCTGAATCCCCACCTCTGATTCCCTGCCTCTGATTCCCAACCTCTGATTCCCCTCCTCTGATTCCCCATATCTGATTCCCCTCCTCTGTTTCCCTGCCTCTGAATCCCCGCCTCTGTTACCCCATATCTGATTCCCCGCCTCTGATTCCCCAACTCTGATTCTGCACATCTGATTCCCTGCCTCTTTTTCCCCACCTCTGATTCCCGGCCTCTGATTCCCGGCCTCTGATTCCCGGCCTCTGATTCCCGGCCTCTCATTCCCCGCCTCTGATTCCCGGCCTCTGATTCCCCGCCTCTGATTCCCCGCCTCTGATTCCCTGCCTCTGATTCCCCATCTCTGATTCAGCACATCTGATTCCCTGCCTCTGATTCCCCGCCTCTGATTCCCCGCATCTGATTCCCTGCCTCTGACTCCCAACCTCTGATTCCCCACCTCTGATTCCCCATATCTGATTCCCCGCCTCTGTTTCCCCGCCTCTGATTCCCCGCCTCTGATTCCCCAGCTCTGATTCCACGCCTCTGATTCCCCATCTCTGATTCCCCGCCTCTCATTCCCAACCTCTGATTCCCCACCTCTGATTCCCCATATCTGATTCCCCGCCTCTGTTTCCCCGCCTCTGATTCCCCGCCTCTGATTCCCCATCTCTGATTCCCCGCCTCTGCTTCCCCATCTCTGATTCACCGCCTTTGATTCGCCACCTCTGATTCCCCATATGTGATTCCCCGCCTCTGTTTCCCCGCCTCTGATTCCCCGCCTCTGATTCCCCATATCTCATTCCCAGCCTCTGATTCCCCATCTCTAATTCCCGGACTCTGATTCCCCACCTCTGATTCCCGGCCTCTTATTCCCGGCATCTGATTCCCGGCCTCTGATTCCCGGCCTCTGATTCCCCGCTTCTGATTCTGATTCCCTGCCTCTGATTCCCCATCTCTGATTCCGCACATCTGATTCCCTGCCTCTGATTTCCCACCTCTGATTACCCATATCTGATTCCCCGCCTCTGTTTCCCCATATCTAATTCCCCGCCTCTGATTCCCCAACTCTGATTCCCCGCTCTGATTCCACAGCTCTGAATCCCCACCTCTGATTCCCCGCATCTGATTCACTGCCTCTGATTCCCCACCTCTGATTCCCTGCCTCTGATTCACAGCCTCTGATTCCCCATCTCTGATTCCGCACATCTGATTCCCTGCCTCTGATTTCCCACCTCTGATTACCCATATCTGATTCCCCGCCTCTGTTTCCCCATATCTAATTCCCCGCCTCTGATTCCCCAACTCTGATTCCCCGCTCTGATTCCACAGCTCTGAATCCCCACCTCTGATTCCCCGCATCTGATTCACTGCCTCTGAATCCCCACCTCTGATTCCCTGCCTCTGATTCACAACCTCTGATTCCCCTCCTCTGATTCCCCATATCTGATTCCTCGCCTCTGTTTCCCTGCCTCTGATTCCCCGATTCTGTTTCCCCATATCTGATTCCCCGCCTCTGATTCGCCAGCTCTGATTCATCGCCTTTGATTCCCCACCTCTGATTCCCCATATCTGATTCCCCACCTCTGATTCCCGGCCTCTTATTCCCGGCATCTGATTCCCGGCCTCTGATTCCCGGCCTCTGATTCCCCGCTTCTGATTCTGATTCCCTGCCTCTGATTCCCCATCTCTGATTCCGCACATCTGATTCCCTGCCTCTGATTTCCCACCTCTGATTACCCATATCTGATTCCCAGCCTCTGTTTCCCCATATCTAATTCCCCGCCTCTGATTCCCCAACTCTGATTCCCCGCTCTGATTCCCCAGCTCTGAATCCCCGCCTCTGATTCCCCGCATCTGATTCACTGCCTCTGAATCCCCACCTCTGATTCCCTGCCTCTGATTCACAACCTCTGATTCCCCTCCTCTGATTCCCCATATCTGATTCCCCGCCTCCGTTTCCCTGCCTCTGATTCCCCGCCTCTGTTTCCCCATATCTGATTCCCCGCCTCTGATACTCCAACTCTGATTCCCCGCCTCTGATTCCCCAGCTCTGATTCCCCGCCTCTGACTCCCCGCGTCTGATTCCCAGCCTCTGATTCCCCATGTCTGATTTCCTGCCTCTGATTCCCCGCCTCTGATTCGCCAGCTCTGATTCATCGCCTCTGATTCCCCACCTCTGATTCCCCATATCTGATTCCCCACCTATGTTTCCCCGCCTCTGAATCCCCGCCTCTAATTCCCCATCTCTGATTCCCGGACTCTGATTCCCCACCTCTGATTCCCCATCTCTGATTCCGCACATCCAATTCCCTGCCTCTGATTCCCCGCCTCTGATGCCCCGCCTCTGATTCCATGCCTCTGATTCCCAACCTCTGATTCCCCACCTCTGATTTCCCATATCTGATTCCCCGCCTCTGTTTCCCCACCTCTGATTCCCGGCCTCTTATTCCCGGCATCTGATTCCCGGCCTCTGATTCCCAGCCTCTGATTCCCCGCTTCTGATTCTGATTCCCTGCCTCTGATTCCCCATCTGTGATTCCACACATCTGATTCCCTGCCTCTGATTCCCCACTTCTGATTCCCCGCCTCTGATTCCCCACCTCTGTTTCCCCACCTCTGATTCCCCGCCTCTGTTTCCCCATATCTAATTCCCCGCCTCTGATTCCCCAACTCTGATTCCCCGCTCTGATTCCCCAGCTCTGAATTCCCGCCTCTGATTCCCCGCATCTGATTCCCTGCCTCTGAATCCCCACCTCTGATTCCCTGCCTCTGATTCCCAACCTCTGATTCCCCTCCTCTGATTCCCCATATCTGATTCCCCTCCTCTGTTTCCCTGCCTCTGATTCCCCGCCTCTGTTACCCCATATCTGATTCCCCGCCTCTGATTTCCCAACTCTGATTCTGCACATCTGATTCCCTGCCTCTTTTTCCCCACCTCTGATTCCCGGCCTCTGATTCCCGGCCTCTGATTCCCGGCCTCTGATTCCCGGCCTCTCATTCCCCGCCTCTGATTCCCGGCCTCTGATTCCCCGCCTCTGATTCCCCGCCTCTGATTCCCTGCCTCTGATTCCCCATCTCTGATTCCGCACATCTGATTCCCTGCCTCTGATTCCCCGCCTCTGATTCCCCGCCTCTGATTCCCTGCCTCTGATTCCCAACCTCTGATTCCCCACCTCTGATTCCCCATATATGATTCCCCGCCTCTGTTTCCCCGCCTCTGATTCCCCGCCTCTGATTCCCCAACTCTGATTCCCCGCCTCTGATTCCCCATCTCTGATTCCCCGCCTCTCATTCCCAACCTCTGATTCCCCACCTCTGATTCCCCATATCTGATTCCCCGCCTCTGTTTCCCCGCCTCTGATTCCCCGCCTCTGATTCCCCATATCTGATTCCCCTCCTCTGATTCCCCAACTCTGATTCCCCGCCTCTGATTCCCCAGCTCTGATTCCCTGCCTCTGATTTCCCGCATCTGATTCCCCGCCTCTGATTCCCCATCTCTGAGTCACCGCCTTTGAATCGCCACCTCTGATTCCCCATCTCTGATTCCCGGACTCTGATTCCCCACCTCTGATTCCCGGCCTCTTATTCCCGGCATCTGATTCCCGGCCTCTGATTCCCAGCCTCTGATTCCCCGCTTCTGATTCTGATTCCCTGCCTCTGATTCCCCATCTGTGATTCCACACATCTGATTCCCTGCCTCTGATTCCCCACTTCTGATTCCCCGCCTCTGATTCCCCACCTCTGTTTCCCCACCTCTGATTCCCCGCCTCTGTTTCCCCATATCTAATTCCCCGCCTCTGATTCCCCAACTCTGATTCCCCGCTCTGATTCCCCAGCTCTGAATTCCAGGCCTCTGATTCCCCGCATCTGATTCCCTGCCTCTGAATCCCCACCTCTGATTCCCTGCCTCTGATTCCCAACCTCTGATTCCCCTCCTCTGATTACCCATATCTGATTCCCCGCCTCTGATTCGCCAGCTCTGATTCATCGCCTCTGATTCCCCACCTCTGATTCCCCATATCTGATTCCCCACCTATGTTTCCCCGCCTCTGAATCCCCGCCTCTGATTCCCCATCTCTGATTCCCGGACTCTGATTCCCCACCTCTGATTCCCCATCTCTGATTCCGCACATCCAATTCCCTGCCTCTGATTCCCCGCCTCTGATGCCCCGCCTCTGATTCCATGCCTCTGATTCCCAACCTCTGATTCCCCACCTCTGATTTCCCATATCTGATTCCCCGCCTCTGTTTCCCCACCTCTGATTCCCGGCCTCTTATTCCCGGCATCTGATTCCCGGCCTCTGATTCCCAGCCTCTGATTCCCCGCTTCTGATTCTGATTCCCTGCCTCTGATTCCCCATCTGTGATTCCACACATCTGATTCCCTGCCTCTGATTCCCCACTTCTGATTCCCCGCCTCTGATTCCCCACCTCTGTTTCCCCACCTCTGATTCCCCGCCTCTGTTTCCCCATATCTAATTCCCCGCCTCTGATTCCCCAACTCTGATTCCCCGCTCTGATTCCCCAGCTCTGAATTCCCGCCTCTGATTCCCCGCATCTGATTCCCTGCCTCTGAATCCCCACCTCTGATTCCCTGCCTCTGATTCCCAACCTCTGATTCCCCTCCTCTGATTCCCCATATCTGATTCCCCTCCTCTGTTTCCCTGCCTCTGATTCCCCGCCTCTGTTACCCCATATCTGATTCCCCGCCTCTGATTCCCCAACTCTGATTCTGCACATCTGATTCCCTGCCTCTTTTTCCCCACCTCTGATTCCCGGCCTCTGATTCCCGGCCTCTGATTCCCGGCCTCTGATTCCCGGCCTCTCATTCCCCGCCTCTGATTCCCGGCCTCTGATTCCCCGCCTCTGATTCCCCGCCTCTGATTCCCTGCCTCTGATTCCCCATCTCTGATTCCGCACATCTGATTCCCTGCCTCTGATTCCCCGCCTCTGATTCCCCGCCTCTGATTCCCTGCCTCTGATTCCCAACCTCTGATTCCCCACCTCTGATTCCCCATATATGATTCCCCGCCTCTGTTTCCCCGCCTCTGATTCCCCGCCTCTGATTCCCCAACTCTGATTCCCCGCCTCTGATTCCCCATCTCTGATTCCCCGCCTCTCATTCCCAACCTCTGATTCCCCACCTCTGATTCCCCATATCTGATTCCCCGCCTCTGTTTCCCAGCCTCTGATTCCCCGCCTCTGATTCCCCATATCTGATTCCCCTCCTCTGATTCCCCAACTCTGATTCCCCGCCTCTGATTCCCCAGCTCTGATTCCCTGCCTCTGATTTCCCGCATCTGATTCCCCGCCTCTGATTCCCCATCTCTGAGTCACCGCCTTTGATTCGCCACCTCTGATTCCCCATCTCTGATTCCCGGACTCTGATTCCCCACCTCTGATTCCCGGCCTCTTATTCCCGGCATCTGATTCCCGGCCTCTGATTCCCAGCCTCTGATTCCCCGCTTCTGATTCTGATTCCCTGCCTCTGATTCCCCATCTGTGATTCCACACATCTGATTCCCTGCCTCTGATTCCCCACTTCTGATTCCCCGCCTCTGATTCCCCACCTCTGTTTCCCCACCTCTGATTCCCCGCCTCTGTTTCCCCATATCTAATTCCCCGCCTCTGATTCCCAAACTCTGATTCCCCGCTCTGATTCCCCAGCTCTGAATTCCCAGCCTCTGATTCCCCGCATCTGATTCCCTGCCTCTGAATCCCCACCTCTGATTCCCTGCCTCTGATTCCCAACCTCTGATTCCCCTCCTCTGATTCCCCATATCTGATTCCCCTCCTCTGTTTCCCTGCCTCTGATTCCCCGCCTCTGTTACCCCATATCTGATTCCCCGCCTCTGATTCCCCAACTCTGATTCTGCACAACTGATTCCCTGCCTCTTTTTCCCCACCTCTGATTTCCGGCCTCTGATTCCCGGCCTCTGATTCCCGGCCTCTCAATCCCGGCCTCTCATTCCCCGCCTCTGATTCCCGGCCTCTGATTCCCCGCCTCTGATTCCCCGCCTCTGATTCCCTGCCTCTGATTCCCCATCTCTGATTCCGCACATCTGATTCCCTGCCTCTGATTCCCCGCCTCTGATTCCCCGCCTCTGATTCCCTGCCTCTGATTCCCAACCTCTGATTCCCCACCTCTGATTCCCCATATCTGATTCCCCGCCTCTGTTTCCCCGCCTCTGATTCCCCGCCTCTGATTCCCCAACTCTGATTCCCCGCCTCTGATTCCCCATCTCTGATTCCCCGCCTCTGATTCCCAACCTCTGATTCCCCACCTCTGATTCCCCAAATCTGATTCCCCGCCTCTGTTTCCCCGCCTCTGATTCCCCGCCTCTGATTCCCCAACTCTGATTCCCCGCCTCTGCTTCCCCATCTCTGATTCACCGCCTTTGATTCGCCACCTCTGATTCCCCATATGTGATTCCCCGCCTCTGTTTCCCCGCCTCTGATTCCCCGCCTCTGATTCCCCATATCTCATTCCCAGCCTCTGATTCCCCATCTCTGATTCCCGGACTCTGATTCCCCACCTCTGATTCCCGGCCTCTTATTCCCGGCATCTGATTCCGGGCCTCTGATTCCCGGCCTCTGATTCCCCGCTTCTGATTCTGATTCCCTGCCTCTGATTCCCCATCTCTGATTCCGCACATCTGATTCCCTGCCTCTGATTTCCCACCTCTGATTACCCATATCTGATTCCCCGCCTCTGTTTCCCCATATCTAATTCCCCGCCTCTGATTCCCCAACTCTGATTCCCCGCTCTGATTCCCCAGCTCTGAATCCCCGCCTCTGATTCCCCGCATCTGATTCACTGCCTCTGAATCCCCACCTCTGATTCCCTGCCTCTGATTCACAACCTCTGATTCCCCTCCTCTGATTCCCCATATCTGATTCCCGGCCTCCGTTTCCCTGCCTCTGATTCCCCGCCTCTGTTTCCCCATATCTGATTCCCCGCCTCTGATACCCCAACTCTGATTCCCCGCCTCTGATTCCCCAGCTCTGATTCCCCGCCTCTGACTCCCCGCGTCTGATTACCAGCCTCTGATTCCCCATGTCTGATTTCCTGCCTCTGATTCCCCGCCTCTGATTCGCCAGCTCTGATTCATCGCCTCTGATTCCCCACCTCTGATTCCCCATATCTGATTCCCCACCTATGTTTCCCCGCCTCTGATTCCCCGCCTCTGATTCCCCATCTCTGATTCCCGGACTCTGATTCCCCACCTCTGATTCCCCATCTCTGATTCCGCACATCCAATTCCCTGCCTCTGATTCCCCGCCTCTGATGCCCCGCCTCTGATTCCATGCCTCTGATTCCCAACCTCTGATTCCCCACCTCTGATTTCCCATATCTGATTCCCCGCCTCTGTTTCCCCGCCTCTGATTCCCTGCATCTGTTTCCTCATATCTGATTCCCCTCCTCTGATTCCCCAACACTGATTCCCCGCCTCTGATTCCCCAGCTCTGATTCACCACCTCTGATTCCCCGCGTCTGATTCCCCGCCTCTGATTCCCCATCTCTGATTCCCTATCTCTGATTCCCCAATTCTGATTCCCCGCCTTTGATTCACTGCCTCTGATTAACAACCTCTGATTCCCGACCTCTGATTCCCCATATCTGATTCCCCGCCTCTGTTTCCCCGCCTCTTATTCCCCGCCTCTGTCTCCCCATATCTGATTCCCGGCCTCTCATTCCCCAGCTCTGATTCCCCGCCTCTCATTACCCATATCTGATTCCCCGCCGCTGATTCCCCAACTCTGATACCCCGCCTCTGATTCACCAGCTCTGATTCCCCGCCTCTGATTCCCCGCGTCTGATTCCCTGCCTCTGATACCCCGCCTCTGATTCCCCATCTCTGATTCACCACCTCTGATCCCACGCCTATGATTCCCCATGTCTGATTCCCCGCCTCTGTTTCCCTGCCTCTGATTCCCCGCCTCTGATTCCCCATATCTGAATCCCAGCCTCTGATTCCCCAACTCTGATTCCCCGCCTGTGATTCGCCAGCTATGATTCCCCGCCTCTGATTCCCCGCGTCTGATTCCCTGCCTGTGATTCCCTGCGTATGATTCCCCACCTCTGTTACCCCGCCTCTGATTCCCCGCCTCTGATTCCCCATATCTGATTCCCCTCCTCTGATTCCCCAACACTGATTCCCCGCCTCTGATTCCCCAGCTCTGATTCCCTGCCTCTGATTCCCCGCATCTGATTCCCCGCCTCTGATTCCCCATCTCTGAGTCACCGCCTTTGATTCGCCACCTCTGATTCCCCATCTCTGATTCCCGGACTCTGATTCCCCACCTCTGATTCCCGGCCTCTTATTCCCGGCATCTGATTCCCGGCCTCTGATTCCCAGCCTCTGATTCCCCGCTTCTGATTCTGATTCCCTGCCTCTGATTCCCCATCTCTGATTCCACACATCTGATTCCCTGCCTCTGATTCCCCACTTCTGATTCCCCGCCTCTGATTCCCCACCTCTGTTTCCCCACCTCTGATTCCCCGCCTCTGTTTCCCCATATCTAATTCCCCGCTTCTGATTCCCCAACTCTGATTCCCCGCTCTGATTCCCCAGCTCTGAATTCCCGCCTCTGATTCCCCGCCTCTGATTCCCTGCCTCTGAATCCCCACCTCTGATTCCCTGCCTCTGATTCCCAACCTCTGATTCCCCTCCTCTGATTCCCCATATCTGATTCCCCTCCTCTGTTTCCCTGCCTCTGATTCCCCGCCTCTGTTACCCCATATCTGATTCCCCGCCTCTGATTCCCCAACTCTGATTCTGCACATCTGATTCCCTGCCTCTTTTTCCCCACCTCTGATTCCCGGCCTCTGATTCCCGGCCTCTGATTCCCGGCCTCTGATTCCCGGCCTCTCATTCCCCGCCTCTGATTCCCGGCCTCTGATTCCCCGCCTCTGATTCCCCGCCTCTGATTCCCTGCCTCTGATTCCCCATCTCTGATTCCGCACATCTGATTCCCTGCCTCTGATTCCCCGCCTCTGATTCCCCGCCTCTGATTCCCTGCCTCTGATTCCCAACCTCTGATTCCCCACCTCTGATTCCCCATATCTGATTCCCCGCCTCTGTTTCCCCGCCTCTGATTCCCCGCCTCTGATTCCCCAGCTCTGATTCCCCGCCTCTGATTCCCCATCTCTGATTCCCCGCCTCTCATTCCCAACCTCTGATTCCCCACCTCTGATTCCCCATATCTGATTCCCCGCCTCTGTTTCCCCGCCTCTGATTCCCCGCCTCTGATTCCCCAACTCTGATTCCCCGCCTCTGCTTCCCCATCTCTGATTCACCGCCTTTGATTCGCCACCTCTGATTCCCCATATGTGATTCCCCGCCTCTGTTTCCCCGCCTCTGATTCCCCGCCTCTGATTCCCCATATCTCATTCCCAGCCTCTGATTCCCCATCTCTAATTCCCGGACTCTGATTCCCCACCTCTGATTCCCGGCCTCTTATTCCCGGCATCTGATTCCCGGCCTCTGATTCCCGGCCTCTGATTCCCCGCTTCTGATTCTGATTCCCTGCCTCTGATTCCCCATCTCTGATTCCGCACATCTGATTCCCTGCCTCTGATTTCCCACCTCTGATTACCCATATCTGATTCCCCGCCTCTGTTTCCCCATATCTAATTCCCCGCCTCTGATTCCCCAACTCTGATTCCCCGCTCTGATTCCACAGCTCTGAATCCCCACCTCTGATTCCCCGCATCTGATTCACTGCCTCTGATTCCCCACCTCTGATTCCCTGCCTCTGATTCACAGCCTCTGATTCCCCATCTCTGATTCCGCACATCTGATTCCCTGCCTCTGATTTCCCACCTCTGATTACCCATATCTGATTCCCCGCCTCTGTTTCCCCATATCTAATTCCCCGCCTCTGATTCCCCAACTCTGATTCCCCGCTCTGATTCCACAGCTCTGAATCCCCACCTCTGATTCCCCGCATCTGATTCACTGCCTCTGAATCCCCACCTCTGATTCCCTGCCTCTGATTCACAACCTCTGATTCCCCTCCTCTGATTCCCCATATCTGATTCCTCGCCTCTGTTTCCCTGCCTCTGATTCCCCGCTTCTGTTTCCCCATATCTGATTCCCCACCTCTGATTCGCCAGCTCTGATTCATCGCCTTTGATTCCCCACCTCTGATTCCCCATATCTGATTCCCCACCTCTGATTCCCGGCCTCTTATTCCCGGCATCTGATTCCCGGCCTCTGATTCCCGGCCTCTGATTCCCCGCTTCTGATTCTGATTCCCTGCCTCTGATTCCCCATCTCTGATTCCGCACATCTGATTCCCTGCCTCTGATTTCCCACCTCTGATTACCCATATCTGATTCCCAGCCTCTGTTTCCCCATATCTAATTCCCCGCCTCTGATTCCCCAACTCTGATTCCCCGCTCTGATTCCCCAGCTCTGAATCCCCGCCTCTGATTCCCCGCATCTGATTCACTGCCTCTGAATCCCCACCTCTGATTCCCTGCCTCTGATTCACAACCTCTGATTCCCCTCCTCTGATTCCCCATATCTGATTCCCCGCCTCCGTTTCCCTGCCTCTGATTCCCCGCCTCTGTTTCCCCATATCTGATTCCCCGCCTCTGATACCCCAACTCTGATTCCCCGCCTCTGATTCCCCAGCTCTGATTCCCCGCCTCTGACTCCCCGCGTCTGATTCCCAGCCTCTGATTCCCCATGTCTGATTTCCTGCCTCTGATACCCCGCCTCTGATTCGCCAGCTCTGATTCATCGCCTCTGATTCCCCACCTCTGATTCCCCATATCTGATTCCCCACCTATGTTTCCCCGCCTCTGATTCCACAGCTCTGAATCCCCACCTCTGATTCCCCGCATCTGATTCACTGCCTCTGATTCCCCACCTCTGATTCCCTGCCTCTGATTCACAGCCTCTGATTCCCCATCTCTGATTCCGCACATCTGATTCCCTGCCTCTGATTTCCCACCTCTGATTACCCATATCTGATTCCCCGCCTCTGTTTCCCCATATCTAATTCCCCGCCTCTGATTCCCCAACTCTGATTCCCCGCTCTGATTCCACAGCTCTGAATCCCCACCTCTGATTCCTCGCATCTGATTCACTGCCTCTGAATCCCCACCTCTGATTCCCTGCCTCTGATTCACAACCTCTGATTCCCCTCCTCTGATTCCCCATATCTGATTCCTCGCCTCTGTTTCCCTGCCTCTGATTCCCCGCTTCTGTTTCCCCATATCTGATTCCCCACCTCTGATTCGCCAGCTCTGATTCATCGCCTTTGATTCCCCACCTCTGATTCCCCATATCTGATTCCCCACCTCTGATTCCCGGCCTCTTATTCCCGGCATCTGATTCCCGGCCTCTGATTCCCGGCCTCTGATTCCCCGCTTCTGATTCTGATTCCCTGCCTCTGATTCCCCATCTCTGATTCCGCACATCTGATTCCCTGCCTCTGATTTCCCACCTCTGATTACCCATATCTGATTCCCAGCCTCTGTTTCCCCATATCTAATTCCCCGCCTCTGATTCCCCAACTCTGATTCCCCGCTCTGATTCCCCAGCTCTGAATCCCCGCCTCTGATTCCCCGCATCTGATTCACTGCCTCTGAATCCCCACCTCTGATTCCCTGCCTCTGATTCACAACCTCTGATTCCCCTCCTCTGATTCCCCATATCTGATTCCCCGCCTCCGTTTCCCTGCCTCTGATTCCCCGCCTCTGTTTCCCCATATCTGATTCCCCGCCTCTGATACCCCAACTCTGATTCCCCGCCTCTGATTCCCCAGCTCTGATTCCCCGCCTCTGACTCCCCGCGTCTGATTCCCAGCCTCTGATTCCCCATGTCTGATTTCCTGCCTCTGATACCCCGCCTCTGATTCGCCAGCTCTGATTCATCGCCTCTGATTCCCCACCTCTGATTCCCCATATCTGATTCCCCACCTATGTTTCCCCGCCTCTGAATCCCCGCCTCTGATTCCCCATCTCTGATTCCCGGACTCTGATTCCCCACCTCTGATTCCCCATCTCTGATTCCGCACATCCAATTCCCTGCCTCTGATTCCCCGCCTCTGATGCCCCGCCTCTGATTCCATGCCTCTGATTCCCAACCTCTGATTCCCCACCTCTGATTTCCCATATCTGTTTCCTCATATCTGATTCCCCTCCTCTGATTCCCCAACACTGATTCCCCGCCTCTGATTCCCCAGCTCTGATTCACCACCTCTGATTCCCCGCGTCTGATTCCCCGCCTCTGATTCCCCATCTCTGATTCCCTATCTCTGATTCCCCAATTCTGATTCCCCGCCTTTGATTCACTGCTTCTGATTAACAACCTCTGATTCCCGACCTCTGATTCCCCATATCTGATTCCCCGCCTCTGTTTCCCCGCCTCTTATTCCCCGCCTCTGTTTCCCCATATCTGATTCCCCGCCTCTGATTCACCAGCTCTGATTCCCCGCCTCTGATTCCCCGCGTCTGATTCCCTGCCTCTGATACCCCGCCTCTGATTCCCCATCTCTGATTCACCACCTCTGATCCCATGCCTCTGATTCCCCATGTCTGATTCCCCACCTCTGTTTCCCTGCCTCAGATTCCCCGCCTCTGATTCCCCATATCTGAATCCCCGCCTCTGATTCCCCAACTCTGATTCCCCGTCTGTGATTCGCCAGCTATGATTCCCCGCCTCTGATTCCCCGCGTCTGATTCCCTGCCTGTGATTCCCTGCGTCTGATTCCCCACCTCTGTTACCCCGCCTCTGATTCCCCGCCTCTGATTCCCCATATCTGATTCCCCTCCTCCGATTGCCCAACTCTGATTCCCCGCCTCTGATTCCACAGCTCTGATTCCCTGCCTCTGATTCCCCGCATCTGATTCCCCAAATCTGATTCCCCATCTCTGAGTCACCGCCTTTGATTCGCCACCTCTGATTCCCCATCTCTGATTCCCGGACTCTGATTCCCCACCTCTGATTCCCGGCCTCTTATTCCCGGCATCTGATTCCCGGCCTCTGATTCCCAGCCTCTGATTCCCCGCTTCTGATTCTGATTCCCTGCCTCTGATTCCCCATCTCTGATTCCACACATCTGATTCCCTGCCTCTGATTCCCCACTTCTGATTCCCCGCCTCTGATTCCCCACCTCTGTTTCCCCACCTCTGATTCCCCGCCTCTGTTTCCCCATATCTAATTCCCCGCCTCTGATTCCCCAACTCTGATTCCCCGCTCTGATTCCCCAGCTCTGAATTCCCGCCTCTGATTCCCCGCATCTGATTCCCTGCCTCTGATTCCCCATCTCTGATTCTGCACATCTGATTCCCTGCCTCTGATTCCCCGCCTCTGATTCCCCGCCTCTGATTCCCTGCCTCTGATTCCCAACCTCTGATTCCCCACCTCTGATTCCCCATATCTGATTCCCCGCCTCTGTTTCCCCGCCTCTGATTCCCCGCCTCTGATTCCCCAACTCTGATTCCCCGCCTCTGATTCCCCATCTCTGATTCTCCGCCTCTGATTCCCAACCTCTGTTTCCCCACCTCTGATTCCCCATATCTGATTCCCCGCCTCTGTTTCCCCGCCTCTGATTCCCCGCCTCTGATTCCCCAACTCTGATTCCCCGCCTCTGCTTCCCCATTTCTGATTCACCGCCTTTGATTCGCCACCTCTGATTCCCCATATGTGATTCCCCGCCTCTGTTTCCTCGCCTCTGATTCCCCGCCTCTGATTCCCCATATCTCATTCCCAGCCTCTGATTCCCCATCTCTGATTCCCGGACTCTGATTCCCCAGCTCTGATTCCCGGCCTCTTATTCCCGGCATCTGATTCCCGGCCTCTGATTCCCGGCCTCTGATTCCCCGCTTCTGATTCTGATTCCCTGCCTCTGATTCCCCATCTCTGATTCCGCACATCTGATTCCCTGCCTCTGATTTCCCACCTCTGATTACCCATATCTGATTCCCCGCCTCTGTTTCCCCATATCTAATTCCCCGCCTCTGATTCCCCAACTCTGATTCCCCGCTCTGATTCCCCAGCTCTGAATCCCCGCCTCTGATTCCCCGCATCTGATTAACTGCCTCTGAATCCCCACCTCTGATTCCCTGCCTCTGATTCACAACCTCTGATTCCACTCCTCTGATTCCCCATATCTGATTCCTCGCCTCTGTTTCCCTGCCTCTGATTCCCCGCTTCAGTTTCCCCATATCTGATTCCCTCCCTCTGATTCGCCAGCTCTGATTCATCGCCTCTGATTCCCCACCTCTGATTCCCCATATCTCATTCCCCACCTATGTTTCCCCGCCTCTGATTCCCCGCCTCTGATTCCCCATCTCTGATTCCCGGACTCTGATTCCCCACCTCTGATTCCCCATCTCTGATTCCGCACATCCAATTCCCTGCCTCTGATTCCCCGCCTCTGATGCCCCGCCTCTGATTCCATGCCTCTGATTCCCAACCTCTGATACCCCACCTCTGATTTCCCATATCTGATTCCCCGCCTCTGTTTCCCCGCCTCTGATTCCCTGCATCTGTTTCCTCATATCTGATTCCCCTCCTCTGATTCCCCAACACTGATTCCCTGCCTCTGATTCCCCAGCTCTGATTCACCACCTCTGATTCCCCGCGTCTGATTCCCCGCCTCTGATTCCCCATCTCTGATTCCCTATCTCTGATTCCCCAATTCTGATTCCCCGCCTTTGATTCACTGCCTCTGATTAACAACCTCTGATTCCCCATATCTGATTCCCCGCCTCTGTTTCCCCGCCTCTTATTCTCCGCCTCTGTTTCCCCATATCTGATTCCCGGCCTCTCATTCCCCAGCTCTGATTCCCCGCCTCTGATTCCCCATATCTGATTCCCCGCCGCTGATTCCCCAAATCTGATACCCCGCCTCTGATTCACCAGCTCTGATTCCCCGCCTCTGATTCCCCGCGTCTGATTCCCTGCCTCTGATTCCCCGCCTCTGATTCCACATCTCTGATTCACCACCTCTGATCCCCCGCCTCTGATTACCCATGTCTGATTCCCCGCCTCTGTTTCCCCACCTCTGAATCCCCGCCTCTGATTCCCCATATCTGATTCCCCACCTTTGATTCCCCAACTCAGATTCCCCGCCTGTGATTCGCCAGTAATGATTCCCCGCCTCTGATTCCCCGCGTCTGATTCCCTGCCTGTGATTCCCTGCGTCTGATTCCCCACCTCTGTTACCCCACCTCTGATTCCCCGCCTCTGATTCCCCATATCTGATTCCCCTCCTCTGATTCCCCAACTCTGATTCCCCGCCTCTGATTCCCCAGCTCTGATTCCCTGCCTCTGATTCCCCGCATCTGATTCCCCGCCTCTGATTCCCCATCTCTGAGTCACCGCCTTTGATTCGCCACCTCTGATTCCCCATCTCTGATTCCCGGACTCTGATTGCCCACCTCTGATTCCCGGCCTCTTATTCCCGGCATCTGATTCCCGGCCTCTGATTCCCAGCCTCTGATTCCCCGCTTCTGATTCTGATTCCCTGCCTCTGATTCCCCATCTGTGATTCCACACATCTGATTCCCTGCCTCTGATTCTCCACTTCTGATTCCCCGCCTCTGATTCCCCACCTCTGTTTCCCCACCTCTGATTCCCGGCCTCTGATTCCCGGCCTCTGATTCCCGGCCTCTGATTCCCGGCCTCTCATTCCCCGCCTCTGATTCCCCGCCTCTGATTCCCTGCCTCTGATTCCCAACCTCTGATTCCCCACCTCTGATTCCCCATATCTGATTCCCCGCCTCTGTTTCCCCGCCTCTGATTCCCCGCCTCTGATTCCCCAACTCAGATTCCCCGCCTCTGATTCCCCATCTCTGATTCCCCGCCTCTCATTCCCAACCTCTGATTCCCCACCTCTGATTCCCCATATCTGATTCCCCGCCTCTGTTTCCCCGCCTCTGATTCCCCGCCTCTGATTCCCCAACTCTGATTCCCCGCCTCTGCTTCCCCATCTCTGATTCACCGCCTTTGATTCGCCACCTCTGATTCCCCATATGTGATTCCCCGCCTCTGTTTCCCCGCCTCTGATTCCCCGCCTCTGATTCCCCATATCTCATTCGCAGCCTCTGATTCCCCATCTCTGATTCCCGGACTCTGATTCCCCACCTCTGATTCCCGGCCTCTTATTCCCGGCATCTGATTCCCGGCCTCTGATTCCCGGCCTCTGATTCCCCGCTTCTGATTCTGATTCCCTGCCTCTGATTCCCCATCTCTGATTCCGCACATCTGATTCCCTGCCTCTGATTTCCCACCTCTGATTACCCATATCTGATTCCCCGCCTCTGTTTCCCCATATCTGATTCCTCGCCTCTGATTCACAACCTCTGATTCCCCTCCTCTGATTCCCCATATCTGATTCCTCGCCTCTGTTTCCCTGCCTCTGATTCCCCGCTTCTGTTTCCCCATATCTGATTCCCGGCCTCTGATTCCCGGCCTCTGATTCCCGGCCTCTGATTCCCGGCCTCTCATTCCCCGCCTCTGATTCCCGGCCTCTGATTCCCCGCCTCTGATTCCCCGCCTCTGATTCCCTGCCTCTGATTCCCCATCTCTGATTCCGCACATCTGATTCCCTGCCTCTGATTCCCCGCCTCTGATTCCCCGCCTCTGATTCCCTGCCTCTGATTCCCAACCTCTGATTCCCCACCTCTGATTCCCCATATCTGATTCCCCGCCTCTGTTTCCCCGCCTCTGATTCCCCGCCTCTGATTCCCCAGCTCTGATTCCCCGCCTCTGATTCCCCACCTCTGATTCCCCATATCTGATTCCCCGCCTCTGTTTCCCCGCCTCTGATTCCCTGCCTCTGATTTCCCACCTCTGATTACCCATATCTGATTCCCCGCCTCTGTTTCCCCATATCTAATTCCCCGCCTCTGATTCCCCAACTCTGATTCCCCGCTCTGATTCCACAGCTCTGAATCCCCACCTCTGATTCCCCGCATCTGATTCACTGCCTCTGATTCCCCACCTCTGATTCCCTGCCTCTGATTCACAGCCTCTGATTCCCCATCTCTGATTCCGCACATCTGATTCCCTGCCTCTGATTTCCCACCTCTGATTACCCATATCTGATTCCCCGCCTCTGTTTCCCCATATCTAATTCCCCGCCTCTGATTCCCCAACTCTGATTCCCCGCTCTGATTCCACAGCTCTGAAACCCCACCTCTGATTCCCCGCATCTGATTCACTGCCTCTGAATCCCCACCTCTGATTCCCTGCCTCTGATTCACAACCTCTGATTCCCCTCCTCTGATTCCCCATATCTGATTCCTCGCCTCTGTTTCCCTGCCTCTGATTCCCCGCTTCTGTTTCCCCATATCTGATTCCCCGCCTCTGATTCGCCAGCTCTGATTCATCGCCTTTGATTCCCCACCTCTGATTCCCCATATCTGATTCCCCACCTCTGATTCCCGGCCTCTTATTCCCGGCATCTGATTCCCGGCCTCTGATTCCCGGCCTCTGATTCCCCGCTTCTGATTCTGATTCCCTGCCTCTGATTCCCCATCTCTGATTCCGCACATCTGATTCCCTGCCTCTGATTTCCCACCTCTGATTACCCATATCTGATTCCCAGCCTCTGTTTCCCCATATCTAATTCCCCACCTCTGATTCCCCAACTCTGATTCCCCGCTCTGATTCCCCAGCTCTGAATCCCCGCCTCTGATTCCCCGCATCTGATTCACTGCCTCTGAATCCCCACCTCTGATTCCCTGCCTCTGATTCACAACCTCTGATTCCCCTCCTCTGATTCCCCATATCTGATTCCCCGCCTCCGTTTCCCTGCCTCTGATTCCCCGCCTCTGTTTCCCCATATCTGATTCCCCGCCTCTGATACCCCAACTCTGATTCCCCGCCTCTGATTCCCCAGCTCTGATTCCCCGCCTCTGACTCCCCGCGTCTGATTCCCAGCCTCTGATTCCCCATGTCTGATTTCCTGCCTCTGATTCCCCGCCTCTGATTCGCCAGCTCTGATTCATCGCCTCTGATTCCCCACCTCTGATTCCCCATATCTGATTCCCCACCTATGTTTCCCCGCCTCTGAATCCCCGCCTCTGATTCCCCATCTCTGATTCCCGGACTCTGATTCCCCACCTCTGATTCCCCATCTCTGATTCCGCACATCCAATTCCCTGCCTCTGATTCCCCGCCTCTGATGCCCCGCCTCTGATTCCATGCCTCTGATTCCCAACCTCTGATTCCCCACCTCTGATTTCCCATATCTGTTTCCTCATATCTGATTCCCCTCCTCTGATTCCCCAACACTGATTCCCCGCCTCTGATTCCCCAGCTCTGATTCACCACCTCTGATTCCCCGCGTCTGATTCCCCGCCTCTGATTCCCCATCTCTGATTCCCTATCTCTGATTCCCCAATTCTGATTCCCCGCCTTTGATTCACTGCTTCTGATTAACAACCTCTGATTCCCGACCTCTGATTCCCCATATCTGATTCCCCGCCTCTGTTTCCCCGCCTCTTATTCCCCGCCTCTGTTTCCCCATATCTGATTCCCGGCCTCTCATTCCCCAGCTCTGATTCCCCGCCTCTGATTCCCCATATCTGATTCCCCGCCGCTGATTCCCCAACTCTGATACCCCGCCTCTGATTCACCAGCTCTGATTCCCCGCCTCTGATTCCCCGCGTCTGATTCCCTGCCTCTGATACCCCGCCTCTGATTCCCCATCTCTGATTCACCACCTCTGATCCCATGCCTCTGATTCCCCATGTCTGATTCCCCACCTCTGTTTCCCTGCCTCAGATTCCCCGCCTCTGATTCCCCATATCTGAATCCCCGCCTCTGATTCCCCAACTCTGATTCCCCGTCTGTGATTCGCCAGCTATGATTCCCCGCCTCTGATTCCCCGCGTCTGATTCCCTGCCTGTGATTCCCTGCGTCTGATTCCCCACCTCTGTTACCCCGCCTCTGATTCCCCGCCTCTGATTCCCCATATCTGATTCCCCTCCTCCGATTGCCCAACTCTGATTCCCCGCCTCTGATTCCCCAGCTCTGATTCCCTGCCTCTGATTCCCCGCATCTGATTCCCCAAATCTGATTCCCCATCTCTGAGTCACCGCCTTTGATTCGCCACCTCTGATTCCCCATCTCTGATTCCCGGACTCTGATTCCCCACCTCTGATTCCCGGCCTCTTATTCCCGGCATCTGATTCCCGGCCTCTGATTCCCAGCCTCTGATTCCCCGCTTCTGATTCTGATTCCCTGCCTCTGATTCCCCATCTCTGATTCCACACATCTGATTCCCTGCCTCTGATTCCCCACTTCTGATTCCCCGCCTCTGATTCCCCACCTCTGTTTCCCCACCTCTGATTCCCCGCCTCTGTTTCCCCATATCTAATTCCCCGCCTCTGATTCCCCAACTCTGATTCCCCGCTCTGATTCCCCAGCTCTGAATTCCCGCCTCTGATTCCCCGCATCTGATTCCCTGCCTCTGATTCCCCATCTCTGATTCTGCACATCTGATTCCCTGCCTCTGATTCCCCGCCTCTGATTCCCCGCCTCTGATTCCCTGCCTCTGATTCCCAACCTCTGATTCCCCACCTCTGATTCCCCATATCTGATTCCCCGCCTCTGTTTCCCCGCCTCTGATTCCCCGCCTCTGATTCCCCAACTCTGATTCCCCGCCTCTGATTCCCCATCTCTGATTCTCCGCCTCTGATTCCCAACCTCTGTTTCCCCACCTCTGATTCCCCATATCTGATTCCCCGCCTCTGTTTCCCCGCCTCTGATTCCCCGCCTCTGATTCCCCAACTCTGATTCCCCGCCTCTGCTTCCCCATTTCTGATTCACCGCCTTTGATTCGCCACCTCTGATTCCCCATATGTGATTCCCCGCCTCTGTTTCCCCGTCTCTGATTCCCCGCCTCTGATTCCCCATATCTCATTCCCAGCCTCTGATTCCCCATCTCTGATTCCCGGACTCTGATTCCCCAGCTCTGATTCCCGGCCTCTTATTCCCGGCATCTGATTCCCGGCCTCTGATTCCCGGCCTCTGATTCCCCGCTTCTGATTCTGATTCCCTGCCTCTGATTCCCCATCTCTGATTCCGCACATCTGATTCCCTGCCTCTGATTTCCCACCTCTGATTACCCATATCTGATTCCCCGCCTCTGTTTCCCCATATCTAATTCCCCGCCTCTGATTCCCCAACTCTGATTCCCCGCTCTGATTCCCCAGCTCTGAATCCCCACCTCTGATTCCCCGCATCTGATTAACTGCCTCTGAATCCCCACCTCTGATTCCCTGCCTCTGATTCACAACCTCTGATTCCACTCCTCTGATTCCCCATATCTGATTCCTCGCCTCTGTTTCCCTGCCTCTGATTCCCCGCTTCAGTTTCCCCATATCTGATTCCCCCCCTCTGATTCGCCAGCTCTGATTCATCGCCTCTGATTCCCCACCTCTGATTCCCCATATCTCATTCCCCACCTATGTTTCCCCGCCTCTGATTCCCCGCCTCTGATTCCCCATCTCTGATTCCCGGACTCTGATTCCCCACCTCTGATTCCCCATCTCTGATTCCGCACATCCAATTCCCTGCCTCTGATTCCCCGCCTCTGATGCCCCGCCTCTGATTCCATGCCTCTGATTCCCAACCTCTGATACCCCACCTCTGATTTCCCATATCTGATTCCCCGCCTCTGTTTCCCCGCCTCTGATTCCCTGCATCTGTTTCCTCATATCTGATTCCCCTCCTCTGATTCCCCAACACTGATTCCCCGCCTCTGATTCCCCAGCTCTGATTCACCACCTCTGATTCCCCGCGTCTGATTCCCCGCCTCTGATTCCCCATCTCTGATTCCCTATCTCTGATTCCCCAATTCTGATTCCCCGCCTTTGATTCACTGCCTCTGATTAACAACCTCTGATTCCCGACCTCTGATTCCCCATATCTGATTCCCCGCCTCTGTTTCCCCGCCTCTTATTCTCCGCCTCTGTTTCCCCATATCTGATTCCCGGCCTCTCATTCACCAGCTCTGATTCCCCGCCTCTGATTCCCCATATCTGATTCCCCGCCGCTGATTCCCCAACTCTGATACCCCGCCTCTGATTCACCAGCTCTGATTCCCCGCCTCTGATTCCCCGCGTCTGATTCCCTGCCTCTGATTCCCCGCCTCTGATTCCCCATCTCTGATTCACCACCTCTGATCCCCCGCCTCTGATTACCCATGTCTGATTCCCCGCCTCTGTTTCCCCACCTCTGAATCCCCGCCTCTGATTCCCCATATCTGATTCCCCTCCTCTGATTCCCCAACTCTGATTCCCCGCCTCTGATTCCCCAGCTCTGATTCCCTGCCTCTGATTCCCCGCATCTGATTCCCCGCCTCTGATTCCCCATCTCTGAGTCACCACCTTTGATTCGCCACCTCTGATTCCCCATCTCTGATTCCCGGACTCTGATTCCCCACCTCTGATTCCCGGCCTCTTATTCCCGGCATCTGATTCCCGGCCTCTGATTCCCAGCCTCTGATTCCCCGCTTCTGATTCTGATTCCCTGCCTCTGATTCCCCATCTGTGATTCCACACATCTGATTCCCTGCCTCTGATTCCCCACTTCTGATTCCCCGCCTCTGATTCCCCACCTCTGTTTCCCCACCTCTGATTCCCGGCCTCTGATTCCCGGCCTCTGATTCCCGGCCTCTGATTCCCGGCCTCTCATTCCCCGCCTCTGATTCCCCGCCTCTGATTCCCTGCCTCTGATTCCCAACCTCTGATTCCCCACCTCTGATTCCCCATATCTGATTCCCCGCCTCTGTTTCCCCGCCTCTGATTCCCCGCCTCTGATTCCCCAACTCAGATTCCCCGCCTCTGATTCCCCATCTCTGATTCCCCGCCTCTCATTCCCAACCTCTGATTCCCCACCTCTGATTCCCCATATCTGATTCCCCGCCTCTGTTTCCCCGCCTCTGATTCCCCGCCTCTGATTCCCCAACTCTGATTCCCCGCCTCTGCTTCCCCATCTCTGATTCACCGCCTTTGATTCGCCACCTCTGATTCCCCATATGTGATTCCCCGCCTCTGTTTCCCCGCCTCTGATTCCCCGCCTCTGATTCCCCATATCTCATTCCCAGCCTCTGATTCCCCATCTCTGATTCCCGGACTCTGATTCCCCACCTCTGATTCCCGGCCTCTTATTCCCGGCATCTGATTCCGGGCCTCTGATTCCCGGCCTCTGATTCCCCGCTTCTGATTCTGATTCCCTGCCTCTGATTCCCCATCTCTGATTCCGCACATCTGATTCCCTGCCTCTGATTTCCCACCTCTGATTACCCATATCTGATTCCCCGCCTCTGTTTCCCCATATCTAATTCCCCGCCTCTGATTCCCCAACTCTGATTCCCCGCTCTGATTCCCCAGCTCTGAATCCCCGCCTCTGATTCCCCGCATCTGATTCACTGCCTCTGAATCCCCACCTCTGATTCCCTGCCTCTGATTCACAACCTCTGATTCCCCTCCTCTGATTCCCCATATCTGATTCCCGGCCTCCGTTTCCCTGCCTCTGATTCCCCGCCTCTGTTTCCCCATATCTGATTCCCCGCCTCTGATACCCCAACTCTGATTCCCCGCCTCTGATTCCCCAGCTCTGATTCCCCGCCTCTGACTCCCCGCGTCTGATTCCCAGCCTCTGATTCCCCATGTCTGATTTCCTGCCTCTGATTCCCCGCCTCTGATTCGCCAGCTCTGATTCATCGCCTCTGATTCCCCACCTCTGATTCCCCATATCTGATTCCCCACCTATGTTTCCCCGCCTCTGATTCCCCGCCTCTGATTCCCCATCTCTGATTCCCGGACTCTGATTCCCCACCTCTGATTCCCCATCTCTGATTCCGCACATCCAATTCCCTGCCTCTGATTCCCCGCCTCTGATGCCCCGCCTCTGATTCCATGCCTCTGATTCCCAACCTCTGATTCCCCACCTCTGATTTCCCATATCTGATTCCCCGCCTCTGTTTCCCCGCCTCTGATTCCCTGCATCTGTTTCCTCATATCTGATTCCCCTCCTCTGATTCCCCAACACTGATTCCCCGCCTCTGATTCCCCAGCTCTGATTCACCACCTCTGATTCCCCGCGTCTGATTCCCCGCCTCTGATTCCCCATCTCTGATTCCCTATCTCTGATTCCCCAATTCTGATTCCCCGCCTTTGATTCACTGCCTCTGATTAACAACCTCTGATTCCCGACCTCTGATTCCCCATATCTGATTCCCCGCCTCTGTTTCCCCGCCTCTTATTCCCCGCCTCTGTCTCCCCATATCTGATTCCCGGCCTCTCATTCCCCAGCTCTGATTCCCCGCCTCTCATTACCCATATCTGATTCCCCGCCGCTGATTCCCCAACTCTGATACCCCGCCTCTGATTCACCAGCTCTGATTCCCCGCCTCTGATTCCCCGCGTCTGATTCCCTGCCTCTGATACCCCGCCTCTGATTCCCCATCTCTGATTCACCACCTCTGATCCCACGCCTATGATTCCCCATGTCTGATTCCCCGCCTCTGTTTCCCTGCCTCTGATTCCCCGCCTCTGATTCCCCATATCTGAATCCCAGCCTCTGATTCCCCAACTCTGATTCCCCGCCTGTGATTCGCCAGCTATGATTCCCCGCCTCTGATTCCCCGCGTCTGATTCCCTGCCTGTGATTCCCTGCGTATGATTCCCCACCTCTGTTACCCCGCCTCTGATTCCCCGCCTCTGATTCCCCATATCTGATTCCCCTCCTCTGATTCCCCAACACTGATTCCCCGCCTCTGATTCCCCAGCTCTGATTCCCTGCCTCTGATTCCCCGCATCTGATTCCCCGCCTCTGATTCCCCATCTCTGAGTCACCGCCTTTGATTCGCCACCTCTGATTCCCCATCTCTGATTCCCGGACTCTGATTCCCCACCTCTGATTCCCGGCCTCTTATTCCCGGCATCTGATTCCCGGCCTCTGATTCCCAGCCTCTGATTCCCCGCTTCTGATTCTGATTCCCTGCCTCTGATTCCCCATCTCTGATTCCACACATCTGATTCCCTGCCTCTGATTCCCCACTTCTGATTCCCCGCCTCTGATTCCCCACCTCTGTTTCCCCACCTCTGATTCCCCGCCTCTGTTTCCCCATATCTAATTCCCTGCTTCTGATTCCCCAACTCTGATTCCCCGCTCTGATTCCCCAGCTCTGAATTCCCGCCTCTGATTCCCCGCCTCTGATTCCCTGCCTCTGAATCCCCACCTCTGATTCCCTGCCTCTGATTCCCAACCTCTGATTCCCCTCCTCTGATTCCCCATATCTGATTCCCCTCCTCTGTTTCCCTGCCTCTGATTCCCCGCCTCTGTTACCCCATATCTGATTCCCCGCCTCTGATTCCCCAACTCTGATTCTGCACATCTGATTCCCTGCCTCTTTTTCCCCACCTCTGATTCCCGGCCTCTGATTCCCGGCCTCTGATTCCCGGCCTCTGATTCCCGGCCTCTCATTCCCCGCCTCTGATTCCCGGCCTCTGATTCCCCGCCTCTGATTCCCCGCCTCTGATTCCCTGCCTCTGATTCCCCATCTCTGATTCCGCACATCTGATTCCCTGCCTCTGATTCCCCGCCTCTGATTCCCCGCCTCTGATTCCCTGCCTCTGATTCCCAACCTCTGATTCCCCACCTCTGATTCCCCATATCTGATTCCCCGCCTCTGTTTCCCCGCCTCTGATTCCCCGCCTCTGATTCCCCAGCTCTGATTCCCCGCCTCTGATTCCCCATCTCTGATTCCCCGCCTCTCATTCCCAACCTCTGATTCCCCACCTCTGATTCCCCATATCTGATTCCCCGCCTCTGTTTCCCCGCCTCTGATTCCCCGCCTCTGATTCCCCAACTCTGATTCCCCGCCTCTGCTTCCCCATCTCTGATTCACCGCCTTTGATTCGCCACCTCTGATTCCCCATATGTGATTCCCCGCCTCTGTTTCCCCGCCTCTGATTCCCCGCCTCTGATTCCCCATATCTCATTCCCAGCCTCTGATTCCCCATCTCTAATTCCCGGACTCTGATTCCCCACCTCTGATTCCCGGCCTCTTATTCCCGGCATCTGATTCCCGGCCTCTGATTCCCGGCCTCTGATTCCCCGCTTCTGATTCTGATTCCCTGCCTCTGATTCCCCATCTCTGATTCCGCACATCTGATTCCCTGCCTCTGATTTCCCACCTCTGATTACCCATATCTGATTCCCCGCCTCTGTTTCCCCATATCTAATTCCCCGCCTCTGATTCCCCAACTCTGATTCCCCGCTCTGATTCCACAGCTCTGAATCCCCACCTCTGATTCCCCGCATCTGATTCACTGCCTCTGATTCCCCACCTCTGATTCCCTGCCTCTGATTCACAGCCTCTGATTCCCCATCTCTGATTCCGCACATCTGATTCCCTGCCTCTGATTTCCCACCTCTGATTACCCATATCTGATTCCCCGCCTCTGTTTCCCCATATCTAATTCCCCGCCTCTGATTCCCCAACTCTGATTCCCCGCTCTGATTCCACAGCTCTGAATCCCCACCTCTGATTCCCCGCATCTGATTCACTGCCTCTGAATCCCCACCTCTGATTCCCTGCCTCTGATTCACAACCTCTGATTCCCCTCCTCTGATTCTCCATATCTGATTCCTCGCCTCTGTTTCCCTGCCTCTGATTCCCCGCTTCTGTTTCCCCATATCTGATTCCCCACCTCTGATTCGCCAGCTCTGATTCATCGCCTTTGATTCCCCACCTCTGATTCCCCATATCTGATTCCCCACCTCTGATTCCCGGCCTCTTATTCCCGGCATCTGATTCCCGGCCTCTGATTCCCGGTCTCTGATTCCCCGCTTCTGATTCTGATTCCCTGCCTCTGATTCCCCATCTCTGATTCCGCACATCTGATTCCCTGCCTCTGATTTCCCACCTCTGATTACCCATATCTGATTCCCAGCCTCTGTTTCCCCATATCTAATTCCCCGCCTCTGATTCCCCAACTCTGATTCCCCGCTCTGATTCCCCAGCTCTGAATCCCCGCCTCTGATTCCCCGCATCTGATTCACTGCCTCTGAATCCCCACCTCTGATTCCCTGCCTCTGATTCACAACCTCTGATTCCCCTCCTCTGATTCCCCATATCTGATTCCCCGCCTCCGTTTCCCTGCCTCTGATTCCCCGCCTCTGTTTCCCCATATCTGATTCCCCGCCTCTGATACCCCAACTCTGATTCCCCGCCTCTGATTCCCCAGCTCTGATTCCCCGCCTCTGACTCCCCGCGTCTGATTCCCAGCCTCTGATTCCCCATGTCTGATTTCCTGCCTCTGATACCCCGCCTCTGATTCGCCAGCTCTGATTCATCGCCTCTGATTCCCCACCTCTGATTCCCCATATCTGATTCCCCACCTATGTTTCCCCGCCTCTGAATCCCCGCCTCTGATTCCCCATCTCTGATTCCCGGACTCTGATTCCCCACCTCTGATTCCCCATCTCTGATTCCGCACATCCAATTCCCTGCCTCTGATTCCCCGCCTCTGATGCCCCGCCTCTGATTCCATGCCTCTGATTCCCAACCTCTGATTCCCCACCTCTGATTTCCCATATCTGTTTCCTCATATCTGATTCCCCTCCTCTGATTCCCCAACACTGATTCCCCGCCTCTGATTCCCCAGCTCTGATTCACCACCTCTGATTCCCCGCGTCTGATTCCCCGCCTCTGATTCCCCATCTCTGATTCCCTATCTCTGATTCCCCAATTCTGATTCCCCGCCTTTGATTCACTGCTTCTGATTAACAACCTCTGATTCCCGACCTCTGATTCCCCATATCTGATTCCCCGCCTCTGTTTCCCCGCCTCTTATTCCCCGCCTCTGTTTCCCCATATCTGATTCCCGGCCTCTCATTCCCCAGCTCTGATTCCCCGCCTCTGATTCCCCATATCTGATTCCCCGCCGCTGATTCCCCAACTCTGATACCCCGCCTCTGATCCACCAGCTCTGATTCCCCGCCTCTGATTCCCCGCGTCTGATTCCCTGCCTCTGATACCCCGCCTCTGATTCCCCATCTCTGATTCACCACCTCTGATCCCATGCCTCTGATTCCCCATATCTGATTCCCGGCCTCCGTTTCCCTGCCTCTGATTCCCCGCCTCTGATTCCCCATATCTGATTCCCCGCCTCTGATACCCCAACTCTGATTCCCCGCCTCTGATTCCCCAGCTCTGATTCCCCGCCTCTGACTCCCCGCGTCTGATTCCCAGCCTCTGATTCCCCATGTCTGATTTCCTGCCTCTGATTCCCCGCCTCTGATTCGCCAGCTCTGATTCATCGCCTCTGATTCCCCACCTCTGATTCCCCATATCTGATTCCCCACCTATGTTTCCCCGCCTCTGATTCCCCGCCTCTGATTCCCCATCTCTGATTCCCGGACTCTGATTCCCCACCTCTGATTCCCCATCTCTGATTCCGCACATCCAATTCCCTGCCTCTGATTCCCCGCCTCTGATGCCCCGCCTCTGATTCCATGCCTCTGATTCCCAACCTCTGATTCCCCACCTCTGATTTCCCATATCTGATTCCCCGCCTCTGTTTCCCCGCCTCTGATTCCCTGCATCTGTTTCCTCATATCTGATTCCCCTCCTCTGATTCCCCAACACTGATTCCCCGCCTCTGATTCCCCAGCTCTGATTCACCACCTCTGATTCCCCGCGTCTGATTCCCCGCCTCTGATTCCCCATCTCTGATTCCCTATCTCTGATTCCCCAATTCTGATTCCCCGCCTTTGATTCACTGCCTCTGATTAACAACCTCTGATTCCCGACCTCTGATTCCCCATATCTGATTCCCCGCCTCTGTTTCCCCGCCTCTTATTCCCCGCCTCTGTCTCCCCATATCTGATTCCCGGCCTCTCATTCCCCAGCTCTGATTCCCCGCCTCTCATTACCCATATCTGATTCCCCGCCGCTGATTCCCCAACTCTGATACCCCGCCTCTGATTCACCAGCTCTGATTCCCCGCCTCTGATTCCCCGCGTCTGATTCCCTGCCTCTGATACCCCGCCTCTGATTCCCCATCTCTGATTCACCACCTCTGATCCCACGCCTATGATTCCCCATGTCTGATTCCCCGCCTCTGTTTCCCTGCCTCTGATTCCCCGCCTCTGATTCCCCATATCTGAATCCCAGCCTCTGATTCCCCAACTCTGATTCCCCGCCTGTGATTCGCCAGCTATGATTCCCCGCCTCTGATTCCCCGCGTCTGATTCCCTGCCTGTGATTCCCTGCGTATGATTCCCCACCTCTGTTACCCCGCCTCTGATTCCCCGCCTCTGATTCCCCATATCTGATTCCCCTCCTCTGATTCCCCAACACTGATTCCCCGCCTCTGATTCCCCAGCTCTGATTCCCTGCCTCTGATTCCCCGCATCTGATTCCCCGCCTCTGATTCCCCATCTCTGAGTCACCGCCTTTGATTCGCCACCTCTGATTCCCCATCTCTGATTCCCGGACTCTGATTCCCCACCTCTGATTCCCGGCCTCTTATTCCCGGCATCTGATTCCCGGCCTCTGATTCCCAGCCTCTGATTCCCCGCTTCTGATTCTGATTCCCTGCCTCTGATTCCCCATCTCTGATTCCACACATCTGATTCCCTGCCTCTGATTCCCCACTTCTGATTCCCCGCCTCTGATTCCCCACCTCTGTTTCCCCACCTCTGATTCCCCGCCTCTGTTTCCCCATATCTAATTCCCCGCTTCTGATTCCCCAACTCTGATTCCCCGCTCTGATTCCCCAGCTCTGAATTCCCGCCTCTGATTCCCCGCCTCTGATTCCCTGACTCTGAATCCCCACCTCTGATTCCCTGCCTCTGATTCCCAACCTCTGATTCCCCTCCTCTGATTCCCCATATCTGATTCCCCTCCTCTGTTTCCCTGCCTCTGATTCCCCGCCTCTGTTACCCCATATCTGATTCCCCGCCTCTGATTCCCCAACTCTGATTCTGCACATCTGATTCCCTGCCTCTTTTTCCCCACCTCTGATTCCCGGCCTCTGATTCCCGGCCTCTGATTCCCGGCCTCTGATTCCCGGCCTCTCATTCCCCGCCTCTGATTCCCGGCCTCTGATTCCCCGCCTCTGATTCCCCGCCTCTGATTCCCTGCCTCTGATTCCCCATCTCTGATTCCGCACATCTGATTCCCTGCCTCTGATTCCCCGCCTCTGATTCCCCGCCTCTGATTCCCTGCCTCTGATTCCCAACCTCTGATTCCCCACCTCTGATTCCCCATATCTGATTCCCCGCCTCTGTTTCCCCGCCTCTGATTCCCCGCCTCTGATTCCCCAGCTCTGATTCCCCGCCTCTGATTCCCCATCTCTGATTCCCCGCCTCTCATTCCCAACCTCTGATTCCCCACCTCTGATTCCCCATATCTGATTCCCCGCCTCTGTTTCCCCGCCTCTGATTCCCCGCCTCTGATTCCCCAACTCTGATTCCCCGCCTCTGCTTCCCCATCTCTGATTCACCGCCTTTGATTCGCCACCTCTGATTCCCCATATGTGATTCCCCGCCTCTGTTTCCCCGCCTCTGATTCCCCGCCTCTGATTCCCCATATCTCATTCCCAGCCTCTGATTCCCCATCTCTAATTCCCGGACTCTGATTCCCCACCTCTGATTCCCGGCCTCTTATTCCCGGCATCTGATTCCCGGCCTCTGATTCCCGGCCTCTGATTCCCCGCTTCTGATTCTGATTCCCTGCCTCTGATTCCCCATCTCTGATTCCGCACATCTGATTCCCTGCCTCTGATTTCCCACCTCTGATTACCCATATCTGATTCCCCGCCTCTGTTTCCCCATAACTAATTCCCCGCCTCTGATTCCCCAACTCTGATTCCCCGCTCTGATTCCACAGCTCTGAATCCCCACCTCTGATTCCCCGCATCTGATTCACTGCCTCTGATTCCCCACCTCTGATTCCCTGCCTCTGATTCACAGCCTCTGATTCCCCATCTCTGATTCCGCACATCTGATTCCCTGCCTCTGATTTCCCACCTCTGATTACCCATATCTGATTCCCCGCCTCTGTTTCCCCATATCTAATTCCCCGCCTCTGATTCCCCAACTCTGATTCCCCGCTCTGATTCCACAGCTCTGAATCCCCACCTCTGATTCCCCGCATCTGATTCACTGCCTCTGAATCCCCACCTCTGATTCCCTGCCTCTGATTCACAACCTCTGATTCCCCTCCTCTGATTCCCCATATCTGATTCCTCGCCTCTGTTTCCCTGCCTCTGATTCCCCGCTTCTGTTTCCCCATATCTGATTCCCCACCTCTGATTCGCCAGCTCTGATTCATCGCCTTTGATTCCCCACCTCTGATTCCCCATATCTGATTCCCCACCTCTGATTCCCGGCCTCTTATTCCCGGCATCTGATTCCCGGCCTCTGATTCCCGGCCTCTGATTCCCCGCTTCTGATTCTGATTCCCTGCCTCTGATTCCCCATCTCTGATTCCGCACATCTGATTCCCTGCCTCTGATTTCCCACCTCTGATTACCCATATCTGATTCCCAGCCTCTGTTTCCCCATATCTAATTCCCCGCCTCTGATTCCCCAACTCTGATTCCCCGCTCTGATTCCCCAGCTCTGAATCCCCGCCTCTGATTCCCCGCATCTGATTCACTGCCTCTGAATCCCCACCTCTGATTCCCTGCCTCTGATTCACAACCTCTGATTCCCCTCCTCTGATTCCCCATATCTGATTCCCCGCCTCCGTTTCCCTGCCTCTGATTCCCCGCCTCTGTTTCCCCATATCTGATTCCCCGCCTCTGATACCCCAACTCTGATTCCCCGCCTCTGATTCCCCAGCTCTGATTCCCCGCCTCTGACTCCCCGCGTCTGATTCCCAGCCTCTGATTCCCCATGTCTGATTTCCTGCCTCTGATACCCCGCCTCTGATTCGCCAGCTCTGATTCATCGCCTCTGATTCCCCACCTCTGATTCCCCATATCTGATTCCCCACCTATGATTCCCCGCCTCTGAATCCCCGCCTCTGATTCCCCATCTCTGATTCCCGGACTCTGATTCCCCACCTCTGATTCCCCATCTCTGATTCCGCACATCCAATTCCCTGCCTCTGATTCCCCGCCTCTGATGCCCCGCCTCTGATTCCATGCCTCTGATTCCCAACCTCTGATTCCCCACCTCTGATTTCCCATATCTGTTTCCTCATATCTGATTCCCCTCCTCTGATTCCCCAACACTGATTCCCCGCCTCTGATTCCCCAGCTCTGATTCACCACCTCTGATTCCCCGCGTCTGATTCCCCGCCTCTGATTCCCCATCTCTGATTCCCTATCTCTGATTCCCCAATTCTGATTCCCCGCCTTTGATTCACTGCTTCTGATTAACAACCTCTGATTCCCGACCTCTGATTCCCCATATCTGATTCCCCGCCTCTGTTTCCCCGCCTCTTATTCCCCGCCTCTGTTTCCCCATATCTGATTCCCGGCCTCTCATTCCCCAGCTCTGAATCCCCGCCTCTGATTCCCCATATCTGATTCCCCGCCGCTGATTCCCCAACTCTGATACCCCGCCTCTGATTCACCAGCTCTGATTCCCCGCCTCTGATTCCCCGCGTCTGATTCCCTGCCTCTGATACCCCGCCTCTGATTCCCCATCTCTGATTCACCACCTCTGATCCCATGCCTCTGATTCCCCATGTCTGATTCCCCACCTCTGTTTCCCTGCCTCAGATTCCCCGCCTCTGATTCCCCATATCTGAATCCCCGCCTCTGATTCCCCAACTCTGATTCCCCGTCTGTGATTCGCCAGCTATGATTCCCCGCCTCTGATTCCCCGCGTCTGATTCCCTGCCTGTGATTCCCTGCGTCTGATTCCCCACCTCTGTTACCCCGCCTCTGATTCCCCGCCTCTGATTCCCCATATCTGATTCCCCTCCTCCGATTGCCCAACTCTGATTCCCCGCCTCTGATTCCACAGCTCTGATTCCCTGCCTCTGATTCCCCGCATCTGATTCCCCAAATCTGATTCCCCATCTCTGAGTCACCGCCTTTGATTCGCCACCTCTGATTCCCCATCTCTGATTCCCGGACTCTGATTCCCCACCTCTGATTCCCGGCCTCTTATTCCCGGCATCTGATTCCCGGCCTCTGATTCCCAGCCTCTGATTCCCCGCTTCTGATTCTGATTCCCTGCCTCTGATTCCCCATCTCTGATTCCACACATCTGATTCCCTGCCTCTGATTCCCCACTTCTGATTCCCCGCCTCTGATTCCCCACTTCTGTTTCCCCACCTCTGATTCCCCGCCTCTGTTTCCCCATATCTAATTCCCCGCCTCTGATTCCCCAACTCTGATTCCCCGCTCTGATTCCCCAGCTCTGAATTCCCGCCTCTGATTCCCCGCATCTGATTCCCTGCCTCTGATTCCCCATCTCTGATTCTGCACATCTGATTCCCTGCCTCTGATTCCCCGCCTCTGATTCCCCGCCTCTGATTCCCTGCCTCTGATTCCCAACCTCTGATTCCCCACCTCTGATTCCCCATATCTGATTCCCCGCCTCTGTTTCCCCGCCTCTGATTCCCCGCCTCTGATTCCCCAACTCTGATTCCCCGCCTCTGATTCCCCATCTCTGATTCTCCGCCTCTGATTCCCAACCTCTGTTTCCCCACCTCTGATTCCCCATATCTGATTCCCCGCCTCTGTTTCCCCGCCTCTGATTCCCCGCCTCTGATTCCCCAACTCTGATTCCCCGTATGTGATTCCCCGCCTCTGTTTCCCCGCCTCTGATTCCCCGCCTCTGATTCCCCATATCTCATTCCCAGCCTCTGATTCCCCATCTCTGATTCCCGGACTCTGATTCCCCGCTTCTGATTCTGATTCCCTGCCTCTGATTCCCCATCTCTGATTCCGCACATCTGATTCCCTGCCTCTGATTTCCCACCTCTGATTACCCATATCTGATTCCCCGCCTCTGTTTCCCCATATCTAATTCCCCGCCTCTGATTCCCCAACTCTGATTCCCCGCTCTGATTCCCCAGCTCTGAATCCCCGCCTCTGATTCCCCGCATCTGATTAACTGCCTCTGAATCCCCACCTCTGATTCCCTGCCTCTGATTCACAACCTCTGATTCCACTCCTCTGATTCCCCATATCTGATTCCTCGCCTCTGTTTCCCTGCCTCTGATTCCCCGCTTCAGTTTCCCCATATCTGATTCCCTCCCTCTGATTCGCCAGCTCTGATTCATCGCCTCTGATTCCCCACCTCTGATTCCCCATATCTCATTCCCCACCTATGTTTCCCCGCCTCTGATTCCCCGCCTCTGATTCCCCATCTCTGATTCCCGGACTCTGATTCCCCACCTCTGATTCCCCATCTCTGATTCCGCACATCCAATTCCCTGCCTCTGATTCCCCGCCTCTGATGCCCCGCCTCTGATTCCATGCCTCTGATTCCCAACCTCTGATACCCCACCTCTGATTTCCCATATCTGATTCCCCGCCTCTGTTTCCCCGCCTCTGATTCCCTGCATCTGTTTCCTCCTATCTGATTCCCCTCCTCTGATTCCCCAACACTGATTCCCCGCCTCTGATTCCCCAGCTCTGATTCACCACCTCTGATTCCCCGCGTCTGATTCCCCGCCTCTGATTCCCCATCTCTGATTCCCTATCTCTGATTCCCCAATTCTGATTCCCCGCCTTTGATTCACTGCCTCTGATTAACAACCTCTGATTCCCCATATCTGATTCCCCGCCTCTGTTTCCCCGCCTCTTATTCTCCGCCTCTGTTTCCCCATATCTGATTCCCGGCCTCTCATTCCCCAGCTCTGATTCCCCGCCTCTGATTCCCCATATCTGATTCCCCGCCGCTGATTCCCCAAATCTGATACCCCGCCTCTGATTCACCAGCTCTGATTCCCCGCCTCTGATTCCCCGCGTATGATTCCCTGCCTCTGATTCCCCGCCTCTGTTTCCCCACCTCTGAATCCCCGCCTCTGATTCCCCATATCTGATTCCCCACCTTTGATTCCCCAACTCAGATTCCCCGCCTGTGATTCGCCAGTAATGATTCCCCGCCTCTGATTCCCCGCGTCTGATTCCCTGCCTGTGATTCCCTGCGTCTGATTCCCCACCTCTGTTACCCCACCTCTGATTCCCCGCCTCTGATTCCCCATATCTGATTCCCCTCCTCTGATTCCCCAACTCTGATTCCCCGCCTCTGATTCCCCAGCTCTGATTCCCTGCCTCTGATTCCCCGCATCTGATTCCCCGCCTCTGATTCCCCATCTCTGAGTCACCGCCTTTGATTCGCCACCTCTGATTCCCCATCTCTGATTCCCGGACTCTGATTCCCCACCTCTGATTCCCGGCCTCTTATTCCCGGCATCTGATTCCCGGCCTCTGATTCCCAGCCTCTGATTCCCCGCTTCTGATTCTGATTCCCTGCCTCTGATTCCCCATCTGTGATTCCACACATCTGATTCCCTGCCTCTGATTCCCCACTTCTGATTCCCCGCCTCTGATTCCCCACCTCTGTTTCCCCACCTCTGATTCCCGGCCTCTGATTCCCGGCCTCTGATTCCCGGCCTCTGATTCCCGGCCTCTCATTCCCCGCCTCTGATTCCCCGCCTCTGATTCCCTGCCTCTGATTCCCAACCTCTGATTCCCCACCTCTGATTCCCCATATCTGATTCCCCGCCTCTGTTTCCCCGCCTCTGATTCCCCGCCTCTGATTCCCCAACTCAGATTCCCCGCCTCTGATTCCCCATCTCTGATTCCCCGCCTCTCATTCCCAACCTCTGATTCCCCACCTCTGATTCCCCATATCTGATTCCCCGCCTCTGTTTCCCCGCCTCTGATTCCCCGCCTCTGATTCCCCAACTCTGATTCCCCGCCTCTGCTTCCCCATCTCTGATTCACCGCCTTTGATTCGCCACCTCTGATTCCCCATATGTGATTCCCCGCCTCTGTTTCCCCGCCTCTGATTCCCCGCCTCTGATTCCCCATATCTCATTCGCAGCCTCTGATTCCCCATCTCTGATTCCCGGACTCTGATTCCCCACCTCTGATTCCCGGCCTCTTATTCCCGGCATCTGATTCCCGGCCTCTGATTCCCGGCCTCTGATTCCCCGCTTCTGATTCTGATTCCCTGCCTCTGATTCCCCATCTCTGATTCCGCACATCTGATTCCCTGCCTCTGATTTCCCACCTCTGATTACCCATATCTGATTCCCCGCCTCTGTTTCCCCATATCTGATTCCTCGCCTCTGATTCACAACCTCTGATTCCCCTCCTCTGATTCCCCATATCTGATTCCTCGCCTCTGTTTCCCTGCCTCTGATTCCCCGCTTCTGTTTCCCCATATCTGATTCCCGGCCTCTGATTCCCGGCCTCTGATTCCCGGCCTCTGATTCCCGGCCTCTCATTCCCCGCCTCTGATTCCCGGCCTCTGATTCCCCGCCTCTGATTCCCCGCCTCTGATTCCCTGCCTCTGATTCCCCATCTCTGATTCCGCACATCTGATTCCCTGCCTCTGATTCCCCGCCTCTGATTCCCCGCCTCTGATTCCCTGCCTCTGATTCCCAACCTCTGATTCCCCACCTCTGATTCCCCATATCTGATTCCCCGCCTCTGTTTCCCCGCCTCTGATTCCCCGCCTCTGATTCCCCAGCTCTGATTCCCCGCCTCTGATTCCCCACCTCTGATTCCCCATATCTGATTCCCCGCCTCTGTTTCCCCGCCTCTGATTCCCTGCCTCTGATTTCCCACCTCTGATTACCCATATCTGATTCCCCGCCTCTGTTTCCCCATATCTAATTCCCCGCCTCTGATTCCCCAACTCTGATTCCCCGCTCTGATTCCACAGCTCTGAATCCCCACCTCTGATTCCCCGCATCTGATTCACTGCCTCTGATTCCCCACCTCTGATTCCCTGCCTCTGATTCACAGCCTCTGATTCCCCATCTCTGATTCCGCACATCTGATTCCCTGCCTCTGATTTCCCACCTCTGATTACCCATATCTGATTCCCCGCCTCTGTTTCCCCATATCTAATTCCCCGCCTCTGATTCCCCAACTCTGATTCCCCGCTCTGATTCCACAGCTCTGAATCCCCACCTCTGATTCCCCGCATCTGATTCACTGCCTCTGAATCCCCACCTCTGATTCCCTGCCTCTGATTCACAACCTCTGATTCCCCTCCTCTGATTCCCCATATCTGATTCCTCGCCTCTGTTTCCCTGCCTCTGATTCCCCGCTTCTGTTTCCCCATATCTGATTCCCCGCCTCTGATTCGCCAGCTCTGATTCATCGCCTTTGATTCCCCACCTCTGATTCCCCATATCTGATTCCCCACCTCTGATTCCCGGCCTCTTATTCCCGGCATCTGATTCCCGGCCTCTGATTCCCGGCCTCTGATTCCCCGCTTCTGATTCTGATTCCCTGCCTCTGATTCCCCATCTCTGATTCCGCACATCTGATTCCCTGCCTCTGATTTCCCACCTCTGATTACCCATATCTGATTCCCAGCCTCTGTTTCCCCATATCTAATTCCCCGCCTCTGATTCCCCAACTCTGATTCCCCGTTCTGATTCCCCAGCTCTGAATCCCCGCCTCTGATTCCCCGCATCTGATTCACTGCCTCTGAATCCCCACCTCTGATTCCCTGCCTCTGATTCACAACCTCTGATTCCCCTCCTCTGATTCCCCATATCTGATTCCCCGCCTCCGTTTCCCTGCCTCTGATTCCCCGCCTCTGTTTCCCCATATCTGATTCCCCGCCTCTGATACCCCAACTCTGATTCCCCGCCTCTGATTCCCCAGCTCTGATTCCCCGCCTCTGACTCCCCGCGTCTGATTCCCAGCCTCTGATTCCCCATGTCTGATTTCCTGCCTCTGATTCCCCGCCTCTGATTCGCCAGCTCTGATTCATCGCCTCTGATTCCCCACCTCTGATTCCCCATATCTGATTCCCCACCTATGTTTCCCCGCCTCTGAATCCCCGCCTCTGATTCCCCATCTCTGATTCCCGGACTCTGATTCCCCACCTCTGATTCCCCATCTCTGATTCCGCACATCCAATTCCCTGCCTCTGATTCCCCGCCTCTGATGCCCCGCCTCTGATTCCATGCCTCTGATTCCCAACCTCTGATTCCCCACCTCTGATTTCCCATATCTGTTTCCTCATATCTGATTCCCCTCCTCTGATTCCCCAACACTGATTCCCCGCCTCTGATTCCCCAGCTCTGATTCACCACCTCTGATTCCCCGCGTCTGATTCCCCGCCTCTGATTCCCCATCTCTGATTCCCTATCTCTGATTCCCCAATTCTGATTCCCCGCCTTTGATTCACTGCTTCTGATTAACAACCTCTGATTCCCGACCTCTGATTCCCCATACCTGATTCCCCGCCTCTGTTTCCCCGCCTCTTATTCCCCGCCTCTGTTTCCCCATATCTGATTCCCGGCCTCTCATTCCCCAGCTCTGATTCCCCGCCTCTGATTCCCCATATCTGATTCCCCGCCGCTGATTCCCCAACTCTGATACCCCGCCTCTGATTCACCAGCTCTGATTCCCCGCCTCTGATTCACGCGTCTGATTCCCTGCCTCTGATACCCCGCCTCTGATTCCCCATCTCTGATTCACCACCTCTGATCCCATGCCTCTGATTCCCCATGTCTGATTCCCCACCTCTGTTTCCCTGCCTCAGATTCCCCGCCTCTGATTCCCCATATCTGAATCCCCGCCTCTGATTCCCCAACTCTGATTCCCCGTCTGTGATTCGCCAGCTATGATTCCCCGCCTCTGATTCCCCGCGTCTGATTCCCTGCCTGTGATTCCCTGCGTCTGATTCCCCACCTCTGTTACCCCGCCTCTGATTCCCCGCCTCTGATTCCCCATATCTGATTCCCCTCCTCCGATTGCCCAACTCTGATTCCCCGCCTCTGATTCCCCAGCTCTGATTCCCTGCCTCTGATTCCCCGCATCTGATTCCCCAAATCTGATTCCCCATCTCTGAGTCACCGCCTTTGATTCGCCACCTCTGATTCCCCATCTCTGATTCCCGGACTCTGATTCCCCACCTCTGATTCCCGGCCTCTTATTCCCGGCATCTGATTCCCGGCCTCTGATTCCCAGCCTCTGATTCCCCGCTTCTGATTCTGATTCCCTGCCTCTGATTCCCCATCTCTGATTCCACACATCTGATTCCCTGCCTCTGATTCCCCACTTCTGATTCCCCGCCTCTGATTCCCCACCTCTGTTTCCCCACCTCTGATTCCCCGCCTCTGTTTCCCCATATCTAATTCCCCGCCTCTGATTCCCCAACTCTGATTCCCCGCTCTGATTCCCCAGCTCTGAATTCCCGCCTCTGATTCCCCGCATCTGATTCCCTGCCTCTGATTCCCCATCTCTGATTCTGCACATCTGATTCCCTGCCTCTGATTCCCCGCCTCTGATTCCCTGCCTCTGATTCCCTGCCTCTGATTCCCAACCTCTGATTCCCCACCTCTGATTCCCCATATCTGATTCCCCGCCTCTGTTTCCCCGCCTCTGATTCCCCGCCTCTGATTCCCCAACTCTGATTCCCCGCCTCTGATTCCCCATCTCTGATTCTCCGCCTCTGATTCCCAACCTCTGTTTCCCCACCTCTGATTCCCCATATCTGATTCCCCGCCTCTGTTTCCCCGCCTCTGATTCCCCGCCTCTGATTCCCCAACTCTGATTCCCCGCCTCTGCTTCCCCATTTCTGATTCACCGCCTTTGATTCGCCACCTCTGATTCCCCATATGTGATTCCCCGCCTCTGTTTCCCCGCCTCTGATTCCCCGCCTCTGATTCCCCATATCTCATTCCCAGCCTCTGATTCCCCATCTCTGATTCCCGGACTCTGATTCCCCAGCTCTGATTCCCGGCCTCTTATTCCCGGCATCTGATTCCCGGCCTCTGATTCCCGGCCTCTGATTCCCCGCTTCTGATTCTGATTCCCTGCCTCTGATTCCCCATCTCTGATTCCGCACATCTGATTCCCTGCCTCTGATTTCCCACCTCTGATTACCCATATCTGATTCCCCGCCTCTGTTTCCCCATATCTAATTCCCCGCCTCTGATTCCCCAACTCTGATTCCCCGCTCTGATTCCCCAGCTCTGAATCCCCGCCTCTGATTCCCCGCATCTGATTAACTGCCTCTGAATCCCCACCTCTGATTCCCTGCCTCTGATTCACAACCTCTGATTCCACTCCTCTGATTCCCCATATCTGATTCCTCGCCTCTGTTTCCCTGCCTCTGATTCCCCGCTTCAGTTTCCCCATATCTGATACCCCCCCTCTGATTCGCCAGCTCTGATTCATCGCCTCTGATTCCCCACCTCTGATTCCCCATATCTCATTCCCCACCTATGTTTCCCCGCCTCTGATTCCCCGCCTCTGATTCCCCATCTCTGATTCCCGGACTCTGATTCCCCACCTCTGATTCCCCATCTCTGATTCCGCACATCCAATTCCCTGCCTCTGATTCCCCGCCTCTGATGCCCCGCCTCTGATTCCATGCCTCTGATTCCCAACCTCTGATACCCCACCTCTGATTTCCCATATCTGATTCCCCGCCTCTGTTTCCCCGCCTCTGATTCCCTGCATCTGTTTCCTCATATCTGATTCCCCTCCTCTGATTCCCCAACACTGATTCCCCGCCTCTGATTCCCCAGCTCTGATTCACCACCTCTGATTCCCCGCGTCTGATTCCCCGCCTCTGATTCCCCATCTCTGATTCCCTATCTCTGATTCCCCAATTCTGATTCCCCGCCTTTGATTCACTGCCTCTGATTAACAACCTCTGATTCCCGACCTCTGATTCCCCATATCTGATTCCCCGCCTCTGTTTCCCCGCCTCTTATTCTCCGCCTCAGTTTCCCCATATCTGATTCCCGGCCTCTCATTCCCCAGCTCTGATTCCCCGCCTCTGATTCCCCATATCTGATTCCCCGCCGCTGATTCCCCAACTCTGATACCCCGCCTCTGATTCACCAGCTCTGATTCCCCGCCTCTGATTCCCCGCGTCTGATTCCCTGCCTCTGATTCCCCGCCTCTGATTCCCCATCTCTGATTCACCACCTCTGATCCCCCGCCTCTGATTACCCATGTCTGATTCCCCGCCTCTGTTTCCCCACCTCTGAATCCCCGCCTCTGATTCCCCATATCTGATTCCCCACCTTTGATTCCCCAACTCAGATTCCCCGCCTGTGATTCGCCAGTAATGATTCCCCGCCTCTGATTCCCCGCGTCTGATTCCCTGCCTGTGATTCCCTGCGTCTGATTCCCCACCTCTGTTACCCCACCTCTGATTCCCCGCCTCTGATTCCCCATATCTGATTCCCCTCCTCTGATTCCCCAACTCTGATTCCCCGCCTCTGATTCCCCAGCTCTGATTCCCTGCCTCTGATTCCCCGCATCTGATTCCCCGCCTCTGATTCCCCATCTCTGAGTCACCACCTTTGATTCGCCACCTCTGATTCCCCATCTCTGATTCCCGGACTCTGATTCCCCACCTCTGATTCCCGGCCTCTTATTCCCGGCATCTGATTCCCGGCCTCTGATTCCCAGCCTCTGATTCCCCGCTTCTGATTCTGATTCCCTGCCTCTGATTCCCCATCTGTGATTCCACACATCTGATTCCCTGCCTCTGATTCCCCACTTCTGATTCCCCGCCTCTGATTCCCCACCTCTGTTTCCCCACCTCTGATTCCCGGCCTCTGATTCCCGGCCTCTGATTCCCGGCCTCTGATTCCCGGCCTCTGATTCCCCGCCTCTGATTCCCCGCCTCTGATTCCCTGCCTCTGATTCCCAACCTCTGATTCCCCACCTCTGATTCCCCATATCTGATTCCCCGCCTCTGTTTCCCCGCCTCTGATTCCCCGCCTCTGATTCCCCAACTCAGATTCCCCGCCTCTGATTCCCCATCTCTGATTCCCCGCCTCTCATTCCCAACCTCTGATTCCCCACCTCTGATTCCCCATATCTGATTCCCCGCCTCTGTTTCCCCGCCTCTGATTCCCCGCCTCTGATTCCCCAACTCTGATTCCCCGCCTCTGCTTCCCCATCTCTGATTCACCGCCTTTGATTCGCCACCTCTGATTCCCCATATGTGATTCCCCGCCTCTGTTACCCCGCCTCTGATTCCCCGCCTCTGATTCCCCATATCTCATTCGCAGCCTCTGATTCCCCATCTCTGATTCCCGGACTCTGATTCCCCACCTCTGATTCCCGGCCTCTTATTCCCGGCATCTGATTCCCGGCCTCTGATTCCCGGCCTCTGATTCCCCGCTTCTGATTCTGATTCCCTGCCTCTGATTCCCCATCTCTGATTCCGCACATCTGATTCCCTGCCTCTGATTTCCCACCTCTGATTACCCATATCTGATTCCCCGCCTCTGTTTCCCCATATCTGATTCCTCGCCTCTGATTCACAACCTCTGATTCCCCTCCTCTGATTCCCCATATCTGATTCCTCGCCTCTGTTTCCCTGCCTCTGATTCCCCGCTTCTGTTTCCCCATATCTGATTCCCGGCCTCTGATTCCCGGCCTCTGATTCCCGGCCTCTGATTCCCGGCCTCTCATTCCCCGCCTCTGATTCCCGGCCTCTGATTCCCCGCCTCTGATTCCCCGCCTCTGATTCCCTGCCTCTGATTCCCCATCTCTGATTCCGCACATCTGATTCCCTCCCTCTGATTCCCCGCCTCTGATTCCCCGCCTCTGATTCCCTGCCTCTGATTCCCAACCTCTGATTCCCCACCTCTGATTCCCCATATCTGATTCCCCGCCTCTGTTTCCCCGCCTCTGATTCCCCGCCTCTGATTCCCCAGCTCTGATTCCCCGCCTCTGATTCCCCACCTCTGATTCCCCATATCTGATTCTCCGCCTCTGTTTCCCCGCCTCTGATTCCCCGCCTCTGATTCCCCAACTCTGATTCCCCGCCTCTGCTTCCCCATCTCTGATTCACCGCCTTTGATTCGCCACCTCTGATTCCCCATATGTGATTCCCCGCCTCTGTTTCCCCTCCTCTGATTCCCCGCCTCTGATTCCCCATATCTCATTCCCAGCCTCTGATTCCCCATCTCTAATTCCCGGACTCTGATTCCCCACCTCTGATTCCCGGCCTCTTATTCCCGGCATCTAATTCCCGGCCTCTGATTCCCGGCCTCTGATTCCCCGCTTCTGATTCTGATTCCCTGCCTCTGATTCCCCATCTCTGATTCCGCACATCTGATTCCCTGCCTCTGATTTCCCACCTCTGATTACCCATATCTGATTCCCCGCCTCTGTTTCCCCATATCTAATTCCCCGCCTCTGATTCCCCAACTCTGATTCCCCGCTCTGATTCCACAGCTCTGAATCCCCACCTCTGATTCCCCGCATCTGATTCACTGCCTCTGAATCCCCACCTCTGATTCCCTGCCTCTGATTCACAACCTCTGATTCCCCATCTCTGATTCCGCACATCTGATTCCCTGCCTCTGATTTCCCACCTCTGATTACCCATATCTGATTCCCCACCTCTGTTTCCCCATATCTAATTCCCCGCCTCTGATTCCCCAACTCTGATTCCCCGCTCTGATTCCACAGCTCTGAATCCCCACCTCTGATTCCCCGCATCTGATTCACTGCCTCTGAATCCCCACCTCTGATTCCCTGCCTCTGATTCACAACCTCTGATTCCCCTCCTCTGATTCCCCATATCTGATTCCTCGCCTCTGTTTCCCTGCCTCTGATTCCCCGCTTCTGTTTCCCCATATCTGATTCCCCGCCTCTGATTCGCCAGCTCTGATTCATCGACTCTGATTCCCCACCTCTGATTCCCCATATCTGATTCCCCACCTCTGATTCCCGGCCTCTTATTCCCGGCATCTGATTCCCGGCCTCTGATTCCCGGCCTCTGATTCCCCGCTTCTGATTCTGATTCCCTGCCTCTGATTCCCCATCTCTGATTCCGCACATCTGATTCCCTGCCTCTGATTTCCCACCTCTGATTACCCATATCTGATTCCCAGCCTCTGTTTCCCCATATCTAATTCCCCGCCTCTGATTCCCCAACTCTGATTCCCCGCTCTGATTCCCCAGCTCTGAATCCCCGCCTCTGATTCCCCGCATCTGATTCACTGCCTCTGAATCCCCACCTCTGATTCCCTGCCTCTGATTCACAACCTCTGATTCCCCTCCTCTGATTCCCCATATCTGATTCCCCGCCTCCGTTTCCCTGCCTCTGATTCCCCGCCTCTGTTTCCCCATATCTGATTCCCCGCCTCTGATACCCCAACTCTGATTCCCCGCCTCTGATTCCCCAGCTATGATTCCCCGCCTCTGACTCCCCGCGTCTGATTCCCAGCCTCTGATTCCCCATGTCTGATTTCCTGCCTCTGATTCCCCACCTCTGATTCCCCATATCTGATTCCCCACCTATGTTTCCCCGCCTCTGAATCCCCGCCTCTGATTCCCCATCTCTGATTCCCGGACTCTGATTCCCCACCTCTGATTCCCCATCTCTGATTCCGCACATCCAATTCCCTGCCTCTGATTCCCCGCCTCTGATGCCCCGCCTCTGATTCCATGCCTCTGATTCCCAACCTCTGATTCCCCACCTCTGATTTCCCATATCTGTTTCCTCATATCTGATTCCCCTCCTCTGATTCCCCAACACTGATTCCCCGCCTCCGATTCCCCAGCTCTGATTCACCACCTCTGATTCCCCGCGTCTGATTCCCCGCCTCTGATTCCCCATCTCTGATTCCCTATCTCTGATTCCCCAATTCTGATTCCCCGCCTTTGATTCACTGCTTCTGATTAACAACCTCTGATTCCCGACCTCTGATTCCCCATATCTGATTCCCCGCCTCTGTTTCCCCGCCTCTTATTCCCCGCCTCTGTTTCCCCATATCTGATTCCCGGCCTCTCATTCCCCAGCTCTGATTCCCCGCCTCTGATTCCCCATATCTGATTCCCCGCCACTGATTCCCCAACTCTGATACCCCGCCTCTGATTCACCAGCTCTGATTCCACGCCTCTGATTCCCCGCGTCTGATTCCCTGCCTCTGATACCCCGCCTCTGATTCCCCATCTCTGATTCACCACCTCTGATCCCATGCCTCTGATTCCCCATGTCTGATTCCCCGCCTCTGTTTCCCTGCCTCAGATTCCCCGCCTCTGATTCCCCATATCTGAATCCCCGCCTCTGATTCCCCAACTCTGATTCCCCGCCTGTGATTCGCCAGCTATGATTCCCCGCCTCTGATTCCCCGCGTCTGATTCCCTGCCTGTGATTCCCTGCGTCTGATTCCCCACCTCTGTTACCCCGCCTCTGATTCCCCGCCTCTGATTCCCCATATCTGATTCCCCTCCTCCGATTGCCCAACTCTGATTCCCCGCCTCTGATACCCCAGCTCTGATTCCCTGCCTCTGATTCCCCGCATCTGATTCCCCGCCTCTGATTCCCCATCTCTGAGTCACCGCCTTTGATTCGCCACCTCTGATTCCCCATCTCTGATTCCCGGACTCTGATTCCCCACCTCTGATTCCCGGCCTCTTATTCCCGGCATCTGATTCCCGGCCTCTGATTCCCAGCCTCTGATTCCCCGCTTCTGATTCTGATTCCCTGCCTCTGATTCCCCATCTCTGATTCCACACATCTGATTCCCTGCCTCTGATTCCCCACTTCTGATTCCCCGCCTCTGATTCCCCACCTCTGTTTCCCCACCTCTGATTCCCCGCCTCTGTTTCCCCATATCTAATTCCCCGCCTCTGATTCCCCAACTCATATTCCCCGCTCTGATTCCCCAGCTCTGAATTCCCGCCTCTGATTCCCCGCATCTGATTCCCTGCCTCTGATTCCCCATCTCTGATTCTGCACATCTGATTCCCTGCCTCTGATTCCCCGCCTCTGATTCCCCGCCTCTGATTCCCTGCCTCTGATTCCCAACCTCTGATTCCCCACCTCTGATTCCCCATATCTGATTCCCCGCCTCTGTTTCCCCGCCTCTGATTCCCCGCCTCTGATTCCCCAACTCTGATTCCCCGCCTCTGATTCCCCATCTCTGATTCTCCGCCTCTGATTCCCAACCTCTGATTCCCCACCTCTGATTCCCCATATCTGATTCCCCGCCTCTGTTTCCCCGCCTCTGATTCCCCGCCTCTGATTCCCCAACTCTGATTCCCCGCCTCTGCTTCCCCATTTCTGATTCACCGCCTTTGATTCGCCACCTCTGATTCCCCATATGTGATTCCCCGCCTCTGTTTCCCCGCCTCTGATTCCCCGCCTCTGATTCCCCATATCTCATTCCCAGCCTCTGATTCCCCATCTCTGATTCCCGGACTCTGATTCCCCACCTCTGATTCCCGGCCTCTTATTCCCGGCATCTGATTCCCGGCCTCTGATTCCCGGCCTCTGATTCCCCGCTTCTGATTCTGATTCCCTGCCTCTGATTCCCCATCTCTGATTCCGCACATCTGATTCCCTGCCTCTGATTTCCCACCTCTGATTACCCATATCTGATTCCCCGCCTCTGTTTCCCCATATCTAATTCCCCGCCTCTGATTCCCCAACTCTGATTCCCCGCTCTGATTCCCCAGCTCTGAATCCCCGCCTCTGATTCCCCGCATCTGATTAACTGCCTCTGAATCCCCACCTCTGATTCCCTGCCTCTGATTCACAACCTCTGATTCCCCTCCTCTGATTCCCCATATCTGATTCCTCGCCTCTGTTTCCCTGCCTCTGATTCCCCGCTTCAGTTTCCCCATATCTGATTCCCCCCCTCTGAATCGCCAGCTCTGATTCATCGCCTCTGATTCCCCACCTCTGATTCCCCATATCTCATTCCCCACCTATGTTTCCCCGCCTCTGATTCCCCGCCTCTGATTCCCCATCTCTGATTCCCGGACTCTGATTCCCCACCTCTGATTCCCCATCTCTGATTCCGCACATCCAATTCCCTGCCTCTGATTCCCCGCCTCTGATGCCCCGCCTCTGATTCCATGCCTCTGATTCCCAACCTCTGATACCCCACCTCTGATTTCCCATATCTGATTCCCCGCCTCTGTTTCCCCGCCTCTGATTCCCTGCATCTGTTTCCTCATATCTGATTCCCCTCCTCTGATTCCCCAACACTGAATCCCCGCCTCTGATTCCCCAGCTCTGATTCACCACCTCTGATTCCCCGCGTCTGATTCCCCGCCTCTGATTCCCCATCTCTGATTCCCTATCTCTGATTCCCCAATTCTGATTCCCCGCCTTTGATTCACTGCCTCTGATTAACAACCTCTGATTCCCGACCTCTGATTCCCCATATCTGATTCCCCACCTCTGTTTCCCCGCCTCTTATTCCACGCCTCTGTTTCCCCATATCTGATTCCCGGCCTCTCATTCCCCAGCTCTGATTCCCCGCCTCTGATTCCCCATATCTGATTCCCCGCCGCTGATTCCCCAACTCTGATACCCCGCCTCTGATTCACCAGCTCTGATTCCCCGCCTCTGATTCCCCGCGTCTGATTCCCTGCCTCTGATTCCCCGCCTCTGATTCCCCATCTCTGATTCACCACCTCTGATCCCCCGCCTCTGATTACCCATGTCTGATTCCCCGCCTCTGTTTCCCCGCCTCTGAATCCCCGCCTCTGATTCCCCATATCTGATTCCCCACCTCTGATTCCCCAACTCTGATTCCCCGCCTGTGATTCGCCAGTAATGAATCCCCGCCTCTGATTCCCCGCGTCTGATTCCCTGCCTGTGATTCCCTGCGTCTGATTCCCCACCTCTGTTACCCCACCTCTGATTCCCCGCCTCTGATTCCCCATATCTGATTCCCCTCCTCTGATTCCCCAACTCTGATTCCCCGCCTCTGATTCCCCAGCTCTGATTACCTGCCTCTGATTCCCCGCATCTGATTCCCCGCCTCTGATTCCCCATCTCTGAGTCACCGCCTTTGATTCGCCACCTCTGATTCCCCATCTCTGATTCCCGGACTCTGATTCCCCACCTCTGATTCCCGGCCTCTTATTCCCGGCATCTGATTCCCGGCCTCTGATTCCCAGCCTCTGATTCCCCGCTTCTGATTCTGATTCCCTGCCTCTGATTCCCCATCTGTGATTCCACACATCTGATTCCCTGCCTCTGATTCCCCACTTCTGATTCCCCGCCTCTGATTCCCCACCTCTGTTTCCCCACCTCTGATTCCCGGCCTCTGATTCCCGGCCTCTGATTCCCGGCCTCTGATTCCCGGCCTCTCATTCCCCGCCTCTGATTCCCCGCCTCTGATTCCCTGCCTCTGATTCCCAACCTCTGATTCCCCACCTCTGATTCCCCATATCTGATTCCCCGCCTCTGTTTCCCCGCCTCTGATTCCCCGCCTCTGATTCCCCAACTCTGATTCCCCGCCTCTGATTCCCCATCTCTGATTCCCCGCCTCTCATTCCCAACCTCTGATTCCCCACCTCTGATTCCCCATATCTGATTCCCCGCCTCTGTTTCCCCGCATCTGATTCCCCGCCTCTGATTCCCCAACTCTGATTCCCCGCCTCTGCTTCCCCATCTCTGATTCACCGCCTTTGATTCGCCACCTCTGATTCCCCATATGTGATTCCCCAGCTCTGAATCCCCGCCTCTGATTCCCCGCATCTGATTCACTGCCTCTGAATCCCCACCTCTGATTCCCTGCCTCTGATTCACAACCTCTGATTCCCCTCCTCTGATTCCCCATAACTGATTCCTCGCCTCTGTTTCCCTGCCTCTGATTCCCCGCTTCAGTTTCCCCATATCTGATTCCCCGCCTCTGATTCGCTAGCTCTGATTCATCGCCTCTGATTCCCCACATCTGATTCCCCATATCTCATTCCCCACCTATGTTTCCCCGCCTCTGATTCCCCGCCTCTGATTCCCCATCTCTGATTCCCGGACTCTGATTCCCCACCTCTGATTCCCCATCTCTGATTCCGCACATCCAATTCCCTGCCTCTGATTCACCGCCTCTGATGCCCCGCCTCTGATTCCATGCCTCTGATTCCCAACCTCTGATTTCCCATATCTGATTCCCCGCCTCTGTTTCCCCGCCTCTGATTCCCTGCATCTGTTTCCTCATATCTGATTCCCCTCCTTTGATTCCCCAACACTAATTCCCCGCCTCTGTTTCCCCAGCTCTGATTCACCACCTCTGATTCCCCGCGTCTGATTCCCCGCCTCTGATTCCCCATCTCTGATTCCCTATCTCTGATTCCCCAATTCTGATTCCCCGCCTTTGATTCACTGCCTCTGATTAACAACCTCTGATTCCCGACCTCTGATTCCCCATATCTGATTCCCCGCCTCTGTTTCCCCGCCTCTTATTCCCCGCCACTGTTTCCCCATATCTGATTCCCGGCCTCTCATTCCCCAGCTCTGATTCCCCGCCTCTGATTCCCCATATCTGATTCCCCGCCGCTGATTCCCCAACTCTGATACCCCGCCTCTGATTCACCAGCTCTGATTCCCCGCCTCTGATTCCCCACGTCTGATTCCCCGCCTCTGATTCCCCATCTCTGATTCACCACCTCTGATCCCCCGCCTCTGATTACCCATGTCTGATTCCCCGCCTCTGGTTCCCCGCCTCAGAATCCCCGCCTCTGATTCCCCATATCTGATTCCCCACCTCTGATTCCCCAACTCTGATTCCCGGCCTGTGATTCGCCAGCTATGATTCCCCGCCTCTGATTCCCCGCGTCTGATTCCCTGCCTGTGATTCCCTGCGTCTGATTCCCCACCTCTGTTACCCCGCCTCTGATTCCCCGCCTCTGATTCCCCATATCTGATTCCCCGCCTCTGATTCCCCATATCTCATTCCCAGCCTCTGATTCCCCATCTCTGATTCCCGGACTCTGATTCCCCACCTCTGATTCCCGGCCTCTTATTCCCGGCATCTGATTCCCGGCCTCTGATTCCCGGCCTCTGATTCCCCGCTTCTGATTCTGATTCCCTGCCTCTGATTCCCCATCTCTGATTCCGCACATCTGATTCCCTGCCTCTGATTTCCCACCTCTGATTACCCATATCTGATTCCCCGCCTCTGTTTCCCCATATCTAATTCCCCGCCTCTGATTCCCCAACTCTGATTCCCCGCTCTGATTCCCCAGCTCTGAATCCCCGCCTCTGATTCCCCGCATCTGATTCACTGCCTCTGAATCCCCACCTCTGATCCCCTGCCTCTGATTCACAACCTCTGATTTCCCTCCTCTGATTCCCCATATCTGATTCCTCGCCTCTGATTCGCCAGCTCTGATTCATCGCCTCTGATTCCCCACCTCTGATTCCCCATATCTGATTCCCCACCTATGTTTCCCCGCCTCTGATTCCCCGCCTCTGATTCCCCATCTCTGATTCCCGGAATCTGATTCCCCACCTCTGATTCCCCATCTCTGATTCCGCTCATCCAATTCCATGCCTCTGATTCCCAACCTCTGATACCCCACCTCTGATTTCCCATATCTGATTCCCCGCCTCTGTTTCCCCGCCTCTGATTCCCTGCATCTGTTTCCTCATATCTGATTCCCCTCCTCTGATTCCCCAACACTGATTCCCCGCCTCTGATTCCCCAGCTCTGATTCACCACCTCTGATTCCCCGCGTCTGATTCCCCGCCTCTGATTCCCCATCTCTGATTCCCTATCTCTGATTCCCCAATTCTGATTCCCCGCCTTTGATTCACTGCCTCTGATTAACAACCTCTGATTCCCGACCTCTGATTCCCCATATCTGATTCCCCGCCTCTGATTCCCCGCCTCTTATTCCCCGCCTCTGTTTCCCCATATCTGATTCCCGGCCTCTCATTCCCCAGCTCTGATTCCCCGCCTCTGATTCCCCATATCTGATTCCCCGCCGCTGATTCCCCAACTCTGATACCCCGCCTCTGATTCACCAGCTCTGATTCCCCGCCTCTGATTCCCCGCGTCTGATTCCCTGCCTCTGATTCCCCGCCTCTGATTCCCCATCTCTGATTCACCACCTCTGATCCCCCGCCTCTGATTACCCATGTCTGATTCCCCGCCTCTGTTTCCCCGCCTCTGAATCCCCGCCTCTGATTCCCCATATCTGATTCCCCACCTCTGATTCCCCAACTCTGATTCCCCGCCTGTGATTCGCCAGCTATGATTCCCCGCCTCTGATTCCCCGCGTCTGATTCCCTGCCTGTGATTCCCTGCGTCTGATTCCCCACCTCTGTTACCCCGCCTCTGATTCCCCGCCTCTGATTCCCCATATCTGATTCCCCTCCTCTGTTTCCCCAACTCTGATTCCCCGCCTCTGATTCCCCAGCTCTGATTCCCTGCCTCTGATTCCCCGCATCTGATTCCCCGCCTCTGATTCCCCATCTCTGAGTCACCGCCTTTGATTCGCCACCTCTGATTCCCCATCTCTGATTCCCGGACTCTGATTCCCCACCTCTGATTCCCGGCCTCTTATTCCCGGCATCTGATTCCCGGCCTCTGATTCCCGGCCTCTGATTCCCCGCTTCTGATTCTGATTCCCTGCCTCTGATTCCCCATCTCTGATTCCACACATCTGATTCACTACCTCTGATTTCCCACCTCTGATTACCCATATCTGATTCCCCGCCTCTGTTTCCCCATATCTAATTCCCCGCCTCTGATTCCCCAACTCTGATTCCCCGCTCTGATTCCCCAGCTCTGAATCCCCGCCTCTGATTCCCCGCATCTGATTCACTGCCTCTGAATCCCCACCTCTGATTCCCTGCCTCTGATTCACAACCTCTGATTCCCCTCCTCTGATTCCCCATATCTGATTCCCCGCCTCCGTTTCCCTGCCTCTGATTCCCCGCCTCTGTTTCCCCATATCTCATTCCCCGCCTCTGATACCCCAACTCTGATTCCAAGCCTCTGATTCCCCATCTCTGATTCCCGGACTCTGATTCCCCACCTCTGATTCCCGGCCTCTTATTCCCGGCATCTGATTCCCGGCCTCTGATTCCCAGCCTCTGATTCCCCGCTTCTGATTCTGATTCCCTGCCTCTGATTCCCCATCTGTGATTCCACACATCTGATTCCCTGCCTCTGATTCCCCACTTCTGATTCCCCGCCTCTGCTTCCCCACTTCTGTTTCCCCACCTCTGATTCCCCGCCTCTGTTTCCCCATATCTAATTCCCCGCCTCTGATTCCCCAACTCTGATTCCCCGCTCTGATTCCCCAGCTCTGAATTCCCGCCTCTGATTCCCCGCATCTGATTCCCTGCCTCTGAATCCCCACCTCTGATTCCCTGCCTCTGATTCCCCATATCTGATTCCCCTCCTCTGTTTCCCTGCCTCTGATTCCCCGCCTCTGTTACCCCATATCTGATTCCCCGCCTCTGATTCCCCAACTCTGATTCTGCACATCTGATTCCCTGCCTCTTTTTCCCCACCTCTGATTCCCGGCCTCCGATTCCCGGCCTCTCATTCCCGGCCTCTCATTCCAGGCCTCTCATTCCCCGCCTCTGATTCCCGGCCTCTGATTCCCCGCCTCTGATTCCCCGCCTCTGACTCCCTGCCTCTGATTCCCCATCTCTGATTCCGCACATCTGATTCCCTGCCTCTGATTCCCCGCCTCTGATTCCCCGCCTCTGATTCCCCACCTCTGATTCCCCATACCTGATTCCCCGCCTCTGTTTCCCCGCCTCTGATTCCCCGCCTCTGATTCCCCAACTCTGATTCCCCACCTCTGATTCCCCATCTCTGATTCCCCGCCTCTGAATCCCAACCTCTGATTCCCCACCTCTGATTCCCCATATCTGATTCCCCGCCTCTGTTTCCACGCCTCTGATTCCCCGCCTCTGATTCCCCAACTCCGATTCCCCGCCTCTGCTTCCCCATCTCTGATTCACCGCCTTTGATTCGCCACCTCTGATTCCCCATATGTGATTCCCCGCCTCTGTTTCCCCGCCTCTGATTCCCCGCCTCTGATTCCCCATATCTCATTCCCAGCCTCTGATTCCCCATCTCTGATTCCCGGACTCTGATTCCCCACCTCTGATTCCCGGCCTCTTATTCCCGGCATCTGATTCCCGGCCTCTGATTCCCGGCCTCTGATTCCCCGCTTCTGATTCTGATTCCCTGCCTCTGATTCCCCATCTCTGATTCCGCACATCTGATTCACTGCCTCTGATTTCCCACCTCTGATTACCCATATCTGATTCCCCGCCTCTGTTTCCCCATATCTAATTCCCCGCCTCTGATTCCCCAACTCTGATTCCCCGCTCTGATTCCCCAGCTCTGAATCCCCGCCTCTGATTCCCCGCATCTGATTCACTGCCTCTGAATCCCCACCTCTGATTCCCTGCCTCTGATTCACAACCTCTGATTCCCCTCCTCTGATTCCCCATATCTGATTCCCCGCCTCCGTTTCCCTGCCTCTGATTCCCCGCCTCTGTTTCCCCATATCTGATTCCCCGCCTCTGATACCCCAACTCTGATTCCCCGCCTCTGATTCCCCAGCTCTGATTCCCCGCCTATGACTCCCCGCGTCTGATTCCCAGCCTCTGATTCCCCATGTCTGATTTCCTGCCTCTGATTCCCCGCCTCTGATTCGCCAGCTCTGATTCATCGCCTCTGATTCCCCACCTCTGATTCCCCATATCTGATTCCCCACCTATGTTTCCCCGCCTCTGATTCCCCGCCTCTGATTCCCCATCTATGATTCCCGGACTCTGATTCCCCACCTCTGATTCCCCATCTCTGATTCAGCACATCCAATTCCATGCCTCTGATTCCCAACCTCTGATAGCCCACCTCTGATTTCCCATATCTGATTCCCCGCCTCTGTTTCCCCGCCTCTGATTCCCTGCATCTGTTTCCTCATATCTGATTCCCCTCCTCTGATTCCCCAACACTGATTCCCCACTTCTGATTCCCCAGCTCTGATTCACCACCTCTGATTCCCCGCATCTGATTCCCCGCCTCTGATTCCCCATCTCTGATTCCCTATCTCTGATTCCCCAATTCTGATTCCCCGCCTTTGATTCACTGCCTCTGATTAACAACCTCCGATTCCCGACCTCTGATTCCCCATATCTGATTCCCGGCCTCTCATTCCCCAGCTCTGATTCCCCGCCTCTGATTCCCCATATCTGATTCCCCAATTCTGATTCCCCGCCTTTGATTCACTGCCTCTGATTAACAACCTCTGATTCCCGACCTCTGATTCCCCATATCTGATTACCGGCCTCTCATTCCCCAGCTCTGATTCCCCGCCTCTGATTCCCCATATCTGATTCCCCGCCGCTGATTCCCCAACTCTGATACCCCGCCTCTGATTCACCAGCTCTGATTCCCCGCCTCTGATTCCCCGCGTCTGATTCCCTGCCTCTGATACCCCGCCTCTGATTCCCCATCTCTGATTCACCACCTCTGATCCCACGCCTCTGATTCCCCATGTCTGATTCCCCGCCTCTGTTTCCCTGCCTCTGATTCCCCGCCTCTGATTCCCCATGTCTGATTCCCCGCCTCTGATGCCCCATATCTGATTCCCCTCCTCTGATTGCCCAACTCTGATTCCCCGCCTCTGATTCCCCAGCTCTCATTCCCCACCTCTGTTTCCCCGCATCTGATTCCCTGCCTCTGATTCACCACCTCTGATTCCCCATCTCTGATTCACCACCTCTGATTCCCCACCTATGATTCCCCATATCTGATTCCCCGCCTCTGTTTCCCCGCCTCTGATTCCCCGCCTCTGATTCCGCATATCTGATTCCCCACCTATGATTTCCCAACACTGATTCCCTGCCTCTGATTCGCCAGCTCTGATTCCCCGCCTCTGATTCCCCATATCTGATTCCCAGCCTCTGATTCCCCATCTCTGATTCCCGGACTCTGATTCCCCACCTCTGATTCCCGGCCTCTTATTCCCGGCATCCGATTCCCGTCCTCTGATTCCCGGCCTCTGATTCCCCGCTTCTGATTCTGATTCCCTGCCTCTGATTCCCCATCTCTGATTCCGCACATCTGATTCCCTGCCTCTGATTTCCCACCTCTGATTACCCATATCTGATTCCCCGCCTCTGTTTCCCCATATCTAATTCCCCGCCTCTGATTCCCCAACTCTGATTCCCCGCTCTGATTCCCCAGCTCTGAATCCCCGCCTCTGATTCCCCGCATCTGATTCACTGCCTCTGAATCCCCACCTCTGATTCCCTGCCTCTGATTCACAACCTCTGATTCCCCTCCTCTGATTCCCCATAACTGATTCCTCGCCTCTGTTTCCCTGCCTCTGATTCCCCGCTTCAGTTTCCCCATATCTGATTCCCCGCCTCTGATTCGCTAGCTCTGATTCATCGCCTCTGATTCCCCACATCTGATTCCCCATATCTCATTCCCCACCTATGTTTCCCCGCCTCTGATTCCCCGCCTCTGATTCCCCATCTCTGATTCCCGGACTCTGATTCCCCACCTCTGATTCCCCATCTCTGATTCCGCACATCCAATTCCCTGCCTCTGATTCACCGCCTCTGATGCCCCGCCTCTGATTCCATGCCTCTGATTCCCAACCTCTGATTTCCCATATCTGATTCCCCGCCTCTGTTTCCCCGCCTCTGATTCCCTGCATCTGTTTCCTCATATCTGATTCCCCTCCTTTGATTCCCCAACACTAATTCCCCGCCTCTGTTTCCCCAGCTCTGATTCACCACCTCTGATTCCCCGCGTCTGATTCCCCGCCTCTGATTCCCCATCTCTGATTCCCTATCTCTGATTCCCCAATTCTGATTCCCCGCCTTTGATTCACTGCCTCTGATTAACAACCTCTGATTCCCGACCTCTGATTCCCCATATCTGATTCCCCGCCTCTGTTTCCCCGCCTCTTATTCCCCGCCACTGTTTCCCCATATCTGATTCCCGGCCTCTCATTCCCCAGCTCTGATTCCCCGCCTCTGATTCCCCATATCTGATTCCCCGCCGCTCATTCCCCAACTCTGATACCCCGCCTCTGATTCACCAGCTCTGATTCCCCGCCTCTGATTCCCCACGTCTGATTCCCCGCCTCTGATTCCCCATCTCTGATTCACCACCTCTGATCCCCCGCCTCTGATTACCCATGTCTGATTCCCCGCCTCTGGTTCCCCGCCTCAGAATCCCCGCCTCTGATTCCCCATATCTGATTCCCCACCTCTGATTCCCCAACTCTGATTCCCGGCCTGTGATTCGCCAGCTATGATTCCCCGCCTCTGATTCCCCGCGTCTGATTCCCTGCCTGTGATTCCCTGCGTCTGATTCCCCACCTCTGTTACCCCGCCTCTGATTCCCCGCCTCTGATTCCCCATATCTGATTCCCCGCCTCTGATTCCCCATATCTCATTCCCAGCCTCTGATTCCCCATCTCTGATTCCCGGACTCTGATTCCCCACCTCTGATTCCCGGCCTCTTATTCCCGGCATCTGATTCCCGGCCTCTGATTCCCGGCCTCTGATTCCCCGCTTCTGATTCTGATTCCCTGCCTCTGATTCCCCATCTCTGATTCCGCACATCTGATTCCCTGCCTCTGATTTCCCACCTCTGATTACCCATATCTGATTCCCCGCCTCTGTTTCCCCATATCTAATTCCCCGCCTCTGATTCCCCAACTCTGATTCCCCGCTCTGATTCCCCAGCTCTGAATCCCCGCCTCTGATTCCCCGCATCTGATTCACTGCCTCTGAATCCCCACCTCTGATCCCCTGCCTCTGATTCACAACCTCTGATTTCCCTCCTCTGATTCCCCATATCTGATTCCTCGCCTCTGATTCGCCAGCTCTGATTCATCGCCTCTGATTCCCCACCTCTGATTCCCCATATCTGATTCCCCACCTATGTTTCCCCGCCTCTGATTCCCCGCCTCTGATTCCCCATCTCTGATTCCCGGAATCTGATTCCCCACCTCTGATTCCCCATCTCTGATTCCGCTCATCCAATTCCATGCCTCTGATTCCCAACCTCTGATACCCCACCTCTGATTTCCCATATCTGATTCCCCGCCTCTGTTTCCCCGCCTCTGATTCCCTGCATCTGTTTCCTCATATCTGATTCCCCTCCTCTGATTCCCCAACACTGATTCCCCGCCTCTGATTCCCCAGCTCTGATTCACCACCTCTGATTCCCCGCGTCTGATTCCCCGCCTCTGATTCCCCATCTCTGATTCCCTATCTCTGATTCCCCAATTCTGATTCCCCGCCTTTGATTCACTGCCTCTGATTAACAACCTCTGATTCCCGACCTCTGATTCCCCATATCTGATTCCCCGCCTCTGATTCCCCGCCTCTTATTCCCCGCCTCTGTTTCCCCATATCTGATTCCCGGCCTCTCATTCCCCAGCTCTGATTCCCCGCCTCTGATTCCCCATATCTGATTCCCCGCCGCTGATTCCCCAACTCTGATACCCCGCCTCTGATTCACCAGCTCTGATTCCCCGCCTCTGATTCCCCGCGTCTGATTCCCTGCCTCTGATTCCCCGCCTCTGATTCCCCATCTCTGATTCACCACCTCTGATCCCCCGCCTCTGATTACCCATGTCTGATTCCCCGCCTCTGTTTCCCCGCCTCTGAATCCCCGCCTCTGATTCCCCATATCTGATTCCCCACCTCTGATTCCCCAACTCTGATTCCCCGCCTGTGATTCGCCAGCTATGATTCCCCGCCTCTGATTCCCCGCGTCTGATTCCCTGCCTGTGATTCCCTGCGTCTGATTCCCCACCTCTGTTACCCCGCCTCTGATTCCCCGCCTCTGATTCCCCATATCTGATTCCCCTCCTCTGTTTCCCCAACTCTGATTCCCCGCCTCTGATTCCCCAGCTCTGATTCCCTGCCTCTGATTCCCCGCATCTGATTCCCCGCCTCTGATTCCCCATCTCTGAGTCACCGCCTTTGATTCGCCACCTCTGATTCCCCATCTCTGATTCCCGGACTCTGATTCCCCACCTCTGATTCCCGGCCTCTTATTCCCGGCATCTGATTCCCGGCCTCTGATTCCCAGCCTCTGATTCCCCGCTTCTGATTCTGATTCCCTGCCTCTGATTCCCCATCTGTGATTCCACACATCTGATTCCCTGCCTCTGATTCCCCACTTCTGATTCCCCGCCTCTGATTCCCCACTTCTGTTTCCCCACCTCTGATTCCCCGCCTCTGTTTCCCCATATCTAATTCCCCGCCTCTGATTCCCCAACTCTGATTCCCCGCTCTGATTCCCCAGCTCTGAATTCCCGCCTCTGATTCCCCGCATCTGATTCCCTGCCTCTGAATCCCCACCTCTGATTCCCTGCCTCTGATTCCCCATATCTGATTCCCCTCCTCTGTTTCCCTGCCTCTGATTCCCCGCCTCTGTTACCCCATATCTGATTCCCCGCCTCTGATTCCCCAACTCTGATTCTGCACATCTGATTCCCTGCCTCTTTTTCCCCACCTCTGATTCCCGGCCTCTGATTCCCGGCCTCTGATTCCCGGCCTCTCATTCCCGGCCTCTCATTCCCCGCCTCTGATTCCCGGCCTCTGATTCCCCGCCTCTGATTCCCCGCCTCTGATTCCCTGCCTCTGATTCCCCATCTCTGATTCCGCACATCTGATTCCCTGCCTCTGATTCCCCGCCTCTGATTCCCCGCCTCTGATTCCCTGCCTCTGATTCCCAACGTCTGATTCCCCACCTCTGATTCCCCATATCTGATTCCCCGCCTCTGTTTCCCCGCCTCTGATTCCCCGCCTCTGATTCCCCAACTCTGATTCCCCGCCTCTGATTCCCCATCTCTGATTCCCCGCCTCTGAATCCAAACCTCTGATTCCCCACCTCTGATTCCCCATATCTGATTCCCCGCCTCTGTTTCCCCGCCTTTGATTCCCCGCCTCTGATTCCCCAACTCTGATTCCCCGCCTCTGCTTCCCCATCTCTGATTCACCGCCTTTGATTCGCCACCTCTGATTCCCCATATGTGATTCCCCGCCTCTGTTTCCCCGCCTCTGATTCCCTGCCTCTGATTCCCCATATCTCATTCCCAGCCTCTGATTCCCCATCTCTGATTCCCGGACTCTGATTCCCCACCTCTGATTCCCGGCCTCTTATTCCCGGCATCTGATTCCCGGCCTCTGATTCCCGGCCTCTGATTCCCCGATTCTGATTCTGATTCCCTGCCTCTGATTCCCCATCTCTGATTCCACACATCTGATTCACTACCTCTGATTTCCCACCTCTGATTACCCATATCTGATTCCCCGCCTCTGTTTCCCCATATCTAATTCCCCGCCTCTGATTCCCCAACTCTGATTCCCCGCTCTGATTCCCCAGCTCTGAATCCCCGCCTCTGATTCCCCGCATCTGATTCACTGCCTCTGAATCCCCACCTCTGATTCCCTGCCTCTGATTCACAACCTCTGATTCCCCTCCTCTGATTCCCCATATCTGATTCCCCGCCTCCGTTTCCCTGCCTCTGATTCCCCGCCTCTGTTTCCCCATATCTCATTCCCCGCCTCTGATACCCCAACTCTGATTCCAAGCCTCTGATTCCCCATCTCTGATTCCCGGACTCTGATTCCCCACCTCTGATTCCCGGCCTCTTATTCCCGGCATCTGATTCCCGGCCTCTGATTCCCAGCCTCTGATTCCCCGCTTCTGATTCTGATTCCCTGCCTCTGATTCCCCATCTGTGATTCCACACATCTGATTCCCTGCCTCTGATTCCCCACTTCTGATTCCCCGCCTCTGCTTCCCCACTTCTGTTTCCCCACCTCTGATTCCCCGCCTCTGTTTCCCCATATCTAATTCCCCGCCTCTGATTCCCCAACTCTGATTCCCCGCTCTGATTCCCCAGCTCTGAATTCCCGCCTCTGATTCCCCGCATCTGATTCCCTGCCTCTGAATCCCCACCTCTGATTCCCTGCCTCTGATTCCCCATATCTGATTCCCCTCCTCTGTTTCCCTGCCTCTGATTCCCCGCCTCTGTTACCCCATATCTGATTCCCCGCCTCTGATTCCCCAACTCTGATTCTGCACATCTGATTCCCTGCCTCTTTTTCCCCACCTCTGATTCCCGGCCTCCGATTCCCGGCCTCTCATTCCCGGCCTCTCATTCCCGGCCTCTCATTCCCCGCCTCTGATTCCCGGCCTCTGATTCCCCGCCTCTGATTCCCCGCCTCTGATTCCCTGCCTCTGATTCCCCATCTCTGATTCCGCACATCTGATTCCCTGCCTCTGATTCCCCGCCTCTGATTCCCCGCCTCTGATTCCCCACCTCTGATTCCCCATACCTGATTCCCCGCCTCTGTTTCCCCGCCTCTGATTCCCCGCCTCTGATTCCCCAACTCTGATTCCCCACCTCTGATTCCCCATCTCTGATTCCCCGCCTCTGAATCCCAACCTCTGATTCCCCACCTCTGATTCCCCATATCTGATTCCCCGCCTCTGTTTCCACGCCTCTGATTCCCCGCCTCTGATTCCCCAACTCCGATTCCCCGCCTCTGCTTCCCCATCTCTGATTCACCGCCTTTGATTCGCCACCTCTGATTCCCCATATGTGATTCCCCGCCTCTGTTTCCCCGCCTCTGATTCCCCGCCTCTGATTCCCCATATCTCATTCCCAGCCTCTGATTCCCCATCTCTGATTCCCGGACTCTGATTCCCCACCTCTGATTCCCGGCCTCTTATTCCCGGCATCTGATTCCCGGCCTCTGATTCCCGGCCTCTGATTCCCCGCTTCTGATTCTGATTCCCTGCCTCTGATTCCCCATCTCTGATTCCGCACATCTGATTCACTGCCTCTGATTTCCCACCTCTGATTACCCATATCTGATTCCCCGCCTCTGTTTCCCCATATCTAATTCCCCGCCTCTGATTCCCCAACTCTGATTCCCCGCTCTGATTCCCCAGCTCTGAATCCCCGCCTCTGATTCCCCGCATCTGATTCACTGCCTCTGAATCCCCACCTCTGATTCCCTGCCTCTGATTCACAACCTCTGATTCCCCTCCTCTGATTCCCCATATCTGATTCCCCGCCTCCGTTTCCCTGCCTCTGATTCCCCGCCTCTGTTTCCCCATATCTGATTCCCCGCCTCTGATACCCCAACTCTGATTCCCCGCCTCTGATTCCCCAGCTCTGATTCCCCGCCTATGACTCCCCGCGTCTGATTCCCAGCCTCTGATTCCCCATGTCTGATTTCCTGCCTCTGATTCCCCGCCTCTGATTCGCCAGCTCTGATTCATCGCCTCTGATTCCCCACCTCTGATTCCCCATATCTGATTCCCCACCTATGTTTCCCCGCCTCTGATTCCCCGCCTCTGATTCCCCATCTATGATTCCCGGACTCTGATTCCCCACCTCTGATTCCCCATCTCTGATTCAGCACATCCAATTCCATGCCTCTGATTCCCAACCTCTGATAGCCCACCTCTGATTTCCCATATCTGATTCCCCGCCTCTGTTTCCCCGCCTCTGATTCCCTGCATCTGTTTCCTCATATCTGATTCCCCTCCTCTGATTCCCCAACACTGATTCCCCACTTCTGATTCCCCAGCTCTGATTCACCACCTCTGATTCCCCGCATCTGATTCCCCGCCTCTGATTCCCCATCTCTGATTCCCTATCTCTGATTCCCCAATTCTGATTCCCCGCCTTTGATTCACTGCCTCTGATTAACAACCTCCGATTCCCGACCTCTGATTCCCCATATCTGATTCCCGGCCTCTCATTCCCCAGCTCTGATTCCCCGCCTCTGATTCCCCATATCTGATTCCCCAATTCTGATTCCCCGCCTTTGATTCACTGCCTCTGATTAACAACCTCTGATTCCCGACCTCTGATTCCCCATATCTGATTCCCGGCCTCTCATTCCCCAGCTCTGATTCCCCGCCTCTGATTCCCCATATCTGATTCCCCGCCGCTGATTCCCCAACTCTGATACCCCGCCTCTGATTCACCAGCTCTGATTCCCCGCCTCTGATTCCCCGCGTCTGATTCCCTGCCTCTGATACCCCGCCTCTGATTCCCCATCTCTGATTCACCACCTCTGATCCCACGCCTCTGATTCCCCATGTCTGATTCCCCGCCTCTGTTTCCCTGCCTCTGATTCCCCGCCTCTGATTCCCCATGTCTGATTCCCCGCCTCTGATGCCCCATATCTGATTCCCCTCCTCTGATTGCCCAACTCTGATTCCCCGCCTCTGATTCCCCAGCTCTCATTCCCCACCTCTGTTTCCCCGCATCTGATTCCCTGCCTCTGATTCACCACCTCTGATTCCCCATCTCTGATTCACCACCTCTGATTCCCCACCTATGATTCCCCATATCTGATTCCCCGCCTCTGTTTCCCCGCCTCTGATTCCCCGCCTCTGATTCCGCATATCTGATTCCCCACCTATGATTTCCCAACACTGATTCCCTGCCTCTGATTCGCCAGCTCTGATTCCCCGCCTCTGATTCCCCATATCTGATTCCCAGCCTCTGATTCCCCATCTCTGATTCCCGGACTCTGATTCCCCACCTCTGATTCCCGGCCTCTTATTCCCGGCATCTGATTCCCGTCCTCTGATTCCCGGCCTCTGATTCCCCGCTTCTGATTCTGATTCCCTGCCTCTGATTCCCCATCTCTGATTCCGCACATCTGATTCCCTGCCTCTGATTTCCCACCTCTGATTACCCATATCTGATTCCCCGCCTCCGTTTCCCCATATCTAATTCCCCGCCTCTGATTCCCCAACTCTGATTCCCCGCTCTGATTCCCCAGCTCTGAATCCCCGCCTCTGATTCCCCGCATCTGATTCACTGCCTCTGAATCCCCACCTCTGATTCCCTGCCTCTGATTCACAACCTCTGATTCCCCTCCTCTGATTCCCCATATCTGATTCCTCGCCTCTGTTTCCCTGCCTCTGATTCCCCGCTTCAGTTTCCCCATATCTGATTCCCCGCCTCTGATTCGCCAGCTCTGATTCATCGCCTCTGATTCCCCACCTCTGATTCCCCATATCTCATTCCCCACCTATGTTTCCCCGCCTCTGATTCCCCGCCTCTGATTCCCCATCTCTGATTCCCGTACTCTGATTCCCCACCTCTGATTCCCCATCTCTGATTCCGCACATCCAATTCCCTGCCTCTGATTCACCGCCTCTGATGCCCCGCCTCTGATTCCATGCCTCTGATTCCCAACCTCTGATACCCCACCTCTGATTTCCCATATCTGATTCCCCGCCTCTGTTTCCCCGCCTCTGATTCCCTGCATCTGTTTCCTCATATCTGATTCCCCTCCTTTGATTCCCCAACACTGATTCCCCGCCTCTGATTCCCCAGCTCTGATTCACCACCTCTGATTCCCCGCGTCTGATTCCCCGCCTCTGATTCCCCATCTCTGATTCCCTATCTCTGATTCCCCAATTCTGATTCCCCGCCTTTGATTCACTGCCTCTGATTAACAACCTCTGATTCCCGACCTCTGATTCCCCATATCTGATTCCCCGCCTCTGTTTCCCTGCCTCTTATTCCCCTCCTCTGTTTCCCCATATCTGATTCCCGGCCTCTCATTCCCCAGCTCTGATTCCCCGCCTCTGATTCCCCATATCTGATTCCCCGCCGCTGATTCCCCAACTCTGATACCCCATATCTGATTCCCCGCCTCTGTTTCCCCGCCTCTGATTCCCCGCCTCTGATTCCCCAACTCTGATTCCCCGCCTCTGTTTCCCCATCTCTGATTCACCGCCTTTGATTCGCCACCTCTGATTCCCCATATGTGATTCCCCGCCTCTGTTTCCCCGCCTCTGATTCCCCGCCTCTGATTCCCCATATCTCATTCCCAGCCTCTGATTCTCCATCTCTGATTCCCGGACTCTGATTCCCCACCTCTGATTCCCGGCCTCTTATTCCCGGCATCTGATTCCCGGCCTCTGATTCCCGGCCTCTGATTCCCCGCTTCTGATTCTGATTCCCTGCCTCTGATTCCCCATCTCTGATTCCACACATCTGATTCACTGCCTCTGATTTCCCACCTCTGATTACCCATATCTGATTCCCCGCCTCTGTTTCCCCATATCTAATTCCCCGCCTCTGATTCCCCAACTCTGATTCCCCGCTCTGATTCCCCAGCTCTGAATCCCCGCCTCTGATTCCCCGCATCTGATTCACTGCCTCTGAATCCCCACCTCTGATTCCCTGCCTCTGATTCACAACCTCTGATTCCCCTCCTCTGATTCCCCATATCTGATTCCCCGCCTCCGTTTCCCTGCCTCTGATTCCCCGCCTCTGTTTCCCCATATCTGATTCCCCGCCTCTGATACCCCAACTCTGATTCCCCGCCTCTGATTCCCCATCTCTGATTCCCGGACTGTGATTCCCCACCTCTGATTCCCGGCCTCTTATTCCCGGCATCTGATTCCCGGCCTCTGATTCCCAGCCTCTGATTCCCCGCTTCTGATTCTGATTCCCTGCCTCTGATTCCCCATCTGTGATTCCACACATCTGATTCCCTGCCTCTGATTCCCCACTTCTGATTCCCCGCCTCTGCTTCCCCACTTCTGTTTCCCCACCTCTGATTCCCCGCCTCTGTTTCCCCATATCTCATTCCCCACCTATGTTTCCCCGCCTCTGATTCCCCGCCTCTGATTCCCCATCTCTGATTCCCGGACTCTGATTCCCCACCTCTGATTCCCCATCTCTGATTCCGCACATCCAATTCCCTGCCTCTGATTCACCGCCTCTGATGCCCCGCCTCTGATTCCATGCCTCTGATTCCCAACCTCTGATTTCCCATATCTGATTCCCCGCCTCTGTTTCCCCGCCTCTGATTCCCTGCATCTGTTTCCTCATATCTGATTCCCCTCCTTTGATTCCCCAACACTGATTCCCCGCCTCTGTTTCCCCAGCTCTGATTCACCACCTCTGATTCCCCGCGTCTGATTCCCCGCCTCTGATTCCCCATCTCTGATTCCCTATCTCCGATTCCCCAATTCTGATTCCCCGCCTTTGATTCACTGCCTCTGATTAACAACCTCTGATTCCCGACCTCTGATTCCCCATATCTGATTCCCCGCCTCTGTTTCCCCGTCTCTTATTCCCCGCCTCTGTTTCCCCATATCTGATTCCCGGCCTCTCATTCCCCAGCTCTTATTCCCCGCCTCTGATTCCCCATATCTGATTCCCCGCCGCTGATTCCCCAACTCTGATACCCCGCCTCTGATTCACCAGCTCTGATTCCCCGCCTCTGATTCCCCACGTCTGATTCCCTGCCTCTGATTCCCCGCCTCTGATTCCCCATCTCTGATTCACCACCTCTGATCCCCCGCCTCTGATTACCCATGTCTGATTCCCCGCCTCTGGTTCCCCGCCTCAGAATCCCCGCCTCTGATTCCCCATATCTGATTCCCCACCTCTGATTCCCCAACTCTGATTCCCCGCCTGTGATTCGCCAGCTATGATTCCCGGCCTCTGATTCCCCGCGTCTGATTCCCTGCCTGTGATTCCCTGCGTCTGATTCCCCACCTCTGTTACCCCGCCTCTGATTCCCCGCCTCTGATTCCCCATATCTGATTCCCCGCCTCTGATTCCCCATATCTCATTCCCAGCCTCTGATTCCCCATCTCTGATTCCCGGACTCTGATTCCCCACCTCTGATTCCCGGCCTCTTATTCCCGGCATCTGATTCCCGGCCTCTGATTCCCGGCCTCTGATTCCCCGCTTCTGATTCTGATTCCCTGCCTCTGATTCCCCATCTCTGATTCCGCACATCTGATTCCCTGCCTCTGATTTCCCACCTCTGATTACCCATATCTGATTCCCCGCCTCTGTTTCCCCATATCTAATTCCCCACCTCTGATTCCCCAACTCTGATTCCCCGCTCTGATTCCCCAGCTCTGAATCCCCGCCTCTGATTCCCCGCATCTGATTCACTGCCTCTGAATCCCCACCTCTGATTCCCTGCCTCTGATTCACAACCTCTGATTTCCCTCCTCTGATTCCCCATATCTGATTCCTCGCCTCTGATTCGCCAGCTCTGATTCATCGCCTCTGATTCCCCACCTCTGATTCCCCATATCTGATTCCCCACCTATGTTTCCCCGCCTCTGATTCCCCGCCTCTGATTCCCCATCTCTGATTCCCGGAATCTGATTCCCCACCTCTGATTCCCCATCTCTGATTCCGCTCATCCAATTCCATGCCTCTGATTCCCAACCTCTGATACCCCACCTCTGATTTCCCATATCTGATTCCCCGCCTCTGTTTCCCCGCCTCTGAATCCCTGCATCTGTTTCCTCATATCTGATTCCCCTCCTCTGATTCCCCAACACTGATTCTCCGCCTCTGATTCCCCAGCTCTGATTCACCACCTCTGATTCCCCGCGTCTGATTCCCCGCCTCTGATTCCCCATCTCTGATTCCCTATCTCTGATTCCCCAATTCTGATTCCCCGCCTTTGATTCACTGCCTCTGATTAACAACCTCTGATTCCCGACCTCTGATTCCCCATATCTGATTCCCCGCCTCTGATTCCCCGCGTCTGATTCCCTGCCTGTGATTCCCTGCGTCTGATTCCCCACCTCTGTTACCCCGCCTCTGATTCCCCGCCTCTGATTCCCCATATCTGATTCCCCTCCTCTGTTTCCCCAACTCTGATTCCCCGCCTCTGATTCCCCAGCTCTGATTCCCTGCCTCTGATTCCCCGCATCTGATTCCCCGCCTCTGATTCCCCATCTCTGAGTCACCGCCTTTGATTCGCCACCTCTGATTCCCCATCTCTGATTCCCGGACTCTGATTCCCCACCTCTGATTCCCGGCCTCTTATTCCCGGCATCTGATTCCCGGCCTCTGATTCCCAGCCTCTGATTCCCCGCTTCTGATTCTGATTCCCTGCCTCTGATTCCCCATCTGTGATTCCACACATCTGATTCCCTGCCTCTGATTCCCCACTTCTGATTCCCCGCCTCTGATTCCCCACTTCTGTTTCCCCACCTCTGATTCCCCGCCTCTGTTTCCCCATATCTAATTCCCCGCCTCTGATTCCCCAACTCTGATTCCCCGCTCTGATTCCCCAGCTCTGAATTCCCGCCTCTGATTCCCCGCATCTGATTCCCTGCCTCTGAATCCCCACCTCTGATTCCCTGCCTCTGATTCCCCATATCTGATTCCCCTCCTCTGTTTCCCTGCCTCTGATTCCCCGCCTCTGTTACCCCATATCTGATTCCCCGCCTCTGATTCCCCAACTCTGATTCTGCACATCTGATTCCCTGCCTCTTTTTCCCCACCTCTGATTCCCGGCCTCTGATTCCCGGCCTCTGATTCCCGGCCTCTCATTCCCGGCCTCTCATTCCCCGCCTCTGATTCCCGGCCTCTGATTCCCCGCCTCTGATTCCCCGCCTCTGATTCCCTGCCTCTGATTCCCCATCTCTGATTCCGCACATCTGATTCCCTGCCTCTGATTCCCCGCCTCTGATTCCCCGCCTCTGATTCCCTGCCTCTGATTCCCAACGTCTGATTCCCCACCTCTGATTCCCCATATCTGATTCCCCGCCTCTGTTTCCCCGCCTCTGATTCCCCGCCTCTGATTCCCCAACTCTGATTCCCCGCCTCTGATTCCCCATCTCTGATTCCCCGCCTCTGAATCCAAACCTCTGATTCCCCACCTCTGATTCCCCATATCTGATTCCCCGCCTCTGTTTCCCCGCCTTTGATTCCCCGCCTCTGATTCCCCAACTCTGATTCCCCGCCTCTGCTTCCCCATCTCTGATTCACCGCCTTTGATTCGCCACCTCTGATTCCCCATATGTGATTCCCCGCCTCTGTTTCCCCGCCTCTGATTCCCTGCCTCTGATTCCCCATATCTCATTCCCAGCCTCTGATTCCCCATCTCTGATTCCCGGACTCTGATTCCCCACCTCTGATTCCCGGCCTCTTATTCCCGGCATCTGATTCCCGGCCTCTGATTCCCGGCCTCTGATTCCCCGATTCTGATTCTGATTCCCTGCCTCTGATTCCCCATCTCTGATTCCACACATCTGATTCACTACCTCTGATTTCCCACCTCTGATTACCCATATCTGATTCCCCGCCTCTGTTTCCCCATATCTAATTCCCCGCCTCTGATTCCCCAACTCTGATTCCCCGCTCTGATTCCCCAGCTCTGAATCCCCGCCTCTGATTCCCCGCATCTGATTCACTGCCTCTGAATCCCCACCTCTGATTCCCTGCCTCTGATTCACAACCTCTGATTCCCCTCCTCTGATTCCCCATATCTGATTCCCCGCCTCCGTTTCCCTGCCTCTGATTCCCCGCCTCTGTTTCCCCATATCTCATTCCCCGCCTCTGATACCCCAACTCTGATTCCAAGCCTCTGATTCCCCATCTCTGATTCCCGGACTCTGATTCCCCACCTCTGATTCCCGGCCTCTTATTCCCGGCATCTGATTCCCGGCCTCTGATTCCCAGCCTCTGATTCCCCGCTTCTGATTCTGATTCCCTGCCTCTGATTCCCCATCTGTGATTCCACACATCTGATTCCCTGCCTCTGATTCCCCACTTCTGATTCCCCGCCTCTGCTTCCCCACTTCTGTTTCCCCACCTCTGATTCCCCGCCTCTGTTTCCCCATATCTAATTCCCCGCCTCTGATTCCCCAACTCTGATTCCCCGCTCTGATTCCCCAGCTCTGAATTCCCGCCTCTGATTCCCCGCATCTGATTCCCTGCCTCTGAATCCCCACCTCTGATTCCCTGCCTCTGTTTCCCCATATCTAATTCCCCGCCTCTGATTCCCCAACTCTGATTCCCCGCTCTGATTCCCCAGCTCTGAATTCCCGCCTCTGATTCCCCGCATCTGATTCCCTGCCTCTGAATCCCCACCTCTGATTCCCTGCCTCTGATTCCCCATATCTGATTCCCCTCCTCTGTTTCCCTGCCTCTGATTCCCCGCCTCTGTTACCCCATATCTGATTCCCCGCCTCTGATTCCCCAACTCTGATTCTGCACATCTGATTCCCTGCCTCTTTTTCCCCACCTCTGATTCCCGGCCTCCGATTCCCGGCCTCTCATTCCCGGCCTCTCATTCCCGGCCTCTCATTCCCCGCCTCTGATTCCCGGCCTCTGATTCCCCGCCTCTGATTCCCCGCCTCTGATTCCCTGCCTCTGATTCCCCATCTCTGATTCCGCACATCTGATTCCCTGCCTCTGATTCCCCGCCTCTGATTCCCCGCCTCTGATTCCCCACCTCTGATTCCCCATACCTGATTCCCCGCCTCTGTTTCCCCGCCTCTGATTCCCCGCCTCTGATTCCCCAACTCTGATTCCCCACCTCTGATTCCCCATCTCTGATTCCCCGCCTCTGAATCCCAACCTCTGATTCCCCACCTCTGATTCCCCATATCTGATTCCCCGCCTCTGTTTCCACGCCTCTGATTCCCCGCCTCTGATTCCCCAACTCCGATTCCCCGCCTCTGCTTCCCCATCTCTGATTCACCGCCTTTGATTCGCCACCTCTGATTCCCCATATGTGATTCCCCGCCTCTGTTTCCCCGCCTCTGATTCCCCGCCTCTGATTCCCCATATCTCATTCCCAGCCTCTGATTCCCCATCTCTGATTCCCGGACTCTGATTCCCCACCTCTGATTCCCGGCCTCTTATTCCCGGCATCTGATTCCCGGCCTCTGATTCCCGGCCTCTGATTCCCCGCTTCTGATTCTGATTCCCTGCCTCTGATTCCCCATCTCTGATTCCGCACATCTGATTCACTGCCTCTGATTTCCCACCTCTGATTACCCATATCTGATTCCCCGCCTCTGTTTCCCCATATCTAATTCCCCGCCTCTGATTCCCCAACTCTGATTCCCCGCTCTGATTCCCCAGCTCTGAATCCCCGCCTCTGATTCCCCGCATCTGATTCACTGCCTCTGAATCCCCACCTCTGATTCCCTGCCTCTGATTCACAACCTCTGATTCCCCTCCTCTGATTCCCCATATCTGATTCCCCGCCTCCGTTTCCCTGCCTCTGATTCCCCGCCTCTGTTTCCCCATATCTGATTCCCCGCCTCTGATACCCCAACTCTGATTCCCCGCCTCTGATTCCCCAGCTCTGATTCCCCGCCTATGACTCCCCGCGTCTGATTCCCAGCCTCTGATTCCCCATGTCTGATTTCCTGCCTCTGATTCCCCGCCTCTGATTCGCCAGCTCTGATTCATCGCCTCTGATTCCCCACCTCTGATTCCCCATATCTGATTCCCCACCTATGTTTCCCCGCCTCTGATTCCCCGCCTCTGATTCCCCATCTATGATTCCCGGACTCTGATTCCCCACCTCTGATTCCCCATCTCTGATTCAGCACATCCAATTCCATGCCTCTGATTCCCAACCTCTGATAGCCCACCTCTGATTTCCCATATCTGATTCCCCGCCTCTGTTTCCCCGCCTCTGATTCCCTGCATCTGTTTCCTCATATCTGATTCCCCTCCTCTGATTCCCCAACACTGATTCCCCACTTCTGATTCCCCAGCTCTGATTCACCACCTCTGATTCCCCGCATCTGATTCCCCGCCTCTGATTCCCCATCTCTGATTCCCTATCTCTGATTCCCCAATTCTGATTCCCCGCCTTTGATTCACTGCCTCTGATTAACAACCTCCGATTCCCGACCTCTGATTCCCCATATCTGATTCCCGGCCTCTCATTCCCCAGCTCTGATTCCCCGCCTCTGATTCCCCATATCTGATTCCCCAATTCTGATTCCCCGCCTTTGATTCACTGCCTCTGATTAACAACCTCTGATTCCCGACCTCTGATTCCCCATATCTGATTCCCGGCCTCTCATTCCCCAGCTCTGATTCCCCGCCTCTGATTCCCCATATCTGATTCCCCGCCGCTGATTCCCCAACTCTGATACCCCGCCTCTGATTCACCAGCTCTGATTCCCCGCCTCTGATTCCCCGCGTCTGATTCCCTGCCTCTGATACCCCGCCTCTGATTCCCCATCTCTGATTCACCACCTCTGATCCCACGCCTCTGATTCCCCATGTCTGATTCCCCGCCTCTGTTTCCCTGCCTCTGATTCCCCGCCTCTGATTCCCCATGTCTGATTCCCCGCCTCTGATGCCCCATATCTGATTCCCCTCCTCTGATTGCCCAACTCTGATTCCCCGCCTCTGATTCCCCAGCTCTCATTCCCCACCTCTGTTTCCCCGCATCTGATTCCCTGCCTCTGATTCACCACCTCTGATTCCCCATCTCTGATTCACCACCTCTGATTCCCCACCTATGATTCCCCATATCTGATTCCCCGCCTCTGTTTCCCCGCCTCTGATTCCCCGCCTCTGATTCCGCATATCTGATTCCCCACCTATGATTTCCCAACACTGATTCCCTGCCTCTGATTCGCCAGCTCTGATTCCCCGCCTCTGATTCCCCATATCTGATTCCCAGCCTCTGATTCCCCATCTCTGATTCCCGGACTCTGATTCCCCACCTCTGATTCCCGGCCTCTTATTCCCGGCATCTGATTCCCGTCCTCTGATTCCCGGCCTCTGATTCCCCGCTTCTGATTCTGATTCCCTGCCTCTGATTCCCCATCTCTGATTCCGCACATCTGATTCCCTGCCTCTGATTTCCCACCTCTGATTACCCATATCTGATTCCCCGCCTCCGTTTCCCCATATCTAATTCCCCGCCTCTGATTCCCCAACTCTGATTCCCCGCTCTGATTCCCCAGCTCTGAATCCCCGCCTCTGATTCCCCGCATCTGATTCACTGCCTCTGAATCCCCACCTCTGATTCCCTGCCTCTGATTCACAACCTCTGATTCCCCTCCTCTGATTCCCCATATCTGATTCCTCGCCTCTGTTTCCCTGCCTCTGATTCCCCGCTTCAGTTTCCCCATATCTGATTCCCCGCCTCTGATTCGCCAGCTCTGATTCATCGCCTCTGATTCCCCACCTCTGATTCCCCATATCTCATTCCCCACCTATGTTTCCCCGCCTCTGATTCCCCGCCTCTGATTCCCCATCTCTGATTCCCGTACTCTGATTCCCCACCTCTGATTCCCCATCTCTGATTCCGCACATCCAATTCCCTGCCTCTGATTCACCGCCTCTGATGCCCCGCCTCTGATTCCATGCCTCTGATTCCCAACCTCTGATACCCCACCTCTGATTTCCCATATCTGATTCCCCGCCTCTGTTTCCCCGCCTCTGATTCCCTGCATCTGTTTCCTCATATCTGATTCCCCTCCTTTGATTCCCCAACACTGATTCCCCGCCTCTGATTCCCCAGCTCTGATTCACCACCTCTGATTCCCCGCGTCTGATTCCCCGCCTCTGATTCCCCATCTCTGATTCCCTATCTCTGATTCCCCAATTCTGATTCCCCGCCTTTGATTCACTGCCTCTGATTAACAACCTCTGATTCCCGACCTCTGATTCCCCATATCTGATTCCCCGCCTCTGTTTCCCTGCCTCTTATTCCCCTCCTCTGTTTCCCCATATCTGATTCCCGGCCTCTCATTCCCCAGCTCTGATTCCCCGCCTCTGATTCCCCATATCTGATTCCCCGCCGCTGATTCCCCAACTCTGATACCCCATATCTGATTCCCCGCCTCTGTTTCCCCGCCTCTGATTCCCCGCCTCTGATTCCCCAACTCTGATTCCCCGCCTCTGTTTCCCCATCTCTGATTCACCGCCTTTGATTCGCCACCTCTGATTCCCCATATGTGATTCCCCGCCTCTGTTTCCCCGCCTCTGATTCCCCGCCTCTGATTCCCCATATCTCATTCCCAGCCTCTGATTCTCCATCTCTGATTCCCGGACTCTGATTCCCCACCTCTGATTCCCGGCCTCTTATTCCCGGCATCTGATTCCCGGCCTCTGATTCCCGGCCTCTGATTCCCCGCTTCTGATTCTGATTCCCTGCCTCTGATTCCCCATCTCTGATTCCACACATCTGATTCACTGCCTCTGATTTCCCACCTCTGATTACCCATATCTGATTCCCCGCCTCTGTTTCCCCATATCTAATTCCCCGCCTCTGATTCCCCAACTCTGATTCCCCGCTCTGATTCCCCAGCTCTGAATCCCCGCCTCTGATTCCCCGCATCTGATTCACTGCCTCTGAATCCCCACCTCTGATTCCCTGCCTCTGATTCACAACCTCTGATTCCCCTCCTCTGATTCCCCATATCTGATTCCCCGCCTCCGTTTCCCTGCCTCTGATTCCCCGCCTCTGTTTCCCCATATCTGATTCCCCGCCTCTGATACCCCAACTCTGATTCCCCGCCTCTGATTCCCCATCTCTGATTCCCGGACTGTGATTCCCCACCTCTGATTCCCGGCCTCTTATTCCCGGCATCTGATTCCCGGCCTCTGATTCCCAGCCTCTGATTCCCCGCTTCTGATTCTGATTCCCTGCCTCTGATTCCCCATCTGTGATTCCACACATCTGATTCCCTGCCTCTGATTCCCCACTTCTGATTCCCCGCCTCTGCTTCCCCACTTCTGTTTCCCCACCTCTGATTCCCCGCCTCTGTTTCCCCATATCTCATTCCCCACCTATGTTTCCCCGCCTCTGATTCCCCGCCTCTGATTCCCCATCTCTGATTCCCGGACTCTGATTCCCCACCTCTGATTCCCCATCTCTGATTCCGCACATCCAATTCCCTGCCTCTGATTCACCGCCTCTGATGCCCCGCCTCTGATTCCATGCCTCTGATTCCCAACCTCTGATTTCCCATATCTGATTCCCCGCCTCTGTTTCCCCGCCTCTGATTCCCTGCATCTGTTTCCTCATATCTGATTCCCCTCCTTTGATTCCCCAACACTGATTCCCCGCCTCTGTTTCCCCAGCTCTGATTCACCACCTCTGATTCCCCGCGTCTGATTCCCCGCCTCTGATTCCCCATCTCTGATTCCCTATCTCCGATTCCCCAATTCTGATTCCCCGCCTTTGATTCACTGCCTCTGATTAACAACCTCTGATTCCCGACCTCTGATTCCCCATATCTGATTCCCCGCCTCTGTTTCCCCGTCTCTTATTCCCCGCCTCTGTTTCCCCATATCTGATTCCCGGCCTCTCATTCCCCAGCTCTTATTCCCCGCCTCTGATTCCCCATATCTGATTCCCCGCCGCTGATTCCCCAACTCTGATACCCCGCCTCTGATTCACCAGCTCTGATTCCCCGCCTCTGATTCCCCACGTCTGATTCCCTGCCTCTGATTCCCCGCCTCTGATTCCCCATCTCTGATTCACCACCTCTGATCCCCCGCCTCTGATTACCCATGTCTGATTCCCCGCCTCTGGTTCCCCGCCTCAGAATCCCCGCCTCTGATTCCCCATATCTGATTCCCCACCTCTGATTCCCCAACTCTGATTCCCCGCCTGTGATTCGCCAGCTATGATTCCCGGCCTCTGATTCCCCGCGTCTGATTCCCTGCCTGTGATTCCCTGCGTCTGATTCCCCACCTCTGTTACCCCGCCTCTGATTCCCCGCCTCTGATTCCCCATATCTGATTCCCCGCCTCTGATTCCCCATATCTCATTCCCAGCCTCTGATTCCCCATCTCTGATTCCCGGACTCTGATTCCCCACCTCTGATTCCCGGCCTCTTATTCCCGGCATCTGATTCCCGGCCTCTGATTCCCGGCCTCTGATTCCCCGCTTCTGATTCTGATTCCCTGCCTCTGATTCCCCATCTCTGATTCCGCACATCTGATTCCCTGCCTCTGATTTCCCACCTCTGATTACCCATATCTGATTCCCCGCCTCTGTTTCCCCATATCTAATTCCCCACCTCTGATTCCCCAACTCTGATTCCCCGCTCTGATTCCCCAGCTCTGAATCCCCGCCTCTGATTCCCCGCATCTGATTCACTGCCTCTGAATCCCCACCTCTGATTCCCTGCCTCTGATTCACAACCTCTGATTTCCCTCCTCTGATTCCCCATATCTGATTCCTCGCCTCTGATTCGCCAGCTCTGATTCATCGCCTCTGATTCCCCACCTCTGATTCCCCATATCTGATTCCCCACCTATGTTTCCCCGCCTCTGATTCCCCGCCTCTGATTCCCCATCTCTGATTCCCGGAATCTGATTCCCCACCTCTGATTCCCCATCTCTGATTCCGCTCATCCAATTCCATGCCTCTGATTCCCAACCTCTGATACCCCACCTCTGATTTCCCATATCTGATTCCCCGCCTCTGTTTCCCCGCCTCTGAATCCCTGCATCTGTTTCCTCATATCTGATTCCCCTCCTCTGATTCCCCAACACTGATTCTCCGCCTCTGATTCCCCAGCTCTGATTCACCACCTCTGATTCCCCGCGTCTGATTCCCCGCCTCTGATTCCCCATCTCTGATTCCCTATCTCTGATTCCCCAATTCTGATTCCCCGCCTTTGATTCACTGCCTCTGATTAACAACCTCTGATTCCCGACCTCTGATTCCCCATATCTGATTCCCCGCCTCTGATTCCCCGCTTCTTATTCCCCGCCTCTGTTTCCCCATATCTGATTCCCGGCCTCTCATTCCCCAGCTCTGATTCCCCGCCTCTGATTCCCCATATCTGATTCCCCGCCGCTGATTCCCCAACTCTGATACCCCGCCTCTGATTCACCAGCTCTGATTCCCCGCCTCTGATTCCCCGCGTCTGATTCCCTGCCTCTGATTCCCCGCCTCTGATTCCCCATCTCTGATTCACCACCTCTGATCCCCCGCCTCTGATTACCCATGTCTGATTCCCCGCTCTGATTCCCCAGCTCTGAATTCCCGCCTCTGATTCCCCGCATCTGATTCCCTGCCTCTGAATCCCCACCTCTGATTCCCTGCCTCTGATTCCCCATATCTGATTCCCCTCCTCTGTTTCCCTGCCTCTGATTCCCCGCCTCTGTTACCCCATATCTGATTCCCCGCCTCTGATTCCCCAACTCTGATTCTGCACATCTGATTCCCTGCCTCTTTTTCCCCACCTCTGATTCCCGGCCTCTGATTCCCGGCCTCTGATTCCCGGCCTCTCATTCCCGGCCTCTCATTCCCCGCCTCTGATTCCCGGCCTCTGATTCCCCGCCTCTGATTCCCCGCCTCTGATTCCCTGCCTCTGATTCCCCATCTCTGATTCCGCACATCTGATTCCCTGCCTCTGATTCCCCGCCTCTGATTCCCCGCCTCTGATTCCCTGCCTCTGATTCCCAACGTCTGATTCCCCACCTCTGATTCCCCATATCTGATTCCCCGCCTCTGTTTCCCCGCCTCTGATTCCCCGCCTCTGATTCCCCAACTCTGATTCCCCGCCTCTGATTCCCCATCTCTGATTCCCCGCCTCTGAATCCAAACCTCTGATTCCCCACCTCTGATTCCCCATATCTGATTCCCCGCCTCTGTTTCCCCGCCTTTGATTCCCCGCCTCTGATTCCCCAACTCTGATTCCCCGCCTCTGCTTCCCCATCTCTGATTCACCGCCTTTGATTCGCCACCTCTGATTCCCCATATGTGATTCCCCGCCTCTGTTTCCCCGCCTCTGATTCCCTGCCTCTGATTCCCCATATCTCATTCCCAGCCTCTGATTCCCCATCTCTGATTCCCGGACTCTGATTCCCCACCTCTGATTCCCGGCCTCTTATTCCCGGCATCTGATTCCCGGCCTCTGATTCCCGGCCTCTGATTCCCCGCTTCTGATTCTGATTCCCTGCCTCTGATTCCCCATCTCTGATTCCACACATCTGATTCACTACCTCTGATTTCCCACCTCTGATTACCCATATCTGATTCCCCGCCTCTGTTTCCCCATATCTAATTCCCCGCCTCTGATTCCCCAACTCTGATTCCCCGCTCTGATTCCCCAGCTCTGAATCCCCGCCTCTGATTCCCCGCATCTGATTCACTGCCTCTGAATCCCCACCTCTGATTCCCTGCCTCTGATTCACAACCTCTGATTCCCCTCCTCTGATTCCCCATATCTGATTCCCCGCCTCCGTTTCCCTGCCTCTGATTCCCCGCCTCTGTTTCCCCATATCTCATTCCCCGCCTCTGATACCCCAACTCTGATTCCAAGCCTCTGATTCCCCATCTCTGATTCCCGGACTCTGATTCCCCACCTCTGATTCCCGGCCTCTTATTCCCGGCATCTGATTCCCGGCCTCTGATTCCCAGCCTCTGATTCCCCGCTTCTGATTCTGATTCCCTGCCTCTGATTCCCCATCTGTGATTCCACACATCTGATTCCCTGCCTCTGATTCCCCACTTCTGATTCCCCGCCTCTGCTTCCCCACTTCTGTTTCCCCACCTCTGATTCCCCGCCTCTGTTTCCCCATATCTAATTCCCCGCCTCTGATTCCCCAACTCTGATTCCCCGCTCTGATTCCCCAGCTCTGAATTCCCGCCTCTGATTCCCCGCATCTGATTCCCTGCCTCTGAATCCCCACCTCTGATTCCCTGCCTCTGATTCCCCATATCTGATTCCCCTCCTCTGTTTCCCTGCCTCTGATTCCCCGCCTCTGTTACCCCATATCTGATTCCCCGCCTCTGATTCCCCAACTCTGATTCTGCACATCTGATTCCCTGCCTCTTTTTCCCCACCTCTGATTCCCGGCCTCCGATTCCCGGCCTCTCATTCCCGGCCTCTCATTCCCGGCCTCTCATTCCCCGCCTCTGATTCCCGGCCTCTGATTCCCCGTCTCTGATTCCCCGCCTCTGATTCCCTGCCTCTGATTCCCCATCTCTGATTCCGCACATCTGATTCCCTGCCTCTGATTCCCCGCCTCTGATTCCCCGCCTCTGATTCCCCACCTCTGATTCCCCATACCTGATTCCCCGCCTCTGTTTCCCCGCCTCTGATTCCCCGCCTCTGATTCCCCAACTCTGATTCCCCACCTCTGATTCCCCATCTCTGATTCCCCGCCTCTGAATCCCAACCTCTGATTCCCCACCTCTGATTCCCCATATCTGATTCCCCGCCTCTGTTTCCACGCCTCTGATTCCCCGCCTCTGATTCCCCAACTCCGATTCCCCGCCTCTGCTTCCCCATCTCTGATTCACCGCCTTTGATTCGCCACCTCTGATTCCCCATATGTGATTCCCCGCCTCTGTTTCCCCGCCTCTGATTCCCCGCCTCTGATTCCCCATATCTCATTCCCAGCCTCTGATTCCCCAACTCTGATTCCCGGACTCTGATTCCCCACCTCTGATTCCCGGCCTCTTATTCCCGGCATCTGATTCCCGGCCTCTGATTCCCGGCCTCTGATTCCCCGCTTCTGATTCTGATTCCCTGCCTCTGATTCCCCATCTCTGATTCCGCACATCTGATTCACTGCCTCTGATTTCCCACCTCTGATTACCCATATCTGATTCCCCGCCTCTGTTTCCCCATATCTAATTCCCCGCCTCTGATTCCCCAACTCTGATTCCCCGCTCTGATTCCCCAGCTCTGAATCCCCGCCTCTGATTCCCCGCATCTGATTCACTGCCTCTGAATCCCCACCTCTGATTCCCTGCCTCTGATTCACAACCTCTGATTCCCCTCCTCTGATTCCCCATATCTGATTCCCCGCCTCCGTTTCCCTGCCTCTGATTCCCCGCCTCTGTTTCCCCATATCTGATTCCCCGCCTCTGATACCCCAACTCTGATTCCCCGCCTCTGATTCCCCAGCTCTGATTCCCCGCCTATGACTCCCCGCGTCTGATTCCCAGCCTCTGATTCCCCATGTCTGATTTCCTGCCTCTGATTCCCCGCCTCTGATTCGCCAGCTCTGATTCATCGCCTCTGATTCCCCACCTCTGATTCCCCATATCTGATTCCCCACCTATGTTTCCCCGCCTCTGATTCCCCGCCTCTTATTCCCCATCTATGATTCCCGGACTCTGATTCCCCACCTCTGATTCCCCATCTCTGATTCAGCACATCCAATTCCATGCCTCTGATTCCCAACCTCTGATAGCCCACCTCTGATTTCCCATATCTGATTCCCCGCCTCTGTTTCCCCGCCTCTGATTCCCTGCATCTGTTTCCTCATATCTGATTCCCCTCCTCTGATTCCCCAACACTGATTCCCCACTTCTGATTCCCCAGCTCTGATTCACCACCTCTGATTCCCCGCATCTGATTCCCCGCCTCTGATTCCCCATCTCTGATTCCCTATCTCTGATTCCCCAATTCTGATTCCCCGCCTTTGATTCACTGCCTCTGATTAACAACCTCCGATTCCCGACCTCTGATTCCCCATATCTGATTCCCGGCCTCTCATTCCCCAGCTCTGATTCCCCGCCTCTGATTCCCCATATCTGATTCCCCAATTCTGATTCCCCGCCTTTGATTCACTGCCTCTGATTAACAACCTCTGATTCCCGACCTCTGATTCCCCATATCTGATTCCCGGCCTCTCATTCCCCAGCTCTGATTCCCCGCCTCTGATTCCCCATATCTGATTCCCCGCCGCTGATTCCCCAACTCTGATACCCCGCCTCTGATTCACCAGCTCTGATTCCCCGCCTCTGATTCCCCGCGTCTGATTCCCTGCCTCTGATACCCCGCCTCTGATTCCCCATCTCTGATTCACCACCTCTGATCCCACGCCTCTGATTCCCCATGTCTGATTCCCCGCCTCTGTTTCCCTGCCTCTGATTCCCCGCCTCTGATTCCCCATGTCTGATTCCCCGCCTCTGATGCCCCATATCTGATTCCCCTCCTCTGATTGCCCAACTCTGATTCCCCGCCTCTGATTCCCCAGCTCTCATTCCCCACCTCTGTTTCCCCGCATCTGATTCCCTGCCTCTGATTCACCACCTCTGATTCCCCATCTCTGATTCACCACCTCTGATTCCCCACCTATGATTCCCCATATCTGATTCCCCGCCTCTGTTTCCCCGCCTCTGATTCCCCGCCTCTGATTCCGCATATCTGATTCCCCACCTATGATTTCCCAACACTGATTCCCTGCCTCTGATTCGCCAGCTCTGATTCCCCGCCTCTGATTCCCCATATCTGATTCCCAGCCTCTGATTCCCCATCTCTGATTCCCGGACTCTGATTCCCCACCTCTGATTCCCGGCCTCTTATTCCCGGCATCTGATTCCCGTCCTCTGATTCCCGGCCTCTGATTCCCCGCTTCTGATTCTGATTCCCTGCCTCTGATTCCCCATCTCTGATTCCGCACATCTGATTCCCTGCCTCTGATTTCCCACCTCTGATTACCCATATCTGATTCCCCGCCTCCGTTTCCCCATATCTAATTCCCCGCCTCTGATTCCCCAACTCTGATTCCCCGCTCTGATTCCCCAGCTCTGAATCCCCGCCTCTGATTCCCCGCATCTGATTCACTGCCTCTGAATCCCCACCTCTGATTCCCTGCCTCTGATTCACAACCTCTGATTCCCCTCCTCTGATTCCCCATATCTGATTCCTCGCCTCTGTTTCCCTGCCTCTGATTCCCCGCTTCAGTTTCCCCATATCTGATTCCCCGCCTCTGATTCGCCAGCTCTGATTCATCGCCTCTGATTCCCCACCTCTGATTCCCCATATCTCATTCCCCACCTATGTTTCCCCGCCTCTGATTCCCCGCCTCTGATTCCCCATCTCTGATTCCCGTACTCTGATTCCCCACCTCTGATTCCCCATCTCTGATTCCGCACATCCAATTCCCTGCCTCTGATTCACCGCCTCTGATGCCCCGCCTCTGATTCCATGCCTCTGATTCCCAACCTCTGATACCCCACCTCTGATTTCCCATATCTGATTCCCCGCCTCTGTTTCCCCGCCTCTGATTCCCTGCATCTGTTTCCTCATATCTGATTCCCCTCCTTTGATTCCCCAACACTGATTCCCCGCCTCTGATTCCCCAGCTCTGATTCACCACCTCTGATTCCCCGCGTCTGATTCCCCGCCTCTGATTCCCCATCTCTGATTCCCTATCTCTGATTCCCCAATTCTGATTCCCCGCCTTTGATTCACTGCCTCTGATTAACAACCTCTGATTCCCGACCTCTGATTCCCCATATCTGATTCCCCGCCTCTGTTTCCCTGCCTCTTATTCCCCTCCTCTGTTTCCCCATATCTGATTCCCGGCCTCTCATTCCCCAGCTCTGATTCCCCGCCTCTGATTCCCCATATCTGATTCCCCGCCGCTGATTCCCCAACTCTGATACCCCATATCTGATTCCCCGCCTCTGTTTCCCCGCCTCTGATTCCCCGCCTCTGATTCCCCAACTCTGATTCCCCGCCTCTGTTTCCCCATCTCTGATTCACCGCCTTTGATTCGCCACCTCTGATTCCCCATATGTGATTCCCCGCCTCTGTTTCCCCGCCTCTGATTCCCCGCCTCTGATTCCCCATATCTCATTCCCAGCCTCTGATTCTCCATCTCTGATTCCCGGACTCTGATTCCCCACCTCTGATTCCCGGCCTCTTATTCCCGGCATCTGATTCCCGGCCTCTGATTCCCGGCCTCTGATTCCCCGCTTCTGATTCTGATTCCCTGCCTCTGATTCCCCATCTCTGATTCCACACATCTGATTCACTGCCTCTGATTTCCCACCTCTGATTACCCATATCTGATTCCCCGCCTCTGTTTCCCCATATCTAATTCCCCGCCTCTGATTCCCCAACTCTGATTCCCCGCTCTGATTCCCCAGCTCTGAATCCCCGCCTCTGATTCCCCGCATCTGATTCACTGCCTCTGAATCCCCACCTCTGATTCCCTGCCTCTGATTCACAACCTCTGATTCCCCTCCTCTGATTCCCCATATCTGATTCCCCGCCTCCGTTTCCCTGCCTCTGATTCCCCGCCTCTGTTTCCCCATATCTGATTCCCCGCCTCTGATACCCCAACTCTGATTCCCCGCCTCTGATTCCCCATCTCTGATTCCCGGACTGTGATTCCCCACCTCTGATTCCCGGCCTCTTATTCCCGGCATCTGATTCCCGGCCTCTGATTCCCAGCCTCTGATTCCCCGCTTCTGATTCTGATTCCCTGCCTCTGATTCCCCATCTGTGATTCCACACATCTGATTCCCTGCCTCTGATTCCCCACTTCTGATTCCCCGCCTCTGCTTCCCCACTTCTGTTTCCCCACCTCTGATTCCCCGCCTCTGTTTCCCCATATCTCATTCCCCACCTATGTTTCCCCGCCTCTGATTCCCCGCCTCTGATTCCCCATCTCTGATTCCCGGACTCTGATTCCCCACCTCTGATTCCCCATCTCTGATTCCGCACATCCAATTCCCTGCCTCTGATTCACCGCCTCTGATGCCCCGCCTCTGATTCCATGCCTCTGATTCCCAACCTCTGATTTCCCATATCTGATTCCCCGCCTCTGTTTCCCCGCCTCTGATTCCCTGCATCTGTTTCCTCATATCTGATTCCCCTCCTTTGATTCCCCAACACTGATTCCCCGCCTCTGTTTCCCCAGCTCTGATTCACCACCTCTGATTCCCCGCGTCTGATTCCCCGCCTCTGATTCCCCATCTCTGATTCCCTATCTCTGATTCCCCAATTCTGATTCCCCGCCTTTGATTCACTGCCTCTGATTAACAACCTCTGATTCCCGACCTCTGATTCCCCATATCTGATTCCCCGCCTCTGTTTCCCCGTCTCTTATTCCCCGCCTCTGTTTCCCCATATCTGATTCCCGGCCTCTCATTCCCCAGCTCTTATTCCCCGCCTCTGATTCCCCATATCTGATTCCCCGCCGCTGATTCCCCAACTCTGATACCCCGCCTCTGATTCACCAGCTCTGATTCCCCGCCTCTGATTCCCCACGTCTGATTCCCTGCCTCTGATTCCCCGCCTCTGATTCCCCATCTCTGATTCACCACCTCTGATCCCCCGCCTCTGATTACCCATGTCTGATTCCCCGCCTCTGGTTCCCCGCCTCAGAATCCCCGCCTCTGATTCCCCATATCTGATTCCCCACCTCTGATTCCCCAACTCTGATTCCCCGCCTGTGATTCGCCAGCTATGATTCCCGGCCTCTGATTCCCCGCGTCTGATTCCCTGCCTGTGATTCCCTGCGTCTGATTCCCCACCTCTGTTACCCCGCCTCTGATTCCCCGCCTCTGATTCCCCATATCTGATTCCCCGCCTCTGATTCCCCATATCTCATTCCCAGCCTCTGATTCCCCATCTCTGATTCCCGGACTCTGATTCCCCACCTCTGATTCCCGGCCTCTTATTCCCGGCATCTGATTCCCGGCCTCTGATTCCCGGCCTCTGATTCCCCGCTTCTGATTCTGATTCCCTGCCTCTGATTCCCCATCTCTGATTCCGCACATCTGATTCCCTGCCTCTGATTTCCCACCTCTGATTACCCATATCTGATTCCCCGCCTCTGTTTCCCCATATCTAATTCCCCACCTCTGATTCCCCAACTCTGATTCCCCGCTCTGATTCCCCAGCTCTGAATCCCCGCCTCTGATTCCCCGCATCTGATTCACTGCCTCTGAATCCCCACCTCTGATTCCCTGCCTCTGATTCACAACCTCTGATTTCCCTCCTCTGATTCCCCATATCTGATTCCTCGCCTCTGATTCGCCAGCTCTGATTCATCGCCTCTGATTCCCCACCTCTGATTCCCCATATCTGATTCCCCACCTATGTTTCCCCGCCTCTGATTCCCCGCCTCTGATTCCCCATCTCTGATTCCCGGAATCTGATTCCCCACCTCTGATTCCCCATCTCTGATTCCGCTCATCCAATTCCATGCCTCTGATTCCCAACCTCTGATACCCCACCTCTGATTTCCCATATCTGATTCCCCGCCTCTGTTTCCCCGCCTCTGAATCCCTGCATCTGTTTCCTCATATCTGATTCCCCTCCTCTGATTCCCCAACACTGATTCCCCGCCTCTGATTCCCCAGCTCTGATTCACCACCTCTGATTCCCCGCGTCTGATTCCCCGCCTCTGATTCCCCATCTCTGATTCCCTATCTCTGATTCCCCAATTCTGATTCCCCGCCTTTGATTCACTGCCTCTGATTAACAACCTCTGATTCCCGACCTCTGATTCCCCATATCTGATTCCCCGCCTCTGATTCCCCGCTTCTTATTCCCCGCCTCTGTTTCCCCATATCTGATTCCCGGCCTCTCATTCCCCAGCTCTGATTCCCCGCCTCTGATTCCCCATATCTGATTCCCCGCCGCTGATTCCCCAACTCTGATACCCCGCCTCTGATTCACCAGCTCTGATTCCCCGCCTCTGATTCCCCGCGTCTGATTCCCTGCCTCTGATTCCCCGCCTCTGATTCCCCATCTCTGATTCACCACCTCTGATCCCCCGCCTCTGATTACCCATGTCTGATTCCCCGCCTCTGTTTCCCCGCCTCTGAATCCCCGCCTCTGATTCCCCATATCTGATTCCCCACCTCTGATTCCCCAACTCTGATTCCCCGCCTGTGATTCGCCAGCTATGATTCCCCGCCTCTGATTCCCCGCGTCTGATTCCCTGCCTGTGATTCCCTGCGTCTGATTCCCCACCTCTGTTACCCCGCCTCTGATTCCCCGCCTCTGATTCCCCATATCTGATTCCCCTCCTCTGTTTCCCCAACTCTGATTCCCCGCCTCTGATTCCCCAGCTCTGATTCCCTGCCTCTGATTCCCCGCATCTGATTGCCCGCCTCTGATTCCCCATCTCTGAGTCACCGCCTTTGATTCGCCACCTCTGATTCCCCATCTCTGATTCCCGGACTCTGATTCCCCACCTCTGATTCCCGGCCTCTTATTCCCGGCATCTGATTCCCGGCCTCTGATTCCCAGCCTCTGATTCCCCGCTTCTGATTCTGATTCCCTGCCACTGATTCACCATCTGTGATTCCACACATCTGATTCCCTGCCTCTGATTCCCCACTTCTGATTCCCCGCCTCTGATTCCCCACTTCTGTTTCCCCACCTCTGATTCCCCGCCTCTGTTTCCCCATATCTAATTCCCCGCCTCTGATTCCCCAACTCTGATTCCCCGCTCTGATTCCCCAGCTCTGAATTCCCGCCTCTGATTCCCCGCATCTGATTCCCTGCCTCTGAATCCCCACCTCTGATTCCCTGCCTCTGATTCCCCATATCTGATTCCCCTCCTCTGTTTCCCTGCCTCTGATTCCCCGCCTCTGTTACCCCATATCTGATTCCCCGCCTCTGATTCCCCAACTCTGATTCTGCACATCTGATTCCCTGCCTCTTTTTCCCCACCTCTGATTCCCGGCCTCTGATTCCCGGCCTCTGATTCCCGGCCTCTCATTCCCGGCCTCTCATTCCCCGCCTCTGATTCCCGGCCTCTGATTCCCCGCCTCTGATTCCCCGCCTCTGATTCCCTGCCTCTGATTCCCCATCTCTGATTCCGCACATCTGATTCCCTGCCTCTGATTCCCCGCCTCTGATTCCCCGCCTCTGATTCCCTGCCTCTGATTCCCAACGTCTGATTCCCCACCTCTGATTCCCCATATCTGATTCCCCGCCTCTGTTTCCCCGCCTCTGATTCCCCGCCTCTGATTCCCCAACTCTGATTCCCCGCCTCTGATTCCCCATCTCTGATTACCCGCCTCTGAATCCCAACCTCTGATTCCCCACCTCTGATTCCCCATATCTGATTCCCCGCCTCTGTTTCCCCGCCTCTGATTCCCCGCCTCTGATTCCCCAACTCTGATTCCCCGCCTCTGCTTCCCCATCTCTGATTCACCGCCTTTGATTCGCCACCTCTGAATCGCCATATGTGATTCCCCGCCTCTGTTTCCCCGCCTCTGATTCCCCGCCTCTGATTCCCCATATCTCATTCCCAGCCTCTGATTCCCCATCTCTGATTCCCGGACTCTGATTCCCCACCTCTGATTCCCGGCCTCTTATTCCCGGCATCTGATTCCCGGCCTCTGATTCCCGGCCTCTGATTCCCCGCTTCTGATTCTGATTCCCTGCCTCTGATTCCCCATCTCTGATTCCACACATCTGATTCACTGCCTCTGATTTCACACCTCTGATTACCCATATCTGATTCCCCGCCTCTGTTTCCCCATATCTAATTCCCCGCCTCTGATTCCCCAACTCTGATTCCCCGCTCTGATTCCCCAGCTCTGAATCCCCGCCTCTGATTCCCCGCATCTGATTCACTGCCTCTGAATCCCCACCTCTGATTCCCTGCCTCTGATTCACAACCTCTGATTCCCCTCCTCTGATTCCCCATATCTGATTCCCCGCCTCCGTTTCCCTGCCTCTGATTCCCCGCCTCTGTTTCCCCATATCTGATTCCCCGCCTCTGATACCCCAACTCTGATTCCAAGCCTCTGATTCCCCATCTCTGATTCCCGGACTCTGATTCCCCACCTCTGATTCCCGGCCTCTTATTCCCGGCATCTGATTCCCGGCCTCTGATTCCCAGCCTCTGATTCCCCGCTTCTGAATCTGATTCCCTGCCTCTGATTCCCCATCTGTGATTCCACACATCTGATTCCCTGCCTCTGATTCCCCACTTCTGATTCCCCGCCTCTGCTTCCCCACTTCTGTTTCCCCACCTCTGATTCCCCGCCTCTGTTTCCCCATATCTAATTCCCCGCCTCTGATTCCCCAACTCTGATTCCCCGCTCTGATTCCCCAGCTCTGAATTCCCGCCTCTGATTCCCCGCATCTGATTCCCTGCCTCTGAATCCCCACCTCGGATTCCCTGCCTCTGATTCCCCATATCTGATTCCCCTCCTCTGTTTCCCTGCCTCTGATTCCCCGCCTCTGTTACCCCATATCTGATTCCCCGCCTCTGATTCCCCAACTCTGATTCTGCACATCTGATTCCCTGCCTCTTTTTCCCCACCTCTGATTCCCGGCCTCTGATTCCCGGCCTCTCATTCCCGGCCTCTCATTCCCGGCCTCTCATTCCCCGCCTCTGATTCCCGGCCTCTGATTCCCCGCCTCTGATTCCCCGCCTCTGATTCCCTGCCTCTGATTCCCCATCTCTGATTCCGCACATCTGATTCCCTGCCTCTGATTCCCCGCCTCTGATTCCCCGCCTCTGATTCCACACCTCTGATTCCCCATACCTGATTCCCCGCCTCTGTTTCCCCGCCTCTGATTCCCCGCCTCTGATTCCCCAACTCTGATTCCCCACCTCTGATTCCCCATCTCTGATTCCCCGCCTCTGAATCCCAACCTCTGATTCCCCACCTCTGATTCCCCATATCTGATTCCCCGCCTCTGTTTCCCTGCCTCTGATTCCCCGCCTCTGATTCCCCAACTCCGATTCCCCGCCTCTGCTTCCCCATCTCTGATTCACCGCCTTTGATTCGCCACCTCTGATTCCCCATATGTGATTCCCCGCCTCTGTTTCCCCGCCTCTGATTCCCCGCCTCTGATTCCCCATATCTCATTCCCAGCCTCTGATTCCCCATCTCTGATTCCCGGACTCTGATTCCCCACCTCTGATTCCCGGCCTCTTATTCCCGGCATCTGATTCCCGGCCTCTGATTCCCGGCCTCTGATTCCCCGCTTCTGATTCTGATTCCCTGCCTCTGATTCCCCATCTCTGATTCCGCACATCTGATTCACTGCCTCTGATTTCCCACCTCTGATTACCCATATCTGATTCCCCGCCTCTGTTTCCCCATATCTAATTCCCCGCCTCTGATTCCCCAACTCTGATTCCCCGCTTTGATTCCCCAGCTCTGAATCCCCGCCTCTGATTCCCCGCATCTGATTCACTGCCTCTGAATCCCCACCTCTGATTCCCTGCCTCTGATTCACAACCTCTGATTCCCCTCCTCTGATTCCCCATATCTGATTCCCCGCCTCCGTTTCCCTGCCTCTGATTCCCCGCCTCTGTTTCCCCATATCTGATTCCCCGCCTCTGATACCCCAACTCTGATTCCCCGCCTCTGATTCCCCAGCTCTGATTCCCCGCCTCTGACTCCCCGCGTCTGATTCCCAGCCTCTGATTCCCCATGTCTGATTTCCTGCCTCTGATTCCCCGCCTCTGATTCGCCAGCTCTGATTCATCGCCTCTGATTCCCCACCTCTGATTCCCCATATCTGATTCCCCACCTATGTTTCCCCGCCTCTGATTCCCCGCCTCTGATTCCCCATCTATGATTCCCGGACTCTGATTCCCCACCTCTGATTCCCCATCTCTGATTCAGCACATCCAATTCCATGCCTCTGATTCCCAACCTCTGATAGCCCACCTCTGATTTCCCATATCTGATTCCCCGCCTCTGTTTCCCCGCCTCTGATTCCCTGCATCTGTTTCCTCATATCTGATTCCCCTCCTCTGATTCCCCAACACTGATTCCCCACTTCTGATTCCCCAGCTCTGATTCACGACCTCTGATTCCCCGCATCTGATTCCCCGCCTCTGATTCCCCATCTCTGATTCCCTATCTCTGATTCCCCAATTCTGATTCCCCGCCTTTGATTCACTGCCTCTGATTAACAACCTCTGATTCCCGACCTCTGATTCCCCATATCTGATTCCCGGCCTCTCATTCCCCAGCTCTGATTCCCCGCCTCTGATTCCCCATATCTGATTCCCCGCCGCTGATTCCCCAACTCTGATACCCCGCCTCTGATTCACCAGCTCTGATTCCCCGCCTCTGATTCCCCGCGTCTGATTCCCTGCCTCTGATACCCCGCCTCTGATTCCCCATCTCTGATTCACCACCTCTGATCCCACGCCTCTGATTCCCCATGTCTGATTCCCCGCCTCTGTTTCCCTGCCTCTGATTCCCCGCCTCTGATTCCCCATGTCTGAATCCCCGCCTCTGATTCCCCAACTCTGATTCCCCGCCTGTGATTCGCCAGCTATGATTCCCCGCCTCTGATTCCCCGCGTCTGATTCCCTGCCTCTGATACCCCGCCTCTGATTCCCCATCTCTGATTCACCACCTCTGATCCCACGCCTCTGATTCCCCATGTCTGATTCCCCGCCTCTGTTTCCCTGCCTCTGATTCCCCGCCTCTGATTCCCCATGTCTGATTCCCCGCCTCTGATGCCCCATATCTGATTCCCCTCCTCTGATTGCCCAACTCTGATTCCCCGCCTCTGATTCCCCAGCTCTCATTCCCCACCTCTGTTTCCCCGCATCTGATTCCCTGCCTCTGATTCCCCACCTCTGATTCCCCATCTCTGATTCACCACCTCTGATTCCCCACCTATGATTCCCCATATCTGATTCCCCGCCTCTGTTTCCCCGCCTCTGATTCCCCGCCTCTGATTCCCCAACTCTGATTCCCCGCCTCTGATTCCCCATCTCTGATTCCCCGCCTCTGAATCCCAACCTCTGATTCCCCACCTCTGATTCCCCATATCTGATTCCCCGCCTCTGTTTCCCCGCCTCTGATTCCCCGCCTCTGATTCCCCAACTCTGATTCCCCGCCTCTGCTTCCCCATCTCTGATTCACCGCCTTTGATTCGCCACCTCTGATTCCCCATATGTGATTCCCCGCCTCTGTTTCCCCGCCTCTGATTCCCCGCCTCTGATTCCCCATCTCTGATTCCCGGACTCTGATTCCCCACCTCTGATTCCCGGCCTCTTATTCCCGGCATCTGATTCCCGGCCTCTGATTCCCGGCCTCTGATTCCCCGCTTCTGATTCTGATTCCCTGCCTCTGATTTCCCATCTCTGACTCCACACATCTGATTCACTGCCTCTGATTTCCCACCTCTGATTACCCATATCTGATTCCCCGCCTCTGTTTCCCCATATCTAATTCCCCGCCTCCGATTCCCCAACTCTGATTCCCCGCTCTGATTCCCCAGCTCTGATTCCCCGCCTCTGATTCCCCATCTCTGATTCCCCGCCTCCGTTTCCCTGCCTCTGATTCCCCGCCTCTGTTTCCCCATATCTGATTCCCCGCCTCTGATACCCCAACTCTGATTCCCCGCCTCTGATTCCCCATCTCTGATTCCCGGACTGTGATTCCCCACCTTTGATTCCCGGCCTCTTATTCCCGGCATCTGATTCCCGGCCTCTGATTCCCAGCCTCTGATTCCCCGCTTCTGATTCTGATTCCCTGCCTCTGATTCCCCATCTGTGATTCCACACATCTGATTCCCTGCCTCTGATTCCCCACTTCTGATTCCCCGCCTCTGCTTCCCCACTTCTGTTTCCCCACCTCTGATTCCCCGCCTCTGTTTCCCCATATCTAATTCCCCGCCTCTGATTCCCCAACTCTGATTCCCCGCTCTGATTCCCCAGCTCTGAATTCCCGCCTCTGATTCCCCGCATCTGATTCCCTGCCTCTGAATCCCCACCTCTGATTCCCTGCCTCTGATTCCCCATATCTGATTCCCCTCCTCTGTTTCCCTGCCTCTGATTCCCCGCCTCTGTTACCCCATATCTGATTCCCCGCCTCTGATTCCCCAACTCTGATTCTGCACATCTGATTCCCTGCCTCTTTTTCCCCACCTCTGATTCCCGGCCTCTGATTCCCGGCCTCTCATTCCCGGCCTCTCATTCCCGGCCTCTCATTCCCCGCCTCTGATTCCCGGCCTCTGATTCCCCGCCTCTGATTCCCCGCCTCTGATTCCCTGCCTCTGATTCCCCATCTCTGATTCCGCACATCTGATTCCCTGCCTCTGATTCCCCGCCTCTGATTCCCCGCCTCTGATTCCCTGCCTCTGATTCCCAACCTCTGATTCCCCACCTCTGATTCCCCATATCTGATTCCCCGCCTCTGTTTCCCCGCCTCTGATTCCCCGCCTCTGATTCCCCAACTCTGATTCCCCACCTCTGATTCCCCATCTCTGATTCCCCGCCTCTGAATCCCAACCTCTGATTCCCCACCTCTGATTCCCCATATCTGATTCCCCGCCTCTGTTTCCCCGCCTCTGATTCCCCGCCTCTGATTCCCCAACTCCGATTCCCCGCCTCTGCTTCCCCATCTCTGATTCACCGCCTTTGATTCGCCACCTCTGATTCCCCATATGTGATTCCCCGCCTCTGTTTCCCCGCCTCTGATTCCCCGCCTCTGATTCCCCATATCTCATTCCCAGCCTCTGATTCCCCATCTCTGATTCCCGGACTCTGATTCCCCACCTCTGATTCCCGGCCTCTTATTCCCGGCATCTGATTCCCGGCCTCTGATTCCCAGCCTCTGATTCCCCGCTTCTGATTCTGATTCCCTGCCTCTGATTCCCCATCTGTGATTCCACACATCTGATTCCCTGCCTCTGATTCCCCACTTCTGATTCCCCGCCTCTGCTTCCCCACTTCTGTTTCCCCACCTCTGATTCCCCGCCTCTGTTTCCCCATATCTCATTCCCCACCTATGTTTCCCCGCCTCTGATTCCCCGCCTCTGATTCCCCATCTCTGATTCCCGGACTCTGATTCCCCACCTCTGATTCCCCATCTCTGATTCCGCACATCCAATTCCCTGCCTCTGATTCACCGCCTCTGATGCCCCGCCTCTGATTCCATGCCTCTGATTCCCAACCTCTGATTTCCCATATCTGATTCCCCGCCTCTGTTTCCCCGCCTCTGATTCCCTGCATCTGTTTCCTCATATCTGATTCTCCTCCTTTGATTCCCCAACACTGATTCCCCGCCTCTGTTTCCCCAGCTCTGATTCACCACCTCTGATTCCCCGCGTCTGATTCCCCGCCTCTGATTCCCCATCTCTGATTCCCTATCTCTGATTCCCCAATTCTGATTCCCCGCCTTTGATTCACTGCCTCTGATTGACAACCTCTGATTCCCGACCTCTGATTCCCCATATCTGATTCCCCGCCTCTGTTTCCCCGCCTCTTATTCCCCGCCTCTGTTTCCCCATATCTGATTCCCGGCCTCTCATTCCCCAGCTCTTATTCCCCGCCTCTGATTCCCCATATCTGATTCCCCGCCGCTGATTCCCCAACTCTGATACCCCGCCTCTGATTCACCAGCTCTGATTCCCCGCCTCTGATTCCCCACGTCTGATTCCCTGCCTCTGATTCCCCGCCTCTGATTCCCCATCTCTGATTCACCACCTCTGATCCCCCGTCTCTGATTACCCATGTCTGATTCCCCGCCTCTGGTTCCCCGCCTCAGAATCCCCGCCTCTGATTCCCCATATCTGATTCCCCACCTCTGATTCCCCAACTCTGATTCCCCGCCTGTGATTCGCCAGCTATGATTCCCGGCCTCTGATTCCCCGCGTCTGATTCCCTGCCTGTGATTCCCTGCGTCTGATTCCCCACCTCTGTTACCCCGCCTCTGATTCCCCGCCTCTGATTCCCCATATCTGATTCCCCGCCTCTGATTCCCCATATCTCATTCCCAGCCTCTGATTCCCCATCTCTGATTCCCGGACTCTGATTCCCCACCTCTGATTCCCGGCCTCTTATTCCCGGCATCTGATTCCCGGCCTCTGATTCCCGGCCTCTGATTCCCCGCTTCTGATTCTGATTCCCTGCCTCTGATTCCCCATCTCTGATTCCGCACATCTGATTCCCTGCCTCTGATTTCCCACCTCTGATTACCCATATCTGATTCCCCGCCTCTGTTTCCCCATATCTAATTCCCCGCCTCTGATTCCCCAACTCTGATTCCCCGCTCTGATTCCCCAGCTCTGAATCCCCGCCTCTGATTCCCCGCATCTGATTCACTGCCTCTGAATCCCCACCTCTGATTCCCTGCCTCTGATTCACAACCTCTGATTTCCCTCCTCTGATTCCCCATATCTGATTCCTCGCCTCTGATTCGCCAGCTCTGATTCATCGCCTCTGATTCCCCACCTCTGATTCCCCATATCTGATTCCCCACCTATGTTTCCCCGCCTCTGATTCCCCGCCTCTGATTCCCCATCTCTGATTCCCGGAATCTGATTCCCCACCTCTGATTCCCCATCTCTGATTCCGCTCATCCAATTCCATGCCTCTGATTCCCAACCTCTGATACCCCACCTCTGATTTCCCATATCTGATTCCCCGCCTCTGATTCCCCAACTCTGATTCTGCACATCTGATTCCCTGCCTCTTTTTCCCCACCTCTGATTCCCGGCCTCTGATTCCCGGCCTCTGATTCCCGGCCTCTCATTCCCGGCCTCTCATTCCCCGCCTCTGATTCCCGGCCTCTGATTCCCCGCCTCTGATTCCCCGCCTCTGATTCCCTGCCTCTGATTCCCCATCTCTGATTCCGCACATCTGATTCCCTGCCTCTGATTCCCCGCCTCTGATTCCCCGCCTCTGATTCCCTGCCTCTGATTCCCAACGTCTGATTCCCCACCTCTTATTCCCCATATCTGATTCCCCGCCTCTGTCTCCCCGCCTCTGATTCCCCGCCTCTGATTCCCCAACTCTGATTCCCCGCCTCTGATTCCCCATCTCTGATTCCCCGCCTCTGAATCCCAACCTTTGATTCCCCACCTCTGATTCCCCATATCTGATTCCCCGCCTCTGTTTCCCCGCCTCTGATTCCCCGCCTCTGATTCCCCAACTCTGATTCCCCGCCTCTGCTTCCCCATCTCTGATTCACCGCCTTTGATTCGCCACCTCTGAATCGCCATATGTGATTCCCCGCCTCTGTTTCCCCGCCTCAGATTCCCCGCCTCTGATTCCCCATATCTCATTCCCAGCCTCTGATTCCCCATCTCTGATTCCCGGACTCTGATTCCCCACCTCTGATTCCCGGCCTCTTATTCCCGGCATCTGATTCCCGGCCTCTGATTCCCGGCCTCTGATTCCCCGCTTCTGATTCTGATTCCCTGCCTCTGATTCCCCATCTATGATTCCACACATCTGATTCACTGCCTCTGATTTCACACCTCTGATTACCCATATCTGATTCCCCGCCTCTGTTTCCCCATATCTAATTCCCCGCCTCTGATTCCCCAACTCTGATTCCCCGCTCTGATTCCCCAGCTCTGAATCCCCGCCTCTGATTCCCCGCATCTGATTCACTGCCTCTGAATCCCCACCTCTGATTCCCTGCCTCTGATTCACAACCTCTGATTCCCCTCCTCTGATTCCCCATATCTGATTCCCCGCCTCCGTTTCCCTGCCTCTGATTCCCCGCCTCTGTTTCCCCATATCTGATTCCCCGCCTCTGATACCCCAACTCTGATTCCAAGCCTCTGATTCCCCATCTCTGATTCCCGGACTCTGATTCCCCACCTCTGATTCCCGGCCTCTTATTCCCGGCATCTGATTCCCGGCCTCTGATTCCCAGCCTCTGATTCCCCGCTTCTGATTCTGATTCCCTGCCTCTGATTCCCCATCTGTGATTCCACACATCTGATTCCCTGCCTCTGATTCCCCACTTCTGATTCCCCGCCTCTGCTTCCCCACTTCTGTTTCCCCACCTCTGATTCCCCGCCTCTGTTTCCCCATATCTAATTCCCCGCCTCTGATTCCCCAACTCTGATTCCCCGCTCTGATTCCCCAGCTCTGAATTCCCGCCTCTGATTCCCCGCATCTGATTCCCTGCCTCTGAATCCCCACCTCTGATTCCCTGCCTCTGATTCCCCATATCTGATTCCCCTCCTCTGTTTCCCTGCCTCTGATTCCAAGCCTCTGTTACCCCATATCTGATTCCCCGCCTCTGATTCCCCAACTCTGATTCTGCACATCTGATTCCCTGCCTCTTTTTCCCCACCTCTGATTCCCGGCCTCTGATTCCCGGCCTCTCATTCCCGGCCTCTCATTCCCGGCCTCTCATTCCCCGCCTCTGATTCCCGGCCTCTGATTCCCCGCCTCTGATTCCCCGCCTCTGATTCCCTGCCTCTGATTCCCCATCTCTGATTCCGCACATCTGATTCCCTGCCTCTGATTCCCCGCCTCTGATTCCACGCCTCTGATTCCCCACCTCTGATTCCCCATACCTGATTCCCCGCCTCTGTTTCCCCGCCTCTGATTCCCCGCCTCTGATTCCCCAACTCTGATTCCCCACCTCTGATTCCCCATCTCTGATTCCCCGCCTCTGAATCCCAACCTCTGATTCCCCACCTCTGATTCCCCATATCTGATTCCCCGCCTCTGTTTCCCTGCCTCTGATTCCCCGCCTCTGATTCCCCAACTCCGATTCCCCGCCTCTGCTTCCCCATCTCTGATTCACCGCCTTTGATTCGCCACCTCTGATTCCCCATATGTGATTCCCCGCCTCTGTTTCCCCGCCTCTGATTCCCCGCCTCTGATTCCCCATATCTCATTCCCAGCCTCTGATTCCCCATCTCTGATTCCCGGACTCTGATTCCCCACCTCTGATTCCCGGCCTCTTATTCCCGGCATCTGATTCCCGGCCTCTGATTCCCGTCCTCTGATTCCCCGCTTCTGATTCTGATTCCCTGCCTCTGATTCCCCATCTCTGATTCCGCACATCTGATTCACTGCCTCTGATTTCCCACCTCTGATTACCCATATCTGATTCCCCGCCTCTGTTTCCCCATATCTAATTCCCCACCTCTGATTCCCCAACTCTGATTCCCCGCTCTGATTCCCCAGCTCTGAATCCCCGCCTCTGATTCCCCGCATCTGATTCACTGCCTCTGAATCCCCACCTCTGATTCCCTGCCTCTGATTCACAACCTCTGATTCCCCTCCTCTGATTCCCCATATCTGATTCCCCGCCTCCGTTTCCCTGCCTCTGATTCCCCGCCTCTGTTTCCCCATATGTGATTCCCCGCCTCTGATACCCCAACTCTGATTCCCCGCCTCTGATTCCCCAGCTCTGATTCCCCGCCTCTGACTCCCCGCGTCTGATTCCCAGCCTCTTATTCCCCATGTCTGATTTCCTGCCTCTGATTCCCCGCCTCTGATTCGCCAGCTCTGATTCATCGCCTCTGATTCCCCACCTCTGATTCCCCATATCTGATTCCCCACCTATGTTTCCCCGCCTCTGATTCCCCGCCTCTGATTCCCCATCTATGATTCCCGGACTCTGATTCCCCACCTCTGATTCCCCATCTCTGATTCAGCACATCCAATTCCATGCCTCTGATTCCCAACCTCTGATAGCCCACCTCTGATTTCCCATATCTGATTCCCCGCCTCTGTTTCCCCGCCTCTGATTCCCTGCATCTGTTTCCTCATATCTGATTCCCCTCCTCTGATTCCCCAACACTGATTCCCCACTTCTGATTCCCCAGCTCTGATTCACCACCTCTGATTCCCCGCATCTGATTTCCCGCCTCTGATTCCCCATCTCTGATTCCCTATCTCTGATTCCCCAATTCTGATTCCCCGCCTTTGATTCACTGCCTCTGATTAACAACCTCTGATTCCCGACCTCTGATTCCCCATATCTGATTCCCGGCCTCTCATTCCCCAGCTCTGATTCCCCGCCTCTGATTCCCCATATCTGATTCCCCGCCGCTGATTCCCCAACTCTGATACCCCGCCTCTGATTCACCAGCTCTGATTCCCCGCCTCTGATTCCCCGCGTCTGATTCCCTGCCTCTGATACCCCGCCTCTGATTCCCCATCTCTGATTCACCACCTCTGATCCCACGCCTCTGATTCCCCATGTCTGATTCCCCGCCTCTGTTTCCCTGCCTCTGATTCCCCGCCTCTGATTCCCCATGTCTGAATCCCCGCCTCTGATTCCCCAACTCTGATTCCCCGCCTGTGATTCGCCAGCTATGATACCCCGCCTCTGATTCCCCGCGTCTGATTCCCTGCCTCTGATACCCCGCCTCTGATTCCCCATCTCTGATTCACCACCTCTGATCCCACGCCTCTGATTCCCCATGTCTGATTCCCCGCCTCTGTTTCCCTGCCTCTGATTCCCCGCCTCTGATTCCCCATGTCTGATTCCCCGCCTCTGATGCCCCATATCTGATTCCCCTCCTCTGATTGCCCAACTCTGATTCCCCGCCTCTGATTCCCCAGCTCTCATTCCCCACCTCTGTTTCCCCGCATCTGATTCCCTGCCTCTGATTCCCCACCTCTGATTCCCCATCTCTGATTCACCACCTCTGATTCCCCACCTATGATTCCCCATATCTGGTTCCCCGCCTCTGTTTCCCCGCCTCTGATTCCCCGCCTCTGATTCCCCAACTCTGATTCCCCGCCTCTGATTCCCCATCTCTGATTCCCCGCCTCTGAATCCCAACCTCTGATTCCCCACCTCTGATTCCCCATATCTGATTCCCCGCCTCTGTTTCCCCGCCTCTGATTCCCCGCCTCTGATTCCCCAACTCTGATTCCCCGCCTCTGCTTCCCCATCTCTGATTCACCGCCTTTGATTCGCCACCTCTGATTCCCCATATGTGATTCCCCGCCTCTGTTTCCCCGCCTCTGATTCCCCGCCTCTGATTCCCCATCTCTGATTCCCGGACTCTGATTCCCCACCTCTGATTCCCGGCCTCTTATTCCCGGCATCTGATTCCCGGCCTCTGATTCCCGGCCTCTGATTCCCCGCTTCTGATTCTGATTCCCTGCCTCTGATTCCCCATCTCTGATTCCACACATCTGATTCACTGCCTCTGATTTCCCACCTCTGATTACCCATATCTGATTCCCCGCCTCTGTTTCCCCATATCTAATTCCCCGCCTCCGATTCCCCAACTCTGATTCCCCGCTCTGATTCCCCAGCTCTGATTCCCCGCCTCTGATTCCCCATCTCTGATTCCCCGCCTCCGTTTCCCTGCCTCTGATTCCCCGCCTCTGTTTCCCCATATCTGATTCCCCGCCTCTGATACCCCAACTCTGATTCCCCGCCTCTGATTCCCCATCTCTGATTCCCGGACTGTGATTCCCCACCTTTGATTCCCGGCCTCTTATTCCCGGCATCTGATTCCCGGCCTCTGATTCCCAGTCTCTGATTCCCCGCTTCTGATTCTGATTCCCTGCCTCTGATTCCCCATCTGTGATTCCACACATCTGATTCCCTGCCTCTGATTCCCCACTTCTGATTCCCCGCCTCTGCTTCCCCACTTCTGTTTCCCCACCTCTGATTCCCCGCCTCTGTTTCCCCATATCTAATTCCCCGCCTCTGATTCCCCAACTCAGATTCCCCGCTCTGATTCCCCAGCTCTGAATTCCCGCCTCTGATTCCCCGCATCTGATTCCCTGCCTCTGAATCCCCACCTCTGATTCCCTGCCTCTGATTCCCCATATCTGATTCCCCTTCTCTGTTTCCCTGCCTCTGATTCCCCGCCTCTGTTACCCCATATCTGATTCCCCGCCTCTGATTCCCCAACTCTGATTCTGCACATCTGATTCCCTGCCTCTTTTTCCCCACCTCTGATTCCCGGCCTCTGATTCCCGGCCTCTCATTCCCGGCCTCTCATTCCCGGCCTCTCATTCCCCGCCTCTGATTCCCGGCCTCTGATTCCCCGCCTCTGATTCCCCGCCTCTGATTCCCTGCCTCTGATTCCCCATCTCTGATTCCGCACATCTGATTCCCTGCCTCTGATTCCCCGCCTCTGATTCCCCGCCTCTGATTCCCTGCCTCTGATTCCCAACCTCTGATTCCCCACCTCTGATTCCCCATATCTGATTCCCCGCCTCTGTTTCCCCGCCTCTGATTCCCCGCCTCTGATTCCCCAACTCTGATTCCCCACCTCTGATTCCCCATCTCTGATTCCCCGCCTCTGAATCCCAACCTCTGATTCCCCACCTCTGATTCCCCATATCTGATTCCCCGCCTCTGTTTCCCCGACTCTGATTCCCCGCCTCTGATTCCCCAACTCCGATTCCCCGCCTCTGCTTCCCCATCTCTGATTCACCGCCTTTGATTCGCCACCTCTGATTCCCCATATGTGATTCCCCGCCTCTGTTTCCCCGCCTCTGATTCCCCGCCTCTGATTCCCCATATCTCATTCCCAGCCTCTGATTCCCCATCTCTGATTCCCGGACTCTGATTCCCCACCTCTGATTCCCGGCCTCTTATTCCCGGCATCTGATTCCCGGCCTCTGATTCCCGGCCTCTGATTCCCCGCTTCTGATTCTGATTCCCTGCCTCTGATTCCCCATCTCTGATTCCGCACATCTGATTCACTGCCTCTGATTTCCCACCTCTGATTACCCATATCTGATTCCCCGCCTCTGTTTCCCCATATCTAATTCCCCGCCTCTGATTCCCCAACTCTGATTCCCCACCTCTGATTCCCCATATCTGATTCCCCGCCTCTGTTTCCCCGCCTCTGATTCCCCGCCTCTGATTCCCCAACTCTGATTCCCCACCTCTGATTCCCCATCTCTGATTCCCCGCCTCTGAATCCCAACCTCTGATTCCCCACCTCTGATTCCCCATATCTGATTCCCCGCCTCTGTTTCCCCGCCTCTGATTCCCCGCCTCTGATTCCCCAACTCCGATTCCCCGCCTCTGCTTCCCCATCTCTGATTCACCGCCTTTGATTCGCCACCTCTGATTCCCCATATGTGATTCCCCGCCTCTGTTTCCCCGCCTCTGATTCCCCGCCTCTGATTCCCCATATCTCATTCCCAGCCTCTGATTCCCCATCTCTGATTCCCGGACTCTGATTCCCCACCTCTGATTCCCGGCCTCTTATTCCCGGCATCTGATTCCCGGCCTCTGATTCCCGGCCTCTGATTCCCCGCTTCTGATTCTGATTCCCTGCCTCTGATTCCCCATCTCTGATTCCGCACATCTGATTCACTGCCTCTGATTTCCCACCTCTGATTACCCATATCTGATTCCCCGCCTCTGTTTCCCCATATCTAATTCCCCGCCTCTGATTCCCCAACTCTGATTCCCCGCTCTGATTCCCCAGCTCTGAATCCCCGCCTCTGATTCCCCGCATCTGATTCACTGCCTCTGAATCCCCACCTCTGATTCCCTGCCTCTGATTCACAACCTCTGATTCCCCTCCTCTGATTCCCCATATCTGATTCCCCGCCTCCGTTTCCCTGCCTCTGATTCCCCGCCTCTGTTTCCCCATATCTGATTCCCCGCCTCTGATACCCCAACTCTGATTCCCCGCCTCTGATTCCCCAGCTCTGATTCCCCGCCTCTGACTCCCCGCGTCTGATTCCCAGCCTCTGATTCCCCATGTCTGATTTCCTGCCTCTGATTCCCCGCCTCTGATTCGCCAGCTCTGATTCATCGCCTCTGATTCCCCACCTCTGATTCCCCATATCTGATTCCCCACCTATGTTTCCCCGCCTCTGATTCCCCGCCTCTGATTCCCCATCTATGATTCCCGGACTCTGATTCCCCACCTCTGATTCCCCATCTCTGATTCAGCACATCCAATTCCATGCCTCTGATTCCCAACCTCTGATAGCCCACCTCTGATTTCCCATATCTGATTCCCCGCCTCTGTTTCCCCGCCTCTGATTCCCTGCATCTGTTTCCTCATATCTGATTCCCCTCCTCTGATTCCCCAACACTGATTCCCCACCTCTGATTCCCCAGCTCTGATTCACCACCTCTGATTCCCCGCGTCTGATTCCCCGCCTCTGATTCCCCATCTCTGATTCCCTATCTCTGATTCCCCAATTCTGATTCCCCGCCTTTGATTCACTGCCTCTGATTAACAACCTCTGATTCCCGACCTCTGATTCCCCATATCTGATTCCCGGCCTCTCATTCCCCAGCTCTGATTCCCCGCCTCTGATTCCCCATATCTGATTCCCCGCCGCTGATTCCCCAACTCTGATACCCCGCCTCTGATTCACCAGCTCTGATTCCCCGCCTCTGATTCCCCGCGTCTGATTCCCTGCCTCTGATACCCCGCCTCTGATTCCCCATCTCTGATTCACCACCTCTGATCCCACGCCTCTGATTCCCCATGTCTGATTCCCCGCCTCTGTTTCCCTGCCTCTGATTCCCCGCCTCTGATTCCCCATGTCTGAATCCCCGCCTCTGATTTCCCAACTCTGATTCCCCGCCTGTGATTCGCCAGCTATGATTCCCCGCCTCTGATTCCCCGCGTCTGATTCCCTGCCTCTGATACCCCGCCTCTGATTCCCCATCTCTGATTCACCACCTCTGATCCCACGCCTCTGATTCCCCATGTCTGATTCCCCGCCTCTGTTTCCCTGCCTCTGATTCCCCGCCTCTGATTCCCCATGTCTGATTCCCCGCCTCTGATGCCCCATATCTGATTCCCCTCCTCTGATTGCCCAACTCTGATTCCCCGCCTCTGATTCCCCAGCTCTCATTCCCCACCTCTGTTTCCCCGCATCTGATTCCCTGCCTCTGATTCCCCACCTCTGATTCCCCATCTCTGATTCACCACCTCTGATTCCCCACCTATGATTCCCCATATCTGATTCCCCGCCTCTGTTTCCCCGCCTCTGATTCCCCGCCTCTGATTCCGCATATCTGATTCCCCACCTATGATTTCCCAACACTGATTCCCCGCCTCTGATTCGCCAGCTCTGATTCCCCGCCTCTGATTCCCCATATCTGATTCCCAGCCTCTGATTCCCCATCTCTGATTCCCGGACTCTGATTCCCCACCTCTGATTCACGGCCTCTTATTCCAGGCATCTGATTCCCGTCCTCTGATTCCCGGCCTCTGATTCCCCGCTTCTGATTCTGATTCCCTGCCTCTGATTCCCCATCTCTGATTCCGCACATCTGATTCCCTGCCTCTGATTTCCCACCTCTGATTACCCATATCTGATTCCCCGCCTCCGTTTCCCCATATCTAATTCCCCGCCTCTGATTCCCCAACTCTGATTCCCCGCTCTGATTCCCCAGCTCTGAATCCCCGCCTCTGATTCCCCGCATCTGATTCACTGCCTCTGAATCCCCACCTCTGATTCCCTGCCTCTGATTCACAACCTCTGATTCCCCTCCTCTGATTCCCCATATCTGATTCCTCGCCTCTGTTTCCCTGCCTCTGATTCCCCGCTTCAGTTTCCCCATATCTGATTCCCCGCCTCTGATTCGCCAGCTCTGATTCATCGCCTCTGATTCCCCACCTCTGATTCCCCATATCTCATTCCCCACCTATGTTTCCCCGCCTCTGATTCCCCGCCTCTGATTCCCCATCTCTGATTCCCGTACTCTGATTCCCCACCTCTGATTCCCCATCTCTGATTCCGCACATCCAATTCCCTGCCTCTGATTCACCGCCTCTGATGGCCCGCCTCTGATTCCATGCCTCTGATTCCCAACCTCTGATACCCCACCTCTGATTTCCCATATCTGATTCCCCGCCTCTGTTTCCCCGCCTCTGATTCCCTGCATCTGTTTCCTCATATCTGATTCCCCTCCTTTGATTCCCCAACACTGATTCCCCGCCTCTGATTCCCCAGCTCTGATTCACCACCTCTGATTCCCCGCGTCTGATTCCCCGCCTCTGATTCCCCATCTCTGATTCCCTATCTCTGATTCCCCAATTCTGATTCCCCGCCTTTGATTCACTGCCTCTGATTAACAACCTCTGATTCCCGACCTCTGATTCCCCATATCTGATTCCCCGCCTCTGTTTCCCTGCCTCTTATTCCCCGCCTCTGTTTCCCCATATCTGATTCCCGGCCTCTCATTCCCCAGCTCTGATTCCCCGCCTCTGATTCCCCATATCTGATTCCCCGCCGCTGATTCCCCAACTCTGATACCCCATATCTGATTCCCCGCCTCTGTTTCCCCGCCTCTGATTCCCCGCCTCTGATTCCCCAACTCTGATTCCCCGCCTCTGCTTCCCCATCTCTGATTCACCGCCTTTGATTCGCCACCTCTGATTCCCCATATGTGATTCCCCGCCTCTGTTTCCCCGCCTCTGATTCCCCGCCTCTGATTCCCCATATCTCATTCCCAGCCTCTGATTCCCCATCTCTGATTCCCGGACTCTGATTCCCCACCTCTGATTCCCGGCCTCTTATTCCCGGCATCTGATTCCCGGCCTCTGATTCCCGGCCTCTGATTCCCCGCTTCTGATTCTGATTCCCTGCCTCTGATTCCCCATCTCTGATTCCACACATCTGATTCACTGCCTCTGATTTCCCACCTCTGATTACCCATATCTGATTCCCCGCCTCTGTTTCCCCATATCTAATTCCCCGCCTCTGATTCCCCAACTCTGATTCCCCGCTCTGATTCCCCGCCTCTGATTCCCCGCATCTGATTCACTGCCTCTGAATCCCCACCTCTGATTCCCTGCCTCTGATTCACAACCTCTGATTCCCCTCCTCTGATTCCCCATATCTGATTCCCCGCCTCCGTTTCCCTGCCTCTGATTCCCCGCCTCTGTTTCCCCATATCTGATTCCCCGCCTCTGATACCCCAACTCTGATTCCCCGCCTCTGATTCCCCATCTCTGATTCCCGGACTGTGATTCCCCACCTCTGATTCCCGGCCTCTTATTCCCGGCATCTGATTTCCGGCCTCTGATTCCCAGCCTCTGATTCCCCGCTTCTGATTCTGATTCCCTGCCTCTGATTCCCCATCTGTGATTCCACACATCTGATTCCCTGCCTCTGATTCCCCACTTCTGATTCCCCGCCTCTGCTTCCCCACTTCTGTTTCCCCACCTCTGATTCCCCGCCTCTGTTTCCCCATATCTAATTCCCCGCCTCTGATTCCCCAACTCTGATTCCCCGCTCTGATTCCCCAGCTCTGAATTCCCGCCTCTGATTCCCCGCATCTGATTCCCTGCCTCTGAATCCCCACCTCTGATTCCCTGCCTCTGATTCCCCATATCTGATTCCCCTCCTCTGTTTCCCTGCCTCTGATTCCCCGCCTCTGTTACCCCATATCTGATTCCCCGCCTCTGATTCCCCAACTCTGATTCTGCACATCTGATTCCCTGCCTCTTTTTCCCCACCTCTGATTCCCGGCCTCTGATTCCCGGCCTCTCATTCCCGGCCTCTCATTCCCGGCCTCTCATTCCCTGCCTCTGATTCCCGGCCTCTGATTCCCCGCCTCTGATTCCCCGCCTCTGATTCCCTGCCTCTGATTCCCCATCTCTGATTCCGCACATCTGATTCCCTGCCTCTGATTCCCCGCCTCTGATTCCCCGCCTCTGATTCCCTGCCTCTGATTCCCAACCTCTGATTCCCCACCTCTGATTCCCCATATCTGATTCCCCGCCTCTGTTTCCCCGCCTCTGATTCCCCGCCTCTGATTCCCCAACTCTGATTCCCCACCTCTGATTCCCCATCTCTGATTCCCCGCCTCTGAATCCCAACCTCTGATTCCCCACCTCTGATTCCCCATATCTGATTCCCCGCCTCTGTTTCCCCGCCTCTGATTCCCCGCCTCTGATTCCCCAACTCCGATTCCCCGCCTCTGCTTCCCCATCTCTGATTCACCGCCTTTGATTCGCCACCTCTGATTCCCCATATGTGATTCCCCGCCTCTGTTTCCCCGCCTCTGATTCCCCGCCTCTGATTCCCCATATCTCATTCCCAGCCTCTGATTCCCCATCTCTGATTCCCGGACTCTGATTCCCCACCTCTGATTCCCGGCCTCTTATTCCCGGCATCTGATTCCCGGCCTCTGATTCCCGGCCTCTGATTCCCCGCTTCTGATTCTGATTCCCTGCCTCTGATTCCCCATCTCTGATTCCGCACATCTGATTCACTGCCTCTGATTTCCCACCTCTGATTACCCATATCTGATTCCCCGCCTCTGTTTCCCCATATCTAATTCCCCGCCTCTGATTCCCCAACTCTGATTCCCCGCTCTGATTCCCCAGCTCTGAATCCCCGCCTCTGATTCCCCGCATCTGATTCACTGCCTCTGAATCCCCACCTCTGATTCCCTGCCTCTGATTCACAACCTCTGATTCCCCTCCTCTGATTCCCCATATCTGATTCCCCGCCTCCGTTTCCCTGCCTCTGATTCCCCGCCTCTGTTTCCCCATATCTGATTCCCCGCCTCTGATACCCCAACTCTGATTCCCCGCCTCTGATTCCCCAGCTCTGATTCCCCGCCTCTGACTCCCCGCGTCTGATTCCCAGCCTCTGATTCCCCATGTCTGATTTCCTGCCTCTGATTCCCCGCCTCTGATTCGCCAGCTCTGATTCATCGCCTCTGATTCCCCACCTCTGATTCCCCATATCTGATTCCCCACCTATGTTTCCCCGCCTCTGATTCCCCGCCTCTGATTCCCCATCTATGATTCCCGGACTCTGATTCCCCACCTCTGATTCCCCATCTCTGATTCAGCACATCCAATTCCATGCCTCTGATTCCCAACCTCTGATAGCCCACCTCTGATTTCCCATATCTGATTCCCCGCCTCTGTTTCCCCGCCTCTGATTCCCTGCATCTGTTTCCTCATATCTGATTCCCCTCCTCTGATTCCCCAACACTGATTCCCCACCTCTGATTCCCCAGCTCTGATTCACCACCTCTGATTCCCCGCGTCTGATTCCCCGCCTCTGATTCCCCATCTCTGATTCCCTATCTCTGATTCCCCAATTCTGATTCCCCGCCTTTGATTCACTGCCTCTGATTAACAACCTCTGATTCCCGACCTCTGATTCCCCATATCTGATTCCCGGCCTCTCATTCCCCAGCTCTGATTCCCCGCCTCTGATTCCCCATATCTGATTCCCCGCCGCTGATTCCCCAACTCTGATACCCCGCCTCTGATTCACCAGCTCTGATTCCCCGCCTCTGATTCCCCGCGTCTGATTCCCTGCCTCTGATACCCCGCCTCTGATTCCCCATCTCTGATTCACCACCTCTGATCCCACGCCTCTGATTCCCCATGTCTGATTCCCCGCCTCTGTTTCCCTGCCTCTGATTCCCCGCCTCTGATTCCCCATGTCTGAATCCCCGCCTCTGATTCCCCAACTCTGATTCCCCGCCTGTGATTCGCCAGCAATGATTCCCCGCCTCTGATTCCCCGCGTCTGATTCCCTGCCTCTGATACCCCGCCTCTGATTCCCCATCTCTGATTCACCACCTCTGATCCCACGCCTCTGATTCCCCATGTCTGATTCCCCGCCTCTGTTTCCCTGCCTCTGATTCCCCGCCTCTGATTCCCCATGTCTGATTCCCCGCCTCTGATGCCCCATATCTGATTCCCCTCCTCTGATTGCCCAACTCTGATTCCCCGCCTCTGATTCCCCAGCTCTCATTCCCCACCTCTGTTTCCCCGCATCTGATTCCCTGCCTCTGATTCCCCACCTCTGATTCCCCATCTCTGATTCACCACCTCTGATTCCCCACCTATGATTCCCCATATCTGATTCCCCGCCTCTGTTTCCCCGCCTCTGATTCCCCGCCTCTGATTCCGCATATCTGATTCCCCACCTATGATTTCCCAACACTGATTCCCCGCCTCTGATTCGCCAGATCTGATTCCCCGCCTCTGATTCCCCATATCTGATTCCCAGCCTCTGATTCCCCATCTCTGATTCCCGGACTCTGATTCCCCACCTCTGATTCCCGGCCTCTTATTCCCGGCATCTGATTCCCGTCCTCTGATTCCCGGCCTCTGATTCCCCGCTTCTGATTCTGATTCCCTGCCTCTGATTCCCCATCTCTGATTCCGCACATCTGATTCCCTGCCTCTGATTTCCCACCTCTGATTACCCATATCTGATTCCCCGCCTCCGTTTCCCCATATCTAATTCCCCGCCTCTGATTCCCCAACTCTGATTCCCCGCTCTGATTCCCCAGCTCTGAATCCCCGCCTCTGATTCCCCGCATCTGATTCACTGCCTCTGAATCCCCACCTCTGATTCCCTGCCTCTGATTCACAACCTCTGATTCCCCTCCTCTGATTCCCCATATCTGATTCCTCGCCTCTGTTTCCCTGCCTCTGATTCCCCGCTTCAGTTTCCCCATATCTGATTCCCCGCCTCTGATTCGCCAGCTCTGATTCATCGCCTCTGATTCCCCACCTCTGATTCCCCATATCTCATTCCCCACCTATGTTTCCCCGCCTCTGATTCCCCGCCTCTGATTCCCCATCTCTGATTCCCGTACTCTGATTCCCCACCTCTGATTCCCCATCTCTGATTCCGCACATCCAATTCCCTGCCTCTGATTCACCGCCTCTGATGCCCCGCCTCTGATTCCATGCCTCTGATTCCCAACCTCTGATACCCCACCTCTGATTTCCCATATCTGATTCCCCGCCTCTGTTTCCCCGCCTCTGATTCCCTGCATCTGTTTCCTCATATCTGATTCCCCTCCTTTGATTCCCCAAAACTGATTCCCCGCCTCTGATTCCCCAGCTCTGATTCACCACCTCTGATTCCCCGCGTCTGATTCCCCGCCTCTGATTCCCCATCTCTGATTCCCTATCTCTGATTCCCCAATTCTGATTCCCTGCCTTTGATTCACTGCCTCTGATTAACAACCTCTGATTCCCGACCTCTGATTCCCCATATCTGATTCCCCGCCTCTGTTTCCCTGCCTCTTATTCCCCGCCTCTGTTTCCCCATATCTGATTCCCGGCCTCTCATTCCCCAGCTCTGATTCCCCGCCTCTGATTCCCCATATCTGATTCCCCGCCGCTGATTCCCCAACTCTGATACCCCGCCTCTGATTCACCAGCTCTGATTCCCCGCCTCTGATTCCCCGCGTCTGATTCCCTGCCTCTGATTCCCCGCCTCTGATTCCCCATCTCTGATTCACCACCTCTGATCCCCCGCCTCTGATTACCCATGTCTGATTCCCCGCCTCTGTTTCCCCGCCTCAGAATCCCCGCCTCTGATTCCCCATATCTGATTCCCCACCTCTGATTCCCCAACTCTGATTCCCCGCCTGTGATTCGCCAGCTATGATTCCCCGCCTCTGATTCCCCGCGTCTGATTCCCTGCCTGTGATTCCCTGCGTCTGATTCCCCACCTCTGTTACCCCGCCTCTGATTCCCCGCCTCTGATTCCCCATATCTGATTCCCCGCCTCTGATTCCCCATATCTCATTCCCAGCCTCTGATTCCCCATCTCTGATTCCCGGACTCTGATTCCCCACCTCTGATTCCCGGACTCTTATTCCCGGCATCTGATTCCCGGCCTCTGATTCCCGGCCTCTGATTCCCCGCTTCTGATTCTGATTCCCTGCCTCTGATTCCCCATCTCTGATTCCGCACATCTGATTCCCTGCCTCTGATTTACCACCTCTGATTACCCATATCTGATTCCCCGCCTCTGTTTCCCCATATCTAATTCCCCGCCTGTGATTCCCCAACTCTGATTCCCCGCTCTGATTCCACAGCTCTGAATCCCCGCCTCTGATTCCCCGCATCTGATTCACTGCCTCTGAATCCCCACCTCTGATTCCCTGCCTCTGATTCACAACCTCTGATTCCCCTCCTCTGATACCCCATATCTGATTCCTCGCCTCTGATTCGCCAGCTCTGATTCATCGCCTCTGATTCCCCACCTCTGATTCCCCATATCTGATTCCCCACCTATATTTCCCCGCCTCTGATTCCCCGCCTCTGATTCCCCATCTCTGATTCCCGGACTCTGATTCCCCACCTCTGATTCCCCATCTCTGATTCCGCTCATCCAATTCCATGCCTCTGATTCCCAACCTCTGATACCCCACCTCTGATTTCCCATATCTGATTCCCCGCCTCTGTTTCCCCGCCTCTGATTCCCTGCATCTGTTTCCTCATATCTGATTCCCCTCCTCTGATTCCCCAACACTGATTCCCCGCCTCTGATTCCCCAGCTCTGATTCACCACCTCTGATTCCCCGCGTCTGATTCCCCGCCTCTGATTCCCCATCTCTGATTCCCTATCTCTGATTCCCCAGTTCTGATTCCCCGCCTTTGATTCACTGCCTCTGATTAACAACCTCTGATTCCCGACCTCTGATTCCCCATATCTGATTCCCCGCCTCTGTGTCCCCGCCTCTTATTCCCCGCCTCTGTTTCCCCATATCTGATTCCCGGCCTCTCATTCCCCAGCTCTGATTCCCCGCCTCTGATTCCCCATATCTGATTCCCCGCCGCTGATTCCCCAACTCTGATACCCCACCTCTGATTCACCAGCTCTGATTCCCCGCCTCTGATTCCCCGCGTCTGATTCCCTGCCTCTGATTCCCTGCCTCTGATTCCCCATCTCTGATTCCCCACCTCTGATTCCCCAACTCTGATTCCCCGCCTGTGATTCGCCAGCTATGATTCCCCGCCTCTGATTCCCCGCGTCTGATTCCCTGCCTGTGATTCCCTGCGTCTGATTCCCCACCTCTGTTACCCCGCCTCTGATTCCCCGCCTCTGATTCTCCATATCTGATTCCCCTCCTCTGTTTCCCCAACTCTGATTCCCCGCCTCTGATTCCCCAGCTCTTATTCCCTGCCTCTGATTCCCCGCATCTGATTCCCCGCCTCTGATTCCCCATCTCTGAGTCACCGCCTTTGATTCGCCACCTCTGATTCCCCATCTCTGATTCCCGGACTCTGATTCCCCACCTCTGATTCCCGGCCTCTTATTCCCGGCATCTGATTCCCGGCCTCTGATTCCCAGCCTCTGATTCCCTGCTTCTGATTCTGATTCCCTGCCTCTGATTCCCCATCTGTGATTCCACACATCTGATTCCCTGCCTCTGATTCCCCACTTCTGATTCCCCGCCTCTGATTCCCCACTTCTGTTTCCCCACCTCTGATTCCCCGCCTCTGTTTCCCCATATCTAATTCCCCGCCTCTGATTCCCCAACTCTGATTCCCCGCTCTGATTCCCCAGCTCTGAATTCCCGCCTCTGATTCCCCGCATCTGATTCCCTGCCTCTGAATCCCCACCTCTGATTCCCTGCCTCTGATTCCCCATATCTGATTCCCCTCCTCTGTTTCCCTGCCTCTGATTCCCCGCCTCTGTTACCCCGCCTCTGATTCCCCGCCTCTGATTCCCCATATCTGATTCCCCGCCTCTGATTCCCCATATCTCATTCCCAGCCTCTGATTCCCCATCTCTGATTCCCGGACTCTGATTCCCCACCTCTGATTCCCGGCCTCTTATTCCCGGCATCTGATTCCCGGCCTCTGATTCCCGGCCTCTGATTCCCCGCTTCTGATTCTGATTCTCTGCCTCTGATTCCCCATCTCTGATTCCGCACATCTGATTCCCTGCCTCTGATTTCCCACCTCTGATTACCCATATCTGATTCCCCGCCTCTGTTTCCCCATATCTAATTCCCCGCCTCTGATTCCCCAACTCTGATTCTCCGCTCTGATTCCCCAGTTCTGAATCCCCGCCTCTGATTCCCCGCATCTGATTCACTGCCTCTGAATCCCCACCTCTGATTCCCTGCCTCTGATTCACAACCTCTGATTCTCCTCCTCTGATTCCCCATATCTGATTCCTCGCCTCTGATTCGCCAGCTCTGATTCATCGCCTCTGATTCCCCACCTCTGATTCCCCATATCTGATTCCCCACCTATGTTTCCCCGCCTCTGATTCCCCGCCTCTGATTCCCCATCTCTGATTCCCGGACTCTGATTCCCCACCTCTGATTCCCCATCTCTGATTCCGCTCATCCAATTCCATGCCTCTGATTCCCAACCTCTGATACCCCACCTCTGATTTCCCATATCTGATTCCCCGCCTCTGTTTCCCCGCCTCTGATTCCCTGCATCTGTTTCCTCATATCTGATTCCCCTCCTCTGATTCCCCAACACTGATTCCCCGCCTCTGATTCCCCAGCTCTGATTCACCACCTCTGATTCCCCGCGTCTGATTCCCCGCCTCTGATTCCCCATCTCTGATTCCCTATCTCTGATTCCCCAATTCTGATTCCCCGCCTTTGATTCACTGCCTCTGATTAACAACCTCTGATTCCCGACCTCTGATTCCCCATATCTGATTCCCTGCCTCTGTTTCCCCGCCTCTTATTCCCCGCCTCTGTTTCCCCATATCTGATTCCCGGCCTCTCATTCCCCAGCTCTGATTCCCCGCCTCTGATTCCCCATTCTGATTCCCCGCCGCTGATTCCCCAACTCTGATACCCCGCCTCTGATTCACCAGCTCTGATTCCCCGCCTCTGATTCCCCGCGTCTGATTCCCTGCCTCTGATTCCCCGCCTCTGATTCCCCATCTCTGATTCACCACCTCTGATCCCCCGCCTCTGATTACCCATGTCTGATTCCCCGCCTCTGTTTCCCCGCCTCTGAATCCCCGCCTCTGATTCCCCATATCTGATTCCCCACCTCTGATTCCCCAACTCTGATTCCCCGCCTCTGATTCCCCAGCTCTGATTCCCTGCCTCTGATTCCCCGCATCTGATTCCCCGCTTCTGATTCCCCATCTCTGAGTCACCGCCTTTGATTCGCCACCTCTGATTCCCCATCTCTGATTCCCGGACTCTGATTCCCCACCTCTGATTCCCGGCCTCTTATTCCCGGCATCTGATTCCCGGCCTCTGATTCCCAGCCTCTGATTCCCCGCTTCTGATTCTGATTCCCTGCCTCTGATTCCCCATCTGTGATTCCACACATCTGATTCCCTGCCTCTGATTCCCCACTTCTGATTCCCCGCCTCTGATTCCCCACTTCTGTTTCCCCACCTCTGATTCCCCGCCTCTGTTTCCCCATATCTAATTCCCCGCCTCTGATTCCCCAACTCTGATTCCCCGCTCTGATTCCCCAGCTCTGAATTCCCGCCTCTGATTCCCCGCATCTGATTCCCTGCCTCTGAATCCCCACCTCTGATTCCCTGCCTCTGATTCCCCATATCTGATTCCCCTCCTCTGTTTCCCTGCCTCTGATTCCCCGCCTCTGTTACCCCATATCTGATTCCCCGCCTCTGATTCCCCAACTCTGATTCTGCACATCTGATTCCCTGCCTCTTTTTCCCCACCTCTGATTCCCGGCCTCTGATTCCCGGCCTCTGATTCCCGGCCTCTCATTCCCGGCCTCTCATTCCCCGCCTCTGATTCCCGGCCTCTGATTCCCCGCCTCTGATTCCCCGCCTCTGATTCCCTGCCTCTGATTCCCCATCTCTGATTCCGCACATCTGATTCCCTGCCTCTGATTCACCGCCTCTGATTCCCCGCCTCTGATTCCCTGCCTCTGATTCCCAACGTCTGATTCCCCACCTCTGATTCCCCATATCTGATTCCCCGCCTCTGTTTCCCCGCCTCTGATTCCCCGCCTCTGATTCCCCAACTCTGATTCCCCGCCACTGATTCCCCATCTCTGATTCCCCGCCTCTGAATCCCAACCTCTGATTCCCCACCTCTGATTCCCCATATCTGATTCCCCGCCTCTGTTTCCCCGCCTCTGATTCCCCGCCTCTGATTCCCCAACTCTGATTCCCCGCCTCTGCTTCCCCATCTCTGATTCACCGCCTTTGATTCGCCACCTCTGATTCCCCATATGTGATTCCCCGCCTCTGTTTCCCCGCCTCTGATTCCCCGCCTCTGATTCCCCATATCTCATTCCCAGCCTCTGATTCCCCATCTCTGATTCCCGGACTCTGATTCCCCGCATCTGATTCACTGCCTCTGAATCCCCACCTCTGATTCCCTGCCTCTGATTCACAACCTCTGATTCCCCTCCTCTGATACCCCATATCTGATTCCTCGCCTCTGATTCGCCAGCTCTGATTCATCGCCTCTGATTCCCCACCTCTGATTCCCCATATCTGATTCCCCACCTATGTTTCCCCGCCTCTGATTCCCCGCCTCTGATTCCCCATCTCTGATTCCCGGACTCTGATTCCCCACCTCTGATTCCCCATCTCTGATTCCGCTCATCCAATTCCATGCCTCTGATTCCCAACCTCTGATACCCCACCTCTGATTTCCCATATCTGATTCCCCGCCTCTGTTTCCCCGCCTCTGATTCCCTGCATCTGTTTCCTCATATCTGATTCCCCTCCTCTGATTCCCCAACACTGATTCCCCGCCTCTGATTCCCCAGCTCTGATTCACCACCTCTGATTCCCCGCGTCTGATTCCCCGCCTCTGATTCCCCATCTCTGATTCCCTATCTCTGATTCCCCAGTTCTGATTCCCCGCCTTTGATTCACTGCCTCTGATTAACAACCTCTGATTCCCGACCTCTGATTCCCCATATCTGATTCCCCGCCTCTGTGTCCCCGCCTCTTATTCCCCGCCTCTGTTTCCCCATATCTGATTCCCGGCCTCTCATTCCCCAGCTCTGATTCCCCGCCTCTGATTCCCCATATCTGATTCCCCGCCGCTGATTCCCCAACTCTGATACCCCGCCTCTGATTCACCAGCTCTGATTCCCCGCCTCTGATTCCCCGCGTCTGATTCCCTGCCTCTGATTCCCTGCCTCTGATTCCCCATCTCTGATTCCCCACCTCTGATTCCCCAACTCTGATTCCCCGCCTGTGATTCGCCAGCTATGATTCCCCGCCTCTGATTCCCCGCGTCTGATTCCCTGCCTGTGATTCCCTGCGTCTGATTCCCCACCTCTGTTACCCCGCCTCTGATTCCCCGCCTCTGATTCTCCATATCTGATTCCCCTCCTCTGTTTCCCCAACTCTGATTCCCCGCCTCTGATTCCCCAGCTCTTATTCCCTGCCTCTGATTCCCCGCATCTGATTCCCCGCCTCTGATTCCCCATCTCTGAGTCACCGCCTTTGATTCGCCACCTCTGATTCCCCATCTCTGATTCCCGGACTCTGATTCCCCACCTCTGATTCCCGGCCTCTTATTCCCGGCATCTGATTCCCGGCCTCTGATTCCCAGCCTCTGATTCCCTGCTTCTGATTCTGATTCCCTGCCTCTGATTCCCCATCTGTGATTCCACACATCTGATTCCCTGCCTCTGATTCCCCACTTCTGATTCCCCGCCTCTGATTCCCCACTTCTGTTTCCCCACCTCTGATTCCCCGCCTCTGTTTCCCCATATCTAATTCCCCGCCTCTGATTCCCCAACTCTGATTCCCCGCTCTGATTCCCCAGCTCTGAATTCCCGCCTCTGATTCCCCGCATCTGATTCCCTGCCTCTGAATCCCCACCTCTGATTCCCTGCCTCTGATTCCCCATATCTGATTCCCCTCCTCTGTTTCCCTGCCTCTGATTCCCCGCCTCTGTTACCCCGCCTCTGATTCCCCGCCTCTGATTCCCCATATCTGATTCCCCGCCTCTGATTCCCCATATCTCATTCCCAGCCTCTGATTCCCCATCTCTGATTCCCGGACTCTGATTCCCCACCTCTGATTCCCGGCCTCTTATTCCCGGCATCTGATTCCCGGCCTCTGATTCCCGGCCTCTGATTCCCCGCTTCTGATTCTGATTCCCTGCCTCTGATTCCCCATCTCTGATTCCGCACATCTGATTCCCTGCCTCTGATTTCCCACCTCTGATTACCCATATCTGATTCCCCGCCTCTGTTTCCCCATATCTAATTCCCCGCCTCTGATTCCCCAACTCTGATTCTCCGCTCTGATTCCCCAGCTCTGAATCCCCGCCTCTGATTCCCCGCATCTGATTCACTGCCTCTGAATCCCCACCTCTGATTCCCTGCCTCTGATTCACAACCTCTGATTCTCCTCCTCTGATTCCCCATATCTGATTCCTCGCCTCTGATTCGCCAGCTCTGATTCATCGCCTCTGATTCCCCACCTCTGATTCCCCATATCTGATTCCCCACCTATGTTTCCCCGCCTCTGATTCCCCGCCTCTGATTCCCCATCTCTGATTCCCGGACTCTGATTCCCCACCTCTGATTCCCCATCTCTGATTCCGCTCATCCAATTCCATGCCTCTGATTCCCAACCTCTGATACCCCACCTCTGATTTCCCATATCTGATTCCCCGCCTCTGTTTCCCCGCCTCTGATTCCCTGCATCTGTTTCCTCATATCTGATTCCCCTCCTCTGATTCCCCAACACTGATTCCCCGCCTCTGATTCCCCAGCTCTGATTCACCACCTCTGATTCCCCGCGTCTGATTCCCCGCCTCTGATTCCCCATCTCTGATTCCCTATCTCTGATTCCCCAATTCTGATTCACCGCCTTTGATTCACTGCCTCTGATTAACAACCTCTGATTCCCGACCTCTGATTCCCCATATCTGATTCCCTGCCTCTGTTTCCCCGCCTCTTATTCCCCGCCTCTGTTTCCCCATATCTGATTCCCGGCCTCTCATTCCCCAGCTCTGATTCCCCGCCTCTGATTCCCCATTCTGATTCCCCGCCGCTGATTCCCCAACTCTGATACCCCGCCTCTGATTCACCAGCTCTGATTCCCCGCCTCTGATTCCCCGCGTCTGATTCCCTGCCTCTGATTCCCCGCCTCTGATTCCCCATCTCTGATTCACCACCTCTGATCCCCCGCCTCTGATTACCCATGTCTGATTCCCCGCCTCTGTTTCCCCGCCTCTGAATCCCCGCCTCTGATTCCCCATATCTGATTCCCCACCTCTGATTCCCCAACTCTGATTCCCCGCCTCTGATTCCCCAGCTCTGATTCCCTGCCTCTGATTCCCCGCATCTGATTCCCCGCTTCTGATTCCCCATCTCTGAGTCACCGCCTTTGATTCGCCACCTCTGATTCCCCATCTCTGATTCCCGGACTCTGATTCCCCACCTCTGATTCCCGGCCTCTTATTCCCGGCATCTGATTCCCGGCCTCTGATTCCCAGCCTCTGATTCCCCGCTTCTGATTCTGATTCCCTGCCTCTGATTCCCCATCTGTGATTCCACACATCTGATTCCCTGCCTCTGATTCCCCACTTCTGATTCCCCGCCTCTGATTCCCCACTTCTGTTTCCCCACCTCTGATTCCCCGCCTCTGTTTCCCCATATCTAATTCCCCGCCTCTGATTCCCCAACTCTGATTCCCCGCTCTGATTCCCCAGCTCTGAATTCCCGCCTCTGATTCCCCGCATCTGATTCCCTGCCTCTGAATCCCCACCTCTGATTCCCTGCCTCTGATTCCCCATATCTGATTCCCCTCCTCTGTTTCCCTGCCTCTGATTCCCCGCCTCTGTTACCCCATATCTGATTCCCCGCCTCTGATTCCCCAACTCTGATTCTGCACATCTGATTCCCTGCCTCTTTTTCCCCACCTCTGATTCCCGGCCTCTGATTCCCGGCCTCTGATTCCCGGCCTCTCATTCCCGGCCTCTCATTCCCCGCCTCTGATTCCCGGCCTCTGATTCCCCGCCTCTGATTCCCCGCCTCTGATTCCCTGCCTCTGATTCCCCATCTCTGATTCCGCACATCTGATTCCCTGCCTCTGATTCACCGCCTCTGATTCCCCGCCTCTGATTCCCTGCCTCTGATTCCCAACCTCTGATTCCCCACCTCTGATTCCCCATATCTGATTCCCCGCCTCTGTTTCCCCGCCTCTGATTCCCCGCCTCTGATTCCCCAACTCTGATTCCCCGCCTCTGATTCCCCATCTCTGATTCCCCGCCTCTGAATCCCAACCTCTGATTCCCCACCTCTGATTCCCCATATCTGATTCCCCGCCTCTGTTTCCCCGCCTCTGATTCCCCGCCTCTGATTCCCCAACTCTGATTCCCCGCCTCTGCTTCCCCATCTCTGATTCACCGCCTTTGATTCGCCACCTCTGATTCCCCATATGTGATTCCCCGCCTCTGTTTCCCCGCCTCTGATTCCCCGCCTCTGATTCCCCATATCTCATTCCCAGCCTCTGATTCCCCATCTCTGATTCCCGGACTCTGATTCCCCACCTCTGATTCCCCGCCTCTTATTCCCGGCATCTGATTCCCGGCCTCTGATTCCCGGCCTCTGATTCCCCGCTTCTGATTCTGATTCCCTGCCTCTGATTCCCCATCTCTGATTCCGCACATCTGATTCACTGCCTCTGATTTCCCACCTCTGATTACCCATATCTGATTCCCCGCCTCTGTTTCCCCATATCTAATTCCCCGCCTCTGATTCCCCAACTCTGATTCCCCGCTCTGATTCCCCAGCTCTGAATCCCCGCCTCTGATTCCCCGCATCTGATTCACTGCCTCTGAATCCCCACCTCTGATTCCCTGCCTCTGATTCACAACCTCTGATTCCCCTCCTCTGATTCCCCATATCTGATTCCCCGCCTCCGTTTCCCTGCCTCTGATTCCCCGCCTCTGTTTCCCCATATCTGATTCCCCGCCTCTGATACCCCAACTCTGATTCCCCGCCTCTGATTCCCCAGCTCTGATTCCCCGCCTCTGACTCCCCGCGTCTGATTCCCAGCCTCTGATTCCCCATGTCTGATTTCCTGCCTCTGATTCCCCGCCTCTGATTCGCCAGCTCTGATTCATCGCCTCTGATTCCCCACCTCTGATTCCCCATATCTGATTCCCCACCTATGTTTCCCCGCCTCTGATTCCCCGCCTCTGATTCCCCATCTATGATTCCCGGACTCTGATTCCCCACCTCTGATTCCCCATCTCTGATTCAGCACATCCAATTCCATGCCTCTGATTCCCAACCTCTGACAGCCCACCTCTGATTTCCCATATCTGATTCCCCGCCTCTGTTTCCCCGCCTCTGATTCCCTGCATCTGTTTCCTCATATCTGATTCCCCTCCTCTGATTCCCCAACACTGATTCCCCGCCTCTGATTCCCCAGCACTGATTCACCACCTCTGATTCCCCGCGTCTGATTCCCCGCCTCTGATTCCCCATCTCTGATTCCCTATCTCTGATTCCCCAATTCTGATTCCCCGCCTTTGATTCACTGCCTCTGATTAACAACCTCTGATTCCCGACCTCTGATTCCCCATATCTGATTCCCCGCCTCTGTTTCCCCGCCTCTTATTCCCCGCCTCTGTTTCCCCATATCTGATTCCCGGCCTCTCATTCCCCAGCTCTGATTCCCCGCCTCTGATTCCCCATATCTGATTCCCCGCGTCTGATTCCCTGCCTCTGATACCCCGCCTCTGATTCCCCATCTCTGATTCACCACCTCTGATCCCACGCCTCTGATTCCCCATGTCTGATTCCCCACCTCTGTTTCCCTGCCTCTGATTCCCCGCCTCTGATTCCCCATGTCTGAATCCCCGCCTCTGATTCCCCAACTCTGATTCCCCGCCTGTGATTCGCCAGCTATGATTCCCCGCCTCTGATTCCCCGCGTCTGATTCCCTGCCTCTGATACCCCGCCTCTGATTCCCCATCTCTGATTCACCACCTCTGATCCCACGCCTCTGATTCCCCATGTCTGATTCACCGCCTCTGTTTCCCTGCCTCTGATTCCCCGCCTCTGATTCCCCATGTCTGATTCCCCGCCTCTGATGCCCCATATCTGATTCCCCACCTCTGATTGCCCAACTCTGATTCCCCGCCTCTGATTCCCCAGCTCTCATTCCCCACCTCTGTTTCCCCGCATCTGATTCCCTGCCTCTGATTCCCCACCTCTGATTCCCCATCTCTGATTCACCACCTCTGATTCCCCACCTATGATTCCCCATATCTGATTCCCCGCCTCTGTTTCCCCGCCTCTGATTCCCCGCCTCTGATTCCGCATATCTGATTCCCCACCTATGATTTCCCAACACTGATTCCCCGCCTCTGATTCGCCAGCTCTGATTCCCCGCCTCTGATTCCCCATATCTGATTCCCAGCCTCTGATTCCCCATCTCTGATTCCCGGACTCTGATTCCCCACCTCTGATTCCCGGCCTCTTATTCCCGGCATCTGATTCCCGTCCTCTGATTCCCGGCCTCTGATTCCCCGCTTCTGATTCTGATTCCCTGCCTCTGATTCCCCATCTCTGATTCCGCACATCTGATTCCCTGCCTCTGATTTCCCACCTCTGATTACCCATATCTGATTCCCCGCTTCTGTTTCCCCATATCTAATTCCCCGCCTCTGATTCCCCAACTCTGATTCCCCGCTCTGATTCCCCAGCTCTGAATCCCCGCCTCTGATTCCCCGCATCTGATTCACTGCCTCTGAATCCCCACCTCTGATTCCCTGCCTCTGATTCACAACCTCTGATTCCCCTCCTCTGATTCCCCATATCTGATTCCTCGCCTCTGATTCGCCAGCTCTGATTCATCGCCTCTGATTCCCCACCTCTGATTCCCCATATCTGATTCCCCACCTATGTTTCCCCGCCTCTGATTCCCCGCCTCTGATTCCCCATCTCTGATTCCCGGACTCTGATTCCCCACCTCTGATTCCCCATCTCTGATTCCGCTCATCCAATTCCATGCCTCTGATTCCCAACCTCTGATACCCCACCTCTGATTTCCCATATCTGATTCCCCGCCTCTGTTTCCCCGCCTCTGATTCCCTGCATCTGTTTCCTCATATCTGATTCCCCTCCTCTGATTCCCCAACACTGATTCCCCGCCTCTGATTCCCCAGCTCTGATTCACCACCTCTGATTCCCCGCGTCTGATTCCCCGCCTCTGATTCCCCATCTCTGATTCCCTATCTCTGATTCCCCAGTTCTGATTCCCCGCCTTTGATTCACTGCCTCTGATTAACAACCTCTGATTCCCGACCTCTGATTCCCCATATCTGATTCCCCACCTCTGTTTCCCCGCCTCTTATTCCCCGCCTCTGTTTCCCCATATCTGATTCCCGGCCTCTCATTCCACAGCTCTGATTCCCCGCCTCTGATTCCCCATATCTGATTCCCCGCCGCTGATTCCCCAACTCTGATACCCCGCCTCTGATTCACCAGCTCTGATTCCCCGCCTCTGATTCCCCGCGTCTGATTCCCTGCCTCTGATTCCCTGCCTCTGATTCCCCATCTCTGATTCACCACCTCTGATCCCCCGCCTCAGATTACCCATGTCTGATTCCCCGCCTCTGTTTCCCCGCCTCTGAATCCCCGCCTCTGATTCCCCATATCTGATTCCCCACCTCTGATTCCCCAACTCTGATTCCCCGCCTGTGATTCGCCAGCTATGATTCCCCGCCTCTGATTCCCCGCGTCTGATTCCCTGCCTGTGATTCCCTGCGTCTGATTCCCCACCTCTGTTACCCCGCCTCTGATTCCCCGCCTCTGATTCTCCATATCTGATTCCCCTCCTCTGTTTCCCCAACTCTGATTCCCCGCCTCTGATTCCCCAGCTCTGATTCCCTGCCTCTGATTCCCCGCATCTGATTCCCCGCCTCTGATTCCCCATCTCTGAGTCACCGCCTTTGATTCGCCACCTCTGATTCCCCATCTCTGATTCCCGGACTCTGATTCCCCACCTCTGATTCCCGGCCTCTTATTCCCGGCATCTGATTCCCGGCCTCTGATTCCCAGCCTCTGATTCCCTGCTTCTGATTCTGATTCCCTGCCTCTGATTCCCCATCTGTGATTCCACACATCTGATTCCCTGCCTCTGATTCCCCACTTCTGATTCCCCGCCTCTGATTCCCCACTTCTGTTTCCCCACCTCTGATTCCCCGCCTCTGTTTCCCCATATCTAATTCCCCGCCTCTGATTCCCCAACTCTGATTCCCCGCTCTGATTCCCCAGCTCTGAATTCCCGCCTCTGATTCCCCGCATCTGATTCCCTGCCTCTGAATCCCCACCTCTGATTCCCTGCCTCTGATTCCCCATATCTGATTCCCCTCCTCTGTTTCCCTGCCTCTGATTCCCCGCCTCTGTTACCCCGCCTCTGATTCCCTGCCTCTGATTCCCCATATCTGATTCCCCGCCTCTGATTCCCCATATCTCATTCCCAGCCTCTGATTCCCCATCTCTGATTCCCGGACTCTGATTCCCCACCTCTGATTCCCGGCCTCTTATTCCCGGCATCTGATTCCCGGCCTCTGATTCCCGGCCTCTGATTCCCCGCTTCTGATTCTGATTCCCTGCCTCTGATTCCCCATCTCTGATTCCGCACATCTGATTCCCTGCCTCTGATTTCCCACCTCTGATTACCCATATCTGATTCCCCGCCTCTGTTTCCCCATATCTAATTCCCCGCCTCTGATTCCCCAACTCTGATTCCCCGCTCTGATTCCCCAGCTCTGAATCCCCGCCTCTGATTCCCCGCATCTGATTCATTGCCTCTGAATCCCCACCTCTGATTCCCTGCCTCTGATTCACAACCTCTGATTCCCCTCCTCTGATTCCCCATATCTGATTCCTCGCCTCTGATTCGCCAGCTCTGATTCATCGCCTCTGATTCCCCACCTCTGATTCCCCATATCTGATTCCCCACCTATGTTTCCCCGCCTCTGATTCCCCGCCTCTGATTCCCCATCTCTGATTCCCGGACTCTGATTCCCCACCTCTGATTCCCCATCTCTGATTCCGCTCATCCAATTCCATGCCTCTGATTCCCAACCTCTGATACCCCACCTCTGATTTCCCATATCTGATTCCCCGCCTCTGATTCCCCGCGTCTGATTCCCTGCCTCTGATTCCCCGCCTCTGATTCCCCATCTCTGATTCACCACCTCTGATCCCCCGCCTCTGATTACCCATGTCTGATTCCCCGCCTCTGTTTCCCCGCCTCTGAATCCCCGCCTCTGATTCCCCATATCTGATTCCCCACCTCTGATTCACCAACTCTGATTCCCCGCCTCTGATTCCCCAGCTCTGATTCCCTGCCTCTGATTCCCCGCATCTGATTCCCCGCTTCTGATTCCCCATCTCTGAGTCACCGCCTTTGATTCGCCACCTCTGATTCCCCATCTCTGATTCCCGGACTCTGATTCCCCACCTCTGATTCCCGGCCTCTTATTCCCGGCATCTGATTCCCGGCCTCTGATTCCCAGCCTCTGATTCCCCGCTTCTGATTCTGATTCCCTGCCTCAGATTCCCCATCTGTGATTCCACACATCTGATTCCCTGCCTCTGATTCCCCACTTCTGATTCCCCGCCTCTGATTCCCCACTTCTGTTTCCCCACCTCTGATTCCCCGCCTCTGTTTCCCCATATCTAATTCCCCGCCTCTGATTCCCCAACTCTGATTCCCCGCTCTGATTCCCCAGCTCTGAATTCCCGCCTCTGATTCCCCGCATCTGATTCCCTGCCTCTGAATCCCCACCTCTGATTCCCTGCCTCTGATTCCCCATATCTGATTCCCCTCCTCTGTTTCCCTGCCTCTGATTCCCCGCCTCTGTTACCCCATATCTGATTCCCCGCCTCTGATTCCCCAACTCTGATTCTGCACATCTGATTCCCTGCCTCTTTTTCCCCACCTCTGATTCCCGGCCTCTGATTCCCGGCCTCTGATTCCCGGCCTCTCATTCCCGGCCTCTCATTCCCCGCCTCTGATTCCCGGCCTCTGATACCCCGCCTCTGAATCCCCGCCTCTGATTCCCTGCCTCTGATTCCCCATCTCTGATTCCGCACATCAGATTCCCTGCCTCTGATTCCCCGCCTCTGATTCCCCGCCTCTGATTCCCTGCCTCTGATTCCCAACCTCTGATTCCCCACCTCTGATTCCCCATATCTGATTCCCCGCCTCTGTTTCCCCGCCTCTGATTCCCCGCCTCTGATTCCCCAACTCTGATTCCCCGCCTCTGATTCCCCATCTCTGATTCCCCGCCTCTGAATCCCAACCTCTGATTCCCCACCTCTGATTCCCCATATCTGATTCCCCGCCTCTGTTTCCCCGCCTCTGATTCCCCGCCTCTGATTCCCCAACTCTGATTCCCCGCCTCTGCTTCCCCATCTCTGATTCACCGCCTTTGATTCGCCACCTCTGATTCCCCATATGTGATTCCCCGCCTCTGTTTCCCCGCCTCTGATTCCCCGCCTCTGATTCCCCATATCTCATTCCCAGCCTCTGATTCCCCATCTCTGATTCCCGGACTCTGATTCCCCACCTCTGATTCCCGGCCTCTTATTCCCGGCATCTGATTCCCGGCCTCTGATTCCCCATCTCTGATTCCGCACATCTGATTCCCTGCCTCTGATTTCCCACCTCTGATTACCCATATCTGATTCCCCGCCTCTGTTTCCCCATATCTAATTCCCCGCCTCTGATTCCCCAACTCTGATTCCCCGCTCTGATTCCCCAGCTCTGAATCCCCGCCTCTGATTCCCCGCATCTGATTCATTGCCTCTGAATCCCCACCTCTGATTCCCTGCCTCTGATTCACAACCTCTGATTCCCCTCCTCTGATTCCCCATATCTGATTCCTCGCCTCTGATTCGCCAGCTCTGATTCATCGCCTCTGATTCCCCACCTCTGATTCCCCATATCTGATTCCCCACCTATGTTTCCCCGCCTCTGATTCCCCGCCTCTGATTCCCCATCTCTGATTCCCGGACTCTGATTTCCCACCTCTGATTCCCCATCTCTGATTCCGCTCATCCAATTCCATGCCTCTGATTCCCAACCTCTGATACCCCACCTCTGATTTCCCATATCTGATTCCCCGCCTCTGTTTCCCCGCCTCTGATTCCCTGCATCTGTTTCCTCATATCTGATTCCCCTCCTCTGATTCCCCAACACGGATTCCCCGCCTCTGATTCCCCAGCTCTGATTCACCACCTCTGATTCCCCGCGTCTGATTCCCCGCCTCTGATTCCCCATCTCTGATTCCCTATCTCTGATTCCCCAATTCTGATTCCCCGCCTTTGATTCACTGCCTCTGATTAACAACCTCTGATTCCCGACCTCTGATTCCCCATATCTGATTCCCTGCCTCTGTTTCCCCGCCTCTTATTCCCCGCCTCTGTTTCCCCATATCTGATTCCCGGCCTCTCATTCCCCAGCTCTGATTCCCCGCCTCTGATTCCCCATTCTGATTCCCCGCCGCTGATTCCCCAACTCTGATACCCCGCCTCTGATTCACCAGCTCTGATTCCCCGCCTCTGATTCCCCGCGTCTGATTCCCTGCCTCTGATTCCCCGCCTCTGATTCCCCATCTCTGATTCACCACCTCTGATCCCCCGCCTCTGATTACCCATGTCTGATTCCCCGCGTCTGTTTCCCCGCCTCTGAATCCCCGCCTCTGATTCCCCATATCTGATTCCCCACCTCTGATTCCCCAACTCTGATTCCCCGCCTCTGATTCCCCAGCTCTGATTCCCTGCCTCTGATTCCCCGCATCTGATTCCCCGCTTCTGATTCCCCATCTCTGAGTCACCGCCTTTGATTCGCCACCTCTGATTCCCCATCTCTGATTCCCGGACTCTGATTCCCCACCTCTGATTCCCGGCCTCTTATTCCCGGCATCTGATTCCCGGCCTCTGATTCCCAGCCTCTGATTCCCCGCTTCTGATTCTGATTCCCTGCCTCTGATTCCCCATCTGTGATTCCACACATCTGATTCCCTGCCTCTGATTTCCCACTTCTGATTCCCCGCCTCTGATTCCCCACTTCTGTTTCCCCACCTCTGATTCCCCGCCTCTGTTTCCCCATATCTAATTCCCCGCCTCTGATTCCCCAACTCTGATTCCCCGCTCTGATTCCCCAGCTCTGAATTCCCGCCTCTGATTCCCCGCATCTGATTCCCTGCCTCTGAATCCCCACCTCTGATTCCCTGCCTCTGATTCCCCATATCTGATTCCCCTCCTCTGTTTCCCTGCCTCTGATTCCCCGCCTCTGTTACCCCATATCTGATTCCCCGCCTCTGATTCCCCAACTCTGATTCTGCACATCTGATTCCCTGCCTCTTTTTCCCCACCTCTGATTCCCGGCCTCTGATTCCCGGCCTCTGATTCCCGGCCTCTCATTCCCGGCCTCTCATTCCCCGCCTCTGATTCCCGGCCTCTGATACCCCGCCTCTGAATCCCCGCCTCTGATTCCCTGCCTCTGATTCCCCATCTCTGATTCCGCACATCTGATTCCCTGCCTCTGATTCCCCGCCTCTGATTCCCCGCCTCTGATTCCCTGCCTCTGATTCCCAACCTCTGATTCCCCACCTCTGATTCCCCATATCTGATTCCCCGCCTCTGTTTCCCCGCCTCTGATTCCCCGCCTCTGATTCCCCAACTCTGATTCCCCGCCTCTGATTCCCCATCTCTGATTCCCCGCCTCTGAATCCCAACCTCTGATTCCCCACCTCTGATTCCCCATATCTGATTCCCCGCCTCTGTTTCCCCGCCTCTGATTCCCCGCCTCTGATTCCCCAACTCTGATTCCCCGCCTCTGCTTCCCCATCTCTGATTCACCGCCTTTGATTCGCCACCTCTGATTCCCCATATGTGATTCCCCGCCTCTGTTTCCCCGCCTCTGATTCCCCGCCTCTGATTCCCCATATCTCATTCCCAGCCTCTGATTCCCCATCTCTGATTCCCGGACTCTGATTCCCCACCTCTGATTCCCGGCCTCTTATTCCCGGCATCTGATTCCCGGCCTCTGATTCCCGGCCTCTGATTCCCCGCTTCTGATTCTGATTCCCTGCCTCTGATTCCCCATCTCTGATTCCGCACATCTGATTCACTGCCTCTGATTTCCCACCTCTGATTACCCATATCTGATTCCCCGCCTCTGTTTCCCCATATCTAATTCCCCGCCTCTGATTCCCCAACTCTGATTCCCCGCTCTGATTCTCCAGCTCTGAATCCCCGCCTCTGATTCCCCGCATCTGATTCACTGCCTCTGAATCCCCACCTCTGATTCCCTGCCTCTGATTCACAACCTCTGATTCCCCTCCTCTGATTCCCCATATCTGATTCCCCGCCTCCGTTTCCCTGCCTCTGATTCCCCGCCTCTGTTTCCCCATATCTGATTCCCCGCCTCTGATACCCCAACTCTGATTCCCCGCCTCTGATTCCCCAGCTCTGATTCCCCGCCTCTGACTCCCCGCGTCTGATTCCCAGCCTCTGATTCCCCATGTCTGATTTCCTGCCTCTGATTCCCCGCCTCTGATTCGCCAGCTCTGATTCATCGCCTCTGATTCCCCACCTCTGATTCCCCATATCTGATTCCCCACCTATGTTTCCCCGCCTCTGATTCCCCGCCTCTGATTCCCCATCTATGATTCCCGGACTCTGATTCCCCACCTCTGATTCCCCATCTCTGATTCAGCACATCCAATTCCATGCCTCTGATTCCCAACCTCTGACAGCCCACCTCTGATTTCCCATATCTGATTCCCCGCCTCTGTTTCCCCGCCTCTGATTCCCTGCATCTGTTTCCTCATATCTGATTCCCCTCCTCTGATTCCCCAACACTTATTCCCCGCCTCTGATTCCCCAGCACTGATTCACCACCTCTGATTCCCCGCGTCTGATTCCCCGCCTCTGATTCCCCATCTCTGATTCCCTATCTCTGATTCCCCATGTCTGATTCCCCGCCTCTGATGCCCCATATCTGATTCCCCACCTCTGATTGCCCAACTCTGATTCCCCGCCTCTGATTCCCCAGCTCTCATTCCCCACCTCTGTTTCCCCGCATCTGATTCCCTGCCTCTGATTCCCCACCTCTGATTCCCCATCTCTGATTCACCACCTCTGATTCCCCACCTATGATTCCCCATATCTGATTCCCCGCCTCTGTTTCCCCGCCTCTGATTCCCCGCCTCTGATTCCGCATATCTGATTCCCCACCTATGATTTCCCAACACTGATTCCCCGCCTCTGATTCGCCAGCTCTGATTCCCCGCCTCTGATTCCCCATATCTGATTCCCAGCCTCTGATTCCCCATCTCTGATTCCCGGACTCTGATTCCCCACCTCTGATTCCCGGCCTCTTATTCCCGGCATCTGATTCCCGTCCTCTGATTCCCGGCCTCTGATTCCCCGCTTCTGATTCTGATTCCCTGCCTCTGATTCCCCATCTCTGATTCCGCACATCTGATTCCCTGCCTCTGATTTCCCACCTCTGATTACCCATATCTGATTCCCCGCTTCTGTTTCCCCATATCTAATTCCCCGCCTCTGATTCCCCAACTCTGATTCCCCGCTCTGATTCCCCAGCTCTGAATCCCCGCCTCTGATTCCCCGCATCTGATTCACTGCATCTGAATCCCCACCTCTGATTCCCTGCCTCTGATTCACAACCTCTGATTCCCCTCCTCTGATTCCCCATATCTGATTCCTCGCCTCTGATTCGCCAGCTCTGATTCATCGCCTCTGATTCCCCACCTCTGATTCCCCATATCTGATTCCCCACCTATGTTTCCCCGCCTCTGATTCCCCGCCTCTGATTCCCCATCTCTGATTCCCGGACTCTGATTCCCCACCTCTGATTCCCCATCTCTGATTCCGCTCATCCAATTCCATGCCTCTGATTCCCAACCTCTGATACCCCACCTCTGATTTCCCATATCTGATTCCCCGCCTCTGTTTCCCCGCCTCTGATTCCCTGCATCTGTTTCCTCATATCTGATTCCCCTCCTCTGATTCCCCAACACTGATTCCCCGCCTCTGATTCCCCAGCTCTGATTCACCACCTCTGATTCCCCGCGTCTGATTCCCCGCCTCTGATTCCCCATCTCTGATTCCCTATCTCTGATTCCCCAGTTCTGATTACCCGCCTTTGATTCACTGCCTCTGATTAACAACCTCTGATTCCCGACCTCTGATTCCCCATATCTGATTCCCCGCCTCTGTTTCCCCGCCTCTTATTCCCCGCCTCTGTTTCCCCATATCTGATTCCCGGCCTCTCATTCCCCAGCTCTGATTCCCCGCCTCTGATTCCCCATATCTGATTCCCCGCCGCTGATTCCCCAACTCTGATACCCCGCCTCTGATTCACCAGCTCTGATTCCCCGCCTCTGATTCCCCGCGTCTGATTCCCTGCCTCTGATTCCCTGCCTCTGATTCCCCATCTCTGATTCACCACCTCTGATCCCCCGCCTCTGATTACCCATGTCTGATTCCCCGCCTCTGTTTCCCCGCCTCTGAATCCCCGCCTCTGATTCCCCATATCTGATTCCCCACCTCTGATTCCCCAACTCTGATTCCCCGCCTGTGATTCGCCAGCTATGATTCCCCGCCTCTGATTCCCCGCGTCTGATTCCCTGCCTGTGATTCCCTGCGTCTGATTCCCCACCTCTGTTACCCCGCCTCTGATTCCCCGCCTCTGATTCTCCATATCTGATTCCCCTCCTCTGTTTCCCCAACTCTGATTCCCCGCCTCTGATTCCCCAGCTCTGATTCCCTGCCTCTGATTCCCCGCATCTGATTCCCCGCCTCTGATTCCCCATCTCTGAGTCACCGCCTTTGATTCGCCACCTCTGATTCCCCATCTCTGATTCCCGGACTCTGATTCCCCACCTCTGATTCCCGGCCTCTTATTCCCGGCATCTGATTCCCGGCCTCTGATTCCCAGCCTCTGATTCCCTGCTTCTGATTCTGATTCCCTGCCTCTGATTCCCCATCTGTGATTCCACACATCTGATTCCCTGCCTCTGATTCCCCACTTCTGATTCCCCGCCTCTGATTCCCCACTTCTGTTTCCCCACCTCTGATTCCCCGCCTCTGTTTCCCCATATCTAATTCCCCGCCTCTGATTCCCCAACTCTGATTCCCCGCTCTGATTCCCCAGCTCTGAATTCCCGCCTCTGATTCCCCGCATCTGATTCCCTGCCTCTGAATCCCCACCTCTGATTCCCTGCCTCTGATTCCCCATATCTGATTCCCCTCCTCTGTTTCCCTGCCTCTGATTCCCCGCCTCTGTTACCCCATATCTGATTCCCCGCCTCTGATTCCCCAACTCTGATTCTGCACATCTGATTCCCTGCCTCTTTTTCCCCACCTCTGATTCCCGGCCTCTGATTCCCTGCCTCTGATTCCCCATATCTGATTCCCCTCCTCTGTTTCCCTGCCTCTGATTCCCCGCCTCTGTTACCCCGCCTCTGATTCCCCGCCTCTGATTCCCCATATCTGATTCCCCGCCTCTGATTCCCCATATCTCATTCCCAGCCTCTGATTCCCCATCTCTGATTCCCGGACTCTGATTCCCCACCTCTGATTCCCGGCCTCTTATTCCCGGCATCTGATTCCCGGCCTCTGATTCCCGGCCTCTGATTCCCCGCTTCTGATTCTGATTCCCTGCCTTTGATTCCCCATCTCTGATTCCGCACATCTGATTCCCTGCCTCTGATTTCCCACCTCTGATTACCCATATCTGATTCCCCGCCTCTGTTTCCCCATATCTAATTCCCCGCCTCTGATTCCCCAACTCTGATTCCCCGCTCTGATTCCCCAGCTCTGAATCCCCGCCTCTGATTCCCCGCATCTGATTCATTGCCTCTGAATCCCCACCTCTGATTCCCTGCCTCTGATTCACAACCTCTGATTCCCCTCCTCTGATTCCCCATATCTGATTCCTCGCCTCTGATTCGCCAGCTCTGATTCATCGCCTCTGATTCCCCACCTCTGATTCCCCATATCTGATTCCCCACCTATGTTTCCCCGCCTCTGATTCCCCGCCTCTGATTCCCCATCTCTGATTCCCGGACTCTGATTCCCCACCTCTGATTCCCCATCTCTGATTCCGCTCATCCAATTCCATGCCTCTGATTCCCAACCTCTGATACCCCACCTCTGATTTCCCATATCTGATTCCCCGCCTCTGTTTCCCCGCCTCTGATTCCCTGCATCTGTTTCCTCATATCTGATTCCCCTCCTCTGATTCCCCAACACTGATTCCCCGCCTCTGATTCCCCAGCTCTGATTCACCACCTCTGATTCCCCGCGTCTGATTCCCCGCCTCTGATTCCCCATCTCTGATTCCCTATCTCTGATTCCCCAATTCTGATTCCCCGCCTTTGATTCACTGCCTCTGATTAACAACCTCTGATTCCCGACCTCTGATTCCCCATATCTGATTCCCTGCCTCTGTTTCCCCGCCTCTTATTCCCCGCCTCTGTTTCCCCATATCTGATTCCCGGCCTCTCATTCCCCAGCTCTGATTCCCCGCCTCTGATTCCCCATTCTGATTCCCCGCCGCTGATTCCCCAACTCTGATACCCCGCCTCTGATTCACCAGCTCTGATTCCCCGCCTCTGATTCCCCGCGTCTGATTCCCTGCCTCTGATTCCCCGCCTCTGATTCCCCATCTCTGATTCACCACCTCTGATCCCCCGCCTCTGATTACCCATGTCTGATTCCCCGCCTCTGTTTCCCCGCCTCTGAATCCCCGCCTCTGATTCCCCATATCTGATTCCCCACCTCTGATTCACCAACTCTGATTCCCCGCCTCTGATTCCCCAACTCTGATTCCCTGCCTCTGATTCCCCGCATCTGATTCCCCGCTTCTGATTCCCCATCTCTGAGTCACCGCCTTTGATTCGCCACCTCTGATTCCCCATCTCTGATTCCCGGACTCTGATTCCCCACCTCTGATTCCCGGCCTCTTATTCCCGGCATCTGATTCCCGGCCTCTGATTCCCAGCCTCTGATTCCCCGCTTCTGATTCTGATTCCCTGCCTCAGATTCCCCATCTGTGATTCCACACATCTGATTCCCTGCCTCTGATTCCCCACTTCTGATTCCCCGCCTCTGATTCCCCACTTCTGTTTCCCCACCTCTGATTCCCCGCCTCTGTTTCCCCATATCTAATTCCCCGCCTCTGATTCCCCAACTCTGATTCCCCGCTCTGATTCCCCAGCTCTGAATTCCCGCCTCTGATTCCCCGCATCTGATTCCCTGCCTCTGAATCCCCACCTCTGATTCCCTGCCTCTGATTCCCCATATCTGATTCCCCTCCTCTGTTTCCCTGCCTCTGATTACCCGCCTCTGTTACCCCATATCTGATTCCCCGCCTCTGATTCCCCAACTCTGATTCTGCACATCTGATTCCCTGCCTCTTTTTCCCCACCTCTGATTCCCGGCCTCTGATTCCCGGCCTCTGATTCCCGGCCTCTCATTCCCGGCCTCTCATTCCCCGCCTCTGATTCCCGGCCTCTGATACCCCGCCTCTGAATCCCCGCCTCTGATTCCCTGCCTCTGATTCCCCATCTCTGATTCCGCACATCAGATTCCCTGCCTCTGATTCCCCGCCTCTGATTCCCCGCCTCTGATTCCCTGCCTCTGATTCCCAACCTCTGATTCCCCACCTCTGATTCCCCATATCTGATTCCCCGCCTCTGTTTCCCCGCCTCTGATTCCCCGCCTCTGATTCCCCAACTCTGATTCCCCGCCTCTGATTCCCCATCTCTGATTCCCCGCCTCTGAATCCCAACCTCTGATTCCCCACCTCTGATTCCCCATATCTGATTCCCCGCCTCTGTTTCCCCGCCTCTGATTCCCCGCCTCTGATTCCCCAACTCTGATTCCCCGCCTCTGCTTCCCCATCTCTGATTCACCGCCTTTGATTCGCCACCTCTGATTCCCCATATGTGATTCCCCGCCTCTGTTTCCCCGCCTCTGATTCCCCGCCTCTGATTCCCCATATCTCATTCCCAGCCTCTGATTCCCCATCTCTGATTCCCGGACTCTGATTCCCCACCTCTGATTCCCGGCCTCTTATTCCCGGCATCTGATTCCCGGCCTCTGATTCCCCATCTCTGATTCCGCACATCTGATTCCCTGCCTCTGATTTCCCACCTCTGATTACCCATATCTGATTCCCCGCCTCTGTTTCCCCATATCTAATTCCCCGCCTCTGATTCCCCAACTCTGATTCCCCGCTCTGATTCCCCAGCTCTGAATCCCCGCCTCTGATTCCCCGCATCTGATTCATTGCCTCTGAATCCCCACCTCTGATTCCCTGCCTCTGATTCACAACCTCTGATTCCCCTCCTCTGATTCCCCATATCTGATTCCTCGCCTCTGATTCGCCAGCTCTGATTCATCGCCTCTGATTCCCCACCTCTGATTCCCCATATCTGATTCCCCACCTATGTTTCCCCGCCTCTGATTCCCCGCCTCTGATTCCCCATCTCTGATTCCCGGACTCTGATTCCCCACCTCTGATTCCCCATCTCTGATTCCGCTCATCCAATTCCATGCCTCTGATTCCCAACCTCTGATACCCCACCTCTGATTTCCCATATCTGATTCCCCGCCTCTGTTTCCCCGCCTCTGATTCCCTGCATCTGTTTCCTCATATCTGATTCCCCTCCTCTGATTCCCCAACACGGATTCCCCGCCTCTGATTCCCCAGCTCTGATTCACCACCTCTGATTCCCCGCGTCTGATTCCCCGCCTCTGATTCCCCATCTCTGATTCCCTATCTCTGATTCCCCAATTCTGATTCCCCGCCTTTGATTCACTGCCTCTGATTAACAACCTCTGATTCCCGACCTCTGATTCCCCATATCTGATTCCCTGCCTCTGTTTCCCCGCCTCTTATTCCCCGCCTCTGTTTCCCCATATCTGATTCCCGGCCTCTCATTCCCCAGCTCTGATTCCCCGCCTCTGATTCCCCATTCTGATTCCCCGCCGCTGATTCCCCAACTCTGATACCCCGCCTCTGATTCACCAGCTCTGATTCCCCGCCTCTGATTCCCCGCGTCTGATTCCCTGCCTCTGATTCCCCGCCTCTGATTCCCCATCTCTGATTCACCACCTCTGATCCCCCGCCTCTGATTACCCATTTCTGATTCCCCGCCTCTGTTTCCCCGCCTCTGAATCCCCGCCTCTGATTCCCCATATCTGATTCCCCACCTCTGATTCCCCAACTCTGATTCCCCGCCTCTGATTCCCCAGCTCTGATTCCCTGCCTCTGATTCCCCGCATCTGATTCCCCGCTTCTGATTCCCCATCTCTGAGTCACCGCCTTTGATTCGCCACCTCTGATTCCCCATCTCTGATTCCCGGACTCTGATTCCCCACCTCTGATTCCCGGCCTCTTATTCCCGGCATCTGATTCCCGGCCTCTGATTCCCAGCCTCTGATTCCCCGCTTCTGATTCTGATTCCCTGCCTCTGATTCCCCATCTGTGATTCCACACATCTGATTCCCTGCCTCTGATTTCCCACTTCTGATTCCCCGCCTCTGATTCCCCACTTCTGTTTCCCCACCTCTGATTCCCCGCCTCTGTTTCCCCATATCTAATTCCCCGCCTCTGATTCCCCAACTCTGATTCCCCGCTCTGATTCCCCAGCTCTGAATTCCCACCTCTGATTCCCCGCATCTGATTCCCTGCCTCTGAATCCCCACCTCTGATTCCCTGCCTCTGATTCCCCATATCTGATTCCCCTCCTCTGTTTCCCTGCCTCTGATTCCCCGCCTCTGTTACCCCATATCTGATTCCCCGCCTCTGATTCCCCAACTCTGATTCTGCACATCTGATTCCCTGCCTCTTTTTCCCCACCTCTGATTCCCGGCCTCTGATTCCCGGCCTCTGATTCCCGGCCTCTCATTCCCGGCCTCTCATTCCCCGCCTCTGATTCCCGGCCTCTGATACCCCGCCTCTGAATCCCCGCGTCTGATTCCCTGCCTCTGATTCCCCATCTCTGATTCCGCACATCTGATTCCCTGCCTCTGATTCCCCGCCTCTGATTCCCCGCCTCTGATTCCCTGCCTCTGATTCCCAACCTCTGATTCCCCACCTCTGATTCCCCATATCTGATTCCCCGCCTCTGTTTCCCCGCCTCTGATTCCCCGCCTCTGATTCCCCAACTCTGATTCCCCGCCTCTGATTCCCCATCTCTGATTCCCCGCCTCTGAATCCCAACCTCTGATTCCCCACCTCTGATTCCCCATATCTGATTCCCCGCCTCTGTTTCCCCGCCTCTGATTCCCCGCCTCTGATTCCCCAACTCTGATTCCCCGCCTCTGCTTCCCCATCTCTGATTCACCGCCTTTGATTCGCCACCTCTGATTCCCCATATGTGATTCCCCGCCTCTGTTTCCCCGCCTCTGATTCCCCGCCTCTGATTCCCCATATCTCATTCCCAGCCTCTGATTCCCCATCTCTGATTCCCGGACTCTGATTCCCCACCTCTGATTCCCGGCCTCTTATTCCCGGCATCTGATTCCCGGCCTCTGATTCCCGGCCTCTGATTCCCCGCTTCTGATTCTGATTCCCTGCCTCTGATTCCCCATCTCTGATTCCGCACATCTGATTCACTGCCTCTGATTTCCCACCTCTGATTACCCATATCTGATTCCCCGCCTCTGTTTCCCCATATCTAATTCCCCGCCTCTGATTCCCCAACTCTGATTCCCCGCTCTGATTCTCCAGCTCTGAATCCCCGCCTCTGATTCCCCGCATCTGATTCACTGCCTCTGAATCCCCACCTCTGATTCCCTGCCTCTGATTCACAACCTCTGATTCCCCTCCTCTGATTCCCCATATCTGATTCCCCGCCTCCGTTTCCCTGCCTCTGATTCCCCGCCTCTGTTTCCCCATATCTGATTCCCCGCCTCTGATACCCCAACTCTGATTCCCCGCCTCTGATTCCCCAGCTCTGATTCCCCGCCTCTGACTCCCCGCGTCTGATTCCCAGCCTCTGATTCCCCATGTCTGATTTCCTGCCTCTGATTCCCCGCCTCTGATTCGCCAGCTCTGATTCATCGCCTCTGATTCCCCACCTCTGATTCCCCATATCTGATTCCCCACCTATGTTTCCCCGCCTCTGATTCCCCGCCTCTGATTCCCCATCTCTGATTCAGCACATCCAATTCCATGCGTCTGATTCCCAACCTCTGACAGCCCACCTCTGATTTCCAATATCTGATTCCCCGCCTCTGTTTCCCCGCCTCTGATTCCCTGCATCTGTTTCCTCATATCTGATTCCCCTCCTCTGATTCCCCAACACTTATTCCCCGCCTCTGATTCCCCAGCACTGATTCACCACCTCTGATTCCCCGCGTCTGATTCCCCGCCTCTGATTCCCCATCTCTGATTCCCTATCTCTGATTCCCCAATTCTGATTCCCCGCCTTTGATTCACTGCCTCTGATTAACAACCTCTGATTCCCGACCTCTGATTCCCCATATCTGATTCCCCGCCTCTGTTTCCCCGCCTCTTATTCCCCGCCTCTGTTTCCCCATATCTGATTCCCGGCTTCTCATTCCCCAGCTCTGATTCCCCGCCTCTGATTCCCCATATCTGATTTCCCGCCGCTGATTCCCCAACTCTGATACCCCGCCTCTGATTCACCAGCTCTGATTCCCCGCCTCTGATTCCCCGCGTCTGATTCCCTGCCTCTGATACCCCGCCTCTGATTCCCCATCTCTGATTCACCACCTCTGATCCCACGCCTCTGATTCCCCATGTCTGATTCCCCACCTCTGTTTCCCTGCCTCTGATTCCCCGCCTCTGATTCCCCATGTCTGAATCCCCGCCTCTGATTCCCCAACTCTGATTCCCCGCCTGTGATTCGCCAGCTATGATTCCCCGCCTCTGATTCCCCGCGTCTGATTCCCTGCCTCTGATACCCCGCCTCTGATTCCCCATCTCTGATTCACCACCTCTGATCCCACGCCTCTGATTCCCCATGTCTGATTCCCCGCCTCTGTTTCCCTGCCTCTGATTCCCCGCCTCTGATTCCCCATGTCTGATTCCCCGCCTCTGATGCCCCATATCTGATTCCCCACCTCTGATTGCCCAACTCTGATTCCCCGCCTCTGATTCCCCAGCTCTCATTCCCCACCTCTGTTTCCCCGCATCTGATTCCCTGCCTCTGATTCCCCACCTCTGATTCCCCATCTCTGATTCACCACCTCTGATTCCCCACCTATGATTCCCCATATCTGATTCCCCGCCTCTGTTTCCCCGCCTCTGATTCCCCGCCTCTGATTCCGCATATCTGATTCCCCACCTATGATTTCCCAACACTGATTCCCCGCCTCTGATTCGCCAGCTCTGATTCCCCGCCTCTGATTCCCCATATCTGATTCCCAGCCTCTGATTCCCCATCTCTGATTCCCGGACTCTGATTCCCCACCTCTGATTCCCGGCCTCTTATTCCCGGCATCTGATTCCCGTCCTCTGATTCCCGGCCTCTGATTCCCCGCTTCTGATTCTGATTCCCTGCCTCTGATTCCCCATCTCTGATTCCGCACATCTGATTCCCTGCCTCTGATTTCCCACCACTGATTACCCATATCTGATTCCCCGCTTCTGTTTCCCCATATCTAATTCCCCGCCTCTGATTCCCCAACTCTGATTCCCCGCTCTGATTCCCCAGCTCTGAATCCCCGCCTCTGATTCCCCGCATCTGATTCACTGCCTCTGAATCCCCACCTCTGATTCCCTGCCTCTGATTCACAACCTCTGATTCCCCTCCTCTGATTCCCCATATCTGATTCCTCGCCTCTGTTTCCCTGCCTCTGATTCCCCGCTTCAGTTTCCCCATATCTGATTCCCCGCCTCTGATTCGCCAGCTCTGATTCATCGCCTCTGATTCCCCACCTCTGATTCCCCATATCTCATTCCCCACCTATGTTTCCCCGCCTCTGATTCCCCGCCTCTGATTCCCCATCTCTGATTCCCGGACTCTGATTCCCCACCTCTGATTCCCCATCTCTGATTCCGCACATCCAATTCACTGCCTCTGATTCACCGCCTCTGATGCACCGCCTCTGATTCCATGCCTCTGATTCCCAACCTCTGATACCCCACCTCTGATTTCCCATATCTGATTCCCCGCCTCTGTTTCCCCGCCTCTGATTCCCTGCATCTGTTTCCTCATATCTGATTCCCCACCTATGATTTCCCAACACTGATTCCCCGCCTCTGATTCGCCAGCTCTGATTCCCCGCCTCTGATTCCCCATATCTGATTCCCAGCCTCTGATTCCCCATCTCTGATTCCCGGACTCTGATTCCCCACCTCTGATTCCCGGCCTCTTATTCCCGGCATCTGATTCCCGTCCTCTGATTCCCGGCCTCTGATTCCCCGCTTCTGATTCTGATTCCCTGCCTCTGATTCCCCATCTCTGATTCCGCACATCTGATTCCCTGCCTCTGATTTCCCACCTCTGATTACCCATATCTGATTCCCCGCTTCTGTTTCCCCATATCTAATTCCCCGCCTCTGATTCCCCAACTCTGATTCCCCGCTCTGATTCCCCAGCTCTGAATCCCCGCCTCTGATTCCCCGCATCTGATTCACTGCCTCTGAATCCCCACCTCTGATTCCCTGCCTCTGATTCACAACCTCTGATTCCCCTCCTCTGATTCCCCATATCTGATTCCTCGCCTCTGTTTCCCTGCCTCTGATTCCCCGCTTCAGTTTCCCCATATCTGATTCCCCGCCTCTGATTCGCCAGCTCTGATTCATCGCCTCTGATTCCCCACCTCTGATTCCCCATATCTCATTCCCCACCTATGTTTCCCCGCCTCTGATTCCCCGCCTCTGATTCCCCATCTCTGATTCCCGGACTCTGATTCCCCACCTCTGATTCCCCATCTCTGATTCCGCACATCCAATTCCCTGCCTCTGATTCACCGCCTCTGATGCACCGCCTCTGATTCCATGCCTCTGATTCCCAACCTCTGATACCCCACCTCTGATTTCCCATATCTGATTCCCCGCCTCTGTTTCCCCGCCTCTGATTCCCTGCATCTGTTTCCTCATATCTGATTCCCCTCCTTTGATTCCCCAACACTGATTCCCCGCCTCTGATTCCCCAGCTCTGATTCACCACCTCTGATTCCCCGCGTCTGATTCCCCGCCTCTGATTCCCCATCTCTGATTCCCTATCTCTGATTCCCCAATTCTGATTCCCCGCCTTTGATTCACTGCCTCTGATTAACAACCTCTGATTCCCGACCTCTGATTCCCCATATCTGATTCCCCGCCTCTGTTTCCCCGCCTCTTATTCCCCGCCTCTGTTTCCCCATATCTGATTCCCGGCCTCTCATTCCCCAGCTCTGATTCCCCGCCTCTGATTCCCCATATCTGATTCCCCGCCGCTGATTCCCCAACTCTGATACCCCGCCTCTGATTCACCAGCTCTGATTCCCCGCCTCTGATTCCCCGCATCTGATTCCCTGCCTCTGATTCCCCGCCTCTGATTCCCCATCTCTGATTCACCACCTCTGATCCCCCGCCTCTGATTACCCATGTCTGATTCCCCGCCTCTGTTTCCCCGCCTCAGAATCCCCGCCTCTGATTCCCCATATCTGATTCCCCACCTCTGATTCCCGAACTCTGATTCCCCGCCTGTGATTCGCCAGCTATGATTCCCCGCCTCTGATTCCCCGCATCTGATTCCCTGCCTGTGATTCCCTGCGTCTGATTCCCCACCTCTGTTACCCCGCCTCTGATTCCCCGCCTCTGATTCCCCATATCTGATTCCCCGCCTCTGATTCCCCATATCTCATTCCCAGCCTCTGATTCCCCATCTCTGATTCCCGGACTCTGATTCCCCACCTCTGATTCCCGGCCTCTTATTCCCGGCATCTGATTCCCGGCCTCTGATTCCCGGCCTCTGATTCCCCGCTTCTGATTCTGATTCCCTGCCTCTGATTCCCCATCTCTGATTCCGCACATCTGATTCCCTGCCTCTGATTTCCCACCTCTGATTACCCATATCTGATTCCCCGCCTCTGTTTCCCCATATCTAATTCCCCGCCTCTGATTCCCCAACTCTGATTCCCCGCTCTGATTCCCCAGCTCTGAATCCCCGCCTCTGATTCCCCGCATCTGATTCACTGCCTCTGAATCCCCACCTCTGATTCCCTGCCTCTGATTCACAACCTCTGATTCCCCTCCTCTGATTCCCCATATCTGATTCCTCGCCTCTGATTCGCCAGCTCTGATTCATCGCCTCTGATTCCCCACCTCCGATTCCCCATATCTGATTCCCCACCTATGTTTCCCCGCCTCTGATTCCCCGCCTCTGATTCCCCATCTCTGATTCCCGGACTCTGATTCCCCACCTCTGATTCCCCATCTCTGATTCCGCTCATCCAATTCCATGCCTCTGATTCCCAACCTCTGATACCCCACCTCTGATTTCCCATATCTGATTCCCCGCCTCTGTTTCCCCGCCTCTGATTCCCTGCATCTGTTTCCTCATATCTGATTCGCCTCCTCTGATTCCCCAACACTGATTCCCCGCCTCTGATTCCCCAGCTCTGATTCACCACCTCTGATTCCCCGCGTCTGATTCCCCGCCTCTGATTCCCCATCTCTGATTCCCTATCTCTGATTCCCCAGTTCTGATTCCCCGCCTTTGATTCACTGCCTCTGATTAACAACCTCTGATTCCCGACCTCTGATTCCCCATATCTGATTCCCCGCCTCTGTTTCCCCGCCTCTTATTCCCCGCCTCTGTTTCCCCATATCTGATTCCCGGCCTCTCATTCCCCAGCTCTGATTCCCCGCCTCTGATTCCCCATATCTGATTCCCCGCCGCTGATTCCCCAACTCTGATACCCCGCCTCTGATTCCCCATCTCTGATTCACCACCTCTGATCCCCCGCCTCTGTTTACCCATGTCTGATTCCCCGCCTCTGTTTCCCCGCCTCTGAATCCCCGCCTCTGATTCCCCATATCTGATTCCCCACCTCTGATTCCCCAACTCTGATTCCCCGCCTGTGATTCGCCAGCTATGATTCCCCACCTCTGATTCCCCGCGTCTGATTCCCTGCCTGTGATTCCCTGCGTCTGATTCCCCACCTCTGTTACCCCGCCTCTGATTCCCCGCCTCTGATTCCCCATATCTGATTCCCCTCCTCTGTTTCCCCAACTCTGATTCCCCGCCTCTGATTCCCCAGCTCTGATTCCCTGCCTCTGATTCCCCGCATCTGATTCCCCATCTCTGAGTCACCGCCTTTGATTCGCCACCTCTGATTCCCCATCTCTGATTCCCGGACTCTGATTCCCCACCTCTGATTCCTGGCCTCTTATTCCCGGCATCTGATTCCCGGCCTCTGAATCCCAGCCTCTGATTCCCCGCTTCTGATTCTGATTCCCTGCCTCTGATTCCCCATCTGTGATTCCACACATCTGATTCCCTGCCTCTGATTCCCCACTTCTGATTCCCCGCCTCTGATTCCCCACTTCTATTTCCCCACCTCTGATTCCCCGCCTCTGTTTCCCCATATCTAATTCCCCGCCTCTGATTCCCCAACTCTGATTCCCCGCTCTGATTCCCCAGCTCTGAATTCCCGCCTCTGATTCCCCGCATCTGATTCCCTGCCTCTGAATCCCCACCTCTGATTCCCTGCCTCTGATTCCCCATATCTGATTCCCCTCCTCTGTTTCCCTGCCTCTGATTCCCCGCCTCTGTTACCCCATATCTGATTCCCCGCCTCTGATTCCCCAACTCTGATTCTGCACATCTGATTCCCTGCCTCTTTTTCCCCACCTCTGATTCCCGGCCTCTGATTCCCGGCCTCTGATTCCCGGCCTCTCATTCCCGGCCTCTCATTCCCCGCCTCTGATTCCCGGCCTCTGATTCCCCGCCTCTGATTCCCCGCCTCTGATTCCCTGCCTCTGATTCCCCATCTCTGATTCCGCACATCTGATTCCCTGCCTCTGATTCCCCGCCTCTGATTTCCCGCCTCTGATTCCCTGCCTCTGATTCCCAACCTCTGATTCCCCACCTCTGATTCCCCATATCTGATTCCCCGCTTCTGTTTCCCCGCCTCTGATTCCCCGCCTCTGATTCCCCAACTCTGATTCCCCGCCTCTGATTCCCCATCTCTGATTCCCCGCCTCTGAATCCCAACCTCTGATTCCCCACCTCTGATTCCCCATATCTGATTCCCCGCCTCTGTTTCCCCGCCTCTGATTCCCCGCCTCTGATTCCCCATATCTCATTCCCAGCCTCTGATTCCCCATCTCTGATTCCCGGACTCTGATTCCCCACCTCTGATTCCCGGCCTCTTATTCCCGGCATCTGATTCCCGGCCTCTGATTCCCGGCCTCTGATTCCCCGCTTCTGATTCTGATTCCCTGCCTCTGATTCCCCATCTCTGATTCCGCACATCTGATTCACTGCCTCTGATTTCCCACCTCTGATTACCCATATCTGATTCCCCGCCTCTGTTTCCCCATATCTAATTCCCCGCCTCTAATTCCCCAACTCTGATTCCCCGCTCTGATTCCCCAGCTCTGAATCCCCGCCTCTGATTCCCCGCATCTGATTCACTGCCTCTGAATCCCCACCTCTGATTCCCTGCCTCTGATTCACAACCTCTGATTCCCCTCCTCTGATTCCCCATATCTGATTCCCCGCCTCCGTTTCCCTGCCTCTGATTCCCCGCCTCTGTTTCCCCATATCTGATTCCCCGCCTCTGATACCCCAACTCTGATTCCCCGCCTCTGATTCCCCAGCTCTGATTCCCCGCGTCTGACTCCCCGCGTCTGATTCCCAGCCTCTGATTCCCCATGTCTGATTCACTGCCTCTGATTCCCCGCTCTGATTCCCCAGCTCTGAATCCCCGCCTCTGATTCCCCGCATCTGATTCACTGCCTCTGAATCCCCACCTCTGATTCCCTGCCTCTGATTCACAACCTCTGATTCCCCTCCTCTGATTCCCCATATCTGATTCCCCGCCTCCGTTTCCCTGCCTCTGATTCCCCGCCTCTGTTTCCCCATATCTGATTCCCCGCCTCTGATACCCCAACTCTGATTCCCCGCCTCTGATTCCCCAGCTCTGATTCCCCGCGTCTGACTCCCCGCGTCTGATTCCCAGCCTCTGATTCCCCATGTCTGATTTCCTGCCTCTGATTCCCCACCTCTGATTCGCCAGCTCTGATTCATCGCCTCTGATTCCCCACCTCTGATTCCCCATATCTGATTCCCCACCTATGTTTCCCCGCCTCTGATTCCCCGCCTCTGATTCCCCATCTATGATTCCCGGACTCTGATTCCCCACCTCTGATTCCCCATCTCTGATTCAGCACATCCAATTCCATGCCTCTGATTCCCAACCTCTGATAGCCCACCTCTGATTTCCCATATCTGATTCCCCGCCTCTGTTTCCCCGCCTCTGATTCCCTGCATCTGTTTCCTCATATCTGATTCCCCTCCTCTGATTCCCCAACACTGATTCCCCGCCTCTGATTCCCCAGCTCTGATTCACCACCTCTGATTCCCCGCGTCTGATTCCCCACCTCTGATTCCCCATCTCTGTTTCCCTATCTCTGATTCCCCAATTCTGATTCCCCGCCTTTGATTCACTGCCTCTGATTAACAACCTCTGATTCCCGACCTCTGATTCCCCATATCTGATTCCCCGCCTCTGTTTCCCCACCTCTTATTCCCCGCCTCTGTTTCCCCATATCTGATTCCCGGCCTCTCATTCCCCAGCTCTGATTCCCCGCCTCTGATTCCCCATATCTGATTCCCCGCCGCTGATTCCCCAACTCTGATACCCCGCCTCTGATTCACCAGCTCTGATTCCCCGCCTCTGATTCCCTGCGTCTGATTCCCTGCCTCTGATACCCCGCCTCTGATTCCCCATCTCTGATTCACCACCTCTGATCCCACGCCTCTGATTCCCCATGTCTGATTCCCCGCCTCTGTTTCCCTGCCTCTGATTCCCCGCCTCTGATTCCCCATGTCTGAATCCCCGCCTCTGATTCCCCAACTCTGATTCCCCGCCTGTGATTCGCCAGCTATGATTCCCCGCCTCTGATTCCCCGCGTCTGATTCCCTGCCTCTTATACCCCGCCTCTGATTCCCCATCTCTGATTCACCACCTCTGATCCCACGCCTCTGATTCCCCATGTCTGATTCCGCGCCTCTGTTTCCCTGCCTCTGATTCCCCGCCTCTGATTCCCCATGTCTGATTCCCCGCCTCTGATGCCCCATATCTGATTCCCCTCCTCTGATTGCCCAACTCTGATTCCCCGCCTCTGATTCCCCAGCTCTCATTCCCCACCTCTGTTTCCCCGCATCTGATTCCCTGCCTTTGATTCCCCACCTCTGATTCCCCATCTCTGATTCACCACCTCTGATTCCCCACCTATGATTCCCCATATCTGATTCCCCGCCTCTGTATCCCCGCCTCTGATTCCCCGCCTCTGATTCCGCATATCTGATTCCCCACCTATGATTTCCCAACACTGATTCCCCGCCTCTGATTCGCCAGCTCTGATTCCCCGCCTCTGATTCCCCATATCTGATTCCCCGCCGCTGATTCCCCAACTTTGATACCCCGCCTCTGATTCCCCAGCTCTGATTCCCCGCCTCTGATTCCCCGCGTCTGATTCCCTGCCTCTGATTCCCCGCCTCTGATTCCCCATCTCTGATTCACCACCTCTGGACCCCCACCTCTGATTACCCATGACTGATTCCCCGCCTCTGTTTCCCCGCCTCTGAATCCCCGCCTCTGATTCGCCATATCTGATTCCCAGCCTCTGATTCCCCAACTCTGATTCCCCGCCTGTGATTCGCCAGCTATGATTCCCCGCCTCTGATTCCCCGCGTCTGATTCCCTGCCTGTGATTCCCTGCCTCTGATTCCCCACCTCTGTTACCCCGCCTCTGATTCCCCGCCTCTGATTCCCCATATATGATTCCACTCCTCTGATTCCCCAACTCTGATTCCCCGCCTCTGATTCCCCAGCTCTGATTCCCTGCCTCTGATTCCCCGCATCTGATTCCCTGCCTCTGATTCCCCATCTCTGATTCCCCGCGTCTGATTCCCTGCCTCTGATTCCCCATCTCTGATTCACCGCCTTTGATTCGCCACCTCTGATTCCCCGCCTCTGATTCCCCATATATGATTCCCCGCCTCTGATTCCCCAACTCTGATTCCCCGCCTCTGATTCCCCAGGTCTGATTCCCCGCCTCTGATTCCACGTGTTTGATTACCTGCCTCTGATTCCCCGCCTCTGCTTCCCAATCTCTGATTCACCGCCTTTGATTCGCCACCTCTGATTCCCCATATGTGATTCCCCTCCTCTGTTTCCCCGCCTCTGATTCCCCGCCTCTGATTTCCCATGTCTCATTCCCCGCCTCTGATTCCCCGCATCTGATTCCCTGCCTCTAAATCCCCACCTCTGATTCCCTGCCTCTAATTCCCAACCTCTGATTCCCCTCCTCTGATTCCCCATATCTGATTCCCCGCCTCCGTTTCCCTGCCTCTGATTAACTGCCTCTGTTTCCCCATATCTGATTCCCCGCCTCTGATTCCCCAACTCTGATTCCCCGCCTCTGATTCCACAGCTCTGATTCCCCGCATCTGATTCCCCGCGTCTGATTCCCAGCCTCTGATTCCCCATGTCTGATTTCCTGCCTCTGATTCCCCGCCTCTGATTCGCCATCTCTGATTCATCGCCTCTGATTCCCCACCTCTGATTCCCCATATCTTATTCCCCACCTATGTTTCCCCCCCTCTGATTCCCCGCCTCTGATTCCCCATCTCTGATTCCCGGACTCTGATTCACCACCTCTGATTCCCTATCTCTGATTCCGCACATCCGATTCCCTGCCTCTGATTCCCCGCCTCTGATGGCCCGCCTCTAATTCCCAACCTCTGATTCCCCTCCTCTGATTCCCCATATCTGATTCCCCGCCTCCGTTTCCCTGCCTCTGATTCCCCGCCTCTGTTTCCCCATATCTGATTCCCCGCCTCTGATTCCCCAACTCTGATTCCCCGCCTCTGATTCCCCAGCTCTGATTCCCCGCCTCTGATTCCCCGCGTCTGATTCCCAGCTTCTGATTCTCCATGTCTTATTCCCCGCCTCTGATTCCCCGCCTCTGATTCGCCATCTCTGATTCATCGCCTCTGATTCCCCACCTCTGATTCCCCATATCTGATTCCCACCTATGTTTCCCCGCCTCTGATGCCCCGCCTCTGATTCCATGCCTCTGATTCCCAACCTCCGATTCCCCACCTCTGATTCCCCATATCTGATTCCCCGCCTCTGTTTCCCCGCCTCTGATTCCCTGCCTCTGTTTCCTCATATCTGATTCCCCGCCTCTGATTCCCCAACACTGATTCCCCTCCTCTGATACCCCAGCTCTGATTCACCACCTCTGATTCCCCGCGTCTGATTCCCCGCCTCTGATTCCCCATCTCTGATTCCCTATCTCTGATTCCCCAATTCTGATTCCCCTCCTTTGATTCCCTGCCTCTGATTCCCAACCTCTGATTCCCCACCTCTGATTCCCCATATCTGATTCCCCGCCTCTGTTTCCCCGCCTCTTATTCCCTGCCTCTGTTTCCCTATATCTGATTCCCGGCCTCTCATTCCCCAGCTCTGATTCCCCGCCTCTGATTCCCCATATCTGATTCCCCGCCGCTGATTCCCCAACTCTGATTCACCAGCTCTGATTCCCCGCCTCTGATTCCCCGCGTCTGGATCCCTGCCTCTGATTCCCCGCCTCTGATTCCCCATCTCTGATTCACCACCTCTGATCCCCCGCCTCTGATTCCCCATATCTGATTCCCAGCCTCTGATTCCCCATCTCTGATTCCCGGACTCTGATTCCCCACCTCTGATTCCCGGCCTCTTATTCCCGGCATCTGATTCCCGTCCTCTGATTCCCGGCCTCTGATTCCCCGCTTCTGATTCTGATTCCCTGCCTCTGATTCCCCATCTCTGATTCCGCACATCTGATTCCCTGCCTCTGATTTCCCACCTCTGATTACCCATATCTGATTCCCCGCTTCTGTTTCCCCATATCTAATTCCCCGCCTCTGATTCCCCAACTCTGATTCCCCGCTCTGATTCCCCAGCTCTGAATCCCCGCCTCTGATTCCCCGCATCTGATTCACTGCCTCTGAATCCCCACCTCTGATTCCCTGCCTCTGATTCACAACCTCTGATTCCCCTCCTCTGATTCCCCATATCTGATTCCTCGCCTCTGTTTCCCTGCCTCTGATTCCCCGCTTCAGTTTCCCCATATCTGATTCCCCGCCTCTGATTCGCCAGCTCTGATTCATCGCCTCTGATTCCCCACCTCTGATTCCCCATATCTCATTCCCCACATATGTTTCCCCGCCTCTGATTCCCCGCCTCTGATTCCCCATCTCTGATTCCGCACATCCAATTCCCTGCCTCTGATTCACCGCCTCTGATGCACCGCCTCTGATTCCATGCCTCTGATTCCCAACCTCTGATACCCCACCTCTGATTTCCCATATCTGATTCCCCGCCTCTGTTTCCCCGCCTCTGATTCCCTGCATCTGTTTCCTCATATCTGATTCCCCTCCTTTGATTCCCCAACACTGATTCCCCGCCTCTGATTCCCCAGCTCTGATTCACCACCTCTGATTCCCCGCGTCTGATTCCCCGCCTCTGATTCCCCATCTCTGATTCCCTATCTCTGATTCCCCAATTCTGATTCCCCGCCTTTGATTCATTGCCTCTGATTAACAACCTCTGATTCCCGACCTCTGATTCCCCATATCTGATTCCCCGCCTCTGTTTCCCCGCCTCTTATTCCCCGCCTCTGTTTCCCCATATCTGATTCCCGGCCTCTCATTCCCCAGCTCTGATTCCCCGCCTCTGATTCCCCATATCTGATTCCCCGCCGCTGATTCCCCAACTCTGATACCCCGCCTCTGATTCACCAGCTCTGATTCCCCGCCTCTGATTCCCCGCATCTGATTCCCTGCCTCTGATTCCCCGCCTCTGATTCCCCATCTCTGATTCACCACCTCTGATCCCCCGCTTCTGATTACCCATGTCTGATTCCCCGCCTCAGTTTCCCCGCCTCAGAATCCCCGCCTCTGATTCCCCATATCTGATTCCCCACCTCTGATTCCCCAACTCTGATTCCCCGCCTGTGATTCGCCAGCTATGATTCCCCGCCTCTGATTCCCCGCGTCTGATTCCCTGCCTGTGATTCCCTGCGTCTGATTCCCCACCTCTGTTACCCCGCCTCTGATTCCCCGCCTCTGATTCCCCATATCTGATTCCCCGCCTCTGATTCCCCATATCTCATTCCCAGCCTCTGATTCCCCATCTCTGATTCCCGGACTCTGATTCCCAGCATCTGATTCCCGGCCTCTGATTCCCGGCCTCTGATTCCCCGCTTCTGATTCTGATTCCCTGCCTCTGATTCCCCATCTCTGATTCCGCACATCTGATTCCCTGCCTCTGATTTCCCACCTCTGATTACCCATATCTGATTCCCCGCCTCTGTTTCCCCATATCTAATTCCCCGCCTCTGATTCCCCAACTCTGATTCCCCGCTCTGATTCCCCAGCTCTGAATCCCCGCCTCTGATTCCCCGCATCTGATTCACTGCCTCTGAATCCCCACCTCTGATTCCCTGCCTCTGACTCACAACCTCTGATTCCCCTCCTCTGATTCCCCATATCTGATTCCTCGCCTCTGATTCGCCAGCTCTGATTCATCGCCTCTGATTCCCCACCTCTGATTCCCCATATCTGATTCCCCACCTATGTTTCCCCGCCTCTGATTCCCCGCCTCTGATTCCCCATCTCTGATTCCCGGACTCTGATTCCCCACCTCTGATTCCCCATCTCTGATTCCGCTCATCCAATTCCATGCCTCTGATTCCCAACCTCTGATACCCCACCTCTGATTTCCCATATCTGATTCCCCGCCTCTGTTTCCCCGCCTCTGATTCCCTGCATCTGTTTCCTCATATCTGATTCCCCTCCTCTGATTCCCCAACACTGATTCCCCGCCTCTGATTCCCCAGCTCTGATTCACCACCTCTGATTCCCCGCGTCTGATTCCCCGCCTCTGATTCCCCATCTCTGATTCCCTATCTCTGATTCCCCAGTTCTGATTCCCCGCCTTTGATTCACTGCCTCTGATTAACAACCTCTGATTCCCGACCTCTGATTCCCCATATCTGATTCCCCGCCTCTGTTTCCCCGCCTCTTATTCCCCGCCTCTGTTTCCCCATATCTGATTCCCGGCCTCTCATTCCCCAGCTCTGATTCCCCGCCTCTGATTCCCCATATCTGATTCCCCGCCGCTGATTCCCCAACTCTGATACCCCGCCTCTGATTCCCCATCTCTGATTCACCACCTCTGATCCCCCGCCTCTGATTACCCATGTCTGATTCCCCGCCTCTGTTTCCCCGCCTCTGAATCCCCGCCTCTGATTCCCCATATCTGATTCCCCACCTCTGATTCCCCAACTCTGATTCCCCGCCTGTGATTCGCCAGCTATGATTCCCCACCTCTGATTCCCCGCGTCTGATTCCCTGCCTGTGATTCCCTGCGTCTGATTCCCCACCTCTGTTACCCCGCCTCTGATTCCCCGCCTCTGATTCCCCATATCTGATTCCCCTCCTCTGTTTCCCCAACTCTGATTCCCCGCCTCTGATTCCCCAGCTCTGATTCCCTGCCTCTGATTCCCCGCATCTGATTCCCCATCTCTGAGTCACCGCCTTTGATTCGCCACCTCTGATTCCCCACCTCTGATTCCCGGCCTCTTATTCCCGGCATCTGATTCCCGGCCTCTGAATCCCAGCCTCTGATTCCCCGCTTCTGATTCTGATTCCCTGCCTCTGATTCCCCATCTGTGATTCCACACATCTGATTCCCTGCCTCTGATTCCCCACTTCTGATTCCCCGCCTCTGATTCCCCACTTCTGTTTCCCCACCTCTGATTCCCCGCCTCTGTTTCCCCATATCTAATTCCCCGCCTCTGATTCCCCAACTCTGATTCCCCGCTCTGATTCCCCAGCTCTGAATTCCCGCCTCTGATTCCCCGCATCTGATTCCCTGCCTCTGAATCCCCACCTCTGATTCCCTGCCTCTGATTCCCCATATCTGATTCCCCTCCTCTGTTTCCCTGCCTCTGATTCCCCGCCTCTGTTACCCCATATCTGATTCCCCGCCTCTGATTCCCCAACTCTGATTCTGCACATCTGATTCCCTGCCTCTTTTTCCCCACCTCTGATTCCCGGCCTCTGATTCCCGGCCTCTGATTCCCGGCCTCTCATTCCCGGCCTCTCATTCCCCGCCTCTGATTCCCGGCCTCTGATTCCCCGCCTCTGATTCCCCGCCTCTGATTCCCTGCCTCTGATTCCCCATCTCTGATTCCGCACATCTGATTCCCTGCCTCTGATTCCCCGCCTCTGATTTCCCGCCTCTGATTCCCTGCCTCTGATTCCCAACCTCTGATTCCCCACCTCTGATTCCCCATATCTGATTCCCCGCTTCTGTTTCCCCGCCTCTGATTCCCCGCCTCTGATTCCCCAACTCTGATTCCCCGCCTCTGATTCCCCATCTCTGATTCCCCGCCTCTGAATCCCAACCTCTGATTCCCCACCTCTGATTCCCCATATCTGATTCCCCGCCTCTGTTTCCCCGCCTCTGATTCCCCGCCTCTGATTCCCCAACTCTGATTCCCCGCCTCTGCTTCCCCATCTCTGATTCACCGCCTTTGATTCGCCACCTCTGATTCCCCATATGTGATTCCCCGCCTCTGTTTCCCCGCCTCTGATTCCCCGCCTCTGATTCCCCATATCTCATTCCCAGCCTCTGATTCCCCATCTCTGATTCCCGGACTCTGATTCCCCACCTCTGATTCCCGGCCTCTTATTCCCGGCATCTGATTCCCGGCCTCTGATTCCCGGCCTCTGATTCCCCGCTTCTGATTCTGATTCCCTGCCTCTGATTCCCCATCTCTGATTCCGCACATCTGATTCACTGCCTCTGATTTCCCACCTCTGATTACCCATATCTGATTCCCCGCCTCTGTTTCCCCATATCTAATTCCCCGCCTCTAATTCCCCAACTCTGATTCCCCGCTCTGATTCACCAGCTCTGAATCCCCGCCTCTGATTCCCCGCATCTGATTCACTGCCTCTGAATCCCCACCTCTGATTCCCTGCCTCTGATTCACAACCTCTGATTCCCCTCCTCTGATTCCCCATATCTGATTCCCCGCCTCCGTTTCCCTGCCTCTGATTCCCCGCCTCTGTTTCCCCATATCTGATTCCCCGCCTCTGATACCCCAACTCTGATTCCCCGCCTCTGATTCCCCAGCTCTGATTCCCCGCGTCTGACTCCCCGCGTCTGATTCCCAGCCTCTGATTCCCCATGTCTGATTTCCTGCCTCTGATTCCCCACCTCTGATTCGCCAGCTCTGATTCATCGCCTCTGATTCCCCACCTCTGATTCCCCATATCTGATTCCCCACCTATGTTTCCCCGCCTCTGATTCCCCGCCTCTGATTCCCCATCTATGATTCCCGGACTCTGATTCCCCACCTCTGATTCCCCATCTCTGATTCAGCACATCCAATTCCATGCCTCTGATTCCCAACCTCTGATAGCCCACCTCTGATTTCCCATATCTGATTCCCCGCCTCTGTTTCCCCGCCTCTGATTCCCTGCATCTGTTTCCTCATATCTGATTCCCCTCCTCTGATTCCCCAACACTGATTCCCCGCCTCTGATTCCCCAGCTCTGATTCACCACCTCTGATTCCCCGCGTCTGATTCCCCACCTCTGATTCCCCATCTCTGATTCCCTATCTCTGATTCCCCAATTCTGATTCCCCGCCTTTGATTCACTGCCTCTGATTAACAACCTCTGATTCCCGACCTCTGATTCCCCATATCTGATTCCCCGCCTCTGTTTTCCCACCTCTTATTCCCCGCCTCTGTTTCCCCATATCTGATTCCCGGCCTCTCATTCCCCAGCTCTGTTTCCCCGCCTCTGAATCCCCGCCTCTGATTCGCCATATCTGATTCCCAGCCTCTGATTCCCCAACTCTGATTCCCCGCCTGTGATTCGCCAGCTATGATTCCCCGCCTCTGATTCCCCGCGTCTGATTCCCTGCCTGTGATTCCCTGCCTCTGATTCCCCACCTCTGTTACCCCGCCTCTGATTCCCCGCCTCTGATTCCCCATATATGATTCCACTCCTCTGATTCCCCAACTCTGATTCCCCGCCTCTGATTCCCCAGCTCTGATTCCCTGCCTCTGATTCCCCGCATCTGATTCCCTGCCTCTGATTCCCCATCTCTGATTCCCCGCGTCTGATTCCCTGCCTCTGATTCCCCATCTCTGATTCACCGCCTTTGATTCGCCACCTCTGATTCCCCGCCTCTGATTCCCCATATATGATTCCCCGCCTCTGATTCCCCAACTCTGATTCCCCGCCTCTGATTCCCCAGGTCTGATTCCCCGCCTCTGATTCCACGTGTTTGATTACCTGCCTCTGATTCCCCGCCTCTGCTTCCCAATCTCTGATTCACCGCCTTTGATTCGCCACCTCTGATTCCCCATATGTGATTCCCCTCCTCTGTTTCCCCGCCTCTGATTCCCCGCCTCTGATTTCCCATGTCTCATTCCCCGCCTCTGATTCCCCGCATCTGATTCCCTGCCTCTGAATCCCCACCTCTGATTCCCTGCCTCTGATTCCCAACCTCTGATTCCCCTCCTCTGATTCCCCATATCTGATTCCCCGCCTCCGTTTCCCTGCCTCTGATTAACTGCCTCTGTTTCCCCATATCTGATTCCCTGCCTCTGATTCCCCAACTCTGATTCCCCGCCTCTGATTCCACAGCTCTGATTCCCCGCATCTGATCCCCCGCGTCTGATTCCCAGCCTCTGATTCCCCATGTCTGATTTCCTGCCTCTGATTCCCCGCCTCTGATTCGCCATCTCTGATTCATCGCCTCTGATTCCCCACCTCTGATTCCCCATATCTTATTCCCCACCTATGTTTCCCCGCCTCTGATTCCCCGCCTCTGATTCCCCATCTCTGATTCCCGGACTCTGATTCACCACCTCTGATTCCCTATCTCTGATTCCGCACATCCGATTCCCTGCCTCTGATTCCCCGCCTCTGATGGCCCGCCTCTAATTCCCAACCTCTGATTCCCCTCCTCTGATTCCCCATATCTGATTCCCCGCCTCCGTTTCCCTGCCTCTGATTCCCCGCCTCTGTTTCCCCATATCTGATTCCCCGCCTCTGATTCCCCAACTCTGATTCCCCGCCTCTGATTCCCCAGCTCTGATTCCCCGCCTCTGATTCCCCGCGTCTGATTCCCAGCCTCTGATTCCCCATGTCTTATTCCCCGCCTCTGATTCCCCGCCTCTGATTCGCCATCTCTGATTATTCGCCTCTGATTCCCCACCTCTGATTCCCCATATCTGATTCCCACCTATGTTTCCCCGCCTCTGATGCCCCGCCTCTGATTCCATGCCTCTGATTCCCAACCTCCGATTCCCCACCTCTGATTCCCCATATCTGATTCCCCGCCTCTGTTTCCCCGCCTCTGATTCCCTGCCTCTGTTTCCTCATATCTGATTCCCCGCCTCTGATTCCCCAACACTGATTCCCCTCCTCTGATACCCCAGCTCTGATTCACCACCTCTGATTCCCCGCGTCTGATTCCCCGCCTCTGATTCCCCATCTCTGATTCCCTATCTCTGATTCCCCAATTCTGATTCCCCTCCTTTGATTCCCTGCCTCTGATTCCCAACCTCTGATTCACCACCTCTGATTCCCCGCGTCTGATTCCCCACCTCTGATTCCCCATCTCTGATTCCCTATCTCTGATTCCCCAATTCTGATTCCCCGCCTTTGATTCACTGCCTCTGATTAACAACCTCTGATTCCCGACCTCTGATTCCCCATATCTGATTCCCCGCCTCTGTTTTCCCACCTCTTATTCCCCGCCTCTGTTTCCCCATATCTGATTCCCGGCCTCTCATTCCCCAGCTCTGATTCCCCGCCTCTGATTCCCCATATCTGATTCCCCGCCGCTGATTCCCCAACTCTGATACCCCGCCTCTGATTCACCAGCTCTGATTCCCCGCCTCTGATTCCCTGCGTCTGATTCCCTGCCTCTGATACCCCGCCTCTGATTCCCCATCTCTGATTCACCACCTCTGATCCCACGCCTCTGATTCCCCATGTCTGATTCCCCGCCTCTGTTTCCCTGCCTCTGATTCCCCGCCTCTGATTCCCCATGTCTGAATCCCCGCCTCTGATTCCCCAACTCTGATTCCCCGCCTGTGATTCGCCAGCTATGATTCCCCGCCTCTGATTCCCCGCGTCTGATTCCCTGCCTCTTATACCCCGCCTCTGATTCCCCATCTCTGATTCACCACCTCTGATCCCACGCCTCTGATTCCCCATGTCTGATTCCCCGCCTCTGTTTCCCTGCCTCTGATTCCCCGCCTCTGATTCCCCATGTCTGATTCCCCGCCTCTGATGCCCCATATCTGATTCCCCTCCTCTGATTGCCCAACTCTGATTCCCCGCCTCTGATTCCCCAGCTCTCATTCCCCACCTCTGTTTCCCCGCATCTGATTCCCTGCCTTTGATTCCCCACCTCTGATTCCCCATCTCTGATTCACCACCTCTGATTCCCCACCTATGATTCCCCATATCTGATTCCCCGCCTCTGTTTCCCCGCCTCTGATTCCCCGCCTCTGATTCCGCATATCTGATTCCCCACCTATGATTTCCCAACACTGAATCCCCGCCTCTGATTCGCCAGCTCTGATTCCCCGCCTCTGATTCCCCATATCTGATTCCCCGCCGCTGATTCCCCAACTTTGATACCCCGCCTCTGATTCCCCAGCTCTGATTCCCCGCCTCTGATTCCCCGCGTCTGATTCCCTGCCTCTGATTCCCCGCCTCTGATTCCCCATCTCTGATTCACCACCTCTGGACCCCCACCTCTGATTACCCATGACTGATTCCCCGCCTCTGTTTCCCCGCCTCTGAATCCCCGCCTCTGATTCGCCATATCTGATTCCCAGCCTCTGATTCCCCAACTCTGATTCCCCGCCTGTGATTCGCCAGCTATGATTCCCCGCCTCTGATTCCCCGCGTCTGATTCCCTGCCTGTGATTCCCTGCCTCTGATTCCCCACCTCTGTTACCCCGCCTCTGATTCCCCGCCTCTGATTCCCCATATATGATTCCACTCCTCTGATTCCCCAACTCTGATTCCCCGCCTCTGATTCCCCAGCTCTGATTCCCTGCCTCTGATTCCCCGCATCTGATTCCCTGCCTCTGATTCCCCATCTCTGATTCCCCGCGTCTGATTCCCTGCCTCTGATTCCCCATCTCTGATTCACCGCCTTTGATTCGCCACCTCTGATTCCCCGCCTCTGATTCCCCATATATGATTCCCCGCCTCTGATTCCCCAACTCTGATTCCCCGCCTCTGATTCCCCAGGTCTGATTCCCCGCCTCTGATTCCACGTGTTTGATTACCTGCCTCTGATTCCCCGCCTCTGCTTCCCAATCTCTGATTCACCGCCTTTGATTCGCCACCTCTGATTCCCCATATGTGATTCCCCTCCTCTGTTTCCCCGCCTCTGATTCCCCGCCTCTGATTTCCCATGTCTCATTCCCCGCCTCTGATTCCCCGCATCTGATTCCCTGCCTCTGAATCCCCACCTCTGATTCCCTGCCTCTGATTCCCAACCTCTGATTCCCCTCCTCTGATTCCCCATATCTGATTCCCCGCCTCCGTTTCCCTGCCTCTGATTAACTGCCTCTGTTTCCCCATATCTGATTCCCTGCCTCTGATTCCCCAACTCTGATTCCCCGCCTCTGATTCCACAGCTCTGATTCCCCGCATCTGATTCCCCGCGTCTGATTCCCAGCCTCTGATTCCCCATGTCTGATTTCCTGCCTCTGATTCCCCGCCTCTGATTCGCCATCTCTGATTCATCGCCTCTGATTCCCCACCTCTGATTCCCCATATCTTATTCCCCACCTATGTTTCCCCGCCTCTGATTCCCCGCCTCTGATTCCCCATCTCTGATTCCCGGACTCTGATTCACCACCTCTGATTCCCTATCTCTGATTCCGCACATCCGATTCCCTGCCTCTGATTCCCCGCCTCTGATGGCCCGCCTCTAATTCCCAACCTCTGATTCCCCTCCTCTGATTCCCCATATCTGATTCCCCGCCTCCGTTTCCCTGCCTCTGATTCCCCGCCTCTGTTTCCCCATATCTGATTCCCCGCCTCTGATTCCCCAACTCTGATTCCCCGCCTCTGATTCCCCAGCTCTGATTCCCCGCCTCTGATTCCCCGCGTCTGATTCCCAGCCTCTGATTCCCCATGTCTTATTCCCCGCCTCTGATTCCCCGCCTCTGATTCGCCATCTCTGATTATTCGCCTCTGATTCCCCACCTCTGATTCCCCATATCTGATTCCCACCTATGTTTCCCCGCCTCTGATGCCCCGCCTCTGATTCCATGCCTCTGATTCCCAACCTCCGATTCCCCACCTCTGATTCCCCATATCTGATTCCCCGCCTCTGTTTCCCCGCCTCTGATTCCCTGCCTCTGTTTCCTCATATCTGATTCCCCGCCTCTGATTCCCCAACACTGATTCCCCTCCTCTGATACCCCAGCTCTGATTCACCACCTCTGATTCCCCGCGTCTGATTCCCCGCCTCTGATTCCCCATCTCTGATTCCCTATCTCTGATTCCCCAATTCTGATTCCCCTCCTTTGATTCCCTGCCTCTGATTCCCAACCTCTGATTCCCCACCTCTGATTCCCCATATCTGATTCCCCGCCTCTGTTTCCCCGCCTCTTATTCCCCGCCTCTGTTTCCCTATATCTGATTCCCGGCCTCTCATTCCCCAGCTCTGATTCCCCACCTCTGATTCCCCATATCTGATTCCCCGCCGCTGATTCCCCAACTCTGATTCACCAGCTCTGATTCCCCGCCTCTGATTCCCCGCGTCTGGATCCCTGCCTCTGATTCCCCGCCTCTGATTCCCCATCTCTGATTCACCACCTCTGATCCCCCGCCTCTGATTCCCCATGTCTGATTCACCGCCTCTGTTTCCCCACCTCTGATTCCCCGCCTCTGATTCCCCATATCTGATTCCCCGCCTCTGATTCCCCAACTCTGATTCCCCGCCTATGATTCGCCAGCTATGATTCCCCGCCTCTGATTCCCAACGTCTGTTTCCCTGCCTGTGATTCCCTGCCTCTTATTCCCCGCCTCTGATTCCCCGCATCTGATTCCCAACCTCTGATTCCCCTCCTCTGATTCCCCATATCTGATTCCCCGCCTCCATTTCCCTGCCTCTGATTCCCCGCCTCTGTTACCCCATATCTGATTCCCCGCCTCTGATTCCCCAATTCTGATTCTGCACATCTGATTCCCTGCCTCTTATTCCCCACCTCTAATTCCCGGCCTCTGATTCCCGGCCTCTGATTCCCCACCTCTGATTCCCCATATCTGATTCCCGCCTCTGATTCCCCAACTCTGATTCCCCGCCTCTGATTCCCCAGGTCTGATTCCCCGCCTCTGATTCCACGTGTTTGATTACCTGCCTCTGATTCCCCGCCTCTGCTTCCCCATCTCTGATTCACCGCCTTTGATTCGCCACCTCTGATTCCCCATATGTGATTCCCCGCCTCTGTTTCCCCGCCTCTGATTCCCCGCCTCTGATTCCCCATATCTCATTCCCCGCCTCTGATTCGCCGCATCTGATTCCCTGCCTCTGAATCCCCACCTCTGATTCCCTGCCTCTGATTCCCCACCTCTGATTCCCGGCCTCTGATTCCCGGCCTCTGATTCGAGACCTCTCATTCCCGGCCTCTGATTCCCGGCCTCTGATTCCCCGCCTCTGATTCCCCGACTCTGATTCCCTGCCTCTGATTCCCCATCTCTGATTCTGCACATCTGATTCCCTGCCTCTTATTCCCCACCTCTGATTCCCGGCCTCTGATTCCCGGCCTCTGATTCCCGGCCTCTCATTCCCGGCCTCTCATTCCCGGCCTCTGATTCCCAGCCTCTGATTCCCCGCCTCTGATTCCCCGCCTCTGTTTCCCTGCCTCTGATTCCCCATCTCTGATTCCGCACATCTGATTCCCTGCCTCTGATTCCCTGCCTCTGATTCCCTGCCTCTGATTCCCTGCCTCTGAATCCCAACCTCTGATTCCCCACCTCTGATTCCCCATATCTGATTCCCCGCCTCTGTTTCCCCGCCTCTGATTTCCCGCCTCTGTTTCCCCATATCTGATCCCCCGCCTCTGATTCCCCAACTTTGATTCCCCGCCTCTGATTCCACGTGTTTGATTACTTGCCTCTGATTCCCCGCCTCTGCTTCCCCATCTCTGATTCACCGCCTTTGATTCGCCACCTCTGATTCCCCATATGTGATTCCCCGCCTCTGTTTCCCCGCCTCTGATTCCCCGCCTCTGATTCCCCATATCTCATTCCCCGCCTCTGATTCCCCGCATCTGATTCCCTGCCTCTGAATCCCCACCTCTGATTCCCTGCCTCTGATTCCCAACCTCTGATTCCACTCCTCTGATTCCCCATATCTGATTCCCCGCCTCCGTTTCCCTGCCTCTGATTGCCCGCCTCTGTTTCCCCATATCTGATTCCCCACCTCTGATTCCCCAACTCTGATTCCCCGCCTCTGATTCCCCAGCTCTGATTCCCCACCTCTGATTCCCAGCCTCTGATTCCCCATGTCTGATTTCCTGCCTCTGATTCCCCGCCTCTGATTCGCCATCTCTGATTCATCCCCTCTGATTCCCCACCTCTGATTCCCCATATCTTATTCCCCACCTATGTTTCCCCGCCTCTGATTCCCCGCCTCTGATTCACCATCTCTGATTCCCAGACTCTGATTCCCCACCTCTGATTCCCTATCTCTGATTCTGCTCATCCGATTCCCTGCCTCTGATTCCCCGCCTCTGATTCCCCACCTCTGATTCCCCACCTCTGATTCCCCATATCTGATTCCCCGCCTCTGTTTCCCCGCCTCTGATTCCCTGCCTCTGTTTCCTCATATCTGATTCCCCGCCTCTGATTCCCCAACACTGATTCCCCGCCTCTGATTCCCCAGCTCTGATTCACCACCTCTGATTCCCCGCGTCTGATTCCCCGCTTCTGATTCCCGGCCTCTTATTCCCCACCTCTGATTCCCGGCCTCTGATTCCCGGCCTCTGATTCCCGAACTCTCATTCCCGGCCTCTGATTCCCGGCCTATGATTCCCCGCCTCTGATTCCCCGCCTCTGATTCCCTGCCTCTGATTCCCCATCTCTGATTCCGCACGTCTGATTCCCTGCCTCTGATTCCCCGCCTCTGATTCCCTGCCTCTGATTCCCTGCCTCTGATTCCCAACCTCTGATTCCCCACCTCTTATTCCCCATATCTGATTCCCCGCCTCTGTTTCCCCGCCTCTGATTCCCCGCCTCTGTTTCCCCATATCTGATTCCCCGCCTCTGATTCCCCAACTCTGATTCCCCACCTCTGATCCCCAGCTCTGATTCCCCGCCTCTGATTCCCCGTGTTTGATTCCCTGCCTCTGATTCCCTGCCTCTGATTCCCAAACTCTGATTCCCCACCTCTGATTCCCCATATCTGATTCCCCGCCTCTGTTTCCCCGCCTCTGATTCCCCGCCTCTGTTTCCCCATATCTGATTCCCCGCCTTTGATTGGCCACCTCTGATTCCCCATATGTGATTCCCCGCCTCTGTTTCCCCGCATCTGATTCCCCGCCTCTGATTCCCCATATCTCATTCCCCGCCTCTGATTCCCCATATCTGATTCCCTGACTCTGATTCCCCACCTCTGATTCCCGGCCTCTTTTTCCCGGCATCTGATTCCCGGCATCTGATTCCCGGCCTCTGATTCCCGGCCTCTGATTCCCCGCTTCTGATTCTGATTCCCTGCCTCTGATTCCCCATCTCTGATTCCGCACATCTGATTCGCTGCCTCTGATTCCCCACTTCTGATTCCCCATATCTGATTCCCCGCCTCTGTTTCCCCGCCTCTGATTCACCGCCTCTGTTTCCCCATATCTAATTCCCCGCATCTGATTCCACAACTCTGATTCCCCGCACTGATTCCCCAGCTCTGAATCCCCGCCTCAGATTCCCCGCATCTGATTCCCTGCCTCTGAATCCCCACCTCTGATTCCCTGACTCTGATTCCCAACCTCTGATTCCCCTCCTCTGATTCCCCATATCTGATTCCCCGCCTCCGTTTCCCTGCCTCTGATTCCCCGCCTCTGTTTCCCCATATCTGATTCCCCGCCTCTGATTCCCCAACTCTGATTCCCCGCCTCTGATTCCCCAGCTCTGATTCCCCGCCTCTGATTCTCCTCATCTGATTCCCAGCCTCTGATTCCCCATGTCTGATTTCCTGCCTCTGATTCCCCGCCTCTGATTCGCCATCTCTGATTCATCCCCTCTGATTCCCCACCTCTGATTCCCCATATCTTATTCCCCACCTATGTTTCCCCGCCTCTGATTCCCCGCCTCTGATTCCCCATCTCTGATTCCCAGACTCTGATTCCCCACCTCTGATTCCCTATCTCTGATTCTGCTCATCCGATTCCCTGCCTCTGATTCCCCGCCTCTGATTCCCCACCTCTGATTCCCCACCTCTGATTCCCCATATCTGATTCCCCGCCTCTGTTTCCCCGCCTCTGATTCCCTGCCTCTGTTTCCTCATATCTGATTCCCCGCCTCTGATTCCCCAACACTGATTCCCCGCCTCTGATTCCCCAGCTCTGATTCACCACCTCTGATTCCCCGCGTCTGATTCCCCGCTTCTGATTCCCGGCCTCTTATTCCCCACCTCTGATTCCCGGCCTCTGATTCACGGCCTCTGATTCCCGAACTCTCATTCCCGGCCTCTGATTCCCCATCTCTGATTGCGCACGTCTGATTCCCTGCCTCTGATTCACCGCCTCTGATTCCCTGCCTCTGATTCCCTGCCTCTGATTCCCAACCTCTGATTCCCCACCTCTGATTCCCCATATCTGATTCCCCGCCTCTGTTTCCCCGCCTCTGATTCCCCGCCTCTGTTTCCCCATATCTGATTCCCCGCCTCTGATTCCCCAACTCTGATTCCCCACCTCTGATTCCCCGTGTTTGATTCCCTGCCTCTGATTCCCTGCCTCTGATTCCCAAACTCTGATTCCCCGCCTCTGATTCCCCGTGTTTGATTCCCTGCCTCTGATTCCCTGCCTCTGATTCCCAAACTCTGATTCCCCACCTCTGATTCCCCATATCTGATTCCCCGCCTCTGTTTCCCCGCCTCTGATTCCCCGCCTCTGTTTCCCCATATCTGATTCCCCGCCTTTGATTGGCCACCTCTGATTCCCCATATGTGATTCCCCGCCTCTGTTTCCCCGCATCTGATTCCCCGCCTCTGATTCCCCATATCTCATTCCCCGCCTCTGATTCCCCAACACTGATTCCCCGCCTCTGATTCCCCAGCTCTGATTCACCACCTCTGATTCCCCGCGTCTGATTCCCCGCTTCTGATTCCCGGCCTCTTATTCCCCACCTCTGATTCCCGGCCTCTGATTCCCGGCCTCTGAATCCCGAACTCTCATTCCCGGCCTCTGATTCCCGGCCTATGATTCCCCGCCTCTGATTCCCCGCCTCTGATTCCCTGCCTCTGATTCCCCATCTCTGATTCCGCACGTCTGATTCCCTGCCTCTGATTCCCCGCCTCTGATTCCCTGCCTCTGATTCCCTGCCTCTGATTCCCAACCTCTGATTCCCCACCTCTTATTCCCCATATCTGATTCCCCGCCTCTGTTTCCCCGCCTCTGATTCCCCGCCTCTGTTTCCCCATATCTGATTCCCCGCCTCTGATTCCCCAACTCTGATTCCCCACCTCTGATCCCCAGCTCTGATTCCCCGCCTCTGATTCCCCGTGTTTGATTCCCTGCCTCTGATTCCCTGCCTCTGATTCCCAAACTCTGATTCCCCACCTCTGATTCCCCATATCTGATTCCCCGCCTCTGTTTCCCCGCCTCTGATTCCCCGCCTCTGTTTCCCCATATCTGATTCCCCGCCTTTGATTGGCCACCTCTGATTCCCCATATGTGATTCCCCGCCTCTGTTTCCCCGCATCTGATTCCCCGCCTCTGATTCCCCATATCTCATTCCCCGCCTCTGATTCCCCATATCTGATTCCCTGACTCTGATTCCCCACCTCTGATTCCCGGCCTCTTTTTCCCGGCATCTGATTCCCGGCATCTGATTCCCGGCCTCTGATTCCCGGCCTCTGATTCCCCGCTTCTGATTCTGATTCCCTGCCTCTGATTCCCCATCTCTGATTCCGCACATCTGATTCGCTGCCTCTGATTCCCCACTTCTGATTCCCCATATCTGATTCCCCGCCTCTGTTTCCCCGCCTCTGATTCACCGCCTCTGTTTCCCCATATCTAATTCCCCGCATCTGATTCCACAACTCTGATTCCCCGCACTGATTCCCCAGCTCTGAATCCCCGCCTCAGATTCCCCGCATCTGATTCCCTGCCTCTGAATCCCCACCTCTGATTCCCTGACTCTGATTCCCAACCTCTGATTCCCCTCCTCTGATTCCCCATATCTGATTCCCCGCCTCCGTTTCCCTGCCTCTGATTCCCCGCCTCTGTTTCCCCATATCTGATTCCCCGCCTCTGATTCCCCAACTCTGATTCCCCGCCTCTGATTCCCCAGCTCTGATTCCCCGCCTCTGATTCTCCTCATCTGATTCCCAGCCTCTGATTCCCCATGTCTGATTTCCTGCCTCTGATTCCCCGCCTCTGATTCGCCATCTCTGATTCATCCCCTCTGATTCCCCACCTCTGATTCCCCATATCTTATTCCCCACCTATGTTTCCCCGCCTCTGATTCCCCGCCTCTGATTCCCCATCTCTGATTCCCAGACTCTGATTCCCCACCTCTGATTCCCTATCTCTGATTCTGCTCATCCGATTCCCTGCCTCTGATTCCCCGCCTCTGATTCCCCACCTCTGATTCCCCACCTCTGATTCCCCATATCTGATTCCCCGCCTCTGTTTCCCCGCCTCTGATTCCCTGCCTCTGTTTCCTCATATCTGATTCCCCACCTCTGATTCCCCAACACTGATTCCCCGCCTCTGATTCCCCAGCTCTGATTCACCACCTCTGATTCCCCGCGTCTGATTCCCCGCTTCTGATTCCCGGCCTCTTATTCCCCACCTCTGATTCCCGGCCTCTGATTCACGGCCTCTGATTCCCGAACTCTCATTCCCGGCCTCTGATTCCCCATCTCTGATTCCGCACGTCTGATTCCCTGCCTCTGATTCACCGCCTCTGATTCCCTGCCTCTGATTCCCTGCCTCTGATTCCCAACCTCTGATTCCCCACCTCTGATTCCCCATATCTGATTCCCCGCCTCTGTTTCCCCGCCTCTGATTCCCCGCCTCTGTTTCCCCATATCTGATTCCCCGCCTCTGATTCCCCAACTCTGATTCCCCACCTCTGATTCCCCGTGTTTGATTCCCTGCCTCTGATTCCCTGCCTCTGATTCCCAAACTCTGATTCCCCGCCTCTGATTCCCCGTGTTTGATTCCCTGCCTCTGATTCCCTGCCTCTGATTCCCAAACTCTGATTCCCCACCTCTGATTCCCCATATCTGATTCCCCGCCTCTGTTTCCCCGCCTCTGATTCCCCGCCTCTGTTTCCCCATATCTGATTTCCCGCCTTTGATTGGCCACCTCTGATTCCCCATATGTGATTCCCCGCCTCTGTTTCCCCGCATCTGATTCCCCGCCTCTGATTCCCCATATCTCATTCCCCGCCTCTGATTCCCCATATCTGATTCCCTGACTCTGATTCCCCACCTCTGATTCCCGGCCTCTTTTTCCCGGCATCTGATTCCCGGCATCTGATTCCCGGCCTCTGATTCCCGGCCTCTGATTCCCCGCTTCTGATTCTGATTCCCTGCCTCTGATTCCCCATCTCTGATTCCGCACATCTGATTCCCTGCCTCTGATTCCCCACTTCTGATTCCCCATATCTGATTCCCCGCCTCTGTTTCCCCGCCTCTGATTCACCACCTCTGTTTCCCCATATCTAATTCCCCGCCTCTGATTCCCCAACTCTGATTCCCCGCACTGATTCCCCAGCTCTGAATCCCCGCCTCAGATTCCCCGCATCTGATTCCCTGCCTCTGAATCCCCACCTCTGATTCCCTGACTCTGATTCCCAACCTCTGATTCCCCTCCTCTGATTCCCCATATCTGATTCCCCGCCTCCGTTTCCCTGCCTCTGATTCCCCGCCTCTGTTTCCCCATATCTGATTCCCCGCCTCTGATTCCCCAACTCTGATTCCCCGCCTCTGATTCCCCAGCTCTGATTCCCCGCCTCTGATTCCCCGCATCTGATTCCCAGCCTCTGATTCCCCATGTCTTATTCCCCGCCTCTGATTCGCCATCTCTGATTCATCGCCTCTGATTCCCCACATCTGATTCCCCATATCTGATTCCCCACCTATGTTTCCCCGCCACTGATGCCCCGCCTCTGATTCCATGCCTCTGATTCCCAACCTCTGATTCCCCACCTCTGATTCCCCATATCTGATTCCCCGCCTCTGTTTCCCCGCCTCTGATTCCCTGCCTCTGTTTCCTCATATCTGATTCCCCGCCTCTGATTCCCCAACACTGATTCCCCGCCTCTGATTCCCCAGGTCTGATTCACCACCTCTGATTCCCCGCGTCTGATTCCCCGCCTCTGATTCCCCATCTCTGATTCCCTATCTCTGATTCCCCAATTCTGATTCCCCGCCTTTGATTCCCTGCCTCTGATTCCTAACCTCTGATTCCCCACCTCTGATTCCCCGCCTCTGTTTCCCCGCCTCTTATTGCCCGCCTCTGTTTGCCCATATCTGATTCCCGGCCTCTCATTCCCCAGCTCTGATTCCCCGCCTCTGATTCCCCATATCTGATTCCCCGTCGCTGATTCCCCAACTCTGATAGCCCGCCTCTGATTCCCCAGCTCTGATTCCACGCCTCTGATTCCCCGCGTCTGAATCCCTGTCTCTGATTCCCCGCCTCTGATTCCCCATCTCTGATTCACCACCTCTGATCCCCCGCCTCTGATTCCCCATGTCTGATTCACCGCCTCTGTTTCCCCACCTCTGATTCCCCGCCTCTGATTCCCCATATCTGATTCCCCGCCTCTGATTCCCTGCCTCTTATTCCCCGCCTCTGATTCCCCGCATCTGATTCCCAACCTCTGATTCCCCTCCTCTGATTCCCCATATCTGATTCCCTGCCTCCATTTCCCTGCCTCTGATTCCCCGCCTCTGATTCCCCAACTCTGATTCCCCGCCTGTGATTCGCCAGCTATGATTCCCCGCATCTGATTCCCCACGTCTGATTCCCTGCCTGTGATTCCCTGCCTCTTATTCCCCGCCTCTGATTCCCCGCATCTGATTCCCTGCCTCTGAATCCCCACCTCTGATTCCCTGCCTCTGATTCCCAACCTCTGATTCCCCTCCTCTGATTCCCCATATCTGATTCCCCACCTCCATTTCCCTGCCTCTGATTCCCCGCCTCTGTTACCCAATATCTGATTCCCCGCCTCTGATTCCCCAACTCTGATTCTGCACATCTGATTCCCTGCCTCTTATTCCCCACCTCTAATTCCCGGCCTCTGATTCCCCACCTCTGATTCCCCACCTCTGATTCCCCATATCTGATTCCCGGACTCTGATTCCCCACCTCTGATTCCCGGCCTCTTACTCCCGGCATCTGATTCCCGGCCTCTGATTCCCAGCCTCTGATTCCCCGCTTCTGATTCTGATTCCCTGCCTCTGATTCCCCATCTCTGATTCCGCACATCTGATTGCCTGCCTCTGATTCCCCACTTCTGATTCCCCATATCTGATTCCCCGCCTCTGTTTCCCCGCCTCTGATTCCCCGCTTCTGATTCCCCGCCTCTGATTCCCCATCTCTGATTCCCTATCTCTGATTCCCCAATTCTGATTCCCCGCCTTTGATTCACTGCTTCTGATTAACAACCTCTGATTCCCGACCTCTGATTCCCCATATCTGATTCCCCGCCTCTGTTTCCCCGCCTCTTATTCCCCGCCTCTGTTTCCCCATATCTGATTCCCGGCCTCTCATTCCCCAGCTCTGATTCCCCGCCTCTGATTCCCCATGTCTGATTCCCCGCCTCTGTTTCCCTGCCTCTGATTCCCCGCCTCTGATTCCCCATGTCTGATTCCCCGCCTCTGATGCCCCATATCTGATTCCCCTCCTCTGATTGCCCAACTCTGATTCCCCGCCTCTGATTCCTCAGCTCTCATTCCCCACCTCTGTTTCCCCGCATCTGATTCCCTGCCTTTGATTCCCCAACTCTGATTCCCCATCTCTGATTCCCCACCTCTGATTCCCCACCTATGATTCCCCATATCTGATTCCCCGCCTCTGTTTCCCCGCCTCTGATTCCCCGCCTCTGATTCCGCATATCTGATTCCCCACCTATGATTTCCCAACACTGATTCCCCGCCTCTGATTCGCCAGCTCTGATTCCCCGCCTCTGATTCCCCATATCTGATTCCCCGCCGCTGATTCCCCAACTTTGATACCCCGCCTCTGATTCCCCAGCTCTGATTCCCCGCCTCTGATTCCCCGCGTCTGATTCCCTGCCTCTGATTCCCCGCCTCTGATTCCCCATCTCTGATTCACCACCTCTGATCCCCCACCTCTGATTACCCATGACTGATTCCCCGCCTCTGTTTCCCCGCCTCTGAATCCCCGCCTCTGATTCGCCATATCTGATTCCCAGCCTCTGATTCCCCAACTCTGATTCCCCGCCTGTGATTCGCCAGCTATGATTCCCCGCCTCTGATTCCCCGCGTCTGATTCCCTGCCTGTGATTCCCTGCCTCTGATTCCCCACCTCTGTTACCCCGCCTCTAATTCCCCGCCTCTGATTCCCCATATATGATTCCACTCCTCTGATTCCCCAACTCTGATTCCCCGCCTCTGATTCCCCAGCTCTGATTCCCTGCCTCTGATTCCCCGCATCTGATTCCCTGCCTCTGATTCCCCATCTCTGATTCCCCGCGTCTGATTCCCTGCCTCTGATTCCCCATCTCTGATTCACCGCCTTTGATTCGCCACCTCTGATTCCCCGCCTCTGATTCCCCATATATGATTCCCCGCCTCTGATTCCCCAACTCTGATTCCCCGCCTCTGATTCCCCAGGTCTGATTCCCCGCCTCTGATTCCACGTGTTTGATTACCTGCCTCTGATTCCCCGCCTCTGCTTCCCAATCTCTGATTCACCGCCTTTGATTCGCCACCTCTGATTCCCCATATGTGATTCCCCTCCTCTGTTTCCCCGCCTCTGATTCCCCGCCTCTGATTTCCCATGTCTCATTCCCCGCCTCTGATTCCCCGCATCTGATTCCCTGCCTCTGAATCCCCACCTCTGATTCCCTGCCTCTGATTCCCAACCTCTGATTCCCCTCCTCTGATTCCCCATATCTGATTCCCCGCCTCCGTTTCCCTGCCTCTGATTAACTGCCTCTGTTTCCCCATATCTGATTCCCCGCCTCTGATTCCCCAACTCTGATTCCCCGCCTCTGATTCCACAGCTCTGATTCCCCGCATCTGATTCCCCGCGTCTGATTCCCAGCCTCTGATTCCCCATGACTGATTTCCTGCCTCTGATTCCCCGCCTCTGATTCGCCATCTCTGATTCATCGCCTCTGATTCCCCACCTCTGATTCCCCATATCTTATTCCCCACCTATGTTTCCCCGCCTCTGATTCCCCGCCTCTGATTCCCCATCTCTGATTCCCGGACTCTGATTCACCACCTCTGATTCCCTATCTCTGATTCCGCACATCCGATTCCCTGCCTCTGATTCCCCGCCTCTGATGGCCCGCCTCTGATTCCCAACCTCTGATTCCCCTCCTCTGATTCCCCATATCTGATTCCCCGCCTCTGTTTCCCTGCCTCTGATTCCCCGCCTCTGTTTCCCCATATCTGATTCCCCGCCTCTGCTTCCCAAACTCAGATTCCCCGCCTCTGATTCCCCAGCTCTGATTCCCCGCCTCTGATTCCCCGCGTCTGATTCCCAGCCTCTGATTCCCCATGTCTTATTCCCCGCCTCTGATTCCCCGCCTCTGATTCGCCATCTCTGATTCATCGCCTCTGATTCACCACCTCTGATTCCCCATATCTGATTCCCACCTATGTTTCCCCGCCTCTGATGCCCCGCCTCTGATTCCATGCCTCTGATTCCCAACCTCCGATTCCCCACCTCTGATTCCCCATATCTGATTCCCCAACACTGATTCCCCTCCTCTGATACCCCAGCTCTGATTCACCACCTCTGATTCCCCGCGTCTGATTCCCCGCCTCTGATTCCCCATCTCTGATTCCCTATCTCTGATTCCCCAATTCTGATTCCCCTCCTTTGATTCCCTGCCTCTGATTCCCAACCTCTGATTCCCCACCTCTGATTCCCCATATCTGATTCCCCGCCTCTGTTTCCCCGCCTCTTATTCCCCGCCTCTGTTTCCCTATATCTGATTCCCGGCCTCTCATTCCCCAGCTCTGATTCCCCGCCTCTGATTCCCCATATCTGATTCCCCGCCGCTGATTCCCCAACTCTGATTCCCCAGCTCTGATTCCCCGCCTCTGATTCCCCGCGTCTGAATCCCTGCCTCTGATTCCCCATCTCTGATTCCCTATCTCTGATTCCCCAATTCTGATTCCCCTCCTTTGATTCCCTGCCTCTGATTCCCAACCTCTGATTCCCCACCTCTGATTCACCACCTCTGATCCCCCGCCTCTGATTCCCCATGTCTGATTCACCGCCTCTGTTTCCCCACCTCTGATTCCCCGCCTCTGATTCCCCATATCTGATTCCCCGCCTCTGATTCCCCAACTCTGATTCCCCGCCTATGATTCGCCAGCTATGATTCCCCGCCTCTGATTCCCAACGTCTGTTTCCCTGCCTGTGATTCCCTGCCTCTTATTCCCCGCCTCTGATTCCCCGCATCTGATTCCCAACCTCTGATTCCCCTCCTCTGATTCCCCATATCTGATTCCCCGCCTCCATTTCCCTGCCTCTGATTCCCCGCCTCTGTTACCCCATATCTGATTCCCCGCCTCTGATTCCCCAATTCTGATTCTGCACATCTGATTCCCTGCCTCTTATTCCCCACCTCTAATTCCCGGCCTCTCATTCCCGGCCTCTGATTCCCCACCTCTGATTCTCCATATCTGATTCCCCGCCTCTGTTTCCCCGCCTCTGATTCCCCGCCTCTGTTTCCCCATATCTGATTCCCGCCTCTGATTCCCCAACTCTGATTCCCCGCCTCTGATTCCCCAGGTCTGATTCCCCGCCTCTGATTCCACGTGTTTGATTACCTGCCTCTGATTCCCCGCCTCTGCTTCCCCATCTCTGATTCACCGCCTTTGATTCGCCACCTCTGATTCCCCATATGTGATTCCCCGCCTCTGTTTCCCCGCCTCTGATTCCCCGCCTCTGATTCCCCATATCTCATTCCCCGCCTCTGATTCGCCGCATCTGATTCCCTGCCTCTGAATCCCCACCTCTGATTCCCTGCCTCTGATTCCCCACCTCTGATTCCCGGCCTCTGATTCCCGGCCTCTGATTCGAGACCTCTCATTCCCGGCCTCTGATTCCTGGCCTCTGATTCCCCGCCTCTGATTCCCCGACTCTGATTCCCTGCCTCTGATTCCCCATCTCTGATTCTGCACATCTGATTCCCTGCCTCTTATTCCCCACCTCTGATTCCCGGCCTCTGATTCCCGGCCTCTGATTCCCGGCCTCTCATTCCCGGCCTCTCATTCCCGGCCTCTGATTCCCAGCCTCTGATTCCCCGCCTCTGATTCCCCGCCTCTGTTTCCCTGCCTCTGATTCCCCATCTCTGATTCCGCACATCTGATTCCCTGCCTCTGATTCCCTGCCTCTGATTCCCTGCCTCTGATTCCCTGCCTCTGAATCCCAACCTCTGATTCCCCACCTCTGATTCCCCATATCTGATTCCCCGCCTCTGTTTCCCCGCCTCTGATTTCCCGCCTCTGTTTCCCCATATCTGATTCCCCGCCTCTGATTCCCCAACTTTGATTCCCCGCCTCTGATTCCACGTGTTTGATTACTTGCCTCTGATTCCCCGCCTCTGCTTCCCCATCTCTGATTCACCGCCTTTGATTCGCCACCTCTGATTCCCCATATGTGATTCCCCGCCTCTGTTTCCCCGCCTCTGATTCCCCGCCTCTGATTCCCCATATCTCATTCCCCGCCTCTGATTCCCCGCATCTGATTCCCTGCCTCTGAATCCCCACCTCTGATTCCCTGACTCTGATTCCCAACCTCTGATTCCCCTCCTCTGATTCCCCATATCTGATTCCCCGCCTCCGTTTCCCTGCCTCTGATTCCCCGCCTCTGTTTCCCCATATCTGATTCCCCGCCTCTGATTCCCCAACTCTGATTCCCCGCCTCTGATTCCCCAGCTCTGATTCCCCGCCTCTGATTCCCCGCATCTGATTCCCAGCCTCTGATTCCCCATGTCTGATTTCCTGCCTCTGATTCCCCGCCTCTGATTCGCCATCTCTGATTCATCCCCTCTGATTCCCCACCTCTGATTCCCCATATCTTATTCCCCACCTATGTTTCCCCGCCTCTGATTCCCCGCCTCTGTTTCCCCATCTCTGATTCCCAGACTCTGATTCCCCACCTCTGATTCCCTATCTCTGATTCTGCTCATCCGATTCCCTGCCTCTGATTCCCCGCCTCTCATTCCCCACCTCTGATTCCCCACCTCTGATTCCCCATATCTGATTCCCCGCCTCTGTTTCCCCGCCTCTGATTCCCTGCCTCTGTTTCCTCATATCTGATTCCCCGCCTCTGATTCCCCAACACTGATTCCCCGCCTCTGATTCCCCAGCTCTGATTCACCACCTCTGATTCCCCGCGTCTGATTCCCCGCTTCTGATTCCCGGCCTCTTATTCCCCACCTCTGATTCCCGGCCTCTGATTCACGGCCTCTGATTCCCGAACTCTCATTCCCGGCCTCTGATTCCCGGCCTCTGATTCCCCGCCTCTGATTCCCCGCCTCTGATTCCCTGCCTCTGATTCCCCATCTCTGATTCCGCACGTCTGATTCCCTGCCTCTGATTCCCCGCCTCTGATTCCCTGCCTCTGATTCCCTGCCTCTGATTCCCAACCTCTGATTCCCCACCTCTGATTCCCCATATCTGATTCCCCGCCTCTGTTTCCCCGCCTCTGATTCCCCGCCTCTGTTTCCCCATATCTGATTCCCCGCCTCTGATTCCCCAACTCTGATTCCCCACCTCTGATCCCCAGCTCTGATTCCCCGCCTCTGATTCCCCGTGTTTGATTCCCTGCCTCTGATTCCCTGCCTCTGATTCCCAAACTCTGATTCCCCACCTCTGATTCCCCATATCTGATTCCCCGCCTCTGTTTCCCCGCCTCTGATTCCCCGCCTCTGTTTCCCCATATCTGATTCCCCGCCTTTGATTGGCCACCTCTGATTCCCCATATGTGATTCCCCGCCTCTGTTTCCCCGCATCTGATTCCCCGCCTCTGATTCCCCATATCTCATTCCCCGCCTCTGATTCCCCATATCTGATTCCCTGACTCTGATTCCCCACCTCTGATTCCCGGCCTCTTTTTCCCGGCATCTGATTCCCGGCATCTAATTCCCGGCCTCTGATTCCCGGCCTCTGATTCCCCGCTTCTGATTCTGATTCCCTGCCTCTGATTCCCCATCTCTGATTCCGCACATCTGATTCCCTGCCTCTGATTCCCCACTTCTGATTCCCCATATCTGATTCCCCGCCTCTGTTTCCCCGCCTCTGATTCACCGCCTCTGTTTCCCCATATCTAATTCCCCGCCTCTGATTCCCCAACTCTGATTCCCCGCACTGATTCCCCAGCTCTGAATCCCCGCCTCAGATTCCCCGCATCTGATTCCCTGCCTCTGAATCCCCACCTCTGATTCCCTGACTCTGATTCCCAACCTCTGATTCCCCTCCTCTGATTCCCCATATCTGATTCCCCGCCTCCGTTTCCCTGCCTCTGATTCCCCGCCTCTGTTTCCCCATATCTGATTCCCCGCCTCTGATTCCCCAACTCTGATTCCCCGCCTCTGATTCCCCAGCTCTGATTCCCCGCCTCTGATTCCCCGCATCTGATTCCCAGCCTCTGATTCCCCATGTCTTATTCCCCGCCTCTGATTCGCCATCTCTGATTCATCGCCTCTGATTCCCCACATCTGATTCCCCATATCTGATTCCCCACCTATGTTTCCCCGCAACTGATGCCCCGCCTCTGATTCCATGCCTCTGATTCCCAACCTCTGATTCCCCACCTCTGATTCCCCATATCTGATTCCCCGCCTCTGTTTCCCCGCTTCTGATTCCCTGCCTCCGTTTCCTCATATCTGATTCCCCGCCTCTGATTCCCCAACACTGATTCCCCGCCTCTGATTCCCCAGGTCTGATTCACCACCTCTGATTCCCCGCGTCTGATTCCCCGCCTCTGATTCCCCATCTCTGATTCCCTATCTCTGATTCCCCAATTCTGATTCCCCGCCTTTGATTCCCTGCCTCTGATTCCTAACCTCTGATTCCCCACCTCTGATTCCCCGCCTCTGTTTCCCCGCCTCTTATTGCCCGCCTCTGTTTCCCCATATCTGATTCCCGGCCTCTCATTCCCCAGCTCTGATTCCCCGCCTCTGATTCCCCATATCTGATTCCCCGTCGCTGATTCCCCAACTCTGATAGCCCGCCTCTGATTCCCCAGCTCTAATTCCCTGCCTCTGATTCCCCGCCTCTCATTCCCCACCTCTGATTCCCCACCTCTGATTCCCCATATCTGATTCCCCGCCTCTGTTTCCCCGCCTCTGATTCCCTGCCTCTGTTTCCTCATATCTGATTCCCCGCCTCTGATTCCCCAACACTGATTCCCCGCCTCTGATTCCCCAGCTCTGATTCACCACCTCTGATTCCCCGCGTCTGATTCCCCGCTTCTGATTCCCGGCCTCTTATTCCCCACCTCTGATTCCCGGCCTCTGATTCACGGCCTCTGATTCCCGAACTCTCATTCCCGGCCTCTGATTCCCGGCCTCTGATTCCCCGCCTCTGATTCCCCGCCTCTGATTCCCTGCCTCTGATTCCCCATCTCTGATTCCGCACGTCTGATTCCCTGCCTCTGATTCCCCGCCTCTGATTCCCTGCCTCTGATTCCCTGCCTCTGATTCCCAACCTCTGATTCCCCACCTCTGATTCCCCATATCTGATTCCCCGCCTCTGTTTCCCCGCCTCTGATTCCCCGCCTCTGTTTCCCCATATCTGATTCCCCGCCTCTGATTCCCCAACTCTGATTCCCCACCTCTGATCCCCAGCTCTGATTCCCCGCCTCTGATTCCCCGTGTTTGATTCCCTGCCTCTGATTCCCTGCCTCTGATTCCCAAACTCTGATTCCCCACCTCTGATTCCCCATATCTGATTCCCCGCCTCTGTTTCCCCGCCTCTGATTCCCCGCCTCTGTTTCCCCATATCTGATTCCCCGCCTTTGATTGGCCACCTCTAATTCCCCATATGTGATTCCCCGCCTCTGTTTCCCCGCATCTGATTCCCCGCCTCTGATTCCCCATATCTCATTCCCCGCCTCTGATTCCCCATATCTGATTCCCTGACTCTGATTCCCCACCTCTGATTCCCGGCCTCTTTTTCCCGGCATCTGATTCCCGGCATCTAATTCCCGGCCTCTGATTCCCGGCCTCTGATTCCCCGCTTCTGATTCTGATTCCCTGCCTCTGATTCCCCATCTCTGATTCCGCACATCTGATTCCCTGCCTCTGATTCCCCACTTCTGATTCCCCATATCTGATTCCCCGCCTCTGTTTCCCCGCCTCTGATTCACCGCCTCTGTTTCCCCATATCTAATTCCCCGCCTCTGATTCCCCAACTCTGATTCCCCGCACTGATTCCCCAGCTCTGAATCCCCGCCTCAGATTCCCCGCATCTGATTCCCTGCCTCTGAATCCCCACCTCTGATTCCCTGACTCTGATTCCCAACCTCTGATTCCCCTCCTCTGATTCCCCATATCTGATTCCCCGCCTCCGTTTCCCTGCCTCTGATTCCCCGCCTCTGTTTCCCCATATCTGATTCCCCGCCTCTGATTCCCCAACTCTGATTCCCCGCCTCTGATTCCCCAGCTCTGATTCCCCGCCTCTGATTCCCCGCATCTGATTCCCAGCCTCTGATTCCCCATGTCTTATTCCCCGCCTCTGATTCGCCATCTCTGATTCATCGCCTCTGATTCCCCACATCTGATTCCCCATATCTGATTCCCCACCTATGTTTCCCCGCCACTGATGCCCCGCCTCTGATTCCATGCCTCTGATTCCCAACCTCTGATTCCCCACCTCTGATTCCCCATATCTGATTCCCCGCCTCTGTTTCCCCGCTTCTGATTCCCTGCCTCTGTTTCCTCATATCTGATTCCCCGCCTCTGATTCCCCAACACTGATTCCCCGCCTCTGATTCCCCAGGTCTGATTCACCACCTCTGATTCCCCGCGTCTGATTCCCCGCCTCTGATTCCCCATCTCTGATTCCCTATCTCTGATTCCCCAATTCTGATTCCCCGCCTTTGATTCCCTGCCTCTGATTCCTAACCTCTGATTCCCCACCTCTGATTCCCCGCCTCTGTTTCCCCGCCTCTTATTGCCCGCCTCTGTTTCCCCATATCTGATTCCCGGCCTCTCATTCCCCAGCTCTGATTCCCCGCCTCTGATTCCCCATATCTGATTCCCCGTCGCTGATTCCCCAACTCTGATAGCCCGCCTCTGATTCCCCAGCTCTGATTCCACGCCTCTGATTCCCCGCGTCTGAATCCCTGCCTCTGATTCCCCGCCTCTGATTCCCCATCTCTGATTCACCACCTCTGATCCCCCGCCTCTGATTCCCCATGTCTGATTCACCGCCTCTGTTTCCCCACCTCTGATTCCCCGCCTCTGATTCCCCATATCTGATTCCCCGCCTCTGATTCCCTGCCTCTTATTCCCCGCCTCTGATTCCCCGCATCTGATTCCCAACCTCTGATTCCCCTCCTCTGATTCCCCATATCTGATTCCCTGCCTCCATTTCCCTGCCTCTGATTCCCCGCCTCTGATTCCCCAACTCTGATTCCCCGCCTGTGATTCGCCAGCTATGATTCCCCGCATCTGATTCCCCACGTCTGATTCCCTGCCTGTGATTCCCTGCCTCTTATTCCCCGCCTCTGATTCCCCGCATCTGATTCCCTGCCTCTGAATCCCCACCTCTGATTCCCTGCCTCTGATTCCCAACCTCTGATTCCCCTCCTCTGATTCCCCATATCTGATTCCCCACCTCCATTTCCCTGCCTCTGATTCCCCGCCTCTGTTACCCAATATCTGATTCCCCGCCTCTGATTCCCCAACTCTGATTCTGCACATCTGATTCCCTGCCTCTTATTCCACACCTCTAATTCCCGGCCTCTGATTCCCCACCTCTGATTCCCCACCTCTGATTCCCCATATCTGATTCCCGGACTCTGATTCCCCACCTCTGATTCCCGGCCTCTTACTCCCGGCATCTGATTCCCGGCCTCTGATTCCCAGCCTCTGATTCCCCGCTTCTGATTCTGATTCCCTGCCTCTGATTCCCCATCTCTGATTCCGCACATCTGATTGCCTGCCTCTGATTCCCCACTTCTGATTCCCCATATCTGATTCCCCGCCTCTGTTTCCCCGCCTCTGATTCCCCGCCTCTGTTTCCCCATATCTAATTCCTCGCATCTGATTCCCCAACTCTGATTCCCCGCACTGATTCCCCAGCTCTGAATCCCCGCTTCAGATTCCCCGCATCTGATTCCCTGCCTCTGAATCCCTTCCTCTGATTCCCTTCCTCTGATTCCCAACCTTTGATTCCCCTCCTCTGATTCCCCATATCTGATTCCCCGCCTCTGTTTCCCTGCCTCTGATTCCCCGCCTCTGTTTCCCCATATCTGATTCCCCGCCGCTGAATCCCCAACTCTGATTCCCCGCCTCTGATTCCCCAGCTCTGATTCCCCGCCTCTGATTCCCAGCCTCTGATTCCCCATGTCTTATTCCCCGCCTCTGATTCGCCATCTCTGATTCATCGCCTCTGATTCCCCACCTCTGATTCCCCATATCTGATTCCCCACTTATGTTTCCCCGCCTCTGATGCCCCACCTCTGATTCCATGCCTCTGATTCCCAACCTCTGATTCCCCACCTCTGATTCCCCATATCTGATTCCCCGCCTCTGTTTCCCCGCCTCTGATTCCCTTCCTCTGTTTCCTCATATCTGATTCCCCGCCTCTGATTCCCCAACACTGATTCCCCGCCTCTGATTCCCCAGGTCTGATTCACCACCTCTGATTCCCCGCGTCTGATTCCCCGCCTCTGATTCCCCATCTCTGATTCCCTATCTCTGATTCCCCAATTTTGATTCCCCGCCTTTGATTCCCTGCCTCTGATTCCCAACCTCTGATTCTCCACCTCTGATATCCCATATCTGATTCCCCGCCTCTGTTTCCCCGCCTCTTATTCCCCGCCTCTGTTTCCCCATATCTGATTCCCGGCCTCTCATTCCCCAGCTCTGATTCTCCGCCTCTGATTCCCCATATCTGATTCCCCGCCGCTGATTCCCCAACTCAGATAGCCCGCCTCTGATTCCCCAGCTCTGATTCCCCGCCTCTGATTCCCCGCGTCTGAATCCCTGCCTCTGATTCCCCGCCTCTGATTCCCCATCTCTGATTCACCACCTCTGATCCCCCGCCTCTGATTCCCCATGTCTGATTCACCGCCTCTGTTTCCCCACCTCTGATTCCCCGCCTCTGATTCCCCATATCTGATTCCCCGCCTCTGATTCCCCAACTCTGATTCGCCGCCTGTGATTCGCCAGCTATGATTCCCCGCATCTGATTCCCCACGTCTGATTCCCTGCCTGTGATTCCCTGCCTCTTATTCCCCGCCTCTGATTCCCCGCATCTGATTCCCTTCCTCTGAATCCCCACCTCTGATTCCCTGCCTCTGATTCCCAACCTCTTATTCCCCTCCTCTGATTCCCCATATCTGATTCCCCACCTCCATTTCCCTGCCTCTGATTCCCCGCCTCTGTTACCCAATATCTGATTCCCCGCCTCTGATTCCCCACCTCTAATTCCCGGCCTCTGATTCCCTGCCTCTTATTCCCCACCTCTAATTCCCGGCCTCTGATTCCCGGCCTCTGATTCCCCACCTCTGATTCTCCATATCTGATTCCCCGCCTCTGTTTCCCCGCCTCTGATTCCCCGCCTCTGTTTCCCCATATCTGATTCCCCGCCTCTGATTCCCCAGCTCTGATTCACCACCTCTGATTCCCCGCGTCTGATTCCCCGCATCTGATTCCCCATCTCTGATTCCCTATCTCTGATTCCCCAATTCTGATTCCCCGCCTTTGATTCCCTGCCTCTGATTCCCAACCTCTGATTCCCCACCTCTGATTCCCCATATCTGATTCCCCGCCTCTGTTTCCCCGCCTCTTATTCCCCAGCTCTGATTCCCCGCCTCTGATTCCCCGCGTCTGAATCCCTGCCTCTGATTCCCCGCCTCTGATTCCCCATCTCTGATTCACCACCTCTGATCCCCCGCCTCTGATTCTCCATGTCTGATTCACCGCCTCTGTTTCCCCACCTCTGATTCCCCGCCTCTGATTCCCCATATCTGATTCCCGCCTCTGATTCCCCAACTCTGATTCCCCGCCTGTGATTCGCCAGCTATGATTCCCCGCCTCTGATTCCCAACGTCTGATTCCCTGCCTGTGATTCCCTGCCTCTTATTCCCCGCCTCTGATTCCCCGCATCTGATTCCCAACCTCTGATTCCCCTCCTCTGATTCCCCATATCTGATTCCCCGCCTCCATTTCCCTGCCTCTGATTCCCCGCCTCTGTTACCCCATATCTGATTCCCCGCCTCTGATTCCCCAACTCTGATTCTGCACATCTGATTCCCTGCCTCTTATTCCCCACCTCTAATTCCCGGCCTCTGATTCCCGGCCTCTGATTCCCCACCTCTGATTCTCCATATCTGATTCCCCGCCTCTGTTTCCCCGCCTCTGATTCCCCGCCTCTGTTTCCCCATATCTGATTCCCCAACTCTGATTCCCCGCCTCTGATTCCCCAGGTCTGATTCCCCGCCTCTGATTCCACGTGTTTGATTACCTGCCTCTGATTCCCCGCCTCTGCTTCCCCATCTCTGATTCACCGCCTTTGATTCGCCACCTTTGATTCCCCATATGTGATTCCCCGCCTCTGTTTCCCCGCCTCGATTCCCCGCCTCTGATTCCCCATATCTCATTCCCCGCCTCTGATTCGCCGCATCTGATTCCCTGCCTCTGAATACCCACCTCTGATTCCCTGCCTCTGATTCCCCACCTCTGATTCCCGGCCTCTGATTCCCGGCCTCTGATTCCCGACCTCTCATTCCCGGCCTCTGATTCCCGGCCTCTGATTCCCCGCCTCTGATTCCCCGACTCTGATTCCCTTCCTCTGATTCCCCATCTCTGATTCTGCACATCTGATTCCCTGCCTCTTATTCCCCACCTCTGATTCCCGGCCTCTGATTCCCGGCCTCTGATTCCCGGCCTCTCATTCCTGGCCTCTCATTCCCGGCCTCTGATTCCCGGCCTCTGATTCCCCGCCTCTGATTCCCCGCCTCTGTTTCCCTGCCTCTGATTCCCCATCTCTGATTCCGCACATCTGATTCCCTGCCTCTGATTCCCTGCCTCTGATTCCCTGCCTCTGATTCCCTGCCTCTGAATCCCAACCTCTGATTCCCCACCTCTGATTCCCCATATCTGATTCCCCGCCTCTGTTTCCCCGCCTCTGATTTCCCGCCTCTGTTTCCCCATATCTGATTCCCCGCCTCTGATTCCCCAACTTTGATTCCCCGCCTCTGATTCCACGTGTTTGATTACCTGCCTCTGATTCCCCGCCTCTGCTTCCCCATCTCTGATTCACCGCCTTTGATTCGCCACCTCTGATTCCCCATATGTGATTTCCCGCCTCTCTTTCCCCGCCTCTGATTCCCCGCCTCTGATTCCCCATATCTCATTCCCCGCCTCTGATTCCCCGCATCTGATTCCCTGCCTCTGAATCCCCACCTCTGATTCCCTGCCTCTGATTCCCAACCTCTGATTCCCCTCCTCTGATTCCCCATATCTGATTCCCCGCCTCCGTTTCCCTGCCTCTGATTGCCCGCCTCTGTTTCCCCATATCTGATTCCCCACCTCTGATTCCCCAACTCTGATTCCCCGCCTCTGATTCCCCAGCTCTGATTCCCCGCCTCTGATTCCCGCGTCTGATTCCCAGCCTCTGATTCCCCATCTCTGATTCCCTATCTCTGATTCCCCAATTCTGATTCCCCGCCTTTGATTCCCTGCCTCTGATTCCCAACCTCTGATTCCCCAACTCTGATTCGCCATATCTGATTCCCCGCCTCTGTTTCCCCGCCTCTTATTCCCCGCCTCTGTTTCCCTATATCTGATTCCCGGCCTCTCATTCCCCAGCTCTGATTCCCCGCCTCTTATTCCCCATATCTGATTCCCCGCCGCTGATTCCCCAACTCTGATTCCCCAGCTCTGATTCCCCGCCTCTGATTACCCGCGTCTGAATCCCTGCCTCTGATTCCCCGCCTCTGATTCCCCATCTCTGATTCACCACCTCTGATCCCCCGCCTCTGATTCCCCATGTCTGATTCACCGCCTCTGTTTCCCCACCTCTGATTCCCCGCCTCTGATTCCCCATATCTGATTCCCCGCCTCTGATTCCCCAACTCTGATTCCCCGCCTGTGATTCGCCAGCTATGATTCCCCGCCTCTGATTCTCAACGTCTGATTCCCTGCCTGTGATTCCCTGCCTCTTATTCCCCGCCTCTGATTCACCGCATCTGATTCCCAACCTCTGATTCCCCTCCTCTGATTCCCCATATCTGATTCCCCGCCTCCATTTCCCTGCCTCTGATTCCCCGCCTCTGTTACCCCATATCTGATTCCCCGCCTCTGATTCCCCAACTTGATTCTGCACATCTGATTCCCTGTCTCTTATTCCCCACCTCTAATTCCCGGCCTCTGATTCCCGGCCTCTGATTCCCCACCTCTGATTCTCCATATCTGATTCCCCGCCTCTGTTTCCCCGCCTCTGATTCCCCGCCTCTGTTTCCCCATATCTGATTCCCCAACTCTGATTCCCCGCCTCTGATTCCCCAGGTCTGATTCCCCGCCTCTGATTCCACGTGTTTGATTACCTGCCTCTGATTCCCCGCCTCTGCTTCCCCATCTCTGATTCACCGCCTTTGATTCGCCACCTCTGATTCCCCATATGTGATTCCCCGCCTCTGTTTCCCCGCCTCGATTCCCCGCCTCTGATTCCCCATATCTCATTCCCCGCCTCTGATTCGCCGCATCTGATTCCCTGCCTCTGAATCCCCACCTCTGATTCCCTGCCTCTGATTCCCCACCTCTGATTCCCGGCCTCTGATTCCCGGCCTCTGATTCCCGACCTCTCATTCCCGGCCTCTGATTCCCGGCCTCTGATTCCCCGCCTCTGATTCCCCGACTCTGATTCCCTGCCTCTGATTCCCCATCTCTGATTCTGCACATCTGATTCCCTGCCTCTTATTCCCCACCTCTGATTCCCGGCCTCTGATTCCCGGCCCCTGATTACCGGCCTCTCATTCCCGGCCTCTCATTCCCGGCCTCTGATTCCCGGCCTCTGATTCCCCGCCTCTGATTCCCCGCCTCTGTTTCCCTGCCTCTGATTCCCCATCTCTGATTCCGCACATCTGATTCCCTGCCTCTGATTCCCTGCCTCTGATTCCCTGCCTTTGATTCCCTGCCTCTGAATCCCAACCTCTGATTCCCCACCTCTGATTCCCCATATCTGATTCCCCGCCTCTGTTTCACCGCCTCTGATTTCCCGCCTCTGTTTCCCCATATCTGATTCCCCGCCTCTGATTCCCCAACTTTGATTCCCCGCCTCTGATTCCACGCGTTTGATTACCTGCCTCTGATTCCCCGCCTCTGCTTCCCCATCTCTGATTCACCGCCTTTGATTCGCCACCTCTGATTCCCCATATGTGATTCCCCGCCTCTCTTTCCCCGCCTCTGATTCCCCGCCTCTGATTCCCCATATCTCATTCCCCGCCTCTGATTCCCCGCATCTGATTCCCTGCCTCTGAATCCCCACCTCTGATTCCCTGCCTCTGATTCCCAACCTCTGATTCCCCTCCTCTGATTCCCCATATCTGATTCCCCGCCTCCGTTTCCCTGCCTCTGATTGCCCGCCTCTGTTTCCCCATATCTGATTCCCCACCTCTGATTCCCCAACTCTGATTCCCCGCCTCTGATTCCCCAGCTCTGATTCCCCGCCTCTGATTCCCCGCGTCTGATTCCCAGCCTCTGATTCCCCATCTCTGATTCCCTATCTCTGATTCCCCAATTCTGATTCCCCGCCTTTGATTCCCTGCCTCTGATTCCCAACCTCTGATTCCCCACCTCTGATTCGCCATATCTGATTCCCCGCCTCTGTTTCCCCGCCTCTTATTCCCCGCCTCTGTTTCCCTATATCTGATTCCCGGCCTCTCATTCCCCAGCTCTGATTCCCCGCCTCTTATTCCCCATATCTGATTCCCCGCCGCTGATTCCCCAACTCTGATTCCCCAGCTCTGATTCCCCGCCTCTGATTACCCGCGTCTGAATCCCTGCACCTGATTCCCCGCCTCTGATTCCCCATCTCTGATTCACCACCTCTGATCCCCCGCCTCTGATTCCCCATGTCTGATTCACCGCCTCTGTTTCCCCACCTCTGATTCCCCGCCTCTGATTCCCCATATCTGATTCCCCGCCTCTGATTCCCCAACTCTGATTCCCCGCCTGTGATTCGCCAGCTATGATTCCCCGCCTCTGATTCTCAACGTCTGATTCCCTGCCTGTGATTCCCTGCCTCTTATTCCCCGCCTCTGATTCCCCGCATCTGATTCCCAACCTCTGATTCCCCTCCTCTGATTCCCCATATCTGATTCCCCGCCTCCATTTCCCTGCCTCTGATTCCCCGCCTCTGTTACCCCATATCTGATTCCCCGCCTCTGATTCCCCAACTCTGATTCTGCACATCTGATTCCCTGCCTCTTATTCCCCACCTCTAATTCCCGGCCTCTGATTCCCGGCCTCTGATTCCCCACCTCTGATTCTCCATATCTGATTCCCCGCCTCTGTTTCCCCGCCTCTGATTCCCTGCCTCTGTTTCCCCATATCTGATTCCCCAACTCTGATTCCCCGCCTCTGATTCCCCAGGTCTGATTCCCCGCCTCTGATTCCACGTGTTTGATTACCTGCCTCTGATTCCCCGCCTCTGCTTCCCCATCTCTGATTCACCGCCTTTGATTCGCCACCTCTGATTCCCCATATGTGATTCCCCGCCTCTGTTTCCCCGCCTCGATTCCCCGCCTCCGATTCCCCATATCTCATTCCCCGCCTCTGATTCGCCGCATCTGATTCCCTGCCTCTGAATCCCCACCTCTGATTCCCTGCCTCTGATTCCCCACCTCTGATTCCCGGCCTCTGATTCCCGGCCTCTGATTCCCGACCTCTCATTCCCGGCCTCTGATTCCCGGCCTCTGATTCCCCGCCTCTGATTCCCCGACTCTGATTCCCTGCCTCTGATTCCCCATCTCTGATTCTGCACATCTGATTCCCTGCCTCTTATTCCCCACCTCTGATTCCCGGCCTCTGATTCCCGGCCTCTGATTACCGGCCTCTCATTCCCGGCCTCTCATTCCCGGCCTCTGATTCCCGGCCTCTGATTCCCCGCCTCTGATTCCCCGCCTCTGTTTCCCTGCCTCTGATTCCCCATCTCTGATTCCGCACATCTGATTCCCTGCCTCTGATTCCCTGCCTCTGATTCCCTGCCTCTGATTCCCTGCCTCTGAATCCCAACCTCTGATTCCCCACCTCTGATTCCCCATATCTGATTCCCCGCCTCTGTTTCCCCGCCTCTGATTTCCCGCCTCTGTTTCCCCATATCTGATTCCCCGCCTCTGATTCCCCAACTTTGATTCCCCGCCTCTGATTCCACGTGTTTGATTACCTGCCTCTGATTTCCCGCCTCTGCTTCCCCATCTCTGATTCACCGCCTTTGATTCGCCACCTCTGATTCCCCATATGTGATTCCCCGCCTCTATTTCCCCGCCTCTGATTCCCCGCCTCTGATTCCCCATATCTCATTCCCCGCCTCTGATTCCCTGCCTCTGATTCCCAACCTCTGATTCCCCTCCTCTGATTCCCCATATCTGATTCCCCGCCTCCGTTTCCCTGCCTCTGTTTGCCCGCCTCTGTTTCCCCATATCTGATTCCCCACCTCTGATTCCCCAACTCTGATTCCCCGCCTCTGATTCCCCAGCTCTGATTCCCCGCCTCTGATTCCCCGCGTCTGATTCCCAGCCTCTGATTCCCCATGTCTGATTTCCTGCCTCTGATTCCCCGCCTCTGATTCGCCATCTCTGATTCATCCCCTCTGATTCCCCACCTCTGATTCCCCATATCTTATTCCCCACCTATGTTTCCCCGCCTCTGATTCCCCGCCTCTGATTCCCCATCTCTTATTCCCAGACTCTGATTCCCCACCTCTGATTCCCTATCTCTGATTCTGCTCATCCGATTCCCTGCCTCTGATTCCCCGCCTTTGATTCCCCACCTCTGATTCCCCACCTCTGATTCCCCATATCTGATTCCCCGCCTCTGTTTCCCCGCCTCTGATTCCCTGCCTCTGTTTCCTCATATCTGATTCCCCGCCTCTGATTCCCCAACACTGATTCCCCGCCTCTGATTCCCCAGCTCTGATTCACCACCTCTGATTCCCCGCGTCTGATTCCCCGCTTCTGATTCCCGGCCTCTTATTCCCCACCTCTGATTCCCGGCCTCTGATTCCCGGCCTCTGATTCCCGAACTCTCATTCCCGGCCTCTGATTCCCGGCCTCTGATTCCCCGCCTCTGATTCCCCGCCTCTGATTCCCTGCCTCTGATTCCCCATCTCTGATTCCGCACATCTGATTCCCTGCCTCTGATTCACCACCTCTGATTCCCTGCCTCTGATTCCCTGCCTCTGATTCCCAACCTCTGATTCCCCGCCTCTGTTTCCCCATATCTGATTCCCCGCCTCTGATTCCCCAACTCTGATTCCCCACCTCTGATCACCAGCTCTGATTCCCCGCCTCTGATTCCCCGTGTTTGATTCCCTGCCTCTGATTCCCTGCCTCTGATTCCCAACCTCTGATTCCCCACCTCTGATTCCCCATATCTGATTCCCCGCCTCTGTTTCCCCGCCTCTGATTCCCCGCCTCTGTTTCCCCACATCTGATTCCCCGCCTTTGATTGGCCACCTCTGATTCCCCATATGTGATTCCCCGCCTCTGTTTCCCCGCATCTGATTCCCCGCCTCTGATTCCCCATATCTCATTCCCCGCCTCTGATTCCCCATATCTGATTCCCTGACTCTGATTCCCCACCTCTGATTCCCGGCCTCTTTTTCCCGGCATCTGATTCCCGGCATCTGATTCCCGGCCTCTGATTCCCGGCCTCTGATTCCCCGCTCCTGATTCTGATTCCCTGCCTCTGATTCCCCACTTCTGATTCCCCATATCTGATTCCCCGCCTCTGTTTCCCCGCCTCTGATTCACCGCCTCTGTTTCCCCATATCTAATTCCCCGCCTCTGATTCCCCAACACTGATTCCCCGCACTGATTCCCCAGCTCTGAATCCCCGCCTCAGATTCCCCGCATCTGATTCCCTGCCTCTGAATCCCCACCTCTGATTCCCTGCCTCTGATTCCCAACCTCTGATTCCCCTCCTCTGATTCCCCATATCTGATTCCCCGCCTCCGTTTCCCTGCCTCTGATTCCCCGCCTCTATTTCCCCATATCTGATTCCCCGCCTCTGATTCCCCAACTCTGATTCCCCGCCTCTGATTCCCCAGCTCTGATTCCCCGCCTCTGATTCCCCGCGTCTGATTCCCAGCCTCTGATTCCCCATGTCTTATTCCCCGCCTCTGATTCGCCATCTCTGATTCATCGCCTCTGATTCCCCACCTCTGATTCCCCATATCTGATTCCCCACCTATGTTTCCCCGCCTCTGATGCCCCGCCTCTGATTCCATGCTTCTGATTCCCAACCTCTGATTCCCCACCTCTGATTCCCCATATCTGATTCCCCGCCTCTGTTTCCCCGCCTCTGATTCCCTGCCTCTGTTTCCTCATATCTGATTCCCTGCCTCTGATTCCCCAACACTGATTCCCCGCCTCTGATTCCCCAGGTCTGATTCACCACCTCTGATTCCCCGCGTCTGATTCCCCGCCTCTGATTCCCCATCTCTGATTCCCTATCTCAGATTCCCCAATTCTGATTCCCCGCCTTTGATTCCCTGCCTCTGATTCCTAACCTCTGATTCCCCACCTCTGATTCCCCGCATCTGATTCCCCGCCTCTTATTCCCCACCTCTGTTTCCCCATATCTGATTCCCGGCCTCTCATTCCCCAGCTCTGATTCCCCGCCTCTGATTCCCCATATCTGATTCCCCGTCGCTGATTCCCCAACTCTGATAGCCCGCCTCTGATTCCCCAGCTCTGATTCCCCGCCTCTGATTCCCCGCGTATGAATCCCTGCCTCTGATTCCCCGCCTCTGATTCTCCATCTCAGATTCACCACCTCTGATCCCCCGCCTCTGATTCCCCATGTCTGATTCACCGCCTCTGTTTCCCCACCTCTGATTCCCCGCCTCTGAATCCCCATATCTGATTCCCCACCTCTGATTCCCTGCCTCTTATTCCCCGCCTCTGATTCCCCGCATCTGATTCCCAACCTCTGATTCCCCTCCTCTGATTCCCCATATCTGATTCCCTGCCTCCATTTACCTGCCTCTGATTCCCCGCCTCTGATTCCCCAACTCTGATTCCACGCCTGTGATTCGCCAGCTATGATTCCCCGCATCTGATTCCCCACGTCTGATTCCCTGCCTGTGATTCCCTGCCTCTTATTCCCCGCCTCTGATTCCCCGCATCTGATTCCCTGCCTCTGAATCCCCACCTCTGATTCCCTGCCTCTGATTCCCAACCTCTGATTCCCCTCCTCTGATTCCCCATATCTGATTCCCCACCTCCATTTCCCTGCCTCTGATTCCCCGCCTCTGTTACCCAATATCTGATTCCCCGCCTCTGATTCCCCAACTCTGATTCTGCACATCTGATTCCCTGCCTCTTATTCACCACCTCTAATTCCCGGCCTCTGATTCCCGGTCTCTGATTCCCCACCTCTGATTCCCCATATCTGATTCCCGGACTCTGATTCCCCACCTCTGATTCCCGGCTTCTTATTCCCGGCATCTGATTCCCGGCCTCTGATTCCCAGCCTCTGATTCCCCGCTTCTGATTCTGATTCCCTGCCTCTGATTCCCCATCTCTGATTCCGCACATCTGATTCCCTGCCTCTGATTCCCCACTTCTGATTCCCCATATCTGATTCCCCGCCTCTGTTTCCCCGCCTCTGATTCACCGCCTCTGTTTCCCCATATCTAATTCCCCGCCTCTGATTCCCCAACACTGATTCCCCGCACTGATTCCCCAGCTCTGAATCCCCGCCTCAGATTCCCCGCATCTGATTCCCTGCCTCTGAATCCCCACCTCTGATTCCCTGCCTCTGATTCCCAACCTCTGATTCCCCTCCTCTGATTCCCCATATCTGATTCCCCGCCTCCGTTTCCCTGCCTCTGATTCCCCGCCTCTATTTCCCCATATCTGATTCCCCGCCTCTGATTCCCCAACTCTGATTCCCCGCCTCTGATTCCCCAGCTCTGATTCCCCGCCTCTGATTCCCCGCGTCTGATTCCCAGCCTCTGATTCCCCATGTCTTATTCCCCGCCTCTGATTCGCCATCTCTGATTCATCGCCTCTGATTCCCCACCTCTGATTCCCCATATCTGATTCCCCACCTATGTTTCCCCGCCTCTGATGCCCCGCCTCTGATTCCATGCTTCTGATTCCCAACCTCTGATTCCCCACCTCTGATTCCCCATATCTGATTCCCCGCCTCTGTTTCCCCGCCTCTGATTCCCTGCCTCTGTTTCCTCATATCTGATTCCCTGCCTCTGATTCCCCAACACTGATTCCCCGCCTCTGATTCCCCAGGTCTGATTCACCACCTCTGATTCCCCGCGTCTGATTCCCCGCCTCTGATTCCCCATCTCTGATTCCCTATCTCTGATTCCCCAATTCTGATTCCCCGCCTTTGATTCCCTGCCTCTGATTCCTAACCTCTGATTCCCCACCTCTGATCCCCGCCTCTGATTCCCCGCCTCTTATTCCCCACCTCTGTTTCCCCATATCTGATTCCCGGCCTCTCATTCCCCAGCTCTGATTCCCCGCCTCTGATTCCCCATATCTGATTCCCCGTCGCTGATTCCCCAACTCTGATAGCCCGCCTCTGATTCCCCAGCTCTGATTCCCCGCCTCTGATTCCCCGCGTATGAATCCCTGCCTCTGATTCCCCGCCTCTGATTCTCCATCTCAGATTCACCACCTCTGATCCCCCGCCTCTGATTCCCCATGTCTGATTCACCGCCTCTGTTTCCCCACCTCTGATTCCCCGCCTCTGATTCCCCATATCTGATTCCCCACCTCTGATTCCCTGCCTCTTATTCCCCGCCTCTGATTCCCCGCATCTGATTCCCAACCTCTGATTCCCCTCCTCTGATTCCCCATATCTGATTCCCTGCCTCCATTTACCTGCCTCTGATTCCCCGCCTCTGATTCCCCAACTCTGATTCCACGCCTGTGATTCGCCAGCTATGATTCCCCGCATCTGATTCCCCACGTCTGATTCCCTGCCTGTGATTCCCTGCCTCTTATTCCCCGCCTCTGATTCCCCGCATCTGATTCCCTGCCTCTGAATCCCCACCTCTGATTCCCTGCCTCTGATTCCCAACCTCTGATTCCCCTCCTCTGATTCCCCATATCTGATTCCCCACCTCCATTTCCCTGCCTCTGATTCCCCGCCTCTGTTACCCAATATCTGATTCCCCGCCTCTGATTCCCCAACTCTGATTCTGCACATCTGATTCCCTGCCTCTTATTCACCACCTCTAATTCCGACCTCTGATTCCCGGTCTCTGATTCCCCACCTCTGATTCCCCATATCTGATTCCCGGACTCTGATTCCCCACCTCTGATTCCCGGCTTCTTATTCCCGGCATCTGATTCCCGGCCTCTGATTCCCAGCCTCTGATTCCCCGCTTCTGATTCTGATTCCCTGCCTCTGATTCCCCATCTCTGATTCCGCACATCTGATTCCCTGCCTCTGATTCCCCACTTCTGATTCCCCATATCTGATTCCCCGCCTCTGTTTCCCCGCCTCTGATTCCCCGCCTCTGTTTCCCCATATCTAATTCCTCGCATCTGATTCCCCAACTCTGATTCCCCGCACTGATTCCCCAGCTCTGAATCCCCGCCTCAGATTCCCCGCATCTGATTCCCTGCCTCTGAATCCCCACCTCTGATTCCCTGCCTCTGATTCCCAACCTCTGATTCCCCTCCTCTGATTCCCCATATCTGATTCCCCGCCTCCGTTTCCCTGCCTCTGATTCCCCGCCTCTGTTTCCCCATATCTGATTCCCCGCCTCTGATTCCCCAACTCTGATTCCCCGCCTCTGATTCCCCAGCTCTGATTCCCCGCCTCTGATTCCCCGCGTCTGATTCCCAGCCTCTGATTCCCCATGTCTTATTCCCCGCCTCTGATTCGCCATCTCTGATTCATCGCCTCTGATTCCCCACCTCTGATTCCCCATATCTGATTCCCCACCTATGTTTCCCCGCCTCTGATGCCCCACCTCTGATTCCATGCCTCTGATTCACAACCTCTGATTCCCCACCTCTGATTCCCCATATCTGATTCCCTGCCTCTGTTTCCCCGCCTCTGATTCCCTGCCTCTGTTTCCTCATATCTGATTCCCCGCCTCTGATTCCCCAACACTGATTCCCCGCCTCTGATTCCCCAGGTCTGATTCACCACCTCTGATTCCCCGCGTCTGATTCCCCGCCTCTGATTCCCCATCTCTGATTCCCTATCTCTGATTCCCCAATTCTGATTCCCCGCCTTTGATTCCCTGCCTCTGATTCCCAACCTCTGATTCCCCACCTCTGATATCCCATATCTGATTCCCCTCCTCTGTTTCCCCGCCTCTTATGCCCCGCCTCTGTTTCCCCATATCTGATTCCCGGCCTCTCATTCCCCAGCTCTGATTCCCCGCCTCTGATTCCCCATATCTGATTCCCCGCCGCTGATTCCCCAACTCAGATAGCCCGCCTCTGATTCCCCAGCTCTGATTCCCCGCCTCTGATTCCCCGCGTCTGAATACCTGCCTCTGATTTCCCACCTCTGATTTCCCATATCTGATTCCCCGCCTCTGTTTCCCCGCCTCTGATTCCCTGCATCTGTTTCCTCATATCTGATTCCCCTCCTCTGATTCCCCAACACTGATTCCCCGCCTCTGATTCCCCAGCTCTGATTCACCACCTCTGATTCCCCGCGTCTGATTCCCCACCTCTGATTCCCCATCTCTGATTCCCTATCTCTGATTCCCCAATTCTGATTCCCCGCCTTTGATTCACTGCCTCTGATTAACAACCTCTGATTCCCGACCTCTGATTCCCCATATCTGATTCCCCGCCTCTGTTTCCCCACCTCTTATTCCCCGCCTCTGTTTCCCCATATCTGATTCCCGGCCTCTCATTCCCCAGCTCTGATTCCCCGCCTCTGATTCCCCATATCTGATTCCCCGCCGCTGATTCCCCAACTCTGATACCCCGCCTCTGATTCACCAGCTCTGATTCCCCGCCTCTGATTCCCTGCGTCTGATTCCCTGCCTCTGATACCCCGCCTCTGATTCCCCATCTCTGATTCACCACCTCTGATCCCACGCCTCTGATTCCCCATGTCTGATTCCCCGCCTCTGTTTCCCTGCCTCTGATTCCCCGCCTCTGATTCCCCATGTCTGAATCCCCGCCTCTGATTCCCCAACTCTGATTCCCCGCCTGTGATTCGCCAGCTATGATTCCCCGCCTCTGATTCCCCGCGTCTGATTCCCTGCCTCTTATACCCCGCCTCTGATTCCCCATCTCTGATTCACCACCTCTGATCCCACGCCTCTGATTCCCCATGTCTGATTCCCCGCCTCTGTTTCCCTGCCTCTGATTCCCCGCCTCTGATTCCCCATGTCTGATTCCCCGCCTCTGATGCCCCATATCTGATTCCCCTCCTCTGATTGCCCAACTCTGATTCCCCGCCTCTGATTCCCCAGCTCTCATTCCCCACCTCTGTTTCCCCGCATCTGATTCCCTGCCTTTGATTCCCCACCTCTTATTCCCCATCTCTGATTCACCACCTCTGATTCCCCACCTATGATTCCCCATATCTGATTCCCCGCCTCTGTATCCCCGCCTCTGATTCCCCGCCTCTGATTCCGCATATCTGATTCCCCACCTATGATTTCCCAACACTGATTCCCCGCCTCTGATTCGCCAGCTCTGATTCCCCGCCTCTGATTCCCCATATCTGATTCCCCGCCGCTGATTCCCCAACTTTGATACCCCGCCTCTGATTCCCCAGCTCTGATTCCCCGCCTCTGATTCCCCGCGTCTGATTCCCTGCCTCTGATTCCCCGCCTCTGATTCCCCATCTCTGATTCACCACCTCTGGACCCCCACCTCTGATTACCCATGACTGATTCCCCGCCTCTGTTTCCCCGCCTCTGAATCCCCGCCTCTGATTCGCCATATCTGATTCCCAGCCTCTGATTCCCCAACTCTGATTCCCCGCCTGTGATTCGCCAGCTATGATTCCCCGCCTCTGATTCCCCGCGTCTGATTCCCTGCCTGTGATTCCCTGCCTCTGATTCCCCACCTCTGTTACCCCGCCTCTGATTCCCCGCCTCTGATTCCCCATATATGATTCCACTCCTCTGATTCCCCAACTCTGATTCCCCGCCTCTGATTCCCCAGCTCTGATTCCCTGCCTCTGATTCCCCGCATCTGATTCCCTGCCTCTGATTCCCCATCTCTGATTCCCCGCGTCTGATTCCCTGCCTCTGATTCCCCATCTCTGATTCACCGCCTTTGATTCGCCACCTCTGATTCCCCGCCTCTGATTCCCCATATATGATTCCCCGCCTCTGATTCCCCAACTCTGATTCCCCGCCTCTGATTCCCCAGGTCTGATTCCCCGCCTCTGATTCCACGTGTTTGATTACCTGCCTCTGATTCCCCGCCTCTGCTTCCCAATCTCTGATTCACCGCCTTTGATTCGCCACCTCTGATTCCCCATATGTGATTCCCCTCCTCTGTTTCCCCGCCTCTGATTCCCCGCCTCTGATTTCCCATGTCTCATTCCCCGCCTCTGATTCCCCGCATCTGATTCCCTGCCTCTGAATCCCCACCTCTGATTCCCTGCCTCTGATTCCCAACCTCTGATTCCCCTCCTCTGATTCCCCATATCTGATTCCCCGCCTCCGTTTCCCTGCCTCTGATTAACTGCCTCTGTTTCCCCATATCTGATTCCCCGCCTCTGATTCCCCAACTCTGATTCCCCGCCTCTGATTCCACAGCTCTGATTCCCCGCATCTGATTCCCCGCGTCTGATTCCCAGCCTCTGATTCCCCATGTCTGATTTCCTGCCTCTGATTCCCCGCCTCTGATTCGCCATCTCTGATTCATCGCCTCTGATTCCCCACCTCTGATTCCCCATATCTTATTCCCCACCTATGTTTCCCCGCCTCTGATTCCCCGCCTCTGATTCCCCATCTCTGATTCCCGGACTCTGATTCACCACCTCTGATTCCCTATCTCTGATTCCGCACATCCGATTCCCTGCCTCTGATTCCCCGCCTCTGATGGCCCGCCTCTAATTCCCAACCTCTGATTCCCCTCCTCTGATTCCCCATATCTGATTCCCCGCCTCCGTTTCCCTGCCTCTGATTCCCCGCCTCTGTTTCCCCATATCTGATTCCCCGCCTCTGATTCCCCAACTCTGATTCCCCGCCTCTGATTCCCCAGCTCTGATTCCCCGCCTCTGATTCCCCGCGTCTGATTCCCAGCCTCTGATTCTCCATGTCTTATTCCCCGCCTCTGATTCCCCGCCTCTGATTCGCCATCTCTGATTCATCGCCTCTGATTCCCCACCTCTGATTCCCCATATCTGATTCCCACCTATGTTTCCCCGCCTCTGATGCCCCGCCTCTGATTCCATGCCTCTGATTCCCAACCTCCGATTCCCCACCTCTGATTCCCCATATCTGATTCCCCGCCTCTGTTTCCCCGCCTCTGATTCCCTGCCTCTGTTTCCTCATATCTGATTCCCCGCCTCTGATTCCCCAACACTGATTCCCCTCCTCTGATACCCCAGCTCTGATTCACCACCTCTGATTCCCCGCGTCTGATTCCCCGCCTCTGATTCCCCATCTCTGATTCCCTATCTCTGATTCCCCAATTCTGATTCCCCTCCTTTGATTCCCTGCCTCTGATTCCCAACCTCTGATTCCCCACCTCTGATTCCCCATATCTGATTCCCCGCCTCTGTTTCCCCGCCTCTTATTCCCCGCCTCTGTTTCCCTATATCTGATTCCCGGCCTCTCATTCCCCAGCTCTGATTCCCCGCCTCTGATTCCCCATATCTGATTCCCCGCCGCTGATTCCCCAACTCTGATTCACCAGCTCTGATTCCCCGCCTCTGATTCCCCGCGTCTGGATCCCTGCCTCTGATTCCCCGCCTCTGATTCCCCATCTCTGATTCACCACCTCTGATCCCCCGCCTCTGATTCCCCATATCTGATTCCCAGCCTCTGATTCCCCATCTCTGATTCCCGGACTCTGATTCCCCACCTCTGATTCCCGGCCTCTTATTCCCGGCATCTGATTCCCGTCCTCTGATTCCCGGCCTCTGATACCCCGCTTCTGATTCTGATTCCCTGCCTCTGATTCCCCATCTCTGATTCCGCACATCTGATTCCCTGCCTCTGATTTCCCACCTCTGATTACCCATATCTGATTCCCCGCTTCTGTTTCCCCATATCTAATTCCCCGCCTCTGATTCCCCAACTCTGATTCCCCGCTCTGATTCCCCAGCTCTGAATCCCCGCCTCTGATTCCCCGCATCTGATTCACTGCCTCTGAATCCCCACCTCTGATTCCCTGCCTCTGATTCACAACCTCTGATTCCCCTCCTCTGATTCCCCATATCTGATTCCTCGCCTCTGTTTCCCTGCCTCTGATTCCCCGCTTCAGTTTCCCCATATCTGATTCCCCGCCTCTGATTCGCCAGCTCTGATTCATCGCCTCTGATTCCCCACCTCTGATTCCCCATATCTCATTCCCCACCTATGTTTCCCCGCCTCTGATTCCCCGCCTCTGATTCCCCATCTCTGATTCCGCACATCCAATTCCCTGCCTCTGATTCACCGCCTCTGATGCACCGCCTCTGATTCCATGCCTCTGATTCCCAACCTCTGATACCCCACCTCTGATTTCCCATATCTGATTCCCCGCCTCTGTTTCCCCGCCTCTGATTCCCTGCATCTGTTTCCTCATATCTGATTCCCCTCCTTTGATTCCCCAACACTGATTCCCCGCCTCTGATTCCCCAGCTCTGATTCACCACCTCTGATTCCCCGCGTCTGATTCCCCGCCTTTGATTCCCCATCTCTGATTCCCTATCTCTGATTCCCCAATTCTGATTCCCCGCCTTTGATTCATTGCCTCTGATTAACAACCTCTGATTCCCGACCTCTGATTCCCCATATCTGATTCCCCGCCTCTGTTTCCCCGCCTCTTATTCCCCGCCTCTGTTTCCCCATATCTGATTCCCGGCCTCTCATTCCCCAGCTCTGATTCCCCGCCTCTGATTCCCCATATCTGATTCCCCGCCGCTGATTCCCCAACTCTGATACCCCGCCTCTGATTCACCAGCTCTGATTCCCCGCCTCTGATTCCCCGCATCTGATTCCCTGCCTCTGATTCCCCGCCTCTGATTCCCCATCTCTGATTCACCACCTCTGATCCCCCGCCTCTGATTACCCATGTCTGATTCCCCGCCTCAGTTTCCCCGCCTCAGAATCCCCGCCTCTGATTCCCCATATCTGATTCCCCACCTCTGATTCCCCAACTCTGATTCCCCGCCTGTGATTCGCCAGCTATGATTCCCCGCCTCTGATTCCCCGCGTCTGATTCCCTGCCTGTGATTCCCTGCGTCTGATTCCCCACCTCTGTTACCCCGCCTCTGATTCCCCGCCTCTGATTCCCCATATCTGATTCCCCGCCTCTGATTCCCCATATCTCATTCCCAGCCTCTGATTCCCCATCTCTGATTCCCGGACTCTGATTCCCCACCTCTGATTCCCGGCCTCTTATTCCCGGCATCTGATTCCCGGCCTCTGATTCCCGGCCTCTGATTCCCCGCTTCTGATTCTGATTCCCTGCCTCTGATTCCCCATCTCTGATTCCGCACATCTGATTCCCTGCCTCTGATTTCCCACCTCTGATTACCCATATCTGATTCCCCGCCTCTGTTTCCCCATATCTAATTCCCCGCCTCTGATTCCCCAACTCTGATTCCCCGCTCTGATTCCCCAGCTCTGAATCCCCGCCTCTGATTCCCCGCATCTGATTCACTGCCTCTGAATCCCCACCTCTGATTCCCTGCCTCTGACTCACAACCTCTGATTCCCCTCCTCTGATTCCCCATATCTGATTCCTCGCCTCTGATTCGCCAGCTCTGATTCATCGCCTCTGATTCCCCACCTCTGATTCCCCATATCTGATTCCCCACCTATGTATCCCCGCCTCTGATTCCCCGCCTCTGATTCCCCATCTCTGATTCCCGGACTCTGATTCCCCACCTCTGATTCCCCATCTCTGATTCCGCTCATCCAATTCCATGCCTCTGATTCCCAACCTCTGATACCCCACCTCTGATTTCCCATATCTGATTCCCCGCCTCTGTTTCCCCGCCTCTGATTCCCTGCATCTGTTTCCTCATATCTGATTCCCCTCCTCTGATTCCCCAACACTGATTCCCCGCCTCTGATTCCCCAGCTCTGATTCACCACCTCTGATTCCCCGCGTCTGATTCCCCGCCTCTGATTCCCCATCTCTGATTCCCTATCTCTGATTCCCCAGTTCTGATTCCCCGCCTTTGATTCACTGCCTCTGATTAACAACCTCTGATTCCCGACCTCTGATTCCCCATATCTGATTCCCCGCCTCTGTTTCCCCGCCTCTTATTCCCCGCCTCTGTTTCCCCATATCTGATTCCCGGCCTCTCATTCCCCAGCTCTGATTCCCCGCCTCTGATTCCCCATATCTGATTCCCCGCCGCTGATTCCCCAACTCTGATACCCCGCCTCTGATTCCCCATCTCTGATTCACCACCTCTGATCCCCCGCCTCTGATTACCCATGTCTGATTCCCCGCCTCTGTTTCCCCGCCTCTGAATCCCCGCCTCTGATTCCCCATATCTGATTCCCCACCTCTGATTCCCCAACTCTGATTCCCCGCCTGTGATTCGCCAGCTATGATTCCCCACCTCTGATTCCCCGCGTCTGATTCCCTGCCTGTGATTCCCTGCGTCTGATTCCCCACCTCTGTTACCCCGCCTCTGATTCCCCGCCTCTGATTCCCCATATCTGATTCCCCTCCTCTGTTTCCCCAACTCTGATTCCCCGCCTCTGATTCCCCAGCTCTGATTCCCTGCCTCTGATTCCCCGCATCTGATTCCCCATCTCTGAGTCACCGCCTTTGATTCGCCACCTCTGATTCCCCATCTCTGATTCCCGGACTCTGATTCCCCACCTCTGATTCCCGGCCTCTTATTCCCGGCATCTGATTCCCGGCCTCTGAATCCCAGCCTCTGATTCCCCGCTTCTGATTCTGATTCCCTGCCTCTGATTCCCCATCTGTGATTCCACACATCTGATTCCCTGCCTCTGATTCCCCACTTCTGATTCCCCGCCTCTGATTCCCCACTACTGTTTCCCCACCTCTGATTCCCCGCCTCTGTTTCCCCATATCTAATTCCCCGCCTCTGATTCCCCAACTCTGATTCCCCGCTCTGATTCCCCAGCTCTGAATTCCCGCCTCTGATTCCCCGCATCTGATTCCCTGCCTCTGAATCCCCACCTCTGATTCCCTGCCTCTGATTCCCCATATCTGATTCCCCTCCTCTGTTTCCCTGCCTCTGATTCCCCGCCTCTGTTACCCCATATCTGATTCCCCGCCTCTGATTCCCCAACTCTGATTCTGCACATCTGATTCCCTGCCTCTTTTTCCCCACCTCTGATTCCCGGCCTCTGATTCCCGGCCTCTGATTCCCGGCCTCTCATTCCCGGCCTCTCATTCCCCGCCTCTGATTCCCGGCCTCTGATTCCCCGCCTCTGATTCCCCGCCTCTGATTCCCTGCCTCTGATTCCCCATCTCTGATTCCGCACATCTGATTCCCTGCCTCTGATTCCCCGCCTCTGATTTCCCGCCTCTGATTCCCTGCCTCTGATTCCCAACCTCTGATTCCCCACCTCTGATTCCCCATATCTGATTCCCCGCTTCTGTTTCCCCGCCTCTGATTCCCCGCCTCTGATTCCCCAACTCTGATTCCCCGCCTCTGATTCCCCATCTCTGATTCCCCGCCTCTGAATCCCAACCTCTGATTCCCCACCTCTGATTCCCCATATCTGATTCCCCGCCTCTGTTTCCCCGCCTCTGATTCCCCGCCTCTGATTCCCCAACTCTGATTCCCCGCCTCTGCTTCCCCATCTCTGATTCACCGCCTTTGATTCGCCACCTCTGATTCCCCATATGTGATTCCCCGCCTCTGTTTCCCCGCCTCTGATTCCCCGCCTCTGATTCCCCATATCTCATTCCCAGCCTCTGATTCCCCATCTCTGATTCCCGGACTCTGATTCCCCACCTCTGATTCCCGGCCTCTTATTCCCGGCATCTGATTCCCGGCCTCTGATTCCCGGCCTCTGATTCCCCGCTTCTGATTCTGATTCCCTGCCTCTGATTCCCCATCTCTGATTCCGCACATCTGATTCACTGCCTCTGATTTCCCACCTCTGATTACCCATATCTGATTCCCCGCCTCTGTTTCCCCATATCTAATTCCCCGCCTCTAATTCCCCAACTCTGATTCCCCGCTCTGATTCACCAGCTCTGAATCCCCGCCTCTGATTCCCCGCATCTGATTCACTGCCTCTGAATCCCCACCTCTGATTCCCTGCCTCTGATTCACAACCTCTGATTCCCCTCCTCTGATTCCCCATATCTGATTCCCCGCCTCCGTTTCCCTGCCTCTGATTCCCCGCCTCTGTTTCCCCATATCTGATTCCCCGCCTCTGATACCCCAACTCTGATTCCCCGCCTCTGATTCCCCAGCTCTGATTCCCCATGTCTGATTTCCTGCCTCTGATTCCCCACCTCTGATTCGCCAGCTCTGATTCATCGCCTCTGATTCCCCACCTCTGATTCCCCATATCTGATTCCCCACCTATGTTTCCCCGCCTCTGATTCCCCGCCTCTGATTCCCCATCTATGATTCCCGGACTCTGATTCCCCACCTCTGATTCCCCAACTCTGATTCAGCACATCCAATTCCATGCCTCTGATTCCCAACCTCTGATAGCCCACCTCTGATTTCCCATATCTGATTCCCCGCCTCTGTTTCCCCGCCTCTGATTCCCTGCATCTGTTTCCTCATATCTGATTCCCCTCCTCTGATTCCCCAACACTGATTCCCCGCCTCTGATTCCCCAGCTCTGATTCACCACCTCTGATTCCCCGCGTCTGATTCCCCACCTCTGATTCCCCATCTCTGATTCCCTATCTCTGATTCCCCAATTCTGATTCCCCGCCTTTGATTCACTGCCTCTGATTAACAACCTCTGATTCCCGACCTCTGATTCCCCATATCTGATTCCCCGCCTCTGTTTCCCCACCTCTTATTCCCCGCCTCTGTTTCCCCATATCTGATTCCCGGCCTCTCATTCCCCAGCTCTGATTCCCCGCCTCTGATTCCCCATATCTGATTCCCCGCCGCTGATTCCCCAACTCTGATACCCCGCCTCTGATTCACCAGCTCTGATTCCCCGCCTCTGATTCCCTGCGTCTGATTCCCTGCCTCTGATACCCCGCCTCTGATTCCCCATCTCTGATTCACCACCTCTGATCCCACGCCTCTGATTCCCCATGTCTGATTCCCCGCCTCTGTTTCCCTGCCTCTGATTCCCCGCCTCTGATTCCCCATGTCTGAATCCCCGCCTCTGATTCCCCAACTCTGATTCCCCGCCTGTGATTCGCCAGCTATGATTCCCCGCCTCTAATTCCCCGCGTCTGATTCCCTGCCTCTTATACCCCGCCTCTGATTCCCCATCTCTGATTCACCACCTCTGATCCCACGCCTCTGATTCCCCATGTCTGATTCCCCGCCTCTGTTTCCCTGCCTCTGATTCCCCGCCTCTGATTCCCCATGTCTGATTCCCCGCCTCTGATGCCCCATATCTGATTCCCCTCCTCTGATTGCCCAACTCTGATTCCCCGCCTCTGATTCTCCAGCTCTCATTCCCCACCTCTGTTTCCCCGCATCTGATTCCCTGCCTTTGATTCCCCACCTCTGATTCCCCATCTCTGATTCACCACCTCTGATTCCCCACCTATGATTCCCCATATCTGATTCCCCGCCTCTGTTTCCCCGCCTCTGATTCCCCGCCTCTGATTCCGCATATCTGATTCCCCACCTATGATTTCCCAACACTGATTCCCCGCCTCTGATTCGCCAGCTCTGATTCCCCGCCTCTGATTCCCCATATCTGATTCCCCGCCGCTGATTCCCCAACTTTGATACCCCGCCTCTGATTCCCCAGCTCTGATTCCCCGCCTCTGATTCCCCGCGTCTGATTCCCTGCCTCTGATTCCCCGCCTCTGATTCCCCATCTCTGATTCACCACCTCTGGACCCCCACCTCTGATTACCCATGACTGATTCCCCGCCTCTGTTTCCCCGCCTCTGAATCCCCGCCTCTGATTCGCCATATCTGATTCCCAGCCTCTGATTCCCCAACTCTGATTCCCCGCCTGTGATTCGCCAGCTATGATTCCCCGCCTCTGATTCCCCGCGTCTGATTCCCTGCCTGTGATTCCCTGCCTCTGATTCCCCACCTCTGTTACCCCGCCTCTGATTCCCCGCCTCTGATTCCCCATATATGATTCCACTCCTCTGATTCCCCAACTCTGATTCCCCGCCTCTGATTCCCCAGCTCTGATTCCCTGCCTCTGATTCCCCGCATCTGATTCCCTGCCTCTGATTCCCCATCTCTGATTCCCCGCGTCTGATTCCCTGCCTCTGATTCCCCATCTCTGATTCACCGCCTTTGATTCGCCACCTCTGATTCCCCGCCTCTGATTCCCCATATATGATTCCCCGCCTCTGATTCCCCAACTCTGATTCCCCGCCTCTGATTCCCCAGGTCTGATTCCCCGCCTCTGATTCCACGTGTTTGATTACCTGCCTCTGATTCCCCGCCTCTGCTTCCCAATCTCTGATTCACCGCCTTTGATTCGCCACCTCTGATTCCCCATATGTGATTCCCCTCCTCTGTTTCCCCGCCTCTGATTCCCCGCCTCTGATTTCCCATGTCTCATTCCCCGCCTCTGATTCCCCGCATCTGATTCCCTGCCTCTGAATCCCCACCTCTGATTCCCTGCCTCTGATTCCCAACCTCTGATTCCCCTCCTCTGATTCCCCATATCTGATTCCCCGCCTCCGTTTCCCTGCCTCTGATTAACTGCCTCTGTTTCCCCATATCTGATTCCCTGCCTCTGATTCCCCAACTCTGATTCCCCGCCTCTGATTCCACAGCTCTGATTCCCCGCATCTGATTCCCCGCGTCTGATTCCCAGCCTCTGATTCCCCATGTCTGATTTCCTGCCTCTGATTCCCCGCCTCTGATTCGCCATCTCTGATTCATCGCCTCTGATTCCCCACCTCTGATTCCCCATATCTTATTCCCCACCTATGTTTCCCCGCCTCTGATTCCCCGCCTCTGATTCCCCATCTCTGATTCCCGGACTCTGATTCACCACCTCTGATTCCCTATCTCTGATTCCGCACATCCGATTCCCTGCCTCTGATTCCCCGCCTCTGATGGCCCGCCTCTAATTCCCAACCTCTGATTCCCCTCCTCTGATTCCCCATATCTGATTCCCCGCCTCCGTTTCCCTGCCTCTGATTCCCCGCCTCTGTTTCCCCATATCTGATTCCCCGCCTCTGATTCCCCAACTCTGATTCCCCGCCTCTGATTCCCCAGCTCTGATTCCCCGCATCTGATTCCCCGCGTCTGATTCCCAGCCTCTGATTCCCCATGTCTTATTCCCCGCCTCTGATTCCCCGCCTCTGATTCGCCATCTCTGATTATTCGCCTCTGATTCCCCACCTCTGATTCCCCATATCTGATTCCCACCTATGTTTCCCCGCCTCTGATGCCCCGCCTCTGATTCCATGCCTCTGATTCCCAACCTCCGATTCCCCACCTCTGATTCCCCATATCTGATTCCCCGCCTCTGTTTCCCCGCCTCTGATTCCCTGCCTCTGTTTCCTCATATCTGATTCCCCGCCTCTGATTCCCCAACACTGATTCCCCTCCTCTGATACCCCAGCTCTGATTCACCACCTCTGATTCCCCGCGTCTGATTCCCCGCCTCTGATTCCCCATCTCTGATTCCCTATCTCTGATTCCCCAATTCTGATTCCCCTCCTTTGATTCCCTGCCTCTGATTCCCAACCTCTGATTCCCCACCTCTGATTCCCCATATCTGATTCCCCGCCTCTGTTTCCCCGCCTCTTATTCCCCGCCTCTGTTTCCCTATATCTGATTCCCCGCCGCTGATTCCCCAACTCTGATTCCCCGCCTCTGATTCCCCATATCTGATTCCCCGCCGCTGATTCCCCAACTCTGATTCACCAGCTCTGATTCCCCGCCTCTGATTCCCCGCGTCTGGATCCCTGCCTCTGATTCCCCGCCTCTGATTCCCCATCTCTGATTCACCACCTCTGATCCCCCGCCTCTGATTCCCCATGTCTGATTCACCGCCTCTGTTTCCCCACCTCTGATTCCCCGCCTCTGATTCCCCATATCTGATTCCCCGCCTCTGATTCCCCAACTCTGATTCCCCGCCTATGATTCGCCAGCTATGATTCCCCGCCTCTGATTCCCAACGTCTGTTTCCCTGCCTGTGATTCCCTGCCTCTTATTCCCCGCCTCTGATTCCCCGCATCTGATTCCCAACCTCTGATTCCCCTCCTCTGATTCCCCATATCTGATTCCCCGCCTCCATTTCCCTGCCTCTGATTCCCCGCCTCTGTTACCCCATATCTGATTCCCCGCCTCTGATTCCCCAATTCTGATTCTGCACATCTGATTCCCTGCCTCTTATTCCCCACCTCTAATTCCCGGCCTCTGATTCCCGGCCTCTGATTCCCCACCTCTGATTCCCCATATCTGATTCCCGCCTCTGATTCCCCAACTCTGATTCCCCGCCTCTGATTCCCCAGGTCTGATTCCCCGCCTCTGATTCCACGTGTTTGATTACCTGCCTCTGATTCCCCGCCTCTGCTTCCCCATCTCTGATTCACCGCCTTTGATTCGCCACCTCTGATTCCCCATATGTGATTCCCCGCCTCTGTTTCCCCGCCTCTGATTCCCCGCCTCTGATTCCCCATATCTCATTCCCCGCCTCTGATTCGCCGCATCTGATTCCCTGCCTCTGAATCCCCACCTCTGATTCCCTGCCTCAGATTCCCCACCTCTGATTCCCGGCCTCTGATTCCCGGCCTCTGATTCGAGACCTCTCATTCCCGGCCTCTGATTCCCGGCCTCTGATTCCCCGCCTCTGATTCCCCGACTCTGATTCCCTGCCTCTGATTCCCCATCTCTGATTCTGCACATCTGATTCCCTGCCTCTTATTCCCCACCTCTGATTCCCGGCCTCTGATTCCCGGCCTCTGATTCCCGGCCTCTCATTCCCGGCCTCTCATTCCCGGCCTCTGATTCCCAGCCTCTGATTCCCCGCCTCTGATTCCCCGCCTCTGTTTCCCTGCCTCTGATTCCCCATCTCTGATTCCGCACATCTGATTCCCTGCCTCTGATTCCCTGCCTCTGATTCCCTGCCTCTGATTCCCTGCCTCTGAATCCCAACCTCTGATTCCCCACCTCTGATTCCCCATATCTGATTCCCCGCCTCTGTTTCCCCGCCTCTGATTTCCCGCCTCTGTTTCCCCATATCTGATCCCCCGCCTCTGATTCCCCAACTTTGATTCCCCGCCTCTGATTCCACGTGTTTGATTACTTGCCTCTGATTCCCCGCCTCTGCTTCCCCATCTCTGATTCACCGCCTTTGATTCGCCACCTCTGATTCCCCATATGTGATTCCCCGCCTCTGTTTCCCCGCCTCTGATTCCCCGCCTCTGATTCCCCATATCTCATTCCCCGCCTCTGATTCCCCGCATCTGATTCCCTGCCTCTGAATCCCCACCTCTGATTCCCTGCCTCTGATTCCCAACCTCTGATTCCACTCCTCTGATTCCCCATATCTGATTCCACGCCTCCGTTTCCCTGCCTCTGATTGCCCGCCTCTGTTTCCCCATATCTGATTCCCCACCTCTGATTCCCCAACTCTGATTCCCCGCCTCTGATTCCCCAGCTCTGATTCCCCACCTCTGATTCCCAGCCTCTGATTCCCCATGTCTGATTTCCTGCCTCTGATTCCCCGCCTCTGATTCGCCATCTCTGATTCATCCCCTCTGATTCCCCACCTCTGATTCCCCATATCTTATTCCCCACCTATGTTTCCCCGCCTCTGATTCCCCGCCTCTGATTCCCCATCTCTGATTCCCAGACTCTGATTCCCCACCTCTGATTCCCTATCTCTGATTCTGCTCATCCGATTCCCTGCCTCTGATTCCCCGCCTCTGATTCCCCACCTCTGATTCCCCACCTCTGATTCCCCATATCTGATTCCCCGCCTCTGTTTCCCCGCCTCTGATTCCCTGCCTCTGTTTCCTCATATCTGATTCCCCGCCTCTGATTCCCCAACACTGATTCCCCGCCTCTGATTCCCCAGCTCTGATTCACCACCTCTGATTCCCCGCGTCTGATTCCCCGCTTCTGATTCCCGGCCTCTTATTCCCCACCTCTGATTCCCGGCCTCTGATTCCCGAACTCCCATTCCCGGCCTCTGATTCCCGGCCTATGATTCCCCGCCTCTGATTCCCCGCCTCTGATTCCCTGCCTCTGATTCCCCATCTCTGATTCCGCACGTCTGATTCCCTGCCTCTGATTCCCCGCCTCTGATTCCCTGCCTCTGATTCCCTGCCTCTGATTCCCAACCTCTGATTCCCCACCTCTTATTCCCCATATCTGATTCCCCGCCTCTGTTTCCCCGCCTCTGATTCCCCGCCTCTGTTTCCCCATATCTGATTCCCCGCCTCTGATTCCCCAACTCTGATTCCCCACCTCTGATCCCCAGCTCTGATTCCCCGCCTCTGATTCCCCGTGTTTGATTCCCTGCCTCTGATTCCCTGCCTCTGATTCCCAAACTCTGATTCCCCACCTCTGATTCCCCATATCTGATTCCCCGCCTCTGTTTCCCCGCCTCTGATTCCCCGCCTCTGTTTCCCCATATCTGATTCCCCGCCTTTGATTGGCCACCTCTGATTCCCCATATGTGATTCCCCGCCTCTGTTTCCCCGCATCTGATTCCCCGCCTCTGATTCCCCATATCTCTTTCCCCGCCTCTGATTCCCCATATCTGATTCCCTGACTCTGATTCCCCACCTCTGATTCCCGGCCTCTTTTTCCCGGCATCTGATTCCCGGCATCAGATTCCCGGCCTCTGATTCCCGGCCTCTGATTCCCCGCTTCTGATTCTGATTCCCTGCCTCTGATTCCCCATCTCTGATTCCGCACATCTGATTCCCTGCCTCTGATTCCCCACTTCTGATTCCCCATATCTGATTCCCCGCCTCTGTTTCCCCGCCTCTGATTCACCGCCTCTGTTTCCCCATATCTAATTCCCCGCATCTGATTCCACAACTCTGATTCCCCGCACTGATTCCCCAGCTCTGAATCCCCGCCTCAGATTCCCCGCATCTGATTCCCTGCCTCTGAATCCCCACCTCTGATTCCCTGACTCTGATTCCCAACCTCTGATTCCCCTCCTCTGATTCCCCATATCTGATTCCCCGCCTCCGTTTCCCTGCCTCTGATTCCCCGCCTCTGTTTCCCCATATCTGATTCCCCGCCTCTGATTCCCCAACTCTGATTCCCCGCCTCTGATTCCCCAGCTCTGATTCCCCGCCTCTGATTCTCCTCATCTGATTCCCAGCCTCTGATTCCCCATGTCTGATTTCCTGCCTCTGATTCCCCGCCTCTGATTCGCCATCTCTGATTCATCCCCTCTGATTCCCCACCTCTGATTCCCCATATCTTATTCCCCACCTATGTTTCCCCGCCTCTGATTCCCCGCCTCTGATTCCCCATCTCTGATTCCCAGACTCTGATTCCCCACCTCTGATTCCCTATCTCTGATTCTGCTCATCCGATTCCCTGCCTCTGATTCCCCGCCTCTGATTCCCCACCTCAGATTCCCCACCTCTGATTCCCCATATCTGATTCCCCGCCTCTGTTTCCCCGCCTCTGATTCCCTGCCTCTGTTTCCTCATATCTGATTCCCCGCCTCTGATTCCCCAACACTGATTCCCCGCCTCTGATTCCCCAGCTCTGATTCACCACCTCTGATTCCCCGCGTCTGATTCCCCGCTTCTGATTCCCGGCCTCTTATTCCCCACCTCTGATTCCCGGCCTCTGATTCACGGCCTCTGATTCCCGAACTCTCATTCCCGGCCTCTGATTCCCCATCTCTGATTCCGCACGTCTGATTCCCTGCCTCTGATTCACCGCCTCTGATTCCCTGCCTCTGATTCCCTGCCTCTGATTCCCAACCTCTGATTCCCCACCTCTGATTCCCCATATCTGATTCCCCGCCTCTGTTTCCCCGCCTCTGATTCCCCGCCTCTGTTTCCCCATATCTGATTCCCCGCCTCTGATTCCCCAACTCTGATTCCCCACCTCTGATTCCCCGTGTTTGATTCCCTGCCTCTGATTCCCTGCCTCTGATTCCCAAACTCTGATTCCCCGCCTCTGATTCCCCGTGTTTGATTCCCTGCCTCTGATTCCCTGCCTCTGATTCCCAAACTCTGATTCCCCACCTCTGATTCCCCATATCTGATTCCCCGCCTCTGTTTCCCCGCCTCTGATTCCCCGCCTCTGTTTCCCCATATCTGATTCCCCGCCTTTGATTGGCCACCTCTGATTCCCCATATGTGATTCCCCGCCTCTGTTTCCCCGCATCTGATTCCCCGCCTCTGATTCCCCATATCTCCTTCCCCGCCTCTGATTCCCCATATCTGATTCCCTGACTCTGATTCCCCACCTCTGATTCCCGGCCTCTTTTTCCCGGCATCTGATTCCCGGCATCTGATTCCCGGCCTCTGATTCCCGGCCTCTGATTCCCCGCTTCTGATTCTGATTCCCTGCCTCTGATTCCCCATCTCTGATTCCGCACATCTGATTCCCTGCCTCTGATTCCCCACTTCTGATTCCCCATATCTGATTCCCCGCCTCTGTTTCCCCGCCTCTGATTCACCACCTCTGTTTCCCCATATCTAATTCCCCGCCTCTGATTCCCCAACTCTGATTCCCCGCACTGATTCCCCAGCTCTGAATCCCCGCCTCAGATTCCCCGCATCTGATTCCCTGCCTCTGAATCCCCACCTCTGATTCCCTGACTCTGATTCCCAACCTCTGATTCCCCTCCTCTGATTCCCCATATCTGATTCCCCGCCTCCGTTTCCCTGCCTCTGATTCCCCGCCTCTGTTTCCCCATATCTGATTCCCCGCCTCTGATTCCCCAACTCTGATTCCCCGCCTCTGATTCCCCAGCTCTGATTCCCCGCCTCTGATTCCCCGCATCTGATTCCCAGCCTCTGATTCCCCATGTCTTATTCCCCGCCTCTGATTCGCCATCTCTGATTCATCGCCTCTGATTCCCCACATCTGATTCCCCATATCTGATTCCCCACCTATGTTTCCCCGCCACTGATGCCCCGCCTCTGATTCCATGCCTCTGATTCCCAACCTCTGATTCCCCACCTCTGATTCCCCATATCTGATTCCCCGCCTCTGTTTCCCCGCCTCTGATTCCCTGCCTCTGTTTCCTCATATCTGATTCCCCGCCTCTGATTCCCCAACACTGATTCCCCGCCTCTGATTCCCCAGGTCTGATTCACCACCTCTGATTCCCCGCGTCTGATTCCCCGCCTCTGATTCCCCATCTCTGATTCCCTATCTCTGATTCCCCAATTCTGATTCCCCGCCTTTGATTCCCTGCCTCTGATTCCTAACCTCTGATTCCCCACCTCTGATTCCCCGCCTCTGTTTCCCCGCCTCTTATTGCCCGCCTCTGTTTCCCCATATCTGATTCCCGGCCTCTCATTCCCCAGCTCTGATTCCCCGCCTCTGATTCCCCATATCTGATTCCCCGTCGCTGATTCCCCAACTCTGATAGCCCGCCTCTGATTCCCCAGCTCTGATTCCACGCCTCTGATTCCCCGCGTCTGAATCCCTGTCTCTGATTCCCCGCCTCTGATTCCCCATCTCTGATTCACCACCTCTGATCCCCCGCCTCTGATTCCCCAGGTCTGATTCCCCGCCTCTGATTCCACGTGTTTGATTACCTGCCTCTGATTCCCCGCCTCTGCTTCCCCATCTCTGATTCACCGCCTTTGATTCGCCACCTCTGATTCCCCATATGTGATTCCCCGCCTCTGTTTCCCCGCCTCTGATTCCCCGCCTCTGATTCCCCATATCTCATTCCCCGCCTCTGATTCGCCGCATCTGATTCCCTGCCTCTGAATCCCCACCTCTGATTCCCTGCCTCTGATTCCCCACCTCTGATTCCCGGCCTCTGATTCCCGGCCTCTGATTCGAGACCTCTCATTCCCGGCCTCTGATTCCCGGCCTCTGATTCCCCGCCTCTGATTCCCCGACTCTGATTCCCTGCCTCTGATTCCCCATCTCTGATTCTGCACATCTGATTCCCTGCCTCTTATTCCCCACCTCTGATTCCCGGCCTCTGATTCCCGGCCTCTGATTCCCGGCCTCTCATTCCCGGCCTCTCATTCCCGGCCTCTGATTCCCAGCCTCTGATTCCCCGCCTCTGATTCCCCGCCTCTGTTTCCCTGCCTCTGATTCCCCATCTCTGATTCCGCACATCTGATTCCCTGCCTCTGATTCCCTGCCTCTGATTCCCTGCCTCTGATTCCCTGCCTCTGAATCCCAACCTCTGATTCCCCACCTCTGATTCCCCATATCTGATTCCCCGCCTCTGTTTCCCCGCCTCTGATTTCCCGCCTCTGTTTCCCCATATCTGATCCCCCGCCTCTGATTCCCCAACTTTGATTCCCCGCCTCTGATTCCACGTGTTTGATTACTTGCCTCTGATTCCCCGCCTCTGCTTCCCCATCTCTGATTCACCGCCTTTGATTCGCCACCTCTGATTCCCCATATGTGATTCCCCGCCTCTTTCCCCGCCTCTGATTCCCCGCCTCTGATTCCCCATATCTCATTCCCCGCCTCTGATTCCCCGCATCTGATTCCCTGCCTCTGAATCCCCACCTCTGATTCCCTGCCTCTGATTCCCAACCTCTGATTCCACTCCTCTGATTCCCCATATCTGATTCCCCGCCTCCGTTTCCCTGCCTCTGATTGCCCGCCTCTGTTTCCCCATATCTGATTCCCCACCTCTGATTCCCCAACTCTGATTCCCCGCCTCTGATTCCCCAGCTCTGATTCCCCACCTCTGATTCCCAGCCTCTGATTCCCCATGTCTGATTTCCTGCCTCTGATTCCCCGCCTCTGATTCGCCATCTCTGATTCATCCCCTCTGATTCCCCACCTCTGATTCCCCATATCTTATTCCCCACCTATGTTTCCCCGCCTCTGATTCCCCGCCTCTGATTCCCCATCTCTGATTCCCAGACTCTGATTCCCCACCTCTGATTCCCTATCTCTGATTCTGCTCATCCGATTCCCTGCCTCTGATTCCCCGCCTCTGATTCCCCACCTCTGATTCCCCACCTCTGATTCCCCATATCTGATTCCCCGCCTCTGTTTCCCCGCCTCTGATTCCCTGCCTCTGTTTCCTCATATCTGATTCCCCGCCTCTGATTCCCCAACACTGATTCCCCGCCTCTGATTCCCCAGCTCTGATTCACCACCTCTGATTCCCCGCGTCTGATTCCCCGCTTCTGATTCCCGGCCTCTTATTCCCCACCTCTGATTCCCGGCCTCTGATTCCCGGCCTCTGATTCCCGAACTCTCATTCCCGGCCTCTGATTCCCGGCCTATGATTCCCCGCCTCTGATTCCCCGCCTCTGATTCCCTGCCTCTGATTCCCCATCTCTGATTCCGCACGTCTGATTCCCTGCCTCTGATTCCCCGCCTCTGATTCCCTGCCTCTGATTCCCTGCCTCTGATTCCCAACCTCTGATTCCCCACCTCTTATTCCCCATATCTGATTCCCCGCCTCTGTTTCCCCGCCTCTGATTCCCCGCCTCTGTTTCCCCATATCTGATTCCCCGCCTCTGATTCCCCAACTCTGATTCCCCACCTCTGATCCCCAGCTCTGATTCCCCGCCTCTGATTCCCCGTGTTTGATTCCCTGCCTCTGATTCCCTGCCTCTGATTCCCAAACTCTGATTCCCCACCTCTGATTCCCCATATCTGATTCCCCGCCTCTGTTTCCCCGCCTCTGATTCCCCGCCTCTGTTTCCCCATATCTGATTCCCCGCCTTTGATTGGCCACCTCTGATTCCCCATATGTGATTCCCCGCCTCTGTTTCCCCGCATCTGATTCCCCACCTCTGATTCCCCATATCTCATTCCCCGCCTCTGATTCCCCATATCTGATTCCCTGACTCTGATTCCCCACCTCTGATTCCCGGCCTCTTTTTCCCGGCATCTGATTCCCGGCATCTGATTCCCGGCCTCTGATTCCCGGCCTCTGATTCCCCGCTTCTGATTCTGATTCCCTGCCTCTGATTCCCCATCTCTGATTCCGCACATCTGATTCCCTGCCTCTGATTCCCCACTTCTGATTCCCCATATCTGATTCCCCGCCTCTGTTTCCCCGCCTCTGATTCACCGCCTCTGTTTCCCCATATCTAATTCCCCGCATCTGATTCCACAACTCTGATTCCCCGCACTGATTCCCCAGCTCTGAATCCCCGCCTCAGATTCCCCGCATCTGATTCCCTGCCTCTGAATCCCCACCTCTGATTCCCTGACTCTGATTCCCAACCTCTGATTCCCCTCCTCTGATTCCCCATATCTGATTCCCCGCCTCCGTTTCCCTGCCTCTGATTCCCCGCCTCTGTTTCCCCATATCTGATTCCCCGCCTCTGATTCCCCAACTCTGATTCCCCGCCTCTGATTCCCCAGCTCTGATTCCCCGCCTCTGATTCTCCTCATCTGATTCCCAGCCTCTGATTCCCCATGTCTGATTTCCTGCCTCTGATTCCCCGCCTCTGATTCGCCATCTCTGATTCATCCCCTCTGATTCCCCACCTCTGATTCCCCATATCTTATTCCCCACCTATGTTTCCCCGCCTCTGATTCCCCGCCTCTGATTCCCCATCTCTGATTCCCAGACTCTGATTCCCCACCTCTGATTCCCTATCTCTGATTCTGCTCATCCGATTCCCTGCCTCTGATTCCCCGCCTCTGATTCCCCACCTCTGATTCCCCACCTCTGATTCCCCATATCTGATTCAACCGCCTCTGTTTCCCCGCCTCTGATTCCCTGCCTCTGTTTCCTCATATCTGATTCCCCGCCTCTGATTCCCCAACACTGATTCCCCGCCTCTGATTCCCCAGCTCTGATTCACCACCTCTGATTCCCCGCGTCTGATACCCCGCTTCTGATTCCCGGCCTCTTATTCCCCACCTCTGATTCCCGGCCTCTGATTCACGGCCTCTGATTCCCGAACTCTCATTCCCGGCCTCTGATTCCCCATCTCTGATTCCGCACGTCTGATTCCCTGCCTCTGATTCACCGCCTCTGATTCCCTGCCTCTGATTCCCTGCCTCTGATTCCCAACCTCTGATTCCCCACCTCTGATTCCCCATATCTGATTCCCCGCCTCTGTTTCCCCGCCTCTGATTCCCCGCCTCTGTTTCCCCATATCTGATTCCCCGCCTCTGATTCCCCAACTCTGATTCCCCACCTCTGATTCCCCGTGTTTGATTCCCTGCCTCTGATTCCCTGCCTCTGATTCCCAAACTCTGATTCCCCGCCTCTGATTCCCCGTGTTTGATTCCCTGCCTCTGATTCCCTGCCTCTGATTCCCAAACTCTGATTCCCCACCTCTGATTCCCCATATCTGATTCCCCGCCTCTGTTTCCCCGCCTCTGATTCCCCGCCTCTGTTTCCCCATATCTGATTCCCCGCCTTTGATTGGCCACCTCTGAATCCCCATATGTGATTCCCCGCCTCTGTTTCCCCGCATCTGATTCCCCGCCTCTGATTCCCCATATCTCCTTCCCCGCCTCTGATTCCCCATATCTGATTCCCTGACTCTGATTCCCCACCTCTGATTCCCGGCCTCTTTTTCCCGGCATCTGATTCCCGGCATCTGATTCCCGGCCTCTGATTCCCGGCCTCTGATTCCCCGCTTCTGATTCTGATTCCCTGCCTCTGATTCCCCATCTCTGATTCCGCACATCTGATTCCCTGCCTCTGATTCCCCACTTCTGATTCCCCATATCTGATTCCACGCCTCTGTTTCCCCGCCTCTGATTCACCACCTCTGTTTCCCCATATCTAATTCCCCGCCTCTGATTCCCCAACACTGATTCCCCGCACTGATTCCCCAGCTCTGAATCCCCGCCTCAGATTCCCCGCATCTGATTCCCTGCCTCTGAATCCCCACCTCTGATTCCCTGACTCTGATTCCCAACCTCTGATTCCCCTCCTCTGATTCCCCATATCTGATTCCCCGCCTCCGTTTCCCTGCCTCTGATTCCCCGCCTCTGTTTCCCCATATCTGATTCCCCGCCTCTGATTCCCCAACTCTGATTCCCCGCCTCTGATTCCCCAGCTCTGATTCCCCGCCTCTGATTCCCCGCATCTGATTCCCAGCCTCTGATTCCCCATGTCTTATTCCCCGCCTCTGATTCGCCATCTCTGATTCATCGCCTCTGATTCCCCACATCTGATTCCCCATATCTGATTCCCCACCTATGTTTCCCCGCCACTGATGCCCCGCCTCTGATTCCATGCCTCTGATTCCCAACCTCTGATTCCCCACCTCTGATTCCCCATATCTGATTCCCCGCCTCTGTTTCCCCGCCTCTGATTCCCTGCCTCTGTTTCCTCATATCTGATTCCCCGCCTCTGATTCCCCAACACTGATTCCCCGCCTCTGATTCCCCAGGTCTGATTCACCACCTCTGATTCCCCGCGTCTGATTCCCCGCCTCTGATTCCCCATCTCTGATTCCCTATCTCTGATTCCCCAATTCTGATTCCCCGCCTTTGATTCCCTGCCTCTGATTCCTAACCTCTGATTCCCCACCTCTGATTCCCCGCCTCTGTTTCCCCGCCTCTTATTGCCCGCCTCTGTTTCCCCATATCTGATTCCCGGCCTCTCATTCCCCAGCTCTGATTCCCCGCCTCTGATTCCCCATATCTGATTCCCCGTCGCTGATTCCCCAACTCTGATAGCCCGCCTCTGATTCCCCAGCTCTGATTCCACGCCTCTGATTCCCCGCGTCTGAATCCCTGTCTCTGATTCCCCGCCTCTGATTCCCCATCTCTGATTCACCACCTCTGATCCCCCGCCTCTGATTCCCCATGTCTGATTCACCGCCTCTGTTTCCCCACCTCTGATTCCCCGCCTCTGATTCCCCATATCTGATTCCCCGCCTCTGATTCCCTGCCTCTTATTCCCCGCCTCTGATTCCCCGCATCTGATTCCCAACCTCTGATTCCCCTCCTCTGATTCCCCATATCTGATTCCCTGCCTCCATTTCCCTGCCTCTGATTCCCCGCCTCTGATTCCCCAACTCTGATTCCCCGCCTGTGATTCGCCAGCTATGATTCCCCGCATCTGATTCCCCACGTCTGATTCCCTGCCTGTGATTCCCTGCCTCTTATTCCCCGCCTCTGATTCCCCGCATCTGATTCCCTGCCTCTGAATCCCCACCTCTGATTCCCTGCCTCTGATTCCCAACCTCTGATTCCCCTCCTCTGATTCCCCATATCTGATTCCCCACCTCCATTTCCCTGCCTCTGATTCCCCACCTCTGTTACCCAATATCTGATTCCCCGCCTCTGATTCCCCAACTCTGATTCTGCACATCTGATTCCCTGCCTCTTATTCCCCACCTCTAATTCCCGGCCTCTGATTCCCCACCTCTGATTCCCCACCTCTGATTCCCCATATCTGATTCCCGGACTCTGATTCCCCACCTCTGATTCCCGGCCTCTTACTCCCGGCATCTGATTCCCGGCCTCTGATTCCCAGCCTCTGATTCCCCGCTTCTGATTCTGATTCCCTGCCTCTGATTCCCCATCTCTGATTCCGCACATCTGATTGCCTGCCTCTGATTCCCCACTTCTGATTCCCCATATCTGATTCCCCGCCTCTGTTTCCCCGCCTCTGATTCCCCGCCTCTGATTCCCCGCCTCTGATTCCCCATCTCTGATTCCCTATCTCTGATTCCCCAATTCTGATTCCCCGCCTTTGATTCACTGCTTCTGATTAACAACCTCTGATTCCCGACCTCTGATTCCCCATATCTGATTCCCCGCCTCTGTTTCCCCGCCTCTTATTCCCCGCCTCTGTTTCCCCATATCTGATTCCCGGCCTCTCATTCCCCAGCTCTGATTCCCCGCCTCTGATTCCCCATGTCTGATTCCCCGCCTCTGTTTCCCTGCCTCTGATTCCCCAGCTCTGATTCCCCGCCTCTGATTCTCCTCATCTGATTCCCAGCCTCTGATTCCCCATGTCTGATTTCCTGCCTCTGATTCCCCGCCTCTGATTCGCCATCTCTGATTCATCCCCTCTGATTCCCCACCTCTGATTCCCCATATCTTATTCCCCACCTATGTTTCCCCGCCTCTGATTCCCCGCCTCTGATTCCCCATCTCTGATTCCCAGACTCTGATTCCCCACCTCTGATTCCCTATCTCTGATTCTGCTCATCCGATTCCCTGCCTCTGATTCCCCGCCTCTGATTCCCCACCTCTGATTCCCCACCTCTGATTCCCCATATCTGATTCCCCGCCTCTGTTTCCCCGCCTCTGATTCCCTGCCTCTGTTTCCTCATATCTGATTCCCCGCCTCTGATTCCCCAACACTGATTCCCCGCCTCTGATTCCCCAGCTCTGATTCACCACCTCTGATTCCCCGCGTCTGATACCCCGCTTCTGATTCCCGGCCTCTTATTCCCCACCTCTGATTCCCGGCCTCTGATTCACGGCCTCTGATTCCCGAACTCTCATTCCCGGCCTCTGATTCCCCATCTCTGATTCCGCACGTCTGATTCCCTGCCTCTGATTCACCGCCTCTGATTCCCTGCCTCTGATTCCCTGCCTCTGATTCCCAACCTCTGATTCCCCACCTCTGATTCCCCATATCTGATTCCCCGCCTCTGTTTCCCCGCCTCTGATTCCCCGCCTCTGTTTCCCCATATCTGATTCCCCGCCTCTGATTCCCCAACTCTGATTCCCCACCTCTGATTCCCCGTGTTTGATTCCCTGCCTCTGATTCCCTGCCTCTGATTCCCAAACTCTGATTCCCCGCCTCTGATTCCCCGTGTTTGATTCCCTGCCTCTGATTCCCTGCCTCTGATTCCCAAACTCTGATTCCCCACCTCTGATTCCCCATATCTGATTCCCCGCCTCTGTTTCCCCGCCTCTGATTCCCCGCCTCTGTTTCCCCATATCTGATTCCCCGCCTTTGATTGGCCACCTCTGATTCCCCATATGTGATTCCCCGCCTCTGTTTCCCCGCATCTGATTCCCCGCCTCTGATTCCCCATATCTCCTTCCCCGCCTCTGATTCCCCATATCTGATTCCCTGACTCTGATTCCCCACCTCTGATTCCCGGCCTCTTTTTCCCGGCATCTGATTCCCGGCATCTGATTCCCGGCCTCTGATTCCCGGCCTCTGATTCCCCGCTTCTGATTCTGATTCCCTGCCTCTGATTCCCCATCTCTGATTCCGCACATCTGATTCCCTGCCTCTGATTCCCCACTTCTGATTCCCCATATCTGATTCCCCGCCTCTGTTTCCCCGCCTCTGATTCACCACCTCTGTTTCCCCATATCTAATTCCCCGCCTCTGATTCCCCAACACTGATTCCCCGCACTGATTCCCCAGCTCTGAATCCCCGCCTCAGATTCCCCGCATCTGATTCCCTGCCTCTGAATCCCCACCTCTGATTCCCTGACTCTGATTCCCAACCTCTGATTCCCCTCCTCTGATTCCCCATATCTGATTCCCCGCCTCCGTTTCCCTGCCTCTGATTCCCCGCCTCTGTTTCCCCATATCTGATTCCCCGCCTCTGATTCCCCAACTCTGATTCCCCGCCTCTGATTCCCCAGCTCTGATTCCCCGCCTCTGATTCCCCGCATCTGATTCCCAGCCTCTGATTCCCCATGTCTTATTCCCCGCCTCTGATTCGCCATCTCTGATTCATCGCCTCTGATTCCCCACATCTGATTCCCCATATCTGATTCCCCACCTATGTTTCCCCGCCACTGATGCCCCGCCTCTGATTCCATGCCTCTGATTCCCAACCTCTGATTCCCCACCTCTGATTCCCCATATCTGATTCCCCGCCTCTGTTTCCCCGCCTCTGATTCCCTGCCTCTGTTTCCTCATATCTGATTCCCCGCCTCTGATTCCCCAACACTGATTCCCCGCCTCTGATTCCCCAGGTCTGATTCACCACCTCTGATTCCCCGCGTCTGATTCCCCGCCTCTGATTCCCCATCTCTGATTCCCTATCTCTGATTCCCCAATTCTGATTCCCCGCCTTTGATTCCCTGCCTCTGATTCCTAACCTCTGATTCCCCACCTCTGATTCCCCGCCTCTGTTTCCCCGCCTCTTATTGCCCGCCTCTGTTTCCCCATATCTGATTCCCGGCCTCTCATTCCCCAGCTCTGATTCCCCGCCTCTGATTCCCCATATCTGATTCCCCGTCGCTGATTCCCCAACTCTGATAGCCCGCCTCTGATTCCCCAGCTCTGATTCCACGCCTCTGATTCCCCGCGTCTGAATCCCTGTCTCTGATTCCCCGCCTCTGATTCCCCATCTCTGATTCACCACCTCTGATCCCCCGCCTCTGATTCCCCATGTCTGATTCACCGCCTCTGTTTCCCCACCTCTGATTCCCCGCCTCTGATTCCCCATATCTGATTCCCCGCCTCTGATTCCCTGCCTCTTATTCCCCGCCTCTGATTCCCCGCATCTGATTCCCAACCTCTGATTCCCCTCCTCTGATTCCCCATATCTGATTCCCTGCCTCCATTTCCCTGCCTCTGATTCCCCGCCTCTGATTCCCCAACTCTGATTCCCCGCCTGTGATTCGCCAGCTATGATTCCCCGCATCTGATTCCCCACGTCTGATTCCCTGCCTGTGATTCCCTGCCTCTTATTCCCCGCCTCTGATTCCCCGCATCTGATTCCCTGCCTCTGAATCCCCACCTCTGATTCCCTGCCTCTGATTCCCAACCTCTGATTCCCCTCCTCTGATTCCCCATATCTGATTCCCCACCTCCATTTCCCTGCCTCTGATTCCCCACCTCTGTTACCCAATATCTGATTCCCCGCCTCTGATTCCCCAACTCTGATTCTGCACATCTGATTCCCTGCCTCTTATTCCCCACCTCTAATTCCCGGCCTCTGATTCCCCACCTCTGATTCCCCACCTCTGATTCCCCATATCTGATTCCCGGACTCTGATTCCCCACCTCTGATTCCCGGCCTCTTACTCCCGGCATCTGATTCCCGGCCTCTGATTCCCAGCCTCTGATTCCCCGCTTCTGATTCTGATTCCCTGCCTCTGATTCCCCATCTCTGATTCCGCACATCTGATTGCCTGCCTCTGATTCCCCACTTCTGATTCCCCATATCTGATTCCCCGCCTCTGTTTCCCCGCCTCTGATTCCCCGCCTCTGATTCCCCGCCTCTGATTCCCCATCTCTGATTCCCTATCTCTGATTCCCCAATTCTGATTCCCCGCCTTTGATTCACTGCTTCTGATTAACAACCTCTGATTCCCGACCTCTGATTCCCCATATCTGATTCCCCGCCTCTGTTTCCCCGCCTCTTATTCCCCGCCTCTGTTTCCCCATATCTGATTCCCGGCCTCTCATTCCCCAGCTCTGATTCCCCGCCTCTGATTCCCCATGTCTGATTCCCCGCCTCTGTTTCCCTGCCTCTGATTCCCCGCCTCTGATTCCCCATGTCTGATTCCCCGCCTCTGATGCCCCATATCTGATTCCCCTCCTCTGATTGCCCAACTCTGATTCCCCGCCTCTGATTCCCCAGCTCTCATTCCCCACCTCTGTTTCCCCGCATCTGATTCCCTGCCTTTGATTCCCCAACTCTGATTCCCCATCTCTGATTCCCCACCTCTGATTCCCCACCTATGATTCCCCATATCTGATTCCCCGCCTCTGTTTCCCCGCCTCTGATTCCCCGCCTCTGATTCCGCATATCTGATTCCCCACCTATGATTTCCCAACACTGATTCCCCGCCTCTGATTCGCCAGCTCTGATTCCCCGCCTCTGATTCCCCATATCTGATTCCCCGCCGCTGATTCCCCAACTTTGATACCCCGCCTCTGATTCCCCAGCTCTGATTCCCCGCCTCTGATTCCCCGCGTCTGATTCCCTGCCTCTGATTCCCCGCCTCTGATTCCCCATCTCTGATTCACCACCTCTGATCCCCCACCTCTGATTACCCATGACTGATTCCCCGCCTCTGTTTCCCCGCCTCTGAATCCCCGCCTCTGATTCGCCATATCTGATTCCCAGCCTCTGATTCCCCAACTCTGATTCCCCGCCTGTGATTCGCCAGCTATGATTCCCCGCCTCTGATTCCCCGCGTCTGATTCCCTGCCTGTGATTCCCTGCCTCTGATTCCCCACCTCTGTTACCCCGCCTCTGATTCCCCGCCTCTGATTCCCCATATATGATTCCACTCCTCTGATTCCCCAACTCTGATTCCCCGCCTCTGATTCCCCAGCTCTGATTCCCTGCCTCTGATTCCCCGCATCTGATTCCCTGCCTCTGATTCCCCATCTCTGATTCCCCGCGTCTGATTCCCTGCCTCTGATTCCCCATCTCTGATTCACCGCCTTTGATTCGCCACCTCTGATTCCCCGCCTCTGATTCCCCATATATGATTCCCCGCCTCTGATTCCCCAACTCTGATTCCCCGCCTCTGATTCCCCAGGTCTGATTCCCCGCCTCTGATTCCACGTGTTTGATTACCTGCCTCTGATTCCCCGCCTCTGCTTCCCAATCTCTGATTCACCGCCTTTGATTCGCCACCTCTGATTCCCCATATGTGATTCCCCTCCTCTGTTTCCCCGCCTCTGATTCCCCGCCTCTGATTTCCCATGTCTCATTCCCCGCCTCTGATTCCCCGCATCTGATTCCCTGCCTCTGAATCCCCACCTCTGATTCCCTGCCTCTGATTCCCAACCTCTGATTCCCCTCCTCTGATTCCCCATATCTGATTCCCCGCCTCCGTTTCCCTGCCTCTGATTAACTGCCTCTGTTTCCCCATATCTGATTCCCCGCCTCTGATTCCCCAACTCTGATTCCCCGCCTCTGATTCCACAGCTCTGATTCCCCGCATCTGATTCCCCGCGTCTGATTCCCAGCCTCTGATTCCCCATGACTGATTTCCTGCCTCTGATTCCCCGCCTCTGATTCGCCATCTCTGATTCATCGCCTCTGATTCCCCACCTCTGATTCCCCATATCTTATTCCCCACCTATGTTTCCCCGCCTCTGATTCCCCGCCTCTGATTCCCCATCTCTGATTCCCGGACTCTGATTCACCACCTCTGATTCCCTATCTCTGATTCCGCACATCCGATTCCCTGCCTCTGATTCCCCGCCTCTGATGGCCCGCCTCTGATTCCCAACCTCTGATTCCCCTCCTCTGATTCCCCATATCTGATTCCCCGCCTCTGTTTCCCTGCCTCTGATTCCCCGCCTCTGTTTCCCCATATCTGATTCCCCGCCTCTGCTTCCCAAACTCAGATTCCCCGCCTCTGATTCCCCAGCTCTGATTCCCCGCCTCTGATTCCCCGCGTCTGATTCCCAGCCTCTGATTCCCCATGTCTTATTCCCCGCCTCTGATTCCCCGCCTCTGATTCGCCATCTCTGATTCATCGCCTCTGATTCCCCACCTCTGATTCCCCATATCTGATTCCCACCTATGTTTCCCCGCCTCTGATGCCCCGCCTCTGATTCCATGCCTCTGATTCCCAACCTCCGATTCCCCACCTCTGATTCCCCATATCTGATTCCCCAACACTGATTCCCCTCCTCTGATACCCCAGCTCTGATTCACCACCTCTGATTCCCCGCGTCTGATTCCCCGCCTCTGATTCCCCATCTCTGATTCCCTATCTCTGATTCCCCAATTCTGATTCCCCTCCTTTGATTCCCTGCCTCTGATTCCCAACCTCTGATTCCCCACCTCTGATTCCCCATATCTGATTCCCCGCCTCTGTTTCCCCGCCTCTTATTCCCCGCCTCTGTTTCCCTATATCTGATTCCCGGCCTCTCATTCCCCAGCTCTGATTCCCCGCCTCTGATTCCCCATATCTGATTCCCCGCCGCTGATTCCCCAACTCTGATTCCCCAGCTCTGATTCCCCGCCTCTGATTCCCCGCGTCTGAATCCCTGCCTCTGATTCCCCGCCTCTGATTCCCCATCTCTGATTCACCACCTCTGATCCCCCGCCTCTGATTCCCCATGTCTGATTCACCGCCTCTGTTTCCCCACCTCTGATTCCCCGCCTCTGATTCCCCATATCTGATTCCCCGCCTCTGATTCCCCAACTCTGATTCCCCGCCTATGATTCGCCAGCTATGATTCCCCGCCTCTGATTCCCAACGTCTGTTTCCCTGCCTGTGATTCCCTGCCTCTTATTCCCCGCCTCTGATTCCCCGCATCTGATTCCCAACCTCTGATTCCCCTCCTCTGATTCCCCATATCTGATTCCCCGCCTCCATTTCCCTGCCTCTGATTCCCCGCCTCTGTTACCCCATATCTGATTCCCCGCCTCTGATTCCCCAATTCTGATTCTGCACATCTGATTCCCTGCCTCTTATTCCCCACCTCTAATTCCCGGCCTCTCATTCCCGGCCTCTGATTCCCCACCTCTGATTCTCCATATCTGATTCCCCGCCTCTGTTTCCCCGCCTCTGATTCCCCGCCTCTGTTTCCCCATATCTGATTCCCGCCTCTGATTCCCCAACTCTGATTCCCCGCCTCTGATTCCCCAGGTCTGATTCCCCGCCTCTGATTCCACGTGTTTGATTACCTGCCTCTGATTCCCCACCTCTGCTTCCCCATCTCTGATTCACCGCCTTTGATTCGCCACCTCTGATTCCCCATATGTGATTCCCCGCCTCTGTTTCCCCGCCTCTGATTCCCCGCCTCTGATTCCCCATATCTCATTCCCCGCCTCTGATTCGCCGCATCTGATTCCCTGCCTCTGAATCCCCACCTCTGATTCCCTGCCTCTGATTCCCCACCTCTGATTCCCGGCCTCTGATTCCCGGCCTCTGATTCGAGACCTCTCATTCCCGGCCTCTGATTCCTGGCCTCTGATTCCCCGCCTCTGATTCCCCGACTCTGATTCCCTGCCTCTGATTCCCCATCTCTGATTCTGCACATCTGATTCCCTGCCTCTTATTCCCCACCTCTGATTCCCGGCCTCTGATTCCCGGCCTCTGATTCCCGGCCTCTCATTCCCGGCCTCTCATTCCCGGCCTCTGATTCCCAGCCTCTGATTCCCCGCCTCTGATTCCCCGCCTCTGTTTCCCTGCCTCTGATTCCCCATCTCTGATTCCGCACATCTGATTCCCTGCCTCTGATTCCCTGCCTCTGATTCCCTGCCTCTGATTCCCTGCCTCTGAATCCCAACCTCTGATTCCCCACCTCTGATTCCCCATATCTGATTCCCCGCCTCTGTTTCCCCGCCTCTGATTTCCCGCCTCTGTTTCCCCATATCTGATTCCCCGCCTCTGATTCCCCAACTTTGATTCCCCGCCTCTGATTCCACGTGTTTGATTACTTGCCTCTGATTCCCCGCCTCTGCTTCCCCATCTCTGATTCACCGCCTTTGATTCGCCACCTCTGATTCCCCATATGTGATTCCCCGCCTCTGTTTCCCCGCCTCTGATTCCCCGCCTCTGATTCCCCATATCTCATTCCCCGCCTCTGATTCCCCGCATCTGATTCCCTGCCTCTGAATCCCCACCTCTGATTCCCTGCCTCTGATTCCCAACCTCTGATTCCCCTCCTCTGATTCCCCATATCTGATTCCCCGCCTCCGTTTCCCTGCCTCTGATTGCCCGCCTCTGTTTCCCCATATCTGATTCCCCACCTCTGATTCCCCAACTCTGATTCCCCGCCTCTGATTCCCCAGCTCTGATTCCCCACCTCTGATTCCCAGCCTCTGATTCCCCATGTCTGATTTCCTGCCTCTGATTCCCCGCCTCTGATTCGCCATCTCTGATTCATCCCCTCTGATTCCCCACCTCTGATTCCCCATATCTTATTCCCCACCTATGTTTCCCCGCCTCTGATTCCCCGCCTCTGATTCCCCATCTCTGATTCCCAGACTCTGATTCCCCACCTCTGATTCCCTATCTCTGATTCTGCTCATCCGATTCCCTGCCTCTGATTCCCCGCCTCTGATTCCCCACCTCTGATTCCCCACCTCTGATTCCCCATATCTGATTCCCCGCCTCTGTTTCCCCGCCTCTGATTCCCTGCCTCTGTTTCCTCATATCTGATTCCCCGCCTCTGATTCCCCAACACTGATTCCCCGCCTCTGATTCCCCAGCTCTGATTCACCACCTCTGATTCCCCGCGTCTGATTCCCCGCTTCTGATTCCCGGCCTCTTATTCCCCACCTCTGATTCCCGGCCTCTGATTCCCGGCCTCTGATTCCCGAACTCTCATTCCCGGCCTCTGATTCCCGGCCTATGATTCCCCGCCTCTGATTCCCCGCCTCTGATTCCCTGCCTCTGATTCCCCATCTCTGATTCCGCACGTCTGATTCCCTGCCTCTGATTCCCCGCCTCTGATTCCCTGCCTCTGATTCCCTGCCTCTGATCCCCAACCTCTGATTCCCCACCTCTTATTCCCCATATCTGATTCCCCGCCTCTGTTTCCCCGCCTCTGATTCCCCGCCTCTGTTTCCCCATATCTGATTCCCCGCCTCTGATTCCCCAACTCTGATTCCCCACCTCTGATCCCCAGCTCTGATTTCCCGCCTCTGATTCCCCGTGTTTGATTCCCTGCCTCTGATTCCCTGCCTCTGATTCCCAAACTCTGATTCCCCACCTCTGATTCCCCATATCTGATTCCCCGCCTCTGTTTCCCCGCCTCTGATTCCCCGCCTCTGTTTCCCCATATCTGATTCCCCGCCTTTGATTGGCCACCTCTGATTCCCCATATGTGATTCCCCGCCTCTGTTTCCCCGCATCTGATTCCCCGCCTCTGATTCCCCATATCTCATTCCCCGCCTCTGATTCCCCATATCTGATTCCCTGACTCTGATTCCCCACCTCTGATTCCCGGCCTCTTTTTCCCGGCATCTGATTCCCGGCATCTGATTCCCGGCCTCTGATTCCCGGCCTCTGATTCACCGCTTCTGATTCTGATTCCCTGCCTCTGATTCCCCATCTCTGATTCCGCACATCTGATTCCCTGCCTCTGATTCCCCACTTCTGATTCCCCATATCTGATTCCCCGCCTCTGTTTCCCCGCCTCTGATTCACCGCCTCTGTTTCCCCATATCTAATTCCCCGCATCTGATTCCACAACTCTGATTCCCCGCACTGATTCCCCAGCTCTGAATCCCCGCCTCAGATTCCCCGCATCTGATTCCCTGCCTCTGAATCCCCACCTCTGATTCCCTGACTCTGATTCCCAACCTCTGATTCCCCTCCTCTGATTCCCCATATCTGATTCCCCGCCTCCGTTTCCCTGCCTCTGATTCCCCGCCTCTGTTTCCCCATATCTGATTCCCCGCCTCTGATTCCCCAACTCTGATTCCCCGCCTCTGATTCCCCAGCTCTGATTCCCCGCCTCTGATTCCCCGCATCTGATTCCCAGCCTCTGATTCCCCATGTCTGATTTCCTGCCTCTGATTCCCCGCCTCTGATTCGCCATCTCTGATTCATCCCCTCTGATTCCCCACCTCTGATTCCCCATATCTTATTCCCCACCTATGTTTCCCCGCCTCTGATTCCCCGCCTCTGATTCCCCATCTCTGATTCCCAGACTCTGATTCCCCACCTCTGATTCCCTATCTCTGATTCTGCTCATCCGATTCCCTGCCTCTGATTCCCCGCCTCTCATTCCCCACCTCTGATTCCCCACCTCTGATTCCCCATATCTGATTCCCCGCCTCTGTTTCCCCGCCTCTGATTCCCTGCCTCTGTTTCCTCATATCTGATTCCCCGCCTCTGATTCCCCAACACTGATTCCCCGCCTCTGATTCCCCAGCTCTGATTCACCACCTCTGATTCCCCGCGTCTGATTCCCCGCTTCTGATTCCCGGCCTCTTATTCCCCACCTCTGATTCCCGGCCTCTGATTCACGGCCTCTGATTCCCGAACTCTCATTCCCGGCCTCTGATTCCCGGCCTCTGATTCCCCGCCTCTGATTCCCCGCCTCTGATTCCCTGCCTCTGATTCCCCATCTCTGATTCCGCACGTCTGATTCCCTGCCTCTGATTCCCCGCCTCTGATTCCCTGCCTCTGATTTCCTGCCTCTGATTCCCAACCTCTGATTCCCCACCTCTGATTCCCCATATCTGATTCCCCGCCTCTGTTTCCCCGCCTCTGATTCCCCGCCTCTGTTTCCCCATATCTGATTCCCCGCCTCTGATTCCCCAACTCTGATTCCCCACCTCTGATCCCCAGCTCTGATTCCCCGCCTCTGATTCCCCGTGTTTGATTCCCTGCCTCTGATTCCCTGCCTCTGATTCCCAAACTCTGATTCCCCACCTCTGATTCCCCATATCTGATTCCCCGCCTCTGTTTCCCCGCCTCTGATTCCCCGCCTCTGTTTCCCCATATCTGATTCCCCGCCTTTGATTGGCCACCTCTGATTCCCCATATGTGATTCCCCGCCTCTGTTTCCCCGCATCTGATTCCCCGCCTCTGATTCCCCATATCTCATTCCCCGCCTCTGATACCCCATATCTGATTCCCTGACTCTGATTCCCCACCTCTGATTCCCGGCCTCTTTTTCCCGGCATCTGATTCCCGGCATCTAATTCCCGGCCTCTGATTCCCGGCCTCTGATTCCCCGCTTCTGATTCTGATTCCCTGCCTCTGATTCCCCATCTCTGATTCCGCACATCTGATTCCCTGCCTCTGATTCCCCACTTCTGATTCCCCATATCTGATTCCCCGCCTCTGTTTCCCCGCCTCTGATTCACCGCCTCTGTTTCCCCATATCTAATTCCCCGCCTCTGATTCCCCAACTCTGATTCCCCGCACTGATTCCCCAGCTCTGAATCCCCGCCTCAGATTCCCCGCATCTGATTCCCTGCCTCTGAATCCCCACCTCTGATTCCCTGACTCTGATTCCCAACCTCTGATTCCCCTCCTCTGATTCCCCATATCTGATTCCCCGCCTCCGTTTCCCTGCCTCTGATTCCCCGCCTCTGTTTCCCCATATCTGATTCCCCGCCTCTGATTCCCCAACTCTGATTCCCCGCCTCTGATTCCCCAGCTCTGATTCCCCGCCTCTGATTCCCCGCATCTGATTCCCAGCCTCTGATTCCCCATGTCTTATTCCCCGCCTCTGATTCGCCATCTCTGATTCATCGCCTCTGATTCCCCACATCTGATTCCCCATATCTGATTCCCCACCTCTGATTCCCCATATCTGATTCCCCGCCTCTGTTTCCCCGCTTCTGATTCCCTGCCTCTGTTTCCTCATATCTGATTCCCCGCCTCTGATTCCCCAACACTGATTCCCCGCCTCTGATTCCCCAGGTCTGATTCACCACCTCTGATTCCCCGCGTCTGATTCCCCGCCTCTGATTCCCCATCTCTGATTCCCTATCTCTGATTCCCCAATTCTGATTCCCCGCCTTTGATTCCCTGCCTCTGATTCCTAACCTCTGATTCCCCACCTCTGATTCCCCGCCTCTGTTTCCCCGCCTCTTATTGCCCGCCTCTGTTTCCCCATATCTGATTCCCGGCCTCTCATTCCCCAGCTCTGATTCCCCGCCTCTGATTCCCCATATCTGATTCCCCGTCGCTGATTCACCAACTCTGATAGCCCGCCTCTGATTCCCCAGCTCTAATTCCCTGCCTCTGATTCCCCGCCTCTCATTCCCCACCTCTGATTCCCCACCTCTGATTCCCCATATCTGATTCCCCGCCTCTGTTTCCCCGCCTCTGATTCCCTGCCTCTGTTTCCTCATATCTGATTCCCCGCCTCTGATTCCCCAACACTGATTCCCCGCCTCTGATTCCCCAGCTCTGATTCACCACCTCTGATTCCCCGCGTCTGATTCCCCGCTTCTGATTCCCGGCCTCTTATTCCCCACCTCTGATTCCCGGCCTCTGATTCCCGGCCTCTGATTCCCGAACTCTCATTCCCGGCCTCTGATTCCCGGCCTATGATTCCCCGCCTCTGATTCCCCGCCTCTGATTCCCTGCCTCTGATTCCCCATCTCTGATTCCGCACGTCTGATTCCCTGCCTCTGATTCCCCGCCTCTGATTCCCTGCCTCTGATTCCCTGCCTCTGATCCCCAACCTCTGATTCCCCACCTCTTATTCCCCATATCTGATTCCCCGCCTCTGTTTCCCCGCCTCTGATTCCCCGCCTCTGTTTCCCCATATCTGATTCCCCGCCTCTGATTCCCCAACTCTGATTCCCCACCTCTGATCCCCAGCTCTGATTTCCCGCCTCTGATTCCCCGTGTTTGATTCCCTGCCTCTGATTCCCTGCCTCTGATTCCCAAACTCTGATTCCCCACCTCTGATTCCCCATATCTGATTCCCCGCCTCTGTTTCCCCGCCTCTGATTCCCCGCCTCTGTTTCCCCATATCTGATTCCCCGCCTTTGATTGGCCACCTCTGATTCCCCATATGTGATTCCCCGCCTCTGTTTCCCCGCATCTGATTCCCCGCCTCTGATTCCCCATATCTCATTCCCCGCCTCTGATTCCCCATATCTGATTCCCTGACTCTGATTCCCCACCTCTGATTCCCGGCCTCATTTTCCCGGCATCTGATTCCCGGCATCTGATTCCCGGCCTCTGATTCCCGGCCTCTGATTCCCCGCTTCTGATTCTGATTCCCTGCCTCTGATTCCCCATCTCTGATTCCGCACATCTGATTCCCTGCCTCTGATTCCCCACTTCTGATTCCCCATATCTGATTCCCCGCCTCTGTTTCCCCGCCTCTGATTCACCGCCTCTGTTTCCCCATATCTAATTCCCCGCATCTGATTCCACAACTCTGATTCCCCGCACTGATTCCCCAGCTCTGAATCCCCGCCTCAGATTCCCCGCATCTGATTCCCTGCCTCTGAATCCCCACCTCTGATTCCCTGACTCTGATTCCCAACCTCTGATTCCCTTCCTCTGATTCCCCATATCTGATTCCCCGCCTCCGTTTCCCTGCCTCTGATTCCCCGCCTCTGTTTCCCCATATCTGATTCCCCGCCTCTGATTCCCCAACTCTGATTCCCCGCCTCTGATTCCCCAGCTCTGATTCCCCGCCTCTGATTCCCCGCATCTGATTCCCAGCCTCTGATTCCCCATGTCTGATTTCCTGCCTCTGATTCCCCGCCTCTGATTCGCCATCTCTGATTCATCCCCTCTGATTCCCCACCTCTGATTCCCCATATCTTATTCCCCACCTATGTTTCCCCGCCTCTGATTCCCCGCCTCTGATTCCCCATCTCTGATTCCCAGACTCTGATTCCCCACCTCTGATTCCCTATCTCTGATTCTGCTCATCCGATTCCCTGCCTCTGATTCCCCGCCTCTCATTCCCCACCTCTGATTCCCCACCTCTGATTCCCCATATCTGATTCCCCGCCTCTGTTTCCCCGCCTCTGATTCCCTGCCTCTGTTTCCTCATATCTGATTCCCCGCCTCTGATTCCCCAACACTGATTCCCCGCCTCTGATTCCCCAGCTCTGATTCACCACCTCTGATTCCCCGCGTCTGATTCCCCGCTTCTGATTCCCGGCCTCTTATTCCCCACCTCTGATTCCCGGCCTCTGATTCACGGCCTCTGATTCCCGAACTCTCATTCCCGGCCTCTGATTCCCGGCCTCTGATTCCCCGCCTCTGATTCCCCGCCTCTGATTCCCTGCCTCTGATTCCCCATCTCTGATTCCGCACGTCTGATTCCCTGCCTCTGATTCCCCGCCTCTGATTCCCTGCCTCTGATTCCCTGCCTCTGATTCCCAACCTCTGATTCCCCACCTCTGATTCCCCATATCTGATTCCCCGCCTCTGTTTCCCCGCCTCTGATTCCCCGCCTCTGTTTCCCCATATCTGATTCCCCGCCTCTGATTCCCCAACTCTGATTCCCCACCTCTGATCCCCAGCTCTGATTCCCCGCCTCTGATTCCCCGTGTTTGATTCCCTGCCTCTGATTCCCTGCCTCTGATTCCCAAACTCTGATTCCCCACCTCTGATTCCCCATATCTGATTCCCCGCCTCTGTTTCCCCGCCTCTGATTCCCCGCCTCTGTTTCCCCATATCTGATTCCCCGCCTTTGATTGGCCACCTCTGATTCCCCATATGTGATTCCCCGCCTCTGTTTCCCCGCATCTGATTCCCCGCCTCTGATTCCCCATATCTCATTCCCCGCCTCTGATTCCCCATATCTGATTCCCTGACTCTGATTCCCCACCTCTGATTCCCGGCCTCTTTTTCCCGGCATCTGATTCCCGGCATCTAATTCCCGGCCTCTGATTCCCGGCCTCTGATTCCCCGCTTCTGATTCTGATTCCCTGCCTCTGATTCCCCATCTCTGATTCCGCACATCTGATTCCCTGCCTCTGATTCCCCACTTCTGATTCCCCATATCTGATTCCCCGCCTCTGTTTCCCCGCCTCTGATTCACCGCCTCTGTTTCCCCATATCTAATTCCCCGCCTCTGATTCCCCAACTCTGATTCCCCGCACTGATTCCCCAGCTCTGAATCCCCGCCTCAGATTCCCCGCATCTGATTCCCTGCCTCTGAATCCCCACCTCTGATTCCCTGACTCTGATTCCCAACCTCTGATTCCCCTCCTCTGATTCCCCATATCTGATTCCCCGCCTCCGTTTCCCTGCCTCTGATTCCCCGCCTCTGTTTCCCCATATCTGATTCCCCGCCTCTGATTCCCCAACTCTGATTCCCCGCCTCTGATTCCCCAGCTCTGATTCCCCGCCTCTGATTCCCCGCATCTGATTCCCAGCCTCTGATTCCCCATGTCTTATTCCCCGCCTCTGATTCGCCATCTCTGATTCATCGCCTCTGATTCCCCACATCTGATTCCCCATATCTGATTCCCCACCTATGTTTCCCCGCAACTGATGCCCCGCCTCTGATTCCATGCCTCTGATTCCCAACCTCTGATTCCCCACCTCTGATTCCCCATATCTGATTCCCCGCCTCTGTTTCCCCGCTTCTGATTCCCTGCCTCTGTTTCCTCATATCTGATTCCCCGCCTCTGATTCCCCAACACTGATTCCCCGCCTCTGATTCCCCAGGTCTGATTCACCACCTCTGATTCCCCGCGTCTGATTCCCCGCCTCTGATTCCCCATCTCTGATTCCCTATCTCTGATTCCCCAATTCTGATTCCCCGCCTTTGATTCCCTGCCTCTGATTCCTAACCTCTGATTCCCCACCTCTGATTCCCCGCCTCTGTTTCCCCGCCTCTTATTGCCCGCCTCTGTTTCCCCATATCTGATTCCCGGCCTCTCATTCCCCAGCTCTGATTCCCCGCCTCTGATTCCCCATATCTGATTCCCCGTCGCTGATTCCCCAACTCTGATAGCCCGCCTCTGATTCCCCAGCTCTAATTCCCTGCCTCTGATTCCCCGCCTCTCATTCCCCACCTCTGATTCCCCACCTCTGATTCCCCATATCTGATTCCCCGCCTCTGTTTCCCCGCCTCTGATTCCCTGCCTCTGTTTCCTCATATCTGATTCCCCGCCTCTGATTCCCCAACACTGATTCCCCGCCTCTGATTCCCCAGCTCTGATTCACCACCTCTGATTCCCCGCGTCTGATTCCCCGCTTCTGATTCCCGGCCTCTTATTCCCCACCTCTGATTCCCGGCCTCTGATTCACGGCCTCTGATTCCCGAACTCTCATTCCCGGCCTCTGATTCCCGGCCTCTGATTCCCCGCCTCTGATTCCCCGCCTCTGATTCCCTGCCTCTGATTCCCCATCTCTGATTCCGCACGTCTGATTCCCTGCCTCTGATTCCCCGCCTCTGATTCCCTGCCTCTGATTCCCTGCCTCTGATTCCCAACCTCTGATTCCCCACCTCTGATTCCCCATATCTGATTCCCCGCCTCTGTTTCCCCGCCTCTGATTCCCCGCCTCTGTTTCCCCATATCTGATTCCCCGCCTCTGATTCCCCAACTCTGATTCCCCACCTCTGATCCCCAGCTCTGATTCCCCGCCTCTGATTCCCCGTGTTTGATTCCCTGCCTCTGATTCCCTGCCTCTGATTCCCAAACTCTGATTCCCCACCTCTGATTCCCCATATCTGATTCCCCGCCTCTGTTTCCCCGCCTCTGATTCCCCGCCTCTGTTTCCCCATATCTGATTCCCCGCCTTTGATTGGCCACCTCTGATTCCCCATATGTGATTCCCCGCCTCTGTTTCCCCGCATCTGATTCCCCGCCTCTGATTCCCCATATCTCATTCCCCGCCTCTGATTCCCCATATCTGATTCCCTGACTCTGATTCCCCACCTCTGATTCCCGGCCTCTTTTTCCCGGCATCTGATTCCCGGCATCTAATTCCCGGCCTCTGATTCCCGGCCTCTGATTCCCCGCTTCTGATTCTGATTCCCTGCCTCTGATTCCCCATCTCTGATTCCGCACATCTGATTCCCTGCCTCTGATTCCCCACTTCTGATTCCCCATATCTGATTCCCCGCCTCTGTTTCCCCGCCTCTGATTCACCGCCTCTGTTTCCCCATATCTAATTCCCCGCCTCTGATTCCCCAACTCTGATTCCCCGCACTGATTCCCCAGCTCTGAATCCCCGCCTCAGATTCCCCGCATCTGATTCCCTGCCTCTGAATCCCCACCTCTGATTCCCTGACTCTGATTCCCAACCTCTGATTCCCCTCCTCTGATTCCCCATATCTGATTCCCCGCCTCCGTTTCCCTGCCTCTGATTCCCCGCCTCTGTTTCCCCATATCTGATTCCCCGCCTCTGATTCCCCAACTCTGATTCCCCGCCTCTGATTCCCCAGCTCTGATTCCCCGCCTCTGATTCCCCGCATCTGATTCCCAGCCTCTGATTCCCCATGTCTTATTCCCCGCCTCTGATTCGCCATCTCTGATTCATCGCCTCTGATTCCCCACATCTGATTCCCCATATCTGATTCCCCACCTATGTTTCCCCGCCACTGATGCCCCGCCTCTGATTCCATGCCTCTGATTCCCAACCTCTGATTCCCCACCTCTGATTCCCCATATCTGATTCCCCGCCTCTGTTTCCCCGCTTCTGATTCCCTGCCTCTGTTTCCTCATATCTGATTCCCCGCCTCTGATTCCCCAACACTGATTCCCCGCCTCTGATTCCCCAGGTCTGATTCACCACCTCTGATTCCCCGCGTCTGATTCCCCGCCTCTGATTCCCCATCTCTGATTCCCTATCTCTGATTCCCCAATTCTGATTCCCCGCCTTTGATTCCCTGCCTCTGATTCCTAACCTCTGATTCCCCACCTCTGATTCCCCGCCTCTGTTTCCCCGCCTCTTATTGCCCGCCTCTGTTTCCCCATATCTGATTCCCGGCCTCTCATTCCCCAGCTCTGATTCCCCGCCTCTGATTCCCCATATCTGATTCCCCGTCGCTGATTCCCCAACTCTGATAGCCCGCCTCTGATTCCCCAGCTCTAATTCCCTGCCTCTGATTCCCCGCCTCTCATTCCCCACCTCTGATTCCCCACCTCTGATTCCCCATATCTGATTCCCCGCCTCTGTTTCCCCGCCTCTGATTCCCTGCCTCTGTTTCCTCATATCTGATTCCCCGCCTCTGATTCCCCAACACTGATTCCCCGCCTCTGATTCCCCAGCTCTGATTCACCACCTCTGATTCCCCGCGTCTGATTCCCCGCTTCTGATTCCCGGCCTCTTATTCCCCACCTCTGATTCCCGGCCTCTGATTCACGGCCTCTGATTCCCGAACTCTCATTCCCGGCCTCTGATTCCCGGCCTCTGATTCCCCGCCTCTGATTCCCCGCCTCTGATTCCCTGCCTCTGATTCCCCATCTCTGATTCCGCACGTCTGATTCCCTGCCTCTGATTCCCCGCCTCTGATTCCCTGCCTCTGATTCCCTGCCTCTGATTCCCAACCTCTGATTCCCCACCTCTGATTCCCCATATCTGATTCCCCGCCTCTGTTTCCCCGCCTCTGATTCCCCGCCTCTGTTTCCCCATATCTGATTCCCCGCCTCTGATTCCCCAACTCTGATTCCCCACCTCTGATCCCCAGCTCTGATTCCCCGCCTCTGATTCCCCGTGTTTGATTCCCTGCCTCTGATTCCCTGCCTCTGATTCCCAAACTCTGATTCCCCACCTCTGATTCCCCATATCTGATTCCCCGCCTCTGTTTCCCCGCCTCTGATTCCCCGCCTCTGTTTCCCCATATCTGATTCCCCGCCTTTGATTGGCCACCTCTGATTCCCCATATGTGATTCCCCGCCTCTGTTTCCCCGCATCTGATTCCCCGCCTCTGATTCCCCATATCTCATTCCCCGCCTCTGATTCCCCATATCTGATTCCCTGACTCTGATTCCCCACCTCTGATTCCCGGCCTCTTTTTCCCGGCATCTGATTCCCGGCATCTAATTCCCGGCCTCTGATTCCCGGCCTCTGATTCCCCGCTTCTGATTCTGATTCCCTGCCTCTGATTCCCCATCTCTGATTCCGCACATCTGATTCCCTGCCTCTGATTCCCCACTTCTGATTCCCCATATCTGATTCCCCGCCTCTGTTTCCCCGCCTCTGATTCACCGCCTCTGTTTCCCCATATCTAATTCCCCGCCTCTGATTCCCCAACTCTGATTCCCCGCACTGATTCCCCAGCTCTGAATCCCCGCCTCAGATTCCCCGCATCTGATTCCCTGCCTCTGAATCCCCACCTCTGATTCCCTGACTCTGATTCCCAACCTCTGATTCCCCTCCTCTGATTCCCCATATCTGATTCCCCGCCTCCGTTTCCCTGCCTCTGATTCCCCGCCTCTGTTTCCCCATATCTGATTCCCCGCCTCTGATTCCCCAACTCTGATTCCCCGCCTCTGATTCCCCAGCTCTGATTCCCCGCCTCTGATTCCCCGCATCTGATTCCCAGCCTCTGATTCCCCATGTCTTATTCCCCGCCTCTGATTCGCCATCTCTGATTCATCGCCTCTGATTCCCCACATCTGATTCCCCATATCTGATTCCCCACCTATGTTTCCCCGCCACTGATGCCCCGCCTCTGATTCCATGCCTCTGATTCCCAACCTCTGATTCCCCACCTCTGATTCCCCATATCTGATTCCCCGCCTCTGTTTCCCCGCTTCTGATTCCCTGCCTCTGTTTCCTCATATCTGATTCCCCGCCTCTGATTCCCCAACACTGATTCCCCGCCTCTGATTCCCCAGGTCTGATTCACCACCTCTGATTCCCCGCGTCTGATTCCCCGCCTCTGATTCCCCATCTCTGATTCCCTATCTCTGATTCCCCAATTCTGATTCCCCGCCTTTGATTCCCTGCCTCTGATTCCTAACCTCTGATTCCCCACCTCTGATTCCCGGCCTCTGTTTCCCCGCCTCTTATTGCCCGCCTCTGTTTCCCCATATCTGATTCCCGGCCTCTCATTCCCCAGCTCTGATTCCCCGCCTCTGATTCCCCATATCTGATTCCCCGTCGCTGATTCCCCAACTCTAATAGCCCGCCTCTGATTCCCCAGCTCTGATTCCACGCCTCTGATTCCCCGCGTCTGAATCCCTGCCTCTTATTCCCCGCCTCTGATTCCCCATCTCTGATTCACCACCTCTGATCCCCCGCCTCTGATTCCCCATGTCTGATTCACCGCCTCTGTTTCCCCACCTCTGATTCCCCGCCTCTGATTCCCCATATCTGATTCCCCGCCTCTGATTCCCTGCCTCTTATTCCCCGCCTCTGATTCCCCGCATCTGATTCCCAACCTCTGATTCCCCTCCTCTGATTCCCCATATCTGATTCCCTGCCTCCATTTCCCTGCCTCTGATTCCCCGCCTCTGATTCCCCAACTCTGATTCCCCGCCTGTGATTCGCCAGCTATGATTCCCCGCATCTGATTCCCCACGTCTGATTCCCTGCCTGTGATTCCCTGCCTCTTATTCCCCGCCTCTGATTCCCCGCATCTGATTCCCTGCCTCTGAATCCCCACCTCTGATTCCCTGCCTCTGATTCCTAACCTCTGATTCCCCTCCTCTGATTCCCCATATCTGATTCCCCACCTCCATTTCCCTGCCTCTGATTCCCCGCCTCTGTTACCCAATATCTGATTCCCCGCCTCTGATTCCCCAACTCTGATTCTGCACATCTGATTCCCTGCCTCTTATTCCACACCTCTAATTCCCGGCCTCTGATTCCCCACCTCTGATTCCCCACCTCTGATTCCCCATATCTGATTCCCGGACTCTGATTCCCCACCTCTGATTCCCGGCCTCTTACTCCCGGCATCTGATTCCCGGCCTCTGATTCCCAGCCTCTGATTCCCCGCTTCTGATTCTGATTCCCTGCCTCTGATTCCCCATCTCTGATTCCGCACATCTGATTGCCTGCCTCTGATTCCCCACTTCTGATTCCCCATATCTGATTCCCCGCCTCTGTTTCCCCGCCTCTGATTCCCCGCCTCTGTTTCCCCATATCTAATTCCTCGCATCTGATTCCCCAACTCTGATTCCCCGCACTGATTCCCCAGCTCTGAATCCCCGCTTCAGATTCCCCGCATCTGATTCCCTGCCTCTGAATCCCTTCCTCTGATTCCCTTCCTCTGATTCCCAACCTTTGATTCCCCTCCTCTGATTCCCCATATCTGATTCCCCGCCTCTGTTTCCCTGCCTCTGATTCCCCGCCTCTGTTTCCCCATATCTGATTCCCCGCCGCTGAATCCCCAACTCTGATTCCCCGCCTCTGATTCCCCAGCTCTGATTCCCCGCCTCTGATTCCCAGCCTCTGATTCCCCATGTCTTATTCCCCGCCTCTGATTCGCCATCTCTGATTCATCGCCTCTGATTCCCCACCTCTGATTCCCCATATCTGATTCCCCACCTATGTTTCCCCGCCTCTGATGCCCCACCTCTGATTCCATGCCTCTGATTCCCAACCTCTGATTCCCCACCTCTGATTCCCCATATCTGATTCCCCGCCTCTGTTTCCCCGCCTCTGATTCCCTTCCTCTGTTTCCTCATATCTGATTCCCCGCCTCTGATTCCCCAACACTGATTCCCCGCCTCTGATTCCCCAGGTCTGATTCACCACCTCTGATTCCCCAGCTCTGATTCCCCGCCTCTGATTCCCCGCGTCTGAATCCCTGCCTCTGATTCCCCGCCTCTGATTCCCCATCTCTGATTCACCACCTCTGATCCCCCGCCTCTGATTCCCCATGTCTGATTCACCGCCTCTGTTTCCCCACCTCTGATTCCCCGCCTCTGATTCCCCATATCTGATTCCCCGCCTCTGATTCCCCAACTCTGATTCGCCGCCTGTGATTCGCCAGCTATGATTCCCCGCATCTGATTCCCCACGTCTGATTCCCTGCCTGTGATTCCCTGCCTCTTATTCCCCGCCTCTGATTCCCCGCATCTGATTCCCTTCCTCTGAATCCCCACCTCTGATTCCCTGCCTCTGATTCCCAACCTCTTATTCCCCTCCTCTGATTCCCCATATCTGATTCCCCACCTCCATTTCCCTGCCTCTGATTCCCCGCCTCTGTTACCCAATATCTGATTCCCCGCCTCTGATTCCCCACCTCTAATTCCCGGCCTCTGATTCCCTGCCTCTTATTCCCCACCTCTAATTCCCGGCCTCTGATTCCCGGCCTCTGATTCCCCACCTCTGATTCTCCATATCTGATTCCCCGCCTCTGTTTCCCCGCCTCTGATTCCCCGCCTCTGTTTCCCCATATCTGATTCCCCGCCTCTGATTCCCCAACTCTGATTCCCCGCCTCTGATTCCCCAGCTCTGATTCACCACCTCTGATTCCCCGCGTCTGATTCCCCGCATCTGATTCCCCATCTCTGATTCCCTATCTCTGATTCCCCAATTCTGATTCCCCGCCTTTGATTCCCTGCCTCTGATTCCCAACCTCTGATTCCCCACCTCTGATTCCCCATATCTGATTTCCCGCCTCTGTTTCCCCGCCTCTTATTCCCCAGCTCTGATTCCCCGCCTCTGATTCCCCGCGTCTGAATCCCTGCCTCTGATTCCCCGCCTCTGATTCCCCATCTCTGATTCACCACCTCTGATCCCCCGCCTCTGATTCTCCATGTCTGATTCACCGCCTCTGTTTCCCCACCTCTGATTCCCCGCCTCTGATTCCCCATATCTGATTCCCGCCTCTGATTCCCCAACTCTGATTCCCCGCCTGTGATTCGCCAGCTATGATTCCCCGCCTCTGATTCCCAACGTCTGATTCCCTGCCTGTGATTCCCTGCCTCTTATTCCCCGCCTCTGATTCCCCGCATCTGATTCCCAACCTCTGATTCCCCTCCTCTGATTCCCCATATCTGATTCCCCGCCTCCATTTCCCTGCCTCTGATTCCCCGCCTCTGTTACCCCATATCTGATTCCCCGCCTCTGATTCCCCAACTCTGATTCTGCACATCTGATTCCCTGCCTCTTATTCCCCACCTCTAATTCCCGGCCTCTGATTCCCGGCCTCTGATTCCCCACCTCTGATTCTCCATATCTGATTCCCCGCCTCTGTTTCCCCGCCTCTGATTCCCCGCCTCTGTTTCCCCATATCTGATTCCCCAACTCTGATTCCCCGCCTCTGATTCCCCAGGTCTGATTCCCCGCCTCTGATTCCACGTGTTTGATTACCTGCCTCTGATTCCCCGCCTCTGCTTCCCCATCTCTGATTCACCGCCTTTGATTCGCCACCTTTGATTCCCCATATGTGATTCCCCGCCTCTGTTTCCCCGCCTCGATTCCCCGCCTCTGATTCCCCATATCTCATTCCCCGCCTCTGATTCGCCGCATCTGATTCCCTGCCTCTGAATCCCCACCTCTGATTCCCTGCCTCTGATTCCCCACCTCTGATTCCCGGCCTCTGATTCCCGGCCTCTGATTCCCGACCTCTCATTCCCGGCCTCTGATTCCCGGCCTCTGATTCCCCGCCTCTGATTCCCCGACTCTGATTCCCTTCCTCTGATTCCCCATCTCTGATTCTGCACATCTGATTCCCTGCCTCTTATTCCCCACCTCTGATTCCCGGCCTCTGATTCCCGGCCTCTGACTCCCGGCCTCTCATTCCCGGCCTCTGATTCCCGGCCTCTGATTCCCCGCCTCTGATTCCCCGCCTCTGTTTCCCTGCCTCTGATTCCCCATCTCTGATTCCGCACATCTGATTCCCTGCCTCTGATTCCCTGCCTCTGATTCCCTGCCTCTGATTCCCTGCCTCTGAATCCCAACCTCTGATTCCCCACCTCTGATTCCCCATATCTGATTCCCCGCCTCTGTTTCCCCGCCTCTGATTTCCCGCCTCTGTTTCCCCATATCTGATTCCCCGCCTCTGATTCCCCAACTTTGATTCCCCGCCTCTGATTCCACGTGTTTGATTACCTGCCTCTGATTCCCCGCCTCTGCTTCCCCATCTCTGATTCACCGCCTTTGATTCGCCACCTCTGATTCCCCATATGTGATTTCCCGCCTCTCTTTCCCCGCCTCTGATTCCCCGCCTCTGATTCCCCATATCTCATTCCCCGCCTCTGATTCCCCGCATCTGATTCCCTGCCTCTGAATCCCCACCTCTGATTCCCTGCCTCTGATTCCCAACCTCTGATTCCCCTCCTCTGATTCCCCATATCTGATTCCCCGCCTCCGTTTCCCTGCCTCTGATTGCCCGCCTCTGTTTCCCCATATCTGATTCCCCACCTCTGATTCCCCAACTCTGATTCCCCGCCTCTGATTCCCCAGCTCTGATTCCCCGCCTCTGATTCCCGCGTCTGATTCCCAGCCTCTGATTCCCCATCTCTGATTCCCTATCTCTGATTCCCCAATTCTGATTCCCCGCCTTTGATTCCCTGCCTCTGATTCCCAACCTCTGATTCCCCACCTCTGATTCGCCATATCTGATTCCCCGCCTCTGTTTCCCCGCCTCTTATTCCCCGCCTCTGTTTCCCTATATCTGATTCCCGGCCTCTCATTCCCCAGCTCTGATTCCCCGCCTCTTATTCCCCATATCTGATTCCCCGCCGCTGATTCCCCAACTCTGATTCCCCAGCTCTGATTCCCCGCCTCTGATTACCCGCGTCTGAATCCCTGCCTCTGATTCCCCGCCTCTGATTCCCCATCTCTGATTCACCACCTCTGATCCCCCGCCTCTGATTCCCCATGTCTGATTCACCGCCTCTGTTTCCCCACCTCTGATTCCCCGCCTCTGATTCCCCATATCTGATTCCCCGCCTCTGATTCCCCAACTCTGATTCCCCGCCTGTGATTCGCCAGCTATGATTCCCCGCCTCTGATTCTCAACGTCTGATTCCCTGCCTGTGATTCCCTGCCTCTTATTCCCCGCCTCTGATTCCCCGCATCTGATTCCCAACCTCTGATTCCCCTCCTCTGATTCCCCATATCTGATTCCCCGCCTCCATTTCCCTGCCTCTGATTCCCCGCCTCTGTTACCCCATATCTGATTCCACGCCTCTGATTCCCCAACTTGATTCTGCACATCTGATTCCCTGTCTCTTATTCCCCACCTCTAATTCCCGGCCTCTGATTCCCGGCCTCTGATTCCCCACCTCTGATTCTCCATATCTGATTCCCCGCCTCTGTTTCCCCGCCTCTGATTCCCCGCCTCTGTTTCCCCATATCTGATTCCCCAACTCTGATTCCCCGCCTCTGATTCCCCAGGTCTGATTCCCCGCCTCTGATTCCACGTGTTTGATTACCTGCCTCTGATTCCCCGCCTCTGCTTCCCCATCTCTGATTCACCGCCTTTGATTCGCCACCTCTGATTCCCCATATGTGATTCCCCGCCTCTGTTTCCCCGCCTCTATTCCCCGCCTCTGATTCCCCATATCTCATTCCCCGCCTCTGATTCGCCGCATCTGATTCCCTGCCTCTGAATCCCCACCTCTGATTCCCTGCCTCTGATTCCCCACCTCTGATTCCCGGCCTCTGATTCCCGGCCTCTGATTCCCGACCTCTCATTCCCGGCCTCTGATTCCCGGCCTCTGATTCCCCGCCTCTGATTCCCCGACTCTGATTCCCTGCCTCTGATTCCCCATCTCTGATTCTGCACATCTGATTCCCTGCCTCTTATTCCCCACCTCTGATTCCCGGCCTCTGATTCCCGGCCTCTGATCACCGGCCTCTCATTCCCGGCCTCTCATTCCCGGCCTCTGATTCCCGGCCTCTGATTCCCCGCCTCTGATTCCCCGCCTCTGTTTCCCTGCCTCTGATTCCCCATCTCTGATTCCGCACATCTGATTCCCTGCCTCTGATTCCCTGCCTCTGATTCCCTGCCTCTGATTCCCTGCCTCTGAATCCCAACCTCTGATTCCCCACCTCTGATTCCCCATATCTGATTCCCCGCCTCTGTTTCCCCGCCTCTGATTTCCCACCTCTGTTTCCCCATATCTGATTCCCCGCCTCTGATTCCCCAACTTTGATTCCCCTCCTCTGATTCCACGTGTTTGATTACCTGCCTCTGATTCCCCGCCTCTGCTTCCCCATCTCTGATTCACCGCCTTTGATTTGCCACCTCTGATTCCCCATATGTGATTCCCCGCCTCTCTTTCCCCGCCTCTGATTCCCCGCCTCTGATTCCCCATATCTCATTCCCCGCCTCTGATTCCCCGCATCTGATTCCCTGCCTCTGAATCCCCACCTCTGATTCCCTGCCTCTGATTCCCAACCTCTGATTCCCCTCCTCTGATTCCCCATATCTGATTCCCCGCCTCCGTTTCCCTGCCTCTGATTGCCCGCCTCTGTTTCCCCATATCTGATTCCCCACCTCTGATTCCCCAACTCTGATTCCCCGCCTCTGATTCCCCAGCTCAGATTCCCCGCCTCTGATTCCCCGCGTCTGATTCCCAGCCTCTGATTCCCCATCTCTGATTCCCTATCTCTGATTCCCCAATTCTGATTCCCCGCCTTTGATTCCCTGCCTCTGATTCCCAACCTCTGATTCCCCACCTCTGATTCGCCATATCTGATTCCCCGCCTCTGTTTCCCCGCCTCTTATTCCCCGCCTCTGTTTCCCTATATCTGATTCCCGGCCTCTCATTCCCCAGCTCTGATTCCCCGCCTCTTATTCCCCATATCTGATTCCCCGCCGCTGATTCCCCAACTCTGATTCCCCAGCTCTGATTCCCCGCCTCTGATTACCCGCGTCTGAATCCCTGCCCCTGATTCCCCGCCTCTGATTCCCCATCTCTGATTCACCACCTTTGATCCCCCGCCTCTGATTCCCCATGTCTGATTCACCGCCTCTGTTTCCCCACCTCTGATTCCCCGCCTCTGATTCCCCATATCTGATTCCCCGCCTCTGATTCCCCAACTCTGATTCCCCGCCTGTGATTCGCCAGCTATGATTCCCCGCCTCTGATTCTCAACGTCTGATTCCCTGCCTGTGATTCCCTGCCTCTTATTCCCCGCCTCTGATTCCCCGCATCTGATTCCCAACCTCTGATTCCCCTCCTCTGATTCCCCATATCTGATTCCCCGCCTCCATTTCCCTGCCTCTGATTCCCCGCCTCTGTTACCCCATATCTGATTCCCCGCCTCTGATTCCCCAACTCTGATTCTGCACATCTGATTCCCTGCCTCTTATTCCCCACCTCTAATTCCCGGCCTCTGATTCCCGGCCTCTGATTCCCCACCTCTGATTCTCCATATCTGATTCCCCGCCTCTGTTTCCCCGCCTCTGATTCCCTGCCTCTGTTTCCCCATATCTGATTCCCCAACTCTGATTCCCCGCCTCTGATTCCCCAGGTCTGATTCCCCGCCTCTGATTCCACGTGTTTGATTACCTGCCTCTGATTCCCCGCCTCTGCTTCCCCATCTCTGATTCACCGCCTTTGATTCGCCACCTCTGATTCCCCATATGTGATTCCCCGCCTCTGTTTCCCCGCCTCGATTCCCCGCCTCTGATTCCCCATATCTCATTCCCCGCCTCTGATTCGCCGCATCTGATTCCCTGCCTCTGAATCCCCACCTCTGATTCCCTGCCTCTGATTCCCCACCTCTGATTCCCGGCCTCTGATTCCCGGCCTCTGATTCCCGACCTCTCATTCCCGGCCTCTGATTCCCGGCCTCTGATTCCCCGCCTCTGATTCCCCGACTCTGATTCCCTGCCTCTGATTCCCCATCTCTGATTCTGCACATCTGATTCCCTGCCTCTTATTCCCCACCTCTGATTCCCGGCCTCTGATTCCCGGCCTCTGATTACCGGCCTCTCATTCCCGGCCTCTCATTCCCGGCCTCTGATTCCCGGCCTCTGATTCCCCGCCTCTGATTCCCCGCCTCTGTTTCCCTGCCTCTGATTCCCCATCTCTGATTCCGCACATCTGATTCCCTGCCTCTGATTCCCTGCCTCTGATTCCCTGCCTCTGATTCCCTGCCTCTGAATCCCAACCTCTGATTCCCCACCTCTGATTCCCCATATCTGATTCCCCGCCTCTGTTTCCCCGCCTCTGATTTCCCGCCTCTGTTTCCCCATATCTGATTCCCCGCCTCTGATTCCCCAACTTTGATTCCCCGCCTCTGATTCCACGTGTTTGATTACCTGCCTCTGATTTCCCGCCTCTGCTTCCCCATCTCTGATTCACCGCCTTTGATTCGCCACCTCTGATTCCCCATATGTGATTCCCCGCCTCTATTTCCCCGCCTCTGATTCCCCGCCTCTGATTCCCCATATCTCATTCCCCGCCTCTGCTTCCCCATCTCTGATTCACCGCCTTTGATTCGCCACCTCTGATTCCCCATATGTGATTCCCCGCCTCTATTTCCCCGCCTCTATTTCCCCGCCTCTGATTCCCCGCCTCTGATTCCCCATATCTAATTCCCCGCCTCTGATTCCCCAACACTGATTCCCCGCACTGATTCCCCAGCTCTGAATCCCCGCCTCAGATTCCCCGCATCTGATTCCCTGCCTCTGAATCCCCACCTCTGATTCCCTGCCTCTGATTCCCAACCTCTGATTCCCCTCCTCTGATTCCCCATATCTGATTCCCCGCCTCCGTTTCCCTGCCTCTGATTCCCCGCCTCTATTTCCCCATATCTGATTCCCCGCCTCTGATTCCCCAACTCTGATTCCCCGCCTCTGATTCCCCAGCTCTGATTCCCCGCCTCTGATTCCCCGCGTCTGATTCCCAGCCGCTGATTCCCCATGTCTTATTCCCCGCCTCTGATTCGCCATCTCTGATTCATCGCCTCTGATTCCCCACCTCTGATTCCCCATATCTGATTCCCCACCTATGTTTCCCCGCCTCTGATGCCCCACCTCTGATTCCATGCTTCTGATTCCCAACCTCTGATTCCCCACCTCTGATTCCCCATATCTGATTCCCCGCCTCTGTTTCCCCGCCTCTGATTCCCTGCCTCTGTTTCCTCATATCTGATTCCCTGCCTCTGATTCCCCAACACTGATTCCCCGCCTCTGATTCCCCAGGTCTGATTCACCACCTCTGATTCCCCGCGTCTGATTCCCCGCCTCTGATTCCCCATCTCTGATTCCCTATCTCTGATTCCCCAATTCTGATTCCCCGCCTTTGATTCCCTGCCTCTGATTCCTAACCTCTGATTCCCCACCTCTGATTCCCCGCCTCTGATTCCCCGCCTCTTATTCCCCACCTCTGTTTCCCCATATCTGATTCCCGGCCTCTCATTCCCCAGCTCTGATTCCCCGCCTCTGATTCCCCATATCTGATTCCCCGTCGCTGATTCCCCAACTCTGATAGCCCGCCTCTGATTCCCCAGCTCTGATTCCCCGCCTCTGATTCCCCGCGTATGAATCCCTGCCTCTGATTCCCCACCTCTGATTCTCCATCTCTGATTCACCACCTCTGATCCCCCGCCTCTGATTCCCCATGTCTGATTCACCGCCTCTGTTTCCCCACCTCTGATTCCCCGCCTCTGATTCCCCATATCTGATTCCCCACCTCTGATTCCCTGCCTCTTATTCCCCGCCTCTGATTCCCCGCATCTGATTCCCAACCTCTGATTCCCCTCCTCTGATTCCCCATATCTGATTCCCTGCCTCCATTTACCTGCCTCTGATTCCCCGCCTCTGATTCCCCAACTCTGATTCCACGCCTGTGATTCGCCAGCTATGATTCCCCGCATCTGATTCCCCACGTCTGATTCCCTGCCTGTGATTCCCTGCCTCTTATTCCCCGCCTCTGATTCCCCGCATCTGATTCCCTGCCTCTGAATCCCCACCTCTGATTCCCTGCCTCTGATTCCCAACCTCTGATTCCCCTCCTCTGATTCCCCATATCTGATTCCCCACCTCCATTTCCCTGCCTCTGATTCCCCGCCTCTGTTACCCAATATCTGATTCCCCGCCTCTGATTCCCCAACTCTGATTCTGCACATCTGATTCCCTGCCTCTTATTCACCACCTCTAATTCCCGGCCTCTGATTCCCGGTCTCTGATTCCCCACCTCTGATTCCCCATATCTGATTCCCGGACTCTGATTCCCCACCTCTGATTCCCGGCTTCTTATTCCCGGCATCTGATTCCCGGCCTCTGATTCCCAGCCTCTGATTCCCCGCTTCTGATTCTGATTCCCTGCCTCTGATTCCCCATCTCTGATTCCGCACATCTGATTCCCTGCCTCTGATTCCCCACTTCTGATTCCCCATATCTGATTCCCCGCCTCTGTTTCCCCGCCTCTGATTCCCCGCCTCTGTTTCCCCATATCTAATTCCTCGCATCTGATTCCCCAACTCTGATTCCCCGCACTGATTCCCCAGCTCTGAATCCCCGCCTCAGATTCCCCGCATCTGATTCCCTGCCTCTGAATCCCCACCTCTGATTCCCTGCCTCTGATTCCCAACCTCTGATTCCCCTCCTCTGATTCCCCATATCTGATTCCCCGCCTCCGTTTCCCTGCCTCTGATTCCCCGCCTCTGTTTCCCCATATCTGATTCCCCGCCTCTGATTCCCCAACTCTGATTCCCCGCCTCTGATTCCCCAGCTCTGATTCCCCGCCTCTGATTCCCCGCGTCTGATTCCCAGCCTCTGATTCCCCATGTCTTATTCCCCGCCTCTGATTCGCCATCTCTGATTCATCGCCTCTGATTCCCCACCTCTGATTCCCCATATCTGATTCCCCACCTATGTTTCCCCGCCTCTGATGCCCCACCTCTGATTCCATGCCTCTGATTCCCAACCTCTGATTCCCCACCTCTGATTCCCCATATCTGATTCCCTGCCTCTGTTTCCCCGCCTCTGATTCCCTGCCTCTGTTTCCTCATATCTGATTCCCCGCCTCTGATTCCCCAACACTGATTCCCCGCCTCTGATTCCCCAGGTCTGATTCACCACCTCTGATTCCCCGCGTCTGATTCCCCGCCTCTGATTCCCCATCTCTGATTCCCTATCTCTGATTCCCCAATTCTGATTCCCCGCCTTTGATTCCCTGCCTCTGATTCCCAACCTCTGATTCCCCACCTCTGATATCCCATATCTGATTCCCCTCCTCTGTTTCCCCGCCTCTTATGCCCCGCCTCTGTTTCCCCATATCTGATTCCCGGCCTCTCATTCCCCAGCTCTGATTCCCCGCCTCTGATTCCCCATATCTGATTCCCCGCCGCTGATTCCCCAACTCAGATAGCCCGCCTCTGATTCCCCAGCTCTGATTCCCCGCCTCTGATTCCCCGCGTCTGAATACCTGCCTCTGATTCCCCGCCTCTGATTCCCCATCTCTGATTCACCACCTCTGATCCCCCGCCTCTGATTCCCCATGTCTGATTCACCGCCTCTGTTTCCCCGCCTCTGATTCGCCGCATCTGATTCCCTGCCTCTGAATCCCCACCTCTGATTCCCTGCCTCTGATTCCCCACCTCTGATTCCCGGCCTCTGATTCCCGGCCTCTGATTCCCGACCTCTCATTCCCGGCCTCTGATTCCCGGCCTCTGATTCCCCGCCTCTGATTCCCCGACTCTGATTCCCTGCCTCTGATTCCCCATCTCTGATTCTGCACATCTGATTCCCTGCCTCTTATTCCCCACCTCTGATTCCCGGCCTCTGATTCCCGGCCTCTGATTACCGGCCTCTCATTCCCGGCCTCTCATTCCCGGCCTCTGATTCCCGGCCTCTGATTCCCCGCCTCTGATTCCCCGCCTCTGTTTCCCTGCCTCTGATTCCCCATCTCTGATTCCGCACATCTGATTCCCTGCCTCTGATTCCCTGCCTCTGATTCCATGCCTCTGATTCCCTGCCTCTGAATCCCAACCTCTGATTCCCCACCTCTGATTCCCCATATCTGATTCCCCGCCTCTGTTTCCCCGCCTCTGATTTCCCGCCTCTGTTTCCCCATATCTGATTCCCCGCCTCTGATTCCCCAACTTTGATTCCCCGCCTCTGATTCCACGTGTTTGATTACCTGCCTCTGATTCCCCGCCTCTGCTTCCCCATCTCTGATTCACCGCCTTTGATTCTCCACCTCTGATTCCCCATATGTGATTCCCCGCCTCTCTTTCCCCGCCTCTGATTCCCCGCCTCTGATTCCCCATATCTCATTCCCCGCCTCTGATTCCCCGCATCTGATTCCCTGCCTCTGAATCCCCACCTCTGATTCCCTGCCTCTGATTCCCAACCTCTGATTCCCCTCCTCTGATTCCCCATATCTGATTCCCCGCCTCCGTTTCCCTGCCTCTGATTGCCCGCCTCTGTTTCCCCATATCTGATTCCCCACCTCTGATTCCCCAACTCTGATTCCCCGCCTCTGATTCCCCAGCTCTGATTCCCCGCCTCTGATTCCCCGCGTCTGATTCCCAGCCTCTGATTCCCCATCTCTGATTCCCTATCTCTGATTCCCCAATTCTGATTCCCCGCCTTTGATTCCCTGCCTCTGATTCCCAACCTCTGATTCCCCACCTCTGATTCGCCATATCTGATTCCCCGCCTCTGTTTCCCCGCCTCTTATTCCCCGCCTCTGTTTCCCTATATCTGATTCCCGGCCTCTCATTCCCCAGCTCTGATTCCCCGCCTCTTATTCCCCATATCTGATTCCCCGCCGCTGATTCCCCAACTCTGATTCCCCAGCTCTGATTCCCCGCCTCTGATTACCCGCGTCTGAATCCCTGCCTCTGATTCCCCGCCTCTGATTCCCCATCTCTGATTCACCACCTCTGATCCCCCGCCTCTGATTCCCCATGTCTGATTCACCGCCTCTGTTTCCCCACCTCTGATTCCCCGCCTCTGATTCCCCATATCTGATTCCCCGCCTCTGATTCCCCAACTCTGATTCCCCGCCTGTGATTCGCCAGCTATGATTCCCCGCCTCTGATTCTCAACGTCTGATTCCCTGCCTGTGATTCCCTGCCTCTTATTCCCCGCCTCTGATTCCCCGCATCTGATTCCCAACCTCTGATTCCCCTCCTCTGATTCCCCATATCTGATTCCCCGCCTCCATTTCCCTGCCTCTGATTCCCCGCCTCTGTTACCCCATATCTGATTCCCCGCCTCTGATTCCCCAACTCTGATTCTGCACATCTGATTCCCTGCCTCTTATTCCCCACCTCTAATTCCCGGCCTCTGATTCCCGGCCTCTGATTCCCCACCTCTGATTCTCCATATCTGATTCCCCACCTCTGTTTCCCCGCCTCTGATTCCCCGCCTCTGTTTCCCCATATCTGATTCCCCAACTCTGATTCCCCGCCTCTGATTCCCCAGGTCTGATTCCCCGCCTCTGATTCCACGTGTTTGATTACCTGCCTCTGATTCCCCGCCTCTGCTTCCCCATCTCTGATTCACCGCCTTTGATTCGCCACCTCTGATTCCCCATATGTGATTCCCCGCCTCTGTTTCCCCGCCTCGATTCCCCGCCTCTGATTCCCCATATCTCATTCCCCGCCTCTGATTCGCCGCATCTGATTCCCTGCCTCTGAATCCCCACCTCTGATTCCCTGCCTCTGATTCCCCACCTCTGATTCCCGGCCTCTGATTCCCGGCCTCTGATTCCCGACCTCTCATTCCCGGCCTCTGATTCCCGGCCTCTGATTCCCCGCCTCTGATTCCCCGACTCTGATTCCCTGCCTCTGATTCCCCATCTCTGATTCTGCACATCTGATTCCCTGCCTCTTATTCCCCACCTCTGATTCCCGGCCTCTGATTCCCGGCCTCTGATTACCGGCCTCTCATTCCCGGCCTCTCATTCCCGGCCTCTGATTCCCGGCCTCTGATTCCCCGCCTCTGATTCCCCGCCTCTGTTTCCCTGCCTCTGATTCCCCATCTCTGATTCCGCACATCTGATTCCCTGCCTCTGATTCCCTGCCTCTGATTCCCTGCCTCTGATTCCCTGCCTCTGAATCCCAACCTCTGATTCCCCACCTCTGATTCCCCATATCTGATTCCCCGCCTCTGTTTCCCCGCCTCTGATTTCCCGCCTCTGTTTCCCCATATCTGATTCCCCGCCTCTGATTCCCCAACTTTGATTCCCCGCCTCTGATTCCACGTGTTTGATTACCTGCCTCTGATTTCCCGCCTCTGCTTCCCCATCTCTGATTCACCGCCTTTGATTCGCCACCTCTGATTCCCCATATGTGATTCCCCGCCTCTCTTTCCCCGCCTCTGATTCCCCGCCTCTGATTCCCCATATCTCATTCCCCGCCTCTGATTCCCTGCCTCTGATTCCCAACCTCTGATTCCCCTCCTCTGATTCCCCATATCTGATTCCCCGCCTCCGTTTCCCTGCCTCTGATTGCCCGCCTCTGTTTCCCCATATCTGATTCCCCACCTCTGATTCCCCAACTCTGATTCCCCGCCTCTGATTCCCCAGCTCTGATTCCCCGCCTCTGATTCCCCGCGTCTGATTCCCAGCCTCTGATTCCCCATGTCTGATTTCCTGCCTCTGATTCCCCGCCTCTGATTCGCCATCTCTGATTCATCCCCTCTGATTCCCCACCTCTGATTCCCCATATCTTATTCCCCACCTATGTTTCCCCGCCTCTGATTCCCCGCCTCTGATTCCCCATCTCTGATTCCCAGACTCTGATTCCCCACCTCTGATTCCCTATCTCTGATTCTGCTCATCCGATTCCCTGCCTCTGATTCCCCGCCTCTGATTCCCCACCTCTGATTCCCCACCTCTGATTCCCCATATCTGATTCCCCGCCTCTGTTTCCCCGCCTCTGATTCCCTGCCTCTGTTTCCTCATATCTGATTCCCCGCCTCTGATTCCCCAACACTGATTCCCCGCCTCTGATTCCCCAGCTCTGATTCACCACCTCTGATTCCCCGCGTCTGATTCCCCGCTTCTGATTCCCGGCCTCTTATTCCCCACCTCTGATTCCCGGCCTCTGATTCCCGGCCTCTGATTCCCGAACTCTCATTCCCGGCCTCTGATTCCCGGCCTCTGATTCCCCGCCTCTGATTCCCCGCCTCTGATTCCCTGCCTCTGATTCCCCATCTCTGATTCCGCACATCTGATTCCCTGCCTCTGATTCCCCGCCTCTGATTCCCTGCCTCTGATTCCCTGCCTCTGATTCCCAACCTCTGATTCCCCGCCTCTGTTTCCCCATATCTGATTCCCCGCCTCTGATTCCCCAACTCTGATTCCCCACCTCTGATCACCAGCTCTGATTCCCCGCCTCTGATTCCCCGTGTTTGATTCCCTGCCTCTGATTCCCTGCCTCTGATTCCCAACCTCTGATTCCCCACCTCTGATTCCCCATATCTGATTCCCCGCCTCTGTTTCCCCGCCTCTGATTCCCCGCCTCTGTTTCCCCACATCTGATTCCCCGCCTTTGATTGGCCACCTCTGATTCCCCATATGTGATTCCCCGCCTCTGTTTCCCCGCATCTGATTCCCCGCCTCTGATTCCCCATATCTCATTCCCCGCCTCTGATTCCCCATATCTGATTCCCTGACTCTGATTCCCCACCTCTGATTCCCGGCCTCTTTTTCCCGGCATCTGATTCCCGGCATCTGATTCCCGGCCTCTGATTCCCGGCCTCTGATTCCCCGCTCCTGATTCTGATTCCCTGCCTCTGATTCCCCATCTCTGATTCCGCACATCTGATTCCCTGCCTCTGATTCCCCACTTCTGATTCCCCATATCTGATTCCCCGCCTCTGTTTCCCCGCCTCTGATTCACCGCCTCTGTTTCCCCATATCTAATTCCCCGCCTCTGATTCCCCAACACTGATTCCCCGCACTGATTCCCCAGCTCTGAATCCCCGCCTCAGATTCCCCGCATCTGATTCCCTGCCTCTGAATCCCCACCTCTGATTCCCTGCCTCTGATTCCCAACCTCTGATTCCCCTCCCCTGATTCCCCATATCTGATTCCCCGCCTCCGTTTCCCTGCCTCTGATTCCCCGCCTCTATTTCCCCATATCTGATTCCCCGCCTCTGATTCCCCAACTCTGATTCCCCGCCTCTGATTCCCCACCTCTGATTCCCTGCCTCTGATTCCCAACCTCTGATTCCCCTCCTCTGATTCCCCATATCTGATTCCCCACCTCCATTTCCCTGCCTCTGATTCCCCGCCTCTGTTACCCAATATCTGATTCCCCGCCTCTGATTCCCCAACTCTGATTCTGCACATCTGATTCCCTGCCTCTTATTCACCACCTCTAATTCCCGGCCTCTGATTCCCGGTCTCTGATTCCCCACCTCTGATTCCCCATATCTGATTCCCGGACTCTGATTCCCCACCTCTGATTCCCGGCTTCTTATTCCCGGCATCTGATTCCCGGCCTCTGATTCCCAGCCTCTGATTCCCCGCTTCTGATTCTGATTCCCTGCCTCTGATTCCCCATCTCTGATTCCGCACATCTGATTCCCTGCCTCTGATTCCCCACTTCTGATTCCCCATATCTGATTCCCCGCCTCTGTTTCCCCGCCTCTGATTCCCCGCCTCTGTTTCCCCATATCTAATTCCTCGCATCTGATTCCCCAACTCTGATTCCCCGCACTGATTCCCCAGCTCTGAATCCCCGCCTCAGATTCCCCGCATCTGATTCCCTGCCTCTGAATCCCCACCTCTGATTCTTTGCCTCTGATTCCCAACCTCTGATTCCCCTCCTCTGATTCCCCATATCTGATTCCCCGCCTCCGTTTCCCTGCCTCTGATTCCCCGCCTCTGTTTCCCCATATCTGATTCCCCGCCTCTGATTCCCCAACTCTGATTCCCCGCCTCTGATTCCCCAGCTCTGATTCCCCGCCTCTGATTCCCCGCGTCTGATTCCCAGCCTCTGATTCCCCATGTCTTATTCCCCGCCTCTGATTCGCCATCTCTGATTCATCGCCTCTGATTCCCCACCTCTGATTCCCCATATCTGATTCCCCACCTATGTTTCCCCGCCTCTGATGCCCCACCTCTGATTCCATGCCTCTGATTCCCAACCTCTGATTCCCCACCTCTGATTCCCCATATCTGATTCCCTGCCTCTGTTTCCCCGCCTCTGATTCCCTGCCTCTGTTTCCTCATATCTGATTCCCCGCCTCTGATTCCCCAACACTGATTCCCCGCCTCTGATTCCCCAGGTCTGATTCACCACCTCTGATTCCCCGCGTCTGATTCCCCGCCTCTGATTCCCCATCTCTGATTCCCTATCTCTGATTCCCCAATTCTGATTCCCCGCCTTTGATTCCCTGCCTCTGATTCCCAACCTCTGATTCCCCACCTCTGATATCCCATATCTGATTCCCCTCCTCTGTTTCCCCGCCTCTTATGCCCCGCCTCTGTTTCCCCATATCTGATTCCCGGCCTCTCATTCCCCAGCTCTGATTCCCCGCCTCTGATTCCCCATATCTGATTCCCCGCCGCTGATTCCCCAACTCAGATAGCCCGCCTCTGATTCCCCAGCTCTGATTCCCCGCCTCTGATTCCCCGCGTCTGAATACCTGCCTCTGATTCCCCGCCTCTGATTCCCCATCTCTGATTCACCACCTCTGATCCCCCGCCTCTGATTCCCCATGTCTGATTCACCGCCTCTGTTTCCCCGCCTCTGATTCGCCGCATCTGATTCCCTGCCTCTGAATCCCCACCTCTGATTCCCTGCCTCTGATTCCCCACCTCTGATTCCCGGCCTCTGATTCCCGGCCTCTGATTCCCGACCTCTCATTCCCGGCCTCTGATTCCCGGCCTCTGATTCCCCGCCTCTGATTCCCCGACTCTGATTCCCTGCCTCTGATTCCCCATCTCTGATTCTGCACATCTGATTCCCTGCCTCTTATTCCCCACCTCTGATTCCCGGCCTCTGATTCCCGGCCTCTGATTACCGGCCTCTCATTCCCGGCCTCTCATTCCCGGCCTCTGATTCCCGGCCTCTGATTCCCCGCCTCTGATTCCCCGCCTCTGTTTCCCTGCCTCTGATTCCCCATCTCTGATTCCGCACATCTGATTCCCTGCCTCTGATTCCCTGCCTCTGATTCCCTGCCTCTGATTCCCTGCCTCTGAATCCCAACCTCTGATTCCCCACCTCTGATTCCCCATATCTGATTCCCCGCCTCTGTTTCCCCGCCTCTGATTTCCCGCCTCTGTTTCCCCATATCTGATTCCCCGCCTCTGATTCCCCAACTTTGATTCCCCGCCTCTGATTCCACGTGTTTGATTACCTGCCTCTGATTCCCCGCCTCTGCTTCCCCATCTCTGATTCACCGCCTTTGATTCTCCACCTCTGATTCCCCATATGTGATTCCCCGCCTCTCTTTCCCCGCCTCTGATTCCCCGCCTCTGATTCCCCATATCTCATTCCCCGCCTCTGATTCCCCGCATCTGATTCCCTGCCTCTGAATCCCCACCTCTGATTCCCTGCCTCTGATTCCCAACCTCTGATTCCCCTCCTCTGATTCCCCATATCTGATTCCCCGCCTCCGTTTCCCTGCCTCTGATTGCCCGCCTCTGTTTCCCCATATCTGATTCCCCACCTCTGATTCCCCAACTCTGATTCCCCGCCTCTGATTCCCCAGCTCTGATTCCCCGCCTCTGATTCCCCGCGTCTGATTCCCAGCCTCTGATTCCCCATCTCTGATTCCCTATCTCTGATTCCCCAATTCTGATTCCCCGCCTTTGATTCCCTGCCTCTGATTCCCAACCTCTGATTCCCCACCTCTGATTCGCCATATCTGATTCCCCGCCTCTGTTTCCCCGCCTCTTATTCCCCGCCTCTGTTTCCCTATATCTGATTCCCGGCCTCTCATTCCCCAGCTCTGATTCCCCGCCTCTTATTCCCCATATCTGATTCCCCGCCGCTGATTCCCCAACTCTGATTCCCCAGCTCTGATTCCCCGCCTCTGATTACCCGCGTCTGAATCCCTGCCTCTGATTCCCCGCCTCTGATTCCCCATCTCTGATTCACCACCTCTGATCCCCCGCCTCTGATTCCCCATGTCTGATTCACCGCCTCTGTTTCCCCACCTCTGATTCCCCGCCTCTGATTCCCCATATCTGATTCCCCGCCTCTGATTCCCCAACTCTGATTCCCCGCCTGTGATTCGCCAGCTATGATTCCCCGCCTCTGATTCTCAACGTCTGATTCCCTGCCTGTGATTCCCTGCCTCTTATTCCCCGCCTCTGATTCCCCGCATCTGATTCCCAACCTCTGATTCCCCTCCTCTGATTCCCCATATCTGATTCCCCGCCTCCATTTCCCTGCCTCTGATTCCCCGCCTCTGTTACCCCATATCTGATTCCCCGCCTCTGATTCCCCAACTCTGATTCTGCACATCTGATTCCCTGCCTCTTATTCCCCACCTCTAATTCCCGGCCTCTGATTCCCGGCCTCTGATTCCCCACCTCTGATTCTCCATATCTGATTCCCCACCTCTGTTTCCCCGCCTCTGATTCCCCGCCTCTGTTTCCCCATATCTGATTCCCCAACTCTGATTCCCCGCCTCTGATTCCCCAGGTCTGATTCCCCGCCTCTGATTCCACGTGTTTGATTACCTGCCTCTGATTCCCCGCCTCTGCTTCCCCATCTCTGATTCACCGCCTTTGATTCGCCACCTCTGATTCCCCATATGTGATTCCCCGCCTCTGTTTCCCCGCCTCGATTCCCCGCCTCTGATTCCCCATATCTCATTCCCCGCCTCTGATTCGCCGCATCTGATTCCCTGCCTCTGAATCCCCACCTCTGATTCCCTGCCTCTGATTCCCCACCTCTGATTCCCGGCCTCTGATTCCCGGCCTCTGATTCCCGACCTCTCATTCCCGGCCTCTGATTCCCGGCCTCTGATTCCCCGCCTCTGATTCCCCGACTCTGATTCCCTGCCTCTGATTCCCCATCTCTGATTCTGCACATCTGATTCCCTGCCTCTTATTCCCCACCTCTGATTCCCGGCCTCTGATTCCCGGCCTCTGATTACCGGCCTCTCATTCCCGGCCTCTCATTCCCGGCCTCTGATTCCCGGCCTCTGATTCCCCGCCTCTGATTCCCCGCCTCTGTTTCCCTGCCTCTGATTCCCCATCTCTGATTCCGCACATCTGATTCCCTGCCTCTGATTCCCTGCCTCTGATTCCCTGCCTCTGATTCCCTGCCTCTGAATCCCAACCTCTGATTCCCCACCTCTGATTCCCCATATCTGATTCCCCGCCTCTGTTTCCCCGCCTCTGATTTCCCGCCTCTGTTTCCCCATATCTGATTCCCCGCCTCTGATTCCCCAACTTTGATTCCCCGCCTCTGATTCCACGTGTTTGATTACCTGCCTCTGATTTCCCGCCTCTGCTTCCCCATCTCTGATTCACCGCCTTTGATTCGCCACCTCTGATTCCCCATATGTGATTCCCCGCCTCTCTTTCCCCGCCTCTGATTCCCCGCCTCTGATTCCCCATATCTCATTCCCCGCCTCTGATTCCCTGCCTCTGATTCCCAACCTCTGATTCCCCTCCTCTGATTCCCCATATCTGATTCCCCGCCTCCGTTTCCCTGCCTCTGATTGCCCGCCTCTGTTTCCCCATATCTGATTCCCCACCTCTGATTCCCCAACTCTGATTCCCCGCCTCTGATTCCCCAGCTCTGATTCCCCGCCTCTGATTCCCCGCGTCTGATTCCCAGCCTCTGATTCCCCATGTCTGATTTCCTGCCTCTGATTCCCCGCCTCTGATTCGCCATCTCTGATTCATCCCCTCTGATTCCCCACCTCTGATTCCCCATATCTTATTCCCCACCTATGTTTCCCCGCCTCTGATTCCCCGCCTCTGATTCCCCATCTCTGATTCCCAGACTCTGATTCCCCACCTCTGATTCCCTATCTCTGATTCTGCTCATCCGATTCCCTGCCTCTGATTCCCCGCCTCTGATTCCCCACCTCTGATTCCCCACCTCTGATTCCCCATATCTGATTCCCCGCCTCTGTTTCCCCGCCTCTGATTCCCTGCCTCTGTTTCCTCATATCTGATTCCCCGCCTCTGATTCCCCAACACTGATTCCCCGCCTCTGATTCCCCAGCTCTGATTCACCACCTCTGATTCCCCGCGTCTGATTCCCCGCTTCTGATTCCCGGCCTCTTATTCCCCACCTCTGATTCCCGGCCTCTGATTCCCGGCCTCTGATTCCCGAACTCTCATTCCCGGCCTCTGATTCCCGGCCTCTGATTCCCCGCCTCTGATTCCCCGCCTCTGATTCCCTGCCTCTGATTCCCCATCTCTGATTCCGCACATCTGATTCCCTGCCTCTGATTCCCCGCCTCTGATTCCCTGCCTCTGATTCCCTGCCTCTGATTCCCAACCTCTGATTCCCCGCCTCTGTTTCCCCATATCTGATTCCCCGCCTCTGATTCCCCAACTCTGATTCCCCACCTCTGATCACCAGCTCTGATTCCCCGCCTCTGATTCCCCGTGTTTGATTCCCTGCCTCTGATTCCCTGCCTCTGATTCCCAACCTCTGATTCCCCACCTCTGATTCCCCATATCTGATTCCCCGCCTCTGTTTCCCCGCCTCTGATTCCCCGCCTCTGTTTCCCCACATCTGATTCCCCGCCTTTGATTGGCCACCTCTGATTCCCCATATGTGATTCCCCGCCTCTGTTTCCCCGCATCTGATTCCCCGCCTCTGATTCCCCATATCTCATTCCCCGCCTCTGATTCCCCATATCTGATTCCCTGACTCTGATTCCCCACCTCTGATTCCCGGCCTCTTTTTCCCGGCATCTGATTCCCGGCATCTGATTCCCGGCCTCTGATTCCCGGCCTCTGATTCCCCGCTCCTGATTCTGATTCCCTGCCTCTGATTCCCCATCTCTGATTCCGCACATCTGATTCCCTGCCTCTGATTCCCCACTTCTGATTCCCCATATCTGATTCCCCGCCTCTGTTTCCCCGCCTCTGATTCACCGCCTCTGTTTCCCCATATCTAATTCCCCGCCTCTGATTCCCCAACACTGATTCCCCGCACTGATTCCCCAGCTCTGAATCCCCGCCTCAGATTCCCCGCATCTGATTCCCTGCCTCTGAATCCCCACCTCTGATTCCCTGCCTCTGATTCCCAACCTCTGATTCCCCTCCCCTGATTCCCCATATCTGATTCCCCGCCTCCGTTTCCCTGCCTCTGATTCCCCGCCTCTATTTCCCCATATCTGATTCCCCGCCTCTGATTCCCCAACTCTGATTCCCCGCCTCTGATTCCCCAGCTCTGATTCCCCGCCTCTGATTCCCCGCGTCTGATTCCCAGCCTCTGATTCCCCATGTCTTATTCCCCGCCTCTGATTCGCCATCTCTGATTCATCGCCTCTGATTCCCCACCTCTGATTCCCCATATCTGATTCCCCACCTATGTTTCCCCGCCTCTGATGCCCCGCCTCTGATTCCATGCTTCTGATTCCCAACCTCTGATTCCCCACCTCTGATTCCCCATATCTGATTCCCCGCCTCTGTTTCCCCGCCTCTGATTCCCTGCCTCTGTTTCCTCATATCTGATTCCCTGCCTCTGATTCCCCAACACTGATTCCCCGCCTCTGATTCCCCAGGTCTGATTCACCACCTCTGATTCCCCGCGTCTGATTCCCCGCCTCTGATTCCCCATCTCTGATTCCCTATCTCTGATTCCCCAATTCTGATTCCCCGCCTTTGATTCCCTGCCTCTGATTCCTAACCTCTGATTCCCCACCTCTGATTCCCCGCCTCTGATTCCCCGCCTCTTATTCCCCGCCTCTGTTTCCCCATATCTGATTCCCGGCCTCTCATTCCCCAGCTCTGATTCCCCGCCTCTGATTCCCCATATCTGATTCCCCGTCGCTGATTCCCCAACTCTGATAGCCCGCCTCTGATTCCCCAGCTCTGATTCCCCGCCTCTGATTCCCCGCGTATGAATCCCTGCCTCTGATACCCCGCCTCTGATTCCCCATCTCTGATTCACCACCTCTGATCCCCCGCCTCTGATTCCCCATGTCTGATTCACCGCCTCTGTTTCCCCACCTCTGATTCCCCGCCTCTGATTCCCCATATCTGATTCCCCGCCTCTGATTCCCTGCCTCTTATTCCCCGCCTCTGATTCCCCGCATCTGATTCCCAACCTCTGATTCCCCTCCTCTGATTCCCCATATCTGATTCCCTGCCTCCATTTACCTGCCTCTGATTCCCCGCCTCTGATTCCCCAACTCTGATTCCACGCCTGTGATTCGCCAGCTATGATTCCCCGCATCTGATTCCCCACGTCTGATTCCCTGCCTGTGATTCCCTGCCTCTTATTCCCCGCCTCTGATTCCCCGCATCTGATTCCCTGCCTCTGAATCCCCACCTCTGATTCCCTGCCTCTGATTCCCAACCTCTGATTCCCCTCCTCTGATTCCCCATATCTGATTCCCCACCTCCATTTCCCTGCCTCTGATTCCCCGCCTCTGTTACCCAATATCTGATTCCCCGCCTCTGATTCCCCAACTCTGATTCTGCACATCTGATTCCCTGCCTCTTATTCACCACCTCTAATTCCCGGCCTCTGATTCCCGGTCTCTGATTCCCCACCTCTGATTCCCCATATCTGATTCCCGGACTCTGATTCCCCACCTCTGATTCCCGGCTTCTTATTCCCGGCATCTGATTCCCGGCCTCTGATTCCCAGCCTCTGATTCCCCGCTTCTGATTCTGATTCCCTGCCTCTGATTCCCCATCTCTGATTCCGCACATCTGATTCCCTGCCTCTGATTCCCCACTTCTGATTCCCCATATCTGATTCCCCGCCTCTGTTTCCCCGCCTCTGATTCCCCGCCTCTGTTTCCCCATATCTAATTCCTCGCATCTGATTCCCCAACTCTGATTCCCCGCACTGATTCCCCAGCTCTGAATCCCCGCCTCAGATTCCCCGCATCTGATTCCCTGCCTCTGAATCCCCACCTCTGATTCCCTGCCTCTGATTCCCAACCTCTGATTCCCCTCCTCTGATTCCCCATATCTGATTCCCCGCCTCCGTTTCCCTGCCTCTGATTCCCCGCCTCTGTTTCCCCATATCTGATTCCCCGCCTCTGATTCCCCAACTCTGATTCCCCGCCTCTGATTCCCCAGCTCTGATTCCCCGCCTCTGATTCCCCGCGTCTGATTCCCAGCCTCTGATTCCCCATGTCTTATTCCCCGCCTCTGATTCGCCATCTCTGATTCATCGCCTCTGATTCCCCACCTCTGATTCCCCATATCTGATTCCCCACCTATGTTTCCCCGCCTCTGATGCCCCACCTCTGATTCCATGCCTCTGATTCCCAACCTCTGATTCCCCACCTCTGATTCCCCATATCTGATTCCCTGCCTCTGTTTCCCCGCCTCTGATTCCCTGCCTCTGTTTCCTCATATCTGATTCCCCGCCTCTGATTCCCCAACACTGATTCCCCGCCTCTGATTCCCCAGGTCTGATTCACCACCTCTGATTCCCCGCGTCTGATTCCCCGCCTCTGATTCCCCATCTCTGATTCCCTATCTCTGATTCCCCAATTCTGATTCCCCGCCTTTGATTCCCTGCCTCTGATTCCCAACCTCTGATTCCCCACCTCTGATATCCCATATCTGATTCCCCTCCTCTGTTTCCCCGCCTCTTATGCCCCGCCTCTGTTTCCCCATATCTGATTCCCGGCCTCTCATTCCCCAGCTCTGATTCCCCGCCTCTGATTCCCCATATCTGATTCCCCGCCGCTGATTCCCCAACTCAGATAGCCCGCCTCTGATTCCCCAGCTCTGATTCCCCGCCTCTGATTCCCCGCGTCTGAATACCTGCCTCTGATTCCCCGCCTCTGATTCCCCATCTCTGATTCACCACCTCTGATCCCCCGCCTCTGATTCCCCATGTCTGATTCACCGCCTCTGTTTCCCCACCTCTGATTCCCCGCCTCTGATTCCCCATATCTGATTCCCCGCCTCTGATTCCCCAACTCTGATTCGCCGCCTGTGATTCGCCAGCTATGATTCCCCGCATCTGATTCCCCACGTCTGATTCCCTGCCTGTGATTCCCTGCCTCTTATTCCCCGCCTCTGATTCCCCGCATCTGATTCCCTGCCTCTGAATCCCCACCTCTGATTCCCTGCCTCTGATTCCCAACCTCTTATTCCCCTCCTCTGATTCCCCATATCTGATTCCCCACCTCCATTTCCCTGCCTCTGATTCCCCGCCTCTGTTACCCAATATCTGATTCCCCGCCTCTGATTCCCCAACTCTGATTCTGCACATCTGATTCCCTGCCTCTTATTCCCCACCTCTAATTCCCGGCCTCTGATTCCCGGCCTCTGATTCCCCACCTCTGATTCTCCATATCTGATTCCCCGCCTCTGTTTCCCCACCTCTGATTCCCCGCCTCTGTTTCCCCATATCTGATTCCCCGCCTTTGATTCCCCAACTCTGATTCCCCGCCTCTGATTCCCCAGGTCTGATTCCCCGCCTCTGATTCCACGTGTTTGATTACCTGCCTCTGATTCCCCGCCTCTGCTTCCCCATCTCTGATTCACCGCCTTTGATTCGCCACCTCTGATTCCCCATATGTGATTCCCCTCCTCTGTTTCCCCGCCTCTGATTCCCCGCCTCTGATTCCCCCTATCTCATTCCCCGCCTCTGATTCCCCGCATCTGATTCCCTGCCTCTGAATCCCCACCTCTGATTCCCTGCCTCTGATTCCCAACCTCTGATTCCCCTCCTCTGATTCCCCATATCTGATTCCCCGCCTCCGTTTCCCTGCCTCTGATTAACCGCCTCTGTTTCCCCATATCTGATTCCCCGCCTCTGATTAACCAACTCTGATTCCCCGCCTCTGATTCCACAGCTCTGATTCCCCGCCTCTGAGTCCCCGCGTCTGATTCCCAGCCTCTGATTCCCAATGTCTGATTTCCTGCCTCTGATTCCCCGCCTCTGATTCGCCATCTCTGATTCATCGCCTCTGATTCCCCACCTCTGATTCCACATATCTTATTCCCCACCTATGTTTCCCCGCCTCTGATTCCCCGCCTCTGATTCCCCATCTCTGATTCCCGGACTCTGATTCCCCACCTCTGATTCCCTATCTCTGATTCCGCACATCCGATTCCCTGCCTCTGATTCCCCGCCTCTGATGCCCCGCCTCTGATTCCCAACCTCTGATTCCCCTCCTCTGATTCCCCATATCTGATTCCCCGCCTCCGATTCCCTGCCTCTGATTCCCCGCCTCTGTTTCCCCATATCTGATTCCCCGCCTCTGATTCCCCAACTCTGATTCCCCGCCTCTGATTCCCCAGCTCTGATTCCCCGCCTCTGATTCCCCGCGTCTGATTCCCAGCCTCTGATTCCCCATGTCTTATTCCCCGCCTCTGATTCCCCGCCTCTGATTCGCCATCTCTGATTCATCGCCTCTGATTCCCCACCTCTGATTCCCCATATCTGATTCCCACCTATGTTTCCCCGCCTCTGATGCCCCGCCTCTGATTCCATGCCTCTGATTCCCAACCTCTGATTCCCCACCTCTGATTCCCCATATCTGATTCCCCGCCTCTGTTTCCCCGCCTCTGATTCCCTGCCTCTGTTTCCTCATATCTGATTCCCCGCCTCTGATTCCCCAACACTGATTCCCCTCCTCTGATACCCCAGCTCTGATTAACCACCTCTGATTCCCCGCGTCTTATTCCCCGCCTCTGATTCCCCATCTCTGATTCCCTATCTCTGATTCCCCAATTCTGATTCCCCGCCTTTGATTCCCTGCCTCTGATTCCCAACCTCTGATTCCCCACCTCTGATTCCCCATATCTGATTCCCCGCCTCTGTTTCCCCGCCTCTTATTCCCCGCCTCTGTTTCCCCATATCTGATTCCCGGCCTCTCATTCCCCAGCTCTGATTCCCCTCCTCTGATTCCCCATATCTGATTCCCCGCCGCTGATTCCCCAACTCTGATTCCCCAGCTCTGATTCCCCGCCTCTGATTCCCCGCGTCTGAATCCCTGCCTCTGATTCCCCGCCTCTGATTCCCCATCTCTGATTCACCACCTCTGATCCCCCGCCTCTGATTCCCCATGTCTGATTCACCGCCTCTGTTTCCCCACCTCTGATTCCCCGCCTCTGATTCCCCATATCTGATTCCCCGCCTCTGATTCCCCAACTCTGATTCCCCGCCTGTGATTCGCCAGCTATGATTCCCAACCTCTGATTCCCCTCCTCTGATTCCCTATATCTGATTCCCCGCCTCCATTTCCCTGCCTCTGATTCCCCGCCTCTGTTACCCCATATCTGATTCCCCGCCTCTGATTCCCCAACTCTGATTCTGCACATCTGATTCCCTGCCTCTTATTCCCCACCTCTAATTCCCGGCCTCTGATTCCCGGCCTCTGATTCCCCACCTCTGATTCTCCATATCTGATTCGCCGCCTCTGTTTCCCCGCCTCTGATTCCCCGCCTCTGTTTCCCCATATCTGATTCCCCGCCTCTGATTCCCCAACTCTGATTCCCCGCCTCTGATTCCCCAGGTCTGATTCCCCGCCTCTGATTCCACGTGTTTGATTACCTGCCTCTGATTCCCCGCCTCTGCTTCCCCATCTCTGATTCACCGCCTTTGATTCGCCACCACTGATTCCCCATATGTGATTCCCCGCCTCTGTTTCCCCGCCTCTGATTCCCCGCCTCTGATTCCCCATATCTCATTCCCCGCCTCTGATTCCCCGCATCTGATTCCCTGCCTCTGAATCCCCACCTCTGATTCCCTGCCTCTGATTCCCCACCTCTGATTCCCGGCCTCTGATTCCCGGCCTCTGATTCCCGACCTCTCATTCCCGGCCTCTGATTCCCGGCCTCTGATTCCCCGCCTCTGATTCCCCGACTCTGATTCCCTGCCTCTGATTCCCCATCTCTGATTCTGCACATCTGATTCCCTGCCTCTTATTCCCCACCTCTGATTCCCGGCCTCTGATTCCCGGCCTCTGATTCCCGGCCTCTCATTCCCGGCCTCTCATTCCCGGCCTCTCATTCCCGGCCTCTGATTCCCCGCCTCTGATTCCCCGCCTCTGTTTCCCTGCCTCTGATTCCCCATCTCTGATTCCGCACATCTGATTCCCTGCCTCTGATTCCCTGCCTCTGATTCCCTGCCTCTGATTCCCTGCCTCTGATTCCCAACCTCTGATTCCCCACCTCTGATTCCCCATATCTGATTCCCCGCCTCTGTTTCCCCATATCTGATTCCCCGCCTCAGATTTCCCTACTTTGATTCCCCACCTCTGATCCCCAGCTCTGATTCCCCGCCTCTGATTCCCCGTGTTTGATTCCCTGCCTCTGATTCCCTGCCTCTGATTCCCAACCTCTGATTCCCCACCTCTGATTCCCCATATCTGATTCCCCGCCTCTGTTTCCCCGCCTCTGATTCCCCTCCTCTGTTTCCCCATATCTGATTCCCCGCCTTTGATTCGCCACCTCTGATTCCCCATATGTGATTCCCCGCCTCTGTTTCCCCGCCTCTGATTCCCCGCCTCTGATACCCCATATCTCATTCCCCGCCTCTGATTCCCCATATCTGATTCCCGGACTCTGATTCCCCACCTCTGATTCCCGGCCTCTTATTCCCGGCATCTGATTCCCGGCCTCTGATTCCCGGCCTCTGATTCCCCGCTTCTGATTCTGATTCCCTGCCTCTGATTCCCCATCTCTGATTCCGCACATCTGATTCCCTGCCTCTGATTCCCCACTTCTGATTCCCCATATCTGATTCCCCGCCTCTGTTTCCCCGCCTCTGATTCCCTGCCTCTGTTTCCTCATATCTGATTCCCCGCCTCTGATTCCCCAACACTGATTCCCCGCCTCTGATTCCCCAGGTCTGATTCACCACCTCTGATTCCCCGCGTCTGATTCCCCGCCTCTGATTCCCCATCTCTGATTCCCTATCTCTGATTCCCCAATTCTGATTCCCCGCCTTTGATTCCCTGCCTCTGATTCCCAACCTCTGATTCTCCACCTCTGATTCCCCATATCTGATTCCCCGCCTCTGTTTCCCCGCCTCTTATTCCCCGCCTCTGTTTCCCCATATCTGATTCCCGGCCTCTCATTCCCCAGCTCCGATTCCCCGCCTCTGATTCCCCATGTCTGATTCCCCGCCGCTGATTCCCCAACTCTGATAGCCCGCCTCTGATTCCCCAGCTCTGATTCCCCGCCTCTGATTCCCCGCGTCTGAATCCCTGCCTCTGATTCCCCGCCTCTGATTCACCATCTCTGATTCACCACCTCTGATCCCCCGCCTCTGATTCCCCATGTCTGATTCACCGCCTGTTTCCCCACCTCTGATTCCCCGACTCTGATTCCCCAGCTCTGATTCCCCGCATCTGATTCCCTGCCTCTGAATCCCCACCGCTATTCCCTGCCTCTGATTCCCAACCTCTGATTCCCCTCCTCTGATTCCCCATATCTGATTACCCGCCTCCATTTCCCTGCCTCTGATTCCCCGCCTCTGTTACCCCATATCTGATTCCCCGCCTCTGATTCCCCAACTCTGATTCTGAACATCTGATTCCCTGCCTCTTATTCCCCACCTCTAATTCCCGGCCTCTGATTCCCGGCCTCTGATTCCCCACCTCTGATTCTCCATATCTGATTCCCCGCCTCTGTTTCCCCGCCTCTGATTCCCCACCTCTGTTTCCCCATATCTGATTCCCCGCATCTGATTCCCCACGTCTGATTCCCTGCCTGTGATTCCCTGCCTCTTATTCCCCGCCTCTGATTCCCCGCATCTGATTCCCTGCCTCTGAATCCCCACCTTGATTCCCTGCCTCTGATTCCCAACCTCTGATTCCCCTCCTCTGATTCCCCATATCTGATTCCCCACCTCCATTTCCCTGCCTCTGATTCCCCGCCTCTGTTACCCAATATCTGATTCCCCGCCTCTGATTCCCCAACTCTGTTTCTGCACATCTGATTCCCTGCCTCTTATTCCCCACCTCTAATTCCCGGCCTCTGATTCCCGGCCTCTGATACCCTACCTCTGATTCTCCATATCTGATTCCCCGCCTCTGTTTCCCCGCCTCTGATTCCCCGCCTCTGTTTCCCCATATCTGATTCCCCGCCTCTGATTCCCCAACTCTGATTCCCCACCTCTGATTCCCCAGGTCTGATTCCCCGCCTCTGATTCCACGTGTTTGATTACCTGCCTCTGATTCCCCGCCTCTGCTTCCCCATCTCTGATTCACCGCCTTTGATTCGCCACCTCTGATTCCCCATATGTGATTCCCCTCCTCTGTTTCCCCGCCTCTGATTCCCCGCCTCTGATTCCCCATATCTCATTCCCCGCCTCTGATTCCCCGCATCTGATTCCCTGCCTCTGAATCCCCACCTCTGATTCCCTGCCTCTGATTCCCAACCTCTGATTCCCCTCCTCTGATTCCCCATATCTGATTCCCCGCCTCCGTTTCCCTGCCTCTGATTAACCGCCTCTGTTTCCCCATATCTGATTCCCCGCCTCTGATTCCCCAACTCTGATTCCCCGCCTCTGATTCCCCAGCTCTGATTCCCCGCCTCTGATTCCCCGCGTCTGATTCCCAGCCTCTGATTCCCCATGTCTGATTTCCTGCCTCTGATTCCCCGCCTCTGATTCGCCATCTCTGATTCATCGCCTCTGATTCCCCACCTCTGATTCCCCATATCTTATTCCCCACCTATGTTTCCCCGCCTCTGATTCCCCGCCTCTGATTCCCCATCTCTGATTCCCGGACTCTGATTCCCCACCTCTGATTCCCTATCTCTGATTCCACACATCCGATTCCCTGCCTCTGATTCCCCGCCTCTGATGCCCCGCCTCTGATTCCCAATCTCTGATTCCCCGCCTCTGATTCCACGTGTTTGATTACCTGCCTCTGATTTCCCGCCTCTGCTTCCCCATCTCTGATTCACCGCCTTTGATTCGCCACCTCTGATTCCCCATATGTGATTCCCCGCCTCTCTTTCCCCGCCTCTGATTCCCCGCCTCTGATTCCCCATATCTCATTCCCCGCCTCTGATTCCCTGCCTCTGATTCCCAACCTCTGATTCCCCTCCTCTGATTCCCCATATCTGATTCCCCGCCTCCGTTTCCCTGCCTCTGATTGCCCGCCTCTGTTTCCCCATATCTGATTCCCCACCTCTGATTCCCCAACTCTGATTCCCCGCCTCTGATTCCCCAGCTCTGATTCCCCGCCTCTGATTCCCCGCGTCTGATTCCCAGCCTCTGATTCCCCATGTCTGATTTCCTGCCTCTGATTCCCCGCCTCTGATTCGCCATCTCTGATTCATCCCCTCTGATTCCCCACCTCTGATTCCCCATATCTTATTCCCCACCTATGTTTCCCCGCCTCTGATTCCCCGCCTCTGATTCCCCATCTCTGATTCCCAGACTCTGATTCCCCACCTCTGATTCCCTATCTCTGATTCTGCTCATCCGATTCCCTGCCTCTGATTCCCCGCCTCTGATTCCCCACCTCTGATTCCCCACCTCTGATTCCCCATATCTGATTCCCCGCCTCTGTTTCCCCGCCTCTGATTCACTGCCTCTGTTTCCTCATATCTGATTCCCCGCCTCTGATTCCCCAACACTGATTCTCCGCCTCTGATTCCCCAGCTCTGATTCACCACCTCTGATTCCCCGCGTCTGATTCCCCGCTTCTGATTCCCGGCCTCTTATTTCCCCTCCTCTGATTCCCGGCCTCTGATTCCCGGCCTCTGATTCCCGAACTCTCATTCCCGGCCTCTGATTCCCGGCCTCTGATTCCACGCCTCTGATTCCCCGCCTCTGATTCCCTGCCTCTGATTCCCCATCTCTGATTCCGCACATCTGATTCCCTGCCTCTGATTCCCCGCCTCTGATTCCCTGCCTCTGATTCCCTGCCTCTGATTCCCAACCTCTGATTCCCCGCCTCTGTTTCCCCATATCTGATTCCCCGCCTCTGATTCCCCAACTCTGATTCCCCACCTCGGATCACCAGCTCTGATTCCCCGCCTCTGATTCCCCGTGTTTGATTCCCTGCCTCTGATTCCCTGCCTCTGATTCCCAACCTCTGATTCCCCACCTCTGATTCCCCATATCTGATTCCCCGCCTCTGTTTCCCCGCCTCTGATTCCCCGCCTCTGTTTCCCCACATCTGATTCCCCGCCTTTGATTGGCCACCTCTGATTCCCCATATGTGATTCCCCGCCTCTGTTTCCCCGCATCTGATTCCCCGCCTCTGATTCCCCATATCTCATTCCCCGCCTCTGATTCCCCATATCTGATTCCCTGACTCTGATTCCCCACCTCTGATTCCCGGCCTCTTTTTCCCGGCATCTGATTCCCGGCATCTGATTCCCGGCCTCTGATTCCCGGCCTCTGATTCCCCGCTCCTGATTCTGATTCCCTGCCTCTGATTCCCCATCTCTGATTCCGCACATCTGATTCCCTGCCTCTGATTCCCCACTTCTGATTCCCCATATCTGATTCCCCGCCTCTGTTTCCCCGCCTCTGATTCACCGCCTCTGTTTCCCCATATCTAATTCCCCGCCTCTGATTCCCCAACACTGATTCCCCGCACTGATTCCCCAGCTCTGAATCCCCGCCTCAGATTCCCCGCATCTGATTCCCTGCCTCTGAATCCCCACCTCTGATTCCCTGCCTCTGATTCCCAACCTCTGATTCCCCTCCTCTGATTCCCCATATCTGATTCCCCGCCTCCGTTTCCCTGCCTCTGATTCCCCGCCTCTATTTCCCCATATCTGATTCCCCGCCTCTGATTCCCCAACTCTGATTCCCCGCCTCTGATTCCCCAGCTCTGATTCCCCGCCTCTGATTCCCCGCGTCTGATTCCCAGCCTCTGATTCCCCATGTCTTATTCCCCGCCTCTGATTCGCCATCTCTGATTCATCGCCTCTGATTCCCCACCTCTGATTCCCCATATCTGATTCCCCACCTATGTTTCCCCGCCTCTGATGCCCCGCCTCTGATTCCATGCTTCTGATTCCCAACCTCTGATTCCCCACCTCTGATTCCCCATATCTGATTCCCCGCCTCTGTTTCCCCGCCTCTGATTCCCTGCCTCTGTTTCCTCATATCTGATTCCCTGCCTCTGATTCCCCAACACTGATACCCCGCCTCTGATTCCCCAGGTCTGATTCACCACCTCTGATTCCCCGCGTCTGATTCCCCGCCTCTGATTCCCCATCTCTGATTCCCTATCTCTGATTCCCCAATTCTGATTCCCCACCTTTGATTCCCTGCCTCTGATTCCTAACCTCTGATTCCCCACCTCTGATTCCCCGCCTCTGATTCCCCGCCTCTTATTCCCCGCCTCTGTTTCCCCATATCTGATTCCCGGCCTCTCATTCCCCAGCTCTGATTCCCCGCCTCTGATTCCCCATATCTGTTTCCCCGTCGCTGATTCCCCAACTCTGATAGCCCGCCTCTGATTCCCCAGCTCTGATTCCCCGCCTCTGATTCCCCGCGTATGAATCCCTGCCTCTGATTCCCCGCCTCTGATTCCCCATCTCTGATTCACCACCTCTGATCCCCCGCCTCTGATTCCCCATGTCTGATTCACCGCCTCTGTTTCCCCACCTCTGATTCCCCGCCTCTGATTCCCCATATCTGATTCCCCGCCTCTGATTCCCTGCCTCTTATTCCCCGCCTCTGATTCCCCGCATCTGATTCCCAACCTCTGATTCCCCTCCTCTGATTCCCCATATCTGATTCCCTGCCTCCATTTACCTGCCTCTGATTCCCCGCCTCTGATTCCCCAACTCTGATTCCACGCCTGTGATTCGCCAGCTATGATTCCCCGCATCTGATTCCCCACGTCTGATTCCCTGCCTGTGATTCCCTGCCTCTTATTCCCCGCCTCTGATTCCCCGCATCTGATTCCCTGCCTCTGAATCCCCACCTCTGATTCCCTGCCTCTGATTCCCAACCTCTGATTCCCCTCCTCTGATTCCCCATATCTGATTCCCCACCTCCATTTCCCTGCCTCTGATTCCCCGCCTCTGTTACCCAATATCTGATTCCCCGCCTCTGATTCCCCAACTCTGATTCTGCACATCTGATTCCCTGCCTCTTATTCACCACCTCTAATTCCCGGCCTCTGATTCCCGGTCTCTGATTCCCCACCTCTGATTCCCCATATCTGATTCCCGGACTCTGATTCCCCACCTCTGATTCCCGGCTTCTTATTCCCGGCATCTGATTCCCGGCCTCTGATTCCCAGCCTCTGATTCCCCGCTTCTGATTCTGATTCCCTGTCTCTGATTCCCCATCTCTGATTCCGCACATCTGATTCCCTGCCTCTGATTCCCCACTTCTGAGTCCCCATATCTGATTCCCCGCCTCTGTTTCCCCGCCTCTGATTCCCCGCCTCTGTTTCCCCATATCTAATTCCTCGCATCTGATTCCCCAACTCTGATTCCCCGCACTGATTCCCCAGCTCTGAATCCCCGCCTCAGATTCCCCGCATCTGATTCCCTGCCTCTGAATCCCCACCTCTGATTCCCTGCCTCTGATTCCCAACCTCTGATTCCCCTCCTCTGATTCCCCATATCTGAATCCCCGCCTCCGTTTCCCTGCCTCTGATTCCCCGCCTCTGTTTCCCCATATCTGATTCCCCACCTCTGATTCCCCAACTCTGATTCCCCGCCTCTGATTCCCCAGCTCTGATTCCCCGCCTCTGATTCCCCGCGTCTGATTCCCAGCCTCTGATTCCCCATGTCTTATTCCCCGCCTCTGATTCGCCATATCTGATTCATCGCCTCTGATTCCCCACCTCTGATTCCCCATATCTGATTCCCCACCTATGTTTCCCCGCCTCTGATGCCCCACCTCTGATTCCATGCCTCTGATTCCCAACCTCTGATTCCCCACCTCTGATTCCCCATATCTGATTCCCTGCCTCTGTTTCCCCGCCTCTGATTCCCTGCCTCTGTTTCCTCATATCTGATTCCCCGCCTCTGATTCCCCAACACTGATTCCCCGCCTCTGATTCCCCAGGTCTGATTCACCACCTCTGATTCCCCGCGTCTGATTCCCCGCCTCTGATTCCCCATCTCTGATTCCCTATCTCTGATTCCCCAATTCTGATTCCCCGCCTTTGATTCCCTGCCTCTGATTCCCAACCTCTGATTCCCCACCTCTGATATCCCATATCTGATTCCCCTCCTCTGTTTCCCCGCCTCTTATGCCCCGCCTCTGTTTCCCCATATCTGATTCCCGGCCTCTCATTCCCCAGCTCTGATTCCCCGCCTCTGATTCCCCATATCTGATTCCCCGCCGCTGATTCCCCAACTCAGATAGCCCGCCTCTGATTCCCCAGCTCTGATTCCCCGCCTCTGATTCCCCGCGTCTGAATACCTGCCTCTGATTCCCCGCCTCTGATTCCCCATCTCTGATTCACCACCTCTGATCCCCCGCCTCTGATTCCCCATGTCTGATTCACCGCCTCTGTTTCCCCACCTCTGATTCCCCGCCTCTGATTCCCCATATCTGATTCCCCGCCTCTGATTCCCCAACTCTGATTCGCCGCCTGTGATTCGCCAGCTATGATTCCCCGCATCTGATTCCCCACGTCTGATTCCCTGCCTGTGATTCCCTGCCTCTTATTCCCCGCCTCTGATTCCCCGCATCTGATTCCCTGCCTCTGAATCCCCACCTCTGATTCCCTGCCTCTGATTCCCAACCTCTTATTCCCCTCCTCTGATTCCCCATATCTGATTCCCCACCTCCATTTCCCTGCCTCTGATTCCCCGCCTCTGTTACCCAATATCTGATTCCCCGCCTCTGATTCCCCAACTCTGATTCTGCACATCTGATTCCCTGCCTCTTATTCCCCACCTCTAATTCCCGGCCTCTGATTCCCGGCCTCTGATTCCCCACCTCTGATTCTCCATATCTGATTCCCCGCCTCTGTTTCCCCACCTCTGATTCCCCACCTCTGTTTCCCCATATCTGATTCCCCGCCTTTGATTCCCCAACTCTGATTCCCCGCCTCTGATTCCCCAGGTCTGATTCCCCGCCTCTGATTCCACGTGTTTGATTACCTGCCTCTGATTCCCCGCCTCTGCTTCCCCATCTCTGATTCACCGCCTTTGATTCGCCACCTCTGATTCCCCATATGTGATTCCCCTCGTCTGTTTCCCCGCCTCTGATTCCCCGCCTCTGATTCCCCCTATCTCATTCCCCGCCTCTGATTCCCCGCATCTGATTCCCTGCCTCTGAATCCCCACCTCTGATTCCCTGCCTCTGATTCCCAACCTCTGATTCCCCTCCTCTGATTCCCCATATCTGATTCCCCGCCTCCGTTTCCCTGCCTCTGATTAACCGCCTCTGTTTCCCCATATCTGATTCCCCGCCTCTGATTACCCAACTCTGATTCCCCGCCTCTGATTCCACAGCTCTGATTCCCCGCCTCTGAGTCCCCGCGTCTGATTCCCAGCCTCTGATTCCCAATGTCTGATTTCCTGCCTCTGATTCCCCGCCTCTGATTCGCCATCTCTGATTCATCGCCTCTGATTCCCCACCTCTGATTCCACATATCTTATTCCCCACCTATGTTTCCCCGCCTCTGATTCCCCGCCTCTGATTCCCCATCTCTGATTCCCGGACTCTGATTCCCCACCTCTGATTCCCTATCTCTGATTCCGCACATCCGATTCCCTGCCTCTGATTCCCCGCCTCTGATGCCCCGCCTCTGATTCCCAACCTCTGATTCCCCTCCTCTGATTCCCCATATCTGATTCCCCGCCTCCGTTTCCCTGCCTCTGATTCCCCGCCTCTGTTTCCCCATATCTGATTCCCCGCCTCTGATTCCCCAACTCGAATTCCCCGCCTCTGATTCCCCAGCTCTGATTCCCCGCCTCTGATTCCCCGCGTCTGATTCCCAGCCTCTGATTCCCCATGTCTTATTCCCCGCCTCTGATTCCCCGCCTCTGATTCGTCATCTCTGATTCATCGCCTCTGATTCCCCACCTCTGATTCCCCATATCTGATTCCCACCTATGTTTCCCCGCCTCTGATGCCCCGCCTCTGATTCCATGCCTCTGATTCCCAACCTCTGATTCCCCACCTCTGATTCCCCATATCTGATTCCCCGCCTCTGTTTCCCCGCCTCTGATTCCCTGCCTCTGTTTCCTCATATCTGATTCCCCGCCTCTGATTCCCCAACACTGATTCCCCTCCTCTGATACCCCAGCTCTGATTCACCACCTCTGATTCCCCGCGTCTGATTCCCCGCCTCTGATTCCCCATCTCTGATTCCCTATCTCTGATTCCCCAATTCTGATTCCCCGCCTTTGATTCCCTGCCTCTGATTCCCAACCTCTGATTCCCCACCTCTGATTCCCCATATCTGATTCCCCACCTCTGATCCCCAGCTCTGATTCCCCGCCTCTGATTCCCCGTGTTTGATTCCCTGCCTCTAATTCCCTGCCTCTGATTCCCAACCTCTGATTCCGCACCTCTGATTCCCCATATCTGATTCCCCGCCTCTGTTTCCCCGCCTCTGATTCCCCTCCTCTGTTTCCCCATATCTGATTCCCCGCCTTTGATTCGCCACCTCTGATTCCCCATATGTGATTCCCCGCCTCTGTTTCCCCGCCTCTGATTCCCCGCCTCTGATACCCCATATCTCATTCCCCGCCTCTGATTCCCCATATCTGATTCCCGGACTCTGATTCCCCACCTCTGATTCCCGGCCTCTTATTCCCGGCATCTGATTCCCGGACTCTGATTCCCGGCCTCTGATTCCCCGCTTCTGATTCTGATTCCCTGCCTCTGATTCCCCATCTCTGATTCCGCACATCTGATTCCCTGCCTCTGATTCCCCACTTCTGATTCCCCATATCTGATTCCCCGCCTCTGTTTCCCCGCCTCTGATTCCCCGCCTCTGTTTCCCCATATCTAATTCCCCGCCTCTGATTCCCCAACTCTGATTCCCCGCACTGATTCCCCAGCTCTGAATCCCCACCTCAGATTCCCAGCATCTGATTCCCTGCCTCTGAATCGCCACCTCTGATTCCCTGCCTCTGATTCCCAACCTCTGATTCCCCTCCTCTGATTCCCCATATCTGATTCCCCGCCTCCGTTTCCCTGCCTCTGATTCCCCGCCTCTGTTTCCCCATATCTGATTCCCCGCCTCTGATTCCCCAACTCTGATTCCCCACCTCTGATTCCCCAGCTCTGATTCCCCGCCTCTGATTCCCCGCGTCTGATTCCCAGCCTCTGATTCCCCATGTCTTATTCCCCGCCTCTGATTCGCCATCTCTGATTCATCGCCTCTGATTCCCCACCTCTGATTCCCCATATCTGATTCCCCACCTATGTTTCCCCGCCTCTGATGCCCCGCCTCTGATTCTATGCCTCTGATTCCCAACCTCTGATTCCCCTCCTCTGTTTCCCCGCCTCTGATTCCCTGCCTCTGTTTCCTCATATCTGATTCCCCGCCTCTGATTCCCCAACACTGATTCCCCGCCTCTGATTCCCCAGGTCTGATTCACCACCTCTGATTCCCCGCGTCTGATTCCCCGCCTCTGATTCCCCATCTCTGATTCCTTATCTCTGATTCCCCAATTCTGATTCCCCGCCTTTGATTCCCTGCCTCTGATTCCCAACCTCTGATTCTCCACCTCTGATTCCTCATATCTGATTCCCCGCCTCTGTTTCCCCGCCTCTTATTCCCCGCCTCTGTTTCCCCATATCTGATTCCCGGCCTCTCATTCCCCAGCTCCGATTCCCCGCCTCTGATTCCCCATGTCTGATTCCCCGCCGCTGATTCCCCAACTCTGATAGCCCGCCTCTGATTCCCCAGCTCTGATTCCCCGCCTCTGATTCCCCGCGTCTGAATCCCTGCCTCTGATTCCCCGCCTCTGATTCACCATCTCTGATTCACCACCTCTGATCCCCCGCCTCTGATTCCCCATGTCTGATTCACCGCCTCTTTTTCCCCACCTCTGATTCCCCGACTCTGATTCCCCAGCTCTGATTCCCCGCATCTGATTCCCTGCCTCTGAATCCCCACCGCTATTCCCTGCCTCTGATTCCCAACCTCTGATTCCCCTCCTCTGATTCCCCATATCTGATTACCCGCCTCCATTTCCCTGCCTCTGATTCCCCGCCTCTGTTACCCCATATCTGATTCCCCGCCTCTGATTCCCCAACTCTGATTCTGAACATCTGATTCCCTGCCTCTTATTCCCCACCTCTAATTCCCGGCCTCTGATTCCCGGCCTCTGATTCCCCACCTCTGATTCTCCATATCTGATTCCCCGCCTCTGTTTCCCCGCCTCTGATTCCCCACCTCTGTTTCCCCATATCTGATTCCCCGCATCTGATTCCCCACGTCTGATTCCCTGCCTGTGATTCCCTGCCTCTTATTCCCCGCCTCTGATTCCCCGCATCTGATTCCCTGCCTCTGAATCCCCACCTTGATTCCCTGCCTCTGATTCCCAACCTCTGATTCCCCTCCTCTGATTCCCCATATCTGATTCCCCACCTCCATTTCCCTGCCTCTGATTCCCCGCCTCTGTTACCCAATATCTGATTCCCCGCCTCTGATTCCCCAACTCTGTTTCTGCACATCTGATTCCCTGCCTCTTATTCCCCACCTCTAATTCCCGGCCTCTGATTCCCGGCCTCTGATACCCTACCTCTGATTCTCCATATCTGATTCCCCGCCTCTGTTTCCCCGCCTCTGATTCCCCGCCTCTGTTTCCCCATATCTGATTCCCCGCCTCTGATTCCCCAACTCTGATTCCCCACCTCTGATTCCCCAGGTCTGATTCCCCGCCTCTGATTCCACGTGTTTGATTACCTGCCTCTGATTCCCCGCCTCTGCTTCCCCATCTCTGATTCACCGCCTTTGATTCGCCACCTCTGATTCCCCATATGTGATTCCCCTCCTCTGTTTCCCCGCCTCTGATTCCCCGCCTCTGATTCCCCATATCTCATTCCCCGCCTCTGATTCCCCGCATCTGATTCCCTGCCTCTGAATCCCCACCTCTGATTCCCTGCCTCTGATTCCCAACCTCTGATTCCCCTCCTCTGATTCCCCATATCTGATTCCCCGCCTCCGTTTCCCTGCCTCTGATTAACCGCCTCTGTTTCCCCATATCTGATTCCCCGCCTCTGATTCCCCAACTCTGATTCCCCGCCTCTGATTCCCCAGCTCTGATTCCCCGCCTCTGATTCCCCGCGTCTGATTCCCAGCCTCTGATTCCCCATGTCTGATTTCCTGCCTCTGATTCCCCGCCTCTGATTCGCCATCTCTGATTCATCGCCTCTGATTCCCCACCTCTGATTCCCCATATCTTATTCCCCACCTATGTTTCCCCGCCTCTGATTCCCCGCCTCTGATTCCCCATCTCTGATTCCCGGACTCTGATTCCCCACCTCTGATTCCCTATCTCTGATTCCACACATCCGATTCCCTGCCTCTGATTCCCCGCCTCTGATGCCCCGCCTCTGATTCCCAATCTCTGATTCCCCGCCTCTGATTCCACGTGTTTGATTACCTGCCTCTGATTTCCCGCCTCTGCTTCCCCATCTCTGATTCACCGCCTTTGATTCGCCACCTCTGATTCCCCATATGTGATTCCCCGCCTCTCTTTCCCCGCCTCTGATTCCCCGCCTCTGATTCCCCATATCTCATTCCCCGCCTCTGATTCCCTGCCTCTGATTCCCAACCTCTGATTCCCCTCCTCTGATTCCCCATATCTGATTCCCCGCCTCCGTTTCCCTGCCTCTGATTGCCCGCCTCTGTTTCCCCATATCTGATTCCCCACCTCTGATTCCCCAACTCTGATTCCCCGCCTCTGATTCCCCAGCTCTGATTCCCCGCCTCTGATTCCCCGCGTCTGATTCCCAGCCTCTGATTCCCCATGTCTGATTTCCTGCCTCTGATTCCCCGCCTCTGATTCGCCATCTCTGATTCATCCCCTCTGATTCCCCACCTCTGATTCCCCATATCTTATTCCCCACCTATGTTTCCCCGCCTCTGATTCCCCGCCTCTGATTCCCCATCTCTGATTCCCAGACTCTGATTCCCCACCTCTGATTCCCTATCTCTGATTCTGCTCATCCGATTCCCTGCCTCTGATTCCCCGCCTCTGATTCCCCACCTCTGATTCCCCACCTCTGATTCCCCATATCTGATTCCCCGCCTCTGTTTCCCCGCCTCTGATTCACTGCCTCTGTTTCCTCATATCTGATTCCCCGCCTCTGATTCCCCAACACTGATTCTCCGCCTCTGATTCCCCAGCTCTGATTCACCACCTCTGATTCCCCGCGTCTGATTCCCCGCTTCTGATTCCCGGCCTCTTATTTCCCCTCCTCTGATTCCCGGCCTCTGATTCCCGGCCTCTGATTCCCGAACTCTCATTCCCGGCCTCTGATTCCCGGCCTCTGATTCCACGCCTCTGATTCCCCGCCTCTGATTCCCTGCCTCTGATTCCCCATCTCTGATTCCGCACATCTGATTCCCTGCCTCTGATTCCCCGCCTCTGATTCCCTGCCTCTGATTCCCTGCCTCTGATTCCCAACCTCTGATTCCCCGCCTCTGTTTCCCCATATCTGATTCCCCGCCTCTGATTCCCCAACTCTGATTCCCCACCTCGGATCACCAGCTCTGATTCCCCGCCTCTGATTCCCCGTGTTTGATTCCCTGCCTCTGATTCCCTGCCTCTGATTCCCAACCTCTGATTCCCCACCTCTGATTCCCCATATCTGATTCCCCGCCTCTGTTTCCCCGCCTCTGATTCCCCGCCTCTGTTTCCCCACATCTGATTCCCCGCCTTTGATTGGCCACCTCTGATTCCCCATATGTGATTCCCCGCCTCTGTTTCCCCGCATCTGATTCCCCGCCTCTGATTCCCCATATCTCATTCCCCGCCTCTGATTCCCCATATCTGATTCCCTGACTCTGATTCCCCACCTCTGATTCCCGGCCTCTTTTTCCCGGCATCTGATTCCCGGCATCTGATTCCCGGCCTCTGATTCCCGGCCTCTGATTCCCCGCTCCTGATTCTGATTCCCTGCCTCTGATTCCCCATCTCTGATTCCGCACATCTGATTCCCTGCCTCTGATTCCCCACTTCTGATTCCCCATATCTGATTCCCCGCCTCTGTTTCCCCGCCTCTGATTCACCGCCTCTGTTTCCCCATATCTAATTCCCCGCCTCTGATTCCCCAACACTGATTCCCCGCACTGATTCCCCAGCTCTGAATCCCCGCCTCAGATTCCCCGCATCTGATTCCCTGCCTCTGAATCCCCACCTCTGATTCCCTGCCTCTGATTCCCAACCTCTGATTCCCCTCCTCTGATTCCCCATATCTGATTCCCCGCCTCCGTTTCCCTGCCTCTGATTCCCCGCCTCTATTTCCCCATATCTGATTCCCCGCCTCTGATTCCCCAACTCTGATTCCCCGCCTCTGATTCCCCAGCTCTGATTCCCCGCCTCTGATTCCCCGCGTCTGATTCCCAGCCTCTGATTCCCCATGTCTTATTCCCCGCCTCTGATTCGCCATCTCTGATTCATCGCCTCTGATTCCCCACCTCTGATTCCCCATATCTGATTCCCCACCTATGTTTCCCCGCCTCTGATGCCCCGCCTCTGATTCCATGCTTCTGATTCCCAACCTCTGATTCCCCACCTCTGATTCCCCATATCTGATTCCCCGCCTCTGTTTCCCCGCCTCTGATTCCCTGCCTCTGTTTCCTCATATCTGATTCCCTGCCTCTGATTCCCCAACACTGATACCCCGCCTCTGATTCCCCAGGTCTGATTCACCACCTCTGATTCCCCGCGTCTGATTCCCCGCCTCTGATTCCCCATCTCTGATTCCCTATCTCTGATTCCCCAATTCTGATTCCCCACCTTTGATTCCCTGCCTCTGATTCCTAACCTCTGATTCCCCACCTCTGATTCCCCGCCTCTGATTCCCCGCCTCTTATTCCCCGCCTCTGTTTCCCCATATCTGATTCCCGGCCTCTCATTCCCCAGCTCTGATTCCCCGCCTCTGATTCCCCATATCTGTTTCCCCGTCGCTGATTCCCCAACTCTGATAGCCCGCCTCTGATTCCCCAGCTCTGATTCCCCGCCTCTGATTCCCCGCGTATGAATCCCTGCCTCTGATTCCCCGCCTCTGATTCCCCATCTCTGATTCACCACCTCTGATCCCCCGCCTCTGATTCCCCATGTCTGATTCACCGCCTCTGTTTCCCCACCTCTGATTCCCCGCCTCTGATTCCCCATATCTGATTCCCCGCCTCTGATTCCCTGCCTCTTATTCCCCGCCTCTGATTCCCCGCATCTGATTCCCAACCTCTGATTCCCCTCCTCTGATTCCCCATATCTGATTCCCTGCCTCCATTTACCTGCCTCTGATTCCCCGCCTCTGATTCCCCAACTCTGATTCCACGCCTGTGATTCGCCAGCTATGATTCCCCGCATCTGATTCCCCACGTCTGATTCCCTGCCTGTGATTCCCTGCCTCTTATTCCCCGCCTCTGATTCCCCGCATCTGATTCCCTGCCTCTGAATCCCCACCTCTGATTCCCTGCCTCTGATTCCCAACCTCTGATTCCCCTCCTCTGATTCCCCATATCTGATTCCCCACCTCCATTTCCCTGCCTCTGATTCCCCGCCTCTGTTACCCAATATCTGATTCCCCGCCTCTGATTCCCCAACTCTGATTCTGCACATCTGATTCCCTGCCTCTTATTCACCACCTCTAATTCCCGGCCTCTGATTCCCGGTCTCTGATTCCCCACCTCTGATTCCCCATATCTGATTCCCGGACTCTGATTCCCCACCTCTGATTCCCGGCTTCTTATTCCCGGCATCTGATTCCCGGCCTCTGATTCCCAGCCTCTGATTCCCCGCTTCTGATTCTGATTCCCTGTCTCTGATTCCCCATCTCTGATTCCGCACATCTGATTCCCTGCCTCTGATTCCCCACTTCTGAGTCCCCATATCTGATTCCCCGCCTCTGTTTCCCCGCCTCTGATTCCCCGCCTCTGTTTCCCCATATCTAATTCCTCGCATCTGATTCCCCAACTCTGATTCCCCGCACTGATTCCCCAGCTCTGAATCCCCGCCTCAGATTCCCCGCATCTGATTCCCTGCCTCTGAATCCCCACCTCTGATTCCCTGCCTCTGATTCCCAACCTCTGATTCCCCTCCTCTGATTCCCCATATCTGAATCCCCGCCTCCGTTTCCCTGCCTCTGATTCCCCGCCTCTGTTTCCCCATATCTGATTCCCCACCTCTGATTCCCCAACTCTGATTCCCCGCCTCTGATTCCCCAGCTCTGATTCCCCGCCTCTGATTCCCCGCGTCTGATTCCCAGCCTCTGATTCCCCATGTCTTATTCCCCGCCTCTGATTCGCCATATCTGATTCATCGCCTCTGATTCCCCACCTCTGATTCCCCATATCTGATTCCCCACCTATGTTTCCCCGCCTCTGATGCCCCACCTCTGATTCCATGCCTCTGATTCCCAACCTCTGATTCCCCACCTCTGATTCCCCATATCTGATTCCCTGCCTCTGTTTCCCCGCCTCTGATTCCCTGCCTCTGTTTCCTCATATCTGATTCCCCGCCTCTGATTCCCCAACACTGATTCCCCGCCTCTGATTCCCCAGGTCTGATTCACCACCTCTGATTCCCCGCGTCTGATTCCCCGCCTCTGATTCCCCATCTCTGATTCCCTATCTCTGATTCCCCAATTCTGATTCCCCGCCTTTGATTCCCTGCCTCTGATTCCCAACCTCTGATTCCCCACCTCTGATATCCCATATCTGATTCCCCTCCTCTGTTTCCCCGCCTCTTATGCCCCGCCTCTGTTTCCCCATATCTGATTCCCGGCCTCTCATTCCCCAGCTCTGATTCCCCGCCTCTGATTCCCCATATCTGATTCCCCGCCGCTGATTCCCCAACTCAGATAGCCCGCCTCTGATTCCCCAGCTCTGATTCCCCGCCTCTGATTCCCCGCGTCTGAATACCTGCCTCTGATTCCCCGCCTCTGATTCCCCATCTCTGATTCACCACCTCTGATCCCCCGCCTCTGATTCCCCATGTCTGATTCACCGCCTCTGTTTCCCCACCTCTGATTCCCCGCCTCTGATTCCCCATATCTGATTCCCCGCCTCTGATTCCCCAACTCTGATTCGCCGCCTGTGATTCGCCAGCTATGATTCCCCGCATCTGATTCCCCACGTCTGATTCCCTGCCTGTGATTCCCTGCCTCTTATTCCCCGCCTCTGATTCCCCGCATCTGATTCCCTGCCTCTGAATCCCCACCTCTGATTCCCTGCCTCTGATTCCCAACCTCTTATTCCCCTCCTCTGATTCCCCATATCTGATTCCCCACCTCCATTTCCCTGCCTCTGATTCCCCGCCTCTGTTACCCAATATCTGATTCCCCGCCTCTGATTCCCCAACTCTGATTCTGCACATCTGATTCCCTGCCTCTTATTCCCCACCTCTAATTCCCGGCCTCTGATTCCCGGCCTCTGATTCCCCACCTCTGATTCTCCATATCTGATTCCCCGCCTCTGTTTCCCCACCTCTGATTCCCCACCTCTGTTTCCCCATATCTGATTCCCCGCCTTTGATTCCCCAACTCTGATTCCCCGCCTCTGATTCCCCAGGTCTGATTCCCCGCCTCTGATTCCACGTGTTTGATTACCTGCCTCTGATTCCCCGCCTCTGCTTCCCCATCTCTGATTCACCGCCTTTGATTCGCCACCTCTGATTCCCCATATGTGATTCCCCTCGTCTGTTTCCCCGCCTCTGATTCCCCGCCTCTGATTCCCCCTATCTCATTCCCCGCCTCTGATTCCCCGCATCTGATTCCCTGCCTCTGAATCCCCACCTCTGATTCCCTGCCTCTGATTCCCAACCTCTGATTCCCCTCCTCTGATTCCCCATATCTGATTCCCCGCCTCCGTTTCCCTGCCTCTGATTAACCGCCTCTGTTTCCCCATATCTGATTCCCCGCCTCTGATTACCCAACTCTGATTCCCCGCCTCTGATTCCACAGCTCTGATTCCCCGCCTCTGAGTCCCCGCGTCTGATTCCCAGCCTCTGATTCCCAATGTCTGATTTCCTGCCTCTGATTCCCCGCCTCTGATTCGCCATCTCTGATTCATCGCCTCTGATTCCCCACCTCTGATTCCACATATCTTATTCCCCACCTATGTTTCCCCGCCTCTGATTCCCCGCCTCTGATTCCCCATCTCTGATTCCCGGACTCTGATTCCCCACCTCTGATTCCCTATCTCTGATTCCGCACATCCGATTCCCTGCCTCTGATTCCCCGCCTCTGATGCCCCGCCTCTGATTCCCAACCTCTGATTCCCCTCCTCTGATTCCCCATATCTGATTCCCCGCCTCCGTTTCCCTGCCTCTGATTCCCCGCCTCTGTTTCCCCATATCTGATTCCCCGCCTCTGATTCCCCAACTCGAATTCCCCGCCTCTGATTCCCCAGCTCTGATTCCCCGCCTCTGATTCCCCGCGTCTGATTCCCAGCCTCTGATTCCCCATGTCTTATTCCCCGCCTCTGATTCCCCGCCTCTGATTCGTCATCTCTGATTCATCGCCTCTGATTCCCCACCTCTGATTCCCCATATCTGATTCCCACCTATGTTTCCCCGCCTCTGATGCCCCGCCTCTGATTCCATGCCTCTGATTCCCAACCTCTGATTCCCCACCTCTGATTCCCCATATCTGATTCCCCGCCTCTGTTTCCCCGCCTCTGATTCCCTGCCTCTGTTTCCTCATATCTGATTCCCCGCCTCTGATTCCCCAACACTGATTCCCCTCCTCTGATACCCCAGCTCTGATTCACCACCTCTGATTCCCCGCGTCTGATTCCCCGCCTCTGATTCCCCATCTCTGATTCCCTATCTCTGATTCCCCAATTCTGATTCCCCGCCTTTGATTCCCTGCCTCTGATTCCCAACCTCTGATTCCCCACCTCTGATTCCCCATATCTGATTCCCCACCTCTGATCCCCAGCTCTGATTCCCCGCCTCTGATTCCCCGTGTTTGATTCCCTGCCTCTAATTCCCTGCCTCTGATTCCCAACCTCTGATTCCGCACCTCTGATTCCCCATATCTGATTCCCCGCCTCTGTTTCCCCGCCTCTGATTCCCCTCCTCTGTTTCCCCATATCTGATTCCCCGCCTTTGATTCGCCACCTCTGATTCCCCATATGTGATTCCCCGCCTCTGTTTCCCCGCCTCTGATTCCCCGCCTCTGATACCCCATATCTCATTCCCCGCCTCTGATTCCCCATATCTGATTCCCGGACTCTGATTCCCCACCTCTGATTCCCGGCCTCTTATTCCCGGCATCTGATTCCCGGACTCTGATTCCCGGCCTCTGATTCCCCGCTTCTGATTCTGATTCCCTGCCTCTGATTCCCCATCTCTGATTCCGCACATCTGATTCCCTGCCTCTGATTCCCCACTTCTGATTCCCCATATCTGATTCCCCGCCTCTGTTTCCCCGCCTCTGATTCCCCGCCTCTGTTTCCCCATATCTAATTCCCCGCCTCTGATTCCCCAACTCTGATTCCCCGCACTGATTCCCCAGCTCTGAATCCCCACCTCAGATTCCCAGCATCTGATTCCCTGCCTCTGAATCGCCACCTCTGATTCCCTGCCTCTGATTCCCAACCTCTGATTCCCCTCCTCTGATTCCCCATATCTGATTCCCCGCCTCCGTTTCCCTGCCTCTGATTCCCCGCCTCTGTTTCCCCATATCTGATTCCCCGCCTCTGATTCCCCAACTCTGATTCCCCACCTCTGATTCCCCAGCTCTGATTCCCCGCCTCTGATTCCCCGCGTCTGATTCCCAGCCTCTGATTCCCCATGTCTTATTCCCCGCCTCTGATTCGCCATCTCTGATTCATCGCCTCTGATTCCCCACCTCTGATTCCCCATATCTGATTCCCCACCTATGTTTCCCCGCCTCTGATGCCCCGCCTCTGATTCTATGCCTCTGATTCCCAACCTCTGATTCCCCTCCTCTGTTTCCCCGCCTCTGATTCCCTGCCTCTGTTTCCTCATATCTGATTCCCCGCCTCTGATTCCCCAACACTGATTCCCCGCCTCTGATTCCCCAGGTCTGATTCACCACCTCTGATTCCCCGCGTCTGATTCCCCGCCTCTGATTCCCCATCTCTGATTCCTTATCTCTGATTCCCCAATTCTGATTCCCCGCCTTTGATTCCCTGCCTCTGATTCCCAACCTCTGATTCTCCACCTCTGATTCCTCATATCTGATTCCCCGCCTCTGTTTCCCCGCCTCTTATTCCCCGCCTCTGTTTCCCCATATCTGATTCCCGGCCTCTCATTCCCCAGCTCCGATTCCCCGCCTCTGATTCCCCATGTCTGATTCCCCGCCGCTGATTCCCCAACTCTGATAGCCCGCCTCTGATTCCCCAGCTCTGATTCCCCGCCTCTGATTCCCCGCGTCTGAATCCCTGCCTCTGATTCCCCGCCTCTGATTCACCATCTCTGATTCACCACCTCTGATCCCCCGCCTCTGATTCCCCATGTCTGATTCACCGCCTCTTTTTCCCCACCTCTGATTCCCCGCCTCTGATTCCCCAGCTCTGATTCCCCGCATCTGATTCCCTGCCTCTGAATCCCCACCGCTATTCCCTGCCTCTGATTCCCAACCTCTGATTCCCCTCCTCTGATTCCCCATATCTGATTACCCGCCTCCATTTCCCTGCCTCTGATTCCCCGCCTCTGTTACCCCATATCTGATTCCCCGCCTCTGATTCCACAACTCTGATTCTGCACATCTGATTCCCTGCCTCTTATTCCCCACCTCTAATTCCCGGCCTCTGATTCCCGGCCTCTGATTCCCCACCTCTGATTCTCCATATCTGATTCCCCGCCTCTGTTTCCCCGCCTCTGATTCCCCACCTCTGTTTCCCCATATCTGATTCCCCGCATCTGATTCCCCACGTCTGATTCCCTGCCTGTGATTCCCTGCCTCTTATTCCCCGCCTCTGATTCCCCGCATCTGATTCCCTGCCTCTGAATCCCCACCTTGATTCCCTGCCTCTGATTCCCAACCTCTGATTCCCCTCCTCTGATTCCCCATATCTGATTCCCCACCTCCATTTCCCTGCCTCTGATTCCCCGCCTCTGTTACCCAATATCTGATTCCCCGCCTCTGATTCCCCAACTCTGTTTCTGCACATCTGATTCCCTGCCTCTTATTCCCCACCTCTAATTCCCGGCCTCTGATTCCCGGCCTCTGATACCCTACCTCTGATTCTCCATATCTGATTCCCCGCCTCTGTTTCCCCGCCTCTGATTCCCCGCCTCTGTTTCCCCATATCTGATTCCCCGCCTCTGATTCCCCAACTCTGATTCCCCACCTCTGATTCCCCAGGTCTGATTCCCCGCCTCTGATTCCACGTGTTTGATTACCTGCCTCTGATTCCCCGCCTCTGCTTCCCCATCTCTGATTCACCGCCTTTGATTCGCCACCTCTGATTCCCCATATGTGATTCCCCTCCTCTGTTTCCCCGCCTCTGATTCCCCGCCTCTGATTCCCCATATCTCATTCCCCGCCTCTGATTCCCCGCATCTGATTCCCTGCCTCTGAATCCCCACCTCTGATTCCCTGCCTCTGATTCCCAACCTCTGATTCCCCTCCTCTGATTCCCCATATCTGATTCCCCGCCTCCGTTTCCCTGCCTCTGATTAACCGCCTCTGTTTCCCCATATCTGATTCCCCGCCTCTGATTCCCCAACTCTGATTCCCCGCCTCTGATTCCCCAGCTCTGATTCCCCGCCTCTGATTCCCCGCGTCTGATTCCCAGCCTCTGATTCCCCATGTCTGATTTCCTGCCTCTGATTCCCCGCCTCTGATTCGCCATCTCTGATTCATCGCCTCTGATTCCCCACCTCTGATTCCCCATATCTTATTCCCCACCTATGTTTCCCCGCCTCTGATTCCCCGCCTCTGATTCCCCATCTCTGATTCCCGGACTCTGATTCCCCATCTCTGATTCCCTATCTCTGATTCCACACATCCGATTCCCTGCCTCTGATTCCCCGCCTCTGATGCCCCGCCTCTGATTCCCAATCTCTGATTCCCCTCCTCTGATTCCCCATATCTGATTCCCCGCCTCCGTTTCCCTGCCTCTGATTCCCCGCCTCTGTTTCCCCATATCTGATTCCCCGCCTCTGATTCCCCAACTCTGATTCCCCGCCTCTGATTCCCCAGCTCTGATTCCCCGCCTCTGATTCCCCGCGTCTGATTCCCAGCCTCTGATTCCCCATGTCTTATTCCCCGCCTCTGATTCGCCATCTCTGATTCATCGCCTCTGATTCCCCACCTCTGATTCCCCATATCTGATTCCCACCTATGTTTCCCCGCCTCTGATGCCCCGCCTCTGATTCCATGCCTCTGATTCCCAACCTCTGATTCCCCACCTCTGACTCCCCATATCTGATTCCCCGCCTCTGTTTCCCCTCCTCTGATTCCCTGCCTCTGTTTCCTCATATCGGATTCCCCGCCTCTGATTCCCCAAAACTGATTCCCCTCCTCTGATTCCCCAGCTCTGATTCACCACCTCTGATTCCCCACGTCTGATTCCCCGCCTCTGATTCCCCATCTCTGATTCCCTATCTCTGATTCCCCAATTCTGATTCCCCGCCTTTGATTCCCTGCCTCTGATTCCCAACCTCTGATTCCCCACCTCTGATTCCCCATATCTGATTCCCCGCCTCTGTTTCCCCGCCTCTTATTCCCCGCCTCTGTTTCCCCATATCTGATTCCCGGCCTCTCATTCCCCAGCTCTGATTCCCCGCCTCTGATTCCCCATATCTGATTCCCCGCCGCTGATTCCCCAACTCTGATTCCCCAGCTCCGATTCCCCGCCTCTGATTCCCCACGTCTGAATCCCTGCCTCTGATTCCCCGCCTCTGATTCCCCATCTCTGATTCACCACCTCTGATCCCCCGCCTCTGATTCCCCATGTCTGATTCACCGCCTCTGTTTCCCCACCTCTGATTCCCCGCCTCTGATTCCACATATCTGATTCCCGGCCTCTCATTCCCCAGCTCTGATTCCCCGCCTCTGATTCCCCATATCTGATTCCCCGCCGCTGATTCCCCAACTCTGATTCCCCAGCTCCGATTCCCCGCCTCTGATTCCCCACGTCTGAATCCCTGCCTCTGATTCCCCGCCTCTGATTCCCCATCTCTGATTCACCACCTCTGATCCCCCGCCTCTGATTCCCCATGTCTGATTCACCGCCTCTGTTTCCCCACCTCTGATTCCCCGCCTCTGATTCCACATATCTGATTCCCCGCCTCTGATTCCCCAACTCTGATTCCCAGCCTGTGATTCGCCAGCTATGATTCCCCGCCTCTGATTCCCCACGTCTAATTCCCTGCCTGTGATTCCCTGCCTCTTATTCCCCGCCTCTGATTCCCCGCATCTGATTCCCTGCCTCTGAATCCCCACCTCTATTCCCTGCCTCTGATTCCCAACCTCTGATTCCCCTCCTCTGATTCCCCATATCTGATTCCCCGCCTCCATTTCCCTGCCTCTGATTCCCCGCCTCTGTTACCCCATATCTGATTCCCCGCCTCTGATTCCCCAACTCTGATTCTGCACATCTGATTCCCTGCCTCTTATTCCCCACCTCTAATTCCCGGCCTCTGATTCCCGGCCTCTGATTCCCCACCTCTGATTCTCCATATCTGATTCCCCGCCTCTGTTTCCCCGCCTCTGATTCCCCACCTCTGTTTCCCCATATCTGATTCCCCGCCTCTGATTCCCCAACTCTGATTCCCCGCCTCTGATTCCCCAGGTCTGATTCCCCGCCTCTGATTCCACGTGTTTGATTACCTGCCTCTGATTCCCCGCCTCTGCTTCCCCATCTCTGATTCACCGCCTTTGATTCGCCACCTCTGATTCCCCATATGTGATTCCCCGCCTCTGTTTCCCCGCCTCTGATTCCCCGCCTCTGATTCCCCATATCTCATTCCCCGCCTCTGATTCCCCGCATCTGATTCCCTGCCTCTGAATCCCCACCTCTGATTCCCTGCCTCTGATTCCCAACCTCTGATTCCCCTCCTCTGATTCCCCATATCTGATTCCCCGCCTCCGTTTCCCTGCCTCTGATTGCCCGCCTCTGTTTCCCCATATCTGATTCCCCGCCTCTGATTCCCCAACTCTGATTCCCCGCCTCTGATTCCCCAGCTCTGATTCCCCGCCTCTGATTCCCCGCGTCTGATTCCCAGCCTCTGATTCCCCATGTCTGATTTCCTGCCTCTGATTCCCCGCCTCTGATTCGCCATCTCTGATTCATCCCCTCTGATTCCCCACCTCTGATTCCCCATATCTTATTCCCCACCTATGTTTCCCCGCCTCTGATTCCCCGCCTCTGATTCCCCATCTCTGATTCCCAGACTCTGATTCCCCACCTCTGATTCCCTATCTCTGATTCTGCACATCCGATTCCCTGCCTCTGATTCCCCGCCTCTGATTCCCCACCTCTGATTCCCCACCTCTGATTCCCCATATCTGATTCCCCGCCTCTGTTTCCCCGCCTCTGATTCCCTGCCTCTGTTTCCTCATATCTGATTCCCCGCCTCTGATTCCCCAACACTGATTCCCCGCCTCTGATTCCCCAGCTCTGATTCACCACCTCTGATTCCCCGCGTCTGATTCCCCGCTTCTGATTCCCGGCCTCTTATTCCCCACCTCTGATTCCCGGCCTCTGATTCCCGGCCTCTGATTCCCGAACTCTCATTCCCGGCCTCTGATTCCCGGCCTCTGATTCCCCGCCTCTGATTCCCCGCCTCTGATTCCCTGCCTCTGATTCCCCATCTCTGATTCCGCACATCTGATTCCCTGCCTCTGATTCCCCGCCTCTGATTCCCTGCCTCTGATTCCCTGCCTCTGATTCCCAACCTCTGATTCCCCACCTCTGATTCCCCATAACTGATTCCCCGCCTCTGTTTCCCCGCCTCTGATTCCCCGCCTCTGTTTCCCCATATCTGATTCCCCGCCTGTGATTCCCCAACTCTGATTCCCCACCTCTGATCCCCAGCTCTGATTCCCCGCCTCTGATTCCCCGTGTTTGATTCCCTGCCTCTGATTCCCTGCCTCTGATTCCCAACCTCTGATTCCCCACCTCTGATTCCCCATATCTGATTCCCCGCCTCTGTTTCCCGGCCTCTGATTCCCCGCCTCTGTTTCCCCATATCTGATTCCCCGCCTTTGATTGGCCACCTCTGAATCCCCATATGTGATTCCCCGCCTCTGTTTCCCCGCATCTGATTCCCCACCTCTGATTCCCCATATCTCATTCCCCGCCTCTGATTCCCCATATCTGATTCCCTGACTCTGATTCCCCACCTCTGATTCCCGGCCTCTTTTTCTCGGCATCTGATTCCCGGCATCTGATTCCCGGCCTCTGATTCCCGGCCTCTGATTCCCCGCTTCTGATTCTGATTCCCTGCCTCTGATTCCCCATCCCTGATTCCGCACATCTGATTCCCGCCTCTGATTCCCCGCCTCTGATTCCCCATATCTCATTCCCCGCCTCTGATTCCCCGCATCTGATTCCCTACCTCTGAATCCCCACCTCTGATTCCCTGCCTCTGATTCCCAACCTCTGATTCCCCTCCTCTGATTCCCCATATCTGATTCCCCGCCTCCGTTTCCCAGCCTCTGATTGCCCGCCTCTGTTTCCCCATATCTGATTCCCCGCCTCTGATTCCCCAACTCTGATTCCCCGCCTCTGATTCCCCAGCTCTGATTCCCCGCCTCTGATTCCCCGCGTCTGATTCCCAGCCTCTGATTCCCCATGTCTGATTTCCTGCCTCTGATTCCCCGCCTCTGATTCGCCATCTCTGATTCATCGCCTCTGATTCCCCACCTCTGATTCCCCATATCTGATTCCCCACCTATGTTTCCCCGCCTCTGATGCCCCACCTCTGATTCCATGCCTCTGATTCCCAACCTCTGATTCCCCACCTCTGATTCCCCATATCTGATTCCCGCCTCTGTTTCCCCGCCTCTGATTCCCTGCCTCTGTTTCCTCATATCTGATTCCCCGCCTCTGATTCCCCAACACTGATTCCCCGCCTCTGATTCCCCAGCTCTGATTCAACACCTCTGATTCCCCGCGTCTCATTCCCCGCCTCTGATTCCCCATCTCTGATTCCCTATCTCTGATTCCCCAATTCTGATTCCCCGCCTTTGATTCCCTGCCTCTGATTCCTAACCTCTGATTCCCCACCTCTGATTCCCCGCCACTGTTTCCCCGCCTCTTATTCCCCGCCTCTGTTTCCCCATATCTGATTCCCGGCCTCTCATTCCCCAGCTCTGATTCCCCGCCTCTGATTCCCCATATCTGATTCCCCGCCGCTGATTCCCCAACTCTGATAGCCCGCCTCTGATTCCCCAGCTCTGATTCCCCGCCTCTGATTCCCCGCGTCTGAATCCCTGCCTCTGATTCCCCGCCTCTGATTCCCCATCTCTGATTCACCACCTCTGATCCCCCGCCTCTGATTCCCCATGTCTGATTCACCGCCTCTGTTTCCCCACCTCTGATTCCCCGCCTCTGATTCCCCATATCTGATTCCCCGCCTCTGATTCCCTGCCTCTTATTCCCCGCCTCTGATTCCCCGCATCTGATTCCCCACGTCTGATTCCCTGCCTGTGATTCCCTGCCTCTTATTCCCTGCCTCTGATTCCCCGCCTCTGATTCCCCTCCTCTGATTCCCCATATCTGATTCCCCACCTCCATTTCCCTGCCTCTGATTCCCCGCCTCTGTTACCCAATATCTGATTCCCCGCCTCTGATTCCCGGACTCTGATTCCCCACCTCTGATTCCCGGCCTCTTATTCCCGGCATCTGATTCCCGGCCTCTGATTCCCGGCCTCTGATTCCCCGCTTCTGATTCTGATTCCCCGCCTCTGATTCCCCATATCTGATTCCCCGCCTCTGATTCCCTGCCTCTTATTCCCCGCCTCTGATTCCCCGCATCTGATTCCCCACGTCTGATTCCCTGCCTGTGATTCCCTGCCTCTTATTCCCTGCCTCTGATTCCCCGCCTCTGATTCCCCGCATCTGATTCCCTGCCTCTGAATCCCCACCTCTGATTCCCTGCCTCTGATTCCCAACCTCTGATTCCCCTCCTCTGATTCCCCATATCTGATTCCCCACCTCCATTTCCCTGCCTCTGATTCCCCGCCTCTGTTACCCAATATCTGATTCCCCGCCTCTGATTCCCGGACTCTGATTCCCCACCTCTGATTCCCGGCCTCTTATTCCCGGCATCTGATTCCCGGCCTCTGATTCCCGGCCTCTGATTCCCCGCTTCTGATTCTGATTCCCTGCCTCTGATTCCCCATCTCTGATTCCGCACATCTGATTCCCTGCCTCTGATTCCCCACTTCTGATTCCCCATATCTGATTCCCCGCCTCTGTTTCCCGCCTCTGATTCCCCGCCTCTGTTTCCCCATATCTAATTCCTCGCATCTGATTCCCCAACTCTGATTCCCCGCACTGATTCCCCAGCTCTGAATCCCCGCCTCAGATTCCCTGCATCTGATTCCCTGCCTCTGAATCCCCACCTCTGATTCCCCGCGTCTGATTCCCCGCCTCTGATTCCCCATCTCTGATTCCCTATCTCTGATTCCCCAATTCTGATTCCCCGCCTTTGATTCCCTGCCTCTGATTCCCAACCTCTGATTCCCCACCTCTGATATCCCATATCTGATTCCCCTCCTCTGTTTCCCCGCCTCTTATGCCCCGCCTCTGTTTCCCCATATCTGATTCCCGGCCTCTCATTCCCCAGCTCTGATTCCCCGCCTCTGATTCCCCATATCTGATTCCCCGCCGCTGATTAGCCAACTCTGATTCCCCGCCTCTGATTCCACAGCTCTGATTCCCTGCCTCTGAGTCCCCGCGTCTGATTCCCAGCCTCTGATTCCCAATGTCTGATTTCCTGCCTCTGATTCGCCGCCTCTGATTCGCCATCTCTGATTCATCGCCTCTGATTCCCCACCTCTGATTCCACATATCTTATTCCCCACCTATGTTTCCCCGCCTCTGATTCCCCGCCTCTGATTCCCCATCTCTGATTCCCGGACTCTGATTCCCCACCTCTGATTCCCTATCTCTGATTCCGCACATCCGATTCCCTGCCTCTGATTCCCCGCCTCTGATGCCCCGCCTCTGATTCCCAACCTCTGATTCCCCTCCTCTGATTCCCCATATCTGATTCCCCGCCTCCATTTCCCTGCCTCTGATTCCCCGCCTCTGTTTCCCCATATCTGATTCCCCGCCTCTGATTCCCCAACTCTGATTCCCCGCCTCTGATTCCCCAGCTCTGATTCCCCGCCTCTGATTCCCCGCGTCTGATTCCCAGCCTCTGATTCCCCATGTCTTATTCCCCGCCTCTGATTCCCCGCCTCTGATTCGCCATCTCTGATTCATCGCCTCTGATTCCCCACCTCTGATTCCCCATATCTGATTCCCACCTATGTTTCCCCGCCTCTGATGCCCCGCCTCTGATTCCATGCCTCTGATTCCCAACCTCTGATTCCCCACCTCTGATTCCCAATATCTGATTCCCCGCCTCTGTTTCCCCGCCTCTGATTCCCTGCCTCTGTTTCCTCATATCTGATTCCCCGCCTCTGATTCCCCAACACTGATTCCCCTCCTCTGATACCCCAGCTCTGATTCACCACCTCTGATTCCCCGCGTCTGATTCCCCGCCTCTGATTCCCCGCCTCTGTTTCCCCATATCTAATTCCTCGCATCTGATTCCCCAACTCTGATTCCCCGCACTGATTCCCCAGCTCTGAATCCCCGCCTCAGATTCCCCGCATCTGATTCCCTGCCTCTGAATCCCCATCTCTGATTCCGCACATCTGATTCCCTGCCTCTGATTCCCCACTTCTGATTCCCCATATCTGATTCCCCGCCTCTGTTTCCCGCCTCTGATTCCCCGCCTCTGTTTCCCCATATCTAATTCCTCGCATCTGATTCCCCAACTCTGATTCCCCGCACTGATTCCCCAGCTCTGAATCCCCGCCTCAGATTCCCTGCATCTGATTCCCTGCCTCTGAATCCCCACCTCTGATTCCCCGCGTCTGATTCCCCGCCTCTGATTCCCCATCTCTGATTCCCTATCTCTGATTCCCCAATTCTGATTCCCCGCCTTTGATTCCCTGCCTCTGATTCCCAACCTCTGATTCCCCACCTCTGATATCCCATATCTGATTCCCCTCCTCTGTTTCCCCGCCTCTTATGCCCCGCCTCTGTTTCCCCATATCTGATTCCCGGCCTCTCATTCCCCAGCTCTGATTCCCCGCCTCTGATTCCCCATATCTGATTCCCCGCCGCTGATTAGCCAACTCTGATTCCCCGCCTCTGATTCCACAGCTCTGATTCCCTGCCTCTGAGTCCCCGCGTCTGATTCCCAGCCTCTGATTCCCAATGTCTGATTTCCTGCCTCTGATTCGCCGCCTCTGATTCGCCATCTCTGATTCATCGCCTCTGATTCCCCACCTCTGATTCCACATATCTTATTCCCCACCTATGTTTCCCCGCCTCTGATTCCCCGCCTCTGATTCCCCATCTCTGATTCCCGGACTCTGATTCCCCACCTCTGATTCCCTATCTCTGATTCCGCACATCCGATTCCCTGCCTCTGATTCCCCGCCTCTGATGCCCCGCCTCTGATTCCCAACCTCTGATTCCCCTCCTCTGATTCCCCATATCTGATTCCCCGCCTCCATTTCCCTGCCTCTGATTCCCCGCCTCTGTTTCCCCATATCTGATTCCCCGCCTCTGATTCCCCAACTCTGATTCCCCGCCTCTGATTCCCCAGCTCTGATTCCCCGCCTCTGATTCCCCGCGTCTGATTCCCAGCCTCTGATTCCCCATGTCTTATTCCCCGCCTCTGATTCCCCGCCTCTGATTCGCCATCTCTGATTCATCGCCTCTGATTCCCCACCTCTGATTCCCCATATCTGATTCCCACCTATGTTTCCCCGCCTCTGATGCCCCGCCTCTGATTCCATGCCTCTGATTCCCAACCTCTGATTCCCCACCTCTGATTCCCAATATCTGATTCCCCGCCTCTGTTTCCCCGCCTCTGATTCCCTGCCTCTGTTTCCTCATATCTGATTCCCCGCCTCTGATTCCCCAACACTGATTCCCCTCCTCTGATACCCCAGCTCTGATTCACCACCTCTGATTCCCCGCGTCTGATTCCCCGCCTCTGATTCCCCATCTCTGATTCCCTATCTCTGATTCCCCAATTCTGATTCCCCGCCTTTGATTCCCTGCCTCTGATTCCCAACCTCTGATTCCCCACCTCTGATTCCCCATATCTGATTCCCCGCCTCTGTTTCCCCGCCTCTTATTCCCCGCCTCTGTTTCCCCATATCTGATTCCCGGCCTCTCATTCCCCAGCTCTGATTCCCCTCCTCTGATTCCCCATATCTGATTCCCCGCCGCTGAATCCCCAACTCTGATTCCCCAGCTCTGATTCCCCGCCTCTGATTCCCCGCGTCTGAATCCCTGCCTCTGATTCCCCGCCTCTGATTCCCCATCTCTGATTCACCACCTCTGATCCCCCGCTTCTGATTCCCCATGTCTGATTCACCGCCTCTGTTTCCCCACCTCTGATTCCCCGCCTCTGATTCCCCAACTCTGATTCCCCGCCTGTGATTCGCCAGCTATGATTCCCCGCCTCTGATTCCCCACGTCTGATTCCCTGCCTGTGATTCCCTGCCTCTTATTCCCCGCCTCTGATTCCCCGCATCTGATTCCCAACCTCTGATTCCCCTCCTCTGATTCCCCATATCTGATTCCCCGCCTCCATTTCCCTGCCTCTGATTCCCCGCCTCTGTTACCCCATATCTGATTCCCCGCCTCTGATTCCCCAACTCTGATTCTGCACATCTGAATCCCTGCCTCTTATTCCCCACCTCTAATTCCCGGCCTCTGATTCCCGGCCTCTGATTCCCCACCTCTGATTCCCCATATCTGATTCGCCGCCTCTGTTTCCCCGCCTCTGATTCCCCGCCTCTGTTTCCCCATATCTGATTCCCCGCCTCTGATTCCCCAACTCTGATTCCCCGCCTCTGATTCCCCAGGTCTGATTCCCCGCCTCTGATTCCACGTGTTTGCTTACCTGCCTCTGATTCCCCGCCTCTGCTTCCCCATCTGTGATTCACCGCCTTTGATTCGCCACCACTGATTCCCCATATGTGATTCCCCGCCTCTGTTTCCCCGCCTCTGATTCCCCGCCTCTGATTCCCCATATCTCATTCCCCGCCTCTGATTCCCCGCATCTGATTCCCTGCCTCTGAATCCCCACCTCTGATTCCCTGCCTCTGATTCCTCACCTCTGATTCCAGGCCTCTGATTCCCGGCCTCTGATTCCCGACCTCTCATTCCCGGCCTCTGATTCCCGGCCTCTGATTCCCCGCCTCTGATTCCCCGACTCTGATTCCCTGCCTCTGATTCCCCATCTCTGATTCTGCACATCTGATTCCCTGCCTCTTATTCCCCACCTCTGATTCCCGGCCTCTGATTCCCGGCCTCTGATTCCCGGCCTCTCATTCCCGGCCTCTCATTCCCGGCCTCTCATTCCCGGCCTCTGATTCCCCGCCTCTGATTCCCCGCCTCTGTTTCCCTGCCTCTGATTCCCCATCTCTGATTCCGCACATCTGATTCCCTGCCTCTGATTCCCTGCCTCTGATTCCCTGCCTCTGATTCCATGCCTCTGATTCCCAACCTCTGATTCCCCACCGCTGATTCCCCATATCTGATTCCCCGCCTCTGTTTCCCCATATCTGATTCCCCGCCTCTGATTCCCCAACTTTGATTCCCCACCTCTGATCCCCAGCTCTGATTCCCCGCCTCTGATTCCCCGTGTTTGATTCCCTGCCTCTGATTCCCTGCCTCTGATTCCCAACCTCTGATTCCCCACCTCTGATTCCCCATATCTGATTCCCTGCCTCTGTTTCCCCGCCTCTGAATCCCCTCCTCTGTTTCCCCATATCTGATTCCCCACCTTTGATTCGCCACCTCTGATTCCCCATATGTGATTCCCCGCCTCTGTTTCCCCGCCTCTGATTCCCCGCCTCTGATACCCCATATCTCATTCCCCGCCTCTGATTCCCCATATCTGATTCCTGGACTCTGATTCCCCACCTCTGATTCCCGGCCTCTTATTCCCGGCATCTGATTCCCGGCCTCTGATTCCCGGCCTCTGATTCCCCGCTTCTGATTCTGATTCCCTGCCTCTGATTCCCCATCTCTGATTCCGCACATCTGATTCCCTGCCTCTGATTCCCCACTTCTGATTCCCCATATCTGATTCCCCGCCTCTGTTTCCCCGCCTCTGATTCCCCGCCTCTGTTTCCCCATATCTAATTCCCCGCCTCTGATTCCCCAACTCTGATTCCCCGCACTGATTCCCCAGCTCTGAATCCCCACCTCAGATTCCCCGCATCTGATTCCCTGCCTCTGAATCGCCACCTCTGATTCCCTGCCTCTGATTCCCAACCTCTGATTCCCCTCCTCTGATTCCCCATATCTGATTCCCCACCTCTGATCCCCAGCTCTGATTCCCCGCCTCTGATTCCCCGTGTTTGATTCCCTGCCTCTGATTCCCTGCCTCTGATTCCCAACCTCTGATTCCCCACCTCTGATTCCCCATATCTGATTCCCCGCCTCTGATTCCCCAACTCTGATTCCCCGCCTCTGATTCCCCAGCTCTGATTCCCCGCCTCTGATTCCCCGCGTCTGATTCCCAGCCTCTGATTCCCCATGTCTGATTTCCTGCCTCTGATTCCCCGCCTCTGATTCGCCATCTCTGATTCATCCCCTCTGATTCCCCACCTCTGATTCCCCATATCTTATTCCCCACCTATGTTTCCCCGCCTCTGATTCCCCGCCTCTGATTCCCCATCTCTGATTCCCAGACTCTGATTCCCCACCTCTGATTCCCTATCTCTGATTCTGCACATCCGATTCCCTGCCTCTGATTCCCCGCCTCTGATTCCCCACCTCTGATTCCCCACCTCTGATTCCCCATATCTGATTCCCCGCCTCTGTTTCCCCGCCTCTGATTCCCTGCCTCTGTTTCCTCATATCTGATTCCCCGCCTCTGATTCCCCAACACTGATTCCCCGCCTCTGATTCCCCAGCTCTGATTCACCACCTCTGATTCCCCGCGTCTGATTCCCCGCTTCTGATTCCCGGCCTCTTATTCCCCACCTCTGATTCCCGGCCTCTGATTCCCGGCCTCTGATTCCCGAACTCTCATTCCCGGCCTCTGATTCCCGGCCTCTGATTCCCCGCCTCTGATTCCCCGCCTCTGATTCCCTGCCTCTGATTCCCCATCTCTGATTCCGCACATCTGATTCCCTGCCTCTGATTCCCCGCCTCTGATTCCCTGCCTCTGATTCCCTGCCTCTGATTCCCAACCTCTGATTCCCCACCTCTGATTCCCCATAACTGATTCCCCGCCTCTGTTTCCCCGCCTCTGATTCCCCGCCTCTGTTTCCCCATATCTGATTCCCCGCCTGTGATTCCCCAACTCTGATTCCCCACCTCTGATCCCCAGCTCTGATTCCCCGCCTCTGATTCCCCGTGTTTGATTCCCTGCCTCTGATTCCCTGCCTCTGATTCCCAACCTCTGATTCCCCACCTCTGATTCCCCATATCTGATTCCCCGCCTCTGTTTCCCGGCCTCTGATTCCCCGCCTCTGTTTCCCCATATCTGATTCCCCGCCTTTGATTGGCCACCTCTGAATCCCCATATGTGATTCCCCGCCTCTGTTTCCCCGCATCTGATTCCCCACCTCTGATTCCCCATATCTCATTCCCCGCCTCTGATTCCCCATATCTGATTCCCTGACTCTGATTCCCCACCTCTGATTCCCGGCCTCTTTTTCTCGGCATCTGATTCCCGGCATCTGATTCCCGGCCTCTGATTCCCGGCCTCTGATTCCCCGCTTCTGATTCTGATTCCCTGCCTCTGATTCCCCATCCCTGATTCCGCACATCTGATTCCCGCCTCTGATTCCCCGCCTCTGATTCCCCATATCTCATTCCCCGCCTCTGATTCCCCGCATCTGATTCCCTACCTCTGAATCCCCACCTCTGATTCCCTGCCTCTGATTCCCAACCTCTGATTCCCCTCCTCTGATTCCCCATATCTGATTCCCCGCCTCCGTTTCCCAGCCTCTGATTGCCCGCCTCTGTTTCCCCATATCTGATTCCCCGCCTCTGATTCCCCAACTCTGATTCCCCGCCTCTGATTCCCCAGCTCTGATTCCCCGCCTCTGATTCCCCGCGTCTGATTCCCAGCCTCTGATTCCCCATGTCTGATTTCCTGCCTCTGATTCCCCGCCTCTGATTCGCCATCTCTGATTCATCGCCTCTGATTCCCCACCTCTGATTCCCCATATCTGATTCCCCACCTATGTTTCCCCGCCTCTGATGCCCCACCTCTGATTCCATGCCTCTGATTCCCAACCTCTGATTCCCCACCTCTGATTCCCCATATCTGATTCCCGCCTCTGTTTCCCCGCCTCTGATTCCCTGCCTCTTCCTCATATCTGATTCCCCGCCTCTGATTCCCCAACACTGATTCCCCGCCTCTGATTCCCCAGCTCTGATTCAACACCTCTGATTCCCCGCGTCTCATTCCCCGCCTCTGATTCCCCATCTCTGATTCCCTATCTCTGATTCCCCAATTCTGATTCCCCGCCTTTGATTCCCTGCCTCTGATTCCTAACCTCTGATTCCCCACCTCTGATTCCCCGCCACTGTTTCCCCGCCTCTTATTCCCCGCCTCTGTTTCCCCATATCTGATTCCCGGCCTCTCATTCCCCAGCTCTGATTCCCCGCCTCTGATTCCCCATATCTGATTCCCCGCCGCTGATTCCCCAACTCTGATAGCCCGCCTCTGATTCCCCAGCTCTGATTCCCCGCCTCTGATTCCCCGCGTCTGAATCCCTGCCTCTGATTCCCCGCCTCTGATTCCCCATCTCTGATTCACCACCTCTGATCCCCCGCCTCTGATTCCCCATGTCTGATTCACCGCCTCTGTTTCCCCACCTCTGATTCCCCGCCTCTGATTCCCCATATCTGATTCCCCGCCTCTGATTCCCTGCCTCTTATTCCCCGCCTCTGATTCCCCGCATCTGATTCCCCACGTCTGATTCCCTGCCTGTGATTCCCTGCCTCTTATTCCCTGCCTCTGATTCCCCGCCTCTGATTCCCCTCCTCTGATTCCCCATATCTGATTCCCCACCTCCATTTCCCTGCCTCTGATTCCCCGCCTCTGTTACCCAATATCTGATTCCCCGCCTCTGATTCCCGGACTCTGATTCCCCACCTCTGATTCCCGGCCTCTTATTCCCGGCATCTGATTCCCGGCCTCTGATTCCCGGCCTCTGATTCCCCGCTTCTGATTCTGATTCCCCGCCTCTGATTCCCCATATCTGATTCCCCGCCTCTGATTCCCTGCCTCTTATTCCCCGCCTCTGATTCCCCGCATCTGATTCCCCACGTCTGATTCCCTGCCTGTGATTCCCTGCCTCTTATTCCCTGCCTCTGATTCCCCGCCTCTGATTCCCCGCATCTGATTCCCTGCCTCTGAATCCCCACCTCTGATTCCCTGCCTCTGATTCCCAACCTCTGATTCCCCTCCTCTGATTCCCCATATCTGATTCCCCACCTCCATTTCCCTGCCTCTGATTCCCCGCCTCTGTTACCCAATATCTGATTCCCCGCCTCTGATTCCCGGACTCTGATTCCCCACCTCTGATTCCCGGCCTCTTATTCCCGGCATCTGATTCCCGGCCTCTGATTCCCGGCCTCTGATTCCCCGCTTCTGATTCTGATTCCCTGCCTCTGATTCCCCATCTCTGATTCCGCACATCTGATTCCCTGCCTCTGATTCCCCACTTCTGATTCCCCATATCTGATTCCCCGCCTCTGTTTCCCCGCCTCTGATTCCCCGCCTCTGTTTCCCCATATCTAATTCCTCGCATCTGATTCCCCAACTCTGATTCCCCGCACTGATTCCCCAGCTCTGAATCCCCGCCTCAGATTCCCCGCATCTGATTCCCTGCCTCTGAATCCCCATCTCTGATTCCGCACATCTGATTCCCTGCCTCTGATTCCCCACTTCTGATTCCCCATATCTGATTCCCCGCCTCTGTTTCCCGCCTCTGATTCCCCGCCTCTGTTTCCCCATATCTAATTCCTCGCATCTGATTCCCCAACTCTGATTCCCCGCACTGATTCCCCAGCTCTGAATCCCCGCCTCAGATTCCCTGCATCTGATTCCCTGCCTCTGAATCCCCACCTCTGATTCCCCGCGTCTGATTCCCCGCCTCTGATTCCCCATCTCTGATTCCCTATCTCTGATTCCCCAATTCTGATTCCCCGCCTTTGATTCCCTGCCTCTGATTCCCAACCTCTGATTCCCCACCTCTGATATCCCATATCTGATTCCCCTCCTCTGTTTCCCCGCCTCTTATGCCCCGCCTCTGTTTCCCCATATCTGATTCCCGGCCTCTCATTCCCCAGCTCTGATTCCCCGCCTCTGATTCCCCATATCTGATTCCCCGCCGCTGATTAGCCAACTCTGATTCCCCGCCTCTGATTCCACAGCTCTGATTCCCTGCCTCTGAGTCCCCGCGTCTGATTCCCAGCCTCTGATTCCCAATGTCTGATTTCCTGCCTCTGATTCGCCGCCTCTGATTCGCCATCTCTGATTCATCGCCTCTGATTCCCCACCTCTGATTCCACATATCTTATTCCCCACCTATGTTTCCCCGCCTCTGATTCCCCGCCTCTGATTCCCCATCTCTGATTCCCGGACTCTGATTCCCCACCTCTGATTCCCTATCTCTGATTCCGCACATCCGATTCCCTGCCTCTGATTCCCCGCCTCTGATGCCCCGCCTCTGATTCCCAACCTCTGATTCCCCTCCTCTGATTCCCCATATCTGATTCCCCGCCTCCATTTCCCTGCCTCTGATTCCCCGCCTCTGTTTCCCCATATCTGATTCCCCGCCTCTGATTCCCCAACTCTGATTCCCCGCCTCTGATTCCCCAGCTCTGATTCCCCGCCTCTGATTCCCCGCGTCTGATTCCCAGCCTCTGATTCCCCATGTCTTATTCCCCGCCTCTGATTCCCCGCCTCTGATTCGCCATCTCTGATTCATCGCCTCTGATTCCCCACCTCTGATTCCCCATATCTGATTCCCACCTATGTTTCCCCGCCTCTGATGCCCCGCCTCTAATTCCATGCCTCTGATTCCCAACCTCTGATTCCCCACCTCTGATTCCCAATATCTGATTCCCCGCCTCTGTTTCCCCGCCTCTGATTCCCTGCCTCTGTTTCCTCATATCTGATTCCCCGCCTCTGATTCCCCAACACTGATTCCCCTCCTCTGATACCCCAGCTCTGATTCACCACCTCTGATTCCCCGCGTCTGATTCCCCGCCTCTGATTCCCCATCTCTGATTCCCTATCTCTGATTCCCCAATTCTGATTCCCCGCCTTTGATTCCCTGCCTCTGATTCCCAACCTCTGATTCCCCACCTCTGATTCCCCATATCTGATTCCCCGCCTCTGTTTCCCCGCCTCTTATTCCCCGCCTCTGTTTCCCCATATCTGATTCCCGGCCTCTCATTCCCCAGCTCTGATTCCCCTCCTCTGATTCCCCATATCTGATTCCCCGCCGCTGAATCCCCAACTCTGATTCCCCAGCTCTGATTCCCCGCCTCTGATTCCCCGCGTCTGAATCCCTGCCTCTGATTCCCCGCCTCTGATTCCCCATCTCTGATTCACCACCTCTGATCCCCCGCTTCTGATTCCCCATGTCTGATTCACCGCCTCTGTTTCCCCACCTCTGATTCCCCGCCTCTGATTCCCCAACTCTGATTCCCCGCCTGTGATTCGCCAGCTATGATTCCCCGCCTCTGATTCCCCACGTCTGATTCCCTGCCTGTGATTCCCTGCCTCTTATTCCCCGCCTCTGATTCCCCGCATCTGATTCCCAACCTCTGATTCCCCTCCTCTGATTCCCCATATCTGATTCCCCGCCTCCATTTCCCTGCCTCTGATTCCCCGCCTCTGTTACCCCATATCTGATTCCCCGCCTCTGATTCCCCAACTCTGATTCTGCACATCTGAATCCCTGCCTCTTATTCCCCACCTCTAATTCCCGGCCTCTGATTCCCGGCCTCTGATTCCCCACCTCTGATTCCCCATATCTGATTCGCCGCCTCTGTTTCCCCGCCTCTGATTCCCCGCCTCTGTTTCCCCATATCTGATTCCCCGCCTCTGATTCCCCAACTCTGATTCCCCGCCTCTGATTCCCCAGGTCTGATTCCCCGCCTCTGATTCCACGTGTTTGCTTACCTGCCTCTGATTCCCCGCCTCTGCTTCCCCATCTGTGATTCACCGCCTTTGATTCGCCACCACTGATTCCCCATATGTGATTCCCCGCCTCTGTTTCCCCGCCTCTGATTCCCCGCCTCTGATTCCCCATATCTCATTCCCCGCCTCTGATTCCCCGCATCTGATTCCCTGCCTCTGAATCCCCACCTCTGATTCCCTGCCTCTGATTCCTCACCTCTGATTCCAGGCCTCTGATTCCCGGCCTCTGATTCCCGACCTCTCATTCCCGGCCTCTGATTCCCGGCCTCTGATTCCCCGCCTCTGATTCCCCGACTCTGATTCCCTGCCTCTGATTCCCCATCTCTGATTCTGCACATCTGATTCCCTGCCTCTTATTCCCCACCTCTGATTCCCGGCCTCTGATTCCCGGCCTCTGATTCCCGGCCTCTCATTCCCGGCCTCTCATTCCCGGCCTCTCATTCCCGGCCTCTGATTCCCCGCCTCTGATTCCCCGCCTCTGTTTCCCTGCCTCTGATTCCCCATCTCTGATTCCGCACATCTGATTCCCTGCCTCTGATTCCCTGCCTCTGATTCCCTGCCTCTGATTCCATGCCTCTGATTCCCAACCTCTGATTCCCCACCGCTGATTCCCCATATCTGATTCCCCGCCTCTGTTTCCCCATATCTGATTCCCCGCCTCTGATTCCCCAACTTTGATTCCCCACCTCTGATCCCCAGCTCTGATTCCCCGCCTCTGATTCCCCGTGTTTGATTCCCTGCCTCTGATTCCCTGCCTCTGATTCCCAACCTCTGATTCCCCACCTCTGATTCCCCATATCTGATTCCCCGCCTCTGTTTCCCCGCCTCTGATTCCCCTCCTCTGTTTCCCCATATCTGATTCCCCACCTTTGATTCGCCACCTCTGATTCCCCATATGTGATTCCCCGCCTCTGTTTCCCCGCCTCTGATTCCCCGCCTCTGATACCCCATATCTCATTCCCCGCCTCTGATTCCCCATATCTGATTCCTGGACTCTGATTCCCCACCTCTGATTCCCGGCCTCTTATTCCCGGCATCTGATTCCCGGCCTCTGATTCCCGGCCTCTGATTCCCCGCTTCTGATTCTGATTCCCTGCCTCTGATTCCCCATCTCTGATTCCGCACATCTGATTCCCTGCCTCTGATTCCCCACTTCTGATTCCCCATATCTGATTCCCCGCCTCTGTTTCCCCGCCTCTGATTCCCCGCCTCTGTTTCCCCATATCTAATTCCCCGCCTCTGATTCCCCAACTCTGATTCCCCGCACTGATTCCCCAGCTCTGAATCCCCACCTCAGATTCCCCGCATCTGATTCCCTGCCTCTGAATCGCCACCTCTGATTCCCTGCCTCTGATTCCCAACCTCTGATTCCCCTCCTCTGATTCCCCATATCTGATTCCCCACCTCTGATCCCCAGCTCTGATTCCCCGCCTCTGATTCCCCGTGTTTGATTCCCTGCCTCTGATTCCCTGCCTCTGATTCCCAACCTCTGATTCCCCACCTCTGATTCCCCATATCTGATTCCCCGCCTCTGTTTCCCCGCCTCTGATTCCCCTCCTCTGTTTCCCCATATCTGATTCCCCGCCTTTGATTCGCCACCTCTGATTCCCCATATGTGATTCCCCGCCTCTGTTTCCCCGCCTCTGATTCCCCGCCTCTGATACCCCATATCTCATTCCCCGCCTCTGATTCCCCATATCTGATTCCCGGACTCTGATTCCCCACCTCTGATTCCCGGCCTCTTATTCCCGGCATCTGATTCCCGGCCTCTGATTCCCGGCCTCTGATTCCCCGCTTCTGATTCTGATTCCCTGCCTCTGATTCCCCATCTCTGATTCCGCACATCTGATTCCCTGCCTCTGATTCCCCACTTCTGATTCCCCATATCTGATTCCCCGCCTCTGTTTCCCCGCCTCTGATTCCCCGCCTCTGTTTCCCCATATCTAATTCCCCGCCTCTGATTCCCCAACTCTGATTCCCCGCACTGATTCCCCAGCTCTGAATCCCCACCTCAGATTCCCCGCATCTGATTCCCTGCCTCTGAATCGCCACCTCTGATTCCCTGCCTCTGATTCCCAACCTCTGATTCCCCTCCTCTGATTCCCCATATCTGATTCCCCGCCTCCGTTTCCCTGCCTCTGATTCCCCGCCTCTGTTTCCCCATATCTGATTCCCCGCCTCTGATTCCCCAACTCTGATTCCTCGCCTCTGATTCCCCAGCTCTGATTCCCCGCCTCTGATTCCCCGCGTCTGATTCCCAGCCTCTGATTCCCCATGTCTTATTCCCCGCCTCTGATTCGCCATCTCTGATTCATCGCCTCTGATTCCCCGCCTCTGATTCCCCATATCTGATTCCCCGCCTCTGATTCCCTGCCTCTTATTCCCCGCCTCTGATTCCCCGCATCTGATTCCCCACGTCTGATTCCCTGCCTGTGATTCCCTGCCTCTTATTCCCTGCCTCTGATTCCCCGCCTCTGATTCCCCGCATCTGATTCCCTGCCTCTGAATCCCCACCTCTGATTCCCTGCCTCTGATTCCCAACCTCTGATTCCCCTCCTCTGATTCCCCATATCTGATTCCCCACCTCCATTTCCCTGCCTCTGATTCCCCGCCTCTGTTACCCAATATCTGATTCCCCGCCTCTGATTCCCGGACTCTGATTCCCCACCTCTGATTCCCGGCCTCTTATTCCCGGCATCTGATTCCCGGCCTCTGATTCCCGGCCTCTGATTCCCCGCTTCTGATTCTGATTCCCCGCCTCTGATTCCCCATATCTGATTCCCCGCCTCTGATTCCCTGCCTCTTATTCCCCGCCTCTGATTCCCCGCATCTGATTCCCCACGTCTGATTCCCTGCCTGTGATTCCCTGCCTCTTATTCCCTGCCTCTGATTCCCCGCCTCTGATTCCCCGCATCTGATTCCCTGCCTCTGAATCCCCACCTCTGATTCCCTGCCTCTGATTCCCAACCTCTGATTCCCCTCCTCTGATTCCCCATATCTGATTCCCCACCTCCATTTCCCTGCCTCTGATTCCCCGCCTCTGTTACCCAATATCTGATTCCCCGCCTCTGATTCCCGGACTCTGATTCCCCACCTCTGATTCCCGGCCTCTTATTCCCGGCATCTGATTCCCGGCCTCTGATTCCCGGCCTCTGATTCCCCGCTTCTGATTCTGATTCCCTGCCTCTGATTCCCCATCTCTGATTCCGCACATCTGATTCCCTGCCTCTGATTCCCCACTTCTGATTCCCCATATCTGATTCCCCGCCTCTGTTTCCCCGCCTCTGATTCCCCGCCTCTGTTTCCCCATATCTAATTCCTCGCATCTGATTCCCCAACTCTGATTCCCCGCACTGATTCCCCAGCTCTGAATCCCCGCCTCAGATTCCCCGCATCTGATTCCCTGCCTCTGAATCCCCATCTCTGATTCCGCACATCTGATTCCCTGCCTCTGATTCCCCACTTCTGATTCCCCATATCTGATTCCCCGCCTCTGTTTCCCGCCTCTGATTCCCCGCCTCTGTTTCCCCATATCTAATTCCTCGCATCTGATTCCCCAACTCTGATTCCCCGCACTGATTCCCCAGCTCTGAATCCCCGCCTCAGATTCCCTGCATCTGATTCCCTGCCTCTGAATCCCCACCTCTGATTCCCCGCGTCTGATTCCCCGCCTCTGATTCCCCATCTCTGATTCCCTATCTCTGATTCCCCAATTCTGATTCCCCGCCTTTGATTCCCTGCCTCTGATTCCCAACCTCTGATTCCCCACCTCTGATATCCCATATCTGATTCCCCTCCTCTGTTTCCCCGCCTCTTATGCCCCGCCTCTGTTTCCCCATATCTGATTCCCGGCCTCTCATTCCCCAGCTCTGATTCCCCGCCTCTGATTCCCCATATCTGATTCCCCGCCGCTGATTAGCCAACTCTGATTCCCCGCCTCTGATTCCACAGCTCTGATTCCCTGCCTCTGAGTCCCCGCGTCTGATTCCCAGCCTCTGATTCCCAATGTCTGATTTCCTGCCTCTGATTCGCCGCCTCTGATTCGCCATCTCTGATTCATCGCCTCTGATTCCCCACCTCTGATTCCACATATCTTATTCCCCACCTATGTTTCCCCGCCTCTGATTCCCCGCCTCTGATTCCCCATCTCTGATTCCCGGACTCTGATTCCCCACCTCTGATTCCCTATCTCTGATTCCGCACATCCGATTCCCTGCCTCTGATTCCCCGCCTCTGATGCCCCGCCTCTGATTCCCAACCTCTGATTCCCCTCCTCTGATTCCCCATATCTGATTCCCCGCCTCCATTTCCCTGCCTCTGATTCCCCGCCTCTGTTTCCCCATATCTGATTCCCCGCCTCTGATTCCCCAACTCTGATTCCCCGCCTCTGATTCCCCAGCTCTGATTCCCCGCCTCTGATTCCCCGCGTCTGATTCCCAGCCTCTGATTCCCCATGTCTTATTCCCCGCCTCTGATTCCCCGCCTCTGATTCGCCATCTCTGATTCATCGCCTCTGATTCCCCACCTCTGATTCCCCATATCTGATTCCCACCTATGTTTCCCCGCCTCTGATGCCCCGCCTCTGATTCCATGCCTCTGATTCCCAACCTCTGATTCCCCACCTCTGATTCCCCATATCTGATTCCCCGCCTCTGTTTCCCCGCCTCTGATTCCCTGCCTCTGTTTCCTCATATCTGATTCCCCGCCTCTGATTCCCCAACACTGATTCCCCTCCTCTGATACCCCAGCTCTGATTCACCACCTCTGATTCCCCGCGTCTGATTCCCCGCCTCTGATTCCCCATCTCTGATTCCCTATCTCTGATTCCCCAATTCTGATTCCCCGCCTTTGATTCCCTGCCTCTGATTCCCAACCTCTGATTCCCCACCTCTGATTCCCCATATCTGATTCCCCGCCTCTGTTTCCCCGCCTCTTATTCCCCGCCTCTGTTTCCCCATATCTGATTCCCGGCCTCTCATTCCCCAGCTCTGATTCCCCTCCTCTGATTCCCCATATCTGATTCCCCGCCGCTGAATCCCCAACTCTGATTCCCCAGCTCTGATTCCCCGCCTCTGATTCCCCGCGTCTGAATCCCTGCCTCTGATTCCCCGCCTCTGATTCCCCATCTCTGATTCACCACCTCTGATCCCCCGCTTCTGATTCCCCATGTCAGATTCACCGCCTCTGTTTCCCCACCTCTGATTCCCCGCCTCTGATTCCCCAACTCTGATTCCCCGCCTGTGATTCGCCAGCTATGATTCCCCGCCTCTGATTCCCCACGTCTGATTCCCTGCCTGTGATTCCCTGCCTCTTATTCCCCGCCTCTGATTCCCCGCATCTGATTCCCAACCTCTGATTCCCCTCCTCTGATTCCCCATATCTGATTCCCCGCCTCCATTTCCCTGCCTCTGATTCCCCGCCTCTGTTACCCCATATCTGATTCCCCGCCTCTGATTCCCCAACTCTGATTCTGCACATCTGAATCCCTGCCTCTTATTCCCCACCTCTAATTCCCGGCCTCTGATTCCCGGCCTCTGATTCCCCACCTCTGATTCCCCATATCTGATTCGCCGCCTCTGTTTCCCCGCCTCTGATTCCCCGCCTCTGTTTCCCCATATCTGATTCCCCGCCTCTGATTCCCCAACTCTGATTCCCCGCCTCTGATTCCCCAGGTCTGATTCCCCGCCTCTGATTCCACGTGTTTGCTTACCTGCCTCTGATTCCCCGCCTCTGCTTCCCCATCTGTGATTCACCGCCTTTGATTCGCCACCACTGATTCCCCATATGTGATTCCCCGCCTCTGTTTCCCCGCCTCTGATTCCCCGCCTCTGATTCCCCATATCTCATTCCCCGCCTCTGATTCCCCGCATCTGATTCCCTGCCTCTGAATCCCCACCTCTGATTCCCTGCCTCTGATTCCCCACCTCTGATTCCAGGCCTCTGATTCCCGGCCTCTGATTCCCGACCTCTCATTCCCGGCCTCTGATTCCCGGCCTCTGATTCCCCGCCTCTGATTCCCCGACTCTGATTCCCTGCCTCTGATTCCCCATCTCTGATTCTGCACATCTGATTCCCTGCCTCTTATTCCCCACCTCTGATTCCCGGCCTCTGATTCCCGGCCTCTGATTCCCGGCCTCTCATTCCCGGCCTCTCATTCCCGGCCTCTCATTCCCGGCCTCTGATTCCCCGCCTCTGATTCCCCGCCTCTGTTTCCCTGCCTCTGATTCCCCATCTCTGATTCCGCACATCTGATTCCCTGCCTCTGATTCCCTGCCTCTGATTCCCTGCCTCTGATTCCCTGCCTCTGATTCCCAACCTCTGATTCCCCACCGCTGATTCCCCATATCTGATTCCCCGCCTCTGTTTCCCCATATCTGATTCCCCGCCTCTGATTCCCCAACTTTGATTCCCCACCTCTGATCCCCAGCTCTGATTCCCCGCCTCTGATTCCCCGTGTTTGATTCCCTGCCTCTGATTCCCTGCCTCTGATTCCCAACCTCTGATTCCCCACCTCTGATTCCCCATATCTGATTCCCCGCCTCTGTTTCCCCGCCTCTGATTCCCCTCCTCTGTTTCCCCATATCTGATTCCCCGCCTTTGATTCGCCACCTCTGATTCCCCATATGTGATTCCCCGCCTCTGTTTCCCCGCCTCTGATTCCCCGCCTCTGATACCCCATATCTCATTCCCCGCCTCTGATTCCCCATATCTGATTCCTGGACTCTGATTCCCCACCTCTGATTCCCGGCCTCTTATTCCCGGCATCTGATTCCCGGCCTCTGATTCCCGGCCTCTGATTCCCCGCTTCTGATTCTGATTCCCTGCCTCTGATTCCCCATCTCTGATTCCGCACATCTGATTCCCTGCCTCTGATTCCCCACTTCTGATTCCCCATATCTGATTCCCCGCCTCTGTTTCCCCGCCTCTGATTCCCCGCCTCTGTTTCCCCATATCTAATTCCCCGCCTCTGATTCCCCAACTCTGATTCCCCGCACTGATTCCCCAGCTCTGAATCCCCACCTCAGATTCCCCGCATCTGATTCCCTGCCTCTGAATCGCCACCTCTGATTCCCTGCCTCTGATTCCCAACCTCTGATTCCCCTCCTCTGATTCCCCATATCTGATTCCCCACCTCTGATCCCCAGCTCTGATTCCCCGCCTCTGATTCCCCGTGTTTGATTCCCTGCCTCTGATTCCCTGCCTCTGATTCCCAACCTCTGATTCCCCACCTCTGATTCCCCATATCTGATTCCCCGCCTCTGTTTCCCCGCCTCTGATTCCCCTCCTCTGTTTCCCCATATCTGATTCCCCGCCTTTGATTCGCCACCTCTGATTCCCCATATGTGATTCCCCGCCTCTGTTTCCCCGCCTCTGATTCCCCGCCTCTGATACCCCATATCTCATTCCCCGCCTCTGATTCCCCATATCTGATTCCCGGACTCTGATTCCCCACCTCTGATTCCCGGCCTCTTATTCCCGGCATCTGATTCCCGGCCTCTGATTCCCGGCCTCTGATTCCCCGCTTCTGATTCTGATTCCCTGCCTCTGATTCCCCATCTCTGATTCCGCACATCTGATTCCCTGCCTCTGATTCCCCACTTCTGATTCCCCATATCTGATTCCCCGCCTCTGTTTCCCCGCCTCTGATTCCCCGCCTCTGTTTCCCCATATCTAATTCCCCGCCTCTGATTCCCCAACTCTGATTCCCCGCACTGATTCCCCAGCTCTGAATCCCCACCTCAGATTCCCCGCATCTGATTCCCTGCCTCTGAATCGCCACCTCTGATTCCCTGCCTCTGATTCCCAACCTCTGATTCCCCTCCTCTGATTCCCCATATCTGATTCCCCGCCTCCGTTTCCCTGCCTCTGATTCCCCGCCTCTGTTTCCCCATATCTGATTCCCCGCCTCTGATTCCCCAACTCTGATTCCTCGCCTCTGATTCCCCAGCTCTGATTCCCCGCCTCTGATTCCCCGCGTCTGATTCCCAGCCTCTGATTCCCCATGTCTTATTCCCCGCCTCTGATTCGCCATCTCTGATTCATCGCCTCTGATTCCCCACCTCTGATTCCCCATATCTGATTCCCCACCTATGTTTCCCCGCCTCTGATGCCCCGCCTCTGATTCTATGCCTCTGATTCCCAACCTCTGATTCCCCTCCTCTGTTTCCCCGACTCTGATTCCCTGCCTCTGTTTCCTCATATCTGATTCCCCGCCTCTGATTCCCCAACACTGATTCCCCGCCTCTGATTCCCCAGGTCTGATTCACCACCTCTGATTCCCCGCGTCTGATTCCCCGCCTCTGATTCCCCATCTCTGATTCCCTATCTCTGATTCCCCAATTCTGATTCCCCGCCTTTGATTCCCTGCCTCTGATTCCCAACCTCTGATTCTCCACCTCTGATTCCCCATATCTGATTCCCCGCCTCTGTTTCCCCGCCTCTTATTCCCCGCCTCTGTTTCCCCATATCTGATTCCCGGCCTCTCATTCCCCAGCTCCGATTCCCCGCCTCTGATTCCCCATGTCTGATTCCCCGCCGCTGATTCCCCAACTCTGATAGCCCGCCTCTGATTCCCCAGCTCTGATTCCCCGCCTCTGATTCCCCGCGTCTGAATCCCTGCCTCTGATTCCCCGCCTCTGATTCACCATCTCTGATTCACCACCTCTGATCCCCCGCCTCTGATTCCCCATGTCTGATTCACCGCCTCTGTTTCCCCACCTCTGATTCCCCGCCTCTGATTCCCCAGCTCTGATTCCCCGCACCTGATTCCCTGCCTCTGAATCCCCACCGCTATTCCCTGCCTCTGATTCCCAACCTCTGATTCCCCTCCTCTGATTCCCCATATCTGATTACCCGCCTCCATTTCCCTGCCTCTGATTCCCCGCCTCTGTTACCCCATATCTGATTCCCCGCCTCTGATTCCCCAACTCTGATTCTGCACATCTGATTCCCTGCCTCTTATTCCCCACCTCTAATTCCCGGCCTCTGATTCCCGGCCTCTGATTCCCCACCTCTGATTCTCCATATCTGATTCCCCGCCTCTGTTTCCCCGCCTCTGATTCCCCACCTCTGTTTCCCCATATCTGATTCCCCGCATCTGATTCCCCACGTCTGATTCCCTGCCTGTGATTCCCTGCCTCTTATTCCCCGCCTCTGATTCCCCGCATCTGATTCCCTGCCTCTGAATCCCCACCTTGATTCCCTGCCTCTGATTCCCAACCTCTGATTCCCCTCCTCTGATTCCCCATATCTGATTCCCCACCTCCATTTCCCTGCCTCTGATTCCCCGCCTCTGTTACCCAATATCTGATTCCCCGCCTCTGATTCCCCAACTCTGTTTCTGCACATCTGATTCCCTGCCTCTTATTCCCCACCTCTAATTCCCGGCCTCTGATTCCCGGCCTCTGATACCCTACCTCTGATTCTCCATATCTGATTCCCTGCCTCTGTTTCCCCGCCTCTGATTCCCCGCCTCTGTTTCCCCATATCTGATTCCCCGCCTCTGATTCCCCAACTCTGATTCCCCACCTCTGAATCCCCAGGTCTGATTCCCCGCCTCTGATTCCACGTGTTTGATTACCTGCCTCTGATTCCCCGCCTCTGCTTCCCCATCTCTGATTCACCACCTTTGATTCGCCACCTCTGATTCCCCATATGTGATTCCCCTCCTCTGTTTCCCCGCCTCTGATTCCCCGCCTCTGATTCCCCATATCTCATTCCCCGCCTCTGATTCCCCGCATCTGATTCCCTGCCTCTGAATCCCCACCTCTGATTCCCTGCCTCTGATTCCCAACCTCTGATTCCCCTCCTCTGATTCCCCATATCTGATTCCCCGCCTCCGTTTCCCTGCCTCTGATTAACCGCCTCTGTTTCCCCATATCTGATTCCCCGCCTCTGATTCCCCAACTCTGATTCCCCGCCTCTGATTCCCCAGCTCTGATTCCCCGCCTCTGATTCCCCGCGTCTGATTCCCAGCCTCTGATTCCCCATGTCTGATTTCCTGCCTCTGATTCCCCGCCTCTGATTCGCCATCTCTGATTCATCGCCTCTGATTCCCCACCTCTGATTCCCCATATCTTATTCCCCACCTATGTTTCCCCGCCTCTGATTCCCCGCCTCTGATTCCCCATCTCTGATTCCCGGACTCTGATTCCCCACCTCTGATTCCCTATCTCTGATTCCACACATCCGATTCCCTGCCTCTGATTCCCCGCCTCTGATGCCCCGCCTCTGATTCCCAATCTCTGATTCCCCTCCTCTGATTCCCCATATCTGATTCCCCGCCTCCGTTTCCCTGCCTCTGATTCCCCGCCTCTGTTTCCCCATATCTGATTCCCCGCCTCTGATTCCCCAACTCTGATTCCCCGCCTCTGATTCCCCAGCTCTGATTCCCCGCCTCTGATTCCCCGCGTCTGATTCCCAGCCTCTGATTCCCCATGTCTTATTCCCCGCCTCTGATTCGCCATCTCTGATTCATCGCCTCTGATTCCCCACCTCTGATTCCCCATATCTGATTCCCACCTATGTTTCCCCGCCTCTGATGCCCCGCCTCTGATTCCATGCCTCTGATTCCCAACCTCTGATTCCCCACCTCTGATTCCCCATATCTGATTCCCCGCCTCTGTTTCCCCTCCTCTGATTCCCTGCCTCTGTTTCCTCATATCGGATTCCCCGCCTCTGATTCCCCAAAACTGATTTCCCCTCCTCTGATTCCCCAGCTCTGATTCACCACCTCTGATTCCCCACGTCTGATTCCCCGCCTCTGATTCCCCATCTCTGATTCCCTATCTCTGATTCCCCAATTCTGATTCCCCGCCTTTGATTCCCTGCCTCTGATTCCCAACCTCTGATTCCCCACCTCTGATTCCCCATATCTGATTCCCCGCCTCTGTTTCCCCGCCTCTTATTCCCCGCCTCTGTTTCCCCATATCTGATTCCCGGCCTCTCATTCCCCAGCTCTGATTCCCCGCCTCTGATTCCCCATATCTGATTCCCCGCCGCTGATTCCCCAACTCTGATTCCCCAGCTCCGATTCCCCGCCTCTGATTCCCCACGTCTGAATCCCTGCCTCTGATTCCCCGCCTCTGATTCCCCATCTCTGATTCACCACCTCTGATCCCCCGCCTCTGATTCCCCATGTCTGATTCACCGCCTCTGTTTCCCCACCTCTGATTCCCCGCCTCTGATTCCACATATCTGATTCCCCGCCTCTGATTCCCCAACTCTGATTCCCAGCCTGTGATTCGCCAGCTATGATTCCCCGCCTCTGATTCCCCACGTCTAATTCCCTGCCTGTGATTCCCTGCCTCTTATTCCCCGCCTCTGATTCCCCGCATCTGATTCCCTGCCTCTGAATCCCCACCTCTATTCCCTGCCTCTGATTCCCAACCTCTGATTCCCCTCCTCTGATTCCCCATATCTGATTCCCCGCCTCCATTTCCCTGCCTCTGATTCCCCGCCTCTGTTACCCCATATCTGATTCCCCGCCTCTGATTCCCCAACTCTGATTCTGCACATCTGATTCCCTGCCTCTTATTCCCCACCTCTAATTCCCGGCCTCTGATTCCCGGCCTCTGATTCCCCACCTCTGATTCTCCATATCTGATTCCCCGCCTCTGTTTCCCCGCCTCTGATTCCCCACCTCTGTTTCCCCAGGTCTGATTCCCCGCCTCTGATTCCACGTGTTTGATTACCTGCCTCTGATTCCCCGCCTCTGCTTCCCCATCTCTGATTCACCGCCTTTGATTCGCCACCTCTGATTCCCCATATGTGATTCCCCGCCTCTGTTTCCCCGCCTCTGATTCCCCGCCTCTGATTCCCCATATCTGATTCCCCGCCTCTGATTCCCCGCATCTGATTCCCTGCCTCTGAATCCCCACCTCTGATTCCCTGCCTCTGATTCCCAACCTCTGATTCCCTTCCTCTGATTCCCCATATCTGATTCCCCGCCTCCGTTTCCCTGCCTCTGATTGCCCGCCTCTGTTTCCCCATATCTGATTCCCCGCCTCTGATTCCCCAACTCTGATTCCCCGCCTCTGATTCCCCAGCTCTGATTCCCCGCCTCTGATTCCCCGCGTCTGATTCCCAGCCTCTGATTCCCCATGTCTGATTTCCTGCCTCTGATTCCCCGCCTCTGATTCGCCATCTCTGATTCATCCCCTCTGATTCCCCACCTCTGATTCCCCATATCTTATTCCCCACCTATGTTTCGCCGCCTCTGATTCCCCGCCTCTGATTCCCCATCTCTGATTCCCAGACTCTGATTCCCCACCTCTGATTCCCTATCTCTGATTCTGCACATCCGATTCCCTGCCTCTGATTCCCCGCCTCTGATTCCCCACCTCTGATTCCCCACCTCTGATTCCCCACCTCTGATTCGCCATCTCTGATTCATCGCCTCTGATTCCCCACCTCTGATTCCCCATATTTGATTCCCCACCTATGTTTCCCCGCCTCTGATGCCCCACCTCTGATTCCATGCCTCTGATTCCCAACCTCTGATTCCCCACCTCTGATTCCCCATATCTGATTCCCGCCTCTGTTTCCCCGCCTCTGATTCCCTGCCTCTGTTTCCTCATATCTGATTCCCCGCCTCTGATTCCCCAACACTGATTCCCCGCCTCTGATTCCCCAGCTCTGATTCAACACCTCTGATTCCCCGCGTCTGATTCCCCGCCTCTGATTCCCCATCTCTGATTCCCTATCTCTGATTCCCCAATTCTGATTCCCCGCCTTTGATTCCCTGCCTCTGATTCCTAACCTCTGATTCCCCACCTCTGATTCCCCGCCACTGTTTCCCCGCCTCTTATTCCCCGCCTCTGTTTCCCCATATCTGATTCCCGGCCTCTCATTCCCCAGCTCTGATTCCCCGCCTCTGATTCCCCATATCTGATTCCCCGCCGCTGATTCCCCAACTCTGATAGCCCGCCTCTGATTCCCCAGCTCTGATTCCCCGCCTCTGATTCCCCGCGTCTGAATCCCTGCCTCTGATTCCCCGCCTCTGATTCCCCATCTCTGATTCACCACCTCTGATCCCCCGCCTCTGATTCCCCATGTCTGATTCACCGCCTCTGTTTCCCCACCTCTGATTCCCCGCCTCTGATTCCCCATATCTGATTCCCCGCCTCTGATTCCCTGCCTCTTATTCCCCGCCTCTGATTCCCCGCATCTGATTCCCCACGTCTGATTCCCTGCCTGTGATTCCCTGCCTCTTATTCCCTGCCTCTGATTCCCCGCCTCTGATTCCCCGCATCTGATTCCCTGCCTCTGAATCCCCACCTCTGATTCCCTGCCTCTGATTCCCAACCTCTGATTCCCCTCCTCTGATTCCCCATATCTGATTCCCCACCTCCATTTCCCTGCCTCTGATTCCCCGCCTCTGTTACCCAATATCTGATTCCCCGCCTCTGATTCCCCAACTCTGATTCTGCACATCTGATTCCCTGCCTCTTATTCCCCACCTCTAATTCCCGGCCTCTGATTCCCGGCCTCTGATTCCCCACCTCTGATTCCCCATATCTGATTCCCGGACTCTGATTCCCCACCTCTGATTCCCGGCCTCTTATTCCCGGCATCTGATTCCCGGCCTCTGATTCCCGGCCTCTGATTCCCCGCTTCTGATTCTGATTCCCTGCCTCTGATTCCCCATCTCTGATTCCGCACATCTGATTCCCTGCCTCTGATTCCCCACTTCTGATTCCCCATATCTAATTCCTCGCATCTGATTCCCCAACTCTGATTCCCCGCACTGATTCCCCAGCTCTGAATCCCCGCCTCAGATTCCCCGCATCTGATTCCCTGCCTCTGAATCCCCATCTCTGATTCCGCACATCTGATTCCCTGCCTCTGATTCCCCACTTCTGATTCCCCATATCTGATTCCCCGCCTCTGTTTCCCCGCCTCTGATTCCCCGCCTCTGTTTCCCCATATCTAATTCCTCGCATCTGATTCCCCAACTCTGATTCCCCGCACTGATTCCCCAGCTCTGAATCCCCGCCTCAGATTCCCCACATCTGATTCCCTGCCTCTGAATCCCCACCTCTGATTCCCCGCGTCTGATTCCCCGCCTCTGATTCCCCATCTCTGATTCCCTATCTCTGATTCCCCAATTCTGATTCCCCGCCTTTGATTCCCTGCCTCTGATTCCCAACCTCTGATTCCCCACCTCTGATATCCCATATCTGATTCCCCTCCTCTGTTTCCCCGCCTCTTATGCCCCGCCTATGTTTCCCCATATCTGATTCCCGGCCTCTCATTCCCCAGCTCTGATTCCCCGCCTCTGATTCCCCATATCTGATTCCCCGCCGCTGATTCCCCAACTCAGATAGCCCGCCTCTGATTCCCCAGCTCTGATTCCCCGCCTCTGATTCCCCGCGTCTGAATACCTGCCTCTGATTCCCCGCCTCTGATTCCCCATCTCTGATTCACCACCTCTGATCCCCCGCCTCTGATTCCCCATGTCTGATTCACCGCCTCTGTTTCCCCACCTCTGATTCCCCGCCTCTGATTCCCCATATCTGATTCCCCGCCTCTGATTCCCCAACTCTGATTCGCCGCCTGTGATTCGCCAGCTATGATTCCCCGCATCTGATTCCCCACGTCTGATTCCCTGCCTGTGATTCCCTGCCTCTTATTCCCCGCCTCTGATTCCCCGCATCTGATTCCCTTCCTCTGAATCCCCACCTCTGATTCCCTGCCTCTGATTCCCAACCTCTTATTCCCCTCCTCTGATTCCCCATATCTGATTCCCCACCTCCATTTCCCTGCCTCTGATTCCCCGCCTCTGTTACCCAATATCTGATTCCCCGCCTCTGATTCCCCAACTCTGATTCTGCACATCTGATTCCCTGCCTCTTATTCCCCACCTCTAATTCCCGGCCTCTGTTTCCCCACCTCTGATTCCCCGCCTCTGTTTCCCCATATCTGATTCCCCGCCTTTGATTCCCCAACTCTGATTCGCCGCCTCTGATTCCCCAGGTCTGATTCCCCGCCTCTGATTCCACGTGTTTGATTACCTGCCTCTGATTCCCCGCCTCTGCTTCCCCATCTCTGATTCACCGCCTTTGATTCGCCACCTCTGATTCCCCATATGTGATTCCCCTCCTCTGTTTCCCCGCCTCTGATTCCCCGCCTCTGATTCCCCCTATCTCATTCCCCGCCTCTGATTCCCCGCATCTGATTCCCTGCCTCTGAATCCCCACCTCTGATTCCCTGCCTCTGATTCCCAACCTCTGATTCCCCTCCTCTGATTCCCCATATCTGATTCCCCGCCTCCGTTTCCCTGCCTCTGATTAACCGCCTCTGTTTCCCCATATCTGATTCCCCGCCTCTGATTACCCAACTCTGATTCCCCGCCTCTGATTCCACAGCTCTGATTCCCTGCCTCTGAGTCCCCGCATCTGATTCCCAGCCTCTGATTCCCAATGTCTGATTTCCTGCCTCTGATTCGCCGCCTCTGATTCGCCATCTCTGATTCATCGCCTCTGATTCCCCACCTCTGATTCCACATATCTTATTCCCCACCTATGTTTCCCCGCCACTGATTCCCCGCCTCTGATTCCCCATCTCTGATTCCCGGACTCTGATTCCCCACCTCTGATTCCCTATCTCTGATTCCGCACATCCGATTCCCTGCCTCTGATTCCCCGCCTCTGATGCCCCGCCTCTGATTCCCAACCTCTGATTCCCCTCCTCTGATTCCCCATATCTGATTCCCCACCTCCGTTTCCCTGCCTCTGATTCCCCGCCTCTGTTTCCCCATATCTGATTCCCCGCCTCTGATTCCCCAACTCTGATTCCCCGCCTCTGATTCCCCAGCTCTGATTCCCCGCCTCTGATTCCCCGCGTCTGATTCCCAGCCTCTGATTCCCCATGTCTTATTCCCCGCCTCTGATTCCCCGCCTCTGATTCGCCATCTCTGATTCATCGCCTCTGATTCCCCACCTCTGATTCCCCATATCTGATTCCCACCTATGTTTCCCCGCCTCTGATGCCCCGCCTCTGATTCCATGCCTCTGATTCCCAACCTCTGATTCCCCACCTCTGATTCCCCATATCTGATTCCCCGCCTCTGTTTCCCCGCCTCTGATTCCCTGCCTCTGTTTCCTCATATCTGATTCCCCGCCTCTGATTCCCCAACACTGATTCCCCTCCTCTGATACCCCAGCTCTGATTCACCACCTCTGATTCCCCGCGTCTGATTCCCCGCCTCTGATTCCCCATCTCTGATTCCCTATCTCTGATTCCCCAATTCTGATTCCCCGCCTTTGATTCCCTGCCTCTGATTCCCAACCTCTGATTCCCCACCTCTGATTCCCCATATCTGATTCCCCGCCTCTGTTTCCCCGCCTCTTATTCCCCGCCTCTGTTTCCCCATATCTGATTCCCGGCCTCTCATTCCCCAGCTCTGATTCCCCTCCTCTGATTCCCCATATCTGATTCCCCGCCGCTGATTCCCCAACTCTGATTCCCCAGCTCTGATTCCCCGCCTCTGATTCCCCGCGTCTGAATCCCTGCCTCTGATTCCCCGCCTCTGATTCCCCATCTCTGATTCACCACCTCTGATCCCCCGCCTCTGATTCCCCATGTCTGATTCACCGCCTCTGTTTCCCCACCTCTGATTCCCCGCCTCTGATTCCCCATATCTGATTCCCCGCCTCTGATTCCCCAACTCTGATTCCCCGCCTGTGATTCGCCAGCTATGATTCCCCGCCTCTGATTCCCCACGTCTGATTCCCTGCCTGTGATTCCCTGCCTCTTATTCCCCGCCTCTGATTCCCCGCATCTGATTCCCAACCTCTGATTCCCCTCCTCTGATTCCCCATATCTGATTCCCCGCCTCCATTTCCCTGCCTCTGATTCCCCGCCTCTGTTACCCCATATCTGATTCCCCGCCTCTGATTCCCCAACTCTGATTCTGCACATCTGATTCCCTGCCTCTTATTCCCCACCTCTAATTCCAGGCCTCTGATTCCCGGCCTCTGATTCCCCACCTCTGATTCTCCATATCTGATTCGCCGCCTCTGTTTCCCCGCCTCTGATTTCCCGCCTCTGTTTCCCCATATCTGATTCCCCGCCTCTGATTCCCCAACTCTGATTCCCCGCCTCTGATTCCCCAGGTCTGATTCCCCGCCTCTGATTCCACGTGTTTGATTACCTGCCTCTGATTCCCCGCCTCTGCTTCCCCATCTCTGATTCACCGCCTTTGATTCGCCACCACTGATTCCCCATATGTGATTCCCCGCCTCTGTTTCCCCGCCTCTGATTCCCCGCCTCTGATTCCCCATATCTCATTCCCCGCCTCTGATTCCCCGCATCTGATTCCCTGCCTCTGAATCCCCACCTCTGATTCCCTGCCTCTGATTCCCCACCTCTGATTCCCGGCCTCTGATTCCCGGCCTCTGATTCCCGACCTCTCATTCCCGGCCTCTGATTCCCGGCCTCTGATTCCCCGCCTCTGATTCCCCGACTCTGATTCCCTGCCTCTGATTCCCCATCTCTGATTCTGCACATCTGATTCCCTGCCTCTTATTCCCCACCTCTGATTCCCGGCCTCTGATTCCCGGCCTCTGATTCCCGGCCTCTCATTCCCGGCCTCTCATTCCCGGCCTCTCATTCCCGGCCTCTGATTCCCCGCCTCTGATTCCCCGCCTCTGTTTCCCTGCCTCTGATTCCCCATCTCTGATTCCGCACATCTGATTCCCTGCCTCTGATTCCCTGCCTCTGATTCCCTGCCTCTGATTCCCTGCCTCTGATTCCCAACCTCTGATTCCCCACCTCTGATTCCCCATATCTGATTCCCCGCCTCTGTTTCCCCATATCTGATTCCCCGCCTCTGATTCCCCAACTTTGATTCCCCACCTCTGATCCCCAGCTCTGATTCCCCGCCTCTGATTCCCCGTGTTTGATTCCCTGCCTCTGATTCCCTGCCTCTGATTCCCAACCACTGATTCCCCACCTCTGATTCCCCATATCTGATTCCCCGCCTCTGTTTCCCCGCCTCTGATTCCCCTCCTCTGTTTCCCCATATCTGATTCCCCGTCTTTGATTCGCCACCTCTGATTCCCCATATGTGATTCCCCGCCTCTGTTTCCCCGCCTCTGATTCCCCGCCTCTGATACCCCATATCTCATTCCCCGCCTCTGATTCCCCATATCTGATTCCCGGACTCTGATTCCCCACCTCTGATTCCCGGCCTCTTATTCCCGGCATCTGATTCCGGGCCTCTGATTCCCGGCCTCTGATTCCCCGCTTCTGATTCTGATTCCCTGCCTCTGATTCCCCATCTCTGATTCCGCACATCTGATTCCCTGCCTCTGATTCCCCACTTCTGATTCCCCATATCTGATTCCCCGCCTCTGTTTCCCCGCCTCTGATTCCCCGCCTCTGTTTCCCCATATCTAATTCCCCGCCTCTGATTACCCAACTCTGATTCCCCGCACTGATTCCCCAGCTCTGAATCCCCACCTCAGATTCCCCGCATCTGATTCCCTGCCTCTGAATCGCCACCTCTGATTCCCTGCCTCTGATTCCCAACCTCTGATTCCCCTCCTCTGATTCCCCATATCTGATTCCCCGCCTCCGTTTCCCTGCCTCTGATTCCCCGCCTCTGTTTCCCCATATCTGATTCCCCGCCTCTGATTCCCCATCTCTGATTCCCCTCCTCTGATTCCCCAGCTCTGATTCCCCGCCTCTGATTCCCCGCGTCTGATTCCCAGCCTCTGATTCCCCATGTCTTATTCCCCGCCTCTGATTCGCCATCTCTGATTCATCGCCTCTGATTCCCCACCTCTGATTCCCCATATCTGATTCCCCACCTATGTTTCCCCGCCTCTGATGCCCCGCCTCTGATTCCATGCCTCTGATTCCCAACCTCTGATTCCCCTCCTCTGTTTCCCCGCCTCTGATTCCCTGCCTCTGTTTCCTCATATCTGATTCCCCGCCTCTGATTCCCCAACACTGATTCCCCACCTCTGATTCCCCAGGTCTGATTCACCACCTCTGATTCCCCGCGTCTGATTCCCCGCCTCTGATTCCCCATCTCTGATTCCCTATCTCTGATTCCCCAATTCTGATTCCCCGCCTTTGATTCCCTGCCTCTGATTCCCAACCTCTGATTCTCCACCTCTGATTCCCTATATCTGATTCCCCGCCTCTGTTTCCCCGCCTCTTATTCCCCGCCTCTGTTTCCCCATATCTGATTCCCGGCCTCTCATTCCCCAGCTCCGATTCCCCGCCTCTGATTCCCCATGTCTGATTCCCCGCCGCTGATTCCCCAACTCTGATAGCCCGCCTCTGATTCCCCAGCTCTGATTCCCCGCCTCTGATTCCCCGCGTCTGAATCCCTGCCTCTGATTCCCCGCCTCTGATTCACCATCTCTGATTCACCACCTCTGATCCCCCGCCTCTGATTCCCCATGTCTGATTCACCGCCTCTGTTTCCCCACCTCTGATTCCCCGCCTCTGATTCCCCAGCTCTGATTCCCCGCATCTGATTCCCTGCCTCTGAATCCCCACCGCTATTCCCTGCCTCTGATTCCCAACCTCTGATTCCCCTCCTCTGATTCCCCATATCTGATTACCCGCCTCCATTTCCCTGCCTCTGATTCCCCGCCTCTGTTACCCCATATCTGATTCCCCGCCTCTGATTCCCCATATCTGATTCCCGGCCTCTCATTCCCCAGCTCTGATTCCCCGCCTCTGATTCCCCATATCTGATTCCCCGCCGCTGATTCCCCAACTCTGATTCCCCAGCTCCGATTCCCCGCCTCTGATTCCCCACGTCTGAATCCCTGCCTCTGATTCCCCGCCTCTGATTCCCCATCTCTGATTCACCACCTCTGATCCCCCGCCTCTGATTCCCCATGTCTGATTCACCGCCTCTGTTTCCCCACCTCTGATTCCCCGCCTCTGATTCCACATATCTGATTCCCCGCCTCTGATTCCCCAACTCTGATTCCCAGCCTGTGATTCGCCAGCTATGATTCCCCGCCTCTGATTCCCCACGTCTAATTCCCTGCCGGTGATTCCCTGCCTCTTATTCCCCGCCTCTGATTCCCCGCATCTGATTCCCTGCCTCTGAATCCCCACCTCTATTCCCTGCCTCTGATTCCCAACCTCTGATTCCCCTCCTCTGATTCCCCATATCTGATTCCCCGCCTCCATTTCCCTGCCTCTGATTCCCCGCCTCTGTTACCCCATATCTGATTCCCCGCCTCTGATTCCCCAACTCTGATTCTGCACATCTGATTCCCTGCCTCTTATTCCCCACCTCTAATTCCCGGCCTCTGATTCCCGGCCTCTGATTCCCCACCTCTGATTCTCCATATCTGATTCCCCGCCTCTGTTTCCCCGCCTCTGATTCCCCACCTCTGTTTCCCCATATCTGATTCCCCGCCTCTGATTCCCCAACTCTGATTCCCCGCCTCTGATTCCCCAGGTCTGATTCCCCGCCTCTGATTCCACGTGTTTGATTACCTGCCTCTGATTCCCCGCCTCTGCTTCCCCATCTCTGATTCACCGCCTTTGATTCGCCACCTCTGATTCCCCATATGTGATTCCCCGCCTCTGTTTCCCCGCCTCTGATTCCCCGCCTCTGATTCCCCATATCTCATTCCCCGCCTCTGATTCCCCGCATCTGATTCCCTGCCTCTGAATCCCCACCTCTGATTCCCTGCCTCTGATTCCCAACCTCTGATTCCCCTCCTCTGATTCCCCATATCTGATTCCCCGCCTCCGTTTCCCTGCCTCTGATTGCCCGCCTCTGTTTCCCCATATCTGATTCCCCGCCTCTGATTCCCCAACTCTGATTCCCCGCCTCTGATTCCCCAGCTCTGATTCCCCGCCTCTGATTCCCCGCGTCTGATTCCCAGCCTCTGATTCCCCATGTCTGATTTCCTGCCTCTGATTCCCCGCCTCTGATTCGCCATCTCTGATTCATCCCCTCTGATTCCCCACCTCTGATTCCCCATATCTTATTCCCCACCTATGTTTCGCCGCCTCTGATTCCCCGCCTCTGATTCCCCATCTCTGATTCCCAGACTCTGATTCCCCACCTCTGATTCCCTATCTCTGATTCTGCACATCCGATTCCCTGCCTCTGATTCCCCGCCTCTGATTCCCCACCTCTGATTCCCCACCTCTGATTCCCCATATCTGATTCCCCGCCTCTGTTTCCCCGCCTCTGATTCCCTGCCTCTGTTTCCTCATATCTGATTCCCCGCCTCTGATTCCCCAACACTGATTCCCCGCCTCTGATTCCCCAGCTCTGATTCACCACCTCTGATTCCCCGCATCTGATTCCCCGCTTCTGATTCCCGGCCTCTTATTCCCCACCTCTGATTCCCGGCCTCTGATTCCCGGCCTCTGATTCCCGAACTCTCATTCCCGGCCTCTGATTCCCGGCCTCTGATTCCCCGCCTCTGATTCTCCGCCTCTGATTCCCTGCCTCTGATTCCCCATCTCTGATTCCGCACATCTGATTCCCTGCCTCTGATTCCCCGCCTCTGATTCCCTGCCTCTGATTCCCTGCCTCTGATTCCCAACCCCTGATTCCCCACCTCTGATTCCCCATAACTGATTCCCCGCCTCTGTTTCCCCGCCTCTGATTCCCCGCCTCTGTTTCCCCATATCTGATTCCCCGCCTGTGATTCCCCAACTCTGATTCCCCACCTCTGATCCCCAGCTCTGATTCCCCGCCTCTGATTCCCCGTGTTTGATTCCCTGCCTCTGATTCCCTGCCTCTGATTCCCAACCTCTGATTCCCCACCTCTGATTCCCCATATCTGATTCCCCGCCTCTGTTTCCCCGCCTCTGATTCCCCGCCTCTGTTTCCCCATATCTGATTCCCCACCTTTGATTGGCCACCTCTGAATCCCCATATGTGATTCCCCGCCTCTGTTTCCCCGCATCTGATTCCCCACCTCTGATTCCCCATATCTCATTCCCCGCCTCTGATTCCCCATATCTGATTCCCTGACTCTGATTCCCCACCTCTGATTCCCGGCCTCTTTTTCCCGGCATCTGATTCCCGGCATCTGATTCCCGGCCTCTGATTCCCGGCCTCTGATTCCCCGCTTCTGATTCTGATTCCCTGCCTCTGATTCCCCATCCCTGATTCCGCACATCTGATTCCCGCCTCTGATTCCCCGCCTCTGATTCCCCATATCTCATTCCCCGCCTCTGATTCCCCGCATCTGATTCCCTACCTCTGAATCCCCACCTCTGATTCCCTGCCTCTGATTCCCAACCTCTGATTCCCCTCCTCTGATTCCCCATATCTGATTCCCCGCCTCCGTTTCCCTGCCTCTGATTGCCCGCCTCTGTTTCCCCATATCTGATTCCCCGCCTCTGATTCCCCAACTCTGATTCCCCGCCTCTGATTCCCCAGCTCTGATTCCCCGCCTCTGATTCCCCGCGTCTGATTCCAAGCCTCTGATTCCCCATGTCTGATTTCCTGCCTCTGATTCCCCGCCTCTGATTCGCCATCTCTGATTCATCGCCTCTGATTCCCCACCTCTGATTCCCCATATCTGATTCCCCACCTATGTTTCCCCGCCTCTGATGCCCCACCTCTGATTCCATGCCTCTGATTCCCAACCTCTGATTCCCCACCTCTGATTCCCCATATCTGATTCCCGCCTCTGTTTCCCCGCCTCTGATTCCCTGCCTCTGTTTCCTCATATCTGATTCCCCGCCTCTGATTCCCCAACACTGATTCCCCGCCTCTGATTCCCCAGCTCTGATTCAACACCTCTGATTCCCCGCGTCTGATTCCCCGCCTCTGATTCCCCATCTCTGATTTCCTATCTCTGATTCCCCAATTCTGATTCCCGGCCTCTCATTCCCCAGCTCTGATTCCCCGCCTCTGATTCCCCATATCTGATTCCCCGCCGCTGATTCCCCAACTCTGATAGCCCGCCTCTGATTCCCCAGCTCTGATTCCCCGCCTCTGATTCCCCGCGTCTGAATCCCTGCCTCTGATTCCCCGCCTCTGATTCCCCATCTCTGATTCACCACCTCTGATCCCCCGCCTCTGATTCCACATGTCTGATTCACCGCCTCTGTTTCCCCACCTCTGATTCCCCGCCTCTGATTCCCCATATCTGATTCCCCGCCTCTGATTCCCTGCCTCTTATTCCCCGCCTCTGATTCCCCGCATCTGATTCCCCACGTCTGATTCCCTGCCTGTGATTCCCTGCCTCTTATTCCCTGCCTCTGATTCCCCGCCTCTGATTCCCCGCATCTGATTCCCTGCCTCTGAATCCCCACCTCTGATTCCCTGCCTCTGATTCCCAACCTCTGATTCCCCTCCTCTGATTCCCCATATCTGATTCCCCACCTCCATTTCCCTGCCTCTGATTCCCCGCCTCTGTTACCCAATATCTGATTCCCCGCCTCTGATTCCCCAACTCTGATTCTGCACATCTGATTCCCTGCCTCTTATTCCCCACCTCTAATTCCCGGCCTCTGATTCCCGGCCTCTGATTCCCCACCTCTGATTCCCCATATCTGATTCCCGGACTCTGATTCCCCACCTCTGATTCCCGGCCTCTTATTCCCGGCATCTGATTCCCGGCCTCTGATTCCCGGCCTCTGATTCCCCGCTTCTGATTCTGATTCCCTGCCTCTGATTCCCCATCTCTGATTCCGCACATCTGATTCCCTGCCTCTGATTCCCCACTTCTGATTCCCCATATCTAAATCCTCGCATCTGATTCCCCAACTCTGATTCCCCGCACTGATTCCCCAGCTCTGAATCCCCGCCTCAGATTCCCTGCATCTGATTCCCTGCCTCTGAATCCCCATCTCTGATTCCGCACATCTGATTCTCTGCCTCTGATTCCCCACTTCTGATTCCCCATATCTGATTCCCCGCCTCTGATTACCCAACTCTGATTCCCCGCCTCTGATTCCACAGCTCTGATTCCCTGCCTCTGAGTCCCCGCGTCTGATTCCCAGCCTCTGAATCCCAATGTCTGATTTCCTGCCTCTGATTCGCCGCCTCTGATTCGCCATCTCTGATTCATCGCCTCTGATTCCCCGCATCTGATTCCCTGCCTCTGAATCCCCACCTCTGATTCCCTGCCTCTGATTCCCAACCTCTGATTCCCCTCCTCTGATTCCCCATATCTGATTCCCCGCCTCCGTTTCCCTGCCTCTGATTGCCCGCCTCTGTTTCCCCATATCTGATTCCCCGCCTCTGATTCCCCAACTCTGATTCCCCGCCTCTGATTCCCCAGCTCTGATTCCCCGCCTCTGATTCCCCGCGTCTGATTCCCAGCCTCTGATTCCCCATGTCTGATTTCCTGCCTCTGATTCCCCGCCTCTGATTCGCCATCTCTGATTCATCCCCTCTGATTCCCCACCTCTGATTCCCCATATCTTATTCCCCACCTATGTTTCGCCGCCTCTGATTCCCCGCCTCTGATTCCCCATCTCTGATTCCCAGACTCTGATTCCCCACCTCTGATTCCCTATCTCTGATTCTGCACATCCGATTCCCTGCCTCTGATTCCCCGCCTCTGATTCCCCACCTCTGATTCCCCACCTCTGATTCCCCATATCTGATTCCCCGCCTCTGTTTCCCCGCCTCTGATTCCCTGCCTCTGTTTCCTCATATCTGATTCCCCGCCTCTGATTCCCCAACACTGATTCCCCGCCTCTGATTCCCCAGCTCTGATTCACCACCTCTGATTCCCCGCGTCTGATTCCCCGCTTCTGATTCCCGGCCTCTTATTCCCCACCTCTGATTCCCGGCCTCTGATTCCCGGCCTCTGATTCCCGAACTCTCATTCCCGGCCTCTGATTCCCGGCCTCTGATTCCCCGCCTCTGATTCCCCGCCTCTGATTCCCTGCCTCTGATTCCCCATCTCTGATTCCGCACATCTGATTCCCTGCCTCTGATTCCCCGCCTCTGATTCCCTGCCTCTGATTCCCTGCCTCTGATTCCCAACCCCTGATTCCCCACCTCTGATTCCCCATAACTGATTCCCCGCCTCTGTTTCCCCGCCTCTGATTCCCCGCCTCTGTTTCCCCATATCTGATTCCCCGCCTGTGATTCCCCAACTCTGATTCCCCACCTCTGATCCCCAGCTCTGATTCCCCGCCTCTGATTCCCCGTGTTTGATTCCCTGCCTCTGATTCCCTGCCTCTGATTCCCAACCTCTGATTCCCCACCTCTGATTCCCCATATCTGATTCCCCGCCTCTGTTTCCCCGCCTCTGATTCCCCGCCTCTGTTTCCCCATATCTGATTCCCCGCCTTTGATTGGCCACCTCTGAATCCCCATATGTGATTCCCCGCCTCTGTTTCCCCGCATCTGATTCCCCACCTCTGATTCCCCATATCTCATTCCCCGCCTCTGATTCCCCATATCTGATTCCCTGACTCTGATTCCCCACCTCTGATTCCCGGCCTCTTTTTCCCGGCATCTGATTCCCGGCATCTGATTCCCGGCCTCTGATTCCCGGCCTCTGATTCCCCGCTTCTGATTCTGATTCCCTGCCTCTGATTCCCCATCCCTGATTCCGCACATCTGATTCCCGCCTCTGATTCCCCGCCTCTGATTCCCCATATCTCATTCCCCGCCTCTGATTCCCCGCATCTGATTCCCTACCTCTGAATCCCCACCTCTGATTCCCTGCCTCTGATTCCCAACCTCTGATTCCCCTCCTCTGATTCCCCATATCTGATTCCCCGCCTCCGTTTCCCTGCCTCTGATTGCCCGCCTCTGTTTCCCCATATCTGATTCCCCGCTTCTGATTCCCCAACTCTGATTCCCCGCCTCTGATTCCCCAGCTCTGATTCCCCGCCTCTGATTCCCCGCGTCTGATTCCAAGCCTCTGATTCCCCATGTCTGATTTCCTGCCTCTGATTCCCCGCCTCTGATTCGCCATCTCTGATTCATCGCCTCTGATTCCCCACCTCTGATTCCCCATATCTGATTCCCCACCTATGTTTCCCCGCCTCTGATACCCCACCTCTGATTCCATGCCTCTGATTCCCAACCTCTGATTCCCCACCTCTGATTCCCCATATCTGATTCCCGCCTCTGTTTCCCCGCCTCTGATTCCCTGCCTCTGTTTCCTCATATCTGATTCCCCGCCTCTGATTCCCCAACACTGATTCCCCGCCTCTGATTCCCCAGCTCTGATTCAACACCTCTGATTCCCCGCGTCTGATTCCCCGCCTCTGATTCCCCATCTCTGATTCCCTATCTCTGATTCCCCAATTCTGATTCCCCGCCTTTGATTCCCTGCCTCTGATTCCTAACCTCTGATTCCCCACCTCTGATTCCCCGCCACTGTTTCCCCGCCTCTTATTCCCCGCCTCTGTTTCCCCATATCTGATTCCCGGCCTCTCATTCCCCAGCTCTGATTCCCCGCCTCTGATTCCCCATATCTGATTCCCCGCCGCTGATTCCCCAACTCTGATAGCCCGCCTCTGATTCCCCAGCTCTGATTCCCCGCCTCTGATTCCCCGCGTCTGAATCCCTGCCTCTGATTCCCCGCCTCTGATTCCCCATCTCTGATTCACCACCTCTGATCCCCCGCCTCTGATTCCCCATGTCTGATTCACCGCCTCTGTTTCCCCACCTCTGATTCCCCGCCTCTGATTCCCCATATCTGATTCCCCGCCTCTGATTCCCTGCCTCTTATTCCCCGCCTCTGATTCCCCGCATCTGATTCCCCACGTCTGATTCCCTGCCTGTGATTCCCTGCCTCTTATTCCCTGCCTCTGATTCCCCGCCTCTGATTCCCCGCATCTGATTCCCTGCCTCTGAATCCCCACCTCTGATTCCCTGCCTCTGATTCCCAACCTCTGATTCCCCACCTCTGATTCCCCATATCTGATTCCCCGCCTCTGTTTCCCCGCCTCTGATTCCCCGCCTCTGTTTCCCCATATCTGATTCCCCGCCTTTGATTGGCCACCTCTGAATCCCCATATGTGATTCCCCGCCTCTGTTTCCCCGCATCTGATTCCCCACCTCTGATTCCCCATATCTCATTCCCCGCCTCTGATTCCCCATATCTGATTCCCTGACTCTGATTCCCCACCTCTGATTCCCGGCCTCTTTTTCCCGGCATCTGATTCCCGGCATCTGATTCCCGGCCTCTGATTCCCGGCCTCTGATTCCCCGCTTCTGATTCTGATTCCCTGCCTCTGATTCCCCATCCCTGATTCCGCACATCTGATTCCCGCCTCTGATTCCCCGCCTCTGATTCCCCATATCTCATTCCCCGCCTCTGATTCCCCGCATCTGATTCCCTACCTCTGAATCCCCACCTCTGATTCCCTGCCTCTGATTCCCAACCTCTGATTCCCCTCCTCTGATTCCCCATATCTGATTCCCCGCCTCCGTTTCCCTGCCTCTGATTGCCCGCCTCTGTTTCCCCATATCTGATTCCCCGCCTCTGATTCCCCAACTCTGATTTCCCGCCTCTGATTCCCCAGCTCTGATTCCCCGCCTCTGATTTCCCGCGTCTGATTCCAAGCCTCTGATTCCCCATGTCTGATTTCCTGCCTCTGATTCCCCGCCTCTGATTCGCCATCTCTGATTCATCGCCTCTGATTCCCCACCTCTGATTCCCCATATCTGATTCCCCACCTATGTTTCCCCGCCTCTGATGCCCCACCTCTGATTCCATGCCTCTGATTCCCAACCTCTGATTCCCCACCTCTGATTCCCCATATCTGATTCCCGCCTCTGTTTCCCCGCCTCTGATTCCCTGCCTCTGTTTCCTCATATCTGATTCCCCGCCTCTGATTCCCCAACACTGATTCCCCGCCTCTGATTCCCCAGCTCTGATTCAACACCTCTGATTCCCCGCGTCTGATTCCCCGCCTCTGATTCCCCATCTCTGATTCCCTATCTCTGATTCCCCAATTCTGATTCCCCGCCTTTGATTCCCTGCCTCTGATTCCTAACCTCTGATTCCCCACCTCTGATTCCCCGCCACTGTTTCCCCGCCTCTTATTCCCCGCCTCTGTTTCCCCATATCTGATTCCCGGCCTCTCATTCCCCAGCTCTGATTCCCCGCCTCTGATTCCCCATATCTGATTCCCCGCCGCTGATTCCCCAACTCTGATAGCCCGCCTCTGATTCCCCAGCTCTGATTCCCCGCCTCTGATTCCCCGCGTCTGAATCCCTGCCTCTGATTCCCCGCCTCTGATTCCCCATCTCTGATTCACCACCTCTGATCCCCCGCCTCTGATTCCACATGTCTGATTCACCACCTCTGTTTCCCCACCTCTGATTCCCCGCCTCTGATTCCCCATATCTGATTCCCCGCCTCTGATTCCCTGCCTCTTATTCCCCGCCTCTGATTCCCCGCATCTGATTCCCCACGTCTGATTCCCTGCCTGTGATTCCCTGCCTCTTATTCCCTGCCTCTGATTCCCCGCCTCTGATTCCCCGCATCTGATTCCCTGCCTCTGAATCCCCACCTCTGATTCCCTGCCTCTGATTCCCAACCTCTGATTCCCCTCCTCTGATTCCCCATATCTGATTCCCCACCTCCATTTCCCTGCCTCTGATTCCCCGCCTCTGTTACCCAATATCTGATTCCCCGCCTCTGATTCCCCAACTCTGATTCTGCACATCTGATTCCCTGCCTCTTATTCCCCACCTCTAATTCCCGGCCTCTGATTCCCGGCCTCTGATTCCCCACCTCTGATTCCCCATATCTGATTCCCGGACTCTGATTCCCCACCTCTGATTCCCGGCCTCTTATTCCCGGCATCTGATTCCCGGCCTCTGATTCCCGGCCTCTGATTCCCCGCTTCTGATTCTGATTCCCTGCCTCTGATTCCCCATCTCTGATTCCGCACATCTGATTCCCTGCCTCTGATTCCCCACTTCTGATTCCCCATATCTAAATCCTCGCATCTGATTCCCCAACTCTGATTCCCCGCACTGATTCCCCAGCTCTGAATCCCCGCCTCAGATTCCCTGCATCTGATTCCCTGCCTCTGAATCCCCATCTCTGATTCCGCACATCTGATTCTCTGCCTCTGATTCCCCACTTCTGATTCCCCATATCTGATTCCCCGCCTCTGATTACCCAACTCTGATTCCCCGCCTCTGATTCCACAGCTCTGATTCCCTGCCTCTGAGTCCCCGCGTCTGATTCCCAGCCTCTGAATCCCAATGTCTGATTTCCTGCCTCTGATTCGCCGCCTCTGATTCGCCATCTCTGATTCATCGCCTCTGATTCCCCGCATCTGATTCCCTGCCTCTGAATCCCCACCTCTGATTCCCTGCCTCTGATTCCCAACCTCTGATTCCCCTCCTCTGATTCCCCATATCTGATTCCCCGCCTCCGTTTCCCTGCCTCTGATTGCCCGCCTCTGTTTCCCCATATCTGATTCCCCGCCTCTGATTCCCCAACTCTGATTCCCCGCCTCTGATTCCCCAGCTCTGATTCCCCGCCTCTGATTCCCCGCGTCTGATTCCCAGCCTCTGATTCCCCATGTCTGATTTCCTGCCTCTGATTCCCCGCCTCTGATTCGCCATCTCTGATTCATCCCCTCTGATTCCCCACCTCTTATTCCCCATATCTTATTCCCCACCTATGTTTCGCCGCCTCTGATTCCCCGCCTCTGATTCCCCATCTCTGATTCCCAGACTCTGATTCCCCACCTCTGATTCCCTATCTCTGATTCTGCACATCCGATTCCCTGCCTCTGATTCCCCGCCTCTGATTCCCCACCTCTGATTCCCCACCTCTGATTCCCCATATCTGATTCCCCGCCTCTGTTTCCCCGCCTCTGATTCCCTGCCTCTGTTTCCTCATATCTGATTCCCCGCCTCTGATTCCCCAACACTGATTCCCCGCCTCTGATTCCCCAGCTCTGATTCACCACCTCTGATTCCCCGCGTCTGATTCCCCGCTTCTGATTCCCGGCCTCTTATTCCCCACCTCTGATTCCCGGCCTCTGATTCCCGGCCTCTGATTCCCGAACTCTCATTCCCGGCCTCTGATTCCCGGCCTCTGATTCCCCGCGTCTGATTCCCCGCTTCTGATTCCCGGCCTCTTATTCCCCACCTCTGATTCCCGGCCTCTGATTCCCGGCCTCTGATTCCCGAACTCTCATTCCCGGCCTCTGATTCCCGGCCTCTGATTCCCCGCCTCTGATTCCCCGCCTCTGATTCCCTGCCTCTGATTCCCCATCTCTGATTCCGCACATCTGATTCCCTGCCTCTGATTCCCCGCCTCTGATTCCCTGCCTCTGATTCCCTGCCTCTGATTCCCAACCCCTGATTCCCCACCTCTGATTCCCCATAACTGATTCCCCGCCTCTGTTTCCCCGCCTCTGATTCCCCGCCTCTGTTTCCCCATATCTGATTCCCCGCCTGTGATTCCCCAACTCTGATTCCCCACCTCTGATCCCCAGCTCTGATTCCCCGCCTCTGATTCCCCGTGTTTGATTCCCTGCCTCTGATTCCCTGCCTCTGATTCCCAACCTCTGATTCCCCACCTCTGATTCCCCATATCTGATTCCCCGCCTCTGTTTCCCCGCCTCTGATTCCCCGCCTCTGTTTCCCCATATCTGATTCCCCGCCTTTGATTGGCCACCTCTGAATCCCCATATGTGATTCCCCGCCTCTGTTTCCCCGCATCTGATTCCCCACCTCTGATTCCCCATATCTCATTCCCCGCCTCTGATTCCCCATATCTGATTCCCTGACTCTGATTCCCCACCTCTGATTCCCGGCCTCTTTTTCCCGGCATCTGATTCCCGGCATCTGATTCCCGGCCTCTGATTCCCGGCCTCTGATTCCCCGCTTCTGATTCTGATTCCCTGCCTCTGATTCCCCATCCCTGATTCCGCACATCTGATTCCCGCCTCTGATTCCCCGCCTCTGATTCCCCATATCTCATTCCCCGCCTCTGATTCCCCGCATCTGATTCCCTACCTCTGAATCCCCACCTCTGATTCCCTGCCTCTGATTCCCAACCTCTGATTCCCCTCCTCTGATTCCCCATATCTGATTCCCCGCCTCCGTTTCCCTGCCTCTGATTGCCCGCCTCTGTTTCCCCATATCTGATTCCCCGCTTCTGATTCCCCAACTCTGATTCCCCGCCTCTGATTCCCCAGCTCTGATTCCCCGCCTCTGATTCCCCGCGTCTGATTCCAAGCCTCTGATTCCCCATGTCTGATTTCCTGCCTCTGATTCCCCGCCTCTGATTCGCCATCTCTGATTCATCGCCTCTGATTCCCCACCTCTGATTCCCCATATCTGATTCCCCACCTATGTTTCCCCGCCTCTGATACCCCACCTCTGATTCCATGCCTCTGATTCCCAACCTCTGATTCCCCACCTCTGATTCCCCATATCTGATTCCCGCCTCTGTTTCCCCGCCTCTGATTCCCTGCCTCTGTTTCCTCATATCTGATTCCCCGCCTCTGATTCCCCAACACTGATTCCCCGCCTCTGATTCCCCAGCTCTGATTCAACACCTCTGATTCCCCGCGTCTGATTCCCCGCCTCTGATTCCCCATCTCTGATTCCCTATCTCTGATTCCCCAATTCTGATTCCCCGCCTTTGATTCCCTGCCTCTGATTCCTAACCTCTGATTCCCCACCTCTGATTCCCCGCCACTGTTTCCCCGCCTCTTATTCCCCGCCTCTGTTTCCCCATATCTGATTCCCGGCCTCTCATTCCCCAGCTCTGATTCCCCGCCTCTGATTCCCCATATCTGATTCCCCGCCGCTGATTCCCCAACTCTGATAGCCCGCCTCTGATTCCCCAGCTCTGATTCCCCGCCTCTGATTCCCCGCGTCTGAATCCCTGCCTCTGATTCCCCGCCTCTGATTCCCCATCTCTGATTCACCACCTCTGATCCCCCGCCTCTGATTCCCCATGTCTGATTCACCGCCTCTGTTTCCCCACCTCTGATTCCCCGCCTCTGATTCCCCATATCTGATTCCCCGCCTCTGATTCCCTGCCTCTTATTCCCCGCCTCTGATTCCCCGCATCTGATTCCCCACGTCTGATTCCCTGCCTGTGATTCCCTGCCTCTTATTCCCTGCCTCTGATTCCCCGCCTCTGATTCCCCGCATCTGATTCCCTGCCTCTGAATCCCCACCTCTGATTCCCTGCCTCTGATTCCCAACCTCTGATTCCCCACCTCTGATTCCCCATATCTGATTCCCCGCCTCTGTTTCCCCGCCTCTGATTCCCCGCCTCTGTTTCCCCATATCTGATTCCCCGCCTTTGATTGGCCACCTCTGAATCCCCATATGTGATTCCCCGCCTCTGTTTCCCCGCATCTGATTCCCCACCTCTGATTCCCCATATCTCATTCCCCGCCTCTGATTCCCCATATCTGATTCCCTGACTCTGATTCCCCACCTCTGATTCCCGGCCTCTTTTTCCCGGCATCTGATTCCCGGCATCTGATTCCCGGCCTCTGATTCCCGGCCTCTGATTCCCCGCTTCTGATTCTGATTCCCTGCCTCTGATTCCCCATCCCTGATTCCGCACATCTGATTCCCGCCTCTGATTCCCCGCCTCTGATTCCCCATATCTCATTCCCCGCCTCTGATTCCCCGCATCTGATTCCCTACCTCTGAATCCCCACCTCTGATTCCCTGCCTCTGATTCCCAACCTCTGATTCCCCTCCTCTGATTCCCCATATCTGATTCCCCGCCTCCGTTTCCCTGCCTCTGATTGCCCGCCTCTGTTTCCCCATATCTGATTCCCCGCCTCTGATTCCCCAACTCTGATTCCCCGCCTCTGATTCCCCAGCTCTGATTCCCCGCCTCTGATTCCCCGCGTCTGATTCCAAGCCTCTGATTCCACATGTCTGATTTCCTGCCTCTGATTCCCCGCCTCTGATTCGCCATCTCTGATTCATCGCCTCTGATTCCCCACCTCTGATTCCCCATATCTGATTCCCCACCTATGTTTCCCCGCCTCTGATGCCCCACCTCTGATTCCATGCCTCTGATTCCCAACCTCTGATTCTCCACCTCTGATTCCCCATATCTGATTCCCGCCTCTGTTTCCCCGCCTCTGATTCCCTGCCTCTGTTTCCTCATATCTGATTCCCCGCCTCTGATTCCCCAACACTGATTCCCCGCCTCTGATTCCCCAGCTCTGATTCAACACCTCTGATTCCCCGCGTCTGATTCCCCGCCTCTGATTCCCCATCTCTGATTCCCTATCTCTGATTCCCCAATTCTGATTCCCCGCCTTTGATTCCCTGCCTCTGATTCCTAACCTCTGATTCCCCACCTCTGATTCCCCGCCACTGTTTCCCCGCCTCTTATTCCCCGCCTCTGTTTCCCCATATCTGATTCCCGGCCTCTCATTCCCCAGCTCTGATTCCCCGCCTCTGATTCCCCATATCTGATTCCCCGCCGCTGATTCCCCAACTCTGATAGCCCGCCTCTGATTCCCCAGCTCTGATTCCCCGCCTCTGATTCCCCGCGTCTGAATCCCTGCCTCTGATTCCCCGCCTCTGATTCCCCATCTCTGATTCACCACCTCTGATCCCCCGCCTCTGATTCCACATGTCTGATTCACCGCCTCTGTTTCCCCACCTCTGATTCCCCGCCTCTGATTCCCCATATCTGATTCCCCGCCTCTGATTCCCTGCCTCTTATTCCCCGCCTCTGATTCCCCGCATCTGATTCCCCACGTCTGATTCCCTGCCTGTGATTCCCTGCCTCTTATTCCCTGCCTCTGATTCCCCGCCTCTGATTCCCCGCATCTGATTCCCTGCCTCTGAATCCCCACCTCTGATTCCCTGCCTCTGATTCCCAACCTCTGATTCCCCTCCTCTGATTCCCCATATCTGATTCCCCACCTCCATTTCCCTGCCTCTGATTCCCCGCCTCTGTTACCCAATATCTGATTCCCCGCCTCTGATTCCCCAACTCTGATTCTGCACATCTGATTCCCTGCCTCTTATTCCCCACCTCTAATTCCCGGCCTCTGATTCCCGGCCTCTGATTCCCCACCTCTGATTCCCCATATCTGATTCCCGGACTCTGATTCCCCACCTCTGATTCCCGGCCTCTTATTCCCGGCATCTGATTCCCGGCCTCTGATTCCCGGCCTCTGATTCCCCGCTTCTGATTCTGATTCCCTGCCTCTGATTCCCCATCTCTGATTCCGCACATCTGATTCCCTGCCTCTGATTCCCCACTTCTGATTCCCCATATCTAAATCCTCGCATCTGATTCCCCAACTCTGATTCCCCGCACTGATTCCCCAGCTCTGAATCCCCGCCTCAGATTCCCTGCATCTGATTCCCTGCCTCTGAATCCCATCTCTGATTCCGCACATCTGATTCTCTGCCTCTGATTCCCCACTTCTGATTCCCCATATCTGATTCCCCGCCTCTGATTACCCAACTCTGATTCCCCGCCTCTGATTCCACAGCTCTGATTCCCTGCCTCTGAGTCCCCGCGTCTGATTCCCAGCCTCTGAATCCCAATGTCTGATTTCCTGCCTCTGATTCGCCGCCTCTGATTCGCCATCTCTGATTCATCGCCTCTGATTCCCCGCATCTGATTCCCTGCCTCTGAATCCCCACCTCTGATTCCCTGCCTCTGATTCCCAACCTCTGATTCCCCTCCTCTGATTCCCCATATCTGATTCCCCGCCTCCGTTTCCCTGCCTCTGATTGCCCGCCTCTGTTTCCCCATATCTGATTCCCCGCCTCTGATTCCCCAACTCTGATTCCCCGCCTCTGATTCCCCAGCTCTGATTCCCCGCCTCTGATTCCCCGCGTCTGATTCCCAGCCTCTGATTCCCCATGTCTGATTTCCTGCCTCTGATTCCCCGCCTCTGATTCGCCATCTCTGATTCATCCCCTCTGATTCCCCACCTCTGATTCCCCATATCTTATTCCCCACCTATGTTTCGCCGCCTCTGATTCCCCGCCTCTGATTCCCCATCTCTGATTCCCAGACTCTGATTCCCCACCTCTGATTCCCTATCTCTGATTCTGCACATCCGATTCCCTGCCTCTGATTCCCCGCCTCTGATTCCCCACCTCTGATTCCCCACCTCTGATTCCCCATATCTGATTCCCCGCCTCTGTTTCCCCGCCTCTGATTCCCTGCCTCTGTTTCCTCATATCTGATTCCCCGCCTCTGATTCCCCAACACTGATTCCCCGCCTCTGATTCCCCAGCTCTGATTCACCACCTCTGATTCCCCGCGTCTGATTCCCCGCTTCTGATTCCCGGCCTCTTATTCCCCACCTCTGATTCCCGGCCTCTGATTCCCGGCCTCTGATTCCCGAACTCTCATTCCCGGCCTCTGATTCCCGGCCTCTGATTCCCCGCCTCTGATTCCCCGCCTCTGATTCCCTGCCTCTGATTCCCCATCTCTGATTCCGCACATCTGATTCCCTGCCTCTGATTCCCCGCCTCTGATTCCCTGCCTCTGATTCCCTGCCTCTGATTCCCAACCCCTGATTCCCCACCTCTGATTCCCCATAACTGATTCCCCGCCTCTGTTTCCCCGCCTCTGATTCCCCGCCTCTGTTTCCCCATATCTGATTCCCCGCCTGTGATTCCCCAACTCTGATTCCCCACCTCTGATCCCCAGCTCTGATTCCCCGCCTCTGATTCCCCGTGTTTGATTCCCTGCCTCTGATTCCCTGCCTCTGATTCCCAACCTCTGATTCCCCACCTCTGATTCCCCATATCTGATTCCCCGCCTCTGTTTCCCCGCCTCTGATTCCCCGCCTCTGTTTCCCCATATCTGATTCCCCGCCTTTGATTGGCCACCTCTGAATCCCCATATGTGATTCCCCGCCTCTGTTTCCCCGCATCTGATTCCCCACCTCTGATTCCCCATATCTCATTCCCCGCCTCTGATTCCCCATATCTGATTCCCTGACTCTGATTCCCCACCTCTGATTCCCGGCCTCTTTTTCCCGGCATCTGATTCCCGGCATCTGATTCCCGGCCTCTGATTCCCGGCCTCTGATTCCCCGCTTCTGATTCTGATTCCCTGCCTCTGATTCCCCATCCCTGATTCCGCACATCTGATTCCCGCCTCTGATTCCCCGCCTCTGATTCCCCATATCTCATTCCCCGCCTCTGATTCCCCGCATCTGATTCCCTACCTCTGAATCCCCACCTCTGATTCCCTGCCTCTGATTCCCAACCTCTCATTCCCCTCCTCTGATTCCCCATATCTGATTCCCCGCCTCCGTTTCCCTGCCTCTGATTGCCCGCCTCTGTTTCCCCATATCTGATTCCCCGCTTCTGATTCCCCAACTCTGATTCCCCGCCTCTGATTCCCCAGCTCTGATTCCCCGCCTCTGATTCCCCGCGTCTGATTCCAAGCCTCTGATTCCCCATGTCTGATTTCCTGCCTCTGATTCCCCGCCTCTGATTCGCCATCTCTGATTCATCGCCTCTGATTCCCCACCTCTGATTCCCCATATCTGATTCCCCACCTATGTTTCCCCGCCTCTGATGCCCCACCTCTGATTCCATGCCTCTGATTCCCAACCTCTGATTCCCCACCTCTGATTCCCCATATCTGATTCCCGCCTCTGTTTCCCCGCCTCTGATTCCCTGCCTCTGTTTCCTCATATCTGATTCCCCGCCTCTGATTCCCCAACACTGATTCCCCGCCTCTGATTCCCCAGCTCTGATTCAACACCTCTGATTCCCCGCGTCTGATTCCCCGCCTCTGATTCCCCATCTCTGATTCCCTATCTCTGATTCCCCAATTCTGATTCCCCGCCTTTGATTCCCTGCCTCTGATTCCTAACCTCTGATTCCCCACCTCTGATTCCCCGCCACTGTTTCCCCGCCTCTTATTCCCCGCCTCTGTTTCCCCATATCTGATTCCCGGACTCTCATTCCCCAGCTCTGATTCCCCGCCTCTGATTCCCCATATCTGATTCCCCGCCGCTGATTCCCCAACTCTGATAGCCCGCCTCTGATTCCCCAGCTCTGATTCCCCGCCTCTGATTCCCCGCGTCTGAATCCCTGCCTCTGATTCCCCGCCTCTGATTCCCCATCTCTGATTCACCACCTCTGATCCCCCGCCTCTGATTCCCCATGTCTGATTCACCGCCTCTGTTTCCCCACCTCTGATTCCCCGCCTCTGATTCCCCATATCTGATTCCCCGCCTCTGATTCCCTGCCTCTTATTCCCCGCCTCTGATTCCCCGCATCTGATTCCCCACGTCTGATTCCCTGCCTGTGATTCCCTGCCTCTTATTCCCTGCCTCTGATTCCCCGCCTCTGATTCCCCGCATCTGATTCCCTGCCTCTGAATCCCCACCTCTGATTCCCTGCCTCTGATTCCCAACCTCTGATTCCCCTCCTCTGATTCCCCATATCTGATTCCCCACCTCCATTTCCCTGCCTCTGATTCCCCGCCTCTGTTACCCAATATCTGATTCCCCGCCTCTGATTCCCCAACTCTGATTCTGCACATCTGATTCCCTGCCTCTTATTCCCCACCTCTAATTCCCGGCCTCTGATTCCCGGCCTCTGATTCCCCACCTCTGATTCCCCATATCTGATTCCCGGACTCTGATTCCCCACCTCTGATTCCCGGCCTCTTATTCCCGGCATCTGATTCCCGGCCTCTGATTCCCGGCCTCTGATTCCCCGCTTCTGATTCTGATTCCCTGCCTCTGATTCCCCATCTCTGATTCCGCACATCTGATTCCCTGCCTCTGATTCCCCACTTCTGATTCCCCATATCTAAATCCTCGCATCTGATTCCCCAACTCTGATTCCCCGCACTGATTCCCCAGCTCTGAATCCCCGCCTCAGATTCCCCGCATCTGATTCCCTGCCTCTGAATCCCCATCTCTGATTCCGCACATCTGATTCTCTGCCTCTGATTCCCCACTTCTGATTCCCCATATCTGATTCCCCGCCTCTGATTACCCAACTCTGATTCCCCGCCTCTGATTCCACAGCTCTGATTCCCTGCCTCTGAGTCCCCGCGTCTGATTCCCAGCCTCTGAATCCCAATGTCTGATTTCCTGCCTCTGATTCGCCGCCTCTGATTCGCCATCTCTGATTCATCGCCTCTGATTCCCCACCTCTGATTCCACATATCTTATTCCCCACCTATGTTTCCCCGCCACTGATTCCCCGCCTCTGATTCCCCATCTCTGATTCCCGGACTCTGATTCCCCACCTCTGATTCCCTATCTCTGATTCCGCACATCCGATTCCCTGCCTCTGATTCCCCGCCTCTGATGCCCCGCCTCTGATTCCCAACCTCTGATTCCCCTCCTCTGATTCCCCATATCTGATTCCCCACCTCCGTTTCCCTGCCTCTGATTCCCCGCCTCTGTTTCCCCATATCTGATTCCCCGCCTCTGATTCCCCAACTCTGATTCCCCGCCTCTGATTCCCCAGCTCTGATTCCCCGCCTCTGATTCCCCGCGTCTGATTCCCAGCCTCTGATTCCCCATGTCTTATTCCCCGCCTCTGATTCCCCGCCTCTGATTCGCCATCTCTGATTCATCGCCTCTGATTCCCCACCTCTGATTCCCCATATCTGATTCCCACCTATGTTTCCCCGCCTCTGATGCCCCGCCTCTGATTCCATGCCTCTGATTCCCAACCTCTGATTCCCCACCTCTGATTCCCCATATCTGATTCCCCGCCTCTGTTTCCCCGCCTCTGATTCCCTGCCTCTGTTTCCTCATATCTGATTCCCCGCCTCTGATTCCCCAACACTGATTCCCCTCCTCTGATACCCCAGCTCTGATTCACCACCTCTGATTCCCCGCGTCTGATTCCCCGCCTCTGATTCCCCATCTCTGATTCCCTATCTCTGATTCCCCAATTCTGATTCCCCGCCTTTGATTCCCTGCCTCTGATTCCCAACCTCTGATTCCCCACCTCTGATTCCCCATATCTGATTCCCCGCCTCTGTTTCCCCGCCTCTTATTCCCCGCCTCTGTTTCCCCATATCTGATTCCCGGCCTCTCATTCCCCAGCTCTGATTCCCCTCCTCTGATTCCCCATATCTGATTCCCCGCCGCTGATTCCCCAACTCTGATTCCCCAGCTCTGATTCCCCGCCTCTGATTCCCCGCGTCTGAATCCCTGCCTCTGATTCCCCGCCTCTGATTCCCCATCTCTGATTCACCACCTCTGATCCCCCGCCTCTGATTCCCCATGTCTGATTCACCGCCTCTGTTTCCCCACCTCTGATTCCCCGCCTCTGATTCCCCATATCTGATTCCCCGCCTCTGATTCCCCAACTCTGATTCCCCGCCTGTGATTCGCCAGCTATGATTCCCCGCCTCTGATTCCCCACGTCTGATTCCCTGCCTGTGATTCCCTGCCTCTTATTCCCCGCCTCTGATTCCCCGCATCTGATTCCCAACCTCTGATTCCCCTCCTCTGATTCCCCATATCTGATTCCCCGCCTCCATTTCCCTGCCTCTGATTCCCCGCCTCTGTTACCCCATATCTGATTCCCCGCCTCTGATTCCCCAACTCTGATTCTGCACATCTGATTCCCTGCCTCTTATTCCCCACCTCTAATTCCAGGCCTCTGATTCCCGGCCTCTGATTCCCCACCTCTGATTCTCCATATCTGATTCGCCGCCTCTGTTTCCCCGCCTCTGATTCCCCGCCTCTGTTTCCCCATATCTGATTCCCCGCCTCTGATTCCCCAACTCTGATTCCCCGCCTCTGATTCCCCAGGTCTGATTCCCCGCCTCTGATTCCACGTGTTTGATTACCTGCCTCTGATTCCCCGCCTCTGCTTCCCCATCTCTGATTCACCGCCTTTGATTCGCCACCACTGATTCCCCATATGTGATTCCCCGCCTCTGTTTCCCCGCCTCTGATTCCCCGCCTCTGATTCCCCATATCTCATTCCCCGCCTCTGATTCCCCGCATCTGATTCCCTGCCTCTGAATCCCCACCTCTGATTCCCTGCCTCTGATTCCCCACCTCTGATTCCCGGCCTCTGATTCCCGGCCTCTGATTCCCGACCTCTCATTCCCGGCCTCTGATTCCCGGCCTCTGATTCCCCGCCTCTGATTCCCCGACTCTGATTCCCTGCCTCTGATTCCCCATCTCTGATTCTGCACATCTGATTCCCTGCCTCTTATTCCCCACCTCTGATTCCCGGCCTCTGATTCCCGGCCTCTGATTCCCGGCCTCTCATTCCCGGCCTCTCATTCCCGGCCTCTCATTCCCGGCCTCTGATTCCCCGCCTCTGATTCCCCGCCTCTGTTTCCCTGCCTCTGATTCCCCATCTCTGATTCCGCACATCTGATTCCCTGCCTCTGATTCCCTGCCTCTGATTCCCTGCCTCTGATTCCCTGCCTCTGATTCCCAACCTCTGATTCCCCACCTCTGATTCCCCATATCTGATTCCCCGCCTCTGTTTCCCCATATCTGATTCCCCGCCTCTGATTCCCCAACTTTGATTCCCCACCTCTGATCCCCAGCTCTGATTCCCCGCCTCTGATTCCCCGTGTTTGATTCCCTGCCTCTGATTCCCTGCCTCTGATTCCCAACCTCTGATTCCCCACCTCTGATTCCCCATATCTGATTCCCCGCCTCTGTTTCCCCGCCTCTGATTCCCCTCCTCTGTTTCCCCATATCTGATTCCCCGTCTTTGATTCGCCACCTCTGATTCCCCATATGTGATTCCCCGCCTCTGTTTCCCCGCCTCTGATTCCCCACCTCTGATACCCCATATCTCATTCCCCGCCTCTGATTCCCCATATCTGATTCCCGGACTCTGATTCCCCACCTCTGATTCCCGGCCTCTTATTCCCGGCATCTGATTCCCGGCCTCTGATTCCCGGCCTCTGATTCCCCGCTTCTGATTCTGATTCCCTGCCTCTGATTCCCCATCTCTGATTCCGCACATCTGATTCCCTGCCTCTGATTCCCCACTTCTGATTCCCCATATCTGATTCCCCGCCTCTGTTTCCCCGCCTCTGATTCCCCGCCTCTGTTTCCCCATATCTAATTCCCCGCCTCTGATTACCCAACTCTGATTCCCCGCACTGATTCCCCAGCTCTGAATCCCCACCTCAGATTCCCCGCATCTGATTCCCTGCCTCTGAATCGCCACCTCTGATTCCCTGCCTCTGATTTCCAACCTCTGATTCCCCTCCTCTGATTCCCCATATCTGATTCCCCGCCTCCGTTTCCCTGCCTCTGATTCCCCGCCTCTGTTTCCCCATATCTGATTCCCCGCCTCTGATTCCCCATCTCTGATTCCCCTCCTCTGATTCCCCAGCTCTGATTCCCCGCCTCTGATTCCCCGCGTCTGATTCCCAGCCTCTGATTCCCCATGTCTTATTCCCCGCCTCTGATTCGCCATCTCTGATTCATCGCCTCTGATTCCCCACCTCTGATTCCCCATATCTGATTCCCCACCTATGTTTCCCCGCCTCTAGATGCCCCGCCTCTGATTCCATGCCTCTGATTCCCAACCTCTGATTCCCCTCCTCTGTTTCCCCGCCTCTGATTCCCTGCCTCTGTTTCCTCATATCTGATTCCCCGCCTCTGATTCCCCAACACTGATTCCCCACCTCTGATTCCCCAGGTCTGATTCACCACCTCTGATTCCCCGCGTCTGATTCCCCGCCTCTGATTCCCCATCTCTGATTCCCTATCTCTGATTCCCCAATTCTGATTCCCCGCCTTTGATTCCCTGCCTCTGATTCCCAACCTCTGATTCTCCACCTCTGATTCCCCATATCTGATTCCCCGCCTCTGTTTCCCCGCCTCTTATTCCCCGCCTCTGTTTCCCCATATCTGATTCCCGGCCTCTCATTCCCCAGCTCCGATTCCCCGCCTCTGATTCCCCATGTCTGATTCCCCGCCGCTGATTCCCCAACTCTGATAGCCCGCCTCTGATTCCCCAGCTCTGATTCCCCGCCTCTGATTCCCCGCGTCTGAATCCCTGCCTCTGATTCCCCGCCTCTGATTCACCATCTCTGATTCACCACCTCTGATCCCCCGCCTCTGATTCCCCATGTCTGATTCACCGCCTCTGTTTCCCCACCTCTGATTCCCCGCCTCTGATTCCCCAGCTCTGATTCCCCGCATCTGATTCCCTGCCTCTGAATCCCCACCGCTATTCCCTGCCTCTGATTCCCAACCTCTGATTCCCCTCCTCTGATTCCCCATATCTGATTACCCGCCTCCATTTCCCTGCCTCTGATTCCCCGCCTCTGTTACCCCATATCTGATTCCCCGCCTCTGTTTCCCCAACTCTGATTCTGCACATCTGATTCCCTGCCTCTTATACCCCACCTCTAATTCCCGGCCTCTGATTCCCGGCCTCTGATTCCCCACCTCTGATTCTCCATATCTGATTCCCCGCCTCTGTTTCCCCGCCTCTGATTCCCCACCTCTGTTTCCCCATATCTGATTCCCCGCATCTGATTCCCCACGTCTGATTCCCTGCCTGTGATTCCCTGCCTCTTATTCCCCGCCTCTGATTCCCCGCATCTGATTCCCTGCCTCTGAATCCCCACCTTGATTCCCTGCCTCTGATTCCCAACCTCTGATTCCCCTCCTCTGATTCCCCATATCTGATTCCCCACCTCCATTTCCCTGCCTCTGATTCCCCGCCTCTGTTACCCAATATCTGATTCCCCGCCTCTGATTCCCCAACTCTGTTTCTGCACATCTAATTCCCTGCCTCTTATTCCCCACCTCTAATTCCCGGCCTCTGATTCCCGGCCTCTGATACCCTACCTCTGATTCTCCATATCTGATTCCCCGCCTCTGTTTCCCCGCCTCTGATTCCCCGCCTCTGTTTCCCCATATCTGATTCCCCGCCTCTGATTCCCCAACTCTGATTCCCCACCTCTGATTCCCCAGGTCTGATTCCCCGCCTCTGATTCCACGTGTTTGATTACCTGCCTCTGATTCCCCGCCTCTGCTTCCCCATCTCTGATTCACCGCCTTTGATTCGCCACCTCTGATTTCCCATATGTGATTCCCCTCCTCTGTTTCCCCGCCTCTGATTCCCCGCCTCTGATTCCCCATATCTCATTCCCCGCCTCTGATTCCCCGCATCTGATTCCCTGCCTCTGAATCCCCACCTCTGATTCCCTGCCTCTGATTCCCAACCTCTGATTCCCCTCCTCTGATTCCCCATATCTGATTCCCCGCCTCCGTTTCCCTGCCTCTGATTAACCGCCTCTGTTTCCCCATATCTGATTCCCCGCCTCTGATTCCCCAACTCTGATTCCCCGCCTCTGATTCCCCAGCTCTGATTCCCCGCCTCTGATTCCCCGCGTCTGATTCCCAGCCTCTGATTCCCCATGTCTGATTTCCTGCCTCTGATTCCCCGCCTCTGATTCGCCATCTCTGATTCATCGCCTCTGATTCCCCACCTCTGATTCCCCATATCTTATTCCCCACCTATGTTTCCCCGCCTCTGATTCCCCGCCTCTGATTCCCCATCTCTGATTCCCGGACTCTGATTCCCCACCTCTGATTCCCTATCTCTGATTCCACACATCCGATTCCCTGCCTCTGATTCCCCGCCTCTGATGCCCCGCCTCTGATTCCCAATCTCTGATTCCCCTCCTCTGATTCCCCATATCTGATTCCCGCCTCCGTTCCCCTGCCTCTGATTCCCCGCCTCTGTTTCCCCATATCTGATTCCCCGCCTCTGATTCCCCAACTCTGATTCCCCGCCTCTGATTCCCCAGCTCTGATTCCCCGCCTCTGATTCCCCGCGTCTGATTCCCAGCCTCTGATTCCCCATGTCTTATTCCCCGCCTCTGATTCGCCATCTCTGATTCATCGCCTCTGATTCCCCACCTCTGATTCCCCATATCTGATTCCCACCTATGTTTCCCCGCCTCTGATGCCCCGCCTCTGATTCCATGCCTCTGATTCCCAACCTCTGATTCCCCACCTCTGATTCCCCATATCTGATTCCCCGCCTCTGTTTCCCCTCCTCTGATTCCCTGCCTCTGTTTCCTCATATCGGATTCCCCGCCTCTGATTCCCCAAAACTGATTCCCCTCCTCTGATTCCCCAGCTCTGATTCACCACCTCTGATTCCCCACGTCTGATTCCCCGCCTCTGATTCCCCATCTCTGATTCCCTATCTCTGATTCCCCAATTCTGATTCCCCGCCTTTGATTCCCTGCCTCTGATTCCCAACCTCTGATTCCCCACCTCTGATTCCCCATATCTGATTCCCCGCCTCTGTTTCCCCGCCTCTTATTCCCCGCCTCTGTTTCCCCATATCTGATTCCCGGCCTCTCATTCCCAAGCTCTGATTCCCCGCCTCTGATTCCCCATATCTGATTCCCCGCCTCTGATTCCCCAACTCTGATTCCCCAGCTCCGATTCCCCGCCTCTGATTCCCCACGTCTGAATCCCTGCCTCTGATTCCCCGCCTCTGATTCCCCATCTCTGATTCACCACCTCTGATCCCCCGCCTCTGATTCCCCATGTCTGATTCACCGCCTCTGTTTCCCCACCTCTGATTCCCCGCCTCTGATTCCACATATCTGATTCCCCGCCTCTGATTCCCCAACTCTGATTCCCAGCCTGTGATTCGCCAGCTATGATTCCCCGCCTCTGATTCCCCACGTCTAATTCCCTGCCTGTGATTCCCTGCCTCTTATTCCCCGCCTCTGATTCCCCGCATCTGATTCCCTGCCTCTGAATCCCCACCTCTATTCCCTGCCTCTGATTCCCAACCTCTGATTCCCCTCCTCTGATTCCCCATATCTGATTCCACGCCTCCATTTCCCTGCCTCTGATTCCCCGCCTCTGTTACCCCATATCTGATTCCCCGCCTCTGATTCCCCAACTCTGATTCTGCACATCTGATTCCCTGCCTCTTATTCCCCACCTCTAATTCCCGGCCTCTGATTCCCGGCCTCTGATTCCCCACCTCTGATTCTCCATATCTGATTCCCCGCCTCTGTTTCCCCGCCTCTGATTCCCCACCTCTGTTTCCCCATATCTGATTCCCCGCCTCTGATTCCCCAACTCTGATTCCCCGCCTCTGATTCCCCAGGTCTGATTCCCCGCCTCTGATTCCACGTGTTTGATTACCTGCCTCTGATTCCCCGCCTCTGCTTCCCCATCTCTGATTCACCGCCTTTGATTCGCCACCTCTGATTCCCCATATGTGATTCCCCGCCTCTGCTTCCCCGCCTCTGATTCCCCGCCTCTGATTCCCCATATCTCATTCCCCGCCTCTGATTCCCCGCATCTGATTCCCTGCCTCTGAATCCCCACCTCTGATTCCCTGCCTCTGATTCCCAACCTCTGATTCCCCTCCTCTGATTCCCCATATCTGATTCCCCGCCTCCGTTTCCCTGCCTCTGATTGCCCGCCTCTGTTTCCCCATATCTGATTCCCCGCCTCTGATTCCCCAACTCTGATTCCCCGCCTCTGATTCCCCAGCTCTGATTCCCCGCCTCTGATTCCCCGCGTCTGATTCCCAGCCTCAGATTCCCCATGTCTGATTTCCTGCCTCTGATTCCCCGCCTCTGATTCGCCATCTCTGATTCATCCCCTCTGATTCCCCACCTCTGATTCCCCATATCTTATTCCCCACCTATGTTTCCCCGCCTCTGATTCCCCGCCTCTGATTCCCCATCTCTGATTCCCAGACTCTGATTCCCCACCTCTGATTCCCTATCTCTGATTCTGCACATCCGATTCCCTGCCTCTGATTCCCCGCCTCTGATTCCCCACCTCTGATTCCCCACCTCTGATTCCCCATATCTGATTCCCCGCCTCTGTTTCCCTGCCTCTGATTCCCTGCCTCTGTTTCCTCATATCTGATTCCCCGCCTCTGATTCCCCAACACTGATTCCCCGCCTCTGATTCCCCAGCTCTGATTCACCACCTCTGATTCCCCGCGTCTGATTCCCCGCTTCTGATTCCCGGCCTCTTATTCCCCACCTCTGATTCCCGGCCTCTGATTCCCGGCCTCTGATTCCCGAACTCTCATTCCCGGCCTCTGATTCCCGGCCTCTGATTCCCCGCCTCTGATTCCCCGCCTCTGATTCCCTGCCTCTGATTCCCCATCTCTGATTCCGCACATCTGATTCCCTGCCTCTGATTCCCCGCCTCTGATTCCCTGCCTCTGATTCCCTGCCTCTGATTCCCAACCTCTGATTCCCCACCTCTGATTCCCCATAACTGATTCCCCGCCTCTGTTTCCCCGCCTCTGATTCCCCGCCTCTGTTTCCCCATATCTGATTCCCCGCCTCTGATTCCCCAACTCTGATTCCCCACCTCTGATCCCCAGCTCTGATTCCCCGCCTCTGATTCCCCGTGTTTGATTCCCTGCCTCTGATTCCCTGCCTCTGATTCCCAACCTCTGATTCCCCACCTCTGATTCCCCATATCTGATTCCCCGCCTCTGTTTCCCCGCCTCTGATTCCCCGCCTCTGTTTCCCCATATCTGATTCCCCGCCTTTGATTGGCCACCTCTGAATCCCCATATGTGATTCCCTGCCTCTGTTTCCCCGCATCTGATTCCCCACCTCTGATTCCCCATATCTCATTCCCCGCCTCTGATTCCCCATATCTGATTCCCTGACTCTGATTCCCCACTTCTGATTCCCGTACTCTTTTTCCCGGCATCTGATTCCCGGCATCTGATTCCCGGCCTCTGATTCCCGGCCTCTGATTCCCCGCTTCTGATTCTGATTCCCTGCCTCTGATTCCCCATCCCTGATTCCGCACATCTGATTCCCGCCTCTGATTCCCCGCCTCTGATTCCCCATATCTCATTCCCCGCCTCTGATTCCCCGCATCTGATTCCCTACCTCTGAATCCCCACCTCTGATTCCCTGCCTCTGATTCCCAACCTCTGATTCCCCTCCTCTGATTCCCCATATCTGATTCCCCGCCTCCGTTTCCCTGCCTCTGATTGCCCGCCTCTGTTTCCCCATATCTGATTCCCCGCCTCTGATTCCCCAACTCTGATTCCCCGCCTCTGATTCCCCAGCTCTGATTCCCCGCCTCTGATTCCCCGCGTCTGATTCCCAGCCTCTGATTCCCCATGTCTGATTTCCTGCCTCTGATTCCCCGCCTCTGATTCGCCATCTCTGATTCATCGCCTCTGATTCCCCACCTCTGATTCCCCATATCTGATTCCCCACCTATGTTTCCCCGCCTCTGATGCCCCACCTCTGATTCCATGCCTCTGATTCCCAACCTCTGATTCCCCACCTCTGATTCCCCATATCTGATTCCCGCCTCTGTTTCCCCGCCTCTGATTCCCTGCCTCTGTTTCCTCATATCTGATTCCCCGCCTCTGATTCCCCAACACTGATTCCCCGCCTCTGATTCCCCAGCTCTGATTCAACACCTCTGATTCCCCGCGTCTGATTCCCCGCCTCTGATTCCCCATCTCTGATTCCCTATCTCTGATTCCCCAATTCTGATTCCCCACCTTTGATTCCCTGCCTCTGATTCCTAACCTCTGATTCCCCACCTCTGATTCCCCGCCACTGTTTCCCCGCCTCTTATTCCCCGCCTCTGTTTCCCCATATCTGATTCCCGGCCTCTCATTCCCCAGCTCTGATTCCCCGCATCTGATTCCCCATATCTGATTCCCCGCCGCTGATTCCCCAACTCTGATAGCCCGCCTCTGATTCCCCAGCTCTGATTCCCCGCCTCTGATTCCCCGCGTCTGAATCCCTGCCTCTGATTCCCCGCCTCTGATTCCCCATATCTCATTCCCCGCCTCTGATTCCCCGCATCTGATTCCCTGCCTCTGAATCCCCACCTCTGATTCCCTGCCTCTGATTCCCAACCTCTGATTCCCCTCCTCTGATTCCCCATATCTGATTCCCCGCCTCCGTTTCCCTGCCTCTGATTAACCGCCTCTGTTTCCCCATATCTGATTCCCCGCCTCTGATTCCCCAACTCTGATTCCCCGCCTCTGATTCCCCAGCTCTGATTCCCCGCCTCTGATTCCCCGCGTCTGATTCCCAGCCTCTGATTCCCCATGTCTGATTTCCTGCCTCTGATTCCCCGCCTCTGATTCGCCATCTCTGATTCATCGCCTCTGATTCCCCACCTCTGATTCCCCATATCTTATTCCCCACCTATGTTTCCCCGCCTCTGATTCCCCGCCTCTGTTTCCCCATATCTGATTCCCCGCCTCTGATTCCCCAACTCTGATTCCCCGCCTCTGATTCCCCAGCTCTGATTCCCCGCCGCTGATTCCCCGCGTCTGATTCCCAGCCTCTGATTCCCCATGTCTTATTCCCCGCCTCTGATTCGCCATCTCTGATTCATCGCCTCTGATTCCCCACCTCTGATTCCCCATATCTGATTCCCACCTATGTTTCCCCGCCTCTGATGCCCCGCCTCTGATTCCATGCCTCTGATTCCCAACCTCTGATTCCCCACCTCTGATTCCCCATATCTGATTCCCCGCCTCTGTTTCCCCTCCTCTGATTCCCTGCCTCTGTTTCCTCATATCGGATTCCCCGCCTCTGATTCCCCAAAACTGATTCCCCTCCTCTGATTCCCCAGCTCTGATTCACCACCTCTGATTCCCCACGTCTGATTCCCCGCCTCTGATTCCCCATCTCTGATTCCCTATCTCTGATTCCCCAATTCTGATTCCCCGCCTTTGATTCCCTGCCTCTGATTCCCAACCTCTGATTCCCCACCTCTGATTCCCCATATCTGATTCCCCGCCTCTGTTTCCCCGCCTCTTATTCCCCGCCTCTGTTTCCCCATATCTGATTCCCGGCCTCTCATTCCCAAGCTCTGATTCCCCACCTCTGATTCCCCATATCTGATTCCCCGCCGCTGATTCCCCAACTCTGATTCCCCAGCTCCGATTCCCCGCCTCTGATTCCCCACGTCTGAATCCCTGCCTCTGATTCCCCGCCTCTGATTCCCCATCTCTGATTCACCACCTCTGATCCCCCGCCTCTGATTCCCCATGTCTGATTCACCGCCTCTGTTTCCCCACCTCTGATTCCCCGCCTCTGATTCCACATATCTGATTCCCCGCCTCTGATTCCCCAACTCTGATTCCCAGCCTGTGATTCGCCAGCTATGATTCCCCGCCTCTGATTCCCCACGTCTAATTCCCTGCCTGTGATTCCCTGCCTCTTATTCCCCGCCTCTGATTCCCCGCATCTGATTCCCTGCCTCTGAATCCCCACCTCTATTCCCTGCCTCTGATTCCCAACCTCTGATTCCCCATATCTGATTCCCCGCCTCCATTTCCCTGCCTCTGATTCCCCGCCTCTGTTACCCCATATCTGATTCCCCGCCTCTGATTCCCCAACTCTGATTCCCCGCCTCTGATTCCCCAGGTCTGATTCCACGCCTCTGATTCCACGTGTTTGATTACCTGCCTCTGATTCCCCGCCTCTGCTTCCCCATCTCTGATTCACCGCCTTTGATTCGCCACCTCTGATTCCCCATATGTGATTCCCCGCCTCTGTTTCCCCGCCTCTGATTCCCCGCCTCTGATTCCCCATATCTCATTCCCCGCCTCTGATTCCCCGCATCTGATTCCCTGCCTCTGAATCCCCACCTCTGATTCCCTGCCTCTGATTCCCAACCTCTGATTCCCCTCCTCTGATTCCCCATATCTGATTCCCCGCCTCCGTTTCCCTGCCTCTGATTGCCCGCCTCTGTTTCCCCATATCTGATTCCCCGCCTCTGATTCCCCAACTCTGATTCCCCGCCTCTGATTCCCCAGCTCTGATTCCCCGCCTCTGATTCCCCGCGTCTGATTCCCAGCCTCTGATTCCCCATGTCTGATTTCCTGCCTCTGATTCCCCGCCTCTGATTCGCCATCTCTGATTCATCCCCTCTGATTCCCCACCTCTGATTCCCCATATCTTATTCCCCACCTATGTTTCCCCGCCTCTGATTCCCCGCCTCTGATTCCCCATCTCTGATTCCCAGACTCTGATTCCCCACCTCTGATTCCCTATCTCTGATTCTGCACATCCGATTCCCTGCCTCTGATTCCCCGCCTCTGATTCCCCACCTCTGATTCCCCACCTCTGATTCCCCATATCTGATTCCCCGCCTCTGTTTCCCCGCCTCTGATTCCCTGCCTCTGTTTCCTCATATCTGATTCCCCGCCTCTGATTCCCCAACACTGATTCCCCGCCTCTGATTCCCCAGCTCTGATTCACCACCTCTGATTCCCCGCGTCTGATTCCCCGCTTCTGATTCCCGGCCTCTTATTCCCCACCTCTGATTCCCGGCCTCTGATTCCCGGCCTCTGATTCCCGAACTCTCATTCCCGGCCTCTGATTCCCGGCCTCTGATTCCCCGCCTCTGATTCCCCGCCTCTGATTCCCTGCCTCTGATTCCCCATCTCTGATTCCGCACATCTGATTCCCTGCCTCTGATTCCCCGCCTCTGATTCCCTGCCTCTGATTCCCTGCCTCTGATTCCCAACCTCTGATTCCCCACCTCTGATTCCCCATAACTGATTCCCCGCCTCTGTTTCCCCGCCTCTGATTCCCCGCCTCTGTTTCCCCATATCTGATTCCCCGCCCTTGATTCCCCAACTCTCATTCCCCACCTCTGATCCCCAGCTCTGATTCCCCGCCTCTGATTCCCCGTGTTTGATTCCCTGCCTCTGATTCCCTGCCTCTGATTCCCAACCTCTGATTCCCCACCTCTGATTCCCCATATCTGATTCCCCGCCTCTGTTTCCCCGCCTCTGATTCCCCGCCTCTGTTTCCCCATATCTGATTCCCCGCCTTTGATTGGCCACCTCTGAATCCCCATATGTGATTCCCCGCCTCTGTTTCCCCGCATCTGATTCCCCACCTCTGATTCCCCATATCTCATTCCCCGCCTCTGATTCCCCATATCTGATTCCCTGACTCTGATTCCCCACCTCTGATTCCCGTACTCTTTTTCCCGGCATCTGATTCCCGGCATCTGATTCCCGGCCTCTGATTCCCGGCCTCTGATTCCCCGCTTCTGATTCTTATTCCCTGCCTCTGATTCCCCATCCCTGATTCCGCACATCTGATTCCCGCCTCTGATTCCCCGCCTCTGATTCCCCATATCTCATTCCCCGCCTCTGATTCCCCGCATCTGATTCCCTACCTCTGAATCCCCACCTCTGATTCCCTGCCTCTGATTCCCAACCTCTGATTCCCCTCCTCTGATTCCCCATATCTGATTCCCCGCCTCCGTTTCCCTGCCTCTGATTGCCCGCCTCTGTTTCCCCATATCTGATTCCCCGCCTCTGATTCCCCAACTCTGATTCCCCGCCTCTGATTCCCCAGCTCTGATTCCCCGCCTCTGATTCCCCGCGTCTGATTCCCAGCCTCTGATTCCCCATGTCTGATTTCCTGCCTCTGATTCCCCGCCTCTGATTCGCCATCTCTGATTCATCGCCTCTGATTCCCCACCTCTGATTCCCCATATCTGATTCCCCACCTATGTTTCCCCGCCTCTGATGCCCCACCTCTGATTCCATGCCTCTGATTCCCAACCTCTGATTCCCCACCTCTGATTCCCCATATCTGATTCCCGCCTCTGTTTCCCCGCCTCTGATTCCCTGCCTCTGTTTCCTCATATCTGATTCCCCGCCTCTGATTCCCCAACACTGATTCCCCGCCTCTGATTCCCCAGCTCTGATTCAACACCTCTGATTCCCCGCGTCTGATTCCCCGCCTCTGATTCCCCATCTCTGATTCCCTATCTCTGATTCCCCAATTCTGATTCCCCACCTTTGATTCCCTGCCTCTGATTCCTAACCTCTGATTCCCCACCTCTGATTCCCCGCCACTGTTTCCCAGCCTCTTATTCCCCGCCTCTGTTTCCCCATATCTGATTCCCGGCCTCTCATTCCCCAGCTCTGATTCCCCGCCTCTGATTCCCCATATCTGATTCCCCGCCGCTGATTCCCCAACTCTGATAGCCCGCCTCTGATTCCCCAGCTCTGATTCCCCGCCTCTGATTCCCCGCGTCTGAATCCCTGCCTCTGATTCCCCGCCTCTGATTCCCCATCTCTGATTCACCACCTCTGATCCCCCGCCTCTGATTCCCCATGTCTGATTCACCGCCTCTGTTTCCCCACCTCTGATTCCCCGCCTCTGATTCCCCATATCTGATTCCCCGCCTCTGATTCCCTGCCTCTTATTCCCCGCCTCTGATTCCCCGCATCTGATTCCCCACGTCTGATTCCCTGCCTGTGATTCCCTGCCTCTTATTCCCTGCCTCTGATTCCCCGCCTCTGATTCCCCGCATCAGATTCCCTGCCTCTGAATCCCCACCTCTGATTCCCTGCCTCTGATTCCCAACCTCTGATTCCCCTCCTCTGATTCCCCATATCTGATTCCCCACCTCCATTTCCCTGACTCTGATTCCCCGCCTCTGTTACCCAATATCTGATTCCCCGCCTCTGATTCCCCAACTCTGATTCTGCACATCTGATTCCCTGCCTCTTATTCCCCACCTCTAATTCCCGGCCTCTGATTCCCGGCCTCTGATTCCCCACCTCTGATTCCCCATATCTGATTCCCGGACTCTGATTCCCCACCTCTGATTCCCGGCCTCTTATTCCCGGCATCTGATTCCCGGCCTCTGATTCCCGGCCTCTGATTCTCCGCTTCTGATTCTGATTCCCTGCCTCTGATTCCCCATCTCTGATTCCGCACATCTGATTCCCTGCCTCTGATTCCCCACTTCTGATTCCCCATATCTGATTCCCCGCCTCTGTTTCCCCGCCTCTGATTCCCCGCCTCTGTTTCCCCATATCTAATTCCTCGCATCTGATTCCCCAACTCTGATTCCCCGCACTGATTCCCCAGCTCTGAATCCCCGCCTCAGATTCCCCGCATCTGATTCCCTGCCTCTGAATCCCCATCTCTGATTCCGCACATCTGATTCCCTGTCTCTGATTCCCCACTTCTGATTCCCCATATCTGATTCCCCGCCTCTGTTTCCCCGCCTCTGATTCCTCGCCTCTGTTTCCCCATATCTAATTCCTCGCATCTGATTCCCCAACTCTGATTCCCCGCACTGATTCCCCAGCTCTGAATCCCCGCCTCAGATTCCCCGCATCTGATTCCCTGCCTCTGAATCCCCACCTCTGATTCCCTGCCTCTGATTCCCAACCTCTGATTCCCCTCCTCTGATTTCCCATATCTGATTCCCCGCCTCCGTTTCCCTGCCTCTGATTCCCCGCCTCTGTTTCCCCATATCTGATTACCCGCCTCTGATTCCCCAACTCTGATTCCCCGCCTCTGATTCCCCAGCTCTGATTCCCCGCCTCTGATTCCCCGCGTCTGATTCCCAGCCTCTGATTCCCCGTCTTATTCCCCGCCTCTGATTCGCCATCTCTGATTCATCGCCTCTGATTCCCCACCTCTGATTCCCCATATCTGATTCCCCACCTATGTTTCCCCGCCTCTGATGCCCCACCTCTGATTCCATGCCTCTGATTCCCAACCTCTGATTCCCCACCTCTGATTCCCCATATCTGATTCCCCGCCTCTGTTTCCCCGCCTCTGATTCCCTGCCTCTGTTTCCTCATATCTGATTCCCCGCCTCTGATTCCCCAACACTGATTCCCCGCCTCTGATTCCCCAGGTCTGATTCACCACCTCTGATTCCCCGCGTCTGATTCCCCGCCTCTGATTCCCCATCTCTGATTCCCTATCTCTGATTCCCCAATTCTGATTCCCCGCCTTTGATTCCCTGCCTCTGATTCCCAACCTCTGATTCCCCACCTCTGATATCCCATATCTGATTCCCCGCCTCTGTTTCCCCGCTTCTTATTCCCCGCCTCTGTTTCCCCATATCTGATTCCCGGCCTCTCATTCCCCAGCTCTGATTCCCCGCCTCTGATTCCCCATATCTGATTCCCCGCCGCTGATTCCCCAACTCAGATAGCCCGCCTCTGATTCCCCAGCTCTGATTCCCCGCCTCTGATTCCCCGCGTCTGAATCCCTGCCTCTGATTCCCCGCCTCTGATTCCCCATCTCTGATTCACCACCTCTGATCCCCCGCCTCTGATTCCCCATGTCTGATTCCCCGCCTCTGATTCCCCATATCTGATTCCCCGCCTCTGATTCCCCAACTCTGATTCGCCGCCTGTGATTCGCCAGCTATGATTCCCCGCATCTGATTCCCCACGTCTGATTCCCTACCTGTGATTCCCTGCCTCTTATTCCCCGCCTCTGATTCCCCGCATCTGATTCCCTGCCTCTGAATCCCCACCTCTGATTCCCTGCCTCTGATTCCCAACCTCTTATTCCCCTCCTCTGATTCCCCATATCTGATTCCCCACCTCCATTTCCCTGCCTCTGTTTCCCCGCCTCTGTTACCCAATATCTGATTACCCGCCTCTGATTCCCCAACTCTGATTCTGCACATCTGATTCCCTGCCTCTTATTCCCCACCTCTAATTCCCGGCCTCTGATTCCCGGCCTCTGATTCCCCACCTCTGATTCTCCATATCTGATTCCCCGCCTCTGTTTCCCCGCCTCTGTTTCCCCATATCTGATTCACCGCCTTTGATTCGCCACCTCTGATTCCCCATATGTGATTCCCCTCCTCTGTTTCCCCGCCTCTGATTCCCCGCCTCTGATTCCCCATATCTCATTCCCCGCCTCTGATTCCCCGCATCTGATTCCCTGCCTCTGAATCCCCACCTCTGATTCCCTGCCTCTGATTCCCAACCTCTGATTCCCCTCCTCTGATTCCCCATATCTGATTCCTCGCCTCCGTTTCCCTGCCTCTGATTAACCGCCTCTGTTTCCCCATATCTGATTCCGCGCCTCTGATTCCCCAACTCTGATTCCCCGCCTCTGATTCCCCAGCTCTGATTCCCCGCCTCTGTTTCCCCGCGTCTGATTCCCAGCCTCTGATTCCCCATGTCTGATTTCCTGCCTCTGATTCCCCGCCTCTGATTCGCCATCTCTGATTCATCACCTCTGATTCCCCACCTCTGATTCCCCATATCTTATTCCCCACCTATGTTTCCCCGCCTCTGATTCCCCGCCTCTGATTCCCCATCTCTGATTCCCGGACTCTGATTCCCCACCTCTGATTCCCTATCTCTGATTCCGCACATCCGATTCCCTGCCTCTGATTCCCCGCCTCTGATGCCCCGCCTCTGATTCCCAACCTCTGATTCCCCTCCTCTGATTCCCCATATCTGATTCCCCGCCTCCGTTTCCCTGCCTCTGATTCCCCGCCTCTGTTTCCCCATATCTGATTCCCCGCCTCTGATTCCCCAACTCTGATTCCCCGCCTCTGATTCCCCAGCTCTGATTCCCCGCCTCTGATTCCCCGCGTCTGATTCCCAGCCTCTGATTCCCCATGTCTTATTCCCCGCCTCTGATTCCCCGCCTCTGATTCGCCATCTCTGATTCATCGCCTCTGATTCCCCACCTCCGATTCCCCATATCTGATTCCCACCTATGTTTCCCCGCCTCTGATGCCCCGCCTCTGATTCCATGCCTCTGATTCCCAACCTCTGATTCCCCACCTCTGATTCCCCATATCTGATTCCCCGCCTCTGTTTCCCCGCCTCTGATTCCCTGCCTCTGTTTCCTCATATCTGATTCCCCGCCTCTGATTCCCCAACACTGATTCCCCTCCTCTGATACCCCAGCTCTGATTCACCACCTCTGATTCCCCGCATCTGATTCCCCACCTCTGATTCCCCATCTCTGATTCCCTATCTCTGATTCCCCAATTCTGATTCCCCGCCTTTGATTCCCTGCCTCTGATTCCCAACCTCTGATTCCCCACCTCTGATTCCCCAGCTCTGATTCCCCGCCTCTGATTCCCCGCGTCTGAATCCCTGCCTCTGATTCCCCGCCTCTGATTCCCCATCTCTGATTCACCACCTCTGATCCCCCGCCTCTGATTCCCCATGTCTGATTCACCGCCTCTGTTTCCCCACCTCTGATTCCCCGCCTCTGATTCCCCATATCTGATTCCCCGCCTCTGATTCCCTGACTCTGTTTCCCCGCCTCTGATCCCCCGCCTCTGATTCCCCATATCTCATTCCCCGCCTCTGATTCCCCGCATCTGATTCCCTGCCTCTGAATCCCCACCTCTGATTCCCTGCCTCTGATTCCCAACCTCTGATTCCCCTCCTCTGATTCCCCATATCTGATTCCCCGCCTCCGTTTCCCTGCCTCTGATTCCCCGCCTCTGTTTCCCCATATCTGATTCCCCGCCTCTGATTCCCCAACTCTGATTCCCCGCCTCTGATTCCCCAGCTCTGATTCCCCGCCTCTGATTCCCCGCGTCTGATTCCCAGCCTCTGATTCCCCATGTCTTATTCCCCGCCTCTGATTCCCCGCCTCTGATTCGCCATCTCTGATTCATCGCCTCTGATTCCCCACCTCTGATTCCCCATATCTGATTCCCACCTATGTTTCCCCGCCTCTGATGCTCCGCCTCTGATTCCATGCCTCTGATTCCCAACCTCTGATTCCCCACCTCTGATTCCCCATATCTGATTCCCCGCCTCTGTTTCCCCGCCTCTGATTCCCTGCCTCTGTTTCCTCATATCTGATTCCCCGCCTCTGATTCCCCAACACTGATTCCCCTCCTCTGATACCCCAGCTCTGATTCACCACCTCTGATTCCCCGCGTCTGATTCCCCGCCTCTGATTTCCCATCTCTGATTCCCTATCTCTGATTCCCCAATTCTGATTCCCCGCCTTTGATTCCCTGCCTCTGATTCCCAACCTCTGATTCCCAACCTCTGATTCCCCATATCTGATTCCCCGCCTCTGTTTCCCCGCCTCTTATTCCCCGCCTCTGTTTCCCCATATCTGATTCCCGGCCTCTCATTCCCCAACTCTGATTCCCCGCCTCTGATTCCCCATATCTGATTCCCCGCCGCTGATTCCCCAACTCTGATTCCCCAGCTCTGATTCCCCGCCTCTGATTCCCCGCGTCTGAATCCCTGCCTCTGATTCCCCGCCTCTGATTCCCCATCTCTGATTCACCACCGCTGATCCCCCGCCTCTGATACCCCATGTCTGATTCACCGCCTCTGTTTCCCCACCTCTGATTCCCCGCCTCTGATTCCCCATATCTGATTCCCCGCCTCTGATTCCCCAACTCTGATTCCCCGCCTGTGATTCGCCAGCTATGATTCCCCGCCTCTGATTCCCCACGTCTGATTCCCTGCCTGTGATTCCCTGCCTCTTATTCCCCGCCTCTGATTCCCCGCATCTGATTCCCAACCTCTGATTCCCCTCCTCTTATTCCCCATATCTGATTCCCCGCCTCCATTTCCCTGCCTCTGATTCCCCGCCTCTGTTACCCCATATCTGATTCCCCGCCTCTGATTCCCCAACTCTGATTCTGCACATCTGATTCCCTGCCTCTTATTCCCCACCTCTAATTCCCGGCCTCTGATTCCCGGCCTCTGATTCCCCACCTCTGATTCTCCATATCTGATTCCCCGCCTCTGTTTCCCCGCCTCTGATTCCCCGCCTCTGTTTCCCAATATCTGATTCCCCGCCTCTGATTCCCCAACTCTGATTCCCCGCCTCTGATTCCCTGCCTCTGATTCCCCATATCTCATTCCCCGCCTCTGATTCCCCGCATCTGATTCCCTGCCTCTGAATCCCCACCTCTGATTCCCTGCCTCTGATTCCCAACCTCTGATTCCCCTCCTCTGATTCCCCATATCTGATTCGCCGCCTCCGTTTCCCTGCCTCTGATTGCCCGCCTCTGTTTCCCCATATCTGATTCCCCGCCTCTGATTCCCCAACTCTGATTCCCCGCCTCTGATTCCCCAGCTCTGATTCGCCGCCTCTGATTCCCCGCGTCTGATTCCCAGCCTCTGATTCCCCATGTCTGATTTCCTGCCTCTGATTCCCCGCCTCTGATTCCCCATATCTTATTCCCCACCTATGTTTCCCCGCCTCTGATTCCCCGCCTCTGATTCCCAGACTCTGATTCCCCACCTCTGATTCCCTATCTCTGATTCTGCACATCCGATTCCCTGCCTCTGATTCCCCGCCTCTGATTCCCCACCTCTGATTCCCCACCTCTGATTCCCCATATCTGATTCCCCGCCTCTGTTTCCCCGCCTCTGATTCCCTGCCTCTGTTTCCTCATATCTGATTCCCCGCCTCTGATTCCCCAACACTGATTCCCCGCCTCTGATTCCCCAGCTCTGATTCACCACCTCTGATTCCCCGCGTCTGATTCCCCGCTTCTGATTCCCGGCCTCTTATTCCCCACCTCTGATTCCCGGCCTCTGATTCCCGGCCTCTGATTCCCGAACTCTCATTCCAGGCCTCTGATTCCCGGCCTCTGATTCCCCGCCTCTGATTCCCCGCCTCTGATTCCCTGCCTCTGATTCCCCATCTCTGATTCCGCACATCTGATTCCCTGCCTCTGATTCCCCGCCTCTGATTCCCTGCCTCTGATTCCCTGCCTCTGATTCCCAACCTCTGATTCCCCACCTCTGATTCCCCATAACTGATTCCCCGCCTCTGTTTCCCCGCCTCTGATTCCCCGCCTCTGTTTCCCCATATCTGATTCCCCGCCTCTGATTCCCCAACTCTGATTCCCCACCTCTGATCCCCAGCTCTGATTCCCCGCCTCTGATTCCCCGTGTTTGATTCCCTGCCTCTGATTCACTGCCTCTGATTCCCAACCTCTGATTCCCCACCTCTGATTCCCCATATCTGATTCCCCGCCTCTGTTTCCCCGCCTCTGATTCCCCGCCTCTGTTTCCCCATATCTGATTCCCCGCCTTTGATTGGCCACCTCTGAATCCCCATATGTGATTCCCCGCCTCTGTTTCCCCGCATCTGATTCCCCACCTCTGATTCCCCATATCTCATTCCCCGCCTCTGATTCCCCATATCTGATTCCCTGACCCTGATTCCCCACCTCTGATTCCCGGCCTCTTTTTCCCGGCATCTGATTCCCGGCATCTGATTCCCGGCCTCTGATTCCCGGCCTCTGATTCCCCGCTTCTGATTCTGATTCCCTGCCTCTGATTCCCCATCCCTGATTCCGCACATCTGATTCCCGCCTCTGATTCCCCGCCTCTGATTCCCCATATCTCATTCCCCGCCTCTGATTCCCCGCATCTGATTCCCTACCTCTGAATCCCCACCTCTGATTCCCTGCCTCTGATTCCCAACCTCTGATTCCCCTCCTCTGATTCCCCATATCTGATTCCCCGCCTCCGTTTCCCTGCCTCTGATTGCCCGCCTCTGTTTCCCCATATCTGATTCCCCGCCTCTGATTCCCCAACTCTGATTCCCCGCCTCTGATTCCCCAGCTCTGATTCCCCGCCTCTGATTCCCCGCGTCTGATTCCCAGCCTCTGATTCCCCATGTCTGATTTCCTGCCTCTGATTCCCCGCCTCTGATTCGCCATCTCTGATTCATCGCCTCTGATTCCCCACCTCTGATTCCCCATATCTGATTCCCCACCTATGTTTCCCCGCCTCTGATGCCCCACCTCTGATTCCATGCCTCTGATTCCCAACCTCTGATTCCCCACCTCTGATTCCCCATATCTGATTCCCGCCTCTGTTTCCCCGCCTCTGATTCCCTGCCTCTGTTTCCTCATATCTGATTCCCCGCCTCTGATTCCCCAACACTGATTCACCGCCTCTGATTCCCCAGCTCTGATTCAACACCTCTGATTCCCCGCGTCTGATTCCCCGCCTCTGATTCCCCATCGCTGATTCCCTATCTCTGATTCCCCAATTCTGATTCCCCGCCTTTGATTCCCTGCCTCTGATTCCTAACCTCTGATTCCCCACCTCTGATTCCCCGCCACTGTTTCCCCGCCTCTTATTCCCCGCCTCTGTTTCCCCATATCTGATTCCCGGCCTCTCATTCCCCAGCTCTGATTCCCCGCCTCTGATTCCCCATATCTGATTCCCCGCCGCTGATTCCCCAACTCTGATAGCCCGCCTCTGATTCCCCAGCTCTGATTCCCCGCCTCTGATTCCCCGCGTCTGAATCCCTGCCTCTGATTCCCCGCCTCTGATTCCCCATCTCTGATTCACCACCTCTGATCCCCCGCCTCTGATTCCCCATGTCTGATTCACTGCCTCTGTTTCCCCACCTCTGATTCCCCGCCTCTGATTCCCCATATCTGATTCCCCGCCTCTGATTCCCTGCCTCTTATTCCCCGCCTCTGATTCCCCGCATCTGATTCCCCACGTCTGATTCCCTGCCTGTGATTCCCTGCCTCTTATTCCCTGCCTCTGATTCCCCGCCTCTGATTCCCCGCATCTGATTCCCTGCCTCTGAATCCCCACCTCTGATTCCCTGCCTCTGATTCCCAACCTCTGATTCCCCTCCTCTGATTCCCCATATCTGATTCCCCACCTCCATTTCCCTGCCTCTGATTCCCCGCATCTGTTACCAAATATCTGATTCCACGCCTCTGATTCCCCAACTCTGATTCTGCACATCTGATTCCCTGCCTCTTATTCCCCACCTCTAATTCCCGGCCTCTGATTCCCGGCCTCTGATTCCCCACCTCTGATTCCCCATATCTGATTCCCGGACTCTGATTCCCCACCTCTGATTCCCGGCCTCTTATTCCCGGCATCTGATTCCCGGCCTCTGATTCCCGGCCTCTGATTCCCCGCTTCTGATTCTGATTCCCTGCCTCTGATTCCCCATCTCTGATTCCGCACATCTGATTCCCTGCCTCTGATTCCCCACTTCTGATTCCCCATATCTGATTCCCCGCCTCTGTTTCCCCGCCTCTGATTCCCCGCCTCTGTTTCCCCATATCTAATTCCTCGCATCTGATTCCCCAACTCTGATTCCCCGCACTGATTCCCCAGCTCTGAATCCCCGCCTCAGATTCCCCGCATCTGATTCCCTGCCTCTGAATCCCCATCTCTGATTCCGCACATCTGATTCCCTGCCTCTGATTCCCCACTTCTGATTCCCCATATCTGATTCCCCGCCTCTGTTTCCCCGCCTCTGATTCCCCGCCTCTGTTTCCCCATATCTAATTCCTCGCATCTGATTCCCCAACTCTGATTCCCCGCACTGATTCCCCAGCTCTGAATCCCCGCCTCAGATTCCCCGCATCTGATTCCCTGCCTCTGAATCCCCACCACTGATTCCCTGCCTCTGATTCCCAACCTCTGATTCCCCTCCTCTGATTCCCCATATCTGATTCCCCGCCTCCGTTTCCCTGCCTCTGATTCCCCGCCTCTGTTTCCCCATATCTGATTCCCCGCCTCTGATTCCCCAACTCTGATTCCCCGCCTCTGATTCCCCAGCTCTGATTCCCCGCCTCTGATTCCCCGCGTCTGATTCCCAGCCTCTGATTCCCCGTCTTATTCCCCACCTCTGATTCGCCATCTCTGATTCATCGCCTCTGATTCCCCACCTCTGATTCCCCATATCTGATTCCCCACCTATGTTTCCCCGCCTCTGATGCCCCACCTCTGATTCCATGCCTCTGATTCCCAACCTCTGATTCCCCACCTCTGATTCCCCATATCTGATTCCCCGCCTCTGTTTCCCCGCCTCTGATTCCCTGCCTCTGTTTCCTCATATCTGATTCCCCGCCTCTGATTCCCCAACACTGATTCCCCGCCTCTGATTCCCCAGGTCTGATTCACCACCTCTGATTCCCCGCGTCTGATTCCCCGCCTCTGATTCCCCATCTCTGATTCCCTATCTCTGATTCCCCAATTCTGATTCCCCGCCTTTGATTCCCTGCCTCTGATTCCCAACCTCTGATTCCCCACCTCTGATATCCCATATCTGATTCCCCGCCTCTGTTTCCCCGCCTCTTATTCCCCGCCTCTGTTTCCCCATATCTGATTCCCGGCCTCTCATTCCCCAGCTCTGATTCCCCGCCTCTGATTCCCCATATCTGATTCCCCGCCGCTGATTCCCCAACTCAGATAGCCCGCCTCTGATTCCCCAGCTCTGATTCCCCGCCTCTGATTCCCCGCGTCTGAATCCCTGCCTCTGATCCCCTCCTCTGATTCCCCATCTCTGATTCACCACCTCTGATCCCCCGCTTCTGATTCCCCATGTCTGATTCACCGCCTCTGTTTCCCCACCTCTGATTCCCCGCCTCTGATTCCCCATATCTGATTCCCCGCCTCTGATTCCCCAACTCTGATTCGCCGCCTGTGATTCGCCAGCTATGATTCCCCGCATCTGATTCCCCACGTCTGATTCCCTACCTGTGATTCCCTGCCTCTTATTCCCCGCCTCTGATTCCCCGCATCTGATTCCCTGCCTCTGAATCCCCACCTCTGATTCCCTGCCTCTGATTCCCAACCTCTTATTCCCCTCCTCTGATTCCCCATGTCAGATTCCCCACCTCCATTTCCCTGCCTCTGATTCCCCGCCTCTGTTACCCAATATCTGATTCCCCGCCTCTGATTCCCCAACTCTGATTCTGCACATCTGATTCCCTGCCTCTTATTCCCCACCTCTAATTCCCGGCCTCTGATTCCCGGCCTCTGATTCCCCACCTCTGATTCTCCATATCTGATTCCCCGCCTCTGTTTCCCCGCCTCTGATTCCCCGCCTCTGTTTCCCCATATCTGATTCACCGCCTTTGATTCGCCACCTCTGATTCCCCATATGTGATTCCCCTCCTCTGTTTCCCCGCCTCTGATTCCCCATATCTCATTCCCCGCCTCTGATTCCCCGCATCTGATTCCCTGCCTCTGAATCCCCACCTCTGATTCCCTGCCTCTGATTCCCAACCTCTGATTCCCCTCCTCTGATTCCCCATATCTGATTCCTCGCCTCCGTTTCCCTGCCTCTGATTAACCGCCTCTGTTTCCCCATATCTGATTCCGCGCCTCTGATTCCCCAACTCTGATTCCCCGCCTCTGATTCCCCAGCTCTGATTCCCCGCCTCTGTTTCCCCGCGTCTGATTCCCAGCCTCTGATTCCCGGCCTCTGATTCCCCACCTCTGATTCTCCATATCTGATTCCCCGCCTCTGTTTCCCCGCCTCTGATTCCCCACCTCTGTTTCCCCATATCTGATTCCCCGCCTCTGATTCCCCAACTCTGATTCCCCGCCTCTGATTCCCCAGGTCTGATTCCCCGCCTCTGATTCCACGTGTTTGATTACCTGCCTCTGATTCCCCGCCTCTGCTTCCCCATCTCTGATTCACCGCCTTTGATTCGCCACCTCTGATTCCCCATATGTGATTCCCCGCCTCTGTTTCCCCGCCTCTGATTCCCCGCCTCTGATTCCCCATATCTCATTCCCCGCCTCTGATTCCCCGCATCTGATTCCCTGCCTCTGAATCCCCACCTCTGATTCCCTGCCTCTGATTCCCAACCTCTGATTCCCCTCCTCTGATTCCCCATATCTGATTCCCCGCCTCCGTTTCCCTGCCTCTGATTGCCCGCCTCTGTTTCCCCATATCTGATTCCCCGCCTCTGATTCCCCAACTCTGATTCCCCGCCTCTGATTCCCCAGCTCTGATTCCCCGCCTCTGATTCCCCGCGTCTGATTCCCAGCCTCAGATTCCCCATGTCTGATTTCCTGCCTCTGATTCCCCGCCTCTGATTCGCCATCTCTGATTCATCCCCTCTGATTCCCCACCTCTGATTCCCCATATCTTATTCCCCACCTATGTTTCCCCGCCTCTGATTCCCCGCCTCTGATTCCCCATCTCTGATTCCCAGACTCTGATTCCCCACCTCTGATTCCCTATCTCTGATTCTGCACATCCGATTCCCTGCCTCTGATTCCCCGCCTCTGATTCCCCACCTCTGATTCCCCACCTCTGATTCCCCATATCTGATTCCCCGCCTCTGTTTCCCTGCCTCTGATTCCCTGCCTCTGTTTCCTCATATCTGATTCCCCGCCTCTGATTCCCCAACACTGATTCCCCGCCTCTGATTCCCCAGCTCTGATTCACCACCTCTGATTCCCCGCGTCTGATTCCCCGCTTCTGATTCCCGGCCTCTTATTCCCCACCTCTGATTCCCGGCCTCTGATTCCCGAACTCTCATTCCCGGCCTCTGATTCCCGGCCTCTGATTCCCCGCCTCTGATTCCCCGCCTCTGATTCCCTGCCTCTGATTCCCCATCTCTGATTCCGCACATCTGATTCCCTGCCTCTGATTCCCCGCCTCTGATTCCCTGCCTCTGATTCCCTGCCTCTGATTCCCAACCTCTGATTCCCCACCTCTGATTCCCCATAACTGATTCCCCGCCTCTGTTTCCCCGCCTCTGATTCCCCGCCTCTGTTTCCCCATATCTGATTCCCCGCCTCTGATTCCCCAACTCTGATTCCCCACCTCTGATCCCCAGCTCTGATTCCCCGCCTCTGATTCCCCGTGTTTGATTCCCTGCCTCTGATTCCCTGCCTCTGATTCCCAACCTCTGATTCCCCACCTCTGATTCCCCATATCTGATTCCCCGCCTCTGTTTCCCCGCCTCTGATTCCCCGCCTCTGTTTCCCCATATCTGATTCCCCGCCTTTGATTGGCCACCTCTGAATCCCCATATGTGATTCCCTGCCTCTGTTTCCCCGCATCTGATTCCCCACCTCTGATTCCCCATATCTCATTCCCCGCCTCTGATTCCCCATATCTGATTCCCTGACTCTGATTCCCCACTTCTGATTCCCGTACTCTTTTTCCCGGCATCTGATTCCCGGCATCTGATTCCCGGCCTCTGATTCCCGGCCTCTGATTCCCCGCTTCTGATTCTGATTCCCTGCCTCTGATTCCCCATCCCTGATTCCGCACATCTGATTCCCGCCTCTGATTCCCCGCCTCTGATTCCCCATATCTCATTCCCCGCCTCTGATTCCCCGCATCTGATTCCCTACCTCTGAATCCCCACCTCTGATTCCCTGCCTCTGATTCCCAACCTCTGATTCCCCTCCTCTGATTCCCCATATCTGATTCCCCGCCTCCGTTTCCCTGCCTCTGATTGCCCGCCTCTGTTTCCCCATATCTGATTCCCCGCCTCTGATTCCCCAACTCTGATTCCCCGCCTCTGATTCCCCAGCTCTAATTCCCCGCCTCTGATTCCCCGCGTCTGATTCCCAGCCTCTGATTCCCCATGTCTGATTTCCTGCCTCTGATTCCCCGCCTCTGATTCGCCATCTCTGATTCATCGCCTCTGATTCCCCACCTCTGATTCCCCATATCTGATTCCCCACCTATGTTTCCCCGCCTCTGATGCCCCACCTCTGATTCCATGCCTCTGATTCCCAACCTCTGATTCCCCACCTCTGATTCCCCATATCTGATTCCCGCCTCTGTTTCCCCGCCTCTGATTCCCTGCCTCTGTTTCCTCATATCTGATTCCCCGCCTCTGATTCCCCAACACTGATTCCCCGCCTCTGATTCCCCAGCTCTGATTCAACACCTCTGATTCCCCGCGTCTGATTCCCCGCCTCTGATTCCCCATCTCTGATTCCCTATCTCTGATTCCCCAATTCTGATTCCCCACCTTTGATTCCCTGCCTCTGATTCCTAACCTCTGATTCCCCACCTCTGATTCCCCGCCACTGTTTCCCCGCCTCTTATTCCCCGCCTCTGTTTCCCCATATCTGATTCCCGGCCTCTCATTCCCCAGCTCTGATTCCCCGCATCTGATTCCCCATATCTGATTCCCCGCCGCTGATTCCCCAACTCTGATAGCCCGCCTGTGATTCCCCAGCTCTGATTCCCCGCCTCTGATTCCCCGCGTCTGAATCCCTGCCTCTGATTCCCCGCCTCTGATTCCCCATATCTCATTCCCCGCCTCTGAATCCCCGCATCTGATTCCCTGCCTCTGAATCCCCACCTCTGATTCCCTGCCTCTGATTCCCAACCTCTGATTCCCCTCCTCTGATTCCCCATATCTGATTCCCCGCCTCCGTTTCCCTGCCTCTGATTAACCGCCTCTGTTTCCCCATATCTGATTCCCCGCCTCTGATTCCCCAACTCTGATTCCCCGCCTCTGATTCCCCAGCTCTGATTCCCCGCCTCTGATTCCCCGCGTCTGATTCCCAGCCTCTGATTCCCCATGTCTGATTTCCTGCCTCTGATTCCCCACCTCTGATTCCCCATATCTTATTCCCCACCTATGTTTCCCCGCCTCTGATTCCCCGCCTCTGATTCCCCATCTCTGATTCCCGGACTCTGATTCCCCACCTCTGATTCCCTATCTCTGATTCCACACATCCGATTCCCTGCCTCTGATTCCCCGCCTCTGATGCCCCGCCTCAGATTCCCAATCTCTGATTCCCCTCCTCTGATTCCCCATATCTGATTCCCCGCCTCCGTTTCCCTGCCTCTGATTCCCCGCCTCTGTTTCCCCATATCTGATTCCCCGCCTCTGATTCCCCAACTCTGATTCCCCGCCTCTGATTCCCCAGCTCTGATTCCCCGCCTCTGATTCCCCGCGTCTGATTCCCAGCCTCTGATTCCCCATGTCTTATTCCCCGCCTCTGATTCGCCATCTCTGATTCATCGCCTCTGATTCCCCACCTCTGATTGCCCATATCTGATTCCCACCTATGTTTCCCCGCCTCTGATGCCCCGCCTCTGATTCCATGCCTCTGATTCCCAACCTCTGATTCCCCACCTCTGATTCCCCATATCTGATTCCCCGCCTCTGTTTCCCCTCCTCTGATTCCCTGCCTCTGTTTCCTCATATCGGATTCCCCGCCTCTGATTCCCCAAAACTGATTCCCCTCCTCTGATTCCCCAGCTCTGATTCACCACCTCTGATTCCCCACGTCTGATTCCCCGCCTCTGATTCCCCATCTCTGATTCCCTATCTCTGATTCCCCAATTCTGATTCCCCGCCTTTGATTCCCTGCCTCTGATTCCCAACCTCTGATTCCCCACCTCTGATTCCCCATATCTGATTCCCCGCCTCTGTTTCCCCGCCTCTTATTCCCCGCCTCTGTTTCCCCATATCTGATTCCCGGCCTCTCATTCCCAAGCTCTGATTCCCCGCCTCTGATTCCCCATATCTGATTCCCCGCCGCTGATTCCCCAACTCTGATTCCCCAGCTCCGATTCCCCGCCTCTGATTCCCCACGTCTGAATCCCTGCCTCTGATTCCCCGCCTCTGATTCCCCATCTCTGATTCACCACCTCTGATCCCCCGCCTCTGATTCCCCATGTCTGATTCACCGCCTCTGTTTCCCCACCTCTGATTCCCCGCCTCTGATTCCACATATCTGATTCCCCGCCTCTGATTCCCCAACTCTGATTCCCAGCCTGTGATTCGCCAGCTATGATTCCCCGCCTCTGATTCCCCACGTCTAATTCCCTGCCTGTGATTCCCTGCCTCTTATTCCCCGCCTCTGATTCCCCGCATCTGATTCCCTGCCTCTGAATCCCCACCTCTATTCCCTGCCTCTGATTCCCAACCTCTGATTCCCCTCCTCTGATTCCCCATATCTGATTCCCCGCCTCCATTTCCCTGCCTCTGATTCCCCGCCTCTGTTACCCCATATCTGATTCCCCGCCTCTGATTCCCCAACTCTGATTCCCCGCCTCTGATTCCCCAGGTCTGATTCCACGCCTCTGATTCCACGTGTTTGATTACCTGCCTCTGATTCCCCGCCTCTGCTTCCCCATCTCTGATTCACCGCCTTTGATTCGCCACCTCTGATTCCCCATATGTGATTCCCCGCCTCTGTTTCCCCGCCTCTGATTCCCCGCCTCTGATTCCCCATATCTCATTCCCCGCCTCTGATTCCCCGCATCTGATTCCCTGCCTCTGAATCCCCACCTCTGATTCCCTGCCTCTGATTCCCAACCTCTGATTCCCCTCCTCTGATTCCCCATATCTGATTCCCCGCCTCCGTTTCCCTGCCTCTGATTGCCCGCCTCTGTTTCCCCATATCTGATTCCCCGCCTCTGATTCCCCAACTCTGATTCCCCGCCTCTGATTCCCCAGCTCTGATTCCCCGCCTCTGATTCCCCGCATCTGATTCCCAGCCTCTGATTCCCCGCCTCTGATTCCCCAACACTGATTCCCCGCCTCTGATTCCCCAGGTCTGATTCACCACCTCTGATTCCCCGCGTCTGATTCCCCGCCTCTGATTCCCCATCTCTGATTCCCTATCTCTGATTCCCCAATTCTGATTCCCCGCCTTTGATTCCCTGCCTCTGATTCCCAACCTCTGATTCCCCACCTCTGATATCCCATATCTGATTCCCCGCCTCTGTTTCCCCGCCTCTTATTCCCCGCCTCTGTTTCCCCATATCTGATTCCCGGCCTCTCATTCCCCAGCTCTGATTCCCCGCCTCTGATTCCCCATATCTGATTCCCCGCCGCTGATTCCCCAACTCAGATAGCCCGCCTCTGATTCCCCAGCTCTGATTCCCCGCCTCTGATTCCCCGCGTCTGAATCCCTGCCTCTGATTCCCCGCCTCTGATTCCCCATCTCTGATTCACCACCTCTGATCCCCCGCCTCTGATTCCCCATGTCTGATTCCCCGCCTCTGATTCCCCATATCTGATTCCCCGCCTCTGATTCCCCAACTCTGATTCGCCGCCTGTGATTCGCCAGCTATGATTCCCCGCATCTGATTCCCCACGTCTGATTCCCTACCTGTGATTCCCTGCCTCTTATTCCCCGCCTCTGATTCCCCGCATCTGATTCCCTGCCTCTGAATCCCCACCTCTGATTCCCTGCCTCTGATTCCCAAACTCTTATTCCCCTCCTCTGATTCCCCATATCTGATTCCCCACCTCCATTTCCCTGCCTCTGTTTCCCCGCCTCTGTTACCCAATATCTGATTACCCGCCTCTGATTCCCCAACTCTGATTCTGCACATCTGATTCCCTGCCTCTTATTCCCCACCTCTAATTCCCGGCCTCTGATTCCCGGCCTCTGATTCCCCACCTCTGATTCTCCATATCTGATTCCCCGCCTCTGTTTCCCCGCCTCTGATTCCCCGCCTCTGTTTCCCCATATCTGATTCACCGCCTTTGATTCGCCACCTCTGATTCCCCATATGTGATTCCCCTCCTCTGTTTCCCCGCCTCTGATTCCCCGCCTCTGATTCCCCATATCTCATTCCCCGCCTCTGATTCCCCGCATCTGATTCCCTGCCTCTGAATCCCCACCTCTGATTCCCTGCCTCTGATTCCCAACCTCTGATTCCCCTCCTCTGATTCCCCATATCTGATTCCTCGCCTCCGTTTCCCTGCCTCTGATTAACCGCCTCTGTTTCCCCATATCTGATTCCGCGCCTCTGATTCCCCAACTCTGATTCCCCGCCTCTGATTCCCCAGCTCTGATTCCCCGCCTCTGTTTCCCCGCGTCTGATTCCCAGCCTCTGATTCCCCATGTCTGATTTCCTGCCTCTGATTCCCCGCCTCTGATTCGCCATCTCTGATTCATCACCTCTGATTCCCCACCTCTGATTCCCCATATCTTATTCCCCACCTATGTTTCCCCGCCTCTGATTCCCCGCCTCTGATTCCCCATCTCTGATTCCCGGACTCTGATTCCCCACCTCTGATTCCCTATCTCTGATTCCGCACATCCGATTCCCTGCCTCTGATTCCCCGCCTCTGATGCCCCGCCTCTGATTCCCAACCTCTGATTCCCCTCCTCTGATTCCCCATATCTGATTCCCCGCCTCCGTTTCCCTGCCTCTGATTCCCCGCCTCTGTTTCCCCATATCTGATTCCCCGCCTCTGATTCCCCAACTCTGATTCCCCGCCTCTGATTCCCCAGCTCTGATTCCCCGCCTCTGATTCCCCACGTCTGATTCCCAGCCTCTGATTCCCCATGTCTTATTCCCCGCCTCTGATTCCCCGCCTCTGATTCGCCATCTCTGATTCATCGCCTCTGATTCCCCACCTCTGATTCCCCATATCTGATTCCCACCTATGTTTCCCCGCCTCTGATGCCCCGCCTCTGATTCCATGCCTCTGATTCCCAACCTCTGATTCCCCACCTCTGATTCCCCATATCTGATTCCCCGCCTCTGTTTCCCCGCCTCTGATTCCCTGCCTCTGTTTCCTCATATCTGATTCCCCGCCTCTGATTCCCCAACACTGATTCCCCTCCTCTGATACCCCAGCTCTGATTCACCACCTCTGATTCCCCGCATCTGATTCCCCACCTCTGATTCCCCATCTCTGATTCCCTATCTCTGATTCCCCAATTCTGATACCCCGCCTTTGATTCCCTGCCTCTGATTCCCAACCTCTGATTCCCCACCTCTGATTCCCCAGCTCTGATTCCCCGCCTCTGATTCCCCGCGTCTGAATCCCTGCCTCTGATTCCCCGCCTCTGATTCCCCATCTCTGATTCACCACCTCTGATCCCCCGCCTCTGATTCCCCATGTCTGATTCACCGCCTCTGTTTCCCCACCTCTGATTCCCCGCCTCTGATTCCCCATATCTGATTCCCCGCCTCTGATTCCCTGACTCTGTTTCCCCGCCTCTGATTCCCCGCCTCTGATTCCCCATATCTCATTCCCCGCCTCTGATTCCCCGCATCTGATTCCCTGCCTCTGAATCCCCACCTCTGATTCCCTGCCTCTGATTCCCAACCTCTGATTCCCCTCCTCTGATTCCCCATATCTGATTCCCCGCCTCCGTTTCCCTGCCTCTGATTCCCCGCCTCTGTTTCCCCATATCTGATTCCCCGCCTCTGATTCCCCAACTCTGATTCCCCGCCTCTGATTCCCCAGCTCTGATTCCCCGCCTCTGATTCCCCGCGTCTGATTCCCAGCCTCTGATTCCACATGTCTTATTCCCCGCCTCTGATTCCCCGCCTCTGATTCGCCATCTCTGATTCATCGCCTCTGATTCCCCACCTCTGATTCCCCATATCTGATTCCCACCTATGTTTCCCCGCCTCTGATGCTCCGCCTCTGATTCCATGCCTCTGATTCCCAACCTCTGATTCCCCACCTCTGATTCCCCATATCTGATTCCCCGCCTCTGTTTCCCCGCCTCTGATTCCCTGCCTCTGTTTCCTCATATCTGATTCCCCGCCTCTGATTCCCCAACACTGATTCCCCTCCTCTGATACCCCAGCTCTGATTCACCACCTCTGATTCCCCGCGTCTGATTCCCCGCCTCTGATTCCCCATCTCTGATTCCCTATCTCTGATTCCCCAATTCTGATTCCCCGCCTTTGATTCCCTGCCTCTGATTCCCAACCTCTGATTCCCAACCTCTGATTCCCCATATCTGATTCCCCGCCTCTGTTTCCCCGCCTCTTATTCCCCACCTCTGATTCCCCATATCTGATTCCCCGCCTCTGTTTCCCCGCCTCTTATTCCCCGCCTCTGTTTCCCCGCCTCTGATTCCCTGCCTCTGATTCCCAACCTCTGATTCCCAACCTCTGATTCCCCATATCTGATTCCCCGCCTCTGTTTCCCCGCCTCTTATTCCCCGCCTCTGTTTCCCCATATCTGATTCCCGGCCTCTCATTCCCCAACTCTGATTCCCCGCCTCTGATTCCCCATATCTGATTTCCCGCCGCTGATTCCCCAACTCTGATTCCCCAGCTCTGATTCCCCGCCTCTGATTCCCCGCGTCTGAATCCCTGCCTCTGATTCCCCGCCTCTGATTCCCCATATCTGATTCCCGGCCTCTCATTCCCCAACTCTGATTCCCCGCCTCTGTTTCCCCGCCTCTTATTCCCCGCCTCTGTTTCCCCATATCTGATTCCCGGCCTCTCATTCCCCAACTCTGATTCCCCGCCTCTGATTCCCCATATCTGATTCCCCACCGCTGATTCCCCGCCTCTGATTCCCCATATCTGATTCCCCGCCGCTGATTCCCCAACTCTGATTCCCCAGCTCTGATTCCCTGCCTCTGAATCCCCACCTCTGATTCCCTGCCTCTGATTCCCAACCTCTGATTCCCCTCCTCTGATTCCCCATATCTGATTCCCCGCCTCCGTTTCCCTGCCTCTGATTCCCCGCCTCTGTTTCCCCATATCTGATTCCCCGCCTCTGATTCCCCAACTCTGATTCCCCGCCTCTGATTCCCCAGCTCTGATTCCCCGCCTCTGATTCCCCGCGTCTGATTCCCAGCCTCTGATTCCCCATGTCTTATTCCCCGCCTCTGATTCCCCGCCTCTGATTCGCCATCTCTGATTCATCGCCTCTGATTCCCCACCTCTGATTCCCCATATCTGATTCCCACCTATGTTTCCCCGCCTCTGATGCTCCGCCTCTGATTCCATGCCTCTGATTCCCAACCTCTGATTCCCCACCTCTGATTCCCCATATCTGATTCCCCGCCTCTGTTTCCCCGCCTCTGATTCCCTGCCTCTGATTCCCAACCTCTGATTCCCAACCTCTGATTCCCCATATCTGATTCCCCGCCTCTGTTTCCCCGCCTCTTATTCCCCGCCTCTGTTTCCCCATATCTGATTCCCGGCCTCTCATTCCCCAACTCTGATTCCCCGCCTCTGATTCCCCATATCTGATTCCCCGCCGCTGATTCCCCAACTCTGATTCCCCAGCTCTGATTCCCCGCCTCTGATTCCCCGCGTCTGAATCCCTGCCTCTGATTCCCCGCCTCTGATTCCCCATCTCTGATTCACCACCGCTGATCCCCCGCCTCTGATACCCCATGTCTGATTCACCGCCTCTGTTTCCCCACCTCTGATTCCCCGCCTCTGATTCCCCATATCTGATTCCCCGCCTCTGATTCCCCAACTCTGATTCCCCGCCTGTGATTCGCCAGCTATGATTCCCCGCCTCTGATTCCCCACGTCTGATTCCCTGCCTGTGATTCCCTGCCTCTTATTCCCCGCCTCTGATTCCCCGCATCTGATTCCCAACCTCTGATTCCCCTCCTCTTATTCCCCATATCTGATTCCCCGCCTCCATTTCCCTGCCTCTGATTCCCCGCCTCTGTTACCCCATATCTGATTCCCCGCCTCTGATTCCCCAACTCTGATTCTGCACATCTGATTCCCTGCCTCTTATTCCCCACCTCTAATTCCCGGCCTCTGATTCCCGGCCTCTGATTCCCCACCTCTGATTCTCCATATCTGATTCCCCGCCTCTGTTTCCCCGCCTCTGATTCCCCGCCTCTGTTTCCCAATATCTGATTCCCCGCCTCTGATTCCCCAACTCTGATTCCCCGCCTCTGATTCCCTGCCTCTGATTCCCCATATCTCATTCCCCGCCTCTGATTCCCCGCATCTGATTCCCTGCCTCTGAATCCCCACCTCTGATTCCCTGCCTCTGATTCCCAACCTCTGATTCCCCTCCTCTGATTCCCCATATCTGATTCCCCGCCTCCGTTTCCCTGCCTCTGATTGCCCGCCTCTGTTTCCCCATATCTGATTCCCCGCCTCTGATTCCCCAACTCTGATTCCCCGCCTCTGATTCCCCAGCTCTGATTCCCCGCCTCTGATTCGCCGCGTCTGATTCCCAGCCTCTGATTCCCCATGTCTGATTTCCTGCCTCTGATTCCCCGCCTCTGATTCGCCATCTCTGATTCATCCCCTCTGATTCCCCACCTCTGATTCCCCATATCTTATTCCCCACCTATGTATCCCCGCCTCTGATTCCCCGCCTCTGATTCCCCATCTCTGATTCCCAGACTCTGATTCCCCACCTCTGATTCCCTATCTCTGATTCTGCACATCCGATTCCCTGCCTCTGATTCCCCGCCTCTGATTCCCCACCTCTGATTCCCCACCTCTGATTCCCCATATCTGATTCCCCGCCTCTGTTTCCCCGCCTCTGATTCCCTGCCTCTGTTTCCTCATATCTGATTCCCCGCCTCTGATTCCCCAACACTGATTCCCCGCCTCTGATTCCCCAGCTCTGATTCACCACCTCTGATTCCCCGCGTCTGATTCCCCGCTTCTGATTCCCGGCCTCTTATTCCCCACCTCTGATTCCCGGCCTCTGATTCCCGTCCTCTGATTCCCGAACTCTCATTCCAGCCCTCTGATTCCCGGCCTCTGATTCCCCGCCTCTGATTCCCCGCCTCTGATTCCCTGCCTCTGATTCCCCATCTCTGATTCCGCACATCTGATTCCCTGCCTCTGATTCCCCGCCTCTGATTCCCTGCCTCTGATTCCCTGCCTCTGATTCCCAACCTCTGATTCCCCACCTCTGATTCCCCATAACTGATTCCCCGCCTCTGTTTCCCCGCCTCTGATACCCCGCCTCTGTTTCCCCATATCTGATTCCCCGCCTCTGATTCCCCAACTCTGATTCCCCACCTCTGATCCCCAGCTCTGATTCCCCGCCTCTGATTCCCCGTGTTTGATTCCCTGCCTCTGATTCACTGCCTCTGATTCCCAACCTCTGATTCCCCACCTCTGATTCCCCATATCTGATTCCCCGCCTCTGTTTCCCCGCCTCTGATTCCCCGCCTCTGTTTCCCCATATCTGATTCCCCGCCTTTGATTGGCCACCTCTGAATCCCCATATGTGATTCCCCGCCTCTGTTTCCCCGCATCTGATTCCCCACCTCTGATTCCCCATATCTCATTCCCCGCCTCTGATTCCCCATATCTGATTCCCTGACTCTGATTCCCCACCTCTGATTCCCGGCCTCTTTTTCCCGGCATCTGATTCCCGGCATCTGATTCCCGGCCTCTGATTCCCGGCCTCTGATTCCCCGCTTCTGATTCTGATTCCCTGCCTCTGATTCCCCATCCCTGATTCCGCACATCTGATTCCCGCCTCTGATTCCCCGCCTCTGATTCCCCATATCTCATTCCCCGCCTCTGATTCCCCGCATCTGATTCCCTACCTCTGAATCCCCACCTCTGATTCCCTGCCTCTGATTCCCAACCTCTGATTCCCCTCCTCTGATTCCCCATATCTGATTCCCCGCCTCCGTTTCCCTGCCTCTGATTGCCCGCCTCTGTTTCCCCATATCTGATTCCCCGCCTCTGATTCCCCAACTCTGATTCCCCGCCTCTGATTCCCCAGCTCTGATTCCCCGCCTCTGATTCCCCGCGTCTGATTCCCAGCCTCTGATTCCCCATGTCTGATTTCCTGCCTCTGATTCCCCGCCTCTGATTCGCCATCTCTGATTCATCGCCTCTGATTCCCCACCTCTGATTCCCCATATCTGATTCCCCACCTATGTTTCCCCGCCTCTGATGCCCCACCTCTGATTCCATGCCTCTGATTCCCAACCTCTGATTCCCCACCTCTGATTCCCCATATCTGATTCCCGCCTCTGTTTCCCCGCCTCTGATTCCCTGCCTCTATTTCCTCATATCTGATTCCCCGCCTCTGATTCCCCAACACTGATTCCCCGCCTCTGATTCCCCAGCTCTGATTCAACACCTCTGATTCCCCGCGTCTGATTCCCCGCCTCTGATTCCCCATCTCTGATTCCCTATCTCTGATTCCCCAATTCTGATTCCCCGCCTTTGATTCCCTGCCTCTGATTCCTAACCTCTGATTCCCCACCTCTGATTCCCCGCCACTGTTTCCCCGCCTCTTATTCCCCGCCTCTGTTTCCCCATATCTGATTCCCGGCCTCTCATTCCCCAGCTCTGATTCCCCGCCTCTGATTCCCCATATCTGATTCCCCGCCGCTGATTCCCCAACTCTGATAGCCCGCCTCTGATTCCCCAGCTCTGATTCCCCGCCTCTGATTCCCCGCGTCTGAATCCCTGCCTCTGATTCCCCGCCTCTGATTCCCCATCTCTGATTCACCACCTCTGATCCCCCGCCTCTGATTCCCCATGTCTGATTCACTGCCTCTGTTTCCCCACCTCTGATTCCCCGCCTCTGATTCCCCATATCTGATTCCCCGCCTCTGATTCCCTGCCTCTTATTCCCCGCCTCTGATTCCCCGCATCTGATTCCGCACGTCTGATTCCCTGCCTGTGATTCCCTGCCTCATATTCCCTGCCTCTGATTCCCCGCCTCTGATTCCCCGCATCTGATTCCCTGCCTCTGAATCCCCACCTCTGATTCCCTGCCTCTGATTCCCAACCTCTGATTCCCCTCCTCTGATTCCCCATATCTGATTCCCCACCTCCATTTCCCTGCCTCTGATTCCCCGCCTCTGTTACCAAATATCTGATTCCCCGCCTCTGATTCCCCAACTCTGATTCTGCACATCTGATTCCCTGCCTCTTATTCCCCACCTCTAATTCCAGGCCTCTGATTCCCGGCCTCTGATTCCCCACCACTGATTCCCCATATCTGATTCCCGGACTCTGATTCCCCACCTCTGATTCCCGGCCTCTTATTCCCGGCATCTGATTCCCGGCCTATGATTCCCGGCCTCTGATTCCCCGCTTCTGATTCTGATTCCCTGCCTCTGATTCCCCATCTCTGATTCCGCACATCTGATTCCCTGCCTCTGATTCCCCACTTCTGATTCCCCATATCTGATTCCCCGCCTCTGTTTCCCCGCCTCTGATTCCCCGCCTCTGTTTCCCCATATCTAATTCCTCGCATCTGATTCCCCAACTCTGATTCCCCGCACTGATTCCCCAGCTCTGAATCCCCGCCTCAGATTCCCCGCATCTGATTCCCTGCCTCTGAATCCCCATCTCTGATTCCGCACATCTGATTCCCTGCCTCTGATTCCCCACTTCTGATTCCCCATATCGGATTCCCCGCCTCTGTTTCCCCGCCTCTGATTCCCCGCCTCTGTTTCCCCATATCTAATTCCTCGCATCTGATTCCCCAACTCTGATTCCCCGCACTGATTCCCCAGCTCTGAATCCCCGCCTCAGATTCCCCGCATCTGATTCCCTGCCTCTGAATCCCCACCACTGATTCCCTGCCTCTGATTCCCAACCTCTGATTCCCCTCCTCTGATTCCCCATATCTGATTCCCCGCCTCCGTTTCCCTGCCTCTGATTCCCCGCCTCTGTTTCCCCATATCTGATTCCCCGCCTCTGATTCCCCAACTCTGATTCCCCGCCTCTGATTCCCCAGCTCTGATTCCCCGCCTCTGATTCCCCGCGTCTGATTCCCAGCCTCTGATTCCCCGTCTTATTCCCCGCCTCTGATTCGCCATCTCTGATTCATCGCCTCTGATTCCCCACCTCTGATTCCCCATATCTGATTCCCCACCTATGTTTCCCCGCCTCTGATGCCCCACCTCTGATTCCATGCCTCTGATTCCCAACCTCTGATTCCCCACCTCTGATTCCCCATATCTGATTCCCCGCCTCTGTTTCCCCGCCTCTGATTCCCTGCCTCTGTTTCCTCATATCTGATTCCCCGCCTCTGATTCCCCAACACTGATTCCCCGCCTCTGATTCCCCAGGTCTGATTCACCACCTCTGATTCCCCGCGTCTGATTCCCCGCCTCTGATTCCCCATCTCTGATTCCCTATCTCTGATTCCCCAATTCTGATTCCCCGCCTTTGATTCCCTGCCTCTGATTCCCAACCTCTGATTCCCCACCTCTGATATCCCATATCTGATTCCCCGCCTCTGTTTCCCCGCCTCTTATTCCCCGCCTCTGTTTCCCCATATCTGATTCCCGGCCTCTCATTCCCCAGCTCTGATTCCCCGCCTCTGATTCCCCATATCTGATTCCCCGCCGCTGATTCCCCAACTCAGATAGCCCGCCTCTGATTCCCCAGCTCTGATTCCCCGCCTCTGATTCCCCGCGTCTGAATCCCTGCCTCTGTTTCCCCGCCTCTGATTCCCCATCTCTGATTCACCACCTCTGATCCCCCGCTTCTGATTCCCCATGTCTGATTCACCGCCTCTGTTTCCCCACCTCTGATTCCCCGCCTCTGATTCCCCATATCTGATTCCCCGCCTCTGATTCCCCAACTCTGATTCGCCGCCTGTGATTCGCCAGCTATGATTCCCCGCATCTGATTCCCCACGTCTGATTCCCTACCTGTGATTCCCTGCCTCTTATTCCCCGCCTCTGATTCCCCGCATCTGATTCCCTGCCTCTGAATCCCCACCTCTGATTCCCTGCCTCTGATTCCCAACCTCTTATTCCCCTCCTCTGATTCCCCATGTCAGATTCCCCACCTCCATTTCCCTGCCTCTGATTCCCCGCCTCTGTTACCCAATATCTGATTCCCCGCCTCTGATTCCCCAACTCTGATTCTGCACATCTGATTCCCTGCCTCTTATTCCCCACCTCTAATTCCCGGCCTCTGATTCCCGGCCTCTGATTCCCCACCTCTGATACTCCATATCTGATTCCCCGCCTCTGTTTCCCCGCCTCTGATTCCCCGCCTCTGTTTCCCCATATCTGATTCACCGCCTTTGATTCGCCACCTCTGATTCCCCATATGTGATTCCCCTCCTCTGTTTCCCCGCCTCTGATTCCCCGCCTCTGATTCCCCATATCTCATTCCCCGCCTCTGATTCCCCGCATCTGATTCCCTGCCTCTGAATCCCCACCTCTGATTCCCTGCCTCTGATTCCCAACCTCTGATTCCCCTCCTCTGATTCCCCATATCTGATTCCTCGCCTCCGTTTCCCTGCCTCTGATTAACCGCCTCTGTTTCCCCATATCTGATTCCGCGCCTCTGATTCCCCAACTCTGATTCCCCGCCTCTGATTCCCCAGCTCTGATTCCCCGCCTCTGTTTCCCCGCGTCTGATTCCCAGCCTCTGATTCCCCATGTCTGATTTCCTGCCTCTGATTCCCCGCCTCTGATTCGCCATCTCTGATTCATCGCCTCTGATTCCCCACCTCTAATTCCCCATATCTTATTCCCCACCTATGTTTCCCCGCCTCTGATTCCCCGCCTCTGATTCCCCATCTCTGATTCCCGGACTCTGATTCCCCACCTCTGATTCCCTATCTCTGATTCCGCACATCCGATTCCCTGCCTCTGATTCCCCGCCTCTGATGCCCCGCCTCTGATTCCCAACCTCTGATTCCCCTCCTCTGATTCCCCATATCTGATTCCCCGCCTCCGTTTCCCTGCCTCTGATTCCCCGCCTCTGTTTCCCCATATCTGATTCCCCGCCTCTGATTCCCCAACTCTGATTCCCCGCCTCTGATTCCCCAGCTCTGATTCCCCGCCTCTGATTCCCCGCGTCTGATTCCCAGCCTCTGATTCCCCATGTCTTATTCCCCGCCTCTGATTCCCCGCCTCTGATTCGCCATCTCTGATTCATCGCCTCTGATTCCCCACCTCTGATTCCCCATATCTGATTCCCACCTATGTTTCCCCGCCTCTGATTCCATGCCTCTGATTCCCAACCTCTGATTCCCCACCTCTGATTCCCCATATCTGATTCCCCGCCTCTGTTTCCCCGCCTCTGATTCCCTGCCTCTGTTTCCTCATATCTGATTCCCCGCCTCTGATTCCCCAACACTGATTCCCCTCCTCTGATACCCCAGCTCTGATTCACCACCTCTGATTCCCCGCATCTGATTCCCCACCTCTGATTCCCCATCTCTGATTCCCTATCTCTGATTCCCCAATTCTGATTCCCCGCCTTTGATTCCCTGCCTCTGATTCCCAACCTCTGATTCCCCACCTCTGATTCCCCATCTCTGATTCACCACCTCTGATCCCCCGCCTCTGATTCCCCATGTCTGATTCACCGCCTCTGTTTCCCCACCTCTGATTCCCCGCCTCTGATTCCCCATATCTGATTCCGCGCCTCTGATTCCCTGACTCTGTTTCCCCGCCTCTGATTCCCCGCCTCTGATTCCCCATATCTCATTCCCCGCCTCTGATTCCTCGCATCTGATTCCCTGCCTCTGACTCCCCACCTCTGATTCCCTGCCTCTGATTCCCAACCTCTGATTCCCCTCCTCTGATTCCCCATATCTGATTCCCCGCCTCCGTTTCCCTGCCTCTGATTCTACGCCTCTGTTTCCCCATATCTGATTCCCCGCCTCTGATTCCCCAACTCTGATTCCCTGCCTCTGATTCCCCAGCTCTGATTCCCCGCCTCTGATTCCCCGCGTCTGATTCCCAGCCTCTGATTCCCCATGTCTTATTCCCCGCCTCTGATTCCCCGCCTCTGATTCGCCATCTCTGATTCATCGCCTCTGATTCCCCACCTCTGATTCCCCATATCTGATTCCCACCTATGTTTCCCCGCCTCTGATGCTCCGCCTCTGATTCCATGCCTCTGATTCCCAACCTCTGATTCCCCACCTCTGATTCCCCATATCTGATTCCCCGCCTCTGTTTCCCCGCCTCTGATTCCCTGCCTCTGTTTCCTCATATCTGATTCCCCGCCTCTGATTCCCCAACACTGATTCCCCTCCTCTGATACCCCAGCTCTGATTCACCACCTCTGATTCCCCGCGTCTGATTCCCCGCCTCTGATTCCCCATCTCTGATTCCCTATCTCTGATTCCCCAATTCTGATTCCCCGCCTTTGATTCCCTGCCTCTGATTCCCAACCTCTGATTCCCAACCTCTGATTCCCCATATCTGATTCCCCGCCTCTGTTTCCCCGCCTCTTATTCCCCGCCTCTGTTTCCCCATATCTGATTCCCGGCCTCTCATTCCCCAGCTCTGATTCCCCGCCTCTGATTCCCCATATCTGATTCCCCGCCGCTGATTCCCCAACTCTGATTCCCCAGCTCTGATTCCCCGCCTCTGATTCCCCGCGTCTGAATCCCTGCCTCTGATTCCCCGCCTCTGATTCCCCATCTCTGATTCACCACCTCTGATCCCCCGCCTCTGATACCCCATGTCTGATTCACCGCCTCTGTTTCCCCACCTCTGATTCCCCGCCTCTGATTCCCCATATCTGATTCCCCGCCTCTGATTCCCCAACTCTGATTCCCCGCCTGTGATTCGCCAGCTATGATTCCCCGCCTCTGATTCCCCACGTCTGATTCCCTGCCTGTGATTCCCTGCCTCTTATTCCCCGCCTCTGATTCCCCGCATCTGATTCCCAATCTCTGATTCCCCTCCTCTTATTCCCCATATCTGATTCCCCGCCTCCATTTCCCTGCCTCTGATTCCCCGCCTCTGTTACCCCATATCTGATTCCCCGCCTCTGATTCCCCAACTCTGATTCTGCACATCTGATTCCCTGCCTCTTATTCCCCACCTCTAATTCCCGGCCTCTGATTCCCGGCCTCTGATTCCCCACCTCTGATTCTCCATATCTGATTCCCCGCCTCTGTTTCCCCGCCTCTGATTCCCCGCCTCTGTTTCCCCATATCTGATTCCCCGCCTCTGATTCCCCAACTCTGATTCCCCGCCTCTGATTCCCCAGGTCTGATTCCCCGCCTCTGATTCCACGTGTTTGATTACCTGCTTCTGATTCCCCGCCTCTGCTTCCACATCTCTGATTCACCGCCTTTGATTCGCCACCTCTGATTCCCCATATGTGATTCCCCGCCTCTGTTTTCCCGCCTCTGATTCCCCGCCTCTGATTCCCCATATCTCATTCCCCGCCTCTGATTCCCCGCATCTGATTCCCTGCCTCTGAATCCCCACCTCTGATTCCCTGCCTCTGATTCCCAACCTCTGATTCCCCTCCTCTGATTCCCCATATCTGATTCCCCGCCTCCGTTTCCCTGCCTCTGATTCCCCGCCTCTGTTTCCCCATATCTGATTCCCCGCCTCTGATTCCCCAACTCTGATTCCTCGCCTCTGATTCCCCAGCTCTGATTCCCCGCCTCTGATTCCCCGCGTCTGATTCCCAGCCTCTGATTCCCCATGTCTTATTCCTCGCCTCTGATTCGCCATCTCTGATTCATCGCCTCTGATTCCCCACCTCTGATTCCCCATATCTGATTCCCCACCTATGTTTCCCCGCCTCTGATGCCCCACCTCTGATTCCATGCCTCTGATTCCCAACCTCTGATTCCCCACCTCTGATTCCCCATATCTGATTCCCCGCCTCTGTATCCCCGCCTCTGATTCCCTGCCTCTGTTTCCTCATATCTGATTCCCCGCCTCTGATTCCCCAACACTGATTCCCCACCTCTGATTCCCCAGGTCTGATTCACCACCTCTGATTCCCCGCGTCTGATTCCCCGCCTCTGATTCCCCATCTCTGATTCCCTATCTCTGATTCCCCAATTCTGATTCCCCGCCTTTGATTCCCTGCCTCTGATTCCCAACCTCTGATTCCCCACCTCTGATATCCCATATCTGATTCCCCGCCTCTGTTTCCCCGCCTCTTATTCCCCGCCTCTGTTTCCCCATATCTGATTCCCGGCCTCTCGTTCACCAGCTCTGATTCCCCGCCTCTGATTCCCCATATCTGATTCCCCGCCGCTGATTCTCCAACTCAGATAGCCCGCCTCTGATTCCCCAGCTCTGATTCCCCGCCTCTGATTCCCCGCGTCTGAATCCCTGCCTCTGATTCCCCGCCTCTGATTCCCCATCTCTGATTCACCACCTCTGATCCCCCGCCTCTGATTCCCCATGTCTGATTCACCGCCTCTGTTTCCCCACCTCTGATTCCCCGCCTCTGATTCCCCATATCTGATTCCCCGCCTCTGATTCCCCAACTCTGATTCGCCGCCTGTGATTCGCCAGCTATGATTCCCCGCATCTGATTCCCCACGTCTGATTCCCTGCCTGTGATTCCCTGCCTCTTATTCCCCGCCTCTGATTCCCCGCATCTGATTCCCTTCCTCTGAATCCCCACCTCTGATTCCCTGCCTATGATTCCCAACCTCTTATTCCCCTCCTCTGATTCCCCATATCTGATTCCCCACCTCCATTTCCCTGCCTCTGATTCCCCGCCTCTGTTACCCAATATCTGATTCCCCGCCTCTGATTCCCTAACTCTGATTCTGCACATCTGATTCCCTGCCTCTTATTCCCCACCTCTCATTCCCGGCCTCTGATTCCCGGCCTCTGATTCCCCACCTCTGATTCTCCATATCTGATTCCCCGCCTCTGATTCCCCGCCTCTGATTCCCCGCCTCTGTTTCCCCATATCTGATTCCCCGCCTCTGATTCCCCAACTCTGATTCCCCGCCTCTGATTCCCCATATCTGATTCCCCGCCTCTGATTCCCCAACTCTGATTCGCCGCCTGTGATTCGCCAGCTATGATTCCCCGCATCTGATTCCCCACGTCTGATTCCCTACCTGTGATTCCCTGCCTCTTATTCCCCGCCTCTGATTCCCCGCATCTGATTCCCTGCCTCTGAATCCCCACCTCTGATTCCCTGCCTCTGATTCCCAACCTCTTATTCCCCTCCTCTGATTCCCCATGTCAGATTCCCCACCTCCATTTCCCTGCCTCTGATTCCCCGCCTCTGTTACCCAATATCTGATTCCCCGCCTCTGATTCCCCAACTCTGATTCTGCACATCTGATTCCCTGCCTCTTATTCCCCACCTCTAATTCCCGGCCTCTGATTCCCGGCCTCTGATTCCCCACCTCTGATACTCCATATCTGATTCCCCGCCTCTGTTTCCCCGCCTCTGATTCCCCGCCTCTGTTTCCCCATATCTGATTCACCGCCTTTGATTCGCCACCTCTGATTCCCCATATGTGATTCCCCTCCTCTGTTTCCCCGCCTCTGATTCCCCGCCTCTGATTCCCCATATCTCATTCCCCGCCTCTGATTCCCCGCATCTGATTCCCTGCCTCTGAATCCCCACCTCTGATTCCCTGCCTCTGATTCCCAACCTCTGATTCCCCTCCTCTGATTCCCCATATCTGATTCCTCGCCTCCGTTTCCCTGCCTCTGATTAACCGCCTCTGTTTCCCCATATCTGATTCCGCGCCTCTGATTCCCCAACTCTGATTCCCCGCCTCTGATTCCCCAGCTCTGATTCCCCGCCTCTGTTTCCCCGCGTCTGATTCCCAGCCTCTGATTCCCCATGTCTGATTTCCTGCCTCTGATTCCCCGCCTCTGATTCGCCATCTCTGATTCATCGCCTCTGATTCCCCACCTCTAATTCCCCATATCTTATTCCCCACCTATGTTTCCCCGCCTCTGATTCCCCGCCTCTGATTCCCCATCTCTGATTCCCGGACTCTGATTCCCCACCTCTGATTCCCTATCTCTGATTCCGCACATCCGATTCCCTGCCTCTGATTCCCCGCCTCTGATGCCCCGCCTCTGATTCCCAACCTCTGATTCCCCTCCTCTGATTCCCCATATCTGATTCCCCGCCTCCGTTTCCCTGCCTCTGATTCCCCGCCTCTGTTTCCCCATATCTGATTCCCCGCCTCTGATTCCCCAACTCTGATTCCCCGCCTCTGATTCCCCAGCTCTGATTCCCCGCCTCTGATTCCCCGCGTCTGATTCCCAGCCTCTGATTCCCCATGTCTTATTCCCCGCCTCTGATTCCCCGCCTCTGATTCGCCATCTCTGATTCATCGCCTCTGATTCCCCACCTCTGATTCCCCATATCTGATTCCCACCTATGTTTCCCCGCCTCTGATTCCATGCCTCTGATTCCCAACCTCTGATTCCCCACCTCTGATTCCCCATATCTGATTCCCCGCCTCTGTTTCCCCGCCTCTGATTCCCTGCCTCTGTTTCCTCATATCTGATTCCCCGCCTCTGATTCCCCAACACTGATTCCCCTCCTCTGATACCCCAGCTCTGATTCACCACCTCTGATTCCCCGCATCTGATTCCCCACCTCTGATTCCCCATCTCTGATTCCCTATCTCTGATTCCCCAATTCTGATTCCCCGCCTTTGATTCCCTGCCTCTGATTCCCAACCTCTGATTCCCCACCTCTGATTCCCCATCTCTGATTCACCACCTCTGATCCCCCGCCTCTGATTCCCCATGTCTGATTCACCGCCTCTGTTTCCCCACCTCTGATTCCCCGCCTCTGATTCCCCATATCTGATTCCGCGCCTCTGATTCCCTGACTCTGTTTCCCCGCCTCTGATTCCCCGCCTCTGATTCCCCATATCTCATTCCCCGCCTCTGATTCCTCGCATCTGATTCCCTGCCTCTGACTCCCCACCTCTGATTCCCTGCCTCTGATTCCCAACCTCTGATTCCCCTCCTCTGATTCCCCATATCTGATTCCCCGCCTCCGTTTCCCTGCCTCTGATTCTACGCCTCTGTTTCCCCATATCTGATTCCCCGCCTCTGATTCCCCAACTCTGATTCCCTGCCTCTGATTCCCCAGCTCTGATTCCCCGCCTCTGATTCCCCGCGTCTGATTCCCAGCCTCTGATTCCCCATGTCTTATTCCCCGCCTCTGATTCCCCGCCTCTGATTCGCCATCTCTGATTCATCGCCTCTGATTCCCCACCTCTGATTCCCCATATCTGATTCCCACCTATGTTTCCCCGCCTCTGATGCTCCGCCTCTGATTCCATGCCTCTGATTCCCAACCTCTGATTCCCCACCTCTGATTCCCCATATCTGATTCCCCGCCTCTGTTTCCCCGCCTCTGATTCCCTGCCTCTGTTTCCTCATATCTGATTCCCCGCCTCTGATTCCCCAACACTGATTCCCCTCCTCTGATACCCCAGCTCTGATTCACCACCTCTGATTCCCCGCGTCTGATTCCCCGCCTCTGATTCCCCATCTCTGATTCCCTATCTCTGATTCCCCAATTCTGATTCCCCGCCTTTGATTCCCTGCCTCTGATTCCCAACCTCTGATTCCCAACCTCTGATTCCCCATATCTGATTCCCCGCCTCTGTTTCCCCGCCTCTTATTCCCCGCCTCTGTTTCCCCATATCTGATTCCCGGCCTCTCATTCCCCAGCTCTGATTCCCCGCCTCTGATTCCCCATATCTGATTCCCCGCTGCTGATTCCCCAACTCTGATTCCCCAGCTCTGATTCCCCGCCTCTGATTCCCCGCGTCTGAATCCCTGCCTCTGATTCCCCGCCTCTGATTCCCCATCTCTGATTCACCACCTCTGATCCCCCGCCTCTGATACCCCATGTCTGATTCACCGCCTCTGTTTCCCCACCTCTGATTCCCCGCCTCTGATTCCCCATATCTGATTCCCCGCCTCTGATTCCCCAACTCTGATTCCCCGCCTGTGATTCGCCAGCTATGATTCCCCGCCTCTGATTCCCCACGTCTGATTCCCTGCCTGTGATTCCCTGCCTCTTATTCCCCGCCTCTGATTCCCCGCATCTGATTCCCAATCTCTGATTCCCCTCCTCTTATTCCCCATATCTGATTCCCCGCCTCCATTTCCCTGCCTCTGATTCCCCGCCTCTGTTACCCCATATCTGATTCCCCGCCTCTGATTCCCCAACTCTGATTCTGCACATCTGATTCCCTGCCTCTTATTCCCCACCTCTAATTCCCGGCCTCTGATTCCCGGCCTCTGATTCCCCACCTCTGATTCTCCATATCTGATTCCCCGCCTCTGTTTCCCCGCCTCTGATTCCCCGCCTCTGTTTCCCCATATCTGATTCCCCGCCTCTGATTCCCCAACTCTGATTCCCCGCCTCTGATTCCCCAGGTCTGATTCCCCGCCTCTGATTCCACGTGTTTGATTACCTGCTTCTGATTCCCCGCCTCTGCTTCCACATCTCTGATTCACCGCCTTTGATTCGCCACCTCTGATTCCCCATATGTGATTCCCCGCCTCTGTTTTCCCGCCTCTGATTCCCCGCCTCTGATTCCCCATATCTCATTCCCCGCCTCTGATTCCCCGCATCTGATTCCCTGCCTCTGAATCCCCACCTCTGATTCCCTGCCTCTGATTCCCAACCTCTGATTCCCCTCCTCTGATTCCCCATATCTGATTCCCCGCCTCCGTTTCCCTGCCTCTGATTCCCCGCCTCTGTTTCCCCATATCTGATTCCCCGCCTCTGATTCCCCAACTCTGATTCCTCGCCTCTGATTCCCCAGCTCTGATTCCCCGCCTCTGATTCCCCGCGTCTGATTCCCAGCCTCTGATTCCCCATGTCTTATTCCTCGCCTCTGATTCGCCATCTCTGATTCATCGCCTCTGATTCCCCACCTCTGATTCCCCATATCTGATTCCCCACCTATGTTTCCCCGCCTCTGATGCCCCACCTCTGATTCCATGCCTCTGATTCCCAACCTCTGATTCCCCACCTCTGATTCCCCATATCAGATTCCCCGCCTCTGTATCCCCGCCTCTGATTCCCTGCCTCTGTTTCCTCATATCTGATTCCCCGCCTCTGATTCCCCAACACTGATTCCCCACCTCTGATTCCCCAGGTCTGATTCACCACCTCTGATTCCCCGCGTCTGATTCCCCGCCTCTGATTCCCCATCTCTGATTCCCTATCTCTGATTCCCCAATTCTGATTCCCCGCCTTTGATTCCCTGCCTCTGATTCCCAACCTCTGATTCCCCACCTCTGATATCCCATATCTGATTCCCCGCCTCTGTTTCCCCGCCTCTTATTCCCCGCCTCTGTTTCCCCATATCTGATTCCCGGCCTCTCGTTCACCAGCTGTGATTCCCCGCCTCTGATTCCCCATATCTGATTCCCCGCCGCTGATTCCCCAACTCAGATAGCCCGCCTCTGATTCCCCAGCTCTGATTCCCCGCCTCTGATTCCCCGCGTCTGAATCCCTGCCTCTGATTCCCCGCCTCTGATTCCCCATCTCTGATTCACCACCTCTGATCCCCCGCCTCTGATTCCCCATGTCTGATTCACCGCCTCTGTTTCCCCACCTCTGATTCCCCGCCTCTGATTCCCCATATCTGATTCCCCGCCTCTGATTCCCCAACTCTGATTCGCCGCCTGTGATTCGCCAGCTATGATTCCCCGCATCTGATTCCCCACGTCTGATTCCCTGCCTGTGATTCCCTGCCTCTTATTCCCCGCCTCTGATTCCCCGCATCTGATTCCCTTCCTCTGAATCCCCACCTCTGATTCCCTGCCTATGATTCCCAACCTCTTATTCCCCTCCTCTGATTCCCCATATCTGATTCCCCACCTCCATTTCCCTGCCTCTGATTCCCCGCCTCTGTTACCCAATATCTGATTCCCCGCCTCTGATTCCCTAACTCTGATTCTGCACATCTGATTCCCTGCCTCTTATTCCCCACCTCTAATTCCCGGCCTCTGATTCCCGGCCTCTGATTCCCCACCTCTGATTCTCCATATCTGATTCCCCGCCTCTGATTCCCCGCCTCTGATTCCCCGCCTCTGTTTCCCCATATCTGATTCCCCGCCTCTGATTCCCCAACTCTGATTCCCCGCCTCTGATTCCCCATATCTGATTCCCCGCCTCTGATTCCCCAACTCTGATTCGCCGCCTGTGATTCGCCAGCTATGATTCCCCGCATCTGATTCCCCACGTCTGATTCCCTACCTGTGATTCCCTGCCTCTTATTCCCCGCCTCTGATTCCCCGCATCTGATTCCCTGCCTCTGAATCCCCACCTCTGATTCCCTGCCTCTGATTCCCAACCTCTTATTCCCCTCCTCTGATTCCCCATGTCAGATTCCCCACCTCCATTTCCCTGCCTCTGATTCCCCGCCTCTGTTACCCAATATCTGATTCCCCGCCTCTGATTCCCCAACTCTGATTCTGCACATCTGATTCCCTGCCTCTTATTCCCCACCTCTAATTCCCGGCCTCTGATTCCCGGCCTCTGATTCCCCACCTCTGATACTCCATATCTGATTCCCCGCCTCTGTTTCCCCGCCTCTGATTCCCCGCCTCTGTATCCCCATATCTGATTCACCGCCTTTGATTCGCCACCTCTGATTCCCCATATGTGATTCCCCTCCTCTGTTTCCCCGCCTCTGATTCCCCGCCTCTGATTCCCCATATCTCATTCCCCGCCTCTGATTCCCCGCATCTGATTCCCTGCCTCTGAATCCCCACCTCTGATTCCCTGCCTCTGATTCCCAACCTCTGATTCCCCTCCTCTGATTCCCCATATCTGATTCCTCGCCTCCGTTTCCCTGCCTCTGATTAACCGCCTCTGTTTCCCCATATCTGATTCCGCGCCTCTGATTCCCCAACTCTGATTCCCCGCCTCTGATTCCCCAGCTCTGATTCCCCGCCTCTGTTTCCCCGCGTCTGATTCCCAGCCTCTGATTCCCCATGTCTGATTTCCTGCCTCTGATTCCCCGCCTCTGATTCGCCATCTCTGATTCATCGCCTCTGATTCCCCACCTCTAATTCCCCATATCTTATTCCCCACCTATGTTTCCCCGCCTCTGATTCCCCGCCTCTGATTCCCCATCTCTGATTCCCGGACTCTGATTCCCCACCTCTGATTCCCTATCTCTGATTCCGCACATCCGATTCCCTGCCTCTGATTCCCCGCCTCTGATGCCCCGCCTCTGATTCCCAACCTCTGATTCCCCTCCTCTGATTCCCCATATCTGATTCCCCGCCTCCGTTTCCCTGCCTCTGATTCCCCGCCTCTGTTTCCCCATATCTGATTCCCCGCCTCTGATTCCCCAACTCTGATTCCCCGCCTCTGATTCCCCAGCTCTGATTCCCCGCCTCTGATTCCCCGCGTCTGATTCCCAGCCTCTGATTCCCCATGTCTTATTCCCCGCCTCTGATTCCCCGCCTCTGATTCGCCATCTCTGATTCATCGCCTCTGATTCCCCACCTCTGATTCCCCATATCTGATTCCCACCTATGTTTCCCCGCCTCTGATTCCATGCCTCTGATTCCCAACCTCTGATTCCCCACCTCTGATTCCCCATATCTGATTCCCCGCCTCTGTTTCCCCGCCTCTGATTCCCTGCCTCTGTTTCCTCATATCTGATTCCCCGCCTCTGATTCCCCAACACTGATTCCCCTCCTCTGATACCCCAGCTCTGATTCACCACCTCTGATTCCCCGCATCTGATTCCCCACCTCTGATTCCCCATCTCTGATTCCCTATCTCTGATTCCCCAATTCTGATTCCCCGCCTTTGATTCCCTGCCTCTGATTCCCAACCTCTGATTCCCCACCTCTGATTCCCCATCTCTGATTCACCACCTCTGATCCCCCGCCTCTGATTCCCCATGTCTGATTCACCGCCTCTGTTTCCCCACCTCTGATTCCCCGCCTCTGATTCCCCATATCTGATTCCGCGCCTCTGATTCCCTGACTCTGTTTCCCCGCCTCTGATTCCCCGCCTCTGATTCCCCATATCTCATTCCCCGCCTCTGATTCCTCGCATCTGATTCCCTGCCTCTGACTCCCCACCTCTGATTCCCTGCCTCTGATTCCCAACCTCTGATTCCCCTCCTCTGATTCCCCATATCTGATTCCCCGCCTCCGTTTCCCTGCCTCTGATTCTACGCCTCTGTTTCCCCATATCTGATTCCCCGCCTCTGATTCCCCAACTCTGATTCCCTGCCTCTGATTCCCCAGCTCTGATTCCCCGCCTCTGATTCCCCGCGTCTGATTCCCAGCCTCTGATTCCCCATGTCTTATTCCCCGCCTCTGATTCCCCGCCTCTGATTCGCCATCTCTGATTCATCGCCTCTGATTCCCCACCTCTGATTCCCCATATCTGATTCCCACCTATGTTTCCCCGCCTCTGATGCTCCGCCTCTGATTCCATGCCTCTGATTCCCAACCTCTGATTCCCCACCTCTGATTCCCCATATCTGATTCCCCGCCTCTGTTTCCCCGCCTCTGATTCCCTGCCTCTGTTTCCTCATATCTGATTCCCCGCCTCTGATTCCCCAACACTGATTCCCCTCCTCTGATACCCCAGCTCTGATTCACCACCTCTGATTCCCCGCGTCTGATTCCCCGCCTCTGATTCCCCATCTCTGATTCCCTATCTCTGATTCCCCAATTCTGATTCCCCGCCTTTGATTCCCTGCCTCTGATTCCCAACCTCTGATTCCCAACCTCTGATTCCCCATATCTGATTCCCCGCCTCTGTTTCCCCGCCTCTTATTCCCCGCCTCTGTTTCCCCATATCTGATTCCCGGCCTCTCATTCCCCAGCTCTGATTCCCCGCCTCTGATTCCCCATATCTGATTCCCCGCCGCTGATTCCCCAACTCTGATTCCCCAGCTCTGATTCCCCGCCTCTGATTCCCCGCGTCTGAATCCCTGCCTCTGATTCCCCGCCTCTGATTCCCCATCTCTGATTCACCACCTCTGATCCCCCGCCTCTGATACCCCATGTCTGATTCACCGCCTCTGTTTCCCCACCTCTGATTCCCCGCCTCTGATTCCCCATATCTGATTCCCCGCCTCTGATTCCCCAACTCTGATTCCCCGCCTGTGATTCGCCAGCTATGATTCCCCGCCTCTGATTCCCCACGTCTGATTCCCTGCCTGTGATTCCCTGCCTCTTATTCCCCGCCTCTGATTCCCCGCATCTGATTCCCAATCTCTGATTCCCCTCCTCTTATTCCCCATATCTGATTCCCCGCCTCCATTTCCCTGCCTCTGATTCCCCGCCTCTGTTACCCCATATCTGATTCCCCGCCTCTGATTCCCCAACTCTGATTCTGCACATCTGATTCCCTGCCTCTTATTCCCCACCTCTAATTCCCGGCCTCTGATTCCCGGCCTCTGATTCCCCACCTCTGATTCTCCATATCTGATTCCCCGCCTCTGTTTCCCCGCCTCTGATTCCCCGCCTCTGTTTCCCCATATCTGATTCCCCGCCTCTGATTCCCCAACTCTGATTCCCCGCCTCTGATTCCCCAGGTCTGATTCCCCGCCTCTGATTCCACGTGTTTGATTACCTGCTTCTGATTCCCCGCCTCTGCTTCCACATCTCTGATTCACCGCCTTTGATTCGCCACCTCTGATTCCCCATATGTGATTCCCCGCCTCTGTTTTCCCGCCTCTGATTCCCCGCCTCTGATTCCCCATATCTCATTCCCCGCCTCTGATTCCCCGCATCTGATTCCCTGCCTCTGAATCCCCACCTCTGATTCCCTGCCTCTGATTCCCAACCTCTGATTCCCCTCCTCTGATTCCCCATATCTGATTCCCCGCCTCCGTTTCCCTGCCTCTGATTCCCCGCCTCTGTTTCCCCATATCTGATTCCCCGCCTCTGATTCCCCAACTCTGATTCCTCGCCTCTGATTCCCCAGCTCTGATTCCCCGCCTCTGATTCCCCGCGTCTGATTCCCAGCCTCTGATTCCCCATGTCTTATTCCTCGCCTCTGATTCGCCATCTCTGATTCATCGCCTCTGATTCCCCACCTCTGATTCCCCATATCTGATTCCCCACCTATGTTTCCCCGCCTCTGATGCCCCACCTCTGATTCCATGCCTCTGATTCCCAACCTCTGATTCCCCACCTCTGATTCCCCATATCTGATTCCCCGCCTCTGTATCCCCGCCTCTGATTCCCTGCCTCTGTTTCCTCATATCTGATTCCCCGCCTCTGATTCCCCAACACTGATTCCCCACCTCTGATTCCCCAGGTCTGATTCACCACCTCTGATTCCCCGCGTCTGATTCCCCGCCTCTGATTCCCCATCTCTGATTCCCTATCTCTGATTCCCCAATTCTGATTCCCCGCCTTTGATTCCCTGCCTCTGATTCCCAACCTCTGATTCCCCACCTCTGATATCCCATATCTGATTCCCCGCCTCTGTTTCCCCGCCTCTTATTCCCCGCCTCTGTTTCCCCATATCTGATTCCCGGCCTCTCGTTCACCAGCTGTGATTCCCCGCCTCTGATTCCCCATATCTGATTCCCCGCCGCTGATTCCCCAACTCAGATAGCCCGCCTCTGATTCCCCAGCTCTGATTCCCCGCCTCTGATTCCCCGCGTCTGAATCCCTGCCTCTGATTCCCCGCCTCTGATTCCCCATCTCTGATTCACCACCTCTGATCCCCCGCCTCTGATTCCCCATGTCTGATTCACCGCCTCTGTTTCCCCACCTCTGATTCCCCGCCTCTGATTCCCCATATCTGATTCCCCGCCTCTGATTCCCCAACTCTGATTCGCCGCCTGTGATTCGCCAGCTATGATTCCCCGCATCTGATTCCCCACGTCTGATTCCCTGCCTGTGATTCCCTGCCTCTTATTCCCCGCCTCTGATTCCCCGCATCTGATTCCCTTCCTCTGAATCCCCACCTCTGATTCCCTGCCTATGATTCCCAACCTCTTATTCCCCTCCTCTGATTCCCCATATCTGATTCCCCACCTCCATTTCCCTGCCTCTGATTCCCCGCCTCTGTTACCCAATATCTGATTCCCCGCCTCTGATTCCCTAACTCTGATTCTGCACATCTGATTCCCTGCCTCTTATTCCCCACCTCTAATTCCCGGCCTCTGATTCCCGGCCTCTGATTCCCCACCTCTGATTCTCCATATCTGATTCCCCGCCTCTGATTCCCCGCCTCTGATTCCCCGCCTCTGTTTCCCCATATCTGATTCCCCGCCTCTGATTCCCCAACTCTGATTCCCCGCCTCTGATTCCCCAGGTCTGATTCCCCGCCTCTGATTCCACATGTTTGATTACCTGCCTCTGACTCCCCGCCTCTGCTTCCCCATCTCTGATTCACCGCCTTTGATTCGCCACCTCTGATTCCCCATATGTGATTCCCCTCCTCTGTTTCCCCGCCTCTGATTCCCCGCCTCTGATTTCCCATGTCTCATTCCCCGCCTCTGATTCCCCGCATCTGATTCCCTGCCTCTGAATCCCCACCTCTGATTCCCTGCCTCTGATTCCCAACCTCTGATTCCCCTCCTCTGATTCCCCATATCTGATTCCCCGCCTCCGTTTCCCTGCCTCTGATTAACCGCCTCTGTTTCCCCATATCTGATACCCCGCCTCTGATTCCCCAACTCTGATTCCCCGCCTCTGATTCCACAGCTCTGATTCCCCGCCTCTGATTCCCCGCGTCTGATTCCCAGCCTCTGATTCCCCATGTCTGATTTCCTGCCTCTGATTCCCCGCCTCTGATTCGCCATCTCTGATTCATCGCCTCTGATTCCCCACCTCTGATTCCCCATATCTTATTCCCCACCTATGTTTCCCCGCCTCTGATTCCCCGCCTCTGATTCCCCATCTCTTATTCCCGGACTCTGATTCACCACCTCTGATTCCCTATCTCTGATTCCGCACATCCGATTCCCTGCCTCTGATTCCCCGCCTCTGATGCCCCGCCTCTGATTCCCAACCTCTGATTCCCCTCCTCTGATTCCCCATATCTGATTCCCCGCCTCCGTTTCCCTACCTCTGATTCCCCGCCTCTGTTTCCCCATATCTGATTCCCCGCCTCTGATTCCCCAACTCTGATTCCCCGCCTCTGATTCCCCAGCTCTGATTCCCCGCCTCTGATTCCCCGCGTCTGATTCCCAGCCTCTGATTCCCCATGTCTTATTCCCCGCCTCTGATTCCCCGCCTCTGATTCCCCATCTCTGATTCCCTATCTCTGATTCCCCAATTCTGATTCCCCGCCTTTGATTCCCTGCCTCTGATTCCCAACCTCTGATTCCCCACCTCTGATTCCCCAGCTCTGATTCCCCGCCTCTGATTCCCCGCGTCTGAATCCCTGCCTCTGATTCCCCGCCTCTGATTCCCCATCTCTGATTCACCACCTCTGATCCCCCGCCTCTGATTCCCCATGTCTGATTCACCGCCTCTGTTTCCCCACCTCTGATTCCCCGCCTCTGATTCCCCATATCTGATTCCCCGCCTCTGATTCCCTGACTCTGTTTCCCCGCCTCTGATTCCCCGCCTCTGATTCCCCATATCTCATTCCCCGCCTCTGATTCCCCGCATCTGATTCCCTGCCTCTGAATCCCCACCTCTGATTCCCTGCCTCTGATTCCCAACCTCTGATTCCCCTCCTCTGATTCCCCATATCTGATTCCCCGCCTCCGTTTCCCTGCCTCTGATTCCCCGCCTCTGTTTACCCATATCTGATTCCCCGCCTCTGATTCCCCAACTCTGATTCCCCGCCTCTGATTCCCCAGCTCTGATTCCCCGCCTCTGATTCCCCGTGTCTGATTCCCAGCCTCTGATTCCCCATGTCTTATTCCCCGCCTCTGATTCCCCGCCTCTGATTCGCCATCTCTGATTCATCGCCTCTGATTCCCCACCTCTGATTCCCCATATCTGATTCCCACCTATGTTTCCCCGCCTCTGATGCTCCGCCTCTGATTCCATGCCTCTGATTCCCAACCTCTGATTCCCCACCTCTGATTCCCCATATCTGATTCCCTGCCTCTGTTTCCCCGCCTCTGATTCCCTGCCTCTGTTTCCTCATATCTGATTCCCCGCCTCTGATTCCCCAACACTGATTCCCCTCCTCTGATACCCCAGCTCTGATTCACCACCTCTGATTCCGTGCGTCTGATTCCCCGCCTCTGATTCCCCATCTCTGATTCCCTATCTCTGATTCCCCAATTCTGATTCCCCGCCTTTGATTCCCTGCCTCTGATTCCCAACCTCTGATTCCCAACCTCTGATTCCCCATATCTGATTCCCCGCCTCTGTATCCCCGCCTCTTATTCCCCGCCTCTGTTTCCCCATATCTGATTCCCGGCCTCTCATTCCCCAGCTCTGATTCCCCGCCTCTGATTCCCCATATCTGATTCCCCGCCGCTGATTCCCCAACTCTGATTCCCCAGCTCTGATTCCCCGCCTCTGATTCCCCGCGTCTGAATCCCTGCCTCTAATTCCCCGCCTCTGATTCCCCATCTCTGATTCACCACCTCTGATCCCCCGCCTCTGATACCCCATGTCTGATTCACCGCCTCTGGTTCCCCACCTCTGATTCCCCGCCTCTGATTCCCCATATCTGATTCCCCGCCTCTGATTCCCCAACTCTGATTCCCCGCCTGTGATTCGCCAGCTATGATTCCCCGCCTCTGATTCCCCACGTCTGATTCCCTGCCTGTGATTCCCTGCCTCTTATTCCCCGCCTCTGATTCCCCGCATCTGATTCCCAACCTCTGATTCCCCTCCTCTTATTCCCCATATCTGATTCCCCGCCTCCATTTCCCTGCCTCTGATTCCCCGCCTCTGTTACCCCATATCTGATTCCCCGCCTCTGATTCCCCAACTCTGATTCTGCACATCTGATTCCCTGCCTCTTATTCCCCACCTCTAATTCCCGGCCTCTGATTCCCGGCCTCTGATTCCCCACCTCTGATTCTCCATATCTGATTCCCCGCCTCTGTTTCCCCGCCTCTGATTCCCCGCCTCTGTTTCCCCATATCTGATTCCCCGCCTCTGATTCCCCAACTCTGATTCCCCGCCTCTGATTCCCCAGGTCTGATTCCCCGCCTCTGATTCCACGTGTTTGATTACCTGCCTCTGATTCCCCGCCTCTGCTTCCACATCTCTGATTCACCGCCTTTGATTCGCCACCTCTGATTCCCCATATGTGATTCCCCGCCTCTGTTTCCCCGCCTCTGATTCCCCGCCTCTGATTCCCAACCTCTGATTTCCCTCCTCTGATTCCCCATATCTGATTCCCCGCCTCCGTTTCCCTGCCTCTGATTCCCCGCCTCTGTTTCCCCATATCTGATTCCCCGCCTCTGATTCCCCAACTCTGATTCCTCGCCTCTGATTCCCCAGCTCTGATTCACCGCCTCTGATTCCCCGCGTCTGATTCCCAGCCTCTGATTCCCCATGTCTTATTCCCCGCCTCTGATTCGCCATCTCTGATTCATCGCCTCTGATTCCCCACCTCTGATTCCCCATATCTGATTCCCCACCTATGTTTCCCCGCCTCTGATGCCCCACCTCTGATTCCATGCCTCTGATTCCCAACCTCTGATTCCCCACCTCTGATTCCCCATATCTGATTCCCCGCCTCTGTTTCCCCGCCTCTGATTCCCTGCCTCTGTTTCCTCATATCTGATTCCCCGCCTCTGATTCCCCAACACTGATTCCCCGCCTCTGATTCCCCAGGTCTGATTCACCACCTCTGATTCCCCGCGTCTGATTCCCCGCCTCTGATTCCCCATCTCTGATTCCCTATCTCTGATTCCCCAATTCTGATTCCCCGCCTTTGATTCCCTGCCTCTGATTCCCAAACTCTGATTCCCCACCTCTGATATCCCATATCTGATTCCCCGCCTCTGTTTCCCCGCCTCTTATTCCCCGCCTCTGTTTCCCCATATCTGATTCCCGGCCTCTCGTTCACCAGCTCTGATTCCCCGCCTCTGATTCCCCATATCTGATTCCCCGCCGCTGATTCCCCAACTCAGATAGCCCGCCTCTGATTCGCCAGCTCTGATTCCCCGCCTCTGATTCCCCGCGTCTGAATCCCTGCCTCTGATTCCCCGCCTCTGATTCCCCATCTCTGATTCACCACCTCTGATCCCCCGCCTCTGATTCCCCATGTCTGATTCACCGCCTCTGTTTCCCCACCTCTGATTCCCCGCCTCTGATTCCCCATATCTGATTCCCCGCCTCTGATTCCCCAACTCTGATTCGCCGCCTGTGATTCGCCAGCTATGATTCCCCGCATCTGATTCCCCACGTCTGATTCCCTGCCTGTGATTCCCTGCCTCTTATTCCCCGCCTCTGATTCCCCGCATCTGATTCCCTTCCTCTGAATCCCCACCTCTGATTCCCTGCCTCTGATTCCCAACCTCTTATTCCCCTCCTCTGATTCCCCATATCTGATTCCCCACCTCCATTTCCCTGCCTCTGATTCCCCGCCTCTGTTACCCAATATCTGATTCCCCGCCTCTGATTCCCTAACTCTGATTCTGCACATCTGATTCCCTGCCTCTTATTCCCCACCTCTAATTCCCGGCCTCTGATTCCCGGCCTCTGATTCCCCACCTCTGATTCTCCATATCTGATTCCCCGCCTCTGTTTCCCCGCCTCTGATTCCCCGCCTCTGTTTCCCCATATCTGATTCCCCGCCTCTGATTCCCCAACTCTGATTCCCCGCCTCTGATTCCCCAGGTCTGATTCCCCGCCTCTGATTCCACGTGTTTGATTACCTGCCTCTGATTCCCCGCCTCTGCTTCCCCATCTCTGATTCACCGCCTTTGATTCGCCACCTCTGACTCCCCATATGTGATTCCCCTCCTCTGTTTCCCCGCCTCTGATTCCCCGCCTCTGATTTCCCATGTCTCATTCCCCGCCTCTGATTCCCCGCATCTGATTCCCTGCCTCTGAATCCCCACCTCTGATTCCCTGCCTCTGATCCCCAACCTCTGATTCCCCTCCTCTGATTCCCCATATCTGATTCCCCGCCTCCGTTTCCCTGCCTCTGATTAACCGCCTCTGTTTCCCCATATCTGATACCCCGCCTCTGATTCCCCAACTCTGATTCCCCGCCTCTGATTCCACAGCTCTGATTCCCCGCCTCTGATTCCCCGCGTCTGATTCCCAGCCTCTGATTCCCCATGTCTGATTTCCTGCCTCTGATTCCCCGCCTCTGATTCGCCATCTCTGATTCATCGCCTCTGATTCCCCACCTCTGATTCCCCATATCTTATTCCCCACCTATGTTTCCCCACCTCTGATTCCCCGCCTCTGATTCCCCATCTCTTATTCCCGGACTCTGATTCACCACCTCTGATTCCCTATCTCTGATTCCGCACATCCGATTCCCTGCCTCTGATTCCCCGCCTCTGATGCCCCGCCTCTGATTCCCAACCTCTGATTCCCCTCCTCTGATTCCCCATATCTGATTCCCCGCCTCCGTTTCCCTGCCTCTGATTCCCCGCCTCTGTTTCCCCATATCTGATTCCCCGCCTCTGATTCCCCAACTCTGATTCCCCGCCTCTGATTCCCCAGCTCTGATTCCCCGCCTCTGATTCCCCGCGTCTGATTCCCAGCCTCTGATTCCCCATGTCTTATTCCCCGCCTCTGATTCCCCGCCTCTGATTCGCCATCTCTGATTCATCGCCTCTGATTCCCCACCTCTGATTCCCCATATCTGATTCCCACCTATGTTTCCCCGCCTCTGATGCCCCGCCTCTGATTCCCTGCCTCTGTTTCCTCATATCTGATTCCCCGCCTCTGATTCCCCAACACTGATTCCCCTCCTCTGATACCCCAGCTCTGATTCACCACCTCTGATTCCCCGCGTCTGATTCCCCGCCTCTGATTCCCCATCTCTGATTCCCTATCTCTGATTCCCCAATTCTGATTCCCCGCCTTTGATTCCCTGCCTCTGATTCCCAACCTCTGATTCCCCACCTCTGATTCCCCATATCTGATTCCCCGCCTCTGTTTCCCCACCTCTTATTCCCCGCCTCTGTTTCCCTATATCTGATTCCCGGCCTCTCATTCCCCAGCTCTGATTCCCCGCCTCTGATTCCCCATATCTGATTCCCCGCCGCTGATTCCCCAACTCTGATTCCCCAGCTCTGATTCCCCGCCTCTGATTCCCCGCGTCTGAATCCCTGCCTCTGATTCCCCGCCTCTGATTCCCCATCTCTGATTCACCACCTCTGATCCCCCGCCTCTGATTCCCCATGTCTGATTCACCGCCTCTGTTTCCCCACCTCTGATTCCCCGCCTCTGATTCCCCATATCTGATTCCCCGCCTCTGATTCCCCAACTCTGATTCCCCGCCTATGATTCGCCAGCTATGATTCCCCGCCTCTGATTCCCAACGTCTGATTCCCTGCCTGTGATTCCCTGCCTCTTATTCCCCGCCTCTGATTCCCCGCATCTGATTCCCAACCTCTGATTCCCCTCCTCTGATTCCCCATATCTGATTCCCCGCCTCCATTTCCCTGCCTCTGATTCCCCGCCTCTGTTACCCCATATCTGATTCCCCGCCTCTGATTCCCCAACTCTGATTCTGCACATCTGATTCCCTGCCTCTTATTCCCCACCTCTAATTCCCGGCCTCTGATTCCCGGCCTCTGATTCCCCACCTCTGATTCTCCATATCTGATTCCCCGCCTCTGTTTCCCCGCCTCTGATTCCCCGCCTCTGTTTCCCCATATCTGATTCCCCGCCTCTGATTCCCCAACTCTGATTCCCCGCCTCTGATTCCCCAGGTCTGATTCCCCGCCTCTGATTCCACGTGTTTGATTACCTGCCTCTGATTCCCCGCCTCTGCTTCCCCATCTCTGATTCACCGCCTTAGATTCGCCACCTCTGATTCCCCATATGTGATTCCCCGCCTCTGTTTCCCCGCCTCTGATTCCCCGCCTCTGATTCCCCATATCTCATTCCCCGTCTCTGATTCGCCACATCTGATTCCCTGCCTCTGAATCCCCACCTCTGATTCCCTGCCTCTGATTCCCCACCTCTGATTCCCGGCCTCTGATTCCCGGCCTCTGATTCGAGACCTCTCATTCCCGGCCTCTGATTCCCGGCCTCTGATTCCCCGCCTCTGATTCCCCGACTCTGATTCCCTGCCTCTGATTCCCAATCTCTGATTCTGCACATCTGATTCCCTGCCTCTTATTCCCCACCTCTGATTCCCGGCCTCTGATTCCCGGCCTCTGTTTCCCGGCCTCTCATTCCCGGCCTCTCATTCCCGGCCTCTGATTCCCGGCCTCTGATTCCCTGCCTCTGATTCCCCGCCTCTGTTTCCCTGCCTCTGATTACCCATCTCTGATTCCGCACATCTGATTCCCTGCCTCTGATTGCCTGCCTCTGATTCCCTGCCTCTGATTCCCTGCCTCTGAATCCCAACCTCTGATTCCCCACCTCTGATTCCCCATATCTGATTCCCCGCCTCTGTTTCCCCGCCTCTGATTTCCCGCCTCTGTTTCCCCATATCTGATTCCCCGCCTCTGATTCCCCAACTTTGATTCCCCGCCTCTGATTCCACGTGTTTGATTACCAGCCTCTGATTCCCCGCCTCTGCTTCCCCATCTCTGATTCACCGCCTTTGATTCGCCACCTCTGATTCCCCATATGTGATTCCCCGCCTCTGTTTCCCCGCCTCTGATTCCCCGCCTCTGATTCCCGATATCTCATTCCCCGCCTCTGATTACCCGCATCTGATTCCCTGTCTCTGAAACCCCACCTCTGATTCCCTGCCTCTGATTCCCAACCTCTGATTCCCCTCCTCTGATTCCCCATATCTGATTCCCCGCCTCCGTTTCCCTGCCTCTGATTGCCTGCCTCTGTTTCCCCATATCTGATTCCCCACCTCTGATTCCCCAACTCTGATTCCCCGCCTCTGATTCCCCAGCTCTGATTCCCCGCCTCTGATTCCCCGCGTCTGATTCCCAGCCTCTGATTCCCCATGTCTGATTTCCTGCCTCTGATTCCCCGCCTCTGATTCGCCATCTCTGATTCATCCCCTCTGATTCCCCACCTCTGATTCCCCATATCTTATTCCCCACCTATGTTTCCCCGCCTCTGATTCCCCGCCTCTGATTCCCCATCTCTGATTCCCAGACTCTGATTCCCCACCTCTGATTCCCTATCTCTGATTCTGCTCATCCGATTCCCTGCCTCTGATTCCCCGCCTCTGATTCCCCACCTCTGATTCCCCACCTCTGATTCCCCATATCTGATTCCCCGCCTCTGTTTCCCCGCCTCTGATTCCCTGCCTCTGTTTCCTCATATCTGATTCCCCGCCTCTGATTCCCCAACACTGATTCCCCGCCTCTGATTCCCCAGCTCTGATTCACCACCTCTGATTCCCCGCGTCTGATTCCCCGCTTCTGATTCCCGGCCTCTTATTCCCCACCTCTGATTCCCGGCCTCTGATTCCCGGACTCTGATTCCCGAACTCTCATTCCCGGCCTCTGATTCCCGGCCTCTGATTCCCCGCCTCTGATTCCCCGCCTCTGATTCCCTGCCTCTGATTCCCCATCTCTGATTCCGCACGTCTGATTCCCTGCCTCTGATTCCCCGCCTCTGATTCCCTGCCTCTGATTCCCTGCCTCTGATTCCCAACCTCTGATTCCCCACCTCTGATTCCCCATATCTGATTCCCCGCCTCTGTTTCCCCGCCTCTGATTCCCCGCCTCTGTTTCCCCATATCTGATTTCCCCGCCTCTGATTCCCCAACTCTGATTCCACACCTCTGATCCCCAGCTCTGATTCCCCGCCTCTGATTCCCCGTGTTTGATTCCCTGCCTCTGATTCCCTGCCTCTGATTCCCAACCTCTGATTCCCCACCTCTGATTCCCCATATCTGATTCCCCGCCTCTGTTTCCCCGCCTCTGATTCCCCGCCTCTGTTTCCCCATATCTGATTCCCCGCCTTTGATTGGCCACCTCTGATTCCCCATATGTGATTCCCCGCCTCTGTTTCCCCGCATCTGATTCCCTGCCTCTGATTCCCCATATCTCATTCCCCGCCTCTGATTCCCCATATCTGATTCCCTGACTCTGATTCCCCACCTCTGATTCCCGGCCTCTTTTTCACGGCATCTGATTCCCGGCATCTGATTCCCGGCCTCTGATTCCCGGCCTCTGATTCCCCGCTTCTGATTCTGATTCCCTGCCTCTGATTCCCCATCTCTGATTCCGCACATCTGATTCCCTGCCTCTGATTCCCCACTTCTGATTCCCCATATCTGATTCCCCGCCTCTGTTTCCCCGCCTCTGATTCACCGCCTCTGTTTCCCCATATCTAATTCCCCGCCTCTGATTCCCCAACTCTGATTCCCCGCACTGATTCCGCAGCTCTGAATCCCCGCCTCAGATTCCCCGCATCTGATTCCATGCCTCTGAATTCCCACCTCTGATTCCCTGACTCTGATTCCCAACCTCTGATTCCCCTCCTCTGATTCCCCATATCTGATGCCCCGCCTCCGTTTCCCTGCCTCTGATTCCCCGCCTCTGTTTCCCCATATCTGATTCCCCGCCTCTGATTCCCCAACTCTGATTCCCCGCCTCTGATTCCCCAGCTCTGATTCCCCGCCTCTGATTCCCCGCGTCTGATTCCCAGCCTCTGATTCCCCATGTCTTATTCCGCGCCTCTGATTCGCCATCTCTGATTCATCGCCTCTGATTCCCCACCTCTGATTCCCCATATCTGATTCCCCACCTATGTTTCCCCGCCACTGATGCCCCGCCTCTGATTCCATGCCTCTGATTCCCAACCTCTGATTCCCCACCTCTGATTCCCCATATCTGATTCCCCGCCTCTGTTTCCCCGCCTCTGATTCCCTGCCTCTGTTTCCTCATATCAGATTCCCCGCCTCTGATTCCCCAACACTGATTCCCCGCCTCTGATTCCCCAGGTCTGATTCACCACCTCTGATTCCCCGTGTCTGATTCCCCGCCTCTGATTCCCCATCTCTGATTCCCTATCTCTGATTCCCCAATTCTGATTCCCCGCCTTTGATTCCCTGCCTCTGATTCCTAACCTCTGATTCCCCACCTCTGATTCCCCGCCTCTGTTTCCCCGCCTCTTATTCCCCGCCTCTGTTTCCCCATACCTGATTCCCGGCCTCTCATTCCCCAGCTCTGATTCCCCGCCTCTGATTCCCCATATCTGATTCCCCGCCGCTGATTCCCCAACTCAGATAGCCCGCCTCTGATTCCCCAGCTCTGATTCCCCGCCTCTGATTCCCCGCGTCTGAATCCCTGCCTCTGATTCCCCGCCTCTGATTCCCCATCTCTGATTCACCACCTCTGATCCCCCGCCTCTGATTCCCCATGTCTGATTCACCGCCTCTGTTTCCCCACCTCTGATTCCCCGCCTCTGATTCCCCATATCTGATTCCCCGCCTCTGATTCCCCAACTCTGATTCGCCGCCTGTGATTCGCCAGCTATGATTCCCCGCATCTGATTCCCCACGTCTGATTCCCTGCCTGTGATTCCCTGCCTCTTATTCCCCGCCTCTGATTCCCCGCATCTGATTCCCTTCCTCTGAATCCCCACCTCTGATTCCCTGCCTCTGATTCCCAACCTCTTATTCCCCTCCTCTGATTCCCCATATCTGATTCCCCACCTCCATTTCCCTGCCTCTGATTCCCCATATCTGATTCCCCACCTCCATTTCCCTGCCTCTGATTCCCCGCCTCTGTTACCCAATATCTGATTCCCCGCCTCTGATTCCCCAACTCTGATTCTGCACATCTGATTCCCTGCCTCTTATTCCCCACCTCTAATTCCCGGCCTCTGATTCCCGGTCTCTGATTCCCCACCTCTGATTCCCCATATCTGATTCCCGGACTCTGATTCCCCACCTCTGATTCCCGGCCTCTTATTCCCGGCATCTGATTCCCGGCCTCTGATTCCCAGCCTCTGATTCCCCGCTTCTGATTCTGATTCCCTGCCTCTGATTCCCCATCTCTGATTCCGCACATCTGATTCCCCGCACTGATTCCCCAGCTCTGAATCCCCGCCTCAGATTCCCCGCATCTGATTCCCTGCCTCTGAATCCCTTCCTCTGATTCCCTGCCTCTGATTCCCAACCTTTGATTCCCCTCCTCTGATTCCCCATATCTGATTCCCCGCCTCTGAATCCCCAACTCTGATTCCCCGCCTCTGATTCCCCAGCTCTGATTCCCCGCCTCTGATTCCCCGCGTCTGATTCCCAGCCTCTGATTCCCCATGTCTTATTCCACGCCTCTGATTCGCCATCTCTGATTCATCGCCTCTGATTCCCCACCTCTGATTCCCCATATCTGATTCCCCACATATGTTTCCCCGCCTCTGATGCCCCACCTCTGATTCCATGCCTCTGATTCCCAACCTCTGATTCCCCACCTCTGATTCCCCATATCTGATTCCCCGCCTCTGTTTCCCCGCCTCTGATTCCCTGCCTCTGTTTCCTCATATCTGATTCCCCGCCTCTGATTCCCCAACACTGATTCCCCGCCTCTGATTCCCCAGGTCTGATTCACCACCTCTGATTCCCCGCGTCTGATTCCCCGCCTCTGATTCCCCATCTCTGATTCCCTAACTCTGATTCCCCAATTTTGATTCCCCGCCTTTGATTCCCTGCCTCTGATTCCCAACCTCTGATTCCCCATATCTGATTCCCCGCCGCTGATTCCCCAACTCAGATAGCCCGCCTCTGATTCCCCAGCTCTGATTCCCCGCCTCTGATTCCCCGCGTCTGAATCCCTGCCTCTGATTCCCCGCCTCTGATTCCCCATCTCTGATTCACCACCTCTGATCCCCCGCCTCTGATTCCCCATGTCTGATTCACCGCCTCTGTTTCCCCACCTCTGATTCCCCGCCTCTGATTCCCCATATCTGATTCCCCGCCTCTGATTCCCCAACTCTGATTCGCCGCCTGTGATTCGCCAGCTATGATTCCCCGCATCTGATTCCCCACGTCTGATTCCCTGCCTGTTATTCCCTGCCTCTTATTCCCCGCCTCTGATTCCCCGCATCTGATTCCCTTCCTCTGAATCCCCACCTCTGATTCCCTGCCTCTGATTCCCAACCTCTTATTCCCCTCCTCTGATTCCCCATATCTGATTCCCCACCTCCATTTCCCTGCCTCTGATTCCCCGCCTCTGTTACCCAATATCTGATTCCCCGCCTCTGATTCCCCAACTCTGATTCTGCACATCTGATTCCCTGCCTCTTATTCCCCACCTCTAATTCCCGGCCTCTGATTCCCGGCCTCTGATTCCCCACCTCTGATTCTCCATATCTAATTCCCCGCCTCTGTTTCCCCGCCTCTGATTCCCCGCCTCTGTTTCCCCATATCTGATTCCCCGCCTCTGATTCCCCAACTCTGATTCCCCGCCTCTGATTCCCCAGCTCTGATTCACCACCTCTGATTCCCCGCGTCTGATTCCCCGCCTCTGATTCCCCATCTCTGATTCCCTATCTCTGATTCCCCAATTCTGATTCCCCGCCTTTGATTCCCTGCCTCTGATTCCCAACCTCTGATTCCCCACCTCTGATTCCCCATATCTGATTCCCCGCCTCTGTTTCCCCGCCTCTTATTCCCCGCCTCTGTTTCCCTATATCTGATTCCCGGCCTCTCATTCCCCAGCTCTGATTCCCCGTCTCTGATTCCCCATATCTGATTCCGCGCCGCTGATTCCCCAACTCTGATTCCCCAGCTCTGATTCGCCGCCTCTGATTCCCCGCGTCAGAATCCCTGCCTCTGATTCCCCGCCTCTGATTCCCCATCTCTGATTCACCACCTCTGATCCCCCGCCTCTGATTCCCCATGTCTGATTCACCGCCTCTGTTTCCCCACCTCTGATTCCCCGCCTCTGATTCCCCATATCTGATTCCCCGCCTCTGATTCCCCAACTCTGATTCCCCGCCTGTGATTCGCCAGCTATGATTCCCCGCCTCTGATTCCCAACGTCTGATTCCCTGCCTGTGATTCCCTGCCTCTTATTCCCCGCCTCTGATTCCCCGCATCTGATTCCCAACCTCTGATTCCCCTCCTCTGATTCCCCATATCTGATTCCCCGCCTCCATTTCCCTGCCTCTGATTCCCCGCCTCTGTTACCCCATATCTGATTCCCCGCCTCTGATTCCCCACCTCTGATTCTCCATATCTGATTCCCCGCCTCTGTTTCCCCGCCTCTGATTCCCCGCCTCTGTTTCCCCATATCTGATTCCCCGCCTCTGATTCCCCAACTCTGATTCCCCGCCTCTGATTCCCCAGGTCTGATTCCCCGCCTCTGATTCCACGTGTTTGATTACCTGCCTCTGATTCCCCGCCTCTGCTTCCCCATCTCTGATTCACCACCTCTGATCCCCCGCCTCTGATTCCCCATGTCTGATTCACCGCCTCTGTTTCCCCACCTCTGATTCCCCGCCTCTGATTCCCCATATCTGATTCCCCGCCTCTGATTCCCCAACTCTGATTCGCCGCCTGTGATTCGCCAGCTATGATTCCCCGCATCTGATTCCCCACGTCTGATTCCCTGCCTGTGATTCCCTGCCTCTTATTCCCCGCCTCTGATTCCCCGCATCTGATTCCCTTCCTCTGAATCCCCACCTCTGATTCCCTGCCTCTGATTCCCAACCTCTTATTCCCCTCCTCTGATTCCCCATATCTGATTCCCCACCTCCATTTCCCTGCCTCTGATTCCCCATATCTGATTCCCCACCTCCATTTCCCTGCCTCTGATTCCCCGCCTCTGTTACCCAATATCTGATTCCCCGCCTCTGATTCCCCAACTCTGATTCTGCACATCTGATTCCCTGCCTCTTATTCCCCACCTCTAATTCCCGGCCTCTGATTCCCGGTCTCTGATTCCCCACCTCTGATTCCCCATATCTGATTCCCGGACTCTGATTCCCCACCTCTGATTCCCGGCCTCTTATTCCCGGCATCTGATTCCCGGCCTCTGATTCCCAGCCTCTGACTCCCCGCTTCTGATTCTGATTCCCTGCCTCTGATTCCCCATCTCTGATTCCGCACATCTGATTCCCTGCCTCTGATTCCCCACTTCTGATTCCCCATATCTGATTCCCCGCCTCTGTTTCCCCGCCTCTGATTCCCCGCCTCTGTTTCCCCATATCTAATTCCTCGCATCTGATTCCCCAACTCTGATTCCCCGCACTGATTCCCCAGCTCTGAATCCCCGCCTCAGATTCCCCGCATCTGATTCCCTGCCTCTGAATCCCTTCCTCTGATTCCCTGCCTCTGATTCCCAACCTTTGATTCCCCTCCTCTGATTCCCCATATCTGATTCCCCGCCTCTGAATCCCCAACTCTGATTCCCCGCCTCTGATTCCCCAGCTCTGATTCCCCGCCTCTGATTCCCCGCGTCTGATTCCCAGCCTCTGATTCCCCATGTCTTATTCCACGCCTCTGATTCGCCATCTCTGATTCATCGCCTCTGATTCCCCACCTCTGATTCCCCATATCTGATTCCCCACATATGTTTCCCCGCCTCTGATGCCCCACCTCTGATTCCATGCCTCTGATTCCCAACCTCTGATTCCCCACCTCTGATTCCCCATATCTGATTCCCCGCCTCTGTTTCCCCGCCTCTGATTCCCTGCCTCTGTTTCCTCATATCTGATTCCCCGCCTCTGATTCCCCAACACTGATTCCCCGCCTCTGATTCCCCAGGTCTGATTCACCACCTCTGATTCCCCGCGTCTGATTCCCCGCCTCTGATTCCCCATCTCTGATTCCCTAACTCTGATTCCCCAATTTTGATTCCCCGCCTTTGATTCCCTGCCTCTGATTCCCAACCTCTGATTCCCCATATCTGATTCTCCGCCGCTGATTCCCCAACTCAGATAGCCCGCCTCTGATTCCCCAGCTCTGATTCCCCGCCTCTGATTCCCCGCGTCTGAATCCCTGCCTCTGATTCCCCGCCTCTGATTCCCCATCTCTGATTCACCACCTCTGATCCCCCGCCTCTGATTCCCCATGTCTGATTCACCGCCTCTGTTTCCCCACCTCTGATTCCCCGCCTCTGATTCCCCATATCTGATTCCCCGCCTCTGATTCCCCAACTCTGATTCGCCGCCTGTGATTCGCCAGCTATGATTCCCCGCATCTGATTCCCCACGTCTGATTCCCTGCCTGTTATTCCCTGCCTCTTATTCCCCGCCTCTGATTCCCCGCATCTGATTCCCTTCCTCTGAATCCCCACCTCTGATTCCCTGCCTCTGATTCCCAACCTCTTATTCCCCTCCTCTGATTCCCCATATCTGATTCCCCACCTCCATTTCCCTGCCTCTGATTCCCCGCCTCTGTTACCCAATATCTGATTCCCCGCCTCTGATTCCCCAACTCTGATTCTGCACATCTGATTCCCTGCCTCTTATTCCCCACCTCTAATTCCCGGCCTCTGATTCCCGGCCTCTGATTCCCCACCTCTGATTCTCCATATCTAATTCCCCGCCTCTGTTTCCCCGCCTCTGATTCCCCGCCTCTGTTTCCCCATATCTGATTCCCCGCCTCTGATTCCCCAACTCTGATTCCCCGCCTCTGATTCCCCAGCTCTGATTCACCACCTCTGATTCCCCGCGTCTGATTCCCCGCCTCTGATTCCCCATCTCTGATTCCCTATCTCTGATTCCCCAATTCTGATTCCCCGCCTTTGATTCCCTGCCTCTGATTCCCAACCTCTGATTCCCCACCTCTGATTCCCCATATCTGATTCCCCGCCTCTGTTTCCCCGCCTCTTATTCCCCGCCTCTGTTTCCCTATATCTGATTCCCGGCCTCTCATTCCCCAGCTCTGATTCCCCGTCTCTGATTCCCCATATCTGATTCCGCGCCGCTGATTCCCCAACTCTGATTCCCCAGCTCTGATTCGCCGCCTCTGATTCCCCGCGTCAGAATCCCTGCCTCTGATTCCCCGCCTCTGATTCCCCATCTCTGATTCACCACCTCTGATCCCCCGCCTCTGATTCCCCATGTCTGATTCACCGCCTCTGTTTCCCCACCTCTGATTCCCCGCCTCTGATTCCCCATATCTGATTCCCCGCCTCTGATTCCCCAACTCTGATTCCCCGCCTGTGATTCGCCAGCTATGATTCCCCGCCTCTGATTCCCAACGTCTGATTCCCTGCCTGTGATTCCCTGCCTCTTATTCCCCGCCTCTGATTCCCCGCATCTGATTCCCAACCTCTGATTCCCCTCCTCTGATTCCCCATATCTGATTCCCCGCCTCCATTTCCCTGCCTCTGATTCCCCGCCTCTGTTACCCCATATCTGATTCCCCGCCTCTGATTCCCCAACTCTGATTCTGCACATCTGATTCCCTGCCTCTTATTCCCCACCTCTAATTCCCGGCCTCTGATTCCCGGCCTCTGATTCCCCACCTCTGATTCTCCATATCTGATTCCCCGCCTCTGTTTCCCCGCCTCTGATTCCCCGCCTCTGTTTCCCCATATCTGATTCCCCGCCTCTGATTCCCCAACTCTGATTCCCCGCCTCTGATTCCCCAGGTCTGATTCCCCGCCTCTGATTCCACGTGTTTGATTACCTGCCTCTGATTCCCCGCCTCTGCTTCCCCATCTCTGATTCACCGCCTTTGATTCGCCACCTCTGATTCCCCATATGTGATTCCCCGCCTCTGTTTCCCCGCCTCTGATTCCCCGCCTCTGATTCCCCATATCTCATTCCCCGCCTCTGATTCGCCGCATCTGATTCCCTGCCTCTGAATCCCCACCTCTGATTCCCTGCCTCTGATTCCCCACCTCTGATTCCCGGCCTCTGATTCCCGGCCTCTGATTCCCGACCTCTCATTCCCGGCCTCTGATTCCCGGCCTCTGATTCCCCGCCTCTGATTCCCCGACTCTGATTCCCTGCCTCTGATTCCCCATCTCTGATTCTGCACATCTGATTCCCTGCCTCTTATTCCCCACCTCTGATTCCCGGCCTCTGATTCCCGGCCTCTGATTCCCGGCCTCTCATTCCCGGCCTCTCATTCCCGGCCTCTGATTCCCGGCCTCTGATTCCCCGCCTCTGATTCCCCAACTTTGATTCCCCGCCTCTGATTCCACGTGTTTGATTACCTGCCTCTGATTCCCCGCCTCTGCTTCCCCATCTCTGATTCACCGCCTTTGATTCGCCACCTCTGATTCCCCATATGTGATTCCCTGCCTCTGTTTCCCCGCCTCTGATTCCCCGCCTCTGATTCCCCATATCTCATTCCCCGCCTCTGATTCCCCGCATCTGATTCCCTGCCTCTGAATCCCCACCTCTGATTCCCTGCCTCTGATTCCCAACCTCTGATTCCCCTCCTCTGATTCCCCATATCTGATTCCCCGCCTCCGTTTCCCTGCCTCTGATTGCCCGCCTCTGTTTCCCCATATCTGATTCCCCACCTCTGATTCCCCAACTCTGATTCCCCGCCTCTGATTCCCCAGCTCTGATTCCCCGCCTCTGATTCCCCGCATCTGATTCCCAGCCTCTGATTCCCCATGTCTGATTTCCTGCCTCTGATTCCCCACCTCTGATTCGCCATCTCTGATTCATCCCCTCTGATTCCCCACCTCTGATTCCCCATATCTTATTCCCCACCTATGTTTCCCCGCCTCTGATTCCCCGCCTCTGATTCCCCATCTCTGATTCCCAGACTCTGATTCCCCACACTGATTCCCTATCTCTGATTCTGCTCATCCGATTCCCTGCCTCTGATTCCCCGCCTCTGATTCCCCACCTCTGATTCACCACCTCTGATTCCCCTCGTCTGATTCCCCGCTTCTGATTCCCGGCCTCTTATTCCCCACCTCTGATTCCCGGCCTCTGATTCCCGGCCTCTGATTCCCGAACTCTCATTCCCGGCCTCTGATTCCCGGCCTCTGATTCCCCGCCTCTGATTCCCCGCCTCTGATTCCCTGCCTCTGATTCCCCATCTCTGATTCCGCACATCTGATTCCCTGCCTCTGATTCCCCACCTCTGATTCCCTGCCTCTGATTCCCTGCCTCTGATTCCCAACCTCTGATTCCCCACCTCTGATTCCCCATATCTGATTCCCCGCCTCTGTTTCCCCGCCTCTGATTCCCCGCCTCTGTTTCCCCATATCTGATTCCCCGCCTCTGATTCCCCAACTCTGATTCCCCACCTCTGATCCCCAGCTCTGATTCCCCGCCTCTGATTCCCCGTGTTTGATTCCCTGCCTCTGATTCCCTGCCTCTGATTCCCAACCTCTGATTCCCCACCTCTGATTCCCCATATCTGATTCCCCGCCTCTGTTTCCCCGCCTCTGATTCCCCGCGTCTGTTTCCCCATATCTGATTCCCCGCCTTTGATTGGCCACCTCTGATTCCCCATATGTGATTCCCCGCCTCTGTTTCCCCGCATCTGATTCCCCGCCTCTGATTCCCCATATCTCATTCCCCGCCTCTGATTCCCCATATCTGATTCCCTGACTCTGATTCCCCACCTCTGATTCCCGGCCTATTTTTCCCGGCATCGGATTCCCGGCATCTGATTCCCGGCCTCTGATTCCCGGACTCTGATTCCCCGCTTCTGATTCTGATTCCCTGCCTCTGATTCCCCATCTCTGATTCCGCACATCTGATTCCCTGCCTCTGATTCCCCACTTCTGATTCCCCATATCTGATTCCCCGCCTCTGTTTCCCCGCCTCTGATTCACCGCCTCTGTTTCCCCATATCTAATTCCCCGCCTCTGATTCCCCAACTCTGATTCCCCGCACTGATTCCCCAGCTCTGAATCCCCGCCTCAGATTCCCCGCATCTGATTCCCTGCCTCTGAATCCCCACCTCTGATTCCCTGCCTCTGATTCCCAACCTCTGATTCCCCTCCTCTGATTCCCCATATCTGATTCCCCGCCTCCGTTTCCCTGCCTCTGATTCCCCGCCTCTATTTCCCCATATCTGATTCCCCGCCTCTGATTCCCCAACTCTGATTCCCCGCCTCTGATTCCCCAGCTCTGATTCCCCGCCTCTGATTCCCCGCGTCTGATTCCCAGCCTCTGATTCCCCATGTCTTATTCCCCGCCTCTGATTCGCCATCTCTGATTCATCGCCTCTGATTCCCCACCTCTGATTCCCCATATCTGATTCCCCACCTATGTTTCCCCGCCTCTGATGCCCCGCCTCTGATTCCATGCCTCTGATTCCCAACCTCTGATTCCCCACCTCTGATTCCCCAACTCTGATTCCACGCCTGTGATTCGCCAGCTATGATTCCCCGCATCTGATTCCCCACGTCTGATTCCCTGCCTGTGATTCCCTGCCTCTTATTCCCCGCCTCTGATTCCCCGCATCTGATTCCCTGCCTCTGAATCCCCACCTCTGATTCCCTGCCTCTGATTCCCAACCTCTGATTCCCCTCCTCTGATTCCCCTCCTCTGATTCCCCATATCTGATTCCCCACCTCCATTTCCCTGCCTCTGATTCCCCGCCTCTGTTACCCAATATCTGATTCCCCGCCTCTGATTCCCCAACTCTGATTCTGCACATCTGATTCCCTGCCTCTTATTCCCCACCTCTAAATCCCGGCCTCTGATTCCCGGTCTCTGATTCCCCACCTCTGATTCCCCATATCTGATTCCCGGACTCTGATTCCCCACCTCTGATTCCCGGCCTCGTATTCCCGGCATCTGATTCCCGGCCTCTGATTCCCAGCCTCTGATTCCCCGCTTCTGATTCTGATTCCCTGCCTCTGATTCCCCATCTCTGATTCCGCACATCTGATCCCCTGCCTCTGATTCCCCACTTCTGATTCCCCATATCTGATTCCCCGCCTCTGTTTCCCCGCCTCTGATTCCCCGCCTCTGTTTCCCCATATCTAATTCCTCGCATCTGATTCCCCAACTCTGATTCCCCGCACTGATTCCCCAGCTCTGAATCCCCGCCTCAGATTCCCCGCATCTGATTCCCTGCCTCTGAATCCCCACCTCTGATTCCCTGCCTCTGATTCCCAACCTCTGATTCCCCTCCTCTGATTCCCCATATCTGATTCCCCGCCTCCGTTTCCCTGCCTCTGATTCCCCATATCTGATTCCCCACCTCCATTTCCCTGCCTCTGATTCCCCGCCTCTGTTACCCAATATCTGATTCCCCGCCTCTGATTCCCCAACTCTGATTCTGCACATCTGATTCCCTGCCTCTTATTCCCCACCTCTAATTCCCGGCCTCTGATTCCCGGTCTCTGATTCCCCACCTCTGATTCCCCATATCTGATTCCCGGACTCTGATTCCCCACCTCTGATTCCCGGCCTCTTATTCCCGGCATCTGATTCCCGGCCTCTGATTCCCAGCCTCTGATTCCCCGCTTCTGATTCTGATTCCCTGCCTCTGATTCCCCATCTCTGATTCCGCACATCTGATTCCCTGCCTCTGATTCCCCACTTCTGATTCCCCATATCTGATTCCCCGCCTCTGTTTCCCCGCCTCTGATTCCCCGCCTCTGTTTCCCCATATCTAATTCCTCGCATCTGATTCCCCAACTCTGATTCCCCGCACTGATTCCCAAGCTCTGAATCCCCGCCTCAGATTCCCCGCATCTGATTCCCTGCCTCTGAATCCCTTCCTCTGATTCCCTGCCTCTGATTCCCAACCTTTGATTCCCCTCCTCTGATTCCCCATATCTGATTCCCCGCCTCTGAATCCCCAACTCTGATTCCCCGCCTCTGATTCCCCAGCTCTGATTCCCCGCCTCTGATTCCCCGCGTCTGATTCCCAGCCTCTGATTCCCCATGTCTTATTCCACGCCTCTGATTCGCCATCTCTGATTCATCGCCTCTGATTCCCCACCTCTGATTCCCCATATCTGATTCCCCACATATGTTTCCCCGCCTCTGATGCCCCACCTCTGATTCCATGCCTCTGATTCCCAACCTCTGATTCCCCACCTCTGATTCCCCATATCTGATTCCCCGCCTCTGTTTCCCCGCCTCTGATTCCCTGCCTCTGTTTCCTCATATCTGATTCCCCGCCTCTGATTCCCCAACACTGATTCCCCGCCTCTGATTCCCCAGGTCTGATTCACCACCTCTGATTCCCCGCGTCTGATTCCCCGCCTCTGATTCCCCATCTCTGAATCCCTATCTCTGATTCCCCAATTTTGATTCCCCGCCTTTGATTCCCTGCCTCTGATTCCCAACCTCTGATTCCCCATATCTGATTCCCCGCCGCTGATTCCCCAACTCAGATAGCCCGCCTCTGATTCCCCAGCTCTGATTCCCCGCCTCTGATTCCCCGCGTCTGAATCCCTGCCTCTGATTCCCCGCCTCTGATTCCCCATCTCTGATTCACCACCTCTGATCCCCCGCCTCTGATTCCCCATGTCTGATTCACCGCCTCTGTTTCCCCACCTCTGATTCCCCGCCTCTGATTCCCCATATCTGATTCCCCGCCTCTGATTCCCCAACTCTGATTCGCCGCCTGTGATTCGCCAGCTATGATTCCCCGCATCTGATTCCCCACGTCTGATTCCCTGCCTGTGATTCCCTGCCTCTTATTCCCCGCCTCTGATTCCCCGCATCTGATTCCCTTCCTCTGAATCCCCACCTCTGATTCCCTGCCTCTGATTCCCAACCTCTTATTCCCCTCCTCTGATTCCCCATATCTGATTCCCCACCTCCATTTCCCTGCCTCTGATTCCCCGCCTCTGTTACCCAATATCTGATTCCCCGCCTCTGATTCCCCAACTCTGATTCTGCACATCTGATTCCCTGCCTCTTATTCCCCACCTCTAATTCCCGGCCTCTGATTCCCGGCCTCTGATTCCCCACCTCTGATTCTCCATATCTAATTCCCCGCCTCTGTTTCCCCGCCTCTGATTCCCCGCCTCTGTTTCCCCATATCTGATTCCCCGCCTCTGATTCCCCAACTCTGATTCCCCGCCTCTGATTCCCCATATCTGATTCCCCACCTATGTTTCCCCGCCACTGATGCCCCGCCTCTGATTCCATGCCTCTGATTCCCAACCTCTGATTCCCCACCTCTGATTCCCCATATCTGATTCCCCGCCTCTGTTTCCCCGCCTCTGATTCCCTGCCTCTGTTTCCTCATTTCTGATTCCCCGCCTCTGATTCCCCAACACTGATTCCCCGCATCTGATTCCCCAGGTCTGATTCACCACCTCTGATTCCCCGTGTCTGATTCCCCGCCTCTGATTCCCCATCTCTGATTCCCTATCTCTGATTCCCCAATTCTGATTCCCCGCCTTTGATTCCCTGCCTCTGATTCCTAACCTCTGATTCCCCACCTCTGATTCCCCGCCTCTGTTTCCCCGCCTCTTATTCCCCGCCTCTGTTTCCCCATACCTGATTCCCGGCCTCTCATTCCCCAGCTCTGATTCCCCGCCTCTGATTCCCCGCCGCTGATTCCCCAACTCAGATAGCCCGCCTCTGATTCCCCAGCTCTGATTCCCCGCCTCTGATTCCCCGCGTCTGAATCCCTGCCTCTGATTCCCCGCCTCTGATTCCCCATCTCTGATTCACCACCTCTGATCCCCCGCCTCTGATTCCCCATGTCTGATTCACCGCCTCTGTTTCCCCACCTCTGATTCCCCGCCTCTGATTCCCCATATCTGATTCCCCGCCTCTGATTCCCCAACTCTGATTCGCCGCCTGTGATTCGCCAGCTATGATTCCCCGCATCTGATTCCCCACGTCTGATTCCCTGCCTGTGATTCCCTGCCTCTTATTCCCCGCCTCTGATTCCCCGCATCTGATTCCCTTCCTCTGAATCCCCACCTCTGATTCCCTGCCTCTGATTCCCAACCTCTTATTCCCCTCCTCTGATTCCCCATATCTTATTCCCCACCTCCATTTCCCTGCCTCTGATTCCCCATATCTGATTCCCCACCTCCATTTCCCTGCCTCTGATTCCCCGCCTCTGTTACCCAATATCTGATTCCCCGCCTCTGATTCCCCAACTCTGATTCTGCACATCTGATTCCCTGCCTCTTATTCCCCACCTCTAATTCCCGGCCTCTGATTCCCGGTCTCTGATTCCCCACCTCTGATTCCCCATATCTGATTCCCGGACTCTGATTCCCCACCTCTGATTCCCGGCCTCTTATTCCCGGCATCTGATTCCCGGCCTCTGATTCCCAGCCTCTGATTCCCCGCTTCTGATTCTGATTCCCTGCCTCTGATTCCCCATCTCTGATTCCGCACATCTGATTCCCTGCCTCTGATTCCCCACTTCTGATTCCCCATATCTGATTCCCCGCCTCTGTTTCCCCGCCTCTGATTCCCCGCCTCTGTTTCCCCATATCTAATTCCTCGCATCTGATTCCCCAACTCTGATTCCCCGCACTGATTCCCCAGCTCTGAATCCCCGCCTCAGATTCCCCGCATCTGATTCCCTGCCTCTGAATCCCTTCCTCTGATTCCCTGCCTCTGATTCCCAACCTTTGATTCCCCTCCTCTGATTCCCCATATCTGATTCCCCGCCTCTGAATCCCCAACTCTGATTCCCCGCCTCTGATTCCCCAGCTCTGATTCCCCGCCTCTGATTCCCCGCGTCTGATTCCCAGCCTCTGATTCCCCATGTCTTATTCCACGCCTCTGATTCGCCATCTCTGATTCATCGCCTCTGATTCCCCACCTCTGATTCCCCATATCTGATTCCCCACATATGTTTCCCCGCCTCTGATGCCCCACCTCTGATTCCATGCCTCTGATTCCCAACCTCTGATTCCCCACCTCTGATTCCCCATATCTGATTCCCCGCCTCTGTTTCCCCGCCTCTGATTCCCTGCCTCTGTTTCCTCATATCTGATTCCCCGCCTCTGATTCCCCAACACTGATTCCCCGCCTCTGATTCCCCAGGTCTGATTCACCACCTCTGATTCCCCGCGTCTGATTCCCCGCCTCTGATTCCCCATCTCTGATTCCCTAACTCTGATTCCCCAATTTTGATTCCCCGCCTTTGATTCCCTGCCTCTGATTCCCAACCTCTGATTCCCCATATCTGATTCCCCGCCGCTGATTCCCCAACTCAGATAGCCCGCCTCTGATTCCCCAGCTCTGATTCCCCGCCTCTGATTCCCCGCGTCTGAATCCCTGCCTCTGATTCCCCGCCTCTGATTCCCCATCTCTGATTCACCACCTCTGATCCCCCGCCTCTGATTCCCCATGTCTGATTCACCGCCTCTGTTTCCCCACCTCTGATTCCCCGCCTCTGATTCCCCATATCTGATTCCCCGCCTCTGATTCCCCAACTCTGATTCGCCGCCTGTGATTCGCCAGCTATGATTCCCCGCATCTGATTCCCCACGTCTGATTCCCTGCCTGTGATTCCCTGCCTCTTATTCCCCGCCTCTGATTCCCCGCATCTGATTCCCTTCCTCTGAATCCCCACCTCTGATTCCCTGCCTCTGATTCCCAACCTCTTATTCCCCTCCTCTGATTCCCCATATCTGATTCCCCACCTCCATTTCCCTGCCTCTGATTCCCCGCCTCTGTTACCCAATATCTGATTCCCCGCCTCTGATTCCCCAACTCTGATTCTGCACATCTGATTCCCTGCCTCTTATTCCCCACCTCTAATTCCCGGCCTCTGATTCCCGGACTCTGATTCCCCACCTCTGATTCTCCATATCTAATTCCCCGCCTCTGTTTCCCCGCCTCTGATTCCCCGCCTCTGTTTCCCCATATCTGATTCCCCGCCTCTGATTCCCCAACTCTGATTCCCCGCCTCTGATTCCCCAGCTCTGATTCACCACCTCTGATTCCCCGCGTCTGATTCCCCGCCTCTGATTCCCCATCTCTGATTCCCTATCTCTGATTCCCCAATTCTGATTCCCCGCCTTTGATTCCCTGCCTCTGATTCCCAACCTCTGATTCCCCACCTCTGATTCCCCATATCTGATTCCCCGCCTCTGTTTCCCCGCCTCTTATTCCCCGCCTCTGTTTCCCTATATCTGATTCCCGGCCTCTCATTCCCCAGCTCTGATTCCCCGTCTCTGATTCCCCATATCTGATTCCGCGCCGCTGATTCCCCAACTCTGATTCCCCAGCTCTGATTCGCCGCCTCTGATTCCCCGCGTCTGAATCCCTGCCTCTGATTCCCCGCCTCTGATTCCCCATCTCTGATTCACCACCTCTGATCCCCCGCCTCTGATTCCCCATGTCTGATTCACCGCCTCTGTTTCCCCACCTCTGATTCCCCGCCTCTGATTCCCCATATCTGATTCCCCGCCTCTGATTCCCCAACTCTGATTCCCCGCCTGTGATTCGCCAGCTATGATTCCCCGCCTCTGATTCCCAACGTCTGATTCCCTGCCTGTGATTCCCTGCCTCTTATTCCCCGCCTCTGATTCCCCGCATCTGATTCCCAACCTCTGATTCCCCTCCTCTGATTCCCCATATCTGATTCCCCGCCTCCATTTCCCTGCCTCTGATTCCCCGCCTCTGTTACCCCATATCTGATTCCCCGCCTCTGATTCCCCAACTCTGATTCTGCACATCTGATTCCCTGCCTCTTATTCCCCACCTCTAATTCCCGGCCTCTGATTCCCGGCCTCTGATTCCCCACCTCTGATTCTCCATATCTGATTCCCCGCCTCTGTTTCCCCGCCTCTGATTCCCCGCCTCTGTTTCCCCATATCTGATTCCCCGCCTCTGATTCCCCAACTCTGATTCCCCGCCTCTGATTCCCCAGGTCTGATTCCCCGCCTCTGATTCCACGTGTTTGATTACCTGCCTCTGATTCCCCGCCTCTGCTTCCCCATCTCTGATTCACCGCCTTTGATTCGCCACCTCTGATTCCCCATATGTGATTCCCCGCCTCTGTTTCCCCGCCTCTGATTCCCCGCCTCTGATTCCCCATATCTCATTCCCCGCCTCTGATTCGCCGCATCTGATTCCCTGCCTCTGAATCCCCACCTCTGATTCCCTGCCTCTGATTCCCCACCTCTGATTCCCGGCCTCTGATTCCCGGCCTCTGATTCCCGACCTCTCATTCCCGGCCTCTGATTCCCGGCCTCTGATTCCCCGCCTCTGATTCCCCGACTCTGATTCCCTGCCTCTGATTCCCCATCTCTGATTCTGCACATCTGATTCCCTGCCTCTTATTCCCCACCTCTGATTCCCGGCCTCTGATTCCCGGCCTCTGATTCCCGGCCTCTCATTCCCGGCCTCTCATTCCCGGCCTCTGATTCCCGGCCTCTGATTCCCCGCCTCTGATTCCCCAACTTTGATTCCCCGCCTCTGATTCCACGTGTTTGATTACCTGCCTCTGATTCCCCGCCTCTGCTTCCCCATCTCTGATTCACCGCCTTTGATTCGCCACCTCTGATTCCCCATATGTGATTCCCTGCCTCTGTTTCCCCGCCTCTGATTCCCCGCCTCTGATTCCCCATATCTCATTCCCCGCCTCTGATTCCCCGCATCTGATTCCCTGCCTCTGAATCCCCACCTCTGATTCCCTGCCTCTGATTCCCAACCTCTGATTCCCCTCCTCTGATTCCCCATATCTGATTCCCCGCCTCCGTTTCCCTGCCTCTGATTGCCCGCCTCTGTTTCCCCATATCTGATTCCCCACCTCTGATTCCCCAACTCTGATTCCCCGCCTCTGATTCCCCAGCTCTGATTCCCCGCCTCTGATTCCCCGCGTCTGATTCCCAGCCTCTGATTCCCCATGTCTGATTTCCTGCCTCTGATTCCCCACCTCTGATTCGCCATCTCTGATTCATCCCCTCTGATTCCCCACCTCTGATTCCCCATATCTTATTCCCCACCTATGTTTCCCCGCCTCTGATTCCCCGCCTCTGATTCCCCATCTCTGATTCCCAGACTCTGATTCCCCACACTGATTCCCTATCTCTGATTCTGCTCATCCGATTCCCTGCCTCTGATTCCCCGCCTCTGATTCCCCACCTCTGATTCACCACCTCTGATTCCCCGCGTCTGATTCCCCGCTTCTGATTCCCGGCCTCTTATTCCCCACCTCTGATTCCCGGCCTCTGATTCCCGGCCTCTGATTCCCGAACTCTCATTCCCGGCCTCTGATTCCCGGCCTCTGATTCCCCGCCTTTGATTCCCCGCCTCTGATTCCCTGCCTCTGATTCCCCATCTCTGATTCCGCACATCTGATTCCCTGCCTCTGATTCCCCACCTCTGATTCCCTGCCTCTGATTCCCTGCCTCTGATTCCCAACCTCTGATTCCCCACCTCTGATTCCCCATATCTGATTCCCCGCCTCTGTTTCCCCGCCTCTGATTCCCCGCCTCTGTTTCCCCATATCTGATTCCCCGCCTCTGATTCCCCAACTCTGATTCCCCACCTCTGATCCCCAGCTCTGATTCCCCGCCTCTGATTCCCCGTGTTTGATTCCCTGCCTCTGATTCCCTGCCTCTGATTCCCAACCTCTGATTCCCCACCTCTGATTCCCCATATCTGATTCCCCGCCTCTGTTTCCCCGCCTCTGATTCCCCGCCTCTGTTTCCCCATATCTGATTCCCCGCCTTTGATTGGCCACCTCTGATTCCCCATATGTGATTCCCCGCCTCTGTTTCCCCGCATCTGATTCCCCGCCTCTGATTCCCCATATCTCATTCCCCGCCTCTGATTCCCCATATCTGATTCCCTGACTCTGATTCCCCACCTCTGATTCCCGGCCTATTTTTCCCGGCATCTGATTCCCGGCATCTGATTCCCGGCCTCTGATTCCCGGCCTCTGATTCCCCGCTTCTGATTCTGATTCCCTGCCTCTGATTCCCCATCTCTGATTCCGCACATCTGATTCCCTGCCTCTGATTCCCCACTTCTGATTCCCCATATCTGATTCCCCGCCTCTGTTTCCCCGCCTCTGATTCACCGCCTCTGTTTCCCCATATCTAATTCCCCGCCTCTGATTCCCCAACTCTGATTCCCCGCACTGATTCCCCAGCTCTGAATCCCCGCCTCAGATTCCCCGCATCTGATTCCCTGCGTCTGAATCCCCACCTCTGATTCCCTGCCTCTGATTCCCAACCTCTGATTCCCCTCCTCTGATTCCCCATATCTGATTCCCCGCCTCCGTTTCCCTGCCTCTGATTCCCCGCCTCTATTTCTCCATATCTGATTCCCCGCCTCTGATTCCCCAACTCTGATTCCCCGCCTCTGATTCCCCAGCTCTGATTCCCCGCCTCTGATTCCCCGCGTCTGATTCCCAGCCTCTGATTCCCCATGTCTTATTCCCCGCCTCTGATTCGCCATCTCTGATTCATCGCCTCTGATTCCCCACCTCTGATTCCCCATATCTGATTCCCCACCTATGTTTCCCCGCCTCTGATGCCCCGCCTCTGATTCCATGCCTCTGATTCCCAACCTCTGATTCCCCACCTCTGATTCCCCAACTCTGATTCCACGCCTGTGATTCGCCAGCTATGATTCCCCGCATCTGATTCCCCACGTCTGATTCCCTGCCTGTGATTCCCTGCCTCTTATTCCCCGCCTCTGATTCCCCGCATCTGATTCCCTGCCTCTGAATCCCCACCTCTGATTCCCTGCCTCTGATTCCCAACCTCTGATTCCCCTCCTCTGATTCCCCTCCTCTGATTCCCCATATCTGATTCCCCACCTCCATTTCCCTGCCTCTGATTCCCCGCCTCTGTTACCCAATATCTGATTCCCCGCCTCTGATTCCCCAACTCTGATTCTGCACATCTGATTCCCTGCCTCTTATTCCCCACCTCTAAATCCCGGCCTCTGATTCCCGGTCTCTGATTCCCCACCTCTGATTCCCCATATCTGATTCCCGGACTCTGATTCCCCACCTCTGATTCCCGGCCTCGTATTCCCGGCATCTGATTCCCGGCCTCTGATTCCCAGCCTCTGATTCCCCGCTTCTGATTCTGATTCCCTGCCTCTGATTCCCCATCTCTGATTCCGCACATCTGATCCCCTGCCTCTGATTCCCCACTTCTGATTCCCCATATCTGATTCCCCGCCTCTGTTTCCCCGCCTCTGATTCCCCGCCTCTGTTTCCCCATATCTAATTCCTCGCATCTGATTCCCCAACTCTGATTCCCCGCACTGATTCCCCAGCTCTGAATCCCCGCCTCAGATTCCCCGCATCTGATTCCCTGCCTCTGAATCCCCACCTCTGATTCCCTGCCTCTGATTCCCAACCTCTGATTCCCCTCCTCTGATTCCCCATATCTGATTCCCCGCCTCCGTTTCCCTGCCTCTGATTCCCCATATCTGATTCCCCACCTCCATTTCCCTGCCTCTGATTCCCCGCCTCTGTTACCCAATATCTGATTCCCCGCCTCTGATTCCCCAACTCTGATTCTGCACATCTGATTCCCTGCCTCTTATTCCCCACCTCTAATTCCCGGCCTCTGATTCCCGGTCTCTGATTCCCCACCTCTGATTCCCCATATCTGATTCCCGGACTCTGATTCCCCACCTCTGATTCCCGGCCTCTTATTCCCGGCATCTGATTCCCGGCCTCTGATTCCCAGCCTCTGATTCCCCGCTTCTGATTCTGATTCCCTGCCTCTGATTCCCCATCTCTGATTCCGCACATCTGATTCCCTGCCTCTGATTCCCCACTTCTGATTCCCCATATCTGATTCCCCGCCTCTGTTTCCCCGCCTCTGATTCCTCGCCTCTGTTTCCCCATATCTAATTCCTCGCATCTGATTCCCCAACTCTGATTCCCCGCACTGATTCCCCAGCTCTGAATCCCCGCCTCAGATTCCCCGCATCTGATTCCCTGCCTCTGAATCCCTTCCTCTGATTCCCTGCCTCTGATTCCCAACCTTTGATTCCCCTCCTCTGATTCCCCATATCTGATTCCCCGCCTCTGAATCCCCAACTCTGATTCCCCGCCTCTGATTCCCCAGCTCTGATTCCCCGCCTCTGATTCCCCGCGTCTGATTCCCAGCCTCTGATTCCCCATGTCTTATTCCACGCCTCTGATTCGCCATCTCTGATTCATCGCCTCTGATTCCCCACCTCTGATTCCCCATATCTGATTCCCCACATATGTTTCCCCGCCTCTGATGCCCCACCTCTGATTCCATGCCTCTGATTCCCAACCTCTGATTCCCCACCTCTGATTCCCCATATCTGATTCCCCGCCTCTGTTTCCCCGCCTCTGATTCCCTGCCTCTGTTTCCTCATATCTGATTCCCCGCCTCTGATTCCCCAACACTGATTCCCCGCCTCTGATTCCCCAGGTCTGATTCACCACCTCTGATTCCCCGCGTCTGATTCCCCGCCTCTGATTCCCCATCTCTGATTCCCTATCTCTGATTCCCCAATTTTGATTCCCCGCCTTTGATTCCCTGCCTCTGATTCCCAACCTCTGATTCCCCATATCTGATTCCCCGCCGCTGATTCCCCAACTCAGATAGCCCGCCTCTGATTCCCCAGCTCTGATTCCCCGCCTCTGATTCCCCGCGTCTGAATCCCTGCCTCTGATTCCCCGCCTCTGATTCCCCATCTCTGATTCACCACCTCTGATCCCCCGCCTCTGATTCCCCATGTCTGATTCACCGCCTCTGTTTCCCCACCTCTGATTCCCCGCCTCTGATTCCCCATATCTGATTCCCCGCCTCTGATTCCCCAACTCTGATTCGCCGCCTGTGATTCGCCAGCTATGATTCCCCGCATCTGATTCCCCACGTCTGATTCCCTGCCTGTGATTCCCTGCCTCTTATTCCCCGCCTCTGATTCCCCGCATCTGATTCCCTTCCTCTGAATCCCCACCTCTGATTCCCTGCCTCTGATTCCCAACCTCTTATTCCCCTCCTCTGATTCCCCATATCTGATTCCCCACCTCCATTTCCCTGCCTCTGATTCCCCGCCTCTGTTACCCAATATCTGATTCCCCGCCTCTGATTCCCCAACTCTGATTCTGCACATCTGATTCCCTGCCTCTTATTCCCCACCTCTAATTCCCGGCCTCTGATTCCCGGCCTCTGATTCCCCACCTCTGATTCTCCATATCTAATTCCCCGCCTCTGTTTCCCCGCCTCTGATTCCCCGCCTCTGTTTCCCCATATCTGATTCCCCGCCTCTGATTCCCCAACTCTGATTCCCCGCCTCTGATTCCCCAGCTCTGATTCACCACCTCTGATTCCCCGCGTCTGATTCCCCGCCTCTGATTCCCCATCTCTGATTCCCTATCTCTGATTCCCCAATTCTGAATCCCCGCCTTTGATTCCCTGCCTCTGATTCCCAACCTCTGATTCCCCACCTCTGATTCCCCATATCTGATTCCCCGCCTCTGTTTCCCCGCCTCTTATTCCCCGCCTCTGTTTCCCTATATCTGATTCCCGGCCTCTCATTCCCCAGCTCTGATTCCCCGTCTCTGATTCCCCATATCTGATTCCGCGCCGCTGATTCCCCAACTCTGATTCCCCAGCTCTGATTCGCCGCCTCTGATTCCCCGCGTCTGAATCCCTGCCTCTGATTCCCCGCCTCTGATTCCCCATCTCTGATTCACCACCTCTGATCCCCCGCCTCTGATTCCCCATGTCTGATTCACCGCCTCTGTTTCCCCACCTCTGATTCCCCGCCTCTGATTCCCCATATCTGATTCCCCGCCTCTGATTCCCCAACTCTGATTCCCCGCCTGTGATTCGCCAGCTATGATTCCCCGCCTCTGATTCCCAACGTCTGATTCCCTGCCTGTGATTCCCTGCCTCTTATTCCCCGCCTCTGATTCCCCGCATCTGATTCCCAACCTCTGATTCCCCTCCTCTGATTCCCCATATCTGATTCCCCGCCTCCATTTCCCTGCCTCTGATTCCCCGCCTCTGTTACCCCATATCTGATTCCCCGCCTCTGATTCCCCAACTCTGATTCTGCACATCTGATTCCCTGCCTCTTATTCCCCACCTCTAATTCACGGCCTCTGATTCCCGGCCTCTGATTCCCCACCTCTGATTCTCCATATCTGATTCCCCGCCTCTGTTTCCCCGCCTCTGATTCCCCGCCTCTGTTTCCCCATATCTGATTCCCCGCCTCTGATTCCCCAACTCTGATTCCCCGCCTCTGATTCCCCAGGTCTGATTCCCCGCCTCTGATTCCACGTGTTTGATTACCTGCCTCTGATTCCCCGCCTCTGCTTCCCCATCTCTGATTCACCGCCTTTGATTCGCCACCTCTGATTCCCCATATGTGATTCCCCGCCTCTGTTTCCCCGCCTCTGATTCCCCGCCTCTGATTCCCCATATCTCATTCCCCGCCTCTGATTCGCCGCATCTGATTCCCTGCCTCTGAATCCCCACCTCTGATTCCCTGCCTCTGATTCCCCACCTCTGATTCCCGGCCTCTGATTCCCGGCCTCTGATTCCCGACCTCTCATTCCCGGCCTCTGATTCCCGGCCTCTGATTCCCCGCCTCTGATTCCCCGACTCTGATTCCCTGCCTCTGATTCCCCGCCTCTGATTCCCCAGCTCTGATTCCCCGCCTCTTATTCCCCACCTCTGATTCCCGGCCTCTGATTCCCGGCCTCTGATTCCCGGCCTCTCATTCCCGGCCTCTCATTCCCGGCCTCTGATTCCCGGCCTCTGATTCCCCGCCTCTGATTCCCCAACTTTGATTCCCCGCCTCTGATTCCACGTGTTTGATTACCTGCCTCTGATTCCCCGCCTCTGCTTCCCCATCTCTGATTCACCGCCTTTGATTCGCCACCTCTGATTCCCCATATGTGATTCCCTGCCTCTGTTTCCCCGCCTCTGATTCCCCGCCTCTGATTCCCCATATCTCATTCCCCGCCTCTGATTCCCCGCATCTGATTCCCTGCCTCTGAATCCCCACCTCTGATTCCCTGCCTCTGATTCCCAACCTCTGATTCCCCTCCTCTGATTCCCCATATCTGATTCCCCGCCTCCGTTTCCCTGCCTCTGATTGCCCGCCTCTGTTTCCCCATATCTGATTCCCCACCTCTGATTCCCCAACTCTGATTCCCCGCCTCTGATTCCCCAGCTCTGATTCCCCGCCTCTGATTCCCCGCGTCTGATTCCCAGCCTCTGATTCCCCATGTCTGATTTCCTGCCTCTGATTCCCCACCTCTGATTCGCCATCTCTGATTCATCGGTCTCTGATTCCCCACCTCTGATTCCCCATATCTGATTCCCGGACTCTGATTCCCCACCTCTGATTCCCGGCCTCTTATTCCCGGCATCTGATTCCCGGCCTCTGATTCCCAGCCTCTGATTCCCCGCTTCTGATTCTGATTCCCTGCCTCTGATTCCCCATCTCTGATTCCGCACATCTGATTCCCTGCCTCTGATTCCCCACTTCTGATTCCCCATATCTGATTCCCCGCCTCTGTTTCCCCGCCTCTGATTCCCCGCCTCTGTTTCCCCATATCTAATTCCTCGCATCTGATTCCCCAACTCTGATTCCCCGCACTGATTCCCCAGCTCTGAATCCCCGCCTCAGATTCCCCGCATCTGATTCCCTGCCTCTGAATCCCTTCCTCTGATTCCCTGCCTCTGATTCCCAACCTTTGATTCCCCTCCTCTGATTCCCCATATCTGATTCCCCGCCTCTGAATCCCCAACTCTGATTCCCCGCCTCTGATTCCCCAGCTCTGATTCCCCGCCTCTGATTCCCCGCGTCTGATTCCCAGCCTCTGATTCCCCATGTCTTATTCCACGCCTCTGATTCGCCATCTCTGATTCATCGCCTCTGATTCCCCACCTCTGATTCCCCATATCTGATTCCCCACATATGTTTCCCCGCCTCTGATGCCCCACCTCTGATTCCATGCCTCTGATTCCCAACCTCTGATTCCCCACCTCTGATTCCCCATATCTGATTCCCCGCCTCTGTTTCCCCGCCTCTGATTCCCTGCCTATGTTTCCTCATATCTGATTCCCCGCCTCTGATTCCCCAACACTGATTCCCCGCCTCTGATTCCCCAGGTCTGATTCACCACCTCTGATTCCCCGCGTCTGATTCCCCGCCTCTGATTCCCCATCTCTGATTCCCTATCTCTGATTCCCCAATTTTGATTCCCCGCCTTTGATTCCCTGCCTCTGATTCCCAACCTCTGATTCCCCATATCTGATTCCCCGCCGCTGATTCCCCAACTCAGATAGCCCGCCTCTGATTCCCCAGCTCTGATTCCCCGCCTCTGATTCCCCGCGTCTGAATCCCTGCCTCTGATTCCCCGCCTCTGATTCCCCATCTCTGATTCACCACCTCTGATCCCCCGCCTCTGATTCCCCATGTCTGATTCACCGCCTCTGTTTCCCCACCTCTGATTCCCCGCCTCTGATTCCCCATATCTGATTCCCCGCCTCTGATTCCCCAACTCTGATTCGCCGCCTGTGATTCGCCAGCTATGATTCCCCGCATCTGATTCCCCACGTCTGATTCCCTGCCTGTGATTCCCTGCCTCTTATTCCCCGCCTCTGATTCCCCGCATCTGATTCCCTTCCTCTGAATCCCCACCTCTGATTCCCTGCCTCTGATTCCCAACCTCTTATTCCCCTCCTCTGATTCCCCATATCTGATTCCCCACCTCCATTTCCCTGCCTCTGATTCCCCGCCTCTGTTACCCAATATCTGATTCCCCGCCTCTGATTCCCCAACTCTGATTCTGCACATCTGATTCCCTGCCTCTTATTCCCCACCTCTAATTCCCGGCCTCTGATTCCCGGCCTCTGATTCCCCACCTCTGATTCTCCATATCTAATTCCCCGCCTCTGTTTCCCCGCCTCTGATTCCCCGCCTCTGTTTCCCCATATCTGATTCCCCGCCTCTGATTCCCCAACTCTGATTCCCCGCCTCTGATTCCCCATATCTGATTCCCCACCTATGTTTCCCCGCCACTGATGCCCCGCCTCTGATTCCATGCCTCTGATTCCCAACCTCTGATTCCCCACCTCTGATTCCCCATATCTGATTCCCCGCCTCTGTTTCCCCGCCTCTGATTCCCTGCCTCTGTTTCCTCATATCTGATTCCCCGCCTCTGATTCCCCAACACTGATTCCCCGCCTCTGATTCCCCAGGTCTGATTCACCACCTCTGATTCCCCGTGTCTGATTCCCCGCCTCTGATTCCCCATCTCTGATTCCCTATCTCTGATTCCCCAATTCTGATTCCCCGCCTTTGATTCCCTGCCTCTGATTCCTAACCTCTGATTCCCCACCTCTGATTCCCCGCCTCTGTTTCCCCGCCTCTTATTCCCCGCCTCTGTTTCCCCATACCTGATTCCCGGCCTCTCATTCCCCAGCTCTGATTCCCCGCCTCTGATTCCCCATATCTGATTCCCCGCCGCTGATTCCCCAACTCAGATAGCCCGCCTCTGATTCCCCAGCTCTGATTCCCCGCCTCTGATTCCCCGCGTCTGAATCCCTGCCTCTGATTCCCCGCCTCTGATTCCCCATCTCTGATTCACCACCTCTGATCCCCCGCCTCTGATTCCCCATGTCTGATTCACCGCCTCTGTTTCCCCACCTCTGATTCCCCGCCTCTGATTCCCCATATCTGATTCCCCGCCTCTGATTCCCCAACTCTGATTCGCCGCCTGTGATTCGCCAGCTATGATTCCCCGCATCTGATTCCCCACGTCTGATTCCCTGCCTGTGATTCCCTGCCTCTTATTCCCCGCCTCTGATTCCCCGCATCTGATTCCCTTCCTCTGAATCCCCACCTCTGATTCCCTGCCTCTGATTCCCAACCTCTTATTCCCCTCCTCTGATTCCCCATATCTGATTCCCCACCTCCATTTCCCTGCCTCTGATTCCCCATATCTGATTCCCCACCTCCATTTCCCTGCCTCTGATTCCCCGCCTCTGTTACCCAATATCTGATTCCCCGCCTCTGATTCCCCAACTCTGATTCTGCACATCTGATTCCCTGCCTCTTATTCCCCACCTCTAATTCCCGGCCTCTGATTCCCGGTCTCTGATTCCCCACCTCTGATTCCCCATATCTGATTCCCGGACTCTGATTCCCCACCTCTGATTCCCGGCCTCTTATTCCCGGCATCTGATTCCCGGCCTCTGATTCCCAGCCTCTGATTCCCCGCTTCTGATTCTGATTCCCTGCCTCTGATTCCCCATCTCTGATTCCGCACATCTGATTCCCTGCCTCTGATTCCCCACTTCTGATTCCCCATATCTGATTCCCCGCCTCTGTTTCCCCGCCTCTGATTCCCCGCCTCTGTTTCCCCATATCTAATTCCTCGCATCTGATTCCCCAACTCTGATTCCCCGCACTGATTCCCCAGCTCTGAATCCCCGCCTTAGATTCCCCGCATCTGATTCCCTGCCTCTGAATCCCTTCCTCTGATTCCCTGCCTCTGATTCCCAACCTTTGATTCCCCTCCTCTGATTCCCCATATCTGATTCCCCGCCTCTGAATCCCCAACTCTGATTCCCCGCCTCTGATTCCCCAGCTCTGATTCCCCGCCTCTGATTCCCCGCGTCTGATTACCAGCCTCTGATTCCCCATGTCTTATTCCACGCCTCTGATTCGCCATCTCTGATTCATCGCCTCTGATTCCCCACCTCTGATTCCCCATATCTGATTCCCCACATATGTTTCCCCGCCTCTGATGCCCCACCTCTGATTCCATGCCTCTGATTCCCAACCTCTGATTCCCCACCTCTGATTCCCCATATCTGATTCCCCGCCTCTGTTTCCCCGCCTCTGATTCCCTGCCTCTGTTTCCTCATATCTGATTCCCCGCCTCTGATTCCCCAACACTGATTCCCCGCCTCTGATTCCCCAGGTCTGATTCACCACCTCTGATTCCCCGCGTCTGATTCCCCGCCTCTGATTCCCCATCTCTGATTCCCTAACTCTGATTCCCCAATTTTGATTCCCCGCCTTTGATTCCCTGCCTCTGATTCCCAACCTCTGATTCCCCATATCTGATTCCACGCCGCTGATTCCCCAACTCAGATAGCCCGCCTCTGATTCCCCAGCTCTGATTCCCCGCCTCTGATTCCCCGCGTCTGAATCCCTGCCTCTGATTCCCCGCCTCTGATTCCCCATCTCTGATTCACCACCTCTGATCCCCCGCCTCTGATTCCCCATGTCTGATTCACCGCCTCTGTTTCCCCACCTCTGATTCCCCGCCTCTGATTCCCCATATCTGATTCCCCGCCTCTGATTCCCCAACTCTGATTCGCCGCCTGTGATTCGCCAGCTATGATTCCCCGCATCTGATTCCCCACGTCTGATTCCCTGCCTGTGATTCCCTGCCTCTTATTCCCCGCCTCTGATTCCCCGCATCTGATTCCCTTCCTCTGAATCCCCACCTCTGATTCCCTGCCTCTGATTCCCAACCTCTTATTCCCCTCCTCTGATTCCCCATATCTGATTCCCCACCTCCATTTCCCTGCCTCTGATTCCCCGCCTCTGTTACCCAATATCTGATTCCCCGCCTCTGATTCCCCAACTCTGATTCTGCACATCTGATTCCCTGCCTCTTATTCCCCACCTCTAATTCCCGGCCTCTGATTCCCGGCCTCTGATTCCCCACCTCTGATTCTCCATATCTAATTCCCCGCCTCTGTTTCCCCGCCTCTGATTCCCCGCCTCTGTTTCCCCATATCTGATTCCCCGCCTCTGATTCCCCAACTCTGATTCCCCGCCTCTGATTCCCCAGCTCTGATTCACCACCTCTGATTCCCCGCGTCTGATTCCCCGCCTCTGATTCCCCATCTCTGATTCCCTATCTCTGATTCCCCAATTCTGATTCCCCGCCTTTGATTCCCTGCCTCTGATTCCCAACCTCTGATTCCCCACCTCTGATTCCCCATATCTGATTCCCCGCCTCTGTTTCCCCGCCTCTTATTCCCCGCCTCTGTTTCCCTATATCTGATTCCCGGCCTCTCATTCCCCAGCTCTGATTCCCCGTCTCTGATTCCCCATATCTGATTCCGCGCCGCTGATTCCCCAACTCTGATTCCCCAGCTCTGATTCGCCGCCTCTGATTCCCCGCGTCTGAATCCCTGCCTCTGATTCCCCGCCTCTGATTCCCCATCTCTGATTCACCACCTCTGATCCCCCGCCTCTGATTCCCCATGTCTGATTCACCGCCTCTGTTTCCCCACCTCTGATTCCCCGCCTCTGATTCCCCATATCTGATTCCCCGCCTCTGATTCCCCAACTCTGATTCCCCGCCTGTGATTCGCCAGCTATGATTCCCCGCCTCTGATTCCCAACGTCTGATTCCCTGCCTGTGATTCCCTGCCTCTTATTCCCCGCCTCTGATTCCCCGCATCTGATTCCCAACCTCTGATTCCCCTCCTCTGATTCCCCATATCTGATTCCCCGCCTCCATTTCCCTGCCTCTGATTCCCCGCCTCTGTTACCCCATATCTGATTCCCCGCCTCTGATTCCCCAACTCTGATTCTGCACATCTGATTCCCTGCCTCTTATTCCCCACCTCTAATTCCCGGCCTCTGATTCCCGGCCTCTGATTCCCCACCTCTGATTCTCCATATCTGATTCCCCGCCTCTGTTTCCCCGCCTCTGATTCCCCGACTCTGTTTCCCCATATCTGATTCCCCGCCTCTGATTCCCCAACTCTGATTCCCCGCCTCTGATTCCCCAGGTCTGATTCCCCGCCTCTGATTCCACGTGTTTGATTACCTGCCTCTGATTCCCCGCCTCTGCTTCCCCATCTCTGATTCACCGCCTTTGATTCGCCACCTCTGATTCCCCATATGTGATTCCCCGCCTCTGTTTTTCCGCCTCTGATTCCCCGCCTCTGATTCCCCATATCTCATTCCCCGCCTCTGATTCGCCGCATCTGATTCCCTGCCTCTGAATCCCCACCTCTGATTCCCTGCCTCTGATTCCCCACCTCTGATTCCCGGCCTCTGATTCCCGGCCTCTGATTCCCGACCTCTCATTCCCGGCCTCTGATTCCCGGCCTCTGATTCCCCGCCTCTGATTCCCCGACTCTGATTCCCTGCCTCTGATTCCCCATCTCTGATTCTGCACATCTGATTCCCTGCCTCTTATTCCCCACCTCTGATTCCCGGCCTCTGATTCCCGGCCTCTGATTCCCGGCCTCTCATTCCCGGCCTCTCATTCCCGGCCTCTGATTCCCGGCCTCTGATTCCCCGCCTCTGATTCCCCAACTTTGATTCCCCGCCTCTGATTCCACGTGTTTGATTACCTGCCTCTGATTCCCCGCCTCTGCTTCCCCATCTCTGATTCACCGCCTTTGATTCGCCACCTCTGATTCCCCATATGTGATTCCCTGCCTCTGTTTCCCCGCCTCTGATTCCCCGCCTCTGATTCCCCATATCTCATTCCCCGCCTCTGATTCCCCGCATCTGATTCCCTGCCTCTGAATCCCCACCTCTGATTCCCTGCCTCTGATTCCCAACCTCTGATTCCCCTCCTCTGATTCCCCATATCTGATTCCCCGCCTCCGTTTCCCTGCCTCTGATTGCCCGCCTCTGTTTCCCCATATCTGATTCCCCACCTCTGATTCCCCAACTCTGATTCCCCGCCTCTGATTCCCCAGCTCTGATTCCCCGCCTCTGATTCCCCGCGTCTGATTCCCAGCCTCTGATTCCCCATGTCTGATTTCCTGCCTCTGATTCCCCACCTCTGATTCGCCATCTCTGATTCATCCCCTCTGATTCCCCACCTCTGATTCCCCATATCTTATTCCCCACCTATGTTTCCCCGCCTCTGATTCCCCGCCTCTGATTCCCCATCTCTGATTCCCAGACTCTGATTCCCCACACTGATTCCCTATCTCTGATTCTGCTCATCCGATTCCCTGCCTCTGATTCCCCGCCTCTGATTCCCCACCTCTGATTCACCACCTCTGATTCCCCGCGTCTGATTCCCCGCTTCTGATTCCCGGCCTCTTATTCCCCACCTCTGATTCCCGGCCTCTGATTCCCGGCCTCTGATTCCCGAACTCTCATTCCCGGCCTCTGATTCCCGGCCTCTGATTCCCCGCCTCTGATTCCCCGCCTCTGATTCCCTGCCTCTGATTCCCCATCTCTGATTCCGCACATCTGATTCCCTGCCTCTGATTCCCCACCTCTGATTCCCTGCCTCTGATTCCCTGCCTCTGATTCCCAACCTCTGATTCCCCACCTCTGATTCCCCATATCTGATTCCCCGCCTCTGTTTCCCCGCCTCTGATTCCCCGCCTCTGTTTCCCCATATCTGATTCCCCGCCTCTGATTCCCCAACTCTGATTCCCCACCTCTGATCCCCAGCTCTGATTCCCCGCCTCTGATTCCCCGTGTTTGATTCCCTGCCTCTGATTCCCTGCCTCTGATTCCCAAACTCTGATTCCCCACCTCTGATTCCCCATATCTGATTCCCCGCCTCTGTTTCCCCGCCTCTGATTCCCCGCCTCTGTTTCCCCATATCTGATTCCCCGCCTTTGATTGGCCACCTCTGATTCCCCATATGTGATTCCCCGCCTCTGTTTCCCCGCATCTGATTCCCCGCCTCTGATTCCCCATATCTCATTCCCCGCCTCTGATTCCCCATATCTGATTCCCTGACTCTGATTCCCCACCTCTGATTCCCGGCCTATTTTTCCCGGCATCTGATTCCCGGCATCTGATTCCCGGCCTCTGATTCCCGGCCTCTGATTCCCCGCTTCTGATTCTGATTCCCTGCCTCTGATTCCCCATCTCTGATTCCGCACATCTGATTCCCTGCCTCTGATTCCCCACTTCTGATTCCCCATATCTGATTCCCCGCCTCTGTTTCCCCGCCTCTGATTCACCGCCTCTGTTTCCCCATATCTAATTCCCCGCCTCTGATTCCCCAACTCTGATTCCCCGCACTGATTCCCCAGCTCTGAATCCCCGCCTCAGATTCCCCGCATCTGATTCCCTGCCTCTGAATCCCCACCTCTGATTCCCTGCCTCTGATTCCCAACCTCTGATTCCCCTCCTCTGATTCCCCATATCTGATTCCCCGCCTCCGTTTCCCTGCCTCTGATTCCCCGCCTCTATTTCCCCATATCTGATTACCCGCCTCTGATTCCCCAGCTCTGATTCCCCGCCTCTGATTCCCCGCGTCTGATTCCCAGCCTCTGATTCCCCATGTCTTATTCCCCGCCTCTGATTCGCCATCTCTGATTCATCGCCTCTGATTCCCCACCTCTGATTCCCCATATCTGATTCCCCACCTATGTTTCCCCGCCTCTGATGCCCCGCCTCTGATTCCATGCCTCTGATTCCCAACCTCTGATTCCCCACCTCTGATTCCCCAACTCTGATTCCACGCCTGTGATTCGCCAGCTATGATTCCCCGCATCTGATTCCCCACGTCTGATTCCCTGCCTGTGATTCCCTGCCTCTTATTCCCCGCCTCTGATTCCCCGCATCTGATTCCCTGCCTCTGAATCCCCACCTCTGATTCCCTGCCTCTGATTCCCAACCTCTGATTCCCCTCCTCTGATTCCCCTCCTCTGATTCCCCATATCTGATTCCCCACCTCCATTTCCCTGCCTCTGATTCCCCGCCTCTGTTACCCAATATCTGATTCCCCGCCTCTGATTCCCCAACTCTGATTCTGCACATCTGATTCCCTGCCTCTTATTCCCCACCTCTAAATCCCGGCCTCTGATTCCCGGTCTCTGATTCCCCACCTCTGATTCCCCATATCTGATTCCCGGACTCTGATTCCCCACCTCTGATTCCCGGCCTCGTATTCCCGGCATCTGATTCCCGGCCTCTGATTCCCAGCCTCTGATTCCCCGCTTCTGATTCTGATTCCCTGCCTCTGATTCCCCATCTCTGATTCCGCACATCTGATCCCCTGCCTCTGATTCCCCACTTCTGATTCCCCATATCTGATTCCCCGCCTCTGTTTCCCCGCCTCTGATTCCCCGCCTCTGTTTCCCCATATCTAATTCCTCGCATCTGATTCCCCAACTCTGATTCCCCGCACTGATTCCCCAGCTCTGAATCCCCGCCTCAGATTCCCCGCATCTGATTCCCTGCCTCTTATTCCCCACCTCTAATTCCCGGCCTCTGATTCCCGGTCTCTGATTCCCCACCTCTGATTCCCCATATCTGATTCCCCACCTATGTTTCCCCGCCTCTGATGCCCCGCCTCTGATTCCATGCCTCTGATTCCCAACCTCTGATTCCCCACCTCTGATTCCCCAACTCTGATTCCACGCCTGTGATTCGCCAGCTATGATTCCCCGCATCTGATTCCCCACGTCTGATTCCCTGCCTGTGATTCCCTGCCTCTTATTCCCCGCCTCTGATTCCCCGCATCTGATTCCCTGCCTCTGAATCCCCACCTCTGATTCCCTGCCTCTGATTCCCAACCTCTGATTCCCCTCCTCTGATTCCCCTCCTCTGATTCCCCATATCTGATTCCCCACCTCCATTTCCCTGCCTCTGATTCCCCGCCTCTGTTACCCAATATCTGATTCCCCGCCTCTGATTCCCCAACTCTGATTCTGCACATCTGATTCCCTGCCTCTTATTCCCCACCTCTAAATCCCGGCCTCTGATTCCCGGTCTCTGATTCCCCACCTCTGATTCCCCATATCTGATTCCCGGACTCTGATTCCCCACCTCTGATTCCCGGCCTCGTATTCCCGGCATCTGATTCCCGGCCTCTGATTCCCAGCCTCTGATTCCCCGCTTCTGATTCTGATTCCCTGCCTCTGATTCCCCATCTCTGATTCCGCACATCTGATCCCCTGCCTCTGATTCCCCACTTCTGATTCCCCATATCTGATTCCCCGCCTCTGTTTCCCCGCCTCTGATTCCCCGCCTCTGTTTCCCCATATCTAATTCCTCGCATCTGATTCCCCAACTCTGATTCCCCGCACTGATTCCCCAGCTCTGAATCCCCGCCTCAGATTCCCCGCATCTGATTCCCTGCCTCTGAATCCCCACCTCTGATTCCCTGCCTCTGATTCCCAACCTCTGATTCCCCTCCTCTGATTCCCCATATCTGATTCCCCGCCTCCGTTTCCCTGCCTCTGATTCCCCATATCTGATACCCCACCTCCATTTCCCTGCCTCTGATTCCCCGCCTCTGTTACCCAATATCTGATTCCCCGCCTCTGATTCCCCAACTCTGATTCTGCACATCTGATTCCCTGCCTCTTATTCCCCACCTCTAATTCCCGGCCTCTGATTCCCGGTCTCTGATTCCCCACCTCTGATTCCCCATATCTGATTCCCGGACTCTGATTCCCCACCTCTGATTCCCGGCCTCTTATTCCCGGCATCTGATTCCCGGCCTTTGATTCCCAGCCTCTGATTCCCCGCTTCTGATTCTGATTCCCTGCCTCTGATTCCCCATCTCTGATTCCGCACATCTGATTCCCTGCCTCTGATTCCCCACTTCTGATTCCCCATATCTGATTCCCCGCCTCTGTTTCCCCGCCTCTGATTCCCCGCCTCTGTTTCCCCATATCTAATTCCTCGCATCTGATTCCCCAACTCTGATTCCCCGCACTGATTCCCCAGCTCTGAATCCCCGCCTCAGATTCCCCGCATCTGATTCCCTGCCTCTGAATCCCTTCCTCTGATTCCCTGCCTCTGATTCCCAACCTTTGATTCCCCTCCTCTGATTCCCCATATCTGATTCCCCGCCTCTGAATCCCCAACTCTGATTCCCCGCCTCTGATTCCCCAGCTCTGATTCCCCGCCTCTGATTCCCCGCGTCTGATTCCCAGCCTCTGATTCCCCATGTCTTATTCCACGCCTCTGATTCGCCATCTCTGATTCATCGCCTCTGATTCCCCACCTCTGATTCCCCATATCTGATTCCCCACATATGTTTCCCCGCCTCTGATGCCCCACCTCTGATTCCATGCCTCTGATTCCCAACCTCTGATTCCCCACCTCTGATTCCCCATATCTGATTCCCCGCCTCTGTTTCCCCGCCTCTGATTCCCTGCCTCTGTTTCCTCATATCTGATTCCCCGCCTCTGATTCCCCAACACTGATTCCCCGCCTCTGATTCCCCAGGTCTGATTCACCACCTCTGATTCCCCGCGTCTGATTCCCCGCCTCTGATTCCCCATCTCTGATTCCCTATCTCTGATTCCCCAATTTTGATTCCCCGCCTTTGATTCCCTGCCTCTGATTCCCAACCTCTGATTCCCCATATCTGATTCCCCGCCGCTGATTCCCCAACTCAGATAGCCCGCCTCTGATTCCCCAGCTCTGATTCCCCGCCTCTGATTCCCCGCGTCTGAATCCCTGCCTCTGATTCCCCGCCTCTGATTCCCCATCTCTGATTCACCACCTCTGATCCTCCGCCTCTGATTCCCCATGTCTGATTCACCGCCTCTGTTTCCCCACCTCTGATTCCCCGCCTCTGATTCCCCATATCTGATTCCCCGCCTCTGATTCCCCAACTCTGATTCGCCGCCTGTGATTCGCCAGCTATGATTCCCCGCATCTGATTCCCCACGTCTGATTCCCTGCCTGTGATTCCCTGCCTCTTATTCCCCGCCTCTGATTCCCCGCATCTGATTCCCTTCCTCTGAATCCCCACCTCTGATTCCCTGCCTCTGATTCCCAACCTCTTATTCCCCTCCTCTGATTCCCCATATCTGATTCCCCACCTCCATTTCCCTGCCTCTGATTCCCCGCCTCTGTTACCCAATATCTGATTCCCCGCCTCTGATTCCCCAACTCTGATTCTGCACATCTGATTCCCTGCCTCTTATTCCCCACCTCTAATTCCCGGCCTCTGATTCCCGGCCTCTGATTCCCCACCTCTGATTCTCCATATCTAATTCCCCGCCTCTGTTTCCCCGCCTCTGATTCCCCGCCTCTGTTTCCCCATATCTGATTCCCCGCCTCTGATTCCCCAACTCTGATTCCCCGCCTCTGATTCCCCAGCTCTGATTCACCACCTCTGATTCCCCGCGTCTGATTCCCCGCCTCTGATTCCCCATCTCTGATTCCCTATCTCTGATTCCCCAATTCTGATTCCCCGCCTTTGATTCCCTGCCTCTGATTCCCAACCTCTGATTCCCCACCTCTGATTCCCCATATCTGATTCCCCGCCTCTGTTTCCCCGCCTCTTATTCCCCGCCTCTGTTTCCCTATATCTGATTCCCGGCCTCTCATTCCCCAGCTCTGATTCCCCGTCTCTGATTCCCCATATCTGATTCCGCGCCGCTGATTCCCCAACTCTGATTCCCCAGCTCTGATTCGCCGCCTCTGATTCCCCGCGTCTGAATCCCTGCCTCTGATTCCCCGCCTCTGATTCCCCATCTCTGATTCACCACCTCTGATCCCCCGCCTCTGATTCCCCATGTCTGATTCACCGCCTCTGTTTCCCCACCTCTGATTCCCCGCCTCTGATTCCCCATATCTGATTCCCCGCCTCTGATTCCCCAACTCTGATTCCCCGCCTGTGATTCGCCAGCTATGATTCCCCGCCTCTGATTCCCAACGTCTGATTCCCTGCCTGTGATTCCCTGCCTCTTATTCCCCGCCTCTGATTCCCCGCATCTGATTCCCAACCTCTGATTCCCCTCCTCTGATTCCCCATATCTGATTCCCCGCCTCCATTTCCCTGCCTCTGATTCCCCGCCTCTGTTACCCCATATCTGATTCCCCGCCTCTGATTCCCCAACTCTGATTCTGCACATCTGATTCCCTGCCTCTTATTCCCCACCTCTAATTCCCGGCCTCTGATTCCCGGCCTCTGATTCCCCACCTCTGATTCTCCATATCTGATTCCCCGCCTCTGTTTCCCCGCCTCTGATTCCCCGCCTCTGTTTCCCCATATCTGATTCCCCGCCTCTGATTCCCCAACTCTGATTCCCCGCCTCTGATTCCCCGCCTCTGATTCCCCGCCTCTGTTTCCCCATATCTGATTCCCCGCCTCTGATTCCCCAACTCTGATTCCCCGCCTCTGATTCCCCAGGTCTGATTCCCCGCCTCTGATTCCACGTGTTTGATTACCTGCCTCTGATTCCCCGCCTCTGCTTCCCCATCTCTGATTCACCGCCTTTGATTCGCCACCTCTGATTCCCCATATGTGATTCCCCGCCTCTGTTTCCCCGCCTCTGATTCCCCGCCTCTGATTCCCCATATCTCATTCCCCGCCTCTGATTCGCCGCATCTGATTCCCTGCCTCTGAATCCCCACCTCTGATTCCCTGCCTCTGATTCCCCACCTCTGATTCCCGGCCTCTGATTCCCGGCCTCTGATTCCCGACCTCTCATTCCCGGCCTCTGATTCCCGGCCTCTGATTCCCCGCCTCTGATTCCCCGACTCTGATTCCCTGCCTCTGATTCCCCGCCTCTGATTCCCCAGCTCTGATTCCCCGCCTCTTATTCCCCACCTCTGATTCCCGGCCTCTGATTCCCGGCCTCTGATTCCCGGCCTCTCATTCCCGGCCTCTCATTCCCGGCCTCTGATTCCCGGCCTCTGATTCCCCGCCTCTGATTCCCCAACTTTGATTCCCCGCCTCTGATTCCACGTGTTTGATTACCTGCCTCTGATTCCCCGCCTCTGCTTCCCCATCTCTGATTCACCGCCTTTGATTCGCCACCTCTGATTCCCCATATGTGATTCCCTGCCTCTGTTTCCCCGCCTCTGATTCCCAGCCTCTGATTCCCCATATCTCATTCCCCGCCTCTGATTCCCCGCATCTGATTCCCTGCCTCTGAATCCCCACCTCTGATTCCCTGCCTCTGATTCCCAACCTCTGATTCCCCTCCTCTGATTCCCCATATCTGATTCCCCGCCTCCGTTTCCCTGCCTCTGATTGCCCGCCTCTGTTTCCCCATATCTGATTCCCCACCTCTGATTCCCCAACTCTGATTCCCCGCCTCTGATTCCCCAGCTCTGATTCCCCGCCTCTGATTCCCCGCGTCTGATTCCCAGCCTCTGATTCCCCATGTCTGATTTCCTGCCTCTGATTCCCCACCTCTGATTCGCCATCTCTGATTCATCCCCTCTGATTCCCCACCTCTGATTCCCCATATCTTATTCCCCACCTATGTTTCCCCGCCTCTGATTCCCCGCCTCTGATTCCCCATCTCTGATTCCCAGACTCTGATTCCCCACACTGATTCCCTATCTCTGATTCTGCTCATCCGATTCCCTGCCTCTGATTCCCCGCCTCTGATTCCCCACCTCTGATTCACCACCTCTGATTCCCCGCGTCTGATTCCCCGCTTCTGATTCCCGGCCTCTTATTCCCCACCTCTGATTCCCGGCCTCTGATTCCCGGCCTCTGATTCCCGAACTCTCATTCCCGGCCTCTGATTCCCGGCCTCTGATTCCCCGCCTCTGATTCCCCGCCTCTGATTCCCTGCCTCTGATTCCCCATCTCTGATTCCGCACATCTGATTCCCTGCCTCTGATTCCCCACCTCTGATTCCCTGCCTCTGATTCCCTGCCTCTGATTCCCAACCTCTGATTCCCCACCTCTGATTCCCCATATCTGATTCCCCGCCTCTGTTTCCCCGCCTCTGATTCCCCGCCTCTGTTTCCCCATATCTGATTCCCCGCCTCTGATTCCCCAACTCTGATTCCCCACCTCTGATCCCCAGCTCTGATTCCCCGCCTCTGATTCCCCGTGTTTGATTCCCTGCCTCTGATTCCCTGCCTCTGATTCCCAACCTCTGATTCCCCACCTCTGATTCCCCATATCTGATTCCCCGCCTCTGTTTCCCCGCCTCTGATTCCCCGCCTCTGTTTCCCCATATCTGATTCCCCGCCTTTGATTGGCCACCTCTGATTCCCCATATGTGATTCCCCGCCTCTGTTTCCCCGCATCTGATTCCCCGCCTCTGATTCCCCATATCTCATTCCCCGACTCTGATTCCCCATATCTGATTCCCTGACTCTGATTCCCCACCTCTGATTCCCGGCCTATTTTTCCCGGCATCTGATTCCCGGCATCTGATTCCCGGCCTCTGATTCCCGGCCTCTGATTCCCCGCTTCTGATTCTGATTCCCTGCCTCTGATTCCCAATCTCTGATTCCGCACATCTGATTCCCTGCCTCTGATTCCCCACTTCTGATTCCCCATATCTGATTCCCCGCCTCTGTTTCCCCGCCTCTGATTCACCGCCTCTGTTTCCCCATATCTAATTCCCCGCCTCTGATTCCCCAACTCTGATTCCCCGCACTGATTCCCCAGCTCTGAATCCCCGCCTCAGATTCCCCGCATCTGATTCCCTGCCTCTGAATCCCCACCTCTGATTCCCTGCCTCTGATTCCCAACCTCTGATTCCCCTCCTCTGATTCCCCATATCTGATTCCCCGCCTCCGTTTCCCTGCCTCTGATTCCCCGCCTCTATTTCCCCATATCTGATTCCCCGCCTCTGATTCCCCAACTCTGATTCCCCGCCTCTGATTCCCCAGCTCTGATTCCCCGCCTCTGATTCCCCGCGTCTGATTCCCAGCCTCTGATTCCCCATGTCTTATTCCCCGCCTCTGATTCGCCATCTCTGATTCATCGCCTCTGATTCCCCACCTCTGATTCCCCATATCTGATTCCCCACCTATGTTTCCCCGCCTCTGATGCCCCGCCTCTGATTCCATGCCTCTGATTCCCAACCTCTGATTCCCCACCTCTGATTCCCCAACTCTGATTCCACGCCTGTGATTCGCCAGCTATGATTCCCCGCATCTGATTCCCCACGTCTGATTCCCTGCCTGTGATTCCCTGCCTCTTATTCCCCGCCTCTGATTCCCCGCATCTGATTCCCTGCCTCTGAATCCCCACCTCTGATTCCCTGCCTCTGATTCCCAACCTCTGATTCCCCTCCTCTGATTCCCCTCCTCTGATTCCCCATATCTGATTCCCCACCTCCATTTCCCTGCCTCTGATTCCCCGCCTCTGTTACCCAATATCTGATTCCCCGCCTCTGATTCCCCAACTCTGATTCTGCACATCTGATTCCCTGCCTCTTATTCCCCACCTCTAAATCCCGGCCTCTGATTCCCGGTCTCTGATTCCCCACCTCTGATTCCCCATATCTGATTCCCGGACTCTGATTCCCCACCTCTGATTCCCGGCCTCGTATTCCCGGCATCTGATTCCCGGCCTCTGATTCCCAGCCTCTGATTCCCCGCTTCTGATTCTGATTCCCTGCCTCTGATTCCCCATCTCTGATTCCGCACATCTGATCCCCTGCCTCTGATTCCCCACTTCTGATTCCCCATATCTGATTCCCCGCCTCTGTTTCCCCGCCTCTGATTCCCCGCCTCTGTTTCCCCATATCTAATTCCTCGCATCTGATTCCCCAACTCTGATTCCCCGCACTGATTCCCCAGCTCTGAATCCCCGCCTCAGATTCCCCGCATCTGATTCCCTGCCTCTGAATCCCCACCTCTGATTCCCTGCCTCTGATTCCCAACCTCTGATTCCCCTCCTCTGATTCCCCATATCTGATTCCCCGCCTCCGTTTCCCTGCCTCTGATTCCCCGCCTCTGTTTCCCCATATCTGATTCCCCGCCTCTGATTCCCCAACTCTGATTCCCCGCCTCTGATTCCCCAGCTCTGATTCCCCGCCTCTGATTCCCCGCGTCTGATTCCCAGCCTCTGATTCCCCATGTCTTATTCCCCGCCTCTGATTCGCCATCTCTGATTCATCGCCTCTGATTCCCCACCTCTGATTCCCCATATCTGATTCCCCACCTATGTTTCCCCGCCTCTGATGCCCCACCTCTGATTCCATGCCTGATTCCCAACCTCTGATTCCCCACCTCTGATTCCCCATATCTGATTCCCCGCCTCTGTTTCCCCGCCTCTGATTCCCTGCCTCTGTTTCCTCATATCTGATTCCCCGCCTCTGATTCCCCAACACTGATTCCCCGCCTCTGATTCCCCAGGTCTGATTCACCACCTCTGATTCCCCGCGTCTGATTCCCCGCCTCTGATTCCCCATCTCTGATTCCCTATCTCTGATTCCCCAATTCTGATTCCCCGCCTTTGATTCCCTGCCTCTGATTCCCAACCTCTGATTCCCCACCTCTGATATCCCATATCTGATTCCCCTCCTCTGTTTCCCCGCCTCTTATTCCCCGCCTCTGTTTCCCCATATCTGATTCCCGGCCTCTCATTCCCCAGCTCTGATTCCCCGCCTCTGATTCCCCATATCTGATTCCCCGCCGCTGATTCCCCAACTCAGATAGCCCGCCTCTGATTCCCCAGCTCTGATTCCTAGCCTCTGATTCCCCGCGTCTGAATACCTGCCTCTGATTCCCCGCCTCTGATTCCCCATCTCTGATTCACCACCCCTGATCCCCCGCCTCTGATTCCCCATGTCTGATTCACCGCATCTGTTTCCCCACCTCTGATTCCCCGCCTCTGATTCCCCATATCTGATTCCCCGCCTCTAATTCCCCAACTCTGATTCGCCGCCTGTGATTCGCCAGCTATGATTCCCCGCATCTGATTCCCCACGTCTGATTCCCTGCCTGTGATTCCCTGCCTCTTATTCCCCGCCACTGATTCCCCGCATCTGATTCCCTGCCTCTGAATCCCCACCTCTGATTCCCTGCCTCTGATTCCCAACCTCTTATTCCCCTCCTCTGATTCCCCATATCTGATTCCCCACCTCCATTTCCCTGCCTCTGATTCCCCGCCTCTGTTACCCAATATCTGATTCCCCGCCTCTGATTCCCCAACTCTGATTCTGCACATCTGATTCCCTGCCTCTTATTCCCCACCTCTAATTCCCGGCCTCTGATTCCCGGCCTCTGATTCCCCACATCTGATTCTCCATATCTGATTCCCCGCCTCTGTTTCCCCACCTCTGATTCCCTGCCTCTGTTTCCCCATATCTGATTCCCCGCCTCTGATTCCCCAACTCTGATTCCCCGCCTCTGATTCCCCAGGTCTGATTCCCCGCCTCTGATTCCACGTGTTTGATTACCTGCCTCTGATTCCCCGCCTCTGCTTCCCCATCTCTGATTCACCACCTTTGATTCGCCACCTCTGATTCCCCATATGTGATTCCCCTCCTCTGTTTCCCCGCCTCTGATTCCCCGCCTCTGATTCCCCATATCTCATTCCCCGCCTCTGATTCCCCGCATCTGATTCCCTGCCTCTGAATCCCCACCTCTGATTCCCTGCCTCTGATTCCCAACCTCTGATTCCCCTCCTCTGATTCCCCATATCTGATTCCCCGCCTCCGTTTCCCTGCCTCTGATTAACCGCCTCTGTTTCCCCATATCTGATTCCCCGCCTCTGATTCCCCAACTCTGATTCCCCGCCTCTGATTCCCCAGCTCTGATTCCCCGCCTCTGATTCCCCGCGTCTGAATCCCTGCCTCTGATTCCCCGCCTCTGATTCCCCATCTCTGATTCACCACCTCTGATCCCCCGCCTCTGATTCCCCATGTCTGATTCACCGCCTCTGTTTCCCCACCTCTGATTCCCCGCCTCTGATTCCCCATATCTGATTCCCCGCCTCTGATTCCCCAACTCTGTTTCCCCGCCTGTGATTCGCCAGCTATGATTCCCCGCCTCTGATTCCCAACGTCTGATTCCCTGCCTGTGATTCCCTGCCTCTTATTCCCCGCCTCTGATTCCCCGCATCTGATTCCCAACCTCTGATTCCCCTCCTCTGATTCCCCATATCTGATTCCCCGCCTCCATTTCCCTGCCTCTGATTCCCCGCCTCTGTTACCCCATATCTGATTCCCCGCCTCTGATTCCCCAACTCTGATTCTGCACATCTGATTCCCTGCCTCTTATTCCCCACCTCTAATTCCCGGCCTCTGATTCCCGGCCTCTGATTCCCCACCTCTGATCCCCAGCTCTGATTCCCCGCCTCTGATTCCCCGTGTTTGATTCCCTGCCTCTGATTCCCTGCCTCTGATTCCCAACCTCTGATTCCCCACCTCTGATTCCCCATATCTGATCCCCCGCCTCTGTTTCCCCGCCTCTGATTCCCCGCCTCTGTTTCCCCATATCTGATTCCCCGCCTTTGATTGGCCACCTCTGATTCCCCATATGTGATTCCCCGCCTCTGTTTCCCCGCATCTGATTCCCCGCCTCTGATTCCCCATATCTCATTCCCCGACTCTGATTCCCCATATCTGATTCCCTGACTCTGATTCCCCACCTCTGATTCCCGGCCTATTTTTCCCGGCATCTGATTCCCGGCATCTGATTCCCGGCCTCTGATTCCCGGCCTCTGATTCCCCGCTTCTGATTCTGATTCCCTGCCTCTGATTCCCCATCTCTGATTCCGCACATCTGATTCCCTGCCTCTGATTCCCCACTTCTGATTCCCCATATCTGATTCCCCGCCTCTGTTTCCCCGCCTCTGATTCACCGCCTCTGTTTCCCCATATCTAATTCCCCGCCTCTGATTCCCCAACTCTGATTCCCCGCACTGATTCCCCAGCTCTGAATCCCCGCCTCAGATTCCCCGCATCTGATTCCCTGCCTCTGAATCCCCACCTCTGATTCCCTGCCTCTGATTCCCAACCTCTGATTCCCCTCCTCTGATTCCCCATATCTGATTCCCCGCCTCCGTTTCCCTGCCTCTGATTCCCCGCCTCTATTTCCCCATATCTGATTCCCCGCCTCTGATTCCCCAACTCTGATTCCCCGCCTCTGATTCCCCAGCTCTGATTCCCCGCCTCTGATTCCCCGCGTCTGATTCCCAGCCTCTGATTCCCCATGTCTTATTCCCCGCCTCTGATTCGCCATCTCTGATTCATCGCCTCTGATTCCCCACCTCTGATTCCCCATATCTGATTCCCCACCTATGTTTCCCCGCCTCTGATGCCCCGCCTCTGATTCCATGCCTCTGATTCCCAACCTCTGATTCCCCACCTCTGATTCCCCAACTCTGATTCCACGCCTGTGATTCGCCAGCTATGATTCCCCGCATCTGATTCCCCACGTCTGATTCCCTGCCTGTGATTCCCTGCCTCTTATTCCCCGCCTCTGATTCCCCGCATCTGATTCCCTGCCTCTGAATCCCCACCTCTGATTCCCTGCCTCTGATTCCCAACCTCTGATTCCCCTCCTCTGATTCCCCTCCTCTGATTCCCCATATCTGATTCCCCACCTCCATTTCCCTGCCTCTGATTCCCCGCCTCTGTTACCCAATATCTGATTCCCCGCCTCTGATTCCCCAACTCTGATTCTGCACATCTGATTCCCTGCCTCTTATTCCCCACCTCTAAATCCCGGCCTCTGATTCCCGGTCTCTGATTCCCCACCTCTGATTCCCCATATCTGATTCCTGGACTCTGATTCCCCACCTCTGATTCCCGGCCTCGTATTCCCGGCATCTGATTCCCGGCCTCTGATTCCCAGCCTCTGATTCCCCGCTTCTGATTCTGATTCCCTGCCTCTGATTCCCCATCTCTGATTCCGCACATCTGATCCCCTGCCTCTGATTCCCCACTTCTGATTCCCCATATCTGATTCCCCGCCTCTGTTTCCCCGCCTCTGATTCCCCGCCTCTGTTTCCCCATATCTAATTCCTCGCATCTGATTCCCCAACTCTGATTCCCCGCACTGATTCCCCAGCTCTGAATCCCCGCCTCAGATTCCCCGCATCTGATTCCCTGCCTCTGAATCCCCACCTCTGATTCCCTGCCTCTGATTCCCAACCTCTGATTCCCCTCCTCTGATTCCCCATATCTGATTCCCCGCCTCCGTTTCCCTGCCTCTGATTCCCCGCCTCTGTTTCCCCATATCTGATTCCCCGCCTCTGATTCCCCAACTCTGATTCCCCGCCTCTGATTCCCCAGCTCTGATTCCCCGCCTCTGATTCCCCGCGTCTGATTCCCAGCCTCTGATTCCCCATGTCTTATTCCCCGCCTCTGATTCGCCATCTCTGATTCATCGCCTCTGATTCCCCACCTCTGATTCCCCATATCTGATTCCCCACCTATGTTTCCCCGCCTCTGATGCCCCACCTCTGATTCCATGCCTGATTCCCAACCTCTGATTCCCCACCTCTGATTCCCCATATCTGATTCCCTGCCTCTGTTTCCCCGCCTCTGATTCCCTGCCTCTGTTTCCTCATATCTGATTCCCCGCCTCTGATTCCCCAACACTGATTCCCCGCCTCTGATTCCCCAGGTCTGATTCACCACCTCTGATTCCCCGCGTCTGATTCCCCGCCTCTGATTCCCCATCTCTGATTCCCTATCTCTGATTCCCCAATTCTGATTCCCCGCCTTTGATTCCCTGCCTCTGATTCCCAACCTCTGATTCCCCACCTCTGATATCCCATATCTGATTCCCCTCCTCTGTTTCCCCGCCTCTTATTCCCCGCCTCTGTTTCCCCATATCTGATTCCCGGCCTCTCATTCCCCAGCTCTGATTCCCCGCCTCTGATTCCCCATATCTGATTCCCCGCCGCTGATTCCCCAACTCAGATAGCCCGCCTCTGATTCCCCAGCTCTGATTCCCAGCCTCTGATTCCCCGCGTCTGAATACCTGCCTCTGATTCCCCGCCTCTGATTCCCCATCTCTGATTCACCACCCCTGATCCCCCGCCTCTGATTCCCCATGTCTGATTCACCGCATCTGTTTCCCCACCTCTGATTCCCCGCCTCTGATTCCCCATATCTGATTCCCCGCCTCTAATTCCCCAACTCTGATTCGCCGCCTGTGATTCGCCAGCTATGATTCCCCGCATCTGATTCCCCACGTCTGATTCCCTGCCTGTGATTCCCTGCCTCTTATTCCCCGCCACTGATTCCCCGCATCTGATTCCCTGCCTCTGAATCCCCACCTCTGATTCCCTGCCTCTGATTCCCAACCTCTTATTCCCCTCCTCTGATTCCCCATATCTGATTCCCCACCTCCATTTCCCTGCCTCTGATTCCCCGCCTCTGTTACCCAATATCTGATTCCCCGCCTCTGATTCCCCGACTCTGATTCTGCACATCTGATTCCCTGCCTGTTATTCCCCACCTCTAATTCCCGGCCTCTGATTCCCGGCCTCTGATTCCCCGCCTCTGATTCCCCAGGTCTGATTCCCCGCCTCTGATTCCACGTGTTTGATTACCTGCCTCTGATTCCCCGCCTCTGCTTCCCCATCTCTGATTCACCGCCTTTGATTCGCCACCTCTGATTCCCCATATGTGATTCCCCGCCTCTGTTTCCCCGCCTCTGATTCCCCGCCTCTGATTCCCCATATCTCATTCCCCGCCTCTGATTCGCCGCATCTGATTCCCTGCCTCTGAATCCCCACCTCTGATTCCCTGCCTCTGATTCCCCACCTCTGATACCCGGCCTCTGATTCCCGGCCTCTGATTCCCGACCTCTCATTCCCGGCCTCTGATTCCCGGCCTCTGATTCCCCGCCTCTGATTCCCCGACTCTGATTCCCTGCCTCTGATTCCCAATCTCTGATTCTGCACATCTGATTCCCTGCCTCTTATTCCCCACCTCTGATTCCCGGCCTCTGATTCCCGGCCTCTGATTCCCGGCCTCTCATTCCCGGCCTCTCATTCCCAGCCTCTGATTCCCGGCCTCTGATTCCCCGCCTCTGATTCCCCGCCTCTGTTTCCCTGCCTCTGATTCCCCATCTCTGATTCCGCACATCTGATTCCCTGCCTCTGATTCCCTGCCTCTGATTCCCTGCCTCTGATTCCCTGCCTCTGAATCCCAACCTCTGATTCCCCACCTCTGATTCCCCATATCTGATTCCCCGCCTCTGTTTCCCCGCCTCTGATTTCCCGCCTCTGTTTCCCCATATCTGATTCCCCGCCTCTGATTCCCCGCCTCTGCTTCCCCATCTCTGATTCACTGCCTTTGATTCGCCACCTCTGATTCCCCATATGTGATTCCCCGCCTCTGTTTCCCCGCCTCTGATTCCCCGCCTCTGATTCCCCATATCTCATTCCCCGCCTCTGATTCCCCGCATCTGATTCCCTGCCTCTGAATCCCCACCTCTGATTCCCTGCCTCTGATTCCCAACCTCTGATTCCCCTCCTCTGATTCCCCATATGTGATTCCCCGCCTCCGTTTCCCTGCCTCTGATTGCCCGCCTCTGTTTCCCCATATCTGATTCCCCACCTCTGATTCCCCAACTCTGATTCCCCGCCTCTGATTCCCCAGCTCTGATTCCCCGCCTCTGATTCCCCGCGTCTGATTCCCAGCCTCTGATTCCCCATGTCTGATTTCCTGCCTCTGATTCCCCGCCTCTGATTCGCCATCTCTGATTCATCCCCTCTGATTCCCCACCTCTGATTCCCCATATCTTATTCCCCACCTATGTTTCCCCGCCTCTGATTCCCCGCCTCTGATTCCCCATCTCTGATTCCCAGACTCTGATTCCCCACCTCTGATTCCCTATCTCTGATTCTGCTCATCCGATTCCCTGCCTCTGATTCCCCGCCTCTGATTCCCCACCTCTGATTCCCCACCTGTGATTCCCCATATCTGATTCCCCGCCTCTGTTTCCCCGCCTCTGATTCCCTGCCTCTGTTTCCTCATATCTGATTCCCCGCCTCTGATTCCCCAACACTGATTCCCCGCCTCTGATTCCCCAGCTCTGATTCACCACCTCTGATTCCCCGCGTCTGATTCCCCGCTTCTGATTCCCGGCCTCTTATTCCCCACCTCTGATTCCCGGCCTCTGATTCCCCGCCTCTGATTCCCCGCCTCTGATTCCCTGCCTCTGATTCCCCATCTCTGATTCCGCACATCTGATTCCCTGCCTCTGATTCCCCGCCTCTGATTCCCTGCCTCTGATTCCCTGCCTCTGATTCCCAACCTCTGATTCCCCACCTCTGATTCCCCATATCTGATTCCCCGCCTCTGTTTCCCCGCCTCTGATTCCCCGCCTCTGTTTCCCCATATCTGATTCCCCGCCTCTGATTCCCCAACTCTGATTCCCCACCTCTGATCCCCAGCTCTGATTCCCCGCCTCTGATTCCCCGTGTTTGATTCCCTGCCTCTGATTCCCTGCCTCTGATTCCCAACCTCTGATTCCCCACCTCTGATTCCCCATATCTGATTCCCCGCCTCTGTTTCCCCGCCTCTGATTCCCCACCTCTGTTTCCCCATATCTGATTCCCCGCCTTTGATTGGCCACCTCTGATTCCCCATATGTGATTCCCCGCCTCTGTTTCCCCGCATCTGATTCCCCGCCTCTGATTCCCCATATCTCATTCCCCGCCTCTGATTCCCCATATCTGATTCCCTGACTCTGATTCCCCACCTCTGATTCCCGGCCTCTTTTTCCCGGCATCTGATTCCCGGCATCTGATTCCCGGCCTCTGATTCCCGGCCTCTGATTCCTCGCTTCTGATTCTGATTCCCTGCCTCTGATTCCCCATCTCTGATTCCGCACATCTGATTCCCTGCCTCTGATTCCTCACTTCTGATTCCCCATATCTGATTCCCCGCCTCTGTTTCCCCGCCTCTGATTCACCGCCTCTGTTTCCCCATATCTAATTCCCCGCCTCTGATTCCCCAACTCTGATTCCCCGCACTGATTCCCCAGCTCTGAATCCCCGCCTCAGATTCCCCGCATCTGATTCCCTGCCTCTGAATCCCCACCTTTGATTCCCTGCCTCTGATTCCCAACCTCTGATTCCCCTCCTCTGATTCCCCATATCTGATTCCCCGCCTCCGTTTCCCTGCCTCTGATTCCCCGCCTCTATTTCCCCATATCTGATTCCCCGCCTCTGATTCCCCAACTCTGATTCCCCGCCTCTGATTCCCCAGCTCTGATTCCCCGCCTCTGATTCCCCGCGTCTGATTCCCAGCCTCTGATTCCCCTTGTCTTATTCCCCGCCTCTGATTCGCCATCTCTGATTCATCGCCTCTGATTCCCCACCTCTGATTCCCCATATCTGATTCCCCACCTATGTTTCCCCGCCTCTGATGCCCCGCCTCTGATTCCATGCCTCTGATTCCCAACCTCTGATTCCCCATATCTGATTCCCCGCCTCTGTTTCCCCGCCTCTGATTCCGTGCCTCTGTTTCCTCATATCTGATTCGCCGCCTCTGATTCCCCAACACTGATTCCCCGCCTCTGATTCCCCAGGTCTGATTCACCACCTCTGATTCCCCGCGTCTGATTCCCCGCCTCTGATTCCCCATCTCTGATTCCCTATCTCTGATTCCCCAATTCTGATTCCCCGCCTTTGATTCCCTGCCTCTGATTCCTAACCTCTGATTCCCCACTTCTGATTCCCCGCCTCTGTTTCCCCGCCTCTTATTCCCCGCCTCTGTTTCCCCATATCTGATTCCCGGCCTCTCATTCCCCAGCTCTGATTCCCCGCCTCTGATTCCCCATATCTGATTCCCCGTCGCTGATTCCCCAACTCTGATAGCCCGCCTCTGATTCCCCAGCTCTGATTCCCCGCCTCTGATTCCCCGCGTCTGAATCCCTGCCTCTGATTCCCCGCCTCTGATTCCCCATCTCTGATTCACCACCTCTGATCCCCCGCCTCTGATTCCCCATGTCTGATTCACCGCCTCTGTTTCCCCACCTCTGATTCCCCGCCTCTGATTCCCCATATCTGATTCCCCGCCTCTGATTCCCTGCCTCTTATTCCCCGCCTCTGATTCCCCGCATCTGATTCCCAACCTCTGATTCCCCTCCTCTGATTCCCCATATCTGATTCCCTGCCTCCATTTCCCTGCCTCTGATTCCCCGCCTCTGATTCCCCAACTCTGATTCCACGCCTGTGATTCGCCAGCTATGATTCCCCGCATCTGATTCCCCACGTCTGATTCCCTGCCTGTGATTCCCTGCCTCTTATTCCCCGCCTCTGATTCCCCGCATCTGATTCCCTGCTTCTGAATCCCCACCTCTGATTCCCTGCCTCTGATTCCCAACCTCTGATTCCCCTCCTCAGATTCCCCTCCTCTGATTCCCCATATCTGATTCCCCACCTCCATTTCCCTGCCTCTGATTCCCCGCCTCTGTTACCCAATATCTGATTCCCCGCCTCTGATTCCCCAACTCTGATTCTGCACATCTGATTCCCTGCCTCTTATTCCCCACCTCTAATTCCCGGCCTCTGATTCCCGGTCTCTGATTCCCCACCTCTGATTTCCCATATCTGATTCCCGGACTCTGATTCCCCACCTCTGATTCCCGGCCTCTTATTCCCGGCATCTGATTCCCGGCCTCTGATTCCCAGCCTCTGATTCCCCGCTTCTGATTCTGATTCCCTGCCTCTGATTCCCCATCTCTGATTCCGCACATCTGATTCCCTGCCTCTGATTCCCCACTTCTGATTCCCCATATCTGATTCCCCGCCTCTGTTTCCCCGCCTCTGATTCCCCGCCTCTGTTTCCCCATATCTAATTCCTCGCATCTGATTCCCCAACACTGATTCCCCGCACTGATTCCCCAGCTCTGAATCCCCGCCTCAGATTCCCCGCATCTGATTCCCTGCCTCTGAATCCCCACCTCTGATTCCCTGCCTCTGATTCCCAACCTCTGACTCCCCTCCTCTGATTCCCCATATCTGATTCCCCGCCTCCGTTTCCCTGCCTCTGATTCCCCGCCTCTGTTTCCCCATATCTGATTCCCCGCCTCTGATTCCCCAACTCTGATTCCCCGCCTCTGATTCCCCAGCTCTGATTCCCCGCCTCTGATTCCCCGCGTCTGATTCCCAGCCTCTGATTCCCCATGTCTTATTCCCCGCCTCTGATTCGCCATCTCTGATTCATCGCCTCTGATTCCCCACCTCTGATTCCCCATATCTGATTCCCCACCTATGTTTCCCCGCCTCTGATGCCCCACCTCTGATTCCATGCCTCTGATTCCCAACCTCTGATTCCCCACCTCTGATTCCCCATATCTGATTCCCCGCCTCTGTTGCCCCGCCTCTGATTTCCTGCCTCTGTTTCCTCATATCTGATTCCCCGCCTCTGATTCCCCAAAACTGATTCCCCGCCTCTGATTCCCCAGGTCTGATTCACCACCTCTGATTCCCCGCGTCTGATTCCCCGCCTCTGATTCCCCATCTCTGAATCCCTATCTCTGATTCCCCAATTCTGATTCCCCGCCTTTGATTCCCTGCCTCTGATTCCCAACCTCTGATTCCCCACCTCTGATATCCCATATCTGATTCCCCTCCTCTGTTTCCCCGCCTCTTATTCCCCGCCTCTGTTTCCCCATATCTGATTCCCGGCCTTTCATTCCCCAGCTCTGATTCCCCGCCTCTGATTCCCCATATCTGATTCCCCGCCGCTGATTCCCCAATTCAGATAGCCCGCCTCTGATTCCCCAACTCTGATTCCCCGCCTCTGATTCCCCGCGTCTGAATACCTGCCTCTGATTCCCCGCCTCTGATTCCCCATCTCTGATTCACCACCTCTGATCCCCCGCCTCTGATTCCCCATGTCTGATTCACTGCCTCTGTTTCCCCACCTCTGATTCCCCGCCTCTGATTCCCCATATCTGATTCCCCGCCTCTGATTCCCCAACTCTGATTCGCCGCCTGTGATTCGCCAGCTATGATTCCCCGCATCTGATTCCCCACGTCTGATTCCCTGCCTGTGATTCCCTGCCTCTTATTCCCCGCCACTGATTCCCCGCATCTGATTCCCTGCCTCTGAATCCCCACCTCTGATTCCCTGCCTCTGATTCCCAACCTCTTATTCCCCTCCTCTGATTCCCCATATCTGATTCCCCACCTCCATTTCCCTGCCTCTGATTCCCCGCCTCTGTTACCAAATATCTGATTCCCTGCCTCTTATTCCCCACCTCTAATTCCCGGCCTCTGATTCCCGGCCTCTGATTCCCCACATCTGATTCTCCATATCTGATTCCCCGCCTCTGTTTCCCCACCTCTGATTCCCCGCCTCTGTTTCCCCATATCTGATTCCCCGCCTCTGATTCCCCAACTCTGATTCCCCGCCTCTGATTCCCCAGGTCTGATTCCCCGCCTCTGATTCCACGTGTTTGATTACCTGCCTCTGATTCCCCGCCTCTGCTTCCCCATCTCTGATTCACCGCCTTTGATTCGCCACCTCTGATTCCCCATATGTGATTCCCCTCCTCTGTTTCCCCGCCTCTGATTCCCCGCCTCTGATTCCCCATATCTCATTTCCCGCCTCTGATTCCCCGCATCTGATTCCCTGCCTCTGAATCCCCACCTCTGATTCCCTGCCTCTGATTCCCAACCTCTGATTCCCCTCCTCTGATTCCCCATATCTGATTCCCCGCCTCCGTTTCCCTGCCTCTGATTAACCGCCTCTGTTTCCCCATATCTGATTCCCCGCCTCTGATTCCCCAACTCTGATTCCCCGCCTCTGATTCCACAGCTCTGATTCCCCACCTCTGAGTCCCCGCGTCTGATTCCCAGCCTCTGATTCCCAATGTCTGATTTCCTGCCTCTGATTCCCCGCCTCTGATTCGCCATCTCTGATTCATCGCCTCTGATTCCCCACCTCTGATTCCACATATCTTATTCCCCACCTATGTTTCCCCGCCTCTGATTCCCCGCCTCTGATTCCCCATCTCTGATTCCCGGACTCTGATTCCCCACCTCTGATTCCCTATCTCTGATTCCGCACATCCGATTCCCTGCCTCTGATTCCCCGCCTCTGATGCCCCGCCTCTGATTCCCAACCTCTGATTCCCCTCCTCTGATTCCCCATATCTGATTCCCCGCCTCCGTTTCCCTGCCTCTGATTCCACGCCTCTGTTTCCCCATATCTGATTCCCCGCCTCTGATTCCCCAACTCTGATTCCCCGCCTCTGATTCCCCAGCTCTGATTCCCCGCCTCTGATTCCCCGCGTCTGATTCCCAGCCTCTGATTCCCCATGTCTTATTCCCCACCTCTGATTCCCCGCCTCTGATTCGCCATCTCTGATTCATCGCCTCTGATTCCCCACCTCTGATTCCCCATATCTGATTCCCACCTATGTTTCCCCGCCTCTGATGCCCCGCCTCTGATGCCCCGCCTCTGATTCCATGCCTCTGATTCCCAACCTCTGATTCCCCACCTCTGATTCCCCATATCTGATTCCCCGCCTCTGTTTCCCCGCCTCTGATTCCCTGCCTCTGTTTCCTCATATCTGATTCCCCGCCTCTGATTCCCCAACACTGATTCCCCTCCTCTGATACCCCAGCTCTGATTCACCACCTCTGATTCCCCGCGTCTGATTCCCCGCCTCTGATTCCCCATCTCTGATTCCCTATCTCTGATTCCCCAATTCTGATTCCCCGCCTTTGATTCCCTGCCTCTGATTCCCAACCTCTGATTCCCCACCTCTGATTCCCCATATCTGATCCCCGCCTCTGTTTCCCCGCCTCTTATTCCCCGCCTCTGTTTCCCCATATCTGATTCCCGGCCTCTCATTCCCCAGCTCTGATTCCCCTCCTCTGATTCCCCATATCTGATTCCCCGCCGCTGATTCCCCATCTCTGATTCCCCAGCTCTGATTCCCCGCCTCTGATTCCCCGCGTCTGAATCCCTGCCTCTGATTCCCCGCCTCTGATTCCCCATCTCTGATTCACCACCTCTGATCCCCCGCCTCTGATTCCCCATGTCTGATTCACCGCCTCTGTTTCCCCACCTCTGATTCCCCGCCTCTGATTCCCCATATCTGATTCCCCGCCTCTGATTCCCCAACTCTGATTCCCCGCCTGTGATTCGCCAGCTATGATTCCCCGCCTCTGATTCCCCACGTCTGATTCCCTGCCTGTGATTCCCTGCCTCTTATTCCCCGCCTCTGATTCCCCGCATCTGATTCCCAACCTCTGATTCCCCTCCTCTGATTCCCCATATCTGATTACCCGCCTCCATTTCCCTGCCTCTGATTCCCCGCCTCTGTTACCCCATATCTGATTCCCCGCCTCTGATTCCCCAACTCTGATTCTGCACATCTGATTCCCTGCCTCTTATTCCCCACCTCTAATTCCCGGCCTCTGATTCCCGGCCTCTGATTCCCCACCTCTGATTCTCCATATCTGATTCGCCGCCTCTGTTTCCCCGCCTCTGATTCCCCGCCTCTGTTTCCCCATATCTGATTCCCCGCCTCTGATTCCCCAACTCGGATTCCCCGCCTCTGATTCCCCAGGTCTGATTCCCCGCCTCTGATTCCACGTGTTTGATTACCTGCCTCTGATTCCCCGCCTCTGCTTCCCCATCTCTGATTCACCGCCTTTGATTCGCCACCACTGATTCCCCATATGTGAATCCCCGCCTCTGTTTCCCCGCCTCTGATTCCCCGCCTCTGATTCCCCATATCTCATTCCCCGCCTCTGATTCCCCGCATCTGATTCCCTGCCTCTGAATCCCCACCTCTGATTCCCTGCCTCTGTTTCCCCACCTCTGATTCCCGGCCTCTGATTCCCCACCTCTGATTCCCTATCTCTTATTCCGCACATCCGATTCCCTGCCTCTGATTCCCCGCCTCTGATGCCCCGCCTCTGATTCCCAACCTCTGATTCCCCTCCTCTGATTCCCCATATCTGATTCCCCGCCTCCGTTTCCCTGCCTCTGATTCCACGCCTCTGTTTCCACATATCTGATTCCCCGCCTCTGATTCCCCAACTCTGATTCCCCGCCTCTGATTCCCCAGCTCTGATTCCCCGCCTCTGATTCCCCGCGTCTGATTCCCAGCCTCTGATTCCCCATGTCTTATTCCCCGCCTCTGATTCCCCGCCTCTGATTCGCCATCTCTGATTCATCGCCTCTGATTCCCCACCTCTGATTCCCCATATCTGATTCCCACCTATGTTTCCCCGCCTCTGATGCCCCGCCTCTGATGCCCCGCCTCTGATTCCATGCCTCTGATTCCCAACCTCTGATTCCCCACCTCTGATTCCCCATATCTGATTCCCCGCCTCTGTTTCCCCGCCTCTGATTCCCTGCCTCTGTTTCCTCATATCTGATTCCCCGCCTCTGATTCCCCAACACTGATTCCCCTCCTCTGATACCCCAGCTCTGATTCACCACCTCTGATTCCCCGCGTCTAATTCCCCGCCTCTGATTCCCCATCTCTGATTCCCTATCTCTGATTCCCCAATTCTGATTCCCCGCCTTTGATTCCCTGCCTCTGATTCCCAACCTCTGATTCCCCACCTCTGATTCCCCATATCTGATCCCCGCCTCTGTTTCCCCGCCTCTTATTCCCCGCCTCTGTTTCCCCATGTCTGATTCCCGGCCTCTCATTCCCCAGCTCTGATTCCCCTCCTCTGATTCCCCATATCTGATTCCCCGCCGCTGATTCCCCAACTCTGATTCCCCAGCTCTGATTCCCCGCCTCTGATTCTCCGCGTCTGAATCCCTGCCTCTGATTCCCCGCCTCTGATTCCCCATCTCTGATTCACCACCTCTGATCCCCCGCCTCTGATTCCCCATGTCTGATTCACCGCCTCTGTTTCCCCACCTCTGATTCCCCGCCTCTGATTCCCCATATCTGATTCCCCGCCTCTGATTCCCCAACTCTGATTCCCCGCCTGTGATTCGCCAGCTATGATTCCCCGCCTCTGATTCCCCACGTCTGATTCCCTGCCTGTGATTCCCTGCCTCTTATTCCCCGCCTCTGATTCCCCGCATCTGATTCCCAACCTCTGATTCCCCTCCTCTGATTCCCCATATCTGATTCCCCGCCTCCATTTCCCTGCCTCTGATTCCCCGCCTCTGTTACCCCATATCTGATTCCCCGCCTCTGATTCCCCAACTCTGATTCTGCACATCTGATTCCCTGCCTCTTATTCCACACCTCTAATTCCCGGCCTCTGATTCCCGGCCTCTGATTCCCCACCTCTGATTCTCCATATCTGATTCGCCGCCTCTGTTTCCCCGCCTCTGATTCCCCGCCTCTGTTTCCCCATATCTGATTCCCCGCCTCTGATTCCCCAACTCGGATTCCCCGCCTCTGATTCCCCAGGTCTGATTCCCCGCCTCTGATTCCACGTGTTTGATTACCTGCCTCTGATTCCCCGCCTCTGCTTCCCCATCTCTGATTCACCGCCTTTGATTCGCCACCACTGATTCCCCATATGTGATTCCCCGCCTCTGTTTCCCCGCCTCTGATTCCCCGCCTCTGATTCCCCATATCTCATTCCCCGCCTCTGATTCCCCGCCTCTATTTCCCCATATCTGATTCCCCGCCTCTGATTCCCCAACTCTGATTCCCCGCCTCTGATTCCCCAGCTCTGATTCCCCGCCTCTGATTCCCCGCGTCTGATTCCCCATATCTGATTCCCCACCTATGTTTCCCCGCCTCTGATGCCCCGCCTCTGATTCCATGCCTCTGATTCCCAACCTCTGATTCCCCACCTCTGATTCCCCATATCTGATTCCCCGCCTCTGTTTCCCCGCCTCTGATTCCCTGCCTCTGTTTCCTCATATCTGATTCGCCGCCTCTGATTCCCCAACACTGATACCCCGCCTCTGATTCCCCAGGTCTGATTCACCACCTCTGATTCCCCGCGTCTGATTCCCCGCCTCTGATTCCCCATCTCTGATTCCCTATCTCTGATTCCCCAATTCTGATTCCCCGCCTTTGATTCCCTGCCTCTGATTCCTAACCTCTGATTCCCCACTTCTGATTCCCCGCCTCTGTTTCCCCGCCTCTTATTCCCCGCCTCTGTTTCCCCATATCTGATTCCCGGCCTCTCATTCCCCAGCTCTGATTCCCCGCCTCTGATTCCCCATATCTGATTCCCCGTCGCTGATTCCCCAACTCTGATAGCCCGCCTCTGATTCCCCAGCTCTGATTCCCCGCCTCTGATTCCCCGCGTCTGAATCCCTGCCTCTGATTCCCCGCCTCTGATTCCCCATCTCTGATTCACCACCTCTGATCCCCCGCCTCTGATTCCCCATGTCTGATTCACCGCCTCTGTTTTCCCACCTCTGATTCCCCGCCTCTGATTCCCCATATCTGATTCCCCGCCTCTGATTCCCTGCCTCTTATTCCCCGCCTCTGATTCCCCGCATCTGATTCCCAACCTCTGATTCCCCTCCTCTGATTCCCCATATCTGATTCCCTGCCTCCATTTCCCTGCCTCTGATTCCCCGCCTCTGATTCCCCAACTCTGATTCCACGCCTGTGATTCGCCAGCTATGATTCCCCGCATCTGATTCCCCACGTCTGATTCCCTGCCTGTGATTCCCTGCCTCTTATTCCCCGCCTCTGATTCCCCGCATCTGATTCCCTGCCTCTGAATCCCCACCTCTGATTCCCTGCCTCTGATTCCCAACGTCTGATTCCCCTCCTCTGATTCCCCTCCTCTGATTCCCCATATCTGATTCCCCACCTCCATTTCCCTGCCTCTGATTCCCCGCCTCTGTTACCCAATATCTGATTCCCCGCCTCTGATTCCCCAACACTGATTCTGCACATCTGATTCCCTGCCTCTTATTCCCCACCTCTAATTCCCGGCCTCTGATTCCCGGTCTCTGATTCCCCACCTCTGATTTCCCATATCTGATTCCCGGACTCTGATTCCCCACCTCTGATTCCCGGCCTCTTATTCCCGGCATCTGATTCCCGGCCTCTGATTCCCAGCCTCTGATTCCCCGCTTCTGATTCTGATTCCCTGCCTCTGATTCCCCATCTCTGATTCCGCACATCTGATTCCCTGCCTCTGATTCCCCACTTCTGATTCCCCATATCTGATTCCCCGCCTCTGTTTCCCCGCCTCTGATTCCCCGCCTCTGTTTCCCCATATCTAATTCCTCGCATCTGATTCCCCAACTCTGATTCCCCGCACTGATTCCCCAGCTCTGAATCCCCGCCTCAGATTCCCCGCATCTGATTCCCTGCCTCTGAATCCCCACCTCTGATTCCCTGCCTCTGATTCCCAACCTCTGCCTCCCCTCCTCTGATTCCCCATATCTGATTCCCCGCCTCCGTTTCCCTGCCTCTGATTCCCCGCCTCTGTTTCCCCATATCTGATTCCCCGCCTCTGATTCCCCAACTCTGATTCCCCGCCTCTGATTCCCCAGCTCTGATTTCCCGCCTCTGATTCCCCGCGTCTGATTCCCAGCCTCTGATTCCCCATGTCTTATTCCCCGCCTCTGATTCGCCATCTCTGATTCATCGCCTCTGATTCCCCACCTCTGATTCCCCATATCTGATTCCCCACCTATGTTTCCCCGCCTCTGATGCCCCACCTCTGATTCCATGCCTCTGATTCCCAACCTCTGATTCCCCACCTCTGATTCCCCATATCTGATTCCCCGCCTCTGTTGCCCCGCCTCTGATTTCCTGCCTCTGTTTCCTCATATCTGATTCCCCGCCTCTGATTCCCCAAAACTGATTCCCCGCCTCTGATTCCCCAGGTCTGATTCACCACCTCTGATTCCCCGCGTCTGATTCCCCGCCTCTGATTCCCCATCTCTGAATCCCTATCTCTGATTCCCCAATTCTGATTCCCCGCCTTTGATTCCCTGCCTCTGATTCCCAACCTCTGATTCCCCACCTCTGATATCCCATATCTGATTCCCCTCCTCTGTTTCCCCGCCTCTTATTCCCCGCCTCTGTTTCCCCATATCTGATTCCCGGCCTTTCATTCCCCAGCTCTGATTCCCCGCCTCTGATTCCCCATATCTGATTCCCCGCCGCTGATTCCCCAACTCAGATAGCCCGCCTCTGATTCCCCAACTCTGATTCCCCGCCTCTGATTCCCCGCGTCTGAATACCTGCCTCTGATTCCCCGCCTCTGATTCCCCATCTCTGATTCACCACCTCTGATCCCCCGCCTCTGATTCCCCATGTCTGATTCACTGCCTCTGTTTCCCCACCTCTGATTCCCCGCCTCTGATTCCCCATATCTGATTCCCCGCCTCTGATTCCCCAAATCTGATTCGCCGCCTGTGATTCGCCAGCTATGATTCCCCGCATCTGATTCCCCACGTCTGATTCCCTGCCTGTGATTCCCCGCCACTGATTCCACGCATCTGATTCCCTGCCTCTGAATCCCCACCTCTGATTCCCTGCCTCTGATTCCCAACCTCTTATTCCCCTCCTCTGATTCCCCATATCTGATTCCCCACCTCCATTTCCCTGCCTCTGATTCCCCGCCTCTGTTACCCAATATCTGATTCCCCGCCTCTGATTCCCCAACTCTGATTCTGCACATCTGATTCCCTGCCTCTTATTCCCCACCTCTAATTCCCGGCCTCTGATTCCCGGCCTCTGATTCCCCACATCTGATTCTCCATATCTGATTCCCCGCCTCTGTTTCCCCACCTCTGATTCCCCGCCTCTGTTTCCCCATATCTGATTCCCCGCCTCTGATTCCCCAACTCTGATTCCCCGCCTCTGATTCCCCAGGTCTGATTCCCCGCCTCTGATTCCACGTGTTTGATTACCTGCCTCTGTTTCCCCGCCTCTGCTTCCCCATCTCTGATTCACCGCCTTTGATTCGCCACCTCTGATTCCCCATATGTGATTCCCCTCCTCTGTTTCCCCGCCTCTGATTCCCCGCCTCTGATTCCCCATATCTCATTTCCCGCCTCTGATTCCCCGCATCTGATTCCCTGCCTCTGAATCCCCACCTCTGATTCCCTGCCTCTGATTCCCAACCTCTGATTCCCCTCCTCTGATTCCCCATATCTGATTTCCCTCCTCCGTTTCCCTGCCTCTGATTAACCGCCTCTGTTTCCCCATATCTGATTCCCCGCCTCTGATTCCCCAACTCTGATTCCCCGCCTCTGATTCCACAGCTCTGATTCCCCACCTCTGAGTCCCCGCGTCTGATTCCCAGCCTCTGATTCCCAATGTCTGATTTCCTGCCTCTGATTCCCCGCCTCTGATTCGCCATCTCTGATTCATCGCCTCTGATTCCCCACCTCTGATTCCACATATCTTATTCCCCACCTATGTTTCCCCGCCTCTGATTCCCCGCCTCTGATTCCCCATCTCTGATTCCCGGACTCTGATTCCCCACCTCTGATTCCCTATCTCTGATTCCGCACATCCGATTCCCTGCCTCTGATTCCCCGCCTCTGATGCCCCGCCTCTGATTCCCAACCTCTGATTCCCCTCCTCTGATTCCCCATATCTGATTCCCCGCCTCCGTTTCCCTGCCTCTGATTCCACGCCTCTGTTTCCCCATATCTGATTCCCCGCCTCTGATACCCCAACTCTGATTCCCCGCCTCTGATTCCCCAGCTCTGATTCCCCGCCTCTGATTCCCCGCGTCTGATTCCCAGCCTCTGATTCCCCATGTCTTATTCCCCACCTCTGATTCCCCACCTCTGATTCCCCATATCTGATTCCCACCTATGTTTCCCCGCCTCTGATGCCCCGCCTCTGATGCCCCGCCTCTGATTCCATGCCTCTGATTCCCAACCTCTGATTCCCCACCTCTGATTCCCCATATCTGATTCCCCGCCTCTGTTTCCCCGCCTCTGATTCCCTGCCTCTGTTTCCTCATATCTGATTCCCCGCCTCTGATTCCCCAACACTGATTCCCCTCCTCTGATACCCCAGCTCTGATTCACCACCTCTGATTCCCCGCGTCTGATTCCCCGCCTCTGATTCCCCATCTCTGATTCCCTATCTCTGATTCCCCAATTCTGATTCCCCGCCTTTGATTCCCTGCCTCTGATTCCCAACCTCTGATTCCCCACCTCTGATTCCCCATATCTGATCCCCGCCTCTGTTTCCCCGCCTCTTATTCCCCGCCTCTGTTTCCCCATATCTGATTCCCGGCCTCTCATTCCCCAGCTCTGATTCCCCTCCTCTGATTCCCCATATCTGATTCCCCGCCGCTGATTCCCCATCTCTGATTCCCCAGCTCTGATTCCCCGCCTCTGATTCCCCGCGTCTGAATCCCTGCCTCTGATTCCCCGCCTCTGATTCCCCATCTCTGATTCACCACCTCTGATCCCCCGCCTCTGATTCCCCATGTCTGATTCACCGCCTCTGTTTCCCCACCTCTGATTCCCCGCCTCTGATTCCCCATATCTGATTCCCCGCCTCTGATTCCCCAACTCTGATTCCCCGCCTGTGATTCGCCAGCTATGATTCCCCGCCTCTGATTCCCCACGTCTGATTCCCTGCCTGTGATTCCCTGCCTCTTATTCCCCGCCTCTGATTCCCCGCATCTGATTCCCAACCTCTGATTCCCCTCCTCTGATTCCCCATATCTGATTACCCGCCTCCATTTCCCTGCCTCTGATTCCCCGCCTCTGTTACCCCATATCTGATTCCCCGCCTCTGATTCCCCAACTCTGATTCTGCACATCTGATTCCCTGCCTCTTATTCCCCACCTCTAATTCCCGGCCTCTGATTCCCGGCCTCTGATTCCCCACTTCTGATTCTCCATATCTGATTCGCCGCCTCTGTTTCCCCGCCTCTGATTCCCCGCCTCTGTTTCCCCATATCTGATTCCCCGCCTCTGATTCCCCAACTCGGATTCCCCGCCTCTGATTCCCCAGGTCTGATTCCCCGCCTCTGATTCCACGTGTTTGATTACCTGCCTCTGATTCCCCGCCTCTGCTTCCCCATCTCTGATTCACCGCCTTTGATTCGCCACCACTGATTCCCCATATGTGATTCCCCGCCTCTGTTTCCCCGCCTCTGATTCCCCGCCTCTGATTCCCCATATCTCATTCCCCGCCTCTGATTCCCCGCATCTGATTCCCTGCCTCTGAATCCCCACCTCTGATTCCCTGCCTCTGTTTCCCCACCTCTGATTCCCGGCCTCTGATTCCCCACCTCTGATTCCATATCTCTGATTCCGCACATCCGATTCCCTGCCTCTGATTCCCCGCCTCTGATGCCCCGCCTCTGATTCCCAACCTCTGATTCCCCTCCTCTGATTCCCCATATCTGATTCCCCGCCTCTGTTTCCCTGCCTCTGATTCCACGCCTCTGTTTCCCCATATCTGATTCCCCGCCTCTGATTCCCCAACTCTGATTCCCCGCCTCTGATTCCCCAGCTCTGATTCCCCGCCTCTGATTCCCCGCGTCTGATTCCCAGCCTCTGATTCCCCATGTCTTATTCCCCGCCTCTGATTCCCCGCCTCTGATTCGCCATCTCTGATTCATCGCCTCTGATTCCCCACCTCTGATTCCCCATATCTGATTCCCACCTATGTTTCCCCGCCTCTGATGCCCCGCCTCTGATGCCCCGCCTCTGATTCCATGCCTCTGATTCCCAACCTCTGATTCCCCACCTCTAATTCCCCATATCTGATTCCCCGCCTCTGTTTCCCCGCCTCTGATTCCCTGCCTCTGTTTCCTCATATCTGATTCCCCGCCTCTGATTCCCCAACACTGATTCCCCTCCTCTGATACCCCAGCTCTGATTCACCACCTCTGATTCCCCGCGTCTAATTCCCCGCCTCTGATTCCCCATCTCTGATTCCCTATCTCTGATTCCCCAATTCTGATTCCCCGCCTTTGATTCCCTGCCTCTGATTCCCAACCTCTGATTCCCCACCTCTGATTCCCCATATCTGATCCCCGCCTCTGTTTCCCCGCCTCTTATTCCCCGCCTCTGTTTCCCCATATCTGATTCCCGGCCTCTCATTCCCCAGCTCTGATTCCCCTCCTCTGATTCCCCATATCTGATTCCCCGCCGCTGATTCCCCAACTCTGATTCCCCAGCTCTGATTCCCCGACTCTGATTCCCCGCGTCTGAATCCCTGCCTCTGATTCCCCGCCTCTGATTCCCCATCTCTGATTCACCACCTCTGATCCCCCGCCTCTGATTCCCCATGTCTGATTCACCGCCTCTGTTTCCCCACCTCTGATTCCCCGCCTCTGATTCCCCATATCTGATTCCCCGCCTCTGATTCCCCAACTCTGATTCCCCGCCTGTGATTCGCCAGCTATGATTCCCCGCCTCTGATTCCCCACGTCTGATTCCCTGCCTGTGATTCCCTGCCTCTTATTCCCCGCCTCTGATTCCCCGCATCTGATTCCCAACCTCTGATTCCCCTCCTCTGATTCCCCATATCTGATTCCCCGCCTCCATTTCCCTGCCTCTGATTCCCCGCCTCTGTTACCCCATATCTGATTCCCCGCCTCTGATTCCCCAACTCTGATTCTGCACATCTGATTCCCTGCCTCTTATTCCCCACCTCTAATTCCCGGCCTCTGATTCCCGGCCTCTGATTCCCCACCTCTGATTCTCCATATCTGATTCGCCGCCTCTGTTTCCCCGCCTCTGATTCCCCGCCTCTGTTTCCCCATATCTGATTCGCCGCCTCTGATTCCCCAACTCGGATTCCCCGCCTCTGATTCCCCAGGTCTGATTCCCCGCCTCTGATTCCACGTGTTTGATTACCTGCCTCTGATTCCCCGCCTCTGCTTCCCCATCTCTGATTCACCGCCTTTGATTCGCCACCACTGATTCCCCATATGTGATTCCCCGCCTCTGTTTCCCCGCCTCTGATTCCCCGCCTCTTATTCCCCATATCTCATTCCCCGCCTCTGATTCCCCGCATCTGATTCCCTGCCTCTGAATCCCCACCTCTGATTCCCTGCCTCTGTTTCCCCACCTCTGATTCCCGGCCTCTGATTCCCGGCCTCTGATTCCCGACCTCTCATTCCCGGCCTCTGATTCCCGGCCTCTGATTCCCCGCCTCTGATTCCCCGACTCTGATTCCCTGCCTCTGATTCCCCATCTCTGATTCTGCACATCTGATTCCCTGCCTCTTATTCCCCACCTCTGATTCCCGGCCTCTGATTCCCGGCCTCTGATTCCCGGCCTCTCATTCCCGGCCTCTCATTCCCGGCCTCTCATTCCCGGCCTCTGATTCCCCGCCTCTGATTCCCCGCCTCTGTTTCCCTGCCTCTGATTCCCCATCTCTGATTCCGCACATCTGATTCCCTGCCTCTGATTCCCTGCCTCTGATTCCCTGCCTCTGATTCCCTGCCTCTGATTCCCAACCTCTGATTCCCCACCTCTGATTCCCCATATCTGATTCCCCGCCTCTGTTTCCCCGCCTCTGATTTCCCGCCTCTGTTTCCCCATATCTGATTCCCCGCCTCTGATTCCCCAACTTTGATTCCCCACCTCTGATCCCCAGCTCTGATTCCCCGCCTCTGATTCCCCGTGTTTGATTCCCTGCCTCTGATTCCCTGCCTCTGATTCCCAACCTCTGATTCCCCACCTCTGATTCCCCATATCTGATTCCCCGCCTCTGTTTCCCCGCCTCTGATTCCCCTGCTCTGTTTCCCCATATCTGATTCCCCGCCTTTGATTCGCCACCTCTGATTCCCCATATGTGATTCCCCGCCTCTGTTTCCCCGCCTCTGATTCCCCGCCTCTGATACCCCATATCTCATTCCCCGCCTCTGATTCCCCATATCTGATTCCCGGACTCTGATTCCCCACCTCTGATTCCCGGCCTCTTATTCCCGGCATCTGATTCCCGGCCTCGGATTCCCGGCCTCTGATTCCCCGCTTCTGATTCTGATTCCCTGCCTCTGATTCCCCATCTCTGATTCCACACATCTGATTCCCTGCCTCTGATTCCCCACTTCTGATTCCCCATATCTGATTCCCCGCCTCTGTTTCCCCGCCTCTGATTCCCCGCCTCTGTTTCCCCATATCTAATTCCCCGCCTCTGATTCCCCAACTCTGATTCCCCGCACTGATTCCCCAGCTCTGAATCCCCACCTCAGATTCCCCGCATCTGATTCCCTGCCTCTGAATCCCCACCTCTGATTCCCTGCCTCTGATTCCCAACCTCTGATTCCCCTCCTCTGATTCCCCATATCTGATTCCCCGCCTCCGTTTCCCTGCCTCTGATTCCCCGCCTCTGTTTCCCCATATCTGATTCCCCGCCTCTGATTCCCCAACTCTGATTCCCCGCCTCTGATTCCCCAGCTCTGATTCCCCGCCTCTGATTCCCCGCGTCTGATTCCCAGCCTCTGATTCCCCATGTCTTATTCCCCGCCTCTGATTCCCCACCTCTGATTCCCCATATCTGATTCCCCACCTATGTTTCCCCGCCTCTGATGCCCCGCCTCTGATTCCATGCCTCTGCTTCCCAACCTCTGATTCCCTGCCTCTGTTTCCCCGCCTCTGATTCCCTGCCTCTGTTTCCTCATATCTGATTCCCCGCCTCTGATTCCCCAACACTGATTCCCCGCCTCCGATTCCCCAGGTCTGATTCACCACCTCTGATTCCCCGCGTCTGATTCCCCGCCTCTGATTCCCCATCTCTGATTCCCTATCTCTGATTCCCCAATTCTGATTCCCCGTCTTTGATTCCCTGCCTCTGATTCCCAACCTCTGATTCTCCACCTCTAATTCCCCATATCTGATTCCCCGCCTCTGTTTCCCCGCCTCTTATTCCCCGCCTCTGTTTCCCCATATCTGATTCCCGGCCTCTCATTCCCCAGCTCCGATTCCCCGCCTCTGATTCCCCATATCTGATTCCCCGCCGCTGATTCCCCAACTCTGATAGCCCGCCTCTGATTCCCCAGCTCTGATTTCCCGCCTCTGATTCCCCGCGTCTGAATCCCTGCCTCTGATTCCCCGCCTCTGATTCACCATCTCTGATTCACCACCTCTGATCCCCCGCCTCTGATTCCCCATGTCTGATTCACCGCCTCTGTTTCCCCACCTCTGATTCTCCGCCTCTGATTCCCCAGCTCTGATTCCCCGCATCTGATTCCCTGCCTCTGAATCCCCACCGCTATTCCCTGCCTCTGATTCCCAACCACTGATTCCCCTCCTCTGATTCCCCATATCTGATTCCCCGCCTCCATTTCCCTGCCTCTGATTCCCCGCCTCTGTTACCCCATATCTGATTCCCCGCCTCTGATTCCCCAACTCTGATTCTGCACATCTGATTCCCTGCCTCTTATTCCCCACCTCTAATTCCCGGCCTCTGATTCCCGGCCTCTGATACCCTACCTCTGATTCTCCATATCTGATTCCCCGCCTCTGTTTCCCCGCCTCTGATTCCCCGCCTCTGTTTCCCCATATCTGATTCCCCGCCTCTGATTCCCCAACTCTGATTCCCCGCCTCTGATTCCCCAGGTCTGATTCCCCGCCTCTGAATCCACGTGTTTGATTACCTGCCTCTGATTCCCCGCCTCTGCTTCCCCATCTCTGATTCACCGCCTTTGATTCGCCACCTCTGATTCCCCATATGTGATTCCCCTCCTCTGTTTCCCCGCCTCTGATTCCCCGCCTCTGATTCCCCATATCTCATTCCCCGCCTCTGATTCCCCGCATCTGATTCCCTGCCTCTGAATCCCCACCTCTGATTCCCTGCCTCTGATTCCCAACCTCTGATTCCCCTCCTCTGATTCCCCATATCTGATTCCCCGCCTCCGTTTCCCTGCCTCTGATTAACCGCCTCTGTTTCCCCATATCTGATTCCCCGCCTCTGATTCCCCAACTCTGATTCCCCGCCTCTGATTCCCCAGCTCTGATTCCCCGCCTCTGATTCCCCGCGTCTGATTCCCAGCCTCTGATTCCCCATGTCTGATTTCCTGCCTCTGATTCCCCGCCTCAGATTCGCCATCTCTGATTCATCGCCTCTGATTCCCCACCTCTGATTCCCCATATCTTATTCCCCACCTATGTTTCCCCGCCTCTGATTCCCCGCCTCTGATTCCCCATCTCTGATTCCCGGACTCTGATTCCCCACCTCTGATTCCCTATCTCTGATTCCACACATCCGATTCCCTGCCTCTGATTCCCCGCCTCTGATGCCCCGCCTCTGATTCCCTATCTCTGATTCCCCTCCTCTGATTCCCCATATCTGATTCGCCGCCTCCGTTTCCCTGCCTCTGATTCCCCGCCTCTGTTTCCCCATATCTGATTCCCCGCCTCTGATTCCCCAACTCTGATTCCCCGCCTCTGATTCCCCAGCTCTGATTCCCCGCCTCTGATTCCCCGCGTCTGATTCCCAGCCTCTGATTCCCCATGTCTTATTCCCCGCCTCTGATTCGCCATCTCTGATTCATCGCCTCTGATTCCCCACCTCTGATTCCCCATATCTGATTCCCACCTATGTTTCCCCGCCTCTGATGCCCCGTCTCTGATTCCATGCCTCTGATTCCCAACCTCTGATTCCCCACCTCTGATTCCCCATATCTGATTCCCCGCCTCTGTTTCCCCTCCTCTGATTCCCTGCCTCTGTTTCCTCATATCTGATTCCCCGCCTCTGATTCCCCAAAACTGATTCCCCTCCTCTGATTCCCCAGCTCTGATTCACCACCTCTGATTCCCCGCGGCTGATTCCCCGCCTCTGATTCCCCATCTCTGATTCCCTATCTCTGATTCCCCAATTCTGATTCCCCGCCTTTGATTCCCTGCCTCTGATTCCCAACCTCTGATTCCCCACCTCTGATTCCCCATATCTGATTCCCCGCCTCTGTTTCCCCGCCTCTTATTCCCCGCCTCTGTTTCCCCATATCTGATTCCCGGCCTCTCATTCCCCAGCTCTGATTCCCCGCCTCTGATTCCCCAGCTCCGATTCCCCGCCTCTGATTCCCCGCGTCTGAATCCCTGCCTCTGATTCCCCGCCTCTGATTCCCCATCTCTGATTCACCACCTCTGATCCCCCGCCTCTGATTCCACATGTCTGATTCACCGCCTCTGTTTCCCCACCTCTGATTCCCCGCCTCTGATTCCCCAACTCTGATTCCCCTCCTCTGATTCCCCAGCTCTGATTCCCCGCCTCTGATTCCCTGCGTCTGATTCCCAGCCTCTGATTCCCAATGTCTGATTTCTTGCCTCTGATTCCCCGCCTCTGATTCGCCATCTCTGATTCATCCCCTCTGATTCCCCACCTCTGATTCCCCATATCTTATTCCCCACCTATGTTTCCCCGCCTCTGATTCCCCGCCTCTGATTCCCCATCTCTGATTCCCAGACTCTGATTCCCCACCTCTGATTCCCCAACACTGATTCCCCTCCTCTGATACCCCAGCTCTGATTCACCACCTCTGATTCCCCGCGTCTAATTCCCCGCCTCTGATTCCCCATCTCTGATTCCCTATCTCTGATTCCCCAATTCTGATTCCCCGCCTTTGATTCCCTGCCTCTGATTCCCAACCTCTGATTCCCCACCTCTGATTCCCCATATCTGATCCCCGCCTCTGTTTCCCCGCCTCTTATTCCCCGCCTCTGTTTCCCCATGTCTGATTCCCGGCCTCTCATTCCCCAGCTCTGATTCCCCTCCTCTGATTCCCCATATCTGATTCCCCGCCGCTGATTCCCCAACTCTGATTCCCCAGCTCTGATTCCCCGCCTCTGATTCTCCGCGTCTGAATCCCTGCCTCTGATTCCCCGCCTCTGATTCCCCATCTCTGATTCACCACCTCTGATCCCCCGCCTCTGATTCCCCATGTCTGATTCACCGCCTCTGTTTCCCCACCTCTGATTCCCCGCCTCTGATTCCCCATATCTGATTCCCCGCCTCTGATTCCCCAACTCTGATTCCCCGCCTGTGATTCGCCAGCTATGATTCCCCGCCTCTGATTCCCCACGTCTGATTCCCTGCCTGTGATTCCCTGCCTCTTATTCCCCGCCTCTGATTCCCCGCATCTGATTCCCAACCTCTGATTCCCCTCCTCTGATTCCCCATATCTGATTCCCCGCCTCCATTTCCCTGCCTCTGATTCCCCGCCTCTGTTACCCCATATCTGATTCCCCGCCTCTGATTCCCCAACTCTGATTCTGCACATCTGATTCCCTGCCTCTTATTCCACACCTCTAATTCCCGGCCTCTGATTCCCGGCCTCTGATTCCCCACCTCTGATTCTCCATATCTGATTCGCCGCCTCTGTTTCCCCGCCTCTGATTCCCCGCCTCTGTTTCCCCATATCTGATTCCCCGCCTCTGATTCCCCAACTCGGATTCCCCGCCTCTGATTCCCCAGGTCTGATTCCCCGCCTCTGATTCCACGTGTTTGATTACCTGCCTCTGATTCCCCGCCTCTGCTTCCCCATCTCTGATTCACCGCCTTTGATTCGCCACCACTGATTCCCCATATGTGATTCCCCGCCTCTGTTTCCCCGCCTCTGATTCCCCGCCTCTGATTCCCCATATCTCATTCCCCGCCTCTGATTCCCCGCCTCTATTTCCCCATATCTGATTCCCCGCCTCTGATTCCCCAACTCTGATTCCCCGCCTCTGATTCCCCAGCTCTGATTCCCCGCCTCTGATTCCCCGCGTCTGATTCCCCATATCTGATTCCCCACCTATGTTTCCCCGCCTCTGATGCCCCGCCTCTGATTCCATGCCTCTGATTCCCAACCTCTGATTCCCCACCTCTGATTCCCCATATCTGATTCCCCGCCTCTGTTTCCCCGCCTCTGATTCCCTGCCTCTGTTTCCTCATATCTGATTCGCCGCCTCTGATTCCCCAACACTGATACCCCGCCTCTGATTCCCCAGGTCTGATTCACCACCTCTGATTCCCCGCGTCTGATTCCCCGCCTCTGATTCCCCATCTCTGATTCCCTATCTCTGATTCCCCAATTCTGATTCCCCGCCTTTGATTCCCTGCCTCTGATTCCTAACCTCTGATTCCCCACTTCTGATTCCCCGCCTCTGTTTCCCCGCCTCTTATTCCCCGCCTCTGTTTCCCCATATCTGATTCCCGGCCTCTCATTCCCCAGCTCTGATTCCCCGCCTCTGATTCCCCATATCTGATTCCCCGTCGCTGATTCCCCAACTCTGATAGCCCGCCTCTGATTCCCCAGCTCTGATTCCCCGCCTCTGATTCCCCGCGTCTGAATCCCTGCCTCTGATTCCCCGCCTCTGATTCCCCATCTCTGATTCACCACCTCTGATCCCCCGCCTCTGATTCCCCATGTCTGATTCACCGCCTCTGTTTTCCCACCTCTGATTCCCCGCCTCTGATTCCCCATATCTGATTCCCCGCCTCTGATTCCCTGCCTCTTATTCCCCGCCTCTGATTCCCCGCATCTGATTCCCAACCTCTGATTCCCCTCCTCTGATTCCCCATATCTGATTCCCTGCCTCCATTTCCCTGCCTCTGATTCCCCGCCTCTGATTCCCCAACTCTGATTCCACGCCTGTGATTCGCCAGCTATGATTCCCCGCATCTGATTCCCCACGTCTGATTCCCTGCCTGTGATTCCCTGCCTCTTATTCCCCGCCTCTGATTCCCCGCATCTGATTCCCTGCCTCTGAATCCCCACCTCTGATTCCCTGCCTCTGATTCCCAACGTCTGATTCCCCTCCTCTGATTCCCCTCCTCTGATTCCCCATATCTGATTCCCCACCTCCATTTCCCTGCCTCTGATTCCCCGCCTCTGTTACCCAATATCTGATTCCCCGCCTCTGATTCCCCAACACTGATTCTGCACATCTGATTCCCTGCCTCTTATTCCCCACCTCTAATTCCCGGCCTCTGATTCCCGGTCTCTGATTCCCCACCTCTGATTTCCCATATCTGATTCCCGGACTCTGATTCCCCACCTCTGATTCCCGGCCTCTTATTCCCGGCATCTGATTCCCGGCCTCTGATTCCCAGCCTCTGATTCCCCGCTTCTGATTCTGATTCCCTGCCTCTGATTCCCCATCTCTGATTCCGCACATCTGATTCCCTGCCTCTGATTCCCCACTTCTGATTCCCCATATCTGATTCCCCGCCTCTGTTTCCCCGCCTCTGATTCCCCGCCTCTGTTTCCCCATATCTAATTCCTCGCATCTGATTCCCCAACTCTGATTCCCCGCACTGATTCCCCAGCTCTGAATCCCCGCCTCAGATTCCCCGCATCTGATTCCCTGCCTCTGAATCCCCACCTCTGATTCCCTGCCTCTGATTCCCAACCTCTGCCTCCCCTCCTCTGATTCCCCATATCTGATTCCCCGCCTCCGTTTCCCTGCCTCTGATTCCCCGCCTCTGTTTCCCCATATCTGATTCCCCGCCTCTGATTCCCCAACTCTGATTCCCCGCCTCTGATTCCCCAGCTCTGATTTCCCGCCTCTGATTCCCCGCGTCTGATTCCCAGCCTCTGATTCCCCATGTCTTATTCCCCGCCTCTGATTCGCCATCTCTGATTCATCGCCTCTGATTCCCCACCTCTGATTCCCCATATCTGATTCCCCACCTATGTTTCCCCGCCTCTGATGCCCCACCTCTGATTCCATGCCTCTGATTCCCAACCTCTGATTCCCCACCTCTGATTCCCCATATCTGATTCCCCGCCTCTGTTGCCCCGCCTCTGATTTCCTGCCTCTGTTTCCTCATATCTGATTCCCCGCCTCTGATTCCCCAAAACTGATTCCCCGCCTCTGATTCCCCAGGTCTGATTCACCACCTCTGATTCCCCGCGTCTGATTCCCCGCCTCTGATTCCCCATCTCTGAATCCCTATCTCTGATTCCCCAATTCTGATTCCCCGCCTTTGATTCCCTGCCTCTGATTCCCAACCTCTGATTCCCCACCTCTGATATCCCATATCTGATTCCCCTCCTCTGTTTCCCCGCCTCTTATTCCCCGCCTCTGTTTCCCCATATCTGATTCCCGGCCTTTCATTCCCCAGCTCTGATTCCCCGCCTCTGATTCCCCATATCTGATTCCCCGCCGCTGATTCCCCAACTCAGATAGCCCGCCTCTGATTCCCCAACTCTGATTCCCCGCCTCTGATTCCCCGCGTCTGAATACCTGCCTCTGATTCCCCGCCTCTGATTCCCCATCTCTGATTCACCACCTCTGATCCCCCGCCTCTGATTCCCCATGTCTGATTCACTGCCTCTGTTTCCCCACCTCTGATTCCCCGCCTCTGATTCCCCATATCTGATTCCCCGCCTCTGATTCCCCAAATCTGATTCGCCGCCTGTGATTCGCCAGCTATGATTCCCCGCATCTGATTCCCCACGTCTGATTCCCTGCCTGTGATTCCCCGCCACTGATTCCACGCATCTGATTCCCTGCCTCTGAATCCCCACCTCTGATTCCCTGCCTCTGATTCCCAACCTCTTATTCCCCTCCTCTGATTCCCCATATCTGATTCCCCACCTCCATTTCCCTGCCTCTGATTCCCCGCCTCTGTTACCCAATATCTGATTCCCCGCCTCTGATTCCCCAACTCTGATTCTGCACATCTGATTCCCTGCCTCTTATTCCCCACCTCTAATTCCCGGCCTCTGATTCCCGGCCTCTGATTCCCCACATCTGATTCTCCATATCTGATTCCCCGCCTCTGTTTCCCCACCTCTGATTCCCCGCCTCTGTTTCCCCATATCTGATTCCCCGCCTCTGATTCCCCAACTCTGATTCCCCGCCTCTGATTCCCCAGGTCTGATTCCCCGCCTCTGATTCCACGTGTTTGATTACCTGCCTCTGTTTCCCCGCCTCTGCTTCCCCATCTCTGATTCACCGCCTTTGATTCGCCACCTCTGATTCCCCATATGTGATTCCCCTCCTCTGTTTCCCCGCCTCTGATTCCCCGCCTCTGATTCCCCATATCTCATTTCCCGCCTCTGATTCCCCGCATCTGATTCCCTGCCTCTGAATCCCCACCTCTGATTCCCTGCCTCTGATTCCCAACCTCTGATTCCCCTCCTCTGATTCCCCATATCTGATTTCCCTCCTCCGTTTCCCTGCCTCTGATTAACCGCCTCTGTTTCCCCATATCTGATTCCCCGCCTCTGATTCCCCAACTCTGATTCCCCGCCTCTGATTCCACAGCTCTGATTCCCCACCTCTGAGTCCCCGCGTCTGATTCCCAGCCTCTGATTCCCAATGTCTGATTTCCTGCCTCTGATTCCCCGCCTCTGATTCGCCATCTCTGATTCATCGCCTCTGATTCCCCACCTCTGATTCCACATATCTTATTCCCCACCTATGTTTCCCCGCCTCTGATTCCCCGCCTCTGATTCCCCATCTCTGATTCCCGGACTCTGATTCCCCACCTCTGATTCCCTATCTCTGATTCCGCACATCCGATTCCCTGCCTCTGATTCCCCGCCTCTGATGCCCCGCCTCTGATTCCCAACCTCTGATTCCCCTCCTCTGATTCCCCATATCTGATTCCCCGCCTCCGTTTCCCTGCCTCTGATTCCACGCCTCTGTTTCCCCATATCTGATTCCCCGCCTCTGATACCCCAACTCTGATTCCCCGCCTCTGATTCCCCAGCTCTGATTCCCCGCCTCTGATTCCCCGCGTCTGATTCCCAGCCTCTGATTCCCCATGTCTTATTCCCCACCTCTGATTCCCCACCTCTGATTCCCCATATCTGATTCCCACCTATGTTTCCCCGCCTCTGATGCCCCGCCTCTGATGCCCCGCCTCTGATTCCATGCCTCTGATTCCCAACCTCTGATTCCCCACCTCTGATTCCCCATATCTGATTCCCCGCCTCTGTTTCCCCGCCTCTGATTCCCTGCCTCTGTTTCCTCATATCTGATTCCCCGCCTCTGATTCCCCAACACTGATTCCCCTCCTCTGATACCCCAGCTCTGATTCACCACCTCTGATTCCCCGCGTCTGATTCCCCGCCTCTGATTCCCCATCTCTGATTCCCTATCTCTGATTCCCCAATTCTGATTCCCCGCCTTTGATTCCCTGCCTCTGATTCCCAACCTCTGATTCCCCACCTCTGATTCCCCATATCTGATCCCCGCCTCTGTTTCCCCGCCTCTTATTCCCCGCCTCTGTTTCCCCATATCTGATTCCCGGCCTCTCATTCCCCAGCTCTGATTCCCCTCCTCTGATTCCCCATATCTGATTCCCCGCCGCTGATTCCCCATCTCTGATTCCCCAGCTCTGATTCCCCGCCTCTGATTCCCCGCGTCTGAATCCCTGCCTCTGATTCCCCGCCTCTGATTCCCCATCTCTGATTCACCACCTCTGATCCCCCGCCTCTGATTCCCCATGTCTGATTCACCGCCTCTGTTTCCCCACCTCTGATTCCCCGCCTCTGATTCCCCATATCTGATTCCCCGCCTCTGATTCCCCAACTCTGATTCCCCGCCTGTGATTCGCCAGCTATGATTCCCCGCCTCTGATTCCCCACGTCTGATTCCCTGCCTGTGATTCCCTGCCTCTTATTCCCCGCCTCTGATTCCCCGCATCTGATTCCCAACCTCTGATTCCCCTCCTCTGATTCCCCATATCTGATTACCCGCCTCCATTTCCCTGCCTCTGATTCCCCGCCTCTGTTACCCCATATCTGATTCCCCGCCTCTGATTCCCCAACTCTGATTCTGCACATCTGATTCCCTGCCTCTTATTCCCCACCTCTAATTCCCGGCCTCTGATTCCCGGCCTCTGATTCCCCACTTCTGATTCTCCATATCTGATTCGCCGCCTCTGTTTCCCCGCCTCTGATTCCCCGCCTCTGTTTCCCCATATCTGATTCCCCGCCTCTGATTCCCCAACTCGGATTCCCCGCCTCTGATTCCCCAGGTCTGATTCCCCGCCTCTGATTCCACGTGTTTGATTACCTGCCTCTGATTCCCCGCCTCTGCTTCCCCATCTCTGATTCACCGCCTTTGATTCGCCACCACTGATTCCCCATATGTGATTCCCCGCCTCTGTTTCCCCGCCTCTGATTCCCCGCCTCTGATTCCCCATATCTCATTCCCCGCCTCTGATTCCCCGCATCTGATTCCCTGCCTCTGAATCCCCACCTCTGATTCCCTGCCTCTGTTTCCCCACCTCTGATTCCCGGCCTCTGATTCCCCACCTCTGATTCCATATCTCTGATTCCGCACATCCGATTCCCTGCCTCTGATTCCCCGCCTCTGATGCCCCGCCTCTGATTCCCAACCTCTGATTCCCCTCCTCTGATTCCCCATATCTGATTCCCCGCCTCCGTTTCCCTGCCTCTGATTCCACGCCTCTGTTTCCCCATATCTGATTCCCCGCCTCTGATTCCCCAACTCTGATTCCCCGCCTCTGATTCCCCAGCTCTGATTCCCCGCCTCTGATTCCCCGCGTCTGATTCCCAGCCTCTGATTCCCCATGTCTTATTCCCCGCCTCTGATTCCCCGCCTCTGATTCGCCATCTCTGATTCATCGCCTCTGATTCCCCACCTCTGATTCCCCATATCTGATTCCCACCTATGTTTCCCCGCCTCTGATGCCCCGCCTCTGATGCCCCGCCTCTGATTCCATGCCTCTGATTCCCAACCTCTGATTCCCCACCTCTAATTCCCCATATCTGATTCCCCGCCTCTGTTTCCCCGCCTCTGATTCCCTGCCTCTGTTTCCTCATATCTGATTCCCCGCCTCTGATTCCCCAACACTGATTCCCCTCCTCTGATACCCCAGCTCTGATTCACCACCTCTGATTCCCCGCGTCTAATTCCCCGCCTCTGATTCCCCATCTCTGATTCCCTATCTCTGATTCCCCAATTCTGATTCCCCGCCTTTGATTCCCTGCCTCTGATTCCCAACCTCTGATTCCCCACCTCTGATTCCCCATATCTGATCCCCGCCTCTGTTTCCCCGCCTCTTATTCCCCGCCTCTGTTTCCCCATATCTGATTCCCGGCCTCTCATTCCCCAGCTCTGATTCCCCTCCTCTGATTCCCCATATCTGATTCCCCGCCGCTGATTCCCCAACTCTGATTCCCCAGCTCTGATTCCCCGACTCTGATTCCCCGCGTCTGAATCCCTGCCTCTGATTCCCCGCCTCTGATTCCCCATCTCTGATTCACCACCTCTGATCCCCCGCCTCTGATTCCCCATGTCTGATTCACCGCCTCTGTTTCCCCACCTCTGATTCCCCGCCTCTGATTCCCCATATCTGATTCCCCGCCTCTGATTCCCCAACTCTGATTCCCCGCCTGTGATTCGCCAGCTATGATTCCCCGCCTCTGATTCCCCACGTCTGATTCCCTGCCTGTGATTCCCTGCCTCTTATTCCCCGCCTCTGATTCCCCGCATCTGATTCCCAACCTCTGATTCCCCTCCTCTGATTCCCCATATCTGATTCCCCGCCTCCATTTCCCTGCCTCTGATTCCCCGCCTCTGTTACCCCATATCTGATTCCCCGCCTCTGATTCCCCAACTCTGATTCTGCACATCTGATTCCCTGCCTCTTATTCCCCACCTCTAATTCCCGGCCTCTGATTCCCGGCCTCTGATTCCCCACCTCTGATTCTCCATATCTGATTCGCCGCCTCTGTTTCCCCGCCTCTGATTCCCCGCCTCTGTTTCCCCATATCTGATTCGCCGCCTCTGATTCCCCAACTCGGATTCCCCGCCTCTGATTCCCCAGGTCTGATTCCCCGCCTCTGATTCCACGTGTTTGATTACCTGCCTCTGATTCCCCGCCTCTGCTTCCCCATCTCTGATTCACCGCCTTTGATTCGCCACCACTGATTCCCCATATGTGATTCCCCGCCTCTGTTTCCCCGCCTCTGATTCCCCGCCTCTTATTCCCCATATCTCATTCCCCGCCTCTGATTCCCCGCATCTGATTCCCTGCCTCTGAATCCCCACCTCTGATTCCCTGCCTCTGTTTCCCCACCTCTGATTCCCGGCCTCTGATTCCCGGCCTCTGATTCCCGACCTCTCATTCCCGGCCTCTGATTCCCGGCCTCTGATTCCCCGCCTCTGATTCCCCGACTCTGATTCCCTGCCTCTGATTCCCCATCTCTGATTCTGCACATCTGATTCCCTGCCTCTTATTCCCCACCTCTGATTCCCGGCCTCTGATTCCCGGCCTCTGATTCCCGGCCTCTCATTCCCGGCCTCTCATTCCCGGCCTCTCATTCCCGGCCTCTGATTCCCCGCCTCTGATTCCCCGCCTCTGTTTCCCTGCCTCTGATTCCCCATCTCTGATTCCGCACATCTGATTCCCTGCCTCTGATTCCCTGCCTCTGATTCCCTGCCTCTGATTCCCTGCCTCTGATTCCCAACCTCTGATTCCCCACCTCTGATTCCCCATATCTGATTCCCCGCCTCTGTTTCCCCGCCTCTGATTTCCCGCCTCTGTTTCCCCATATCTGATTCCCCGCCTCTGATTCCCCAACTTTGATTCCCCACCTCTGATCCCCAGCTCTGATTCCCCGCCTCTGATTCCCCGTGTTTGATTCCCTGCCTCTGATTCCCTGCCTCTGATTCCCAACCTCTGATTCCCCACCTCTGATTCCCCATATCTGATTCCCCGCCTCTGTTTCCCCGCCTCTGATTCCCCTGCTCTGTTTCCCCATATCTGATTCCCCGCCTTTGATTCGCCACCTCTGATTCCCCATATGTGATTCCCCGCCTCTGTTTCCCCGCCTCTGATTCCCCGCCTCTGATACCCCATATCTCATTCCCCGCCTCTGATTCCCCATATCTGATTCCCGGACTCTGATTCCCCACCTCTGATTCCCGGCCTCTTATTCCCGGCATCTGATTCCCGGCCTCGGATTCCCGGCCTCTGATTCCCCGCTTCTGATTCTGATTCCCTGCCTCTGATTCCCCATCTCTGATTCCACACATCTGATTCCCTGCCTCTGATTCCCCACTTCTGATTCCCCATATCTGATTCCCCGCCTCTGTTTCCCCGCCTCTGATTCCCCGCCTCTGTTTCCCCATATCTAATTCCCCGCCTCTGATTCCCCAACTCTGATTCCCCGCACTGATTCCCCAGCTCTGAATCCCCACCTCAGATTCCCCGCATCTGATTCCCTGCCTCTGAATCCCCACCTCTGATTCCCTGCCTCTGATTCCCAACCTCTGATTCCCCTCCTCTGATTCCCCATATCTGATTCCCCGCCTCCGTTTCCCTGCCTCTGATTCCCCGCCTCTGTTTCCCCATATCTGATTCCCCGCCTCTGATTCCCCAACTCTGATTCCCCGCCTCTGATTCCCCAGCTCTGATTCCCCGCCTCTGATTCCCCGCGTCTGATTCCCAGCCTCTGATTCCCCATGTCTTATTCCCCGCCTCTGATTCCCCACCTCTGATTCCCCATATCTGATTCCCCACCTATGTTTCCCCGCCTCTGATGCCCCGCCTCTGATTCCATGCCTCTGCTTCCCAACCTCTGATTCCCTGCCTCTGTTTCCCCGCCTCTGATTCCCTGCCTCTGTTTCCTCATATCTGATTCCCCGCCTCTGATTCCCCAACACTGATTCCCCGCCTCCGATTCCCCAGGTCTGATTCACCACCTCTGATTCCCCGCGTCTGATTCCCCGCCTCTGATTCCCCATCTCTGATTCCCTATCTCTGATTCCCCAATTCTGATTCCCCGTCTTTGATTCCCTGCCTCTGATTCCCAACCTCTGATTCTCCACCTCTAATTCCCCATATCTGATTCCCCGCCTCTGTTTCCCCGCCTCTTATTCCCCGCCTCTGTTTCCCCATATCTGATTCCCGGCCTCTCATTCCCCAGCTCCGATTCCCCGCCTCTGATTCCCCATATCTGATTCCCCGCCGCTGATTCCCCAACTCTGATAGCCCGCCTCTGATTCCCCAGCTCTGATTTCCCGCCTCTGATTCCCCGCGTCTGAATCCCTGCCTCTGATTCCCCGCCTCTGATTCACCATCTCTGATTCACCACCTCTGATCCCCCGCCTCTGATTCCCCATGTCTGATTCACCGCCTCTGTTTCCCCACCTCTGATTCTCCGCCTCTGATTCCCCAGCTCTGATTCCCCGCATCTGATTCCCTGCCTCTGAATCCCCACCGCTATTCCCTGCCTCTGATTCCCAACCACTGATTCCCCTCCTCTGATTCCCCATATCTGATTCCCCGCCTCCATTTCCCTGCCTCTGATTCCCCGCCTCTGTTACCCCATATCTGATTCCCCGCCTCTGATTCCCCAACTCTGATTCTGCACATCTGATTCCCTGCCTCTTATTCCCCACCTCTAATTCCCGGCCTCTGATTCCCGGCCTCTGATACCCTACCTCTGATTCTCCATATCTGATTCCCCGCCTCTGTTTCCCCGCCTCTGATTCCCCGCCTCTGTTTCCCCATATCTGATTCCCCGCCTCTGATTCCCCAACTCTGATTCCCCGCCTCTGATTCCCCAGGTCTGATTCCCCGCCTCTGAATCCACGTGTTTGATTACCTGCCTCTGATTCCCCGCCTCTGCTTCCCCATCTCTGATTCACCGCCTTTGATTCGCCACCTCTGATTCCCCATATGTGATTCCCCTCCTCTGTTTCCCCGCCTCTGATTCCCCGCCTCTGATTCCCCATATCTCATTCCCCGCCTCTGATTCCCCGCATCTGATTCCCTGCCTCTGAATCCCCACCTCTGATTCCCTGCCTCTGATTCCCAACCTCTGATTCCCCTCCTCTGATTCCCCATATCTGATTCCCCGCCTCCGTTTCCCTGCCTCTGATTAACCGCCTCTGTTTCCCCATATCTGATTCCCCGCCTCTGATTCCCCAACTCTGATTCCCCGCCTCTGATTCCCCAGCTCTGATTCCCCGCCTCTGATTCCCCGCGTCTGATTCCCAGCCTCTGATTCCCCATGTCTGATTTCCTGCCTCTGATTCCCCGCCTCAGATTCGCCATCTCTGATTCATCGCCTCTGATTCCCCACCTCTGATTCCCCATATCTTATTCCCCACCTATGTTTCCCCGCCTCTGATTCCCCGCCTCTGATTCCCCATCTCTGATTCCCGGACTCTGATTCCCCACCTCTGATTCCCTATCTCTGATTCCACACATCCGATTCCCTGCCTCTGATTCCCCGCCTCTGATGCCCCGCCTCTGATTCCCTATCTCTGATTCCCCTCCTCTGATTCCCCATATCTGATTCGCCGCCTCCGTTTCCCTGCCTCTGATTCCCCGCCTCTGTTTCCCCATATCTGATTCCCCGCCTCTGATTCCCCAACTCTGATTCCCCGCCTCTGATTCCCCAGCTCTGATTCCCCGCCTCTGATTCCCCGCGTCTGATTCCCAGCCTCTGATTCCCCATGTCTTATTCCCCGCCTCTGATTCGCCATCTCTGATTCATCGCCTCTGATTCCCCACCTCTGATTCCCCATATCTGATTCCCACCTATGTTTCCCCGCCTCTGATGCCCCGTCTCTGATTCCATGCCTCTGATTCCCAACCTCTGATTCCCCACCTCTGATTCCCCATATCTGATTCCCCGCCTCTGTTTCCCCTCCTCTGATTCCCTGCCTCTGTTTCCTCATATCTGATTCCCCGCCTCTGATTCCCCAAAACTGATTCCCCTCCTCTGATTCCCCAGCTCTGATTCACCACCTCTGATTCCCCGCGGCTGATTCCCCGCCTCTGATTCCCCATCTCTGATTCCCTATCTCTGATTCCCCAATTCTGATTCCCCGCCTTTGATTCCCTGCCTCTGATTCCCAACCTCTGATTCCCCACCTCTGATTCCCCATATCTGATTCCCCGCCTCTGTTTCCCCGCCTCTTATTCCCCGCCTCTGTTTCCCCATATCTGATTCCCGGCCTCTCATTCCCCAGCTCTGATTCCCCGCCTCTGATTCCCCAGCTCCGATTCCCCGCCTCTGATTCCCCGCGTCTGAATCCCTGCCTCTGATTCCCCGCCTCTGATTCCCCATCTCTGATTCACCACCTCTGATCCCCCGCCTCTGATTCCCCATGTCTGATTCACCGCCTCTGTTTCCCCACCTCTGATTCCCCGCCTCTGATTCCACATATCTGATTCCCCGCCTCTGATTCCCCAACTCTGATTCCCAGCCTGTGATTCGCCAGCTATGATTCCCCGCCTCTGATTCCCCACGTCTAATTCCCTGCCTGTGATTCCCTGCCTCTTATTCCCCGCCTCTGATTCCCCGCATCTGATTCCCTGCCTCTGAATCCCCACCTCTATTCCCTGCCTCTGATTCCCAACCTCTGATTCCCCTCCTCTGATTCCCCATATCTGATTCCCCGCCTCCATTTCCCTGCCTCTGATTCCCCGCCTCTGTTACCCCATATCTGATTCCCCGCCTCTGATTCCCCAACTCTGATTCTGCACATCTGATTCCCTGCCTCTTATTCCCCGCCTCTAATTCCCGGCCTCTGATTCCCGGCCTCTGATTCCCCACCTCTGATTCTCCATATCTGATTCCCCGCCTCTGTTTCCCCGCCTCTGATTCCCCACCTCTGTTTCCCCATATCTGATTCCCCGCCTCTGATTCCCCAACTCTGATTCCCCGCCTCTGATTCCCCAGGTCTGATTCCCCGCCTCTGATTCCACGTGTTTGATTACCTGCCTCTGATTCCCCGCCTCTGCTTCCCCATCTCTGATTCACCGCCTTTGATTCGCCACCTCTGATTCCCCATATGTGATTCCCCGCCTCTGTTTCCCCGCCTCTGATTCCCCGCCTCTGATTCCCCATATCTCATTCCCCGCCTCTGATTCCCCGCATCTGATTCCCTGCCTCTGAATCCCCACCTCTGATTCCCTGCCTCTGATTCCCAACCTCTGATTCCCCTCCTCTGATTCCCCATATCTGATTCCCCACCTCCGTTTCCCTGCCTCTGATTGCCCGCCTCTGTTTCCCCATATCTGATTCCCCGCCTCTGATTCCCCAACTCTGATTCCCCTCCTCTGATTCCCCAGCTCTGATTCCCCGCCTCTGATTCCCTGCGTCTGATTCCCAGCCTCTGATTCCCAATGTCTGATTTCTTGCCTCTGATTCCCCGCCTCTGATTCGCCATCTCTGATTCATCCCCTCTGATTCCCCACCTCTGATTCCCCATATCTTATTCCCCACCTATGTTTCCCCGCCTCTGATTCCCCGCCTCTGATTCCCCATCTCTGATTCCCAGACTCTGATTCCCCACCTCTGATTCCCTATCTCTGATTCTGCACATCCGATTCCCTGCCTCTGATTCCCTGCCTCTGATTCCCCACCTCTGATTCCCCACCTCTGATTCCCCATATCTGATTCCCCGCCTCTGTTTCCCCGCCTCTGATTCCCTGCCTCTGTTTCCTCATATCTGATTCCCCGCCTCTGATTCCCCAACACTGATTCCCCGCCTCTGATTCCCCAGCTCTGATTCACCACCTCTGATTCCCCGCGTCTGATTCCTCGCTTCTGATTCCCGGCCTCTTATTCCCCACCTCTGATTCCCGGCCTCTGATTCCCGGCCTCTGATTCCCGAACTCTCATTCCCGGCCTCTGATTCCCGGCCTCTGATTCCCCGCCTCTGATTCCCCGCCTCTGATTCCCTGCCTCTGATTCCCCATCTCTGATTCCGCACATCTGATTCCCTGCCTCTGATTCCCCGCATCTGATTCCCTGCCTCTGATTCCCTGCCTCTGATTCCCAACCTCTGATTCCCCACCTCTGATTCCCCATATCTGATTCCCCGCCTCTGTTTCCCCGCCTCTGATTCCCCGCCTCTGTTTCCCCATATCAGATTCCCCGCCTCTGATTCCCCAACTCTGATTCCCCACCTCTGATCCCCAGCTCTGATTCCCCGCCTCTGATTCCCCGTGTTTGATTCCCTGCCTCTGATTCCCTGCCTCTGATTCCCAACCTCTGATTCCCCACCTCTGATTCCCCATATCTGATTCCCCGCCTCTGTTTCCCCGCCTCTGATTCCCCGCCTCTCTTTCCCCATATCTGATTCCCCGCCTTTGATTGGCCACCTCTGATTCCCCATATGTGATTCCCCGCCTCTGTTTCCCCGCATCTGATTCCCCGCCTCTGATTCCCCATATCTCATTCCCCGCCTCTGATTCCCCATATCTGATTCCCTGACTCTGATTCCCCACCTCTGATTCCCGGCCTCTTTTTCCCGGCATCTGATTCCCGGCATCTGATTCCCGGCCTCTGATTCCCGGCCTCTGATTCCCCGCTTCTGATTCTGATTCCCTGCCTCTGATTCCCCATCCCTGATTCCGCACATCTGATTCCCGCCTCTGATTCCCCGCCTCTGATTCCCCATATCTCAATCCCCGCCTCTGATTCCCCGCATCTGATTCCCTGCCTCTGAATCCCCACCTTTGATTCCCTGCCTCTGATTCCCAACCTCTGATTCCCCTCCCCTGATTCCCCATATCTGATTCCCCGCCTCCGTTTCCCTGCCTCTGATTGCCCGCCTCTGTTTCCCCATATCTGATTCCCCGCCTCTGATTCCCCAACTCTGATTCCCCGCCTCTGATTCCCCAGCTCTGATACCCCGCCTCTGATTCCCCGCGTCTGATTCCCAGCCTCTGATTCCCCATGTCTGATTTCCTGCCTCTGATTCCCCGCCTCTGATTCGCCATCTCTGATTCATCCCCTCTGATTCCCCACCTCTGATTCCCCATATCTTATTCCCCACCTATGTTTCCCCGCCTCTGATTCCCCGCCTCTGATTCCCCATCTCTGATTCCCAGACTCTGATTCCCCACCTCTGACTCCCTATCTCTGATTCTGCACATCCGATTCCCTGCCTCTGATTCCCCGCCTCTGATTCCCCACCTCTGATTCCCCATATCTGATTCCCCGCCTCTGTTTCCCCGCCTCTTATTCCCCGCCTCTGTTTCCCCATATCTGATTCCCGGCCTCTCATTCCCCAGCTCTGATTCCCCGCCTCTGATTCCCCATATCTGATTCCCCGCCGCTGATTCCCCAACTCTGATTCCCCAGCTCCGATTCCCCGCCTCTGATTCCCCGCGTCTGAATCCCTGCCTCTGATTCCCCGCCTCTGATTCCCCATCTCTGATTCACCACCTCTGATCCCCCGCCTCTGATTCCCCATGTCTGATTCACCGCCTCTGTTTCCCCACCTCTGATTCCCCGCCTCTGATTCCACATATCTGATTCCCCGCCTCTGATTCCCCAACTCTGATTCCCAGCCTGTGATTCGCCAGCTATGATTCCCCGCCTCTGATTCCCCACGTCTAATTCCCTGCCTGTGATACCCTGCCTCTTATTCCCCGCCTCTGATTCCCCGCATCTGATTCCCTGCCTCTGAATCCCCACCTCTATTCCCTGCCTCTGATTCCCAACCTCTGATTCCCCTCCTCTGATTCCCCATATCTGATTCCCCGCCTCCATTTCCCTGCCTCTGATTCCCCGCCTCTGTTACCCCATATCTGATTCAGCGCCTCTGATTCCCCAACTCTGATTCTGCACATCTGATTCCCTGCCTCTTATTCCCCACCTCTAATTCCCGGCCTCTGATTCCCGGCCTCTGATTCCCCACCTCTGATTCTCCATATCTGATTCCCCGCCTCTGTTTCCCCGCCTCTGATTCCCCACCTCTGTTTCCCCATATCTGATTCCCCGCCTCTGATTCCCCAACTCTGATTCCCCGCCTCTGATTCCCCAGGTCTGATTCCCCGCCTCTGATTCCACGTGTTTGATTACCTGCCTCTGATTCCCCGCCTCTGCTTCCCCATCTCTGATTCACCGCCTTTGATTCGCCACCTCTGATTCCCCATATGTGATTCCCCGCCTCTGTTTCCCCGCCTCTGATTCCCCGCCTCTGATTCCCCATATCTCATTCCCCGCCTCTGATTCCCCGCATCTGATTCCCTGCCTCTGAATCCCCACCTCTGATTCCCTGCCTCTGATTCCCAACCTCTGATTCCCCTCCTCTGATTCCCCATATCTGATTCCCCGCCTCCGTTTCCCTGCCTCTGATTGCCCGCCTCTGTTTCCCCATATCTGATTCCCCGCCTCTGATTCCCCAACTCTGATTCCCCGCCTCTGATTCCCCAGCTCTGATTCCCCGCCTCTGATTCCCCGCGTCTGATTCCCAGCCTCTGATTCCCCATGTCTGATTTCCTGCCTCTGATTCCCCGCCTCTGATTCGCCATCTCAGATTCATCCCCTCTGATTCCCCACCTCTGATTCCCCATATCTTATTCCCCACCTATGTTTCCCCGCCTCTGATTCCCCGCCTCTGATTCCCCATCTCTGATTCCCAGACTCTGATTCCCCACCTCTGATTCCCTATCTCTGATTCTGCACATCCGATTCCCTGCCTCTGATTCCCCGCCTCTGTTTCCCCGCCTCTGATTCCCTGCCTCTGTTTCCTCATATCTGATTCCCCGCCTCTGATTCCCCAACACTGATTCCCCGCCTCTGATTCCCCAGCTCTGATTCACCACCTCTGATTCCCCGCGTCTGATTCCCCGCTTCTGATTCCCGGCCTCTTATTCCCCACCTCTGATTCCCGGCCTCTGATTCCCGGCCTCTGATTCCCGAACTCTCATTCCCGGCCTCTGATTCCCGGCCTCTGATTCCCCGCCTCTTATTCCCCGCCTCTGATTCCCTGCCTCTGATTCCCCATCTCTGATTCCGCACATCTGATTCCCTGCCTCTGATTCCCCGCATCTGATTCCCTGCCTCTGATTCCCTGCCTCTGATTCCCAACCTCTGATTCCCCACCTCTGATTCCCCATATCTGATTCCCCGCCTCTGTTTCCCCGCCTCTGATTCCCCGCCTCTGTTTCCCCATATCAGATTCCCCGCCTCTGATTCCCCAACTCTGATTCCCCACCTCTGATCCCCAGCTCTGATTCCCCGCCTCTGATTCCCCGTGTTTGATTCCCTGCCTCTTATTCCCTGCCTCTGATTCCCAACCTCTGATTCCCCACCTCTGATTCCCCATATCTGATTCCCCGCCTCTGTTTCCCCGCCTCTGATTCCCCGCCTCTGTTTCCCCATATCTGATTCCCCGCCTTTGATTGGCCACCTCTGATTCCCCATATGTGATTCCCCGCCTCTGTTTCCCCGCATCTGATTCCCCGCCTCTGATTCCCCATATCTCATTCCCCGCCTCTGATTCCCCATATCTGATTCCCTGACTCTGATTCCCCACCTCTGATTCCCGGCCTCTTTTTCCCGGCATCTGATTCCCGGCATCTGATTCCCGGCCTCTGATTCCCGGCCTCTGATTCCCCGCTTCTGATTCTGATTCCCTGCCTCTGATTCCCCATCCCTGATTCCGCACATCTGATTCCCGCCTCTGATTCCCCGCCTCTGATTCCCCATATCTCAATCCCCGCCTCTGATTCCCCGCATCTGATTCCCTGCCTCTGAATCCCCACCTTTGATTCCCTGCCTCTGATTCCCAACCTCTGATTCCCCTCCCCTGATTCCCCATATCTGATTCCCCGCCTCCGTTTCTCTGCCTCTGATTGCCCGCCTCTGTTTCCCCATATCTGATTCCCCGCCTCTGATTCCCCAACTCTGATTCCCCGCCTCTGATTCCCCAGCTCTGATTCCCCGCCTCTGATTCCCCGCGTCTGATTCCCAGCCTCTGATTCCCCATGTCTGATTTCCTGCCTCTGATTCCCCGCCTCTGATTCGCCATCTCTGATTCATCCCCTCTGATTCCCCACCTCTGATTCCCCATATCTTATTCCCCACCTATGTTTCCCCGCCTCTGATTCCCCGCCTCTGATTCCCCATCTCTGATTCCCAGACTCTGATTCCCCACCTCTGACTCCCTATCTCTGATTCTGCACATCCGATTCCCTGCCTCTGATTCCCCGCCTCTGATTCCCCACCTCTGATTCCCCACCTCTGATTCCCCATATCTGATTCCCCGCCTCTGTTTCCCCGCCTCTGATTCCCTGCCTCTGTTTCCTCATATCTGATTCCCCGCCTCTGATTCCCCAACACTGATTCCCCGCCTCTGATTCCCCAGCTCTGATTCACCACCTCTGATTCCCCGCGTCTGATTCCCCGCTTCTGATTCCCGGCCTCTTATTCCCCACCTCTGATTCCCGGCCTCTGATTCCCGGCCTCTGATTCCCGAACTCTCATTCCCGGCCTCTGATTCCCGGCCTCTGATTCCCCGCCTCTGATTCCCCGCCTCTGATTCCCTGCCTCTGATTCCCCATCTCTGATTCCGCACATCTGATTCCCTGCCTCTGATTCCCCGCCTCTGATTCACTGCCTCTGATTCCCTGCCTCTGATTCCCAACCTCTGATTCCCCACCTCTGATTCCCCATATCTGATTCCCCGCCTCTGTTTCCCCGCCTCTGATTCCCCGCCTCTGTTTCCCCATATCTGATTCCCCGCCTCTGATTCCCCAACTCTGATTCCCCACCTCTGATCCCCAGCTCTGATTCCCCGCCTCTGATTCCCCGTGTTTGATTCCCTGCCTCTGATTCCCTGCCTCTGATTCCCAACCTCTGATTCCCCACCTCTGATTCCCCATATCTGATTCCCCGCCTCTGTTTCCCCGCCTCTGATTCCCCACCTCTGTTTCCCCATATCTGATTCCCCGCCTTTGATTGGCCACCTCTGATTCCCCATATGTGATTCCCCGCCTCTGTTTCCCCGCATCTGATTCCCCGCCTCTGATTCCCCATATCTCATTCCCCGCCTCTGATTCCCCATATCTGATTCCCTGACTCTGATTCCCCACCTCTGATTCCCGGCCTCTTTTTCCCGGCATCTGATTCCCGGCATCTGATTCTCGGCCTCTGATTCCCGGCCTCTGATTCCCCGCTTCTGATTCTGATTCCCTGCCTCTTATTCCCCATCCCTGATTCCGCACATCTGATTCCCTGCCTCTGATTCCCCACTTCTGATTCCCCATATCTGATTCCCCGCCTCTGTTTCCCCGCCTCTGATTCACCGCCTCTGTTTCCCCATATCTAATTCCCCGCCTCTGATTCCCCAACTCTTATTCCCCGCACTGATTCCCCAGCTCTGAATCCCCGCCTCAGATTCCCCGCATCTGATTCCCTGCCTCTAAATCCCCACCTCTGATTCCCTGCCTCTGATTCCCAACCTCTGATTCACCTCCTCTGATTCCCCATATCTGATTCCCCGCCACCGTTTCCCTGCCTCTCATTCCCCGCCTCTGTTTCCCCATATCTGATTTCCCGCCTCTGATTCCCCAACTCTAATTCCCCGCCTCTCATTCCCCAGCTCTGATTCCCCGCCTCTGATTCCCCGCGTCTGATTCCCAGCCTCTGATTCCCCATGTCTTATTCCCCGCCTCTGATTCGCCATCTCTGATTCATCGCCTCTGATTCCCCTCCTCTGATTCCCCATATCTGATTCCCCACCTATGTTTCCCCGCCTCTGATGCCCCACCTCTGATTCCATGCCTCTGATTCCCAACCTCTGATTCCCCACCTCTGATTCCCCATATCTGATTCCCCGCCTCTGTTTCCCCGCCTCTGATTCCCTGCCTCTGTTTCCTCATATCTGATTCCCCGCCTCTGATTCCCCAACACTGATTCCCCGCCTCTGATTCCCCAGCTCTGATTCACCACCTCTGATTCCCCGCGTCTGATTCCCCGCCTCTGATTCCCCATCTCTGATTCCCTATCTCTGATTCCCCAATTCTGATTCCCCGCCTTTGATTCCCTGCCTCTGATTCCTAACCTCTGATTCCCCACCTCTGATTCCCCGCCACTGTTTCCCCGCCTCTTATTCCCCGCCTCTGTTTCCCCATATCTGATTCCCGGCCTCTCATTCCCCAGCTCTGATTCCCCGCCTCTGATTCCCCATATCTGATTCCCCAGCTCTGATTCCCCGCCTCTGATTCCCCAACTCTGATTCCCCGCCTCTGATTCCCCAGGTCTGATTCCCCGCCTCTGATTCCACGTGTTTGATTACCTGCCTCTGATTCCCCGCCTCTGCTTCCCCATCTCTGATTCACCGCCTTTGATTCGCCACCTCTGATTCCCCATATGTGATTCCCCGCCTCTGTTTCCCCGCCTCTGATTCCCCGCCTCTGATTCCCCATATCTCATTCCCCGCCTCTGATTCCCCGCATCTAATTCCCTGCCTCTGAATCCCCACCTCAGATTCCCTGCCTCTGATTCCCAACCTCTGATTCGCCTCCTCTGATTCCCCATATCTGATTCCCCGCCTCCGTTTCCCTGCCTCTGATTGCCCGCCTCTGTTTCCCCATATCTGATTCCCCGCCTCTGATTCCCAAACTCTGATTCCCCGCCTCTGATTCCCCAGCTCTGATTCCCCGCCTCTGTTTCCCCGCCTCTGATTCCCCACCTCTGTTTCCCCATATCTGATTCCCCGCATCTGATTCCCCACGTCTGATTCCCTGCCTGTGATTCCCTGCCTCTTATTCCCCGCCTCTGATTCCCCGCATCTGATTCCCTGCCTCTGAATCCCCACCTTGATTCCCTGCCTCTGATTCCCAACCTCTGATTCCCCTCCTCTGATTCCCCATATCTGATTCCTCACCTCCACTTCCCTGCCTCTGATTCCCCGCCTCTGTTACCCAATATCTGATTCCCCGCCTCTGATTCCCCAACTCTGTTTCTGCACATCTGATTCCCTGCATCTTATTCCCCACCTCTAATTCCCGGCCTCTGATTCCCGGCCTCTGATACCCTACCTCTGATTCTCCATATCTGATTCCCCGCCTCTGTTTCCCCGCCTCTGATTCCCCGCCTCTGTTTCCCCATATCTGATTCCCCGCCTATGATTCCCCAACTCTGATTCCCCGCCTCTGCTTCCCCATCTCTGATTCACCGCCTTTGATTCGCCACCTCTGATTCCCCATATGTGATTCCCCTCCTCTGTTTCCCCGCCTCTGATTCCCCGCCTCTGATTCCCCATATCTCATTCCCCGCTTCTGATTCCCCTCATCTGATTCCCTGCCTCTGAATCCCCACCTCTGATTCCCTGCCTCTGATTCCCAACCTCTGATTCCCCTCCTCTGATTCCCCATATCTGATTCCCCGCCTCCGTTTCCCTGCCTCTGATTAACCGCCTCTGTTTCCCCATATCTGATTCCCCGCCTCTGATTCCCCAACTCTGATACCCCGCCTCTGATTCCCCATGTCTGATTTCCTGCCTCTGATTCCCCGCCTCTGATTCGCCATCTCTGATTCATCGCCTCTGATTCCCCACCTCTGATTCCCCATATCTTATTCCCCACCTATGTTTCCCCGCCTCTGATTCCCCGCCTCTGATTCCCCATCTCTGATTCCCGGACTCTGATTCCCCACCTCTGATTCCCTGTCTCTGATTCCACACATCCGATTCCCTGCCTCTGATTCCCCGCCTCTGATGCCCCGCCTCTGATTCCCAATCTCTGATTCCCCTCCTCTGATTCCCCATATCTGATTCCCCGCCTCCGTTTCCCTGCCTCTGATTCCCCGCCTCTGTTTCCCCATATCTGATTCCCCGCCTCTGATTCCCCAACTCTGATTCCCCGCCTCTGATTCCCCAGCTCTGATTCCCCGCCTCTGATTCCCCGCGTCTGATTCCCAGCCTCTGATTCCCCATGTCTTATTCCCCGCCTCTGATTCGCCATCTCTGATTCATCGCCTCTGATTCCCCACCTCTGATTCCCCATATCTGATTCCCACCTATGTTTCCCCGCCTCTGATGCCCCGCCTCTGATTCCATGCCTCTGATTCCCAACCTCTGATTCCCCACCTCTGATTCCCCATATCTGATTCCCCTCCTCTGTTTCCCCTCCTCTGATTCCCTGCCTCTGTTTCCTCATATCTGATTCCCCGCCTCTGATTCCCCAAAACTGATTCCCCTCCTCTGATTCCCCAGCTCTGATTCACCACCTCTGATTCCCCGCGTCTGATTCCCCGCCTCTGATTCCCCATCTCTGATTCCCTATCTCTGATTCCCCAATTCTGATTCCCCGCCTTTGATTCCCTGCCTCTGATTCCCAACCTCTGATTCCCCACCTCTGATTCCCCATATCTGATTCCCCGCCTCTGTTTCCCCGCCTCTTATTCCCCGCCTCTGTTTCCCCATATCTGATTCCCGGCCTCTCATTCCCCAGCTCTGATTCCCCGCCTCTGATTCCCCATATCTGATTCCCCGCCGCTGATTCCCCAACTCTGATTCCCCAGCTCCGATTCCCCGCCTCTGATTCCCCGCGTCTGAATCCCTGCCTCTGATTCCCCGCCTCTGATTCCCCATCTCTGATTCACCACCTCTGATCCCCCGCCTCTGATTCCCCATGTCTGATTCACCGCCTCTGTTTCCCCACCTCTGATTCCCCGCCTCTGATTCCACATATCTGATTCCCCGCCTCTGATTCCCCAACTCTGATTCCCAGCCTGTGATTCGCCAGCTATGATTCCCCGCCTCTGATTCCCCACGTCTAATTCCCTGCCTGTGATACCCTGCCTCTTATTCCCCGCCTCTGATTCCCCGCATCTGATTCCCTGCCTCTGAATCCCCACCTCTATTCCCTGCCTCTGATTCCCAACCTCTGATTCCCCTCCTCTGATTCCCCATATCTGATTCCCCGCCTCCATTTCCCTGCCTCTGATTCCCCGCCTCTGTTACCCCATATCTGATTCAGCGCCTCTGATTCCCCAACTCTGATTCTGCACATCTGATTCCCTGCCTCTTATTCCCCACCTCTAATTCCCGGCCTCTGATTCCCGGCCTCTGATTCCCCACCTCTGATTCTCCATATCTGATTCCCCGCCTCTGTTTCCCCGCCTCTGATTCCCCACCTCTGTGTCCCCATATCTGATTCCCCGCCTCTGATTCCCCAACTCTGATTCCCCGCCTCTGATTCCCCAGGTCTGATTCCCCGCCTCTGATTCCACGTGTTTGATTACCTGCCTCTGATTCCCCGTCTCTGCTTCCCCATCTCTGATTCACCGCCTTTGATTCGCCACCTCTGATTCCCCATATGTGATTCCCCGCCTCTGTTTCCCCGCCTCTGATTCCCCGCCTCTGATTCCCCATATCTCATTCCCCGCCTCTGATTCCCCGCATCTGATTCCCTGCCTCTGAATCCCCACCTCTGATTCCCTGCCTCTGATTCCCAACCTCTGATTCCCCTCCTCTGATTCCCCATATCTGATTCCCCGCCTCCGTTTCCCTGCCTCTGATTGCCTGCCTCTGTTTCCCCATATCTGATTCCCCGCCTCTGATTCCCCAACTCTGATTCCCCGCCTCTGATTCCCCAGCTCTGATTCCCCGCCTCTGATTCCCCGCGTCTGATTCCCAGCCTCTGATTCCCCATGTCTGATTTCCTGCCTCTGATTCCCCGCCTCTGATTCGCCATCTCTGATTCATCCCCTCTGATTCCCCACCTCTGATTCCCCATATCTTATTCCCCACCTATGTTTCCCCGCCTCTGATTCCCCGCCTGTGATTCCCCATCTCTGATTCCCAGACTCTGATTCCCCACCTCTGATTCCCTATCTCTGATTCTGCACATCCGATTCCCTGCCTCTGATTCCCCGCCTCTGATTCCCCACCTCTGATTCCCCACCTCTGATTCCCCATATCTGATTCCCCGCCTCTGTTTCCCCGCCTCTGATTCCCTGCCTCTGTTTCCTCATATCTGATTCCCCGCCTCTGATTCCCCAACACTGATTCCCCGCCTCTGATTCCCCAGCTCTGATTCACCACCTCTGATTCCCCGCGTCTGATTCCCCGCTTCTGATTCCCGGCCTCTTATTCCCCACCTCTGATTCCCGGCCTCTGATTCCCGGCCTCTGATTCCCGAACTCTCATTCCCGGCCTCTGATTCCCGGCCTCTGATTCCCCGCCTCTGATTCCCCGCCTCTGATTCCCTGCCTCTGATTCCCCATCTCTGATTCTGCACATCTGATTCCCTGCCTCTGATTCCCCGCATCTGATTCCCTGCCTCTGATTCCCTGCCTCTGATTCCCAACCTCTGATTCCCCACCTCTGATTCCCCATATCTGATTCCCCGCCTCTGTTTCCCCGCCTCTGATTCCCCGCCTCTGTTTCCCCATATCTGATTCCCCGCCTCTGATTCCCCAACTCTGATTCCCCACCTCTGATCCCCAGCTCTGATTCCCCGCCTTTGATTCCCCGTGTTTGATTCCCTGCCTCTGATTCCCTGCCTCTGATTCCCCATCTCTGATTCACCGCCTTTGATTCGCCACCTCTGATTCCCCATATGTGATTCCCCGCCTCTGTTTCCCCGCCTCTGATTCCCCGCCTCTGATTCCCCATATCTCATTCCCCGCCTCTGATTCCCCGCATCTGATTCCCTGCCTCTGAATCCCCACCTCTGATTCCCTGCCTCTGATTCCCAACCTCTGATTCCCCTCCTCTGATTCCCCATATCTGATTCCCCGCCTCCGTTTCCCTGCCTCTGATTGCCCGCCTCTGTTTCCCCATATCTGATTCCCCGCCTCTGATTCCCCAACTCTGATTCCCCGCCTCTGATTCCCCAGCTCTGATTCCCCGCCTCTGTTTCCCCGCCTCTGATTCCCCACCTCTGTTTCCCCATATCTGATTCCCCACATCTGATTCCCCACGTCTGATTCCCTGCCTGTGATTCCCTGCCTCTTATTCCCCGCCTCTGATTCCCCGCATCTGATTCCCTGCCTCTGAATCCCCACCTTGATTCCCTGGCTCTGATTCCCAACCTCTGATTCCCCTCCTCTGATTCCCCATATCTGATTCCTCACCTCCACTTCCCTGCCTCTGATTCCCCGCCTCTGTTACCCAATATCTGATTCCCCGCCTCTGATTCCCCAACTCTGTTTCTGCACATCTGATTCCCTGCCTCTTATTCCCCACCTCTAATTCCCGGCCTCTGATTCCCGGCCTCTGATACCCTACCTCTGATTCTCCATATCTGATTCCCCGCCTCTGTTTCACCGCCTCTGATTCCCCGCCTCTGTTTCCCCATATCTGATTCCCCGCCTCTGATTCCCCAACTCTGATTCCCCGCCTCTGATTCCCCAGGTCTGATTCCCCGCCTCTGAATCCACGTGTTTGATTACCTGCCTCTGATTCCCTGCCTCTGCTTCCCCATCTCTGATTCACCGCCTTTGATTCGCCACCTCTGATTCCCCATATGTGATTCCCCTCCTCTGTTTCCCCGCCTCTGATTCCCCGCCTCTGATTCCCCATATCTCATTCCCCGCCTCTGATTCCCCGCATCTGATTCCCTGCCTCTGAATCCCCACCTCTGATTCCCTGCCTCTGATTCCCAACCTCTGATTCCCCTCCTCTGATTCCCCATATCTGATTCCCCGCCTCCGTTTCCCTGCCACTGATTAACCGCCTCTGTTTCCCCATATCTGATTCCCCGCCTCTGATTCCCCAACTCTGATTCCCCGCCTCTGATTCCCCAGCTCTGATTCCCCGCCTCTGATTCCCCGCGTCTGATTCCCAGCCTCTGATTCCCCATGTCTGATTTCCTGCCTCTGATTCCCCGCCTCTGATTCGCCATCTCTGATTCATCGCCTCTGATTCCCCACCTCTGATTCCCCATATCTTATTCCCCACCTATGTTTCCCCGCCTCTGATTCCCCGCCTCTGATTCCCCATCTCTGATTCCCGGACTCTGATTCCCCACCTCTGATTCCCTGTCTCTGATTCCACACATCCGATTCCCTGCCTCTGATTCCCCGCCTCTGATGCCCCGCCTCTGATTCCCAATCTCTGATTCCCCTCCTCTGATTCCCCATATCTGATTCCCCGCCTCCGTTTCCCTGCCTCTGATTCCCCGCCTCTGTTTCCCCATATCTGATTCCCCGCCTCTGATTCCCCAACTCTGATTCCCCGCCTCTGATTCCCCAGCTCTGATTCCCCGCCTCTGATTCCCCGCGTCTGATTCCCAGCCTCTGATTCCCCATGTCTTATTCCCCGCCTCTGATTCGCCATCTCTGATTCATCGCCTCTGATTCCCCACCTCTGATTCCCCATATCTGATTCCCACCTATGTTTCCCCGCCTCTGATGCCCCGCCTCTGATTCCATGCCTCTGATTCCCAACCTCTGATTCCCCACCTCTGATTCCCCATATCTGATTCCCCGCCTCTGTTTCCCCTCCTCTGATTCCCTGCCTCTGTTTCCTCATATCTGATTCCCCGCCTCTGATTCCCCAAAACTGATTCCCCTCCTCTGATTCCCCAGCTCTGATTCACCACCTCTGATTCCCCGCGTCTGATTCCCCGCCTCTGATTCCCCATCTCTGATTCCCTATCTCTGATTCCCCAATTCTTATTCCCCGCCTTTGATTCCCTGCCTCTGATTCCCAACCTCTGATTCCCCACCTCTGATTCCCCATATCTGATTCCCTGCCTCTGTTTCCCCGCCTCTTATTCCCCGCCTCTGTTTCCCCATATCTGATTCCCGGCCTCTCATTCCCCAGCTCTGATTCCCCGCCTCTGATTCCCCATATCTGATTCCCCGCCGCTGATTCCCCAACTCTGATTCCCCAGCTCCGATTCCCCGCCTCTGATTCCCCGCGTCTGAATCCCTGCCTCTGATTCCCCGCCTCTGATTCCCCATCTCTGATTCACCACCTCTGATCCCCCGCCTCTGATTCCCCATGTCTGATTCACCGCCTCTGTTTCCCCACCTCTGATTCCCCGCCTCTGATTCCACATATCTGATTCCCCGCCTCTGATTCCCCAACTCTGATTCCCAGCCTGTGATTCGCCAGCTATGATTCCCCGCCTCTGATTCCCCACGTCTAATTCCCTGCCTGTGATACCCTGCCTCTTATTCCCCGCCTCTGATTCCCCGCATCTGATTCCCTGCCTCTGAATCCCCACCTCTATTCCCTGCCTCTGATTCCCAACCTCTGATTCCCCTCCTCTGATTCCCCATATCTGATTCCCCGCCTCCATTTCCCGGCCTCTGATTCCCCGCCTCTGTTACCCCATATCTGATTCAGCGCCTCTGATTCCCCAACTCTGATTCTGCACATCTGATTACCTGCCTCTTATTCCCCACCTCTAATTCCCGGCCTCTGATTCCCGGCCTCTGATTCCCCACCTCTGATTCTCCATATCTGATTCCCCGCCTCTGTTTCCCCGCCTCTGATTCCCCACCTCTGTTTCCCCATATCTGATTCCCCGCCTCTGATTCCCCAACTCTGATTCCCCGCCTCTGATTCCCCAGGTCTGATTCCCCGCCTCTGATTCCACGTGTTTGATTACCTGCCTCTGATTCCCCGCCTCTGCTTCCCCATCTCTGATTCACCGCCTTTGATTCACCACCTCTGATTCCCCATATGTGATTCCCCGCCTCTGTTTCCCCGCCTCTGATTCCCCGTCTCTGATTCCCCATATCTCATTCCCCGCCTCTGATTCCCCGCATCTGATTCCCTGCCTCTGAATCCCCACCTCTGATTCCCTGCCTCTGATTCCCAACCTCTGATTCCCCTCCCCTGATTCCCCATATCTGATTCCCCGCCTCCGTTTCCCTGCCTCTGATTGCCCGCCTCTGTTTCCCCATATCTGATTCCCCGCCTCTGATTCCCCAACTCTGATTCCCCGCCTCTGATTCCCCAGCTCTGATTCCCCGCCTCTGATTCCCCGCGTCTGATTCCCAGCCTCTGATTCCCCATGTCTGATTTCCTGCCTCTGATTCCCCGCCTCTGATTCGCCATCTCTGATTCATCCCCTCTGATTCCCCACCTCTGATTCCCCATATCTTATTCCCCACCTATGTTTCCCCGCCTCTGATTCCCCGCCTCTGATTCCCCATCTCTGATTCCCAGACTCTGATTCCCCACCTCTGATTCCCTATCTCTGATTCTGCACATCCGATTCCCTGCCTCTGATTCCCCGCCTCTGATTCCCCGCCTCTGTTTCCCCGCCTCTGATTCCCTGCCTCTGTTTCCTCATATCTGATTCCCCGCCTCTGATTCCCCAACACTGATTCCCCGCCTCTGATTCCCCAGCTCTGATTCACCACCTCTGATTCCCCGCGTCTGATTCCCCGCTTCTGATTCCCGGCCTCTTATTCCCCACCTCTGATTCCCGGCCTCTGATTCCCGGCCTCTGATTCCCGAACTCTCATTCCCGGCCTCTGATTCCCGGCCTCTGATTCCCCGCCTCTGATTCCCCGCCTCTGATTCCCTGCCTCTGATTCCCCATCTCTGATTCCGCACATCTGATTCCCTGCCTCTGATTCCCCGCATCTGATTCCCTGCCTCTGATTCCCTGCCTCTGATTCCCAACCTCTGATTCCCCACCTCTGATTCCCCATATCTGATTCCCCGCCTCTGTTTCCCCGCCTCTGATTCCCCGCCTCTGTTTCCCCATATCAGATTCCCCGCCTCTGATTCCCCAACTCTGATTCCCCACCTCTGATCCCCAGCTCTGATTCCCCGCCTCTGATTCCCCGTGTTTGATTCCCTGCCTCTGATTCCCTGCCTCTGATTCCCAACCTCTGATTCCCCACCTCTGATTCCCCATATCTGATTCCCCGCCTCTGTTTCCCCGCCTCTGATTCCCCGCCTCTGTTTCCCCATATCTGATTCCCCGCCTTTGATTGGCCACCTCTGATTCCCCATATGTGATTCCCCGCCTCTGTTTCCCCGCATCTGATTCCCCGCCTCTGATTCCCCATATCTCATTCCCCGCCTCTGATTCCCCATATCTGATTCCCTGACTCTGATTCCCCACCTCTGATTCCCGGCCTCTTTTTCCCGGCATCTGATTCCCGGCATCTGATTCCCGGCCTCTGATTCCCGTCCTCTGATTCCCCGCTTCTGATTCTGATTCCCTGCCTCTGATTCCCCATCCCTGATTCCGCACATCTGATTCCCGCCTCTGATTCCCCGCCTCTGATTCCCCATATCTCAATCTTCGCCTCTGATTCCCCGCATCTGATTCCCTGCCTCTGAATCCCCACCTTTGATTCCCTGCCTCTGATTCCCAACCTCTGATTCCCCTCCCCTGATTCCCCATATCTGATTCCCCGCCTCCGTTTCCCTGCCTCTGATTGCCCGCCTCTGTTTCCCCATATCTGATTCCCCGCCTCTGATACCCCAACTCTGATTCCCCGCCTCTGATTCCCCAGCTCTGATTCCCCGCCTCTGATTCCCCGCGTCTGATTCCCAGCCTCTGATTCCCCATGTCTGATTTCCTGCCTCTGATTCCCCGCCTCTGATTCGCCCTCTCTGATTCATCCCCTCTGATTCCCCACCTCTGATTCCCCATATCTTATTCCCCACCTATGTTTCCCCGCCTCTGATTCCCCGCCTCTGATTCCCCATCTCTGATTCCCAGACTCTGATTCCCCACCTCTGACTCCCTATCTCTGATTCTGCACATCCGATTCCCTGCCTCTGATTCCCCGCCTCTGATTCCCCACCTCTGATTCCCCATATCTGATTCCCCGCCTCTGTTTCCCCGCCTCTTATTCCCCGCCTCTGTTTCCCCATATCTGATTCCCGGCATCTCATTCCCCAGCTCTGATTCCCCGCCTCTGATTCCCCATATCTGATTCCCCGCCGCTGATTCCCCAACTCTGATTCCCCAGCTCCGATTCCCCGCCTCTGATTCCCCGCGTCTGAATCCCTGCCTCTGATTCCCCGCCTCTGATTCCCCATCTCTGATTCACCACCTCTGATCCCCCGCCTCTGACTCCCCATGTCTGATTCACTGCCTCTGTTTCCCCACCTCTGATTCCCCGCCTCTGATTCCACATATCTGATTCCCCGCCTCTGATTCCCCAACTCTGATTCCCAGCCTGTGATTCGCCAGCTATGATTCCCCGCCTCTGATTCCCCACGTCTAATTCCCTGCCTGTGATACCCTGCCTCTTATTCCCCGCCTCTGATTCCCCGCATCTGATTCCCTGCCTCTGAATCCCCACCTCTATTCCCTGCCTCTGATTCCCAACCTCTGATTCCCCTCCTCTGATTCCCCATATCTGATTCCCCGCCTCCATTTCCCTGCCTCTGATTCCCCGCCTCTGTTACCCCATATCTGATTCAGCGCCTCTGATTCCCCAACTCTGATTCTGCACATCTGATTCCCTGCCTCTTATTCCCCACCTCTAATTCCCGGCCTCTGATTCCCGGCCTCTGATTCCCCACCTCTGATTCTCCATATCTGATTCCCCGCCTCTGTTTCCCCGCCTCTGATTCCCCACCTCTGTTTCCCCATATCTGATTCCCCGCCTCTGATTCCCCAACTCTGATTCCCCGCCTCTGATTCCCCAGGTCTGATTCCCCGCCTCTGATTCCACGTGTTTGATTACCTGCCTCTGATTCCCCGCCTCTGCTTCCCCATCTCTGATTCACCGCCTTTGATTCGCCACCTCTGATTCCCCATATGTGATTCCCCGCCTCTGTTTCCCCGCCTCTGATTCCCCGCCTCTGATTCCCCATATCTCATTCCCCGCCTCTGATTCCCCGCATCTGATTCCCTGCCTCTGAATCCCCACCTCTGATTCCCTGCCTCTGATTCCCAACCTCTGATTCCCCTCCTCTGATTCCCCATATCTGATTCCCCGCCTCCGTTTCCCTGCCTCTGATTGCCCGCCTCTGTTTCCCCATATCTGATTCCCCGCCTCAGATTCCCCAACTCTGATTCCCCGCCTCTGATTCCCCAGCTCTGATTCCCCGCCTCTGATTCCCCGCGTCTGATTCCCAGCCTCTGATTCCCCATGTCTGATTTCCTGCCTCTGATTCCCCGCCTCTGATTCGCCATCTCTGATTCATCCCCTCTGATTCCCCACCTCTGATTCCCCATATCTTATTCCCCACCTATGTTTCCCCGCCTCTGATTCCCCGCCTCTGATTCCCCATCTCTGATTCCCAGACTCTGATTCCCCACCTCTGATTCCCTATCTCTGATTCTGCACATCCGATTCCCTGCCTCTGATTCCCCGCCTCTGATTCCCCACCTCTGATTCCCCACCTCTGATTCCCCATATCTGATTCCCCGCCTCTGTTTCCCCGCCTCTGATTCCCTGCCTCTGTTTCCTCATATCTGATTCCCCGCCTCTGATTCCCCAACACTGATTCCCCGCCTCTGATTCCCCAGCTCTGATTCACCACCTCTGATTCCCCGCGTCTGATTCCCCGCTTCTGATTCCCGGCCTCTTATTCCCCACCTCTGATTCCCGGCCTCTGATTCCCGGCTTCTGATTCCCGAACTCTCATTCCCGGCCTCTGATTCCCGGCCTCTGATTCCCCGCCTCTGATTCCCCGCCTCTGATTCCCTGCCTCTGATTCCCCATCTCTGATTCCGCACATCTGATTCCCTGCCTCTGATTCCCCGCATCTGATTCCCTGCCTCTGATTCCCTGCCTCTGATTCCCAACCTCTGATTCCCCACCTCTGATTCCCCATATCTGATTCCCCGCCTCTGTTTCCCCGCCTCTGATTCCCCGCCTCTGTTTCCCCATATCAGATTCCCCGCCTCTGATTCCCCAACTCTGATTCCCCACCTCTGATCCCCAGCTCTGATTCCCCGCCTCTGATTCCCCGTGTTTGATTCCCTGCCTCTGATTCCCTGCCTCTGATTCCCAACCTCTGATTCCCCACCTCTGATTCCCCATATCTGATTCCCCGCCTCTGTTTCCCCGCCTCTGATTCCCCGCCTCTGTTTCCCCATATCTGATTCCCCGCCTTTGATTGGCCACCTCTGATTCCCCATATGTGATTCCCCGCCTCTGTTTCCCCGCATCTGATTCCCCGCCTCTGATTCCCCATATCTCATTCCCCGCCTCTGATTCCCCATATCTGATTCCCTGACTCTGATTCCCCACCTCTGATTCCCGGCCTCTTTTTCCCGGCATCTGATTCCCGGCATCTGATTCCCGGCCTCTGATTCCCGGCCTCTGATTCCCCGCTTCTGATTATGATTCCCTGCCTCTGATTCCCCATCCCTGATTCCGCACATCTGATTCCCGCCTCTGATTCCCCGCCTCTGATTCCCCATATCTCAATCCCCGCCTCTGATTCCCCGCATCTGATTCCCTGCCTCTGAATCCCCACCTTTGATTCCCTGCCTCTGATTCCCAACCTCTGATTCCCCTCCCCTGATTCCCCATATCTGATTCCCCGCCTCCGTTTCCCTGCCTCTGATTGCCCGCCTCTGTTTCCCCATATCTGATTCCCCGCCTCTGATTCCCCAACTCTGATTCCCCGCCTCTGATTCCCCAGCTCTGATTCCCCGCCTCTGATTCCCCGCGTCTGATTCCCAGCCTCTGATTCCCCATGTCTGATTTCCTGCCTCTGATTCCCCGCCTCTGATTCGCCATCTCTGATTCATCCCCTCTGATTCCCCACCTCTGATTCCCCATATCTTATTCCCCACCTATGTTTCCCCGCCTCTGATTCCCCGCCTCTGATTCCCCATCTCTGATTCCCAGACTCTGATTCCCCACCTCTGACTCCCTATCTCTGATTCTGCACATCCGATTCCCTGCCTCTGATTCCCCGCCTCTGATTCCCCACCTCTGATTCCCCACCTCTGATTCCCCATATCTGATTCCCCGCCTCTGTTTCCCCGCCTCTGATTCCCTGCCTCTGTTTCCTCATATCTGATTCCCCGCCTCTGATTCCCCAACACTGATTCCCCGCCTCTGATTCCCCAGCTCTGATTCACCACCTCTGATTCCCCGCGTCTGATTCCCCGCTTCTGATTCCCGGCCTCTTATTCCCCACCTCTGATTCCCGGCCTCTGATTCCCGGCCTCTGATTCCCGAACTCTCATTCCCGGCCTCTGATTCCCGGCCTCTGATTCCCCGCCTCTGATTCCCCGCCTCTGATTCCCTGCCTCTGATTCCCCATCTCTGATTCCGCACATCTGATTCCCTGCCTCTGATTCCCCGCCTCTGATTCACTGCCTCTGATTCCCTGCCTCTGATTCCCAACCTCTGATTCCCCACCTCTGATTCCCCATATCTGATTCCCCGCCTCTGTTTCCCCGCCTCTGATTCCCCGCCTCTGTTTCCCCATATCTGATTCCCCGCCTCTGATTCCCCAACTCTGATTCCCCACCTCTGATCCCCAGCTCTGATTCCCCGCCTCTGATTCCCCGTGTTTGAATCCCTGCCTCTGATTCCCTGCCTCTGATTCCCAACCTCTGATTCCCCACCTCTGATTCCCCATATCTGATTCCCCGCCTCTGTTTCCCCGCCTCTGATTCCCCACCTCTGTTTCCCCATATCTGATTCCCCGCCTTTGATTGGCCACCTCTGATTCCCCATATGTGATTCCCCGCCTCTGTTTCCCCGCATCTGATTCCCCGCCTCTGATTCCCCATATCTCATTCCCCGCCTCTGATTCCCCATATCTGATTCCCTGACTCTGATTCCCCACCTCTGATTCCCGGCCTCTTTTTCCCGGCATCTGATTCCCGGCATCTGATTCTCGGCCTCTGATTCCCGGCCTCTGATTCCCCGCTTCTGATTCTGATTCCCTGCCTCTTATTCCCCATCCCTGATTCCGCACATCTGATTCCCTGCCTCTGATTCCCCACTTCTGATTCCCCATATCTGATTCCCCGCCTCTGTTTCCCCGCCTCTGATTCACCGCCTCTGTTTCCCCATATCTAATTCCCCGCCTCTGATTCCCCAACTCTTATTCCCCGCACTGATTCCCCAGCTCTGAATCCCCGCCTCAGATTCCCCGCATCTGATTCCCTGCCTCTAAATCCCCACCTCTGATTCCCTGCCTCTGATTCCCAACCTCTGATTCACCTCCTCTGATTCCCCATATCTGATTCCCCGCCTCCGTTTCCCTGCCTCTCATTCCCCGCCTCTGTTTCCCCATATCTGATTTCCCGCCTCTGATTCCCCAACTCTAATTCCCCGCCTCTCATTCCCCAGCTCTGATTCCCCGCCTCTGATTCCCCGCGTCTGATTCCCAGCCTCTGATTCCCCATGTCTTATTCCCCGCCTCTGATTCGCCATCTCTGATTCATCGCCTCTGATTCCCCACCTCTGATTCCCCATATCTGATTCCCCACCTATGTTTCCCCGCCTCTGATGCCCCACCTCTGATTCCATTCCTCTGATTCCCAACCTCTGATTCCCCACCTCTGATTCCCCATATCTGATTCCCCGCCTCTGTTTCCCCGCCTCTGATTCCCTGCCTCTGTTTCCTCATATCTGATTCCCCGCCTCTGATTCCCCAACACTGATTCCCCGCCTCTGATTCCCCAGCTCTGATTCACCACCTCTGATTCCCCGCGTCTGATTCCCCGCCTCTGATTCCCCATCTCTGATTCCCTATCTCTGATTCCCCAATTCTGATTCCCCGTCTTTGATTCCCCGCCTCTGATTCCCCGCGTCTGATTCCCAGCCTCTGATTCCCCGTCTTATTCCCCGCCTCTGATTCGCCATCTCTGATTCATCGCCTCTGATTCCCCACCTCTGATTCCCCATATCTGATTCCCACCTATGTTTCCCCGCCTCTGATGCCCCGCCTCTGATTCCATGCCTCTGATTCCCAACCTCTGATTCCCCACCTCTGATTCCCCATATCTGATTCCCCGCCTCTGTTTCCCCTCCTCTGATTCCCTGCCTCTGTTTCCTCATATCTGATTCCCCGCCTCTGATTCCCCAAAACTGATTCCCCTCCTCTGATTCCCCAGCTCTGATTCACCACCTCTGATTCCCCGCGTCTGATTCCCCGCCTCTGATTCCCCATCTCTGATTCCCTATCTCTGATTCCCCAATTCTTATTCCCCGCCTTTGATTCCCTGCCTCTGATTCCCAACCTCTGATTCCCCACCTCTGATTCCCCATATCTGATTCCCTGCCTCTGTTTCCCCGCCTCTTATTCCCCGCCTCTGTTTCCCCATATCTGATTCCCGGCCTCTCATTCCCCAGCTCTGATTCCCCGCCTCTGATTCCCCATATCTGATTCCCCGCCGCTGATTCCCCAACTCTGATTCCCCAGCTCCGATTCCCCGCCTCTGATTCCCCGCGTCTGAATCCCTGCCTCTGATTCCCCGCCTCTGATTCCCCATCTCTGATTCACCACCTCTGATCCCCCGCCTCTGATTCCCCATGTCTGATTCACCGCCTCTGTTTCCCCACCTCTGATTCCCCGCCTCTGATTCCACATATCTGATTCCCCGCCTCTGATTCCCCAACTCTGATTCCCAGCCTGTGATTCGCCAGCTATGATTCCCCGCCTCTGATTCCCCACGTCTAATTCCCTGCCTGTGATACCCTGCCTCTTATTCCCCGCCTCTGATTCCCCGCATCTGATTCCCTGCCTCTGAATCCCCACCTCTATTCCCTGCCTCTGATTCCCAACCTCTGATTCCCCTCCTCTGATTCCCCATATCTGATTCCCCGCCTCCATTTCCCTGCCTCTGATTCCCCGCCTCTGTTACCCCATATCTGATTCAGCGCCTCTGATTCCCCAACTCTGATTCTGCACATCTGATTACCTGCCTCTTATTCCCCACCTCTAATTCCCGGCCTCTGATTCCCGGCCTCTGATTCCCCACCTCTGATTCTCCATATCTGATTCCCCGCCTCTGTTTCCCCGCCTCTGATTCCCCACCTCTGTTTCCCCATATCTGATTCCCCGCCTCTGATTCCCCAACTCTGATTCCCCGCCTCTGATTCCCCAGGTCTGATTCCCCGCCTCTGATTCCACGTGTTTGATTACCTGCCTCTGATTCCCCGCCTCTGCTTCCCCATCTCTGATTCACCGCCTTTGATTCACCACCTCTGATTCCCCATATGTGATTCCCCGCCTCTGTTTCCCCGCCTCTGATTCCCCGTCTCTGATTCCCCATATCTCATTCCCCGCCTCTGATTCCCCGCATCTGATTCCCTGCCTCTGAATCCCCACCTCTGATTCCCTGCCTCTGATTCCCAACCTCTGATTCCCCTCCTCTGATTCCCCATATCTGATTCCCCGCCTCCGTTTCCCTGCCTCTGATTGCCCGCCTCTGTTTCCCCATATCTGATTCCCCGCCTCTGATTCCCCAACTCTGATTCCCCGCCTCTGATTCCCCGCGTCTGATTCCCAGCCTCTGATTCCCCATGTCTGATTTCCTGCCTCTGATTCCCCGCCTCTGATTCGCCATCTCTGATTCATCCCCTCTGATTCCCCACCTCTGATTCCCCATATCTTATTCCCCACCTATGTTTCCCCGCCTCTGATTCCCCGCCTCTGATTCCCCATCTCTGATTCCCAGACTCTGATTCCCCACCTCTGATTCCCTATCTCTGATTCTGCACATCCGATTCCCTGCCTCTGATTCCCCGCCTCTGATTCCCCGCCTCTGTTTCCCCGCCTCTGATTCCCTGCCTCTGTTTCCTCATATCTGATTCCCCGCCTCTGATTCCCCAACACTGATTCCCTGCCTCTGATTCCCCAGCTCTGATTCACCACCTCTGATTCCCCGCGTCTGATTCCCCGCTTCTGATTCCCGGCCTCTTATTCCCCACCTCTGATTCCCGGCCTCTGATTCCCGGCCTCTGATTCCCGAACTCTCATTCCCGGCCTCTGATTCCCGGCCTCTGATTCCCCGCCTCTGATTCCCCGCCTCTGATTCCCTGCCTCTGATTCCCCATCTCTGATTCCGCACATCTGATTCCCTGCCTCTGATTCCCCGCATCTGATTCCCTGCCTCTGATTCCCTGCCTCTGATTCCCAACCTCTGATTCCCCACCTCTGATTCCCCATATCTGATTCCCCGCCTCTGTTTCCCCGCCTCTGATTCCCCGCCTCTGTTTCCCCATATCAGATTCCCCGCCTCTGATTCCCCAACTCTGATTCCCCACCTCTGATCCCCAGCTCTGATTCCCCGCCTCTGATTCCCCGTGTTTGATTCCCTGCCTCTGATTCCCTGCCTCTGATTCCCAACCTCTGATTCCCCACCTCTGATTCCCCATATCTGATTCCCCGCCTCTGTTTCCCCGCCTCTGATTCCCCGCCTCTGTTTCCCCATATCTGATTCCCCGCCTTTGATTGGCCACCTCTGATTCCCCATATGTGATTCCCCGCCTCTGTTTCCCCGCATCTGATTCCCCGCCTCTGATTCCCCATATCTCATTCCCCGCCTCTGATTCCCCATATCTGATTCCCTGACTCTGATTCCCCACCTCTGATTCCCGGCCTCTTTTTCCCGGCATCTGATTCCCGGCATCTGATTCCCGGCCTCTGATTCCCGTCCTCTGATTCCCCGCTTCTGATTCTGATTCCCTGCCTCTGATTCCCCATCCCTGATTCCGCACATCTGATTCCCGCCTCTGATTCCCCGCCTCTGATTCCCCATATCTCAATCTTCGCCTCTGATTCCCCGCATCTGATTCCCTGCCTCTGAATCCCCACCTTTGATTCCCTGCCTCTGATTCCCAACCTCTGATTCCCCTCCCCTGATTCCCCATATCTGATTCCCCGCCTCCGTTTCCCTGCCTCTGATTGCCCGCCTCTGTTTCCCCATATCTGATTCCCCGCCTCTGATACCCCAACTCTGATTCCCCGCCTCTGATTCCCCAGCTCTGATTCCCCGCCTCTGATTCCCCGCGTCTGATTCCCAGCCTCTGATTCCCCATGTCTGATTTCCTGCCTCTGATTCCCCGCCTCTGATTCGCCCTCTCTGATTCATCCCCTCTGATTCCCCACCTCTGATTCCCCATATCTTATTCCCCACCTATGTTTCCCCGCCTCTGATTCCCCGCCTCTGATTCCCCATCTCTGATTCCCAGACTCTGATTCCCCACCTCTGACTCCCTATCTCTGATTCTGCACATCCGATTCCCTGCCTCTGATTCCCCGCCTCTGATTCCCCACCTCTGATTCCCCATATCTGATTCCCCGCCTCTGTTTCCCCGCCTCTTATTCCCCGCCTCTGTTTCCCCATATCTGATTCCCGGCATCTCATTCCCCAGCTCTGATTCCCCGCCTCTGATTCCCCATATCTGATTCCCCGCCGCTGATTCCCCAACTCTGATTCCCCAGCTCCGATTCCCCGCCTCTGATTCCCCGCGTCTGAATCCCTGCCTCTGATTCCCCGCCTCTGATTCCCCATCTCTGATTCACCACCTCTGATCCCCCGCCTCTGACTCCCCATGTCTGATTCACCGCCTCTGTTTCCCCACCTCTGATTCCCCGCCTCTGATTCCACATATCTGATTCCCCGCCTCTGATTCCCCAACTCTGATTCCCAGCCTGTGATTCGCCAGCTATGATTCCCCGCCTCTGATTCCCCACGTCTAATTCCCTGCCTGTGATACCCTGCCTCTTATTCCCCGCCTCTGATTCCCCGCATCTGATTCCCTGCCTCTGAATCCCCACCTCTATTCCCTGCCTCTGATTCCCAACCTCTGATTCCCCTCCTCTGATTCCCCATATCTGATTCCCCGCCTCCATTTCCCTGCCTCTGATTCCCCGCCTCTGTTACCCCATATCTGATTCAGCGCCTCTGATTCCCCAACTCTGATTCTGCACATCTGATTCCCTGCCTCTTATTCCCCACCTCTAATTCCCGGCCTCTGATTCCCGGCCTCTGATTCCCCACCTCTGATTCTCCATATCTGATTCCCCGCCTCTGTTTCCCCGCCTCTGATTCCCCACCTCTGTTTCCCCATATCTGATTCCCCGCCTCTGATTCCCCAACTCTGATTCCCCGCCTCTGATTCCCCAGGTCTGATTCCCCGCCTCTGATTCCACGTGTTTGATTACCTGCCTCTGATTCCCCGCCTCTGCTTCCCCATCTCTGATTCACCGCCTTTGATTCGCCACCTCTGATTCCCCATATGTGATTCCCCGCCTCTGTTTCCCCGCCTCTGATTCCCCGCCTCTGATTCCCCATATCTCATTCCCCGCCTCTGATTCCCCGCATCTGATTCCCTGCCTCTGAATCCCCACCTCTGATTCCCTGCCTCTGATTCCCAACCTCTGATTCCCCTCCTCTGATTCCCCATATCTGATTCCCCGCCTCCGTTTCCCTGCCTCTGATTGCCCGCCTCTGTTTCCCCATATCTGATTCCCCGCCTCAGATTCCCCAACTCTGATTCCCCGCCTCTGATTCCCCAGCTCTGATTCCCCGCCTCTGATTCCCCGCGTCTGATTCCCAGCCTCTGATTCCCCATGTCTGATTTCCTGCCTCTGATTCCCCGCCTCTGATTCGCCATCTCTGATTCATCCCCTCTGATTCCCCACCTCTGATTCCCCATATCTTATTCCCCACCTATGTTTCCCCGCCTCTGATTCCCCGCCTCTGATTCCCCATCTCTGATTCCCAGACTCTGATTCCCCACCTCTGATTCCCTATCTCTGATTCTGCACATCCGATTCCCTGCCTCTGATTCCCCGCCTCTGATTCCCCACCTCTGATTCCCCACCTCTGATTCCCCATATCTGATTCCCCGCCTCTGTTTCCCCGCCTCTGATTCCCTGCCTCTGTTTCCTCATATCTGATTCCCCGCCTCTGATTCCCCAACACTGATTCCCCGCCTCTGATTCCCCAGCTCTGATTCACCACCTCTGATTCCCCGCGTCTGATTCCCCGCTTCTGATTCCCGGCCTCTTATTCCCCACCTCTGATTCCCGGCCTCTGATTCCCGGCTTCTGATTCCCGAACTCTCATTCCCGGCCTCTGATTCCCGGCCTCTGATTCCCCGCCTCTGATTCCCCGCCTCTGATTCCCTGCCTCTGATTCCCCATCTCTGATTCCGCACATCTGATTCCCTGCCTCTGATTCCCCGCATCTGATTCCCTGCCTCTGATTCCCTGCCTCTGATTCCCAACCTCTGATTCCCCACCTCTGATTCCCCATATCTGATTCCCCGCCTCTGTTTCCCCGCCTCTGATTCCCCGCCTCTGTTTCCCCATATCAGATTCCCCGCCTCTGATTCCCCAACTCTGATTCCCCACCTCTGATCCCCAGCTCTGATTCCCCGCCTCTGATTCCCCGTGTTTGATTCCCTGCCTCTGATTCCCTGCCTCTGATTCCCAACCTCTGATTCCCCACCTCTGATTCCCCATATCTGATTCCCCGCCTCTGTTTCCCCGCCTCTGATTCCCCGCCTCTGTTTCCCCATATCTGATTCCCCGCCTTTGATTGGCCACCTCTGATTCCCCATATGTGATTCCCCGCCTCTGTTTCCCCGCATCTGATTCCCCGCCTCTGATTCCCCATATCTCATTCCCCGCCTCTGATTCCCCATATCTGATTCCCTGACTCTGATTCCCCACCTCTGATTCCCGGCCTCTTTTTCCCGGCATCTGATTCCCGGCATCTGATTCCCGGCCTCTGATTCCCGGCCTCTGATTCCCCGCTTCTGATTATGATTCCCTGCCTCTGATTCCCCATCCCTGATTCCGCACATCTGATTCCCGCCTCTGATTCCCCGCCTCTGATTCCCCATATCTCAATCCCCGCCTCTGATTCCCCGCATCTGATTCCCTGCCTCTGAATCCCCACCTTTGATTCCCTGCCTCTGATTCCCAACCTCTGATTCCCCTCCCCTGATTCCCCATATCTGATTCCCCGCCTCCGTTTCCCTGCCTCTGATTGCCCGCCTCTGTTTCCCCATATCTGATTCCCCGCCTCTGATTCCCCAACTCTGATTCCCCGCCTCTGATTCCCCAGCTCTGATTCCCCGCCTCTGATTCCCCGCGTCTGATTCCCAGCCTCTGATTCCCCATGTCTGATTTCCTGCCTCTGATTCCCCGCCTCTGATTCGCCATCTCTGATTCATCCCCTCTGATTCCCCACCTCTGATTCCCCATATCTTATTCCCCACCTATGTTTCCCCGCCTCTGATTCCCCGCCTCTGATTCCCCATCTCTGATTCCCAGACTCTGATTCCCCACCTCTGACTCCCTATCTCTGATTCTGCACATCCGATTCCCTGCCTCTGATTCCCCGCCTCTGATTCCCCACCTCTGATTCCCCACCTCTGATTCCCCATATCTGATTCCCCGCCTCTGTTTCCCCGCCTCTGATTCCCTGCCTCTGTTTCCTCATATCTGATTCCCCGCCTCTGATTCCCCAACACTGATTCCCCGCCTCTGATTCCCCAGCTCTGATTCACCACCTCTGATTCCCCGCGTCTGATTCCCCGCTTCTGATTCCCGGCCTCTTATTCCCCACCTCTGATTCCCGGCCTCTGATTCCCGGCCTCTGATTCCCGAACTCTCATTCCCGGCCTCTGATTCCCGGCCTCTGATTCCCCGCCTCTGATTCCCCGCCTCTGATTCCCTGCCTCTGATTCCCCATCTCTGATTCCGCACATCTGATTCCCTGCCTCTGATTCCCCGCCTCTGATTCACTGCCTCTGATTCCCTGCCTCTGATTCCCAACCTCTGATTCCCCACCTCTGATTCCCCATATCTGATTCCCCGCCTCTGTTTCCCCGCCTCTGATTCCCCGCCTCTGTTTCCCCATATCTGATTCCCCGCCTCTGATTCCCCAACTCTGATTCCCCACCTCTGATCCCCAGCTCTGATTCCCCGCCTCTGATTCCCCGTGTTTGAATCCCTGCCTCTGATTCCCTGCCTCTGATTCCCAACCTCTGATTCCCCACCTCTGATTCCCCATATCTGATTCCCCGCCTCTGTTTCCCCGCCTCTGATTCCCCACCTCTGTTTCCCCATATCTGATTCCCCGCCTTTGATTGGCCACCTCTGATTCCCCATATGTGATTCCCCGCCTCTGTTTCCCCGCATCTGATTCCCCGCCTCTGATTCCCCATATCTCATTCCCCGCCTCTGATTCCCCATATCTGATTCCCTGACTCTGATTCCCCACCTCTGATTCCCGGCCTCTTTTTCCCGGCATCTGATTCCCGGCATCTGATTCTCGGCCTCTGATTCCCGGCCTCTGATTCCCCGCTTCTGATTCTGATTCCCTGCCTCTTATTCCCCATCCCTGATTCCGCACATCTGATTCCCTGCCTCTGATTCCCCACTTCTGATTCCCCATATCTGATTCCCCGCCTCTGTTTCCCCGCCTCTGATTCACCGCCTCTGTTTCCCCATATCTAATTCCCCGCCTCTGATTCCCCAACTCTTATTCCCCGCACTGATTCCCCAGCTCTGAATCCCCGCCTCAGATTCCCCGCATCTGATTCCCTGCCTCTAAATCCCCACCTCTGATTCCCTGCCTCTGATTCCCAACCTCTGATTCACCTCCTCTGATTCCCCATATCTGATTCCCCGCCTCCGTTTCCCTGCCTCTCATTCCCCGCCTCTGTTTCCCCATATCTGATTTCCCGCCTCTGATTCCCCAACTCTAATTCCCCGCCTCTCATTCCCCAGCTCTGATTCCCCGCCTCTGATTCCCCGCGTCTGATTCCCAGCCTCTGATTCCCCATGTCTTATTCCCCGCCTCTGATTCGCCATCTCTGATTCATCGCCTCTGATTCCCCACCTCTGATTCCCCATATCTGATTCCCCACCTATGTTTCCCCGCCTCTGATGCCCCACCTCTGATTCCATTCCTCTGATTCCCAACCTCTGATTCCCCACCTCTGATTCCCCATATCTGATTCCCCGCCTCTGTTTCCCCGCCTCTGATTCCCTGCCTCTGTTTCCTCATATCTGATTCCCCGCCTCTGATTCCCCAACACTGATTCCCCGCCTCTGATTCCCCAGCTCTGATTCACCACCTCTGATTCCCCGCGTCTGATTCCCCGCCTCTGATTCCCCATCTCTGATTCCCTATCTCTGATTCCCCAATTCTGATTCCCCGTCTTTGATTCCCTGCCTCTGATTCCTAACCTCTGATTCCCCACCTCTGATTCCCCGCCACTGTTTCCCCGCCTCTTATTCCCCGCCTCTGTTTCCCCATATCTGATTCCCGGCCTCTCATTCCCCAGCTCTGATTCCCCGCCTCTGATTCCCCATATCTGATTCCCTGCCGCTGATTCCCCAACTCTGATAGCCCGTCTCTGATTCCCCAGCTCTGATTCCCCGCCTCTGATTCCCCGCGTCTGAATCCCTGCCTCTGATTCCCCGCCTCTGATTCCCCATCTCTGATTCACCACCTCTGATCCCCCGCCTCTGATTCCCCATGTCTGATTCACCGCCTCTGTTTCCCCACCTCTGATTCCCCGCCTCTGATTCCCCACATCTGATTCCCCGCCTCTGATTCCCTGCCTCTTATTCCCCGCCTCTGATTCCCCGCATCTGATTCCCAACCTCTGATTCCCCTCCTCTGATTCCCCATATCTGATTCCCCGCCTCCATTTCCCTGCCTCTGATTCCCCGCCTCTGATTCCCCAACTCTGATTCCCCGCCTGTGATTCGCCAGCTATGATTCCCCGCATCTGATTCCCCACGTCTGATTCCCTGCCTGTGATTCCCTGCCTCTTATTCCCCGCCTCTGATTCCCCGCCTCTGATTCCCCGCATCTGATTCCCTGCCTCTGAATCCCCACCTCTGATTCCCTGCCTCTGATTCCCAACCTCTGATTCCCCTCCTCTGATTCCCCATATCTGATTCCCCACCTCCATTTCCCTGCCTCTGATTCCCCGCCTCTGTTACCCAATATCTGATTCCCCGCCTCTGATTCCCCAACTCTGATTCTGCACATCTGATTCCCTGCCTCTTATTCCCCACCTCTAATTCCCGGCCTCTGATTCCCGGCCTCTGATTCCCCACCTCTGATTCCCCATATCTGATTCCCGGACTCTGATTCCCCACCTCTGATTCCCGGCATCTTATTCCCGGCATCTGATTCCCGGCCTCTGATTCCCGGCCTCTGATTCCCCGCTTCAGATTCTGATTCCCTGCCTCTGATTCCCCATCTCTGATTCCGCACATCTGATTCCCTGCCTCTGATTCCCCACTTCTGATTCCCCATATCTGATTCCCCGCCTCTGTTTCCCCGCCTCTGATTCCCCGCCACTGTTTCCCCATATCTAATTCCTCGCATCTGATTCCCCAACTCTGATTCCCCGCACTGATTCCCCAACTCTGATTCCCCGCCTGTGATTCGCCAGCTATGATTCCCCGCATCTGATTCCCCACGTCTGATTCCCTGCCTGTGATTCCCTGCCTCTTAATCCCCGCCTCTGATTCCCCGCCTCTGATTCCCCGCATCTGATTCCCTGCCTCTGAATCCCCACCTCTGATTCCCTGCCTCTGATTCCCAACCTCTGATTCCCCTCCTCTGATTCCCCATATCTGATTCCCCACCTCCATTTCCCTGCCTCTGATTCCCCGCCTCTGTTACCCAATATCTGATTCCCCGCCTCTGATTCCCCGCTTCTGATTCTGATTCCCTGCCTCTGATTCCCCATCTCTGATTCCGCACATCTGATTCCCTGCCTCTGATTCCCCACTTCTGATTCCCCATATCTGATTCCCCTCCTCTGTTTCCCCGCCTCTGATTCCCCGCCACTGTTTCCCCATATCTAATTCCTCGCATCTGATTCCCCAACTCTGATTCCCCGCACTGATTCCCCAGCTCTGAATCCCCGCCTCAGATTCCCCGCATCTGATTCCCTGCCTCTGAATCCCCACCTCTGATTCCCTGCCTCTGATTCCCAACCTCTGATTCCCCTCTTCTGATTCCCCATATCTGATTCCCCGCCTCCGTTTCCCTGCCTCTGATTCCCCGCCTCTGTTTCCCCATATCTGATTCCCCGCCTCTGATTCCCCAACTCTGATTCCCCGCCTCTGATTCCCCCGCTCTGATTCCCCGCCTCTGATTCCCCGCGTCTGATTCCCAGCCTCTGATTCCCCATGTCTTATTCCCCGCCTCTGATTCGCCATCTCTGATTCATCGCCTCTGATTCCCCACCTCTGATTCCCCATATCTGATTCCCCACCTATGTTTCCCCGCCTCTGATGCCCCACCTCTGATTCCATGCCTCTGATTCCCAACCTCTGATTCCCCACCTCTGATTCCCCATATCTGATTCCCCGCCTCTGTTTCCGCGCCTCTGATTCCCTGCCTCTGTTTCCTCATATCTGATTCCCCGCCTCTGATTCCCCAACACTGATTCCCCGCCTCTGATTCCCCAGGTCTGATTCACCACCTCTGATTCCCCGCGTCTGATTCCCCGCCTCTGATTCCCCATCTCTGATTCCCTATCTCTGATTCCCCAATTCTGATTCCCCGCCTTTGATTCCCTGCCTCTGATTCCCAACCTCTGATTCCCCACCTCTGATATCCCATATCTGATTCCCCGCCTCTGTTACCCCGCCTCTTATTCCCCGCCTCTGTTTTCCCATATCTCATTCCCGGCCTCTCATTCCCCAGCTCTGATTCCCCGCCTCTGATTCCCCATATCTGATTCCCCGCCGCTGATTCCCCAACTCAGATAGCCCGCCTCTGATTCCCCAGCTCTGATTCCCCGCCTCTGATTCCCCGCGTCTGAATCCCTGCCTCTGATTCCCCGCCTCTGATTCCCCATCTCTGATTCACCACCTCTGATCCCCCGCCTCTGATTCCCCATGTCAGATTCACCGCCTCTGTTTCCCCATCTCTGATTCCCCGCCTCTGATTCCCCATATCTGATTCCCCGCCTCTGATTCCCCAACTCTGATTCGCCGCCTGTGATTCGCCAGCTATGATTCCCCACGTCTGATTCCCTGCCTGTGATTTCCTGCCTCTTATTCCCCGCCTCTGATTCCCCGCATCTGATTCCCTGCCTCTGAATCCCCACCTCTGATTCCCTGCCTCTGATTCCCAACCTCTTATTCCCCTCCTCTGATTCCCCATATCTGATTCCCCACCTCCATTTCCCTGCCTCTGATTCCCCGCCTCTGTTACCCAATATCTGATTCCCCGCCTCTGATTCCCCAACTCTGATATTGCACATCTGATTCCCTGCCTCTTATTCCCCACCTCTAATTCCCGGCCTCTGATTCCCGGCCTCTGATTCCCCACCTCTGATTCTCCATATCTGATTCCCCGCCTCTGTTTCCCCGCCTCTGATTCCCCGCCTCTGTTTCCCCATATCTGATTCACCGCCTTTGATTCGCCACCTCTGATTACCCATATGTGATTCCCCTCCTCTGTTTCCCCGCCTCTGATTCCCCGCCTCTGATTCCCCATATCTCATTCCCCGCCTCTGATTCCCCGCATCTGATTCCCTGCCTCTGAATCCCCACCTCTGATTCCCTGCCTCTGATTCCCAACCTCTGATTCCCCTCCTCTGATTCCCCATATCTGATTCCTCGCCTCCGTTTCCCTGCCTCTGATTAACCGCCTCTGTTTCCCCATATCTGATTCCGCGCCTCTGATTCCCCAACTCTGATTCCCCGCCTCTGATTCCCCAGCTCTGATTCCCCGCCTCTGTTTCCCCGCGTCTGATTCCCAGCCTCTGATTCCCCATGTCTGAATTCCTGCCTCTGATTCCCCGCCTCTGATTCGCCATCTCTGATTCATCGCCTCTGATTCCCCACCTCTGATTCCCCATATCTTATTCCCCACCTATGTTTCCCCGCCTCTGATTCCCCGCCTCTGATTCCCCATCTCTGATTCCCGGACTCTGATTCCCCACCTCTGATTCCCTATCTCTGATTCCGCACATCCGATTCCCTGCCTCTGATTCCCCGCCTCTGATGCCCCGCCTCTGATTCCCAACCTCTGATTCCCCTCCTCTGATTCCCCATATCTGATTCCCCGCCTCCGTTTCCCTGCCTCTGATTCCCCGCCTCTGTTTCCCCATATCTGATTCCCCACCTCTGATTCCCCAACTCTGATTCCCCGCCTCTGGTTCCCCAGCTCTGATTCCCCGCCTCTGATTCCCCGCGTCTGATTCCCAGCCTCTGATTCCCCATGTCTTATTCCCCGCCTCTGATTCCCCGCCTCTGATTCGCCATCTCTGATTCATCGCCTCTGATTCCCCACCTCTGATTCCCCATATCTGATTCCCACCTATGTTTCCCCGCCTCTGATGCCCCGCCTCTGATTCCATGCCTCTGATTCCCAACCTCTGATTCCCCACCTCTGATTCCCCATATCTGATTCCCCGCCTCTGTTTCCCCACCTCTGATTCCCTGCCTCTGTTTCCTCATATCTGATTCCCCGCCTCTGATTCCCCAACACTGATTCCCCTCCTCTGATACCCCAGCTCTGATTCACCACCTCTGATTCCCCGCGTCTGATTCCCCGCCTCTGATTCCCCATCTCTGATTCCCTATCTCTGATTCCCCAATTCTGATTCCCCGCCTTTGATTCCCTGCCTCTGATTCCCAACCTCTGATTCCCCACCTCTGATTCCCCAGCTCTGATTCCCCGCCTCTGATTCCCCGCGTCTGAATCCCTGCCTCTGATTCCCCGCGTCTGATTCCCCATCTCTGATTCACCACCTCTGATCCCCCGCCTCTGATTCCCCATGTCTGATTCACCGCCTCTGTTTCCCCACCTCTGATTCCCCGCCTCTGATTCCCCATATCTGATTCCCCGCCTCTGATTCCCTGACTCCGTTTCCCCGCCTCTGATTCCCCGCCTCTGATTCCCCATATCTCATTCCCCGCCTCTGATTCCCCGCATCTGATTCCCTGCCTCTGAATCCCCACCTCTGATTCCCTGCCTCTGATTCCCAACCTCTGATTCCCCTCCTCTGATTCCCCATATCTGATTCCCCGCCTCCGTTTCCCTGCCTCTGATTGCCCGCCTCTGTTTCCCCATATCTGATTCCCCGCCTCTGATTCCCCAACTCTGATTCCCCGCCTCTGATTCCCCAGCTCTGATTCCCCTCCTCTGATTCCCCGCGTTTGATTCCCAGCCTCTGATTCCCCATGTCTGATTTCCTGCCTCTGATTCCCAGCCTCTGATTCGCCATCTCTGATTCATCCCCTCTGATTCCCCACCTCTGATTCCCCATATCTTATTCCCCACCTATGTTTCCCCGCCTCTGATTCCCCATCTCTGATTCCCAGACTCTGATTCCCCACCTCTGATTCCCTATCTCTGATTCTGCACATCCGATTCCCTGCCTCTGATTCCCCGCCTCTGATTCCCCACCTCTGATTCCCCACCTCTGATTCCCCATATCTGATTCCCCGCCTCTGTTTCCCCGCCTCTGATTCCCTGCCTCTGTTTCCTCATATCTGATTCCCCGCCTCTGATTCCCCAACACTGATTCCCCGCCTCTGATTCCCCAGCTCTGATTCACCACCTCTGATTCCCCACGTCTGATTCCCCGCTTATGATTCCCGGCCTCTTATTCCCCACCTCTGATTCCCGGCCTCTGATTCCCGGCCTCTGATTCCCGACCTCTCATTCCCGGCCTCTGATTCCCGGCCTCTGATACCCCGGCTCTGATTCCCCGCCTCTGATTCCCTGCCTCAGATTCCCCATCTCTGATTCCGCACATCTGATTCCCTGCCTCAGATTCCCCGCCTCTGATTCCCTGCCTCTGATTCCCTGCCTCTGATTCCCAACCTCTGATTCCCCACCTCTGATTCCCCATATCTGATTCCACGCCTCTGTTTCCCCGCCCCTGATTCTCCGCCTCTGTTTTCCCATATCTGATTCCCCGCCTCTGATTCCCCAACTCTGATTCCCCACCTCTGATCCCCAGCTCTGATTCCCCGCCTCTGATTCCCCGTGTTTGATTCCCTGCCTCTGATTCCCTGCCTCTGATTCCCAACCTCTGATTCCCCACCTCTGATTCCCCATATCTGATTCCCCGCCTCTGTTTCCCCGCCTCTGATTCCCCGCCTCTGTTTCCCAATATCTGATTCCCCGCCTTTGATTCGCCACCTCTGATTCCCCATATGTGATTCCCCGCCTCTGTTTACCCGCATCTGATTCCCCGCCTCTGATTCCCCATATCTCATTCCCCGCCTCTGATTCCCCATATCTGATTCCCGGACTCTGATTCCCCACCTCTGATTACCGGCCTCTTTTTCCCGGCATCTGATTCCCGGCATCTGATTCCCGGACTCTGATTCCCGGCCTCTGATTCCCAGCTTCCGATTCTGATTCCCTGCCTCTGATTCCCCATCTCTGATTCCGCACATCTGATTCCCTGCCTCTGATTCCCCACTTCTGATTCCCCATATCTGATTCCCCGCCTCTGTTTCCCCGCCTCTGATTCCCCGCCTCTGTTTCCCCATATCTAATTCCCCGCCTCTGATTCCCCAACTCTTATTCCCCGCACTGATTCCCCAGCTCTGAATCCCCGCCTCAGATTCCCCGCATCTGATTCCCTGCCTCTGAATCCCCACATCTGATTCCCTGCCTCTGATTCCCAACCTCTGATTCCCCTCCTCTCATTCCCCATATCTGATTCCCCGCCTCCGTTTCCCTGCCTCTGATTCCCTGCCTCTGTTTCCCCATATCTGATTCCCCGCCTCTGATTCCCCAACTCTGATTCCCCGCCTCTGATTCCCCAGCTCTGATTCCCCGCCTCTGATTCCCCGCGTCTGATTCCCAGCCTCTGATTCCCCATGTCTTATTTCCCGCCTCTGATTCCCCGCCTCTGATTCGCCATCTCTGATTCATCGCCTCTGATTCCCCACCTCTGATTCCCCATATCTGATTCCCCACCTATGTTTCCGCGCCTCTGATGCCCCGCCTCTGATTCCATGCCTGTGATTCCCAACCTCTGATTCCCCAACCTCTGATTCCCCAACCTCTGATTCCCCATATCAGATTCCCGGCCTCTGTTTCCCCGCCTCTGATTCCCTGCCTCTGTTTCCTCATATCTGATTCCCCGCCTCTGATTCCCCAACACTGATTCCCCGCCTCTGATTCCCCAGCTCTGATTCACCACCTCTGATTCCCCGCGTCTGATTCCCCGCCTCTGATTCCCCATCTCTGATTCCCTATCTCTGATTCCCCAATTCTGATTCCCCGCCTTTGATTCCCTGCCTCTGATTCCCAACCTCTGATTCCCCACCTCTGATTCCCCATATCTGATTCCCCGCCTCTGTTTCCCCGCCTCTTATTCCCCGCCTCTGTTTCCCCATATCTGATTCCCGGCCACTCATTCCCCAGCTCTGATTCCCCGCCTCTGATTCCCTATATCTGATTCCCCGCCGCTGATTCCCCAACTCTGATAGCCCGCCTCTGATTCCCCAGCTCTGATTCCCCGCCTCTTATTCCCCGCGTCTGAATCCCTGCCTCTGATTCCCCGCCTCTGATTCCCCATCTCTGATTCACCACCTCTGATCCCCCGCCTCTCATTCCCCATGTCTGATTCACCGCCTCTGTTTCCCCATCTCTGATTCCCCGCCTCTGATTCCCCATATCTGATTCCCCGCCTCTGATTCGCCAACTCTGATTCCCCGCCTGTGATTCGCCAGCTATGATTCCCCGCCTCTGATTCCCCGCCTCTGATTCCCCACCTCTGATTCCCCACCTCTGATTCCCCATATCTGATTCCCCGCCTCTGTTTCCCCGCCTCTGATTCCCTGCCTCTGTTTCCTCATATCTGATTCCCCGCCTCTGATTCCCCAACACTGATTCCCCGCCTCTGATTCCCCAGCTCTGATTCACCACCTCTGATTCCCCACGTCTGATTCCCCGCTTATGATTCCCGGCCTCTGATTCCCCATGTCTTATTCCCCGCCTCTGATTCCCCATGTCTTATTCCCCGCCTCTGATTCCCCGCCTCTGATTCGCCATCTCTGATTCATCGCCTCTGATTCCCCACCTCTGATTCCCCATATCTGATTCCCACCTATGTTTCCCCGCCTCTGATGCCCCGCCTCTGATTCCATGCCTCTGATTCCCAACCTCTGATTCCCCACCTCTGATTCCCCATATCTGATTCCCCGCCTCTGTTTCCCCACCTCTGATTCCCTGCCTCTGTTTCCTCATATCTGATTCCCCGCCTCTGATTCCCCAACACTGATTCCCCTCCTCTGATACCCCAGCTCTGATTCACCACCTCTGATTCCCCGCGTCTGATTCCCCGCCTCTGATTCCCCATCTCTGATTCCCTATCTCTGATTCCCCAATTCTGATTCCCCGCCTTTGATTCCCTGCCTCTGATTCCCAACCTCTGATTCCCCACCTCTGATTCCCCAGCTCTGATTCCCCGCCTCTGATTCCCCGCGTCTGAATCCCTGCCTCTGATTCCCCGCGTCTGATTCCCCATCTCTGATTCACCACCTCTGATCCCCCGCCTCTGATTCCCCATGTCTGATTCACCGCCTCTGTTTCCCCACCTCTGATTCCCCGCCTCTGATTCCCCATATCTGATTCCCCGCCTCTGATTCCCTGACTCCGTTTCCCCGCCTCTGATTCCCCGCCTCTGATTCCCCATATCTCATTCCCCGCCTCTGATTCCCCGCATCTGATTCCCTGCCTCTGAATCCCCACCTCTGATTCCCTGCCTCTGATTCCCAACCTCTGATTCCCCTCCTCTGATTCCCCATATCTGATTCCCCGCCTCCGTTTCCCTGCCTCTGATTGCCCGCCTCTGTTTCCCCATATCTGATTCCCCGCCTCTGATTCCCCAACTCTGATTCCCCGCCTCTGATTCCCCAGCTCTGATTCCCCTCCTCTGATTCCCCGCGTTTGATTCCCAGCCTCTGATTCCCCATGTCTGATTTCCTGCCTCTGATTCCCAGCCTCTGATTCGCCATCTCTGATTCATCCCCTCTGATTCCCCACCTCTGATTCCCCATATCTTATTCCCCACCTATGTTTCCCCGCCTCTGATTCCCCATCTCTGATTCCCAGACTCTGATTCCCCACCTCTGATTCCCTATCTCTGATTCTGCACATCCGATTCCCTGCCTCTGATTCCCCGCCTCTGATTCCCCACCTCTGATTCCCCACCTCTGATTCCCCATATCTGATTCCCCGCCTCTGTTTCCCCGCCTCTGATTCCCTGCCTCTGTTTCCTCATATCTGATTCCCCGCCTCTGATTCCCCAACACTGATTCCCCGCCTCTGATTCCCCAGCTCTGATTCACCACCTCTGATTCCCCACGTCTGATTCCCCGCTTATGATTCCCGGCCTCTTATTCCCCACCTCTGATTCCCGGCCTCTGATTCCCGGCCTCTGATTCCCGACCTCTCATTCCCGGCCTCTGATTCCCGGCCTCTGATACCCCGGCTCTGATTCCCCGCCTCTGATTCCCTGCCTCAGATTCCCCATCTCTGATTCCGCACATCTGATTCCCTGCCTCAGATTCCCCGCCTCTGATTCCCTGCCTCTGATTCCCTGCCTCTGATTCCCAACCTCTGATTCCCCACCTCTGATTCCCCATATCTGATTCCACGCCTCTGTTTCCCCGCCCCTGATTCTCCGCCTCTGTTTTCCCATATCTGATTCCCCGCCTCTGATTCCCCAACTCTGATTCCCCACCTCTGATCCCCAGCTCTGATTCCCCGCCTCTGATTCCCCGTGTTTGATTCCCTGCCTCTGATTCCCTGCCTCTGATTCCCAACCTCTGATTCCCCACCTCTGATTCCCCATATCTGATTCCCCGCCTCTGTTTCCCCGCCTCTGATTCCCCGCCTCTGTTTCCCAATATCTGATTCCCCGCCTTTGATTCGCCACCTCTGATTCCCCATATGTGATTCCCCGCCTCTGTTTACCCGCATCTGATTCCCCGCCTCTGATTCCCCATATCTCATTCCCCGCCTCTGATTCCCCATATCTGATTCCCGGACTCTGATTCCCCACCTCTGATTACCGGCCTCTTTTTCCCGGCATCTGATTCCCGGCATCTGATTCCCGGACTCTGATTCCCGGCCTCTGATTCCCAGCTTCCGATTCTGATTCCCTGCCTCTGATTCCCCATCTCTGATTCCGCACATCTGATTCCCTGCCTCTGATTCCCCACTTCTGATTCCCCATATCTGATTCCCCGCCTCTGTTTCCCCGCCTCTGATTCCCCGCCTCTGTTTCCCCATATCTAATTCCCCGCCTCTGATTCCCCAACTCTGATTCCCCGCACTGATTCCCCAGCTCTGAATCCCCGCCTCAGATTCCCCGCATCTGATTCCCTGCCTCTGAATCCCCACATCTGATTCCCTGCCTCTGATTCCCAACCTCTGATTCCCCTCCTCTCATTCCCCATATCTGATTCCCCGCCTCCGTTTCCCTGCCTCTGATTCCCTGCCTCTGTTTCCCCATATCTGATTCCCCGCCTCTGATTCCCCAACTCTGATTCCCCGCCTCTGATTCCCCAGCTCTGATTCCCCGCCTCTGATTCCCCGCGTCTGATTCCCAGCCTCTGATTCCCCATGTCTTATTTCCCGCCTCTGATTCCCCGCCTCTGATTCGCCATCTCTGATTCATCGCCTCTGATTCCCCACCTCTGATTCCCCATATCTGATTCCCCACCTATGTTTCCGCGCCTCTGATGCCCCGCCTCTGATTCCATGCCTGTGATTCCCAACCTCTGATTCCCCAACCTCTGATTCCCCAACCTCTGATTCCCCATATCAGATTCCCGGCCTCTGTTTCCCCGCCTCTGATTCCCTGCCTCTGTTTCCTCATATCTGATTCCCCGCCTCTGATTCCCCAACACTGATTCCCCGCCTCTGATTCCCCAGCTCTGATTCACCACCTCTGATTCCCCGCGTCTGATTCCCCGCCTCTGATTCCCCATCTCTGATTCCCTATCTCTGATTCCCCAATTCTGATTCCCCGCCTTTGATTCCCTGCCTCTGATTCCCAACCTCTGATTCCCCACCTCTGATTCCCCATATCTGATTCCCCGCCTCTGTTTCCCCGCCTCTTATTCCCCGCCTCTGTTTCCCCATATCTGATTCCCGGCCACTCATTCCCCAGCTCTGATTCCCCGCCTCTGATTCCCTATATCTGATTCCCCGCCGCTGATTCCCCAACTCTGATAGCCCGCCTCTGATTCCCCAGCTCTGATTCCCCGCCTCTTATTCCCCGCGTCTGAATCCCTGCCTCTGATTCCCCGCCTCTGATTCCCCATCTCTGATTCACCACCTCTGATCCCCCGCCTCTCATTCCCCATGTCTGATTCACCGCCTCTGTTTCCCCATCTCTGATTCCCCGCCTCTGATTCCCCATATCTGATTCCCCGCCTCTGATTCGCCAACTCTGATTCCCCGCCTGTGATTCGCCAGCTATGATTCCCCGCCTCTGATTCCCCGCCTCTGATTCCCCACCTCTGATTCCCCACCTCTGATTCCCCATATCTGATTCCCCGCCTCTGTTTCCCCGCCTCTGATTCCCTGCCTCTGTTTCCTCATATCTGATTCCCCGCCTCTGATTCCCCAACACTGATTCCCCGCCTCTGATTCCCCAGCTCTGATTCACCACCTCTGATTCCCCACGTCTGATTCCCCGCTTATGATTCCCGGCCTCTTATTCCCCACCTCTGATTCCCGGCCTCTGATTCCCGGCCTCTGATTCCCGACCTCTCATTCCCGGCCTCTGATTCCCGGCCTCTGATACCCCGGCTCTGATTCCCCGCCTCTGATTCCCTGCCTCTGATTCCCAACCTCTGATTCCCCACCTCTGATTCCCCATATCTGATTCCCCGCCTCTGTTTCCCCGCCTCTGATTCCCCGCCTCTGTTTCCCAATATCTGATTCCCCGCCTTTGATTCGCCACCTCTGATTCCCCATATGTGATTCCCCGCCTCTGTTTACCCGCATCTGATTCCCCGCCTCTGATTCCCCATATCTCATTCCCCGCCTCTGATTCCCCATATCTGATTCCCGGACTCTGATTCCCCACCTCTGATTACCGGCCTCTTTTTCCCGGCATCTGATTCCCGGCATCTGATTCCCGGACTCTGATTCCCGGCCTCTGATTCCCAGCTTCCGATTCTGATTCCCTGCCTCTGATTCCCCATCTCTGATTCCGCACATCTGATTCCCTGCCTCTGATTCCCCACTTCTGATTCCCCATATCTGATTCCCCGCCTCTGTTTCCCCGCCTCTGATTCCCCGCCTCTGTTTCCCCATATCTAATTCCCCGCCTCTGATTCCCCAACTCTGATTCCCCGCACTGATTCCCCAGCTCTGAATCCCCGCCTCAGATTCCCCGCATCTGATTCCCTGCCTCTGAATCCCCACATCTGATTCCCTGCCTCTGATTCCCAACCTCTGATTCCCCTCCTCTCATTCCCCATATCTGATTCCCCGCCTCCGTTTCCCTGCCTCTGATTCCCCGCCTCTGTTTCCCCATATCTGATTCCCCGCCTCTGATTCCCCAACTCTGATTCCCCGCCTCTGATTCCCCAGCTCTGATTCCCCGCCTCTGATTCCCCGCGTCTGATTCCCAGCCTCTGATTCCCCATGTCTTATTTCCCGCCTCTGATTCCCCGCCTCTGATTCGCCATCTCTGATTCATCGCCTCTGATTCCCCACCTCTGATTCCCCATATCTGATTCCCCACCTATGTTTCCGCGCCTCTGATGCCCCGCCTCTGATTCCATGCCTGTGATTCCCAACCTCTGATTCCCCAACCTCTGATTCCCCAACCTCTGATTCCCCATATCAGATTCCCCGCCTCTGTTTCCCCGCCTCTGATTCCCTGCCTCTGTTTCCTCATATCTGATTCCCCGCCTCTGATTCCCCAACACTGATTCCCCGCCTCTGATTCCCCAGCTCTGATTCACCACCTCTGATTCCCCGCGTCTGATTCCCCGCCTCTGATTCCCCATCTCTGATTCCCTATCTCTGATTCCCCAATTCTGATTCCCCGCCTTTGATTCCCTGCCTCTGATTCCCAACCTCTGATTCCCCACCTCTGATTCCCCATATCTGATTCCCCGCCTCTGTTTCCCCGCCTCTTATTCCCCGCCTCTGTTTCCCCATATCTGATTCCCGGCCACTCATTCCCCAGCTCTGATTCCCCGCCTCTGATTCCCTATATCTGATTCCCCGCCGCTGATTCCCCAACTCTGATAGCCCGCCTCTGATTCCCCAGCTCTGATTCCCCGCCTCTTATTCCCCGCGTCTGAATCCCTGCCTCTGATTCCCCGCCTCTGATTCCCCATCTCTGATTCACCACCTCTGATCCCCCGCCTCTCATTCCCCATGTCTGATTCACCGCCTCTGTTTCCCCATCTCTGATTCCCCGCCTCTGATTCCCCATATCTGATTCCCCGCCTCTGATTCGCCAACTCTGATTCCCCGCCTGTGATTCGCCAGCTATGATTCCCCGCCTCTGATTCCCCGCCTCTGATTCCCCACCTCTGATTCCCCACCTCTGATTCCCCATATCTGATTCCCCGCCTCTGTTTCCCCGCCTCTGATTCCCTGCCTCTGTTTCCTCATATCTGATTCCCCGCCTCTGATTCCCCAACACTGATTCCCCGCCTCTGATTCCCCAGCTCTGATTCACCACCTCTGATTCCCCACGTCTGATTCCCCGCTTATGATTCCCGGCCTCTTATTCCCCACCTCTGATTCCCGGCCTCTGATTCCCGGCCTCTGATTCCCGACCTCTCATTCCCGGCCTCTGATTCCCGGCCTCTGATACCCCGGCTCTGATTCCCCGCCTCTGATTCCCTGCCTCTGATTCCCCATCTCTGATTCCGCACATCTGATTCCCTGCCTCTGATTCCCCGCCTCTGATTCCCTGCCTCTGATTCCCTGCCTCTGATTCCCAACCTCTGATTCCCCACCTCTGATTCCCCATATCTGATTCCCCGCCTCTGTTTCCCCGCCCCTGATTCTCCGCCTCTGTTTTCCCATATCTGATTCCCCGCCTCTGATTCCCCAACTCTGATTCCCCACCTCTGATCCCCAGCTCTGATTCCCCGCCTCTGATTCCCCGTGTTTGATTCCCTGCCTCTGATTCCCTGCCTCTGATTCCCAACCTCTGATTCCCCACCTCTGATTCCCCATATCTGATTCCCCGCATCTGTTTCCCCGCCTCTGATTCCCCGCCTCTGTTTCCCAATATCTGATTCCCCGCCTTTGATTCGCCACCTCTGATTCCCCATATGTGATTCCCTGCCTCTGTTTACCCGCATCTGATTCCCCGCCTCTGATTCCCCATATCTCATTCCCCGCCTCTGATTCCCCATATCTGATTCCCGGACTCTGATTCCCCACCTCTGATTACCGGCCTCTTTTTCCCGGCATCTGATTCCCGGCATCTGATTCCCGGACTCTGATTCCCGGCCTCTGATTCCCAGCTTCCGATTCTGATTCCCTGCCTCTGATTCCCCATCTCTGATTCCGCACATCTGATTCCCTGCCTCTGATTCCCCACTTCTGATTCCCCATATCTGATTCCCCGCCTCTGTTTCCCCGCCTCTGATTCCCCGCCTCTGTTTCCCCATATCTAATTCCCCGCCTCTGATTCCCCAACTCTGATTCCCCGCACTGATTCCCCAGCTCTGAATCCCCGCCTCAGATTCCCCGCATCTGATTCCCTGCCTCTGAATCCCCACCTCTGATTCCCTGCCTCTGATTCCCAACCTCTGATTCCCCTCCTCTGATTCCCCATATCTGATTCCCCGCCTCCGTTTCCCTGCCTCTGATTCCCCGCCTCTGTTTCCCCATATCTGATTCCCCGCCTCTGATTCCCCAACTCTGATTCCCCGCCTCTGATTCCCCAGCTCTGATTCCCCGCCTCTGATTCCCTGCGTCTGATTCCCAGCCTCTGATTCCCCATGTCTTATTTCCCGCCTCTGATTCCCCGCCTCTGATTCGCCATCTCTGATTCATCGCCTCTGATTCCCCACCTCTGATTCCCCATATCTGATTCCCCACCTATGTTTCCGCGCCTCTGATGCCCCGCCTCTGATTCCATGCCTGTGATTCCCAACCTCTGATTCCCCAACCTCTGATTCCCCAACCTCTGATTCCCCATATCAGATTCCCCGCCTCTGTTTCCCCGCCTCTGATTCCCTGCCTCTGTTTCCTCATATCTGATTCCCCGCCTCTGATTCCCCAACACTGATTCCCCGCCTCTGATTCCCCAGCTCTGATTCACCACCTCTGATTCCCCACGTCTGATTCCCCGCCTCTGATTCCCCATCTCTGATTCCCTATCTCTGATTCCCCAATTCTGATTCCCCGCCTTTGATTCCCTGCCTCTGATTCCCAACCTCTGATTCCCCACCTCTGATTCCCCATATCTGATTCCCCGCCTCTGTTTCCCCGCCTCTTATTCCCCGCCTCTGTTTCCCCATATCTGATTCCCGGCCACTCATTCCCCAGCTCTGATTCCCCGCCTCTGATTCCCTATATCTGATTCCCCGCCGCTGATTCCCCAACTCTGATAGCCCGCCTCTGATTCCCCAGCTCTGATTCCCCGCCTCTTATTCCCCGCGTCTGAATCCCTGCCTCTGATTCCCCGCCTCTGATTCCCCATCTCTGATTCACCACCTCTGATCCCCCGCCTCTCATTCCCCATGTCTGATTCACCGCCTCTGTTTCCCCATCTCTGATTCCCCGCCTCTGATTCCCCATATCTGATTCCCCGCCTCTGATTCGCCAACTCTGATTCCCCGCCTGTGATTCGCCAGCTATGATTCCCCGCCTCTGATTCCCCACGTCTGATTCCCTGCCTTTGATTCCCTGCCTCTTATTCCCCGCCTCTGATTCCCCGCATCTGATTCCCTGCCTCTGAATCCCCACCTCTGATTCCCTGCCTCTGATTCCCAACCTCTGATTCCCCTCCTCCGATTCCCCATATCTGATTCCCCGCCTCCATTTCCCTGCCTCTGATTCCCCGCCTCTGTTACCCCATATCTGATTCCCCGCCTCTGATTCCCCAACTCTGATTCTGCACATCTGATTCCCTGCCTCTTATTCCCCACCTCTAATTCCCGGCCTCTGAATCCCGTCCTCTGATTCCCCACCTCTGATTCTCCATATCTGATTCCCCGCCTCTGTTTCCCCGCCTCTGATTCCCCGCCTCTGTTTCCCCATATCTGATTCCCCGCCTCTGATTCCCCGCGTCTGATTCCCCGCCTCTGATTCCCCATCTCTGATTCCCTATCTCTGATTCCCCAATTCTGATTCCCCGCCTTTGATTCCCTGCCTCTGATTCCCAACCTCTGATTCCCCACCTCTGATTCCCCATATCTGATTCACCGCCTCTGTTTCCCCGCCTCTTATTCCCCACCTCTGTTTCCCCATATCTGATTCCCGGCCTCTCATTCCCCAGCTCTGATTCCCCTCCTCTGATTCCCCATATCTGATTCCCCGCCGCTGATTCCAAAACTCTGATTCCCCAGCTCTGATTCCCCGCCTCTGATTCCCCGCGTCTGAATCCCTGCCTCTGATTCCCCGCCTCTGATTCCCCATCTCTGATTCACCACCTCTGATCCCCCGCCTCTGATTCCCCATGTCTGATTCACCGCCTCTGTTTCCCCACCTCTGATTCCCCGCCTCTGATTCCCCATATCTGATTCCCCGCCTCTGATTCCCCAACTCTGATTCCCCGCCTGTGATTCGCCAGCTATGATTCCCCGCCTCTGATTCCCCACGTCTGATTCCCTGCCTGTGATTCCCTGCCTCTTATTCCCCGCCTCTGATTCCCCGCATCTGATTCCCAACCTCTGATTCCCCTCCTCTGATTCCCCATATCTGATTCCCCGCCTCCATTTCCCTGCCTCTGATTCCCCGCCTCTGTTACCCCATATCTGATTCCCCGCCTCTGATTCCCCAACTCTGATTCTGCACATCTGATTCCCTGCCTCTTATTCCCCACCTCAAATTCCCGGCCTCTGATTCCCAGCCTCTGATTCCCAACCTCTGATTCCCTGCCTCTGATTCCCAACCTCTGATTCCCCTCCTATGATTCCCCATATCTGATTCCCCGCCTCCGTTTCCCTGCCTCTGATTGCCCGCCTCTGTTTCCCCATATCTGATTCCCCGCCTCTGATTCCCCAACTCTGATTCCCCGCCTCTGATTCCCCAGCTCTGATTCCCCTCCTCTGATTCCCCGCGTTTGATTCCCAGCCTCTGATTCCCCATGTCTGATTTCCTGCCTCTGATTCCCAGCCTCTGATTCGCCATCTCTGATTCATCCCCTCTGATTCCCCACCTCTGATTCCCCATATCTTATTCCCCACCTATGTTTCCCCGCCTCTGATTCCCCATCTCTGATTCCCAGACTCTGATTCCCCACCTCTGATTCCCTATCTCTGATTCTGCACATCCGATTCCCTGCCTCTGATTCCCCGCCTCTGATTCCCCACCTCTGATTCCCCACCTCTGATTCCCCATATCTGATTCCCCGCCTCTGTTTCCCCGCCTCTGATTCCCTGCCTCTGTTTCCTCATATCTGATTCCCCGCCTCTGATTCCCCAACACTGATTCCCCGCCTCTGATTCCCCAGATCTGATTCACCACCTCTGATTCCCCACGTCTGATTCCCCGCTTATGATTCCCGGCCTCTTATTCCCCACCTCTGATTCCCGGCCTCTGATTCCCGGCCTCTGATTCCCGACCTCTCATTCCCGGCCTCTGATTCCCGGCCTCTGATACCCCGGCTCTGATTCCCCGCCTCTGATTCCCTGCCTCAGATTCCCCATCTCTGATTCCGCACATCTGATTCCCTGCCTCAGATTCCCCGCCTCTGATTCCCTGCCTCTGATTCCCTGCCTCTGATTCCCAACCTCTGATTCCCCACCTCTGATTCCCCATATCTGATTCCACGCCTCTGTTTCCCCGCCCCTGATTCTCCGCCTCTGTTTTCCCATATCTGATTCCCCGCCTCTGATTCCCCAACTCTGATTCCCCACCTCTGATCCCCAGCTCTGATTCCCCGCCTCTGATTCCCCGTGTTTGATTCCCTGCCTCTGATTCCCTGCCTCTGATTCCCAACCTCTGATTCCCCACCTCTGATTCCCCATATCTGATTCCCCGCCTCTGTTTCCCCGCCTCTGATTCCCCGCCTCTGTTTCCCAATATCTGATTCCCCGCCTTTGATTCGCCACCTCTGATTCCCCATATGTGATTCCCCGCCTCTGTTTACCCGCATCTGATTCCCCGCCTCTGATTCCCCATATCTCATTCCCCGCCTCTGATTCCCCATATCTGATTCCCGGACTCTGATTCCCCACCTCTGATTACCGGCCTCTTTTTCCCGGCATCTGATTCCCGGCATCTGATTCCCGGACTCTGATTCCCGGCCTCTGATTCCCAGCTTCCGATTCTGATTCCCTGCCTCTGATTCCCCATCTCTGATTCCGCACATCTGATTCCCTGCCTCTGATTCCCCACTTCTGATTCCCCATATCTGATTCCCCGCCTCTGTTTCCCCGCCTCTGATTCCCCGCCTCTGTTTCCCCATATCTAATTCCCCGCCTCTGATTCCCCAACTCTGATTCCCCGCACTGATTCCCCAGCTCTGAATCCCCGCCTCAGATTCCCCGCATCTGATTCCCTGCCTCTGAATCCCCACATCTGATTCCCTGCCTCTGATTCCCAACCTCTGATTCCCCTCCTCTGATTCCCCATATCTGATTCCCCGCCTCCGTTTCCCTGCCTCTGATTCCCCGCCTCTGTTTCCCCATATCTGATTCCCCGCCTCTGATTCCCCAACTCTGATTCCCCGCCTCTGATTCCCCAGCTCTGATTCCCCGCCTCTGATTCCCCGCGTCTGATTCCCAGCCTCTGATTCCCCATGTCTTATTTCCCGCCTCTGATTCCCCGCCTCTGATTCGCCATCTCTGATTCATCGCCTCTGATTCCCCACCTCTGATTCCCCATATCTGATTCCCCACCTATGTTTCCGCGCCTCTGATGCCCCGCCTCTGATTCCATGCCTGTGATTCCCAACCTCTGATTCCCCAACCTCTGATTCCCCAACCTCTGATTCCCCATATCAGATTCCCCGCCTCTGTTTCCCCGCCTCTGATTCCCTGCCTCTGTTTCCTCATATCTGATTCCCCGCCTCTGATTCCCCAACACTGATTCCCCGCCTCTGATTCCCCAGCTCTGATTCACCACCTCTGATTCCCCGCGTCTGATTCCCCGCCTCTGATTCCCCATCTCTGATTCCCTATCTCTGATTCCCCAATTCTGATTCCCCGCCTTTGATTCCCTGCCTCTGATTCCCAACCTCTGATTCCCCACCTCTGATTCCCCATATCTGATTCCCCGCCTCTGTTTCCCCGCCTCTTATTCCCCGCCTCTGTTTCCCCATATCTGATTCCCGGCCACTCATTCCCCAGCTCTGATTCCCCGCCTCTGATTCCCTATATCTGATTCCCCTCCGCTGATTCCCCAACTCTGATAGCCCGCCTCTGATTCCCCAGCTCTGATTCCCCGCCTCTTATTCCCCGCGTCTGAATCCCTGCCTCTGATTCCCCGCCTCTGATTCCCCATCTCTGATTCACCACCTCTGATCCCCCGCCTCTCATTCCCCATGTCTGATTCACCGCCTCTGTTTCCCCATCTCTGATTCCCCGCCTCTGATTCCCCATATCTGATTCCCCGCCTCTGATTCGCCAACTCTGATTCCCCGCCTGTGATTCGCCAGCTATGATTCCCCGCCTCTGATTCCCCGCCTCTGATTCCCCACCTCTGATTCCCCACCTCTGATTCCCCATATCTGATTCCCCGCCTCTGTTTCCCCGCCTCTGATTCCCTGCCTCTGTTTCCTCATATCTGATTCCCCGCCTCTGATTCCCCAACACTGATTCCCCGCCTCTGATTCCCCAGCTCTGATTCACCACCTCTGATTCCCCACGTCTGATTCCCCGCTTATGATTCCCGGCCTCTTATTCCCCACCTCTGATTCCCGGCCTCTGATTCCCGGCCTCTGATTCCCGACCTCTCATTCCCGGCCTCTGATTCCCGGCCTCTGATACCCCGGCTCTGATTCCCCGCCTCTGATTCCCTGCCTCTGATTCCCCATCTCTGATTCCGCACATCTGATTCCCTGCCTCTGATTCCCCGCCTCTGATTCCCTGCCTCTGATTCCCTGCCTCTGATTCCCAACCTCTGATTCCCCACCTCTGATTCCCCATATCTGATTCCCCGCCTCTGTTTCCCCGCCCCTGATTCTCCGCCTCTGTTTTCCCATATCTGATTCCCCGCCTCTGATTCCCCAACTCTGATTCCCCACCTCTGATCCCCAGCTCTGATTCCCCGCCTCTGATTCCCCGTGTTTGATTCCCTGCCTCTGATTCCCTGCCTCTGATTCCCAACCTCTGATTCCCCACCTCTGATTCCCCATATCTGATTCCCCGCATCTGTTTCCCCGCCTCTGATTCCCCGCCTCTGTTTCCCAATATCTGATTCCCCGCCTTTGATTCGCCACCTCTGATTCCCCATATGTGATTCCCTGCCTCTGTTTACCCGCATCTGATTCCCCGCCTCTGATTCCCCATATCTCATTCCCCGCCTCTGATTCCCCATATCTGATTCCCGGACTCTGATTCCCCACCTCTGATTACCGGCCTCTTTTTCCCGGCATCTGATTCCCGGCATCTGATTCCCGGACTCTGATTCCCGGCCTCTGATTCCCAGCTTCCGATTCTGATTCCCTGCCTCTGATTCCCCATCTCTGATTCCGCACATCTGATTCCCTGCCTCTGATTCCCCACTTCTGATTCCCCATATCTGATTCCCCGCCTCTGTTTCCCCGCCTCTGATTCCCCGCCTCTGTTTCCCCATATCTAATTCCCCGCCTCTGATTCCCCAACTCTGATTCCCCGCACTGATTCCCCAGCTCTGAATCCCCGCCTCAGATTCCCCGCATCTGATTCCCTGCCTCTGAATCCCCACCTCTGATTCCCTGCCTCTGATTCCCAACCTCTGATTCCCCTCCTCTGATTCCCCATATCTGATTCCCCGCCTCCGTTTCCCTGCCTCTGATTCCCCGCCTCTGTTTCCCCATATCTGATTCCCCGCCTCTGATTCCCCAACTCTGATTCCCCGCCTCTGATTCCCCAGCTCTGATTCCCCGCCTCTGATTCCCTGCGTCTGATTCCCAGCCTCTGATTCCCCATGTCTTATTTCCCGCCTCTGATTCCCCGCCTCTGATTCGCCATCTCTGATTCATCGCCTCTGATTCCCCACCTCTGATTCCCCATATCTGATTCCCCACCTATGTTTCCGCGCCTCTGATGCCCCGCCTCTGATTCCATGCCTGTGATTCCCAACCTCTGATTCCCCAACCTCTGATTCCCCAACCTCTGATTCCCCATATCAGATTCCCCGCCTCTGTTTCCCCGCCTCTGATTCCCTGCCTCTGTTTCCTCATATCTGATTCCCCGCCTCTGATTCCCCAACACTGATTCCCCGCCTCTGATTCCCCAGCTCTGATTCACCACCTCTGATTCCCCGCGTCTGATTCCCCGCCTCTGATTCCCCATCTCTGATTCCCTATCTCTGATTCCCCAATTCTGATTCCCCGCCTTTGATTCCCTGCCTCTGATTCCCAACCTCTGATTCCCCACCTCTGATTCCCCATATCTGATTCCCCGCCTCTGTTTCCCCGCCTCTTATTCCCCGCCTCTGTTTCCCCATATCTGATTCCCGGCCACTCATTCCCCAGCTCTGATTCCCCGCCTCTGATTCCCTATATCTGATTCCCCGCCGCTGATTCCCCAACTCTGATAGCCCGCCTCTGATTCCCCAGCTCTGATTCCCCGCCTCTTATTCCCCGCGTCTGAATCCCTGCCTCTGATTCCCCGCCTCTGATTCCCCATCTCTGATTCACCACCTCTGATCCCCCGCCTCTCATTCCCCATGTCTGATTCACCGCCTCTGTTTCCCCATCTCTGATTCCCCGCCTCTGATTCCCCATATCTGATTCCCCGCCTCTGATTCGCCAACTCTGATTCCCCGCCTGTGATTCGCCAGCTATGATTCCCCGCCTCTGATTCCCCACGTCTGATTCCCTGCCTTTGATTCCCTGCCTCTTATTCCCCGCCTCTGATTCCCCGCATCTGATTCCCTGCCTCTGAATCCCCACCTCTGATTCCCTGCCTCTGATTCCCAACCTCTGATTCCCCTCCTCCGATTCCCCATATCTGATTCCCCGCCTCCATTTCCCTGCCTCTGATTCCCCGCCTCTGTTACCCCATATCTGATTCCCCGCCTCTGATTCCCCAACTCTGATTCTGCACATCTGATTCCCTGCCTCTTATTCCCCACCTCTAATTCCCGGCCTCTGAATCCCGTCCTCTGATTCCCCACCTCTGATTCTCCATATCTGATTCCCCGCCTCTGTTTCCCCGCCTCTGATTCCCCGCCTCTGTTTCCCCATATCTGATTCCCCGCCTCTGATTCCCCGCGTCTGATTCCCCGCCTCTGATTCCCCATCTCTGATTCCCTATCTCTGATTCCCCAATTCTGATTCCCCGCCTTTGATTCCCTGCCTCTGATTCCCAACCTCTGATTCCCCACCTCTGATTCCCCATATCTGATTCACCGCCTCTGTTTCCCCGCCTCTTATTCCCCACCTCTGTTTCCCCATATCTGATTCCCGGCCTCTCATTCCCCAGCTCTGATTCCCCTCCTCTGATTCCCCATATCTGATTCCCCGCCGCTGATTCCAAAACTCTGATTCCCCAGCTCTGATTCCCCGCCTCTGATTCCCCGCGTCTGAATCCCTGCCTCTGATTCCCCGCCTCTGATTCCCCATCTCTGATTCACCACCTCTGATCCCCCGCCTCTGATTCCCCATGTCTGATTCACCGCCTCTGTTTCCCCACCTCTGATTCCCCGCCTCTGATTCCCCATATCTGATTCCCCGCCTCTGATTCCCCAACTCTGATTCCCCGCCTGTGATTCGCCAGCTATGATTCCCCGCCTCTGATTCCCCGCATCTGATTCCCAACCTCTGATTCCCCTCCTCTGATTCCCCATATCTGATTCCCCGCCTCCATTTCCCTGCCTCTGATTCCCCGCCTCTGTTACCCCATATCTGATTCCCCGCCTCTGATTCCCCAACTCTGATTCTGCACATCTGATTCCCTGCCTCTTATTCCCCACCTCAAATTCCCGGCCTCTGATTCCCAGCCTCTGATTCCCCACCTCTGATTCTCCATATCTGATTCGCCGCCTCTGTTTCCCCGCCTCTGATTCCCCGCCTCTGTTTCCCCATATCTGATTCCCCGCCTCTGATTCCCCAACTCTGATTCCCCGCCTCTGCTTCCCCATCTCTGATTCACCGCCTTTGATTCGCCACCACTGATTCCCCATATGTGATTCCCCGCCTCTGTTTCCCCGCCTCTGATTCCCCGCCTCTGATTCCCCATATCTCATTCCCCGCCTCTGATTCCCCGCATCTGATTCCCTGCCTCTGAATCCCCACCTCTGATTCCCTGCCTCTGATTCCCCACCTCTGATTCCCCATATCTGATTCCCCGCCTCTGATTCCCCAACTCTGATTCCCCACCTCTGATCCCCAGCTCTGATTCCCCGCCTCTGATTCCCCATGTTTGATTCCCTGCCTCTGATTCCCTGCCTCTGATTCCCAACCTCTGATTCCCCACCTCTGATTCCCCATATCTGATTCCCCGCCTCTGTTTCCCCGCCTCTGATTCCCCGCCTCTGTTTCCCAATATCTGATTCCCCGCCTTTGATTCGCCACCTCTGATTCCCCATATGTGATTCCCCGCCTCTGTTTACCCGCATCTGATTCCCCGCCTCTGATTCCCCATATCTCATTCCCCGCCTCTGATTCCCCATATCTGATTCCCGGACTCTGATTCCCCACCTCTGATTACCGGCCTCTTTTTCCCGGCATCTGATTCCCGGCATCTGATTCCCGGACTCTGATTCCCGGCCTCTGATTCCCAGCTTCCGATTCTGATTCCCTGCCTCTGATTCCCCATCTCTGATTCCGCACATCTGATTCCCTGCCTCTGATTCCCCACTTCTGATTCCCCATATCTGATTCCCCGCCTCTGTTTCCCCGCCTCTGATTCCCCGCCTCTGTTTCCCCATATCTAATTCCCCGCCTCTGATTCCCCAACTCTGATTCCCCGCACTGATTCCCCAGCTCTGAATCCCCGCCTCAGATTCCCCGCATCTGATTCCCTGCCTCTGAATCCCCACCTCTGATTCCCTGCCTCTGATTCCCAACCTCTGATTCCCCTCCTCTGATTCCCCATATCTGATTCCCCGCCTCCGTTTCCCTGCCTCTGATTCCCCGCCTCTGTTTCCCCATATCTGATTCCCCGCCTCTGATTCCCCAACTCTGATTCCCCGCCTCTGATTCCCCAGCTCTGATTCCCCGCCTCTGATTCCCCGCGTCTGATTCCCAGCCTCTGATTCCCCATGTCTTATTTCCCGCCTCTGATTCCCCGCCTCTGATTCGCCATCTCTGATTCATCGCCTCTGATTCCCCACCTCTGATTCCCCATATCTGATTCCCCACCTATGTTTCCGCGCCTCTGATGCCCCGCCTCTGATTCCATGCCTGTGATTCCCAACCTCTGATTCCCCAACCTCTGATTCCCCAACCTCTGATTCCCCATATCAGATTCCCCGCCTCTGTTTCCCCGCCTCTGATTCCCTGCCTCTGTTTCCTCATATCTGATTCCCCGTCTCTGATTCCCCAACACTGATTCCCCGCCTCTGATTCCCCAGCTCTGATTCACCACCTCTGATTCCCCGCGTCTGATTCCCCGCCTCTGATTCCCCATCTCTGATTCCCTATCTCTGATTCCCCAATTCTGATTCCCCGCCTTTGATTCCCTGCCTCTGATTCCCAACCTCTGATTCCCCACCTCTGATTCCCCATATCTGATTCCCCGCCTCTGTTTCCCCGCCTCTTATTCCCCGCCTCTGTTTCCCCATATCTGATTCCCGGCCACTCATTCCCCAGCTCTGATTCCCCGCCTCTGATTCCCTATATCTGATTCCCCGCCGCTGATTCCCCAACTCTGATAGCCCGCCTCTGATTCCCCAGCTCTGATTCCCCGCCTCTTATTCCCCGCGTCTGAATCCCTGCCTCTGATTCCCCGCCTCTGATTCCCCATCTCTGATTCACCACCTCTGCTCCCCCGCCTCTCATTCCCCATGTCTGATTCACCGCCTCTGTTTCCCCATCTCTGATTCCCCGCCTCTGATTCCCCATATCTGATTCCCCGCCTCTGATTCGCCAACTCTGATTCCCCGCCTGTGATTCGCCAGCTATGATTCCCCGCCTCTGATTCCCCGCCTCTGATTCCCCACCTCTGATTCCCCACCTCTGATTCCCCATATCTGATTCCCCGCCTCTGTTTCCCCGCCTCTGATTCCTTGCCTCTGTTTCCTCATATCTGATTCCCCGCCTCTGATTCCCCAACACTGATTCCCCGCCTCTGATTCCCCAGCTCTGATTCACCACCTCTGATTCCCCACGTCTGATTCCCCGCTTATGATTCCCGGCCTCTTATTCCCCACCTCTGATTCCCGGCCTCTGATTCCCGGCCTCTGATTCCCGACCTCTCATTCCCGGCCTCTGATTCCCGGCCTCTGATACCCCGGCTCTGATTCCCCGCCTCTGATTCCCTGCCTCTGATTCCCCATCTCTGATTCCGCACATCTGATTCCCTGCCTCTGATTCCCCGCCTCTGATTCCCTGCCTCTGATTCCCTGCCTCTGATTCCCAACCTCTGATTCCCCACCTCTGATTCCCCATATCTGATTCCCCGCCTCTGTTTCCCCGCCCCTGATTCTCCGCCTCTGTTTTCCCATATCTGATTCCCCGCCTCTGATTCCCCAACTCTGAATCCCCACCTCTGATCCCCAGCTCTGATTCCCCGCCTCTGATTCCCCGTGTTTGATTCCCTGCCTCTGATTCCCTGCCTCTGATTCCCAACCTCTGATTCCCCACCTCTGATTCCCCATATCTGATTCCCCGCATCTGTTTCCCCGTCTCTGATTCCCCGCCTCTGTTTCCCAATATCTGATTCCCCGCCTTTGATTCGCCACCTCTGATTCCCCATATGTGATTCCCCGCCTCTGTTTACCCGCATCTGATTCCCCGCCTCTGATTCCCCATATCTCATTCCCCGCCTCTGATTCCCCATATCTGATTCCCGGACTCTGATTCCCCACCTCTGATTACCGGCCTCTTTTTCCCGGCATCTGATTCCCGGCATCTGATTCCCGGACTCTGATTCCCGGCCTCTGATTCCCAGCTTCCGATTCTGATTCCCTGCCTCTGATTCCCCATCTCTGATTCCGCACATCTGATTCCCTGCCTCTGATTCCCCACTTCTGATTCCCCATATCTGATTCCCCGCCTCTGTTTCCCCGCCTCTGATTCCCCGCCTCTGTTTCCCCATATCTAATTCCCCGCCTCTGATTCCCCAACTCTGATTCCCCGCACTGATTCCCCAGCTCTGAATCCCCGCCTCAGATTCCCCGCATCTGATTCCCTGCCTCTGAATCCCCACCTCTGATTCCCTGCCTCTGATTCCCAACCTCTGATTCCCCTCCTCTGATTCCCCATATCTGATTCCCCGCCTCCGTTTCCCTGCCTCTGATTCCCCGCCTCTGTTTCCCCATATCTGATTCCCCGCCTCTGATTCCCCAACTCTGATTCCCCGCCTCTGATTCCCCAGCTCTGATTCCCCGCCTCTGATTCCCTGCGTCTGATTCCCAGCCTCTGATTCCCCATGTCTTATTTCCCGCCTCTGATTCCCCGCCTCTGATTCGCCATCTCTGATTCATCGCCTCTGATTCCCCACCTCTGATTCCCCATATCTGATTCCCCGCCTCTGTTTCCCCGCCTCTGATTCCCTGCCTCTGTTTCCTCATATCTGATTCCCCGCCTCTGATTCCCCAACACTGATTCTGCACATCTGATTCCCTGCCTCTTATTCCCCACCTCTAATTCCCGGCCTCTGAATCCCGTCCTCTGATTCCCCACCTCTGATTCTCCATATCTGATTCCCCGCCTCTGTTTCCCCGCCTCTGATTCCCCGCCTCTGTTTCCCCATATCTGATTCCCCGCCTCTGATTCCCCGCGTCTGATTCCCCGCCTCTGATTCCCCATCTCTGATTCCCTATCTCTGATTCCCCAATTCTGATTCCCCGCCTTTGATTCCCTGCCTCTGATTCCCAACCTCTGATTCCCCACCTCTGATTCCCCATATCTGATTCACCGCCTCTGTTTCCCCGCCTCTTATTCCCCACCTCTGTTTCCCCATATCTGATTCCCGGCCTCTCATTCCCCAGCTCTGATTCCCCTCCTCTGATTCCCCATATCTGATTCCCCGCCGCTGATTCCAAAACTCTGATTCCCCAGCTCTGATTCCCCGCCTCTGATTCCCCGCGTCTGAATCCCTGCCTCTGATTCCCCGCCTCTGATTCCCCATCTCTGATTCACCACCTCTGATCCCCCGCCTCTGATTCCCCATGTCTGATTCACCGCCTCTGTTTCCCCACCTCTGATTCCCCGCCTCTGATTCCCCATATCTGATTCCCCGCCTCTGATTCCCCAACTCTGATTCCCCGCCTGTGATTCGCCAGCTATGATTCCCCGCCTCTGATTCCCCGCATCTGATTCCCAACCTCTGATTCCCCTCCTCTGATTCCCCATATCTGATTCCCCGCCTCCATTTCCCTGCCTCTGATTCCCCGCCTCTGTTACCCCATATCTGATTCCCCGCCTCTGATTCCCCAACTCTGATTCTGCACATCTGATTCCCTGCCTCTTATTCCCCACCTCAAATTCCCGGCCTCTGATTCCCAGCCTCTGATTCCCCACCTCTGATTCTCCATATCTGATTCGCCGCCTCTGTTTCCCCGCCTCTGATTCCCCGCCTCTGTTTCCCCATATCTGATTCCCCGCCTCTGATTCCCCAACTCTGATTCCCCGCCTCTGCTTCCCCATCTCTGATTCACCGCCTTTGATTCGCCACCACTGATTCCCCATATGTGATTCCCCGCCTCTGTTTCCCCGCCTCTGATTCCCCGCCTCTGATTCCCCATATCTCATTCCCCGCCTCTGATTCCCCGCATCTGATTCCCTGCCTCTGAATCCCCACCTCTGATTCCCTGCCTCTGATTCCCCACCTCTGATTCCCCATATCTGATTCCCCGCCTCTGATTCCCCAACTCTGATTCCCCACCTCTGATCCCCAGCTCTGATTCCCCGCCTCTGATTCCCCATGTTTGATTCCCTGCCTCTGATTCCCTGCCTCTGATTCCCAACCTCTGATTCCCCACCTCTGATTCCCCATATCTGATTCCCCGCCTCTGTTTCCCCGCCTCTGATTCCCCGCCTCTGTTTCCCAATATCTGATTCCCCGCCTTTGATTCGCCACCTCTGATTCCCCATATGTGATTCCCCGCCTCTGTTTACCCGCATCTGATTCCCCGCCTCTGATTCCCCATATCTCATTCCCCGCCTCTGATTCCCCATATCTGATTCCCGGACTCTGATTCCCCACCTCTGATTACCGGCCTCTTTTTCCCGGCATCTGATTCCCGGCATCTGATTCCCGGACTCTGATTCCCGGCCTCTGATTCCCAGCTTCCGATTCTGATTCCCTGCCTCTGATTCCCCATCTCTGATTCCGCACATCTGATTCCCTGCCTCTGATTCCCCACTTCTGATTCCCCATATCTGATTCCCCGCCTCTGTTTCCCCGCCTCTGATTCCCCGCCTCTGTTTCCCCATATCTAATTCCCCGCCTCTGATTCCCCAACTCTGATTCCCCGCACTGATTCCCCAGCTCTGAATCACCGCCTCAGATTCCCCGCATCTGATTCCCTGCCTCTGAATCCCCACCTCTGATTCCCTGCCTCTGATTCCCAACCTCTGATTCCCCTCCTCTGATTCCCCATATCTGATTCCCCGCCTCCGTTTCCCTGCCTCTGATTCCCCGCCTCTGTTTCCCCATATCTGATTCCCCGCCTCTGATTCCCCAACTCTGATTCCCCGCCTCTGATTCCCCAGCTCTGATTCCCCGCCTCTGATTCCCCGCGTCTGATTCCCAGCCTCTGATTCCCCATGTCTTATTTCCCGCCTCTGATTCCCCGCCTCTGATTCGCCATCTCTGATTCATCGCCTCTGATTCCCCACCTCTGATTCCCCATATCTGATTCCCCACCTATGTTTCCGCGCCTCTGATGCCCCGCCTCTGATTCCATGCCTGTGATTCCCAACCTCTGATTCCCCAACCTCTGATTCCCCAACCTCTGATTCCCCATATCAGATTCCCCGCCTCTGTTTCCCCGCCTCTGATTCCCTGCCTCTGTTTCCTCATATCTGATTCCCCGCCTCTGATTCCCCAACACTGATTCCCCGCCTCTGATTCCCCAGCTCTGATTCACCACCTCTGATTCCCCGCGTCTGATTCCCCGCCTCTGATTCCCCATCTCTGATTCCCTATCTCTGATTCCCCAATTCTGATTCCCCGCCTTTGATTCCCTGCCTCTGATTCCCAACCTCTGATTCCCCACCTCTGATTCCCCATATCTGATTCCCCGCCTCTGTTTCCCCGCCTCTTATTCCCCGCCTCTGTTTCCCCATATCTGATTCCCGGCCACTCATTCCCCAGCTCTGATTCCCCGCCTCTGATTCCCTATATCTGATTCCCCGCCGCTGATTCCCCAACTCTGATAGCCCGCCTCTGATTCCCCAGCTCTGATTCCCCGCCTCTTATTCCCCGCGTCTGAATCCCTGCCTCTGATTCCCCGCCTCTGATTCCCCATCTCTGATTCACCACCTCTGCTCCCCCGCCTCTCATTCCCCATGTCTGATTCACCGCCTCTGTTTCCCCATCTCTGATTCCCCGCCTCTGATTCCCCATATCTGATTCCCCGCCTCTGATTCGCCAACTCTGATTCCCCGCCTGTGATTCGCCAGCTATGATTCCCCGCCTCTGATTCCCCGCCTCTGATTCCCCACCTCTGATTCCCCACCTCTGATTCCCCATATCTGATTCCCCGCCTCTGTTTCCCCGCCTCTGATTCCCTGCCTCTGTTTCCTCATATCTGATTCCCCGCCTCTGATTCCCCAACACTGATTCCCCGCCTCTGATTCCCCAGCTCTGATTCACCACCTCTGATTCCCCACGTCTGATTCCCCGCTTATGATTCCCGGCCTCTTATTCCCCACCTCTGATTCCCGGCCTCTGATTCCCGGCCTCTGATTCCCGACCTCTCATTCCCGGCCTCTGATTCCCGGCCTCTGATACCCCGGCTCTGATTCCCCGCCTCTGATTCCCTGCCTCTGATTCCCCATCTCTGATTCCGCACATCTGATTCCCTGCCTCTGATTCCCCGCCTCTGATTCCCTGCCTCTGATTCCCTGCCTCTGATTCCCAACCTCTGATTCCCCACCTCTGATTCCCCATATCTGATTCCCCGCCTCTGTTTCCCCGCCCCTGATTCTCCGCCTCTGTTTTCCCATATCTGATTCCCCGCCTCTGATTCCCCAACTCTGATTCCCCACCTCTGATCCCCAGCTCTGATTCCCCGCCTCTGATTCCCCGTGTTTGATTCCCTGCCTCTGATTCCCTGCCTCTGATTCCCAACCTCTGATTCCCCACCTCTGATTCCCCATATCTGATTCCCCGCATCTGTTTCCCCGTCTCTGATTCCCCGCCTCTGTTTCCCAATATCTGATTCCCCGCCTTTGATTCGCCACCTCTGATTCCCCATATGTGATTCCCCGCCTCTGTTTACCCGCATCTGATTCCCCGCCTCTGATTCCCCATATCTCATTCCCCGCCTCTGATTCCCCATATCTGATTCCCGGACTCTGATTCCCCACCTCTGATTACCGGCCTCTTTTTCCCGGCATCTGATTCCCGGCATCTGATTCCCGGACTCTGATTCCCGGCCTCTGATTCCCAGCTTCCGATTCTGATTCCCTGCCTCTGATTCCCCATCTCTGATTCCGCACATCTGATTCCCTGCCTCTGATTCCCCACTTCTGATTCCCCATATCTGATTCCCCGCCTCTGTTTCCCCGCCTCTGATTCCCCGCCTCTGTTTCCCCATATCTAATTCCCCGCCTCTGATTCCCCAACTCTGATTCCCCGCACTGATTCCCCAGCTCTGAATCCCCGCCTCAGATTCCCCGCATCTGATTCCCTGCCTCTGAATCCCCACCTCTGATTCCCTGCCTCTGATTCCCAACCTCTGATTCCCCTCCTCTGATTCCCCATATCTGATTCCCCGCCTCCGTTTCCCTGCCTCTGATTCCCCGCCTCTGTTTCCCCATATCTGATTCCCCGCCTCTGATTCCCCAACTCTGATTCCCCGCCTCTGATTCCCCAGCTCTGATTCCCCGCCTCTGATTCCCTGCGTCTGATTCCCAGCCTCTGATTCCCCATGTCTTATTTCCCGCCTCTGATTCCCCGCCTCTGATTCGCCATCTCTGATTCATCGCCTCTGATTCCCCACCTCTGATTCCCCATATCTGATTCCCCACCTATGTTTCCGCGCCTCTGATGCCCCGCCTCTGATTCCATGCCTGTGATTCCCAACCTCTGATTCCCCAACCTCTGATTCCCCAACCTCTGATTCCCCATATCAGATTCCCCGCCTCTGTTTCCCCGCCTCTGATTCCCTGCCTCTGTTTCCTCATATCTGATTCCCCGCCTCTGATTCCCCAACACTGATTCCCCGCCTCTGATTCCCCAGCTCTGATTCACCACCTCTGATTCCCCGCGTCTGATTCCCCGCCTCTGATTCCCCATCTCTGATTCCCTATCTCTGATTCCCCAATTCTGATTCCCCGCCTTTGATTCCCTGCCTCTGATTCCCAACCTCTGATTCCCCACCTCTGATTCCCCATATCTGATTCCCCGCCTCTGTTTCCCCGCCTCTTATTCCCCGCCTCTGTTTCCCCATATCTGATTCCCGGCCACTCATTCCCCAGCTCTGATTCCCCGCCTCTGATTCCCTATATCTGATTCCCCGCCGCTGATTCCCCAACTCTGATAGCCCGCCTCTGATTCCCCAGCTCTGATTCCCCGCCTCTTATTCCCCGCGTCTGAATCCCTGCCTCTGATTCCCCGCCTCTGATTCCCCATCTCTGATTCACCACCTCTGATCCCCCGCCTCTCATTCCCCATGTCTGATTCACCGCCTCTGTTTCCCCATCTCTGATTCCCCGCCTCTGATTCCCCATATCTGATTCCCCGCCTCTGATTCGCCAACTCTGATTCCCCGCCTGTGATTCGCCAGCTATGATTCCCCGCCTCTGATTCCCCACGTCTGATTCCCTGCCTTTGATTCCCTGCCTCTTATTCCCCGCCTCTGATTCCCCGCATCTGATTCCCTGCCTCTGAATCCCCACCTCTGATTCCCTGCCTCTGATTCCCAACCTCTGATTCCCCTCCTCCGATTCCCCATATCTGATTCCCCGCCTCCATTTCCCTGCCTCTGATTCCCCGCCTCTGTTACCCCATATCTGATTCCCCGCCTCTGATTCCCCAACTCTGATTCTGCACATCTGATTCCCTGCCTCTTATTCCCCACCTCTAATTCCCGGCCTCTGAATCCCGTCCTCTGATTCCCCACCTCTGATTCTCCATATCTGATTCCCCGCCTCTGTTTCCCCGCCTCTGATTCCCCGCCTCTGTTTCCCCATATCTGATTCCCCGCCTCTGATTCCCCGCGTCTGATTCCCCGCCTCTGATTCCCCATCTCTGATTCCCTATCTCTGATTCCCCAATTCTGATTCCCCGCCTTTGATTCCCTGCCTCTGATTCCCAACCTCTGATTCCCCACCTCTGATTCCCCATATCTGATTCCCCGCCTCTGTTTCCCCGCCTCTTATTCCCCACCTCTGTTTCCCCATATCTGATTCCCGGCCTCTCATTCCCCAGCTCTGATTCCCCTCCTCTGATTCCCCATATCTGATTCCCCGCCGCTGATTCCAAAACTCTGATTCCCCAGCTCTGATTCCCCGCCTCTGATTCCCCGCGTCTGAATCCCTGCCTCTGATTCCCCGCCTCTGATTCCCCATCTCTGATTCACCACCTCTGATCCCCCGCCTCTGATTCCCCATGTCTGATTCACCGCCTCTGTTTCCCCACCTCTGATTCCCCGCCTCTGATTCCCCATATCTGATTCCCCGCCTCTGATTCCCCAACTCTGATTCCCCGCCTGTGATTCGCCAGCTATGATTCCCCGCCTCTGATTCCCCACGTCTGATTCCCTGCCTGTGATTCCCTGCCTCTTATTCCCCGCCTCTGATTCCCCGCATCTGATTCCCAACCTCTGATTCCCCTCCTCTGATTCCCCATATCTGATTCCCCGCCTCCATTTCCCTGCCTCTGATTCCCCGCCTCTGTTACCCCATATCTGATTCCCCGCCTCTGATTCCCCAACTCTGATTCTGCACATCTGATTCCCTGCCTCTTATTCCCCACCTCAAATTCCCGGCCTCTGATTCCCAGCCTCTGATTCCCCACCTCTGATTCTCCATATCTGATTCGCCGCCTCTGTTTCCCCGCCTCTGATTCCCCGCCTCTGTTTCCCCATATCTGATTCCCCGCCTCTGATTCCCCAACTCTGATTCCCCGCCTCTGATTCCCCGCCTCTGATTCCCCATATCTCATTCCCCGCCTCTGATTCCCCGCATCTGATTCCCTGCCTCTGAATCCCCACCTCTGATTCCCTGCCTCTGATTCCCCACCTCTGATTCCCGTCCTCTGATTCCCGGCCTCTGATTCCCGACCTCTCATTCCCGGCCTCTGATTCCCGGCCTCTGATTCCCCGCCTCTGATTCCCCGACTCTGATTCCCTGCCTCTGATTCCCCATCTCTGATTCTGCACATCTGATTCCCTGCCTCTTATTCCCCACCTCTGATTCCCGGCCTCTGATTCCCGGCCTCTGATTCCCGGCCTCTCATTCCCGGCCTCTCATTCCCGGCCTCTCATTCCCGGCCTCTGATTCCCCGCCTCTGATTCCCCGCCTCTGTTTCCCTGCCTCTGATTCCCCTTCTCTGATTCCGCACATCTGATTCCCTGCCTCTGATTCCCTGCCTCTGATTCCCTGCCTCTGATTCCCCGCCTCTGTTTCCCCATATCTGATTCCCCGCCTCTGATTCCCCAACTCTGATTCCCCGCCTCTGATTCCCCAGCTCTGATTCCCCGCCTCTGATTCCCCGCGTCTGATTCCCAGCCTCTGATTCCCCATGTCTTATTCCCCACCTCTGATTCGCCATCTCTGATTCATCGCCTCTGATTCCCCACCTCTGATTCCCCATATCTGATTCCCCACCTATGTTTCCCCGCCTCTGATGCCCCGCCTCTGATTCCATGCCTCTGATTCCCAACCTCTGATTCCCCGCCTCTGTTTCCCCGCCTCTGATTCCCTGCCTCTGTTTCCTCATATCTGATTCCCCGCCTCTGATTCCCCAACACTGATTCCCCGCCTCTGATTCCCCAGGTCTGATTCACCACCTCTGATTCCCCGCGTCTGATTCCCCGCCTCTGATTCCCCATCTCTGATTCCCTATCTCTGATTCCCCAATTCTGATTCCCCGCCTTTGATTCCCTGCCTCTGATTCCCAACCTCTGATTCTCCACCTCTAATTCCCCATATCTGATTCCCCGCCTCTGTTTCCCCGCCTCTTATTCCCCGCCTCTGTTTCCCCATATCTGATTCCCGGCCTCTCATTCCCCAGCTCCGATTCCCCGCCTCTGATTCCCCATATCTGATTCCCCGCCGCTGATTCCCCAACTCTGATAGCCCGCCTCTGATTCCCCAGCTCTGATTCCCCGCCTCTGATTCCCCGCTTCTGAATCGCTGCCTCTGATTCCCCGCCTCTGATTCACCATCTCTGATTCACCACCTCTGATCCCCCGCCTCTGATTCCCCATGTCTGATTCACCACCTCTGTTTCCCCACCTCTGTTCCCCGCCTCTGATTCCCCAGCTCTGATTCCCCGCATCTGATTCCCTGCCTCTGAATCCCCACCGCTATTCCCTGCCTCTGATTCCCAACCTCTGATTCCCCTCCTCTTATTCCCCATATCTGATTCCCCGCCTCCATTTCCCTGCCTCTGATACCCCGCCTCTGTTACCCCATATCTGATTCCCCGCCTCTGATTCCCCGCGTCTGATTCCCCACCTCTGATTCCCCATCTCTGATTCCCTATCTCTGATTCCCCAATTCTGATTCCCCGCCTTTGATTCCCTGCCTCTGATTCCCAACCTCTGATTCCCCACCTCTGATTCCCCATATCTGATTCCCCGCCTCTGTTTCCCCGCCTCTTATTCCCCACCTCTGTTTCCCCATATCTGATTCCCGGCCTCTCATTCCCCAGCTCTGATTCCCCTCCTCTGATTCCCCATATCTGATTCCCCGCCGCTGATTCCCAAACTCTGATTCCCCAGCTCTGATTCCCCGCCTCTGATTCCCCGCGTCTGAATCCCTGCCTCTGATTCCCCGCCTCTGATTCCCCATCTCTGATTCACCACCTCTGATCCCCCGCCTCTGATTCCCCATGTCTGATTCACCGCCTCTGTTTCCCCACCTCTGATTCCCCGCCTCTGATTCCCCATATCTGATTCCCCGCCTCTGATTCCCCAACTCTGATTCCCCGCCTGTGATTCGCCAGCTATGATTCCCCGCCTCTGATTCCCCACGTCTGATTCCCTGCCTGTGATTCCCTGCCTCTTATTCCCCGCCTCTGATTCCCCGCATCTGATTCCCAACCTCTGATTCCCCTCCTCTGATTCCCCATATCTGATTCCCCGCCTCCATTTCCCTGCCTCTGATTCCCCGCCTCTGCTACCCCATATCTGATTCCCCGCCTCTGATTCCCCAACTCTGATTCTGCACATCTGATTCCCTGCCTCTTATTCCCCACCTCAAATTCCCGGCCTCTGATTCCCAGCCTCTGATTCCCCACCTCTGATTCTCCATATCTGATTCGCCGCCTCTGTTTCCCCGCCTCTGATTCCCCGCCTCTGTTTCCCCATATCTGATTCCCCGCCTCCGATTCCCCAACTCTGATTCCCCGCCTCTGATTCCCCAGGTCTGATTCCCCGCCTCTGATTCCACGTGTTTGATTACCTGCCTCTGATTCCCCGCCTCTGCTTCCCCATCTCTGATTCACCGCCTTTGATTCGCCACCACTGATTCCCCATATGTGATTCCCCGCCTCTGTTTCCCCGCCTCTGATTCCCCGCCTCTGATTCCCCATATCTCATTCCCCGCCTCTGATTCCCCGCATCTGATTCCCTGCCTCTGAATCCCCACCTCTGATTCCCTGCCTCTGATTCCCCACCTCTGATTCCCGGCCTCTGATTCCCGGCCTCTGATTCCCGACCTCTCATTCCCGGCCTCTGATTCCCGGCCTCTGATTGCCCGCCTCTGATTCCCCGACTCTGATTCCCTGCCTCTGATTCCCCATCTCTGATTCTGCACATCTGATTCCCTGCCTCTTATTCCCCACCTCTGATTCCCGGCCTCTGATTCCCGGCCTCTGATTCCCGGCCTCTCATTCCCGGCCTCTCATTCCCGGCCTCTCATTCCCGGCCTCTGATTCCCCGCCTCTGATTCCCCGCCTCTGTTTCCCTGCCTCTGATTCCCCTTCTCTGATTCCGCACATCTGATTCCCTGCCTCTGATTCCCTGCCTCTGATTCCCTGCCTCTGATTCCCTGCCTCTGATTCCCAACCTCTGATTCCCCACCTCTGATTCCCCATATCTGATTCCCCGCCTCTGTATCCCCGCCTCTGATTTCCCGCCTCTGTTTCCCCATATCTGATTCGCCGCCTCTGATTCCCCAACTTTGATTCCCCACCTCTGATCCCCAGCTCTGATTCCCCGCCTCTGATTCCCCGTGTTTGATTCCCTGCCTCTGATTCCCTGCCTCTGATTCCCAACCTCTGATTCCCCACCTCTGATTCCCCATATCTGATTCCCCGCCTCTGTTTCCCCGCCTCTGATTCCCCTCCTCTGTTTCCCCATATCTGATTCCCCGCCTTTGATTCGCCACCTCTGATTCCCCATATGTGATTCCCCGCCTCTGTTTCCCCGCCTCTGATTCCCCGCCTCTGATACCCCATATCTCATTCCCCGCCTCTGATTCCCCATATCTGATTCCCGGACTCTGATTCCCCACATCTGATTCCCGGCCTCTTATTCCCGGCATCTGATTCCCGGCCTCTGATTCCCGGCCTCTGATTCCCCGCTTCTGATTCTGATTCCCTGCCTCTGATTCCCCATCTCTGATTCCGCACATCTGATTCCCTGCCTCTGATTCCCCACTTCTGATTCCCCATATCTGATTCCCCGCCTCTGTTTCCCCGCCTCTGATTCCCCGCCTCTGTTTCCCCATATCTAATTCCCCGCCTCTGATTCCCCAACTCTGATTCCCCGCACTGATTCCCCAGCTCTGAATCCCCACCTCAGATTCCCCGCATCTGATTCCCTGCCTCTGAATCCCCACCTCTGATTCCCTGCCTCTGATTCCCAACCTCTGATTCCCCTCCTCTGATTCCCCATATCTGATTCCCCGCCTCCGTTTCCCTGCCTCTGATTCCCCGCCTCTGTTTCCCATATCTGATTCCCCGCCTCTGATTCCCCAACTCTGATTCCCCGCCTCTGATTCCCCAGCTCTGATTCCCCGCCTCTGATTCCCCGCGTCTGATTCCCAGCCTCTGATTCCCCATGTCTTATTCCCCACCTCTGATTCGCCATCTCTGATTCATCGCCTCTGATTCCCCACCTCTGATTCCCCATATCTGATTCCCCACCTATGTTTCCCCGCCTCTGATGCCCCGCCTGTGATTCCATGCCTCTGATTCCCAACCTCTGATTCCCCGCCTCTGTTTCCCCGCCTCTGATTCCCTGCCTCTGTTTCCTCATATCTGATTCCCCGCCTCTGATTCCCCAACACTGATTCCCCGCCTCTGATTCCCCAGGTCTGATTCACCACCTCTGATTCCCCGCGTCTGATTCCCCGCCTCTGATTCCCCATCTCTGATTCCCTATCTCTGATTCCCCAATTCTGATTCCCCGCCTTTGATTCCCTGCCTCTGATTCCCAACCTCTGATTCTCCACCTCTAATTCCCCATATCTGATTCCCCGCCTCTGTTTCCCCGCCTCTTATTCCCCGCCTCTGTTTCCCCATATCTGATTCCCGGCCTCTCATTCCCCAGCTCCGATTCCCCGCCTCTGATTCCCCATATCTGATTCCCCGCCGCTGATTCCCCAACTCTGATAGCCCGCCTCTGATTCCCCAGCTCTGATTCCCCGCCTCTGATTCCCCGCGTCTGAATCCCTGCCTCTGATTCCCCGCCTCTGATTCACCATCTCTGATTCACCACCTCTGATCCCCCGCCTCTGATTCCCCATGTCTGATTCACCGCCTCTGTTTCCCCACCTCTGATTCCCCGCCTCTGATTCCCCAGCTCTGATTCCCCGCATCTGATTACCTGCCTCTGAATCCCCACCGCTATTCCCTGCCTCTGATTCCCAACCTCTGATTCCCCTCCTCTGATTCCCCATATCTGATTCCCCGCCTCCATTTCCCTGCCTCTGATTCCCCGCCTCTGTTACCCCATATCTGATTCCCCGCCTCTGATTCCCCAACTCTGATTCTGCACATCTGATTCCCTGCCTCTTATTCCCCACCTCTAATTCCCGGCCTCTGATTCCCGGCCTCTGATTCCCCACCTCTGATTCTCCATATCTGATTCCCCGCCTCTGTTTCCCCGCCTCTGATTCCCCACCTCTGTTTCCCCATATCTGATTCCCCGCATCTGATTCCCCACGTCTGATTCCCTGCCTGTGATTCCCTGCCTCTTATTCCCCGCCTCTGATTCCCCGCATCTGATTCCCTGCCTCTGAATCCCCACCTTGATTCCCTGCCTCTGATTCCGAACCTCTGATTCCCCTCCTCTGATTCCCCATATCTGATTCCCCACCTCCATTTCCCTGCCTCTGATTCCCCGCCTCTGTTACCCAATATCTGATTCCCCGCCTCTGATTCCCCAACTCTGTTTCTGCACATCTGATTCCCTGCCTCTTATTCCCCACCTCTAATTCCCGGCCTCTGATTCCCGGCCTCTGATACCCTACCTCTGATTCTCCATATCTGATTCCCCGCCTCTGTTTCCCCGCCTCTGATTCCCCGCCTCTGTTTCCCCATATCTGATTCCCCGCCTCTGATTCCCCAACTCTGATTCCCCGCCTCTGATTCCCCAGGTCTGATTCCCCGCCTCTGATTCCACGTGTTTGATTACCTGTCTCTGATTCCCCGCCTCTGCTTCCCCATCTCTGATTCACCGCCTTTGATTCGCCACCTCTGATTCCCCATATGTGATTCCCCTCCTCTGTTTCCCCGCCTCTGATTCCCCGCCTCTGATTCCCCATATCTCATTCCCCGCCTCTGATTCCCCGCATCTGATTCCCTGCCTCTGAATCCCCACCTCTGATTCCCTGCCTCTGATTCCCAACCTCTGATTCCATTCCTCTGATTCCCCATATCTGATTCCCCGCCTCCGTTTCCCTGCCTCTGATTAACCGCCTCTGTTTCCCCATATCTGATTCCCCGCCTCTGATTCCCGGCCTCTGATTCCCCGCCTCTGATTCCCCGACTCTGATTCCCTGCCTCTGATTCCCCATCTCTGATTCTGCACATCTGATTCCCTGCCTCTTATTCCCCACCTCTGATTCCCGGCCTCTGATTCCCGGCCTCTGATTCCCGGCCTCTCATTCCCGGCCTCTCATTCCCGGCCTCTCATTCCCGGCCTCTGATTCCCCGCCTCTGATTCCCCGCCTCTGTTTCCCTGCCTCTGATTCCCCTTCTCTGATTCCGCACATCTGATTCCCTGCCTCTGATTCCCTGCCTCTGATTCCCTGCCTCTGATTCCCTGCCTCTGATTCCCAACCTCTGATTCCCCACCTCTGATTCCCCATATCTGATTCCCCGCCTCTGTATCCCCGCCTCTGATTTCCCGCCTCTGTTTCCCCATATCTGATTCGCCGCCTCTGATTCCCCAACTTTGATTCCCCACCTCTGATCCCCAGCTCTGATTCCCCGCCTCTGATTCCCCGTGTTTGATTCCCTGCCTCTGATTCCCCGCCTCTGATTCCCCGCCTCTGTTTCCCTGCCTCTGATTCCCCTTCTCTGATTCCGCACATCTGATTCCCTGCCTCTGATTCCCTGCCTCTGATTCCCTGCCTCTGATTCCCTGCCTCTGATTCCCAACCTCTGATTCCCCACCTCTGATTCCCCATATTTGATTCCCCGCCTCTGTATCCCCGCCTCTGATTTCCCGCCTCTGTTTCCCCATATCTGATTCGCCGCCTCTGATTCCCCAACTTTGATTCCCCACCTCTGATCCCCAGCTCTGATTCCCCGCCTCTGATTCCCCGTGTTTGATTCCCTGCCTCTGATTCCCTGCCTCTGATTCCCAACCTCTGATTCCCCACCTCTGATTCCCCATATCTGATTCCCCGCCTCTGTTTCCCCGCCTCTGATTCCCCTCCTCTGTTTCCCCATATCTGATTCCCCGCCTTTGATTCGCCACCTCTGATTCCCCATATGTGATTCCCCGCCTCTGTTTCCCCGCCTCTGATTCCCCGCCTCTGATACCCCATATCTCATTCCCCGCCTCTGATTCCCCATATCTGATTCCCGGACTCTGATTCCCCACATCTGATTCCCGCCCTCTTATTCCCGGCATCTGATTCCCGGCCTCTGATTCCCGGCCTCTGATTCCCCGCTTCTGATTCTGATTCCCTGCCTCTGATTCCCCGCCTCTGATTCCCCGCCTCTGTTTCCCTGCCTCTGATTCCCCTTCTCTGATTCCCCATATCTGATTCCCCGCCTCTGATTCCCGGCCTCTGATTCCCCGCCTCTGATTCCCCGACTCTGATTCCCTGCCTCTGATTCCCCATCTCTGATTCTGCACATCTGATTCCCTGCCTCTTATTCCCCACCTCTGATTCCCGGCCTCTGATTCCCGGCCTCTGATTCCCGGCCTCTTATTCCCGGCCTCTCATTCCCGGCCTCTCATTCCCGGCCTCTGATTCCCCGCCTCTGATTCCCCGCCTCTGTTTCCCTGCCTCTGATTCCCCTTCTCTGATTCCGCACATCTGATTCCCTGCCTCTGATTCCCTGCCTCTGATTCCCTGCCTCTGATTCCCTGCCTCTGATTCCCAAACTCTGATTCCCCACCTCTGATTCCCCATATCTGATTCCCCGCCTCTGTATCCCCGCCTCTGATTTCCCGCCTCTGTTTCCCCATATCTGATTCGCCGCCTCTGATTCCCCAACTTTGATTCCCCACCTCTGATCCCCAGCTCTGATTCCCCGCCTCTGATTCCCCGTGTTTGATTCCCTGCCTCTGATTCCCCGCCTCTGATTCCCCGCCTCTGTTTCCCTGCCTCTGATTCCCCTTCTCTGATTCCGCACATCTGATTCCCTGCCTCTGATTCCCTGCCTCTGATTCCCTGCCTCTGATTCCCTGCCTCTGATTCCCAACCTCTGATTCCCCACCTCTGATTCCCCATATCTGATTCCCCGCCTCTGTATCCCCGCCTCTGATTTCCCGCCTCTGTTTCCCCATATCTGATTCGCCGCCTCTGATTCCCCAACTTTGATTCCCCACCTCTGATCCCCAGCTCTGATTCCCCGCCTCTGATTCCCCGTGTTTGATTCCCTGCCTCTGATTCCCTGCCTCTGATTCCCAACCTCTGATTCCCCACCTCTGATTCCCCATATCTGATTCCCCGCCTCTGTTTCCCCGCCTCTGATTCCCCTCCTCTGTTTCCCCATATCTGATTCCCCGCCTTTGATTCGCCACCTCTGATTCCCCATATGTGATTCCCCGCCTCTGTTTCCCCGCCTCTGATTCCCCGCCTCTGATACCCCATATCTCATTCCCCGCCTCTGATTCCCCATATCTGATTCCCGGACTCTGATTCCCCACATCTGATTCCCGGCCTCTTATTCCCGGCATCTGATTCCCGGCCTCTGATTCCCGGCCTCTGATTCCCCGCTTCTGATTCTGATTCCCTGCCTCTGATTCCCCATCTCTGATTCCGCACATCTGATTCCCTTCCTCTGATTCCCCACTTCTGATTCCCCATATCTGATTCCCCGCCTCTGTTTCCCCGCCTCTGATTCCCCGCCTCTGTTTCCCCATATCTAATTCCCCGCCTCTGATTCCCCAACTCTGATTCCCCGCACTGATTCCCCAGCTCTGAATCCCCACCTCAGATTCCCCGCATCTGATTCCCTGCCTCTGAATCCCCACCTCTGATTCCCTGCCTCTGATTCCCAACCTCTGATTCCCCTCCTCTGATTCCCCATATCTGATTCCCCGCCTCCGTTTCCCTGCCTCTGATTCCCCGCCTCTGTTTCCCCATATCTGATTCCCCGCCTCTGATTCCCCAACTCTGATTCCCCGCCTCTGATTCCCCAGCTCTGATTCCCCGCCTCTGATTCCCCGCGTCTGATTCCCAGCCTCTGATTCCCCATGTCTTATTCCCCACCTCTGATTCGCCATCTCTGATTCATCGCCTCTGATTCCCCACCTCTGATTCCCCATATCTGATTCCCCACCTATGTTTCCCCGCCTCTGATGCCCCGCCTGTGATTCCATGCCTCTGATTCCCAACCTCTGATTCCCCGCCTCTGTTTCCCCGCCTCTGATTCCCTGCCTCTGTTTCCTCATATCTGATTCCCCGCCTCTGATTCCCCAACACTGATTCCCCGCCTCTGATTCCCCAGGTCTGATTCACCACCTCTGATTCCCCGCGTCTGATTCCCCGCCTCTGATTCCCCATCTCTGATTCCCTATCTCTGATTCCCCAATTCTGATTCCCCGCCTTTGATTCCCTGCCTCTGATTCCCAACCTCTGATTCTCCACCTCTAATTCCCCATATCTGATTCCCCGCCTCTGTTTCCCCGCCTCTTATTCCCCGCCTCTGTTTCCCCATATCTGATTCCCGGCCTCTCATTCCCCAGCTCCGATTCCCCGCCTCTGATTCCCCATATCTGATTCCCCACCGCTGATTCCCCAACTCTGATAGCCCGCCTCTGATTCCCCAGCTCTGATTCCCCGCCTCTGATTCCCCGCGTCTGAATCCCTGCCTCTGATTCCCCGCCTCTGATTCACCATCTCTGATTCACCACCTCTGATCCCCCGCCTCTGATTCCCCATGTCTGATTCACCGCCTCTGTTTCCCCACCTCTGATTCCCCGCCTCTGATTCCCCAGCTCTGATTCCCCGCATCTGATTCCCTGCCTCTGAATCCCCACCGCTATTCCCTGCCTCTGATTCCCAACCTCTGATTCCCCTCCTCTGATTCCCCATATCTGATTCCCCGCCTCCATTTCCCTGCCTCTGATTCCCCGCCTCTGTTACCCCATATCTGATTCCCCGCCTCTGATTCCCCAACTCTGATTCTGCACATCTGATTCCCTGCCTCTTATTCCCCACCTCTAATTCCCGGCCTCTGATTCCCGGCCTCTGATTCCCCACCTCTGATTCTCCATATCTGATTCCCCGCCTCTGTTTCCCCGCCTCTGATTCCCCACCTCTGTTTCCCCATATCTGATTCCCCGCATCTGATTCCCCACGTCTGATTCCCTGCCTGTGTTTCCCTGCCTCTTATTCCCCGCCTCTGATTCCCCGCATCTGATTCCCTGCCTCTGAATCCCCACCTTGATTCCCTGCCTCTGATTCCCAATCTCTGATTCCCCTCCTCTGATTCCCCATATCTGATTCCCCACCTCCATTTCCCTGCCTCTGATTCCCCGCCTCTGTTACCCAATATCTGATTCCCCGCCTCTGATTCCCCTCCTCTGATTCCCCATATCTGATTCCCCGCCTCCATTTCCCTGCCTCTGATTCCCCGACTCTGTTACCCCATATCTGATTCCCCGCCTCTGATTCCCCAACTCTGATTCTGCACATCTGATTCCCTGCCTCTTATTCCCCACCTCAAATTCCCGGCCTCTGATTCCCAGCCTCTGATTCCCCACCTCTGATTCTCCATATCTGATTCGCCGCCTCTGTTTCCCCGCCTCTGATTCCCCGCCTCTGTTTCCCCATATCTGATTCCCCGCCTCTGATTCCCCAACTCTGATTCCCCGCCTCTGATTCCCCAGGTCTGATTCCCCGCCTCTGATTCCACGTGTTTGATTACCTGCCTCTGATTCCCCGCCTCTGCTTCCCCATCTCTGATTCACCGCCTTTGATTCGCCACCACTGATTCCCCATATGTGATTCCCCGCCTCTGTTTCCCCGCCTCTGATTCCCCGCCTCTGATTCCCCATATCTCATTCCCCGCCTCTGATTCCCCGCATCTGATTCCCTGCCTCTGAATCCCCACCTCTGATTCCCTGCCTCTGATTCCCCACCTCTGATTCCCGTCCTCTGATTCCCGGCCTCTGATTCCCGACCTCTCATTCCCGGCCTCTGATTCCCGGCCTCTGATTCCCCGCCTCTGATTCCCCGACTCTGATTCCCTGCCTCTGATTCCCCATCTCTGATTCTGCACATCTGATTCCCTGCCTCTTATTCCCCACCTCTGATTCCCGGCCTCTGATTCCCGGCCTCTGATTCCCGGCCTCTGATTCCCGGCCTCTCATTCCCGGCCTCTCATTCCCGGCCTCTGATTCCCCGCCTCTGATTCCCCGCCTCTGTTTCCCTGCCTCTGATTCCCCTTCTCTGATTCCGCACATCTGATTCCCTGCCTCTGATTCCCTGCCTCTGATTCCCTGCCTCTGATTCCCCGCCTCTGTTTCCCCATATCTGATTCCCCGCCTCTGATTCCCCAACTCTGATTCCCCGCCTCTGATTCCCCAGCTCTGATTCCCCGCCTCTGATTCCCCGCGTCTGATTCCCAGCCTCTGATTCCCCATGTCTTATTCCCCACCTCTGATTCGCCATCTCTGATTCATCGCCTCTGATTCCCCACCTCTGATTCCCCATATCTGATTCCCCACCTATGTTTCCCCGCCTCTGATGCCCCGCCTCTGATTCCATGCCTCTGATTCCCAACCTCTGATTCCCCGCCTCTGTTTCCCCGCCTCTGATTCCCTGCCTCTGTTTCCTCATATCTGATTCCCCGCCTCTGATTCCCCAACACTGATTCCCCGCCTCTGATTCCCCAGGTCTGATTCACCACCTCTGATTCCCCGCGTCTGATTCCCCGCCTCTGATTCCCCATCTCTGATTCCCTATCTCTGATTCCCCAATTCTGATTCCCCGCCTTTGATTCCCTGCCTCTGATTCCCAACCTCTGATTCTCCACCTCTAATTCCCCATATCTGATTCCCCGCCTCTGTTTCCCCGCCTCTTATTCCCCGCCTCTGTTTCCCCATATCTGATTCCCGGCCTCTCATTCCCCAGCTCCGATTCCCCGCCTCTGATTCCCCATATCTGATTCCCCGCCGCTGATTCCCCAACTCTGATAGCCCGCCTCTGATTCCCCAGCTCTGATTCCCCGCCTCTGATTCCCCGCGTCTGAATCCCTGCCTCTGATTCCCCGCCTCTGATTCACCATCTCTGATTCACCACCTCTGATCCCCCGCCTCTGATTCCCCATGTCTGATTCACCACCTCTGTTTCCCCACCTCTGATTCCCCGCCTCTGATTCCCCAGCTCTGATTCCCCGCATCTGATTCCCTGCCTCTGAATCCCCACCGCTATTCCCTGCCTCTGATTCCCAACCTCTGATTCCCCTCCTCTTATTCCCCATATCTGATTCCCCGCCTCCATTTCCCTGCCTCTGATACCCCGCCTCTGTTACCCCATATCTGATTCCCCGCCTCTGATTCCCCGCGTCTGATTCCCCACCTCTGATTCCCCATCTCTGATTCCCTATCTCTGATTCCCCAATTCTGATTCCCCGCCTTTGATTCCCTGCCTCTGATTCCCAACCTCTGATTCCCCACCTCTGATTCCCCATATCTGATTCCCCGCCTCTGTTTCCCCGCCTCTTATTCCCCACCTCTGTTTCCCCATATCTGATTCCCGGCCTCTCATTCCCCAGCTCTGATTCCCCACCTCTGATTCCCCATATCTGATTCCCCGCCGCTGATTCCCAAACTCTGATTCCCCAGCTCTGATTCCCCGCCTCTGATTCCCCGCGTCTGAATCCCTGCCTCTGATTCCCCGCCTCTGATTCCCCATCTCTGATTCACCACCTCTGATCCCCCGCCTCTGATTCCCCATGTCTGATTCACCGCCTCTGTTTCCCCACCTCTGATTCCCCGCCTCTGATTCCCCATATCTGATTCCCCGCCTCTGATTCCCCAACTCTGATTCCCCGCCTGTGATTCGCCAGCTATGATTCCCCGCCTCTGATTCCCCACGTCTGATTCCCTGCCTGTGATTCCCTGCCTCTTATTCCCCGCCTCTGATTCCCCGCATCTGATTCCCAACCTCTGATTCCCCTCCTCTGATTCCCCATATCTGATTCCCCGCCTCCATTTCCCTGCCTCTGATTCCCCGCCTCTGCTACCCCATATCTGATTCCCCGCCTCTGATTCCCCAACTCTGATTCTGCACATCTGATTCCCTGCCTCTTATTCCCCACCTCAAATTCCCGGCCTCTGATTCCCAGCCTCTGATTCCCCACCTCTGATTCTCCATATCTGATTCGCCGCCTCTGTTTCCCCGCCTCTGATTCCCCGCCTCTGTTTCCCCATATCTGATTCCCCGCCTCCGATTCCCCAACTCTGATTCCCCGCCTCTGATTCCCCAGGTCTGATTCCCCGCCTCTGATTCCACGTGTTTGATTACCTGCCTCTGATTCCCCGCCTCTGCTTCCCCATCTCTGATTCACCGCCTTTGATTCGCCACCACTGATTCCCCATATGTGATTCCCCGCCTCTGTTTCCCCGCCTCTGATTCCCCGCCTCTGATTCCCCATATCTCATTCCCCGCCTCTGATTCCCCGCATCTGATTCCCTGCCTCTGAATCCCCACCTCTGATTCCCTGCCTCTGATTCCCCACCTCTGATTCCCGGCCTCTGATTCCCGGCCTCTGATTCCCGACCTCTCATTCCCGGCCTCTGATTCCCGGCCTCTGATTCCCCGCCTCTGATTCCCCGACTCTGATTCCCTGCCTCTGATTCCCCATCTCTGATTCTGCACATCTGATTCCCTGCCTCTTATTCCCGACCTCTGATTCCCGGCCTCTGATTCCCGGCCTCTGATTCCCGGCCTCTCATTCCCGGCCTCTCATTCCCGGCCTCTCATTCCCGGCCTCTGATTCCCCACCTCTGATTCCCCGCCTCTGTTTCCCTGCCTCTGATTCCCCTTCTCTGATTCCGCACATCTGATTCCCTGCCTCTGATTCCCTGCCTCTGATTCCCTGCCTCTGATTCCCTGCCTCTGATTCCCAACCTCTGATTCCCCACCTCGGATTCCCCATATCTGATTCCCCGCCTCTGTATCCCCGCCTCTGATTTCCCGCCTCTGTTTCCCCATATCTGATTCGCCGCCTCTGATTCCCCAACTTTGATTCCCCACCTCTGATCCCCAGCTCTGATTCCCCGCCTCTGATTCCCCGTGTTTGATTCCCTGCCTCTGATTCCCTGCCTCTGATTCCCAACCTCTGATTCCCCACCTCTGATTCCCCATATCTGATTCCCCGCCTCTGTTTCCCCGCCTCTGATTCCCCTCCTCTGTTTCCCCATATCTGATTCCCCGCCTTTGATTCGCCACCTCTGATTCCCCATATGTGATTCCCCGCCTCTGTTTCTCCGCCTCTGATTCCCCGCCTCTGATACCCCATATCTCATTCCCCGCCTCTGATTCCCCATATCTGATTCCCGGACTCTGATTCCCCACATCTGATTCCCGGCCTCTTATTCCCGGCATCTGATTCCCGGCCTCTGATTCCCGGCCTCTGATTCCCCGCTTCTGATTCTGATTCCCTGCCTCTGATTCCCCATCTCTGATTCCGCACATCTGATTCCCTGCCTCTGATTCCCCACTTCTGATTCCCCATATCTGATTCCCCGCCTCTGTTTCCCCGCCTCTGATTCCCCGCCTCTGTTTCCCCATATCTAATTCCCCGCCTCTGATTCCCCAACTCTGATTCCCCGCACTGATTCCCCAGCTCTGAATCCCCACCTCAGATTCCCCGCATCTGATTCCCTGCCTCTGAATCCCCACCTCTGATTCCCTGCCTCTGATTCCCAACCTCTGATTCCCCTCCTCTGATTCCCCATATCTGATTCCCCGCCTCCGTTTCCCTGCCTCTGATTCCCCGCCTCTGTTTCCCCATATCTGATTCCCCGCCTCTGATTCCCCAACTCTGATTCCCCGCCTCTGATTCCCCAGCTCTGATTCCCCGCCTCTGATTCCCCGCGTCTGATTCCCAGCCTCTGATTCCCCATGTCTTATTCCCCACCTCTGATTCGCCATCTCTGATTCATCGCCTCTGATTCCCCACCTCTGATTCCCCATATCTGATTCCCCACCTATGTTTCCCCGCCTCTGATGCCCCGCCTCTGATTCCATGCCTCTGATTCCCAACCTCTGATTCCCCGCCTCTGTTTCCCCGCCTCTGATTCCCTGCCTCTGTTTCCTCATATCTGATTCCCCGCCTCTGATTCCCCAACACTGATTCCCCGCCTCCGATTCCCCAACTCTGATTCCCCGCCTCTGATTCCCCAGGTCTGATTCCCCGCCTCTGATTCCACGTGTTTGATTACCTGCCTCTGATTCCCCGCCTCTGCTTCCCCATCTCTGATTCACCGCCTTTGATTCGCCACCACTGATTCCCCATATGTGATTCCCCGCCTCTGTTTCCCCGCCTCTGATTCCCCGCCTCTGATTCCCCATATCTCATTCCCCGCCTCTGATTCCCCGCATCTGATTCCCTGCCTCTGAATCCCCACCTCTGATTCCCTGCCTCTGATTCCCCACCTCTGATTCCCGGCCTCTGATTCCCGGCCTCTGATTCCCGACCTCTCATTCCCGGCCTCTGATTCCCGGCCTCTGATTCCCCGCCTCTGATTCCCCGACTCTGATTCCCTGCCTCTGATTCCCCATCTCTGATTCTGCACATCTGATTCCCTGCCTCTTATTCCCGACCTCTGATTCCCGGCCTCTGATTCCCGGCCTCTGATTCCCGGCCTCTCATTCCCGGCCTCTCATTCCCGGCCTCTCATTCCCGGCCTCTGATTCCCCACCTCTGATTCCCCGCCTCTGTTTCCCTGCCTCTGATTCCCCTTCTCTGATTCCGCACATCTGATTCCCTGCCTCTGATTCCCTGCCTCTGATTCCCTGCCTCTGATTCCCTGCCTCTGATTCCCAACCTCTGATTCCCCACCTCTGATTCCCCATATCTGATTCCCCGCCTCTGTTTCCCCGCCTCTGATTCCCCGCCTCTGTTTCCCCATATCTAATTCCCCGCCTCTGATTCCCCAACTCTGATTCCCCGCACTGATTCCCCAGCTCTGAATCCCCACCTCAGATTCCCCGCATCTGATTCCCTGCCTCTGAAACCCCACCTCTGATTCCCTGCCTCTGATTCCCAACCTCTGATTCCCCTCCTCTGATTCCCCATATCTGATTCCCCGCCTCCGTTTCCCTGCCTCTGATTCCCCGCCTCTGTTTCCCCATATCTGATTCCCCGCCTCTGATTCCCCAACTCTGATTCCCCGCCTCTGATTCCCCAGCTCTGATTCCCCGCCTCTGATTCCCCGCGTCTGATTCCCAGCCTCTGATTCCCCATGTCTTATTCCCCACCTCTGATTCGCCATCTCTGATTCATCGCCTCTGATTCCCCACCTCTGATTCCCCATATCTGATTCCCCACCTATGTTTCCCCGCCTCTGATGCCCCGCCTCTGATTCCATGCCTCTGATTCCCAACCTCTGATTCCCCGCCTCTGTTTCCCCGCCTCTGATTCCCTGCCTCTGTTTCCTCATATCTGATTCCCCGCCTCTGATTCCCCAACACTGATTCCCCGCCTCTGATTCCCCAGGTCTGATTCACCACCTCTGATTCCCCGCGTCTGATTCCCCGCCTCTGATTCCCCATCTCTGATTCCCTATCTCTGATTCCCCAATTCTGATTCCCCGCCTTTGATTCCCTGCCTCTGATTCCCAACCTCTGATTCTCCACCTCTAATTCCCCATATCTGATTCCCCGCCTCTGTTTCCCCGCCTCTTATTCCCCGCCTCTGTTTCCCCATATCTGATTCCCGGCCTCTCATTCCCCAGCTCCGATTCCCCGCCTCTGATTCCCCATATCTGATTCCCCGCCGCTGATTCCCCAACTCTGATAGCCCGCCTCTGATTCCCCAGCTCTGATTCACCATCTCTGATTCACCACCTCTGATCCCCCGCCTCTGATTCCCCATGTCTGATTCACCGCCTCTGTTTCCCCACCTCTGATTCCCCGCCTCTGATTCCCCAGCTCTGATTCCCCGCATCTGATTACCTGCCTCTGAATCCCCACCGCTATTCCCTGCCTCTGATTCCCAACCTCTGATTCCCCTCCTCTGATTCCCCATATCTGATTCCCCGCCTCCATTTCCCTGCCTCTGAATCCCCGCCTCTGTTACCCCATATCTGATTCCCCGCCTCTGATTCCCCAACTCTGATTCTGCACATCTGATTCCCTGCCTCTTATTCCCCACCTCTAATTCCCGGCCTCTGATTCCCGGCCTCTGATTCCCCACCTCTGATTCTCCATATCTGATTCCCCGCCTCTGTTTCCCCGCCTCTGATTCCCCACCTCTGTTTCCCCATATCTGATTCCCCGCATCTGATTCCCCACGTCTGATTCCCTGCCTGTGATTCCCTGCCTCTTATTCCCCGCCTCTGATTCCCCGCATCTGATTCCCTGCCTCTGAATCCCCACCTTGATTCCCTGCCTCTGATTCCCAACCTCTGATTCCCCTCCTCTGATTCCCCATATCTGATTCCCCACCTCCATTTCCCTGCCTCTGATTCCCCGCCTCTGTTACCCAATATCTGATTCCCCGCCTCTGATTCCCCAACTCTGTTTCTGCACATCTGATTCCCTGCCTCTTATTCCCCACCTCTAATTCCCGGCCTCTGATTCCCGGCCTCTGATACCCTACCTCTGATTCTCCATATCTGATTCCCCGCCTCTGTTTCCCCGCCTCTGATTCCCCGCCTCTGTTTCCCCATATCTGATTCCCCGCCTCTGATTCCCCAACTCTGATTCCCCGCCTCTGATTCCCCAGGTCTGATTCCCCGCCTCTGATTCCACGTGTTTGATTACCTGTCTCTGATTCCCCGCCTCTGCTTCCCCATCTCTGATTCACCGCCTTTGATTCGCCACCTCTGATTCCCCATATGTGATTCCCCTCCTCTGTTTCCCCGCCTCTGATTCCCCGCCTCTGATTCCCCATATCTCATTCCCCGCCTCTGATTCCCCGCATCTGATTCCCTGCCTCTGAATCCCCACCTCTGATTCCCTGCCTCTGATTCCCAACCTCTGATTCCATTCCTCTGATTCCCCATATCTGATTCCCCGCCTCCGTTTCCCTGCCTCTGATTAACCGCCTCTGTTTCCCCATATCTGATTCCCCGCCTCTGATTCCCGGCCTCTGATTCCCCGCCTCTGATTCCCCGACTCTGATTCCCTGCCTCTGATTCCCCATCTCTGATTCTGCACATCTGATTCCCTGCCTCTTATTCCCCACCTCTGATTCCCGGCCTCTGATTCCCGGCCTCTGATTCCCGGTCTCTCATTCCCGGCCTCTCATTCCCGGCCTCTCATTCCCGGCCTCTGATTCCCCGCCTCTGATTCCCCGCCTCTGTTTCCCTGCCTCTGATTCCCCTTCTCTGATTCCGCACATCTGATTCCCTGCCTCTGATTCCCTGCCTCTGATTCCCTGCCTCTGATTCCCTGCCTCTGATTCCCAACCTCTGATTCCCCACCTCTGATTCCCCATATCTGATTCCCCGCCTCTGTATCCCCGCCTCTGATTTCCCGCCTCTGTTTCCCCATATCTGATTCGCCGCCTCTGATTCCCCAACTTTGATTCCCCACCTCTGATCCCCAGCTCTGATTCCCCGCCTCTGATTCCACGTGTTTGATTCCCTGCCTCTGATTCCCCGCCTCTGATTCCCCGCCTCTGTTTCCCTGCCTCTGATTCCCCTTCTCTGATTCCGCACATCTGATTCCCTGCCTCTGATTCCCTGCCTCTGATTCCCTGCCTCTGATTCCCTGCCTCTGATTCCCAACCTCTGATTCCCCACCTCTGATTCCCCATATCTGATTCCCCGCCTCTGTATCCCCGCCTCTGATTTCCCGCCTCTGTTTCCCCATATCTGATTCGCCGCCTCTGATTCCCCAACTTTGATTCCCCACCTCTGATCCCCAGCTCTGATTCCCCGCCTCTGATTCCCCGTGTTTGATTCCCTGCCTCTGATTCCCTGCCTCTGATTCCCAACCTCTGATTCCCCACCTCTGATTCCCCATATCTGATTCCCCGCCTCTGTTTCCCCGCCTCTGATTCCCCTCCTCTGTTTCCCCATATCTGATTCCCCGCCTTTGATTCGCCACCTCTGATTCCCCATATGTGATTCCCCGCCTCTGTTTCCCCGCCTCTGATTCCCCGCCTCTGATACCCCATATCTCATTCCCCGCCTCTGATTCCCCATATCTGATTCCCGGACTCTGATTCCCCACATCTGATTCCCGGCCTCTTATTCCCGGCATCTGATTCCCGGCCTCTGATTCCCGGCCTCTGATTCCCCGCTTCTGATTCTGATTCCCTGCCTCTGATTCCCCATCTCTGATTCCGCACATCTGATTCCCTGCCTCTGATTCCCCACTTCTGATTCCCCATATCTGATTCCCCGCCTCTGTTTCCCCGCCTCTGATTCCCCGCCTCTGTTTCCCCATATCTAATTCCCCGCCTCTGATTCCCCAACTCTGATTCCCCGCACTGATTCCCCAGCTCTGAATCCCCACCTCAGATTCCCCGCATCTGATTCCCTGCCTCTGAATCCCCACCTCTGATTCCCTGCCTCTGATTCCCAACCTCTGATTCCCCTCCTCTGATTCCCCATATCTGATTCCCCGCCTCCGTTTCCCTGCCTCTGATTCCCCGCCTCTGTTTCCCCATATCTGATTCCCCGCCTCTGATTCCCCAACTCTGATTCCCCGCCTCTGATTCCCCAGCTCTGATTCCCCGCCTCTGATTCCCCGCGTCTGATTCCCAGCCTCTGATTCCCCATGTCTTATTCCCCACCTCTGATTCGCCATCTCAGATTCATCGCCTCTGATTCCCCACCTCTGATTCCCCATATCTGATTCCCCACCTATGTTTCCCCGCCTCTGATGCCCCGCCTGTGATTCCATGCCTCTGATTCCCAACCTCTGATTCCCCGCCTCTGTTTCCCCGCCTCTGATTCCCTGCCTCTGTTTCCTCATATCTGATTCCCCGCCTCTGATTCCCCAACACTGATTCCCCGCCTCTGATTCCCCAGGTCTGATTCACCACCTCTGATTCCCCGCGTCTGATTCCCCGCCTCTGATTCCCCATCTCTGATTCCCTATCTCTGATTCCCCAATTCTGATTCCCCGCCTTTGATTCCCTGCCTCTGATTCCCAACCTCTGATTCTCCACCTCTAATTCCCCATATCTGATTCCCCGCCTCTGTTTCCCCGCCTCTTATTCCCCGCCTCTGTTTCCCCATATCTGATTCCCGGCCTCTCATTCCCCAGCTCCGATTCCCCGCCTCTGATTCCCCATATCTGATTCCCCGCCGCTGATTCCCCAACTCTGATAGCCCGCCTCTGATTCCCCAGCTCTGATTCCCCGCCTCTGATTCCCCGCGTCTGAATCCCTGCCTCTGATTCCCCGCCTCTGATTCACCATCTCTGATTCACCACCTCTGATCCCCCGCCTCTGATTCCCCATGTCTGATTCACCGCCTCTGTTTCCCCACCTCTGATTCCCCGCCTCTGATTCCCCAGCTCTGATTCCCCGCATCTGATTCCCTGCCTCTGAATCCCCACCGCTATTCCCTGCCTCTGATTCCCAACCTCTGATTCCCCTCCTCTGATTCCCCATATCTGATTCCCCGCCTCCATTTCCCTGCCTCTGATTCCCCGCCTCTGTTACCCCATATCTGATTCCCCGCCTCTGATTCCCCAACTCTGATTCTGCACATCTGATTCCCTGCCTCTTATTCCCCACCTCTAATTCCCGGCCTCTGATTCCCGGCCTCTGATTCCCCACCTCTGATTCTCCATATCTGATTCCCCGCCTCTGTTTCCCCGCCTCTGATTCCCCACCTCTGTTTCCCCATATCTGATTCCCCGCATCTGATTCCCCACGTCTGATTCCCTGCCTGTGATTCCCTGCCTCTTATTCCCCGCCTCTGATTCCCCGCATCTGATTCCCTGCCTCTGAATCCCCACCTTGATTCCCTGCCTCTGATTCCCAACCTCTGATTCCCCTCCTCTGATTCCCCATATCTGATTCCCCACCTCCATTTCCCTGCCTCTGATTCCCCGCCTCTGTTACCCAATATCTGATTCCCCGCCTCTGATTCCCCAACTCTGTTTCTGCACATCTGATTCCCTGCCTCTTATTCCCCACCTCTAATTCCCGGCCTCTGATTCCCGGCCTCTGATACCCTACCTCTGATTCTCCATATCTGATTCCCCGCCTCTGTTTCCCCGCCTCTGATTCCCCGCCTCTGTTTCCCCATATCTGATTCCCCGCCTCTGATTCCCCAACTCTGATTCCCCGCCTCTGATTCCCCAGGTCTGATTCCCCGCCTCTGATTCCACGTGTTTGATTACCTGTCTCTGATTCCCCGCCTCTGCTTCCCCATCTCTGATTCACCGCCTTTGATTCGCCACCTCTGATTCCCCATATGTGATTCCCCTCCTCTGTTTCCCCGCCTCTGATTCCCCGCCTCTGATTCCCCATATCTCATTCCCCGCCTCTGATTCCCCGCATCTGATTCCCTGCCTCTGAATCCCCACCTCTGATTCCCTGCCTCTGATTCCCAACCTCTGATTCCATTCCTCTGATTCCCCATATCTGATTCCCCGCCTCCGTTTCCCTGCCTCTGATTAACCGCCTCTGTTTCCCCATATCTGATTCCCCGCCTCTGATTCCCCAACTCTGATTCCCCGCCTCTGATTCCCCAGCTCTGATTCCCCGCCTCTGATTCCCCGCGTCTGATTCCCAGCCTCTGATTCCCCATGTCTGATTTCCTGCCTCTGATTCCCCGCCTCTGATTCGCCATCTCTGATTCATCGCCTCTGATTCCCCACCTCTGATTCCCCATATCTTATTCCCCACCTATGTTTCCCCGCCTCTGATTGCCCGCCTCTGATTCCCCATCCCTGATTCCCGGACTCTGATTCCCCACCTCTGATTCCCTATCTCTGATTCCACACATCCGATTCCCTGCCTCTGATTCCCCGCCTCTGATGCCCCGCCTCTGATTCCCAATCTCTGATTCCCCTCCTCTGATTCCCCATATCTGATTCCCCGCCTCCGTTTCCCTGCCTCTGATTCCCCGCCTCTGTTTCCCCATATCTGATTCCCCGCCTCTGATTCCCCAACTCTGATTCCCCGCCTCTGATTCCCCAGCTCTGATTCCCCGCCTCTGATTCCCCGCGTCTGATTCCCAGCCTCTGATTCCCCATGTCTGATTTCCTGCCTCTGATTCCCCGCCTCTGATTCGCCATCTCTGATTCATCCCCTCTGATTCCCCACCTCTGATTCCCCATATCTTATTCCCCACCTATGTTTCCCCGCCTCTGATTCCCCGCCTCTGATTCCCCATCTCTGATTCCCAGACTCTGATTCCCCACCTCTGATTCCCTATCTCTGATTCTGCACATCCGATTCCCTGCCTCTGATTCCCCGCCTCTGATTCCCCACCTCTGATTCCCCACCTCTGATTCCCCATATCTGATTCCCCGCCTCTGTTTCCCCGCCTCTGATTCCCTGCCTCTGTTTCCTCATATCTGATTCCCCGCCTCTGATTCCCCAACACTGATTCCCCGCCTCTGATTCCCCAGCTCTGATTCACCACCTCTGATTCCCCGCGTCTGATTCCCCGCTTCTGATTCCCGGCCTCTTATTCCCCACCTCTGATTCCCGGCCTCTGATTCCCGGCCTCTGATTCCCGAACTCTCATTCCCGGCCTCTGATTCCCGGCCTCTGATTCCCCGCCTCTGATTCCCCGCCTCTGATTCCCTGCCTCTGATTCCCCATCTCTGATTCCGCACATCTGATTCCCTGCCTCTGATTCCCCGCCTCTGATTCCCTGCCTCTGATTCCCTGCCTCTGATTCCCAACCTCTGATTCCCCACCTCTGATTCCCCAAATCTGATTCCCCGCCTCTGTTTCCCCGCCTCTGATTCCCCGCCTCTGTTTCCCCATATCTGATTCCCCGTCTCTGATTCCCCAACTCTGATTCCCCACCTCTGATCCCCAGCTCTGATTCCCCGCCTCTGATTCCCCGTGTTTGATTCCCTGCCTCTGATTCCCTGCCTCTGATTCCCAACCTCTGATACCCCACCTCTGATTCCCCATATCTGATTCCCCGCCTCTGTTTCCCTGCCTCTGATTCCCCGCCTCTGTTTCCCCATATCTGATTCCCCGCCTTTGATTTGCCACCTCTGATTCCCCATATGTGATTCCCCGCCTCTGTTTCCCCGCATCTGATTCCCCGCCTCTGATTCCCCATATCTCATTCCCCGCCTCTGATTCCCCATATCTGATTCCCTGACTCTGATTCCCCACCTCTGATTCCCGGCCTCTTTTTCCCCGCATCTGATTCCCGGCATCTGATTCTCGGCCTCTCATTCCCGGCCTCTGATTCCCCGCTTCTGATTCTGATTCCCTGCCTCTGATTCCCCATCCCTGATTCCGCACATCTGATTCCCTGCCTCTGATTCCCCACTTCTGATTCCCCATATCTGATTCCCCGCCTCTGTTTCCCCGCCTCTGATTCACCGCCTCTGTTTCCCCATATCTAATTCCCCGCCTCTGATTCCCCAACTCTTATTCCCCGCACTGATTCCCCAGCTCTGAATCCCCGCCTCAGATTCCCCGCATCTGATTCCCTGCCTCTAAATCCCCACCTCTGATTCCCTGCCTCTGATTCCCAACCTCTGATTCACCTCCTCTGATTCCCCATATCTGATTCCCCGCCTCCGTTTCCCTGCCTCTCATTCCCCGCCTCTGTTTCCCCATATCTGATTCCCCGCCTCTGATTCCCCAACTCTGATTCCCCGCCTCTCATTCCCCAGCTCTGATTCCCCGCCTCTGATTCCCCGCGTCTGATTCCCAGCCTCTGATTCCCCATGTCTTATTCCCCGCCTCTGATTCGCCATCTCTGATTCATCGCCTCTGATTCCCCACCTCTGATTCCCCATATCTGATTCCCCTCCTATGTTTCCCCGCCTCTGATGCCCAACCTCTGATTCCATGCCTCTGATTCCCAACCTCTGATTCCCCACCTCTGATTCCCCATATCTGATTCCCCGCCTCTGTTTCCCCGCCTCTGATTCCCTGCCTCTGTTTCCTCATATCTGATTCCCCGCCTCTGATTCCCCAACACTGATTCCCCGCCTCTGATTCCCCAGCTCTGATTCACCACCTCTGATTCCCCGCGTCTGATTCCCCGCCTCTGATTCCCCATCTCTGATTCCCTATCTCTGATTCCCCAATTCTGATTCCCCGCCTTTGATTCCCTGCCTCTGATTCCTAACCTCTGATTCCCCACCTCTGATTCCCCGCCACTGTTTCCCCGCCTCTTATTCCCAGCCTCTGTTTCCCCATATCTGATTCCCGGCCTCTCATTCCCCAGCTCTGATTCCCCGCCTCTGATTCCCCATATCTGATTCCCCGCCGCTGATTCCCCAACTCTGATAGCCCGTCTCTGATTCCCCAGCTCTGATTCCCTGCCTCTGATTCCCCGCGTCTGAATCCCTGCCTCTGATTCCCCGCCTCTGATTCCCCATCTCTGATTCACCACCTCTGATCCCCCGCCTCTGATTCCCCATGTCTGATTCACCGCCTCTGTTTCCCCACCTCTGATTCCCCGCCTCTGATTCCCCATATCTGATTCCCCGCCTCTGATTCCCTGCCTCTTATTCCCCGCCTCTGATTCCCCGCATCTGATTCCCAACCTCTGATTCCCCTCCTCTGATTCCCCATATCTGATTCCCCGCCTCCATTTCCCTGCCTCTGATTCCCCGCCTCTGATTCCCCAACTCTGATTCCCCGCCTGTGATTCGCCAGCTATGATTCCCCGCATCTGATTCCCCACGTCTGATACCCTGCCTGTGATTCCCTGCCTCTTATTCCCCGCCTCTGATTCCCCGCCTCTGATTCCCCGCATCTGATTCCCTGCCTCTGAATCCCCACCTCTGATTCCCTGCCTCTGATTCCCAACCTCTGATTCCCCTCCTCTGATTCCCCATATCTGATTCCCCACCTCCATTTCCCTGCCTCTGATTCCCCGCCTCTGTTACCCAATATCTGATTCCCCGCCTCTGATTCCCCAACTCTGATTCTGCACATCTGATTCCCTGCCTCTTATTCCCCACCTCTAATTCCCGGCCTCTGATTCCCGGCCTCTGATTCCCCACCTCTGATTCCCCATATCTGATTCCCGGACTCTGATTCCCCACCTCTGATTCCCGGCATCTTATTCCCGGCATCTGATTCCCGGCCTCTGATTCCCGGCCTCTGATTCCCCGCTTCTGATTCTGATTCCCTGCCTCTGATTCCCCATCTCTGATTCCGCACATCTGATTCCCTGCCTCTGATTCCCCACTTCTGATTCCCCATATCTGATTCCCCGCCTCTGTTTCCCCGCCTCTGATTCCCCGCCACTGTTTCCCCATATCTAATTCCTCGCATCTGATTCCCCAACTCTGATTCCCCGCATTGATTCCCCAACTCTGACTCCCCGCCTGTGATTCGCCAGCTATGATTCACCGCATCTGATTCCCCACGTCTGATTCCCTGCCTGTGATTCCCTGCCTCTTATTCCCCGCCTCTGATTCCCCGCCTCTGATTCCCCGCATCTGAATCCCTGCCTCTGAATCCCCACCTCTGATTCCCTGCCTCTGATTCCCAACCTCTGATTCCCCTCCTCTGATTCCCCATATCTGATTCCCCACCTCCATTTCCCTGCCTCTGATTCCCCGCCTCTGTTACCCAATATCTGATTCCCCGCCTCTGATTCCCCGCTTCTGATTCTGATTCCCTGCCTCTGATTCCCCATCTCTGATTCCCCACTTCTGATTCCCCATATCTGATTCCCCTCCTCTGTTTCCCCGCCTCTGATTCCCCGCCACTGTTTCCCCATATCTAATTCCTCGCATCTGATTCCCCAACTCTGATTCCCCGCACTGATTCCCCAGCTCTGAATCCCCGCCTCAGATTCCCCGCATCTGATTCCCTGCCTCTGAATCCCCACCTCTGATTCCCTGCCTCTGATTCCCAACCTCTGATTCCCCTCTTCTGATTCCCCATATCTGATTCCCCGCCTCCGTTTCCCTGCCTCTGATTCCCCGCCTCTGTTTCCCCATATCTGATTCCCCGCCTCTGATGCCCCAACTCTGATTCCCCGCCTCTGATTCCCCCGCTCTGATTCCCCGCCTCTGATTCCCCGCGTCTGATTCCCAGCCTCTGATTCCCCATGTCTTATTCCCCGCCTCTGATTCGCCATCTCTGATTCATCGCCTCTGATTCCCCACCTCTGATTCCCCATATCTGATTCCCCACCTATGTTTCCCCGCCTCTGATGCCCCACCTCTGATTCCATGCCTCTGATTCCCAACCTCTGATTCCCCACCTCTGATTCCCCATATCTGATTCCCCGCCTCTGTTTCCCCGCCTCTGATTCCCTGCCTCAGTTTCCTCATATCTGATTCCCCGCCTCTGATTCCCCAACACTGATTCCCCGCCTCTGATTCCCCAGGTCTGATTCACCACCTCTGATTCCCCGCGTCTGATTCCCCGCCTCTGATTCCCCATCTCTGATTCCCTATCTCTGATTCCCCAATTCTGATTCCCCGCCTTTGATTCCCTGCCTCTGATTCCCAACCTCTGATTCCCCACCTCTGATATCCCATATCTGATTCCCCGCCTCTGTTTCCCCGCCTCTTATTCCCCGCCTCTGTTTCCCCATATCTGATTCCCGGCCTCTCATTCCCCAGCTCTGATTCCCCGCCTCTGATTCCCCATATCTGATTCCCCGCCGCTGATTCCCCAACTCAGATAGCCCGCCTCTGATTCCCCAGCTCTGATTCCCCGCCTCTGATTCCCCGCGTCTGAATCCCTGCCTCTGATTCCCCGCCTCTGATTCCCCATCTCTGATTCACCACCTCTGATCCCCCGCCTCTGATTCCCCATGTCTGATTCACCGCCTCTGTTTCCCCATCTCTGATTCCCCGCCTCTGATTCCCCATATCTGATTCCCCGCCTCTGATTCCCCAACTCTGATTCGCCGCCTGTGATTCGCCAGCTATGATTCCCCACGTCTGATTCCCTGCCTGTGATTCCCTGCCTCTTATTCCCCGCCTCTGATTCCCCGCATCTGATTCCCTGCCTCTAAATCCCCACCTCTGATTCCCTGCCTCTGATTCCCAACCTCTTATTCCCCTCCTCTGATTCCCCATATCTGATTCCCCACCTCCATTTCCCTGCCTCTGATTCCCCGCCTCTGTTACCCAATATCTGATTCCCCGCCTCTGATTCCCCAACTCTGATTCTGCACATCTGATTCCCTGCCTCTTATTCCCCACCTCTAATTCCCGGCCTCTGATTCCCGGCCTCTGATTCCCCACCTCTGATTCTCCATATCTGATTCCCCGCCTCTGTTTCCCCGCCTCTGATTCCCCGCCTCTGTTTCCCCATATCTGATTCACCGCCTTTGATTCGCCACCTCTGATTACCCATATGTGATTCCCCTCCTCTGTTTCCCCGCCTCTGATTCCCCGCCTCTGATTCCCCATATCTCATTCCCCGCCTCTGATTCCCCGCATCTGATTCCCTGCCTCTGAATCCCCACCTCTGATTCCCTGCCTCTGATTCCCAACCTCTGATTCCCCTCCTCTGATTCCCCATATCTGATTCCTCGCCTCCGTTTCCCTGCCTCTGATTAACCGCCTCTGTTTCCCCATATCTGATTCCGCGCCTCTGATTCCCCAACTCTGATTCCCCGCCTCTGATTCCCCAGCTCTGATTCCCCGCCTCTGTTTCCCCGCGTCTGATTCCCAGCCTCTGATTCCCCATATCTGATTTCCTGCCTCTGATTCCCCGCCTCTGATTCGCCATCTCTGATTCATCGCCTCTGATTCCCCACCTCTGATTCCCCATATCTTATTCCCCACCTATGTTTCCCCGCCTCTGATTCCCCGCCTCTGATTCACCATCTCTGATTCCCGGACTCTGATTCCCCACCTCTGATTCCCTATCTCTGATTCCGCACATCCGATTCCCTGCCTCTGATTCCCCGCCTCTGATGCCCCGCCTCTGATTCCCAACCTCTGATTCCCCTCCTCTGATTCCCCATATCTGATTCCCCGCCTCCGTTTCCCTGCCTCTGATTCCCCGCCTCTGTTTCCCCATATCTGATTCCCCGCCTCTGATTCCCCAACTCTGATTCCCCGCCTCTGATTCCCCAGCTCTGATTCCCCACCTCTGATTCCCCGCGTCTGATTCCCAGCCTCTGATTCCCCATGTCTTATTCCCCGCCTCTGATTCCCCGCCTCTGATTCGCCATCTCTGATTCATCGCCTCTGATTCGCCACCTCTGATTCCCCATATCTGATTCCCACCTATGTTTCCCCGCCTCTGATGCCCCGCCTCTGATTCCATGCCTCTGATTCCCAACCTCTGATTCCCCACCTCTGATTCCCCACATCTGATTCCCCGCCTCTGTTTCCCCGCCTCTGATTCCCTGCCTCTGTTTCCTCATATCTGATTCCCCGCCTCTGATTCCCCAACACTGATTCCCCTCCTCTGATACCCCAGCTCTGATTCACCACCTCTGATTCCCCGCGTCTGATTCCCGGCCTCTGATTCCCGAACTCTCATTCCCGGCCTCTGATTCCCGGCCTCTGATTCCCCGCCTCTGATTCCCCGCCTCTGATTCCCTGCCTCTGATTCCCCATCTCTGATTCCGCACATCTGATTCCCTGCCTCTGATTCCCCGCCTCTGATTCCCTGCCTCTGATTCCCTGCCTCTGATTCCCCAACTCTGATTCCCCGCCTCTGATTCCCCAGCTCTGATTCCCCGCCTCTGATTCCCCGCGTCTGATTCCCAGCCTCTGATTCCCCATGTCTGATTTCCTGCCTCTGATTCCCCGCCTCTGATTCGCCATCTCTGATTCATCCCCTCTGATTCCCCACCTCTGATTCCCCATATCTTATTCCCCACCTATGTTTCCCCGCCTCTGATTCCCCGCCTCTGATTCCCCATCTCTGATTCCCAGACTCTGATTCCCCACCTCTGATTCCCTATCTCTGATTCTGCACATCCGATTCCCTGCCTCTGATTCCCCGCCTCTGATTCCCCACCTCTGATTCCCCACCTCTGATTCCCCATATCTGATTCCCCGCCTCTGTTTCCCCGCCTCTGATTCCCTGCCTCTGTTTCCTCATATCTGATTCCCCGCCTCTGATTCCCCAACACTGATTCCCCGCCTCTGATTCCCCAGCTCTGATTCACCACCTCTGATTCCCCGCGTCTGATTCCCCGCTTCTGATTCCCGGCCTCTTATTCCCCACCTCTGATTCCCGGCCTCTGATTCCCGGCCTCTGATTCCCGAACTCTCATTCCCGGCCTCTGATTCCCGGCCTCTGATTCCCCGCCTCTGATTCCCCGCCTCTGATTCCCTGCCTCTGATTCCCCATCTCTGATTCCGCACATCTGATTCCCTGCCTCTGATTCCCCGCCTCTGATTCCCTGCCTCTGATTCCCTGCCTCTGATTCCCAACCTCTGATTCCCCACCTCTGATTCCCCAAATCTGATTCCCCGCCTCTGTTTCCCCGCCTCTGATTCCCCGCCTCTGTTTCCCCATATCTGATTCCCCGTCTCTGATTCCCCAACTCTGATTCCCCACCTCTGATCCCCAGCTCTGATTCCCCGCCTCTGATTCCCCGTGTTTGATTCCCTGCCTCTGATTCCCTGCCTCTGATTCCCAACCTCTGATACCCCACCTCTGATTCCCCATATCTGATTCCCCGCCTCTGTTTCCCTGCCTCTGATTCCCCGCCTCTGTTTCCCCATATCTGATTCCCCGCCTTTGATTTGCCACCTCTGATTCCCCATATGTGATTCCCCGCCTCTGTTTCCCCGCATCTGATTCCCCGCCTCTGATTCCCCATATCTCATTCCCCGCCTCTGATTCCCCATATCTGATTCCCTGACTCTGATTCCCCACCTCTGATTCCCGGCCTCTTTTTCCCCGCATCTGATTCCCGGCATCTGATTCTCGGCCTCTCATTCCCGGCCTCTGATTCCCCGCTTCTGATTCTGATTCCCTGCCTCTGATTCCCCATCCCTGATTCCGCACATCTGATTCCCTGCCTCTGATTCCCCACTTCTGATTCCCCATATCTGATTCCCCGCCTCTGTTTCCCCGCCTCTGATTCACCGCCTCTGTTTCCCCATATCTAATTCCCCGCCTCTGATTCCCCAACTCTTATTCCCCGCACTGATTCCCCAGCTCTGAATCCCCGCCTCAGATTCCCCGCATCTGATTCCCTGCCTCTAAATCCCCACCTCTGATTCCCTGCCTCTGATTCCCAACCTCTGATTCACCTCCTCTGATTCCCCATATCTGATTCCCCGCCTCCGTTTCCCTGCCTCTCATTCCCCGCCTCTGTTTCCCCATATCTGATTCCCCGCCTCTGATTCCCCAACTCTGATTCCCCGCCTCTCATTCCCCAGCTCTGATTCCCCGCCTCTGATTCCCCGCGTCTGATTCCCAGCCTCTGATTCCCCATGTCTTATTCCCCGCCTCTGATTCGCCATCTCTGATTCATCGCCTCTGATTCCCCACCTCTGATTCCCCATATCTGATTCCCCTCCTATGTTTCCCCGCCTCTGATGCCCAACCTCTGATTCCATGCCTCTGATTCCCAACCTCTGATTCCCCACCTCTGATTCCCCATATCTGATTCCCCGCCTCTGTTTCCCCGCCTCTGATTCCCTGCCTCTGTTTCCTCATATCTGATTCCCCGCCTCTGATTCCCCAACACTGATTCCCCGCCTCTGATTCCCCAGCTCTGATTCACCACCTCTGATTCCCCGCGTCTGATTCCCCGCCTCTGATTCCCCATCTCTGATTCCCTATCTCTGATTCCCCAATTCTGATTCCCCGCCTTTGATTCCCTGCCTCTGATTCCTAACCTCTGATTCCCCACCTCTGATTCCCCGCCACTGTTTCCCCGCCTCTTATTCCCAGCCTCTGTTTCCCCATATCTGATTCCCGGCCTCTCATTCCCCAGCTCTGATTCCCCGCCTCTGATTCCCCATATCTGATTCCCCGCCGCTGATTCCCCAACTCTGATAGCCCGTCTCTGATTCCCCAGCTCTGATTCCCTGCCTCTGATTCCCCGCGTCTGAATCCCTGCCTCTGATTCCCCGCCTCTGATTCCCCATCTCTGATTCACCACCTCTGATCCCCCGCCTCTGATTCCCCATGTCTGATTCACCGCCTCTGTTTCCCCACCTCTGATTCCCCGCCTCTGATTCCCCATATCTGATTCCCCGCCTCTGATTCCCTGCCTCTTATTCCCCGCCTCTGATTCCCCGCATCTGATTCCCAACCTCTGATTCCCCTCCTCTGATTCCCCATATCTGATTCCCCGCCTCCATTTCCCTGCCTCTGATTCCCCGCCTCTGATTCCCCAACTCTGATTCCCCGCCTGTGATTCGCCAGCTATGATTCCCCGCATCTGATTCCCCACGTCTGATACCCTGCCTGTGATTCCCTGCCTCTTATTCCCCGCCTCTGATTCCCCGCCTCTGATTCCCCGCATCTGATTCCCTGCCTCTGAATCCCCACCTCTGATTCCCTGCCTCTGATTCCCAACCTCTGATTCCCCTCCTCTGATTCCCCATATCTGATTCCCCACCTCCATTTCCCTGCCTCTGATTCCCCGCCTCTGTTACCCAATATCTGATTCCCCGCCTCTGATTCCCCAACTCTGATTCTGCACATCTGATTCCCTGCCTCTTATTCCCCACCTCTAATTCCCGGCCTCTGATTCCCGGCCTCTGATTCCCCACCTCTGATTCCCCATATCTGATTCCCGGACTCTGATTCCCCACCTCTGATTCCCGGCATCTTATTCCCGGCATCTGATTCCCGGCCTCTGATTCCCGGCCTCTGATTCCCCGCTTCTGATTCTGATTCCCTGCCTCTGATTCCCCATCTCTGATTCCGCACATCTGATTCCCTGCCTCTGATTCCCCACTTCTGATTCCCCATATCTGATTCCCCGCCTCTGTTTCCCCGCCTCTGATTCCCCGCCACTGTTTCCCCATATCTAATTCCTCGCATCTGATTCCCCAACTCTGATTCCCCGCATTGATTCCCCAACTCTGACTCCCCGCCTGTGATTCGCCAGCTATGATTCACCGCATCTGATTCCCCACGTCTGATTCCCTGCCTGTGATTCCCTGCCTCTTATTCCCCGCCTCTGATTCCCCGCCTCTGATTCCCCGCATCTGAATCCCTGCCTCTGAATCCCCACCTCTGATTCCCTGCCTCTGATTCCCAACCTCTGATTCCCCTCCTCTGATTCCCCATATCTGATTCCCCACCTCCATTTCCCTGCCTCTGATTCCCCGCCTCTGTTACCCAATATCTGATTCCCCGCCTCTGATTCCCCGCTTCTGATTCTGATTCCCTGCCTCTGATTCCCCATCTCTGATTCCCCACTTCTGATTCCCCATATCTGATTCCCCTCCTCTGTTTCCCCGCCTCTGATTCCCCGCCACTGTTTCCCCATATCTAATTCCTCGCATCTGATTCCCCAACTCTGATTCCCCGCACTGATTCCCCAGCTCTGAATCCCCGCCTCAGATTCCCCGCATCTGATTCCCTGCCTCTGAATCCCCACCTCTGATTCCCTGCCTCTGATTCCCAACCTCTGATTCCCCTCTTCTGATTCCCCATATCTGATTCCCCGCCTCCGTTTCCCTGCCTCTGATTCCCCGCCTCTGTTTCCCCATATCTGATTCCCCGCCTCTGATGCCCCAACTCTGATTCCCCGCCTCTGATTCCCCCGCTCTGATTCCCCGCCTCTGATTCCCCGCGTCTGATTCCCAGCCTCTGATTCCCCATGTCTTATTCCCCGCCTCTGATTCGCCATCTCTGATTCATCGCCTCTGATTCCCCACCTCTGATTCCCCATATCTGATTCCCCACCTATGTTTCCCCGCCTCTGATGCCCCACCTCTGATTCCATGCCTCTGATTCCCAACCTCTGATTCCCCACCTCTGATTCCCCATATCTGATTCCCCGCCTCTGTTTCCCCGCCTCTGATTCCCTGCCTCAGTTTCCTCATATCTGATTCCCCGCCTCTGATTCCCCAACACTGATTCCCCGCCTCTGATTCCCCAGGTCTGATTCACCACCTCTGATTCCCCGCGTCTGATTCCCCGCCTCTGATTCCCCATCTCTGATTCCCTATCTCTGATTCCCCAATTCTGATTCCCCGCCTTTGATTCCCTGCCTCTGATTCCCAACCTCTGATTCCCCACCTCTGATATCCCATATCTGATTCCCCGCCTCTGTTTCCCCGCCTCTTATTCCCCGCCTCTGTTTCCCCATATCTGATTCCCGGCCTCTCATTCCCCAGCTCTGATTCCCCGCCTCTGATTCCCCATATCTGATTCCCCGCCGCTGATTCCCCAACTCAGATAGCCCGCCTCTGATTCCCCAGCTCTGATTCCCCGCCTCTGATTCCCCGCGTCTGAATCCCTGCCTCTGATTCCCCGCCTCTGATTCCCCATCTCTGATTCACCACCTCTGATCCCCCGCCTCTGATTCCCCATGTCTGATTCACCGCCTCTGTTTCCCCATCTCTGATTCCCCGCCTCTGATTCCCCATATCTGATTCCCCGCCTCTGATTCCCCAACTCTGATTCGCCGCCTGTGATTCGCCAGCTATGATTCCCCACGTCTGATTCCCTGCCTGTGATTCCCTGCCTCTTATTCCCCGCCTCTGATTCCCCGCATCTGATTCCCTGCCTCTAAATCCCCACCTCTGATTCCCTGCCTCTGATTCCCAACCTCTTATTCCCCTCCTCTGATTCCCCATATCTGATTCCCCACCTCCATTTCCCTGCCTCTGATTCCCCGCCTCTGTTACCCAATATCTGATTCCCCGCCTCTGATTCCCCAACTCTGATTCTGCACATCTGATTCCCTGCCTCTTATTCCCCACCTCTAATTCCCGGCCTCTGATTCCCGGCCTCTGATTCCCCACCTCTGATTCTCCATATCTGATTCCCCGCCTCTGTTTCCCCGCCTCTGATTCCCCGCCTCTGTTTCCCCATATCTGATTCACCGCCTTTGATTCGCCACCTCTGATTACCCATATGTGATTCCCCTCCTCTGTTTCCCCGCCTCTGATTCCCCGCCTCTGATTCCCCATATCTCATTCCCCGCCTCTGATTCCCCGCATCTGATTCCCTGCCTCTGAATCCCCACCTCTGATTCCCTGCCTCTGATTCCCAACCTCTGATTCCCCTCCTCTGATTCCCCATATCTGATTCCTCGCCTCCGTTTCCCTGCCTCTGATTAACCGCCTCTGTTTCCCCATATCTGATTCCGCGCCTCTGATTCCCCAACTCTGATTCCCCGCCTCTGATTCCCCAGCTCTGATTCCCCGCCTCTGTTTCCCCGCGTCTGATTCCCAGCCTCTGATTCCCCATATCTGATTTCCTGCCTCTGATTCCCCGCCTCTGATTCGCCATCTCTGATTCATCGCCTCTGATTCCCCACCTCTGATTCCCCATATCTTATTCCCCACCTATGTTTCCCCGCCTCTGATTCCCCGCCTCTGATTCACCATCTCTGATTCCCGGACTCTGATTCCCCACCTCTGATTCCCTATCTCTGATTCCGCACATCCGATTCCCTGCCTCTGATTCCCCGCCTCTGATGCCCCGCCTCTGATTCCCAACCTCTGATTCCCCTCCTCTGATTCCCCATATCTGATTCCCCGCCTCCGTTTCCCTGCCTCTGATTCCCCGCCTCTGTTTCCCCATATCTGATTCCCCGCCTCTGATTCCCCAACTCTGATTCCCCGCCTCTGATTCCCCAGCTCTGATTCCCCACCTCTGATTCCCCGCGTCTGATTCCCAGCCTCTGATTCCCCATGTCTTATTCCCCGCCTCTGATTCCCCGCCTCTGATTCGCCATCTCTGATTCATCGCCTCTGATTCGCCACCTCTGATTCCCCATATCTGATTCCCACCTATGTTTCCCCGCCTCTGATGCCCCGCCTCTGATTCCATGCCTCTGATTCCCAACCTCTGATTCCCCACCTCTGATTCCCCACATCTGATTCCCCGCCTCTGTTTCCCCGCCTCTGATTCCCTGCCTCTGTTTCCTCATATCTGATTCCCCGCCTCTGATTCCCCAACACTGATTCCCCTCCTCTGATACCCCAGCTCTGATTCACCACCTCTGATTCCCCGCGTCTGATTCCCCGCCTCTGATTCCCCATCTCTGATTCCCTATCTCTGATTCCCCAATTCTGATTCCCCGCCTTTGATTCCCTGCCTCTGATTCCCAACCTCTGATTCCCCACCTCTGATTCCCCAGCTCTGATTCCCCGCCTCTGATTCCCCGCGTCTGAATCCCTGCCTCTGATTCCCCGCCTCTGATTCCCCATCTCTGATTCACCACCTCTGATCCCCCGCCTCTGATTCCCCATGTCTGATTCACCGCCTCTGTTTCCCCACCTCTGATTCCCCGCCTCTGATTCCCCATATCTGATTCCCCGCCTCTGATTCCCTGACTCTGTTTCCCCGCCTCTGATTCCCCGCCTCTGATTCCCCATATCTCATTCCCCGCCTCTGATTCCCCGCATCTGATTCCCTGCCTCTGAATCCCCACATCTGATTCCCTGCCTCTGATTCCCAACCTCTGATTCCCCTCCTCTGATTCCACATATCTGATTCCCCGCCTCCGTTTCCCTGCGTCTGATTCCCAGCCTCTGATTCCCCATATCTGATTTCCTGCCTCTGATTCCCCGCCTCTGATTCGCCATCTCTGATTCATCCCCTCTGATTCCCCACCTATGATTCCCCATATCTTATTCCCCACCTATGTTTCCCCGCCTCTGATTCCCCGCCTCTGATTCCCCATCTCTGATTCCCAGACTCTGATTCCCCACCTCTGATTCCCTATCTCTGATTCTGCACATCCGATTCCCTGCCTCTGATTCCCTGCCTCTGTTTCCTCATATCTGATTCCCCGCCTCTGATTCCCCAACACTGATTCCCCGCCTCTGATTCCCCAGCTCTGATTCACCACCTCTGATTCCCCACGTCTGATTCCCCGCTTATGATTCCCGGCCTCTTATTCCCCACCTCTGATTCCCGGCCTCTGATTCCCGGCCTCTGATTCCCGACCTCTCATTCCCGGCCTCTGATTCCCGGCCTCTGATACCCCGGCTCTGATTCCCCGCCTCTGATTCCCTGCCTCTGATTCCCCATCTCTGATTCCGCACATCTGATTCCCTGCCTCTGATTCCCCGCCTCTGATTCCCTGCCTCTGATTCCCTGCCTCTGATTCCCAACCTCTGATTCCCCACCTCTGATTCCCCATATCTGATTCCCCGCCTCTGTTTCCCCGCCTCTGATTCTCCGCCTCTGTTTTCCCATATCTGATTCCCCGCCTCTGATTCCCCAACTCTGATTCCCCACCTCTGATCCCCAGCTCTGATTCCCCGCCTCTGATTCCCCGTGTTTGATTCCCTGCCTCTGATTCCCTGCCTCTGATTCCCAACCTCTGATTCCCCACCTCTGATTCCCCATATCTGATTCCCCGCCTCTGTTTCCCCGCCTCTGATTCCCCGCCTCTGTTTCCCAATATCTGATTCCCTGCCTTTGATTCGCCACCTCTGATTCCCCATATGTGATTCCCCGCCTCTGTTTCCCCGCATCTGATTCCCCGCCTCTGATTCCCCATATCTCATTCCCCGCCTCTGATTCCCCATATCTGATTCCCGGACTCTGATTCCCCACCTCTGATTCCCGGCCTCTTTTTCCCGGCATCTGATTCCCAGCATCTGATTCCCGGACTCTGACCCGGCCTCTGATTCCCAGCTTCCGATTCTGATTCCCTGCCTCTGATTCCCCATGTCTTATTTCCCACCTCTGATTCCCCGCCTCTGATTCGCCATCTCTGATTCATCGCCTCTGATTCCCCACCTCTGATTCCCCATATCTGATTCCCCACCTATGTTTCCCCGCCTCTGATGCCCCGCCTCTGATTCCATGCCTCTGATTCCCAACCTCTGATTCCCCAACCTCTGATTCCCCATATCAGATTCCCCGCCTCTGTTTCCCCACCTCTGATTCCCTGCCTCTGTTTCCTCATATCTGATTCCCCGCCTCTGATTCCCCAACACTGATTCCCCGCCTCTGATTCCCCAGCTCTGATTCACCACCTCTGATTCCCCGCGTCTGATTCCCCGCCTCTGATTCCCCATCTCTGATTCCCTATCTCTGATTCCCCAATTCTGATTTCCCGCCTTTGAATCCCTGCCTCTGATTCCCAACCTCTGATTCCCCACCTCTGATTCCCCATATCTGATTCCCCGCCTCTGTTTCCCCGCCTCTTATTCCCCGCCTCTGTTTCCCCATATCTGATTCCCGGCCACTCATTCCCCAGCTCTGATTCCCCGCCTCTGATTCCCCATATCTGATTCCCCGCCGCTGATTCCCCAACTCTGATAGCCCGCCTCTGATTCCCCAGCTCTGATTTCCCGCCTCTTTTTCCCCGCGTCTGAATCCCTGCCTCTGATGCCCTGCCTCTGATTCCCCATCTCTGATTCACCACCTCTGATCCCCCGCCTCTCATTCCCCATGTCTGATTCACCGCCTCTGTTTCCCCATCTCTGATTCCCCACCTCTGATTCCCCATATCTGATTCCCCGCCTCTGATTCGCCAACTCTGATTCCCCGCCTGTGATTCGCCAGCTATGATTCCCCGCCTCTGATTCCCCACGTCTGATTCCCTGCCTGTGATTCCCTGCCTCTTATTCCCCGCCTCTGATTCCCCGCATCTGATTCCCTGCCTCTGAATCCCCACCTCTGATTCCCTGCCTCTGATTCCCAACCTCTGATTCCCCTCCTCTGATTCCCCATATCTGATTCCCCGCCTCCATTTCCCTGCCTCTGATTCCCCGCCTCTGTTACCCCATATCTGATTCCCCGCCTCTGATACCCCAACTCTGATTCTGCACATCTGATTCCCTGCCTCTTATTCCCCACCTCTAATTCCCGGCCTCTGATTCCCGTCCTCTGATTCCCCACCTCTGATTCTCCATATCTGATTCCCCGCCTCTGTTTCCCCGCCTCTGATTCCCCGCCTCTGTTTCCCCATATCTGATTCCCCGCCTCTGATTCCCCGCGTCTGATTCCCTGCCTCTGATTCCCCATCTCTGATTCCCTATCTCTGATTCCCCAATTCTGATTCCCCGCCTTTGATTCCCTGCCTCTGATTCCCAACCTCTGATTCCCCACCTCTGATTCCCCATATCTGATTCCCCGCCTCTGTTTCCCCGCCTCTTATTCCCCGCCTCTGTTTCCCCATATCTGATTCCCGGCCTCTCATTCCCCAGCTCTGATTCCCCTCCTCTGATTCCCCATATCTGATTCCGCGCCGCTGATTCCCAAACTCTGATTCCCCAGCTCTGATTCCCCGCCTCTGATTCCCCGCGTCTGAATCCCTGCCTCTGATTCCCCGCCTCTGATTCCCCATGTCTTATTCCCCACCTCTGATTCGCCATCTCTGATTCATCGCCTCTGATTCCCCACCTCTGATTCCCCATATCTGATTCCCCACCTATGTTTCCCCGCCTCTGATGCCCCGCCTCTGATTCCATGCCTCTGATTCCCAACCTCTGATTCCCCGCCTCTGTTTCCCCGCCTCTGATTCCCTGCCTCTGTTTCCTCATATCTGATTCCCCGCCTCTGATTCCCCAACACTGATTCCCCGCCTCTGATTCCCCAGGTCTGATTCACCACCTCTGATTCCCCGCGTCTGATTCCCCGCCTCTGATTCCCCATCTCTGATTCCCTATCTCTGATTCCCCAATTCTGATTCCCCGCCTTTGATTCCCTGCCTCTGATTCCCAACCTCTGATTCTCCACCTCTAATTCCCCATATCTGATTCCCCGCCTCTGTTTCCCCGCCTCTTATTCCCCGCCTCTGTTTCCCCATATCTGATTCCCGGCCTCTCATTCCCCAGCTCCGATTCCCCGCCTCTGATTCCCCATATCTGATTCCCCGCCGCTGATTCCCCAACTCTGATAGCCCGCCTCTGATTCCCCAGCTCTGATTCCCCGCCTCTGATTCCCCACGTCTGAATCCCTGCCTCTGATTCCCCGCCTCTGATTCACCATCTCTGATTCACCACCTCTGATCCCCCGCCTCTGATTCCCCATGTCTGATTCACCGCCTCTGTTTCCCCACCTCTGATTCCCCGCCTCTGATTCCCCAGCTCTGATTCCCCGCATCTGATTCCCTGCCTCTGAATCCCCACCGCTATTCCCTGCCTCTGATTCCCAACCTCTGATTCCCCTCCTCTGATTCCCCATATCTGATTCCCCGCCTCCATTTCCCTGCCTCTGATTCCCCGCCTCTGTTACCCCATATCTGATTCCCCGCCTCTGATTCCCCAACTCTGATTCTGCACATCTGATTCCCTGCCTCTTATTCCCCACCTCTAATTCCCGGCCTCTGATTCCCGGCCTCTGATTCCCCACCTCTGATTCTCCATATCTGATTCCCCGCCTCTGTTTCCCCGCCTCTGATTCCCCACCTCTGTTTCCCCATATCTGATTCCCCGCATCTGATTCCCCACGTCTGATTCCCTGCCTGTGATTCCCTGCCTCTTATTCCCCGCCTCTGATTCCCCGCATCTGATTCCCTGCCTCTGAATCCCCACCTTGATTCCCTGCCTCTGATTCCCAACCTCTGATTCCCCTCCTCTGATTCCCCATATCTGATTCCCCACCTCCATTTCCCTGCCTCTGATTCCCCGCCTCTGTTACCCAATATCTGATTCCCCGCCTCTGATTCCCCAACTCTGTTTCTGCACATCTGATTCCCTGCCTCTTATTCCCCACCTCTAATTCCCGGCCTCTGATTCCCGGCCTCTGATACCCTACCTCTGATTCTCCATATCTGATTCCCCGCCTCTGTTTCCCCGCCTCTGATTCCCCGCCTCTGTTTCCCCATATCTGATTCCCCGCCTCTGATTCCCCAACTCTGATTCCCCGCCTCTGATTCCCCAGGTCTGATTCCCCGCCTCTGATTCCACGTGTTTGATTACCTGTCTCTGATTCCCCGCCTCTGCTTCCCCATCTCTGATTCACCGCCTTTGATTCGCCACCTCTGATTCCCCATATGTGATTCCCCTCCTCTGTTTCACCGCCTCTGATTCCCCGCCTCTGATTCCCCATATCTCATTCCACGCCTCTGATTCCCCGCATCTGATTCCCTGCCTCTGAATCCCCACCTCTGATTCCCTGCCTCTGATTCCAAACCTCTGATTCCCCTCCTCTGGTTCCCCATATCTGATTCCCCGCCTCCGTTTCCCTGCCTCTGATTAACCGCCTCTGTTTCCCCATATCTGATTCCCCGCCTCTGATTCCCCAACTCTGATTCCCCGCCTCTGATTCCCCAGCTCTGATTCCCCGCCTCTGATTCCCCGCGTCTGATTCCCAGCCTCTGATTCCCCATGTCTGATTTCCTGCCTCTGATTCCCCGCCTCTGATTCGCCATCTCTGATTCATCGCCTCTGATTCCCCACCTCTGATTCCCCATATCTTATTCCCCACCTATGTTTCCCCGCCTCTGATTGCCCGCCTCTGATTCCCCATCTCTGATTCCCGGACTCTGATTCCCCACCTCTGATTCCCTATCTCTGATTCCACGCATCCGATTCCCTGCCTCTGATTCCCCGCCTCTGATGCCCCGCCTCTGATTCCCAATCTCTGATTCCCCTCCTCTGATTCCCCATATCTGATTCCCCGCCTCCGTTTCCCTGCCTCTGATTCCCCGCCTCTGTTTCCCCATATCTGATTCCCCGCCTCTGATTCCCCAACTCTGATTCCCCGCCTCTGATTCCCCAGCTCTGATTCCCCGCCTCTGATTCCCCGCGTCTGATTCCCAGCCTCTGATTCCCCATGTCTGATTTCCTGCCTCTGATTCCCCGCCTCTGATTCGCCATCTCTGATTCATCCCCTCTGATTCCCCACCTCTGATTCCCCATATCTTATTCCCCACCTATGTTTCCCCGCCTCTGATTCCCCGCCTCTGATTCCCCATCTCTGATTCCCAGACTCTGATTCCCCACCTCTGATTCCCTATCTCTGATTCTGCACATCCGATTCCCTGCCTCTGATTCCCCGCCTCTGATTCCCCACCTCTGATTCCCCACCTCTGATTCCCCATATCTGATTCCCCGCCTCTGTTTCCCCGCCTCTGATTCCCTGCCTCTGTTTCCTCATATCTGATTCCCCGCCTCTGATTCCCCAACACTGATTCCCCGCCTCTGATTCCCGGCCTCTTATTCCCCACCTCTGATTCCCGGCCTCTGATTCCCGGCCTCTGATTCCCGAACTCTCATTCCCGGCCTCTGATTCCCGGCCTCTGATTCCCCGCCTCTGATTCCCCGCCTCTGATTCCCTGCCTCTGATTCCCCATCTCTGATTCCGCACATCTGATTCCCTGCCTCTGATTCCCCGCCTCTGATTCCCTGCCTCTGATTCCCTGCCTCTGATTCCCAACCTCTGATTCCCCACCTCTGATTCCCCATATCTGATTCCCCGCCTCTGTTTCCCCGCCTCTGATTCCCCGCCTCTGTTTCCCCATATCTGATTCCCCGTCTCTGATTCCCCAACTCTGATTCCCCACCTCTGATCCCCAGCTCTGATTCCCCGCCTCTGATTCCCCGTGTTTGATTCCCTGCCTCTGATTCCCTGCCTCTGATTCCCAACCTCTGATACCCCACCTCTGATTCCCCATATCTGATTCCCCGCCTCTGTTTCCCTGCCTCTGATTCCCCGCCTCTGTTTCCCCATATCTGATTCCCCGCCTTTGATTTGCCACCTCTGATTCCCCATATGTGATTCCCCGCCTCTGTTTCCCCGCATCTGATTCCCCGCCTCTGATTCCCCATATCTCATTCCCCGCCTCTGATTCCCCATATCTGATTCCCTGACTCTGATTCCCCACCTCTGATTCCCGGCCTCTTTTTCCCCGCTTCTGATTCTGATTCCCTGCCTCTGATTCCCCATCCCTGATTCCGCACATCTGATTCCCTGCCTCTGATTCCCCACTTCTGATTCCCCATATCTGATTCCCCGCCTCTGTTTCCCCGCCTCTGATTCACCGCCTCTGTTTCCCCATATCTAATTCCCCGCCTCTGATTCCCCAACTCTTATTCCCCGCACTGATTCCCCAGCTCTGAATCCCCACCTCAGATTCCCCGCATCTGATTCCCTGCCTCTAAATCCCCACCTCTGATTCCCTGCCTCTGATTCCCAACCTCTGATTCACCTACTCTGATTCCCCATATCTGATTCCCCGCCTCCGTTTCCCTGCCTCTCATTCCCCGCCTCTGTTTCCCCATATCTGATTCCCCGCCTCTGATTCCCCAACTCTGATTCCCCGCCTCTCATTCCCCAGCTCTGATTCCCCGCCTCTGATTCCCCGCGTCTGATTCCCAGCCTCTGATTCCCCATGTCTTATTCCCCGCCTCTGATTCGCCATCTCTGATTCATCGCCTCTGATTCCCCACCTCTGATTCCCCATATCTGATTCCCCTCCTATGTTTCCCCGCCTCTGATGCCCCTCCTCTGATTCCATGCCTCTGATTCCCAACCTCTGATTCCCCACCTCTGATTCCCCATATCTGATTCCCCGCCTCTGTTTCCCCGCCTCTGATTCCCTGCCTCTGTTTCCTCATATCTGATTCCCCGCCTCTGATTCCCCAACACTGATTCCCCGCCTCTGATTCCCCAGCTCTGATTCACCACCTCTGATTCCCCGCGTCTGATTCCCCGCCTCTGATTCCCCATCTCTGATTCCCTATCTCTGATTCCCCAATTCTGATTCCCCGCCTTTGATTCCCTGCCTCTGATTCCTAACCTCTAATTCCCCACCTCTGATTCCCCGCCACTGTTTCCCTGCCTCTGATTCCCCGCCTCTGATTCCCCATCTCTGATTCATCACCTCTGATCCCCCGCCTCTGATTCCCCATGTCTGATTCACCGCCTCTGTTTCCCCACCTCTGATTCCCCGCCTCTGATTCCCCATATCTGATTCCCCGCCTCTGATTCCCTGCCTCTTATTCCCCGCCTCTGATTCCCCGCATCTGATTCCCAACCTCTGATTCCCCTCCTCTGATTCCCCATATCTGATTCCCCGCCTCCATTTCCCTGCCTCTGATTCCCCGCCTCTGATTCCCCAACTCTGATTCCCCGCCTGTGATTCGCCAGCTATGATTCCCCGCATCTGATTCCCCACGTCTGATTCCCTGCCTGTGATTCCCTGCCTCTTATTCCCCGCCTCTGATTCCCCGCCTCTGATTCCCCGCATCTGATTCCCTGCCTCTGAATCCCCACCTCTGATTCCCTGCCTCTGATTCCCAACCTCTGATTCCCCTCCTCTGATTCCCCATATCTGATTCCCCACCTCCATTTCCCTGCCTCTGATTCCCCGCCTCTGTTACCCAATATCTGATTCCCCGCCTCTGATTCCCCAACTCTGATTCTGCACATCTGATTCCCTGCCTCTTATTCCCCACCTCTAATTCCCGGCCTCTGATTCCCGGCCTCTGATTCCCCACCTCTGATTCCCCATATCTGATTCCCGGACTCTGATTCCCCACCTCTGATTCCCGGCATCTTATTCCCGGCATCTGATTCCCGGCCTCTGATTCACGGCCTCTGATTCCCCGCTTCTGATTCTGATTCCCTGCCTCTGATTCCCCATCTCTGATTCCGCACATCTGATTCCCTGCCTCTGATTCCCCACTTCTGATTCCCCATATCTGATTCCCCGCCTCTGTTTCCCCGCCTCTGATTCCCCGCCACTGTTTCCCCATATCTAATTCCTCGCATCTGATTCCCCAACTCTGATTCCCCGCACTGATTCCCCAACTCTGATTCCCCGCCTGTGATTCGCCAGCTATGATTCCCCGCATCTGATTCCCCACGTCTGATTCCCTGCCTGTGATTCCCTGCCTCTTATTCCCCGCCTCTGATTCCCCGCCTCTGATTCCCCGCATCTGATTCCCTGCCTCTGAATCCCCACCTCTGATTCCCTGCCTCTGATTCCCAACCTCTGATTCCCCTCCTCTGATTCCCCATATCTGATTCCCCACCTCCATTTCCCTGCCTCTGATTCCCCGCCTCTGTTACCCAATATCTGATTCCCCGCCTCTGATTCCCCGCTTCTGATTCTGATTCCCTGCCTCTGATTCCCCATCTCTGATTCCGCACATCTGATTCCCTGCCTCTGATTCCCCACTTCTGATTCCCCATATCTGATTCCCCTCCTCTGTTTCCCCGCCTCTGATTCCCCGCCACTGTTTCCCCATATCTAATTCCTCGCATCTGATTCCCCAACTCTGATTCCCCGCACTGATTCCCCAGCTCTGAATCCCCGCCTCAGATTCCCCGCATCTGATTCCCTGCCTCTGAATCCCCACCTCTGATTCCCTGCCTCTGATTCCCAACCTCTGATTCCCCTCTTCTGATTCCCCATATCTGATTCCCCGCCTCCGTTTCCCTGCCTCTGATTCCCCGCCTCTGTTTCCCCATATCTGATTCCCCGCCTCTGATTCCCCAACTCTGATTCCCCGCCTCTGATTCCCCCGCTCTGATTCCCCGCCTCTGATTCCCCGCGTCTGATTCCCAGCCTCTGATTCCCCATGTCTTATTCCCCGCCTCTGATTCGCCATCTCTGATTCATCGCCTCTGATTCCCCACCTCTGATTCCCCATATCTGATTCCCCACCTATGTTTCCCCGCCTCTGATGCCCCACCTCTGATTCCATGCCTCTGATTCCCAACCTCTGATTCCCCACCTCTGATTCCCCATATCTGATTCCCCGCCTCTGTTTCCGCGCCTCTGATTCCCTGCCTCTGTTTCCTCATATCTGATTCCCCGCCTCTGATTCCCCAACACTGATTCCCCGCCTCTGATTCCCCAGGTCTGATTCACCACCTCTGATTCCCCGAGTCTGATTCCCCGCCTCTGATTCCCCATCTCTGATTCCCTATCTCTGATTCCCCAATTCTGATACCCCGCCTTTGATTCCCTGCCTCTGATTCCCAACCTCTGATTCCCCACCTCTGATATCCCATATCTGATTCCCCGCCTCTGTTTCCCCGCCTCTTATTCCCCGCCTCTGTTTCCCCATATCTGATTCCCGTCCTCTCATTCCCCAGATCTGATTCCCCGCCTCTGATTCCCCATATCTGATTCCCCGCCGCTGATTCCCCAACTCAGATAGCCCGCCTCTGATTCCCCAGCTCTGATTCCCCGCCTCTGATTCCCCGCGTCTGAATCCCTGCCTCTGATTCCCCGCCTCTGATTCCCCATCTCTGATTCACCACCTCTGATCCCCCGCCTCTGATTCCCCATGTCTGATTCACCGCCTCTGTTTCCCCATCTCTGATTCCCCGCCTCTGATTCCCCATATCTGATTCCCCGCCTCTGATTCCCCAACTCTGATTCGCCGCCTGTGATTCGCCAGCTATGATTCCCCACGTCTGATTCCCTGCCTGTGATTCCCTGCCTCTTATTCCCCGCCTCTGATTCCCCGCATCTGATTCCCTGCCTCTGAATCCCCACCTCTGATTCCCTGCCTCTGATTCCCAACCTCTTATTCCCCTCCTCTGATTCCCCATATCTGATTCCCCACCTCCATTTCCCTGCCTCTGATTCCCCGCCTCTGTTACCCAATATCTGATTCCCCGCCTCTGATTCCCCAACTCTGATTCTGCACATCTGATTCCCTGCCTCTTATTCCCCACCTCTAATTCCCGGCCTCTGATTCCCGGCCTCTGATTCCCCACCTCTGATTCTCCATATCTGATTCCCCGCCTCTGTTTCCCCGCCTCTGATTCCCCGCCTCTGTTTCCCCATATCTGATTCACCGCCTTTGATTCGCCACCTCTGATTACCCATATGTGATTCCCCTCCTCTGTTTCCCCGCCTCTGATTCCCCGCCTCTGATTCCCCATATCTCATTCCCCGCCTCTGATTCCCCGCATCTGATTCCCTGCCTCTGAATCCCCACCTCTGATTCCCTGCCTCTGATTCCCAACCTCTGATTCCCCTCCTCTGATTCCCCATATCTGATTCCTCGCCTCCGTTTCCCTGCCTCTGATTAACCGCCTCTGTTTCCCCATATCTGATTCCGCGCCTCTGATTCCCCAACTATGATTCCCCGCCTCTGATTCCCCAGCTCTGATTCCCCGCCTCTGTTTCCCCGCGTCTGATTCCCAGCCTCTGATTCCCCATGTCTGATTTCCTGCCTCTGATTCCCCGCCTCTGATTCGCCATCTCTGATTCATCGCCTCTGATTCCCCACCTCTGATTCCCCATATCTTATTCCCCACCTATGTTTCCCCGCCTCTGATTCCCCGCCTCTGATTCCCCATCTCTGATTCCCGGACTCTGATTCCCCACCTCTGATTCCCTATCTCTGATTCCGCACATCCGATTCCCTGCCTCTGATTCCCCGCCTCTGATGCCCCGCCTCTGATTCCCAACCTCTGATTCCCCTCCTCTGATTCCCCATATCTGATTCCCCGCCTCCGTTTCCCTGCCTCTGATTCCCCGCCTCTGTTTCCCCATATCTGATTCCCCGCCTCTGATTCCCCAACTCTGATTCCCCACCTCTGATTCCCCAGCTCTGATTCCCCGCCTCTGATTCCCCGCGTCTGATTCCCAGCCTCTGATTCCCCGCCTCTGATTCCCCAACTCTGATTCCCCGCCTCTGATTCGCCATCTCTGATTCATCGCCTCTGATTCGCCACCTCTGATTCCCCATATCTGATTCCCACCTATGTTTCCCCGCCTCTGATGCCCCGCCTCTGATTCCATGCCTCTGATTCCCAACCTCTGATTCCCCACCTCTGATTCCCCATATCTGATTCCCCGCCTCTGTTTCCCCGCCTCTGATTCCCTGCCTCTGTTTCCTCATATCTGATTCCCCGCCTCTGATTCCCCAACACTGATTCCCCTCCTCTGATACACCAGCTCTGATTCACCACCTCTGATTCCCCGCGTCTGATTCCCCGCCTCTGATTCCCCATCTCTGATTCCCTATCTCTGATTCCCCAATTCTGATTCCCCGCCTTTGATTCCCTGCCTCTGATTCCCAACCTCTGATTCCCCACCTCTGATTCCCCAGCTCTGATTCCCCGCCTCTGATTCCCCGCGTCTGAATCCCTGCCTCTGATTCCCCGCCTCTGATTCCCCATCTCTGATTCACCACCTCTGATCCCCCGCCTCTGATTCCCCATGTCTGATTCACCGCCTCTGTTTCCCCACCTCTGATTCCCCGCCTCTGATTCCCCATATCTGATTCCCCGCCTCTGATTCCCTGACTCTGTTTCCCCGCCTCTGATTCCCCGCCTCTGATTCCCCATATCTCATTCCCCGCCTCTGATTCCCCGCATCTGATTCCATGCCTCTGAATCCCCACCTCTGATTCCCTGCCTCTGATTCCCAACCTCTGATTCCCCTCCTCTGATTCCACATATCTGATTCCCCGCCTCCGTTTCCCTGCCTCTGATTGCCCGCCTCTGTTTCCCCATATCTGATTCCCCGCCTCTGATTCCCCAACTCTGATTCCCCGCCTCTGATTCCCCAGCTCTTATTCCCCGCCTCTGATTCCCCGCGTCTGATTCCCAGCCTCTGATTCCCCATGTCTGATTTCCTGCCTCTGATTCCCCGCCTCTGATTCGCCATCTCTGATTCATCCCCTCTGATTCCCCACCTATGATTCCCCATATCTTATTCCCCACCTATGTTTCCCCGCCTCTGATTCCCCGCCTCTGATTCCCCATCTCTGATTCCCAGACTCTGATTCCCCACCTCTGATTCCCTATCTCTGATTCTGCACATCCGATTCCCTGCCTCTGATTCCCCGCCTCTGATTCCCCACCTCTGATTCCCCACCTCTGATTCCCCATATCTGATTCCCCGCCTCTGTTTCCCCGCCTCTGATTCCCTGCCTCTGTTTCCTCATATCTGATTCCCCGCCTCTGATTCCCCAACACTGATTCCCCGCCTCTGATTCCCCAGCTCTGATTCACCACCTCTGATTCCCCAAGTCTGATTCCCCGCTTATGATTCCCGGCCTCTTATTCCCCACCTCTGATTCCCGGCCTCTGATTCCCGACCTCTCATTCCCGGCCTCTGATCCCCGGCCTCTGATACCCCGGCTCTGATTCCCCGCCTCTGATTCCCTGCCTCTGATTCCCCATCTCTGATTCCGCACATCTGATTCCCTGCCTCTGATTCCCCGCCTCTGATTCCCTGCCTCTGATTCCCTGCCTCTGATTCCCAACCTCTGATTCCCCACCTCTGATTCCCCATATCTGATTGCCCGCCTCTATTTCCCCGCCTCTGATTCTCCGCCTCTGTTTTCCCATATCTGATTCCCCGCCTCTGATTCCCCAACTCTGATTCCCCACCTCTGATCCCCAGCTCTGATTCCCCGCCTCTGATTCCCCATGTTTGATTCCCTGCCTCTGATTCCCTGCCTCTGATTCCCAACCTCTGATTCCCCACCTCTGATTCCCCATATCTGATTCCCCGCCTCTGTTTCCCCGCCTCTGATTCCCCGCCTCTGTTTCCCAATATCTGATTCCCCGCCTTTGATTCGCCACCTCTGATTCCCCATATGTGATTCCCCGCCTCTGTTTCCCCGCATCTGATTCCCCGCCTCTGATTCCCCATATCTCATTCCCCGCCTCTGATTCCCCATATCTGATTCCCGGACTCTGATTCCCCACCTCTGATTCCCGGCCTCTTTTTCCCGGCATCTGATTCCCGGCATCTGATTCCCGCACTCTGATTCCCGGCCTCTGATTCCCAGCTTCCGATTCTGATTCCCTGCCTCTGATTCCCCATGTCTTATTTCCCACCTCTGATTCCCCGCCTCTGATTCGCCATCTCTGATTCATCGCCTCTGATTCCCCACCTCTGATTCCCCATATCTGATTCCCCACCTATGTTTCCCCGCCTCTGATGCCCCGCCTCTGATTCCATGCCTCTGATTCCCAACCTCTGATTCCCCAACCTCTGATTCCCCATATCAGATTCCCCGCCTCTGTTTCCCCGCCTCTGATTCCCTGCCTCTGTTTCCTCATATCTGATTCCCCGCCTCTGATTCCCCAACACTGATTCCCCGCCTCTGATTCCCCAGCTCTGATTCACCACCTCTGATTCCCCGCGTCTGATTCCCCGCCTCTGATTCCCCATCTCTGATTCCCTATCTCTGATTCCCCAATTCTGATTTCCCGCCTTTGAATCCCTGCCTCTGATTCCCAACCTCTGATTCCCCACCTCTGATTCCCCATATCTGATTCCCCGCCTCTGTTTCCCCGCCTCTTATTCCCCGCCTCTGTTTCCCCATATCTGATTCCCGGCCACTCATTCCCCAGCTCTGATTCCCCGCCTCTGATTCCCCATATCTGATTCCCCGCCGCTGATTCCCCAACTCTGATAGCCCGCCTCTGATTCCCCAGCTCTGATTCCCCGCCTCTTTTTCCCCGCGTCTGAATCCCTGCCTCTGATTCCCCGCCTCTGATTCCCCATCTCTGATTCACCACCTCTGATCCCCCGCCTCTCATTCCCCATGTCTGATTCACCGCCTCTGTTTCCCCATCTCTGATTCCCCACCTCTGATTCCCCATATCTGATTCCCCGCCTCTGATTCGCCAACTCTGATTCCCCGCCTGTGATTCGCCAGCTATGATTCCCCGCCTCTGATTCCCCACGTCTGATTCCCTGCCTGTGATTCCCTGCCTCTTATTCCCCGCCTCTGATTCCCCGCATCTGATTCCCTGCCTCTGAATCCCCACCTCTGATTCCCTGCCTCTGATTCCCAACCTCTGATTCCCCTCCTCTGATTCCCCATATCTGATTCCCCGCCTCCATTTCCCTGCCTCTGATTCCCCGCCTCTGTTACCCCATATCTGATTCCCCGCCTCTGATACCCCAACTCTGATTCTGCACATCTGATTCCCTGCCTCTTATTCCCCACCTCTAATTCCCGGCCTCTGATTCCCGTCCTCTGATTCCCCACCTCTGATTCTCCATATCTGATTCCCCGCCTCTGTTTCCCCGCCTCTGATTCCCCGCCTCTGTTTCCCCATATCTGATTCCCCGCCTCTGATTCCCCGCGTCTGATTCCCTGCCTCTGATTCCCCATCTCTGATTCCCTATCTCTGATTCCCCAATTCTGATTCCCCGCCTTTGATTCCCTGCCTCTGATTCCCAACCTCTGATTCCCCTCCTCTGATTCCCCATATCTGATTCCCCGCCTCCGTTTCCCTGCCTCTGATTCCCCGCCTCTGTTTCCCCATATCTGATTCCCCGCCTCTGATTCCCCAACTCTGATTCCCCACCTCTGATTCCCCAGCTCTGATTCCCCGCCTCTGATTCCCCGCGTCTGATTCCCAGCCTCTGATTCCCCATGTCTTATTCCCCGCCTCTGATTCCCCGCCTCTGATTCGCCATCTCTGATTCATCGCCTCTGATTCGCCACCTCTGATTCCCCATATCTGATTCCCACCTATGTTTCCCCGCCTCTGATGCCCCGCCTCTGATTCCATGCCTCTGATTCCCAACCTCTGATTCCCCACCTCTGATTCCCCATATCTGATTCCCCGCCTCTGTTTCCCCGCCTCTGATTCCCTGCCTCTGTTTCCTCATATCTGATTCCCCGCCTCTGATTCCCCAACACTGATTCCCCTCCTCTGATACCCCAGCTCTGATTCACCACCTCTGATTCCCCGCGTCTGATTCCCCGCCTCTGATTCCCCATCGCTGATTCCCTATCTCTGATTCCCCAATTCTGATTCCCCGCCTTTGATTCCCTGCCTCTGATTCCCAACCTCTGATTCCCCACCTCTGATTCCCCAGCTCTGATTCCCCGCCTCTGATTCCCCGCGTCTGAATCCCTGCCTCTGATTCCCCGCCTCTGATTCCCCATCTCTGATTCACCACCTCTGATCCCCCGCCTCTGATTCCCCATGTCTGATTCACCGCCTCTGTTTCCCCACCTCTGATTCCCCGCCTCTGATTCCCCATATCTGATTCCCCGCCTCTGATTCCCTGACTCTGTTTCCCCGCCTCTGATTCCCCGCCTCTGATTCCCCATATCTCATTCCCCGCCTCTGATTCCCCGCATCTGATTCCATGCCTCTGAATCCCCACCTCTGATTCCCTGCCTCTGATTCCCAACCTCTGATTCCCCTCCTCTGATTCCACATATCTGATTCCCCGCCTCCGTTTCCCTGCCTCTGATTGCCCGCCTCTGTTTCCCCATATCTGATTCCCCGCCTCTGATTCCCCAACTCTGATTCCCCGCCTCTGATTCCCCAGCTCTTATTCCCCGCCTCTGATTCCCCGCGTCTGATTCCCAGCCTCTGATTCCCCATGTCTGATTTCCTGCCTCTGATTCCCCGCCTCTGATTCGCCATCTCTGATTCATCCCCTCTGATTCCCCACCTATGATTCCCCATATCTTATTCCCCACCTATGTTTCCCCGCCTCTGATTCCCCGCCTCTGATTCCCCATCTCTGATTCCCAGACTCTGATTCCCCACCTCTGATTCCCTATCTCTGATTCTGCACATCCGATTCCCTGCCTCTGATTCCCCGCCTCTGATTCCCCACCTCTGATTCCCCACCTCTGATTCCCCATATCTGATTCCCCGCCTCTGTTTCCCCGACTCTGATTCCCTGCCTCTGTTTCCTCATATCTGATTCCCCGCCTCTGATTCCCCAACACTGATTCCCCGCCTCTGATTCCCCAGCTCTGATTCACCACCTCTGATTCCCCACGTCTGATTCCCCGCTTATGATTCCCGGCCTCTTATTCCCCACCTCTGATTCCCGGCCTCTGATTCCCGGCCTCTGATTCCCGACCTCTCATTCCCGGCCTCTGATCCCCGGCCTCTGATACCCCGGCTCTGATTCCCCGCCTCTGATTCCCTGCCTCTGATTCCCCATCTCTGATTCCGCACATCTGATTCCCTGCCTCTGATTCCCCGCCTCTGATTCCCTGCCTCTGATTCCCTGCCTCTGATTCCCAACCTCTGATTCCCCACCTCTGATTCCCCATATCTGATTGCCCGCCTCTGTTTCCCCGCCTCTGATTCTCCGCCTCTGTTTTCCCATATCTGATTCCCCGCCTCTGATTCCCCAACTCTGATTCCCCACCTCTGATCCCCAGCTCTGATTCCCCGCCTCTGATTCCCCATGTTTGATTCCCTGCCTCTGATTCCCTGCCTCTGATTCCCAACCTCTGATTCCCCACCTCTGATTCCCCATATCTGATTCCCCGCCTCTGTTTCCCCGCCTCTGATTCCCCGCCTCTGTTTCCCAATATCTGATTCCCCGCCTTTGATTCGCCACCTCTGATTCCCCATATGTGATTCCCCGCCTCTGTTTCCCCGCATCTGATTCCCCGCCTCTGATTCCCCATATCTCATTCCCCGCCTCTGATTCCCCATATCTGATTCCCGGACTCTGATTCCCCACCTCTGATTCCCGGCCTCTTTTTCCCGGCATCTGATTCCCGGCATCTGATTCCCGCACTCTGATTCCCGGCCTCTGATTCCCAGCTTCCGATTCTGATTCCCTGCCTCTGATTCCCCATGTCTTATTTCCCACCTCTGATTCCCCGCCTCTGATTCGCCATCTCTGATTCATCGCCTCTGATTCCCCACCTCTGATTCCCCATATCTGATTCCCCACCTATGTTTCCCCGCCTCTGATGCCCCGCCTCTGATTCCATGCCTCCGATTCCCAACCTCTGATTCCCCAACCTCTGATTCCCCATATCAGATTCCCCGCCTCTGTTTCCCCGCCTCTGATTCCCTGCCTCTGTTTCCTCATATCTGATTCCCCGCCTCTGATTCCCCAACACTGATTCCCCGCCTCTGATTCCCCAGCTCTGATTCACCACCTCTGATTCCCCACGTCTGATTCCCCGCCTCTGATTCCCCATCTCTGATTCCCTATCTCTGATTCCCCAATTCTGATTTCCCGCCTTTGAATCCCTGCCTCTGATTCCCAACCTCTGATTCCCCACCTCTGATTCCCCATATCTGATTCCCCGCCTCTGTTTCCCCGCCTCTTATTCCCCGCCTCTGTTTCCCCATATCTGATTCCCGGCCAATCATTCCCCAGCTCTGATTCCCCGCCTCTGATTCCCCATATCTGATTCCCCGCCGCTGATTCCCCAACTCTGATAGCCCGCCTCTGATTCCCCAGCTCTGATTCCCCGCCTCTTTTTCCCCGCGTCTGAATCCCTGCCTCTGATTCCCCGCCTCTGATTCCCCATCTCTGATTCACCACCTCTGATCCCCCGCCTCTCATTCCCCATGTCTGATTCACCGCCTCTGTTTCCCCATCTCTGATTCCCCACCTCTGATTCCCCATATCTGATTCCCCGCCTCTGATTCGCCAACTCTGATTCCCCGCCTGTGATTCGCCAGCTATGATTCCCCGCCTCTGATTCCCCACGTCTGATTCCCTGCCTGTGATTCCCTGCCTCTTATTCCCCGCCTCTGATTCCCCGCATCTGATTCCCTGCCTCTGAATCCCCACCTCTGATTCCCTGCCTCTGATTCCCAACCTCTGATTCCCCTCCTCTGATTCCCCATATCTGATTCCCCGCCTCCATTTCCCTGCCTCTGATTCCCCGCCTCTGTTACCCCATATCTGATTCCCCGCCTCTGATACCCCAACTCTGATTCTGCACATCTGATTCCCTGCCTCTTATTCCCCACCTCTAATTCCCGGCCTCTGATTCCCGTCCTCTGATTCCCCACCTCTGATTCTCCATATCTGATTCCCCGCCTCTGTTTCCCCGCCTCTGATTCCCCGCCTCTGTTTCCCCATATCTGATTCCCCGCCTCTGATTCCCCGCGTCTGATTCCCTGCCTCTGATTCCCCATCTCTGATTCCCTATCTCTGATTCCCCAATTCTGATTCCCCGCCTTTGATTCCCTGCCTCTGATTCCCAACCTCTGATTCCCCACCTCTGATTCCCCATATCTGATTCCCCGCCTCTGTTTCCCCGCCTCTTATTCCCCGCCTCTGTTTCCCCATATCTGATTCCCGGCCTCTCATTCCCCAGCTCTGATTCCCCTCCTCTGATTCCCCATATCTGATTCCCCGCCGCTGATTCCCAAACTCTGATTCCCCAGCTCTGATTCCCCGCCTCTGATTCCCCGCGTCTGAATCCCTGCCTCTGATTCCCCGCCTCTGATTCCCCATCTCTGATTCCCCGCCTCTGATTCCCTGCCTCTGATTCCCCATCTCTGATTCCGCACATCTGATTCCCTGCCTCTGATTCCCCGCCTCTGATTCCCCACCTCTGATTCCCCATATCTGATTCCCCGCCTCTGTTTCCCCGCCTCTGATTCTCCGCCTCTGTTTTCCCATATCTGATTCCCCGCCTCTGATTCCCCAACTCTGATTCCCCACCTCTGATCCCCAGCTCTGATTCCCCGCCTCTGATTCCCCGTGTTTGATTCCCTGCCTCTGATTCCCTGCCTCTGATTCCCAACCTCTGATTCCCCACCTCTGATTCCCCAGCTCTGATTCCCCGCCTCTGATTCCCCGCGTCTGATTCCCAGCCTCTGATTCCCCATGTCTTATTCCCCGCCTCTGATTCCCCGCCTCTGATTCGCCATCTCTGATTCATCGCCTCTGATTCGCCACCTCTGATTCCCCATATCTGATTCCCACCTATGTTTCCCCGCCTCTGATGCCCCGCCTCTGATTCCATGCCTCTGATTCCCAACCTCTGATTCCCCACCTCTGATTCCCCATATCTGATTCCCCGCCTCTGTTTCCCCGCCTCTGATTCCCTGCCTCTGTTTCCTCATATCTGATTCCCCGCCTCTGATTCCCCAACACTGATTCCCCTCCTCTGATACCCCAGCTCTGATTCACCACCTCTGATTCCCCGCGTCTGATTCCCCGCCTCTGATTCCCCATCTCTGATTCCCTATCTCTGATTCCCCAATTCTGATTCCCCGCCTTTGATTCCCTGCCTCTGATTCCCAACCTCTGATTCCCCACCTCTGATTCCCCAGCTCTGATTCCCCGCCTCTGATTCCCCGCGTCTGAATCCCTGCCTCTGATTCCCCGCCTCTGATTCCCCATCTCTGATTCACCACCTCTGATCCCCCGCCTCTGATTCCCTATGTCTGATTCACCGCCTCTGTTTCCCCACCGCTGATTCCCCGCCTCTGATTCCCCATACCTGATTCCCCGCCTCTGATTCCCTGACTCTGTTTCCCCGCCTCTGATTCCCCGCCTCTGATTCCCCATATCTCATTCCCCGCCTCTGATTCCCCGCATCTGATTCCATGCCTCTGAATCCCCACCTCTGATTCCCTGCCTCTGATTCCCAACCTCGAATTCCCCTCCTCTGATTCCACATATCTGATTCCCCGCCTCCGTTTCCCTGCCTCTGATTGCCCGCATCTGTTTCCCCATATCTGATTCCCCACCTCTGATTCCCCAACTCTGATTCCCCGCCTCTGATTCCCCAGCTCTTATTCCCCGCCTCTGATTCCCCGCGTCTGATTCCCAGCCTCTGATTCCCCATGTCTGATTTCCTGCCTCTGATTCCCCGCCTCTGATTCGCCATCTCTGATTCATCCCCTCTGATTCCCCACCTATGATTCCCCATATCTTATTCCCCACCTATGTTTCCCCGCCTCTGATTCCCCGCCTCTGATTCCCCATCTCTGATTCCCAGACTCTGATTCCCCACCTCTGATTCCCTATCTCTGATTCTGCACATCCGATTCCCTGCTTCTGATTCCCCGCCTCTGATTCCCCACCTCTGATTCCCCACCTCTGATTCCCCATATCTGATTCCCCGCCTCTGTTTCCCCGCCTCTGATTCCCTGCCTCTGTTTCCTCATATCTGATTCCCCGCCTCTGATTCCCCAACACTGATTCCCCGCCTCTGATTCCCCAGCTCTGATTCACCACCTCTGATTCCCCACGTCTGATTCCCCGCTTATGATTCCCGGCCTCTTATTCCCCACCTCTGATTCCCGGCCTCTGATTCCCGGCCTCTGATTCCCGACCTCTCATTCCCGGCCTCTGATCCCCGGCCTCTGATACCCCGGCTCTGATTCCCCGCCTCTGATTCCCTGCCTCTGATTCCCCATCTCTGATTCCGCACATCTGATTCCCTGCCTCTGATTCCCCGCCTCTGATTCCCTGCCTCTGATTCCCTGCCTCTGATTCCCAACCTCTGATTCCCCACCTCTGATTCCCCATATCTGATTCCCCGCCTCTGTTTCCCCGCCTCTGATTCTCCGCCTCTGTTTTCCCATATCTGATTCCCCGCCTCTGATTCCCCAACTCTGATTCCCCACCTCTGATCCCCAGCTCTGATTCCCCGCCTCTGATTCCCCATGTTTGATTCCCTGCCTCTGATTCCCTGCCTCTGATTCCCAACCTCTGATTCCCCACCTCTGATTCCCCATATCTGATTCCCCGCCTCTGTTTCCCCGCCTCTGATTCCCCGCCTCTGTTTCCCAATATCTGATTCCCCGCCTTTGATTCGCCACCTCTGATTCCCCATATGTGATTCCCCGCCTCTGTTTCCCCGCATCTGATTCCCCGCCTCTGATTCCCCATATCTCATTCCCCGCCTCTGATTCCCCATATCTGATTCCCGGACTCTGATTCCCCACCTCTGATTCCCGGCCTCTTTTTCCCGGCATCTGATTCCCGGCATCTGATTCCCGCACTCTGATTCCCGGCCTCTGATTCCCAGCTTCCGATTCTGATTCCCTGCCTCTGATTCCCCATGTCTTATTTCCCACCTCTGATTCCCCGCCTCTGATTCGCCATCTCTGATTCATCGCCTCTGATTCCCCACCTCTGATTCCCCATATCTGATTCCCCACCTATGTTTCCCCGCCTCTGATGCCCCGCCTCTGATTCCATGCCTCTGATTCCCAACCTCTGATTCCCCAACCTCTGATTCCCCATATCAGATTCCCCGCCTCTGTTTCCCCGCCTCTGATTCCCTGCCTCTGTTTCCTCATATCTGATTCCCCGCCTCTGATTCCCCAACACTGATTCCCCGCCTCTGATTCCCCAGCTCTGATTCACCACCTCTGATTCCCCGCGTCTGATTCCCCGCCTCTGATTCCCCATCTCTGATTCCCTATCTCTGATTCCCCAATTCTGATTTCCCGCCTTTGAATCCCTGCCTCTGATTCCCAACCTCTGATTCCCCACCTCTGATTCCCCATATCTGATTCCCCGCCTCTGTTTCCCCGCCTCTTATTCCCCGCCTCTGTTTCCCCATATCTGATTCCCGGCCACTCATTTCCCAGCTCTGATTCCCCGCCTCTGATTCCCCATATCTGATTCCCCGCCGCTGATTCCACAACTCTGATAGCCCGCCTCTGATTCCCCAGCTCTGATTCCCCGCCTCTTTTTCCCCGCGTCTGAATCCCTGCCTCTGATTCCCCGCCTCTGATTCCCCATCTCTGATTCACCACCTCTGATCCCCCGCCTCTCATTCCCCATGTCTGATTCACCGCCTCTGTTTCCCCATCTCTGATTCCCCACCTCTGATTCCCCATATCTGATTCCCCGCCTCTGATTCGCCAACTCTGATTCCCCGCCTGTGATTCGCCAGCTATGATTCCCCGCCTCTGATTCCCCACGTCTGATTCCCTGCCTGTGATTCCCTGCCTCTTATTCCCCGCCTCTGATTCCCCGCATCTGATTCCCTGCCTCTGAATCCCCACCTCTGATTCCCTGCCTCTGATTCCCAACCTCTGATTCCCCTCCTCTGATTCCCCATATCTGATTCCCCGCCTCCATTTCCCTGCCTCTGATTCCCCGCCTCTGTTACCCCATATCTGATTCCCCGCCTCTGATACCCCAACTCTGATTCTGCACATCTGATTCCCTGCCTCTTATTCCCCACCTCTAATTCCCGGCCTCTGATTCCCGTCCTCTGATTCCCCACCTCTGATTCTCCATATCTGATTCCCCGCCTCTGTTTCCCCGCCTCTGATTCCCCGCCTCTGTTTCCCCATATCTGATTCCCCGCCTCTGATTCCCCGCGTCTGATTCCCTGCCTCTGATTCCCCATCTCTGATTCCCTATCTCTGATTCCCCAATTCTGATTCCCCGCCTTTGATTCCCTGCCTCTGATTCCCAACCTCTGATTCCCCACCTCTGATTCCCCATATCTGATTCCCCGCCTCTGTTTCCCCGCCTCTTATTCCCCGCCTCTGTTTCCCCATATCTGATTCCCGGCCTCTCATTCCCCAGCTCTGATTCCCCTCCTCTGATTCCCCATATCTGATTCCCCGCCGCTGATTCCCAAACTCTGATTCCCCAGCTCTGATTCCCCGCCTCTGATTCCCCGCGTCTGAATCCCTGCCTCTGATTCCCCGCCTCTGATTCCCCATCTCTGATTCCCCGCCTCTGATTCCCTGCCTCTGATTCCCCATCTCTGATTCCGCACATCTGATTCCCTGCCTCTGATTCCCCGCCTCTGATTCCCTGCCTCTGATTCCCTGCCTCTGATTCCCAACCTCTGATTCCCCACCTCTGATTCCCCATATCTGATTCCCCGCCTCTGTTTCCCCGCCTCTGATTCTCCGCCTCTGTTTTCCCATATCTGATTCCCCGCCTCTGATTCCCCAACTCTGATTCCCCACCTCTGATCCCCAGCTCTGATTCCCCGCCTCTGATTCCCCGTGTTTGATTCCCTGCCTCTGATTCCCTGCTTCTGATTCCCAACCTCTGATTCCCCAACTCTGATTCCCCATATCTGATTCCCCGCCTCTGTTTCCCCGCCTCTGATTCCCCGCCTCTGTTTCCCAATATCTGATTCCCCGCCTTTGATTCGCCACCTCTGATTCCCCATATGTGATTCCCCACCTCTGTTTCCCCGCATCTGATTCCCCGCCTCTGATTCCCCATATCTCATTCCCCGCCTCTGATTCCCCATATCTGATTCCCCGCCGCTGATTCCCCAACTCTGATAGCCCGCCTCTGATTCCCCAGCTCTGATTCCCCGCCTCTTTTTCCCCGCGTCTGAATCCCTGCCTCTGATTCCCCGCCTCTGATTCCCCATCTCTGATTCACCACCTCTGATCCCCCGCCTCTCATTCCCCATGTCTGATTCACCGCCTCTGTTTCCCCATCTCTGATTCCCCACCTCTGATTCCCCATATCTGATTCCCCGCCTCTGATTCGCCAACGCTGATTCCCCGCCTGTGATTCGCCAGCTATGATTCCCCGCCTCTGATTCCCCACGTCTGATTCCCTGCCTGTGATTCCCTGCCTCTTATTCCCCGCCTCTGATTCCCCGCATCTGATTCCCTGCCTCTGAATCCCCACCTCTGATTCCCTGCCTCTGATTCCCAACCTCTGATTCCCCTCCTCTGATTCCCCATATCTGATTCCCCGCCTCCATTTCCCTGCCTCTGATTCCCCGCCTCTGTTACCCCATATCTGATTCCCCGCCTTTGATACCCCAACTCTGATTCTGCACATCTGATTCCCTGCCTCTTATTCCCCACCTCTAATTCCCGGCCTCTGATTCCCGTCCTCTGATTCCCCACCTCTGATTCTCCATATCTGATTCCCCGCCTCTGTTTCCCCGCCTCTGATTCCCCGCCTCTGTTTCCCCATATCTGATTCCCCGCCTCTGATTCCCCGCGTCTGATTCCCCGCCTCTGATTCCCCATCTCTGATTCCCTATCTCTGATTCCCCAATTCTGATTCCCCGCCTTTGATTCCCTGCCTCTGATTCCCAACCTCTGATTCCCCACCTCTGATTCCCCATATCTGATTCCCCGCCTCTGTTTCCCCGCCTCTTATTCCCCGCCTCTGTTTCCCCATATCTGATTCCCGGCCTCTCATTCCCCAGCTCTGATTCCCCTCCTCTGATTCCCCATATCTGATTCCCCGCCGCTGATTCCCAAACACTGATTCCCCAGCTCTGATTCCCCGCCTCTGATTCCCCGCGTCTGAATCCCTGCCTCTGATTCCCCGCCCCTGATTCCCCATCTCTGATTCACCACCGCTGATCCCCCGCCTCTGATTCCCCATGTCTGATTCACCGACTCTGTTTCCCCACCTCTGATTCCCCGCCTCTGATTCCCCATATCTGATTCCCCGCCTCTGATTCCCCAACTCTGATTCCCCACCTGTGATTCGCCAGCTATGATTCCGCGCCTCTGATTCCCCACGTCTGATTCCCTGCCTGTGATTCCCTGCCTCTTATTCCCCGCCTCTGATTCCCCGCATCTGATTCCCAACCTCTGATTCCCCTCCTCTGATTCCCCATATCTGATTCCCCGCCTCCATTTCCCTGCCTCTGATTCCCCGCCTCTGTTACCCCATATCTGATTCCCCGCCTCTGATTCCCCAACTCTGATTCTGCACATCTGATTCCCTGCCTCTTATTCCCCACCTCAAATTCCCGGCCTCTGATTCCCAGCCTCTGATTCCCCACCTCTGATTCTCCATATCTGATTCGCCGCCTCTGTTTCCCCGCCTCTGATTCCCTGCCTCTGTTTCCCCATATCTGATTCCCCGCCTCTGATTCCCCAACTCTGATTCCCCGCCTCTGATTCCCCAGGTCTGATTCCCCGCCTCTGATTCCACGTGTTTGATTACCTGCCTCTGATTCCCCGCCTCTGCTTCCCCATCTCTGATTCACCGCCTTTGATTCGCCACCACTGATTCCCCATATGTGATTCCCGGACTCTGATTCCCCACCTCTGATTCCCGGCATCTTATTCCCTGCCTCTGAATCCCCACCTCTGATTCCCTGCCTCTGATTCCCCACCTCTGATTCCCGGCCTCTGATTCCCGGCCTCTGATTCCCGACCTCTCATTCCCGGCCTCTGATTCCCGGCCTCTGATTCCCCGCCTCTGATTCCCCGACTCTGATTCCCTGCCTCTGATTCCCCATCTCTGATTCTGCACATCTGATTCCCTGCCTCTTATTCCCCACCTCTGATTCCCGGCCTCTGATTCCCGGCCTCTGATTCCCGGCCTCTCATTCCCGGCCTCTCATTCCCGGCCTCTCATTCCCGGCCTTTGATTCCCCGCCTCTGATTCCCCGCCTCTGTTTCCCTGCCTCTGATTCCCCTTCTCTGATTCCGCACATCTGATTCCCTGCCTCTAATTCCCTGCCTCTGATTCCCTGCCTCTGATTCCCTGCCTCTGATTCCCAACCTCTGATTCCCCACCTCTGATTCCCCATATCTGATTCCCCGCCTCTGTATCCCCGCCTCTGATTTCCCGCCTCTGTTTCCCCATATCTGATTCCCCGCCTCTGATTCCCCAACTTTGATTCCCCACCTCTGATCCCCAGCTCTGATTCCCCGCCTCTGATTCCCCGTGTTTGATTCCCTGCCTCTGATTCCCTGCCTCTGATTCCCAACCTCTGATTCCCCACCTCTGATTCCCCATATCTGATTCCCCGCCTCTGTTTCCCCGCCTCTGATTCCCCTCCTCTGTTTCCCCATATCTGATTCCCCGCCTTTGATTCGCCACCTCTGATGCCCCATATGTGATTCCCCGCCTCTGTTTCCCCGCCTCTGATTCCCCGCCTCTGATACCCCATATCTCATTCCCCGCCTCTGATTCCCCATATCTGATTCCCGGACTCTGATTCCCCACATCTGATTCCCGGCCTCTTATTCCCGGCATCTGATTCCCGGCCTCTGATTCCCGGCCTCTGATTCCCCGCTTCTGATTCTGATTCCCTGCCTCTGATTCCCCATCTCTGATTCCGCACATCTGATTCCCTGCCTCTGATTCCCCACTTCTGATTCCCCATATCTGATTCCCCGCCTCTGTTTCCCCACCTCTGATTCCCCGCCTCTGTTTCCCCATATCTAATTCCCCGCCTCTGATTCCCCAACTCTGATTCCCCGCACTGATTCCCCAGCTTTGAATCCCCACCTCAGATTCCCCGCATCTGATTCCCTGCCTCTGAATCCCCACCTCTGATTCCCTGCCTCTTATTCCCAACCTCTGATTCCCCTCCTCTGATTCCCCAACTCTGATTCCCCGCCTCTGATTCCCCAGCTCTGATTCCCCGCCTCTGATTCCCCGCGTCTGATTCCCAGCCTCTGATTCCCCATGTCTTATTCCCCACCTCTGATTCGCCATCTCTGATTCATCGCCTCTGATTCCCCACCTCTGATTCCCCATATCTGATTCCCCACCTATGTTTCCCCGCCTCTGATGCCCCGCCTCTGATTCCATGCCTCTGATTCCCAACCTCTGATTCCCCGCCTCTGTTTCCCCGCCTCTGATTCCCTGCCTCTGTTTCCTCATATCTGATTCCCCGCCTCTGATTCCCCAACACTGATTCCCCGCCTCTGATTCCCCAGGTCTGATTCACCACCTCTGATTCCCCGCGTCTGATTCCCCGCCTCTGATTCCCCATCTCTGATTCCCTATCTCTGATTCCCCAATTCTGATTCCCCGCCTTTGATTCCCTGCCTCTGATTCCCAACCTCTGATTCTCCACCTCTAATTCCCCATATCTGATTCCCCGCCTCTGTTTCCCCGCCTCTTATTCCCCGCCTCTGTTTCCCCATATCTGATTCCCGGCCTCTCATTCCCCAGCTCTGATTCCCCGCCTCTGATTCCCCATATCTGATTCCCCGCCGCTGATTCCCCAACTCTGATAGCCCGCCTCTGATTCCCCAGCTCTGATTCCCCGCCTCTGATTCCCCGCGTCTGAATCCCTGCCTCTGATTCCCCGACTCTGATTCACCATCTCTGATTCACCACCTCTGATCCCCCGCCTCTGATTCCCCATGTCTGATTCACCGCCTCTGTTTCCCCACCTCTGATTCCCCGCCTCTGATTCCCCAGCTCTGATTCCCCGCATCTGATTCCCTGCCTCTGAATCCCCACCGCTATTCCCTGCCTCTGATTCCCAACCTCTGATTCCCCTCCTCTGATTCCCCATATCTGATTCCCCGCCTCCATTTCCCTGCCTCTGATTCCCCGCCTCTGTTACCCCATATCTGATTCCCCGCCTCTGATTCTCCAACTCTGATTCTGCACATCTGATTCCCTGCCTCTTATTCCCCACCTCTAATTCCCGGCCTCTGATTCCCGGCCTCTGATTCCCCACCTCTGATTCTCCATATCTGATTCCCCGCCTCTGTTTCCCCGCCTCTGATTCCCCACCTCTGTTTCCCCATATCTGATTCCCCGCATCTGATTCCCCACGTCTGATTCCCTGCCTGTGATTCCCTGCCTCTTATTCCCCGCCTCTGATTCCCCGCATCTGATTCCCTGCCTCTGAATCCCCACCTTGATTCCCTGCCTCTGATTCCCAACCTCTGATTCCCCTCCTCTGATTCCCCATATCTGATTCCCCACCTCCATTTCCCTGCCTCTGATTCCCCGCCTCTGTTACCCAATATCTGATTCCCCGCCTCTGATTCCCCAACTCTGTTTCTGCACATCTGATTCCCTGCCTCTTATTCCCCACCTCTAATTCCCGGCCTCTGATTCCCGAACTCTGATACCCTACCTCTGATTCTCCATATCTGATTCCCCGCCTCTGTTTCCCCGCCTCTGATTCCCCAGGTCTGATTCCCCGCCTCTGATTCCACGTGTTTGATTACCTGCCTCTGATTCCCCGCCTCTGCTTCCCCATCTCTGATTCACCGCCTTTGATTCGCCACCTCTGATTCCCCATATGTGATTCCCCTCCTCTGTTTCCCCGCCTCTGATTCCCCGCCTCTGATTCCCCATATCTCATTCCCCGCCTCTGATTCCCCGCATCTGATTCCCTGCCTCTGAATCCCCACCTCAGATTCCCTGCCTCTGATTCCCAACCTCTGATTCCCCTCCTCTGATTCCCCATATCTGATTCCCCGCCTCCGTTTCCCTGCCTCTGATTAACCGCCTCTGTTTCCCCATATCTGATTCCCCGCCTCTGATTCCCCAACTCTGATTCCCCGCCTCTGATTCCCCAGCTCTGATTCCCCGCCTCTGATTCCCCGCGTCTGATTCCCAGCCTCTGATTCCCCATGTCTGATTTCCTGCCTCTGATTCCCCGCCTCTGATTCGCCATCTCTGATTCATCGCCTCTGATTCCCCACCTCTGATTCCCCATATCTTATTCCCCACCTATGTTTCCCCGCCTCTGATTCCCCTCCTCTGATTCCCCATCTCTGATTCCCGGACTCTGATTCCCCACCTCTGATTCCCTATCTCTGATTCCACACATCCGATTCCCTGCCTCTGATTCCCCGCCTCTGATGCCCCGCCTCTGATTCCCAATCTCTGATTCCCCTCCTCTGATTCCCCATATCTGATTCCCCGCCTCCGTTTCCCTGCCTCTGATTCCCCTCCTCTGTTTCCCCATATCTGATTCCACGCCTCTGATTCCCCAACTCTGATTCCCCGCCTCTGATTCCCCAGCTCTGATTCCCCGCCTCTGATTCCCCGCGTCTGATTCCCAGCCTCTGATTCCCCATGTCTTATTCCCCGCCTCTGATTCGCCATCTCTGATTCATCGCCTCTGATTCCCCACCTCTGATTCCCCATATCTGATTCCCACCTATGTTTCCCCGCCTCTGATGCCCCGCCTCTGATTCCATGCCTCTGATTCCCAACCTCTGATTCCCCACCTCTGATTCCCCATATCTGATTCCCCGCCTCTGTTTCCCCTCCTCTGATTCCCTGCCTCTGTTTCCTCATATCTGATTCCCCGCCTCTGATTCCCCAAAACTGATTCCCCTCCTCTGATTCCCCAGCTCTGATTCACCACCTCTGATTCCCCGCGTCTGATTCCCCGCCTCTGATTCCCCATCTCTGATTCCCTATCTCTGATTCCCCAATTCTGATTCCCCGCCTTTGATTCCCTGCCTCTGATTCCCAACCTCTGATTCCCCACCTCTGATTCCCCATATCTGATTCCCCGCCTCTGTTTCCCCGCCTCTTATTCCCCGCCTCTGTTTCCCCATATCTGATTCCCGGCCTCTCATTCCCCAGCTCTGAATCCCCGCCTCTGATTCCCCATATCTGATTCCCCGCCGCTGATTCCCCAACTCTGATTCCCCAGCTCCGATTCCCCGCCTCTGATTCCCCGCGTCTGAATCCCTGCCTCTGATTCCCCGCCTCTGATTCCCCATCTCTGATTCACCACCTCTGATCCCCCGCCTCTGATTCCCCATGTCTGATTCACCGCCTCTGTTTCCCCACCTCTGATTCCCCGCCTCTGATTCCACATATCTGATTCCCCGCCTCTGATTCCCCAACTCTGATTCCCAGCCTGTGATTCGCCAGCTATGATTCCCCGCCTCTGATTCCCCACGTCTAATTCCCTGCCTGTGATTCCCTGCCTCTTATTCCCCGCCTCTGATTCCCCGCATCTGATTCCCTGCCTCTGAATCCCCACCTCTATTCCCTGCCTCTGATTCCCAACCTCTGATTCCCCTCCTCTGATTCCCCATATCTGATTCCCCGCCTCCATTTCCCTGCCTCTGATTCCCCGCCTCTGTTACCCCATATCTGATTCCCCGCCTCTGATTCCCCAACTCTGATTCTGCACATCTGATTCCCTGCCTCTTATTCCCCACCTCTAATTCCCGGCCTCTGATTCCCGGCCTCTGATTCCCCACCTCTGATTCTCCATATCTGATTCCCCGCCTCTGTTTCCCCGCCTCTGATTCCCCACCTCTGTTTCCCCATATCTGATTCCCCGCCTCTGATTCCCCAACTCTGATTCCCCGCCTCTGATTCCCCGCCTCTGATTCCACGTGTTTGATTACCTGCCTCTGATTCCCCGCCTCTGCTTCCCCATCTCTGATTCACCGCCTTTGATTCGCCACCTCTGATTCCCCATATGTGATTCCCCGCCTCTGTTTCCCCGCCTCTGATTCCCCACCTCTGATTCCCCATATCTCATTCCCCGCCTCTGATTCCCCGCATCTGATTCCCTGCCTCTGAATCCCCACCTCTGATTCCCTGCCTCTGATTCCCAACCTCTGATTCCCCTCCTCTGATTCCCCATATCTGATTCCCCGCCTCCGTTTCCCTGCCTCTGATTGCCCGCCTCTGTTTCCCCATATCTGATTCCCCGCCTCTGATTCCCCAACTCTGATTCCCCGCCACTGATTCCCCAGCTCTGATTCCCCGCCTCTGGTTCCCCGCGTCTGATTCCCAGCCTCTGATTCCCCATGTCTGATTTCCTGCCTCTGATTCCCCGCCTCTGATTCGCCATCTCTGATTCATCCCCTCTGATTCCCCACCTCTGATTCCCCATATCTTATTCCCCACCTATGTTTCCCCGCCTCTGATTCCCCGCCTCTGATTCCACATCTCTGATTCCCAGACTCTGATTCCCAGCCTCTGATTCCCCATATCTGATTCCCCGCCTCTGTTTCCCCGCCTCTGATTCCCTGCCTCTGTTTCCTCATATCTGATTCCCCGCCTCTGATTCCCCAACACTGATTCCCCGCCTCTGATTCCCCAGCTCTGATTCACCACCTCTGATTCCCCGCGTCTGATTCCCCGCTTCTGATTCCCAGCCTCTTATTCCCCACCTCTGATTCCCGGCCTCTGATTCCCGGCCTCTGATTCCCGAACTCTCATTCCCGGCCTCTGATTCCCGGCCTCTGATTCCCCGCCTCTGATTCCCCGCCTCTGATTCCCTGCCTCTGATTCCCCATCTCTGATTCCGCACATCTGATTCCCTGCCTCTGATTCCCCGCCTCTGATTCCCTGCCTCTGATTCCCTGCCTCTGATTCCCAACCTCTGATTCCCCACCTCTGATTCCCCATATCTGATTCCCCGCCTCTGTTTCCCCGCCTCTGATTCCCCACCTCTGTTTCCCCATATCTGATTCCCCGCCTCTGATTCCCCAACTCTGATTCCCCACCTCTGATCCCCAGCTCTGATTCCCCGCCTCTGATTCCCCGTGTTTGATTCCCTGCCTCTGATTCCCTGCCTCTGATTCCCAACCTCTGATTCCCCACCTCTGATTCCCCATATCTGATTCCCCGCCTCTGTTTCCCCGCCTCTGATTCCCCGCCTCTGTTTCCCCATATCTGATTCCCCGCCTTTGATTGGCCACCTCTGATTCCCCATATGTGATTCCCCGCCTCTGTTTCCCCGCATCTGATTCCCCGCCTCTGATTCCCCATATCTCATTCCCCGCCTCTGATTCCCCATATCTGATTCCCTGACTCTGATTCCCCACCTCTGATTCCCGGCCTCTTTTTCCCGGCATCTGATTCCCGGCATCTGATTCCCGGCCTCTGATTCCCGGCCTCTGATTCCCCGCTTCTGATTCTGATTCCCTGCCTCTGATTCCCCATACCTGATTCCGCACGTCTAATTCCCTGCCTGTGATTCCCTGCCTCTTATTCCCCGCCTCTGATTCCCCGCATCTGATTCCCTGCCTCTGAATCCCCACCTCTGATTCCCTGCCTCTGATTCCCAACCTCTGATTCCCCTCCTCTGATTCCCCATATCTGATTCCCCACCTCCATTTCCCTGCCTCTGATTCCCCGCCTCTGTTACCCAATATCTGATTCCCCACCTCTGATTCCCCAACTCTGATTCTGCACATCTGATTCCCTGCCTCTTATTCCCCACCTCTAATTCCCGGCCTCTGATTCCCGGCCTCTGATTCCCCACCTCTGATTCCCCATATCTGATTCCCGGACTCTGATTCCCCACCTCTGATTCCCGGCATCTTATTCCCGGCATCTGATTCCCGGCCTCTGATTCCCGGCCTCTGATTCCCCGCTTCTGATTCTGATTCCCTGCCTCTGATTCCCCATCTCTGATTCCGCACATCTGATTCCCTGCCTCTGATTCCCCACTTCTGATTCCCCATATCTGATTCCCCGCCTCTGTTTCCCCGCCTCTGATTCCCCGCCACTGTTTCCCCATATCTAATTCCTCGCATCTGATTCCCCAACTCTGATTCCCCGCACTGATTCCCCAACTCTGATTCCCCGCCTGTGATTCGCCAGCTATGATTCCCCGCATCTGATTCCCCACGTCTGATTCCCTGCCTGTGATTCCCTGCCTCTTATTCCCCGCCTCTGATTCCCCGCCTCTGATTCCCCGCATCTGATTCCCTGCCTCTGAATCCCCACCTCTGATTCCCTGCCTCTGATTCCCAACCTCTGATTCCCCTCCTCTGATTCCCCATATCTGATTCCCAACCTCCATTTCCCTGCCTCTGATTCCCCGCCTCTGTTACCCAATATCTGATTCCCCGCCTCTGATTCCCCGCTTCTGATTCTGATTCCCTGCCTCTGATTCCCCATCTCTGATTCCGCACATCTGATTCCCTGCCTCTGATTCCCGACTTCTGATTCCCCATATCTGATTCCCCTCCTCTGTTTCCCCGCCTCTGATTCCCCGCCACTGTTTCCCCATATCTAATTCCTCGCATCTGATTCCCCAACTCTGATTCCCCGCACTGATTCCCCAGCTCTGAATCCCCGCCTCAGATTCCCCGCATCTGATTCCCTGCCTCTGAATCCCCACCTCTGATTCCCTGCCTCTGATTCCCAACCTCTGATTCCCCTCTTCTGATTCCCCATATCTGATTCCCCGCCTCCGTTTCCCTGCCTCTGATTCCCCGCCTCTGTTTCCCCATATCTGATTCCCCGCCTCTGATTCCCCAACTCTGATTCCCCGCCTCTGATTCCCCCGCTCTGATTCCCCGCCTCTGATTCCCCGCGTCTGATTCCCAGCCTCTGATTCCCCATGTCTTATTCCCCGCCTCTGATTCGCCATCTCTGATTCATCGCCTCTGATTCCCCACCTCTGATTCCCCATATCTGATTCCCCACCTATGTTTCCCCGCCTCTGATGCCCCACCTCTGATTCCATGCCTCTGATTCCCAACCTCTGATTCCCCACCTCTGATTCCCCATATCTGATGCCCCGCCTCTGTTTCCGCGCCTCTGATTCCCTGCCTCTGTTTCCTCATATCTGATTCCCCGCCTCTGATTCCCCAACACTGATTCCCCGCCTCTGATTCCCCAGGTCTGATTCACCACCTCTGATTCCCCGCGTCTGATTCCCCGCCTCTGATTCCCCATCTCTGATTCCCTATCTCTGATTCCCCAATTCTGATTCCCCGCCTTTGATTCCCTGCCTCTGATTCCCAACCTCTGATTCCCCATCTCTGATATCCCATATCTGATTCCCCGCCTCTGTTTCCCCGCCTCTTATTCCCCGCCTCTGTTTCCCCATATCTGATACCCGGCCTCTCATTCCCCAGCTCTGAGTCCCCGCCTCTGATTCCCCATATCTGATTCCCCGCCGCTGATTCCCCAACTCAGATAGCCCGCCTCTGATTCCCCAGCTCTGATTCCCCGCCTCTGATTCCCCGCGTCTGAATCCCTGCCTCTGATTCCCCGCCTCTGATTCCCCATCTCTGATTCACCACCTCTGATCCCCCGCCTCTGATTCCCCATGTCTGATTCACCGCCTCTGTTTCCCCATCTCTGATTCCCCGCCTCTGATTCCCCATATCTGATTCCCCGCCTCTGATTCCCCAACTCTGATTCGCCGCCTGTGATTCGCCAGCTATGATTCCCCACGTCTGATTCCCTGCCTGTGATTCCCTGCCTCTTATTCCCCGCCTCTGATTCCCCGCATCTGATTCCCTGCCTCTGAAGCCCCTCCTCTGATTCCCTGCCTCTGATTCCCAACCTCTTATTCCCCTCCTCTGATTCCCCATATCTGATTCCCCACCTCCATTTCCCTGCCTCTGATTCCCCGCCTCTGTTACCCAATATCTGATTCCCCGCCTCTGATTCCCCAACTCTGATTCTGCACATCTGATTCCCTGCCTCTTATTTCCCACCTCTAATTCCCGGCCTCTGATTCCCGGCCTCTGATTCCCCACCTCTGATTCTCCATATCTGATTCCCCGCCTCTGTTTCCCCGCCTCTGATTCCCCGCCTCTGTTTCCCCATATCTGATTCACCGCCTTTGATTCGCCACCTCTTATTACCCATATGTGATTCCCCTCCTCTGTTTCCCCGCCTCTGATTCCCCGCCTCTGATTCCCCATATCTCATTCCCCGCCTCTGATTCCCGGCATCTGATTCCCGGCCTCTGATTCCCGGCCTCTGATTCCCCGCTTCTGATTCTGATTCCCTGCCTCTGATTCCCCATCTCTGATTCCGCACATCTGATTCCCTGCCTCTGATTCCCCACTTCTGATTCCCCATATCTGATTCCCCGCCTCTGTTTCCCCGCCTCTGATTCCCCGCCATTGTTTCCCCATATCTAATTCCTCGCATCTGATTCCCCAACTCTGATTCCCCGCACTGATTCCCCAACTCTGATTCCCCGCCTGTGATTCGCCAGCTATGATTCCCCGCATCTGATTCCCCACGTCTGATTCCCTGCCTGTGATTCCCTGCCTCTTATTCCCCGCCTCTGATTCCCCGCCTCTGATTCCCCGCATCTGATTCCCTGCCTCTGAATCCCCACCTCTGATTCCCTGCCTCTGATTCCCAACCTCTGATTCCCCTCCTCTGATTCCCCATATCTGATTCCCCACCTCCATTTCCCTGCCTCTGATTCCCCGCCTCTGTTACCCAATATATGATTCCCCGCCTCTGATTCCCCGCTTCTGATTCTGATTCCCTGCCTCTGATTCCCCATCTCTGATTCCGCACATCTGATTCCCTGCCTCTGATTCCCCACTTCTGATTCCCCATATCTGATTCCCCTCCTCTGTTTCCCCGCCTCTGATTCCCCGCCACTGTTTCCCCATATCTAATTCCTCGCATCTGATTCCCCAACTCTGATTCCCCGCACTGATTCCCCAGCTCTGAATCCCCGCCTCAGATTCCCCGCATCTGATTCCCTGCCTCTGAATCCCCACCTCTGATTCCCTGCCTCTGATTCCCAACCTCTGATTCCCCTCTTCTGATTCCCCATATCTGATTCCCCGCCTCCGTTTCCCTGCCTCTGATTCCCCGCCTCTGTTTCCCCATATCTGATTCCCCGCCTCTGATTCCCCAACTCTGATTCCCCGCCTCTGATTCCCCCGCTCTGATTCCCCGCCTCTGATTCCCCGCGTCTGATTCCCAGCCTCTGATTCCCCATGTCCTATTCCCCGCCTCTGATTCGCCATCTCTGATTCATCGCCTCTGATTCCCCACCTCTGATTCCCCATATCTGATTCCCCACCTATGTTTCCCCGCCTCTGATGCCCCACCTCTGATTCCATGCCTCTGATTCCCAACCTCTGATTCCCCACCTCTGATTCCCCATATCTGATGCCCCGCCTCTGTTTCCGCGCCTCTGATTCCCTGCCTCTGTTTCCTCATATCTGATTCCCCGCCTCTGATTCCCCAACACTGATTCCCCGCCTCTGATTCCCCAGGTCTGATTCACCACCTCTGATTCCCCGCGTCTGATTCCCCGCCTCTGATTCCCCATCTCTGATTCCCTATCTCTGATTCCCCAATTCTGATTCCCCGCCTTTGATTCCCTGCCTCTGATTCCCAACCTCTGATTCCCCACCTCTGATATCCCATATCTGATTCCCCGCCTCTGTTTCCCCGCCTCTTATTCCCCGCCTCTGTTTCCCCATATCTGATACCCGGCCTCTCATTCCCCAGCTCTGATTCCCCGCCTCTGATTCCCCATATCTGATTCCCCGCCGCTGATTCCCCAACTCAGATAGCCCGCCTCTGATTCCCCAGCTCTGATTCCCCGCCTCTGATTCCCCGCGTCTGAATCCCTGCCTCTGATTCCCCGCCTCTGATTCCCCATCTCTGATTCACCACCTCTGATCCCCCGCCTCTGATTCCCCATGTCTGATTCACCGCCTCTGTTTCCCCATCTCTGATTCCCCGCCTCTGATTCCCCATATCTGATTCCCCGCCTCTGATTCCCCAACTCTGATTCGCCGCCTGTGATTCGCCAGCTATGATTCCCCACTTCTGATTCCCTGCCTGTGATTCCCTGCCTCTTATTCCCCGCCTCTGATTCCCCGCATCTGATTCCCTGCCTCTGAATCCCCACCTCTGATTCCCTGCCTCTGATTCCCAACCTCTTATTCCCCTCCTCTGATTCCCCATATCTGATTCCCCACCTCCATTTCCCTGCCTCTGATTCCCCGCCTCTGTTACCCAATATCTGATTCCCCGCCTCTGATTCCCCAACTCTGATTCTGCACATCTGATTCCCTGCCTCTTATTCCCCACCTCTAATTCCCGGCCTCTGATTCCCGGCCTCTGATTCCCCACCTCTGATTCTCCATATCTGATTCCCCGCCTCTGTTTCCCCGCCTCTGATTCCCCGCCTCTGTTTCCCCATATCTGATTCACCGCCTTTGATTCGCCACCTCTGATTACCCATATGTGATTCCCCTCCTCTGTTTCCCCGCCTCTGATTCCCCGCCTCTGATTCCCCATATCTCATTCCCCGCCTCTGATTCCCCGCATCTGATTCCCTGCCTCTGAATCCCCACCTCTGATTCCCTGCCTCTGATTCCCAACCTCTGATTCCCCTCCTCTGATTCCCCATATCTGATTCCTCACCTCCGTTTCCCTGCCTCTGATTAACCGCCTCTGTTTCCCCATATCTGATTCCGCGCCTCTGATTCCCCAACTCTGATTCCCCGCCTCTGATTCCCCAGCTCTGATTCCCCGCCTCTGTTTCCCCGCGTCTGATTCCCAGCCTCTGATTCCCCATGTCTGATTTCCTGCCTCTGATTCCCCGCCTCTGATTCGCCATCTCTGATTCATCGCCTCTGATTCCCCACCTCTGATTCCCCATATCTTATTCCCCACCTATGTTTCCCCGCCTCTGATTCCCCACCTCTGATTCCCCATCTCTGATTCCCGGACTCTGATTCCCCACCTCTGATTCCCTATCTCTGATTCCGCACATCCGATTCCCTGCCTCTGATTCCCCGCCTCTGATGCCCCGCCTCTGATTCCCAACCTCTGATTCCCCTCCTCTGATTCCCCATATCTGATTTCCCGCCTCCGTTTCCCTGCCTCTGATTCCCCGCCTCTGTTTCCCCATATCTGATTCCCCGCCTCTGATTCCCCAACTCTGATTCCCCGCCTCTGATTCCCCAGCTCTGATTCCCCGCCTCTGATTCCCCGCATCTGATTCCCAGCCTCTGATTCCCCATGTCTTATTCCCCGCCTCTGATTCCCCGCCTCTGATTCGCCATCTCTGATTCATCGCCTCTGATTCCCCACCTCTGATTCCCCATATCTGATTCCCACCTATGTTTCCCCGCCTCTGATGCCCCGCCTCTGATTCCATGCCTCTGATTCCCAACCTCTGATTCCCCACCTCTGATTCCCCATATCTGATTCCCCGCCTCTGTTTCCCCGCCTCTGATTCCCTGCCTCTGTTTCCTCATATCTGATTCCCCGCCTCTGATTCCCCAACACTGATTCCCCTCCTCTGATACCCCAGCTCTGATTCACCACCTCTGATTCCCCGCGTCTGATTCCCCGCCTCTGATTCCCCATCTCTGATTCCCTATCTCTGATTCCCCAATTCTGATTCCCCGCCTTTGATTCCCTGCCTCTGATTCCCAACCTCTGATTCCCCACCTCTGATTCCCCAGCTCTGATTCCCCGTCTCTGATTCCCCGCGTCTGAATCCCTGCCTCTGATTCCCCGCCTCTGATTCCCCATCTCTGATTCACCACCTCTGATCCCCCGCCTCTGATTCCCCATGTCTGATTCACCGCCTCTGTTTCCCCACCTCTGATTCCCCGCCTCTGATTCCCCATATCTGATTCCCCGCCTCTGATTCCCTGACTCTGTTTCCCCGCCTCTGATTCCCCGCCTCTGATTCCCCATATCTCATTCCCCGCCTCTGATTCCCCGCATCTGATTCCCTGCCTCTGAATCCCCACCTCTGATTCCCTGCCTCTGATTCCCAACCTCTGATTCCCCTCCTCTGATTCCCCATATCTGATTCCCCGCCTCCGTTTCCCTGCCTCTGATTGCCCGCCTCTGTTTCCCCATATCTGATTCCCCGCCTCTGATTCCCCAACTCTGATTCCCCGCCTCTGATTCCCCAGCTCTGATTCCCCGCCTCTGATTCCCCGCGTCTGATTCCCAGCCTCTGATTCCCCATGTCTGATTTCCTGCCTCTGATTCCCCGCCTCTGATTCGCCATCTCTGATTCATCCCCTCTGATTCCCCACCTCTGATTCCCCATATCTTATTCCCCACCTATGTTTCCCCGCCTCTGATTCCCCGCCTCTGATTCCCCATCTCTGATTCCCAGACTCTGATTCCCCACCTCTGATTCCCTATCTCTGATTCTGCACATCCGATTCCCTGCCTCTGATTCCCCGCCTCTGATTCCCCACCTCTGATTCCCCACCTCTGATTCCCCATATCTGATTCCCCGCCTCTGTTTCCCCGCCTCTGATTCCCTGCCTCTGTTTCCTCATATCTGATTCCCCGCCTCTGATTCCCCAACACTGATTCCCCGCCTCTGATTGCCCAGCTCTGATTCACCACCTCTGATTCCCCACGTCTGATTCCCCGCTTATGATTCCCGGCCTCTTATTCCCCACCTCTGATTCCCGGCCTCTGATTCCCGGTTTCTGATTCCCGACCTCTCATTCCCGGCCTCTGATTCCCGGCCTCTGATACCCCGGCTCTGATTCCCCGCCTCTGATTCCCTGCCTCTGATTCCCCATCTCTGATTCCGCACATCTGATTCCCTGCCTCTGATTCCCCGCCTCTGATTCCCTGCCTCTGATTCCCTGCCTCTGATTCCCAACCTCTGATTCCCCACCTCTGATTCCCCATATCTGATTCCCCGCCTCTGTTTCCCCGCCTCTGATTCTCCGCCTCTGTTTTCCCATATCTGATTCCCCGCCTCTGATTCCCCAACTCTGATTCCCCACCTCTGATCCCCAGCTCTGATTCCCCGCCTCTGATTCCCCGTGTTTGATTCCCTGCCTCTGATTCCCTGCCTCTGATTCCCAACCTCTGATTCCCCACCTCTGATTCCCCATATCTGATTCCCCGCCTCTGTTTCCCCGCCTCTGATTCCCCGCCTCTGTTTCCCAATATCTGATTCCCCGCCTTTGATTCGCCACCTCTGATTCCCCATATGTGATTCCCCGCCTCTGTTTCCCCGCATCTGATTCCCCGCCTCTGATTCCCCATATCTCATTCCCCGCCTCTGATTCCCCATATCTGATTCCCGGACTCTGATTCCCCACCTCTGATTCCCGGCCTCTTTTTCCCGGCATCTGATTCCCGGCATCTGATTCCCGGACTCTGATTCCCGTCCTCTGATTCCCAGCTTCCGATTCTGATTCCCTGCCTCTGATTCCCCATCTCTGATTCCGCACATCTGATTCCCTGCCTCTGATTCCCCACTTCTGATTCCCCATATCTGATTCCCCGCCTCTGTTTCCCCGCCTCTGATTCCCCGCCTCTGTTTCCCCATATCTAATTCCCCGCCTCTGATTCCCCAACTCTGATTCCCCGCACTGATTCCCCAGCTCTGAATCCCCGCCTCAGATTCCCCGCATCTGATTCCCTGCCTCTGAATCCCCACCTCTGATTCCCTGCCTCTGATTCCCAACCTCTGATTCCCCTCCTCTGATTCCCCATATCTGATTCCCCGCCTCCGTTTCCCTGCCTCTGATTCCCCGCCTCTGTTTCCCCATATCTGATTCCCCGCCTCTGATTCCCCGCGTCTGATTCCCCGCCTCTGATTCCCCAGCTCTGATTCCCCGCCTCTGATTCCCCGCGTCTGATTCCCAGCCTCTGATTCCCCATGTCTTATTTCCCGCCTCTGATTCCCCGCCTCTGATTCGCCATCTCTGATTCATCGCCTCTGATTCCCCACCTCTGATTCCCCATATCTGATTCCCCACCTATGTTTCCCCGCCTCTGATGCCCCGCCTCTGATTCCATGCCTCTGATTCCCAACCTCTGATTCCCCAACCTCTGATTCCCCAACCTCTGATTCCCCATATCAGATTCCCCGCCTCTGTTTCCCCGCCTCTGATTCCCCGCCTCTGATACCCCGCCTCTGATTCCCCAGCTCTGATTCACCACCTCTGATTCCCCGCGTCTGATTCCCCGCCTCTGATTCCCCATCTCTGATTCCCTATCTCTGATTCCCCAATTCTGATTCCCCGCCTTTGATTCCCTGCCTCTGATTCCCAACCTCTGATTCCCCACCTCTGATTCCCCATATCTGATTCCCCGCCTCTGTTTCCCCGCCTCTTATTCCCCGCCTCTGTTTCCCCATATCTGATTCCCGGCCACTCATTCCCCAGCTCTGATTCCCCGCCTCTGATTCCCCATATCTGATTCCCCGCCGCTGATTCCCCAACTCTGATAGCCCGCCTCTGATTCCCCAGCTCTGATTCCCCGCCTCTTATTCCCCGCGTCTGAATCCCTGCCTCTGATTCCCCGCCTCTGATTCCCCATCTCTGATTCACCACCTCTGATCCCCCGCCTCTCATTCCCCATGTCTGATTCACCGCCTCTGTTTCCCCATCTCTGATTCCCCGCCTCTGATTCCCCATATCTGATTCCCCACCTCTGATTCGCCAACTCTGATTCCCCGCCTGTGATTCGCCAGCTATGATTCCCCGCCTCTGATTCCCCACGTCTGATTCCCTGCCTGTGATTCCCTGCCTCTTATTCCCCGCCTCTGATTCCCCGCATCTGATTCCCTGCCTCTGAATCCCCACCTCTGATTCCCTGCCTCTGATTCCCAACCTCTGATTCCCCTCCTCTGATTCCCCATATCTGATTCCCCGCCTCCATTTCCCTGCCTCTGATTCCCCGCCTCTGTTACCCCATATCTGATTCCCCGCCTCTGATTCCCCAACTCTGATTCTGCACATCTGATTCCCTGCCTCTTATTCCCCACCTCTAATTCCCGGCCTCTGATTCCCGTCCTCTGATTCCCCACCTCTGATTCTCCATATCTGATTCCCCGCCTCTGTTTCCCCGCCTCTGATTCCCCGCCTCTGTTTCCCCATATCGGATTCCCCGCCTCTGATTCCCCGCGTCTGATTCCCCGCCTCTGATTCCCATCTCTGATTCCCTATCTCTGATTCCCCAATTCTGATTCCCCGCCTTTGATTCCCTGCCTCTGATTCCCAACCTCTGATTCACCACCTCTGATTCCCCATATCTGATTCCCCGCCTCTGTTTCCCCGCCTCTTATTCCCCACCTCTGTTTCCCCATATCTGATTCCCGGCCTCTCATTCCCAAGCTCTGATTCCCCTCCTCTGATTCCCCATATCTGATTCCCCGCCGCTGATTCCCAAACTCTGAATCCCCAGCTCTGATTCCCCGCCTCTGATTCCCCGCGTCTGAATCCCTGCCTCTGATTCCCCGCCTCTGATTCCCCATCTCTGATTCACCACCTGTGATCCCCCGCCTCTGATTCCCCATGTCTGATTCACCGCCTCTGTTTCCCCACCTCTGATTCCCCGCCTCTGATTCCCCATATCTGATTCCCCGCCTCTGATTCCCCAACTCTGATTCCCCGCCTGTGATTCGCCAGCTATGATTCCCCGCCTCTGATTCCCCACGTCTGATTCCCTGCCTGTGATTCCCTGCCTCTTATTCCCCGCCTCTGATTCCCCGCATCTGATTCCCAACCTCTGATTCCCCTCCTCTGATTCCCCATATCTGATTCCCCGCCTCCATTTCCCTGCCTCTGATTCCCCGCCTCTGTTACCCCATATCTGATTCCCCGCCTCTGATTCCCCAACTCTGATTCTGCACATCTGATTCCCTGCCTCTTATTCCCCACCTCAAATTCCCGGCCTCTGATTCCCAGCCTCTGATTCCCCACCTCTGATTCTCCATATCTGATTCGCCGCCTCTGTTTCCCCGCCTCTGATTCCCCGCCTCTGTTTCCCCATATCTAATTCCCCGCCTCTGATTCCCCAACTCTGATTCCCCGCCTCTGATTCCCCAGGTCTGATTCCCCGCCTCTGATTCCACGTGTTTGATTACCTGCCTCTGATTCCCCGCCTCTGCTTCCCCATCTCTGATTCACCGCCTTTGATTCGCCACCACTGATTCCCCATATGTGATTCCCCACCTCTGTTTCCCCGCCTCTGATTCCCCGCCTCTGATTCCCCATATCTCATTCCCCGCCTCTGATTCCCCGCATATGATTCCCTGCCTCTGAATCCCCACCTCTGATTCCCTGCCTCTGATTCCCCACCTCTGATTCCCGGCCTCTGATTCCCGGCCTCTGGTTCCCGACCTCTCATTCCCGGCCTCTGATTCCCGGCCTCTGATTCCCCGCCTCTGATTCCCCGACTCTGATTCCCTGCCTCTGATTCCCCATCTCTGATTCTGCACATCTGATTCCCTGCCTCTTATTCCCCACCTCTGATTCCCGGCCTCTGATTCCTGGCCTCTGATTCCCGGCCTCTGATTCCCGGCCTCTGATTCCCCGCCTCTGATTCCCCAACTCTGATTCCCCGCCTCTGATTCCCCAGCTCTGATTCCCCGCCTCTGATTCCCCGCGTCTGATTCCCAGCCTCTGATTCCCCATGTCTTATTCCCCGCCTCTGATTCGCCATCTCTGATTCATCGCCTCTGATTCCCCACCTCTGATTCCCCATATCTGATTCCCACCTATGTTTCCCCGCCTCTGATGCCCCGCCTCTGATTCCATGCCTCTGATTCCCAACCTCTGATTCCCCACCTCTGATTCCCCATATCTGATTCCCTGCCTCTGTTTCCCCTCCTCTGATTCCCTGCCTCTGTTTCCTCATATCTGATTCCCCGCCTCTGATTCCCCAAAACTGATTCCCCTCCTCTGATTCCCCAGCTCTGATTCACCACCTCTGATTCCCCGCGTCTGATTCCCCGCCTCTGATTCCCCATCTCTGATTCCCTATCTCTGATTCCCCAATTCTGATTCCCCGCCTTTGATTCCCTGCCTCTGATTCCCAACCTCTGATTCCCCACCTCTGATTCCCCATATCTGATTCCCCGCCTCTGTTTCCCCGCCTCTTATTCCCCGCCTCTGTTTCCCCATATCTGATTCCCGGCCTCTCATTCCCCAGCTCTGATTCCCCGCCTCTGATTCCCCATATCTGATTCCCCGCCGCTGATTCCCCAACTCTGATTCCCCAGCTCCGATTCCCCGCCTCTGATTCCCCGCGTCTGAATCCCTGCCTCTGATTCCCCGCCTCTGATTCCCCATCTCTGATTCACCACCTCTGATCCCCCGCCTCTGATTCCCCATGTCTGATTCACCGCCTCTGTTTCCCCACCTCTGATTCCCCGCCTCTGATTCCACATATCTGATTCCCCGCCTCTGATTCCCCAACTCTGATTCCCAGCCTGTGATTCGCCAGCTATGATTCCCCGCCTCTGATTCCCCACGTCTAATTCCCTGCCTGTGATTCCCTGCCTCTTATTCCCCGCCTCTGATTCCCCGCATCTGATTCCCTGCCTCTGAATCCCCACCTCTATTCCCTGCCTCTGAATCCCAACCTCTGATTCCCCTCCTCTGATTCCCCATATCTGATTCCCCGCCTCCATTTCCCTGCCTCTGATTCCCCGCCTCTGTTACCCCATATCTGATTCCCCGCCTCTGATTCCCCAACTCTGATTCTGCACATCTGATTCCCTGCCTCTTATTCCCCACCTCTAATTCCCGGCCTCTGATTCCCGGCCTCTGATTCCCCACCTCTGATTCTCCATATCTGATTCCCCGCCTCTGTTTCCCCGCCTCTGATTCCCCACCTCTGTTTCCCCATATCTGATTCCCCGCCTCTGATTCCCCAACTCTGATTCCCCGCCTCTGATTCCCCGCCTCTGATTCCACGTGTTTGATTACCTGCCTCTGATTCCCCGCCTCTGCTTCCCCATCTCTGATTCACTGCCTTTGATTCGCCACCTCTGATTCCCCATATGTGATTCCCCGCCTCTGTTTCCCCGCCTCTTATTCCCTGCCTCTGAATCCCCACCTCTGATTCCCTGCCTCTGATTCCCAACCTCTGATTCCCCTCCTCTGATTCCCCATATCTGATTCCCCGCCTCCGTTTCCCTGCCTCTGATTGCCCGCCTCTGTTTCCCCATATCTGATTCCCCGCCTCTGATTCCCCAACTCTGATTCCCCGCCACTGATTCCCCAGCTCTGATTCCCCGCCTCTGGTTCCCCGCGTCTGATTCCCAGCCTCTGATTCCCCATGTCTGATTTCCTGCCTCTGATTCCCCGCCTCTGATTCGCCATCTCTGATTCATCCCCTCTGATTCCCCACCTCTGATTCCCCATATCTTATTCCCCACCTATGTTTCCCCGCCTCTGATTCCCCGCCTCTGATTCCACATCTCTGATTCCCAGACTCTGATTCCCAGACTCTGATTCCCCACCTCTGATTCCCTATCTCTGATTCTGCACATCCGATTCCCTGCCTCTGATTCCCCGCCTCTGATTCCCCACCTCTGATTCCCCACCTCTGATTCCCCATATCTGATTCCCCGCCTCTGTTTCCCCGCCTCTGATTCCCTGCCTCTGTTTCCTCATATCTGATTCCCCGCCTCTGATTCCCCAACACTGATTCCCCGCCTCTGATTCCCCAGCTCTGATTCACCACCTCTGATTCCCCGCGTCTGATTCCCCGCTTCTGATTCCCGGCCTCTTATTCCCCACCTCTGATTCCCGGCCTCTGATTCCCGGCCTCTGATTCCCGAACTCTCATTCCCGGCCTCTGATTCCCGGCCTCTGATTCCCCGCCTCTGATTCCCCGCCTCTGATTCCCTGCCTCTGATTCCCCATCTCTGATTCCGCACATCTGATTCCCTGCCTCTGATTCCCCGCCTCTGATTCCCTGCCTCTGATTCCCTGCCTCTGATTCCCAACCTCTGATTCCCCACCTCTGATTCCCCATATCTGATTCATCGCCTCTGTTTCCCCGCCTCTGATTCCCCACCTCTGTTTCCCCATATCTGATTCCCCGCCTCTGATTCCCCAACTCTGATTCCCCACCTCTGATCCCCAGCTCTGATTCCCCGCCTCTGATTCCCCGTGTTTGATTCCCTGCCTCTGATTCCCTGCCTCTGATTCCCAACCTCTGATTCCCCACCTCTGATTCCCCATATCTGATTCCCCGCCTCTGTTTCCCCGCCTCTGATTCCCCGCCTCTGTTTCCCCATATCTGATTCCCCGCCTTTGATTGGCCACCTCTGATTCCCCATATGTGATTCCCCGCCTCTGTTTCCCCGCATCTGATTCCCCGCCTCTGATTCCCCATATCTCATTCCCCGCCTCTGATTCCCCATATCTGATTCCCTGACTCTGATTCCCCACCTCTGATTCCCGGCCTTTTTTCCCGGCATCTGATTCCCGGCATCTGATTCCCGGCCTCTGATTCCCGGCCTCTGATTCCCCGCTTCTGATTCTGATTCCCTGCCTCTGATTCCCCATACCTGATTCCGCACGTCTAATTCCCTGCCTGTGATTCCCTGCCTCTTATTCCCCGCCTCTGAATCCCCACCTCTGATTCCCTGCCTCTGATTCCCAACCTCTGATTCCCCTCCTCTGATTCTCCATATCTGATTCCCCACCTCCATTTCCCTGCCTCTGATTCCCCGCCTCTGTTACCCAATATCTGATTCCCCGCCTCTGATTCCCCAACTCTGATTCTGCACATCTGATTCCCTGCCTCTTATTCCCCACCTCTAATTCCCGGCCTCTGATTCCCGGCCTCTGATTCCCCACCTCTGATTCCCCATATCTGATTCCCGGACTCTGATTCCCCACCTCTGATTCACGGCATCTTATTCCCGGCATCTGATTCCCGGCCTCTGATTCCCGGCCTCTGATTCCCCGCTTCTGATTCTGATTCCCTGCCTCTGATTCCCCATCTCTGATTCCGCACATCTGATTCCCTGCCTCTGATTCCCCACTTCTGATTCCCCATATCTGATTCCCCGCCTCTGTTTCCCCACCTCTGATTCCCCGCCACTGTTTCCCCATATCTAATTCCTCGCATCTGATTCCCCAACTCTGATTCCCGGCACTGATTCCCCAACTCTGATTCCCCGCCTGTGATTCGCCAGCTATGATTCCCCGCATCTGATTCCCCACGTCTGATTCCCTGCCTGTGATTCCCTGCCTCTTATTCCCCGCCTCTGATTCCCCGCCTCTGATTCCCCGCATCTGATTCCCTGCCTCTGAATCCCCACCTCTGATTCCCTGCCTCTGATTCCCAACCTCTGATTCCCCTCCTCTGATTCCCCATATCTGATTCCCCACCTCCATTTCCCTGCCTCTGATTCCCCGCCTCTGTTACCCAATATCTGATTCCCCGCCTCTGATTCCCCGCTTCTGATTCTGATTCCCTGCCTCTGATTCCCCATCTCTGATTCCGCACATCTGATTCCCTGCCTCTGATTCCCCACTTCTGATTCCCCATATCTGATTCCCCTCCTCTGTTTCCCCGCCTCTGATTCCCCGCCACTGTTTCCCCATATCTAATTCCTCGCATCTGATTCCCCAACTCTGATTCCCCGCACTGATTCCCCAGCTCTGAATCCCCGCCTCAGATTCCCCGCATCTGATTCCCTGCCTCTGAATCCCCACCTCTGATTCCCTGCCTCTGATTCCCAACCTCTGATTCCCCTCTTCTGATTCCCCATATCTGATTCCCCGCCTCCGTTTCCCTGCCTCTGATTCCCCGCCTCTGTTTCCCCATATCTGATTCCCCGCCTCTGATTCCCCAACTCTGATTCCCCGCCTCTGATTCCCCCGCTCTGATTCCCCGCCTCTGATTCCCCGCGTCTGATTCCCAGCCTCTGATTCCCCATGTCTTATTCCCCGCCTCTGATTCGCCATCTCTGATTCATCGCCTCTGATGCTCCACCTCTGATTCCCCATATCTGATTCCCCACCTATGTTTCCCCGCCTCTGATGCCCCACCTCTGATTCCATGCCTCTGATTCCCAACCTCTGATTCCCCACCTCTGATTCCCCATATCTGATGCCCCGCCTCTGTTTCCGCACCTCTGATTCCCTGCCTCTGTTTCCTCATATCTGATTCCCCGCCTCTGATTCCCCAACACTGATTCCCCGCCTCTGATTCCCCAGGTCTGATTCACCACCTCTGATTCCCCGCGTCTGATTCCCCGCCTCTGATTCCCCATCTCTGATTCCCTATCTCTGATTCCCCAATTCTGATTCCCCGCCTTTGATTCCCTGCCTCTGATTCCCAACCTCTGATTCCCCACCTCTGATATCCCATATCTGATTCCCCGCCTCTGTTTCCCCGCCTCTTATTCCCCGCCTCTGTTTCCCCATATCTGATACCCGGCCTCTCATTCCCCAGCTCTGATTCCCCGCCTCTGATTCCCCATATCTGATTCCCCGCCGCTAATTCCCCAACTCAGATAGCCCGCCTCTGATTCCCCAGCTCTGATTCCCCGCCTCTGATTCCCCGCGTCTGAATCCCTGCCTCTGATTCCCCGCCTCTGATTCCCCATCTCTGATTCACCACCTCTGATCCCCCGCCTCTGATTCCCCATGTCTGATTCACCGCCTCTGTTTCCCCATCTCTGATTCCCCGCCTCTGATTCCCCATATCTGATTCCCCGCCTCTGATTCCCCAACTCTGATTCGCCGCCTGTGATTCGCCAGCTATGATTCCCCACGTCTGATTCCCTGCCTGTGATTCCCTGCCTCTTATTCCCCGCCTCTGATTCCCCGCATCTGATTCCCTGCCTCTGAATCCCCACCTCTGATTCCCTGCCTCTGATTCCCAACCTCTTATTCCCCTCCTCAGATTCCCCATATCTGATTCCCCACCTCCATTTCCCTGCCTCTGATTCCCCGCCTCTGTTACCCAATATCTGATTCCCCGCCTCTGATTCCCCAACTCTGATTCTGCACATCTGATTCCCTGCCTCTTATTCCCCACCTCTAATTCCCGGCCTCTGATTCCCGGCCTCTGATTCCCCACCTCTGATTCTCCATATCTGATTCCCCGCCTCTGTTTCCCCGCCTCTGATTCCCCGCCTCTGTTTCCCCATATCTGATTCACCGCCTTTGATTCGCCACCTCTGATTACCCATATGTGATTCCCCTCCTCTGTTTCCCCGCCTCTGATTCCCCGCCTCTGATTCCCCATATCTCATTCCCCGCCTCTGATTCCCCGCATCTGATTCCCTGCCTCTGAATCCCCACCTCTGATTCCCTGCCTCTGAATCCCAACCTCTGATTCCCCTCCTCTGATTCCCCATATCTGATTCCTCGCCTCCGTTTCCCTGCCTCTGATTAACCGCCTCTGTTTCCCCATATCTGATTCCGCGCCTCTGATTCCCCAACTCTGATTCCCCGCCTCTGATACCCCAGCTCTGATTCCCCGCCTCTGTTTCCCCGCGTCTGATTCCCAGCCTCTGATTGCCCATGTCTGATTTCCTGCCTCTGATTCCCCGCCTCTGATTCGCCATCTCTGATTCATCGCCTCTGATTCCCCACCTCTGATTCCCCATATCTTATTCCCCACCTATGTTTCCCCGCCTCTGATTCCCCGCCTCTGATTCCCCATCTCTGATTCCCGGACTCTGATTCCCCACCTCTGATTCCATATCTCTGATTCCGCACATCCGATTCCCTGCCTCTGATTCCCCGCCTCTGATGCCCCGCCTCTGATTTCCAACCTCTGATTCCCCTCCTCTGATTCCCCATATCTGATTCCCCGCCTCCGTTTCCCTGCCTCTGATTCCCCACCTCTGTTTCACAATATCTGATTCCCCGCCTCTGATTCCCCAACTCTGATTCCCCGCCTCTGATTCCCCAGCTCTGATTCCCCGCCTCTGATTCCCCGCGTCTGATTCCCAGCCTCTGATTCCCCATGTCTTATTCCCCGCCTCTGATTCCCCGCCTCTGATTCGCCATCTCTGATTCATCGCCTCTGATTCCCCACCTCTGATTCCCCATATCTGATTCCCACCTATGTTTCCCCGCCTCTGATGCCCCGCCTCTGATTCCATGCCTCTGATTCCCAACCTCTGATTCCCCACCTCTGATTCCCCATATCTGATTCCCCGCCTCTGTTTCCCCGCCTCTGATTCCCTGCCTCTGTTTCCTCATATCTGATTCCCCGCCTCTGATTCCCCAACACTGATTCCCCTCCTCTGATACCCCAGCTCTGATTCACCACCTCTGATTCCCCGCGTCTGATTCCCCGCCTCTGATTCCCCATCTCTGATTCCCTATCTCTGATTCCCCAATTCTGATTCCCCGCCTTTGATTCCCTGCCTCTGATTCCCAACCTCTGATTCCCCACCTCTGATTCCCCAGCTCTGATTCCCCGCCTCTGATTCCCCGCGTCTGAATCCCTGCCTCTGATTCCCCGCCTCTGATTCCCCATCTCTGATTCACCACCTCTGATTCCCTGACTCTGTTTCCCCGCCTCTGATTCCCCGCCTCTGATTCCCCATATCTCATTCCCCACCTCTGATTCCCCGCATCTGATTCCCTGCCTCTGAATCCCCACCTCTGATTCCCTGCCTCTGATTCCCAACCTCTGATTCCCCTCCTCTGATTCCCCATATCTGATTCCCCGCCTCCGTTTCCCTGCCTCTGATTGCCCGCCTCTGTTTCCCCATATCTGATTCCCCGCCTCTGATTCCCCAACTCTGATTCCCCGCCTCTGATTCCCCAGCTCTGATTCCCCGCCTCTGATTCCCCGCGTCTGATTCCCAGCCTCTGATTCCCCATGTCTGATTTCCTGCCTCTGATTCCCCGCCTCTGATTCGCCATCTCTGATTCATCCCCTCTGATTCCCCACCTCTGATTCCCCATATCTTATTCCCCACCTATGTTTCCCCGCCTCTGATTCCCCGCCTCTGATTCCCCATCTCTGATTCCCAGACTCTGATTCCCCACCTCTGATTCCCTATCTCTGATTCTGCACATCCGATTCCCTGCCTCTGATTCCCCGCCTCTGATTCCCCACCTCTGATTCCCCACCTCTGATTCCCCATATCTGATTCCCCGCCTCTGTTTCCCCGCCTCTGATTCCCTGCCTCTGTTTCCTCATATCTGATTCCCCGCCTCTGATTCCCCAACACTGATTCCCCGCCTCTGATTCCCCAGCTCTGATTCACCACCTCTGATTCCCCACGTCTGATTCCCCGCTTATGATTCCCGGCCTCTTATTCCCCACCTCTGATTCCAGGCCTCTGATTCCCGGCCTCTGATTCCCGACCTCTCATTCCCGGCCTCTGATTCCCGGCCTCTGATACCCCGGCTCTGATTCCCCGCCTCTGATTCCCTGCCTCTGATTCCCCATCTCTGATTCCGCACATCTGATTCCCTGCCTCTGATTCCCCGCCTCTGATTCCCTGCCTCTGATTCCCTGCCTCTGATTCCCAACCTCTGATTCCCCACCTCTGATTCCCCATATCTGATTCCCCGCCTCTGTTTCCCCGCCTCTGATTCTCCGCCTCTGTTTTCCCATATCTGATTCCCCGCCTCTGATTCCCCAACTCTGATTCCCCACCTCTGATCCCCAGCTCTGATTCCCCGCCTCTGATTCCCCGTGTTTGATTCCCTGCCTCTGATTCCATGCCTCTGATTCCCAACCTCTGATTCCCCACCTCTGATTCCCCATATCTGATTCCCCGCCTCTGTTTCCCCGCCTCTGATTCCCCGCCTCTGTTTCCCAATATTTGATTCCCCGCCTTTGATTCGCCACCTCTGATTCCCCATATGTGATTCCCCGCCTCTGTTTCCCCGCATCTGATTCCCCGCCTCTGATTCCCCATATCTCATTCCCCGCCTCTGATTCCCCATATCTGATTCCCGGACTCTGATTCCCCACCTCTGATTCCCGGCCTCTTTTTCCCGGCATCTGATTCCCGGCATCTGATTCCCGGACTCTGATTCCCGGCCTCTGATTCCCAGCTTCCGATTCTGATTCCCTGCCTCTGATTCCCCATCTGTGATTCCGCACATCTGATTCCCTGCCTCTGATTCCCCACTTCTGATTCCCCATATCTGATTCCCCGCCTCTGTTTCCCCGCCTCTGATTCCCCGCCTCTGTTTCCCCATATCTAATTCCCAGCCTCTGATTCCCCAACTCTGATTCCCCGCACTGATTCCCCAGCTCTGAATCCCCGCCTCAGATTCCCCGCATCTGATTCCCTGCCTCTGAATCCCCACCTCTGATTCCCTGCCTCTGATTCCCAAACTCTGATTCCCCTCCTCTGATTCCCCATATCTGATTCCCCGCCTCCGTTTCCCTGCCTCTGATTCCCCCCTCTGTTTCCCCATATCTGATTCCCCGCCTCTGATTCCCCAACTCTGATTCCCCGCCTCTGATTCCCCAGCTCTGATTCCCCGCCTCTGATTCCCCGCGTCTGATTCCCAGCCTCTGATTCCCCATGTCTTATTTCCCGCCTCTGATTCCCCGCCTCTGATTCGCCATCTCTGATTCATCGCCTCTGATTCCCCACCTCTGATTCCCCATATCTGATTCCCCACCTATGTTTCCCCGCCTCTGATGCCCCGCCTCTGATTCCATGCCTCTGATTCCCAACCTCTGATTCCCCAACCTCTGATTCCCCAACCTCTGATTCCCCATATCAGATTCCCCGCCTCTGTTTCCCTGCCTCTGATTCCCCGCCTCTGATTCCCCAACACTGATTCCCCGCCTCTGATTCCCCAGCTCTGATTCACCACCTCTGATTCCCCGCGTCTGATTCCCCGCCTCTGATTCCCCATCTCTGATTCCCTATCTCTGATTCCCCAATTCTGATTCCCCGCCTTTGATTCCCTGCCTCTGATTCCCAACCTCTGATTCCCCACCTCTGATTCCCCATATCTGATTCCCCGCCTCTGTTTCCCCGCCTCTTATTCCCCGCCTCTGTTTCCCCATATCTGATTCCCGGCCACTCATTCCCCAACTCTGATTCCCCGCCTCTGATTCCCCATATCTGATTCCCCGCCGCTGATTCCCCAACTCTGATAGCCCGCCTCTGATTCCCCAGCTCTGATTCCCCGCCTCTTATTCCCCGCGTCTGAATCCCTGCCTCTGATTCCCCGCCTCTGATTCCCCATCTCTGATTCACCACCTCTGATCCCCCGCCTCTCATTCCCCATGTCTGATCCACCGCCTCTGTTTCCCCATCTCTTATTCCCCGCCTCTGATTCCCCGCATCTGATTCCCTGCCTCTGAATCCCCACCTCTGATTCCCTGCCTCTGATTCCCAACCTCTGATTCCCCTCCTCTGATTCCCCATATCTGATTCCCCGCCTCCATTTCCCTGCCTCTGATTCCCCGCCTCTGTTACCCCATATCTGATTCCCCGCCTCTGATTCCCCAACTCTGATTCTGCACATCTGATTCCCTGCCTCTTATTCCCCACCTCTAATTCCCGGCCTCTGATTCCCGTCCTCTGATTCCCCACCTCTGATTCTCCATATCTGATTCCCCGCCTCTGTTTCCCCGCCTCTGATTCCCCGCCTCTGTTTCCCCATATCTGATTCCCCGCCTCTGATTCCCCGCGTCTGATTCCCCGCCTCTGATTCCCCATCTCTGATTCCCTATCTCTGATTCCCCAATTCTGATTCCCCGCCTTTGATTCCCTGCCTCTGATTCCCAACCTCTGATTCCCCACCTCTGATTCCCCATATCTGATTCCCCGCCTCTGTTTCCCCGCCTCTTATTCCCCACCTCTGTTTCCCCATATCTGATTCCCGGCCTCTCATTCCCCAGCTCTGATTCCCCTCCTCTGATTCCCCATATCTGATTCCCCGCCGCTGATTCACAAACTCTGAATCCCCAGCTCTGATTCCCCGCCTCTGATTCCCCGCGTCTGAATCCCTGCCTCTGATTCCCCGCCTCTGATTCCCCATCTCTGATTCACCACCTGTGATCCCCCGCCTCTGATTCCCCATGTCTGATTCACCGCCTCTGTTTCCCCACCTCTGATTCCCCGCCTCTGATTCCCCATATCTGATTCCCCGCCTCTGATTCCCCAACTCTGATTCCCCGCCTGTGATTCGCCAGCTATGATTCCCCGCCTCTGATTCCCCACGTCTGATTCCCTGCCTGTGATTCCCTGCCTCTTATTCCCCGCCTCTGATTCCCCGCATCTGATTCCCAACCTCTGATTCCCCTCCTCTGATTCCCCATATCTGATTCCCCGCCTCCATTTCCCTGCCTCTGATTCCCCGCCTCTGTTACCCCATATCTGATTCCCCGCCTCTGATTCCCCAACTCTGATTCTGCACATCTGATTCCCTGCCTCTTATTCCCCACCTCAAATTCCCGGCCTCTGATTCCCAGCCTCTGATTCCCCACCTCTGATTCTCCATATCTGATTCGCCGCCTCTGTTTCCCTGCCTCTGATTCCCCGCCTCTGTTTCCCCATATCTAATTCCCCGCCTCTGATTCCCCAACTCTGATTCCCCGCCTCTGATTCCCCAGGTCTGATTCCCCGCCTCTGATTTCACGTGTTTGATTACCTGCCTCTGATTCCCCGCCTCTGCTTCCCCATCTCTGATTCACCGCCTTTGATTCGCCACCACTGATTCCCCATATGTGATTCCCCGCCTCTGTTTCCCCGCCTCTGATTCCCCGCCTCTGATTCCCCATATCTCATTCCCCGCCTCTGATTCCCCGCATCTGATTCCCTGCCTCTGAATCCCCACCTCTGATTCCCTGCCTCTGATTCCCCACCTCTGATTCCCGGCCTCTGATTCCCGGCCTCTGATTCCCGACCTCTCATTCCCGGCCTCTGATTCCCGGCCTCTGATTCCCCGCCTCTGATTCCCCGACTCTGATTCCCTGCCTCTGATTCCCCATCTCTGATTCTGCACATCTGATTCCCTGCCTCTTATTCCCCACCTCTGATTCCCGGCCTCTGATTCCCGGCCTCTGATTCCCGGCCTCTCATTCCCGGCCTCTCATTCCCGGCCTCTCATTCCCGGCCTCTGATTCCCCGCCTCTGATTCCCCGCCTCTGTTTCCCTGCCTCTGATTCCCCTTCTCTGATTCCGCACATCTGATTCCCTGCCTGATTCCCTGCCTCTGATTCCCTGCCTCTGATTCCCTGCCTCTGATTCCCAACCTCTGATTCACCACCTCTGATTCCCCATATCTGATTCCCCGCCTCTGTATCCCCGCCTCTGATTTCCCGCCTCTGTTTCCCCATATCTGATTCCCCGCCTCTGATTCCCCAACTTTGATTCCCCACCTCTGATCCCCAGCTCTGATTCCCCGCCTCTGATTCCCCGTGTTTGATTCCCTGCCTCTGATTCCCTGCCTCTGATTCCCAACCTCTGATTCCCCACCTCTGATTCCCCATATCTGATTCCCCGCCTCTGTTTCCCTGCCTCTGATTCCCCTCCTCTGTTTCCCCATATCTGATTCCCCGCCTTTGATTCGCCACCTCTGATTCCCCATATGTGATTCCCCGCCTCTGTTTCCCCGCCTCTGATTCCCCGCCTCTGATACCCCATATCTCATTCCCCGCCTCTGATTCCCCATATCTGATTCCCGGACTCTGATTCCCCACATCTGATTCCCGGCCTCTTATTCCCGGCATCTGATTCCCGGCCTCTGATTCCCGGCCTCTGATTCCCCGCTTCTGATTCTGATTCCCTGCCTCTGATTCCCCATCTCTGATTCCGCACATCTGAATCCCTGCCTCTGATTCCCCACTTCTGATTCCCCATATCTGATTCCCCGCCTCTGTTTCCCCGCCTCTGATTCCCCGCCTCTGTTTCCCCATATCTAATTCCCCGCCTCTGATTCCCCAACTCTGATTCCCCGCACTGATTCCCCAGCTCTGAATCCCGACCTCAGATTCCCCGCATCTGATTCCCTGCCTCTGAATCCCCACCTCTGATTCCCTGCCTCTGATTCCCAACCTCTGATTCCCCTCCTCTGATTCCCCATATCTGATTCCCCGCCTCCGTTTCCCTGCATCTGATTCCCCGCCTCTGTTTCCCCATATCTGATTCCCCGCCTCTGATTCCCCAACTCTGATTCCCCGCCTCTGATTCCCCAGCTCTGATTCCCCGCCTCTGATTCCCCGCGTCTGATTCCCAGCCTCTGATTCCCCATGTCTTATTCCCCACCTCTGATTCGCCATCTCTGATTCATCGCCTCTGATTCCCCACCTCTGATTCCCCATATCTGATTCCCCACCTATGTTTCCCCGCCTCTGATGCCCCGCCTCTGATTCCATGCCTCTGATTCCCAACCTCTGATTCCCCGCCTCTGTTTCCCCGCCTCTGATTCCCTGCCTCTGTTTCCTCATATCTGATTCCCCGCCTCTGATTCCCCAACACTGATTCCCCGCCTCTGATTCCCCAGGTCTGATTCACCACCTCTGATTCCCCGCGTCTGATTCCCCGCCTCTGATTCCCCATCTCTGATTCCCTATCTCTGATTCCCCAATTCTGATTCCCCGCCTTTGATTCCCTGCCTCTGATTCCCAACCTCTGATTCTCCACCTCTAATTCCCCATATCTGATTCCCCGCCTCTGTTTCCCCGCCTCTTATTCCCCGCCTCTGTTTCCCCATATCTGATTCCCGGCCTCTCATTCCCCAGCTCCGATTCCCCGCCTCTGATTCCCCATATCTGATTCCCCGCCGCTGATTCCCCAACTCTGATAGCCCGCCTCTGATTCCCCAGCTCTGATTCCCCGCCTCTGAATCCCCGCGTCTGAATCCCTGCCTCTGATTCCCCACCTCTGATTCACCATCTCTGATTCACCACCTCTGATCCCCCGCCTCTGATTCCCCATGTCTGATTCACCGCCTCTGTTTCCCCACCTCTGATTCCCCGCCTCTGATTCCCCAGCTCTGATTCCCCGCATCTGATTCCCTGCATCTGAATCCCCACCGCTATTCCCTGCCTCTGATTCCCAACCTCTGATTCCCCTCCTCTGATTCCCCATATCTGATTCCCCGCCTCCATTTCCCTGCCTCTGATTCCCCGCCTCTGTTACCCCATATCTGATTCCCCGCCTCTGATTCCCCAACTCTGATTCTGCACATCTGATTCCCTGCCTCTTATTCCCCACCTCTAATTCCCGGCCTCTGATTCCCGGCCTCTGATTCCCCACCTCTGATTCTCCATATCTGATTCCCCGCCTCTGTTTCCCCGCCTCTGATTCCCCACCTCTGTTTCCCCATATCTGATTCCCCGCATCTGATTCCCCACGTCTGATTCCCTGCCTGTGATTCCCTGCCTCTTATTCCCCGCCTCTGATTCCCCGCATCTGATTCCCTGCCTCTGAATCCCCACCTTGATTCCCTGCCTCTGATTCCCAACCTCTGATTCCCCTCCTCTGATTCCCCATATCTGATTCCCCACCTCCATTTCCCTGCCTCTGATTCCCCGCCTCTGTTACCCAATATCTGATTCCCCGCCTCTGATTCCCCAACTCTGTTTCTGCACATCTGATTCCCTGCCTCTTATTCCCCACCTCTAATTCCCGGCCTCTGATTCCCGGCCTCTGATACCCTACCTCTGATTCTCCATATCTGATTCCCCGCCTCTGTTTCCCCGCCTCTGATTCCCCGCCTCTGTTTCCCCATATCTGATTCCCCGCCTCTGATTCCCCAACTCTGATTCCCCGCCTCTGATTCCCCAGGTCTGATTCCCCGCCTCTGATTCCACGTGTTTGATTACCTGCCTCTGATTCCCCGCCTCTGCTTCCCCATCTCTGAATCACCGCCTTTGATTCGCCACCTCTGATTCCCCATATGTGATTCCCCTCCTCTGTTTCCCCGCCTCTGATTCCCCGCCTCTGATTCCCCATATCTCATTCCCCGCCTCTGATTCCCCGCATCTGATTCCCTGCCTCTGAATCCCCACCTCTGATTCCCTGCCTCTGATTCCCTACCTCTGATTCCCCTCCTCTGATTCCCCATATCTGATTCCCCGCCTCCGTTTCCCTGCCTCTGATTAACTGCCTCTGTTTCCCCATATCTGATTCCCCGCCTCTGATTCCCCAACTCTGATTCCCCGCCTCTGATTCCCCAGCTCTGATTCCCCGCCTCTGATTCCCCGCGTCCGATTCCCAGCCTCTGATTCCCCATGTCTGATTTCCTGCCTCTGATTCCCCGCCTCTGATTCGCCATCTCTGATTCATCGCCTCTGATTCCCAGCCTCTGATTCCCCATGTCTTATTCCCCACCTCTGATTCGCCATCTCTGATTCATCGCCTCTGATTCCCCACCTCTGATTCCCCATATCTGATTCCCCACCTATGTTTCCCCGCCTCTGATGCCCCGCCTCTGATTCCATGCCTCTGATTCCCAACCTCTGATTCCCCGCCTCTGTTTCCCCGCCTCTGATTCCCTGCCTCTGTTTCCTCATATCTGATTCCCCGCCTCTGATTCCCCAACACTGATTCCCCGCCTCTGATTCCCCAGGTCTGATTCACCACCTCTGATTCCCCGCGTCTGATTCCCCGCCTCTGATTCCCCATCTCTGATTCCCTATCTCTGATTCCCCAATTCTGATTCCCCGCCTTTGATTCCCTGCCTCTGATTCCCAACCTCTGATTCTCCACCTCTAATTCCCCATATCTGATTCCCCGCCTCTGTTTCCCCGCCTCTTATTCCCCGCCTCTGTTTCCCCATATCTGATTCCCGGCCTCTCATTCCCCAGCTCCGATTCCCCGCCTCTGATTCCCCATATCTGATTCCCCGCCGCTGATTCCCCAACTCTGATAGCCCGCCTCTGATTCCCCAGCTCTGATTCCCCGCCTCTGATTCCCCGCGTCTGAATCCCTGCCTCTGATTCCCCGCCTCTGATTCACCATCTCTGATTCACCACCTCTGATCCCCCGCCTCTGATTCCCCATGTCTGATTCACTGCCTCTGTTTCCCCACCTCTGATTCCCCGCCTCTGATTCCCCAGCTCTGATTCCCCGCATCTGATTCCCTGCCTCTGAATCCCCACCGCTATTCCCTGCCTCTGATTCCCAACCTCTGATTCCCCTCCTCTGATTCCCCATATCTGATTCCCCGCCTCCATTTCCCTGCCTCTGATTCCCCGCCTCTGTTACCCCATATCTGATTCCCCGCCTCTGATTCCCCAACTCTGATTCTGCACATCTGATTCCCTGCCTCTTATTCCCCACCTCTAATTCCCGGCCTCTGATTCCCGGCCTCTGATTCCCCACCTCTGATTCTCCATATCTGATTCCCCGCCTCTGTTTCCCCGCCTCTGATTCCCCACCTCTGTTTCCCCATATCTGATTCCCCGCATCTGATTCCCCACGTCTGATTCCCTGCCTGTGATTCCCTGCCTCTTATTCCCCGCCTCTGATTCCCCGCATCTGATTCCCTGCCTCTGAATCCCCACCTTGATTCCCTGCCTCTGATTCCCAACCTCTGATTCCCCTCCTCTGATTCCCCATATCTGATTCCCCACCTCCATTTCCCTGCCTCTGATTCCCCGCCTCTGTTACCCAATATCTGATTCCCAACCTCTGATTCCCCAACTCTGTTTCTGCACATCTGATTCCCTGCCTCTTATTCCCCACCTCTAATTCCCGGCCTCTGATTCCCGGCCTCTGATACCCTACCTCTGATTCTCCATATCTGATTCCCCGCCTCTGTTTCCCCGCCTCTGATTCCCCGCCTCTGTTTCCCCATATCTGATTCCCCGCCTCTGATTCCCCAACTCTGATTCCCCGCCTCTGATTCCCCAGGTCTGATTCCCCGCCTCTGATTCCACGTGTTTGATTACCTGCCTCTGATTCCCCGCCTCTGCTTCCCCATCTCTGATTCACCGCCTTTGATTCGCCACCTCTGATTCCCCATATGTGATTCCCCTCCTCTGTTTCCCCGCCTCTGATTCCCCGCCTCTGATTCCCCATATCTCATTCCCCGCCTCTGATTCCCCGCATCTGATTCCCTGCCTCTGAATCCCCACCTCTGATTCCCTGCCTCTGATTCCCAACCTCTGATTCCCCTCCTCTGATTCCCCATATCTGATTCCCCGCCTCCGTTTCCCAGCCTCTGATTAACCGCCTCTGTTTCCCCATATCTGATTCCCCGCCTCTGATTCCCCAACTCTGATTCCCCGCCTCTGATTCCCCAGCTCTGATTCCCCGCCTCTGATTCCCCGCGTCTGATTCCCAGCCTCTGATTCCCCATGTCTGATTTCCTGCCTCTGATTCCCCGCCTCTGATTCGCCATCTCTGATTCATCGCCTCTGATTCCCAGCCTCTGATTCCCCATGTCTTATTCCCCACCTCTGATTCGCCATCTCTGATTCATCGCCTCTGATTCCCCACCTCTGATTCCCCATATCTGATTCCCCACCTATGTTTCCCCGCCTCTGATGCCCCGCCTCTGATTCCATGCCTCTGATTCCCAACCTCTGATTCCCCGCCTCTGTTTCCCCGCCTCTGATTCCCTGCCTCTGTTTCCTCATATCTGATTCCCCGCCTCTGATTCCCCAACACTGATTCCCCGCCTCTGATTCCCCAGGTCTGATTCACCACCTCTGATTCCCCGCGTCTGATTCCCCGCCTCTGATTCCCCATCTCTGATTCCCTATCTCTGATTCCCCAATTCTGATTCCCCGCCTTTGATTCCCTGCCTCTGATTCCCAACCTCTGATTCTCCACCTCTAATTCCCCATATCTGATTCCCCGCCTCTGTTTCCCCGCCTCTTATTCCCCGCCTCTGTTTCCCCATATCTGATTCCCGGCCTCTCATTCCCCAGCTCCGATTCCCCGCCTCTGATTCCCCATATCTGATTCCCCGCCGCTGATTCCCCAACTCTGATAGCCCGCCTCTGATTCCCCAGCTCTGATTCCCCGCCTCTGATTCCCCGCGTCTGAATCCCTGCCTCTGATTCCCCGCCTCTGATTCACCATCTCTGATTCACCACCTCTGATCCCCCGCCTCTGATTCCCCATGTCTGATTCACCGCCTCTGTTTCCCCACCTCTGATTCCCCGCCTCTGATTCCCCAGCTCTGATTCCCCGCATCTGATTCCCTGCCTCTGAATCCCCACCGCTATTCCCTGCCTCTGATTCCCAACCTCTGATTCCCCTCCTCTGATTCCCCATATCTGATTCCCCGCCTCCATTTCCCTGCCTCTGATTCCCCGCCTCTGTTACCCCATATCTGATTCCCCGCCTCTGATTCCCCAACTCTGATTCTGCACATCTGATTCCCTGCCTCTTATTCCCCACCTCTAATTCCCGGCCTCTGATTCCCGGCCTCTGATTCCCCACCTCTGATTCTCCATATCTGATTCCCCGCCTCTGTTTCCCCGCCTCTGATTCCCCACCTCTGTTTCCCCATATCTGATTCCCCGCATCTGATTCCCCACGTCTGATTCCCTGCCTGTGATTCCCTGCCTCTTATTCCCCGCCTCTGATGCCCCGCATCTGATTCCCTGCCTCTGAATCCCCACCTTGATTCCCTGCCTCTGATTCCCAACCTCTGATTCCCCTCCTCTGATTCCCCATATCTGATTCCCCACCTCCATTTCCCTGCCTCTGATTCCCCGCCTCTGTTACCCAATATCTGATTCCCCGCCTCTGATTCCCCAACTCTGTTTCTGCACATCTGATTCCCTGCCTCTTATTCCCCAGCTCTAATTCCCGGCCTCTGATTCCCGGCCTCTGATACCCTACCTCTGATTCTCCATATCTGATTCCCCGCCTCTGTTTCCCCGCCTCTGATTCCCCGCCTCTGTTTCCCCATATCTGATTCCCCGCCTCTGATTCCCCAACTCTGATTCCCCGCCTCTGATTCCCCAGGTCTGATTCCCCGCCTCTGATTCCACGTGTTTGATTACCTGCCTCTGATTCCCCGCCTCTGCTTCCCCATCTCTGATTCACCGCCTTTGATTCGCCACCTCTGATTCCCCATATGTGATTCCCCTCCTCTGTTTCCCCGCCTCTGATTCCCCGCCTCTGATTCCCCATATCTCATTCCCCGCCTCTGATTCCCCGCATCTGATTCCCTGCCTCTGAATCCCCACCTCTGATTCCCTGCCTCTGATTCCCAACCTCTGATTCCCCTCCTCTGATTCCCCATATCTGATTCCCCGCCTCCGTTTCCCTGCCTCTGATTAACCGCCTCTGTTTCCCCATATCTGATTCCCCGCCTCTGATTCCCCAACTCTGATTCCCCGCCTCTGATTCCCCAGCTCTGATTCCCCGCCTCTGATTCCCCGCGTCTGATTCCCAGCCTCTGATTCCCCATGTCTGATTTCCTGCCTCTGATTCCCCGCCTCTGATTCGCCATCTCTGATTCATCGCCTCTGATTCCCCACCTCTGATTCCCCATATCTTATTCCCCACCTATGTTTCCCCGCCTCTGATTCCCCGCCTCTGATTCCCCATCTCTGATTCCCGGACTCTGATTCCCCACCTCTGATTCCCTATCTCTGATTCCACACATCCGATTCCCTGCCTCTGATTACCCGCCTCTGATGCCCCGCCTCTGATTCCCAATCTCTGATTCCCCTCCTCTGATTCCCCATATCTGATTCCCCGCCTCCGTTTCCCTGCCTCTGATTCCCCGCCTCTGTTTCCCCATATCTGATTCCCCGCCTCTGATTCCCCAACTCTGATTCCCCGCCTCTGATTCCCCAGCTCTGATTCCCCGCCTCTGATTCCCCGCGTCTGATTCCCAGCCTCTGATTCCCCATGTCTGATTTCCTGCCTCTGATTCCCTGCCTCTGATTCGCCATCTCTGATTCATCCCCTCTGATTCCCCACCTCTGATTCCCCATATCTTATTCCCCACCTATGTTTCCCCGCCTCTGATTCCCCGCCTCTGATTCCCCATCTCTGATTCCCAGACTCTGATTCCCCTCCTCTGATTCCCTATCTCTGATTCTGCACATCCGATTCCCTGCCTCTGATTCCCCGCCTCTGATTCCCCACCTCTGATTCCCCACCTCTGATTCCCCATATCTGATTCCCCGCCTCTGTTTCCCCGCCTCTGATTCCCTGCCTCTGTTTCCTCATATCTGATTCCCCGCCTCTGATTCCCCAACACTGATTCCCCGCCTCTGATTCCCCAGCTCTGATTCACCACCTCTGATTCCCCGCGTCTGATTCCCCGCTTCTGATTCCCGGCCTCTTATTCCCCACCTCTGATTCCCGGCCTCTGATTCCCGGCCTCTGATTCCCGAACTCTCATTCCCGGCCTCTGATTCCCGGCCTCTGATTCCCCGCCTCTGATTCCCCGCCTCTGATTCCCTGCCTCTGATTCCCCATCTCTGATTCCGCACATCTGATTCCCTGCCTCTGATTCCCCGCCTCTGATTCCCTGCCTCTGATTCCCTGCCTCTGATTCCCAACCTCTGATTCCCCACCTCTGATTCCCCATATCTGATTCCCCGCCTCTGTTTCCCCGCCTCTGATTCCCCGCCTCTGTTTCCCCATATCTGATTCCCCGCCTCTGATTCCCCAACTCTGATTCCCCACCTCTGATCCCCAGCTCTGATTCCCCGCCTCTGATTCCCCGTGTTTGATTCCCTGCCTCTGATTCCCTGCCTCTGATTCCCAACCTCTGATTCCCCACCTCTGATTCCCCATATCTGATTCCCCGCCTCTGTTTCCCCGCCTCTGATTCCCCGCCTCTGTTTCCCCATATCTGATTCCCCGCCTTTGATTGGCCACCTCTGATTCCCCATATGTGATTCCCCGCCTCTGTTTCCCCGCATCTGATTCCCCGCCTCTGATTCCCCATATCTCATTCCCCGCCTCTGATTCCCCATATCTGATTCCCTGACTCTGATTCCCCACCTCTGATTCCCGGCCTCTTTTTCCCGGCATCTGATTCCCGGCATCTGATTCTCGGCCTCTGATTCCCGGCCTCTGATTCCCCGCTTCTGATTCTGATTCCCTGCCTCTGATTCCCCATCCCTGATTCCGCACATCTGATTCCCTGCCTCTGATTCCCCACTTCTGATTCCCCATATCTGATTCCCCGCCTCTGTTTCCCCGCCTCTGATTCACCGCCTCTGTTTCCCCATATCTAATTCCCCGCCTCTGATTCCCCAACTCTTATTCCCCGCACTGATTCCCCAGCTCTGAATCCCCGCCTCAGATTCCCCGCATCTGATTCCCTGCCTCTAAATCCCCACCTCTGATTCCCTGCCTCTGATTCCGAACCTCTGATTCACCTCCTCTGATTCCCCATATCTGATTCCCCGCCTCCGTTTCCCTGCCTCTCATTCCCCGCCTCTGTTTCCCCATATCTGATTCCCCGCCTCTGATTCCCCAACTCTGATTCCCCGCCTCCCATTCCCCAGCTCTGATTCCCCGCCTCTGATTCCCCGCGTCTGATTCCCAGCCTCTGATTCCCCATGTCTTATTCCCCGCCTCTGATTCGCCATCTCTGATTCATCGCCTCTGATTCCCCACCTCTGATTCCCCATATCTGATTCCCCACCTATGTTTCCCCGCCTCTGATGCCCCACCTCTGATTCCATGCCTCTGATTCCCAACCTCTGATTCCCCACCTCTGATTCCCCATATCTGATTCCCCGCCTCTGTTTCCCCGCCTCTGATTCCCTGCCTCTGTTTCCTCATATCTGATTCCCCGCCTCTGATTCCCCAACACTGATTCCCCGCCTCTGATTCCCCAGCTCTGATTCACCACCTCTGATTCCCCGCGTCTGATTCCCCGCCTCTGATTCCCCATCTCTGATTCCCTATCTCTGATTCCCCAATTCTGATTCCCCGCCTTTGATTCCCTGCCTCTGATTCCTAACCTCTGATTCCCCACCTCTGATTCCCCGCCACTGTTTCCCTGCCTCTTATTCTCCGCCTCTGTTTCCCCATATCTGATTCCCGGCCTCTCATTCCCCAGCTCTGATTCCCCGCCTCTGATTCCCCATATCTGATTCCCCGCCGCTGATTCCCCAACTCTGATAGCCCGTCTCTGATTCCCCAGCTCTGATTCCCCGCCTCTGATTCCCCGCGTCTGAATCCCTGCCTCTGATTCCCCGCCTCTGATTCCCCATCTCTGATTCACCACCTCTGATCCCCCGCCTCTGATTCCCCATGTCTGATTCACCGCCTCTGTTTCCCCACCTCTGATTCCCGACCTCTGATTCCCCATATCTGATTCCCCGCCTCTGTTTCCCCGCCTCTTATTCACCGCCTCTGATTCCCCATATCTGATTCCCGGCCTCTCATTCCCCAGCTCTGATTCCCCGCCTCTGATTCCCCATATCTGATTCCCCGCCGCTGATTCCCCAACTCTGATACCCCGCCTCTGATTCCCCAGCTCTGATTCCCCGCCTCTGATTCCCCGCGTCTGATTCCCTGCCTCTGATTCCCCGCCTCTGATTCCCCATCTCTGATTCACCACCTCTGATCCCCCGCCTCTGATTACCCATGTCTGATTCCCCGCCTCTGTTTCCCCGCCTCTGAATCCCCGCCTCTGATTCCCCATATCTGATTCCCCGCCTCTGATTACCCAACTCTGATTCCCCGCCTGTGATTCGCCAGATATGATTCCCCGCCTCTGATTCCCCGCGTCTGATTCCCTGCCTGTGATTCCCTGCGTCTGATTCCCCACCACTGTTACCCCGCCTCTGATTCCCCGCCACTGATTCCCCATATCTGATTCCCCTCCTCTGATTCCCCAACTCTGATTCCCCGCCTCTGATTCCCCAGTTCTGATTCCCTGCCTCTGATTCCCCGCATCTGATTCCCCGCCTCTGATTCCCCATCTCTGATTCACCGCCTTTGATTCGCCACCTCTGATTCCCCATCTCTGATTCCCGGACTAAGATTCCCCACCTCTGATTCCCGGCCTCTTATTCCCGGCATCAGATTCCCGGCCTCTGATTCCCAGCCTCTGATTCCCCGCTTCTGATTCTGATTCCCTGCCTCTGATTCCCCATCTCTGATTCCACACATCTGATTCCCTGCCTCTGATTCCCCACTTCTGATTCCCCGCCTCTGATTCCCCACCTCTGTTTCCCCACCTCTGATTCCCCGCCTCTGTTTCCCCATATCTAATTCCCCGCCTCTGATTCCCCAACTCTGATTCCCCGCTCTGATTCCCCAGCTCTGAATTCCCGCCTCTGATTCCCCGCATCTGATTCCCTGCCTCTGAATCCCCACCTCTGATTCCCTGCCTCTGATTCCCAACCTCTGATTCCCCTCCTCTGATTCCCCATATCTTATTCCCCTCCTCTGTTTCCCTGCCTCTGATTCCCCGCATCTGTTACCCCATATCTGATTCCCCGCCTCTGATTCCCCAACTCTGATTCTGCACATCTGATTCCCTGCCTCTTTTTCCCCACCTCTGATTCCCGGCCTCTGATTCCCGGCCTCCGATTCCCGGCCTCTCATTCCCGGCCTCTCATTCCCCGCCTCTGATTCCCGGCCTCTGATTCCCCGCCTCTGATTCCCCGCCTCTGATTCCCTGCCTCTGATTCCCCATCTCTGATTCCGCACATCTGATTCCCTGCCTCTGATTCCCCGCCTCTGATTCCCCGCCTCTGATTCCCTGCCTCTGATTCCCAACCTCTGATTCCCCACCTCTGATTCCCCATATCTGATTCCCCGCCTCTGTTTCCCCGCCTCTGATTCCCCGCCTCTGTTTCCCCATATCTGATTCCCCGCCTCTGATTCCCCAACACTGATTCCCTGCCTCTGATTCCCCAGCTCTGATTCCCCGCCTCTGTTTCCCTGTGTTTGATTCCATGCCTCTGATTCCCCGCCTCTGCTTCCCCATCTCTGATTCAGCGCCTTTGATTCGCCACCTCTGATTCCCCATATGTGATTCCCCGCCTCTGTTTCCCCGCCTCTGATTCCCCGCTTCTGATTCCCCATATCTCATTCCCAGCCTCTGATTCCCCATCTCTGATTGATTCCCTACCTCTGATTCCCGGCCTCTTATTCCCGGCATCTGATTCCCGGCCTCTGATTCCCGGCCTCTGATTCCCCGCTACTGATTCTGATTCCCTGCCTCTGATTCCCCATCTCTGATTCCGCACATCTGATTCCCTGCCTCTGATTTCCCACCTCTGATTACCCATATCTGATACCCCGCCTCTGTTTCCCCGCCTCTGATTCCCCGCCTCTGTTTCCCCGCCTCTGATTCCCCGCCTCTGTTTCCCCATATCTAATTCCCCGCCACTGATTCCCCAACTCTGATTCCCCGCTCTGATTCCCCAGCTCTGAATCCCCGCCTCTGATTCCCCGCATCTGATTCACTGCCTCTGAATCCCCACCTCTGATTCCCTGCCTCTGATTCACAACCTCTGATTCCCCTCCTCTGATTCCCCATATCTGATTCCCCGCCTCCGTTTCCCTGCCTCTGATTCCCCGCCTCTGTTTCCCCATATCTGATTCCCCGCCTCTGATACCCCAACTCTGATTCCCCGCCTCTGATTCCCCAGCTCTGATTCCCCGCCTCTGACTCCCCGCGTCTGATTCCCAGCCTCTGATTCCCCATGTCTGATTTCCTGCCTATGATTCCCCGCCTCTGATTCGCCAGCTCTGATTCATCGCCTCTGATTCCCCACCTCTGATTCCCCATATCTGATTTCCCACCTATGTTTCCCCGCCTCTGATTCCCCGCCTCAGATTCCCCATCTCTGATTCCCGGACTCTGATTCCCCACCTCTGATTCCCCATCTCTGATTCCGCTCATCCAATTCCCTGCCTCTGATTCCCCGCCTCTGATGCCCAGCCTCTGATTCCATGCCTCTGATTCCCAACCTCTGATTCCCCACCTCTGATTTCCCATATCTGATTCCCCGCCTCTGTTTCCCCGCCTCTGATTCCCTGCATCTGTTTCCTCATATCTGATTCCCCTCCTCTGATTCCCCAACACTGATTCCCCGCCTCTGATTCCCCAGCTCTGATTCACCACCTCTGATTCCCCGCGTCTGATTCCCCGCCTCTAATTCCCCATCTCTGATTCCCTATCACTGATTCCCCAATTCTGATTCCCCGCCTTTGATTCACTGCCTCTGATTAACAACCACTGATTCCCGACCTCTGATTCCCCATATCTGATTCCCCGCCTCTGTTTCCCCGCCTCTTATTCCCCGCCTCTGTTTCCCCATATCTGATTCCCGGCCTCTCATTCCCCAGCTCTGATTCCCCGCCTCTGATTCCCCATATCTGATTCCCCGCCGCTGATTCCCCAACTCTGATACCCCGCCTCTGATTCACCAGCTCTGATTCCCCGTCTCTGATTCCCCGCGTCTGATTCCCTGCCTCTGATTCCCCGCCTCTGATTCCCCATCTCTGATTCACCACATCTGATCCCCCGCCTCTGATTCCCCATGTCTGATTCCCCGCCTCTGTTTCCCTGCCTCTGATTCCCCGCCTCTGATTCCCCATACCTGAATCCCCGCCTCTGATTCCCCAACTCCGATTCCCCGCCTGTGATTCGCCAGCTATGATTCCCGGCCTCTGATTCCCCACGTCTGATTCCCTGCCTGTGATTCCCTGCCTCTGATTCCCCACCTCTGTTACCCCGCCTCTGATTCCCTGCCTCTGATTCCCCACTTCTGATTCCCCGCCTCTGATTCCCCACCTCTGTTTCCCCACCTCTGATTCCCCGCCTCTGATTCCCCAACTCTGATTCCCCGCTCTGATTCCCCAGCTCTGAATTCCCGCCTCTGATTCCCCACCTATGATTCCCCATATCTGATTCCCCGCCTCTGTTTCCCCGCCTCTGATTCCCCGCCTCTGATTCCCCATATCTGATTCCCCACCTATGATTTCCCAACGCTGATTCCCCGCCTCTGATTCGCTAGCTATGATTCCCCGCCTCTGATTCCCCGCGTCTGAATCCCTGCCTCTGATTCCCCGCCTTTGATTCCCAATATCTGATTCCCCGCCTCCGTTTCCCTGCCTCTGATTCCCCGCCTCTGTTTCCCCATATCTGATACTCCGCCTCTGATTCCCCAACTCTGATTCCCCGCCTCTGATTCCCCAGCTCTGATTCCCCGCATCTGACTCCCCGCGTCTGATTCCCAGCCTCTGATTCCCCATGTCTGATTTCCTGCCTCTGATTCCCCACCTCTGATTCGCCATCTCTGATTCATCTCCTCTGATTCCCCACCTCTGATTACCCATATCTGATTCCCCACCTATGTTTCCCCGCCTCTGATTCCCCGCCTCTGATTCCCCATCTCTGATTCCCGGACTCTGATTCCCCACCTCTGATTCCCCATCTCTGATTCCGCACATCCGATTCCCTGCCTCTGATTCCCCGCCTCTGATGCCCCGCCTCTGATTCCATGCCTCTGATTCCCAACCTCTGATTCCCCACCTCTGATTCCCCATATCTGATTCCCTGCCTCTGTTTCCCCGCCTCTGATTCCCTGCCCCTGTTTCCTCATATCTGATTCCCAGCCTCTGATTCCCCAACACTGATTTCCCGCCTCTGATTCCACAGCTCTGATTCACCACCTCTAACTCCCCGCATCTGATTCCCCGCCTCTGATTCCCCATCTCTGATTCCCTATCTCTGATTCCCCAATTCTGATTCCCCGCCTTTGATTCCCTGCCTCTGATTCCAAACCTCTGATTCCCGACCTCTGATTCCCCATCTCTGATTCCCGGACTCTGATTCCCAGCCTCTGATTCCCCGCTTCTGATTCTGATTCCCTGCCTCTGATTCCCCATCTCTGATTCCACACATCTGATTCCCTGCCTCTGATTCCCCACTTCTGATTCCCCGCCTCTGATTCCCCACCTCTGTTTCCCCACCTCTGATTCCCCGCCTCTGTTTCCCCATATCTAATTCCCCGCCTCTGATTCCCCAACTCTGATTCCCCGCTCTGATTCCCTAGCTCTGAATTCCCGCCTCTGATTCCCCGCATCTGATTCACTGCCTCTAAATCCCCACCTCTGATTCCCTGCCTCTGATTCCCAACCTCTGATTCCCCTCCTCTGATTCCCCATATCTGATTCCCCTCCTCTGTTTCCCTGCCTCTGATTCCCCGCCTCTGTTACCCCATATCTGATTCCCCGCCTCTGATTCCCCAACCTCTGATTCTGCACATCTGATTCCCTGCCTCTTTTTCCCCACCTCTGATTCCCGGCCTCTGATTCCCGGCCTCTGATTCCCGGCCTCTGATTCCCGGCCTCTCATTCCCCGCCTCTGATTCCCAGCCTCTGATTCCCCGCCTCTGATTCCCCGCCTCTGATTCCCTGCCTCTGATTCCCCATCTCTGATTCCGCACATCTGATTCCCTGGCTCTTATTCCCCGCCTCTGATTCCCCGCCTCTGATTCCCTGCCTCTGATTCCCCACCTCTGATTCCCCATATCTGATTCCCCGCCTCTGTTTCCCCGCCTCTGATTCCCCGCCTCTGTTTCCCCATATCTGATTCCCCGCCTCTGATTCCCCAACTCTGATTCCCCGCCTCTGAATCCCCAGCTCTGATTCCCTGCCTCTGATTCCCCGCCTCTGCTTCCCCATCTCTGATTCACCGCCTTTGATTCGCCACCTCTGATTCCCTGCCTCTGATTCACAACCTCTGATTCCGCACATCTGATTCCCTGCCTCTGATTTCCCACCTCTGATTACCCATATCTGATTCCCCGCCTCTGTTTCCCCGCCTCTGATTCCCCGCCTCTGTTTCCCCGCCTCTGATTCCCCGCCTCTGTTTCCCCATATCTAATTCCCTGCATCTGATTCCCCAACTCTGATTCCCCGCTCTGATTCCCCAGCTCTGAATCCCCGCCTCTGATTCCCCACATCTGATTCACTGCCTCTGAATCCCCACCTCTGATTCCCTGCCTCTGATTCACAACCTCTGATTCCCCTCCTCTGATTCCCCATATCTGATTCCCCGCCTCCGTTTCCCTGCCTCTGATTCCCCGCCTCTGTTTCCCCATATCTGATTCCCCGCCTCTGATACCCCAACTCTGATTCCCCGCCTCTGATTCCCCAGCTCTGATTCCACGCCTCTGACTCCCCGCGTCTGATTCCCAGCCTCTGATTCCCCATGTCTGATTTCCTGCCTCTGATTCCCCGCCTCTGATTCGCCAGCTCTGATTCATCACCTCTGATTCCCCACCTCTGATTCCCCATATCTGATTCCCCACCTATGTTTCCCCGCCTCTGATTCCCCGCCTCTGATTCCCCATCTCTTATTCCCGGACTCTGATTCCCCACCTCTGATTCCCCATCTCTTATTCCACACATCCAATTCCCTGCCTCTGATTCCCCGCCTCTGATGCCCCGCCTCTGATTCCATGCCTCTGATTCCCAACCTCTGATTCCCCACCTCTGATTTCCCATATCTGATTCCCCGCCTCTGTTTCCCCGCCTCTGATTCCCTGCATCTGTTTCCTCATATCTGATTCCCCTCCTCTGATTCCCCAACACTGATTCCCCGCGTCTGATTCCCCATATCTGATTCCCCGCCTCTGTTTCCCCCCTCTGATTCCCTGCCTCTGTTTCCTCATATCTGATTCCCCGCCTCTGATTCCCCAACACTGATTTCCCGCCCCTGATTCCCCAGCTCTGATTCACCACCTCTGATTCCCCACGTCTGATTCCCCGCCTCTGATTCCCCATCTCTGATTCACTATCTCTGATTCCCCAATTCTGATTCCCCGCCTTTGATAACCTGCCTCTGATTCCCAACCTCTGATTCCCGACCTCTGATTCCCCATATCTGATTCCCCGCCTCTGTTTCCCCGCCTCTTATTCCCCACCTCTGTTTCCCCATATCTGATTCCCTGCCTCTCATTCCCCAGCTCTGATTCACCACCTCTGATTCCCCGCGTCTGATTCCCCGCGTCTGATTCCCCATCTCTGATTCCAATCTCTGATTCCCCAATTCTGATTCCCCGCCTTTGATTCCCTGCCTCTGATTCCCAACCTCTGATTCCCGACCTCTGATTCCCCATATCTGATTCCCTGCCACTGTTTCCCCGCCTCTTATTCCCCGCCTCTGTTTCCCCATATCTGATTCCCTGCCTCTCATTCCCCAGCTCTGATTCCCCGCCTCTGATTCCCCAGCTCTGATTCCCCGCCTCTGACTCCCCGCGTCTGATTCCCAGCCTCTGATTCCCCATGTTTGATTTCCTGCCTCTGATTCCCCGCCTCTGATTTGCCATCTCTGATTCATCGCCTCTGATTCCCCACCTCTGATTCCCCATATCTGATTCCCCACCTATGTTTCCCCGCCTCTGATTCCCCGCCTCTGATTCCCCATCTCTGATTCCCGGACTCTGATTCCCCACCTCTGATTCCCCATCTCTGATTCCGCACATCCGATTCCCTGCCTCTGATTCCCCGCCTCTGATGCCCCGCCTCTGATTCCATGCCTCTGATTCCCAACCTCTGATGCCCCACCTCTGATTCCCCATATCTGATACCCCGCCTCTGTTTCCCTGCCTCTGATTCCCTGCCTCTGTTTCCTCATACCTGCTTTCCCGCCTCTGATTCCCCAACACTGATTCCCCGCCTCTGATTCCCCAGCTCTGATTCACCACCTCTGATTCCCCGCGTCTGATTCCCCGCCTCTTATTACCCATCTCTGATTCCCTATCTCTGATTCCCCAATTCTGATTCCCCGCCTTTGGTTCCCTGCCTCTGATTCCCAACCTCTGATTCCAGACCTCTGATTCCCCATATCTGATTCCCCGCCTCTGTTTCCCCGCCTCTTATTCCCCGCCTCTCTTTCCCCATATCTGATTCCCGGCCTCTCATTCCCCAGCTCTGATTCCCCGCCTCTGATTCCCCATATCTGATTCCCCGCCGCTGATTCCCCAACTTTGATACCCCGCCTCTGATTCCCCAGCTCTGATTCCCCGCCTATGATTCCCCGCGTCTGATTCCCTGCCTCTGATTCCCCGCCTCTGATTCCCCATCTGTGATTCACCACCTCTGATCCCCCGCCTCTGATTACCCATGTCTGATTCCCCGCCTCTGTTTCCCCGCCTCTGAATCCCCGCCTCTGATTCCCCATATCTGATTCCCCGCCTCTGATTCCCCAACTCTGATTCCCCGCCTGTGATTCGCCAGCTATGATTCCCCGCCTCTGATTCCCCGCATCTGATTCCTTGCCTGTGATTCCCTGCCTCTGATTCCCCACCTCTGTTACCCCGCCTCTAATTCCCCGCTTCCGATTCCCCATATATGATTCCACTCCTCTCATTCCCCAACTCTGATTCCCCGCCTCTGATTCCCCATCTCAGATTCCCTGCCTCTGATTCCCCGCGTCTGATTCCCTGCCTCTGATTCCCCATCTCTGATTCACCTCCTTTGATTCGCCACCTCTAATTCCCCACCTCTGATTCCCGGCCTCTTATTCCCGGCATCTGATTCCCGGCCTCTGCTTTCCAGCCTCTGATTCCCCGCTTCTGATTCTGATTCCCTGCCTCTGATTCCCCATCTCTGATTCCACACATCTGATTCCCTGCCTCTGATTCCCCACTTCTGATTCCCCGCCTCTGATTCCCCACCTCTGTTTCCCCACCTCTGATTCCCCGCCTCTGTTTCCCCATATCTAATTCCCCGCCTCTGATTCCCCAACTCTGATTCCCCGCTCTGATTCCACAGCTCTGAATTCCCGCCTCTGATTCCCCACATCTGATTCCCTGCCTCTGAATCCCCACCTCTGATTCCCAACCTCTGATTCCCCTCCTCTGATTCCCCATATCTGATTCCCCTCCTCTGTTTCCCTGCCTCTGATTCCCCGCCTCTGTTACCCCATATCTGATTCCCCGCCTCTGATTCCCCAACTCTGATTCTGCACATCTGATTCCCTGCCTCTTATTCCCCACCTCTGATTCCCGGCCTCTGATTCCCGGCCTCTCATTCCCGGGCTCTCATTCCCCGCCTCTGATTCCCGGCCTCAGATTCCCCGCCTCTGATTCCCTGCCTGTGATTCCCCATCTCTAATTCCGCACATCTGATTCCATGCCTCTAATTCCCCGCCTCTGATTCCCCGCCTCTGATTCCCTGCCTCTGATTCCCAACCTCTGATTCCCCACCTCTGATTCCCCATATCTGATTCCCCGCCTCTGTTTCCCCGCCTCTGATTCCGGGCCTCTGTTTCCCCCTATCTGATGCCCCGCCTCTGATTCCCCAACTCTGATTCCCCGCCTCTGATTCCCCAGCTCTGAATCCCCGCCTCTGATTCCCCGTGTTTGATTCCCTGCCTCTGATTCCCCGCCTCTGCTTCCCCATCTCTGATCCACCGCCTTTGATTCGCCAACTCTGATTCCCCATATGTGATTCCCCGCCTCTGTTTCCCCGCCTCTGATTCCCCGCCTCTGATTCCCCATATCTCATTACCAGCCTCTGACTCCCCACCTCTGATTCCCGGCCTCTTATTCCCGGCATCTGATTCCCGGCCTCTGATTCCCGGCCTCTGATTCCCCGCTTCTGATTCTGATTCCCTGCCTCTGATTCCCCATCTCTGATTCCGCACATCTGATTCCCTGCCTCTGATTTCCCACCTCTGATTACCCATATCTGATTCCCCGCCTCTGTTTCCCCGCCTCTGATTCCCCGCCTCTGTTTCCCCGCCTCTGATTCCCCTCCTCTGTTTCCCCATATCTAATTCCCCGCCTCTGATACCCCAACTCTGATTCCCCGCTCTGATTCCCCAGCTCTGAATCCCCGACTCTGATTCCCCGCATCTGATTCACTGCCTCTGAATCCCCACCTCTGATTCCCTGCCTCTGATTCCCAACCTCTGATTCCCCTCCTCTGATTCCGCATATCTGATTCCCCGCCTCCGTTTCCCTGCCTCTGATTCCCCGCCTCTGTTTCCCCATATCTATTTCCCCGCCTCTGATACCCCAACTCTGATTCCCCGCCTCTGATTCCCCAGCTCTGATTCCCCGCCTCTGACTCCCCGCGTCTGATTCCCAGCCTCTGATTCCCCAAGTCTGATTTCCTGCCTCTGATTCCCCGCCTCTGATTCCCCGCCTCTGATTCCCCATCTCTGATTCCCGGACTCTGATTCTCCACCTCTGATTCCCCATCTCTGATTCCGCACATCCGATTCCCTGCCTCTGATTCCCCGCCTCTGATGCCCCGCCTCTGATTCCATGCCTCTGATTCCCAACCTCTGATTCCCCACCTCTGATTCCCCATATCTGATTCCCCGCCTCTGTTTCCCCGCCTCTGATTCCCTGCCTCTGTTTCCTCATACCTGATTCCCCGCCTCTGATTCCCCAACACTGATTCCCCGCCTCTGATTCCCCAGCTCTGATTCACCACCTCTGATTCCCCGCGTCTGATTCCCCGCATCTGATTACCCATCTCTGATTCCCTATCTCTGATTCCCCAATTCTGATTCCCCACCTTTGATTCCCTGCCTCTGATTCCCAACCTCTGATTCCCGACCTCTGATTCCCCATATCTGATTCCCCGCCTCTGTTTCCCCGCCTCTTATTCACCGCCTCTGATTCCCCATATCTGATTCCCGGCCTCTCATTGCCCAGCTCTGATTCCCCGCCTCTGATTCCCCATATCTGATTCCCCGCCGCTGATTCCCCAACTCTGATACCCCGCCTCTGATTCCCCAGCTCTGATTCCCCGCCTCTGATTCCCCGCGTCTGATTCCCTGCCTCTGATTCCCCGCCTCTGATTCCCCATCTCTGATTCACCACCTCTGATCCCCCGCCTCTGATTACCCATGTCTGATTCCCCGCCTCTGTTTCCCCGCCTCTGAATCCCCGCCTCTGATTCCCCATATCTGATTCCCCGCCTCTGATTACCCAACTCTGATTCCCCGCCTGTGATTCGCCAGCTATGATTCCCCGCCTCTGATTCCCCGCGTCTGATTCCCTGCCTGTGATTCCCTGCGTCTGATTCCCCACCTCTGTTACCCCGCCTCTGATTCCCCGCCACTGATTCCCCATATCTGATTCCCCTCCTCTGATTCCCCAACTCTGATTCCCCGCCTCTGATTCCCCAGTTCTGATTCCCTGCCTCTGATTCCCCGCATCTGATTCCCCGCCTCTGATTCCCCATCTCTGATTCACCGCCTTTGATTCGCCACCTCTGATTCCCCATCTCTGATTCCCGGACTAAGATTCCCCACCTCTGATTCCCGGCCTCTTATTCCCGGCATCAGAATCCCGGCCTCTGATTCCCAGCCTCTGATTCCCCGCTTCTGATTCTGATTCCCTGCCTCTGATTCCCCATCTCTGATTCCACACATCTGATTCCCTGCCTCTGATTCCCCACTTCTGATTCCCCGCCTCTGATTCCCCACCTCTGTTTCCCCACCTCTGATTCCCCGCCTCTGTTTCCCCATATCTAATTCCCCGCCTCTGATTCCCCAACTCTGATTCCCCGCTCTGATTCCCCAGCTCTGAATTCCCGCCTCTGATTCCCCGCATCTGATTCCCTGCCTCTGAATCCCCACCTCTGATTCCCTGCCTCTGATTCCCAACCTCTGATTCCCCTCCTCTGATTCCCCATATCTGATTCCCCTCCTCTGTTTCCCTGCCTCTGATTCCCCGCATCTGTTACCCCATATCTGATTCCCCGCCTCTGATTCCCCAACTCTGATTCTGCACATCTGATTCCCTGCCTCTTTTTCCCCACCTCTGATTCCCGGCCTCTGATTCCCGGCCTCTGATTCCCGGCCTCTCATTCCCGGACCTCTCATTCCCCGCCTCTGATTCCCGGCCTCTGATTCCCCGCCTCTGATTCCCCGCCTCTAATTCCCTGCCTCTGATTCCCCATCTCTGATTCCGCACATCTGATTCCCTGCCTCTGATTCCCCGCCTCTGATTCCCCGCCTCTGATTCCCTGCCTCTGATTCCCAAACTCTGATTCCCCACCTCTGATTCCCCATATCTGATTCCCCGCCTCTGTTTCCCCGCCTCTGATTCCCCGCCTCTGTTTCCCCATATCTGATTCCCCGCCTCTGATTCCCCAACACTGATTCCCTGCCTCTGATTCCCCAGCTCTGATTCCCCGCCTCTGATTCCCTGTGTTTGATTCCCTGCCTCTGATTCCCCGCCTCTGCTTCCCCATCTCTGATTCAGCGCCTTTGATTCGCCACCTCTGATTCCCCATATGTGATTCCCCGCCTCTGTTTCCCCGCCTCTGATTCCCCGCCTCTGATTCCCCATATCTCATTCCCAGCCTCTGATTCCCCATCTCTGATTCCCGGACTCTGATTCCCTACCTCTGATTCCCGGCCTCTTATTCCCGGCATCTGATTCCCGGCCTCTGATTCCCGGCCTCTGATTCCCCGCTACTGATTCTGATTCCCTGCCTCTGATTCCCCATCTCTGATTCCGCACATCTGATTCCCTGCCTCTGATTTCCCACCTCAGATTACCCATATCTGATACCCCGCTTCTGTTTCCCCGCCTCTGATTCCCCGCCTCTGTTTCCCCGCCTCTGATTCCCCGCCTCTGTTTCCCCATATCTAATTCCCCGCCTCTGATTCCCCAACTCTGATTCCCCGCTCTGATTCCCCAGCTCTGAATCCCCGCCTCTGATTCCCCGCATCTGATTCACTGCCTCTGAATCCCCACCTCTGATTCCCTGCCTCTGATTCACAACCTCTGATTCCCCTCCTCTGATTCCCCATATCTGATTCCCCGCCTCCGTTTCCCTGCCTCTGATTCCCCGCCTCTGTTTCCCCATATCTGATTCCCCGCCTCTGATACCCCAACTCTGATTCCCCGCCTCTGATTCCCCAGCTCTGATTCCCCGCCTCTGACTCCCCGCGTCTGATTCCCAGCCTCTGATTCCCCATGTCTGATTTCCTGCCTATGATTCCCCGCCTCTGATTCGCCAGCTCTGATTCATCGCCTCTGATTCCCCACCTCTGATTCCCCATATCTGATTTCCCACCTATGTTTCCCCGCCTCTGATTCCCCGCCTCAGATTCCCCATCTCTGATTCCCGGACTCTGATTCCCCACCTCTGATTCCCCATCTCTGATTCCGCTCATCCAATTCCCTGCCTCTGATTCCCCGCCTCTGATGCCCAGCCTCTGATTCCATGCCTCTGATTCCCAACCTCTGATTCCCCACCTCTGATTTCCCATATCTGATTCCCCACCTCTGTTTCCCCGCCTCTGATTCCCTGCATCTGTTTCCTCATATCTGATTCCCCTCCTCTGATTCCCCAACACTGATTCCCCGCCTCTGATTCCCCATCTCTGATTCACCACCTCTGATTCCCCGCGTCTGATTCCCCGCCTCTAATTCCCCATCTCTGATTCCCTATCACTGATTCCCCAATTCTGATTCCCCGCCTTTGATTCACTGCCTCTGATTAACAACCACTGATTCCCGACCTCTGATTCCCCATATCTGATTCCCCGCCTCTGTTTCCCCGCCTCTTATTCCCCGCCTCTGTTTCCCCATATCTGATTCCCGGCCTCTCATTCCCCAGCTCTGATTCCCCGCCTCTGATTCCCCATATCTGATTCCCCGCCGCTGATTCCCCAACTCTGATACCCCGCCTCTGATTCACCAGCTCTGATTCCCCGCCTCTGATTCCCCGCGTCTGATTCCCTGCCTCTGATTCCCCGCCTCTGATTCCCCATCTCTGATTCACCACCTCTGATCCCCCGCCTCTGATTCCCCATGTCTGATTCCCCGCCTCTGTTTCCCTGCCTCTGATTCCCCGCCTCTGATTCCCCATATCTGAATCCCCGCCTCTGATTCCCCAACTCTGATTTCCCGCCTGTGATTCGCCAGCTATGATTCCCGGCCTCTGATTCCCCGCGTCTGATTCCCTGCCTGTGATTCCCTGCCTCTGATTCCCCACCTCTGTTACCCCGCCTCTGATTCCCTGCCTCTGATTCCCCACTTCTGATTCCCCACCTCTGATTCCCCACCTCTGTTTCCCCACCTCTGATTCCCCGCCTCTGTTTCCCCATATCTAATTCCCCGCCTCTAATTCCCCAACTCTGATTCCCCGCTCTGATTCCCCAGCTCTGAATTCCCGCCTCTGATTCCCCACCTATGATTCCCCATATCTGATTCCCCGCCTCTGTTTCCCCGCCTCTGATTCCCCGCCTCTGATTCCCCATATCTGATTCCCCACCTATGATTTCCCAACGCTGATTCCCCGCCTCTGATTCGCTAGCTATGATTCCCCGCCTCTGATTCCCCGCGTCTGAATCCCTGCCTCTGATTCCCCACCTCTGATTCCCAATATCTGATACTCCGCCTCTGATTCCCCAACTCTGATTCCCCGCCTCTGATTCCCCAGCTCTGATTCCCCGCATCTGACTCCCCGCGTCTGATTCCCAGCCTCTGATTCCCCATGTCTGATTTCCTGCCCCTGATTCCCCGCCTCTGATTCCCCGCCTCTGATTCCCTGCCTCTGATACCCCATCTCTGATTCCGCACATCTGATTCCCTGGCTCTTATTCCCCGCCTCTGATTCCCCGCCTCTGATTCACTGCCTCTGATTCCCAACCTCTGATTCCCCACCTCTGATTCCCCATATCTGATTCCCCGCCTCTGTTTCCCAGCCTCTGATTCCCAGCCTCTGATTCCCAACCTCTGATTCCCCACCTCTGATTCCCCATATCTGATTCCCCGCCTCTGTTTCCCCGCCTCTGATTCCCCGCCTCTGTTTCCCCATATCTGATTCCCCGCCTCTGATTCCCCAACTCTGATTCCCCGCCTCTGAATCCCCAGCTCTGATTCCCTGCCTCTGATTCCCCGCCTCTGCTTCCCCATCTCTGATTCACCGCCTTTGATTCGCCACCTCTGATTCCCCATATGTGATTCCCCGCCTCTGTTTCGCCGCCTCTGATTCCCCGCCTCTGATTCCCCATATCTCATTCCCAGCCTCTGATTCCCCATCTCTGATTCCCGGCCTCTTATTCCCGGCATCTGATTCCCGGCCTCTGATTCCCGGCCTCTGATTCCCCGCTTCTGATTCTGATTCCCTGCCTCTGATTCCCCATCTCTGATTCCGCACATCTGATTCCCTGCCTCTGATTTCCCACCTCTGATTACCCATATCTGATTCCCCGCCTCTGTTTCCCCGCCTCTGATTCCCCGCCTCTGTTTCCCCGCCTCTGATTCCCCGCCTCTGTTTCCCCATATCTAATTCCCCGCATCTGATTCCCCAACTCTGATTCCCCGCTCTGATTCCCCAGCTCTGAATCCCCGCCTCTGATTCCCCACATCTTATTCACTGCCTCTGAATCCCCACCTCTGATTCCCTGCCTCTGATTCACAACCTCTGATTCCCCTCCTCTGATTCCCCATATCTGATTCCCCGCCTCCGTTTCCCTGCCTCTGATTCCCCGCCTCTGTTTCCCCATATCTGATTCCCCGCCTCTGATACCCCAACTCTGATTCCCCGCCTCTGATTCCCCAGCTCTGATTCCACGCCTCTGACTCCCCGCGTCTGATTCCCAGCCTCTGATTCCCCATGTCTGATTTCCTGCCTCTGATTCCCCGCCTCTGATTCGCCAGCTCTGATTCATCACCTCTGATTCCCCACCTCTGATTCCCCATATCTGATTCCCCACCTATGTTTCCCCGCCTCTGATTCCCCGCCTCTAATTCCCCATCTCTTATTCCCGGACTCTGATTCCCCACCTCTGATTCCCCATCTCTTATTCCAAACATCCAATTCCCTGCCTCTGATTCCCCGCCTCTGATGCCCCGCCTCTGATTCCATGCCTCTGATTCCCAACCTCTGATTCCCCACCTCTGATTTCCCATATCTGATTCCCCGCCTCTTTTTCCCCGCCTCTGATTCCCTGCATCTGTTTCCTCATATCTGATTCCCCTCCTCTGATTCCCTAACACTGATTCCCCGTGTCTGATTCCCCATATCTGATTCCCCGCCTCTGTTTCCCCCCTCTGATTCCCTGCCTCTGTTTCCTCATATCTGATTCCCCGCCTCTGATTCCCCAACACTGATTTCCCGCCCCTGATTCCCCAGCTCTGATTCACCACCTCTGATTCCCCGCGTCTGATTCCCCGCCTCTGATTCCCCATCTCTGATTCACTATCTCTGATTCCCCAATTCTGATTCCCCGCCTTTGATAACCTGCCTCTGATTCCCAACCTCTGATTCCCGACCTCTGATTCCCCATATCTGATTCCCCGCCTCTGTTTCCCCGCCTCTTATTCCCCACCTCTGTTTCCCCATATCTGATTCCCTGCCTCTCATTCCCCAGCTCTGATTCACCACCTCTGATTCCCCGCGTCTGATTCCCCGCGTCTGATTCCCCATCTCTGATTCCAATCTCTGATTCCCCAATTCTGATTCCCCGCCTTTGATTCCCTGCCTCTGATTCCCAACCTCTGATTCCCGACCTCTGATTCCCCATATCTGATTCCCTGCCACTGTTTCCCCGCCTCTTATTCCCCGCCTCTGTTTCCCCATATCTGATTCCCTGCCTCTCATTCCCCAGCTCTGATTCCCCGCCTCTGATTCCCCAGCTCTGATTCCCCGCCTCTGACTCCCCGCGTCTGATTCCCAGCCTCTGATTCCCCATGTTTGATTTCCTGCCTCTGATTCCCCGCCTCTGATTTGCCATCTCTGATTCATCGCCTCTGATTCCCCACCTCTGATTCCCCATATCTGATTCCCCACCTATGTTTCCCCGCCTCTGATTCCCCGCCTCTGATTCCCCATCTCTGATTCCCGGACTCTGATTCCCCACCTCTGATTCCCCATCTCTGATTCCGCACATCCGATTCCCTGCCTCTGATTCCCCGCCTCTGATGCCCCGCCTCTGATTCCATGCCTCTGATTCCCAACCTCTGATTCCCCACCTCTGATTCCCCATATCTGATACCCCGCCTCTGTTTCCCTGCCTCTGATTCCCTGCCTCTGTTTCCTCATACCTGCTTTCCCGCCTCTGATTCCCCAACACTGATTCCCCGCCTCTGATTCCCCAGCTCTGATTCACCACCTCTGATTCCCCGCGTCTGATTCCCCGCCTCTTATTACCCATCTCTGATTCCCTATCTCTGATTCCCCAATTCTGATTCCCCGCCTTTGGTTCCCTGCCTCTGATTCCCAACCTCTGATTCCCGACCTCTGATTCCCCATATCTGATTCCCCGCCTCTGTTTCCCCGCCTCTTATTCCCCGCCTCTCTTTCCCCATATCTGATTCCCGGCCTCTCATTCCCCAGCTCTGATTCCCCGCCTCTGATTCCCCATATCTGATTCCCTGCCTCTCATTCCCCAGCTCTGATTCACCACCTCTGATTCCCCGCGTCTGATTCCCCAACACTGATTCCCTGCCTCTGATTCCCCAGCTCTGATTCCCCGCCTCTGATTCCCTGTGTTTGATTCCCTGCCTCTGATTCCCCGCCTCTGCTTCCCCATCTCTGATTCAGCGCCTTTGATTCGCCACCTCTGATTCCCCATATGTGATTCCCCGCCTCTGTTTCCCCGCCTCTGATTCCCCGCCTCTGATTCCCCATATCTCATTCCCAGCCTCTGATTCCCCATCTCTGATTCCCGGACTCTGATTCCCTACCTCTGATTCCCGGCCTCTTATTCCCGGCATCTGATTCCCGGCCTCTGATTCCCGGCCTCTGATTCCCCGCTACTGATTCTGATTCCCTGCCTCTGATTCCCCATCTCTGATTCCGCACATCTGATTCCCTGCCTCTGATTTCCCACCTCAGATTACCCATATCTGATACCCCGCTTCTGTTTCCCCGCCTCTGATTCCCCGCCTCTGTTTCCCCGCCTCTGATTCCCCGCCTCTGTTTCCCCATATCTAATTCCCCGCCTCTGATTCCCCAACTCTGATTCCCCGCTCTGATTCCCCAGCTCTGAATCCCCGCCTCTGATTCCCCGCATCTGATTCACTGCCTCTGAATCCCCACCTCTGATTCCCTGCCTCTGATTCACAACCTCTGATTCCCCTCCTCTGATTCCCCATATCTGATTCCCCGCCTCCGTTTCCCTGCCTCTGATTCCCCGCCTCTGTTTCCCCATATCTGATTCCCCGCCTCTGATACCCCAACTCTGATTCCCCGCCTCTGATTCCCCAGCTCTGATTCCCCGCCTCTGACTCCCCGCGTCTGATTCCCAGCCTCTGATTCCCCATGTCTGATTTCCTGCCTATGATTCCCCGCCTCTGATTCGCCAGCTCTGATTCATCGCCTCTGATTCCCCACCTCTGATTCCCCATATCTGATTTCCCACCTATGTTTCCCCGCCTCTGATTCCCCGCCTCAGATTCCCCATCTCTGATTCCCGGACTCTGATTCCCCACCTCTGATTCCCCATCTCTGATTCCGCTCATCCAATTCCCTGCCTCTGATTCCCCGCCTCTGATGCCCAGCCTCTGATTCCATGCCTCTGATTCCCAACCTCTGATTCCCCACCTCTGATTTCCCATATCTGATTCCCCACCTCTGTTTCCCCGCCTCTGATTCCCTGCATCTGTTTCCTCATATCTGATTCCCCTCCTCTGATTCCCCAACACTGATTCCCCGCCTCTGATTCCCCATCTCTGATTCACCACCTCTGATTCCCCGCGTCTGATTCCCCGCCTCTAATTCCCCATCTCTGATTCCCTATCACTGATTCCCCAATTCTGATTCCCCGCCTTTGATTCACTGCCTCTGATTAACAACCACTGATTCCCGACCTCTGATTCCCCATATCTGATTCCCCGCCTCTGTTTCCCCGCCTCTTATTCCCCGCCTCTGTTTCCCCATATCTGATTCCCGGCCTCTCATTCCCCAGCTCTGATTCCCCGCCTCTGATTCCCCATATCTGATTCCCCGCCGCTGATTCCCCAACTCTGATACCCCGCCTCTGATTCACCAGCTCTGATTCCCCGCCTCTGATTCCCCGCGTCTGATTCCCTGCCTCTGATTCCCCGCCTCTGATTCCCCATCTCTGATTCACCACCTCTGATCCCCCGCCTCTGATTCCCCATGTCTGATTCCCCGCCTCTGTTTCCCTGCCTCTGATTCCCCGCCTCTGATTCCCCATATCTGAATCCCCGCCTCTGATTCCCCAACTCTGATTTCCCGCCTGTGATTCGCCAGCTATGATTCCCGGCCTCTGATTCCCCGCGTCTGATTCCCTGCCTGTGATTCCCTGCCTCTGATTCCCCACCTCTGTTACCCCGCCTCTGATTCCCTGCCTCTGATTCCCCACTTCTGATTCCCCACCTCTGATTCCCCACCTCTGTTTCCCCACCTCTGATTCCCCGCCTCTGTTTCCCCATATCTAATTCCCCGCCTCTAATTCCCCAACTCTGATTCCCCGCTCTGATTCCCCAGCTCTGAATTCCCGCCTCTGATTCCCCACCTATGATTCCCCATATCTGATTCCCCGCCTCTGTTTCCCCGCCTCTGATTCCCCGCCTCTGATTCCCCATATCTGATTCCCCACCTATGATTTCCCAACGCTGATTCCCCGCCTCTGATTCGCTAGCTATGATTCCCCGCCTCTGATTCCCCGCGTCTGAATCCCTGCCTCTGATTCCCCACCTCTGATTCCCAATATCTGATACTCCGCCTCTGATTCCCCAACTCTGATTCCCCGCCTCTGATTCCCCAGCTCTGATTCCCCGCATCTGACTCCCCGCGTCTGATTCCCAGCCTCTGATTCCCCATGTCTGATTTCCTGCCCCTGATTCCCCGCCTCTGATTCCCCGCCTCTGATTCCCTGCCTCTGATACCCCATCTCTGATTCCGCACATCTGATTCCCTGGCTCTTATTCCCCGCCTCTGATTCCCCGCCTCTGATTCACTGCCTCTGATTCCCAACCTCTGATTCCCCACCTCTGATTCCCCATATCTGATTCCCCGCCTCTGTTTCCCAGCCTCTGATTCCCAGCCTCTGATTCCCAACCTCTGATTCCCCACCTCTGATTCCCCATATCTGATTCCCCGCCTCTGTTTCCCCGCCTCTGATTCCCCGCCTCTGTTTCCCCATATCTGATTCCCCGCCTCTGATTCCCCAACTCTGATTCCCCGCCTCTGAATCCCCAGCTCTGATTCCCTGCCTCTGATTCCCCGCCTCTGCTTCCCCATCTCTGATTCACCGCCTTTGATTCGCCACCTCTGATTCCCCATATGTGATTCCCCGCCTCTGTTTCGCCGCCTCTGATTCCCCGCCTCTGATTCCCCATATCTCATTCCCAGCCTCTGATTCCCCATCTCTGATTCCCGGCCTCTTATTCCCGGCATCTGATTCCCGGCCTCTGATTCCCGGCCTCTGATTCCCCGCTTCTGATTCTGATTCCCTGCCTCTGATTCCCCATCTCTGATTCCGCACATCTGATTCCCTGCCTCTGATTTCCCACCTCTGATTACCCATATCTGATTCCCCGCCTCTGTTTCCCCGCCTCTGATTCCCCGCCTCTGTTTCCCCGCCTCTGATTCCCCGCCTCTGTTTCCCCATATCTAATTCCCCGCATCTGATTCCCCAACTCTGATTCCCCGCTCTGATTCCCCAGCTCTGAATCCCCGCCTCTGATTCCCCACATCTTATTCACTGCCTCTGAATCCCCACCTCTGATTCCCTGCCTCTGATTCACAACCTCTGATTCCCCTCCTCTGATTCCCCATATCTGATTCCCCGCCTCCGTTTCCCTGCCTCTGATTCCCCGCCTCTGTTTCCCCATATCTGATTCCCCGCCTCTGATACCCCAACTCTGATTCCCCGCCTCTGATTCCCCAGCTCTGATTCCACGCCTCTGACTCCCCGCGTCTGATTCCCAGCCTCTGATTCCCCATGTCTGATTTCCTGCCTCTGATTCCCCGCCTCTGATTCGCCAGCTCTGATTCATCACCTCTGATTCCCCACCTCTGATTCCCCATATCTGATTCCCCACCTATGTTTCCCCGCCTCTGATTCCCCGCCTCTAATTCCCCATCTCTTATTCCCGGACTCTGATTCCCCACCTCTGATTCCCCATCTCTTATTCCAAACATCCAATTCCCTGCCTCTGATTCCCCGCCTCTGATGCCCCGCCTCTGATTCCATGCCTCTGATTCCCAACCTCTGATTCCCCACCTCTGATTTCCCATATCTGATTCCCCGCCTCTTTTTCCCCGCCTCTGATTCCCTGCATCTGTTTCCTCATATCTGATTCCCCTCCTCTGATTCCCTAACACTGATTCCCCGTGTCTGATTCCCCATATCTGATTCCCCGCCTCTGTTTCCCCCCTCTGATTCCCTGCCTCTGTTTCCTCATATCTGATTCCCCGCCTCTGATTCCCCAACACTGATTTCCCGCCCCTGATTCCCCAGCTCTGATTCACCACCTCTGATTCCCCGCGTCTGATTCCCCGCCTCTGATTCCCCATCTCTGATTCACTATCTCTGATTCCCCAATTCTGATTCCCCGCCTTTGATAACCTGCCTCTGATTCCCAACCTCTGATTCCCGACCTCTGATTCCCCATATCTGATTCCCCGCCTCTGTTTCCCCGCCTCTTATTCCCCACCTCTGTTTCCCCATATCTGATTCCCTGCCTCTCATTCCCCAGCTCTGATTCACCACCTCTGATTCCCCGCGTCTGATTCCCCGCGTCTGATTCCCCATCTCTGATTCCAATCTCTGATTCCCCAATTCTGATTCCCCGCCTTTGATTCCCTGCCTCTGATTCCCAACCTCTGATTCCCGACCTCTGATTCCCCATATCTGATTCCCTGCCACTGTTTCCCCGCCTCTTATTCCCCGCCTCTGTTTCCCCATATCTGATTCCCTGCCTCTCATTCCCCAGCTCTGATTCCCCGCCTCTGATTCCCCAGCTCTGATTCCCCGCCTCTGACTCCCCGCGTCTGATTCCCAGCCTCTGATTCCCCATGTTTGATTTCCTGCCTCTGATTCCCCGCCTCTGATTTGCCATCTCTGATTCATCGCCTCTGATTCCCCACCTCTGATTCCCCATATCTGATTCCCCACCTATGTTTCCCCGCCTCTGATTCCCCGCCTCTGATTCCCCATCTCTGATTCCCGGACTCTGATTCCCCACCTCTGATTCCCCATCTCTGATTCCGCACATCCGATTCCCTGCCTCTGATTCCCCGCCTCTGATGCCCCGCCTCTGATTCCATGCCTCTGATTCCCAACCTCTGATTCCCCACCTCTGATTCCCCATATCTGATACCCCGCCTCTGTTTCCCTGCCTCTGATTCCCTGCCTCTGTTTCCTCATACCTGCTTTCCCGCCTCTGATTCCCCAACACTGATTCCCCGCCTCTGATTCCCCAGCTCTGATTCACCACCTCTGATTCCCCGCGTCTGATTCCCCGCCTCTTATTACCCATCTCTGATTCCCTATCTCTGATTCCCCAATTCTGATTCCCCGCCTTTGGTTCCCTGCCTCTGATTCCCAACCTCTGATTCCCGACCTCTGATTCCCCATATCTGATTCCCCGCCTCTGTTTCCCCGCCTCTTATTCCCCGCCTCTCTTTCCCCATATCTGATTCCCGGCCTCTCATTCCCCAGCTCTGATTCCCCGCCTCTGATTCCCCATATCTGATTCCCCGCCGCTGATTCCCCAACTTTGATACCCCGCCACTGATTCCCCAGCTCTGATTCCCCGCCTATGATTCACCGCGTCTGATTCCCTGCCTCTGATTCCCCGCCTCTGATTCCCCATCTGTGATTCACCACCTCTGATCCCCCGCCTCTGATTACCCATGTCTGATTCCCCGCCTCTGTTTCCCCGCCTCTGAATCCCCGCCTCTGATTCCCCATATCTGATTCCCCGCCTCTGATTCCCCAACTCTGATTCCCCGCCTGTGATTCGCCAGCTATGATTCCCCGCCTCTGATTCCCCGCATCTGATTCCTTGCCTGTGATTCCCTGCCTCTGATTCCCCACCTCTGTTACCCCGCCTCTAATTCCCCGCTTCCGATTCCCCATATATGATTCCACTCCTCTCATTCCCCAACTCTGATTCCCCGCCTCTGATTCCCCATCTCAGATTCCCTGCCTCTGATTCCCCGCGTCTGATTCCCTGCCTCTGATTCCCCATCTCTGATTCACCTCCTTTGATTCGCCACCTCTAATTCCCCACCTCTGATTCCCGGCCTCTTATTCCCGGCATCTGATTCCCGGCCTCTGCTTTCCAGCCTCTGATTCCCCGCTTCTGATTCTGATTCCCTGCCTCTGATTCCCCATCTCTGATTCCACACATCTGATTCCCTGCCTCTGATTCCCCACTTCTGATTCCCCGCCTCTGATTCCCCACCTCTGTTTCCCCACCTCTGATTCCCCGCCTCTGTTTCCCCATATCTAATTCCCCGCCTCTGATTCCCCAACTCTGATTCCCCGCTCTGATTCCACAGCTCTGAATTCCCGCCTCTGATTCCCCACATCTGATTCCCTGCCTCTGAATCCCCACCTCTGATTCCCAACCTCTGATTCCCCTCCTCTGATTCCCCATATCTGATTCCCCTCCTCTGTTTCCCTGCCTCTGATTCCCCGCCTCTGTTACCCCATATCTGATTCCCCGCCTCTGATTCCCCAACTCTGATTCTGCACATCTGATTCCCTGCCTCTTATTCCCCACCTCTGATTCACGGCCTCTGATTCCCGGCCTCTCATTCCCGGGCTCTCATTCCCCGCCTCTGATTCCCGGCCTCAGATTCCCCGCCTCTGATTCCCTGCCTGTGATTCCCCATCTCTAATTCCGCACATCTGATTCCATGCCTCTAATTCCCCGCCTCTGATTCCCCGCCTCTGATTCCCTGCCTCTGATTCCCAACCTCTGATTCCCCACCTCTGATTCCCCATATCTGATTCCCCGCCTCTGTTTCCCCGCCTCTGATTCCGGGCCTCTGTTTCCCCCTATGTGATGCCCCGCCTCTGATTCCCCAACTCTGATTCCCCGCCTCTGATTCCCCAGCTCTGAATCCCCGCCTCTGATTCCCCGTGTTTGATTCCCTGCCTCTGATTCCCCGCCTCTGCTTCCCCATCTCTGATCCACCGCCTTTGATTCGCCACCTCTGATTCCCCATATGTGATTCCCCGCCTCTGTTTCCCCGCCTCTGATTCCCCGCCTCTGATTCCCCATATCTCATTACCAGCCTCTGACTCCCCACCTCTGATTCCCGGCCTCTTATTCCCGGCATCTGATTCCCGGCCTCTGCTTTCCAGCCTCTGATTCCCCGCTTCTGATTCTGATTCCCTGCCTCTGATTCCCCATCTCTGATTCCACACATCTGATTCCCTGCCTCTGATTCCCCACTTCTGATTCCCCGCCTCTGATTCCCCACCTCTGTTTCCCCACCTCTGATTCCCCGCCTCTGTTTCCCCATATCTAATTCCCCGCCTCTGATTCCCCAACTCTGATTCCCCGCTCTGATTCCACAGCTCTGAATTCCCGCCTCTGATTCCCCACATCTGATTCCCTGCCTCTGAATCCCCACCTCTGATTCCCAACCTCTGATTCCCCTCCTCTGATTCCCCATATCTGATTCCCCTCCTCTGTTTCCCTGCCTCTGATTCCCCGCCTCTGTTACCCCATATCTGATTCCCCGCCTCTGATTCCCCAACTCTGATTCTGCACATCTGATTCCCTGCCTCTTATTCCCCACCTCTGATTCCCGGCCTCTGATTCCCGGCCTCTCATTCCCGGGCTCTCATTCCCCGCCTCTGATTCCCGGCCTCAGATTCCCCGCCTCTGATTCCCTGCCTGTGATTCCCCATCTCTAATTCCGCACATCTGATTCCATGCCTCTAATTCCCCGCCTCTGATTCCCCGCCTCTGATTCCCTGCCTCTGATTCCCAACCTCTGATTCCCCACCTCTGATTCCCCATATCTGATTCCCCGCCTCTGTTTCCCCGCCTCTGATTCCGGGCCTCTGTTTCCCCCTATCTGATGCCCCGCCTCTGATTCCCCAACTCTGATTCCCCGCCTCTGATTCCCCAGCTCTGAATCCCCGCCTCTGATTCCCCGTGTTTGATTCCCTGCCTCTGATTCCCCGCCTCTGCTTCCCCATCTCTGATCCACCGCCTTTGATTCGCCACCTCTGATTCCCCATATGTGATTCCCCGCCTCTGTTTCCCCGCCTCTGATTCCCCGCCTCTGATTCCCCATATCTCATTACCAGCCTCTGACTCCCCACCTCTGATTCCCGGCCTCTTATTCCCGGCATCTGATTCCCGGCCTCTGATTCCCGGCCTCTGATTCCCCGCTTCTGATTCTGATTCCCTGCCTCTGATTCCCCATCTCTGATTCCGCACATCTGATTCCCTGCCTCTGATTTCCCATCTCTGATTACCCATATCTGATTCCCCGCCTCTGTTTCCCCGCCTCTGATTCCCCGCCTCTGTTTCCCCGCCTCTGATTCCCCTCCTCTGTTTCCCCATATCTAATTCCCCGCCTCTGATACCCCAACTCTGATTCCCCGCTCTGATTCCCCAGCTCTGAATCCCCGACTCTGATTCCCCGCATCTGATTCACTGCCTCTGAATCCCCACCTCTGATTCCCTGCCTCTGATTCCCAACCTCTGATTCCCCTCCTCTGATTCCCCATATCTGATTCCCCGCCTCCGTTTCCCTGCCTCTGATTCCCCGCCTCTGTTTCCCCATATCTGATTCCCCGCCTCTGATACCCCAACTCTGATTCCCCGCCTCTGATTCCCCAGCTCTGATTCCCCGCCTCTGACTCCCCGCGTCTGATTCCCAGCCTCTGATTCCCCAAGTCTGATTTCCTGCCTCTGATTCCCCGCCTCTGATTCCCCGCATCTGATACCCCATCTCTGATTCCCGGACTCTGATTCCCCACCTCTGATTCCCCATCTCTGATTCCGCACATCCGATTCCCTGCCTCTGATTCCCCGCCTCTGATGCCCCGCCTCTGATTCCATGCCTCTGATTCCCAACCTCTGATTCCCCACCTCTGATTCCCCATATCTGATTCCCCGCCTCTGTTTCCCCGCCTCTGATTCCCTGCCTCTGTTTCCTCATACCTGATTCCCCGCCTCTGATTCCCCAACACTGATTCCCCGCCTCTGATTCCCCAGCTCTGATTCACCACCTCTGATTCCCCGCGTCTGATTCCCCGCATCTGATTACCCATCTCTGATTCCCTATCTCTGATTCCCCAATTCTGATTCCCCACCTTTGATTCCCTGCCTCTGATTCCCAACCTCTGATTCCCGACCTCTGATTCCCCATATCTGATTCCCCGCCTCTGTTTCCCCGCCTCTTATTCACCGCCTCTGATTCCCCATATCTGATTCCCGGCCTCTCATTCCCCAGCTCTGATTCCCCGCCTCTGATTCCCCATATCTGATTCCCCGCCGCTGATTCCCCAACTCTGATACCCCGCCTCTGATTCCCCAGCTCTGATTCCCCGCCTCTGATTCCCCGCGTCTGATTCCCTGCCTCTGATTCCCCGCCTCTGATTCCCCATCTCTGATTCACCACCTCTGTTTCCCCGCCTCTGAATCCCCGCCTCTGATTCCCCATATCTGATTCCCCGCCTCTGATTACCCAACTCTGATTCCCCGCCTGTGATTCGCCAGCTATGATTCCCCGCCTCTGATTCCCCGCGTCTGATTCCCTGCCTGTGATTCCCTGCGTCTGATTCCCCACCTCTGTTACCCCGCCTCTGATTCCCCGCCACTGATTCCCCATATCTGATTCCCCTCCTCTGATTCCCCAACTCTGATTCCCCGCCTCTGATTCCCCAGTTCTGATTCCCTGCCTCTGATTCCCCGCATCTGATTCCCCGCCTCTGATTCCCCATCTCTGATTCACCGCCTTTGATTCGCCACCTCTGATTCCCCATCTCTGATTCCACACATCTGATTCCCTGCCTCTGATTCCCCACTTCTGATTCCCCGCCTCTGATTCCCCACCTCTGTTTCCCCACCTCTGATTCCCCGCCTCTGTTTCCCCATATCTAATTCCCCGCCTCTGATTCCCCAACTCTGATTCCCCGCTCTGATTCCCCAGCTCTGAATTCCCGCCTCTGATTCCCCGCATCTGATTCCCTGCCTCTGAATCCCCACCTCTGATTCCCTGCCTCTGATTCCCAACCTCTGATTCCCCTCCTCTGATTCCCCATATCTGATTCCCCTCCTCTGTTTCCCTGCCTCTGATTCCCCGCATCTGTTACCCCATATCTGATTCCCCGCCTCTGATTCCCCAACTCTGATTCTGCACATCTGATTCCCTGCCTCTTTTTCCCCACCTCTGATTCCCGGCCTCTGATTCCCGGCCTCTGATTCCCGGCCTCTCATTCCCGGCCTCTCATTCCCCGCCTCTGATTCCCGGCCTCTGATTCCCCGCCTCTGATTCCCCGCCTCTAATTCCCTGCCTCTGATTCCCCATCTCTGATTCCGCACATCTGATTCCCTGCCTCTGATTCCCCGCCTCTGATTCCCCGCCTCTGATTCCCTGGCTCTGATTCCCAAACTCTGATTCCCCACCTCTGATTCCCCATATCTGATTCCCCGCCTCTGTTTCCCCGCCTCTGATTCCCCGCCTCTGTTTCCCCATATCTGATTCCCCGCCTCTGATTCCCCAACACTGATTCCCTGCCTCTGATTCCCCAGCTCTGATTCCCCGCCTCTGATTCCCTGTGTTTGATTCCCTGCCTCTGATTCCCCGCCTCTGCTTCCCCATCTCTGATTCAGCGCCTTTGATTCGCCACCTCTGATTCCCCATATGTGATTCCCCGCCTCTGTTTCCCCGCCTCTGATTCCCCGCCTCTGATTCCCCATATCTCATTCCCAGCCTCTGATTCCCCATCTCTGATTCCCGGACTCTGATTCCCTACCTCTGATTCCCGGCCTCTTATTCCCGACATCTGATTCCCGGCCTCTGATTCCCGGCCTCTGATTCCCCGCTACTGATTCTGATTCCCTGCCTCTGATTCCCCATCTGTGATTCCGCACATCTGATTCCCTGCCTCTGATTTCCCACCTCAGATTACCCATATCTGATACCCCGCTTCTGTTTCCCCGCCTCTGATTCCCCGCCTCTGTTTCCCCGCCTCTGATTCCCCGCCTCTGTTTCCCCATATCTAATTCCCCGCCTCTGATTCCCCAACTCTGATTCCCCGCTCTGATTCCCCAGCTCTGAATCCCCGCCTCTGATTCCCCGCATCTGATTCACTGCCTCTGAATCCCCACCTCTGATTCCCTGCCTCTGATTCACAACCTCTGATTCCCCTCCTCTGATTCCCCATATCTGATTCCCCGCCTCCGTTTTCCTGCCTCTGATTCCCCGCCTCTGTTTCCCCATATCTGATTCCCCGCCTCTGATACCCCAACTCTGATTCCCCGCCTCTGATTCCCCAGCTCTGATTCCCTGCCTCTGACTCCCCGCGTCTGATTCCCAGCCTCTGATTCCCCATGTCTGATTTCCTGCCTATGATTCCCCGCCTCTGATTCGCCAGCTCTGATTCATCGCCTCTGATTCCCCACCTCTGATTCCCCATATCTGATTTCCCACCTATGTTTCCCCGCCTCTGATTCCCCGCCTCAGATTCCCCATCTCTGATTCCCGGACTCTGATTCCCCACCTCTGATTCCCCATCTCTGATTCCGCTCATCCAATTCCCTGCCTCTGATTCCCCGCCTCTGATGCCCAGCCTCTGATTCCATGCCTCTGATTCCCAACCTCTGATTCCCCACCTCTGATTTCCCATATCTGATTCCCCACCTCTGTTTCCCCGCCTGTGATTCCCTGCATCTGTTTCCTCATATCTGATTCCCCTCCTCTGATTCCCCAACACTGATTCCCCGCCTCTGATTCCCCAGCTCTGATTCACCACCTCTGATTCCCCGCGTCTGATTCCCCGCCTCTAATTCCCCATCTCTGATTCCCTATCACTGATTCCCCAATTCTGATTCCCCGCCTTTGATTCACTGCCTCTGATTAACAACCACTGATTCCCGACCTCTGATTCCCCATATCTGATTCCCCGCCTCTGTTTCCCCGCCTCTTATTCCCCGCCTCTGTTTCCCCATATCTGATTCCCGGCCTCTCATTCCCCAGCTCTGATTCCCCGCCTCTGATTCCCCATATCTGATTCCCCGCCGCTGATTCCCCAACTCTGATACCCCGCCTCTGATTCACCAGCTCTGATTCCCCGCCTCTGATTCCCCGCGTCTGATTCCCTGCCTCTGATTCCCCGCCTCTGATTCCCCATCTCTGATTCACCACCTCTGATCCCCGCCTCTGATTTCCCATGTCTGATTCCCCGCCTCTGTTTCCCTGCCTCTGATTCCCCGCCTCTGATTCCCCATATCTGAATCCCCGCCTCTGATTCCCCAACTCTGATTTCCCGCCTGTGATTCGCCAGCTATGATTCCCGGCCTCTGATTCCCCGCGTCTGATTCCCTGCCTGTGATTCCCTGCCTCTGATTCCCCACCTCTGTTACCCCGCCTCTGATTCCCTGCCTCTGATTCCCCACTTCTGATTCCCCACCTCTGATTCCCCACCTCTGTTTCCCCACCTCTGATTCCCCGCCTCTGTTTCCCCATATCTAATTCCCCGCCTCTGATTCCCCAACTCTGATTCCCCGCTCTGATTCCCCAGCTCTGAATTCCCGCCTCTGATTCCCCACCTATGATTCCCCATATCTGATTCCCCGCCTCTGTTTCCCCGCCTCTGATTCCCCGCCTCTGATTCCCCATATCTGATTCCCCACCTATGATTTCCCAACGCTGATTCCCCGCCTCTGATTCGCTAGCTATGATTCCCCGCCTCTGATTCCCCGCGTCTGAATCCCTGCCTCTGATTCCCCACCTCTGATTCCCAATATCTGATACTCCGCCTCTGATTCCCCAACTCTGATTTCCCGCCTCTGATTCCCCAGCTCTGATTCCCCGCATCTGACTCCCCGCGTCTGATTCCCAGCCTCTGATTCCCCATGTCTGATTTCCTGCCCCTGATTCCCCGCCTCTGATTCCCCGCCTCTGATTCCCTGCCTCTGATTCCCCATCTCTGATTCCGCACATCTGATTCCCTGGCTCTTATTCCCCGCCTCTGATTCCCCGCCTCTGATTCACTGCCTCTGATTCCCAACCTCTGATTCCCCACCTCTGATTCCCCATATCTGATTCCCCGCCTCTGTTTCCCAGCCTCTGATTCCCAGCCTCTGATTCCCAACCTCTGATTCCCCACCTCTGATTCCCCATATCTGATTCCCCGCCTCTGTTTCCCCGCCTCTGATTCCCCGCCTCTGTTTCCCCATATCTGATTCCCCGCCTCTGATTCCCCAACTCTGATTCCCCGCCTCTGAATCCCCAGCTCTGATTCCCTGCCTCTGATTCCCCGCCTCTGCTTCCCCATCTCTGATTCACCGCCTTTGATTCGCCACCTCTGATTCCCCATATGTGATTCCCCGCCTCTGTTTCGCCGCCTCTGATTCCCCGCCTCTGATTCCCCATATCTCATTCCCAGCCTCTGATTCCCCATCTCTGATTCCCGGCCTCTTATTCCCGGCATCTGATTCCCGGCCTCTGATTCCCGGCCTCTGATTCCCCGCTTCTGATTCTGATTCCCTGCCTCTGATTCCCCATCTCTGATTCCGCACATCTGATTCCCTGCCTCTGATTTCCCACCTCTGATTACCCATATCTGATTCCCCGCCTCTGTTTCCCCGCCTCTGATTCCCCGCCTCTGTTTCCCCGCCTCTGATTCCCCGCCTCTGTTTCCCCATATCTAATTCCCCGCATCTGATTCCCCAACTCTGATTCCCCGCTCTGATTCCCCAGCTCTGAATCCCCGCCTCTGATTCCCCACATCTTATTCACTGCCTCTGAATCCCCACCTCTGATTCCCTGCCTCTGATTCACAACCTCTGATTCCCCTCCTCTGATTCCCCATATCTGATTCCCCGCCTCCGTTTCCCTGCCTCTGATTCCCCGCCTCTGTTTCCCCATATCTGATTCCCCGCCTCTGATACCCCAACTCTGATTCCCCGCCTCTGATTCCCCAGCTCTGATTCCACGCCTCTGACTCCCCGCGTCTGATTCCCAGCCTCTGATTCCCCATGTCTGATTTCCTGCCTCTGATTCCCCGCCTCTGATTCGCCAGCTCTGATTCATCACCTCTGATTCCCCACCTCTGATTCCCCATATCTGATTCCCCACCTATGTTTCCCCGCCTCTGATTCCCCGCCTCTGATTCCCCATCTCTTATTCCCGGACTCTGATTCCCCACCTCTGATTCCCCATCTCTTATTCCACACATCCAATTCCCTGCCTCTGATTCCCCGCCTCTGATGCCCCGCCTCTGATTCCATGCCTCTGATTCCCAACCTCTGATTCCCCACCTCTGATTTCCCATATCTGATTCCCCGCCTCTGTTTCCCCGCCTCTGATTCCCTGCATCTGTTTCCTCATATCTGATTCCCCTCCTCTGATTCCCCAACACTGATTCCCCGCGTCTGATTCCCCATATCTGATTCCCCGCCTCTGTTTCCCCCCTCTGATTCCCTGCCTCTGTTTCCTCATATCTGATTCCCCGCCTCTGATTCCCCAACACTGATTTCCCGCCCCTGATTCCCCAGCTCTGATTCATCACCTCTGATTCCCCGCGTCTGATTCCCCGCCTCTGATTCCCCATCTCTGATTCACTATCTCTGATTCCCCAATTCTGATTCCCCTCCTTTGATAACCTGCCTCTGATTCCCAACCTCTGATTCCCGACCTCTGATTCCCCATATCTGATTCCCCGCCTCTGTTTCCCCGCCTCTTATTCCCCACCTCTGTTTCCCCATATCTGATTCCCTGCCTCTCATTCCCCAGCTCTGATTCACCACCTCTGATTCCCCGCGTCTGATTCCCCGCGTCTGATTCCCCATCTCTGATTCCAATCTCTGATTCCCCAATTCTGATTCCCCGCCTTTGATTCCCTGCCTCTGATTCCCAACCTCTGATTCCCGACCTCTGATTCCCCATATCTGATTCCCTGCCACTGTTTCCCCGCCTCTTATTCCCCGCCTCTGTTTCCCCATATCTGATTCCCTGCCTCTCATTCCCCAGCTCTGATTCCCCGCCTCTGATTCCCCAGCTCTGATTCCCCGCCTCTGACTCCCCGCGTCTGATTCCCAGCCTCTGATTCCCCATGTTTGATTTCCTGCCTCTGATTCCCCGCCTCTGATTCGCCATCTCTGATTCATCGCCTCTGATTCCCCACCTCTGATTCCCCATATCTGATTCCCCACCTATGTTTCCCCGCCTCTGATTCCCCGCCTCTGATTCCCCATCTCTGATTCCCGGACTCTGATTCCCCACCTCTGATTCCCCATCTCTGATTCCGCACATCCGATTCCCTGCCTCTGATTCCCCGCCTCTGATGCCCCGCCTCTGATTCCATGCCTCTGATTCCCAACCTCTGATTCCCCACCTCTGATTCCCCATATCTGATTCCCCGCCTCTGTTTCCCCGCCTCTGATTCCCCGCCTCTGTTTCCCCATATCTGATTCCCCGCCTCTGATTCCCCAACACTGATTCCCTGCCTCTGATTCCCCAGCTCTGATTCCCCGCCTCTGATTCCCTGTGTTTGATTCCATGCCTCTGATTCCCCGCCTCTGCTTCCCCATCTCTGATTCAGCGCCTTTGATTCGCCACCTCTGATTCCCCATATGTTATTCCCCGCCTCTGTTTCCCCGCCTCTGATTCCCCGCCTCTGATTCCCCATATCTCATTCCCAGCCTCTGATTCCCCATCTCTGATTGATTCCCTACCTCTGATTCCCGGCCTCTTATTCCCGGCATCTGATTCCCGGCCTCTGATTCCCGGCCTCTGATTCCCCGCTACTGATTCTGATTCCCTGCCTCTGATTCCCCATCTCTGATTCCGCACATCTGATTCCCTGCCTCTGATTTCCCACCTCTGATTACCCATATCTGATACCCCGCCTCTGTTTCCCCGCCTCTGATTCCCCGCCTCTGTTTCCCCGCCTCTGATTCCCCGCCTCTGTTTCCCCATATCTAATTCCCCGCCTCTGATTCCCCAACTCTGATTCCCCGCTCTGATTCCCCAGCTCTGAATCCCCGCCTCTGATTCCCCGCATCTGATTCACTGCCTCTGAATCCCCACCTCTGATTCCCTGCCTCTGATTCACAACCTCTGATTCCCCTCCTCTGATTCCCCATATCTGATTCCCCGCCTCCGTTTCCCTGCCTCTGATTCCCCGCCTCTGTTTCCCCATATCTGATTCCCCGCCTCTGATACCCCAACTCTGATTCCCCGCCTCTGATTCCCCAGCTCTGATTCCCCGCCTCTGACTCCCCGCGTCTGATTCCCAGCCTCTGATTCCCCATGTCTGATTTCCTGCCTCTGATTCCCCGCCTCTGATTCGCCAGCTCTGATTCATCACCTCTGATTCCCCACCTCTGATTCCCCATATCTGATTCCCCACCTATGTTTCCCCGCCTCTGATTCCCCGCCTCTGATTCCCCATCTCTTATTCCCGGACTCTGATTCCCCACCTCTGATTCCCCATCTCTTATTCCACACATCCAATTCCCTGCCTCTGATTCCCCGCCTCTGATGCCCCGCCTCTGATTCCATGCCTCTGATTCCCAACCTCTGATTCCCCACCTCTGATTTCCCATATCTGATTCCCCGCCTCTGTTTCCCCGCCTCTGATTCCCTGCATCTGTTTCCTCATATCTGATTCCCCTCCTCTGATTCCCCAACACTGATTCCCCGCGTCTGATTCCCCATATCTGATTCCCCGCCTCTGTTTCCCCCCTCTGATTCCCTGCCTCTGTTTCCTCATATCTGATTCCCCGCCTCTGATTCCCCAACACTGATTTCCCGCCCCTGATTCCCCAGCTCTGATTCATCACCTCTGATTCCCCGCGTCTGATTCCCCGCCTCTGATTCCCCATCTCTGATTCACTATCTCTGATTCCCCAATTCTGATTCCCCGCCTTTGATAACCTGCCTCTGATTCCCAACCTCTGATTCCCGACCTCTGATTCCCCATATCTGATTCCCCGCCTCTGTTTCCCCGCCTCTTATTCCCCACCTCTGTTTCCCCATATCTGATTCCCTGCCTCTCATTCCCCAGCTCTGATTCACCACCTCTGATTCCCCGCGTCTGATTCCCCGCGTCTGATTCCCCATCTCTGATTCCAATCTCTGATTCCCCAATTCTGATTCCCCGCCTTTGATTCCCTGCCTCTGATTCCCAACCTCTGATTCCCGACCTCTGATTTCCCATATCTGATTCCCTGCCACTGTTTCCCCGCCTCTTATTCCCCGCCTCTGTTTCCCCATATCTGATTCCCTGCCTCTCATTCCCCAGCTCTGATTCCCCGCCTCTGATTCCCCAGCTCTGATTCCCCGCCTCTGACTCCCCGCGTCTGATTCCCAGCCTCTGATTCCCCATGTTTGATTTCCTGCCTCTGATTCCCCGCCTCTGATTCGCCATCTCTGATTCATCGCCTCTGATTCCCCACCTCTGATTCCCCATATCTGATTCCCCACCTATGTTTCCCCGCCTCTGATTCCCCGCCTCTGATTCCCCATCTCTGATTCCCGGACTCTGATTCCCCACCTCTGATTCCCCATCTCTGATTCCGCACATCCGATTCCCTGCCTCTGATTCCCCGCCTCTGATGCCCCGCCTCTGATTCCATGCCTCTGATTCCCAACCTCTGATTCCCCACCTCTGATTCCCCATATCTGATTCCCCGCCTCTGTTTCCCCGCCTCTGATTCCCCGCCTCTGTTTCCCCATATCTGATTCCCCGCCTCTGATTCCCCAACACTGATTCCCTGCCTCTGATTCCCCAGCTCTGATTCCCCGCCTCTGATTCCCTGTGTTTGATTCCATGCCTCTGATTCCCCGCCTCTGCTTCCCCATCTCTGATTCAGCGCCTTTGATTCGCCACCTCTGATTCCCCATATGTTATTCCCCGCCTCTGTTTCCCCGCCTCTGATTCCCCGCCTCTGATTCCCCATATCTCATTCCCAGCCTCTGATTCCCCATCTCTGATTGATTCCCTACCTCTGATTCCCGGCCTCTTATTCCCGGCATCTGATTCCCGGCCTCTGATTCCCGGCCTCTGATTCCCCGCTACTGATTCTGATTCCCTGCCTCTGATTCCCCATCTCTGATTCCGCACATCTGATTCCCTGCCTCTGATTTCCCACCTCTGATTACCCATATCTGATACCCCGCCTCTGTTTCCCCGCCTCTGATTCCCCGCCTCTGTTTCCCCGCCTCTGATTCCCCGCCTCTGTTTCCCCATATCTAATTCCCCGCCTCTGATTCCCCAACTCTGATTCCCCGCTCTGATTCCCCAGCTCTGAATCCCCGCCTCTGATTCCCCGCATCTGATTCACTGCCTCTGAATCCCCACCTCTGATTCCCTGCCTCTGATTCACAACCTCTGATTCCCCTCCTCTGATTCCCCATATCTGATTCCCCGCCTCCGTTTCCCTGCCTCTGATTCCCCGCCTCTGTTTCCCCATATCTGATTCCCCGCCTCTGATACCCCAACTCTGATTCCCCGCCTCTGATTCCCCAGCTCTGATTCCCCGCCTCTGACTCCCCGCGTCTGATTCCCAGCCTCTGATACCCCATGTCTGATTTCCTGCCTATGATTCCCCGCCTCTGATTCGCCAGCTCTGATTCATCGCCTCTGATTCCCCACCTCTGATTCCCCATATCTGATTTCCCACCTATGTTTCCCCGCCTCTGATTCCCCGCCTCAGATTCCCCATCTCTGATTCCCGGACTCTGATTCCCCACCTCTGATTCCCCATCTCTGATTCCGCTCATCCAATTCCCTGCCTCTGATTCCCCGCCTCTGATGCCCAGCCTCTGATTCCATGCCTCTGATTCCCAACCTCTGATTCCCCACCTCTGATTTCCCATATCTGATTCCCCGCCTCTGTTTCCCCGCCTCTGATTCCCTGCATCTGTTTCCTCATATCTGATTCCCCTCCTCTGATTCCCCAACACTGATTCCCCGCCTCTGATTCCCCAGCTCTGATTCACCACCTCTGATTCCCCGCGTCTGATTCCCCGCCTCTAATTCCCCATCTCTGATTCCCTATCACTGATTCCCCAATTCTGATTCCCCGCCTTTGATTCACTGCCTCTGATTAACAACCACTGATTCCCGACCTCTGATTCCCCATATCTGATTCCCCGCCTCTGTTTCCCCGCCTCTTATTCCCCGCCTCTGTTTCCCCATATCTGATTCCCGGCCTCTCATTCCCCAGCTCTGATTCCCCGCCTCTGATTCCCCATATCTGATTCCCCGCCGCTGATTCCCCAACTCTGATACCCCGCCTCTGATTCACCAGCTCTGATTCCCCGCCTCTGATTCCCCGCGTCTGATTCCCTGCCTCTGATTCCCCGCCTCTGATTCCCCATCTCTGATTCACCACCTCTGATCCCCCGCCTCTGATTCCCCATGTCTGATTCCCCGCCTCTGTTTCCCTGCCTCTGATTCCCCGCCTCTGATTCCCCATATCTGAATCCCCGCCTCTGATTCCCCAACTCTGATTCCCCGCCTGTGATTCGCCAGCTATGATTCCCGGCCTCTGATTCCCCACGTCTGATTCCCTGCCTGTGATTCCCTGCCTCTGATTCCCCACCTCTGTTACCCTGCCTCTGATTCCCTGCCTCTGATTCCCCACTTCTGATTCCCCGCCTCTGATTCCCCACCTCTGTTTCCCCACCTCTGATTCCCCGCCTCTGTTTCCCCATATCTAATTCCCCGCCTCTGATTCCCCAACTCTGATTCCCCGCTCTGATTCCCCAGCTCTGAATTCCCGCCTCTGATTCCCCACCTATGATTCCCCATATCTGATTCCCCGCCTCTGTTTCCCCGCCTCTGATTCCCCGCCTCTGATTCCCCATATCTGATTCCCCACCTATGATTTCCCAACGCTGATTCCCCGCCTCTGATTCGCTAGCTATGATTCCCCGCCTCTGATTCCCCGCGTCTGAATCCCTGCCTCTGATTCCCCGCCTCTGATTCCCAATATCTGATTCCCCGCCTCCGTTTCCCTGCCTCTGATTCCCCGCCTCTGTTTCCCCATATCTGATACTCCGCCTCTGATTCCCCAACTCTGATTCCCCGCCTCTGATTCCCCAGCTCTGATTCCCCGCATCTGACTCCCCGCGTCTGATTCCCAGCCTCTGATTCCCCATGTCTGATTTCCTGCCTCTGATTCCCCACCTCTGATTCGCCATCTCTGATTCATCGCCTCTGATTCCCCACCTCTGATTACCCATATCTGATTCCCCACCTATGTTTCCCCGCCTCTGATTCCCCGCCTCTGATTCCCCATCTCTGATTCCCGGACTCTGATTCCCCACCTCTGATTCCCCATCTCTGATTCCGCACATCCGATTCCCTGCCTCTGATTCCCCGCCTCTGATGCCCCGCCTCTGATTCCATGCCTCTGATTCCCAACCTCTGATTCCCCACCTCTGATTCCCCATATCTGATTCCCTGCCTCTGTTTCCCCGCCTCTGATTCCCTGCCCCTGTTTCCTCATATCTGATTCCCAGCCTCTGATTCCCCAACACTTATTTCCCGCCTCTGATTCCACAGCTCTGATTCACCACCTCTAACTCCCCGCATCTGATTCCCCGCCTCTGATTCCCCATCTCTGATTCCCTATCTCTGATTCCCCAATTCTGATTCCCCGCCTTTGATTCCCTGCCTCTGATTCCAAACCTCTGATTCCCGACCTCTGATTCCCCATCTCTGATTCCCGGACTCTGATTCCCCACCTCTGATTCCCGGACTCTTATTCCCGGCATCTGATTCCCGGCCTCTGATTCCCAGCCTCTGATTCCCCGCTTCTGATTCTGATTCCCTGCCTCTGATTCCCCATCTCTGATTCCACACATCTGATTCCCTGCCTCTGATTCCCCACTTCTGATTCCCCGCCTCTGATTCCCCACCTCTGTTTCCCCACCTCTGATTCCCCGCCTCTGTTTCCCCATATCTAATTCCCCGCCTCTGATTCCCCAACTCTGATTCCCCGCTCTGATTCCCTAGCTCTGAATTCCCGCCTCTGATTCCCCGCATCTGATTCACTGCCTCTGAATCCCCACCTCTGATTCCCTGCCTCTGATTCCCAACCTCTGATTCCCCTCCTCTGATTCCCCATATCTGATTCCCCTCCTCTGTTTCCCTGCCTCTGATTCCCCGCCTCTGTTACCCCATATCTGATTCCCCGCCTCTGATTCCCCAACCTCTGATTCTGCACATCTGATTCCCTGCCTCTTTTTCCCCACCTCTGATTCCCGGCCTCTGATTCCCGGCCTCTGATTCCCGGCCTCTCATTCCCGGCCTCTCATTCCCCGCCTCTGATTCCCAGCCTCTGATTCCCCGCCTCTGATTCCCCGCCTCTGATTCCCTGCCTCTGATTCCCCATCTCTGATTCCGCACATCTGATTCCCTGGCTCTTATTCCCCGCCTCTGATTCCCCGCCTCTGATTCCCTGCCTCTGATTCCCAACCTCTGATTCCCCACCTCTGATTCCCCATATCTGATTCCCCGCCTCAGTTTCCCAGCCTCTGATTCCCAGCCTCTGATTCCCAACCTCTGATTCCCCACCTCTGATTCCCCATATCTGATTCCCCGCCTCTGTTTCCCCGCCTCTGATTCCCCGCCTCTGTTTCCCCATATCTGATTCCCCGCCTCTGATTCCCCAACTCTGATTCCCCGCCTCTGAATCCCCAGCTCTGATTCCCTGCCTCTGATTCCCCGCCTCTGCTTCCCCATCTCTGATTCACCGCCTTTGATTCGCCACCTCTGATTCCCCATATGTGATTCCCCGCCTCTGTTTCGCCGCCTCTGATTCCCCGCCTCTGATTCCCCATATCTCATTCCCAGTCTCTGATTCCCCATCTCTGATTCCCGGCCTCTTATTCCCGGCATCTGATTCCCGGCCTCTGATTCCCGGCCTCTGATTCCCCGCTTCTGATTCTGATTCCCTGCCTCTGATTCCCCATCTCTGATTCCGCACATCTGATTCCCTGCCTCTGATTTCCCACCTCTGATTACCCATATCTGATTCCCCGCCTCTGTTTCCCCGCCTCTGATTCCCCGCCTCTGTTTCCCCGCCTCTGATTCCCCGCCTCTGTTTCCCCATATCTAATTCCCCGCATCTGATTCCCCAACTCTGATTCCCCGCTCTGATTCCCCAGCTCTGAATCCCCGCCTCTGATTCCCCACATCTGATTCACTGCCTCTGAATCCCCACCTCTGATTCCCTGCCTCTGATTCACAACCTCTGATTCCCCTCCTCTGATTCCCCATATCTGATTCCCCGCCTCCGTTTCCCTGCCTCTGATTCCCCGCCTCTGTTTCCCCATATCTGATTCCCCGCCTCTGATACCCCAACTCTGATTCCCCGCCTCTGATTCCCCAGCTCTGATTCCACGCCTCTGACTCCCCGCGTCTGATTCCCAGCCTCTGATTCCCCATGTCTGATTTCCTGCCTCTGATTCCCCGCCTCTGATTCGCCAGCTCTGATTCATCACCTCTGATTCCCCACCTCTGATTCCCCATATCTGATTCCCCACCTATGTTTCCCCGACTCTGATTCCCCGCCTCTGATTCCCCATCTCTTATTCCCGGACTCTGATTCCCCACCTCTGATTCCCCATCTCTTATTCCACACATCCAATTCCCTGCCTCTGATTCCCCGCCTCTGATGCCCCGCCTCTGATTCCATGCCTCTGATTCCCAACCTCTGATTCCCCACCTCTGATTTCCCATATCTGATTCCCCGCCTCTGTTTCCCCGCCTCTGATTCCCTGCATCTGTTTCCTCATATCTGATTCCCCTCCTCTGATTCCCCAACACTGATTCCCCGCGTCTGATTCCCCATATCTGATTCCCCGCCTCTGTTTCCCCCCTCTGATTCCCTGCCTCTGTTTCCTCATATCTGATTCCCCGCCTCTGATTCCCCAACACTGATTTCCCGCCCCTGATTCCCCAGCTCTGATTCACCACCTCTGATTCCCCGCGTCTGATTCCCCGCCTCTGATTCCCCATCTCTGATTCACTATCTCTGATTCCCCAATTCTGATTCCCCGCCTTTGATAACCTGCCTCTGATTCCCAACCTCTGATTCCCGACCTCTGATTCCCCATATCTGATTCCCCGCCTCTGTTTCCCCGCCTCTTATTCCCCACCTCTGTTTCCCCATATCTGATTCCCTGCCTCTCATTCCCCAGCTCTGATTCACCACCTCTGATTCCCCGCGTCTGATTCCCCGCGTCTGATTCCCCATCTGTGATTCCAATCTCTGATTCCCCAATTCTGATTCCCCGCCTTTGATTCCCTGCCTCTGATTCCCAACCTCTGATTCCCGACCTCTGATTCCCCATATCTGATTCCCTGCCACTGTTTCCCCGCCTCTTATTCCCCGCCTCTGTTTCCCCATATCTGATTTCCTGCCTCTCATTCCCCAGCTCTGATTCCCCGCCTCTGATTCCCCAGCTCTGATTCCCCGCCTCTGACTCCCCGCGTCTGATTCCCAGCCTCTGATTCCCCATGTTTGATTTCCTGCCTCTGATTCCCCGCCTCTGATTCGCCATCTCTGATTCATCGCCTCTGATTCCCCACCTCTGATTCCCCATATCTGATTCCCCACCTATGTTTCCCCGCCTCTGATTCCCCGCTTCTGATTCCCCATCTCTGATTCCCGGACTCTGATTCCCCACCTCTGATTCCCCATCTCTGATTCCGCACATCCGATTCCCTGCCTCTGATTCCCCGCCTCTGATGCCCCGCCTCTGATTCCATGCCTCTGATTCCCAACCTCTGATTCCCCACCTCTGATTCCCCATATCTGATACCCCGCCTCTGTTTCCCTGCCTCTGATTCCCTGCCTCTGTTTCCTCATACCTGCTTTCCCGCCTCTGATTCCCCAACACTGATTCCCCGCCTCTGATTCCCCAGCTCTGATTCACCACCTCTGATTCCCCGCGTCTGATTCCCCGCCTCTTATTACCCATCTCTGATTCCCTATCTCTGATTCCCCAATTCTGATTCCCCGCCTTTGGTTCCCTGCCTCTGATTCCCAACCTCTGATTCCCGACCTCTGATTCCCCATATCTGATTCCCCGTCTCTGTTTCCCCGCCTCTTATTCCCCGCCTCTCTTTCCCCATATCTGATTCCCGGCCTCTCATTCCCCAGCTCTGATTCCCCGCCTCTGATTCCCCATATCTGATTCCCCGCCGCTGATTCCCCAACTTTGATACCCCGCCACTGATTCCCCAGCTCTGATTCCCCGCCTATGATTCCCCGCGTCTGATTCCCTGCCTCTGATTCCCCGCCTCTGATTCCCCATCTGTGATTCACCACCTCTGATCCCCCGCCTCTGATTACCCATGTCTGATTCCCCGCCTCTGTTTCCCCGCCTCTGAATCCCCGCCTCTGATTCCCCATATCTGATTCCCCGCCTCTGATTCCCCAACTCTGATTCCCCGCCTGTGATTCGCCAGCTATGATTCCCCGCCTCTGATTCCCCGCATCTGATTCCTTGCCTGTGATTCCCTGCCTCTGATTCCCCACCTCTGTTACCCCGCCTCTAATTCCCCGCTTCCGATTCCCCATATATGATTCCACTCCTCTCATTCCCCAACTCTGATTCCCCGCCTCTGATTCCCCATCTCAGATTCCCTGCCTCTGATTCCCCGCGTCTGATTCCCTGCCTCTGATTCCCCATCTCTGATTCACCTCCTTTGATTCGCCACCTCTAATTCCCCACCTCTGATTCCCGGCCTCTTATTCCCGGCATCTGATTCCCGGCCTCTGCTTTCCAGCCTCTGATTCCCCGCTTCTGATTCTGATTCCCTGCCTCTGATTCCCCATCTCTGATTCCACACATCTGATTCCCTGCCTCTGATTCCCCACTTCTGATTCCCCGCCTCTGATTCCCCACCTCTGTTTCCCCACCTCTGATTCCCCGCCTCTGTTTCCCCATATCTAATTCCCCGCCTCTGATTCCCCAACTCTGATTCCCCGCTCTGATTCCACAGCTCTGAATTCCCGCCTCTGATTCCCCACATCTGATTCCCTGCCTCTGAATCCCCACCTCTGATTCCCAACCTCTGATTCCCCTCCTCTGATTCCCCATATCTGATTCCCCTCCTCTGTTTCCCTGCCTCTGATTCCCCGCCTCTGTTACCCCATATCTGATTCCCCGCCTCTGATTCCCCAACTCTGATTCTGCACATCTGATTCCCTGCCTCTTATTCCCCACCTCTGATTCCCGGCCTCTGATTCCCGGCCTCTCATTCCCGGGCTCTCATACCCCGCCTCTGATTCCCGGCCTCAGATTCCCCGCCTCTGATTCCCTGCCTGTGATTCCCCATCTCTAATTCCGCACATCTGATTCCATGCCTCTAATTCCCCGCCTCTGATTCCCCGCCTCTGATTCCCTGCCTCTGATTCCCAACCTCTGATTCCCCACCTCTGATTCCCCATATCTGATTCCCCGCCTCTGTTTCCCCGCCTCTGATTCCGGGCCTCTGTTTCCCCCTATCTGATGCCCCGCCTCTGATTCCCCAACTCTGATTCCCCGCCTCTTATTCCCCAGCTCTGAATCCCCGCCTCTGATTCCCCGTGTTTGATTCCCTGCCTCTGATTCCCCGCCTCTGCTTCCCCATCTCTGATTCACCGCCTTTGATTCGCCACCTCTGATTCCCCATATGTGATTCCCCGCCTCTGTTTCCCCGCCTCTGATTCCCCGCCTCTGATTCCCCATATCTCATTACCAGCCTCTGACTCCCCACCTCTGATTCCCGGCCTCTTATTCCCGGCATCTGATTCCCGGCCTCTGATTCCCGGCCTCTGATTCCCCGCTTCTGATTCTGATTCCCTGCCTCTGATTCCCCATCTCTGATTCCGCACATCTGATTCTCTGCCTCTGATTTCCCACCTCTGATTACCCATATCTGATTCCCCGCCTCTGTTTCCCCGCCTCTGATTCCCCGCCTCTGTTTCCCCGCCTCTGATTCCCCTCCTCTGTTTCCCCATATCTAATTCCCCGCCTCTGATACCCCAACTCTGATTCCCCGCTCTGATTCCCCAGCTCTGAATCCCCGACTCTGATTCCCCGCATCTGATTCACTGCCTCTGAATCCCCTCCTCTGATTCCCTGCCTCTGATTCCCAACCTCTGATTCCCCTCCTCTGATTCCCCATATCTGATTCCCCGCCTCCGTTTCCCTGCCTCTGATTCCCCGCCTCTGTTTCCCCATATCTGATTCCCCGCCTCTGATACCCCAACTCTGATTCCCCGCCTCTGATTCCCCAGCTCTGATGCCCCGCCTCTGACTCCCCGCGTCTGATTCCCAGCCTCTGATTCCCCAAGTCTGATTTCCTGCCTCTGATTCCCCGCCTCTGATTCCCCGCCTCTGATTCCCCATCTCTGATTCCCGGACTCTGATTCCCCACCTCTGATTCCCCATCTCTGATTCCGCACATCCGATTCCCTGCCTCTGATTCCCCGCCTCTGATGCCCCGCCTCTGATTCCATGCCTCTGATTCCCAACCTCTGATTCCCCACCTCTGATTCCCCATATCTGATTCCCCGCCTCTGTTTCCCCGCCTCTGATTCCCTGCCTCTGTTTCCTCATACCTGATTCCCCGCCTCTGATTCCCCAACACTGATTCCCCGCCTCTGATTCCCCAGCTCTGATTCACCACCTCTGATTCCCCGCGTCTGATTCCCCGCATCTGATTACCCATCTCTGATTCCCTATCTCTGATTCCCCAATTCTGATTCCCCACCTTTGATTCCCTGCCTCTGATTCCCAACCTCTGATTCCCGACCTCTGATTCCCCATATCTGATTCCCCGCCTCTGTTTCCCCGCCTCTTATTCACCGCCTCTGATTCCCCATATCTGATTCCCGGCCTCTCATTCCCCAGCTCTGATTCCCCGCCTCTGATTCCCCATATCTGATTCCCCGCCGCTGATTCCCCAACTCTGATACCCCGCCTCTGATTCCCCAGCTCTGATTCCCCGCCTCTGATTCCCCGCGTCTGATTCCCTGCCTCTGATTCCCCGCCTCTGATTCCCCATCTCTGATTCACCACCTCTGATCCCCCGCCTCTGATTACCCATGTCTGATTCCCCGCCTCTGTTTCCCCGCCTCTGAATCCCCGCCTCTGATTCCCCATATCTGATTCCCCGCCTCTGATTACCCAACTCTGATTCCCCGCCTGTGATTCGCCAGCTATGATTCCCCGCCTCTGATTCCCCGCGTCTGATTCCCTGCCTGTGATTCCCTGCGTCTGATTCCCCACCTCTGTTACCCCGCCTCTGATTCCCCGCCACTGATTCCCCATATCTGATTCCCCTCCTCTGATTCCCCAACTCTGATTCCCCGCCTCTGATTCCCCAGTTCTGATTCCCTGCCTCTGATTCCCCGCATCTGATTCCCCGCCTCTGATTCCCCATCTCTGATTCACCGCCTTTGATTCGCCACCTCTGATTCCCCATCTCTGATTCCCGGACTAAGATTCCCCACCTCTGATTCCCGGCCTCTTATTCCCGGCATCAGATTCCCGGCCTCTGATTCCCAGCTTCTGATTCCCCGCTTCTGATTCTGATTCCCTGCCTCTGATTCCCCATCTCTGATTCCACACATCTGATTCCCTGCCTCTGATTCCCCACTTCTGATTCCCCGCCTCTGATTCCCCACCTCTGTTTCCCCACCTCTGATTCCCCGCCTCTGTTTCCCCATATCTAATTCCCCGCCTCTGATTCCCCAACTCTGATTCCCCGCTCTGATTCCCCAGCTCTGAATTCCCGCCTCTGATTCCCCGCATCTGATTCCCTGCCTCTGAATCCCCACCTCTGATTCCCTGCCTCTGATTCCCAACCTCTGATTCCCCTCCTCTGATTCCCCATATCTGATTCCCCTCCTCTGTTTCCCTGCCTCTGATTCCCCGCATCTGTTACCCCATATCTGATTCCCCGCCTCTGATTCCCCAACTCTGATTCTGCACATCTGATTCCCTGCCTCTTTTTCCCCACCTCTGATTCCCGGCCTCTGATTCCCGGCCTCTGATTCCCGGCCTCTCATTCCCGGCCTCTCATTCCCCGCCTCTGATTCCCGGCCTCTGATTCCCCGCCTCTGATTCCCCGCCTCTGATTCCCTGCCTCTGATTCCCCATCTCTGATTCCGCACATCTGATTCCCTGCCTTTGATTCCCCGCCTCTGATTCCCCGCCTCTGATTCCCTGCCTCTGATTCCCAAACTCTGATTCCCCACCTCTGATTCCCCATATCTGATTCCCCGCCTCTGTTTCCCCGCCTCTGATTCCCCGCCTCTGTTTCCCCATATCTGATTCCCCGCCTCTGATTCCCCAACACTGATTCCCTGCCTCTGATTCCCCAGCTCTGATTCCCCGCCTCTGATTCCCTGTGTTTGATTCCCTGCCTCTGATTCCCCGCCTCTGCTTCCCCATCTCTGATTCAGCGCCTTTGATTCGCCACCTCTGATTCCCCATATGTGATTCCCCGCCTCTGTTTCCCCGCCTCTGATTCCCCGCCTCTGATTCCCCATATCTCATTCCCAGCCTCTGATTCCCCATCTCTGATTCCCGGACTCTGATTCCCTACCTCTGATTCCCGGCCTCTTATTCCCGGCATCTGATTCCCGGCCTCTGATTCCCGGCCTCTGATTCCCCGCTACTGATTCTGATTCCCTGCCTCTGATTCCCCATCTCTGATTCCGCACATCTGATTCCCTGCCTCTGATTTCCCACCTCTGATTACCCATATCTGATACCCCGCTTCTGTTTCCCCGCCTCTGATTCCCCGCCTCTGTTTCCCCGCCTCTGATTCCCCGCCTCTGTTTCCCCATATCTAATTCCCCGCCTCTGATTCCCCAACTCTGATTCCCCGCTCTGATTCCCCAGCTCTGAATCCCCGCCTCTGATTCCCCGCATCTGATTCACTGCCTCTGAATCCCCACCTCTGATTCCCTGCCTCTGATTCACAACCTCTGATTCCCCTCCTCTGATTCCCCATATCTGATTCCCCGCCTCCGTTTCCCTGCCTCTGATTCCCCGCCTCTGTTTCCCCATATCTGATTCCCCGCCTCTGATACCCCAACTCTGATTCCCCGCCTCTGATTCCCCAGCTCTGATTCCCCGCCTCTGACTCCCCGCGTCTGATTCCCAGCCTCTGATTCCCCATGTCTGATTTCCTGCCTATGATTCCCCGCCTCTGATTCGCCAGCTCTGATTCATCGCCTCTGATTCCCCACCTCTGATTCCCCATATCTGATTTCCCACCTATGTTTCCCCGCCTCTGATTCCCCGCCTCAGATTCCCCATCTCTGATTCCCGGACTCTGATTCCCCACCTCTGATTCCCCATCTCTGATTCCGCTCATCCAATTCCCTGCCTCTGATTCCCCGCCTCTGATGCCCAGCCTCTGATTCCATGCCTCTGATTCCCAACCTCTGATTCCCCACCTCTGATTTCCCATATCTGATTCCCCGCCTCTGTTTCCCCGCCTCTGATTCCCTGCATCTGTTTCCTCATATCTGATTCCCCTCCTCTGATTCCCCAACACTGATTCCCCGCCTCTGATTCCCCAGCTCTGATTCACCACCTCTGATTCCCCGCGTCTGATTCCCCGCCTCTAATTCCCCATCTCTGATTCCCTATCACTGATTCCCCAATTCTGATTCCCCGCCTTTGATTCACTGCCTCTGATTAACAACCACTGATTCCCGACCTCTGATTCCCCATATCTGATTCCCCGCCTCTGTTTCCCCGCCTCTTATTCCCCGCCTCTGTTTCCCCATATCTGATTCCCGGCCTCTCATTCCCCAGCTCTGATTCCCCGCCTCTGATTCCCCATATCTGATTCCCCGCCGCTGATTCCCCAACTCTGATACCCCGCCTCTGATTCACCAGCTCTGATTCCCCGCCTCTGATTCCCCATCTCTGATTCACCACCTCTGATCCCCCGCCTCTGATTCCCCATGTCTGATTGCCCGCCTCTGTTTCCCTGCCTCTGATTCCCCGCCTCTGATTCCCCATATCTGAATCCCCGCCTCTGATTCCCCAACTCTGATTTCCCGCCTGTGATTCGCCAGCTATGATTCCCGGCCTCTGATTCCCCGCGTCTGATTCCCTGCCTGTGATTCCCTGCCTCTGATTCCCCACCTCTGTTACCCCGCCTCTGATTCCCTGCCTCTGATTCCCCACTTCTGATTCCCCACCTCTGATTCCCCACCTCTGTTTCCCCACCTCTGATTCCCCGCCTCTGTTTCCCCATATCTAATTCCCCGCCTCTGATTCCCCAACTCTGATTCCCCGCTCTGATTCCCCAGCTCTGAATTCCCGCCTCTGATTCCCCACCTATGATTCCCCATATCTGATTCCCCGCCTCTGATACCCCAACTCTGATTCCCCGCCTCTGATTCCCCAGCTCTGATTCCACGCCTCTGACTCCCCGCGTCTGATTCCCAGCCTCTGATTCCCCATGTCTGATTTCCTGCCTCTGATTCCCCGCCTCTGATTCGCCAGCTCTGATTCATCACCTCTGATTCCCCACCTCTGATTCCCCATATCTGATTCCCCACCTATGTTTCCCCGACTCTGATTCCCCGCCTCTGATTCCCCATCTCTTATTCCCGGACTCTGATTCCCCACCTCTGATTCCCCATCTCTTATTCCACACATCCAATTCCCTGCCTCTGATTCCCCGCCTCTGATGCCCCGCCTCTGATTCCATGCCTCTGACTCCCAACCTCTGATTCCCCACCTCTGATTTCCCATATCTGATTCCCCGCCTCTGTTTCCCCGCCTCTGATTCCCTGCATCTGTTTCCTCATATCTGATTCCCCTCCTCTGATTCCCCAACACTGATTCCCCGCGTCTGATTCCCCATATCTGATTCCCCGCCTCTGTTTCCCCCCTCTGATTCCCTGCCTCTGTTTCCTCATATCTGATTCCCCGCCTCTGATTCCCCAACACTGATTTCCCGCCCCTGATTCCCCAGCTCTGATTCACCACCTCTGATTCCCCGCGTCTGATTCCCCGCCTCTGATTCCCCATCTCTGATTCACTATCTCTGATTCCCCAATTCTGATTCCCCGCCTTTGATAACCTGCCTCTGATTCCCAACCTCTGATTCCCGACCTCTGATTCCCCATATCTGATTCCCCGCCTCTTATTCCCCACCTCTGTTTCCCCATATCTGATTCCCTGCCTCTCATTCCCCAGCTCTGATTCACCACCTCTGATTCCCCGCGTCTGATTCCCCGCGTCTGATTCCCCATCTCTGATTCCAATCTCTGATTCCCCAATTCTGATTCCCCGCCTTTGATTCCCTGCCTCTGATTCCCAACCTCTGATTCCCGACCTCTGATTCCCCATATCTGATTCCCTGCCACTGTTTCCCCGCCTCTTATTCCCCGCCTCTGTTTCCCCATATCTGATTCCCTGCCTCTCATTCCCCAGCTCTGATTCCCCGCCTCTGATTCCCCAGCTCTGATTCCCCGCCTCTGACTCCCCGCGTCTGATTCCCAGCCTCTGATTCCCCATGTTTGATTTCCTGCCTCTGATTCCCCGCCTCTGATTCGCCATCTCTGATTCATCGCCTCTGATTCCCCACCTCTGATTCCCCATATCTGATTCCCCACCTATGTTTCCCCGCCTCTGATTCCCCGCCTCTGATTCCCCATCTCTGATTCCCGGACTCTGATTCCCCACCTCTGATTCCCCATCTCTGATTCCGCACATCCGATTCCCTGCCTCTGATTCCCCGCCTCTGATGCCCCGCCTCTGATTCCATGCCTCTGATTCCCAACCTCTGATTCCCCACCTCTGATTCCCCATATCTGATACCCCGCCTCTGTTTCCCTGCCTCTGATTCCCTGCCTCTGTTTCCTCATACCTGCTTTCCCGCCTCTGATTCCCCAACACTGATTCCCCGCCTCTGATTCCCCAGCTCTGATTCACCACCTCTGATTCCCCGCGTCTGATTCCCCGCCTCTTATTACCCATCTCTGATTCCCTATCTCTGATTCCCCAATTCTGATTCCCCGCCTTTGGTTCCCTGCCTCTGATTCCCAACCTCTGATTCCCGACCTCTGATTCCCCATATGTGATTCCCCGCCTCTGTTTCCCCGCCTCTTATTCCCCGCCTCTCTTTCCCCATATCTGATTCCCGGCCTCTCATTCCCCAGCTCTGATTCCCCGCCTCTGATTCCCCATATCTGATTCCCCGCCGCTGATTCCCCAACTTTGATACCCCGCCACTGATTCCCCAGCTCTGATTCCCCGCCTATGATTCCCCGCGTCTGATTCCCTGCCTCTGATTCCCCGCCTCTGATTCCCCATCTGTGATTCACCACCTCTGATCCCCCGCCTCTGATTACCCATGTCTGATTCCCCGCCTCTGTTTCCCCGCCTCTGAATCCCCGCCTCTGATTCCCCATATCTGATTCCCCGCCTCTGATTCCCCAACTCTGATTCCCCGCCTGTGATTCGCCAGCTATGATTCCCCGCCTCTGATTCCCCGCATCTGATTCCTTGCCTGTGATTCCCTGCCTCTGATTCCCCACCTCTGTTACCCCGCCTCTAATTCCCCGCTTCCGATTCCCCATATATGATTCCACTCCTCTCATTCCCCAACTCTGATTCCCCGCCTCTGATTCCCCATCTCAGATTCCCTGCCTCTGATTCCCCGCGTCTGATTCCCTGCCTCTGATTCCCCATCTCTGATTCACCTCCTTTGATTCGCCACCTCTAATTCCCCACCTCTGATTCCCGGCCTCTTATTCCCGGCATCTGATTCCCGGCCTCTGCTTTCCAGCCTCTGATTCCCCGCTTCTGATTCTGATTCCCTGCCTCTGATTCCCCATCTCTGATTCCACACATCTGATTCCCTGCCTCTGATTCCCCACTTCTGATTCCCCGCCTCTGATTCCCCACCTCTGTTTCCCCACCTCTGATTCCCCGCCTCTGTTTCCCCATATCTAATTCCCCGCCTCTGATTCCCCAACTCTGATTCCCCGCTCTGATTCCACAGCTCTGAATTCCCGCCTCTGATTCCCCGCCTCTGATTCCCCAGCTCTGATTCACCACCTCTGATTCCCCGCGTCTGATTCCCCGCCTCTTATTACCCATCTCTGATTCCCTATCTCTGATTCCCCAATTCTGATTCCCCGCCTTTGGTTCCCTGCCTCTGATTCCCAACCTCTGATTCCCGACCTCTGATTCCCCATATCTGATTCCCCGCCTCTGTTTCCCCGCCTCTTATTCCCCGCCTCTCTTTCCCCATATCTGATTCCCGGCCTCTCATTCCCCAGCTCTGATTCCCCGCCTCTGATTCCCCATATCTGATTCCCCGCCGCTGATTCCCCAACTTTGATACCCCGCCACTGATTCCCCAGCTCTGATTCCCCGCCTATGATTCCCCGCGTCTGATTCCCTGCCTCTGATTCCCCGCCTCTGATTCCCCATCTGTGATTCACCACCTCTGATCCCCCGCCTCTGATTACCCATGTCTGATTCCCCGCCTCTGTTTCCCCGCCTCTGAATCCCCGCCTCTGATTCCCCATATCTGATTCCCCGCCTCTGATTCCCCAACTCTGATTCCCCGCCTGTGATTCGCCAGCTATGATTCCCCGCCTCTGATTCCCCGCATCTGATTCCTTGCCTGTGATTCCCTGCCTCTGATTCCCCACCTCTGTTACCCCGCCTCTAATTCCCCGCTTCCGATTCCCCATATATGATTCCACTCCTCTCATTCCCCAACTCTGATTCCCCGCCTCTGATTCCCCATCTCAGATTCCCTGCCTCTGATTCCCCGCGTCTGATTCCCTGCCTCTGATTCCCCATCTCTGATTCACCTCCTTTGATTCGCCACCTCTAATTCCCCACCTCTGATTCCCGGCCTCTTATTCCCGGCATCTGATTCCCAGCCTCTGCTTTCCAGCCTCTGATTCCCCGCTTCTGATTCTGATTCCCTGCCTCTGATTCCCCATCTCTGATTCCACACATCTGATTCCCTGCCTCTGATTCCCCACTTCTGATTCCCCGCCTCTGATTCCCCACCTCTGTTTCCCCACCTCTGATTCCCCGCCTCTGTTTCCCCATATCTAATTCCCCGCCTGATTCCCCAACTCTGATTCCCCGCTCTGATTCCACAGCTCTGAATTCCCGCCTCTGATTCCCCACATCTGATTCCCTGCCTCTGAATCCCCACCTCTGATTCCCAACCTCTGATTCCCCTCCTCTGATTCCCCATATCTGATTCCCCTCCTCTGTTTCCCTGCCTCTGATTCCCCGCCTCTGTTACCCCATATCTGATTCCCCGCCTCTGATTCCCCAACTCTGATTCTGCACATCTGATTCCCTGCCTCTTATTCCCCACCTCTGATTCCCGGCCTCTGATTCCCGGCCTCTCATTCCCGGGCTCTCATTCCCCGCCTCTGATTCCCGGCCTCAGATTCCCCGCCTCTGATTCCCTGCCTGTGATTCCCCATCTCTAATTCCGCACATCTGATTCCATGCCTCTAATTCCCCGCCTCTGATTCCCCGCCTCTGATTCCCTGCCTCTGATTCCCAACCTCTGATTCCCCACCTCTGATTCCCCATATCTGATTCCCCGCCTCTGTTTCCCCGCCTCTGATTCCGGGCCTCTGTTTCCCCCTATCTGATGCCCCGCCTCTGATTCCCCAACTCTGATTCCCCGCCTCTGATTCCCCAGCTCTGAATCCCCGCCTCTGATTCCCCGTGTTTGATTCCCTGCCTCTGATTCCCCGCCTCTGCTTCCCCATCTCTGATTCACCGCCTTTGATTCGCCACCTCTGATTCCCCATATGTGATTCCCCGCCTCTGTTTCCCCGCCTCTGATTCCCCGCCTCTGATTCCCCATATCTCATTACCAGCCTCTGACTCCCCACCTCTGATTCCCGGCCTCTTATTCCCGGCATCTGATTCCCGGCCTCTGATTCCCGGCCTCTGATTCCCCGCTTCTGATTCTGATTCCCTGCCTCTGATTCCCCATCTCTGATTCCGCACATCTGATTCCCTGCCTCTGATTTCCCACCTCTGATTACCCATATCTGATTCCCCGCCTCTGTTTCCCCGCCTCTGATTCCCCGCCTCTGTTTCCCCGCCTCTGATTCCCCTCCTCTGTTTCCCCATATCTAATTCCCCGCCTCTGATACCCCAACTCTGATTCCCCGCTCTGATTCCCCAGCTCTGAATCCCCGACTCTGATTCCCCGCATCTGATTCACTGCCTCTGAATCCCCTCCTCTGATTCCCTGCCTCTGATTCCCAACCTCTGATTCCCCTCCTCTGATTCCCCATATCTGATTCCCCGCCTCCGTTTCCCTGCCTCTGATTCCCCGCCTCTGTTTCCCCATATCTGATTCCCCGCCTCTGATACCCCAACTCTGATTCCCCGCCTCTGATTCCCCAGCTCTGATGCCCCGCCTCTGACTCCCCGCGTCTGATTCCCAGCCTCTGATTCCCCAAGTCTGATTTCCTGCCTCTGATTCCCCGCCTCTGATTCCCCGCCTCTGATTCCCCATCTCTGATTCCCGGACTCTGATTCCCCACCTCTGATTCCCCATCTCTGATTCCGCACATCCGATTCCCTGCCTCTGATTCCCCGCCTCTGATGCCCCGCATCTGATTCCATGCCTCTGATTCCCAACCTCTGATTCCCCACCTCTGATTCCCCATATCTGATTCCCCGCCTCTGTTTCCCCGCCTCTGATTCCCTGCCTCTGTTTCCTCATACCTGATTCCCCGCCTCTGATTCCCCAACACTGATTCCCCGCCTCTGATTCCCCAGCTCTGATTCACCACCTCTGATTCCCCGCGTCTGATTCCCCGCATCTGATTACCCATCTCTGATTCCCTATCTCTGATTCCCCAATTCTGATTCCCCACCTTTGATTCCCTGCCTCTGATTCCCAACCTCTGATTCCCGACCTCTGATTCCCCATATCTGATTCCCCGCCTCTGTTTCCCCGCCTCTTATTCACCGCCTCTGATTCCCCATATCTGATTCCCGGCCTCTCATTCCCCAGCTCTGATTCCCCGCCTCTGATTCCCCATATCTGATTCCCCGCCGCTGATTCCCCAACTCTGATACCCCGCCTCTGATTCCCCAGCTCTGATTCCCCGCCTCTGATTCCCCGCGTCTGATTCCCTGCCTCTGATTCCCCGCCTCTGATTCCCCATCTCTGATTCACCACCTCTGATCCCCCGCCTCTGATTACCCATGTCTGATTCCCCGCCTCTGAATCCCCGCCTCTGATTCCCCATATCTGATTCCCCGCCTCTGATTACCCAACTCTGATTCCCCGCCTGTGATTCGCCAGCTATGATTCCCCGCCTCTGATTCCCCGCGTCTGATTCCCTGCCTGTGATTCCCTGCGTCTGATTCCCCACCTCTGTTACCCCGCCTCTGATTCCCCGCCACTGATTCCCCATATCTGATTCCCCTCCTCTGATTCCCCAACTCTGATTCCCCGCCTCTGATTCCCAGGTTCTGATTCCCTGCCTCTGATTCCCCGCATCTGATTCCCCGCCTCTGATTCCCCATCTCTGATTCACCGCCTTTGATTCGCCACCTCTGATTCCCCATCTCTGATTCCCGGACTAAGATTCCCCACCTCTGATTCCCGGCCTCTTATTCCCGGCATCAGATTCCCGGCCTCTGATTCCCAGCCTCTGATTCCCCGCTTCTGATTCTGATTCCCTGCCTCTGATTCCCCATCTCTGATTCCACACATCTGATTCCCTGCCTCTGATTCCCCGCCTCTGATTCCCCGCCTCTGATTCCCTGCCTCTGATTCCCAAACTCTGATTCCCCACCTCTGATTCCCCATATCTGATTCCCCGCCTCTGTTTCCCCGCCTCTGATTCCCCGCCTCTGTTTCCCCATATCTGATTCCCCGCCTCTGATTCCCCAACACTGATTCCCTGCCTCTGATTCCCCAGCTCTGATTCCCCGCCTCTGATTCCCTGTGTTTGATTCCCTGCCTCTGATTCCCCGCCTCTGCTTCCCCATCTCTGATTCAGCGCCTTTGATTCGCCACCTCTGATTCCCCATATGTGATTCCCCGCCTCTGTTTCCCCGCCTCTGATTCCCCGCCTCTGATTCCCCATATCTCATTCCCAGCCTCTGATTCCCCATCTCTGATTCCCGGACTCTGATTCCCTACCTCTGATTCCCGGCCTCTTATTCCCGGCATCTGATTCCCGGCCTCTGATTCCCGGCCTCTGATTCCCCGCTACTGATTCTGATTCCCTGCCTCTGATTCCCCATCTCTGATTCCGCACATCTGATTCCCTGCCTCTGATTTCCCACCTCTGATTACCCATATCTGATACCCCGCTTCTGTTTCCCCGCCTCTGATTCCCCGCCTCTGTTTCCCCGCCTCTGATTCCCCGCCTCTGTTTCCCCATATCTAATTCCCCGCCTCTGATTCCCCAACTCTGATTCCCCGCTCTGATTCCCCAGCTCTGAATCCCCGCCTCTGATTCCCCGCATCTGATTCACTGCCTCTGAATCCCCACCTCTGATTCCCTGCCTCTGATTCACAACCTCTGATTCCCCTCCTCTGATTCCCCATATCTGATTCCCCGCCTCCGTTTCCCTGCCTCTGATTCCCCGCCTCTGTTTCCCCATATCTGATTCCCCGCCTCTGATACCCCAACTCTGATTCCCCGCCTCTGATTCCCCAGCTCTGATTCGCCGCCTCTGACTCCCCGCGTCTGATTCCCAGCCTCTGATTCCCCATGTCTGATTTCCTGCCTATGATTCCCCGCCTCTGATTCGCCAGCTCTGATTCATCGCCTCTGATTCCCCACCTCTGATTCCCCATATCTGATTTCCCACCTATGTTTCCCCGCCTCTGATTCCCCGCCTCAGATTCCCCATCTCTGATTCCCGGACTCTGATTCCCCACCTCTGATTCCCCATCTCTGATTCCGCTCATCCAATTCCCTGCCTCTGATTCCCCGCCTCTGATGCCCAGCCTCTGATTCCATGCCTCTGATTCCCAACCTCTGATTCCCCACCTCTGATTTCCCATATCTGATTCCCCGCCTCTGTTTCCCCGCCTCTGATTCCCTGCATCTGTTTCCTCATATCTGATTCCCCTCCTCTGATTCCCCAACACTGATTCCCCGCCTCTGATTCCCCAGCTCTGATTCACCACCTCTGATTCCCCGCGTCTGATTCCCCGCCTCTAATTCCCCATCTCTGATTCCCTATCACTGATTCCCCAATTCTGATTCCCCGCCTTTGATTCACTGCCTCTGATTAACAACCACTGATTCCCGACCTCTGATTCCCCATATCTGATTCCCCGCCTCTGTTTCCCCGCCTCTTATTCCCCGCCTCTGTTTCCCCATATCTGATTCCCGGCCTCTCATTCCCCAGCTCTGATTCCCCGCCTCTGATTCCCCATATCTGATTCCCCGCCGCTGATTCCCCAACTCTGATACCTCGCCTCTGATTCACCAGCTCTGATTCCCCACCTCTGATTCCCCATCTCTGATTCACCACCTCTGATCCCCCGCCTCTGATTCCCCATGTCTGATTCCCCGCCTCTGTTTCCCTGCCTCTGATTCCCCGCCTCTGATTCCCCATATCTGAATCCCCGCCTCTGATTCCCCAACTCTGATTTCCCGCCTGTGATTCGCCAGCTATGATTCCCGGCCTCTGATTCCCCGCGTCTGATTCCCTGCCTGTGATTCCCTGCCTCTGATTCCCCACCTCTGTTACCCCGCCTCTGATTCCCTGCCTCTGATTCCCCACTTCTGATTCCCCACCTCTGATTCCCCACCTCTGTTTCCCCACCTCTGATTCCCCGCCTCTGTTTCCCCATATCTAATTCCCCGCCTCTGATTCCCCAACTCTGATTCCCCGCTCTGATTCCCCAGCTCTGAATTCCCGCCTCTGATTCCCCACCTATGATTCCCCATATCTGATTCCCCGCCTCTGTTTCCCCGCCTCTGATTCCCCGCCTCTGATTCCCCATATCTGATTCCCCACCTATGATTTCCCAACGCTGATTCCCCGCCTCTGATTCGCTAGCTATGATTCCCCGCCTCTGATTCCCCGCGTCTGAATCCCTGCCTCTGATTCCCCACCTCTGATTCCCAATATCTGATACTCCGCCTCTGATTCCCCAACTCTGATTCCCCGCCTCTGATTCCCCAGCTCTGATTCCCCGCATCTGACTCCCCGCGTCTGATTCCCAGCCTCTGATTCCCCATGTCTGATTTCCTGCCCCTGATTCCCCGCCTCTGATTCCCCGCCTCTGATTCCCTGCCTCTGATTCCCCATCTCTGATTCCGCACATCTGATTCCCTGGCTCTTATTCCCCGCCTCTGATTCCCCGCCTCTGATTCACTGCCTCTGATTCCCAACCTCTGATTCCCCACCTCTGATTCCCCATATCTGATTCCCCGCCTCTGTTTCCCAGCCTCTGATTCCCAGCCTCTGATTCCCAACCTCTGATTCCCCACCTCTGATTCCCCATATCTGATTCCCCGCCACTGTTTCCCCGCCTCTGATTCCCCGCCTCTGTTTCCCCATATCTGATTCCCCGCCTCTGATTCCCCAACTCTGATTCCCCGCCTCTGAATCCCCAGCTCTGATTCCCTGCCTCTGATTCCCCGCCTCTGCTTCCCCATCTCTGATTCACCGCCTTTGATTCGCCACCTCTGATTCCCCATATGTGATTCCCCGCCTCTGTTTCGCCGCCTCTGATTCCCCGCCTCTGATTCCCCATATCTCATTCCCAGCCTCTGATTCCCCATCTCTGATTCCCGGCCTCTTATTCCCGGCATCTGATTCCCGGCCTCTGATTCCCGGCCTCTGATTCCCCGCTTCTGATTCTGATTCCCTGCCTCTGATTCCCCATCTCTGATTCCGCACATCTGATTCCCTGCCTCTGATTTCCCACCTCTGATTACCCATATCTGATTCCCCGCCTCTGTTTCCCCGCCTCTGATTCCCCGCCTCTGTTTCCCCGCCTCTGATTCCCCGCCTCTGTTTCCCCATATCTAATTCCCCGCATCTGATTCCCCAACTCTGATTCCCCGCTCTGATTCCCCAGCTCTGAATCCCCGCCTCTGATTCCCCACATCTGATTCACTGCCTCTGAATCCCCACCTCTGATTCCCTGCCTCTGATTCACAACCTCTGATTCCCCTCCTCTGATTCCCCATATCTGATTCCCCGCCTCTGTTTCCCTGCCTCTGATTCCCCGCCTCTGTTTCCCCATATCTGATTCCCCGCCTCTGATACCCCAACTCTGATTCCCCGCCTCTGATTCCCCAGCTCTGATTCCACGCCTCTGACTCCCCGCGTCTGATTCCCAGCCTCTGATTCCCCATGTCTGATTTCCTGCCTCTGATTCCCCGCCTCTGATTCGCCAGCTCTGATTCATCACCTCTGATTCCCCACCTCTGATTCCCCATATCTGATTCCCCACCTATGTTTCCCCGCCTCTGATTCCCCGCCTCTGATTCCCCATCTCTTTTTCCCGGACTCTGATTCCCCACCTCTGATTCCCCATCTCTTATTCCACACATCCAATTCCCTGCCTCTGATTCCCCGCCTCTGATGCCCCGCCTCTGATTCCATGCCTCTGATTCCCAACCTCTGATTCCCCACCTCTGATTTCCCATATCTAATTCCCCGCCTCTGATTCCCCAACTCTGATTCCCCGCTCTGATTCCCCAGCTCTGAATTCCCGCCTCTGATTCCCCACCTATGATTCCCCATATCTGATTCCCCGCCTCTGTTTCCCCGCCTCTGATTCCCCGCCTCTGATTCCCCATATCTGATTCCCCACCTATGATTTCCCAACGCTGATTCCCCGCCTCTGATTCGCTAGCTATGATTCCCCGCCTCTGATTCCCCGCGTCTGAATCCCTGCCTCTGATTCCCCACCTCTGATTCCCAATATCTGATACTCCGCCTCTGATTCCCCAACTCTGATTCCCCGCCTCTGATTCCCCAGCTCTGATTCCCCGCATCTGACTCCCCGCGTCTGATTCCCAGCCTCTGATTCCCCATGTCTGATTTCCTGCCCCTGATTCCCCGCCTCTGATTCCCCGCCTCTGATTCCCTGCCTCTGATTCCCCATCTCTGATTCCGCACATCTGATTCCCTGGCTCTTATTCCCCGCCTCTGATTCCCCGCCTCTGATTCACTGCCTCTGATTCCCAACCTCTGATTCCCCACCTCTGATTCCCCATATCTGATTCCCCGCCTCTGTTTCCCAGCCTCTGATTCCCAGCCTCTGATTCCCAACCTCTGATTCCCCACCTCTGATTCCCCATATCTGATTCCCCGCCACTGTTTCCCCGCCTCTGATTCCCCGCCTCTGTTTCCCCATATCTGATTCCCCGCCTCTGATTCCCCAACTCTGATTCCCCGCCTCTGAATCCCCAGCTCTGATTCCCTGCCTCTGATTCCCCGCCTCTGCTTCCCCATCTCTGATTCACCGCCTTTGATTCGCCACCTCTGATTCCCCATATGTGATTCCCCGCCTCTGTTTCGCCGCCTCTGATTCCCCGCCTCTGATTCCCCATATCTCATTCCCAGCCTCTGATTCCCCATCTCTGATTCCCGGCCTCTTATTCCCGGCATCTGATTCCCGGCCTCTGATTCCCGGCCTCTGATTCCCCGCTTCTGATTCTGATTCCCTGCCTCTGATTCCCCATCTCTGATTCCGCACATCTGATTCCCTGCCTCTGATTTCCCACCTCTGATTACCCATATCTGATTCCCCGCCTCTGTTTCCCCGCCTCTGATTCCCCGCCTCTGTTTCCCCGCCTCTGATTCCCCGCCTCTGTTTCCCCATATCTAATTCCCCGCATCTGATTCCCCAACTCTGATTCCCCGCTCTGATTCCCCAGCTCTGAATCCCCGCCTCTGATTCCCCACATCTGATTCACTGCCTCTGAATCCCCACCTCTGATTCCCTGCCTCTGATTCACAACCTCTGATTCCCCTCCTCTGATTCCCCATATCTGATTCCCCGCCTCTGTTTCCCTGCCTCTGATTCCCCGCCTCTGTTTCCCCATATCTGATTCCCCGCCTCTGATACCCCAACTCTGATTCCCCGCCTCTGATTCCCCAGCTCTGATTCCACGCCTCTGACTCCCCGCGTCTGATTCCCAGCCTCTGATTCCCCATGTCTGATTTCCTGCCTCTGATTCCCCGCCTCTGATTCGCCAGCTCTGATTCATCACCTCTGATTCCCCACCTCTGATTCCCCATATCTGATTCCCCACCTATGTTTCCCCGCCTCTGATTCCCCGCCTCTGATTCCCCATCTCTTTTTCCCGGACTCTGATTCCCCACCTCTGATTCCCCATCTCTTATTCCACACATCCAATTCCCTGCCTCTGATTCCCCGCCTCTGATGCCCCGCCTCTGATTCCATGCCTCTGATTCCCAACCTCTGATTCCCCACCTCTGATTTCCCATATCTGATTCCCCGCCTCTGTTTCCCCGCCTCTGATTCCCTGCATCTGTTTCCTCATATCTGATTCCCCTCCTCTGATTCCCCAACACTGATTCCCCGCGTCTGATTCCCCATATCTGATTCCCCGCCTCTGTTTCCCCCCTCTGATTCCCTGCCTCTGTTTCCTCATATCTGATTCCCCGCCTCTGATTCCCCAACACTGATTTCCCGCCCCTGATTCCCCAGCTCTGATTCACCACCTCTGTTTCCCCTCGTCTGATTCCCCGCCTCTGATTCCCCATCTCTGATTCACTATCTCTGATTCCCCAATTCTGATTCCCCGCCTTTGATAACCTGCCTCTGATTCCCAACCTCTGATTCCCGACCTCTGATTCCCCATATCTGATTCCCCGCCTCTGTTTCCCCGCCTCTTATTCCCCACCTCTGTTTCCCCATATCTGATTCCCTGCCTCTCATTCCCCAGCTCTGATTCACCACCTCTGATTCCCCGCGTCTGATTCCCCGCGTCTGATTCCCCATCTCTGATTCCAATCTCTGATTCCCCAATTCTGATTCCCCGCCTTTGATTCCCTGCCTCTGATTCCCAACCTCTGATTCCCGACCTCTGATAACCCATATCTGATTCCCTGCCACTGTTTCCCCGCCTCTTATTCCCCGCCTCTGTTTCCCCATATCTGATTCCCTGCCTCTCATTCCCCAGCTCTGATTCCCCGCCTCTGATTCCCCAGCTCTGATTCCCCGCCTCTGACTCCCCGCGTCTGATTCCCAGCCTCTGATTCCCCATGTTTGATTTCCTGCCTCTGATTCCCCGCCTCTGATTCGCCATCTCTGATTCATCGCCTCTGATTCCCCACCTCTGATTCCCCATATCTGATTCCCCACCTATGTTTCCCCGCCTCTGATTCCCCGCCTCTGATTCCCCATCTCTGATTCCCGGACTCTGATTCCCCACCTCTGATTCCCCATCTCTGATTCCGCACATCCGATTCCCTGCCTCTGATTCCCCGCCTCTGATGCCCCGCCTCTGATTCCATGCCTCTGATTCCCAACCTCTGATTCCCCACCTCTGATTCCCCATATCTGATACCCCGCCTCTGTTTCCCTGCCTCTGATTCCCTGCCTCTGTTTCCTCATACCTGCTTTCCCGCCTCTGATTCCCCAACACTGATTCCCCGCCTCTGATTCCCCAGCTCTGATTCACCACCTCTGATTCTCCGCGTCTGATTCCCCGCCTCTTATTACCCATCTCTGATTCCCTATCTCTGATTCCCCAATTCTGATTCCCCGCCTTTGGTTCCCTGCCTCTGATTCCCAACCTCTGATTCCCGACCTCTGATTCCCCATATCTGATTCCCCGCCTCTGTTTCCCCGCCTCTTATTCCCCGCCTCTCTTTCCCCATATCTGATTCCCGGCCTCTCATTCCCCAGCTCTGATTCCCCGCCTCTGATTCCCCATATCTGATTCCCCGCCGCTGATTCCCCAACTTTGATACCCCGCCTCTGATTCCCCAGCTCTGATTCCCCGCCTATGATTCCCCGCGTCTGATTCCCTGCCTCTGATTCCCCGCCTCTGATTCCCTATCTCTGATTCCCCAATTCTGATTCCCCGCCTTTGGTTCCCTGCCTCTGATTCCCAACCTCTGATTCCCGACCTCTGATTCCCCATATCTGATTCCCCGCCTCTGTTTCCCCGCCTCTTATTCCCCGCCTCTCTTTCCCCATATCTGATTCCCGGCCTCTCATTCCCCAGCTCTGATTCCCCGCCTCTGATTCCCCATATCTGATTCCCCGCCGCTGATTCCCCAACTTTGATACCCCGCCTCTGATTCCCCAGCTCTGATTCCCCGCCTATGATTCCCCGCGTCTGATTCCCCGCCTCTGTTTCCCCGCCTCTGAATCCCCGCCTCTGATTCCCCATATCTGATTCCACGCCTCTGATTCCCCAACTCTGATTCCCCGCCTGTGATTCGCCAGCTATGATTCCCCGCCTCTGATTCCCCGCATCTGATTCCTTGCCTGTGATTCCCTGCCTCTGATTCCCCACCTCTGTTACCCCGCCTCTAATTCCCCGCTTCCGATTCCCCATATATGATTCCACTCCTCTCATTCCCCAACTCTGATTCCCCGCCTCTGATTCCCCATCTCAGATTCCCTGCCTCTGATTCCCCGCGTCTGATTCCCTGCCTCTGATTCCCCATCTCTGATTCACCTCCTTTGATTCGCCACCTCTAATTCCCCACCTCTGATTCCCGGCCTCTTATTCCCGGCATCTGATTCCCGGCCTCTGCTTTCCAGCCTCTGATTCCCCGCTTCTGATTCTGATTCCCTGCCTCTGATTCCCCATCTCTGATTCCACACATCTGATTCCCTGCCTCTGATTCCCCACCTCTGTTTCCCCACCTCTGATTCCCCGCCTCTGTTTCCCCATATCTAATTCCCCGCCTCTGATTCCCCAACTCTGATTCCCCGCTCTGATTCCACAGCTCTGATTCCCCGCCTCTGATTCGCTAGCTATGATTCCCCTCCTCTGATTCCCCGCGTCTGAATCCCTGCCTCTGATTCCCCGCCTCTGATTCCCAATATCTGATTCCCCGCCTCCGTTTCCCTGCCTCTGATTCCCCGCCTCTGTTTCCCCATATCTGATACTCCGCCTCTGATTCCCCAACTCTGATTCCCCGCCTCTGATTCCCCAGCTCTGATTCCCCGCATCTGACTCCCCGCGTCTGATTCCCAGCCTCTGATTCCCCATGTCTGATTTCCTGCCTCTGATTCCCCACCTCTGATTCGCCATCTCTGATTCATCGCCTCTGATTCCCCACCTCTGATTACCCATATCTGATTCCCCACCTATGTTTCCCCGCCTCTGATTCCCCGCCTCTGATTCCCCATCTCTGATTCCCGGACTCTGATTCCCCACCTCTGATTCCCCATCTCTGATTCCGCACATCCGATTCCCTGCCTCTGATTCCCCGCCTCTGATGCCCCGCCTCTGATTCCATGCCTCTGATTCCCAACCTCTGATTCCCCACCTCTGATTCCCCATATCTGATTCCCTGCCTCTGTTTCCCCGCCTCTGATTCCCTGCCCCTGTTTCCTCATATCTGATTCCCAGCCTCTGATTCCCCAACACTGATTTCCCGCCTCTGATTCCACACCTCTGATTCACCACCTCTAATTCCCCGCATCTGATTCCCCGCCTCTGATTCCCCATCTCTGATTCCCTATCTCTGATTCCCCAATTCTGATTCCCCGCCTTTGATTCCCTGCCTCTGATTCCAAACCTCTGATTCCCGACCTCTGATTCCCCATCTCTGATTCCCGGACTCTGATTCCCCACCTCTGATTCCCGGACTCTTATTCCCGGCATCTGATTCCCGGCCTCTGATTCCCAGCCTCTGATTCCCCACTTCTGATTCTGATTCCCTGCCTCTGATTCCCCATCTCTGATTCCACACATCTGATTCCCTGCCTCTGATTCCCCACTTCTGATTCCCCGCCTCTGATTCCCCACCTCTGTTTCCCCACCTCTGATTCCCCGCCTCTGTTTCCCCATATCTAATTCCCCGCCTCTGATTCCCCAACTCTGATTCCCCGCTCTGATTCCCCAGCTCTGAATTCCCGCCTCTGATTCCCCGCATCTGATTCCCTGCCTCTGAATCCCCACCTCTGATTCCCTGCCTCTGATTCCCAACCTCTGATTCCCCTCCTCTGATTCCCCATATCTGATTCCCCTCCTCTGTTTCCCTGCCTCTGATTCCCCGCCTCTGTTACCCCATATCTGATTCCCCGCCTCTGATTCCCCAACCTCTGATTCTGCACATCTGATTCCCTGCCTCTTTTTCCCCACCTCTGATTCCCGGCCTCTGATTCCCGGCCTCTGATTCCCGGCCTCTCATTCCCGGCCTCTCATTCCCCGCCTCTGATTCCCAGCCTCTGATTCCCCGCCTCTGATTCCCCGCCTCTGATTCCCTGCCTCTGATTCCCCATCTCTGATTCCGCACATCTGATTCCCTGGCTCTGATTCCCCGCCTCTGATTCCCCGCCTCTGATTCCCTGCCTCTGATTCCCAACCTCTGATTCCCCACCTCTGATTCCCCATATCTGATTCCCCGCCTCTGTTTCCCAGCCTCTGATTCCCAGCCTCTGATTCCCAACCTCTGATTCCCCACCTCTGATTCCCCATATCTGATTCCCCGCCTCTGTTTCCCCGCCTCTGATTCCCCGCCTCTGTTTCCCCATATCTGATTCCCCGCCTCTGATTCCCCAACTCTGATTCCCCGCCTCTGAATCCCCAGCTCTGATTCCCTGCCTCTGATTCCCCGCCTCTGCTTCCCCATCTCTGATTCACCGCCTTTGATTTGCCACCTCTGATTCCCCATATGTGATTCCCCGCCTCTGTTTCGCCGCCTCTGATTCCCCGCCTCTGATTCCCCATATCTCATTCCCAGCCTCTGATTCCCCATCTCTGATTCCCGGACTCTGATTCCCCACCTCTGATTCCCGGCCTCTTATTCCCGGCATCTGATTCCCGGCCTCTGATTCCCGGCCTCTGATTCCCCGCTTCTGATTCTGATTCCCTGCCTCTGATTCCCCATCTCTGATTCCGCACATCTGATTCCCTGCCTCTGATTTCCCACCTCTGATTACCCATATCTGATTCCCCGCCTCTGTTTCCCCGCCTCTGATTCCCCGCCTCTGTTTCCCCGCCTCTGATTCCCCGCCTCTGTTTCCCCATATCTAATTCCCCGCATCTGATTCCCCAACTCTGATTCCCCGCTCTGATTCCCCAGCTCTGAATCCCCGCCTCTGATTCCCCACATCTGATTCACTGCCTCTGAATCCCCACCTCTGATTCCCTGCCTCTGATTCACAACCTCTGATTCCCCTCCTCTGATTCCCCATATCTGATTCCCCGCCTCCGTTTCCCTGCCTCTGATTCCCCGCCTCTGTTTCCCCATATCTGATTCCCCGCCTCTGATACCCCAACTCTGATTCTCCGCCTCTGATTCCCCAGCTCTGATTCCACGCCTCTGACTCCCCGCGTCTGATTCCCAGCCTCTGATTCCCCATGTCAGATTTCCTGCCTCTGATTCCCCGCCTCTGATTCGCCAGCTCTGATTCATCACCTCTGATTCCCCACCTCTGATTCCCCATATCTGATTCCCCACCTATGTTTCCCCGCCTCTGATTCCCCGCCTCTGATTCCCCATCTCTTATTCCCGGACTCTGATTCCCCACCTCTGATTCCCCATCTCTTATTCCACACATCCAATTCCCTGCCTCTGATTCCCCGCCTCTGATGCCCCGCCTCTGATTCCATGCCTCTGATTCCCAACCTCTGATTCCCCACCTCTGATTTCCCATATCTGATTCCCCGCCTCTGTTTCCCCGCCTCTGATTCCCTGCATCTGTTTCCTCATATCTGATTCCCCTCCTCTGATTCCCCAACACTGATTCCCCGCCTCTGATTCCCCAGCTCTGATTCACCACCTCTGATTCCCCGCGTCTGATTCCCCGCCTCTGATTCCCCATCTCTGATTCCCTATCTCTGATTCCCCAATTCTGATTCCCCGCCTTTGATTCACTGCCTCTGATTAACAACCTCTGATTCCCGACCTCTGATTCCCCATATCTGATTCCCCGCCTCTGTTTCCCCGCCTCTTATTCCCCGCCTCTGTTTCCCCATATCTGATTCCCGGCCTCTCATTCCCCAGCTCTGATTCCCCGCCTCTGATTCCCCATATCTGATTCCCCGCCGCTGATTCCCCAACTCTGATACCCCGCCTCTGATTCACCAGCTCTGATTCCCCGCCTCTGATTCCCCGCGTCTGATTCCCTGCCTCTGATTCCCCGCCTCTGATTCCCCATCTCTGATTCACCACCTCTGATCCCCCGCCTCTGATTCCCCATGTCTGAATCCCCGCCTCTGTTTCCCTGCCTCTGATTCCCCGCCTCTGATTCCCCATATCTGAATCCCCGCCTCTGATTCCCCAACTCTGATTCCCCGCCTGTGATTCTCCAGCTATGATTCCCCGCCTCTGATTCCCCGCATCTGATTCCCTGCCTGTGATTCCCTGCCTCTGATTCCCCACCTCTGTTACCCCGCCTCTGATTCCCCGCCTCTGATTCCCCATATCTGATTCCGCTCCTCTGATTGCCCAACTCTGATTCCCCGCCTCTGATTCCCCAGCTCTGATTCCCCGCCTCTGTTTCCCCGCTCTGATTCCCTGCCTCTGATTCCCCACCTCTGATTCCCCATCTCTGATTCACCACCTCTGATTCCCCACCTATGATTCCCCATATCTGATTCCCCGCCTCTGTTTCCCCGCCTCTGATTCCCAGCCTCTGATTCCCCACCTATGATTTCCCAACTCTGATTCCCCGCCTCTGATTCACCAGCTATGATTCCCCGCCTCTGATTCCCCGCGTCTGAATCCCTGCCTCTGATTCCCCGCCTCTGATTCCCAATATCTGATTCCCCGCCTCCGTTTCCCTGCCTCTGATTCCCCGCCTCTGTTTCCCCATATCTGATTCTCCGCCTCTGATTCCCCAACTCTGATTCCCCGCCTCTGATTCCCCAGCTCTGATTCCCCGCCTCTGACTCCCCGCGTCTGATTCCCAGCCTCTGATACCCCATGTCTGATTTCCTGCCTCTGATTCCCCGCCTCTGATTCGCCATCTATGATTCATCGCCTCTAATTCCCCACCTCTGATTCCCCACCTATGTTTCCCCGCCTCTGATTCCCCGCCTCTGATTCCCCATCTCTGATTCCCGGACTCTGATTCCCCACCTCTGATTCCCCATCTCTGATTCCGCACATCCGATTCCCTGCCTCTAATTCCCCGCCTCTGATGCCCCGCCTCTGATTCCATGCCTCTGATTCCCAACCTCTGATTCCCCACCTCTGATTCCCCATATCTGATACCCCGCCTCTGTTTCCCCGCCTCTGATTCCCTGCCCCTGATTCCTCATATCTGATTCCCCGCCTCTGATTCCCCAACACTGATTTCCCGCCTCTGATTCCCCAGCTCTGATTCCCCAGCTCTGATTCCCCACGTCTGATTCCCCGCCTCTGATTCCCCATCTCTGATTCCCTATCTCTGATTCGCCAATTCTGATTCCCTGCCTTTGATTCCCTGCCTCTGATTCCCAACATCTGATTCCCGACCTCTGATTCCCCATATCTGATTCCCCGCCTCTGTTTCCCCGCCTCTTATTCCCCGCCTCTGTTTCCCCATATCTGATTCCCTGCCTTTCATTCCCCAGCTCTGATTCCCCGCCTCTGACTCCCCGCGTCTGATTCCCAGCCTCTGATTCCCCATGTCTGATTTCCTGCCTCTGATTCCCCGCCTCTGATTCGCCATCTCTGATTCATCGCCTCTGATTCCCCACCTCTGATTCCCCATATCTGATTCCCCACCAATGTTTCCCCGCCTCTGATTCCCCGCCTCTGATTCCCCATCTCTGATTCCCGGACTCTGATTCCCCACCTCTGATTCCCCATCTCTGATTCCGCACATCCGATTCCCTACCTCTGATTCCCCGCCTCTGATGCCCCGTCTCTGATTCCATGCCTCTGATTCCCAACCTCTGATTCCCCACCTCTGATTCCCCATATCTGATTCCCCGCCTTTGTTTCCCCGCCTCTGATTCCCTGCCCCTGTTTCCTCATATCTGATTTCCCGCCTCTGATTCCCCAGCTCTGATTCACCACCTCTGATTCCCCGCGTCTGATTCCCCGCCTCTGATTCCCCATCTCTGATTCCCTATCTCTGATTCCCCAATTCTGATTCCCCGCCTTTGATTCCCTGCCTCTGATTCCCAACCTCTGATTCCCGACCTCTGATTCCCCATATCTGATTCCCCGCCTCTGTTTCCCCGCCTCTTATTCCCCGCCTCTGTTTCCCCATATCTGATTCCCTGCCTTTCATTCCCCAGCTCTGATTCCCCGCCTCTGACTCCCCGCGTCTGATTCCCAGCCTCTGATTCCCAATGTCTGATTTCCTGCCTCTGATTCCCCGCCTCTGATTCCCCACCTCTGATTCCCCATATCTGATTCCCCACCTATGTTTCCCCGTCTCTGATTCCCCGCCTCGGATTCCCCATCTCTGATTCTCGGACTCTGATTCCCCACCTCTGATTCCCCATCTCTGATTCCGCACATCCGATTCCCTGCCTCTGATTCCCCGCCTCTGATGCCCCACCTCTGATTCCCCATCTCTGATTCCGCACATCCAATTCCCTGCCTCTGATTCCCCGCCTCTGATGCCCCGCCTCTGATTCCATGCCTCTGATTCCCAAACTCTTATTCCCCACCTCTGATTTCCCATATCTGATTCCCCGCCTCTGTTTCCCCGCCTCTGATTCCCTGCATCTGTTTCCTCATATCTGATTCCCCTCCTCTGATTCCCCAACACTGATTCCCCGCCTCTGATTCCCCAGCTCTGATTCACCACCTCTGATTCCCCGCGTCTGATTCCACGCCTCTGATTCCCCATCTCTGATTCCCTATCTCTGATTCCCCAATTCTGATACCCCGCCTTTGATTCCCTGCCTCTGATTAACAACCTCTGATTCCCGACCTCTGATTCCCCATATCTGATTCCCCGCCTCTGTTTCCCCGCCTCTTAATCCCCGCCTCTGTTTCCCCATATCTGATTCCCGGCCTCTCATTCCCCAGCTCTGATTCCCCACCTCTGATTCCCCATATCTGATACCCCGCCGCTGATTCCCCAACTCTGATACCCCGCCTCTGATTCACCAGCTCTGATTCCCCGTCTCTGATTCCCCGCGTCTGATTCCCTGCCTCTGATTCCCTGCCTCTGATTCCCCATCTCTGATTCACCACCTCTGATCCCCCGCCTCTGATTCCCCATGTCTGATTCCCCGCCTCTGTTTCCCTGCCTCTGATTCCCCGCCTCTGATTCCCCATATCTGATTCCCCGCCTCTGATTCCCCAACTCTGATTCCCCGCCTGTGATTCGCCAGCTATGATTCACCGCCTCTGATTCCCCGCGTCTGATTCCCTGCCTGTGATTCCCTGCCTCTGATTCCCCACCTCTGATTGCCCATCTCTGATTCACCACCTCTGATTCCCCACCTATGATTCCCCATATCTGATTCCCCGCCTCTGTTTCCCCGCCTCTGATTCCCCGCCTCTGATTCCCCACCTATGATTTCCTAACTCTGATTCCCTGCCTCTGATTCTCCAGCTATGATTCCCCGCCTCTGATTCCCCGCGTCTGAATCCCTGCCTCTGATTCCCCACCTCTGATTCCCAATATCTGATTCCCCGCCTCCGTTTCCCTGCCTCTGATTCCCCGCCTCTGTTTCCCCATATCTGATTCTCCGCCTCTGATTCCCCAACTCTGATGCCCCGCCTCTGATTCCCCATCTCTGATTCCCCGCCTCTGACTCTCCGCGTCTTATTCCCAGCCTCTGATTCCCCATGTCTGATTTCCTGCCTCTGATTCCCCGCCTCTGATTCGCCATCTCTGATTCATCGCCTCTAATTCCCCACCTCTGATTCCCCATATCTGATTCCCCACCTATGTTTCCCCGCCTCTGATTTCCCGCCTCTGATTCCCCATCTCTGATTCCCGGACTCTGATTCCCCACCTCTGATTCCATATCTCTGATTCCGCACATCCGATTCCATGCCTCTGATTCCCCGCCTCTGATGCCCCGCCTCTGATTCCATGCCTCTGATTCCCAACCTCTTATTCCCCACCTCTGATTCCCCATATCTGATTCCCCGCCTCTGTTTCCCCGCCTCTGATTCCCTGCCCCTGTTTCCTCATATCTGATTCCCCGCCTCTGATTCCCCAACACTGATTTCCCGCCTCTGATTCCCCAGCTCTGTTGCACCACCTCTGATTCCCCGTGTCTGATTCCCCGCCTCTGATTCCCCATCTCTGATTCCCTATCTCTGATTCCGCAATTCTGATTCCCCGCCTTTGATTCCCTGCCTCTGATTCCCAACCTCTGATTCCCAACCTCTGATTCCCCATATCTGATTCTCCGCCTCTGATTCCCCAACTCTGATTCCCCGCCTCTGATTCCCCAGCTCTGATTCCCCGCCTCTGACTCCCCGCGTCTGATTCCCAGCCTCTGATACCCCATGTCTGATTTCCTGCCTCTGATTCCCCGCCTCTGATTCGCCATCTATGATTCATCGCCTCTAATTCCCCAACTCTGATTCCCCATCTCTGATTCCCGTACTCTGATTCCCCACCTCTGATTCCCTGCCTCTGATTCCCGGCCTATGATTCCCCGCTTCTGATTCCCCGCCTCTGATTCCCTGCCTCTGATTCCCCATGTCTGAATCCCCACATCTGATTCCCTGCCTCTGATACCCCACCTCTGATTCCCCGCCTCTGATTCCCTGCCACTAATTCCCCGCCTCTGATTCCCCATATCTGATTCCCTGCCTCTGATGCCCCATATCTGATTCCCTGCCTCTGATTCCTCAGCTCTGATTCCCCACCTCTGATTCCCCGTGTCTAATTCCCTGCCTCTGATTCCCCGCCTCTGATTCCCCATCTTGGATTCACCACCACTGATTCCCTGCGTCTGATTCCCTGCCTGTGATTCCCCGCCTCTGATTCACCATCTCTGATTCACTGCCTCTGATTCCCCTTCTCTGATTCCCCATATCTTATTCCCCGCCTCTTATTCCCAAACTCAGATGCCCCGCCTCTGATCCCCAGCTCTGATTCCCCACATCTGATTCCCTGCTTCTGATTCCCCACCTCTGATTCCCAATATCTGATTCCCTGCCTCTGTTTCCCCACCTCTGATTCCCCGCCTCTGTTTCCCCATATCTGATTCCCCACCTCTGATTCCCCAACTCTGATTCCCCGCCTCTGATTCCCCAGCTCTGATTCCCCGCCTCTGATTCCCCGTGTCTGATTCCCTGCCTCTGATTCCCCGCCTCTGATTCCCCATCTCTGATTCACCGCCTCTGATTCACCACCTCTGATTCCCCATATCTGATAAGCCATCTTTGTTTCCCCGCCTCTGATTCCCCGCCTCTGATTCCCCATATCTGATTCCCCACCTCTGATTCCCCATCTCTGATTCCCGGACTCAGATTCCCCACCTCTGATTCCCAGACTCTGATTCCCGGAATATGATTCCCCGCTTCTGATTCCCCGCCTCTGATTCCCTGCCTCTGATTCCCCATCTCTGATTCCCCATATCTGATTCCCTGCCTCTGATTCGCCATCTCGGATTCCCGCCCTCCGATTCCCCACCTCTGGTTCCCCATATCTGATATCCCTCCTCTGTTTCCCCGCCTCTGATTCCCCGCCTCTGATTCCCCATATCTGATTCCCCGCCTCTGATTCCCCAACTCTGATTCCCCGCCTCTGATTCCTCAGCTCTGATTCCCCGCCTCTGATTCCCCGCGTCTGATTCCCTGCCTCTGATTCCCCGCCTCTGAGTCCCCATCTCTGATTCACCACCACTGATTCCCTGCGTCTGATTCCCTGCCTGTGATTCCCCGCCTCTGATTCACCATCTCTGATTCACCAGCTCTGATTCCCCACCTCTGATTACCCGCGTCTGATTCCCTGATTCTAATTCCCCGCCTCTGATTCCCCATCTCTGATTCACCACCTCTGATTCCCCACCTCTGATTCCCCATATCTGATACCCCGCCTCGGATTCCCCAACTCTGATTCCCCAACTCTGATTCCCCGCCTCTGATTCCCCAGCTATGATTCCCCACCTCTGATTCCCCGCGTCTGATTCCCTGCTTCTGATTCCCTGCCTCTGATTCCCCATCTGTGATTAACCACCTCTGAATCTCCACGTCTGATTCCGCACCTCTGATTCCCCATCTCTGATTCCCCATCTCTGATTCCCAAATTCTGATTCCCCGCCTCTGATTCCCCAGCTGTGATTCCCCATCTCTGATTCCCAAATTCTGATTCCCTGCCTCTGATTCCCCACCTCTGATTCCCAATATCTGATTCCCCTCCTCTGTTTCCCCGACTCTGATTCCCCGCCTCTGTTTCCCCATATCTGATTCCCCACCTCTGATTCCCCAACTCTGATTCCCCGCCTCTGATTCCCCTGCTCTGATTCCCCGCCTCTGATTCCCCGTGTCTGATTCCCTGCCTCTGATTCCCCGCCTCTGATTCCCCATCTCTGATTCACCGCCTCTGATTCACCACCTCTGATTCCCCATATCTGATAAGCCATCTTTGTATCCCCGCCTCTGATAACCCGCCTCTGATTCCCCATATCTGATTCCCCACCTCTGATTCCCCATCTCTGATTCCCGGACTCAGATTCCCCACCTCTGATTCCCAGACTCTGATTCCCGGAATATGATTCTCCGCTTCTGATTCCCCGCCTCTGTTTCCCCGCCTCTGATTCCCCGCCTCTGATTCCCCATATCTGATTCCCCGCCTCTGATTCCCCAACTCTGATTCCCCGCCTCTGATTCCTCAGCTCTGATTCCCCGCCTCTGATTCCCCGCGTCTGATTCCCTGCCTCTGATTCCCCGCCTCTGATTCCCCATCTCTGATTCACCACCACTGATTCCCTGCGTCTGATTCCCTGCCTGTGATTCCCCGCCTCTGATTCCCCTATCTGATTCCCTGCCTCTGATGCCCCATATCTGATTCCCAGCCTCTGATTCCCCAACTCTGATTCCCCGCCTCTGATTCCTCAGCTCTGATTCCCCACCTCTGATTCCCCGTGTCTAATTCCCTGCCTCTGATTCCCCGCCTCTGATTCCCCATCTTGGATTCACCACCACTGATTCCCTGCGTCTGATTCCCTGCCTGTGATTCCCCGCCTCTGATTCACCATCTCTGATTCACTGCCTCTGATTCCCCTTCTCTGATTCCCCATGTCTGATTCCCCAATTCTGATTCCCGCCTCTGATGCCCAACCTCTGATTCCCCTCCTCTGATTCCCCGCCTCTGATTCCCTGCCTCTGATTCCCCATGTCTGATTCCCCACATCTGATTCCCTGCCTCTGATATCCCGCCTCTGATTCCCCGCCTCTGATTCCCTGCCACTAATTCCCCGCCTCTGATTCCCCTATCTGATTCGCTGCCTCTGATGCCCCATATCTGATTCCCAGCCTCTGATTCCCCGCCTCTGATTCCTCAGCTCTGATTCCCCACCTCTGATTCCCCGTGTCTAATTCCCTGCCTCTGATTCCACGCCTCTGATTCCCCATCTTGGATTCACTACCACTGATTCCCTGCGTCTGATTCCCTGCCTGTGATTCCCCGCCTCTGATTCACCATCTCTGATTCACTGCCTCTGATTCCCCTTCTCTGATTCCCCATGTCTGATTCCCCAATTCTGATTCCCGCCTCTGATGCCCAACCTCTGATTCCCCTCCTCTGATTGCCCATATCTGATTCCCCGCCTCTGATTCCCCATATCTTATTCTCCGCCTCTGATTCCCAAACTCAGATTCCCCGCCTCTGATTCCCCAGCTCTGATTCCCCACATCTGATTCTCTGCCTCTGATTCCCCACCTATGATTCCCCGCCTCTGTTTCCCCATATCTGATTACCCGCCTCTGATTCCCCAACTCTGATTCCCCGCCTCTGATTCCCCAGCTCTGATTCCCCGCCTCTGATTCCCCGTGTCTGATTCCCTGCCTCTGATTCCCCGCATCTGATTCAACATCTCTGATTCACCGCCTCTGATTCCCCAGCTCTGATACCCCGCCTCAGATTCCCCGCGTCTGATTCCCCGCCTCTGAATCCCTGCCTCTGATTCCCCATCTCTGATTCACCACCGCTAATTCCCCACCTCTGATTCCCTGACTCTGATTCCCCGCCTCTGATTCCCCAGCTCTGATTCCCCACCTCTGATTACCCGCATCTGATTCCCTGACTCTAATTCCCGGCCTCTGATTCCCCATCTCTCATTCACCGCCTCTGATTACCCACCTCTGATTCCCCATATCTGATTCCCCGCCTCTGATTCCCCGCCTCTGATTCCCCATATCTGATACCCCGCCTCTGATTCCCCAACTCTGAATCCCCGCCTCTGATTCCCCAGCTATGATTCCCCGCCTCTGATCCCCCGCGTCTGAATCCCTGCTTCTGATTCCCTGCCTATTTTTCCCCATCTGTGATTAACCACCTTTGATTCTCCGCGTCTGTTTCCCCGCCTCTGATTCCCCATCTCTGATTCCCCGTCTCTGATTCCCAAATACTGATTCCCTGCCTCTGATTCCCCAACTCTGATTCCCAATATCTGATTCCCCGCCTGTTTCCCCGCCTCTGATTCCCCGCCTCTGTTTCCCCATATCTGATTCCCCACCTCTGATTCCTCAACTCTGATTCCCCGCATCTGATTCCCCAGCTCTGATTCCCCGCCTTTGATTCGCCGTGTCTGATTCCCTGCCTCTGATTCCCCGCCTCTGATTCCCCATCTCTGATCCACCGCCTCTGATTCCCCACCTCTGATTCCCCATATCTAATTAGCCACCTCTGTTTCCCCGCCTCTGATTCCCCGCCTCTGATTCCCCATATCTGATTCCCCACCTCTGATTCCCCATCTCTGATTCACGGACTCACATTCCCCACCTCTGATTCACAGCCTCTGATTCCCGGCCAATGATTCCCCGCTTCTGATTCCCCGCCTCTGATTCCCTGCCTCTGATTCCCCATCTCTGATTCACTGCCTCTGATTCCCCACCTCTGATTCCCCATATCTGATTAGCCACCTCTGTTTCTCAGCCTCTGATTCCCGCCTCTGATTCCCCATATCTGATTCCCCGCCTCTGATTCCCCATCTCTGATTCCCGTACTCTGATTCCCCACCTCTGATTCCCTGCCTCTGATTCCCGGCCTATGATTCCCCGCTTCTGATTCCCCGCCTCTGATTCCCTGCCTCCGATTCCCCATGTCTGATTCCCCACATCTGATTCCCTGCCTCTGATACCCCACCTCTGATTCCCCGCCTCTGATTCCCTGCCACTAATTCCCCGCCTCTGATTCCCCATATCTGATTCCCTGCCTCAGATGCCCCATATCTGATTCCCTGCCTCTGATTCCTCAGCTCTGATTCCCCACCTCTGATTCCCCGTGTCTAATTCCCTGCCTCTGATTCCCCGCCTCTGATTCCCCATCTTGGATTCACCACCACTGATTCCCTGCGTCTGATTCCCTGCCTGTGATTCCCCGCCTCTGATTCACCATCTCTGATTCACTGCCTCTGATTCCCCTTCTCTGATTCCCCATATCTTATTCCCCGCCTCTTATTCCCAAACTCAGATGCCCCGCCTCTGATCCCCAGCTCTGATTCCCCACATCTGATTCCCTGCTTCTGATTCCCCACCTCTGATTCCCAATATCTGATTCCCTGCCTCTGTTTCCCCACCTCTGATTCCCCGCCTCTGTTTCCCCATATCTGATTCCCCACCTCTGATTGCCCAGCTCTGATTCCCCGCCTCTGATTCCCCAGCTCTGATTCCCCGCCTCTGATTCCCCGTGTCTGATTCCCTGCCTCTGATTCCCCGCCTCTGATTCCCCATCTCTGATTCACCGCCTCTGATTCACCACCTCTGATTCCCCATATCTGATAAGCCATCTTTGTTTCCCCGCCTCTGATTCCCCGCCTCTGTTTCCCCATATCTGATTCCCCACCTCTGATTCCCCATCTCTGATTCCAGGACTCAGATTCCCCACCTCTGATTCCCAGACTCTGATTCCCGGAATATGATTCCCCGCTTCTGATTCCCCGCCTCTGATTCCCTGCCTCTGATTCCCCATCTCTGATTCCCCATATCTGATTCCCTGCCTCTGATTCGCCATCTCGGATTCCCGCCCTCCGATTCCCCACCTCTGGTTCCCCATATCTGATATCCCTCCTCTGTTTCCCCGCCTCTGATTCCCCACCTCTGATTCCCCATATCTGATTCCCCGCCTCTGATTCCCCAACTCTGATTCCCCGCCTCTGATTCTTCAGCTCTGATTCCCCGCCTCTGATTCCCCGTGTCTGATTCCCTGCCTCTGATTCCCCGCCTCTGATTCCCCATCTCTGATTCACCACCACTGATTCCCTGCGTCTGATTCCCTGCCTGTGATTCCCCGCCTATGATTCACCATCTCTGATTCACCAGCTCTGATTCCCCACCTCTGATTACCCGCGTCTGATTCCCTGATTCTAATTCCCCGCCTCTGATTCCCCATCTCTGATTCACCACCTCTGATTCCCCACCTCTGATTCCCCATATCTGATACCCCGCCTCGGATTCCCCAACTCTGATTCCCCAACTCTGATTCCCCGCCTCTGATTCCCCAGCTATGATTCCCCACCTCTGATTCCCCGCGTCTGATTTCCTGCTTCTGATTCCCTGCCTCTGATTCCCCATCTGTGATTAACCACCTCTGATTCTCCACGTCTGATTCCGCACCTCTGATTCCCCATCTCTGATTCCCCATCTCTGATTCCCAAATTCTGATTCCCCGCCTCTGATTCCCCAGCTCTGATTCCCCATCTCATATTCCCAAATTCTGATTCCCCGCCTCTGATTCCCCAGCTCTGATTCCCCGCCTCTGATTCCCCGTGTCTGATTCCCTGCCTCTGATTCCCCGCCTCTGATTCCCCATATCTGATTCCCCACCTCTGATTCCCCATCTCTGATTCCCGGACTCAGATTCCCCACCTCTGATTCCCAGACTCTGATTCCCGGAATATGATTCTCCGCTTCTGATTCCCCGCCTCTGATTCCCTGCCTCTGATTCCCCATCTCTGATTCCCCATATCTGATTCCCTGCCTCTGATTCGCCATCTCGGATTCCCGCCCTCCGATTCCCCACCTCTGTTTCCCCATATCTGATATCCCTCCTCTGTTTCCCCGCCTCTGATTCCCCGCCTCTGATTCCCCATATCTGATTCCCCGCCTCTGATTCCCCAACTCTGATTCCCCGCCTCTGATTCCTCAGCTCTGATTCCCCGCCTCTGATTCCCCGCGTCTGATTCCCTGCCTCTGATTCCCCGCCTCTGATTCCCCATCTCTGATTCACCACCACTGATTCCCTGCGTCTGATTCCCTGCCTGTGATTCCCCGCCTCTGATTCCCCTGTCTGATTCCCTGCCTCTGATGCCCCATATCTGATTCCCAGCCTCTGATTCCCCAACTCTGATTCCCCGCCTCTGATTCCTCAGCTCTGATTCCCCACCTCTGATTCCCCGTGTCTAATTCCCTGCCTCTGATTCCCCGCCTCTGATTCCCCATCTTGGATTCACCACCACTGATTCCCTGCGTCTGATTCCCTGCCTGTGATTCCCCGCCTCTGATTCACCATCTCTGATTCACTGCCTCTGATTCCCCTTCTCTGATTCCCCATGTCTGATTCCCCAATTCTGATTCCCGCCTCTGATGCCCAACCTCTGATTCCCCTCCTCTGATTCCCCGCCTCCGATTCCCTGCCTCTGATTCCCCATGTCTGATTCCCCACATCTGATTCCCTGCCTCTGATATCCCGCCTCTGATTCCCCGCCTCTGATTCCCTGCCACTAATTCCCCGCCTCTGATTCCCCTATCTGATTCCCTGCCTCTGATGCCCCATATCAGATTCCCAGCCTCTGCTTCCCCGCCTCTGATTCCTCAGCTCTGATTCCCCACCTCTGATTCCCCGTGTCTAATTCCCTGCCTCTGATTCCCCGCCTCTGATTCCCCATCTTGGATTCACCACCACTGATTCCCTGCGTCTGATTCCCTGCCTGTGATTTCCCCGCCTCTGATTCACCATCTCTGATTCACTGCCTCTGATTCCCCTTCTCTGATTCCCCATGTCTGATTCCCCAATTCTGATTCCCGCCTCTGATGCCCAACCTCTGATTCCCCTCCTCTGATTCCCCGCCTCTGATTCCCTGCCTCTGATTCCCCATGTCTGATTCCCCACATCTGATTCCCTGCCTCTGATATCCCGCCTCTGATTCCCCGCCTCTGATTCCCTGCCACTAATTCCCCGCCTCTGATTCCCCTATCTGATTCCCTGCCTCTGATGCCCCATATCAGATTCCCAGCCTCTGCTTCCCCGCCTCTGATTCCTCAGCTCTGATTCCCCACCTCTGATTCCGCGTGTCTAATTCCCTGCCTCTGATTCCCCGCCTCTGATTCCCCATCTTGGATTCACCACCACTGATTCCCTGCGTCTGATTCCCTGCCTGTGATTCCCCGCCTCTGATTCACCATCTCTGATTCACTGCCTCTGATTCCCCTTCTCTGATCCCCCATGTCTGATTCCCCAATTCTGATTCCCGCCTCTGATGCCCAACCTCTGATTCCCCTCCTCAGATTGCCCATATCTGATTCCCCGCCTCTGATTCCCCATATCTTATTCTCCGCCTCTGATTCCCAAACTCAGATTCCCCGCCTCTGATTCCCCAGCTCTGATTCCCCACATCTGATTCTCTGCCTCTGATTCCCCACCTCTGATTCCCCGCCTCTGTTTCCCCATATCTGATTACCCGCCTCTGATTCCCCAACTCTGATTCCCCGCCTCTGATTCCCCAGCTCTGATTCCCGCCTCTGATTCCCCGTGTCTGATTCCCTGCCTTGGTTCCCCGCCTCTGATTCAACATCTCTGATTCACCGCCTCTGATTCCCCACCTCTGATTCCCCATATCTGATAAGCCATCTCTGTTTCCCCGCCTCTGATTACCCACCTCTGATTCACCGCCTCTGATTCACCACCTCTGATTCCCCATATCTGATTCCCGGACTCAGATTCCCAACCTCTGATTCCCCGCCACTGATTCCCTGCCTCTGATTCCCAATCTCTGATTCCCCATATATGATTCCCCAGCTCTGATTCCCAACATCTGATTCCCTGCCTCTGATTCCCCACCTCTGATTCCCAATATCTGATTCCCTGCCTCTGTTTCCCCACTTCTGATTCCCCGCCTCTGATTCCCCATATCTGATTCCCCGCCTCTGATTCCCCAACCTCTGATTCTGCACATCTGATTCCCTGCCTCTTTTTCCCCACCTCTGATTCCCGGCCTCTGATTCCCGGCCTCTGATTCCCGGCCTCTCATTCCCGGCCTCTCATTCCCCGCCTCTGATTCCCAGCCTCTGATTCCCCGCCTCTGATTCCCCGCCTCTGATTCCCTGCCTCTGATTCCCCATCTCTGATTCCGCACATCTGATTCCCTGTCTCTGATTCCCCGCCTCTGATTCCCCGCCTCTGATTCCCTGCCTCTGATTCCCAACCTCTGATTCCCCACCTCTGATTCCCCATATCTGATTCCCCGCCTCTGTTTCCCAGCCTCTGATTCCCAGCCTCTGATTCCCAACCTCTGATTCCCCACCTCTGATTCCCCATATCTGATTCCCCGCCTCTGTTTCCCCGCCTCTGATTCCCCGCCTCTGTTTCCCCATATCTGATTCCCCGCCTCTGATTCCCCAACTCTGATTCCCCGCCTCTGAATCCCCAGCTCTGATTCCCTGCCTCTGATTCCCCGCCTCTGCTTCCCCATCTCTGATTCACCGCCTTTGATTTGCCACCTCTGATTCCCCATATGTGATTCCCCGCCTCTGTTTCGCCGCCTCTGATTCCCCGCCTCTGATTCCCCATATCTCATTCCCAGCCTCTGATTCCCCATCTCTGATTCCCGGACTCTGATTCCCCACCTCTGATTCCCGGCCTCTTATTCCCGGCATCTGATTCCCGGCCTCTGATTCCCGGCCTCTGATTCCCCGCTTCTGATTCTGATTCCCTGCCTCTGATTCCCCATCTCTGATTCCGCACATCTGATTCCCTGCCTCTGATTTCCCACCTCTGATTACCCATATCTGATTCCCCGCCTCTGTTTCCCCGCCTCTGATTCCCCGCCTCTGTTTCCCCGCCTCTGATTCCCCGCCTCTGTTTCCCCATATCTAATTCCCCGCATCTGATTCCCCAACTCTGATTCCCCGCTCTGATTCCCCAGCTCTGAATCCCCGCCTCTGATTCCCCACATCTGATTCACTGCCTCTGAATCCCCACCTCTGATTCCCTGCCTCTGATTCACAACCTCTGATTCCCCTCCTCTGATTCCCCATATCTGATTCCCCGCCTCCGTTTCCCTGCCTCTGATTCCCCGCCTCTGTTTCCCCATATCTGATTCCCCGCCTCTGATACCCCAACTCTGATTCTCCGCCTCTGATTCCCCAGCTCTGATTCCACGCCTCTGACTCCCCGCGTCTGATTCCCAGCCTCTGATTCCCCATGTCTGATTTCCTGCCTCTGATTCCCCGCCTCTGATTCGCCAGCTCTGATTCATCACCTCTGATTCCCCACCTCTGATTCCCCATATCTGATTCCCCACCTATGTTTCCCCGCCTCTGATTCCCCGCCTCTGATTCCCCATCTCTTATTCCCGGACTCTGATTCCCCACCTCTGATTCCCCATCTCTTATTCCACACATCCAATTCCCTGCCTCTGATTCCCCGCCTCTGATGCCCCGCCTCTGATTCCATGCCTCTGATTCCCAACCTCTGATTCCCCACCTCTGATTTCCCATATCTGATTCCCCGCCTCTGTTTCCCCGCCTCTGATTCCCTGCATCTGTTTCCTCATATCTGATTCCCCTCCTCTGATTCCCCAACACTGATTCCCCGCCTCTGATTCCCCAGCTCTGATTCACCACCTCTGATTCCCCGCGTCTGATTCCCCGCCTCTGATTCCCCATCTCTGATTCCCTATCTCTGATTCCCCAATTCTGATTCCCCGCCTTTGATTCACTGCCTCTGATTAACAACCTCTGATTCCCGACCTCTGATTCCCCATATCTGATTCCCCGCCTCTGTTTCCCCGCCTCTTATTCCCCGCCTCTGTTTCCCCATATCTGATTCCCGGCCTCTCATTCCCCAGCTCTGATTCCCCGCCTCTGATTCCCCATATCTGATTCCCCGCCGCTGATTCCCCAACTCTGATACCCCGCCTCTGATTCACCAGCTCTGATTCCCCGCCTCTGATTCCCCGCGTCTGATTCCCTGCCTCTGATTCCCCGCCTCTGATTCCCCATCTCTGATTCACCACCTCTGATCCCCCGCCTCTGATTCCCCATGTCTGAATCCCCGCCTCTGTTTCCCTGCCTCTGATTCCCCGCCTCTGATTCCCCATATCTGAATCCCCGCCTCTGATTCCCCAACTCTGATTCCCCGCCTGTGATTCTCCAGCTATGATTCCCCGCCTCTGATTCCCCGCATCTGATTCCCTGCCTGTGATTCCCTGCCTCTGATTCCCCACCTCTGTTACCCCGCCTCTGATTCCCCGCCTCTGATTCCCCATATCTGATTCCGCTCCTCTGATTGCCCAACTCTGATTCCCCGCCTCTGATTCCCCAGCTCTGATTCCCCGCCTCTGTTTCCCCGCTCTGATTCCCTGCCTCTGATTCCCCACCTCTGATTCCCCATCTCTGATTCACCACCTCTGATTCCCCACCTATGATTCCCCATATCTGATTCCCCGCCTCTGTTTCCCCGCCTCTGATTCCCCGCCTCTGATTCCCCACCTATGATTTCCCAACTCTGATTCCCAGCCTCTGATTCACCAGCTATGATTCCCCGCCTCTGATTCCCCGCGTCTGAATCCCTGCCTCTGATTCCCCGCCTCTGATTCCCAATATCTGATTCCCCGCCTCCGTTTCCCTGCCTCTGATTCCCCGCCTCTGTTTCCCCATATCTGATTCTCCGCCTCTGATTCCCCAACTCTGATTCCCCGCCTCTGATTCCCCAGCTCTGATTCCCCGCCTCTGACTCCCCGCGTCTGATTCCCAGCCTCTGATACCCCATGTCTGATTTCCTGCCTCTGATTCCCCGCCTCTGATTCGCCATCTATGATTCATCGCCTCTAATTCCCCACCTCTGATTCCCCATATCTGATTCCCCACCTATGTTTCCCCGCCTCTGATTCCCCGCCTCTGATTCCCCATCTCTGATTCCCGGACTCTGATTCCCCACCTCTGATTCCCCATCTCTGATTCCGCACATCCGATTCCCTGCCTCTAATTCCCCGCCTCTGATGCCCCGCCTCTGATTCCATGCCTCTGATTCCCAACCTCTGATTCCCCACCTCTGATTCCCCATATCTGATACCCCGCCTCTGTTTCCCCGCCTCTGATTCCCTGCCCCTGATTCCTCATATCTGATTCCCCGCCTCTGATTCCCCAACACTGATTTCCCGCCTCTGATTCCCCAGCTCTGATTCCCCAGCTCTGATTCCCCACGTCTGATTCCCCGCCTCTGATTCCCCATCTCTGATTCCCTATCTCTGATTCGCCAATTCTGATTCCCTGCCTTTGATTCCCTGCCTCTGATTCCCAACATCTGATTCCCGACCTCTGATTCCCCATATCTGATTCCCCGCCTCTGTTTCCCCGCCTCTTATTCCCCGCCTCTGTTTCCCCATATCTGATTCCCTGCCTTTCATTCCCCAGCTCTGATTCCCCGCCTCTGACTCCCCGCGTCTGATTCCCAGCCTCTGATTCCCCATGTCTGATTTCCTGCCTCTGATTCCCCGCCTCTGATTCGCCATCTCTGATTCATCGCCTCTGATTCCCCACCTCTGATTCCCCATATCTGATTCCCCACCTATGTTTCCCCGCCTCTGATTCCCCGCCTCTGATTCCCCATCTCTGATTCCCGGACTCTGATTCCCCACCTCTGATTCCCCATCTCTGATTCCGCACATCCGATTCCCTACCTCTGATTCCCCGCCTCTGATGCCCCGTCTCTGATTCCATGCCTCTGATTCCCAACCTCTGATTCCCCACCTCTGATTCCCCATATCTGATTCCCCGCCTTTGTTTCCCCGCCTCTGATTCCCTGCCCCTGTTTCCTCATATCTGATTTCCCGCCTCTGATTCCCCAGCTCTGATTCACCACCTCTGATTCCCCGCGTCTGATTCCCCGCCTCTGATTCCCCATCTCTGATTCCCTATCTCTGATTCCCCAATTCTGATTCCCCGCCTTTGATTCCCTGCCTCTGATTCCCAACCTCTGATTCCCGACCTCTGATTCCCCATATCTGATTCCCCGCCTCTGTTTCCCCGCCTCTTATTCCCCGCCTCTGTTTCCCCATATCTGATTCCCTGCCTTTCATTCCCCAGCTCTGATTCCCCGCCTCTGACTCCCCGCGTCTGATTCCCAGCCTCTGATTCCCAATGTCTGATTTCCTGCCTCTGATTCCCCGCCTCTGATTCCCCACCTCTGATTCCCCATATCTGATTCCCCACCTATGTTTCCCCGTCTCTGATTCCCCGCCTCGGATTCCCCATCTCTGATTCTCGGACTCTGATTCCCCACCTCTGATTCCCCATCTCTGATTCCGCACATCCGATTCCCTGCCTCTGATTCCCCGCCTCTGATGCCCCACCTCTGATTCCCCATCTCTGATTCCGCACATCCAATTCCCTGCCTCTGATTCCCCGCCTCTGATGCCCCGCCTCTGATTCCATGCCTCTGATTCCCAAACTCTTATTCCCCACCTCTGATTTCCCATATCTGATTCCCCGCCTCTGTTTCCCCGCCTCTGATTCCCTGCATCTGTTTCCTCATATCTGATTCCCCTCCTCTGATTCCCCAACACTGATTCCCCGCCTCTGATTCCCCAGCTCTGATTCACCACCTCTGATTCCCCGCGTCTGATTCCACGCCTCTGATTCCCCATCTCTGATTCCCTATCTCTGATTCCCCAATTCTGATACCCCGCCTTTGATTCCCTGCCTCTGATTAACAACCTCTGATTCCCGACCTCTGATTCCCCATATCTGATTCCCCGCCTCTGTTTCCCCGCCTCTTATTCCCCGCCTCTGTTTCCCCATATCTGATTCCCGGCCTCTCATTCCCCAGCTCTGATTCCCCACCTCTGATTCCCCATATCTGATACCCCGCCGCTGATTCCCCAACTCTGATACCCCGCCTCTGATTCACCAGCTCTGATTCCCCGTCTCTGATTCCCCGCGTCTGATTCCCTGCCTCTGATTCCCTGCCTCTGATTCCCCATCTCTGATTCACCACCTCTGATCCCCCGCCTCTGATTCCCCATGTCTGATTCCCCGCCTCTGTTTCCCTGCCTCTGATTCCCCGCCTCTGATTCCCCATATCTGATTCCCCGCCTCTGATTCCCCAACTCTGATTCCCCGCCTGTGATTCGCCAGCTATGATTCACCGCCTCTGATTCCCCGCGTCTGATTCCCTGCCTGTGATTCCCTGCCTCTGATTCCCCACCTCTGATTGCCCATCTCTGATTCACCACCTCTGATTCCCCACCTATGATTCCCCATATCTGATTCCCCGCCTCTGTTTCCCCGCCTCTGATTCCCCGCCTCTGATTCCCCACCTATGATTTCCTAACTCTGATTCCCTGCCTCTGATTCTCCAGCTATGATTCCCCGCCTCTGATTCCCCGCGTCTGAATCCCTGCCTCTGATTCCCCACCTCTGATTCCCAATATCTGATTCCCCGCCTCCGTTTCCCTGCCTCTGATTCCCCGCCTCTGTTTCCCCATATCTGATTCTCCGCCTCTGATTCCCCAACTCTGATGCCCCGCCTCTGATTCCCCATCTCTGATTCCCCGCCTCTGACTCTCCGCGTCTTATTCCCAGCCTCTGATTCCCCATGTCTGATTTCCTGCCTCTGATTCCCCGCCTCTGATTCGCCATCTCTGATTCATCGCCTCTAATTCCCCACCTCTGATTCCCCATATCTGATTCCCCACCTATGTTTCCCCGCCTCTGATTTCCCGCCTCTGATTCCCCATCTCTGATTCCTGGACTCTGATTCCCCACCTCTGATTCCATATCTCTGATTCCGCACATCCGATTCCATGCCTCTGATTCCCCGCCTCTGATGCCCCGCCTCTGATTCCATGCCTCTGATTCCCAACCTCTTATTCCCCACCTCTGATTCCCCATATCTGATTCCCCGCCTCTGTTTCCCCGCCTCTGATTCCCTGCCCCTGTTTCCTCATATCTGATTCCCCGCCTCTGATTCCCCAACACTGATTTCCCGCCTCTGATTCCCCAGCTCTGTTGCACCACCTCTGATTCCCCGTGTCTGATTCCCCGCCTCTGATTCCCCATCTCTGATTCCCTATCTCTGATTCCGCAATTCTGATTCCCCGCCTTTGATTCCCTGCCTCTGATTCCCAACCTCTGATTCCCAACCTCTGATTCCCCATATCTGATTCTCCGCCTCTGATTCCCCAACTCTGATTCCCCGCCTCTGATTCCCCAGCTCTGATTCCCCGCCTCTGACTCCCCGCGTCTGATTCCCAGCCTCTGATACCCCATGTCTGATTTCCTGCCTCTGATTCCCCGCCTCTGATTCGCCATCTATGATTCATCGCCTCTAATTCCCCAACTCTGATTCCCCATCTCTGATTCCCGTACTCTGATTCCCCACCTCTGATTCCCTGCCTCTGATTCCCGGCCTATGATTCCCCGCTTCTGATTCCCCGCCTCTGATTCCCTGCCTCTGATTCCCCATGTCTGAATCCCCACATCTGATTCCCTGCCTCTGATACCCCACCTCTGATTCCCCGCCTCTGATTCCCTGCCACTAATTCCCCGCCTCTGATTCCCCATATCTGATTCCCTGCCTCTGATGCCCCATATCTGATTCCCTGCCTCTGATTCCTCAGCTCTGATTCCCCACCTCTGATTCCCCGTGTCTAATTCCCTGCCTCTGATTCCCCGCCTCTGATTCCCCATCTTGGATTCACCACCACTGATTCCCTGCGTCTGATTCCCTGCCTGTGATTCCCCGCCTCTGATTCACCATCTCTGATTCACTGCCTCTGATTCCCCTTCTCTGATTCCCCATATCTTATTCCCCGCCTCTTATTCCCAAACTCAGATGCCCCGCCTCTGATCCCCAGCTCTGATTCCCCACATCTGATTCCCTGCTTCTGATTCCCCACCTCTGATTCCCAATATCTGATTCCCTGCCTCTGTTTCCCCACCTCTGATTCCCCGCCTCTGTTTCCCCATATCTGATTCCCCACCTCTGATTCCCCAACTCTGATTCCCCGCCTCTGATTCCCCAGCTCTGATTCCCCGCCTCTGATTCCCCGTGTCTGATTCCCTGCCTCTGATTCCCCGCCTCTGATTCCCCATCTCTGATTCACCGCCTCTGATTCACCACCTCTGATTCCCCATATCTGATAAGCCATCTTTGTTTCCCCGCCTCTGATTCCCCGCCTCTGATTCCCCATATCTGATTCCCCACCTCTGATTCCCCATCTCTGATTCCCGGACTCAGATTCCCCACCTCTGATTCCCAGACTCTGATTCCCGGAATATGATTCCCCGCTTCTGATTCCCCGCCTCTGATTCCCTGCCTCTGATTCCCCATCTCTGATTCCCCATATCTGATTCCCTGCCTCTGATTCGCCATCTCGGATTCCCGCCCTCCGATTCCCCACCTCTGGTTCCCCATATCTGATATCCCTCCTCTGTTTCCCCGCCTCTGATTCCCCGCCTCTGATTCCCCATATCTGATTCCCCGCCTCTGATTCCCCAACTCTGATTCCCCGCCTCTGATTCCTCAGCTCTGATTCCCCGCCTCTGATTCCCCGCGTCTGATTCCCTGCCTCTGATTCCCCGCCTCTGAGTCCCCATCTCTGATTCACCACCACTGATTCCCTGCGTCTGATTCCCTGCCTGTGATTCCCCGCCTCTGATTCACCATCTCTGATTCACCAGCTCTGATTCCCCACCTCTGATTACCCGCGTCTGATTCCCTGATTCTAATTCCCCGCCTCTGATTCCCCATCTCTGATTCACCACCTCTGATTCCCCACCTCTGATTCCCCATATCTGATACCCCGCCTCGGATTCCCCAACTCTGATTCCCCAACTCTGATTCCCCGCCTCTGATTCCCCAGCTATGATTCCCCACCTCTGATTCCCCGCGTCTGATTCCCTGCTTCTGATTCCCTGCCTCTGATTCCCCATCTGTGATTAACCACCTCTGAATCTCCACGTCTGATTCCGCACCTCTGATTCCCCATCTCTGATTCCCCATCTCTGATTCCCAAATTCTGATTCCCCGCCTCTGATTCCCCAGCTGTGATTCCCCATCTCTGATTCCCAAATTCTGATTCCCTGCCTCTGATTCCCCACCTCTGATTCCCAATATCTGATTCCCCTCCTCTGTTTCCCCGACTCTGATTCCCCGCCTCTGTTTCCCCATATCTGATTCCCCACCTCTGATTCCCCAACTCTGATTCCCCGCCTCTGATTCCCCTGCTCTGATTCCCCGCCTCTGATTCCCCGTGTCTGATTCCCTGCCTCTGATTCCCCGCCTCTGATTCCCCATCTCTGATTCACCGCCTCTGATTCACCACCTCTGATTCCCCATATCTGATAAGCCATCTTTGTATCCCCGCCTCTGATAACCCGCCTCTGATTCCCCATATCTGATTCCCCACCTCTGATTCCCCATCTCTGATTCCCGGACTCAGATTCCCCACCTCTGATTCCCAGACTCTGATTCCCGGAATATGATTCTCCGCTTCTGATTCCCCGCCTCTGTTTCCCCGCCTCTGATTCCCCGCCTCTGATTCCCCATATCTGATTCCCCGCCTCTGATTCCCCAACTCTGATTCCCCGCCTCTGATTCCTCAGCTCTGATTCCCCGCCTCTGATTCCCCGCGTCTGATTCCCTGCCTCTGATTCCCCGCCTCTGATTCCCCATCTCTGATTCACCACCACTGATTCCCTGCGTCTGATTCCCTGCCTGTGATTCCCCGCCTCTGATTCCCCTATCTGATTCCCTGCCTCTGATGCCCCATATCTGATTCCCAGCCTCTGATTCCCCAACTCTGATTCCCCGCCTCTGATTCCTCAGCTCTGATTCCCCACCTCTGATTCCCCGTGTCTAATTCCCTGCCTCTGATTCCCCGCCTCTGATTCCCCATCTTGGATTCACCACCACTGATTCCCTGCGTCTGATTCCCTGCCTGTGATTCCCCGCCTCTGATTCACCATCTCTGATTCACTGCCTCTGATTCCCCTTCTCTGATTCCCCATGTCTGATTCCCCAATTCTGATTCCCGCCTCTGATGCCCAACCTCTGATTCCCCTCCTCTGATTCCCCGCCTCTGATTCCCTGCCTCTGATTCCCCATGTCTGATTCCCCACATCTGATTCCCTGCCTCTGATATCCCGCCTCTGATTCCCCGCCTCTGATTCCCTGCCACTAATTCCCCGCCTCTGATTCCCCTATCTGATTCGCTGCCTCTGATGCCCCATATCTGATTCCCAGCCTCTGATTCCCCGCCTCTGATTCCTCAGCTCTGATTCCCCACCTCTGATTCCCCGTGTCTAATTCCCTGCCTCTGATTCCACGCCTCTGATTCCCCATCTTGGATTCACTACCACTGATTCCCTGCGTCTGATTCCCTGCCTGTGATTCCCCGCCTCTGATTCACCATCTCTGATTCACTGCCTCTGATTCCCCTTCTCTGATTCCCCATGTCTGATTCCCCAATTCTGATTCCCGCCTCTGATGCCCAACCTCTGATTCCCCTCCTCTGATTGCCCATATCTGATTCCCCGCCTCTGATTCCCCATATCTTATTCTCCGCCTCTGATTCCCAAACTCAGATTCCCCGCCTCTGATTCCCCAGCTCTGATTCCCCACATCTGATTCTCTGCCTCTGATTCCCCACCTATGATTCCCCGCCTCTGTTTCCCCATATCTGATTACCCGCCTCTGATTCCCCAACTCTGATTCCCCGCCTCTGATTCCCCAGCTCTGATTCCCCGCCTCTGATTCCCCGTGTCTGATTCCCTGCCTCTGATTCCCCGCATCTGATTCAACATCTCTGATTCACCGCCTCTGATTCCCCAGCTCTGATACCCCGCCTCAGATTCCCCGCGTCTGATTCCCCGCCTCTGAATCCCTGCCTCTGATTCCCCATCTCTGATTCACCACCGCTAATTCCCCACCTCTGATTCCCTGCCTTGGTTCCCCGCCTCTGATTCAACATCTCTGATTCACCGCCTCTGATTCCCCACCTCTGATTCCCCATATCTGATAAGCCATCTCTGTTTCCCCGCCTCTGATTACCCACCTCTGATTCACCGCCTCTGATTCACCACCTCTGATTCCCCATATCTGATTCCCGGACTCAGATTCCCAACCTCTGATTCCCCGCCACTGATTCCCTGCCTCTGATTCCCAATCTCTGATTCCCCATATATGATTCCCCAGCTCTGATTCCCAACATCTGATTCCCTGCCTCTGATTCCCCACCTCTGATTCCCAATATCTGATTCCCTGCCTCTGTTTCCCCACTTCTGATTCCCCGCCTCTGATTCCCCATATCTGATTCCCCGCCTCTGATTCCCCAACCTCTGATTCTGCACATCTGATTCCCTGCCTCTTTTTCCCCACCTCTGATTCCCGGCCTCTGATTCCCGGCCTCTGATTCCCGGCCTCTCATTCCCGGCCTCTCATTCCCCGCCTCTGATTCCCAGCCTCTGATTCCCCGCCTCTGATTCCCCGCCTCTGATTCCCTGCCTCTGATTCCCCATCTCTGATTCCGCACATCTGATTCCCTGGCTCTGATTCCCCGCCTCTGATTCCCCGCCTCTGATTCCCTGCCTCTGATTCCCAACCTCTGATTCCCCACCTCTGATTCCCCATATCTGATTCCCCGCCTCTGTTTCCCAGCCTCTGATTCCCAGCCTCTGATTCCCAACCTCTGATTCCCCACCTCTGATTCCCCATATCTGATTCCCCGCCTCTGTTTCCCCGCCTCTGATTCCCCGCCTCTGTTTCCCCATATCTGATTCCCCGCCTCTGATTCCCCAACTCTGATTCCCCGCCTCTGAATCCCCAGCTCTGATTCCCTGCCTCTGATTCCCCGCCTCTGCTTCCCCATCTCTGATTCACCGCCTTTGATTTGCCACCTCTGATTCCCCATATGTGATTCCCCGCCTCTGTTTCGCCGCCTCTGATTCCCCGCCTCTGATTCCCCATATCTCATTCCCAGCCTCTGATTCCCCATCTCTGATTCCCGGACTCTGATTCCCCACCTCTGATTCCCGGCCTCTTATTCCCGGCATCTGATTCCCGGCCTCTGATTCCCGGCCTCTGATTCCCCGCTTCTGATTCTGATTCCCTGCCTCTGATTCCCCATCTCTGATTCCGCACATCTGATTCCCTGCCTCTGATTTCCCACCTCTGATTACCCATATCTGATTCCCCGCCTCTGTTTCCCCGCCTCTGATTCCCCGCCTCTGTTTCCCCGCCTCTGATTCCCCGCCTCTGTTTCCCCATATCTAATTCCCCGCATCTGATTCCCCAACTCTGATTCCCCGCTCTGATTCCCCAGCTCTGAATCCCCGCCTCTGATTCCCCACATCTGATTCACTGCCTCTGAATCCCCACCTCTGATTCCCTGCCTCTGATTCACAACCTCTGATTCCCCTCCTCTGATTCCCCATATCTGATTCCCCGCCTCCGTTTCCCTGCCTCTGATTCCCCGCCTCTGTTTCCCCATATCTGATTCCCCGCCTCTGATACCCCAACTCTGATTCTCCGCCTCTGATTCCCCAGCTCTGATTCCACGCCTCTGACTCCCCGCGTCTGATTCCCAGCCTCTGATTCCCCATGTCTGATTTCCTGCCTCTGATTCCCCGCCTCTGATTCGCCAGCTCTGATTCATCACCTCTGATTCCCCACCTCTGATTCCCCATATCTGATTCCCCACCTATGTTTCCCCGCCTCTGATTCCCCGCCTCTGATTCCCCATCTCTTATTCCCGGACTCTGATTCCCCACCTCTGATTCCCCATCTCTTATTCCACACATCCAATTCCCTGCCTCTGATTCCCCGCCTCTGATGCCCCGCCTCTGATTCCATGCCTCTGATTCCCAACCTCTGATTCCCCACCTCTGATTTCCCATATCTGATTCCCCGCCTCTGTTTCCCCGCCTCTGATTCCCTGCATCTGTTTCCTCATATCTGATTCCCCTCCTCTGATTCCCCAACACTGATTCCCCGCCTCTGATTCCCCAGCTCTGATTCACCACCTCTGATTCCCCGCGTCTGATTCCCCGCCTCTGATTCCCCATCTCTGATTCCCTATCTCTGATTCCCCAATTCTGATTCCCCGCCTTTGATTCACTGCCTCTGATTAACAACCTCTGATTCCCGACCTCTGATTCCCCATATCTGATTCCCCGCCTCTGTTTCCCCGCCTCTTATTCCCCGCCTCTGTTTCCCCATATCTGATTCCCGGCCTCTCATTCCCCAGCTCTGATTCCCCGCCTCTGATTCCCCATATCTGATTCCCCGCCGCTGATTCCCCAACTCTGATACCCCGCCTCTGATTCACCAGCTCTGATTCCCCGCCTCTGATTCCCCGCGTCTGATTCCCTGCCTCTGATTCCCCGCCTCTGATTCCCCATCTCTGATTCACCACCTCTGATCCCCCGCCTCTGATTCCCCATGTCTGAATCCCCGCCTCTGTTTCCCTGCCTCTGATTCCCCGCCTCTGATTCCCCATATCTGAATCCCCGCCTCTGATTCCCCAACTCTGATTCCCCGCCTGTGATTCTCCAGCTATGATTCCCCGCCTCTGATTCCCCGCATCTGATTCCCTGCCTGTGATTCCCTGCCTCTGATTCCCCACCTCTGTTACCCCGCCTCTGATTCCCCGCCTCTGATTCCCCATATCTGATTCCGCTCCTCTGATTGCCCAACTCTGATTCCCCGCCTCTGATTCCCCAGCTCTGATTCCCCGCCTCTGTTTCCCCGCTCTGATTCCCTGCCTCTGATTCCCCACCTCTGATTCCCCATCTCTGATTCACCACCTCTGATTCCCCACCTATGATTCCCCATATCTGATTCCCCGCCTCTGTTTCCCCGCCTCTGATTCCCCGCCTCTGATTCCCCACCTATGATTTCCCAACTCTGATTCCCCGCCTCTGATTCACCAGCTATGATTCCCCGCCTCTGATTCCCCGCGTCTGAATCCCTGCCTCTGATTCCCCGCCTCTGATTCCCAATATCTGATTCCCCGCCTCCGTTTCCCTGCCTCTGATTCCCCGCCTCTGTTTCCCCATATCTGATTCTCCGCCTCTGATTCCCCAACTCTGATTCCCCGCCTCTGATTCCCCAGCTCTGATTCCCCGCCTCTGACTCCCCGCGTCTGATTCCCAGCCTCTGATACCCCATGTCTGATTTCCTGCCTCTGATTCCCCGCCTCTGATTCGCCATCTATGATTCATCGCCTCTAATTCCCCACCTCTGATTCCCCATATCTGATTCCCCACCTATGTTTCCCCGCCTCTGATTCCCCGCCTCTGATTCCCCATCTCTGATTCCCGGACTCTGATTCCCCACCTCTAATTCCCCATCTCTGATTCCGCACATCCGATTCCCTGCCTCTAATTCCCCGCCTCTGATGCCCCGCCTCTGATTCCATGCCTCTGATTCCCAACCTCTGATTCCCCACCTCTGATTCCCCATATCTGATACCCCGCCTCTGTTTCCCCGCCTCTGATTCCCTGCCCCTGATTCCTCATATCTGATTCCCCGCCTCTGATTCCCCAACACTGATTTCCCGCCTCTGATTCCCCAGCTCTGATTCCCCAGCTCTGATTCCCCACGTCTGATTCCCCGCCTCTGATTCCCCATCTCTGATTCCCTATCTCTGATTCGCCAATTCTGATTCCCTGCCTTTGATTCCCTGCCTCTGATTCCCAACATCTGATTCCCGACCTCTGATTCCCCATATCTGATTCCCCGCCTCTGTTTCCCCGCCTCTTATTCCCCGCCTCTGTTTCCCCATATCTGATTCCCTGCCTTTCATTCCCCAGCTCTGATTCCCCGCCTCTGACTCCCCGCGTCTGATTCCCAGCCTCTGATTCCCCATGTCTGATTTCCTGCCTCTGATTCCCCGCCTCTGATTCGCCATCTCTGATTCATCGCCTCTGATTCCCCACCTCTGATTCCCCATATCTGATTCCCCACCTATGTTTCCCCGCCTCTGATTCCCCGCCTCTGATTCCCCATCTCTGATTCCCGGACTCTGATTCCCCACCTCTGATTCCCCATCTCTGATTCCGCACATCCGATTCCCTACCTCTGATTCCCCGCCTCTGATGCCCCGTCTCTGATTCCATGCCTCTGATTCCCAACCTCTGATTCCCCACCTCTGATTCCCCATATCTGATTCCCCGCCTTTGTTTCCCCGCCTCTGATTCCCTGCCCCTGTTTCCTCATATCTGATTTCCCGCCTCTGATTCCCCAGCTCTGATTCACCACCTCTGATTCCCCGCGTCTGATTCCCCGCCTCTGATTCCCCATCTCTGATTCCCTATCTCTGATTCCCCAATTCTGATTCCCCGCCTTTGATTCCCTGCCTCTGATTCCCAACCTCTGATTCCCGACCTCTGATTCCCCATATCTGATTCCCCGCCTCTGTTTCCCCGCCTCTTATTCCCCGCCTCTGTTTCCCCATATCTGATTCCCTGCCTTTCATTCCCCAGCTCTGATTCCCCGCCTCTGACTCCCCGCGTCTGATTCCCAGCCTCTGATTCCCAATGTCTGATTTCCTGCCTCTGATTCCCCGCCTCTGATTCCCCACCTCTGATTCCCCATATCTGATTCCCCACCTATGTTTCCCCGTCTCTGATTCCCCGCCTCGGATTCCCCATCTCTGATTCTCGGACTCTGATTCCCCACCTCTGATTCCCCATCTCTGATTCCGCACATCCGATTCCCTGCCTCTGATTCCCCGCCTCTGATGCCCCACCTCTGATTCCCCATCTCTGATTCCGCACATCCAATTCCCTGCCTCTGATTCCCCGCCTCTGATGCCCCGCCTCTGATTCCATGCCTCTGATTCCCAAACTCTTATTCCCCACCTCTGATTTCCCATATCTGATTCCCCGCCTCTGTTTCCCCGCCTCTGATTCCCTGCATCTGTTTCCTCATATCTGATTCCCCTCCTCTGATTCCCCAACACTGATTCCCCGCCTCTGATTCCCCAGCTCTGATTCACCACCTCTGATTCCCCGCGTCTGATTCCACGCCTCTGATTCCCCATCTCTGATTCCCTATCTCTGATTCCCCAATTCTGATACCCCGCCTTTGATTCCCTGCCTCTGATTAACAACCTCTGATTCCCGACCTCTGATTCCCCATATCTGATTCCCCGCCTCTGTTTCCCCGCCTCTTATTCCCCGCCTCTGTTTCCCCATATCTGATTCCCGGCCTCTCATTCCCCAGCTCTGATTCCCCACCTCTGATTCCCCATATCTGATACCCCGCCGCTGATTCCCCAACTCTGATACCCCGCCTCTGATTCACCAGCTCTGATTCCCCGTCTCTGATTCCCCGCGTCTGATTCCCTGCCTCTGATTCCCTGCCTCTGATTCCCCATCTCTGATTCACCACCTCTGATCCCCCGCCTCTGATTCCCCATGTCTGATTCCCCGCCTCTGTTTCCCTGCCTCTGATTCCCCGCCTCTGATTCCCCATATCTGATTCCCCGCCTCTGATTCCCCAACTCTGATTCCCCGCCTGTGATTCGCCAGCTATGATTCACCGCCTCTGATTCCCCGCGTCTGATTCCCTGCCTGTGATTCCCTGCCTCTGATTCCCCACCTCTGATTGCCCATCTCTGATTCACCACCTCTGATTCCCCACCTATGATTCCCCATATCTGATTCCCCGCCTCTGTTTCCCCGCCTCTGATTCCCCGCCTCTGATTCCCCACCTATGATTTCCTAACTCTGATTCCCTGCCTCTGATTCTCCAGCTATGATTCCCCGCCTCTGATTCCCCGCGTCTGAATCCCTGCCTCTGATTCCCCACCTCTGATTCCCAATATCTGATTCCCCGCCTCCGTTTCCCTGCCTCTGATTCCCCGCCTCTGTTTCCCCATATCTGATTCTCCGCCTCTGATTCCCCAACTCTGATGCCCCGCCTCTGATTCCCCATCTCTGATTCCCCGCCTCTGACTCTCCGCGTCTTATTCCCAGCCTCTGATTCCCCATGTCTGATTTCCTGCCTCTGATTCCCCGCCTCTGATTCGCCATCTCTGATTCATCGCCTCTAATTCCCCACCTCTGATTCCCCATATCTGATTCCCCACCTATGTTTCCCCGCCTCTGATTTCCCGCCTCTGATTCCCCATCTCTGATTCCCGGACTCTGATTCCCCACCTCTGATTCCATATCTCTGATTCCGCACATCCGATTCCATGCCTCTGATTCCCCGCCTCTGATGCCCCGCCTCTGATTCCATGCCTCTGATTCCCAACCTCTTATTCCCCACCTCTGATTCCCCATATCTGATTCCCCGCCTCTGTTTCCCCGCCTCTGATTCCCTGCCCCTGTTTCCTCATATCTGATTCCCCGCCTCTGATTCCCCAACACTGATTTCCCGCCTCTGATTCCCCAGCTCTGTTGCACCACCTCTGATTCCCCGTGTCTGATTCCCCGCCTCTGATTCCCCATCTCTGATTCCCTATCTCTGATTCCGCAATTCTGATTCCCCGCCTTTGATTCCCTGCCTCTGATTCCCAACCTCTGATTCCCAACCTCTGATTCCCCATATCTGATTCTCCGCCTCTGATTCCCCAACTCTGATTCCCCGCCTCTGATTCCCCAGCTCTGATTCCCCGCCTCTGACTCCCCGCGTCTGATTCCCAGCCTCTGATACCCCATGTCTGATTTCCTGCCTCTGATTCCCCGCCTCTGATTCGCCATCTATGATTCATCGCCTCTAATTCCCCAACTCTGATTCCCCATCTCTGATTCCCGTACTCTGATTCCCCACCTCTGATTCCCTGCCTCTGATTCCCGGCCTATGATTCCCCGCTTCTGATTCCCCGCCTCTGATTCCCTGCCTCTGATTCCCCATGTCTGAATCCCCACATCTGATTCCCTGCCTCTGATACCCCACCTCTGATTCCCCGCCTCTGATTCCCTGCCACTAATTCCCCGCCTCTGATTCCCCATATCTGATTCCCTGCCTCTGATGCCCCATATCTGATTCCCTGCCTCTGATTCCTCAGCTCTGATTCCCCACCTCTGATTCCCCGTGTCTAATTCCCTGCCTCTGATTCCCCGCCTCTGATTCCCCATCTTGGATTCACCACCACTGATTCCCTGCGTCTGATTCCCTGCCTGTGATTCCCCGCCTCTGATTCACCATCTCTGATTCACTGCCTCTGATTCCCCTTCTCTGATTCCCCATATCTTATTCCCCGCCTCTTATTCCCAAACTCAGATGCCCCGCCTCTGATCCCCAGCTCTGATTCCCCACATCTGATTCCCTGCTTCTGATTCCCCACCTCTGATTCCCAATATCTGATTCCCTGCCTCTGTTTCCCCACCTCTGATTCCCCGCCTCTGTTTCCCCATATCTGATTCCCCACCTCTGATTCCCCAACTCTGATTCCCCGCCTCTGATTCCCCAGCTCTGATTCCCCGCCTCTGATTCCCCGTGTCTGATTCCCTGCCTCTGATTCCCCGCCTCTGATTCCCCATCTCTGATTCACCGCCTCTGATTCACCACCTCTGATTCCCCATATCTGATAAGCCATCTTTGTTTCCCCGCCTCTGATTCCCCGCCTCTGATTCCCCATATCTGATTCCCCACCTCTGATTCCCCATCTCTGATTCCCGGACTCAGATTCCCCACCTCTGATTCCCAGACTCTGATTCCCGGAATATGATTCCCCGCTTCTGATTCCCCGCCTCTGATTCCCTGCCTCTGATTCCCCATCTCTGATTCCCCATATCTGATTCCCTGCCTCTGATTCGCCATCTCGGATTCCCGCCCTCCGATTCCCCACCTCTGGTTCCCCATATCTGATATCCCTCCTCTGTTTCCCCGCCTCTGATTCCCCGCCTCTGATTCCCCATATCTGATTCCCCGCCTCTGATTCCCCAACTCTGATTCCCCGCCTCTGATTCCTCAGCTCTGATTCCCCGCCTCTGATTCCCCGCGTCTGATTCCCTGCCTCTGATTCCTCGCCTCTGAGTCCCCATCTCTGATTCACCACCACTGATTCCCTGCGTCTGATTCCCTGCCTGTGATTCCCCGCCTCTGATTCACCATCTCTGATTCACCAGCTCTGATTCCCCACCTCTGATTACCCGCGTCTGATTCCCTGATTCTAATTCCCCGCCTCTGATTCCCCATCTCTGATTCACCACCTCTGATTCCCCACCTCTGATTCCCCATATCTGATACCCCGCCTCGGATTCCCCAACTCTGATTCCCCAACTCTGATTCCCCGCCTCTGATTCCCCAGCTATGATTCCCCACCTCTGATTCCCCGCGTCTGATTCCCTGCTTCTGATTCCCTGCCTCTGATTCCCCATCTGTGATTAACCACCTCTGAATCTCCACGTCTGATTCCGCACCTCTGATTCCCCATCTCTGATTCCCCATCTCTGATTCCCAAATTCTGATTCCCCGCCTCTGATTCCCCAGCTGTGATTCCCCATCTCTGATTCCCAAATTCTGATTCCCTGCCTCTGATTCCCCACCTCTGATTCCCAATATCTGATTCCCCTCCTCTGTTTCCCCGACTCTGATTCCCCGCCTCTGTTTCCCCATATCTGATTCCCCACCTCTGATTCCCCAACTCTGATTCCCCGCCTCTGATTCCCCTGCTCTGATTCCCCGCCTCTGATTCCCCGTGTCTGATTCCCTGCCTCTGATTCCCCGCCTCTGATTCCCCATCTCTGATTCACCGCCTCTGATTCACCACCTCTGATTCCCCATATCTGATAAGCCATCTTTGTATCCCCGCCTCTGATAACCCGCCTCTGATTCCCCATATCTGATTCCCCACCTCTGATTCCCCATCTCTGATTCCCGGACTCAGATTCCCCACCTCTGATTCCCAGACTCTGATTCCCGGAATATGATTCTCCGCTTCTGATTCCCCGCCTCTGTTTCCCCGCCTCTGATTCCCCGCCTCTGATTCCCCATATCTGATTCCCCGCCTCTGATTCCCCAACTCTGATTCCCCGCCTCTGATTCCTCAGCTCTGATTCCCCGCCTCTGATTCCCCGCGTCTGATTCCCTGCCTCTGATTCCCCGCCTCTGATTCCCCATCTCTGATTCACCACCACTGATTCCCTGCGTCTGATTCCCTGCCTGTGATTCCCCGCCTCTGATTACCCTATCTGATTCCCTGCCTCTGATGCCCCATATCTGATTCCCAGCCTCTGATTCCCCAACTCTGATTCCCCGCCTCTGATTCCTCAGCTCTGATTCCCCACCTCTGATTCCCCGTGTCTAATTCCCTGCCTCTGATTCCCCGCCTCTGATTCCCCATCTTGGATTCACCACCACTGATTCCCTGCGTCTGATTCCCTGCCTGTGATTCCCCGCCTCTGATTCACCATCTCTGATTCACTGCCTCTGATTCCCCTTCTCTGATTCCCCATGTCTGATTCCCCAATTCTGATTCCCGCCTCTGATGCCCAACCTCTGATTCCCCTCCTCTGATTCCCCGCCTCTGATTCCCTGCCTCTGATTCCCCATGTCTGATTCCCCACATCTGATTCCCTGCCTCTGATATCCCGCCTCTGATTCCCCGCCTCTGATTCCCTGCCACTAATTCCCCGCCTCTGATTCCCCTATCTGATTCGCTGCCTCTGATGCCCCATATCTGATTCCCAGCCTCTGATTCCCCGCCTCTGATTCCTCAGCTCTGATTCCCCACCTCTGATTCCCCGTGTCTAATTCCCTGCCTCTGATTCCACGCCTCTGATTCCCCATCTTGGATTCACTACCACTGATTCCCTGCGTCTGATTCCCTGCCTGTGATTCCCCGCCTCTGATTCACCATCTCTGATTCACTGCCTCTGATTCCCCTTCTCTGATTCCCCATGTCTGATTCCCCAATTCTGATTCCCGCCTCTGATGCCCAACCTCTGATTCCCCTCCTCTGATTGCCCATATCTGATTCCCCGCCTCTGATTCCCCATATCTTATTCTCCGCCTCTGATTCCCAAACTCAGATTCCCCGCCTCTGATTCCCCAGCTCTGATTCCCCACATCTGATTCTCTGCCTCTGATTCCCCACCTATGATTCCCCGCCTCTGTTTCCCCATATCTGATTACCCGCCTCTGATTCCCCAACTCTGATTCCCCGCCTCTGATTCCCCAGCTCTGATTCCCCGCCTCTGATTCCCCGTGTCTGATTCCCTGCCTCTGATTCCCCGCATCTGATTCAACATCTCTGATTCACCGCCTCTGATTCCCCAGCTCTGATACCCCGCCTCAGATTCCCCGCGTCTGATTCCCCGCCTCTGAATCCCTGCCTCTGATTCCCCATCTCTGATTCACCACCGCTAATTCCCCACCTCTGATTCCCTGACTCTGATTCCCCGCCTCTGATTCCCCATCTCTGATTCACCACCACTGATTCCCTGCGTCTGATTCCCTGCCTGTGATTCCCCGCCTATGATTCACCATCTCTGATTCACCAGCTCTGATTCCCCACCTCTGATTACCCGCGTCTGATTCCCTGATTCTAATTCCCCGCCTCTGATTCCCCATCTCTGATTCACCACCTCTGATTCCCCACCTCTGATTCCCCATATCTGATACCCCGCCTCGGATTCCCCAACTCTGATTCCCCAACTCTGATTCCCCGCCTCTGATTCCCCAGCTATGATTCCCCACCTCTGATTCCCCGCGTCTGATTTCCTGCTTCTGATTCCCTGCCTCTGATTCCCCATCTGTGATTAACCACCTCTGATTCTCCACGTCTGATTCCGCACCTCTGATTCCCCATCTCTGATTCCCCATCTCTGATTCCCAAATTCTGATTCCCCGCCTCTGATTCCCCAGCTCTGATTCCCCATCTCATATTCCCAAATTCTGATTCCCCGCCTCTGATTCCCCAGCTCTGATTCCCCGCCTCTGATTCCCCATCTCTGATTCACCACCGCTAATTCCCCACCTCTGATTCCCTGACTCTGATTCCCCGCCTCTGATTCCCCAGCTCTGATTCCCCACCTCTGATTACCCGCATCTGATTCCCTGACTCTAATTCCCGGCCTCTGATTCCCCATCTCTCATTCACCGCCTCTGATTACCCACCTCTGATTCCCCATATCTGATTCCCCGCCTCTGATTCCCAGCCTCTGATTCCCCATATCTGATACCCCGCCTCTGATTCCCCAACTCTGAATCCCCGCCTCTGATTCCCCAGCTATGATTCCCCGCCTCTGATCCCCCGCGTCTGAATCCCTGCTTCTGATTCCCTGCCTATTTTTCCCCATCTGTGATTAACCACCTTTGATTCTCCGCGTCTGTTTCCCCGCCTCTGATTCCCCATCTCTGATTCCCCGTCTCTGATTCCCAAATACTGATTCCCTGCCTCTGATTCCCCAACTCTGATTCCCAATATCTGATTCCCCGCCTGTTTCCCCGCCTCTGATTCCCCGCCTCTGTTTCCCCATATCTGATTCCCCACCTCTGATTCCTCAACTCTGATTCCCCGCATCTGATTCCCCAGCTCTGATTCCCCGCCTTTGATTCGCCGTGTCTGATTCCCTGCCTCTGATTCCCCGCCTCTGATTCCCCATCTCTGATTCACCGCCTCTGATTCCCCACCTCTGATTCCCCATATCTAATTAGCCACCTCTGTTTCCCCGCCTCTGATTCCCCGCCTCTGATTCCCCATATCTGATTCCCCACCTCTGATTCCCCATCTCTGATTCACGGACTCACATTCCCCACCTCTGATTCACAGCCTCTGATTCCCGGCCAATGATTCCCCGCTTCTGATTCCCCGCCTCTGATTCCCTGCCTCTGATTCCCCATCTCTGATTCACTGCCTCTGATTCCCCACCTCTGATTCCCCATATCTGATTAGCCACCTCTGTTTCTCAGCCTCTGATTCCCGCCTCTGATTCCCCATATCTGATTCCCCGCCTCTGATTCCCCATCTCTGATTCCCGTACTCTGATTCCCCACCTCTGATTCCCTGCCTCTGATTCCCGGCCTATGATTCCCCGCTTCTGATTCCCCGCCTCTGATTCCCTGCCTCCGATTCCCCATGTCTGATTCCCCACATCTGATTCCCTGCCTCTGATACCCCACCTCTGATTCCCCGCCTCTGATTCCCTGCCACTAATTCCCCGCCTCTGATTCCCCATATCTGATTCCCTGCCTCAGATGCCCCATATCTGATTCCCTGCCACTGATTCCTCAGCTCTGATTCCCCACCTCTGATTCCCCGTGTCTAATTCCCTGCCTCTGATTCCCCGCCTCTGATTCCCCATCTTGGATTCACCACCACTGATTCCCTGCGTCTGATTCACTGCCTGTGATTCCCCGCCTCTGATTCACCATCTCTGATTCACTGCCTCTGATTCCCCTTCTCTGATTCCCCATATATTATTCCCCGCCTCTTATTCCCAAACTCAGATGCCCCGCCTCTGATCCCCAGCTCTGATTCCCCACATCTGATTCCCTGCTTCTGATTCCCCACCTCTGATTCCCAATATCTGATTCCCTGCCTCTGTTTCCCCACCTCTGATTCCCCGCCTCTGTTTCCCCATATCTGATTCCCCACCTCTGATTGCCCAGCTCTGATTCCCCGCCTCTGATTCCCCAGCTCTGATTCCCCGCCTCTGATTCCCCGTGTCTGATTCCCTGCCTCTGATTCCCCGCCTCTGATTCCCCATCTCTGATTCACCGCCTCTGATTCACCACCTCTGATTCCCCATATCTGATAAGCCATCTTTGTTTCCCCGCCTCTGATTCCCCGCCTCTGATTCCCCATATCTGATTCCCCACCTCTGATTCCCCATCTCTGATTCCAGGACTCAGATTCCCCACCTCTGATTCCCAGACTCTGATTCCCGGAATATGATTCCCCGCTTCTGATTCCCCGCCTCTGATTCCCTGCCTCTGATTCCCCATCTCTGATTCCCCATATCTGATTCCCTGCCTCTGATTCGCCATCTCGGATTCCCGCCCTCCGATTCCCCACCTCTGGTTCCCCATATCTGATATCCCTCCTCTGTTTCCCCGCCTCTGATTCCCCACCTCTGATTCCCCATATCTGATTCCCCGCCTCTGATTCCCCAACTCTGATTCCCCGCCTCTGATTCTTCAGCTCTGATTCCCCGCCTCTGATTCCCCGTGTCTGATTCCCTGCCTCTGATTCCCCGCCTCTGATTCCCCATCTCTGATTCACCACCACTGATTCCCTGCGTCTGATTCCCTGCCTGTGATTCCCCGCCTATGATTCACCATCTCTGATTCACCAGCTCTGATTCCCCACCTCTGATTACCCGCGTCTGATTCCCTGATTCTAATTCCCCGCCTCTGATTCCCCATCTCTGATTCACCACCTCTGATTCCCCACCTCTGATTCCCCATATCTGATACCCCGCCTCGGATTCCCCAACTCTGATTCCCCAACTCTGATTCCCCGCCTCTGATTCCCCAGCTATGATTCCCCACCTCTGATTCCCCGCGTCTGATTTCCTGCTTCTGATTCCCTGCCTCTGATTCCCCATCTGTGATTAACCACCTCTGATTCTCCACGTCTGATTCCGCACCTCTGATTCCCCATCTCTGATTCCCCATCTCTGATTCCCAAATTCTGATTCCCCGCCTCTGATTCCCCAGCTCTGATTCCCCATCTCATATTCCCAAATTCTGATTCCCCGCCTCTGATTCCCCAGCTCTGATTCCCCGCCTCTGATTCCCCGTGTCTGATTCCCTGCCTCTGATTCCCCGCCTCTGATTCCCCATATCTGATTCCCCACCTCTGATTCCCCATCTCTGATTCCCGGACTCAGATTCCCCACCTCTGATTCCCAGACTCTGATTCCCGGAATATGATTCTCCGCTTCTGATTCCCCGCCTCTGATTCCCTGCCTCTGATTCCCCATCTCTGATTCCCCATATCTGATTCCCTGCCTCTGATTCGCCATCTCGGATTCCCGCCCTCCGATTCCCCACCTCTGTTTCCCCATATCTGATATCCCTCCTCTGTTTCCCCGCCTCTGATTCCCCGCCTCTGATTCCCCATATCTGATTCCCCGCCTCTGATTCCCCAACTCTGATTCCCCGCCTCTGATTCCTCAGCTCTGATTCCCCGCCTCTGATTCCCCGCGTCTGATTCCCTGCCTCTGATTCCCCGCCTCTGATTCCCCATCTCTGATTCACCACCACTGATTCCCTGCGTCTGATTCCCTGCCTGTGATTCCCCGCCTCTGATTCCCCTGTCTGATTCCCTGCCTCTGATGCCCCATATCTGATTCCCAGCCTCTGATTCCCCAACTCTGATTCCCCGCCTCTGATTCCTCAGCTCTGATTCCCCACCTCTGATTCCCCGTGTCTAATTCCCTGCCTCTGATTCCCCGCCTCTGATTCCCCAACTTGGATTCACCACCACTGATTCCCTGCGTCTGATTCCCTGCCTGTGATTCCCCGCCTCTGATTCACCATCTCTGATTCACTGCCTCTGATTCCCCTTCTCTGATTCCCCATGTCTGATTCCCCAATTCTGATTCCCGCCTCTGATGCCCAACCTCTGATTCCCCTCCTCTGATTCCCCGCCTCCGATTCCCTGCCTCTGATTCCCCATGTCTGATTCCCCACATCTGATTCCCTGCCTCTGATATCCCGCCTCTGATTCCCCGCCTCTGATTCCCTGCCACTAATTCCCCGCCTCTGATTCCCCTATCTGATTCCCTGCCTCTGATGCCCCATATCAGATTCCCAGCCTCTGCTTCCCCGCCTCTGATTCCTCAGCTCTGATTCCCCACCTCTGATTCCCCGTGTCTAATTCCCTGCCTCTGATTCCCCGCCTCTGATTCCCCATCTTGGATTCACCACCACTGATTCCCTGCGTCTGATTCCCTGCCTGTGATTCCCCGCCTCTGATTCACCATCTCTGATTCACTGCCTCTGATTCCCCTTCTCTGATTCCCCATGTCTGATTCCCCAATTCTGATTCCCGCCTCTGATGCCCAACCTCTGATTCCCCTCCTCTGATTCCCCGCCTCTGATTCCCTGCCTCTGATTCCCCATGTCTGATTCCCCACATCTGATTCCCTGCCTCTGATATCCCGCCTCTGATTCCCCGCCTCTGATTCCCTGCCACTAATTCCCCGCCTCTGATTCCCCTATCTGATTCCCTGCCTCTGATGCCCCATATCAGATTCCCAGCCTCTGCTTCCCCGCCTCTGATTCCTCAGCTCTGATTCCCCACCTCTGATTCCCCGTGTCTAATTCCCTGCCTCTGATTCCCCGCCTCTGATTCCCCATCTTGGATTCACCACCACTGATTCCCTGCGTCTGATTCCCTGCCTGTGATTCCCCGCCTCTGATTCACCATCTCTGATTCACTGCCTCTGATTCCCCTTATCTGATCCCCCATGTCTGATTCCCCAATTCTGATTCCCGCCTCTGATGCCCAACCACTGATTCCCCTCCTCAGATTGCCCATATCTGATTCCCCGCCTCTGATTCCCCATATCTTATTCTCCGCCTCTGATTCCCAAACTCAGATTCCCCGCCTCTGATTCCCCAGCTCTGATTCCCCACATCTGATTCTCTGCCTCTGATTCCCCACCTCTGATTCCCCGCCTCTGTTTCCCCATATCTGATTACCCGCCTCTGATTCCCCAACTCTGATTCCCCGCCTCTGATTCCCCAGCTCTGATTCCCGCCTCTGATTCCCCGTGTCTGATTCCCTGCCTTGGTTCCCCGCCTCTGATTCAACATCTCTGATTCACCGCCTCTGATTCCCCACCTCTGATTCCCCATATCTGATAAGCCATCTCTGTTTCCCCGCCTCTGATTACCCACCTCTGATTCCCCATATCTGATTCCCCGCCTCTGATTCCCCATCTCTGATTCCCGGACTCAGATTCCCAACCTCTGATTCCCCGCCACTGATTCCCTGCCTCTGATTCCCAATCTCTGATTCCCCATATATGATTCCCCAGCTCTGATTCCCAACATCTGATTCCCTGCCTCTGATTCCCCACCTCTGATTCCCAATATCTGATTCCCTGCCTCTGTTTCCCCACATCTGATTCCCCGCCTCTGTTTCCCCATATCTGATTCACCACCTCCGATTCCCCAACTCTGATTCCCCGCCTCTGATTCCCCAGCTCTGATTCCCCGCCTCTGATTCCCCGTGTCTGATTCCTTGCCTCTGATTCCCCGCCTCTGATTCCCCATCTCTTATTCACCACCACTGATTCCCTGCGTCTGATTCCCTGCCTGTGATTCCCCGCCTCTGATTCACCATCTCTGATTCACTGCCTCTGATTCCCCTTCTCTGATTCCCCATGTTTGATTCCCCAATTCTGATTCCCGCCTCTGATGCCCCACCTCTGATTCCCCTCCTCTGATTCCCCATATCTGATTCCCCGCCTCTGATTCCCCATATCTTATTCCCCGCCTCTGATTCCCAAACTCAGATTCCCCGCCTCTGATTCCCCAGCTCTGATTCCCCGCCTCTGATTCCCCGCGTCTGATTCCCCGCCTCTGAATCCCCGCCTCTGATTCCCCATCTCTGATCCACCACCGCTAAATCCCGGCCTCTGATTCCCCACAACTGATTCCCGGCCTCTGATTCCCGGCCACTGATTCCCCGCCTCTGATTCCCCATCTCTGATTCCCCGCCTCTCATTCCCCGACTCTGATTCCCCGCCTCTGATTCCCCAGCTCTGATTCCCCACCTCTGATTACCCGCGTCTGATTCCCTGACTCTAATTCCCGGCCTCTGATTCCCCATCTCTGATTCACAGCCTCTGATTCCCCACCTCTGATTCCCCATATCTGATTCCCCGCCTCAGTTTCCCCGCCTCTGATTCCCCGCCTCTGATTCCCCATATCTGATACCCGCCTCTGATTCCCCAACTCTGATTCCCCGCCTCTGATTCCCCAGTTTTGATTCCCCACCTCTGATTCCCCGCGTCTGATTCCCTGCTTCTGATTCCCTGCCTCTGATTCCCCATCTGTGATTAACCACCTCTGATTCTCCGCGTCTGATTCCCCGCCTCAGTTTCCCCGCCTCTGATTCCCCATATCTGATTCCCGGCCTCTGATTTCCGGCCTATGATTCCCCGCTTGTAATTCCCCGCCACTGATTCCCTGCCTCTGATTCCCCATGTCTGATCCCCACATCTGATTCCCTGCCTCTGATACCCCGCCTCTGATTCCCCGCCTCTGATTCCCCATATCTGATTCCCTGCCTCTGATGCACCATATCTGATTCCCTGCCTCTGATTCCCCAACTCTGATTCCCCGCCTCTGATTCCTCAGCTCTGATTCCCCACCTCTGATTCCCCGTGTCTAATTCCCTGCCTCTGATTCCCCGCCTCTGATTCCCCATCTTGGATTCACCACCACTGATTCCCTGCGTCTGATTCCCTGCCTGTGATTCCCCGCCTCTGATTCACCATCTCTGATTCACTGCCTCTGATACCCCTTCTCTGATTCCCCATGTCTGATTCCCCAATTCTGATTCCCGCCTCTGATGCCCCACCTCTGATTCCCCTCCACTGATTGCCCATTTCTGATTCCCCGCCTCTGATTCCCCATATCTTATTCCCCGACTCTGATTCCCAAACTCAGATTCCCCACCTCTGATTCCCCAGCTCTGATTCCCCACATCTGATTCCCTGCCTCTGATTCCCCACCTCTGATTCCCAATATCTGATTCCCTGCCTCTGTTTCCCCACCTCTGATTCCCCGCCTCTGTTTCCCCATATGTGATTCCCCACCTCTGATTCCCCAACTCTGATTCCCCGCCTCTGATTCCCCAGCTCTGATTCTCCGCCTCTGATTCCCCGTGTCTGATTCCCTGCCTCTGATTCCCCGCCTGTGATTCCCCATCTCTGATTCACCGCCTCTGATTCACCACCTCAGATTCCCCATATCTGATAAGCCATCTCTGTTACCCCGCCTCTGATTCCCCGCCTCTGATTCCCCATATCTGATTCCCCGCCTCTGATTCCCCATCTCTGATTCCCGGACTCAGATTCCCCACCTCTGATTCCCAGCCTCTGATTCCCGGAATATGATTCCCCGCTTCTGATTCCCCGCCTCTGATTCCCTGCCTCTGATTCCCCATCTCTGATTCCCCACATCTGATTCCCTGCCTCTGATTCCCCGCCTCTGATTCCCCATATCTGATTCCCTGCCTCTGATTCCGGATCTCTGATTCCCGCCCTCCGATTCCCCACCTCTGGTTCCCCATATCTGATACCCCTCCTCTCTTTCCCCGCCTCTGATTCCCCGCCTCTGATTCTCCATATCTGATACCCCACCTCTGATTCCCCAACTCTGATTCCCCGCATCTGATTCCTCAGCTCTGATTCCCCGCCTCTGATTCCCCGCGTCTGATTCCCTGCTTCTGACTCCCTGCCTCTGAATCCCCATCTGTGATTAACCACCTCTGATTCTCCACGTCTGATTCCAAGCCTCTGATTCCCCAACTCTGATTCCCCATCTCTGATTCCCAAATTCTGATTCCCCGCCTCTGATTCCCCAGTTCTGATTCCCCATCTCTGATTCCCAAATTCTGATTCCCTGCCTCTGATTCCCCACCTCTGATTCCCAATATCTGATTCCCCGCCTCGGTTTCCCCGCCTCTGATTCCCCGCCTCTGTTTCCCCATATCTGATTCCCCAACTCTGATTCCCCAACTCTGATTCCCCGCCTCTGATTCCCCAGCTCTGATTCCCCGCCTCTGATTCCACTTGTCTGATCCCCTGCCTCTGATTCCCCGCCTCTGATTTCCCATCTCTGATTCACTGCCTCTGATTCCCCACCTCTGATTCCCCATATCTGATTAGCCACCTCTGTTTCCCCGCCTCTGATTCCCAGCCTCTGATTCCCCATATCTGATTCCCAGCCTCTGATTCCCCATCTCTGATTCCCGGACTCTGAATCCCCACCTCTGATTCCCGGCCTCTCATTCCCGGCCTTTGATTCCCGCTTCTGATTCCCTGCCTCTGATTCCCTGCCTTTGATTCCCCATGTCTGATTCCCCACATCTGATTCCCTGCCTCTGATATCCCGCCTCTGATTCCCCGCCTCTGATTCCCTGCCACTAATTCCCCACCTCTGATTACCCTATCTGATTCCCTGCCTCTGATGCCCCATATCTGATTCCCTGCCTCTGATTCCCCAACTCTGATTCCCCGCCTCTGATTCCTCAGCTCTGATTCCCCACCTCTGATTCCCCGTGTCTAATTCCCTGCCTCTGATTCCCCGCCTCTGATTCCCCATCTTGGATTCACCACCACTGATTCCCCGCGTCTGATTCCCTGCCTGTGATTCCCCGCCTCTGATTCACCATCTCTGATTCACTGCCGTTGATTCCCTTCTCTGATTCCCCATGTCTGATTCCCCAATTCTGATTCCCGCCTCTGATGCCCAACCTCTGATTCCCCTCCTCTGATTGCCCATATCTGATTCCCCGCCTCTGATTCCCAAACTCAGATTCCCCGCCTCTGATTCCCCAGCTCTGATTCCCCACATCTGATTCTCTGCCTCTGATTCCCCACCTCTGATTCCCCGCCTCTGTTTCCCCATATCTGATTACCCACCTCTGATTCCCCAACTCTGATTCCCCGCCTCTGATTCCCCAGCTCTGATTCCCCGCCTCTGATTCCCCGTGTCTGATTCCCTGCCACTGATTCCCCGCCTCTGATTCCACATCTCTGATTCACCGCCTCTGATTCCCCACCTCTGATTCCCCATATCTGATAAGCCATCTCTGTTTCCCCGCCTCTGATTCCCCACCTCTGATTCCCCATATCTGATTCCCCGCCTCTGATTCCCCATCTCTGATTCCCGGACTCAGATTCCCCACCTCTGATTCCCCGCCTCTGATTCCCTGCTTCTGATTCCCCATCTCTGATTTCCCATATCTGATTCCCCAGCTCTGATTCCCAATATCTGATTCCCTGCCTCTGATTCCCCACCTCTGATTCCCAATATCTGATTCCCTGCCTCTGTTTCCCCACTTCTGATTCCCCGCCTCTGTTTCCCCATATCTGATTCCCCACCTCTGATTCCCCAACTCTGATTCCCCGCCTCTGATTTCCCAGCTCTGATTCCCCGCCTCTGATTCCCCGTGTCTGTTTCCTTGCCTCTGATTCCCCGCCTCTGATTCCCCATCTCTGATTCACCACCACTGATTCCCTGCGTCTGATTCCCTGCCTGTGATTCCCCGCCTCTGATTCACCATCTCTGATTCACTGCCTCTGATTCCCCTTCTCTGATTCCCCATGTGTGATTCCCCAATTCTGATTCCCGGCCTCTGATTCCCGGCCTCTAATTCCCAGCCTCTGATTCCCCATCTCTGATTCCCCGCCTCTGATTCCCCGACTCTGATTCCCCGCCTCTGATTCCCCAGCTCTGATTCCCCGCCTCTGATTCCCCGCGTCTGATTCCCCGCCTCTGAATCCCCGCCTCTGATTCCCCATCTCTGATTCACCACCGCTAATTTCCGGCCTCTGATTCCCCACTACTGATTCCCGGCCTCTGATTCCCGGCCTCTGATTCCCCGCCTCTGATTCCCCATCTCTGATTCCCGGCCTCTGATTCCCCGACTCTGATTCCCTGCCTCTGATTCCCCAGCTCTGATTCCCCACCTCTGATTACCCGCGTCTGATTCCCTGACTCTAATTCCCGGCCTCTGATTCCCCATCTCTGATTCACCGCCTCTGATTCCCCACCTCTGATTCCCCATATCTGATTCCCCGCCTCAGTTTCCCCGCCTCTGATTCCCCGCCTCTGATTCCCCATATCTGATACCCCGCCTCTGATTCCCCTTCTCTGATTCCCCATGTCTGATTCACCACCGCTAATTCCCGGCCTCTGATTCCCCACTACTGATTCCCGGCCTCTGATTCCCGGCCTCGGACTCCCCGCCTCTGATTCCCCATCTCTGATTCCCCGCCTCTGATTCCACATCTCTGATTCACCGCCTCTGATTCCCCACCTCTGATTCCCCATATCTGATAAGCCATCTCTGTTTCCCCGCCTCTGATTCCCCACCTCTGATTCCCCATATCTGATTCCCCGCCTCTGATTCCCCATCTCTGATTCTCGGACTCAGATTCCCCACCTCTGATTCCCCGCCTCTGATTCCCTGCCTCTGATTCCCCATCTCTGATTTCCCATATCTGATTCCCCAGCTCTGATTCCCAACATCTGATTCCCTGCCTCTGATTGCCCACCTCTGATTCCCAATATCTGATTCCCTGCCTCTGTTTCCCCACTTCTGATTCCCCGCCTCTGTTTCCCCATATCTGATTCCTCACCTCTGATTCCCCAGCTCTGATTCCCCGCCTCTGATTCCCCGTGTCTGATTCCTTGCCTCTGATTCCCCGCCTCTGATTCCCCATCTCTGATTAATCACCACTGATTCCCTGCGTCTGATTCCCTGCCTGTGATTCCCCGCCTCTGATTCACCATCTCTGATTCACTGCCTCTGATTCCCCTTCATGATTCCCCATGTCTGATTCCCCAATTCTGATTCCCGCCTCTGATGCCCCACCTCTGATTCCCCATATCTTATTCCCCGCCTCTGATTCCCAAACTCAGATTTCCCGCCTCATATTCCCCAGCTCTGATTCCCCGCCTCTGAATCCCCGCCTCTGATTCCCCATCTCTGATTCACCACCGCTAATTCCCGGCCTCTGATTCCCCAATACTGATTCCCGGCCTCTGATTCCCGGCCTCTGATTCCCCGCCTCAGATTCCTCATCTCTGATTCCCCGCCTCTGATTCCCCGACTCTGATTCCCTGCCTCTGATTCCCCAGCTCTGATTCCCCACCTCTGATTACCCGCGTCTGATTCCCTGACTCTAATTCCCGGCCTCTGATTCCCCATCTCTGATTCACCGCCTCTGATTCCCCACCTCTGATTCCCCATATCTGATTCCCCGCCTCAGTTTCCCCATATCTGATACCCCGCCTCTGATTCCCCAACTCTGATTCCCCGCCTCTGATTCCCCAGTTATGATTCCCCACTTCTGATTCCCCGCGTCTGATTCCCTGCTTCTGATTCACTGCCCCTGATTCCCCATCTGTGATTAACCACCTCTGATTCTCCGCGTCTGACTCCCCGCCTCAGTTTGCCCACCTCTGATTCCCCATATCTGATTCCCGGCCTCTGATTCCCGGCCTATGATTCCCCGCTTCTAATTCCCCGCCTCTGATTCCCTGCCTCTGATTCCCCATCTCTGATTCACGAGCTCTGATTCCCCACCTCTGATTACCCGCGTCTGATTCCCTGATTCTAATTCCCCGCCTCTGATTCCCCATCTCTGATTCACCGCCTCTGATTCCCCACCTCTGTTTCCCCATATCTGATTCCCCACCTCTGATTCCCCAACTCTGATTCCCCGCCTCTGATTCCCCAGCTCTGATTCCCCGCCTCTGATTCCCCGTGTCTGATTCCTTGCCTCTGATTCCCCGCCTCTGATTCCCCATCTCTGATTCACCACCACTGATTCCCTTCGTCTGATTCCCTGCCTCTGATTCCCCGCCTCTGATTCACCATCTCTGATTCACTGCCTCTGATTCCCCTTCATGATTCCCCATGTCTGATTCCCCAATTCTGATTCCCGCCTCTGATGCCCCACCTCTGATTCCCCGCCTCTGATTCCCCATATCTTATTCCCCGCCTCTGATTCCCAAACTCAGATTTCCCGCCTCATATTCCCCAGCTCTGATTCCCCGCCTCTGATTCCCCGCGTCTGATTCCCCGCCTCTGAATCCCCGCCTCTGATTCCCCATCTCTGATTCACCACCGCTAATTCCCGGCCTCTGATTCCCCACTACTGATTCCCGGCCTCTGATTCCCGGCCTCTGATTCCCCGCCTCTGATTCCCCATCTCTGATTCCCCGCCTCTGATTCCCCGACTCTGATTCCCTGCCTCTGATTCCCCAGCTCTGATTCCCCACCTCTGATTACCCGCGTCTGATTCCCTGACTCTAATTCCCGGCCTCTGATTCCCCATCTCTGATTCACCGCCTCTGATTCCCCACCTCTGATTCCCCATATCTGATTCCCCGCCTCAGTTTCCCCGCCTCTGATTCCCCGCCTCTGATTCCCCATATCTGATACCCCGCCTCTGATTCCCCAACTCTGATTCCCCGCCTCTGATTCCCCAGTTATGATTCCCCACTTCTGATTCCCCGCGTCTGATTCCCTGCTTCTGATTCCCTGCCTCTGATTCCCCATCTGTGATTAACCACCTCTGATTCTCCGCGTCTGATTCCCCGCCTCAGTTTCCCCGCCTCTGATTTCCCATATCTGATTCCCGGCCTCTGATTCCCGGCCTATGATTCCCCGCTTCTAATTCCCTGCCTCTGATTCCCTGCCTCTGATTCCCCATCTCTTATTCACGAGCTCTGATTCCCCACCTCTGATTACCCGCGTCTGATTCCCTGATTCTAATTCCCCGCCTCTGATTCCCCATCTCTGATTCACCGCCTCTGATTCCCCACCTCTGATTCCCCATATCTGATACCCCGCCTCGGATTCCCCAACTCTGATTCCCCAACTCTGATTCCCCGCCTCTGATTCCCCAGCTATGATTCCCCACCTCTGATTCCCCGCGTCTGATTCCCTGCTTCTGATTCCCTGCCTCTGATTCCCCATCTGTGATTAACCACCTCTGATTCTCCACGTCTGATTCCGCGCCTCTGATTCCCCATCTCTGATTCCCCATCTCTGATTCCCAAATTCTGATTCCCCTCCTCTGATTCCCCAGCTCTGATTCCCCATCTCTGATTCCCAAATTCTGATTCCCTGCCTCTGATTCCCCACCTCTGATTCCCAATATCTGATTCCCCGCCTCTGTTTCCCCGCCTCTGATTCCCCGCCTCTGTTTCCCCATATCTGATTCCCCACCTCTGATTCCCCAACTCTGATTCCCCGCCTCTGATTCCCCAGCTCTGATTCCCCGCCTCTGATTCCACGTGTCTGATGCCCTGCCTCTGATTCCCCGCCTCTGATTTCCCATCTCTGATTCACTGCCTCTGATTCCCCACCTCTGATTCCCCATATCTGATTAGCCACCTCTGTTTCCCCGCCTCTGATTCCCAGCCTCTGATTCCCCATATCTGATTCCCTGCCTCTGATTCCCCATCTCTGATTCCCGGACTCTGAATCCCCACCTCTGATTCCCGGCCTCTCATTCCCGGCCTTTGATTCCCGCTTCTGATTCCCCGCCTCTGATTCCCTGCCTCTGATTCCCCATGTCTGATACCCCATATCTGATACCCCGCCTTGGATTCCCCAACTCTGATTCCCCAACTCTGATTCCCCGCCTCTGATTCCCCAGCTATGATTCCCCACCTCTGATTCCCGGCGTCTGATACCCTGCTTCTGATTCCCTGACTCTGATTCCCCATCTGTGATTAACCACCTCTGATTCTCCACGTCTGATTCTGCGCCTCTGATTCCCCATCTCTGAATCCCCATCTCTGATTCCCAAATTCTGATTCCCCGCCTCTGATTCCCCAGCTCTGATTCCCCATCTCTGATTCCCAAATTCTGATTCCCTGCCTCTGATTCCCCACCTCTGATTCCCAATATCTGAGTCCCCGCCTCTCTTTCCCCGCCTCTGATTCCCCGCCTCTGTTTCCCCATCTGATTCCCCACCTCTGATTCCCCAACTCTGATTCCCCGCCTCTGATTCCCCAGCTCTGATTCCCCGCCTCTGATTCCACATGTCTGATGCCCTGCCTCTGATTCCCCGCCTCTGATTTCCCATCTCTGATTCACTGCCTCTGATTCCCCACCTCTGATTCCCCATATCTGATTAGCCACCTCTGTTTCCCCGCCTCTGATTCCCAGCCTCTGATTCCCCATATCTGATTCCCAGCCTCTGATTCCCCACCTCTGATTCCCGAACTCTCATTCCCGGCCTTTGATTCCCGCTTCTGATTCCCCGCCTCTGATTCCCTGCCTCTGATTCCCCATGTCTGATTCCCCACATCTGATTCCCTGCCTCTGATATCCCGCCTCTGATTCCCTGCCTCTGATTCCCTGCCACTAATTCCCCGCCTCTGATTCCCCTATCTGATTCCCTGCCTCTGATTCCCCTATCTGATTCCCTGCCTCTGATTCCCCATCTCTGATTCACCACCGCTAATTCCCGGCCTCTGATTCCCCACTACTGATTCCCGGCCTCTGATTCCCGGCCTCTGATTCCCCGCCTCTGATTCCCCATCTCTGATTCCCGGCCTCTGATTCCCCGACTCTGATTCCCTGCCTCTGATTCCCCAGCTCTGATTCCCCACCTCTGATTACCCGCGTCTGATTCCCTGACTCTAATTCCCGGCCTCTGATTCCCCATCTCTGATTCACCGCCTCTGATTCCCCACCTCTGATTCCCCATATCTGATTCCCCGCCTCAGTTTCCCCGCCTCTGATTCCCCGCCTCTGATTCCCCATATCTGATACCCCGCCTCTGATTCCCCAACTCTGATTCCCCGCCTCTGATTCCCCAGTTATGATTCCCCACTTCTGATTCCCCGCATCTGATTCCCTGCTTCTGATTCCCTGCCTCTGATTCCCCATCTGTGATTAACCACCTCTGATTCTCCGCATCTGATTCCCCGCCTCAGTTTCCCCGCCTCTGATTCCCCATCTCTGATTCACCACCACTGATTCCCTGCGTCTGATTCCCTGCCTGTGATTCCCCGCCTCTGATTCACCATCTCTGATTCACTGCCTCTGATTCCCCTTCTCTGATTCCCCATGTCTGATTCACCACCGCTAATTCCCGGCCTCTGATTCCCCACTACTGATTCCCGGCCTCTGATTCCCGGCCTCGGACTCCCCGCCTCTGATTCCCCATCTCTGATTCCCCGCCTCTGATTCCACATCTCTGATTCACCGCCTCTGATTCCCCACCTCTGATTCCCCATATCTGATAAGCCATCTCTGTTTCCCCGCCTCTGATTCCCCACCTCTGATTCCCCATATCTGATTCCCCGCCTCTGATTCCCCATCTCTGATTCCCGGACTCAGATTCCCCACCTCTGATTCCCCGCATCTGATTCCCTGCTTCTGACTCCCTGCCTCTGAATCCCCATCTGTGATTAACCACCTCTGATTCTCCACGTCTGATTCCAAGCCTCTGATTCCCCAACTCTGATTCCCCATCTCTGATTCCCAAATTCTGATTCCCCGCCTCTGATTCCCCAGTTCTGATTCCCCATCTCTGATTCCCAAATTCTGATTCCCTGCCTCTGATTCCCCACCTCTGATTCCCAATATCTGATTCCCCGCCTCGGTTTCCCCACCTCTGATTCCCCGCCTCTGTTTCCCCATATCTGATTCCCCAACTCTGATTCCCCAACTCTGATTCCCCGCCTCTGATTCCCCAGCTCTGATTCCCCGCCTCTGATTCCACTTGTCTGATCCCCTGCCTCTGATTCCCCGCCTCTGATTTCCCATCTCTGATTCACTGCCTCTGATTCCCCACCTCTGATTCCCCATATCTGATTAGCCACCTCTGTTTCCCCGCCTCTGATTCCCAGCCTCTGATTCCCCATATCTGATTCCCAGCCTCTGATTCCCCATCTCTGATTCCCGGACTCTGAATCCCCACCTCTGATTCCCGGCCTCTCATTCCCGGCCTTTGATTCCCGCTTCTGATTCCCTGCCTCTGATTCCCTGCCTTTGATTCCCCATGTCTGATTCCACACATCTGATTCCCGGCCTCTGATTCCCGGCCTCGGACTCCCCGCCTCTGATTCCCCATCTCTGATTCCCCGCCTCTGATTCCACATCTCTGATTCACCGCCTCTGATTCCCCACCTCTGATTCCCCATATCTGATAAGCCATCTCTGATTCCCCGCCTCTGATTCCCCATCTCTGATTCCCGGACTCAGATTCCCCACCTCTGATTCCCCGCGTCTGATTCCCTGCTTCTGACTCCCTGCCTCTGAATCCCCATCTGTGATTAACCACCTCTGATTCTCCACGTCTGATTCCAAGCCTCTGATTCCCCAACTCTGATTCCCCATCTCTGATTCCCAAATTCTGATTCCCCGCCTCTGATTCCCCAGTTCTGATTCCCCATCTCTGATTCCCAAATTCTGATTCCCTGCCTCTGATTCCCCACCTCTGATTCCCAATATCTGATTCCCCGCCTCGGTTTCCCCGCCTCTGATTCCCCGCCTCTGTTTCCCCATATCTGATTCCCCAACTCTGATTCCCCAACTCTGATTCCCCGCCTCTGATTCCCCAGCTCTGATTCCCCGCCTCTGATTCCACTTGTCTGATCCCCTGCCTCTGATTCCCCGCCTCTGATTTCCCATCTCTGATTCACTGCCTCTGATTCCCCACCTCTGATTCCCCATATCTGATTAGCCACCTCTGTTTCCCCGCCTCTGATTCCCAGCCTCTGATTCCCCATATCTGATTCCCAGCCTCTGATTCCCCATCTCTGATTCCCGGACTCTGAATCCCCACCTCTGATTCCCGGCCTCTCATTCCCGGCCTTTGATTCCCGCTTCTGATTCCCTGCCTCTGATTCCCTGCCTTTGATTCCCCATGTCTGATTCCCCACATCTGATTCCCTGCCTCTGATATCCCGCCTCTGATTCCCCGCCTCTGATTCCCTGCCACTAATTCCCCGCCTCTGATTACCCTATCTGATTCCCTGCCTCTGATGCCCCATATCTGATTCCCTGCCTCTGATTCCCCAACTCTGATTCCCCGCCTCTGATTCCTCAGCTCTGATTCCCCACCTCTGATTCCCCGTGTCTAATTCCCTGCCTCTCATTCCCCGCCTCTGATTCCCCATCTTGGATTCACCACCACTGATTCCCCGCATCTGATTCCCTGCCTGTGATTCCCCGCCTCTGATTCACCATCTCTGATTCACTGCCGTTGATTCCCTTCTCTGATTCCCCATGTCTGATTCCCCAATTCTGATTCCCGCCTCTGATGCCCAACCTCTGATTCCCCTCCTCTGATTGCCCATATCTGATTCCCCGCCTCTGATTCCCAAACTCAGATTCCCCGCCTCTGATTCCCCAGCTCTGATTCCCCACATCTGATTCTCTGCCTCTGATTCCCCACCTCTGATTCCCCGCCTCTGTTTCCCCATATCTGATTACCCACCTCTGATTCCCCAACTCTGATTCCCCGCCTCTGATTCCCCAGCTCTGATTCCCCGCCTCTGATTCCCCGTGTCTGATTCCCTGCCACTGATTCCCCGCCTCTGATTCCACATCTCTGATTCACCGCCTCTGTTTCCCCATATCTGATTACCCACCTCTGATTCCCCAACTCTGATTCCCCGCCTCTGATTCCCCAGCTCTGATTCCCCGCCTCTGATTCCCCGTGTCTGATTCCCTGCCACTGATTCCCCGCCTCTGATTCCACATCTCTGATTCACCGCCTCTGATTCCCCACCTCTGATTCCCCATATCTGATAAGCCATCTCTGTTTCCCCGCCTCTGATTCCCCACCTCTGATTCCCCATATCTGATTCCCCGCCTCTGATTCCCCATCTCTGATTCCCGGACTCAGATTCCCCACCTCTGATTCCCCGCCTCTGATTCCCTGCTTCTGATTCCCCATCTCTGATTTCCCATATCTGATTCCCCAGCTCTGATTCCCAATATCTGATTCCCTGCCTCTGATTCCCCACCTCTGATTCCCAATATCTGATTCCCTGCCTCTGTTTCCCCACTTCTGATTCCCCGCCTCTGTTTCCCCATATCTGATTCCCCACCTCTGATTCCCCAACTCTGATTCCCCGCCTCTGATTTCCCAGCTCTGATTCCCCGCCTCTGATTCCCCGTGTCTGTTTCCTTGCCTCTGATTCCCCGCCTCTGATTCCCCATCTCTGATTCACCACCACTGATTCCCTGCGTCTGATTCCCTGCCTGTGATTCCCCGCCTCTGATTCACCATCTCTGATTCACTGCCTCTGATTCCCCTTCTCTGATTCCCCATGTGTGATTCCCCAATTCTGATTCCCGGCCTCTGATTCCCGGCCTCTGATTCCCAGCCTCTGATTCCCCATCTCTGATTCCCCGCCTCTGATTCCACGACTCTGATTCCCCGCCTCTGATTCCCCAGCTCTGATTCCCCGCCTCTGATTCCCCGCGTCTGATTCCCCGCCTCTGAATCCCCGCCTCTGATTCCCCATCTCTGATTCACCACCGCTAATTCCCGGCCTCTGATTCCCCACTACTGATTCCCGGCCTCTGATTCCCGGCCTCTGATTCCCCGCCTCTGATTCCCCATCTCTGATTCCCGGCCTCTGATTCCCCGACTCTGATTCCCTGCCTCTGATTCCCCAGCTCTGATTCCCCACCTCTGATTACCCGCGTCTGATTCCCTGACTCTAATTCCCGGCCTCTGATTCCCCATCTCTGATTCACCGCCTCTGATTCCCCACCTCTGATTCCCCATATCTGATTCCCCGCCTCAGTTTCCCCGCCTCTGATTCCCCGCCTCTGATTCCCCATATCTGATACCCCGCCTCTGATTCCCCAACTCTGATTCCCCGCCTCTGATTCCCCAGTTATGATTCCCCACTTCTGATTCCCCGCGTCTGATTCCCTGCTTCTGATTCCCTGCCTCTGTTTCCCCATCTGTGATTAACCACCTCTGATTCTCCGCATCTGATTCCCCGCCTCAGTTTCCCCGCCTCTGATTCCCCATCTCTGATTCACCACCACTGATTCCCTGCGTCTGATTCCCTGCCTGTGATTCCCCGCCTCTGATTCACCATCTCTGATTCACTGCCTCTGATTCCCCTTCTCTGATTCCCCATGTCTGATTCACCACCGCTAATTCCCGGCCTCTGATTCCCCACTACTGATTCCCGGCCTCTGATTCCCGGCCTCGGACTCCCCGCCTCTGATTCCCCATCTCTGATTCCCCGCCTCTGATTCCACATCTCTGATTCACCGCCTCTGATTCCCCACCTCTGATTCCCCATATCTGATAAGCCATCTCTGTTTCCCCGCCTCTGATTCCCCACCTCTGATTCCCCATATCTGATTCCCCGCCTCTGATTCCCCATCTCTGATTCTCGGACTCAGATTCCCCACCTCTGATTCCCCGCCTCTGATTCCCTGCCTCTGATTCCCCATCTCTGATTTCCCATATCTGATTCCCCAGCTCTGATTCCCAACATCTGATTCCCTGCCTCTGATTGCCCACCTCTGATTCCCAATATCTGATTCCCTGCCTCTGTTTCCCCACTTCTGATTCCCCGCCTCTGTTTCCCCATATCTGATTCCCCACCTCTGATTCCCCAACTCTGATTCCTCACCTCTGATTCCCCAGCTCTGATTCCCCGCCTCTGATTCCCCGTGTCTGATTCCTTGCCTCTGATTCCCCGCCTCTGATTCCCCATCTCTGATTCATCACCACTGATTCCCTGCGTCTGATTCCCTGCCTGTGATTCCCCGCCTCTGATTCACCATCTCTGATTCACTGCCTCTGATTCCCCTTCATGATTCCCCATGTCTGATTCCCCAATTCTGATTCCCGCCTCTGATGCCCCACCTCTGATTCCCCGCCTCTGATTCCCCATATCTTATTCCCCGCCTCTGATTCCCAAACTCAGATTTCCCGCCTCATATTCCCCAGCTCTGATTCCCCGCCTCTGATTCCCCGCGTCTGATTCCCCGCCTCTGAATCCCCGCCTCTGATTCCCCATCTCTGATTCACCACCGCTAATTCCCGGCCTCTGATTCCCCACTACTGATTCCCGGCCTCTGATTCCCGGCCTCTGATTCCCCGCCTCTGATTCCTCATCTCTGATTCCCCGCCTCTGATTCCCCGACTCTGATTCCCTGCCTCTGATTCCCCAGCTCTGATTCCCCACCTCTGATTACCCGCGTCTGATTCCCTGACTCTAATTCCCGGCCTCTGATTCCCCATCTCTGATTCACCGCCTCTGATTCCCCACCTCTGATTCCCCATATCTGATTCCCCGCCTCAGTTTCCCCATATCTGATACCCCGCCTCTGATTCCCCAACTCTGATTCCCCGCCTCTGATTCCCCAGTTATGATTCCCCACTTCTGATTCCCCGCGTCTGATTCCCTGCTTCTGATTCACTGCCTCTGATTCCCCATCTGTGATTAACCACCTCTGATTCTCCGCGTCTGACTCCCCGCCTCAGTTTGCCCACCTCTGATTCCCCATATCTGATTCCCGGCCTCTGATTCCCGGCCTATGATTCCCCGCTTCTAATTCCCCGCCTCTGATTCCCTGCCTCTGATTCCCCATCTCTGATTCACGAGCTCTGATTCCCCACCTCTGATTACCCGCGTCTGATTCCCTGATTCTAATTCCCCGCCTCTGATTCCCCATCTCTGATTCACCGCCTCTGATTCCCCACCTCTGTTTCCCCATATCTGATTCCCCACCTCTGATTCCCCAACTCTGATTCCCCGCCTCTGATTCCCCAGCTCTGATTCCCCGCCTCTGATTCCCCGTGTCTGATTCCTTGCCTCTGATTCCCCGCCTCTGATTCCCCATTTCTGTTTCACCACCACTGATTCCCTTCGTCTGATTCCCTGCCTCTGATTCCCCGCCTCTGATTCACCATCTCTGATTCACTGCCTCTGATTCCCCTTCATGATTCCCCATGTCTGATTCCCCAATTCTGATTCCCGCCTCTGATGCCCCACCTCTGATTCCCCGCCTCTGATTCCCCATATCTTATTCCCCGCCTCTGATTCCCAAACTCAGATTTCCCGCCTCATATTCCCCAGCTCTGATTCCCCGCCTCTGATTCCCCGCGTCTGATTCCCCGCCTCTGAATCCCCGCCTCTGATTCCCCATCTCTGATTCACCACCGCTAATTCCCGGCCTCTGATTCCCCACTACTGATTCCCGGCCTCTGATTCCCGGCCTCTGATTCCCCGCCTCTGATTCCCCATCTCTGATTCCCCGCCTCTGATTCCCCGACTCTGATTCCCAGCCTCTGATTCCCCAGCTCTGATTCCCCACCTCTGATTACCCGCGTCTGATTCCCTGACTCTAATTCCCGGCCTCTGATTCCCCATCTCTGATTCACCGCCTCTGATTCCCCACCTCTGATTCCCCATATCTGATTCCCCGCCTCAGTTTCCCCGCCTCTGATTCCCCGCCTCTGATTCCCCATATCTGATACCCCGCCTCTGATTCCCCAACTCTGATTCCCCGCCTCTGATTCCCCAGTTATGATTCCCAACTTCTGATTCCCCGCGTCTGATTCCCTGCTTCTGATTCCCTGCCTCTGATTCCCCATCTGTGATTAACCACCTCTGATTCTCCGCGTCTGTTTCCCCGCCTCAGTTTCCCCGCCTCTGATTTCCCATATCTGATTCCCGGCCTCTGATTCCCGGCCTATGATTCCCCGCTTCTAATTCCCCGCCTCTGATTCCCTGCCTCTGATTCCCCATCTCTTATTCACGAGCTCTGATTCCCCACCTCTGATTACCCGCGTCTGATTCCCTGATTCTAATTCCCCGCCTCTGATTCCCCATCTCTGATTCACCGCCTCTGATTCCCCACCTCTGATTCCCCATATCTGATACCCCGCCTCGGATTCCCCAACTCTGATTCCCCAACTCTGATTCCCCGCCTCTGATTCCCCAGCTATGATTCCCCACCTCTGATTCCCCGCGTCTGATTCCCTGCTTCTGATTCCCTGCCTCTGATTCCCCATCTGTGATTAACCACCTCTGATTCTCCACGTCTGATTCCGCGCCTCTGATTCCCCATCTCTGATTCCCCATCTCTGATTCCCAAATTCTGATTCCCCTCCTCTGATTCCCCAGCTCTGATTCCCCATCTCTGATTCCCAAATTCTGATTCCCTGCCTCTGATTCCCCACCTCTGATTCCCAATATCTGATTCCCCGCCTCTGTTTCCCCGCCTCTGATTCCCCGCCTCTGTTTCCCCATATCTGATTCCCCACCTCTGATTCCCCAACTCTGATTCCCCGCCTCTGATTCCCCAGCTCTGATTCCCCGCCTCTGATTCCACGTGTCTGATGCCCTGCCTCTGATTCCCCGCCTCTGATTTCCCATCTCTGATTCACTGCCTCTGATTCCCCACCTCTGATTCCCCATATCTGATTAGCCACCTCTGTTTCCCCGCCTCTGATTCCCAGCCTCTGATTCCCCATATCTGATTCCCTGCCTCTGATTCCCCATCTCTGATTCCCGGACTCTGAATCCCCACCTCTGATTCCCGGCCTCTCATTCCCGGCCTTTGATTCCCGCTTCTGATTCCCCGCCTCTGATTCCCTGCCTCTGATTCCCCATGTCTGATACCCCATATCTGATACCCCGCCTTGGATTCCCCAACTCTGATTCCCCAACTCTGATTCCCCGCCTCTGATTCCCCAGCTATGATTCCCCACCTCTGATTCCCGGCGTCTGATACCCTGCTTCTGATTCCCTGCCTCTGATTCCCCATCTGTGATTAACCACCTCTGATTCTCCACGTCTGATTCTGCGCCTCTGATTCCCCATCTCTGAATCCCCATCTCTGATTCCCAAATTCTGATTCCCCGCCTCTGATTCCCCAGCTCTGATTCCCCATCTCTGATTCCCAAATTCTGATTCCCTGCCTCTGATTCCCCACCTCTGATTCCCAATATCTGAGTCCCCGCCTCTCTTTCCCCGCCTCTGATTCCCCGCCTCTGTTTCCCCATCTGATTCCCCACCTCTGATTCCCCAACTCTGATTCCCCGCCTCTGATTCCCCAGCTCTGATTCCCCGCCTCTGATTCCACATGTCTGATGCCCTGCCTCTGATTCCCCGCCTCTGATTTCCCATCTCTGATTCACTGCCTCTGATTCCCCACCTCTGATTCCCCATATCTGATTAGCCACCTCTGTTTCCCCGCCTCTGATTCCCAGCCTCTGATTCCCCATATCTGATTCCCAGCCTCTGATTCCCCACCTCTGATTCCCGAACTCTCATTCCCGGCCTTTGATTCCCGCTTCTGATTCCCCGCCTCTGATTCCCTGCCTCTGATTCCCCATGTCTGATTCCCCACATCTGATTCCCTGCCTCTGATATCCCGCCTCTGATTCCCTGCCTCTGATTCCCTGCCACTAATTCCCCGCCTCTGATTCCCCTATCTGATTCCCTGCCTCTGATTCCCCTATCTGATTCCCTGCCTCTGATTCCCCATCTCTGATTCACCACCGCTAATTCCCGGCCTCTGATTCCCCACTACTGATTCCCGGCCTCTGATTCCCGGCCTCTGATTCCCCGCCTCTGATTCCCCATCTCTGATTCCCGGCCTCTGATTCCCCGACTCTGATTCCCTGCCTCTGATTCCCCAGCTCTGATTCCCCACCTCTGATTACCCGCGTCTGATTCCCTGACTCTAATTCCCGGCCTCTGATTCCCCATCTCTGATTCACCGCCTCTGATTCCCCACCTCTGATTCCCCATATCTGATTCCCCGCCTCAGTTTCCCCGCCTCTGATTCCCCGCCTCTGATTCCCCATATCTGATACCCCGCCTCTGATTCCCCAACTCTGATTCCCCGCCTCTGATTCCCCAGTTATGATTCCCCACTTCTGATTCCCCGCGTCTGATTCCCTGCTTCTGATTCCCTGCCTCTGATTCCCCATCTGTGATTAACCACCTCTGATTCTCCGCATCTGATTCCCCGCCTCAGTTTCCCCGCCTCTGATTCCCCATCTCTGATTCACCACCACTGATTCCCTGCGTCTGATTCCCTGCCTGTGATTCCCCGCCTCTGATTCACCATCTCTGATTCACTGCCTCTGATTCCCCTTCTCTGATTCCCCATGTCTGATTCACCACCGCTAATTCCCGGCCTCTGATTCCCCACTACTGATTCCCGGCCTCTGATTCCCGGCCTCGGACTCCCCGCCTCTGATTCCCCATCTCTGATTCCCCGCCTCTGATTCCACATCTCTGATTCACCGCCTCTGATTCCCCACCTCTGATTCCCCATATCTGATAAGCCATCTCTGTTTCCCCGCCTCTGATTCCCCACCTCTGATTCCCCATATCTGATTCCCCGCCTCTGATTCCCCATCTCTGATTCTCGGACTCAGATTCCCCACCTCTGATTCCCCGCCTCTGATTCCCTGCCTCTGATTCCCCATCTCTGATTTCCCATATCTGATTCCCCAGCTCTGATTCCCAACATCTGATTCCCTGCCTCTGATTGCCCACCTCTGATTCCCAATATCTGATTCCCTGCCTCTGTTTCCCCACTTCTGATTCCCCGCCTCTGTTTCCCCATATCTGATTCCCCACCTCTGATTCCCCAACTCTGATTCCTCGCCTCTGATTCCCCAGCTCTGATTCCCCGCCTCTGATTCCCCGTGTCTGATTCCTTGCCTCTGATTCCCCGCCTCTGATTCCCCATCTCTGATTCATCGCCACTGATTCCCTGCGTCTGATTCCCTGCCTGTGATTCCCCGCCTCTGATTCACCATCTCTGATTCACTGCCTCTGATTCCCCTTCATGATTCCCCATGTCTGATTCCCCAATTCTGATTCCCGCCTCTGATGCCCCACCTCTGATTCCCCGCCTCTGATTCCCCATATCTTATTCCCCGCCTCTGATTCCCAAACTCAGATTTCCTGCCTCATATTCCCCAGCTCTGATTCCCCGCCTCTGATTCCCCGCGTCTGATTCCCCGCCTCTGAATCCCCGCCTCTGATTCCCCATCTCTGATTCACCACCGCTAATTCCCGGCCTCTGATTCCCCACTACTGATTCCCGGCCTTTGATTCCCGGCCTCTGATTCCCCGCCTCTGATTCCCCATCTCTGATTCCCCGCCTCTGATTCCCCGACTCTGATTCCCTGCCTCTGATTCCCCAGCTCTGATTCCCCACCTCTGATTACCCGCGTCTGATTCCCTGACTCTAATTCCCGGCCTCTGATTCCCCATCTCTGATTCACCGCCTCTGATTCCCCACCTCTGATTCCCCATATCTGATTCCCCGCCTCAGTTTCCCCGCCTCTGATTCCCCGCCTCTGATTCCCCATATCTGATACCCCGCCTCTGATTCCCCAACTCTGATTCCCCGCCTCTGATTCCCCAGTTATGATTCCCCACTTCTGATTCCCCGCGTCTGATTCCCTGCTTCTGATTCACTGCCTCTGATTCCCCATCTGTGATTAACCACCACTGATTCTCCGCGTCTGACTCCCCGCCTCAGTTTGCCCACCTCTGATTCCCCATATCTGATTCCCGGCCTCTGATTCCCGGCCTATGATTCCCCGCTTCTAATTCCCCGCCTCTGATTCCCTGCCTCTGATTCCCCATCTCTGATTCACGAGCTCTGATTCCCCACCTCTGATTACCCGCGTCTGATTCCCTGATTCTAATTCCCCGCCTCTGATTCCCCATCTCTGATTCACCGCCTCTGATTCCCCACCTCTGATTCCCCATCTCTGATTCACCGCCTCTGATTCCCCACCTCTGTTTCCCCATATCTGATTCCCCACCTCTGATTCCCCAACTCTGATTCCCCGCCTCTGATTCCCCAGCTCTGATTCCCCGCCTCTGATTCCCCGTGTCTGATTCCTTGCCTCTGATTCCCCGCCTCTGATTCCCCATCTCTGATTCACCACCACTGATTCCCTTCGTCTGATTCCCTGCCTCTGATTCCCCGCCTCTGATTCACCATCTCTGATTCACTGCCTCTGATTCCCCTTCATGATTCCCCATGTCTGATTCCCCAATTCTGATTCCCGCCTCTGATGCCCCACCTCTGATTCCCCGCCTCTGATTCCCCATATCTTATTCCCCGCCTCTGATTCCCAAACTCAGATTTCCCGCCTCATATTCCCCAGCTCTGATTCCCCGCCTCTGATTCCCCGCGTCTGATTCCCCGCCTCTGAATCCCCGCCTCTGATTCCCCATCTCTGATTCACCACCGCTAATTCCCGGCCTCTGATTCCCCACTACTGATTCCCGGCCTCTGATTCCCGGCCTCTGATTCCCCGCCTCTGATTCCCCATCTCTGATTCCCCGCCTCTGATTCCCCGACTCTGATTCCCTGCCTCTGATTCCCCAGCTCTGATTCCCCACCTCTGATTACCCGCGTCTGATTCCCTGACTCTAATTCCCGGCCTCTGATTCCCCACCTCTGATTCACCATCTCTGATTCACTGCCTCTGATTCCCCTTCATGATTCCCCATGTCTGATTCCCCAATTCTGATTCCCGCCTCTGATGCCCCACCTCTGATTCCCCGCCTCTGATTCCCCATATCTTATTCCCCGCCTCTGATTCCCAAACTCAGATTTCCCGCCTCATATTCCCCAGCTCTGATTCCCCGCCTCTGATTCCCCGCGTCTGATTCCCCGCCTCTGAATCCCCGCCTCTGATTCCCCATCTCTGATTCACCACCGCTAATTCCCGGCCTCTGATTCCCCACTACTGATTCCCCACCTCTGATTCCCCATATCTGATTCCCCGCCTCAGTTTCCCCGCCTCTGATTCCCCGCCTCTGATTCCCCATATCTGATACCCCGCCTCTGATTCCCCAACTCTGATTCCCCGCCTCTGATTCCCCAGTTATGATTCCCCACTTCTGATTCCCCGCGTCTGATTCCCTGCTTCTGATTCCCTGCCTCTGATTCCCCATCTGTGATTAACCACCTCTGATTCTCCGCATCTGATTCCCCGCCTCAGTTTCCCCGCCTCTGATTCCCCATCTCTGATTCACCACCACTGATTCCCTGCGTCTGATTCCCTGCCTGTGATTCCCCGCCTCTGATTCACCATCTCTGATTCACTGCCTCTGATTCCCCTTCTCTGATTCCCCATGTCTGATTCACCACCGCTAATTCCCGGCCTCTGATTCCCCACTACTGATTCCCGGCCTCTGATTCCCGGCCTCGGACTCCCCGCCTCTGATTCCCCATCTCTGATTCCCCGCCTCTGATTCCACATCTCTGATTCACCGCCTCTGATTCCCCACCTCTGATTCCCCATATCTGATAAGCCATCTCTGTTTCCCCGCCTCTGATTCCCCACCTCTGATTCCCCATATCTGATTCCCCGCCTCTGATTCCCCATCTCTGATTCTCGGACTCAGATTCCCCACCTCTGATTCCCCGCCTCTGATTCCCTGCCTCTGATTCCCCATCTCTGATTTCCCATATCTGATTCCCCAGCTCTGATTCCCAACATCTGATTCCCTGCCTCTGATTGCCCACCTCTGATTCCCAATATCTGATTCCCTGCCTCTGTTTCCCCACTTCTGATTCCCCGCCTCTGTTTCCCCATATCTGATTCCCCACCTCTGATTCCCCAACTCTGATTCCTCGCCTCTGATTCCCCAGCTCTGATTCCCCGCCTCTGATTCCCCGTGTCTGATTCCTTGCCTCTGATTCCCCGCCTCTGATTCCCCATCTCTGATTCATCACCACTGATTCCCTGCGTCTGATTCCCTGCCTGTGATTCCCCGCCTCTGATTCACCATCTCTGATTCACTGCCTCTGATTCCCCTTCATGATTCCCCATGTCTGATTCCCCAATTCTGATTCCCGCCTCTGATGCCCCACCTCTGATTCCCCGCCTCTGATTCCCCATATCTTATTCCCCGCCTCTGATTCCCAAACTCAGATTTCCCGCCTCATATTCCCCAGCTCTGATTCCCCGCCTCTGATTCCCCGCGTCTGATTCCCCGCCTCTGAATCCCCGCCTCTGATTCCCCATCTCTGATTCACCACCGCTAATTCCCGGCCTCTGATTCCCCACTACTGATTCCCGGCCTCTGATTCCCGGCCTCTGATTCCCCGCCTCTGATTCCCCATCTCTGATTCCCCGCCTCTGATTCCCCGACTCTGATTCCCTGCCTCTGATTCCCCAGCTCTGATTCCCCACCTCTGATTACCCGCGTCTGATTCCCTGACTCTAATTCCCGGCCTCTGATTCCCCATCTCTGATTCACCACCTCTGATTCCCCACCTCTGATTCCCCATATCTGATTCCCCGCCTCAGTTTCCCCGCCTCTGATTCCCCGCCTCTGATTCCCCATATCTGATACCCCGCCTCTGATTCCCCAACTCTGATTCCCCGCCTCTGATTCCCCAGTTATGATTCCCCACTTCTGATTCCCCGCGTCTGATTCCCTGCTTCGGATTCACTGCCTCTGATTCCCCATCTGTGATTAACCACCTCTGATTCTCCGCGTCTGACTCCCCGCCTCAGTTTGCCCACCTCTGATTCCCCATATCTGATTCCCGTCCTCTGATTCCCGGCCTATGATTCCCCGCTTCTAATTCCCCGCCTCTGATTCCCTGCCTCTGATTCCCCATCTCTGATTCACGAGCTCTGATTCCCCACCTCTGATTACCCGCGTCTGATTCCCTGATTCTAATTCCCCGCCTCTGATTCCCCATCTCTGATTCACCGCCTCTGATTCCCCACCTCTGTTTCCCCATATCTGATTCCCCACCTCTGATTCCCCAACTCTGATTCCCCACCTCTGATTCCCCAGCTCTGATTCCCCGCCTCTGATTCCCCGTGTCTGATTCCTTGCCTCTGATTCCCCGCCTCTGATTCCCCATCTCTGATTCACCACCACTGATTCCCTTCGTCTGATTCCATGCCTCTGATTCCCCGCCTCTGATTCACCATCTCTGATTCACTGCCTCTGATTCCCCTTCATGATTCCCCATGTCTGATTCCCCAATTCTGATTCCCGCCTCTGATGCCCCACCTCTGATTCCCCGCCTCTGATTCCCCATATCTTATTCCCCGCCTCTGATTCCCAAACTCAGATTTCCCGCCTCATATTCCCCAGCTCTGATTCCCCGCCTCTGATTCCCCGCGTCTGATTCCCCGCCTCTGAATCCCCGCCTCTGATTCCCCATCTCTGATTCACCACCGCTAATTCCCGGCCTCTGATTCCCCACTACTGATTCCCGGCCTCTGATTCCCGGCCTCTGATTCCCCGCCTCTGATTCCCCATCTCTGATTCCCCGCCTCTGATTCCCCGACTCTGATTCCCTGCCTCTGATTCCCCAGCTCTGATTCCCCACCTCTGATTACCCGCGTCTGATTCCCTGACTCTAATTCCCGGCCTCTGATTCCCCATCTCTGATTCACCGCCTCTGATTCCCCACCTCTGATTCCCCATATCTGATTCCCCGCCTCAGTTTCCCCGCCTCTGATTCCCCGCCTCTGATTCCCCATATCTGATACCCCGCCTCTGATTCCCCAACTCTGATTCCCCGCCTCTGATTCCCCAGTTATGATTCCCCACTTCTGATTCCCCGCGTCTGATTCCCTGCTTCTGATTCCCTGCCTCTGATTCCCCATCTGTGATTAACCACCTCTGATTCTCCGCGTCTGATTCCCCGCCTCAGTTTCCCCGCCTCTGATTTCCCATATCTGATTCCCGGCCTCTGATTCCCGGCCTATGATTCCCCGCTTCTAATTCCCCGCCTCTGATTCCCTGCCTCTGATTCCCCATCTCTTATTCACGAGCTCTGATTCCCCACCTCTGATTACCCGCGTCTGATTCCCTGATCCTAATTCCCCGCCTCTGATTCCCCATCTCTGATTCACCGCCTCTGATTCCCCACCTCTGATTCCCCATATCTGATACCCCGCCTCGGATTCCCCAACTCTGATTCCCCAACTCTGATTCCCCGCCTCTGATTCCCCAGCTATGATTCCCCACCTCTGATTCCCCGCGTCTGATTCCCTGCTTCTGATTCCATGCCTCTGATTCCCCATCTGTGATTAACCACCTCTGATTCTCCACGTCTGATTCCGCGCCTCTGATTCCCCATCTCTGATTCCCCATCTCTGATTCCCAAATTCTGATTCCCCTCCTCTGATTCCCCAGCTCTGATTCCCCATCTCTGATTCCCAAATTCTGATTCCCTGCCTCTGATTCCCCACCTCTGATTCCCAATATCTGATTCCCCGCCTCTGTTTCCCCGCCTCTGATTCCCCGCCTCTGTTTCCCCATATCTGATTCCCCACCTCTGATTCCCCAACTCTGATTCCCCGCCTCTGATTCCCCAGCTCTGATTCCCCGCCTCTGATTCCACGTGTCTGATGCCCTGCCTCTGATTCCCCGCCTCTGATTTCCCATCTCTGATTCACTGCCTCTGATTCCCCACCTCTGATTCCCCATATCTGATTAGCCACCTCTGTTTCCCCGCCTCTGATTCCCAGCCTCTGATTCCCCATATCTGATTCCCTGCCTCTGATTCCCCATCTCTGATTCCCGGACTCTGAATCCCCACCTCTGATTCCCGGCCTCTCATTCCCGGCCTTTGATTCCCGCTTCTGATTCCCCGCCTCTGATTCCCTGCCTCTGATTCCCCATGTCTGATACCCCATATCTGATACCCCGCCTTGGATTCCCCAACTCTGATTCCCCAACTCTGATTCCCCGCCTCTGATTCCCCAGCTATGATTCCCCACCTCTGATTCCCGGCGTCTGATACCCTGCTTCTGATTCCCTGCCTCTGATTCCCCATCTGTGATTAACCACCTCTGATTCTCCACGTCTGATTCTGCGCCTCTGATTCCCCATCTCTGAATCCCCATCTCTGATTCCCAAATTCTGATTCCCCGCCTCTGATTCCCCAGCTCTGATTCCCCATCTCTGATTCCCAAATTCTGATTCCCTGCCTCTGATTCCCCACCTCTGATTCCCAATATCTGAGTCCCCGCCTCTCTTTCCCCGCCTCTGATTCCCCGCCTCTGTTTCCCCATCTGATTCCCCACCTCTGATTCCCCAACTCTGATTCCCCGCCTCTGATTCCCCAGCTCTGATTCCCCGCCTCTGATTCCACATGTCTGATGCCCTGCCTCTGATTCCCCTTCATGATTCCCCATGTCTGATTCCCCAATTCTGATTCCCGCCTCTGATGCCCCACCTCTGATTCCCCGCCTCTGATTCCCCATATCTTATTCCCCGCCTCTGATTCCCAAACTCAGATTTCCCGCCTCATATTCCCCAGCTCTGATTCCCCGCCTCTGATTCCCCGCGTCTGATTCCCCGCATCTGAATCCCCGCCTCTGATTCCCCATCTCTGATTCACCACCGCTAATTCCCGGCCTCTGATTCCCCACTACTGATTCCCGGCCTCTGATTCCCGGCCTCTGATTCCCCGCCTCTGATTCCCCATCTCTGATTCCCCGCCTCTGATTCCCCGACTCTGATTCCCTGCCTCTGATTCCCCAGCTCTGATTCCCCACCTCTGATTACCCGCGTCTGATTCCCTGACTCTAATTCCCGGCCTCTGATTCCCCATCTCTGATTCACCGCCTCTGATTCCCCACCTCTGATTCCCCATATCTGATTCCCCGCCTCAGTTTCCCCGCCTCTGATTCCCCGCCTCTGATTCCCCATATCTGATACCCCGCCTCTGATTCCCCAACTCTGATTCCCCGCCTCTGATTCCCCAGTTATGATTCCCCACTTCTGATTCCCCGCGTCTGATTCCCTGCTTCTGATTCACTGCCTCTGATTCCCCATCTGTGATTAACCACCTCTGATTCTCCGCGTCTGACTCCCCGCCTCAGTTTGCCCACCTCTGATTCCCCATATCTGATTCCCGGCCTCTGATTCCCGGCCTATGATTCCCCGCTTCTAACTCCCCGCCTCTGATTCCCTGCCTCTGATTCCCCATCTCTGATTCACGAGCTCTGATTCCCCACCTCTGATTACCCGCGTCTGATTCCCTGATTCTAATTCCCCGCCTCTGATTCCCCATCTCTGATTCACCGCCTCTGATTCCCCACCTCTGTTTCCCCATATCTGATTCCCCACCTCTGATTCCCCAACTCTGATTCCCCGCCTCTGATTCCCCAGCTCTGATTCCCCGCCTCTGATTCCCCGTGTCTGATTCCTTGCCTCTGATTCCCCGCCTCTGATTCCCCATCTCTGATTCACCACCACTGATTCCCTTCGTCTGATTCCCTGCCTCTGATTCCCCGCCTCTGATTCACCATCTCTGATTCACTGCCTCTGATTCCCCTTCATGATTCCCCATGTCTGATTCCCCAATTCTGATTCCCGCCTCTGATGCCCCACCTCTGATTCCCCGCCTCTGATTCCCCATATCTTATTCCCCGCCTCTGATTCCCAAACTCAGATTTCCCGCCTCATATTCCCCAGCTCTGATTCCCCGCCTCTGATTCCCCGCGTCTGATTCCCCGCCTCTGAATCCCCGCCTCTGATTCCCCATCTCTGATTCACCACCGCTAATTCCCGGCCTCTGATTCCCCACTACTGATTCCCGGCCTCTGATTCCCGGCCTCTGATTCCCCGCCTCTGATTCCCCATCTCTGATTCCCCGCCTCTGATTCCCCGACTCTGATTCCCTGCCTCTGATTCCCCAGCTCAGATTCCCCACCTCTGATTACCCGCGTCTGATTCCCTGACTCTAATTCCCGGCCTCTGATTCCCCATCTCTGATTCACCGCCTCTGATTCCCCACCTCTGATTCCCCATATCTGATTCCCCGCCTCAGTTTCCCCGCCTCTGATTCCCCGCCTCTGATTCCCCATATCTGATACCCCGCCTCTGATTCCCCAACTCTGATTCCCCGCCTCTGATTCCCCAGTTATGATTCCCCACTTCTGATTCCCCGCGTCTGATTCCCTGCTTCTGATTCCCTGCCTCTGATTCCCCATCTGTGATTAACCACCTCTGATTCTCCGCGTCTGATTCCCCGCCTCAGTTTCCCCGCCTCTGATTTCCCATATCTGATTCCCGGCCTCTGATTCCCGGCCTATGATTCCCCGCTTCTAATTCCCCGCCTCTGATTCCCTGCCTCTGATTCCCCATCTCTTATTCACGAGCTCTGATTCCCCACCTCTGATTACCCGCGTCTGATTCCCTGATTCTAATTCCCCGCCTCTGATTCCCCATCTCTGATTCACCGCCTCTGATTCCCCACCTCTGATTCCCCATATCTGATACCCCGCCTCGGATTCCCCAACTCTGATTCCCCAACTCTGATTCCCCGCCTCTGATTCCCCAGCTATGATTCCCCACCTCTGATTCCCCGCGTCTGATTCCCTGCTTCTGATTCCCTGCCTCTGATTCCCCATCTGTGATTAACCACCTCTGATTCTCCACGTCTGATTCCGCGCCTCTGATTCCCCATCTCTGATTCCCCATCTCTGATTCCCAAATTCTGATTCCCCTCCTCTGATTCCCCAGCTCTGATTCCCCATCTCTGATTCCCAAATTCTGATTCCCTGCCTCTGATTCCCCACCTCTGATTCCCAATATCTGATTCCCCGCCTCTGTTTCCCCGCCTCTGATTCCCCGCCTCTGTTTCCCCATATCTGATTCCCCACCTCTGATTCCCCAACTCTGATTCCCCGCCTCTGATTCCCCAGCTCTGATTCCCCGCCTCTGATTCCACGTGTCTGATGCCCTGCCTCTGATTCCCCGCCTCTGATTTCCCATCTCTGATTCACTGCCTCTGATTCCCCACCTCTGATTCCCCATATCTGATTAGCCACCTCTGTTTCCCCGCCTCTGATTCCCAGCCTCTGATTCCCCATATCTGATTCCCTGCCTCTGATTCCCCATCTCTGATTCCCGGACTCTGAATCCCCACCTCTGATTCCCGGCCTCTCATTCCCGGCCTTTGATTCCCGCTTCTGATTCCCCGCCTCTGATTCCCTGCCTCTGATTCCCCATGTCTGATACCCCATATCTGATACCCCGCCTTGGATTCCCCAACTCTGATTCCCCAACTCTGATTCCCCGCCTCTGATTCCCCAGCTATGATTCCCCACCTCTGATTCCCGGCGTCTGATACCCTGCTTCTGATTCCCTGCCTCTGATTCCCCATCTGTGATTAACCACCTCTGATTCTCCACGTCTGATTCTGCGCCTCTGATTCCCCATCTCTGAATCCCCATCTCTGATTCCCAAATTCTGATTCCCCGCCTCTGATTCCCCAGCTCTGATTCCCCATCTCTGATTCCCAAATTCTGATTCCCTGCCTCTGATTCCCCACCTCTGATTCCCAATATCTGAGTCCCCGCCTCTCTTTCCCCGCCTCTGATTCCCCGCCTCTGTTTCCCCATCTGATTCCCCACCTCTGATTCCCCAACTCTGATTCCCCGCCTCTGATTCCCCAGCTCTGATTCCCCGCCTCTGATTCCACATGTCTGATGCCCTGCCTCTGATTCCCCGCCTCTGATTTCCCATCTCTGATTCACTGCCTCTGATTCCCCACCTCTGATTCCCCATATCTGATTAGCCACCTCTGTTTCCCCGCCTCTGATTCCCAGCCTCTGATTCCCCATATCTGATTCCCAGCCTCTGATTCCCCACCTCTGATTCCCGAACTCTCATTCCCGGCCTTTGATTCCCGCTTCTGATTCCCCGCCTCTGATTCCCTGCCTCTGATTCCCCATGTCTGATTCCCCACATCTGATTCCCTGCCTCTGATATCCCGCCTCTGATTCCCTGCCTCTGATTCCCTGCCACTAATTCCCCGCCTCTGATTCCCCTATCTGATTCCCTGCCTCTGATTCCCCTATCTGATTCCCTGCCTCTGATTCCCCATCTCTGATTCACCACCGCTAATTCCCGGCCTCTGATTCCCCACTACTGATTCCCGGCCTCTGATTCCCGGCCTCTGATTCCCCGCCTCTGATTCCCCATCTCTGATTCCCGGCCTCTGATTCCCCGACTCTGATTCCCTGCCTCTGATTCCCCAGCTCTGATTCCCCACCTCTGATTACCCGCGTCTGATTCCCTGACTCAAATTCCCGGCCTCTGATTCCCCATCTCTGATTCACCGCCTCTGATTCCCCACCTCTGATTCCCCATATCTGATTCCCCGCCTCAGTTTCCCCGCCTCTGATTGCCCGCCTCTGATTCCCCATATCTGATACCCCGCCTCTGATTCCCCAACTCTGATTCCCCGCCTCTGATTCCCCAGTTATGATTCCCCACTTCTGATTCCCCGCGTCTGATTCCCTGCTTCTGATTCCCTGCCTCTGATTCCCCATCTGTGATTAACCACCTCTGATTCTCCGCATCTGATTCCCCGCCTCAGTTTCCCCGCCTCTGATTCCCCATCTCTGATTCACCACCACTGATTCCCTGCGTCTGATTCCCTGCCTGTGATTCCCCGCCTCTGATTCACCATCTCTGATTCACTGCCTCTGATTCCCCTTCTCTGATTCCCCATGTCTGATTCACCACCGCTAATTCCCGGCCTCTGATTCCCCACTACTGATTCCCGGCCTCTGATTCCCGGCCTCGGACTCCCCGCCTCTGATTCCCCATCTCTGATTCCCCGCCTCTGATTCCACATCTCTGATTCACCGCCTCTGATTCCCCACCTCTGATTCCCCATATCTGATAAGCCATCTCTGTTTCCCCGCCTCTGATTCCCCACCTCTGATTTCCCATATCTGATTCCCCAGCTCTGATTCCCAACATCTGATTCCCTGCCTCTGATTGCCCACCTCTGATTCCCAATATCTGATTCCCTGCCTCTGTTTCCCCACTTCTGATTCCCCGCCTCTGTTTCCCCATATCTGATTCCCCACCTCTGATTCCCCAACTCTGATTCCTCGCCTCTGATTCCCCAGCTCTGATTCCCCGCCTCTGATTCCCCGTGTCTGATTCCTTGCCTCTGATTCCCCGCCTCTGATTCCCCATCTCTGATTCATCACCACTGATTCCCTGCGTCTGATTCCCTGCCTGTGATTCCCCGCCTCTGATTCACCATCTCTGATTCACTGCCTCTGATTCCCCTTCATGATTCCCCATGTCTGATTCCCCAATTCTGATTCCCGCCTCTGATGCCCCACCTCTGATTCCCCGCCTCTGATTCCCCATATCTTATTCCCCGCCTCTGATTCCCAAACTCAGATTTCCCGCCTCATATTCCCCAGCTCTGATTCCCCGCCTCTGATTCCCCGCGTCTGATTCCCCGCCTCAGAATCCCCGCCTCTGATTCCCCATCTCTGATTCACCACCGCTAATTCCCGGCCTCTGATTCCCCACTACTGATTCCCGGCCTCTGATTCCCGGCCTCTGATTCCCCGCCTCTGATTCCCCATCTCTGATTCCCCGCCTCTGATTCCCCGACTCTGATTCCCTGCCTCTGATTCCCCAGCTCTGATTCCCCACCTCTGATTACCCGCGTCTGATTCCCTGACTCTAATTCCCGGCCTCTGATTCCCCATCTCTGATTCACCGCCTCTGATTCCCCACCTCTGATTCCCCATATCTGATTCCCCGCCTCAGTTTCCCCGCCTCTGATTCCCCGCCTCTGATTCCCCATATCTGATACCCCGCCTCTGATTCCCCAACTCTGATTCCCCGCCTCTGATTCCCCAGTTATGATTCCCCACTTCTGATTCCCCGCGTCTGATTCCCTGCTTCTGATTCACTGCCTCTGATTCCCCATCTGTGATTAACCACCTCTGATTCTCCGCGTCTGATTCCCCGCCTCAGTTTGCCCACCTCTGATTCCCCATATCTGATTCCCGGCCTCTGATTCCCGGCCTATGATTCCCCGCTTCTAATTCCCCGCCTCTGATTCCCTGCCTCTGATTCCCCATCTCTGATTCACGAGCTCTGATTCCCCACCTCTGATTACCCGCGTCTGATTCCCTGATTCTAATTCCCCGCCTCTGATTCCCCATCTCTGATTCACCGCCTCTGATTCCCCACCTCTGTTTCCCCATATCTGATTCCCCACCTCTGATTCCCCAACTCTGATTCCCCGCCTCTGATTCCCCAGCTCTGATTCCCCGCCTCTGATTCCCCGTGTCTGATTCCTTGCCTCTGATTCCCCGCCTCTGATTCCCCATCTCTGATTCACCACCACTGATTCCCTTCGTCTGATTCCCTGCCTCTGATTCCCCGCCTCTGATTCACCATCTCTGATTCACTGCCTCTGATTCCCCTTCATGATTCCCCATGTCTGATTCCCCAATTCTGATTCCCGCCTCTGATGCCCCACCTCTGATTCCCCGCCTCTGATTCCCCATATCTTATTCCCCGCCTCTGATTCCCAAACTCAGATTTCCCGCCTCATATTCCCCAGCTCTGATTCCCCGCCTCTGATTCCCCGCGTCTGATTCCCCGCCTCTGAATCCCCGCCTCTGATTCCCCATCTCTGATTCACCACCGCTAATTCCCGGCCTCTGATTCCCCACTACTGATTCCCGGCCTCTGATTCCCGGCCTCTGATTCCCCGCCTCTGATTCCCCATCTCTGATTCCCCGCCTCTGATTCCCCGACTCTGATTCCCTGCCTCTGATTCCCCAGCTCTGATTCCCCACCTCTGATTACTCGCGTCTGATTCCCTGACTCTAATTCCCGGCCTCTGATTCCCCATCTCTGATTCACCGCCTCTGATTCCCCACCTCTGATTCCCCATATCTGATTCCCCGCCTCAGTTTCCCCGCCTCTGATTCCCCGCCTCTGATTCCCCATATCTGATACCCCGCCTCTGATTCCCCAACTCTGATTCCCCGCCTCTGATTCCCCAGTTATGATTCCCCACTTCTGATTCCCCGCGTCTGATTCCCTGCTTCTGATTCCCTGCCTCTGATTCCCCATCTGTGATTAACCACCTCTGATTCTCCGCGTCTGATTTCCCGCCTCAGTTTCCCCGCCTCTGATTTCCCATATCTGATTCCCGGCCTCTGATTCCCGGCCTATGATTCCCCGCTTCTAATTCCCCGCCTCTGATTCCCTGCCTCTGATTCCCCATCTCTTATTCACGAGCTCTGATTCCCCACCTCTGATTACCCGCGTCTGATTCCCTGATTCTAATTCCCCGCCTCTGATTCCCCATCTCTGATTCACCGCCTCTGATTCCCCACCTCTGATTCCCCATATCTGATACCCCGCCTCGGATTCCCCAACTCTGATTCCCCAACTCTGATTCCCCGCCTCTGATTCCCCAGCTATGATTCCCCACCTCTGATTCCCCGCGTCTGATTCCCTGCTTCTGATTCCCTGCCTCTGATTCCCCATCTGTGATTAACCACCTCTGATTCTCCACGTCTGATTCCGCGCCTCTGATTCCCCATCTCTGATTCCCCATCTCTGATTCCCAAATTCTGATTCCCCTCCTCTGATTCCCCAGCTCTGATTCCCCATATCTGATTCCCAAATTCTGATTCCCTGCCTCTGATTCCCCACCTCTGATTCCCAATATCTGATTCCCCGCCTCTGTTTCCCCGCCTCTGATTCCCCGCCTCTGTTTCCCCATATCTGATTCGCCACCTCTGATTCCCCAACTCTGATTCCCCGCCTCTGATTCCCCAGCTCTGATTCCCCGCCTCTGATTCCACGTGTCTGATGCCCTGCCTCTGATTCCCCGCCTCTGATTTCCCATCTCTGATTCACTGCCTCTGATTCCCCATATCTGATTAGCCACCTCTGTTTCCCCGCCTCTGATTCCCAGCCTCTGATTCCCCATATCTGATTCCCTGCCTCTGATTCCCCATCTCTGATTCCCGGACTCTGAATCCCCACCTCTGATTCCCGGCCTCTCATTCCCGGCCTTTGATTCCCGCTTCTGATTCCCCTCCTCTGATTCCCTGCCTCTGATTCCCCATGTCTGATACCCCATATCTGATACCCCGCCTTGGATTCCCCAAATCTGATTCCCCAACTCTGATTCCCCGCCTCTGATTCCCCAGCTATGATTCCCCACCTCTGATTCCCGGCGTCTGATACCCTGCTTCTGATTCCCTGCCTCTGATTCCCCATCTGTGATTAACCACCTCTGATTCTCCACGTCTGATTCTGCGCCTCTGATTCCCCATCTCTGAATCCCCATCTCTGATTCCCAAATTCTGATTCCCCGCCTCTGATTCCCCAGCTCTGATTCCCCATCTCTGATTCCCAAATTCTGATTCCCTGCCTCTGATTCCCCACCTCTGATTCCCAATATCTGAGTCCCCGCCTCTCTTTCCCCGCCTCTGATTCCCCGCCTCTTTTTCCCCATCTGATTCCCCACCTCTGATTCCCCAACTCTGATTCCCCGCCTCTGATTCCCCAGCTCTGATTCCCCGCCTCTGATTCCACATGTCTGATGCCCTGCCTCTGATTCCCCGCCTCTGATTTCCCATCTCTGATTCACTGCCTCTGATTCCCCACCTCTGATTCCCCATATCTGATTAGCCACCTCTGTTTCTCCGCCTCTGATTCCCAGCCTCTGATTCCCCATATCTGATTCCCAGCCTCTGATTCCCCACCTCTGATTCCCGAACTCTCATTCCCGGCCTTTGATTCCCGCTTCTGATTCCCCGCCTCTGATTCCCTGTCTCTGATTCCCCATGTCTGATTCCCCACATCTGATTCCCTGCCTCTGATATCCCGCCTCTGATTCCCTGCCTCTGATTCCCTGCCACTAATTCCCCGCCTCTGATTCCCCTATCTGATTCCCTGCCTCTGATGCCCCATATCTGATTCCCAGCCTCTGATTCCCCAACTCTGATTCCCCGCCTCTGATTCCTCAGCTCTGATTCCCCACCTCTGATTCCCCGTGTCTAATTCCCTGCCTCTGATTCCCCGCCTCTGATTCCCCATCTTGTATTCACCACCACTGATTCCCTGCGTCTGATTCCCTGCCTGTGATTCCCCGCCTCTGATTCACCATCTCTGATTCACTGCCTCTGATTCCCCTTCTCTGATTCCCCATGTCTGATTCCCCAATTCTGATTCCCGCCTCTGATGCCCAACCTCTGATTCCCCTCCTCTGATTGCCCATATCTGATTCCCCGCCTCTGATTCCCGATCTCTGATTCACCACCGCTAATTCCCGGCCTCTGATTCCCCACTACTAATTCCCGGCCTCTGATTCACCACCGCTAATTCCCGGCCTCTGATTCCCCGCCTCTGATTCCCCATCTCTGATTCCCCGCCTCTGATTCCCCGACTCTGATTCCCTGCCTCTGATTCCCCAGCTCTGATTCCCCACCTCTGATTACCCGCGTCTGATTCCCTGACTCTAATTCCCGGCCTCTGATTCCCCATCTCTGATTCACCGCCTCTGATTCCCCACCTCTGATTCCCCAATTCTGATTCCCGCCTCTGATGCCCCACCTCTGAATCCCCTCCTCTGATTCCCCATATCTGATTCCCCGCCTCTGATTCCCCATATCTTATTCCCCGCCTCTGATTCCCAAACTCAGATTCCCCGCCTCTGATTCCCCAGCTCTGATACCCCGCCTCAGATTCCCCGCGTCTGATTCCCCGCCTCTGAATCCCTGCCTCTGATTCCCCATCTCTGATTCACCACCGCTAATTCCCGGCGTCTGATTCCCGGCCTCTGATACCCCGCCTCTGATTCCCCATCTCTGATTCCCCACCTCTGATTCCCCGACTGTGATTCCCCGCCTCTGATTCCCCAGCTCTGATTCCCCATATCTGATACCCCGCCTCTGATTCCCCAACTCTGAATCCCCGCCTCTGATTCCCCAGCTATGATTCCCCGCCTCTGATCCCCCGCGTCTGAATCCCTGCTTCTGATTCCCTGCCTCTGTTTCCCCATCTGTGATTAACCACCTTTGATTCTCCGCGTCTGTTTCCCCGCCTCTGATTCCCCATCTCTGATTCCCCATCTCTGATTCCCAAATTCTGATTCCCCGCCTCTGATTCCCCAGCTCTGACTCCCCACATCTGATTCCCTGCCTCTGATTCCCCAACTCTGATTCCCAATATCTGATTCCCCGCCTCTGTTTCCCCGCCTCTGATTCCCCGCCTCTGTTTCCCCATATCTGATTCCCCACCTCTGATTCCTCAACTCTGATTCCCCGCATCTGATTCCCCAGCTCTGATTCCCCGCCTTTGATTCCCCGTGTCTGATTCCCTGCCTCTGATTCCCCGCCTCTGATTCCCCATCTCTGATTCACCGCCTCTGATTCCCCATCTCTGATTCCCCATATCTAATTAGCCACCTCTGTTTCCCCGCCTCTGATTCCCCGCCTCTGATTCCCCATATCTGATTCCCCACCTCTGATTCCCCATCTCTGATTCACGGACTCACATTCCCCACCTCTGATTCACAGCCTCTGATTCCCGGCCAATGATTCCTCGCTTCTGATTCCCCGCCTCTGATTCCCTGCCTCTGATTCCCCATCTCTGATTCACTGCCTCTGATTCCCCACCTCTGATTCCCCATATCTGATTAGCCACCTCTGTTTCTCAGCCTCTGATTCCCGCCTCTGATTCCCCATATCTGATTCCCCGCCTCTGATTCCCCATCTCTGATTCCCGTACTCTGATTCCCCACCTCTGATTCCCTGCCTCTGATTCCCGGCCTATGATTCCCCGCTTCTGATTCCCCGCCTCTGATTCCCTGCCTCTGATTCCCCATGTCTGATTCCCCACATCTGATTCCCTGCCTCTGATACCCCACCTCTGATTACCCGCCTCTGATTCCCTGCCACTAATTCCCCGCCTCTGATTCCCCATATCTGATTCCCTGCCTCTGATGCCCCATATCTGCTTCCCTGCCTCTGATTCATCAGCTCTGATTCCCCACCTCTGATTCCCCGTGTCTGATTCCCCAATTCTGATTCCCGCCTCTGATGCCCAACCTCTGATTCCCCTCCTCTGATTGCCCATATCTGATTCCCCGCCTCTGATTCCCGATCTCTGATTCACCACCGCTAATTCCCGGCCTCTGATTCCCCACTACTGATTCCCGGCCTCTGATTCCCGGCCTCTGATTCCCCGCCTCTGATTCCCCATCTCTGATTCCCCGCCTCTGATTCCCCGACTCTGATTCCCTGCCTCTGATTCCCCAGCTCTGATTCCCCACCTCTGATTACCCGCGTCTGATTCCCTGACTCTAATTCCCGGCCTCTGATTCCCCATCTCTGATTCACCGCCTCTGATTCCCCACCTCTGATTCCCCAATTCTGATTCCCGCCTCTGATGCCCCACCTCTGAATCCCCTCCTCTGATTCCCCATATCTGATTCCCTGCCTCTGATTCCCCATATCTTATTCCCCGCCTCTGATTCCCAAACTCAGATTCCTCGCCTCTGATTCCCCAGCTCTGATACCCCGCCTCAGATTCCCCGCGTCTGATTCCCCGCCTCTGAATCCCTGCCTCTGATTCCCCATCTCTGATTCACCACCGCTAATTCCCGGCCTCTGATTCCCGGCCTCTGATACCCCGCCTCTGATTCCCCATCTCTGATTCCCCACCTCTGATTCCCCGACTCTGATTCCCCGCCTCTGATTCCCCAGCTCTGATTCCCCACCTCTGATTACCCGCATCTGATACCCTGACTCTAATTCCCGGCCTCTGATTCCCCATCTCTCATTCACCGCCTCTGATTACCCACCTCTGATTCCCCATATCTGATTCCCCGCCTCTGATTCCCCATATCAGATACCCCGCCTCTGATTCCCCAACTCTGAATCCCCGCCTCTGATTCCCCAGCTATGATTCCCCGCCTCTGATCCCCCGCGTCTGAATCCCTGCTTCTGATTCCCTGCCTCTGTTTCCCCATCTGTGATTAACCACCTTTGATTCTCCGCATCCGTTTCCCCGCCTCTGATTCCCCATCTCTGATTCCCCATCTCTGATTCCCAAATTCTGATTCCCCGCCTCTGATTCCCCAGCTCTGACACCCCACATCTGATTCTCTGCCTCTGATTCCCCAACTCTGATTCCCAATATCTGATTCCCCGCCTCTGTTTCCCCGCCTCTGATTCCCCGCCTCTGTTTCCCCAGCTCTGATTCCCCGCCTTTGATTCCCCGTGTCTGATTCCCTGCCTCTGATTCCCCGCCTCTGATTCCCCATCTCTGATTCACCGCCTCTGATTCCCCACCTCTGATTCCCCATATCTAATTAGCCACCTCTGTTTCCCCGCCTCTGATTCCCCGCCTCTGATTCCCCATATCTGATTCCCCACCTCTGATTCCCCATCTCTGATTCACGGACTCACATTCCCCACCTCTGATTCACAGCCTCTGATTCCCGCCCAATGATTCCCCGCTTCTGATTCCCAGCCTCTGATTCCCCATCTCTGATTCACTGCCTCTGATTCCCCACCTCTGATTCCCCATATCTGATTAGCCACCTCTGTTTCTCAGCCTCTGATTCCCGCCTCTGATTCCCCATATCTGATTCCCCGCCTCTGATTCCCCATCTCTGGTTCCCGTACTCTGATTCCCCACCTCTGATTCCCTGCCTCTGATTCCCGGCCTATGATTCCCCGCTTCTGATTCCCCGCCTCTGATTCCCTGCCTCTGATTCCCCATGTCTGATTCCCCACATCTGATTCCCTGCCTCTGATACCCCACCTCTGATTCCCCGCCTCTGATTCCCTGCCACTAATTCCCCGCCTCTGATTCCCCATATCTGATTCCCTGCCTCTGATGCCCCATATCTGCTTCCCTGCCTCTGATTCCTCAGCTCTGATTCCCCACCTCTGAATCCCCGTGTCTAATTCCCTGCCTCTGATTCCCCATCTTGGATTCACCACCACTGATTCCCTGCGTCTGATTCCCTGCCTGTGATTCCCCGCCTCTGATTCACCATCTCTGATTCACTGCCTCTGATTCCCCTTCTCTGATTCCCCATGTCTGATTCCCCAATTCTGATTCCCGCCTCTGATGCCCCACCTCTGATTCCCCTCCTCTGATTGCCCATATCTGATTCCCCGCCTCTGATTCCCCATATCTTATTCCCCGCCTCTTATTCCCAAACTCAGATGCCCCGCCTCTGATTCCCCAGCTCTGATTCCCCACATCTGATTCCCTGCTTCTGATTCCCCACCTCTGATTCCCAATATCTGATTCCCTGCCTCTGTTTCCCCACCTCTGATTCCCCGCCTCTGTTTCCCCATATCTGATTCCCCACCTCTGATTCCCCAACTCTGATTCCCCGCCTCTGATTCCCCAGCTCTGATTCCCGGCCTCTGATTCCCCGTGTCTGATTCCCTGCCTCTGATTCCCCGCCTCTGATTCCCCATCTCTGATTCACCGCCTCTGATTCACCACCTCTGATTCCCCATATCTGATAAGCCATCTTTGTTTCCCCGCCTCTGATTCCCCGCCTCTGATTCCCCATATCTGATTCCCCACCTCTGATTCCCCATCTCTGATTCCCGGACTCAGATTCCCCACCTCTGATTCCCAGACTCTGATTCCCGGAATATGATTCCCCGCTTCTGATTCCCTGCCTCTGATTCCCTGCCTCTGATTCCCCATCTCTGATTCCCCATATCTGATTCCCTGCCTCTGATTCGCCATCTCGGATTCCCGCCCTCCGATTCCCCACCTCTGGTTCCCCATATCTGATATCCCTCCTCTGTTTCCCCGCCTCTGATTCCCCGCCTCTGTTTCCCCATATCGGATTCCCCGCCTCTGATTCCCCAACTCTGATTCCCCGCCTCTGATTCCTCAGCTCTGATTCCCCGCCTCTGATTCCCCGCGTCTGATTCCCTGCCTCTGATTCCCCGCCTCTGATTCCCCATCTCTGATTCCCCACCTCCGATTACCCGCGTCTGATTCCCTGATTCTAATTCCCCGCCTCTGATTCCCCATCTCTGATTCACCACCTCTGATTCCCCACCTCTGATTCCCCATATCTGATACCCCGCCTCGGATTCCCCAACTCTGATTCCCCAACTCTGATTCCCCGCCTCTGATTCCCCAGCTATGATTCCCCACCTCTGATTCCCCGCGTCTGATTCCCTGCTTCTGATTCCCTGCCTCTGATTCCCCATCTGTGATTAACCACCTCTGATTCTCCACGTCTGATTCCGCACCTCTGATTCCCCATCTCTGATTCCCATCTCTGATTCCCAAATTCTGATTCCCCGCCTCTGATTCCCCAGCTCTGATTCCCCATCTCTGATTCCCAAATTCTGATTCCCTGCCTCTGATTCCCCACCTCTGATTCCCAATATCTGATTCCCCTCCTCTGTTTCCCCGCCTCTGATTCCCCGCCTCTGTTTCCCCATATCTGATTCCCCACCTCTGATTCCCCAACTCTGATTCCCCGCCTCTGATACCCCAGCTCTGATTCACCGCCTCTGATTCCACGTGTCTGATTCCCTGCCTGTGATTCCCCGCCTCTGATTCACCATCTCTGATTCACGGCCTCTGATTCCCCTTCTCTGATTCCCCATGTCTGATTCCCCAATTCTGATTCCCGCCTCTGATGCCCAACCTCTGATTCCCCTCCTCTGATTGCCCATATCTGATTCCCCGCCTCTTATTCCCCATATCTTATTCTCCGCCTCTGATTCCCAAACTCAGATGCCGCGCCTCTGATTCCCCAGCTCTGATTCCCCACATCTGATTCCCTGCTTCTGATTCCCCACCTCTGATTCCCAATATCTAATTCCCTGCCTCTGTTTCCCCACCTCTGATTCCCCGCCTCTGTTTCCCCATATCTGATTCCCCACATCTGATTCCCCAACTCTGATTCCCCGCCTCTGATTCCCCAGCTCTGATTCCACGCCTCTGATTCCCCGTGTCTGATTCCCTGCCTCTGATTCCCCGCCTCTGATTCCCCATCTCTGATTCACCGCCTCTGATTCACCACCTCTGATTCCCCATATCTGATAAGCCATCTTTGTTTCCCCGCCTCTGATTCCCCGCCTCTGATTCCCCATATCTGATTCCCCGCCTCTGATTCCCCATCTCTGATTCCCGGACTCAGATTCCCCACCTCTGATTCCCAGACTCTGATTCCCGGAATATGATTCTCCGCCTCTGATTCCCCGCCTCTGATTCCCTGCATCTGATTCCCCATCTCTGATTCCCCATATCTGATTCCCTGCCTCTGATTCGCCATCTCGGATTCCCGCCCTCCGATTCCCCACCTCTGGTTCACAATATCTGATATCCCTCCTCTGTTTCCCCGCCTCTGATTCCCCGCCTCTGATTCCCCATATCTGATTCCCCGCCTCTGATTCCCCAACTCTGATTCCCCGCCTCTGATTCCTCAGCTCTGATTCCCCGCCTCTGATTCCCCGCGTCTGATTCCCTGCCTCTGATTCCCCGCCTCTGATTCCCCATCTCTGATTCACCACCACTGATTCCCTGCGTCTGATTCCCTGCCTGTGATTCCCAGCCTCTGATTCCCCTATCTGATTCCCTGCCTCTGATGCCCCATATCTGATTCCCAGCCTCTGATTCCCCAACTCTGATTCCCCGCCTCTGATTCCTCAGCTCTGATTCCCCACCTCTGATTCCCCGTGTCTAATTCCCCGCCTCTGATTCCCCGCCTCTGATTCCCCATATCTGATTCCCCGCCTCTGATTCCCCAACTCTGATTCCCCGCCTCTGATTCCTCAGCTCTGATTCCCCGCCTCTGATTCCCCGCGTCTGATTCCCTGCCTCTGATTCCCCGCCTCTGATTCCCCATCTTGGATTCACCACCACTGATTCCCTGCGTCTCATTCCCTGCCTGTGATTCCCCGCCTCTGATTCACCATCTCGGATTCACTGCCTCTGATTCCCCTTCTCTGATTCCCCATGTCTGATTCCCCAATTCTGATTCCCGCCTCTGATGCCCAACCTCTGATTCCCCTCCTCTGATTGCCCATATCTGATTCCCTGCCTCTGATTCCCCATGTCTGATTCCCCACATCTGATTCCCTGCCTCTGATATCCCGCCTCTGATTCCCCGCCTCTGATTCCCTGCCACTAATTCCCCGCCTCTGATTCCCCTATCTGATTCCCTGCCTCTGATGCCCCATATCTGATTCCCAGCCTCTGATTCCCCGCCTCTGATTCCTCAGCTCTGATTCCCCACCTCTGATTCCCCGTGTCTAATTCCCTGCCTCTGATTCCCCGCCTCTGATTCCCCATCTTGGATTCACCACCACTGATTCCCTGCGTCTGATTCCCTGCCTGTGATTCCCCGCCTCTGATTCACCATCTCTGATTCACTGCCTCTGATTCCCCTTCTCTGATTCCCCATGTCTGATTCCCCAATTCTGATTCCCGCCTCTGATGCCCAACCTCTGATTCCCCTCCTCTGATTGCCCATATCTGATTCCCCGCCTCTGATTCCCCATATCTTATTCTCCGCCTCTGATTCCCAAACTCAGATTCCCCGCCTCTGATTCCCCAGCTCTGATTCCCCACATCTGATTCTCTGCCTCTGATTCCCCACCTCTGATTCCCCGCCTCTGTTTCCCCATATCTGATTACCCGCCTCTGATTCCCCAACTCTGATTCCCTGCCTCTGATTCCCCGCCTCTGATTCCACATCTCTGATTCACCACCTCTGATTCCCCACCTCTGATTCCCCATATCTGATAAGCCATCTCTGTTTCCCCGCCTCTGATTCCCCACCTCTTATTCCCCATATCTGATTCCCCGCCTCTGATTCCCCATCTCTGATTCCCGGACTCAGATTCCCCACCTCTGATTCCCCGCCTCTGATTCCCTGCCTCTGATTCCCAATCTCTGATTCCCCATATATGATTCCCCAGCTCTGATTCCCAACATCTGATTCCCTGCCTCTGATTCCCCACCTCTGATTCCCAATATCTGATTCCCTGCCTCTGTTTCCCCACTTCTGATTCCCCGCCTCTGTTTCCCCATATCTGATTCCGCACCTCCGATTCCCCAACTCTGATTCCCCGCCTCTGATTCCCCAGCTCTGATTCCCCGCCTCTGATTCCCCGTGTCTGATTCCTTGCCTCTGATTCCCCGCCTCTGATTCCCCATCTCTTATTCACCACCACTGATTCCCTGAGTCTGATTCCCTGCCTGTGATTCCCCGCCTCTGATTCACCATCTCTGATTCACTGCCTCTGATTCCCCTTCTCTGATTCCGCATGTCTGATTCCCCAATTCTGATTCCCGCCTCTGATGCCCCACCTCTGATTCCCCTCCTCTGATTCCCCATATCTGATTCCCCGCCTCTGATTCCCCATATCTTATTCCCCGCCTCTGATTCCCAAACTCAGATTCCCCGCCTCTGATTTCCCAGCTCTGATTCCCCGCCTCTGATTCCCCGCGTCTGATTCCCCGCCTCTGAATCCCCGCCTCTGATTCCCCATCTCTGATCCACCACCGCTAATTCCCGGCCTCTGATTCCCCACAACTGATTCCCGGCCTCTGATTCCCGGCCACTGATACCCCGCCTCTGATTCCCCATCTCTGATTCCCCGCCTCTGATTCCCCGACTCTGATTCCCCGCCTCTGATTCCCCAGCTCTGATTCCCCACCTCTGATTACCCGCGTCTGATTCCCTGACTCTAATTCCCGGCCTCTGATTCCCCATCTCTGATTCACAGCCTCTGATTCCCCACCTCTGATTCCACATATCTGATTCCCCGCCTCAGTTTCCCCGCCTCTGATTCCCCGCCTCTGATTCCCCATATCTGATACCCGCCTCTGATTCCCCAACTCTGATTCCCCGCCTCTGATTCCCCAGTTTTGATTCCCCACCTCTGATTCCCCGCGTCTGATTCCCCGCCTCAGTTTCCCCGCCTCTGATTCCCCATATCTGATTCCCGGCCTCTGATTTCCTGCCTATGATTCCCCGCTTGTAATTCCCCGCCTCTGATTCCCTGCCTCTGATTCCCCATGTCTGATTCCCCACATCTGATTCCCTGCATCTGATACCCCGCCTCTGATTCCCCGCCTCTGATTCCATGCCACTAATTCCCCGCCTCTGATTCCCCATATCTGATTCCCTGCCTCTGATGCACCATATCTGATTCCCTGCCTCTGATTCCCCAACTCTGATTCCCCGCCTCTGATTCCTCAGCTCTGATTCCCCACCTCTGATTCCCCGTGTCTAATTCCCTGCCTCTGATTCCCCGCCTCTGATTCCCCATCTTGGATTCACCACCACTGATTCCCTGCGTCTGATTCCCTGCCTGTGATTCCCCGCCTCTGATTCACCATCTCTGATTCACTGCCTCTGATTCCCCTTCTCTGATTCCCCATGTCTGATTCCCCAATTCTGATTCCCGCCTCTGATGCCCCACCTTTGATTCCCCTCCTCTGATTGCCCATATCTGATTCCCCGCCTCTGATTCCCCATATCTTATTCCCCGACTCTGATTCCCAAACTCAGATTCCCCGCCTCTGATTCCCCAGCTCTGATTTCCCACATCTGATTCCCTGCCTCTGATTCCCCACCTCTGATTCCCAATATCTGATTCCCTGCCTCTGTTTCCCCACCTCTGATTCCCCGCCTCTGTTTCCCCATATCTGATTCCCCACCTCTGATTCCCCAACTCTGATTCCCCGCCTCTGATTCCCCAGCTCTGATTCCCCGCCTCTGATTCCCCGTGTCTGATTCCCTGCCTCTGATTCCCCGCCTCTGATTCCCCATCTCTGATTCACCGCCTCTGATTCACCACCTCAGATTCCCCATATCTGATAAGCCATCTCTGTTACCCCACCTCTGATTCCCCGCATCTGATTCCCCATATCTGATTCCCCGCCTCTGATTCCCCATCTCTGATTCCCGGACTCAGATTCCCCACCTCTGATTCCCAGCCTCTGATTCCCGGAATATGATTCCCCGCTTCTGATTCCCCGCCTCTGATTCCCTGCCTCTGATTCCCCATCTCTGATTCCCCACATCTGATTCCCTGCCTCTGATTCCCCGCCTCTGATTCCCCATATCTGATTCCCTGCCTCTGATTCCCGATCTCTGATACCCGCCCTCCGATTCCCCACCTCTGGTTCCCCATATCTGATACCCCTCCTCTCTTACCCCGCCTCTGATACCCCGCCTCTGATTCTCCATATCTGATACCCCGCCTCTGATTCCCCAACTCTGATTCCCCGCCTCTGATTCCTCAGCTCTGATTCCCCGCCTCTGATTCCCCTCGTCTGATTCCCTGCTTCTGATTCCCTGCCTCTGATTCCCCATCTGTGATTAACCACCTCTGATTCTCCACGTCTGATTCCACGCCTCTGATTCCCCATCTCTGATTCCCCGCCTCTGATCAGTGGTGGTGAACATCAGAGGAGCAACAGAGGAGCATCAGAGGAGCATTAGAGGAGCATCAGAGGAGCATCAGAGGAGCATCAGAGGAGCATCAGAGGAGCATCAGAGGAGCATCAGAGGAACATCAGAGGAGCAACAGAGGAGCATCAGAGGAGCATCAGAGGAGCATCAGAGGAGCATCAGAGGAGCATCAGAGGAGCATCAGAGGAGCATCAGAGGCGCATTAGAGGTGCATCAGAGGAGCATCAGAGGTGCATCAGAGGACCATCAGAGGAGCATCAGAGGAGCATCAGAGGAGCGTCAGAGGAGCGTCAGAGAGGAGCGTCAGAGGAGCGTCAGAGGAGCATCAGAGGAGCAACAGAGGAGCGTCAGAGAGGAGCGTCAGAGGAGCGTCAGAGGAGCGTCAGAGGAGCGTCAGAGGTGCGTCAGAGGTGCGTTAGAGGAGCGTCAGAGGAGCGTCAGAGGAGCGTCAGAGGAGCGTCAGAGGAGCGTCAGAGGTGCGTCAGCGGAGCGTCAGAGGAGCGTCAGAGGAGCGTCAGAGGAGCGTCAGAGGAGCGACAGGAGCGTCAGAGGAGCGTCAGAGGAGCGTCAGAGGAGCGTCAGAGGAGCATCAGAGGAGCATCAGTGGAGCATCAGAGGTGCGTCAGAGGTGCGTCAGAGGAGCATCAGAGGTGCATCAGAGGAGCATCAGAAGAGCATCAGAGGAGCATCAGAGGAGCATCAGAGGAGCATCAGAGGAGCATCAGAGGTGCATCTGAGGTGCATCAGAGGAGCATCAGAGGAGCATCCGAGGAGCATCAGAGGAGCATCAGAGGCGCATCAGAGGAGCATCAGAGGAGCATCAGAGGAGCATCGGAGGAGCATCAGGGGAGCATCAGAGGTGCATCAGAGGAGCATCAGAGGAGCATCAGAGGAGCAACAGAGGAGCATCAGAGGAGCATCAAAGGAGCATCAGGAGCATCAGAGGAGCATCAGAGGAGCATCAGAGGAGCATCAGAGGAGCATCAGAGGAGCATAAGAGGAGCATCAGAGGAGCATCAGAGGAGCATCAGCGGAGCATCAGAGGAGCATCAGAGGAGCATCAGAGGAGCATCAGAGGAGCTTCAGAGGAGCATCAGAGGTGCATCAGAGGAGCATCAGAGGAGCATCAGAGGAGCATCAGAGGAGCATCAGAGGAGCATCTGAGGAGCAACAGAGGAGCATCAGAGGAGCATCAGAGGTGCATCAGAGGTGCAACAGAGGTGCATCAGAGGAGCATCAGAGGAGCATCAGAGGAGCATCAGAGGAGCATCAGAGGAGCTTCAGAGGAGCAACAGAGGAGCATCAGAGGAGCATCAGAGGAGCATCAGAGGAGCATCAGAGGAGAATCGGAGGAGCATCAGAGGAGCATCAGAGGAGCATCAGAGGTGCATCAGAGGAGCTTCAGAGGAGCAACAGAGGAGCATCAGAGGAGCATAAGAGGAGCATCAGAGGAGCATCAGAGGAGCAGCGGAGGAGCAACGGAGGTGCATCAGAGGAGCATCAGAGGAGCATCAGTGGAGCATCGGAGGAGCAACGGAGGAGCATCAGAGGAGCATCAGAGGAGCATCAGAGGAGCATCAGAGGAGCATCAGAGGAGCATCAGAGGAGCATCAGAGGAGCATCAGAGGGGCATCAGAGGCGCATCAGAGGAGCAACAGAGGAGCATCAGAGGAGCATCAGAGGAGCATCAGAGGAGCATCAGAGGAGCTTCAGAGGCGCATCAGAGGAGCATCAGAGGAGCATCAGAGGAGCATCAGAGGAGCATCAAAGGAGCATCAGGAGCATCAGAGGAGCATCAGAGGAGCATCAGAGGAGCATCAGAGGAGCATCAGAGGAGCATCAGAGGAGCATCAGCGGAGCATCAGAGGAGCATCAGAGGAGCATCAGAGGAGCATCAGAGGAGCTTCAGAGGAGCATCAGAGGAGCATCAGAGGTGCATCAGAGGAGCATCAGAGGAGCATCAGAGGTGCATCGGAGGAGCATCAGAGGAGCATCAGAGGATCATCAGAGGATCATCAGAGGAGCATCCGAGGAGCATCAGAGGAACATCGGAGGAGCATCCGAGGAATCGGAGGAGCATCCGAGGAACATCAGAGGAGCATCAGAGGAGAAACAGAGGAGCATCAGAGGAGCATCAGAGGTGCATCAGAGGAGCATCAGAGGAGCATCAGAGGTGCATCAGAGGAGCATCAGAGGACCATCAGAGGAGCATCAGAGGAGCATCAGAGGAGCATCAGAGGAGCATCAGAGGTGCATCAGAGGAGCATCAGAGGAGCATCAGAGGAGCATCAGAGGAGCATCAGAGGAGCATCAGAGGAGCAACAGAGGAGCATCAGAGGAGCATCAGAGGTGCATCAGAGGTGCAACAGAGGTGCATCAGAGGAGCATCAGAGGAGCATCAGAGGAGCATCAGAGGAGCATCAGAGGTGCATCAGAGGAGATTCAGAGGAGCAACAGAGGAGCATCAGAGGAGCATCAGAGGAGCATCAGAGGAGCATCAGAGGAGCATCAGAGGTGCATCAGAGGAGATTCAGAGGAGCAACAGAGGAGCATCAGAGGAGCATCAGAGGAGCATCAGAGGAGCATCAGAGGAGCATCAGAAGAGCATCAGAGGAGCATCAGAGGAGCATCAGAGGTGCATCAGAGGTGCATCAGAGGAGCATCAGAGGAGCATCAGAGGTGCATCAGAGGTGCATCAGAGGAGCATCAGAGGAGCATCAGAGGAGCATCAGAGGAGCATCAGAGGTGCATCAGAGGAGCATCCGAGGAGCATCAGAGGAGCATCAGAGGAGCATCAGAGGAGCATCAGAGGAGCATCTGAGGAGCATCAGAGGAGCGTCAGAGGAGCATCAGAGGAGCGTCAGAGGAGCATCAGAGGAGCATCAGAGGTGCATCAGAGGAGCGTCAGAGGAGCATCAGAGGAGCGTCAGAGGAGCATCAGAGGTGCGTCAGAGGAGCGTCAGAGGTGCGTCAGAGGAGCATCAGAGGTGCGTCAGAGGAGCATCAGAGAAGCATCAGAGGTGCATCAGAGGAGCATCAGAGGAGCATCAGAGGAGCATCAGAGGAGCATCAGAGGAGCATCAGAGGAGCATCAGAGGTGCATCAGAGGAGCAACAGAGGAGCATCAGAGGAGCATCAGAGGAGCATCAGAGGAGCATCAGAGGAGCGTCGGAGGTGCGTCAGAGGAGCATCAGAGGAGCAACAGAGTAGCATCAGAGGAGCATCAGAGGAGCGTCGCAGGTGCGTCAGAGGAGCGTCAGAGGAGCATCAGAGGAGCGTCGGAGGTGCGTCAGAGGAGCATCAGAGGTGCGTCAGAGGTGCGTCAGAGGAGCATCAGAGGTGCATCAGAGGAGCATCAGAAGAGCATCAGAGGAGCATCAGAGGAGCGTCAGAGGAGCATCAGAGGAGCATCAGAGGTGCATCAGAGGTGCGTCAGAGGAGCATCAGAGGTGCATCAGAGGAGCATCAGAAGAGCATCAGAGGAGCATCAGAGGAGCATCAGAGAAGCATCAGAGGAGCATCAGAGGACCATCAGAGGAGCATCAGAGGAGCATGAGAGGTGCATCAGAGGAGCATCAGAGGAGCATGAGAGGTGCATCAGAGGAGCATCAGAGGAGCATCAGAGGAGCATCAGGAGCATCAGAGGAGCATCAGAGGACCATCAGAGGAGCATCAGAGGAGCATCAGAGGAGCATCAGAGGAGCATCAGAGGACCATCAGAGGAGCATCAGAGGAGCATCAGAGGAGCATCAGAGGAGCATCAGAGGAGCATCAGAGGAGCATCAGAGGAGCATCAGAGGAGCATCAGAGGAGCATCAGAGGAGCATCAGAGGAGCATCAGAGGAGCATCAGAGGAACATCAGAGGAGCAACAGAGGAGCATCAGAGGAGCATCAGAGGAGCATCAGAGGAGCATCAGAGGAGCATCAGAGGAGCATCAGAGGAGCATCAGAGGCGCATTAGAGGTGCATCAGAGGACCATCAGAGGTGCATCAGAGGACCATCAGAGGAGCATCAGAGGAGCATCAGAGGAGCATCAGAGGAGCGTCAGAGAGGAGCGTCAGAGGAGCGTCAGAGGAGCATCAGAGGAGCAACAGAGGAGCGTCAGAGAGGAGCGTCAGAGGAGCGTCAGAGGAGCGTCAGAGGAGCGTCAGAGGTGCGTCAGAGGTGCGTCAGAGGAGCGTCAGAGGAGCGTCAGAGGAGCGTCAGAGGAGTGTCAGAGGAGCGTCAGAGGTGCGTCAGAGGAGCGTCAGAGGAGCGTCAGAGGAGCGTCAGAGGAGCGTCAGAGGAGCGACAGGAGCGTCAGAGGAGCGTCAGAGGAGCGTCAGAGGAGCGTCAGAGGAGCATCAGAGGAGCATCAGTGGAGCATCAGAGGTGCATCAGAGTTGCGTCAGAGGAGCATCAGAGGTGCATCAGAGGAGCATCAGAAGAGCATCAAAGGAGCATCAGAGGAGCATCAGAGGAGCATCAGAGGAGCATCAGAGGTGCATCTGAGGTGCATCAGAGGAGCATCAGAGGAGCATCCGAGGAGCATCAGAGGAGCATCAGAGGCGCATCAGAGGAGCATCAGAGGAGCATCAGAGGAGCATCGGAGGAGCATCAGGGGAGCATCAGAGGTGCATCAGAGGAGCATCAGAGGAGCATCAGAGGAGCATCAGAGGAGCATCAGAGGAGCATCAGAGGAGCATCAGAGGAGCATCAGAGGAGCATCAGAGGAGCATCAGAGGAGCATCAGAGGAGCATCAGAGGAGCTTCAGAGGAGCATCAGAGGAGCATCAGAGGTGCATCAGAGGAGCATCAGAGGAGCATCAGAGGAGCATCAGAGGAGCATCAGAGGAGCATCTGAGGAGCAACAGAGGAGCATCAGAGGAGCATCAGAGGTGCATCAGAGGTGCAACAGAGGTGCATCAGAGGAGCATCAGAGGAGCATCAGAGGAGCATCAGAGGAGCATCAGAGGTGCATCAGAGGAGCTTCAGAGGAGCAACAGAGGAGCATCAGAGGAGCATCAGAGGAGCATCAGAGGAGCATCAGAGGAGCATCAGAGGAGAATCGGAGGAGCATCAGAGGAGCATCAGAGGAGCATCAGAGGTGCATCAGAGGAGCTTCAGAGGAGCAACAGAGGAGCATCAGAGGAGCATAAGAGGAGCATCAGAGGAGCATCAGAGGAGCATCGGAGGAGCAACGGAGGTGCATCAGAGGAGCATCAGAGGAGCATCAGTGGAGCATCGGAGGAGCAACGGAGGAGCATCAGAGGAGCATCAGAGGAGCATCAGAGGAGCATCAGAGGAGCATCAGAGGAGCATCAGAGGAGCATCAGAGGAGCATCAGAGGAGCATCAGAGGGGCATCAGAGGAGCATCAGAGGAGCAACAGAGGAGCATCAGAGGAGCATCAGAGGAGCATCAGAGGAGCATCAGAGGAGCATCAGAGGCGCATCAGAGGAGCATCAGAGGAGCATCAGAGGAGCAACAGAGGAGCATCAGAGGAGCATCAAAGGAGCATCAGGAGCATCAGAGGAGCATCAGAGGAGCATCAGAGGAGCATCAGAGGAGCATCAGAGGAGCATCAGAGGAGCATCAGCGGAGAATCAGAGGAGCATCAGAGGAGCATCAGAGGAGCATCAGAGGAGCTTCAGAGGAGCATCAGAGGAGCATCAGAGGTGCATCAGAGGAGCATCAGAGGAGCATCAGAGGTGCATCGGAGGAGCATCAGAGGAGCATCAGAGGATCATCAGAGGATCATCAGAGGAGCATCCGAGGAGCATCAGAGGAACATCGGAGGAGCATCCGAGGAACATCGGAGGAGCATCCGAGGAACATCAGAGGAGCATCAGAGGAGAAACAGAGGAGCATCAGAGGAGCATTAGAGGTGCATCAGAGGAGCATCAGAGGAGCATCAGAGGAGCATCAGAGGAGCATCAGAGGAGCATCAGAAGTGCATCAGAGGTGCATCAGAGGAGCATCAGAGGACCATCAGAGGAGCATCAGAGGAGCATCAGAGGAGCATCAGAGGAGCATCAGAGGAGCATCAGAGGAGCAACAGAGGAGCATCAGAGGAGCATCAGAGGTGCATCAGAGGTGCAACAGAGGTGCATCAGAGGAGCATCAGAGGAGCATCAGAGGAGCATCAGAGGAGCATCAGAGGTGCATCAGAGGAGCTTCAGAGGAGCAACAGAGGAGCATCAGAGGAGCATCAGAGGAGCATCAGAGGTGCATCAGAGGAGATTCAGAGGAGCAACAGAGGAGCATCAGAGGAGCATCAGAGGAGCATCAGAGGAGCATCAGAGGAGCATCAGAAGAGCATCAGAGGAGCATCAGAGGAGCATCAGAGGTGCATCAGAGGTGCATCAGAGGAGCATCAGAGGAGCATCAGAGGTGCATCAGAGGTGCATCAGAGGAGCATCAGAGGAGCATCAGAGGAGCATCAGAGGAGCATCAGAGGTGCATCAGAGGAGCATCCGAGGAGCATCAGAGGAGCATCAGAGGAGCATCAGAGGAGCATCAGAGGAGCATCTGAGGAGCATCAGAGGAGCGTCAGAGGAGCATCAGAGGAGCGTCAGAGGAGCATCAGAGGAGCATCAGAGGAGCATCAGAGGTGCATCAGAGGAGCGTCAGAGGAGCATCAGAGGAGCATCAGAGGAGCATCAGAGGTGCGTCAGAGGAGCGTCAGAGGTGCGTCAGAGGAGCATCAGAGGTGCGTCAGAGGAGCATCAGAGAAGCATCAGAGGTGCATCAGAGGTGCATCAGAGGAGCATCAGAGGAGCATCAGAGGAGCATCAGAGGAGCATCAGAGGAGCATCAGAGGAGCATCAGAGGTGCATCAGAGGAGCATCAGAGGAGCATCAGAGGAGCATCAGAGGAGCATCAGAGGAGCGTCGGAGGTGCGTCAGAGGAGCATCAGAGGAGCAACAGAGTAGCATCAGAGGAGCATCAGAGGAGCGTCGCAGGTGCGTCAGAGGAGCGTCAGAGGAGCATCAGAGGAGCGTCGGAGATGCGTCAGAGGAGCATCAGAGGTGCGTCAGAGGTGCGTCAGAGGAGCATCAGAGGTGCATCAGAGGAGCATCAGAAGAGCATCAGAGGAGCATCAGAGGAGCGTCAGAGGAGCATCAGAGGAGCATCAGAGGTGCATCAGAGGTGCGTCAGAGGAGCATCAGAGGTGCATCAGAGGAGCATCAGAAGAGCATCAGAGGAGCATCAGAGGAGCATCAGAGAAGCATCAGAGGAGCATCAGAGGACCATCAGAGGAGCATCAGAGGAGCATGAGAGGTGCATCAGAGGAGCATCAGAGGAGCATGAGAGGTGCATCAGAGGAGCATCAGAGGAGCATCAGAGGAGCATCAGGAGCATCAGAGGAGCATCAGAGGAGCATCAGAGGAGCATCAGAGGAGCATCAGAGGAGCATCAGAGGAGCATCAGAGGAGCATCAGAAGAGCATCAGAGGAGCATCTGAGGAGCATCAGAGGAGCATCAGAGGAGCATCAGAGGTGCATCAGAGGTGCAACAGAGGAGCATCAGAGGAGCATCAGAGGAGCATCAGATGAGCATCAGAGGAGCATCAGAGGAGCATCAGAGGAGAATCAGAGGAGCATCAGAGGAGCATCAGAGGAGCATCAGAGGAGCATCAGAGGAGCAACAGAGAAGCATCAGAGGAGCATCAGAGGTGCATCAGAGGAGCATCAGAGGAGCATCAGAGGAGCATCAGAGGAGCATCAGAAGTGCATCAGAGGTGCATCAGAGGAGCATCAGAGGAGCATCAGAGGAGCATCAGAGGAGCATCAGAGGAGCATCAGAGGTGCATCAGAGGAGCATCAGAGGAGCATCAGAGGAGCATCAGAGGAGCAACAGAGGTGCATCAGAGGAGCATCAGAGGAGCATCAGAGGAGCATCAGATGTGCATCAGAGGTGCAACAGAGGTGCATCAGAGGAGCATCAGAGGAGCATCAGAGGAGCATCAGAGGAGCATCAGAGGTGCATCAGAGGAGCTTCAGAGGAGCAACAGAGGAGCATCAGAGGAGCATCAGAGGAGCGTCAGAGGAGCATCAGAGGAGCATCAGAGGAGCATCAGAGGAGCATCAGAGGAGCATCAGAGGTGCATCAGAGGAGCTTCAGAGGAGCAACAGAGGAGCATCAGAGGAGCATCAGAGGAGCATCAGAGGAGCATCAGAGGAGCATCAGAGGAGCATCAGAGGAGCATCAGAGGAGCATCAGAGGAGCAACAGAGGAGCATCAGAAGAGCATCGGAGGAGCATCAGAGGAGCATCAGAGGAGCAACAGAGGAACATCGGAGGAGCATCAGAGAAGCATCAGAGGAGCATCAGAGGACCATCAGAGGAGCATCAGAGGAGCATGAGAGGTGCATCAGAGGAGCATTAGAGGAGCATCAGAGAAGCATCAGAGGAGCATCAGAGGACCATCAGAGGAGCATCAGAGGAGCATGAGAGGAGCATCAGAGGAGCATCAGAGGAGCATCAGAGGAGCATCAGTGGAGCATCAGAGGAGCATCAGGAGCATCAGAGGAGCATCAGAGGAGCATCAGAGGAGCATCAGAGGAGCATCAGTGGAGCATCAGAGGAGCATCAGAGGAGCATCAGAGGAGCATCAGAGGAGCAACAGAGGAGCATCAGAGGAGCATCAGAGGAGCATCATAGGAGCATCAGAGGAGCATCAGAGGAGCATCAGAGGAGCATCAGAGGAGCATCAGAGGAGCATCAGAGGAGCATCAGAGGAGCATAAGAAGAGCATCAGAGGTGCATCAGAGGAGCATCAGAGGAGCATCAGAGGAGAATCAGAGGAGCATCAGAGGAGCATCAGAGGTGCATCAGAGGAGCATCAGAGGAGCATCAGAGGAGAATCAGAGGAGCATCAGAGGAGCATCAGAGGAGCATCAGAGGTGCATCAGAGGAGCATCAGAGGAGCATCAGAGGATCATCGGAGGATCATCCGAGGAGCATCAGAGGAACATCAGAGGAACATCGGAGGAGCAACAGAGGAGCATCAGAGGAGCATCAGAGGTGCATCAGAGGAGCATCAGAGGAGCATCAGAGGAGCATCAGAGGAGCATCAGAGGAGCATCAGAAGTGCATCAGAGGAGCATCAGAGGAGCATCAGAGGAGCATCAGAGGAGCATCAGAGGAGCATCAGAGGTGCATCAGAGGAGCATCAGAGGAACATCAGAGGAGCATCAGAGGAGCATCAGAGGAGCATCAGAGGAGCAACAGAGGAGCATCAGAGGAGAATCAGAGGAGCATCAGAGGAGCATCAGAGGAGCATCAGAGGAGCTTCAGAGGAGCAACAGAGGAGCATCAGAGGAGCATCAGAGGAGCATCAGAGGAGCATCAGAGGAGCATCAGAGGAGCATCAGAGGAGCATCAGAGGTGCATCAGAGGAGCATCCGAGGAGCATCAGAGGAGCATCAGAGGAGCATCAGAGGAGCATCAGAGGAGCATCAGAGGAGCATCATAGGAGCATCAGAGGAGCATCAGAGGAGCATCAGAGGAGCATCAGAGGAGCATCAGAGGAGCATCAGAGGAGCATCAGAGGAGCATCAGAGGAGCATAAGAAGAGCATCAGAGGTGCATCAGAGGAGCATCAGAGGAGCATCAGAGGAGAATCAGAGGAGCATCAGAGGAGCATCAGAGGTGCATCAGAGGAGCATCAGAGGAGCATCAGAGTAGAATCAGAGGAGCATCAGAGGAGCATCAGAGGAGCATCAGAGGTGCATCAGAGGAGCATCAGAGGAGCATCAGAGGAGCATCAGAGTAGAATCAGAGGAGCATCAGAGGAGCATCAGAGGAGCATCAGAGGTGCATCAGAGGAGCATCAGAGGAGCATCAGAGGATCATCGGAGGATCATCCGAGGAGCATCAGAGGAACATCAGAGGAACATCGGAGGAGCAACAGAGGAGCATCAGAGGAGCATCAGAGGTGCATCAGAGGAGCATCAGAGGAGCATCAGAGGAGCATCAGAGGAGCATCAGAGGAGCATCAGAAGTGCATCAGAGGAGCATCAGAGGAGCATCAGAGGAGCATCAGAGGAGCATCAGAGGAGCATCAGAGGTGCATCAGAGGGGCATCAGAGGAACATCAGAGGAGCATCAGAGGAGCATCAGAGGAGCATCAGAGGAGCAACAGAGGAGCATCAGAGGAGCATCAGAGGAGCATCAGAGGAGCATCAGAGGAGCATCAGAGGAGCTTCAGAGGAGCAACAGAGGAGCATCAGAGGAGCATCAGAGGAGCATCAGAGGAGCATCAGAGGAGCATCAGAGGAGCATCAGAGGAGCATCAGAGGTGCATCAGAGGAGCATCCGAGGAGCATCAGAGGAGCATCAGAGGAGCATCAGAGGAGCATCAGAGGAGCATCAGAGGAGCATAATAGGTGCATCAGAGGAGCATCGGAGGTGCATCAGAGGAGCATCGGAGGAGCATCAGAGGAGCATCAGAGGAGCATCAGAAGTGCATCAGAGGTGCATCAGAGGAGCATCATAGGAGCATCAGAGGAGCATCAGAGGAGCATCAGAGGAGCATCAGAGGAGCATCAGAGGAGCATCAGAGGAGCATCAGAGGAGCATAAGAAGAGCATCAGAGGAGCATCAGAGGATCATCGGAGGATCATCCGAGGAGCATCAGAGGAACATCAGAGGAACATCGGAGGAGCAACAGAGGAGCATCAGAGGAGCATCAGAGGTGCATCAGAGGAGCATCAGAGGAGCATCAGAGGAGCATCAGAGGAGCATCAGAGGAGCATCAGAAGTGCATCAGAGGAGCATCAGAGGAGCATCAGAGGAGCATCAGAGGAGCATCAGAGGAGCATCAGAGGTGCATCAGAGGAGCATCAGAGGAACATCAGAGGAGCATCAGAGGAGCATCAGAGGAGCATCAGAGGAGCAACAGAGGAGCATCAGAGGAGAATCAGAGGAGCATCAGAGGAGCATCAGAGGAGCATCAGAGGAGCTTCAGAGGAGCAACAGAGGAGCATCAGAGGAGCATCAGAGGAGCATCAGAGGAGCATCAGAGGAGCATCAGAGGAGCATCAGAGGAGCATCAGAGGTGCATCAGAGGAGCATCCGAGGAGCATCAGAGGAGCATCAGAGGAGCATCAGAGGAGCATCAGAGGAGCATCAGAGGAGCATCATAGGAGCATCAGAGGAGCATCAGAGGAGCATCAGAGGAGCATCAGAGGAGCATCAGAGGAGCATCAGAGGAGCATCAGAGGAGCATCAGAGGAGCATAAGAAGAGCATCAGAGGTGCATCAGAGGAGCATCAGAGGAGCATCAGAGGAGAATCAGAGGAGCATCAGAGGAGCATCAGAGGTGCATCAGAGGAGCATCAGAGGAGCATCAGAGTAGAATCAGAGGAGCATCAGAGGAGCATCAGAGGAGCATCAGAGGTGCATCAGAGGAGCATCAGAGGAGCATCAGAGGAGCATCAGAGTAGAATCAGAGGAGCATCAGAGGAGCATCAGAGGAGCATCAGAGGTGCATCAGAGGAGCATCAGAGGAGCATCAGAGGATCATCGGAGGATCATCCGAGGAGCATCAGAGGAACATCAGAGGAACATCGGAGGAGCAACAGAGGAGCATCAGAGGAGCATCAGAGGTGCATCAGAGGAGCATCAGAGGAGCATCAGAGGAGCATCAGAGGAGCATCAGAGGAGCATCAGAAGTGCATCAGAGGAGCATCAGAGGAGCATCAGAGGAGCATCAGAGGAGCATCAGAGGAGCATCAGAGGTGCATCAGAGGGGCATCAGAGGAACATCAGAGGAGCATCAGAGGAGCATCAGAGGAGCATCAGAGGAGCAACAGAGGAGCATCAGAGGAGCATCAGAGGAGCATCAGAGGAGCATCAGAGGAGCATCAGAGGAGCTTCAGAGGAGCAACAGAGGAGCATCAGAGGAGCATCAGAGGAGCATCAGAGGAGCATCAGAGGAGCATCAGAGGAGCATCAGAGGAGCATCAGAGGTGCATCAGAGGAGCATCCGAGGAGCATCAGAGGAGCATCAGAGGAGCATCAGAGGAGCATCAGAGGAGCATCAGAGGAGCATAATAGGTGCATCAGAGGAGCATCGGAGGTGCATCAGAGGAGCATCGGAGGAGCATCAGAGGAGCATCAGAGGAGCATCAGAAGTGCATCAGAGGTGCATCAGAGGAGCATCAGAGGAGCATCAGAGGTGCATCAGAGGAGCATCAGAGGTGCATCAGAGGTGAATCAGAGGAGCATCAGAGGTGCATCAGAGGTGCAACAGAGGAGCATCAGAGGTGCATCAGAGGAGCATCAGGGGAGCATCAGAGGAGCATCAGATGTGCGTCAGAGGAGCGTCAGAGGTGCATCAGAGTTGCATCAGAGGAGCATCAGAGGAGCATCAGAGGAGCATCAGAGGAGCATCAGGAGCATCAGAGGAGCATCAGAGGAGCATCATAGGAGCATCAGAGGAGCATCAGAGGAGCATCAGAGGAGCATCAGAGGAGCATCAGAGGAGCATCAGAGGAGCAACAGAGGAGCATCAGAGAAGCATCAGAGGAGCATCAGGAGCATCAGAGGAGCATCAGCGGAGCATCAGCGGAGCATCAGAGGAACATCAGAGGAGCATCAGAGGAGCATCAGCGGAGCATCAGAGGAGCATCAGCTGAGCATCAGAGGAGCATCAGAGGAGCATCAGAGGTGCATCAGAGGTGCAACAGAGGTGCATCAGAGGAGCATCAGAGGAGCATCAGAGGAGCATCACAGGAGCATCAGAGGTGCATCAGAGGAGCAACAGAGGAGCATCAGAGGAGCATCAGAGGAGCATCAGAGGAGCATCAGAGGAGCATCAGAGGCGCATCAGAGGAGCATCAGAGGCGCATCAGAGGAGCATCAGAGGAGCATCAGAGGAGCATCAGAGGCGCATCAGAGGCGCATCAGAGGAGCATCAGAGGAGCATCAGAGGAGCATCAGAGGAGCATCAGAGGAGCATCAGTGGAGCATCAGAGGAGCATCAGAGGAGCATCAGAGGAGCATCAGAGGAGCATCAGAGGAGCATCAGAGGAGCATCAGAGGAGCATCAGAGGAGCAACAGAGGAGCATCAGAGGAGCATCAGAGGAGCATCAGAGGAGCATCAGAGGAGCATCAGAGGAGCATCAGAGGCGCATCAGAGGCGCATCAGAGGAGCATCAGAGGAGCATCAGAGGAGCATCAGAGGAGCATCAGAGGAGCATCAGAGGAGCATCAGAGGAGCATCAGAGGAGCATCAGAGGAGCATCAGAGGAGCAACAGAGGAGCGTCAGAGAGGAGCGTCAGAGGAGCGTCAGAGGAGCGTCAGAGGAGCGTCAGAGGAGCGTCAGAGGTGCGTCAGAGGAGCGTCAGAGGTGCGTCAGAGGTGCGTCAGAGGAGCGTCAGAGGAGCGTCAGAGGAGCGTCAGAGGAGCGTCAGAGGAGCGTCAGAGGTGCGTCAGAGGAGCATCAGAGGAGCGTCAGAGGAGCGTCAGAGGAGCGTCAGAGGAGCGTCAGAGGAGCGACAGAGGAGCGTCAGAGGAGCGTCAGAGGAGCGTCAGAGGAGCGTCAGAGGAGCGTCAGAGGAGAGTAAGAGGAGCGTCAGAGGAGCGTCAGAGGAGCGTCAGAGGAGCGTGAGAGGAGCGTCAGAGGAGCATCAGAGGAGCATCAGAGGAGCAACAGAGGAGCATCAGAGGAGCATCAGAGGAGCATCAGAGGAGCATCAGAGCAGCATCAGAGGAGCATCAGAGGAGCATCAGAGGAGCATCAGAGGTGCATCAGAAAAGCATCAGAGGTGCATCGGAGGAGCATCAGAGGAGCATCAGAGGAGCATCAGATGAGCATCAGAGGAGCATCAGAGGAGAATCAGAGGAGCAACAGAGGAGCATCAGAGGTGCATCGGAGGAGCATCAGAGGAGCATCGGAGGTGCATCAGAGGAGCGTCAGAGGAGCATCAGAGGTGCGTCAGAGGAGCGTCAGAGGGGCGTCAGAGGAGCGTCAGAGGTGCGTCAGAGGTGCGTCAGAGGAGCGTCAGAGGTGCGTCAGAGGAGCGTCAGAGGTGCGTCAAAGGAGCGTCAGAGGTGCGTCAGAGGAGCATCGGAGGAGCGTCAGAGGAGCATCGGAGGAGCGTCAGAGGAGCATCAGAGGTGCATCAGAGGAGCATCCGAGGAGCATCAGAGGAGCATCAGAGGAGCATCAGAGGAGCATCAGAGGAGCATCAGAGGTGCATCAGAGGAGCGTCAGAGGAGCATCAGAGGAGCGTCAGAGGAGCATCAGAGGTGCGTCAGAGGAGCGTCAGAGGTGCGTCAGAGGAGCATCAGAGGTGCGTCAGAGGAGCATCAGAGAAGCATCAGAGGTGCATCAGAGGTGCATCAGAGGAGCATCAGAGGAGCATCAGAGGAGCATCAGAGGAGCATCAGAGGAGCATCAGAGGAGCATCAGAGGTGCATCAGAGGAGCAACAGAGGAGCATCAGAGGAGCATCAGAGGAGCATCAGAGGAGCATCAGAGGAGCGTCGGAGGTGCGTCAGAGGAGCATCAGAGGAGCAACAGAGTAGCATCAGAGGAGCATCAGAGGAGCGTCGCAGGTGCGTCAGAGGAGCGTCAGAGGAGCATCAGAGGAGCGTCGGAGGTGCGTCAGAGGAGCATCAGAGGTGCGTCAGAGGTGCGTCAGAGGAGCATCAGAGGTGCATCAGAGGAGCATCAGAAGAGCATCAGAGGAGCATCAGAGGAGCGTCAGAGGAGCATCAGAGGAGCATCAGAGGTGCATCAGAGGTGCGTCAGAGGAGCATCAGAGGTGCATCAGAGGAGCATCAGAAGAGCATCAGAGGAGCATCAGAGGAGCATCAGAGAAGCATCAGAGGAGCATCAGAGGACCATCAGAGGAGCATCAGAGGAGCATGAGAGGTGCATTTGAGGAGCATCAGAGGAGCATGAGAGGTGCATCAGAGGAGCATCAGAGGAGCATCAGAGGAGCATCAGGAGCATCAGAGGAGCATCAGAGGAGCATCAGAGGAGCATCAGAGGAGCATCAGAGGAGCATCAGAGGAGCATCAGAGGAGCATCTGAGGAGCATCAGAGGAGCATCAGAGGAGCATCAGAGGTGCATCAGAGGTGCAACAGAGGAGCATCAGAGGAGCATCAGAGGAGCATCAGATGAGCATCAGAGGAGCATCAGAGGAGCATCAGAGGAGAATCAGAGGAGCATCAGAGGAGCATCAGAGGAGCATCAGAGGAGCATCAGAGGAGCAACAGAGAAGCATCAGAGGAGCATCAGAGGTGCATCAGAGGAGCATCAGAGGAGCATCAGAGGAGCATCAGAGGAGCATCAGAAGTGCATCAGAGGTGCATTCGAGGAGCATCAGAGGAGCATCAGAGGAGCATCAGAGGAGCATCAGAGGAGCATCAGAGGAGCATCAGAGGTGCATCAGAGGAGCATCAGAGGAGCATCAGAGGAGCATCAGAGGAGCAACAGAGGTGCATCAGAGGAGCATCAGTGGAGCATCAGAGGAGCATCAGAGGTGCATCAGAGGTGCAACAGAGGTGCATCAGAGGAGCATCAGAGGAGCATCAGAGGAGCATCAGAGGAGCATCAGAGGTGCATCAGAGGAGCTTCAGAGGAGCAACAGAGGAGCATCAGAGGAGCATCAGAGGAGCAACAGAGGAGCATCAGAGGAGCATCAGAGGAGCATCAGAGGAGCATCAGAGGAGCATCAGAGGAGCATCAGAGGAGCATCAGAGGAGCATCAGAGGAGAAACAGAGGAGCATCAGAGGAGCATCGGAGGAGCATCAGAGGAGCATCAGAGGAGCAACAGAGGAACATCGGAGGAGCATCAGAGAAGCATCAGAGGAGCATCAGAGGACCATCAGAGGAGCATCAGAGGAGCATGAGAGGTGCATCAGAGGAGCATTAGAGGAGCATCAGAGAAGCATCAGAGGAGCATCAGAGGACCATCAGAGGAGCATCAGAGGAGCATGAGAGGAGCATCAGAGGAGCATCAGAGGAGCATCAGAGGAGCATCAGTGGAGCATCAGAGGAGCATCAGGAGCATCAGAGGAGCATCAGAGGAGCATCAGAGGAGCATCAGAGGAGCATCAGTGGAGCATCAGAGGAGCATCAGAGGAGCATCAGAGGAGCATCAGAGGAGCAACAGAGGAGCATCAGAGGAGCATCAGAGGAGCATCATAGGAGCATCAGAGGAGCATCAGAGGAGCATCAGAGGAGCATCAGAGGAGCATCAGAGGAGCATCAGAGGAGCATCAGAGGAGCATCAGAGGAGCATCAGAAGAGCATCAGAGGTGCATCAGAGGAGCATCAGAGGAGCATCAGAGGAGAATCAGAGGAGCATCAGAGGAGCATCAGAGGTGCATCAGAGGAGCATCAGAGGAGCATCAGAGGAGAATCAGAGGAGCATCAGTGGAGCATCAGAAGAGCATCAGAGGTGCATCAGAGGAGCATCAGAGGAGCATCAGAGGATCATCGGAGGATCATCCGAGGAGCATCAGAGGAACATCAGAGGAACATCGGAGGAGCAACAGAGGAGCATCAGAGGAGCATCAGAGGTGCATCAGAGGAGCATCAGAGGAGCATCAGAGGAGCATCAGAGGAGCATCAGAGGAGCATCAGAAGTGCATCAGAGGAGCATCAGAGGAGCATCAGAGGAGCATCAGAGGAGCATCAGAGGAGCATCAGAGGTGCATCAGAGGAGCATCAGAGGAACATCAGAGGAGCATCAGAGGAGCATCAGAGGAGCATCAGAGGAGCAACAGAGGAGCATCAGAGGAGCATCAGAGGAGCATCAGAGGAGTATCAGAGGAGCATCAGAGGAGCTTCAGAGGAGCAACAGAGGAGCATCAGAGGAGCATCAGAGGAGCATCAGAGGAGCATCAGAGGAGCATCAGAGGAGCATCAGAGGAGCATCAGAGGTGCATCAGAGGAGCATCCGAGGAGCATCCGAGGAGCATCAGAGGAGCATCAGAGGAGCATCAGAGGAGCATCAGAGGAGCATCAGAGGAGCATAATAGGTGCATCAGAGGAGCATCGGAGGAGCATCAGAGGAGCATCGGAGGAGCATCAGAGGAGCATCAGAGGAGCATCAGAAGTGCATCAGAGGTGCATCAGAGGAGCATCAGAGGAGCATCAGAGGTGCATCAGAGGAGCATTAGAGGTGCATCAGAGGTGCATCAGAGGAGCATCAGAGGTGCATCAGAGGTGCAACAGAGGAGCATCAGAGGTGCATCAGAGGAGCATCAGGGGAGCATCAGAGGAGCATCAGAGGTGCGTCAGAGGAGCGTCAGAGGTGCATCAGAGGTGCATCAGAGGAGCATCAGAGGAGCATCAGAGGAGCATCAGAGGAGCATCAGGAGCATCAGAGGAGCATCAGAGGAGCATCAGAGGAGCATCAGAGGAGCATCAGAGGAGCATCAGAGGAGCATCAGAGGAGCATCAGAGGAGCATCAGAGGAGCAACAGAGGAGCATCAGAGGAGCATCAGAGGAGCATCAGGAGCATCAGAGGAGCATCAGCGGAGCATCAGCGGAGCATCAGAGGAGCATCAGAGGAGCATCAGAGGAGCATCAGCGGAGCATCAGAGGAGCATCAGCTGAGCATCAGAGGAGCATCAGAGGAGCATCAGAGGTGCATCAGAGGTGCAACAGAGGTGCATCAGAGAAGCATCAGAGGAGCATCAGAGGAGCATCACAGGAGCATCAGAGGTGCATCAGAGGAGCATCAGAGGAGCAACAGAGGAGCATCAGAGGAGCATCAGAGGAGCATCAGAGGAGCATCAGAGGAGCATCAGAGGCGCATCAGAGGAGCATCAGAGGCGCATCAGAGGAGCATCAGAGGAGCATCAGAGGAGCATCAGAGGAGCATCAGAGGAGCATCAGAGGAGCATCAGAGGAGCATCAGAGGAGCATCAGAGGAGCATCAGTGGAGCATCAGAGGAGCATCAGAGGAGCATCAGAGGAGCATCAGAGGAGCATCAGAGGAGCATCAGAGGAGCATCAGAGGAGCATCAGAGGAGCATCAGAGGAGCATCAGAGCAGCATCAGAGGAGCATCAGAGGAGCATCAGAGGAGCATCAGAGGCGCATCAGAGGCGCATCAGAGGAGCATCAGAGGTGCATCAGAGGAGCATCAGAGGAGCATCAGAGGAGCATCAGAGGAGCATCAGAGGAGCATCAGAGGAGCATCAGAGGAGCATCAGAGGAGCATCAGAGGAGCATCAGAGGAGCAACAGAGGAGCGTCAGAGAGGAGCGTCAGAGGAGCGTCAGAGGAGCGTCAGAGGAGCGTCAGAGGAGCGTCAGAGGTGCGTCAGAGGAGCGTCAGAGGTGCGTCAGAGGTGCGTCAGAGGAGCGTTAGAGGAGCGTCAGAGGAGCGTCAGAGGAGCGTCAGAGGAGCGTCAGAGGTGCGTCAGAGGAGCGTCAGAGGAGCGTCAGAGGTGCGTCAGAGGAGCGTCAGAGGAGCGTCAGAGGAGCGACAGAGGAGCGTCAGAGGAGCGTCAGAGGAGCGTCAGAGGAGCGTCAGAGGAGAGTAAGAGGAGCGTCAGAGGAGCGTCAGAGGAGCATCAGAGGAGCATCAGAGGAGCAACAGAGGAGCATGAGAGGAGCATCAGAGGAGCATCAGAGGAGCATCAGAGCAGCATCAGAGGAGCATCAGAGGAGCATCAGAGGAGCATCAGAGGTGCATCAGAAAAGCATCAGAGGTGCATCAGAGGAGCATCAGAGGAGCATCAGAGGAGCATCAGATGAGCATCAGAGGAGCATCAGAGGAGCATCAGAGGAGCAACAGAGGAGCATCAGAGGTGCATCGGAGGAGCATCAGAGGAGCATCGGAGGTGCATCAGAGGAGCATCAGAGGTGCATCAGAGGAGCATCAGAGGAGCATCAGAGGAGCATCAGAGGAGCGTCAGAGGAGCATCAGATGTGCGTCAGAGGAGCGTCAGAGGAGCGTCAGAGGAGCGTCAGAGGTGCGTCAGAGGTGCGTCAGAGGAGCGTCAGAGGTGCGTCAGAGGAGCGTCAGAGGTGCGTCAGAGGAGCGTCAGAGGTGCGTCAGAGGAGCATCAGAGGAGCGTCAGAGGAGCGTCAGAGGAGCGTCGGAGGAGCATCGGAGGAGCGTCAGAGGAGCATCGGAGGAGCGTCAGAGGAGCGTCAGAGGAGCATCAGAGGAGCATCGGAGGTGCGTCAGAGGTGCGTCGGAGAAGCGTCGGAGGAGCGTCGGAGGAGCGTCGGAGGAGCGTCAGGGGAGCATCAGGGGAGCATCAGAGGAGCATCAGAGGTGCATCAGAGGAACATCAGAGGAGCATCAGAGGAGCATCAGAGGAGCATCAGAGGAGCATCAGAGGAGCATCAGAGGAGCAACAGAGGAGCATCAGAGGAGCATCAGAGGAGCATCAGGAGCATCAGAGGAGCATCAGAGGAGCATCAGAGGAGCATCAGAGGAGCATCAGAGGAGCATCAGAGGAGCATCAGCGGAGCATCAGAGGAGCATCAGCGGAGCATCAGAGGAGCATCAGAGGAGCATCAGAGGCGCATCAGAGGTGCAACAGAGGTGCATCAGAGGAGCATCAGAGGAGCATCAGAGGAGCATCAGAGGAGCATCAGAGGTGCATCAGAGGAGCATCAGAGGAGCAACAGAGCAGCATCAGAGGAGCATCAGAGGAGCATCAGAGGAGCATCAGAGGAGCATCAGAGGCGCATCAGAGGCGCATCAGAGGATCATCAGAGGAGCATCAGAGGAGCATCAGAGGAGCATCAGAGGAGCATCAGAGGCGCATCATAGGTGCATCAGAGGCGCATCAGAGGAGCATCAGAGGAGCATCAGAGGAGCATCAGAGGAGCATCAGAGGAGCATCAGAGGAGCATCAGAGGAGCATCAGTGGAGCATCAGAGGAGCATCAGAGGAGTATCAGAGGAGCATCAGAGGAGCATCAGAGGAGCATCAGAGGAGCATCAGAGGAGCAACAGAGGAGCATCAGAGGAGCATCAGAGGAGCATCAGAGGAGCATCAGAGGAGCATCAGAGGCGCATCAGAGGTGCATCAGAGGAGCATCAGAGGTGCATCAGAGGAGCATCAGAGGAGCATCAGAGGAGCATCAGAGGAGCAACAGAGGAGCATCAGAGGAGCATCAGAGGAGCATCAGAGGAGCATCAGAGGAGCATCAGAGGAGCATCAGAGGAGCAACAGAGGAGCATCAGAGGAGCATCAGAGGAGCATCAGGAGCATCAGAGGAGCATCAGAGGAGCATCAGAGAAGCATCAGAGGAGCATCAGCGGAGCATCAGCGGAGCATCAGAGGAGCATCAGAGGAGCATCAGCGGAGCATCAGAGGAGCATCAGCGGAGCATCAGAGGAGCATCAGAGGAGCATCAGAGGTGCATCAGAGGTGCAACAGAGGTGCATCAGAGGAGCATCAGAGGAGCATCAGAGGAGCATCAGAGGAGCATCAGAGGTGCATCAGAGGAACATCAGAGGAGCAACAGAGGAGCATCAGAGGAGCATCAGAGGAGCATCAGAGGAGCATCAGAGGAGCATCAGAGGCGCATCAGAGGCGCATCAGAGGAGCATCAGAGGAGCATCAGAGGAGCATCAGAGGAGCATCAGAGGAGCATCAGAGGAGCATCAGAGGCGCATCATAGGTGCATCAGAGGCGCATCAGAGGAGCATCAGAGGAGCATCAGAGGAGCATCAGAGGAGCATCAGACGAGCATCAGAGGAGCATTAGTGGAGCATCCGAGGAGCATCAGAGGAGTATCAGAGGAGCATCAGAGGAGCATCAGAGGAGCATCAGAGGAGCATCAGAGGAGCAACAGAGGAGCATCAGAGGAGCATCAGAGGAGCATCAGAGGAGCATCAGAGGAGCATCAGAGGAGCATCAGAGGCGCATCAGAGGTGCATCAGAGGTGCATCAGAGGTGCATCAGAGGAGCATCAGAGGAGCATCAGAGGAGCATCAGAGGAGCAACAGAGGAGCATCAGAGGAGCATCAGAGGAGCATCAGAGGAGCATCAGAGGAGCATCAGAGGCGCATCAGAGGCGCATCAGAGGAGCATCAGAGGAGCATCAGAGGAGCATCAGAGGAGCATCAGAGGAGCATCAGAGGAGCATCAGAGGAGCATCAGAGGAGAATCAGAGGAGCATCAGAGGAGCATAAGAGGAGCATCAGAGGAGCATCAGAGGAGCATCAGCGGAGCATCAGAGGCGCATCAGAGGAGCATCAGAGGAGCATCAGAGGAGCATCAGAGGAGCATCAGAGGAGCATCAGAGGAGCATCAGAGGCGCATCAGAGGTGCATCAGAGGTGCAACAGAGGAGCATCAGAGGTGCATCAGAGGAGCATCAGGGGAGCATCAGAGGAGAATCAGAGGTGCGTCAGAGGAGCGTCAGAGGTTCATCAGAGGTGCATCAGAGGAGCATCAGAGGAGCATCAGAGGAGCATCAGAGGAGCATCAGAGGAGCATCAGAGGAGCATCAGAGGAGCATCAGAGGTGCATCAGAGGAGCATCAGAGGAGCATCAGAGGATCGTCAGAGGTGCGTCAGAGGAGCGTCAGATGAGCGTCAGAGGTGCGTCAGAGGAGCGTCAGAGGTGCGTCAGAGGAGCGTCAGAGGTGCGTCAGAGGAGCGTCAGAGGAGCGTCAGAGGAGCGTCAGAGGAGCGTCGGAGGAGCATCGGAGGAGCGTCAGAGGAGCATCGGAGGAGCGTCAGAGGAGCGTCAGAGGAGCATCAGAGGAGCATCGGAGGTGCGTCAGAGGTGCGTCGGAGGAGCGTCGGAGGAGCGTCGGAGGAGCGTCAGGGGAGCATCAGGGGAGCATCAGAGGAGCATCAGAGGAGCATCAGAGGAGCATCAGAGGAGCATCAGAGGAGCATCAGAGGAGCATCAGAGGAGCATCAGAGGAGCAACAGAGGAGCATCAGAAGATCGTCAGAGGTGCGTCAGAGGAGCGTCAGATGAGCATCAGAGGAGCATCAGAGGAGCATCAGAGGAGCATCAGAGGAGCATCAGAGGAGCATCAGAGGAGCATCAGCGGAGCATCAGAGGAGCATCAGCGGAGCATCAGAGGAGCATCAGAGGAGCATCAGAAGTGCATCAGAGGTGCAACAGAGGTGCGTCAGAGGTGCATCAGAGGTGCGTCAGAGGAGCATCAGAGGTGCGTCAGAGGTGCATCAGAGGTGCGTCAGAGGAGCATCGGAGGTGTGTCAGAGGTGCATCAGAGGTGCGTCAGAGGAGCATCGGAGGAGCGTCAGAGGAGCGTCAGAGGAGCGTCAGAGGAGCATCAGAGGAGCATCGGAGGAGCGTCAGAGGTGCATCAGAGGTGCATCAGAGGAGCATCAGAGGAGCATCAGAGGAGCATCAGAGGAGCATCAGAGGAGCATCAGAGGAGCATCAGAGGAGCATCAGAGGTGCATCAGAGGAGCATCAGAGGTGCATCAGAGGAGCATCAGAGGAGCATCAGAGGAGCATCAGAGGAGCATCAGAGGAGCATCAGAAGAGCATCAGAGGTGCATCAGAGGAGCATCAGAGGTGCATCAGAGGAGCATCAGAGGAGCATCAGAGGAGCATCAGAGGAGCATCAGAGGAGCATCAGAGGAGCATCAGCGGAGCATCAGAGGCGCATCAGAGGAGCATCAGAGGAGCATCAGAGGAGCATCAGAGGATCATCAGAGGAGCATCAGAGGAGCATCAGAGGCGCATCAGAGGTGCATCAGAGGTGCAACAGAGGAGCATCAGAGGTGCATCAGAGGAGCATCAGGGGAGCATCAGAGGAGCATCAGAGGTGCGTCAGAGGAGCGTCAGAGGTTCATCAGAGGTGCATCAGAGGAGCATCAGAGGAGCATCAGAGGAGCATCAGAGGAGCATCAGAGGAGCATCAGAGGAGCATCAGAGGAGCATCAGAGGTGCATCAGAGGAGCATCAGAGGAGCATCAGAGGATCGTCAGAGGTGCGTCAGAGGAGCGTCAGATGAGCGTCAGAGGTGCGTCAGAGGAGCGTCAGAGGTGCGTCAGAGGAGCGTCAGAGGTGCGTCAGAGGAGCGTCAGAGGAGCGTCAGAGGAGCGTCAGAGGAGCGTCGGAGGAGCATCGGAGGAGCGTCAGAGGAGCATCGGAGGAGCGTCAGAGGAGCGTCAGAGGAGCATCAGAGGAGCATCGGAGGTGCGTCAGAGGTGCGTCGGAGGAGCGTCGGAGGAGCGTCGGAGGAGCGTCAGGGGAGCATCAGGGGAGCATCAGAGGAGCATCAGAGGTGCTTCAGAGGAGCATCAGAGGAGCATCAGAGGAGCATCAGAGGAGCAACAGAGGAGCATCAGAAGATCGTCAGAGGTGCGTCAGAGGAGCGTCAGATGAGCATCAGAGGAGCATCAGAGGAGCATCAGAGGAGCATCAGAGGAGCATCAGAGGAGCATCAGAGGAGCATCAGCGGAGCATCAGAGGAGCATCAGCGGAGCATCAGAGGAGCATCAGAGGAGCATCAGAAGTGCATCAGAGGTGCAACAGAGGTGCGTCAGAGGTGCATCAGAGGTGCGTCAGAGGAGCATCAGAGGTGCGTCAGAGGTGCATCAGAGGTGCGTCAGAGGAGCATCGGAGGTGTGTCAGAGGTGCATCAGAGGTGCGTCAGAGGAGCATCGGAGGAGCGTCAGAGGAGCGTCAGAGGAGCGTCAGAGGAGCATCAGAGGAGCATCGGAGGAGCGTCAGAGGTGCATCAGAGGTGCATCAGAGGAGCATCAGAGGAGCATCAGAGGAGCATCAGAGGAGCATCAGAGGAGTATCAGAGGAGCATCAGAGGAGCATCAGAGGTGCATCAGAGGAGCATCAGAGGTGCATCAGAGGAGCATCAGAGGAGCATCAGAGGAGCATCAGAGGAGCATCAGAGGAGCATCAGAAGAGCATCAGAGGTGCATCAGAGGAGCATCAGAGGTGCATCAGAGGAGCATCAGAGGAGCATCAGAGGAGCATCAGAGGAGCATCAGAGGAGCATCAGAGGAGCATCAGAGGAGCAACAGAGGAGCATCAGAGGAGCATCAGAGGAGCATCAGAGGAGCATCAGAGGTGCATCAGAGGAGCGTCAGAGGTGCATCAGAGGAGCATCAGAGGAGCATCAGATGAGCATCAGAGGAGCATCAGATGAGCATCAGAGGAGCATCAGAGGAGCATCAGAGGAGCATCAGAGGAGCATCAGAGGTGCATCAGAGGAGCATCAGAGGAGCATCAGAGTAGCGTCAGTGGAGCATCAGAGGAGCATCAGAGGAGCATCAGAGGTGCATCAGAGGTGCATCAGAGGAGCATCAGAGGAGCATCAGAGGAGCATCAGAGGTGCATCAGAGGAGCATCAGAGGAGCATCAGAGGAGCATCAGAGGAGCATCAGTGTAGCATCAGTGGAGCATCAGAGGAGCATCAGAGGAGCATCAGAGGAGCATCAGTGGAGCATAAGAGGAGCATCAGAGGAGCATCAGAGGAGCATCAGAGGAGCATAAGAGGAGCATCAGAGGAGCATCCGAGGAGCATCAGAGGAGCATCAGAGGAGCATCAGAGGAGCAACAGAGGAGCATCAGAGGAGCGTCAGAGGAGCATCAGAGGTGCGTCAGAGGTGCATCAGAGGTGCGTCAGAGGAGCATCAGAGGTGCGTCAGAGGTGCATCAGAGGTGCGTCAGAGGAGCATCGGAGGTGTGTCAGAGGTGCATCAGAGGTGCGTCAGAGGAGCATCGGAGGAGCGTCAGAGGAGCGTCAGAGGAGCGTCAGAGGATCATCAGAGGAGCATCGGAGGAGCGTCAGAGGTGCATCAGAGGTGCATCAGAGGAGCATCAGAGGAGCGTCAGAGGAGCATCAGAGGAGCATCAGAGGAGCATCAGAGGAGCATCAGAAGAGCATCAGAGGTGCATCAGAGGAGCATCAGAGGTGCATCAGAGGATCATCAGAGGAGCATCAGAGGAGCATCAGAGGAGCATCAGAGGAGCATCAGAAGAGCATCAGAGGTGCATCAGAGGAGCATCAGAGGTGCATCAGAGGAGCATCAGAGGAGCATCAGAGGAGCATCAGAGGAGCATCAGAGGAGCATCAGAGGAGCATCAGAGGAGCATCAGAGGAGCAACAGAGGAGTATCAGAAGAGCATCAGAGGAGCATCAGAGGAGCATCAGAGGAGCATCAGAGGAGCATCAGAGGAGCATCAGAGGAGCATCAGACGAGCATTAGAGGAGCATCAGAGGAGCATCAGAGGAGCATCAGAGGAGCATCAGAGGAGCATCAGAGGAGCATCAGAGGAGCATCAGAGGAGCATCAGAGGTGCATCAGAGGTGCATCAGAGGTGCATCAGAGGAGCATCAGAGGAGCATCAGAGGAGCATCAGAGGAGCATCAGAGGAGCATCAGAGGAGCATCAGAGGAGCGTCAGAGTAGCATCAGTGGAGCATCAGAGGAGCATCAGAGGAGCATCAGAGGAGCATCAGTGGAGCATCAGAGGAGCATCAGAGGAGCATCAGAGGAGCATCAGAGGAGCATAAGAGGAGCATCAGAGGAGCATCAGAGGAGCATCAGAGGAGCATCAGAGGAGCATCAGAGGAGCAACAGAGGAGCATCAGAGGAGCGTCAGAGGAGCATCAGAGGTGCGTCAGAGGTGCATCAGAGGTGCGTCAGAGGAGCATCGGAGGTGTGTCAGAGGTGCATCAGAGGTGCGTCAGAGGAGCATCGGAGGAGCGTCAGAGGAGCGTCAGAGGAGCGTCAGAGGAGCATCAGAGGAGCATCGGAGGAGCGTCAGAGGAGCATTCAGAGGTGCATCAGTGGAGCATCAGAGGAGCGTCAGAGGAGCATCAGAGCAGCATCAGAGGAGCATCAGAGGAGCATCAGAGGAGCATCAAAAGAGCATCAGAGGTGCATCAGAGGAGCATCAGAGGTGCATCAGAGGAGCATCAGAGGAGCATCAGAGGAGCATCAGAGGAGCATCAGAAGAGCATCAGAGGAGCATCAGAGGAGCATCAGAGGAGCATCAGAGGAGCAACAGAGGAGCATCAGAGGAGCATCAGAGGAGCATCAGGAGCATCAGAGGAGCATCAGCGGAGCATCAGCGGAGCATCAGAGGAGCATCAGAGGAGCATCAGAGGAGCATCAGCGGAGCATCAGAGGAGCATCAGCTGAGCATCAGAGGAGCATCAGAGGAGCATCAGAGGTGCATCAGAGGTGCAACAGAGGTGCATCAGAGAAGCATCAGAGGAGCATCAGAGGAGCATCACAGGAGCATCAGAGGTGCATCAGAGGAGCATCAGAGGAGCAACAGAGGAGCATCAGAGGAGCATCAGAGGAGCATCAGAGGAGCATCAGAGGAGCATCAGAGGCGCATCAGAGGAGCATCAGAGGCGCATCAGAGGAGCATCAGAGGAGCATCAGAGGAGCATCAGAGGCGCATCAGAGGAGCATCAGAGGAGCATCAGAGGAGCATCAGAGGAGCATCAGAGGAGCATCAGAGGAGCATCAGTGGAGCATCAGAGGAGCATCAGAGGAGCATCAGAGGAGCATCAGAGGAGCATCAGAGGAGCATCAGAGGAGCATCAGAGGAGCATCAGAGGAGCATCAGAGCAGCATCAGAGGAGCATCAGAGGAGCATCAGAGGAGCATCAGAGGCGCATCAGAGGCGCATCAGAGGAGCATCAGAGGTGCATCAGAGGAGCATCAGAGGAGCATCAGAGGAGCATCAGAGGAGCATCAGAGGAGCATCAGAGGAGCATCAGAGGAGCATCAGAGGAGCATCAGAGGAGCATCAGAGGAGCAACAGAGGAGCGTCAGAGAGGAGCGTCAGAGGAGCGTCAGAGGAGCGTCAGAGGAGCGTCAGAGGAGCGTCAGAGGTGCGTCAGAGGAGCGTCAGAGGTGCGTCAGAGGTGCGTCAGAGAAGCGTTAGAGGAGCGTCAGAGGAGCGTCAGAGGAGCGTCAGAGGAGCGTCAGAGGTGCGTCAGAGGAGCGTCAGAGGAGCGTCAGAGGTGCGTCAGAGGAGCGTCAGAGGAGCGTCAGAGGAGCGACAGAGGAGCGTCAGAGGAGCGTCAGAGGAGCGTCAGAGGAGCGTCAGAGGAGAGTAAGAGGAGCGTCAGAGGAGCGTCAGAGGAGCATCAGAGGAGCATCAGAGGAGCAACAGAGGAGCATGAGAGGAGCATCAGAGGAGCATCAGAGGAGCATCAGAGCAGCATCAGAGGAGCATCAGAGGAGCATCAGAGGAGCATCAGAGGTGCATCAGAAAAGCATCAGAGGTGCATCAGAGGAGCATCAGAGGAGCATCAGAGGAGCATCAGATGAGCATCAGAGGAGCATCAGAGGAGCATCAGAGGAGCAACAGAGGAGCATCAGAGGTGCATCGGAGGAGTATCAGAGGAGCATCGGAGGTGCATCAGAGGAGCATCAGAGGTGCATCAGAGGAGCATCAGAGGAGCATCAGAGGAGCATCAGAGGAGCGTCAGAGGAGCATCAGATGTGCGTCAGAGGAGCGTCAGAGGAGCGTCAGAGGAGCGTCAGAGGTGCGTCAGAGGTGCGTCAGAGGAGCGTCAGAGGTGCGTCAGAGGAGCGTCAGAGGTGCGTCAGAGGAGCGTCAGAGGTGCGTCAGAGGAGCATCAGAGGAGCGTCAGAGGAGCGTCAGAGGAGCGTCGGAGGAGCATCGGAGGAGCGTCAGAGGAGCATCGGAGGAGCGTCAGAGGAGCGTCAGAGGAGCATCAGAGGAGCATCGGAGGTGCGTCAGAGGTGCGTCGGAGAAGCGTCGGAGGAGCGTCGGAGGAGCGTCGGAGGAGCGTCAGGGGAGCATCAGGGGAGCATCAGAGGAGCATCAGAGGTGCATCAGAGGAACATCAGAGGAGCATCAGAGGAGCATCAGAGGAGCATCAGAGGAGCATCAGAGGAGCATCAGAGGAGCAACAGAGGAGCATCAGAGGAGCATCAGAGGAGCATCAGGAGCATCAGAGGAGCATCAGAGGAGCATCAGAGGAGCATCAGAGGAGCATCAGAGGAGCATCAGAGGAGCATCAGCGGAGCATCAGAGGAGCATCAGCGGAGCATCAGAGGAGCATCAGAGGAGCATCAGAGGCGCATCAGAGGTGCAACAGAGGTGCATCAGAGGAGCATCAGAGGAGCATCAGAGGAGCATCAGAGGAGCATCAGAGGTGCATCAGAGGAGCATCAGAGGAGCAACAGAGCAGCATCAGAGGAGCATCAGAGGAGCATCAGAGGAGCATCAGAGGAGCATCAGAGGCGCATCAGAGGCGCATCAGAGGATCATCAGAGGAGCATCAGAGGAGCATCAGAGGAGCATCAGAGGAGCATCAGAGGCGCATCATAGGTGCATCAGAGGCGCATCAGAGGAGCATCAGAGGAGCATCAGAGGAGCATCAGAGGAGCATCAGAGGAGCATCAGAGGAGCATCAGAGGAGCATCAGTGGAGCATCAGAGGAGCATCAGAGGAGTATCAGAGGAGCATCAGAGGAGCATCAGAGGAGCATCAGAGGAGCATCAGAGGAGCAACAGAGGAGCATCAGAGGAGCATCAGAGGAGCATCAGAGGAGCATCAGAGGAGCATCAGAGGCGTATCAGAGGTGCATCAGAGGAGCATCAGAGGTGCATCAGAGGAGCATCAGAGGAGCATCAGAGGAGCATCAGAGGAGCAACAGAGGAGCATCAGAGGAGCATCAGAGGAGCATCAGAGGAGCATCAGAGGAGCATCAGAGGAGCATCAGAGGAGCAACAGAGGAGCATCAGAGGAGCATCAGAGGAGCATCAGGAGCATCAGAGGAGCATCAGAGGAGCATCAGAGAAGCATCAGAGGAGCATCAGCGGAGCATCAGCGGAGCATCAGAGGAGCATCAGAGGAGCATCAGCGGAGCATCAGAGGAGCATCAGCGGAGCATCAGAGGAGCATCAGAGGAGCATCAGAGGTGCATCAGAGGTGCAACAGAGGTGCATCAGAGGAGCATCAGAGGAGCATCAGAGGAGCATCAGAGGAGCATCAGAGGTGCATCAGAGGAGCATCAGAGGAGCAACAGAGGAGCATCAGAGGAGCATCAGAGGAGCATCAGAGGAGCATCAGAGGAGCATCAGAGGCGCATCAGAGGCGCATCAGAGGAGCATCAGAGGAGCATCAGAGGAGCATCAGAGGAGCATCAGAGGAGCATCAGAGGAGCATCAGAGGCGCATCATAGGTGCATCAGAGGCGCATCAGAGGAGCATCAGAGGAGCATCAGAGGAGCATCAGAGGAGCATCAGAGGAGCATCAGAGGAGCATTAGTGGAGCATCCGAGGAGCATCAGAGGAGTATCAGAGGAGCATCAGAGGAGCATCAGAGGAGCATCAGAGGAGCATCAGAGGAGCAACAGAGGAGCATCAGAGGAGCATCAGAGGAGCATCAGAGGAGCATCAGAGGAGCATCAGAGGAGCATCAGAGGCGCATCAGAGGTGCATCAGAGGAGCATCAGAGGTGCATCAGAGGAGCATCAGAGGAGCATCAGAGGAGCATCAGAGGAGCAACAGAGGAGCATCAGAGGAGCATCAGAGGAGCATCAGAGGAGCATCAGAGGAGCATCAGAGGCGCATCAGAGGCGCATCAGAGGAGCATCAGAGGAGCATCAGAGGAGCATCAGAGGAGCATCAGAGGAGCATCAGAGGAGCATCAGAGGAGCATCAGAGGAGAATCAGAGGAGCATCAGAGGAGCATAAGAGGAGCATCAGAGGAGCATCAGAGGAGCATCAGCGGAGCATCAGAGGCGCATCAGAGGAGCATCAGAGGAGCATCAGAGGAGCATCAGAGGAGCATCAGAGGAGCATCAGAGGAGCATCAGAGGCGCATCAGAGGTGCATCAGAGGTGCAACAGAGGAGCATCAGAGGTGCATCAGAGGAGCATCAGGGGAGCATCAGAGGAGCATCAGAGGTGCGTCAGAGGAGCGTCAGAGGTTCATCAGAGGTGCATCAGAGGAGCATCAGAGGAGCATCAGAGGAGCATCAGAGGAGCATCAGAGGAGCATCAGAGGAGCATCAGAGGAGCATCAGAGGTGCATCAGAGGAGCATCAGAGGAGCATCAGAGGATCGTCAGAGGTGCGTCAGAGGAGCGTCAGATGAGCGTCAGAGGTGCGTCAGAGGAGCGTCAGAGGTGCGTCAGAGGAGCGTCAGAGGTGCGTCAGAGGAGCGTCAGAGGAGCGTCAGAGGAGCGTCAGAGGAGCGTCGGAGGAGCATCGGAGGAGCGTCAGAGGAGCATCGGAGGAGCGTCAGAGGAGCGTCAGAGGAGCATCAGAGGAGCATCGGAGGTGCGTCAGAGGTGCGTCGGAGGAGCGTCGGAGGAGCGTCGGAGGAGCGTCAGGGGAGCATCAGGGGAGCATCAGAGGAGCATCAGAGGTGCTTCAGAGGAGCATCAGAGGAGCATCAGAGGAGCATCAGAGGAGCATCAGAGGAGCATCAGAGGAGCATCAGAGGAGCATCAGAGGAGCAACAGAGGAGCATCAGAAGATCGTCAGAGGTGCGTCAGAGGAGCGTCAGATGAGCATCAGAGGAGCATCAGAGGAGCATCAGAGGAGCATCAGAGGAGCATCAGAGGAGCATCAGAGGAGCATCAGCGGAGCATCAGAGGAGCATCAGCGGAGCATCAGAGGAGCATCAGAGGAGCATCAGAAGTGCATCAGAGGTGCAACAGAGGTGCGTCAGAGGTGCATCAGAGGTGCGTCAGAGGAGCATCAGAGGTGCGTCAGAGGTGCATCAGAGGTGCGTCAGAGGAGCATCGGAGGTGTGTCAGAGGTGCATCAGAGGTGCGTCAGAGGAGCATCGGAGGAGCGTCAGAGGAGCGTCAGAGGAGCGTCAGAGGAGCATCAGAGGAGCATCGGAGGAGCGTCAGAGGTGCATCAGAGGTGCATCAGAGGAGCATCAGAGGAGCATCAGAGGAGCATCAGAGGAGCATCAGAGGAGCATCAGAGGAGCATCAGAGGAGCATCAGAGGTGCATCAGAGGAGCATCAGAGGTGCATCAGAGGAGCATCAGAGGAGCATCAGAGGAGCATCAGAGGAGCATCAGAGGAGCATCAGAAGAACATCAGAGGTGCATCAGAGGAGCATCAGAGGTGCATCAGAGGAGCATCAGAGGAGCATCAGAGGAGCATCAGAGGAGCATCAGAGGAGCATCAGAGGAGCATCAGAGGAGCAACAGAGGAGCATCAGAGGAGCATCAGAGGAGCATCAGAGGAGCATCAGAGGTGCATCAGAGGAGCGTCAGAGGTGCATCAGAGGAGCATCAGAGGAGCATCAGATGAGCATCAGAGGAGCATCAGATGAGCATCAGAGGAGCATCAGAGGAGCATCAGAGGAGCATCAGAGGAGCATCAGAGGTGCATCAGAGGAGCATCAGAGGAGCATCAGAGTAGCGTCAGTGGAGCATCAGAGGAGCATCAGAGGAGCATCAGAGGTGCATCAGAGGTGCATCAGAGGAGCATCAGAGGAGCATCAGAGGAGCATCAGAGGTGCATCAGAGGAGCATCAGAGGAGCATCAGAGGAGCATCAGAGGAGCATCAGTGTAGCATCAGTGGAGCATCAGAGGAGCATCAGAGGAGCATCAGAGGAGCATCAGTGGAGCATAAGAGGAGCATCAGAGGAGCATCAGAGGAGCATCAGAGGAGCATAAGAGGAGCATCAGAGGAGCATCCGAGGAGCATCAGAGGAGCATCAGAGGAGCATCAGAGGAGCAACAGAGGAGCATCAGAGGAGCGTCAGAGGAGCATCAGAGGTGCGTCAGAGGTGCATCAGAGGTGCGTCAGAGGAGCATCAGAGGTGCGTCAGAGGTGCATCAGAGGTGCGTCAGAGGAGCATCGGAGGTGTGTCAGAGGTGCATCAGAGGTGCGTCAGAGGAGCATCGGAGGAGCGTCAGAGGAGCGTCAGAGGAGCGTCAGAGGATCATCAGAGGAGCATCGGAGGAGCGTCAGAGGTGCATCAGAGGTGCATCAGAGGAGCATCAGAGGAGCGTCAGAGGAGCATCAGAGGAGCATCAGAGGAGCATCAGAGGAGCATCAGAAGAGCATCAGAGGTGCATCAGAGGAGCATCAGAGGTGCATCAGAGGATCATCAGAGGAGCATCAGAGGAGCATCAGAGGAGCATCAGAGGAGCATCAGAAGAGCATCAGAGGTGCATCAGAGGAGCATCAGAGGTGCATCAGAGGAGCATCAGAGGAGCATCAGAGGAGCATCAGAGGAGCATCAGAGGAGCATCAGAGGAGCATCAGAGGAGCATCAGAGGAGCAACAGAGGAGTATCAGAAGAGCATCAGAGGAGCATCAGAGGAGCATCAGAGGAGCATCAGAGGAGCATCAGAGGAGCATCAGACGAGCATTAGAGGAGCATCAGAGGAGCATCAGAGGAGCATCAGAGGAGCATCAGAGGAGCATCAGAGGAGCATCAGAGGAGCATCAGAGGAGCATCAGAGGTGCATCAGAGGTGCATCAGAGGTGCATCAGAGGAGCATCAGAGGAGCATCAGAGGAGCATCAGAGGAGCATCAGAGGAGCATCAGAGGAGCATCAGAGGAGCGTCAGAGTAGCATCAGTGGAGCATCAGAGGAGCATCAGAGGAGCATCAGAGGAGCATCAGTGGAGCATCAGAGGAGCATCAGAGGAGCATCAGAGGAGCATCAGAGGAGCATAAGAGGAGCATCAGAGGAGCATCAGAGGAGCATCAGAGGAGCATCAGAGGAGCATCAGAGGAGCAACAGAGGAGCATCAGAGGAGCGTCAGAGGAGCATCAGAGGTGCGTCAGAGGTGCATCAGAGGTGCGTCAGAGGAGCATCGGAGGTGTGTCAGAGGTGCATCAGAGGTGCGTCAGAGGAGCATCGGAGGAGCGTCAGAGGAGCGTCAGAGGAGCGTCAGAGGAGCATCAGAGGAGCATCGGAGGAGCGTCAGAGGAGCATTCAGAGGTGCATCAGTGGAGCATCAGAGGAGCGTCAGAGGAGCATCAGAGCAGCATCAGAGGAGCATCAGAGGAGCATCAGAGGAGCATCAAAAGAGCATCAGAGGTGCATCAGAGGAGCATCAGAGGTGCATCAGAGGAGCATCAGAGGAGCATCAGAGGAGCATCAGAGGAGCATCAGAAGAGCATCAGAGGTGCATCAGAGGAGCATCAGAGGTGCATCAGAGGAGCATCAGAGGAGCATCAGAGGAGCATCAGAGGAGCATCAGAGGAGCATCAGAGGAGCATCAGAGGAGCATCAGAGGAGCATCAGAGGAGCATCAGAGGTGCATCAGAGGAGCATCAGAGGAGCATCAGAGGAGCATCAGCGGAGCATCAGATGAGCATAAGAGGAGCATCAGAGGAGCATCAGAGGAGCATCAGAGGTGCATCAGAGGAGCATCAGAGGAGCATCAGAGGTGCATCAGAGGAGCATCAGAGGTGCATCAGAGGAGCATCAGAGGAGCATCAGAGGAGCATCAGAGGAGCATCAGAGGAGCATCAGAGGAGCATCAGGAGCATCAGAGGAGCATCAGAGGAGCATCAGAGGAGCATCAGAGGAGCATCAGAGGAGCATCAGAGGAGCATCAGAGGAGCATCAGAGGAGCATCAGAGGAGCATCAGAGGTGCATCCGAGGAGCATCAGAGGTGCATCCGAGGAGAATCAGAGGTGCATCCGAGGAGCATCAGAGGAGCATCATAGGAGCATCAGAGGAGCATCAGAGGAGCATCAGAGGAGCATCAGAGGAGCATCAGAGGAGCATCAGAGGAGCGTCAGAGGAGCATCAGAGGAGCAACAGAGGAGCATCAGAGGAGCATCAGAGGTGCATCAGAGGTGCATCAGAGGAGCATTAGAGGAGCATCAGAGGAGCATCAGAGGAGCATCAGAGGAGCATCAGAGGAGCATCAGAGGAGCATCAGAGGAGCAACAGAAGAGTATCAGAGGAGCATCAGAGGAGCATCAGAGGAGCATCAGAGGAGCATCAGAGGAGCATCAGAGGAGCATCAGAGGAGCATCAGATGAGCATCAGAGGAGCATCAGAGGTGCATCAGAGGAGCATCAGAGGTGAATCAGAGGAGCATCAGAGGAGCAACAGAGGTGCATCAGAGGAGCATCAGAGGAGCATCAGAGGAGCATCAGAGGAGCATCAGAGGAGCATCAGAGGCGCATCAGAGGAGCATCAGAGGAGCATCAGAGGAGCATCAGAGGAGCATCAGAGGAGCATCAGAGGTGCATCAGAGGTGCATCAGAGGTGCATCACAGGAGCATCAGAGGAGCATCAGAGGAGCATCAGAGGAGCTTCAGAGGAGCATCAGAGGTGCATCAGAGGAGCATCAGAGGAGCATCAGAGGAGCATCAGAGGAGCATCAGTGTAGCATCAGTGGAGCATCAGAGGAGCATCAGAGGAGCATCAGAGGAGCATCAGTGGAGCATAAGAGGAGCATCAGAGGAGCATCAGAGGAGCATCAGAGGAGCATAAGAGGAGCATCAGAGGAGCATCCGAGGAGCATCAGATGAGCATCAGAGGAGCATCAGAGGAGCAACAGAGGAGCATCAGAGGAGCGTCAGAGGAGCATCAGAGGTGCGTCAGAGGTGCATCAGAGGAGCATCAGAGGAGAATCAGAGGAGCATCAGAGGAGCATAAGAGGAGCATCAGAGGAGCATCAGAGGAGCATCAGCGGAGCATCAGAGGCGCATCAGAGGAGCATCAGAGGAGCATCAGAGGAGCATCAGAGGAGCATCAGAGGAGCATCAGAGGAGCATCAGAGGCGCATCAGAGGAGCATCAGAGGCGCATCAGAGGTGCATCAGAGGTGCAACAGAGGAGCATCAGAGGTGCATCAGAGGAGCATCAGGGGAGCATCAGAGGAGCATCAGAGGTGCGTCAGAGGAGCGTCAGAGGTTCATCAGAGGTGCATCAGAGGAGCATCAGAGGAGCATCAGAGGAGCATCAGAGGAGCATCAGAGGAGCATCAGAGGAGCATCAGAGGAGCATCAGAGGTGCATCAGAGGAGCATCAGAGGAGCATCAGAGGATCGTCAGAGGTGCGTCAGAGGAGCGTCAGATGAGCGTCAGAGGTGCGTCAGAGGAGCGTCAGAGGTGCGTCAGAGGAGCGTCAGAGGTGCGTCAGAGGAGCGTCAGAGGAGCGTCAGAGGAGCGTCAGAGGAGCGTCGGAGGAGCATCGGAGGAGCGTCAGAGGAGCATCGGAGGAGCGTCAGAGGAGCGTCAGAGGAGCATCAGAGGAGCATCGGAGGTGCGTCAGAGGTGCGTCGGAGGAGCGTCGGAGGAGCGTCGGAGGAGCGTCAGGGGAGCATCAGGGGAGCATCAGAGGAGCATCAGAGGTGCTTCAGAGGAGCATCAGAGGAGCATCAGAGGAGCATCAGAGGAGCATCAGAGGAGCATCAGAGGAGCATCAGAGGAGCATCAGAGGAGCAACAGAGGAGCATCAGAAGATCGTCAGAGGTGCGTCAGAGGAGCGTCAGATGAGCATCAGAGGAGCATCAGAGGAGCATCAGAGGAGCATCAGAGGAGCATCAGAGGAGCATCAGAGGAGCATCAGCGGAGCATCAGAGGAGCATCAGCGGAGCATCAGAGGAGCATCAGAGGAGCATCAGAAGTGCATCAGAGGTGCAACAGAGGTGCGTCAGAGGTGCATCAGAGGTGCGTCAGAGGAGCATCAGAGGTGCGTCAGAGGTGCATCAGAGGTGCGTCAGAGGAGCATCGGAGGTGTGTCAGAGGTGCATCAGAGGTGCGTCAGAGGAGCATCGGAGGAGCGTCAGAGGAGCGTCAGAGGAGCGTCAGAGGAGCATCAGAGGAGCATCGGAGGAGCGTCAGAGGTGCATCAGAGGTGCATCAGAGGAGCATCAGAGGAGCATCAGAGGAGCATCAGAGGAGCATCAGAGGAGCATCAGAGGAGCATCAGAGGAGCATCAGAGGTGCATCAGAGGAGCATCAGAGGTGCATCAGAGGAGCATCAGAGGAGCATCAGAGGAGCATCAGAGGAGCATCAGAGGAGCATCAGAAGAACATCAGAGGTGCATCAGAGGAGCATCAGAGGTGCATCAGAGGAGCATCAGAGGAGCATCAGAGGAGCATCAGAGGAGCATCAGAGGAGCATCAGAGGAGCATCAGAGGAGCAACAGAGGAGCATCAGAGGAGCATCAGAGGAGCATCAGAGGAGCATCAGAGGTGCATCAGAGGAGCGTCAGAGGTGCATCAGAGGAGCATCAGAGGAGCATCAGATGAGCATCAGAGGAGCATCAGATGAGCATCAGAGGAGCATCAGAGGAGCATCAGAGGAGCATCAGAGGAGCATCAGAGGTGCATCAGAGGAGCATCAGAGGAGCATCAGAGTAGCGTCAGTGGAGCATCAGAGGAGCATCAGAGGAGCATCAGAGGTGCATCAGAGGTGCATCAGAGGAGCATCAGAGGAGCATCAGAGGAGCATCAGAGGTGCATCAGAGGAGCATCAGAGGAGCATCAGAGGAGCATCAGAGGAGCATCAGTGTAGCATCAGTGGAGCATCAGAGGAGCATCAGAGGAGCATCAGAGGAGCATCAGTGGAGCATAAGAGGAGCATCAGAGGAGCATCAGAGGAGCATCAGAGGAGCATAAGAGGAGCATCAGAGGAGCATCCGAGGAGCATCAGAGGAGCATCAGAGGAGCATCAGAGGAGCAACAGAGGAGCATCAGAGGAGCGTCAGAGGAGCATCAGAGGTGCGTCAGAGGTGCATCAGAGGTGCGTCAGAGGAGCATCAGAGGTGCGTCAGAGGTGCATCAGAGGTGCGTCAGAGGAGCATCGGAGGTGTGTCAGAGGTGCATCAGAGGTGCGTCAGAGGAGCATCGGAGGAGCGTCAGAGGAGCGTCAGAGGAGCGTCAGAGGATCATCAGAGGAGCATCGGAGGAGCGTCAGAGGTGCATCAGAGGTGCATCAGAGGAGCATCAGAGGAGCGTCAGAGGAGCATCAGAGGAGCATCAGAGGAGCATCAGAGGAGCATCAGAAGAGCATCAGAGGTGCATCAGAGGAGCATCAGAGGTGCATCAGAGGATCATCAGAGGAGCATCAGAGGAGCATCAGAGGAGCATCAGAGGAGCATCAGAAGAGCATCAGAGGTGCATCAGAGGAGCATCAGAGGTGCATCAGAGGAGCATCAGAGGAGCATCAGAGGAGCATCAGAGGAGCATCAGAGGAGCATCAGAGGAGCATCAGAGGAGCATCAGAGGAGCAACAGAGGAGTATCAGAAGAGCATCAGAGGAGCATCAGAGGAGCATCAGAGGAGCATCAGAGGAGCATCAGAGGAGCATCAGACGAGCATTAGAGGAGCATCAGAGGAGCATCAGAGGAGCATCAGAGGAGCATCAGAGGAGCATCAGAGGAGCATCAGAGGAGCATCAGAGGAGCATCAGAGGTGCATCAGAGGTGCATCAGAGGTGCATCAGAGGAGCATCAGAGGAGCATCAGAGGAGCATCAGAGGAGCATCAGAGGAGCATCAGAGGAGCATCAGAGGAGCGTCAGAGTAGCATCAGTGGAGCATCAGAGGAGCATCAGAGGAGCATCAGAGGAGCATCAGTGGAGCATCAGAGGAGCATCAGAGGAGCATCAGAGGAGCATCAGAGGAGCATAAGAGGAGCATCAGAGGAGCATCAGAGGAGCATCAGAGGAGCATCAGAGGAGCATCAGAGGAGCAACAGAGGAGCATCAGAGGAGCGTCAGAGGAGCATCAGAGGTGCGTCAGAGGTGCATCAGAGGTGCGTCAGAGGAGCATCGGAGGTGTGTCAGAGGTGCATCAGAGGTGCGTCAGAGGAGCATCGGAGGAGCGTCAGAGGAGCGTCAGAGGAGCGTCAGAGGAGCATCAGAGGAGCATCGGAGGAGCGTCAGAGGAGCATTCAGAGGTGCATCAGTGGAGCATCAGAGGAGCGTCAGAGGAGCATCAGAGCAGCATCAGAGGAGCATCAGAGGAGCATCAGAGGAGCATCAAAAGAGCATCAGAGGTGCATCAGAGGAGCATCAGAGGTGCATCAGAGGAGCATCAGAGGAGCATCAGAGGAGCATCAGAGGAGCATCAGAAGAGCATCAGAGGTGCATCAGAGGAGCATCAGAGGTGCATCAGAGGAGCATCAGAGGAGCATCAGAGGAGCATCAGAGGAGCATCAGAGGAGCATCAGAGGAGCATCAGAGGAGCATCAGAGGAGCATCAGAGGAGCATCAGAGGTGCATCAGAGGAGCATCAGAGGAGCATCAGAGGAGCATCAGCGGAGCATCAGATGAGCATAAGAGGAGCATCAGAGGAGCATCAGAGGAGCATCAGAGGTGCATCAGAGGAGCATCAGAGGAGCATCAGAGGTGCATCAGAGGAGCATCAGAGGTGCATCAGAGGAGCATCAGAGGAGCATCAGAGGAGCATCAGAGGAGCATCAGAGGAGCATCAGAGGAGCATCAGGAGCATCAGAGGAGCATCAGAGGAGCATCAGAGGAGCATCAGAGGAGCATCAGAGGAGCATCAGAGGAGCATCAGAGGAGCATCAGAGGAGCATCAGAGGAGCATCAGAGGAGCATCAGAGGTGCATCCGAGGAGCATCAGAGGTGCATCCGAGGAGAATCAGAGGTGCATCCGAGGAGCATCAGAGGAGCATCATAGGAGCATCAGAGAAGCATCAGAGGAGCATCAGAGGAGCATCAGAGGAGCATCAGAGGAGCATCAGAGGAGCGTCAGAGGAGCATCAGAGGAGCAACAGAGGAGCATCAGAGGAGCATCAGAGGTGCATCAGAGGTGCATCAGAGGAGCATTAGAGGAGCATCAGAGGAGCATCAGAGGAGCATCAGAGGAGCATCAGAGGAGCATCAGAGGAGCATCAGAGGAGCAACAGAAGAGTATCAGAGGAGCATCAGAGGAGCATCAGAGGAGCATCAGAGGAGCATCAGAGGAGCATCAGAGGAGCATCAGAGGAGCATCAGATGAGCATCAGAGGAGCATCAGAGGTGCATCAGAGGAGCATCAGAGGTGAATCAGAGGAGCATCAGAGGAGCAACAGAGGTGCATCAGAGGAGCATCAGAGGAGCATCAGAGGAGCATCAGAGGAGCATCAGAGGAGCATCAGAGGCGCATCAGAGGAGCATCAGAGGAGCATCAGAGGAGCATCAGAGGAGCATCAGAGGAGCATCAGAGGTGCATCAGAGGTGCATCAGAGGTGCATCACAGGAGCATCAGAGGAGCATCAGAGGAGCATCAGAGGAGCTTCAGAGGAGCATCAGAGGTGCATCAGAGGAGCATCAGAGGAGCATCAGAGGAGCATCAGAGGAGCATCAGTGTAGCATCAGTGGAGCATCAGAGGAGCATCAGAGGAGCATCAGAGGAGCATCAGTGGAGCATAAGAGGAGCATCAGAGGAGCATCAGAGGAGCATCAGAGGAGCATAAGAGGAGCATCAGAGGAGCATCCGAGGAGCATCAGAGGAGCATCAGAGGAGCATCAGAGGAGCAACAGAGGAGCATCAGAGGAGCGTCAGAGGAGCATCAGAGGTGCGTCAGAGGTGCATCAGAGGTGCGTCAGAGGAGCATCAGAGGTGCGTCAGAGGTGCATCAGAGGTGCGTCAGAGGAGCATCGGAGGTGTGTCAGAGGTGCATCAGAGGTGCGTCAGAGGAGCATCGGAGGAGCGTCAGAGGAGCGTCAGAGGAGCGTCAGAGGATCATCAGAGGAGCATCGGAGGAGCGTCAGAGGTGCATCAGAGGTGCATCAGAGGAGCATCAGAGGAGCGTCAGAGGAGCATCAGAGGAGCATCAGAGGAGCATCAGAGGAGCATCAGAAGAGCATCAGAGGTGCATCAGAGGAGCATCAGAGGTGCATCAGAGGATCATCAGAGGAGCATCAGAGGAGCATCAGAGGAGCATCAGAGGAGCATCAGAAGAGCATCAGAGGTGCATCAGAGGAGCATCAGAGGTGCATCAGAGGAGCATCAGAGGAGCATCAGAGGAGCATCAGAGGAGCATCAGAGGAGCATCAGAGGAGCATCAGAGGAGCATCAGAGGAGCAACAGAGGAGTATCAGAAGAGCATCAGAGGAGCATCAGAGGAGCATCAGAGGAGCATCAGAGGAGCATCAGAGGAGCATCAGAGGAGCATCAGACGAGCATTAGAGGAGCATCAGAGGAGCATCAGAGGAGCATCAGAGGAGCATCAGAGGAGCATCAGAGGAGCATCAGAGGAGCATCAGAGGAGCATCAGAGGTGCATCAGAGGTGCATCAGAGGTGCATCAGAGGAGCATCAGAGGAGCATCAGAGGAGCATCAGAGGAGCATCAGAGGAGCATCAGAGGAGCATCAGAGGAGCGTCAGAGTAGCATCAGTGGAGCATCAGAGGAGCATCAGAGGAGCATCAGAGGAGCATCAGTGGAGCATCAGAGGAGCATCAGAGGAGCATCAGAGGAGCATCAGAGGAGCATCAGAGGAGCATCAGAGGAGCATCAGAGGAGCATCAGAGGAGCAACAGAGGAGCATCAGAGGAGCGTCAGAGGAGCATCAGAGGTGCGTCGGAGGTGCATCAGATGTGCGTCAGAGGAGCATCGGAGGTGTGTCAGAGGTGCATCAGAGGTGCGTCAGAGGAGCATCGGAGGAGCGTCAGAGGAGCGTCAGAGGAGCGTCAGAGGAGCATCAGAGGAGCATCGGAGGAGCGTCAGAGGTGCATCAGAGGTGCATCAGTGGAGCATCAGAGGAGCGTCAGAGGAGCATCAGAGGAGCATCAGAGGAGCATCAGAGGAGCATCAGAGGAGCATCAAAAGAGCATCAGAGGTGCATCAGAGGAGCATCAGAGGTGCATCAGAGGAGCATCAGAGGAGCATCAGAGGAGCATCAGAGGAGCATCAGAAGAGCATCAAGGGTGCATCAGAGGAGCATCAGAGGTGCATCAGAGGAGCATCAGAGGAGCATCAGAGGAGCATCAGAGGAGCATCAGAGGAGCATCAGAGGAGCATCAGAGGAGCATCAGAGGAGCATCAGAGGAGCATCAGAGGTGCATCAGAGGAGCATCAGAGGAGCATCAGAGGAGCATCAGAGGAGCATCAGATGAGCATAAGAGGAGCATCAGAGGAGCATCAGAGGAGCATCAGAGGTGCATCAGAGGAGCATCAGAGGAGCATCAGAGGTGCATCAGAGGAGCATCAGAGGTGCATCAGAGGAGCATCAGAGGAGCATCAGAGGAGCATCAGAGGAGCATCAGAGGAGCATCAGAGGAGCATCAGGAGCATCAGAGGAGCATCAGAGGAGCATCAGAGGAGCATCAGAGGAGCATCAGAGGAGCATCAGAGGAGCATCAGAGGAGCATCAGAGGAGCATCAGAGGAGCATCAGAGGAGCATCAGAGGAGCATCAGAGGTGCATCCGAGGAGCATCAGAGGTGCATCCGAGGAGAATCAGAGGTGCATCCGAGGAGCATCAGAGGAGCATCATAGGAGCATCAGAGGAGCATCAGAGGAGCATCAGAGGAGCATCAGAGGAGCATCAGAGGAGCATCAGAGGAGCGTCAGAGGAGCATCAGAGGAGCAACAGAGGAGCATCAGAGGAGCATCAGAGGTGCATCAGAGGTGCATCAGAGGAGCATTAGAGGAGCATCAGAGGAGCATCAGAGGAGCATCAGAGGAGCATCAGAGGAGCATCAGAGGAGCATCAGAGGAGCAACAGAAGAGTATCAGAGGAGCATCAGAGGAGCATCAGAGGAGCATCAGAGGAGCATCAGAGGAGCATCAGAGGAGCATCAGAGGAGCATCAGAGGAGCATCAGAGGAGAATCAGAGGAGCATCAGAGGAGCATCAGAGGTGCATCAGAGGAGCATCAGAGGTGAATCAGAGGAGCATCAGAGGAGCAACAGAGGTGCATCAGAGGAGCATCAGAGGAGCATCAGAGGAGCATCAGAGGAGCATCAGAGGAGCATCAGAGGCGCATCAGAGGAGCATCAGAGGAGCATCAGAGGAGCATCAGAGGAGCATCAGAGGAGCATCAGAGGAGCATCAGAGGTGCATCAGAGGTGCATCAGAGGTGCATCAGAGGAGCATCAGAGGAGCATCAGAGGAGCATCAGAGGAGCATCAGAGGAGCATCAGAGGAGCATCAGAGGAGCATCAGAGTAGCATCACTGGAGCATCAGAGGAGCATCAGAGGACCATCAGAGGAGCATCAGTGGAGCATCAGAGGAGCATCAGAGGAGCATCAGAGGAGCATCAGAGGAGCATCAGAGGAGCATCAGAGGAGCATCAGAGGAGCATCAGAGGAGCAACAGAGGAGCATCAGAGGAGCGTCAGAGAGCATCAGAGCTGCGTCAGAGGTGCATCAGAGGTGCGTCAGAGGAGCATCGGAGGTGTGTCAGAGGTGCATCAGAGGTGCGTCAGAGGAGCATCGGAGGAGCGTCAGAGGAGCGTCAGAGGAGCGTCAGAGGAGCATCAGAGGAGCATCGGAGGAGCGTCAGAGGTGCATCAGAGGTGCATCAGAGGAGCATCAGAGGAGCGTCAGAGGAGCGTCAGAGGAGCATCAGAGGAGCATCAGAGGAGCATCAGAGGAGCTTCAGAAGAGCATCAGAGGTGCATCAGAGGAGCATCAGAGGTGCATCAGAGGAGCATCAGAGGAGCATCAGAGGAGCATCAGAGGAGCATCAGAGGAGCATCAGAAGAGCATCAGAGGTGCATCAGAGTAGCATCAGAGGTGCATCAGAGGAGCATCAGAGGTGCATCAGAGGAGCATCAGAGGAGCATCAGAGGAGCATCAGAGGAGCATCAGAGGAGCATCAGAGGAGCCAGAGGAGCAACAGAGGAGCAACAGAGGAGCATCAGAGGAGCATCAGAGGAGCATCAGAGGAGCATCAGAGGAGCATCAGAAGAGCATCAGAGGTGCATCAGAGGAGCATCAGAGGAGCATCAGAGGAGCATCAGAGGAGCATCGGAGGAGCATCAGAGGAGCATCAGAGGAGCATCAGAGGAGCAACAGAGGAGCATCAGAGGAGCATCAGAGGTGCATCAGAGGTGCATCAGAGGAGCATCAGAGGAGCATCAGAGGAGCATCAGAGGAGCATCAGAGGAGCATTAGAGGAGCATCAGAGGAGCATCAGAGGAGCATCAGAGGAGTATCAGAGGAGCATCAGAGGAGTATCAGAGGAGCATCAGAGGAGCATCAGAGGAGCATCAGAGGAGCATCAGAGGAGCATCAGAGGAGCATCAGAGGAGCATCAGAGGAGCATCAGAGGAGCATCAGAGGTGCATCAGAGGAGCATCAGAGGAGCAACAGAGGAGCATCAGAGGAGCAACAGAGGAGCATCAGAGGAGCATCAGAGGAGCATCAGAGGAGCATCAGAGGAGCATCAGAGGCGCATCAGAGGAGCATCAGAGGAGCATCAGAGGAGCATCAGAGGAGCATCAGAGGAGCATCAGAGGAGCATCAGAGGTGCATCAGAGGTGCATCAGAGGTGCATCAGAGGAGCATCAGAGGAGCATCAGAGGAGCATCAGAGGAGCATTAGAGGAGCATCAGAGGAGCATCAGAGGAGCATCAGAGGAGCATCAGTGGAGCATCAGAGGAGCATCAGAGGAGCATCAGAGGAGCATCAGTGGAGCATCAGAGGAGCATCAGAGGAGCATCAGAGGAGCATCAGAGGAGCATCAGAGGAGCATCAGAGGAGCATCAGAGGAGCATCAGAGGAGCATCAGAGGAGCATCAGAGGAGCATCAGAGGAGCATCAGAGGAGCAACAGAGGAGCATCAGAGGAGCGTCAGAGGTGCATCAGAGGTGCGTCAGAGGAGCATCGGAGGTGTGTCAGAGGTGCATCAGGGGTGCGTCAGAGGAGCATCGGAGGAGCGTCAGAGGAGCGTCAGAGGAGCGTCAGAGGAGCATCAGAGGAGCATCGGAGGAGCGTCAGAGGTGCATCAGAGGTGCATCAGAGGAGCATCAGAGGAGCGTCAGAGGAGCATCAGAGGAGCATCAGAGGAGCATCAGAGGAGCATCAGAGGAGCATCAGAGGAGCATCAGAGGAGCATCAGAGGTGCATCAGAGGTGCATCAGAGGTGCATCAGAGGAGCATCAGAGGAGCATCAGAGGAGCATCAGAGGAGCATCAGAGGAGCATCAGTGGAGCATCAGAGGAGCATCAGAGGAGCATCAGTGGAGCATCAGAGGAGCATCAGAGGAGCATCAGAGGAGCATCAGTGGAGCATCAGAGGAGCATCAGAGGAGCATCAGAGGAGCATCAGAGGAGCATAAGAGGAGCATCAGAGGAGCATCAGAGGAGCATCGGAGGTGTGTCAGAGGAGCAACAGAGGAGCATCAGAGGAGCGTCAGAGGAGCATCAGAGGTGCGTCAGAGGTGCATCAGAGGTGCGTCAGAGGAGCATCGGAGGTGTGTCAGAGGTGCATCAGAGGTGCGTCAGAGGAGCATCGGAGGAGCGTCAGAGGAGCGTCAGAGGAGCGTCAGAGGAGCATCAGAGGAGCATCGGAGGAGCGTCAGAGGTGCATCAGAGGTGCATCAGAGGACCATCCGAGGAGCGTCAGAGGAGCATCAGAGGAGCATCAGAGGAGCATCAGAGGAGCATCAGAGGAGCATCAGAAGAGCATCAGAGGTGCATCAGAGGAGCATCAGAGGTGCATCAGATGAGCATCAGAGGAGCATCAGAGGAGCATCAGAGGAGCATCAGAGGAGCATCAGAGGAGCATCAGAGGAGCATCAGAGGAGCATCAGTGGAGCATCAGAGGAGCATCAGAGGAGCATCAGTGGAGCATCAGAGGAGCATCAGAGGAGCATCAGAGGAGCATCAGTGGAGCATCAGAGGAGCATCAGAGGAGCATCAGAGGAGCATCAGAGGAGCATCAGAGGAGCATCAGAGGAGCATCAGAGGAGCATCAGAGGTGCATCAGAGGAGCATCAGAGGTGCATCAGAGGAGCATCAGAGGAGCATCAGAGGAGCATCAGAGGAGCATCAGAGGTGCATCAGAGGAGCATCAGAGGAGCATCAGAGGAGCATCAGAGGAGCATCAGATGAGCATAAGAGGAGAATCAGAGGAGCAACAGAGGAGCATCAGAGGAGCATCAGAGGAGGATCAGAGGAGCATCAGAGGAGCATCAGAGGAGCATCAGAGGAGCATCAGAGGAGCATCAGAGGAGCATCAGAGGAGCATCTGAGGAGCATCAGAGGAGCATCAGAGGAGCATCAGAGGAGCATCAGAGGTGCATCAGAGGTGCATCGGAGGTGCATCAGAGGTGCATCAGAGGAGCATCAGAGGAGCATCAGAGGTGCCACCGCTAATTCCCGGCCTCTGATTCCCGGCCTCTGATTCCCCGCCTCTGATTCCCCATCTCTGATTCCCCGCCTCTGATTCCCCGACTCTGATTCCCCGCCTCTGATTCCCCAGCTCTGATTCCCCACCTCAGATTACCCGCGTCTGATTCCCTGACTCTAATTCCCGGCCTCTGATTCCCCATCTCTGATTCACCGCCTCTGATTCTCCACCTCTGTTTCCCCATATCTGATTCCCCGCCTCAATTTCCCCGCCTCTGAATACCCGCCTCTGGTTCCCCATCTGTGATTAACCACCTCTGATTCTCCGCGTCTGATTCCCCGCCTCTGATTCCCCATCTCTGATTCCCCATGTCTGATTCCCAAATTCTGATTCCCCGCCTCTGATTCCCCAGCTCTGATTCCCCACATCTGATTCCCTGCCTCTGATTCCCCACCTCGGATTCCCAATATCTGATTCCCCGCCTCTGTTTCCCCGCCTCTGATTCCCCGCCTCTGTTTCCCCATATCTGATTCCCCACCTCTGATTCCTCAACTCTGATTCCACGCATCAGATTCCCCAGCTCTGATTCCCCGCCTTTGATTCCCCGTGTCTGATTCCCTGCCTCTGATTCCCCGCCTCTGATTCCCCATCTCTGATTCACCGCCTCTGATTCCCCACCTCTTATTCCCCATATCTGATTAGCCACCTCTGTTTCTCAGCCTCTGATTCCCGCCTCTGATTCCCCATATCTGATTCCCCGCCTCTGATTCCCCATCTCTGATTTTCGGACTCTGATTCCCCACCTCTGATTCCCGGCCTCTGATTCCCGGCCTATGATTCCCCGCTTCTGATTCCCCGCCACTGATTCCCTGCCTCTGATTCCCCATGTCTGATTCCCCACATCTGATTCCCTGCCTCTGATACCCCGCCTCTGATTCCCCGCCTCTGATTCCCTGCCACTAATTCCCCGCCTCTGATTCCCCATATCTGATTCCCTGCCTCTGATGCCCCATATCTGATTCCCTGCCTCTGATTCCCCAACTCTGATTCCCCGCCTCTGATTCCTCAGCTCTGATTCCCCACCTCTGATTCCCCGTGTCTAATTCCCTGCCTCTGATTCCCCGCCTCTGATTCCCCATCTTGGATTCACCACCACTGATTCCCTGTGTCTGAAACCCTGCCTGTGATTCCCCGCCTCTGATTCACCATCTCTGATTCACTGCCTCTGATTCCCCTTCTCTGATTCCCCATGTCTGCTTCCCCAATTCTGATTCACGCCTCTGATGCCCCACCTCTGATTCCCCTCCTCTGATTGCCCATATCAGATTGCACGCCTCTGATTCCCCATATCTTATTCCCCGCCTCTGATTCCCAAACTCAGAATCCCTGCCTCTGATTCCCCAGCTCTGATTCCCCACATCTGATTCCCTGCCTCTGATTCCCCACCTCTGATTCCCAATATCTGATTCCCTGCCTCTGTTTCACCACCTCTGATTCCCCGCCTCTGTTTCCCCATATCTGATTCGCAACCTCTGATTCCCCAACTTGATTCCCCGCCTCTGATTCACCATGTCTGATTCCCCAATTCTCATTCCCGCGGCTGATGCCCCACCTCTGATTCCCCTCCTCTGATTCCCCATATCTGATTCCCCGCCTTTGATTCCCCATATCTTATTCCCCGCCTCTGATTCCCAAACTCAGATTCCCCGCCTCTGATTCCCCAGCTCTGATTCCCCGCCTCTGATTCCCCACGTCTGATTCCCCGACTCTGAATTCCCGCCTCTGATTCCCCATCTCTGATTCACCACCGCTAATTCCCGGCCACTGATTCCCCACAACTGATTCCCGGCCTCTGATTCCCGGCCTCTGATTTCCCGCCTCTGATTCCCCATCTCTGATTCCCCGCCTCTGATTCCCCGACTCTGATTCCCCGCCTCTGAATCCCCAGCTCTGATTCCCCACCTCTGATTACCCGCGTCTGATTCCCTGAATCTAATTCCCGGCCTCTGATTCCCCATCTCTGATTCACTGCCTCTGATTCCCCACCTCTGATTCCCCATATCTGATTCCCCGCCTCAGTTTCCCCGCCTCTGATTCCCCACCTCTGATTCCCCATATCTGATACCCCGCCTCTGATTCCCCAACTCTGAATCCCCGCCTCTGATTCCCAAGGTATGATTCCCCGCCTCTGATTCCCTGCGTCTGATTCCCTGCATCTGATTCCCTGCCTCTGGTTCCCCATCTGTGATTACCCATCTCTGATTCCCAAATTCTGATTCCCCGCCTCTGATTCCCCAGCTCTGATTCCCCACATCTGATTCCCTGCCACTGATTCCCCACCTCTGATTCCCTGCCTCTGATTCCCCACCTCTGATTCCCAATATCTGATTCCCTGCCTCTGTTTCCCCACCTCTGATTCCCCGCATCTGTTTCCCCATATCTGATTCCCCACCTCTGATTCCCCAACTCTGATTCCCCGCCTCTGATTCCCCAGCTCTGATTCCCCGCCTCTGATTCCCCGTGTCTGATTCCCTGCCTCTGATTCCCCGCCTCTGATTCCCCATCTCTGATTCTCCACCACTGATTCCCTGCGTCTGATTCCCTGCCTGTGATTCCCCACCTCTGATTCACCATGTCTGATTCCCCAAATCTGATTCCCGCCTCTGATGCCCCACCTCTGATTCCCCTCCCCTGATTCCGCATATCTGATTCCCCGCCTCTGATTCCCCATATCTTATACCCCGCCTCTGATTCCCAAACTCAGATTCCCCGCCTCTGATTCCCCAGCTCTGATTCCCTGCCTCTGATTCCCCGCGTCTGATTCCCCGCCTCTGAATCCCCGCGTCTGATTCCCCATCTCTGATTCACCACCACTAATTCCCGGCCTCTGATTCCCCACAACTGATTCCCGGCCTCTGATTCCCGGCCTCTGATTCCCCGCCTCTGATTCCCCATCTCTGATTCCCCGCCTCTGATTCCCCGACTCTGATTCCCCGCCTCTGAATCACCAGCTCTGATTCCCCACCTCTGATTACCCGCGTCTGATTCCCTGAATCTAATTCCCGGCCTCTGATTCCCCATCTCTGATTCACCGCCTCTGATTCCCCACCCATGATTCCCCATATCTGATTCCCCGCCTCAGTTTCCCCGCCTCTGATTCCCCGCCTCTGATTCCCCATATCTGATACCCCGCCTCTGATTCCCCAACTCTGAATCCCCGCCTCTGATTCCCCAGCTATGATTCCCCGCATCTGATTCCCCGCGTCTGATTCCCTGCTTCTGATTCCCTGCCTCTGGTTCCCCATCTGTGATTAACCACCTCTGATTCACCGCGTCTGATTCCCCGCCTCTGATTCCCCATCTCATATTCCCAAATTCTGATTCCCCGCCTCTGATTCCCCAGCACTGATTCCCCTCATCTGATTCCCTGCCTCTGATTCCCCACCTCTGATTCCCAATATCTGATTCCCCGCCTCTGTTACCCCGCCTCTGATTCCCCGCCTCTGTTTCCCCATATCTGATTCCCCACCTCTGATTCCCCAACTCTGATTCCCCGCCTCTGATTCCCCAGCACTGATTCCCCGCCTCTGATTCGCTGTGTCTGATTCCCTGCCTCTGATTCCCCGCCTCTGATTCCCCATCTCTGATTCACCGCCTCTGATTCCCCACCTCTGATTCCCCATATCTGATTAGCCACCTCTGTTTCCCCATATCTGATTCCCCGCAACTGATTCCCCATCTCTGATTCCCGGACTCAGATTCCCCACCTCTGATTCCCGGCCTCTGATTCCCGGCCTATGATTCCCCGCTTCTGATTCCCCGCCTGATTCCCCATCTCTGATGCACTGCGTCTGATTCCCCACCTCTAATTCCCCATATCTGATTAGCCACCTCTGTTTCTCCACCTCTGATTCCCCGCCTCTGATTCCCCATATCTGATTCCCCGCCTCTGATTCCCCATCTCTGATTCCCGGACTCTGAATCCCCACCTCTGTTTCCCGGCCTCTGATTCCCGGCCTATGATTTCCCGCTTCTGATTCCCCGCCTCTGATACCCTGCCTCTGATTCCCCATGTCTGATTCCCCACATCTGATTCCCTGCCTCTGATACCCCGCCTCTGATTCCCCGCCTCTGATTCCCTGCCACTAATTCCCCGCCTCTGATTCCCCATATCTGTTTTCCTGCCTCTGATGCCCCATATCTGATTCCCTGCCTCTGATTCCCCAACTCTGATTCCCCGCCTCTGATTCCTCAGCTCTGATTCCCCACCTCTGATTCCCCGTGTCTAATTCCCTGCCTCTGATTCCCCGCCTCTGATTCCCCATCTTGGATTCATCACCACTGATTCCTTGCGTCTGATTCCCTCCCTGTGATTCCCCGCCTCTGATTCACCATCTCTGATTCACTGCCTCTGATTCCCCTTCTTTGATTCCCCATGTCTGATTCCCTGCCTCTGATTCCCCACCTCTGATTCCCAATATATGATTCCCTGCCTCTGTTTCCCCACCTCTGATTCCCCGCCTCTGTTTCCCCATATCTGATTCCCCACCTCTGATTCCCCAACTCTGATTCCCCGCCTCTGATTCCCCAGCTCTGATACCCCACCTCTGATTCCCCATGTCAGATTTCCTGCCTCTGATTCCCCGCCTCTGATTCCCCATCTCTGATTCACCGCCTCTGATTCCCCACCTCTGATTCCCCATATCTGATAAGCCATCTCTGTTTCCCCGCCTCTGATTCCCCGCCTCTGATTCCCCATATCTGATTCCCCGCCTCCTATTCCCCATCTCTGATTCCCGGACTCAGATTCCCCACCTCTGATTCCCAGCCTCTGATTCCCGGAATATGATTCCCCGCTTCTGATTCCCCGCCTCTGATTCCCTGCCTCTGATTCCCCATCTCTGATTCCCCACATCTGATTCCCTGCCTCTGATTCCCCGCCTCTGATTCCACATATCTGATTCCCTGCCTCTGATTACCCATCTCGGATTCCCGCCCTCCGATTCCCCACCTCTGGTTCCCCATATCTGATACCCCTACTCTGTTTCCCCGCCTCTGAATCCCCGCCTCTGATTCCCCACCTCTGATTCCCCATATCTGATAAGCCATCTCTGTTTCCCCGCCTCTGATTCCCCGCCTCTGATTCCCCATATCTGATTCCCCGCCTCTGATTCCCCATCTCTGATTCCAGGACTCAGATTCCCCACCTCTGATTCCAAGCCTCTGATTCCCGGAATATGATTCCCGGCTTCTGATTCCCCGCCTCTGATTCCCTGCCTCTGATTCCCCATCTCTGATTCCACACATCTGATTCCCTGCCTCTGATTCCCCGCCTCTGATTCCCCATATCTGATTCCCTGCCTCTGATTACCCATCTCGGATTCCCGCCCTCTGATTCCCCACCTCTGGTTCCCCATATCTGATACCCCTCCTCTGTTTCCCCGCCTCTGATTCCCCGCCTCTGATTCCCCATATCTGATTCCCCGTCTCTGATTCCCCAACTCTGATTCCCCGCCTCTGGTTCCTCAGCTCTGTTTCCCCGCCTCTGATTCCCCGCCTCTGATTCCCCATTTCTGATTCCCCGCCTCTGATTCCCCACCTCTGATTCCCCATATCTGATAAGCAATCTCTGTTTCCCCGCCTCTGATTCCCCGCCTCTGATTCCCCATATCTGATTCCCCGCCTCTGATTCCCCATCTCTGATTCCCGGACTCAGATTCCCGGCCTCTGATTCCCGGCCTATGATTCCCCGCTTCTGATTCCCCGCCTCTGATTCCCTGCCTCTGATTCCCCATGTCTGATTCCCCACATCTGATTCCCTGCCTCTGATACCCCGCCTCTGATTCCCCGCCTCTGATTCCCCGCCACTAATTCCCCGCCTCTGATTCCCCATATCTTATTCCCCGCCTCTGATTCCCAAACTCAGAATCCCTGCCTCTGATTCCCGAGCTCTGATTCCCCAAATCTGATTCCCTGCCTCTGATTCCCCACCTCTGATTCCCAATATCTGATTCCCTGCCTCTGTTCACCACCTCTGATTCCCCGCCTCTGTTTCCCCATATCTGATTCGCAACCTCTGATTCCCCAACTCTGATTCCCCGCCTCTGATTCACCATGTCTGATTCCCCAATTCTGATTCCCGCGGCTGATGCCCCACCTCTGATTCACCTCCTCTGATTCCCCATATCTGATTCCCCGCCTTTGATTCCCCATATCTTATTCCCCGCCTCTGATTCCCAAACTCAGATTCCCCGCCTCTGATTCCCCAGCTCTGATTCCCCGCCTCTGATTCCCCACGTCTGATTCCCCGCCTCTGAATCCCCGCCTCTGATTCCCCATCTCTGAATCACCACCGCTAATTCCCGGCCTCTGATTCCCCACAACTGATTCCCGGCCTCTGATTCCCGGCCTCTGATTCCCCGCCTCTGATTCCCAATCTCTGATTCCCCGCCTCTGATTCCCCGACTCTGATTCCCCGCCTCTGAATCCCCAGCTCTGATTCCCCACCTCTGATTACCCGCGTCTGATTCCCTGAATCTAATTCCCGGCCTCTGATTCCCCATCTCTGATTCACCGCCTCTGATTCCCCACCTCTGATTCCCCATATCTGATTCCCCGCCTCAGTTTCCCCGCCTCTGATTCCCCACCTCTGATTCCCCATATCTGATACCCCGCCTCTGATTCCCCAACTCTGAATCCCCGCCTCTGATTCCCAAGGTATGATTCCCCGCCTCTGATTCCCTGCGTCTGATTCCCTGCTTCTGATTCCCTGCCTCTGGTTCCCCATCTGTGATTAACCACCTCTGATTCTCCGCGTCTGATTCCCCGCCTCTGATTCCCCATCTCTGATTCCCTATCTCTGATTCCCAAATTCTGATTCCCCGCCTCTGATTCCCCAGCTCTGATTCCCCACATCTGATTCCCTGCCACTGATTCCCCACCTCTGATTCCCTGCCTCTGATTCCCCACCTCTGATTCCCCGCATCTGTTTCCCCATATCTGATTCCCCACCTCTGATTCCCCAACTCTGATTCCCCGCCTCTGATTCCCCAGCTCTGATTCCCCGCCTCTGATTCCCCGTGTCTGATTCCCTGCCTCTGATTCCCCGCCTCTGATTCCCCATCTCTGATTCTCCACCACTGATTCCCTGCGTCTGATTCCCTGCCTGTGATTCCCCACCTCTGATTCACCATGTCTGATTCCCCAAATCTGATTCCCGCCTCTGATGCCCCACCTCTGATTCCCCTCCCCTGATTCCCCATATCTGATTCCCCGCCTCTGATTCCCCATATCTTATTCCCCGCCTCTGATTCCCAAACTCAGATTCCCCGCCTCTGATTCCCCAGCTCTGATTCCCTGCCTCTGATTCCCCGCGTCTGATTCCCCGCCTCTGAATCCCCGTGTCTGATTCCCCATCACTGATTCACCACCGCTAATTCCCGGCCTCTGATTCCCCACAACTGATTCTCGGCCTCTGATTCCCGGCCTCTGATTCCCCGCCTCTGATTCCCCATCTCTGATTCCCCGCCTCTGATTCCCTGACTCTGATTCCCCGCCTCTGAATCCCCAGCTCTGATTCCCCACCTCTGATTACCCGCGTCTGATTCCCTGAATCTAATTCCCGGCCTCTGATTCCCCATCTCTGATTCACCGCCTCTGATTCCCCACCCATGATTCCCCATATCTGATTCCCCGCCTCAGTTTACCCGCCTCTGCTTCCCCGCCTCTGATTCCCCATATCTGATACCCCGCCTCTGATTCCCCAACTCTGAATCCCCGCCTCTGATTCCCCAGCTATGATTCCCCGCATCTGATTCCCCGCGTCTGATTCCCTGCTTCTGATTCCCTGCCTCTGGTTCCCCATCTGTGATTAACCACCTCTGATTCACCGCGTCTGATTCCCCGCCTCTGATTCCCCATCTCTGATTCCCCATCTCTGATTCCAAAATTCTGATTCCCCGCCTCTGATTCCCCAGCTCTGATTCCCCGCCTCTGATTCCCTGTGTCTGATTCCCTGCCTCTGATTCCCCGCCTCTGATTCCCCATCTCTGATTCACCGCCTCTGATTCCCCACCTCTGATTCCCCATATCTGATTAGCCACCTCTGTTTCCCCGCCTCTGATTCCCCGCCTCTGATTCCCCATATCTGATTCCCCGCCTCTGATTCCCCACCTCTGATTCCCCATATCTGATAAGCAATCTCTGTTTCCCCGCCTCTGATTCCCCGCCTCTGATTCCCCATATCTGATTCCCCGCAACTGATTCCCCATCTCTGATTCCCGGACTCAGATTCCCCACCTCTGATTCCCGGCCTCTGATTCCCGGCCTATGATTCCCCGCTTCTGATTCCCCGCCTGATTCCCCATCTCTGATGCACTGCGTCTGATTCCCCACCTCTAATTCCCCATATCTGATTAGCCACCTCTGTTTCTCCACCTCTGATTCCCCGCCTCTGATTCCCCATATCTGATTCCCCGCCTCTGATTCCCCATCTCTGATTCCCGGACTCTGAATCCCCACCTCTGTTTCCCGGCCTCTGATTCCCGGCCTATGATTCCCCGCTTCTGATTCCCCGCCTCTGTACCCTGCCTCTGATTCCCCATGTCTGATTCCCCACATCTGATTCCCTGCCTCTGATACCCCGCCTCTGATTCCCCGCCTCTGAATCCCTGCCACTAATTCCCCGCCTCTGATTCCCCATATCTGTTTTCCTGCCACTGATGCCCCATATCTGATTCCCTGCCTCTGATTCCCCAACTCTGATTCCCCGCCTCTGATTCCTCAGCTCTGATTCCCCACCTCTGATTCCCCGTGTCTAATTCCCTGCCTCTGATTCCCCGCCTCTGATTCCCCATCTTGGATTCATCACCACTGATTCCTTGCGTCTGATTCCCTCCCTGTGATTCCCCGCCTCTGAATCACCATCTCTGATTCACTGCCTCTGATTCCCCTTCTCTGATTCCCCATGTCTGATTCCCCAATTCTGATTCCCGCCTCTGATGCCCCACCTCTGATTCCCCTCCTCTGATTGCCCATATCTGATTCCCCGCCTCTGATTCCCCATATCTTATTCCCCGCCTCTGATTCCCAAACTCAGATTCCCCGTCTCTGATTCCCCAGCTCTGATTCCCCACATCTGATTCCCTGCCTCTGATTCCCCACCTCTGATTCCCAATATCTGATTCCCTGCCTCTGTTTCCCCACCTCTGATTCCCCGCCTCTGTTTCCCCATATCTGATTCCCCACCTCTGATTCCCCAACTCTGATTCCCCGCCTCTGATTCCCCAGCTCTGATACCCCGCCTCTGATTCCCCATGTCAGATTTCCTGCCTCTGATTCCCCGCCTCTGATTCCCCATCTCTGATTCACCGCCTCTGATTCCCCACCTCTGATTCCCCATATCTGATAAGCCATCTCTGTTTCCCCGCCTCTGATTCCCCGCCTCTGATTCCCCATATCTGATTCCCCGCCTCTGATTCCCCATCTCTGATTCCCGGACTCAGATTCCCCACCTCTGATTCCCAGCCTCTGATTCCCGGAATATGATTCCCCACTTCTGATTCCCCGCCTCTGATTCCCTGCCTCTGATTCCCCATCTCTGATTCCCCACATCTGATTCCCTGTCTCTGATTCCCCGCCTCTGATTCCACATATCTGATTCCCTGCCTCTGATTACCCATCTCGGATTCCCGCCCTCCGATTCCCCACCTCTGGCTCCCCATATCTGATACCCCTACTCTGTTTCCCCGCCTCTGAATCCCCGCCTCTGATTCCCCACCTCTGATTCCCCATATCTGATAAGCCATCTCTGTTTCCCCGCCTCTGATTCCCCGTCTCTGATTCCCCATATCTGATTCCCCGTCTCTGATTCCCCATCTCTGATTCCAGGACTCAGATTCCCCACCTCTGATTCCAAGCCTCTGATTCCCGGAATATTATTCCCGGCTTCTGATTCCCCGCCTCTGATTCCCTGCCTCTGATTCCCCATCTCTGATTCCCCACATCTGATTCCCTGCCTCTGATTCCCCGCCTCTGATTCCCCATATCTGATTCCCTGCCTCTGATTACCCATCTCGGATTCCCGCCCTCTGATTCCCCACCTCTGGTTCCCCATATCTGATACCCCTCCTCTGTTTCCCCGCCTCTGATTCCCCGCCTCTGATTCCCCATATCTGATTTCCGGTCTCTGATTCCCCAACTCTGATTCCCCGCCTCTGGTTCCTCAGCTCTGTTTCCCCGCCTCTGATTCCCCGCCTCTGATTCCCCATTTCTGATTCCCCGCCTCTGATTCCCCACCTCTGATTCCCCATATCTGATAAGCAATCTCTGTTTCCCCGCCTCTGATTCCCCGCCTCTGATTCCCCATATCTGATTCCCCGCCTCTGATTCCCCATCTCTGATTCCCGGACTCAGATTCCCCACCTCTGATTCCCGGCCTCTGATTCCCGGCCTATGATTCCCCGCTTCTGATTCCCCGCCTCTGATTCCCTGCCTCTGATTCCCCATCTCTGATTCACTGCCTCTGATTCCCCACCTCTGATTCCCCATATCTGATTAGCCACCTCTGTTTCTCCGCCTCTGATTCCCCGCCTCTGATTCCCCATATCTGATTCCCCGCCTCTGATTCCCCATCTCTGATTCCCGGAATCTGAATCCCCACCTCTGATTCCCGGCCTCTGATTCACGGCCTATGATTCCCCGCTTCTGATTCCCCGCCTCTGATTCCCTGCCTCTGATTCCCCATGTCTGATTCCCCACATCTGATTCCCTGCCTCTGATACCCCGCCTCTGATTCCCCGCCTCTGATTCCCTGCCACTAATTCCCCGCCTCTGGTTCCCCATATCTGATTTCCTGCCTCTGATGCCCCATATCTGATTCCCTGCCTCTGATTCCCCAACTCTGATTCCCCGCCTCTGATTCCTCAGCTCTGATTCCCCACCTCTGATTCCCCGTGTCTAATTCCCTGCCTCAGATTCCCCGCCTCTGATTCCCCATCTTGGATTCACCACCACTGATTCCTTGCGTCTGATTCCCTGCCTGTGATTCCCCGCCTCTGATTCACCATCTCTGATTCACTGCCTCTGATTCCCCTTCTCTGATTCCCCATGTCTGATTCCCCAATTCTGATTCCCGCCTCTGATGCCCCACCTCTGATTCCCCTCCTCTGATTGCCCATATCTGATTCCCCGCCTCTGATTCCCCATATCTTATTCCCCGCCTCTGATTCCCAAACTCAGATTCCCCGTCTCTGATTGCCCAGCTCTGATTCCCCACATCTGATTCCCTGCCTCTGATTCCCCACCTCTGATTCCCTATATCTGATTCCCTGCCTCTGTTTCCCCACCTCTGATTCCCCGCCTCTGTTTCCCCATATCTGATTCCCCACCTCTGATTCCCCAAATCTGATTCCCCGCCTCTGATACCCCGTGTCTGATTTCCCGCCTCTGATTCCCCGTGTCTGATTCCCTGCCTCTGATTCCCCGCCTCTGATTCCCCATCTCTGATTCACCGCCTCTGATTCCCCACCTCTGATTCCCCATATCTGATAAGCCATCTCTGTTTCCCCGCCTCTGATTCCCCGCCTCTGATTCCCCGTCTCTGATTCCCCATATCTGATTCCCCGCCTCTGATTCCCCATCTCTGATTCCCGGACTCAGATTCCCAACCTCTGATTCCAAGCCTCTGATTCCCGGAATATGATTCCCCGCTTCTGATTCCCCGCCTCTGATTCCCTGCCTCTGATTCCCCATCTCTGATTCCCCACATCTGATTCCCTGCCTCTGATTCCCCGCCTCTGATTCCCCATATCTGATTCCCTGCCTCTGATTACCCATCTCGGATTCCCGCCCTCCGATTCCCCACCTCAGGTTCCCCATATCTGATACCCCTCCTCTGTTTCCCCGCCTCTGATTCCCCGCCTCTGATTCCCCATATCTGATTCCCCGTCTCTGATTCCCCAACTCTGATTCCCCGCCTCTGATTCCTCAGCTCTGATTCCCCGCTTCTGATTCCCCGCGTCTGATTCCCTGCCTCTGATTCCCCGCCTCTGATTCCCCATCTCTGATTCACCACCACTGATTCCCTGCATCTGATTCCCTGCCTGTGATTCCCCGCCTCTGATTCACCATCTCTGATTCACTGCCTCTGATTCCCCTTCTCTGATTCCCCATGTCTGATTCCCCAATTCTGATTCCCGCCTCTGATGCCCCACCTCTGAATCCCCTCCTCTGATTCCCCATATCTGATTCCCCGCCTCTGATTCCCCATATCTTATTCCCCGCCTCTGATTCCCAAACTCAGATTCCCCGCCTCTGATTCCCCAGCTCTGATACCCCGCCTCAGATTCCCCGCGTCTGATTCCCTGCCTCTGATTACCCATCTCAGATTCCCGCCCTCCGATTCCCCACCTCAGGTTCCCCATATCTGATACCCCTCCTCTGTTTCCCCGCCTCTGATTCCCCGCCTCTGATTCCCCATATCTGATTCCCCGTCTCTGATTCCCCAACTCTGATTCCCCGTCTCTGATTCCCCAACTCTGATTCCCCGCCTCTGATTCCCCGCCTCTGATTCCCAAACTCAGAATCCCTGCCTCTGATTCCCCAGCTCAGATTCCCCAAATCTGATTCCCTGCCTCTGATTCCCCACCTCTGATTCCCAATATCTGATTCCCTGCCTCTGTTTCACCACCTCTGATTCCCCGCCTCTGTTTCCCCATATCTGATTCGCAACCTCTGATTCCCCAACTCTGATTCCCCGCCTCTGATTCACCATGTCTGATTCCCCAATTCTGATTCCCGCGGCTGATGCCCCACCTCTGATTCCCCTCCTCTGATTCCCCATATCTGATTCCCCCACTTTGATTCCCCATATCTTATTCCCCGCCTCTGATTCCCAAACTCAGATTCCCCGCCTCTGATTCCCCAGCTCTGATTCCCCGCCTCTGATTCCCCACGTCTGATTCCCCGCCTCTGAATCCCCGCCTCTGATTCCCCATCTCTGATTCACCACCGCTAATTCCCGGCCTCTGATTCCCCACAACTGATTCCCGGCCTCTGATTCCCGGCCTCTGATTCCCCGCCTCTGATTCCCCATCTCTGATTCCCCGCCTCTGATTCCCCGACTCTGATTCCCCGCCTCTGAATCCCCAGCTCTGATTCCCCACCTCTGATTACCCGCGTCTGATTCCCTGAATCTAATTCCCGGCCTCTGATTCCCCATCTCTGATTCACCGCCTCTGATTCCCCACCTCTGATTCCCCATATCTGATTCCCCGCCTCAGTTTCCCCGCCTCTGATTCCCCACCTCTGATTCCCCATATCTGATACCACGCCTCTGATTCCCCAACTCTGAATCCCCGCCTCTGATTCCCAAGGTATGATTCCCCGCCTCTGATTCCCTGCGTCTGATTCCCTGCTTCTGATTCCCTGCCTCTGGTTCCCCATCTGTGATTAACCACCTCTGATTCTCCGCGTCTGATTCCCCGCCTCTGATTCCCCATCTCTGATTCCCCATCTCTGATTCCCAAATTCTGATTCCCCGCCTCTGATTCCCCAGCTCTGATTCCCCACATCTGATTCCCTGCCACTGATTCCCCACCTCTGATTCCCTGCCTCTGATTCCCCACCTCTGATTCCCCGCATCTGTTTCCCCATATCTGATTCCCCACCTCTGATTCCCCAACTCTGATTCCCCGCCTCTGATTCCCCAGCTCTGATTCCCCGCCTCTGATTCCCCGTGTCTGATTCCCTGCCTCTGATTCCCCGCCTCTGATTCCCCATCTCTGATTCTCCACCACTGATTCCCTGCGTCTGATTCCCTGCCTGTGATTCCCCACCTCTGATTCACCATGTCTGATTCCCCAAATCTGATTCCCGCCTCTGATGCCCCACCTCTGATTCCCCTCCCCTGATTCCCCATATCTGATTCCCCGCCTCTGATTCCCCATATCTTATTCCCCGCCTCTGATTCCCAAACTCAGATTCCCCGCCTCTGATTCCCCAGCTCTGATTCCCTGCCTCTGATTCCCCGCGTCTGATTCCCCGCCTCTGAATCCCCGCGTCTGATTCCCCATCACTGATTCACCACCGCTAATTCCCGGCCTCTGATTCCCCACAACTGATTCCCGGCCTCTGATTCCCGGCCTCTGATTCCCCGCCTCTGATTCCCCATCTATGATTCCCCGCCTCTGATTCCCTGACTCTGATTCCCCGCCTCTGAATCCCCAGCTCTGATTCCCCACCTCTGATTACCCGCGTCTGATTCCCTGAATCTAATTCCCGGCCTCTGATTCCCCATCTCTGATTCACCGCCTCTGATTCCCCACCCATGATTCCCCATATCTGATTCCCCGCCTCAGTTTCCCCGCCTCTGATTCCCCGCCTCTGATTCCCCATATCTGATACCCCGCCTCTGATTCCCCAACTCTGAATCCCCGCCTCTGATTCCCCAGCTATGATTCCCCGCATCTGATTCCCCGCGTCTGATTCCCTGCTTCTGATTCCCTGCCTCTGGTTCCCCATCTGTGATTAACCACCTCTGATTCACCGCGTCTGATTCCCCGCCTCTGATTCCCCATCTCTGATTCCCCATCTCTGATTCCCAAATTCTGATTCCCCGCCTCTGATTCCCCAGCACTGATTCCCCTCATCTGATTCCCTGCCTCTGATTCCCCACCTCTGATTCCCAATATCTGATTCCCCGCCTCTGTTACCCCGCCTCTGATTCCCCGCCTCTGTTTCCCCATATCTGATTCCCCACCTCTGATTCCCCAACTCTGATTCCCCGCCTCTGATTCCCCAGCTCTGATTCCCCGCCTCTGATTCCCCGTGTCTGATTCCCTGCCTCTGATTCCCCGCCTCTGATTCCCCATCTCTGATTCACCGCCTCTGATTCCCCACCTCTGATTCCCCATATCTGATTAGCCACCTCTGTTTCCCCGCCTCTGATTCCCCGCCTCAAATTCCCCATATCTGATTCCCGGCCTCTGATTCCCCACCTCTGATTCCCCATATCTGATAAGCAATCTCTGTTTCCCCGCCTCTGATTCCCCGCCTCTGATTCCCCATATCTGATTCCCCGCAACTGATTCCCCATCTCTGATTCCCGGACTCAGATTCCCCACCTCTGATTCCCGGCCTCTGATTCCCGGCCTATGATTCCCCGCTTCTGATTCCCCGCCTGATTCCCCATCTTTGATGCACTGCGTCTGATTCCCCACCTCTAATTCCCCATATCTGATTAGCCACCTCTGTTTCTCCACCTCTGATTCCCCGCCTCTGATTCCCCATATCTGATTCCCCGCCTCTGATTCCCCATCTCTGATTCCCGGACTCTGAATCCCCACCTCTGTTTCCCGGCCTCTGATTCCCGGCCTATGATTCCCCGCTTCTGATTCCCCGCCTCTGATACCCTGCCTCTGATTCCCCATGTCTGATTCCCCACATCTGATTCCCTGCCTCTGATACCCCGCCTCTGATTCCCCGCCTCTGATTCCCTGCCACTAATTCCCCGCCTCTGATTCCCCATATCTGTTTTCCTGCCTCTGATGCCCCATATCTGATTCCCTGCCTCTGATTCCCCAACTCTGATTCCCCGCCTCTGATTCCCCATCTTGGATTCATCACCACTGATTCCTTGCGTCTGATTCCCTCCCTGTGATTCCCCGCCTCTGATTCACCATCTCTGATTCACTGCCTCTGATTCCCCTTCTCTGATTCCCCATGTCTGATTCCCCAATTCTGATTCCCGCCTCTGATGCCCCACCTCTGATTCCCCTCCTCTGATTGCCCATATCTGATTCCCCGCCTCTGATTCCCCATATCTTATTCCCCGCCTCTGATTCCCAAACTCAGATTCCCCGTCTCTGATTCCCCAGCTCTGATTCCCCACATCTGATTCCCTGCCTCTGATTCCCCACCTCTGATTCCCAATATCTGATTCCCTGCCTCTGTTTCCCCACCTCTGATTCCCCGCCTCTGTTTCCCCATATCTGATTCCCCACCTCTGATTCCCCAACTCTGATTCCCCGCCTCTGATTCCCCAGCTCTGATACCCCGCCTCTGATTCCCCATGTCAGATTTCCTGCCTCTGATTCCCCGCCTCTGATTCCCCATCTCTGATTCACCGCCTCTGATTCCCCACCTCTGATTCCCCATATCTGATAAGCCATCTCTGTTTCCCCGCCTCTGATTCCCCATATCTGATTCCCCGCCTCTGATTCCCCATCTCTGATTCCCGGACTCAGATTCCCCACCTCTGATTCCCAGCCTCTGATTCCCGGAATATGATTCCCCACTTCTGATTCCCCGCCTCTGATTCCCTGCCTCTGATTCCCCATCTCTGATTCCCCACATCTGATTCCCTGTCTCTGATTCCCCGCCTCTGATTCCACATATCTGATTCCCTGCCTCTGATTACCCATCTCGGATTCCCGCCCTCCGATTCCCCACCTCTGGTTCCCCATATCTGATACCCCTACTCTGTTTCCCCGCCTCTGAATCCCCGCCTCTGATTCCCCACCTCTGATTCCCCATATCTGATAAGCCATCTCTGTTTCCCCGCCTCTGATTCCCCGTCTCTGATTCCCCATATCTGATTCCCCACCTCTGATTCCCCATCTCTGATTCCAGGACTCAGATTCCCCACCTCTGATTCCAAGCCTCTGATTCCCGGAATATTATTCCCGGCTTCTGATTCCCCGCCTCTGATTCCCTGCCTCTGATTCCCCATCTCTGATTCCCCACATCTGATTCCCTGCCTCTGATTCCCCGCCTCTGATTCCCCATATCTGATTTCCTGCCTCTGATTACCCATCTCGGATTCCCGCCCTCTGATTCCCCACCTCTGGTTCCCCATATCTGATACCCCTCCTCTGTTTCCCCGCCTCTGATTCCCCGCCTCTGATTCCCCATATCTGATTTCCCGTCTCTGATTCCCCAACTCTGATTCCCCGCCTCTGGTTCCTCAGCTCTGTTTCCCCGCCTCTGATTCCCCGCCTCTGATTCCCCATTTCTGATTCCCTGCCTCTGATTCCCCACCTCTGATTCCCCATATCTGATAAGCAATCTCTGTTTCCCCGCCTCTGATTCCCCGCCTCTGATTCCCCATATCTGATTCCCCGCCTCTGATTCCCCATCTCTGATTCCCGGACTCAGATTCCCCACCTCTGATTCCCGGCCTCTGATTCCCGGCCTATGATTCCCCGCTTCTGATTCCCCGCCTCTGATTCCCTGCCTCTGATTCCCCATCTCTGATTCACTGCCTCTGATTCCCCACCTCTGATTCCCCATATCTGATTAGCCACCTCTGTTTCTCCGCCTCTGATTCCCCGCCTCTGATTCCCCATATCTGATTCCCCGCCTCTGATTCCCCATCTCTGATTCCCGGAATCTGAATCCCCACCTCTGATTCCCGGCCTCTGATTCACGGCCTATGATTCCCCGCTTCTGATTCCCCGCCTCTGATTCCCTGCCTCTGATTCCCCATGTCTGATTCCCCACATCTGATTCCCTGCCTCTGATACCCCGCCTCTGATTCCCCGCCTCTGATTCCCTGCCACTAATTCCCCGCCTCTGATTCCCCATATCTGATTTCCTGCCTCTGATGCCCCATATCTGATTCCCTGCCTCTGATTCCCCAACTCTGATTCCCCGCCTCTGATTCCTCAGCTCTGATTCCCCACCTCTGATTCCCCGTGTCTAATTCCCTGCCTCAGATTCCCCGCCTCTGATTCCCCATCTTGGATTCACCACCACTGATTCCTTGCGTCTGATTCCCTGCCTGTGATTCCCCGCCTCTGATTCACCATCTCTGATTCACTGCCTCTGATTCCCCTTCTCTGATTCCCCATGTCTGATTTCACCAATTCTGATTCCCGCCTCTGATGCCCCACCTCTGATTCCCCTCCTCTGATTGCCCATATCTGATTCCCCGCCTCTGATTCCCCATATCTTATTCCCCGCCTCTGATTCCCAAACTCAGATTCCCCGTCTCTGATTGCCCAGCTCTGATTCCCCACATCTGATTCCCTGCCTCTGATTCCCCACCTCTGATTCCCTATATCTGATTCCCTGCCTCTGTTTCCCCACCTCTGATTCCCCGCCTCTGTTTCCCCATATCTGATTCCCCACCTCTGATTCCCCAACTCTGATTCCCCGCCTCTGATACCCCGTGTCTGATTTCCCGCCTCTGATTCCCCGTGTCTGATTCCCTGCCTCTGATTCCCCGCCTCTGATTCCCCATCTCTGATTCACCGCCTCTGATTCCCCGCCTCTGATACCCTGCCTCTGATTCCCCATGTCTGATTCCCCACATCTGATTCCCTGCCTCTGATACCCCGCCTCTGATTCCCCGCCTCTGATTCCCTGCCACTAATTCCCCGCCTCTGATTCCCCATATCTGTTTTCCTGCCTCTGATGCCCCATATCTGATTCCCTGCCTCTGATTCCCCAACTCTGATTCCCCGCCTCTGATTCCTCAGCTCTGATTCCCCACCTCTGATTCCCCGTGTCTAATTCCCTGCCTCTGATTCCCCGCCTCTGATTCCCCATCTTGGATTCATCACCACTGATTCCTTGCGTCTGATTCCCTCCCTGTGATTCCCCGCCTCTGATTCACCATCTCTGATTCACTGCCTCGGATTCCCCTTCTCTGATTCCCCATGTCTGATTCCCCAATTCTGATTCCCGCCTCTGATGCCCCACCTCTGATTCCCCTCCTCTGATTGCCCATATCTGATTCCCCGCCTCTGATTCCCCATATCTTATTCCCCGCCTCTGATTCCCAAACTCAGATTCCCCGTCTCTGATTCCCCAGCTCTGATTCCCCACATCTGATTCCCTGCCTCTGATTCCCCACCTCTGATTCCCAATATCTGATTCCCTGCCTCTGTTTCCCCACCTCTGATTCCCCGCCTCTGTTTCCCCATATCTGATTCCCCACCTCTGATTCCCCAACTCTGATTCCCCGCCTCTGATTCCCCAGCTCTGATACCCCGCCTCTGATTCCCCATGTCAGATTTCCTGCCTCTGATTCCCCGCCTCTGATTCCCCATCTCTGATTCACCGCCTCTGATTCCCCACCTCTGATTCCCCATATCTGATAAGCCATCTCTGTTTCCCCGCCTCTGATTCCCCGCCTCTGATTCCCCATATCTGATTCCCCGCCTCTGATTCCCCATCTCTGATTCCCGGACTCAGATTCCCCACCTCTGATTCCCAGCCTCTGATTCCCGGAATATGATTCCCCACTTCTGATTCCCCGCCTCTGATTCCCTGCCTCTGATTCCCCATCTCTGATTCCCCACATCTGATTCCCTGTCTCTGATTCCCCGCCTCTGATTCCACATATCTGATTCCCCGCCTCTGATTCCCCATTTCTGATTCCCTGCCTCTGATTCCCCACCTCTGATTCCCCATATCTGATAAGCAATCTCTGTTTCCCCGCCTCTGATTCCCCGCCTCTGATTCCCCATATCTGATTCCCCGCCTCTGATTCCCCATCTCTGATTCCCGGACTCAGATTCCCCACCTCTGATTCCCGGCCTCTGATTCCCGGCCTATGATTCCCCGCTTCTGATTCCCCGCCTCTGATTCCCTGCCTCTGATTCCCCATCTCTGATTCACTGCCTCTGATTCCCCACCTCTGATTCCCCATATCTGATTAGCCACCTCTGTTTCTCCGCCTCTGATTCCCCGCCTCTGATTCCCCATATCTGATTCCCCGCCTCTGATTCCCCATCTCTGATTCCCGGAATCTGAATCCCCACCTCTGATTCCCGGCCTCTGATTCACGGCCTATGATTCCCCGCTTCTGATTCCCCGCCTCTGATTCCCTGCCTCTGATTCCCCATGTCTGATTCCCCACATCTGATTCCCTGCCTCTGATACCCCGCCTCTGATTCCCCGCCTCTGATTCCCTGCCACTAATTCCCCGCCTCTGATTCCCCATATCTGATTTCCTGCCTCTGATGCCCCATATCTGATTCCCTGCCTCTGATTCCCCAACTCTGATTCCCCGCCTCTGATTCCTCAGCTCTGATTCCCCACCTCTGATTCCCCGTGTCTAATTCCCTGCCTCAGATTCCCCGCCTCTGATTCCCCATCTTGGATTCACCACCACTGATTCCTTGCGTCTGATTCCCTGCCTGTGATTCCCCGCCTCTGATCACCATCTCTGATTCACTGCCTCTGATTCCCCTTCTCTGATTCCCCATGTCTGATTTCACCAATTCTGATTCCCGCCTCTGATGCCCCACCTCTGATTCCCCTCCTCTGATTGCCCATATCTGATTCCCCGCCTCTGATTCCCCATATCTTATTCCCCGCCTCTGATTCCCAAACTCAGATTCCCCGTCTCTGATTGCCCAGCTCTGATTCCCCACATCTGATTCCCTGCCTCTGATTCCCCACCTCTGATTCCCTATATCTGATTCCCTGCCTCTGTTTCCCCACCTCTGATTCCCCGCCTCTGTTTCCCCATATCTGATTCCCCACCTCTGATTCCCCAACTCTGATTCCCCGCCTCTGATACCCCGTGTCTGATTTCCCGCCTCTGATTCCCCGTGTCTGATTCCCTGCCTCTGATTCCCCGCCTCTGATTCCCCATCTCTGATTCACCGCCTCTGATTCCCCGCCTCTGATACCCTGCCTCTGATTCCCCATGTCTGATTCCCCACATCTGATTCCCTGCCTCTGATACCCCGCCTCTGATTCCCCGCCTCTGATTCCCTGCCACTAATTCCCCGCCTCTGATTCCCCATATCTGTTTTCCTGCCTCTGATGCCCCATATCTGATTCCCTGCCTCTGATTCCCCAACTCTGATTCCCCGCCTCTGATTCCTCAGCTCTGATTCCCCACCTCTGATTCCCCGTGTCTAATTCCCTGCCTCTGATTCCCCGCCTCTGATTCCCCATCTTGGATTCATCACCACTGATTCCTTGCGTCTGATTCCCTCCCTGTGATTCCCCGCCTCTGATTCACCATCTCTGATTCACTGACTCTGATTCCCCTTCTCTGATTCCCCATGTCTGATTCCCCAATTCTGATTCCCGCCTCTGATGCCCCACCTCTGATTCCCCTCCTCTGATTGCCCATATCTGATTCCCCGCCTCTGATTCCCCATATCTTATTCCCCGCCTCTGATTCCCAAACTCAGATTCCCCGTCTCTGATTCCCCAGCTCTGATTCCCCACATCTGATTCCCTGCCTCTGATTCCCCACCTCTGATTCCCAATATCTGATTCCCTGCCTCTGTTTCCCCACCTCTGATTCCCCGCCTCTGTTTCCCCATATCTGATTCCCCACCTCTGATTCCCCAACTCTGATTCCCCGCCTCTGATTCCCCAGCTCTGATACCCCGCCTCTGATTCCCCATGTCAGATTTCCTGCCTCTGATTCCCCGCCTCTGATTCCCCATCTCTGATTCACCGCCTCTGATTCCCCACCTCTGATTCCCCATATCTGATAAGCCATCTCTGTTTCCCCGCCTCTGATTCCCCGCCTCTGATTCCCCATATCTGATTCCCCGCCTCTGATTCCCCATCTCTGATTCCCGGACTCAGATTCCCCACCTCTGATTCCCAGCCTCTGATTCCCGGAATATGATTCCCCACTTCTGATTCCCCGCCTCTGATTCCCTGCCTCTGATTCCCCATCTCTGATTCCCCACATCTGATTCCCTGTCTCTGATTCCCCGCCTCAGATTCCACATATCTGATTCCCTGCCTCTGATAACCCATCTCGGATTCCCGCCCTCCGATTCCCCACCTCTGGTTCCCCATATCTGATACCCCTACTCTGTTTCCCCGCCTCTGAATCCCCGCCTCTGATTCCCCACCTCTGATTCCCCATATCTGATAAGCCATCTCTGTTTCCCCGCCTCTGATTACCCGTCTCTGATTCCCCATATCTGATTCCCCACCTCTGATTCCCCATCTCTGATTCCAGGACTCAGATTCCCCACCTCTGATTCCAAGCCTCTGATTCCCGGAATATTATTCCCGGCTTCTGATTCCCCGCCTCTGATTCCCTGCCTCTGATTCCCCATCTCTGATTCCCCACATCTGATTCCCTGCCTCTGATTCCCCGCCTCTGATTCCCCATATCTGATTCCCTGCCTCTGATTACCCATCTCGGATTCCCGCCCTCTGATTCCCCACCTCTGGTTCCCCATATCTGATACCCTCTCCTCTGTTTCCCCGCCTCTGATTCCCCGCCTCTGATTCCCCATATCTGATTTCCCGTCTCTGATTCCCCAACTCTGATTCCCCGTCTCTGGTTCCTCAGCTCTGTTTCCCCGCCTCTGATTCGCCGCCTCTGATTCCCCATTTCTGATTCCCCGCCTCTGATTCCCCACCTCTGATTCCCCATATCTGATAAGCAATCTCTGTTTCCCCGCCTCTGATTCCCCGCCTCTGATTCCCCATATCTGATTCCCCGCCTCTGATTCCCCATCTCTGATTCCCGGACTCAGATTCCCCACCTCTGATTCCCGGCCTCTGATTCCCGGCCTATGATTCCCCGCTTCTGATTCCCCGCCTCTGATTCCCTGCCTCTGATTCCCCATCTCTGATTCACTGCCTCTGATTCCCCACCTCTGATTCCCCATATCTGATTAGCCACCTCTGTTTCTCCGCCTCTGATTCCCCGCCTCTGATTCCCCATATCTGATTCCCCGCCTCTGATTCCCCATCTCTGATTCCCGGAATCTGAATCCCCACCTGTGATTCCCGGCCTCTGATTCACGGCCTATGATTCCCCGCTTCTGATTCACCGCCTCTGATTCCCTGCTCTGATTCCCCATGTCTGATTCCCCACAGCTGATTCCCTGCCTCTGATACCCCGCCTCTGATTCCCCGCCTCTGATTCCCTGCCACTAATTCCCCGCCTCTGATTCCCCATATCTGATTTCCTGCCTCTGATGCCCCATATCTGATTCCCTGCCTCTGATTCCCCAACTCTGATTCCCCGCCTCTGATTCCTCAGCTCTGATTCCCCACCTCTGATTCCCCGTGTCTAATTCCCTGCCTCAGATTCCCCGCCTCTGATTCCCCATCTTGGATTCACCACCACTGATTCCTTGCGTCTGATTCCCTGCTTGTGATTCCGCGCCTCTGATTCACCATCTCTGATTCACTGCCTCTGATTCCCCTTCTCTGATTCCCCATGTCTGATTTCACCAATTCTGATTCCCGCCTCTGATGCCCCACCTCTGATTCCCCTCCTCTGATTGCCCATATCTGATTCCCCGCCTCTGATTCCCCATATCTTATTCCCCGCCTCTGATTCCCAAACTCAGATTCCCCGTCTCTGATTGCCCAGCTCTGATTCCCCACATCTGATTCCCTGCCTCTGATTCCCCACCTCTGATTCCCTATATCTGATTCCCTGCCTCTGTTTCCCCACCTCTGATTCCCCGCCTCTGTTTCCCCATATCTGATTCCCCACCTCTGATTCCCCAACTCTGATTCCCCGCCTCTGATACCCCGTGTCTGATTTCCCGCCTCTGATTCCCCGTGTCTGATTCCCTGCCTCTGATTCCCCGCCTCTGATTCCCCATCTCTGATTCACCGCCTCTGATTCCCCACCTCTGATTCCCCATATCTGATAAGCCATCTCTGTTTCCCCGCCTCTGATTCCCCGCCTCTGATTCCCCGTCTCTGATTCCCCATATCTGATTCCCCGCCTCTGATTCCCCATCTCTGATTCCCGGACTCAGATTCCCAACCTCTGATTCCAAGCCTCTGATTCCCGGAATATGATACCCCTCCTCTGTTTCCCCGCCTCTGATTCCCCGCCTCTGATTCCCCATATCTGATTCCCCATCTCTGATTCCCCAACTCTGATTCCCCGCCTCTGATTCCTCAGCTCTGATTCCCCGCTTCTGATTCCCCGCGTCTGATTCCCTGCCTCTGATTCCCCATCTCTGATTCACCACCACTGATTCCCTGCATCTGATTCCCTGCCTGTGATTCCCCGCCTCTGATTCACCATCTCTGATTCACTGCCTCTGATTCCCCTTCTCTGATTCCCTTTGTCTGATTCCCCAATTCTGATTCCCGCCTCTGATGCCCCACCTCTGAATCCCCTCCTCTGATTCCCCATATCTGATTCCCCGCCTCTGATTCCCCATATCTTATTCCCCGCCTCTGATTCCCAAACTCAGATTCCCCGCCTCTGATTCCCCAGCTCTGATACCCCGCCTCAGATTCCCCGCGTCTGATTCCCTGCCTCTGATTACCCATCTCGGATTCCCGCCCTCCGATTCCCCACCTCAGGTTCCCCATATCTGATACCCCTCCTCTGTTTCCCCGCCTCTGATTCCCCGCCTCTGATTCCCCATATCTGATTCCCCGTCTCTGATTCCCCAACTCTGATTCCCCGCCTCTGATTCCTCAGCTCTGATTCCCCGCCTCTGATTCCCCGCCTCTGATTCCCAAACTCAGAATCCCTGCCTCTGATTCCCCAGCTCTGATTCCCCAAATCTGATTCCCTGCCTCTGATTCCCCACCTCTGATTCCCAATATCTGATTCCCTGCCTCTGTTTCACCACCTCTGATTCCCCGCCTCTGTTTCCCCATATCTGATTCGCAACCTCTGATTTCCCAACTCTGATTCCCCGCCTCTGATTCACCATGTCTGATTCCCCAATTCTGATTCCCGCGGCTGATGCCCCACCTCTGATTCCCCTCCTCTGATTCCCCATATCTGATTCCCCCACTTTGATTCCCCATATCTTATTCCCCGCCTCTGATTCCCAAACTCAGATTCCCCGCCTCTGATTCCCCAGCTCTGATTCCCCGCCTCTGATTCCCCACGTCTGATTCCCCGCCTCTGAATCCCCGCCTCTGATTCCCCATCTCTGATTCACCACCGCTAATTCCCGGCCTCTGATTCCCCACAACTGATTCCCGGCCTCTGATTCCCGGCCTCTGATTCCCCGCCTCTGATTCCCCATCTCTGATTCCCCGCCTCTGATTCCCCGACTCTGATTCCCCGCCTCTGAATCCCCAGCTCTGATTCCCCACCTCTGATTACCCGCATCTGATTCCCTGAATCTAATTCCCGGCCTCTGATTCCCCATCTCTGATTCACCGCCTCTGATTCCCCACCTCTGATTCCCCATATCTGATTCCCCGCCTCAGTTTCCCCGCCTCTGATTCCCCACCTCTGATTCCCCATATCTGATACCCCGCCTCTGATTCCCCAACTCTGAATCCCCGCCTCTGATTCCCAAGGTATGATTCCCCGCCTCTGATTCCCTGCGTCTGATTCCCTGCTTCTGATTCCCTGCCTCTGGTTCCCCATCTGTGATTAACCACCTCTGATTCTCCGCGTCTGATTCCCCGCCTCTGATTCCCCATCTCTGATTCCCCATCTCTGATTCCCAAATTCTGATTCCCCGCCTCTGATTCCCCAGCTCTGATTCCCCACATCTGATTCCCTGCCACTGATTCCCCACCTCTGATTCCCTGCCTCTGATTCCCCACCTCTGATTCCCCGCATCTGTTTCCCCATATCTGATTCCCCACCTCTGATTCCCCAACTCTGATTCTTCGCCTCTGATTCCCCAGCTCTGATTCCCCGCCTCTGATTCCCTGCCTCTGATTCCCCACCTCTGATTCCCAATATCTGATTCCCTGCCTCTGTTTCCCCACCTCTGATTCCCCGCCTCTGTTTCCCCATATCTGATTCCCCACCTCCGATTCCCCAACTCTGATTCCCCGCCTCTGATTCCCCAGCTCTGATACCCCGCCTCTGATTCCCCATGTCAGATTTCCTGCCTCTGATTCCCCGCCTCTGATTCCCCATCTCTGATTCACCGCCTCTGATTCCCCACCTCTGATTCCCCATATCTGATAAGCCATCTCTGTTTCCCCGCCTCTGATTCCCCGCCTCTGATTCCCCATATCTGATTCCCCGCCTCTGATTCCCCATCTCTGATTCCCGGACTCAGATTCCCCACCTCTGATTCCCAGCCTCTGATTCCCGGAATATGATTCCCCACTTCTGATTCCCCGCCTCTGATTCCCTGCCTCTGATTCCCCATCTCTGATTCCCCACATCTGATTCCCTGTCTCTGATTCCCCGCCTCTGATTCCACATATCTGATTCCCTGCCTCTGATTACCCATCTCGGATTCCCGCCCTCCGATTCCCCACCTCTGGTTCTCCATATCTGATACCCCTACTCTGTTTCCCCGCCTCTGAATCTCCGCCTCTGATTCCCCACCTCTGATTCCCCATATCTGATAAGCCATCTCTGTTTCCCCGCCTCTGATTCCCCGTCTCTGATTCCCCATATCTGATTCCCCGCCTCTGATTCCCCATCTCTGATTCCAGGACTCAGATTCCCCACCTCTGATTCCAAGCCTCTGATTCCCGGAATATTATTCCCGGCTTCTTATTCCCCGCCTCTGATTCCCTGCCTCTGATTCCCCATCTCTGATTCCCCACATCTGATTCCCTGCCTCTGATTCCCCGCCTCTGATTCCCCATATCTGATTCCCTGCCTCTGATTACCCATCTCGGATTCCCGCCCTCTGATTCCCCACCTCTGGTTCCCCATATCTGATACCCCTCCTCTGTTTCCCCGCCTCTGATTCCCCGCCTCTGATTCCCCATATCTGATTTCCCGTCTCTGATTCCCCAACTCTGATTCCCCGCCTCTGGTTCCTCAGCTCTGTTTCCCCGCCTCTGATTCCCCGCCTCTGATTCCCCATTTCTGATTCCCCGCCTCTGATTCACCACCTCTGATTCCCCATATCCGATAAGCAATCTCTGTTTCCCCGCCTCTGATTCCCCGCCTCTGATTCCCCATATCTGATTCCCCGCCTCTGATTCCCCATCTCTGATTCCCGGACTCAGATTCCCCACCTCTGATTCCCGGCCTCTGATTCCCGGCCTATGATTCCCCGCTTCTGATTCCCCGCCTCTGATTCCCTGCCTCTGATTCCCAATCTCTGATTCACTGCCTCTGATTCCCCACCTCTGATTCCCCATATCTGATTAGCCACCTCTGTTTCTCCGCCTCTGATTCCCCGCCTCTGATTCCCCATATCTGATTCCCCGCCTCTGATTCCCCATCTCTGATTCCCCATATCTGATAAGCAATCTCTGTTTCCCCGCCTCTGATTCCCCGCCTCTGATTCCCCATATCTGATTCCCCGCCTCTGATTCCCCATCTCTGATTCCCGGACTCAGATTCCCCACCTCTGATTCCCGGCCTCTGATTCCCGGCCTATGATTCCCCACTTCTGATTCCCCGCCTCTGATTCCCTGCCTCTGATTCCCCATCTCTGATTCACTGCCTCTGATTCCCCACCTCTGATTCCCCATATCTGATTAGCCACCTCTGTTTCTCCGCCTCTGATTCCCCGCCTCTGATTCCCCATATCTGATTCCCCGCCTCTGATTCCCCATCTCTGATTCCCGGAATCTGAATCCCCACCTCTGATTCCCGGCCTCTGATTCACGGCCTATGATTCCCCGCTTCTGATTCCCCGCCTCTGATTCCCTGCCTCTGATTCCCCATGTCTGATTCCCCACATCTGATTCCCTGCCTCTGATACCCCGCCTCTGATTCCCCGCCTCTGATTCCCTGCCACTAATTCCCCGCCTCTGATTCCCCATATCTGATTTCCTGCCTCTGATGCCCCATATCTGATTCCCTGCCTCTGATTCCCCAACTCTGATTCCCCGCCTCTGATTCCTCAGCTCTGATTCCCCACCTCTGATTCCCCGTGTCTAATTCCCTGCCTCAGATTCCCCGCCTCTGATTCCCCATCTTGGATTCACCACCACTGATTCCTTGCATCTGATTCCCTGCCTGTGATTCCCCGCCTCTGACTCACCATCTCTGATTCACTGCCTCTGATTCCCCTTCTCTGATTCCCCATGTCTGATTCCCCAATTCTGATTCCCGCCTCTGATGCCCCACCTCTGATTCCCCTCCTCTGATTGCCCATATCTGATTCCCCGCCTCTGATTCCCCATATCTTATTCCCCGCCTCTGATTCCCAAACTCAGATTCCCCGTCTCTGATTGCCCAGCTCTGATTCCCCACATCTGATTCCCTGCCTCTGATTCCCCACCTCTGATTCCCTATATCTGATTCCCTGCCTCTGTTTCCCCACCTCTGATTCCCCACCTCTGTTTCCCCATATCTGATTCCCCACCTCTGATTCCCCAACTCTGATTCCCCGCCTCTGATACCCCGTGTCTGATTTCCCGCCTCTGATTCCCCGTGTCTGATTCCCTGCCTCTGATTCCCCGCCTCTGATTCCCCATCTCTGATTCACCGCCTCTGATTCCCCACCTCTGATTCCCCATATCTGATAAGCCATCTCTGTTTCCCCGCCTCTGATTCCCCGCCTCTGATTCCCCATCTCTGATTCCCCATATCTGATTCCCCGCCTCTGATTCCCCATCTCTGATTCCCGGACTCAGATTCCCAACCTCTGATTCCAAGCCTCTGATTCCCGGAATATGATTCCCCGCTTCTGATTCCCCGCCTCTGATTCCCTGCCTCTGATTCCCCATCTCTGATTCCCCACATCTGATTCCCTGCCTCTGATTCCCCGCCTCTGATTCCCCATATCTGATTCCCTGCCTCTGATTACCCATCTCGGATTCCCGCCCTCTGATTCCCCACCTCTGGTTCCCCATATCTGATACCCTCTCCTCTGTTTCCCCGCCTCTGATTCCCCGCCTCTGATTCCCCATATCTGATTTCCCGTCTCTGATTCCCCAACTCTGATTCCCCGTCTCTGGTTCCTCAGCTCTGTTTCCCCGCCTCTGATTCCCCGCCTCTGATTCCCCATTTCTGATTCCCCGCCTCTGATTCCCCACCTCTGATTCCCCATATCTGATAAGCAATCTCTGTTTCCCCGCCTCTGATTCCCCGCCTCTGATTCCCCATATCTGATTCCCCGCCTCTGATTCCCCATCTCTGATTCCCGGACTCAGATTCCCCACCTCTGATTCCCGGCCTCTGATTCCCGGCCTATGATTCCCCGCTTCTGATTCCCCGCCTCTGATTCCCTGCCTCTGATTCCCCATCTCTGATTCACTGCCTCTGATTCCCCACCTCTGATTCCCCATATCTGATTAGCCACCTCTGTTTCTCCGCCTCTGATTCCCCGCCTCTGATTCCCCATATCTGATTCCCCGCCTCTGATTCCCCATCTCTGATTCCCGGAATCTGAATCCCCACCTGTGATTCCCGGCCTCTGATTCACGGCCTATGATTCCCCGCTTCTGATTCACCGCCTCTGATTCCCTGCTCTGATTCCCCATGTCTGATTCCCCACATCTGATTCCCTGCCTCTGATACCCCGCCTCTGATTCCCCGCCTCTGATTCCCTGCCACTAATTCCCCGCCTCTGATTCCCCATATCTGATTTCCTGCCTCTGATGCCCCATATCTGATTCCCTGCCTCTGATTCCCCAACTCTGATTCCCCGCCTCTGATTCCTCAGCTCTGATTCCCCACCTCTGATTCCCCGTGTCTAATTCCCTGCCTCAGATTCCCCGCCTCTGATTCCCCATCTTGGATTCACCACCACTGATTCCTTGCGTCTGATTCCCTGCCTGTGATTCCGCGCCTCTGATTCACCATCTCTGATTCACTGCCTCTGATTCCCCTTCTCTGATTCCCCATGTCTGATTTCACCAATTCTGATTCCCGCCTCTGATGCCCCACCTCTGATTCCCCTCCTCTGATTGCCCATATCTGATTCCCCGCCTCTGATTCCCCATATCTTATTCCCCGCCTCTGATTCCCAAACTCAGATTCCCCGTCTCTGATTGCCCAGCTCTGATTCCCCACATCTGATTCCCTGCCTCTGATTCCCCACCTCTGATTCCCTATATCTGATTCCCTGCCTCTGTTTCCCCACCTCTGATTCCCCGCCTCTGTTTCCCCATATCTGATTCCCCACCTCTGATTCCCCAACTCTGATTCCCCGCCTCTGATACCCCGTGTCTGATTTCCCGCCTCTGATTCCCCGTGTCTGATTCCCTGCCTCTGATTCCCCGCCTCTGATTCCCCATCTCTGATTCACCGCCTCTGATTCCCTGCCTCTGATTCCCCATCTCTGATTCACCACCACTGATTCCCTGCATCTGATTCCCCACCTCTGATTCCCCAACTCTGATTCCCCGCCTCTGATACCCCGTGTCTGATTTCCCGCCTCTGATTCCCCGTGTCTGATTCCCTGCCTCTGATTCCCCGCCTCTGATTCCCCATCTCTGATTCACCGCCTCTGATTCCCCACCTCTGATTCCCCATATCTGATAAGCCATCTCTGTTTCCCCGCCTCTGATTCCCCGCCTCTGATTCCCCGTCTCTGATTCCCCATATCTGATTCCCCGCCTCTGATTCCCCATCTCTGATTCCCGGACTCAGATTCCCAACCTCTGATTCCAAGCCTCTGATTCCCGGAATATGATTCCCCGCTTCTGATTCCCCGCCTCTGATTCCCTGCCTCTGATTCCCCATCTCTGATTCCCCACATCTGATTCCCTGCCTCTGATTCCCCGCCTCTGATTCCCCATATCTGATTCCCTGCCTCTGATTACCCATCTCGGATTCCCGCCCTCCGATTCCCCACCTCAGGTTCCCCATATCTGATACCCCTCCTCTGTTTCCCCGCCTCTGATTCCCCGCCTCTGATTCCCCATATCTGATTCCCCATCTCTGATTCCCCAACTCTGATTCCCCGCCTCTGATTCCTCAGCTCTGATTCCCCGCTTCTGATTCCCCGCGTCTGATTCCCTGCCTCTGATTCCCCATCTCTGATTCACCACCACTGATTCCCTGCATCTGATTCCCTGCCTGTGATTCCCCGCCTCTGATTCACCATCTCTGATTCACTGCCTCTGATTCCCCTTCTCTGATTCCCTTTGTCTGATTCCCCAATTCTGATTCCCGCCTCTGATGCCCCACCTCTGAATCCCCTCCTCTGATTCCCCATATCTGATTCCCCGCCTCTGATTCCCCATATCTTATTCCCCGCCTCTGATTCCCAAACTCAGATTCCCCGCCTCTGATTCCCCAGCTCTGATACCCCGCCTCAGATTCCCCGCGTCTGATTCCCTGCCTCTGATTACCCATCTCGGATTCCCGCCCTCCGATTCCCCACCTCAGGTTCCCCATATCTGATACCCCTCCTCTGTTTCCCCGCCTCTGATTCCCCGCCTCTGATTCCCCATATCTGATTCCCCGTCTCTGATTCCCCAACTCTGATTCCCCGCCTCTGATTCCTCAGCTCTGATTCCCCGCCTCTGATTCCCCGCCTCTGATTCCCAAACTCAGAATCCCTGCCTCTGATTCCCCAGCTCTGATTCCCCAAATCTGATTCCCTGCCTCTGATTCCCCACCTCTGATTCCCAATATCTGATTCCCTGCCTCTGTTTCACCACCTCTGATTCCCCGCCTCTGTTTCCCCATATCTGATTCGCAACCTCTGATTTCCCAACTCTGATTCCCCGCCTCTGATTCACCATGTCTGATTCCCCAATTCTGATTCCCGCGGCTGATGCCCCACCTCTGATTCCCCTCCTCTGATTCCCCATATCTGATTCCCCCACTTTGATTCCCCATATCTTATTCCCCGCCTCTGATTCCCAAACTCAGATTCCCCGCCTCTGATTCCCCAGCTCTGATTCCCCGCCTCTGATTCCCCACGTCTGATTCCCCGCCTCTGAATCCCCGCCTCTGATTCCCCATCTCTGATTCACCACCGCTAATTCCCGGCCTCTGATTCCCCACAACTGATTCCCGGCCTCTGATTCCCGGCCTCTGATTCCCCGCCTCTGATTCCCCATCTCTGATTCCCCGCCTCTGATTCCCCGACTCTGATTCCCCACCTCTGAATCCCTATATCTGATTCCCTGCCTCTGTTTCCCCACCTCTGATTCCCCGCCTCTGTTTCCCCATATCTGATTCCCCACCTCTGATTCCCCAACTCTGATTCCCCGCCTCTGATACCCCGTGTCTGATTTCCCGCCTCTGATTCCCCGTGTCTGATTCCCTGCCTCTGATTCCCCGCCTCTGATTCCCCATCTCTGATTCACCGCCTCTGATTCCCCGCCTCTGATACCCTGCCTCTGATTCCCCATGTCTGATTCCCCACATCTGATTCCCTGCCTCTGATACCCCGCCTCTGATTCCCCGCCTCTGATTCCCTGCCACTAATTCCCCGCCTCTGATTCCCCATATCTGTTTTCCTGCCTCTGATGCCCCATATCTGATTCCCTGCCTCTGATTCCCCAACTCTGATTCCCCGCCTCTGATTCCTCAGCTCTGATTCCCCACCTCTGATTCCCCGTGTCTAATTCCCTGCCTCTGATTCCCCGCCTCTGATTCCCCATCTTGGATTCATCACCACTGATTCCTTGCGTCTGATTCCCTCCCTGTGATTCCCCGCCTCTGATTCACCATCTCTGATTCACTGCCTCTGATTCCCCTTCTCTGATTCCCCATGTCTGATTCCCCAATTCTGATTCCCGCCTCTGATGCCCCACCTCTGATTCCCCTCCTCTGATTGCCCATATCTGATTCCCCGCCTCTGATTCCCCATATCTTATTCCCCGCCTCTGATTCCCAAACTCAGATTCCCCGTCTCTGATTCCCCAGCTCTGATTCCCCACATCTGATTCCCTGCCTCTGATTCCCCACCTCTGATTCCCAATATCTGATTCCCTGCCTCTGTTTCCCCACCTCTGATTCCCCGCCTCTGTTTCCCCATATCTGATTCCCCACCTCTGATTCCCCAACTCTGATTCCCCGCCTCTGATTCCCCAGCTCTGATACCCCGCCTCTGATTCCCCATGTCAGATTTCCTGCCTCTGATTCCCCGCCTCTGATTCCCCATCTCTGATTCACCGCCTCTGATTCCCCACCTCTGATTCCCCATATCTGATAAGCCATCTCTGTTTCCCCGCCTCTGATTCCCCGCCTCTGATTCCCCATATCTGATTCCCCGCCTCTGATTCCCCATCTCTGATTCCCGGACTCAGATTCCCCACCTCTGATTCCCAGCCTCTGATTCCCGGAATATGATTCCCCACTTCTGATTCCCCGCCTCTGATTCCCTGCCTCTGATTCCCCATCTCTGATTCCCCACATCTGATTCCCTGTCTCTGATTCCCCGCCTCAGATTCCACATATCTGATTCCCTGCCTCTGATTACCCATCTCGGATTCCCGCCCTCCGATTCCCCACCTCTGGTTCCCCATATCTGATACCCCTACTCTGTTTCCCCGCCTCTGAATCCCCGCCTCTGATTCCCCACCTCTGATTCCCCATATCTGATAAGCCATCTCTGTTTCCCCGCCTCTGATTACCCGTCTCTGATTCCCCATATCTGATTCCCCACCTCTGATTCCCCATCTCTGATTCCAGGACTCAGATTCCCCACCTCTGATTCCAAGCCTCTGATTCCCGGAATATTATTCCCGGCTTCTGATTCCCCGCCTCTGATTCCCTGCCTCTGATTCCCCATCTCTGATTCCCCACATCTGATTCCCTGCCTCTGATTCCCCGCCTCTGATTCCCCATATCTGATTCCCTGCCTCTGATTACCCATCTCGGATTCCCGCCCTCTGATTCCCCACCTCTGGTTCCCCATATCTGATACCCTCTCCTCTGTTTCCCCGCCTCTGATTCCCCGCCTCTGATTCCCCATATCTGATTTCCCGTCTCTGATTCCCCAACTCTGATTCCCCGTCTCTGGTTCCTCAGCTCTGTTTCCCCGCCTCTGATTCGCCGCCTCTGATTCCCCATTTCTGATTCCCCGCCTCTGATTCCCCACCTCTGATTCCCCATATCTGATAAGCAATCTCTGTTTCCCCGCCTCTGATTCCCCGCCTCTGATTCCCCATATCTGATTCCCCGCCTCTGATTCCCCATCTCTGATTCCCGGACTCAGATTCCCCACCTCTGATTCCCGGCCTCTGATTCCCGGCCTATGATTCCCCGCTTCTGATTCCCCGCCTCTGATTCCCTGCCTCTGATTCCCCATCTCTGATTCACTGCCTCTGATTCCCCACCTCTGATTCCCCATATCTGATTAGCCACCTCTGTTTCTCCGCCTCTGATTCCCCGCCTCTGATTCCCCATATCTGATTCCCCGCCTCTGATTCCCCATCTCTGATTCCCGGAATCTGAATCCCCACCTGTGATTCCCGGCCTCTGATTCACGGCCTATGATTCCCCGCTTCTGATTCACCGCCTCTGATTCCCTGCTCTGATTCCCCATGTCTGATTCCCCACAGCTGATTCCCTGCCTCTGATACCCCGCCTCTGATTCCCCGCCTCTGATTCCCTGCCACTAATTCCCCGCCTCTGATTCCCCATATCTGATTTCCTGCCTCTGATGCCCCATATCTGATTCCCTGCCTCTGATTCCCCAACTCTGATTCCCCGCCTCTGATTCCTCAGCTCTGATTCCCCACCTCTGATTCCCCGTGTCTAATTCCCTGCCTCAGATTCCCCGCCTCTGATTCCCCATCTTGGATTCACCACCACTGATTCCTTGCGTCTGATTCCCTGCTTGTGATTCCGCGCCTCTGATTCACCATCTCTGATTCACTGCCTCTGATTCCCCTTCTCTGATTCCCCATGTCTGATTTCACCAATTCTGATTCCCGCCTCTGATGCCCCACCTCTGATTCCCCTCCTCTGATTGCCCATATCTGATTCCCCGCCTCTGATTCCCCATATCTTATTCCCCGCCTCTGATTCCCAAACTCAGATTCCCCGTCTCTGATTGCCCAGCTCTGATTCCCCACATCTGATTCCCTGCCTCTGATTCCCCACCTCTGATTCCCTATATCTGATTCCCTGCCTCTGTTTCCCCACCTCTGATTCCCCGCCTCTGTTTCCCCATATCTGATTCCCCACCTCTGATTCCCCAACTCTGATTCCCCGCCTCTGATACCCCGTGTCTGATTTCCCGCCTCTGATTCCCCGTGTCTGATTCCCTGCCTCTGATTCCCCGCCTCTGATTCCCCATCTCTGATTCACCGCCTCTGATTCCCCACCTCTGATTCCCCATATCTGATAAGCCATCTCTGTTTCCCCGCCTCTGATTCCCCGCCTCTGATTCCCCGTCTCTGATTCCCCATATCTGATTCCCCGCCTCTGATTCCCCATCTCTGATTCCCGGACTCAGATTCCCAACCTCTGATTCCAAGCCTCTGATTCCCGGAATATGATTCCCCGCTTCTGATTCCCCGCCTCTGATTCCCTGCCTCTGATTCCCCATCTCTGATTCCCCACATCTGATTCCCTGCCTCTGATTCCCCGCCTCTGATTCCCCATATCTGATTCCCTGCCTCTGATTACCCATCTCGGATTCCCGCCCTCCGATTCCCCACCTCAGGTTCCCCATATCTGATACCCCTCCTCTGTTTCCCCGCCTCTGATTCCCCGCCTCTGATTCCCCATATCTGATTCCCCATCTCTGATTCCCCAACTCTGATTCCCCGCCTCTGATTCCTCAGCTCTGATTCCCCGCTTCTGATTCCCCGCGTCTGATTCCCTGCCTCTGATTCCCCATCTCTGATTCACCACCACTGATTCCCTGCATCTGATTCCCTGCCTGTGATTCCCCGCCTCTGATTCACCATCTCTGATTCACTGCCTCTGATTCCCCTTCTCTGATTCCCTTTGTCTGATTCCCCAATTCTGATTCCCGCCTCTGATGCCCCACCTCTGAATCCCCTCCTCTGATTCCCCATATCTGATTCCCCGCCTCTGATTCCCCATATCTTATTCCCCGCCTCTGATTCCCAAACTCAGATTCCCCGCCTCTGATTCCCCAGCTCTGATACCCCGCCTCAGATTCCCCGCGTCTGATTCCCTGCCTCTGATTACCCATCTCGGATTCCCGCCCTCCGATTCCCCACCTCAGGTTCCCCATATCTGATACCCCTCCTCTGTTTCCCCGCCTCTGATTCCCCGCCTCTGATTCCCCATATCTGATTCCCCGTCTCTGATTCCCCAACTCTGATTCCCCGCCTCTGATTCCTCAGCTCTGATTCCCCGCCTCTGATTCCCCGCCTCTGATTCCCAAACTCAGAATCCCTGCCTCTGATTCCCCAGCTCTGATTCCCCAAATCTGATTCCCTGCCTCTGATTCCCCACCTCTGATTCCCAATATCTGATTCCCTGCCTCTGTTTCACCACCTCTGATTCCCCGCCTCTGTTTCCCCATATCTGATTCGCAACCTCTGATTTCCCAACTCTGATTCCCCGCCTCTGATTCACCATGTCTGATTCCCCAATTCTGATTCCCGCGGCTGATGCCCCACCTCTGATTCCCCTCCTCTGATTCCCCATATCTGATTCCCCCACTTTGATTCCCCATATCTTATTCCCCGCCTCTGATTCCCAAACTCAGATTCCCCGCCTCTGATTCCCCAGCTCTGATTCCCCGCCTCTGATTCCCCACGTCTGATTCCCCGCCTCTGAATCCCCGCCTCTGATTCCCCATCTCTGATTCACCACCGCTAATTCCCGGCCTCTGATTCCCCACAACTGATTCCCGGCCTCTGATTCCCGGCCTCTGATTCCCCGCCTCTGATTCCCCATCTCTGATTCCCCGCCTCTGATTCCCCGACTCTGATTCCCCGCCTCTGAATCCCCAGCTCTGATTCCCCGCCTCTGATTACCCGCATCTGATTCCCTGAATCTAATTCCCGGCCTCTGATTCCCCATCTCTGATTCACCGCCTCTGATTCCCCACCTCTGATTCCCCATATCTGATTCCCCGCCTCAGTTTCCCCGCCTCTGATTCCCCACCTCTGATTCCCCATATCTGATACCCCGCCTCTGATTCCCCAACTCTGAATCCCCGCCTCTGATTCCCAAGGTATGATTCCCCGCCTCTGATTCCCTGCGTCTGATTCCCTGCTTCTGATTCCCTGCCTCTGGTTCCCCATCTGTGATTAACCACCTCTGATTCTCCGCGTCTGATTCCCCGCCTCTGATTCCCCATCTCTGATTCCCCATCTCTGATTCCCAAATTCTGATTCCCCGCCTCTGATTCCCCAGCTCTGATTCCCCACATCTGATTCCCTGCCACTGATTCCCCACCTCTGATTCCCTGCCTCTGATTCCCCACCTCTGATTCCCCGCATCTGTTTCCCCATATCTGATTCCCCACCTCTGATTCCCCAACTCTGATTCTTCGCCTCTGATTCCCCAGCTCTGATTCCCCGCCTCTGATTCCCTGCCTCTGATTCCCCACCTCTGATTCCCAATATCTGATTCCCTGCCTCTGTTTCCCCACCTCTGATTCCCCGCCTCTGTTTCCCCATATCTGATTCCCCACCTCCGATTCCCCAACTCTGATTCCCCGCCTCTGATTCCCCAGCTCTGATACCCCGCCTCTGATTCCCCATGTCAGATTTCCTGCCTCTGATTCCCCGCCTCTGATTCCCCATCTCTGATTCACCGCCTCTGATTCCCCACCTCTGATTCCCCATATCTGATAAGCCATCTCTGTTTCCCCGCCTCTGATTCCCCGCCTCTGATTCCCCATATCTGATTCCCCGCCTCTGATTCCCCATCTCTGATTCCCGGACTCAGATTCCCCACCTCTGATTCCCAGCCTCTGATTCCCGGAATATGATTCCCCACTTCTGATTCCCCGCCTCTGATTCCCTGCCTCTGATTCCCCATCTCTGATTCCCCACATCTGATTCCCTGTCTCTGATTCCCCGCCTCTGATTCCACATATCTGATTCCCTGCCTCTGATTACCCATCTCGGATTCCCGCCCTCCGATTCCCCACCTCTGGTTCTCCATATCTGATACCCCTACTCTGTTTCCCCGCCTCTGAATCTCCGCCTCTGATTCCCCACCTCTGATTCCCCATATCTGATAAGCCATCTCTGTTTCCCCGCCTCTGATTCCCCGTCTCTGATTCCCCATATCTGATTCCCCGCCTCTGATTCCCCATCTCTGATTCCAGGACTCAGATTCCCCACCTCTGATTCCAAGCCTCTGATTCCCGGAATATTATTCCCGGCTTCTTATTCCCCGCCTCTGATTCCCTGCCTCTGATTCCCCATCTCTGATTCCCCACATCTGATTCCCTGCCTCTGATTCCCCGCCTCTGATTCCCCATATCTGATTCCCTGCCTCTGATTACCCATCTCGGATTCCCGCCCTCTGATTCCCCACCTCTGGTTCCCCATATCTGATACCCCTCCTCTGTTTCCCCGCCTCTGATTCCCCGCCTCTGATTCCCCATATCTGATTTCCCGTCTCTGATTCCCCAACTCTGATTCCCCGCCTCTGGTTCCTCAGCTCTGTTTCCCCGCCTCTGATTCCCCGCCTCTGATTCCCCATTTCTGATTCCCCGCCTCTGATTCACCACCTCTGATTCCCCATATCTGATAAGCAATCTCTGTTTCCCCGCCTCTGATTCCCCGCCTCTGATTCCCCATATCTGATTCCCCGCCTCTGATTCCCCATCTCTGATTCCCGGACTCAGATTCCCCACCTCTGATTCCCGGCCTCTGATTCCCGGCCTATGATTCCCCGCTTCTGATTCCCCGCCTCTGATTCCCTGCCTCTGATTCCCAATCTCTGATTCACTGCCTCTGATTCCCCACCTCTGATTCCCCATATCTGATTAGCCACCTCTGTTTCTCCGCCTCTGATTCCCCGCCTCTGATTCCCCATATCTGATTCCCCGCCTCTGATTCCCCATCTCTGATTCCCCATATCTGATAAGCAATCTCTGTTTCCCCGCCTCTGATTCCCCGCCTCTGATTCCCCATATCTGATTCCCCGCCTCTGATTCCCCATCTCTGATTCCCGGACTCAGATTCCCCACCTCTGATTCCCGGCCTCTGATTCCCGGCCTATGATTCCCCGCTTCTGATTCCCCGCCTCTGATTCCCTGCCTCTGATTCCCCATCTCTGATTCACTGCCTCTGATTCCCCACCTCTGATTCCCCATATCTGATTAGCCACCTCTGTTTCTCCGCCTCTGATTCCCCGCCTCTGATTCCCCATATCTGATTCCCCGCCTCTGATTCCCCATCTCTGATTCCCGGAATCTGAATCCCCACCTCTGATTCCCGGCCTCTGATTCACGGCCTATGATTCCCCGCTTCTGATTCCCCGCCTCTGATTCCCTGCCTCTGATTCCCCATGTCTGATTCCCCACATCTGATTCCCTGCCTCTGATACCCCGCCTCTGATTCCCCGCCTCTGATTCCCTGCCACTAATTCCCCGCCTCTGATTCCCCATATCTGATTTCCTGCCTCTGATGCCCCATATCTGATTCCCTGCCTCTGATTCCCCAACTCTGATTCCCCGCCTCTGATTCCTCAGCTCTGATTCCCCACCTCTGATTCCCCGTGTCTAATTCCCTGCCTCAGATTCCCCGCCTCTGATTCCCCATCTTGGATTCACCACCACTGATTCCTTGCATCTGATTCCCTGCCTGTGATTCCCCGCCTCTGACTCACCATCTCTGATTCACTGCCTCTGATTCCCCTTCTCTGATTCCCCATGTCTGATTCCCCAATTCTGATTCCCGCCTCTGATGCCCCACCTCTGATTCCCCTCCTCTGATTGCCCATATCTGATTCCCCGCCTCTGATTCCCCATATCTTATTCCCCGCCTCTGATTCCCAAACTCAGATTCCCCGTCTCTGATTGCCCAGCTCTGATTCCCCACATCTGATTCCCTGCCTCTGATTCCCCACCTCTGATTCCCTATATCTGATTCCCTGCCTCTGTTTCCCCACCTCTGATTCCCCACCTCTGTTTCCCCATATCTGATTCCCCACCTCTGATTCCCCAACTCTGATTCCCCGCCTCTGATACCCCGTGTCTGATTTCCCGCCTCTGATTCCCCGTGTCTGATTCCCTGCCTCTGATTCCCCGCCTCTGATTCCCCATCTCTGATTCACCGCCTCTGATTCCCCACCTCTGATTCCCCATATCTGATAAGCCATCTCTGTTTCCCCGCCTCTGATTCCCCGCCTCTGATTCCCCATCTCTGATTCCCCATATCTGATTCCCCGCCTCTGATTCCCCATCTCTGATTCCCGGACTCAGATTCCCAACCTCTGATTCCAAGCCTCTGATTCCCGGAATATGATTCCCCGCTTCTGATTCCCCGCCTCTGATTCCCTGCCTCTGATTCCCCATCTCTGATTCCCCACATCTGATTCCCTGCCTCTGATTCCCCGCCTCTGATTCCCCATATCTGATTCCCTGCCTCTGATTACCCATCTCGGATTCCCGCCCTCTGATTCCCCACCTCTGGTTCCCCATATCTGATACCCTCTCCTCTGTTTCCCCGCCTCTGATTCCCCGCCTCTGATTCCCCATATCTGATTTCCCGTCTCTGATTCCCCAACTCTGATTCCCCGTCTCTGGTTCCTCAGCTCTGTTTCCCCGCCTCTGATTCCCCGCCTCTGATTCCCCATTTCTGATTCCCCGCCTCTGATTCCCCACCTCTGATTCCCCATATCTGATAAGCAATCTCTGTTTCCCCGCCTCTGATTCCCCGCCTCTGATTCCCCATATCTGATTCCCCGCCTCTGATTCCCCATCTCTGATTCCCGGACTCAGATTCCCCACCTCTGATTCCCGGCCTCTGATTCCCGGCCTATGATTCCCCGCTTCTGATTCCCCGCCTCTGATTCCCTGCCTCTGATTCCCCATCTCTGATTCACTGCCTCTGATTCCCCACCTCTGATTCCCCATATCTGATTAGCCACCTCTGTTTCTCCGCCTCTGATTCCCCGCCTCTGATTCCCCATATCTGATTCCCCGCCTCTGATTCCCCATCTCTGATTCCCGGAATCTGAATCCCCACCTGTGATTCCCGGCCTCTGATTCACGGCCTATGATTCCCCGCTTCTGATTCACCGCCTCTGATTCCCTGCTCTGATTCCCCATGTCTGATTCCCCACATCTGATTCCCTGCCTCTGATACCCCGCCTCTGATTCCCCGCCTCTGATTCCCTGCCACTAATTCCCCGCCTCTGATTCCCCATATCTGATTTCCTGCCTCTGATGCCCCATATCTGATTCCCTGCCTCTGATTCCCCAACTCTGATTCCCCGCCTCTGATTCCTCAGCTCTGATTCCCCACCTCTGATTCCCCGTGTCTAATTCCCTGCCTCAGATTCCCCGCCTCTGATTCCCCATCTTGGATTCACCACCACTGATTCCTTGCGTCTGATTCCCTGCCTGTGATTCCGCGCCTCTGATTCACCATCTCTGATTCACTGCCTCTGATTCCCCTTCTCTGATTCCCCATGTCTGATTTCACCAATTCTGATTCCCGCCTCTGATGCCCCACCTCTGATTCCCCTCCTCTGATTGCCCATATCTGATTCCCCGCCTCTGATTCCCCATATCTTATTCCCCGCCTCTGATTCCCAAACTCAGATTCCCCGTCTCTGATTGCCCAGCTCTGATTCCCCACATCTGATTCCCTGCCTCTGATTCCCCACCTCTGATTCCCTATATCTGATTCCCTGCCTCTGTTTCCCCACCTCTGATTCCCCGCCTCTGTTTCCCCATATCTGATTCCCCACCTCTGATTCCCCAACTCTGATTCCCCGCCTCTGATACCCCGTGTCTGATTTCCCGCCTCTGATTCCCCGTGTCTGATTCCCTGCCTCTGATTCCCCGCCTCTGATTCCCCATCTCTGATTCACCGCCTCTGATTCCCCACCTCTGATTCCCCATATCTGATAAGCCATCTCTGTTTCCCCGCCTCTGATTCCCCGCCTCTGATTCCCCGTCTCTGATTCCCCATATCTGATTCCCCGCCTCTGATTCCCCATCTCTGATTCCCGGACTCAGATTCCCAACCTCTGATTCCAAGCCTATGATTCCCGGAATATGATTCCCCGCTTCTGATTCCCCGCCTCTGATTCCCTGCCTCTGATTCCCAATCTCTGATTCCCCACATCTGATTCCCTGCCTCTGATTCCCCGCCTCTGATTCCCCATATCTGATTCCCTGCCTCTGATTACCCATCTCGGAATCCCGCCCTCCGATTCCCCACCTCAGGTTCCCCATATCTGATACCCCTCCTCTGTTTCCCCGCCTCTGATTCCCCGCCTCTGATTCCCCATATCTGATTCCCCATCTCTGATTCCCCAACTCTGATTCCCCGCCTCTGATTCCTCAGCTCTGATTCCCCGCTTCTGATTCCCCGCGTCTGATTCCCTGCCTCTGATTCCCCATCTCTGATTCACCACCACTGATTCCCTGCATCTGATTCCCTGCCTGTGATTCCCCGCCTCTGATTCACCATCTCTGATTCACTGCCTCTGATTCCCCTTCTCTGATTCCCTTTGTCTGATTCCCCAATTCTGATTCCCGCCTCTGATGCCCCACCTCTGAATCCCCTCCTCTGATTCCCCATATCTGATTCCCCGCCTCTGATTCCCCATATCTTATTCCCCGCCTCTGATTCCCAAACTCAGATTCCCCGCCTCTGATTCCCCAGCTCTGATACCCCGCCTCAGATTCCCCGCGTCTGATTCCCTGCCTCTGATTACCCATCTCGGATTCCCGCCCTCCGATTCCCCACCTCAGGTTCCCCATATCTGATACCCCTCCTCTGTTTCCCCGCCTCTGATTCCCCGCCTCTGATTCCCCATATCTGATTCCCCGTCTCTGATTCCCCAACTCTGATTCCCCGCCTCTGATTCCTCAGCTCTGATTCCCCGCCTCTGATTCCCCGCCTCTGATTCCCAAACTCAGAATCCCTGCCTCTGATTCCCCAGCTCTGATTCCCCAAATCTGATTCCCTGCCTCTGATTCCCCACCTCTGATTCCCAATATCTGATTCCCTGCCTCTGTTTCACCACCTCTGATTCCCCGCCTCTGTTTCCCCATATCTGATTCGCAACCTCTGATTTCCCAACTCTGATTCCCCGCCTCTGATTCACCATGTCTGATTCCCCAATTCTGATTCCCGCGGCTGATGCCCCACCTCTGATTCCCCTCCTCTGATTCCCCATATCTGATTCCCCCACTTTGATTCCCCATATCTTATTCCCCGCCTCTGATTCCCAAACTCAGATTCCCCGCCTCTGATTCCCCAGCTCTGATTCCCCGCCTCTGATTCCCCACGTCTGATTCCCCGCCTCTGAATCCCCGCCTCTGATTCCCCATCTCTGATTCACCACCGCTAATTCCCGGCCTCTGATTCCCCACAACTGATTCCCGGCCTCTGATTCCCGGCCTCTGATTCCCCGCCTCTGATTCCCCATCTCTGATTCCCCGCCTCTGATTCCCCGACTCTGATTCCCCGCCTCTGAATCCCCAGCTCTGATTCCCCACCTCTGATTACCCGCGTCTGATTCCCTGAATCTAATTCCCGGCCTCTGATTCCCCATCTCTGATTCACCGCCTCTGATTCCCCACCTCTGATTCCCCATATCTGATTCCCCGCCTCAGTTTCCCCGCCTCTGATTCCCCACCTCTGATTCCCCATATCTGATACCCCGCCTCTGATTCCCCAACTCTGAATCCCCACCTCTGATTCCCAAGGTATGATTCCCCGCCTCTGATTCCCTGCGTCTGATTCCCTGCTTCTGATTCCCTGCCTCTGGTTCCCCATCTGTGATTAACCACCTCTGATTCTCCGCGTCTGATTCCCCGCCTCTGATTCCCCATCTCTGATTCCCCATCTCTGATTCCCAAATTCTGATTCCCCGCCTCTGATTCCCCAGCTCTGATTCCCCACATCTGATTCCCTGCCACTGATTCCCCACCTCTGATTCCCTGCCTCTGATTCCCCACCTCTGATTCCCCGCATCTGTTTCCCCATATCTGATTCCCCACCTCTGATTCCCCAACTCTGATTCTTCGCCTCTGATTCCCCAGCTCTGATTCCCCGCCTCTGATTCCCTGCCTCTGATTCCCCACCTCTGATTCCCAATATCTGATTCCCTGCCTCTGTTTCCCCACCTCTGATTCCCCGCCTCTGTTTCCCCATATCTGATTCCCCACCTCCGATTCCCCAACTCTGATTCCCCGCCTCTGATTCCCCAGCTCTGATACCCCGCCTCTGATTCCCCATGTCAGATTTCCTGCCTCTGATTCCCCGCCTCTGATTCCCCATCTCTGATTCACCGCCTCTGATTCCCCACCTCTGATTCCCCATATCTGATAAGCCATCTCTGTTTCCCCGCCTCTGATTCCCCGCCTCTGATTCCCCATATCTGATTCCCCGCCTCTGATTCCCCATCTCTGATTCCCGGACTCAGATTCCCCACCTCTGATTCCCAGCCTCTGATTCCCGGAATATGATTCCCCACTTCTGATTCCCCGCCTCTGATTCCCTGCCTCTGATTCCCCATCTCTGATTCCCCACATCTGATTCCCTGTCTCTGATTCCCCGCCTCTGATTCCACATATCTGATTCCCTGCCTCTGATTACCCATCTCGGATTCCCGCCCTCCGATTCCCCACCTCTGGTTCTCCATATCTGATACCCCTACTCTGTTTCCCCGCCTCTGAATCTCCGCCTCTGATTCCCCACCTCTGATTCACCATATCTGATAAGCCATCTCTGTTTCCCCGCCACTGATTCCCCGTCTCTGATTCCCCATATCTGATTCCCCGCCTCTGATTCCCCATCTCTGATTCCAGGACTCAGATTCCCCACCTCTGATTCCAAGCCTCTGATTCCCGGAATATTATTCCCGGCTTCTTATTCCCCGCCTCTGATTCCCTGCCTCTGATTCCCCATCTCTGATTCCCCACATCTGATTCCCTGCCTCTGATTCCCCGCCTCTGATTCCCCATATCTGATTCCCTGCCTCTGATTACCCATCTCGGATTCCCGCCCTCTGATTCCCCACCTCTGGTTCCCCATATCTGATACCCCTCCTCTGTTTCCCCGCCTCTGATTCCCCGCCTCTGATTCCCCATATCTGATTTCCCGTCTCTGATTCCCCAACTCTGATTCCCCGCCTCTGGTTCCTCAGCTCTGTTTCCCCGCCTCTGATTCCCCGCCTCTGATTCCCCATTTCTGATTCCCCGCCTCTGATTCACCACCTCTGATTCCCCATATCTGATAAGCAATCTCTGTTTCCCCGCCTCTGATTCCCCGCCTCTGATTCCCCATATCTGATTCCCCGCCTCTGATTCCCCATCTCTGATTCCCGGACTCAGATTCCCCACCTCTGATTCCCGGCCTCTGATTCCCGGCCTATGATTCCCCGCTTCTGATTCCCCGCCTCTGATTCCCTGCCTCTGATTCCCAATCTCTGATTCACTACCTCTGATTCCCCACCTCTGATTCCCCATATCTGATTAGCCACCTCTGTTTCTCCGCCTCTGATTCCCCGCCTCTGATTCCCCATATCTGATTCCCCGCCTCTGATTCCCCATCTCTGATTCCCCATATCTGATAAGCAATCTCTGTTTCCCCGCCTCTGATTCCCCGCCTCTGATTCCCCATATCTGATTCCCCGCCTCTGATTCCCCATCTCTGATTCCCGGACTCAGATTCCCCACCTCTGATTCCCGGCCTCTGATTCCCGGCCTATGATTCCCCGCTTCTGATTCCCCGCCTCTGATTCCCTGCCTCTGATTCCCCATCTCTGATTCACTGCCTCTGATTCCCCACCTCTGATTCCCCATATCTGATTAGCCACCTCTGTTTCTCCGCCTCTGATTCCCCGCCTCTGATTCCCCATATCTGATTCCCCGCCTCTGATTCCCCATCTCTGATTCCCGGAATCTGAATCCCCACCTCTGATTCCCGGCCTCTGATTCACGGCCTATGATTCCCCGCTTCTGATTCCCCGCCTCTGATTCCCTGCCTCTGATTCCCCATGTCTGATTCCCCACATCTGATTCCCTGCCTCTGATACCCCGCCTCTGATTCCCCGCCTCTGATTCCCTGCCACTAATTCCCCGCCTCTGATTCCCCATATCTGATTTCCTGCCTCTGATGCCCCATATCTGATTCCCTGCCTCTGATTCCCCAACTCTGATTCCCCGCCTCTGATTCCTCAGCTCTGATTCCCCACCTCTGATTCCCCGTGTCTAATTCCCTGCCTCAGATTCCCCGCCTCTGATTCCCCATCTTGGATTCACCACCACTGATTCCTTGCATCTGATTCCCTGCCTGTGATTCCCCGCCTCTGACTCACCATCTCTGATTCACTGCCTCTGATTCCCCTTCTCTGATTCCCCATGTCTGATTCCCCAATTCTGATTCCCGCCTCTGATGCCCCACCTCTGATTCCCCTCCTCTGATTGCCCATATCTGATTCCCCGCCTCTGATTCCCCATATCTTATTCCCCGCCTCTGATTCCCAAACTCAGATTCCCCGTCTCTGATTGCCCAGCTCTGATTCCCCACATCTGATTCCCTGCCTCTGATTCCCCACCTCTGATTCCCTATATCTGATTCCCTGCCTCTGTTTCCCCACCTCTGATTCCCCACCTCTGTTTCCCCATATCTGATTCCCCACCTCTGATTCCCCAACTCTGATTCCCCGCCTCTGATACCCCGTGTCTGATTTCCCGCCTCTGATTCCCCGTGTCTGATTCCCTGCCTCTGATTCCCCGCCTCTGATTCCCCATCTCTGATTCACCGCCTCTGATTCCCCACCTCTGATTCCCCATATCTGATAAGCCATCTCTGTTTCCCCGCCTCTGATTCCCCGCCTCTGATTCCCCATCTCTGATTCCCCATATCTGATTCCCCGCCTCTGATTCCCCATCTCTGATTCCCGGACTCAGATTCCCAACCTCTGATTCCAAGCCTCTGATTCCCGGAATATGATTCCCCGCTTCTGATTCCCCGCCTCTGATTCCCTGCCTCTGATTCCCCATCTCTGATTCCCCACATCTGATTCCCTGCCTCTGATTCCCCGCCTCTGATTCCCCATATCTGATTCCCTGCCTCTGATTACCCATCTCGGATTCCCGCCCTCCGATTCCCCACCTCAGGTTCCCCATAACTGATACCCCTCCTCTGTTTCCCCGCCTCTGATTCCCCGCCTCTGATTCCCCATATCTGATTCCCCATCTCTGATTCCCCAACTCTGATTCCCCGCCTCTGATTCCTCAGCTCTGATTCCCCGCTTCTGATTCCCCGCGTCTGATTCCCTGCCTCTGATTCCCCGCCTCTGATTCCCCATCTCTGATTCACCACCACTGATTCCCTGCATCTGATTCCCTGCCTGTGATTCCCCGCCTCTGATTCACCATCTCTGATTCACTGCCTCTGATTCCCCTTCTCTGATTCCCCATGTCTGATTCCCCAATTCTGATTCCCGCCTCTGATGCCCCACCTCTGAATCCCCTCCTCTGATTCCCCATATCTGATTCCCCGCCTCTGATTCCCCATATCTTATTCCCCGCCTCTGATTCCCAAACTCAGATTCCCCGCCTCTGATTCCCCACCTCTGAATCCCCTCCTCTGATTCCCCATATCTGATTCCCCACCTCAGGTTCCCCATATCTGATACCCCTCCTCTGTTTCCCCGCCTCTGATTCCCCGCCTCTGATTCCCCATATCTGATTCCCCGTCTCTGATTCCCCAACTCTGATTCCCCGCCTCTGATTCCTCAGCTCTGATTCCCCGCCTCTGATTCCCCGCCTCTGATTCCCAAACTCAGAATCCCTGCCTCTGATTCCCCAGCTCTGATTCCCCAAATCTGATTCCCTGCCTCTGATTCCCCACCTCTGATTCCCAATATCTGATTCCCTGCCTCTGTTTCACCACCTCTGATTCCCCGCCTCTGTTTCCCCATATCTGATTCGCAACCTCTGATTCCCCAACTCTGATTCCCCGCCTCTGATTCACCATGTCTGATTCCCCAATTCTGATTCCCGCGGCTGATGCCCCACCTCTGATTCCCCTCCTCTGATTCCCCATATCTGATTCCCCCACTTTGATTCCCCATATCTTATTCCCCGCCTCTGATTCCCAAACTCAGATTCCCCGCCTCTGATTCCCCAGCTCTGATTCCCCGCCTCTGATTCCCCACGTCTGATTCCCCGCCTCTGAATCCCCGCCTCTGATTCCCCATCTCTGATTCACCACCGCTAATTCCCGGCCTCTGATTCCCCACAACTGATTCCCGGCCTCTGATTCCCGGCCTCTGATTCCCCGCCTCTGATTCCCCATCTCTGATTCCCCGCCTCTGATTCCCTGACTCTGATTCCCCGCCTCTGAATCCCCAGCTCTGATTCCCCACCTCTGATTACCCGCGTCTGATTCCCTGAATCTAATTCCCGGCCTCTGATTCCCCATCTCTGATTCACCGCCTCTGATTCCCCACCTCTGATTCCCCATATCTGATAAGCCATCTCTGTTTCCCCGCCTCTGATTCCCCGCCTCTGATTCCCCGTCTCTGATTCCCCATATCTGATTCCCCGCCTCTGATTCCCCATCTCTGATTCCCGGACTCAGATTCCCAACCTCTGATTCCAAGCCTCTGATTCCCGGAATATGATTCCCCGCTTCTGATTCCCCGCCTCTGATTCCCTGCCTCTGATTCCCCATCTCTGATTCCCCACATCTGATTCCCTGCCTCTGATTCCCCGCCTCTGATTCCCCATATCTGATTCCCTGCCTCTGATTACCCATCTCGGATTCCCGCCCTCCGATTCCCCACCTCAGGTTCCCCATATCTGATACCCCTCCTCTGTTTCCCCGCCTCTGATTCCCCGCCTCTGATTCCCCATATCTGATTCCCCATCTCTGATTCCCCAACTCTGATTCCCCGCCTCTGATTCCTCAGCTCTGATTCCCCGCTTCTGATTCCCCGCGTCTGATTCCCTGCCTCTGATTCCCCATCTCTGATTCACCACCACTGATTCCCTGCATCTGATTCCCTGCCTGTGATTCCCCGCCTCTGATTCACCATCTCTGATTCACTGCCTCTGATTCCCCTTCTCTGATTCCCTTTGTCTGATTCCCCAATTCTGATTCCCGCCTCTGATGCCCCACCTCTGAATCCCCTCCTCTGATTCCCCATATCTGATTCCCCGCCTCTGATTCCCCATATCTTATTCCCCGCCTCTGATTCCCAAACTCAGATTCCCCGCCTCTGATTCCCCAGCTCTGATACCCCGCCTCAGATTCCCCGCGTCTGATTCCCTGCCTCTGATTACCCATCTCGGATTCCCGCCCTCCGATTCCCCACCTCAGGTTCCCCATATCTGATACCCCTCCTCTGTTTCCCCGCCTCTGATTCCCCGCCTCTGATTCCCCATATCTGATTCCCCGTCTCTGATTCCCCAACTCTGATTCCCCGCCTCTGATTCCTCAGCTCTGATTCCCCGCCTCTGATTCCCCGCCTCTGATTCCCAAACTCAGAATCCCTGCCTCTGATTCCCCAGCTCTGATTCCCCAAATCTGATTCCCTGCCTCTGATTCCCCACCTCTGATTCCCAATATCTGATTCCCTGCCTCTGTTTCACCACCTCTGATTCCCCGCCTCTGTTTCCCCATATCTGATTCCCCGCCTCTGATTCCCCATTTCTGATTCCCCGCCTCTGATTCACCACCTCTGATTCCCCATATCTGATAAGCAATCTCTGATTCCCCGCCTCTGATTCCCCGCCTCTGATTCCCCATATCTGATTCCCCGCCTCTGATTCCCCATCTCTGATTCCCGGACTCAGATTCCCCACCTCTGATTCCCGGCCTCTGATTCCCGGCCTATGATTCCCCGCTTCTGATTCCCCGCCTCTGATTCCCTGCCTCTGATTCCCAATCTCTGATTCACTACCTCTGATTCCCCACCTCTGATTCCCCATATCTGATTAGCCACCTCTGTTTCTCCGCCTCTGATTCCCCGCCTCTGATTCCCCATATCTGATTCCCCGCCTCTGATTCCCCATCTCTGATTCCCCATATCTGATAAGCAATCTCTGTTTCCCCGCCTCTGATTCCCCGCCTCTGATTCCCCATATCTGATTCCCCGCCTCTGATTCCCCATCTCTGATTCCCGGACTCAGATTCCCCACCTCTGATTCCCGGCCTCTGATTCCCGGCCTATGATTCCCCGCTTCTGATTCCCCGCCTCTGATTCCCTGCCTCTGATTCCCCATCTCTGATTCACTGCCTCTGATTCCCCACCTCTGATTCCCCATATCTGATTAGCCACCTCTGTTTCTCCGCCTCTGATTCCCCGCCTCTGATTCCCCATATCTGATTCCCCGCCTCTGATTCCCCATCTCTGATTCCCGGAATCTGAATCCCCACCTCTGATTCCCGGCCTCTGATTCACGGCCTATGATTCCCCGCTTCTGATTCCCCGCCTCTGATTCCCTGCCTCTGATTCCCCATGTCTGATTCCCCACATCTGATTCCCTGCCTCTGATACCCCGCCTCTGATTCCCCGCCTCTGATTCCCTGCCACTAATTCCCCGCCTCTGATTCCCCATATCTGATTTCCTGCCTCTGATGCCCCATATCTGATTCCCTGCCTCTGATTCCCCAACTCTGATTCCCCGCCTCTGATTCCTCAGCTCTGATTCCCCACCTCTGATTCCCCGTGTCTAATTCCCTGCCTCAGATTCCCCGCCTCTGATTCCCCATCTTGGATTCACCACCACTGATTCCTTGCATCTGATTCCCTGCCTGTGATTCCCCGCCTCTGACTCACCATCTCTGATTCACTGCCTCTGATTCCCCTTCTCTGATTCCCCATGTCTGATTCCCCAATTCTGATTCCCGCCTCTGATGCCCCACCTCTGATTCCCCTCCTCTGATTGCCCATATCTGATTCCCCGCCTCTGATTCCCCATATCTTATTCCCCGCCTCTGATTCCCAAACTCAGATTCCCCGTCTCTGATTGCCCAGCTCTGATTCCCCACATCTGATTCCCTGCCTCTGATTCCCCACCTCTGATTCCCTATATCTGATTCCCTGCCTCTGTTTCCCCACCTCTGATTCCCCACCTCTGTTTCCCCATATCTGATTCCCCACCTCTGATTCCCCAACTCTGATTCCCCGCCTCTGATACCCCGTGTCTGATTTCCCGCCTCTGATTCCCCGTGTCTGATTCCCTGCCTCTGATTCCCCGCCTCTGATTCCCCATCTCTGATTCACCGCCTCTGATTCCCCACCTCTGATTCCCCATATCTGATAAGCCATCTCTGTTTCCCCGCCTCTGATTCCCCGCCTCTGATTCCCCATCTCTGATTCCCCATATCTGATTCCCCGCCTCTGATTCCCCATCTCTGATTCCCGGACTCAGATTCCCAACCTCTGATTCCAAGCCTCTGATTCCCGGAATATGATTCCCCGCTTCTGATTCCCCGCCTCTGATTCCCTGCCTCTGATTCCCCATCTCTGATTCCCCACATCTGATTCCCTGCCTCTGATTCCCCGCCTCTGATTCCCCATATCTGATTCCCTGCCTCTGATTACCCATCTCGGATTCCCGCCCTCCGATTCCCCACCTCAGGTTCCCCATAACTGATACCCCTCCTCTGTTTCCCCGCCTCTGATTCCCCGCCTCTGATTCCCCATATCTGATTCCCCATCTCTGATTCCCCAACTCTGATTCCCCGCCTCTGATTCCTCAGCTCTGATTCCCTGCTTCTGATTCCCCGCGTCTGATTCCCTGCCTCTGATTCCCCGCCTCTGATTCCCCATCTCTGATTCACCACCACTGATTCCCTGCATCTGATTCCCTGCCTGTGATTCCCCGCCTCTGATTCACCATCTCTGATTCACTGCCTCTGATTCCCCTTCTCTGATTCCCCATGTCTGATTCCCCAATTCTGATTCCCGCCTCTGATGCCCCACCTCTGAATCCCCTCCTCTGATTCCCCATATCTGATTCCCCGCCTCTGATTCCCCATATCTTATTCCCCGCCTCTGATTCCCAAACTCAGATTCCCCGCCTCTGATTCCCCACCTCTGAATCCCCTCCTCTGATTCCCCATATCTGATTCCCCACCTCAGGTTCCCCATATCTGATACCCCTCCTCTGTTTCCCCGCCTCTGATTCCCCGCCTCTGATTCCCCATATCTGATTCCCCGTCTCTGATTCCCCAACTCTGATTCCCCGCCTCTGATTCCTCAGCTCTGATTCCCCGCCTCTGATTCCCCGCCTCTGATTCCCAAACTCAGAATCCCTGCCTCTGATTCCCCAGCTCTGATTCCCCAAATCTGATTCCCTGCCTCTGATTCCCCACCTCTGATTCCCAATATCTGATTCCCTGCCTCTGTTTCACCACCTCTGAATCCCCTCCTCTGATTCCCCATATCTGATTCCCCACCTCAGGTTCCCCATATCTGATACCCCTCCTCTGTTTCCCCGCCTCTGATTCCCCGCCTCTGATTCCCCATATCTGATTCCCCGTCTCTGATTCCCCAACTCTGATTCCCCGCCTCTGATTCCTCAGCTCTGATTCCCCGCCTCTGATTCCCCGCCTCTGATTCCCAAACTCAGAATCCCTGCCTCTGATTCCCCAGCTCTGATTCCCCAAATCTGATTCCCTGCCTCTGATTCCCCACCTCTGATTCCCCAAATCTGATTCCCTGCCTCTGTTTCACCACCTCTGATTCCCCGCCTCTGTTTCCCCATATCTGATTCGCAACCTCTGATTCCCCAACTCTGATTCCCCGCCTCTGATTCCTCAGCTCTGATTCCCCACCTCTGATTCCCCGTGTCTAATTCCCTGCCTCAGATTCCCCGCCTCTGATTCCCCATCTTGGATTCACCACCACTGATTCCTTGCATCTGATTCCCTGCCTGTGATTCCCCGCCTCTGACTCACCATCTCTGATTCACTGCCTCTGATTCCCCTTCTCTGATTCCCCATGTCTGATTCCCCAATTCTGATTCCCGCCTCTGATGCCCCACCTCTGATTCCCCTCCTCTGATTGCCCATATCTGATTCCCCGCCTCTGATTCCCCATATCTTATTCCCCGCCTCTGATTCCCAAACTCAGATTCCCCGTCTCTGATTGCCCAGCTCTGATTCCCCACATCTGATTCCCTGCCTCTGATTCCCCACCTCTGATTCCCTATATCTGATTCCCTGCCTCTGTTTCCCCACCTCTGATTCCCCACCTCTGTTTCCCCATATCTGATTCCCCACCTCTGATTCCCCAACTCTGATTCCCCGCCTCTGATACCCCGTGTCTGATTTCCCGCCTCTGATTCCCCGTGTCTGATTCCCTGCCTCTGATTCCCCGCCTCTGATTCCCCATCTCTGATTCACCGCCTCTGATTCCCCACCTCTGATTCCCCATATCTGATAAGCCATCTCTGTTTCCCCGCCTCTGATTCCCCGCCTCTGATTCCCCATCTCTGATTCCCCATATCTGATTCCCCGCCTCTGATTCCCCATCTCTGATTCCCGGACTCAGATTCCCAACCTCTGATTCCAAGCCTCTGATTCCCGGAATATGATTCCCCGCTTCTGATTCCCCGCCTCTGATTCCCTGCCTCTGATTCCCCATCTCTGATTCCCCACATCTGATTCCCTGCCTCTGATTCCCCGCCTCTGATTCCCCATATCTGATTCCCTGCCTCTGATTACCCATCTCGGATTCCCGCCCTCCGATTCCCCACCTCAGGTTCCCCATAACTGATACCCCTCCTCTGTTTCCCCGCCTCTGATTCCCCGCCTCTGATTCCCCATATCTGATTCCCCATCTCTGATTCCCCAACTCTGATTCCCCGCCTCTGATTCCTCAGCTCTGATTCCCTGCTTCTGATTCCCCGCGTCTGATTCCCTGCCTCTGATTCCCCGCCTCTGATTCCCCATCTCTGATTCACCACCACTGATTCCCTGCATCTGATTCCCTGCCTGTGATTCCCCGCCTCTGATTCACCATCTCTGATTCACTGCCTCTGATTCCCCTTCTCTGATTCCCCATGTCTGATTCCCCAATTCTGATTCCCGCCTCTGATGCCCCACCTCTGAATCCCCTCCTCTGATTCCCCATATCTGATTCCCCGCCTCTGATTCCCCATATCTTATTCCCCGCCTCTGATTCCCAAACTCAGATTCCCCGCCTCTGATTCCCCACCTCTGAATCCCCTCCTCTGATTCCCCATATCTGATTCCCCACCTCAGGTTCCCCATATCTGATACCCCTCCTCTGTTTCCCCGCCTCTGATTCCCCGCCTCTGATTCCCCATATCTGATTCCCCGTCTCTGATTCCCCAACTCTGATTCCCCGCCTCTGATTCCTCAGCTCTGATTCCCCGCCTCTGATTCCCCGCCTCTGATTCCCAAACTCAGAATCCCTGCCTCTGATTCCCCAGCTCTGATTCCCCAAATCTGATTCCCTGCCTCTGATTCCCCACCTCTGATTCCCAATATCTGATTCCCTGCCTCTGTTTCACCACCTCTGAATCCCCTCCTCTGATTCCCCATATCTGATTCCCCACCTCAGGTTCCCCATATCTGATACCCCTCCTCTGTTTCCCCGCCTCTGATTCCCCGCCTCTGATTCCCCATATCTGATTCCCCGTCTCTGATTCCCCAACTCTGATTCCCCGCCTCTGATTCCTCAGCTCTGATTCCCCGCCTCTGATTCCCCGCCTCTGATTCCCAAACTCAGAATCCCTGCCTCTGATTCCCCAGCTCTGATTCCCCAAATCTGATTCCCTGCCTCTGATTCCCCACCTCTGATTCCCCAAATCTGATTCCCTGCCTCTGATTCCCCACCTCTGATTCCCAATATCTGATTCCCTGCCTCTGTTTCACCACCTCTGATTCCCCGCCTCTGTTTCCCCATATCTGATTCGCAACCTCTGATTCCCCAACTCTGATTCCCCGCCTCTGATTCACCATGTCTGATTCCCCAATTCTGATTCCCGCGGCTGATGCCCCACCTCTGATTCCCCTCCTCTGATTCCCCATATCTGATTCCCCCACTTTGATTCCCCATATCTTATTCCCCGCCTCTGATTCCCAAACTCAGATTCCCCGCCTCTGATTCCCCAGCTCTGATTCCCCGCCTCTGATTCCCCACGTCTGATTCCCCGCCTCTGAATCCCCGCCTCTGATTCCCCATCTCTGATTCACCACCGCTAATTCCCGGCCTCTGATTCCCCACAACTGATTCCCGGCCTCTGATTCCCGGCCTCTGATTCCCCGCCTCTGATTCCCCATCTCTGATTCCCCGCCTCTGATTCCCTGACTCTGATTCCCCGCCTCTGAATCCCCAGCTCTGATTCCCCACCTCTGATTACCCGCGTCTGATTCCCTGAATCTAATTCCCGGCCTCTGATTCCCCATCTCTGATTCACCGCCTCTGATTCCCCACCTCTGATTCCCCATATCTGATAAGCCATCTCTGTTTCCCCGCCTCTGATTCCCCGCCTCTGATTCCCCGTCTCTGATTCCCCATATCTGATTCCCCGCCTCTGATTCCCCATCTCTGATTCCCGGACTCAGATTCCCAACCTCTGATTCCAAGCCTCTGATTCCCGGAATATGATTCCCCGCTTCTGATTCCCCGCCTCTGATTCCCTGCCTCTGATTCCCCATCTCTGATTCCCCACATCTGATTCCCTGCCTCTGATTCCCCGCCTCTGATTCCCCATATCTGATTCCCTGCCTCTGATTACCCATCTCGGATTCCCGCCCTCCGATTCCCCACCTCAGGTTCCCCATATCTGATACCCCTCCTCTGTTTCCCCGCCTCTGATTCCCCGCCTCTGATTCCCCATATCTGATTCCCCATCTCTGATTCCCCAACTCTGATTCCCCGCCTCTGATTCCTCAGCTCTGATTCCCCGCTTCTGATTCCCCGCGTCTGATTCCCTGCCTCTGATTCCCCATCTCTGATTCACCACCACTGATTCCCTGCATCTGATTCCCTGCCTGTGATTCCCCGCCTCTGATTCACCATCTCTGATTCACTGCCTCTGATTCCCCTTCTCTGATTCCCTTTGTCTGATTCCCCAATTCTGATTCCCGCCTCTGATGCCCCACCTCTGAATCCCCTCCTCTGATTCCCCATATCTGATTCCCCGCCTCTGATTCCCCATATCTTATTCCCCGCCTCTGATTCCCAAACTCAGATTCCCCGCCTCTGATTCCCCAGCTCTGATACCCCGCCTCAGATTCCCCGCGTCTGATTCCCTGCCTCTGATTACCCATCTCGGATTCCCGCCCTCCGATTCCCCACCTCAGGTTCCCCATATCTGATACCCCTCCTCTGTTTCCCCGCCTCTGATTCCCCGCCTCTGATTCCCCATATCTGATTCCCCGTCTCTGATTCCCCAACTCTGATTCCCCGCCTCTGATTCCTCAGCTCTGATTCCCCGCCTCTGATTCCCCGCCTCTGATTCCCAAACTCAGAATCCCTGCCTCTGATTCCCCAGCTCTGATTCCCCAAATCTGATTCCCTGCCTCTGATTCCCCACCTCTGATTCCCAATATCTGATTCCCTGCCTCTGTTTCACCACCTCTGATTCCCCGCCTCTGTTTCCCCATATCTGATTCGCAACCACTGATTTCCCAACTCTGATTCCCCGCCTCTGATTCACCATGTCTGATTCCCCAATTCTGATTCCCGCGGCTGATGCCCCACCTCTGATTCCCCTCCTCTGATTCCCCATATCTGATTCCCCCACTTTGATTCCCCATATCTTATTCCCCGCCTCTGATTCCCAAACTCAGATTCCCCGCCTCTGATTCCCCAGCTCTGATTCCCCGCCTCTGATTCCCCACGTCTGATTCCCCGCCTCTGAATCCCCGCCTCTGATTCCCCATCTCTGATTCACCACCGCTAATTCCCGGCCTCTGATTCCCCACAACTGATTCCCGGCCTCTGATTCCCGGCCTCTGATTCCCCGCCTCTGATTCCCCATCTCTGATTCCCCGCCTCTGATTCCCCGACTCTGATTCCCCGCCTCTGAATCCCCAGCTCTGATTCCCCACCTCTGATTACCCGCGTCTGATTCCCTGAATCTAATTCCCGGCCTCTGATTCCCCATCTCTGATTCACCGCCTCTGATTCCCCACCTCTGATTCCCCATATCTGATTCCCCGCCTCAGTTTCCCCGCCTCTGATTCCCCACCTCTGATTCCCCATATCTGATACCCCGCCTCTGATTCCCCAACTCTGAATCCCCGCCTCTGATTCCCAAGGTATGATTCCCCGCCTCTGATTCCCTGCGTCTGATTCCCTGCTTCTGATTCCCTGCCTCTGGTTCCCCATCTGTGATTAACCACCTCTGATTCTCCGCGTCTGATTCCCCGCCTCTGATTCCCCATCTCTGATTCCCCATCTCTGATTCCCAAATTCTGATTCCCCGCCTCTGATTCCCCAGCTCTGATTCCCCACATCTGATTCCCTGCCACTGATTCCCCACCTCTGATTCCCTGCCTCTGATTCCCCACCTCTGATTCCCCGCATCTGTTTCCCCATATCTGATTCCCCACCTCTGATTCCCCAACTCTGATTCTTCGCCTCTGATTCCCCAGCTCTGATTCCCCGCCTCTGATTCCCTGCCTCTGATTCCCCACCTCTGATTCCCAATATCTGATTCCCTGCCTCTGTTTCCCCACCTCTGATTCCCCGCCTCTGTTTCCCCATATCTGATTCCCCACCTCCGATTCCCCAACTCTGATTCCCCGCCTCTGATTCCCCAGCTCTGATACCCCGCCTCTGATTCCCCATGTCAGATTTCCTGCCTCTGATTCCCCGCCTCTGATTCCCCATCTCTGATTCACCGCCTCTGATTCCCCACCTCTGATTCCCCATATCTGATAAGCCATCTCTGTTTCCCCGCCTCTGATTCCCCGCCTCTGATTCCCCATATCTGATTCCCCGCCTCTGATTCCCCATCTCTGATTCCCGGACTCAGATTCCCCACCTCTGATTCCCAGCCTCTGATTCCCGGAATATGATTCCCCACTTCTGATTCCCCGCCTCTGATTCCCTGCCTCTGATTCCCCATCTCTGATTCCCCACATCTGATTCCCTGTCTCTGATTCCCCGCCTCTGATTCCACATATCTGATTCCCTGCCTCTGATTACCCATCTCGGATTCCCGCCCTCCGATTCCCCACCTCTGGTTCTCCATATCTGATACCCCTACTCTGTTTCCCCGCCTCTGAATCTCCGCCTCTGATTCCCCACCTCTGATTCCCCATATCTGATAAGCCATCTCTGTTTCCCCGCCTCTGATTCCCCGTCTCTGATTCCCCATATCTGATTCCCCGCCTCTGATTCCCCATCTCTGATTCCAGGACTCAGATTCCCCACCTCTGATTCCAAGCCTCTGATTCCCGGAATATTATTCCCGGCTTCTTATTCCCCGCCTCTGATTCCCTGCCTCTGATTCCCCATCTCTGATTCCCCACATCTGATTCCCTGCCTCTGATTCCCCGCCTCTGATTCCCCATATCTGATTCCCTGCCTCTGATTACCCATCTCGGATTCCCGCCCTCTGATTCCCCACCTCTGGTTCCCCATATCTGATACCCCTCCTCTGTTTCCCCGCCTCTGATTCCCCGCCTCTGATTCCCCATATCTGATTTCCCGTCTCTGATTCCCCAACTCTGATTCCCCGCCTCTGGTTCCTCAGCTCTGTTTCCCCGCCTCTGATTCCCCGCCTCTGATTCCCCATTTCTGATTCCCCGCCTCTGATTCACCACCTCTGATTCCCCATATCTGATAAGCAATCTCTGTTTCCCCGCCTCTGATTCCCCGCCTCTGATTCCCCATATCTGATTCCCCGCCTCTGATTCCCCATCTCTGATTCCCGGACTCAGATTCCCCACCTCTGATTCCCGGCCTCTGATTCCCGGCCTATGATTCCCCGCTTCTGATTCCCCGCCTCTGATTCCCTGCCTCTGATTCCCAATCTCTGATTCACTGCCTCTGATTCCCCACCTCTGATTCCCCATATCTGATTAGCCACCTCTGTTTCTCCGCCTCTGATTCCCCGCCTCTGATTCCCCATATCTGATTCCCCGCCTCTGATTCCCCATCTCTGATTCCCCATATCTGATAAGCAATCTCTGTTTCCCCGCCTCTGATTCCCCGCCTCTGATTCCCCATATCTGATTCCCCGCCTCTGATTCCCCATCTCTGATTCCCGGACTCAGATTCCCCACCTCTGATTCCCGGCCTCTGATTCCCGGCCTATGATTCCCCGCTTCTGATTCCCCGCCTCTGATTCCCTGCCTCTGATTCCCCATCTCTGATTCACTGCCTCTGATTCCCCACCTCTGATTCCCCATATCTGATTAGCCACCTCTGTTTCTCCGCCTCTGATTCCCCGCCTCTGATTCCCCATATCTGATTCCCCGCCTCTGATTCCCCATCTCTGATTCCCGGAATCTGAATCCCCACCTCTGATTCCCGGCCTCTGATTCACGGCCTATGATTCCCCGCTTCTGATTCCCCGCCTCTGATTCCCTGCCTCTGATTCCCTATATCTGATTCCCTGCCTCTGTTTCCCCACCTCTGATTCCCCACCTCTGTATCCCCATATCTGATTCCCCACCTCTGATTCCCCAACTCTGATTCCCCGCCTCTGATACCCCGTGTCTGATTTCCCGCCTCTGATTCCCCGTGTCTGATTCCCTGCCTCTGATTCCCCGCCTCTGATTCCCCATCTCTGATTCACCGCCTCTGATTCCCCACCTCTGATTCCCCATATCTGATAAGCCATCTCTGTTTCCCCGCCTCTGATTCCCCGCCTCAGATTCCCCGTCTCTGATTCCCCATATCTGATTCCCCGCCTCTGATTCCCCATCTCTGATTCCCGGACTCAGATTCCCAACCTCTGATTCCAAGCCTCTGATTCCCGGAATATGATTCCCCGCTTCTGATTCCCCGCCTCTGATTCCCTGCCTCTGATTCCCCATCTCTGATTCCCCACATCTGATTCCCTGCCTCTGATTCCCCGCCTCTGATTCCCCATATCTGATTCCCTGCCTCTGATTACCCATCTCGGATTCCCGCCCTCCGATTCCCCACCTCAGGTTCCCCATAACTGATACCCCTCCTCTGTTTCCCCGCCTCTGATTCCCCGCCTCTGATTCCCCATATCTGATTCCCCATCTCTGATTCCCCAACTCTGATTCCCCGCCTCTGATTCCTCAGCTCTGATTCCCCGCTTCTGATTCCCCGCGTCTGATTCCCTGCCTCTGATTCCCCGCCTCTGATTCCCCATCTCTGATTCACCACCACTGATTCCCTGCATCTGATTCCCTGCCTGTGATTCCCCGCCTCTGATTCACCATCTCTGATTCACTGCCTCTGATTCCCCTTCTCTGATTCCCCATGTCTGATTCCCCAATTCTGATTCCCGCCTCTGATGCCCCACCTCTGAATCCCCTCCTCTGATTCCCCATATCTGATTCCCCGCCTCTGATTCCCCATATCTTATTCCCCGCCTCTGATTCCCAAACTCAGATTCCCCGCCTCTGATTCCCCACCTCTGAATCCCCTCCTCTGATTCCCCATATCTGATTCCCCACCTCAGGTTCCCCATATCTGATACCCCTCCTCTGTTTCCCCGCCTCTGATTCCCCGCCTCTGATTCCCCATATCTGATTCCCCGTCTCTGATTCCCCAACTCTGATTCCCCGCCTCTGATTCCTCAGCTCTGATTCCCCGCCTCTGATTCCCCGCCTCTGATTCCCAAACTCAGAATCCCTGCCTCTGATTCCCCAGCTCTGATTCCCCAAATCTGATTCCCTGCCTCTGATTCCCCACCTCTGATTCCCAATATCTGATTCCCTGCCTCTGTTTCACCACCTCTGATTCCCCGCCTCCGTTTCCCCATATCTGATTCGCAACCTCTGATTCCCCAACTCTGATTCCCCGCCTCTGATTCACCATGTCTGATTCCCCAATTCTGATTCCCGCGGCTGATGCCCCACCTCTGATTCCCCTCCTCTGATTCCCCATATCTGATTCCCCCACTTTGATTCCCCATATCTTATTCCCCGCCTCTGATTCCCAAACTCAGATTCCCCGCCTCTGATTCCCCAGCTCTGATTCCCCGCCTCTGATTCCCCACGTCTGATTCCCCGCCTCTGAATCCCCGCCTCTGATTCCCCATCTCTGATTCACCACCGCTAATTCCCGGCCTCTGATTCCCCACAACTGATTCCCGGCCTCTGATTCCCGGCCTCTGATTCCCCGCCTCTGATTCCCCATCTCTGATTCCCCGCCTCTGATTCCCTGACTCTGATTCCCCGCCTCTGAATCCCCAGCTCTGATTCCCCACCTCTGATTACCCGCGTCTGATTCCCTGAATCTAATTCCCGGCCTCTGATTCCCCATCTCTGATTCACCGCCTCTGATTCCCCACCTCTGATTCCCCATATCTGATTCCCCGCCTCAGTTTCCCCGCCTCTGATTCCCCACCTCTGATTCCCCATATCTGATACCCCGCCTCTGATTCCCCAACTCTGTATCCCCGCCTCTGATTCCCAAGGTATGATTCCCCGCCTCTGATTCCCTGCGTCTGATTCCCTGCTTCTGATTCCCTGCCTCTGGTTCCCCATCTGTGATTAACCACCTCTGATTCTCCGCGTCTGATTCCCCGCCTCTGATTCCCCATCTCTGATTCCCCATCTCTGATTCCCAAATTCTGATTCCCCGCCTCTGATTCCCCAGCTCTGATTCCCCACATCTGATTCCCTGCCACTGATTCCCCACCTCTGATTCCCTGCCTCTGATTCCCCACCTCTGATTCCCCGCATCTGTTTCCCCATATCTGATTCCCCACCTCTGATTCCCCAACTCTGATTCCCCGCCTCTGATTCCCCAGCTCTGATTCCCTGCCTCTGATTCCCCGTGTCTGATTCCCTGCCTCTGATTCCCCGCCTCTGATTCCCCATCTCTGATTCTCCACCACTGATTCCCTGCGTCTGATTCCCTGCCTGTGATTCCCCACCTCTGATTCACCATGTCTGATTCCCCAAATCTGATTCCCGCCTCTGATGCCCCACCTCTGATTCCCCTCCCCTGATTCCCCATATCTGATTCCCCGCCTCTGATTCCCCATATCTTATTCCCCGCCTCTGATTCCCAAACTCAGATTCCCCGCCTCTGATTCCCCAGCTCTGATTCCCTGCCTCTGATTCCCTGCGTCTGATTCCCCGCCTCTGAATCCCCGCGTCTGATTCCCCATCACTGATTCACCACCGCTAATTCCCGGCCTCTGATTCCCCACAACTGATTCCCGGCCTCTGATTCCCGGCCTCTGATTCCCCGCCTCTGATTCCCCATCTCTGATTCCCCGCCTCTGATTCCCTGACTCTGATTCCCCGCCTCTGAATCCCCAGCTCTGATTCCCCACCTCTGATTACCCGCGTCTGATTCCCTGAATCTAATTCCCGGCCTCTGATTCCCCATCTCTGATTCACCGCCTCTGATTCCCCACCCATGATTCCCCATATCTGATTCCCCGCCTCAGTTTCCCCGCCTCTGATTCCCCGCCTCTGATTCCCCATATCTGATACCCCGCCTCTGATTCCCCAACTCTGAATCCCCGCCTCTGATTCCCCAGCTATGATTCCCCGCATCTGATTCCCCGCGTCTGATTCCCTGCTTCTGATTCCCTGCCTCTGGTTCCCCATCTGTGATTAACCACCTCTGATTCACCGCGTCTGATTCCCCGCCTCCGATTCCCCATCTCTGATTCCCCATCTCTGATTCCCAAATTCTGATTCCCCGCCTCTGATTCCCCAGCACTGATTCCCCTCATCTGATTCACTGCCTCTGATTCCCCACCTCTGATTCCCAATATCTGATTCCCCGCATCTGTTACCCCGCCTCTGATTCCCCGCCTCTGTTTCCCCATATCTGATTCCCCACCTCTGATTCCCCAACTCTGATTCCCCGCCTCTGATTCCCCAGCTCTGATTCCCCGCCTCTGATTCCCTGTGTCTGATTCCCTGCCTCTGATTCCCCGCCTCTGATTCCCCATCTCTGATTCACCGCCTCTGATTCCCCACCTCTGATTCCCCATATCTGATTAGCCACCTCTGTTTCCCCGCCTCTGATTCCCCGCCTCTGATTCCCCATATCTGATTCCCGGCCTCTGATTCCCCACCTCTGATTCCCCATATCTGATAAGCAATCTCTGTTTCCCCGCCTCTGATTCCCCGCCTCTGATTCCCCATATCTGATTCCCCGCAACTGATTCCCCATCTCTGATTCCCGGACTCAGATTCCCCACCTCTGATTCCCGGCCTCTGATTCCCGGCCTATGATTCCCCGCTTCTGATTCCCCGCCTGATTCCCCATCTCTGATGCACTGCGTCTGATTCCCCACCTCTAATTCCCCATATCTGATTAGCCACCTCTGTTTCTCCACCTCTGATTCCCCGCCTCTGATTCCCCATATCTGATTCCCCGCCTCTGATTCCCCATCTCTGATTCCCGGACTCTGAATCCCCACCTCTGTTTCCCGGCCTCTGATTCCCGGCCTATGATTCCCCGCTTCTGATTCCCCGCCTCTGATACCCTGCCTCTGATTCCCCATGTCTGATTCCCCACATCTGATTCCCTGCCTCTGATACCCCGCCTCTGATTCCCCGCCTCTGATTCCCTGCCACTAATTCCCCGCCTCTGATTCCCCATATCTGTTTTCCTGCCTCTGATGCCCCATATCTGATTCCCTGCCTCTGATTCCCCAACTCTGATTCCCCGCCTCTGATTCCTCAGCTCTGATTCCCCACCTCTGATTCCCCGTGTCTAATTCCCTGCCTCTGATTCCCTGCCTCTGATTCCCCATCTTGGATTCATCACCACTGATTCCTTGCGTCTGATTCCCTCCCTGTGATTCCCCGCCTCTGATTCACCATCTCTGATTCACTGCCTCTGATTCCCCTTCTCTGATTCCCCATGTCTGATTCCCCAATTCTGATTCCCGCCTCTGATGCCCCACCTCTGATTCCCCACCTCTGATTGCCCATATCTGATTCCCCGCCTCTGATTCCCCATATCTTATTCCCCGCCTCTGATTCCCAAACTCAGATTCCCCGTCTCTGATTCCCCAGCTCTGATTCCCCACATCTGATTCCCTGCCTCTGATTCCCCACCTCTGATTCCCAATATCTGATTCCCTGCCTCTGTTTCCCCACCTCTGATTCCCCGCCTCTGTTTCCCCATATCTGATTCCCCACCTCTGATTCCCCAACTCTGATTCCCCGCCTCTGATTCCCCAGCTCTGATACCCCGCCTCTGATTCCCCATGTCAGATTTCCTGCCTCTGATTCCCCGCCTCTGATTCCCCATCTCTGATTCACCGCCTCTGATTCCCCACCTCTGATTCCCCATATCTGATAAGCCATCTCTGTTTCCCCGCCTCTGATTCCCCATATCTGATTCCCCGCCTCCTATTCCCCACCACTGATTCCCGGACTCAGATTCCCCACCTCTGATTCCCAGCCTCTGATTCCCGGAATATAATTCCCCACTTCTGATTCCCCGCCTCTGATTCCCTGCCTCTGATTCCCCATCTCTGATTCCCCACATCTGATTCCCTGTCTCTGATTCCCCGCCTCTGATTCCACATATCTGATTCCCTGCCTCTGATTACCCATCTCGGATTTCCGCCCTCCGATTCCCCACCTCTGGTTCCCCATATCTGATACCCCTACTCTGTTTCCCCGCCTCTGAATCCCCGCCTCTGATTCCCCACCTCTGATTCCCCATATCTGATAAGCCATCTCTGTTTCCCCGCCTCTGATTCCCCGCCTCTGATTCCCCATATCTGATTCCCCGCCTCTGATTCCCCATCTCTGATTCCAGGACTCAGATTCCCCACCTCTGATTCCAAGCCTCTGATTCCCGGAATATTATTCCCGGCTTCTGATTCCCCGCCTCTGATTCCCTGCCTCTGATTCCCCATCTCTGATTCCCCACATCTGATTCCCTGCCTCTGATTCCCCGCCTCTGATTCCCCACCTCTGATTCCCCATATCTGATAAGCAATCTCTGTTTCCCCGCCTCTGATTCCCCGCCTCTGATTCCCCATATCTGATTCCCCGCCTCTGATTCCCCATCTCTGATTCCCGGACTCAGTTTCCCCACCTCTGATTCCCGGCCTCTGATTCCCGGCCTATGATTCCCCGCTTCTGATTCCCCGCCTCTGATTCCCTGCCTCTGATTCCCCATCTCTGATTCACTGCCTCTGATTCCCCACCTCTGATTCCCCATATCTGATTAGCCACCTCTGTTTCTCCGCCTCTGATTCCCCGCCTCTGATTCCCCATATCTGATTCCCCGCCTCTGATTCCCCATCTCTGATTCCCGGAATCTGAATCCCCACCTCTGATTCCGGGCCTCTGATTCACGGCCTATGATTCCCCGCTTCTGATTCCCCGCCTCTGATTCCCTGCCTCTGATTCCCCATGTCTGATTCCCCACATCTGATTCCCTGCCTCTGATACCCCGCCTCTGATTCCCCGCCTCTGATTCCCTGCCACTAATTCCCCGCCTCTGATTCCCCATATCTGATTTCCTGCCTCTGATGCCCCATATCTGATTCCCTGCCTCTGATTCCCCAACTCTGATTCCCCGCCTCTGATTCCTCAGCTCTGATTCCCCACCTCTGATTCCCCGTGTCTAATTCCCTGCCTCAGATTCCCCGCCTCTGATTCCCCATCTTGGATTCACCACCACTGATTCCTTGCGTCTGATTCCCTGCCTGTTATTCCCCGCCTCTGATTCACCATCTCTGATTCACTGCCTCTGATTCCCCTTCTCTGATTCCCCATGTCTGATTCCCCAATTCTGATTCCCGCCTCTGATGCCCCACCTCTGATTCCCCTCCTCTGATTGCCCATATCTGATTCCCCGCCTCTGATTCCCCATATCTTATTCCCCGCCTCTGATTCCCAAACTCAGATTCCCCGTCTCTGATTGCCCAGCTCTGATCCCCCACATCTGATTCCCTGCCTCTGATTCCCCACCTCTGATTCCCTATATCTGATTAACTGCCTCTGTTTCCCCACCTCTGATTCCCCGCCTCTGTTTCCCCATATCTGATTCCCCACCTCTGATTCCCCAACTCTGATTCCCCGCCTCTGATACCCCGTGTCTGATTTCCCGCCTCTGATTCCCCGTGTCTGATTCCCTGCCTCTGATTCCCCGCCTCTGATTCCCCATCTCTGATTCACCGCCTCTGATTCCCCACCTCTGATTCCCCATATCTGATAAGCCATCTCTGTTTCCCCGCCTCTGATTCCCCGCCTCTGATTCCCCGTCTCTGATTCCCCATATCTGATTCCCCGCCTCTGATGCCCCACCTCTGATTCCCCTCCTCTGATTGCCCATATCTGATTCCCCGCCTCTGATTCCCCATATCTTATTCCCCGCCTCTGATTCCCAAACTCAGATTCCCCGTCTCTGATTGCCCAGCTCTGATTCCCCACATCTGATTCCCTGCCTCTGATTCCCCACCTCTGATTCCCTATATCTGATTCCCTGCCTCTGTTTCCCCACCTCTGATTCCCCACCTCTGTTTCCCCATATCTGATTCCCCACCTCTGATTCCCCAACTCTGATTCCCCGCCTCTGATACCCCGTGTCTGATTTCCCGCCTCTGATTCCCCGTGTCTGATTCCCTGCCTCTGATTCCCCGCCTCTGATTCCCCATCTCTGATTCACCGCCTCTGATTCCCCACCTCTGATTCCCCATATCTGATAAGCCATCTCTGTTTCCCCGCCTCTGATTCCCCGCCTCTGATTCCCCATCTCTGATTCCCCATATCTGATTCCCCGCCTCTGATTCCCCATCTCTGATTCCCGGACTCAGATTCCCAACCTCTGATTCCAAGCCTCTGATTCCCGGAATATGATTCCCCGCTTCTGATTCCCCGCCTCTGATTCCCTGCCTCTGATTCCCCATCTCTGATTCCCCACATCTGATTCCCTGCCTCTGATTCCCCGCCTCTGATTCCCCATATCTGATTCCCTGCCTCTGATTACCCATCTCGGATTCCCGCCCTCCGATTCCCCACCTCAGGTTCCCCATAACTGATACCCCTCCTCTGTTTCCCCGCCTCTGATTCCCCGCCTCTGATTCCCCATATCTGATTCCCCATCTCTGATTCCCCAACTCTGATTCCCCGCCTCTGATTCCTCAGCTCTGATTCCCTGCTTCTGATTCCCCGCGTCTGATTCCCTGCCTCTGATTCCCCGCCTCTGATTCCCCATCTCTGATTCACCACCACTGATTCCCTGCATCTGATTCCCTGCCTGTGATTCCCCGCCTCTGATTCACCATCTCTGATTCACTGCCTCTGATTCCCCTTCTCTGATTCCCCATGTCTGATTCCCCAATTCTGATTCCCGCCTCTGATGCCCCACCTCTGAATCCCCTCCTCTGATTCCCCATATCTGATTCCCCGCCTCTGATTCCCCATATCTTATTCCCCGCCTCTGATTCCCAAACTCAGATTCCCCGCCTCTGATTCCCCACCTCTGAATCCCCTCCTCTGATTCCCCATATCTGATTCCCCACCTCAGGTTCCCCATATCTGATACCCCTCCTCTGTTTCCCCGCCTCTGATTCCCCGCCTCTGATTCCCCATATCTGATTCCCCGTCTCTGATTCCCCAACTCTGATTCCCCGCCTCTGATTCCTCAGCTCTGATTCCCCGCCTCTGATTCCCCGCCTCTGATTCCCAAACTCAGAATCCCTGCCTCTGATTCCCCAGCTCTGATTCCCCAAATCTGATTCCCTGCCTCTGATTCCCCACCTCTGATTCCCAATATCTGATTCCCTGCCTCTGTTTCACCACCTCTGAATCCCCTCCTCTGATTCCCCATATCTGATTCCCCACCTCAGGTTCCCCATATCTGATACCCCTCCTCTGTTTCCCCGCCTCTGATTCCCCGCCTCTGATTCCCCATATCTGATTCCCCGTCTCTGATTCCCCAACTCTGATTCCCCGCCTCTGATTCCTCAGCTCTGATTCCCCGCCTCTGATTCCCCGCCTCTGATTCCCAAACTCAGAATCCCTGCCTCTGATTCCCCAGCTCTGATTCCCCAAATCTGATTCCCTGCCTCTGATTCCCCACCTCTGATTCCCCAAATCTGATTCCCTGCCTCTGTTTCACCACCTCTGATTCCCCGCCTCTGTTTCCCCATATCTGATTCGCAACCTCTGATTCCCCAACTCTGATTCCCCGCCTCTGATTCCTCAGCTCTGATTCCCCACCTCTGATTCCCCGTGTCTAATTCCCTGCCTCAGATTCCCCGCCTCTGATTCCCCATCTTGGATTCACCACCACTGATTCCTTGCATCTGATTCCCTGCCTGTGATTCCCCGCCTCTGACTCACCATCTCTGATTCACTGCCTCTGATTCCCCTTCTCTGATTCCCCATGTCTGATTCCCCAATTCTGATTCCCGCCTCTGATGCCCCACCTCTGATTCCCCTCCTCTGATTGCCCATATCTGATTCCCCGCCTCTGATTCCCCATATCTTATTCCCCGCCTCTGATTCCCAAACTCAGATTCCCCGTCTCTGATTGCCCAGCTCTGATTCCCCACATCTGATTCCCTGCCTCTGATTCCCCACCTCTGATTCCCTATATCTGATTCCCTGCCTCTGTTTCCCCACCTCTGATTCCCCACCTCTGTTTCCCCATATCTGATTCCCCACCTCTGATTCCCCAACTCTGATTCCCCGCCTCTGATACCCCGTGTCTGATTTCCCGCCTCTGATTCCCCGTGTCTGATTCCCTGCCTCTGATTCCCCGCCTCTGATTCCCCATCTCTGATTCACCGCCTCTGATTCCCCACCTCTGATTCCCCATATCTGATAAGCCATCTCTGTTTCCCCGCCTCTGATTCCCCGCCTCTGATTCCCCATCTCTGATTCCCCATATCTGATTCCCCGCCTCTGATTCCCCATCTCTGATTCCCGGACTCAGATTCCCAACCTCTGATTCCAAGCCTCTGATTCCCGGAATATGATTCCCCGCTTCTGATTCCCCGCCTCTGATTCCCTGCCTCTGATTCCCCATCTCTGATTCCCCACATCTGATTCCCTGCCTCTGATTCCCCGCCTCTGATTCCCCATATCTGATTCCCTGCCTCTGATTACCCATCTCGGATTCCCGCCCTCCGATTCCCCACCTCAGGTTCCCCATAACTGATACCCCTCCTCTGTTTCCCCGCCTCTGATTCCCCGCCTCTGATTCCCCATATCTGATTCCCCATCTCTGATTCCCCAACTCTGATTCCCCGCCTCTGATTCCTCAGCTCTGATTCCCTGCTTCTGATTCCCCGCGTCTGATTCCCTGCCTCTGATTCCCCGCCTCTGATTCCCCATCTCTGATTCACCACCACTGATTCCCTGCATCTGATTCCCTGCCTGTGATTCCCCGCCTCTGATTCACCATCTCTGATTCACTGCCTCTGATTCCCCTTCTCTGATTCCCCATGTCTGATTCCCCAATTCTGATTCCCGCCTCTGATGCCCCACCTCTGAATCCCCTCCTCTGATTCCCCATATCTGATTCCCCGCCTCTGATTCCCCATATCTTATTCCCCGCCTCTGATTCCCAAACTCAGATTCCCCGCCTCTGATTCCCCACCTCTGAATCCCCTCCTCTGATTCCCCATATCTGATTCCCCACCTCAGGTTCCCCATATCTGATACCCCTCCTCTGTTTCCCCGCCTCTGATTCCCCGCCTCTGATTCCCCATATCTGATTCCCCGTCTCTGATTCCCCAACTCTGATTCCCCGCCTCTGATTCCTCAGCTCTGATTCCCCGCCTCTGATTCCCCGCCTCTGATTCCCAAACTCAGAATCCCTGCCTCTGATTCCCCAGCTCTGATTCCCCAAATCTGATTCCCTGCCTCTGATTCCCCACCTCTGATTCCCAATATCTGATTCCCTGCCTCTGTTTCACCACCTCTGAATCCCCTCCTCTGATTCCCCATATCTGATTCCCCACCTCAGGTTCCCCATATCTGATACCCCTCCTCTGTTTCCCCGCCTCTGATTCCCCGCCTCTGATTCCCCATATCTGATTCCCCGTCTCTGATTCCCCAACTCTGATTCCCCGCCTCTGATTCCTCAGCTCTGATTCCCCGCCTCTGATTCCCCGCCTCTGATTCCCAAACTCAGAATCCCTGCCTCTGATTCCCCAGCTCTGATTCCCCAAATCTGATTCCCTGCCTCTGATTCCCCACCTCTGATTCCCCAAATCTGATTCCCTGCCTCTGATTCCCCACCTCTGATTCCCAATATCTGATTCCCTGCCTCTGTTTCACCACCTCTGATTCCCCGCCTCTGTTTCCCCATATCTGATTCGCAACCTCTGATTCCCCAACTCTGATTCCCCGCCTCTGATTCACCATGTCTGATTCCCCAATTCTGATTCCCGCGGCTGATGCCCCACCTCTGATTCCCCTCCTCTGATTCCCCATATCTGATTCCCCCACTTTGATTCCCCATATCTTATTCCCCGCCTCTGATTCCCAAACTCAGATTCCCCGCCTCTGATTCCCCAGCTCTGATTCCCCGCCTCTGATTCCCCACGTCTGATTCCCCGCCTCTGAATCCCCGCCTCTGATTCCCCATCTCTGATTCACCACCGCTAATTCCCGGCCTCTGATTCCCCACAACTGATTCCCGGCCTCTGATTCCCGGCCTCTGATTCCCCGCCTCTGATTCCCCATCTCTGATTCCCCGCCTCTGATTCCCTGACTCTGATTCCCCGCCTCTGAATCCCCAGCTCTGATTCCCCACCTCTGATTACCCGCGTCTGATTCCCTGAATCTAATTCCCGGCCTCTGATTCCCCATCTCTGATTCACCGCCTCTGATTCCCCACCTCTGATTCCCCATATCTGATAAGCCATCTCTGTTTCCCCGCCTCTGATTCCCCGCCTCTGATTCCCCGTCTCTGATTCCCCATATCTGATTCCCCGCCTCTGATTCCCCATCTCTGATTCCCGGACTCAGATTCCCAACCTCTGATTCCAAGCCTCTGATTCCCGGAATATGATTCCCCGCTTCTGATTCCCCGCCTCTGATTCCCTGCCTCTGATTCCCCATCTCTGATTCCCCACATCTGATTCCCTGCCTCTGATTCCCCGCCTCTGATTCCCCATATCTGATTCCCTGCCTCTGATTACCCATCTCGGATTCCCGCCCTCCGATTCCCCACCTCAGGTTCCCCATATCTGATACCCCTCCTCTGTTTCCCCGCCTCTGATTCCCCGCCTCTGATTCCCCATATCTGATTCCCCATCTCTGATTCCCCAACTCTGATTCCCCGCCTCTGATTCCTCAGCTCTGATTCCCCGCTTCTGATTCCCCGCGTCTGATTCCCTGCCTCTGATTCCCCATCTCTGATTCACCACCACTGATTCCCTGCATCTGATTCCCTGCCTGTGATTCCCCGCCTCTGATTCACCATCTCTGATTCACTGCCTCTGATTCCCCTTCTCTGATTCCCTTTGTCTGATTCCCCAATTCTGATTCCCGCCTCTGATGCCCCACCTCTGAATCCCCTCCTCTGATTCCCCATATCTGATTCCCCGCCTCTGATTCCCCATATCTTATTCCCCGCCTCTGATTCCCAAACTCAGATTCCCCGCCTCTGATTCCCCAGCTCTGATACCCCGCCTCAGATTCCCCGCGTCTGATTCCCTGCCTCTGATTACCCATCTCGGATTCCCGCCCTCCGATTCCCCACCTCAGGTTCCCCATATCTGATACCCCTCCTCTGTTTCCCCGCCTCTGATTCCCCGCCTCTGATTCCCCATATCTGATTCCCCGTCTCTGATTCCCCAACTCTGATTCCCCGCCTCTGATTCCTCAGCTCTGATTCCCCGCCTCTGATTCCCCGCCTCTGATTCCCAAACTCAGAATCCCTGCCTCTGATTCCCCAGCTCTGATTCCCCAAATCTGATTCCCTGCCTCTGATTCCCCACCTCTGATTCCCAATATCTGATTCCCTGCCTCTGTTTCACCACCTCTGATTCCCCGCCTCTGTTTCCCCATATCTGATTCGCAACCACTGATTTCCCAACTCTGATTCCCCGCCTCTGATTCACCATGTCTGATTCCCCAATTCTGATTCCCGCGGCTGATGCCCCACCTCTGATTCCCCTCCTCTGATTCCCCATATCTGATTCCCCCACTTTGATTCCCCATATCTTATTCCCCGCCTCTGATTCCCAAACTCAGATTCCCCGCCTCTGATTCCCCAGCTCTGATTCCCCGCCTCTGATTCCCCACGTCTGATTCCCCGCCTCTGAATCCCCGCCTCTGATTCCCCATCTCTGATTCACCACCGCTAATTCCCGGCCTCTGATTCCCCACAACTGATTCCCGGCCTCTGATTCCCGGCCTCTGATTCCCCGCCTCTGATTCCCCATCTCTGATTCCCCGCCTCTGATTCCCCGACTCTGATTCCCCGCCTCTGAATCCCCAGCTCTGATTCCCCACCTCTGATTACCCGCGTCTGATTCCCTGAATCTAATTCCCGGCCTCTGATTCCCCATCTCTGATTCACCGCCTCTGATTCCCCACCTCTGATTCCCCATATCTGATTCCCCGCCTCAGTTTCCCCGCCTCTGATTCCCCACCTCTGATTCCCCATATCTGATACCCCGCCTCTGATTCCCCAACTCTGAATCCCCGCCTCTGATTCCCAAGGTATGATTCCCCGCCTCTGATTCCCTGCGTCTGATTCCCTGCTTCTGATTCCCTGCCTCTGGTTCCCCATCTGTGATTAACCACCTCTGATTCTCCGCGTCTGATTCCCCGCCTCTGATTCCCCATCTCTGATTCCCCATCTCTGATTCCCAAATTCTGATTCCCCGCCTCTGATTCCCCAGCTCTGATTCCCCACATCTGATTCCCTGCCACTGATTCCCCACCTCTGATTCCCTGCCTCTGATTCCCCACCTCTGATTCCCCGCATCTGTTTCCCCATATCTGATTCCCCACCTCTGATTCCCCAACTCTGATTCTTCGCCTCTGATTCCCCAGCTCTGATTCCCCGCCTCTGATTCCCTGCCTCTGATTCCCCACCTCTGATTCCCAATATCTGATTCCCTGCCTCTGTTTCCCCACCTCTGATTCCCCGCCTCTGTTTCCCCATATCTGATTCCCCACCTCCGATTCCCCAACTCTGATTCCCCGCCTCTGATTCCCCAGCTCTGATACCCCGCCTCTGATTCCCCATGTCAGATTTCCTGCCTCTGATTCCCCGCCTCTGATTCCCCATCTCTGATTCACCGCCTCTGATTCCCCACCTCTGATTCCCCATATCTGATAAGCCATCTCTGTTTCCCCGCCTCTGATTCCCCGCCTCTGATTCCCCATATCTGATTCCCCGCCTCTGATTCCCCATCTCTGATTCCCGGACTCAGATTCCCCACCTCTGATTCCCAGCCTCTGATTCCCGGAATATGATTCCCCACTTCTGATTCCCCGCCTCTGATTCCCTGCCTCTGATTCCCCATCTCTGATTCCCCACATCTGATTCCCTGTCTCTGATTCCCCGCCTCTGATTCCACATATCTGATTCCCTGCCTCTGATTACCCATCTCGGATTCCCGCCCTCCGATTCCCCACCTCTGGTTCTCCATATCTGATACCCCTACTCTGTTTCCCCGCCTCTGAATCTCCGCCTCTGATTCCCCACCTCTGATTCCCCATATCTGATAAGCCATCTCTGTTTCCCCGCCTCTGATTCCCCGTCTCTGATTCCCCATATCTGATTCCCCGCCTCTGATTCCCCATCTCTGATTCCAGGACTCAGATTCCCCACCTCTGATTCCAAGCCTCTGATTCCCGGAATATTATTCCCGGCTTCTTATTCCCCGCCTCTGATTCCCTGCCTCTGATTCCCCATCTCTGATTCCCCACATCTGATTCCCTGCCTCTGATTCCCCGCCTCTGATTCCCCATATCTGATTCCCTGCCTCTGATTACCCATCTCGGATTCCCGCCCTCTGATTCCCCACCTCTGGTTCCCCATATCTGATACCCCTCCTCTGTTTCCCCGCCTCTGATTCCCCGCCTCTGATTCCCCATATCTGATTTCCCGTCTCTGATTCCCCAACTCTGATTCCCCGCCTCTGGTTCCTCAGCTCTGTTTCCCCGCCTCTGATTCCCCGCCTCTGATTCCCCATTTCTGATTCCCCGCCTCTGATTCACCACCTCTGATTCCCCATATCTGATAAGCAATCTCTGTTTCCCCGCCTCTGATTCCCCGCCTCTGATTCCCCATATCTGATTCCCCGCCTCTGATTCCCCATCTCTGATTCCCGGACTCAGATTCCCCACCTCTGATTCCCGGCCTCTGATTCCCGGCCTATGATTCCCCGCTTCTGATTCCCCGCCTCTGATTCCCTGCCTCTGATTCCCAATCTCTGATTCACTGCCTCTGATTCCCCACCTCTGATTCCCCATATCTGATTAGCCACCTCTGTTTCTCCGCCTCTGATTCCCCGCCTCTGATTCCCCATATCTGATTCCCCGCCTCTGATTCCCCATCTCTGATTCCCCATATCTGATAAGCAATCTCTGTTTCCCCGCCTCTGATTCCCCGCCTCTGATTCCCCATATCTGATTCCCCGCCTCTGATTCCCCATCTCTGATTCCCGGACTCAGATTCCCCACCTCTGATTCCCGGCCTCTGATTCCCGGCCTATGATTCCCCGCTTCTGATTCCCCGCCTCTGATTCCCTGCCTCTGATTCCCCATCTCTGATTCACTGCCTCTGATTCCCCACCTCTGATTCCCCATATCTGATTAGCCACCTCTGTTTCTCCGCCTCTGATTCCCCGCCTCTGATTCCCCATATCTGATTCCCCGCCTCTGATTCCCCATCTCTGATTCCCGGAATCTGAATCCCCACCTCTGATTCCCGGCCTCTGATTCACGGCCTATGATTCCCCGCTTCTGATTCCCCGCCTCTGATTCCCTGCCTCTGATTCCCTATATCTGATTCCCTGCCTCTGTTTCCCCACCTCTGATTCCCCACCTCTGTATCCCCATATCTGATTCCCCACCTCTGATTCCCCAACTCTGATTCCCCGCCTCTGATACCCCGTGTCTGATTTCCCGCCTCTGATTCCCCGTGTCTGATTCCCTGCCTCTGATTCCCCGCCTCTGATTCCCCATCTCTGATTCACCGCCTCTGATTCCCCACCTCTGATTCCCCATATCTGATAAGCCATCTCTGTTTCCCCGCCTCTGATTCCCCGCCTCAGATTCCCCGTCTCTGATTCCCCATATCTGATTCCCCGCCTCTGATTCCCCATCTCTGATTCCCGGACTCAGATTCCCAACCTCTGATTCCAAGCCTCTGATTCCCGGAATATGATTCCCCGCTTCTGATTCCCCGCCTCTGATTCCCTGCCTCTGATTCCCCATCTCTGATTCCCCACATCTGATTCCCTGCCTCTGATTCCCCGCCTCTGATTCCCCATATCTGATTCCCTGCCTCTGATTACCCATCTCGGATTCCCGCCCTCCGATTCCCCACCTCAGGTTCCCCATAACTGATACCCCTCCTCTGTTTCCCCGCCTCTGATTCCCCGCCTCTGATTCCCCATATCTGATTCCCCATCTCTGATTCCCCAACTCTGATTCCCCGCCTCTGATTCCTCAGCTCTGATTCCCCGCTTCTGATTCCCCGCGTCTGATTCCCTGCCTCTGATTCCCCGCCTCTGATTCCCCATCTCTGATTCACCACCACTGATTCCCTGCATCTGATTCCCTGCCTGTGATTCCCCGCCTCTGATTCACCATCTCTGATTCACTGCCTCTGATTCCCCTTCTCTGATTCCCCATGTCTGATTCCCCAATTCTGATTCCCGCCTCTGATGCCCCACCTCTGAATCCCCTCCTCTGATTCCCCATATCTGATTCCCCGCCTCTGATTCCCCATATCTTATTCCCCGCCTCTGATTCCCAAACTCAGATTCCCCGCCTCTGATTCCCCACCTCTGAATCCCCTCCTCTGATTCCCCATATCTGATTCCCCACCTCAGGTTCCCCATATCTGATACCCCTCCTCTGTTTCCCCGCCTCTGATTCCCCGCCTCTGATTCCCCATATCTGATTCCCCGTCTCTGATTCCCCAACTCTGATTCCCCGCCTCTGATTCCTCAGCTCTGATTCCCCGCCTCTGATTCCCCGCCTCTGATTCCCAAACTCAGAATCCCTGCCTCTGATTCCCCAGCTCTGATTCCCCAAATCTGATTCCCTGCCTCTGATTCCCCACCTCTGATTCCCAATATCTGATTCCCTGCCTCTGTTTCACCACCTCTGATTCCCCGCCTCCGTTTCCCCATATCTGATTCGCAACCTCTGATTCCCCAACTCTGATTCCCCGCCTCTGATTCACCATGTCTGATTCCCCAATTCTGATTCCCGCGGCTGATGCCCCACCTCTGATTCCCCTCCTCTGATTCCCCATATCTGATTCCCCCACTTTGATTCCCCATATCTTATTCCCCGCCTCTGATTCCCAAACTCAGATTCCCCGCCTCTGATTCCCCAGCTCTGATTCCCCGCCTCTGATTCCCCACGTCTGATTCCCCGCCTCTGAATCCCCGCCTCTGATTCCCCATCTCTGATTCACCACCGCTAATTCCCGGCCTCTGATTCCCCACAACTGATTCCCGGCCTCTGATTCCCGGCCTCTGATTCCCCGCCTCTGATTCCCCATCTCTGATTCCCCGCCTCTGATTCCCTGACTCTGATTCCCCGCCTCTGAATCCCCAGCTCTGATTCCCCACCTCTGATTACCCGCGTCTGATTCCCTGAATCTAATTCCCGGCCTCTGATTCCCCATCTCTGATTCACCGCCTCTGATTCCCCACCTCTGATTCCCCATATCTGATTCCCCGCCTCAGTTTCCCCGCCTCTGATTCCCCACCTCTGATTCCCCATATCTGATACCCCGCCTCTGATTCCCCAACTCTGTATCCCCGCCTCTGATTCCCAAGGTATGATTCCCCGCCTCTGATTCCCTGCGTCTGATTCCCTGCTTCTGATTCCCTGCCTCTGGTTCCCCATCTGTGATTAACCACCTCTGATTCTCCGCGTCTGATTCCCCGCCTCTGATTCCCCATCTCTGATTCCCCATCTCTGATTCCCAAATTCTGATTCCCCGCCTCTGATTCCCCAGCTCTGATTCCCCACATCTGATTCCCTGCCACTGATTCCCCACCTCTGATTCCCTGCCTCTGATTCCCCACCTCTGATTCCCCGCATCTGTTTCCCCATATCTGATTCCCCACCTCTGATTCCCCAACTCTGATTCCCCGCCTCTGATTCCCCAGCTCTGATTCCCTGCCTCTGATTCCCCGTGTCTGATTCCCTGCCTCTGATTCCCCGCCTCTGATTCCCCATCTCTGATTCTCCACCACTGATTCCCTGCGTCTGATTCCCTGCCTGTGATTCCCCACCTCTGATTCACCATGTCTGATTCCCCAAATCTGATTCCCGCCTCTGATGCCCCACCTCTGATTCCCCTCCCCTGATTCCCCATATCTGATTCCCCGCCTCTGATTCCCCATATCTTATTCCCCGCCTCTGATTCCCAAACTCAGATTCCCCGCCTCTGATTCCCCAGCTCTGATTCCCTGCCTCTGATTCCCTGCGTCTGATTCCCCGCCTCTGAATCCCCGCGTCTGATTCCCCATCACTGATTCACCACCGCTAATTCCCGGCCTCTGATTCCCCACAACTGATTCCCGGCCTCTGATTCCCGGCCTCTGATTCCCCGCCTCTGATTCCCCATCTCTGATTCCCCGCCTCTGATTCCCTGACTCTGATTCCCCGCCTCTGAATCCCCAGCTCTGATTCCCCACCTCTGATTACCCGCGTCTGATTCCCTGAATCTAATTCCCGGCCTCTGATTCCCCATCTCTGATTCACCGCCTCTGATTCCCCACCCATGATTCCCCATATCTGATTCCCCGCCTCAGTTTCCCCGCCTCTGATTCCCCGCCTCTGATTCCCCATATCTGATACCCCGCCTCTGATTCCCCAACTCTGAATCCCCGCCTCTGATTCCCCAGCTATGATTCCCCGCATCTGATTCCCCGCGTCTGATTCCCTGCTTCTGATTCCCTGCCTCTGGTTCCCCATCTGTGATTAACCACCTCTGATTCACCGCGTCTGATTCCCCGCCTCCGATTCCCCATCTCTGATTCCCCATCTCTGATTCCCAAATTCTGATTCCCCGCCTCTGATTCCCCAGCACTGATTCCCCTCATCTGATTCACTGCCTCTGATTCCCCACCTCTGATTCCCAATATCTGATTCCCCGCATCTGTTACCCCGCCTCTGATTCCCCGCCTCTGTTTCCCCATATCTGATTCCCCACCTCTGATTCCCCAACTCTGATTCCCCGCCTCTGATTCCCCAGCTCTGATTCCCCGCCTCTGATTCCCTGTGTCTGATTCCCTGCCTCTGATTCCCCGCCTCTGATTCCCCATCTCTGATTCACCGCCTCTGATTCCCCACCTCTGATTCCCCATATCTGATTAGCCACCTCTGTTTCCCCGCCTCTGATTCCCCGCCTCTGATTCCCCATATCTGATTCCCGGCCTCTGATTCCCCACCTCTGATTCCCCATATCTGATAAGCAATCTCTGTTTCCCCGCCTCTGATTCCCCGCCTCTGATTCCCCATATCTGATTCCCCGCAACTGATTCCCCATCTCTGATTCCCGGACTCAGATTCCCCACCTCTGATTCCCGGCCTCTGATTCCCGGCCTATGATTCCCCGCTTCTGATTCCCCGCCTGATTCCCCATCTCTGATGCACTGCGTCTGATTCCCCACCTCTAATTCCCCATATCTGATTAGCCACCTCTGTTTCTCCACCTCTGATTCCCCGCCTCTGATTCCCCATATCTGATTCCCCGCCTCTGATTCCCCATCTCTGATTCCCGGACTCTGAATCCCCACCTCTGTTTCCCGGCCTCTGATTCCCGGCCTATGATTCCCCGCTTCTGATTCCCCGCCTCTGATACCCTGCCTCTGATTCCCCATGTCTGATTCCCCACATCTGATTCCCTGCCTCTGATACCCCGCCTCTGATTCCCCGCCTCTGATTCCCTGCCACTAATTCCCCGCCTCTGATTCCCCATATCTGTTTTCCTGCCTCTGATGCCCCATATCTGATTCCCTGCCTCTGATTCCCCAACTCTGATTCCCCGCCTCTGATTCCTCAGCTCTGATTCCCCACCTCTGATTCCCCGTGTCTAATTCCCTGCCTCTGATTCCCTGCCTCTGATTCCCCATCTTGGATTCATCACCACTGATTCCTTGCGTCTGATTCCCTCCCTGTGATTCCCCGCCTCTGATTCACCATCTCTGATTCACTGCCTCTGATTCCCCTTCTCTGATTCCCCATGTCTGATTCCCCAATTCTGATTCCCGCCTCTGATGCCCCACCTCTGATTCCCCACCTCTGATTGCCCATATCTGATTCCCCGCCTCTGATTCCCCATATCTTATTCCCCGCCTCTGATTCCCAAACTCAGATTCCCCGTCTCTGATTCCCCAGCTCTGATTCCCCACATCTGATTCCCTGCCTCTGATTCCCCACCTCTGATTCCCAATATCTGATTCCCTGCCTCTGTTTCCCCACCTCTGATTCCCCGCCTCTGTTTCCCCATATCTGATTCCCCACCTCTGATTCCCCAACTCTGATTCCCCGCCTCTGATTCCCCAGCTCTGATACCCCGCCTCTGATTCCCCATGTCAGATTTCCTGCCTCTGATTCCCCGCCTCTGATTCCCCATCTCTGATTCACCGCCTCTGATTCCCCACCTCTGATTCCCCATATCTGATAAGCCATCTCTGTTTCCCCGCCTCTGATTCCCCATATCTGATTCCCCGCCTCCTATTCCCCACCACTGATTCCCGGACTCAGATTCCCCACCTCTGATTCCCAGCCTCTGATTCCCGGAATATAATTCCCCACTTCTGATTCCCCGCCTCTGATTCCCTGCCTCTGATTCCCCATCTCTGATTCCCCACATCTGATTCCCTGTCTCTGATTCCCCGCCTCTGATTCCACATATCTGATTCCCTGCCTCTGATTACCCATCTCGGATTTCCGCCCTCCGATTCCCCACCTCTGGTTCCCCATATCTGATACCCCTACTCTGTTTCCCCGCCTCTGAATCCCCGCCTCTGATTCCCCACCTCTGATTCCCCATATCTGATAAGCCATCTCTGTTTCCCCGCCTCTGATTCCCCGCCTCTGATTCCCCATATCTGATTCCCCGCCTCTGATTCCCCATCTCTGATTCCAGGACTCAGATTCCCCACCTCTGATTCCAAGCCTCTGATTCCCGGAATATTATTCCCGGCTTCTGATTCCCCGCCTCTGATTCCCTGCCTCTGATTCCCCATCTCTGATTCCCCACATCTGATTCCCTGCCTCTGATTCCCCGCCTCTGATTCCCCACCTCTGATTCCCCATATCTGATAAGCAATCTCTGTTTCCCCGCCTCTGATTCCCCGCCTCTGATTCCCCATATCTGATTCCCCGCCTCTGATTCCCCATCTCTGATTCCCGGACTCAGTTTCCCCACCTCTGATTCCCGGCCTCTGATTCCCGGCCTATGATTCCCCGCTTCTGATTCCCCGCCTCTGATTCCCTGCCTCTGATTCCCCATCTCTGATTCACTGCCTCTGATTCCCCACCTCTGATTCCCCATATCTGATTAGCCACCTCTGTTTCTCCGCCTCTGATTCCCCGCCTCTGATTCCCCATATCTGATTCCCCGCCTCTGATTCCCCATCTCTGATTCCCGGAATCTGAATCCCCACCTCTGATTCCGGGCCTCTGATTCACGGCCTATGATTCCCCGCTTCTGATTCCCCGCCTCTGATTCCCTGCCTCTGATTCCCCATGTCTGATTCCCCACATCTGATTCCCTGCCTCTGATACCCCGCCTCTGATTCCCCGCCTCTGATTCCCTGCCACTAATTCCCCGCCTCTGATTCCCCATATCTGATTTCCTGCCTCTGATGCCCCATATCTGATTCCCTGCCTCTGATTCCCCAACTCTGATTCCCCGCCTCTGATTCCTCAGCTCTGATTCCCCACCTCTGATTCCCCGTGTCTAATTCCCTGCCTCAGATTCCCCGCCTCTGATTCCCCATCTTGGATTCACCACCACTGATTCCTTGCGTCTGATTCCCTGCCTGTTATTCCCCGCCTCTGATTCACCATCTCTGATTCACTGCCTCTGATTCCCCTTCTCTGATTCCCCATGTCTGATTCCCCAATTCTGATTCCCGCCTCTGATGCCCCACCTCTGATTCCCCTCCTCTGATTGCCCATATCTGATTCCCCGCCTCTGATTCCCCATATCTTATTCCCCGCCTCTGATTCCCAAACTCAGATTCCCCGTCTCTGATTGCCCAGCTCTGATCCCCCACATCTGATTCCCTGCCTCTGATTCCCCACCTCTGATTCCCTATATCTGATTAACTGCCTCTGTTTCCCCACCTCTGATTCCCCGCCTCTGTTTCCCCATATCTGATTCCCCACCTCTGATTCCCCAACTCTGATTCCCCGCCTCTGATACCCCGTGTCTGATTTCCCGCCTCTGATTCCCCGTGTCTGATTCCCTGCCTCTGATTCCCCGCCTCTGATTCCCCATCTCTGATTCACCGCCTCTGATTCCCCACCTCTGATTCCCCATATCTGATAAGCCATCTCTGTTTCCCCGCCTCTGATTCCCCGCCTCTGATTCCCCGTCTCTGATTCCCCATATCTGATTCCCCGCCTCTGATTCCCCATCTCTGATTCCCGGACTCAGATTCCCAACCACTGATTCCAAGCCTCTGATTCCCGGAATATGATTCCCCGCTTCTGATTCCCCGCCTCTGATTCCCTGCCTCTGATTCCCCATCTCTGATTCCCCACATCTGATTCCCTGCCTCTGATTCCCCGCCTCTGATTCCCCATATCTTATTCCCCGCCTCTGATTCCCAAACTCAGATTCCCCGCCTCTGATTCCCCAGCTCTGATTCCCTGCCTCTGATTCCCTGCGTCTGATTCCCCGCCTCTGAATCCCCGCGTCTGATTCCCCATCACTGATTCACCACCGCTAATTCCCGGCCTCTGATTCCCCACAACTGATTCCCGGCCTCTGATTCCCGGCCTCTGATTCCCCGCCTCTGATTCCCCATCTCTGATTCCCCGCCTCTGATTCCCTGACTCTGATTCCCCGCCTCTGAATCCCCAGCTCTGATTCCCCACCTCTGATTACCCGCGTCTGATTCCCTGAATCTAATTCCCGGCCTCTGATTCCCCATCTCTGATTCACCGCCTCTGATTCCCCACCCATGATTCCCCATATCTGATTCCCCGCCTCAGTTTCCCCGCCTCTGATTCCCCGCCTCTGATTCCCCATATCTGATACCCCGCCTCTGATTCCCCAACTCTGAATCCCCGCCTCTGATTCCCCAGCTATGATTCCCCGCATCTGATTCCCCGCGTCTGATTCCCTGCTTCTGATTCCCTGCCTCTGGTTCCCCATCTGTGATTAACCACCTCTGATTCACCGCGTCTGATTCCCCGCCTCCGATTCCCCATCTCTGATTCCCCATCTCTGATTCCCAAATTCTGATTCCCCGCCTCTGATTCCCCAGCACTGATTCCCCTCATCTGATTCCCTGCCTCTGATTCCCCACCTCTGATTCCCAATATCTGATTCCCCGCATCTGTTACCCCGCCTCTGATTCCCCGCCTCTGTTTCCCCATATCTGATTCCCCACCTCTGATTCCCCAACTCTGATTCCCCGCCTCTGATTCCCCAGCTCTGATTCCCCGCCTCTGATTCCCTGTGTCTGATTCCCTGCCTCTGATTCCCCGCCTCTGATTCCCCATCTCTGATTCACCGCCTCTGATTCCCCACCTCTGATTCCCCATATCTGATTAGCCACCTCTGTTTCCCCGCCTCTGATTCCCCGCCTCTGATTCCCCATATCTGATTCCCGGCCTCTGATTCCCCACCTCTGATTCCCCATATCTGATAAGCAATCTCTGTTTCCCCGCCTCTGATTCCCCGCCTCTGATTCCCCATATCTGATTCCCCGCAACTGATTCCCCATCTCTGATTCCCGGACTCAGATTCCCCACCTCTGATTCCCGGCCTCTGATTCCCGGCCTATGATTCCCCGCTTCTGATTCCCCGCCTGATTCCCCATCTCTGATGCACTGCGTCTGATTCCCCACCTCTAATTCCCCATATCTGATTAGCCACCTCTGTTTCTCCACCTCTGATTCCCCGCCTCTGATTCCCCATATCTGATTCCCCGCCTCTGATTCCCCATCTCTGATTCCCGGACTCTGAATCCCCACCTCTGTTTCCCGGCCTCTGATTCCCGGCCTATGATTCCCCGCTTCTGATTCCCCGCCTCTGATACCCTGCCTCTGATTCCCCATGTCTGATTCCCCACATCTGATTCCCTGCCTCTGATACCCCGCCTCTGATTCCCCGCCTCTGATTCCCTGCCACTAATTCCCCGCCTCTGATTCCCCATATCTGTTTTCCTGCCTCTGATGCCCCATATCTGATTCCCTGCCTCTGATTCCCCAACTCTGATTCCCCGCCTCTGATTCCTCAGCTCTGATTCCCCACCTCTGATTCCCCGTGTCTAATTCCCTGCCTCTGATTCCCTGCCTCTGATTCCCCATCTTGGATTCATCACCACTGATTCCTTGCGTCTGATTCCCTCCCTGTGATTCCCCGCCTCTGATTCACCATCTCTGATTCACTGCCTCTGATTCCCCTTCTCTGATTCCCCATGTCTGATTCCCCAATTCTGATTCCCGCCTCTGATGCCCCACCTCTGATTCCCCTCCTCTGATTGCCCATATCTGATTCCCCGCCTCTGATTCCCCATATCTTATTCCCCGCCTCTGATTCCCAAACTCAGATTCCCCGTCTCTGATTCCCCAGCTCTGATTCCCCACATCTGATTCCCTGCCTCTGATTCCCCACCTCTGATTCCCAATATCTGATTCCCTGCCTCTGTTTCCCCACCTCTGATTCCCCGCCTCTGTTTCCCCATATCTGATTCCCCACCTCTGATTCCCCAACTCTGATTCCCCGCCTCTGATTCCCCAGCTCTGATACCCCGCCTCTGATTCCCCATGTCAGATTTCCTGCCTCTGATTCCCCGCCTCTGATTCCCCATCTCTGATTCACCGCCTCTGATTCCCCACCTCTGATTCCCCATATCTGATAAGCCATCTCTGTTTCCCCGCCTCTGATTCCCCATATCTGATTCCCCGCCTCCGATTCCCCATCTCTGATTCCCGGACTCAGATTCCCCACCTCTGATTCCCAGCCACTGATTCCCGGAATATGATTCCCCACTTCTGATTCCCCGCCTCTGATTCCCTGCCTCTGATTCCCCATCTCTGATTCCCCACATCTGATTCCCTGTCTCTGATTCCCCGCCTCTGATTCCACATATCTGATTCCCTGCCTCTGATTACCCATCTCGGATTTCCGCCCTCCGATTCCCCACCACTGGTTCCCCATATCTGATACCCCTACTCTGTTTCCCCGCCTCTGAATCCCCGCCTCTGATTCCCCACCTCTGATTCCCCATATCTGATAAGCCATCTCTGTTTCCCCGCCTCTGATTCCCCGCCTCTGATTCCCCATATCTGATTCCCCGCCTCTGATTCCCCATCTCTGATTCCAGGACTCAGATTCCCCACCTCTGATTCCAAGCCTCTGATTCCCGGAATATTATTCCCGGCTTCTGATTCCCCGCCTCTGATTCCCTGCCTCTGATTCCCCATCTCTGATTCCCGGACTCAGTTTCCCCACCTCTGATTCCCGGCCTCTGATTCCCGGCCTATGATTCCCCGCTTCTGATTCCCCGCCTCTGATTCCCTGCCTCTGATTCCCCATCTCTGATTCACTGCCTCTGATTCCCCACCTCTGATTCCCCATATCTGATTAGCCACCTCTGTTTCTCCGCCTCTGATTCCCCGCCTCTGAATCCCCATATCTGATTCCCCGCCTCTGATTCCCCATCTCTGATTCCCGGAATCTGAATCCCCACCTCTGATTCCGGGCCTCTGATTCACGGCCTATGATTCCCCGCTTCTGATTCCCCGCCTCTGATTCCCTGCCTCTGATTCCCCATGTCTGATTCCCCACATCTGATTCCCTGCCTCTGATACCCCGCCTCTGATTCCCCGCCTCTGATTCCCTGCCACTAATTCCCCGCCTCTGATTCCCCATATCTGATTTCCTGCCTCTGATGCCCCATATCTGATTCCCTGCCTCTGATTCCCCAACTCTGATTCCCCGCCTCTGATTCCTCAGCTCTGATTCCCCACCTCTGATTCCCCGTGTCTAATTCCCTGCCTTAGATTCCCCGCCTCTGATTCCCCATCTTGGATTCACCACCACTGATTCCTTGCGTCTGCTTCCCTGCCTGTGATTCCCCGCCTCTGATTCACCATCTCTGATTCACTGCCTCTGATTCCCCTTCTCTGATTCCCCATGTCTGATTCCCCAATTCTGATTCCCGCCTCTGATGCCCCACCTCTGATTCCCCTCCTCTGATTGCCCATATCTGATTCCCCGCCTCTGATTCCCCATATCTTATTCCCCGCCTCTGATTCCCAAACTCAGATTCCCCGTCTCTGATTGCCCAGCTCTGATTCCCCACATCTGATTCCCTGCCTCTGATTCCCCACCTCTGATTCCCTATATCTGATTCCCTGCCTCTGTTTCCCCACCTCTGATTCCCCGCCTCTGTTTCCCCATATCTGATTCCCCACCTCTGATTCCCCAACTCTGATTCCCCGCCTCTGATACCCCGTGTCTGATTTCCCGCCTCTGATTCCCCGTGTCTGATTCCCTGCCTCTGATTCCCCGCCTCTGATTCCCCATCTCTGATTCACCGCCTCTGATTCCCCACCTCTGATTCCCCATATCTGATAAGCCATCTCTGTTTCCCCGCCTCTGATTCCCCGCCTCTGATTCCCCGTCTCTGATTCCCCATATCTGATTCCCCGCCTCTGATTCCCCATCTCTGATTCCCGGACTCAGATTCCCAACCACTGATTCCAAGCCTCTGATTCCCGGAATATGATTCCCCGCTTCTGATTCCCCGCCTCTGATTCCCTGCCTCTGATTCCCCATCTCTGATTCCCCACATCTGATTCCCTGCCTCTGATTCCCCGCCTCTGATTCCCCATATCTGATTCCCTGCCTCTGATTACCCATCTCGGATTCCCGCCCTCCGATTCCCCACCTCAGGTTCCCCATATCTGATACCCCTCCTCTGTTTCCCCGCCTCTGATTCCCCGCCTCTGATTCCCGATATCTGATTCCCCGTCTCTGATTCCCCAACTCTGATTCCCCGCCTCTGATTCCTCAGCTCTGATTCCCCGCTTCTGATTCCCCGCGTCTGATTCCCTGCCTCTGATTCCCCGCCTCTGATTCCCCATCTCTGATTCACCACCACTGATTCCCTGCATCTGATTCCCTGCCTGTGATTCCCCGCCTCTGATTCACCAACTCTGATTCACTGCCTCTGATTCCCCTTCTCTGATTCCCCATGTCTGATTCCCCAATTCTGATTCCCGCCTCTGATGCCCCACCTCTGAATCCCCTCCTCTGATTCCCCATATCTGATTCCCCGCCTCTGATTCCCCATATCTTATTCCCCGCCTCTGATTCCCAAACTCAGATTCCCCGCCTCTGATTCCCCAGCTCTGATACCCCGCCTCAGATTCCCCGCGTCTGATTCCCTCCCTCTGATTACCCATCTCGGATTCCCGCCCTCCGATTCCCCACCTCAGGTTCCCCATATCTGATTCCCCGCCTCTGATTCCCCACCTCTGATTCCCCATATCTGATACCCCGCCTCTGATTCCCAAACTCTGAATCCCCGCCTCTGATTCCCCAGCTATGATTCCCCGCCTCTGATTCCCCATCTCTGATTCACCGCCTCTGATTCCCCACCTCTGATTCCCCATATCTGATTAGCCACCACTGTTTCCCCGCCTCTGATTCCCCGCCTCTGATTCCCCATATCTGATTCCCCGCCTCTGATTCCCCACCTCTGATTCCCCATATCTGATAAGCAATCTCTGTTTCCCCGCCTCTGATTCCCTGCCTCTGATTCCCCATATCTGATTCCCCGCAACTGATTCCCCATCTCTGATTACCGGACTCAGATTCCCCACCTCTGATTCCCGGCCTCTGATTCCCGGCCTATGATTCCCCACTTCTGATTCCCCGCCTGATTCCCCATCTCTGATGCACTGCGTCTGATTCCCCACCTCTAATTCCCCATATCTGATTAGCCACCTCTGTTTCTCCACCTCTGATTCCCCGCCTCTGATTCCCCATATCTGATTCCCCGCCTCTGATTCCCCATCTCTGATTCCCGGACTCTGATTCCCCACCTCTGTTTCCCGGCCTCTGATTCCCGGCCTATGATTCCCCGCTTCTGATTCCCCGTCTCTGATACCCTGCCTCTGATTCCCCATGTCTGATTCCCCACATCTGATTCCCTGCCTCTGATACCCCGCCTCTGATTCCCCGCCTCTGATTCCCTGCCACTAATTCCCCGCCTCTGATTCCCCATATCTGTTTTCCTGCCTCTGATGCCCCATATCTGATTCCCTGCCTCTGATTCCCCAACTCTGATTCCCCACCTCTGATTCCTCAGCTCTGATTCCCCACCTCTGATTCCCCGTGTCTAATTCCCTGCCTCTGATTCCCCGCCTCTGATTCCCCATCTTGGATTCATCACCACTGATTCCTTGCGTCTGATTCCCTCCCTGTGATTCCCCGCCTCTGATTCACCATCTCTGATTCACTGCCTCTGATTCCCCTTCTCTGATTCCCCATGTCTGATTCCCCAATTCTGATTCCCGCCTCTGATGCCCCACCTCTGATTCCCCTCCTCTGATTGCCCATATCTGATTCCACGCCTCTGATTCCCCATATCTTATTCCCCGCCTCTGATTCCCAAACTCAGATTCCCCGTCTCTGATTCCCCAGCTCTGATTCCCCACATCTGATTCCCTGCCTCTGATTCCCCACTTCTGATTCCCAATATCTGATTCCCTGCCTCTGTTTCCCCACCTCTGATTCCCCGCCTCTGTTTCCCCATATCTGATTCCCCACCTCTGATTCCCCAACTCTGATTCCCCGCCTCTGATTCCCCAGCTCTGATACCCCTCCTCTGATTCCCCATGTCAGATTTCCTGCCTCTGATTCCCCGCCTCTGATTCCCCATCTCTGATTCACCGCCTCTGATTCCCCACCTCTGATTCCCCATATCTGATAAGACATCTCTGTTTCCCCGCCTCTGATTCCCCGCCTCTGATTCCCCATATCTGATTCCCCGCCTCTGATTCCCCATCTCTGATTTCCCACCTCTGATTCCCAGCCTCTGATTCCCGGAATATGATTCCCCGCTTCTGATTCCCCGCCTCTGATTCCCTGCCTCTGATTCCCCATCTCTGATTCCCCACATCTGATTCCCTGCCTCTGATTCCCCGCCTCTGATTCCACATATCTGATTCCCTGCCTCTGATTACCCATCTCGGATTCCCGCCCTCCGATTCCCCACCTCTGGTTCCCCATATCTGATACCCCTACTCTGTTTCCCCGCCTCTGAATCCCCGCCTCTGATTCCCCACCTCTGATTCCCCATATCTGATAAGCCATCTCTGTTTCCCCGCCTCTGATTCCCCGCCTCTGATTCCCCATATCTGATTCCCCGCCTCTGATTCCCCATCTCTGATTCCAGGACTCAGATTCCCCACCTCTGATTCCAAGCCTCTGATTCCCGGAATATGATTCCCGGCTTCTGATTCCCCGCCTCTGATTCCCTGCCTCTGATTCCCCATCTCTGATTCCACACATCTGATTCCCTGCCTCTGATTCCCCGCCTCTGATTCCCCATATCTGATTCCCTGCCTCTGATTACCCATCTCGGATTCCCGCCCTCTGATTCCCCACCTCTGGTTCCCCATATCTGATACCCCTCCTCTGTTTCCCCGCCTCTGATTCCCCGCCTCTGATTCCCCATATCTGATTCCCCGTCTCTGATTCCCCAACTCTGATTCCCCGCCTCTGGTTCCTCAGCTCTGTTTCTCCGCCTCTGATTCCCCGCCTCTGATTCCCCATTTCTGATTCCCCGCCTCTGATTCCCCACCTCTGATTCCCCATATCTGATAAGCAATCTCTGTTTCCCCGCCTCTGATTCCCCGCCTCTGATTCCCCATATCTGATTCCCCGCCTCTGATTCCCGATCTCTGATTCCCGGACTCAGATTCCCCACCTCTGATTACCGGCCTCTGATTCCCGGCCTATGATTCCCCGCTTCTGATTCCCCGCCTCTGATTCCCTGCCTCTGATTCCCCATGTCTGATTCCCCACATCTGATTCCCTGCCTCTGATACCCCGCCTCTGATACCCCGCCTCTGATTCCCCGCCACTAATTCCCCGCCTCTGATTCCCCATATCTTATTCCCCGCCTCTGATTCCCAAACTCAGAATCCCTGCCTCTGATTCCCCAGCTCTGATTCCCCACATCTGATTCCCTGCCTCTGATTCCCCACCTCTGATTCCCAATATCTGATTCCCTGCCTCTGTTTCCCCACCTCTGATTCCCCGCCTCTGTTTCCCCATATCTGATTCCCCACCTCTGATTCCCCAACTCTGATTCCCCGCCTCTGACTCCCCAGCTCTGATACCCCGCCTCTGATTCCCCATGTCAGATTTCCTGCCTCTGATTCCCCGCCTCTGATTCCCCATCTCTGATTCACCGCCTCTGATTCCCCACCTCTGATTCCCCATATCTGATAATCCATCTCTGTTTCCCCGCCTCTGATTCCCCATATCTGATTCCCCGCCTCCGATTCCCCATCTCTGATTCCCGGACTCAGATTCCCCACCTCTGATTCCCAGCCTCTGATTCCCGGAATATGATACCCCACTTCTGATTCCCCGCCTCTGATTCCCTGCCTCTGATTCCCCATCTCTGATTCCCCACATCTGATTCCCTGTCTCTGATTCCCCGCCTCTGATTCCACATATCTGATTCCCTGCCTCTGATTACCCATCTCGGATTCCCGCCCTCCGATTCCCCACCTCTGGTTCCCCATATCTGATACCCCTACTCTGATTCCCCGCCTCTGAATCCCCGCCTCTGATTCCCCACCTCTGATTCCCCATATCTGATAAGCCATCTCTGTTTCCCCGCCTCTGATTCCCCGCCTCTGATTCCCCATATCTGATTCCCCGCCTCTGATTCCCCATCTCTGATTCCAGGACTCAGATTCCCCACCTCTGATTCCAAGCCTCTGATTCCCGGAATATTATTCCCGGCTTCTGATTCCCCGCCTCTGATTCCCTGCCTCTGATTCCCCATCTCTGATTCCCCACATCTGATTCCCTGCCTCTGATTCCCCGCCTCTGATTCCCCACCTCTGATTCCCCATATCTGATAAGCAATCCCTGTTTCCCCGCCTCTGATTCCCCGCCTCTGATTCCCCATATCTGATTCCCCGCCTCTGATTCCCCATCTCTGATTCCCGGACTCAGATTCCCCACCTCTGATTCCCGGCCTCTGATTCCCGGCCTATGATTCCCCGCTTCTGATTCCCCGCCTCTGATTCCCTGCCTCTGATTCCCCATCTCTGATTCACTGCCTCTGATTCCCCACCTCTGATTCCCCATATCTGATTAGCCACCTCTGTTTCTCCGCCTCTGATTCCCCGCCTCTGATTCCCCATATCTGATTCCCCGCCTCTGATTCCCCATCTCTGATTCCCGGAATCTGAATCCCCAACTCTGATTCCCGGCCTCTGATTCACGGCCTATGATTCCCCGCTTCTGATTCCCCGCCTCTGATTCCCTGCCTCTGATTCCCCATGTCTGATTCCCCACATCTGATTCCCTGCCTCTGATACCCCGCCTCTGATTCCCCGCCTCTGATTCCCTGCCACTAATTCCCCGCCTCTGATTCCCCATATCTGATTTCCTGCCTCTGATGCCCCATATCTGATTCCCTGCCTCTGATTCCCCAACTCTGATTCCCCGCCTCTGATTCCTCAGCTCTGATTCCCCACCTCTGATTCCCCGTGTCTAATTCCCTGCGTCAGATTCCCCGCCTCTGATTCCCCATCTTGGATTCACCACCACTGATTCCTTGCGTCTGATTCCCTGCCTGTGATTCCCCGCCTCTGATTCACCATCTCTGATTCACTGCCTCTGATTCCCCTTCTCTGATTCCCCATGTCTGATTCCCCAATTCTGATTCCCGCCTCTGATGCCCCACCTCTGATTCCCCTCCTCTGATTGCCCATATCTGATTCCCCGCCTCTGATTCCCCATATCTTATTCCCCGCCTCTGATTCCCAAACTCAGATTCCCCGTCTCTGATTGCCCAGCTCTGATTCCCCACATCTGATTCCCTGCCTCTGATTCCCCACCTCTGATTCCCTATATCTGATTCCCTGCCTCTGTTTCCCCACCTCTGATTCCCCGCCTCTGTTTCCCCATATCTGATTCCCCACCTCTGATTCCCCAACTCTGATTCCCCGCCTCTGATACCCCGTGTCTGATTTCCCGCCTCTGATTCCCCGTGTCTGATTCCCTGCCTCTGATTCCCCGCCTCTGATTCCCCATCTCTGATTCACCGCCTCTGATTCCCCACCTCTGATTCCCCATATCTGATAAGCCATCTCTGTTTCCCCGCCTCTGATTCCCCGCCTCTGATTCCCCGTCTCTGATTCCCCATATCTGATTCCCCGCCTCTGATTCCCCATCTCTGATTCCCGGACTCAGATTCCCAACCTCTGATTCCAAGCCTCTGATTCCCGGAATATGATTCCCCGCTTCTGATTCCCCGCCTCTGATTCCCTGCCTCTGATTCCCCATCTCTGATTCCCCACATCTGATTCCCTGCCTCTGATTCCCCGCCTCTGATTCCCCATATCTGATTCCCTGCCTCTGATTACCCATCTCGGATTCCCGCCCTCCGATTCCCCACCTCAGGTTCCCCATATCTGATACCCCTCCTCTGTTTCCCCGCCTCTGATTCCCCGCCTCTGATTCCCCATATCTGATTCCCCGTCTCTGATTCCCCAACTCTGATTCCCCGCCTCTGATTCCTCAGCTCTGATTCCCCGCTTCTGATTCCCCGCGTCTGATTCCCTGCCTCTGATTCCCCGCCTCTGATTCCCCATCTCTGATTCACCACCACTGATTCCCTGCATCTGATTCCCTGCCTGTGATTCCCCGCCTCTGATTCACCATCTCTGATTCACTGCCTCTGATTCCCCTTCTCTGATTCCCCATGTCTGATTCCCCAATTCTGATTCCCGCCTCTGATGCCCCACCTCTGAATCTCCGCCTCTGATTCCCCGCCTCTGATTCCCCATATCTGATTCCCCGCCTCTGATTCCCCATCTCTGATTCCCGGACTCAGATTCCCCACCTCTGATTCCCGGCCTCTGATTCCCGGCCTATGATTCCCCGCTTCTGATTCCCCGCCTCTGATTCCCTGCCTCTGATTCCCCATCTCTGATTCACTGCCTCTGATTCCCCACCTCTGATTCCCCATATCTGATTAGCCACCTCTGTTTCTCCGCCTCTGATTCCCCGCCTCTGATTCCCCATATCTGATTCCCCGCCTCTGATTCCCCATCTCTGATTCCCGGAATCTGAATCCCCACCTCTGATTCCCGGCCTCTGATTCACGGCCTATGATTCCCCGCTTCTGATTCCCCGCCTCTGATTCCCTGCCTCTGATTCCCCATGTCTGATTCCCCACATCTGATTCCCTGCCTCTGATACCCCGCCTCTGATTCCCCGCCTCTGATTCCCTGCCACTAATTCCCCGCCTCTGATTCCCCATATCTGATTTCCTGCCTCTGATGCCCCATATCTGATTCCCTGCCTCTGATTCCCCAACTCTGATTCCCCGCCTCTGATTCCTCAGCTCTGATTCCCCACCTCTGATTCCCCGTGTCTAATTCCCTGCCTCAGATTCCCCGCCTCTGATTCCCCATCTTGGATTCACCACCACTGATTCCTTGCGTCTGATTCCCTGCCTGTTATTCCCCGCCTCTGATTCACCATCTCTGATTCACTGCCTCTGATTCCCCTTCTCTGATTCCCCATGTCTGATTCCCCAATTCTGATTCCCGCCTCTGATGCCCCACCTCTGATTCCCCTCCTCTGATTGCCCATATCTGATTCCCCGCCTCTGATTCCCCATATCTTATTCCCCGCCTCTGATTCCCAAACTCAGATTCCCCGTCTCTGATTGCCCAGCTCTGATTCCCCACATCTGATTCCCTGCCTCTGATTCCCCACCTCTGATTCCCTATATCTGATTCCCTGCCTCTGTTTCCCCACCTCTGATTCCCCGCCTCTGTTTCCCCATATCTGATTCCCCACCTCTGATTCCCCAACTCTGATTCCCCGCCTCTGATACCCCGTGTCTGATTTCCCGCCTCTGATTCCCCGTGTCTGATTCCCTGCCTCTGATTCCCCGCCTCTGATTCCCCATCTCTGATTCACCGCCTCTGATTCCCCACCTCTGATTCCCCATATCTGATAAGCCATCTCTGTTTCCCCGCCTCTGATTCCCCGCCTCTGATTCCCCGTCTCTGATTCCCCATATCTGATTCCCCGCCTCTGATTCCCCATCTCTGATTCCCGGACTCAGATTCCCAACCTCTGATTCCAAGCCTCTGATTCCCGGAATATGATTCCCCGCTTCTGATTCCCCGCCTCTGATTCCCTGCCTCTGATTCCCCATCTCTGATTCCCCACATCTGATTCCCTGCCTCTGATTCCCCGCCTCTGATTCCCCATATCTGATTCCCTGCCTCTGATTACCCATCTCGGATTCCCGCCCTCCGATTCCCCACCTCAGGTTCCCCATATCTGATACCCCTCCTCTGTTTCCCCGCCTCTGATTCCCCGCCTCTGATTCCCCATATCTGATTCCCCGTCTCTGATTCCCCAACTCTGATTCCCCGCCTCTGATTCCTCAGCTCTGATTCCCCGCTTCTGATTCCCCGCGTCTGATTCCCTGCCTCTGATTCCCCGCCTCTGATTCCCCATCTCTGATTCACCACCACTGATTCCCTGCATCTGATTCCCTGCCTGTGATTCCCCGCCTCTGATTCACCATCTCTGATTCACTGCCTCTGATTCCCCTTCTCTGATTCCCCATGTCTGATTCCCCAATTCTGATTCCCGCCTCTGATGCCCCACCTCTGAATCCCCTCCTCTGATTCCCCATATCTGATTCCCCGCCTCTGATTCCCCATATCTTATTCCCCGCCTCTGATTCCCAAACTCAGATTCCCCGCCTCTGATTCCCCAGCTCTGATACCCCGCCTCAGATTCCCCGCGTCTGATTCCCTCCCTCTGATTACCCATCTCGGATTCCCGCCCTCCGATTCCCCACCTCAGGTTCCCCATATCTGATACCCCTCCTCTGTTTCCCCGCCTCTGATACCCCATTTCTGATTCCCCGTCTCTGATTCCCCAACTCTGATTCCCCGCCTCTGATTCCTCAGCTCTGATTCCCCGCCTCTGATTCCCCGCGTCTGATTCCCCGACTCTGATTCCCCGCCTCTGATTCCCCAGCTCTGATTCCCCACCTCTGATTACCCACATCTGATTCCCTGACTCTAATTCCCGGCCTCTGATTCCCCATCTCTCATTCACCGCCTCTGATTACCCACCTCTGATTCCCCATATCTGATTCCCCGCCTCTGATTCCCCGCCTCTGATTCCCCATATCTGATACCCCGCCTCTGATTCCCCAACTCTGAATCCCCGCCTCTGATTCCCCAGCTATGATTCCCCGCCTCTGATTCCCCATCTCTGATTCACCGCCTCTGATTCCCCACCTCTGATTCCCCATATCTGATTAGCCACCACTGTTTCCCCGCCTCTGATTCCCCGCCTCTGATTCCCCATATCTGATTCCCCGCCTCTGATTCCCCACCTCTGATTCCCCATATCTGATAAGCAATCTCTGTTTCCCCGCCTCTGATTCCCCGCCTCTGATTCCCCATATCTGATTCCCCGCAACTGATTCCCCATCTCTGATTCCCGGACTCAGATTCCCCACCTCTGATTCCCGGCCTCTGATTCCCGGCCTATGATTCCCCGCTTCTGATTCCCCGCCTGATTCCCCATCTCTGATGCACTGCGTCTGATTCCCCACCTCTAATTCCCCATATCTGATTAGCCACCTCTGTTTCTCCACCTCTGATTCCCCGCCTCTGATTCCCCATATCTGATTCCCCGCCTCTGATTCCCCATCTCTGATTCCCGGACTCTGAATCCCCACCTCTGTTTCCCGGCCTCTGATTCCCGGCCTATGATTCCCCGCTTCTGATTCCCCGCCTCTGATACCCTGCCTCTGATTCCCCATGTCTGATTCCCCACATCTGATTCCCTGCCTCTGATACCCCGCCTCTGATTCCCCGCCTCTGATTCCCTGCCACTAATTCCCCGCCTCTGATTCCCCATATCTGTTTTCCTGCCTCTGATGCCCCATATCTGATTCCCTGCCTCTGATTCCCCAACTCTGATTCCCCACCTCTGATTCCTCAGCTCTGATTCCCCATCTCTGATTCCCCGTGTCTAATTCCCTGCCTCTGATTCCCCGCCTCTGATTCCCCATCTTGGATTCATCACCACTGATTCCTTGCGTCTGATTCCCTCCCTGTGATTCCCCGCCTCTGATTCACCATCTCTGATTCACTGCCTCTGATTCCCCTTCTCTGATTCCCCATGTCTGATTCCCCAATTCTGATTCCCGCCTCTGATGCCCCACCTCTGATTCCCCTCCTCTGATTGCCCATATCTGATTCCCCGCCTCTGATTCCCCATATCTTATTCCCCGCCTCTGATTCCCAAACTCAGATTCCCCGTCTCTGATTCCCCAGCTCTGATTCCCCACATCTGATTCCCTGCCTCTGATTCCCCACCTCTGATTCCCTATATCTGATTCCCTGCCTCTGTTTCCCCACCTCTGATTCCCCGCCTCTGTTTCCCCATATCTGATTCCCCACCTCTGATTCCCCAACTCTGATTCCCCGCCTCTGATTCCCCAGCTCTGATACCCCGCCTCTGATTCCCCATGTCAGATTTCCTGCCTCTGATTCCCCGCCTCTGATTCCCCATCTCTGATTCACCGCCTCTGATTCCCCACCTCTGATTCCCCATATCTGATAAGACATCTCTGTTTCCCCGCCTCTGATTCCCCGCCTCTGATTCCCCATATCTGATTCCCCGCCTCTGATTCCCCATCTCTGATTTCCCACCTCTGATTCCCAGCCTCTGATTCCCGGAATATGATTCCCCGCTTCTGATTCCCCGCCTCTGATTCCCTGCCCCTGATTCCCCATCTCTGATTCCCCACATCTGATTCCCTGCCTCTGATTCCCCGCCTCTGATTCCACATATCTGATTCCCTGCCTCTGATTACCCATCTCGGATTCCCGCCCTCCGATTCCCCACCTCTGGTTCCCCATATCTGATACCCCTACTCTGTTTCCCCGCCTCTGAATCCCCGCCTCTGATTCCCCACCTCTGATTCCCCATATCTGATAAGCCATCTCTGTTTCCCCGCCTCTGATTCCCCGCCATTGATTCCCCATATCTGATTCCCCGCCTCTGATTCCCCATCTCTGATTCCAGGACTCAGATTCCCCACCTCTGATTCCAAGCCTCTGATTCCCGGAATATGATTCCCGGCTTCTGATTCCCCGCCTCTGATTCCCTGCCTCTGATTCCCCATCTCTGATTCCACACATCTGATTCCCTGCCTCTGATTCCCCGCCTCTGATTCCCCATATCTGATTCCCTGCCTCTGATTACCCATCTCGGATTCCCGCCCTCTGATTCCCCACCTCTGGTTCCCCATATCTGATACCCCTCCTCTGTTTCCCCGCCTCTGATTCCCCGCCTCTGATTCCCCATATCTGATTCCCCGTCTCTGATTCCCCAACTCTGATTCCCCGCCTCTGGTTCCTCAGCTCTGTTTCTCCGCCTCTGATTCCCCGCCTCTGATTCCCCATTTCTGATTCCCCGCCTCTGATTCCCCACCTCTGATTCCCCATATCTGATAAGCAATCTCTGTTTCCCCGCCTCTGATTCCCCGCCTCTGATTCCCCATATCTGATTCCCCGCCTCTGATTCCCGATCTCTGATTCCCGGACTCAGATTCCCCACCTCTGATTACCGGCCTCTGATTCCCGGCCTATGATTCCCCGCTTCTGATTCCCCGCCTCTGATTCCCTGCCTCTGATTCCCCATGTCTGATTCCCCACATCTGATTCCCTGCCTCTGATACCCCGCCTCTGATACCCCGCCTCTGATTCCCCGCCACTAATTCCCCGCCTCTGATTCCCCATATCTTATTCCCCGCCTCTGATTCCCAAACTCAGAATCCCTGCCTCTGATTCCCAAGCTCTGATTCCCCACATCTGATTCCCTGCCTCTGATTCCCCACCTCTGATTCCCAATATCTGATTCCCTGCCTCTGTTTCACCACCTCTGATTCCCCGCCTCTGTTTCCCCATATCTGATTCGCAACCTCTGATTCCCCAACTCTGATTCCCCGCCTCTGATTCACCATGTCTGATTCCCCAATTCTGATTCCCGCGGCTGATGCCCCACCTCTGATTCCCCTCCTCTGATTCCCCATATCTGATTCCCCGCCTTTGATTCCCCATATCTTATTCCCCGCCTCTGATTCCCAAACTCAGATTCCCCGCCTCTGATTCCCCAGCTCTGATTCCCCGCCTCTGATTCCCCACGTCTGATTCCCCGCCTCTGAATCCCCGCCTCTGATTCCCCATCTCTGATTCACCACCGCTAATTCCCGGCCTCTGATTCCCCACAACTGATTCCCGGCCTCTGATTCCCGGTCTCTGATTCCCCGCCTCTTATTCCCCATCTCTGATTCCCCATCTCTGATTCACCACCGCTAATTCCCGGCCTCTGATTCCCCACAACTGATTCCCGGCCTCTGATTCCCGGCCTCTGATTCCCCGCCTCTGATTCCCCATCTCTGATTCCCCGCCTCTGATTCCCCGACTCTGATTCCCCGCCTCTGAATCCCCAGCTCTGATTCCCCACCTCTGATTACCCGCGTCTGATTCCCTGAATCTAATTCCCGGCCTCTGATTCCCCATCTCTGATTCACCGCCTCTGATTCCCCACCTCTGATTCCCTATATCTGATTCCCCGCCTCAGTTTCCCCGCCTCTGATTCCCCACCTCTGATTCCCCATATCTGATACCCCGCCTCTGATTCCCCAACTCTGAATCCCCGCCTCTGATTCCCAAGGTATGATTCCCCGCCTCTGATTCCCTGCGTCTGATTCCCTGCTTCTGATTCCCTGCCTCTGGTTCCCCATCTGTGATTAACCACCTCTGATTCTCCGCGTCTGATTCCCCGCCTCTGATTCCCCATCTCTGATTCCCCATCTCTGATTCCCAAATTCTGATTCCCCGCCTCCGATTCCCCACCTCTGGTTCCCCATATCTGATACCCCTACTCTGTTTCCCCGCCTCTGAATCCCCGCCTCTGATTCCCCACTTCTGATTCCCCATATCTGATAAGCCATCTCTGTTTCCCCGCCTCTGATTCCCCGCCTCTGATTCCCCATATCTGATTCCCCGCCTCTGATTCCCCATCTCTGATTCCAGGACTCAGATTCCCCACCTCTGATTCCAAGCCTCTGATTCCCGGAATATTATTCCCGGCTTCTAATTCCCCGCCTCTGATTCCCTGCCTCTGATTCCCCATCTCTGATTCCCCACATCTGATTCCCTGCCTCTGATTCCCCGCCTCTGATTCCCCATATCTGATTCCCTGCCTCTGATTACCCATCTCGGATTCCCGCCCTCTGATTCCCCACCTCTGGTTCCCCATATCTGATACCCCTCCTCTGTTTCCCCGCCTCTGATTCCCCGCCTCTGATTCCCCATATCTGATTTCCCGTCTCTGATTCCCCAACTCTGATTCCCCGCCTCTGGTTCCTCAGCTCTGTTTCCCCGCCTCTGATTCCCCACCTCTGATACCCCATATCTGATAAGCAATCTCTGTTTCCCCGCCTCTGATTCCCCGCCTCTGATTCCCCATATCTGATAAGCAATCTCTGTTTCCCCGCCTCTGATTCCCCGCCTCTGATTCCCCATATCTGATTCCCCGCCTCTGATTCCCCATCTCTGATTCCCGGACTCAGATTCCCCACCTCTGATTCCCGGCCTCTGATTCCCGGCCTATGATTCCCCGCTTCTGATTCCCCGCCTCTGATTCCCTGCCTCTGATTCCCCATCTCTGATTCACTGCCTCCGATTCCCCACCTCTGATTCCCCATATCTGATTAGCCACCTCTGTTTCTCCGCCTCTGATTCCCCGCCTCTGATTCCCCATATCTGATTCCCCGCCTCTGATTCCCCATCTCTGATTCCCGGAATCTGAATCCCCACCTCTGATTCCCGGCCTCTGATTCACGGCCTATGATTCCCCGCTTCTGATTCCCCGCCTCTGATTCCCTGCCTCTGATTCCCCATGTCTGATTCCCCACATCTGATTCCCTGCCTCTGATACCCCGCCTCTGATTCCCCGCCTCTGATTCCCTGCCACTAATTCCCCGCCTCTGATTCCCCATATCTGATTTCCTGCCTCTGATGCCCCATATCTGATTCCCTGCCTCTGATTCCCCAACTCTGATTCCCCGCCTCTGATTCCTCAGCTCTGATTCCCCACCTCTGATTCCCCGTGTCTAATTCCCTGCCTCAGATTCCCCGCCTCTGATTCCCCATCTTGGATTCACCACCACTGATTCCTTGCGTCTGATTCCCTGCCTGTGATTCCCCGCCTCTGATTCACCATCTCTGATTCACTGCCTCTGATTCCCCTTCTCTGATTCCCCATGTCTGATTCCCCAATTCTGATTCCCGCCTCTGATGCCCCACCTCTGATTCCCCTCCTCTGATTGCCCATATCTGATTCCCCGCCTCTGATTCCCCATATCTTATTCCCCGCCTCTGATTCCCAAACTCAGATTCCCCGTCTCTGATTGCCCAGCTCTGATTCCCCACATCTGATTCCCTGCCTCTGATTCCCCACCTCTGATTCCATATATCTGATTCCCTGCCTCTGTTTCCCCACCTCTGATTCCCCGCCTCTGTTTCCCCATATCTGATTCCCCACCTCTGATTCCCCAACTCTGATTCCCCGCCTCTGATACCCCGTGTCTGATTTCCCGCCTCTGATTCCCCGTGTCTGATTCCCTGCCTCTGATTCCCCGCCTCTGATTCCCCATCTATGATTCACCGCCTCTGATTCCCCACCTCTGATTCCCCATATCTGATAAGCCATCTCTGTTTCCCCGCCTCTGATTCCCCGCCTCTGATTCCCCGTCTCTGATTCCCCATATCTGATTCCCCGCCTCTGATTCCCCATCTCTGATTCCCGGACTCAGATTCCCAACCTCTGATTCCAAGCCTCTGATTCCCGGAATATGATTCCCTGCTTCTGATTCCCCGCCTCTGATTCCCTGCCTCTGATTCCCCATCTCTGATTCCCCACATCTGATTCCCTGCCTCTGATTCCCCGCCTCTGATTCCCCATATCTGATTCCCTGCCTCTGATTACCCATCTCGGATTCCCGCCCTCCGATTCCCCACCTCAGGTTCCCCATATCTGATACCCCTCCTCTGTTTCCCCGCCTCTGATTCCCCGCCTCTGATTCCCCATATCTGATTCCCCGTCTCTGATTCCCCAACTCTGATTCCCCGCCTCTGATTCCTCAGCTCTGATTCCCCGCTTCTGATTCCCCGCGTCTGATTCCCTGCCTCTGATTCCCCGCCTCTGATTCCCCATCTCTGATTCACCACCACTGATTCCCTGCATCTGATTCCCTGCCTGTGATTCCCCGCCTCTGATTCACCATCTCTGATTCACTGCCTCTGATTCCCCTTCTCTGATTCCCCATGTCTGATTCCCCAATTCTGATTCCCGCCTCTGATGCCCCACCTCTGAATCCCCTCCTCTGATTCCCCATATCTGATTCCCCGCCTCTGATTCCCCATATCTTATTCCCCGCCTCTGATTCCCAAACTCAGATTCCCCGCCTCTGATTCCCCAGCTCTGATACCCCGCCTCAGATTCCCCGCGTCTGATTCCCTGCCTCTGATTACCCATCTCGGATTCCCGCCCTCCGATTCCCCACCTCAGGTTCCCCATATCTGATACCCCTCCTCTGTTTCCCCGCCTCTGATTCCCCATATCTGATTCCCCGTCTCTGATTCCCCAACTCTGATTCCCCGCCTCTGATTCCTCAGCTCTGATTCCCCGCCTCTGATTCCCCGCGTCTGATTCCCCGACTCTGATTCCCCGCCTCTGATTCCCCAGCTCTGATTCCCCACCTCTGATTACCCACATCTGATTCCCTGACTCTAATTCCCGGCCTCTGATTCCCCATCTCTCATTCACCGCCTCTGATTACCCACCTCTGATTCCCCATATCTGATTCCCCGCCTCTGATTCCCCACCTCTGATTCCCCATATCTGATACCCCGCCTCTGATTCCCCAACTCTGAATCCCCGCCTCTGATTCCCCAGCTATGATTCCCCGCCTCTGATTCCCCATCTCTGATTCACCGCCTCTGATTCCCCACCTCTGATTCCCCATATCTGATTAGCCACCACTGTTTCCCCGCCTCTGATTCCCCGCCTCTGATTCCCCATATCTGATTCCCCGCCTCTGATTCCCCACCTCTGATTCCCCATATCTGATAAGCAATCTCTGTTTCCCCGCCTCTGATTCCCCGCCTCTGATTCCCCATATCTGATTCCCGCAACTGATTCCCCATCTCTGATTCCCGGACTCAGATTCCCCACCTCTGATTCCCGGCCTCTGATTCCCGGCCTATGATTCCCCTCTTCTGATTCCCCGCCTGATTCCCCATCTCTGATGCACTGCGTCTGATTCCCCACCTCTAATTCCCCATATCTGATTAGCCACCTCTGTTTCTCCACCTCTGATTCCCCGCCTCTGATTCCCCATATCTGATTCCCCGCCTCTGATTCCCCATCTCTGATTCCCGGACTCTGAATCCCCACCTCTGTTTCCCGGCCTCTGATTCCCGGCCTATGATTCCCCGCTTCTGATTCCCCGCCTCTGATACCCTGCCTCTGATTCCCCATGTCTGATTCCCCACATCTGATTCCCTGCCTCTGATACCCCGCCTCTGATTCCCCGCCTCTGATTCCCTGCCACTAATTCCCCGCCTCTGATTCCCCATATCTGTTTTCCTGCCTCTGATGCCCCATATCTGATTCCCTGCCTCTGATTCCCCAACTCTGATTCCCCACCTCTGATTCCTCAGCTCTGATTCCCCACCTCTGATTCCCCGTGTCTAATTCCCTGCCTCTGATTCCCCGCCTCTGATTCCCCATCTTGGATTCATCACCACTGATTCCTTGCGTCTGATTCCATCCCTGTGATTCCCCGCCTCTGATTCACCATCTCTGATTCACTGCCTCTGATTCCCCTTCTCTGATTCCCCATGTCTGATTCCCCAATTCTGATTCCCGCCTCTGATGCCCCACCTCTGATTCCCCTCCTCTGATTGCCCATATCTGATTCCCCGCCTCTGATTCCCCATATCTTATTCCCCGCCTCTGATTCCCAAACTCAGATTCCCCGTCTCTGATTCCCCAGCTCTGATTCCCCACATCTGATTCCCTGCCTCTGATTCCCCACCTCTGATTCCCAATATCTGATTCCCTGCCTCTGTTTCCCCACCTCTGATTCCCCGCCTCTGTTTCCCCATATCTGATTCCCCACCTCTGATTCCCCAACTCTGATTCCCCGCCTCTGATTCCCCAGCTCTGATACCCCGCCTCTGATTCCCCATGTCAGATTTCCTGCCTCTGATTCCCCGCCTCTGATTCCCCATCTCTGATTCACCGCCTCTGATTCCCCACCTCTGATTCCCCATATCTGATAAGACATCTCTGTTTCCCCGCCTCTGATTCCCCGCCTCTGATTCCCCATATCTGATTCCCCGCCTCTGATTCCCCATCTCTGAATTCCCACCTCTGATTCCCAGCCTCTGATTCCCGGAATATGATTCCCCGATTCTGATTCCCCGCCTCTGATTCCCTGCCTCTGATTCCCCATCTCTGATTCCCCACATCTGATTCCCTGCCTCTGATTCCCCGCCTCTGATTCCACATATCTGATTCCCTGCCTCTGATTACCCATCTCGGATTCCCGCCCTCCGATTCCCCACCTCTGGTTCCCCATATCTGATACCCCTACTCTGTTTCCCCGCCTCTGAATCCCCGCCTCTGATTCCCCACCTCTGATTCCCCATATCTGATAAGCCATCTCTGTTTCCCCGCCTCTGATTCCCCGCCTCTGATTCCCCATATCTGATTCCCCGCCTCTGATTCCCCATCTCTGATTCCAGGACTCAGATTCCCCACCTCTGATTCCAAGCCTCTGATTCCCGGAATATGATTCCCGGCTTCTGATTCCCCGCCTCTGATTCACTGCCTCTGATTCCCCATCTCTGATTCCACACATCTGATTCCCTGCCTCTGATTCCCCGCCTCTGATTCCCCATATCTGATTCCCTGCCTCTGATTACCCATCTCGGATTCCCGCCCTCTGATTCCCCACCTCTGGTTCCCCATATCTGATACCCCTCCTCTGTTTCCCCGCCTCTGATTCCCCGCCTCTGATTCCCCATATCTGATTCCCCGTCTCTGATTCCCCAACTCTGATTCCCCGCCTCTGGTTCCTCAGCTCTGTTTCTCCGCCTCTGATTCCCCGCCTCTGATTCCCCATTTCTGATTCCCCGCCTCTGATTCCCCACCTCTGATTCCCCATATCTGATAAGCAATCTCTGTTTCCCCGCCTCTGATTCCCCGCCTCTGATTCCCCATATCTGATTCCCCGCCTCTGATTCCCGATCTCTGATTCCCGGACTCAGATTCCCCACCTCTGATTCCCGGCCTCTGATTCCCGGCCTATGATTCCCCGCTTCTGATTCCCCGCCTCTGATTCCCTGCCTCTGATTCCCCATGTCTGATTCCCCACATCTGATTCCCTGCCTCTGATACCCCGCCTCTGATTCCCCGCCACTAATTCCCCGCCTCTGATTCCCCATATCTTATTCCCCGCCTCTGATTCCCAAACTCAGAATCCCTGCCTCTGATTCCCCAGCTCTGATTCCCCACATCTGATTCCCTGCCTCTGATTCCCCACCTCTGATTCCCAATATCTGATTCCCTGCCTCTGTTTCACCACCTCTGATTCCCCGCCTCTATTTCCCCATATCTGATTCGCAACCTCTGATTCCCCAACTCTGATTCCCCGCCTCTGATTCACCATGTCTGATTCCCCAATTCTGATTCCCGCGGCTGATGCCCCACCTCTGATTCCCCTCCTCTGATTCCCCATATCTGATTCCCCGCCTTTGATTCCCCATATCTTATTCCCCGCCTCTGATTCCCAAACTCAGATTCCCCGCCTCTGATTCCCCAGCTCTGATTCCCCGCCTCTGATTCCCCACGTCTGATTCCCCGCCTCTGAATCCCCGCCTCTGATTCCCCATCTCTGATTCACCACCGCTAATTCCCGGCCTCTGATTCCCCACAACTGATTCCCGGCCTCTGATTCCCGGCCTCTGATTCCCCGCCTCTGATTCCCCATCTCTGATTCCCCGCCTCTGATTCCCCGACTCTGATTCCCCGCCTCTGAATCCCCAGCTCTGATTCCCCACCTCTGATTACCCGCGTCTGATTCCCTGAATCTAATTCCCGGCCTCTGATTCCCCATCTCTGATTCACCGCCTCTGATTCCCCACCTCTGATTCCCCATATCTGATTCCCCGCCTCAGTTTCCCCGCCTCTGATTCCCCACCTCTGATTCCCCATATCTGATACCCCGCCTCTGATTCCCCAACTCTGAATCCCCGCCTCTGATTCCCAAGGTATGATTCCCCGCCTCTGATTCCCTGCGTCTGATTCCCTGCTTCTGATTCCCTGCCTCTGGTTCCCCATCTGTGATTAACCACCTCTGATTCTCTGCGTCTGATTCCCCGCCTCTGATTCCCCATCTCTGATTCCCCATCTCTGATTCCCAAATTCTGATTCCCCGCCTCTGATTCCCCAGCTCTGATTCCCCACATCTGATTCCCTGCCACTGATTCCCCACCTCTGATTCCCTGCCTCTGATTCCCCACCTCTGATTCCCAATATCTGATTCCCTGCCTCTGTTTCCCCACCTCTGATTCCCCGCATCTGTTTCCCCATATCTGATTCCCCACCTCTGATTCCCCAACTCTGATTCCCCGCCTCTGATTCCCCAGCTCTGATTCCCCGCCTCTGATTCCCCGTGTCTGATACCCTGCCTCTGATTCCCCGCCTCTGATTCCCCATCTCTGATTCTCCACCACTGATTCCCTGCGTCTGATTCCCTGCCTGTGATTCCCCACCTCTGATTCACCATGTCTGATTCCCCAAATCTGATTCCCGCCTCTGATGCCCCACCTCTGATTCCCCTCCCCTGATTCCCCATATCTGATTCCCCGCCTCTGATTCCCCATATCTGATTTCCCGTCTCTGATTCCCCAGCTCTGATTCCCTGCCTCTGATTCCCCGCGTCTGATTCCCCGCCTCTGAATCCCCGCGTCTGATTCCCAATCTCTGATTCACCACCGCTAATTCCCGGCCTCTGATTCCCCACAACTGATTCCCGGCCTCTGTTTCCCGGCCTCTGATTCCCCGCCTCTGATTCCCCATCTCTGATTCCCCTCCTCTGATTCCCCGACTCTGATTCCCCGCCTCTGAATCCCCAGCTCTGATTCCCCACCTCTGATTACCCGCGTCTGATTCCCTGAATCTAATTCCCGGCCTCTGATTCCCCATCTCTGATTCACCGCCTCTGATTCCCCACCCATGATTCCCCATATCTGATTCCCCGCCTCAGTTTCCCCGCCTCTGATTCCCCGCCTCTGATTCCCCATATCTGATACCCCGCCTCTGATTCCCCAACTCTGAATCCCCGCCTCTGATTCCCCATCTCTGATTCCCAAATTCTGATTCCCCGCCTCTGATTCCCCAGCACTGATTCCCCTCATCTGATTCCCTGCCTCTGATTCCCCACCTCTGATTCCCAATATCTGATTCCCCGCCTCTGTTACCCCGCCTCTGATTCCCCGCCTCTGTTTCCCCATATCTGATTCCCCACCTCTGATTCCCCAACTCTGATTCCCCGCCTCTGATTCCCCAGCTCTGATTCCCCGCCTCTGATTCCCTGTGTCTGATTCCCTGCCTCTGATTCCCCGCCTCTGATTCCCCATCTCTGATTCACCGCCTCTGATTCCCCACCTCTGATTCCCCATATCTGATTAGCCACCTCTGTTTCCCCGCCTCTGATTCCCCGCCTCTGATTCCCCATATCTGATTCCCCGCCTCTGATTCCCCACCTCTGATTCCCCATATCTGATAAGCAATCTCTGTTTCCCCGCCTCTGATTCCCCGCCTCTGATTCCCCATATCTGATTCCCCGCAACTGATTCCCCATCTCTGATTCCCGGACTCAGATTCCCCACCTCTGATTCCCGGCCTCTGATTCCCGGCCTATGATTCCCCACTTCTGATTCCCCGCCTGATTCCCCATCTCTGATGCACTGCGTCTGATTCCCCACCTCTAATTCCCCATATCTGATTAGCCACCTCTGTTTCTCCACCTCTGATTCCCCGCCTCTGATTCCCCATATCTGATTCCCCGCCTCTGATTCCCCATCTCTGATTCCCGGACTCTGAATCCCCACCTCTGTTTCCCGGCCTCTGATTCCCGGCCTATGATTCCCCATGTCTGATTCCCCACATCTGATTCCCTGCATCTGATACCCCGCCTCTGATTCCCCGCCTCTGATTCCCTGCCACTAATTCCCCGCCTCTGATTCCCCATATCTGTTTTCCTGCCTCTGATGCCCCATATCTGATTCCCTGCCTCTGATTCCCCAACTCTGATTCCCCGCCTCTGATTCCCCAGCTCTGATTCCCCACCTCTGATTCCCCGTGCCTAATTCCCTGCCTCTGATTCCCCGCCTCTGATTCCCCATCTTGGATTCATCACCACTGATTCCTTGCGTCTGATTCCCTCCCTGTGATTCCCCGCCTCTGATTCACCATCTCTGATTCACTGCCTCTGATTCCCCTTCTCTGATTCCCCATGTCTGATTCCCCAATTCTGATTCCCGCCTCTGATGCCCCACCTCTGATTCCCCTCCTCTGATTGCCCATATCTGATTCCCCGCCTCTGATTCCCCATATCATATTCCCCGCCTCTGATTCCCAAACTCAGATTCCCCGTCTCTGATTCCCCAGCTCTGATTCCCCACATCTGATTCCCTGCCTCTGATTCCCCACCTCTGATTCCCAATATCTGATTCCCTGCCTCTGTTTCCCCACCTCTGATTCCCCGCCTCTGTTTCCCCATATCTGATTCCCCACCTCTGATTCCCCAACTCTGATTCCCCGCCTCTGATTCCCCAGCTCAGATACCCCGCCTCTGATTCCCCATGTCAGATTTCCTGCCTCTGATTCCCCGCCTCTGATTCCCCATCTCTGATTCACCGCCTCTGATTCCCCACCTCTGATTCCCCATATCTGATAAGCCATCTCTGTTTCCCCGCCTCTGATTCCACGCCTCTGATTCCCCATATCTGATTCCCCGCCTCTGATTCCCCATCTCTGATTCCCGGACTCAGATTCCCCACCTCTGATTCCCAGCCTCTGATTCCCGGAATATGATTCCCCACTTCTGATTCCCCGCCTCTGATTCCCTGCCTCTGATTCCCCATCTCTGATTCCCCACATCTGATTCCCTGTCTCTGATTCCCCGCCTCTGATTCCACATATCTGATTCCCTGCCTCTGATTACCCATCTCGGATTCCCGCCCTCCGATTCCCCACCTCTGGTTCCCCATATCTGATACCCCTACTCTGTTTCCCCGCCTCTGAATCCCCGCCTCTGATTCCCCACTTCTGATTCCCCATATCTGATAAGCCATCTCTGTTTCCCCGCCTCTGATTCCCCGCCTCTGATTCCCCATATCTGATTCCCCGCCTCTGATTCCCCATCTCTGATTCCAGGACTCAGATTCCCCACCTCTGATTCCAAGCCTCTGATTCCCGGAATATTATTCCCGGCTTCTGATTCCCCGCCTCTGATTCCCTGCCTCTGATTCCCCATCTCTGATTCCCCACATCTGATTCCCTGCCTCTGATTCCCCGCCTCTGATTCCCCATATCTGATTCCCTGCCTCTGATTACCCATCTCGGATTCCCGCCCTCTGATTCCCCACCTCTGGTTCCCCATATCTGATACCCCTCCTCTGTTTCCCCGCCTCTGATTCCCCGCCTCTGATTCCCCATATCTGATTTCCCGTCTCTGATTCCCCAACTCTGATTCCCCGCCTCTGGTTCCTCAGCTCTGTTTCCCCGCCTCTGATTCCCCGCCTCTGATTCCCCATTTCTGATTCCCCGCCTCTGATTCCCCACCTCTGATTCCCCATATCTGATAAGCAATCTCTGTTTCCCCGCCTCTGATTCCCCGCCTCTGATTCCCCATATCTGATTCCCCGCCTCTGATTCCCCATCTCTGATTCCCGGACTCAGATTCCCCACCTCTGATTCCCGGCCTCTGATTCCCGGCCTATGATTCCCCGCTTCTGATTCCCCGCCTCTGATTCCCTGCCTCTGATTCCCCATCTCTGATTCACTGCCTCCGATTCCCCACCTCTGATTCCCCATATCTGATTAGCCACCTCTGTTTCTCCACCTCTGATTCCCCGCCTCTGATTCCCCATATCTGATTCCCCGCCTCTGATTCCCCATCTCTGATTCCCGGAATCTGAATCCCCACCTCTGATTCCCGGCCTCTGATTCACGGCCTATGATTCCCCGCTTCTGATTCACCGCCTCTGATTCCCTGCCTCTGATTCCCCATGTCTGATTCCCCACATCTGATTCCCTGCCTCTGATACCCCGCCTCTGATTCCCCGCCTCTGATTCCCTGCCACTAATTCCCCGCCTCTGATTCCCCATATCTGATTTCCTGCCTCTGATGCCCCATATCTGATTCCCTGCCTCTGATTCCCCAACTCTGATTCCCCGCCTCTGATTCCCCAGCTCTGATTCCCCACCTCTGATTATCCGCATCTGATTCCCTGACTCTAATTCCCGGCCTCTGATTCCCCATCTCTCATTCACCGCCTCTGATTACCCACCTCTGATTCCCCATATCTGATTCCCCGCCTCTGATTCCCCGCCTCTGATTCCCCATATCTGATACCCCGCCTCTGATTCCCCAACTCTGAATCCCCGCCTCTGATTCCCCAGCTATGATTCCCCGCCTCTGATTCCCCATCTCTGATTCACCGCCTCTGATTCCCCACCTCTGATTCCCCATATCTGATTAGCCACCTCTGTTTCCCCGCCTCTGATTCCCCGCCTCTGATTCCCCATATCTGATTCCCCGCCTCTGATTCCCCGCCTCTGATTCCCTGCCACTAATTCCCCGCCTCTGATTCCCCATATCTGATTTCCTGCCTCTGATGCCCCATATCTGATTCCCTGCCTCTGATTCCCCAACTCTGATTCCCCACCTCTGATTCCTCAGCTCTGATTCCCCACCTCTGATTCCCCGTGTCTAATTCCCTGCCTCTGATTCCCCGCCTCTGATTCCCCATCTTGGATTCATCACCACTGATTCCTTGCGTCTGATTCCCTCCCTGTGATTCCCCGCCTCTGATTCACCATCTCTGATTCACTGCCTCTGATTCCCCTTCTCTGATTCCCCATGTCTGATTCCCCAATTCTGATTCCCGCCTCTGATGCCCCACCTCTGATTCCCCTCCTCTGATTGCCCATATCTGATTCCCCGCCTCTGATTCCCCATATCTTATTCCCCGCCTCTGATTCCCAAACTCAGATTCCCCGTCTCTGATTCCCCAGCTCTGATTCCCCACATCTGATTCCCTGCCTCTGATTCCCCACCTCTGATTCCCAATATCTGATTCCCTGCCTCTGTTTCCCCACCTCTGATTCCCCGCCTCTGTTTCCCCATATCTGATTCCCCACCTCTGATTCCCCAACTCTGATTCCCCGCCTCTGATTCCCCAGCTCTGATACCCCGCCTCTGATTCCCCATGTCAGATTTCCTGCCTCTTATTCCCCGCCTCTGATTCCCCATCTCTGATTCACCGCCTCTGATTCCCCACCTCTGATTCCCCATATCTGATAAGACATCTCTGTTTCCCCGCCTCTGATTCCCCGCCTCTGATTCCCCATATCTGATTCCCCGCCTCTGATTCCCCATCTCTGATTTCCCACCTCTGATTCCCAGCCTCTGATTCCCGGAATATGATTCCCCGCTTCTGATTCCCCGCCTCTGATTCCCTGCCTCTGATTCCCCATCTCTGATTCCCCACATCTGACTCCCTGCCTCTGATTCCCCGCCTCTGATTCCACATATCTGATTCCCTGCCTCTGATTACCCATCTCGGATTCCCTCCCTCCGATTCCCCACCTCTGGTTCCCCATATCTGATACCCCTACTCTGTTTCCCCGCCTCTGAATCCCCGCCTCTGATTCCCCACCTCTGATTCCCCATATCTGATAAGCCATCTCTGTTTCCCCGCCTCTGATTCCCCGCCTCTGATTCCCCATATCTGATTCCCCGCCTCTGATTCCCCATCTCTGATTCCAGGACTCAGATTCCCCACCTCTGATTCCAAGCCTCTGATTCCCGGAATATGATTCCCGGCTTCTGATTCCCCGCCTCTGATTCCCTGCCTCTGATTCCCCATCTCTGATTCCACACATCTGATTCCCTGCCTCTGATTCCCCGCCTCTGATTCCCCATATCTGATTCCCTGCCTCTGATTACCCATCTCGGATTCCCGCCCTCTGATTCCCCACCTCTGGTTCCCCATATCTGATACCCCTCCTCTGTTTCCCCGCCTCTGATTCCCCGCCTCTGATTCCCCATATCTGATTCCCCGTCTCTGATTCCCCAACTCTGATTCCCCGCCTCTGGTTCCTCAGCTCTGTTTCTCCGCCTCTGATTCCCCGCCTCTGATTCCCCATTTCTGATTCCCCGCCTCTGATTCCCCACCTCTGATTCCCCATATCTGATAAGCAATCTCTGTTTCCCCGCCTCTGATTCCCCGCCTCTGATTCCCCATATCTGATTCCCCGCCTCTGATTCCCGATCTCTGATTCCCGGACTCAGATTCCCCACCTCTGATTCCCGGCCTCTGATTCCCGGCCTATGATTCCCCGCTTCTGATTCCCCGCCTCTGATTCCCTGCCTCTGATTCCCCATGTCTGATTCCCCACATCTGATTCCCTGCCTCTGATACCCCGCCTCTGATACCCCGCCTCTGATTCCCCGCCACTAATTCCCCGCCTCTGATTCCCCATATCTTATTCCCCGCCTCTGATTCCCAAACTCAGAATCCCTGCCTCTGATTCCCCAGCTCTGATTCCCCACATCTGATTCCCTGCCTCTGATTCCCCACCTCTGATTCCCAATATCTGATTCCCTGCCTCTGTTTCACCACCTCTGATTCCTCGCCTTTGATTCCCCATATCTATTCCCCGCCTCTGATTCCCCAGCTCTGATTCCCCGCCTCTGATTCCCCACGTCTGATTCCCCGCCTCTGAATCCCCGCCTCTGATTCCCCATCTCTGATTCACCACCGCTAATTCCCGGCCTCTGATTCCCCACAACTGATTCCCGGCCTCTGATTCCCGGCCTCTGATTCCCCGCCTCTGATTCCCCATCTCTGATTCCCCGCCTCTGATTCCCCGACTCTGATTCCCCGCCTCTGAATCCCCAGCTCTGATTCCCCACCTCTGATTACCCGCGTCTGATTCCCTGAATCTAATTCCCGGCCTCTGATTCCCCATCTCTGATTCACCGCCTCTGATTCCCCACCTCTGATTCCCCATATCTGATTCCCCATATCTGATACCCCGCCTCTGATTCCCCAACTCTGAATCCCCGCCTCTGATTCCCAAGGTATGATTCCCCGCCTCTGATTCCCTGCGTCTGATTCCCTGCTTCTGATTCCCTGCCTCTGGTTCCCCATCTGTGATTAACCACCTCTGATACTCCGCGTCTGATTCCCCGCCTCTGATTCCCCATCTCTGATTCCCCATCTCTGATTCCCAAATTCTGATTCCCCGCCTCTGATTCCCCAGCTCTGATTCCCCACATCTGATTCCCTGCCACTGATTCCCCACCTCTGATTCCCTGCCTCTGTTTCCCCACCTCTGATTCCCAATATCTGATTCCCTGCCTCTGTTTCCCCACCTCTGATTCCCCGCATCTGTTTCCCCATATCTGATTCCCCACCTCTGATTCCCCAACACTGATTCCCCGCCTCTGATTCCCCAGCTCTGATTCCCCGCCTCTGATTCCCCGTGTCTGATACCCTGCCTCTGATTCCCCGCCTCTGATTCCCCATCTCTGATTCTCCACCACTGATTCCCTGCGTCTGATTCCCTGCCTGTGATTCCCCACCTCTGATTCACCATGTCTGATTCCCCAAATCTGATTCCCGCCTCTGATGCCCCACCTCTGATTCCCCTCCCCTGATTCCCCATATCTGATTCCCCGCCTCTGATTCCCCATATCTTATTCCCCGCCTCTGATTCCCAAACTCAGATTCCCCGCCTCTGATTCCCCACCTCTGATTCCCTGCCTCTGATTCCCCGCGTCTGATTCCCCGCCTCTGAATCCCCGCGTCTGATTCCCCATCTCTGATTCACCACCGCTAATTCCCGGCCTCTGATTCCCCACAACTGATTCCCGGCCTCTGATTCCCGGCCTCTGATTCCCCGCCTCTGATTCCCCATCTCTGATTCCCCGCCTCTGATTTCCCGACTCTGATTCCCCGCCTCTGAATCCCCAGCTCTGATTCCCCACCTCTGATTACCCGCGTCTGATTCCCTGAATCTAATTCCCGGCCTCTGATTCCCCATCTCTGATTCACCGCCTCTGATTCCCCACCCATGATTCCCCATATCTGATTCCCCGCCTCAGTTTCCCCGCCTCTGATTCCCCGCCTCTGATTCCCCATATCTGATACCCCGCCTCTGATTCCCCAACTCTGAATCCCCGCCTCTGATTCCCCATCTCTGATTCCCAAATTCTGATTCCCCGCCTCTGATTCCCCAGCACTGATTCCCCTCATCTGATTCCCTGCCTCTGATTCCCCACCTCTGATTCCCAATATCTGATTCCCCGCCTCTGTTACCCCGCCTCTGATTCCCCGCCTCTGTTTCCCCATATCTGATTCCCCACCTCTGATTCCCCAACTCTGATTCCCCGCCTCTGATTCCCCAGCTCTGATTCCCCGCCTCTGATTCCCTGTGTCTGATTCCCTGCCTCTGATTCCCCGCCTCTGATTCCCCATCTCTGATTCACCGCCTCTGATTCCCCACCTCTGATTCCCCATATCTGATTAGCCACCTCTGTCTCCCCGCCTCTGATTCCCCGCCTCTGATTCCCCATATCTGATTCCCCGCCTCTGATTCCCCACCTCTGATTCCCCATATCTGATAAGCAATCTCTGTTTCCCCGCCTCTGATTCCCCGCCTCTGATTCCCCATATCTGATTCCCCGCAACTGATTCCCCATCTCTGATTCCCGGACTCAGATTCCCCACCTCTGATTCCCGGCCTCTGATTCCCGGCCTATGATTCCCCGCTTCTGATTCCCCGCCTGATTCCCCATCTCTGATGCACTGCGTCTGATTCCCCACCTCTAATTCCCCATATCTGATTAGCCACCTCTGTTTCTCCACATCTGATTCCCCGCCTCTGATTCCCCATATCCGATTCCCCGCCTCTGATTCCCCATCTCTGATTCCCGGACTCTGAATCCCCACCTCTGTTTCCCGGCCTCTGATTCCCGGCCTATGATTCCCCATGTCTGATTCCCCACATCTGATTCCCTGCCTCTGATACCCCGCCTCTGATTCCCCGCCTCTGATTCCCTGCCACTAATTCCCCGCCTCTGATTCCCCATATCTGTTTTCCTGCCTCTGATGCCCCATATCTGATTCCCTGCCTCTGATTCCCCAACTCTGATTCCCCGCCTCTGATTCCCCAGCTCTGATTCCCCACCTCTGATTCCCCGTGTCTAATTCCCTGCCTCTGATTCCCCGCCTCTGATTCCCCATCTTGGATTCATCACCACTGATTCCTTGCGTCTGATTCCCTCCCTGTGATTCCCCGCCTCTGATTCACCATCTCTGATTCACTGCCTCTGATTCCCCTTCTCTGATTCCCCATGTCTGATTCCTCAATTCTGATTCCCGCCTCTGATGCCCCACCTCTGATTCCCCTCCTCTGATTGCCCATATCTGATTCCCCGCCTCTGATTCCCCATATCTTATTCCCCGCCTCTGATTCCCAAACTCAGATTCCCCGTTTCTGATTCCCCAGCTCTGATTCCCCACATCTGATTCCCTGCCTCTGATTCCCCACCTCTGATTCCCAATATCTGATTCCCTGCCTCTGTTTCCCCACCTCTGATTCCCCGCCTCTGTTTCCCCATATCTGATTCCCCACCTCTGATTCCCCAACTCTGATTCCCCGCCTCTGATTCCACAGCTCTGATACCCCGCCTCTGATTCCCCATGTCAGATTTCCTGCCTCTGATTCCCCGCCTCTGATTCCCCATCTCTGATTCACCGCCTCTGATTCCCCACCTCTGATTCCCCATATCTGATAAGCCATCTCTGTTTCCCCGCCTCTGATTCCCCGCCTCTGATTCCCCATATCTGATTCCCCGCCTCTGATTCCCCATCTCTGATTCCCGGACTCAGATTCCCCACCTCTGATTCCCAGCCTCTGATTCCCGGAATATGATTCCCCACTTCTGATTCCCCGCCTCTGATTCCCTGCCTCTGATTCCCCATCTCTGATTCCCCACATCTGATTCCCTGTCTCTGATTCCCCGCCTCTGATTCCACATATCTGATTCCCTGCCTCTGATTACCCATCTCGGATTCCCGCCCTCCGATTCCCCACCTCTGGTTCCCCATATCTGATACCCCTACTCTGTTTCCCCGCCTCTGAATCCCCGCCTCTGATTCCCCACTTCTGATTCCCCATATCTGATAAGCCATCTCTGTTTCCCCGCCTCTGATTCCCCGCATCTGATTCCCCATATCTGATTCCCCGCCTCTGATTCCACATCTCTGATTCCAGGACTCAGATTCCCCACCTCTGATTCCAAGCCTCTGATTCCCGGAATATTATTCCCGGCTTCTGATTCCCCGCCTCTGATTCCCTGCCTCTGATTCCCCATCTCTGATTCCCCACATCTGATTCCCTGCCTCTGATTCCCCGCCTCTGATTCCCCATATCTGATTCCCTGCCTCTGATTACCCATCTCGGATTCCCGCCCTCTGATTCCCCACCTCTGGTTCCCCATATCTGATACCCCTCCTCTGTTTCCCCGCCTCTGATTCCCCATATCTGATTTCCCGTCTCTGATTCCCCAACTCTGATTCCCCGCCTCTGGTTCCTCAGCTCTGTTTCCCCGCCTCTGATTCACCGCCTCTGATTCCCCATTTCTGATTCCCCGCCTCTGATTCCCCACCTCTGATTCCCCATATCTGATAAGCAATCTCTGTTTCCCCGCCTCTGATTCCCCGCCTCTGATTCCCCATATCTGATTCCCCGCCTCTGATTCCCCATCTCTGATTCCCGGACTCAGATTCCCCACCTCTGATTCCCGGCCTCTGATTCCCGGCCTATGATTCCCCGCTTCTGATTCCCCGCCTCTGATTCCCTGCCTCTGATTCCCCATCTCTGATTCACTGCCTCCGATTCCCCACCTCTGATTCCCCATATCTGATTAGCCACCTCTGTTTCTCCGCCTCTGATTCCCCGCCTCTGATTCCCCATATCTGATTCCCCGCCTCTGATTCCCCATCTCTGATTCCCGGAATCTGAATCCCCACCTCTGATTCCCGGCCTCTGATTCACGGCCTATGATTCCCCGCTTCTGATTCCCCGCCTCTGATTCCCTGCCTCTGATTCCCCATGTCTGATTCCCCACATCTGATTCCCTGCCTCTGATACCCCGCCTCTGATTCCCCGCATCTGATTCCCTGCCACTAATTCCCCGCCTCTGATTCCCCATATCTGATTTCCTGCCTCTGATGCCCCATATCTGATTCCCTGCCTCTGATTCCCCAACTCTGATTCCCCGCCTCTGATTCCTCAGCTCTGATTCCCCACCTCTGATTCCCCGTGTCTAATTCCCTGCCTCAGATTCCCTGCCTCTGATTCCCCATCTTGGATTCACCACCACTGATTCCTTGCGTCTGATTCCCTGCCTGTGATTCCCCGCCTCTGATTCACCATCTCTGATTCACTGCCTCTGATTCCCCTTCTCTGATTCCCCATGTCTGATTCCCCAATTCTGATTCCCGCCTCTGATGCCCCACCTCTGATTCCCCTCCTCTGATTGCCCATATCTGATTCCCCGCCTCTGATTCCCCATATCTTATTCCCCGCCTCTGATTCCCAAACTCAGATTCCCCGTCGCTGATTGCCCAGCTCTGATTCCCCACATCTGATTCCCTGCCTCTGATTCCCCACCTCTGATTCCCTATATCTGATTCCCTGCCTCTGTTTCCCCACCTCTGATTCCCCGCCTCTGTTTCCCCATATCTGATTCCCCACCTCTGATTCCCCAACTCTGATTCCCCGCCTCTGATACCCCGTGTCTGATTCCCCGCCTCTGATTCCCCGTGTCTGATTCCCTGCCTCTGATTCCCCGCCTCTGATTCCCCATCTCTGATTCACCGCCTCTGATTCCCCACCTCTGATTCCCCATATCTGATAAGCCATCTCTGTTTCCCCGCCTCTGATTCCCCGCCTCTGATTCCCCGTCTCTGATTCCCCATATCTGATTCCCCGCCTCTGATTCCCCATCTCTGATTCCCGGACTCAGATTCCCCACCTCTGATTCCAAGCCTCTGATTCCCGGAATATGATTCCCCGCTTCTGATTCCCCGCCTCTGATTCCCTGCCTCTGATTCCCCATCTCTGATTCCCCACATCTGATTCCCTGCCTCTGATTCCCCGCCTCTGATTCCCCATATCTGATTCCCTGCCTCTGATTACCCATCTCGGATTCCCGCCCTCCGATTCCCCACCTCAGGTTCCCCATATCTGATACCCCTCCTCTGTTTCCCCGCCTCTGATTCCCCGCCTCTGATTCCCCATATCTGATTCCCCGTCTCTGATTCCCCAACTCTGATTCCCCGCCTCTGATTCCTCAGCTCTGATTCCCCGCCTCTGATTCCCCGCGTCTGATTCCCTGCCTCTGATTCCCCGCCTCTGATTCCCCATCTCTGATTCACCACCACTGATTCCCTGCATCTGATTCCATGCCTGTGATTCCCCGCCTCTGATTCACCATCTCTGATTCACTGCCTCTGATTCCCCTTCTCTGATTCCCCATGTCTGATTCCCCAATTCTGATTCCCGCCTCTGATGCCCCACCTCTGAATCCCCTCCTCTGATTCCCCATATCTGATTCCCCGCCTCTGATTCCCCATATCTTATTCCCCGCCTCTGATTCCCAAACTCAGATTCCCCGCCTCTGATTCCCCAGCTCTGATACCCCGCCTCAGATTCCCCGCGTCTGATTCCCTGCCTCTGATTACCCATCTCGGATTCACGCCCTCCGATTCCCCACCTCAGGTTCCCCATATCTGATACCCCTCCTCTGTTTCCCCGCCTCTGATTCCCCATATCTGATTCCCCGTCTCTGATTCCCCAACTCTGATTCCCCGCCTCTGATTCCTCAGCTCTGATTCCCTGCCTCTGATTCCCCGCGTCTGATTCCCCGACTCTGATTCCCCGCCTCTGATTCCCCAGCTCTGATTCCCCACCTCTGATTACCCACATCTGATTCCCTGACTCTAATTCCCGGCCTCTGATTCCCCATCTCTCATTCACCGCCTCTGATTACCCACCTCTGATTCCCCATATCTGATTCCCCGCCTCTGATTCCCCGCCTCTGATTCCCCATATCTGATACCCCGCCTCTGATTCCCCAACTCTGAATCGCCGCCTCTGATTCCCCAGCTATGATTCCCCGCCTCTGATTCCCCATCTCTGATTCACCGCCTCTGATTCCCCACCTCTGATTCCCCATATCTGATTAGCCACCACTGTTTCCCCGCCTCTGATTCCCCGCCTCTGATTCCCCATATCTGATTCCCCGCCTCTGATTCCCCACCTCTGATTCCCCATATCTGATAAGCAATCTCTGTTTCCCCGCCTCTGATTCCCCGCCTCTGATTCCCCATATCTGATTCCCCGCAACTGATTCCCCATCTCTGATTCCCGGACTCAGATTCCCCACCTCTGATTCCCGGCCTCTGATTCCCGGCCTATGATTCCCCGCTTCTGATTCCCCGCCTGATTCCCCATCTCTGATGCACTGCGTCTGATTCCCCACCTCTAATTCCCCATATCTGATTAGCCACCTCTGTTTCTCCACCTCTGATTCCCCGCCTCTGATTCCCCATATCTGATTCCCCGCCTCTGATTCCCCATCTCTGATTCCCGGACTCTGAATCCCCACCTCTGTTTCCCGGCCTCTGATTCCCGGCCTATGATTCCCCGCTTCTGATTCCCCGCCTCTGATACCCTGCCTCTGATTCCCCATGTCTGATTCCCCACATCTGATTCCCTGCCTCTGATACCCCGCCTCTGATTCCCCGCCTCTGATTCCCTGCCACTAATTCCCCGCCTCTGATTCCCCATATCTGTTTTCCTGCCTCTGATGCCCCATATCTGATTCCCTGCCTCTGATTCCCCAACTCTGATTCCCCACCTCTGATTCCTCAGCTCTGATTCCCCACCTCTGATTCCCCGTGTCTAATTCCCTGCCTCTGATTCCCCGCCTCTGATTCCCCATCTTGGATTCATCACCACTGATTCCTTGCGTCTGATTCCCTCCCTGTGATTCCCCGCCTCTGATTCACCATCTCTGATTCACTGCCTCTGATTCCCCTTCTCTGATTCCCCATGTCTGATTCCCCAATTCTGATTCCCGCCTCTGATGCCCCACCTCTGATTCCCCTCCTCTGATTGCCCATATCTGATTCCCCGCCTCTGATTCCCCATATCTTATTCCCCGCCTCTGATTCCCAAACTCAGATTCCCCGTCTCTGATTCCCCAGCTCTGATTCCCCACATCTGATTCCCTGCCTCTGATTCCCCACCTCTGATTCCCAATATCTGATTCCCTGCCTCTGTTTCCCCACCTCTGATTCCCCGCCTCTGTTTCCCCATATCTGATTCCCCACCTCTGATTCCCCAACTCTGATTCCCCGCCTCTGATTCCCCAGCTCTGATACCCCGCCTCTGATTCCCCATGTCAGATTTCCTGCCTCTGATTCCCCGCCTCTGATTCCCCATCTCTGATTCACCGCCTCTGATTCCCCACCTCTGATTCCCCATATCTGATAAGACATCTCTGTTTCCCCGCCTCTGATTCCCCGCCTCTGATTCCCCATATCTGATTCCCCGCCTCTGATTCCCCATCTCTGATTTCCCACCTCTGATTCCCAGCCTCTGATTCCCGGAATATGATTCCCCGCTTCTGATTCCCCGCCTCTGATTCCCTGCCTCTGATTCCCCATCTCTGATTCCCCACATCTGATTCCCTGCCTCTGATTCCCCGCCTCTGATTCCACATATCTGATTCCCTGCCTCTGATTACCCATCTCGGATTCCCGCCCTCCGATTCCCCACCTCTGGTTCCCCATATCTGATACCCCTACTCTGTTTCCCCGCCTCTGAATCCCCGCCTCTGATTCCCCACCTCTGATTCCCCATATCTGATAAGCCATCTCTGTTTCCCCGCCTCTGATTCCCCGCCTCTGATTCCCCATATCTGATTCCCCGCCTCTGATTCCCCATCTCTGATTCCAGGACTCAGATTCCCCACCTCTGATTCCAAGCCTCTGATTCCCGGAATATGATTCCCGGCTTCTGATTCCCCGCCTCTGATTCCCTGCCTCTGATTCCCCATCTCTGATTCCACACATCTGATTCCCTGCCTCTGATTCCCCGCCTCTGATTCCCCATATCTGATTCCCTGCCTCTGATTACCCATCTCGGATTCCCGCCCTCTGATTCCCCACCTCTGGTTCCCCATATCTGATACCCCTCCTCTGTTTCCCCGCCTCTGATTCCCCGCCTCTGATTCCCCATATCTGATTCCCCGTCTCTGATTCCCCAACTCTGATTCCCCGCCTCTGGTTCCTCAGCTCTGTTTCTCCGCCTCTGATTCCCCGCCTCTGATTCCCCATTTCTGATTCCCCGCCTCTGATTCCCCACCTCTGATTCCCCATATCTGATAAGCAATCTCTGTTTCCCCGCCTCTGATTCCCCGCCTCTGATTCCCCATATCTGATTCCCCGCCTCTGATTCCCGATCTCTGATTCCCGGACTCAGATTCCCCACCTCTGATTCCCGGCCTCTGATTCCCGGCCTATGATTCCCCGCTTCTGATTCCCCGCCTCTGATTCCCTGCCTCTGATTCCCCATGTCTGATTCCCCACATCTGATTCCCTGCCTCTGATACCCCGCCTCTGATACCCCGCCTCTGATTCCCCGCCACTAATTCCCCGCCTCTGATTCCCCATATCTTATTCCCCGCCTCTGATTCCCAAACTCAGAATCCCTGCCTCTGATTCCCCAGCTCTGATTCCCCACATCTGATTCCCTGCCTCTGATTCCCCACCTCTGATTCCCAATATCTGATTCCCTGCCTCTGTTTCACCACCTCTGATTCCCCGCCTCTGTTTCCCCATATCTGATTCGCAACCTCTGATTCCCCAACTCTGATTCCCCGCCTCTGATTCACCATGTCTGATTCCCCAATTCTGATTCCCGCGGCTGATGCCCCACCTCTGATTCCCCTCCTCTGATTCCCCATATCTGATTCCCCGCCTTTGATTCCCCATATCTTATTCCCCGCCTCTGATTCCCAAACTCAGATTCCCCGCCTCTGATTCCCCAGCTCTGATTCCCCGCCTCTGATTCCCCACGTCTGATTCCCCGCCTCTGAATCCCCGCCTCTGATTCCCCATCTCTGATTCACCACCGCAAATTCCCGGCCTCTGATTCCCCACAACTGATTCCCGGCCTCTGATTCCCGGCCTCTGATTCCCCGCCTCTGATTCCCCATCTCTGATTCCCCGCCTCTGATTCCCCGACTCTGATTCCCCGCCTCTGAATCCCCAGCTCTGATTCCCCACCTCTGATTACCCGCGTCTGATTCCCTGAATCTAATTCCCGGCCTCTGATTCCCCATCTCTGATTCACCGCCTCTGATTCCCCACCTCTGATTCCCCATATCTGATTCCCCGCCTCAGTTTCCCCGCCTCTGATTCCCCACCTCTGATTCCCCATATCTGATACCCCGCCTCTGATTCCCCAACTCTGAATCCCCGCCTCTGATTCCCAAGGTATGATTCCCCGCCTCTGATTCCCTGCGTCTGATTCCCTGCTTCTGATTCCCTGCCTCTGGTTCCCCATCTGTGATTAACCACCTCTGATTCTCCGCGTCTGATTCCCCGCCTCTGATTCCCCATCTCTGATTCCCCATCTCTGATTCCGAAATTCTGATTCCCCGCCTCTGATTCCCCAGCTCTGATTCCCCACATCTGATTCCCTGCCACTGATTCCCCACCTCTGATTCCCTGCCTCTGATTCCCCACCTCTGATTCCCAATATCTGATTCCCTGCCTCTGTTTCCCCACCTCTGATTCCCCGCATCTGTTTCCCCATATCTGATTACCCACCTCTGATTCCCCAACTCTGATTCCCCGCCTCTGATTCCCCAGCTCTGATACCCTGCCTCTGATTTCCCGCCTCTGATTCCCCATCTCTGATTCTCCACCACTGATTCCCTGCGTCTGATTCCCTGCCTGTGATTCCCCACCTCTGATTCACCATGTCTGATTCCCCAAATCTGATTCCCGCCTCTGATGCCCAACCTCTGATTCCCCTCCCCTGATTCCCAATATCTGATTCCCCGCCTCTGATTCCCCATATCTTATTCCCCGCCTCTGATTCCCAAACTCAGATTCCCCGCCTCTGATTCCCCAGCTCTGATTCCCTGCCTCTGATTCCCCGCGTCTGATTCCCCGCCTCTGAATCCCCGCGTCTGATTCCCCATCTCTGATTCACCACCGCTAATTCCCGGCCTCTGATTCCCCACAACTGATTCCCGGCCTCTGTTTCCCGGCCTCTGATTCCCCGCCTCTGATTCCCCATCTCTGATTCCCCGCCTCTGATTCCCCGACTCTGATTCCCCGCCTCTGAATCCCCAGCTCTGATTCCCCACCTCTGATTACCCGCGTCTGATTCCATGAATCTAATTCCCGGCCTCTGATTCCCCATCTCTGATTCACCGCCTCTGATTCCCCACCCATGATTCCCCATATCTGATTCCCCGCCTCAGTTTCCCCGCCTCTGATTCCCCGCCTCTGATTCCCCATATCTGATACCCCGCCTCTGATTCCCCAACTCTGAATCCCCGCCTCTGATTCCCCATCTCTGATTCCCAAATTCTGATTCCCCGCCTCTGATTCCCCAGCACTGATTCCCCTCATCTGATTCCCTGCCTCTGATTCCCCACCTCTGATTCCCAATATCTGATTCCCCGCCTCTGTTACCCCGCCTCTGATTCCCCGCCTCTGTTTCCCCATATCTGATTCCCCACCTCTGATTCCCCAACTCTGATTCCCCGCCTCTGATTCCCCAGCTCTGATTCCCCGCCTCTGATTCCCTGTGTCTGATTCCCTGGCTCTGATTCCCCGCCTCTGATTCCCTATCTCTGATTCACCGCCTCTGATTCCCCACCTCTGATTCCCCATATCTGATTAGCCACCTCTGTTTCCCCGCCTCTGATTCCCCGCCTCTGATTCCCCATATCTGATTCCCCGCCTCTGATTCCCCACCTCTGATTCCCCATATCTGATAAGCAATCTCTGTTTCCCCGCCTCTGATTCCCCGCCTCTGATTCCCCATATCTGATTCCCCGCAACTGATTCCCCATCTCTGATTCCCGGACTCAGATTCCCCACCTCTGATTCCCGGCCTCTGATTCCCGGCCTATGATTCCCCACTTCTGATTCCCCGCCTGATTCCCCATCTCTGATGCACTGCGTCTGATTCCCCACCTCTAATTCCCCATATCTGATTAGCCACCTCTGTTTCTCCACCTCTGATTCCCCGCCTCTGATTCCCCATATCTGATTCCCCGCCTCTGATTCCCCATCTCTGATTCCCGGACTCTGAATCCCCACCTCTGTTTCCCGGCCTCTGATTCCCGGCCTATGATTCCCCATGTCTGATTCCCCACATCTGATTCCCTGCATCTGATACCCCGCCTCTGATTCCCCGCCTCTGATTCCCTGCCACTAATTCCCCGCCTCTGATTCCCCATATCTGTTTTCCTGCCTCTGATGCCCCATATCTGATTCCCTGCCTCTGATTCCCCAACTCTGATTCCCCGCCTCTGATTCCCCAGCTCTGATTCCCCACCTCTGATTCCCCGTGTCTAATTCCCTGCCTCTGATTCCCCGCCTCTGATTCCCCATCTTGGATTCATCACCACTGATTCCTTGCGTCTGATTCCCTCCCTGTGATTCCCCGCCTCTGATTCACCATCTCTGATTCACTGCCTCTGATTCCCCTTCTCTGATTCCCCATGTCTGATTCCCCAATTCTGATTCCCGCCTCTGATGCCCCACCTCTGATTCCCCTCCTCTGATTGCCCATATCTGATTCCCCGCCTCTGATTCCCCATATCTTATTCCCCGCCTCTGATTCCCAAACTCAGATTCCCCGTCTCTGATTCCCCAGCTCTGATTCCCCACATCTGATTCCCTGCCTCTGATTCCCCACCTCTGATTCCCAATATCTGATTCCCTGCCTCTGTTTCCCCACCTCTGATTCCCCGCCTCTGTTTCCCCATATCTGATTCCCCACCTCTGATTCCCCAACTCTGATTCCCCGCCTCTGATTCCCCAGCTCAGATACCCCGCCTCTGATTCCCCATGTCAGATTTCCTGCCTCTGATTCCCCGCCTCTGATTCCCCATCTCTGATTCACCGCCTCTGATTCCCCACCTCTGATTCCCCATATCTGATAAGCCATCTCTGTTTCCCCGCCTCTGATTCCCCGCCTCTGATTCCCCATATCTGATTCCCCGCCTCTGATTCCCCATCTCTGATTCCCGGACTCAGATTCCCCACCTCTGATTCCCAGCCTCTGATTCCCGGAATATGATTCCCCACTTCTGATTCCCCTCCTCTGATTCCCTGCCTCTGATTCCCCATCTCTGATTCCCCACATCTGATTCCCTGTCTCTGATTCCCCGCCTCTGATTCCACATATCTGATTCCCTGCCTCTGATTACCCATCTCGGATTCACGCCCTCCGATTCCCCACCTCTGGTTCCCCATATCTGATACCCCTACTCTGTTTCCCCGCCTCTGAATCCCCGCCTCTGATTCCCCACTTCTGATTCCCCATATCTGATAAGCCATCTCTGTTTCCCCGCCTCTGATTCCCCGCCTCTGATTCCCCATATCTGATTCCCCGCCTCTGATTCCCCATCTCTGATTCCAGGACTCAGATTCCCCACCTCTGATTCCAAGCCTCTGATTCCCGGAATATTATTCCCGGCTTCTGATTCCCCGCCTCTGATTCCCTGCCTCTGATTCCACATCTCTGATTCCCCACATCTGATTCCCTGCCTCTGATTCCCCGCCTCTGATTCCCCATATCTGATTCCCTGCCTCTGATTACCCATCTCGGATTCCCGCCCTCTGATTCCCCACCTCTGGTTCCCCATATCTGATACCCCTCCTCTGTTTCCCCGCCTCTGATTCCCCGCCTCTGATTCCCCATATCTGATTTCCCGTCTCTGATTCCCCAACTCTGATTCCCCGCCTCTGGTTCCTCAGCTCTGTTTCCCCGCCTCTGATTCCCCGCCTCTGATTCCCCATTTCTGATTCCCCGCCTCTGATTCCCCACCTCTGATTCCCCATATCTGATAAGCAATCTCTGTTTCCCCGCCTCTGATTCCCCGCCTCTGATTCCCCATATCTGATTCCCCGCCTCTGATTCCCCATCTCTGATTCCCGGACTCAGATTCCCCACCTCTGTTTCCCGGCCTCTGATTCCCGGCCTATGATTCCCCGCTTCTGATTCCCCGCCTCTGATTCCCTGCCTCTGATTCCCCATCTCTGATTCACTGCCTCCGATTCCCCACCTCTGATTCCCCATATCTGATTAGCCACCTCTGTTTCTCCGCCTCTGATTCCCCACCTCTGATTCCCCATATCTGATTCCCCGCCTCTGATTCCCCATCTCTGATTCCCGGAATCTGAATCCCCACCTCTGATTCCCGGCCTCTGATTCACGGCCTATGATTCCCCGCTTCTGATTCCCCGCCTCTGATTCCCTGCCTCTGATTCCCCATGTCTGATTCCCCACATCTGATTCCCTGCCTCTGATACCCCGCCTCTGATTCCCCGCCTCTGATTCCCTGCCACTAATTCCCCGCCTCTGATTCCCCATATCTGATTTCCTGCCTCTGATGCCCCATATCTGATTCCCTGCCTCTGATTCCCCAACTCTGATTCCCCGCCTCTGATTCCCCAGCTCTGATTCCCCACCTCTGATTACCCGCATCTGATTCCCTGACTCTAATTCCCGGCCTCTGATTCCCCATCTCTCATTCACCGCCTCTGATTACCCACCTCTGATTCCCCATATCTGATTCACCGCCTCTGATTCCCCGCCTCTGATTCCCCATATCTGATACCCCGCCTCTGATTCCCCAACTCTGAATCCCCGCCTCTGATTCCCCAGCTATGATTCCCCGCCTCTGATTCCCCATCTCTGATTCACCGCCTCTGATTCCCCACCTCTGATTCCCCATATCTGATTAGCCACCTCTGTTTCCCCGCCTCTGATTCCCCGCCTCTGATTCCCCATATCTGATTCCCCGCCTCTGATTCCCCGCCTCTGATTCCCTGCCACTAATTCCCCGCCTCTGATTCCCCATATCTGATTTCCTGCCTCTGATGCCCCATATCTGATACCCTGCCTCTGATTCCCCAACTCTGATTCCCCACCTCTGATTCCTCAGCTCTGATTCCCCACCTCTGATTCCCCGTGTCTAATTCCCTGCCTCTGATTCCCCGCCTCTGATTCCCCATCTTGGATTCATCACCACTGATTCCTTGCGTCTGATTCCCTCCCTGTGATTCCCCGCCTCTGATTCACCATCTCTGATTCACTGCCTCTGATTCCCCTTCTCTGATTCCCCATGTCTGATTCCCCAATTCTGATTCCCGCCTCTGATGCCCCACCTCTGATTCCCCTCCTCTGATTGCCCATATCTGATTCCCCGCCTCTGATTCCCAAACTCAGATTCCCCGTCTCTGATTCCCCAGCTCTGATTCCCCACATCTGATTCCCTGCCTCTGATTCCCCACCTCTGATTCCCAATATCTGATTCCTTGCCTCTGTTTCCCCACCTCTGATTCCCCGCCTCTGTTTCCCAATATCTGATTCCCCACCTCTGATTCCCCAACTCTGATTCCCCGCCTCTGATTCCCCAGCTCTGATACCCCGCCTCTGATTCCCCATGTCAGATTTCCTGCCTCTGATTCCCCGCCTCTGATTCCCCATCTCTGATTCACCGCCTCTGATTCCCCACCTCTGATTCCCCATATCTGATAAGACATCTCTGTTTCCCCGCCTCTGATTCCCCGCCTCTGATTCCCCATATCTGATTCCCCGCCTCTGATTCCCCATCTCTGAATTCCCACCTCTGATTCCCAGCCTCTGATTCCCGGAATATGATTCCCCGCTTCTGATTCCCCGCCTCTGATTCCCTGCCTCTGATTCCCCATCTCTGATTCCCCACATCTGACTCCCTGCCTCTGATTCCCCGCCTCTGATTCCACATATCTGATTCCCTGCCTCTGATTACCCATCTCGCATTCCCGCCCTCCGAATCCCCACCTCTGGTTCCCCATATCTGATACCCCTACTCTGTTTCCCCGCCTCTGAATCCCCGCCTCTGATTCCCCACCTCTGATTCCCCATATCTGATAAGCCATCTCTGTTTCCCCGCCTCTGATTCCCCGCCTCTGATTCCCCATATCTGATACCCCGCCTCTGATTCCCCATCTCTGATTCCAGGACTCAGATTCCCCACCTCTGATTCCAAGCCTCTGATTCCCGGAATATGATTCCCGGCTTCTGATTCCCCGCCTCTGATTCCCTGCCTCTGATTCCCCATCTCTGATTCCACACATCTGATTCCCTGCCTCTGATTCCCCGCCTCTGATTCCCCATATCTGATTCCCTGCCTCTGATTACCCATCTCGGATTCCCGCCCTCTGATTCCCCACCTCTGGTTCCCCATATCTGATACCCCTCCTCTGTTTCCCCGCCTCTGATTCCCCGCCTCTGATTCCCCATATCTGATTCCCCGTCTCTGATTCCCCAACTCTGATTCCCCGCCTCTGGTTCCTCAGCTCTGTTTCTCCGCCTCTGATTCCCCGCCTCTGATTCCCCATTTCTGATTCCCCGCCTCTGATTCCCCACCTCTGATTCCCCATATCTGATAAGCAATCTCTGTTTCCCCGCCTCTGATTCCCCGCCTCTGATTCCCCATATCTGATTCCCCGCCTCTGATTCCCGATCTCTGATTCCCGGACTCAGATTGCCCACCTCTGATTCCCGGCCTCTGATTCCCGGCCTATGATTCCCCGCTTCTGATTCCCCGCCTCTGATTCCCTGCCTCTGATTCCCCATGTCTGATTCCCCACATCTGATTCCCTGCCTCTGATACCCCGCCTCTGATACCCCGCCTCTGATTCCCCGCCACTAATTCCCCGCCTCTGATTCCCCATATCTTATTCCCCGCCTCTGATTCCCAAACTCAGAATCCCTGCCTCTGATTCCCCAGCTCTGATTCCCCACATCTGATTCCCTGCCTCTGATTCCCCACCTCTGATTCCCAATATCTGATTCCCTGCCTCTGTTTCACCACCTCTGATTCCCCGCCTCTGTTTCCCCATATCTGATTCGCAACCTCTGATTCCCCAACTCTGATTCCCCGCCTCTGATTCACCATGTCTGATTCCCCAATTCTGATTCCCGCGGCTGAGGCCCCACCTCTGATTCCCCTCCTCTGATTCCCCATATCTGATTCCCCGCCTTTGATTCCCCATATCTTATTCCCCGCCTCTGATTCCCAAACTCAGATTCCCCGCCTCTGATTCCCCAGCTCTGATTCCCCGCCTCTGATTCCCCACGTCTGATTACCCGCCTCTGAATCCCCGCCTCTGATTCCCCATCTCTGATTCACCACCGCTAATTCCCGGCCTCTGATTCCCCACAACTGATTCCCGGCCTCTGATTCCCGGCCTCTGATTCCCTGCCTCTGATTCCCCATCTCTGATTCCCCGCCTCTGATTCCCCGACTCTGATTCCCCGCCTCTGAATCCCCAGCTCTGATTCCCCACCTCTGATTACCCGCGTCTGATTCCCTGAATCTAATTCCCGGCCTCTGATTCCCCATCTCTGATTCACCGCCTCTGATTCCCCACCTCTGATTCCCCATATCTGATTCCCCGCCTCAGTTTCGCCGCCTCTGATTCCCCACCTCTGATTCCCCATATCTGATACCCCGCCTCTGATTCCCCAACTCTGAATCCCCGCCTCTGATTCCCAAGGTATGATTCCCCGCCTCTGATTCCCTGCGTCTGATTCCCTGCTTCTGATTCCCTGCCTCTGGTTCCCCATCTGTGATTAACCACCTCTGATACTCCGCGTCTGATTCCCCGCCTCTGATTCCCCATCTCTGATTCCCCATCTCTGATTCCCAAATTCTGATTCCCCGCCTCTGATTCCCCAGCTCTGATTCCCCACATCTGATTCCCTGCCACTGATTCCCCACCTCTGATTCCCTGCCTCTGTTTCCCCACCTCTGATTCCCAATATCTGATTCCCTGCCTCTGTTTCCCCACCTCTGATTCCCCGCATCTGTTTCCCCATATCTGATTCCCCACCTCTGATTCCCCAACACTGATTCCCCGCCTCTGATTCCCCAGCTCTGATTCCCCGCCTCTGATTCCCCGTGTCTGATACCCTGCCTCTGATTCCCCGCCTCTGATTCCCCATCTCTGATTCTCCACCACTGATTCCCTGCGTCTGATTCCCTGCCTGTGATTCCCCACCTCTGATTCACCATGTCTGATTCCCCAAATCTGATTCCCGCCTCTGATGCCCCACCTCTGATTCCCCTCCCCTGATTCCCCATATCTGATTCCCCGCCTCTGATTCCCCATATCTTATTCCCCGCCTCTGATTCCCAAACTCAGATTCCCCGCCTCTGATTCCCCACCTCTGATTCCCTGCCTCTGATTCCCCGCGTCTGATTCCCCGCCTCTGAATCCCCGCGTCTGATTCCCCATCTCTGATTCACCACCGCTAATTCCCGGCCTCTGATTCCCCACAACTGATTCCCGGCCTCTGATTCCCGGCCTTTGATTCCCCGCCTCTGATTCCCCATCTCTGATTCCCCGCCTCTGATTTCCCGACTCTGATTCCCCGCCTCTGAATCCCCAGCTCTGATTCCCCACCTCTGATTACCCGCGTCTGATTCCCTGAATCTAATTCCCGGCCTCTGATTCCCCATCTCTGATTCACCGCCTCTGATTCCCCACCCATGATTCCCGATATCTGATTACCCGCCTCAGTTTCCCCGCCTCTGATTCCCCGCCTCTGATTCCCCATATCTGATACCCCGCCTCTGATTCCCCAACTCTGAATCCCCGCCTCTGATTCCCCATCTCTGATTCCCAAATTCTGATTCCCCGCCTCTGATTCCCCAGCACTGATTCCCCTCATCTGATTCCCTGCCTCTGATTCCCCACCTCTGATTCCCAATATCTGATTCCCCGCCTCTGTTACCCCGCCTCTGATTCCCCGCCTCTGTTTCCCCATATCTGATTCCCCACCTCTGATTCCCCAACTCTGATTCCCCGCCTCTGATTCCCCAGCTCTGATTCCCCGCCTCTGATTCCCTGTGTCTGATTCCCTGCCTCTGATTCCCCGCATCTGATTCCCCATCTCTGATTCACCGCCTCTGATTCCCCACCTCTGATTCCCCATATCTGATTAGCCACCTCTGTTTCCCCGCCTCTGATTCCCCGCCTCTGATTCCCCATATCTGATTCCCCGCCTCTGATTCCCCACCTCTGATTCCCCATATCTGATAAGCAATCTCTGTTTCCCCGCCTCTGATTCCCCGCCTCTGATTCCCCATATCTGATTCCCCGCAACTGATTCCCCATCTCTGATTCCCGGACTCAGATTCCCCACCTCTGATTCCCGGCCTCTGATTCCCGGCCTATGATTCCCCGCTTCTGATTCCCCGCCTGATTCCCCATCTCTGATGCACTGCGTCTGATTCCCCACCTCTAATTCCCCATATCTGATTAGCCACCTCTGTTTCTCCACCTCTGATTCCCCGCCTCTGATTCCCCATATCCGATTCCCCGCCTCTGTTTCCCGGCCTCTGATTCCCGGCCTATGATTCCCCATGTCTGATTCCCCACATCTGATTCCCTGCCTCTGATACCCCGCCTCTGATTCCCCGCCTCTGATTCCCTGCCACTAATTCCCCGCCTCTGATTCCCCATATCTGTTTTCCTGCCTCTGATGCCCCATATCTGATTCCCTGCCTCTGATTCCCCAACTCTGATTCCCCGCCTCTGATTCCCCAGCTCTGATTCCCCACCTCTGATTCCCCGTGTCTAATTCCCTGCCTCTGATTCCCCGCCTCTGATTCCCCATCTTGGATTCATCACCACTGATTCCTTGCGTCTGATTCCCTCCCTGTGATTCCCCGCCTCTGATTCACCATCTCTGATTCACTGCCTCTGATTCCCCTTCTCTGATTCCCCATGTCTGATTCCTCAATTCTGATTCCCGCCTCTGATGCCCCACCTCTGATTCCCCTCCTCTGATTGCCCATATCTGATTCCCCGCCTCTGATTCCCCATATCTTATTCCCCGCCTCTGTTTCCCGGCCTCTGATTCCCCGTCTCTGATTCCCCAGCTCTGATTCCCCACATCTGATTCCCTGCCTCTGATACCCCGCCTCTGATTCCCCGCCTCTGATTTCCCATATCTGATACCCCTACTCTGTTTCCCCGCCTCTGATTCCCCGCCTCTGATTCCCCACTTCTGATTCCCCATATCTGATAAGCCATCTCTGTTTCCCCGCCTCTGATTCCCCGCCTCTGATTCCCCATATCTGATTCCCCGCCTCTGATTCCCCATCTCTGATTCCAGGACTCAGATTCCCCACCTCTGATTCCAAGCCTCTGATTCCCGGAATATGATTCCCGGCTTCTGATTCCCCGCCTCTGATTCCCTGCCTCTGATTCCCCATCTCTGATTCCACACATCTGATTCCCTGCCTCTGATTCCCCGCCTCTGATTCCCCATATCTGATTCCCTGCCTCTGATTACCCATCTCGGATTCCCGCCCTCTGATTCCCCACCTCTGGTTCCCCATATCTGATACCCCTCCTCTGTTTCCCCGCCTCTGATTCCCCGCCTCTGATTCCCCATATCTGATTCCCCGTCTCTGATTCCCCAACTCTGATTCCCCGTCTCTGGTTCCTCAGCTCTGTTTCTCCGCCTCTGATTCCCCGCCTCTGATTCCCCATTTCTGATTCCCCGCCTCTGATTCCCACCTCTGATTCCCCATATCTGATAAGCAATCTCTGTTTACCCGCCTCTGATTCCCCGCCTCTGATTCCCCATATCTGATTCCCCGCCTCTGATTCCCGATCTCTGATTCCCGGACTCAGATTCCCCACCTCTGATTCCCGGCCTCTGATTCCCGGCCTATGATTCCCCGCTTCTGATTCCCCGCCTCTGATTCCCTGCCTCTGATTCCCCATGTCTGATTCCCCACATCTGATTCCCTGCCTCTGATACCCCGCCTCTGATACCCCGCCTCTGATTCCCCGCCACTAATTCCCCGCCTCTGATTCCCCATATCTTATTCCCCGCCTCTGATTCCCCGCCTCTGATTCCCCATCTTGGATTCATCACCACTGATTCCTTGCGTCTGATTCCCTCCCTGTGATTCCCCGCCTCTGATTCACCATCTCTGATTCACTGCCTCTGATTCCCCTTCTCTGATTCCCCATGTCTGATTCCTCAATTCTGATTCCCGCGTCTGATGCCCCACCTCTGATTCCCCTCCTCTGATTGCCCATATCTGATTCCCCGCCTCTGATTCCCCATATCTTATTCCCCGCCTCTGTTTCCCGGCCTCTGATTCCCCGTCTCTGATTCCCCAGCTCTGATTCCCCACATCTGATTCCCTGCCTCTGATACCCCGCCTCTGATTCCCCGCCTCTGATTCCCCATATCTGATAAGCCATCTCTGTTTCCCCGCCTCTGATTCCCCGCCTCTGATTCCCCATATCCGATTCCCCGCCTCTGTTTCCCGGCCTCTGATTCCCGGCCTATGATTCCCCATGTCTGATTCCCCACATCTGATTCCCTGCCTCTGATACCCCGCCTCTGATTCCCCGCCTCTGATTCCCTGCCACTAATTCCCCGCCTCTGATTCCCCATATCTGTTTTCCTGCCTCTGATGCCCCATATCTGATTCCCTGCCTCTGATTCCCCAACTCTGATTCCCCGCCTCTGATTCCCCAGCTCTGATTCCCCACCTCTGATTCCCCATATCTTATTCCCTGCCTCTGATTCCCCGCCTCTGATTCCCCATCTTGGATTCATCACCACTGATTCCTTGCGTCTGATTCCCTCCCTGTGATTCCCCGCCTCTGATTCACCATCTCTGATTCACTGCCTCTGATTCCCCTTCTCTGATTCCCCATGTCTGATTCCTCAATTCTGATTCCCGCCTCTGATGCCCCACCTCTGATTCCCCTCCTCTGATTGCCCATATCTGATTCCCCGCCTCTGATTCCCCATATCTTATTCCCCGCCTCTGTTTCCCGGCCTCTGATTCCCCGTCTCTGATTCCCCAGCTCTGATTCCCCACATCTGATTCCCTGCCTCTGATACCCCGCCTCTGAATCCCCGCCTCTGATTCCCCATATCTGATAAGCCATCTCTGTTTCCCCGCCTCTGATTCCCCGCCTCTGATTCCCCACTTCTGATTCCCCATATCTGATAAGCCATCTCTGTTTCCCCGCCTCTGATTCCCCGCCTCTGATTCCCCATATCTGATTCCCCGCCTCTGATTCCCCATCTCTGATTCCAGGACTCAGATTCCCCACCTCTGATTCCAAGCCTCTGATTCCCGGAATATTATTCCCGGCTTCTGATTCCCCGCCTCTGATTCCCTGCCTCTGATTCCCCATCTCTGATTCCCCACATCTGATTCCCTGCCTCTGATTCCCCGCCTCTGATTCCCCATATCTGATTCCCTGCCTCTGATTACCCATCTCGGATTCCCGCCCTCTGATTCCCCACCTCTGGTTCCCCATATCTGATACCCCTCCTCTGTTTCCCCGCCTCTGATTCCCCGCCTCTGATTCCCCATATCTGATTTCCCGTCTCTGATTCCCCACATCTGATTCCCCGCCTCTGATTCCCTGCCACTAATTCCCCGCCTCTGATTCCCCATATCTGTTTTCCTGCCTCTGATGCCCCATATCTGATTCCCTGCCTCTGATTCCCCAACTCTGATTCCCCGCCTCTGATTCCCCAGCTCTGATTCCCCACCTCTGATTCCCCGTGTCTAATTCCCTGCCTCTGATTCCCCGCCTCTGATTCCCCATCTTGGATTCATCACCACTGATTCCTTGCGTCTGATTCCCTCCCTGTGATTCCCCGCCTCTGATTCACCATCTCTGATTCACTGCCTCTGATTCCCCTTCTCTGATTCCCCATGTCTGATTCCTCAATTCTGATTCCCGCCTCTGATGCCCCACCTCTGATTCCCCTCCTCTGATTGCCCATATCTGATTCCCCGCCTCTGATTCCCCATATCTTATTCCCCGCCTCTGTTTCCCGGCCTCTGATTCCCCGTCTCTGATTCCCCAGCTCTGATTCCCCACATCTGATTCCCTGCCTCTGATACCCCGCCTCTGATTCCCCGCCTCTGATTCCCCATATCTGATACCCCTACTCTGTTTCCCCGCCTCTGATTCCCCGCCTCTGATTCCCCACTTCTGATTCCCCATATCTGATAAGCCATCTCTGTTTCCCCGCCTCTGATTCCCCGCCTCTGATTCCCCATATCTGATTCCCCGCCTCTGATTCCCCATCTCTGATTCCAGGACTCAGATTCCCCACCTCTGATTCCAAGCCTCTGATTCCCGGAATATGATTCCCGGCTTCTGATTCCCCGCCTCTGATTCCCTGCCTCTGATTCCCCATCTCTGATTCCACACATCTGATTCCCTGCCTCTGATTCCCCGCCTCTGATTCCCCATATCTGATTCCCTGCCTCTGATTACCCATCTCGGATTCCCGCCCTCTGATTCCCCACCTCTGGTTCCCCATATCTGATACCCCTCCTCTGTTTCCCCGCCTCTGATTCCCCGCCTCTGATTCCCCATATCTGATTCCCCGTCTCTGATTCCCCAACTCTGATTCCCCGTCTCTGGTTCCTCAGCTCTGTTTCTCCGCCTCTGATTCCCCGCCTCTGATTCCCCATTTCTGATTCCCCGCCTCTGATTCCCCACCTCTGATTCCCCATATCTGATAAGCAATCTCTGTTTCCCCGCCTCTGATTCCCCGCCTCTGATTCCCCATATCTGATTCCCCGCCTCTGATTCCCGATCTCTGATTCCCGGACTCAGATTCCCCACCTCTGATTCCCGGCCTCTGATTCCCGGCCTATGATTCCCCGCTTCTGATTCCCCGCCTCTGATTCCCTGCCTCTGATTCCCCATGTCTGATTCCCCACATCTGATTCCCTGCCTCTGATACCCCGCCTCTGATACCCCGCCTCTGATTCCCCGCCACTAATTCCCCGCCTCTGATTCCCCATATCTTATTCCCCGCCTCTGATTCCCCGCCTCTGATTCCCCATCTTGGATTCATCACCACTGATTCCTTGCGTCTGATTCCCTCCCTGTGATTCCCCGCCTCTGATTCACCATCTCTGATTCACTGCCTCTGATTCCCCTTCTCTGATTCCCCATGTCTGATTCCTCAATTCTGATTCCCGCCTCTGATGCCCCACCTCTGATTCCCCTCCTCTGATTGCCCATATCTGATTCCCCGCCTCTGATTCCCCATATCTTATTCCCCGCCTCTGTTTCCCGGCCTCTGATTCCCCGTCTCTGATTCCCCAGCTCTGATTCCCCACATCTGATTCCCTGCCTCTGATACCCCGCCTCTGATTCCCCGCCTCTGATTCCCCATATCTGATAAGCCATCTCTGTTTCCCCGCCTCTGATTCCCCGCCTCTGATTCCCCATATCCGATTCCCCGCCTCTGTTTCCCGGCCTCTGATTCCCGGCCTATGATTCCCCATGTCTGATTCCCCACATCTGATTCCCTGCCTCTGATACCCCACCTCTGATTCCCCGCCTCTGATTCCCTGCCACTAATTCCCCGCCTCTGATTCCCCATATCTGTTTTCCTGCCTCTGATGCCCCATATCTGATTCCCTGCCTCTGATTCCCCAACTCTGATTCCCCGCCTCTGATTCCCCAGCTCTGATTCCCCACCTCTGATTCCCCATATCTTATTCCCTGCCTCTGATTCCCCGCCTCTGATTCCCCATCTTGGATTCATCACCACTGATTCCTTGCGTCTGATTCCCTCCCTGTGATTCCCCGCCTCTGATTCACCATCTCTGATTCACTGCCTCTGATTCCCCTTCTCTGATTCCCCATGTCTGATTCCTCAATTCTGATTCCCGCCTCTGATGCCCCACCTCTGATTCCCCTCCTCTGATTGCCCATATCTGATTCCCCGCCTCTGATTCCCCATATCTTATTCCCCGCCTCTGTTTCCCGGCCTCTGATTCCCCGTCTCTGATTCCCCAGCTCTGATTCCCCACATCTGATTCCCTGCCTCTGATACCCCGCCTCTGAATCCCCGCCTCTGATTCCCCATATCTGATAAGCCATCTCTGTTTCCCCGCCTCTGATTCCCCGCCTCTGATTCCCCACTTCTGATTCCCCATATCTGATAAGCCATCTCTGTTTCCCCGCCTCTGATTCCCCGCCTCTGATTCCCCATATCTGATTCCCCGCCTCTGATTCCCCATCTCTGATTCCAGGACTCAGATTCCCCACCTCTGATTCCAAGCCTCTGATTCCCGGAATATTATTCCCGGCTTCTGATTCCCCGCCTCTGATTCCCTGCCTCTGATTCCCCATCTCTGATTCCCCACATCTGATTCCCTGCCTCTGATTCCCCGCCTCTGATTCCCCATATCTGATTCCCTGCCTCTGATTACCCATCTCGGATTCCCGCCCTCTGATTCCCCACCTCTGGTTCCCCATATCTGATACCCCTCCTCTGTTTCCCCGCCTCTGATTCCCCGCCTCTGATTCCCCATATCTGATTTCCCGTCTCTGATTCCCCACATCTGATTCCCCGCCTCTGGTTCCTCAGCTCTGTTTCCCCGCCTCTGATTCCCCGCCTCTGATTCCCCATTTCTGATTCCCCGCCTCTGATTCCCCACCTCTGATTCCCCATATCTGATAAGCAATCTCTGTTTCCCCGCCTCTGATTCCCCGCCTCTGATTCCCCATATCTGATTCCCCGCCTCTGATTCCCCATCTCTGATTCCCGGACTCAGATTCCCCACCTCTGATTCCCGGCCTCTGATTCCCGGCCTATGATTCCCCGCTTCTGATTCCCCGCCTCTGTTTCCCTGCCTCTGATTCCCCATCTCTGATTCACTGCCTCCGATTCCCCACCTCTGATTCCCCATATCTGATTAGCCACCTCTGTTTCTCCGCCTCTGATTCCCCGCCTCTGATTCCCCATATCTGATTCCCCGCCTCTGATTCCCCATCTCTGATTCCCGGAATCTGAATCCCCACCTCTGATTCCCGGCCTCTGATTCACGGCCTATGATTCCCCGCTTCTGATTCCCCGCCTCTGATTCCCTGCCTCTGATTCCCCATGTCTGATTCCCCACATCTGATTCCCTGCCTCTGATACCCCGCCTCTGATTCCCCGCCTCTGATTCCCTGCCACTAATTCCCCGCCTCTGATTCCCCATATCTGATTTCCTGCCTCTGATGCCCCATATCTGATTCCCTGCCTCTGATTCCCCAACTCTGATTCCCCGCCTCTGATTCCCCAGCTCTGATTCCCCACCTCTGATTACCCGCATCTGATTCCCTGACTCTAATTCCCGGCCTCTGATTCCCCATCTCTCATTCACCGCCTCTGATCACCCACCTCTGATTCCCCATATCTGATTCCCCGCCTCTGATTCCCCGCCTCTGATTCCCCATATCTGATACCCCGCCTCTGATTCCCCAACTCTGAATCCCCGCCTCTGATTCCCCAGCTATGATTCCCCGCCTCTGATTCCCCATCTCTGATTCACCGCCTCTGATTCCCCACCTCTGATTCCCCATATCTGATTAGCCACCTCTGTTTCCCCGCCTCTGATTCCCCGCCTCTGATTCCCCATATCTGATTCCCCGCCTCTGATTCCCCGCCTCTGATTCCCTGCCACTAATTCCCCGCCTCTGATTCCCCATATCTGATTTCCTGCCTCTGATGCCCCATATCTGATTCCCTGCCTCTGATTCCCCAACTCTGATTCCCCACCTCTGATTCCTCAGCTCTGATTCCCCACCTCTGATTCCCCGTGTCTAATTCCCTGCCTCTGATTCCCCGCCTCTGATTCCCCATCTTGGATTCATCACCACTGATTCCTTGCGTCTGATTCCCTCCCTGTGATTCCCCGCCTCTGATTCACCATCTCTGATTCACTGCCTCTGATTCCCCTTCTCTGATTCCCCATGTCTGATTCCCCAATTCTGATTCCCGCCTCTGATGCCCCACCTCTGATTCCCCTCCTCTGATTGCCCATATCTGATTCCCCGCCTCTGATTCCCCATATCTTATTCCCCGCCTCTGATTCCCAAACTCAGATTCCCCGTCTCTGATTCCCCAGCTCTGATTCCCCACATCTGATTCCCTGCCTCTGATTCCCCACCTCTGATTCCCAATATCTGATTCCCTGCCTCTGTTTCCCCACCTCTGATTCCCCGCCTCTGTTTCCCCATATCTGATTCCCCACCTCTGATTCCCCAACTCTGATTCCCCGCCTCTGATTCCCCAGCTCTGATACCCCGCCTCTGATTCCCCATGTCAGATTTCCTGCCTCTGATTCCCCGCCTCTGATTCCCCATCTCTGATTCACCGCCTCTGATTCCCCACCTCTGATTCCCCATATCTGATAAGACATCTCTGTTTCCCCGCCTCTGATTCCCCGCCTCTGATTCCCCATATCTGATTCCCCGCCTCTGATTCCCCATCTCTGATTTCCCACCTCTGATTCCCAGCCTCTGATTCCCGGAATATGATTCCCCGCTTCTGATTCCCCGCCTCTGATTCCCTGCCTCTGATTCCCCATCTCTGATTCCCCACATCTGACTCCCTGCCTCTGATTCCCCGCCTCTGATTCCACATATCTGATTCCCTGCCTCTGATTACCCATCTCGGATTCCCGCCCTCCGATTCCCCACCTCTGGTTCCCCATATCTGATACCCCTACTCTGTTTCCCCGCCTCTGAATCCCCGCCTCTGATTCCCCACCTCTGATTCCCCATATCTGATAAGCCATCTCTGTTTCCCCGCCTCTGATTCCCCGCCTCTGATTCCCCATATCTGATTCCCCGCCTCTGATTCCCCATCTCTGATTCCAGGACTCAGATTCCCCACCTCTGATTCCAAGCCTCTGATTCCCGGAATATGATTCCCGGCTTCTGATTCCCCGCCTCTGATTCCCTGCCTCTGATTCCCCATCTCTGATTCCACACATCTGATTCCCTGCCTCTGATTCCCCGCCTCTGATTCCCCATATCTGATTCCCTGCCTCTGATTACCCATCTCGGATTCCCGCCCTCTGATTCCCCACCTCTGGTTCCCCATATCTGATACCCCTCCTCTGTTTCCCCGCCTCTGATTCCCCGCCTCTGATTCCCCATATCTGATTCCCCGTCTCTGATTCCCCAACTCTGATTCCCCGCCTCTGGTTCCTCAGCTCTGTTTCTCCGCCTCTGATTCCCCGCCTCTGATTCCCCATTTCTGATTCCCCGCCTCTGATTCCCCACCTCTGATTCCCCATATCTGATAAGCAATCTCTGTTTCCCCGCCTCTGATTCCCCGCCTCTGATTCCCCATATCTGATTCCCCGCCTCTGATTCCCGATCTCTGATTCCCGGACTCAGATTCCCCACCTCTGATTCCCGGCCTCTGATTCCCGGCCTATGATTCCCCGCTTCTGATTCCCCGCCTCTGATTCCCTGCCTCTGATTCCCCATGTCTGATTCCCCACATCTGATTCCCTGCCTCTGATACCCCGCCTCTGATACCCCGCCTCTGATTCCCCGCCACTAATTCCCCGCCTCTGATTCCCCATATCTTATTCCCCGCCTCTGATTCCCAAACTCAGAATCCCTGCCTCTGATTCCCCAGCTCTGATTCCCCACATCTGATACCCTGCCTCTGATTCCCCACCTCTGATTCCCAATATCTGATTCCCTGCCTCTGTTTCACCACCTCTGATTCCCCGCCTCTGTTTCCCCATATCTGATTCGCAACCTCTGATTCCCCGCCTCTGATTCCCAAACTCAGATTCCCCATGTCTGATTCCCCAGCTCTGATTCCCCACATCTGATTCCCTGCCTCTGATTCCCCTCCTCTGATTCCCCATATCTGATTCCCCGCCTTTGATTCCCCATATCTTATTCCCCGCCTCTGATTCCCAAACTCAGATTCCCCGCCTCTGATTCCCCAGCTCTGATTCCCCGCCTCTGATTCCCCACGTCTGATTCCCCGCCTCTGAATCCCCGCCTCTGATTCCCCATCTCTGATTCACCACCGCTAATTCCCGGCCTCTGATTCCCCACAACTGATTCCCGGCCTCTGATTCCCGGCCTCTGATTCCCCGCCTCTGATTCCCCATCTCTGATTCCCCGCCTCTGATTCCCCGACTCTGATTCCCCGCCTCTGAATCCCCAGCTCTGATTCCCCACCTCTGATTACCCGCGTCTGATTCCCTGAATCTAATTCCCGGCCTCTGATTCCCCATCTCTGATTCACCGCCTCTGATTCCCCACCTCTGATTCCCCATATCTGATTCCCCGCCTCAGTTTCCCCGCCTCTGATTCCCCACCTCTGATTCCCCATATCTGATACCCCGCCTCTGATTCCCCAACTCTGAATCCCCGCCTCTGATTCCCAAGGTATGATTCCCCGCCTCTGATTCCCTGCGTCTGATTCCCTGCTTCTGATTCCCTGCCTCTGGTTCCCCATCTGTGATTAACCACCTCTGATACTCCGCGTCTGATTCCCCGCCTCTGATTCCCCATCTCTGATTCCCCATCTCTGATTCCCAAATTCTGATTCCCCGCCTCTGATTCCCCAGCTCTGATTCCCCACATCTGATTCCCTGCCACTGATTCCCCACCTCTGATTCCCTGCCTCTGTTTCCCCACCTCTGATTCCCAATATCTGATTCCCTGCCTCTGTTTCCCCACCTCTGATTCCCCGCATCTGTTTCCCCATATCTGATTCCCCACCTCTGATTCCCCAACACTTATTCCCCGCCTCTGATTCCCCAGCTCTGATTCCCCGCCTCTGATTCCCCGTGTCTGATACCCTGCCTCTGATTCCCCGCCTCTGATTCCCCATTTCTGATTCTCCACCACTGATTCCCTGCGTCTGATTCCCTGCCTGTGATTCCCCACCTCTGATTCACCATGTCTGATTCCCCAAATCTGATTCCCGCCTCTGATGCCCCACCTCTGATTCCCCTCCCCTGATTCCCCATATCTGATTCCCCGCCTCTGATTCCCCATATCTTATTCCCCGCCTCTGATTCCCAAACTCAGATTCCCCGCCTCTGATTCCCCACCTCTGATTCCCTGCCTCTGATTCCCCGCGTCTGATTCCCCGCCTCTGAATCCCCGCGTCTGATTCCCCATCTCTGATTCACCACCGCTAATTCCCGGCCTCTGATTCCCCACAACTGATTCCCGGCCTCTGATTCCCGGCCTCTGATTCCCCGCCTCTGATTCCCCATCTCTGATTCCCCGCCTCTGATTTCCCGACTCTGATTCCCCGCCTCTGAATCCCCAGCTCTGATTCCCCACCTCTGATTACCCGCGTCTGATTCCCTGAATCTAATTTCCGGCCTCTGATTCCCCACCCATGATTCCCCATATCTGATTCCCCGCCTCAGTTTCCCCGCCTCTGATTCCCCGCCTCTGATTCCCCATATCTGATACCCCGCCTCTGATTCCCCAACTCTGAATCAGCGCCTCTGATTCCCCATCTCTGATTCCCAAATTCTGATTCCCCGCCTCTGATTCCCCAGCACTGATTCCCCTCATCTGATTCCCTGCCTCTGATTCCCCACCTCTGATTCCCAATATCTGATTCCCCGCCTCTGTTACCCCGCCTCTGATTCCCCGCCTCTGTTTCCCCATATCTGATTCCCCACCTCTGATTCCCCAACTCTGATTGCCCGCCTCTGATTCCCCAGCTCTGAATCCCCGCCTCTGATTCCCTGTGTCTGATTCCCTGCCTCTGATTCCCCGCCTCTGATTCCCCATCTCTGATTCACCGCCTCTGATTCCCCACCTCTGATTCCCCATATCTGATTAGCCACCTCTGTTTCCCCGCCTCTGATTCCCCGCCTCTGATTCCCCATATCTGATTCCCCGCCTCTGATTCCCCACCTCTGATTCCCCATATCTGATAAGCAATCTCTGTTTCCCCGCCTCTGATTCCCCGCCTCTGATTCCCCATATCTGATTCCCCGCAACTGATTCCCCATCTCTGATTCCCGGACTCAGATTCCCCACCTCTGATTCCCGGCCTCTGATTCCCGGCCTATGATTCCCCGCTTCTGATTCCCCGCCTGATTCCCCATCTCTGATGCACTGCGTCTGATTCCCCACCTCTAATTCCCCATATCTGATTAGCCACCTCTGTTTCTCCACCTCTGATTCCCCGCCTCTGATTCCCCATATCCGATTCCCCGCCTCTGATTCCCCATCTCTGATTCCCGGACTCTGAATCCCCACCTCTGTTTCCCGGCCTCTGATTCCCGGCCTATGATTCCCCATGTCTGATTCCCCACATCTGATTCCCTGCCTCTGATACCCCGCCTCTGATTCCCCGCCTCTGATTCCCTGCCACTAATTCCCCGCCTCTGATTCCCCATATCTGTTTTCCTGCCTCTGATGCCCCATATCTGATTCCCTGCCTCTGATTCCCCAACTCTGATTCCCCGCCTCTGATTCCCCAGCTCTGATTCCCCACCTCTGATTCCCCGTGTCTAATTCCCTGCCTCTGATTCCCCGCCTCTGATTCCCCATCTTGGATTCATCACCACTGATTCCTTGCGTCTGATTCCCTCCCTGTGATTCCCCGCCTCTGATTCACCATCTCTGATTCACTGCCTCTGATTCCCCTTCTCTGATTCCCCATGTCTGATTCCTCAATTCTGATTCCCGCCTCTGATGCCCCACCTCTGATTCCACTCCTCTGATTGCCCATATCTGATTCCCCGCCTCTGATTCCCCATATCTTATTCCCCGCCTCTGATTCCCAAACTCAGATTCCCCGTCTCTGATTCCCCAGCTCTGATTCCCCACATCTGATTCCCTGCCTCTGATTCCCCACCTCTGATTCCCAATATCTGATTCCCTGCCTCTGTTTCCCCACCTCTGATTCCCCGCCTCTGTTTCCCCATATCTGATACCCCACCTCTGATTCCCCAACTCTGATTCCCCGCCTCTGATTCCCCAGCTCTGATACCCCGCCTCTGATTCCCCATGTCAGATTTCCTGCCTCTGATTCCCCGCCTCTGATTCCCCATCTCTGATTCACCGCCTCTGATTCCCCACCTCTGATTCCCCATATCTGATAAGCCATCTCTGTTTCCCCGCCTCTGATTCCCCGCCTCTGATTCCCCATATCTGATTCCCTGCCTCTGATTCCCCGACTCAGATTCCCCACCTCTGATTCCCAGCCTCTGATTCCCGGAATATGATTCCCCACTTCTGATTTCCCGCCTCTGATTCCCTGCCTCTGATTCCCCATCTCTGATTCCCCACATCTGATTCCCTGTCTCTGATTCCCCGCCTCTGATTCCACATATCTGATTCCCTGCCTCTGATTACCCATCTCGGATTCCCGCCCTCCGATTCCCCACCTCTGGTTCCCCATATCTGATACCCCTACTCTGTTTCCCCGCCTCTGAATCCCCGCCTCTGATTCCCCACTTCTGATTCCCCATATCTGATAAGCCATCTCTGTTTCCCCGCCTCTGATTCCCCGCATCTGATTCCCCATATCTGATTCCCCGCCTCTGATTCCCCATCTCTGATTCCAGGACTCAGATTCCCCACCTCTGATTCCAAGCCTCTGATTCCCGGAATATTATTCCCGGCTTCTGATTCCCCATATCTGATTCCCTGCCTCTGATTACCCATCTCTGATTCCCCACATCTGATTCCCTGCCTCTGATTCCCCGCCTCTGATTCCCCATATCTGATTCCCTGCCTCTGATTACCCATCTCGGATTCCCGCCTTCTGATTCCCCACCTCTGGTTCCCCATATCTGATACCCCTCCTCTGTTTCCCCGCCTCTGATTCCCCGCCTCTGATTCCCCATATCTGATTTCCCGTCTCTGATTCCCCAACTCTGATTCCCCGCCTCTGGTTCCTCAGCTCTGTTTCCCCGCCTCTGATTCCCCGCCTCTGATTCCCCATTTCTGATTCCCCGCCTCTGATTCCCCACCTCTGATTCCCCATATCTGATAAGCAATCTCTGTTTCCCCGCCTCTGATTCCCCGCCTCTGATTCCCCATATCTGATTCCCCGCCTCTGATTCCCCATCTCTGATTCCCGGACTCAGATTCCCCACCTCTGATTCCCGGCCTCTGATTCCCGGCCTATGATTCCCCGCTTCTGATTCCCCGCCTCTGATTCCCTGCCTCTGATTCCCCATCTCTGATTCACTGCCTCCGATTCCCCACCTCTGATTCCCCATATCTGATTAGCCACCTCTGTTTCTCCGCCTCTGATTCCCCGCCTCTGATTCCCCATATCTGATTCCCCGCCTCTGATTCCCCATCTCTGATTCCCGGAATCTGAATCCCCACCTCTGATTCCCGGCCTCTGATTCACGGCCTATGATTCCCCGCTTCTGATTCCCCGCCTCTGATTCCCTGCCTCTGATTCCCCATGTCTGATTCCCCACATCTGATTCCCTGCCTCTGATACCCCGCCTCTGATTCCCCGCCTCTGATACCCTGCCACTAATTCCCCGCCTCTGATTCCCCATATCTGATTTCCTGCCTCTGATGCCCCATATCTGATTCCCTGCCTCTGATTCCCCAACTCTGATTCCCCGCCTCTGATTCCTCAGCTCTGATTCCCCACCTCTGATTCCCCGTGTCTAATTCCCTGCCTCAGATTCCCCGCCTCTGATTCCCCATCTTGGATTCACCACCACTGATTCCTTGCGTCTGATTCCCTGCCTGTGATTCCCCGCCTCTGATTCACCATCTCTGATTCACTGCCTCTGATTCCCCTTCTCTGATTCCCCATGTCTGATTCCCCAATTCTGATTCCCGCCTCTGATGCCCCACCTCTGATTCCCCTCCATTGATTGCCCATATCTGATTCCCCGCCTCTGATTCCCCATATCTTATTCCCCGCCTCTGATTCCCAAACTCAGATTCCCCGTCGCTGATTGCCCAGCTCTGATTCCCCACATCTGATTCCCTGCCTCTGATTCCCCACCTCTGATTCCCTATATCTGATTCCCTGCCTCTGTTTCCCCACCTCTGATTCCCCGCCTCTGTTTCCCCATATCTGATTCCCCACCTCTGATTCCCCAACTCTGATTCCCCGCCTCTGATACCCCGTGTCTGATTCCTCGCCTCTGATTCCCCGTGTCTGATTCCCTGCCTCTGATTCCCCGCCTCTGATTCCCCATCTCTGATTCACCGCCTCTGATTCCCCACCTCTGATTTCCCATATCTGATAAGCCATCTCTGTTTCCCCGCCTCTGATTCCCCGCCTCTGATTCCCCGTCTCTGATTCCCCATATCTGATTCCCCGCCTCTGATTCCCCATCTCTGATTCCCGGACTCAGATTCCCCACCTCTGATTCCAAGCCTCTGATTCCCGAAATATGATTCCCCGCTTCTGATTCCCCGCCTCTGATTCCCTGCCTCTGATTCCCCATCTCTGATTCCCCACATCTGATTCCCTGCCTCTGATTCCCCGCCTCTGATTCCCCATATCTGATTCCCTGCCTCTGATTACCCATCTCGGATTCCCGCCCTCCGATTCCCCACCTCAGGTTCCTCATATCTGATACCCCTCCTCTGTTTCCCCGCCTCTGATTCCCCGCCTCTGATTCCCCATATCTGATTCCCCGTCTCTGATTCCCCAACTCTGATTCCCCGCCTCTGATTCCTCAGCTCTGATTCCCCGCCTCTGATTCCCCGCGTCTGATTCCCTGCCTCTGATTCCCCGCCTCTGATTCCCCATCTCTGATTCACCACCACTGATTCCCTACATCTGATTCCCTGCCTGTGATTCCCCGCCTCTGATTCACCATCTCTGATTCACTGCCTCTGATTCCCCTTCTCTGATTCCCCATGTCTGATTCCCCAATTCTGATTCCCGCCTATGATGCCCCACCTCTGAATCCCCTCCTCTGATTCCCCATATCTGATTCCCCGCCTCTGATTCCCCATATCTTATTCCCCGCCTCTGATTCCCAAACTCAGATTCCCCGCCTCTGATTCCCCAGCTCTGATACCCCGCCTCAGATTCCCCGCGTCTGATTCCCTGCCTCTGATTACCCATCTCGGATTCCCGCCCTCCGATTCCCCACCTCAGGTTCCCCATATCTGATACCCCTCCTCTGTTTCCCCGCCTGTGATTCCCCGCCTCTGATTCCCCATATCTGATTCCCCGTCTCTGATTCCCCAACTCTGATTCCCCGCCTCTGATTCCTCAGCTCTGATTCCCCGCCTCTGATTCCCCGCGTCTGATTCCCCGACTCTGATTCCCCGCCTCTGATTCCCCAGCTCGGATTCCCCACCTCTGATTACCCGCATCTGATTCCCTGACTCTAATTCCCGGCCTCGGATTCCACATCTCTCATTCACCGCCTCTGATTACCCACCTCTGATTCCCCATATCTGATTACCCGCCTCTGATTCCCCATATCTGATACCCTGCCTCTGATTCCCCAACTCTGAATCCCCGCCTCTGATTCCCCAGCTATGATTCCCCGCCGCTGATCCCCCGCGTCTGAATCCCTGCTTCTGATTCCCTGCCTCTGTTTCCCCATCTGTGATTAACCACCTTTGATTCTCCGCGTCTGTTTCCCCGCCTCTGATTCCCCATCTCTGATTCCCCATCTCTGATTCCCAAATTCTGATTCCCCGCCTCTGATTCCCCAGCTCTGACTCCCCACATCTGATTCCCTGCCTCTGATTCCCCAACTCTGATTCCCAATATCTGATTCCCCGCCTCTGTTTCCCCGCCTCTGATTCCCCGCCTCTGTTTCCCCATATCTGATTCCCCACCTCTGATTCCTCAACTCTGATTCCCCGCATCTGATTCCCCAGCTCTGATTCCCCGCCTTTGATTCCCCGTGTCTGATTCCCTGCCTCTGATTCCCCGCCTCTGATTCCCCACCTCTGATTCCCCATATCTAATTAGCCACCTCTGTTTCCCCGCCTCTGATTCCCCGCCTCTGATTCCCCATATCTGATTCCCCACCTCTGATTCCCCATCTCTGATTCACGGACTCACATTCCCCACCTCTGATTCACAGCCTCTGATTCCCGGCCAATGATTCCCCGCTTCTGATTCCCCGCCTCTGATTCCCTGCCTCTGATTCCCCATCTCTGATTCACTGCCTCTGATTCCCCACCTCTGATTCCCCATATCTGATTAGCCACCTCAGTTTCTCAGCCTCTGATTTCCGCCTCTGATTCCCCATATCTGATTCCCCGCCTCTGATTCCCCATCTCTGATTCCCGTACTCTGATTCCCCACCTCTGATTCCCTGCCTCTGATTCCCGGCCTATGATTCCCCGCTTCTGATTCCCCGCCTCTGATTCCCTGCCTCTGATTCCCCATGTCTGATTCCCCACATCTGATTCCCTGCCTCTGATACCCCACCTCTGATTCCCCGCCTCTGATTCCCTGCCACTAATTCCCCGCCTCTGATTCCCCATATCTGATTCCCTGCCTCTGATGCCCCATATCTGATTCCCTGCCTCTGATTCCTCATCTCTGATTCCCCACCTCTGATTCCCCGTGTCTAATTCCCTGCCTCTGATTCCCCGCCTCTGATTCCCCATCTTGGATTCACCACCACTGATTCCCTGCGTCTGATTCCCTGCCTGTGATTCCCCGCCTCTGATTCACCATCTCTGATTCACTGCCTCTGATTCCCCTTCTCTGATTCCCCATATCTTATTCCCCGCCTCTTATTCCCAAACTCAGATGCCCCGCCTCTGATCCCCAGCTCTGATTCCCCACATCTGATTCCCTGCTTCTGATTCCCCACCTCTGATTCCCCGCCTCTGTTTCCCCATATCTGATTCCCCACCTCTGATTCCCCAACTCTGATTCCCCGCCTCTGATTCCCCAGCTCTGATTCCCCGCCTCTGATTCACCGTGTCTGATTCCCTGCCTCTGATTCCCCGCCTCTGATTCCCCATCTCTGATTCACCGCCTCTGATTCACCACCTCTGATTCCCCATATCTGATAAGCCATCTTTGTTTCCCCGCCTCTGATTCCCCGCCTCTGATTCCCCATATCTGATTCCCCACCTCTGATTCCCCATCTCTGATTCCCGGACTCAGATTCCCCACCTCTGATTCCCAGACTCAGATTCCCGGAATATGATTCCCCGCTTCTGATTCCCCGCCTCTGATTCCCTGCCTCTGATTCCCCATCTCTGATTCCCCATACCTGATTCCCTGCCTCTGATTCGCCATCTCGGATTCCCGCCCTCCGATTCCCCACCTCTGGTTCCCCATATCTGATATCCCTCCTCTGTTTCCCCGCCTCTGATTCCCCGCCTCTGATTCCCCATATCTGATTCCCCGCCTCTGATTCCCCAACTCTGATTCCCCGCCTCTGATTCCTCAGCTCTGATTCCCCGCCTCTGATTCCCCGCGTCTGATTCCTTGCCTCTGATTCCCCGCCTCTGATTCCCCATCTCTGATTCACCACCACTGATTCCCTGCGTCTGATTCCCTGCCTGTGATTCCCCGCCTCTGATTCACCATCTCTGATTCACCAGCTCTGATTCCCCACCTCCGATTACCCGCGTCTGATTCCCTGATTCTAATTCCCCGCCTCTGATTCCTCATCTCTGATTCACCACCTCTGATTCCCCACCTCTGATTCCCCATATCTGATACCCCGCCTCGGATTCCCCAACTCTGATTCCCCAACTCTGATTCCCCGCCTCTGATTCCCCAGCTATGATTCCCCACCTCTGATTCCCCGCGTCTGATTCCCTGCTTCTGATTCCCTGCCTCTGATTCCACATCTGTGATTAACCACCTCTGAATCTCCACGTCTGATTCCGCACCTCTGATTCCCCATCTCTGATTCCCCATCTCTGATTCCCAAATTCTGATTCCCCGCCTCTGATTCCGCAGCTCTGATTCCCCATCTCTGATTCCCAAATTCTGATTCTCTGCCTCTGAATCCCCACCTCTGATTCCCAATATCTGATTCCCCTCCTCTGTTTCCCCGACTCTGATTCCCCGCCTCTGTTTCCCCATATCTGATTCCCCACCTCTGATTCCCCAACTCTGATTCCCCGCCTCTGATTCCCCAGCTCTGATTCCCCGCCTCTGATTCCCCGTGTCTGATTCCCTGCCTCTGATTCCCCGCCTCTGATTCCCCATCTCTGATTCACCGCTTCTGATTCACCACCTCTGATTCCCCATATCTGATAAGCCATCTTTGTATCCCCGCCTCTGATAACCCGCCTCTGATTCCCCATATCTGATTCCCCACCTCTGATTCCCCATCTCTGATTCCCGGACTCAGATTCCCCACCTCTGATTCCCAGACTCTGATTCCCGGAATATGATTCTCCGCTTCTGATTCCCCACCTCTGATTCCCTGCCTCTGATTCCCCATCTCTGATTCCCCATATCTGATTCCCTGCCTCTGATTCGCCATCTCGGACTCCCGCCTTCCGATTCCCCACCTCTGGTTCCCCTTATCTGATATCCCCCCTCTGTTTCCCCGCCTCTGATTCCCCGCCTCTGATTCCCCATATCTGATTCCCCGCCTCTGATTCCCCAACTCTGATTCCCCGCCTCTGATTCCTCAGCTCTGATTCCCCGCCTCTGATTCCCCGCGTCTGATTCCCTGCCTCTGATTCCCCGCCTCTGATTCCCCATCTCTGATTCACCACCACTGATTCCCTGCGTCTGATTCCCTGATTCTAATTCCCCGCCTCTGATTCCTCATCTCTGATTCACCACCTCTGATTCCCCACCTCTGATTCCCCATATCTGATACCCCGCCTCTGATTCCCCGCCTCTGATTCCCCATATCTGATTCCCCGTCTCTGATTCCCCAACTCTGATTCCCCGCCTCTGATTCCTCAGCTCTGATTCCCCGCCTCTGATTCCCCGCGTCTGATTCCCTGCCTCTGATTCCCCGCCTCTGATTCCCCATCTCTGATTCACCACCACTGATTCCCTGCATCTGATTCCCTGCCTGTGATTCCCCGCCTCTGATTCACCATCTCTGATTCACTGCCTCTGATTCCCCTTCACTGATTCCCCATGTCTGATTCCCCAATTCTGATTCCCGCCTATGATGCCCCACCTCTGAATCCCCTCCTCTGATTCCCCATATCTGATTCCCCGCCTCTGATTCCCCATATCTTATTCCCCGCCTCTGATTCCCAAACTCAGATTCCCCGCCTCTGATTCCCCAGCTCTGATACCCCGCCTCAGATTCCCCGCGTCTGATTCCCTGCCTCTGATTACCCATCTCGGATTCCCGCCCTCCGATTCCCCACCTCAGGTTCCCCATATCTGATACCCCTCCTCTGTTTCCCCGCCTGTGATTCCCCGCCTCTGATTCCCCATATCTGATTCCCCGTCTCTGATTCCCCAACTCTGATTCCCCGCCTCTGATTCCTCAGCTCTGATTCCCCGCCTCTGATTCCCCGCGTCTGATTCCCCGACTCTGATTCCCCGCCTCTGATTCCCCAGCTCGGATTCCCCACCTCTGATTACCCGCATCTGATTCCCTGACTCTAATTCCCGGCCTCGGATTCCACATCTCTCATTCACCGCCTCTGATTACCCACCTCTGATTCCCCATATCTGATTCCCCGCCTCTGATTACCCGCCTCTGATTCCCCATATCTGATACCCCGCCTCTGATTCCCCAACTCTGAATCCCCGCCTCTGATTCCCCAGCTATGATTCCCCGCCTCTGATCCCCCGCGTCTGAATCCCTGCTTCTGATTCCCCGCCTCTGATTCCCTGCCTCTGATTCCCCATCTCTGATTCACTGCCTCTGATTCCCCACCTCTGATTCCCCATATCTGATTAGCCACCTCAGTTTCTCAGCCTCTGATTTCCGCCTCTGATTCCCCATATCTGATTCCCCGCCTCTGATTCCCCATCTCTGATTCCCGTACTCTGATTCCCCACCTCTGATTCCCTGCCTCTGATTCCCGGCCTATGATTCCCCGCTTCTGATTCCCCGCCTCTGATTCCCTGCCTCTGATTCCCCATGTCTGATTCCCCACATCTGATTCCCTGCCTCTGATACCCCACCTCTGATTCCCCGCCTCTGATTCCCTGCCACTAATTCCCCGCCTCTGATTCCCCATATCTGATTCCCTGCCTCTGATGCCCCATATCTGATTCCCTGCCTCTGATTCCTCAGCTCTGATTCCCCACCTCTGATTCCCCGTGTCTAATTCCCTGCCTCTGATTCCCCGCCTCTGATTCCCCATCTTGGATTCACCACCACTGATTCCCTGCGTCTGATTCCCTGCCTGTGATTCCCCGCCTCTGATTCACCATCTCTGATTCACTGCCTCTGATTCCCCTTCTCTGATTCCCCATATCTTATTCCCCGCCTCTTATTCCCAAACTCAGATGCCCCGCCTCTGATCCCCAGCTCTGATTCCCCACATCTGATTCCCTGCTTCTGATTCCCCACCTCTGATTCCCCGCCTCTGTTTCCCCATATCTGATTCCCCACCTCTGATTCCCCAACTCTGATTCCCCGCCTCTGATAACCCAGCTCTGATTCCCCGCCTCTGATTCCCCGTGTCTGATTCCCTGCCTCTGATTCCCCGCCTCTGATTCCCCATCTCTGATTCACCGCCTCTGATTCACCACCTCTGATTCCCCATATCTGATAAGCCATCTTTGTTTCCCCGCCTCTGATTCCCCGCCTCTGATTCCCCATATCTGATTCCCCACCTCTGATTCCCCATCTCTGATTCCCGGACTCAGATTCCCCACCTCTGATTCCCAGACTCTGATTCCCGGAATATGATTCCCCGCTTCTGATTCCCCGCCTCTGATTCCCTGCCTCTGATTCCCCATCTCTGATTCCCCATATCTGATTCCCTGCCTCTGATTCGCCATCTCGGATTCCCGCCCTCCGATTCCCCACCTCTGGTTCCCCATATCTGATATCCCTCCTCTGTTTCCCCGCCTCTGATTCCCCGCCTCTGATTCCCCATATCTGATTCCCCGCCTCTGATTCCCCAACTCTGATTCCCCGCCTCTGATTCCTCAGCTCTGATTCCCCGCCTCTGATTCCCCGCGTCTGATTCCTTGCCTCTGATTCCCCGCCTCTGATTCCCCATCTCTGATTCACCACCACTGATTCCCTGCGTCTGATTCCCTGCCTGTGATTCCCCGCCTCTGATTCACCATCTCTGATTCACCAGCTCTGATTCCCCACCTCTGATTACCCGCGTCTGATTCCCTGATTCTAATTCCCCGCCTCTGATTCCTCATCTCTGATTCACCACCTCTGATTCCCCACCTCTGATTCCCCATATCTGATACCCCGCCTCGGATTCCCCAACTCTGATTCCCCAACTCTGATTTCCCGCCTCTGATTCCCCAGCTATGATTCCCCACCTCTGATTCCCCGCGTCTGATTCCCTGCTTCTGATTCCCTGCCTCTGATTCCACATCTGTGATTAACCACCTCTGAATCTCCACGTCTGATTCCGCACCTCTGATTCCCCATCTCTGATTCCCCATCTCTGATTCCCAAATTCTGATTCCCCGCCTCTGATTCCCCAGCTCTGATTCCCCATCTCTGATTCCCAAATTCTGATTCTCTGCCTCTGAATCCCCACCTCTGATTCCCAATATCTGATTCCCCTCCTCTGTTTCCCCGACTCTGATTCCCCGCCACTGTTTCCCCATATCTGATTCCCCACCTCTGATTCCCCAACTCTGATTCCCCGCCTCTGATTCCCCTGCTCTGATTCCCCGCCTCTGATTCCCCGTGTCTGATTCCCTGCCTCTGATTCCCCGCCTCTGATTCCCCATCTCTGATTCACCGCCTCTGATTCACCACCTCTGATTCCCCATATCTGATAAGCCATCTTTGTATCCCCGCCTCTGATAACCCGCCTCTGATTCCCCATATCTGATTCCCCACCTCTGATTCCCCATCTCTGATTCCCGGACTCAGATTCCCCACCTCTGATTCCCAGACTCTGATTCCCGGAATATGATTCTCCGCTTCTGATTCCCCACCTCTGATTCCCTGCCTCTGATTCCCCATCTCTGATTCCCCATATCTGATTCCCTGTCTCTGATTCGCCATCTCGGACGTCCGCCTTCCGATTCCCCACCTCTGGTTCCCCTTATCTGATATCCCCCCTCTGTTTCCCCGCCTCTGATTCCCCGCCTCTGATTCCCCATATCTGATTCCCCGCCTCTGATTCCCCAACTCTGATTCCCCGCCTCTGATTCCTCAGCTCTGATTCCCCGCCTCTGATTCCCCGCGTCTGATTCCCTGCCTCTGATTCCCCGCCTCTGATTCCCCATCTCTGATTCACCACCACTGATTCCCTGCGTCTGATTCCCTGCCTGTGATTCCCCGCCTCTGATTCCCCTATCTGATTCCCTGCCTCTGATGCCCCATATCTGATTCCCAGCCTCTGATTCCCCAACTCTGATTCCCCGCCTCTGATTCCTCAGCTCTGATTCCCCACCTCTGATTCCCCGTGTCTAATTCCCTGCCTCTGATTCCCCGCCTCTGATTCCCCATCTTGGATTCACCACCACTGATTCCCTGCGTCTGATTCCCTGCCTGTGATTCCCCGCCTCTGATTCACCATCTCTGATTCACTGCCTCTGATTCCCCTTCTCTGATTCCCCATGTCTGATTCCCCAATTCTGATTCCCGCCTCTGTTTCCCGGCCTCTGATTCCCGGCCTATGATTCCCCATGTCTGATTCCCCACATCTGATTCCCTGCCTCTGATACCCCGCCTCTGATTCCCCGCCTCTGATTCCCTGCCACTAATTCCCCGCCTCTGATTCCCCATATCTGTTTTCCTGCCTCTGATGCCCAATATCTGATTCCCTGCCTCTGATTCCCCATCTTGGATTCATCACCACTGATTCCTTGCGTCTGATTCCCTCCCTGTGATTCCCCGCCTCTGATTCACCATCTCTGATTCACTGCCTCTGATTCCCCTTCTCTGATTCCCCATGTCTGATTCCTCAATTCTGATTCCCGCCTCTGATGCCCCACCTCTGATTCCCCTCCTCTGATTGCCCATATCTGATTCCCCGCCTCTGATTCCCCATATCTTATTCCCCGCCTCTGTTTCCCGGCCTCTGATTCCCCGTCTCTGATTCCCCAGCTCTGATTCCCCACATCTGATTCCCTGCCTCTGATACCCCGCCTCTGAATCCCCGCCTCTGATTCCCCATATCTGATAAGCCATCTCTGTTTCCCCGCCTCTGATTCCCCGCCTCTGATTCCCCACTTCTGATTCCCCATATCTGATAAGCCATCTCTGTTTCCCCGCCTCTGATTCCCCGCCTCTGATTCCCCATATCTGATTCCCCGCCTCTGATTCCCCATCTCTGATTCCAGGACTCAGATTCCCCACCTCTGATTCCAAGCCTCTGATTCCCGGAATATTATTCCCGGCTTCTGATTCCCCGCCTCTGATTCCCTGCCTCTGATTCCCCATCTCTGATTCCCCACATCTGATTCCCTGCCTCTGATTCCCCGCCTCTGATTCCCCATATCTGATTCCCTGCCTCTGATTACCCATCTCGGATTCCCGCCCTCTGATTCCCCACCTCTGGTTCCCCATATCTGATACCCCTCCTCTGTTTCCCCGCCTCTGATTCCCCGCCTCTGATTCCCCATATCTGATTTCCCGTCTCTGATTCCCCACATCTGATTCCCCGCCTCTGGTTCCTCAGCTCTGTTTCCCCGCCTCTGATTCCCCATTTCTGATTCCCCGCCTCTGATTCCCCACCTCTGATTCCCCATATCTGATAAGCAATCTCTGTTTCCCCGCCTCTGATTCCCCGCCTCTGATTCCCCATATCTGATTCCCCGCCTCTGATTCCCCATCTCTGATTCCCGGACTCAGATTCCCCACCTCTGATTCCTGGCCTCTGATTCCCGGCCTATGATTCCCCGCTTCTGATTCCCCGCCTCTGATTCCCTGCCTCTGATTCCCCATCTCTGATTCACTGCCTCCGATTCCCCACCTCTGATTCCCCATATCTGATTAGCCACCTCTGTTTCTCCGCCTCTGATTCCCCGCCTCTGATTCCCCATATCTGATTCCCCGCCTCTGATTCCCCATCTCTGATTCCCGGAATCTGAATCCCCACCTCTGATTCCCGGCCTCTGATTCACGGCCTATGATTCCCCGCTTCTGATTCCCCGCCTCTGATTCCCTGCCTCTGATTCCCCATGTCTGATTCCCCACATCTGATTCCCTGCCTCTGATACCCCGCCTCTGATTCCCCGCCTCTGATTCCCTGCCACTAATTCCCCGCCTCTGATTCCCCATATCTGATTTCCTGCCTCTGATGCCCCATATCTGATTCCCTGCCTCTGATTCCCCAACTCTGATTCCCCGCCTCTGATTCCCCAGCTCTGATTCCCCACCTCTGATTACCCGCATCTGATTCCCTGACTCTAATTCCCGGCCTCTGATTCCCCATCTCTCATTCACCGCCTCTGATTACCCACCTCTGATTCCCCATATCTGATTCCCCGCCTCTGATTCCCCGCCTCTGATTCCCCATATCTGATACCCCGCCTCTGATTCCCCAACTCTGAATCCCCGCCTCTGATTCCCCAGCTATGATTCCCCGCCTCTGATTCCCCATCTCTGATTCACCGCCTCTGATTCCCCACCTCTGATTCCCCATATCTGATTAGCCACCTCTGTTTCCCCGCCTCTGATTCCCCGCCTCTGATTCCCCATATCTGATTCCCCGCCTCTGATTCCCCGCCTCTGATTCCCTGCCACTAATTCCCCGCCTCTGATTCCCCATATCTGATTTCCTGCCTCTGATGCCCCATATCTGATTCCCTGCCTCTGATTCCCCAACTCTGATTCCCCACCTCTGATTCCTCAGCTCTGATTCCCCACCTCTGATTCCCCGTGTCTAATTCCCTGCCTCTGATTCCCCGCCTCTGATTCCCTATCTTGGATTAATCACCACTGATTCCTTGCGTCTGATTCCCTCCCTGTGATTCCCCGCCTCTGATTCACCATCTCTGATTCACTGCCTCTGATTCCCCTTCTCTGATTCCCCATGTCTGATTCCCCAATTCTGATTCCCGCCTCTGATGCCCCACCTCTGATTCCCCTCCTCTGATTGCCCATATCTGATTCCCCGCCTCTGATTCCCCATATCTTATTCCCCGCCTCTGATTCCCAAACTCAGATTCCCCGTCTCTGATTCCCCAGCTCTGATTCCCCACATCTGATTCCCTGCCTCTGATTCCCCACCTCTGATTCCCAATATCTGATTCCCTGCCTCTGTTTCCCCACCTCTGATTCCCCGCCTCTGTTTCCCCATATCTGATTCCCCACCTCTGATTCCCCAACTCTGATTCCCCGCCTCTGATTCCCCAGCTCTGATACCCCGCCTCTGATTCCCCATGTCAGATTTCCTGCCTCTGATTCCCCGCCTCTGATTCCCCATCTCTGATTCACCGCCTCTGATTCCCCACCTCTGATTCCCCATATCTGATAAGACATCTCTGTTTCCCCGCCTCTGATTCCCCGCCTCTGATTCCCCATATCTGATTCCCCGCCTCTGATTCCCCATCTCTGATTTCCCACCTCTGATTCCCAGCCTCTGATTCCCGGAATATGATTCCCCGCTTCTGATTCCCCGCCTCTGATTCCCTGCCTCTGATTCCCCATCTCTGATTCCCCACATCTGACTCCCTGCCTCTGATTCCCCGCCTCTGATTCCACATATCTGATTCCCTGCCTCTGATTACCCATCTCGGATTCCCGCCCTCCGATTCCCCACCTCTGGTTCCCCATATCTGATACCCCTACTCTGTTTCCCCGCCTCTGAATCCCCGCCTCTGATTCCCCACCTCTGATTCCCCATATCTGATAAGCCATCTCTGTTTCCCCGCCTCTGATTCCCCGCCTCTGATTCCCCATATCTGATTCCCCGCCTCTGATTCCCCATCTCTGATTCCAGGACTCAGATTCCCCACCTCTGATTCCAAGCCTCTGATTCCCGGAATATGATTCCCGGCTTCTGATTCCCCGCCTCTGATTCCCTGCCTCTGATTCCCCATCTCTGATTCCACACATCTGATTCCCTGCCTCTGATTCCCCGCCTCTGATTCCCCATATCTGATTCCCTGCCTCTGATTACCCATCTCGGATTCCCGCCCTCTGATTCCCCACCTCTGGTTCCCCATATCTGATAAGCCATCTCTGTTTCCCCGCCTCTGATTCCCCGCCTCTGATTCCCCATATCTGATTCCCCGTCTCTGATTCCCCAACTCTGATTCCCCGCCTCTGGTTCCTCAGCTCTGTTTCTCCGCCTCTGATTCCCCGCCTCTGATTCCCCATTTCTGATTCCCCGCCTCTGATTCCCCACCTCTGATTCCCCATATCTGATAAGCAATCTCTGTTTCCCCGCCTCTGATTCCCCGCCTCTGATTCCCCATATCTGATTCCCCGCCTCTGATTCCCGATCTCTGATTCCCGGACTCAGATTCCCCACCTCTGATTCCCGGCCTCTGATTCCCGGCCTATGATTCCCCGCTTCTGATTCCCCGCCTCTGATTCCCTGCCTCTGATTCCCCATGTCTGATTCCCCACATCTGATTCCCTGCCTCTGATACCCCGCCTCTGATACCCCGCCTCTGATTCCCCGCCACTAATTCCCCGCCTCTGATTCCCCATATCTTATTCCCCGCCTCTGATTCCCAAACTCAGAATACCTGCCTCTGATTCCCCAGCTCTGATTCCCCACATCTGATACCCTGCCTCTGATTCCCCACCTCTGATTCCCAATATCTGATTCCCTGCCTCTGTTTCACCACCTCTGATTTCCCGCCTCTGTTTCCCCATATCTGATTCGCAACCTCTGATTCCCCGCCTCTGATTCCCAAACTCAGATTCCCCATGTCTGATTCCCCAGCTCTGATTCCCCACATCTGATTCCCTGCCTCTGATTCCCCTCCTCTGATTCCCCATATCTGATTCCCCGCCTTTGATTCCCCATATCTTATTCCCCGCCTCTGATTCCCAAACTCAGATTCCCCGCCTCTGATTCCCCAGCTCTGATTCCCCGCCTCTGATTCCCCACGTCTGATTCCCCGCCTCTGAATCACCGCCTCTGATTCCCCATCTCTGATTCACCACCGCTAATTCCCGGCTTCTGATTCCCCACAACTGATTCCCGGCCTCTGATTCCCGGCCTCTGATTCCCCGCCTCTGATTCCCCATCTCTGATTCCCCGCCTCTGATTCCCCGACTCTGATTCCCCGCCTCTGAATCCCCAGCTCTGATTCCCCACCTCTGATTACCCGCGTCTGATTCCCTGAATCTAATTCCCGGCCTCTGATTCCCCATCTCTGATTCACCGCCTCTGATTCCCCACCTCTGATTCCCCATATCTGATTCCCCGCCTCAGTTTCCCTGCCTCTGATTCCCCACCTCTGATTCCCCATATCTGATACCCCGCCTCTGATTCCCCAACTCTGAATCCCCGCCTCTGATTCCCAAGGTATGATTCCCCGCCTCTGATTCCCTGCGTCTGATTCCCTGCTTCTGATTCCCTGCCTCTGGTTCCCCATCTGTGATTAACCACCTCTGATACTCCGCGTCTGATTCCCCGCCTCTGATTCCCCATCTCTGATTCCCCATCTCTGATTCCCAAATTCTGATTCCCCGCCTCTGATTCCCCAGCTCTGATTCCCCACATCTGATTCCCTGCCACTGATTCCCCACCTCTGATTCCCTGCCTCTGTTTCCCCACTTCTGATTCCCAATATCTGATTCCCTGCCTCTGTTTCCCCACCTCTGATTACCCGCATCTGTTTCCCCATATCTGATTCCCCACCTCTGATTCCCCAACACTTATTCCCCGCCTCTGATTCCCCAGCTCTGATTCCCCGCCTCTGATTCCCCGTGTCTGATACCCTGCCTCTGATTCCCCGCCTCTGATTCCCCATTTCTGATTCTCCACCACTGATTCCCTGCGTCTGATTCCCTGCCTGTGATTCCCCACCTCTGATTCACCATGTCTGATTCCCCAAATCTGATTCCCGCCTCTGATGCCCCACCTCTGATTCCCCTCCCCTGATTCCCCATATCTGATTCCCCGCCTCTGATTCCCCATATCTTATTCCCCGCCTCTGATTCCCAAACTCAGATTCCCCGCCTCTGATTCCCCACCTCTGATTCCCTGCCTCTGATTCCCCGCGTCTGATTCCCCGCCTCTGAATCCCCGCGTCTGATTCCCCATCTCTGATTCACCACCGCTAATTCCCGGCCTCTGATTCCCCACAACTGATTCCCGGCCTCTGATTCCCGGCCTCTGATTCCCCGCCTCTGATTCCCCATCTCTGATTCCCCGCCTCTGATTTCCCGACTCTGATTCCCCGCCTCTGAATCCCCAGCTCTGATTCCCCACCTCTGATTACCCGCGTCTGATTCCCTGAATCTAATTTCCGGCCTCTGATTCCCCATCTCTGATTCACCGCCTCTGATTCCCCACCCATGATTCCCCATATCTGATTCCCCGCCTCAGTTTCCCCGCCTCTGATTCCCCGCCTCTGATTCCCCATATCTGATACCCCGCCTCTGATTCCCCAACTCTGAATCAGCGCCTCTGATTCCCCATCTCTGATTCCCAAATTCTGATTCCCCGCCTCTGATTCCCCAGCACTGATTCCCCTCATCTGATTCCCTGCCTCTGATTCCCCACCTCTGATTCCCAATATCTGATTCCCCGCCTCTGTTACCCCGCCTCTGATTCCCCGCCTCTGTTTCCCCATATCTGATTCCCCACCTCTGATTCCCCAACTCTGATTGCCCGCCTCTGATTCCCCAGCTCTGAATCCCCGCCTCTGATTCCCTGTGTCTGATTCCCTGCCTCTGATTCCCCGCCTCTGATTCCCCATCTCTGATTCACCGCCTCTGATTCCCCACCTCTGATTCCCCATATCTGATTAGCCACCTCTGTTTCCCCGCCTCTGATTCCCTGCCTCTGATTCCCCATATCTGATTCCCCGCCTCTGATTCCCCACCTCTGATTCCCCATATCTGATAAGCAATCTCTGTTTCCCCGCCTCTGATTCCCCGCCTCTGATTCCCCATATCTGATTCCCCGCAACTGATTCCCCATCTCTGATTCCCGGACTCAGATTCCCCACCTCTGATTCCCGGCCTCTGATTCCCGGCCTATGATTCCCCGCTTCTGATTCCCCGCCTGATTCCCCATCTCTGATGCACTGCGTCTGATTCCCCACCTCTAATTCCCCATATCTGATTAGCCACCTCTGTTTCTCCACCTCTGATTCCCCGCCTCTGATTCCCCATATCCGATTCCCCGCCTCTGATTCCCCATCTCTGATTCCCGGACTCTGAATCCCCACCTCTGTTTCCCGGCCTCTGATTCCCGGCCTATGATTCCCCATGTCTGATTCCCCACATCTGATTCCCTGCCTCTGATACCCCGCCTCTGATTCCCCGCCTCTGATTCCCTGCCACTAATTCCCCGCCTCTGATTCCCCATATCTGTTTTCCTGCCTCTGATGCCCCATATCTGATTCCCTGCCTCTGATTCCCCAACTCTGATTCCCCGCCTCTGATTCCCCAGCTCTGATTCCCCACCTCTGATTCCCCGTGTCTAATTCCCTGCCTCTGATTCCCCGCCTCTGATTCCCCATCTTGGATTCATCACCACTGATTCCTTGCGTCTGATTCCCTCCCTGTGATTCCCCGCCTCTGATTCACCATCTCTGATTCACTGCCTCTGATTCCCCTTCTCTGATTCCCCATGTCTGATACCTCAATTCTGATTCCCGCCTCTGATGCCCCACCTCTGATTCCACTCCTCTGATTGCCCATATCTGATTCCCCGCCTCTGATTCCCCATATCTTATTCCCCGCCTCTGATTCCCAAACTCAGATTCCCCGTCTCTGATTCCCCAGCTCTGATTCCCCGTCTCTGATTCCCCAGCTCTGATTCCCCACATCTGATTCCCTGCCTCTGATTCCCCACCTCTGATTCCCAATATCTGATTCCCTGCCTCTGTTTCCCCACCTCTGATTCCCCGCCTCTGTTTCCCCATATCTGATTCCCCACCTCTGATTCCCCAACTCTGATTCCCCGCCTCTGATTCCCCAGCTCTGATACCCCGCCTCTGATTCCCCATGTCAGATTTCCTGCCTCTGATTTCCCGCCTCTGATTCCCCATCTCTGATTCACCGCCTCTGATTCCCCACCTCTGATTCCCCATATCTGATAAGACATCTCTGTTTCCCCGCCTCTGATTCCCCGCCCCTGATTCCCCATATCTGATTCCCCGCCTCTGATTCCCCATCTCTGAATTCCCACCTCTGATTCCCAGCCTCTGATTCCCGGAATATGATTCCCCGCTTCTGATTCCTCGCCTCTGATTCCCTGCCTCTGATTCCCCATCTCTGATTCCCCACATCTGACTCCCTGCCTCTGATTCCCCGCCTCTGATTCCACATATCTGATTCCCTGCCTCTGATTACCCATCTCGCATTCCCGCCCTCCGATTCCCCACCTCTGGTTCCCCATATCTGATACCCCTACTCTGTTTCCCCGCCTCTGAATCCCCGCCTCTGATTCCCCACCTCTGATTCCCCATATCTGATAAGCCATCTCTGTTTCCCCGCCTCTGATTCCCCGCCTCTGATTCCCCATATCTGATTCCCCGCCTCTGATTCCCCATCTCTGATTCCAGGACTCAGATTCCCCACCTCTGATTCCAAGCCTCTGATTCCCGGAATATGATTCCCGGCTTCTGATTCCCCGCTTCTGATTCCCTGCCTCTGATTCCCCATCTCTGATTCCACACATCTGATTCCCTGCCTCTGATTCCCCGCCTCTGATTCCCCATATCTGATTCCCTGCCTCTGATTACCCATCTCGGATTCCCGCCCTCTGATTCCCCACCTCTGGTTCCCCATATCTGATACCCCTCCTCTGTTTCCCCGCCTCTGATTCCCCGCCTCTGATTCCCCATATCTGATTCCCCGTCTCTGATTCCCCAACTCTGATTCCCCGCCTCTGGTTCCTCAGCTCTGTTTCTCCGCCTCTGATTCCCCGCCTCTGATTCCCCATTTCTGATTCCCCGCCTCTGATTCCCCACCTCTGATTCCCCATATCTGATAAGCAATCCCTGTTTCCCCGCCTCTGATTCCCCGCCTCTGATTCCCCATATCTGATTCCCCGCCTCTGATTCCCGATCTCTGATTCCCGGACTCAGATTCCCCACCTCTGATTCCCGGCCTCTGATTCCCGGCCTATGATTCCCCGCTTCTGATTCCCCGCCTCTGATTCCCTGCCTCTGATTCCCCATGTCTGATTCCCCACATCTGATTCCCTGCCTCTGATACCCCGCCTCTGATACCCCGCCTCTGATTCCCCGCCACTAATTCCCCGCCTCTGATTCCCCATATCTTATTCCCCGCCTCTGATTCCCAAACTCAGAATCCCTGCCTCTGATTCCCCAGCTCTGATTCCCCACATCTGATTCCCTGCCTCTGATTCCCCACCTCTGATTCCCAATATCTGATTCCCTGCCTCTGTTTCACCACCTCTGATTCCCCGCCTCTGTTTCCCCATATCTGATTCGCAACCTCTGATTCCCCAACTCTGATTCCCCGCCTCTGATTCACCATGTCTGATTCCCCAATTCTGATTCCCGCGGCTGATGCCCCACCTCTGATTCCCCTCCTCTGATTCCCCATATCTGATTCCCCGCCTTTGATTCCCCATATCTTATTCCCCGCCTCTGATTCCCAAACTCAGATTCCCCGCCTCTGATTCCCCAGCTCTGATTCCCCGCCTCTGATTCCCCACGTCTGATTCCCCGCCTCTGAATCCCCGCCTCTGATTCCCCATCTCTGATTCACCACCGCTAATTCCCGGCCTCTGATTCCCCACAACTGATTCCCGGCCTCTGATTCCCGGCCTCTGATTCCCCGCCTCTGATTCCCCATCTCTGATTCCCCGCCTCTGATTCCCCGACTCTGATTCCCCGCCTCTGAATCCCCAGCTCTGATTCCCCACCTCTGATTACCCGCGTCTGATTCCCTGAATCTAATTCCCGGCCTCTGATTCCCCATCTCTGATTCACCGCCTCTGATTCCCCACCTCTGATTCCCCATATCTGATTCCCCGCCTCAGTTTCCCCGCCTCTGATTCCCCACCTCTGATTCCCCATATCTGATACCCCGCCTCTGATTCCCCAACTCTGAATCCCCGCCTCTGATTCCCAAGGTATGATTCCCCGCCTCTGATTCCCTGCGTCTGATTCCCTGCTTCTGATTCCCTGCCTCTGGTTCCCCATCTGTGATTAACCACCTCTGATACTCCGCGTCTGATTCCCCGCCTCTGATTCCCCATCTCTGATTCCCCATCTCTGATTCCCAAATTCTGATTCCCCGCCTCTGATTCCCCAGCTCTGATTCCCCACATCTGATTCCCTGCCACTGATTCCCCACCTCTGATTCCCTGCCTCTGTTTCCCCACCTCTGATTCCCAATATCTGATTCCCTGCCTCTGTTTCCCCACCTCTGATTCCCCGCATCTGTTTCCCCATATCTGATTCCCCACCTCTGATTCCCCAACACTGATTCCCCGCCTCTGATTCCCCAGCTCTGATTCCCCGCCTCTGATTCCCCGTGTCTGATACCCTGCCTCTGATTCCCCGCCTCTGATTCCCCATCTCTGATTCTCCACCACTGATTCCCTGCGTCTGATTCCCTGCCTGTGATTCCCCACCTCTGATTCACCATGTCTGATTCCCCAAATCTGATTCCCGCCTCTGATGCCCCACCTCTGATTCCCCTCCCCTGATTCCCCATATCTGATTCCCCGCCTCTGATTCCCCATATCTTATTCCCCGCCTCTGATTCCCAAACTCAGATTCCCCGCCTCTGATTCCCCACCTCTGATTCCCTGCCTCTGATTCCCCGCGTCTGATTCCCCGCCTCTGAATCCCCGCGTCTGATTCCCCATCTCTGATTCACCACCGCTAATTCCCGGCCTCTGATTCCCCACAACTGATTCCCGGCCTCTGATTCCCGGCCTCTGATTCCCCGCCTCTGATTCCCCATCTCTGATTCCCCGCCTCTGATTTCCCGACTCTGATTCCCCGCCTCTGAATCCCCAGCTCTGATTCCCCACCTCTGATTACCCGCGTCTGATTCCCTGAATCTAATTCCCGGCCTCTGATTCCCCATCTCTGATTCACCGCCTCTGATTCCCCACCCATGATTCCCCATATCTGATTCCCCGCCTCAGTTTCCCCGCCTCTGATTCCCCGCCTCTGATTCCCCATATCTGATACCCCGCCTCTGATTCCCCAACTCTGAATCCCCGCCTCTGATTCCCCATCTCTGATTCCCAAATTCTGATTCCCCGCCTCTGATTCCCCAGCACTGATTCCCCTCATCTGATTCCCTGCCTCTGATTCCCCACCTCTGATTCCCAATATCTGATTCCCCGCCTCTGTTACCCCGCCTCTGATTCCCCGCCTCTGTTTCCCCATATCTGATTCCCCACCTCTGATTCCCCAACTCTGATTCCCCGCCTCTGATTCCCCAGCTCTGATTCCCCGCCTCTGATTCCCTGTGTCTGATTCCCTGCCTCTGATTCCCCGCCTCTGATTCCCCATCTCTGATTCACCGCCTCTGATTCCCCACCTCTGATTCCCCATATCTGATTAGCCACCTCTGTTTCCCCGCCTCTGATTCCCCGCCTCTGATTCCCCATATCTGATTCCCCGCCTCTGATTCCCCACCTCTGATTCCCCATATCTGATAAGCAATCTCTGTTTCCCCGCCTCTGATTCCCCGCCTCTGATTCCCCATATCTGATTCCCCGCAACTGATTCCCCATCTCTGATTCCCGGACTCAGATTCCCCACCTCTGATTCCCGGCCTCTGATTCCCGGCCTATGATTCCCCGCTTCTGATTCCCCGCCTGATTCCCCATCTCTGATGCACTGCGTCTGATTCCCCACCTCTAATTCCCCATATCTGATTAGCCACCTCTGTTTCTCCACCTCTGATTCCCCGCCTCTGATTCCCCATATCCGATTCCCCGCCTCTGTTTCCCGGCCTCTGATTCCCGGCCTATGATTCCCCATGTCTGATTCCCCACATCTGATTCCCTGCCTCTGATACCCCGCCTCTGATTCCCCGCCTCTGATTCCCTGCCACTAATTCCCCGCCTCTGATTCCCCATATCTGTTTTCCTGCCTCTGATGCCCCATATCTGATTCCCTGCCTCTGATTCCCCAACTCTGATTCCCCGCCTCTGATTCCCCAGCTCTGATTCCCCACCTCTGATTCCCCGTGTCTAATTCCCTGCCTCTGATTCCCCGCCTCTGATTCCCCATCTTGGATTCATCACCACTGATTCCTTGCGTCTGATTCCCTCCCTGTGATTCCCCGCCTCTGATTCACCATCTCTGATTCACTGCCTCTGATTCCCCTTCTCTGATTCCCCATGTCTGATTCCTCAATTCTGATTCCCGCCTCTGATGCCCCACCTCTGATTCCCCTCCTCTGATTGCCCATATCTGATTCCCCGCCTCTGATTCCCCATATCTTATTCCCCGCCTCTGTTTCCCGGCCTCTGATTCCCCGTCTCTGATTCCCCAGCTCTGATTCCCCACATCTGATTCCCTGCCTCTGATACCCCGCCTCTGATTCCCCGCCTCTGATTCCCCATATCTGATACCCCTACTCTGTTTCCCCGCCTCTGATTCCCCGCCTCTGATTCCCCACTTCTGATTCCCCATATCTGATAAGCCATCTCTGTTTCCCCGCCTCTGATTCCCCGCCTCTGATTCCCCATATCTGATTCCCCGCCTCTGATTCCCCATCTCTGATTCCAGGACTCAGATTCCCCACCTCTGATTCCAAGCCTCTGATTCCCGGAATATGATTCCCGGCTTCTGATTCCCCGCCTCTGATTCCCTGCCTCTGATTCCCCATCTCTGATTCCACACATCTGATTCCCTGCCTCTGATTCCACGCCTCTGATTCCCCATATCTGATTCCCTGCCTCTTATTACCCATCTCGGATTCCCGCCCTCTGATTCCCCACCTCTGGTTCCCCATATCTGATACCCCTCCTCTGTTTCCCCGCCTCTGATTCCCCGCCTCTGATTCCCCATATCTGATTCCCCGTCTCTGATTCCCCAACTCTGATTCCCCGCCTCTGGTTCCTCAGCTCTGTTTCTCCGCCTCTGATTCCCCGCCTCTGATTCCCCATTTCTGATTCCCCGCCTCTGATTCCCCACCTCTGATTCCCCATATCTGATAAGCAATCTCTGTTTCCCCGCCTCTGATTCCCCGCCTCTGATTCCCCATATCTGATTCCCCGCCTCTGATTCCCGATCTCTGATTCCCGGACTCAGATTCCCCACCTCTGATTCCCGGCCTCTGATTCCCGGCCTATGATTCCCCGCTTCTGATTCCCCGCCTCTGATTCCCTGCCTCTGATTCCCCATGTCTGATTCCCCACATCTGATTCCCTGCCTCTGATACCCCGCCTCTGATACCCCGCCTCTGATTCCCCGCCACTAATTCCCCGCCTCTGATTCCCCATATCTTATTCCCCGCCTCTGATTCCCCGCCTCTGATTCCCCATCTTGGATTCATCACCACTGATTCCTTGCGTCTGATTCCCTCCCTGTGATTCCCCGCCTCTGATTCACCATCTCTGATTCACTGCCTCTGATTCCCCTTCTCTGATTCCCCATGTCTGATTCCTCAATTCTGATTCCCGCCTCTGATGCCCCACCTCTGATTCCCCTCCTCTGATTGCCCATATCTGATTCCCCGCCTCTGATTCCCCATATCTTATTCCCCGCCTCTGTTTCCCGGCCTCTGATTCCCCGTCTCTGATTCCCCAGCTCTGATTCCCCACATCTGATTCCCTGCCTCTGATACCCCGCCTCTGATTCCCCGCCTCTGATTCCCCATATCTGATAAGCCATCTCTGTTTCCCCGCCTCTGATTCCCCGCCTCTGATTCCCCATATCCGATTCCCCGCCTCTGTTTGCCGGCCTCTGATTCCCGGCCTATGATTCCCCATGTCTGATTCCCCACATCTGATTCCCTGCCTCTGATACCCCGCCTCTGATTCCCCGCCTCTGATTCCCTGCCACTAATTCCCCGCCTCTGATTCCCCATATCTGTTTTCCTGCCTCTGATGCCCCATATCTGATTCCCTGCCTCTGATTCCCCAACTCTGATTCCCCGCCTCTGATTCCCCAGCTCTGATTCCCCACCTCTGATTCCCCATATCTTATTCCCTGCCTCTGATTCCCCGCCTCTGATTCCCCATCTTGGATTCATCACCACTGATTCCTTGCGTCTGATTCCCTCCCTGTGATTCCCCACCTCTGATTCACCATCTCTGATTCACTGCCTCTGATTCCCCTTCTCTGATTCCCCATGTCTGATTCCTCAATTCTGATTCCCGCCTCTGATGCCCCACCTCTGATTCCCCTCCTCTGATTGCCCATATCTGATTCCCCGCCTCTGATTCCCCATATCTTATTCCCCGCCTCTGTTTCCCGGCCTCTGATTCCCCGTCTCTGATTCCCCAGCTCTGATTCCCCACATCTGATTCCCTGCCTCTGATACCCCGCCTCTGAATCCCCGCCTCTGATTCCCCATATCTGATAAGCCATCTCTGTTTCCCCGCCTCTGATTCCCCGCCTCTGATTCCCCACTTCTGATTCCCCATATCTGATAAGCCATCTCTGTTTCCCCGCCTCTGATTCCCCGCCTCTGATTCCCCATATCTGATTCCCTGCCTCTGATTCCCCATCTCTGATTCCAGGACTCAGATTCCCCACCTCTGATTCCAAGCCTCTGATTCCCGGAATATTATTCCCGGCTTCTGATTCCCCGCCTCTGATTCCCTGCCTCTGATTCCCTATCTCTGATTCCCCACATCTGATTCCCTGCCTCTGATTCCCCGCCTCTGATTCCCCATATCTGATTCCCTGCCTCTGATTACCCATCTCGGATTCCCGCCCTCTGATTCCCCACCTCTGGTTCCCCATATCTGATACCCCTCCTCTGTTTCCCCGCCTCTGATTCCCCGCCTCTGATTCCCCATATCTGATTTCCCGTCTCTGATTCCCCACATCTGATTCCCCGCCTCTGGTTCCTCAGCTCTGTTTCCCCGCCTCTGATTCCCCGCCTCTGATTCCCCATTTCTGATTCCCCGCCTCTGATTCCCCACCTCTGATTCCCCATATCTGATAAGCAATCTCTGTTTCCCCGCCTCTGATTCCCCGCCTCTGATTCCCCATATCTGATTCCCCGCCTCTGATTCCCCATCTCTGATTCCCGGACTCAGATTCCCCACCTCTGATTCCCGGCCTCTGATTCCCGGCCTATGATTCCCCGCTTCTGATTCCCCGCCTCTGATTCCCTGCCTCTGATTCCCCATCTCTGATTCACTGCCTCCGATTCCCCACCTCTGATTCCCCATATCTGATTAGCCACCTCTGTTTCTCCGCCTCTGATTCCCCGCCTCTGATTCCCCATATCTGATTCCCCGCCTCTGATTCCCCATCTCTGATTCCCGGAATCTCAATCCCCACCTCTGATTCCCGGCCTCTGATTCACGGCCTATGATTCCCCGCTTCTGATTCCCCGCCTCTGATTCCCTGCCTCTGATTCCCCATGTCTGATTCCCCACATCTGATTCCCTGCCTCTGATACCCCGCCTCTGATTCCCCGCCTCTGATTCCCTGCCACTAATTCCCCGCCTCTGATTCCCCATATCTGATTTCCTGCCTCTGATGCCCCATATCTGATTCCCTGCCTCTGATTCCCCAACTCTGATTCCCCGCCTCTGATTCCCCAGCTCTGATTCCCCACCTCTGATTACCCGCATCTGATTCCCTGACTCTAATTCCCGGCCTCTGATTCCCCATCTCTCATTCACCGCCTCTGATTACCCACCTCTGATTCCCCATATCTGATTCCCCGCCTCTGATTCCCCGCCTCTGATTCCCCATATCTGATACCCCGCCTCTGATTCCCCAACTCTGAATCCCCGCCTCTGATTCCCCAGCTATGATTCCCCGCCTCTGATTCCCCATCTCTGATTCACCGCCTCTGATTCCCCACCTCTGATTCCCCATATCTGATTAGCCACCTCTGTTTCCCCGCCTCTGATTCCCCGCCTCTGATTCCCCATATCTGATTCCCCGCCTCTGATTCCCCGCCTCTGATTCCCTGCCACTAATTCCCCGCCTCTGATTCCCCATATCTGATTTCCTGCCTCTGATGCCCCATATCTGATTCCCTGCCTCTGATTCCCCAACTCTGATTCCCCACCTCTGATTCCTCAGCTCTGATTCCCCACCTCTGATTCCCCGTGTCTAATTCCCTGCCTCTGATTCCCCGCCTCTGATTCCCCATCTTGGATTCATCACCACTGATTCCTTGCGTCTGATTCCCTCCCTGTGATTCCCCGCCTCTGATTCACCATCTCTGATTCACTGCCTCTGATTCCCCTTCTCTGATTCCCCATGTCTGATTCCCCAATTCTGATTCCCGCCTCTGATGCCCCACCTCCGATTCCCCTCCTCTGATTGCCCATATCTGATTCCCCGCCTCTGATTCCCCATATCTTATTCCCCGCCTCTGATTCCCAAACTCAGATTCCCCGTCTCTGATTCCCCAGCTCTGATTCCCCACATCTGATTCCCTGCCTCTGATTCCCCACCTCTGATTCCCAATATCTGATTCCCTGCCTCTGTTTCCCCACCTCTGATTCCCCGCCTCTGTTTCCCCATATCTGATTCCCCACCTCTGATTCCCCAACTCTGATTCCCCGCCTCTGATTCCCCAGCTCTGATACCCCGCCTCTGATTCCCCATGTCAGATTTCCTGCCTCTGATTCCCCGCCTCTGATTCCCCATCTCTGATTCACCGCCTCTGATTCCCCACCTCTGATTCCCCATATCTGATAAGACATCTCTGTTTCCCCGCCTCTGATTCCCCGCCTCTGATTCCCCATATCTGATTCCCCGCCTCTGATTCCCCATCTCTGATTTCCCACCTCTGATTCCCAGCCTCTGATTCCCGGAATATGATTCCCCGCTTCTGATTCCCCGCCTCTGATTCCCTGCCTCTGATTCCCCATCTCTGATTCCCCACATCTGACTCCCTGCCTCTGATTCCCCGCCTCTGATTCCACATATCTGATTCCCTGCCTCTGATTACCCATCTCGGATTCCCGCCCTCCGATTCCCCACCTCTGGTTCCCCATATCTGATACCCCTACTCTGTTTCCCCGCCTCTGAATCCCCGCCTCTGATTCCCCACCTCTGATTCCCCATATCTGATAAGCCATCTCTGTTTCCCCGCCTCTGATTCCCCGCCTCTGATTCCCCATATCTGATTCCCCGCCTCTGATTCCCCATCTCTGATTCCAGGACTCAGATTCCCCACCTCTGATTCCAAGCCTCTGATTCCCTGAATATGATTCCCGGCTTCTGATTCCCCGCCTCTGATTCCCTGCCTCTGATTCCCCATCTCTGATTCCACACATCTGATTCCCTGCCTCTGATTCCCCGCCTCTGATTCCCCATATCTGATTCCCTGCCTCTGATTACCCATCTCGGATTCCCGCCCTCTGATTCCCCACCTCTGGTTCCCCATATCTGATACCCCTCCTCTGTTTCCCCGCCTCTGATTCCCCGCCTCTGATTCCCCATATCTGATTCCCCGTCTCTGATTCCCCAACTCTGATTCCCCGCCTCTGGTTCCTCAGCTCTGTTTCTCCGCCTCTGATTCCCCGCCTCTGATTCCCCATTTCTGATTCCCCGCCTCTGATTCCCCACCTCTGATTCCCCATATCTGATAAGCAATCTCTGTTTCCCCGCCTCTGATTCCCCGCCTCTGATGCCCCATATCTGATTCCCCGCCTCTGATTCCCGATCTCTGATTCCCGGACTCAGATTCCCCACCTCTGATTCCCGGCCTCTGATTCCCGGCCTATGATTCCCCGCTTCTGATTCCCCGCCTCTGATTCCCTGCCTCTGATTCCCCATGTCTGATTCCCCACATCTGATTCCCTGCCTCTGATACCCCGCCTCTGATACCCCGCCTCTGATTCCCCGCCACTAATTCCCCGCCTCTGATTCCCCATATCTTATTCCCCGCCTCTGATTCCCAAACTCAGAATCCCTGCCTCTGATTCCCCAGCTCTGATTCCCCACATCTGATACCCTGCCTCTGATTCCCCACCTCTGATTCCCAATATCTGATTCCCTGCCTCTGTTTCACCACCTCTGATTCCCCGCCTCTGTTTCCCCATATCTGATTCGCAACCTCTGATTCCCCGCCTCTGATTCCCAAACTCAGATTCCCCATGTCTGATTCCCCAGCTCTGATTCCCCACATCTGATTCCCTGCCTCTGATTCCCCTCCTCTGATTCCCCATATCTGATTCCCCGCCTTTGATTCCCCATATCTTATTCCCCGCCTCTGATTCCCAAACTCAGATTCCCCGCCTCTGATTCCCCAGCTCTGATTCCCCGCCTCTGATTCCCCACGTCTGATTCCCCGCCTCTGAATCCCCGCCTCTGATTCCCCATCTCTGATTCACCACCGCTAATTCCCGGCCTCTGATTCCCCACAACTGATTCCCGGCCTCTGATTCCCGGCCTCTGATTCCCCGCCTCTGATTCCCCATCTCTGATTCCCCGCCTCTGATTCCCCGACTCTGATTCCCCGCCTCTGAATCCCCAGCTCTGATTCCCCACCTCTGATTACCCGCGTCTGATTCCCTGAATCTAATTCCCGGCCTCTGATTCCCCATCTCTGATTCACCGCCTCTGATTCCCCACCTCTGATTCCCCATATCTGATTCCCCGCCTCAGTTTCCCCGCCTCTGATTCCCCACCTCTGATTCCCCATATCTGATACCCCGCCTCTGATTCCCCAACTCTGAATCCCCGCCTCTGATTCCCAAGGTATGATTCCCCGCCTCTGATTCCCTGCGTCTGATTCCCTGCTTCTGATTCCCTGCCTCTGGTTCCCCATCTGTGATTAACCACCTCTGATACTCCGCGTCTGATTCCCCGCCTCTGATTCCCCATCTCTGATTCCCCATCTCTGATTCCCAAATTCTGATTCCCCGCCTCTGATTCCCCAGCTCTGATTCCCCACATCTGATTCCCTGCCACTGATTCCCCACCTCTGATTCCCTGCCTCTGTTTCCCCACCTCTGATTCCCAATATCTGATTCCCTGCCTCTGTTTCCCCACCTCTGATTCCCCGCATCTGTTTCCCCATATCTGATTCCCCACCTCTGATTACCCAACACTTATTCCCCGCCTCTGATTCCCCAGCTCTGATTCCCCGCCTCTGATTCCCCGTGTCTGATACCCTGCCTCTGATTCCCCGCCTCTGATTCCCCATTTCTGATTCTCCACCACTGATTCCCTGCGTCTGATTCCCTGCCTGTGATTCCCCACCTCTGATTCACCATGTCTGATTCCCCAAATCTGATTCCCGCCTCTGATGCCCCACCTCTGATTCCCCTCCCCTGATTCCCCATATCTGATTCCCCGCCTCTGATTCCCCATATCTTATTCCCCGCCTCTGATTCCCAAACTCAGATTCCCCGCCTCTGATTCCCCACCTCTGATTCCCTGCCTCTGATTCCCCGCGTCTGATTCCCCGCCTCTGAATCCCCGCGTCTGATTCCCCATCTCTGATTCACCACCACTAATTCCCGGCCTCTGATTCCCCACAACTGATTCCCGGCCTCTGATTCCCGGCCTCTGATTCCCCGCCTCTGATTCCCCATCTCTGATTCCCCGCCTCTGATTTCCTGACTCTGATTCCCCGCTTCTGAATCCCCAGCTCTGATTCCCCACCTCTGATTACCCACGTCTGATTCCCTGAATCTAATTTCCGGCCTCTGATTCCCCATCTCTGATTCACCGCCTCTGATTCCCCACCCATGATTCCCCATATCTGATTCCCCGCCTCAGTTTCCCCGCCTCTGATTCCCCGCCTCTGATTCCCCATATCTGATACCCCGCCTCTGATTCCCCAACTCTGAATCAGCGCCTCTGATTCCCCATCTCTGATTCCCAAATTCTGATTCCCCGCCTCTGATTCCCCAGCACTGATTCCCCTCATCTGATTCCCTGCCTCTGATTCCCCACCTCTGATTCCCAATATCTGATTCCCCGCCTCTGTTACCCCGCCTCTGATTCCCCGCCTCTGTTTCCCCATATCTGATTCCCCACCTCTGATTCCCCAACTCTGATTGCCCGCCTCTGATTCCCCAGCTCTGAATCCCCGCCTCTGATTCCCTGTGTCTGATTCCCTGCCTCTGATTCCCCGCCTCTGATTCCCCATCTCTGATTCACCGCCTCTGATTCCCCACCTCTGATTCCCCATATCTGATTAGCCACCTCTGTTTCCCCGCCTCTGATTCCCCGCCTCTGATTCCCCATATCTGATTCCCCGCCTCTGATTCCCCACCTCTGATTCCCCATATCTGATAAGCAATCTCTGTTTCCCCGCCTCTGATTCCCCGCCTCTGATTCCCCATATCTGATTCCCCGCAACTGATTCCCCATCTCTGATTCCCGGACTCAGATTCCCCACCTCTGATTCCCGGACTCTGATTCCCGGCCTATGATTCCCCGCTTCTGATTCCCCGCCTGATTCCCCATCTCTGATGCACTGCGTCTGATTCCCCACCTCTAATTCCCCATATCTGATTAGCCACCTCTGTTTCTCCACCTCTGATTCCCCGCCTCTGATTCCCCATATCCGATTCCCCGCCTCTGATTCCCCATCTCTGATTCCCGGACTCTGAATCCCCACCTCTGTTTCCCGGCCTCTGATTCCCGGCCTATGATTCCCCATGTCTGATTCCCCACATCTGATTCCCTGCCTCTGATACCCCGCCTCTGATTCCCCGCCTCTGATTCCCTGCCACTAATTCCCCGCCTCTGATTCCCCATATCTGTTTTCCTGCCTCTGATGTCCCATATCTGATTCCCTGCCTCTGATTCCCCAACTCTGATTCCCCGCCTCTGATTCCCCAGCTCTGATTCCCCACCTCTGATTCCCCGTGTCTAATTCCCTGCCTCTGATTCCCCGCCTCTGATTCCCCATCTTGGATTCATCACCACTGATTCCTTGCGTCTGATTCCCTCCCTGTGATTCCCCGCCTCTGATTCACCATCTCTGATTCACTGCCTCTGATTCCCCTTCTCTGATTCCCCATGTCTGATTCCTCAATTCTGATTCCCGCCTCTGATGCCCCACCTCTGATTCCACTCCTCTGATTGCCCATATCTGATTCCCCGCCTCTGATTCCCCATATCTTATTCCCCGCCTCTGATTCCCAAACTCAGATTCCCCGTCTCTGATTCCCCAGCTCTGATTCCCCACATCTGATTCCCTGCCTCTGATTCCCCACCTCTGATTCCCAATATCTGATTCCCTGCCTCTGTTTCCCCACCTCTGATTCCCAGCCTCTGTTTCCCCATATCTGATTCCCCACCTCTGATTCCCCAACTCTGATTCCCCGCCTCTGATTCCCCAGCTCTGATACCCCGCCTCTGATTCCCCATGTCAGATTTCCTGCCTCTGATTCCCCGCCTCTGATTCCCCATCTCTGATTCACCGCCTCTGATTCCCCACCTCTGATTCCCCATATCTGATAAGCCATCTCTGTTTCCCCGCCTCTGATTCCCCGCCTCTGATTCCCCATATCTGATTCCCTGCCTCTGATTCCCCGACTCAGATTCCCCACCTCTGATTCCCAGCCTCTGATTCCCTGAATATGATTCCCCACTTCTGATTCCCCGCCTCTGATTCCCTGCCTCTGATTCCCCATCTCTGATTCCCCACATCTGATTCCACATATCTGATTCCCTGCCTCTGATTCCCCATCTCTGATTCCAGGACTCAGATTCCCCACCTCTGATTCCAAGCCTCTGATTCCCGGAATATTATTCCCGGCTTCTGATTCCCCGCCTCTGATTCCCTGCCTCTGATTCCCTATCTCTGATTCCCCACATCTGATTCCCTGCCTCTGATTCCCCGCCTCTGATTCCCCATATCTGATTCCCTGCCTCTGATTACCCATCTCGGATTCCCGCCCTCTGATTCCCCACCTCTGGTTCCCCATATCTGATACCCCTCCTCTGTTTCCCCGCCTCTGATTCCCCGCCTCTGATTCCCCATATCTGATTTCCCGTCTCTGATTCCCCACATCTGATTCCCCGCCTCTGGTTCCTCAGCTCTGTTTCCCCGCCTCTGATTCCCCGCCTCTGATTCCCCATTTCTGATTCCCCGCCTCTGATTCCCCACCTCTGATTCCCCATATCTGATAAGCAATCTCTGTTTCCCCGCCTCTGATTCCCCGCCTCTGATTCCCCATATCTGATTCCCCGCCTCTGATTCCCCATCTCTGATTCCCGGACTCAGATTCCCCACCTCTGATTCCCGGCCTCTGATTCCCGGCCTATGATTCCCCGCTTCTGATTCCCCGCCTCTGATTCCCTGCCTCTGATTCCCCATCTCTGATTCACTGCCTCCGATTCCCCACCTCTGATTCCCCATATCTGATTAGCCACCTCTGTTTCTCCGCCTCTGATTCCCCGCCTCTGATTCCCCATATCTGATTCCCCGCCTCTGATTCCCCATCTCTGATTCCCGGAATCTCAATCCCCACCTCTGATTCCCGGCCTCTGATTCACGGCCTATGATTCCCCGCTTCTGATTCCCCGCCTCTGATTCCCTGCCTCTGATTCCCCATGTCTGATTCCCCACATCTGATTCCCTGCCTCTGATACCCCGCCTCTGATTCCCCGCCTCTGATTCCCTGCCACTAATTCCCCGCCTCTGATTCCCCATATCTGATTTCCTGCCTCTGATGCCCCATATCTGATTCCCTGCCTCTGATTCCCCAACTCTGATTCCCCGCCTCTGATTCCCCAGCTCTGATTCCCCACCTCTGATTACCCGCATCTGATTCCCTGACTCTAATTCCCGGCCTCTGATTCCCCATCTCTCATTCACCGCCTCTGATTACCCACCTCTGATTCCCCATATCTGATTCCCCGCCTCTGATTCCCCGCCTCTGATTCCCCATATCTGATACCCCGCCTCTGATTCCCCAACTCTGAATCCCCGCCTCTGATTCCCCAGCTATGATTCCCCGCCTCTGATTCCCCATCTCTGATTCACCGCCTCTGATTCCCCACCTCTGATTCCCCATATCTGATTAGCCACCTCTGTTTCCCCGCCTCTGATTCCCCGCCTCTGATTCCCCATATCTGATTCCCCGCCTCTGATTCCCCGCCTCTGATTCCCTGCCACTAATTCCCCGCCTCTGATTCCCCATATCTGATTTCCTGCCTCTGATGCCCCATATCTGATTCCCTGCCTCTGATTCCCCAACTCTGATTCCCCACCTCTGATTCCTCAGCTCTGATTCCCCACCTCTGATTCCCCGTGTCTAATTCCCTGCCTCTGATTCCCCGCCTCTGATTCCCCATCTTGGATTCATCACCACTGATTCCTTGCGTCTGATTCCCTCCCTGTGATTCCCCGCCTCTGATTCACCATCTCTGATTCACTGCCTCTGATTCCCCTTCTCTGATTCCCCATGTCTGATTCCCCAATTCTGATTCCCGCCTCTGATGCCCCACCTCCGATTCCCCTCCTCTGATTGCCCATATCTGATTCCCCGCCTCTGATTCCCCATATCTTATTCCCCGCCTCTGATTCCCAAACTCAGATTCCCCGTCTCTGATTCCCCAGCTCTGATTCCCCACATCTGATTCCCTGCCTCTGATTCCCCACCTCTGATTCCCAATATCTGATTCCCTGCCTCTGTTTCCCCACCTCTGATTCCCCGCCTCTGTTTCCCCATATCTGATTCCCCACCTCTGATTCCCCAACTCTGATTCCCCGCCTCTGATTCCCCAGCTCTGATACCCCGCCTCTGATTCCCCATGTCAGATTTCCTGCCTCTGATTCCCCGCCTCTGATTCCCCATCTCTGATTCACCGCCTCTGATTCCCCACCTCTGATTCCCCATATCTGATAAGACATCTCTGTTTCCCCGCCTCTGATTCCCCGCCTCTGATTCCCCATATCTGATTCCCCGCCTCTGATTCCCCATCTCTGATTTCCCACCTCTGATTCCCAGCCTCTGATTCCCGGAATATGATTCCCCGCTTCTGATTCCCCGCCTCTGATTCCCTGCCTCTGATTCCCCATCTCTGATTCCCCACATCTGACTCCCTGCCTCTGATTCCCCGCCTCTGATTCCACATATCTGATTCCCTGCCTCTGATTACCCATCTCGGATTCCCGCCCTCCGATTCCCCACCTCTGGTTCCCCATATCTGATACCCCTACTCTGTTTCCCCGCCTCTGAATCCCCGCCTCTGATTCCCCACCTCTGATTCCCCATATCTGATAAGCCATCTCTGTTTCCCCGCCTCTGATTCCCCGCCTCTGATTCCCCATATCTGATTCCCCGCCTCTGATTCCCCATCTCTGATTCCAGGACTCAGATTCCCCACCTCTGATTCCAAGCCTCTGATTCCCTGAATATGATTCCCGGCTTCTGATTCCCCGCCTCTGATTCCCTGCCTCTGATTCCCCATCTCTGATTCCACACATCTGATTCCCTGCCTCTGATTCCCCGCCTCTGATTCCCCATATCTGATTCCCTGCCTCTGATTACCCATCTCGGATTCCCGCCCTCTGATTCCCCACCTCTGGTTCCCCATATCTGATACCCCTCCTCTGTTTCCCCGCCTCTGATTCCCCGCCTCTGATTCCCCATATCTGATTCCCCGTCTCTGATTCCCCAACTCTGATTCCCCGCCTCTGGTTCCTCAGCTCTGTTTCTCCGCCTCTGATTCCCCGCCTCTGATTCCCCATTTCTGATTCCCCGCCTCTGATTCCCCACCTCTGATTCCCCATATCTGATAAGCAATCTCTGTTTCCCCGCCTCTGATTCCCCGCCTCTGATGCCCCATATCTGATTCCCCGCCTCTGATTCCCGATCTCTGATTCCCGGACTCAGATTCCCCACCTCTGATTCCCGGCCTCTGATTCCCGGCCTATGATTCCCCGCTTCTGATTCCCCGCCTCTGATTCCCTGCCTCTGATTCCCCATGTCTGATTCCCCACATCTGATTCCCTGCCTCTGATACCCCGCCTCTGATACCCCGCCTCTGATTCCCCGCCACTAATTCCCCGCCTCTGATTCCCCATATCTTATTCCCCGCCTCTGATTCCCAAACTCAGAATCCCTGCCTCTGATTCCCCAGCTCTGATTCCCCACATCTGATACCCTGCCTCTGATTCCCCACCTCTGATTCCCAATATCTGATTCCCTGCCTCTGTTTCACCACCTCTGATTCCCCGCCTCTGTTTCCCCATATCTGATTCGCAACCTCTGATTCCCCGCCTCTGATTCCCAAACTCAGATTCCCCATGTCTGATTCCCCAGCTCTGATTCCCCACATCTGATTCCCTGCCTCTGATTCCCCTCCTCTGATTCCCCATATCTGATTCCCCGCCTTTGATTCCCCATATCTTATTCCCCGCCTCTGATTCCCAAACTCAGATTCCCCGCCTCTGATTCCCCAGCTCTGATTCCCCGCCTCTGATTCCCCACGTCTGATTCCCCGCCTCTGAATCCCCGCCTCTGATTCCCCATCTCTGATTCACCACCGCTAATTCCCGGCCTCTGATTCCCCACAACTGATTCCCGGCCTCTGATTCCCGGCCTCTGATTCCCCGCCTCTGATTCCCCATCTCTGATTCCCCGCCTCTGATTCCCCGACTCTGATTCCCCGCCTCTGAATCCCCAGCTCTGATTCCCCACCTCTGATTACCCGCGTCTGATTCCCTGAATCTAATTCCCGGCCTCTGATTCCCCATCTCTGATTCACCGCCTCTGATTCCCCACCTCTGATTCCCCATATCTGATTCCCCGCCTCAGTTTCCCCGCCTCTGATTCCCCACCTCTGATTCCCCATATCTGATACCCCGCCTCTGATTCCCCAACTCTGAATCCCCGCCTCTGATTCCCAAGGTATGATTCCCCGCCTCTGATTCCCTGCGTCTGATTCCCTGCTTCTGATTCCCTGCCTCTGGTTCCCCATCTGTGATTAACCACCTCTGATACTCCGCGTCTGATTCCCCGCCTCTGATTCCCCATCTCTGATTCCCCATCTCTGATTCCCAAATTCTGATTCCCCGCCTCTGATTCCCCAGCTCTGATTCCCCACATCTGATTCCCTGCCACTGATTCCCCACCTCTGATTCCCTGCCTCTGTTTCCCCACCTCTGATTCCCAATATCTGATTCCCTGCCTCTGTTTCCCCACCTCTGATTCCCCGCATCTGTTTCCCCATATCTGATTCCCCACCTCTGATTACCCAACACTTATTCCCCGCCTCTGATTCCCCAGCTCTGATTCCCCGCCTCTGATTCCCCGTGTCTGATACCCTGCCTCTGATTCCCCGCCTCTGATTCCCCATTTCTGATTCTCCACCACTGATTCCCTGCGTCTGATTCCCTGCCTGTGATTCCCCACCTCTGATTCACCATGTCTGATTCCCCAAATCTGATTCCCGCCTCTGATGCCCCACCTCTGATTCCCCTCCCCTGATTCCCCATATCTGATTCCCCGCCTCTGATTCCCCATATCTTATTCCCCGCCTCTGATTCCCAAACTCAGATTCCCCGCCTCTGATTCCCCACCTCTGATTCCCTGCCTCTGATTCCCCGCGTCTGATTCCCCGCCTCTGAATCCCCGCGTCTGATTCCCCATCTCTGATTCACCACCACTAATTCCCGGCCTCTGATTCCCCACAACTGATTCCCGGCCTCTGATTCCCGGCCTCTGATTCCCCGCCTCTGATTCCCCATCTCTGATTCCCCGCCTCTGATTTCCTGACTCTGATTCCCCGCTTCTGAATCCCCAGCTCAGATTCCCCACCTCTGATTACCCACGTCTGATTCCCTGAATCTAATTTCCGGCCTCTGATTCCCCATCTCTGATTCACCGCCTCTGATTCCCCACCCATGATTCCCCATATCTGATTCCCCGCCTCAGTTTCCCCGCCTCTGATTCCCCGCCTCTGATTCCCCATATCTGATACCCCGCCTCTGATTCCCCAACTCTGAATCAGCGCCTCTGATTCCCCATCTCTGATTCCCAAATTCTGATTCCCCGCCTCTGATTCCCCAGCACTGATTCCCCTCATCTGATTCCCTGCCTCTGATTCCCCACCTCTGATTCCCAATATCTGATTCCCCGCCTCTGTTACCCCGCCTCTGATTCCCCGCCTCTGTTTCCCCATATCTGATTCCCCACCTCTGATTCCCCAACTCTGATTGCCCGCCTCTGATTCCCCAGCTCTGAATCCCCGCCTCTGATTCCCTGTGTCTGATTCCCTGCCTCTGATTCCCCGCCTCTGATTCCCCATCTCTGATTCACCGCCTCTGATTCCCCACCTCTGATTCCCCATATCTGATTAGCCACCTCTGTTTCCCCGCCTCTGATTCCCCGCCTCTGATTCCCCATATCTGATTCCCCGCCTCTGATTCCCCACCTCTGATTCCCCATATCTGATAAGCAATCTCTGTTTCCCCGCCTCTGATTCCCCGCCTCTGATTCCCCATATCTGATTCCCCGCAACTGATTCCCCATCTCTGATTCCCGGACTCAGATTCCCCACCTCTGATTCCCGGACTCTGATTCCCGGCCTATGATTCCCCGCTTCTGATTCCCCGCCTGATTCCCCATCTCTGATGCACTGCGTCTGATTCCCCACCTCTAATTCCCCATATCTGATTAGCCACCTCTGTTTCTCCACCTCTGATTCCCCGCCTCTGATTCCCCATATCCGATTCCCCGCCTCTGATTCCCCATCTCTGATTCCCGGACTCTGAATCCCCACCTCTGTTTCCCGGCCTCTGATTCCCGGCCTATGATTCCCCATGTCTGATTCCCCACATCTGATTCCCTGCCTCTGATACCCCGCCTCTGATTCCCCGCCTCTGATTCCCTGCCACTAATTCCCCGCCTCTGATTCCCCATATCTGTTTTCCTGCCTCTGATGTCCCATATCTGATTCCCTGCCTCTGATTCCCCAACTCTGATTCCCCGCCTCTGATTCCCCAGCTCTGATTCCCCACCTCTGATTCCCCGTGTCTAATTCCCTGCCTCTGATTCCCCGCCTCTGATTCCCCATCTTGGATTCATCACCACTGATTCCTTGCGTCTGATTCCCTCCCTGTGATTCCCCGCCTCTGATTCACCATCTCTGATTCACTGCCTCTGATTCCCCTTCTCTGATTCCCCATGTCTGATTCCTCAATTCTGATTCCCGCCTCTGATGCCCCACCTCTGATTCCACTCCTCTGATTGCCCATATCTGATTCCCCGCCTCTGATTCCCCATATCTTATTCCCCGCCTCTGATTCCCAAACTCAGATTCCCCGTCTCTGATTCCCCAGCTCTGATTCCCCACATCTGATTCCCTGCCTCTGATTCCCCACCTCTGATTCCCAATATCTGATTCCCTGCCTCTGTTTCCCCACCTCTGATTCCCAGCCTCTGTTTCCCCATATCTGATTCCCCACCTCTGATTCCCCAACTCTGATTCCCCGCCTCTGATTCCCCAGCTCTGATACCCCGCCTCTGATTCCCCATGTCAGATTTCCTGCCTCTGATTCCCCGCCTCTGATTCCCCATCTCTGATTCACCGCCTCTGATTCCCCACCTCTGATTCCCCATATCTGATAAGCCATCTCTGTTTCCCCGCCTCTGATTCCCCGCCTCTGATTCCCCATATCTGATTCCCTGCCTCTGATTCCCCGACTCAGATTCCCCACCTCTGATTCCCAGCCTCTGATTCCCGGAATATGATTCCCCACTTCTGATTCCCCGCCTCTGATTCCCTGCCTCTGATTCCCCATCTCTGATTCCCCACATCTGATTCCACATATCTGATTCCCTGCCTCTGATTACCCATCTCGGATTCCGGCCCTCCGATTCCCCACCTCTGGTTCCCCATATCTGATACCCCTACTCTGTTTCCCCGCCTCTGAATCCCCGCCTCTGATTCCCCACTTCTGATTCCCCATATCTGATAAGCCATCTCTGTTTCCCCGCCTCTGATTCCCCGCATCTGATTCCCCATATCTGATTCCCCGCCTCTGATTCCCCATCTCTGATTCCAGGACTCAGATTCCCCACCTCTGATTCCAAGCCTCTGATTCCCGGAATATTATTCCCGGCTTCTGATTCCCCATATCTGATTCCCTGCCTCTGATTACCCATCTCTGATTCCCCACATCTGATTCCCTGCCTCTGATTCCCCGCCTCTGATTCCCCATATCTGATTCCCTGCCTCTGATTACCCATCTCGGATTCCCGCCTTCTGATTCCCCACCTCTGGTTCCCCATATCTGATACCCCTCCTCTGTTTCCCCGCCTCTGATTCCCCGCCTCTGATTCCCCATATCTGATTTCCCGTCTCTGATTCCCCAACTCTGATTCCCCGCCTCTGGTTCCTCAGCTCTGTTTCCCCGCCTCTGATTCCCCGCCTCTGATTCCCCATTTCTGATTCCCCGCCTCTGATTCCCCACCTCTGATTCCCCATATCTGATAAGCAATCTCTGTTTCCCCGCCTCTGATTCCCCGCCTCTGATTCCCCATATCTGATTCCCCGCCTCTGATTCCCCATCTCTGATTCCCGGACTCAGATTCCCCACCTCTGATTCCCGGCCTCTGATTCCCGGCCTATGATTCCCCGCTTCTGATTCCCCGCCTCTGATTCCCTGCCTCTGATTCCCCATCTCTGTTTCACTGCCTCCGATTCCCCACCTCTGATTCCCCATATCTGATTAGCCACCTCTGTTTCTCCGCCTCTGATTCCCCGCCTCTGATTCCCCATATCTGATTCCCCGCCTCTGATTCCCCATCTCTGATTCCCGGAATCTGAATCCCCACCTCTGATTCCCGGCCTCTGATTCACGGCCTATGATTCCCCGCTTCTGATTCCCCGCCTCTGATTCCCTGCCTCTGATTCCCCATGTCTGATTCCCCACATCTGATTCCCTGCCTCTGATACCCCGCCTCTGATTCCCCGCCTCTGATTCCCTGCCACTAATTCCCCGCCTCTGATTCCCCATATCTGATTTCCTGCCTCTGATGCCCCATATCTGATTCCCTGCCTCTGATTCCCCAACTCTGATTCCCCGCCTCTGATTCCTCAGCTCTGATTCCCCACCTCTGATTCCCCGTGTCTAATTCCCTGCCTCAGATTCCCCGCCTCTGATTCCCCATCTTGGATTCACCACCACTGATTCCTTGCGTCTGATTCCCTGCCTGTGATTCCCCGCCTCTGATTCACCATCTCTGATTCACTGCCTCTGATTCCCCTTCTCTGATTCCCCATGTCTGATTCCCCAATTCTGATTCCCGCCTCTGATGCCCCACCTCTGATTCCCCTCCTCTGATTGCCCATATCTGATTCCCCGCCTCTGATTCCCCATATCTTATTCCCCGCCTCTGATTCCCAAACTCAGATTCCCCGTCGCTGATTGCCCAGCTCTGATTCCCCACATCTGATTCCCTGCCTCTGATTCCCCACCTCTGATTCCCTATATCTGATTCCCTGCCTCTGTTTCCCCACCTCTGATTCCCCGCCTCTGTTTCCCCATATCAGATTCCCCACCTCTGATTCCCCAACTCTGATTCCCCGCCTCTGATACCCCGTGTCTGATTCCCCGCCTCTGATTCCCCGTGTCTGATTCCCTGCCTCTGATTCCCCGCCTCTGATTCCCCATCTCTGATTCCCGGACTCAGATTCCCCACCTCTGATTCCCGGCCTCTGATTCCCGGCCTATGATTCCCCGCTTCTGATTCCCCGCCTCTGATTCCCTGCCTCTGATTCCCCATCTCTGTTTCACTGCCTCCGATTCCCCACCTCTGATTCCCCATATCTGATTAGCCACCTCTGTTTCTCCGCCTCTGATTCCCCGCCTCTGATTCCCCATATCTGATTCCCCGCCTCTGATTCCCCATCTCTGATTCCCGGAATCTGAATCCCCACCTCTGATTCCCGGCCTCTGATTCACGGCCTATGATTCCCCGCTTCTGATTCCCCGCCTCTGATTCCCTGCCTCTGATTCCCCATGTCTGATTCCCCACATCTGATTCCCTGCCTCTGATACCCCGCCTCTGATTCCCCGCCTCTGATTCCCTGCCACTAATTCCCCGCCTCTGATTCCCCATATCTGATTTCCTGCCTCTGATGCCCCATATCTGATTCCCTGCCTCTGATTCCCCAACTCTGATTCCCCGCCTCTGATTCCTCAGCTCTGATTCCCCACCTCTGATTCCCCGTGTCTAATTCCCTGCCTCAGATTCCCCGCCTCTGATTCCCCATCTTGGATTCACCACCACTGATTCCTTGCGTCTGATTCCCTGCCTGTGATTCCCCGCCTCTGATTCACCATCTCTGATTCACTGCCTCTGATTCCCCTTCTCTGATTCCCCATGTCTGATTCCCCAATTCTGATTCCCGCCTCTGATGCCCCACCTCTGATTCCCCTCCTCTGATTGCCCATATCTGATTCCCCGCCTCTGATTCCCCATATCTTATTCCCCGCCTCTGATTCCCAAACTCAGATTCCCCGTCGCTGATTGCCCAGCTCTGATTCCCCACATCTGATTCCCTGCCTCTGATTCCCCACCTCTGATTCCCTATATCTGATTCCCTGCCTCTGTTTCCCCACCTCTGATTCCCCGCCTCTGTTTCCCCATATCAGATTCCCCACCTCTGATTCCCCAACTCTGATTCCCCGCCTCTGATACCCCGTGTCTGATTCCCCGCCTCTGATTCCCCGTGTCTGATTCCCTGCCTCTGATTCCCCGCCTCTGATTCCCCATCTCTGATTCACCGCCTCTGATTCCCCACCTCTGATTCCCCATATCTGATAAGCCATCTCTGTTTCCCCGCCTCTGATTCCCCGCCTCTGATTCCCCGTCTCTGATTCCCCATATCTGATTCCCCGCCTCTGATTCCCCATCTCTGATTCCCGGAATCTGATTCCCCACCTCTGATTCCCGGCCTCTGATTCACGGCCTATGATTCCCCGCTTCTGATTCCCCGCCTCTGATTCCCTGCCTCTGATTCCCCATGTCTGATTCCCCACATCTGATTCCCTGCCTCTGATACCCCGCCTCTGATTCCCCGCCTCTGATTCCCTGCCACTAATTCCCCGCCTCTGATTCCCCATATCTGATTTCCTGCCTCTGATGCCCCATATCTGATTCCCTGCCTCTGATTCCCCAACTCTGATTCCCCGCCTCTGATTCCCCAGCTCTGATTCCCCACCTCTGATTACCCGCATCTGATTCCCTGACTCTAATTCCCGGCCTCTGATTCCCCATCTCTCATTCACCGCCTCTGATTACCCACCTCTGATTCCCCATATCTGATTCCCCGCCTCTGATTCCCCGCCTCTGATTCCCCATATCTGATACCCCGCCTCTGATTCCCCAACTCTGAATCCCCGCCTCTGATTCCCCAGCTATGATTCCCCGCCTCTGATTCCCCATCTCTGATTCACCGCCTCTGATTCCCCACCTCTGATTCCCCATATCTGATTAGCCACCTCTGTTTCCCCGCCTCTGATTCCCCGCCTCTGATTCCCCATATCTGATTCCCCGCCTCTGATTCCCCGCCTCTGATTCCCTGCCACTAATTCCCCGCCTCTGATTCCCCATATCTGATTTCCTGCCTCTGATGCCCCATATCTGATTCCCTGCCTCTGATTCCCCAACTCTGATTCCCCACCTCTGATTCCTCAGCTCTGATTCCCCACCTCTGATTCCCCGTGTCTAATTCCCTGCCTCTGATTCCCCGCCTCTGATTCCCCATCTTGGATTCATCACCACTGATTCCTTGCGTCTGATTCCCTCCCTGTGATTCCCCGCCTCTGATTCACCATCTCTGATTCACTGCCTCTGATTCCCCTTCTCTGATTCCCCATGTCTGATTCCCCAATTCTGATTCCCGCCTCTGATGCCCCACCTCTGATTCCCCTCCTCTGATTGCCCATATCTGATTCCCCGCCTCTGATTCCCCATATCTTATTCCCCGCCTCTGATTCCCAAACTCAGATTCCCCGTCTCTGATTCCCCAGCTCTGATTCCCCACATCTGATTCCCTGCCTCTGATTCCCCACCTCTGATTCCCAATATCTGATTCCCTGCCTCTGTTTCCCCACCTCTGATTCCCCGCCTCTGTTTCCCCATATCTGATTCCCCACCTCTGATTCCCCAACTCTGATTCCCCGCCTCTGATTCCCCAGCTCTGATACCCCGCCTCTGATTCCCCATGTCAGATTTCCTGCCTCTGATTCCCCGCCTCTGATTCCCCATCTCTGATTCACCGCCTCTGATTCCCCACCTCTGATTCCCCATATCTGATAAGACATCTCTGTTTCCCCGCCTCTGATTCCCCGCCTCTGATTCCCCATATCTGATTCCCCGCCTCTGATTCCCCATCTCTGATTTCCCACCTCTGATTCCCAGCCTCTGATTCCCGGAATATGATTCCCCGCTTCTGATTCCCCGCCTCTGATTCCCTGCCTCTGATTCCCCATCTCTGATTCCCCACATCTGACTCCCTGCCTCTGATTCCCCGCCTCTGATTCCACATATCTGATTCCCTGCCTCTGATTACCCATCTCGGATTCCCGCCCTCCGATTCCCCACCTCTGGTTCCCCATATCTGATACCCCTACTCTGTTTCCCCGCCTCTGAATCCCCGCCTCTGATTCCCCACCTCTGATTCCCCATATCTGATAAGCCATCTCTGTTTCCCCGCCTCTGATTCCCCGCCTCTGATTCCCCATATCTGATTCCCCGCCTCTGATTCCCCATCTCTGATTCCAGGACTCAGATTCCCCACCTCTGATTCCAAGCCTCTGATTCCCGGAATATGATTCCCGGCTTCTGATTCCCCGCCTCTGATTCCCTGCCTCTGATTCCCCATCTCTGATTCCACACATCTGATTCCCTGCCTCTGATTCCCCGCCTCTGATTCCCCATATCTGATTCCCTGCCTCTGATTACCCATCTCGGATTCCCGCCCTCTGATTCCCCACCTCTGGTTCCCCATATCTGATAAGCCATCTCTGTTTCCCCGCCTCTGATTCCCCGCCTCTGATTCCCCATATCTGATTCCCCGTCTCTGATTCCCCAACTCTGATTCCCCGCCTCTGGTTCCTCAGCTCTGTTTCTCCGCCTCTGATTCCCCGCCTCTGATTCCCCATTTCTGATTCCCCGCCTCTGATTCCCCACCTCTGATTCCCCATATCTGATAAGCAATCTCTGTTTCCCCGCCTCTGATTCCCCGCCTCTGATTCCCCATATCTGATTCCCCGCCTCTGATTCCCGATCTCTGATTCCCGGACTCAGATTCCCCACCTCTGATTCCCGGCCTCTGATTCCCGGCCTATGATTCCCCGCTTCTGATTCCCCGCCTCTGATTCCCTGCCTCTGATTCCCCATGTCTGATTCCCCACATCTGATTCCCTGCCTCTGATACCCCGCCTCTGATACCCCGCCTCTGATTCCCCGCCACTAATTCCCCGCCTCTGATTCCCCATATCTTATTCCCCGCCTCTGATTCCCAAACTCAGAATCCCTGCCTCTGATTCCCCAGCTCTGATTCCCCACATCTGATACCCTGCCTCTGATTCCCCACCTCTGATTCCCAATATCTGATTCCCTGCCTCTGTTTCACCACCTCTGATTCCCCGCCTCTGTTTCCCCATATCTGATTCGCAACCTCTGATTCCCCGCCTCTGATTCCCAAACTCAGATTCCCCATGTCTGATTCCCCAGCTCTGATTCCCCACATCTGATTCCCTGCCTCTGATTCCCCTCCTCTGATTCCCCATATCTGATTCCCCGCCTTTGATTCCCCATATCTTATTCCCCGCCTCTGATTCCCAAACTCAGATTCCCCGCCTCTGATTCCCCAGCTCTGATTCCCCGCCTCTGATTCCCCACGTCTGATTCCCCGCCTCTGAATCCCCGCCTCTGATTCCCCATCTCTGATTCACCACCGCTAATTCCCGGCCTCTGATTCCCCAACTCTGATTCCCCGCCTCTGATTCCCCTGCTCTGATTCCCCGCCTCTGATTCCCCGTGTCTGATTCCCTGCCTCTGATTCCCCGCCTCTGATTCCCCATCTCTGATTCACCGCCTCTGATTCACCACCTCTGATTCCCCATATCTGATAAGCCATCTTTGTATCCCCGCCTCTGATAACCCGCCTCTGATTCCCCATATCTGATTCCCCACCTCTGATTCCCCATCTCTGATTCCCGGACTCAGATTCCCCACCTCTGATTCCCAGACTCTGATTCCCGGAATATGATTCTCCGCTTCTGATTCCCCACCTCTGATTCCCTGCCTCTGATTCCCCATCTCTGATTCCCCATATCTGATTCCCTGCCTCTGATTCGCCATCTCGGACTCCCGCCTTCCGATTCCCCACCTCTGGTTCCCCTTATCTGATATCCCCCCTCTGTTTCCCCGCCTCTGATTCCCCGCCTCTGATTCCCCATATCTGATTCCCCGCCTCTGATTCCCCAACTCTGATTCCCCGCCTCTGATTCCTCAGCTCTGATTCCCCGCCTCTGATTCCCCGCGTCTGATTCCCTGCCTCTGATTCCCCGCCTCTGATTCCCCATCTCTGATTCACCACCACTGATTCCCTGCGTCTGATTCCCTGCCTGTGATTCCCCGCCTCTGATTCCCCTATCTGATTCCCTGCCTCTGATGCCCCATATCTGATTCCCAGCCTCTGATTCCCCAACTCTGATTCCCCGCCTCTGATTCCTCAGCTCTGATTCCCCACCTCTGATTCCCCGTGTCTAATTCCCTTCCTCTGATTCCCCGCCTCTGATTCCCCATCTTGGATTCACCACCACTGATTCCCTGCGTCTGATTCCCTGCCTGTGATTCCCCGCCTCTGATTCACCATCTCTGATTCACTGCCTCTGATTCCCCTTCTCTGATTCCCCATGTCTGATTCCCCAATTCTGATTCCCGCCTCTGTTTCCCGGCCTCTGATTCCCGGCCTATGATTCCCCATGTCTGATTCCCCACATCTGATTCCCTGCCTCTGATACCCCGCCTCAAATTCCCCGCCTCTGATTCCCTGCCACTAATTCCCCGCCTCTGATTCCCCATATCTGTTTTCCTGCCTCTGATGCCCCATATCTGATTCCCTGCCTCTGATTCCCCAACTCTGATTCCCCGCCTCTGATTCCCCAGCTCTGATTCCCCACCTCTGATTCCCCATATCTTATTCCCTGCCTCTGATTCCCCGCCTCTGATTCCCCATCTTGGATTCATCACCACTGATTCCTTGCGTCTGATTCCCTCCCTGTGATTCCCCGCCTCTGATTCACCATCTCTGATTCACTGCCTCTGATTCCCCTTCTCTGATTCCCCATGTCTGATTCCTCAATTCTGATTCCCGCCTCTGATGCCCCACCTCTGATTCCCCTCCTCTGATTGCCCATATCTGATTCCCCGCCTCTGATTCCCCATATCTTATTCCCCGCCTCTGTTTCCCGGCCTCTGATTCCCCGTCTCTGATTCCCCAGCTCTGATTCCCCACATCTGATTCCCTGCCTCTGATACCCCGCCTCTGAATCCCCGCCTCTGATTCCCCATATCTGATAAGCCATCTCTGTTTCCCCGCCTCTGATTCCCCGCCTCTGATTCCCCACTTCTGATTCCCCATATCTGATAAGCCATCTCTGTTTCCCCGCCTCTGATTCCCCGCCTCTGATTCCCCATATCTGATTCCCCGCCTCTGATTCCCCATCTCTGATTCCAGGACTCAGATTCCCCACCTCTGATTCCAAGCCTCTGATTCCCGGAATATTATTCCCGGCTTCTGATTCCCCGCCTCTGATTCCCTGCCTCTGATTCCCCATCTCTGATTCCCCACATCTGATTCCCTGCCTCTGATTCCCCGCCTCTGATTCCCCATATCTGATTCCCTGCCTCTGATTACCCATCTCGGATTCCCGCCCTCTGATTCCCCACCTCTGGTTCCCCATATCTGATACCCCTCCTCTGTTTCCCCGCCTCTGATTCCCCGCCTCTGATTCCCCATATCTGATTTCCCGTCTCTGATTCCCCACATCTGATTCCCCGCCTCTGGTTCCTCAGCTCTGTTTCCCCGCCTCTGATTCCCCATTTCTGATTCCCCGCCTCTGATTCCCCACCTCTGATTCCCCATATCTGATAAGCAATCTCTGTTTCCCCGCCTCTGATTCCCCGCCTCTGATTCCCCATATCTGATTCCCCGCCTCTGATTCCCCATCTCTGATTCCCGGACTCAGATTCCCCACCTCTGATTCCCGGCCTCTGATTCCCGGCCTATGATTCCCCGCTTCTGATTCCCCGCCTCTGATTCCCTGCCTCTGATTCCCCATCTCTGATTCACTGCCTCCGATTCCCCACCTCTGATTCCCCATATCTGATTAGCCACCTCTGTTTCTCCGCCTCTGATTCCCCGCCTCTGATTCCCCATATCTGATTCCCCGCCTCTGATTCCCCATCTCTGATTCCCGGAATCTGATTCCCCACCTCTGATTCCCGGCCTCTGATTCACGGCCTATGATTCCCCGCTTCTGATTCCCCGCCTCTGATTCCCTGCCTCTGATTCCCCATGTCTGATTCCCCACATCTGATTCCCTGCCTCTGATACCCCGCCTCTGATTCCCCGCCTCTGATTCCCTGCCACTAATTCCCCGCCTCTGATTCCCCATATCTGATTTCCTGCCTCTGATGCCCCATATCTGATTCCCTGCCTCTGATTCCCCAACTCTGATTCCCCGCCTCTGATTCCCCAGCTCTGATTCCCCACCTCTGATTACCCGCATCTGATTCCCTGACTCTAATTCCCGGCCTCTGATTCCCCATCTCTCATTCACCGCCTCTGATTACCCACCTCTGATTCCCCATATCTGATTCCCCGCCTCTGATTCCCCGCCTCTGATTCCCCATATCTGATACCCCGCCTCTGATTCCCCAACTCTGAATCCCCGCCTCTGATTCCCCAGCTATGATTCCCCGCCTCTGATTCCCCATCTCTGATTCACCGCCTCTGATTCCCCACCTCTGATTCCCCATATCTGATTAGCCACCTCTGTTTCCCCGCCTCTGATTCCCCGCCTCTGATTCCCCATATCTGATTCCCCGCCTCTGATTCCCCGCCTCTGATTCCCTGCCACTAATTCCCCGCCTCTGATTCCCCATATCTGATTTCCTGCCTCTGATGCCCCATATCTGATTCCCTGCCTCTGATTCCCCAACTCTGATTCCCCACCTCTGATTCCTCAGCTCTGATTCCCCACCTCTGATTCCCCGTGTCTAATTCCCTGCCTCTGATTCCCCGCCTCTGATTCCCCATCTTGGATTCATCACCACTGATTCCTTGCGTCTGATTCCCTCCCTGTGATTCCCCGCCTCTGATTCACCATCTCTGATTCACTGCCTCTGATTCCCCTTCTCTGATTCCCCATGTCTGATTCCCCAATTCTGATTCCCGCCTCTGATGCCCCACCTCTGATTCCCCTCCTCTGATTGCCCATATCTGATTCCCCGCCTCTGATTCCCCATATCTTATTCCCCGCCTCTGATTCCCAAACTCAGATTCCCCGTCTCTGATTCCCCAGCTCTGATTCCCCACATCTGATTCCCTGCCTCTGATTCCCCACCTCTGATTCCCAATATCTGATTCCCTGCCTCTGTTTCCCCACCTCTGATTCCCCGCCTCTGTTTCCCCATATCTGATTCCCCACCTCTGATTCCCCAACTCTGATTCCCCGCCTCTGATTCCCCAGCTCTGATACCCCGCCTCTGATTCCCCATGTCAGATTTCCTGCCTCTGATTCCCCTCCTCTGATTCCCCATCTCTGATTCACCGCCTCTGATTCCCCACCTCTGATTCCCCATATCTGATAAGACATCTCTGTTTCCCCGCCTCTGATTCCCCGCCTCTGATTCCCCATATCTGATTCCCCGCCTCTGATTCCCCATCTCTGATTTCCCACCTCTGATTCCCAGCCTCTGATTCCCGGAATATGATTCCCCGCTTCTGATTCCCCGCCTCTGATTCCCTGCCTCTGATTCCCCATCTCTGATTCCCCACATCTGACTCCCTGCCTCTGATTCCCCGCCTCTGATTCCACATATCTGATTCCCTGCCTCTGATTACCCATCTCGGATTCCCGCCCTCCGATTCCCCACCTCTGGTTCCCCATATCTGATACCCCTACTCTGTTTCCCCGCCTCTGAATCCCCGCCTCTGATTCCCCACCTCTGATTCCCCATATCTGATAAGCCATCTCTGTTTCCCCGCCTCTGATTCCCCGCCTCTGATTCCCCATATCTGATTCCCCGCCTCTGATTCCCCATCTCTGATTCCAGGACTCAGATTCCCCACCTCTGATTCCAAGCCTCTGATTCCCGGAATATGATTCCCGGCTTCTGATTCCCCGCCTCTGATTCCCTGCCTCTGATTCCCCATCTCTGATTCCACACATCTGATTCCCTGCCTCTGATTCCCCGCCTCTGATTCCCCATATCTGATTCCCTGCCTCTGATTACCCATCTCGGATTCCCGCCCTCTGATTCCCCACCTCTGGTTCCCCATATCTGATAAGCCATCTCTGTTTCCCCGCCTCTGATTCCCCGCCTCTGATTCCCCATATCTGATTCCCCGTCTCTGATTCCCCAACTCTGATTCCCCGCCTCTGGTTCCTCAGCTCTGTTTCTCCGCCTCTGATTCCCCGCCTCTGATTCCCCATTTCTGATTCCCCGCCTCTGATTCCCCACCTCTGATTCCCCATATCTGATAAGCAATCTCTGTTTCCCCGCCTCTGATTCCCCGCCTCTGATTCCCCATATCTGATTCCCCGCCTCTGATTCCCGATCTCTGATTCCCGGACTCAGATTCCCCACCTCTGATTCCCGGCCTCTGATTCCCGGCCTATGATTCCCCGCTTCTGATTCCCCGCCTCTGATTCCCTGCCTCTGATTCCCCATGTCTGATTCCCCACATCTGATTCCCTGCCTCTGATACCCCGCCTCTGATACCCCGCCTCTGATTCCCCGCCACTAATTCCCCGCCTCTGATTCCCCATATCTTATTCCCCGCCTCTGATTCCCAAACTCAGAATCCCTGCCTCTGATTCCCCAGCTCTGATTCCCCACATCTGATACCCTGCCTCTGATTCCCCACCTCTGATTCCCAATATCTGATTCCCTGCCTCTGTTTCACCACCTCTGATTCCCCGCCTCTGTTTCCCCATATCTGATTCGCAACCTCTGATTCCCCGCCTCTGATTCCCAAACTCAGATTCCCCATGTCTGATTCCCCAGCTCTGATTCCCCACATCTGATTCCCTGCCTCTGATTCCCCTCCTCTGATTCCCCATATCTGATTCCCCGCCTTTGATTCCCCATATCTTATTCCCCGCCTCTGATTCCCAAACTCAGATTCCCCGCCTCTGATTCCCCAGCTCTGATTCCCCGCCTCTGATTCCCCACGTCTGATTCCCCGCCTCTGAATCCCCGCCTCTGATTCCCCATCTCTGATTCACCACCGCTAATTCCCGGCCTCTGATTCCCCAAAACTGATTCCCGGCCTCTGATTCCCGGCCTCTGATTCCCCGCCTCTGATTCCCCATCTGATTCCCCGCCTCTGATTCCACGACTCTGATTCCCCGCCTCTGATTCCCTGCCTCTGATTCCCCATCTCTGATTCCCCACATCTGACTCCCTGCCTCTGATTCCCCGCCTCTGATTCCACATATCTGATTCCCTGCCTCTGATTACCCATCTCGGATTCCCGCCCTCCGATTCCCCACCTCTGGTTCCCCATATCTGATACCCCTACTCTGTTTCCCCGCCTCTGAATCCCCGCCTCTGATTCCCCACCTCTGATTCCCCATATCTGATAAGCCATCTCTGTTTCCCCGCCTCTGATTCCCCGCCTCTGATTCCCCATATCTGATTCCCCGCCTCTGATTCCCCATCTCTGATTCCAGGACTCAGATTCCCCACCTCTGATTCCAAGCCTCTGATTCCCGGAATATGATTCCCGGCTTCTGATTCCCCGCCTCTGATTCCCTGCCTCTGATTCCCCATCTCTGATTCCACACATCTGATTCCCTGCCTCTGATTCCCCGCCTCTGATTCCCCATATCTGATTCCCTGCCTCTGATTACCCATCTCGGATTCCCGCCCTCTGATTCCCCACCTCTGGTTCCCCATATCTGATAAGCCATCTCTGTTTCCCCGCCTCTGATTCCCCGCCTCTGATTCCCCATATCTGATTCCCCGTCTCTGATTCCCCAACTCTGATTCCCCGCCTCTGGTTCCTCAGCTCTGTTTCTCCGCCTCTGATTCCCCGCCTCTGATTCCCCATTTCTGATTCCCCGCCTCTGATTCCCCACCTCTGATTCCCCATATCTGATAAGCAATCTCTGTTTCCCCGCCTCTGATTCCCCGCCTCTGATTCCCCATATCTGATTCCCCGCCTCTGATTCCCGATCTCTGATTCCCGGACTCAGATTCCCCACCTCTGATTCCCGGCCTCTGATTCCCGGCCTATGATTCCCCGCTTCTGATTCCCCGCCTCTGATTCCCTGCCTCTGATTCCCCATGTCTGATTCCCCACATCTGATTCCCTGCCTCTGATACCCCGCCTCTGATACCCCGCCTCTGATTCCCCGCCACTAATTCCCCGCCTCTGATTCCCCATATCTTATTCCCCGCCTCTGATTCCCAAACTCAGAATCCCTGCCTCTGATTCCCCAGCTCTGATTCCCCACATCTGATACCCTGCCTCTGATTCCCCACCTCTGATTCCCAATATCTGATTCCCTGCCTCTGTTTCACCACCTCTGATTCCCCGCCTCTGTTTCCCCATATCTGATTCGCAACCTCTGATTCCCCGCCTCTGATTCCCAAACTCAGATTCCCCATGTCTGATTCCCCAGCTCTGATTCCCCACATCTGATTCCCTGCCTCTGATTCCCCTCCTCTGATTCCCCATATCTGATTCCCCGCCTTTGATTCCCCATATCTTATTCCCCGCCTCTGATTCCCAAACTCAGATTCCCCGCCTCTGATTCCCCAGCTCTGATTCCCCGCCTCTGATTCCCCACGTCTGATTCCCCGCCTCTGAATCCCCGCCTCTGATTCCCCATCTCTGATTCACCACCGCTAATTCCCGGCCTCTGATTCCCCAAAACTGATTCCCGGCCTCTGATTCCCGGCCTCTGATTCCCCGCCTCTGATTCCCCATCTGATTCCCCGCCTCTGATTCCACGACTCTGATTCCCCGCCTCTGAATCCCCAGCTCTGATTCCCCACCTCTGATTACCCGCGTCTGATTCCCTGAATCTAATTCCCGGCCTCTGATTCCCCATCTCTGATTCACCGCCTCTGATTCCCCACCTCTGATTCCCCATATCTGATTCCCCGCCTCAGTTTCCCCGCCTCTGATTCCCCACCTCTGATTCCCCATATCTGATACCCCGCCTCTGATTCCCCAACTCTGAATCCCCGCCTCTGATTCCCAAGGTATGATTCCCCGCCTCTGATTCCCTGCGTCTGATTCCCTGCTTCTGATTCCCTGCCTCTGGTTCCCCATCTGTGATTAACCACCTCTGATACTCCGCGTCTGATTCCCCGCCTCTGATTCCCCATCTCTGATTCCCCATCTCTGATTCCCAAATTCTGATTCCCCGCCTCTGATTCCCCAGCTCTGATTCCCCACATCTGATTCCCTGCCACTGATTCCCCACCTCTGATTCCCTGCCTCTGTTTCCCCACCTCTGATTCCCAATATCTGATTCCCTGCCTCTGTTTCCCCACCTCTGATTCCCCGCATCTGTTTCCCCATATCTGATTCCCCACCTCTGATTCCCCAACACTTATTCCCCGCCTCTGATTCCCCAGCTCTGATTCCCCGCCTCTGATTCCCCGTGTCTGATACCCTGCCTCTGATTCCCCGCCTCTGATTCCCCATTTCTGATTCTCCACCACTGATTCCCTGCGTCTGATTCCCTGCCTGTGATTCCCCACCTCTGATTCACCATGTCTGATTCCCCAAATCTGATTCCCGCCTCTGATGCCCCACCTCTGATTCCCCTCCCCTGATTCCCCATATCTGATTCCCCGCCTCTGATTCCCCATATCTTATTCCCCGCCTCTGATTCCCAAACTCAGATTCCCCGCCTCTGATTCCCCACCTCTGATTCCCTGCCTCTGATTCCCCGCGTCTGATTCCCCGCCTCTGAATCCCCGCGTCTGATTCCCCATCTCTGATTCACCACCGCTAATTCCCGGCCTCTGATTCCCCACAACTGATTCCCGGCCTCTGATTCCCGGCCTCTGATTCCCCGCCTCTGATTCCCCATCTCTGATTCCCCGCCTCTGATTTCCCGACTCTGATTCCCCGCCTCTGAATCCCCAGCTCTGATTCCCCACCTCTGATTACCCGCGTCTGATTCCCTGAATCTAATTTCCGGCCTCTGATTCCCCATCTCTGATTCACCGCCTCTGATTCCCCACCCATGATTCCCCATATCTGATTCCCCGCCTCAGTTTCCCCGCCTCTGATTCCCCGCCTCTGATTCCCCATATCTGATACCCCGCCTCTGATTCCCCAACTCTGAATCAGCGCCTCTGATTCCCCATCTCTGATTCCCAAATTCTGATTCCCCGCCTCTGATTCCCCAGCACTGATTCCCCTCATCTGATTCCCTGCCTCTGATTCCCCACCTCTGATTCCCAATATCTGATTCCCCGCCTCTGTTACCCCGCCTCTGATTCCCCGCCTCTGTTTCCCCATATCTGATTCCCCACCTCTGATTCCCCAACTCTGATTGCCCGCCTCTGATTCCCCAGCTCTGAATCCCCGCCTCTGATTCCCTGTGTCTGATTCCCTGCCTCTGATTCCCCGCCTCTGATTCCCCATCTCTGATTCACCGCCTCTGATTCCCCACCTCTGATTCCCCATATCTGATTAGCCACCTCTGTTTCCCCGCCTCTGATTCCCCGCCTCTGATTCCCCATATCTGATTCCCCGCCTCTGATTCCCCACCTCTGATTCCCCATATCTGATAAGCAATCTCTGTTTCCCCGCCTCTGATTCCCCGCCTCTGATTCCCCATATCTGATTCCCCGCAACTGATTCCCCATCTCTGATTCCCGGACTCAGATTCCCCACCTCTGATTCCCGGCCTCTGATTCCCGGCCTATGATTCCCCGCTTCTGATTCCCCGCCTGATTCCCCATCTCTGATGCACTGCGTCTGATTCCCCACCTCTAATTCCCCATATCTGATTAGCCACCTCTGTTTCTCCACCTCTGATTCCCCGCCTCTGATTCCCCATATCCGATTCCCCGCCTCTGATTCCCCATCTCTGATTCCCGGACTCTGAATCCCCACCTCTGTTTCCCGGCCTCTGATTCCCGGCCTATGATTCCCCATGTCTGATTCCCCACATCTGATTCCCTGCCTCTGATACCCCGCCTCTGATTCCCCGCCTCTGATTCCCTGCCACTAATTCCCCGCCTCTGATTCCCCATATCTGTTTTCCTGCCTCTGATGCCCCATATCTGATTCCCTGCCTCTGATTCCCCAACTCTGATTCCCCGCCTCTGATTCCCCAGCTCTGATTCCCCACCTCTGATTCCCCGTGTCTAATTCCCTGCCTCTGATTCCCCGCCTCTGATTCCCCATCTTGGATTCATCACCACTGATTCCTTGCGTCTGATTCCCTCCCTGTGATTCCCCGCCTCTGATTCACCATCTCTGATTCACTGCCTCTGATTCCCCTTCTCTGATTCCCCATGTCTGATTCCTCAATTCTGATTCCCGCCTCTGATGCCCCACCTCTGATTCCACTCCTCTGATTGCCCATATCTGATTCCCCGCCTCTGATTCCCCATATCTTATTCCCCGCCTCTGATTCCCAAACTCAGATTCCCCGTCTCTGATTCCCCAGCTCTGATTCCCAATATCTGATTCCCTGCCTCTGTTTCCCCACCTCTGATTCCCCGCCTCTGTTTCCCCATATCTGATTCCCCACCTCTGATTCCCCAAAACTGATTCCCGGCCTCTGATTCCCGGCCTCTGATTCCCCGCCTCTGATTCCCCATCTGATTCCCCGCCTCTGATTCCACGACTCTGATTCCCCGCCTCTGAATCCCCAGCTCTGATTCCCCACCTCTGATTACCCGCGTCTGATTCCCTGAATCTAATTCCCGGCCTCTGATTCCCCATCTCTGATTCACCGCCTCTGATTCCCCACCTCTGATTCCCCATATCTGATTCCCCGCCTCAGTTTCCCCGCCTCTGATTCCCCACCTCTGATTCCCCATATCTGATACCCCGCCTCTGATTCCCCAACTCTGAATCCCCGCCTCTGATTCCCAAGGTATGATTCCCCGCCTCTGATTCCCTGCGTCTGATTCCCTGCTTCTGATTCCCTGCCTCTGGTTCCCCATCTGTGATTAACCACCTCTGATACTCCGCGTCTGATTCCCCGCCTCTGATTCCCCATCTCTGATTCCCCATCTCTGATTCCCAAATTCTGATTCCCCGCCTCTGATTCCCCAGCTCTGATTCCCCACATCTGATTCCCTGCCACTGATTCCCCACCTCTGATTCCCTGCCTCTGTTTCCCCACCTCTGATTCCCAATATCTGATTCCCTGCCTCTGTTTCCCCACCTCTGATTCCCCGCATCTGTTTCCCCATATCTGATTCCCCACCTCTGATTCCCCAACACTTATTCCCCGCCTCTGATTCCCCAGCTCTGATTCCCCGCCTCTGATTCCCCGTGTCTGATACCCTGCCTCTGATTCCCCGCCTCTGATTCCCCATTTCTGATTCTCCACCACTGATTCCCTGCGTCTGATTCCCTGCCTGTGATTCCCCACCTCTGATTCACCATGTCTGATTCCCCAAATCTGATTCCCGCCTCTGATGCCCCACCTCTGATTCCCCTCCCCTGATTCCCCATATCTGATTCCCCGCCTCTGATTCCCCATATCTTATTCCCCGCCTCTGATTCCCAAACTCAGATTCCCCGCCTCTGATTCCCCACCTCTGATTCCCTGCCTCTGATTCCCCGCGTCTGATTCCCCGCCTCTGAATCCCCGCGTCTGATTCCCCATCTCTGATTCACCACCGCTAATTCCCGGCCTCTGATTCCCCACAACTGATTCCCGGCCTCTGATTCCCGGCCTCTGATTCCCCGCCTCTGATTCCCCATCTCTGATTCCCCGCCTCTGATTTCCCGACTCTGATTCCCCGCCTCTGAATCCCCAGCTCTGATTCCCCACCTCTGATTACCCGCGTCTGATTCCCTGAATCTAATTTCCGGCCTCTGATTCCCCATCTCTGATTCACCGCCTCTGATTCCCCACCCATGATTCCCCATATCTGATTCCCCGCCTCAGTTTCCCCGCCTCTGATTCCCCGCCTCTGATTCCCCATATCTGATACCCCGCCTCTGATTCCCCAACTCTGAATCAGCGCCTCTGATTCCCCATCTCTGATTCCCAAATTCTGATTCCCCGCCTCTGATTCCCCAGCACTGATTCCCCTCATCTGATTCCCTGCCTCTGATTCCCCACCTCTGATTCCCAATATCTGATTCCCCGCCTCTGTTACCCCGCCTCTGATTCCCCGCCTCTGTTTCCCCATATCTGATTCCCCACCTCTGATTCCCCAACTCTGATTGCCCGCCTCTGATTCCCCAGCTCTGAATCCCCGCCTCTGATTCCCTGTGTCTGATTCCCTGCCTCTGATTCCCCGCCTCTGATTCCCCATCTCTGATTCACCGCCTCTGATTCCCCACCTCTGATTCCCCATATCTGATTAGCCACCTCTGTTTCCCCGCCTCTGATTCCCCGCCTCTGATTCCCCATATCTGATTCCCCGCCTCTGATTCCCCACCTCTGATTCCCCATATCTGATAAGCAATCTCTGTTTCCCCGCATCTGATTCCCCGCCTCTGATTCCCCATATCTGATTCCCCGCAACTGATTCCCCATCTCTGATTCCCGGACTCAGATTCCCCACCTCTGATTCCCGGCCTCTGATTCCCGGCCTATGATTCCCCGCTTCTGATTCCCCGCCTGATTCCCCATCTCTGATGCACTGCGTCTGATTCCCCACCTCTAATTCCCCATATCTGATTAGCCACCTCTGTTTCTCCACCTCTGATTCCCCGCCTCTGATTCCCCATATCCGATTCCCCGCCTCTGATTCCCCATCTCTGATTCCCGGACTCTGAATCCCCACCTCTGTTTCCCGGCCTCTGATTCCCGGCCTATGATTCCCCATGTCTGATTCCCCACATCTGATTCCCTGCCTCTGATACCCCGCCTCTGATTCCCCGCCTCTGATTCCCTGCCACTAATTCCCCGCCTCTGATTCCCCATATCTGTTTTCCTGCCTCTGATGCCCCATATCTGATTCCCTGCCTCTGATTCCCCAACTCTGATTCCCCGCCTCTGATTCCCCAGCTCTGATTCCCCACCTCTGATTCCCCGTGTCTAATTCCCTGCCTCTGATTCCCCGCCTCTGATTCCCCATCTTGGATTCATCACCACTGATTCCTTGCGTCTGATTCCCTCCCTGTGATTCCCCGCCTCTGATTCACCATCTCTGATTCACTGCCTCTGATTCCCCTTCTCTGATTCCCCATGTCTGATTCCTCAATTCTGATTCCCGCCTCTGATGCCCCACCTCTGATTCCACTCCTCTGATTGCCCATATCTGATTCCCCGCCTCTGATTCCCCATATCTTATTCCCCGCCTCTGATTCCCAAACTCAGATTCCCCGTCTCTGATTCCCCAGCTCTGATTCCCAATATCTGATTCCCTGCCTCTGTTTCCCCACCTCTGATTCCCCGCCTCTGTTTCCCCATATCTGATTCCCCACCTCTGATTCCCCAACTCTGATTCCCCGCCTCTGATTCCCCAGCTCTGATACCCCGCCTCTGATTCCCCATGTCAGATTTCCTGCCTCTGATTCCCCGCCTCTGATTCCCCATCTCTGATTCACCGCCTCTGATTCCCCACCTCTGATTCCCCATATCTGATAAGCCATCTCTGTTTCCCCGCCTCTGATTCCCCGCCTCTGATTCCCCATATCTGATTCCCCGCCTCTGATTCCCCGACTCAGATTCCCCACCTCTGATTCCCAGCCTCTGATTCCCGGAATATGATTCCCCACTTCTGATTCCCCGCCTCTGATTCCCTGCCTCTGATTCCCCATCTCTGATTCCCCACATCTGATTCCCTGTCTCTGATTCCCCGCCTCTGATTCCACATATCTGATTCCCTGCCTCTGATTACCCATCTCGGATTCCCGCCCTCCGATTCCCCACCTCTGGTTCCCCATATCTGATACCCCTACTCTGTTTCCCCGCCTCTGAATCCCCGCCTCTGATTCCCCACTTCTGATTCCCCATATCTGATAAGCCATCTCTGTTTCCCCGCCTCTGATTCCCCGCATCTGATTCCCCATATCTGATTCCCCGCCTCTGATTCCCCATCTCTGATTCCAGGACTCAGATTCCCCACCTCTGATTCCAAGCCTCTGATTCCCGGAATATTATTCCCGGCTTCTGATTCCCCATATCTGATTCCCTGCCTCTGATTACCCATCTCTGATTCCCCACATCTGATTCCCTGCCTCTGATTCCCCGCCTCTGATTCCCCATATCTGATTCCCTGCCTCTGATTACCCATCTCGGATTCCCGCCCTCTGATTCCCCAGCTCTGGTTCCCCATATCTGATACCCCTCCTCTGTTTCCCCGCCTCTGATTCCCCGCCTCTTATTCCCCATATCTGATTTCCCGTCTCTGATTCCCCAACTCTGATTCCCCGCCTCTGGTTCCTCAGCTCTGTTTCCCCGCCTCTGATTCCCCGCCTCTGATTCCCCATTTCTGATTCCCCGCCTCTGATTCCCCACCTCTGATTCCCCATATCTGATAAGCAATCTCTGTTTCCCCGCCTCTGATTCCCCGCCTCTGATTCCCCATATCTGATTCCCCGCCTCTGATTCCCCATCTCTGATTCCCGGACTCAGATTCCCCACCTCTGATTCCCGGCCTCTGATTCCCGGCCTATGATTCCCCGCTTCTGATTCCCCGCCTCTGATTCCCTGCCTCTGATTCCCCATCTCTGATTCACTGCCTCCGATTCCCCACCTCTGATTCCCCATATCTGATTAGCCACCTCTGTTTCTCCGCCTCTGATTCCCCGCCTCTGATTCCCCATATCTGATTCCCCGCCTCTGATTCCCCATCTCTGATTCCCGGAATCTGAATCCCCACCTCTGATTCCCGGCCTCTGATTCACGGCCTATGATTCCCCGCTTCTGATTCCCCGCCTCTGATTCCCTGCCTCTGATTCCCCATGTCTGATTCCCCACATCTGATTCCCTGCCTCTGATACCCCGCCTCTGATTCCCCGCCTCTGATTCCCTGCCACTAATTCCCCGCCTCTGATTCCCCATATCTGATTTCCTGCCTCTGATGCCCCATATCTGATTCCCTGCCTCTGATTCCCCAACTCTGATTCCCCGCATCTGATTCCTCAGCTCTGATTCCCCACCTCTGATTCCCCGTGTCTAATTCCCTGCCTCAGATTCCCCGCCTCTGATTCCCCATCTTGGATTCACCACCACTGATTCCTTGCGTCTGATTCCCTGCCTGTGATTCCCCGCCTCTGATTCACCATCTCTGATTCACTGCCTCTGATTCCCCTTCTCTGATTCCCCATGTCTGATTCCCCAATTCTGATTCCCGCCTCTGATTCCCGCCTCTGATGCCCCACCTCTGATTCCCCTCCTCTGATTGCCCATATCTGATTCCCCGCCTCTGATTCCCCATATCTTATTCCCCGCCTCTGATTCCCAAACTCAGATTCCCCGTCGCTGATTGCCCAGCTCTGATTCCCCACATCTGATTCCCTGCCTCTGATTCCCCACCTCTGATTCCCTATATCTGATTCCCTGCCTCTGTTTCCCCACCTCTGATTCCCCGCCTCTGTTTCCCCATATCTGATTCCCCACCTCTGATTCCCCAAATCTGATTCCCCGCCTCTGATACCCCGTATCTGATTCCCCGCCTCTGATTCCCCGTGTCTGATTCCCTGCCTCTGATTCCCCGCCTCTGATTCCCCATCTCTGATTCACCGCCTCTGATTCCCCACCTCTGATTCCCCATATCTGATAAGCCATCTCTGTTTCCCCGCCTCTGATTCCCCGCCTCTGATTCCCCGTCTCTGATTCCCCATATCTGATTCCCCGCCTCTGATTCCCCATCTCTGATTCCCGGACTCAGATTCCCCACCTCTGATTCCAAGCCTCTGATTCCCGAAATATGATTCCCCGCTTCTGATTCCCCGCCTCTGATTCCCTGCCTCTGATTCCCCATCTCTGATTCCCCACATCTGATTCCCTGCCTCTGATTCCCCGCCTCTGATTCCCCATATCTGATTCCCTGCCTCTGATTACCCATCTCGGATTCCCGCCCTCCGATTCCCCACCTCAGGTTCCCCATATCTGATACCCCTCCTCTGTTTCCCCGCCTCTGATTCCCCGCCTCTGATTCCCCATATCTGATTCCCCGTCTCTGATTCCCCAACTCTGATTCCCCGCCTCTGATTCCTCAGCTCTGATTCCCCGCCTCTGATTCCCCGCGTCTGATTCCCTGCCTCTGATTCCCCGCCTCTGATTCCCCATCTCTGATTCACCACCACTGATTCCCTGCATCTGATTCCCTGCCTGTGATTCCCCGCCTCTGATTCACCATCTCTGATTCACTGCCTCTGATTCCCCTTCTCTGATTCCCCATGTCTGATTCCCCAATTCTGATTCCCGCCTATGATGCCCCACCTCTGAATCCCCTCCTCTGATTCCCCATATCTGATTCCCCGCCTCTGATTCCCCATATCTTATTCCCCGCCTCTGATTCCCAAACTCAGATTCCCCGCCTCTGATTCCCCAGCTCTGATACCCCGCCTCAGATTCCCCGCGTCTGATTCCCTGCCTCTGATTACCCATCTCGGATTCCCGCCCTCCGATTCCCCACCTCAGGTTCCCCATATCTGATACCCCTCCTCTGTTTCCCCGCCTGTGATTCCCCGCCTCTGATTCCCCATATCTGATTCCCCGTCTCTGATTCCCCAACTCTGATTCCCCGCCTCTGATTCCTCAGCTCTGATTCCCCGCCTCTGATTCCCCGCGTCTGATTCCCCGACTCTGATTCCCCGCCTCTGATTCCCCAGCTCGGATTCCCCACCTCTGATTACCCGCATCTGATTCCCTGACTCTAATTCCCGGCCTCGGATTCCACATCTCTCATTCACCGCCTCTGATTACCCACCTCTGATTCCCCATATCTGATTCCCCGCCTCTGATTACCCGCCTCTGATTCCCCATATCTGATACCCCGCCTCTGATTCCCCAACTCTGAATCCCCGCCTCTGATTCCCCAGCTATGATTCCCCGCCTCTGATCCCCCGCGTCTGAATCCCTGCTTCTGATTCCCTGCCTCTGTTTCCCCATCTGTGATTAACCACCTTTGATTCTCCGCGTCTGTTTCCCCGCCTCTGATTCCCCATCTCTGATTCCCCATCTCTGATTCCCAAATTCTGATTCCCCGCCTCTGATTCCCCAGCTCTGACTCCCCACATCTGATTCCCTGCCTCTGATTCCCCAACTCTGATTCCCAATATCTGATTCCCCGCCTCTGTTTCCCCGCCTCTGATTCCCCGCCTCTGTTTCCCCATATCTGATTCCCCACCTCTGATTCCTCAACTCTGATTCCCCGCATCTGATTCCCCAGCTCTGATTCCCCGCCTTTGATTCCCCGTGTCTGATTCCCTGCCTCTGATTCCCCGCCTCTGATTCCCCACCTCTGATTCCCCATATCTAATTAGCCACCTCTGTTTCCCCGCCTCTGATTCCCCGCCTCTGATTCCCCATATCTGATTCCCCACCTCTGATTCCCCATCTCTGATTCCCGTACTCTGATTCCCCACCTCTGATTCCCTGCCTCTGATTCCCGGCCTATGATTCCCCGCTTCTGATTCCCCGCCTCTGATTCCCTGCCTCTGATTCCCCATGTCTGATTCCCCACATCTGATTCCCTGCCTCTGATACCCCACCTCTGATTCCCCGCCTCTGATTCCCTGCCACTAATTCCCCGCCTCTGATTCCCCATATCTGATTCCCTGCCTCTGATGCCCCATATCTGATTCCCTGCCTCTGATTCCTCAGCTCTGATTCCCCACCTCTGATTCCCCGTGTCTAATTCCCTGCCTCTGATTCCCCGCCTCTGATTCCCCATCTTGGATTCACCACCACTGATTCCCTGCGTCTGATTCCCTGCCTGTGATTCCCCGCCTCTGATTCACCATCTCTGATTCACTGCCTCTGATTCCCCTTCTCTGATTCCCCATATCTTATTCCCCGCCTCTTATTCCCAAACTCAGATGCCCCGCCTCTGATCCCCAGCTCTGATTCCCCACATCTGATTCCCTGCTTCTGATTCCACACCTCTGATTCCCAATATCTGATTCCCTGCCTCTGTTTCGCCACCTCTGATTCCCCGCCTCTGTTTCCCCATATCTGATTCCCCACCTCTGATTCCCCAACTCTGATTCCCCGCCTCTGATTCCCCAGCTCTGATTCCCCGCCTCTGATTCCCCGTGTCTGATTCCCTGCCTCTGATTCCCCGCCTCTGATTCCCCATCTCTGATTCACCGCCTCTGATTCACCACCTCTGATTCCCCATATCTGATAAGCCATCTTTGTTTCCCCGCCTCTGATTCCCCGCCTCTGATTCCCCATATCTGATTCCCCACCTCTGATTCCCCATCTCTGATTCCCGGACTCAGATTCCCCACCTCTGATCCCCAGACTCTGATTCCCGGAATATGATTCCCCGCTTCTGATTCCCCGCCTCTGATTCCCTGCCTCTGATTCCCCATCTCTGATTCCCCATATCTGATTCCCTGCCTCTGATTCGCCATCTCGGATTCCCGCCCTCCGATTCCCCACCTCTGGTTCCCCATATCTGATATCCCTCCTCTGTTTCCCCGCCTCTGATTCCCCGCCTCTGATTCCCCATATCTGATTCCCCGCCTCTGATTCCCCAACTCTGATTCCCCGCCTCTGATTCCTCAGCTCTGATTCCCCTCCTCTGATTCCCCGCGTCTGATTCCTTGCCTCTGATTCCCCGCCTCTGATTCCCCATCTCTGATTCACCACCACTGATTCCCTGCGTCTGATTCCCTGCCTGTGATTCCCCGCCTCTGATTCACCATCTCTGATTCACCAGCTCTGATTCCCCACCTCTGATTACCCGCGTCTGATTCCCTGATTCTAATTCCCCGCCTCTGATTCCTCATCTCTGATTCACCACCTCTGATTCCCCACCTCTGATTCCCCATATCTGATACCCCGCCTCGGATTCCCCAACTCTGATTCCCCAACTCTGATTCCCCGCCTCTGATTCCCCAGCTATGATTCCCCACCTCTGATTCCCCGCGTCTGATTCCCTGCTTCTGATTCCCTGCCTCTGATTCCACATCTGTGATTAACCACCTCTGAATCTCCACGTCTGATTCCGCACCTCTGATTCCCCATCTCTGATTCCCCATCTCTGATTCCCAAATTCTGATTCCCCGCCTCTGATTCCCCAGCTCTGATTCCCCATCTCTGATTCCCAAATTCTGATTCTCTGCCTCTGAATCCCCACCTCTGATTCCCAATATCTGATTCCCCTCCTCTGTTTCCCCGACTCTGATTCCCCGCCTCTGTTTCCCCATATCTGATTCCCCACCTCTGATTCCCCAACTCTGATTCCCCGCCTCTGATTCCCCTGCTCTGATTCCCCGCCTCTGATTCCCCGTGTCTGATTCCCTGCCTCTGATTCCCCGCCTCTGATTCCCCATCTCTGATTCACCGCCTCTGATTCACCACCTCTGATTCCCCATATCTGATAAGCCATCTTTGTATCCCCGCCTCTGATAACCCGCCTCTGATTCCCCATATCTGATTCCCCACCTCTGATTCCCCATCTCTGATTCCCGGACTCAGATTCCCCACCTCTGATTCCCAGACTCTGATTCCCGGAATATGATTCTCCGCTTCTGATTCCCCGCCTCTGATTCCCTGCCTCTGATTCCCCATCTCTGATTCCCCATATCTGATTCCCTGCCTCTGATTCGCCATCTCGGACTCCCGCCTTCTGATTCCCCACCTCTGGTTCCCCTTATCTGATATCCCCCCTCTGTTTCCCCGCCTCTGATTCCCCGCCTCTGATTCCCCATATCTGATTCCCCGCCTCTGATTCCCCAACTCTGATTCCCCGCCTCTGATTCCTCAGCTCTGATTCCCCGCCTCTGATTCCCCGCGTCTGATTCCCTGCCTCTGATTCCCCGCCTCTGATTCCCCATCTCTGATTCACCACCACTGATTCCCTGCGTCTGATTCCCTGCCTGTGATTCCCCGCCTCTGATTCCCCTATCTGATTCCCTGCCTCTGATGCCCCATATCTGATTCCCAGCCTCTGATTCCCCAACTCTGATTCCCCGCCTCTGATTCCTCAGCTCTGATTCCCCACCTCTGATTCCCCGTGTCTAATTCCCTGCCTCTGATTCCCCGCCTCTGATTCCCCATCTTGGATTCACCACCACTGATTCCCTGCGTCTGATTCCCTGCCTGTGATTCCCCGCCTCTGATTCACCATCTCTGATTCACTGCCTCTGATTCCCCTTCTCTGATTCCCCATGTCTGATTCCCCAATTCTGATTCCCGCCTCTGATGCCCAACCTCTGATTCCCCTCCTCTGATTCCCCGCCTCTGATTCCCTGCCTCTGATTCCCCATGTCTGATTCCCCACATCTGATTCCCTGCCTCTGATATCCCGCCTCTGATTCCCCGCCTCTGATTCCCTGCCACTAATTCCCCGCCTCTGATTCCCCTATCTGATTCCCTGCCTCTGATGCCCCATATCTGATTCCCAGCCTCTGATTCCCCGCCTCTGATTCCTCAGCTCTGATTCCCCACCTCTGATTCCCCGTGTCTAATTCCCTGCCTCTGATTCCACGCCTCTGATTCCCCATCTTGGATTCACCACCACTGATTCCCTGCGTCTGATTCCCTGCCTGTGATTCCCCGCCTCTGATTCACCATCTCTGATTCACTGCCTCTGATTCCCCTTCTCTGATTCCCCATGTCTGATTCCCCAATTCTGATTCCCGCCTCTGATGCCCAACCTCTGATTCCCCTCCTCTGATTGCCCATATCTGATTCCCCGCCTCTGATTCCCCATATCTTATTCTCCGCCTCTGATTCCCAAACTCAGATTCCCCGCCTCTGATTCCCCAGCTCTGATTCCCCACATCTGATTCTCTGCCTCTGATTCCCCACCTATGATTCCCCGCCTCTGATTCCCCATATCTGATTACCCGCCTCTGATTCCCCAACTCTGATTCCCCGCCTCTGATTCCCCAGCTCTGATTCCCCGCCTCTGATTCCCCGTGTCTGATTCCCTGCCTCTGATTCCCCGCCTCTGATTCCCCATCTCTGATTCACCACCGCTAATTCCCGGCCTCTGATTCCCGGCCTCTGATACCCCGCCTCTGATTCCCCATCTCTGATTCCCCACCTCTGATTCCCTGACTCTGATTCCCCGCCTCTGATTCCCCAGCTCTGATTCCCCACCTCTGATTACCCGCATCTGATTCCCTGACTCTAATTCCCGGCCTCTGATTCCCCATCTCTCATTCACCACCTCTGATTACCCACCTCTGATTCCCCATATCTGATTCCCCGCCTCTGATTCCCCGCCTCTGATTCCCCATATCTGATACCCCGCCTCTGATTCCCCAACTCTGAATCCCCGCCTCTGATTCCCCAGCTATGATTCCCCGCCTCTGATCCCCCGCGTCTGAATCCCTGCTTCTGATTCCCTGCCTCTGTTTCCCCATCTGTGATTAACCACCTTTGATTCTCCGCGTCTGTTTCCCCGCCTCTGATTCCCCATCTCTGATTCCCCGTCTCTGATTCCCCAATTCTGATTCCCGCCTCTGATGCCCAACCTCTGATTCCCCTCCTCTGATTCCCCGCCTCTGATTCCCTGCCTCTGATTCCCCATGTCTGATTCCCCACATCTGATTCCCTGCCTCTGATATCCCGCCTCTGATTCCCCGCCTCTGATTCCCTGCCACTAATTCCCCGCCTCTGATTCCCCTATCTGATTCCCTGCCTCTGATGCCCCATATCTGATTCCCAGCCTCTGATTCCCCGCCTCTGATTCCTCAGCTCTGATTCCCCACCTCTGATTCCCCGTGTCTAATTCCCTGCCTCTGATTCCACGCCTCTGATTCCCCATCTTGGATTCACCACCACTGATTCCCTGCGTCTGATTCCCTGCCTGTGATTCCCCGCCTCTGATTCACCATCTCTGATTCACTGCCTCTGATTCCCCTTCTCTGATTCCCCATGTCTGATTCCCCAATTCTGATTCCCGCCTCTGATGCCCAACCTCTGATTCCCCTCCTCTGATTGCCCATATCTGATTCCCCGCCTCTGATTCCCCATATCTTATTCTCCGCCTCTGATTCCCAAACTCAGATTCCCCGCCTCTGATTCCCCAGCTCTGATTCCCCACATCTGATTCTCTGCCTCTGATTCCCCACCTATGATTCCCCGCCTCTGTTTCCCCATATCTGATTACCCGCCTCTGATTCCCCAACTCTGATTCCCCGCCTCTGATTCCCCAGCTCTGATTCCCCGCCTCTGATTCCCCGTGTCTGATTCCCTGCCTCTGATTCCCCGCCTCTGATTCAACATCTCTGATTCACCGCCTCTGATTCCCCAGCTCTGATACCCCGCCTCAGATTCCCCGCGTCTGATTCCCCGCCTCTGAATCCCTGCCTCTGATTCCCCATCTCTGATTCACCACCGCTAATTCCCGGCCTCTGATTCCCGGCCTCTGATACCCCGCCTCTGATTCCCCATCTCTGATTCCCCACCTCTGATTCCCTGACTCTGATTCCCCGCCTCTGATTCCCCAGCTCTGATTCCCCATTCTGATTACCCGCATCTGATTCCCTGACTCTAATTCCCGGCCTCTGATTCCCCATCTCTCATTCACCGCCTCTGATTACCCACCTCTGATTCCCCATATCTGATTCCCCGCCTCTGATTCCCCGCCTCTGATTCCCCATATCTGATACCCCGCCTCTGATTCCCCAACTCTGAATCCCCGCCTCTGATTCCCCAGCTATGATTCCCCGCCTCTGATCCCCCGCGTCTGAATCCCTGCTTCTGATTCCCTGCCTCTGTTTCCCCATCTGTGATTAACCACCTTTGATTCTCCGCGTCTGTTTCCCCGCCTCTGATTCCCCATCTCTGATTCCCCGTCTCTGATTCCCAAATTCTGATTCCCTGCCTCTGATTCCCCAACTCTGATTCCCAATATCTGATTCCCCGCCTCTGTTTCCCCGCCTCTGATTCCCCGCCTCTGTTTCTCCATATCTGATTCCCCACCTCTGATTCCTCAACTCTGATTCCACGCATCTGATTCCCCAGCTCTGATTCCCCGCCTTTGATTCCCCGTGTCTGATTCCCTGCCTCTGATTCCCCGCCTCTGATTCCCCATCTCTGATTCACCGCCTCTGATTCCCCACCTCTGATTCCCCATATCTAATTAGCCACCTCTGTTTCCCCGCCTCTGATTCCCCGCCTCTGATTCCCCATATCTGATTCCCCACCTCTGATTCCCCATCTCTGATTCACGGACTCACATTCCCCACCTCTGATTCACAGCCTCTGATTCCCGGCCAATGATTCCCCGCTTCTGATTCCCCGCCTCTGATTCCCTGCCTCTGATTCCCCATCTCTGATTCACTGCCTCTGATTCCCCACCTCTGATTCCCCATATCTGATTAGCCACCTCTGTTTCTCAGCCTCTGATTCCCGCCTCTGATTCCCCATATCTGATTCCCCGCCTCTGATTCCCCATCTCTGATTCCCGTACTCTGATTCCCCACCACTGATTCCCTGCCTCTGATTCCCGGCCTATGATTCCCCGCTTCTGATTCCCCGCCTCTGATTCCCTGCCTCTGATTCCCCATGTCTGATTCCCCACATCTGATTCCCTGCCTCTGATACCCCACCACTGATTCCCCGCCTCTGATTCCCTGCCACTAATTCCCCGCCTCTGATTCCCCATATCTGATTCCCTGCCTCAGATGCCCCATATCTGATTCCCTGCCTCTGATTCCTCAGCTCTGATTCCCCACCTCTGATTCCCCGTGTCTAATTCCCTGCCTCTGATTCCCCGCCTCTGATTCCCCATCTTGGATTCACCACCACTGATTCCCTGCGTCTGATTTCCTGCCTGTGATTCCCCGCCTCTGATTCACCATCTCTGATTCACTGCCTCTGATTCCCCTTCTCTGATTCCCCATATCTTATTCCCCGCCTCTTATTCCCAAACTCAGATGCCCCGCCTCTGATCCCCAGCTCTGATTCCCCACATCTGATTCCCTGCTTCTGATTCCCCACCTCTGATTCCCAATATCTGATTCCCTGCCTCTGTTTCCCCACCTCTGATTCCCCGCCTCTGTTTCCCCATATCTGATTCCCCACCTCTGATTGCCCAACTCTGATACCCCGCCTCTGATTCCCCAGCTCTGATTCCCCGCCTCTGATTCCCCGTGTCTGATTCCCTGCCTCTGATTCCCCGCCTCTGATTCCCCATCTCTGATTCACCGCCTCTGATTCACCACCTCTGATTCCCCATATCTGATAAGCCATCTTTGTTTCCCCGCCTCTGATTCCCCGCCTCTGATTCCCCATATCTGATTCCCCACCTCTGATTCCCCATCTCTGATTCCAGGACTCAGATTCCCCACCTCTGATTCCCAGACTCTGATTCCCGGAATATGATTCCCCGCTTCTGATTCCCCGCCTCTGATTCCCTGCCTCTGATTCCCCATCTCCGATTCCCAATATCTGATTCCCTGCCTCTGATTCGCCATCTCGGATTCCCGCCCTCCGATTCCCCACCTCTGGTTCCCCATATCTGATATCCCTCCTCTGTTTCCCCGCCTCTGATTCCCCGCCTCTGATTCCCCATATCTGATTCCCCGCCTCTGATTCCCCAACTCTGATTCCCCGCCTCTGATTCTTCAGCTCTGATTCCCCGCCTCTGATTCCCTGTGTCTGATTCCCTGCCTCTGATTCCCCGCCTCTGATTCCCCATCTCTGATTCACCACCACTGATTCCCTGCGTCTGATTCCCTGCCTGTGATTCCCCGCCTATGATTCACCATCTCTGATTCACCAGCTCTGATTCCCCACCTCTGATTACCCGCGTCTGATTCCCTGATTCTAATTCCCCGCCTCTGATTCCCCATCTCTGATTCACCACCTCTGATTCCCCACCTCTGAATCCCCATATCTGATACCCCACCTCGGATTCCCCAACTCTGATTCCCCAACTCTGATTCCCCGCCTCCGATTCCCCAGCTATGATTCCCCATCTCTGATTCCCAAATTCTGATTCCCCGCCTCTGATTCCCCAGCTCTGATTCCCCATCTCATATTCCCAAATTCTGATTCCCTGCCTCTGATTCCCAACCTCTGATTCCCAATATCTGATTCCCCTCCTCTGTTTCCCCGCCTCTGATTCCCCGCTTCTGTTTCCCCATATCTGATTCCCCACCTCTGATTCCCCAACTCTGATTCCCCGCCTCTGATTCCCCAGCTCTGATTCCCCGCCTCTGATTCCCCGTGTCTGATTCCCTGCCTCTGATTCCCCGCCTCTGATTCCCCATCTCTGATTCACCGCCTCTGATTCACCACCTCTGATAACCCATATCTGATAAGCCATCTTTGTTTCCCCGCCTCTGATTCCCCGCCTCTGATTCCCCATATCTGATTCCCCACCTCTGATTCCCCATCTCTGATTCCCGGACTCAGATTCCCCACCTCTGATTCCCAGACTCTGATTCCCGGAATATGATTCTCCGCTTCTGATTCCCCGCCTCTGATTCCCTGCCTCTGATTCCCCATCTCTGATTCCCCATATCTGATTCCCTGCCTCTGATTCGCCATCTCGGATTCCCGCCCTCCGATTCCCCACCTCTGGTTCCCCATATCTGATATCCCTCCTCTGTTTCCCCGCCTCTGATTCCCCGCCTCTGATTCCCCATATCTGATTCCCCGCCTCTGATTCCCCAACTCTGATTCCCCGCCTCTGATTCCTCAGCTCTGATTCCCCGCCTCTGATTCCCCGCGTCTGATTCCCTGCCTCTGATTCCCCGCCTCTGATTCCCCATCTCTGATTCACCACCACTGATTCCCTGCGTCTGATTCCCTGCCTGTGATTCCCCGCCTCTGATTCCCCTATCTGATTCCCTGCCTCTGATGCCCCATATCTGATTCCCAGCCTCTGATTCCCCAACTCTGATTCCCCGCTGATTCCTCAGCTCTGATTCCCCACCTCTGATTCCCCGTGTCTAATTCCCTGCCTCTGATTCCCCGCCTCTGATTCCCCATCGTGGATTCACCACCACTGATTCCCTGCGTCTGATTCCCTGCCTGTGATTCCCCGCCTCTGATTCACCATCTCTGATTCACTGCCTCTGATTCCCCTTCTCTGATTCCCCATGTCTGATTCCCCAATTCTGATTCCCGCCTCTGATGCCCAACCTCTGATTCCCCTCCTCTGATTCCCCGCCTCTGATTCCCTGCCTCTGATTCCCCATGTCTGATTCCCCACATCTGATTCCCTGCCTCTGATATCCCGCCTCTGATTCCCCGCCTCTGATTCCCTGCCACTAATTCCCCGCCTCTGATTCCCCTATCTGATTCCCTGCCTCTGATGCCCCATATCAGATTCCCAGCCTCTGCTTCCCCGCCTCTGATTCCTCAGCTCTGATTCCCCACCTCTGATTCCCCGTGTCTAATTCCCTGCCTCTGATTCCCCGCCTCTGATTCCCCATCTTGGATTCACCACCACTGATTCCCTGCGTCTGATTCCCTGCCTGTGATTCCCCGCCTCTGATTCACCATCTCTGATTCACTGCCTCTGATTCCCCTTCTCTGATTCCCCATGTCTGATTCCCCAATTCTGATTCCCGCCTCTGATGCCCAACCTCTGATTCCCCTCCTCTGATTGCACATATCTGATTCCCCGCCTCTGATTCCCCACATCTTATTCTCCGCCTCTGATTCCCAAACTCAGATTCCCCGCCTCTGATTCCCCAACTCTGATTCCCCGCCTCTGATTCTTCAGCTCTGATTCCCCGCCTCTGATTCCCCGTGTCTGATTCCCTGCCTCTGATTCCCCGCCTCTGATTCCCCATCTCTGATTCACCACCACTGATTCCCTGCGTCTGATTCCCTTCCTGTGATTCCCCGCCTATGATTCACCATCTCTGATTCACCAGCTCTGATTCCCCACCTCTGATTACCCGCGTCTGATTCCCTGATTCTAATTCCCCGCCTCTGATTCCCCATCTCTGATTCACCACCTCTGATTCCCCACCTCTGATTCCCCATATCTGATACCCCGCCTCGGATTCCCCAACTCTGATTCCCCAACTCTGATTCCCCGCCTCTGATTCCCCAGCTATGATTCCCCACCTCTGATTCCCCGCGTCTGATTCCCTGCTTCTGATTCCCTGCCTCTGATTCCCCATCTGTGATTAACCACCTCTGATTCTCCACGTCTGATTCCGCACCTCTGATTCCCCATCTCTGATTCCCCATCTCTGATTCCCAAATTCTGATTCCCCGCCTCTGATTCCCCAGCTCTGATTCCCCATCTCATATTCCCAAATTCTGATTCCCTGCCTCTGATTCCCCACCTCTGATTCCCAATATCTGATTCCCCTCCTCTGTTTCCCCGCCTCTGATTCCCCGCTTCTGTTTCCCCATATCTGATTCCCCACCTCTGATTCCCCAACTCTGATTCCCCGCCTCTGATTCCCCAGCTCTGATTCCCCGCCTCTGATTCCCCGTGTCTGATTCCCTGCCTCTGATTCCCCGCCTCTGATTCCCCATCTCTGATTCACCGCCTCTGATTCACCACCTCTGATTCCCCATATCTGATAAGCCATCTTTGTTTCCCCGCCTCTGATTCCCCATATCTGATTCCCCACCTCTGATTCCCCATCTCTGATTCCCGGACTCAGATTCCCCACCTCTGATTCCCAGACTCTGATTCCCGGAATATGATTCTCCGCTTCTGATTCCCCGCCTCTGATTCCTTGCCTCTGATTCCCCAGCTCTGATTCCCCACATCTGATTCCCTGCTTCTGATTCCCCACCTCTGATTCCCAATATCTGATTCCCTGCCTCTGTTTCCCCACCTCTGATTCCCCGCCTCTGTTTCCCCATATCTGATTCCCCACCTCTGATTGCCCAACTCTGATACCCCGCCTCTGATTCCCCAGCTCTGATTCCCCGCCTCTGATTCCCCGTGTCTGATTCCCTGCCTCTGATTCCCCGCCTCTGATTCCCCATCTCTGATTCACCGCCTCTGATTCACCACCTCTGATTCCCCATATCTGATAAGCCATCTTTGTTTCCCTGCCTCTGATTCCCCGCCTCTGATTCCCCATATCTGATTCCCCACCTCTGATTCCCCATCTCTGATTCCAGGACTCAGATTCCCCACCTCTGATTCCCAGACTCTGATTCCCGGAATATGATTCCCCGCTTCTGATTCCCCGCCTCTGATTCCCTGCCTCTGATTCCCCATCTCCGATTCCCAATATCTGATTCCCTGCCTCTGATTCGCCATCTCGGATTCCCGCCCTCCGATTCCCCACCTCTGGTTCCCCATATCTGATATCCCTCCTCTGTTTCCCCGCCTCTGATTCCCCGCCTCTGATTCCCCATATCTGATTCCCCGCCTCTGATTCCCCAACTCTGATTCCCCGCCTCTGATTCTTCAGCTCTGATTCCCCGCCTCTGATTCCCTGTGTCTGATTCCCTGCCTCTGATTCCCCGCCTCTGATTCCCCATCTCTGATTCACCACCACTGATTCCCTGCGTCTGATTCCCTGCCTGTGATTCCCCGCCTATGATTCACCATCTCTGATTCACCAGCTCTGATTCCCCACCTCTGATTACCCGCGTCTGATTCCCTGATTCTAATTCCCCGCCTCTGATTCCCCATCTCTGATTCACCACCTCTGATTCCCCACCTCTGAATCCCCATATCTGATACCCCACCTCGGATTCCCCAACTCTGATTCCCCAACTCTGATTCCCCGCCTCTGATTCCCCAGCTATGATTCCCCACCTCTGATTCCCCGCGTCTGATTCCCTGCTTCTGATTCCCTGCCTCTGATTCCCCATCTGTGATTCCCCATCTCTGATTCCCAAATTCTGATTCCCCGCCTCTGATTCCCCAGCTCTGATTCCCCATCTCATATTCCCAAATTCTGATTCCCTGCCTCTGATTCCCAACCTCTGATTCCCAATATCTGATTCCCCTCCTCTGTTTCCCCGCCTCTGATTCCCCGCTTCTGTTTCCCCATATCTGATTCCCCACCTCTGATTCCCCAACTCTGATTCCCCGCCTCTGATTCCCCAGCTCTGATTCCCCGCCTCTGATTCCCCGTGTCTGATTCCCTGCCTCTGATTCCCCGCCTCTGATTCCCCATCTCTGATTCACCGCCTCTGATTCACCACCTCTGATAACCCATATCTGATAAGCCATCTTTGTTTCCCCGCCTCTGATTCCCCGCCTCTGATTCCCCATATCTGATTCCCCACCTCTGATTCCCCATCTCTGATTCCCGGACTCAGATTCCCCACCTCTGATTCCCAGACTCTGATTCCCGGAATATGATTCTCCGCTTCTGATTCCCCGCCTCTGATTCCCTGCCTCTGATTCCCCATCTCTGATTCCCCATATCTGATTCCCTGCCTCTGATTCGCCATCTCGGATTCCCGCCCTCCGATTCCCCACCTCTGGTTCCCCATATCTGATATCCCTCCTCTGTTTCCCCGCCTCTGATTCCCCGCCTCTGATTCCCCATATCTGATTCCCCGCCTCTGATTCCCCAACTCTGATTCCCCGCCTCTGATTCCTCAGCTCTGATTCCCCGCCTCTGATTCCCCGCGTCTGATTCCCTGCCTCTGATTCCCCGCCTCTGATTCCCCATCTCTGATTCACCACCACTGATTCCCTGCGTCTGATTCCCTGCCTGTGATTCCCCGCCTCTGATTCCCCTATCTGATTCCCTGCCTCTGATGCCCCATATCTGATTCCCTGCCTCTGATTCCCCAACTCTGATTCCCCGCTGATTCCTCAGCTCTGATTCCCCACCTCTGATTCCCCGTGTCTAATTCCCTGCCTCTGATTCCCCGCCTCTGATTCCCCATCGTGGATTCACCACCACTGATTCCCTGCGTCTGATTCCCTGCCTGTGATTCCCCGCCTCTGATTCACCATCTCTGATTCACTGCCTCTGATTCCCCTTCTCTGATTCCCCATGTCTGATTCCCCAATTCTGATTCCCGCCTCTGATGCCCAACCTCTGATTCCCCTCCTCTGATTCCCCGCCTCTGATTCCCTGCCTCTGATTCCCCATGTCTGATTCCCCACATCTGATTCCCTGCCTCTGATATCCCGCCTCTGATTCCCCGCCTCTGATTCCCTGCCACTAATTCCCCGCCTCTGATTCCCCTATCTGATTCCCTGCCTCTGATGCCCCATATCAGATTCCCAGCCTCTGCTTCCCCGCCTCTGATTCCTCAGCTCTGATTCCCCACCTCTGATTCCCCGTGTCTAATTCCCTGCCTCTGATTCCCCGCCTCTGATTCCCCATCTTGGATTCACCACCACTGATTCCCTGCGTCTGATTCCCTGCCTGTGATTCCCCGCCTCTGATTCACCATCTCTGATTCACTGCCTCTGATTCCCCTTCTCTGATTCCCCATGTCTGATTCCCCAATTCTGATTCCCGCCTCTGATGCCCAACCTCTGATTCCCCTCCTCTGATTGCACATATCTGATTCCCCGCCTCTGATTCCCCACATCTTATTCTCCGCCTCTGATTCCCAAACTCAGATTCCCCGCCTCTGATTCCCCAACTCTGATTCCCCGCCTCTGATTCTTCAGCTCTGATTCCCCGCCTCTGATTCCCCGTGTCTGATTCCCTGCCTCTGATTCCCCGCCTCTGATTCCCCATCTCTGATTCACCACCACTGATTCCCTGCGTCTGATTCCCTTCCTGTGATTCCCCGCCTATGATTCACCATCTCTGATTCACCAGCTCTGATTCCCCACCTCTGATTACCCGCGTCTGATTCCCTGATTCTAATTCCCCGCCTCTGATTCCCCATCTCTGATTCACCACCTCTGATTCCCCACCTCTGATTCCCCATATCTGATACCCCGCCTCGGATTCCCCAACTCTGATTCCCCAACTCTGATTCCCCGCCTCTGATTCCCCAGCTATGATTCCCCACCTCTGATTCCCCGCGTCTGATTCCCTGCTTCTGATTCCCTGCCTCTGATTCCCCATCTGTGATTAACCACCTCTGATTCTCCACGTCTGATTCCGCACCTCTGATTCCCCATCTCTGATTCCCCATCTCTGATTCCCAAATTCTGATTCCCCGCCTCTGATTCCCCAGCTCTGATTCCCCATCTCATATTCCCAAATTCTGATTCCCTGCCTCTGATTCCCCACCTCTGATTCCCAATATCTGATTCCCCTCCTCTGTTTCCCCGCCTCTGATTCCCCGCTTCTGTTTCCCCATATCTGATTCCCCACCTCTGATTCCCCAACTCTGATTCCCCGCCTCTGATTCCCCAGCTCTGATTCCCCGCCTCTGATTCCCCGTGTCTGATTCCCTGCCTCTGATTCCCCGCCTCTGATTCCCCATCTCTGATTCACCGCCTCTGATTCACCACCTCTGATTCCCCATATCTGATAAGCCATCTTTGTTTCCCCGCCTCTGATTCCCCATATCTGATTCCCCACCTCTGATTCCCCATCTCTGATTCCCGGACTCAGATTCCCCACCTCTGATTCCCAGACTCTGATTCCCGGAATATGATTCTCCGCTTCTGATTCCCCGCCTCTGATTCCTTGCCTCTGATTCCCCATCTCTGATTCCCCATATCTGATTCCCTGCCTCTGATTTGCCATCTCGGATTCCCGCCCTCCGATTCCCCACCTCTGGTTCCCCATATCTGATATCCCTCCTCTGTTTCCCCGCCTCTGATTCCCCGCCTCTGATTCCCCATATCTGATTCCCCGCCTCTGATTCCCCAACTCTGATTCCCCGCCTCTGATTCCTCAGCTCTGATTCCCCGCCTCTGATTCCCCGCGTCTGATTCCCTGCCTCTGATTCCCCGCCTCTGATTCCCCATCTCTGATTCACCACCACTGATTCCCTGCGTCTGATTCCCTGCCTGTGATTCCCCGCCTCTGATTCCCCTATCTGATTCCCTGCCTCTGATGCCCCATATCTGATTCCCAGCCTCTGATTCCCCAACTCTGATTCCCCGCCTCTGATTCCTCAGCTCTGATTCCCCACCTCTGATTCCCCGTGTCTAATTCATGCCTCTGATTCCCCGCCTCTGATTCCCCATCTTGGATTCACCACCACTGATTCCCTGCGTCTGATTCCCTGCCTGTGATTCCCCGCCTCTGATTCACCATCTCTGATTCACTGCCTCTGATTCCCCTTCTCTGATTCCCCATGTCTGATTCCCCAATTCTGATTCCCGCCTCTGATGCCCAACCTCTGATACCCCTCCTCTGATTCCCCGCCTCTGATTCCCTGCCTCTGATTCCCCATGTCTGATTCCCCACATCTGATTCCCTGCCTCTGATATCCCGCCTCTGATTCCCCGCCTCTGATTCCCTGCCACTAATTCCCCGCCTCTGATTCCCCTATCTGATTCCCTGCCTCTGATGCCCCATATCAGATTCCCAGCCTCTGCTTCCCCGCCTCTGATTCCTCAGCTCTGATTCCCCACCTCTGATTCCCCGTGTCTAATTCCCTGCCTCTGATTCCCCGCCTCTGATTCCCCATCTTGGATTCACCACCACTGATTCCCTGCGTCTGATTCCCTGCCTGTGATTCCCCGCCTCTGATTCACCATCTCTGATTCACTGCCTCTGATTCCCCTTCTCTGATTCCCCATGTCTGATTCCCCAATTCTGATTCCCGCCTCTGATGCCCAACCTCTGATTCCCCTCCTCTGATTGCCCATATCTGATTCCCCGCCTCTGATTCCCCATATCTTATTCTCCGCCTCTAATTCCCAAACTCAGATTCCCCGCCTCTGATTCCCCAGCTCTGATTCCCCACATCTGATTCTCTGCCTCTGATTCCCCACCTCTGATTCCCCGCCTCTGTTTCCCCATATCTGATTACCCGCCTCTGATTCCCCAACTCTGATTCCCCGCCTCTGATTCCCCAGCTCTGATTCCCCGCCTCTGATTCCCCGTGTCTGATTCCCTGCCTCTGATTCCCCGCCTCAGATTCAACATCTCTGATTCACCGCCTCTGATTCCCCACCTCTGATTCCCCATATCTGATAAGCCATCTCTGTTTCCCCGCCTCTGATTCCCCACCTCTGATTCCCCATATCTGATTCCCCGCCTCTGATTCCCCATCTCTGATTCCCGGACTCAGATTCCCCACCTCTGATTCCCCGCCTCTGATTCCCTGCCTCTGATTCCCAATCTCTGATTCCCCATATATGATTCCCCAGCTCTGATTCCCAACATCTGATTCCCTGCCTCTGATTCCCCACCTCTGATTCCCAATATCTGATTCCCTGCCTCTGTTTCCCCACTTCTGATTCCCCGCCTCTGTTTCCCCATATCTGATTCCCCACCTCCGATTCCCCAACTCTGATTCCCCGCCTCTGATTCCCCAGCTCTGATTCCCCGCCTCTGATTCCCCGTGTCTGATTCCTTGCCTCTGATTCCCCGCCTCTGATTCCCCATCTCTTATTCACCACCACTGATTCCCTGCGTCTGATTCCCTGCCTGTGATTCCCCGCCTCTGATTCACCATCTCTGATTCACTGCCTCTGATTCCCCTTCTCTGATTTCCCATGTTTGATTCCCCAATTCTGATTCCCGCCTCTGATGCCCACCTCTGATTCCCCTCCTCTGATTCCCCATATCTGATTCCCCGCCTCTGATTCCCCATATCTTATTCCCCGCCTCTGATTCCCAAACTCAGATTCCCCGCCTCTGATTCCCCAGCTCTGATTCCCCGCCTCTGATTTCCCGCGTCTGATTCCCCGCCTCTGAATCCCCGCCTCTGATTCCCCATCTCTGATCCACCACCGCTAATTCCCGGCCTCTGATTCCCCACAACTGATTCCCGGCCTCTGATTCCCGGCCACTGATTCCCCGCCTCTGATTCCCCATCTCTGATTCCCCGCCTCTCATTCCCCGACTCTGATTCCCCGCCTCTGATTCCCCAGCTCTGATTCCCCATCTCTGATTACCCGCGTCTGATTCCCTGACTCTAATTCCCGGCCTCTGATTCCCCATCTCTGATTCACAGCCTCTGATTCCCCACCTCTGATTCCCCATATCTGATTCCCCGCCTCAGTTTCCCCGCCTCTGATTCCCCGCCTCTGATTCCCCATATCTGATACCCGCCTCTGATTCCCCAACTCTGATTCCCCGCCTCTGATTCCCCAGTTTTGATTCCCCACCTCTGATTCCCCGCGTCTGATTCCCTGCTTCTGATTCCCTGCCTCTGATTCCCCATCTGTGATTAATCACCTCTGATTCTCCGCGTCTGATTCCCCGCCTCAGTTTCCCCGCCTCTGATTCCCCATATCTGATTCCCGGCCTCTGATTTCTGGCCTATGATTCCCCGCTTGTAATTCCCCGCCACTGATTCCCTGCCTCTGATTCCCCATGTCTGATCCCCACATCTGATTCCCTGCCTCTGATACCCCGCCTCTGATTCCCCGCCTCTGATTCCATGCCACTAATTCCCCGCCTCTGATTCCCCATATCTGATTCCCTGCCTCTGATGCACCATATCTGATTCCCTGCCTCTGATTCCCCAACTCTGATTCCCCGCCTCTGATTCCTCAGCTCTGATTCCCCACCTCTGATTCCCCGTGTCTAATTCCCTGCCTCTGATTCCCCGCCTCTGATTCCCCATCTTGGATTCACCACCACTGATTCCCTGCGTCTGATTCCCTGCCTGTGATTCCCCGCCTCTGATTCACCATCTCTGATTCACTGCCTCTGATTCCCCTTCTCTGATTCCCCATGTCTGATTCCCCAATTCTGATTCCCGCCTCTGATGCCCAACCTCTGATTCCCCTCCTCTGATTGCCCATATCTGATTCCACGCCTCTGATTCCCCATATCTTATTCTCCGCCTCTAATTCCCAAACTCAGATTCCCCGCCTCTGATTCCCCAGCTCTGATTCCCCACATCTGATTCTCTGCCTCTGATTCCCCACCTCTGATTCCCCGCCTCTGTTTCCCCATATCTGATTACCCGCCTCTGATTCCCCAACTCTGATTCCCCGCCTCTGATTCCCCAGCTCTGATTCCCCGCCTCTGATTCCCCGTGTCTGATTCCCTGCCTCTGATTCCCCGCCTCTGATTCAACATCTCTGATTCACCGCCTCTGATTCCCCACCTCTGATTCCCCATATCTGATAAGCCATCTCTGTTTCCCCGCCTCTGATTCCCCACCTCTGATTCCCCATATCTGATTCCCCGCCTCTGATTCCCCATCTCTGATTCCCGGACTCAGATTCCCCACCTCTGATTCCCCGCCTCTGATTCCCTGCCTCTGATTCCCAATCTCTGATTCCCCATATATGATTCCCCAGCTCTGATTCCCAACATCTGATTCCCTGCCTCTGATTCCCCACCTCTGATTCCCAATATCTGATTCCCTGCCTCTGTTTCCCCACTTCTGATTCCCCGCCTCTGTTTCCCCATATCTGATTCCCCACCTCCGATTCCCCAACTCTGATTCCCCGCCTCTGATTCCCCAGCTCTGATTCCCCGCCTCTGATTCCCCGTGTCTGATTCCTTGCCTCTGATTCCCCGCCTCTGATTCCCCATCTCTTATTCACCACCACTGATTCCCTGCGTCTGATTCCCTGCCTGTGATTCCCCGCCTCTGATTCACCATCTCTGATTCACTGCCTCTGATTCCCCTTCTCTGATTCCCCATGTTTGATTCCCCAATTCTGATTCCCGCCTCTGATGCCCCACCTCTGATTCCCCTCCTCTGATTCCCCATATCTGATTCCCCGCCTCTGATTCCCCATATCTTATTCCCCGCCTCTGATTCCCAAACTCAGATTCCCCGCCTCTGATTCCCCAGCTCTGATTCCCCACCTCTGATTCCCCGCGTCTGATTCCCCGCCTCTGAATCCCCGCCTCTGATTCCCCATCTCTGATCCACCACCGCTAATTCCCGGCCTCTGATTCCCCACAACTGATTCCCGGCCTCTGATTCCCGGCCACTGATTCCCCGCCTCTGATTCCCCATCTCTGATTCCCCGCCTCTCATTCCCCGACTCTGATTCCCCGCCTCTGATTCCCCAGCTCTGATTCCCCATCTCTGATTACCCGCGTCTGATTCCCTGACTCTAATTCCCGGCCTCTGATTCCCCATCTCTGATTCACAGCCTCTGATTCCCCACCTCTGATTCCCCATATCTGATTCCCCGCCTCAGTTTCCCCGCCTCTGATTCTCCGCCTCTGATTCCCCATATCTGATACCCGCCTCTGATTCCCCAACTCTGATTCCCCGCCTCTGATTCCCCAGTTTTGATTCCCCACCTCTGATTCCCCGCGTCTGATTCCCTGCTTCTGATTCCCTGCCTCTGATTCCCCATCTGTGATTAACCACCTCTGATTCTCCGCGTCTGATTCCCCGCCTCAGTTTCCCCGCCTCTGATTCCCCATATCTGATTCCCGGCCTCTGATTTCCGGCCTATGATTCCCCGCTTGTAATTCCCCGCCACTGATTCCCTGCCTCTGATTCCCCATGTCTGATCCCCACATCTGATTCCCTGCCTCTGATACCCCGCCTCTGATTCCCCGCCTCTGATTCCATGCCACTAATTCCCCGCCTCTGATTCCCCATATCTGATTCCCTGCCTCTGATGCACCATATCTGATTCCCTGCCTCTGATTCCCCAACTCTGATTCCCCGCCTCTGATTCCTCAGCTCTGATTCCCCACCTCTGATTCCCCGTGTCTAATTCCCTGCCTGTGATTCCCCGCCTCTGATTCACCATCTCTGATTCACTGCCTCTGATTCCCCTTCTCTGATTCCCCATGTCTGATTCCCCAATTCTGATTCCCGCCTCTGATGCCCCACCTCTGATTCCCCTCCACTGATTGCCCATATCTGATTCCCCGCCTCTGATTCCCCATATCTTATTCCCCGACTCTGATTCCCAAACTCAGATTCCCCGCCTCTGATTCCCCAGCTCTGATTCCCCACATCTGATTCCCTGCCTCTGATTCCCCACCTCTGATTCCCAATATCTGATTCCCTGCCTCTGTTTCCCCACCTCTGATTCCCCGCCTCTGTTTCCCCATATGTGATTCCCCACCTCTGATTCCCCAACTCTGATTCCCCGCCTCTGATTCCCCAGCTCTGATTCTCCGCCTCTGATTCCCCGTGTCTGATTCCCTGCCTCTGATTCCCCGCCTCTGATTCCCCATCTCTGATTCACCGCCTCTGATTCACCACCTCAGATTCCCCATATCTGATAAGCCATCTCTGTTACCCCGCCTCTGATTCCCCGCCTCTGATTCCCCATATCTGATTCCCGGACTCAGATTCCCCACCTCTGATTCCCAGCCTCTGATTCCCGGAATATGATTCCCCGCTTCTGATTCCCCGCCTCTGATTCCCTGCCTCTGATTCCCCATCTCTGATTCCCCACATCTGATTCCCTGCCTCTGATTCCCCGCCTCTGATTCCCCATATCTGATTCCCTGCCTCTGATTCCCGATCTCTGATTCCCGCCCTCCGATTCCCCACCTCTGGTTCCCCATATCTGATACCCCTCCTCTCTTTCCCCGCCTCTGATTCCCCACCTCTGATTCTCCATATCTGATACCCCACCTCTGATTCCCCAACTCTGATTCCCCGCATCTGATTCCTCAGCTCTGATTCCCCGCCTCTGATTCTCCGCGTCTGATTCCCTGCTTCTGATTCCCTGCCTCTGAATCCCCATCTGTGATTAACCACCTCTGATTCTCCACGTCTGATTCCACGCCTCTGATTCCCCAACTCTGATTCCCCATCTCTGATTCCCAAATTCTGATTCCCCGCCTCTGATTCCCCAGTTCTGATTCCCCATCTCTGATTCCCAAATTCTGATTCCCTGCCTCTGATTCCCCACCTCTGATTCCCAATATCTGATTCCCCGCCTCGGTTTCCCCGCCTCTGATTCCCCGCCTCTGTTTCCCCATATCTGATTCCCCAACTCTGATTCCCCAACTCTGATTCCCCGCCTCTGATTCCCCAGCTCTGATTCCCCGCCTCTGATTCCACGTGTCTGATGCCCTGCCTCTGATTCCCCGCCTCTGATTTCCCATCTCTGATTCACTGCCTCTGATTCCCCACCTCTGATTCCCCATATCTGATTAGCCGCCTCTGTTTCCCCGCCTCTGATTCCCAGCCTCTGATTCCCCATATCTGATTCCCAGCCTCTGATTCCCCATCTCTGATTCCCGGACTCTGAATCCCCACCTCTGATTCCCGGCCTCTCATTCCCGGCCTTTGATTCCCGCTTCTGATTCCCTGCCTCTGATTCCCTGCCTTTGATTCCCCATGTCTGATTCCCCACATCTGATTCCCTGCCTCTGATATCCCGCCTCTGATTCCCCGCCTCTGATTCCCTGCCACTAATTCCCCGCCTCTGATTACCCTATCTGATTCCCTGCCTCTGATGCCCCATATCTGATTCCCTGCCTCTGATTCCCCAACTCTGATTCCCCGCCTCTGATTCCTCAGCTCTGATTCCCCACCTCTGATTCCCCGTGTCTAATTCCCTGCCTCTGATTCCCCGCCTCTGATTCCCCATCTTGGATTCACCACCACTGATTCCCCGCGTCTGATTCCCTGCCTGTGATTCCCCGCCTCTGATTCACCATCTCTGATTCACTGCCGTTGATTCCCTTCTCTGATTCCCCATGTCTGATTCCCCAATTCTGATTCCCGCCTCTGATGCCCAACCTCTGATTCCCCTCCTCTGATTCCCCATATCTTATTCTCCGCCTCTGATTCCCAAACTCAGATTCCCCGCCTCTGATTCCCCAGCTCTGATTCCCCACATCTGATTCTCTGCCTCTGATTCCCCACCTCTGATTCCCCGCCTCTGTTTCCACATATCTGATTACCCACCTCTGATTCCCCAACTCTGATTCCCCGCCTCTGATTCCCCAGCTCTGATTCCCCGCCTCTGATTCCCCGTGTCTGATTCCCTGCCTCTGATTCCCCGCCTCTGATTCCACATCTCTGATTCACCGCCTCTGATTCCCCACCTCTGATTCCCCATATCTGATAAGCCATCTCTGTTTCCCCGCCTCTGATTCCCCACCTCTGATTCCCCATATCTGATTCCCCGCCTCTGATTCCCCATCTCTGATTCCCGGACTCAGATTCCCCACCTCTGATTCCCCGCCTCTGATTCCCTGCTTCTGATTCCCCATCTCTGATTTCCCATATCTGATTCCCCAGCTCTGATTCCCAATATCTGATTCCATGCCTCTGATTCCCCACCTCTGATTCCCAATATCTGATTCCCTGCCTCTGTTTCCCCACTTCTGATTCCCCGCCTCTGTTTCCCCATATCTGATTCCCCACCTCTGATTCCCCAACTCTGATTCCCCGCCTCTGATTTCCCAGCTCTGATTCCCCGCCTCTGATTCCCCGTGTCTGTTTCCTTGCCTCTGATTCCCCGCCTCTGATTCCCCATCTCTGATTCACCACCACTGATTCCCTGCGTCTGATTCCCTGCCTGTGATTCCCCGCCTCTGATTCACCATCTCTGATTCACTGCCTCTGATTCCCCTTCTCTGATTCCCCATGTGTGATTCCCCAATTCTGATTCCCGGCCTCTGATTCCCGGCCTCTGATTCCCAGCCTCTGATTCCCCATCTCTGATTCCCCGCCTCTGATTCCCCGACTCTGATTCCCCACCTCTGATACCCCAGCTCTGATTCCCCGCCTCTGATTCCCCGCGTCTGATTCCCCGCCTCTGAATCCCCGCCTCTGATTCCCCATCTCTGATTCACCACCGCTAATTCCCGGCCTCTGATTCCCCACTACTGATTCCCGGCCTCTGATTCCCGGCCTCTGATTCCCCGCCTCTGATTCCCCATCTCTGATTCCCGGCCTCTGATTCCCCGACTCTGATTCCCTGCCTCTGATTCCCCAGCTCTGATTCCCCACCTCTGATTACCCGCGTCTGATTCCCTGACTCTAATTCCCGGCCTCTGATTCCCCATCTCTGATTCACCGCCTCTGATTCCCCACCTCTGATTCCCCATATCTGACTCCCCGCCTCAGTCTCCCCGCCTCTGATTCCCCGCATCTGATTCCCCATATCTGATACCCCGCCTCTGATTCCCCAACTCTGATTCCCCGCCTCTGATTCCCCAGTTATGATTCCCCACTTCTGATTCCCCGCGTCTGATTCCCTGCTTCTGATTCCCTGCCTCTGATTCCCCATCTGTGATTAACCACCTCTGATTCTCCGCATCTGATTCCCCGCCTCAGTTTCCCCGCCTCTGATTCCCCATCTCTGATTCACCACCACTGATTCCCTGCGTCTGATTCCCTGCCTGTGATTCCCCGCCTCTGATTCACCATCTCTGATTCACTGCCTCTGATTCCCCTTCTCTGATTCCCCATGTCTGATTCACCACCGCTAATTCCCGGCCTCTGATTCCCCACTACTGATTCCCGGCCTCTGATTCCCGGCCTCGGATTCCCCGCCTCTGATTCCCCATCTCTGATTCCCCGCCTCTGATTCCACATCTCTGATTCACCGCCTCTGATTCCCCACCTCTGATTCCCCATATCTGATAAGCCATCTCTGTTTCCCCGCCTCTGATTCCCCACCTCTGATTCCCCATATCTGATTCCCCGCCTCTGATTCCCCATCTCTGATTCTCGGACTCAGATTCCCCACCTCTGATTCCCCGCCTCTGATTCCCTGCCTCTGATTCCCCATCTCTGATTTCCCATATCTGATTCCCCAGCTCTGATTCCCAACATCTGATTCCCTGCCTCTGATTCCCCACCTCTGATTCCCAATATCTGATTCCCTGCCTCTGTTTCCCCACTTCTGATTCCCCGCCTCTGTTTCCCCATATCTGATTCCCCACCTCTGATTCCCCAACTCTGATTCCTCGCCTCTGATTCCCCAGCTCTGATTCCCCGCCTCTGATTCCCCGTGTCTGATTCCTTGCCTCTGATTCCCCGCCTCTGATTCCCCATCTCTGATTCCTTGCCTCTGATTCCCTGCCTCTGATTCCCCGCCTCTGATTCCCCATATCTGATTCCCTGCCTCTGATTCCCGATCTCTGATTCCCGCCTTCCGATTCCCCACCTCTGGTTCCCCATATCTGATACCCCTCCTCTCTTTCCCCGCCTCTGATTCCCCGCCTCTGATTCTCCATATCTGATACCCCACCTCTGATTCCCCAACTCTGATTCCCCGCATCTGATTCCTCAGCTCTGATTCCCCGCCTCTGATTCTCCGCGTCTGATTCCCTGCTTCTGATTCCCTGCCTCTGAATCCCCATCTGTGATTAACCACCTCTGATTCTCCACGTCTGATTCCACGCCTCTGATTCCCCAACTCTGATTCCCCATCTCTGATTCCCAAATTCTGATTCCCCGCCTCTGATTCCCCAGTTCTGATTCCCCATCTCTGATTCCCAAATTCTGATTCCCTGCCTCTGATTCCCCACCTCTGATTCCCAATATCTGATTCCCCGCCTCGGTTTCCCCGCCTCTGATTCCCCGCCTCTGTTTCCCCATATCTGATTCCCCAACTCTGATTCCCCAACTCTGATTCCCCGCCTCTGATTCCCCAGCTCTGATTCCCCGCCTCTGATTCCACGTGTCTGATGCCCTGCCTCTGATTCCCCGCCTCTGATTTCCCATCTCTGATTCACTGCCTCTGATTCCCCACCTCTGATTCCCCATATCTGATTAGCCGCCTCTGTTTCCCCGCCTCTGATTCCCAGCCTCTGATTCCCCATATCTGATTCCCAGCCTCTGATTCCCCATCTCTGATTCCCGGACTCTGAATCCCCACCTCTGATTCCCGGCCTCTCATTCCCGGCCTTTGATTCCCGCTTCTGATTCCCTGCCTCTGATTCCCTGCCTTTGATTCCCCATGTCTGATTCCCCACATCTGATTCCCTGCCTCTGATATCCCGCCTCTGATTCCCCGCCTCTGATTCCCTGCCACTAATTCCCCGCCTCTGATTACCCTATCTGATTCCCTGCCTCTGATGCCCCATATCTGATTCCCAGCCTCTGATTCCCCAACTCTGATTCCCCGCCTCTGATTCCTCAGCTCTGATTCCCAACCTCTGATTCCCCGTGTCTAATTCCCTGCCTCTGATTCCCCGCCTCTGATTCCCCATCTTGGATTCACCACCACTGATTCCCCGCGTCTGATTCCCTGCCTGTGATTCCCCGCCTCTGATTCACCATCTCTGATTCACTGCCGTTGATTCCCTTCTCTGATTCCCCATGTCTGATTCCCCAATTCTGATTCCCGCCTCTGATGCCCAACCTCTGATTCCCCTCCTCTGATTCCCCATATCTTATTCTCCGCCTCTGATTCCCAAACTCAGATTCCACGCCTCTGATTCCCCAGCTCTGATTCCCCACATCTGATTCTCTGCCTCTGATTCCCCACCTCTGATTCCCCGCCTCTGTTTCCCCATATCTGATTACCCACCTCTGATTCCCCAACTCTGATTCCCCGCCTCTGATTCCCCAGCTCTGATTCCCCGCCTCTGATTCCCCGTGTCTGATTCCCTGCCTCTGATTCCCCGCCTCTGATTCCACATCTCTGATTCACCGCCTCTGATTCCCCACCTCTGATTCCCCATATCTGATAAGCCATCTCTGTTTCCCCGCCTCTGATTCCCCACCTCTGATTCCCCATATCTGATTCCCCGCCTCTGATTCCCCATCTCTGATTCCCGGACTCAGATTCCCCACCTCTGATTCCCCGCCTCTGATTCCCTGCTTCTGATTCCCCATCTCTGATTTCCCATATCTGATTCCCCAGCTCTGATTCCCAATATCTGATTCCCTGCCTCTGATTCCCCACCTCTGATTCCCAATATCTGATTCCCTGCCTCTGTTTCCCCACTTCTGATTCCCCGCCTCTGTTTCCCCATATCTGATTCCCCACCTCTGATTCCCCAACTTTGATTCCCCGCCTCTGATTTCCCAGCTCTGATTCCCCGCCTCTGATTCCCCGTGTCTGTTTCCTTGCCTCTGATTCCCCGCCTCTGATTCCCCATCTCTGATTCACCACCACTGATTCCCTGCGTCTGATTCCCTGCCTGTGATTCCCCGCCTCTGATTCACCATCTCTGATTCACTGCCTCTGATTCCCCTTCTCTGATTCCCCATGTGTGATTCCCCAATTCTGATTCCCGGCCTCTGATTCCCGGCCTCTGATTCCCAGCCTCTGATTCCCCATCTCTGATTCCCCGCCTCTGATTCCCCGACTCTGATTCCCCACCTCTGATACCCCAGCTCTGATTCCCCGCCTCTGATTCCCCGCGTCTGATTCCCCGCCTCTGAATCCCCGCCTCTGATTCCCCATCTCTGATTCACCACCGCTAATTCCCGGCCTCTGATTCCCCACTACTGATTCCCGGCCTCTGATTCCCGGCCTCTGATTCCCCGCCTCTGATTCCCCATCTCTGATTCCCGGCCTCTGATTCCCCGACTCTGATTCCCTGCCTCTGATTCCCCAGCTCTGATTCCCCACCTCTGATTACCCGCGTCTGATTCCCTGACTCTAATTCCCGGCCTCTGATTCCCCATCTCTGATTCACCGCCTCTGATTCCCCACCTCTGATTCCCCATATCTGACTCCCCGCCTCAGTCTCCCCGCCTCTGATTCCCCGCATCTGATTCCCCATATCTGATACCCCGCCTCTGATTCCCCAACTCTGATTCCCCGCCTCTGATTCCCCAGTTATGATTCCCCACTTCTGATTCCCCGCGTCTGATTCCCTGCTTCTGATTCCCTGCCTCTGATTCCCCATCTGTGATTAACCACCTCTGATTCTCCGCATCTGATTCCCCGCCTCAGTTTCCCCGCCTCTGATTCCCCATCTCTGATTCACCACCACTGATTCCCTGCGTCTGATTCCCTGCCTGTGATTCCCCGCCTCTGATTCACCATCTCTGATTCACTGCCTCTGATTCCCCTTCTCTGATTCCCCATGTCTGATTCACCACCGCTAATTCCCGGCCTCTGATTCCCCACTACTGATTCACGGCCTCTGATTCCCGGCCTCGGATTCCCCGCCTCTGATTCCCCATCTCTGATTCCCTGCCTCTGATTCCACATCTCTGATTCACCGCCTCTGATTCCCCACCTCTGATTCCCCATATCTGATAAGCCATCTCTGTTTCCCCGCCTCTGATTCCCCACCTCTGATTCCCCATATCTGATTCCCCGCCTCTGATTCCCCATCTCTGATTCTCGGACTCAGATTCCCCACCTCTGATTCCCCGCCTCTGATTCCCTGCCTCTGATTCCCCATCTCTGATTTCCCATATCTGATTCCCCAGCTCTGATTCCCAACATCTGATTCCCTGCCTCTGATTCCCCACCTCTGATTCCCAATATCTGATTCCCTGCCTCTGTTTCCCCACTTCTGATTCCCCGCCTCTGTTTCCCCATATCTGATACCCCACCTCTGATTCCCCAACTCTAATTCCTCGCCTCTGATTCCCCAGCTCTGATTCCCCGCCTCTGATTCCCCGTGTCTGATTCCTTGCCTCTGATTCCCCGCCTCTGATTCCCCATCTCTGATTCACCACCACTGATTCCCTGCGTCTGATTCCCTGCCTGTGATTCCCCGCCTCTGATTCACCATCTCTGATTCACTGCCTCTGATTCCCCTTCATGATTCCCCACGTCTGATTCCCCAATTCTGATCCCGCCTCTGATGCCCCACCTCTGATTCCCCGCCTCTGATTCCCCATATCTTATTCCCCGCCTCTGATTCCCAAACTCAGATTTCCCGCCTCATGTTCCCCAGCTCTGATTCCCCGCCTCTGATTCCCCGCGTCTGATTCCCCGCCTCTGAATCCCCGCCTCTGATTCCCCATCTCTGATTCACCACCGCTAATTCCCGGCCTCTGATTCCCCACTACTGATTCCCGGCCTCTGATTCCCGGCCTCTGATTCCCCGCCTCTGATTCCCCATCTCTGATTCCCCGCCTCTGATTCCCCGACTCTGATTCCCTGCCTCTGATTCCCCAGCTCTGATTCCCCACCTCTGATTACCCGCGTCTGATTCCCTGACTCTAATTCCCGGCCTCTGATTCCCCATCTCTGATTCACCGCCTCTGATTCCCCACCTCTGATTCCCCATATCTGATACCCCGCCTCAGTTTCCCCGCCTCTGATTCCCCGCCTCTGATTCCCCATATCTGATACCCCGCCTCTGATTCCCCAACTCTGATTCCCCGCCTCTGATTCCCCAGTTATGATTCCCCACTTCTGATTCCCCGCGTCTGATTCCCTGCTTCTGATTCACTGCCTCTGATTCCCCATCTGTGATTAACCACCTCTGATTCTCCGCGTCTGATTCCCCGCCTCAGTTTCCCCGCCTCTGATTCCCCATATCTGATTCCCGGCCTCTGATTCCCGGCCTATGATTCCCCGCTTCTAATTCCCCGCCTCTGATTCCCTGCCTCTGATTCCCCATCTCTGATTCACGAGCTCTGATTCCCCACCTCTGATTACCCGCGTCTGATTCCCTGATTCTAATTCCCCGCCTCTGATTCCCCATCTCTGATTCACCGCCTCTGATTCCCCACCTCTGTTTCCCCATATCTGATTCCCCACCTCTGAGTCCCCAACTCTGATTCCCCGCCTCTGATTCCCCAGCTCTGATTCCCCGCCTCTGATTCCCCGTGTCTGATTCCTTGCCTCTGATTCCCCGCCTCTGATTCCCCATCTCTGATTCACCACCACTGATTCCCTGCGTCTGATTCCCTGCCTGTGATTCCCCGCCTCTGATTCACCATCTCTGATTCACTGCCTCTGATTCCCCTTCATGATTCCCCATGTCTGATTCCCCAATTCTGATTCCCGCCTCTGATGCCCCACCTCTGATTCCCCGCCTCTGATTCCCCATATCTTATTCCCCGCCTCTGATTCCCAAACTCAGATTTCCCGCCTCATATTCCCCAGCTCTGATTCCCCGCCTCTGATTCCCCACGTCTGATTCCCCGCCTCTGAATCCCCGCCTCTGATTCCCCATCTCTGATTCACCACCGCTAATTCCCGGCCTCTGATTCCCCACTACTGATTCCCGGCCTCTGATTCCCGGCCTCTGATTCCCCGCCTCTGATTCCCCATCTCTGATTCCCCGCCTCTGATTCCCCGACTCTGATTCCCTGCCTCTGATTCCCCAGCTCTGATTCCCCACCTCTGATTACCCGCGTCTGATTCCCTGACTCTAATTCCCGGCCTCTGATTCCCCATCTCTGATTCACCGCCTTTGATTCCCCACCTCTGATTCCCCATATCTGATTCCCCGCCTCAGTTTCCCCGCCTCTGATTCCCCGCCTCTGATTCCCCATATCTGATACCCCGCCTCTGATTCCCCAACTCTGATTCCCCGCCTCTGATTCCCCAGTTATGATTCCCCACTTCTGATTCCCCGCGTCTGATTCCCTGCTTCTGATTCCCTGCCTCTGATTCCCCATCTGTGATTAACCACCTCTGATTCTCCGCGTCTGATTCCCCGCCTCGGTTTCCCCGCCTCTGATTTCCCATATCTGATCCCCGGCCTCTGATTCCCGGCCTATGATTCCCCGCTTCTAATTCCCCGCCTCTGATTCCCTGCCTCTGATTCCCCATCTCTTATTCACGAGCTCTGATTCCCCACCTCTGATTACCCGCGTCTGATTCCCTGATTCTAATTCCCCGCCTCTGATTCCCCATCTCTGATTCACCGCCTCTGATTCCCCACCTCTGATTCCCCATATCTGATACCCCGCCTCGGATTCCCCAACTCTGATTCCCCAACTCTGATTCCCCGCCTCTGATTCCCCAGCTATGATTCCCCACCTCTGATTCCCCGCGTCTGATACCCTGCTTCTGATTCCCTGCCTCTGATTCCCCATCTGTGATTAACCACCTCTGATTCTCCACGTCTGATTCCGCGCCTCTGATTCCCCATCTCTGATTCCCCATCTCTGATTCCCAAATTCTGATTCCCCTCCTCTGATTCCCCAGCTCTGATTCCCCATCTCTGATTCCCAAATTCTGATTCCCTGCCTCTGATTCCCCACCTCTGATTCCCAATATCTGATTCCCCGCCTCTGTTTCCCCGCCTCTGATTCCCCGCCTCTGTTTCCCCATATCTGATTCCCCAGCTCTGATTCCCCAACTCTGATTCCCCGCCTCTGATTCCCCAGCTCTGATTCCCCGCCTCTGATTCCACGTGTCTGATGCCCTGCCTCTGATTCCCCGCCTCTGATTTCCCATCTCTGATTCACTGCCTCTGATTCCCCACCTCTGATTCCCCATATCTGATTAGCCACCTCTGTTTCCCCGCCTCTGATTCCCAGCCTCTGATTCCCCATATCTGATTCCCAGCCTCTGATTCCCCATCTCTGATTCCCGGACTCTGAATCCCCACCTCTGATTCCCGGCCTCTCATTCCCGGCCTTTGATTCCCGCTTCTGATTCCCCGCCTCTGATTCCCTGCCTCTGATTCCCCATGTCTGATACCCCATATCTGATACCCCGCCTTGGATTCCCCAACTCTGATTCCCCAACTCTGATTCCCCGCCTCTGATTCCCCAGCTATGATTCCCCACCTCTGATTCCCGGCGTCTGATTCCCTGCTTCTGATTCCCTGCCTCTGATTCCCCATCTGTGATTAACCACCTCTGATTCTCCACGTCTGATTCTGCGCCTCTGATTCCCCATCTCTGAATCCCCATCTCTGATTCCCAAATTCTGATTCCCCGCCTCTGATTCCCCAGCTCTGATTCCCCATCTCTGATTCCCAAATTCTGATTCCCTGCCTCTGATTCCCCACCTCTGATTCCCAATATCTGATTCCCCGCCTCTCTTTCCCCGCCTCTGATTCCCCGCCTCTGTTTCCCCATCTGATTCCCCACCTCTGATTCCCCAACTCTGATTCCCCGCCTCTGATTCCCCAGCTCTGATTCCCCGCCTCTGATTCCACATGTCTGATGCCCTGCCTCTGATTCCCCGCCTCTGATTTCCCATCTCTGATTCACTGCCTCTGATTCCCCACCTCTGATTCCCCATATCTGATTAGCCACCTCTGTTTCCCCGCCTCTGATTCCCAGCCTCTGATTCCCCATATCTGATTCCCAGCCTCTGATTCCCCACCTCCTATTCCCGAACTCTCATTCCCGGCCTTTGATTCCCGCTTCTGATTCCCCGCCTCTGATTCCCTGCCTCTGATTCCCCATGTCTGATTCCCCACATCTGATTCCCTGCCTCTGATATCCCGCCTCTGATTCCCTGCCTCTGATTCCCTGCCACTAATTCCCCGCCTCTGATTCCCCTATCTGATTCCCTGCCTCTGATGCCCCATATCTGATTCCCAGCCTCTGATTCCCCAACTCTGATTCCCCGCCTCTGATTCCTCAGCTCTGATTCCCCACCTCTGATTCCCCGTGTCTAATTCCCTGCCTCTGATTCCCCGCCTCTGATTCCCCATCTTGTATTCACCACCACTGATTCCCTGCGTCTGATTCCCTGCCTGTGATTCCCCGCCTCTGATTCACCATCTCTGATTCACTGCCTCTGATTCCCCTTCTCTGATTCCCCATGTCTGATTCCCCAATTCTGATTCCCGCCTCTGATGCCCAACCTCTGATTCCCCTCCTCTGATTGCCCATATCTGATTCCCCGCCTCTGATTCCCGATCTCTGATTCACCACCGCTAATTCCCGGCCTCTGATTCCCAACTACTGATTCCCGGCCTCTGATTCCCGGCCTCTGATTCCCCGCCTCTGATTCACCATCTCTGATTCCCCGCCTCTGATTCCCCGACTCTGATTCCCTGCCTCTGATTCCCCAGCTCTGATTCCCCACCTCTGATTACCCGTTTCTGATTCCCTGACTCTAATTCCCGGCCTCTGATTCCCCATCTCTGATTCACCGCCTCTGATTCCCCACCTCTGATTCCCCAATTCTGATTCCCGCCTCTGATGCCCCACCTCTGAATCCCCTCCTCTGATTCCCCATATCTGATTCCCCGCCTCTGATTCCCCATATCTTATTCCCCGCCTCTGATTCCCAAACTCAGATTCCCCGCCTCTGATTTCCCAGCTCTGATACCCCGCCTCAGATTCCCCGCGTCTGATTCCCCGCCTCTGAATCCTTGCCTCTGATTCCCCATCTCTGATTCACCACCGCTAATTCCCGGAGTCTGATTCCCGGCCTCTGATACCCCGCCTCTGATTCCCCATCTCTGATTCCCCACCTCTGATTCCCCGACTGTGATTCCCCGCCTCTGATTCCCCAGCTCTGATTCCCCACCTCTGATTACCCGCATCTGATTCCCTGAATCTAATTCCCGGCCTCTGATTCCCCATCTCTCATTCACCGCCTCTGATTACCCACCTCTGATTCCCCATATCTGATTCCCCGCCTCTGATTCCCCGCCTCTGATTCCCCATATCTGATACCCCGCCTCTGATTCCCCAACTCTGAATCCCCGCCTCTGATTCCCCAGCTATGATTCCCCGCCTCTGATCCCCCGCGTCTGAATCCCTGCTTCTGATTCCCTGCCTCTGTTTCCCCATCTGTGATTAAAAACCTTTGATTCTCCGCGTCTGTTTCCCCGCCTCTGATTCCCCATCTCTGATTCCCCATCTCTGATTCCCAAATTCTGATTCCCCGCCTCTGATTCCCCAGCTCTGACTCCCCACATCTGATTCCCTGCCTCTGATTCCCCAACTCTGATTCCCAATATCTGATTCCCCGCCTCTGTTTCCCCGCCTCTGATTCCCCGCCTCTGTTTCCCCATATCTGATTCCCCACCTCTGATTCCTCAACTCTGATTCCCCGCATCTGATTCCCCAGCTCTGATTCCCCGCCTTTGATTCCCCGTGTCTGATTCCCTGCCTCTGATTCCCCGCCTCTGATTCCCCATCTCTGATTCACCGCCTCTGATTCCCCATCTCTGATTCCCCATATCTAATTAGCCACCTCTGTTTCCCCGCCTCTGATTCCCCGCCTCTGATTCCCCACATCTGATTCCCCACCTCTGATTCCCCATCTCTGATTCACGGACTCACATTCCCCACCTCTGATTCACAGCCTCTGATTCCCGGCCAATGATTCCCCGATTCTGATTCCCCGCCTCTGATTCCCTGCCTCTGATTCCCCATCTCTGATTCACTGCCTCTGATTCCCCACCTCTGATTCCCCATATCTGATTAGCCACCTCTGTTTCTCAGCCTCTGATTCCCGCCTCTGATTCCCCATATCTGATTCCCCGCCTCTGATTCCCCATCTCTGATTCCCGTACTCTGATTCCCCACCTCTGATTCCCTGCATCTGATTCCCGGCCTATGATTCCCCGCTTCTGATTCCCCGCCTCTGATTCCCTGCCTCTGATTCCCCATGTCTGATTCCCCACATCTGATTCCCTGCCTCTGATACCCCACCTCTGATTACCCGCCTCTGATTCCCTGCCACTAATTCCCCGCCTCTGATTCCCCATATCTGATTCCCTGCCTCTGATGCCCCATATCTGCTTCCCTGCCTCTGATTCCTCAGCTCTGATTCCCCACCTCTGATTCCCCGTGTCTGATTCCCCAATTCTGATTCCCGCCTCTGATGAGCAACCTCTGATTCCCCTCCTCTGATTGCCCATATCTGATTCCCCGCCTCTGATTCCCGATCTCTGATTCACCACCGCTAATTCCCGGCCTCTGATTCCCCACTACTGATTCCCGGCCTCTGATTCCCGGCCTCTGATTCCCCGCCTCTGATTCCCCATCTCTGATTCCCCAATTCTGATTCCCGCCTCTGATGCCCCACCTCTGAATCCCCTCCTCTGATTCCCCATATCTGATTCCCCGCCTCTGATTCCCCATATCTTATTCCCCGCCTCTGATTCCCAAACTCAGATTCCCCTCCTCTGATTCCCCAGCTCTGATACCCCGCCTCAGATTCCCCGCGTCTGATTCCCCGCCTCTGAATCCCTGCCTCTGATTCCCCATCTCTGATTCACCACCGCTAATTCCCGGCCTCTGATTCCCGGCCTCTGATACCCCGCCTCTGATTCCCCATCTCTGATTCCCCACCTCTGATTCCCCGACTCTGATTCCCCGCCTCTGATTCCCCATATCTGATAAGCCATCTTTGTTTCCCCGCCTCTGATTCCCCGCCTCTGATTCCCCATATCTGATTCCCCACCTCTGATTCCCCACCTCTGATTACCCGCATCTGATACCCTGACTCTAATTCCCGGCCTCTGATTCCCCATCTCTCATTCACCGCCTCTGATTACCCACCTCTGATTCCCAATATCTGATTCCCCGCCTCTGATTCCCCGCCTCTGATTCCCCATATCAGATACCCCGCCTCTGATTCCCCAACTCTGAATCCCCGCCTCTGATTCCCCAGCTATGATTCCCCGCCTCTGATCCCCCGCGTCTGAATCCCTGCTTCTGATTCCCTGCCTCTGTTTCCCCATCTGTGATTAACCACCTTTGATTCTCCGCGTCCGTTTCCCCGCCTCTGATTCCCCATCTCTGATTCCCCATCTCTGATTCCCAAATTCTGATTCCCCGCCTCTGATTCCCCAGCTCTGACACCCCACATCTGATTCCCTGCCTCTGATTCCCCAACTCTGATTCCCAATATCTGATTCCCCGCCTCTGTTTCCCCGCCTCTGATTCCCCGCCTCTGTTTCCCCAGCTCTGATTCCCCGCCTTTGATTCCCCGTGTCTGATTCCCTGCCTCTGATTCCCCGCCTCTGATTCCCCATCTCTGATTCACCACCTCTGATTCCCCGCCTCTGATTCCCCATATCTAATTAGCTACCTCTGTTTCCCCGCCTCTGATTCCCCGCCTCTGATTCCCCATATCTGATTCCCCACCTCTGATTCCCCATCTCTGATTCACGGACTCACATTCCCCACCTCTGATTCACAGCCTCTGATTCCCGGCCAATGATTCCCCGCTTCTGATTCCCCGCCTCTGATTCCCCATCTCTGATTCACTGCCTCTGATTCCCCACCTCTGATTCCCCATATCTGATTAGCCACCTCTGTTTCTCAGCCTCTGATTCCCGCCTCTGATTCCCCATATCTGATTCCCCGCCTCTGATTCCCCATCTCTGATTCCCGTACTCTGATTCCCCACCTCTGATTCCCTGCCTCTGATTCGCGGCCTATGATTCCCCGCTTCTGATTCCCCGCCTCTGATTCCCTGCCTCTGATTCCCCATGTCTGATTCCCCACATCTGATTCCCTGCCTCTGATACCCCACCTCTGATTCCCCGCCTCTGATTCCCTGCCACTAATTCCCCGCCTCTGATTCCCCATTTCTGATTCCCTGCCTCTGATGCCCCATATCTGCTTCCCTGCCTCTGATTCCTCAGCTCTGATTCCCCACCTCTGATTCCCCGTGTCTAATTCCCTGCCTCTGATTCCCCATCTTGGATTCACCACCACTGATTCCCTGCGTCTGATTCCCTGCCTGTGATTCCCCGCCTCTGATTCACCATCTCTGATTCACTGCCTCTGATTCCCCTTCTCTGATTCCCCATGTCTGATTCCCCAATTCTGATTCCCGCCTCTGATGCCCCACCTCTGATTCCCCTCCTCTGATTGCCCATATCTGATTCCCCGCCTCTGATTCCCCATATCTTATTCCCCGCCTCTTATTCCCAAACTCAGATGCCCCGCCTCTGATTCCCCAGCTCTGATTCCCCACATCTGATTCCCTGCTTCTGATTCCCCACCTCTGATTCCCAATATCTGATTCCCTGCCTCTCTTTCCCCACCTCTGATTCCCCGCCTCTGTTTCCCCATATCTGATTCCCCACCTCTGATTCCCCAACTCTGATTCCCCGCCTCTGATTCCCCAGCTCTGATTCCCGGCCTCTGATTCCCCGTGTCTGATTCCCTGCCTCTGATTCCCCGCCTCTGATTCCCCATCTCTGATTCACCGCCTCTGATTCACCACCTCTGATTCCCCATATCTGATAAGCCATCTTTGTTTCCCCGCCTCTGATTCCCCGCCTCTGATTCCCCATATCTGATTCCCCACCTCTGATTCCCCATCTCTGATTCCCGGACTCAGATTCCCCACCTCTGATTCCCAGACTCTGATTCCCGGAATATGATTCCCCGCTTCTGATTCCCTGCCTCTGATTCCCTGCCTCTGATTCCCCATCTCTGATTTCCCATATCTGATTCCCTGCCTCTGATTCGCCATCTCGGATTCCCGCCCTCCGATTCCCCACCTCTGGTTCCCCATATCTGATATCCCTCCTCTGTTTCCCCGCCTCTGATTCCCCGCCTCTGATTCCCCATATCGGATTCCCCGCCTCTGATTCCCCAACTCTGATTCCCCGCCTCTGATTCCTCAGCTCTGATTCCCCGCCTCTGATTCCCCGCGTCTTATTCCCTGCCTCTGATTCCCCGCCTCTGATTCCCCATCTCTGATTCACCACCACTGATTCCCTGCGTCTGATTCCCTGCCTGTGATTCCCCGCCTCTGATTCACCATCTCTGATTCACCAGCTCTGATTCCCCACCTCCGATTACCCGCGTCTGATTCCCTGATTCTAATTCCCCGCCTCTGATTCCCCATCTCTGATTCACCACCTCTGATTCCCCACCTCTGATTCCCCATATCTGATACCCCGCCTCGGATTCCCCAACTCTGATTCCCCAACTCTGATTCCCCGCCTCTGATTCCCCAGCTATGATTCCCCACCTCTGATTCCCCGAGTCTGATTCCCTGCTTCTGATTCCCTGCCTCTGATTCCCCATCTGTGATTAACCACCTCTGATTCTCCACGTCTGATTCCGCACCTCTGATTCCCCATCTCTGATTCCCATCTCTGATTCCCAAATTCTGATTCCCCGCCTCTGATTCCCCAGCTCTGATTCCCCATCTCTGATTCCCAAATTCTGATTCCCTGCCTCTGATTCCCCACCTCTGATTCCCAATATCTAATTCCCCTACTCTGTTTCCCCGCCTCTGTTTCCCCGCCTCTGTTTCCCCATATCTGATTCCCCACCTCTGATTCCCCAACTCTGATTCCCCGCATCTGATACCCCAGCTCTGATTCCCCGCCTCTGATTCCACGTGTCTGATGCCCTGCCTCTGATTCCCCGCCTCTGATTTCCCATCTCTGATTCCCTGCCACTAATTCCCCGCCTCTGATTCACCTATCTGATTCCCTGCCTCTGATGCCCCATATCTGATTCCCAGCCTCTGATTCCCCAACTCTGATTCCCCGCCTCTGATTCCTCAGCTCTGATTCCCCACCTCTGATTCCCCGTGTCTAATTCCCTGCCTCTGATTCCCCGCCTCTGATTCCCCATCTTGGATTCACCACCACTGATTCCCTGCGTCTGATTCCCTGCCTGTGATTCCCCGCCTCTGATTCACCATCTCTGATTCACGGCCTCTGATTCCCCTTCTCTGATTCCCCATGTCTGATTCCCCAATTCTGATTCCCGCCTCTGATGCCCAACCTCTGATTCCCCTCCTCTGATTGCCCATATCTGATTCCCCGCCTCTGATTCCCCATCTCTGATTCACCACCACTGATTCCCTGCGTCTGATTCCCTGCCTGTGATTCCCCGCCTCTGATTCACCATCTCTGATTCACTGCCTCTGATTCCCCTTCATGATTCCCCATGTCTGATTCCCCAATTCTGATTCCCGCCTCTGATGCCCCACCTCTGATTCCCCGCCTCTGATTCCCCATATCTTATTCCCCGCCTCTGATTCCCAAACTCAGATTTCCCGCCTCATATTCCCCAGCTCTGATTCCCCGCCTCTGATTCCCCGCGTCTGATTCCCCGCCTCTGAATCCCCGCCTCTGATTCCCCATCTCTGATTCACCACCGATAATTCCCGGCCTCTGATTCCCCACTACTGATTCCCGGCCTCTGATTCCCGGCCTCTGATTCCCCGCCTCTGATTCCCCATCTCTGATTCCCCGCCTCTGATTCCCCGACTCTGATTCCCTGCCTCTGATTCCCCAGCTCTGATTCCCCACCTCTGATTACCCGCGTCTGATTCCCTGACTCTAATTCCCGGCCTCTGATTCCCCATCTCTGATTCACCGCCTCTGATTCCCCACCTCTGATTCCCCATATCTGATTCCCCGCCTCAGTTTCCCCGCCTCTGATTCCCCGCCTCTGATTCCCCAGTTATGATTCCCCACTTCTGATTCCCCGCGTCTGATTCCCTGCTTCTGATTCACTGCCTCTGATTCCCCATCTGTGATTAACCACCTCTGATTCTCCGCGTCTGATTCCCCACCTCAGTTTCCCCGCCTCTGATTCCCCATCTCTGATTCACCACCGCTAATTCCCGGCCTCTGATTCCCCACTACTGATTCCCGGCCTCTGATTCCCGGCCTCTGATTCCCCGCCTCTGATTCCCCATCTCTGATTCCCCGCCTCTGATTCCCCGACTCTGATTCCCTGCCTCTGATTCCCCAGCTCTGATTCCCCACCTCTGATTACCCGCGTCTGATTCCCTGACTCTAATTCCCGGCCTCTGATTCCCCATCTCTGATTCACCGCCTTTGATTCCCCACCTCTGATTCCCCATATCTGATTCCCCGCCTCAGTTTCCCCGCCTCTGATTCCCCGCCTCTGATTCCCCATATCTGATACCCCGCCTCTGATTCCCCAACTCTGATTCCCCGCCTCTGATTCCCCAGTTATGATTCCCCACTTCTGATTCCCCGCGTCTGATTCCCTGCTTCTGATTCCCTGCCTCTGATTCCCCATCTGTGATTAACCACCTCTGATTCTCCGCGTCTGATTCCCCGCCTCGGTTTCCCCGCCTCTGATTTCCCATATCTGATCCCCGGCCTCTGATTCCCGGCCTATGATTCCCCGCTTCTAATTCCCCGCCTCTGATTCCCTGCCTCTGATTCCCCATCTCTTATTCACGAGCTCTGATTCCCCACCTCTGATTACCCGCGTCTGATTCCCTGATTCTAATTCCCCGCCTCTGATTCCCCATCTCTGATTCACCGCCTCTGATTCCCCACCTCTGATTCCCCATATCTGATACCCCGCCTCGGATTCCCCAACTCTGATTCCCCAACTCTGATTCCCCGCCTCTGATTCCCCAGCTATGATTCCCCACCTCTGATTCCCCGCGTCTGATTCCCTGCTTCTGATTCCCTGCCTCTGATTCCCCATCTGTGATTAACCACCTCTGATTCTCCACGTCTGATTCCGCGCCTCTGATTCCCCATCTCTGATTCCCCATCTCTGATTCCCAAATTCTGATTCCCCTCCTCTGATTCCCCAGCTCTGATTCCCCATCTCTGATTCCCAAATTCTGATTCCCTGCCTCTGATTCCCCACCTCTGATTCCCAATATCTGATTCCCCGCCTCTGTTTCCCCGCCTCTGATTCCCCGCCTCTGTTTCCCCATATCTGATTCCCCAGCTCTGATTCCCCAACTCTGATTCCCCGCCTCTGATTCCCCAGCTCTGATTCCCCGCCTCTGATTCCACGTGTCTGATGCCCGGCCTCTGATTCCCCGCCTCTGATTTCCCATCTCTGATTCACTGCCTCTGATTCCCCACCTCTGATTCCCCATATCTGATTAGCCACCTCTGTTTCCCCGCCTCTGATTCCCAGCCTCTGATTCCCCATATCTGATTCCCAGCCTCTGATTCCCCATCTCTGATTCCCGGACTCTGAATCCCCACCTCTGATTCCCGGCCTCTCATTCCCGGCCTTTGATTCCCGCTTCTGATTCCCCGCCTCTGATTCCCTGCCTCTGATTCCCCATGTCTGATACCCCATATCTGATACCCCGCCTTGGATTCCCCAACTCTGATTCCCCAACTCTGATTCCCCGCCTCTGATTCCCCAGCTATGATTCCCCACCTCTGATTCCCGGCGTCTGATTCCCTGCTTCTGATTCCCTGCCTCTGATTCCCCATCTGTGATTAACCACCTCTGATTCTCCACGTCTGATTCTGCGCCTCTGATTCCCCATCTCTGAATCCCCATCTCTGATTCCCAAATTCTGATTCCCCGCCTCTGATTCCCCAGCTCTGATTCCCCATCTCTGATCCCCAAATTCTGATTCCCTGCCTCTGATTCCCCACCTCTGATTCCCAATATCTGATTCCCCGCCTCTCTTTCCCCGCCTCTGATTCCCCGCCTCTGTTTCCCCATCTGATTCCCCACCTCTGATTCCCCAACTCTGATTCCCCGCCTCTGATTCCTCAGCTCTGATTCCCCGCCTCTGATTCCACATGTCTGATGCCCTGCCTCTGATTCCCCGCCTCTGATTTCCCATCTCTGATTCACTGCCTCTGATTCCCCACCTCTGATTCCCCATATCTGATTAGCCACCTCTGTTTCCCCGCCTCTGATTCCCAGCCTCTGATTCCCCATATCTGATTCCCAGCCTCTGATTCCCCACCTCTGATTCCCGAACTCTCATTCCCGGCCTTTGATTCCCGCTTCTGATTCCCCGCCTCTGATTCCCTGCCTCTGATTCCCCATGTCTGATTCCCCACATCTGATTCCCTGCCTCTGATATCCCGCCTCTGATTCCCTGCCTCTGATTCCCTGCCACTAATTCCCCGCCTCTGATTCCCCTATCTGATTCCCTGCCTCTGATGCCCCATATCTGATTCCCAGCCTCTGATTCCCCAACTCTGATTCCCCGCCTCTGATTCCTCAGCTCTGATTCCCCACCTCTGATTCCCCGTGTCTAATTCCCTGCCTCTGATTCCCCGCCTCTGATTCCCCATCTTGTATTCACCACCACTGATTCCCTGCGTCTGATTCCCTGCCTGTGATTCCCCGCCTCTGATTCACCATCTCTGATTCACTGCCTCTGATTCCCCTTCTCTGATTCCCCATGTCTGATTCCCCAATTCTGATTCCCGCCTCTGATGCCCAACCTCTGATTCCCCTCCTCTGATTGCCCATATCTGATTCCCCGCCTCTGATTCCCGATCTCTGATTCACCACCGCTAATTCCCGGCCTCTGATTCCCAACTACTGATTCCCGGCCTCTGATTCCCGGCCTCTGATTCCCCGCCTCTGATTCCCCATCTCTGATTCCCCGCCTCTGATTCCCCGACTCTGATTCCCTGCCTCTGATTCCCCAGCTCTGATTCCCCACCTCTGATTACCCGTGTCTGATTCCCTGACTCTAATTCCCGGCCTCTGATTCCCCATCTCTGATTCACCGCCTCTGATTCCCCACCTCTGATTCCCCAATTCTGATTCCCGCCTCTGATGCCCCACCTCTGAATCCCCTCCTCTGATTCCCCATATCTGATTCCCCGCCTCTGATTCCCCATATCTTATTCCCCGCCTCTGATTCCCAAACTCAGATTCCCCGCCTCTGATTTCCCAGCTCTGATACCCCGCCTCAGATTCCCCGCGTCTGATTCCCCGCCTCTGAATCCTTGCCTCTGATTCCCCATCTCTGATTCACCACCGCTAATTCCCGGAGTCTGATTCCCGGCCTCTGATACCCCGCCTCTGATTCCCCATCTCTGATTCCCCACCTCTGATTCCCCGACTGTGATTCCCCGCCTCTGATTCCCCAGCTCTGATTCCCCACCTCTGATTACCCGCATCTGATTCCCTGAATCTAATTCCCGGCCTCTGATTCCCCATCTCTCATTCACCGCCTCTGATTACCCACCTCTGATTCCCCATATCTGATTCCCCGCCTCTGATTCCCCGCCTCTGATTCCCCATATCTGATACCCCGCCTCTGATTCCCCAACTCTGAATCCCCGCCTCTGATTCCCCAGCTATGATTCCCCGCCTCTGATCCCCCGCGTCTGAATCCCTGCTTCTGATTCCCTGCCTCTGTTTCCCCATCTGTGATTAACCACCTTTGATTCTCCGCGTCTGTTTCCCCGCCTCTGATTCCCCATCTCTGATTCCCCATCTCTGATTCCCAAATTCTGATTCCCCGCCTCTGATTCCCCAGCTCTGACTCCCCACTTCTGATTCCCTGCCTCTGATTCCCCAACTCTGATTCCCAATATCTGATTCCCCGCCTCTGTTTCCCCGCCTCTGATTCCCCGCCTCTGTTTCCCCATATCTGATTCCCCACCTCTGATTCATCAACTCTGATTCCCCGCATCTGATTCCCCAGCTCTGATACCCCGCCTTTGATTCCCCGTGTCTGATTCCCTGCCTCTGATTCCCCGCCTCTGATTCCCCATCTCTGATTCACCGCCTCTGATTCCCCATCTCTGATTCCCCATATCTAATTAGCCACCTCTGTTTCCCCGCCTCTGATTCCCCGCCTCTGATTCCCCACATCTGATTCCCCACCTCTGATTCCCCATCTCTGATTCACGGACTCACATTCCCCACCTCTGATTCACAGCCTCTGATTCCCGGCCAATGATTCCCCGATTCTGATTCCCCGCCTCTGATTCCCTGCCTCTGATTCCCCATCTCTGATTCACTGCCTCTGATTCCCCACCTCTGATTCCCCATATCTGATTAGCCACCTCTGTTTCTCAGCCTCTGATTCCCGCCTCTGATTCCCCATATCTGATTCCCCGCCTCTGATTCCCCATCTCTGATTCCCGTACTCTGATTCCCCACCTCTGATTCCCTGCCTCTGATTCCCGGCCTATGATTCCCCGCTTCTGATTCCCCGCCTCTGATTCCCTGCCTCTGATTCCCCATGTCTGATTCCCCACATCTGATTCCCTGCCTCTGATACCCCACCTCTGATTACCCGCCTCTGATTCCCTGCCACTAATTCCCCGCCTCTGATTCCCCATATCTGATTCCCTGCCTCTGATGCCCCATATCTGCTTCCCTGCCTCTGATTCCTCAGCTCTGATTCCCCACCTCTGATTCCCCGTGTCTGATTCCCCAATTCTGATTCCCGCCTCTGATGAGCAACCTCTGATTCCCCTCCTCTGATTGCCCATATCTGATTCCCCGCCTCTGATTCCCGATCTCTGATTCACCACCGCTAATTCCCGGCCTCTGATTCCCCACTACTGATTCCCGGCCTCTGATTCCCGGCCTCTGATTCCCCGCCTCTGATTCCCCATCTCTGATTCCCCAATTCTGATTCCCGCCTCTGATGCCCCACCTCTGAATCCCCTCCTCTGATTCCCCATATCTGATTCCCCGCCTCTGATTCCCCATATCTTATTCCCCGCCTCTGATTCCCAAACTCAGATTCCCCGCCTCTGATTCCCCAGCTCTGATACCCCGCCTCAGATTCCCCGCGTCTGATTCCCCGCCTCTGAATCCCTGCCTCTGATTCCCCATCTCTGATTCACCACCGCTAATTCCCGGCCTCTGATTCCCGGCCTCTGATACCCCGCCTCTGATTCCCCATCTCTGATTCCCCACCTCTGATTCCCCGACTCTGATTCCCCGCCTCTGATTCCCCATATCTGATAAGCCATCTTTGTTTCCCCGCCTCTGATTCCCCGCCTCTGATTCCCCATATCTGATTCCCCACCTCTGATTCCCCACCTCTGATTACCCGCATCTGATACCCTGACTCTAATTCCCGGCCTCTGATTCCCCATCTCTCATTCACCGCCTCTGATTACCCACCTCTGATTCCCAATATCTGATTCCCCGCCTCTGATTCCCCGCCTCTGATTCCCCATATCAGATACCCCGCCTCTGATTCCCCAACTCTGAATCCCCGCCTCTGATTCCCCAGCGATGATTCCCCGCCTCTGATCCCCCGCGTCTGAATCCCTGCTTCTGATTCCCTGCCTCTGTTTCCCCATCTGTGATTAACCACCTTTGATTCTCCGCGTCCGTTTCCCCGCCTCTGATTCCCCATCTCTGATTCCCCATCTCTGATTCCCAAATTCTGATTCCCCGCCTCTGATTCCCCAGCTCTGACACCCCACATCTGATTCCCTGCCTCTGATTCCCCAACTCTGATTCCCAATATCTGATTCCCCGCCTCTGTTTCCCCGCCTCTGATTCCCCGCCTCTGTTTCCCCAGCTCTGATTCCCCGCCTTTGATTCCCCGTGTCTGATTCCCTGCCTCTGATTCCCCGCCTCTGATTCCCCATCTCTGATTCACCGCCTCTGATTCCCCACCTCTGATTCCCCATATCTAATTAGCCACCTCTGTTTCCCCGCCTCTGATTCCCCGCCTCTGATTCCCCATATCTGATTCCCCACCTCTGATTCCCCATCTCTGATTCACGGACTCACATTCCCCACCTCTGATTCACAGCCTCTGATTCCCGGCCAATGATTCCCCGCTTCTGATTCCCCGCCTCTGATTCCCCATCTCTGATTCACTGCCTCTGATTCCCCACCTCTGATTCCCCATATCTGATTAGCCACCTCTGTTTCTCAGCCTCTGATTCCCGCCTCTGATTCCCCATATCTGATTCCCCGCCTCTGATTCCCCATCTCTGATTCCCGTACTCTGATTCCCCACCTCTGATTCCCTGCCTCTGATTCGCGGCCTATGATTCCCCGCTTCTGATTCCCCGCCTCTGATTCCCTGCCTCTGATTCCCCATGTCTGATTCCCCACATCTGATTCCCTGCCTCTGATACCCCACCTCTGATTCCCCGCCTCTGATTCCCTGCCACTAATTCCCCGCCTCTGATTCCCCATTTCTGATTCCCTGCCTCTGATGCCCCATATCTGCTTCCCTGCCTCTGATTCCTCAGCTCTGATTCCCCACCTCTGATTCCCCGTGTCTAATTCCCTGCCTCTGATTCCCCATCTTGGATTCACCACCACTGATTCCCTGCGTCTGATTCCCTGCCTGTGATTCCCCGCCTCTGATTCACCATCTCTGATTCACTGCCTCTGATTCCCCTTCTCTGATTCCCCATGTCTGATTCCCCAATTCTGATTCCCGCCTCTGATGCCCCACCTCTGATTCCCCTCCTCTGATTGCCCATATCTGATTCCCCGCCTCTGATTCCCCATATCTTATTCCCCGCCTCTTATTCCCAAACTCAGATGCCCCGCCTCTGATTCCCCAGCTCTGATTCCCCACATCTGATTCCCTGCTTCTGATTCCCCACCTCTGATTCCCAATATCTGATTCCCTGCCTCTCTTTCCCCACCTCTGATTCCCCGCCTCTGTTTCCCCATATCTGATTCCCCACCTCTGATTCCCCAACTCTGATTCCCCGCCTCTGATTCCCCAGCTCTGATTCCCGGCCTCTGATTCCCCGTGTCTGATTCCCTGCCTCTGATTCCCCGCCTCTGATTCCCCATCTCTGATTCACCGCCTCTGATTCACCACCTCTGATTCCCCATATCTGATAAGCCATCTTTGTTTCCCCACCTCTGATTCCCCGCCTCTGATTCCCCATATCTGATTCCCCACCTCTGATTCCCCATCTCTGATTCCCGGACTCAGATTCCCCACCTCTGATTCCCAGACTCTGATTCCCGGAATATGATTCCCCGCTTCTGATTCCCTGCCTCTGATTCCCTGCCTCTGATTCCCCATCTCTGATTTCCCATATCTGATTCCCTGCCTCTGATTCGCCATCTCGGATTCCCGCCCTCCGATTCCCCACCTCTGGTTCCCCATATCTGATATCCCTCCTCTGTTTCCCCGCCTCTGATTCCCCGCCTCTGATTCCCCATATCGGATTCCCCGCCTCTGATTCCCCAACTCTGATTCCCCGCCTCTGATTCCTCAGCTCTGATTCCCCGCCTCTGATTCCCCGCGTCTTATTCCCTGCCTCTGATTCCCCGCCTCTGATTCCCCATCTCTGATTCACCACCACTGATTCCCTGCGTCTGATTCCCTGCCTGTGATTCCCCGCCTCTGATTCACCATCTCTGATTCACCAGCTCTGATTCCCCACCTCCGATTACCCGCGTCTGATTCCCTGATTCTAATTCCCCGCCTCTGATTCCCCATCTCTGATTCACCACCTCTGATTCCCCACCTCTGATTCCCCATATCTGATACCCCGCCTCGGATTCCCCAACTCTGATTCCCCAACTCTGATTCCCCGCCTCTGATTCCCCAGCTATGATTCCCCACCTCTGATTCCCCGAGTCTGATTCCCTGCTTCTGATTCCCTGCCTCTGATTCCCCATCTGTGTTAACCACCTCTGATTCTCCACGTCTGATTCCGCACCTCTGATTCCCCATCTCTGATTCCCATCTCTGATTCCCAAATTCTGATTCCCCGCCTCTGATTCCCCAGCTCTGATTCCCCATCTCTGATTCCCAAATTCTGATTCCCTGCCTCTGATTCCCCACCTCTGATTCCCAATATCTAATTCCCCTACTCTGTTTCCCCGCCTCTGTTTCCCCGCCTCTGTTTCCCCATATCTGATTCCCCACCTCTGATTCCCCAACTCTGATTCCCCGCATCTGATACCCCAGCTCTGATTCCCCGCCTCTGATTCCACGTGTCTGATGCCCTGCCTCTGATTCCCCGCCTCTGATTTCCCATCTCTGATTCCCTGCCACTAATTCCCCGCCTCTGATTCACCTATCTGATTCCCTGCCTCTGATGCCCCATATCTGATTCCCAGCCTCTGATTCCCCAACTCTGATTCCCCGCCTCTGATTCCTCAGCTCTGATTCCCCACCTCTGATTCCCCGTGTCTAATTCCCTGCCTCTGATTCCCCGCCTCTGATTCCCCATCTTGGATTCACCACCACTGATTCCCTGCGTCTGATTCCCTGCCTGTGATTCCCCGCCTCTGATTCACCATCTCTGATTCACGGCCTCTGATTCCCCTTCTCTGATTCCCCATGTCTGATTCCCCAATTCTGATTCCCGCCTCTGATGCCCAACCTCTGATTCCCCTCCTCTGATTGCCCATATCTGATTCCCCGCCTCTGATTCCCCATCTCTGATTCACCACCACTGATTCCCTGCGTCTGATTCCCTGCCTGTGATTCCCCGCCTCTGATTCACCATCTCTGATTCACTGCCTCTGATTCCCCTTCATGATTCCCCATGTCTGATTCCCCAATTCTGATTCCCGCCTCTGATGCCCCACCTCTGATTCCCCGCCTCTGATTCCCCATATCTTATTCCCCGCCTCTGATTCCCAAACTCAGATTTCCCGCCTCATATTCCCCAGCTCTGATTCCCCGCCTCTGATTCCGCGCGTCTGATTCCCCGCCTCTGAATCCCCGCCTCTGATTCCCCATCTCTGATTCACCACCGATAATTCCCGGCCTCTGATTCCCCACTACTGATTCCCGGCCTCTGATTCCCGGCCTCTGATTCCCCGCCTCTGATTCCCCATCTCTGATTCCCCGCCTCTGATTCCCCGACTCTGATTCCCTGCCTCTGATTCCCCAGCTCTGATTCCCCACCTCTGATTACCCGCGTCTGATTCCCTGACTCTAATTCCCGGCCTCTGATTCCCCATCTCTGATTCACCGCCTCTGATTCCCCACCTCTGATTCCCCATATCTGATTCCCCGCCTCAGTTTCCCCGCCTCTGATTCCCCGCCTCTGATTCCCCAGTTATGATTCCCCACTTCTGATTCCCCGCGTCTGATTCCCTGCTTCTGATTCACTGCCTCTGATTCCCCATCTGTGATTAACCACCTCTGATTCTCCGCGTCTGATTCCCCACCTCAGTTTCCCCGCCTCTGATTCCCCATATCTGATTCCCGGCCTATGATTCCCGGCCTATGATTCCCCGCTTCTAATTCCCCGCCTCTGATTCCCTGCCTCTGATTCCCCATCTCTGATTCACGAGCTCTGATTCCCCACCTCTGATTACCCGCGTCTGATTCCCTGATTCTAATTCCCCGCCTCTGATTCCCCATCTCTGATTCACCGCCTCTGATTCCCCACCTCTGTTTCCCCATATCTGATTCCCCACCTCTGATTCCCCAACTCTGATTCCCCGCCTCTGATTCCCCAGCTCTGATTCCCCGTCTCTGATTCCCCGTGTCTGATTCCTTGCCTCTGATTCCCCGCCTCTGATTCCCCATCTCTGATTCACCACCACTGATTCCCTGCGTCTGATTCCCTGCCTGTGATTCCCCGCCTCTGATTCACCATCTCTGATTCACTGCCTCTGATTCCCCTTCATGATTCCCCATGTCTGATTCCCCAATTCTGATTCCCGCCTCTGATGCCCCACCTCTGATTCCCCGCCTCTGATTCCCCATATCTTATTCCCCGCCTCTGATTCCCAAACTCAGATTTCCCGCCTCATATTCCCCAGCTCTGATTCCCCGCCTCTGATTCCCCGCGTCTGATTCCCCGCCTCTGAATCCCCGTCTCTGATTCCCCATCTCTGATTCACCACCGCTAATTCCCGGCCTCTGATTCCCCACTACTGATTCCCGGCCTCTGATTCCCGGCCTCTGATTCCCCGCCTCTGATTCCCCATCTCTGATTCCCCGCCTCTGATTCCCCGACTCTGATTCCCTGCCTCTGATTCCCCAGCTCTGATTCCCCACCTCTGATTACCCGCGTCTGATTCGCTGACTCTAATTCCCGGCCTCTGATTCCCCATCTCTGATTCACCGCCTCTGATTCCCCACCTCTGATTCCCCATATCTGATTCCCCGCCTCAGTTTCCCCGCCTCTGATTCCCCGCCTCTGATTCCCCATATCTGATACCCCGCCTCTGATTCCCCAACTCTGATTCCCCGCCTCTGATTCCCCGCGTCTGATTCCCTGCTTCTGATTCCCTGCCTCTGATTCCCCATCTGTGATTAACCACCTCTGATTCTCCGCGTCTGATTCCCCGCCTCAGTTTCCCCGCCTCTGATTTCCCATATCTGATTCCCGGCCTCTGATATCCGGCCTATGATTCCCCGCTTCTAATTCCCCGCCTCTGATTCCCTGCCTCTGATTCCCCATCTCTTATTCACGAGCTCTGATTCCCCACCTCTGATTACCCGCGTCTGATTCCCTGATTCTAATTCCCCGCCTCTGATTCCCCATCTCTGATTCACCGCCTCTGATTCCCCACCTCTGATTCCCCATATCTGATACCCCGCCTCGGATTCCCCAACTCTGATTCCCCAACTCTGATTCCCCGCCTCTGATTCCCCAGCTATGATTCCCCACCTCTGATTCCCCGCGTCTGATTCCCTGCTTCTGATTCCCTGCCTCTGATTCCCCATCTTGGATTCACCACCACTGATTCCCTGCGTCTGATTCCCTGCCTGTGATTCCCCGCCTCTGATTCACCATCTCTGATTCACGGCCTCTGATTCCCCTTCTCTGATTCCCCATGTCTGATTCCCCAATTCTGATTCCCGCCTCTGATTCCCCACCTCTGATTCCCAATATCTGATTCCCATCCTCTGTTTCCCCGCCTCTGATTCCCCGCCTCTGTTTCCCCATATCTGATTCCCCACCTCTGATTCCCCAACTCTGATTCCCCGCCTCTGATACCCCAGCTCTGATTCCCCGCCTCTGATTCCACGTGTCTGATGCCCTGCCTCTGATTCCCCTCCTCTGATTTCCCATCTCTGATTCCCTGCCACTAATTCCCCACCTCTGATTCCCCTATCTGATTCCCTGCCTCTGATGCCCCATATCTGATTCCCAGCCTCTGATTCCCCAACTCTGATTCCCCGCCTCTGATTCCTCAGCTCTGATTCCCCACCTCTGATTCCCCGTGTCTAATTCCCTGCCTCTGATTCCCCGCCTCTGATTCCCCATCTTGGATTCACCACCACTGATTCCCTGCGTCTGATTCCCTGCCTGTGATTCCCCGCCTCTGATTCACCATCTCTGATTCACGGCCTCTGATTCCCCTTCTCTGATTCCCCATGTCTGATTCCCCAATTCTGATTCCCGCCTCTGATGCCCAACCTCTGATTCCCCTCCTCTGATTGCCCATATCTGATTCCCCGCCTCTGATTCCCCATCTCTGATTCACCACCACTGATTCCCTGCGTCTGATTCCCTGCCTGTGATTCCCCGCCTCTGATTCACCATCTCTGATTCACTGCCTCTGATTCCCCTTCATGATTCCCCATGTCTGATTCCCCAATTCTGATTCCCGCCTCTGATGCCCCACCTCTGATTCCCCGCCTCTGATTCCCCATATCTTATTCCCCGCCTCTGATTCCCAAACTCAGATTTCCCGCCTCATATTCCCCAGCTCTGATTCCCCGCCTCTGATTCCCCGCGTCTGATTCCCCGCCTCTGAATCCCCGCCTCTGATTCCCCATCTCTGATTCACCACCGCTAATTCCCGGCCTCTGATTCCCCACTACTGATTCCCGGCCTCTGATTCCCGGCCTCTGATTCCCCGCCTCTGATTCCCCATCTCTGATTCCCCGCCTCTGATTCCCCGACTCTGATTCCCTGCCTCTGATTCCCCAGCTCTGATTCCCCACCTCTGATTACCCGCGTCTGATTCCCTGACTCTAATTCCCGGCCTCTGATTCCCCATCTCTGATTCACCGCCTCTGATTCCCCACCTCTGATTCCCCATATCTGATTCCCCGCCTCAGTTTCCCCGCCTCTGATTCCCCGCCTCTGATTCCCCATATCTGATACCCCGCCTCTGATTCCCCAACTCTGATTCCCCGCCTCTGATTCCCCAGTTATGATTCCCCACTCCTGATTCCCCGCGTCTGATTCCCTGCTTCTGATTCACTGCCTCTGATTCCCCATCTGTGATTAACCACCTCTGATTCTCCGCGTCTGATTCCCCGCCTCAGTTTCCCCGCCTCTGATTCCCCATATCTGATTCCCGGCCTCTGATTCCCGGCCTATGATTCCCCGCTTCTAATTCCCCGCCTCTGATTCCCTGCCTCTGATTCCCCATCTCTGATTCACGAGCTCTGATTCCCCACCTCTGATTACCCGCGTCTGATTCCCTGATTCTAATTCCCCGCCTCTGATTCCCCATCTCTGATTCACAGCCTCTGATTCACCACCTCTGTTTCCCCATATCTGATTCCCCACCTCTGATTCCCCAACTCTGATTCCCCGCCTCTGATTCCCCAGCTCTGATTCCCCGCCTCTGATTCCCCGTGTCTGATTCCTTGCCTCTGATTCCCCGCCTCTGATTCCCCATCTCTGATTCACCACCACTGATTCCCTGCGTCTGATTCCCTGCCTGTGATTCCCCGCCTCTGATTCACCATCTCTGATTCACTGCCTCTGATTCCCCTTCATGATTCCCCATGTCTGATTCCCCAATTCTGATTCCCGCCTCTGATGCCCCACCTCTGATTCCCTGCCTCTGATTCCCCATATCTTATTCCCCGCCTCTGATTCCCAAACTCAGATTTCCCGCCTCATATTCCCCAGCTCTGATTCCCCGCCTCTGATTCCCCGCGTCTGATTCCCCGCCTCTGAATCCCCGCCTCTGATTCCCCATCTCTGATTCACCACCGATAATTCCCGGCCTCTGATTCCCCACTACTGATTCCCGGCCTCTGATTCCCGGCCTCTGATTCCCCGCCTCTGATTTCCCATCTCTGATTCCCCGCCTCTGATTCCCCGACTCTGATTCCCTGCCTCTGATTCCCCAGCTCTGATTCCCCACCTCTGATTACCCGCGTCTGATTCGCTGACTCTAATTCCCGGCCTCTGATTCCCCATCTCTGATTCACCGCCTCTGATTCCCCACCTCTGATTCCCCATATCTGATTCCCCGCCTCAGTTTCCCCGCCTCTGATTCCCCGCCTCTGATTCCCCATATCTGATACCCCGCCTCTGATTCCCCAACTCTGATTCCCCGCCTCTGATTCCCCGCGTCTGATTCCCTGCTTCTGATTCCCTGCCTCTGATTCCCCATCTGTGATTAACCACCTCTGATTCTCCGCGTCTGATTCCCCGCCTCAGTTTCCCCGCCTCTGATTTCCCATATCTGATTCCCGGCCTCTGATTCCCGGCCTATGATTCCCCGCTTCTAATTCCCCGCCTCTGATTCCCTGCCTCTGATTCCCCATCTCTTATTCACGAGCTCTGATTACCCACCTCTGATTACCCGCGTCTGATTCCCTGATTCTAATTCCTCGCCTCTGATTCCCCATCTCTGATTCACCGCCTCTGATTCCCCACCTCTGATTCCCCATATCTGATACCCCGCCTCGGATTCCCCAACTCTGATTCCCCAACTCTGATTCCCCGCCTCTGATTCCCCAGCTATGATTCCCCACCTCTGATTCCCCGCGTCTGATTCCCTGCTTCTGATTCCCTGCCTCTGATTCCCCATCTGTGATTAACCACCTCTGATTCTCCACGTCTGATTCCGCGCCTCTGATTCCCCATCTCTGATTCCCCATCTCTGATTCCCAAATTCTGATTCCCCTCCTCTGATTCCCCAGCTCTGATTCCCCATCTCTGATTCCCAAATTCTGATTCCCTGCCTCTGATTCCCCACCTCTGATTCCCAATATCTGATTCCCCGCCTCTGTTTCCCCGCCTCTGATTCCCCGCCTCTGTTTCCCCATATCTGATTCCCCACCTCTGATTCCCCAACTCTGATTCCCCGCCTCTGATTCCCCAGCTCTGATTCCACGCCTCTGATTCCACGTGTCTGATGCCCTGCCTCTGATTCCCCGCCTCTGATTTCCCATCTCTGATTCACTGCCTCTGATTCCCCACCTCTGATTCCCCATATCTGATTAGCCACCTCTGTTTCCCCGCCTCTGATTCCCAGCCTCTGATTCCCCATATCTGATTCCCAGCCTCTGATTCCCCATCTCTGATTCCCGGACTCTGAATCCCCACCTCTGATTCCCGGCCTCTCATTCCCGGCCTTTGATTCCCGCTTCTGATTCCCCGCCTCTGATTCCCTGCCTCTGATTCCCCATGTCTGATACCCCATATCTGATACCACGCCTTGGATTCCCCAACTCTGATTCCCCAACTCTGATTCCCCGCCTCTGAATCCCCAGCTATGATTCCCCACCTCTGATTCCCGGCGTCTGATTCCCTGCTTCTGATTCCCTGCCTCTGATTCCCCATCTGTGATTAACCACCGCTGATTCTCCACGTCTGATTCTGCGCCTCTGATTCCCCATCTCTGAATCCCCATCTCTGATTCCCAAATTCTGATTCCCCGCCTCTGATTCCCCAGCTCTGATTCCCCATCTCTGATTCCCAAATTCTGATTCCCTGCCTCTGATTCCCCACCTCTGATTCCCAATATCTGATTCCCCGCCTCTCTTTCCCCGCCTCTGATTCCCCGCCTCTGTTTCCCCATCTGATTCCCCACCTCTGATTCCCCAACTCTGATTCCCCGCCTCTGATTCCCCAGCTCTGATTCCCCGCCTCTGATTCCACATGTCTGATGCCCTGCCTCTGATTCCCCGCCTCTGATTTCCCATCTCTGATTCACTGCCTCTGATTCCCCACCTCTGATTCCCAATATCTGATTAGCCACCTCTGTTTCCCCGCCTCTGATTCCCAGCCTCTGATTCCCCATATCTGATTCCTCAGCCTCTGATTCCCCACCTCTGATTCCCGAACTCTCATTCCCGGCCTTTGATTCCCGCTTCTGATTCCCCGCCTCTGATTCCCTGCCTCTGATTCCCCATGTCTGATTCCCCACATCTGATTCCCTGCCTCTGATATCCCGCCTCTGATTCCCTGCCTCTGATTCCCTGCCACTAATTCCCCGCCTCTGATTCCCCTATCTGATTCCCAGCCTCTGATGCCCCATATCTGATTCCCAGCCTCTGATTCCCCAACTCTGATTCCCCGCCTCTGATTCCTCAGCTCTGATTCCCCACCTCTGATTCCCCGTGTCTAATTCCCTGCCTCTGATTCCCCGCCTCTGATTCCCCATCTTGTATTCACCACCACTGATTCCCTGCGTCTGATTCCCTGCCTGTGATTCCCCGCCTCTGATTCACCATCTCTGATTCACTGCCTCTGATTCCCCTTCTCTGATTCCCCATGTCTGATTCCCCAATTCTGATTCCCGCCTCTGATGCCCAACCTCTGATTCCCCTCCTCTGATTGCCCATATCTGATTCCCCGCCTCTGATTCCCGATCTCTGATTCACCACCGCTAATTCCCGGCCTCTGATTCCCCACTACTGATTCCAGGCCTCTGATTCCCGGCCTCTGATTCCCCGCCTCTGATTCCCCATCTCTGATTCCCCGCCTCTGATTCCCCGACTCATATTCCCTGCCTCTGATTCCCCAGCTCTGATTCCCCACCTCTGATTACCCGTGTCTGATTCCCTGACTCTAATTCCCGGCCTCTGATTCCCCATCTCTGATTCACCGCTTCTGATTCCCCACCTCTGATTCCCCAATTCTGATTCCCGCCTCTGATGCCCCACCTCTGAATCCCCTCCTCTGATTCCCCATATCTGATTCCCTGCCTCTGATTCCCCATATCTTATTCCCCGCCTCTGATTCCCAAACTCAGATTCCCCGCCTCTGATTCCCCAGCTCTGATACCCCGCCTCAGATTCCCCGCGTCTGATTCCCCGCCTCTGAATCCCTGCCTCTGATTCCCCATCTCTGATTCACCACCGCTAATTCCCGGCGTCTGATTCCCGGCCTCTGATACCCCGCCTCTGATTCCCCATCTCTGATTCCCCACATCTGATTCCCCGACTGTGATTCCCCGCCTCTGATTCCCCAGCTCTGATTCCCCACCTCTGATTACCCGCATCTGATTCCCTGACTCTAATTCCCGGCCTCTGATTCCCCATCTCTCATTCACCGCCTCTGATTACCCACCTCTGATTCCCCATATCTGATTCCCCGCCTCTGATTCCCCGCCTCTGATTCCCCATATCTGATACCCCGCCTCTGATTCCCCAACTCTGAATCCCCGCCTCTGATTCCCCAGTTATGATTCCCCGCCTCTGATCCCCCGCGTCTGAATCCCTGCTTCTGATTTCCTGCCTCTGTTTCCCCATCTGTGATTAACCACCTTTGATTCTCCGCGTCTGTTTCCCCGCCTCTGATTCCCCATCTCTGATTCCCCATCTCTGATTCCCAAATTCTGATTCCCCGCCTCTGATTCCCCAGCTCTGACTCCCCACATCTGATTCCCTGCCTCTGATTCCCCAACTCTGATTCCCAATATCTGATTCCCCGCCTCTGTTTCCCCGCCTCTGATTCCCCGCCTCTGTTTCCCCATATCTGATTCCCCACCTCTGATTCCTCAATTCTGATTCCCCGCATCTGATTCCCCAGCTCTGATTCCCCGCCTTTGATTCCCCGTGTCTGATTCCCTGCCTCTGATTCCCCGCCTCTGATTCCCCATCTCTGATTCACCGCCTCTGATTCCCCATCTCTGATTCCCCATATCTAATTAGCCACCTCTGTTTCCCCGCCTCTGATTCCCCGCCTCTGATTCCCCATATCTGATTCCCCACCTCTGATTCCCCATCTCTGATTCACGGACTCACATTCCCCACCTCTGATTCACAGCCTCTGATTCCCGGCCAATGATTCCCCGCTTCTGATTCCCCGCCTCTGATTCCCTGCCTCTGATTCCCCATCTCTGATTCACTGCCTCTGATTCCCCACCTCTGATTCCCCATATCTGATTAGCCACCTCTGTTTCTCAGCCTCTGATTCCCGCCTCTGATTCCCCATATCTGATTCCCCGCCTCTGATTCCCCATCTCTGATTCCCGTACTCTGATTCCCCACCTCTGATTCCCTGCCTCTGATTCCCGGCCTATGATTCCCCGCTTCTGATTCCCCGCCTCTGATTCCCTGCCTCTGATTCCCCATGTCTGATTCCCCAGATCTGATTCCCTGCCTCTGATACCCCACCTCTGATTACCCGCCTCTGAATCCCTGCCACTAATTCCCCGCCTCTGATTCCCCATATCTGATTCCCTGCCTCTGATGCCCCATATCTGCTTCCCTGCCTCTGATTCCTCAGCTCTGATTCCCCACCTCTGATTCCCCGTGTCTGATTCCCCAATTCTGATTCCCGCCTCTGATGCCCAACCTCTGATTCCCCTCCTCTGATTGCCCATATCTGATTCCCCGCCTCTGATTCCCGATCTCTGATTCACCACCGCTAATTCCCGGCCTCTGATTCCCCACTACTGATTCCCGGCCTCTGATTCCCGGCCTCTGATTCCCCGCCTCTGATTCCCCATCTCTGATTCCCCGCCTCTGATTCCCCGACTCTGATTCCCTGCCTCTGATTCCCCAGCTCTGATTCCCCACCTCTGATTACCCGCGTCTGATTCCCTGACTCTAATTCCCGGCCTCTGATTCCCCATCTCTGATTCACCGCCTCTGATTCCCAACCTCTGATTCCCCAATTCTGATTCCTGCCTCTGATGCCCCACCTCTGAATCCCTTCCTCTGATTCCCCATATCTGATTCCCCGCCTCTGATTCCCCATATCTTATTCCCCGCCTCTGATTCCCAAACTCAGATTCCCCGCCTCTGATTCCCCAGCTCTGATACCCCGCCTCAGATTCCCCGTGTCTGATTCCCCGCCTCTGAATCCCTGCCTCTGATTCCCCTTCTCTGATTCACCACCGCTAATTCCCGGCCTCTGATTCCCGGCCTCTGATACCCCGCCTCTGATTCCCCATCTCTGATTCCCCACCTCTGATTCCCCGACTCTGATTCCCCGCCTCTGATTCCCCAGCTCTGATTCCCCACCTGTGATTACCCGCATCTGATTCCCTGACTCTAATTCCCGGCCTCTGATTCCCCAACTCTCATTCACCGCCTCTGATTACCCACCTCTGATTCCCCATATCTGATTCCCCGCCTCTGATTCCCTGCCTCTGTTTCCCCATCTGTGATTAACCACCTTTGATTCTCCGCGTCCGTTTCCCCGCCTCTGATTCCCCATCTCTGATTCCCCATCTCTGATTCCCAAATTCTGATTCCCCGCCTCTGATTCCCCAGCTCTGACACCCCACATCTGATTCCCTGCCTCTGATTCCCCAACTCTGATTCCCAATATCTGATTCCCCGCCTCTGTTTCCCCGCCTCTGATTCCCCGCCTCTGTTTCCCCAGCTCTGATTCCCCGCCTTTGATTCCCCGTGTCTGATTCCCTGCCTCTGATTCCCCGCCTCTGATTCCCCATCTCTGATTCACCGCCTCTGATTCCCCACCTCTGATTCCCCATATCTAATTAGCCACCTCTGTTTCCCCGCCTCTGATTCCCCGCCTCTGATTCCCCATATCTGATTCCCCACCTCTGATTCCCCATCTCTGATTCACGGACTCACATTCCCCACCTCTGATTCACAGCCTCTGATTCCCGGCCAATGATTCCCCGCTTCTGATTCCCCGCCTCTGATTCCCCATCTCTGATTCACTGCCTCTGATTTTCCACCTCTGATTCCCCATATCTGATTAGCCACCTCTGTTTCTCAGCCTCTGATTCCCGCCTCTGATTCCCCATATCTGATTCCCCGCCTCTGATTCCCCATCTCTGATTCCCGTACTCTGATTCCCCACCTCTGATTCCCTGCCTCTGATTCCCGGCCTATGATTCCCCGCTTCTGATTCCCCGCCTCTGATTCCCTGCCTCTGATTCCCCATGTCTGATTCCCCACATCTGATTCCCTGCCTCTGATACCCCACCTCTGATTCCCCGCCTCTGATTCCCTGCCACTAATTCCCCGCCTCTGATTCCCCATATCTGATTCCCTGCCTCTGATGCCCCATATCTGCTTCCCTGCCTCTGATTCCTCAGCTCTGATTCCCCACCTCTGATTCCCCGTGTCTAATTCCCTGCCTCTGATTCCCCATCTTGGATTCACCACCACTGATTCCCTGCGTCTGATTCCCTGCCTGTGATTCCCCGCCTCTGATTCACCATCTCTGATTCACTGCCTCTGATTCCCGTTCTCTGATTCCCCATGTCTGATTCCCCAATTCTGATTCCCGCCTCTGATGCCCCACCTCTGATTCCCCTCCTCTGATTGCCCATATCTGATTCCCCGCCTCTGATTCCCCATATCTTATTCCCCGCCTCTTATTCCCAAACTCAGATGCCCCGCCTCTGATTCCCCAGCTCTGATTCCCCACATCTGATTCCCTGCTTCTGATTCCCCACATCTGATTCCCAATATCTGATTCCCTGCCTCTGTTTCCCCACCTCTGATTCCCCGCCTCTGTTTCCCCATATCTGATTCCCCACCTCTGATTCCCCAACTCTGATTCTCCGCCTCTGATTCCCCAGCTCTGATTCCCGGCCTCTGATTCCCCGTGTCTGATTCCCTGCCTCTGATTCCCCGCCTCTGATTCCCTGCCTCTGATTCCCCGCCTCTGATTCCCCATCTCTGATTCACCACCACTGATTCCCTGCGTCTGATTCCCTGCCTGTGATTCCCCGCCTCTGATTCACCATCTCTGATTCACCAGCTCTGATTCCCCACCTCCGATTACCCGCGTCTGATTCCCTGATTCTAATTCCCCGCCTCTGATTCCCCATCTCTGATTCAACACCTCTGATTCCCCACCTCTGGTTCCCCATATCTGATACCCCGCCTCGGATTCCCCAACTCTGATTCCCCAACTCTGATTCCCCGCCTCTGATTCCCCAGCTATGATTCCCCACCTCTGATTCCCCGCGTCTGATTCCCAGACTCTGATTCCCGGAATATGATTCCCCGCTTCTGATTCCCTGCCTCTGATTCCCTGCCTCTGATTCCCCATCTCTGATTCCCCATATCTGATTCCCTGCCTCTGATTCGCCATCTCGGATTCCCGCCCTCCGATTCCCCACCTCTGGATCCCCATATCTGATATCCCTCCTCTGTTTCCCCGCCTCTGATTCCCCGCCTCTGATTCCCCATATCGGATTCCCCGCCTCTGATTCCCCAACTCTGATTCCCCGCCTCTGATTCCTCAGCTCTGATTCCCCGCCTCTGATTCCCCGCGTCTGATTCCCTGCCTCTGATTCCCCGCCTCTGATTCCCCATCTCTGATTCACCACCACTGATTCCCTGCGTCTGATTCCCTGCCTGTGATTCCCCGCCTCTGATTCACCATCTCTGATTCACCAGCTCTGATTCCCCACCTCCGATTACCCGCGTCTGATTCCCTGATTCTAATTCCCCGCCTCTGATTCCCCATCTCTGATTCACCACCTCTGATTCCCCACCTCTGGTTCCCCATATCTGATACCCCGCCTCGGATTCCCCAACTCTGATTCCCCAACTCTGATTCCCCGCCTCTGATTCCCCAGCTATGATTCCCCACCTCTGATTCCCCGCGTCTGATTCTCTGCTTCTGATTCCCTGCCTCTGATTCCCCATCTGTGATTAACCACCTCTGATTCTCCACGTCTGATTCCGCACCTCTGATTCCCCATCTCTGATTCCCATCTCTGATTCCCAAATTCTGATTCCCCGCCTCTGATTCCCCAGCTCTGATACCCCATCTCTGATTCCCAAATTCTGATTCCCTGCCTCTGATTCCCCACCTCTGATTCCCAATATCTGATTCCCCTCCTCTGTTTCCCCGCCTCTGATTCCCCGCCTCTGTTTCCCCATATCTGATTCCCCACCTCTGATTCCCCAACTCTGATTCCCCGCCTCTGATACCCCAGCTCTGATTCCCCGCCTCTGATTCCACGTGTCTGATGCCCTGCCTCTGATTCCCCGCCTCTGATTTCCCATCTCTGATTCCCTGCCACTAATTCCCCGCCTCTGATTCCCCTATCTGATTCCCTGCCTCTGATGCCCCATATCTGATTCCCAGCCTCTGATTCCCCAACTCTGATTCCCCGCCTCTGATTCCTCAGCTCTGATTCCCCACCTCTGATTCCCCGTGTCTAATTCCCTGCCTCTGATTCCCCGCCTCTGATTCCCCATCTTGGATTCACCACCACTGATTCCCTGCGTCTGATTCCCTGCCTGTGATTCCCCGCCTCTGATTCACCATCTCTGATTCACGGCCTCTGATTCCCCTTCTCTGATTCCCCATGTCTGATTCCCCAATTCTGATTCCCGCCTCTGATGCCCAACCTCTGATTCCCCTCCTCTGATTGCCCATATCTGATTCCCCGCCTCTTATTCCCCATATCTTATTCTCCGCCTCTGATTCCCAAACTCAGATGCCCCGCCTCTGATTCCCCAGCTCTGATTCCCCACATCTGATTCCCTGCTTCTGATTCCCCACCTCTGATTCCCAATATCTAATTCCCTGCCTCTGTTTCCCCACCTCTGATTCCCCGCCTCTGTTTCCCCATATCTGATTCCCCACATCTGATTCCCCAACTCTGATTCCCCGCCTCTGATTCCCCAGCTCTGATTCCCCGCCTCTGATTCCCCGTGTCTGATTCCCTGCCTCTGATTCCCCGCCTCTGATTCCCCATCTCTGATTCACCGCCTCTGATTCACCACCTCTGATTCCCCATATCTGATAAGCCATCTTTGATTCCCAACATCTGATTCCCTGCCTCTGATTCCCCACCTCTGATTCCCAATATCTGATTCCCTGCCTCTGTTTCCCCACTTCTGATTCCCCGCCTCTGTTTCCCCATATCTGATTCCCCACCTCCGATTCCCCATCTCTGATTCCCGGACTCAGATTCCCCACCTCTGATTCCCAGACTCTGATTCCCGGAATATGATTCTCCGCTTCTGATTCCCCGCCTCTGATTCACTGCATCTGATTCCCCATCTCTGATACCCCATATCTGATTCCCTGCCTCTGATTCGCCATCTCGGATTCCCGCCCTCCGATTCCCCACCTCTGGTTCCCCATATCTGATATCCCTCCTCTGTTTCCCCACCTCTGATTCCCCGCCTCTGATTCCCCATATCTGATTCCCCGCCTTTGATTCCCCAACTCTGATTCCCCGCCTCTGATTCCTCAGCTCTGATTCCCCGCCTCTGATTCCCCGCGTCTGATTCCCTGCCTCTGATTCCCCGCCTCTGATTCCCCATCTCTGATTCACCACCACTGATTCCCTGCGTCTGATTCCCTGCCTGTGATTCCCCGCCTCTGATTCACCATCTCTGATTCACCAGCTCTGATTCCCCACCTCCGATTACCCGCGTCTGATTCCCTGATTCTAATTCCCCGCCTCTGATTCCCCATCTCTGATTCACCACCTCTGATTCCCCACCTCTGATTCCCCATATCTGATACCCCGCCTCGGATTCCCCAACTCTGATTCCCCACCTCTGATTCCCCGCCTCTGATTCCCCAGCTATGATTCCCCACCTCTTATTCCCCGCGTCTGATTCCCTGCTTCTGATTCCCTGCCTCTGATTCCCCATCTGTGATTAACCACCTCTGATTCTCCACGTCTGATTCCGCACCTCTGATTCCCCATCTCTGATTCCCATCTCTGATTCCCAAATTCCGATTCCCCGCCTCTGATTCCCCAGCTCTGATTCCCCATCTCTGATTCCCAAATTCTGATTCCCTGCCTCTGATTCCCCACCTCTGATTCCCAATATCTGATTCCCCTCCTCTGTTTCCCCGCCTCTGATTCCCCGCCTCTGTTTCCCCATATCTGATTCCCCACCTCTGATTCCCCAACTCTGATTCCCCGCCTCTGATACCCCAGCTCTGATTCCCCGCCTCTGATTCCACGTGTCTGATGCCCTGCCTCTGATTCCCCGCCTCTGATTTCCCATCTCTGATTCCCTGCCACTAATTCCCCGCCTCTGATTCCCCTATCTGTTTCCCTGCCTCTGATGCCCCATATCTGATTCCCAGCCTCTGTTTCCCCAACTCTGATTCCCCGCCTCTGATTCCTCAGCTCTGATTCCCCACCTCTGATTCCCCGTGTCTAATTCCCTGCCTCTGATTCCCCGCCTCTGATTCCCCATCTTGGATTCACCACCACTGATTCCCTGCGTCTGATTCCCTGCCTGTGATTCCCCGCCTCTGATTCACCATCTCTGATTCACGGCCTCTGATTCCCCTTCTCTGATTCCCCATGTCTGATTCCCCAATTCTGATTCCCGCCTCTGATGCCCAAACTCTGATTCCCCTCCTCTGATTGCCCATATCTGATTCCCCGCCTCTTATTCCCCATATCTTATTCTCCGCCTCTGATTCCCAAACTCAGATGCCCCGCCTCTGATTCCCCAGCTCTGATTCCCCACATCTGATTCCCTGCTTCTGATTCCCCACCTCTGATTCCCAATATCTAATTCCCTGCCTCTGTTTCCCCACCTCTGATTCCCCGCCTCTGTTTCCCCATATCTGATTCCCCACATCTGATTCCCCAACTCTGATTCCCCGCCTCTGATTCCCCAGCTCTGATTCCCCGCCTCTGATTCGCCGTGTCTGATTCCCTGCCTCTGATTCCCCGCCTCTGATTCCCCATCTCTGATTCACCGCCTCTGATTCACCACCTCTGATTCCCCATATCTGATAAGCCATCTTTGTTTCCCCGCCTCTGATTCTCCGCCTCTGATTCCCCATATCTGATTCCCCACCTCTGATTCCCCATCTCTGATTCCCGGACTCAGATTCCCCACCTCTGATTCCCAGACTCTGATTCCCGGAATATGATTCTCCGCTTCTGATTCCCCGCCTCTGATTCCCTGCATCTGATTCCCCATCTCTGATACCCCATGTCTGATTCCCTGCCTCTGATTCGCCATCTCGGATTCCCGCCCTCCGATTCCCCACCTCTGGTTCCCCATATCTGATATCCCTCCTCTGTTTCCCCGCCTCTGACTCCCCGCCTCTGATTCCCCATATCTGATTCCCCGCCTCTGATTCCCCAACTCTGATTCCCCGCCTCTGATTCCTCAGCTCTGATTCCCCGCCTCTGATTCCCCGCGTCTGATTCCCTGCCTCTGATTCCCCGCCTCTGATTCCCCATCTCTGATTCACCACCACTGATTCCCTGCCTCTGATTCCCTGCCTGTGATTCCCAGCCTCTGATTCCCCTATCTGATTCCCTGCCTCTGATGCCCCATATCTGATTCCCAGCCTCTGATTCCCCAACTCTGATTCCCCGCCTCTGATTCCTCAGCTCTGATTCCCCACCTCTGATTCCCCGTGTCTAATTCCCTGCCTCTGATTCCCCGCCTCTGATTCCCCATCTTGGATTCACCACCACTGATTCCCTGCGTCTCATTCCCTGCCTGTGATTCCCCGCCTCTGATTCACCATCTCTGATTCACTGCCTCTGATTCCCCTTCTCTGATTCCCCATGTCTGATTCCCCAATTCTGATTCCCGCCTCTGATGCCCAACCTCTGATTCCCCTCCTCTGATTGCCCATATCTGATTCCCTGCCTCTGATTCCCCATGTCTGATTCCCCACATCTGATTCCCTGCGTCTGATATCCCGCCTCTGATTCCCCGCCTCTGATTCCCTGCCACTAATTCCCCGCCTCTGATTCCCCTATCTGATTCCCTGCCTCTGATGCCCCATATCTGATTCCCAGCCTCTGATTCCCCGCCTCTGATTCCTCAGCTCTGATTCCCCACCTCTCATTCCCCGTGTCTAATTCCCTGCCTCTGATTCCCCGCCTCTGATTCCCCATCTTGGATTCACCACCACTGATTCCCTGCGTCTTATTCCCTGCCTGTGATTCCCCGCCTCTGATTCACCATCTCTGATTCACTGCCTCTGATTCCCCTTCTCTGATTCCCCGTGTCTGATTCCCCAATTCTTATTCCCGCCTCTGATGCCCAACCTCTGATTCCCCTCCTCTGATTGCCCATATCTGATTCCCCGTCTCTGATTCCCCATATCTTATTCTCCGCCTCTGATTCCCAAACTCAGATTCCCCGCCTCTGATTCCCCAGCTCTGATTCCCCACATCTGATTCTCTGCCTCTGATTCCCCACCTCTGATTCCCCGCCTCTGTTTCCCCATATCTGATTACCCGCCTCTGATTCCCCAACTCTGATTCCCCGCCTCTGATTCCCCAGCTCTGATTCCCCGCCTCTGATTCCCCGTGTCTGATTCCCTGCCTCTGATTCCCCGCCTCTGATTCCACATCTCTGATTCACCACCTCTGATTCCCCACCTCTGATTCCCCATATCTGATATGCCATCTCTGTTTCCCCACCTCTGATACCCCACCTCTTATTCCCCATATCTGATTCCCCGCCTCTGATTCCCCATCTCTGATTCCCGGACTCAGATTCCCCACCTCTGATTCCCCGCCTCTGATTCCCTGCCTCTGATTCCCAATCTCTGATTCCCCATATATGATTCCCCAGCTCTGATTCCCAACATCTGATTCCCTGCCTCTGATTCCCCACCTCTGATTCCCAATATCTGATTCCCTGCCTCTGTTTCCCCACTTCTGATTCCCCGCCTCTGTTTCCCCATATCTGATTCCCCACCTCCGATTCCCCAACTCTGATTCCCCGCCTCTGATTCCCCAGCTCTGATTCCCCGCCTCTGATTCCCCGTGTCTGATTCCTTGCCTCTGATTCCCCGCCTCTGATTCCCCATCTCTGATTCACCACCACTGATTCCCTGCGTCTGATTCCCTGCCTGTGATTCCCCGCCTCTGATTCACCATCTCTGATTCACTGCCTCTGATTCCCCTTCTCTGATTCTGCATGTCTGATTCCCCAATTCTGATTCCCGCCTCTGATGCCCCACCTCTGATTCCCCTCCTCTGATTCCCCATATGTGATTCCCCGCCTCTGATTCCCCAACTCTGATTCCCCGCCTCTGATTCCTCAGCTCTGATTCCCCGCCTCTGATTCCCCGCGTCTGATTCCCTGCCTCTGATTCCCCGCCTCTGATTCCCCATCTCTGATTCACCACCACTGATTCCCTGCGTCTGATTCCCTGCCTGTGATTCCCCGCCTCTGATTCACCATCTCTGATTCACCAGCTCTGATTCCCCACCTCCGATTACCCGCGTCTGATTCCCTGATTCTAATTCCCCGCCTCTGATTCCCCATCTCTGATTCACCACCTCTGATTCCCCACCTCTGATTCCCCATATCTGATACCCCGCCTCGGATTCCCCAACTCTGATTCCCCAACTCTGATTCCCCGCCTCTGATTCCCCAGCTATGATTCCCCACCTCTTATTCCCCGCGTCTGATTCCCTGCTTCTGATTCCCTGCCTCTGATTCCCCATCTGTGATTAACCACCTCTGATTCTCCACGTCTGATTCCGCACCTCTGATTCCCCATCTCTGATTCCCATCTCTGATTCCCAAATTCTGATTCCCCGCCTCTGATTCCCCAGCTCTGATTCCCCATCTCTGATTCCCAAATTCTGATTCCCTGCCTCTGATTCCCCACCTCTGATTCCCAATATCTGATTCCCCTCCTCTGTTTCCCCGCCTCTGATTCCCCGCCTCTGTTTCCCCATATCTGATTCCCCACCTCTGATTCCCCAACTCTGATTCCCCGCCTCTGATACCCCAGCTCTGATTCCCCGCCTCTGATTCCACGTGTCTGATGCCCTGCCTCTGATTCCCCGCCTCTGATTTCCCATCTCTGATTCCCTGCCACTAATTCCCCGCCTCTGATTCCCCTATCTGTTTCCCTGCCTCTGATGCCCCATATCTGATTCCCAGCCTCTGTTTCCCCAACTCTGATTCCCCGCCTCTGATTCCTCAGCTCTGATTCCCCACCTCTGATTCCCCGTGTCTAATTCCCTGCCTCTGATTCCCCGCCTCTGATTCCCCATCTTGGATTCACCACCACTGATTCCCTGCGTCTGATTCCCTGCCTGTGATTCCCCGCCTCTGATTCACCATCTCTGATTCACGGCCTCTGATTCGCCTTCTCTGATTCCCCATGTCTGATTCCCCAATTCTGATTCCCGCCTCTGATGCCCAACCTCTGATTCCCCTCCTCTGATTGCCCATATCTGATTCCCCGCCTCTTATTCCCCATATCTTATTCTCCGCCTCTGATTCCCAAACTCAGATGCCCCGCCTCTGATTCCCCAGCTCTGATTCCCCACATCTGATTCCCTGCTTCTGATTCCCCACCTCTGATTCCCAATATCTAATTCCCTGCCTCTGTTTCCCCACCTCTGATTCCCCGCCTCTGTTTCCCCATATCTGATTCCCCACATCTGATTCCCCAACTCTGATTCCCCGCCTCTGATTCCCCAGCTCTGATTCCCCGCCTCTGATTCGCCGTGTCTGATTCCCTGCCTCTGATTCCCCGCCTCTGATTCCCCATCTCTGATTCACCGCCTCTGATTCACCACCTCTGATTCCCCATATCTGATAAGCCATCTTTGTTTCCCCGCCTCTGATTCCCCGCCTCTGATTCCCCATATCTGATTCCCCACCTCTGATTCCCCATCTCTGATTCCCGGACTCAGATTCCCCACCTCTGATTCCCAGACTCTGATTCCCGGAATATGATTCTCCGCTTCTGATTCCCCGCCTCTGATTCCCTGCATCTGATTCCCCATCTCTGATACCCCATATCTGATTCCCTGCCTCTGATTCGCCATCTCGGATTCCCGCCCTCCGATTCCCCACCTCTGGTTCCCCATATCTGATATCCCTCCTCTGTTTCCCCGCCTCTGACTCCCCGCCTCTGATTCCCCATATCTGATTCCCCGCCTCTGATTCCCCAACTCTGATTCCCCGCCTCTGATTCCTCAGCTCTGATTCCCCGCCTCTGATTCCCCGCGTCTGATTCCCTGCCTCTGATTCCCCGCCTCTGATTCCCCATCTCTGATTCACCACCACTGATTCCCTGCGTCTGATTCCCTGCCTGTGATTCCCAGCCTCTGATTCCCCTATCTGATTCCCTGCCTCTGATGCCCCATATCTGATTCCCAGCCTCTGATTCCCCAACTCTGATTCCCTGCCTCTGATTCCTCAGCTCTGATTCCCCACCTCTGATTCCCCGTGTCTAATTCCCTGCCTCTGATTCCCCGCCTCTGATTCCCCATCTTGGATTCACCACCACTGATTCCCTGCGTCTCATTCCCTGCCTGTGATTCCCCGCCTCTGATTCACCATCTCTGATTCACTGCCTCTGATTCCCCTTCTCTGATTCCCCATGTCTGATTCCCCAATTCTGATTCCCGCCTCTGATGCCCAACCTCTGATTCCCCTCCTCTGATTGCCCATATCTGATTCCCTGCCTCTGATTCCCCATGTCTGATTCCCCACATCTGATTCCCTGCCTCTGATATCCCGCCTCTGATTCCCCGCCTCTGATTCCCTGCCACTAATTCCCCGCCTCTGATTCCCCTATCTGATTCCCTGCCTCTGATGCCCCATATCTGATTCCCAGCCTCTGATTCCCCGCCTCTGATTCCTCAGCTCTGATTCCCCACCTCTGATTCCCCGTGTCTAATTCCCTGCCTCTGATTCCCCGCCTCTGATTCCCCATCTTGGATTCACCACCACTGATTCCCTGCGTCTGATTCCCTGCCTGTGATTCCCCGCCTCTGATTCACCATCTCTGATTCACTGCCTCTGATTCCCCTTCTCTGATTCCCCGTGTCTGATTCCCCAATTCTTATTCCCGCCTCTGATGCCCAACCTCTGATTCCCCGCCTCTGATTCCCCATATCTTATTCTCCGCCTCTGATTCCCAAACTCAGATTCCCCGCCTCTGATTCCCCAGCTCTGATTCCCCACATCTGATTCTCTGCCTCTGATTCCCCACCTCTGATTCCCCGCCTCTGTTTCCCCATATCTGATTACCCGCCTCTGATTCCCCAACTCTGATTCCCCGCCTCTGATTCCCCAGCTCTGATTCCCTGCCTCTGATGCCCCATATCTGATTCCCAGCCTCTGATTCCCCGCCTCTGATTCCTCAGCTCTGATTCCCCACCTCTGATTCCCCGTGTCTAATTCCCTGCCTCTGATTCCCCGCCTCTGATTCCCCATCTTGGATTCACCACCATTGATTCCCTGCGTCTGATTCCCTGCCTGTGATTCCCCGCCTCTGATTCACCATCTCTGATTCACTGCCTCTGATTCCCCTTCCCTGATTCCCCGTGTCTGATTCCCCAATTCTTATTCCCGCCTCTGATGCCCAACCTCTGATTCCCCTCCTCTGATTGCCCATATCTGATTCCCCGCCTCTGATTCCCCATATCTTATTCTCCGCCTCTGATTCCCAAACTCAGATTCCCCGCCTCTGATTCCCCAGCTCTGATTCCCCATATCTGATTACCCGCCTCTGATTCCCCAACTCTGATTCCCCGCCTCTGATTCCCCAGCTCTGATTCCCCGCCTCTGATTCCCCGTGTCTGATTCCCTGCCTCTGATTCCCCGCCTCTGATTCCACATCTCTGATTCACCACCTCTGATTCCCCACCTCTGATTCCCCATATCTGATGAGCCATCTCTGTTTCCCCGCCTCTGATTCCCGACCTCTTATTCCCCATATCTGATTCCCCGCCTCTGATTCCCCATCTCTGATTCCCGGACTCAGATTCCCAATCTCTGATTCCCCATTTATGATTCCCCAGCTCTGATTCCCAACATCTGATTCCCTGCCTCTGATTCCCCACCTCTGATTCCCAATATCTGATTCCCTGCCTCTGTTTCCCCACTTCTGATTCCCCGCCTCTGTTTCCCCATATCTGATTCCCCACCTCCGATTCCCCAACTCTGATTCCCCGCCTCTGATTCCCCAGCTCTGATTCCCCGCCTCTGATTCCCCGTGTCTGATTCCTTGCCTCTGATTCCCCGCCTCTGATTTCCCATCTCTGATTCACCACCACTGATTCCCTGCGTCTGATTCCCTGCCTGTGATTCCCCGCCTCTGATTCACCATCTCTGATTCACTGCCTCTGATTCCCCTTCTCTGATTCTGCATGTCTGATTCCCCAATTCTGATTCCCGCCTCTGATGCCCCACCTCTGATTCCCCTCCTCTGATTCCCCATATCTGATTCCCCGCCTCTGATTCCCCAACTCTGATTCCCCGCCTCTGATTCCTCAGCTCTGATTCCCCGCCTCTGATTCCCCACGTCTGATTCCCTGCCTCTGATTCCCCGCCTCTGATTCCCCATCTCTGATTCACCACCACTGATTCCCTGCGTCTGATTCCCTGCCTGTGATTCCCCGCCTCTGATTCACCATCTCTGATTCACCAGCTCTGATTCCCCACCTCCGATTACCCGCGTCTGATTCCCTGATTCTAATTCCCCGCCTCTGATGCCCCACCTCTGATTCCCCTCCTCTGATTCCCCATATCTGATTCCCCGCCTCTGATTCCCCAACTCTGATTCCCCACCTCTGATTCCCCATATCTGATACCCCGCCTCGGATTCCCCAACTCTGATTCCCCAACTCTGATTCCCCGCCTCTGATTCCCCAGCTATGATTCCCCACCTCTGATTCCCCGCGTCTGATTCCCTGCTTCTGATTCCCTGCCTCTGATTCCCCATCTGTGATTAACCACCTCTGATTCTCCACGTCTGATTCCGCACCTCTGATTCCCCATCTCTGATTCCCATCTCTGATTCCCAAATTCTGATTCCCCGCCTCTGATTCCCCAGCTCTGATTCCCCATCTCTGATTCCCAAATTCTGATTCCCTGCCTCTGATTCCCCACCTCTGATTCCCAATATCTGATTCCCCTCCTCTGTTTCCCCGCCTCTGATTCCCCGCCTCTGTTTCCCCATATCTGATTCCCCACCTCTGATTCCCCAACTCTGATTCCCCGCCTCTGATACCCCAGCTCTGATTCCCCGCCTCTGATTCCACGTGTCTGATGCCCTGCCTCTGATTCCCCGCCTCTGATTTCCCATCTCTGATTCCCTGCCACTAATTCCCCGCCTCTGATTCCCCTATCTGATTCCCTGCCTCTGATGCCCCATATCTGATTCCCAGCCTCTGATTCCCCAACTCTGATTCCCCGCCTCTGATTCCTCAGCTCTGATTCCCCACCTCTGATTCCCCGTGTCTAATTCCCTGCCTCTGATTCCCCGCCTCTGATTCCCCATCTTGGATTCACCACCACTGATTCCCTGCGTCTGATTCCCTGCCACTAATTCCCCGCCTCTGATTCCCCAGCTCTGATTCCCTGCCTATGATGCCCCATATCTGATTCCCAGCCTCTGATTCCCCGCCTCTGATTCCTCAGCTCTGATTCCCCACCTCTGATTCCCCGTGTCTGATTCCCCAAATCTTATTCCCGCCTCTGATGCCCAACCTCTGATTCCCCTCCTCTGATTGCCCATATCTGATTCCCCGCCTCTGATTCCCCATATCTTATTCTCCGCCTCTGATTCCCAAACTCAGATTCCCCGCCTCTGATTCCCCAGCTCTGATTCCCCACATCTGATTCTCTGCCTCTGATTCCCCACCTCTGATTCCCCGCCTCTGTTTCCCCATATCTGATTACCCGCCTCTGATTCCCCAACTCTGATTCCCCGCCTCTGATTCCCCAGCTCTGATTCCCCGCCTCTGATTCCCCGTGTCTGATTCCCTGCCTCTGATTCCCCGCCTCTGATTCCACATCTCTGATTCACCACCTCTGATTCCCCACCTCTGATTCCCCATATCTGATAAGCCATCTCTGTTTCCCCGCCTCTGATTCCCCACCTCTTATTCCCCATATCTGATTCCCCGCCTCTGATTCCCCATCTCTGATTCCCGGACTCAGATTCCCCACCTCTGATTCCCCGCCTCTGATTCCCTGCCTCTGATTCCCAATCTCTGATTCCCCATATATGATTCCCCAGCTCTGATTCCCAACATCTGATTCCCTGCCTCTGATTCCCCACGTCTGATTCCCAATATCTGATTCCCTGCCTCTGTTTCCCCACTTCTGATTCCCCGCCTCTGTTTCCCCATATCTGATTCCCCACCTCCGATTCCCCAACTCTGATTCCCCGCCTCTGATTCCCCAGCTCTGATTCCCCGCCTCTGATTCCCCGTGTCTGATTCCTTGCCTCTGATTCCCCGCCTCTGATTCCCCATCTCTGATTCACCACCACTGATTCCCTGCGTCTGATTCCCTGCCTGTGATTCCCCGCCTCTGATTCACCATCTCTGATTCACTGCCTCTGATTCCCCTTCCCTGATTCCCCGTGTCTGATTCCCCAATTCTTATTCCCGCCTCTGATGCCCAACCTCTGATTCCCCTCCTCTGATTGCCCATATCTGATTCCCCGCCTCTGATTCCCCATATCTTATTCTCCGCCTCTGATTCCCAAACTCAGATTCCCCGCCTCTGATTCCCCAGCTCTGATTCCCCACATCTGATTCTCTGCCTCTGATTCCCCACCTCTGATTCCCCGCCTCTGTTTCCCCATATCTGATTACCCGCCTCTGATTCCCCAACTCTGATTCCCCGCCTCTGATTCCCCAGCTCTGATTCCCCGCCTCTGATTCCCCGTGTCTGATTCCCTGCCTCTGATTCCCCGCCTCTGATTCCACATCTCTGATTCACCACCTCTGATTCCCCACCTCTGATTCCCCATATCTGATAAGCCATCTCTGTTTCCCCGCCTCTGATTCCCCACCTCTTATTCCCCATATCTGATTCCCCGCCTCTGATTCCCCATCTCTGATTCCCGGACTCAGATTCCCCACCTCTGATTCCCCGCCTCTGATTCCCGGCCTCTGATTCCCAATCTCTGATTCCCCATATATGATTCCCCAGCTCTGATTCCCAACATCTGATTCCCTGCCTCTGATTCCCCACCTCTGATTCCCAATATCTGATTCCCTGCCTCTGTTTCCCCACTTCTGATTCCCCGCCTCTGTTTCGTCATATCTGATTCCCCACCTCCGATTCCCCAACTCTGAATCCCCGCCTCTGATTCCCCAGCTCTGATTCCCCGCCTCTGATTCCCCGTGTCTGATTCCTTGCCTCTGATTCCCCGCCTCTGATTCCCCATCTCTGATTCACCACCACTGATTCCCTGCGTCTGATTCCCTGCCTGTGATTCCCCGCCTCTGATTCACCATCTCTGATTCACTGCCTCTGATTCCCCTTCTCTGATTCTGCATGTCTGATTCCCCAATTCTGATTCCCGCCTCTGATGCCCCACCTCTGATTCCCCTCCTCTGATTCCCCATATCTGATTCCCCGCCTCTGATTCCCCAACTCTGATTCCCCGCCTCTGATTCCTCAGCTCTGATTCCCCGCCTCTGATTCCCCGCGTCTGATTCCCTGCCTCTGATTCCCCGCCTCTGATTCCCCATCTCTGATTCACCACCACTGATTCCCTGCGTCTGATTCCCTGCCTGTGATTCCCCGCCTCTGATTCACCATCTCTGATTCACCAGCTCTGATTCCCCACCTCCGATTACCCGCGTCTGATTCCCTGATTCTAATTCCCCGCCTCTGATTCCCCATCTCTGATTCACCACCTCTGATTCCCCACCTCTGATTCCCCATATCTGATACCCCGCCTCGGATTCCCCAACTCTGATTCCCCAGCTATGATTCCCCACCTCTGATTCCCCGCGTCTGATTCCCTGCTTCTGATTCCCTGCCTCTGATTCCCCATCTGTGATTAACCACCTCTGATTCTCCACGTCTGATTCCGCACCTCTGATTCCCCATCTCTGATTCCCATCTCTGATTCCCAAATTCTGATTCCCCGCCTCTGATTCCCCAGCTCTGATTCCCCATCTCTGATTCCCAAATTCTGATTCCCTGCCTCTGATTCCCCACCTCTGATTCCCAATATCTGATTCCTCTCCTCTGTTTCCCCGCCTCTGATTCCCCGCCTCTGTTTCCCCATATCTGATTCCCCACCTCTGATTCCCCAACTCTGATTCCCCGCCTCTGATACCCCAGCTCTGATTCCCCGCCTCTGATTCCACGTGTCTGATGCCCTGCCTCTGATTCCCCGCCTCAGATTTCCCATCTCTGATTCCCTGCCACTAATTCCCCGCCTCTGATTCCCCTATCTGATTCCCTGCCTCTGATGCCCCATATCTGATTCCCAGCCTCTGATTCCCCAACTCTGATTCCCCGCCTCTGATTCCTCAGCTCTGATTCCCCACCTCTGATTCCCCGTGTCTAATTCCCTGCCTCTGATTCCCCGCCTCTGATTCCCCATCTTGGATTCACCACCACTGATTCCCTGCGTCTGATTCCCTGCCACTAATTCCCCGCCTCTGATTCCCCAGCTCTGATTCCCTGCCTCTGATGCCCCATATCTGATTCCCAGCCTCTGATTCCCCGCCTCTGATTCCTCAGCTCTGATTCCCCACCTCTGATTCCCCGTGTCTAATTCCCTGCCTCTGATTCCCCGCCTCTGATTCCCCATCTTGGATTCACCACCACTGATTCCCTGCGTCTGATTCCCTGCCTGTGATTCCCCGCCTCAGATTCACCATCTCTGATTCACTGCCTCTGATTCCCCTTCTCTGATTCCCCGCGTCTGATTCCCCAAATCTTATTCCCGCCTCTGATGCCCAACCTCTGATTCCCCTCCTCTGATTGCCCATATCTGATTCCCCGCCTCTGATTCCCCATATCTTATTCTCCGCCTCTGATTCCCAAACTCAGATTCCCCGCCTCTGATTCCCCAGCTCTGATTCCCCACATCTGATTCTCTGCCTCTGATTCCCCACCTCTGATTCCCCGCCTCTGTTTCCCCATATCTGATTACCCGCCTCTGATTCCCCAACTCTGATTCCCCGCCTCTGATTCCCGAGCTCTGATTCCCCGCCTCTGATTCCCCGTGTCTGATTCCCTGCCTCTGATTCCCCGCCTCTGATTCCACATCTCTGATTCACCACCTCTGATTCCCCACCTCTGATTCCCCATATCTGATAAGCCATCTCTGTTTCCCCGCCTCTGATTCCCCACCTCTTATTCCCCATATCTGATTCCCCGCCTCTGATTCCCCATCTCTGATTCCCGGACTCAGATTCCCCACCTCTGATTCCCCGCCTCTGATTCCCTGCCTCTGATTCCCAATCTCTGATTCCCCATATATGATTCCCCAGCTCTGATTCCCAACATCTGATTCCCTGCCTCTGATTCCCCACCTCTGATTCCCAATATCTGATTCCCTGCCTCTGTTTCCCCACTTCTGATTCCCCGCCTCTGTTTCCCCATATCTGATTCCCCACCTCCGATTCCCCAACTCTGATTCCCCGCCTCTGATTCCCCAGCTCTGATTCCCCGCCTCTGATTCCCCGTGTCTGATTCCTTGCCTCTGATTCCCCGCCTCTGATTCACCATCTCTGATTCACCACCACTGATTCCCTGCGTCTGATTCCCTGCCTGTGATTCCCCGCCTCTGATTCACCATCTCTGATTCACTGCCTCTGATTCCCCTTCTCTGATTCTGCATGTCTGATTCCCCAATTCTGATTCCCGCCTCTGATGCCCCACCTCTGATTCCCCTCCTCTGATTCCCCATATCTGATTCCCCGCCTCTGATTCCCCATATCTTATTCCCCGCCTCTGAGTCCCAAACTCAGATTCCCCGCCTCTGATTCCCCAGCTCTGATTCCCCGCCTCTGATTCCCCGCGTCTGATTCCCCGCCTCTGAATCCCCGCCTCTGATTCCCCATCTCTGATCCACCACCGCTAATTCCCGGCCTCTGATTCCCCACAACTGATTCCCGGCCTCTGATTCCCGGCCACTGATACCCCGCCTCTGATTCCCCATCTCTGATTCCCCGCCTCTGATTCCCCGCCTCTGATTCCCCAGCTCTGATTCCCCACCTCTGATTACCCGCGTCTGATTCCCTGACTCTAATTCCCGGCCTCTGATTCCCCATCTCTGATTCACAGCCTCTGATTCCCCACCTCTGATTCCCCATATCTGATTCCCCGCCTCAGTTTCCCCGCCTCTGATTCCCCGCCTCTGATTCCCCATATCTGATACCCGCCTCTGATTCCCCAACTCTGATTCCCCGCCTCTGATTCCCCAGTTTTGATTCCCCACCTCTGATTCCCCGCGTCTGATTCCCCGCCTCAGTTTCCCCGCCTCTGATTCCCCATATCTGATTCCCGGCCTCTGATTCCCTGCCTATGATTCCCCGCTTGTAATTCCCCGCCTCTGATTCCCTGCCTCTGATTCCCCATGTCTGATTCCCAACATCTGATTCCCTGCCTCTGATACCCCGCCTCTGATTCCCCGCCTCTGATTCCATGCCACTAATTCCCCGCCTCTGATTCCCCATATCTGATTCCCTGCCTCTGATGCACCATATCTGATTCCCTGCCTCTGATTCCCCAACTCTGATTCCCCGCCTCTGATTCCTCAGCTCTGATTCCCCACCTCTGATTCCCCGTGTCTAATTCCCTGCCTCTGATTCCCCGCCTCTGATTCACCATCTTGGATTCACCACCACTGATTCCCTGCGTCTGATTCCCTGCCTGTGATTCCCCGCCTCTGATTCACCATCTCTGATTCACTGCCTCTGATTCCCCTTCTCTGATTCCCCATGTCTGATTCCCCAATTCTGATTCCCGCCTCTGATGCCCCACCTCTGATTCCCCTCCTCTGATTGCCCATATCTGATTCCCCGCCTCTGATTCCCCATATCTTATTCCCCGACTCTGATTCCCAAACTCAGATTCCCCGCCTCTGATTCCCCAGCTCTGATTCCCCACATCTGATTCCCTGCCTCTGATTCCCCACCTCTGATTCCCAATATCTGATTCCCTGCCTCTGTTTCCCCACCTCTGATTCCCCGCCTCTGTTTCCCCATATCTGATTCCCCACCTCTGATTCCCCAACTCTGATTCCCCGCCTCTGATTCCCCAGCTCTGATTCCCCGCCTCTGATTCCCCGTGTCTGATTCCCTGCCTCTGATTCCCCGCCTCTGATTCCCCATCTCTGATTCACCGCCTCTGATTCACCACCTCAGATTCCCCATATCTGATAAGCCATCTCTGTTACCCCACCTCTGATTCCCCGCCTCTGATTCCCCATATCTGATTCCCCGCCTCTGATTCCCCATCTCTGATTCCCGGACTCAGATTCCCCACCTCTGATTCCCAGCCTCTGATTCCCGGAATATGATTCCCCGCTTCTGATTCCCCGCCTCTGATTCCCTGCCTCTGATTCCCCATCTCTGATTCCCCACATCTGATTCCCTGCCTCTGATTCCCCGCCTCTGATTCCCCATATCTGATTCCCTGCCTCTGATTCCCGATCTCTGATACCCGCCCTCCGATTCCCCACCTCTGGTTCCCCATGTTTGATACCCCTCCTCTCCTACCCCGCCTCTGATACCCCGCCTCTGATTCTCCATATCTGATACCCCGCCTCTGATTCCCCAACTCTGATTCCCCGCCTCTGATTCCTCAGCTCTGATTCCCCGCCTCTGATTCCCCTCGTCTGATTCCCTGCTTCTGATTCCCTGCCTCTGATTCCCCATCTGTGATTAACCACCTCTGATTCTCCACGTCTGATTCCACGCCTCTGATTCCCCATCTCTGATTCCCCATCTCTGATTCCCAAATTCTGATTCCCCGCCTCTGATTCCCCAGTTCTGATTCCCCATCTCTGATTCCCAAATTCTGATTCCCTGCCTCTGATTCCCCACCTCTGATTCCCAATATCTGATTCCCCGCCTCGGTTTCCCCGCCTCTGATTCCCCGCCTCTGTTTCCCCATATCTGATTCCCCACCTCTGATTCCCCAACTCTGATTCCCCGCCTCTGATTCCCCAGCTCTGATTCCCCGCCTCTAATTCCACGTGTCTGATGCCCTGCCTCTGATTCCCCGCCTCTGATTTCCCATCTCTGATTCACTGCCTCTGATTCCCCATCTCTGATTCCCGGACTCTGAATCCCCACCTCTGATTCCCGGCCTCTCATTCCCGGCCTTTGATTCCCGCTTCTGATTCCCCGCCTCTGATTCCCTGCCTCTGATTCCCCATATCTGATTCCCAGCCTCTGATTCCCCATCTCTGATTCCCGGACTCTGAATCCCCACCTCTGATTCCCGGCCTCTCATTCCCGGCCTTTGATTCCCGCTTCTGATTCCCCGCCTCTGATTCCCTGCCTCTGATTCCCCATGTCTGATTCCCCACATCTGATTCCCTGCCTCTGATATCCCGCCTCTGATTCCCCGCCTCTGATTCCCTGCCACTAATTCCACGCCTCTGATTACCCTATCTGATTCCCTGCCTCTGATGCCCCATATCTGATTCCCTGCTTCTGATTCCCCAACTCTGATTCCCCGCCTCTGATTCCTCAGCTCTGATTCCCCACCTCTGATTCCCCGTGTCTAATTCCCTGCCTCTGATTCCCCGCCTCTGATTCCCCATCTTGGATTCACCACCACTGGTTCCCTGCGTCTGATTCCCTGCCTGTGATTCCCCGCCTCTGATTCCCCATCTCTGATTCACTGCCGTTGATTCCCTTCTCTGATTCCCCATCTCTGATTCCCGGACTCAGATTCCCCACCTCTGATTCCCCGCCTCTGATTCCCTGCCTCTGATTCCCAACCTCTGATTCCCCTCCTCTGATTGCCCATATCTGATTCCCCGCATCTGATTCCCCATATCTTATTCTCCGCCTCTGATTCCCAAACTCAGATTCCCCGCCTCTGATTCCCCAGCTCTGATTCCCCACATCTGATGCTCTGCCTCTGATTCCCCACCTCTGATTCCCCGCCTCTGTTTCCCCATATCTGATTACCCACCTCTAATTCCCCAACTCTGATTCCCCGCCTCTGATTCCCCAGCTCTGATTCCCCGCCTCTGATTCCCCGTGTCTGATTCCCTGCCTCTGATTCCCCGCCTCTGTTTCCACATCTCTGATTCACCGCCTCTGATTCCCCACCTCTGATTCCCCATATCTGATAAGCCATCTCTGTTTCCCCGCCTCTGATTCCCCACCTCTGATTCCACATATCTGATTCCCCGCCTCTGATTCCCCATCTCTGATTCCCGGACTCAGATTCCCCACCTCTGATTCCCCGCCTCTGATTCCCTGCCTCTGATTCCCCATCTCCGATTTCCCATATCTGATTCCCCAGCTCTGATTCCCAATATCTGATTCCCTGCCTCTGATTCCCCACCTCTGATTCCCAATATCTGATTCCCTGCCTCTGTTTCCCCACTTCTGATTCCCCGCCTCTGTTTCCCCATATCTGATTCCCCACCTCTGATTCCCCAACTCTGACACCCGCCTCTGATTCCCCAGCTCTGATTCCCCGCCTCTGATTCCCCGTGTCTGTTTCCTTGCCTCTGATTCCCCGCCTCTGATTCCCCATCTCTGATTCCCGGCCTCTGATTCCCCGACTCTGATTCCCTGCCTCTGATTCCCCAGCTCTGATTCCCCACCTCATATTACCCGCGTCTGATTCCCTGACTCTAATTCCCGGCCTCTGATTCCCCATCTCTGATACACCGCCTCTGATTCCCCACCTCTGATTCCCCATATCTGATTCCCCGCCTCAGTTTCCCCGCCTCTGATTCCCCGCCTCTGATTCCCCATATCTGATACCCCGCCTCTGATTCCCCAACTCTGATTCCCCGCCTCTGATTCCCCAGTTATGATTCCCCACTTCTGATTCCCCGCGTCTGATTCCCTGCTTCTGATTCGCTGCCTCTGATTCCCCATCTGTGATTAACCACCTCTGATTCTCCGCATCTGATTCCCCGCCTCAGTTTCCCCGCCTCTGATTCCCCACCTCTGATTCCCCATATCTGATTCCCCGCCTCTGATTCCCCATCTCTGATTCTCGGACTCAGATTCCCCACCTCTGATTCCCCGCCTCTGATTCCCTGCCTCTGATTCCCCATCTCTGATTTCCCATATCTGATTCCCCAGCTCTGATTCCCAACATCTGATTCCCTGCCTCTGATTCCCCACCTCTGATTCCCAATATCTGATTCCCTGCCTCTGTTTCCCCACTTCTGATTCCCCGCCTCTGTTTCCCCATATCTGATTCCCCACCTCTGATTCCCCAACTCTGATTCCCCGCCTCTGATTCCCCAGCTCTGATTCCCCGCCTCTGATTCCCCGTGCCTGATTCCTTGCCTCTGATTCCCCGCCTCTGATTCCCCATCTCTGATTCACCACCACTGATTCCCTGCGTCTGATTCCCTGCCTGTGATTCCCCGCCTCTGATTCACCATCTCTGATTCACTGCCTCTGATTCCCCTTCATGATTCCCCATGTCTGATTCCCCAATTCTGATTCCAGCCTCTGATGCCCCACCTCTGATTCCCCATCTCTGATTCACCACCACTGATTCCCCGCCTCTGATTCCCCAGCTCTGATTCCCCACCTCTGATTACCCGCGTCTGATTCCATGACTCTAATTCCCGGCCTCTGATTCCCCATCTCTGATTCACCGCCTCTGATTCCCCACCTCTGATTCCCCATATCTGATTCCCCGCCTCAGTTTCGCCGCCTCTGATGCCCCACCTCTGATTCCCCATCTCTGATTCACCACCACTGATTCCCCGCCTCTGATTCCCCAGCTCTGATTCCCCACCTCTGATTACCCGCGCCTGATTCCTTGCCTCTGATTCCCCGCCTCTGATTCCCCATCTCTGATTCACCACCACTGATTCCCTGCGTCTGATTCCCTGCCTGTGATTCCCCGCCTCTGATTCACCATCTCTGATTCACTGCCTCTGATTCCCCTTCATGATTCCCCATGTCTGATTCCCCAATTCTGATTCCCGACTCTGATGCCCCACCTCTGATTCCCCATCTCTGATTCACCACCACTGATTCCCCGCCTCTGATTCCCCAGCTCTGATTCCCCACCTCTGATTACCCGCATCTGATTCCATGACTCTAATTCCCGGCCTCTGATTCCCCATATCTGATACCCCGCCTCTGATTCCCCAACTCTGATTCCCCGCCTCTGATTCCCCAGTTATGATTCCCCGCCTCTGATTCCCCATATCTGATTCCCTGCCTCTGATGCCCCATATCTGATTCCCTGCCTCTGATTCCCCAACTCTGATTCCCCGCCTCTGATTCCTCAGCTCTGATTCCCCACCTCTGATTCCCCGTGTCTAATTCCCTGCCTCTGATTCCCCGCCTCTGATTCCCCATCTTGGATTCACCACCACTGATTCCCTGCGTCTGATTCCCTGCCTGTGATTCCCCGCCTCTGATTCACCATCTCTGATTCACTGCCTCTGATTCCCCTTCTCTGATTTCCCATGTCTGATTCCCCAATTCTGATTCCCGCCTCTGATGCCCCACCTCTGATTCCCCTCCTCTGATTGCCCATATCTGATTCCCCGCCTCTGATTCCCCATATCTTATTCCCCGACTCTGATTCCCAAACTCAGATTCCCCGCCTCTGATTCCCCAATTCTGATTCCCCGCCTCTGATTCCCCAGTTATGATTCCCCACCTCTGATTCCCCGCATCTGATTCCCTGCTTCTGATTCCCTGCCTCTGATTCCCCATCTGTGATTAACCACCTCTGATTCTCCGCGTCTGATTCCCCGCCTCAGTTTCCCCGCCGCTGATTCCCCATATCTGATTCCCGGCCTCTGATTCCCGGCCTATGATTCCCCGCTTGTAATTCCCCGCCTCTGATTCCCTGCCTCTGATTCCCCATGTCTGATTCCCCACATCTGATTCCCTGCCTCTGATACCCCGCCTCTGATTCCCCGCCTCTGATTCCATGCCACTAATTCCCCGCCTCTGATTCCCCATATCTAATTCCCTGCCTCTGATGCCCCATATCTGATTCCCTGCCTCTGATTCCCCAACTCTGATTCCCCGCCTCTGATTCCTCAGCTCTGATTCCCCACCTCTGATTCCCCGTGTCTAATTCCCTGCCTCTGATTCCCCGCCTCTGATTCCCCATCTTGGATTCACCACCACTGATTCCCTGCGTCTGATTCCCTGCCTGTGATTCCCCGCCTCTGATTCACCATCTCTGATTCACTGCCTCTGATTCCCCTTCTCTGATTCCCCATGTCTGATTCCCCAATTCTTATTCCCGCCTCTGATGCCCCACCTCTGATTCCCCTCCTCTGATTGCCCATATCTGATTCCCCGCCTCTGATTCCCCATATCTTATTCCCCGACTCTGATTCCCAAACTCAGATTCCCCGCCTCTGATTCCCCAGCTCTGATTCCCCACATCTGATTCCCTGCCTCTGATTCCCCACCTCTGATTCCCAATATCTGATTCCCTGCCTCTGTTTCCCCACCTCTGATTCCCCGCCTCTGTTTCCCCATATCTGATTCCCCACCTCTGATTCCCCAACTCTGATTCCCCGCCTCTGATTCCCCAGCTCTGATTCCCCGCCTCTGATTCCCCGTGTCTGATTCCCTGCCTCTGATTCCCCGCCTCTGATTCCCCATCTCTGATTCACCGCCTCTGATTCACCACCTCAGATTCCCCATATCTGATAAGCCATCTCTGTTACCCCACCTCTGATTCCCCGCCTCTGATTCCCCATATCTGATTCCCCGCCTCTGATTCCCCATCTCTGATTCCCGGACTCAGATTCCCCACCTCTGATTCCCAGCCTCTGATTCCCGGAATATGATTCCCCGCTTCTGATTCCCCGCCTCTGATTCCCTGCCTCTGATTCCCCATCTCTGATTCCCCACATCTGATTCCCTGCCTCTGATTCCCCGCCTCTGATTCCCCATATCTGATTCCCTGCCTCTGATTCCCGATCTCTGATACCCGCCCTCCGATTCCCCACCTCTGGTTCCCCATATTTGATACCCCTCCTCTCCTACCCCGCCTCTGATACCCCGCCTCTGATTCTCCATATCTGATACCCCGCCTCTGATTCCCCAACTCTGATTCCCCGCCTCTGATTCCTCAGCTCTGATTCCCCGCCTCTGATTCCCCTCGTCTGATTCCCTGCTTCTGATTCCCTGCCTCTGATTCCCCATCTGTGATTAACCACCTCTGATTCTCCACGTCTGATTCCACGCCTCTGATTCCCCATCTCTGATTCCCCATCTCTGATTCCCAAATTCTGATTCCCCGCCTCTGATTCCCCAGTTCTGATTCCCCATCTCTGATTCCCAAATTCTGATTCCCTGCCTCTGATTCCCCACCTCTGATTCCCAATATCTGATTCCCCGCCTCGGTTTCCCCGCCTCTGATTCCTCGCCTCTGTTTCCCCATATCTGATTCCCCACCTCTGATTCCCCAACTCTGATTCCCCGCCTCTGATTCCCCAGCTCTGATTCCCCGCCTCTAATTCCACGTGTCTGATGCCCTGCCTCTGATTCCCCGCCTCTGATTTCCCATCTCTGATTCACTGCCTCTGATTCCCCACCTCTGATTCCCCATATCTGATTAGCCACCTCTGATTCCCCATCTCTGATTCCCGGACTCAGATTCCCCACCTCTGATTCCCCGCCTCTGATTCCCTGCCTCTGATTCCCCTTCTCCGATTTCCCATATCTGATTCCCCAGCTCTGATTCCCAATATCTGATTCCCTGCCTCTGATTCCCCACCTCTGATTCCCAATATCTGATTCCCTGCCTCTGTTTCCCCACTTCTGATTCCCCGCCTCTGTTTCCCCATATCTGATTCCCCACCTCTGATTCCCCAACTCTGACACCCGCCTCTGATTCCCCAGCTCTGATTCCCCGCCTCTGATTCCCCGTGTCTGTTTCCTTGCCTCTGATTCCCCGCCTCTGATTCCCCATCTCTGATTCCCGGCCTCTGATTCCCCGACTCTGATTCCCTGCCTCTGATTCCCCAGCTCTGATTCCCCACCTCATATTACCCGCGTCTGATTCCCTGACTCTAATTCCCGGCCTCTGATTCCCCATCTCTGATACACCGCCTCTGATTCCCCACCTCTGATTCCCCATATCTGATTCCCCGCCTCAGTTTCCCCGCCTCTGATTCCCCGCCTCTGATTCCCCATATCTGATACCCCGCCTCTGATTCCCCAACTCTGATTCCCCGCCTCTGATTCCCCAGTTATGATTCCCCACTTCTGATTCCCCGCGTCTGATTCCCTGCTTCTGATTCGCTGCCTCTGATTCCCCATCTGTGATTAACCACCTCTGATTCTCCGCATCTGATTCCCCGCCTCAGTTTCCCCGCCTCTGATTCCCCACCTCTGATTCCCCATATCTGATTCCCCGCCTCTGATTCCCCATCTCTGATTCTCGGACTCAGATTCCCCACCTCTGATTCCCCGCCTCTGATTCCCTGCCTCTGATTCCCCATCTCTGATTTCCCATATCTGATTCCCCAGCTCTGATTCCCAACATCTGATTCCCTGCCTCTGATTCCCCACCTCTGATTCCCAATATCTGATTCCCTGCCTCTGTTTCCCCACTTCTGATTCCCCGCCTCTGTTTCCCCATATCTGATTCCCCACCTCTGATTCCCCAACTCTGATTCCCCGCCTCTGATTCCCCAGCTCTGATTCCCCGCCTCTGATTCCCCGTGCCTGATTCCTTGCCTCTGATTCCCCGCCTCTGATTCCCCATCTCTGATTCACCACCACTGATTCCCTGCGTCTGATTCCCTGCCTGTGATTCCCCGCCTCTGATTCACCATCTCTGATTCACTGCCTCTGATTCCCCTTCATGATTCCCCATGTCTGATTCCCCAATTCTGATTCCAGCCTCTGATGCCCCACCTCTGATTCCCCATCTCTGATTCACCACCACTGATTCCCCGCCTCTGATTCCCCAGCTCTGATTCCCCACCTCTGATTACCCGCGTCTGATTCCATGACTCTAATTCCCGGCCTCTGATTCCCCATCTCTGATTCACCGCCTCTGATTCCCCACCTCTGATTCCCCATATCTGATTCCCCGCCTCAGTTTCCCCGCCTCTGATGCCCCACCTCTGATTCCCCATCTCTGATTCACCACCACTGATTCCCCGCATCTGATTCCCCAGCTCTGATTCCCCACCTCTGATTACCCGCGCCTGATTCCTTGCCTCTGATTCCCCGCCTCTGATTCCCCATCTCTGATTCACCACCACTGATTCCCTGCGTCTGATTCCCTGCCTGTGATTCCCCGCCTCTGATTCACCATCTCTGATTCACTGCCTCTGATTCCCCTTCATGATTCCCCATGTCTGATTCCCCAATTCTGATTCCCGACTCTGATGCCCCACCTCTGATTCCCCATCTCTGATTCACCACCACTGATTCCCCGCCTCTGATTCCCCAGCTCTGATTCCCCACCTCTGATTACCCGCATCTGATTCCATGACTCTAATTCCCGGCCTCTGATTCCCCATATCTGATACCCCGCCTCTGATTCCCCAACTCTGATTCCCCGCCTCTGATTCCCCAGTTATGATTCCCCGCCTCTGATTCCCCATATCTGATTCCCTGCCTCTGATGCCCCATATCTGATTCCCTGCCTCTGATTCCCCAACTCTGATTCCCCGCCTCTGATTCCTCAGCTCTGATTCCCCACCTCTGATTCCCCGTGTCTAATTCCCTGCCTCTGATTCCCCGCCTCTGATTCCCCATCTTGGATTCACCACCACTGATTCCCTGCGTCTGATTCCCTGCCTGTGATTCCCCGCCTCTGATTCACCATCTCTGATTCACTGCCTCTGATTCCCCTTCTCTGATTTCCCATGTCTGATTCCCCAATTCTGATTCCCGCCTCTGATGCCCCACCTCTGATTCCCCTCCTCTGATTGCCCATATCTGATTCCCCGCCTCTGATTCCCCATATCTTATTCCCCGACTCTGATTCCCAAACTCAGATTCCCCGCCTCTGATTCCCCAATTCTGATTCCCCGCCTCTGATTCCCCAGTTATGATTCCCCACCTCTGATTCCCCGCATCTGATTCCCTGCTTCTGATTCCCTGCCTCTGATTCCCCATCTGTGATTAACCACCTCTGATTCTCCGCGTCTGATTCCCCGCCTCAGTTTCCCCGCCGCTGATTCCCCATATCTGATTCCCGGCCTCTGATTCCAGTCCTATGATTCCCCGCTTGTAATTCCCCGCCTCTGATTCCCTGCCTCTGATTCCCCATGTCTGATTCCCCACATCTGATTCCCTGCCTCTGATACCCCGCCTCTGATTCCCCGCCTCTGATTCCATGCCACTAATTCCCCGCCTCTGATTCCCCATATCTAATTCCCTGCCTCTGATGCCCCATATCTGATTCCCTGCCTCTGATTCCCCAACTCTGATTCCCCGCCTCTGATTCCTCAGCTCTGATTCCCCACCTCTGATTCCCCGTGTCTAATTCCCTGCCTCTGATTCCCCGCCTCTGATTCCCCATCTTGGATTCACCACCACTGATTCCCTGCGTCTGATTCCCTGCCTGTGATTCCCCGCCTCTGATTCACCATCTCTGATTCACTGCCTCTGATTCCCCTTCTCTGATTCCCCGCGTCTGATTCCCCAAATCTTATTCCCGCCTCTGATGCCCAACCTCTGATTCCCCTCCTCTGATTGCCCATATCTGATTCCCCGCCTCTGATTCCCCATATCTTATTCTCCGCCTCTGATTCCCAAACTCAGATTCCCCGCCTCTGATTCCCCAGCTCTGATTCCCCACATCTGATTCTCTGCCTCTGATTCCCCACCTCTGATTCCCCGCCTCTGTTTCCCCATATCTGATTACCCGCCTCTGATTCCCCAACTCTGATTCCCCGCCTCTGATTCCCGAGCTCTGATTCCCCGCCTCTGATTCCCCGTGTCTGATTCCCTGCCTCTGATTCCCCGCCTCTGATTCCACATCTCTGATTCACCACCTCTGATTCCCCACCTCTGATTCCCCATATCTGATAAGCCATCTCTGTTTCCCCGCCTCTGATTCCCCACCTCTTATTCCCCATATCTGATTCCCCGCCTCTGATTCCCCATCTCTGATTCCCGGACTCAGATTCCCCACCTCTGATTCCCCGCCTCTGATTCCCTGCCTCTGATTCCCAATCTCTGATTCCCCTCCTCTGATTGCCCAGCTCTGATTCCCCGCCTCTGATTCCCCATATCTTATTCCCCGACTCTGATTCCCAAACTCAGATTCCCCGCCTCTGATTCCCCAGCTCTGATTCCCCACATCTGATTCCCTGCCTCTGATTCCCCACCTCTGATTCCCAATATCTGATTCCCTGCCACTGTTTCTCCACCTCTGATTCCCCGCCTCTGTTTCCCCATATCTGAATCTCCACGTCTGATTCCACGCCTCTGAATCCCCATCTCTGATTCCCCATCTCTGATTCCCAAATTCTGATTCCCCGCCTCTGATTCCCCAGCTCTGATTCCCCATCTCTGATTCCCAAATTCTGATTCCCTGCCTCTGATTCCCCACCTATGATTCCCAATATCTGATTCCCCGCCTCTGTTTCCCCAGCCCTGATTCCCCGCCTCTGTTTCCCCATATCTGATTCCCCACCTCTGATTCCCCAACTCTGATTCCCCGCCTCTGATTCCCCAGCTCTGATTCCACGCATCTGATTCCACGTGTCTGATGCCCTGCCTCTGATTCCCCGCCTCTGATTTCCCATCTCTGATTCACTGCCTCTGATTCCCCACCTCTGATTCCCCATATCTGATTAGCCACCTCTGTTTCCCCGCCTCTGATTCCCAGCCTCTGATTCCCCATATCTGATTCCCAGCCTCTGATTCCCCATCTCTGATTCCCGGACTCTGAATCCCCACCTCTGATTCCCGGCCTCTCATTCCCGGCCTTTGATTTCCGCTTCTTATTCCCCGCCTCTGATTCACTGCCTCTGATTCCCCATGTCTGATTCCCCACATCTGATTCCCTGCCTCTGATATCCCGCCTCTGATTCCCCGCCTCTGATTCCCTGCCACTAATTCCCCGCCTCTGATTCCCCTATCTGATTCCCAGCCTCTGATTCCCCAACTCTGATTCCCCGCCTCTGCTTCCTCAGCTCTGATTCCCACCTCTGATTCCCCGTGTCTAATTCACTGCCTCTGATTCCCCGCCTCTGATTCCCCATCTTGGATTCACCACCACTGATTCCCTGCGTCTGATTCCCTGCCTGTGATTCCCCGCCTCTGATTCACCATCTCTGATTCACTGCCTCTGATTCCCCTTCTCTGATTCCCCATGTCTGATTCCCAAATTCTGATTCCCGCCTCTGATGCCCAACCTCTGATTCCCCTCCTCTGATTGCCCATATCTGATTCCCCGCCTCTGATTCCCCTTATCTTATTCTCCGCCTCTGATTCCCAAACTCAGATTCCCCGCCTCTGATTCCCCAGCTCTGATTCCCCACATCTGATTCTCTGCCTCTGATTCCCCACCTCTGATTCCCCGCCTCTGTTTCCCCATATCTGATTACCCACCTCTGATTCCCCAACTCCGATTCCCCGCCTCTGATTCCCCAGCTCTGATTCCCCGCCTCTGATTCCCCGTGTCTGATTCCCTGCCTCCGATTCCCCGCCTCTGATTCCACATCTCTGATTCACCGCCTCTGATTCCCCACCTCTGATTCCCCATATCTGATAAGCCATCTCTGTTTCCCCGCCTCTGATTCCCCACCTCTGATTCCCCATATCTGATTCCCCACCTCTGATTCCCCATCTCTGGTTCCCGGACTCAGATTCCCCACCTCTGATTCCCCGCCTCTGATTCCCTGCCTCTGATTCCCCATCTCTGATTCCCCATATCTGATTCCCCAGCTCTGATTCCCAACATCTGATTCCCTGCCTCTGATTCCCCACCTCTGATTCCCAATATCTGATTCCCTGCCTCTGTTTCCCCACTTCTGATTCCCCGCCTCTGTTTCCCCATATCTGATTCCCCACCTCTGATTCCCCAACTCTGATACCCCGCCTCTCATTCCCCAGCTCTGATTCCCCGCCTCTGATTCCCCGTGTCTGATTCCTTGCCTCTGATTCCCCGCCTCTGATTCCCCATCTCTGATTCACCACCACTGATTTCCTGCGTCTGATTCCCTGCCTGTGATTCCGCGCCTCTGATTCACCATCTCTGATTCACTGCCTCTGATTCCCCTTCTCTGATTCCCCATGTCTGATTCCCCAATTCTGATTCCCGCCTCTGATGCCCCACCTCTGATTCCCCATATCTGATTCCCCGCCTCTGATTCCCCATATCTTATTCCCCGCCTCTGATTCCCAAACTCACATTCCCCGCCTCTGATTCCCCAGCTCTGATTCCCCGCCTCTGATTCCCCGCGTCTGATTCCCCCCCTCTGAATCCCCGCCTCTGATTCCCCATCTCTGATTCACCACCGCTAATTCCCGGCCTCTGATTCCCCACAAATGATTCCCGGCCTCTGATTCCCGGCCTCTGATTCCCCGCCTCTGATTCCCCATCTCTGATTCCCCGTCTCTGATTCCCCGACTCTGATTCCCCGCCTCTGATTCCCCGCCTCTGATTCCCCACCTCTGATTACCCGCATCTGATTCCCTGACTCTAATTCCCGGCCTCCGATTCCCCATCTCTGATTCACCGCCTCTGATTCCCCACCTCTGATTCCCCATATCTGATTCCCCGCCTCAGTTTCCCCGCCTCTGATTCCCCGCCTCTGATTCCCCATATCTGATACCCTGCCTCTGATTCCCCAACTCTGATTCCCCGCCTCTGATTCCCCAGTTATATTCCCCACCTCTGATTCCGCGCGTCTGATTCCCTGCTTCTGATTCCCTGCCTCTGATTCCCCATCTGTGATTAACCACCTCTGATTCTCCGCGTCTGATTCCCCGCCTCAGTTTCCCCGCCTCTGATTCCCCATATCTGATTCCCCGCCTCTGATTCCCTGCCTCTGATTCCCCATCTCTGATTCCCCACATCTGATTCCCTGCTTCTGATTCCCCGCCTCTGATTCCCCATATCTGATTCCCTGCCTCTGATTCCCCAAATCTGATTCCCCGCCTCTGATTCCTCAGCTCTGATTCCCCGCCTCTGATTCCCCGCGTCTGATTCCCTGCTTCTGATTCCCTGCCTCTGATTCCCCATCTGTGATTAACCACCTCTGATTCTCCACGTCTGATTCCGCGCCTCTGATTCCCCATCTCTGATTCCCCATCTCTGATTCCCAAATTCTGATTCCCCGTCTCTGATTCCCCAGTTCTGATTCCCCATCTCTGATTCCCAAATTCTGATTCCCTGCCTCTGATTCCCCACCTCTGATTCCCAATATCTGATTCCCCGCCTCGGTTTCCCCGCCTCTGATTCCCCGCCTCTGTTTCCCCATATCTGATTCCCCACCTCTGATTCCCCAACTCTGATTCCCCGCCTCTGATTCCCCAGCTCTGATTCCCCGCCTCTAATTCCACGTGTCTGATGCCCTGCCTCTGATTCCCCGCCTCTGATTTCCCATCTCTGATTCACTGCCTCTGATTCCCCATCTCTGATTCCCGGACTCTGAATCCCCACCTCTGATTCCCGGCCTCTCATTCCCGGCCTTTGATTCCCGCTTCTGATTCCCCGCCTCTGATTCCCTGCCTCTGATTCCCCATATCTGATTCCCAGCCTCTGATTCCCCATCTCTGATTCCCGGACTCTGAATCCCCACCTCTGATTCCCGGCCTCTCATTCCCGGCCTTTGATTCCCGCTTCTGATTCCCCGCCTCTGATTCCCTGCCTCTGATTCCCCATGTCTGATTCCCCACATCTGATTCCCTGCCTCTGATATCCCGCCTCTGATTCCCCGCCTCTGATTCCCTGCCACTAATTCCACGCCTCTGATTACCCTATCTGATTCCCTGCCTCTGATGCCCCATATCTGATTCCCTGCTTCTGATTCCCCAACTCTGATTCCCCGCCTCTGATTCCTCAGCTCTGATTCCCCACCTCTGATTCCCCGTGTCTAATTCCCTGCCTCTGATTCCCCGCCTCTGATTCCCCATCTTGGATTCACCACCACTGGTTCCCTGCGTCTGATTCCCTGCCTGTGATTCCCCGCCTCTGATTCCCCATCTCTGATTCACTGCCGTTGATTCCCTTCTCTGATTCCCCATCTCTGATTCCCGGACTCAGATTCCCCACCTCTGATTCCCCGCCTCTGATTCCCTGCCTCTGATTCCCAACCTCTGATTCCCCTCCTCTGATTGCCCATATCTGATTCCCCGCATCTGATTCCCCATATCTTATTCTCCGCCTCTGATTCCCAAACTCAGATTCCCCGCCTCTGATTCCCCAGCTCTGATTCCCCACATCTGATGCTCTGCCTCTGATTCCCCACCTCTGATTCCCCGCCTCTGTTTCCCCATATCTGATTACCCACCTCTAATTCCCCAACTCTGATTCCCCGCCTCTGATTCCCCAGCTCTGATTCCCCGCCTCTGATTCCCCGTGTCTGATTCCCTGCCTCTGATTCCCCGCCTCTGTTTCCACATCTCTGATTCACCGCCTCTGATTCCCCACCTCTGATTCCCCATATCTGATAAGCCATCTCTGTTTCCCCGCCTCTGATTCCCCACCTCTGATTCCACATATCTGATTCCCCGCCTCTGATTCCCCATCTCTGATTCCCGGACTCAGATTCCCCACCTCTGATTCCCCGCCTCTGATTCCCTGCCTCTGATTCCCCATCTCCGATTTCCAATATCTGATTCCCCAGCTCTGATTCCCAATATCTGATTCCCTGCCTCTGATTCCCCACCTCTGATTCCCAATATCTGATTCCCTGCCTCTGTTTCCCCACTTCTGATTCCCCGCCTCTGTTTCCCCATATCTGATTCCCCACCTCTGATTCCCCAACTCTGACACCCGCCTCTGATTCCCCAGCTCTGATTCCCCGCCTCTGATTCCCCGTGTCTGTTTCCTTGCCTCTGATTCCCCGCCTCTGATTCCCCATCTCTGATTCCCGGCCTCTGATTCCCCGACTCTGATTCCCTGCCTCTGATTCCCCAGCTCTGATTCCCCACCTCATATTACCCGCGTCTGATTCCCTGACTCTAATTCCCGGCCTCTGATTCCCCATCTCTGATACACCGCCTCTGATTCCCCACCTCTGATTCCCCATATCTGATTCCCCGCCTCAGTTTCCCCGCCTCTGATTCCCCGCCTCTGATTCCCCATATCTGATACCCCGCCTCTGATTCCCCAACTCTGATTCCCCGCCTCTGATTCCCCAGTTATGATTCCCCACTTCTGATTCCCCGCGTCTGATTCCCTGCTTCTGATTCGCTGCCTCTGATTCCCCATCTGTGATTAACCACCTCTGATTCTCCGCATCTGATTCCCCGCCTCAGTTTCCCCGCCTCTGATTCCCCACCTCTGATTCCCCATATCTGATTCCCCGCCTCTGATTCCCCATCTCTGATTCTCGGACTCAGATTCCCCACCTCTGATTCCCCGCCTCTGATTCCCTGCCTCTGATTCCCCATCTCTGATTTCCCATATCTGATTCCCCAGCTCTGATTCCCAACATCTGATTCCCTGCCTCTGATTCCCCACCTCTGATTCCCAATATCTGATTCCCTGCCTCTGTTTCCCCACTTCTGATTCCCCGCCTCTGTTTCCCCATATCTGATTCCCCACCTCTGATTCCCCAACTCTGATTCCCCGCCTCTGATTCCCCAGCTCTGATTCCCCGCCTCTGATTCCCCGTGCCTGATTCCTTGCCTCTGATTCCCCGCCTCTGATTCCCCATCTCTGATTCACCACCACTGATTCCCTGCGTCTGATTCCCTGCCTGTGATTCCCCGCCTCTGATTCACCATCTCTGATTCACTGCCTCTGATTCCCCTTCATGATTCCCCATGTCTGATTCCCCAATTCTGATTCCAGCCTCTGATGCCCCACCTCTGATTCCCCATCTCTGATTCACCACCACTGATTCCCCGCCTCTGATTCCCCAGCTCTGATTCCCCACCTCTGATTACCCGCGTCTGATTCCATGACTCTAATTCCCGGCCTCTGATTCCCCATCTCTGATTCACCGCCTCTGATTCCCCACCTCTGATTCCCCATATCTGATTCCCCGCCTCAGTTTCCCCGCCTCTGATGCCCCACCTCTGATTCCCCATCTCTGATTCACCACCACTGATTCCCCGCCTCTGATTCCCCAGCTCTGATTCCCCACCTCTGATTACCCGCGCCTGATTCCTTGCCTCTGATTCCCCGCCTCTGATTCCCCATCTCTGATTCACCACCACTGATTCCCTGCGTCTGATTCCCTGCCTGTGATTCCCCGCCTCTGATTCACCATCTCTGATTCACTGCCTCTGATTCCCCTTCATGATTCCCCATGTCTGATTCCCCAATTCTGATTCCCGACTCTGATGCCCCACCTCTGATTCCCCATCTCTGATTCACCACCACTGATTCCCCGCCTCTGATTCCCCAGCTCTGATTCCCCACCTCTGATTACCCGCATCTGATTCCATGACTCTAATTCCCGGCCTCTGATTCCCCATATCTGATACCCCGCCTCTGATTCCCCAACTCTGATTCCCCGCCTCTGATTCCCCAGTTATGATTCCCCGCCTCTGATTCCCCATATCTGATTCCCTGCCTCTGATGCCCCATATCTGATTCCCTGCCTCTGATTCCCCAACTCTGATTCCCCGCCTCTGATTCCTCAGCTCTGATTCCCCACCTCTGATTCCCCGTGTCTAATTCCCTGCCTCTGATTCCCCGCCTCTGATTCCCCATCTTGGATTCACCACCACTGATTCCCTGCGTCTGATTCCCTGCCTGTGATTCCCCGCCTCTGATTCACCATCTCTGATTCACTGCCTCTGATTCCCCTTCTCTGATTTCCCATGTCTGATTCCCCAATTCTGATTCCCGCCTCTGATGCCCCACCTCTGATTCCCCTCCTCTGATTGCCCATATCTGATTCCCCGCCTCTGATTCCCCATATCTTATTCCCCGACTCTGATTCCCAAACTCAGATTCCCCGCCTCTGATTCCCCAATTCTGATTCCCCGCCTCTGATTCCCCAGTTATGATTCCCCACCTCTGATTCCCCGCATCTGATTCCCTGCTTCTGATTCCCTGCCTCTGATTCCCCATCTGTGATTAACCACCTCTGATTCTCCGCGTCTGATTCCCCGCCTCAGTTTCCCCGCCGCTGATTCCCCATATCTGATTCCCGGCCTCTGATTCCCGGCCTATGATTCCCCGCTTGTAATTCCCCGCCTCTGATTCCCTGCCTCTGATTCCCCATGTCTGATTCCCCACATCTGATTCCCTGCCTCTGATACCCCGCCTCTGATTCCCCGCCTCTGATTCCATGCCACTAATTCCCCGCCTCTGATTCCCCATATCTAATTCCCTGCCTCTGATGCCCCATATCTGATTCCCTGCCTCTGATTCCCCAACTCTGATTCCCCGCCTCTGATTCCTCAGCTCTGATTCCCCACCTCTGATTCCCCGTGTCTAATTCCCTGCCTCTGATTCCCCGCCTCTGATTCCCCATCTTGGATTCACCACCACTGATTCCCTGCGTCTGATTCCCTGCCTGTGATTCCCCGCCTCTGATTCACCATCTCTGATTCACTGCCTCTGATTCCCCTTCTCTGATTCCCCATGTCTGATTCCCCAATTCTTATTCCCGCCTCTGATGCCCCACCTCTGATTCCCCTCCTCTGATTGCCCATATCTGATTCCCCGCCTCTGATTCCCCATATCTTATTCCCCGACTCTGATTCCCAAACTCAGATTCCCCGCCTCTGATTCCCCAGCTCTGATTCCCCACATCTGATTCCCTGCCTCTGATTCCCCACCTCTGATTCCCAATATCTGATTCCCTGCCTCTGTTTCCCCACCTCTGATTCCCCGCCTCTGTTTCCCCATATCTGATTCCCCACCTCTGATTCCCCAACTCTGATTCCCCGCCTCTGATTCCCCAGCTCTGATTCCCCGCCTCTGATTCCCCGTGTCTGATTCCCTGCCTCTGATTCCCCGCCTCTGATTCCCCATCTCTGATTCACCGCCTCTGATTCACCACCTCAGATTCCCCATATCTGATAAGCCATCTCTGTTACCCCACCTCTGATTCCCCGCCTCTGATTCCCCATATCTGATTCCCCGCCTCTGATTCCCCATCTCTGATTCCCGGACTCAGATTCCCCACCTCTGATTCCCAGCCTCTGATTCCCGGAATATGATTCCCCGCTTCTGATTCCCAGCCTCTGATTCCCTGCCTCTGATTCCCCATCTCTGATTCCCCACATCTGATTCCCTGCCTCTGATTCCCCGCCTCTGATTCCCCATATCTGATTCCCTGCCTCTGATTCCCGATCTCTGATACCCGCCCTCCGATTCCCCACCTCTGGTTCCCCATATTTGATACCCCTCCTCTCCTACCCCGCCTCTGATACCCCGCCTCTGATTCTCCATATCTGATACCCCGCCTCTGATTCCCCAACTCTGATTCCCCGCCTCTGATTCCTCAGCTCTGATTCCCCGCCTCTGATTCCCCTCGTCTGATTCCCTGCTTCTGATTCCCTGCCTCTGATTCCCCATCTGTGATTAACCACCTCTGATTCTCCACGTCTGATTCCACGCCTCTGATTCCCCATCTCTGATTCCCCATCTCTGATTCCCAAATTCTGATTCCCCGCCTCTGATTCCCCAGTTCTGATTCCCCATCTCTGATTCCCAAATTCTGATTCCCTGCCTCTGATTCCCCACCTCTGATTCCCAATATCTGATTCCCCGCCTCGGTTTCCCCGCCTCTGATTCCTCGCCTCTGTTTCCCCATATCTGATTCCCCACCTCTGATTCCCCAACTCTGATTCCCCGCCTCTGATTCCCCAGCTCTGATTCCCCGCCTCTAATTCCACGTGTCTGATGCCCTGCCTCTGATTCCCCGCCTCTGATTTCCCATCTCTGATTCACTGCCTCTGATTCCCCACCTCTGATTCCCCATATCTGATTAGCCACCTCTGATTCCCCATCTCTGATTCCCGGACTCAGATTCCCCACCTCTGATTCCCCGCCTCTGATTCCCTGCCTCTGATTCCCCTTCTCCGATTTCCCATATCTGATTCCCCAGCTCTGATTCCCAATATCTGATTCCCTGCCTCTGATTCCCCACCTCTGATTCCCAATATCTGATTCCCTGCCTCTGTTTCCCCACTTCTGATTCCCCGCCTCTGTTTCCCCATATCTGATTCCCCACCTCTGATTCCCCAACTCTGACACCCGCCTCTGATTCCCCAGCTCTGATTCCCCGCCTCTGATTCCCCGTGTCTGTTTCCTTGCCTCTGATTCCCCGCCTCTGATTCCCCATCTCTGATTCCCGGCCTCTGATTCCCCGACTCTGATTCCCTGCCTCTGATTCCCCAGCTCTGATTCCCCACCTCATATTACCCGCGTCTGATTCCCTGACTCTAATTCCCGGCCTCTGATTCCCCATCTCTGATACACCGCCTCTGATTCCCCACCTCTGATTCCCCATATCTGATTCCCCGCCTCAGTTTCCCCGCCTCTGATTCCCCGCCTCTGATTCCCCATATCTGATACCCCGCCTCTGATTCCCCAACTCTGATTCCCCGCCTCTGATTCCCCAGTTATGATTCCCCACTTCTGATTCCCCGCGTCTGATTCCCTGCTTCTGATTCGCTGCCTCTGATTCCCCATCTGTGATTAACCACCTCTGATTCTCCGCATCTGATTCCCCGCCTCAGTTTCCCCGCCTCTGATTCCCCACCTCTGATTCCCCATATCTGATTCCCCGCCTCTGATTCCCCATCTCTGATTCTCGGACTCAGATTCCCCACCTCTGATTCCCCGCCTCTGATTCCCTGCCTCTGATTCCCCATCTCTGATTTCCCATATCTGATTCCCCAGCTCTGATTCCCAACATCTGATTCCCTGCCTCTGATTCCCCACCTCTGATTCCCAATATCTGATTCCCTGCCTCTGTTTCCCCACTTCTGATTCCCCGCCTCTGTTTCCCCATATCTGATTCCCCACCTCTGATTCCCCAACTCTGATTCCCCGCCTCTGATTCCCCAGCTCTGATTCCCCGCCTCTGATTCCCCGTGCCTGATTCCTTGCCTCTGATTCCCCGCCTCTGATTCCCCATCTCTGATTCACCACCACTGATTCCCTGCGTCTGATTCCCTGCCTGTGATTCCCCGCCTCTGATTCACCATCTCTGATTCACTGCCTCTGATTCCCCTTCATGATTCCCCATGTCTGATTCCCCAATTCTGATTCCAGCCTCTGATGCCCCACCTCTGATTCCCCATCTCTGATTCACCACCACTGATTCCCCGCCTCTGATTCCCCAGCTCTGATTCCCCACCTCTGATTACCCGCGTCTGATTCCATGACTCTAATTCCCGGCCTCTGATTCCCCATCTCTGATTCACCGCCTCTGATTCCCCACCTCTGATTCCCCATATCTGATTCCCCGCCTCAGTTTCCCCGCCTCTGATGCCCCACCTCTGATTCCCCATCTCTGATTCACCACCACTGATTCCCCGCATCTGATTCCCCAGCTCTGATTCCCCACCTCTGATTACCCGCGCCTGATTCCTTGCCTCTGATTCCCCGCCTCTGATTCCCCATCTCTGATTCACCACCACTGATTCCCTGCGTCTGATTCCCTGCCTGTGATTCCCCGCCTCTGATTCACCATCTCTGATTCACTGCCTCTGATTCCCCTTCATGATTCCCCATGTCTGATTCCCCAATTCTGATTCCCGACTCTGATGCCCCACCTCTGATTCCCCATCTCTGATTCACCACCACTGATTCCCCGCCTCTGATTCCCCAGCTCTGATTCCCCACCTCTGATTACCCGCATCTGATTCCATGACTCTAATTCCCGGCCTCTGATTCCCCATATCTGATACCCCGCCTCTGATTCCCCAACTCTGATTCCCCGCCTCTGATTCCCCAGTTATGATTCCCCGCCTCTGATTCCCCATATCTGATTCCCTGCCTCTGATGCCCCATATCTGATTCCCTGCCTCTGATTCCCCAACTCTGATTCCCCGCCTCTGATTCCTCAGCTCTGATTCCCCACCTCTGATTCCCCGTGTCTAATTCCCTGCCTCTGATTCCCCGCCTCTGATTCCCCATCTTGGATTCACCACCACTGATTCCCTGCGTCTGATTCCCTGCCTGTGATTCCCCGCCTCTGATTCACCATCTCTGATTCACTGCCTCTGATTCCCCTTCTCTGATTTCCCATGTCTGATTCCCCAATTCTGATTCCCGCCTCTGATGCCCCACCTCTGATTCCCCTCCTCTGATTGCCCATATCTGATTCCCCGCCTCTGATTCCCCATATCTTATTCCCCGACTCTGATTCCCAAACTCAGATTCCCCGCCTCTGATTCCCCAATTCTGATTCCCCGCCTCTGATTCCCCAGTTATGATTCCCCACCTCTGATTCCCCGCATCTGATTCCCTGCTTCTGATTCCCTGCCTCTGATTCCCCATCTGTGATTAACCACCTCTGATTCTCCGCGTCTGATTCCCCGCCTCAGTTTCCCCGCCGCTGATTCCCCATATCTGATTCCCGGCCTCTGATTCCAGTCCTATGATTCCCCGCTTGTAATTCCCCGCCTCTGATTCCCTGCCTCTGATTCCCCATGTCTGATTCCCCACATCTGATTCCCTGCCTCTGATACCCCGCCTCTGATTCCCCGCCTCTGATTCCATGCCACTAATTCCCCGCCTCTGATTCACCATATCTAATTCCCTGCCTCTGATGCCCCATATCTGATTCCCTGCCTCTGATTCCCCAACTCTGATTCCCCGCCTCTGATTCCTCAGCTCTGATTCCCCACCTCTGATTCCCCGTGTCTAATTCCCTGCCTCTGATTCCCCGCCTCTGATTCCCCATCTTGGATTCACCACCACTGATTCCCTGCGTCTGATTCCCTGCCTGTGATTCCCCGCCTCTGATTCACCATCTCTGATTCACTGCCTCTGATTCCCCTTCTCTGATTCCCCGCGTCTGATTCCCCAAATCTTATTCCCGCCTCTGATGCCCAACCTCTGATTCCCCTCCTCTGATTGCCCATATCTGATTCCCCGCCTCTGATTCCCCATATCTTATTCTCCGCCTCTGATTCCCAAACTCAGATTCCCCGCCTCTGATTCCCCAGCTCTGATTCCCCACATCTGATTCTCTGCCTCTGATTCCCCACCTCTGATTCCCCGCCTCTGTTTCCCCATATCTGATTACCCGCCTCTGATTCCCCAACTCTGATTCCCCGCCTCTGATTCCCGAGCTCTGATTCCCCGCCTCTGATTCCCCGTGTCTGATTCCCTGCCTCTGATTCCCCGCCTCTGATTCCACATCTCTGATTCACCACCTCTGATTCCCCACCTCTGATTCCCCATATCTGATAAGCCATCTCTGTTTCCCCGCCTCTGATTCCCCACCTCTTATTCCCCATATCTGATTCCCCGCCTCTGATTCCCCATCTCTGATTCCCGGACTCAGATTCCCCACCTCTGATTCCCCGCCTCTGATTCCCTGCCTCTGATTCCCAATCTCTGATTCCCCTCCTCTGATTGCCCAGCTCTGATTCCCCGCCTCTGATTCCCCATATCTTATTCCCCGACTCTGATTCCCAAACTCAGATTCCCCGCCTCTGATTCCCCAGCTCTGATTCCCCACATCTGATTCCCTGCCTCTGATTCCCCACCTCTGATTCCCAATATCTGATTCCCTGCCACTGTTTCTCCACCTCTGATTCCCCGCCTCTGTTTCCCCATATCTGAATCTCCACGTCTGATTCCACGCCTCTGAATCCCCATCTCTGATTCCCCATCTCTGATTCCCAAATTCTGATTCCCCGCCTCTGATTCCCCAGCTCTGATTCCCCATCTCTGATTCCCAAATTCTGATTCCCTGCCTCTGATTCCCCACCTATGATTCCCAATATCTGATTCCCCGCCTCTGTTTCCCCAGCCCTGATTCCCCGCCTCTGTTTCCCCATATCTGATTCCCCACCTCTGATTCCCCAACTCTGATTCCCCGCCTCTGATTCCCCAGCTCTGATTCCACGCATCTGATTCCACGTGTCTGATGCCCTGCCTCTGATTCCCCGCCTCTGATTTCCCATCTCTGATTCACTGCCTCTGATTCCCCACCTCTGATTCCCCATATCTGATTAGCCACCTCTGTTTCCCCGCCTCTGATTCCCAGCCTCTGATTCCCCATATCTGATTCCCAGCCTCTGATTCCCCATCTCTGATTCCCGGACTCTGAATCCCCACCTCTGATTCCCGGCCTCTCATTCCCGGCCTTTGATTTCCGCTTCTTATTCCCCGCCTCTGATTCACTGCCTCTGATTCCCCATGTCTGATTCCCCACATCTGATTCCCTGCCTCTGATATCCCGCCTCTGATTCCCCGCCTCTGATTCCCTGCCACTAATTCCCCGCCTCTGATTCCCCTATCTGATTCCCAGCCTCTGATTCCCCAACTCTGATTCCCCGCCTCTGCTTCCTCAGCTCTGATTCCCACCTCTGATTCCCCGTGTCTAATTCACTGCCTCTGATTCCCCGCCTCTGATTCCCCATCTTGGATTCACCACCACTGATTCCCTGCGTCTGATTCCCTGCCTGTGATTCCCCGCCTCTGATTCACCATCTCTGATTCACTGCCTCTGATTCCCCTTCTCTGATTCCCCATGTCTGATTCCCAAATTCTGATTCCCGCCTCTGATGCCCAACCTCTGATTCCCCTCCTCTGATTGCCCATATCTGATTCCCCGCCTCTGATTCCCCTTATCTTATTCTCCGCCTCTGATTCCCAAACTCAGATTCCCCGCCTCTGATTCCCCAGCTCTGATTCCCCACATCTGATTCTCTGCCTCTGATTCCCCACCTCTGATTCCCCGCCTCTGTTTCCCCATATCTGATTACCCACCTCTGATTCCCCAACTCCGATTCCCCGCCTCTGATTCCCCAGCTCTGATTCCCCGCCTCTGATTCCCCGTGTCTGATTCCCTGCCTCCGATTCCCCGCCTCTGATTCCACATCTCTGATTCACCGCCTCTGATTCCCCACCTCTGATTCCCCATATCTGATAAGCCATCTCTGTTTCCCCGCCTCTGATTCCCCACCTCTGATTCCCCATATCTGATTCCCCACCTCTGATTCCCCATCTCTGGTTCCCGGACTCAGATTCCCCACCTCTGATTCCCCGCCTCTGATTCCCTGCCTCTGATTCCCCATCTCTGATTCCCCATATCTGATTCCCCAGCTCTGATTCCCAACATCTGATTCCCTGCCTCTGATTCCCCACCTCTGATTCCCAATATCTGATTCCCTGCCTCTGTTTCCCCACTTCTGATTCCCCGCCTCTGTTTCCCCATATCTGATTCCCCACCTCTGATTCCCCAACTCTGATACCCCGCCTCTCATTCCCCAGCTCTGATTCCCCGCCTCTGATTCCCCGTGTCTGATTCCTTGCCTCTGATTCCCCGCCTCTGATTCCCCATCTCTGATTCACCACCACTGATTTCCTGCGTCTGATTCCCTGCCTGTGATTCCGCGCCTCTGATTCACCATCTCTGATTCACTGCCTCTGATTCCCCTTCTCTGATTCCCCATGTCTGATTCCCCAATTCTGATTCCCGCCTCTGATGCCCCACCTCTGATTCCCCATATCTGATTCCCCGCCTCTGATTCCCCATATCTTATTCCCCGCCTCTGATTCCCAAACTCACATTCCCCGCCTCTGATTCCCCAGCTCTGATTCCCCGCCTCTGATTCCCCGCGTCTGATTCCCCCCCTCTGAATCCCCGCCTCTGATTCCCCATCTCTGATTCACCACCGCTAATTCCCGGCCTCTGATTCCCCACAAATGATTCCCGGCCTCTGATTCCCGGCCTCTGATTCCCCGCCTCTGATTCCCCATCTCTGATTCCCCGTCTCTGATTCCCCGACTCTGATTCCCCGCCTCTGATTCCCCGCCTCTGATTCCCCACCTCTGATTACCCGCATCTGATTCCCTGACTCTAATTCCCGGCCTCCGATTCCCCATCTCTGATTCACCGCCTCTGATTCCCCACCTCTGATTCCCCATATCTGATTCCCCGCCTCAGTTTCCCCGCCTCTGATTCCCCGCCTCTGATTCCCCATATCTGATACCCTGCCTCTGATTCCCCAACTCTGATTCCCCGCCTCTGATTCCCCAGTTATATTCCCCACCTCTGATTCCGCGCGTCTGATTCCCTGCTTCTGATTCCCTGCCTCTGATTCCCCATCTGTGATTAACCACCTCTGATTCTCCGCGTCTGATTCCCCGCCTCAGTTTCCCCGCCTCTGATTCCCCATATCTGATTCCCCGCCTCTGATTCCCTGCCTCTGATTCCCCATCTCTGATTCCCCACATCTGATTCCCTGCTTCTGATTCCCCGCCTCTGATTCCCCATATCTGATTCCCTGCCTCTGATTCCCCAAATCTGATTCCCCGCCTCTGATTCCTCAGCTCTGATTCCCCGCCTCTGATTCCCCGCGTCTGATTCCCTGCTTCTGATTCCCTGCCTCTGATTCCCCATCTGTGATTAACCACCTCTGATTCTCCACGTCTGATTCCGCGCCTCTGATTCCCCATCTCTGATTCCCCATCTCTGATTCCCAAATTCTGATTCCCCGTCTCTGATTCCCCAGTTCTGATTCCCCATCTCTGATTCCCAAATTCTGATTCCCTGCCTCTGATTCCCCACCTCTGATTCCCCACCTCTGATTCCCAATATCTGATTCCCCGCCTCTGTTTCCCCGCCTCTGATTCCCCGCCTCTGTTTCCCCATATCTGATTCCCCACCTCTGATTCCCCAACTCTGATTCCCCGCCTCTGATTCCCCAGCTCTGATTCCCCGCCTCTGATTCCACGTGTCTGATGCCCTGCCTCTGATTCCCCGCCTCTGATTTCCCATCTCTGATTCACTGCCTCTGATTCCCCACCTCTGATTCCCCATATCTGATTAGCCACCTCTGTTTCCCCGCCTCTGATTCCCAGCCTCTGATTCCCCATATCTGATTCCCAGCCTCTGTTTCCCCACCTCTGATTCCCGGACTCACATTCCCGGCCTTTGATTCCCGCTTCTGATTCCCCGCCTCTGATTCCCTGCCTCTGATTCCCCATGTCTGATTCCCCACATCTGATTCCCTGCCTCTGATATCCCGCCTCTGATTCCCTGCCTCTGATTCCCTGCAACTAATTCCCCGCCTCTGATTCCCCTATCTGATTCCCTGCCTCTGATGCCCCATATCTGATTCCCAGCCTCTGATTCCCCAACTCTGATTCCCCACCTCTGATTCCTCAGCTCTGATTCCCCACCTCTGATTCCCCGTGTCTAATTCCCTGCCTCTGATTCCCCGCCTCTGATTCCCCATCTTGTATTCACCACCACTGATTCCCGGCGTCTGATTCCCTGCCTGTGATTCCCCGCCTCTGATTCACCATCTTTGATTCCCAGCCTCTGATTCCCCATCTCTGATTCCCGGACTCTGAATCCCCACCTCTGATTCCCGGCCTCTCATTCCCGGCCTTTGATTCCCGCTTCTTATTCCCCGCCTCTGATTCACTGCCTCTGATTCCCCATGTCTGATTCCCCACATCTGATTCCCTGCCTCTGATATCCCGCCTCTGATTCCCCGCCTCTGATTCCCTGCCACTAATTCCCCGCCTCTGATTCCCCTATCTGATTCCCAGCCTCTGATTCCCCAACTCTGATTCCCAGCATCTGCTTCCTCAGCTCTGATTCCCACCTCTGATTCCCCGTGTCTAATTCACTGCCTCTGATTCCCCGCCTCTGATTCCCCATCTTGGATTCACCACCACTGATTCCCTGCGTCTGATTCCCTGCCTGTGATTCCCCGCCTCTGATTCACCATCTCTGATTCACTGCCTCTGATTCCCCTTCTCTGATTCCCCATGTCTGATTCCCAAATTCTGATTCCCGCCTCTGATGCCCAACCTCTGATTCCCCTCCTCTGATTGCCCATATCTGATTCCCCGCCTCTGATTCCCCATATCTTATTCTCCGCCTCTGATTCCCAAACTCAGATTCCCCGCCTCTGATTCCCCAGCTCTGATTCCCCACATCTGAATCTCTGCCTCTGATTCCCCACCTCTGATTCCCCGCCTCTGTTTCCCCATATCTGATTACCCACCTCTGATTCCCCAACTTTGATTCCCCGCCTCTGATTCCCCAGCTCTGATTCCCCGCCTCTGATTCCCCGTGTCTGATTCCCTGCCTCCGATTCCCCGCCTCTGATTCCACATCTCTGATTCACCGCCTCTGATTCCCCACCTCTGATTCCCCATATCTGATAAGCCATCTCTGTTTCCCCGCCTCTGATTCCCCACCTCTGATTCCCCATATCTGATTCCCCACCTCTGATTCCCCATCTCTGGTTCCCGGACTCAGATTCCCCACCTCTGATTCCCCGCCTCTGATTCCCTGCCTCTGATTCCCCATCTCTGATTCCCCATATCTGATTCCCCAGCTCTGATTCCCAACATCTGATTCCCTGCCTCTGATTCCCCACCTCTGATTCCCAATATCTGATTCCCTGCCTCTGTTTCCCCACTTCTGATTCCCCGCCTCTGTTTCCCCATATCTGATTCCCCACCTCTGATTCCCCAACTCTGATACCCCGCCTCTTATTCCCCAGCTCTGATTCCCCGCCTCTGATTCCCCGTGTCTGATTCCTTGCCTCTGATTCCCCGCCTCTGATTCCCCATCTCTGATTCACCACCACTGATTCCCTGCGTCTGATTCCCTGCCTGTGATTCCCCGCCTCTGATTCACCATCTCTGATTCACTGCCTCTGATTCCCCTTCTCTGATTCCCCATGTCTGATTCCCCAATTCTGATTCCCGCCTCTGATGCCCCACCTCTGATTCCCCATATCTGATTCCCCGCCTCTGATTCCCCATATCTTATTCCCCGCCTCTGATTCCCAAACTCACATTCCCCGCCTCTGATTCCCCAGCTCTGATTCCCCGCCTCTGATTCCCCGCGTCTGATTCCCCCCCTCTGAATCCCCGCCTCTGATTCCCCATCTCTGATTCACCACCGCTAATTCCCGGCCTCTGATTCCCCACAAATGATTCCCGGCCTCTGATTCCCGGCCTCTGATTCCCCGCCTCTGATTCCCCATCTCTGATTCCCCGCCTCTGATTCCCCGACTCTGATTCCCCGCCTCTGATTCCCCGCCTCTGATTCCCCACCTCTGATTACCCGCATCTGATTCCCTGACTCTAATTCCCGGCCTCCGATTCCCCATCTCTGATTCACCGCCTCTGATTCCCCACCTCTGATTCCCCATATCTGATTCCCCGCCTCAGTTTCCCCGCCTCTGATTCCCCGCCTCTGATTCCCCATATCTGATACCCTGCCTCTGATTCCCCAACTCTGATTCCCCGCCTCTGATTCCCCAGTTATGATTCCCCACCTCTGATTCCGCGCGTCTGATTCCCTGCTTCTGATTCCCTGCCTCTGATTCCCCATCTGTGATTAACCACCTCTGATTCTCCGCGTCTGATTCCCCGCCTCAGTTTCCCCGCCTCTGATTCCCCATATCTGATTCACCGCCTCTGATTCACCACCTCAGATTCCCCATATCTGATTCCCCGCCTCTGATTCCCCATCTCTGATTCCCGGACTCAGATTCCCCACCTCTGATTCCCAGCCTCTGATTCCCGGAATATGATTCCCCGCTTCTGATTCCCCGCCTCTGATTCCCTGCCTCTGATTCCCCATCTCTGATTCCCCACATCTGATTCCCTGCTTCTGATTCCCCGCCTCTGATTCCCCATATCTGATTCCCTGCCTCTGATTCCCCAAATCTGATTTCCCGCCTCTGATTCCTCAGCTCTGATTCCCCGCCTCTGATTCCCCGCGTCTGATTCCCTGCTTCTGATTCCCTGCCTCTGATTCCCCATCTGTGATTAACCACCTCTGATTCTCCACGTCTGATTCCGCGACTCTGATTCCCCATCTCTGATTCCCCATCTCTGATTCCCAAATTCTGATTCCCCGCCTCTGATTCCCCAGTTCTGATTCCCCATCTCTGATTCCCAAATTCTGATTCCCTGCCTCTGATTCCCCACCTCTGATTCCCCACCTCTGATTCCCAATATCTGATTCCCCGCCTCTGTTTCCCCGCCTCTGATTCCCCGCCTCTGTTTCCCCATATCTGATTCCCCACCTCTGATTCCCCAACTCTGATTCCCCGCCTCTGATTCCCAAGCTCTGATTCCCCGCCTCTGATTCCACGTGTCTGATGCCCTGCCTCTGATTCCCCGCCTCTGATTTCCCATCTCTGATTCACTGCCTCTGATTCCCCACCTCTGATTCCCCATATCTGATTAGCCACCTCTGTTTCCCCGCCTCTGATTCCCAGCCTCTGATTCCCCATATCTGATTCCCAGCCTCTGATTCCCCACCTCTGATTCCCGGACTCTCATTCCCGGCCTTTGATTCCCGCTTCTGATTCCCCGCCTCTGATTCCCTGCCTCTGATTCCCCATGTCTGATTCCCCACATCTGATTCCCTGCCTCTGATATCCCGCCTCTGATTCCCTGCCTCTGATTCCCTGCCACTAATTCCCCGCCTCTGATTCCCCTATCTGATTCCCTGCCTCTGATGCCCCATATCTGATTCCCAGCCTCTGATTCCCCAACTCTGATTCCCCACCTCTGATTCCTCAGCTCTGATTCCCCACCTCTGATTCCCCGTGTCTAATTCCCTGCCTCTGATTCCCCGCCTCTGATTCCCCATCTTGTATTCACCACCACTGATTCCCGGCGTCTGATTCCCTGCCTGTGATTCCCCGCCTCTGATTCACCATCTTTGATTCACTGCCTCTGATTCCCCTTCTCTGATTCCCCATGTCTGATTCCCCAATTCTGATTCCCGCCTCTGATGCCCAACCTCTGATTCCCCTCCTCTGATTGCCCATATCTGATTCCCCGCCTCTGATTCCCCATATCTTATTCTCCGCCTCTGATCCCGAAACTCAGATTCCCCGCCTCTGATTCCCCACATCTGATTCTCTGCCTCTGATTCCCCACCTCTGATTCCCCGCCTCTGTTTCCCCATATCTGATTACCCACCTCTGATTCCCCAACTCTGATTCACTGCCTCTGATTCCCCACCTCTAATTCCCCATATCTGATTAGCCACCTCTGTTTCCCCGCCTCTGATTCCCAGCCTCTGATTCCCCATATCTGATTCCCAGCCTCTGATTCCCCATCTCTGATTCCCGGACTCTGAATCCCCACCTCTGATTCCCGGCCTCTCATTCCCGGCCTTTGATTCCCGCTTCTGATTCCCCGCCTCTGATTCCCTGCCTCTGATTCCCCATGTCTGATTCCCCACATCTGATTCTCTGCCTCTGATATCCCGCCTCTGATTCCCCGCCTCTGATTCCCTGCCACTAATTCCCCGCCTCTGATTCCCCTATCTGATTCCCTGCCTCTGATGCCCCATATCTGATTCCCAGCCTCTGATTCCCCAACTCTGATTCCCCATATCTGATTCCCCACCTCTGATTCCCCAACTCTGATTCCCCGTGTCTAATTCCCTGCCTCTGATTCCCCGCCTCTGATTCCCCATCTTGGATTCACCACCACTGATTCCCTGCGTCTGATTCCCTGCCTGTGATTCCCCGCCTCTGATTCACCATCTCTGATTCACTGCCTCTGATTCCCCTTCTCTGATTCCCCATGTCTGATTCCCCAATTCTGATTCCCGCCTCTGATGCCCCACCTCTGATTCCCCTCCTCTGATTGCCCATATCTGATTCCACGCCTCTGATTCCCCATATCTTATTCCCCGACTCTGATTCCCAAACTCAGATTCCCCGCCTCTGATTCCCCAGCTCTGATTCCCCACATCTGATTCCCTGCCTCTGATTCCCCACCTCTGATTCCCAATATCTGATTCCCTGCCTCTGTTTCCCCACCTCTGATTCCCCGCCTCTGTTTCCCCATATCTGATTCCCCACCTCTGATTCCCCAACTCTGATTCCCCGCCTCTGCTTCCTCAGCTCTGATTCCCACCTCTGATTCCCCGTGTCTAATTCCCTGCCTCTGATTCCCCGCCTCTGATTCCCCATCTTGGATTCACCACCACTGATTCCCTGCGTCTGATTCCCTGCCTGTGATTCCCCGCCTCTGATTCACCATCTCTGATTCACTGCCTCTGATTCCCCTTCTCTGATTCCCCATGTCTGATTCCCCAATTCTGATTCCCGCCTCTGATGCCCAACCTCTGATTCCCCTCCTCTGATTGCCCATATCTGATTCCCCGCCTCTGATTCCCCATATCTTATTCTCCGCCTCTGATTCCCAAACTCAGATTCCCCGCCTCTGATTCCCCAGCTCTGATTCCCCACATCTGATTCTCTGCCTCTGATTCCCCACCTCTGATTCCCCGCCTCTGTTTCCCCATATCTGATTACCCACCTCTGATTCCCCAACTCCGATTCCCCGCCTCTGATTCCCCAGCTCTGATTCCCCATATCTGATTCCCCATATCTTATTCCCCGCCTCTGATTCCCAAACTCACATTCCCCGCCTCTGATTCCCCAGCTCTGATTCCCCGCCTCTGATTCCCCGCGTCTGATTCCCCGCCTCTGAATCCCCGCCTCTGATTCCACATCTCCGATTCACCACCGCTAATTCCCGGCCTCTGATTCCCCACAAATGATTCCCGGCCTCTGATTCCAGACCTCTGATTCCCCTCCTCTGATTCCCCATCTCTGATTCCCCGCCTCTGATTCCCCGACTCTGATTCCCCGCCTCTGATTCCCCAGCTCTGATTCCCCACCTCTGATTACCCGCGTCTGATTCCCTGATTCTAATTCCCCGCCTCTGATTCCCCATCTCTGATTCACCACCTCTGATTCCCCACCTCTGATTCCCCATATCTGATACCCCGCCTCGGATTCCCCAACTCTGATTCCCCAACTCTGATTCCCCACCTCTGATTCCCCAGCTATGATTCCCCACCTCTGATTCCCCGCGTCTGATTCCCTGCTTCTGATTCCCTGCCTCTGATTCCCCATCTGTGATTAACCACCTCTGATTCTCCACGTCTGATTCCGCACCTCTGATTCCCCATCTCTGATTCCCATCTCTGATTCCCAAATTCTGATTCCCCGCCTCTGATTCCCCAGCTCTGATTCCCCATCTCTGATTCCCAAATTCTGATTCCCTGCCTCTGATTCCCCACCTCTGATTCCCAATATCTGATTCCCCTCCTCTGTTTCCCCGCCTCTGATTCCCCGCCTCTGTTTCCCCATATCTGATTCCCCACCTCTGATTCCCCAACTCTGATTCCCCGCCTCTGATACCCCAGCTCTGATTCCCCGCCTCTGATTCCACGTGTCTGATGCCCTGCCTCTGATTCCCCGCCTCTGATTTCCCATCTCTGATTCCCTGCCACTAATTCCCCGCCTCTGATTCCCCTATCTGATTCCCTGCCTCTGATGCCCCATATCTGATTCCCAGCCTCTGATTCCCCAACTCTGATTCCCCGCCTCTGATTCCTCAGCTCTGATTCCCCACCTCTGATTCCCCGTGTCTAATTCCCTGCCTCTGATTCCCCGCCTCTGATTCCCCATCTTGGATTCACCACCACTGATTCCCTGCGTCTGATTCCCTGCCACTAATTCCCCGCCTCTGATTCCCCAGCTCTGATTCCCTGCCTCTTATGCCCCATATCTGATTCCCAGCCTCTGATTCCCCGCCTCTGATTCCTCAGCTCTGATTCCCCACCTCTGATTCCCCGTGTCTAATTCCCTGCCTCTGATTCCCCGCCTCTGATTCCCCATCTTGGATTCACCACCACTGATTCCCTGCGTCTGATTCCCTGCCTGTGATTCCCCGCCTCAGATTCACCATCTCTGATTCACTGCCTCTGATTCCCCTTCTCTGATTCCCCGTGTCTGATTCCCCAAATCTTATTCCCGCCTCTGATGCCCAACCTCTGATTCCCCTCCTCTGATTGCCCATATCTGATTCCCCGCCTCTGATTCCCCATATCTTATTCTCCGCCTCTGATTCCCAAACTCAGATTCCCCGCCTCTGATTCCCCAGCTCTGATTCCCCACATCTGATTCTCTGCCTCTGATTCCCCACCTCTGATTCCCCGCCTCTGTTTCCCCATATCTGATTACCCGCCTCTGATTCCCCAACTCTGATTCCCCGCCTCTGATTCCCCAGCTCTGATTCCCCGCCTCTGATTCCCCGTGTCTGATTCCCTGCCTCTGATTCCCCGCCTCTGATTCCACATCTCTGATTCACCACCTCTGATTCCCCACCTCTGATTCCCCATATCTGATAAGCCATCTCTGTTTCCCCGCCTCTGATTCCCCACCTCTTATTCCCCATATCTGATTCCCCGCCTCTGATTCCCCATCTCTGATTCCCGGACTCAGATTCCCCACCTCTGATTCCCCGCCTCTGATTCCCTGCCTCTGATTCCCAATCTCTGATTCCCCATATATGATTCCCCAGCTCTGATTCCCAACATCTGATTCCCTGCCTCTGATTCCCCACCTCTGATTCCCAATATCTGATTCCCTGCCTCTGTTTCCCCACTTCTGATTCCGCGCCTCTGTTTCCCCATATCTGATTCCCCACCTCCGATTCCCCAACTCTGATTCCCCGCCTCTGATTCCCCAGCTCTGATTCCCCGCCTCTGATTCCCCGTGTCTGATTCCTTGCCTCTGATTCCCCGCCTCTGATTCCCCATCTCTGATTCACCACCACTGATTCCCTGCGTCTGATTCCCTGCCTGTGATTCCCCGCCTCTGATTCACCATCTCTGATTCACTGCCTCTGATTCCCCTTCTCTGATTCTGCATGTCTGATTCCCCAATTCTGATTCCCGCCTCTGATGCCCCACCTCTGATTCCCCTCCTCTGATTCCCCATATCTGATTCCCCGCCTCTGATTCCCCATATCTTATTCCCCGCCTCTGAGTCCCAAACTCAGATTCCCCGCCTCTGATTCCCCAGCTCTGATTCCCCGCCTCTGATTCCCCGCGTCTGATTCCCCGCCTCTGAATCCCCGCCTCTGATTCCCCATCTCTGATCCACCACCGCTAATTCCCAGCCTCTGATTCCCCACAACTGATTCCCGGCCTCTGATTCCCAATATCTGATTCCCTGCCTCTGTTTCCCCACTTCTGATTCCCCGCCTCTGTTTCCCCATATCTGATTCCCCACCTCTGATTCCCCAACTCTGATACCCCGCCTCTCATTCCCCAGCTCTGATTCCCCGCCTCTGATTCCCCGTGTCTGATTCCTTGCCTCTGATTCCCCGCCTCTGATTCCCCATCTCTGATTCACCACCACTGATTTCCTGCGTCTGATTCCCTGCCTGTGATTCCGCGCCTCTGATTCACCATCTCTGATTCACTGCCTCTGATTCCCCTTCTCTGATTCCCCATGTCTGATTCCCCAATTCTGATTCCCGCCTCTGATGCCCCACCTCTGATTCCCCATATCTGATTCCCCGCCTCTGATTCCCCATATCTTATTCCCCGCCTCTGATTCCCAAACTCACATTCCCCGCCTCTGATTCCCCAGCTCTGATTCCCCGCCTCTGATTCCCCGCGTCTGATTCCCCCCCTCTGAATCCCCGCCTCTGATTCCCCATCTCTGATTCACCACCGCTAATTCCCGGCCTCTGATTCCCCACAAATGATTCCCGGCCTCTGATTCCCGGCCTCTGATTCCCCGCCTCTGATTCCCCATCTCTGATTCCCCGTCTCTGATTCCCCGACTCTGATTCCCCGCCTCTGATTCCCCGCCTCTGATTCCCCACCTCTGATTACCCGCATCTGATTCCCTGACTCTAATTCCCGGCCTCCGATTCCCCATCTCTGATTCACCGCCTCTGATTCCCCACCTCTGATTCCCCATATCTGATTCCCCGCCTCAGTTTCCCCGCCTCTGATTCCCCGCCTCTGATTCCCCATATCTGATACCCTGCCTCTGATTCCCCAACTCTGATTCCCCGCCTCTGATTCCCCAGTTATATTCCCCACCTCTGATTCCGCGCGTCTGATTCCCTGCTTCTGATTCCCTGCCTCTGATTCCCCATCTGTGATTAACCACCTCTGATTCTCCGCGTCTGATTCCCCGCCTCAGTTTCCCCGCCTCTGATTCCCCATATCTGATTCCCCGCCTCTGATTCCCTGCCTCTGATAACCCATCTCTGATTCCCCACATCTGATTCCCTGCTTCTGATTCCCCGCCTCTGATTCCCCATATCTGATTCCCTGCCTCTGATTCCCCAAATCTGATTCCCCGCCTCTGATTCCTCAGCTCTGATTCCCCGCCTCTGATTCCCCGCGTCTGATTCCCTGCTTCTGATTCCCTGCCTCTGATTCCCCATCTGTGATTAACCACCTCTGATTCTCCACGTCTGATTCCGCGCCTCTGATTCCCCATCTCTGATTCCCCATCTCTGATTCCCAAATTCTGATTCCCCGTCTCTGATTCCCCAGTTCTGATTCCCCATCTCTGATTCCCAAATTCTGATTCCCTGCCTCTGATTCCCCACCTCTGATTCCCCACCTCTGATTCCCAATATCTGATTCCCCGCCTCTGTTTCCCCGCCTCTGATTCCCCGCCTCTGTTTCCCCATATCTGATTCCCCACCTCTGATTCCCCAACTCTGATTCCCCGCCTCTGATTCCCCAGCTCTGATTCCCCGCCTCTGATTCCACGTGTCTGATGCCCTGCCTCTGATTCCCCGCCTCTGATTTCCCATCTCTGATTCACTGCCTCTGATTCCCCACCTCTGATTCCCCATATCTGATTAGCCACCTCTGTTTCCCCGCCTCTGATTCCCAGCCTCTGATTCCCCATATCTGATTCCCAGCCTCTGTTTCCCCACCTCTGATTCCCGGACTCACATTCCCGGCCTTTGATTCCCGCTTCTGATTCCCCGCCTCTGATTCCCTGCCTCTGATTCCCCATGTCTGATTCCCCACATCTGATTCCCTGCCTCTGATATCCCGCCTCTGATTCCCTGCCTCTGATTCCCTGCAACTAATTCCCCGCCTCTGATTCCCCTATCTGATTCCCTGCCTCTGATGCCCCATATCTGATTCCCAGCCTCTGATTCCCCAACTCTGATTCCCCACCTCTGATTCCTCAGCTCTGATTCCCCACCTCTGATTCCCCGTGTCTAATTCCCTGCCTCTGATTCCCCGCCTCTGATTCCCCATCTTGTATTCACCACCACTGATTCCCGGCGTCTGATTCCCTGCCTGTGATTCCCCGCCTCTGATTCACCATCTTTGATTCCCAGCCTCTGATTCCCCATCTCTGATTCCCGGACTCTGAATCCCCACCTCTGATTCCCGGCCTCTCATTCCCGGCCTTTGATTCCCGCTTCTTATTCCCCGCCTCTGATTCACTGCCTCTGATTCCCCATGTCTGATTCCCCACATCTGATTCCCTGCCTCTGATATCCCGCCTCTGATTCCCCGCCTCTGATTCCCTGCCACTAATTCCCCGCCTCTGATTCCCCTATCTGATTCCCAGCCTCTGATTCCCCAACTCTGATTCCCAGCATCTGCTTCCTCAGCTCTGATTCCCACCTCTGATTCCCCGTGTCTAATTCACTGCCTCTGATTCCCCGCCTCTGATTCCCCATCTTGGATTCACCACCACTGATTCCCTGCGTCTGATTCCCTGCCTGTGATTCCCCGCCTCTGATTCACCATCTCTGATTCACTGCCTCTGATTCCCCTTCTCTGATTCCCCATGTCTGATTCCCAAATTCTGATTCCCGCCTCTGATGCCCAACCTCTGATTCCCCTCCTCTGATTGCCCATATCTGATTCCCCGCCTCTGATTCCCCATATCTTATTCTCCGCCTCTGATTCCCAAACTCAGATTCCCCGCCTCTGATTCCCCAGCTCTGATTCCCCACATCTGAATCTCTGCCTCTGATTCCCCACCTCTGATTCCCCGCCTCTGTTTCCCCATATCTGATTACCCACCTCTGATTCCCCAACTTTGATTCCCCGCCTCTGATTCCCCAGCTCTGATTCCCCGCCTCTGATTCCCCGTGTCTGATTCCCTGCCTCCGATTCCCCGCCTCTGATTCCACATCTCTGATTCACCGCCTCTGATTCCCCACCTCTGATTCCCCATATCTGATAAGCCATCTCTGTTTCCCCGCCTCTGATTCCCCACCTCTGATTCCCCATATCTGATTCCCCACCTCTGATTCCCCATCTCTGGTTCCCGGACTCAGATTCCCCACCTCTGATTCCCCGCCTCTGATTCCCTGCCTCTGATTCCCCATCTCTGATTCCCCATATCTGATTCCCCAGCTCTGATTCCCAACATCTGATTCCCTGCCTCTGATTCCCCACCTCTGATTCCCAATATCTGATTCCCTGCCTCTGTTTCCCCACTTCTGATTCCCCGCCTCTGTTTCCCCATATCTGATTCCCCACCTCTGATTCCCCAACTCTGATACCCCGCCTCTTATTCCCCAGCTCTGATTCCCCGCCTCTGATTCCCCGTGTCTGATTCCTTGCCTCTGATTCCCCGCCTCTGATTCCCCATCTCTGATTCACCACCACTGATTCCCTGCGTCTGATTCCCTGCCTGTGATTCCCCGCCTCTGATTCACCATCTCTGATTCACTGCCTCTGATTCCCCTTCTCTGATTCCCCATGTCTGATTCCCCAATTCTGATTCCCGCCTCTGATGCCCCACCTCTGATTCCCCATATCTGATTCCCCGCCTCTGATTCCCCATATCTTATTCCCCGCCTCTGATTCCCAAACTCACATTCCCCGCCTCTGATTCCCCAGCTCTGATTCCCCGCCTCTGATTCCCCGCGTCTGATTCCCCCCCTCTGAATCCCCGCCTCTGATTCCCCATCTCTGATTCACCACCGCTAATTCCCGGCCTCTGATTCCCCACAAATGATTCCCGGCCTCTGATTCCCGGCCTCTGATTCCCCGCCTCTGATTCCCCATCTCTGATTCCCCGCCTCTGATTCCCCGACTCTGATTCCCCGCCTCTGATTCCCCGCCTCTGATTCCCCACCTCTGATTACCCGCATCTGATTCCCTGACTCTAATTCCCGGCCTCCGATTCCCCATCTCTGATTCACCGCCTCTGATTCCCCACCTCTGATTCCCCATATCTGATTCCCCGCCTCAGTTTCCCCGCCTCTGATTCCCCGCCTCTGATTCCCCATATCTGATACCCTGCCTCTGATTCCCCAACTCTGATTCCCCGCCTCTGATTCCCCAGTTATGATTCCCCACCTCTGATTCCGCGCGTCTGATTCCCTGCTTCTGATTCCCTGCCTCTGATTCCCCATCTGTGATTAACCACCTCTGATTCTCCGCGTCTGATTCCCCGCCTCAGTTTCCCCGCCTCTGATTCCCCATATCTGATTCACCGCCTCTGATTCACCACCTCAGATTCCCCATATCTGATTCCCCGCCTCTGATTCCCCATCTCTGATTCCCGGACTCAGATTCCCCACCTCTGATTCCCAGCCTCTGATTCCCGGAATATGATTCCCCGCTTCTGATTCCCCGCCTCTGATTCCCTGCCTCTGATTCCCCATCTCTGATTCCCCACATCTGATTCCCTGCTTCTGATTCCCCGCCTCTGATTCCCCATATCTGATTCCCTGCCTCTGATTCCCCAAATCTGATTTCCCGCCTCTGATTCCTCAGCTCTGATTCCCCGCCTCTGATTCCCCGCGTCTGATTCCCTGCTTCTGATTCCCTGCCTCTGATTCCCCATCTGTGATTAACCACCTCTGATTCTCCACGTCTGATTCCGCGACTCTGATTCCCCATCTCTGATTCCCCATCTCTGATTCCCAAATTCTGATTCCCCGCCTCTGATTCCCCAGTTCTGATTCCCCATCTCTGATTCCCAAATTCTGATTCCCTGCCTCTGATTCCCCACCTCTGATTCCCCACCTCTGATTCCCAATATCTGATTCCCCGCCTCTGTTTCCCCGCCTCTGATTCCCCGCCTCTGTTTCCCCATATCTGATTCCCCACCTCTGATTCCCCAACTCTGATTCCCCGCCTCTGATTCCCAAGCTCTGATTCCCCGCCTCTGATTCCACGTGTCTGATGCCCTGCCTCTGATTCCCCGCCTCTGATTTCCCATCTCTGATTCACTGCCTCTGATTCCCCACCTCTGATTCCCCATATCTGATTAGCCACCTCTGTTTCCCCGCCTCTGATTCCCAGCCTCTGATTCCCCATATCTGATTCCCAGCCTCTGATTCCCCACCTCTGATTCCCGGACTCTCATTCCCGGCCTTTGATTCCCGCTTCTGATTCCCCGCCTCTGATTCCCTGCCTCTGATTCCCCATGTCTGATTCCCCACATCTGATTCCCTGCCTCTGATATCCCGCCTCTGATTCCCTGCCTCTGATTCCCTGCCACTAATTCCCCGCCTCTGATTCCCCTATCTGATTCCCTGCCTCTGATGCCCCATATCTGATTCCCAGCCTCTGATTCCCCAACTCTGATTCCCCACCTCTGATTCCTCAGCTCTGATTCCCCACCTCTGATTCCCCGTGTCTAATTCCCTGCCTCTGATTCCCCGCCTCTGATTCCCCATCTTGTATTCACCACCACTGATTCCCGGCGTCTGATTCCCTGCCTGTGATTCCCCGCCTCTGATTCACCATCTTTGATTCACTGCCTCTGATTCCCCTTCTCTGATTCCCCATGTCTGATTCCCCAATTCTGATTCCCGCCTCTGATGCCCAACCTCTGATTCCCCTCCTCTGATTGCCCATATCTGATTCCCCGCCTCTGATTCCCCATATCTTATTCTCCGCCTCTGATCCCGAAACTCAGATTCCCCGCCTCTGATTCCCCACATCTGATTCTCTGCCTCTGATTCCCCACCTCTGATTCCCCGCCTCTGTTTCCCCATATCTGATTACCCACCTCTGATTCCCCAACTCTGATTCACTGCCTCTGATTCCCCACCTCTAATTCCCCATATCTGATTAGCCACCTCTGTTTCCCCGCCTCTGATTCCCAGCCTCTGATTCCCCATATCTGATTCCCAGCCTCTGATTCCCCATCTCTGATTCCCGGACTCTGAATCCCCACCTCTGATTCCCGGCCTCTCATTCCCGGCCTTTGATTCCCGCTTCTGATTCCCCGCCTCTGATTCCCTGCCTCTGATTCCCCATGTCTGATTCCCCACATCTGATTCTCTGCCTCTGATATCCCGCCTCTGATTCCCCGCCTCTGATTCCCTGCCACTAATTCCCCGCCTCTGATTCCCCTATCTGATTCCCTGCCTCTGATGCCCCATATCTGATTCCCAGCCTCTGATTCCCCAACTCTGATTCCCCATATCTGATTCCCCACCTCTGATTCCCCAACTCTGATTCCCCGTGTCTAATTCCCTGCCTCTGATTCCCCGCCTCTGATTCCCCATCTTGGATTCACCACCACTGATTCCCTGCGTCTGATTCCCTGCCTGTGATTCCCCGCCTCTGATTCACCATCTCTGATTCACTGCCTCTGATTCCCCTTCTCTGATTCCCCATGTCTGATTCCCCAATTCTGATTCCCGCCTCTGATGCCCCACCTCTGATTCCCCTCCTCTGATTGCCCATATCTGATTCCACGCCTCTGATTCCCCATATCTTATTCCCCGACTCTGATTCCCAAACTCAGATTCCCCGCCTCTGATTCCCCAGCTCTGATTCCCCACATCTGATTCCCTGCCTCTGATTCCCCACCTCTGATTCCCAATATCTGATTCCCTGCCTCTGTTTCCCCACCTCTGATTCCCCGCCTCTGTTTCCCCATATCTGATTCCCCACCTCTGATTCCCCAACTCTGATTCCCCGCCTCTGCTTCCTCAGCTCTGATTCCCACCTCTGATTCCCCGTGTCTAATTCCCTGCCTCTGATTCCCCGCCTCTGATTCCCCATCTTGGATTCACCACCACTGATTCCCTGCGTCTGATTCCCTGCCTGTGATTCCCCGCCTCTGATTCACCATCTCTGATTCACTGCCTCTGATTCCCCTTCTCTGATTCCCCATGTCTGATTCCCCAATTCTGATTCCCGCCTCTGATGCCCAACCTCTGATTCCCCTCCTCTGATTGCCCATATCTGATTCCCCGCCTCTGATTCCCCATATCTTATTCTCCGCCTCTGATTCCCAAACTCAGATTCCCCGCCTCTGATTCCCCAGCTCTGATTCCCCACATCTGATTCTCTGCCTCTGATTCCCCACCTCTGATTCCCCGCCTCTGTTTCCCCATATCTGATTACCCACCTCTGATTCCCCAACTCCGATTCCCCGCCTCTGATTCCCCAGCTCTGATTCCCCATATCTGATTCCCCATATCTTATTCCCCGCCTCTGATTCCCAAACTCACATTCCCCGCCTCTGATTCCCCAGCTCTGATTCCCCGCCTCTGATTCCCCGCGTCTGATTCCCCGCCTCTGAATCCCCGCCTCTGATTCCACATCTCCGATTCACCACCGCTAATTCCCGGCCTCTGATTCCCCACAAATGATTCCCGGCCTCTGATTCCAGACCTCTGATTCCCCTCCTCTGATTCCCCATCTCTGATTCCCCGCCTCTGATTCCCCGACTCTGATTCCCCGCCTCTGATTCCCCAGCTCTGATTCCCCACCTCTGATTACCCGCGTCTGATTCCCTGATTCTAATTCCCCGCCTCTGATTCCCCATCTCTGATTCACCACCTCTGATTCCCCACCTCTGATTCCCCATATCTGATACCCCGCCTCGGATTCCCCAACTCTGATTCCCCAACTCTGATTCCCCACCTCTGATTCCCCAGCTATGATTCCCCACCTCTGATTCCCCGCGTCTGATTCCCTGCTTCTGATTCCCTGCCTCTGATTCCCCATCTGTGATTAACCACCTCTGATTCTCCACGTCTGATTCCGCACCTCTGATTCCCCATCTCTGATTCCCATCTCTGATTCCCAAATTCTGATTCCCCGCCTCTGATTCCCCAGCTCTGATTCCCCATCTCTGATTCCCAAATTCTGATTCCCTGCCTCTGATTCCCCACCTCTGATTCCCAATATCTGATTCCCCTCCTCTGTTTCCCCGCCTCTGATTCCCCGCCTCTGTTTCCCCATATCTGATTCCCCACCTCTGATTCCCCAACTCTGATTCCCCGCCTCTGATACCCCAGCTCTGATTCCCCGCCTCTGATTCCACGTGTCTGATGCCCTGCCTCTGATTCCCCGCCTCTGATTTCCCATCTCTGATTCCCTGCCACTAATTCCCCGCCTCTGATTCCCCTATCTGATTCCCTGCCTCTGATGCCCCATATCTGATTCCCAGCCTCTGATTCCCCAACTCTGATTCCCCGCCTCTGATTCCTCAGCTCTGATTCCCCACCTCTGATTCCCCGTGTCTAATTCCCTGCCTCTGATTCCCCGCCTCTGATTCCCCATCTTGGATTCACCACCACTGATTCCCTGCGTCTGATTCCCTGCCACTAATTCCCCGCCTCTGATTCCCCAGCTCTGATTCCCTGCCTCTTATGCCCCATATCTGATTCCCAGCCTCTGATTCCCCGCCTCTGATTCCTCAGCTCTGATTCCCCACCTCTGATTCCCCGTGTCTAATTCCCTGCCTCTGATTCCCCGCCTCTGATTCCCCATCTTGGATTCACCACCACTGATTCCCTGCGTCTGATTCCCTGCCTGTGATTCCCCGCCTCAGATTCACCATCTCTGATTCACTGCCTCTGATTCCCCTTCTCTGATTCCCCGTGTCTGATTCCCCAAATCTTATTCCCGCCTCTGATGCCCAACCTCTGATTCCCCTCCTCTGATTGCCCATATCTGATTCCCCGCCTCTGATTCCCCATATCTTATTCTCCGCCTCTGATTCCCAAACTCAGATTCCCCGCCTCTGATTCCCCAGCTCTGATTCCCCACATCTGATTCTCTGCCTCTGATTCCCCACCTCTGATTCCCCGCCTCTGTTTCCCCATATCTGATTACCCGCCTCTGATTCCCCAACTCTGATTCCCCGCCTCTGATTCCCCAGCTCTGATTCCCCGCCTCTGATTCCCCGTGTCTGATTCCCTGCCTCTGATTCCCCGCCTCTGATTCCACATCTCTGATTCACCACCTCTGATTCCCCACCTCTGATTCCCCATATCTGATAAGCCATCTCTGTTTCCCCGCCTCTGATTCCCCACCTCTTATTCCCCATATCTGATTCCCCGCCTCTGATTCCCCATCTCTGATTCCCGGACTCAGATTCCCCACCTCTGATTCCCCGCCTCTGATTCCCTGCCTCTGATTCCCAATCTCTGATTCCCCATATATGATTCCCCAGCTCTGATTCCCAACATCTGATTCCCTGCCTCTGATTCCCCACCTCTGATTCCCAATATCTGATTCCCTGCCTCTGTTTCCCCACTTCTGATTCCGCGCCTCTGTTTCCCCATATCTGATTCCCCACCTCCGATTCCCCAACTCTGATTCCCCGCCTCTGATTCCCCAGCTCTGATTCCCCGCCTCTGATTCCCCGTGTCTGATTCCTTGCCTCTGATTCCCCGCCTCTGATTCCCCATCTCTGATTCACCACCACTGATTCCCTGCGTCTGATTCCCTGCCTGTGATTCCCCGCCTCTGATTCACCATCTCTGATTCACTGCCTCTGATTCCCCTTCTCTGATTCTGCATGTCTGATTCCCCAATTCTGATTCCCGCCTCTGATGCCCCACCTCTGATTCCCCTCCTCTGATTCCCCATATCTGATTCCCCGCCTCTGATTCCCCATATCTTATTCCCCGCCTCTGAGTCCCAAACTCAGATTCCCCGCCTCTGATTCCCCAGCTCTGATTCCCCGCCTCTGATTCCCCGCGTCTGATTCCCCGCCTCTGAATCCCCGCCTCTGATTCCCCATCTCTGATCCACCACCGCTAATTCCCAGCCTCTGATTCCCCACAACTGATTCCCGGCCTCTGATTCCCGGCCACTGATACGCCGCCTCTGATTCCCCATCTCTGATTCCCCGCCTCTGATTCCCCGACTCTGATTCCCCGCCTCTGATTCCCCAGCTCTGATTCCCCACCTCTGATTACCCGCGTCTGATTCCCTGACTCTAATTCCCGGCCTCTGATTCCCCATCTCTGATTCACAGCCTCTGATTCCCCACCTCTGATTCCCCATATCTGATTCCCCGCCTCAGTTTCCCCACCTCTGATACCCCGCCTCTGATTCCCCATATCTGATACCCGCCTCTGATTCCCCAACTCTGATTCCCCGCCTCTGATTCCCCAGTTTTGATTCCCCACCTCTGATTCCCCGCGTCTGATTCCCCGCCTCAGTTTCCCCGCCTCTGATTCCCCATATCTGATTCCCGGCCTCTGATTCCCTGCCTATGATTCCCCGCTTGTAATTCCCCGCCTCTGATTCCCTGCCTCTGATTCCCAATGTCTGATTCCCAACATCTGATTCCCTGCCTCTGATACCCCGCCTCTGATTCCCCGCCTCTGATTCCATGCCACTAATTCCCCGCCTCTGATTCCCCATATCTGATTCCCTGCCTCTGATGCACCATATCTGATTCCCTGCCTCTGATTCCCCAACTCTGATTCCCCGCCTCTGATTCCTCAGCTCTGATTCCCCACCTCTGATTCCCCGTGTCTAATTCCCTGCCTCTGATTCCCCGCCTCTGATTCACCATCTTGGATTCACCACCACTGATTCCCTGCGTTTGATTCCCTGCCTGTGATTCCCCGCCTCTGATTCACCATCTCTGATTCACTGCCTCTGATTCCCCTTCTCTGATTCCCCATGTCTGATTCCCCAATTCTGATTCCCGCCTCTGATGCCCCACCTCTGATTCCCCTCCTCTGATTGCCCATATCTGATTCCCCGCCTCTGATTCCCCATATCTTATTCCCCGACTCTGATTCCCAAACTCAGATTCCCCGCCTCTGATTCCCCAGCTCTGATTCCCCACATCTGATTCCCTGCCTCTGATTCCCCACCTCTGATTCCCAATATCTGATTCCCTGCCTCTGTTTCCCCACCTCTGATTCCCCGCCTCTGTTTCCCCATATCTGATTCCCCACCTCTGATTCCCCAACTCTGATTCCCCGCCTCTGATTCCCCAGCTCTGATTCCCCGCCTCTGATTCCCCGTGTCTGATTCCCTGCATCTGATTCCCCGCCTCTGATTCCCCATCTCTGATTCACCGCCTCTGATTCACCACCTCAGATTCCCCATATCTGATAAGCCATCTCTGTTACCCCACCTCTGATTCCCCGCCTCTGATTCCCCATATCTGATTCCCCGCCTCTGATACCCCGCCTCTGATTCCCTGCCTCTGATTCCCCATCTCTGATTCCCCACATCTGATTCCCTGCCTCTGATTCCCCGCCTCTGATTCCCCATATCTGATTCCGTGCCTCTGATTCCCGATCTCTGATACCCGCCCTCCGATTCCCCACCTCTGGTTCCCCATATTTGATACCCCTCCTCTCTTACCCCACCTCTGATACCCCGCCTCTGATTCTCCATATCTGATACCCCGCCTCTGATTCCCCAACTCTGATTCCCCGCCTCTGATTCCTCAGCTCTGATTCCCCGCCTCTGATTCCCCTCGTCTGATTCCCTGCTTCTGATTCCCTGCCTCTGATTCCCCATCTGTGATTAATCACCTCTGATTCTCCACGTCTGATTCCACGCCTCTGATTCCCCATCTCTGATTCCCCATCTCTGATTCCCAAATTCTGATTCCCCGCCTCTGATTCCCCAGTTCTGATTCCCCATCTCTGATTCCCAAATTCTGATTCCCTGCCTCTGATTCCCCACCTCTGATTCCCAATATCTGATTCCCCGCCTCGGTTTCCCCGCCTCTGATTCCCCGCCTCTGTTTCCCCATATCTGATTCCCCACCTCTGATTCCCCAACTCTGATTCCCCGCCTCTGATTCCCCAGCTCTGATTCCCCGCCTCTAATTCCACGTGTCTGATGCCCTGCCTCTGATTCCCCGCCTCTGATTTCCCATCTCTGATTCACTGCCTCTGATTCCACACCTCTGATTCCCCATATCTGATTAGCCACCTCTGTTTCCCCGCCTCTGATTCCCAGCCTCTGATTCCCCATATCTGATTCCCAGCCTCTGATTCCCCATCTCTGATTCCCGGACTCTGAATCCCCACCTCTGATTCCCGGCCTCTCATTCCCGGCCTTTGATTCCCGCTTCTGATTCCCCGCCTCTGATTCCCTGCCTCTGATTCCCCATGTCTGATTCCCCACATCTGATTCCCTGCCTCTGATATCCCGCCTCTGATTCCCCGCCTCTGATTCCCTGCCACTAATTCCACGCCTCTGATTACCCTATCTGATTCCCTGCCTCTGATGCCCCATATCTGATTCCCTGCTTCTGATTCCCCAACTCAGATTCCCCGCCTCTGATTCCCCAGCTCTGATTCCCCACATCTGATTCTCTGCCTCTGATTCCCCACCTCTGATTCCCCGCCTCTGTTTCCCCATATCTGATTACCCACCTCTTATTCCCCAACTCTGATTCCCCGCCTCTGATTCCCCAGCTCTGATTCCCCGCCTCTGATTCCCCGTGTCTGATTCCCTGCCTCTGATTCCCCGCCTCTGATTCCCCAGCTCTGATTCCCCGCCTCTGATTCCCCGTGTCTGATTCCCTGCCTCTGATTCCCCGCCTCTGTTTCCACATCTCTGATTCACCGCCTCTGATTCCCCACCTCTGATTCCCCATATCTGATAAGCCATCTCTGTTTCCCCGCCTCTGATTCCCCACCTCTGATTCCACATATCTGATTCCCTGCCTCTGATTCCCCACCTCTGATTCCCAATATCTGATTCCCTGCCTCTGTTTCCCCACCTCTGATTCCCAATTCTGATTCCCGCCTCTGATGCCCCACCTCTGATTCCCCTCCTCTGATTGCCCATATCTGATTCCACGCCTCTGATTCCCCATATCTTATTCCCCGACTCTGATTCCCAAACTCAGTTTCCCCGCCTCTGATTCCCCAGCTCTGATTCCCCACATCTGATTCCCTGCCTCTGATTCCCCACCTCTGATTCCCAATATCTGATTCCCTGCCTCTGTTTCCCCACCTCTGATTCCCCGCCTCTGTTTCCCCATATCTGATTCCCCACCTCTGATTCCCCAACTCTGATTCCCCGCCTCTGCTTCCTCAGCTCTGATTCCCACCTCTGATTCCCCGTGTCTAATTCCCTGCCTCTGATTCCCCGCCTCTGATTCCCCATCTTGGATTCACCACCACTGATTCCCTGCGTCTGATTCCCTGCCTGTGATTCCCCGCCTCTGATTCACCATCTCTGATTCACTGCCTCTGATTCCCCTTCTCTGATTCCCCATGTCTGATTCCCCAATTCTGATTCCCGCCTCTGATGCCCAACCTCTGATTCCCCTCCTCTGATTGCCCATATCTGATTCCCCGCCTCTGATTCCCCATATCTTATTCTCCGCCTCTGATTCCCAAACTCAGATTCCCCGCCTCTGATTCCCCAGCTCTGATTCCCCACATCTGATTCTCTGCCTCTGATTCCCCACCTCTGATTCCCCGCCTCTGTTTCCCCATATCTGATTACCCACCTCTGATTCCCCAACTCCGATTCCCCGCCTCTGATTCCCCAGCTCTGATTCCCCATATCTGATTCCCCATATCTTATTCCCCGCCTCTGATTCCCAAACTCACATTCCCCGCATCTGATTCCCCAGCTCTGATTCCCCGCCTCTGATTCCCCGCGTCTGATTCCCCGCCTCTGAATCCCCGCCTCTGATTCCACATCTCCGATTCACCACCGCTAATTCCCGGCCTCTGATTCCCCACAAATGATTCCCGGCCTCTGATTCCAGACCTCTGATTCCCCGCCTCTGATTCCCCATCTCTGATTCCCCGCCTCTGATTCCCCGACTCTGATTCCCCGCCTCTGATTCCCCAGCTCTGATTCCCCACCTCCGATTACCCGCGTCTGATTCCCTGATTCTAATTCCCCGCCTCTGATTCCCCATCTCTGATTCACCACCTCTGATTCCCCACCTCTGATTCCCCATATCTGATACCCCGCCTCGGATTCCCCAACTCTGATTCCCCAACTCTGATTCCCCGCCTCTGATTCCCCAGCTATGATTCCCCACCTCTGATTCCCCGCGTCTGATTCCCTGCTTCTGATTCCCTGCCTCTGATTCCCCATCTGTGATTAACCACCTCTGATTCTCCACGTCTGATTCCGCACCTCTGATTCCCCATCTCTGATTCCCATCTCTGATTCCCAAATTCTGATTCCCCGCCTCTGATTCCCCAGCTCTGATTCCCCATCTCTGATTCCCAAATTCTGATTCCCTGCCTCTGATTCCCCACCTCTGATTCCCAATATCTGATTCCCCTCCTCTGTTTCCCCGCCTCTGATTCCCCGCCTCTGTTTCCCCATATCTGATTCCCCACCTCTGATTCCCCAACTCTGATTCCCCGCCTCTGATACCCCAGCTCTGATTCCCCGCCTCTGATTCCACGTGTCTGATGCCCTGCCTCTGATTCCCCGCCTCTGATTTCCCATCTCTGATTCCCTGCCACTAATTCCCCGCCTCTGATTCCCCTATCTGATTCCCTGCCTCTGATGCCCCATATCTGATTCCCAGCCTCTGATTCCCCAACTCTGATTCCCCGCCTCTGATTCCTCAGCTCTGATTCCCCACCTCTGATTCCCCGTGTCTAATTCCCTGCCTCTGATTCCCCGCCTCTGATTCCCCATCTTGGATTCACCACCACTGATTCCCTGCGTCTGATTCCCTGCCACTAATTCCCCGCCTCTGATTCCCCAGCTCTGATTCCCTGCCTCTGATGCCCCATATCTGATTCCCAGCCTCTGATTCCCCGCCTCTGATTCCTCAGCTCTGATTCCCCACCTCTGATTCCCCGTGTCTAATTCCCTGCCTCTGATTCCCCGCCTCTGATTCCCCATCTTGGATTCACCACCACTGATTCCCTGCGTCTGATTCCCTGCCTGTGATTCCCCGCCTCAGATTCACCATCTCTGATTCACTGCCTCTGATTCCCCTTCTCTGATTCCCCGTGTCTGATTCCCCAAATCTTATTCCCGCCTCTGATGCCCAACCTCTGATTCCCCTCCTCTGATTGCCCATATCTGATTCCCCGCCTCTGATTCCCCATATCTTATTCTCCGCCTCTGATTCCCAAACTCAGATTCCCCGCCTCTGATTCCCCAGCTCTGATTCCCCACATCTGATTCTCTGCCTCTGATTCCCCACCTCTGATTCCCCGCCTCTGTTTCCCCATATCTGATTACCCGCCTCTGATTCCCCAACTCTGATTCCCCGCCTCTGATTCCCCAGCTCTGATTCCCCGCCTCTGATTCCCCGTGTCTGATTCCCTGCCTCTGATTCCCCGCCTCTGATTCCACATCTCTGATTCACCACCTCTGATTCCCCACCTCTGATTCCCCATATCTGATAAGCCATCTCTGTTTCCCCGCCTCTGATTCCCCATCTCTGATTCCCGGACTCTGAATCCCCACCTCTGATTCCCGGCCTCTCATTCCCGGCCTTTGATTCCCGCTTCTGATTCCCCGCCTCTGATTCCCTGCCTCTGATTCCCCATGTCTGATTCCCCACATCTGATTCCCTGCCTCTGATATCCCGCCTCTGATTCCCCGCCTCTGATTCCCTGCCACTAATTCCACGCCTCTGATTACCCTATCTGATTCCCTGCCTCTGATGCCCCATATCTGATTCCCTGCTTCTGATTCCCCAACTCTGATTCCCCGCCTCTGATTCCTCAGCTCTGATTCCCCACCTCTGATTCCCCGTGTCTAATTCCCTGCCTCTGATTCCCCGCCTCTGATTCCCCATCTTGGATTCACCACCACTGGTTCCCTGCGTCTGATTCCCTGCCTGTGATTCCCCGCCTCTGATTCCCCATCTCTGATTCACTGCCGTTGATTCCCTTCTCTGATTCCCCATGTCTGATTCCCCAATTCTGATTCCCGCCTCTGATGCCCAACCTCTGATTCCCCTCCTCTGATTGCCCATATCTGATTCCCCGCATCTGATTCCCCATATCTTATTCTCCGCCTCTGATTCCCAAACTCAGATTCCCCGCCTCTGATTCCCCAGCTCTGATTCCCCACATCTGATTCTCTGCCTCTGATTCCCCACCTCTGATTCCCCGCCTCTGTTTCCCCATATCTGATTACCCACCTCTTATTCCCCAACTCTGATTCCCCGCCTCTGATTCCCCAGCTCTGATTCCCCGCCTCTGATTCCCCGTGTCTGATTCCCTGCCTCTGATTCCCCGCCTCTGATTCCCCAGCTCTGATTCCCCGCCTCTGATTCCCCGTGTCTGATTCCCTGCCTCTGATTCCCCGCCTCTGTTTCCACATCTCTGATTCACCGCCTCTGATTCCCCACCTCTGATTCCCCATATCTGATAAGCCATCTCTGTTTCCCCGCCTCTGATTCCCCACCTCTGATTCCACATATCTGATTCCCTGCCTCTGATTCCCCACCTCTGATTCCCAATATCTGATTCCCTGCCTCTGTTTCCCCACCTCTGATTCCCAATTCTGATTCCCGCCTCTGATGCCCCACCTCTGATTCCCCTCCTCTGATTGCCCATATCTGATTCCACGCCTCTGATTCCCCATATCTTATTCCCCGACTCTGATTCCCAAACTCAGATTCCCCGCCTCTGATTCCCCAGCTCTGATTCCCCACATCTGATTCCCCGCCTCTGATTCCCCAGCTCTGATTCCCCACATCTGATTCTCTGCCTCTGATTCCCCACCTCTGATTCCCCGCCTCTGTTTCCCCATATCTGATTACCCACCTCTGATTCCCCAACTCCGATTCCCCGCCTCTGATTCCCCAGCTCTGATTCCCCATATCTGATTCCCCATATCTTATTCCCCGCCTCTGATTCCCAAACTCACATTCCCCGCCTCTGATTCCCCAGCTCTGATTCCCCGCCTCTGATTCCCCGAGTCTGATTCCCCGCCTCTGAATCCCCGCCTCTGATTCCACATCTCCGATTCACCACCGCTAATTCCCGGCCTCTGATTCCCCACAAATGATTCCCGGCCTCTGATTCCAGACCTCTGATTCCCCGCCTCTGATTCCCCATCTCTGATTCCCCGCCTCTGATTCCCCGACTCTGATTCCCCGCCTCTGATTCCCCAGCTCTGATTCCCCACCTCCGATTACCCGCGTCTGATTCCCTGATTCTAATTCCCCGCCTCTGATTCCCCATCTCTGATTCACCACCTCTGATTCCCCACCTCTGATTCCCCATATCTGATACCCCGCCTCGGATTCCCCAACTCTGATTCCCCAACTCTGATTCCCCGCCTCTGATTCCCCAGCTATGATTCCCCACCTCTGATTCCCCGCGTCTGATTCCCTGCTTCTGATTCCCTGCCTCTGATTCCCCATCTGTGATTAACCACCTCTGATTCTCCACGTCTGATTCCGCACCTCTGATTCCCCATCTCTGATTCCCATCTCTGATTCCCAAATTCTGATTCCCCGCCTCTGATTCCCCAGCTCTGATTCCCCATCTCTGATTCCCAAATTCTGATTCCCTGCCTCTGATTCCCCACCTCTGATTCCCAATATCTGATTCCCCTCCTCTGTTTCCCCGCCTCTGATTCCCCGCCTCTGTTTCCCCATATCTGATTCCCCACCTCTGATTCCCCAACTCTGATTCCCCGCCTCTGATACCCCAGCTCTGATTCCCCGCCTCTGATTCCACGTGTCTGATGCCCTGCCTCTGATTCCCCGCCTCTGATTTCCCATCTCTGATTCCCTGCCACTAATTCCCCGCCTCTGATTCCCCTATCTGATTCCCTGCCTCTGATGCCCCATATCTGATTCCCAGCCTCTGATTCCCCAACTCTGATTCCCCGCCTCTGATTCCTCAGCTCTGATTCCCCACCTCTGATTCCCCGTGTCTAATTCCCTGCCTCTGATTCCCCGCCTCTGATTCCCCATCTTGGATTCACCACCACTGATTCCCTGCGTCTGATTCCCTGCCACTAATTCCCCGCCTCTGATTCCCCAGCTCTGATTCCCTGCCTCTGATGCCCCATATCTGATTCCCAGCCTCTGATTCCCCGCCTCTGATTCCTCAGCTCTGATTCCCCACCTCTGATTCCCCGTGTCTAATTCCCTGCCTCTGATTCCCCGCCTCTGATTCCCCATCTTGGATTCACCACCACTGATTCCCTGCGTCTGATTCCCTGCCTGTGATTCCCCGCCTCAGATTCACCATCTCTGATTCACTGCCTCTGATTCCCCTTCTCTGATTCCCCGTGTCTGATTCCCCAAATCTTATTCCCGCCTCTGATGCCCAACCTCTGATTCCCCTCCTCTGATTGCCCATATCTGATTCCCCGCCTCTGATTCCCCATATCTTATTCTCCGCCTCTGATTCCCAAACTCAGATTCCCCGCCTCTGATTCCCCAGCTCTGATTCCCCACATCTGATTCTCTGCCTCTGATTCCCCACCTCTGATTCCCCGCCTCTGTTTCCCCATATCTGATTACCCGCCTCTGATTCCCCAACTCTGATTCCCCGCCTCTGATTCCCCAGCTCTGATTCCCCGCCTCTGATTCGCCGTGTCTGATTCCCTGCCTCTGATTCCCCGCCTCTGATTCCACATCTCTGATTCACCACCTCTGATTCCCCACCTCTGATTCCCCATATCTGATAAGCCATCTCTGTTTCCCCGCCTCTGATTCCCCACCTCTTATTCCCCATATCTGATTCCCCGCCTCTGATTCCCCATCTCTGATTCCCGGACTCAGATTCCCCACCTCTGATTCCCCGCCTCTGATTCCCTGCCTCTGATTCCCAATCTCTGATTCCCCATATATGATTCCCCAGCTCTGATTCCCAACATCTGATTCCCTGCCTCTGATTCCCCACCTCTGATTCCCAATATCTGATTCCCTGCCTCTGTTTCCCCACTTCTGATTCCCCGCCTCTGTTTCCCCATATCTGATTCCCCACCTCCGATTCCCCAACTCTGATTCCCCGCCTCTGATTCCCCAGCTCTGATTCCCCGCCTCTGATTCCCCGTGTCTGATTCCTTGCCTCTGATTCCCCGCCTCTGATTCCCCATCTCTGATTCACCACCACTGATTCCCTGCGTCTGATTCCCTGCCTGTGATTCCCCGCCTCTGATTCACCATCTCTGATTCACTGCCTCTGATTCCCCTTCTCTGATTCTGCATGTCTGATTCCCCAATTCTGATTCCCGCCTCTGATGCCCCACCTCTGATTCCCCTCCTCTGATTCCCCATATCTGATTCCCCGCCTCTGATTCCCCATATCTTATTCCCCGCCTCTGAGTCCCAAACTCAGATTCCCCGCCTCTGATTCCCCAGCTCTGATTCCCCGCCTCTGATTCCCCGCGTCTGATTCCCCGCCTCTGAATCCCCGCCTCTGATTCCCCATCTCTGATCCACCACCGCTAATTCCCGGCCTCTGATTCCCCACAACTGATTCCCGGCCTCTGATTCCCGGCCACTGATACGCCGCCTCTGATTCCCCATCTCTGATTCCCCGCCTCTGATTCCCCGACTCTGATTCCCCGCCTCTGATTCCCCAGCTCTGATTCCCCACCTCTGATTACCCGCGTCTGATTCCCTGACTCTAATTCCCGGCCTCTGATTCCCCATCTCTGATTCACAGCCTCTGATTCCCCACCTCTGATTCCCCATATCTGATTCCCCGCCTCAGTTTCCCCACCTCTGATACCCCGCCTCTGATTCCCCATATCTGATACCCGCCTCTGATTCCCCAACTCTGATTCCCAGCCTCTGATTCCCCAGTTTTGATTCCCCACCTCTGATTCCCCGCGTCTGATTCCCCGCCTCAGTTTCCCCGCCTCTGATTCCCCATATCTGATTCCCGGCCTCTGATTCCCTGCCTATGATTCCCCGCTTGTAATTCCCCGCCTCTGATTCCCTGCCTCTGATTCCCAATGTCTGATTCCCAACATCTGATTCCCTGCCTCTGATACCCCGCCTCTGATTCCCCGCCTCTGATTCCATGCCACTAATTCCCCGCCTCTGATTCCCCATATCTGATTCCCTGCCTCTGATGCACCATATCTGATTCCCTGCCTCTGATTCCCCAACTCTGATTCCCCGCCTCTGATTCCTCAGCTCTGATTCCCCACCTCTGATTCCCCGTGTCTAATTCCCTGCCTCTGATTCCCCGCCTCTGATTCACCATCTTGGATTCACCACCACTGATTCCCTGCGTTTGATTCCCTGCCTGTGATTCCCCGCCTCTGATTCACCATCTCTGATTCACTGCCTCTGATTCCCCTTCTCTGATTCCCCATGTCTGATTCCCCAATTCTGATTCCCGCCTCTGATGCCCCACCTCTGATTCCCCTCCTCTGATTGCCCATATCTGATTCCCCGCCTCTGATTCCCCATATCTTATTCCCCGACTCTGATTCCCAAACTCAGATTCCCCGCCTCTGATTCCCCAGCTCTGATTCCCCACATCTGATTCCCTGCCTCTGATTCCCCACCTCTGATTCCCAATATCTGATTCCCTGCCTCTGTTTCCCCACCTCTGATTCCCCGCCTCTGTTTCCCCATATCTGATTCCCCACCTCTGATTCCCCAACTCTGATTCCCCGCCTCTGATTCCCCAGCTCTGATTCCCCGCCTCTGATTCCCCGTGTCTGATTCCCTGCATCTGATTCCCCGCCTCTGATTCCCCATCTCTGATTCACCGCCTCTGATTCACCACCTCAGATTCCCCATATCTGATAAGCCATCTCTGTTACCCCACCTCTGATTCCCCGCCTCTGATTCCCCATATCTGATTCCCCGCCTCTGATACCCCGCCTCTGATTCCCTGCCTCTGATTCCCCATCTCTGATTCCCCACATCTGATTCCCTGCCTCTGATTCCCCGCCTCTGATTCCCCATATCTGATTCCCTGCCTCTGATTCCCGATCTCTGATACCCGCCCTCCGATTCCCCACCTCTGGTTCCCCATATTTGATACCCCTCCTCTCTTACCCCACCTCTGATACCCCGCCTCTGATTCTCCATATCTGATACCCCGCCTCTGATTCCCCAACTCTGATTCCCCGCCTCTGATTCCTCAGCTCTGATTCCCCGCCTCTGATTCCCCTCGTCTGATTCCCTGCTTCTGATTCCCTGCCTCTGATTCCCCATCTGTGATTAACCACCTCTGATTCTCCACGTCTGATTCCACGCCTCTGATTCCCCATCTCTGATTCCCCATCTCTGATTCCCAAATTCTGATTCCCCGCCTCTGATTCCCCAGTTCTGATTCCCCATCTCTGATTCCCAAATTCTGATTCCCTGCCTCTGATTCCCCACCTCTGATTCCCAATATCTGATTCCCCGCCTCGGTTTCCCCGCCTCTGATTCCCCGCCTCTGTTTCCCCATATCTGATTCCCCACCTCTGATTCCCCAACTCTGATTCCCCGCCTCTGATTCCCCAGCTCTGATTCCCCGCCTCTAATTCCACGTGTCTGATGCCCTGCCTCTGATTCCCCGCCTCTGATTTCCCATCTCTGATTCACTGCCTCTGATTCCACACCTCTGATTCCCCATATCTGATTAGCCACCTCTGTTTCCCCGCCTCTGATTCCCAGCCTCTGATTCCCCATATCTGATTCCCAGCCTCTGATTCCCCATCTCTGATTCCCGGACTCTGAATCCCCACCTCTGATTCCCGGCCTCTCATTCCCGGCCTTTGATTCCCGCTTCTGATTCCCCGCCTCTGATTCCCTGCCTCTGATTCCCCATGTCTGATTCCCCACATCTGATTCCCTGCCTCTGATATCCCGCCTCTGATTCCCCGCCTCTGATTCCCTGCCACTAATTCCACGCCTCTGATTACCCTATCTGATTCCCTGCCTCTGATGCCCCATATCTGATTCCCTGCTTCTGATTCCCCAACTCTGATTCCCCGCCTCTGATTCCTCAGCTCTGATTCCCCACCTCTGATTCCCCGTGTCTAATTCCCTGCCTCTGATTCCCCGCCTCTGATTCCCCATCTTGGATTCACCACCACTGGTTCCCTGCGTCTGATTCCCTGCCTGTGATTCCCCGCCTCTGATTCCCCATCTCTGATTCACTGCCGTTGATTCCCTTCTCTGATTCCCCATGTCTGATTCCCCAATTCTGATTCCCGCCTCTGATGCCCAACCTCTGATTCCCCTCCTCTGATTGCCCATATCTGATTCCCCGCATCTGATTCCCCATATCTTATTCTCCGCCTCTGATTCCCAAACTCAGATTCCCCGCCTCTGATTCCCCAGCTCTGATTCCCCACATCTGATTCTCTGCCTCTGATTCCCCACCTCTGATTCCCCGCCTCTGTTTCCCCATATCTGATTACCCACCTCTTATTCCCCAACTCTGATTCCCCGCCTCTGATTCCCCAGCTCTGATTCCCCGCCTCTGATTCCCCGTGTCTGATTCCCTGCCTCTGATTCCCCGCCTCTGATTCCCCAGCTCTGATTCCCCGCCTCTGATTCCCCGTGTCTGATTCCCTGCCTCTGATTCCCCGCCTCTGTTTCCACATCTCTGATTCACCGCCTCTGATTCCCCACCTCTGATTCCCCATATCTGATAAGCCATCTCTGTTTCCCCGCCTCTGATTCCCCACCTCTGATTCCACATATCTGATTCCCTGCCTCTGATTCCCCACCTCTGATTCCCAATATCTGATTCCCTGCCTCTGTTTCCCCACCTCTGATTCCCAATTCTGATTCCCGCCTCTGATGCCCCACCTCTGATTCCCCTCCTCTGATTGCCCATATCTGATTCCACGCCTCTGATTCCCCATATCTTATTCCCCGACTCTGATTCCCAAACTCAGTTTCCCCGCCTCTGATTCCCCAGCTCTGATTCCCCACATCTGATTCCCTGCCTCTGATTCCCCACCTCTGATTCCCAATATCTGATTCCCTGCCTCTGTTTCCCCACCTCTGATTCCCCGCCTCTGTTTCCCCATATCTGATTCCCCACCTCTGATTCCCCAACTCTGATTCCCCGCCTCTGCTTCCTCAGCTCTGATTCCCACCTCTGATTCCCCGTGTCTAATTCCCTGCCTCTGATTCCCCGCCTCTGATTCCCCATCTTGGATTCACCACCACTGATTCCCTGCGTCTGATTCCCTGCCTGTGATTCCCCGCCTCTGATTCACCATCTCTGATTCACTGCCTCTGATTCCCCTTCTCTGATTCCCCATGTCTGATTCCCCAATTCTGATTCCCGCCTCTGATGCCCAACCTCTGATTCCCCTCCTCTGATTGCCCATATCTGATTCCCCGCCTCTGATTCCCCATATCTTATTCTCCGCCTCTGATTCCCAAACTCAGATTCCCCGCCTCTGATTCCCCAGCTCTGATTCCCCACATCTGATTCTCTGCCTCTGATTCCCCACCTCTGATTCCCCGCCTCTGTTTCCCCATATCTGATTACCCACCTCTGATTCCCCAACTCCGATTCCCCGCCTCTGATTCCCCAGCTCTGATTCCCCATATCTGATTCCCCATATCTTATTCCCCGCCTCTGATTCCCAAACTCACATTCCCCGCATCTGATTCCCCAGCTCTGATTCCCCGCCTCTGATTCCCCGCGTCTGATTCCTCGCCTCTGAATCCCCGCCTCTGATTCCACATCTCCGATTCACCACCGCTAATTCCCGGCCTCTGATTCCCCACAAATGATTCCCGGCCTCTGATTCCAGACCTCTGATTCCCCGCCTCTGATTCCCCATCTCTGATTCCCCGCCTCTGATTCCCCGACTCTGATTCCCCGCCTCTGATTCCCCAGCTCTGATTCCCCACCTCCGATTACCCGCGTCTGATTCCCTGATTCTAATTCCCCGCCTCTGATTCCCCATCTCTGATTCACCACCTCTGATTCCCCACCTCTGATTCCCCATATCTGATACCCCGCCTCGGATTCCCCAACTCTGATTCCCCAACTCTGATTCCCCGCCTCTGATTCCCCAGCTATGATTCCCCACCTCTGATTCCCCGCGTCTGATTCCCTGCTTCTGATTCCCTGCCTCTGATTCCCCATCTGTGATTAACCACCTCTGATTCTCCACGTCTGATTCCGCACCTCTGATTCCCCATCTCTGATTCCCATCTCTGATTCCCAAATTCTGATTCCCCGCCTCTGATTCCCCAGCTCTGATTCCCCATCTCTGATTCCCAAATTCTGATTCCCTGCCTCTGATTCCCCACCTCTGATTCCCAATATCTGATTCCCCTCCTCTGTTTCCCCGCCTCTGATTCCCCGCCTCTGTTTCCCCATATCTGATTCCCCACCTCTGATTCCCCAACTCTGATTCCCCGCCTCTGATACCCCAGCTCTGATTCCCCGCCTCTGATTCCACGTGTCTGATGCCCTGCCTCTGATTCCCCGCCTCTGATTTCCCATCTCTGATTCCCTGCCACTAATTCCCCGCCTCTGATTCCCCTATCTGATTCCCTGCCTCTGATGCCCCATATCTGATTCCCAGCCTCTGATTCCCCAACTCTGATTCCCCGCCTCTGATTCCTCAGCTCTGATTCCCCACCTCTGATTCCCCGTGTCTAATTCCCTGCCTCTGATTCCCCGCCTCTGATTCCCCATCTTGGATTCACCACCACTGATTCCCTGCGTCTGATTCCCTGCCACTAATTCCCCGCCTCTGATTCCCCAGCTCTGATTCCCTGCCTCTGATGCCCCATATCTGATTCCCAGCCTCTGATTCCCCGCCTCTGATTCCTCAGCTCTGATTCCCCACCTCTGATTCCCCGTGTCTAATTCCCTGCCTCTGATTCCCCGCCTCTGATTCCCCATCTTGGATTCACCACCACTGATTCCCTGCGTCTGATTCCCTGCCTGTGATTCCCCGCCTCAGATTCACCATCTCTGATTCACTGCCTCTGATTCCCCTTCTCTGATTCCCCGTGTCTGATTCCCCAAATCTTATTCCCGCCTCTGATGCCCAACCTCTGATTCCCCTCCTCTGATTGCCCATATCTGATTCCCCGCCTCTGATTCCCCATATCTTATTCTCCGCCTCTGATTCCCAAACTCAGATTCCCCGCCTCTGATTCCCCAGCTCTGATTCCCCACATCTGATTCTCTGCCTCTGATTCCCCACCTCTGATTCCCCGCCTCTGTTTCCCCATATCTGATTACCCGCCTCTGATTCCCCAACTCTGATTCCCCGCCTCTGATTCCCCAGCTCTGATTCCCCGCCTCTGATTCCCCGTGTCTGATTCCCTGCCTCTGATTCCCCGCCTCTGATTCCACATCTCTGATTCACCACCTCTGATTCCCCACCTCTGATTCCCCATATCTGATAAGCCATCTCTGTTTCCCCGCCTCTGATTCCCCATCTCTGATTCCCGGACTCTGAATCCCCACCTCTGATTCCCGGCCTCTCATTCCCGGCCTTTGATTCCCGCTTCTGATTCCCCGCCTCTGATTCCCTGCCTCTGATTCCCCATGTCTGATTCCCCACACCTGATTCCCTGCCTCTGATATCCCGCCTCTGATTCCCCGCCTCTGATTCCCTGCCACTAATTCCACGCCTCTGATTACCCTATCTGATTCCCTGCCTCTGATGCCCCATATCTGATTCCCTGCTTCTGATTCCCCAACTCTGATTCCCCGCCTCTGATTCCTCAGCTCTGATTCCCCACCTCTGATTCCCCGTGTCTAATTCCCTGCCTCTGATTCCCCGCCTCTGATTCCCCATCTTGGATTCACCACCACTGGTTCCCTGCGTCTGATTCCCTGCCTGTGATTCCCCGCCTCTGATTCCCCATCTCTGATTCACTGCCGTTGATTCCCTTCTCTGATTCCCCATGTCTGATTCCCCAATTCTGATTCCCGCCTCTGATGCCCAACCTCTGATTCCCCTCCTCTGATTGCCCATATCTGATTCCCCGCATCTGATTCCCCATATCTTATTCTCCGCCTCTGATTCCCAAACTCAGATTCCCCGCCTCTGATTCCCCAGCTCTGATTCCCCACATCTGATTCTCTGCCTCTGATTCCCCACCTCTGATTCCCCGCCTCTGTTTCCCCATATCTGATTACCCACCTCTTATTCCCCAACTCTGATTCCCCGCCTCTGATTCCCCAGCTCTGATTCCCCGCCTCTGATTCCCCGTGTCTGATTCCCTGCCTCTGATTCCCCGCCTCTGATTCCCCAGCTCTGATTCCCCGCCTCTGATTCCCCGTGTCTGATTCCCTGCCTCTGATTCCCCGCCTCTGTTTCCACATCTCTGATTCACCGCCTCTGATTCCCTACCTCTGATTCCCCATATCTGATAAGCCATCTCTGTTTCCCCGCCTCTGATTCCCCACCTCTGATTCCACATATCTGATTCCCTGCCTCTGATTCCCCACCTCTGATTCCCAATATCTGATTCCCTGCCTCTGTTTCCCCACCTCTGATTCCCAATTCTGATTCCCGCCTCTGATGCCCCACCTCTGATTCCCCTCCTCTGATTGCCCATATCTGATTCCACGCCTCTGATTCCCCATATCTTATTCCCCGACTCTGATTCCCAAACTCAGATTCCCCGCCTCTGATTCCCCAGCTCTGATTCCCCACATCTGATTCCCCGCCTCTGATTCCCCAGCTCTGATTCCCCACATCTGATTCTCTGCCTCTGATTCCCCACCTCTGATTCCCCGCCTCTGTTTCCCCATATCTGATTACCCACCTCTGATTCCCCAACTCCGATTCCCCGCCTCTGATTCCCCAGCTCTGATTCCCCATATCTGATTCCCCATATCTTATTCCCCGCCTCTGATTCCCAAACTCACATTCCCCGCCTCTGATTCCCCAGCTCTGATTCCCCGCCTCTGATTCCCCGAGTCTGATTCCCCGCCTCTGAATCCCCGCCTCTGATTCCACATCTCCGATTCACCACCGCTAATTCCCGGCCTCTGATTCCCCACAAATGATTCCCGGCCTCTGATTCCAGACCTCTGATTCCCCGCCTCTGATTCCCCATCTCTGATTCCCCGCCTCTGATTCCCCGACTCTGATTCCCCGCCTCTGATTCCCCAGCTCTGATTCCCCACCTCCGATTACCCGCGTCTGATTCCCTGATTCTAATTCCCCGCCTCTGATTCCCCATCTCTGATTCACCACCTCTGATTCCCCACCTCTGATTCCCCATATCTGATACCCCGCCTCGGATTCCCCAACTCTGATTCCCCAACTCTGATTCCCCGCCTCTGATTCCCCAGCTATGATTCCCCACCTCTGATTCCCCGCGTCTGATTCCCTGCTTCTGATTCCCTGCCTCTGATTCCCCATCTGTGATTAACCACCTCTGATTCTCCACGTCTGATTCCGCACCTCTGATTCCCCATCTCTGATTCCCATCTCTGATTCCCAAATTCTGATTCCCCGCCTCTGATTCCCCAGCTCTGATTCCCCATCTCTGATTCCCAAATTCTGATTCCCTGCCTCTGATTCCCCACCTCTGATTCCCAATATCTGATTCCCCTCCTCTGTTTCCCCGCCTCTGATTCCCCGCCTCTGTTTCCCCATATCTGATTCCCCACCTCTGATTCCCCAACTCTGATTCCCCGCCTCTGATACCCCAGCTCTGATTCCCCGCCTCTGATTCCACGTGTCTGATGCCCTGCCTCTGATTCCCCGCCTCTGATTTCCCATCTCTGATTCCCTGCCACTAATTCCCCGCCTCTGATTCCCCTATCTGATTCCCTGCCTCTGATGCCCCATATCTGATTCCCAGCCTCTGATTCCCCAACTCTGATTCCCCGCCTCTGATTCCTCAGCTCTGATTCCCCACCTCTGATTCCCCGTGTCTAATTCCCTGCCTCTGATTCCCCGCCTCTGATTCCCCATCTTGGATTCACCACCACTGATTCCCTGCGTCTGATTCCCTGCCACTAATTCCCCGCCTCTGATTCCCCAGCTCTGATTCCCTGCCTCTGATGCCCCATATCTGATTCCCAGCCTCTGATTCCCCGCCTCTGATTCCTCAGCTCTGATTCCCCACCTCTGATTCCCCGTGTCTAATTCCCTGCCTCTGATTCCCCGCCTCTGATTCCCCATCTTGGATTCACCACCACTGATTCCCTGCGTCTGATTCCCTGCCTGTGATTCCCCGCCTCAGATTCACCATCTCTGATTCACTGCCTCTGATTCCCCTTCTCTGATTCCCCGTGTCTGATTCCCCAAATCTTATTCCCGCCTCTGATGCCCAACCTCTGATTCCCCTCCTCTGATTGCCCATATCTGATTCCCCGCCTCTGATTCCCCATATCTTATTCTCCGCCTCTGATTCCCAAACTCAGATTCCCCGCCTCTGATTCCCCAGCTCTGATTCCCCACATCTGATTCTCTGCCTCTGATTCCCCACCTCTGATTCCCCGCCTCTGTTTCCCCATATCTGATTACCCGCCTCTGATTCCCCAACTCTGATTCCCCGCCTCTGATTCCCCAGCTCTGATTCCCCGCCTCTGATTCCCCGTGTCTGATTCCCTGCCTCTGATTCCCCGCCTCTGATTCCACATCTCTGATTCACCACCTCTGATTCCCCACCTCTGATTCCCCATATCTGATAAGCCATCTCTGTTTCCCCGCCTCTGATTCCCCACCTCTTATTCCCCATATCTGATTCCCCGCCTCTGATTCCCCATCTCTGATTCCCGGACTCAGATTCCCCACCTCTGATTCCCCGCCTCTGATTCCCTGCCTCTGATTCCCAATCTCTGATTCCCCATATATGATTCCCCAGCTCTGATTCCCAACATCTGATTCCCTGCCTCTGATTCCCCACCTCTGATTCCCAATATCTGATTCCCTGCCTCTGTTTCCCCACTTCTGATTCCCCGCCTCTGTTTCCCCATATCTGATTCCCCACCTCCGATTCCCCAACTCTGATTCCCCGCCTCTGATTCCCCAGCTCTGATTCCCCGCCTCTGATTCCCCGTGTCTGATTCCTTGCCTCTGATTCCCCGCCTCTGATTCCCCATCTCTGATTCACCACCACTGATTCCCTGCGTCTGATTCCCTGCCTGTGATTCCCCGCCTCTGATTCACCATCTCTGATTCACTGCCTCTGATTCCCCTTCTCTGATTCTGCATGTCTGATTCCCCAATTCTGATTCCCGCCTCTGATGCCCCACCTCTGATTCCCCTCCTCTGATTCCCCATATCTGATTCCCCGCCTCTGATTCCCCATATCTTATTCCCCGCCTCTGAGTCCCAAACTCAGATTCCCCGCCTCTGATTCCCCAGCTCTGATTCCCCGCCTCTGATTCCCCGCGTCTGATTCCCCGCCTCTGAATCCCCGCCTCTGATTCCCCATCTCTGATCCACCACCGCTAATTCCCGGCCTCTGATTCCCCACAACTGATTCCCGGCCTCTGATTCCCGGCCACTGATACGCCGCCTCTGATTCCCCATCTCTGATTCCCCGCCTCTGATTCCCCGACTCTGATTCCCCGCCTCTGATTCCCCAGCTCTGATTCCCCACCTCTGATTACCCGCGTCTGATTCCCTGACTCTAATTCCCGGCCTCTGATTCCCCATCTCTGATTCACAGCCTCTGATTCCCCACCTCTGATTCCCCATATCTGATTCCCCGCCTCAGTTTCCCCACCTCTGATACCCCGCCTCTGATTCCCCATATCTGATACCCGCCTCTGATTCCCCAACTCTGATTCCCCGCCTCTGATTCCCCAGTTTTGATTCCCCACCTCTGATTCCCCGCGTCTGATTCCCCGCCTCAGTTTCCCCGCCTCTGATTCCCCATATCTGATTCCCGGCCTCTGATTCCCTGCCTATGATTCCCCGCTTGTAATTCCCCGCCTCTGATTCCCTGCCTCTGATTCCCCATGTCTGATTCCCAACATCTGATTCCCTGCCTCTGATACCCCGCCTCTGATTCCCCGCCTCTGATTCCATGCCACTAATTCCCCGCCTCTGATTCCCCATATCTGATTCCCTGCCTCTGATGCACCATATCTGATTCCCTGCCTCTGATTCCCCAACTCTGATTCCCCGCCTCTGATTCCTCAGCTCTGATTCCCCACCTCTGATTCCCCGTGTCTAATTCCCTGCCTCTGATTCCCCGCCTCTGATTCACCATCTTGGATTCACCACCACTGATTCCCTGCGTCTGATTCCCTGCCTGTGATTCCCCGCCTCTGATTCACCATCTCTGATTCACTGCCTCTGATTCCCCTTCTCTGATTCCCCATGTCTGATTCCCCAATTCTGATTCCCGCCTCTGATGCCCCACCTCTGATTCCCCTCCTCTGATTGCCCATATCTGATTCCCCGCCTCTGATTCCCCATATCTTATTCCCCGACTCTGATTCCCAAACTCAGATTCCCCGCCTCTGATTCCCCAGCTCTGATTCCCCACATCTGATTCCCTGCCTCTGATTCCCCACCTCTGATTCCCAATATCTGATTCCCTGCCTCTGTTTCCCCACCTCTGATTCCCCGCCTCTGTTTCCCCATATCTGATTCCCCACCTCTGATTCCCCAACTCTGATTCCCCGCCTCTGATTCCCCAGCTCTGATTCCCCGCCTCTGATTCCCCGTGTCTGATTCCCTGCATCTGATTCCCCGCCTCTGATTCCCCATCTCTGATTCACCGCCTCTGATTCACCACCTCAGATTCCCCATATCTGATAAGCCATCTCTGTTACCCCACCTCTGATTCCCCGCCTCTGATTCCCCATATCTGATTCCCCGCCTCTGATACCCCGCCTCTGATTCCCTGCCTCTGATTCCCCATCTCTGATTCCCCACATCTGATTCCCTGCCTCTGATTCCCCGCCTCTGATTCCCCATATCTGATTCCCTGCCTCTGATTCCCGATCTCTGATACCCGCCCTCCGATTCCCCACCTCTGGTTCCCCATATTTGATACCCCTCCTCTCTTACCCCGCCTCTGATACCCCGCCTCTGATTCTCCATATCTGATACCCCGCCTCTGATTCCCCAACTCTGATTCCCCGCCTCTGATTCCTCAGCTCTGATTCCCCGCCTCTGATTCCCCTCGTCTGATTCCCTGCTTCTGATTCCCTGCCTCTGATTCCCCATCTGTGATTAACCACCTCTGATTCTCCACGTCTGATTCCACGCCTCTGATTCCCCATCTCTGATTCCCCATCTCTGATTCCCAAATTCTGATTCCCCGCCTCTGATTCCCCAGTTCTGATTCCCCATCTCTGATTCCCAAATTCTGATTCCCTGCCTCTGATTCCCCACCTCTGATTCCCAATATCTGATTCCCCGCCTCGGTTTCCCCGCCTCTGATTCCCCGCCTCTGTTTCCCCATATCTGATTCCCCACCTCTGATTCCCCAACTCTGATTCCCCGCCTCTGATTCCCCAGCTCTGATTCCCCGCCTCTAATTCCACGTGTCTGATGCCCTGCCTCTGATTCCCCGCCTCTGAATTCCCATCTCTGATTCACTGCCTCTGATTCCCCACCTCTGATTCCCCATATCTGATTAGCCACCTCTGTTTCCCCGCCTCTGATTCCCAGCCTCTGATTCCCCATATCTGATTCCCAGCCTCTGATTCCCCATCTCTGATTCCCGGACTCTGAATCCCCACCTCTGATTCCCGGCCTCTCATTCCCGGCCTTTGATTCCCGCTTCTGATTCCCCGCCTCTGATTCCCTGCCTCTGATTCCCCATGTCTGATTCCCCACATCTGATTCCCTGCCTCTGATATCCCGCCTCTGATTCCCCGCCTCTGATTCCCTGCCACTAATTCCACGCCTCTGATTACCCTATCTGATTCCCTGCCTCTGATGCCCCATATCTGATTCCCTGCTTCTGATTCCCCAACTCTGATTCCCCGCCTCTGATTCCTCAGCTCTGATTCCCCACCTCTGATTCCCCGTGTCTAATTCCCTGCCTCTGATTCCCCGCCTCTGATTCCCCATCTTGGATTCACCACCACTGGTTCCCTGCGTCTGATTCCCTGCCTGTGATTCCCCGCCTCTGATTCCCCATCTCTGATTCACTGCCGTTGATTCCCTTCTCTGATTCCCCATGTCTGATTCCCCAATTCTGATTCCCGCCTCTGATGCCCAACCTCTGATTCCCCTCCTCTGATTGCCCATATCTGATTCCCCGCATCTGATTCCCCATATCTTATTCTCCGCCTCTGATTCCCAAACTCAGATTCCCCGCCTCTGATTCCCCAGCTCTGATTCCCCACATCTGATTCTCTGCCTCTGATTCCCCACCTCTGATTCCCCGCCTCTGTTTCCCCATATCTGATTACCCACCTCTTATTCCCCAACTCTGATTCCCCGCCTCTGATTCCCCAGCTCTGATTCCCCGCCTCTGATTCCCCGTGTCTGATTCCCTGCCTCTGATTCCCCGCCTCTGATTCCCCAGCTCTGATTCCCCGCCTCTGATTCCCCGTGTCTGATTCCCTGCCTCTGATTCCCCGCCTCTGTTTCCACATCTCTGATTCACCGCCTCTGATTCCCCACCTCTGATTCCCCATATCTGATAAGCCATCTCTGTTTCCCCGCCTCTGATTCCCCACCTCTGATTCCACATATCTGATTCCCCGCCTCTGATTCCCCATCTCTGATTCCCGGACTCAGATTCCCCACCTCTGATTCCCCGCCTCTGATTCCCTGCCTCTGATTCCCCATCTCTGATTTCCCATATCTGATTCCCCAGCTCTGATTCCCAATATCTGATTCCCTGCCTCTGATTCCCCACCTTTGATTCCCAATATCTGATTCCCTGCCTCTGTTTCCCCACTTCTGATTCCCCACCTCTGATTCCCCAACTCTGATACCCGCCTCTGATTCCCCAGCTCTGATTCCCCGCCTCTGATTCCCCGTGTCTGTTTCCTTGCCTCTGATTCCCCGCCTCTGATTCCCCATCTCTGATTCCCGGCCTCTGATTCCCCGACTCTGATTCCCTGCCTCTGATTCCCCAGCTCTGATTCCCCACCTCATATTACCCGCGTCTGATTCCCTGACTCTAATTCCCGGCCTCTGATTCCCCATCTCTGATACACCGCCTCTGATTCCCAACCTCTGATTCCCCACTTCTGATTCCCCGCGTCTGATTCCCTGCTTCTGATTCGCTGCCTCTGATTCCCCATCTGTGATTAACCACCTCTGATTCTCCGCATCTGATTCCCCGCCTCAGTTTCCCCGCCTCTGATTCCCCACCTCTGATTCCCCATATCTGATTCCCCGCCTCTGATTCCCCATCTCTGATTCTCGGACTCAGATTCCCCACCTCTGATTCCCCGCCTCTGATTCCCTGCCTCTGATTCCCCATCTCTGATTTCCCATATCTGATTCCCCAGCTCTGATTCCCAACATCTGATTCCCTGCCTCTGATTCCCCACCTCTGATTCCCAATATCTGATTCCCTGCCTCTGTTTCCCCACTTCTGATTCCCCGCCTCTGTTTCCCCATATCTGATTCCCCACCTCTGATTCCCCAACTCTGATTCCCCGCCTCTGATTCCCCAGCTCTGATTCCCCGCCTCTGATTCCCCGTGCCTGATTCCTTGCCTCTGATTCCCCGCCTCTGATTCCCCATCTCTGATTCACCACCACTGATTCCCTGCGTCTGATTCCCTGCCTGTGATTCCCCGCCTCTGATTCACCATCTCTGATTCACTGCCTCTGATTCCCCTTCATGATTCCCCATGTCTGATTCCCCAATTCTGATTCGCGCCTCTGATACCCCACCTCTGATTCCCCATCTCTGATTCACCACCACTGATTCCCCGCCTCTGATTCCCCAGCTCTGATTCCCCACCTCTGATTACCCGCGTCTGATTCCATGACTCTAATTCCCGGCCTCTGATTCCCCATCTCTGATTCACCGCCTCTGATTCCCCACCTCTGATTCCCCATATCTGATTCCCCGCCTCAGTTTCCCCGCCTCTGATTCCCCGCCTCTGATTCCCCATATCTGATACCCCGCCTCTGATTCCCCAACTCTGATTCCCCGCCTCTGATTCCCCAGTTATGATTCCCCGCCTCTGATTCCCCATATCTGATTCCCTGCCTCTGATGCCCCATATCTGATTCCCTGCCTCTGATTCCCCAACTCTGATTCCCCGCCTCTGATTCCTCAGCTCTGATTCCCCACCTTGATTCCCCGTGTCTAATTCCCTGCATCTGATTCCCCGCCTCTGATTCCCCATCTTGGATTCACCACCACTGATTCCCTGCGTCTGATTCCCTGCCTGTGATTCCCCGCCTCTGATTCACCATCTCTGATTCACTGCCTCTGATTCCCCTTCTCTGATTCCCCATGTCTGATTCCCCAATTCTGATTCCCGCCTCTGATGCCCCACCTCTGATTCCCCTCCTCTGATTGCCCATATCTGATTCCCCGCCTCTGATTCCCCATATCTTATTCCCCGACTCTGATTCCCAAACTCAGATTCCCCGCCTCTGATTCCCCAATTCTGATTCCCCGCCTCTGATTCCCCAGTTATGATTCCCCACCTCTGATTCCCCGCATCTGATTCCCTGCTTCTGATTCCCTGCCTCTGATTTCCCATCTGTGATTAACCACCTCTGATTCTCCGCTTCTGATTCCCCGCCTCAGTTTCCCCGCCGCTGATTCCCCATATCTGATTCCCGGCCTCTGATTCCCGGCCTATGATTCCCCGCTTGTAATTCCCCGCCTCTGATTCCCTGCCTCTGATTCCCCATGTCTGATTCCCCACATCTGATTCCCTGCCTCTGATACCCCGCCTCTGATTCCCCGCCTCTGATTCCATGCCACTAATTCCCCGCCTCTGATTCCCCATATCTAATTCCCTGCCTCTGATGCCCCATATCTTATTCCCCGACTCTGATTCCCAAACTCAGATTCCCCACCTCTGATTCCCCAGCTCTGATTCCCCACATCTGATTCCCTGCCTCTGATTCCCCACCTCTGATTCCCAATATCTGATTCCCTGCCACTGTTTCTCCACCTCTGATTCCCCGCCTCTGTTTCCCCATATCTGATTCTCCACGTCTGATTCCGCGCCTCTGATTCCCCATCTCTGATTCCCCATCTCTGATTCCCAAATTCTGATTCCCCGCCTCTGATTCCCCAGCTCTGATTCCCCATCTCTGATTCCCAAATTCTGATTCCCTGCCTCTGATTCCCCACCTATGATTCCCAATATCTGATTCCCCGCCTCTGTTTCCCCACCCCTGATTCCCCGCCTCTGTTTCCCCATATCTGATTCCCCACCTCTGATTCCCCAACTCTGATTCCCCGCCTCTGATTCCCCAGCTCTGATTCCACGCATCTGATTCCACGTGTCTGATGCCCTGCCTCTGATTCCCCGCCTCTGATTTCCCATCTCTGATTCACTGCCTCTGATTCCCCACCTCTGATTCCCCATATCTGATTAGCCACCTCTGTTTCCCCGCCTCTGATTCCCAGCCTCTGATTCCCCATATCTGATTCCCAGCCTCTGATTCCCCATCTCTGATTCCCGGACTCTGAATCCCCACCTCTGATTCCCGGCCTCTCATTCCCGGCCTTTGATTCCCGCTTCTTATTCCCCGCCTCTGATTCACTGCCTCTGATTCCCCATGTCTGATTCCCCACATCTGATTCCCTGCCTCTGATATCCCGCCTCTGATTCCCCGCCTCTGATTCCCTGCCACTAATTCCCCGCCTCTGATTCCCCTATCTGATTCCCAGCCTCTGATTCCCCAACTCTGATTCCCCGCCTCTGCTTCCTCAGCTCTGATTCCCACCTCTGATTCCCCGTGTCTAATTCACTGCCTCTGATTCCCCGCCTCTGATTCCCCATCTTGGATTCACCACCACTGATTCCCTGCGTCTGATTCCCTGCCTGTGATTCCCCACCTCTGATTCACCATCTCTGATTCACTGCCTCTGATTCCCCTTCTCTGATTCCCCATGTCTGATTCCCAAATTCTGATTCCCGCCTCTGATGCCCAACCTCTGATTCCCCTCCTCTGATTGCCCATATCTGATTCCCCGCCTCTGATTCCCCATATCTTATTCTCCGCCTCTGATTCCCAAACTCAGATTCCCCGCCTCTGATTCCCCAGCTCTGATTCCCCACATCTGATTCTCTGCCTCTGATTCCCCACCTCTGATTCCCCGCCTCTGTTTCCCCATATCTGATTACCCACCTCTGATTCCCCAACTCCGATTCCCCGCCTCTGATTCCCCAGCTCTGATTCCCCGCCTCTGATTCCCCGTGTCTGATTCCCTGCCTCCGATTCCCCGCCTCTGATTCCACATCTCTGATTCACCGCCTCTGATTCCCCACCTCTGATTCCCCATATCTGATAAGCCATCTCTGTTTCCCCGCCTCTGATTCCCCACCTCTGATTCCCCATATCTGATTCCCCACCTCTGATTCCCCATCTCTGGTTCCCGGACTCAGATTCCCCACCTCTGATCACCCCGCCTCTGATTCCCTGCCTCTGATTCCCCATCTCTGATTCCCCATATCTGATTCCCCAGCTCTGATTCCCAACATCTGATTCCCTGCCTCTGATTCCCCACCTCTGATTCCCAATATCTGATTCCCTGCCTCTGTTTCCCCACTTCTGATTCCCCGCCTCTGTTTCCCCATATCTGATTCCCCACCTCTGATTCCCCAACTCTGATACCCCGCCTCTTATTCCCCAGCTCTGATTCCCCGCCTCTGATTCCCCGTGTCTGATTCCTTGCCTCTGATTCCCCGCCTCTGATTCCCCATCTCTGATTCACCACCACTGATTCCCTGCGTCTGATTCCCTGCCTGTGATTCCCCGCCTCTGATTCACCATCTCTGATTCACTGCCTCTGATTCCCCTTCTCTGATTCCCCATGTCTGATTCCCCAATTCTGATTCCCGCCTCTGATGCCCCACCTCTGATTCCCCATATCTGATTCCCCGCCTCTGATTCCCCATATCTTATTCCCCGCCTCTGATTCCCAAACTCACATTCCCCGCCTCTGATTCCCCAGCTCTGATTCCCCGCCTCTGATTCCCCGCGTCTGATTCCCCCCCTCTGAATCCCCGCCTCTGATTCCCCATCTCTGATTCACCACCGCTAATTCCCGGCCTCTGATTCCCCACAAATGATTCCCGGCCTCTGATTCCCGGCCTCTGATTCCCCGCCTCTGATTACCCGCATCTGATTCCCTGACTCTAATTCCCGGCCTCCGATTCCCCATCTCTGATTCACCGCCTCTGATTCCACACCTCTGATTCCCCATATCTGATTCCCCGCCTCAGTTTCCCCGCCTCTGATTCCCCGCCTCTGATTCCTCATATCTGATACCCTGCCTCTGATTCCCCGCCTCTGATTCCCCAGTTATGATTCCCCACCTCTGATTCCGCGCGTCTGATTCCCTGCTTCTGATTCCCTGCCTCTGATTCCCCATCTGTGATTAACCACCTCTGATTCTCCGCGTCTGATTCCCCGCCTCAGTTTCCCCGCCTCTGATTCCCCATATCTGATTCACCGCCTCTGATTCACCACCTCAGATTCCCCATATCTGATAAGCCATCTCTGTTACCCCGCCTCTGATTCCCCATATCTGATTCCCCGCCTCTGATTCCCCATCTCTGATTCCCGGACTCAGATTCCCCACCTCTGATTCCCAGCCTCTGATTCCCGGAATATGATTCCCCGCTTCTGATTCCCCGCCTCTGATTCCCTGCCTCTGATTCCCCATCTCTGATTCCCCACATCTGATTCCCTGCTTCTGATTCCCCGCCTCTGATTCCCCATATCTGATTCCCTGCCTCTGATTCCCCAAATCTGATTCCCCGCCTCTGATTCCTCAGCTCTGATTCCCCGCCTCTGATTGCCCGCGTCTGATTCCCTGCTTCTGATTCCCTGCCTCTGATTCCCCATCTGTGATTAACCACCTCTGATTCTCCACGTCTGATTCCGCGCCTCTGATTCCCCATCTCTGATTCCCCATCTCTGATTCCCAAATTCTGATTCCCCGCCTCTGATTCCCCAGTTCTGATTCCCCATCTCTGATTCCCAAATTCTGATTCCCTGCCTCTGATTCCCCACCTCTGATTCCCCACCTCTGATTCCCAATATCTGATTCCCCGCCTCTGTTTCCCCGCCTCTGATTCCCCGCCTCTGTTTCCCCATATCTGATTCCCCACCTCTGATTCCCCAACTCTGATTCCCCACCTCTGATTCCCCAGCTCTGATTCCCCGCCTCTGATTCCACGTGTCTGATGCCCTGCCTCTGATTCCCCGCCTCTGATTTCCCATCTCTGATTCACTGCCTCTGATTCCCCACCTCTGATTCCCCATATCTGATTAGCCACCTCTGTTTCCCCGCCTCTGATTCCCAGCCTCTGATTCCCCATATCTGATTCCCAGCCTCTGTTTCCCCACCTCTGATTCCCGGACTCTCATTCCCGGCCTTTGATTCCCGCTTCTGATTCCCCGCCTCTGATTCCCTGCCTCTGATTCCCCATGTCTGATTCCCCACATCTGATTCCCTGCCTCTGATATCCCGCCTCTGATTCCCTGCCTCTGATTCCCTGCAACTAATTCCCCGCCTCTGATTCCCCTATCTGATTCCCTGCCTCTGATGCCCCATATCTGATTCCCAGCCTCTGATTCCCCAACTCTGATTCCCCACCTCTGATTCCTCAGCTCTGATTCCCCACCTCTGATTCCCCGTGTCTAATTCCCTGCCTCTGATTCCCCGCCTCTGATTCCCAATCTTGTATTCACCACCACTGATTCCCGGCGTCTGATTCCCTGCCTGTGATTCCCCGCCTCTGATTCACCATCTTTGATTCCCAGCCTCTGATTCCCCATCTCTGATTCCCGGACTCTGAATCCCCACCTCTGATTCCCGGCCTCTCATTCCCGGCCTTTGATTCCCGCTTCTTATTCCCCGCCTCTGATTCACTGCCTCTGATTCCCCATGTCTGATTCCCCACATCTGATTCCCTGCCTCTGATATCCCGCCTCTGATTCCCCGCCTCTGATTCCCTGCCACTAATTCCCCGCCTCTGATTCCCCTATCTGATTCCCAGCCTCTGATTCCCCAACTCTGATTCCCCGCCTCTGCTTCCTCAGCTCTGATTCCCACCTCTGATTCCCCGTGTCTAATTCACTGCCTCTGATTCCCCGCCTCTGATTCCCCATCTTGGATTCACCACCACTGATTCCCTGCGTCTGATTCCCTGCCTGTGATTCCCCGCCTCTGATTCACCATCTCTGATTCACTGCCTCTGATTCCCCTTCTCTGATTCCCCATGTCTGATTCCCAAATTCTGATTCCCGCCTCTGATGCCCAACCTCTGATTCCCCTCCTCTGATTGCCCATATCTGATTCCCCGCCTCTGATTCCCCATATCTTATTCTCCGCCTCTGATTCCCCAGCTCTGATTCCCCACATCTGATTCTCTTCCTCTGATTCCCCACCTCTGATTCCCCGCCTCTGTTTCCCCATATCTGATTACCCACCTCTGATTCCCCAACTCCCATTCCCCGCCTCTGATTCCCCAGCTCTGATTCCCCGCCTCTGATTCCCCGTGTCTGATTCCCTGCCTCCGATTCCCCGCCTCTGATTCCACATCTCTGATTCACCGCCTCTGATTCCCCACCTCTGATTCCCCATATCTGATAAGCCATCTCTGTTTCCCCGCCTCTGATTCCCCACCTCTGATTCCCCATATCTGATTCCCCACCTCTGATTCCCCATCTCTGGTTCCCGGACTCAGATTCCCCACCTCTGATTCCCCGCCTCTGATTCCCTGCCTCTGATTCCCCATCTCTGATTCCCCATATCTGATTCCCCAGCTCTGATTCCCAACATCTGATTCCCTGCCTCTGATTCCCCACCTCTGATTCCCAATATCTGATTCCCTGCCTCTGTTTCCCCACTTCTGATGCCCCGCCTCTGTTTCCCCATATCTGATTCCCCACCTCTGATTCCCCAACTCTGATACCCCGCCTCTTATTCCCCAGCTCTGATTCCCCGCCTCTGATTCCCCGTGTCTGATTCCTTGCCTCTGATTCCCCGCCTCTGATTCCCCATCTCTGATTCACCACCACTGATTCCCTGCGTCTGATTCCCTGCCTGTGATTCCCCGCCTCTGATTCACCATCTCTGATTCACTGCCTCTGATTCCCCTTCTCTGATTCCCCATGTCTGATTCCCCAATTCTGATTCCCGCCTCTGATGCCCCACCTCTGATTCCCCATATCTGATTCCCCGCCTCTGATTCCCCATATCTTATTCCCCGCCTCTGATTCCCAAACTCACATTCCCCGCCTCTGATTCCCCAGCTCTGATTCCCCGCCTCTGATTCCCCGCGTCTGATTCCCCCCCTCTGTATCCCCGCCTCTGATTCCCCATCTCTGATTCACCACCGCTAATTCCCGGCCTCTGATTCCCCACAAATGATTCCCGGCCTCTGATTCCCGGCCTCTGATTCCCCGCCTCTGATTCCCCATCTCTGATTCCCCGCCTCTGATTCCCCGACTCTGATTCCCCGCCTCTGATTCCCCGCCTCTGATTCCCCACCTCTGATTACCCGCATCTGATTCCCTGACTCTAATTCCCGGCCTCCGATTCCCCATCTCTGATTCACCGCCTCTGATTCCCCACCTCTGATTCCCCATATCTGATTCCCCGCCTCAGTTTCCCCGCCTCTGATTCCCCGCCTCTGATTCCCCATATCTGATACCCTGCCTCTGATTCCCCAACTCTGATTCCCCGCCTCTGATTCCCCAGTTATGATTCCCCACCTCTGATTCCGCGCGTCTGATTCCCTGCTTCTGATTCCCTGCCTCTGATTCCCCATCTGTGATTAACCACCTCTGATTCTCCGCGTCTGATTCCCCGCCTCAGTTTCCCCGCCTCTGATTCCCCATATCTGATTCACCGCCTCTGATTCACCACCTCAGATTCCCCATATCTGATAAGCCATCTCTGTTACCCCGCCTCTGATTCCCCATATCTGATTCCCCGCCTCTGATTCCCCATCTCTGATTCCCGGACTCAGATTCCCCACCTCTGATTCCCAGCCTCTGATTCCCGGAATATGATTCCCCGCTTCTGATTCCCCGCCTCTGATTCCCTGCCTCTGATTCCCCATCTCTGATTCCCCACATCTGATTCCCTGCTTCTGATTCCCCGCCTCTGATTCCCCATATCTGATTCCCTGCCTCTGATTCCCCAAATCTGATTCCCCGCCTCTGATTCCTCAGCTCTGATTCCCCGCCTCTGATTCCCCGCGTCTATTTCCCTGCTTCTGATTCCCTGCCTCTGATTCCCCATCTGTGATTAACCACCTCTGATTCTCCACGTCTGATTCCGCGCCTCTGATTCCCCATCTCTGATTCCCCATCTCTGATTCCCAAATTCTGATTCCCCGCCTCTGATTCCCCAGTTCTGATTCCCCATCTCTGATTCCCAAATTCTGATTCCCTGCCTCTGATTCCCCACCTCTGATTCCCCACCTCTGATTCCCAATATCTGATTCCCCGCCTCTGTTTCCCCGCCTCTGATTCCCCGCCTCTGTTTCCCCATATCTGATTCCCCACCTCTGATTCCCCAACTCTGATTCCCCGCCTCTGATTCCCCAGCTCTGATTCCCCGCCTCTGATTCCACGTGTCTGATGCCCTGCCTCTGATTCCCCGCCTCTGATTTCCCATCTCTGATTCACTGCCTCTGATTCCCCACCTCTGATTCCCCATATCTGATTAGCCACCTCTGTTTCCCCGCCTCTGATTCCCAGCCTCTGATTCCCCATATCTGATTCCCAGCCTCTGATTCCCCACCTCTGATTCCCGGACTCTCATTCCTGGCCTTTGATTCCCGCTTCTGATTCCCCGCCTCTGATTCCCTGCCTCTGATTCCCCATGTCTGATTCCCCACATCTGATTCCCTGCCTCTGATATCCCGCCTCTGATTCCCTGCCTCTGATTCCCTGCCACTAATTCCCCGCCTCTGATTCACCTATCTGATTCCCTGCCTCTGATGCCCCATATCTGATTCCCAGCCTCTGATTCCCCAACTCTGATTCCCCACCTCTGATTCCTCAGCTCTGATTCCCCACCTCTGATTCCCCGTGTCTAATTCCCTGCCTCTGATTCCCCGCCTCTGATTCCCCATCTTGTATTCACCACCACTGATTCCCGGCGTCTGATTCCCTGCCTGTGATTCCCCGCCTCTGATTCACCATCTTTGATTCACTGCCTCTGATTCCCCTTCTCTGATTCCCCATGTCTGATTCCCCAATTCTGATTCCCGCCTCTGATGCCCAACCTCTGATTCCCCTCCTCTGATTGCCCATATCTGATTCCCCGCCTCTGATTCCCCATATCTTATTCTCCGCCTCTGATCCCCAAACTCAGATTCCCCGCCTCTGATTCCCCACATCTGATACTCTGCCTCTGATTCCCCACCTCTGATTCCCCGCCTCTGTTTCCCCATATCTGATTACCCACCTCTGATTCACCAACTCTGATTCACTGCCTCTGATTCCCCACCTCTAATTCCCCATATCTGATTAGCCACCTCTGTTTCCCCGCCTCTGATTCCCAGCCTCTGATTCCCCATATCTGATTCCCAGCCTCTGATTCCCCATCTCTCATTCCCGGACTCTGAATCCCCACCTCTGATTCCCGGCCTCTCATTCCCGGCCTTTGATTCCCGCTTCTGATTCCCCGCCTCTGATTCCCTGCCTCTGATTCCCCATGTCTGATTCCCCACATCTGATTCCCTGCCTCTGATATCCCGCCTCTGATTCCCCGCCTCTGATTCCCTGCCACTAATTCCCCGCCTCTGATTCCCCTATCTGATTCCCTGCCTCTGATGCCCCATATCTGATTCCCAGCCTCTGATTCCCCAACTCTGATTCCCCATATCTGATTCCCCACCTCTGATTCCCCAACTCTGATTCCCCGTGTCTAATTCCCTGCCTCTGATTCCCCGCCTCTGATTCCCCATCTTGGATTCACCACCACTGATTCCCTGCGTCTGATTCCCTGCCTGTGATTCCCCGCCTCTGATTCACCATCTCTGATTCACTGCCTCTGATTCCCCTTCTCTGATTCCCCATGTCTGATTCCCCAATTCTGATTCCCGCCTCTGATGCCCCACCTCTGATTCCCCTCCTCTGATTGCCCATATCTGATTCCACGCCTCTGATTCCCCATATCTTATTCCCCGACTCTGATTCCCAAACTCAGATTCCCCGCCTCTGATTCCCCAGCTCTGATTCCCCACAACTGATTCCCTGCCTCTGATTCCCCACCTCTGATTCCCAATATCTGATTCCCTGCCTCTGTTTCCCCACCTCTGATTCCCCGCCTCTGTTTCCCCATATCTGATTCCCCACCTCTGATTCCCCAACTCTGATTCCCCGCCTCTGCTTCCTCAGCTCTGATTCCCACCTCTGATTCCCCGTGTCTAATTCCCTGCCTCTGATTCCCCGCCTCTGATTCCTCATCTTGGATTCACCACCACTGATTTCCTGCGTCTGATTCCCTGCCTGTGATTCCCCGCCTCTGATTCACCATCTCTGATTCACTGCCTCTGATTCCCCTTCTCTGATTCCCCATGTCTGATTCCCCAATTCTGATTCCCGCCTCTGATGCCCAACCTCTGATTCCCCTCCTCTGATTGCCCATATCTGATTCCCCGCCTCTGATTCCCCATATCTTATTCTCCGCCTCTGATTCCCAAACTCAGATTCCCCGCCTCTGATTCCCCAGCTCTGATTCCCCACATCTGATTCTCTGCCTCTGATTCCCCACCTCTGATTCCCCGCCTCTGTTTCCCCATATCTGATTACCCACCTCTGATTCCCCAACTCCGATTCCCCGACTCTGATTCCCCAGCTCTGATTCCCCACCTCTGATTCCCCAACTCCGATTCCCCGCCTCTGATTCCACATCTCTGATTCACCGCCTCTGATTCCCCACCTCTGATTCCCCATATCTGATAAGCCATCTCTGTTTCCCCGCCTCTGATTCCCCACCTCTGATTCCCCGTATCTGATTCCCCACCTCTGATTCCCCATCTCTGGTTCCCGGACTCAGATTCCCCACCTCTGATTCCCCGCCTCTGATTCCCTGCCTCTGATTCCCCATCTCTGATTCCCCATATCTGATTCCCCAGCTCTGATTCCCAACATCTGATTCACTGCCTCTGATTCCCCACCTCTGATTCCCAATATCTGATTCCCTGCCTCTGTTTCCCCACTTCTGATTCCCCGCCTCTGTTTCCCCATATCTGATTCCCCACCTCTGATTCCCCAACTCTGATGCCCCGCCTCTGATTCCCCAGCTCTGATTCCCCGCCTCTGATTCCCCGTGTCTGATTCCTTGCCTCTGATTCCCCGCCTCTGATTCCCCATCTCTGATTCACCACCACTGATTCCCTGCGTCTGATTCCCTGCCTGTGATTCCCCGCCTCTGATTCACCATCTCTGATTCACTGCCTCTGATTCCCCTTCTCTGATTCCCCATGTCTGATTCCCCAATTCTGATTCCCGCCTCTGATGCCCCACCTCTGATTCCCCATATCTGATTCCCCATATCTTATTCCCCGCCTCTGATTCCCAAACTCACATTCCCCGCCTCTGATTCCCCAGCTCTGATTCCCCGCCTCTGATTCCCCGCGTCTGATTCCCCGCCTCTGAATCCCCGCCTCTGATTCCACATCTCCGATTCACCACCGCTAATTCCCGGCCTCTGATTCCCCACAAATGATTCCCGGCCTCTGATTCCAGACCTCTGATTCCCCGCCTCTGATTCCCCATCTCTGATTCCCCGCCTCTGATTCCCCGACTCTGATTCCCCGCCTCTGATTCCCCAGCTCTGATTCCCCACCTCTGATTACCCGCATCTGATTCCCTGACTCTAATTCCCGGCCTCCGATTCCCCATCTCTGATTCACCGCCTCTGATTCCCCACCTCTGATTCCCCATATCTGATTCCCCGCCTCAGTTTCCCCGCCTCTGATTCCCCGCCTCTGATTCCCCATATCTGATACCCTGCCTCTGATTCCCCAACTCTGATTCCCCGCCTCTGATTCCCCAGTTATGATTCCCCACCTCTGATTCCGCGCGTCTGATTCCCTGCTTCTGATTCCCTGCCTATGATTCCCCATCTGTGATTAACCACCTCTGATTCTCCGCGTCTGATTCCCCGCCTCAGTTTCCCCGCCTCTGATTCCCCATATCTGATTCACCGCCTCTGATTCACCACCTCAGATTCCCCATATCTGATAAGCCATCTCTGTTACCCCGCCTCTGATTCCCCATATCTGATTCCCCGCCTCTGATTCCCCATCTCTGATTCCCGGACTCAGATTCCCCACCTCTGATTCCCAGCCTCTGATTCCCGGAATATGATTCCCCGCTTCTGATTACCCGCCTCTGATTCCCTGCCTCTGATTCCCCATCTCTGATTCCCCACATCTGATTCCCTGCTTCTGATTCCCCGCCTCTGATTCCCCATATCTGATTCCCTGCCTCTGATTCCCCAAATCTGATTCCCCGCCTCTGATTCCTCAGCTCTGATTCCCCGCCTCTGATTCCCCGCGTCTGATTCCCTGCTTCTGATTCCCTGCCTCTGATTCCCCATCTGTGATTAACCACCTCTGATTCTCCACGTCTGACTCCGCGCCTCTGATTCCCCATCTCTGATTCCCCATCTCTGATTCCCAAATTCTGATTCCCCGCCTCTGATTCCCCAGTTCTGATTCCCCATCTCTGATTCCCAAATTCTGATTCCCTGCCTCTGATTCCCCACCTCTGATTCCCCACCTCTGATTCCCAATATCTGATTCCCCGCCTCTGTTTCCCCGCCTCTGATTCCCCGCCTCTGTTTCCCCATATCTGATTCCCCACCTCTGATTCCCCAACTCTGATTCCCCGCCTCTGATTTCCCATCTCTGATTCACTGCCTCTAATTCCCCACCTCTGATTCCCCATATCTGATTAGCCACCTCTGTTTCCCCGCCTCTGATTCCCAGCCTCTGATTCCCCATATCTGATTCCCAGCCTCTGATTCCCCACCTCTGATTCCCGGACTCTCATTCCCGGCCTTTGATTCCCGCTTCTGATTCCCCGCCTCTGATTCCCTGCCTCTGATTCCCCATGTCTGATTCCCCACATCTGATTCCCTGCCACTAATTCCCCGCCTCTGATTCCCCTATCTGATTCCCTGCCTCTGATGCCCCATATCTGATTCCCAGCCTCTGATTCCCCAACTCTGATTCCCCGCCTCTGATTCCTCAGCTCTGATTCCCCACCTCTGATTCCCCGTGTCTAATTCCCTGCCTCTGATTCCCCGCCTCTGATTCCCCATCTTGTATTCACCACCACTGATTCCCTGCGTCTGATTCCCTGCCTGTGATTCCCTGCCTCTGATTCACCATCTCTGATTCACTGCCTCTGATTCCCCTTCTCTGATTCCCCATGTCTGATTCCCCAATTCTGATTCCCGCCTCTGATGCCCAACCTCTGATTCCCCTCCTCTGATTGCCCATATCTGATTCCCCTCCTCTGATTGCCCATATCTGATTCCACGCCTCTGATTCCCCATATCTTATTCCCCGACTCTGATTCCCAAACTCAGATTCCCCGCCTCTGATTCCCCAGCTCTGATTCCCCACATCTGATTCCCTGCCTCTGATTCCCCACCTCTGATTCCCAATATCTGATTCCCTGCCTCTGTTTCCCCACCTCTGATTCCCCGCCTCTGTTTCCCCATATCTGATTCCCCACCTCTGATTCCCAATCTCTGATTCCCCGCCTCTACTTCCTCAGCTCTGATTCCCACCTCTGATTCCCCGTGTCTAATTCCCTGCCTCTGATTCCCCGCCTCTGATTCCCCATCTTGGATTCACCACCACTGATTCCCTGCGTCTGATTCCCTGCCTGTGATTCCCCGCCTCTGATTCACCATCTCTGATTCCCCGCCTCAGTTTCCCCGCCTCTGATTCCCCGCCTCTGATTCCCCATATCTGATACCCTGCTTCTGATTCCCCAACTCTGATTCCCCGCCTCTGATTCCCCAGTTATGATTCCCCACCTCTGATTCCGCGCGTCTGATTCCCTGCTTCTGATTCCCTGCCTATGATTCCCCATCTGTGATTAACCACCTCTGATTCTCCGCGTCTGATTCCCCGCCTCAGTTTCCCCGCCTCTGATTCCCCATATCTGATTCACCGCCTCTGATTCACCACCTCAGATTCCCCATATCTGATAAGCCATCTCTGTTACCCCGCCTCTGATTCCCCATATCTGATTCCCCGCCTCTGATTCCCCATCTCTGATTCCCGGACTCACATTCCCCACCTCTGATTCCCAGCCTCTGATTCCCGGAATATGATTCCCCGCTTCTGATTCCACGCCTCTGATTCCCTGCCTCTGATTCCCCATCTCTGATTCCCCACATCTGATTCCCTGCTTCTGATTCCCCGCCTCTGATTCCCCATATCTGATTCCCTGCCTCTGATTCCCCAAATCTGATTCCCCGCCTCTGATTCCTCAGCTCTGATTCCCCGCCTCTGATTCCCCGCGTCTGATTCCCTGCTTCTGATTCCCTGCCTCTGATTCCCCATCTGTGATTAACCACCTCTGATTCTCCACGTCTGACTCCGCGCCTCTGATTCCCCATCTCTGATTCCCCATCTCTGATTCCCTAATTCTGATTCCCCGCCTCTGATTCCCCAGTTCTGATTCCCCATCTCTGATTCCCAAATTCTGATTCCCTGCCTCTGATTCCCTACCTCTGATTCCCCACCTCTGATTCCCAATATCTGATTCCCCGCCTCAGTTTCCCCGCCTCTGATTCCCCGCCTCTGTTTCCCCATATCTGATTCCCCACCTCTGATTCCCCAACTCTGATTCCCCGCCTCTGATTTCCCATCTCTGATTCACTGCCTCTGATTCCCCACCTCTGATTCCCCATATCTGATTAGCCACCTCTGTTTCCCCGCCTCTGATTCCCAGCCTCTGATTCCCCATATCTGACTCCCAGCCTCTGATTCCCCACCTCTAATTCCCGGACTCTCATTCCCGGCCTTTGATTCCCGCTTCTGATTCCCCGCCTCTGATTCCCTGCCTCTGATTCCCCATGTCTGATTCCCCACATCTGATTCCCTGCCACTAATTCCCCGCCTCTGATTCCCCTATCTGATTCCCTGCCTCTGATGCCCCATATCTGATTCCCAGCCTCTGATTCCCCAACTCTGATTCCCCGCCTCTGATTCCTCAGCTCTGATTCCCCACCTCTGATTCCCCGTGTCTAATTCCCTGCCTCTGATTCCCCGCCTCTGATTCCCCATCTTGTATTCACCACCACTGATTCCCTGCGTCTGATTCCCTGCCTGTGATTCCCTGCCTCTGATTCAAAATCTCTGATTCACTGCCTCTGATTCCCCTTCTCTGATTCCCCATGTCTGATTCCCCAATTCTGATTCCCGCCTCTGATGCCCAACCTCTGATTCCCCTCCTCTGATTGCCCATATCTGATTCCCCGCCTCTGATTCCCCATATCTTATTCTCCGCCTCTGATCCCCAAACTCAGATTCCCCGCCTCTGATTCCCCACATCTGATTCTCTGCCTCTGATTCCCCACCTCTGATTCCCCGCCTCTGTTTCCCCATATCTGATTACCCACCTCTGATTCCCCAACTCTGATTCCCCGCCTCTGATTCCCCAGCTCTGATTCCCCGCCTCTGATTCCCCGTGTCTGATTCCCTGCCTCTGATTCCCCGCCTCTGATTCCACATCTCTGATTCACCGCCTCTGATTCCCCACCTCTGATTCCCCATATCTGATAAGCCATCTCTGTTTCCCCGCCTCTGATTCCGCACCTCTGATTCCCCATATCTGAATCCCTGCCTCTGATTCCCCATCTCTGATTCCCGGACTCAGATTCCCCACCTCTGATTCCCCGCCTCTGATTCCCTGCCTCTGATTCCCCATCTCTGATTCCCCATATCTGATTCCCCAGCTCTGATTCCCAACATCTGATTCCCTGCCTCTGTTTCCCCACTTCTGATTCCCCGCCTCTGTTTCCCCATATCTGATTCCCCACCTCTGATTCCCCAACTCTGATTCCCCGCCTCTGATTCCCCAGCTCTTATTCCCCGCCTCTGATTCCCCGTGTCTGATTCCTTGCCTCTGATTCCCCGCCTCTGATTCCCCATCTCTGATTCACCACCACTGATTCCCTGCGTCTGATTTCCTGCCTGTGATTCCCCGCCTCTGATTCACCATCTCTGATTCACTGCCTCTGATTCCCCTTCTCTGATTCCCCATGTCTGATTCCCCAATTCTGATTCCCGCCTCTGATGCCCCACCTCTGATTCCCCTCCTCTGATTCCCCATATCTGATTCCCCGCCTCTGATTCCCCATATCTTATTCCCCGCCTCTGATTCCCAAACTCAGATTCCCCGCCTCTGATTCCCCAGCTCTGATTCCCCGCCTCTGATTCCCCGCGTCTGATTCCCCGCCTCTGAATCCCCGCCTCTGATTCCCCATCTCTGATTCACCACCGCTAATTCCCGGCCTCTGATTCCCCACAACTGATTCCCGGCCTTTGATTACCCGCGTCTGATTCCCTGACTCTAATTCCCCGCCTCTGATTCCCCAGCTCTGATTCCCCACCTCTGATTACCCGCGTCTGATTCCCTGACTCTAATTCCCGGCCTCTGATTCCCCATCTCTGATACACCGCCTCTGATTCCCCACCTCTGATTCCCCATATCTGATTCCCCGCCTCAGTTTCCCCGCCTCTGATTCCCCGCCTCTGATTCCCCATATCTGATACCCCACCTCTGATTCCCCAACTCTGATTCCCCGCCTCTGATTCCCCAGTTATGATTCCCCACCTCTGATTCCCCGCGTCTGATTCCCTGCTTCTGATTCCCTGCCTCTGATTCCCCATCTGTGATTAACCACCTCCGCGTCTGATTCCCCGCCTCAGTTTCCCCGCCGCTGATTCCCCATATCTGATTCCCGGCCTCTGATTCCCGGCCTATGATTCCCCGCTTGTAATTCCCCGCCTCTGATTCCCTGCATCTGATTCCCCATGTCTGATTCCCCACATCTGATTCCCTGCCTCTGATACCCCGCCTCTGATTCCCTGCCTCTGATTCCATGCCACTAATTCCCCGCCTCTGATTCCCCATATCTGATTCCCTGCCTCTGATGCCCCATATCTGATTCCCTGCCTCTGATTCCCCAACTCTGATTCCCCGCCTCTGATTCCTCAGCTCTGATTCCCCACCTCTGATTCCCCGTGTCTAATTCCCTGCCTCTGATTCCCCGCCTCTGATTCCCCATCTTGGATTCACCACCACTGATTCCCTGCGTCTGATTCCCTGCCTGTGATTCCCCGCCTCTGATTCACCATCGCTGATTCACTGCCTCTGATTCCCCTTCTCTGATTCCCCATGTCTGATTCCCCAATTCTGATTCCCGCCTCTGATGCCCCACCTCTGATTCCCCTCCTCTGATTCCCCATATCTGATTCCCCGCCTCTGATTCCCCATATCTTATTCCCCGACTCTGATTCCCAAACTCAGATTCCCCGCCTCTGATTCCCCAGCTCTGATTCCCCACATCTGATTCCCTGCCTCTGATTCCCCACCTCTGATTCCCAATATCTGATTCCCTGCCTCTGTTTCCCCACCTCTGATTCCCCGCCTCTGTTTCCCCATATCTGATTCCCCACCTCTGATTCCCCAACTCTGATTCCCCGCCTCTGAATCCCCAGCTTTGATTCCCCGCCTCTGATTCCCCGTGTCTGATTCCCTGCCTCTGATTCCCCGCCTCTGATTCCCCATCTCTGATTCACCGCCTCTGATTCACCACCTCAGATTCCCCATATCTGATAAGCCTCTCTGTTACCCCGCCTCTGATTCCCCGCTTCTGATTCCCCATATCTGATTCCCCGCCTCTGATTCCCCATCTCTGATTCCCCATCTCTGATTCCCAACATCTGATTCCCTGCCTCTGATTCCCCGCCTCTGATTCCCCATATCTGATTCCCTGCCTCTGATTCCCCATCTCTGATTCCCACCCTCCGATTCCCCACCTCTGGTTCCCCATATCTGATACCCCTCCTCTCCTTCCCCGCCTCTGATTCCCCGCCTCTGATTCTCCATATCTGATACCCCGACTCTGATTCCCCAACTCTGATTCCCCGCCTCTGATTCCTCAGCTCTGATTCCCCGCCTCTGATTCCCCGCGTCTGATTCCCTGCTTCTGATTCCCTGCCTCTGATTCCCCATCTGTGATTAACCACCTCTGATTCTCCACGTCTGATTCCGCGCCTCTGATTCCCCATCTCTGATTCCCAAATTCTGATTCCCCGCCTCAGATTCCCCAGCTCTGATTCCCCATCTCTGATTCCCAAATTCTGATTCCCTGCCTCTGATTCCCCACCTCTGATTCCCAATATCTGATTCCCCGCCTCTGTTTCCCCGCCTCTGATTCCCCGCCTCTGTTTCCCCATATCTGATTCCCCACCTCTGATTCCCCAACTCTGATTCCCAGCCTCTGATTCCCCAGCTCTGATTCCCCGACTCTGATTCCACGTTTCTGATGCCCTGCCTCTGATTCCCCGCCTCTGATTTCCCATCTCTGATTCACTGCCTCTGATTCCCCACCTCTGATTCCCCATATCTGATTAGCCACCTCTGTTTCCCCGCCTCTGATTCCCAGCCTCTGATTCCCCATATCTGATTCCCAGCCTCTGATTCCCCATCTCTGATTCCCGGACTCTGAATCCCCACCTCTGATTCCCGGCCTCTCATTCCCGGCCTTTGATTCCCGCTTCTGATTCCCCGCCTCTGATTCCCTGCCTCTGATTCCCATGTCTGATTCCCCACATCTGATTCCCTGCCTCTGATATCCCGCCTCTGATTCCCCGCCTCTGATTCCCTGCCACTAATTGCCCGCCTCTGATTCCCCTATCTGATTCCCTGCCTCTGATGCCCCATATCTGATTCCCAGCCTCTGATTCCCCAACTCTGATTCCCCGCCTCTGATTCCTCAGCTCTGATTCCCCACCTCTGATTCCCCGTGTCTAATTCCCTGCCTCTGATTCCCCGCCTCTGATTCCCCATCTTGGATTCACCACCACTGATTCCCTGCGTCTGATTCCCTGCCTGTGATTCCCCGCCTCTGATTCACCATCTCTGATTCACTGCCTCTGATTCCCCTTCTCTGATTCCCCATGTCTGATTCCCCAATTCTGATTCCCGCCTCTGATGCCCCACCTCTGATTCCCCTCCTCTGATTGCCCATATCTGATTCCCCGCCTCTGATTCCCCATATCTTATTCCCCGACTCTGATTCCCAAACTCAGATTGCCCGCCTCTGATTCCCCAGCTCTGATTCCCCACATCTGATTCCCTGCCTCTGATTCCCCCCTCTGATTCCCAATATCTGATTCCCTGCCTCTGTTTCCCCACCTCTGATTCCCCGCCTCTGTTTCCCCATATCTGATTCCCCACCTCTGATTCCCCAACTCTGATTCCCCGCCTCTGAATCCCCAGCTTTGATTCCCTGCCTCTGATTCCCCGTGTCTGATTCTCTGCCTCTGATTCCCCGCCTCTGATTCACCATCTCTGATTCACCGCCTCTGATTCACCACCTCACATTCCCCATATCTGATAAGCCATCTCTGTTACCCCGCCTCTGATTCCCCGCCTCTGATTCCCCATATCTGATTCCCCGCCTCTGATTCCCCATCTCTGATTCCCGGACTCAGATTCCCCACCTCTGATTCCCAGCCTCTGATTCCCGGAATATGATTCCCCGCTTCTGATTCCCCGCCTCTGATTCCCTGCCTCTGATTCCCCATCTCTGATTCCCCACATCAGATTCCCTGCCTCTGATTCCCCGCCTCTGATTCCCCATATCTGATTCCCTGCCTATGATTCCCCATCTCTGATTCCCGCCCTCCGATTCCCCACCTCTGGTTCCCCATATCTGATACCCCTCCTCTCTTTCCCCGCCTCTGATTCCCCGCCTCTGATTCTCCATATCTGATAACCCGCCTCTGATTCCCCAACTCTGATTCCCCGCCTCTGATTCCTCAGCTCTGATTCCCCGCCTCTGATTCCCCGCGTCTGATTCCCTGCTTCTGATTCCCTGCCTCTGATTCCCCATCTGTGATTAACCACCTCTGATTCTCCACGTCTGATTCCGCGCCTCTGATTCCCCATCTCTGATTCCCCATCTCTGATTCCCAAATTCTGATTCCCCGCCTCTGATTCCCCACCTCTGATTCCCCATCTCTGATTCCCAAATTCTGATTCCCTGCCTCTGATTCCCCACCTCTGATTCCCAATATCTGATTCCCCGCCTCTGTTTCCCCGCCTCTGATTCCCCGCCTCTGTTTCCCCATATCTGATTCCCCACCTCTGATTCCCCAACTCTGATTCCCCGCCTCTGATTCCTCAGCTCTGATTCCCCGCCTCTGATTCCCCGCGTCTGATTCCCTGCTTCTGATTCCCTGCCTCTGATTCCCCATCTGTGATTAACCACCTCTGATTCTCCACGTCTGATTCCGCGCCTCTGATTCCCCATCTCTGATTCCCAAATTCTGATTCCCCGCCTCAGATTCCCCAGCTCTGATTCCCCATCTCTGATTCCCAAATTCTGATTCCCTGCCTCTGATTCCCCACCTCTGATTCCCAATATCTGATTCCCCGCCTCTGTTTCCCCGCCTCTGATTCCCCGCCTCTGTTTCCCCATATCTGATTCCCCACCTCTGATTCCCCAACTCTGATTCCCAGCCTCTGATTCCCCAGCTCTGATTCCCCGACTCTGATTCCACGTTTCTGATGCCCTGCCTCTGATTCCCCGCCTCTGATTCACCATCTCTGATTCACTGCCTCTGATTCCCCTTCTCTGATTCCCCATGTCTGATTCCCCAATTCTGATTCCCGCCTCTGATGCCCCACCTCTGATTCCCCTCCTCTGATTGCCCATATCTGATTCCCCGCCTCTGATTCCCCATATCTTATTCCCCGACTCTGATTCCCAAACTCAGATTGCCCGCCTCTGATTCCCCAGCTCTGATTCCCCACATCTGATTCCCTGCCTCTGATTCCCCCCTCTGATTCCCAATATCTGATTCCCTGCCTCTGTTTCCCCACCTCTGATTCCCCGCCTCTGTTTCCCCATATCTGATTCCCCACCTCTGATTCCCCAACTCTGATTCCCCGCCTCTGAATCCCCAGCTTTGATTCCCTGCCTCTGATTCCCCGTGTCTGATTCTCTGCCTCTGATTCCCCGCCTCTGATTCACCATCTCTGATTCACCGCCTCTGATTCACCACCTCACATTCCCCATATCTGATAAGCCATCTCTGTTACCCCGCCTCTGATTCCCCGCCTCTGATTCCCCATATCTGATTCCCCGCCTCTGATTCCCCATCTCTGATTCCCGGACTCAGATTCCCCACCTCTGATTCCCAGCCTCTGATTCCCGGAATATGATTCCCCGCTTCTGATTCCCCGCCTCTGATTCCCTGCCTCTGATTCCCCATCTCTGATTCCCCACATCAGATTCCCTGCCTCTGATTCCCCGCCTCTGATTCCCCATATCTGATTCCCTGCCTATGATTCCCCATCTCTGATTCCCGCCCTCCGATTCCCCACCTCTGGTTCCCCATATCTGATACCCCTCCTCTCTTTCCCCGCCTCTGATTCCCCGCCTCTGATTCTCCATATCTGATAACCCGCCTCTGATTCCCCAACTCTGTTTCCCCGCCTCTGATTCCCAGCCTCTGATTCCCCATATCTGATTCCCAGCCTCTGATTCCCCATCTCTGATTCCCGGACTCTGAATCCCCACCTCTGATTCCCGGCCTCTCATTCCCGGCCTTTGATTCCCGCTTCTGATTCCCCGCCTCTGATTCCCTGCCTCTGATTCCCATGTCTGATTCCCCACATCTGATTCCCTGCCTCTGATATCCCGCCTCTGATTCCCCGCCTCTGATTCCCTGCCACTAATTGCCCGCCTCTGATTCCCCTATCTGATTCCCTGCCTCTGATGCCCCATATCTGATTCCCAGCCTCTGATTCCCCAACTCTGATTCCCCGCCTCTGATTCCTCAGCTCTGATTCCCCACCTCTGATTCCCCGTGTCTAATTCCCTGCCTCTGATTCCCCGCCTCTGATTCCCCATCTTGGATTCACCACCACTGATTCCCTGCGTCTGATTCCCTGCCTGTGATTCCCCGCCTCTGATTCACCATCTCTGATTCACTGCCTCTGATTCCCCTTCTCTGATTCCCCATGTCTGATTCCCCAATTCTGATTCCCGCCTCTGATGCCCCACCTCTGATTCCCCTCCTCTGATTGCCCATATCTGATTCCCCGCCTCTGATTCCCCATATCTTATTCCCCGACTCTGATTCCCAAACTCAGATTGCCCGCCTCTGATTCCCCAGCTCTGATTCCCCACATCTGATTCCCTGCCTCTGATTCCCCCCTCTGATTCCCAATATCTGATTCCCTGCCTCTGTTTCCCCACCTCTGATTCCCCGCCTCTGTTTCCCCATATCTGATTCCCCACCTCTGATTCCCCAACTCTGATTCCCCGCCTCTGAATCCCCAGCTTTGATTCCCTGCCTCTGATTCCCCGTGTCTGATTCTCTGCCTCTGATTCCCCGCCTCTGATTCACCATCTCTGATTCACCGCCTCTGATTCACCACCTCACATTCCCCATATCTGATAAGCCATCTCTGTTACCCCGCCTCTGATTCCCCGCCTCTGATTCCCCATATCTGATTCCCCGCCTCTGATTCCCCATCTCTGATTCCCGGACTCAGATTCCCCACCTCTGATTCCCAGCCTCTGATTCCCGGAATATGATTCCCCGCTTCTGATTCCCCGCCTCTGATTCCCTGCCTCTGATTCCCCATCTCTGATTCCCCACATCAGATTCCCTGCCTCTGATTCCCCGCCTCTGATTCCCCATATCTGATTCCCTGCCTATGATTCCCCATCTCTGATTCCCGCCCTCCGATTCCCCACCTCTGGTTCCCCATATCTGATACCCCTCCTCTCTTTCCCCGCCTCTGATTCCCCGCCTCTGATTCTCCATATCTGATAACCCGCCTCTGATTCCCCAACTCTGATTCCCCGCCTCTGATTCCTCAGCTCTGATTCCCCGCCTCTGATTCCCCGCGTCTGATTCCCTGCTTCTGATTCCCTGCCTCTGATTCCCCATCTGTGATTAACCACCTCTGATTCTCCACGTCTGATTCCGCGCCTCTGATTCCCCATCTCTGATTCCCCATCTCTGATTCCCAAATTCTGATTCCCCGCCTCTGATTCCCCACCTCTGATTCCCCATCTCTGATTCCCAAATTCTGATTCCCTGCCTCTGATTCCCCACCTCTGATTCCCAATATCTGATTCCCCGCCTCTGTTTCCCCGCCTCTGATTCCCCGCCTCTGTTTCCCCATATCTGATTCCCCACCTCTGATTCCCCAACTCTGATACCCCGCCTCTGATTCCCCAGCTCTGATTCCCCGCCTCTGATTCCACGTTTCTGATGCCCTGCCTCTGATTCCCCGTCTCTGATTTCCCATCTCTGATTCACTGCCTCTGATTCCCCACCTCTGATTCCCCATATCTGATTAGCCACCTCTGTTTCCCCGCCTCTGATTCCCAGCCTCTGATTCCCCATATCTGATTCCCAGCCTCTGATTCCCCATCTCTGATTCCCGGACTCTGAATCCCCACCTCTGATTCCCGGCCTCTCATTCCCGGCCTTTGATTCCCGCTTCTGATTCCCCGCCTCTGATTCCCTGCCTCTGATTCCCCATGTCTGATTCCCCACATCTGATTCCCTGCCTCTGATATCCCGCCTCTGATTCCCCGCCTCTGATTCCCTGCCACTAATTCCCCGCCTCTGATTCCCCTATTTGATTCCCTGCCTCTGATGCCCCATATCTGATTCCCAGCCTCTGATTCCCCAACTCTGATTCCCCGCCTCTGATTCCTCAGCTCTGAATCCCCACCTCTGATTCCCCGTGTCTAATTCCCTGCCTCTGATTCCCCGCCTCTGATTCCCCATCTTGGATTCACCACCACTGATTCCCCGTGTCTGATTCCCTGCCTCTGATTCCCTGCCTCTGATTCCACATCTCTGATTCACCGCCTCTGATTCCCCACCTCTGATTCCCCATATCTGATAAGCCATCTCTGTTTCCCCGCCTCTGATTCCCCACCTCTGATTCCCCATATCTGATTCCCCGCCTCTGATTCCCCATCTCTGATTCCCGGACTCAGATTCCCCACCTCTGATTCCCCGCCTCTGATTCCCTGCCTCTGATTCCTCATCTCTGATTTCCCATATCTGATTCCCCAGCTCTGATTCCCAACATCTGATTCCCTGCCTCTGATTCCCAACCTCTGATTCCCAATATCTGATTCCCTGCCTCTGTTTCCCCACTTCTGATTCCCCGCCTCTGTTTCCCCATATCTGATTCCCCACCTCTGATTCCCGAACTCTGATTCCCCGCCTCTGATTCCCCAGCTCTGATTCCCCGCCTCTGATTCCCCGTGTCTGATTCCTTGCCTCTGATTCCCCGCCTCTGATTCCCCATCTCTGATTCACCACCACTGATTCCCTGCGTCTGATTCCCTGCCTGTGATTCCCCGCCTCTGATTCAACATCTCTGATTCACTGCCTCTGATTGCCCTTCTCTGATTCCCCATGTCTGATTCCCCAATTCTGATTCCCGCCTCTGATTTCCCACTACTGATTCCCGGCCTCTGATTCCCGGCCTCTGATACCCCGCCTCTGATTCCCCATATCTGATTAGCCACCTCTGTTTCCCCGCCTCTGATTCCCAGCCTCTGATTCCCCATATCTGATTCCCAGCCTCTGATTCCCCATCTCTGATTCCCGGACTCTGAATCCCCACCTCTGATTCCCGGCCTCTCATTCCCGGCCTTTGATTCCCGCTTCTGATTCCCCGCCTCTGATTCCCTGCCTCTGATTCCCCATGTCTGATTCCCCACATCTGATTCCCTGCCTCTGATATCCCGCCTCTGATTCCCCGCCTCTGATTCGCTGCCACTAATTCCCCGCCTCTGATTACCCTATCTGATTCCCTGCCTCTGATGCCCCATATCTGATTCCCTGCCTCTGATTCCCCAACTCTGATTCCCCGCCTCTGATTCCTCAGCTCTGATTCCCCACCTCTGATTCCCCGTGTCTAATTCCCTGCCTCTGATTCCCCGCCTCTGATTCCCCATCTTGGATTCACCACCACTGATTCCCTGCGTCTGATTCCCTGCCTGTGATTCCCCGCCTCTGATTCACCATCTCTGATTCACTGCCGTTGATTCCCCTTCTCTGATTCCCCATGTCTGATTCCCCAATTCTGATTCCCGCCTCTGATGCCCAACCTCTGATTCCCCACCTCTGATTCCCCATATCTGATTCCCCGCCTCAGTTTCCCCGCCTCTGATTCCCCGCCTCTGATTCCCCATATCTGATACCCCACCTCTGATTCCCCAACTCTGATTCCCCGCCTCTGATTCCCCAGTTATGATTCCCCACCTCTGATTCCCCGCATCTGATTCCCTGCTTCTGATTCCCTGCCTCTGATTCCCCATCTGTGATTAACCACCTCCGCGTCTGATTCCCCGCCTCAGTTTCCCCGCCGCTGATTCCCCATATCTGATTCCCGGCCTCTGATTCCCGGCCTATGATTCCCCGCTTGTAATTCCCCGCCTCTGATTCCCTGCCTCTGATTCCCCATGTCTGATTCCCCACATCTGATTCCCTGCCTCTGATACCCCGCCTCTGATTCCCTGCCTCTGATTCCATGCCACTAATTCCCCGCCTCTGATTCCCCATATCTGATTCCCTGCCTCTGATGCCCCATATCTGATTCCCTGCCTCTGATTCCCCAACTCTGATTCCCCGTGTCTAATTCCCTGCCTCTGATTCCCCGCCTCTGATTCCCCATCTTGGATTCACCACCACTGATTCCCTGCGTCTGATTCCCTGCCTGTGATTCCCCGCCTCTGATTCACCATCTCTGATTCACTGCCTCTGATTCCCTTTCTCTGATTCCCCATGTCTGATTCCCCAATTCTGATTCCCGCCTCTGATGCCCCACCTCTGATTCCCCTCCTCTGATTCCCCATATCTGATTCCCCGCCTCTGATTCCCCATATCTTATTCCCCGACTCTGATTCCCAAACTCAGATTCCCCGCCTCTGATTCCCCAGCTCTGATTCCCCACATCTGATTCCCTGCCTCTGATTCCCCACCTCTGATTCCCAATATCTGATTCCCTGCCTCTGTTTCCCCACCTCTGATTCCCCGCCTCTGTTTCCCCATATCTGATTCCCCACCTCTGATTCCCCAACTCTGATTCCCCGCCTCTGAATCCCCAGCTTTGATTCCCCGCCTCTGATTCCACGTGTCTGATTCCCTGCCTCTGATTCCCCGCCTCTGATTCCCCATCTCTGATTCACCGCCTCTGATTCACCACCTCAGATTCCCCATATCTGATAAGCCTCTCTGTTACCCCGCCTCTGATTCCCCGCTTCTGATTCCCCATATCTGATTCCCCGCCTCTCATTCCCCATCTCTGATTCCCGGACTCAGATTCCCCACCTCTGATTCCCAGCATTTGATTCCCGGAATATGATTCCCCGCTTCTGATTCCCCGCCTCTGATTCCCTGCCTCTGATTCCCCATCTCTGATTCCCCACATCTGATTCCCTGCCTCTGATTCCCCGCCTCTGATTCCCCATATCTGATTCCCTGCCTCTGATTCCCCATCTCTGATTCCCGCCCTCCGGTTCCCCACCTCTGGTTCCCCATATCTGATACCCCTCCTCTCTTTCCCCGCCTCTGATTCCCCGCCTCTGATTCTCCATATCTGATACCCCGACTCTGATTCCCCAACTCTGATTCCCCGCCTCTGATTCCTCAGCTCTGATTCCCCGCCTCTGATTCCCCGCGTCTGATTCCCTGCTTCTGATTCCCTTCCTCTGATTCCCCATCTGTGATTAACCACCTCTGATTCTCCACGTCTGATTCCACGCCTCTGATTCCCCATCTCTGATTCCCAAATTCTGATTCCCCGCCTCAGATTCCCCAGCTCTGATTCCCCATCTCTGATTCCCAAATTCTGATTCCCTGCCTCTGATTCCCCACCTCTGATTCCCAATATCTGATTCCCCTCCTCTGTTTCCCCGCCTCTGATTCCCCGCCTCTGTTTCCCCATATCTGATTCCCCACCTCTGATTCCCCAACTCTGATTCCCCGCCTCTGATTCCCCAGCTCTGATTCCCCGACTCTGATTCCACGTTTCTGATGCCCTGCCTCTGATTCCCCGCCTCTGATTTCCCATCTCTGATTCACTGCCTCTGATTCCCCACCTCTGATTCCCCATATTTGATTAGCCACCTCTGTTTCCCCGCCTCTGATTCCCAGCCTCTGATTCCCCATATCTGATTCCCAGCCTCTGATTCCCCATCTCTGATTCCCGGACTCTGAATCCCCACCTCTGATTCCCGGCCTCTCATTCCCGGCCTTTGATTCCCGCTTCTGATTCCTCGCCTCTGATTCCCTGCCTCTGATTCCCCATGTCTGATTCCCCACATCTGATTCCCTGCCTCTGATATCCCGCCTCTGATTCCCCGCCTCTGATTCCCTGCCACTAATTGCCCGCCTCTGATTCCCCTATCTGATTCCCTGCCTCTGATGCCCCATATCTGATTCCCAGCCTCTGATTCCCCAACTCTGATTCCCCGCCTCTGATTCCTCAGCTCTGATTCCCCACCTCTGATTCCCCGTGTCTAATTCCCTGCCTCTGATTCCCCGCCTCTGATTCCCCATCTTGGATTCACCACCACTGATTCCCTGCGTCTGATTCCCTGCCTGTGATTCCCCGCCTCTGATTCACCATCTCTGATTCACTGCCTCTGATTCCCCTTCTCTGATTCCCCATGTCTGATTCCCCAATTCTGATTCCCGCCTCTGATGCCCCACCTCTGATTCCCCTCCTCTGATTGCCCATATCTGATTCCCCGCCTCTGATTCCCCATATCTTATTCCCCGACTCTGATTCCCAAACTCAGATTCCCCGCCTCTGATTCCCCAGCTCTGATTCCCCACATCTGATTCCCTGCCTCTGTTTCCCCACCTCTGATTCCCCGCCTCTGTTTCCCCATATCTGATTCCCCACCTCTGATTCCCCAACTCTGATTCCCCGCCTCTGAATCCCCAGCTTTGATTCCCCGCCTCTGATTCCCCGTGTCTGATTCCCTGCCTCTGATTCCCCACCTCTGATTCCCAATATCTGATTCCCTGCCTCTGTTTCCCCACCTCTGATTCCCCGCCTCTGTTTCCCCATATCTGATTCCCCACCTCTGATTCCCCAACTCTGATTCCCCGCCTCTGAATCCCCAGCTTTGATTCCCCGCCTCTGATTCCCCGTGTCTGATTCCCTGCCTCTGATTCCCCGCCTCTGATTCCCCATCTCTGATTCACCGCCTCTGATTCACCACCTCAGATTCCCCATATCTGATAAGCCTCTCTGTTACCCCGCCTCTGATTCCCCGCTTCTGATTCCCCATATCTGATTCCCCGCCTCTGATTCCCCATCTCTGATTCCCCATCTCTGATTCCCAACATCTGATTCCCTGCCTCTGATTCCCCGCCTCTGATTCCCCATATCTGATTCCCTGCCTCTGATTCCCCATCTCTGATTCCCACCCTCCGATTCCCCACCTCTGGTTCCCCATATCTGATACCCCTCCTCTCCTTCCCCGCCTCTGATTCCCCGCCTCTGATTCTCCATATCTGATACCCCGACTCTGATTCCCCAACTCTGATTCCCCGCCTCTGATTCCTCAGCTCTGATTCCCCGCCTCTGATTCCCCGCGTCTGATTCCCTGCTTCTGATTCCCTGCCTCTGATTCCCCATCTGTGATTAACCACCTCTGATTCTCCACGTCTGATTCCGCGCCTCTGATTCCCCATCTCTGATTCCCAAATTCTGATTCCCCGCCTCAGATTCCCCAGCTCTGATTCCCCATCTCTGATTCCCAAATTCTGATTCCCTGCCTCTGATTCCCCACCTCTGATTCCCAATATCTGATTCCCCGCCTCTGTTTCCCCGCCTCTGATTCCCCGCCTCTGTTTCCCCATATCTGATTCCCCACCTCTGATTCCCCAACTCTGATTCCCCGCCTCTGATTCCCCAGCTCTGATTCCCCGACTCTGATTCCACGTTTCTGATGCCCTGCCTCTGATTCCCCGCCTCTGATTTCCCATCTCTGATTCACTGCCTCTGATTCCCCACCTCTGATTCCCCATATCTGATTAGCCACCTCTGTTTCCCCGCCTCTGATTCCCAGCCTCTGATTCCCCATATCTGATTCCCAGCCTCTGATTCCCCATCTCTGATTCCCGGACTCTGAATCCCCACCTCTGATTCCAGGCCTCTCATTCCCGGCCTTTGATTCCCGCTTCTGATTCCCCGCCTCTGATTCCCTGCCTCTGATTCCCATGTCTGATTCCCCACATCTGATTCCCTGCCTCTGATATCCCGCCTCTGATTCCCCGCCTCTGATTCCCTGCCACTAATTGCCCGCCTCTGATTCCCCTATCTGATTCCCTGCCTCTGATGCCCCATATCTGATTCCCAGCCTCTGATTCCCCAACTCTGATTCCCCGCCTCTGATTCCTCAGCTCTGATTCCCCACCTCTGATTCCCCGTGTCTAATTCCCTGCCTCTGATTCCCCGCCTCTGATTCCCCATCTTGGATTCACCACCACTGATTCCCTGCGTCTGATTCCCTGCCTGTGATTCCCCGCCTCTGATTCACCATCTCTGATTCACTGCCTCTGATTCCCCTTCTCTGATTCCCCATGTCTGATTCCCCAATTCTGATTCCCGCCTCTGATGCCCCACCTCTGATTCCCCTCCTCTGATTGCCCATATCTGATTCCCCGCCTCTGATTCCCCATATCTTATTCCCCGACTCTGATTCCCAAACTCAGATTGCCCGCCTCTGATTCCCCAGCTCTGATTCCCCACATCTGATTCCCTGCCTCTGATTCCCCCCTCTGATTCCCAATATCTGATTCCCTGCCTCTGTTTCCCCACCTCTGATTCCCCGCCTCTGTTTCCCCATATCTGATTCCCCACCTCTGATTCCCCAACTCTGATTCCCCGCCTCTGAATCCCCAGCTTTGATTCCCTGCCTCTGATTCCCCGTGTCTGATTCTCTGCCTCTGATTCCCCGCCTCTGATTCACCATCTCTGATTCACCGCCTCTGATTCACCACCTCACATTCCCCATATCTGATAAGCCATCTCTGTTACCCCGCCTCTGATTCCCCGCCTCTGATTCCCCATATCTGATTCCCCGCCTCTGATTCCCCATCTCTGATTCCCGAACTCAGATTCCCCACCTCTGATTCCCAGCCTCTGATTCCCGGAATATGATTCCCCGCTTCTGATTCCCCGCCTCTGATTCCCTGCCTCTGATTCCCCATCTCTGATTCCCCACATCAGATTCCCTGCCTCTGATTCCCCGCCTCTGATTCCCCATATCTGATTCCCTGCCTATGATTCCCCATCTCTGATTCCCGCCCTCCGATTCCCCACCTCTGGTTCCCCATATCTGATACCCCTCCTCTCTTTCCCCGCCTCTGATTCCCCGCCTCTGATTCTCCATATCTGATAACCCGCCTCTGATTCCCCAACTCTGATTCCCCGCCTCTGATTCCTCAGCTCTGATTCCCCGCCTCTGATTCCCCGCGTCTGATTCCCTGCTTCTGATTCCCTGCCTCTGATTCCCCATCTGTGATTAACCACCTCTGATTCTCCACGTCTGATTCCGCGCCTCTGATTCCCCATCTCTGATTCCCCATCTCTGATTCCCAAATTCTGATTCCCCGCCTCTGATTCCCCACCTCTGATTCCCCATCTCTGATTCCCAAATTCTGATTCCCTGCCTCTGATTCCCCACCTCTGATTCCCAATATCTGATTCCCCGCCTCTGTTTCCCCGCCTCTGATTCCCCGCCTCTGTTTCCCCATATCTGATTCCCCACCTCTGATTCCCCAACTCTGATACCCCGCCTCTGATTCCCCAGCTCTGATTCCCCGCCTCTGATTCCACGTTTCTGATGCCCTGCCTCTGATTCCCCGTCTCTGATTTCCCATCTCTGATTCACTGCCTCTGATTCCCCACCTCTGATTCCCCATATCTGATTAGCCACCTCTGTTTCCCCGCCTCTGATTCCCAGCCTCTGATTCCCCATATCTGATTCCCAGCCTCTGATTCCCCATCTCTGATTCCCGGACTCTGAATCCCCACCTCTGATTCCCGGCCTCTCATTCCCGGCCTTTGATTCCCGCTTCTGATTCCCCGCCTCTGATTCCCTGCCTCTGATTCCCCATGTCTGATTCCCCACATCTGATTCCCTGCCTCTGATATCCCGCCTCTGATTCCCCGCCTCTGATTCCCTGCCACTAATTCCCCGCCTCTGATTCCCCTATTTGATTCCCTGCCTCTGATGCCCCATATCTGATTCCCAGCCTCTGATTCCCCAACTCTGATTCCCCGCCTCTGATTCCTCAGCTCTGATTCCCCACCTCTGATTCCCCGTGTCTAATTCCCTGCCTCTGATTCCCCGCCTCTGATTCCCCATCTTGGATTCACCACCACTGATTCCCTGCGTCTGATTCCCTGCCTGTGATTCCCCGCCTCTGATTCACCATCTCTGATTCACTGCCTCTGATTCTCTGCCTCTGATTCCCCACCTCTGATTCCCCGCCTCTGATTCCCCGTGTCTGATTCCCTGCCTCTGATTCCCCGCCTCTGATTCCACATCTCTGATTCACCGCCTCTGATTCCCCACCTCTGATTCCCCATATCTGATAAGCCATCTCTGTTTCCCCGCCTCTGATTCCCCACCTCTGATTCCCCATATCTGATTCCCCGCCTCTGATTCCCCATCTCTGATTCCCGGACTCAGATTCCCCACCTCTGATTCCCCGCCTCTGATTCCCTGCCTCTGATTCCTCATCTCTGATTTCCCATATCTGATTCCCCAGCTCTGATTCCCAACATCTGATTCCCTGCCTCTGATTCCCAACCTCTGATTCCCAATATCTGATTCCCTGCCTCTGTTTCCCCACTTCTGATTCCCCGCCTCTGTTTCCCCATATCTGATTCCCCACCTCTGATTCCCGAACTCTGATTCCCCGCCTCTGATTCCCCAGCTCTGATTCCCCGCCTCTGATTCCCCGTGTCTGATTCCTTGCCTCTGATTCCCCGCCTCTGATTCCCCATCTCTGATTCACCACCACTGATTCCCTGCGTCTGATTCCCTGCCTGTGATTCCCCGCCTCTGATTCAACATCTCTGATTCACTGCCTCTGATTGCCCTTCTCTGATTCCCCATGTCTGATTCCCCAATTCTGATTCCCGCCTCTGATTTCCCACTACTGATTCCCGGCCTCTGATTCCCGGCCTCTGATACCCCGCCTCTGATTCCCCATATCTGATTAGCCACCTCTGTTTCCCCGCCTCTGATTCCCAGCCTCTGATTCCCCATATCTGATTCCCAGCCTCTGATTCCCCATCTCTGATTCCCGGACTCTGAATCCCCACCTCTGATTCCCGGCCTCTCATTCCCGGCCTTTGATTCCCGCTTCTGATTCCCCGCCTCTGATTCCCTGCCTCTGATTCCCCATGTCTGATTCCCCACATCTGATTCCCTGCCTCTGATATCCCGCCTCTGATTCCCCGCCTCTGATTCGCTGCCACTAATTCCCCGCCTCTGATTACCCTATCTGATTCCCTGCCTCTGATGCCCCATATCTGATTCCCTGCCTCTGATTCCCCAACTCTGATTCCCCGCCTCTGATTCCTCAGCTCTGATTCCCCACCTCTGATTCCCCGTGTCTAATTCCCTGCCTCTGATTCCCCGCCTCTGATTCCCCATCTTGGATTCACCACCACTGATTCCCTGCGTCTGATTCCCTGCCTGTGATTCCCCGCCTCTGATTCACCATCTCTGATTCACTGCCGTTGATTCCCCTTCTCTGATTCCCCATGTCTGATTCCCCAATTCTGATTCCCGCCTCTGATGCCCAACCTCTGATTCCCCACCTCTGATTCCCCATATCTGATTCCCCGCCTCAGTTTCCCCGCCTCTGATTCCCCGCCTCTGATTCCCCATATCTGATACCCCACCTCTGATTCCCCAACTCTGATTCCCCGCCTCTGATTCCCCAGTTATGATTCCCCACCTCTGATTCCCCGCATCTGATTCCCTGCTTCTGATTCCCTGCCTCTGATTCCCCATCTGTGATTAACCACCTCCGCGTCTGATTCCCCGCCTCAGTTTCCCCGCCGCTGATTCCCCATATCTGATTCCCGGCCTCTGATTCCCGGCCTATGATTCCCCGCTTGTAATTCCCCGCCTCTGATTCCCTGCCTCTGATTCCCCATGTCTGATTCCCCACATCTGATTCCCTGCCTCTGATACCCCGCCTCTGATTCCCTGCCTCTGATTCCATGCCACTAATTCCCCGCCTCTGATTCCCCATATCTGATTCCCTGCCTCTGATGCCCCATATCTGATTCCCTGCCTCTGATTCCCCAACTCTGATTCCCCGTGTCTAATTCCCTGCCTCTGATTCCCCGCCTCTGATTCCCCATCTTGGATTCACCACCACTTATTCCCTGCGTCTGATTCCCTGCCTGTGATTCCCCGCCTCTGATTCACCATCTCTGATTCACTGCCTCTGATTCCCTTTCTCTGATTCCCCATGTCTGATTCCCCAATTCTGATTCCCGCCTCTGATGCCCCACCTCTGAATCCCCTCCTCTGATTCCCCATATCTGATTCCCCGCCTCTGATTCCCCATATCTTATTCCCCGACTCTGATTCCCAAACTCAGATTCCCCGCCTCTGATTCCCCAGCTCTGATTCCCCACATCTGATTCCCTGCCTCTGATTCCCCACCTCTGATTCCCAATATCTGATTCCCTGCCTCTGTTTCCCCACCTCTGATTCCCCGCCTCTGTTTCCCCATATCTGATTCCCCACCTCTGATTCCCCAACTCTGATTCCCCGCCTCTGAATCCCCAGCTTTGATTCCCCGCCTCTGATTCCACGTGTCTGATTCCCTGCCTCTGATTCCCCGCCTCTGATTCCCCATCTCTGATTCACCGCCTCTGATTCACCACCTCAGATTCCCCATATCTGATAAGCCTCTCTGTTACCCCGCCTCTGATTCCCCGCTTCTGATTCCCCATATCTGATTCCCCGCCTCTCATTCCCCATCTCTGATTCCCGGACTCAGATTCCCCACCTCTGATTCCCAGCATTTGATTCCCGGAATATGATTCCCCGCTTCTGATTCCCCGCCTCTGATTCCCTGCCTCTGATTCCCCATCTCTGATTCCCCACATCTGATTCCCTGCCTCTGATTCCCCGCCTCTGATTCCCCATATCTGATTCCCTGCCTCTGATTCCCCATCTCTGATTCCCGCCCTCCGGTTCCCCACCTCTGGTTCCCCATATCTGATACCCCTCCTCTCTTTCCCCGCCTCTGATTCCCCGCCTCTGATTCTCCATATCTGATACCCCGACTCTGATTCCCCAACTCTGATTCCCCGCCTCTGATTCCTCAGCTCTGATTCCCCGCCTCTGATTCCCCGCGTCTGATTCCCTGCTTCTGATTCCCTTCCTCTGATTCCCCATCTGTGATTAACCACCTCTGATTCTCCACGTCTGATTCCACGCCTCTGATTCCCCATCTCTGATTCCCAAATTCTGATTCCCCGCCTCAGATTCCCCAGCTCTGATTCCCCATCTCTGATTCCCAAATTCTGATTCCCTGCCTCTGATTCCCCACCTCTGATTCCCAATATCTGATTCCCCTCCTCTGTTTCCCCGCCTCTGATTCCCCGCCTCTGTTTCCCCATATCTGATTCCCCACCTCTGATTCCCCAACTCTGATTCCCCGCCTCTGATTCCCCAGCTCTGATTCCCCGACTCTGATTCCACGTTTCTGATGCCCTGCCTCTGATTCCCCGCCTCTGATTTCCCATCTCTGATTCACTGCCTCTGATTCCCCACCTCTGATTCCCCATATTTGATTAGCCACCTCTGTTTCCCCGCCTCTGATTCCCAGCCTCTGATTCCCCATATCTGATTCCCAGCCTCTGATTCCCCATCTCTGATTCCCGGACTCTGAATCCCCACCTCTGATTCCCGGCCTCTCATTCCCGGCCTTTGATTCCCGCTTCTGATTCCTCGCCTCTGATTCCCTGCCTCTGATTCCCCATGTCTGATTCCCCACATCTGATTCCCTGCCTCTGATATCCCGCCTCTGATTCCCCGCCTCTGATTCCCTGCCACTAATTGCCCGCCTCTGATTCCCCTATCTGATTCCCTGCCTCTGATGCCCCATATCTGATTCCCAGCCTCTGATTCCCCAACTCTGATTCCCCGCCTCTGATTCCTCAGCTCTGATTCCCCACCTCTGATTCCCCGTGTCTAATTCCCTGCCTCTGATTCCCCGCCTCTGATTCCCCATCTTGGATTCACCACCACTGATTCCCTGCGTCTGATTCCCTGCCTGTGATTCCCCGCCTCTGATTCACCATCTCTGATTCACTGCCTCTGATTCCCCTTCTCTGATTCCCCATGTCTGATTCCCCAATTCTGATTCCCGCCTCTGATGCCCCACCTCTGATTCCCCTCCTCTGATTGCCCATATCTGATTCCCCGCCTCTGATTCCCCATATCTTATTCCCCGACTCTGATTCCCAAACTCAGATTCCCCGCCTCTGATTCCCCAGCTCTGATTCCCCACATCTGATTCCCTGCCTCTGTTTCCCCACCTCTGATTCCCCGCCTCTGTTTCCCCATATCTGATTCCCCACCTCTGATTCCCCAACTCTGATTCCCCGCCTCTGAATCCCCAGCTTTGATTCCCCGCCTCTGATTCCCCGTGTCTGATTCCCTGCCTCTGATTCCCCGCCTCTGATTCCCTATCTCTGATTCACCGCCTCTGATTCACCACCTCACATTCCCCATATCTGATAAGCCATCTCTGTTACCCCGCCTCTGATTCCCCGCCTCTGAATCCCCATATCTGATTCCCCGCCTCTGATTCCCCATCTCTGATTCCCGGACTCAGATTCCCCACCTCTGATTCCCAGCCTCTGATTCCCGGAATATGATTCCCCGCTTCTGATTCCCCGCCTCTGATTCCCTGCCTCTGATTCCCCATCTCTGATTCCCCACATCAGATTCCCTGCCTCTGATTCCCCGCCTCTGATTCCCCATATCTGATTCCCTGCCTATGATTCCCCATCTCTGATTCCCGCCCTCCGATTCCCCACCTCTGGTTCCCCATATCTGATACCCCTCCTCACTTTCCCCGCCTCTGATTCCCCGCCTCTGATTCTCCATATCTTATAACCCGCCTCTGATTCCCCAACTCTGATTCCCCGCCTCTGATTCCTCAGCTCTGATTCCCCCCCTCTGATTCCCCGCGTCTGATTCCCTGCTTCTGATTCCCTGCCTCTGATTCCCCATCTGTGATTAACCACCTCTGATTCTCCACGTCTGATTCCGCGCCTCTGATTCCCCATCTCTGATTCCCCATCTCTGATTCCCAAATTCTGATTCCCCGCCTCTGATTCCCCACCTCTGATTCCCCATCTCTGATTCCCAAATTCTGATTCCCTGCCTCTGATTCCCCACCTCTGATTCCCAATATCTGATTCCCCGCCTCTGTTTCCCCGCCTCTGATTCCCCGCCTCTGTTTCCCCATTACTGATTCCCCACCTCTGATTCCCCAACTCTGATTCCCCGCCTCTGATTCCCCAGCTCTGATTCCCCGCCTCTGATTCCACGTTTCTGATGCCCTGCCTCTGATTCCCCGTCTCTTATTTCCCATCTCTGATTCACTGCCTCTGATTCCCCACCTCTGATTCCCCATATCTGATTAGCCACCTCTGTTTCCCCGCCTCTGATTCCCAGCCTCTGATTCCCCATATCTGATTCCCAGCCTCTGATTCCCCATCTCTGATTCCCGGACTCTGAATCCCCACCTCTGATTCCCGGCCTCTCATTCCCGGCCTTTGATTCCCGCTTCTGATTCCCCGCCTCTGATTCCCTGCCTCTGATTCCCCATGTCTGATTCCCCACATCTGATTCCCTGCCTCTAATATCCCGCCTCTGATTCCCCGCCTCTGATTCCCTGCCACTAATTCCCCGCCTCTGATTCCCCTATCTGATTCCCTGCCTCTGATGCCCCATATCTGATTCCCAGCCTCTGATTCCCCAACTCTGATTCCCCGCCTCTGATTCCTCAGCTCTGATTCCCCACCTCTGATTCCCCGTGTCTAATTCCCTGCCTCTGATTCCCCGCCTCTGATTCCCCATCTTGGATTCACCACCACTGATTCCCTGCGTCTGATTCCCTGCCTGTGATTCCCCGCCTCTGATTCACCATCTCTGATTCACTGCCTCTGATTCCCCTTCTCTGATTCCCCATGTCTGATTCCCCAATTCTGATTCCCGCCTCTGATGCCCAACCTCTGATTCCCCTCCTCTGATTGCCCATATCTGATTCCCCGCCTCTGATTCCCCATATCTTATTCTCCGCCTCTGATTCCCAAACTCAGATTCCCCGCCTCTGATTCCCTAGCTCTGATTCCCCACATCTGATTCTCTGCCTCTGATTCCCCACCTCTGATTCCCCGCCTCTGATTCCCCGTGTCTGATTCCCTGCCTCTGATTCCCCGCCTCTGATTCCACATCTCTGATTCACCGCCTCTGATTCCCCACCTCTGATTCCCCATATCTGATAAGCCATCTCTGTTTCCCCGCCTCTGATTCCCCACCTCTGATTCCCCATATCTGATTCCCCGCCTCTGATTCCCCATCTCTGATTGCCGGACTCAGATTTCCCACCTCTGATTCCCCGCCTCTGATTCCCTGCCTCTGATTCCTCATCTCTGATTTCCCATATCTGATTCCCCAGCTCTGATTCCCAACATCTGATTCCCTGCCTCTGATTCCCAACCTCTGATTCCCAATATCTGATTCCCTGCCTCTGTTTCCCCACTTCTGATTCCCCGCCTCTGTTTCCCCATATCTGATTCCCCACCTCTGATTCCCCAACTCTGATTCCCCGCCTCTGATTCCCCAGCTCTGATTCCCCGCCTCTGATTCCCCGTGTCTGATTCCTTGCCTCTGATTCCCCGCCTCTGATTCCCCATCTCTGATTCACAACCACTGATTCCCTGCGTCTGATTCCCTGCCTGTGATTCCCCGCCTCTGATTCAACATCTCTGATTCACTGCCTCTGATTGCCCTTCTCTGATTCCCCATGTCTGATTCCCCAATTCTGATTCCCGCCTCTGATTCCCCACTACTGATTCCCGGCCTCTGATTCCCGGCCTCTGATTCCCCGCCTCTGATTCCCCACCTCTGATTCCCAATATCTGATTCCCCGCCTCTGTTTCCCCGCCTCTGATTCCCCGCCTCTGTTTCCCTATATCTGATTCCCCACCTCTGATTCCCCAACTCTGATTCCCCAGCTCTGATTCCCCGCCTCTGATTCCACGTGTCTGATGCCCTGCCTCTGATTCCCCGCCTCTGATTTCCCATCTCTTATTCACTGCCTCTGATTCCCCATATCTGATTAGCCACCTCTGTTTCCCCGCCTCTGATTCCCAGCCTCTGATTCCCCATATCTGATTCCCAGCCTCTGATTCCCCATCTCTGATTCCCGGACTCTGAATCCCCACCTCTGATTCCCGGCCTCTCATTCCCGGCCTTTGATTCCCGCTTCTGATTCCCCGCATCTGATTCCCTGCCTCTGATTCCCCATGTCTGATTCCCCACATCTGATACCCTGCCTCTGATATCCCGCCTCTGATTCCCCGCCTCTGATTCCCTGCCACTAATTCCCCGCCTCTGATTACCCTAACTGATTCCCTGCCTCTGATGCCCCATATCTGATTCCCTGCCTCTGATTCCCCAACTCTGATTCCCCGCCTCTGATTCCTCAGCTCTGATTCCCCACCTCTGATTCCCCGTGTCTAATTCCCTGCCTCTGATTCCCCGCCTCTGATTCCCCATCTTGGATTCACCACCACTGATTCCCTGCGTCTGATTCCCTGCCTGTGATTCCCCGCCTCTGATTCACCATCTCTGATTCACTGCCGTTGATTCCCCTTCTCTGATTCCCCATGTCTGATTCCCCAATTCTGATTCCCGCCTCTGATGCCCAACCTCTGATTCCCCTCCTCTGATTGCCCATATCTGATTCCCGGCCTCTTATTCCCGGCATCCTATTCCCCGCCTCTGATTCCCCAGCTCTGATTCCCCATCTCTGATCCCCAAATTCTGATTCCCCAACTCTTATTCCCCGCCTGTGATTCGCCAACTATGATTCCCCGCCTCTGATTCCCCGCGTCTGATTCTCTGCCTGTGATTCCCTGCCTCTGATTCCCCACCTCTGTTACCCCACCTCTGATTCGCCGCCTCTGATTCCCCATATCTGATTCCCCTCCTCTGATTCCCCAACTCTGATTCCCCGCCTCTGATTCCCCAGCTCTGATTCCCCGCCTCTGTTTCCCCGCATCTGATTCCCTGCCTCTGATTCCCCACCTCTGATTCCCCATCTCTGATTCACCACCTCTGATTCCCTACCTATGATTCCCCATATCTGATTCCCCATATCTGATTCCCCTGCTCTGTTTCCCTGCCTCTGATTCCCCGCCTCTGATTCCCCATATCTCATTCCCAGCCTCTGATTCCCCATCTCTGATTCCCGGACTCTGATTCCCCACCTCTGATTCCCGGCCTCTTATTCCCGGCATCTTATTCCCGGCCTCTGATTCCCAGCCATTGATTCCCCGCTTCTGATTCTGATTCCCTGCCTCTGATTCCCCATCTCTGATTCCACACATCTGATTCCCTGCCTCTGATTCCCCACTTCTGATTCCCCGCCTCTGATTCCCCACCTCTGTTTCCCCACCTCTGATTCCCCGCCTCTGTTTCCCCATATCTAATTCCCCACCTCTGATTCCCCAAATCTGATTCCCCGCTCTGATTCCCCAGCTCTGAATTCCCGCCTCTGATTCCCCGCATCTGATTCCCTGCCTCTGAATCCCCACCTCTGATTCCCTGCCTCTGATTCCCAACCTCTGATTCCCCGCCTCTGATTCCCTGCCTCTGATTCCCCGCCTCTGATTCCCTGCCTCTGATTCCCCACCTCCGTTTCCCCACCTCTGATTCCCCGCCTCTGTTTCCCCATATCTAATTCCACGCCTCTGATTCCCCAACTCTGATTCTGCACATCTGATTCCCTGCCTCTTTTTCCCCACCTCTGATTCCCGGCCTCTGATTCCCGGCCTCTCATTCCCGGCCTCACATTCCCCGCCTCTGATTCCCGGCCTCTGATTACCCGCCTCTGATTCCCCGCCTCTGATTCCCTGCCTCTGATTCCCCATCTCTGATTCCGCACATCTGATTCCCTGCCTCTGATTCCCCGCCTCTGATTCCCCGCCTCTGATTCCCTGCCTCTGATTCCCAACCTCTGATTCACCACCTCTGATTCCCCATATCTGATTCCCCGCCTCTGTTTCCCCGCCTCTGATTCCCCGCCTCTGTTTCCCCATATCTGATTCCCCGCCTCTGTTTCCCCATATCTAATTCCCCGCCTCTGATTCCCCAACTCTGATTCCCCGCTCTGATTCCCCAGCTCTGAATCCCCGCCTCTGATTCCCCGCTTCTGATTCACTGCCTCTGAATCCCCACCTCTGATTCCCTGCCTCTGATTCACAACCTCTGATTCCCCTCCTCTGATTCCCCATATCTGATTCCCCGCCTCCGTTTCCCTGCCTCTGATTCCCCGCCTCTGTTTCCCCATATCTGATTCCCCGCCACCATTTCCCTGCCTCTGATTCCCCGCCTCTGTTTCCCCATATCTGATTCCCCGCCTCTGATACCCCAACTCTGATTCCCCGCCTCTGATTCCCCATCTCTGATTCCCCGCCTCTGACTCCCCGCGTCTGATTCCCAGCCTCTGATTCCCCATGTCTGATTTCCTGCCTCTGATTCCCCGCCTCTGATTCCGCACATCCAATTCCCTGCCTCTGATTCCCCGCCTCTGATGCCCCGCCTCTGATTCCATGCTTCTGATTCCCAACGTCTGATTCCCCACCTCTGATTCCCCATATCTGATTCCCCGCCTCTGTTTCCCCGCCTCTGATTCCCTGCATCTGTTTCCTCATATCTGATTCCCCTCCTCTGATTCCCCAACACTGATTCCCCGCCTCTGATTCCTTGCCTCTGATTCCCAACCTCTGATTCCCCACTTCTGATTCCCCAATTCTGATTCCCCGCCTCTGATTCCCCAAATCTGATTCCCCGCCTCTGATTCCCCAGCTCTGATTCCCCGCCTCTGAATCCCCGTGTTTGATTCCCTGCCTCTGATTCCCCGCCTCTGCTTCCCAATCTCTGATTCACCACCTTTGATTCGCCACCGCTGATTCCCCATATGTGATTCCCCGCCTCTGTTACCCCGCCTCTGATTCCACGCCTCTGATTCCCCATATCTCATTCCCCGCCTCTGATTCCCCATCTCTGATTCCGCACATCCAATTCCCTGCCTCTGATTCCCCGCCTCTGATGCCCCGCCTCTGATTCCATGCTTCTGATTGCCAACCTCTGATTCCCCACCTCTGATTCCCCATATCTGATTCCCCGCCTCTGTTTCCCCGCCTCTGATTCCCTGCATCTGTTTCCTCATATCTGATTCCCCTCCTCTGATGCCCCAACACTGATTCCCCGCCTCTGATTCCCTGCCTCTGATTCCCAACCTCTGATTCCCCACCTCTGATTCCCCATCTCTGATTCCGCACATCCAATTCCCTGCCTCTGATTCCCCGCCTCTGATGCCCCACCTCTGATTCCATGCTTCTGATTCCCAACCTCTGATTCCCCACCTCTGATTCCCCATATCTGATTCCCCGCCTTTGTTTCCCCGCCTCTGATTCCCTGCATCTGTTTCCTCATATCTGATTCCCCTCCTCTGATTCCCCAACACTGATTCCCCGCCTCCTTTTCCCTGCCTCTGATTCCCAACCTCTGATTCCCCACCTCTGATTCCCCATATCTGATTCCCCCCCTCTGTTTCCCAACCTCTGATTCCCGACCTCTGATTCCCCATATCTGATTCCCCGCCTCTGTTTCTCCGCCTCTTATTCCCCGCCTCTGTTTCACCATATCTGATTCCCGGCCTCTCATTCCCCAGCTCTGATTCCCCGCCTCTGATTCCCCATATCTGATTCCCCGCCGCTGATTCCCCAACTCTGATACCCCGCCTCTGATTCCCCAGCTCTGATTCCCCGCCTCTGATTCCCCGCGTCTGATTCCCTGCCTCTGATTCCCCGCATCTGATTCCCCATCTCTGATTCACCGCCTTTGATTCCACACCTCTGATTCCCCATATCTGATTCCCCGCCTCTGATTCCCTGCCTCTGATTCCCCATTTCTGATTCCGTACATCTGATTCCCTGCCTCTGATTCCCCGCCTCTGATTCCCCGCCTCTGATTCCCTGCCTCTGATTCCCAACCTCTGATTCACCACCTCTGATTCCCCATATCTGATTCCCCACCTCTGTTTCCCCACCTCTGATTCCCCACCTCTGTTTCCCCATATCTGATTCCACGCCTCTGATTCACCAACTCTGATTCCCCGCCTCTGATTCCCCGCCTCTGATTCCCCATCTCTGATTCAGCGCCATTGATTCGCCATCTCTGATTCCCCATATCTGATTCCCCACCTCTGTTTCCCTGCCTCTGATTCCCCATCTCTGATTCCGCACATCTGATTCCCTGCCTCTGATTCCCCACCTCTGATTCCCCATATCTGATACCCCGCCTCTGATTCCCGGCCTCTGATTCCCTGCCTCTGATTCCCTGCCTCTGATTCCCAACCTCTGATACCCCACCTCTGATTCCCCATATCTGATTCCCCGCCTCTGTTTCACCGCCTCTGAATCACCGCCTCTGTTTCCCCATATCTGATTCCCCGCCTCTGATTCCCCAACTCTGATTCCCCGCCTCTGATTCCCCGTGTTTGATTCCCTGCCTCTGATTCCCCGCCTCTGATTCCCCATCTCTGATTCAGCGCCTTTGATTCACCACCTCTGATTCCCCATATCTGATTCCCCGCATCTGTTTCCCCGCCTATGATTCCCCGCCTCTGTTTCCCCATATCTAATTCCCCGCCTCTGATTCCCCAACTCTGATTCCCCGCTCTGATCCCCCGCCTCTGATTCCCCATGTCTGATTCCCCGCCTCTGTTTCCCTGCCTCTGATTCCCCGCCTCTGATTCCCCATATCAGATTCCCCGCCTCTGATTCCCCAACTCTTATTCCCCGCCTGTGATTCGCCAACTATGATTCCCCGCCTCTGATTCCCCGCGTCTGATTCTCTGCCTGTGATTCCCTGCCTCTGATTCCCCATCTCTGTTACCCCGCCTCTGATTCCCCGCCTCTGATTCCCCATATCTGATTCCCCTCCTCTGATTCCCCAACTCTGATTCCCCGCCTCTGATTCCCCAGCTCTGATTCCCCGCCTCTGTTTCCCCGCGTCTGATTCCCTGCCTCTGATTCCCCACCTCTGATTCCCCATCTCTGATTCACCACCTCTGATTCCCCACCTATGATTCCCCATATCTGATTCCCCGTCTCTGTTTCCCCGCCTCTGATTCCCCGCCTCTGATTCCCCATATCTGATTCCCCACCTATGATTTCCCAACTCTGATTCCCCGCCTCTGATTCGCCAGCTATGATTCCCCTGCTCTGATTCCCCGCGTCTGAATCCCTGCCTCTGATTCCCCGCCTCTGATTCCCAATATCTGATTCCCCGCCTCCGTTACCCTGCCTCTGATTCCCCGCCTCTGTTTCCCCATATCTGATTCCCCGCCTCTGATTCCTCAACTCTGATTCCCCGCCTCTGATTCCCCAGCTCTGATTCCCCGCCTCTGACTCCCCGCGTCTGATTCCCAGCCTCTGATTCCCCATGTCTGATTTCCTGCCTCTGATTCCCCGCCTCTGATTCGCCATCTCTGATTCATCGCCTCTGATTCCCCACCTCTGATTCCCCATATCTGATTCCCCACCTATGTTTCCCCGCCTCTGATTCCCCTCCTCTGATTCCCCAACTCTGATTCCCGGACTCTGATTCCCAACTCTGATTCCCCATCTCTGATTCCGAACATCCGATTCCCTGCCTCTGATTCCCCGCCTCTGATGCCCCGCCTCTGATTTCATGCCTCTGTTTCCTCATATCTGATTCCCCGCCTCTGATTCCCCAACACTGATTTCCCGCCTCTGATTCCCCAGCTCTGATTCACCACCTCTGATTCCCCGCGTCTGATTCCCCGCCTCTGATTCCCCATATCTGATTCCCCGCCTCTGATTCCCCAAATCTGATTCCCCGCCTCTGATTCCCCAGCTCTGATTCCCCGCCTCTGAATCCCCGTGTTTGATTCCCTGCCTCTGATTCCCCGCCTCTGATTCCCCATCTCTGATTCACCACCTTTGATTCGCCACCGCTGATTCCCCATATGTGATTCCCCGCCTCTGTTACCCCGCCTCTGATTCCATGCCTCTGATTCCCCATATCTCATTCCCCGCCTCTGATTCCCCATCTCTGATTCCGCACATCCAATTCCCTGCCTCTGATTCCCCGCCTCTGATGCCCCGCCTCTGATTCCATGCTTCTGATTCCCAACCTCTGATTCCCCACCTCTGATTCCCCATATCTGATTCCCCGCCTTTGTTTCCCCGCTTCTGATTCCCTGCATCTGTTTCCTCATATCTGATTCCCCTCCTCTGATTCCCCAACACTGATTCCCCGCCTCTGATTCCCTGCCTCTGATTCCCAACCTCTGATTCCCCACCTCTGATTCCCCATATCTGATTCCCCCCCTCTGTTTCCCAACCTCTGATTCCCGACGTCTGATTCCCCATATCTGATTCCCCGCCTCTGTTTCCCCGCCTCTTATTCCCCGCCTCTGTTTCACCATATCTGATTCCCGGCCTCTCATTCCCCAGCTCTGATTCCCCGCCTCTGATTCCCCATATCTGATTCCCCGCCGCTGATTCCCCAACTCTGATACCACGCCTCTGATTCCCCAGCTCTGATTCCCCGCCTCTGATTCCCCACGTCTGGTTCCCTGCCTCTGATTCCCCGCCTCTGATTCCCCATCTCTGATTCACCGCCTTTGATTCCACACCTCTGATTCCCCATATCTGATTCCCCGCCTCTGTTTCCACGCCTCTGATTCCCCGCCTCTGATTCCCTGCCTCTGATTCCCCATTTCTGATTCCGTACATCTGATTCCCTGCCTCTGATTCCCCGCCTCTGATTCCCCGCCTCTGATTCCCTGCCTCTGATTCCCAACCTCCGATTCACCACCTCTGATTCCCCATATCTTATTCCCCACCTCTGTTTCCCCACCTCTGATTCCCCACCTCTGTTTCCCCATATCTGATTCCCCGCCTCTGATTCACCAACTCTGATTCCCCGCCTCTGATTCCCCGCCTCTGATTCCCCATCTCAGATTCAGCGCCATTGATTCGCCATCTCTGATTCCCCATATCTGATTCCCCACCTATATTTCCCTGCCTCTGATTCCCCATCTCTGATTCCGCACATCTGATTCCCTGCCTCTGATTCCCCACCTCTGATTCCCCATATCTGATACCCCGCCTCTGATTCCCGGCCTCTGATTCCCTGCCTCTGATTCCCCACCTCTGATTCCCTGCCTCTGATTCCCCATTTCTGATTCTGCACATCTGATTCCCTGCCTCTGATTTTCCGCCTCTGATTCCCCGCCTCTGATTCCCTGCCTCTGATTCCCAACCTCTGATACCCCACCTCTGATTCCCCATATCTGATTCCCCGCCTCTGTTTCACCGCCTCTGAATCACCGCCTCTGTTTCCCCATATCTGATTCCCCGCCTCTGATTCCCCAACTCTGATTCCCCGACTCTGATTCCCCGTGTTTGATTCCCTGCCTCTGATTCCCCGCCTCTGATTCCCCATCTCTGATTCAGCGCCTTTGATTCACCACCTCTGATTCCCCATATCTGATTCCCCGCATCTGTTTCCCCGCCTCTGATTCCCCGCCTCTGTTTCCCCATATCTAATTCCCCGCCTCTGATTCCCCAACTCTGATTCCCCGCTCTGATCCCCCGCCTCTGATTCCCCATGTCTGATTCCCCGCCTCTGTTTCCCTGCCTCTGATTCCCCGCCTCTGATTCCCCATATCAGATTCCCCGCCTCTGATTCCCCAACTCTTATTCCCCGCCTGTGATTCGCCAACTATGATTCCCCGCCTCTGATTCCCCACGTCTGATTCTCTGCCTGTGATTCCCTGCCTCTGATTCCCCATCTCTGTTACCCCGCCTCTGATTCCCCGCCTCTGATTCCCCATATCTGATTCCCCTCCTCTGATTCCCCAACTCTGATTCCCCGCCTCTGATTCCCCAGCTCTGATTCCCCGCCTCTGTTTCCCCGCGTCTGATTCCCTGCCTCTGATTCCCCGCCTCTGATTCCCAATATCTGATTCCCCGCCTCCGTTTCCCTGCCTCTGATTCCCCGCCTCTGTTTCCCCATATCTGATTCCCCGCCTCTGATTCCCAAACTCTGATTCCCCGCCTCTGATTCCCCAGCTCTGATTCCCCGCCTCTGACTCCCCGCGTCTGATTCCCAGCCTCTGATTCCCCATGTCTGATTTCCTGCCTCTGATTCCCCGCCTCTGATTCGCCATCTCTGATTCATCGCCTCTGATTCCCCACCTCTGATTCCCCATATCTGATTCCCCACCTATGTTTCCCCGCCTCTGATTCCCCTCCTCTGATTCCCCAACTCTGATTCCCGGACTCTGATTCCCACCTCTGATTCCCCATCTCTGATTCCGCACATCCGATTCCCTGCCTCTGATTCCCCGCCTCTGATGCCCCGCCTCTGATTTCATGCCTCTATCTGATTCCCCGCCTCTGATACCCCAACACTGATTTCCCGCCTCTGATTCCCCAGCTCTGATTCACCACCTCTGATTCCCCGCGTCTGATTCCCCGCCTCTGATTCCCCATATCTGATTCCCCGCCTCTGATTCCCCAAATCTGATTCCCCGCCTCTGATTCCCCAGCTCTGATTCCCCGCCTCTGAATCCCCGTGTTTGATTCCCTGCCTCTGATTCCCCGCCTCTGCTTCCCCATCTCTGATTCACCACCTTTGATTCGCCACCGCTGATTCCCCATATGTGATTCCCCGCCTCTGTTACCCCGCCTCTGATTCCACGCCTCTGATTCCCCATATCTCATTCCCCGCCTCTGATTCCCCATCTCTGATTCCGCACATCCAATTCCCTGCCTCTGATTCCCCGCCTCTGATGCCCCGCCTCTGATTCCATGCTTCTGATTCCCAACCTCTGATTCCCCACCTCTGATTCCCCATATCTGATTCCCCGCCTTTGTTTCCCCGCCTCTGATTCCCTGCATCTGTTTCCTCATATCTGATTCCCCTCCTCTGATTCCCAAACACTGATTCCCCGCCTCTGATTCCCTGCCTCTGATTCCCAACCTCTGATTCCCCACCTCTGATTCCCCATATCTGATTCCCCCCCTCTGTTTCCCAACCTCTGATTGCCGACCTCTGATTCCCCATATCTGATTCCCCGCCTCTGTTTCCCCGCCTCTTATTCCCCGCCTCTGTTTCACCATATCTGATTCCCGGCCTCTCATTCCCCAACTCTGATTCCCCGCCTCTGATTCCCCATATCTGATTCCCCGCCGCTGATTCCCCAACTCTGATACCACGCCTCTGATTCCCCAGCTCTGATTCCCCGCCTCTGATTCCCCACGTCTGATTCCCTGCCTCTGATTCCCCGCCTCTGATTCCCCATCTCTGATTCACCGCCTTTGATTCCACACCTCTGATTCCACATATCTGATTCCCCGCCTCTGTTTCCACGCCTCTGATTCCCCGCCTCTGATTCCCTGCCTCTGATTCCCCATTTCTGATTCCGTACATCTGATTCCCTGCCTCTGATTCCCCGCCTCTGATTCCCCGCCTCTGATTCCCTGCCTCTGATTCCCAACCTCCGATTCACCACCTCTGATTCCCCATATCTGATTCCCCACCTCTGTTTCCCCACCTCTGATTCCCCACCTCTGTTTCCCCATATCTGATTCCCCGCCTCTGATTCACCAACTCTGATTCCCCGCCTCTGATTCCCCGCCTCTGATTCCCCATCTCTGATTCAGCGCCATTGATTCGCCATCTCTGATTCCCCATATCTGATTCCCCACCTATATTTCCCTGCCTCTGATTCCCCATCTCTGATTCCGCACATCTGATTCCCTGCCTCTGATTCCCCACCTCTGATTCCCCATATCTGATACCCCGCCTCTGATTCCCGGCCTCTGATTCCCTGCCTCTGATTCCCCACCTCTGATTCCCTGCCTCTGATTCCCCATTTCTGATTCTGCACATCTGATTCCCTGCCTCTGATTTTCCGCCTCTGATTCCCCGCCTCTGATTCCCTGCCTCTGATTCCCAACCTCTGATACCCCACCTCTGATTCCCCATATCTGATTCCCCGCCTCTGTTTCACCGCCTCTGAATCACCGCCTCTGTTTCCCCATATCTGATTCCCCGCCTCTGATTCCCCAACTCTGATTCCCCGCCTCTGATTCCCCGTGTTTGATTCCCCACCTCTGATTCCCTGCCTCTGATTCCCCATTTCTGATTCTGCACATCTGATTCCCTGCCTCTGATTTTCCGCCTCTGATTCCCCGCCTCTGACTCCCTGCCTCTGATTCCCAACCTCTGATACCCCACCTCTGATTCCCCATATCTGATTCCCCGCCTCTGTTTCACCGCCTCTGAATCACCGCCTCTGTTTCCCCATATCTGATTCCCCGCCTCTGATTCCCCAACTCTGATTCCCCGCCTCTGATTCCCCGTGTTTGATTCCCTGCCTCTGATTCCCCGCCTCTGATTCCCCATCTCTGATTCAGCGCCTTTGATTCACCACCTCTGATTCCCCATATCTGATTCCCCGCATCTGTTTCCCCGCCTCTGATTCTCCGCCTCTGTTTCCCCATATCTAATTCCCCACCTCTGATTCCCCAACTCTGATTCCCCGCTCTGATCCCCCGCCTCTGATTCCCCATGTCTGATTCCCCGCCTCTGTTTCCCTGCCTCTGATTCCCCGCCTCTGATTCCCCATATCAGATTCCCCGCCTCTGATTCCCCAACTCTTATTCCCCGCCTGTGATTCGCCAACTATGATTCCCCGCCTCTGATTCCCCGCGTCTGATTCTCTGCCTGTGATTCCCTGCCTCTGATTCCCCATCTATGTTACCCCGCCTCTGATTCCCCGCCTCTGATTCCCCATATCTGATTCACCTCCTCTGATTCCCCAACTCTGATTCCCCGCCTCTGATTCCCCATATCTGATTCCCCGCCGTTGATTCCCCCTCTGATACCACGCCTCTGATTCCCCAGCTCTGATTCCCCGCCTCTGATTCCCCACGTCTGATTCCCTGCCTCTGATTCCCCGGCTCTGATTCCCCATCTCTGATTCACCGCCTTTGATTCCACACCTCTGATTCCCCATATCTGATTCCCCGCCTCTGTTTCCACGCCTCTGATTCCCCGCCTCTGATTCCCTGCCTCTGATTCCCCATTTCTGATTCCGTACATCTGATTCCCTGCCTCTGATTCCCCGCCTCTGATTCCCCGCCTCTGATTCCCTGCCTCTGATTCCCAACCTCCGATTCACCACCTCTGATTCCCCATATCTGATTCCCCACCTCTGTTTCCCCACCTCTGATTCCCCACCTCTGTTTCCCCATATCTGATTCCCCGCCTCTGATTCACCAACTCTGATACCCCGCCTCCGATTCCCCGCCTCTGATTCCCCATCTCTGATTCAGCGCCATTGATTCGCCATCTCTGATTCCCCATATCTGATTCCCCACCTATATTTCCCTGCCTCTGATTCCCCATCTCTGATTCCGCACATCTGATTCCCTGCCTCTGATTCCCCACCTCTGATTCCCCATATCTGATACCCCGCCTCTGATTCCCGGCCTCTGATTCCCTGCCTCTGATTCCCCACCTCTGATTCCCTGCCTCTGATTCCCCATTTCTGATTCTGCACATCTGATTCCCTGCCTCTGATTTTCCGCCTCTGATTCCCCGCCTCTGATTCCCTGCCTCTGTTTCCCAACCTCTGATACCCCACCTCTGATTCCCCATATCTGATTCCCCGCCTCTGTTTCACCGCCTCTGAATCACCGCCTCTGTTTCCCCATATCTGATTCCCCGCCTCTGATTCCCCAACTCTGATTCCCCGCCTCTGATTCCCCGTGTTTGATTCCCCACCTCTGATTCCCTGCCTCTGATTCCCCATTTCTGATTCTGCACATCTGATTCCCTGCCTCTGATTTTCCGCCTCTGATTCCCCGCCTCTGACTCCCTGCCTCTGATTCCCAACCTCTGATACCCCACCTCTGATTCCCCATATCTGATTCCCCGCCTCTGTTTCACCGCCTCTGAATCACCGCCTCTGTTTCCCCATATCTGATTCCCCGCCTCTGATTCCCCAACTCTGATTCCCCGCCTCTGATTCCCCGTGTTTGATTCCCTGCCTCTGATTCCCCGCCTCTGATTCCCCATCTCTGATTCAGCGCCTTTGATTCACCACCTCTGATTCCCCATATCTGATTCCCCGCATCTGTTTCCCCGCCTCTGATTCCCCGCCTCTGTTTCCCCATATCTAATTCCCCGCCTCTGATTCCCCAACTCTGATTCCCCGCTCTGATCCCCAGCCTCTGATTCCCCATGTCTGATTCCCCGCCTCTGTTTCCCTGCCTCTGATTCCCCGCCTCTGATTCCCCATATCAGATTCCCCGCCTCTGATTCCCCAACTCTTATTCCCCGCCTGTGATTCGCCAACTATGATTCCCCGCCTCTGATTCCCCGCGTCTGATTCTCTGCCTGTGATTCCCTGCCTCTGATTCCCCATCTCTGTTACCCCGCCTCTGATTCCCCGCCTCTGATTCCCCATATCTGATTCACCTCCTCTGATTCCCCAACTCTGATTCCCCGCCTCTGATTCCCCAGCTCTGATTCCCCGCCTCTGTTTCCCCGCGTCTGATTCCCTGCCTCTGATTCCCCGCCTCTGATTCCCAATATCTGATTCCCCGCCTCCGTTTCCCTGCCTCTGATTCCCCGCCTCTGTTTCCCCATATCTGATTCCCCGCCTCAGATTCCCCAACTCTGATTCCCCGCCTCTGATTCCCCAGCTCTGATTCCCCGCCTCTGACTCCCCGCGTCTGATTCCCAGCCTCTGATTCCCCATGTCTGATTTCCTGCCTCTGATTCCCCGCCTCTGATTCGCCATCTCTGATTCATCGCCTCTGATTCCCCACCTCTGATTCCCCATATCTGATTCCCCACCTATGTTTCCCCGCCTCTGATTCCCCTCCTCTGATTCCCCAACTCTGATTCCATGCTTCTGATTCCCAACCTCTGATTCCCCACCTCTGATTCCCCATATCTGATTCCCCGCCTTTGTTTCCCCGCCTCTGATTCCCTGCATCTGTTTCCTCATATCTGATTCCCCTCCTGTGATTCCCAAACACTGATTCCCCGCCTCTGATTCCCAGCCTCTGATTCCCAACCTCTGATTCCCCACCTCTGATTCCCCATATCTGATTCCCCCCCTCTGTTTCCCAACCTCTGATTCCCGACCTCTGATTCCCCATATCTGATTCCCCGCCTCTGTTTCCCCGCCTCTTATTCCCCGCCTCTGTTTCACCATATCTGATTCCCGGCCTCTCATTCCCCAGCTCTGATTCCCCGCCTCTGATTCCCCATATCTGATTCCCCGCCGCTGATTCCCCAACTCTGATACCATGCCTCTGATTCCCCAGCTCTGATTCCCCGCCTCTGATTCCCCACGTCTGATTCCCTGCCTCTGATTCCCCGCCTCTGATTCCCCATCTCTGATTCACCGCCTTTGATTCCACACCTCTGATTCCCCATATCTGATTCCCCGCCTCTCTTTCCACGCCTCTGATTCCCCGCCTCTGATTCCCTGCCTCTGATTCCCCATTTCTGATTCCGTACATCTGATTCCCTGCCTCTGATTCCCCGCCTCTGATTCCCCGCCTCTGATTCCCTGCCTCTGATTCCCAACCTCCGATTCACCACCTCTGATTCCCCATATCTGATTCCCCACCTCTGTTTCCCCACCTCTGATTCCCCACCTCTGTTTCCCCATATCTGATTCCCCGCCTCTGATTCACCAACTCTGATTCCCCGCCTCTGATTCCCCGCCTCTGATTCCCCATCTCTGATTCAGCGCCATTGATTCGCCATCTCTGATTCCCCATATCTGATTCCCCACCTATATTTCCCTGCCTCTGATTCCCCATCTCTGATTCCCCATATCTGATACCCCGCCTCTGATTCCCGGCCTCTGATTCCCTGCCTCTGATTCCCCACCTCTGATTCCCTGCCTCTGATTCCCCATTTCTGATTCTGCACATCTGATTCCCTGCCTCTGATTTTCCGCCTCTGATTCCCCGCCTCTGATTCCCTGCCTCTGATTCCCAACCTCTGATACCCCACCTCTGATTCCCCATATCTGATTCCCCGCCTCTGTTTCACCGCCTCTGAATCACCGCCTCTGTTTCCCCATATCTGATTCCCCGCCTCTGATTCCCCAACTCTGATTCCCCGCCTCTGATTCCCCGTGTTTGATTCCCTGCCTCTGATTCCCCGCCTCTGATTCCTGATCTCTGATTCAGCGCCTTTGATTCACCACCTCTGATTCCCCATATCTGATTCCCCGCATCTGTTTCCCCGCCTCTGATTCCCCGCCTCTGTTTCCCCATATCTAATTCCCCGCCTCTGATTCCCCAACTCTGATTCCCCGCTCTGATCCCCCGCCTCTGATTCCCCATGTCTGATTTACCGCCTCTGTTTCCCTGCCTCTGATTCCCCGCCTCTGATTCCCCATATCAGATTCCCCGCCTCTGATTCCCCAACTCTTATTCCCCGCCTGTGATTCGCCAACTATGATTCCCCGCCTCTGATTCCCCGCGTCTGATTCTCTGCCTGTGATTCCCTGCCTCTGATTCCCCATCTCTGTTACCCCGCCTCTGATTCCCCGCCTCTGATTCCCCATATCTGATTCCCCTCCTCTGATTCCCCAACTCTGATTCCCCGCCTCTGATTCCCCAGCTCTGATTCCCCGCCTCTGTTTCCCCGCGTCTGAATCCCTGCCTCTGATTCCCCGCCTCTGATTCCCAATATCTGATTCCCCGCCTCCGTTTCCCTGCCTCTGATTCCCCGCCTCTGTTTCCCCATATCTGATTCCCCGCCTCTGATTCCCCAACTCTGATTCCCCGCCTCTGATTCCCCAGCTCTGATTCCCCGCCTCTGACTCCCCGCGTCTGATTCCCAGCCTCTGATTCCCCATGTCTGATTTCCTGCCTCTGATTCCCCGCCTCTGATTCGCCATCTCTGATTCATCGCCTCTGATTCCCCACTTCTGATTCCCCATATCTGATTCCCCACCTATGTTTCCCCGCCTCTGATTCCCCTCCTCTGATTCCCCAACTCTGATTCCCGGACTCTGATTCCCACCTCTGATTTCCCATCTCTGATTCCGCACATCCGATTCCCTGCCTCTGATTCCCCGCCTCTGATGCCCCGCCTCTGATTTCATGCCTCTGTTTCCTCATATCTGATTCCCCGCCTCTGATTCCCCAACACTGATTTCCCGCCTCTGATTCCCCAGCTCTGATTCACCACCTCTGGTTCCCCGCGTCTGATTCCCCATCTCTGATTCCCTATCTCTGATTCCCCAATTCTGATTCCCCGCCTTTGATTCCCTGCCTCTGATTCCCAACCTCTGATTCCCGACCTCTGATTCCCCATATCTGATTCCCCGCCACTGTTTCCCCGCCTCTTATTCCCCGCCTCTGTTTCCCCATATCTGATTCCCTGCCTCTCATTCCCCAGCTCTGAATCCCCGCCTCTGACTTCCCGCGTCTGATTCCCAGCCTCTGATTCCCCATGTTTGATTTCCTGCCTCTGATTCCCCGCCTCTGATTCCCTGCCTCTGATTCCCAACCTCCGATTCACCACCTCTGATTCCCCATATCTGATTCCCCACCTCTGTTTCCCCACCTCTGATTCCCCACCTCTGTTTCCCCATATCTGATTCCCCGCCTCTGATTCACCAACTCTGATTCCCCGCCTCTGATTCCCCGCCTCTGATTCCCCATCTCTGATTCAGCGCCATTGATTCACCATCTCTGATTCCCCATATCTGATTCCCCACCTATATTTCCCTGCCTCTGATTCCCCATCTCTGATTCCCCATATCTGATACCCCGCCTCTGATTCCCGGCCTCTGATTCCCTGCCTCTGATTCCCCACCTCTGATTCCCTGCCTCTGATTCCCCATTTCTGATTCTGCACATCTGATTCCCTGCCTCTGATTTTCCGCCTCTGATTCCCCGCCTCTGATTCCCTGCCTCTGATTCCCAACCTCTGATACCCCACCTCTGATTCCCCATATCTGATTCCCCGCCTCTGTTTCACCGCCTCTGAATCACCGCCTCTGTTTCCCCATATCTGATTCCCCGCCTCTGATTCCCCAACTCTGATTCCCCGCCTCTGATTCCCCGTGTTTGATTCCCTGCCTCTGATTCCCCGCCTCTGATTCCTGATCTCTGATTCAGCGCCTTTGATTCACCACCTCTGATTCCCCATATCTGATTCCCCGCATCTGTTTCCCCGCCTCTGATTCCCCGCCTCTGTTTCCCCATATCTAATTCCCCGCCTCTGATTCCCCAACTCTGATTCCCCGCTCTGATCCCCCGCCTCTGATTCCCCATGTCTGATTTACCGCCTCTGTTTCCCTGCCTCTGATTCCCCGCCTCTGATTCCCCATATCAGATTCCCCGCCTCTGATTCCCCAACTCTTATTCCCCGCCTGTGATTCGCCAACTATGATTCCCCGCCTCTGATTCCCCGCGTCTGATTCTCTGCCTGTGATTCCCTGCCTCTGATTCCCCATCTCTGTTACCCCGCCTCTGATTCCCCGCCTCTGATTCCCCATATCTGATTCCCCTCCTCTGATTCCCCAACTCTGATTCCCCGCCTCTGATTCCCCAGCTCTGATTCCCCGCCTCTGTTTCCCCGCGTCTGAATCCCTGCCTCTGATTCCCCGCCTCTGATTCCCAATATCTGATTCCCCGCCTCCGTTTCCCTGCCTCTGATTCCCCGCCTCTGTTTCCCCATATCTGATTCCCCGCCTCTGATTCCCCAACTCTGATTCCCCGCCTCTGATTCCCCAGCTCTGATTCCCCGCCTCTGACTCCCCGCGTCTGATTCCCAGCCTCTGATTCCCCATGTCTGATTTCCTGCCTCTGATTCCCCGCCTCTGATTCGCCATCTCTGATTCATCGCCTCTGATTCCCCACTTCTGATTCCCCATATCTGATTCCCCACCTATGTTTCCCCGCCTCTGATTCCCCTCCTCTGATTCCCCAACTCTGATTCCCGGACTCTGATTCCCACCTCTGATTTCCCATCTCTGATTCCGCACATCCGATTCCCTGCCTCTGATTCCCCGCCTCTGATGCCCCGCCTCTGATTTCATGCCTCTGTTTCCTCATATCTGATTCCCCGCCTCTGATTCCCCAACACTGATTTCCCGCCTCTGATTCCCCAGCTCTGATTCACCACCTCTGGTTCCCCGCGTCTGATTCCCCATCTCTGATTCCCTATCTCTGATTCCCCAATTCTGATTCCCCGCCTTTGATTCCCTGCCTCTGATTCCCAACCTCTGATTCCCGACCTCTGATTCCCCATATCTGATTCCCCGCCACTGTTTCCCCGCCTCTTATTCCCCGCCTCTGTTTCCCCATATCTGATTCCCTGCCTCTCATTCCCCAGCTCTGAATCCCCGCCTCTGACTTCCCGCGTCTGATTCCCAGCCTCTGATTCCCCATGTTTGATTTCCTGCCTCTGATTCCCCGCCTCTGATTCGCCATCTCTGATTCATCGGCTCTGATTCCCCACTTCTGATTCCCCATATCTGATTCCCCACCTATGTTTCCCCGCCTCTGATTCCCCGCCTCTGATTCCACATCTCTGATTCCCGGACTCTGATTCCCCACCTCTGATTCCCCATCTCTGATTCCGCACATCCGATTCCCTGCCTCTGATTCCCCGCCTCTGATGTCCCGCCTCTGATTCCATGCCTCTGATTCCCAACCTCTGATTCCCGGACTCTGATTCCCCACCTCTGATTCCCGGCCTCTTATTCCCGGCATCTTATTCCCGGCCTCTGATTCCCAGCCATTGATTCCCCGCTTCTGATTCTGATTCCCTGCCTCTGATTCCCCATCTCTGATTCCACACATCTGATTCCCTGCCTCTGATTCCCCTCTTCTGATTCCCCACCTCTGATTCCCCACCTCTGTTTCCCCACCTCTGATTCCCCGCCTCTGTTTCCCCATATCTAATTCCCCGCCTCTGATTCCCCAAATCTGATTCCCCGCTCTGATTCCCCAGCTCTGAATTCCCGCCTCTGATTCCCCGCATCTTATTCCCTGCCTCTGAATCCCCACCTCTGATTCCCTGCCTCTGATTCCCAACCTCTGATTCCCCTCCTCTGATTCCCCATATCTGATTCCCCTCCTCTGTTTCCCCACCTCTGATTCCCCGCCTCTGTTTCCCCATATCTGATTCCCCGCCTCTGATTCCCCAACTCTGATTCTGCACATCTGATTCCCTGCCTCTTTATCCCCACCTCTGATTCCCGGCCTCTGATTCCCGGCCTCTGATTCCCGGCCTCTCATTCCTGGCCTCTCATTCCCCGCCTCTGATTCCCGGCCTCTGATTCCCCGCCTCTGATTCCCCGCCTCTGATTCCCTGCCTCTGATTCCCCATCTCTGATTCCGCACATCTGATTCCCTGCCTCTGATTCCCCGCCTCTGATTCCCCGCCTCTGATTCCCGGCCTCTGATTCCCAACCTCTGATTCCCCACCTCTGATTCCACAACTCTGATTCCCCGCCTCTGATTCCCCAGCTCTGATTCCCCGCCTCTAATTCCCCGTGTTTGATTCCCTGCCTCTGATTCCCCATCTCTGATTCCGCACATCTGATTCCCTGCCTCTGATTCCCCGCCTCTGATTCCCCGCCTCTGATTCCCTGCCTCTGATTCCCAACCTCTGATTCCCCGCCTCTGATTCCCCAACTCTGATTCCCCGCCTCTGATTCCCCAGCTCTGATTCCCCGCCTCTAATTCCCCGTGTTTGATTCCCTGCCTCTGATTCCCCGCCTCTTCTTCCCCATCTCTGATTCACCGCCTTTGATTCGCCACCTCTGATTCCCCATATGTGATTCCCCGCCTCTGTTTCCCCGCCTCTTATTCCCCACCTCTCATTCCCCATATCTCATTCCCAGCCTCTGAATCCCCATCTCTGATTCCCGGACTCTGATTACCCATATCTGATTCTGCACATCTGACTCCCTGCCTCTTTTTCCCCACCTCTGATTCCCGGCCTCTGATTCCCGGCCTCTGATTCCCGGCCTCTCATTCCTGGCCTCTCATTCCCCGCCTCTGATTCCCGGCCTCTGATTCCCCGCCTCTGATTCCCCATCTCTGATTCACCACCTCTGATTCCCCACCTATGATTCCCCATATCTGATTCCCCGTCTCTGTTTCCCCGCCTCTGATTCCCCGCCTCTGATTCCCCATATCTGATTCCCCACCTATGATTTCCCTACTCTGATTCCCCGCCTGTGATTCGCCAGCTATGATTCCCCTCCTCTGATTCCCCGCGTCTGAATCCCTGCCTCTGATTCCCCGCCTCTGATTCCAAATATCTGATTCCCCGCCTCCGTTTCCCTGCCTCTGATTCCCCGCCTCTGTTTCCCCATATCTGATTCCCCGCCTCTGATTCCCCAACTCTGATTCCCCGCCTCTGATTCCCCAGCTCTGATTCCCCGCCTCTGACTCCCCGCATCTGATTCCCAGCCTCTGATTCCCCATGTCTGATTTCCTGCCTCTGATTCCCCGCCTCTGATTCGCCATCTCTGATTCATCGCCTCTGATTCCCCACCTCTGATTCCCCATATCTTATTCCCCACCTATGTTTCCCCGCCTCTGATTCCACTCCTCTGATTCCCCATCTCTGATTCCCACCTCTGATTCCCCATCTCTGATTCCGCACATCCGATTCCCTGCCTCTGATTCCCCGCCTCTGATGCCCCGCCTCTGATTTCATGCCTCTGTTTCCTCATATCTGATTCCCCGCCTCTGATTCCCCAACACTGATTTCCCGCCTCTGATTCCCCAGCTCTGATTCACCACCTCTGATTTCCCGCGTCTGATTCCCCGCCTCTGATTCCCTATCTCTGATTCCCTATCTCTGATTCCCCAATTCTGATTCCCCGCCTTTGATTCCCTGCCTCTGATTCCCAACCTCTGATTCCCGACCTCTGATTCCCCATATCTGATTCCCCGCCTCTGTTTCCCCGCCTCTTATTCCCCGCCTCTGTTTCCACATATCTGATTCCCTGCCTCTCATTCCCCAGCTCTGAATCCCCGCCTCTGACTTCCCGCGTCTGATTCCCAGCCTCTGATTCCCCATGTTTGATTCCCTGCCTCTGATTCCCAACCTCTGATTCCCGACCTCTGTTTCCCCATATCTGATTCCCCGCCTCTGTTTCCCCGCCTCTTATTCCCCGCCTCTGATTCCACATCTCTGATTCCCGGACTCTGATTCCCCACCTCTGATTCCCCATCTCTGATTCCGCACATCCGATTCCCTGCCTCTGATTCCCCGCCTCTGATGACCCGCCTCTGATTCCATGCCTCTGATTCCCAACCTCTGATTCCCGGACTCTGATTCCCCACCTCTGATTCCCGGCCTCTTATTCCCGGCATCTTATTCCCGGCCTCTGATTCCCAGCCATTGATTCCCCGCTTCTGATTCTGATTCCCTGCATCTGATTCCCCATCTCTGATTCCACACATCTGATTCCCCGCCTCTAATTCCCCACTTCTGATTCCCCGCCTCTGATTCCCCACCTCTGTTTCCCCACCTCTGATTCCCCGCCTCTGTTTCCCCATATCTAATTCCCCGCCTCTGATTCCCCGCCTCTGATTCCCCGCTCTGATTCCCCAGCTCTGAATTCCCGCCTCTGATTCCCTGCCTCTGATTCCCAACCTCTGATTCCCCTCCTCTGATTCCCCATATCTGATTCCCCTCCTCTGTTTCCCCACCTCTGATTCCCCGCCTCTGTTTCCCCATATCTGATTTCCCGCCTCAGATTCCCCAACTCTGATTCTGCACATCTGATTCCCTGCCTCTTTTTCCCCACCTCTGATTCCCGGCCTCTGATTCCCCATATCTTATTCCCCACCTATGTTTCCCCGCCTCTGATTCCCCTCCTCTGATTCAGAGGAACATCAGAGGAACATCAGAGGAGCATCAGAGGAGCATCAGAGGAGCAACAGGGGAGCATCAGAGGAGCATCAGAGGAGCATCAGAGGAGCATCAGAGGAGCATCAGAGGAGCTTCAGAGGAGCATCAGAGGAGCATCAGAGGAGCATCAGAGGAGCATCAGAGGAGCATCAGAGGAGCATCAGAGGAGCATCAGAGGAGCATCAGAGGACCGTCGGAGGAGCATCAGAGGTGCGTCAGAGGAGCGTCAGAGGAGCGTCAGAGGTGCGTCAGATGTGCGTCAGAGGAGCGTCAGAGGTGCGTCAGAGGAGCGTCAGAGGTGCGTCAGAGGAGCGTCAGAGGTGCGTCAGAGGAGCGTCAGAGGAGCGTCAGAGGAGCGTCAGAGGAGCGTCGGAGGAGCATCGGAGGAGCGTCAGAGGAGCATCGGAGGAGCGTCAGAGGAGCGTCAGAGGAGCATCAGAGGAGCATCGGAGGTGCGTCAGAGGTGCGTTGGAGGAGCGTCGGAGGAGCGTCGGAGGAGCGTCGGAGGAGCGTCAGGGGAGCATCAGGGGAGCATCAGAGGAGCATCAGAGGTGCATCAGAGGAACATCAGAGGAGCATCAGAGGAGCATCAGAGGAGCATCAGAGGAGCATCAGAGGAGCATCAGAGGAGCATCAGAGGAGCAACAGAGGAGCATCAGAGGAGCATCAGAGGAGCATCAGGAGCATCAGAGGAGCATCAGAGGAGCATCAGAGGAGCATCAGAGGAGCATCAGCGGAGCATCAGCGGAGCATCAGAGGAGCATCAGAGGAGCATCAGCGGAGCATCAGAGGAGCATCAGCGGAGCATCAGAGGAGCATCAGAGGAGCATCAGAGGTGCATCAGAGGTGCAACAGAGGTGCATCAGAGGAGCATCAGAGGAGCATCAGAGGAGCATCAGAGGAGCATCAGAGGAGCATCAGAGGCGCATCATAGGTGCATCAGAGGCGCATCAGAGGAGCATCAGAGGAGCATCAGAGGAGCATCAGAGGAGCATCAGAGGAGTATCAGAGGAGCATCAGTGGAGCATCAGAGGAGCATCAGAGGAGCATCAGAGGAGCAACAGAGGAGCATCGGAGGAGCATCAGAGGAGCATCAGAGGAGCATCAGAGGAGCATCAGAGGCGCATCAGAGGTGCATCAGAGGAGCATCAGAGGTGCATCAGAGGAGCATCAGAGGAGCATCAGAGGAGCATCAGAGGAGCAACAGAGGAGCATCAGAGGAGCATCAGAGGAGCATCAGAGGAGCATCAGAGGAGCATCAGAGGAGCATCAGAGGAGCAACAGAGGAGCATCAGAGGAGCATCAGAGGAGCATCAGGAGCATCAGAGGAGCATCAGAGGAGCATCAGAGAAGCATCAGAGGAGCATCAGCGGAGCATCAGCGGAGCATCAGAGGAGCATCAGAGGAGCATCAGCGGAGCATCAGAGGAGCATCAGCGGAGCATCAGAGGAGCATCAGAGGAGCATCAGAGGTGCATCAGAGGTGCAACAGAGGTGCATCAGAGGAGCATCAGAGGAGCATCAGAGGAGCATCAGAGGAGCATCAGAGGTGCATCAGAGGAGCATCAGAGGAGCAACAGAGGAGCATCAGAGGAGCATCAGAGGAGCATCAGAGGAGCATCAGAGGAGCATCAGAGGCGCATCAGAGGCGCATCAGAGGAGCATCAGAGGAGCATCAGCGGAGCATCAGAGGAGCATCAGAGGAGCATCAGAGGCGCATCATAGGTGCATCAGAGGCGCATCAGAGGAGCATCAGAGGAGCATCAGAGGAGCATCAGAGGAGCATCAGAGGAGCATCAGAGGAGCATCAGTGGAGCATCCGAGGAGCATCAGAGGAGTATCAGAGGAGAATCAGAGGAGCATCAGAGGAGCATCAGAGGAGCATCAGAGGAGCAACAGAGGAGCATCAGAGGAGCATCAGAGGAGCATCAGAGGAGCATCAGAGGAGCATCAGAGGAGCATCAGAGGCGCATCATAGGTGCATCAGAGGAGCATCAGAGGTGCATCAGAGGAGCATCAGAGGAGCATCAGAGGAGCATCAGAGGAGCAACAGAGGAGCATCAGAGGAGCATCAGAGGAGCATCAGAGGAGAATCAGAGGAGCATCAGAGGCGCATCAGAGGCGCATCAGAGGAGCATCAGAGGAGCATCAGAAGAGCATCAGAGGAGCATCAGAGGAGCATCAGAGGAGCATCAGAGGAGCATCAGAGGAGCATCAGAGGAGCATCAGAGGCGCATCAGAGGTGCATCAGAGGTGCAACAGAGGAGCATCAGAGGAGCATCAGAGGAGCATCAGCGGAGCATCAGAGGAGCATCAGAGGAGCATCAGAGGTGCATCAGAGGTGCAACAGATGTGCATCAGAGGAGCATCAGAGGAGCATCAGAGGAGCATCAGAGGAGCATCAGAGGTGCATCAGAGGAGCATCAGAGGAGCAACAGAGGAGCATCAGAGGAGCATCAGAGGAGCATCAGAGGAGCATCAGAGGAGCATCAGAGGCGCATCAGAGGCGCATCAGAGGAGCATCAGAGGAGCATCAGAGGAGCATCAGAGGAGCATCAGAGGAGCATCAGAGGCGCATCATAGGTGCATCAGAGGCGCATCAGAGGAGCATCAGAGGAGCATCAGAGGAGCATCAGAGGAGCATCAGAGGAGCATCAGAGGAGCATCAGTGGAGCATCCGAGGAGCATCAGAGGAGTATCAGAGGAGCATCAGAGGAGCATCAGAGGAGCATCAGAGGAGCATCAGAGGAGCAACAGAGGAGCATCAGAGGAGCATCAGAGGAGCATCAGAGGAGCATCAGAGGAGCATCAGAGGAGCATCAGAGGCGCATCATAGGTGCATCAGAGGAGCATCAGAGGTGCATCAGAGGAGCATCAGAGGAGCATCAGAGGAGCATCAGAGGAGCAACAGAGGAGCATCAGAGGAGCATCAGAGGAGCATCAGAGGAGAATCAGAGGAGCATCAGAGGCGCATCAGAGGCGCATCAGAGGAGCATCAGAGGAGCATCAGAAGAGCATCAGAGGAGCATCAGAGGAGCATCAGAGGAGCATCAGAGGAGCATCAGAGGAGCATCAGAGGAGCATCAGAGGAGCATAAAGGAGCATCAGAGGAGCATCAGAGGAGCATCAGCGGAGCATCAGAGGCGCATCAGAGGAGCATCAGAGGAGCATCAGAGGAGCATCAGAGGAGCATCAGAGGAGCATCAGAGGAGCATCAGAGGCGCATCAGAGGTGCATCAGAGGTGCAACAGAGGAGCATCAGAGGAGCATCAGAGGAGCATCAGGGGAGCATCAGAGGAGCATCAGAGGTGCGTCAGAGGAGCGTCAGAGGTGCATCAGAGGTGCATCAGAGGAGCATCAGAGGAGCATCAGAGGAGCATCAGAGGAGCATCAGAGGAGCATCAGAGGAGCATCAGAGGAGCATCAGAGGTGCATCAGAGGTGAATCAGAGGAACATCAGAGGATCGTCAGAGGTGCGTCAGAGGAGCGTCAGATGAGCGTCAGAGGAGCGTCAGAGGTGCGTCAGAGGAGCATCAGAGGAGCATCAGAGGAGCATCAGAGGAGCATCAGAGGAGCATCAGAGGAGCATCAGAGGAGCATCAGAGGAGCATCAGGGGAGCATCAGAGGAGCATCAGAGGTGCATCAGAGGAGCATCAGAGGAGCAACAGAGGAGCATCAGAGGAGCATCAGAGGAGCATCAGGAGCATCAGAGGAGCATCAGAGGAGCATCAGAGGAGCATCAGAGGAGCATCAGAGGAGCATCAGGGGAGCATCAGAGGTGCATCAGAGGAGCATCAGAGGAGCATCAGAGGAGCATCAGAGGAGCATCAGAGGAGCATCAGAGGAGCATCAGAGGAGCATCAGAGGAGCAACAGAGGAGCATCAGAGGAGCATCAGAGGAGCATCAGGAGCATCAGAGGAGCATCAGAGGAGCATCAGAGGAGCATCAGAGGAGCATCAGAGGAGCATCAGAGGAGCATCAGAGGAGCATCAGCGGAGCATCAGAGGCGCATCAGAGGAGCATCAGAGGAGCAACAGAGGAGCATCAGAGGTGCATCAGAGGAGCATCAGGGGAGCATCAGAGGAGCATCAGAGGTGCGTCAGAGGAGCGTCAGAGGTGCATCAGAGGTGCATCAGAGGAGCATCAGAGGAGCATCAGAGGAGCATCAGAGGAGCATCAGAGGAGCATCAGAGGAGCATCAGAGGAGCATCAGAGGTGCATCAGAGGAGCATCAGAGGAGCATCAGAGGATCGTCAGAGGTGCGTCAGAGGAGCGTCAGATGAGCGTCAGAGGAGCGTCAGAGGTGCGTCAGAGGAGCATCAGAGGAGCATCAGAGGAGCATCAGAGGAGCATCAGAGGAGCATCAGAGGAGCATCAGAGGAGCATCAGAGGAGCATCAGAGGTGCATCAGAGGAGCATCAGAGGAGCAACAGAGGAGCATCAGAGGAGCATCAGAGGAGCATCAGAAGAGCATCAGAGGAGCATCAGAGGAGCATCAGAGGAGCATCAGAGGAGCATCAGAGGAGCATCAGAGGAGCATCAGAGGAGCATCAGAGGAGCATCAGAGGAGCATCAGCGGAGCATCAGAGGCGCATCAGAGGAGCATCAGAGGAGCATCAGAGGAGCATCAGAGGAGCATCAGAGGAGGATCAGAGGAGCAACAGAGGCGCATCAGAGGTGCATCAGAGGTGCAACAGAGGAGCATCAGAGGTGCATCAGAGGAGCATCAGGGGAGCATCAGAGGAGCATCAGAGGTGCGTCAGAGGAGCGTCAGAGGTGCATCAGAGGTGCATCAGAGGAGCATCAGAGGAGCATCAGAGGAGCATCAGAGGAGCATCAGAGGAGCATCAGAGGAGCATCAGAGGAGCATCAGAGGAGCGTCAGAGGTGCGTCAGAGGAGCGTCAGATGAGCGTCAGAGGAGCGTCAGAGGTGCGTCAGAGGAGCATCAGAGGAGCGTCAGAGGAGCATCAGAGGAGCATCAGAGGAGCATCAGAGGAGCATCAGAGGAGCATCAGAGGAGCATCAGAGGAGCATCAGGGGAGCATCAGAGGAGCATCAGAGGTGCATCAGAAAAGCATCAGAGGAGCAACAGAGGAGCATCAGAGGAGCATCAGAGGAGCATCAGAGGAGCATCAGAGGAGCATCAGAGGAGCATCAGAGGAGCATCAGAGGAGCATCAGAGGAGCATCAGAGGAGCATCAGAGGAGCATCAGAGGAGCATCAGAGGAGCATCAGAGGAGCATCAGAGGTGCATCAGAGGAGCATCAGAGGTGCATCAGAGGTGCAACAGAGGAGCATCAGAGGTGCATCAGAGGAGCATCAGGGGAGCATCAGAGGAGCATCAGAGGTGCATCAGAGGAGCGTCAGAGGTGCATCAGAGGTGCATCAGAGGAGCATCAGAGGAGCATCAGAGGAGCATCAGAGGAGCATCAGAGGAGCATCAGAGGAGCATCAGAGGAGCATCAAAGGAGCATCAGAGGAGCATCAGAGGAGCATCAGAGGTGCATCAGAGGTGCAACAGAGGAGCATCAGAGGTGCATCAGAGGAGCATCAGGGGAGCATCAGAGGAGCATCAGAGGTGCGTCAGAGGAGCGTCAGAGGTGCATCAGAGGTGCATCAGAGGAGCATCAGAGGAGCATCAGAGGAGCATCAGAGGAGCATCAGAGGAGCATCAGAGGAGCATCAGAGGAGCATCAAAGGAGCATCAGAGGAGCATCAGAGGAGCATCAGCGGAGCATCAGAGGAGCATCAGAAGTGCATCAGAGGTGCAACAGAGGAGCATCTGAGGTGCATCGGAGGAGCATCAGAGGAGCATCAGAGGAGCATCAGAGGAGACTCAGAGGAGCATCAGAGGAGCATCAGCGGAGCATCAGAGGAGCATCAGGGGAGCATCAGAGGAGCATCAGAGGTGCATCAGAGGAGCATCAGAGGAGCAACAGAGGAGCATCAGAGGAGCATCAGAGGAGCATCAGGAGCATCAGAGGAGCATCAGAGGAGCATCAGAGGAGCATCAGAGGAGCATCAGAGGAGCATCAGAGGAGCATCAGAGGAGCATCAGAGGAGCATCAGGAGCATCAGAGGAGCATCAGAGGAGCATCAGAGGAGCATCAGAGGAGCATCAGAGGAGCATCAGAGGAGCATCAGAGGAGCATCAGAGGAGCATCAGAGGAGCATCAGCGGAGCATCAGAGGAGCATCAGAGTAGCATCAGAGGAGCATCAGGAGCATCAGAGGAGCATCAGAGGAGCATCAGAGGAGCATCAGAGGAGCATCAGAGGAGCATCAGAGGAGCATCAGAGGAGCATCAGCGGAGCATCAGAGGCGCATCAGAGGAGCATCAGAGGAGCATCAGAGGAGCATCAGAGGAGCATCAGAGGAGCATCAGAGGAGCATCAGAGGCGCATCAGAGGTGCATCAGAGGTGCAACAGAGCAGCATCAGAGGAGCGTCAGAGGTGCATCAGAGGTGCATCAGAGGAGCATCAGAGGAGCATCAGAGGAGCATCAGAGGAGCATCAGAGGAGCATCAGAGGAGCATCAGAGGAGCATCAGAGGTGCATCAGAGGAGCATCAGAGGATCATCAGAGGATCGTCAGAGGTGCGTCAGAGGAGCGTCAGATGAGCGTCAGAGGAGCGTCAGAGGTGCGTCAGAGGAGCATCAGAGGAGCATCAGAGGAGCATCAGAGGAGCATCAGAGGAGCATCAGAGGAGCATCAGAGGAGCATCAGAGGAGCATCAGAGGTGCATCAGAGGAGCATCAGAGGAGCAACAGAGGAGCATCAGAGGAGCATCAGAGGAGCATCAGAAGAGCATCAGAGGAGCATCAGAGGAGCATCAGAGGAGCATCAGAGGAGCATCAGAGGAGCATCAGAGGAGCATCAGAGGAGCATCAGAGGAGCATCAGAGGAGCATCAGCGGAGCATAAGAGGCGCATCAGAGGAGCATCAGAGGAGCATCAGAGGAGCATCAGAGGAGCATCAGAGGAGCATCAGAGGAGCATCAGAGGTGCATCAGAGGTGCAACAGAGGAGCATCAGAGGTGCATCAGAGGAGCATCAGGGGAGCATCAGAGGAGCATCAGAGGTGCGTCAGAGGAGCGTCAGAGGTGCATCAGAGGTGCATCAGAGGAGCATCAGAGGAGCATCAGAGGAGCATCAGAGGAGCATCAGAGGAGCATCAGAGGTGCATCAGAGGAGCATCAGAGGAGCATCAGAGGAGCGTCAGAGGTGCGTCAGAGGAGCGTCAGATGAGCGTCAGAGGAGCGTCAGAGGTGCGTCAGAGGAGCGTCAGAGGAGCGTCAGAGGAGCATCAGAGGAGCATCAGAGGAGCATCAGAGGAGCATCAGAGGAGCATCAGAGGAGCATCAGAGGAGCATCAGGGGAGCATCAGAGGAGCATCAGAGGTGCATCAGAGGAGCATCAGAGGAGCAACAGAGGAGCATCAGAGTAGCATCAGAGGAACATCAGAGGAGCATCAGAGGAGCATCAGAGGAGCATCAGAGGAGCATCAGGGGAGCATCAGAGGAGCATCAGAGGAGCATCAGGAGCATCAGAGGAGCATCAGAGGAGCATCAGAGGAGCATCAGAGGAGCATCAGAGGAGCATCAGAGGAGCATCAGAGGAGCATCAGAGGAGCATCAGAGGAGCATCAGCGGAGCATCAGAGGAGCATCAGAGGAGCATCAGAGGAGCATCAGAGGAGCATCAGAGGTGCATCAGAGGAGCATCAGAGGTGCATCAGAGGTGCAACAGAGGAGCATCAGAGGTGCATCAGAGGAGCATCAGGGGAGCATCAGAGGAGCATCAGAGGTGCGTCAGAGGAGCGTCAGAGGTGCATCAGAGGTGCATCAGAGGAGCATCAGAGGAGCATCAGAGGAGCATCAGAGGAGCATCAGAGGAGCATCAGAGGAGCATCAGAGGAGCATCAGAGGAGCATCAGAGGAGCATCAGCGGAGCATCAGAGGAGCATCAGAAGTGCATCAGAGGTGCAACAGAGGAGCATCTGAGGTGCATCGGAGGAGCATCAGAGGAGCATCAGAGGAGCATCAGAGGAGACTCAGAGGAGCATCAGAGGAGCATCAGCGGAGCATCAGAGGAGCATCAGCGGAGCATCAGAGGAGCATCAGAGGAGCATCAGGTGCATCAGAGGTGCAACAGTGGTGCATCAGAGGAGCATCAGAGGAGCATCAGAGGAGCATCAGAGGAGCATCAGAGGTGCATCAGAGGAGCATCAGAGGAGCAACAGAGGAGCATCAGAGGAGCATCAGAGGAGCATCAGAAGAGCATCAGAGGAGCATCAGAGGAGCATCAGAGGAGCATCAGAGGAGCATCAGAGGAGCATCAGAGGAGCATCAGAGGAGCATCAGGGGAGCATCAGAGGAGCATCAGAGGTGCATCAGAGGAGCATCAGAGGAGCAACAGAGGAGCATCAGAGGAGCATCAGAGGAGCATCAGGAGCATCAGAGGAGCATCAGAGGAGCATCAGAGGAGCATCAGAGGAGCATCAGAGGAGCATCAGAGGAGCATCATAGGAGCATCAGAGGAGCATCAGAGGAGCATCAGAGGAGCATCAGCGGAGCATCAGAGGAGCATCAGAGTAGCATCAGAGGAGCATCAGGAGCATCAGAGGAGCATCAGAGGAGCATCAGAGGAGCATCAGAGGAGCATCAGAGGAGCATCAGCGGAGCATCAGAGGAGCATCAGAGGAGCATCAGAGGTGCATCAGAGGAGCATCAGAGGAGCAACAGAGGAGCATCAGAGGAGCATCAGAGGAGCATCAGAAGAGCATCAGAGGAGCATCAGAGGAGCATCAGAGGAGCATCAGAGGAGCATCAGAGGAGCATCAGAGGAGCATCAGAGGAGAATCAGGGGAGCATCAGAGGAGCATCAGAGGTGCATCAGAGGAGCATCAGAGGAGCAACAGAGGAGCATCAGAGGAGCATCAGAGGAGCATCAGGAGCATCAGAGGAGCATCAGAGGAGCATCATAGGAGCATCAGAGGAGCATCAGAGGAGCATCAGAGGAGCATCAGCGGAGCATCAGAGGAGCATCAGAGTAGCATCAGAGGAGCATCAGGAGCATCAGAGGAGCATCAGAGGAGCATCAGAGGAGCATCAGAGGAGCATCAGCGGAGCATCAGAGGAGCATCAGAGGAGCATCAGAGGAGCATCAGAGGAGCATCAGAGGTGCATCAGAGGAGCATCAGAGGTGCATCAGAGGTGCAACAGAGGAGCATCAGAGGTGCATCAGAGGAGCATCAGGGGAGCATCAGAGGAGCATCAGAGGTGCGTCAGAGGAGCGTCAGAGGTGCATCAGAGGTGCATCAGAGGAGCATCAGAGGAGCATCAGAGGAGCATCAGAGGAGCATCAGAGGAGCATCAGCGGAGCATCAGAGGCGCATCAGAGGAGCATCAGAGGAGCATCAGAGGAGCATCAGAGGAGCATCAGAGGAGCATCAGAGGAGCATCAGAGGCGCATCAGAGGTGCATCAGAGGTGCAACAGAGGAGCATCAGAGGAGCATCAGAGGTGCATCAGAGGTGCAACAGAGGAGCATCAGAGGTGCATCAGAGGAGCATCAGAGGAGCATCAGAGGAGCATCAGAGGAGTATCAGAGGAGCATCAGAGGAGCATCAGGGGAGCATCAGAGGAACATCAGAGGTGCATCAGAGGAGCATCAGAGGAGCAACAGAGGAGCATCAGAGGAGCATCAGAGGAGCATCAGGAGCATCAGAGGAGCATCAGAGGAGCATAAGAGGAGCATCAGAGGAGCATCAGGGGAGCATCAGAGGAGCATCAGAGGTGCATCAGAGGAGCATCAGAGGAGCAACAGAGGAGCATCAGAGTAGCATCAGAGGAGCATCAGAGGAGCATCAGAGGAGCATCAGAGGAGCATCAGAGGAGCATCAGGGGAGCATCAGAGGAGCATCAGAGGAGCATCAGGAGCATCAGAGGATCATCAGAGGAGCATCAGAGGAGCATCAGAGGAGCATCAGAGGTGCATCAGAGGTGCAACAGAGGAGCATCAGAGGTGCATCAGAGGAGCATCAGGGGAGCATCAGAGGAGCATCAGAGGTGCGTCAGAGGAGCGTCAGAGGTGCATCAGAGGTGCATCAGAGGAGCATCAGAGGAGCATCAGAGGAGCATCAGAGGAGCATCAGAGGAGCATCAGAGGAGCATCAGAGGAGCATCAGCGGAGCATCAGAGGAGCATCAGCGGAGCATCAGAGGAGCATCAGAGGAGCATCAGAGGTGCATCAGAGGTGCAACAGAGGTGCATCAGAGGAGCATCAGAGGAGCATCAGAGGAGCATCAGAGGAGCATCAGAGGTGCATCAGAGGAGCATCAGAGGAGCAACAGAGGAGCATCAGAGGAGCATCAGAGGAGCATCAGAGGAGCATCAGAGGAGCATCAGAGGCGCATCAGAGGCGCATCAGAGGAGCATCAGAGGAGAATCAGAGGAGCATCAGAGGAGCATCAGAGGAGCATCAGAGGCGCATCATAGGTGCATCAGAGGCGCATCAGAGGAGCATCAGAGGAGCATCAGAGGAGCATCAGAGGAGCATCAGAGGAGCATCAGAGGAGCATCAGTGGAGCATCCGAGGAGCATCAGAGGAGTATCAGAGGAGCATCAGAGGAGCATCAGAGGAGCATCAGAGGAGCATCAGAGGAGCAACAGAGGAGCATCAGAGGAGCATCAGAGGAGCATCAGAGGAGCATCAGAGGAGCATCAGAGGAGCATCAGAGGCGCATCATAGGTGCATCAGAGGAGCATCAGAGGTGCATCAGAGGAGCATCAGAGGAGCATCAGAGGAGCATCAGAGGAGCAACAGAGGAGCATCAGAGGAGCATCAGAGGAGCATCAGAGGAGAATCAGAGGAGCATCAGAGGCGCATCAGAGGCTCATCAGAGGAGCATCAGAGGAGCATCAGAAGAGCATCAGAGGAGCATCAGAGGAGCATCAGAGGAGCATCAGAGGAGCATCAGAGGAGCATCAGAGGCGCATCAGAGGTGCATCAGAGGTGCAACAGAGGAGCATCAGAGGAGCATCAGAGGAGCATCAGCGGAGCATCAGAGGAGCATCAGAGGAGCATCAGAGGTGCATCAGAGGTGCAACAGAGGTGCATCAGAGGAGCATCAGAGGAGCATCAGAGGAGCATCAGAGGAGCATCAGAGGTGCATCAGAGGATCATCAGAGGAGCAACAGAGGAGCATCAGAGGAGCATCAGAGGAGCATCAGAGGAGCATCAGAGGAGCATCAGAGGCGCATCAGAGGCGCATCAGAGGAGCATCAGAGGAGCATCAGAGGAGCATCAGAGGAGCATCAGAGGAGCATCAGAGGCGCATCATAGGTGCATCAGAGGCGCATCAGAGGAGCATCAGAGGAGCATCAGAGGAGCATCAGAGGAGCATCAGAGGAGCATCAGAGGAGCATCAGAGGAGCATCAGAGGCGCATCAGAGGTGCATCAGAGGTGCAACAGAGGAGCATCAGAGGTGCATCAGAGGAGCATCAGGGGAGCATCAGAGGAGCATCAGAGGTGCATCAGAGGAGCATCAGAGGAGCATCAGAGGAGCATCAGAGGAGCATCAGAGGAGCATCAGAGGAGCATCAGAGGAGCATCAGAGGTGCATCAGAGGTGAATCAGAGGAACATCAGAGGATCGTCAGAGGTGCGTCAGAGGAGCGTCAGATGAGCGTCAGAGGAGCGTCAGAGGTGCGTCAGAGGAGCATCAGAGGAGCATCAGAGGAGCATCAGAGGAGCATCAGAGGAGCATCAGAGGAGCATCAGAGGAGCATCAGAGGAGCATCAGGGGAGCATCAGAGGAGCATCAGAGGTGCATCAGAGGAGCATCAGAGGAGCAACAGAGGAGCATCAGAGGAGCATCAGAGGAGCATCAGGAGCATCAGAGGAGCATCAGAGGAGCATCAGAGGAGCATCAGAGGAGCATCAGAGGAGCATCAGGGGAGCATCAGAGGTGCATCAGAGGAGCATCAGAGGAGCATCAGAGGAGCATCAGAGGAGCATCAGAGGAGCATCAGAGGAGCATCAGAGGAGCATCAGAGGAGCAACAGAGGAGCATCAGAGGAGCATCAGAGGAGCATCAGGAGCATCAGAGGAGCATCAGAGGAGCATCAGAGGAGCATCAGAGGAGCATCAGAGGAGCATCAGAGGAGCATCAGAGGAGCATCAGCGGAGCATCAGAGGCGCATCAGAGGAGCATCAGAGGAGCAACAGAGGAGCATCAGAGGTGCATCAGAGGAGCATCAGGGGAGCATCAGAGGAGCATCAGAGGTGCGTCAGAGGAGCGTCAGAGGTGCATCAGAGGTGCATCAGAGGAGCATCAGAGGAGCATCAGAGGAGCATCAGAGGAGCATCAGAGGAGCATCAGAGGAGCATCAGAGGAGCATCAGAGGTGCATCAGAGGAGCATCAGAGGAGCATCAGAGGATCGTCAGAGGTGCGTCAGAGGAGCGTCAGATGAGCGTCAGAGGAGCGTCAGAGGTGCGTCAGAGGAGCATCAGAGGAGCATCAGAGGAGCATCAGAGGAGCATCAGAGGAGCATCAGAGGAGCATCAGAGGAGCATCAGAGGAGCATCAGAGGTGCATCAGAGGAGCATCAGAGGAGCAACAGAGGAGCATCAGAGGAGCATCAGAGGAGCATCAGAAGAGCATCAGAGGAGCATCAGAGGAGCATCAGAGGAGCATCAAGGAGCATCAGAGGAGCATCAGAGGAGCATCAGAGGAGCATCAGAGGAGCATCAGAGGAGCATCAGCGGAGCATCAGAGGCGCATCAGAGGAGCATCAGAGGAGCATCAGAGGAGCATCAGAGGAGCATCAGAGGAGGATCAGAGGAGCAACAGAGGCGCATCAGAGGTGCATCAGTGGTGCAACAGAGGAGCATCAGAGGTGCATCAGAGGAGCATCAGGGGAGCATCAGAGGAGCATCAGATGTGCGTCAGAGGAGCGTCAGAGGTGCATCAGAGGTGCATCAGAGGAGCATCAGAGGAGCATCAGAGGAGCATCAGAGGAGCATCAGAGGAGCATCAGAGGAGCATCAGAGGAGCATCAGAGGAGCGTCAGAGGTGCGTCAGAGGAGCGTCAGATGAGCGTCAGAGGAGCGTCAGAGGTGCGTCAGAGGAGCATCAGAGGAGCGTCAGAGGAGCATCAGAGGAGCATCAGAGGAGCATCAGAGGAGCATCAGAGGAGCATCAGAGGAGCATCAGAGGAGCATCAGGGGAGCATCAGAGGAGCATCAGAGGTGCATCAGAAAAGCATCAGAGGAGTAACAGAGGAGCATCAGAGGAGCATCAGAGGAGCATCAGAGGAGCATCAGAGGAGCATCAGAGGAGCATCAGAGGAGCATCAGAGGAGCATCAGAGGAGCATCAGAGGAGCATCAGAGGAGCATCAGAGGAGCATCAGAGGAGCATCAGAGGTGCATCAGAGGAGCATCAGAGGTGCATCAGAGGTGCAACAGAGGAGCATCAGAGGTGCATCAGAGGAGCATCAGGGGAGCATCAGAGGAGCATCAGAGGTGCGTCAGAGGAGCGTCAGAGGTGCATCAGAGGAGCATCAGAGGAGCATCAGAGGAGCATCAGAGGAGCATCAGAGGAGCATCAGAGCAGCATCAGAGGAGCATCAGAGGAGCATCAGAGGAGCATCAGAGGTGCATCAGAGGTGCAACAGAGGAGCATCAGAGGTGCATCAGAGGAGCATCAGGGGAGCATCAGAGGAGCATCAGAGGTGCGTCAGAGGAGCGTCAGAGGTGCATCAGAGGAGCATCAGAGGAGCATCAGAGGAGCATCAGGAGCATCAGAGGAGCATCAGAGGAGCATAAGAGGAGCATCAGAGGAGCATCAGAGGAGCATCAGAGGAGCATCAGAGGAGCATCAGAGGAGCATCAGAGGAGCATCAGAGGAGCATCAGCGGAGCATCAGAGGAGCATCAGAGTAGCATCAGAGGAGCATCAGGAGCATCAGAGGAGCATCAGAGGAGCATCAGAGGAGCATCAGAGGAGCATCAGAGGAGCTTCAGAGGAGCATCAGAGGAGCATCAGCGGAGCATCAGAGGCGCATCAGAGGAGCATCAGAGGAGCATCAGAGGAGCATCAGAGGAGCATCAGGGGAGCATCAGAGGAGCATCAGAGGAGCATCAGAGGAGCATCAGAGGAGCATCAGGGGAGCATCAGAGGAGCATCAGAGGTGCATCAGAGGAGCAACAGAGGAGCATCAGAGGAGCATCAGAGGAGCATCAGAGGAGCATCAGAGGAGCATCAGAGGAGCATCAGAGTAGCAACAGAGGAGCATCAGAGGAGCATCAGAGGAGCATCAGAGGAGCATCAGAGGAGCATCAGAGGAGCATCAGAGGAGCAACAGAGGAGCATCAGAGGAGCATCAGAGGAGCATCAGGAGCATCAGAGGAGCATCAGAGGAGCATCAGAGAAGCATCAGAGGAGCATCAGAGGAGCATCAGAGGAGCATCAGAGGAGCATCAGAGGAGCATCAGAGGAGCATCAAAGGAGCATCAGAGGAGCATCAGAGGAGCATCAGCGGAGCATCAGAGGAGCATCAGAAGTGCATCAGAGGTGCAACAGAGGAGCATCTGAGGTGCATCGGAGGAGCATCAGAGGAGCATCAGAGGAGCATCAGAGGAGACTCAGAGGAGCATCAGAGGAGCATCAGCGGAGCATCAGAGGAGCATCAGGGGAGCATCAGAGGAGCATCAGAGGTGCATCAGAGGAGCATCAGAGGAGCAACAGAGGAGCATCAGAGGAGCATCAGAGGAGCATCAGAGGAGCATCAGAGGAGCATCAGAGGAGCATCAGAGGAGCATCAGGAGCATCAGAGGAGCATCAGAGGAGCATCAGAGGAGCATCAGAGGAGCATCAGAGGAGCATCAGAGGAGCATCAGAGGAGCATCAGAGGAGCATCAGAGGAGCATCAGAGGAGCATCAGCGGAGCATCAGAGGAGCATCAGAGTAGCATCAGAGGAGCATCAGGAGCATCAGAGGAGCATCAGAGGAGCATCAGAGGAGCATCAGAGGAGCATCAGAGGAGCATCAGAGGAGCATCAGAGGAGCATCAGCGGAGCATCAGAGGCGCATCAGAGGAGCATCAGAGGAGCATCAGAGGAGCATCAGAGGAGCATCAGAGGAGCATCAGAGGAGCATCAGAGGCGCATCAGAGGTGCATCAGAGGTGCAACAGAGGAGCATCAGAGGAGCGTCAGAGGTGCATCAGAGGTGCATCAGAGGAGCATCAGAGGAGCATCAGAGGAGCATCAGAGGAGCATCAGAGGAGCATCAGAGGAGCATCAGAGGTGCATCAGAGGAGCATCAGAGGATCATCAGAGGATCGTCAGAGGTGCGTCAGAGGAGCGTCAGATGAGCGTCAGAGGAGCGTCAGAGGTGCGTCAGAGGAGCATCAGAGGAGCATCAGAGGAGCATCAGAGGAGCATCAGAGGAGCATCAGAGGAGCATCAGAGGAGCATCAGAGGAGCATCAGAGGTGCATCAGAGGAGCATCAGAGGAGCAACAGAGGAGCATCAGAGGAGCATCAGAGGAGCATCAGAAGAGCATCAGAGGAGCATCAGAGGAGCATCAGAGGAGCATCAGAGGAGCATCAGAGGAGCATCAGAGGAGCATCAGAGGAGCATCAGAGGAGCATCAGCGGAGCATCAGAGGAGCATCAGAGGAGCATCAGAGGAGCATCAGAGGAGCATCAGAGGTGCATCAGAGGAGCATCAGAGGTGCATCAGAGGTGCAACAGAGGAGCATCAGAGGTGCATCAGAGGAGCATCAGGGGAGCATCAGAGGAGCATCAGAGGTGCGTCAGAGGAGCGTCAGAGGTGCATCAGAGGTGCATCAGAGGAGCATCAGAGGAGCATCAGAGGAGCATCAGAGGAGCATCAGAGGAGCATCAGAGGAGCATCAGAGGAGCATCAGAGGAGCATCAGAGGAGCATCAGAGGAGCATCAGCGGAGCATCAGAGGAGCATCAGAAGTGCATCAGAGGTGCAACAGAGGAGCATCTGAGGTGCATCGGAGGAGCATCAGAGGAGCATCAGAGGAGCATCAGAGGAGACTCAGAGGAGCATCAGAGGAGCATCAGCGGAGCATCAGAGGAGCATCAGCGGAGCATCAGAGGAGCATCAGAGGAGCATCAGGTGCATCAGAGGTGCAACAGTGGTGCATCAGAGGAGCATCAGAGGAGCATCAGAGGAGCATCAGAGGAGCATCAGAGGTGCATCAGAGGAGCATCAGAGGAGCAACAGAGGAGCATCAGAGGAGCATCAGAGGAGCATCAGAAGAGCATCAGAGGAGCATCAGAGGAGCATCAGAGGAGCATCAGAGGAGCATCAGAGGAGCATCAGAGGAGCATCAGAGGAGCATCAGGGGAGCATCAGAGGAGCATCAGAGGTGCATCAGAGGAGCATCAGAGGAGCAACAGAGGAGCATCAGAGGAGCATCAGAGGAGCATCAGGAGCATCAGAGGAGCATCAGAGGAGCATCAGAGGAGCATCAGAGGAGCATCAGAGGAGCATCAGAGGAGCATCATAGGAGCATCAGAGGAGCATCAGAGGAGCATCAGAGGAGCATCAGCGGAGCATCAGAGGAGCATCAGAGTAGCATCAGAGGAGCATCAGGAGCATCAGAGGAGCATCAGAGGAGCATCAGAGGAGCATCAGAGGAGCATCAGAGGAGCATCAGCGGAGCATCAGAGGAGCATCAGAGGAGCATCAGAGGTGCATCAGAGGAGCATCAGAGGAGCAACAGAGGAGCATCAGAGGAGCATCAGAGGAGCATCAGAAGAGCATCAGAGGAGCATCAGAGGAGCATCAGAGGAGCATCAGAGGAGCATCAGAGGAGCATCAGAGGAGCATCAGAGGAGCATCAGGGGAGCATCAGAGGAGCATCAGAGGTGCATCAGAGGAGCATCAGAGGAGCAACAGAGGAGCATCAGAGGAGCATCAGAGGAGCATCAGGAGCATCAGAGGAGCATCAGAGGAGCATCATAGGAGCATCAGAGGAGCATCAGAGGAGCATCAGAGGAGCATCAGCGGAGCATCAGAGGAGCATCAGAGTAGCATCAGAGGAGCATCAGGAGCATCAGAGGAGCATCAGAGGAGCATCAGAGGAGCATCAGAGGAGCATCAGAGGAGCATCAGCGGAGCATCAGAGGCGCATCAGAGGAGCATCAGAGGAGCATCAGAGGAGCATCAGAGGAGCATCAGAGGAGCATCAGAGGAGCATCAGAGGCGCATCAGAGGTGCATCAGAGGTGCAACAGAGGAGCATCAGAGGAGCATCAGAGGTGCATCAGAGGTGCAACAGAGGAGCATCAGAGGTGCATCAGAGGAGCATCAGAGGAGCATCAGAGGAGCATCAGAGGAGTATCAGAGGAGCATCAGAGGAGCATCAGGGGAGCATCAGAGGAGCATCAGAGGTGCATCAGAGGAGCATCAGAGGAGCAACAGAGGAGCATTAGAGGAGCATCAGAGGAGCATCAGGAGCATCAGAGGAGCATCAGAGGAGCATAAGAGGAGCATCAGAGGAGCATCAGGGGAGCATCAGAGGAGCATCAGAGGTGCATCAGAGGAGCATCAGAGGAGCAACAGAGGAGCATCAGAGTAGCATCAGAGGAGCATCAGAGGAGCATCAGAGGAGCATCAGAGGAGCATCAGAGGAGCATCAGGGGAGCATCAGAGGAGCATCAGAGGAGCATCAGGAGCATCAGAGGATCATCAGAGGAGCATCAGAGGAGCATCAGAGGAGCATCAGAGGAGCATCAGAGGAGCATCAGAGGAGCATCAGAGGAGCATCAGAGGAGCATCAGAGGAGCATCAGCGGAGCATCAGAGGAGCATCAGAGGAGCATCAGAGGAGCATCAGAGGAGCATCAGAGGTGCATCAGAGGAGCATCAGAGGTGCATCAGAGGTGCAACAGAGGAGCATCAGAGGTGCATCAGAGGAGCATCAGGGGAGCATCAGAGGAGCATCAGAGGTGCGTCAGAGGAGCGTCAGAGGTGCATCAGAGGTGCATCAGAGGAGCATCAGAGGAGCATCAGAGGAGCATCAGAGGAGCATCAGAGGAGCATCAGAGGAGCATCAGAGGAGCATCAGAGGAGCATCAGAGGAGCATCAGCGGAGCATCAGAGGAGCATCAGAAGTGCATCAGAGCTGCAACAGAGGAGCATCGGAGGTGCATCGGAGGAGCATCAGAGGAGCATCAGAGGAGCATCAGAGGAGACTCAGAGGAGCATCAGAGGAGCATCAGCGGAGCATCAGAGGAGCATCAGCGGAGCATCAGAGGAGCATGAGAGGAGCATCAGGTGCATCAGAGGTGCAACAGAGGTGCATCAGAGGAGCATCAGAGGAGCATCAGAGGAGCATCAGAGGAGCATCAGAGGTGCATCAGAGGAGCATCAGAGGAGCAACAGAGGAGCATCAGAGGAGCATCAGAGGAGCATCAGAAGAGCATCAGAGGAGCATCAGAGGAGCATCAGAGGAGCATCAGAGGAGCATCAGAGGAGCATCAGAGGAGCATCAGAGGAGCATCAGTGGAGCATCAGAGGAGCATCAGAGGTGCATCAGAGGAGCATCAGAGGAGAAACAGAGGAGCATCAGAGGAGCATCAGAGGAGCATCAGGAGCATCAGAGGAGCATCAGAGGAGCATCAGAGGAGCATCAGAGGAGCATCAGAGGAGCATCAGAGGAGCATCATAGGAGCATCAGAGGAGCATCAGAGGAGCATCAGAGGAGCATCAGCGGAGCATCAGAGGAGCATCAGAGTAGCATCAGAGGAGCATCAGGAGCATCAGAGGAGCATCAGAGGAGCATCAGAGGAGCATCAGAGGAGCATCAGAGGAGCATCAGAGGAGCATCAGAGGAGCATCAGCGGAGCATCAGAGGCGCATCAGAGGAGCATCAGAGGAGCATCAGAGGAGCATCAGAGGAGCATCAGAGGAGCATCAGAGGAGCAACAGAGGCGCATCAGAGGTGCATCAGAGGTGCAACAGAGGAGCATCAGAGGAGCATCAGAGGTGCATCAGAGGTGCAACAGAGGAGCATCAGAGGTGCATCAGAGGAGCATCAGAGGAGCATCAGAGGAGCATCAGAGGAGTATCAGAGGAGCATCAGAGGAGCATCAGGGGAGCATCAGAGGAGCATCAGAGGTGCATCAGAGGAGCATCAGAGGAGCAACAGAGGAGCATCAGAGGAGCATCAGAGGAGCATCAGGAGCATCAGAGGAGCATCAGAGGAGCATCAGAGGAGCATCAGAGGAGCATCAGAGGAGCATCAGAGGAGCATCAGAGGAGCATCAGAGGAGCATCAGAGGAGCATCAGAGGAGCATCAGCGGAGCATCAGAGGAGCATCAGAGTAGCATCAGAGGAGCATCAGGAGCATCAGAGGAGCATCAGAGGAGCATCAGAGGAGCATCAGAGGAGCATCAGAGGAGCATCAGAGGAGCATCAGAGGAGCATCAGCGGAGCATCAGAGGCGCATCAGAGGAGCATCAGAGGAGCATCAGAGGAGCATCAGAGGAGCATCAGGGGAGCATCAGAGGAGCATCAGAGGAGCATCAGAGGAGCATCAGAGGAGCATCAGGGGAGCATCAGAGGAGCATCAGAGGTGCATCAGAGGAGCAACAGAGGAGCATCAGAGGAGCATCAGAGGAGCATCAGAGGAGCATCAGAGGAGCATCAGAGGAGCATCAGAGTAGCAACAGAGGAGCATCAGAGGAGCATCAGAGGAGCATCAGAGGAGCATCAGAGGAGCATCAGAGGAGCATCAGAGGAGCAACAGAGGAGCATCAGAGGAGCATCAGAGGAGCATCAGGAGCATCAGAGGAGCATCAGAGGAGCATCAGAGAAGCATCAGAGGAGCATCAGCGGAGCATCAGCGGAGCATCAGAGGAGCATCAGAGGAGCATCAGCGGAGCATCAGAGGAGCATCAGCGGAGCATCAGAGGAGCATCAGAGGAGCATCAGAGGAGCATCAGAGGAGCATCAGAGGAGCATCAGAGGCGCATCAGAGGCGCATCAGAGGAGCATCAGAGGAGCATCAGTGGAGCATCCGAGGAGCATCAGAGGAGTATCAGAGGAGCATCAGAGGAGCATCAGAGGAGCATCAGAGGAGCATCAGAGGAGCAACAGAGGAGCATCAGAGGAGCATCAGAGGAGCATCAGAGGAGCATCAGAGGAGCATCAGAGGTGCATCAGAGGAGCATCAGAGGAGCATCAGAGGATCGTCAGAGGTGCGTCAGAGGAGCGTCAGATGAGCGTCAGAGGAGCGTCAGAGGTGCGTCAGAGGAGCATCAGAGGAGCATCAGAGGAGCATCAGAGGAGCATCAGAGGAGCATCAGAGGAGCATCAGAGGTGCATCAGAGGAGCATCAGAGGAGCAACAGAGGAGCATCAGAGGAGCATCAGAGGAGCATCAGAAGAGCATCAGAGGAGCATCAGAGGAGCATCAGAGGAGCATCAGAGGAGCATCAGAGGAGCAACAGAGGAGCATCAGAGGAGCATCAGAGGAGCATCAGAAGAGCATCAGAGGAGCATCAGAGGCGCATCAGAGGAGCATCAGAGGAGCATCAGAGGAGCATCAGAGGAGCATCAGAGGAGCATCAGAGGAGCATCAGAGGCGCATCAGAGGTGCATCAGAGGTGCAACAGAGGAGCATCAGAGGTGCATCAGAGGAGCATCAGGGGAGCATCAGAGGAGCATCAGAGGTGCGTCAGAGGAGCGTCAGAGGTGCATCAGAGGTGCATCAGAGGAGCATCAGAGGAGCATCAGAGGAGCATCAGAGGAGCATCAGAGGAGCATCAGAGGTGCATCAGAGGAGCATCAGAGGAGCATCAGAAGAGCGTCAGAGGTGCGTCAGAGGAGCGTCAGATGAGCGTCAGAGGAGCGTCAGAGGTGCGTCAGAGGAGCATCAGAGGAGCGTCAGAGGAGCATCAGAGGAGCATCAGAGGAGCATCAGAGGAGCATCAGAGGAGCATCAGAGGAGCATCAGGGGAGCATCAGGGGTGCATCAGAGGAGCATCAGAGGTGCATCAGAGGAGCATCAGAGGAGCAACAGAGGAGCATCAGAGGAGCATCAGAGGAGCATCAGAGGAGCAACAGAGGAGCATCAGAGGAGCATCAGAGGAGCATCAGGAGCATCAGAGGAGCATCAGAGGAGCATCAGAGAAGCATCAGAGGAGCATCAGCGGAGCATCAGCGGAGCATCAGAGGAGCATCAGAGGAGCATCAGCGGAGCATCAGAGGAGCATCAGCGGAGCATCAGAGGAGCATCAGAGGAGCATCAGAGGTGCATCAGAGGTGCAACAGAGGTGCATCAGAGGAGCATCAGAGGAGCATCAGAAGAGCATCAGAGGAGCATCAGAGGTGCATCAGAGGAGCATCAGAGGAGCAACAGAGGAGCATCAGAGGAGCATCAGAGGAGCATCAGAGGAGCATCAGAGGAGCATCAGAGGCGCATCAGAGGCGCATCAGAGGAGCATCAGAGGAGCATCAGAGGAGCATCAGAGGAGCATCAGAGGAGCATCAGAGGCGCATCATAGGTGCATCAGAGGCGCATCAGAGGAGCATCAGAGGAGCATCAGAGGAGCATCAGAGGAGCATCAGAGGAGCATCAGAGGAGCATCAGTGGAGCATCCGAGGAGCATCAGAGGAGTATCAGAGGAGCATCAGAGGAACATCAGAGGAGCATCAGAGGAGCATCAGAGGAGCAACAGAGGAGCATCAGAGGAGCATCAGAGGAGCATCAGAGGAGCATCAGAGGAGCATCAGAGGAGCATCAGAGGCGCATCAGAGGTGCATCAGAGGAGCATCAGAGGTGCATCAGAGGAGCATCAGAGGAGCATCAGAGGAGCATCAGAGGAGCAACAGAGGAGCATCAGAGGAGCATCAGAGGAGCATCAGAGGAGCATCAGAGGAGCATCAGAGGCGCATCAGAGGCGCATCAGAGGAGCATCAGAGGAGCATCAGAAGAGCATCAGAGGAGCATCAGAGGAGCATCAGAGGAGCATCAGAGGAGCATCAGAGGAGCATCAGAGGAGCATCAGAGGAGCATCAGAGGAGCATCAGAAGAGCATCAGAGGAGCATCAGAGGAGCATCAGAGGAGCATCAGAAGAGCATCAGAGGAGCATCAGAGGAGCATCAGAGGAGCATCAGGGGAGCATCAGAGGAGCATCAGAGGCGCATCAGAGGAGCATCAGAGGAGCATCAGAGGAGCATCAGAGGAGCATCAGAGGAGCATCAGAGGAGCATCAGAGGCGCATCAGAGGTGCATCAGAGGTGCAACAGAGGAGCATCAGAGGAGCATCAGAGGTGCATCAGAGGTGCAACAGAGGAGCATCAGAGGTGCATCAGAGGAGCATCAGAGGAGCATCAGAGGAGCATCAGAGGCGCATCAGAGGTGCATCAGAGGTGCAACAGAGGAGCATCAGAGGAGCATCAGAAGTGCATCAGAGGTGCAACAGAGGAGCATCAGAGGAGCATCAGAGGAGCATCAGAGGAGCATCAGAGGAGCATCAGAGGAGCATCAGAGGAGCATCAGAGGAGCATCAGCGGAGCATCAGAGGCGCATCAGAGGAGCATCAGAGGAGCATCAGAGGAGCATCAGAGGAGCATCAGAGGAGCATCAGAGGAGCATCAGAGGCGCATCAGAGGTGCATCAGAGGTGCAACAGAGGAGCATCAGAGGAGCATCAGAGGTGCATCAGAGGTGCAACAGAGGAGCATCAGAGGTGCATCAGAGGAGCATCAGAGGAGCATCAGAGGAGCATCAGAGGAGCATCAGAGGAGCATCAGAGGAGCATCAGGGGAGCATCAGAGGAGCATCAGAGGAGCATCAGAGGAGCATCAGAGGAGCATCAGAGGAGCATCAGAGGAGCATCAGCGGAGCATCAGAGGCGCATCAGAGGAGCATCAGAGGAGCATCAGAGGAGCATCAGAGGAGCATCAGAGGAGCATCAGAGGAGCATCAGAGGCGCATCAGAGGTGCATCAGAGGTGCAACAGAGGAGCATCAGAGGAGCATCAGAGGTGCATCAGAGGTGCAACAGAGGAGCATCAGAGGTGCATCAGAGGAGCATCAGAGGAGCATCAGAGGAGCATCAGAGGAGCATCAGAGGAGCATCAGAGGAGCATCAGGGGAGCATCAGAGGAGCATCAGAGGTGCATCAGAGGAGCATCAGAGGAGCAACAGAGGAGCATCAGAGGAGCATCAGAGGAGCATCAGGAGCATCAGAGGAGCATCAGAGGAGCATCAGAGGAGCATCAGAGGAGCATCAGAGGAGCATCAGAGGAGCATCAGAGGAGCATCAGAGGAGCATCAGAGGAGCATCAGAGGAGCATCAGCGGAGCATCAGAGGAGCATCAGAGGAGCATCAGAGGAGCATCAGGAGCATCAGAGGAGCATCAGAGGAGCATCAGAGGAGCATCAGAGGAGCATCAGAGGAGCATCAGAGGAGCATCAGAGGAGCATCAGCGGAGCATCAGAGGAGCATCAGATGAGCATCAAAGGAGCATCAGAGGAGCATCAGAGGAGCATCAGAGGAGCATCAGAGGAGCATCAGAGGCGCATCAGAGGTGCATCAGAGGTGCAACAGAGGAGCATCAGAGGAGCATCAGAGGTGCATCAGAGGTGCAACAGAGGAGCATCAGAGGTGCATCAGAGGAGCATCAGAGGAGCATCAGAGCAGCATCAGAGGAGCATCAGAGGAGCATCAGAGGAGCATCAGAGGAGCATCAGAGGAGCATCAGAGGCGCATCAGAGGTGCATCAGAGGTGCAACAGAGGAGCATCAGAGGAGCATCAGAGGAGCATCAGAGGTGCATCAGAGGAGCATCAGAGGAGCGTCAGAGGAGCGTCAGAGGTGCGTCAGAGTAGCGTCAGATGAGCGTCAGAGGAGCGTCAGAGGTGCGTCAGAGGAGCATCAGAGGAGCATCAGAGGAGCATCAGAGGAGCATCAGAGGAGCATCAGAGGAGCATCAGAGGAGCATCAGAGGAGCATCAGAGGAGCATCAGCGGAGCATCAGAGGCGCATCAGAGGAGCATCAGAGGAGCATCAGAGGAGCATCAGAGGAGCATCAGAGGAGCATCAGAGGCGCATCAGAGGTGCATCAGAGGTGCAACAGAGGAGCATCAGAGGTGCATCAGAGGAGCATCAGGGGAGCATCAGAGGAGCATCAGAGGTGCGTCAGAGGAGCGTCAGAGGTGCATCAGAGGTGCATCAGAGGAGCATCAGAGGAGCATCATAGGAGCATCAGAGGAGCATCAGAGGAGCATCAGAGGAGCATCAGAGGTGCATCAGAGGAGCATCAGAGGAGCATCAGAGGAGCGTCAGAGGTGCGTCAGAGGAGCGTCAGATGAGCGTCAGAGGAGCGTCAGAGGTGCGTCAGAGGAGCATCAGAGGAGCATCAGAGGAGCATCAGAGGAGCATCAGAGGAGCATCAGAGGAGCATCAGAGGAGCATCAGAGGAGCATCAGGGGAGCATCAGAGGAGCATCAGAGGTGCATCAGAGGAGCAACAGAGGAGCATCAGAGGAGCATCAGAGGAGCATCAGAGGAGCATCAGAGGAGCATCAGAGGAGCATCAGAGGAGCAACAGAGGAGCATCAGAGGAGCATCAGAGGAGCATCAGAGGAGCATCAGAGGAGCATCAGAGGAGCAACAGAGGAGCATCAGAGGAGCATCAGAGGAGCATCAGGAGCATCAGAGGAGCATCAGAGGAGCATCAGAGAAGCATCAGAGGAGCATCAGCGGAGCATCAGCGGAGCATCAGAGGAGCATCAGAGGAGCATCAGCGGAGCATCAGAGGAGCATCAGCGGAGCATCAGAGGAGCATCAGAGGAGCATCAGAGGTGCATCAGAGGTGCAACAGAGGTGCATCAGAGGAGCATCAGAGGAGCATCAGAGGAGCATCAGAGGAGCATCAGAGGTGCATCAGAGGAGCATCAGAGGAGCAACAGAGGAGCATCAGAGGAGCATCAGAGGAGCATCAGAGGAGCATCAGAGGAGCATCATAGGTGCATCAGAGGCGCATCAGAGGAGCATCAGAGGAGCATCAGAGGAGCATCAGAGGAGCATCAGAGGAGCATCAGAGGCGCATCATAGGTGCATCAGAGGCGCATCAGAGGAGCATCAGAGGAGCATCAGAGGAGCATCAGAGGAGCATCAGAGGAGCATCAGAGGAGCATCAGTGGAGCATCCGAGGAGCATCAGAGGAGTATCAGAGGAGCATCAGAGGAACATCAGAGGAGCATCAGAGGAGCATCAGAGGAGCAACAGAGGAGCATCAGAGGAGCATCAGAGGAGCATCAGAGGAGCATCAGAGGAGCATCAGAGGAGCATCAGAGGCGCATCAGAGGTGCATCAGAGGAGCATCAGAGGTGCATCAGAGGAGCATCAGAGGAGCATCAGAGGAGCATCAGAGGAGCAACAGAGGAGCATCAGAGGAGCATCAGAGGAGCATCAGAGGAGCATCAGAGGAGCATCAGAGGCGCATCAGAGGCGCATCAGAGGAGCATCAGAGGAGCATCAGAAGAGCATCAGAGGAGCATCAGAGGAGCATCAGAGGAGCATCAGAGGAGCATCAGAGGAGCATCAGAGGAGCATCAGAGGAGCATCAGAGGAGCATCAGAAGAGCATCAGAGGAGCATCAGAGGAGCATCAGAGGAGCATCAGAGGAGCATCAGAGGAGCATCAGAGGAGCATCAGAGGAGCATCAGGGGAGCATCAGAGGAGCATCAGAGGCGCATCAGAGGAGCATCAGAGGAGCATCAGAGGAGCATCAGAGGAGCATCAGAGGAGCATCAGAGGAGCATCAGAGGCGCATCAGAGGTGCATCAGAGGTGCAACAGAGGAGCATCAGAGGAGCATCAGAGGTGCATCAGAGGTGCAACAGAGGAGCATCAGAGGTGCATCAGAGGTGCAACAGAGGAGCATCAGAGGAGCATCAGAGGTGCATCAGAGGTGCAACAGAGGAGCATCAGAGGTGCATCAGAGGAGCATCAGAGGAGCATCAGAGGAGCATCAGAGGCGCATCAGAGGTGCATCAGAGGTGCAACAGAGGAGCATCAGAGGAGCATCAGAAGTGCATCAGAGGTGCAACAGAGGAGCATCAGAGGAGCATCAGAGGAGCATCAGAGGAGCATCAGAGGAGCATCAGAGGAGCATCAGAGGAGCATCAGAGGAGCATCAGCGGAGCATCAGAGGCGCATCAGAGGAGCATCAGAGGAGCATCAGAGGAGCATCAGAGGAGCATCAGAGGAGCATCAGAGGAGCATCAGAGGCGCATCAGAGGTGCATCAGAGGTGCAACAGAGGAGCATCAGAGGAGCATCAGAGGTGCATCAGAGGTGCAACAGAGGAGCATCAGAGGTGCATCAGAGGAGCATCAGAGGAGCATCAGAGGAGCATCAGAGGAGCATCAGAGGAGCATCAGAGGAGCATCAGGGGAGCATCAGAGGAGCATCAGAGGAGCATCAGAGGAGCATCAGAGGAGCATCAGAGGAGCATCAGAGGAGCATCAGCGGAGCATCAGAGGCGCATCAGAGGAGCATCAGAGGAGCATCAGAGGAGCATCAGAGGAGCATCAGAGGAGCATCAGAGGAGCATCAGAGGCGCATCAGAGGTGCATCAGAGGTGCAACAGAGGAGCATCAGAGGAGCATCAGAGGTGCATCAGAGGTGCAACAGAGGAGCATCAGAGGTGCATCAGAGGAGCATCAGAGGAGCATCAGAGGAGCATCAGAGGAGCATCAGAGGAGCATCAGAGGAGCATCAGGGGAGCATCAGAGGAGCATCAGAGGTGCATCAGAGGAGCAACAGAGGAGCATCAGAGGAGCATCAGAGGAGCATCAGGAGCATCAGAGGAGCATCAGAGGAGCATCAGAGGAGCATCAGAGGAGCATCAGAGGAGCATCAGAGGAGCATCAGAGGAGCATCAGAGGAGCATCAGAGGAGCATCAGAGGAGCATCAGCGGAGCATCAGAGGAGCATCAGAGTAGCATCAGAGGAGCATCAGGAGCATCAGAGGAGCATCAGAGGAGCATCAGAGGAGCATCAGAGGAGCATCAGAGGAGCATCAGAGGAGCATCAGAGGAGCATCAGCGGAGCATCAGAGGAGCATCAGATGAGCATCAGAGGAGCATCAGAGGAGCATCAGAGGAGCATCAGAGGCGCATCAGAGGTGCATCAGAGGTGCAACAGAGGAGCATCAGAGGAGCATCAGAGGTGCATCAGAGGTGCAACAGAGGAGCATCAGAGGTGCATCAGAGGAGCATCAGAGGAGCATCAGAGCAGCATCAGAGGAGCATCAGAGGAGCATCAGAGGAGCATCAGAGGAGCATCAGAGGAGCATCAGAGGCGCATCAGAGGTGCATCAGAGGTGCAACAGAGGAGCATCAGAGGAGCATCAGAGGAGCATCAGAGGTGCATCAGAGGAGCATCAGAGGAGCGTCAGAGGAGCGTCAGAGGTGCGTCAGAGTAGCGTCAGATGAGCGTCAGAGGAGCGTCAGAGGTGCGTCAGAGGAGCATCAGAGGAGCATCAGAGGAGCATCAGAGGAGCATCAGAGGAGCATCAGAGGAGCATCAGAGGAGCATCAGAGGAGCATCAGAGGAGCATCAGAGGAGCATCAGCGGAGCATCAGAGGCGCATCAGAGGAGCATCAGAGGAGCATCAGAGGAGCATCAGAGGAGCATCAGAGGAGCATCAGAGGCGCATCAGAGGTGCATCAGAGGTGCAACAGAGGAGCATCAGAGGTGCATCAGAGGAGCATCAGTGGAGCATCAGAGGAGCATCAGAGGTGCGTCAGAGGAGCGTCAGAGGTGCATCAGAGGTGCATCAGAGGAGCATCAGAGGAGCATCATAGGAGCATCAGAGGAGCGTCAGAGGAGCATCAGAGGAGCGTCAGAGGTGCATCAGAGGAGCATCAGAGGAGCATCAGAGGAGCGTCAGAGGTGCGTCAGAGGAGCGTCAGATGAGCGTCAGAGGAGCGTCAGAGGTGCGTCAGAGGAGCATCAGAGGAGCATCAGAGGAGCATCAGAGGAGCATCAGAGGAGCATCAGAGGAGCATCAGAGGAGCATCAGGGGAGCATCAGAGGAGCATCAGAGGTGCATCAGAGGAGCAACAGAGGAGCATCAGAGGAGCATCAGAGGAGCATCAGAGGAGCATCAGAGGAGCATCAGAGGAGCATCAGAGGAGCAACAGAGGAGCATCAGAGGAGCATCAGCGGAGCATCAGAGGAGCATCAGAGGAGCATCAGAGGAGCATCAGAGGAGCAACAGAGGAGCATCAGAGGAGCATCAGAGGAGCATCAGGAGCATCAGAGGAGCATCAGAGGAGCATCAGAGAAGCATCAGAGGAGCATCAGCGGAGCATCAGCGGAGCATCAGAGGAGCATCAGAGGAGCATCAGCGGAGCATCAGAGGAGCATCAGCGGAGCATCAGAGGAGCATCAGAGGAGCATCAGAGGTGCATCAGAGGTGCAACAGAGGTGCATCAGAGGAGCATCAGAGGAGCATCAGAGGAGCATCAGAGGAGCATCAGAGGTGCATCAGAGGAGCATCAGAGGAGCAACAGAGGAGCATCAGAGGAGCATCAGAGGAGCATCAGAGGAGCATCAGAGGAGCATCAGAGGCGCATCAGAGGCGCATCAGAGGAGCATCAGAGGAGCATCAGAGGAGCATCAGAGGAGCATCAGAGGAGCATCAGAGGCGCATCATAGGTGCATCAGAGGCGCATCAGAGGAGCATCAGAGGAGCATCAGAGGAGCATCAGAGGAGCATCAGAGGAGCATCAGAGGAGCATCAGTGGAGCATCCGAGGAGCATCAGAGGAGTATCAGAGGAGCATCAGAGGAACATCAGAGGAGCATCAGAGGAGCATCAGAGGAGCAACAGAGGAGCATCAGAGGAGCATCAGAGGAGCATCAGAGGCGCATCAGAGGTGCATCAGAGGAGCATCAGAGGTGCATCAGAGGAGCATCAGAGGAGCATCAGAGGAGCATCAGAGGAGCAACAGAGGAGCATCAGAGGAGCATCAGAGGAGCATCAGAGGAGCATCAGAGGAGCATCAGAGGCGCATCAGAGGCGCATCAGAGGAGCATCAGAGGAGCATCAGAAGAGCATCAGAGGAGCATCAGAGGAGCATCAGAGGAGCATCAGAGGAGCATCAGAGGAGCATCAGAGGAGCATCAGAGGAGCATAAGAGGAGCATCAGAGGAGCATCAGAGGAGCATCAGCGGAGCATCAGAGGAGCATCAGAGGAGCATCAGAGGTGCATCAGAGGAGCATCAGAGGAGCAACAGAGGAGCATCAGAGGAGCATCAGAGGAGCATCAGAAGAGCATCAGAGGAGCATCAGAGGAGCATCAGAGGAGCATCAGAGGAGCATCAGAGGAGCATCAGAGGAGCATCAGAGGAGCATCAGAGGAGCATCAGAGGAGCATCAGAGGAGCATCAGAGGAGCATCAGAGGAGCATCAGAGGAGCATCAGAGGAGCATCAGCGGAGCATCAGAGGCGCATCAGAGGAGCATCAGAGGTGCATCAGAGGAGCATCAGGGGAGCATCAGAGGAGCATCAGAGGTGCGTCAGAGGAGCGTCAGAGGTGCATCAGAGGTGCATCAGAGGAGCATCAGAGGGGCATCAGAGGACCATCAGAGGAGCATCAGAGGAGCATCAGAGGTGCATCAGAGGAGCATCAGAGGAGCATCAGAGGAGCGTAAGAGGTGCGTCAGAGGAGCGTCAGATGAGCGTCAGAGGAGCGTCAGAGGTGCGTCAGAGGAGCATCAGAGGAGCGTCAGAGGAGCATCAGAGGAACATCAGAGGAGCATCAGAGGAGCATCAGAGGAGCATCAGAGGAGCATCAGGGGAGCATCAGGGGAGCATCAGAGGAGCATCAGAGGTGCATCAGAGGAGCATCAGAGGAGCAACAGAGGAGCATCAGAGGAGCATCAGAGGAGCATCAGGAGCATCAGAGGAGCATCAGAGGAGCATCAGAGGAGCATCAGAGGAGCATCAGAGGAGCATCAGAGGAGCATCAGAGGAGCATCAGAGGAGCATCAGCGGAGCATCAGAGGAGCATCAGAGGAGCATCAGAGGAGCATCAGAGGAGCATCAGAGGCGCATCAGAGGAGCATCAGAGGAGCATCAGAGGAGCATCAGAGGTGCATCAGAGGAGCATCAGAGGTGCATCAGAGGTGCAACAGAGGAGCATCAGAGGTGCATCAGAGGAGCATCAGGGGAGCATCAGAGGAGCATCAGAGGTGCGTCAGAGGAGCGTCAGAGGTGCATCAGAGGTGCATCAGAGGAGCATCAGAGGAGCATCAGAGGAGCATCAGAGGAGCATCAGAGGAGCATCAGAGGAGCATCAGAGGAGCATCAGAGGAGCATCAGAGGAGCATCAGAGGAGCATCAGAGGAGCATCAGAAGTGCATCAGAGGTGCAACAGAGGAGCATCTGAGGTGCATCGGAGGAGCATCAGAGGAGCATCAGAGGAGCATCAGAGGAGACTCAGAGGAGCATCAGAGGAGCATCAGCGGAGCATCAGAGGAGCATCAGCGGAGCATCAGAGGAGCATCAGAGGAGCATCAGAGGTGCATCAGAGGTGCAACAGAGGTGCATCAGAGGAGCATCAGAGGAGCATCAGAGGAGCATCAGAGGAGCATCAGAGGTGCATCAGAGGAGCATCAGAGGAGCAACAGAGGAGCATCAGAGGAGCATCAGAGGAGCATCAGAAGAGCATCAGAGGAGCATCAGAGGACCATCAGAGGAGCATCAGAGGAGCATCAGAGGAGCATCAGAGGAGCATCAGAGGAGCATCAGGGGAGCATCAGAGGAGCATCAGAGGTGCATCAGAGGAGCATCAGAGGAGCAACAGAGGAGCATCAGAGGAGCATCAGAGGAGCATCAGGAGCATCAGAGGAGCATCAGAGGAGCATCAGAGGAGCATCAGAGGAGCATCAGAGGAGCATCAGAGGAGCATCAGAGGAGCATCAGAGGAGCATCAGCGGAGCATCAGAGGAGCATCAGAGTAGCATCAGAGGAGCATCAGGAGCATCAGAGGAGCATCAGAGGAGCATCAGAGGAGCATCAGAGGAGCATCAGAGGAGCATCAGAGGAGCATCAGAGGAGCATCAGCGGAGCATCAGAGGCGCATCAGAGGAGCATCAGAGGAGCATCAGAGGAGCATCAGAGGAGCATCAGAGGAGCATCAGAGGAGCATCAGAGGCGCATCAGAGGTGCATCAGAGGTGCAACAGAGGAGCATCAGAGGAGCATCAGAGGTGCATCAGAGGTGCAACAGAGGAGCATCAGAGGTGCATCAGAGGAGCATCAGAGGAGCATCAGAGGAGCATCAGAGGAGCATCAGAGGAGCATCAGAGGAGCATCAGAGGAGCATCAGAGGCGCATCAGAGGTGCATCAGAGGTGCAACAGAGGAGCATCAGAGGAGCATCAGAGGAGCATCAGAGGAGCATCAGAGAAGCATCAGAGGTGCATCAGAGGAGCATCAGAGGAGCATCAGAGGAGCGTCAGAGGTGCGTCAGAGGAGCGTCAGATGAGCGTCAGAGGAGCGTCAGAGGTGCGTCAGAGGAGCATCAGAGGAGCATCAGAGGAGCATCAGAGGAGCATCAGAGGAGCATCAGAGGAGCATCAGAGGAGCATCAGAGGAGCATCAGAGGAGCATCAGAGGCGCATCAGAGGAGCATCAGAGGAGCATCAGAGGAGCATCAGAGGAGCATCAGAGGAGCATCAGAGGCGCATCAGAGGTGCATCAGAGGTGCAACAGAGGAGCATCAGAGGTGCATCAGAGGAGCATCAGGGGAGCATCAGAGGAGCATCAGAGGTGCGTCAGAGGAGCGTCAGAGGTGCATCAGAGGTGCATCAGAGGAGCATCAGAGGAGCATCAGAGGAGCATCAGAGGAGCATCAGAGGAGCATCAGAGGAGCATCAGAGGTGCATCAGAGGAGCATCAGAGGAGCATCAGAGGAGCGTCAGAGGTGCGTCAGATGAGCGTCAGATGAGCGTCAGAGGAGCGTCAGAGGTGCGTCAGAGGAGCATCAGAGGAGCATCAGAGGAGCATCAGAGGAGCATCAGAGGAGCATCAGAGGAGCATCAGAGGAGCATCAGAGGAGCATCAGAGGAGCATCAGAGGTGCATCAGAGGAGCATCAGAGGAGCAACAGAGGAGCATCAGAGGAGCATCAGAGGAGCATCAGAGGAGCATCAGAGGAGCATCAGAGGAGCATCAGAGGAGCATCAGAGGAGCAACAGAGGAGCATCAGAGGAGCATCAGAGGCGCATCAGAGGACCATCAGAAGAGCATCAGAGGAGCATCAGAGGAGCATCTGAGGAGCATCAGTGGAGCATCAGAGGAGCATCAGAGGAGCATCAGAGGAGCATCAGAGGAGCATCAGAGGAGCATCAGAGGAGCATCAGAGGAGCATCAGAGGAGCATCAGCGGAGCATCAGAGGAGCATCAGCGGAGCATCAGAGGAGCATCAGAGGAGAATCAGAGGTGCATCAGAGGTGCAACAGAGGTGCATCAGAGGAGCATCAGAGGAGCATCAGAGGAGCATCAGAGGAGCATCAGAGGTGCATCAGAGGAGCATCAGAGGAGCAACAGAGGAGCATCAGAGGAGCATCAGAGGAGCATCAGAGGAGCATCAGAGGAGCATCAGAGGAGCATCAGAGGCGCATCAGAGGAGCATCAGAGGAGCATCAGAGGAGCATCAGAGGAGCATCAGAGGCGCATCAGAGGACCATCAGAGGAGCATCAGAGGAGCATCAGAGGAGCATCAGAGGAGCATAAGAGGAGCATCAGTGGAGCATCAGAGGAGCATCAGAGGAGCATCAGAGGCGCATCAGAGGTGCATCAGAGGAGCATCAGAGGTGCATCAGAGGAGCATCAGAGGAGCATCAGAGGAGCATCAGAGGAGCATCAGAGGAGCATCAGAGGAGCATCAGAGGAGCATCAGAGGAGCAACAGAGGAGCGTCAGAGAGGAGCGTCAGAGGAGCGTCAGAGGAGCGTCAGAGGAGCGTCAGAGGAGCATCAGAGGAGCATCAGAGGAGCATCAGAGGAGCATCAGAGGAGCATCAGAGGAGCATCAGAGGTGCATCAGAGGTGCAACAGAGGAGCATCAGAGGTGCATCAGAGGAGCATCAGAGGAGCATCAGAGGAGCATCAGAGGAGAATCAGAGGAGCAACAGAGGAGCATCAGAGGAGCATCAGAGGAGCATCAGAGGAGCATCAGAGGAGCATCAGAGGTGCATCAGAGGTGCAACAGAGGAGCATCAGAGGTGCATCAGAGGAGCATCAGAGGAGCATCAGAGGAGCATCAGAGGAGCATCAGAGGAGCATCAGAGGAGCATCAGAGGAGCATCAGAGGCGCATCAGAGGTGCATCAGAGGTGCAACAGAGGAGCATCAGAGGAGCATCAGAGGAGCATCAGAGGAGCATCAGAGAAGCATCAGAGGTGCATCAGAGGAGCATCAGAGGAGCATCAGAGGAGCGTCAGAGGTGCGTCAGAGGAGCGTCAGATGAGCGTCAGAGGAGCGTCAGAGGTGCGTCAGAGGAGCATCAGAGGAGCATCAGAGGAGCATCAGAGGAGCATCAGAGGAGCATCAGAGGAGCATCAGAGGAGCATCAGAGGAGCATCAGAGGAGCATCAGAGGAGCATCAGAGGAGCATCAGCGGAGCATCAGAGGCGCATCAGAGGAGCATCAGAGGAGCATCAGAGGAGCATCAGAGGAGCATCAGAGGAGCATCAGAGGCGCATCAGAGGTGCATCAGAGGTGCAACAGAGGAGCATCAGAGGTGCATCAGAGGAGCATCAGGGGAGCATCAGAGGAGCATCAGAGGTGCGTCAGAGGAGCGTCAGAGGTGCATCAGAGGTGCATCAGAGGAGCATCAGAGGAGCATCAGAGTAGCATCAGAGGAGCATCAGAGGAGCATCAGAGGAACATCAGAGGTGCATCAGAGGAGCATCAGAAGAGCATCAGAGGAGCGTCAGAGGTGCGTCAGAGGAGCGTCAGATGAGCGTCAGAGGAGCGTCAGAGGTGCGTCAGAGGAGCATCAGAGGAGCATCAGAGGAGCATCAGAGGAGCATCAGAGGAGCATCAGAGGAGCATCAGAGGAGCATCAGAGGAGCATCAGAGGTGCATCAGAGGAGCATCAGAGGAGCAACAGAGGAGCATCAGAGGAGCATCAGAGGAGCATCAGAGGAGCATCAGAGGAGCATCAGAGGAGCATCAGAGGAGCATCAGAGGAGCAACAGAGGAGCATCAGAGGAGCATCAGAGGCGCATCAGAGGACCATCAGAAGAGCATCAGAGGAGCATCAGAGGAGCATCTGAGGAGCATCAGTGGAGCATCAGAGGAGCATCAGAGGAGCATCAGAGGAGCATAAGAGGAGCATCAGAGGAGCATCAGAGGAGCATCAGCGGAGCATCAGAGGAGCATCAGAGGAGCATCAGAGGTGCATCAGAGGAGCATCAGAGGAGCAACAGAGGAGCATCAGAGGAGCATCAGAGGAGCATCAGAAGAGCATCAGAGGAGCATCAGAGGAGCATCAGAGGAGCATCAGAGGAGCATCAGAGGAGCATCAGAGGAGCATCAGAGGAGCATCAGAGGAGCATCAGAGGAGCATCAGAGGAGCATCAGAGGAGCATCAGAGGAGCATCAGAGGAGCATCAGAGGAGCATCAGCGGAGCATCAGAGGCGCATCAGAGGAGCATCAGAGGTGCATCAGAGGAGCATCAGGGGAGCATCAGAGGAGCATCAGAGGTGCGTCAGAGGAGCGTCAGAGGTGCATCAGAGGTGCATCAGAGGAGCATCAGAGGGGCATCAGAGGACCATCAGAGGAGCATCAGAGGAGCATCAGAGGTGCATCAGAGGAGCATCAGAGGAGCATCAGAGGAGCGTAAGAGGTGCGTCAGAGGAGCGTCAGATGAGCGTCAGAGGAGCGTCAGAGGTGCGTCAGAGGAGCATCAGAGAAGCGTCAGAGGAGCATCAGAGGAACATCAGAGGAGCATCAGAGGAGCATCAGAGGAGCATCAGAGGAGCATCAGGGGAGCATCAGGGGAGCATCAGAGGAGCATCAGAGGTGCATCAGAGGAGCATCAGAGGAGCAACAGAGGAGCATCAGAGGAGCATCAGAGGAGCATCAGGAGCATCAGAGGAGCATCAGAGGAGCATCAGAGGAGCATCAGAGGAGCATCAGAGGAGCATCAGAGGAGCATCAGAGGAGCATCAGAGGAGCATCAGCGGAGCATCAGAGGAGCATCAGAGGAGCATCAGAGGAGCATCAGAGGAGCATCAGAGGCGCATCAGAGGAGCATCAGAGGAGCATCAGAGGAGCATCAGAGGTGCATCAGAGGAGCATCAGAGGTGCATCAGAGGTGCAACAGAGGAGCATCAGAGGTGCATCAGAGGAGCATCAGGGGAGCATCAGAGGAGCATCAGAGGTGCGTCAGAGGAGCGTCAGAGGTGCATCAGAGGTGCATCAGAGGAGCATCAGAGGAGCATCAGAGGAGCATCAGAGGAGCATCAGAGGAGCATCAGAGGAGCATCAGAGGAGCATCAGAGGAGCATCAGAGGAGCATCAGAGGAGCATCAGAGGAGCATCAGAAGTGCAGCAGAGGTGCAACAGAGGAGCATCTGAGGTGCATCGGAGGAGCATCAGAGGAGCATCAGAGGAGCATCAGAGGAGACTCAGAGGAGCATCAGAGGAGCATCAGCGGAGCATCAGAGGAGCATCAGCGGAGCATCAGAGGAGCATCAGAGGAGCATCAGAGGTGCATCAGAGGTGCAACAGAGGTGCATCAGAGGAGCATCAGAGGAGCATCAGAGGAGCATCAGAGGAGCATCAGAGGAGCATCAGAGGAGCATCAGAGGAGCATCAGAGGAGCATCAGAGGAGCATCAGAGGTGCATCAGAGGTGCAACAGAGGAGCATCAGAGGTGCATCAGAGGAGCATCAGAGGAGCATCAGAGGAGCATCAGAGGAGAATCAGAGGAGCAACAGAGGAGCATCAGAGGAGCATCAGAGGAGCATCAGAGGAGCATCAGAGGAGCATCAGAGGTGCATCAGAGGTGCAACAGAGGAGCATCAGAGGTGCATCAGAGGAGCATCAGAGGAGCATCAGAGGAGCATCAGAGGAGCATCAGAGGAGCATCAGAGGAGCATCAGAGGAGCATCAGAGGCGCATCAGAGGTGCATCAGAGGTGCAACAGAGGAGCATCAGAGGAGCATCAGAGGAGCATCAGAGGAGCATCAGAGAAGCATCAGAGGTGCATCAGAGGAGCATCAGAGGAGCATCAGAGGAGCGTCAGAGGTGCGTCAGAGGAGCGTCAGATGAGCGTCAGAGGAGCGTCAGAGGAGCGTCAGAGGTGCGTCAGAGGAGCATCAGAGGAGCATCAGAGGAGCATCAGAGGAGCATCAGAGGAGCATCAGAGGAGCATCAGAGGAGCATCAGAGGAGCATCAGAGGAGCATCAGAGGCGCATCAGAGGAGCATCAGAGGAGCATCAGAGGAGCATCAGAGGAGCATCAGAGGAGCATCAGAGGCGCATCAGAGGTGCATCAGAGGTGCAACAGAGGAGCATCAGAGGTGCATCAGAGGAGCATCAGGGGAGCATCAGAGGAGCATCAGAGGTGCGTCAGAGGAGCGTCAGAGGTGCATCAGAGGTGCATCAGAGGAGCATCAGAGGAGCATCAGAGGAGCATCAGAGGAGCATCAGAGGAGCATCAGAGGAGCATCAGAGGTGCATCAGAGGAGCATCAGAGGAGCATCAGAGGAGCGTCAGAGGTGCGTCAGATGAGCGTCAGATGAGCGTCAGAGGAGCGTCAGAGGTGCGTCAGAGGAGCATCAGAGGAGCATCAGAGGAGCATCAGAGGAGCATCAGAGGAGCATCAGAGGAGCATCAGAGGAGCATCAGAGGAGCATCAGAGGAGCATCAGAGGAGCATCAGAGGTGCATCAGAGGAGCATCAGAGGAGCAACAGAGGAGCATCAGAGGAGCATCAGAGGAGCATCAGAGGAGCATCAGAGGAGCATCAGAGGAGCATCAGAGGAGCATCAGAGGAGCAACAGAGGAGCATCAGAGGAGCATCAGAGGCGCATCAGAGGACCATCAGAAGAGCATCAGAGGAGCATCAGAGGAGCATCTGAGGAGCATCAGTGGAGCATCAGAGGAGCATCAGAGGAGCATCAGAGGAGCATCAGAGGAGCATCAGAGGAGCATCAGAGGAGCATCAGAGGAGCATCAGAGGAGCATCAGCGGAGCATCAGAGGAGCATCAGCGGAGCATCAGAGGAGCATCAGAGGAGAATCAGAGGTGCATCAGAGGTGCAACAGAGGTGCATCAGAGGAGCATCAGAGGAGCATCAGAGGAGCATCAGAGGAGGATCAGAGGTGCATCAGAGGAGCATCAGAGGAGCAACAGAGGAGCATCAGAGGAGCATCAGAGGAGCATCAGAGGAGCATCAGAGGAGCATCAGAGGAGCATCAGAGGCGCATCAGAGGAGCATCAGAGGAGCATCAGAGGAGCATCAGAGGAGCATCAGAGGCGCATCAGAGGACCATCAGAGGAGCATCAGAGGAGCATCAGAGGAGCATCAGAGGAGCATAAGAGGAGCATCAGTGGAGCATCAGAGGAGCATCAGAGGAGCATCAGAGGCGCATCAGAGGTGCATCAGAGGAGCATCAGAGGTGCATCAGAGGAGCATCAGAGGTGCATCAGAGGAGCATCAGAGGAGCATCAGAGGAGCATCAGAGGAGCATCAGAGGAGCATCAGAGGAGCATCAGAGGAGCATCAGAGGAGCAACAGAGGAGCGTCAGAGAGGAGCGTCAGAGGAGCGTCAGAGGAGCGTCAGAGGAGCGTCAGAGGAGCATCAGAGGAGCATCAGAGGAGCATCAGAGGAGCATCAGAGGAGCATCAGAGGAGCATCAGAGGTGCATCAGAGGTGCAACAGAGGAGCATCAGAGGTGCATCAGAGGAGCATCAGAGGAGCATCAGAGGAGCATCAGAGGAGAATCAGAGGAGCAACAGAGGAGCATCAGAGGAGCATCAGAGGAGCATCAGAGGAGCATCAGAGGAGCATCAGAGGTGCATCAGAGGTGCAACAGAGGAGCATCAGAGGTGCATCAGAGGAGCATCAGAGGAGCATCAGAGGAGCATCAGAGGAGCATCAGAGGAGCATCAGAGGAGCATCAGAGGAGCATCAGAGGCGCATCAGAGGTGCATCAGAGGTGCAACAGAGGAGCATCAGAGGAGCATCAGAGGAGCATCAGAGGAGCATCAGAGAAGCATCAGAGGTGCATCAGAGGAGCATCAGAGGAGCATCAGAGGAGCGTCAGAGGTGCGTCAGAGGAGCGTCAGATGAGCGTCAGAGGAGCGTCAGAGGTGCGTCAGAGGAGCATCAGAGGAGCATCAGAGGAGCATCAGAGGAGCATCAGAGGAGCATCAGAGGAGCATCAGAGGAGCATCAGAGGAGCATCAGAGGAGCATCAGAGGAGCATCAGAGGAGCATCAGCGGAGCATCAGAGGCGCATCAGAGGAGCATCAGAGGAGCATCAGAGGAGCATCAGAGGAGCATCAGAGGAGCATCAGAGGCGCATCAGAGGTGCATCAGAGGTGCAACAGAGGAGCATCAGAGGTGCATCAGAGGAGCATCAGGGGAGCATCAGAGGAGCATCAGAGGTGCGTCAGAGGAGCGTCAGAGGTGCATCAGAGGTGCATCAGAGGAGCATCAGAGGAGCATCAGAGTAGCATCAGAGGAGCATCAGAGGAGCATCAGAGGAACATCAGAGGTGCATCAGAGGAGCATCAGAAGAGCATCAGAGGAGCGTCAGAGGTGCGTCAGAGGAGCGTCAGATGAGCGTCAGAGGAGCGTCAGAGGTGCGTCAGAGGAGCATCAGAGGAGCATCAGAGGAGCATCAGAGGAGCATCAGAGGAGCATCAGAGGAGCATCAGAGGAGCATCAGAGGAGCATCAGAGGTGCATCAGAGGAGCATCAGAGGAGCAACAGAGGAGCATCAGAGGAGCATCAGAGGAGCATCAGAGGAGCATCAGAGGAGCATCAGAGGAGCATCAGAGGAGCATCAGAGGAGCAACAGAGGAGCATCAGAGGAGCATCAGAGGCGCATCAGAGGACCATCAGAAGAGCATCAGAGGAGCATCAGAGGAGCATCTGAGGAGCATCAGTGGAGCATCAGAGGAGCATCAGAGGAGCATCAGAGGAGCATCAGAGGAGCATCAGAGGAGCATCAGAGGAGCATCAGAGGAGCATCAGAGGAGCATCAGCGGAGCATCAGAGGAGCATCAGCGGAGCATCAGAGGAGCATCAGAGGAGAATCAGAGGTGCATCAGAGGTGCAACAGAGGTGCATCAGAGGAGCATCAGAGGAGCATCAGAGGAGCATCAGAGGAGCATCAGAGGTGCATCAGAGGAGCATCAGAGGAGCAACAGAGGAGCATCAGAGGAGCATCAGAGGAGCATCAGAGGAGCATCAGAGGAGCATCAGAGGAGCATCAGAGGCGCATCAGAGGAGCATCAGAGGAGCATCAGAGGAGCATCAGAGGAGCATCAGAGGCGCATCAGAGGACCATCAGAGGAGCATCAGAGGAGCATCAGAGGAGCATCAGAGGAGCATAAGAGGAGCATCAGTGGAGCATCAGAGGAGCATCAGAGGAGCATCAGAGGCGCATCAGAGGTGCATCAGAGGAGCATCAGAGGTGCATCAGAGGAGCATCAGAGGAGCATCAGAGGAGCATCAGAGGAGCATCAGAGGAGCATCAGAGGAGCATCAGAGGAGCAACAGAGGAGCGTCAGAGAGGAGCGTCAGAGGAGCGTCAGAGGAGCGTCAGAGGAGCGTCAGAGGAGCGTCAGAGGAGCGTCAGAGGTGCGTCAGAGGTGCGTCAGAGGAGCGTCAGAGGAGCGTCAGAGGAGCGTCAGAGGAGCGTCAGAGGAGCGTCAGAGGAGCGTCAGAGGAGCGTCAGAGGAGCGTCAGAGGAGCGACAGAGGAGCGTCAGAGGAGCGTCAGAGGAGCGTCAGAGGAGCGTCAGAGGAGCGTCAGAGGAGAGTCAGAGGAGCGTCAGAGGAGCGTCAGAGGAGCGTCAGAGGAGCGTCAGAGGAGCATCAGAGGAGCATCAGAGGAGCATCAGAGGAGCAACAGAGGAGCATCAGAGGAGCATCAGAGGAGCATCAGAGGAGCATCAGAGGAGCATCAGAGGAGCATCAGAGGTGCATCAGAGGAGCATCAGAGGTGCATCAGAGGAGCATCAGAGGAGCATCAGAGGAGCATCAGATGAGCATCAGAGGAGCATCAGAGGAGCATCAGAGGAGCATCAGAGGAGCAACAGAGGAGCATCAGAGGTGCATCGGAGGAGCATCAGAGGAGCATCGGAGGTGCATCAGAGGAGCATCAGAGGTGCATCAGAGGAGCATCAGAGGAGCATCAGAGGAGCATCAGAGGAGCAACAGAGGAGCATCAGAGGAGCATCAGAGGAGCATCAGGAGCATCAGAGGAGCATCAGAGGAGCATCAGAGGAGCATCAGAGGAGCATCAGCGGAGCATCAGCGGAGCATCAGAGGAGCATCAGAGGAGCATCAGCGGAGCATCAGAGGAGCATCAGCGGAGCATCAGAGGAGCATCAGAGGAGCATCAGAGGTGCATCAGAGGTGCAACAGAGGTGCGTCAGAGGTGCATCAGAGGTGCGTCAGAGGAGCATCAGAGGTGCGTCAGAGGTGCATCAGAGGTGCGTCAGAGGAGCATCGGAGGTGTGTCAGAGGTGCATCAGAGGTGCGTCAGAGGAGCATCGGAGGAGCGTCAGAGGAGCGTCAGAGGAGCGTCAGAGGAGCATCTGAGGAGCATCGGAGGAGCGTCAGAGGTGCATCAGAGGTGCATCAGAGGAGCATCAGAGGAGCATCAGAAGAGCATCAGAAGAGCATCAGAGGTGCCTCAGAGGAGCATCAGAGGTGCATCAGAGGAGCATCAGAGGAGCATCAGAGGAGCATCAGAGGAGCATCAGAGGAGCATCAGAAGAGCATCAGAGGTGCATCAGAGGAGCATCAGAGGTGCATCAGAGGAGCATCAGAGGAGCATCAGAGGAGCATCAGAGGAGCATCAGAGGAGCATCAGAGGAGCATCAGAGGAGCAACAGAGGAGCATCAGAGGAGCATCAGAGGAGCATCAGAGGAGCATCAGAGGTGCATCAGAGGAGCATCAGAGGTGCATCAGAGGAGCATCAGAGGAGCATCAGATGAGCATCAGAGGAGCATCAGATGAGCATCAGAGGAGCATCAGAGGAGCATCAGAGGAGCATCAGAGGAGCATCAGAGGAGCATCAGAGGAGCATCAGTGCAGCATCAGAGGAGCATCAGAGGAGCATCAGAGGTGCATCAGAGGTGCAACAGAGGTGCATCAGAGGAGCATCAGAGGAGCATCAGAGGAGCATCAGAGGTGCATCAGAGGAGCATCAGAGGAGCATCAGAGGAGCATCAGAGGAGCATCAGTGTAGCATCAGTGGAGCATCAGAGGAGCATCAGAGGAGCATCAGAGGAGCATCAGTGGAGCATAAGAGGAGCATCAGAGGAGCATCAGAGGAGCATCAGAGGAGCATAAGAGGAGCATCAGAGGAGCATCAGAGATGCATCAGAGGAGCATCAGAGGAGCATCAGAGGAGCAACAGAGGAGCATCAGAGGAGCGTCAGAGGAGCATCAGAGGTGCGTCAGAGGTGCATCTGAGGTGCGTCAGAGGAGCATCAGAGGTGCGTCAGAGGTGCATCAGAGGTGCGTCAGAGGAGCATCGGAGGTGTGTCAGAGGTGCATCAGAGGTGCGTCAGAGGAGCATCGGAGGAGCGTCAGAGGAGCGTCAGAGGAGCGTCAGAGGAGCATCAGAGGAGCATCGGAGGAGCGTCAGATGTGCATCAGAGGTGCATCAGAGGAGCATCAGAGGAGCGTCAGTGGAGCATCAGAGGAGCATCAGAGGAGCATCAGAGGAGCATCAGAGGAGCATCAGAGGAGCATCAGAGGAGCATCAGAGGAGCAACAGAGGAGCATCAGAGGAGCATCAGAGGAGCATCAGAGGAGCATCAGAGGTGCATCAGAGGAGCATCAGAGGAGCATCAGAGGAGCATCAGAGGAGCATCAGAGGAGCATCAGAAGAGCATCAGAGGTGCATCAGAGGAGCATCAGAGGTGCATCAGAGGAGCATCAGAGGAGCATCAGAGGAGCATCAGAGGAGCATCAGAGGAGCATCAGAGGAGCATCAGAGGAGCAACAGAGGAGCATCAGAGGAGCATCAGAGGAGCATCAGAGGAGCATCAGAGGTGCATCAGAGGAGCATCAGAGGTGCATCAGAGGAGCATCAGAGGAGCATCAGATGAGCATCAGAGGAGCATCAGATGAGCATCAGAGGAGCATCAGAGGTGCATCAGAGTTGCATCAGAGGAGCATCAGAGGAGCATCAGAGGAGCATCAGAGGAGCATCAGAGGAGCATCAGAGGAGCATCAGAGGAGCATCAGAGGAGCAACAGAGGAGTATCAGAAGAGCATCAGAGGAGCATCAGAGGAGCATCAGAGGAGCATCAGAGGCGCATCAGAGGAGCATCAGAGGAGCATCAGAGGAGCATCAGAGGAGCATCAGAGGAGCATCAGAGGCGCATCAGAGGAGAATCAGAGGAGCAACAGAGGAGCATCAGAGGAGCATCAGAGGAGCATCAGAGGAGCATCAGAGGAGCATCAGAGGAGCATCAGAGGAGCATCAGAGGAGCATCAGAGGAGCATCAGAGGAGCATCAGAGGAGCATCAGGGGAGCATCAGAGGAGCATCAGGAGCATCAGAGGAGCATCAGAGGAGCATCAGAGGAGCATCAGAGGAGCATCAGAGGAGCATCAGAGGAGCATCAGCGGAGCATCAGAGGAGCATCAGCGGAGCATCAGAGGAGCATCAGAGGAGCATCAGAGGTGCATCAGAGGTGCAACAGAGGTGCATCAGAGGAGCATCAGAGGAGCATCAGAGGAGCATCAGAGGAGCATCAGAGGTGCATCAGAGGAGCATCAGAGGAGCAACAGAGGAGCATCAGAGGAGCATCAGAGGAGCATCAGAGGAGCATCAGAGGAGCATCAGAGGAGCATCAGAGGCGCATCAGAGGAGCATCAGAGGAGCATCAGAGGAGCATCAGAGGAGCATCAGAGGCGCATCAGAGGACCATCAGAAGAGCATCAGAGGAGCATCAGAGGACCATCTGAGGAGCATCAGTGGAGCATCAGAGGAGCATCAGAGGAGCATCAGAGGAGCATCAGAGGAGCATCAGAGGAGCATCAGAGGAGCATCAGAGGAGCATCAGAGGAGCATCAGCGGAGCATCAGAGGAGCATCAGCGGAGCATCAGAGGAGCATCAGAGGAGCATCAGAGGTGCATCAGAGGTGCAACAGAGGTGCATCAGAGGAGCATCAGAGGAGCGTCAGAGGAGCGTCAGAGGAGCATCAGAGGTGCATCAGAGGAGCATCAGAGGAGCAACAGAGGAGCATCAGAGGAGCATCAGAGGAGCATCAGAGGAGCATCAGAGGAGCATCAGAGGAGCATCAGAGGCGCATCAGAGGAGCATCAGAGGAGCATCAGAGGAGCATCAGAGGAGCATCAGAGGCGCATCAGAGGACCATCAGAGGAGCATCAGAGGAGCATCAGAGGAGCATCAGAGGAGCATAAGAGGAGCATCAGTGGAGCATCAGAGGAGCATCAGAGGAGCATCAGAGGCGCATCAGAGGTGCATCAGAGGAGCATCAGAGGTGCATCAGAGGAGCATCAGAGGAGTATCAGAGGAGCATCAGAGGAGCATCAGAGGAGCATCAGAGGAGCATCAGAGGAGCAACAGAGGAGCGTCAGAGAGGAGCGTCAGAGGAGCGTCAGAGGAGCGTCAGAGGAGCGTCAGAGGAGCGTCAGAGGTGCGTCAGAGGTGCGTCAGAGGAGCGTCAGAGGAGCGTCAGAGGAGCGTCAGAGGAGCGTCAGAGGAGCGTCAGAGGAGCGTCAGAGGAGCGTCAGAGGAGCGTCAGAGGAGCGACAGAGGAGCGTCAGAGGAGCGTCAGAGGAGCGTCAGAGGAGCGTCAGAGGAGAGTCAGAGGAGCGTCAGAGGAGCGTCAGAGGAGCGTCAGAGGAGAGTCAGAGGAGCATCAGAGGAGCATCAGAGGAGCATCAGAGGAGCAACAGAGGAGCATCAGAGGAGCATCAGAGGAGCATCAGAGGAGCATCAGAGGAGCATCAGAGGAGCATCAGAGGTGCATCAGAGGAGCATAAGAGGTGCATCAGAGGAGCATCAGAGGAGCATCAGAGGAGCATCAGATGAGCATCAGAGGAGCATCAGAGGAGCATCAGAGGAGCATCAGAGGAGCAACAGAGGAGCATCAGAGGTGCATCGGAGGAGCATCAGAGGAGCATCGGAGGTGCATCAGAGGAGCATCAGAGGTGCATCAGAGGAGCATCAGAGGAGCATCAGAGGAGCATCAGAGGAGCAACAGAGGAGCATCAGAGGAGCATCAGAGGAGCATCAGGAGCATCAGAGGAGCATCAGAGGAGCATCAGAGGAGCATCAGCGGAGCATCAGCGGAGCATCAGAGGAGCATCAGAGGAGCATCAGCGGAGCATCAGAGGAGCATCAGCGGAGCATCAGAGGAGCATCAGAGGAGCATCAGAGGTGCATCAGAGGTGCAACAGAGGTGCGTCAGAGGTGCATCAGAGGTGCGTCAGAGGAGCATCAGAGGTGCGTCAGAGGTGCATCAGAGGTGCGTCAGAGGAGCATCGGAGGTGTGTCAGAGGTGCATCAGAGGTGCGTCAGAGGAGCATCGGAGGAGCGTCAGAGGAGCGTCAGAGGAGCGTCAGAGGAGCATCTGAGGAGCATCGGAGGAGCGTCAGAGGTGCATCAGAGGTGCATCAGAGGAGCATCAGAGGAGCGTCAGAGGAGCATCAGAGGAGCATCAGAGGAGCATCAGAGGAGCATCAGAAGAGCATCAGAGGTGCATCAGAGGAGCATCAGAGGTGCATCAGAGGAGCATCAGAGGAGCATCAGAGGAGCATCAGAGGAGCATCAGAGGAGCATCAGAAGAGCATCAGAGGTGCATCAGAGGAGCATCAGAGGTGCATCAGAGGAGCATCAGAGGAGCATCAGAGGAGCATCAGAGGAGCATCAGAGGAGCATCAGAGGAGCAACAGAGGAGCATCAGAGGAGCATCAGAGGAGCATCAGAGGAGCATCAGAGGAGCAACAGAGGAGCATCAGAGGAGCATCAGAGGAGCATCAGAGGAGCATCAGAGGTGCATCAGAGGAGCATCAGAGGTGCATCAGAGGAGCATCAGAGGAGCATCAGATGAGCATCAGAGGAGCATCAGATGAGCATCAGAGGAGCATCAGAGGTGCATCAGAGTTGCATCAGAGGAGCATCAGAGGAGCATCAGAGGAGCATCAGAGGAGCATCAGAGGAGCATCAGAGGAGCATCAGAGGAGCATCAGAGGAGCAACAGAGGAGTATCAGAAGAGCATCAGAGGAGCATCAGAGGAGCATCAGAGGAGCATCAGAGGCGCATCAGAGGAGCATCAGAGGAGCATCAGAGGAGCATCAGAGGAGCATCAGAGGAGCATCAGAGGCGCATCAGAGGAGAATCAGAGGAGCATCAGAGGAGCATCAGAGGAGCATCAGAGGAGCATCAGAGGAGCATCAGAGGAGCATCAGAGGAGCATCAGAGGAGCATCAGAGGAGCATCAGAGGAGCATCAGAGGAGCATCAGAGGAGCATCAGAGGAGCATCAGGGGAGCATCAGAGGAGCATCAGGAGCATCAGAGGAGCATCAGAGGAGCATCAGAGGAGCATCAGAGGAGCATCAGAGGAGCATCAGAGGAGCATCAGCGGAGCATCAGAGGAGCATCAGCGGAGCATCAGAGGAGCATCAGAGGAGCATCAGAGGTGCATCAGAGGTGCAACAGAGGTGCATCAGAGGAGCATCAGAGGAGCATCAGAGGAGCATCAGAGGAGCATCAGAGGTGCATCAGAGGAGCATCAGAGGAGCAACAGAGGAGCATCAGAGGAGCATCAGAGGAGCATCAGAGGAGCATCAGAGGAGCATCAGAGGAGCATCAGAGGCGCATCAGAGGAGCATCAGAGGAGCATCAGAGGAGCATCAGAGGAGCATCAGAGGCGCATCAGAGGACCATCAGAAGAGCATCAGAGGAGCATCAGAGGACCATCTGAGGAGCATCAGTGGAGCATCAGAGGAGCATCAGAGGAGCATCAGAGGAGCATCAGAGGAGCATCAGAGGAGCATCAGAGGAGCATCAGAGGAGCATCAGAGGAGCATCAGCGGAGCATCAGAGGAGCATCAGCGGAGCATCAGAGGAGCATCAGAGGAGCATCAGAGGTGCATCAGAGGTGCAACAGAGGTGCATCAGAGGAGCATCAGAGGAGCGTCAGAGGAGCGTCAGAGGAGCATCAGAGGTGCATCAGAGGAGCATCAGAGGAGCAACAGAGGAGCATCAGAGGAGCATCAGAGGAGCATCAGAGGAGCATCAGAGGAGCATCAGAGGAGCATCAGAGGCGCATCAGAGGAGCATCAGAGGAGCATCAGAGGAGCATCAGAGGAGCATCAGAGGCGCATCAGAGGACCATCAGAGGAGCATCAGAGGAGCATCAGAGGAGCATCAGAGGAGCATAAGAGGAGCATCAGTGGAGCATCAGAGGAGCATCAGAGGAGCATCAGAGGCGCATCAGAGGTGCATCAGAGGAGCATCAGAGGTGCATCAGAGGAGCATCAGAGGAGTATCAGAGGAGCATCAGAGGAGCATCAGAGGAGCATCAGAGGAGCATCAGAGGAGCAACAGAGGAGCGTCAGAGAGGAGCGTCAGAGGAGCGTCAGAGGAGCGTCAGAGGAGCGTCAGAGGAGCGTCAGAGGTGCGTCAGAGGTGCGTCAGAGGAGCGTCAGAGGAGCGTCAGAGGAGCGTCAGAGGAGCGTCAGAGGAGCGTCAGAGGAGCGTCAGAGGAGCGTCAGAGGAGCGTCAGAGGAGCGACAGAGGAGCGTCAGAGGAGCGTCAGAGGAGCGTCAGAGGAGCGTCAGAGGAGCGTAAGAGGAGAGTCAGAGGAGAGTCAGAGGAGCGTCAGAGGAGCGTCAGAGGAGAGTCAGAGGAGCATCAGAGGAGCATCAGAGGAGCATCAGAGGAGCAACAGAGGAGCATCAGAGGAGCATCAGAGGAGCATCAGAGGAGCATCAGAGGAGCATCAGAGGAGCATCAGAGGTGCATCAGAGGAGCATAAGAGGTGCATCAGAGGAGCATCAGAGGAGCATCAGAGGAGCATCAGATGAGCATCAGAGGAGCATCAGAGGAGCATCAGAGGAGCATCAGAGGAGCAACAGAGGAGCATCAGAGGTGCATCGGAGGAGCATCAGAGGAGCATCGGAGGTGCATCAGAGGAGCATCAGAGGTGCATCAGAGGAGCATCAGAGGAGCATCAGAGGAGCATCAGAGGAGCAACAGAGGAGCATCAGAGGAGCATCAGAGGAGCATCAGGAGCATCAGAGGAGCATCAGAGGAGCATCAGAGGAGCATCAGCGGAGCATCAGCGGAGCATCAGAGGAGCATGAGAGGAGCATCAGCGGAGCATCAGAGGAGCATCAGCGGAGCATCAGAGGAGCATCAGAGGAGCATCAGAGGTGCATCAGAGGTGCAACAGAGGTGCGTCAGAGGTGCATCAGAGGTGCGTCAGAGGAGCATCAGAGGTGCGTCAGAGGTGCATCAGAGGTGCGTCAGAGGAGCATCGGAGGTGTGTCAGAGGTGCATCAGAGGTGCGTCAGAGGAGCATCGGAGGAGCGTCAGAGGAGCGTCAGAGGAGCGTCAGAGGAGCATCTGAGGAGCATCGGAGGAGCGTCAGAGGTGCATCAGAGGTGCATCAGAGGAGCATCAGAGGAGCGTCAGAGGAGCATCAGAGGAGCATCAGAGGAGCATCAGAGGAGCATCAGAAGAGCATCAGAGGTGCATCAGAGGAGCATCAGAGGTGCATCAGAGGAGCATCAGAGGAGCATCAGAGGAGCATCAGAGGAGCATCAGAGGAGCATCAGAAGAGCATCAGAGGTGCATCAGAGGAGCATCAGAGGTGCATCAGAGGAGCATCAGAGGAGCATCAGAGGAGCATCAGAGGAGCATCAGAGGAGCATCAGAGGAGCAACAGAGGAGCATCAGAGGAGCATCAGAGGAGCATCAGAGGAGCATCAGAGGTGCATCAGAGGAGCATCAGAGGTGCATCAGAGGAGCATCAGAGGAGCATCAGATGAGCATCAGAGGAGCATCAGATGAGCATCAGAGGAGCATCAGAGGAGCATCAGAGGAGCATCAGAGGAGCATCAGAGGAGCATCAGAGGAGCATCAGAGGAGCATCAGAGGAGCATCAGTGGAGCATCAGAGGAGCATCAGAGGAGCATCAGAGGTGCATCAGAGGTGCAACAGAGGTGCATCAGAGGAGCATCAGAGGAGCATCAGAGGAGCATCAGAGGTGCATCAGAGGAGCATCAGAGGAGCATCAGAGGAGCATCAGAGGAAAATCAGTGTAGCATCAGTGGAGCATCAGAGGAGCATCAGAGGAGCATCAGAGGAGCATCAGTGGAGCATAAGAGGAGCATCAGAGGAGCATCAGAGGAGCATCAGAGGAGCATAAGAGGAGCATCAGAGGAGCATCAGAGGAGCATCAGAGGAGCATCAGAGGAGCATCAGAGGAGCAACAGAGGAGCATCAGAGGAGCGTCAGAGGAGCATCGGAGGTGTGTCAGAGGTGCATCAGAGGTGCGTCAGAGGAGCATCGGAGGAGCGTCAGAGGAGCGTCAGAGGAGCGTCAGAGGGGCATCAGAGAAGCATCGGAGGAGCGTCAGATGTGCATCAGAGGTGCATCAGAGGAGCATCAGAGGAGCGTCAGTGGAGCATCAGAGGAGCATCAGAGGAGCATCAGAGGAGCATCAGAAGAGCATCAGAGGTGCATCAGAGGAGCATCAGAGGTGCATCAGAGGAGCATCAGAGGAGCATCAGAGGAGCATCAGAGGAGCATCAGAGGAGCATCAGAAGAGCATCAGAGGTGCATCAGAGGAGCATCAGAGGTGCATCAGAGGAGCATCAGAGGAGCATCAGAGGAGCATCAGAGGAGCATCAGAGGAGCATCAGAGGAGCATCAGAGGAGCAACAGAGGAGCATCAGAGGAGCATCAGAGGAGCATCAGAGGAGCATCAGAGGTGCATCAGAGGAGCATCAGAGGTGCATCAGAGGAGCATCAGAGGAGCATCAGATGAGCATCAGAGGAGCATCAGATGAGCATCAGAAGAGCATCAGAGGTGCATCAGAGTTGCATCAGAGGAGCATCAGAGGAGCATCAGAGGAGCATCAGAGGAGCATCAGAGGAGCATCAGAGGAGCATCAGAGGTGCATCAGAGGTGCAACAGAGGTGCATCAGAGGAGCATCAGAGGAGCATCAGAGGAGCATCAGAGGTGCATCAGAGGAGCATCAGAGGAGCATCAGAGGAGCATCAGAGGAGCATCAGTGTAGCATCAGTGGAGCATCAGAGGAGCATCAGAGGAGCATCAGAGGAGCATCAGTGGAGCATAAGAGGAGCATCAGAGGAGCATCAGAGGAGCATCAGAGGAGCATAAGAGGAGCATCAGAGGAGCATCAGAGGAGCATCAGAGGAGCATCAGAGGAGCATCAGAGGAGCAACAGAGGAGCATCAGAGGAGCGTCAGAGGAGCATCAGAGGTGCGTCAGAGGTGCATCTGAGGTGCGTCAGAGGAGCATCAGAGGTGCGTCAGAGGTGCATCAGAGGTGCGTCAGAGGAGCATCGGAGGTGTGTCAGAGGTGCATCAGAGGTGCGTCAGAGGAGCATCGGAGGAGCGTCAGAGGAGCGTCAGAGGAGCGTCAGAGGAGCATCAGAGGAGCATCGGAGGAGCGTCAGATGTGCATCAGAGGTGCATCAGAGGAGCATCAGAGGAGCGTCAGTGGAGCATCAGAGGAGCATTAGAGGAGCATCAGAGGAGCATCAGAAGAGCATCAGAGGTGCATCAGAGGAGCATCAGAGGTGCATCAGAGGAGCATCAGAGGAGCATCAGAGGAGCATCAGAGGAGCATCAGAGGAGCATCAGAAGAGCATCAGAGGTGCATCAGAGGAGCATCAGAGGTGCATCAGAGGAGCATCAGAGGAGCATCAGAGGAGCATCAGAGGAGCATCAGAGGAGCATCAGAGGAGCATCAGAGGAGCAACAGAGGAGCATCAGAGGAGCATCAGAGGAGCATCAGAGGAGCATCAGAGGTGCATCAGAGGAGCATCAGAGGTGCATCAGAGGAGCATCAGAGGAGCATCAGATGAGCATCAGAGGAGCATCAGATGAGCATCAGAGGAGCATCAGAGGTGCATCAGAGTTGCATCAGAGGAGCATCAGAGGAGCATCAGAGGAGCATCAGAGGAGCATCAGAGGAGCATCAGAGGAGCATCAGAGGAGCATCAGAGGAGCAACAGAGGAGTATCAGAAGAGCATCAGAGGAGCATCAGAGGAGCATCAGAGGAGCATCAGAGGAGCATCAGAGGAGCATCAGAGGAGCATCAGAGGAGCATTAGAGGAGCATCAGAGGAGCATCAGAGGACCATCAGAGGTGCATCAGAGGAGCATCAGAGGTGAATCAGAGGAGCATCAGAGGAGCAACAGAGGAGCATCAGAGGAGCATCAGAGGAGCATCAGAGGAGCATCAGAGGAGCATCAGAGGCGCATCAGAGGAGCATCAGAGGAGCATCAGAGGAGCATCAGAGGACCATCAGAGGAGCATCAGAGGAGCATCAGAGGAGCGTCAGAGTAGCATCAGTGGAGCATCAGAGGAGCATCAGAGGAGCATCAGAGGAGCATCAGTGGAGCATCAGAGGAGCATCAGAGGAGCATCAGAGGAGCATCAGAGGAGCATAAGAGGAGCATCAGAGGAGCATCAGAGGAGCATCAGAGGAGCATCAGAGGAGCATCAGAGGAGCAACAGAGGAGCATCAGAGGAGCGTCAGAGGAGCATCAGAGGTGCGTCAGAGGTGCATCAGAGGTGCGTCAGAGGAGCATCGGAGGTGTGTCAGAGGTGCATCAGAGGTGCGTCAGAGGAGCATCGGAGGAGCGTCAGAGGAGCGTCAGAGGAGCGTCAGAGGAGCATCAGAGGAGCATCGGAGGAGCGTCAGAGGTGCATCAGAGGTGCATCAGAGGAGCATCAGAGGAGCGTCAGAGGAGCATCAGAGGAGCATCAGAGGAGCATCAGAGGAGCATCAGAGGAGCATCAGAAGAGCATCAGAGGTGCATCAGAGGAGCATCAGAGGTGCATCAGAGGAGCATCAGAGGAGCATCAGAGGAGCATCAGAGGAGCATCAGAAGAGCATCAGAGGTGCATCAGAGGAGCATCAGAGGTGCATCAGAGGAGCATCAGAGGAGCATCAGAGGAGCATCAGAGGAGCATCAGAGGTGCATCAGAGGAGCATCAGAGGAGCATCAGAGGAGCATCAGAGGAGCATCAGATGAGCATAAGAGGAGCATCAGAGGAGCATCAGAGGAGCATCAGAGGTGCATCAGAGGAGCATCAGAGGAGCATCAGAGGTGCATCAGAGGGGCATCAGAGGTGCATCAGAGGAGCATCAGAGGAGCATCAGAGGAGCATCAGAGGAGCATCAGAGGAGCATCAGGAGCATCAGAGGAGCATCAGAGGAGCATCAGAGGAGCATCAGAGGAGCATCAGAGGAGCATCAGAGGAGCATCAGAGGAGCATCAGAGGAGCATCAGAGGAGCATCAGAGGAGCATCAGAGGAGCATCAGAGGTGCATCCGAGGAGCATCAGAGGTGCATCCGAGGAGAATCAGAGGTGCATCCGAGGAGCATCAGAGGAGCATCATAGGAGCATCAGAGGAGCATCAGAGGAGCATCAGAGGAGCATCAGAGGAGCATCAGAGGAGCGTCAGAGGAGCATCAGAGGAGCATCAGAGGAGCATCAGAGGAGCATCAGAGGAGCATCAGAGGAGCATCAGAGGAGCAACAGAAGAGTATCAGAGGAGTATCAGAGGAGCATCAGAGGAGCGTCAGAGGAGCGTCAGAGGAGCGTCAGAGGAGCATCAGAGGAGCATCGGAGGAGCGTCAGAGGTGCATCAGAGGTGCATCAGAGGAGCATCAGATGAGCGTCAGAGGAGCGTCAGAGGAGCATCAGAGGAGCATCAGAGGAGCATCAGAGGAGCTTCAGAAGAGCATCAGAGGTGCATCAGAGGAGCATCAGAGGTGCATCAGAGGAGCATCAGAGGAGCATCAGTGGAGCATCAGAGGAGCATCAGAGGAGCATCAGAAGAGCATCAGAGGTGCATCAGAGGAGCATCAGAGGTGCATCAGAGGAGCATCAGAGGTGCATCAGAGGAGCATCAGAGGAGCATAAGAGGAGCATCAGAGGAGCATCAGAGGAGCATCAGAGGAGCCAGAGGAGCAACAGAGGAGCATCAGAGGAGCATCAGAGGAGCATCAGAGGAGCATCAGAGGAGCATCAGAAGAGCATCAGAGGTGCATCAGAGGAGCATCAGAGGAGCATCAGAGGAGCATCAGAGGAGCATCAGAGGAGCATCAGAGGAGCATCAGAGGAGCATCAGAGGAGCAACAGAGGAGCATCAGAGGAGCATCAGAGGTGCATCAGAGGTGCATCAGAGGAGCATCAGAGGAGCATCAGAGGAGCATCAGAGGAGCATCAGAGGAGCATCAGAGGAGTATCAGAGGAGCATCAGAGGAGTATCAGAGGAGCATCAGAGGAGCATCAGAGGAGCATCAGAGGAGCATCAGAGGAGCATCAGAGGAGCATCAGAGGAGCATCAGAGGAGCATCAGAGGAGCATCAGAGGTGCATCAGAGGAGCATCAGAGGAGCAACAGAGGAGCATCAGAGGAGCAACAGAGGAGCATCAGAGGAGCATCAGAGGAGCATCAGAGGAGCATCAGAGGCGCATCAGAGGAGCATCAGAGGAGCATCAGAGGAGCATCAGAGTAGCATCAGAGGAGCATCAGAGGTGCATCAGAGGTGCATCAGAGGTGCATCAGAGGAGCATCAGAGGAGCATCAGAGGAGCATCAGAGGAGAATCAGAGGAGCATCAGAGGAGCATCAGAGGAGCATCAGAGGAGCATCAGAGGAGCATCAGAGGAGCATCAGAGGAGCATCAGAGGAGCATTAGAGGAGCATCAGAGGAGCATCAGAGGATCATCAGAGGTGCATCAGAGGAGCATCAGAGGTGAATCAGAGGAGCATCAGAGGAGCAACAGAGGAGCATCAGAGGAGCATCAGAGGAGCATCAGAGGAGCATCAGAGGAGCATCAGAGGAGCATCAGAGGCGCATCAGAGGAGCATCAGAGGAGCATCAGAGGAGCATCAGAGGAGCATCAGAGGAGCATCAGAGGAGCATCAGAGGAGCGTCAGAGTAGCATCAGTGGAGCATCAGAGGAGCATCAGAGGAGCATCAGAGGAGCATCAGTGGAGCATCAGAGGAGCATCAGAGGAGCATCAGAGGTGCGTCAGAGGAGCATCGGAGGTGCGTCAGAGGAGCATCGGAGGAGCGTCAGAGGAGCGTCAGAGGAGCGTCAGAGGAGCATCAGAGGAGCGTCAGAGGAGCGTCAGAGGTGCATCGGAGGTGCATCAGAGGAGCATCAGAGGAGCGTCAGAGGAGCATCAGAGGAGCGTCAGAGGAGCATCAGAGGAGCATCAGAGGAGCATCAGAAGAGCATCAGAGGTGCATCAGAGGAGCATCAGAGGTGCATCAGAGGAGCATCAGAGGAGCATCAGAGGAGCATCAGAGGAGCATCAGAAGAGCATCAGAGGTGCATCAGAGGAGCATCAGAGGTGCATCAGAGGAGCATCAGAGGTGCATCAGAGGAGCATCAGAGGAGCATCAGAGGTGCATCAGAGGGGCATCAGAGGTGCATCAGAGGAGCATCAGAGGAGCATCAGAGGAGCATCAGAGGAGCATCAGAGGAGCATCAGAGGAGCATCAGGAGCATCAGAGGAGCATCAGAGGAGCATCAGAGGAGCATCAGAGGAGCATCAGAGGAGCATCAGAGGAGCATCAGAGGAGCATCAGAGGAGCATCAGAGGAGCATCAGAGGAGCATCAGAGGAGCATCAGAGGTGCATCCGAGGAGCATCAGAGGTGCATCCGAGGAGAATCAGAGGTGCATCCGAGGAGCATCAGAGGAGCATCAGAGGAGCATCAGAGGAGCATCAGAGGAGCATCAGAGGAGCATCAGAGGAGCATCAGAGGAGCATCAGAGGAGCGTCAGAGGAGCATCAGAGGAGCATCAGAGGAGCATCAGAGGAGCATCAGAGGAGCATCAGAGGAGCATCAGAGGAGCAACAGAAGAGTATCAGAGGAGCATCAGAGGAGCATCAGAGGAGCATCAGAGGAGCATCAGAGGAGCATCAGAGGAGCATCAGAGGAGCATCAGAGGAGCATCAGAGGAGCATCAGTGGAGCATCAGAGGAGCATCAGAGGTGCATCAGAGGAGCATCAGAGGTGAATCAGAGGAGCATAAGAGGAGCAACAGAGGAGCATCAGAGGAGCATCAGAGGAGCATCAGAGGAGCATCAGAGGAGCATCAGAGGAGCATCAGAGGAGCATCAGAGGAGCATCAGTGGCGCATCAGAGGAGCATCAGAGGAGCATCAGAGGAGCATCAGAGGAGCATCAGAGGTGCATCAGAGGTGCATCAGAGGTGCATCAGAGGAGCATCAGAGGAGCATCAGAGGAGCATCAGAGGAGCATCAGAGGAGCATCAGAGGAGCATCAGAGGAGCATCAGAGTAGCATCACTGGAGCATCAGAGGAGCATCAGAGGAGCATCAGAGGAGCATCAGTGGAGCATCAGAGGAGCATCAGAGGAGCATCAGAGGAGCATCAGAGGAGCATCAGAGGAGCATCAGAGGAGCATCAGAGGAGCAACAGAGGAGCATCAGAGGAGCGTCAGAGAGCATCAGAGCTGCGTCAGAGGTGCATCAGAGGTGCGTCAGAGGAGCATCGGAGGTGTGTCAGAGGTGCATCAGAGGTGCGTCAGAGGAGCATCGGAGGAGCGTCAGAGGAGCGTCAGAGGAGCGTCAGAGGAGCATCAGAGGAGCATCGGAGGAGCGTCAGAGGTGCATCAGAGGTGCATCAGAGGAGCATCAGAGGAGCGTCAGAGGAGCGTCAGAGGAGCATCAGAGGAGCATCAGAGGAGCATCAGAGGAGCTTCAGAAGAGCATCAGAGGTGCATCAGAGGAGCATCAGAGGTGCATCAGAGGAGCATCAGAGGAGCATCAGAGGAGCATCAGAGGAGCATCAGAGGAGCATCAGAGGAGCAACAGAGGAGCATCAGAGGAGCATCAGAGGTGCATCAGAGGAGCATCAGAGGAGCATCAGAGGAGCATCAGAGGAGCATCAGAGGAGCATCAGAGGAGCATCAGAGGAGCATCAGAGGAGTATCAGAGGAGCATCAGAGGAGCATCAGAGGAGCATCAGAGGAGCATCAGAGGAGCATCAGAGGAGCATCAGAGGAGCATCAGAGGAGCATCAGAGGAGCATCAGAGGTGCATCAGAGGAGCATCAGAGGAGCAACAGAGGAGCATCAGAGGAGCAACAGAGGAGCATCAGAGGAGCATCAGAGGAGCATCAGAGGAGCATCAGAGGCGCATCAGAGGAGCATCAGAGGAGCATCAGAGGAGCATCAGAGGAGCATCAGAGGAGCATCAGAGGAGCATCAGAGGTGCATCAGAGGTGCATCAGAGGTGCATCAGAGGCGCATCAGAGGAGCATCAGAGGAGCATCAGAGGAGCATCAGAGGAGCATCAGAGGAGCATCAGAGGAGCATCAGAGGTGCATCAGAGGTGCATCAGAGGTGCATCAGAGGAGCATCAGAGGAGCATCAGAGGAGCATCAGAGGAGCATCAGAGGAGCATCAGAGGAGCATCAGAGGAGCATCAGAGTAGCATCAGTGGAGCATCAGAGGAGCATCAGAGGAGCATCAGAGGTGCATCAGAGGAGCATCAGAGGAGCAACAGAGGAGCATCAGAGGAGCATCAGAGGAGCATCAGAGGAGCATCAGAGGAGCATCAGAGGAGCATCAGAGGTGCATCAGAGGTGCATCAGAGGTGCATCAGAGGAGCATCAGAGGAGCATCAGAGGAGCATCAGAGGAGCATCAGAGGAGCATCAGAGGAGCATCAGAGGAGCATCAGAGTAGCATCAGTGGAGCATCAGAGGAGCATCAGAGGAGCATCAGAGGAGCATCAGTGGAGCATCAGAGGAGCATCAGAGGAGCATCAGTGGAGCATCAGAGGAGCATCAGAGGAGCATCAGAGGAGCATCAGAGGAGCATAAGAGGAGCATCAGAGGAGCGTCAGAGGAGCATCAGAGGAACATCAGAGGAGCATCAGAGGAGCATCAGAGGAGCATCAGAGGAGCATCAGGGGAGCATCAGGGGAGCATCAGAGGAGCATCAGAGGTGCATCAGAGGAGCATCAGAGGAGCAACAGAGGAGCATCAGAGGAGCATCAGAGGAGCATCAGGAGCATCAGAGGAGCATCAGAGGAGCATCAGAGGAGCATCAGAGGAGCATCAGAGGAGCATCAGAGGAGCATCAGAGGAGCATCAGAGGAGCATCAGCGGAGCATCAGAGGAGCATCAGAGGAGCATCAGAGGAGCATCAGAGGAGCATCAGAGGCGCATCAGAGGAGCATCAGAGGAGCATCAGAGGAGCATCAGAGGTGCATCAGAGGAGCATCAGAGGTGCATCAGAGGTGCAACAGAGGAGCATCAGAGGTGCATCAGAGGAGCATCAGGGGAGCATCAGAGGAGCATCAGAGGTGCGTCAGAGGAGCGTCAGAGGTGCATCAGAGGTGCATCAGAGGAGCATCAGAGGAGCATCAGAGGAGCATCAGAGGAGCATCAGAGGAGCATCAGAGGAGCATCAGAGGAGCATCAGAGGAGCATCAGAGGAGCATCAGAGGAGCATCAGCGGAGCATCAGAGGAGCATCAGAAGTGCATCAGAGGTGCAACAGAGGAGCATCTGAGGTGCATCGGAGGAGCATCAGAGGAGCATCAGAGGAGCATCAGAGGAGACTCAGAGGAGCATCAGAGGAGCATCAGCGGAGCATCAGAGGAGCATCAGCGGAGCATCAGAGGAGCATCAGAGGAGCATCAGAGGTGCATCAGAGGTGCAACAGAGGTGCATCAGAGGAGCATCAGAGGAGCATCAGAGGAGCATCAGAGGAGCATCAGAGGTGCATCAGAGGAGCATCAGAGGAGCAACAGAGGAGCATCAGAGGAGCATCAGAGGAGCATCAGAAGAGCATCAGAGGAGCATCAGAGGACCATCAGAGGAGCATCAGAGGAGCATCAGAGGAGCATCAGAGGAGCATCAGAGGAGCATCAGGGGAGCATCAGAGGAGCATCAGAGGTGCATCAGAGGAGCATCAGAGGAGCAACAGAGGAGCATCAGAGGAGCATCAGAGGAGCATCAGGAGCATCAGAGGAGCATCAGAGGAGCATCAGAGGAGCATCAGAGGAGCATCAGAGGAGCATCAGAGGAGCATCAGAGGAGCATCAGAGGAGCATCAGCGGAGCATCAGAGGAGCATCAGAGTAGCATCAGAGGAGCATCAGGAGCATCAGAGGAGCATCAGAGGAGCATCAGAGGAGCATCAGAGGAGCATCAGAGGAGCATCAGAGGAGCATCAGAGGAGCATCAGCGGAGCATCAGAGGCGCATCAGAGGAGCATCAGAGGAGCATCAGAGGAGCATCAGAGGAGCATCAGAGGAGCATCAGAGGCGCATCAGAGGTGCATCAGAGGTGCAACAGAGGAGCATCAGAGGAGCATCAGAGGTGCATCAGAGGTGCAACAGAGGAGCATCAGAGGTGCATCAGAGGAGCATCAGAGGAGCATCAGAGGAGCATCAGAGGAGCATCAGAGGAGCATCAGAGGAGCATCAGAGGAGCATCAGAGGCGCATCAGAGGTGCATCAGAGGTGCAACAGAGGAGCATCAGAGGAGCATCAGAGGAGCATCAGAGGAGCATCAGAGAAGCATCAGAGGTGCATCAGAGGAGCATCAGAGGAGCATCAGAGGAGCGTCAGAGGTGCGTCAGAGGAGCGTCAGATGAGCGTCAGAGGAGCGTCAGAGGTGCGTCAGAGGAGCATCAGAGGAGCATCAGAGGAGCATCAGAGGAGCATCAGAGGAGCATCAGAGGAGCATCAGAGGAGCATCAGAGGAGCATCAGAGGAGCATCAGAGGAGCATCAGAGGAGCATCAGCGGAGCATCAGAGGCGCATCAGAGGAGCATCAGAGGAGCATCAGAGGAGCATCAGAGGAGCATCAGAGGAGCATCAGAGGCGCATCAGAGGTGCATCAGAGGTGCAACAGAGGAGCATCAGAGGTGCATCAGAGGAGCATCAGGGGAGCATCATAGGAGCATCAGAGGTGCGTCAGAGGAGCGTCAGAGGTGCATCAGAGGTGCATCAGAGGAGCATCAGAGGAGCATCAGAGGAGTATCAGAGGAGCATCAGAGGAGCATCAGAGGAGCATCAGAGGTGCATCAGAGGAGCATCAGAGGAGCATCAGAGGAGCGTCAGAGGTGCGTCAGAGGAGCGTCAGATGAGCGTCAGAGGAGCGTCAGAGGTGCGTCAGAGGAGCATCAGAGGAGCATCAGAGGAGCATCAGAGGAGCATCAGAGGAGCATCAGAGGAGCATCAGAGGAGCATCAGAGGAGCATCAGAGGAGCATCAGAGGTGCATCAGAGGAGCATCAGAGGAGCAACAGAGGAGCATCAGAGGAGCATCAGAGGAGCATCAGAGGAGCATCAGAGGAGCATCAGAGGAGCATCAGAGGAGCATCAGAGGAGCAACAGAGGAGCATCAGAGGAGCATCAGAGGCGCATCAGAGGACCATCAGAAGAGCATCAGAGGAGCATCAGAGGAGCATCTGAGGAGCATCAGTGGAGCATCAGAGGAGCATCAGAGGAGCATCAGAGGAGCATCAGAGGAGCATCAGAGGAGCATCAGAGGAGCATCAGAGGAGCATCAGAGGAGCATCAGCGGAGCATCAGAGGAGCATCAGCGGAGCATCAGAGGAGCATCAGAGGAGAATCAGAGGTGCATCAGAGGTGCAACAGAGGTGCATCAGAGGAGCATCAGAGGAGCATCAGAGGAGCATCAGAGGAGCATCAGAGGTGCATCAGAGGAGCATCAGAGGAGCAACAGAGGAGCATCAGAGGAGCATCAGAGGAGCATCAGAGGAGCATCAGAGGAGCATCAGAGGAGCATCAGAGGCGCATCAGTGGAGCATCAGAGGAGCATCAGAGGAGCATCAGAGGAGCATCAGAGGCGCATCAGAGGACCATCAGAGGAGCATCAGAGGAGCATCAGAGGAGCATCAGAGGAGCATAAGAGGAGCATCAGTGGAGCATCAGAGGAGCATCAGAGGAGCATCAGAGGCGCATCAGAGGTGCATCAGAGGAGCATCAGAGGTGCATCAGAGGAGCATCAGAGGAGCATCAGAGGAGCATCAGAGGAGCATCAGAGGAGCATCAGAGGAGCATCAGAGGAGCATCAGAGGAGCAACAGAGGAGCGTCAGAGAGGAGCGTCAGAGGAGCGTCAGAGGAGCGTCAGAGGAGCGTCAGAGGAGCGTCAGAGGAGCGTCAGAGGTGCGTCAGAGGTGCGTCAGAGGAGCGTCAGAGGAGCGTCAGAGGAGCGTCAGAGGAGCGTCAGAGGAGCGTCAGAGGAGCGTCAGAGGAGCGTCAGAGGAGCGTCAGAGGAGCGACAGAGGAGCGTCAGAGGAGCGTCAGAGGAGCGTCAGAGGAGCGTCAGAGGAGCGTCAGAGGAGAGTCAGAGGAGCGTCAGAGGAGCGTCAGAGGAGCGTCAGAGGAGCGTCAGAGGAGCATCAGAGGAGCATCAGAGGAGCATCAGAGGAGCAACAGAGGAGCATCAGAGGAGCATCAGAGGAGCATCAGAGGAGCATCAGAGGAGCATCAGAGGAGCATCAGAGGTGCATCAGAGGAGCATCAGAGGTGCATCAGAGGAGCATCAGAGGAGCATCAGAGGAGCATCAGAGGAGCAACAGAGGAGCATCAGAGGAGCATCAGAGGAGCATCAGGAGCATCAGAGGAGCATCAGAGGAGCATCAGAGGAGCATCAGAGGAGCATCAGCGGAGCATCAGCGGAGCATCAGAGGAGCATCAGAGGAGCATCAGCGGAGCATCAGAGGAGCATCAGCGGAGCATCAGAGGAGCATCAGAGGAGCATCAGAGGTGCATCAGAGGTGCAACAGAGGTGCGTCAGAGGTGCATCAGAGTTGCGTCAGAGGAGCATCAGAGGTGCGTCAGAGGTGCATCAGAGGTGCGTCAGAGGAGCATCGGAGGTGTGTCAGAGGTGCATCAGACGTGCGTCAGAGGAGCATCGGAGGAGCGTCAGAGGAGCGTCAGAGGAGCGTCAGAGGAGCATCTGAGGAGCATCGGAGGAGCGTCAGAGGTGCATCAGAGGTGCATCAGAGGAGCATCAGAGGAGCGTCAGAGGAGCATCAGAGGAGCATCAGAGGAGCATCAGAAGAGCATCAGAAGAGCATCAGAGGTTCATCAGAGGAGCATCAGAGGTGCATCAGAGGAGCATCAGAGGAGCATCAGAGGAGCATCAGAGGAGCATCAGAGGAGCATCAGAAGAGCATCAGAGGTGCATCAGAGGAGCATCAGAGGTGCATCAGAGGAGCATCAGAGGAGCATCAGAGGAGCATCAGAGGAGCATCAGAGGAGCATCAGAGGAGCATCAGAGGAGCAACAGAGGAGCATCAGAGGAGCATCAGAGGAGCATCAGAGGAGCATCAGAGGTGCATCAGAGGAGCATCAGAGGTGCATCAGAGGAGCATCAGAGGAGCATCAGAGGAGCATCAGAGGAGCATCAGATGAGCATCAGAGGAGCATCAGAGGAGCATCAGAGGAGCATCAGAGGAGCATCAGAGGAGCATCAGAGGAGCATCAGTGCAGCATCAGAGGTGCATCAGAGGAGCATCAGAGGTGCATCAGAGGTGCAACAGAGGTGCATCAGAGGAGCATCAGAGGAGCATCAGAGGAGCATCAGAGGTGCATCAGAGGAGCATCAGAGGAGCATCAGAGGAGCATCAGAGGAGCATCAGTGTAGCATCAGTGGAGCATCAGAGGAGCATCAGAGGATCATCAGAGGAGCATCAGTGGAGCATAAGAGGAGCATCAGAGGAGCATCAGAGGAGCATCAGAGGAGCATAAGAGGAGCATCAGAGGAGCATCAGAGATGCATCAGAGGAGCATCAGAGGAGCATCAGAGGAGCAACAGAGGAGCATCAGAGGAGCGTCAGAGGAGCATCAGAGGTGCGTCAGAGGTGCATCTGAGGTGCGTCAGAGGAGCATCAGAGGTGCGTCAGAGGTGCATCAGAGGTGCGTCAGAGGAGCATCGGAGGTGTGTCAGAGGTGCATCAGAGGTGCGTCAGAGGAGCATCGGAGGAGCGTCAGAGGAGCGTCAGAGGAGCGTCAGAGGAGCATCAGAGGAGCATCGGAGGAGCGTCAGATGTGCATCAGAGGTGCATCAGAGGAGCATCAGAGGAGCGTCAGTGGAGCATCAGAGGAGCATCAGAGGAGCATCAGAGGAGCATCAGAAGAGCATCAGAGGTGCATCAGAGGAGCATCAGAGGTGCATCAGAGGAGCATCAGAGGAGCATCAGAGGAGCATCAGAGGAGCATTAGAGGAGCATCAGAAGAGCATCAGAGGTGCATCAGAGGAGCATCAGAGGTGCATCAGAGGAGCATCAGAGGAGCATCAGAGGAGCATCAGAGGAGCATCAGAGGAGCATCAGAGGAGCATCAGAGGAGCAACAGAGGAGCATCAGAGGAGCATCAGAGGAGCATCAGAGGAGCATCAGAGGTGCATCAGAGGAGCATCAGAGGTGCATCAGAGGAGCATCAGAGGAGCATCAGATGAGCATCAGAGGAGCATCAGATGAGCATCAGAGGAGCATCAGAGGTGCATCAGAGTTGCATCAGAGGAGCATCAGAGGAGCATCAGAGGAGCATCAGAGGAGCATCAGAGGAGCATCAGAGGAGCATCAGAGGAGCATCAGAGGAGCAACAGAGGAGTATCAGAAGAGCATCAGAGGAGCATCAGAGGAGCATCAGAGGAGCATCAGAGGCGCATCAGAGGAGCATCAGAGGAGCATCAGAGGAGCATCAGAGGAGCATCAGAGGAGCATCAGAGGCGCATCAGAGGAGAATCAGAGGAGCATCAGAGGAGCATCAGAGGAGCATCAGAGGAGCATCAGAGGAGCATCAGAGGAGCATCAGAGGAGCATCAGAGGAGCATCAGAGGAGCATCAGAGGAGCATCAGAGGAGCATCAGAGGAGCATCAGGGGAGCATCAGAGGAGCATCAGGAGCATCAGAGGAGCATCAGAGGAGCATCAGAGGAGCATCAGAGGAGCATCAGAGGAGCATCAGAGGAGCATCAGCGGAGCATCAGAGGAGCATCAGCGGAGCATCAGAGGAGCATCAGAGGAGCATCAGAGGTGCATCAGAGGTGCAACAGAGGTGCATCAGAGGAGCATCAGAGGAGCATCAGAGGAGCATCAGAGGAGCATCAGAGGTGCATCAGAGGAGCATCAGAGGAGCAACAGAGGAGCATCAGAGGAGCATCAGAGGAGCATCAGAGGAGCATCAGAGGAGCATCAGAGGAGCATCAGAGGCGCATCAGAGGAGCATCAGAGGAGCATCAGAGGAGCATCAGAGGAGCATCAGAGGCGCATCAGAGGACCATCAGAAGAGCATCAGAGGAGCATCAGAGGACCATCTGAGGAGCATCAGTGGAGCATCAGAGGAGCATCAGAGGAGCATCAGAGGAGCATCAGAGGAGCATCAGAGGAGCATCAGAGGAGCATCAGAGGAGCATCAGCGGAGCATCAGAGGAGCATCAGCGGAGCATCAGAGGAGCATCAGAGGAGCATCAGAGGTGCATCAGAGGTGCAACAGAGGTGCATCAGAGGAGCATCAGAGGAGCGTCAGAGGAGCGTCAGAGGAGCATCAGAGGTGCATCAGAGGAGCATCAGAGGAGCAACAGAGGAGCATCAGAGGAGCATCAGAGGAGCATCAGAGGAGCATCAGAGGAGCATCAGAGGAGCATCAGAGGCGCATCAGAGGAGCATCAGAGGAGCATCAGAGGAGCATCAGAGGAGCATCAGAGGCGCATCAGAGGACCATCAGAGGAGCATCAGAGGAGCATCAGAGGAGCATCAGAGGAGCATAAGAGGAGCATCAGTGGAGCATCAGAGGAGCATCAGAGGAGCATCAGAGGCGCATGAGAGGTGCATCAGAGGAGCATCAGAGGTGCATCAGAGGAGCATCAGAGGAGTATCAGAGGAGCATCAGAGGAGCATCAGAGGAGCATCAGAGGAGCATCAGAGGAGCAACAGAGGAGCGTCAGAGAGGAGCGTCAGAGGAGCGTCAGAGGAGCGTCAGAGGAGCGTCAGAGGAGCGTCAGAGGTGCGTCAGAGGTGCGTCAGAGGAGCGTCAGAGGAGCGTCAGAGGAGCGTCAGAGGAGCGTCAGAGGAGCGTCAGAGGAGCGTCAGAGGAGCGTCAGAGGAGCGTCAGAGGAGCGACAGAGGAGCGTCAGAGGAGCGTCAGAGGAGCGTCAGAGGAGCGTCAGAGGAGCGTCAGAGGAGAGTCAGAGGAGCGTCAGAGGAGCGTCAGAGGAGCGTCAGAGGAGAGTCAGAGGAGCATCAGAGGAGCATCAGAGGAGCATCAGAGGAGCAACAGAGGAGCATCAGAGGAGCATCAGAGTAGCATCAGAGGAGCATCAGAGGAGCATCAGAGGAGCATCAGAGGTGCATCAGAGGAGCATAAGAGGTGCATCAGAGGAGCATCAGAGGAGCATCAGAGGAGCATCAGATGAGCATCAGAGGAGCATCAGAGGAGCATCAGAGGAGCATCAGAGGAGCAACAGAGGAGCATCAGAGGTGCATCGGAGGAGCATCAGAGGAGCATCGGAGGTGCATCAGAGGAGCATCAGAGGTGCATCAGAGGAGCATCAGAGGAGCATCAGAGGAGCATCAGAGGAGCAACAGAGGAGCATCAGAGGAGCATCAGAGGAGCATCAGGAGCATCAGAGGAGCATCAGAGGAGCATCAGAGGAGCATCAGCGGAGCATCAGCGGAGCATCAGAGGAGCATCAGAGGAGCATCAGCGGAGCATCAGAGGAGCATCAGCGGAGCATCAGAGGAGCATCAGAGGAGCATCAGAGGTGCATCAGAGGTGCAACAGAGGTGCGTCAGAGGTGCATCAGAGGTGCGTCAGAGGAGCATCAGAGGTGCGTCAGAGGTGCATCAGAGGTGCGTCAGAGGAGCATCGGAGGTGTGTCAGAGGTGCATCAGAGGTGCGTCAGAGGAGCATCGGAGGAGCGTCAGAGGAGCGTCAGAGGAGCGTCAGAGGAGCATCTGAGGAGCATCGGAGGAGCGTCAGAGGTGCATCAGAGGTGCATCAGAGGAGCATCAGAGGAGCGTCAGAGGAGCATCAGAGGAGCATCAGAGGAGCATCAGAGGAGCATCAGAAGAGCATCAGAGGTGCATCAGAGGAGCATCAGAGGTGCATCAGAGGAGCATCAGAGGAGCATCAGAGGAGCATCAGAGGAGCATCAGAGGAGCATCAGAAGAGCATCAGAGGTGCATCAGAGGAGCATCAGAGGTGCATCAGAGGAGCATCAGAGGAGCATCAGAGGAGCATCAGAGGAGCATCAGAGGAGCATCAGAGGAGCAACAGAGGAGCATCAGAGGAGCATCAGAGGAGCATCAGAGGAGCATCAGAGGTGCATCAGAGGAGCATCAGAGGTGCATCAGAGGAGCATCAGAGGAGCATCAGATGAGCATCAGAGGAGCATCAGATGAGCATCAGAGGAGCATCAGAGGAGCATCAGAGGAGCATCAGAGGAGCATCAGAGGAGCATCAGAGGAGCATCAGAGGAGCATCAGAGGAGCATCAGTGGAGCATCAGAGGAGCATCAGAGGAGCATCAGAGGTGCATCAGAGGTGCAACAGAGGTGCATCAGAGGAGCATCAGAGGAGCATCAGAGGAGCATCAGAGGTGCATCAGAGGAGCATCAGAGGAGCATCAGAGGAGCATCAGAGGAAAATCAGTGTAGCATCAGTGGAGCATCAGAGGAGCATCAGAGGAGCATCAGAGGAGCATCAGTGGAGCATAAGAGGAGCATCAGAGGAGCATCAGAGGAGCATCAGAGGAGCATAAGAGGAGCATCAGAGGAGCATCAGAGGAGCATCAGAGGAGCATCAGAGGAGCATCAGAGGAGCAACAGAGGAGCATCAGAGGAGCGTCAGAGGAGCATCAGAGGTGCGTCAGAGGTGCATCTGAGGTGCGTCAGAGGAGCATCAGAGGTGCGTCAGAGGTGCATCAGAGGTGCGTCAGAGGAGCATCGGAGGTGTGTCAGAGGTGCATCAGAGGTGCGTCAGAGGAGCATCGGAGGAGCGTCAGAGGAGCGTCAGAGGAGCGTCAGAGGAGCATCAGAGAAGCATCGGAGGAGCGTCAGATGTGCATCAGAGGTGCATCAGAGGAGCATCAGAGGAGCGTCAGTGGAGCATCAGAGGAGCATCAGAGGAGCATCAGAAGAGCATCAGAGGTGCATCAGAGGAGCATCAGAGGTGCATCAGAGGAGCATCAGAGGAGCATCAGAGGAGCATCAGAGGAGCATCAGAGGAGCATCAGAAGAGCATCAGAGGTGCATCAGAGGAGCATCAGAGGTGCATCAGAGGAGCATCAGAGGAGCATCAGAGGAGCATCAGAGGAGCATCAGAGGAGCATCAGAGGAGCATCAGAGGAGCAACAGAGGAGCATCAGAGGAGCATCAGAGGAGCATCAGAGGAGCATCAGAGGTGCATCAGAGGAGCATCAGAGGAGCATCAGAGGAGCATCAGATGAGCATCAGAGGAGCATCAGATGAGCATCAGAAGAGCATCAGAGGTGCATCAGAGTTGCATCAGAGGAGCATCAGAGGAGCATCAGAGGAGCATCAGAGGAGCATCAGAGGAGCATCAGAGGAGCATCAGAGGTGCATCAGAGGTGCAACAGAGGTGCATCAGAGGAGCATCAGAGGAGCATCAGAGGAGCATCAGAGGTGCATCAGAGGAGCATCAGAGGAGCATCAGAGGAGCATCAGAGGAGCATCAGTGTAGCATCAGTGGAGCATCAGAGGAGCATCAGAGGAGCATCAGAGGAGCATCAGTGGAGCATAAGAGGAGCATCAGAGGAGCATCAGAGGAGCATCAGAGGAGCATAAGAGGAGCATCAGAGGAGCATCAGAGGAGCATCAGAGGAGCATCAGAGGAGCATCAGAGGAGCAACAGAGGAGCATCAGAGGAGCGTCAGAGGAGCATCAGAGGTGCGTCAGAGGTGCATCTGAGGTGCGTCAGAGGAGCATCAGAGGTGCGTCAGAGGTGCATCAGAGGTGCGTCAGAGGAGCATCGGAGGTGTGTCAGAGGTGCATCAGAGGTGCGTCAGAGGAGCATCGGAGGAGCGTCAGAGGAGCGTCAGAGGAGCGTCAGAGGAGCATCAGAGGAGCATCGGAGGAGCGTCAGATGTGCATCAGAGGTGCATCAGAGGAGCATCAGAGGAGCGTCAGTGGAGCATCAGAGGAGCATTAGAGGAGCATCAGAGGAGCATCAGAAGAGCATCAGAGGTGCATCAGAGGAGCATCAGAGGTGCATCAGAGGAGCATCAGAGGAGCATCAGAGGAGCATCAGAGGAGCATCAGAGGAGCATCAGAAGAGCATCAGAGGTGCATCAGAGGAGCATCAGAGGTGCATCAGAGGAGCATCAGAGGAGCATCAGAGGAGCATCAGAGGAGCATCAGAGGAGCATCAGAGGAGCATCAGAGGAGCAACAGAGGAGCATCAGAGGAGCATCAGAGGAGCATCAGAGGAGCATCAGAGGTGCATCAGAGGAGCATCAGAGGTGCATCAGAGGAGCATCAGAGGAGCATCAGATGAGCATCAGAGGAGCATCAGATGAGCATCAGAGGAGCATCAGAGGTGCATCAGAGTTGCATCAGAGGAGCATCAGAGGAGCATCAGAGGAGCATCAGAGGAGCATCAGAGGAGCATCAGAGGAGCATCAGAGGAGCATCAGAGGAGCAACAGAGGAGTATCAGAAGAGCATCAGAGGAGCATCAGAGGAGCATCAGAGGAGCATCAGAGGAGCATCAGAGGAGCATCAGAGGAGCATCAGAGGAGCATTAGAGGAGCATCAGAGGAGCATCAGAGGACCATCAGAGGTGCATCAGAGGAGCATCAGAGGTGAATCAGAGGAGCATCAGAGGAGCAACAGAGGAGCATCAGAGGAGCATCAGAGGAGCATCAGAGGAGCATCAGAGGAGCATCAGAGGAGCATCAGAGGCGCATCAGAGGAGCATCAGAGGAGCATCAGAGGAGCATCAGAGGACCATCAGAGGAGCATCAGAGGAGCATCAGAGGAGCGTCAGAGTAGCATCAGTGGAGCATCAGAGGAGCATCAGAGGAGCATCAGAGGAGCATCAGTGGAGCATCAGAGGAGCATCAGAGGAGCATCAGAGGAGCATCAGAGGAGCATAAGAGGAGCATCAGAGGAGCATCAGAGGAGCATCAGAGGAGCATCAGAGGAGCATCAGAGGAGCAACAGAGGAGCATCAGAGGAGCGTCAGAGGAGCATCAGAGGTGCGTCAGAGGTGCATCAGAGGTGCGTCAGAGGAGCATCGGAGGTGTGTCAGAGGTGCATCAGAGGTGCGTCAGAGGAGCATCGGAGGAGCGTCAGAGGAGCGTCAGAGGAGCGTCAGAGGAGCATCAGAGGAGCATCGGAGGAGCGTCAGAGGTGCATCAGAGGTGCATCAGAGGAGCATCAGAGGAGCGTCAGAGGAGCATCAGAGGAGCATCAGAGGAGCATCAGAGGAGCATCAGAGGAGCATCAGAAGAGCATCAGAGGTGCATCAGAGGAGCATCAGAGGTGCATCAGAGGAGCATCAGAGGAGCATCAGAGGAGCATCAGAGGAGCATCAGAAGAGCATCAGAGGTGCATCAGAGGAGCATCAGAGGTGCATCAGAGGAGCATCAGAGGAGCATCAGAGGAGCATCAGAGGAGCATCAGAGGTGCATCAGAGGAGCATCAGAGGAGCATCAGAGGAGCATCAGAGGAGCATCAGATGAGCATAAGAGGAGCATCAGAGGAGCATCAGAGGAGCATCAGAGGTGCATCAGAGGAGCATCAGAGGAGCATCAGAGGTGCATCAGAGGGGCATCAGAGGTGCATCAGAGGAGCATCAGAGGAGCATCAGAGGAGCATCAGAGGAGCATCAGAGGAGCATCAGGAGCATCAGAGGAGCATCAGAGGAGCATCAGAGGAGCATCAGAGGAGCATCAGAGGAGCATCAGAGGAGCATCAGAGGAGCATCAGAGGAGCATCAGAGGAGCATCAGAGGAGCATCAGAGGAGCATCAGAGGTGCATCCGAGGAGCATCAGAGGTGCATCCGAGGAGAATCAGAGGTGCATCCGAGGAGCATCAGAGGAGCATCATAGGAGCATCAGAGGAGCATCAGAGGAGCATCAGAGGAGCATCAGAGGAGCATCAGAGGAGCGTCAGAGGAGCATCAGAGGAGCATCAGAGGAGCATCAGAGGAGCATCAGAGGAGCATCAGAGGAGCATCAGAGGAGCAACAGAAGAGTATCAGAGGAGTATCAGAGGAGCATCAGAGGAGCGTCAGAGGAGCGTCAGAGGAGCGTCAGAGGAGCATCAGAGGAGCATCGGAGGAGCGTCAGAGGTGCATCAGAGGTGCATCAGAGGAGCATCAGAGGAGCGTCAGAGGAGCGTCAGAGGAGCATCAGAGGAGCATCAGAGGAGCATCAGAGGAGCTTCAGAAGAGCATCAGAGGTGCATCAGAGGAGCATCAGAGGTGCATCAGAGGAGCATCAGAGGAGCATCAGAGGAGCATCAGAGGAGCATCAGAGGAGCATCAGAAGAGCATCAGAGGTGCATCAGAGGAGCATCAGAGGTGCATCAGAGGAGCATCAGAGGTGCATCAGAGGAGTATCAGAGGAGCATAAGAGGAGCATCAGAGGAGCATCAGAGGAGCATCAGAGGAGCCAGAGGAGCAACAGAGGAGCATCAGAGGAGCATCAGAGGAGCATCAGAGGAGCATCAGAGGAGCATCAGAAGAGCATCAGAGGTGCATCAGAGGAGCATCAGAGGAGCATCAGAGGAGCATCAGAGGAGCATCAGAGGAGCATCAGAGGAGCATCAGAGGAGCATCAGAGGAGCAACAGAGGAGCATCAGAGGAGCATCAGAGGTGCATCAGAGGTGCATCAGAGGAGCATCAGAGGAGCATCAGAGGAGCATCAGAGGAGCATCAGAGGAGCATCAGAGGAGTATCAGAGGAGCATCAGAGGAGTATCAGAGGAGCATCAGAGGAGCATCAGAGGAGCATCAGAGGAGCATCAGAGGAGCATCAGAGGAGCATCAGAGGAGCATCAGAGGAGCATCAGAGGAGCATCAGAGGTGCATCAGAGGAGCATCAGAGGAGCAACAGAGGAGCATCAGAGGAGCAACAGAGGAGCATCAGAGGAGCATCAGAGGAGCATCAGAGGAGCATCAGAGGCGCATCAGAGGAGCATCAGAGGAGCATCAGAGGAGCATCAGAGGAGCATCAGAGGAGCATCAGAGGTGCATCAGAGGTGCATCAGAGGTGCATCAGAGGAGCATCAGAGGAGCATCAGAGGAGCATCAGAGGAGCATCAGAGGAGCATCAGAGGAGCATCAGAGGAGCATCAGAGGAGCATCAGAGGAGCATCAGAGGAGCATCAGAGGAGCATTAGAGGAGCATCAGAGGAGCATCAGAGGATCATCAGAGGTGCATCAGAGGAGCATCAGAGGTGAATCAGAGGAGCATCAGAGGAGCAACAGAGGAGCATCAGAGGTGCATCAGAGGAGCATCAGAGGAGCATCAGAGGAGCATCAGAGGAGAATCAGAGGCGCATCAGAGGAGCATCAGAGGAGCATCAGAGGAGCATCAGAGGAGCATCAGAGGAGCATCAGAGGAGCATCAGAGGAGCGTCAGAGTAGCATCAGTGGAGCATCAGAGGAGCATCAGAGGAGCATCAGAGGAGCATCAGTGGAGCATCAGAGGAGCATCAGAGGAGCATCAGAGGTGCGTCAGAGGAGCATCGGAGGTGTGTCAGAGGTGCATCAGAGGTGCGTCAGAGGAGCATCGGAGGAGCGTCAGAGGAGCGTCAGAGGAGCGTCAGAGGAGCATCAGAGGAGCATCGGAGGAGCGTCAGAGGTGCATCAGAGGTGCATCAGAGGAGCATCAGAGGAGCGTCAGAGGAGCATCAGAGGAGCATCAGAGGAGCATCAGAGGAGCATCAGAGGAGCATCAGAAGAGCATCAGAGGTGCATCAGAGGAGCATCAGAGGTGCATCAGAGGAGCATCAGAGGAGCATCAGAGGAGCATCAGAGGAGCATCAGAGGTGCATCCGAGGAGAATCAGAGGTGCATCCGAGGAGCATCAGAGGAGCATCATAGGAGCATCAGAGGAGCATCAGAGGAGCATCAGAGGAGCATCAGAGGAGCATCAGAGGAGCATCAGAGGAGCGTCAGAGGAGCATCAGAGGAGCATCAGAGGAGCATCAGAGGAGCATCAGAGGAGCATCAGAGGAGCATCAGAGGAGCAACAGAAGAGTATCAGAGGAGCATCAGAGGAGCATCAGAGGAGCATCAGAGGAGCATCAGAGGAGCATCAGAGGAGCATCAGAGGAGCATCAGAGGAGCATTAGAGGAGCATCAGTGGAGCATCAGAGGAGCATCAGAGGTGCATCAGAGGAGCATCAGAGGTGAATCAGAGGAGCATAAGAGGAGCAACAGAGGAGCATCAGAGGAGCATCAGAGGAGCATCAGAGGAGCATCAGAGGAGCATCAGAGGAGCATCAGTGGCGCATCAGAGGAGCATCAGAGGAGCATCAGAGGAGCATCAGAGGAGCATCAGAGGAGCATCAGAGGTGCATCAGAGGTGCATCAGAGGTGCATCAGAGGAGCATCAGAGGAGCATCAGAGGAGCATCAGAGGAGCATCAGAGGAGCATCAGAGGAGCATCAGAGGAGCATCAGAGTAGCATCACTGGAGCATCAGAGGAGCATCAGAGGAGCATCAGAGGAGCATCAGTGGAGCATCAGAGGAGCATCAGAGGAGCATCAGAGGAGCATCAGAGGAGCATCAGAGGAGCATCAGAGGAGCATCAGAGGAGCAACAGAGGAGCATCAGAGGAGCGTCAGAGAGCATCAGAGCTGCGTCAGAGGTGCATCAGAGGTGCGTCAGAGGAGCATCGGAGGTGTGTCAGAGGTGCATCAGAGGTGCGTCAGAGGAGCATCGGAGGAGCGTCAGAGGAGCGTCAGAGGAGCGTCAGAGGAGCATCAGAGGAGCATCGGAGGAGCGTCAGAGGTGCATCAGAGGTGCATCAGAGGAGCATCAGAGGAGCGTCAGAGGAGCGTCAGAGGAGCATCAGAGGAGCATCAGAGGAGCATCAGAGGAGCTTCAGAAGAGCATCAGAGGTGCATCAGAGGAGCATCAGAGGTGCATCAGAGGAGCATCAGAGGAGCATCAGAGGAGCATCAGAGGAGCATCAGAGGAGCATCAGAGGAGCAACAGAGGAGCATCAGAGGAGCATCAGAGGTGCATCAGAGGAGCATCAGAGGAGCATCAGAGGAGCATCAGAGGAGCATCAGAGGAGCATCAGAGGAGCATCAGAGGAGCATCAGAGGAGTATCAGAGGAGCATCAGAGGAGCATCAGAGGAGCATCAGAGGAGCATCAGAGGAGCATCAGAGGAGCATCAGAGGAGCATCAGAGGAGCATCAGAGGAGCATCAGAGGTGCATCAGAGGAGCATCAGAGGAGCAACAGAGGAGCATCAGAGGAGCAACAGAGGAGCATCAGAGGAGCATCAGAGGAGCATCAGAGGAGCATCAGAGGCGCATCAGAGGAGCATCAGAGGAGCATCAGAGGAGCATCAGAGGAGCATCAGAGGAGCATCAGAGGAGCATCAGAGGTGCATCAGAGGTGCATCAGAGGTGCATCAGAGGCGCATCAGAGGAGCATCAGAGGAGCATCAGAGGAGCATCAGAGGAGCATCAGAGGAGCATCAGAGGAGCATCAGAGGTGCATCAGAGGTGCATCAGAGGAGCATCAGAGGAGCATCAGAGGAGCATCAGAGGAGCATCAGAGGAGCATCAGAGGAGCATCAGAGGAGCATCAGAGTAGCATCAGTGGAGCATCAGAGGAGCATCAGAGGAGCATCAGAGGTGCATCAGAGGAGCATCAGAGGAGCAACAGAGGAGCATCAGAGGAGCATCAGAGGAGCATCAGAGGAGCATCAGAGGAGCATCAGAGGAGCATCAGAGGTGCATCAGAGGTGCATCAGAGGTGCATCAGAGGAGCATCAGAGGAGCATCAGAGGAGCATCAGAGGAGCATCAGAGGAGCATCAGAGGAGCATCAGAGGAGCATCAGAGTAGCATCAGTGGAGCATCAGAGGAGCATCAGAGGAGCATCAGAGGAGCATCAGTGGAGCATCAGAGGAGCATCAGAGGAGCATCAGTGGAGCATCAGAGGAGCATCAGAGGAGCATCAGAGGAGCATCAGAGGAGCATAAGAGGAGCATCAGAGGAGCATCAGAGGAGCATCAGAGGAGCATCAGAGGAGCGTCAGAGGAGCATCAGAGGAGCGTCAGAGGAGCATCAGAGGTGCGTCAGAGGTGCATCAGAGGTGCGTCAGAGGAGCATCGGAGGTGTGTCAGAGGTGCATCAGAGGTGCGTCAGAGGAGCATCGGAGGAGCGTCAGAGGAGCGTCAGAGGAGCGTCAGAGGAGCATCAGAGGTGCATCAGAGGTGTGTCAGAGGTGCATCAGAGGTGCGTCAGAGGAGCATCGGAGGAGCGTCAGAGGTGCATCAGAGGTGCATCAGAGGAGCATCAGAGGAGCGTCAGAGGAGCATCAGAGGAGCATCAGAGGAGCATCAGAGGAGCATCAGAGGAGCATCAGAGGAGCATCAGAGGTGCATCAGAGGTGCATCAGAGGTGCATCAGAGGAGCATCAGAGGAGCATCAGAGGAGCATCAGAGGAGCATCAGAGGAGCATCAGAGGAGCATCAGAGGAGCATCAGAGGAGCATCAGAGGAGCATCAGAGTAGCATCAGTGGAGCATCAGAGGAGCATCAGAGGAGCATCAGAGGAGCATCAGTGGAGCATCAGAGGAGCATCAGAGGAGCATCAGTGGAGCATCAGAGGAGCATCAGTGGAGCATCAGAGGAGCATCAGAGGACCATAAGAGGAGCATCAGAGGAGCATCAGAGGAGCATCAGAGGAGCATCAGAGGAGCAACAGAGGAGCATCAGAGGAGCGTCAGAGGAGATTCAGAGGTGCGTCAGAGGTGCATCAGAGGTGCGTCAGAGGAGCATCGGAGGTGCGTCAGAGGTGCATCAGAGGTGCGTCAGAGGAGCATCGGAGGAGCGTCAGAGGAGCATCGGAGGAGCGTCAGAGGAGCGTCAGAGGAGCGTCAGAGGAGCATCAGAGGAGCATCGGAGGAGCGTCAGAGGTGCATCAGAGGTGCATCAGAGGAGCATCAGAGGAGCGTCAGAGGAGCATCGGAGGAGCATCAGAGGTGCATCAGAGGTGCATCAGAGGAGCATCAGAGGAGCGTCAGAGGAGCATCAGAGGAGCATCAGAGGAGCATCAGAGGAGCATCAGAGGAGCATCAGAGGAGCATCAGAGGAGCATCAGAGGAGCAACAGAGGAGCATCAGAGGAGCGTCAGAGAGCATCAGAGCTGCGTCAGAGGTGCATCAGAGGTGCGTCAGAGGAGCATCGGAGGTGTGTCAGAGGTGCATCAGAGGTGCGTCAGAGGAGCATCGGAGGAGCGTCAGAGGAGCGTCAGAGGAGCGTCAGAGGAGCATCAGAGGAGCATCGGAGGAGCGTCAGAGGTGCATCAGAGGTGCATCAGAGGAGCATCAGAGGAGCGTCAGAGGAGCGTCAGAGGAGCATCAGAGAAGCATCAGAGGAGCATCAGAGGAGCTTCAGAAGAGCATCAGAGGTGCATCAGAGGAGCATCAGAGGTGCATCAGAGGAGCATCAGAGGAGCATCAGAGGAGCATCAGAGGAGCATCAGAGGAGCATCAGAAGAGCATCAGAGGTGCATCAGAGGAGCATCAGAGGTGCATCAGAGGAGCATCAGAGGTGCATCAGAGGAGCATCAGAGGAGCATCAGAGGAGCATCAGAGGAGCATCAGAGGAGCATCAGAGGAGCCAGAGGAGCAACAGAGGAGCATCAGAGGAGCATCAGAGGAGCATCAGAGGAGCATCAGAGGAGCATCAGAAGAGCATCAGAGGTGCATCAGAGGAGCATCAGAGGAGCATCAGAGGAGCATCAGAGGAGCATCAGAGGAGCATCAGAGGAGCATCAGAGGAGCATCAGAGGAGCAACAGAGGAGCATCAGAGGAGCATCAGAGGTGTATCAGAGGTGCATCAGAGGAGCATCAGAGGAGCATCAGAGGAGCATCAGAGGAGCATCAGAGGAGCATCAGAGGAGCATCAGAGGAGTATCAGAGGAGCATCAGAGGAGTATCAGAGGAGCATCAGAGGAGCATCAGAGGAGCATCAGAGGAGCATCAGAGGAGCATCAGAGGAGCATCAGAGGAGCATCAGAGGAGCATCAGAGGAGCATCAGAGGTGCATCAGAGGAGCATCAGAGGAGCAACAGAGGAGCATCGGAGGAGCAACAGAGGAGCATCAGAGGAGCATCAGAGGAGCATCAGAGGAGCATCAGAGGCGCATCAGAGGAGCATCAGAGGAGCATCAGAGGAGCATCAGAGGAGCATCAGAGGAGCATCAGAGGTGCATCAGAGGTGCATCAGAGGTGCATCAGAGGAGCATCAGAGGAGCATCAGAGGAGCATCAGAGGAGCATCAGAGGAGCATCAGAGGAGCATCAGAGTAGCATCAGTGGAGCATCAGAGGAGCATCAGAGGAGCATCAGAGGAGCATCAGTGGAGCATCAGAGTAGCATCAGAGGAGCATCAGTGGAGCATCAGAGGAGCATCAGAGGAGCATCAGAGGAGCATCAGAGGAGCATAAGAGGAGCATCAGAGGAGCATCAGAGGAGCATCAGAGGAGCATCAGAGGAGCATCAGAGGAGCAACAGAGGAGCATCAGAGGAGCGTCAGAGGAGCATCAGAGGTGCGTCAGAGGTGCATCAGAGGTGCGTCAGAGGAGCATCGGAGGTGTGTCAGAGGTGCATCAGAGGTGCGTCAGAGGAGCATCGGAGGAGCGTCAGAGGAGCGTCAGAGGAGCGTCAGAGGAGCATCAGAGGAGCATCGGAGGAGCGTCAGAGGTGCATCAGAGGTGCATCAGAGGAGCATCAGAGGAGCGTCAGAGGAGCATCAGAGGAGCATCAGAGGAGCATCAGAGGAGCATCAGAGGAGCATCAGAGGAGCATCAGAGGAGCATCAGAGGAGCATCAGAGGTGCATCAGAGGTGCATCAGAGGTGCATCAGAGGAGCATCAGAGGAGCATCAGAGGAGCATCAGAGGAGCATCAGAGGAGCATCAGAGGAGCATCAGAGGAGCATCAGTGGAGCATCAGAGGAGCATCAGAGGAGCATCAGAGGAGCATCAGAGGAGCATCAGAGGCGCATCAGAGGAGCATCAGAGGAGCATCAGAGGAGCATCAGAGGAGCATCAGAGGAGCATCAGAGGAGCATCAGAGGAGCATCAGAGGAGCATCAGAGGAGCATAAGAGGAGCATCAGAGGAGCATCAGAGGAGCATCAGAGGAGCATCAGAGGAGCATCAGAGGAGCAACAGAGGAGCATCAGAGGAGCGTCAGAGGAGCATCAGAGGTGCGTCAGAGGTGCATCAGAGGTGCGTCAGAGGAGCATCGGAGGTGTGTCAGAGGTGCATCAGAGATGCGTCAGAGGAGCATCGGAGGAGCGTCAGAGGAGCGTCAGAGGAGCGTCAGAGGAGCATCAGAGGAGCATCGGAGGAGCGTCAGAGGTGCATCAGAGGTACATCAGAGGAGCATCAGAGGAGCGTCAGAGGAGCATCAGAGGAGCATCAGAGGAGCATCAGAGGAGCATCAGAGGAGCATCAGAGGAGCATCAGAGGAGCATCAGAGGAGCATCAGAGGTGCATCAGAGGTGCATCAGAGGTGCATCAGAGGAGCATCAGAGGAGCATCAGAGGAGCATCAGAGGAGCATCAGAGGAGCATCAGAGGAGCATCAGAGGAGCATCAGAGGAGCATCAGTGGAGCATCAGAGGAGCATCAGAGGAGCATCAGAGGAGCATCAGAGGAGCATCAGAGGCGCATCAGAGGAGCATCAGAGGAGCATCAGAGGAGCATCAGAGGAGCATCAGAGGAGCATCAGAGGAGCATCAGAGGAGCATCAGAGGAGCATCAGAGGAGCATAAGAGGAGCATCAGAGGAGCATCAGAGGAGCATCAGAGGAGCATCAGAGGAGCATCAGAGGAGCAACAGAGGAGCATCAGAGGAGCGTCAGAGGAGCATCAGAGGTGCGTCAGAGGTGCATCAGAGGTGCGTCAGAGGAGCATCGGAGGTGTGTCAGAGGTGCATCAGAGGTGCGTCAGAGGAGCATCGGAGGAGCGTCAGAGGAGCGTCAGAGGAGCGTCAGAGGAGCATCAGAGGAGCATCAGAGGAGCGTCAGAGGTGCATCAGAGGTGCATCAGAGGACCATCAGAGGAGCGTCAGAGGAGCATCAGAGGAGCATCAGAGGAGTATCAGAGGAGCATCAGAGGAGCATCAGAAGAGCATCAGAGGTGCATCAGAGGAGTATCAGAGGTGCATCAGAGGAGCATCAGAGGAGCATCAGAGGAGCATCAGAGGAGCATCAGAAGAGCATCAGAGGTGCATCAGAGGAGCATCAGAGGAGCATCGGAGGAGCATCAGAGGAGCATCAGAGGAGCATCAGAGGAGCATCAGAGGAGCAACAGAGGAGCATCAGAGGAGCATCAGAGGAGCATCAGAGGAGCATCAGAGGAGCATCAGAGGAGCATCAGAGGTGCATCAGAGGAGCATCAGAGGAGCATAAGAGGAGCATCAGAGGAGCATCAGATGAGCATAAGAGGAGCATCAGAGGAGCAACAGAGGAGCATCAGAGGAGCATCAGAGGAGCATCAGAGGAACATCAGAGGAGCATCAGAGGAGCATCAGAGGAGCATCGGAGGAGCGTCAGAGGTGCATCAGAGGTGCATCAGAGGAGCATCAGAGGAGCGTCAGAGGAGCGTCAGAGGAGCGTCAGAGGAGCATCGGAGGAGCATCGGAGGAGCGTCAGAGGTGCATCAGAGGTGCATCAGAGGAGCGTCAGAGGAGCGCCAGAGGAGCATCAGAGGAGCATCAGAGGAGCATCAGAGGAGCATCAGTGGAGCATCAGAGGAGCATCAGAGGAGCATCAGAGGAGCATCAGAGGAGCATCAGAGGAGCATCAGAGGAGCATCAGAGGAGCATCAGAGGTGCATCAGAGGAGCATCAGAGGTGCATCAGAGGAGCATCAGAGGAGCATCAGAGGAGCATCAGAGGAGCATCAGAGGTGCATCAGAGGAGCATCAGAGGAGCATCAGAGGAGCATCAGAGGAGCATCAGATGAGCATAAGAGGAGCATCAGAGGAGCAACAGAGGAGCATCAGAGGAGCATCAGAGGAGGATCAGAGGAGCATCAGAGGAGCATCAGAGGAGCATCAGAGGAGCATCAGAGGAGCATCAGAGGAGCATCAGAGGAGCATCTGAGGAGCATCAGAGGAGCATCAGAGGAGCATCAGAGGAGCATCAGAGGTGCATCAGAGGTGCATCGGAGGTGCATCAGAGGTGCATCAGAGGAGCATCAGAGGAGCATCAGAGGTGCCACCGCTAATTCCCGGCCTCTGATTCCCGGCCTCTGATTCCCCGCCTCTGATTCCCCATCTCTGATTCCCCGCCTCTGATTCCCCGACTCTGATTCCCCGCCTCTGATTCCCCAGCTCTGATTCCCCACCTCAGATTACCCGCGTCTGATTCCCTGACTCTAATTCCCGGCCTCTGATTCCCCATCTCTGATTCACCGCCTCTGATTCCCCACCTCTGATTCCCCATATCTGATTCCCCGCCTCAATTTCCCCGCCTCTGAATACCCGCCTCTGGTTCCCCATCTGTGATTAACCACCTCTGATTCTCCGCGTCTGATTCCCCGCCTCTGATTCCCCATCTCTGATTCCCCACCTCGGATTCCCAATATCTGATTCCCCGCCTCTGTTTCCCCGCCTCTGATTCCCCGCCTCTGTTTCCCCATATCTGATTCCCCACCTCTGATTCCTCAACTCTGATTCCACGCATCAGATTCCCCAGCTCTGATTCCCCGCCTTTGATTCCCCGTGTCTGATTCCCTGCCTCTGATTCCCCGCCTCTGATTCCCCATCTCTGATTCACCGCCTCTGATTCCCCACCTCTTATTCCCCATATCTGATTAGCCACCTCTGTTTCTCAGCCTCTGATTCCCGCCTCTGATTCCCCATATCTGATTCCCCGCCTCTGATTCCCCATCTCTGATTTTCGGACTCTGATTCCCCACCTCTGATTCCCGGCCTCTGATTCCCGGCCTATGATTCCCCGCTTCTGATTCCCCGCCACTGATTCCCTGCCTCTGATTCCCCATGTCTGATTCCCCACATCTGATTCCCTGCCTCTGATACCCCGCATATGATTCCCCGCCTCTGATTCCCTGCCACTAATTCCCCGCCTCTGATTCCCCATATCTGATTCCCTGCCTCTGATGCCCCATATCTGATTCCCTGCCTCTGATTCCCCAACTCTGATTCCCCGCCTCTGATTCCTCAGCTCTGATTCCCCACCTCTGATTCCCCGTGTCTAATTCCCTGCCTCTGATTCCCCGCCTCTGATTCCCCATCTTGGATTCACCACCACTGATTCCCTGCGTCTGAAACCCTGCCTGTGATTCCCCGCCTCTGATTCACCATCTCTGATTCACTGCCTCTGATTCCCCTTCTCTGATTCCCCATGTCTGCTTCCCCAATTCTGATTCCCGCCTCTGATGCCCCACCTCTGATTCCCCTCCTCTGATTGCCCATATATGATTGCACGCCTCTGATTCCCCATATCTTATTCCCCGCCTCTGATTCCCAAACTCAGAATCCCTGCCTCTGATTCCCCAGCTCTGATTCCCCACATCTGATTCCCTGCCTCTGATTCCCCACCTCTGATTCCCAATATCTGATTCCCTGCCTCTGTTTCACCACCTCTGATTCCCCGCCTCTGTTTCCCCATATCTGATTCGCAACCTCTGATTCCCCAACTCTGATTCCCCGCCTCTGATTCACCATGTCTGATTCCCCAATTCTCATTCCCGCGGCTGATGCCCCACCTCTGATTCCCCTCCTCTGTTTCCCCATCTCTGATTCCCGGCCTCTGATTCCCCGCCTCTGATTCCCAATCTCTGATTCCCCGCCTCTGATTCCCCGACTCTGATTCCCCGCCTCTGAATCCCCAGCTCTGATTCCCCACCTCTGATTACCCGCGTCTGATTCCCTGAATCTAATTCCCGGCCTCTGATTCCCCATCTCTGATTCACCGCCTCTGATTCCCCACCTCTGATTCCCCATATCTGATTCCCCGCCTCAGTTTCCCCGCCTCTGATTCCCCACCTCTGATTCCCCATATCTGATACCCCGCCTCTGATTCCCCAACTCTGAATCCCCGCCTCTTATTCCCAAGGTATGATTCCCCGCCTCTGATTCCCTGCGTCTGATTCCCTGCTTCTGATTCCCTGCCTCTGGTTCCCCATCTGTGATTAACCACCTCTGATACTCCGCGTCTGATTCCCCGCCTCTGATTCCCCATCTCTGATTCCCCATCTCTGATTCCCAAATTCTGATTCCCCGCCTCTGATTCCCCAGCTCTGATTCCCCACATCTGATTCCCTGCCACTGATTCCCCACCTCTGATTCCCTGCCTCTGATTCCCCACCTCTGATTCCCAATATCTGATTCCCTGCCTCTGTTTCCCCACCTCTGATTCCCCGCATCTGTTTCCCCATATCTGATTCCCCACCTCTGATTCCCCAACTCTGATTCCCCGCCTCTGATTCCCCAGCTCTGATTCCCCGCCTCTGATTCCCCGTGTCTGATTCCCTGCCTCTGATTCCCCGCCTCTGATTCCCCATCTCTGATTCTCCACCACTGATTCCCTGCGTCTGATTCCCTGCCTGTGATTCCCCACCTCTGATTCACCATGTCTGATTCCCCAAATCTGATTCCCGCCTCTGATGCCCCACCTCTGATTCCCCTCCCCTGATTCCCCATATCTGATTCCCCGCCTCTGATTCCCCATATCTTATTCCCCGCCTCTGATTCCCAAACTCAGATTCCCCGCCTCTGATTCCCCAGCTCTGATTCCCTGCCTCTGATTCCCCGCGTCTGATTCCCCGCCTCTGAATCCCCGCGTCTGATTCCCCATCTCTGATTCACCACCGCTAATTCCCGGCCTCTGATTCCCCACAACTGATTCCCGGCCTCTGAATCCCGGCCTCTGATTCCCCGCCTCTGATTCCCCATCTCTGATTCCCCGCCTCTGATTCCCCGACTCTGATTCCCCGCCTCTGAATCCCCAGCTCTGATTCCCCACCTCTGATTACCCGCGTCTGATTCCCTGAATCTAATTCCCGGCCTCTGATTCCCCATCTCTGATTCACCGCCTCTGATTCCACACCCATGATTCCCCATATCTGATTCCCCGCCTCAGTTTCCCCGCCTCTGATTCCCCGCCTCTGATTCCCCATATCTGATACCCCGCCTCTGATTCCCCAACTCTGAATCCCCGCCTCTGATTCCCCAGCTATGATTCCCCGCATCTGATTCCCCGCGTCTGATTCCCTGCTTCTGATTCCCTGCCTCTGGTTCCCCATCTGTGATTAACCACCTCTGATTCACCGCGTCTGATTCCCCGCCTCTGATTCCCCATCTCTGATTCCCAAATTCTGATTCCCCGCCTCTGATTCCCCAGCACTGATTCCCCTCATCTGATTCCCTGCCTCTGATTCCCCACCTCTGATTCCCAATATCTGATTCCCCGCCTCTGTTACCCCGCCTCTGATTCCCCGCCTCTGTTTCCCCATATCTGATTCCCCACCTCTGATTCCCCAACTCTGATTCCCCGCCTCTGATTCCCCAGCTCTGATTCCCCGCCTCTGATTCCCTGTGTCTGATTCCCTGCCTCTGATTCCCCGCCTCTGATTCCCCATCTCTGATTCACCGCCTCTGATTCCCCACCTCTGATTCCCCATATCTGATTAGCCACCTCTGTTTCCCCGCCTCTGATTCCCCGCCTCTGATTCCCCATATCTGATTCCCCGCCTCTGATTCCCCACCTCTGATTCCCCATATCTGATAAGCAATCTCTGTTTCCCCGCCTCTGATTCCCCGCCTCTGATTCCCCATATCTGATTCCCCGCAACTGATTCCCCATCTCTGATTCCCGGACTCAGATTCCCCACCTCTGATTCCCGGCCTCTGATTCCCGGCCTATGATTCCCCGCTTCTGATTCCCCGCCTGATTCCCCATCTCTGATGCACTGCGTCTGATTCCCCACCTCTAATTCCCCATATCTGATTAGCCACCTCTGTTTCTCCACCTCTGATTCCCCGCCTCTGATTCCCCATATCTGATTCCCCGCCTCTGATTCCCCATCTCTGATTCCCGGACTCTGAATCCCCACCTCTGTTTCCCGGCCTCTGATTCGCAGCCTATGATTTCCCGCTTCTGATTCCCCGCCTCTGATACCCTGCCTCTGATTCCCCATGTCTGATTCCCCACATCTGATTCCCTGCCTCTTATACCCCGCCTCTGATTCCCCGCCTCTGATTCCCTGCCACTAATTCCCCGCCTCTGATTCCCCATATCTGTTTTCCTGCCTCTGATGCCCCATATCTGATTCCCTGCCTCTGATTCCCCAACTCTGATTCCCCGCCTCTGATTCCTCAGCTCTGATTCCCCACCTCTGATTCCCCGTGTCTAATACCCTGCCTCTGATTCCCCGCCTCTGATTCCCCATCTTGGATTCATCACCACTGATTCCTTGCGTCTGATTCCCTCCCTGTGATTCCCCGCCTCTGATTCACCATCTCTGATTCACTGCCTCTGATTCCCCTTCTTTGATTCCCCATGTCTGATTCCCCAATTCTGATTCCCGCCTCTGATGCCCCACCTCTGATTCCCCTCCTCTGATTGCCCATATCTGATTCCCCGCCTCTGATTCCCCATATCTTATTCCCCGCCTCTGATTCCCAAACTCAGATTCCCCGTCTCTGATTCCCCAGCTCTGATTCCCCACATCTGATTCCCTGCCTCTGATTCCCCACCTCTGATTCCCAATATCTGATTCCCTGCCTCTGTTTCCCCACCACTGATTCCCCGCCTCTGTTTCCCCATATCTGATTCCCCACCTCTGATTCCCCAACTCTGATTCCCCGCCTCTGATTCCCCAGCTCTGATACCCCGCCTCTGATTCCCCATGTCAGATTTCCTGCCTCTGATTCCCCGCCTCTGATTCCCCATCTCTGATTCACCGCCTCTGATTCCCCACCTCTGATTCCCCATATCTGATAAGCCATCTCTGTATCCCCGCCTCTGATTCCCCGCCTCTGATTCCCCATATCTGATTCCCCGCCTCTGATTCCCCATCTCTGATTCCCGGACTCAGATTCCCCACCTCTGATTCCCAGCCTCTGATTCCCGGAATATGATTCCCCGCTTCTGATTCCCCGCCTCTGATTCCCTGCCTCTGATTCCCCATCTCTGATTCCCCACATCTGATTCCCTGCCTCTGATTCCCCGCCTCTGATTCCACATATCTGATTCCCTGCCTCTGATTACCCATCTCGGATTCCCGCCCTCCGATTCCCCACCTCTGGTTCCCCATATCTGATACCCCTACTCTGATTCCCCGCCTCTGATTCCCCATATCTGATACCCCGCCTCTGATTCCCCAACTCTGAATCCCCAACTCTGATTCCCCGCCTCTGATTCCCCAGCTCTGATTCCCCGCCTCTGATTCCCTGTGTCTGATTCCCTGCCTCTGATTCCCCGCCTCTGATTCCCATTCTCTGATTCACCGCCTCTGATTCCCCACCTCTTATTCCCCATATCTGATTAGCCACCTCTGTTTCCCCGCCACTGATTCCCCGCCTCTGATTCCCCATATCTGATTCCCCGCCTCTGATTCCCCACCTCTGATTCCCCATATCTGATAAGCAATCTCTGTTTCCCCGCCTCTGATTCCCCGCCTCTGATTCCCCATATCTGATTCCCCGCAACTGATTCCCCATCTCTGATTCCCGGACTCAGATTCCCCACCTCTGATTCCCGGCCTCTGATTCCCGGCCTATGATTCCCCGCTTCTGATTCCCCGCCTGATTCCCCATCTCTGATGCACTGCGTCTGATTCCCCACCTCTAATTCCCCATATCTGATTAGCCACCTCTGTTTCTCCACCTCTGATTCCCCACCTCTGATTCCCCATATCTGATTCCCCGCCTCTGATTCCCCATCTCTGATTCCCAGACTCTGAATCCCCACCTCTGTTTCCCGGCCTCTGATTCCCGGCCTATGATTTCCCGCTTCTGATTCCCCGCCTCTGATACCCTGCCTCTGATTCCCCATGTCTGATTCCCCACATCTGATTCCCTGCCTCTGATACCCCGCCTCTGATTCCCCGCCTCTGATTCCCTGCCACTAATTCCCCGCCTCTGATTCCCCATATCTGTTTTCCTGCCTCTGATGCCCCATATCTGATTCCCTGCCTCTGATTCCCCAACTCTGATTCCCCGCCTCTGATTCCTCAGCTCTGATTCCCCACCTCTGATTCCCCGTGTCTAATTCCCTGCCTCTGATTCCCCGCCTCTGATTCCCCATCTTGGATTCATCACCACTGATTCCTTGCGTCTGATTCCCTCCCTGTGATTCCCCGCCTCTGATTCACCATCTCTGATTCACTGCCTCTGATTCCGCTTCTTTGATTCCCCATGTCTGATTCCCCAATTCTGATTCCCGCCTCTGATGCCCCACCTCTGATTCCCCTCCTCTGATTGCCCATATCTGATTCCCCGCCTCTGATTCCCCATATCTTATTCCCCGCCTCTGATTCCCAAACTCAGATTCCCCGTCTCTGATTCCCCAGCTCTGATTCCCCACATCTGATTCCCTGCCTCTAATTCCCCACCTCTGATTCCCAATATCTGATTCCCTGCCTCTGTTTCCCCACCTCTGATTCCCCGCCTCTGTTTCCCCATATCTGATTCCCCACCTCTGATTCCCCAACTCTGATTCCCCGCCTCTGATTCCCCAGCTCTGATACCCCGCCTCTGATTCCCCATGTCAGATTTCCTGCCTCTGATTCCCCGCCTCTGATTCCCCATCTCTGATTCACCGCCTCTGATTCCCCACCTCTGATTCCCCATATCTGATAAGCCATCTCTGTTTCCCCGCCTCTGATTCCCCGCCTCTGATTCCCCATATCTGATTCCCCGCCTCTGATTCCCCATCTCTGATTCCCGGACTCAGATTCCCCACCTCTGATTCCCAGCCTCTGATTCCCGGAATATGATTCCCCGCTTCTGATTCCCCGCCTCTGATTCCCTGCCTCTGATTCCCCATCTCTGATTCCCCACATCTGATTCCCTGCCTCTGATTCCCCGCCTCTGATTCCACATATCTGATTCCCTGCCTCTGATTACCCATCTCGGATTCCCGCCCTCCGATTCCCCACCTCTGGTTCCCCATATCTGATACCCCTACTCTGTTTCCCCGCCTCTGAATACCCGCCTCTGATTCCCCATCTCTGATTCCCCATATCTGATAAGCCATCTCTGTTTCCCCGCCTCTGATTCCCCGCCTCTGATTCCCCATATCTGATTCCCCGCCTCTGATTCCCCATCTCTGATTCCAGGACTCAGATTCCCCACCTCTGATTCCAAGCCTCTGATTCCCGGAATATGATTCCCGGCTTCTGATTCCCCGCCTCTGATTCCCTGCCTCTGATTCCCCATCTCTGATTCCACACATCTGATTCCCTGCCTCTGATTCCCCGCCTCTGATTCCCCATATCTGATTCCCTGCCTCTGATTACCCATCTCCGATTCCCGCCCTCTGATTCCCCACCTCTGGTTTCCCATATCTGATACCCCTCCTCTGTTTCCCCGCCTCTGATTCCCCGCCTCTGATTCCCCATATCTGATTCCCCGTCTCTGATTCCCCAACTCTGATTCCCCGCCTCTGGTTCCTCAGCTCCGTTTCCCCGCCTCTGATTCCCCGCCTCTGATTCCCCATTTCTGATTCCCCGCCTCTGATTCCCCACCTCTGATTCCCCATATCTGATAAGCAATCTCTGTTTCCCCGCCTCTGATTCCCCGCCTCTGATTCCCCATTTCTGATTCCCCGCCTCTGATTCCCCATCTCTGATTCCCGGACTCAGATTCCCCACCTCTGATTCCCGGCCTCTGATTCCCGGCCTATGATTCCCCGCTTCTGATTCCCCGCCTCTGATTCCCTGCCTCTGATTCCCCATGTCTGATTCCCCACATCTGATTCCCTGCCTCTGATACCCCGCCTCTGATTCCCCACCTCTGATTCCCCGCCACTAATTCCCCGCCTCTGATTCCCCATATCTTATTCCCCGCCTCTGATTCCCAAACTCAGAATCCCTGCCTCTGATTCCCCAGCTCTGATTCCCCAAATCTGATTCCCTGCCTCTGATTCCCCACCTCTGATTCCCAATATCTGATTCCCTGCCTCTGTTTCACCACCTCTGATTCCCCGCCTCTGTTTCCCCATATCTGATTCGCAACCTCTGATTCCCCAACTCTGATTCCCCGCCTCTGATTCACCATGTCTGATTCCCCAATTCTGATTCCCGCGGCTGATGCCCCACCTCTGATTTCCCTCCTCTGATTCCCCATATCTGATTCCCCGCCTTTGATTCCCCATATCTTATTCCCCGCCTCTGATTCCCAAACTCAGATTCCCCGCCTCTGATTCCCCAGCTCTGATTCCCCGCCTCTGATTCCCCACGTCTGATTCCCCGCCTCTGAATCCCCGCCTCTGATTCCCCATCTCTGATTCACCACCGCTAATTCCCGGCCTCTGATTCCCCACAACTGATTCCCGGCCTCTGATTCCCGGCTTCTGATTCCCCGCCTCTGATTCCCCATCTCTGATTCCCCGCCTCTGATTCCCCGACTCTGATTCCCCGCCTCTGAATCCCCAGCTCTGATGCCCCACCTCTGATTACCCGCGTCTGATTCCCTGAATCTAATTCCCGGCCTCTGATTCCCCATCTCTGATTCACCGCCTCTGATTCCCCACCTCTGATTCCCCATATCTGATTCCCCGCCTCAGTTTCCCCGCCTCTGATTCCCCACCTCTGATTCCCCATATCTGATACCCCGCCTCTGATTCCCCAACTCTGAATCCCCGCCTCTGATTCCCAAGGTATGATTCCCCGCCTCTGATTCCCTGCGGCTGATTCCCTGCTTCTGATTCCCTGCCTCTGGTTCCCCATCTGTGATTAACCACCTCTGATTCTCCGCGTCTGATTCCCCGCCTCTGATTCCCCATCTCTGATTCCCCATCTCTGATTCCCAAATTCTGATTCCCCGCCTCTGATTCCCCAGCTCTGATTCCCCACATCTGATTCCCTGCCACTGATTCCCCACCTCTGATTCCCTGCCTCTGATTCCCCACCTCTGATTCCCAATATCTGATTCCCTGCCTCTGTTTCCCCACCTCTGATTCCCCGCATCTGTTTCCCCATATCTGATTCCCCACCTCTGATTCCCCAACTCTGATTCCCCGCCTCTGATTCCCCAGCTCTGATTCCCCGCCTCTGATTCCCCGTGTCTGATTCCCTGCCTCTGATTCCCCGCCTCTGATTCCCCATCTCTGATTCTCCACCACTGATTCCCTGCGTCTGATTCCCTGCCTGTGATTCCCCACCTCTGATTCACCATGTCTGATTCCCCAAATCTGATTCCCGCCTCTGATGCCCCACCTCTGATTCCCCTCCCCTGATTCCCCATATCTGATTCCCCGCCTCTGATTCCCCATATCTTATTCCCCGCCTCTGATTCCCAAACTCAGATTCCCCGCCTCTGATTCCCCAGCTCTGATTCCCTGCCTCTGATTCCCCGCGTCTGATTCCCCGCCTCTGAATCCCCGCGTCTGATTCCCCATCACTGATTCACCACCACTAATTCCCGGCCTCTGATTCCCCACAACTGATTCCCGGCCTCTGATTCCCGGCCTCTGATTCCCCGCCTCTGATTCCCCATCTCTGATTCCCCGCCTCTGATTCCCCGACTCTGATTCCCCGCCTCTGAATCCCCAGCTCTGATTCCCCACCTCTGATTACCCGCGTCTGATTCCCTGAATCTAATTCCCGGCCTCTGATTCCCCATCTCTGATTCACCGCCTCTGATTCCCCACCCATGATTCCCCATATCTGATTCCCCGCCTCAGTTTCCCCGCCTCTGATTCCCCGCCTCTGATTCCCCATATCTGATACCCCGCCTCTGATTCCCCAACTCTGAATCCCCGCCTCTGATTCCCCAGCTATGATTCCCCGCATCTGATTCCCCGCGTCTGATTCCCTGCTTCTGATTCCCTGCCTCTGGTTCCCCATCTGTGATTAACCACCTCTGATTCACCGCGTCTGATTCCCCGCCTCTGATTCCCCATCTCTGATTCCCCATCTCTGATTCCCAAATTCTGATTCCCCGCCTCTGATTCCCCAGCACTGATTCCCCTCATCTGATTCTCTGCCTCTGATTCCCCACCTCTGATTCCCAATATCTGATTCCCCGCCTCTGTTACCCCGCCTCTGATTCCCCGCCTCTGTTTCCCCATATCTGATTCCCCACCTCTGATTCCCCAACTCTGATTCCCCGCCTCTGATTCCCCAGCTCTGATTCCCCGCCTCTGATTCCCTGTGTCTGATTCCCTGCCTCTGATTCCCCGCCTCTGATTCCCCATCTCTGATTCACCGCCTCTGATTCCCCACCTCTGATTCCCCATATCTGATTAGCCACCTCTGTTTCCCCGCCTCTGATTCCCCGCCTCTGATTCCCCATATCTGATTCCCCGCCTCTGATTCCCCACCTCTGATTCCCCATATCTGATAAGCAATCTCTGTTTCCCCGCCTCTGATTCCCCGCCTCTGATTCCCCATATCTGATTCCCCGCAACTGATTCCCCATCTCTGATTCCCGGACTCAGATTCCCCACCTCTGATTCCCGGCCTCTGATTCCCGGCCTATGATTCCCCGCTTCTGATTCCCCGCCTGATTCCCCATCTCTGATGCACTGCGTCTGATTCCCCACCTCTAATTCCCCATATCTGATTAGCCACCTCTGTTTCTCCACCTCTGATTCCCCGCCTCTGATTCCCCATATCTGATTCCCCGCCTCTGATTCCCCATCTCTGATTCCCGGACTCTGAATCCCCACCTCTGTTTCCCGGCCCTTGATTCCCGGCCTATGATTCCCCGCTTCTGATTCCCCGCCTCTGATACCCTGCCTCTGATTCCCCATGTCTGATTCCCCACATCTGATTCCCTGCCTCTGATACCCCGCCTCTGATTCCCCGCCTCTGATTCCCTGCCACTAATTCCCCGCCTCTGATTCCCCATATCTGTTTTCCTGCCTCTGATGCCCCATATCTGATTCCCTGCCTCTGATTCCCCAAATCTGATTCCCCGCCTCTGATTCCTCAGCTCTGATTCCCCACCTCTGATTCCCCGTGTCTAATTCCCTGCCTCTGATTCCCCGCCTCTGATTCCCCATCTTGGATTCATCACCACTGATTCCTTGCGTCTGATTCCCTCCCTGTGATTCCCCGCCTCTGATTCACCATCTCTGATTCACTGCCTCTGATTCCCCTTCTCTGATTCCCCATGTCTGATTCCCCAATTCTGATTCCCGCCACTGATTCCCCACCTCTGATTCCCCATATCTGATAAGACATCTCTGTTTCCCCGCCTCTGATTCCCCGCCTCTGATTCCCCATATCTTATTCCCCGCCTCTGATTCCCAAACTCAGATTCCCCGTCTCTGATTCCCCAGCTCTGATTCCCCACATCTGATTCCCTGCCTCTGATTCCCCACCTCTGATTCCCAATATCTGATTCCCTGCCTCTGTTTTCCCACCTCTGATTCCCCGCCTCTGTTTCCCCATATCTGATTCCCCACCTCTGATTCCCCAACTCTGATTCCCCGCCTCTGATTCCCCAGCTCTGATACCCCGCCTCTGATTCCCCATGTCAGATTTCCTGCCTCTGATTCCCCGCCTCTGATTCCCCATCTCTGATTCACCGCCTCTGATTCCCCACCTCTGATTCCCCATATCTGATAAGCCATCTCTGTTTCCCCGCCTCTGATTCCCCGCCTCTGATTCCCCATATCTGATTCCCTGCCTCTGATTCCCCATCTCTGATTCCCGGACTCAGATTCCCCACCTCTGATTCCCAGCCTCTGATTCCCGGAATATGATTCCCCACTTCTGATTCCCCGCCTCTGATTCCCTGCCTCTGATTCCCCATCTCTGATTCCCCACATCTGATTCCCTGTCTCTGATTCCCCGCCTCTGATTCCACATATCTGATTCCCTGCCTCTGATTACCCATCTCGGATTCCCGCTCTCCGATTCCCCACCTCTGGTTCCCCATATCTGATACCCCTACTCTGTTTAACCGCCTCTGAATCCCCGCCTCTGATTCCCCACCTCTGATTCCCCATATCTGATAAGCCATCTCTGTTTCCCCGCCTCTGATTCCCCGCCTCTGATTCCCCATATCTGATTCCCCGCCTCTGATTCCCCATCTCTGATTCCAGGACTCAGATTCCCCACCTCTGATTCCAAGCCTCTGATTCCCGGAATATTATTCCCGGCTTCTGATTCCCCGCCTCTGATTCCCTGCCTCTGATTCCCCATCTCTGATTCCCCACATCTGATTCCCTGCCTCTGATTCCCCGCCTCTGATTCCCCATATCTGATTCCCTGCCTCTGATTACCCATCTCGGATTCCCGCCCTCTGATTCCCCACCTCTGGTTCCCCATATCTGATACCCCTCCTCTGTTTCCCCGCCTCTGATTCCCCGCCTCTGATTCCCCATATCTGATTTCCCGTCTCTGATTCCCCAACTCTGATTCCCCGCCTCTGGTTCCTCAGCTCTGTTTCCCCGCCTCTGATTCCCCGCCTCTGATTCCCCATTTCTGATTCCCCGCCTCTGATTCCCCACCTCTGATTCCCCATATCTGATAAGCAATCTCTGTTTCCCCGCCTCTGATTCCCCGCCTCTGATTCCCCATATCTGATTCCCCGCCTCTGATTCCCCATCTCTGATTCCCGGACTCAGATTCCCCACCTCTGATTCCCGGCCTATGATTCCCGGCCTATGATTCCCCGCTTCTGATTCCCCGCCTCTGATTCCCTGCCTCTGATTCCCCATCTCTGATTCACTGCCTCTGATTCCCCACCTCTGATTCCCCATATCTGATTAGCCACCTCTGTTTCTCCGCCTCTGATTCCACGCCTCTGATTCCCCATATCTGATTCCCCGCCTCTGATTCCCCATCTCTGATTCCCGGAATCTGAATCCCCACCTCTGATTCCCGGCCTCTGATTCACGGCCTATGATTCCCCGCTTCTGATTCCCCGCCTCTGATTCCCTGCCTCTGATTCCCCATGTCTGATTCCCCACATCTGATTCCCTGCCTCTGATACCCCGCCTCTGATTCCCCGCCTCTGATTCCCTGCCACTAATTCCCTGCCTCTGATTCCCCATATCTGATTTCCTGCCTCTGATGCCCCATATCTGATTCCCTGCCTCTGATTCCCCAACTCTGATTCCCCGCCTCTGATTCCTCAGCTCTGATTCCCCACCTCTGATTCCCCGTGTCTAATTCCCTGCCTCAGATTCCCCGCCTCTGATTCCCCATCTTGGATTCACCACCACTGATTCCTTGCGTCTGATTCCCTGCCTGTGATTCCCCGCCTCTGATTCACCATCTCTGATTCACTGCCTCTGATTCCCCTTCTCTGATTCCCCATGTCTGATTCCCCAATTCTGATTCCCGCCTCTGATGCCCCACCTCTGATTCCCCTCCTCTGATTGCCCATATCTGATTCCCCGCCTCTGATTCCCCATATCTTATTCCCCGCCTCTGATTCCCAAACTCAGATTCCCCGTCTCTGATTGCCCAGCTCTGATTCCCCACATCTGATTCCCTGCCTCTGATTCCCCACCTCTGATTCCCTATATCTGATTCCCTGCCTCTGTTTCCCCACCTCTGATTCCCCGCCTCTGTTTCCCCATATCTGATTCCCCACCTCTGATTCCCCAACTCTGATTCCCCGCCTCTGATACCCCGTGTCTGATTTCCCGCCTCTGATTCCCCGTGTCTGATTCCCTGCCTCTGATTCCCCGCCTCTGATTCCCCATCTCTGATTCACCGCCTCTGATTCCCCACCTCTGATTCCCCATATCTGATAAGCCATCTCTGTTTCCCCGCCTCTGATTCCCCGCCTCTGATTCCCCGTCTCTGATTCCCCATATCTGATTCCCCGCCTCTGATTCCCCATCTCTGATTCCAGGACTCAGATTCCCAACCTCTGATTCCAAGCCTCTGATTCCCGGAATATGATTCCCCGCTTCTGATTCCCCGCCTCTGATTCCCTGCCTCTGATTCCCCATCTCTGATTCCCCACATCTGATTCCCTGCCTCTGATTCCCCGCCTCTGATTCCCCATATCTGATTCCCTGCCTCTGATTACCCATCTCGGATTCCCGCCCTCCGATTCCCCACCTCAGGTTCCCCATATCTGATACCCCTCCTCTGTTTCCCCGCCTCTGATTCCCCGCCTCTGATTCCCCATATCTGATTCCCCGTCTCTGATTCCCCAACTCTGATTCCCCGCCTCTGATTCCTCAGCTCTGATTCCCCGCTTCTGATTCCCCGCGTCTGATTCCCTGCCTCTGATTCCCCGCCTCTGATTCCCCATCTCTGATTCACCACCACTGATTCCCTGCATCTGATTCCCTGCCTGTGATTCCCCGCCTCTGATTCACCATCTCTGATTCACTGCCTCTGATTCCCCTTCTCTGATTCCCCATGTCTGATTCCCCAATTCTGATTCCCGCCTCTGATGCCCCACCTCTGAATTCCCTCCTCTGATTCCCCATATCTGATTCCCCACCTCTGATTCCCCATATCTTATTCCCCGCCTCTGATTCCCAAACTCAGATTCCCCGCCTCTGATTCCCCAGCTCTGATACCCCGCCTCAGATTCCCCGCGTCTGATTCCCTGCCTCTGATTACCCATCTCGGATTCCCGCCCTCCGATTCCCCACCTCAGGTTCCCCATATCTGATACCCCTCCTCTGTTTCCCCGCCTCTGATTCCCCGCCTCTGATTCCCCATATCTGATTCCCCGTCTCTGATTCCCCAACTCTGATTCCCCGCCTCTGATTCCTCAGCTCTGATTCCCCACCTCTGATTCCCCGCGTCTGATTCCCCGACTCTGATTCCCCGCCTCTGATTCCCCAGCTCTGATTCCCCACCTCTGATTACCCGCATCTGATTCCCTGACTCTAATTCCCGGCCTCTGATTCCCCATATCTGATTCCCCGCCTCTGATTCCCCGCCTCTGATTCCCCATATCTGATACCCCGCCTCTGATTCCCCAACTCTGAATCCCCGCCTCTGATTCCCCAGCTATGATTCCCCGCCTCTGATTCCCCATCTCTGATTCACCGCCTCTGATTCCCCACCTCTGATTCCCCATATCTGATTAGCCACCTCTGTTTCCCCGCCTCTGATTCCCCGCCTCTGATTCCCCATATCTGATTCCCTGCCTCTGATTCCCCACCTCTGATTCCCCATATCTGATAAGCAATCTCTGTTTCCCCACCTCTTATTCCCCGCCTCTGATTCCCCATATCTGATTCCCCGCAACTGATTCCCCATCTCTGATTCCCGGACTCAGATTCCCCACCTCTGATTCCCGGCCTCTGATTCCCGACCTATGATTCCCCGCTTCTGATTCCCCGCCTGATTCCCCATCTCTGATGCACTGCGTCTGATTCCCCACCTCTAATTCCCCATATCTGATTAGCCACCTCTGTTTCTCCACCTCTGATTCCCCGCCTCTGATTCCCCATATCTGATTCCCCGCCTCTGATTCCCCATCTCTGATTCCCGGACTCTGAATCCCCACCTCTGTTTCCCGGCCTCTGATTCCCGGCCTATGATTCCCCGCTTCTGATTCCCCGCCTCTGATACCCTGCCTCTGATTCCCCATGTCTGATTCCCCACATCTGATTCCCTGCCTCTGATACCCCGCCTCTGATTCCCCGCCTCTGATTCCCTGCCACTAATTCCCCGCCTCTGATGCCCCATATCTGATTCCCTGCCTCTGATTCCCCAACTCTGATTCCCCACCTCTGATTCCTCAGCTCTGATTCCCCACCTCTGATTCCCCGTGTCTAATTCCCTGCCTCTGATTCCCCGCCTCTGATTCCCCATCTTGGATTCATCACCACTGATTCCTTGCGTCTGATTCCCTCCCTGTGATTCCCCGCCTCTGATTCACCATCTCTGATTCACTGCCTCTGATTCCCCTTCTCTGATTCCCCATGTCTGATTCCCCAATTCTGATTCCCGCCTCTGATGCCCCACCTCTGATTCCCCTCCTCTGATTGCCCATATCTGATTCCCCGCCTCTGATTCCCCATATCTTATTCCCCGCCTCTGATTCCCAAACGCAGATTCCCCGTCTCTGATTCCCCAGCTCTGATTCCCCACATCTGATTCCCTGCCTCTGATTCCCCACCTCTGATTCCCAATATCTGATTCCCTGCCTCTGTTTCCCCACCTCTGATTCCCCGCCTCTGTTTCCCCATATCTGATTCCCCACCTCTGATTCCCCAACTCTGATTCCCCGCCTCTGATTCCCCAGCTCTGATACCCCGCCTCTGATTCCCCATGTCAGATTTCCTGCCTCTGATTCCCCGCCTCTGATTCCCCATCTCTGATTCACCGCCACTGATTCCCCACCTCTGATTCCCCATATCTGATAAGACATCTCTGTTTCCCCGCCTCTGATTCCCCGCCTCTGATTCCCCATATCTGATTCCCAGCCTCTGATTCCCCATCTCTGATTCCCGGACTCAGATTTCCCACCTCTGATTCCCAGCCTCTGATTCCCGGAATATGATTCCCCGCTTCTGATTCCCCGCCTCTGATTCCCTGCCTCTGATTCCCCATCTCTGATTCCCCACATCTGATTCCCTGCCTCTGATTCCCCGCTTCTGATTCCACATATCTGATTCCCTGCCTCTGATTACCCATCTCGGATTCCCGCCCTCCGATTCCCCACCTCTGGTTCCCCATATCTGATACCCCTACTCTGTTTCCCCGCCTCTGAATCCCCGCCTCTGATTCCCCACCTCTGATTCCCCATATCTGATAAGCCATCTCTGTTTCCCCGCCTCTGATTCCCCGCCTCTGATTCCCCATATCTGATTCCCCGCCTCTGATTCCCCATCTCTGATTCCAGGACTCAGATTCCCCACCTCTGATTCCAAGCCTCTGATTCCCGGAATATGATTCCCGGCTTCTGATTCCCCGCCTCTGATTCCCTGCCTCTGATTCCCCATCTCTGATTCCACACATCTGATTCCCTGCCTCTGATTCCCCGCCTCTGATTCCCCATATCTGATTCCCTGCCTCTGATTACCCATCTCGGATTCCCGCCCTCTGATTCCCCACCTCTGGTTCCCCATATCTGATACCCCTCCTCTGTTTCCCCGCCTCTGATTCCCCGCCTCTGATTCCCCATATCTGATTCCCCGTCTCTGATTCCCCAACTCTGATTCCCCGCCTCTGGTTCCTCAGCTCTGTTTCTCCGCCTCTGATTCCCCGCCTCTGATTCGCCATTTCTGATTCCCCGCTGATTCCCCACCTCTGATTCCCCATATCTGATAAGCAATCTCTGTTTCCCCGCCTCTGATTCCCCGCCTCTGATTCCCCATATCTGATTCCCCGCCTCTGATTCCCCATCTCTGATTCCCGGACTCAAATTCCCCACCTCTGATTCCCGGCCTCTGATTCCCGGCCTATGATTCACCATGTCTGATTCCCCAATTCTGATTCCCGCGGCTGATGCCCCACCTCTGATTCCCCTCCTCTGATTCCCCATATCTGATTCCCCGCCTTTGATTCCCCATATCTTATTCCCCGCCTCTGATTCCCAAACTCAGATTCCCCGCCTCTGATTCCCCATGTCTGATTCCCCGCCTCTGAATCCCCGCCTCTGATTCCGCATCTCTGATTCACCACCGCTAATTCCCGGCCTCTGATTCCCCACAACTGATTCCCGGCCTCTGATTCCCGGCCTCTGATTCCCCGCCTCTGATTCCCCATCTCTGATTCCCCGCCTCTGATTCCCCGACTCTGATTCCCCGCCTCTGAATCCCCAGCTCTGATTCCCCACCTCTGATTACCCGCGTCTGATTCCCTGAATCTAATTCCCGGCCTCTGATTCCCCATCTCTGATTCACCGCCTCTGATTCCCCACCTCTGATTCCCCATATCTGATTCCCCGCCTCAGTTTCCCCGCCTCTGATTGCCCACCTCTGATTCCCCATATCTGATACCCCGCCTCTGATTCCCCAACTCTGAATCCCCGCCTCTGATTCCCAAGGTATGATTCCCCGCCTCTGATTCCCTGCGTCTGATTCCCTGCTTCTGATTCCCTGCCTCTGGTTCCCCATCTGTGATTAACCACCTCTGATTCTCCGCGTCTGATTCCCCGCCTCTGATTCCCCGTCTCTGATTCCCCATCTCTGATTCCCAAATTCTGATTCCCCGCCTCTGATTCCCCAGCTCTGATTCCCCACATCTGATTCCCTGCCACCGATTCCCCACCTCTGATTCCCTGCCTCTGATTCCCCACCTCTGATTCCCAATATCTGATTACCTGCCTCTGTTTCCCCACCTCTGATTCCCCGCATCTGTTTCCACATATCTGATTCCCCACCTCTGAATCCCCAACTCTGATTCCCCGCCTCTGATTCCCCAGCTCTGATTCCCCGCCTCTGATTCCCCGTGTCTGATACCCTGCCTCTGATTCCCCGCCTCTGATTCCCCATCTCTGATTCTCCACCACTGATTCCCTGCGTCTGATTCCCTGCCTGTGATTCCCCACCTCTGATTCACCATGTCTGATTCCCCAAATCTGATTCCCGCCTCTGATTCCCCATATCTTATTCCCCGCCTCTGATTCCCAAACTCAGATTCCCCGCCTCTGATTCCCCAGCTCTGATTCCCTGCCTCTGATTCCCCGCGTCTGATTCCCCGCCTCTGAATCCCCGCGTCTGATTCCCCATCTCTGATTCACCACCGCTAATTCCCGGCCTCTGATTCCCCACAACTGATTCCCGGCCTCTGATTCCCGGCCTCTGATTCCCCGCCTCTGATTCCCCATCTCTGATTCCCCGCCTCTGATTCCCCGACTCTGATTCCCCGCCTCTGAATCCCCAGCTCTGATTCCCCACCTCTGATTACCCGCGTCTGATTCCCTGAATCTAATTCCCGGCCTCTGATTCCACATCTCTGATTCACCGCCTCTGATTCCCCACCCATGATTCCCCATATCTGATTCCCCGCCTCAGTTTCCCCGCCTCTGATTCCCCGCCTCTGATTCCCCATATCTGATACCCCGCCTCTGATTCCCCAACTCTGAATCCCCGCCTCTGATTCCCCATCTCTGATTCCCAAATTCTGATTCCCCGCCTCTGATTCCCCAGCACTGATTCCCCTCATCTGATTCCCTGCCTCTGATTCCCCACCTCTGATTCCCAATATCTGATTCCCCGCCTCTGTTACCCCGCCTCTGATTCCCCGCCTCTGTTTCCCCATATCTGATTCCCCACCTCTGATTCCCCAACTCTGATTCCCCGCCTCTGATTCCCCAGCTCTGATTCCCCGCCTCTGATTCCCTGTGTCTGATTCCCTGCCTCTGATTCCCCACCTCTGATTCCCCATCTCTGATTCACCGCCTCTGATTCCCCACCTCTGATTCCCCATATCTGATTAGCCACCTCTGTTTCCCCGCCTCTGATTCCCCGCCTCTGATTCCCCATATCTGATTCCCCGCCTCTGATTCCCCACCTCTGATTCCCCATATCTGATAAGCAATCTCTGTTTCCCCGCCTCTGATTCCCCGCCTCTGATTCCCCATATCTGATTCCCCGCAACTGATTCCCCATCTCTGATTCCCGGACTCAGATTCCCCACCTCTGATTCCCGGCCTCTGATTCCCGGCCTATGATTCCCCGCTTCTGATTCCCCGCCTGATTCCCCATCTCTGATGCACTGCGTCTGATTCCCCACCTCTAATTCCCCATATCTGATTAGCCACCTCTGTTTCTCCACCTCTGATTCCCCGCCTCTGATTCCCCATATCTGATTCCCCGCCTCTGATTCCCCATCTCTGATTCCCGGACTCTGAATCCCCACCTCTGTTTCCCGGCCTCTGATTCCCGGCCTATGATTCCCCATGTCTGATTCCCCACATCTGATTCCCTGCCTCTGATACCCCGCCTCTGATTCCCCGCCTCTGATTCCCTGCCACTAATTCCCCGCCTCTGATTCCCCATATCTGTTTTCCTGCCTCTGATGCCCCATATCTGATTCCCTGCCTCTGATTCCCCAACTCTGATTCCCCGCCTCTGATTCCTCAGCTCTGATTCCCCACCTCTGATTCCCCGTGTCTAATTCCCTGCCTCTGATTCCCCGCCTCTGATTCCCCATCTTGGATTCATCACCACTGATTCCTTGCGTCTGATTCCCTCCCTGTGATTCCCCGCCTCTGATTCACCATCTCTGATTCACTGCCTCTGATTCCCCTTCTCTGATTCCCCATGTCTGATTCCCCAATTCTGATTCCCGCCTCTGATGCCCCACCTCTGATTCCCCTCCTCTGATTGCCCATATCTGATTCCCCGCCTCTGATTCCCCATATCTTATTCCCCGCCTCTGATTCCCAAACTCAGATTCCCCGTCTCTGATTCCCCAGCTCTGATTCCCCACATCTGATTCCCTGCCTCTGATTCCCCACCTCTGATTCCCAATATCTGATTCCCTGCCTCTGTTTCCCCACCTCTGATTCCCCGCCTCTGTTTCCCCATATCTGATTCCCCACCTCTGATTCCCCACCTCTGATTCCCCGCCTCTGATTCCCCAGCTCTGATACCCCGCCTCTGATTCCCCATGTCAGATTTCCTGCCTCTGATTCCCCGCCTCTGATTCCCCATCTCTGATTCACCGCCTCTGATTCCCCACCTCTGATTCCCCATATCTGATAAGCCATCTCTGTTTCCCCGCCTCTGATTCCCCGCCTCTGATTCCCCATATCTGATTCCCCGCCTCTGATTCCCCATCTCTGATTCCCGGACTCAGATTCCTTACCTCTGATTCCCAGCCTCTGTTTCCCGGAATATGATTCCCCACTTCTGATTCCCCGCCTCTGATTCCCTGCCTCTGATTCCCCATCTCTGATTCCCCACATCTGATTCCCTGTCTCTGATTCCCCGCCTCTGATTCCACATATCTGATTCCCTGCCTCTGATTACCCATCTCGGATTCCCGCCCTCCGATTCCCCACCTCTGGTTCCCCATATCTGATACCCCTACTCTGTTTCCCCGCCTCTGAATCCCCGCCTCTGATTCCCCACTTCTGATTCCCCATATCTGATAAGCCATCTCTGTTTCCCCGCCTCTGATTCCCCGCCTCTGATTCCCCATATCTGATTCCCCGCCTCTGATTCCCCATCTCTGATTCCAGGACTCAGATTCCCCACCTCTGATTCCAAGCCTCTGATTCCCGGAATATTACTCCCGGCTTCTGATTCCCGGCCTCTGATTCCCGGCCTCTGATTCCCCGCTTCTGATTCCCCGCCTCTGATTCCCTGCCTCTGATTCCCCATGTCTGATTCCCCACATCTGATTCCCTGCCTCTGATACCCCGCCTCTGATTCCCCACCTCTGATTCCCCGCCACTAATTCCCCGCCTCTGATTCCCCATATCTTATTCCCCGCCTCTGATTCCCAAACTCAGAATCCCTGCCTCTGATTCCCCAGCTCTGATTCCCCAAATCTGATTCCCCACCTCTGATTCCCAATATCTGATTCCCTGCCTCTGTTTCACCACCTCTGATTCCCCGCCTCTGTTTCCCCATATCTGATTCGCAACCTCTGATTCCCCAACTCTGATTCCCCGCCTCTGATTCACCATGTCTGATTCCCCAATTCTGATTCCCGCGGCTGATGCCCCACCTCTGATTTCCCTCCTCTGATTCCCCATATCTGATTCCCCGCCTTTGATTCCCCATATCTTATTCCCCGCCTCTGATTCCCAAACTCAGATTCCCCGCCTCTGATTCCCCAGCTCTGATTCCCCGCCTCTGATTCCCCACGTCTGATTCCCCGCCTCTGAATCCCCGCCTCTGATTCCCCATCTCTGATTCACCACCGCTAATTCCCGGCCTCTGATTCCCCACAACTGATTCCCGGCCTCTGATTCCCGGCTTCTGATTCCCCGCCTCTGATTCCCCATCTCTGATTCCCCGCCTCTGATTCCCCGACTCTGATTCCCCGCCTCTGAATCCCCAGCTCTGATGCCCCACCTCTGATTACCCGCGTCTGATTCCCTGAATCTAATTCCCGGCCTCTGATTCCCCATCTCTGATTCACCGCCTCTGATTCCCCACCTCTGATTCCCCATATCTGATTCCCCGCCTCAGTTTCCCCGCCTCTGATTCCCCACCTCTGATTCCCCATATCTGATACCCCGCCTCTGATTCCCCAACTCTGAATCCCCGCCTCTGATTCCCAAGGTATGATTCCCCGCCTCTGATTCCCTGCGGCTGATTCCCTGCTTCTGATTCCCTGCCTCTGGTTCCCCATCTGTGATTAACCACCTCTGATTCTCCGCGTCTGATTCCCCGCCTCTGATTCCCCATCTCTGATTCCCCATCTCTGATTCCCAAATTCTGATTCCCCGCCTCTGATTCCCCAGCTCTGATTCCCCACATCTGATTCCCTGCCACTGATTCCCCACCTCTGATTCCCTGCCTCTGATTCCCCACCTCTGATTCCCAATATCTGATTCCCTGCCTCTGTTTCCCCACCTCTGATTCCCCGCATCTGTTTCCCCATATCTGATTCCCCACCTCTGATTCCCCAACTCTGATTCCCCGCCTCTGATTCCCCAGCTCTGATTCCCCGCCTCTGATTCCCCGTGTCTGATTCCCTGCCTCTGATTCCCCGCCTCTGATTCCCCATCTCTGATTCTCCACCACTGATTCCCTGCGTCTGATTCCCTGCCTGTGATTCCCCACCTCTGATTCACCATGTCTGATTCCCCAAATCTGATTCCCGCCTCTGATGCCCCACCTCTGATTCCCCTCCCCTGATTCCCCATATCTGATTCCCCGCCTCTGATTCCCCATATCTTATTCCCCGCCTCTGATTCCCAAACTCAGATTCCCCGCCTCTGATTCCCCAGCTCTGATTCCCTGCCTCTGATTCCCCGCGTCTGATTCCCCGCCTCTGAATCCCCGCGTCTGATTCCCCATCACTGATTCACCACCACTAATTCCCGGCCTCTGATTCCCCACAACTGATTCCCGGCCTCTGATTCCCGGCCTCTGATTCCCCGCCTCTGATTCCCCATCTCTGATTCCCCGCCTCTGATTCCCCGACTCTGATTCCCCGCCTCTGAATCCCCAGCTCTGATTCCCCACCTCTGATTACCCGCGTCTGATTCCCTGAATCTAATTCCCGGCCTCTGATTCCCCATCTCTGATTCACCGCCTCTGATTCCCCACCCATGATTCCCCATATCTGATTCCCCGCCTCAGTTTCCCCGCCTCTGATTCCCCGCCTCTGATTCCCCATATCTGATACCCCGCCTCTGATTCCCCAACTCTGAGTCCCCGCCTCTGATTCCCCAGCTATGATTCCCCGCATCTGATTCCCCGCGTCTGATTCCCTGCTTCTGATTCCCTGCCTCTGGTTCCCCATCTGTGATTAACCACCTCTGATTCACCGCGTCTGATTCCCCGCCTCTGATTCCCCATCTCTGATTCCCCATCTCTGATTCCCAAATTCTGATTCCCCGCCTCTGATTCCCCAGCACTGATTCCCCTCATCTGATTCTCTGCCTCTGATTCCCCACCTCTGATTCCCAATATCTGATTCCCCGCCTCTGTTACCCCGCCTCTGATTCCCCGCCTCTGTTTCCCCATATCTGATTCCCCACCTCTGATTCCCCAACTCTGATTCCCCGCCTCTGATTCCCCAGCTCTGATTCCCCGCCTCTGATTCCCTGTGTCTGATTCCCTGCCTCTGATTCCCCGCCTCTGATTCCCCATCTCTGATTCACCGCCTCTGATTCCCCAACTCTGATTCCCCATATCTGATTAGCCACCTCTGTTTCCCCGCCTCTGATTCCCCGCCTCTGATTCCCCATATCTGATTCCCCGCCTCTGATTCCCCACCTCTGATTCCCCATATCTGATAAGCAATCTCTGTTTCCCCGCCTCTGATTCCCCGCCTCTGATTCCCCATATCTGATTCCCCGCAACTGATTCCCCATCTCTGATTCCCGGACTCAGATTCCCCACCTCTGATTCCCGGCCTCTGATTCCCGGCCTATGATTCCCCGCTTCTGATTCCCCGCCTGATTCCCCATCTCTGATGCACTGCGTCTGATTCCCCACCTCTAATTCCCCATATCTGATTAGCCACCTCTGTTTCTCCACCTCTGATTCCCCGCCTCTGATTCCCCATATCTGATTCCCCGCCTCTGATTCCCCATCTCTGATTCCCGGACTCTGAATCCCCACCTCTGTTTCCCGGCCCTTGATTCCCGGCCTATGATTCCCCGCTTCTGATTCCCCGCCTCTGATACCCTGCCTCTGATTCCCCATGTCTGATTCCCCACATCTGATTCCCTGCCTCTGATACCCCGCCTCTGATTCCCCGCCTCTGATTCCCTGCCACTAATTCCCCGCCTCTGATTCCCCATATCTGTTTTCCTGCCTCTGATGCCCCATATCTGATTCCCTGCCTCTGATTCCCCAAATCTGATTCCCCGCCTCTGATTCCTCAGCTCTGATTCCCCACCTCTGATTCCCCGTGTCTAATTCCCTGCCTCTGATTCCCCGCCTCTGATTCCCCATCTTGGATTCATCACCACTGATTCCTTGCGTCTGATTCCCTCCCTGTGATTCCCCGCCTCTGATTCACCATCTCTGATTCACTGCCTCTGATTCCCCTTCTCTGATTCCCCATGTCTGATTCCCCAATTCTGATTCCCGCCTCTGATGCCCCACCTCTGATTCCCCTCCTCTGATTGCCCATATCTGATTCCCCGCCTCTGATTCCCCATATCTTATTCCCCGCCTCTGATTCCCAAACTCAGATTCCCCGTCTCTGATTCCCCAGCTCTGATTCCCCACATCTGATTCCCTGCCTCTGATTCCCCACCTCTGATTCCCAATATCTGATTCCCTGCCTCTGTTTTCCCACCTCTGATTCCCCGCCTCTGTTTCCCCATATCTGATTCCCCACCTCTGATTCCCCAACTCTGATTCCCCGCCTCTGATTCCCCAGCTCTGATACCCCGCCTCTGATTCCCCATGTCAGATTTCCTGCCTCTGATTCCCCGCCTCTGATTCCCCATCTCTGATTCACCGCCTCTGATTCCCCACCTCTGATTCCCCATATCTGATAAGCCATCTCTGTTTCCCCGCCTCTGATTCCCCGCCTCTGATTCCCCATATCTGATTCCCTGCCTCTGATTCCCCATCTCTGATTCCCGGACTCAGATTCCCCACCTCTGATTCCCAGCCTCTGATTCCCGGAATATGATTCCCCACTTCTGATTCCCCGCCTCTGATTCCCTGCCTCTGATTCCCCATCTCTGATTCCCCACATCTGATTCCCTGTCTCTGATTCCCCGCCTCTGATTCCACATATCTGATTCCCTGCCTCTGATTACCCATCTCGGATTCCCGCTCTCCGATTCCCCACCTCTGGTTCCCCATATCTGATACCCCTACTCTGTTTAACCGCCTCTGAATCCCCGCCTCTGATTCCCCACCTCTGATTCCCCATATCTGATAAGCCATCTCTGTTTCCCCGCCTCTGATTCCCCGCCTCTGATTCCCCATATCTGATTCCCCGCCTCTGATTCCCCATCTCTGATTCCAGGACTCAGATTCCCCACCTCTGATTCCAAGCCTCTGATTCCCGGAATATTATTCCCGGCTTCTGATTCCCCGCCTCTGATTCCCTGCCTCTGATTCCCCATCTCTGATTCCCCACATCTGATTCCCTGCCTCTGATTCCCCGCCTCTGATTCCCCATATCTGATTCCCTGCCTCTGATTACCCATCTCGGATTCCCGCCCTCTGATTCCCCACCTCTGGTTCCCCATATCTGATACCCCTCCTCTGTTTCCCCGCCTCTGATTCCCCGCCTCTGATTCCCCATATCTGATTTCCCGTCTCTGATTCCCCAACTCTGATTCCCCGCCTCTGGTTCCTCAGCTCTGTTTCCCCGCCTCTGATTCCCCGCCTCTGATTCCCCATTTCTGATTCCCCGCCTCTGATTCCCCACCTCTGATTCCCCATATCTGATAAGCAATCTCTGTTTCCCCGCCTCTGATTCCCCGCCTCTGATTCCCCATATCTGATTCCCCGCCTCTGATTCCCCATCTCTGATTCCCGGACTCAGATTCCCCACCTCTGATTCCCGGCCTATGATTCCCGGCCTATGATTCCCCGCTTCTGATTCCCCGCCTCTGATTCCCTGCCTCTGATTCCCCATCTCTGATTCACTGCCTCTGATTCCCCACCTCTGATTCCCCATATCTGATTAGCCACCTCTGTTTCTCCGCCTCTGATTCCACGCCTCTGATTCCCCATATCTGATTCCCCGCCTCTGATTCCCCATCTCTGATTCCCGGAATCTGAATCCCCACCTCTGATTCCCGGCCTCTGATTCACGGCCTATGATTCCCCGCTTCTGATTCCCCGCCTCTGATTCCCTGCCTCTGATTCCCCATGTCTGATTCCCCACATCTGATTCCCTGCCTCTGATACCCCGCCTCTGATTCCCCGCCTCTGATTCCCTGCCACTAATTCCCTGCCTCTGATTCCCCATATCTGATTTCCTGCCTCTGATGCCCCATATCTGATTCCCTGCCTCTGATTCCCCAACTCTGATTCCCCGCCTCTGATTCCTCAGCTCTGATTCCCCACCTCTGATTCCCCGTGTCTAATTCCCTGCCTCAGATTCCCCGCCTCTGATTCCCCATCTTGGATTCACCACCACTGATTCCTTGCGTCTGATTCCCTGCCTGTGATTCCCCGCCTCTGATTCACCATCTCTGATTCACTGCCTCTGATTCCCCTTCTCTGATTCCCCATGTCTGATTCCCCAATTCTGATTCCCGCCTCTGATGCCCCACCTCTGATTCCCCTCCTCTGATTGCCCATATCTGATTCCCCGCCTCTGATTCCCCATATCTTATTCCCCGCCTCTGATTCCCAAACTCAGATTCCCCGTCTCTGATTGCCCAGCTCTGATTCCCCACATCTGATTCCCTGCCTCTGATTCCCCACCTCTGATTCCCTATATCTGATTCCCTGCCTCTGTTTCCCCACCTCTGATTCCCCGCCTCTGTTTCCCCATATCTGATTCCCCACCTCTGATTCCCCAACTCTGATTCCCCGCCTCTGATACCCCGTGTCTGATTTCCCGCCTCTGATTCCCCGTGTCTGATTCCCTGCCTCTGATTCCCCGCCTCTGATTCCCCATCTCTGATTCACCGCCTCTGATTCCCCACCTCTGATTCCCCATATCTGATAAGCCATCTCTGTTTCCCCGCCTCTGATTCCCCGCCTCTGATTCCCCGTCTCTGATTCCCCATATCTGATTCCCCGCCTCTGATTCCCCATCTCTGATTCCAGGACTCAGATTCCCAACCTCTGATTCCAAGCCTCTGATTCCCGGAATATGATTCCCCGCTTCTGATTCCCCGCCTCTGATTCCCTGCCTCTGATTCCCCATCTCTGATTCCCCACATCTGATTCCCTGCCTCTGATTCCCCGCCTCTGATTCCCCATATCTGATTCCCTGCCTCTGATTACCCATCTCGGATTCCCGCCCTCCGATTCCCCACCTCAGGTTCCCCATATCTGATACCCCTCCTCTGTTTCCCCGCCTCTGATTCCCCGCCTCTGATTCCCCATATCTGATTCCCCGTCTCTGATTCCCCAACTCTGATTCCCCGCCTCTGATTCCTCAGCTCTGATTCCCCGCTTCTGATTCCCCGCGTCTGATTCCCTGCCTCTGATTCCCCGCCTCTGATTCCCCATCTCTGATTCACCACCACTGATTCCCTGCATCTGATTCCCTGCCTGTGATTCCCCGCCTCTGATTCACCATCTCTGATTCACTGCCTCTGATTCCCCTTCTCTGATTCCCCATGTCTGATTCCCCAATTCTGATTCCCGCCTCTGATGCCCCACCTCTGAATTCCCTCCTCTGATTCCCCATATCTGATTCCCCACCTCTGATTCCCCATATCTTATTCCCCGCCTCTGATTCCCAAACTCAGATTCCCCGCCTCTGATTCCCCAGCTCTGATACCCCGCCTCAGATTCCCCGCGTCTGATTCCCTGCCTCTGATTACCCATCTCGGATTCCCGCCCTCCGATTCCCCACCTCAGGTTCCCCATATCTGATACCCCTCCTCTGTTTCCCCGCCTCTGATTCCCCGCCTCTGATTCCCCATATCTGATTCCCCGTCTCTGATTCCCCAACTCTGATTCCCCGCCTCTGATTCCTCAGCTCTGATTCCCCACCTCTGATTCCCCGCGTCTGATTCCCCGACTCTGATTCCCCGCCTCTGATTCCCCAGCTCTGATTCCCCACCTCTGATTACCCGCATCTGATTCCCTGACTCTAATTCCCGGCCTCTGATTCCCCATATCTGATTCCCCGCCTCTGATTCCCCGCCTCTGATTCCCCATATCTGATACCCCGCCTCTGATTCCCCAACTCTGAATCCCCGCCTCTGATTCCCCAGCTATGATTCCCCGCCTCTGATTCCCCATCTCTGATTCACCGCCTCTGATTCCCCACCTCTGATTCCCCATATCTGATTAGCCACCTCTGTTTCCCCGCCTCTGATTCCCCGCCTCTGATTCCCCATATCTGATTCCCTGCCTCTGATTCCCCACCTCTGATTCCCCATATCTGATAAGCAATCTCTGTTTCCCCACCTCTTATTCCCCGCCTCTGATTCCCCATATCTGATTCCCCGCAACTGATTCCCCATCTCTGATTCCCGGACTCAGATTCCCCACCTCTGATTCCCGGCCTCTGATTCCCGACCTATGATTCCCCGCTTCTGATTCCCCGCCTGATTCCCCATCTCTGATGCACTGCGTCTGATTCCCCACCTCTAATTCCCCATATCTGATTAGCCACCTCTGTTTCTCCACCTCTGATTCCCCGCCTCTGATTCCCCATATCTGATTCCCCGCCTCTGATTCCCCATCTCTGATTCCCGGACTCTGAATCCCCACCTCTGTTTCCCGGCCTCTGATTCCCGGCCTATGATTCCCCGCTTCTGATTCCCCGCCTCTGATACCCTGCCTCTGATTCCCCATGTCTGATTCCCCACATCTGATTCCCTGCCTCTGATACCCCGCCTCTGATTCCCCGCCTCTGATTCCCTGCCACTAATTCCCCGCCTCTGATGCCCCATATCTGATTCCCTGCCTCTGATTCCCCAACTCTGATTCCCCACCTCTGATTCCTCAGCTCTGATTCCCCACCTCTGATTCCCCGTGTCTAATTCCCTGCCTCTGATTCCCCGCCTCTGATTCCCCATCTTGGATTCATCACCACTGATTCCTTGCGTCTGATTCCCTCCCTGTGATTCCCCGCCTCTGATTCACCATCTCTGATTCACTGCCTCTGATTCCCCTTCTCTAATTCCCCATGTCTGATTCCCCAATTCTGATTCCCGCCTCTGATGCCCCACCTCTGATTCCCCTCCTCTGATTGCCCATATCTGATTCCCCGCCTCTGATTCCCCATATCTTATTCCCCGCCTCTGATTCCCAAACGCAGATTCCCCGTCTCTGATTCCCCAGCTCTGATTCCCCACATCTGATTCCCTGCCTCTGATTCCCCACCTCTGATTCCCAATATCTGATTCCCTGCCTCTGTTTCCCCACCTCTGATTCCCCGCCTCTGTTTCCCCATATCTGATTCCCCACCTCTGATTCCCCAACTCTGATTCCCCGCCTCTGATTCCCCAGCTCTGATACCCCGCCTCTGATTCCCCATGTCAGATTTCCTGCCTCTGATTCCCCGCCTCTGATTCCCCATCTCTGATTCACCGCCACTGATTCCCCACCTCTGATTCCCCATATCTGATAAGACATCTCTGTTTCCCCGCCTCTGATTCCCCGCCTCTGATTCCCCATATCTGATTCCCCGCCTCTGATTCCCCATCTCTGATTCCCGGACTCAAATTCCCCACCTCTGATTCCCGGCCTCTGATTCCCGGCCTATGATTCACCATGTCTGATTCCCCAATTCTGATTCCCGCGGCTGATGCCCCACCTCTGATTCCCCTCCTCTGATTCCCCATATCTGATTCCCCGCCTTTGATTCCCCATATCTTATTCCCCGCCTCTGATTCCCAAACTCAGATTCCCCGCCTCTGATTCCCCATGTCTGATTCCCCGCCTCTGAATCCCCGCCTCTGATTCCGCATCTCTGATTCACCACCGCTAATTCCCGGCCTCTGATTCCCCACAACTGATTCCCGGCCTCTGATTCCCGGCCTCTGATTCCCCGCCTCTGATTCCCCATCTCTGATTCCCCGCCTCTGATTCCCCGACTCTGATTCCCCGCCTCTGAATCCCCAGCTCTGATTCCCCACCTCTGATTACCCGCGTCTGATTCCCTGAATCTAATTCCCGGCCTCTGATTCCCCATCTCTGATTCACCGCCTCTGATTCCCCACCTCTGATTCCCCATATCTGATTCCCCGCCTCAGTTTCCCCGCCTCTGATTGCCCACCTCTGATTCCCCATATCTGATACCCCGCCTCTGATTCCCCAACTCTGAATCCCCGCCTCTGATTCCCAAGGTATGATTCCCTGCCTCTGATTCCCTGCGTCTGATTCCCTGCTTCTGATTCCCTGCCTCTGGTTCCCCATCTGTGATTAACCACCTCTGATTCTCCGCGTCTGATTCCCCGCCTCTGATTCCCCGTCTCTGATTCCCCATCTCTGATTCCCAAATTCTGATTCCCCGCCTCTGATTCCCCAGCTCTGATTCCCCACATCTGATTCCCTGCCACCGATTCCCCACCTCTGATTCCCTGCCTCTGATTCCCCACCTCTGATTCCCAATATCTGATTACCTGCCTCTGTTTCCCCACCTCTGATTCCCCGCATCTGTTTCCACATATCTGATTCCCCACCTCTGAATCCCCAACTCTGATTCCCCGTCTCTGATTCCCCAGCTCTGATTCCCCGCCTCTGATTCCCCGTGTCTGATACCCTGCCTCTGATTCCCCGCCTCTGATTCCCCATCTCTGATTCTCCACCACTGATTCCCTGCGTCTGATTCCCTGCCTGTGATTCCCCACCTCTGATTCACCATGTCTGATTCCCCAAATCTGATTCCCGCCTCTGATTCCCCATATCTTATTCCCCGCCTCTGATTCCCAAACTCAGATTCCCCGCCTCTGATTCCCCAGCTCTGATTCCCTGCCTCTGATTCCCCGCGTCTGATTCCCCGCCTCTGAATCCCCGCGTCTGATTCCCCATCTCTGATTCACCACCGCTAATTCCCGGCCTCTGATTCCCCACAACTGATTCCCGGCCTCTGATTCCCGGCCTCTGATTCCCCGCCTCTGATTCCCCATCTCTGATTCCCCGCCTCTGATTCCCCGACTCTGATTCCCCGCCTCTGAATCCCCAGCTCTGATTCCCCACCTCTGATTACCCGCGTCTGATTCCCTGAATCTAATTCCCGGCCTCTGATTCCACATCTCTGATTCACCGCCTCTGATTCCCCACCCATGATTCCCCATATCTGATTCCCCGCCTCAGTTTCCCCGCCTCTGATTCCCCGCCTCTGATTCCCCATATCTGATACCCCGCCTCTGATTCCCCAACTCTGAATCCCCGCCTCTGATTCCCCATCTCTGATTCCCAAATTCTGATTCCCCGCCTCTGATTCCCCAGCACTGATTCCCCTCATCTGATTCCCTGCCTCTGATTCCCCACCTCTGATTCCCAATATCTGATTCCCCGCCTCTGTTACCCCGCCTCTGATTCCCCGCCTCTGTTTCCCCATATCTGATTCCCCACCTCTGATTCCCCAACTCTGATTCCCCGCCTCTGATTCCCCAGCTCTGATTCCCCGCCTCTGATTCCCTGTGTCTGATTCCCTGCCTCTGATTCCCCACCTCTGATTCCCCATCTCTGATTCACCGCCTCTGATTCCCCACCTCTGATTCCCCATATCTGATTAGCCACCTCTGTTTCCCCGCCTCTGATTCCCCGCCTCTGATTCCCCATATCTGATTCCCCGCCTCTGATTCCCCACCTCTGATTCCCCATATCTGATAAGCAATCTCTGTTTCCCCGCCTCTGATTCCCCGCCTCTGATTCCCCATATCTGATTCCCCGCAACTGATTCCCCATCTCTGATTCCCGGACTCAGATTCCCCACCTCTGATTCCCGGCCTCTGATTCCCGGCCTATGATTCCCCGCTTCTGATTCCCCGCCTGATTCCCCATCTCTGATGCACTGCGTCTGATTCCCCACCTCTAATTCCCCATATCTGATTAGCCACCTCTGTTTCTCCACCTCTGATTCCCCGCCTCTGATTCCCCATATCTGATTCCCCGCCTCTGATTCCCCATCTCTGATTCCCGGACTCTGAATCCCCACCTCTGTTTCCCGGCCTCTGATTCCCGGCCTATGATTCCCCATGTCTGATTCCCCACATCTGATTCCCTGCCTCTGATACCCCGCCTCTGATTCCCCGCCTCTGATTCCCTGCCACTAATTCCCCGCCTCTGATTCCCCATATCTGTTTTCCTGCCTCTGATGCCCCATATCTGATTCCCTGCCTCTGATTCCCCAACTCTGATTCCCCGCCTCTGATTCCTCAGCTCTGATTCCCCACCTCTGATTCCCCGTGTCTAATTCCCTGCCTCTGATTCCCCGCCTCTGATTCCCCATCTTGGATTCATCACCACTGATTCCTTGCGTCTGATTCCCTCCCTGTGATTCCCCGCCTCTGATTCACCATCTCTGATTCACTGCCTCTGATTCCCCTTCTCTGATTCCCCATGTCTGATTCCCCAATTCTGATTCCCGCCTCTGATGCCCCACCTCTGATTCCCCTCCTCTGATTGCCCATATCTGATTCCCCGCCTCTGATTCCCCATATCTTATTCCCCGCCTCTGATTCCCAAACTCAGATTCCCCGTCTCTGATTCCCCAGCTCTGATTCCCCACATCTGATTCCCTGCCTCTGATTCCCCACCTCTGATTCCCAATATCTGATTCCCTGCCTCTGTTTCCCCACCTCTGATTCCCCGCCTCTGTTTCCCCATATCTGATTCCCCACCTCTGATTCCCCACCTCTGATTCCCCGCCTCTGATTCCCCAGCTCTGATACCCCGCCTCTGATTCCCCATGTCAGATTTCCTGCCTCTGATTCCCCGCCTCTGATTCCCCATCTCTGATTCACCGCCTCTGATTCCCCACCTCTGATTCCCCATATCTGATAAGCCATCTCTGTTTCCCCGCCTCTGATTCCCCGCCTCTGATTCCCCATATCTGATTCCCCGCCTCTGATTCCCCATCTCTGATTCCCGGACTCAGATTCCTTACCTCTGATTCCCAGCCTCTGTTTCCCGGAATATGATTCCCCACTTCTGATTCCCCGCCTCTGATTCCCTGCCTCTGATTCCCCATCTCTGATTCCCCACATCTGATTCCCTGTCTCTGATTCCCCGCCTCTGATTCCACATATCTGATTCCCTGCCTCTGATTACCCATCTCGGATTCCCGCCCTCCGATTCCCCACCTCTGGTTCCCCATATCTGATACCCCTACTCTGTTTCCCCGCCTCTGAATCCCCGCCTCTGATTCCCCACTTCTGATTCCCCATATCTGATAAGCCATCTCTGTTTCCCCGCCTCTGATTCCCCGCCTCTGATTCCCCATATCTGATTCCCCGCCTCTGATTCCCCATCTCTGATTCCAGGACTCAGATTCCCCACCTCTGATTCCAAGCCTCTGATTCCCGGAATATTACTCCCGGCTTCTGATTCCCCGCCTCTGATTCCCTGCCTCTGATTCCCCATCTCTGATTCCCCACATCTGATTCCCTGCCTCTGATTCCCCGCCTCTGATTCCCCATATCTGATTCCCTGCCTCTGATTACCCATCTCGGATTCCCGCCCTCTGATTCCCCACCTCTGGTTCCCCATATCTGATACCCCTCCTCTGTTTCCCCGCCTCTGATTCCCTGCCTCTGATTCCCCATATCTGATTTCCCGTCTCTGATTCCCCAACTCTGATTCCCCGCCTCTGGTTCCTCAGCTCTGTTTCCCCGCCTCTGATTCCCCGCCTCTGATTCCCCATTTCTGATTCCCCGCCTCTGATTCCCCACCTCTGATTCCCCATATCTGATAAGCAATCTCTGTTTCCCCGCCTCTGATTCCCCGCCTCTGATTCCCCATATCTGATTCCCCGCCTCTGATTCCCCATCTCTGATTCCCGGACTCAGATTCCCCACCTCTGATTCCCGGCCTCTGATTCCCGGCCTATGATTCCCCGCTTCTGATTCCCCGCCTCTGATTCCCTGCCTCTGATTCCCCATCTCTGATTCACTGCCTCCGATTCCCCACCTCTGATTCCCCATATCTGATTAGCCACCTCTGTTTCTCCGCCTCTGATACCCCGCCTCTGATTCCCCATATCTGATTCCCCGCCTCTGATTCCCCATCTCTGATTCCCGGAATCTGAATCCCCACCTCTGATTCCCGGCCTCTGATTCACGGCCTATGATTCCCCGCTTCTGATTCCCCGCCTCTGATTCCCTGCCTCTGATTCCCCATGTCTGATTCCCCACATCTGATTCCCTGCCTCTGATACCCCGCCTCTGATTCCCCGCCTCTGATTCCCTGCCACTAATTCCCCGCCTCTGATTCCCCATATCTGATTTCCTGCCTCTGATGCCCCATATCTGATTCCCTGCCTCTGATTCCCCAACTCTGATTCCCCGCCTCTGATTCCTCAGCTCTGATTCCCCACCTCTGATTCCCCGTGTCTAATTCCCTGCCTCAGATTCCCCGCCTCTGATTCCCCATCTTGGATTCACCACCACTGATTCCTTGCGTCTGATTCCCTGCCTGTGATTCCCCGCCTCTGATTCCCCATCTCTGATTCCCCGCCTCTGATTCCCCGACACTGATTCCCCGCCTCTGAATCCCCAGCTCTGATTCCCCACCTCTGATTACCCGCGTCTGATTCCCTGAATCTAATTCCCGGCCTCTGATTCCCCATCTCTGATTCACCGCCTCTGATTCCCCACCTCTGATTCCCCATATCTGATTCCCCGCCTCAGTTTCCCCGCCTCTGATTGCCCACCTCTGATTCCCCATATCTGATACCCCGCCTCTGATTCCCCAACTCTGAATCCCCGCCTCTGATTCCCAAGGTATGATTCCCCGCCTCTGATTCCCTGCGTCTGATTCCCTGCTTCTGATTCCCTGCCTCTGGTTCCCCATCTGTGATTAACCACCTCTGATTCTCCGCGTCTGATTCCCCGCCTCTGATTCCCCGTCTCTGATTCCCCATCTCTGATTCCCAAATTCTGATTCCCCGCCTCTGATTCCCCAGCTCTGATTCCCCACATCTGATTCCCTGCCACCGATTCCCCACCTCTGATTCCCTGCCTCTGATTCCCCACCTCTGATTCCCAATATCTGATTACCTGCCTCTGTTTCCCCACCTCTGATTCCCCGCATCTGTTTCCACATATCTGATTCCCCACCTCTGATTCCCCAACTCTGATTCCCCGCCTCTGATTCCCCAGCTCTGATTCCCCGCCTCTGATTCCCCGTGTCTGATACCCTGCCTCTGATTCCCCGCCTCTGATTCCCCATCTCTGATTCTCCACCACTGATTCCCTGCGTCTGATTCCCTGCCTGTGATTCCCCACCTCTGATTCACCATGTCTGATTCCCCAAATCTGATTCCCGCCTCTGATTCCCCATATCTTATTCCCCGCCTCTGATTCCCAAACTCAGATTCCCCGCCTCTGATTCCCCAGCTCTGATTCCCTGCCTCTGATTCCCCGCGTCTGATTCCCCGCCTCTGAATCCCCGCGTCTGATTCCCCATCTCTGATTCACCACCGCTAATTCCCGGCCTCTGATTCCCCACAACTGATTCCCGGCCTCTGATTCCCGGCCTCTGATTCCCCGCCTCTGATTCCCCATCTCTGATTCCCCGCCTCTGATTCCCCGACTCTGATTCCCCGCCTCTGAATCCCCAGCTCTGATTCCCCACCTCTGATTACCCGCGTCTGATTCCCTGAATCTAATTCCCGGCCTCTGATTCCACATCTCTGATTCACCGCCTCTGATTCCCCACCCATGATTCCCCATATCTGATTCCCCGCCTCAGTTTCCCCGCCTCTGATTCCCCGCCTCTGATTCCCCATATCTGATACCCCGCCTCTGATTCCCCAACTCTGAATCCCCGCCTCTGATTCCCCATCTCTGATTCCCAAATTCTGATTCCCCGCCTCTGATTCCCCAGCACTGATTCCCCTCATCTGATTCCCTGCCTCTGATTCCCCACCTCTGATTCCCAATATCTGATTCCCCGCCTCTGTTACCCCGCCTCTGATTCCCCGCCTCTGTTTCCCCATATCTGATTCCCCACCTCTGATTCCCCAACTCTGATTCCCCGCCTCTGATTCCCCAGCTCTGATTCCCCGCCTCTGATTCCCTGTGTCTGATTCCCTGCCTCTGATTCCCCACCTCTGATTCCCCATCTCTGATTCACCGCCTCTGATTCCCCACCTCTGATTCCCCATATCTGATTAGCCACCTCTGTTTCCCCGCCTCTGATTCCCCGCCTCTGATTCCCCATATCTGATTCCCCGCCTCTGATTCCCCACCTCTGATTCCCCATATCTGATAAGCAATCTCTGTTTCCCCGCCTCTGATTCCCCGCCTCTGATTCCCCATATCTGATTCCCCGCAACTGATTCCCCATCTCTGATTCCCGGACTCAGATTCCCCACCTCTGATTCCCGGCCTCTGATTCCCGGCCTATGATTCCCCGCTTCTGATTCCCCGCCTGATTCCCCATCTCTGATGCACTGCGTCTGATTCCCCACCTCTAATTCCCCATATCTGATTAGCCACCTCTGTTTCTCCACCTCTGATTCCCCGCCTCTGATTCCCCATATCTGATTCCCCGCCTCTGATTCCCCATCTCTGATTCCCGGACTCTGAATCCCCACCTCTGTTTCCCGGCCTCTGATTCCCGGCCTATGATTCCCCATGTCTGATTCCCCACATCTGATTCCCTGCCTCTGATACCCCGCCTCTGATTCCCCGCCTCTGATTCCCTGCCACTAATTCCCCGCCTCTGATTCCCCATATCTGTTTTCCTGCCTCTGATGCCCCATATCTGATTCCCTGCCTCTGATTCCCCAACTCTGATTCCCCGCCTCTGATTCCTCAGCTCTGATTCCCCACCTCTGATTCCCCGTGTCTAATTCCCTGCCTCTGATTCCCCGCCTCTGATTCCCCATCTTGGATTCATCACCACTGATTCCTTGCGTCTGATTCCCTCCCTGTGATTCCCCGCCTCTGATTCACCATCTCTGATTCACTGCCTCTGATTCCCCTTCTCTGATTCCCCATGTCTGATTCCCCAATTCTGATTCCCGCCTCTGATGCCCCACCTCTGATTCCCCTCCTCTGATTGCCCATATCTGAATCCCCGCCTCTGATTCCCCATATCTTATTCCCCGCCTCTGATTCCCAAACTCAGATTCCCCGTCTCTGATTCCCCAGCTCTGATTCCCCACATCTGATTCCCTGCCTCTGATTCCCCACCTCTGATTCCCAATATCTGATTCCCTGCCTCTGTTTCCCCACCTCTGATTCCCCGCCTCTGTTTCCCCATATCTGATTCCCCACCTCTGATTCCCCACCTCTGATTCCCCGCCTCTGATTCCCCAGCTCTGATACCCCGCCTCTGATTCCCCATGTCAGATTTCCTGCCTCTGATTCCCCGCCTCTGATTCCCCATCTCTGATTCACCGCCTCTGATTCCCCACCTCTGATTCCCCATATCTGATAAGCCATCTCTGTTTCCCCGCCTCTGATTCCCCGCCTCTGATTCCCCATATCTGATTCCCCGCCTCTGATTCCCCATCTCTGATTCCCGGACTCAGATTCCTTACCTCTGATTCCCAGCCTCTGTTTCCCGGAATATGATTCCCCACTTCTGATTCCCCTCCTCTGATTCCCTGCCTCTGATTCCCCATCTCTGATTCCCCACATCTGATTCCCTGTCTCTGATTCCCCGCCTCTGATTCCACATATCTGATTCCCTGCCTCTGATTACCCATCTCGGATTCCCGCCCTCCGATTCCCCACCTCTGGTTCCCCATATCTGATACCCCTACTCTGTTTCCCCGCCTCTGAATCCCCGCCTCTGATTCCCCACTTCTGATTCCCCATATCTGATAAGCCATCTCTGTTTCCCCGCCTCTGATTCCCCGCCTCTGATTCCCCATATCTGATTCCCCGCCTCTGATTCCCCATCTCTGATTCCAGGACTCAGATTCCCCACCTCTGATTCCAAGCCTCTGATTCCCGGAATATTACTCCCGGCTTCTGATTCCCCGCCTCTGATTCCCTGCCTCTGATTCCCCATCTCTGATTCCCCACATCTGATTCCCTGCCTCTGATTCCCCGCCTCTGATTCCCCATATCTGATTCCCTGCCTCTGATTACCCATCTCGGATTCCCGCCCTCTGATTCCCCACCTCTGGTTCCCCATATCTGATACCCCTCCTCTGTTTCCCCACCTCTGATTCCCTGCCTCTGATTCCCCATATCTGATTTCCCGTCTCTGATTCCCCAACTCTGATTCCCCGCCTCTGGTTCCTCAGCTCTGTTTCCCCGCCTCTGATTCCCCGCCTCTGATTCCCCATTTCTGATTCCCCGCCTCTGATTCCCCACCTCTGATTCCCCATATCTGATAAGCAATCTCTGTTTCCCCGCCTCTGATTCCCCGCCTCTGATTCCCCATATCTGATTCCCCGCCTCTGATTCCCCATCTCTGATTCCCGGACTCAGATTCCCCACCTCTGATTCCCGGCCTCTGATTCCCGGCCTATGATTCCCCGCTTCTGATTCCCCGCCTCTGATTCCCTGCCTCTGATTCCCCATCTCTGATTCACTGCCTCCGATTCCCCACCTCTGATTCCCCATATCTGATTAGCCACCTCTGTTTCTCCGCCTCTGATACCCCGCCTCTGATTCCCCATATCTGATTCCCCGCCTCTGATTCCCCATCTCTGATTCCCGGAATCTGAATCCCCACCTCTGATTCCCGGCCTCTGATTCACGGCCTATGATTCCCCGCTTCTGATTCCCCGCCTCTGATTCCCTGCCTCTGATTCCCCATGTCTGATTCCCCACATCTGATTCCCTGCCTCTGATACCCCGCCTCTGATTCCCCGCCTCTGATTCCCTGCCACTAATTCCCCGCCTCTGATTCCCCATATCTGATTTCCTGCCTCTGATGCCCCATATCTGATTCCCTGCCTCTGATTCCCCAACTCTGATTCCCCGCCTCTGATTCCTCAGCTCTGATTCCCCACCTCTGATTCCCCGTGTCTAATTCCCTGCCTCAGATTCCCCGCCTCTGATTCCCCATCTTGGATTCACCACCACTGATTCCTTGCGTCTGATTCCCTGCCTGTGATTCCCCGCCTCTGATTCACCATCTCTGATTCACTGCCTCTGATTCCCCTTCTCTGATTCCCCATGTCTGATTCCCCAATTCTGATTCCCGCCTCTGATGCCCCACCTCTGATTCCCCTCCTCTGATTGCCCATATCTGATTCCCCGCCTCTGATTCCCCATACCTTATTCCCCGCCTCTGATTCCCAAAATCAGATTCCCCGTCTCTGATTGCCCAGCTCTGATTCCCCACATCTGATTCCCTGCCTCTGATTCCCCACCTCTGATTCCCTATATCTGATTCCCTGCCTCTGTTTCCCCACCTCTGATTCCCCGCCTCTGTTTCCCCATATCTGATTCCCCACCTCTGATTCCCCAACTCTGATTCCCCGCCTCTGATACCCCGTGTCTGATTCCCCGCCTCTGATTCCCCGTGTCTGATTCCCTGCCTCTGATTCCCCGCCTCTGATTCCCCATCTCTGATTCACCGCCTCTGATTCCCCACCTCTGATTCCCCATATCTGATAAGCCATCTCTGTTTCCCCGCCTCTGATTCCCCGCCTCTGATTCCCCGTCTCTGATTCCCCATATCTGATTCCCCGCCTCTGATTCCCCATCTCTGATTCCCGGACTCAGATTCCCCACCTCTGATTCCAAGCCTCTGATTCCCGGAATATGATTCCCCGCTTCTGATTCCCCGCCTCTGATTCCCTGCCTCTGATTCCCCATCTCTGATACCCCACATCTGATTCCCTGCCTCTGATTCCCCGCCTCTGATTCCCCATATCTGATTCCCTGCCTCTGATTACCCATCTCGGATTCCCGCCCTCCGATTCCCCACCTCAGGTTCCCCATATCTGATACCCCTCCTCTGTTTCCCCGCCTCTGATTCCCCGCCTCTGATTCCCCATATCTGATTCCCCGTCTCTGATTCCCCAACTCTGATTCCCCGCCTCTGATTCCTCAGCTCTCATTCCCCGCCTCTGATTCCCCGCGTCTGATTCCCTGCCTCTGATTCCCCGCCTCTGATTCCCCATCTCTGATTCACCACAACTGATTCCCTGCATCTGATTCCCTGCCTGTGATTCCCCGCCTCTGATTCACCATCTCTGATTCACTGCCTCTGATTCCCCTTCTCTGATTCCCCATGTCTGATTCCCCAATTCTGATTCCCGCCTCTGATGCCCCACCTCTGAATCCCCTCCTCTGATTCCCCATATCTGATTCCCCGCCTCTGATTCCCCATATCTTATTCCCCGCCTCTGATTCCCAAACTCAGATTCCCCGCCACTGATTCCCCAGCTCTGATACCCCGCCTCAGATTCCCCGCGTCTGATTCCCTGCCTCTGATTCCCCGCCTCTGATTCCCCACCTCTGATTCCCCATATCTAATTAGCCACCTCTGATTACCCGCCTCTGATTCCCCATATCTGATTCCCCGTCTCTGATTCCCCAACTCTGATTCCCCGCCTCTGATTCCTCAGCTCTGATTCCCCGCCTCTGATTCCCCGCGTCTGATTCCCCGACTCTGATTCCCCGCCTCTGATTCCCCAGCTCTGATTCCCCACCTCTGATTACCCGCATCTGATTCCCTGACTCTAATTCCCGGCCTCGGATTCCCCATCTCTCATTCACCGCCTCTGATTACCCACCTCTGATTCCCATATCTGATTCCCCGCCTCTGATTACCCGCCTCTGATTCCCCATATCTGATACCCCGCCTCTGATTCCCCAACTCTGAATCCCCGCCTCTGATTCCCCAGCTATGATTCCCCGCCTCTGATCCCCCGCGTCTGAATCCCTGCTTCTGATTCCCTGCCTCTGTTTCCCCATCTGTGATTAACCACCTTTGATTCTCCGCGTCTCTTTCCCCGCCTCTGATTCCCCATCTCTGATTCCCCACCTCTGATTCCCAAATTCTGATTCCCCGCCTCTGATTCCCCAGCTCTGACTCCCCACATCTGATTCCCTGCCTCTGATTCCCCAACTCTGATTCCCAATATCTGATTCCCCGCCTCTGTTTCCCCGCCTCTGATTCCCCGCCTCTGTTTCCCCATATCTGATTCCCCACCTCTGATTCCTCAACTCTGATTCCCCGCATCTGATTCCCCAGCTCTGATTCCCCGCCTTTGATTCCCCGTGTCTGATTCCCTGCCTCTGATTCCCCGCCTCTGATTCCCCACCTCTGATTCCCCATATCTAATTAGCCACCTCTGTTTCCCCGCCTCTGATTCCACGCCTCTGATTCCCCATATCTGATTCCCCACCTCTGATTCCCCATCTCTGATTCACGGACTCACATTCCCCACCTCTGATTCACAGCCTCTGATTCCCGGCCAATGATTCCCCGCTTCTGATTCCCCGCCTCTGATTCCCTGCCTCTGATTCCCCATCTCTGATTCACTGCCTCTGATTCCCCACCTCTGATTCCCCATATCTGATTAGCCACCTCAGTTTCTCAGCCTCTGATTCCCGCCTCTGATTCCCCATATCTGATTCCCCGCCTCTGATTCCCCATCTCTGATTCCCGTACTCTGATTCCCCACCTCTGATTCCCTGCCTCTGATTCCCGGCCTATGATTCCCCGCTTCTGATTCCCCGCCTCTGATTCCCTGCCTCTGATTCCCCATGTCTGATTCCCCACATCTGATTCCCTGCCTCTGATACCCCACCTCTGATTCCCCGCCTCTGATTCCCTGCCACTAATTCCCCGCCTCTGATTCCCCATATCTGATTCCCTGCCTCTGAAGCCCCATATCTGATTCCCTGCCTCTGATTCCTCAGCTCTGATTCCCCACCTCTGATTCCCCGTGTCTAATTCCCTGCCTCTGATTCCCCGCCTCTGATTCCCCATCTTGGATTCACCACCACTGATTCCCTGCGTCTGATTCCCTGCCTGTGATTACCCGCCTCTGATTCACCATCTCTGATTCACTGCCTCTGATTCCCCTTCTCTGATTCCCCATATCTTATTCCCCGCCTCTTATTCCCAAACTCAGATGCCCCGCCTCTGATCCCCAGCTCTGATTCCCCACATCTGATTCCCTGCTTCTGATTCCCCACCTCTGATTCCCAATATCTGATTCCCTGCCTCTGTTTTCCCACCTCTGATTCCCCGCCTCTGTTTCCCCATATCTGATTCCCCACCTCTGATTCCCCAACTCTGATTCCCCGCCTCTGATTCCCCAGCTCTGATTCCCCGCCTCTGATTCCCCGTGTCTGATTCCCTGCCTCTGATTCCCCGCCTCTGATTCCCCATCTCTGATTCACCGCCTCTGATTCACCACCTCTGATTCCCCATATCTGATAAGCCATCTTTGTTTCCCCGCCTCTGATTCCCCGCCTCTGATTCCCCATATCTGATTCCCCACCTCTGATTCCCCATCTCTGATTCCCGGACTCAGATTCCCCACCTCTGATTCCCAGACTCTGATTCCCGGAATATGATTCCCCGCTTCTGATTCCCCGCCTCTGATTCCCTGCCTCTGATTCCCCATCTCTGATTCCCCATATCTGATTCCCTGCCTCTGATTCGCCATCTCGGATTCCCGCCCTCCGATTCCCCACCTCTGGTTCCCCATATCTGATATCCCTCCTCTGTTTCCCCGCCTCTGATTCCCCGCCTCTGATTCCCCATATCTGATTCCCCGCCTCTGATTCCCCAACTCTGATTCCCCGCCTCTGATTCCTCAGCTCAGATTCCCTGCCTCTGATTCCCCGCATCTGATTCCCTGCCTCTGATTCCCCGCCTCTGATTCCCCATCTCTGATTCACCACCACTGATTCCCTGCGTCTGATTCCCTGCCTGTGATTCCCCGCCTCTGATTCACCATCTCTGATTCACCAGCTCTGATTCCCCACCTCTGATTACCCGCGTCTGATTCCCTGATTCTAATTCCCCGCCTCTGATTCCCCATCTCTGATTCACCACCTCTGATTCCCCACCTCTGATTCCCCATATCTGATACCCCGCCTCCGATTCCCCAACTCTGATTCCCCAACTCTGATTCCCCGCCTCTGATTCCCCAGCTATGATTCCCCACCTCTGATTCCCCGCGTCTGATTCCCTGCTTCTGATTCCCTGCCTCTGATTCCCCATCTGTGATTAACCACCTCTGAATCTCCACGTCTGATTCCGCACCTCTGATTCCCCATCTCTGATTCCCCATCTCTGATTCCCAAATTCTGATTCCCCGCCTCTGATTCCCCAGCTCTGATTCCCCATCTCTGATTCCCAAATTCTGATTCCCTGCCTCTGATTCCCCACCTCTGATTCCCAATATCTGATTCCCCTCCTCTGTTTCCCTGCCTCTGATTCCCCACCTCTGATTCCCAATATCTGATTCCCTGCCTCTGTTTCCCCACCTCTGATTCCCCGCATCTGTTTCCACATATCTGATTCCCCACCTCTGATTCCCCAACTCTGATTCCCCGCCTCTGATTCCCCAGCTCTGATTCCACGCCTCTGATTCCCCGTGTCTGATACCCTGCCTCTGATTCCCCGCCTCTGATTCCCCATCTCTGATTCTCCACCACTGATTCCCTGCGTCTGATTCCCTGCCTGTGATTCCCCACCTCTGATTCACCATGTCTGATTCCCCAAATCTGATTCCCGCCTCTGATTCCCAATATCTTATTCCCCGCCTCTGATTCCCAAACTCAGATTCCCCGCCTCTGATTCCCCAGCTCTGAGTCCCTGCCTCTGATTCCCCGCGTCTGATTCCCCGCCTCTGAATCCCCGCGTCTGATTCCCCATCTCTGATTCACCACCGCTAATTCCCGGCCTCTGATTCCCCACAACTGATTCCCGGCCTCTGATTCCCGGCCTCTGATTCCCCGCCTCTGATTCCCCATCTCTGATTCCCCGCCTCTGATTCCCCGTGTCTAATTCCCTGCCTCTGATTCCCCGCCTCTGATTCCCCATCTTGGATTCACCACCACTGATTCCCTGCGTCTGATTCCCTGCCTGTGATTACCCGCCTCTGATTCACCATCTCTGATTCACTGCCTCTGATTCCCCTTCTCTGATTCCCCATATCTTATTCCCCGCCTCTTATTCCCAAACTCAGATGCCCCGCCTCTGATCCCCAGCTCTGATTCCCCACATCTGATTCCCTGCTTCTGATTCCCCACCTCTGATTCCCAATATCTGATTCCCTGCCTCTGTTTTCCCACCTCTGATTCCCCGCCTCTGTTTCCCCATATCTGATTCCCCACCTCTGATTCCCCAACTCTGATTCCCCGCCTCTGATTCCCCAGCTCTGATTCCCCGCCTCTGATTCCCCGTGTCTGATTCCCTGCCTCTGATTCCCCGCCTCTGATTCCCCATCTCTGATTCACCGCCTCTGATTCACCACCTCTGATTCCCCATATCTGATAAGCCATCTTTGTTTCCCCGCCTCTGATTCCCCGCCTCTGATTCCCCATATCTGATTCCCCACCTCTGATTCCCCATCTCTGATTCCCGGACTCAGATTCCCCACCTCTGATTCCCAGACTCTGATTCCCGGAATATGATTCCCCGCTTCTGATTCCCCGCCTCTGATTCCCTGCCTCTGATTCCCCATCTCTGATTCCCCATATCTGATTCCCTGCCTCTGATTCGCCATCTCGGATTCCCGCCCTCCGATTCCCCACCTCTGGTTCCCCATATCTGATATCCCTCCTCTGTTTCCCCGCCTCTGATTCCCCGCCTCTGATTCCCCATATCTGATTCCCCGCCTCTGATTCCCCAACTCTGATTCCCAGCCTCTGATTCCTCAGCTCAGATTCCCTGCCTCTGATTCCCCGCATCTGATTCCCTGCCTCTGATTCCCCGCCTCTGATTCCCCATCTCTGATTCACCACCACTGATTCCCTGCGTCTGATTCCCTGCCTGTGATTCCCCGCCTCTGATTCACCATCTCTGATTCACCAGCTCTGATTCCCCACCTCTGATTACCCGCGTCTGATTCCCTGATTCTAATTCCCCGCCTCTGATTCCCCATCTCTGATTCACCACCTCTGATTCCCCACCTCTGATTCCCCATATCTGATACCCCGCCTCCGATTCCCCAACTCTGATTCCCCAACTCTGATTCCCCGCCTCTGATTCCCCAGCTATGATTCCCCACCTCTGATTCCCCGCGTCTGATTCCCTGCTTCTGATTCCCTGCCTCTGATTCCCCATCTGTGATTAACCACCTCTGAATCTCCACGTCTGATTCCGCACCTCTGATTCCCCATCTCTGATTCCCCATCTCTGATTCCCAAATTCTGATTCCCCGCCTCTGATTCCCCAGCTCTGATTCCCCATCTCTGATTCCCAAATTCTGATTCCCTGCCTCTGATTCCCCACCTCTGATTCCCAATATCTGATTCCCCTCCTCTGTTTCCCTGCCTCTGATTCCCCACCTCTGATTCCCAATATCTGATTCCCTGCCTCTGTTTCCCCACCTCTGATTCCCCGCATCTGTTTCCACATATCTGATTCCCCACCTCTGATTCCCCAACTCTGATTCCCCGCCTCTGATTCCCCAGCTCTGATTCCCCGCCTCTGATTCCCCGTGTCTGATACCCTGCCTCTGATTCCCCGCCTCTGATTCCCCATCTCTGATTCTCCACCACTGATTCCCTGCGTCTGATTCCCTGCCTGTGATTCCCCACCTCTGATTCACCATGTCTGATTCCCCAAATCTGATTCCCGCCTCTGATTCCCCATATCTTATTCCCCACCTCTGATTCCCAAACTCAGATTCCCCGCCTCTGATTCCCCAGCTCTGATTCCCTGCCTCTGATTCCCCGCGTCTGATTCCCCGCCTCTGAATCCCCGCGTCTGATTCCCCATCTCTGATTCACCACCGCTAATTCCCGGCCTCTGATTCCCCACAACTGATTCCCGGCCTCTGATTCCCGGCCTCTGATTCCCCGCCTCTGATTCCCCATCTCTGATTCCCCGCCTCTGATTCCCCAACTCTGATTCCCCGCCTCTGAATCCCCAGCCTTGATTCCCCACCTCTGATTACCCGCGTCTGATTCCCTGAATCTAATTCCCGGCCTCTGATTCCACATCTCTGATTCACCGCCTCTGATTCCCCACCCATGATTCCCCATATCTGATTCCCCGCCTCAGTTTCCCCGCCTCTGATTCCCCGCCTCTGATTCCCCATATCTGATACCCCGCCTCTGATTCCCCAACTCTGAATCCCCGCCTCTGATTCCCCATCTCTGATTCCCAAATTCTGATTCCCCGCCTCTGATTCCCCAGCACTGATTCCCCTCATCTGATTCCCTGCCTCTGATTCCCCACCTCTGATTCCCAATATCTGATTCCCCGCCTCTGTTACCCCGCCTCTGATTCCCCGCCTCTGTTTCCCCATATCTGATTCCCCACCTCTGATTCCCCAACTCTGATTCCCCGCCTCTGATTCCCCAGCTCTGATTCCCCGCCTCTGATTCCCTGTGTCTGATTCCCTGCCTCTGATTCCCCGCCTCTGATTCCCCATCTCTGATTCACCGCCTCTGATTCCCCACCTCTGATTCCCCATATCTGATTAGCCACCTCTGTTTCCCCGCCTCTGATTCCCCGCCTCTGATTCCCCATATCTGATTCCCCGCCTCTGATTCCCCACCTCTGACTCCCCATATCTGATAAGCAATCTCTGTTTCCCCGCCTCTGATTCCCCGCCTCTGATTCCCCATATCTGATTCCCCGCAACTGATTCCCCATCTCTGATTCCCGGACTCAGATTCCCCACCTCTGATTCCCGGCCTCTGATTCCCGGCCTATGATTCCCCGCTTCTGATTCCCCGCCTGATTCCCCATCTCTGATGCACTGCGTCTGATTCCCCACCTCTAATTCCCCATATCTGATTAGCCACCTCTGTTTCTCCACCTCTGATTCCCCGCCTCTGATTCCCCATATCTGATTCCCCGCCTCTGATTCCCCATCTCTGATTCCCGGACTCTGAATCCCCACCTCTGTTTCCCTGCCTCTGATTCCCGGCCTATGATTCCCCATGTCTGATTCCCCACATCTGATTCCCTGCCTCTGATACCCCGCCTCTGATTCCCCGCCTCTGATTCCCTGCCACTAATTCCCCGCCTCTGATTCCCCATATCTGTTTTCCTGCCTCTGATGCCCCATATCTGATTCCCTGCCTCTGATTCCCCAACTCTGATTCCCCGCCTCTGATTCCTCAGCTCTGATTCCCCACCTCTGATTCCCCGTGTCTAATTCCCTGCCTCTGATTCCCCGCCTCTGATTCCCCATCTTGGATTCATCACCACTGATTCCTTGCGTCTGATTCCCTCCCTGTGATTCCCCGCCTCTGATTCACCATCTCTGATTCACTGCCTCTGATTCCCCTTCTCTGATTCCCCATGTCTGATTCCCCAATTCTGATTCCCGCCTCTGATGCCCCACCTCTGATTCCCCTCCTCTGATTGCCCATATCTGATTCCCCGCCTCTGATTCCCCATATCTTATTCCCCGCCTCTGATTCCCAAACTCAGATTCCCCGTCTCTGATTCCCCAGCTCTGATTCCCCACATCTGATTCCATGCCTCTGATTCCCCACCTCTGATTCCCAATATCTGATTCCCTGCCTCTGTTTCCCCACCTCTGATTCCCCGCCTCTGTTTCCCCATATCTGATTCCCCACCTCTGATTCCCCAACTCTGATTCCCCGCCTCTGATTCCCCAGCTCTGATACCCCGCCTCTGATTCCCCATGTCAGATTTCCTGCCTCTGATTCCCGGCCTCTGATTCCCCATCTCTGATTCACCGCCTCTGATTCCCCACCTCTGATTCCCCATATCTGATAAGCCATCTCTGTTTCCCCGCCTCTGATTCCCCGCCTCTGATTCCCCATATCTGATTCCCCGCCTCTGATTCCCCATCTCTGATTCCCGGACTCAGATTCCCCACCTCTGATTCCCAGCCTCTGATTCCCGGAATATGATTCCCCACTTCTGATTCCCCGCCTCTGATTCCCTGCCTCTGATTCCCCATCTCTGATTCCCCACATCTGATTTCCTGTCTCTGGTTCCCCGCCTCTGATTCCACATATCTGATTCCCTGCCTCTGATTACCCATCTCGGATTCCCGCCCTCCGATTCCCCACCTCTGGTTCCCCATATCTGATACCCCTACTCTGTTTCCCCGCCTCTGAATCCCCGCCTCTGATTCCCCACTTCTGATTCCCCATATCTGATAAGCCACCTCTGTTTCCCCGCCTCTGATTCCCCGCCTCTGATTCCCCATATCTGATTCCCCGCCTCTGATTCCCCATCTCTGATTCCAGGACTCAGATTCCCCACCTCTGATTCCAAGCCTCTGATTCCCGGAATATTATTCCCGGCTTCTGATTCCCCGCCTCTGATTCCCTGCCTCTGATTCCCCATCTCTGATTCCCCACATCTGATTCCCTGCCTCTGATTCCCCGCCTCTGATTCCCCATATCTGATTCCCTGCCTCTGATTACCCATCTCGGATTCCCGCCCTCTGATTCCCCACCTCTGGTTCCCCATATCTGATACCCCTCCTCTGTTTCCCCGCCTCTGATTCCCTGCCTCTGATTCCCCATATCTGATTTCCCGTCTCTGATTCCCCAACTCTGATTCCCCGCCTCTGGTTCCTCAGCTCTGTTTCCCCGCCTCTGATTCCCCGCCTCTGATTCCCCATTTCTGATTCCCCGCCTCTGATTCCCCACCTCTGATTCCCCATATCTGATAAGCAATCTCTGTTTCCCCGCCTCTGATTCCCCGCCTCTGATTCCCCATATCTGATTCCCCGCCTCTGATTCCCCATCTCTGATTCCCGGACTCAGATTCCCCACCTCTGATTCCCGGCCTCTGATTCCCGGCCTATGATTCCCCGCTTCTGATTCCCCGCCTCTGATTCCCTGCCTCTGATTCCCCATCTCTGATTCACTGCCTCCGATTCCCCACCTCTGATTCCCCATATCTGATTAGCCACCTCTGTTTCTCCGCCTCTGATACCCCGCCTCTGATTCCCCATATCTGATTCCCCGCCTCTGATTCCCCATCTCTGATTCCCGGAATCTGAATCCCCACCTCTGATTCCCGGCCTCTGATTCACGGCCTATGATTCCCCGCTTCTGATTCCCCGCCTCTGATTCCCTGCCTCTGATTCCCCATGTCTGATTCCCCACATCTGATTCCCTGCCTCTGAATCCCCGCCTCTGATTCCCCGCCTCTGATTCCCTGCCACTAATTCCCCGCCTCTGATTCCCCATATCTGATTTCCTGCCTCTGATGCCCCATATCTGATTCCCTGCCTCTGATTCCCCAACTCTGATTCCCCGCCTCTGATTCCTCAGCTCTGATTCCCCACCTCTGAATCCCCGTGTCTAATTCCCTGCCTCAGATTCCCCGCCTCTGATTCCCCATCTTGGATTCACCACCACTGATTCCTTGCGTCTGATTCCCTGCCTGTGATTCCCCGCCTCTGATTCACCATCTCTGATTCACTGCCTCTGATTCCCCTTCTCTGATTCCCCACATCTGATTCCCTGCCTCTGATACCCCGCCTCTGATTCCCCGCCTCTGATTCCCTGCCACTAATTCCCCGCCTCTGATTCCCCATATCTGATTTCCTGCCTCTGATGCCCCATACCTGATTCCCTGCCTCTGATTCCCCAACTCTGATTCCCCGCCTCTGATTCCTCAGCTCTGATTCCCCACCTCTGATTCCCCGTGTCTAATTCCCTGCCACAGATTCCCCGCCTCTGATTCCCCATCTTGGATTCACCACCACTGATTCCTTGCGTCTGATTCCCTGCCTGTGATTCCCCGCCTCTGATTCACCATCTCTGATTCACTGCCTCTGATTCCCCTTCTCTGATTCCCCATGTCTGATTCCCCAATTCTGATTCCCGCCTCTGATGCCCCACCTCTGATTCCCCTCCTCTGATTGCCCATATCTGATTCCCCGCCTCTGATTCCCCATATCTTATTCCCCGCCTCTGATTCCCAAACTCAGATTCCCCGTCTCTGATTGCCCAGCTCTGATTCCCCACATCTGATTCCCTGCCTCTGATTCCCCACCTCTGATTCCCTATATCTGATTACCTGCCTCTGTTTCCCCACCTCTGATTCCCCGCCTCTGTTTCCCCATATCTGATTCCCTACCTCTGATTCCCCAACTCTGATTCCCCGCCTCTGATACCCCGTGTCTGATTCCCCGCCTCTGATTCCCCGTGTCTGATTCCCTGCCTCTGATTCCCCGCCTCTGATTCCCCATCTCTGATTCCCCGTCTCTGATTCCCCATATCTGATTCCCCGCCTCTGATTCCCCATCTCTGATTCCCGGACTCAGATTCCCCACCTCTGATTCCAAGCCTCTGATTCCCGGAATATGATTCCCCGCTTCTGATTCCCCGCCTCTGATTCCCTGCCTCTGATTCCCCATCTCTGATACCCCACATCTGATTCCCTGCCTCTGATTCCCCGCCTCTGATTCCCCATATCTGATTCCCTGCCTCTGATTACCCATCTCGGATTCCCGCCCTCCGATTCCCCACCTCAGGTTCCCCATATCTGATACCCCTCCTCTGTTTCCCCGCCTCTGATTCCCCACCTCTGATTCCCCATATCTGATTCCCCGTCTCTGATTCCCCAACTCTGATTCCCCGCCTCTGATTCCTCAGCTCTGATTCCCCGCCTCTGATTCCCCGCATCTGATTCCCTGCCTCTGATTCCCCGCCTCTGATTCCCCATCTCTGATTCACCACCACTGATTCCCTGCATCTGATTCCCTGCCTGTGATTCCCCGCCTCTGATTCACCATCTCTGATTCACTGCCTCTGATTCCCCTTCTCTGATTCCCCATGTCTGATTCCCCAATTCTGATTCCCGCCTCTGATGCCCCACCTCTGAATCCCCTCCTCTGATTCCCCATATCTGATTCCCCGCCTCTGATTCCCCATATCTTATTCCCCGCCTCTGATTCCCAAACTCAGACTCCCCGCCTCTGATTCCCCAGCTCTGATACCCCGCCTCAGATTCCCCGCGTCTGATTCCCTGCCTCTGATTCCCCGCCTCTGATTCCCCAGCTCTGATTCCCCACCTCTGATTACCCGCATCTGATTCCCTGACTCTAATTCCCGGCCTCGGATTCCCCATCTCTCATTCACCGCCTCTGATTACCCACCTCTGATTCCCCATATCTGATTCCCCGCCTCTGATTACCCGCCTCTGATTCCCCATATCTGATACCCCGCCTCTGATTCCCCAACTCTGAATCCCCGCCTCTGATTCCCCAGCTATGATTCCCCGCCTCTGATCCCCGCGTCTGAATCCCTGCTTCTGATTCCCTGCCTCTGTTTCCCCATCTGTGATTAACCACCTTTGATTCTCCGCGTCTGTTTCCCCGCCTCTGATTCCCCATCTCTGATTCCCCATCTCTGATTCCCAAATTCTGATTCCCCGCCTCTGATTCCCCAGCTCTGACTCCCCACATCTGATTCCCTGCCTCTGATTCCCCAACTCTGATTCCCAATATCTGATTCCCCGCCTCTGTTTCCCCGCCTCTGATTCCCCGCCTCTGTTTCCCCATATCTGATTCCCCACCTCTGATTCCTCAACTCTGATTCCCCGCATCTGATTCCCCAGCTCTGATTCCCCGCCTTTGATTCCCCGTGTCTGATTCCCTGCCTCTGATTCCCCGCCTCTGATTCCCCACCTCTGATTCCCCATATCTAATTAGCCACCTCTGATTGCCCGCCTCTGATTCCCCATATCTGATTCCCCGTCTCTGATTCCCCAACTCTGATTCCCCGCCTCTGATTCCTCAGCTCTGATTCCCCGCCTCTGATTCCCCGCGTCTGATTCCCCGACTCTGATTCTCCGCCTCTGATTCCCCAGCTCTGATTCCCCACCTCTGATTACCCGCATCTGATTCCCTGACTCTAATTCCCGGCCTCGGATTCCCCATCTCTCATTCACCGCCTCTGATTACCCACCTCTGATTCCCATATCTGATTCCCCGCCTCTGATTACCCGCCTCTGATTCCCCATATCTGATACCCCGCCTCTGATTCCCCAACTCTGAATCCCCGCCTCTGATTCCCCAGCTATGATTCCCCGCCTCTGATCCCCCGCGTCTGAATCCCTGCTTCTGATTCCCTGCCTCTGTTTCCCCATCTGTGATTAACCACCTTTGATTGTCCGCGTCTGTTTCCCCGCCTCTGATTCCCCATCTCTGATTCCCCACCTCTGATTCCCAAATTCTGATTCCCCGCCTCTGATTCCCCAGCTCTGACTCCCCACATCTGATTCCCTGCCTCTGATTCCCCAACTCTGATTCCCAATATCTGATTCCCCGCCTCTGTTTCCCCGCCTCTGATTCCCCGCCTCTGTTTCCCCATGTCTGATTCCCCACCTCTGATTCCTCAACTCTGATTCCCCGCATCTGATTCCCCAGCTCTGATTCCCCGCCTTTGATTCCCCGTGTCTGATTCCCTGCCTCTGATTCCCCGCCTCTGATTCCCCACCTCTGATTCCCCATATCTAATTAGCCACCTCTGTTTCCCCGCCTCTGATTCCACGCCTCTGATTCCCCATATCTGATTCCCCACCTCTGATTCCCCATCTCTGATTCACGGACTCACATTCCCCACCTCTGATTCACAGCCTCTGATTCCCGGCCATTGATTCCCCGCTTCTGATTCCCCGCCTCTGATTCCCTGCCTCTGATTCCCCATCTCTGATTCACTGCCTCTGATTCCCCACCTCTGATTCCCCATATCTGATTAGCCACCTCAGTTTCTCAGCCTCTGATTCCCGCCTCTGATTCCCCATATCTGATTCCCCGCCTCTGATTCCCCATCTCTGATTCCCGTACTCTGATTCCCCACCTCTGATTCCCTGCCTCTGATTCCCGGCCTATGATTCCCCGCTTCTGATTCCCCGCCTCTGATTCCCTGCCTCTGATTCCCCATGTCTGATTCCCCACATCTGATTCCCTGCCTCTGATACCCCACCTCTGATTCCCCGCCTCTGATTCCCTGCCACTAATTCCCCGCCTCTGATTCCCCATATCTGATTCCCTGCCTCTGATGCCCCATATCTGATTCCCTGCCTCTGATTCCTCAGCTCTGATTCCCCACCTCTGATTCCCCGTGTCTAATTCCCTGCCTCTGATTCCCCGCCTCTGATTCCCCATCTTGGATTCACCACCACTGATTCCCTGCGTCTGATTCCCTGCCTGTGATTCCCCACCTCTGATTCACCATCTCTGATTCAGTGCCTCTGATTCCCCTTCTCTGATTCCCCATATCTTATTCCCCGCCTCTTATTCCCAAACTCAGATGCCCCGCCTCTGATCCCCAGCTCTGATTCCCCACATCTGATTCCCTGCTTCTGATTCCCCACCTCTGATTCCCAATATCTGATTCCCTGCCTCTGTTTCCCCACCTCTGATTCCCCGCCTCTGTTTCCCCATATCTGATTCCCCACCTCTGATTCCCCAACTCTGATTCCCCGCCTCTGATTCCCCAGCTCTGATTCCCCGCCTCTGATTCCCCGTGTCTGATTCCCTGCCTCTGATTCCCCGCCTCTGATTCCCCATCTCTGATTCACCGCCTCTGATTCACCACCTCTGATTCCCCATATCTGATAAGCCATCTTTGTTTCCCCGCCTCTGATTCCCCGCCTCTGATTCCCCATATCTGATTCCCCACCTCTGATTCCCCATCTCTGATTCCCGGACTCAGATTCCCCACCTCTGATTCCCAGACTCTGATTCCCGGAATATGATTCCCCGCTTCTGATTCCCCGCCTCTGATTCCCTGCCTCTGATTCCCCATCTCTGATTCCCCATATCTGATTACCTGCCTCTGATTCGCCATCTCGGATTCCCGCCCTCCGATTCCCCACCTCTGGTTCCCCATATCTGATATCCCTCCTCTGTTTCCCCGCCTCTGATTCCCCGCCTCTGATTCCCCATATCTGATTCCCCGCCTCTGATTCCCCAACTCTGATTCCCCGCCTCTGATTCCTCACCTCTGATTCCCCGCCTCTGATTCCCCGCGTCTGATTCCCTTCCTCTGATTCCCCGCCTCTGATTCCCCATCTCTGATTCACCACCACTGATTCCCTGCGTCTGATTCCCTGCCTGTGATTCCCCGCCTCTGATTCACCATCTCTGATTCACCAGCTCTGATTCCCCACCTCTGATTACCCGCGTCTGATTCCCTGATTCTAATTCCCCGCCTCTGATTCCCCATCTCTGATTCACCACCTCTGATTCCCCACCTCTGATTCCCCATATCTGATACCCCGCCTCGGATTCCCCAACTCTGATTCCCCAACTCTGATTCCCCGACTCTGATTCCCCAGCTATGATTCCCCACCTCTGATTCCCCGCGTCTGATTCCCTGCTTCTGATTCCCTGCCTCTGATTCCCCATCTGTGATTAACCACCTCTGAATCTCCACGTCTGATTCCGCACCTCTGATTCCCCATCTCTGATTCCCCATCTCTGATTCCCAAATTCTGATTCCCCGCCTCTGATTCCCCAGCTCTGATTCCCCATCTCTGATTCCCAAATTCTGATTCCCTGCCTCTGATTCCCCATATCTGATTCCCCGCCTCTGATTCCCCATCTCTGATTCCCGGACTCTGAATCCCCACCTCTGTTTCCCTGCCTCTGATTCCCGGCCTATGATTCCCCATGTCTGATTCCCCACATCTGATTCCCTGCCTCTGATACCCCGCCTCTGATTCCCCGCCTCTGATTCCCTGCCACTAATTCCCCGCCTCTGATTCCCCATATCTGTTTTCCTGCCTCTGATGCCCCATATCTGATTCCCTGCCTCTGATTCCCCAACTCTGATTCCCCGCCTCTGATTCCTCAGCTCTGATTCCCCACCTCTGATTCCCCGTGTCTAATTCCCTGCCTCTGATTCCCCGCCTCTGATTCCCCATCTTGGATTCATCACCACTGATTCCTTGCGTCTGATTCCCTCCCTGTGATTCCCCGCCTCTGATTCACCATCTCTGATTCACTGCCTCTGATTCCCCTTCTCTGATTCCCCATGTCTGATTCCCCAATTCTGATTCCCGCCTCTGATGCCCCACCTCTGATTCCCCTCCTCTGATTGCCCATATCTGATTCCCCGCCTCTGATTCCCCATATCTTATTCCCCGCCTCTGATTCCCAAACTCAGATTCCCCGTCTCTGATTCCCCAGCTCTGATTCCCCACATCTGATTCCCTGCCTCTGATTCCCCACCTCTGATTCCCAATATCTGATTCCCTGCCTCTGTTTCCCCACCTCTGATTCCCCGCCTCTGTTTCCCCATATCTGATTCCCCACCTCTGATTCCCCAACTCTGATTCCCCGCCTCTGATTCCCCAGCTCTGATACCCCGCCTCTGATTCCCCATGTCAGATTTCCTGCCTCTGATTCCCGGCCTCTGATTCCCCATCTCTGATTCACCGCCTCTGATTCCCCACCTCTGATTCCCCATATCTGATAAGCCATCTCTGTTTCCCCGCCTCTGATTCCCCGCCTCTGATTCCCCATATCTGATTCCCCGCCTCTGATTCCCCATCTCTGATTCCCGGACTCAGATTCCCCACCTCTGATTCCCAGCCTCTGATTCCCGGAATATGATTCCCCACTTCTGATTCCCCGCCTCTGATTCCCTGCCTCTGATTCCCCATCTCTGATTCCCCACATCTGATTTCCTGTCTCTGATTCCCCGCCTCTGATTCCACATATCTGATTCCCTGCCTCTGATTACCCATCTCGGATTCCCGCCCTCCGATTCCCCACCTCTGGTTCCCCATATCTGATACCCCTACTCTGTTTCCCCGCCTCTGAATCCCCGCCTCTGATTCCCCACTTCTGATTCCCCATATCTGATAAGCCACCTCTGTTTCCCCGCCTCTGATTCCCCGCCTCTGATTCCCCATATCTGATTCCCCGCCTTTGATTCCCCATCTCTGATTCCAGGACTCAGATTCCCCACCTCTGATTCCAAGCCTCTGATTCCCGGAATATTATTCCCGGCTTCTGATTCCCCGCCTCTGATTCCCTGCCTCTGATTCCCCATCTCTGATTCCCCACATCTGATTCCCTGCCTCTGATTCCCCGCCTCTGATTCCCCATATCTGATTCCCTGCCTCTGATTACCCATCTCGGATTCCCGCCCTCTGATTCCCCACCTCTGGTTCCCCATATCTGATACCCCTCCTCTGTTTCCCCGCCTCTGATTCCCTGCCTCTGATTCCCCATATCTGATTTCCCGTCTCTGATTCCCCAACTCTGATTCCCCGCCTCTGGTTCCTCAGCTCTGTTTCCCCGCCTCTGATTCCCCGCCTCTGATTCCCCATTTCTGATTCCCCGCCTCTGATTCCCCACCTCTGATTCCCCATATCTGATAAGCAATCTCTGTTTCCCCGCCTCTGATTCCCCGCCTCTGATTCCCCATATCTGATTCCCCGCCTCTGATTCCCCATCTCTGATTCCCGGACTCAGATTCCCCACCTCTGATTCCCGGCCTCTGATTCCCGGCCTATGATTCCCCGCTTCTGATTCCCCGCCTCTGATTCCCTGCCTCTGATTCCCCATCTCTGATTCACTGCCTCCGATTCCCCACCTCTGATTCCCCATATCTGATTAGCCACCTCTGTTTCTCCGCCTCTGATACCCCGCCTCTGATTCCCCATATCTGATTCCCCGCCTCTGATTCCCCATCTCTGATTCCCGGAATCTGAATCCCCACCTCTGATTCCCGGCCTCTGATTCACGGCCTATGATTCCCCGCTTCTGATTCCCCGCCTCTGATTCCCTGCCTCTGATTCCCCATGTCTGATTCCCCACATCTGATTCCCTGCCTCTGAATCCCCGCCTCTGATTCCCCGCCTCTGATTCCCTGCCACTAATTCCCCGCCTCTGATTCCCCATATCTGATTTCCTGCCTCTGATGCCCCATATCTGATTCCCTGCCTCTGATTCCCCAACTCTGATTCCCCGCCTCTGATTCCTCAGCTCTGATTCCCCACCTCTGAATCCCCGTGTCTAATTCCCTGCCTCAGATTCCCCGCCTCTGATTCCCCATCTTGGATTCACCACCACTGATTCCTTGCGTCTGATTCCCTGCCTGTGATTCCCCGCCTCTGATTCACCATCTCTGATTCACTGCCTCTGATTCCCCTTCTCTGATTCCCCACATCTGATTCCCTGCCTCTGATACCCCGCCTCTGATTCCCCGCCTCTGATTCCCTGCCACTAATTCCCCGCCTCTGATTCCCCATATCTGATTTCCTGCCTCTGATGCCCCATACCTGATTCCCTGCCTCTGATTCCCCAACTCTGATTCCCCGCCTCTGATTCCTCAGCTCTGATTCCCCACCTCTGATTCCCCGTGTCTAATTCCCTGCCACAGATTCCCCGCCTCTGATTCCCCATCTTGGATTCACCACCACTGATTCCTTGCGTCTGATTCCCTGCCTGTGATTCCCCGCCTCTGATTCACCATCTCTGATTCACTGCCTCTGATTCCCCTTCTCTGATTCCCCATGTCTGATTCCCCAATTCTGATTCCCGCCTCTGATGCCCCACCTCTGATTCCCCTCCTCTGATTGCCCATATCTGATTCCCCGCCTCTGATTCCCCATATCTTATTCCCCGCCTCTGATTCCCAAACTCAGATTCCCCGTCTCTGATTGCCCAGCTCTGATTCCCCACATCTGATTCCCTGCCTCTGATTCCCCACCTCTGATTCCCTATATCTGATTCCCTGCCTCTGTTTCCCCACCTCTGATTCCCCGCCTCTGTTTCCCCATATCTGATTCCCTACCTCTGATTCCCCAACTCTGATTCCCCGCCTCTGATACCCCGTGTCTGATTCCCCGCCTCTGATTCCCCGTGTCTGATTCCCTGCCTCTGATTCCCCGCCTCTGATTCCCCATCTCTGATTCCCCGTCTCTGATTCCCCATATCTGATTCCCCGCCTCTGATTCCCCATCTCTGATTCCCGGACTCAGATTCCCCACCTCTGATTCCAAGCCTCTGATTCCCGGAATATGATTCCCCGCTTCTGATTCCCCGCCTCTGATTCCCTGCCTCTGATTCCCCATCTCTGATACCCCACATCTGATTCCCTGCCTCTGATTCCCCGCCTCTGATTCCCCATATCTGATTCCCTGCCTCTGATTACCCATCTCGGATTCCCGCCCTCCGATTCCCCACCTCAGGTTCCCCATATCTGATACCCCTCCTCTGTTTCCCCGCCTCTGATTCCCCACCTCTGATTCCCCATATCTGATTCCCCGTCTCTGATTCCCCAACTCTGATTCCCCGCCTCTGATTCCTCAGCTCTGATTCCCCGCCTCTGATTCCCCGCATCTGATTCCCTGCCTCTGATTCCCCGCCTCTGATTCCCCATCTCTGATTCACCACCACTGATTCCCTGCATCTGATTCCCTGCCTGTGATTCCCCGCCTCTGATTCACCATCTCTGATTCACTGCCTCTGATTCCCCTTCTCTGATTCCCCATGTCTGATTCCCCAATTCTGATTCCCGCCTCTGATGCCCCACCTCTGAATCCCCTCCTCTGATTCCCCATATCTGATTCCCCGCCTCTGATTCCCCATATCTTATTCCCCGCCTCTGATTCCCAAACTCAGACTCCCCGCCTCTGATTCCCCAGCTCTGATACCCCGCCTCAGATTCCCCGCGTCTGATTCCCTGCCTCTGATTCCCCGCCTCTGATTCCCCAGCTCTGATTCCCCACCTCTGATTACCCGCATCTGATTCCCTGACTCTAATTCCCGGCCTCGGATTCCCCATCTCTCATTCACCGCCTCTGATTACCCACCTCTGATTCCCCATATCTGATTCCCCGCCTCTGATTACCCGCCTCTGATTCCCCATATCTGATACCCCGCCTCTGATTCCCCAACTCTGAATCCCCGCCTCTGATTCCCCAGCTATGATTCCCCGCCTCTGATCCCCGCGTCTGAATCCCTGCTTCTGATTCCCTGCCTCTGTTTCCCCATCTGTGATTAACCACCTTTGATTCTCCGCGTCTGTTTCCCCGCCTCTGATTCCCCATCTCTGATTCCCCATCTCTGATTCCCAAATTCTGATTCCCCGCCTCTGATTCCCCAGCTCTGACTCCCCACATCTGATTCCCTGCCTCTGATTCCCCAACTCTGATTCCCAATATCTGATTCCCCGCCTCTGTTTCCCCGCCTCTGATTCCCCGCCTCTGTTTCCCCATATCTGATTCCCCACCTCTGATTCCTCAACTCTGATTCCCCGCATCTGATTCCCCAGCTCTGATTCCCCGCCTTTGATTCCCCGTGTCTGATTCCCTGCCTCTGATTCCCCGCCTCTGATTCCCCACCTCTGATTCCCCATATCTAATTAGCCACCTCTGATTACCCGCCTCTGATTCCCCATATCTGATTCCCCGTCTCTGATTCCCCAACTCTGATTCCCCGCCTCTGATTCCTCAGCTCTGATTCCCCGCCTCTGATTCCCCGCGTCTGATTCCCCGACTCTGATTCTCCGCCTCTGATTCCCCAGCTCTGATTCCCCACCTCTGATTACCCGCATCTGATTCCCTGACTCTAATTCCCGGCCTCGGATTCCCCATCTCTCATTCACCGCCTCTGATTACCCACCTCTGATTCCCATATCTGATTCCCCGCCTCTGATTACCCGCCTCTGATTCCCCATATCTGATACCCCGCCTCTGATTCCCCAACTCTGAATCCCCGCCTCTGATTCCCCAGCTATGATTCCCCGCCTCTGATCCCCCGCGTCTGAATCCCTGCTTCTGATTCCCTGCCTCTGTTTCCCCATCTGTGATTAACCACCTTTGATTGTCCGCGTCTGTTTCCCCGCCTCTGATTCCCCATCTCTGATTCCCCACCTCTGATTCCCAAATTCTGATTCCCCGCCTCTGATTCCCCAGCTCTGACTCCCCACATCTGATTCCCTGCCTCTGATTCCCCAACTCTGATTCCCAATATCTGATTCCCCGCCTCTGTTTCCCCGCCTCTGATTCCCCGCCTCTGTTTCCCCATGTCTGATTCCCCACCTCTGATTCCTCAACTCTGATTCCCCGCATCTGATTCCCCAGCTCTGATTCCCCGCCTTTGATTCCCCGTGTCTGATTCCCTGCCTCTGATTCCCCGCCTCTGATTCCCCACCTCTGATTCCCCATATCTAATTAGCCACCTCTGTTTCCCCGCCTCTGATTCCACGCCTCTGATTCCCCATATCTGATTCCCCACCTCTGATTCCCCATCTCTGATTCACGGACTCACATTCCCCACCTCTGATTCACAGCCTCTGATTCCCGGCCATTGATTCCCCGCTTCTGATTCCCCGCCTCTGATTCCCTGCCTCTGATTCCCCATCTCTGATTCACTGCCTCTGATTCCCCACCTCTGATTCCCCATATCTGATTAGCCACCTCAGTTTCTCAGCCTCTGATTCCCGCCTCTGATTCCCCATATCTGATTCCCCGCCTCTGATTCCCCATCTCTGATTCCCGTACTCTGATTCCCCACCTCTGATTCCCTGCCTCTGATTCCCGGCCTATGATTCCCCGCTTCTGATTCCCCGCCTCTGATTCCCTGCCTCTGATTCCCCATGTCTGATTCCCCACATCTGATTCCCTGCCTCTGATACCCCACCTCTGATTCCCCGCCTCTGATTCCCTGCCACTAATTCCCCGCCTCTGATTCCCCATATCTGATTCCCTGCCTCTGATGCCCCATATCTGATTCCCTGCCTCTGATTCCTCAGCTCTGATTCCCCACCTCTGATTCCCCGTGTCTAATTCCCTGCCTCTGATTCCCCGCCTCTGATTCCCCATCTTGGATTCACCACCACTGATTCCCTGCGTCTGATTCCCTGCCTGTGATTCCCCGCCTCTGATTCACCATCTCTGATTCAGTGCCTCTGATTCCCCTTCTCTGATTCCCCATATCTTATTCCCCGCCTCTTATTCCCAAACTCAGATGCCCCGCCTCTGATCCCCAGCTCTGATTCCCCACATCTGATTCCCTGCTTCTGATTCCCCACCTCTGATTCCCAATATCTGATTCCCTGCCTCTGTTTCCCCACCTCTGATTCCCCGCCTCTGTTTCCCCATATCTGATTCCCCACCTCTGATTCCCCAACTCTGATTCCCCGCCTCTGATTCCCCAGCTCTGATTCCCCGCCTCTGATTCCCCGTGTCTGATTCCCTGCCTCTGATTCCCCGCCTCTGATTCCCCATCTCTGATTCACCGCCTCTGATTCACCACCTCTGATTCCCCATATCTGATAAGCCATCTTTGTTTCCCCGCCTCTGATTCCCCGCCTCTGATTCCCCATATCTGATTCCCCACCTCTGATTCCCCATCTCTGATTCCCGGACTCAGATTCCCCACCTCTGATTCCCAGACTCTGATTCCCGGAATATGATTCCCCGCTTCTGATTCCCCGCCTCTGATTCCCTGCCTCTGATTCCCCATCTCTGATTCCCCATATCTGATTCCCTGCCTCTGATTCGCCATCTCGGATTCCCGCCCTCAGATTCCCCACCTCTGGTTCCCCATATCTGATATCCCTCCTCTGTTTCCCCGCCTCTGATTCCCCGCCTCTGATTCCCCATATCTGATTCCCCGCCTCTGATTCCCCAACTCTGATTCCCCGCCTCTGATTCCTCACCTCTGATTCCCCGCCTCTGATTCCCCGCGTCTGATTCCCTTCCTCTGATTCCCCGCCTCTGATTCCCCATCTCTGATTCACCACCACTGATTCCCTGCGTCTGATTCCCTGCCTGTGATTCCCCGCCTCTGATTCACCATCTCTGATTCACCAGCTCTGATTCCCCACCTCTGATTACCCGCGTCTGATTCCCTGATTCTAATTCCCCGCCTCTGATTCCCCATCTCTGATTCACCACCTCTGATTCCCCACCTCTGATTCCCCATATCTGATACCCCGCCTCGGATTCCCCAACTCTGATTCCCCAACTCTGATTCCCCGACTCTGATTCCCCAGCTATGATTCCCCACCTCTGATTCCCCGCGTCTGATTCCCTGCTTCTGATTCCCTGCCTCTGATTCCCCATCTGTGATTAACCACCTCTGAATCTCCACGTCTGATTCCGCACCTCTGATTCCCCATCTCTGATTCCCCATCTCTGATTCCCAAATTCTGATTCCCCGCCTCTGATTCCCCAGCTCTGATTCCCCATCTCTGATTCCCAAATTCTGATTCCCTGCCTCTGATTCCCCACCTCTGATTCCCAATATCTGATTCCCCTCCTCTGTTTCCCCGACTCTGATTCCCCGCCTCTGTTTCCCCATATCTGATTCCCCACCTCTGATTCCCCAACTCTGATTCCCCGCCTCTGATTCCCCTGCTCTGATTCCCCGCCTCTGATTCCCCGTGTCTGATTCCCTGCCTCTGATTCCCCGCCTCTGATTCCCCATCTCTGATTCACCGCCTCTGATTCACCACCTCTGATTCCCCATATCTGATAAGCCATCTTTTTATCCCCGCCTCTGATAACCCGCCTCTGATTCCCCATATCTGATTCCCCACCTCTGATTCCCCATCTCTGATTCCCGGACTCAGATTCCCCACCTCTGATTCCCAGACTCTGATTCCTGGAATATGATTCTCCGCTTCTGATTCCCCGCCTCTGATTCCCTGCCACTGATTCCCCATCTCTGATTCCCCATATCTGATTCCCTGCCTCTGATTCGCCATCTCGCACTCCCGCCCTCCGATTCCCCACCTCTGGTTCCCCATATCTGATATCCCTCCTCTGTTTCCCCGCCTCTGATTCCCCGCCTCTGATTCCCCATATCTGATTCCCCGCCTCTGATTCCCCAACTCTGATTCCCCGCCTCTGATTCCTCAGCTCTGATTCCCCGCCTCTGATTCCCCGCGTCTGATTCCCTGCCTCTGATTCCCCGCCTCTGATTCCCCATCTCTGATTCACCACCACTGATTCCCTGCGTCTGATTCCCTGCCTGTGATTCCCCGCCTCTGATTCCCCTATCTGATTCCCTGCCTCTGATGCCCCATATCTGATTCCCAGCCTCTGATTCCCCAACTCTGATTCCCCGCATCTGATTCCTCAGCTCTGATTCCCCACCTCTGATTCCCCGTGTCTAATTCCCTGCCTCTGATTCCCCGCCTCTGAATCCCCATCTTGGATTCACCACCACTGATTCCCTGCGTCTGATTCCCTGCCTGTGATTCCCCGCCTCTGATTCACCATCTCTGATTCACTGCCTCTGATTCCCCTTCTCTGATTCCCCATGTCTGATTCCCCAATTCTGATTCCCGCCTCTGATGCCCAACCTCTGATTCCCCTCCTCTGATTCCCCGCCTCTGATTCCCTGCCTCTGATTCCCCATGTCTGATTCCCCACATCTGATTCCCTGCCTCTGATATCCCGCCTCTGATTCCCCGCCTCTGATTCCCTGCCACTAATTCCCCGCCTCTGATTCCCCTATCTGATTCCCTGCCTCTGATGCCCCATATCTGATTCCCAGCCTCTGATTCCCCGCCTCTGATTCCTCAGCTCTGATTCCCACCTCTGATTCCCCGTGTCTAATTCCCTGCCTCTGATTCCACGCCTCTGATTCCCCATCTTGGATTCACCACCACTGATTCCCTGCGTCTGATTCCCTGCCTGTGATTCCCCGCCTCTGATTCACCATCTCTGATTCACTGCCTCTGATTCCCCTTCTCTGATTCCCCATGTCTGATTCCCCAATTCTGATTCCCGCCTCTGATGCCCAACCTCTGATTCCCCTCCTCTGATTGCCCATATCTGATTCCCCGCCTCTGATTCCCCATATCTTATTCTCCGCCTCTGATTCCCAAACTCAGATTCCCCGCCTCTGATTCCCCAGCTCTGATTCCCCACATCTGATTCTCTGCCTCTGATTCCCCACCTATGATGCCCCGCCTCTGTTTCCCCATATCTGATTACCCGCCTCTGATTCCCCAACTCTGATTCCCCGCCTCTGATTCCCCAGCTCTGATTCCCCGCCTCTGATTCCCCGTGTCTGATTCCCTGCCTCTGATTCCCCGCCTCTGATTCAACATCTCTGATTCACCGCCTCTGATTCCCCAGCTCTGATACCCCGCCTCAGATTCCCCGCGTCTGATTCCCCGCCTCTGAATCCCTGCCTCTGATTCCCCATCTCTGATTCACCACCGCTAATTCCCGGCCTCTGATTCCCGGCCTCTGATACCCCGCCTCTGATTCCCCATCTCTGATTCCCCACCTCTGATTCCCTGACTCTGATTCCCCGCCTCTGATTCCCCAGCTCTGATTCCCCACCTCTGATTACCCGCATCTGATTCCCTGACTCTAATTCCCGGCCTCTGATTCCCCATCTCTCATTCACCGCCTCTGATTACCCACCTCTGATTCCCCATATCTGATTCCCCGCCTCTGATTCCCCGCCTCTGATTCCCCATATCAGATACCCCGCCTCTGATTCCCCAACTCTGAATCCCCGCCTCTGATTCCCCAGCTATGATTCCCCGCCTCTGATCCCCCGCGTCTGAATCCCTGCTTCTGATTCCCTGCCTCTGTTTCCCCATCTGTGATTAACCACCTTTGATTCTCCGCGTCTGTTTCCCCGCCTCTGATTCCCCATATCTGATTCCCTGCCTCTGATTCCTCAGCTCTGATTCCCCACCTCTGATTCCCCGTGTCTAATTCCCTGCCTCTGATTCCCCGCCTCTGATTCCCCATCTTGGATTCACCACCACTGATTCCCTGCGTCTGATTCCCTGCCTGTGATTCCCCGCCTCTGATTCACCATCTCTGATTCAGTGCCTCTGATTCCCCTTCTCTGATTCCCCATATCTTATTCCCCGCCTCTTATTCCCAAACTCAGATGCCCCGCCTCTGATCCCCAGCTCTGATTCCCCACATCTGATTCCCTGCTTCTGATTCCCCACCTCTGATTCCCAATATCTGATTCCCTGCCTCTGTTTCCCCACCTCTGATTCCCCGCCTCTGTTTCCCCATATCTGATTCCCCACCTCTGATTCCCCAACTCTGATTCCCCGCCTCTGATTCCCCAGCTCTGATTCCCCGCCTCTGATTCCCCGTGTCTGATTCCCTGCCTCTGATTCCCCGCCTCTGATTCCCCATCTCTGATTCACCGCCTCTGATTCACCACCTCTGATTCCCCATATCTGATAAGCCATCTTTGTTTCCCCGCCTCTGATTCCCCGCCTCTGATTCCCCATATCTGATTCCCCACCTCTGATTCCCCATCTCTGATTCCAGGACTCAGATTCCCCACCTCTGATTCCCAGACTCTGATTCCCGGAATATGATTCCCCGCTTCTGATTCCCCGCCTCTGATTCCCTGCCTCTGATTCCCCATCTCTGATTCCCCATATCTGATTCCCTGCCTCTGATTCGCCATCTCGGATTCCCGCCCTCCGATTCCCCACGTCTGGTTCCCCATATCTGATATCCCTCCTCTGTTTCCCCGCCTCTGATTCCCCGCCTCTGATTCCCCATATCTGATTCCCCGCCTCTGATTCCCCAACTCTGATTCCCCGCCTCTGATTCTTCAGCTCTGATTCCCCGCCTCTGATTCCCCGTGTCTGATTCCCTGCCTCTGATTCCCCGCCTCTGATTCCCCATATCTGATTCCCAGCCTCTGATTCCCCGCCTCTGATTCCTCAGCTCTGATTCCCACCTCTGATTCCCCGTGTCTAATTCCCTGCCTCTGATTCCACGCCTCTGATTCCCCATCTTGGATTCACCACCACTGATTCCCTGCGTCTGATTCCCTGCCTGTGATTCCCCGCCTCTGATTCACCATCTCTGATTCACTGCCTCTGATTCCCCTTCTCTGATTCCCCATGTCTGATTCCCCAATTCTGATTCCCGCCTCTGATGCCCAACCTCTGATTCCCCTCCTCTGATTGCCCATATCTGATTCCCCGCCTCTGATTCCCCATATCTTATTCTCCGCCTCTGATTCCCAAACTCAGATTCCCCACCTCTGATTCCCCAGCTCTGATTCCCCACATCTGATTCTCTGCCTCTGATTCCCCACCTATGATTCCCCGCCTCTGTTTCCCCATATCTGATTACCCGCCTCTGATTCCCCAACTCTGATTCCCCGCCTCTGATTCCCCAGCTCTGATTCCCCGCCTCTGATTCCCCGTGTCTGATTCCCTACCTCTGATTCCCCGCCTCTGATTCAACATCTCTGATTCACCGCCTCTGATTCCCCAGCTCTGATACCCCGCCTCAGATTCCCCGCGTCTGATTCCCCGCCTCTGAATCCCTGCCTCTGATTCCCCATCTCTGATTCACCACCGCTAATTCCCGGCCTCTGATTCCCGGCCTCTGATACCCCGCCTCTGATTCCCCATCTCTGATTCCCCACCTCTGATTCCCTGACTCTGATTCCCCGCCTCTGATTCCCCAGCTCTGATTCCCCACCTCTGATTACCCGCATCTGATTCCCTGACTCTAATTCCCGGCCTCTGATTCCCCATCTCTCATTCACCGCCTCTGATTACCCACCTCTGATTCCCCATATCTGATTCCCCACCTCTGATTCCCCGCCTCTGATTCCCCATATCTGATACCCCGCCTCTGATTCCCCAACTCTGAATCCCCGCCTCTGATTCCCCAGCTATGATTCCCCGCCTCTGATCCCCCGCGTCTGAATCCCTGCTTCTGATTCCCTGCCTCTGTTTCCCCATCTGTGATTAACCACCTTTGATTCTCCGCGTCTGTTTCCCCGCCTCTGATTCCCCATCTCTGATTCCCCGTCTCTGATTCCCAAATTCTGATTCCCTGCCTCTGATTCCCCAACTCTGATTCCCAATATCTGATTCCCCGCCTCTGTTTCCCCGCCTCTGATTCCCCGCCTCTGTTTCCCCATATCTGATTCCCCACCTCTGATTCCTCAACTCTGATTCCCCGCATCTGATTCCCCAGCTCTGATTCCCCGCCTTTGATTCCCCGTGTCTGATTCCCCACCTCTGATTCCCCATATCTAATTAGCCACCTCTGTTTCCCCGCCTCTGATTCCCCGCCTCTGATTCCCCATATCTGATTCCCCACCTCTGATTCCCCATCTCTGATTCACGGACTCACATTCCCCACCTCTGATTCACAGCCTCTGATTCCCGGCCAATGATTCCCCGCTTCTGATTCCCCGCCTCTGATTCCCTGCCTCTGATTCCCCATCTCTGATTCACTGCCTCTGATTCCCCACCTCTGATTCCCCATATCTGATTAGCCACCTCTGTTTCTCAGCCTCTGATTCCCGCCTCTGATTCCCCATATCTGATTCCCCGCCTCTGATTCCCCATCTCTGATTCCCGTACTCTGATTCCCCACCTCTGATTCCCTGCCTCTGATTCCCGGCCTATGATTCCCCGCTTCTGATTCCCCGCCTCTGATTCCCTGCCTCTGATTCCCCATGTCTGATTCCCCACATCTGATTCCCTGCCTCTGATACCCCACCTCTGATTCCCCGCCTCTGATTCCCTGCCACTAATTCCCCGCCTCTGATTCCCCATATCTGTTTCCCTGCCTCAGATGCCCCATATCTGATTCCCTGCCTCTGATTCCTCAGCTCTGATTCCCCACCTCTGATTCCCCGTGTCTAATTCCCTGCCTCTGATTCCCCGCCTCTGATTCCCCATCTTGGATTCACCACCACTGATTCCCTGCGTCTGATTCCCTGCCTGTGATTCCCCGCCTCTGATTCCCCACATCTGATTCCCTGCTTCTGATTCCCCACCTCTGATTCCCAATATCTGATTCCCTGCCTCTGTTTCCCCACCTCTGATTCCCCGCCTCTGTTTCCCCATATCTGATTCCCCACCTCTGATTGCCCAACTCTGATTCCCCGCCTCTGATTCCCCAGCTCTGATTCCCCGCCTCTGATTCCCCGTGTCTGATTCCCTGCCTCTGATTCCCTGCCTCTGATTCCCCATCTCTGATTCACCGCCTCTGATTCACCACCTCTGATTCCCCATATCTGATAAGCCATCTTTGTTTCCCCGCCTCTGATTCCCCGCCTCTGATTCCCCATATCTGATTCCCCACCTCTGATTCCCCATCTCTGATTCCAGGACTCAGATTCCCCACCTCTGATTCCCAGACTCTGATTCCCGGAATATGATTCCCCGCTTCTGATTCCCCGCCTCTGATTCCCTGCCTCTGATTCCCCATCTCAGATTCCCCATATCTGATTCCCTGCCTCTGATTCGCCATCTCGGATTCCCGCCCTCCGATTCCCCACCTCTGGTTCCCCATATCTGATAACCCTCCTCTGTTTCCCCGCCTCTGATTCCCCGCCTCTGATTCCCCATATCTGATTCCCCGCCTCTGATTCCCCAACTCTGATTCCCCGCCTCTGATTCTTCAGCTCTGATTCCCCGCCTCTGATTCCCCGTGTCTGATTCCCTGCCTCTGATTCCCCGCCTCTGATTCCTCAGCTCTGATTCCCCACCTCTGATTCCCCGTGTCTAATTCCCTGCCTCTGATTCCCCGCCTCTGATTCCCCATCTTGGATTCATCACCACTGATTCCTTGCGTCTGATTCCCTCCCTGTGATTCCCCGCCTCTGATTCACCATCTCTGATTCACTGCCTCTGATTCCCCTTCTCTGATTCCCCATGTCTGATTCCCCAATTCTGATTCCCGCCTCTGATGCCCCACCTCTGATTCCCCTCCTCTGATTGCCCATATCTGATTCCCCGCCTCTGATTCCCCATATCTTATTCCCCGCCTCTGATTCCCAAACTCAGATTCCCCGTCTCTGATTCCCCAGCTCTGATTCCCCACATCTGATTCCCTGCCTCTGATTCCCCACCTCTGATTCCCAATATCTGATTCCCTGCCTCTGTTTCCCCACCTCTGATTCCCCGCCTCTGTTTCCCCATATCTGATTCCCCACCTCTGATTCCCCAACTCTGATTCCCCGCCTCTGATTCCCCAGCTCTGATACCCCGCCTCTGATTCCCCATGTCAGATTTCCTGCCTCTGATTCCCGGCCTCTGATTCCCCATCTCTGATTCACCGCCTCTGATTCCCCACCTCTGATTCCCCATATCTGATAAGCCATCTCTGTTTCCCCGCCTCTGATTCCCCGCCTCTGATTCCCCATATCTGATTCCCCGCCTCTGATTCCCCATCTCTGATTCCCGGACTCAGATTCCCCACCTCTGATTCCCAGCCTCTGATTCCCGGAATATGATTCCCCACTTCTGATTCCCCGCCTCTGATTCCCTGCCTCTGATTCCCCATCTCTGATTCCCCACATCTGATTTCCTGTCTCTGATTCCCCGCCTCTGATTCCACATATCTGATTCCCTGCCTCTGATTACCCATCTCGGATTCCCGCCCTCCGATTCCCCACCTCTGGTTCCCCATATCTGATACCCCTACTCTGTTTCCCCGCCTCTGAATCCCCGCCTCTGATTCCCCACTTCTGATTCCCCATATCTGATAAGCCACCTCTGTTTCCCCGCCTCTGATTCCCCGCCTCTGATTCCCCATATCTGATTCCCCGCCTTTGATTCCCCATCTCTGATTCCAGGACTCAGATTCCCCACCTCTGATTCCAAGCCTCTGATTCCCGGAATATTATTCCCGGCTTCTGATTCCCCGCCTCTGATTCCCTGCCTCTGATTCCCCATCTCTGATTCCCCACATCTGATTCCCTGCCTCTGATTCCCCGCCTCTGATTCCCCATATCTGATTCCCTGCCTCTGATTACCCATCTCGGATTCCCGCCCTCTGATTCCCCACCTCTGGTTCCCCATATCTGATACCCCTCCTCTGTTTCCCCGCCTCTGATTCCCTGCCTCTGATTCCCCATATCTGATTTCCCGTCTCTGATTCCCCAACTCTGATTCCCCGCCTCTGGTTCCTCAGCTCTGTTTCCCCGCCTCTGATTCCCCGCCTCTGATTCCCCATTTCTGATTCCCCGCCTCTGATTCCCCACCTCTGATTCCCCATATCTGATAAGCAATCTCTGTTTCCCCGCCTCTGATTCCCCGCCTCTGATTCCCCATATCTGATTCCCCGCCTCTGATTCCCCATCTCTGATTCCCGGACTCAGATTCCCCACCTCTGATTCCCGGCCTCTGATTCCCGGCCTATGATTCCCCGCTTCTGATTCCCCGCCTCTGATTCCCTGCCTCTGATTCCCCATCTCTGATTCACTGCCTCCGATTCCCCACCTCTGATTCCCCATATCTGATTAGCCACCTCTGTTTCTCCGCCTCTGATACCCCGCCTCTGATTCCCCATATCTGATTCCCCGCCTCTGATTCCCCATCTCTGATTCCCGGAATCTGAATCCCCACCTCTGATTCCCGGCCTCTGATTCACGGCCTATGATTCCCCGCTTCTGATTCCCCGCCTCTGATTCCCTGCCTCTGATTCCCCATGTCTGATTCCCCACATCTGATTCCCTGCCTCTGAATCCCCGCCTCTGATTCCCCGCCTCTGATTCCCTGCCACTAATTCCCCGCCTCTGATTCCCCATATCTGATTTCCTGCCTCTGATGCCCCATATCTGATTCCCTGCCTCTGATTCCCCAACTCTGATTCCCCGCCTCTGATTCCTCAGCTCTGATTCCCCACCTCTGAATCCCCGTGTCTAATTCCCTGCCTCAGATTCCCCGCCTCTGATTCCCCATCTTGGATTCACCACCACTGATTCCTTGCGTCTGATTCCCTGCCTGTGATTCCCCGCCTCTGATTCACCATCTCTGATTCACTGCCTCTGATTCCCCTTCTCTGATTCCCCACATCTGATTCCCTGCCTCTGATACCCCGCCTCTGATTCCCCGCCTCTGATTCCCTGCCACTAATTCCCCGCCTCTGATTCCCCATATCTGATTTCCTGCCTCTGATGCCCCATACCTGATTCCCTGCCTCTGATTCCCCAACTCTGATTCCCCGCCTCTGATTCCTCAGCTCTGATTCCCCACCTCTGATTCCCCGTGTCTAATTCCCTGCCACAGATTCCCCGCCTCTGATTCCCCATCTTGGATTCACCACCACTGATTCCTTGCGTCTGATTCCCTGCCTGTGATTCCCCGCCTCTGATTCACCATCTCTGATTCACTGCCTCTGATTCCCCTTCTCTGATTCCCCATGTCTGATTCCCCAATTCTGATTCCCGCCTCTGATGCCCCACCTCTGATTCCCCTCCTCTGATTGCCCATATCTGATTCCCCGCCTCTGATTCCCCATATCTTATTCCCCGCCTCTGATTCCCAAACTCAGATTCCCCGTCTCTGATTGCCCAGCTCTGATTCCCCACATCTGATTCCCTGCCTCTGATTCCCCACCTCTGATTCCCTATATCTGATTCCCTGCCTCTGTTTCCCCACCTCTGATTCCCCGCCTCTGTTTCCCCATATCTGATTCCCTACCTCTGATTCCCCAACTCTGATTCCCCGCCTCTGATACCCCGTGTCTGATTCCCCGCCTCTGATTCCCCGTGTCTGATTCCCTGCCTCTGATTCCCCGCCTCTGATTCCCCATCTCTGATTCCCCGTCTCTGATTCCCCATATCTGATTCCCCGCCTCTGATTCCCCATCTCTGATTCCCGGACTCAGATTCCCCACCTCTGATTCCAAGCCTCTGATTCCCGGAATATGATTCCACGCTTCTGATTCCCCGCCTCTGATTCCCTGCCTCTGATTCCCCATCTCTGATACCCCACATCTGATTCCCTGCCTCTGATTCCCCGCCTCTGATTCCCCATATCTGATTCCCTGCCTCTGATTACCCATCTCGGATTCCCGCCCTCCGATTCCCCACCTCAGGTTCCCCATATCTGATACCCCTCCTCTGTTTCCCCGCCTCTGATTCCCCACCTCTGATTCCCCATATCTGATTCCCCGTCTCTGATTCCCCAACTCTGATTCCCCGCCTCTGATTCCTCAGCTCTGATTCCCCGCCTCTGATTCCCCGCATCTGATTCCCTGCCTCTGATTCCCCGCCTCTGATTCCCCATCTCTGATTCACCACCACTGATTCCCTGCATCTGATTCCCTGCCTGTGATTCCCCGCCTCTGATTCACCATCTCTGATTCACTGCCTCTGATTCCCCTTCTCTGATTCCCCATGTCTGATTCCCCAATTCTGATTCCCGCCTCTGATGCCCCACCTCTGAATCCCCTCCTCTGATTCCCCATATCTGATTCCCCGCCTCTGATTCCCCATATCTTATTCCCCGCCTCTGATTCCCAAACTCAGACTCCCCGCCTCTGATTCCCCAGCTCTGATACCCCGCCTCAGATTCCCCGCGTCTGATTCCCTGCCTCTGATTCCCCGCCTCTGATTCCCCAGCTCTGATTCCCCACCTCTGATTACCCGCATCTGATTCCCTGACTCTAATTCCCGGCCTCGGATTCCCCATCTCTCATTCACCGCCTCTGATTACCCACCTCTGATTCCCCATATCTGATTCCCCGCCTCTGATTACCCGCCTCTGATTCCCCATATCTGATACCCCGCCTCTGATTCCCCAACTCTGAATCCCCGCCTCTGATTCCCCAGCTATGATTCCCCGCCTCTGATCCCCGCGTCTGAATCCCTGCTTCTGATTCCCTGCCTCTGTTTCCCCATCTGTGATTAACCACCTTTGATTCTCCGCGTCTGTTTCCCCGCCTCTGATTCCCCATCTCTGATTCCCCATCTCTGATTCCCAAATTCTGATTCCCCGCCTCTGATTCCCCAGCTCTGACTCCCCACATCTGATTCCCTGCCTCTGATTCCCCAACTCTGATTCCCAATATCTGATTCCCCGCCTCTGTTTCCCCGCCTCTGATTCCCCGCCTCTGTTTCCCCATATCTGATTCCCCACCTCTGATTCCTCAACTCTGATTCCCCGCATCTGATTCCCCAGCTCTGATTCCCCGCCTTTGATTCCCCGTGTCTGATTCCCTGCCTCTGATTCCCCGCCTCTGATTCCCCACCTCTGATTCCCCATATCTAATTAGCCACCTCTGATTACCCGCCTCTGATTCCCCATATCTGATTCCCCGTCTCTGATTCCCCAACTCTGATTCCCCGCCTCTGATTCCTCAGCTCTGATTCCCCGCCTCTGATTCCCCGCGTCTGATTCCCCGACTCTGATTCTCCGCCTCTGATTCCCCAGCTCTGATTCCCCACCTCTGATTACCCGCATCTGATTCCCTGACTCTAATTCCCGGCCTCGGATTCCCCATCTCTCATTCACCGCCTCTGATTACCCACCTCTGATTCCCATATCTGATTCCCCGCCTCTGATTACCCACCTCTGATTCCCCATATCTGATACCCCGCCTCTGATTCCCCAACTCTGAATCCCCGCCTCTGATTCCCCAGCTATGATTCCCCGCCTCTGATCCCCCGCGTCTGAATCCCTGCTTCTGATTCCCTGCCTCTGTTTCCCCATCTGTGATTAACCACCTTTGATTGTCCGCGTCTGTTTCCCCGCCTCTGATTCCCCATCTCTGATTCCCCACCTCTGATTCCCAAATTCTGATTCCCCGCCTCTGATTCCCCAGCTCTGACTCCCCACATCTGATTCCCTGCCTCTGATTCCCCAACTCTGATTCCCAATATCTGATTCCCCGCCTCTGTTTCCCCGCCTCTGATTCCCCGCCTCTGTTTCCCCATGTCTGATTCCCCACCTCTGATTCCTCAACTCTGATTCCCCGCATCTGATTCCCCAGCTCTGATTCCCCGCCTTTGATTCCCCGTGTCTGATTCCCTGCCTCTGATTCCCCGCCTCTGATTCCCCACCTCTGATTCCCCATATCTAATTAGCCACCTCTGTTTCCCCGCCTCTGATTCCACGCCTCTGATTCCCCATATCTGATTCCCCACCTCTGATTCCCCATCTCTGATTCACGGACTCACATTCCCCACCTCTGATTCACAGCCTCTGATTCCCGGCCATTGATTCCCCGCTTCTGATTCCCCGCCTCTGATTCCCTGCCTCTGATTCCCCATCTCTGATTCACTGCCTCTGATTCCCCACCTCTGATTCCCCATATCTGATTAGCCACCTCAGTTTCTCAGCCTCTGATTCCCGCCTCTGATTCCCCATATCTGATTCCCCGCCTCTGATTCCCCATCTCTGATTCCCGTACTCTGATTCCCCACCTCTGATTCCCTGCCTCTGATTCCCGGCCTATGATTCCCCGCTTCTGATTCCCCGCCTCTGATTCCCTGCCTCTGATTCCCCATGTCTGATTCCCCACATCTGATTCCCTGCCTCTGATACCCCACCTCTGATTCCCCGCCTCTGATTCCCTGCCACTAATTCCCCGCCTCTGATTCCCCATATCTGATTCCCTGCCTCTGATGCCCCATATCTGATTCCCTGCCTCTGATTCCTCAGCTCTGATTCCCCACCTCTGATTCCCCGTGTCTAATTCCCTGCCTCTGATTCCCCGCCTCTGATTCCCCATCTTGGATTCACCACCACTGATTCCCTGCGTCTGATTCCCTGCCTGTGATTCCCCGCCTCTGATTCACCATCTCTGATTCAGTGCCTCTGATTCCCCTTCTCTGATTCCCCATATCTTATTCCCCGCCTCTTATTCCCAAACTCAGATGCCCCGCCTCTGATCCCCAGCTCTGATTCCCCACATCTGATTCCCTGCTTCTGATTCCCCACCTCTGATTCCCAATATCTGATTCCCTGCCTCTGTTTCCCCACCTCTGATTCCCCGCCTCTGTTTCCCCATATCTGATTCCCCACCTCTGATTCCCCAACTCTGATTCCCCGCCTCTGATTCCCCAGCTCTGATTCCCCGCCTCTGATTCCCCGTGTCTGATTCCCTGCCTCTGATTCCCCGCCTCTGATTCCCCATCTCTGATTCACCGCCTCTGATTCACCACCTCTGATTCCCCATATCTGATAAGCCATCTTTGTTTCCCCGCCTCTGATTCCCCGCCTCTGATTCCCCATATCTGATTCCCCACCTCTGATTCCCCATCTCTGATTCCCGGACTCAGATTCCCCACCTCTGATTCCCAGACTCTGATTCCCGGAATATGATTCCCCGCTTCTGATTCCCCGCCTCTGATTCCCTGCCTCTGATTCCCCATCTCTGATTCCCCATATCTGATTCCCTGCCTCTGATTCGCCATCTCGGATTCCCGCCCTCAGATTCCCCACCTCTGGTTCCCCATATCTGATATCCCTCCTCTGTTTCCCCGCCTCTGATTCCCCGCCTCTGATTCCCCATATCTGATTCCCCGCCTCTGATTCCCCAACTCTGATTCCCCGCCTCTGATTCCTCACCTCTGATTCCCCGCCTCTGATTCCCCGCGTCTGATTCCCTTCCTCTGATTCCCCGCCTCTGATTCCCCATCTCTGATTCACCACCACTGATTCCCTGCGTCTGATTCCCTGCCTGTGATTCCCCGCCTCTGATTCACCATCTCTGATTCACCAGCTCTGATTCCCCACCTCTGATTACCCGCGTCTGATTCCCTGATTCTAATTCCCCGCCTCTGATTCCCCATCTCTGATTCACCACCTCTGATTCCCCACCTCTGATTCCCCATATCTGATACCCCGCCTCGGATTCCCCAACTCTGATTCCCCAACTCTGATTCCCCGACTCTGATTCCCCAGCTATGATTCCCCACCTCTGATTCCCCGCGTCTGATTCCCTGCTTCTGATTCCCTGCCTCTGATTCCCCATCTGTGATTAACCACCTCTGAATCTCCACGTCTGATTCCGCACCTCTGATTCCCCATCTCTGATTCCCCATCTCTGATTCCCAAATTCTGATTCCCCGCCTCTGATTCCCCAGCTCTGATTCCCCATCTCTGATTCCCAAATTCTGATTCCCTGCCTCTGATTCCCCACCTCTGATTCCCAATATCTGATTCCCCTCCTCTGTTTCCCCGACTCTGATTCCCCGCCTCTGTTTCCCCATATCTGATTCCCCACCTCTGATTCCCCAACTCTGATTCCCCGCCTCTGATTCCCCTGCTCTGATTCCCCGCCTCTGATTCCCCGTGTCTGATTCCCTGCCTCTGATTCCCCGCCTCTGATTCCCCATCTCTGATTCACCGCCTCTGATTCACCACCTCTGATTCCCCATATCTGATAAGCCATCTTTTTATCCCCGCCTCTGATAACCCGCCTCTGATTCCCCATATCTGATTCCCCACCTCTGATTCCCCATCTCTGATTCCCGGACTCAGATTCCCCACCTCTGATTCCCAGACTCTGATTCCTGGAATATGATTCTCCGCTTCTGATTCCCCGCCTCTGATTCCCTGCCACTGATTCCCCATCTCTGATTCCCCATATCTGATTCCCTGCCTCTGATTCGCCATCTCGCACTCCCGCCCTCCGATTCCCCACCTCTGGTTCCCCATATCTGATATCCCTCCTCTGTTTCCCCGCCTCTGATTCCCCGCCTCTGATTCCCCATATCTGATTCCCCGCCTCTGATTCCCCAACTCTGATTCCCCGCCTCTGATTCCTCAGCTCTGATTCCCCGCCTCTGATTCCCCGCGTCTGATTCCCTGCCTCTGATTCCCCGCCTCTGATTCCCCATCTCTGATTCACCACCACTGATTCCCTGCGTCTGATTCCCTGCCTGTGATTCCCCGCCTCTGATTCCCCTATCTGATTCCCTGCCTCTGATGCCCCATATCTGATTCCCAGCCTCTGATTCCCCAACTCTGATTCGCCGCATCTGATTCCTCAGCTCTGATTCCCCACCTCTGATTCCCCGTGTCTAATTCCCTGCCTCTGATTCCCCGCCTCTGAATCCCCATCTTGGATTCACCACCACTGATTCCCTGCGTCTGATTCCCTGCCTGTGATTCCCCGCCTCTGATTCACCATCTCTGATTCACTGCCTCTGATTCCCCTTCTCTGATTCCCCATGTCTGATTCCCCAATTCTGATTCCCGCCTCTGATGCCCAACCTCTGATTCCCCTCCTCTGATTCCCCGCCTCTGATTCCCTGCCTCTGATTCCCCATGTCTGATTCCCCACATCTGATTCCCTGCCTCTGATATCCCGCCTCTGATTCCCCGCCTCTGATTCCCTGCCACTAATTCCCCGCCTCTGATTCCCCTATCTGATTCCCTGCCTCTGATGCCCCATATCTGATTCCCAGCCTCTGATTCCCCGCCTCTGATTCCTCAGCTCTGATTCCCACCTCTGATTCCCCGTGTCTAATTCCCTGCCTCTGATTCCACGCCTCTGATTCCCCATCTTGGATTCACCACCACTGATTCCCTGCGTCTGATTCCCTGCCTGTGATTCCCCGCCTCTGATTCACCATCTCTGATTCACTGCCTCTGATTCCCCTTCTCTGATTCCCCATGTCTGATTCCCCAATTCTGATTCCCGCCTCTGATGCCCAACCTCTGATTCCCCTCCTCTGATTGCCCATATCTGATTCCCCGCCTCTGATTCCCCATATCTTATTCTCCGCCTCTGATTCCCAAACTCAGATTCCCCGCCTCTGATTCCCCAGCTCTGATTCCCCACATCTGATTCTCTGCCTCTGATTCCCCACCTATGATTCCCCGCCTCTGTTTCCCCATATCTGATTACCCGCCTCTGATTCCCCAACTCTGATTCCCCGCCTCTGATTCCCCAGCTCTGATTCCCCGCCTCTGATTCCCCGTGTCTGATTCCCTGCCTCTGATTCCCCGCCTCTGATTCAACATCTCTGATTCACCGCCTCTGATTCCCCAGCTCTGATACCCCGCCTCAGATTCCCCGCGTCTGATTCCCCGCCTCTGAATCCCTGCCTCTGATTCCCCATCTCTGATTCACCACCGCTAATTCCCGGCCTCTGATTCCCGGCCTCTGATACCCCGCCTCTGATTCCCCATCTCTGATTCCCCACCTCTGATTCCCTGACTCTGATTCCCCGCCTCTGATTCCCCAGCTCTGATTCCCCACCTCTGATTACCCGCATCTGATTCCCTGACTCTAATTCCCGGCCTCTGATTCCCCATCTCTCATTCACCGCCTCTGATTACCCACCTCTGATTCCCCATATCTGATTCCCCGCCTCTGATTCCCCGCCTCTGATTCCCCATATCAGATACCCCGCCTCTGATTCCCCAACTCTGAATCCCCGCCTCTGATTCCCCAGCTATGATTCCCCGCCTCTGATCCCCCGCGTCTGAATCCCTGCTTCTGATTCCCTGCCTCTGTTTCCCCATCTGTGATTAACCACCTTTGATTCTCCGCGTCTGTTTCCCCGCCTCTGATTCCCCATATCTGATTCCCTGCCTCTGATTCCTCAGCTCTGATTCCCCACCTCTGATTCCCTGTGTCTAATTCCCTGCCTCTGATTCCCCGCCTCTGATTCCCCATCTTGGATTCACCACCACTGATTCCCTGCGTCTGATTCCCTGCCTGTGATTCCCCGCCTCTGATTCACCATCTCTGATTCAGTGCCTCTGATTCCCCTTCTCTGATTCCCCATATCTTATTCCCCGCCTCTTATTCCCAAACTCAGATGCCCCGCCTCTGATCCCCAGCTCTGATTCCCCACATCTGATTCCCTGCTTCTGATTCCCCACCTCTGATTCCCAATATCTGATTCCCTGCCTCTGTTTCCCCACCTCTGATTCCCCGCCTCTGTTTCCCCATATCTGATTCCCCACCTCTGATTCCCCAACTCTGATTCCCCGCCTCTGATTCCCCAGCTCTGATTCCCCGCCTCTGATTCCCCGTGTCTGATTCCCTGCCTCTGATTCCCCGCCTCTGATTCCCCATCTCTGATTCACCGCCTCTGATTCACCACCTCTGATTCCCCATATCTGATAAGCCATCTTTGTTTCCCCGCCTCTGATTCCCCGCCTCTGATTCCCCATATCTGATTCCCCACCTCTGATTCCCCATCTCTGATTCCAGGACTCAGATTCCCCACCTCTGATTCCCAGACTCTGATTCCCGGAATATGATTCCCCGCTTCTGATTCCCCGCCTCTGATTCCCTGCCTCTGATTCCCCATCTCTGATTCCCCATATCTGATTCCCTGCCTCTGATTCGCCATCTCGGATTCCCGCCCTCCGATTCCCCACGTCTGGTTCCCCATATCTGATATCCCTCCTCTGTTTCCCCGCCTCTGATTCCCCGCCTCTGATTCCCCATATCTGATTCCCCGCCTCTGATTCCCCAACTCTGATTCCCCGCCTCTGATTCTTCAGCTCTGATTCCCCGCCTCTGATTCCCCGTGTCTGATTCCCTGCCTCTGATTCCCCGCCTCTGATTCCCCATATCTGATTCCCAGCCTCTGATTCCCCGCCTCTGATTCCTCAGCTCTGATTCCCACCTCTGATTCCCCGTGTCTAATTCCCTGCCTCTGATTCCACGCCTCTGATTCCCCATCTTGGATTCACCACCACTGATTCCCTGCGTCTGATTCCCTGCCTGTGATTCCCCGCCTCTGATTCACCATCTCTGATTCACTGCCTCTGATTCCCCTTCTCTGATTCCCCATGTCTGATTCCCCAATTCTGATTCCCGCCTCTGATGCCCAACCTCTGATTCCCCTCCTCTGATTGCCCATATCTGATTCCCCGCCTCTGATTCCCCATATCTTATTCTCCGCCTCTGATTCCCAAACTCAGATTCCCCACCTCTGATTCCCCAGCTCTGATTCCCCACATCTGATTCTCTGCCTCTGATTCCCCACCTATGATTCCCCGCCTCTGTTTCCCCATATCTGATTACCCGCCTCTGATTCCCCAACTCTGATTCCCCGCCTCTGATTCCCCAGCTCTGATTCCCCGCCTCTGATTCCCCGTGTCTGATTCCCTGCCTCTGATTCCCCGCCTCTGATTCAACATCTCTGATTCACCGCCTCTGATTCCCCAGCTCTGATACCCCGCCTCAGATTCCCCGCGTCTGATTCCCCGCCTCTGAATCCCTGCCTCTGATTCCCCATCTCTGATTCACCACCGCTAATTCCCGGCCTCTGATTCCCGGCCTCTGATACCCCGCCTCTGATTCCCCATCTCTGATTCCCCACCTCTGATTCCCTGACTCTGATTCCCCGCCTCTGATTCCCCAGCTCTGATTCCCCACCTCTGATTACCCGCATCTGATTCCCTGACTCTAATTCCCGGCCTCTGATTCCCCATCTCTCATTCACCGCCTCTGATTACCCACCTCTGATTCCCCATATCTGATTCCCCACCTCTGATTCCCCGCCTCTGATTCCCCATATCTGATACCCCGCCTCTGATTCCCCAACTCTGAATCCCCGCCTCTGATTCCCCAGCTATGATTCCCCGCCTCTGATCCCCCGCGTCTGAATCCCTGCTTCTGATTCCCTGCCTCTGTTTCCCCATCTGTGATTAACCACCTTTGATTCTCCGCGTCTGTTTCCCCGCCTCTGATTCCCCATCTCTGATTCCCCGTCTCTGATTCCCAAATTCTGATTCCCTGCCTCTGATTCCCCAACTCTGATTCCCAATATCTGATTCCCCGCCTCTGTTTCCCCGCCTCTGATTCCCCGCCTCTGTTTCCCCATATCTGATTCCCCACCTCTGATTCCTCAACTCTGATTCCCCGCATCTGATTCCCCAGCTCTGATTCCCCGCCTTTGATTCCCCGTGTCTGATTCCCCACCTCTGATTCCCCATATCTAATTAGCCACCTCTGTTTCCCCGCCTCTGATTCCCCGCCTCTGATTCCCCATATCTGATTCCCCACCTCTGATTCCCCATCTCTGATTCACGGACTCACATTCCCCACCTCTGATTCACAGCCTCTGATTCCCGGCCAATGATTCCCCGCTTCTGATTCCCCGCCTCTGATTCCCTGCCTCTGATTCCCCATCTCTGATTCACTGCCTCTGATTCCCCACCTCTGATTCCCCATATCTGATTAGCCACCTCTGTTTCTCAGCCTCTGATTCCCGCCTCTGATTCCCCATATCTGATTCCCCGCCTCTGATTCCCCATCTCTGATTCCCGTACTCTGATTCCCCACCTCTGATTCCCTGCCTCTGATTCCCGGCCTATGATTCCCCGCTTCTGATTCCCCGCCTCTGATTCCCTGCCTCTGATTCCCCATGTCTGATTCCCCACATCTGATTCCCTGCCTCTGATACCCCACCTCTGATTCCCCGCCTCTGATTCCCTGCCACTAATTCCCCGCCTCTGATTCCCCATATCTGTTTCCCTGCCTCAGATGCCCCATATCTGATTCCCTGCCTCTGATTCCTCAGCTCTGATTCCCCACCTCTGATTCCCCGTGTCTAATTCCCTGCCTCTGATTCCCCGCCTCTGATTCCCCATCTTGGATTCACCACCACTGATTCCCTGCGTCTGATTCCCTGCCTGTGATTCCCCGCCTCTGATTCCCCACATCTGATTCCCTGCTTCTGATTCCCCACCTCTGATTCCCAATATCTGATTCCCTGCCTCTGTTTCCCCACCTCTGATTCCCCGCCTCTGTTTCCCCATATCTGATTCCCCACCTCTGATTGCCCAACTCTGATTCCCCGCCTCTGATTCCCCAGCTCTGATTCCCCGCCTCTGATTCCCCGTGTCTGATTCCCTGCCTCTGATTCCCTGCCTCTGATTCCCCATCTCTGATTCACCGCCTCTGATTCACCACCTCTGATTCCCCATATCTGATAAGCCATCTTTGTTTCCCCGCCTCTGATTCCCCGCCTCTGATTCCCCATATCTGATTCCCCACCTCTGATTCCCCATCTCTGATTCCAGGACTCAGATTCCCCACCTCTGATTCCCAGACTCTGATTCCCGGAATATGATTCCCCGCTTCTGATTCCCCGCCTCTGATTCCCTGCCTCTGATTCCCCATCTCTGATTCCCCATATCTGATTCCCTGCCTCTGATTCGCCATCTCGGATTCCCGCCCTCCGATTCCCCACCTCTGGTTCCCCATATCTGATAACCCTCCTCTGTTTCCCCGCCTCTGATTCCCCGCCTCTGATTCCCCATATCTGATTCCCCGCCTCTGATTCCCCAACTCTGATTCCCCGCCTCTGATTCTTCAGCTCTGATTCCCCGCCTCTGATTCCCCGTGTCTGATTCCCTGCCTCTGATTCCTCGCCTCTGATTCCCCATCTCTGATTCACCACCACTGATTCCCTGCGTCTGATTCCCTGCCTGTGATTCCCCGCCTATGATTCACCATCTCTGATTCACCAGCTCTGATACCCCACCTCTGATTACCCGCGTCTGATTCCCTGATTCTAATTCCCCGCCTCTGATTCCCCATCTCTGATTCACCACCTCTGATTCCCCACCTCTGATTCCCCATATCTGATACCCCGCCTCGGATTCCCCAACTCTGATTCCCCAACTCTGATTCCCCGCCTCTGATTCCCCAGTTATGATTCCCCACCTCTGATTCCCCGCGTCTGATTCCCTGCTTCTGATTCCCTGCCTCTGATTCCCCATCTGTGATTAACCACCTCTGATTCTCCACATCTGATTCCGCACCTCTGATTCCCCATCTCTGATTCCCCATCTCTGATTCCCAAATTCTGATTCCCCGCCTCTGATTCCCCAGCTCTGATTCCCCATCTCATATTCCCAAATTCTGATTCCCTGCCTCTGATTCCCCACCTCTGATTCCCAATATCTGATTCCCCTCCTCTGTTTCCCCGCCTCTGATTCCCCGCTTCTGTTTCCCCATATCTGATTCCCCACCTCTGATTCCCCAACTCTGATTCCCCGCCTCTGATTCCCCAGCTCTGATTCCCCGCCTCTGATTCCCCGTGTCTGATTCCCTGCCTCTGATTCCCCGCCTCTGATTCCCCATCTCTGATTCACTGCCTCTGATTCACCACCTCTGATTCCCCATATCTGATAAGCCATCTTTGTTTCCCCGCCTCTGATTCCCCGCCTCTGATTCCCCATATCTGATTCCCCACCTCTGATTCCCCATCTCTGATTCCCGGACTCAGATTCCCCACCTCTGATTCCCAGACTCTGATTCCCGGAATATGATTCTCCGCTTCTGATTCCCCGCCTCTGATTCCCTGCCTCTGATTCCCCATCTCTGTTTCCCCATATCTGATTCCCTGCCTCTGATTCGCCATCTCGGATTCCCGCCCTCCGATTCCCCACCTCTGGTTCCCCATATCTGATAACCCTCCTCTGTTTCCCCGCCTCTGATTCCCCGCCTCTGATTCCCCATATCTGATTCCCCGCCTCTGATTCCCCAACTCTGATTCCCCGCCTCTGATTCCTCAGCTCTGATTCCCCGCCTCTGATACCCCGCGTCTGATTCCCTGCCTCTGATTCCCCACCTCTGATTCCCCATCTCTGATTCACCACCACTGATTCCCTGCGTCTGATTCCCTGCCTGTGATTCCCCGCCTCTGATTCCCCTATCTGATTCCCTGCCTCTGATGCCCCATATCTGATTCCCAGCCTCTGATTCCCCAACTCTGATTCCCCGCCTCTGATTCCTCAGCTCTGATTCCCCGCCTCTGATTCCCCGCGTCTGATTCCCTGCCGCTGATTCCCCGCCTCTGATTCCCCATCTCTGATTCACCACCACTGATTCCCTGCGTCTGATTCCCTGCCTGTGATTCCCCGCCTCTGATTCACCATCTCTGATTCACTGCCTCTGATTCCCCTTCTCTGATTCCCCATGTCTGATTCCCCAATTCTGATTCCCGCCTCTGATGCCCCACCTCTGATTCCCCTCCTCTGATTGCCCATATCTGATTCCCCGCCTCTGATTCCCCATATCTTATTCCCCGCCTCTGATTCCCAAACTCAGATTCCCCGTCTCTGATTCCCCAGCTCTGATTCCCCACATCTGATTCCCTGCCTCTGATTCCCCACCTCTGATTCCCAATATCTGATTCCCTGCCTCTGTTTCCCCACCTCTGATTCCCCGCCTCTGTTTCCCCATATCTGATTCCCCACCTCTGATTCCCCAACTCTGATTCCCCGCCTCTGATTCCCCAGCTCTGATACCCCGCCTCTGATTCCCCATGTCAGATTTCCTGCCTCTGATTCCCGGCCTCTGATTCCCCATCTCTGATTCACCGCCTCTGATTCCCCACCTCTGATTCCCCATATCTGATAAGCCATCTCTGTTTCCCCGCCTCTGATTCCCCGCCTCTGATTCCCCATATCTGATTCCCCGCCTCTGATTCCCCATCTCTGATTCCCGGACTCAGATTCCCCACCTCTGATTCCCAGCCTCTGATTCCCAGAATATGATTCCCCACTTCTGATTCCCCGCCTCTGATTCCCTGCCTCTGATTCCCCATCTCTGATTCCCCACATCTGATTTCCTGTCTCTGATTCCCCGCCTCTGATTCCACATATCTGATTCCCTGCCTCTGATTACCCATCTCGGATTCCCGCCCTCCGATTCCCCACCTCTGGTTCCCCATATCTGATACCCCTACTCTGTTTCCCCGCCTCTGAATCCCCGCCTCTGATTCCCCACTTCTGATTCCCCATATCTGATAAGCCACCTCTGTTTCCCCGCCTCTGATTCCCCGCCTCTGATTCCCCATATCTGATTCCCCGCCTCTGATTCCCCATCTCTGATTCCAGGACTCAGATTCCCCACCTCTGATTCCAAGCCTCTGATTCCCGGAATATTATTCCCGGCTTCTGATTCCCCGCCTCTGATTCCCTGCCTCTGATTCCCCATCTCTGATTCCCCACATCTGATTCCCTGCCTCTGATTCCCCGCCTCTGATTCCCCATATCTGATTCCCTGCCTCTGATTACCCATCTCGGATTCCCGCCCTCTGATTCCCCACCTCTGGTTCCCCATATCTGATACCCCTCCTCTGTTTCCCCGCCTCTGATTCCCTGCCTCTGATTCCCCATATCTGATTTCCCGTCTCTGATTCCCCAACTCTGATTCCCCGCCTCTGGTTCCTCAGCTCTGTTTCCCCGCCTCTGATTCCCCGCCTCTGATTCCCCATTTCTGATTCCCCGCCTCTGATTCCCCACCTCTGATTCCCCATATCTGATAAGCAATCTCTGTTTCCCCGCCTCTGATTCCCCGCCTCTGATTCCCCATATCTGATTCCCCACCTCTGATTCCCCATCTCTGATTCCCGGACTCAGATTCCCCACCTCTGATTCCCGGCCTCTGATTCCCGGCCTATGATTCCCCGCTTCTGATTCCCCGCCTCTGATTCCCTGCCTCTGATTCCCCATCTCTGATTCACTGCCTCCGATTCCCCACCTCTGATTCCCCATATCTGATTAGCCACCTCTGTTTCTCCGCCTCTGATACCCCGCCTCTGATTCCCCATATCTGATTCCCCGCCTCTGATTCCCCATCTCTGATTCCCGGAATCTGAATCCCCACCTCTGATTCCCGGCCTCTGATTCACGGCCTATGATTCCCCGCTTCTGATTCCCCGCCTCTGATTCCCTGCCTCTGATTCCCCATGTCTGATTCCCCACATCTGATTCCCTGCCTCTGATACCCCGCCTCTGATTCCCCGCCTCTGATTCCCTGCCACTAATTCCCCGCCTCTGATTCCCCATATCTGATTTCCTGCCTCTGATGCCCCATATCTGATTCCCTGCCTCTGATTCCCCAACTCTGATTCCCCGCCTCTGATTCCTCAGCTCTGATTCCCCACCTCTGATTCCCCGTGCCTAATTCCCTGCCTCAGATTCCCCGCCTCTGATTCCCCATCTTGGATTCACCACCACTGATTCCTTGCGTCTGATTCCCTGCCTGTGATTCCCCGCCTCTGATTCACCATCTCTGATTCACTGCCTCTGATTCCCCTTCTCTGATTCCCCACATCTGATTCCCTTCCTCTGATACCCCGCCTCTGATTCCCCGCCTCTGATTCCCTGCCACTAATTCCCCGCCTCTGATTCCCCATATCTGATTTCCTGCCTCTGATGCCGCATACCTGATTCCCTGCCTCTGATTCCCCAACTCTGATTCCCCGCCTCTGATTCCTCAGCTCTGATTCCCCAGCTATGATTCCCCGCCTCTGATCCCCCGCGTCTGAATCCCTGCTTCTGATTCCCTGCCTCTGTTTCCCCATCTGTGATTAACCACCTTTGATTCTCCGCGTCTGTTTCCCCGCCTCTGATTCCCCATCTCTGATTCCCCGTCTCTGATTCCCAAATTCTGATTCCCTGCCTCTGATTCCCCAACTCTGATTCCCAATATCTGATTCCCCGCCTCTGTTTCCCCGCCTCTGATTCCCCGCCTCTGTTTCCCCATATCTGATTCCCCACCTCTGATTCCTCAACTCTGATTCCCCGCATCTGATTCCCCAGCTCTGATTCCCCGCCTTTGATTCCCCGTGTCTGATTCCCCACCTCTGATTCCCCATATCTAATTAGCCACCTCTGTTTCCCCGCCTCTGATTCCCCGCCTCTGATTCCCCATATCTGATTCCCCACCTCTGATTCCCCATCTCTGATTCACGGACTCACATTCCCCACCTCTGATTCACAGCCTCTGATTCCCGGCCAATGATTCCCCGCTTCTGATTCCCCGCCTCTGATTCCCTGCCTCTGATTCCCCATCTCTGATTCACTGCCTCTGATTCCCCACCTCTGATTCCCCATATCTGATTAGCCACCTCTGTTTCTCAGCCTCTGATTCCCGCCTCTGATTCCCCATATCTGATTCCCCGCCTCTGATTCCCCATCTCTGATTCCCGTACTCTGATTCCCCACCTCTGATTCCCTGCCTCTGATTCCCGGCCTATGATTCCCCGCTTCTGATTCCCCGCCTCTGATTCCCTGCCTCTGATTCCCCATGTCTGATTCCCCACATCTGATTCCCTGCCTCTGATACCCCACCTCTGATTCCCCGCCTCTGATTCCCTGCCACTAATTCCCCGCCTCTGATTCCCCATATCTGTTTCCCTGCCTCAGATGCCCCATATCTGATTCCCTGCCTCTGATTCCTCAGCTCTGATTCCCCACCTCTGATTCCCCGTGTCTAATTCCCTGCCTCTGATTCCCCGCCTCTGATTCCCCATCTTGGATTCACCACCACTGATTCCCTGCGTCTGATTCCCTGCCTGTGATTCCCCGCCTCTGATTCCCCACATCTGATTCCCTGCTTCTGATTCCCCACCTCTGATTCCCAATATCTGATTCCCTGCCTCTGTTTCCCCACCTCTGATTCCCCGCCTCTGTTTCCCCATATCTGATTCCCCACCTCTGATTGCCCAACTCTGATTCCCCGCCTCTGATTCCCCAGCTCTGATTCCCCGCCTCTGATTCCCCGTGTCTGATTCCCTGCCTCTGATTCCCTGCCTCTGATTCCCCATCTCTGATTCACCGCCTCTGATTCACCACCTCTGATTCCCCATATCTGATAAGCCATCTTTGTTTCCCCGCCTCTGATTCCCCGCCTCTGATTCCCCATATCTGATTCCCCACCTCTGATTCCCCATCTCTGATTCCAGGACTCAGATTCCCCACCTCTGATTCCCAGACTCTGATTCCCGGAATATGATTCCCCGCTTCTGATTCCCCGCCTCTGATTCCCTGCCTCTGATTCCCCATCTCTGATTCCCCATATCTGATTCCCTGCCTCTGATTCGCCATCTCGGATTCCCGCCCTCCGATTCCCCACCTCTGGTTCCCCATATCTGATAACCCTCCTCTGTTTCCCCGCCTCTGATTCCCCGCCTCTGATTCCCCATATCTGATTCCCCGCCTCTGATTCCCCAACTCTGATTCCCCGCCTCTGATTCTTCAGCTCTGATTCCCCGCCTCTGATTCCCCGTGTCTGATTCCCTGCCTCTGATTCCTCGCCTCTGATTCCCCATCTCTGATTCACCACCACTGATTCCCTGCGTCTGATTCCCTGCCTGTGATTCCCCGCCTATGATTCACCATCTCTGATTCACCAGCTCTGATACCCCACCTCTGATTACCCGCGTCTGATTCCCTGATTCTAATTCCCCGCCTCTGATTCCCCATCTCTGATTCACCACCTCTGATTCCCCACCTCTGATTCCCCATATCTGATACCCCGCCTCGGATTCCCCAACTCTGATTCCCCAACTCTGATTCCCCGCCTCTGATTCCCCAGTTATGATTCCCCACCTCTGATTCCCCGCGTCTGATTCCCTGCTTCTGATTCCCTGCCTCTGATTCCCCATCTGTGATTAACCACCTCTGATTCTCCACATCTGATTCCGCACCTCTGATTCCCCATCTCTGATTCCCCATCTCTGATTCCCAAATTCTGATTCCCCGCCTCTGATTCCCCAGCTCTGATTCCCCATCTCATATTCCCAAATTCTGATTCCCTGCCTCTGATTCCCCACCTCTGATTCCCAATATCTGATTCCCCTCCTCTGTTTCCCCGCCTCTGATTCCCCGCTTCTGTTTCCCCATATCTGATTCCCCACCTCTGATTCCCCAACTCTGATTCCCCGCCTCTGATTCCCCAGCTCTGATTCCCCGCCTCTGATTCCCCGTGTCTGATTCCCTGCCTCTGATTCCCCGCCTCTGATTCCCCATCTCTGATTCACTGCCTCTGATTCACCACCTCTGATTCCCCATATCTGATAAGCCATCTTTGTTTCCCCGCCTCTGATTCCCCGCCTCTGATTCCCCATATCTGATTCCCCACCTCTGATTCCCCATCTCTGATTCCCGGACTCAGATTCCCCACCTCTGATTCCCAGACTCTGATTCCCGGAATATGATTCTCCGCTTCTGATTCCCCGCCTCTGATTCCCTGCCTCTGATTCCCCATCTCTGTTTCCCCATATCTGATTCCCTGCCTCTGATTCGCCATCTCGGATTCCCGCCCTCCGATTCCCCACCTCTGGTTCCCCATATCTGATAACCCTCCTCTGTTTCCCCGCCTCTGATTCCCCGCCTCTGATTCCCCATATCTGATTCCCCGCCTCTGATTCCCCAACTCTGATTCCCCGCCTCTGATTCCTCAGCTCTGATTCCCCGCCTCTGATACCCCGCGTCTGATTCCCTGCCTCTGATTCCCCACCTCTGATTCCCCATCTCTGATTCACCACCACTGATTCCCTGCGTCTGATTCCCTGCCTGTGATTCCCCGCCTCTGATTCCCCTATCTGATTCCCTGCCTCTGATGCCCCATATCTGATTCCCAGCCTCTGATTCCCCAACTCTGATTCCCCGCCTCTGATTCCTCAGCTCTGATTCCCCGCCTCTGATTCCCCGCGTCTGATTCCCTGCCGCTGATTCCCCGCCTCTGATTCCCCATCTCTGATTCACCACCACTGATTCCCTGCGTCTGATTCCCTGCCTGTGATTCCCCGCCTCTGATTCACCATCTCTGATTCACTGCCTCTGATTCCCCTTCTCTGATTCCCCATGTCTGATTCCCCAATTCTGATTCCCGCCTCTGATGCCCCACCTCTGATTCCCCTCCTCTGATTGCCCATATCTGATTCCCCGCCTCTGATTCCCCATATCTTATTCCCCGCCTCTGATTCCCAAACTCAGATTCCCCGTCTCTGATTCCCCAGCTCTGATTCCCCACATCTGATTCCCTGCCTCTGATTCCCCACCTCTGATTCCCAATATCTGATTCCCTGCCTCTGTTTCCCCACCTCTGATTCCCCGCCTCTGTTTCCCCATATCTGATTCCCCACCTCTGATTCCCCAACTCTGATTCCCCGCCTCTGATTCCCCAGCTCTGATACCCCGCCTCTGATTCCCCATGTCAGATTTCCTGCCTCTGATTCCCGGCCTCTGATTCCCCATCTCTGATTCACCGCCTCTGATTCCCCACCTCTGATTCCCCATATCTGATAAGCCATCTCTGTTTCCCCGCCTCTGATTCCCCGCCTCTGATTCCCCATATCTGATTCCCCGCCTCTGATTCCCCATCTCTGATTCCCGGACTCAGATTCCCCACCTCTGATTCCCAGCCTCTGATTCCCAGAATATGATTCCCCACTTCTGATTCCCCGCCTCTGATTCCCTGCCTCTGATTCCCCATCTCTGATTCCCCACATCTGATTTCCTGTCTCTGATTCCCCGCCTCTGATTCCACATATCTGATTCCCTGCCTCTGATTACCCATCTCGGATTCCCGCCCTCCGATTCCCCACCTCTGGTTCCCCATATCTGATACCCCTACTCTGTTTCCCCGCCTCTGAATCCCCGCCTCTGATTCCCCACTTCTGATTCCCCATATCTGATAAGCCACCTCTGTTTCCCCGCCTCTGATTCCCCGCCTCTGATTCCCCATATCTGATTCCCCGCCTCTGATTCCCCATCTCTGATTCCAGGACTCAGATTCCCCACCTCTGATTCCAAGCCTCTGATTCCCGGAATATTATTCCCGGCTTCTGATTCCCCGCCTCTGATTCCCTGCCTCTGATTCCCCATCTCTGATTCCCCACATCTGATTCCCTGCCTCTGATTCCCCGCCTCTGATTCCCCATATCTGATTCCCTGCCTCTGATTACCCATCTCGGATTCCCGCCCTCTGATTCCCCACCTCTGGTTCCCCATATCTGATACCCCTCCTCTGTTTCCCCGCCTCTGATTCCCTGCCTCTGATTCCCCATATCTGATTTCCCGTCTCTGATTCCCCAACTCTGATTCCCCGCCTCTGGTTCCTCAGCTCTGTTTCCCCGCCTCTGATTCCCCGCCTCTGATTCCCCATTTCTGATTCCCCGCCTCTGATTCCCCACCTCTGATTCCCCATATCTGATAAGCAATCTCTGTTTCCCCGCCTCTGATTCCCCGCCTCTGATTCCCCATATCTGATTCCCCACCTCTGATTCCCCATCTCTGATTCCCGGACTCAGATTCCCCACCTCTGATTCCCGGCCTCTGATTCCCGGCCTATGATTCCCCGCTTCTGATTCCCCGCCTCTGATTCCCTGCCTCTGATTCCCCATCTCTGATTCACTGCCTCCGATTCCCCACCTCTGATTCCCCATATCTGATTAGCCACCTCTGTTTCTCCGCCTCTGATACCCCGCCTCTGATTCCCCATATCTGATTCCCCGCCTCTGATTCCCCATCTCTGATTCCCGGAATCTGAATCCCCACCTCTGATTCCCGGCCTCTGATTCACGGCCTATGATTCCCCGCTTCTGATTCCCCGCCTCTGATTCCCTGCCTCTGATTCCCCATGTCTGATTCCCCACATCTGATTCCCTGCCTCTGATACCCCGCCTCTGATTCCCCGCCTCTGATTCCCTGCCACTAATTCCCCGCCTCTGATTCCCCATATCTGATTTCCTGCCTCTGATGCCCCATATCTGATTCCCTGCCTCTGATTCCCCAACTCTGATTCCCCGCCTCTGATTCCTCAGCTCTGATTCCCCACCTCTGATTCCCCGTGCCTAATTCCCTGCCTCAGATTCCCCGCCTCTGATTCCCCATCTTGGATTCACCACCACTGATTCCTTGCGTCTGATTCCCTGCCTGTGATTCCCCGCCTCTGATTCACCATCTCTGATTCACTGCCTCTGATTCCCCTTCTCTGATTCCCCACATCTGATTCCCTTCCTCTGATACCCCGCCTCTGATTCCCCGCCTCTGATTCCCTGCCACTAATTCCCCGCCTCTGATTCCCCATATCTGATTTCCTGCCTCTGATGCCGCATACCTGATTCCCTGCCTCTGATTCCCCAACTCTGATTCCCCGCCTCTGATTCCTCAGCTCTGATTCCCCACCTCTGATTCCCCGTGTCTAATTCCCTGCCACAGATTCCCCGCCTCTGATTCCCCATCTTGGATTCACCACCACTGATTCCTTGCGTCTGATTCCCTGCCTGTGATTCCCCGCCTCTGATTCACCATCTCTGATTCACTGCCTCTGATTCCCCTTCTCTGATTCCCCATGTCTGATTCCCCAATTCTGATTCCCGCCTCTGATGCCCCACCTCTGATTCCCCTCCTCTGATTGCCCATATCTGATTCCCCGCCTCTGATTCCCCATATCTTATTCCCCGCCTCTGATTCCCAAACTCAGATTCCCCGTCTCTGATTGCCCAGCTCTGATTCCCCACATCTGATTCCCTGCCTATGATTCCCCACCTCTGATTCCCTATATCTGATTCCCTGCCTCTGTTTCCCCACCTCTGATTCCCCGCCTCTGTTTCCCCATATCTGATTCCCTACCTCTGATTCCCCAACTCTGATTCCCCGCCTCTGATACCCCGTGTCTGATTCCCCGCCTCTGATTCCCCGTGTCTGATTCCCTGCCTCTGATTCCCCGCCTCTGATTCCCCATCTCTGATTCCCCGTCTCTGATTCCCCATATCTGATTCCCCGCCTCTGATTCCCCATCTCTGATTCCCGGACTCAGATTCCCCACCTCTGATTCCAAGCCTCTGATTCCCGGAATATGATTCCCCGCTTCTGATTCCCCGCCTCTGATTCCCTGCCTCTGATTCCCCATCTCTGATACCCCACATCTGATTCCCTGCCTCTGATTCCCCGCCTCTGATTCCCCATATCTGATTCCCTGCCTCTGATTACCCATCTCGGATTCCCGCCCTCCGATTCCCCACCTCAGGTTCCCCATATCTGATACCCCTCCTCTGTTTCCCCGCCTCTGATTCCCCACCTCTGATTCCCCATATCTGATTCCCCGTCTCTGATTCCCCAACTCTGATTCCCCGCCTCTGATTCCTCAGCTCTGATTCCCCGCCTCTGATTCCCCGCATCTGATTCCCTGCCTCTGATTCCCCGCCTCTGATTCCCCATCTCTGATTCACCACCACTGATTCCCTGCATCTGATTCCCTGCCTGTGATTCCCCGCCTCTGATTCACCATCTCTGATTCACTGCCTCTGATTCCCCTTCTCTGATTCCCCATGTCTGATTCCCCAATTCTGATTCCCGCCTCTGATGCCCCACCTCTGAATCCCCTCCTCTGATTCCCCATATCTGATTCCCCGCCTCTGATTCCCCATATCTTATTCCCCGCCTCTGATTCCCAAACTCAGATTCCCCGCCTCTGATTCCCCAGCTCTGATACCCCGCCTCAGATTCCCCGCGTCTGATTCCCTGCCTCTGATTCCCCGCCTCTGATTCCCCAGCTCTGATTCCCCACCTCTGATTACCCGCATCTGATTCCCTGACTCTAATTCCCGGCCTCGGATTCCCCATCTCTCATTCACCGCCTCTGATTACCCACCTCTGATTCCCCATATCTGATTCCCCGCCTCTGATTACCCGCCTCTGATTCCCCATATCTGATACCCCGCCTCTGATTCCCCAACTCTGAATCCCCGCCTCTGATTCCCCAGCTATGATTCCCCGCCTCTGATCCCCGCGTCTGAATCCCTGCTTCTGATTCCCTGCCTCTGTTTCCCCATCTGTGATTAACCACCTTTGATTCTCCGCGTCTGTTTCCCCGCCTCTGATTCCCCATCTCTGATTCCCCATCTCTGATTCCCAAATTCTGATTCCCCGCCTCTGATTCCCCAGCTCTGACTCCCCACATCTGATTCCCTGCCTCTGATTCCCCAACTCTGATTCCCAATATCTGATTCCCCGTCTCTGATTCCCCAACTCTGATTCCCCGCCTCTGATTCCTCAGCTCTGATTCCCCGCCTCTGATTCCCCGCATCTGATTCCCTGCCTCTGATTCCCCGCCTCTGATTCCCCATCTCTGATTCACCACCACTGATTCCCTGCATCTGATTCCCTGCCTGTGATTCCCCGCCTCTGATTCACCATCTCTGATTCACTGCCTCTGATTCCCCTTCTCTGATTCCCCATGTCTGATTCCCCAATTCTGATTCCCGCCTCTGATGCCCCACCTCTGAATCCCCTCCTCTGATTCCCCATATCTGATTCCCCGCCTCTGATTCCCCATATCTTATTCCCCGCCTCTGATTCCCAAACTCAGATTCCCCGCCTCTGATTCCCCAGCTCTGATACCCCGCCTCAGATTCCCCGCGTCTGATTCCCTGCCTCTGATTCCCCGCCTCTGATTCCCCAGCTCTGATTCCCCACCTCTGATTACCCGCATCTGATTCCCTGACTCTAATTCCCGGCCTCGGATTCCCCATCTCTCATTCACCGCCTCTGATTACCCACCTCTGATTCCCCATATCTGATTCCCCGCCTCTGATTACCCGCCTCTGATTCCCCATATCTGATACCCCGCCTCTGATTCCCCAACTCTGAATCCCCGCCTCTGATTCCCCAGCTATGATTCCCCGCCTCTGATCCCCGCGTCTGAATCCCTGCTTCTGATTCCCTGCCTCTGTTTCCCCATCTGTGATTAACCACCTTTGATTCTCCGCGTCTGTTTCCCCGCCTCTGATTCCCCATCTCTGATTCCCCATCTCTGATTCCCAAATTATGATTCCCCGCCTCTGATTCACCAGCTCTGACTCCCCACATCTGATTCCCTGCCTCTGATTCCCCAACTCTGATTCCCAATATCTGATTCCCCGCCTCTGTTTCCCCGCCTCTGATTCCCCGCCTCTGTTTCCCCATATCTGATTCCCCAGCTCTGATTCCCCGCCTTTGATTCCCCGTGTCTGATTCCCTGCCTCTGATTCCCCGCCTCTGATTCCCCACCTCTGATTCCCCATATCTAATTAGCCACCTCTGATTACCCGCCTCTGATTCCCCATATCTGATTCCCCGTCTCTGATTCCCCAACTCTGATTCCCCGCCTCTGATTCCTCAGCTCTGATTCCCCGCCTCTGATTCCCCGCGTCTGATTCCCCGACTCTGATTCTCCGCCTCTGATTCCCCAGCTCTGATTCCCCAACTCTGATTACCCGCATCTGATTCCCTGACTCTAATTCCCGGCCTCGGATTCCCCATCTCTCATTCACCGCCTCTGATTACCCACCTCTGATTCCCATATCTGATTCCCCGCCTCTGATTACCCGCCTCTGATTCCCCATATCTGATACCCCGCCTCTGATTCCCCAACTCTGAATCCCCGCCTCTGATTCCCCAGCTATGATTCCCCGCCTCTGATCCCCCGCGTCTGAATCCCTGCTTCTGATTCCCTGCCTCTGTTACCCCATCTGTGATTAACCACCTTTGATTCTCCGCGTCTCTTTCCCCGCCTCTGATTCCCCATCTCTGATTCCCCACCTCTGATTCCCAAATTCTGATTCCCCGCCTCTGATTCCCCAGCTCTGACTCCCCACATCTGATTCCCTGCCTCTGATTCCCCAACTCTGATTCCCAATATCTGATTCCCCGCCTCTGTTTCCCCGCCTCTGATTCCCCGCCTCTGTTTCCCCATATCTGATTCCCCACCTCTGATTCCTCAACTCTGATTCCCCGCATCTGATTCCCCAGCTCTGATTCCCCGCCTTTGATTCCCCGTGTCTGATTCCCTGCCTCTGATTCCCCGCCTCTGATTCCCCACCTCTGATTCCCCATATCTAATTAGCCACCTCTGTTTCCCCGCCTCTGATTCCACGCCTCTGATTCCCCATATCTGATTCCCCACCTCTGATTCCCCATCTCTGATTCACGGACTCACATTCCCCACCTCTGATTCATAGCCTCTGATTCCCGGCCATTGATTCCCCGCTTCTGATTCCCCGCCTCTGATTCCCTGCCTCTGATTCCCCATCTCTGATTCACTGCCTCTGATTCCCCACCTCTGATTCCCCATATCTGATTAGCCACCTCAGTTTCTCAGCCTCTGATTCCCGCCTCTGATTCCCCATATCTGATTCCCCGCCTCTGATTCCCCATCTCTGATTCCCGTACTCTGATTCCCCACCTCTGATTCCCTGCCTCTGATTCCCGGCCTATGATTCCCCGCTTCTGATTCCTTGCCTCTGATTCCCTGCCTCTGATTCCCCATGTCTGATTCCCCACATCTGATTCCCTGCCTCTGATACCCCACCTCTGATTCCCCGCCTCTGATTCCCTGCCACTAATTCCCCGCCTCTGATTCCCCATATCTGATTCCCTGCCTCTGATGCCCCATATCTGATTCCCTGCCTCAGATTCCTCAGCTCTGATTCCCCACCTCTGATTCCCCGTGTCTAATTCCCTGCCTCTGATTCCCCGCCTCTGATTCCCCATCTTGGATTCACCACCACTGATTCCCTGCGTCTGATTCCCTGCCTGTGATTCCCCGCCTCTGATTCACCATCTCTGATTCAGTGCCTCTGATTCCCCTTCTCTGATTCCCCATATCTTATTCCCCGCCTCTTATTCCCAAACTCAGATGCCCCGCCTCTGATCCCCAGCTCTGATTCCCCACATCTGATTCCCTGCTTCTGATTCCCCACCTCTGATTCCCAATATCTGATTCCCTGCCTCTGTTTCCCCACCTCTGATTCCCCGCCTCTGTTTCCCCATATCTGATTCCCCACCTCTGATTCCCCAACTCTGATTCCCCGCCTCTGATTCCCCAGCTCTGATTCCCCGCCTCTGATTCCCCGTGTCTGATTCCCTGCCTCTGATTCCCCGCCTCTGATTCCCCATCTCTGATTCACCGCCTCTGATTCACCACCTCTGATTCCCCATATCTGATAAGCCATCTTTGTTTCCCCGCCTCTGATTCCCCGCCTCTGATTCCCCATATCTGATTCCCCACCTCTGATTCCCCATCTCTGATTCCCGGACTCAGATTCCCCACCTCTGATTCCCAGACTCTGATTCCCGGAATATGATTCCCCGCTTCTGATTCCCCGCCTCTGATTCCCTGCCTCTGATTCCCCATCTCTGATTCCCCATATCTGATTCCCTGCCTCTGATTCGCCATCTCGGATTCCCGCCCTCCGATTCCCCACCTCTGGTTCCCCATATCTGATATCCCTCCTCTGTTTCCCCGCCTCTGATTCCCCGCCTCTGATTCCCCATATCTGATTCCCCGCCTCTGATTCCCCAACTCTGATTCCCCGCCTCTGATTCCTCACCTCTGATTCCCCGCCTCTGATTCCCCGCGTCTGATTCCCTTCCTCTGATTCCCCGCCTCTGATTCCCCATCTCTGATTCACCACCACTGATTCCCTGCGTCTGATTCCCTGCCTGTGATTCCCCGCCTCTGATTCACCATCTCTGATTCACCAGCTCTGATTCCCCACCTCTGATTACCCGCGTCTGATTCCCTGATTCTAATTCCCCGCCTCTGATTCCCCATCTCTGATTCACCACCTCTGATTCCCCACCTCTGATTCCCCATATCTGATACCCTGCCTCGGATTCCCCAACTCTGATTCCCCAACTCTGATTCCCCGCCTCTGATTCCCCAGCTATGATTCCCCACCTCTGATTCCCCGCGTCTGATTCCCTGCTTCTGATTCCCTGCCTCTGATTCCCCATCTGTGATTAACCACCTCTGAATCTCCACGTCTGATTCCGCACCTCTGATTCCCCATCTCTGATTCCCCATCTCTGATTCCCAAATTCTGATTCCCCGCCTCTGATTCCCCAGCTCTGATTCCCCATCTCTGATTCCCAAATTCTGATTCCCTGCCTCTGATTCCCCACCTCTGATTCCCAATATCTGATTCCCCTCCTCTGTTTCCCCGAATCTGATTCCCCGCCTCTGTTTCCCCATATCTGATTCCCCACCTCTGATTCCCCAACTCTGATTCCCCGCCTCTGATTCCCCTGCTCTGATTCCCCGCCTCTGATTCCCCGTGTCTGATTCCCTGCCTCTGATTCCCCGCCTCTGATTCCCCATCTCTGATTCACCGCCTCTGATTCACCACCTCTGATTCCCCATATCTGATAAGCCATCTTTTTATCCCCGCCTCTGATAACCCGCCTCTGATTCCCCATATCTGATTCCCCACCTCTGATTCCCCACCTCTGATTCCCAATATCTGATTCCCCTCCTCTGTTTCCCCGCCTCTGATTCCCCGCTTCTGTTTCCCCATATCTGATTCCCCACCTCTGATTCCCCAACTCTGATTCCCCGCCTCTGATTCCCCAGCTCTGATTCCCCGCCTCTGATTCCCCGTGTCTGATTCCCTGCCTCTGATTCCCCGCCTCTGATTCCCCATCTCTGATTCACTGCCTCTGATTCACCACCTCTGATTCCCCATATCTGATAAGCCATCTTTGTTTCCCCGCCTCTGATTCCCCGCCTCTGATTCCCCATATCTGATTCCCCACCTCTGATTCCCCATCTCTGATTCCCGGACTCAGATTCCCCACCTCTGATTCCCAGACTCTGATTCCCGGAATATGATTCTCCGCTTCTGATTCCCCGCCTCTGATTCCCTGCCTCTGATTCCCCATCTCTGTTTCCCCATATCTGATTCCCTGCCTCTGATTCGCCATCTCGGATTCCCGCCCTCCGATTCCCCACCTCTGGTTCCCCATATCTGATAACCCTCCTCTGTTTCCCCGCCTCTGATTCCCCGCCTCTGATTCCCCATATCTGATTCCCCGCCTCTGATTCCCCAACTCTGATTCCCCGCCTCTGATTCCTCAGCTCTGATTCCCCGCCTCTGATACCCCGCGTCTGATTCCCTGCCTCTGATTCCCCACCTCTGATTCCCCATCTCTGATTCACCACCACTGATTCCCTGCGTCTGATTCCCTGCCTGTGATTCCCCGCCTCTGATTCCCCTATCTGATTCCCTGCCTCTGATGCCCCATATCTGATTCCCAGCCTCTGATTCCCCAACTCTGATTCCCCGCCTCTGATTCCTCAGCTCTGATTCCCCGCCTCTGATTCCCCGCGTCTGATTCCCTGCCGCTGATTCCCCGCCTCTGATTCCCCATCTCTGATTCACCACCACTGATTCCCTGCGTCTGATTCCCTGCCTGTGATTCCCCGCCTCTGATTCACCATCTCTGATTCACTGCCTCTGATTCCCCTTCTCTGATTCCCCATGTCTGATTCCCCAATTCTGATTCCCGCCTCTGATGCCCCACCTCTGATTCCCCTCCTCTGATTGCCCATATCTGATTCCCCGCCTCTGATTCCCCATATCTTATTCCCCGCCTCTGATTCCCAAACTCAGATTCCCCGTCTCTGATTCCCCAGCTCTGATTCCCCACATCTGATTCCCTGCCTCTGATTCCCCACCTCTGATTCCCAATATCTGATTCCCTGCCTCTGTTTCCCCACCTCTGATTCCCCGCCTCTGTTTCCCCATATCTGATTCCCCACCTCTGATTCCCCAACTCTGATTCCCCGCCTCTGATTCCCCAGCTCTGATACCCCGCCTCTGATTCCCCATGTCAGATTTCCTGCCTCTGATTCCCGGCCTCTGATTCCCCATCTCTGATTCACCGCCTCTGATTCCCCACCTCTGATTCCCCATATCTGATAAGCCATCTCTGTTTCCCCGCCTCTGATTCCCCGCCTCTGATTCCCCATATCTGATTCCCCGCCTCTGATTCCCCATCTCTGATTCCCGGACTCAGATTCCCCACCTCTGATTCCCAGCCTCTGATTCCCAGAATATGATTCCCCACTTCTGATTCCCCGCCTCTGATTCCCTGCCTCTGATTCCCCATCTCTGATTCCCCACATCTGATTTCCTGTCTCTGATTCCCCGCCTCTGATTCCACATATCTGATTCCCTGCCTCTGATTACCCATCTCGGATTCCCGCCCTCCGATTCCCCACCTCTGGTTCCCCATATCTGATACCCCTACTCTGTTTCCCCGCCTCTGAATCCCCGCCTCTGATTCCCCACTTCTGATTCCCCATATCTGATAAGCCACCTCTGTTTCCCCGCCTCTGATTCCCCGCCTCTGATTCCCCATATCTGATTCCCCGCCTCTGATTCCCCATCTCTGATTCCAGGACTCAGATTCCCCACCTCTGATTCCAAGCCTCTGATTCCCGGAATATTATTCCCGGCTTCTGATTCCCCGCCTCTGATTCCCTGCCTCTGATTCCCCATCTCTGATTCCCCACATCTGATTCCCTGCCTCTGATTCCCCGCCTCTGATTCCCCATATCTGATTCCCTGCCTCTGATTACCCATCTCGGATTCCCGCCCTCTGATTCCCCACCTCTGGTTCCCCATATCTGATACCCCTCCTCTGTTTCCCCGCCTCTGATTCCCTGCCTCTGATTCCCCATATCTGATTTCCCGTCTCTGATTCCCCAACTCTGATTCCCCGCCTCTGGTTCCTCAGCTCTGTTTCCCCGCCTCTGATTCCCCGCCTCTGATTCCCCATTTCTGATTCCCCGCCTCTGATTCCCCACCTCTGATTCCCCATATCTGATAAGCAATCTCTGTTTCCCCGCCTCTGATTCCCCGCCTCTGATTCCCCATATCTGATTCCCCACCTCTGATTCCCCATCTCTGATTCCCGGACTCAGATTCCCCACCTCTGATTCCCGGCCTCTGATTCCCGGCCTATGATTCCCCGCTTCTGATTCCCCGCCTCTGATTCCCTGCCTCTGATTCCCCATCTCTGATTCACTGCCTCCGATTCCCCACCTCTGATTCCCCATATCTGATTAGCCACCTCTGTTTCTCCGCCTCTGATACCCCGCCTCTGATTCCCCATATCTGATTCCCCGCCTCTGATTCCCCATCTCTGATTCCCGGAATCTGAATCCCCACCTCTGATTCCCGGCCTCTGATTCACGGCCTATGATTCCCCGCTTCTGATTCCCCGCCTCTGATTCCCTGCCTCTGATTCCCCATGTCTGATTCCCCACATCTGATTCCCTGCCTCTGATACCCCGCCTCTGATTCCCCGCCTCTGATTCCCTGCCACTAATTCCCCGCCTCTGATTCCCCATATCTGATTTCCTGCCTCTGATGCCCCATATCTGATTCCCTGCCTCTGATTCCCCAACTCTGATTCCCCGCCTCTGATTCCTCAGCTCTGATTCCCCACCTCTGATTCCCCGTGCCTAATTCCCTGCCTCAGATTCCCCGCCTCTGATTCCCCATCTTGGATTCACCACCACTGATTCCTTGCGTCTGATTCCCTGCCTGTGATTCCCCGCCTCTGATTCACCATCTCTGATTCACTGCCTCTGATTCCCCTTCTCTGATTCCCCACATCTGATTCCCTTCCTCTGATACCCCGCCTCTGATTCCCCGCCTCTGATTCCCTGCCACTAATTCCCCGCCTCTGATTCCCCATATCTGATTTCCTGCCTCTGATGCCGCATACCTGATTCCCTGCCTCTGATTCCCCAACTCTGATTCCCCGCCTCTGATTCCTCAGCTCTGATTCCCCACCTCTGATTCCCCGTGTCTAATTCCCTGCCACAGATTCCCCGCCTCTGATTCCCCATCTTGGATTCACCACCACTGATTCCTTGCGTCTGATTCCCTGCCTGTGATTCCCCGCCTCTGATTCACCATCTCTGATTCACTGCCTCTGATTCCCCTTCTCTGATTCCCCATGTCTGATTCCCCAATTCTGATTCCCGCCTCTGATGCCCCACCTCTGATTCCCCTCCTCTGATTGCCCATATCTGATTCCCCGCCTCTGATTCCCCATATCTTATTCCCCGCCTCTGATTCCCAAACTCAGATTCCCCGTCTCTGATTGCCCAGCTCTGATTCCCCACATCTGATTCCCTGCCTATGATTCCCCACCTCTGATTCCCTATATCTGATTCCCTGCCTCTGTTTCCCCACCTCTGATTCCCCGCCTCTGTTTCCCCATATCTGATTCCCTACCTCTGATTCCCCAACTCTGATTCCCCGCCTCTGATACCCCGTGTCTGATTCCCCGCCTCTGATTCCCCGTGTCTGATTCCCTGCCTCTGATTCCCCGCCTCTGATTCCCCATCTCTGATTCCCCGTCTCTGATTCCCCATATCTGATTCCCCGCCTCTGATTCCCCATCTCTGATTCCCGGACTCAGATTCCCCACCTCTGATTCCAAGCCTCTGATTCCCGGAATATGATTCCCCGCTTCTGATTCCCCGCCTCTGATTCCCTGCCTCTGATTCCCCATCTCTGATACCCCACATCTGATTCCCTGCCTCTGATTCCCCGCCTCTGATTCCCCATATCTGATTCCCTGCCTCTGATTACCCATCTCGGATTCCCGCCCTCCGATTCCCCACCTCAGGTTCCCCATATCTGATACCCCTCCTCTGTTTCCCCGCCTCTGATTCCCCACCTCTGATTCCCCATATCTGATTCCCCGTCTCTGATTCCCCAACTCTGATTCCCCGCCTCTGATTCCTCAGCTCTGATTCCCCGCCTCTGATTCCCCGCATCTGATTCCCTGCCTCTGATTCCCCGCCTCTGATTCCCCATCTCTGATTCACCACCACTGATTCCCTGCATCTGATTCCCTGCCTGTGATTCCCCGCCTCTGATTCACCATCTCTGATTCACTGCCTCTGATTCCCCTTCTCTGATTCCCCATGTCTGATTCCCCAATTCTGATTCCCGCCTCTGATGCCCCACCTCTGAATCCCCTCCTCTGATTCCCCATATCTGATTCCCCGCCTCTGATTCCCCATATCTTATTCCCCGCCTCTGATTCCCAAACTCAGATTCCCCGCCTCTGATTCCCCAGCTCTGATACCCCGCCTCAGATTCCCCGCGTCTGATTCCCTGCCTCTGATTCCCCGCCTCTGATTCCCCAGCTCTGATTCCCCACCTCTGATTACCCGCATCTGATTCCCTGACTCTAATTCCCGGCCTCGGATTCCCCATCTCTCATTCACCGCCTCTGATTACCCACCTCTGATTCCCCATATCTGATTCCCCGCCTCTGATTACCCGCCTCTGATTCCCCATATCTGATACCCCGCCTCTGATTCCCCAACTCTGAATCCCCGCCTCTGATTCCCCAGCTATGATTCCCCGCCTCTGATCCCCGCGTCTGAATCCCTGCTTCTGATTCCCTGCCTCTGTTTCCCCATCTGTGATTAACCACCTTTGATTCTCCGCGTCTGTTTCCCCGCCTCTGATTCCCCATCTCTGATTCCCCATCTCTGATTCCCAAATTCTGATTCCCCGCCTCTGATTCCCCAGCTCTGACTCCCCACATCTGATTCCCTGCCTCTGATTCCCCAACTCTGATTCCCAATATCTGATTCCCCGTCTCTGATTCCCCAACTCTGATTCCCCGCCTCTGATTCCTCAGCTCTGATTCCCCACCTCTGATTCCCCGCATCTGATTCCCTGCCTCTGATTCCCCGCCTCTGATTCCCCATCTCTGATTCACCACCACTGATTCCCTGCATCTGATTCCCTGCCTGTGATTCCCCGCCTCTGATTCACCATCTCTGATTCACTGCCTCTGATTCCCCTTCTCTGATTCCCCATGTCTGATTCCCCAATTCTGATTCCCGCCTCTGATGCCCCACCTCTGAATCCCCTCCTCTGATTCCCCATATCTGATTCCCCGCCTCTGATTCCCCATATCTTATTCCCCGCCTCTGATTCCCAAACTCAGATTCCCCGCCTCTGATTCCCCAGCTCTGATACCCCGCCTCAGATTCCCCGCGTCTGATTCCCTGCCTCTGATTCCCCGCCTCTGATTCCCCAGCTCTGATTCCCCACCTCTGATTACCCGCATCTGATTCCCTGACTCTAATTCCCGGCCTCGGATTCCCCATCTCTCATTCACCGCCTCTGATTACCCACCTCTGATTCCCCATATCTGATTCCCCGCCTCTGATTACCCGCCTCTGATTCCCCATATCTGATACCCCGCCTCTGATTCCCCAACTCTGAATCCCCGCCTCTGATTCCCCAGCTATGATTCCCCGCCTCTGATCCCCGCGTCTGAATCCCTGCTTCTGATTCCCTGCCTCTGTTTCCCCATCTGTGATTAACCACCTTTGATTCTCCGCGTCTGTTTCCCCGCCTCTGATTCCCCATCTCTGATTCCCCATCTCTGATTCCCAAATTATGATTCCCCGCCTCTGATTCACCAGCTCTGACTCCCCACATCTGATTCCCTGCCTCTGATTCCCCAACTCTGATTCCCAATATCTGATTCCCCGCCTCTGTTTCCCCGCCTCTGATTCCCCGCCTCTGTTTCCCCATATCTGATTCCCCAGCTCTGATTCCCCGCCTTTGATTCCCCGTGTCTGATTCCCTGCCTCTGATTCCCCGCCTCTGATTCCCCACCTCTGATTCCCCATATCTAATTAGCCACCTCTGATTACCCGCCTCTGATTCCCCATATCTGATTCCCCGTCTCTGATTCCCCAACTCTGATTCCCCGCCTCTGATTCCTCAGCTCTGATTCCCCGCCTCTGATTCCCCGCGTCTGATTCCCCGACTCTGATTCTCCGCCTCTGATTCCCCAGCTCTGATTCCCCAACTCTGATTACCCGCATCTGATTCCCTGACTCTAATTCCCGGCCTCGGATTCCCCATCTCTCATTCACCGCCTCTGATTACCCACCTCTGATTCCCATATCTGATTCCCCGCCTCTGATTACCCGCCTCTGATTCCCCATATCTGATACCCCGCCTCTGATTCCCCAACTCTGAATCCCCGCCTCTGATTCCCCAGCTATGATTCCCCGCCTCTGATCCCCCGCGTCTGAATCCCTGCTTCTGATTCCCTGCCTCTGTTACCCCATCTGTGATTAACCACCTTTGATTCTCCGCGTCTCTTTCCCCGCCTCTGATTCCCCATCTCTGATTCCCCACCTCTGATTCCCAAATTCTGATTCCCCGCCTCTGATTCCCCAGCTCTGACTCCCCACATCTGATTCCCTGCCTCTGATTCCCCAACTCTGATTCCCAATATCTGATTCCCCGCCTCTGTTTCCCCGCCTCTGATTCCCCGCCTCTGTTTCCCCATATCTGATTCCCCACCTCTGATTCCTCAACTCTGATTCCCCGCATCTGATTCCCCAGCTCTGATTCCCCGCCTTTGATTCCCCGTGTCTGATTCCCTGCCTCTGATTCCCCGCCTCTGATTCCCCACCTCTGATTCCCCATATCTAATTAGCCACCTCTGTTTCCCCGCCTCTGATTCCACGCCTCTGATTCCCCATATCTGATTCCCCACCTCTGATTCCCCATCTCTGATTCACGGACTCACATTCCCCACCTCTGATTCATAGCCTCTGATTCCCGGCCATTGATTCCCCGCTTCTGATTCCCCGCCTCTGATTCCCTGCCTCTGATTCCCCATCTCTGATTCACTGCCTCTGATTCCCCACCTCTGATTCCCCATATCTGATTAGCCACCTCAGTTTCTCAGCCTCTGATTCCCGCCTCTGATTCCCCATATCTGATTCCCCGCCTCTGATTCCCCATCTCTGATTCCCGTACTCTGATTCCCCACCTCTGATTCCCTGCCTCTGATTCCCGGCCTATGATTCCCCGCTTCTGATTCCTTGCCTCTGATTCCCTGCCTCTGATTCCCCATGTCTGATTCCCCACATCTGATTCCCTGCCTCTGATACCCCACCTCTGATTCCCCGCCTCTGATTCCCTGCCACTAATTCCCCGCCTCTGATTCCCCATATCTGATTCCCTGCCTCTGATGCCCCATATCTGATTCCCTGCCTCAGATTCCTCAGCTCTGATTCCCCACCTCTGATTCCCCGTGTCTAATTCCCTGCCTCTGATTCCCCGCCTCTGATTCCCCATCTTGGATTCACCACCACTGATTCCCTGCGTCTGATTCCCTGCCTGTGATTCCCCGCCTCTGATTCACCATCTCTGATTCAGTGCCTCTGATTCCCCTTCTCTGATTCCCCATATCTTATTCCCCGCCTCTTATTCCCAAACTCAGATGCCCCGCCTCTGATCCCCAGCTCTGATTCCCCACATCTGATTCCCTGCTTCTGATTCCCCACCTCTGATTCCCAATATCTGATTCCCTGCCTCTGTTTCCCCACCTCTGATTCCCCGCCTCTGTTTCCCCATATCTGATTCCCCACCTCTGATTCCCCAACTCTGATTCCCCGCCTCTGATTCCCCAGCTCTGATTCCCCGCCTCTGATTCCCCGTGTCTGATTCCCTGCCTCTGATTCCCCGCCTCTGATTCCCCATCTCTGATTCACCGCCTCTGATTCACCACCTCTGATTCCCCATATCTGATAAGCCATCTTTGTTTCCCCGCCTCTGATTCCCCGCCTCTGATTCCCCATATCTGATTCCCCACCTCTGATTCCCCATCTCTGATTCCCGGACTCAGATTCCCCACCTCTGATTCCCAGACTCTGATTCCCGGAATATGATTCCCCGCTTCTGATTCCCCGCCTCTGATTCCCTGCCTCTGATTCCCCATCTCTGATTCCCCATATCTGATTCCCTGCCTCTGATTCGCCATCTCGGATTCCCGCCCTCCGATTCCCCACCTCTGGTTCCCCATATCTGATATCCCTCCTCTGTTTCCCCGCCTCTGATTCCCCGCCTCTGATTCCCCATATCTGATTCCCCGCCTCTGATTCCCCAACTCTGATTCCCCGCCTCTGATTCCTCACCTCTGATTCCCCGCCTCTGATTCCCCGCGTCTGATTCCCTTCCTCTGATTCCCCGCCTCTGATTCCCCATCTCTGATTCACCACCACTGATTCCCTGCGTCTGATTCCCTGCCTGTGATTCCCCGCCTCTGATTCACCATCTCTGATTCACCAGCTCTGATTCCCCACCTCTGATTACCCGCGTCTGATTCCCTGATTCTAATTCCCCGCCTCTGATTCCCCATCTCTGATTCACCACCTCTGATTCCCCACCTCTGATTCCCCATATCTGATACCCTGCCTCGGATTCCCCAACTCTGATTCCCCAACTCTGATTCCCCGCCTCTGATTCCCCAGCTATGATTCCCCACCTCTGATTCCCCGCGTCTGATTCCCTGCTTCTGATTCCCTGCCTCTGATTCCCCATCTGTGATTAACCACCTCTGAATCTCCACGTCTGATTCCACACCTCTGATTCCCCATCTCTGATTCCCCATCTCTGATTCCCAAATTCTGATTCCCCGCCTCTGATTCCCCAGCTCTGATTCCCCATCTCTGATTCCCAAATTCTGATTCCCTGCCTCTGATTCCCCACCTCTGATTCCCAATATCTGATTCCCCTCCTCTGTTTCCCCGAATCTGATTCCCCGCCTCTGTTTCCCCATATCTGATTCCCCACCTCTGATTCCCCAACTCTGATTCCCCGCCTCTGATTCCCCTGCTCTGATTCCCCGCCTCTGATTCCCCGTGTCTGATTCCCTGCCTCTGATTCCCCGCCTCTGATTCCCCATCTCTGATTCACCGCCTCTGATTCACCACCTCTGATTCCCCATATCTGATAAGCCATCTTTTTATCCCCGCCTCTGATAACCCGCCTCTGATTCCCCATATCTGATTCCCCACCTCTGATTCCCCATCTCTGATTCCCGGACTCAGATTCCCCACCTCTGATTCCCAGACTCTGATTCCCGGAATATGATTCTCCGCTTCTGATTCCCCGCCTCTGATTCCCTGCCTCTGATTCCCCATCTCTGATTCCCCATATCTGATTCCCTGCCTCTGATTCGCCATCTCGCACTCCCGCCCTCCGATTCCCCACCTCTGGTTCCCCATATCTGATATCCCTCCTCTGTTTCCCCGCCTCTGATTCCCCGCCTCTGATTCCCCATATCTGATTCCCCGCCTCTGATTCCCCAACTCTGATTCCCCGCCTCTGATTCCTCAGCTCTGATTCCCCGCCTCTGATTCCCCGCGTCTGATTCCCTGCCTCTGATTCCCCGCCTCTGATTCCCCATCTCTGATTCACCACCACTGATTCCCTGCGTCTGATTCCCTGCCTGTGATTCCCCGCCTCTGATTCCCCTATCTGATTCCCTGCCTCTGATGCCCCATATCTGATTCCCAGCCTCTGATTCCCCAACTCTGATTCCCCGCCTCTGATTCCTCAGCTCTGATTCCCCACCTCTGATTCCCCGTGTCTAATTCCCTGCCTCTGATTCCCCGCCTCTGAATCCCCATCTTGGATTCACCACCACTGATTCCCTGCGTCTGATTCCCTGCCTGTGATTCCCCGCCTCTGATTCACCATCTCTGATTCACTGCCTCTGATTCCCCTTCTCTGATTCCCCATGTCTGATTCCCCAATTCTGATTCCCGCCTCTGATGCCCAACCTCTGATTCCCCTCCTCTGATTCCCCGCCTCTGATTCCCTGCCTCTGATTCCCCATGTCTGATTCCCCACATCTGATTCCCTGCCTCTGATATCCCGCCTCTGATTCCCCGCCTCTGATTCCCTGCCACTAATTCCCCGCCTCTGATTCCCCTATCTGATTCCCTGCCTCTGATGCCCCGCCTCTGATTCCTCAGCTCTGATTCCCACCTCTGATTCCCCGTGTCTAATTCCCTGCCTCTGATTCCACGCCTCTGATTCCCCATCTTGGATTCACCACCACTGATTCCCTGCGTCTGATTCCCTGCCTGTGATTCCCCGCCTCAGATTCACCATCTCTGATTCACTGCCTCTGATTCCCCTTCTCTGATTCCCCATGTCTGATTCCCCAATTCTGATTCCCGCCTCTGATGCCCAACCTCTGATTCCCCTCCTCTGATTGCCCATATCTGATTCCCCGCCTCTGATTCCCCATATCTTATTCTCCGCCTCTGATTCCCAAACTCAGATTCCCCGCCTCTGATTCCCCAGCTCTGATTCCCCACATCTGATTCTCTGCCCCTGATTCCCCACCTATGATTCCCCGCCTCTGTTTCCCCATATCTGATTACCCGCCTCTGATTCCCCAACTCTGATTCCCCGCCTCTGATTCCCCAGCTCTGATTCCCCGCCTCTGATTCCCCGTGTCTGATTCCCTGCCTCTGATTCCCCGCCTCTGATTCAACATCTCTGATTCACCGCCTCTGATTCCCCAGCTCTGATACCCCGCCTCAGATTCCCCGCGTCTGTTTCCCCGCCTCTGATTCCCCGCCTCTGATTCAACATCTCTGATTCACCGCCTCTGATTCCCCGCGTCTGATTCCCTGCCTCTGATTCCCCGCCTCTGATTCCCCATCTCTGATTCACCACCACTGATTCCCTGCGTCTGATTCCCTGCCTGTGATTCCCCGCCTCTGATTCCCCTATCTGATTCCCTGCCTCTGATGCCCCATATCTGATTCCCAGCCTCTGATTCCCCAACTCTGATTCCCCGCCTCTGATTCCTCAGCTCTGATTCCCCACCTCTGATTCCCCGTGTCTAATTCCCTGCCTCTGATTCCCCGCCTCTGAATCCCCATCTTGGATTCACCACCACTGATTCCCTGCGTCTGATTCCCTGCCTGTGATTCCCCGCCTCTGATTCACCATCTCTGATTCACTGCCTCTGATTCCCCTTCTCTGATTCCCCATGTCTGATTCCCCAATTCTGATTCCCGCCTCTGATGCCCAACCTCTGATTCCCCTCCTCTGATTCCCCGCCTCTGATTCCCTGCCTCTGATTCCCCATGTCTGATTCCCCACATCTGATTCCCTGCCTCTGATATCCCGCCTCTGATTCCCCGCCTCTGATTCCCTGCCACTAATTCCCCGCCTCTGATTCCCCTATCTGATTCCCTGCCTCTGATGCCCCGCCTCTGATTCCTCAGCTCTGATTCCCACCTCTGATTCCCCGTGTCTAATTCCCTGCCTCTGATTCCACGCCTCTGATTCCCCATCTTGGATTCACCACCACTGATTCCCTGCGTCTGATTCCCTGCCTGTGATTCCCCGCCTCAGATTCACCATCTCTGATTCACTGCCTCTGATTCCCCTTCTCTGATTCCCCATGTCTGATTCCCCAATTCTGATTCCCGCCTCTGATGCCCAACCTCTGATTCCCCTCCTCTGATTGCCCATATCTGATTCCCCGCCTCTGATTCCCCATATCTTATTCTCCGCCTCTGATTCCCAAACTCAGATTCCCCGCCTCTGATTCCCCAGCTCTGATTCCCCACATCTGATTCTCTGCCCCTGATTCCCCACCTATGATTCCCCGCCTCTGTTTCCCCATATCTGATTACCCGCCTCTGATTCCCCAACTCTGATTCCCCGCCTCTGATTCCCCAGCTCTGATTCCCCGCCTCTGATTCCCCGTGTCTGATTCCCTGCCTCTGATTCCCCGCCTCTGATTCAACATCTCTGATTCACCGCCTCTGATTCCCCAGCTCTGATACCCCGCCTCAGATTCCCCGCGTCTGATTCCCCGCCTCTGAATCCCTGCCTCTGATTCCCCATCTCTGATTCACCACCGCTAATTCCCGGCCTCTGATTCCCGGCCTCTGATACCCCGCCTCTGATTCCCCATCTCTGATTCCCCACCTCTGATTCCCTGACTCTGATTCCCCGCCTCTGATTCCCCAGCTCTGATTCCCCACCTCTGATTACCCGCATCTGATTCCCTGATTCTAATTCCCGGCCTCTGATTCCCCATCTCTCATTCACCGCCTCTGATTACCCACCTCTGATTCCCCATATCTGATTCCCCGCCTCTGATTCCCCGCCTCTGATTCCCCATATCAGATACCCCGCCTCTGATTCCCCAACTCTGAATCCCCGCCTCTGATTCCCCAGCTATGATTCCCCGCCTCTGATCCCCCGCGTCTGAATCCCTGCTTCTGATTCCCTGCCTCTGTTTCCCCATCTGTGATTAACCACCTTTGATTCTCCGCGTCTGATTCCCCATATCTGATTCCCTGCCTCTGATTCCTCAGCTCTGATTCCCCACCTCTGATTCCCCGTGTCTAATTCCCTGCCTCTGATTCCCCGCCTCTGATTCCCCATCTTGGATTCACCACCACTGATTCCCTGCGTCTGATTCCCTGCCTGTGATTCCCCGCCTCTGATTCACCATCTCTGATTCAGTGCCTCTGATTCCCCTTCTCTGATTCCCCATATCTTATTCCCCGCCTCTTATTCCCAAACTCAGATGCCCCGCCTCTGATCCCCAGCTCTGATTCCCCACATCTGATTCCCTGCTTCTGATTCCCCACCTCTGATTCCCAATATCTGATTCCCTGCCTCTGTTTTCCCACCTCTGATTCCCCGCCTCTGTTTCCCCATATCTGATTCCCCACCTCTGATTCCCCAACTCTGATTCCCCGCCTCTGATTCCCCAGCTCTGATTCCCCGCCTCTGATTCCCCGTGTCTGATTCCCTGCCTCTGATTCCCCGCCTCTGATTCCCCATCTCTGATTCACCGCCTCTGATTCACCACCTCTGATTCCCCATATCTGATAAGCCATCTTTGTTTCCCCGCCTCTGATTCCCCGCCTCTGATTCCCCATATCTGATTCCCCACCTCTGATTCCCCATCTCTGATTCCCGGACTCAGATTCCCCACCTCTGATTCCCAGACTCTGATTCCCGGAATATGATTCCCCGCTTCTGATTCCCCGCCTCTGATTCCCTGCCTCTGATTCCCCATCTCTGATTCCCCATATCTGATTCCCTGCCTCTGATTCGCCATCTCGGATTCCCGCCCTCCGATTCCCCACCTCTGGTTCCCCATATCTGATATCCCTCCTCTGTTTCCCCGCCTCTGATTCCCCGCCTCTGATTCCCCATATCTGATTCCCCGCCTCTGATTCCCCAACTCTGATTCCCCGCCTCTGATTCCTCACCTCTGATTCCCCGCCTCTGATTCCCCGCGTCTGATTCCCTTCCTCTGATTCCCCGCCTCTGATTCCCCATCTCTGATTCACCACCACTGATTCCCTGCGTCTGATTCCCTGCCTGTGATTCCCCGCCTCTGATTCACCATCTCTGATTCACCAGCTCTGATTCCCCACCTCTGATTACCCGCGTCTGATTCCCTGATTCTAATTCCCCGCCTCTGATTCCCCATCTCTGATTCACCACCTCTGATTCCCCACCTCTGATTCCCCATATCTGATACCCCGCCTCGGATTCCCCAACTCTGATTCCCCAACTCTGATTCCCCGCCTCTGATTCCCCAGCTATGATTCCCCACCTCTGATTCCCCGCGTCTGATTCCCTGCTTCTGATTCCCTGCCTCTGATTCCCCATCTGTGATTAACCACCTCTGAATCTCCACGTCTGATTCCGCACCTCTGATTCCCCATCTCTGATTCCCCATCTCTGATTCCCAAATTCTGATTCCCCGCCTCTGATTCCCCAGCTCTGATTCCCCATCTCTGATTCCCAAATTCTGATTCCCTGCCTCTGATTCCCCACCTCTGATTCCCAATATCTGATTCCCCTCCTCTGTTTCCCCGACTCTGATTCCCCGCCTCTGTTTCCCCATATCTGATTCCCCACCTCTGATTCCCCAACTCTGATTCCCCGCCTCTGATTCCCCTGCTCTGATTCCCCGCCTCTGATTCCCCGTGTCTGATTCCCTGCCTCTGATTCCCCGCCTCTGATTCCCCATCTCTGATTCACCGCCTCTGATTCACCACCTCTGATTCCCCATATCTGATAAGCCATCTTTTTATCCCCGCCTCTGATAACCCGCCTCTGATTCCCCATATCTGATTCCCCACCTCTGATTCCCCATCTCTGATTCCCGGACTCAGATTCCCCACCTCTGATTCCCAGACTCTGATTCCCGGAATATGATTCTCCGCTTCTGATTCCCCGCCTCTGATTCCCTGCCTCTGATTCCCCATCTCTGATTCCCCATATCTGATTCCCTGCCTCTGATTCGCCATCTCGCACTCCCGCCCTCCGATTCCCCACCTCTGGTTCCCCATATCTGATATCCCTCCTCTGTTTCCCCGCCTCTGATTCCCCGCCTCTGATTCCCCATATCTGATTCCCCGCCTCTGATTCCCCAACTCTGATTCCCCGCCTCTGATTCCTCAGCTCTGATTCCCCGCCTCTGATTCCCCGCGTCTGATTCCCTGCCTCTGATTCCCCGCCTCTGATTCCCCATCTCTGATTCACCACCACTGATTCCCTGCGTCTGATTCCCTGCCTGTGATTCCCCGCCTCTGATTCCCCTATCTGATTCCCTGCCTCTGATGCCCCATATCTGATTCCCAGCCTCTGATTCCCCAACTCTGATTCCCCGCCTCTGATTCCTCAGCTCTGATTCCCCACCTCTGATTCCCCGTGTCTAATTCCCTGCCTCTGATTCCCCGCCTCTGAATCCCCATCTTGGATTCACCACCACTGATTCCCTGCGTCTGATTCCCTGCCTGTGATTCCCCGCCTCTGATTCACCATCTCTGATTCACTGCCTCTGATTCCCCTTCTCTGATTCCCCATGTCTGATTCCCCAATTCTGATTCCCGCCTCTGATGCCCAACCTCTGATTCCCCTCCTCTGATTCCCCGCCTCTGATTCCCTGCCTCTGATTCCCCATGTCTGATTCCCCACATCTGATTCCCTGCCTCTGATATCCCGCCTCTGATTCCCCGCCTCTGATTCCCTGCCACTAATTCCCCGCCTCTGATTCCCCTATCTGATTCCCTGCCTCTGATGCCCCATATCTGATTCCCAGCCTCTGATTCCCCGCCTCTGATTCCTCAGCTCTGATTCCCACCTCTGATTCCCCGTGTCTAATTCCCTGCCTCTGATTCCACGCCTCTGATTCCCCATCTTGGATTCACCACCACTGATTCCCTGCGTCTGATTCCCTGCCTGTGATTCCCCGCCTCTGATTCACCATCTCTGATTCACTGCCTCTGATTCCCCTTCTCTGATTCCCCATGTCTGATTCCCCAATTCTGATTCCCGCCTCTGATGCCCAACCTCTTATTCCCCTCCTCTGATTGCCCATATCTGATTCCCCGCCTCTGATTCCCCATATCTTATTCTCCGCCTCTGATTCCCAAACTCAGATTCCCCGCCTCTGATTCCCCAGCTCTGATTCCCCACATCTGATTCTCTGCCTCTGATTCCCCACCTATGATTCCCCGCCTCTGTTTCCCCATATCTGATTACCCGCCTCTGATTCCCCAACTCTGATTCCCCGCCTCTGATTCCCCAGCTCTGATTCCCCGCCTCTGATTCCCCGTGTCTGATTCCCTGCCTCTGATTCCCCGCCTCTGATTCAACATCTCTGATTCACCGCCTCTGATTCCCCAGCTCTGATACCCCGCCTCAGATTACCCGCGTCTGATTCCCCGCCTCTGAATCCCTGCCTCTGATTCCCCATCTCTGATTCACCACCGCTAATTCCCGGCCTCTGATACCCCGCCTCTGATTCCCCATCTCTGATTCCCCACCTCTGATTCCCTGACTCTGATTCCCCGCCTCTGATTCCCCAGCTCTGATTCCCCACCTCTGATTACCCGCATCTGATTCCCTGACTCTAATTCCCGGCCTCTGATTCCCCATCTCTCATTCACCGCCTCTGATTACCCACCTCTGATTCCCCATATCTGATTCCCCGCCTCTGATTCCCCGCCTCTGATTCCCCATATCAGATACCCCGCCTCTGATTCCCCAACTCTGAATCCCCGCCTCTGATTCCCCAGCTATGATTCCCCGCCTCTGATCCCCCGCGTCTGAATCCCTGCTTCTGATTCCCTGCCTCTGTTTCCCCATCTGTGATTAACCACCTTTGATTCTCCGCGTCTGTTTCCCCGCCTCTGATTCCCCATCTCTGATTCCCCGTCTCTGATTCCCAAATTCTGATTCCCTGCCTCTGATTCCCCAACTCTGATTCCCAATATCTGATTCCCCGCCTCTGTTTCCCCGCCTCTGATTCCCCGCCTCTGTTTCCCCATATCTGATTCCCCACCTCTGACTCCTCAACTCTGATTCCCCGCATCTGATTCCCCAGCTCTGATTCCCCGCCTTTGATTCCCCGTGTCTGATTCCCTGCCTCTGATTCCCCGCCTCTGATTCCCCATCTCTGATTCACCGCCTCTGATTCCCCACCTCTGATTCCCCATATCTAATTAGCCACCTCTGTTTCCCCGCCTCTGATTCCCCGCCTCTGATTCCCCATATCTGATTCCCCACCTCTGATTCCCCATCTCTGATTCACGGACTCACATTCCCCACCTCTGATTCACAGCCTCTGATTCCCGGCCAATGATTCCCCGCTTCTGATTCCCCGCCTCTGATTCCCTGCCTCTGATTCCCCATCTCTGATTCACTGCCTCTGATTCCCCACCTCTGATTCCCCATATCTGATTAGCCACCTCTGTTTCTCAGCCTCTGATTCCCGCCTCTGATTCCCCATATCTGATTCCCCGCCTCTGATTCCCCATCTCTGATTCCCGTACTCTGATTCCCCACCTCTGATTCCCTGCCTCTGATTCCCGGCCTATGATTCCCCGCTTCTGATTCCCCGCCTCTGATTCCCTGCCTCTGATTCCCCATGTCTGATTCCCCACATCTGATTCCCTGCCTCTGATACCCCATATCTGATTCCCTGCCTCTGATCCCTCAGCTCTGATTCCCCACCTCTGATTCCCCGTGTCTAATTCCCTGCCTCTGATTCCCCGCCTCTGATTCCCCATCTTGGATTCACCACCACTGATTCCCTGCGTCTGATTCCCTGCCTGTGATTCCCCGCCTCTGATTCCCCACATCTGATTCCCTGCTTCTGATTCCCCACCTCTGATTCCCAATATCTGATTACCTGCCTCTGTTTCCCCACCTCTGATTCCCCGCCTCTGTTTCCCCATATCTGATTCCCCACCTCTGATTGCCCAACTCTGATTCCCCGCCTCTGATTCCCCAGCTCTAATTCCCCGCCTCTGATTCCCCGTGTCTGATTCCCTGCCTCTGATTCCCTGCCTCTGATTCCCCATCTCTGATTCACCGCCTCTGATTCACCACCTCTGATTCCCCATATCTGATAAGCCATCTTTGTTTCCCCGCCTCTGATTCCCCGCCTCTGATTCCCCATATCTGATTCCCCACCTCTGATTCCCCATCTCTGATTCCAGGACTCAGATTCCCCACCTCTGATTCCCAGACTCTGATTCCCGGAATATGATTCCCCGCTTCTGATTCCCCGCCTCTGATTCCCTGCCTCTGATTCCCCATCTCTGATTCCCCATATCTGATTCCCTGCCTCTGATTCGCCATCTCGGATTCCCGCCCTCCGATTCCCCACGTCTGGTTCCCCATATCTGATATCCCTCCTCTGTTTCCCCGCCTCTGATTCCCCGCCTCTGATTCCCCATATCTGATTCCCCGCCTCTGATTCCCCAACTCTGATTCCCCGCCTCTGATTCTTCAGCTCTGATTCCCCGCCTCTGATTCCCCGTGTCTGATTCCCTGCCTCTGATTCCCCGCCTCTGATTCCCCATATCTGATTCCCAGCCTCTGATTCCCCGCCTCTGATTCCTCAGCTCTGATTCCCACCTCTGATTCCCCGTGTCTAATTCCCTGCCTCTGATTCCACGCCTCTGATTCCCCATCTTGGATTCACCACCACTGATTCCCTGCGTCTGATTCCCTGCCTGTGATTCCCCGCTTCTGATTCACCATCTCTGATTCACTGCCTCTGATTCCCCTTCTCTGATTCCCCATGTCTGATTCCCCAATTCTGATTCCCGCCTCTGATGCCCAACCTCTGATTCCCCTCCTCTGATTGCCCATATCTGATTCCCCGCCTCTGATTCCCCATATCTTATTCTCCGCCTCTGATTCCCAAACTCAGATTCCCCGCCTCTGATTCCCCAGCTCTGATTCCCCACATCTGATTCTCTGCCTCTGATTCCCCACCTATGATTCCCCGCCTCTGTTTCCCCATATCTGATTACCCGCCTCTGATTCCCCAACTCTGATTCCCCGCCTCTGATTCCCCAGCTCTGATTCCCCGCCTCTGATTCCCCGTGTCTGATTCCCTGCCTCTGATTCCCCGCCTCTGATTCAACATCTCTGATTCACCGCCTCTGATTCCCCAGCTCTGATACCCCGCCTCAGATTCCCCGCGTCTGATTCCCCGCCTCTGAATCCCTGCCTCTGATTCCCCATCTCTGATTCACCACCGCTAATTCCCGGCCTCTGATTCCCGGCCTCTGATACCCCGCCTCTGATTCCCCATCTCTGATTCCCCACCTCTGATTCCCTGACTCTGATTCCCCGCCTCTGATTCCCCAGCTCTGATTCCCCACCTCTGATTACCCGCATCTGGTTCCCTGACTCTAATTCCCGGCCTCTGATTCCCCATCTCTCATTCACCGCCTCTGATTACCCACCTCTGATTCCCCATATCTGATTCCCCACCTCTGATTCCCCGCCTCTGATTCCCCATATCTGATACCCCGCCTCTGATTCCCCAACTCTGAATCCCCGCCTCTGATTCCCCAGCTATGATTCCCCGCCTCTGATCCCCCGCGTCTGAATCCCTGCTTCTGATTCCCTGCCTCTGTTTCCCCATCTGTGATTAACCACCTTTGATTCTCCGCGTCTGTTTCCCCGCCTCTGATTCCCCATCTCTGATTCCCCGTCTCTGATTCCCAAATTCTGATTCCCTGCCTCTGATTCCCCAACTCTGATTCCCAATATCTGATTCCCCGCCTCTGTTTCCCCGCCTCTGATTCCCCGCCTCTGTTTCCCCATATCTGATTCCCCACCTCTGATTCATCAACTCTGATTCCCCGCATCTGATTCCCCAGCTCTGATTCCCCGCCTTTGATTCCCCGTGTCTGATTCCCTGCCTCTGATTCCCCGCCTCTGATTCCCCATCTCTGATTCACCGCCTCTGATTCCCCACCTCTGATTCCCCATATCTAATTAGCCACCTCTGTTTCCCCGCCTCTGATTCCCCGCCTCTGATTCCCCATATCTGATTCCCCACCTCTGATTCCCCATCTCTGATTCACGGACTCACATTCCCCACCTCTGATTCACAGCCTCTGATTCCCGGCCAATGATTCCCCGCTTCTGATTCCCCGCCTCTGATTCCCTGCCTCTGATTCCCCATCTCTGATTCACTGCCTCTGATTCCCCACCTCTGATTCCCCATATCTGATTAGCCACCTCTGTTTCTCAGCCTCTGATTCCCGCCTCTGATTCCCCATATCTGATTCCCCGCCTCTGATTCCCCATCTCTGATTCCCGTACTCTGATTCCCCACCTCTGATTCCCTGCCTCTGATTCCCGGCCTATGATTCCCCGCTTCTGATTCCCCGCCTCTGATTCCCTGCCTCTGATTCCCCATGTCTGATTCCCCACATCTGATTCCCTGCCTCTGATACCCCACCTCTGATTCCCCGCCTCTGATTCCCTGCCACTAATTCCCCGCCTCTGATTCCCCATATCTGTTTCCCTGCCTCAGATGCCCCATATCTGATTCCCTGCCTCTGATTCCTCAGCTCTAATTCCCCACCTCTGATTCCCCGTGTCTAATTCCCTGCCTCTGATTCCCCGCCTCTGATTCCCCATCTTGGATTCACCACCACTGATTCCCTGCGTCTGATTCCCTGCCTGTGATTCCCCGCCTCTGATTCCCCACATCTGATTCCCTGCTTCTGATTCCCCACCTCTGATTCCCAATATCTGATTTCCTGCCTCTGTTTCCCCACCTCTGATTCCCCGCCTCTGTTTCCCCATATCTGATTCCCCACCTCTGATTGCCCAACTCTGATTCCCCGCCTCTGATTCCCCAGCTCTGATTCCCCGCCTCTGATTCCCCGTGTCTGATTCCCTGCCTCTGATTCCCTGCCTCTGATTCCCCATCTCTGATTCACCGCCTCTGATTCACCACCTCTGATTCCCCATATCTGATAAGCCATCTTTGTTTCCCCGCCTCTGATTCCCCGCCTCTGATTCCCTATATCTGATTCCCCACCTCTGATTCCCCATCTCTGATTCCAGGACTCAGATTCCCCACCTCTGATTCCCAGACTCTGATTCCCGGAATATGATTCCCCGCTTCTGATTCCCCGCCTCTGATTCCCTGCCTCTGATTCCCCATCTCTGATTCCCCATATCTGATTCCCTGCCTCTGATTCGCCATCTCGGATTCCCGCCCTCCGATTCCCCACCTCTGGTTCCCCATATCTGATAACCCTCCTCTGTTTCCCCGCCTCTGATTCCCCGCCTCTGATTCCCCATATCTGATTCCCCGCCTCTGATTCCCCAACTCTGATTCCCCGCCTCAGATTCTTCAGCTCTGATTCCCCGCCTCTGATTCCCCGTCTCTGATTCCCTGCCTCTGATTCCCCGCCTCTGATTCCCCATCTCTGATTCACCACCACTGATTCCCTGCGTCTGATTCCCTGCCTGTGATTCCCCGCCTATGATTCACCATCTCTGATTCACCAGCTCTGATTCACCACCTCTGATTACCCGCGTCTGATTCCCTGATTCTAATTCCCCGCCTCTGATTCCCCATCTCTGATTCACCACCTCTGATTCCCCACCTCTGATTCCCCATATCTGATACCCCGCCTCGGATTCCCCAACTCTGATTCCCCAACTCTGATTCCCCGCCTCTGATTCCCCAGCTATGATTCCCCACCTCTGATTCCCCGCGTCTGATTCCCTGCTTCTGATTCCCTGCCTCTGATTCCCCATCTGTGATTAACCACCTCTGATTCTCCACGTCTGATTCCGCACCTCTGATTCCCCATCTCTGATTCCCCATCTATGATTCCCAAATTCTGATTCCCCGCCTCTGATTCCCCAGCTCTGATTCCCCATCTCATATTCCCAAATTCTGATTCCCTGCCTCTGATTCCCCACCTCTGATTCCCAATATCTGATTCCCCTCCTCTGTTTCCCCGCCTCTGATTCCCCGCTTCTGTTTCCCCATATCTGATTCCCCACCTCTGATTCCCCAACTCTGATTCCCCGCCTCTGATTCCCCAGCTCTGATTCCCCGCCTCTGATTCCCCGTGTCTGATTCCCTGCCTCTGATTCCCCGCCTCTGATTCCCCATCTCTGATTCACTGCCTCTGATTCACCACCTCTGATTCCCCATATCTGATAAGCCATCTTTGTTTCCCCGCCTCTGATTCCCCGCCTCTGATTCCCCATATCTGATTCCCCACCTCTGATTCCCCATCTCTGATTCCCGGACTCAGATTCCCCACCTCTGATTCCCAGACTCTGATTCCCGGAATATGATTCTCCGCTTCTGATTCCCCGCCTCTGATTCCCTGCCTCTGATTCCCCATCTCTGTTTCCCCATATCTGATTCCCTGCCTCTGATTCGCCATCTCGGATTCCCGCCCTCCGATTCCCCACCTCTGGTTCCCCATATCTGATATCCCTCCTCTGTTTCCCCGCCTCTGATTCCCCGCCTCTGATTCCCCATATCTGATTCCCCGCCTCTGATTCCCCAACTCTGATTCCCCGCCTCTGATTCCTCAGCTCTGATTCCCCGCCTCTGATTCCCCGCGTCTGATTCCCTGCCTCTGATTCCCCGCCTCTGATTCCCCATCTCTGATTCACCACCACTGATTCCCTGCGTCTGATTCCCTGCCTGTGATTCCCCGCCTCTGATTCCCCTATCTGATTCCCTGCCTCTGATGCCCCATATCTGATTCCCAGCCTCTGATTCCCCAACTCTGATTCCCCGCCTCTGATTCCTCAGCTCTGATTCCCCACCTCTGATTCCCCGTGTCTAATTCCCTGCCTCTGATTCCCCGCCTCTGATTCCCCATCTTGGATTCACCACCACTGATTCCCTGCGTCTGATTCCCTGCCTGTGATTCCCCGCTTCTGATTCACCATCTCTGATTCACTGCCTCTGATTCCCCTTCTCTGATTCCCCATGTCTGATTCCCCAATTCTGATTCCCGCCTCTGATGCCCAACCTCTGATTCCCCTCCTCTGATTCCCCGCCTCTGATTCCCTGCCTCTGATTCCCCATGTCTGATTCCCCACATCTGATTCCCTGCCTCTGATATCCCGCCTCTGATTCCCCGCCTCTGATTCCCTGCCACTAATTCCCCGCCTCTGTTTCCCCTATCTGATTCCCTGCCTCTGATGCCCCATATCAGATTCCCAGCCTCTGCTTCCCCGCCTCTGATTCCTCAGCTCTGATTCCCAACCTCTGATTCCCCGTGTCTAATTCCCTGCCTCTGATTCCCCGCCTCTGATTCCCCATCTTGGATTCACCACCACTGATTCCCTGCGTCTGATTCCCTGCCTGTGATTCCCCGCCTCTGATTCACCATCTCTGATTCACTGCCTCTGATTCCCCTTCTCTGATTCCCCATGTCTGATTCCCCAATTCTGATTCCCGCCTCTGATGCCCAACCTCTGATTCCCCTCCTCTGATTGCCCATATCTGATTACCCGCCTCTGATTCCCCATATCTTATTCTCCGCCTCTGATTCCCAAACTCAGATTCCCCGCCTCTGATTCCCCAACTCTGATTCCCCGCCTCTGATTCTTCAGCTCTGATTCCCCGCCTCTGATTCCCCGTGTCTGATTCCCTGCCTCTGATTCCCCGCCTCTGATTCCCCATCTCTGATTCACCACCACTGATTCCCTGCGTCTGATTCCCTGCCTGTGATTCCCCGCCTATGATTCACCATCTCTGATTCACCAGCTCTGATTCCCCACCTCTGATTACCCGCGTCTGATTCCCTGATTCTAATTCCCCGCCTCTGATTCCCCATCTCTGATTCACCACCTCTGATTCCCCACCTCTGATTCCCCATATCTGATACCCCGCCTCGGATTCCCCAACTATGATTCCCCAACTCTGATTCCCCGCCTCTGATTCCCCAGCTATGATTCCCCACCTCTGATTCCCCGCGTCTGATTCCCTGCTTCTGATTCCCTGCCTCTGATTCCCCATCTGTGATTAACCACCTCTGATTCTCCACGTCTGATTCCGCACCTCTGATTCCCCATCTCTGATTCCCCATCTCTGATTCCCAAATTCTGATTCCCCGCCTCTGATTCCCCAGCTCTGATTCCCCATCTCATATTCCCAAATTGTGATTCCCTGCCTCTGATTCCCCACCTCTGATTCCCAATATCTGATTCCCCTCCTCTGTTTCCCCGCCTCTGATTCCCCGCTTCTGTTTCCCCATATCTGATTCCCCACCTCTGATTCCCCAACTCTGATTCCCCGCCTCTGATTCCCCAGCTCTGATTCCCCGCCTCTGATTCCTCGTGTCTGATTCCCTGCCTCTGATTCCCCGCCTCTGATTCCCCATCTCTGATTCACCGCCTCTGATTCACCACCTCTGATTCCCCATATCTGATAAGCCATCTTTGTTTCCCCGCCTCTGATTCCCCGCCTCTGATTCCCCATATCTGATTCCCCACCTCTGATTCCCCATCTCTGATTCCCGGACTCAGATTCCCCACCTCTGATTCCCAGACTCTGATTCCCGGAATATGATTCTCCGCTTCTGATTCCCCGCCTCTGATTCCCTGCCTCTGATTCCCCATCTCTGATTCCCCATATCTGATTCCCTGCCTCTGATTCGCCATCTCGGATTCCCGCCCTCCGATTCCCCACCTCTGGTTCCCCATATCTGATATCCCTCCTCTGTTTCCCCGCCTCTGATTCCCCGCCTCTGATTCCCCATATCTGATTCCCCGCCTCTGATTCCCCAACTCTGATTCCCCGCCTCTGATTCCTCAGCTCTGATTCCCCGCCTCTGATTCCCCGCGTCTGATTCCCTGCCTCTGATTCCCCGCCTCTGATTCCCCATCTCTGATTCACCACCACTGATTCCCTGCGTCTGATTCCCTGCCTGTGATTCCCCGCCTCTGATTCCCCTATCTGATTCCCTGCCTCTGATGCCCCATATCTGATTCCCAGCCTCTGATTCCCCAACTCTGATTCCCCGCCTCTGATTCCTCAGCTCTGATTCCCCACCTCTGATTCCCTGCCTCTGATATCCCGCCTCTGATTCCCCGCCTCTGATTCCCTGCCACTAATTCCCCGCCTCTGATTCCCCTATCTGATTCCCTGCCTCTGATGCCCCATATCAGATTCCCAGCCTCTGCTTCCCCGCCTCTGATTCCTCAGCTCTGATTCCCCACCTCTGATTCCCCGTGTCTAATTCCTTGCCTCTGATTCCCCGCCTCTGATTCCCCATCTTGGATTCACCACCACTGATTCCCTGCGTCTGATTCCCTGCCTGTGATTCCCCGCCTCTGATTCACCATCTCTGATTCACTGCCTCTGATTCCCCTTCTCTGATTCCCCATGTCTGATTCCCCAATTCTGATTCCCGCCTCTGATGCCCAACCTCTGATTCCCCTCCTCTGATTGCCCATATCTGATTCCCCGCCTCTGATTCCCCATATCTTATTCTCCGCCTCTGATTCCCAAACTCAGATTCCCCGCCTCTGATTCCCCAGCTCTGATTCCCCACATCTGATTCTCTGCCTCTGATTCCCCACCTCTGATTCCCCGCCTCTGTTTCCCCATATCTGATTACCCGCCTCTGATTCCCCAACTCTGATTCCCCGCCTCTGATTCCCCAGCTCTGATTCCCCGCCTCTGATTCCCCGTTTCTGATTCCCTGCCTCTGATTCCCCGCCTCTGATTCAACATCTCTGATTCACCGCCTCTGATTCCCCACCTCTGATTCCCCATATCTGATAAGCCATCTCTGTTTCCCCGCCTCTGATTCCCCACCTCTGATTCCCCATATCTGATTCCCCGCCTCTGATTCCCCATCTCTGATTCCCGGACTCAGATTTCCCACCTCTGATTCCCCGCCTCTGATTCCCTGCCTCTGATTTCCCAATCTCTGATTCCCCATATATGATTCCCCAGCTCTGAGTCCCAACATCTGATTCCCTGCCTCTGATTCCCCACCTCTGATTCCCAATATCTGATTCCCTGCCTCTGTTTCCCCACTTCTGATTCCCCGCCTCTGTTTCCCCATATCTGATTCCCCACCTCCGATTCCCCAACTCTGATTCCCCGCCTCTGATTCCCCAGCTCTGATTCCCCGCCTCTGATTCCCCGTGTCTGATTCCTTGCCTCTGATTCCCCGCCTCTGATTCCCCATCTCTTATTCACCACCACCGATTCCCTGCGTCTGATTCCCTGCCTGTGATTCCCCGCCTCTGATTCACCATCTCTGTTTCACTGCCTCTGATTCCCCTTCTCTGATTCCCCATGTTTGATTCCCCAATTCTGATTCCCGCCTCTGATGCCCCACCTCTGATTCCCCTCCTCTGATTCCCCATATCTGATTCCCCGCCTCTGATTCCCCATATCTTATTCCCCGCCTCTGATTCCCAAACTCAGATTCCCCGCCTCTGATTCCCCAGCTCTGATTCCCCGCCTCTGATTCCCCGCGTCTGATTCCCCGCCTCTGAATCCCCGCCTCTGATTCCCCATCTCTGATCCACCACCGCTAATTCCCGGCCTCTGATTCCCCACAACTGATTCCCGGCCTCTGATTCCCGGCCACTGATTCCCCGCCTCTGATTCCCCATCTCTGATTCCCCGCCTCTCATTCCCCGAATCTGATTCCCCGCCTCTGATTCCCCAGCTCTGATTCCCCACCTCTGATTACCCGCGTCTGATTCCCTGACTCTAATTCCCGGCCTCTGATTCCCCATCTCTGATTCACAGCCTCTGATTCCCCACCTCTGATTCCCCATATCTGATTCCCCGCCTCAGTTTCTCCGCCTCTGATTTCCGCCTCTGATTCCCCATATCTGATACCCGCCTCTGATTCCCCAACTCTGATTCCCCGCCTCTGATTCCCCAGTTTTGATTCCCCACCTCTGATTCCCCGCGTCTGATTCCCTGCTTCTGATTCCCTGCCTCTGATTCCCCATCTGTGATTAACCACCTCTGATTCTCCGCGTCTGATTCCCCGCCTCAGTTTCCCCGCCTCTGATTCCCCATATCTGATTCCCGGCCTCTGATTTCCGGCCTATGATTCCCCGCTTGTAATTCCCCGCCACTGATTCCCTGCCTCTGATTCCCCATGTCTGATCCCCACATCTGATTCCCTGCCTCTGATACCCCGCCTCTGATTCCCCGCCTCTGATTCCATGCCACTAATTCCCCGCCTCTGATTCCCCATATCTGATTCCCTGCCTCTGATGCACCATATCTGATTCCCTGCCTCTGATTCCCCAACTCTGATTCCCCGCCTCTGATTCCCCATCTCTGATTCACCACCACTGATTCCCTGCGTCTGATTCCCTGCCTGTGATTCCCCGCCTATGATTCACCATCTCTGATTCACCAGCTCTGATTCACCACCTCTGATTACCCGCGTCTGATTCCCTGATTCTAATTCCCCGCCTCTGATTCCCCATCTCTGATTCACCACCTCTGATTCCCCACCTCTGATTCCCCATATCTGATACCCCGCCTCGGATTCCCCAACTCTGATTCCCCAACTCTGATTCCCCGCCTCTGATTCCCCAGCTATGATTCCCCACCTCTGATTCCCCGCGTCTGATTCCCTGCTTCTGATTCCCTGCCTCTGATTCCCCATCTGTGATTAACCACCTCTGATTCTCCACGTCTGATTCCGCACCTCTGATTCCCCATCTCTGATTCCCCATCTCTGATTCCCAAATTCTGATTCCCCGCCTCTGATTCCCCAGCTCTGATTCCCCATCTCATATTCCCAAATTCTGATTCCCTGCCTCTGATTCCCCACCTCTGATTCCCAATATCTGATTCCCCTCCTCTGTTTCCCCGCCTCTGATTCCCCGCTTCTGTTTCCCCATATCTGATTCCCCACCTCTGATTCCCCAACTCTGATTCCCCGCCTCTGATTCCCCAGCTCTGATTCCCCGCCTCTGATTCCCCGTGTCTGATTCCCTGCCTCTGATTCCCCGCCTCTGATTCCCCATCTCTGATTCACTGCCTCTGATTCACCACCTCTGATTCCCCATATCTGATAAGCCATCTTTGTTTCCCCGCCTCTGATTCCCCGCCTCTGATTCCCCATATCTGATTCCCCACCTCTGATTCCCCATCTCTGATTCCCGGACTCAGATTCCCCACCTCTGATTCCCAGACTCTGATTCCCGGAATATGATTCTCCGCTTCTGATTCCCCGCCTCTGATTCCCTGCCTCTGATTCCCCATCTCTGTTTCCCCATATCTGATTCCCTGCCTCTGATTCGCCATCTCGGATTCCCGCCCTCCGATTCCCCACCTCTGGTTCCCCATATCTGATATCCCTCCTCTGTTTCCCCGCCTCTGATTCCCCGCCTCTGATTCCCCATATCTGATTCCCCGCCTCTGATTCCCCAACTCTGATTCCCCGCCTCTGATTCCTCAGCTCTGATTCCCCGCCTCTGATTCCCCGCCTCTGATTCCCCATCTCTGATTCACCACCACTGATTCCCTGCGTCTGATTCCCTGCCTGTGATTCCCCGCCTCTGATTCCCCTATCTGATTCCCTGCCTCTGATGCCCCATATCTGATTCCCACCCTCTGATTCCCCAACTCTGATTCCCCGCCTCTGATTCCTCAGCTCTGATTCCCCACCTCTGATTCCCCGTGTCTAATTCCCTGCCTCTGATTCCCCGCCTCTGATTCCCCATCTTGGATTCACCACCACTGATTCCCTGCGTCTGATTCCCTGCCTGTGATTCCCCGCCTCTGATTCACCATCTCTGATTCACTGCCTCTGATTCCCCTTCTCTGATTCCCCATGTCTGATTCCCCAATTCTGATTCCCGCCTCTGATGCCCAACCTCTGATTCCCCTCCTCTGATTCCCCGCCTCTGATTCCCTGCCTCTGATTCTCCATGTCTGATTCCCCACATCTGATTCCCTGCCTCTGATATCCCGCCTCTGATTCCCCGCCTCTGATTCCCTGGCACTAATTCCCCGCCTCTGTTTCCCCTATCTGATTCCCTGCCTCTGATGCCCCATATCAGATTCCCAGCCTCTGCTTCCCCGCCTCTGATTCCTCAGCTCTGATTCCCCGTGTCTAATTCCCTGCCTCTGATTCCCCGCCTCTGATTCCCCATCTTGGATTCACCACCACTGATTCCCTGCGTCTGATTCCCTGCCTGTGATTCCCCGCCTCTGATTCACCATCTCTGATTCACTGCCTCTGATTCCCCTTCTCTGATTCCCCATGTCTGATTCCCCAATTCTGATTCCCGCCTCTGATGCCCAACCTATGATTCCCCTCCTCTGATTGCCCATATCTGATTACCCGCCTCTGATTCCCCATATCTTATTCTCCGCCTCTGATTCCCAAACTCAGATTCCCCGCCTCTGATTCCCCAACTCTGATTCCCCGCCTCTGATTCTTCAGCTCTGATTCCCCGCCTCTGATTCCCCGTGACTGATTCCCTGCCTCTGATTCCCCGCCTCTGATTCCCCATCTCTGATTCACCACCACTGATTCCCTGCGCCTGATTCCCTGCCTGTGATTCCCCGCCTATGATTCACCATCTCTGATTCACCAGCTCTGATTCCCCACCTCTGATTACCCGCGTCTGATTCCCTGATTCTAATTCCCCGCCTCTGATTCCCCATCTCTGATTCACCACCTCTGATTCCCCACCTCTGATTCCCCATATCTGATACCCCGCCTCGGATTCCCCAACTATGATTCCCCAACTCTGATTCCCCGCCTCTGATTCCCCAGCTATGATTCCCCACCTCTGATTCCCCGCGTCTGATTCCCTGCTTCTGATTCCCTGCCTCTGATTCCCCATCTGTGATTAACCACCTCTGATTCTCCACGTCTGATTCCGCACCTCTGATTCCCCATCTCTGATTCCCCATCTCTGATTCCCAAATTCTGATTCCCCGCCTCTGATTCCCCAGCTCTGATTCCGCATCTCATATTCCCAAATTGTGATTCCCTGCCTCTGATTCCCCACCTCTGATTCCCAATATCTGATTCCCCTCCTCTGTTTCCCCGCCTCTGATTCCCCGCTTCTGTTTCCCCATATCTGATTCCCCACCTCTGATTCCCCAACTCTGATTCCCCGCCTCTGATTCCCCAGCTCTGATTCCCCGCCTCTGATTCCTCGTGTCTGATTCCCTGCCTCTGATTCCCCGCCTCTGATTCCCCATCTCTGATTCACCGCCTCTGATTCACCACCTCTGATTCCCCATATCTGATAAGCCATCTTTGTTTCCCCGCCTCTGATTCCCCGCCTCTGATTCCCCATATCTGATTCCCCACCTCTGATTCCCCATCTCTGATTCCCGGACTCAGATTCCCCACCTCTGATTCCCAGACTCTGATTCCCGGAATATGATTCTCCGCTTCTGATTCCCCGCCTCTGATTCCCTGCCTCTGATTCCCCATCTCTGATTCCCCATATCTGATTCCCTGCCTCTGATTCGCCATCTCGGATTCCCGCCCTCCGATTCCCCACCTCTGGTTCCCCATATCTGATATCCCTCCTCTGCTTCCCCGCCTCTGATTCCCCGCCTCTGATTCCCCATATCTGATTCCCCGCCTCTGATTCCCCAACTCTGATTCCCCGCCTCTGATTCCTCAGCTCTGATTCCCCGCCTCTGATTCCCCGCGTCTGATTCCCTGCCTCTGATTCCCCGCCTCTGATTCCCCATCTCTGATTCACCACCACTGATTCCCTGCGTCTGATTCCCTGCCTGTGATTCCCCGCCTCTGATTCCCCTATCTGATTCCCTGCCTCTGATGCCCCATATCTGATTCCCAGCCTCTGATTCCCCAACTCTGATTCCCCGCCTCTGATTCCTCAGCTCTGATTCCCCACCTCTGATTCCCTGCCTCTGATATCCCGCCTCTGATTCCCCGCCTCTGATTCCCTGCCACTAATTCCCCGCCTCTGATTCCCCTATCTGATTCCCTGCCTCTGATGCCCCATATCAGATTCCCAGCCTCTGCTTCCCCGCCTCTGATTCCTCAGCTCTGATTCCCCACCTCTGATTCCCCGTGTCTAATTCCTTGCCTCTGATTCCCCGCCTCTGATTCCCCATCTTGGATTCACCACCACTGATTCCCTGCGTCTGATTCCCTGCCTGTGATTCCCCGCCTCTGATTCACCATCTCTGATTCACTGCCTCTGATTCCCCTTCTCTGATTCCCCATGTCTGATTCCCCAATTCTGATTCCCGCCTCTGATGCCCAACCTCTGATTCCCCTCCTCTGATTGCCCATATCTGATTCCCCGCCTCTGATTCCCCATATCTTATTCTCCGCCTCTGATTCCCAAACTCAGATTCCCCGCCTCTGATTCCCCAGCTCTGATTCCCCACATCTGATTCTCTGCCTCTGATTCCCCACCTCTGATTCCCCGCCTCTGTTTCACCATATCTGATTACCCGCCTCTGATTCCCCAACTCTGATTCCCCGCCTCTGATTCCCCAGCTCTGATTCCCCGCCTCTGATTCCCCGTTTCTGATTCCCTGCCTCTGATTCCCCGCCTCTGATTCAACATCTCTGATTCACCGCCTCTGATTCCCCACCTCTGATTCCCCATATCTGATAAGCCATCTCTGTTTCCCCGCCTCTGATTCCCCACCTCTGATTCCCCATATCTGATTCCCCGCCTCTGATTCCCCATCTCTGATTCCCGGACTCAGATTCCCCACCTCTGATTCCCCGCCTCTGATTCCCTGCCTCTGATTTCCCAATCTCTGATTCCCCATATATGATTCCCCAGCTCTGAGTCCCAACATCTGATTCCCTGCCTCTGATTCCCCACCTCTGATTCCCAATATCTGATTCCCTGCCTCTGTTTCCCCACTTCTGATTCCCCGCCTCTGTTTCCCCATATCTGATTCCCCACCTCCGATTCCCCAACTCTGATTCCCCGCCTCTGATTCCCCAGCTCTGATTCCCCGCCTCTGATTCCCCGTGTCTGATTCCTTGCCTCTGATTCCCCGCCTCTGATTCCCCATCTCTTATTCACCACCACCGATTCCCTGCGTCTGATTCCCTGCCTGTGATTCCCCGCCTCTGATTCACCATCTCTGATTCACTGCCTCTGATTCCCCTTCTCTGATTCCCCATGTTTGATTCCCCAATTCTGATTCCCGCCTCTGATGCCCCACCTCTGATTCCCCTCCTCTGATTCCCCATATCTGATTCCCCGCCTCTGATTCCCCATATCTTATTCCCCGCCTCTGATTCCCAAACTCAGATTCCCCGCCTCTGATTCCCCAGCTCTGATTCCCCGCCTCTGATTCCCCGCGTCTGATTCCCCGCCTCTGAATCCCCGCCTCTGATTCCCCATCTCTGATCCACCACCGCTAATTCCCGGCCTCTGATTCCCCACAACTGATTCCCGGCCTCTGATTCCCGGCCACTGATTCCCCGCCTCTGATTCCCCATCTCTGATTCCCCGCCTCTCATTCCCCGACTCTGATTCCCCGCCTCTGATTCCCCAGCTCTGATTCCCCACCTCTGATTACCCGCGTCTGATTCCCTGACTCTAATTCCCGGCCTCTGATTCCCCATCTCTGATTCACAGCCTCTGATTCCCCACCTCTGATTCCCCATATCTGATTCCCCGCCTCAGTTTCTCCGCCTCTGATTTCCGCCTCTGATTCCCCATATCTGATACCCGCCTCTGATTCCCCAACTCTGATTCCCCGCCTCTGATTCCCCAGTTTTGATTCCCCACCTCTGATTCCCCGCGTCTGATTCCCTGCTTCTGATTCCCTGCCTCTGATTCCCCATCTGTGATTAACCACCTCTGATTCTCCGCGTCTGATTCCCCGCCTCAGTTTCCCCGCCTCTGATTCCCCATATCTGATTCCCGGCCTCTGATTTCCGGCCTATGATTCCCCGCTTGTAATTCCCCGCCACTGATTCCCTGAATCTGATTCCCCATGTCTGATCCCCACATCTGATTCCCTGCCTCTGATACCCCGCCTCTGATTCCCCGCCTCTGATTCCATGCCACTAATTCCCCGCCTCTGATTCCCCATATCTGATTCCCTGCCTCTGATGCACCATATCTGATTCCCTGCCTCTGATTCCCCAACTCTGATTCCCCGCCTCTGATTCCTCAGCTCTGATTCCCCACCTCTGATTCCCCGTGTCTAATTCCCTGCCTCTGATTCCCCGCCTCTGATTCCCCATCTTGGATTCACCACCACTGATTCCCTGCGTCTGATTCCCTGCCTGTGATTCCCCGCCTCTGATTCACCATCTCTGATTCACTGCCTCTGATTCCCCTTCTCTGATTCCCCATGTCTGATTCCCCAATTCTGATTCCCGCCTCTGATGCCCCACCTCTGATTCCCCTCCACTGATTGCCCATATCTGATTCCCCGCCTCTGATTCCCCATATCTTATTCCCCGACTCTGATTCCCAAACTCAGATTCCCCGCCTCTGATTCCCCAGCTCTGATTCCCCACATCTGATTCCCTGCCTCTGATTCCCCACCTCTGATTCCCAATATCTGATTCCCTGCCTCTGTTTCCCCACCTCTGATTCCCCGCCTCTGTTTCCCCATATGTGATTCCCCACCTCTGATTCCCCAACTCTGATTCCCCGCCTCTGATTCCCCAGCTCTGATTCTCCGCCTCTGATTCCCCGTGTCTGATTCCCTGCCTCTGATTCCCCGCCTCTGATTCCCCATCTCTGATTCACCGCCTCTGATTCACCACCTCAGATTCCCCATATCTGATAAGCCATCTCTGTTACCCCGCCTCTGATTCCCCGCCTCTGATTCCCCATATCTGATTCCCAGCCTCTGATTCCCCATCTCTGATTCCCGGACTCAGATTCCCCACCTCTGATTCCCAGCCTCTGATTCCCGGAATATGATTCCCCGCTTCTGATTCCCCACCTCTGATTCCCTGCCTCTGATTCCCCATCTCTGATTCCCCACATCTGATTCCCTGCCTCTGATTCCCCGCCTCTGATTCCCCATATCTGATTCCCTGCCTCTGATTCCCGATCTCTGATTCCCGCCCTCCGATTCCCCACCTCTGGTTCCCCATATCTGATACCCCTCCTCTCTTTCCCCGCCTCTGATTCCCCGCCTCTGATTCTCCATATCTGATACCCCACCTCTGATTCCCCAACTCTGATTCCCCGCATCTGATTCCTCAGCTCTGATTCCCCGCCTCTGATTCTCCGCGTCTGATTCCCTGCTTCTGATTCCCTGCCTCTGAATCCCCATCTGTGATTAACCACCTCTGATTCTCCACGTCTGATTCCACGCCTCTGATTCCCCAACTCTGATTCCCCATCTCTGATTCCCAAATTCTGATTCCGCGCCTCTGATTCCCCAGTTCTGATTCCCCATCTCTGATTCCCAAATTCTGATTCCCTGCCTCTGATTCCCCACCTCTGATTCCCAATATCTGATTCCCCGCCTCGGTTTCCCCGCCTCTGATTCCCCGCCTCTGTTTCCCCATATCTGATTCCCCAACTCTGATTCCCCAACTCTGATTCCCCGCCTCTGATTCCCCAGCTCTGATTCCCCGCCTCTGATTCCACGTGTCTGATGCCCTGCCTCTGATTCCCCGCCTCTGATTTCCCATCTCTGATTCACTGCCTCTGATTCCCCACCTCTGATTCCCCATATCTGATTAGCCACCTCTGTTTCCCCGCCTCTGATTCTCAGCCTCTGATTCCCCATATCTGATTCCCAGCCTCTGATTCCCCATCTCTGATTCCCGGACTCTGAATCCCCACCTCTGATTCCCGGCCTCTCATTCCCGGCCTTTGATTCCCGCTTCTGATTCCCTGCCTCTGATTCCCTGCCTTTGATTCCCTGCCACTAATTCCCCGCCTCTGATTACCCTATCTGATTCCCTGCCTCTGATGCCCCATATCTGATTCCCTGCCTCTGATTCCCCAACTCTGATTCCCCGCCTCTGATTCCTCAGCTCTGATTCCCCACCTCTGATTCCCCGTGTCTAATTCCCCACCTCTGATTCCCCGCCTCTGTTTCCCCATATCTGATTACCCACCTCTGATTCCCCAACTCTGATTCCCCGCCTCTGATTCCCCAGCTCTGATTCCCCGCCTCTGATTCCCCGTGTCTGATTCCCTGCCTCTGATTCCCCGCCTCTGATTCCACATCTCTGATTCACCGCCTCTGATTCCCCACCTCTGATTCCCCATATCTGATAAGCCATCTCTGTTTCCCCGCCTCTGATTCCCCACCTCTGATTCCCCATTCCTGATTCCCCGCCTCTGATTCCCCATCTCTGATTCCCGGACTCAGATTCCCCACCTCTGATTCCCCGCCTCTGATTCCCTGCTTCTGATTCCCCATCTCTGATTTCCCATATCTGATTCCCCAGCTCTGATTCCCAATATCTGATTCCCTGCCTCTGATTCCCCACCTCTGATTCCCAATATCTGATTCCCTGCCTCTGTTTCCCCACTTCTGATTCCCCGCCTCTGTTTCCCCATATCTGATTCCCCACCTCTGATTCCCCAACTCTGATTCCCCGCCTCTGATTTCCCAGCTCTGATTCCCCGCCTCTGATTCCCCGTGTCTGTTTCCTTGCCTCTGATTCCCCGCCTCTGATTCCCCATCTCTGATTCACCACCACTGATTCCCTGCGTCTGATTCCCTGCCTGTGATTCCCCGCCTCTGATTCACCATCTCTGATTCACTGCCTCTGATTCCCCTTCTCTGATTCCCCATGTGTGATTCCCCAATTCTGATTCCCGCCTCTGATTCCCCACTACTGATTCCCGGCCTCTGATTCCCGGCCTCTGATTCCCAGCCTCTGATTCCCCATCTCTGATTCCCCGCCTCTGATTCCCCGACTCTGATTCCCCGCCTCTGATTCCCCAGCTCTGATTCCCCGCATCTGATTCCCCGCGTCTGATTCCCCGCCTCTGAATCCCCGCCTCTGATTCCCCATCTCTGATTCACCACCGCTAATTCCCGGCCTCTGATTCCCCACTACTGATTCCCGGCCTCTGATTCCCGGCCTCTGATTCCCCGCCTCTGATTCCCCATCTCTGATTCCCGGCCTCTGATTCCCCGACTCTGATTCCCTGCCTCTGATTCCCCAGCTCTGATTCCCCACCTCTGATTACCCGCGTCTGATTCCCTGACTCTAATTCCCGGCCTCTGATTCCCCATCTCTGATTCACCGCCTCTGATTCCCCACCTCTGATTCCCCATATCTGATTCCCCGCCTCAGTTTCCCCGCCTCTGATTCCCCGCCTCTGATTCCCCATATCTGATACCCCGCCTCTGATTCCCCAACTCTGATTCCCCGCCTCTGATTCCCCAGTTATGATTCCCCACTTCTGATTCCCCGCGTCTGATTCCCTGCTTCTGATTCACTGCCTCTGATTCCCCATCTGTGATTAACCACCTCTGATTCTCCGCATCTGATTCCCCGCCTCAGTTTCCCCGCCTCTGATTCCCCATCTCTGATTCACCACCACTGATTCCCTGCGTCTGATTCCCTGCCTGTGATTCCCCGCCTCTGATTCACCATCTCTGATTCACTGCCTTTGATTCCCCTTCTCTGATTCCCCATGTCTGATTCACCACCGCTAATTCCCGGCCTCTGATTCCCCACTACTGATTCCCGGCCTCTGATTCCCGGCCTCGGATTCCCCGCCTCTGATTCCCCATTTCTGATTCCCCGCCTCTGATTCCACATCTCTGATTCACCGCCTCTGATTCCCCACCTCTGATTCCCCATATCTGATAAGCCATCTCTGTTTCCCCGCCTCTGATTCCCCACCTCTGATTCCCCATATCTGATTCCCCGCCTCTGATTCCCCATCTCTGATTCTCGGACTCAGATTCCCCACCTCTGATTCCCCGCCTCTGATTCCCTGCCTCTGATTCCCCATCTCTGATTTCCCATATCTGATTCCCCAGCTCTGATTCCCAACATCTGATTCCCTGCCTCTGATTCCCCACCTCTGATTCCCAATATCTGATTCCCTGCCTCTGTTTCCCCACTTCTGATTCCCCGCCTCTGTTTCCCCATATCTGATTCCCCACCTCTGATTCCCCAACTCTGATTCCTCGCCTCTGATTCCCCAGCTCTGATTCCCCGCCTCTGATTCCCCGTGTCTGATTCCTTGCCTCTGATTCCCCGCCTCTGATTCCCCATATCTTATTCTCCGCCTCTGATTCCCAAACTCAGATTCCCCGCCTCTGATTCCCCAGCTCTGATTCCCCACATCTGATTCTCTGCCTCTGATTCCCCACCTCTGATTCCCCGCCTCTGTTTCCCCATATCTGATTACCCACCTCTGATTCCCCAACTCTGATTCCCCGCCTCTGATTCCCCAGCTCTGATTCCCCGCCTCTGATTCCCCGTGTCTGATTCCCTGCCTCTGATTCCCCGCCTCTGATTCCACATCTCTGATTCACCGCCTCTGATTCCCCACCTCTGATTCCCCATATCTGATAAGCCATCTCTGTTTCCCCGCCTCTGATTCCCCACCTCTGATTCCCCATTCCTGATTCCCCGCCTCTGATTCCCCATCTCTGATTCCCGGACTCAGATTCCCCACCTCTGATTCCCCGCCTCTGATTCCCTGCTTCTGATTCCCCATCTCTGATTTCCCATATCTGATTCCCCAGCTCTGATTCCCAATATCTGATTCCCTGCCTCTGATTCCCCACCTCTGATTCCCAATATCTGATTCCCTGCCTCTGTTTCCCCACTTCTGATTCCCCGCCTCTGTTTCCCCATATCTGATTCCCCACCTCTGATTCCCCAACTCTGATTCCCCGCCTCTGATTTCCCAGCTCTGATTCCCCACCTCTGATTCCCCGTGTCTGTTTCCTTGCCTCTGATTCCCCGCCTCTGATTCCCCATCTCTGATTCACCACCACCAATTCCCTGCGTCTGATTCCCTGCCTGTGATTCCCCGCCTCTGATTCACCATCTCTGATTCACTGCCTCTGATTCCCCTTCTCTGATTCCCCATGTGTGATTCCCCAATTCTGATTCCCGCCTCTGATTCCCCACTACTGATTCCCGGCCTCTGATTCCCGGCCTCTGATTCCCAGCCTCTGATTCCCCATCTCTGATTCCCCGCCTCTGATTCCCCGACTCTGATTCCCCGCCTCTGATTCCCCAGCTCTGATTCCCCGCATCTGATTCCCCGCGTCTGATTCCCCGCCTCTGAATCCCCGCCTCTGATTCCCCATCTCTGATTCACCACCGCTAATTCCCGGCCTCTGATTCCCCACTACTGATTCCCGGCCTCTGATTCCCGGCCTCTGATTCCCCGCCTCTGATTCCCCATCTCTGATTCCCGGCCTCTGATTCCCCGACTCTGATTCCCTGCCTCTGATTCCCCAGCTCTGATTCCCCACCTCTGATTACCCGCGTCTGATTCCCTGACTCTAATTCCCGGCCTCTGATTCCCCATCTCTGATTCACCGCCTCTGATTCCCCACCTCTGATTCCCCATATCTGATTCCCCGCCTCAGTTTCCCCGCCTCTGATTCCCCGCCTCTGATTCCCCATATCTGATACCCCGCCTCTGATTCCCCAACTCTGATTCCCCGCCTCTGATTCCCCAGTTATGATTCCCCACTTCTGATTCCCCGCGTCTGATTCCCTGCTTCTGATTCACTGCCTCTGATTCCCCATCTGTGATTAACCACCTCTGATTCTCCGCATCTGATTCCCCGCCTCAGTTTCCCCGCCTCTGATTCCCCATCTCTGATTCACCACCACTGATTCCCTGCGTCTGATTCCATGCCTGTGATTCCCCGCCTCTGATTCACCATCTCTGATTCACTGCCTTTGATTCCCCTTCTCTGATTCCCCATGTCTGATTCACCACCGCTAATTCCCGGCCTCTGATTCCCCACTACTGATTCCCGGCCTCTGATTCCCGGCCTCGGATTCCCCGCCTCTGATTCCCCATTTCTGATTCCCCGCCTCTGATTCCACATCTCTGATTCACCGCCTCTGATTCCCCACCTCTGATTCCCCATATCTGATAAGCCATCTCTGTTTCCCCGCCTCTGATTCCCCACCTCTGATTCCCCATATCTGATTCCCCGCCTCTGATTCCCCATCTCTGATTCTCGGACTCAGATTCCCCACCTCTGATTCCCCGCCTCTGATTCCCTGCCTCTGATTCCCCATCTCTGATTTCCCATATCTGATTCCCCAGCTCTGATTCCCAACATCTGATTCCCTGCCTCTGATTCCCCACCTCTGATTCCCAATATCTGATTCCCTGCCTCTGTTTCCCCACTTCTGATTCCCCGCCTCTGTTTCCCCATATCTGATTCCCCACCTCTGATTCCCCAACTCTGATTCCTCGCCTCTGATTCCCCAGCTCTGATTCCCCGCCTCTGATTCCCCGTGTCTGATCCCTTGCCTCTGATTCCCCGCCTCTGATTCCCCATCTCTGATTCACCACCACTGATTCCCTGCGTCTGATTCCCTGCCTGTGATTCCCCGCCTCTGATTCACCATCTCTGATTCACTGCCTCTGATTCCCCTTCATGATTCCCCATGTCTGATTCCCCAATTCTGATTCCCGCCTCTGATGCCCCACCTCTGATTCCCCGCCTCTGATTCCCCATATCTTATTCCCCGCCTCTGATTCCCAAACTCAGATTTCCCGCCTCATATTCCCCAGCTCTGATTCCCCGCCTCTGATTCCCCGCGTCTGATTCCCCGCCTCTGAATCCCCGCCTCTGATTCCCCATCTCTGATTCACCACCGCTAATTCCCGGCCTCTGATTCCCCACTACTGATTCCCGGCCTCTGATTCCCGGCCTCTGATTCCCCGCCTCTGATTCCCCATCTCTGATTCCCCGCCTCTGATTCCCCGACTCTGATTCCCTGCCTCTGATTCCCCAGCTCTGATTCCCCACCTCTGATTACCCGCGTCTGATTCCCTGACTCTAATTCCCGGCCTCTGATTCCCCATCTCTGATTCACCGCCTCTGATTCCCCACCTCTGATTCCCCATATCTGATACCCCGCCTCAGTTTCCCCGCCTCTGATTCCCCGCCTCTGATTCCCCATATCTGATACCCCGCCTCTGATTCCCCAACTCTGATTCCCCGCCTCTGATTCCCCAGTTATGATTCCCCACTTCTGATTCCCCGCGTCTGATTCCCTGCTTCTGATTCACTGCCTCTGATTCCCCATCTGTGATTAACCACCTCTGATTCTCCGCGTCTGATTCCCCGCCTCAGTTTCCCCGCCTCTGATTCCCCATATCTGATTCCCGGCCTCTGATACCCGGCCTATGATTCCCCGCTTCTAATTCCCCGCCTCTGATTCCCTGCCTCTGATTCCCCATCTCTGATTCACGAGCTCTGATTCCCCACCTCTGATTACCCGCGTCTGATTCCCTGATTCTAATTCCCCGCCTCTGATTCCCCATCTCTGATTCACCGCCTCTGATTCCCCACCTCTGTTTCCCCATATCTGATTCCCCACCTCTGATTCCCCAACTCTGATTCCCCGCCTCTGATTCCCCAGCTCTGATTCCCCGCCTCTGATTCCCCGTGTCTGATTCCTTGCCTCTGATTCCCCGCCTCTGATTCCCCATCTCTGATTCACCACCACTGATTCCCTGCGTCTGATTCCCTGCCTGTGATTCCCCGCCTCTGATTCACCATCTCTGATTCACTGCCTCTGATTCCCCTTCATGATTCCCCATGTCTGATTCCCCAATTCTGATTCCCGCCTCTGATGCCCCACCTCTGATTCCCCGCCTCTGATTCCCCATATCTTATTCCCCGCCTCTGATTCCCAAACTCAGATATCCCGCCTCATATTCCCCAGCTCTGATTCCCCGCCTCTGATTCCCCGCGTCTGATTCCCCGCCTCAGTTTCCCCGCCTCTGATTCCCCATATCTGATTCCCGGCCTCTGATTCCCGGCCTATGATTCCCCGCTTCTAATTCCCCGCCTCTGATTCCCTTCCTCTGATTCCCCATCTCTGATTCACGAGCTCTGATTCCCCACCTCTGATTACCCGCGTCTGATTCCCTGATTCTAATTCCCCGCCTCTGATTCCCCATCTCTGATTCACCGCCTCTGATTCCCCACCTCTGTTTCCCCATATCTGATTCCCCACCTCTGATTCCCCAACTCTGATTCCCCGCCTCTGATTCCCCAGCTCTGATTCCCCGCCTCTGATTCCCCGTGTCTGATTCCTTGCCTCTGATTCCCCGCCTCTGATTCCCCATCTCTGATTCACCACCACTGATTCCCTGCGTCTGATTCCCTGCCTGTGATTCCCCGCCTCTGATTCACCATCTCTGATTCACTGCCTCTGATTCCCCTTCATGATTCCCCATGTCTGATTCCCCAATTCTGATTCCCGCCTCTGATGCCCCACCTCTGATTCCCCGCCTCTGATTCCCCATATCTTATTCCCCGCCTCTGATTCCCAAACTCAGATTTCCCGCCTCATATTCCCCAGCTCTGATTCCCCGCCTCTGATTCCCCGCGTCTGATTCCCCGCCTCTGAATCCCCGCCTCTGATTCCCCATCTCTGATTCACCACCGCTAATTCCCGGCCTCTGATTCCCCACTACTGATTCCCGGCCTCTGATTCCCGGCCTCTGATTCCCCGCCTCTGATTCCCCATCTCTGATTCCCCGCCTCTGATTCCCCGACTCTGATTCCCTGCCTCTGATTCCCCAGCTCTGATTCCCCACCTCTGATTACCCGCGTCTGATTCCCTGACTCTAATTCCCGGCCTCTGATTCCCCATCTCTGATTCACCGCCTCTGATTCCCCACCTCTGATTCCCCATATCTGATTCCCCGCCTCAGTTTCCCCGCCTCTGATTCCCCGCCTCTGATTCCCCATATCTGATACCCCGCCTCTGATTCCCCAACTCTGATTCCCCGCCTCTGATTCCCCAGTTATGATTCCCCACTTCTGATTCCCCGCGTCTGATTCCCTGCTTCTGATTCCCTGCCTCTGATTCCCCATCTGTGATTAACCACCTCTGATTCTCCGCGTCTGATTCCCCGCCTCTGATTCCCCATCTCTGATTTCCCATATCTGATTCCCGGCCTCTGATTCCCAGCCTATGATTCCCAGCTTCTAATTCCCCGCCTCTGATTCCCTGCCTCTGATTCCCCATCTCTTATTCACGAGCTCTGATTCCCCACCTCTGATTACCCGCGTCTGATTCCCTGATTCTAATTCCCCGCCTCTGATTCCCCATCTCTGATTCACCGCCTCTGATTCCCCACCTCTGATTCCCCATATCTGATACCCCGCCACGGATTCCCCAACTCTGATTCCCCAACTCTGATTCCCCGCCTCTGATTCCCCAGCTATGATTCCCCACCTCTGATTCCCCGCGTCTGATTCCCTGCTTCTGATTCCCTGCCTCTGATTCCCCATTTGTGATTAACCACCTCTGATTCTCCACGTCTGATTCCGCGCCTCTGATTCCCCATCACTGATTCCCCATCTCTGATTCCCAAATTCTGATTCCCCTCCTCTGATTCCCCAGCTCTGATTCCCCATCTCTGATTCCCAAATTCTGATTCCCTGCCTCTGATTCCCCACCTCTGATTCCCAATATCTGATTCCCCGCCTCTGTTTCCCCGCCTCTGATTCCCCGCCTCTGTTTCCCCATATCTGATTCCCCACCTCTGATTCCCCAACTCTGATTCCCCGCCTCTGATTCCCCAGCTCTGATTCCCCGCCTCTGATTCCACGTGTCTGATGCCCTGCCTCTGATTCCCCGCCTCTGATTTCCCATCTCTGATTCACTGCCTCTGATTCCCCACCTCTGATTCCCCATATCTGATTAGCCACCTCTGTTTCCCCGCCTCTGATTCCCAGCCTCTGATTCCCCATATCTGATTCCCAGCCTCTGATTCCCCATCTCTGATTCCCGGAATCTGAATCCCCACCTCTGATTCCCGGCCTCTCATTCCCGGCCTTTGATTCCCGCTTCTGATTCCCCGCCTCTGATTCCCTGCCTCTGATTCCCCATGTCTGATACCCCATATCTGATACCCCGCCTTGGATTCCCCAACTCTGATTCCCCAACTCTAATTCCCCGCCTCTGATTCCCCAGCTATGATTCCCCACCTCTGATTCCCGGCGTCTGATTCCCTGCTTCTGATTCCCTGCCTCTGATTCCCCATCTGTGATTAACCACCTCTGATTCTCCACGTCTGATTCTGCCCCTCTGATTCCCCATCTCTGAATCCCCATCTCTGATTCCCAAATTCTGATTCCCCGCCTCTGATTCCCCAGCTCTGATTCCCCATCTCTGATTCCCAAATTCTGATTCCCTGCCTCTGATTCCCCAACTCTGATTCCCAATATCTGATTCCCCGCCTCTCTTTCCCCGCCTCTGATTCCCCGCCTCTGTTTCCCCATCTGATTCCCCACCTCTGATTCCCCAACTCTGATTCCCCGCCTCTGATTCCCCAGCTCTGATTCCCCGCCTCTGATTCCCAAACTCAGATTTCCCGCCTCATATTCCCCAGCTCTGATTCCCCGCCTCTGATTCCCCATATCTTATTCCCCGCCTCTGATTCCCAAACTCAGATTTCCCGCCTCATATTCCCCAGCTCTGATTCCCCGCCTCTGATTCCCCGCGTCTGATTCACCGCCTCTGAATCCCCGCCTCTGATTCCCCATCTCTGATTCACCACCGCTAATTCCCGGCCTCTGATTCCCCACTACTGATTCCCGGCCTCTGATTCCCGGCCTCTGATTCCCCGCCTCTGATTCCCCATCTCTGATTCCCCGCCTCTGATTCCCCGACTCTGATTCCCTGCCTCTGATTCCCCAGCTCTGATTCCCCACCTCTGATTACCCGCGTCTTATTCCCTGACTCTAATTCCCGGCCTCTGATTCCCCATCTCTGATTCACCGCCTCTGATTCCCCACCTCTGATTCCCCATATCTGATTCCCCGCCTCAGTTTCCCCGCCTCTGATTCCCCGCCTCTGATTCCCCATATCTGATACCCCGCCTCTGATTCCCCAACTCTGATTCCCCGCCTCTGATTCCCCAGTTATGATTCCCCACTTCTGATTCCCCGCGTCTGATTCCCTGCTTCTGATTCCCTGCCTCTGATTCCCCATCTGTGATTAACCACCTCTGATTCTCCGCGTCTGATTCCCCGCCTCAGTTTCCCCGCCTCTGATTTCCCATATCTGATTCCCAGCCTCTGATTCCCGGCCTATGATTCCCCGCTTCTAATTCCCCGCCTCTGATTCCCTGCCTCTGATTCCCCATCTGTTATTCACGAGCTCTGATTCCCCACCTCTGATTACCCGCGTCTGATTCCCTGATTCTAATTCCCCGCCTTTGATTCCCCATCTCTGATTCACCGCCTCTGATTCCCCACCTCTGATTCCCCATATCTGATACCCCGCCTCGGATTCCCCAACTCTGATTCCCCAACTCTGATTCCCCGCCTCTGTTTCCCCAGCTATGATTCCCCACCTCTGATTCACCGCGTCTGATTCCCTGCTTCTGATTCCCTGCCTCTGATTCCCCATCTGTGATTAACCACCTCTGATTCTCCACGTCTGATTCCGCGCCTCTGATTCCCCATCTCTGATTCCCCATCTCTGATTCCCAAATTCTAATTCCCCTCCTCTGATTCCCCAGCTCTGATTCCCCATCTCTGATTCCCAATATCTGATTCCCCGCCTCTGTTTCCCCGCCTCTGATTCCCCGCCTCTGTTTCCCCATATCTGATTCCCCACCTCTGATTCCCCAACTCTGATTCCCCGCCTCTGATTCCCCAGCTCTGATTCCCCGCCTCTGATTCCACGTGTCTGATGCCCTGCCTCTGATTCCCCGCCTCTGATTTCCCATCTCTGATTCACTGCCTCTGATTCCCCACCTCTGATTCCCCATATCTGATTAGCCACCTCTGTTTCCCCGCCTCTGATTCCCAGCCTCTGATTCCCCATATCTGATTCCCAGCCTCTGATTCCCCATCTCTGATTCCCGGACTCTGAATCCCCACCTCTGATTCCCGGCCTCTCATTCCCGGCCTTTGATTCCCGCTTCTGATTCCCCGCCTCTGATTCCCTGCCTATGATTCCCCATGTCTGATACCCCATATCTGATACCCCGCCTTGGATTCCCCAACTCTGATTCCCCAACTCTAATTCCCCGCCTCTGATTCCCCAGCTATGATTCCCCACCTCTGATTCCCGGCGTCTGATTCCCTGCTTCTGATTCCCTGCCTCTGATTCCCCATCTGTGATTAACCACCTCTGATTCTCCACGTCTGATTCTGCGCCTCTGATTCCCCATCTCTGAATCCCCATCTCTGATTCCCAAATTCTGATTACCCGCCTCTGATTCCCCAGCTCTGATTCCCCATCTCTGATTCCCAAATTCTGATTCCCTGCCTCTGATTCCCCAACTCTGATTCCCAATATCTGATTCCCCGCCTCTCTTTCCCCGCCTCTGATTCCCCGCCTCTCTTTCCCCATCTGATTCCCCACCTCTGAATCCCCAACTCTGATTCCCCGCCTCTGATTCCCCAGCTCTGATTCCCCGCCTCTGATTCCACATGTCTGATGCCCTGCCTCTGATTCCCCGCCTCTGATTTCCCATCTCTGATTCACTGCCTCTGATTCCCCACCTCTGATTCCCCATATCTGATTAGCCACCTCTGTTTCCCCGCCTCTGATTCCCAGCCTCTGATTCCCCATATCTGATTCCCAGCCTCTGATTCCCCAACTCTGATTCCCGAACTCTCATTCCCGGCCTTTGATTCCCGCTTCTGATTCCCCGCCTCTGATTCCCTGCCTCTGATTCCCCATGTCTGATTCCCCACATCTGATTCCCTGCCTCTGATATCCCGCCTCTGATTCCCTGCCTCTGATGCCCCATATCTGATTCCCAGCCTCTGATTCCCCAACTCTGATTCCCCGCCTCTGATTCCTCAGCTCTGATTCCCCACCTCTGATTCCCCGTGTCTAATTCCCTGCCTCTGATTCCCCGCCTCTGATTCCCCATCTTGTATTCACCACCACTGATTCCCTGCGTCTGATTCCCTGCCTGTGATTCCCCGCCTCTGATTCACCATCTCTGATTCACTGCCTCTGATTCCCCTTCTCTGATTCCCCATGTCTGATTCCCCAATTCTGATTCCCGCCTCTGATGCCCAACCTCTGATTCCCCTCCTCTGATTGCCCATATCTGATTCCCCGCCTCTGATTCCCGATCTCTGATTCACCACCGCTAATTCCCGGCCTCTGATTCCCCACTACTGATTCCCGGCCTCTGATTCCCGGCCTCTGATTCCCCGCCTCTGATTCCCCATCTCTGATTCCCCGCCTCTGATTCCCCGACTCTGATTCCCTGCCTCTGATTCCCCAGCTCTGATTCCCCACCTCTGATTACCCGCGTCTGATTCCCTGACTCTAATTCCCGGCCTCTGATTCCCCATCTCTGATTCACCGCCTCTGATTCCCCACCTCTGATTACCCGCATCTGATTCCCTGACTCTAATTCCCGGCCTCTGATTCCCCATCTCTCATTCACCGCCTCTGATTACCCACCTCTGATTCCCCATATCTGATTCCCCGCCTCTGATTCCCCGCCTCTGATTCCCCATATCTGATACCCCGCATCTGATTCCCCAACTCTGAATCCCCGCCTCTGATTCCCCAGCTATGATTCCCCGCCTCTGATCCCCCGCGTCTGAATCCCTGCTTCTGATTCCTTGCCTCTGTTTCCCCATCTGTGATTAACCACCTTTGATTCTCCACGTCTGTTTCCCCGCCTCTGATTCACCATCTCTGATTCCCCATCTCTGATTCCCAAATTCTGATTCCCCGCCTCTGATTCCCCAGCTCTGACTCCCCACATCTGATTCCCTGCCTCTGATTCCCCAACTCTGATTCCCAATATCTGATTCCCCGCCTCTGTTTCCCCGCCTCTGATTCCCCGCCTCTGTTTCCCCATATCTGATTCCCCACCTCTGATTCCTCAACTCTGATTCCCCGCATCTGATTCCCCAGCTCTGATTCCCCGCCTTTGATACCCCGAGTCTGATTCCCTGCCTCTGATTCCCCGCCTCTGATTCCCCATCTCTGATTCACCGCCTCTGATTCCCCATCTCTGATTCCCCATATCTAATTAGCCACCTCTGTTTCCCCGCCTCTGATTCCCCGCCTCTGATTCCCCATATCTGATTCCCCACCTCTGATTCCCCATCTCTGATTCACGGAATCACATTCCCCACCTCTGATTCACAGCCTCTGATTCCCGGCCAATGATTCCCCGCTTCTGATTCCCCGCCTCTGATTCCCTGCCTGTGATTCCCCATCTCTGATTCACTGCCTCTGATTCCCCACCTCTGATTCCCCATATCTGATTAGCCACCTCTGTTTCTCAGCCTCTGATTCCCGCCTCTGATTCCCCATATCTGATTCCCCGCCTCTGATTCCCCATCTCTGATTCCCGTACTCTGATTCCCCACCTCTGATTCCCTGCCTCTGATTCCCGGCCTATGATTCCCCGCTTCTGATTCCCCGCCTCTGATTCCCTGCCTCTGATTCCCCATGTCTGATTCCCCACATCTGATTCCCTGCCTCTGATACCCCACCTCTGATTCCCCGCCTCTGATTCCCTGCCACTAATTCCCCGCCTCTGATTCCCCATATCTGATTCCCTGCCTCTGATGCCCCATATCTGCTTCCCTGCCTCTGATTCCTCAGCTCTGATTCCCCACCTCTGATACCCCGTGTCTGATTCCCCAATTCTGATTCCCGCCTCTGATGCCCAACCTCTGATTCCCCTCCTCTGATTGCCCATATCTGATTCCCCGCCTCTGATTCCCGATCTCTGATTCACCACCGCTAATTCCCGGCCTCTGATTCCCCACTACTGATTCCCGGCCTCTGATTCCCTGCCTCTGATTCCCCAGCTCTGATTCCCCACCTCTGATTACCCGCGTCTGATTCCCTGACTCTAATTCCCGGCCTCTGATTCCCCATCTCTGATTCACCGCCTCTGATTCCCCACCTCTGATTCCCCAATTCTGATTCCCGCCTCTGATGCCCCACCTCTGAATCCCCTCCTCTGATTCCCCATATCTGATTCCCCGCCCCTGATTCCCCATATCTTATTCCCCGCCTCTGATTCCCAAACTCAGATTCCCCGCTTCTGATTCCCCAGCTCTGATACCCCGCCTCAGATTCCCCGCGTCTGATTCCCCGCCTCTGAATCCCTGCCTCTGATTCCCCATCTCTGATTCACCACCGCTAATTCCCGGCCTCTGATTCCCGGCCTCTGATACCCCGCCTCTGATTCCCCATCTCTGATTCCCCACCTCTGATTCCCCGACTCTGATTCCCCGCCTCTGATTCCCCAGCTCTGATTCCCCACCTCTGATTACCCGCATCTGATACCCTGACTCTAATTCCCGGCCTCTGATTCCCCATCTCTCATTCACCGCCTCTGATTACCCACCTCTGATTCCCCATATCTGATTCCCTGCCTCTGATTCCACGCCTCTGATTCCCCATATCAGATACCCCGCCTCTGATTCCCCAACTCTGAATCCCAGCCTCTGATTCCCCAGCTATGATTCCCCGCCTCTGATCCCCCGCGTCTGAATCCCTGCTTCTGATTCCCTGCCTCTGTTTCCCCATCTGTGATTAACCACCTTTGATTCTCCGCGTCCGTTTCCCCGCCTCTGATTCCCCATCTCTGATTCCCCATCTCTGATTCCCAAATTCTGATTCCCCGCCTCTGATTCCCCAGCTCTGACACCCCACATCTGATTCCCTGCCTCTGATTCCCCAACTCTGATTCCCAATATCTGATTCCCCGCCTCTGTTTCCCCGCCTCTGATTCCCCGCCTCTGTTTCCCCAGCTCTGATTCCCCGCCTTTGATTCCCCGTGTCTGATTCCCTGCCTCTGATTCCCCGCCTCTGATTCCCCATCTCTGATTCACCGCCTCTGATTCCCCACCTCTGATTCCCCATATCTAATTAGCCACCTCTGTTTCCCCGCCTCTGATTCCCCGCCTCTGATTCCCCATATCTGATTCCCCACCTCTGATTCCCCATCTCTGATTCACGGACTCACATTCCCCACCTCTGATTCACAGCCTCTGATTCCTGTCCAATGATTCCCCGCTTCTGATTCCCCGCCTCTGATTCCCCATCTCTGATTCACTGCCTCTGATTCCCCACCTCTGATTTCCCATATCTGATTAGCCACCTCTGTTTCTCAGCCTCTGATTCCCGCCTCTGATTCCCCATATCTGATTCCCCGCCTCTGATTCCCCATCTCTGATTCCCGTACTCTGATTCCCCACCTCTGATTCCCTGCCTCTGATTCCCGGCCTATGATTCCCCGCTTCTGATTCCCCGCCTCTGATTCCCTGCCTCTGATTCCCCATGTCTGATTCCCCACATCTGATTCCCTGCCTCTGATACGCCACCTCTGATTCCCCGCCTCTGATTCCCTGCCACTAATTCCCCGCCTCTGATTCCCCATATCTGATTCCCTGCCTCTGATGCCCCATATCTGCTTCCCTGCCTCTGATTCCTCAGCTCTGATTCCCCACCTCTGATTCCCCGTGTCTAATTCCCTGCCTCTGATTCCCCATCTTGGATTCACCACCACTGATTCCCTGCGTCTGATTCCCTGCCTGTGATTCCCCGCCTCTGATTCACCATCTCTGATTCACTGCCTCTGATTCCCCTTCTCTGATTCCCCATGTCTGATTCCCCAATTCTGATTCCCGCCTCTGATGCCCCACCTCTGATTCCCCTCATCTGATTGCCCATATCTGATTCCCCGCCTCTGATTCCCCATATCTTATTCCCCGCCTCTTATTCCCAAACTCAGATGCCCCGCCTCTGATTCCCCAGCTCTGATTCCCCACATCTGATTCCCTGCTTCTGATTCCCCACCTCTGATTCCCAATATCTGATTCCCTGCCTCTGTTTCCCCACCTCTGATTCCCTGCCTCTGATACCCCATATCTGATACCCCGCCTCTGATTCCCCAACTCTGAATCCCCGCCTCTGATTCCCCAGCTATGATTCCCCGCCTCTGATCCCCCGCGTCTGAATCCCTGCTTCTGATTCCCTGCCTCTGTTTCCCCATCTGTGATTAACCACCTTTGATTCTCCGCGTCTGTTTCCCCGCCTCTGATTCCCCGCCTTTGATTCCCCGTGTCTGATTCCCTGCCTCTGATTCCCCGCCTCTGATTCCCCATCTCTGATTCACCGCCTCTGATTCCCCATCTCTGATTCCCCATATCTAATTAGCCACCTCTGTTTCCCCGCCTCTGATTCCCCGCCTCTGATTCCCCATATCTGATTCCCCACCTCTGATTCCCCATCTCTGATTCACGGACTCACATTCCCCACCTCTGATTCACAGCCTCTGATTCCCGGCCAATGATTCCCCGCTTCTGATTCCCCGCCTCTGATTCCCTGCCTCTGATTCCCCATCTCTGATTCACTGCCTCTGATTCCCCACCTCTGATTCCCCATATCTGATTAGCCACCTCTGTTTCTCAGCCTCTGATTCCCGCCTCTGATTCCCCATATCTGATTCCCCGCCTCTGATTCCCCATCTCTGATTCCCGTACTCTGATTCCCCACCTCTGATTCCCTGCCTCTGATTCCCGGCCTATGATTCCCCGCTTCTGATTCCCCGCCTCTGATTCCCTGCCTCTGATTCCCCATGTCTGATTCCCCACATCTGATTCCCTGCCTCTGATACCCCACCTCTGATTACCCGCCTCTGATTCCCTGCCACTAATTCCCCGCCTCTGATTCCCCATATCTGATTCCCTGCCTCTGATGCCCCATATCTGCTTCCCTGCCTCTGATTCCTCAGCTCTGATTGCCCACCTCTGATTCCCCGTGTCTGATTCCCCAATTCTGATTCCCACCTCTGATGCCCAACCTCTGATTCCCCTCCTCTGATTGCCCATATCTGATTCCCCGCCTCTGATTCCCGATCTCTGATTCACCACCGCTAATTCCCGGCCTCTGATTCCCCACTACTGATTCCCGGCCTCTGATTCCCGGCCTCTGATTCCCCGCCTCTGATTCCCCATCTCTGATTCCCCGCCTCTGATTCCCCGACTCTGATTCCCTGCCTCTGATTCCCCAGCTCTGATTCCCCACCTCTGATTACCCGCGTCTGATTCCCTGACTCTAATTCCCGGCCTCTGATTCCCCATCTCTGATTCACCGCCTCTGATTCCCCACCTCTGATTCCCCAATTCTGATTCCCGCCTCTGATTCCCCACCTCTGAATCCCCTCCTCTGATTCCCCATATCTGATTCCCCGCCTCTGATTCCCCATATCTTATTCCCCGCCTCTGATTCCCAAACTCAGATTCCCCGCCTCTGATTCCCCAGCTCTGATACCCCGCCTCAGATTCCCCGCGTCTGATTCCCCGCCTCTGAATCCCTGCCTCTGATTCCCCATCTCTGATTCACCACCGCTAATTCCCGGCCTCTGATTCCCGGCCTCTGATACCCTGCCTCTGATTCCCCGCCTCTGATTCCCCATCTCTGATTCACCGCCTCTGATTCACCACCTCTGATTCCCCATATCTGATAAGCCATCTTTGTTTCCCCGCCTCTGATTCCCCGCCTCTGATTCCCCATATCTGATTCCCCACCTCTGATTCCCCATCCCTGATTCCCGGACTCAGATTCCCCACCTCTGATTCCCAGACTCTGATTCCCGGAATATGATTCTCCGCTTCTGATTCCCCGCCTCTGATTCCCTGCATCTGATTCCCCATCTCTGATTCCCCATATCTGATTCCCTGCCTCTGATTCGCCATCTCGGATTCCCGCCCTCCGATTCCCCACCTCTTGTTCCCCATATCTGATATCCCTCCTCTGTTTCCCCGCCTCTGATTCCCCGCCTCTGATTCCCCATATCTGATTCCCCGCCTCTGATTCCCCAACTCTGATTCCCCGCCTCTGATTCCTCAGCTCTGATTCCCCGCCTCTGATTCCCCACGTCTGATTCCCTGCCTCTGATTCCCCGCCTCTGATTCCCCATCTCTGATTCACCACCACTGATTCCCTGCGTCTGATTCCCTGCCTGTGATTCCCAGCCTCTGATTCCCCTATCTGATTCCCTGCCTCTGATGCCCCATATCTGATTCCCAGCCTCTGATTCCCCAACTCTGATTCCCCGCCTCTGATTCCTCAGCTCTGATTCCCCACCTCTGATTCCCCGTGTCTAATTCCCTGCCTCTGATTCCCCGCCTCTGATTCCCCATCTTGGATTCACCACCACTGATTCCCTGCGTCTCATTCCCTGCCTGTGATTCCCCGCCTCTGATTCACCATCTCTGATTCACTGCCTCTGATTCCCCTTCTCTGATTCCCCATGTCTGATTCCCCAATTCTGATTCCCGCCTCTGATGCCCAACCTCTGATTCCCCTCCTCTGATTGCCCATATCTGATTCCCTGCCTCTGATTCCCCATGTCTGATTTCCCACATCTGATTCCCTGCCTCTGATATCCCGCCTCTGATTCCCCGCCTCTGATTCCCTGCCACTAATTCCCCACCTCTGATTCCCCTATCTGATTCCCTGCCTCTGATGCCCCATATCTGATTCCCAGCCTCTGATTCCCCGCCTCTGATTCCTCAGCTCTGATTCCCCACCTCTGATTCCCCGTGTCTAATTCCCTGCCTCTGATTCCCCGCCTCTGATTCCCCATCTTGGATTCACCACCACTGATTCCCTGCGTCTGATTCTCTGCCTGTGATTCCCCGCCTCTGATTCACCATCTCTGATTCACTGCCTCTGATTCCCCTTCTCTGATTCCCCATGTCTGATTCCCCAATTCTGATTCCCGCCTCTGATGCCCAACCTCTGATTCCCCTCCTCTGATTGCCCATATCTGATTCCCCGCCTCTGATTCCCCATATCTTATTCTCCGCCTCTGATTCCCAAACTCAGATTCCCCGCCTCTGATTCCCCAGCTCTGATTCCCCACATCTGATTCTCTGCCTCTGATTCCCCACCTCTGATTCCCCGCCTCTGTTTCCCCATATCTGATTACCCGCCTCTGATTCCCCAACTCTGATTCGCCGCCTCTGATTCCCCAGCTCTGATTCCCCGCCTCTGATTCCCCGTGTCTGATTCCCTGCCTCTGATTCCCCGCCTCTGATTCCACATCTCTGATTCACCACCTCTGATTCCCCACCTCTGATTCCCCATATCTGATAAGCCATCTCTGTTTCCCCGCCTCTGATTCCCCACCTCTTATTCCCCATATCTGATTCCCCGCCTCTGATTCCCCATCTCTGATTCCCGGACTCAGATTCCCCACCTCTGATTCCCCGCCTCTGATTCCCTGCCTCTGACTCCCAATCTCTGATTCCCCATATATGATTCCCCAGCTCTGATTCCCAACATCTGATTCCCTGCCTCTGATTCCCCACCTCTGATTCCCAATATCTGATTCCCTGCCTCTGTTTCCCCACTTCTGATTCCCCGCCTCTGTTTCCCCATATCTGATTCCCCACCTCCGATTCCGCAACTCTGATTCCCCGCCTCTGATTCCCCAGCTCTGATTCCCCGCCTCTGATTCCCCGTGTCTGATTCCTTGCCTCTGATTCCCCGCCTCTGATTCCCCATCTCTGATTCACCACCACTGATTCCCTGCGTCTGATTCCCTGCCTGTGATTCCCCGCCTCTGATTCACCATCTCTGATTCACTGCCTCTGATTCCCCTTCTCTGATTCCGCATGTCTGATTCCCCAATTCTGATTCCCGCCTCTGATGCCCCACCTCTGATTCCCCTCCTCTGATTCCCCATATCTGATTCCCCGCCTCTGATTCCCCATATCTTATTCCCCGCCTCTGATTCCCAAACTCAGATTCCCCGTCTCTGATTCCCCAGCTCTGATTCCCCGCCTCTGATTCCCCGCGTCTGATTCCCCGCCTCTGAATCCCCGCCTCTGATTCCCCATCTCTGATCCACCACCGCTAATTCCCGGCCTCTGATTCCCCACAACTGATTCCCGGCCTCTGATTCCCGGCCACTGATACCCCGCCTCTGATTCCCCATCTCTGATTCCCCGCCTCTGATTCCCCGACTCTGATTCCCCGCCTCTGATTACCCGCGTCTGATTCCCTGACTCTAATTCCCGGCCTCTGATTCCCCATCTCTGATTCACAGCCTCTGATTCCCCACCTCTGATTCCCCATATCTGATTCCCCGCCTCAGTTTCCCCGCCTCTGATTCCCCGCCTCTGATTCCCCATATCTGATACCCGCCTCTGATTCCCCAACTCTGATTCCCCGCCTTTGATTCCCCAGTTTTGATTCCCCACCTCTGATTCCCCGCGTCTGATTCCCCGCCTCAGTTTCCCCGCCTCTGATTCCCCATATCTGATTCCCGGCCTCTGATTCCCTGCCTATGATTCCCCGCTTGTAATTCCCCGCCTCTGATTCCCTGCCTCTGATTCCCCATGTCTGATTCCCCACATCTGATTCCCTGCCTCTGATACCCCGCCTCTGATTCCCCGCCTCTGATTCCATGCCACTAATTCCCCGCCTCTGATTCCCCATATCTGATTCCCTGCCTCTGATGCACCATATCTGATTCCCTGCCTCTGATTCCCCAACTCTGATTCCCCGCCTCTGATTCCTCAGCTCTGATTCCCCACCTCTGATTCCCCGTGTCTAATTCCCTGCCTCTGATTCCCCGCCTCTGATTCCCCATCTTGGATTCACCACCACTGATTCCCTGCGTCTGATTCCCTGCCTGTGATTCCCCGCCTCTCATTCACCATCTCTGATTCACTGCCTCTGATTCCCCTTCTCTGATTCCCCATGTCTGATTCCCCAATTCTGATTCCCGCCTCTGATGCCCCACCTCTGATTCCCCTCCTCTGATTGCCCATATCTGATTCCCCGCCTCTGATTCCCCATATCTTATTCCCCGACTCTGATTCCCAAACTCAGATTCCCCGCCTCTGATTCCCCAGCTCTGATTCCCCACATCTGATTCCCTGCCTCTGATTCCCCACCTCTGATTCCCAATATCTGATTCCCTGCCTCTGTTTCCCCACCTCTGATTCCCCGCCTCTGTTTCCCCATATCTGATTCCCCACAGCTGATTCCCCAACTCTGATTCCCCGCCTCTGATTCCCCAGCTCTGATTCCCCGCCTCTGATTCCCCGTGTCTGATTCCCTGCCTCTGATTCCCCGCCTCTGATTCCCCATCTCTGATTCACCGCCTCTGATTCACCACCTCAGATTCCCCATATCTGATAAGCCATCTCTGTTACCCCACCTCTGATTCCCCGCCTCTGATTCCCCATATCTGATTCCCCGCCTCTGATTCCCCATCTCTGATTCCCGGACTCAGATTCCCCACCTCTGATTCCCAGCCTCTGATTCCCGGAATATGATTCCCCGCTTCTGATTCCCCGCCTCTGATTCCCTGCCTCTGATTCCCCATCTCTGATTCCCCACATCTGATTCCCTGCCTCTGATTCCCCGCCTCTGATTCCCCATATCTGATTCCCTGCCTCTGATTCCCGAACTCTGATACCCGCCCTCCGATTCCCCACCTCTGGTTCCCCATATCTGATACCCCTCCTCTCTTACCCCGCCTCTGATACCCCGCCTCTGATTCTCCATATCTGATACCCCGCCTCTGATTCCCCAACTCTGATTCCCCGCCTCTGATTCCTCAGCTCTGATTCCCCGCCTCTGATTCCCCTCGTCTGATTCCCTGCTTCTGATTCCCTGCCTCTGATTCCCCATCTGTGATTAACCACCTCTGATTCTCCACGTCTGATTCCACGCCTCTGATTCCCCATCTCTGATTCCCCATCTCTGATTCCCAAATTCTGATTCCCCGCCTCTGATTCCCCAGTTCTGATTCCACATCTCTGATTCCCAAATTCTGATTCCCTGCCTCTGATTCCCCACCTCTGATTCCCAATATCTGATTCCCCGCCTCGGTTTCCCCGCCTCTGATTCCCCGCCTCTGTTTCCCCATATCTGATTCCCCACCTCTGATTCCCCAACTCTGATTCCCCGCCTCTGATTTCCCAGCTCTGATTCCCCGCCTCTAATTCCACGTGTCTGATGCCCTGCCTCTGATTCCCCGCCTCTGATTTCCCATCTCTGATTCACTGCCTCTGATTCCCCACCTCTGATTCCCCATATCTAATTAGCCACCTCTGTTTCCCCGCCTCTGATTCCCAGCCTCTGATTCCCCATATCTGATTCCCAGCCTCTGATTCCCCATCTCTGATTCCCGGACTCTGAATCCCCACCTCTGATTCCCGGCCTCTCATTCCCGGCATTTGATTCCCGCTTCTGATTCCCCGCCTCTGATTCCCTGCCTCTGATTCCCCATGTCTGATTCCCCACATCTGATTCCCTGCCTCTGATATCCCGCCTCTGATTCCCCGCCTCTGATTCCCTGCCACTAATTCCACGCCTCTGATTACCCTATCTGATTCCCTGCCTCTGATGCCCCATATCTGATTCCCTGCCTCTGATTCCCCAACTCTGATTCCCCGCCTCTGATTCCTCAGCTCTGATTCCCCACCTCTGATTCCCCGTGTCTAATTCCCTGCCTCTGATTCCCCGCCTCTGATTCCCCATCTTGGATTCACCACCACTGGTTCCCTGCGTCTGATTCCCTGCCTGTGATTCCCCGCCTCTGATTCCCCATCTCTGATTCACTGCCGTTGATTCCCTTCTCTGATTCCCCATGTCTGATTCCCCAATTCTGATTCCCGCCTCTGATGCCCAACCTCTGATTCCCCTCCTCTGATTGCCCATATCTGATTCCCCGCATCTGATTCCCCATATCTTATTCTCCGCCTCTGATTCCCAAACTCAGATTCCCCGCCTCTGATTCCCCAGCTCTGATTCCCCACATCTGATTCTCTGCCTCTGATTCCCCACCTCTGATTCCCCGCCTCTGTTTCCCCATATCTGATTACCCACCTCTTATTCCCCAACTCTGATTCCCCGCCTCTGATTCCCCAGCTCTGATTCCCCGCCTCTGATTCCCCGTGTCTGATTCCCTGCCTCTGATTCCCCGCCTCTGTTTCCACATCTCTGATTCACCGCCTCTGATTCCCCACCTCTGATTCCCCATATCTGATAAGCCATCTCTGTTTCCCCGCATCTGATTCCCCACCTCTGATTCCCCATATCTGATTCCCCGCCTCTGATTCCCCATCTCTGATTCCCGGACTCAGATTCCCCACCTCTGATTCCCCGCCTCTGATTCCCTGCCTCTGATTCCCCATCTCTGATTTCCCATATCTGATTCCCCAGCTCTGATTCCCAATATCTGATTCCCTGCCTCTGATTCCCCACCTCTGATTCCCAATATCTGATTCCCTGCCTCTGTTTCCCCACTTCTGATTCCCCGCCTCTGTTTCCCCATATCTGATTCCCCACCTCTGATTCCCCAACTCTCATACCCGCCTCTGATTCCCCAGCTCTGATTCCCCGCCTCTGATTCCCCGTGTCTGTTTCCTTGCCTCTGATTCCCCGCCTCTGATTCCCCATCTCTGATTCACCACCACTGATTCCCTGCGTCTGATTCCCTGCCTGTGATTCCCCGCCTCTGATTCACCATCTCTGATTCACTGCCTCTGATTCCCCTTCTCTGATTCCCCATGTGTGATTCCCCAATTCTGATTCCCGCCTCTGATTCCCCACTACTGATTCCCGGCCTCTGATTCCCGGCCTCTGATTCCCAGCCTCTGATACCCCATCTCTGATTCCCCGCCTCTGATTCCCCGACTCTGATTCCCCGCCTCTGATTCCCCAGCTCTGATTCCCCGCCTCTGATTCCCCGCGTCTGATTCCCCGCCTCTGAATCCCCGCCTCTGATTCCCCATCTCTGATTCACCACCTCATATTACCCGCGTCTGATTCCCTGACTCTAATTCCCGGCCTCTGATTCCCCATCTCTGATACACCGCCTCTGATTCCCCATATCTGATTCCCCATATCTGATTCCCCGCCTCTGATTCCCCGCCTCTGATTCCCCATATCTGATACCCCGCCTCTGATTCCCCAACTCTGATTCCCCGCCTCTGATTCCCCAGTTATGATTCCCCACTTCTGATTCCCCGCGTCTGATTCCCTGCTTCTGATTCGCTGCCTCTGATTCCCCATCTGTGATTAACCACCTCTGATTCTCCACATCTGATTCCCCGCCTCAGTTTCCCCGCCTCTGATTCCCCACCTCTGATTCCCCATATCTGATTCCCCGCCTCTGATTCCCCATCTCTGATTCTCGGACTCAGATTACCCACCTCTGATTCCCCGCCTCTGATTCCCTGCCTCTGATTCCCCATCTCTGATTTCCCATATCTGATTCCCCAGCTCTGATTCCCAACATCTGATTCCCTGCCTCTGATTCCCCACCTCTGATTCCCAATATCTGATTCCCTGCCTCTGTTTCCCCACTTCTGATTCCCCGCCTCTGTTTCCCCATATCTGATTCCCCACCTCTGATTCCCCAACTCTGATTCCCCGCCTCTGATTCCCCAGCTCTGATTCCCCGCCTCTGATTCCCCGTGCCTGATTCCTTGCCTCTGATTCCCCGCCTCTGATTCCCCATCTCTGATTCACCACCACTGATTCCCTGCGTCTGATTCTCTGCCTGTGATTCCCCGCCTCTGATTCACCATCTCTGATTCACTGCCTCTGATTCCCCTTCATGATTCCCCATGTCTGATTCCCCAATTCTGATTCCCGCCTCTGATGCCGTACCTCTGATTCCCCATCTCTGATTCACCACCACTGATTCCCCGCCTCTGATTCCCCAGCTCTGATTCCCCACCTCTGATTACCCGCGTCTGATTCCCTGACTCTAATTCCCGGCCTCTGATTCCCCATCTCTGATTCACCGCCTCTGATTCCCCACCTCTGATTCCCCATATCTGATTCCCCGCCTCAGTTTCCCCGCCTCTGATTCCCCGCCTCTGATTCCCCATATCTGATACCCCGCCTCTGATTCCCCAGTTATGATTCCCCGCCTCTGATTCCCCATATCTGATTCCCTGCCTCTGATGCCCAATATCTGATTCCCTGCCTCTGATTCCCCAACTCTGATTCCCCAACTCTGATTCCCCGCCTCTGATTCCTCAGCTCTGATTCCCCACCTCTGATTCCCCGTGTCTAATTCCCTGCCTCTGATTCCCCGCCTCTGATTCCCCATCTTGGATTCACCACCACTGATTCCCTGCGTCTGATTCCCTGCCTGTGATTCCCCGCCTCTGATTCACCATCTCTGATTCACTGCCTCTGATTCCCCTTCTCTGATTCCCCATGTCTGATTCCCCAATTCTGATTCCCGCCTCTGATGCCCCACCTCTGATTCCCCTCCTCTGATTGCCCATATCTGATTCCCCGCCTCTGATTCCCCATATCTTATTCCCCGACTCTGATTCCCAAACTCAGATTCCCCGCCTCTGATTCCCCAATTCTGATTCCCCGCCTCTGATTCCCCAGTTATGATTCCCCACCTCTGATTCCCCGCGTCTGATTCCCTGCTTCTGATTCCCTGCCTCTGATTCCCCATCTGTGATTAACCACCTCTGATTCTCCGCGTCTGATTCCCCGCCTCAGTTTCCCCGCCGCTGATTCCCCATATCTGATTCCCGGCCTCTGATTCCCGGCCTATGATTCCCCGCTTGTAATTCCCCGCCTCTGATTCCCTGCCTCTGATTCCCCATGTCTGATTCCCCACATCTGATTCCCTGCCTCTGATACCCCGCCTCTGATTCCCCGCCTCTGATTCCATGCCACTAATTCCCCGCCTCTGATTCCCCATATCTAATTCCCTGCCTCTGATGCCCCATATCTGATTCCCTGCCTCTGATTCCCCAACTCTGATTCCCCGCCTCTGATTCCTCAGCTCTGATTCCCCACCTCTGATTCCCCGTGTCTAATTCCCTGCCTCTGATTCCCCGCCTCTGATTCCCCATCTTGGATTCACCACCACTGATTCCCTGCGTCTGATTCCCTGCCTGTGATTCCCCGCCTCTGATTCACCATCTCTGATTCACTGCCTCTGATTCCCCTTCTCTGATTCCCCATGTCTGATTCCCCAATTCTTATTCCCGCCTCTGATGCCCCACCTCTGATTCCCCTCCTCTGATTGCCCATATCCGATTCCCCGCCTCTGATTCCCCATATCTTATTCCCCGACTCTGATTCCCAAACTCAGATTCCCCGCCTCTGATTCCCCAGCTCTGATTCCCCACATCTGATTCCCTGCCTCTGATTCCCCACCTCTGATTCCCAATATCTGATTCCCTGCCTCTGTTTCCCCACCTCTGATTCCCCGCCTCTGTTTCCCCATATCTGATTCCCCACCTCTGATTCCCCAACTCTGATTCCCCGCCTCTGAATCCCCAGCTTTGATTCCCCGCCTCTGATTCCCCGTGTCTGATTCCCTGCCTCTGATTCCCCGCCTCTGATTCCCCATCTCTGATTCACCGCCTCTGATTCACCACCTCAGATTCCCCATATCTGATAAGCCTCTCTGTTACCCCGCCTCTGATTCCCCGCTTCTGATTCCCCATATCTGATTCCCCACCTCTGATTCCCCATCTCTGATTCCCGGACTCAGATTCCCCACCTCTGATTCCCAGCATCTGATTCCCGGAATATGATTCCCCGCTTCTGATTCCCCGCCTCTGATTCCCTGCCTCTGATTCCCCATCTCTGATTCCCCACATCCGACTCCCTGCCTCTGATTCCCCGCCTCTGATTCCCCATATCTGATTCCCTGCCTCTGATTCCCCATCTCTGATTCCCGCCCTCCGATTCCCCACCTCTGGTTCCCCATATCTGATACCCCTCCTCTCTTTCCCCGCCTCTGATTCCCCGCCTCTGATTCTCCATATCTGATTCCCTGCCTCTGATTCCCCAACTCTGATTCCCCGCCTCTGATTCCTCAGCTCTGATTCCCCACCTCTGATTCCCCGTGTCTAATTCCCTGCCTCTGATTCCCCGCCTCTGATTCCCCATCTTGGATTCACCACCACTGATTCCCTGCGTCTGATTCCCTGCCTGTGATTCCCCTCCTCTGATTGCCCATATCTGATTCCCCGCCTCTGATTCCCCATATCTTATTCTCCGCCTCTGATTCCCAAACTCAGATTCCCCGCCTCTGATTCCCCAGCTCTGATTCCCCACATCTGATTCTCTGCCTCTGATTCCCCACCTCTGATTCCCCGCCTCTGTTTCCCCATATCTGATTACCCACCTCTGATTCCCCAACTCCGATTCCCCGCCTCTGATTCCCCAGCTCTGATTCCCCGCCTCTGATTCCCCGTGTCTGATTCCCTGCCTCCGATTCCCCGCCTCTGATTCCACATCTCTGATTCACCGCCTCTGATTCCCCACCTCTGATTCCCCATATCTGATAAGCCATCTCTGTTTCCCCGCCTCTGATTCCCCACCTCTGATTCCCCATATCTGATTCCCCACCTCTGATTCCCCATCTCTGGTTCCCGGACTCAGATTCCCCACCTCTGATTCCCCGCCTCTGATTCCCTGCCTCTGATTCCCCATCTCTGATTCCCCATATCTGATTCCCCAGCTCTGATTCCCAACATCTGATTCCCTGCCTCTGATTCCCCACCTCTGATTCCCCTCCTCTGATTGCCCATATCCGATTCCCCGCCTCTGATTCCCCGTATCTTATTCCCCGACTCTGATTCCCAAACTCAGATTCCCCGCCTCTGATTCCCCAGCTCTGATTCCCCACATCTGATTCCCTGCCTCTGATTCCCCACCTCTGATTCCCAATATCTGATTCCCTGCCTCTGTTTCCCCACCTCTGATTCCCCGCCTCTGTTTCCCCATATCTGATTCCCCACCTCTGATTCCCCAACTCTGATTCCCCGCCTCTGAATCCCCAGCTTTGATTCCCCGCCTCTGATTCCCCGTGTCTGATTCCCTGACTCTGATTCCCCGCCTCTGATTCCCCATCTCTGATTCACCGCCTCTGATTCACCACCTCAGATTCCCCATATCTGATAAGCCTCTCTGTTACCCCGCCTCTGATTCCCCGCTTCTGATTCCCCATATCTGATTCCCCGCCTCTGATTCCCCATCTCTGATTCCCGGACTCAGATTCCCCACCTCTGATTCCCAGCATCTGATTCCCGGAATATGATTCCCCGCTTCTGATTCCCCGCCTCTGATTCCCTGCCTCTGATTCCCCATCTCTGATTCCCCACATCCGACTCCCTGCCTCTGATTCCCCGCCTCTGATTCCCCATATCTGATTCCCTGCCTCTGATTCCCCATCTCTGATTCCCGCCCTCCGATTCCCCACCTCTGGTTCCCCATATCTGATACCCCTCCTCTCTTTCCCCGCCTCTGATTCCCCGCCTCTGATTCTCCATATCTGATTCCCTGCCTCTGATTCCCCAACTCTGATTCCCCGCCTCTGATTCCTCAGCTCTGATTCCCCACCTCTGATTCCCCGTGTCTAATTCCCTGCCTCTGATTCCCCGCCTCTGATTCCCCATCTTGGATTCACCACCACTGATTCCCTGCGTCTGATTCCCTGCCTGTGATTCCCCGCCTCTGATTCACCATCTCTGATTCACTGCCTCTGATTCCCCTTCTCTGATTCCCCATGTCTGATTCCCCAATTCTGATTCCCGCCTCTGATGCCCCACCTCTGATTCCCCTCCTCTGATTGCCCATATCTGATTCCCCGCCTCTGATTCCCCATATCTTATTCCCCGACTCTGATTCCCAAACTCAGATTCCCCGCATCTGATTCCCCAATTCTGATTCCCCGCCTCTGATTCCCCAGTTATGATTCCCCACCTCTGATTCCCCGCGTCTGATTCCCTGCTTCTGATTCCCTGCCTCTGATTCCCCATCTGTGATTAACCACCTCTGATTCTCCGCGTCTGATTCCCCGCCTCAGTTTCCCCGCCGCTGATTCCCCATATCTGATTCCCGGCCTCTGATTCCCGGCCTATGATTCCCCGCTTGTAATTCCCCGCCTCTGATTCCCTGCCTCTGATTCCCCATGTCTGATTCCCCACATCTGATTCCCTGCCTCTGATACCCCGCCTCTGATTCCCCGCCTCTGATTCCATGCCACTAATTCCCCACCTCTGATTCCCCATATCTAATTCCCTGCCTCTGATGCCCCATATCTGATTCCCTGCCTCTGATTCCCCAACTCTGATTCCCCGCCTCTGATTCCTCAGCTCTGATTCCCCACCTCTGATTCCCTGTGTCTAATTCCCTGCCTCTGATTCCCCGCCTCTGATTCCCCATCTTGGATTCACCACCACTGATTCCCTGCGTCTGATTCCCTGCCTGTGATTCCCCGCCTCTGATTCACCATCTCTGATTCACTGCCTCTGATTCCCCTTCTCTGATTCCCCATGTCTGATTCCCCAATTCTTATTCCCGCCTCTGATGCCCCATCTCTGATTCCCCTCCTCTGATTGCCCATATCTGATTCCCCGCCTCTGATTCCCCATATCTTATTCCCCGACTCTGATTCCCAAACTCAGATTCCCCGCCTCTGATTCCCCAGCTCTGATTCCCCACATCTGATTCCCTGCCTCTGATTCCCCACTTCTGATTCCCAATATCTGATTCCCTGCCTCTGTTTCTCCACCTCTGATTCCCCGCCTCTGTTTCCCCATATCTGATTCTCCACGTCTGATTCCGCGCCTCTGATTCCCCATCTCTGATTCCCCATCTCTGATTCCCAAATTCTGATTCCCCGCCTCTGATTCCCCAGCTCTGATTCCCCATCTCTGATTCCCAAATTCTGATTCCCTGCCTCTGATTCCCCACCTATGATTCCCAATATCTGATTCCCCGCCTCTGTTTCCCCACCCCTGATTCCCCGCCTCTGTTTCCCCATATCTGATTCCCCACCTCTGATTCCCCAACTCTGATTCCCCGCCTCTGATTCCCCAGCTCTGATTCCACGCATCTGATTCCACGTGTCTGATGCCCTGCCTCTGATTCCCCGCCTCTGATTTCCCATCTCTGATTCACTGCCTCTGATTCCCCACCTCTGATTCCCCATATCTGATTAGCCACCTCTGTTTCCCCGCCTCTGATTCCCAGCCTCTGATTCCCCATATCTCATTCACAGCCTCTGATTCCCCATCTCTGATTCCCGGACTCTGAATCCCCACCTCTGATTCCCGGCCTCTCATTCCCGGCCTTTGATTCCCGCTTCTTATTCCCCGCCTCTGATTCACTGCCTCTGATTCCCCATGTCTGATTCCCCACATCTGATTCCCTGCCTCTGATATCCCGCTTCTGATTCCCCGCCTCTGATTCCCTGCCACTAATTCCCCGCCTCTGATTCCCCTATCTGATTCCCAGCCTCTGATTCCCCAACTCTGATTCCCTGCCTCTGCTTCCTCAGCTCTGATTCCCACCTCTGATTCCCCGTGTCTAATTCCCTGCCTCTGATTCCCCGCCTCTGATTCCCCATCTTGGATTCACCACCACTGATTCCCTGCGTCTGATTACCTGCCTGTGATTCCCCGCCTCTGATTCACCATCTCTGATTCACTGCCTCTGATTCCCCTTCTCTGATTCCCCATGTCTGATTCCCAAATTCTGATTCCCGCCTCTGATGCCCAACCTCTGATTCCCCTCCTCTGATTGCCCATATCTGATACCCCGCCTCTGATTCCCCATATCTTATTCTCCGCCTCTGATTCCCAAACTCAGATTCCCCGCCTCTGATTCCCCAGCTCTGATTCCCCACATCTGATTCTCTGCCTCTGATTCCCCACCTCTGATTCCCCGCCTCTGTTTCCCCATATCTGATTACCCACCTCTGATTCCCCAACTCCGATTCCCCGCCTCTGATTCCCCAGCTCTGATTCCCCGCCTCTGATTCCCCGTGTCTGATTCCCTGCCTCCGATTCCCCGCCTCTGATTCCACATCTCTGATTCACCGCCTCTGATTCCCCACCTCTGATTCCCCATATCTGATAAGCCATCTCTGTTTCCCCGCCTCTGATTCCCCACCTCTGATTCCCCATATCTGATTCCCCACCTCTGATTCCCCATCTCTGGTTCCCGGACTCAGATTCCCCACCTCTGATTCCCCGCCTCTGATTCCCTGCCTCTGATTCCCCATCTCTGATTCCCCATATCTGATTCCCCAGCTCTGATTCCCAACATCTGATTCCCTGCCTCTGATTCCCCACCTCTGATTCCCAATATCTGATTCCCTGCCTCTGTTTCCCCACTTCTGATTCCCCGCCTCTGCTTCCCCATATCTGATTCCCCACCTCTGATTCCCCAACTCTGATACCCCGCCTCTTATTCCCCAGCTCTGATTCCCCGCCTCTGATTCCCCGTGTCTGATTCCTTGCCTCTGATTCCCCGCCTCTGATTCCCCATCTCTGATTCACCACCACTGATTCCCTGCGTCTGATTCCCTGCCTGTGATTCCCCGCCTCTGATTCACCATCTCTGATTCACTGCCTCTGATTCCCCTTCTCTGATTCCCCATGTCTGATTCCCCAATTCTGATTCCCGCCTCTGATGCCCCACCTCTGATTCCCCATATCTGATTCCCCGCCTCTGATTCCCCATATCTTATTCCCCGCCTCTGATTCCCAAACTCACATTCCCCGCCTCTGATTCCCCAGCTCTGATTCCCCGCCTCTGATTCCCCGCGTCTGATTCCCCCCCTCTGAATCCCCGCCTCTGATTCCCCATCTCTGATTCACCACCGCTAATTCCCGGCCTCTGATTCCCCACAAATGATTCCCGGCCTCTGATTCCCGGCCTCTGATTCCCCGCCTCTGATTCCCCATCTCTGATTCCCCGCCTCTAATTCCCCGACTCTGATTCCCCGCCTCTGATACCCCAGCTCTGATTCCCCACCTCTGATTACCCGCATCTGATTCCCTGACTCTAATTCCCGGCCTCCGATTCCCCATCTCTGATTCACCGCCTCTGATTCCCCACCTCTGATTCCCCATATCTGATTCCCCGCCTCAGTTTCCCCGCCTCTGATTCCCCGCCTCTGATTCCCCATATCTGATACCCTGCCTCTGATTCCCAAACTCTGATTCCCCACCTCTGATTCCCCAGTTATGATTCCCCACCTCTGATTCCGCGCGTCTGATTCCCTGCTTCTCATTCCTTGCCTCTGATTCCCCATCTGTGATTAACCACCTCTGATTCTCCGCGTCTGATTCCCCGCCTCAGTTTCCCCGCCTCTGATTCCCCATATCTGATTCACCGCCTCTGATTCACCACCTCAGATTCCCCATATCTGATAAGCCATCTCTGTTACCCCGCCTCTGATTCCCCATATCTGATTCCCCGCCTCTGATTCCCCATCTCTGATTCCCGGACTCAGATTCCCCACCTCTGATTCCCAGCCTCTGATTCCCGGAATATGATTCCCCGCTTCTGATTCCCCGCCTCTGATTCCCTGCCTCTGATTCCCCATCTCTGATTCCCCACATCTGATTCCCTGCTTCTGATTCCCCGCCTCTGATTCCCCATATCTGATTCCCTGCCTCTGATTCCCCAAATCTGATTCCCCGCCTCTGATTCCTCAGCTCTGATTCCCCGCCTCTGATTCCCCGCGTCTGATTCCCTGCTTCTGATTCCCTGCCTCTGATTCCCCATCTGTGATTAACCACCTCTGATTCTCCACGTCTGATTCCGCGCCTCTGATTCCCCATCTCTGATTCCCCATCTCTGATTCCCAAATTCTGATTCCCCGCCTCTGATTCCCCAGTTCTGATTCCCCATCTCTGATTCCCAAATTCTGATTCCCTGCCTCTGATTCCCCACCTCTGATTCCCCACCTCTGATTCCCAATATCTGATTCCCCGCCTCTGTTTCCCCGCCTCTGATTCCCCGCCTCTGTTTCCCCATATCTGATTCCCCACCTCTGATTCCCCAACTCTGATTCCCCGCCTCTGATTCCCCAGCTCTGATACCCCGCCTCTGATTCCACGTGTCTGATGCCCTGCCTCTGATTCCCCGCCTCTGATTTCCCATCTCTGATTCACTGCCTCTGATTCCTCACCTCTGATTCCCCATATCTGATTAGCCACCTCTGTTTCCCCGCCTCTGATTCCCAGCCTCTGATTCCCCGTATCTGATTCCCAGCCTCTGATTCCCCACCTCTGATTCCCGGACTCTCATTCCCGGCCTTTGATTCCCGCTTCTGATTCCCCGCCTCTGATTCCCTGCCTCTGATTCCCCATGTCTGATTCCCCACATCTGATTCCCTGCCTCTGATATCCCGCCTCTGATTCCCTGCCTCTGATTCCCTGCCACTAATTCCCCGCCTCTGATTCCCCTATCTGATTCCCTGCCTCTGATGCCCCATATCTGATTCCCAGCCTCTGATTCCCCAACTCTGATTCCCCACCTCTGATTCCTCAGCTCTGATTCCCCACCTCTGATTCCCCGTGTCTAATTCCCTGCCTCTGATTCCCCGCCTCTGATTCCCCATCTTGTATTCACCACCACTGATTCCCTGCGTCTGATTCCCTGCCTGTGATTCCCCGCCTCTGATTCACCATCTTTGATTCACTGCCTCTGATTCCCCTTCTCTGATTCCCCATGTCTGATTCCCCAATTCTGATTCCCGCCTCTGATGCCCAACCTCTGATTCCCCTCCTCTGATTGCCCATATCTGATTCCCCGCCTCTGATTCCCCTTATCTTATTCTCCGCCTCTGATCCCCAAACTCAGATTCCCCGCCTCTGATTCCCCACATCTGATTCTCTGCCTCTGATTCCCCACCTCTGATTCCCCGCCTCTGTTTCCCCATATCTGATTACCCACCTCTGATTCCCCAACTCTGATTCCCCGCCTCTGATTCCCCAGCTCTGATTCCCCGCCTCTGATTCCCCGTGTCTGATTCCCTGCCTCTGATTCCCCGCCTCTGATTCCACATCTCTGATTCACCGCCTCTGATTCCCCACCTCTGAATCACCATATCTGATAAGCCATCTCTGTTTCCCCGCCTCTGATTCCCCACCTCTGATTCCCCATATCTGATTCCCCGCCTCTTATTCCCCATCTCTGATTCCCGGACTCAGATTCCCCACCTCTGATTCCCCGCCTCTGATTCCCTGTCTCTGATTCCCCATCTCTGATTCCCCATATCTGATTCCCCAGCTCTGATTCCCAACATCTGATTTCCTGCCTCTGATTCCCCACCTCTGATTCCCAATATCTGATTCCCTGCCTCTGTTTCCCCCTTCTGATTCCCCGCCTCTGTTTCCCCATATCTGATTCCCCACCTCTGATTCCCCAACTCTGATTCCCCGCCTCTGATTCCCCAGCTCTGATTCCCCACCTCTGATTCCCCGTGTCTGATTCCTTGCCTCTGATTCCCCGTATCTGATTCCCCATCTCTGATTCACCACCACTGATTCCCTGCGTCTGATTTCCTGCCTGTGATTCCCCGCCTCTGATTCACCATCTCTGATTCACTGCCTCTGATTCCCCTTCTCTGATTCCCATGTCTGATTCCCCAATTCTGATTCCCGCCTCTGATGCCCCACCTCTGATTCCCCTCCTCTGATTCCCCATATCTGATTCCCCGCCTCTGATTCCCCATATCTTATTCCCCGCCTCTGATTCCCAAACTCAGATTCCCCGCCTCTGATTCCCCAGCTCTGATTCCCCGCCTCTGATTCCCCGCGTCTGATTCCCCGCCTCTGAATCCCAGCCTCTGATTCCCCATCTCTGATTCACCACCTCTAATTCCCGGCCTCTGATTCCCCACAACTGATTCCCGGCCTCTGATTCCCGGCCTCTGATTCCCCGCCTCTGATTCCCCATCTCTGATTCCCCGCCTCTGATTCCCCGACTCTGATTCCCCGCCTCTGATTCCCCAGCTCTGATTCCCCACCTCTGATTACCCGCGTCTGATTCCCTGACTCTAATTCCCGGCCTCTGATTCCCCATCTCTGATTCACCGCCTCTGATTCCCCACCTCTGATTCCCCATATCTGATTCCCCGCCTCAGTTTCCCCATATCTGATACCCCACCTCTGATTCCCCAACTCTGATTCCCCGCCTCTGATTCCCCAGTTATGATTCCCCACCTCTGATTCCCCGCGTCTGATTCCCTGCTTCTGATTCCCTGCCTCTGATTCCCCATCTGTGATTAACCACCTCCGCGTCTGATGCCCCGCCTCAGTTTCCCCGCCGCTGATTCCCCATATCTGATTCCCGGCCTCTGATTCCCGGCCTATGATTCCCCGCTTGTAATTCCCCGCCTCTGATTCCCTGCCTCTGATTCCCCATGTCTGATTCCCCACATCTGATTCCCTGCCTCTGATACCCCGCCTCTGATTCCCTGCCTCTGATTCCATGCCACTAATTCCCCGCCTCTGATTCCCCATATCTGATTCCCTGCCTCTGATTCCCCGTGTCTAATTCCCTGCCTCTGATTCCCCGCCTCTGATTCCCCATCTTGGATTCACCACCACTGATTCCCTGCGTCTGATTCCCTGCCAGTGATTCCCGGCCTCTGATTCACCATCTCTGATTCACTGCCTCTGATTCCCCTTCTCTGATTCCCCATGTCTGATTCCCCAATTCTGATTCCCGCCTCTGATGCCCCACCTCTGATTCCCCTCCTCTGATTCCCCATATCTGATTCCCCGCCTCTGATTCCCCATATCTTATTCCCCGACTCTGATTCCCAAACTCAGATTCCCCGCCTCTGATTCCCCAGCTCTGATTCCCCACATCTGATTCCCTGCCTCTGATTCCCCACCTCTGATTCCCAATATCTGATTCCCTGCCTCTGTTTCCCCACCTCTGATTCCCCGCCTCTTTTTCCCCATATCTGATTCCCCACCTCTGATTCCCCAACTCTGATTCCCCGCCTCTGAATCCCCAGCTTTGATTCCCCGCCTCTGATTCCCCGTGTCTGATTCCCTGCCTCTGATTCCCCGCCTCTGATTCCCCATCTCTGATTCACCGCCTCTGATTCACCACCTCAGATTCCCCATATCTGATAAGACTCTCTGTTACCCCGCCTCTGATTCCCCGCTTCTGATTCCCCATATCTGATTCCCCGCCTCTGATTCCCTGCCTCTGATTCCCAATCTCTGATTCCCCATATATGATTCCCCAGCTCTGATTCCCAACATCTGATTCCCTGCCTCTGATTCCCCACCTCTGATTCCCAATATCTGATTCCCTGCCTCTGTTTCCCCACTTCTGATTCCCCGCCTCTGTTTCCCCATATCTGATTCCCCACCTCCGATTTCCCAACTCTGATTCCCCGCCTCTGATTCCCCAGCTCTGATTCCCCGCCTCTGATTCCCCGTGTCTGATTCCTTGCCTCTGATTCCCCGCCTCTGATTCCCCATCTCTGATTCACCACCACTGATTCCCTGCGTCTGATTCCCTGCCTGTGATTCCCCGCCTCTGATTCACCATCTCTGATTCACTGCCTCTGATTACCCTTCTCTGATACCGCATGTCTGATTCCCCAATTCTGATTCCCGCCTCTGATGCCCCACCTCTGATTCCCCTCCTCTGATTCCCCATATCTGATTCCCCGCCTCTGATTCCCCATATCTTATTCCCCGCCTCTGATTCCCCACAACTGATTCCCGGCCTCTGATTCCCGGCCACTGATACCCCGCCTCTGATTCCCCATCTCTGATTCCCCGCCTCTGATTCCCCGACTCTGATTCCCCGCCTCTGATTACCCGCGTCTGATTCCCTGACTCTAATTCCCGGCCTCTGATTCCCCATCTCTGATTCACAGCCTCTGATTTCCCACCTCTGATTCCCCATATCTGATTCCCCGCCTCAGTTTCCCCGCCTCTGATTCCCCGCCTCTGATTCCCCATATCTGATACCCGCCTCTGATTCCCCAACTCTGATTCCCCGCCTCTGATTCCCCAGTTTTGATTCCCCACCTCTGATTCCCCGCGTCTGATTCCCCGCCTCAGTTTACCCGCCTCTGATTCCCCATATCTGATTCCCGGCCACTGATTCCCTGCCTATGATTCCCCGCTTGTAATTCCCCGCCTCTGATTCCCTGCCTCTGATTCCCCATGTCTGATTCCCCACATCTGATTCCCTGCCTCTGATACCCCGCCTCTGATTCCCCGCCTCTGATACCATGCCACTAATAACCCGCCTCTGATTCCCCATATCTGATTCCCTGCCTCTGATGCACCATATCTGATTCCCTGCCTCTGATTCCCCAACTCTGATTCCCCGCCTCTGATTCCTCAGCTCTGATTCCCCACCTCTGATTCCCCGTGTCTAATTCCCTGCCTCTGATTCCCCGCCTCTGATTCCCCATCTTGGATTCACCACCACTGATTCCCTGCGTCTGATTCCCTGCCTGTGATTCCCCGCCTCTCATTCACCATCTCTGATTCACTGCCTCTGATTCCCCTTCTCTGATTCCCCATGTCTGATTCCCTAATTCTGATTCCCGCCTCTGATGCCCCACCTCTGATTCCCCTCCTCTGATTGCCCATATCTGATTCCCCGCCTCTGATTCCCCATATCTTATTCCCCGACTCTGATTCCCAAACTCAGATTCCCCGCCTCTGATTCCCCAGCTCTGATTCCCCACATCTGATTCCCTGCCTCTGATTCCCCACCTCTGATTCCCAATATCTGATTCCCTGCCTCTGTTTCCCCACCTCTGATTCCCCGCCTCTGTTTCCCCATATCTGATTCCCCACAGCTGATTCCCCAACTCTGATTCCCCGCCTCTGATTCCCCAGCTCTGATTCCCCGCCTCTGATTCCCCGTGTCTGATTCCCTGCCTCTGATTCCCCGCCTCTGATTCCCCATCTCTGATTCACCGCCTCTGATTCACCACCTCAGATTCCCCATATCTGATAAGCCATCTCTGTTACCCCACCTCTGATTCCCCGCCTCTGATTCCCCATATCTGATTCCCCGCCTCTGATTCCCCATCTCTGATTCCCGGACTCAGATTCCCCACCTCTGATTCCCAGCCTCTGATTCCCGGAATATGATTCCCCGCTTCCTATTCCCCGCCTCTGATTCCCTGCCTCTGATTCCCCATCTCTGATTCCCCACATCTGATTCCCTGCCTCTGATTCCCCGCCTCTGATTCCCCATATCTGATTCCCTGCCTCTGATTCCCGATCTCTGATACCCGCCCTCCGATTCCCCACCTCTGGTTCCCCATATCTGATACCCCTCCTCTCTTACCCCGCCTCTGATACCCCGCCTCTGATTCTCCATATCTGATACCCCGCCTCTGATTCCCCAACTCTGATTCCCCGCCTCTGATTCCTCAGCTCTGATTCCCCGCCTCTGATTCCCCTCGTCTGATTCCCTGCTTCTGATTCCCTGCCTCTGATTCCCCATCTGTGATTAACCACCTCTGATTCTCCACGTCTGATTCCACGCCTCTGATTCCCCATCTCTGATTCCCCATCTCTGATTCCCAAATTCTGATTCCCCGCCTCTGATTCCCCAGTTCTGATTCCCCAGCTCTGATTCCCAACATCTGATTTCCTGCCTCTGATTCCCCACCTCTGATTCCCAATATCTGATTCCCTGCCTCTGTTTCCCCCTTCTGATTCCCCGCCTCTGTTTCCCCATATCTGATTCCCCACCTCTGATTCAACAACTCTGATTCCCCGCCTCTGATTCCCCAGCTCTGATTCCCCACCTCTGATTCCCCGTGTCTGATTCCTTGCCTCTGATTCCCCGTATCTGATTCCCCATCTCTGATTCACCACCACTGATTCCCTGCGTCTGATTTCCTGCCTGTGATTCCCCGCCTCTGATTCACCATCTCTGATTCACTGCCTCTGATTCCCCTTCTCTGATTCCCATGTCTGATTCCCCATTTCTGATTCCCGCCTCTGATGCCCCACCTCTGATTCCCCTCCTCTGATTCCCCATATCTGATTCCCCGCCTCTGATTCCCCATATCTTATTCCCCGCCTCTGATTCCCAAACTCAGATTCCCCGCCTCTGATTCCCCAGCTCTGATTCCCCGCCTCTGATTCCCCGCGTCTGATTCCCCGCCTCTGAATCCCAGCCTCTGATTCCCCATCTCTGATTCACCACCTCTAATTCCCGGCCTCTGATTCCCCACAACTGATTCCCGGCCTCTGATTCCCGGCCTCTGATTCCCCGCCTCTGATTCCCCATCTCTGATTCCCCGCCTCTGATTCCCCGACTCTGATTCCCCGCCTCTGATTCCCCAGCTCTGATTCCCCACCTCTGATTACCCGCGTCTGATTCCCTGACTCTAATTCCCGGCCTCTGATTCCCCATCTCTGATTCACCGCCTCTGATTCCCCACCTCTGATTCCCCATATCTGATTCCCCGCCTCAGTTTCCCCATATCTGATACCCCACCTCTGATTCCCCAACTCTGATTCCCCGCCTCTGATTCCCCAGTTATGATTCCCCACCTCTGATTCCCCGCGTCTGATTCCCTGCTTCTGATTCCCTGCCTCTGATTCCCCATCTGTGATTAACCACCTCCGCGTCTGATGCCCCGCCTCAGTTTCCCCGCCGCTGATTCCCCATATCTGATTCCCGGCCTCTGATTCCCGGCCTATGATTCCCCGCTTGTAATTCCCCGCCTCTGATTCCCTGCCTCTGATTCCCCATGTCTGATTCCCCACATCTGATTCCCTGCCTCTGATACCCCGCCTCTGATTCCCTGCCTCTGATTCCATGCCACTAATTCCCCGCCTCTGATTCCCCATATCTGATTCCCTGCCTCTGATTCCCCGTGTCTAATTCCCTGCCTCTGATTCCCCGCCTCTGATTCCCCATCTTGGATTCACCACCACTGATTCCCTGCGTCTGATTCCCTGCCAGTGATTCCCGGCCTCTGATTCACCATCTCTGATTCACTGCCTCTGATTCCCCTTCTCTGATTCCCCATGTCTGATTCCCCAATTCTGATTCCCGCCTCTGATGCCCCACCTCTGATTCCCCTCCTCTGATTCCCCATATCTGATTCCCCGCCTCTGATTCCCCATATCTTATTCCCCGACTCTGATTCCCAAACTCAGATTCCCCGCCTCTGATTCCCCAGCTCTGATTCCCCACATCTGATTCCCTGCCTCTGATTCCCCACCTCTGATTCCCAATATCTGATTCCCTGCCTCTGTTTCCCCACCTCTGATTCCCCGCCTCTTTTTCCCCATATCTGATTCCCCACCTCTGATTCCCCAACTCTGATTCCCCGCCTCTGAATCCCCAGCTTTGATTCCCCGCCTCTGATTCCCCGTGTCTGATTCCCTGCCTCTGATTCCCCGCCTCTGATTCCCCATCTCTGATTCACCGCCTCTGATTCACCACCTCAGATTCCCCATATCTGATAAGACTCTCTGTTACCCCGCCTCTGATTCCCCGCTTCTGATTCCCCATATCTGATTCCCCGCCTCTGATTCCCTGCCTCTGATTCCCAATCTCTGATTCCCCATATATGATTCCCCAGCTCTGATTCCCAACATCTGATTCCCTGCCTCTGATTCCCCACCTCTGATTCCCAATATCTGATTCCCTGCCTCTGTTTCCCCACTTCTGATTCCCCGCCTCTGTTTCCCCATATCTGATTCCCCACCTCCGATTTCCCAACTCTGATTCCCCGCCTCTGATTCCCCAGCTCTGATTCCCCGCCTCTGATTCCCCGTGTCTGATTCCTTGCCTCTGATTCCCCGCCTCTGATTCCCCATCTCTGATTCACCACCACTGATTCCCTGCGTCTGATTCCCTGCCTGTGATTCCCCGCCTCTGATTCACCATCTCTGATTCACTGCCTCTGATTACCCTTCTCTGATACCGCATGTCTGATACCCCAATTCTGATTCCCGCCTCTGATGCCCCACCTCTGATTCCCCTCCTCTGATTCCCCATATCTGATTCCCCGCCTCTGATTCCCCATATCTTATTCCCCGCCTCTGATTCCCCACAACTGATTCCCGGCCTCTGATTCCCGGCCACTGATACCCCGCCTCTGATTCCCCATCTCTGATTCCCCGCCTCTGATTCCCCGACTCTGATTCCCCGCCTCTGATTACCCGCGTCTGATTCCCTGACTCTAATTCCCGGCCTCTGATTCCCCATCTCTGATTCACAGCCTCTGATTCCCCACCTCTGATTCCCCATATCTGATTCCCCGCCTCAGTTTCCCCGCCTCTGATTCCCCGCCTCTGATTCCCCATATCTGATACCCGCCTCTGATTCCCCAACTCTGATTCCCCGCCTCTGATTCCCCAGTTTTGATTCCCCACCTCTGATTCCCCGCGTCTGATTCCCCGCCTCAGTTTCCCCGCCTCTGATTCCCCATATCTGATTCCCGGCCACTGATTCCCTGCCTATGATTGCCCGCTTGTAATTCCCCGCCTCTGATTCCCTGCCTCTGATTCCCCATGTCTGATTCCCCACATCTGATTCCCTGCCTCTGATACCCCGCCTCTGATTCCCCGCCTCTGATTCCATGCCACTAATTCCCCGCCTCTGATTCCCCATATCTGATTCCCTGCCTCTGATGCACCATATCTGATTCCCTGCCTCTGATTCCCCAACTCTGATTCCCCGCCTCTGATTCCTCAGCTCTGATTCCCCACCTCTGATTCCCCGTGTCTAATTCCCTGCCTCTGATTCCCCGCCTCTGATTCCCCATCTTGGATTCACCACCACTGATTCCCTGCGTCTGATTCCCTGCCTGTGATTCCCCGCCTCTCATTCACCATCTCTGATTCACTGCCTCTGATTCCCCTTCTCTGATTCCCCATGTCTGATTCCCTAATTCTGATTCCCGCCTCTGATGCCCCACCTCTGATTCCCCTCCTCTGATTGCCCATATCTGATTCCCCGCCTCTGATTCCCCATATCTTATTCCCCGACTCTGATTCCCAAACTCAGATTCCCCGCCTCTGATTCCCCAGCTCTGATTCCCCACATCTGATTCCCTGCCTCTGATTCCCCACCTCTGATTCCCAATATCTGATTCCCTGCCTCTGTTTCCCCACCTCTGATTCCCCGCCTCTGTTTCCCCATATCTGATTCCCCACAGCTGATTCCCCAACTCTGATTCCCCGCCTCTGATTCCCCAGCTCTGATTCCCCGCCTCTGATTCCCCGTGTCTGATTCCCTGCCTCTGATTCCCCGCCTCTGATTCCCCATCTCTGATTCACCGCCTCTGATTCACCACCTCAGATTCCCCATATCTGATAAGCCATCTCTGTTACCCCACCTCTGATTCCCCGCCTCTGATTCCCCATATCTGATTCCCCGCCTCTGATTCCCCATCTCTGATTCCCGGACTCAGATTCCCCACCTCTGATTCCCAGCCTCTGATTCCCGGAATATGATTCCCCGCTTCCTATTCCCCGCCTCTGATTCCCTGCCTCTGATTCCCCATCTCTGATTCCCCACATCTGATTCCCTGCCTCTGATTCCCCGCCTCTGATTCCCCATATCTGATTCCCTGCCTCTGATTCCCGATCTCTGATACCCGCCCTCCGATTCCCCACCTCTGGTTCCCCATATCTGATACCCCTCCTCTCTTACCCCGCCTCTGATACCCCGCCTCTGATTCTCCATATCTGATACCCCGCCTCTGATTCCCCAACTCTGATTCCCCGCCTCTGATTCCTCAGCTCTGATTCCCCGCCTCTGATTCCCCTCGTCTGATTCCCTGCTTCTGATTCCCTGCCTCTGATTCCCCATCTGTGATTAACCACCTCTGATTCTCCACGTCTGATTCCACGCCTCTGATTCCCCATCTCTGATTCCCCATCTCTGATTCCCAAATTCTGATTCCCCGCCTCTGATTCCCCAGTTCTGATTCCCCATCTCTGATTCCCAAATTCTGATTCCCTGCCTCTGATTCCCCACCTCTGATTCCCAATATCTGATTCCCCGCCTCGGTTTCCCCGCCTCTGATTCCCCGCCTCTGTTTCCCCATATCTGATTCCCCACCTCTGATTCCCCAACTCTGATTCCCCGCCTCTGATTTCCCAGCTCTGATTCCCCGCCTCTAATTCCACGTGTCTGATGCCCTGCCTCTGATTCCCCGCCTCTGATTTCCCATCTCTAATTCACTGCCTCTGATTCCCCACCTCTGATTCCCCATATCTAATTAGCCACCTCTGTTTCCCCGCCTCTGATTCCCAGCCTCTGATTCCCCATATCTGATTCCCAGCCTCTGATTCCCCATCTCTGATTCCCGGACTCTGAATCCCCACCTCTGATTCCCGGCCTCTCATTCCCGGCCTTTGATTCCCGCTTCTGATTCCCCGCCTCTGATTCCCTGCCTCTGATTCCCCATGTCTGATTCCCCACATCTGATTCCCTGCCTCTGATATCCCGCCTCTGATTCCCCGCCTCTGGTTCCCTGCCACTAATTCCACGCCTCTGATTACCCTATCTGATTCCCTGCCTCTGATGCCCCATATCTGATTCCCTGCCTCTGATTCCCCAACTCTGATTCCCCGCCTCTGATTCCTCAGCTCTGATTCCCCACCTCTGATTCCCCGTGTCTAATTCCCTGCCTCTGATTCCCCGCCTCTGATTCCCCATCTTGGATTCACCACCACTGGTTCCCTGCGTCTGATTCCCTGCCTGTGATTCCCCGCCTCTGATTCCCCATCTCTGATTCACTGCCGTTGATTCCCTTCTCTGATTCCCCATGTCTGATTCCCCAATTCTGATTCCCGCCTCTGATGCCCAACCTCTGATTCCCCTCCTCTGATTGCCCATATCTGATTCCCCGCATCTGATTCCCCATATCTTATTCTCCACCTCTGATTCCCAAACTCAGATTCCCCGCCTCTGATTCCCCAGCTCTGATTCCCCACATCTGATTCTCTGCCTCTGATTCCCCACCTCTGATTCCCCGCCTCTGTTTCCCCATATCTGATTACCCACCTCTGATTCCCCAACTCTGATTCCCCGCCTCTGATTCCCCAGCTCTGATTCCCCGCCTCTGATTCCCCGTGTCTGATTCCCTGCCTCTATTTCCCCGCCTCTGTTTCCACATCTCTGATTCACCGCCTCTGATTCCCCACCTCTGATTCCCCATATCTGATAAGCCATCTCTGTTTCCCCGCCTCTGATTCCCCACCTCTGATTCCACATATCTGATTCCCCGCCTCTGATTCCCCATCTCTGATTCCCGGACTCAGATTCCCCACCCTGATTCCCCGCCTCTGATTCCCTGCCTCTGATTCCCCATCTCTGATTTCCCATATCTGATTCCCCAGCTCTGATTCCCAATATCTGATTCCCTGCCTCTGATTCCCCACCTCTGATTCCCAATATCTGATTCCCTGCCTCTGTTTCCCCACTTCTGATTCCCCGCCTCTGTTTCCCCATATCTGATTCCCCACCTCTGATTCCCCAACTCTCATACCCGCCTCTGATTCCCCAGCTCTGATTCCCCGCCTCTGATTCCCCGTGTCTGTTTCCTTGCCTCTGATTCCCCGCCTCTGATTCCCCATCTCTGATTCACCACCACTGATTCCCTGCGTCTGATTCCCTGCCTGTGATTCCCCGCCTCTGATTCACCATCTCTGATTCACTGCCTCTGATTCCCCTTCTCTGATTCCCCATGTGTGATTCCCCAATTCTGATTACCGCCTCTGATTCCCCACTACTGATTCCCGGCCTCTGATTCCCGGCCTCTGATTCCCAGCCTCTGATACCCCATCTCTGATTCCCCGCCTCTGATTCCCCGACTCTGATTCCCCGCCTCTGATTCCCCATCTCTGATTCACCACCTCATATTACCCGCGTCTGATTCCCTGACTCTAATTCCCGGCCTCTGATTCCCCATCTCTGATACACCGCCTCTGATTCCCCATATCTGATTCCCCATATCTGATTCCCCGCCTCTGATTCCCCGCCTCTGATTCCCCATATCTGATACCCCGCCTCTGATTCCCCAACTCTGATTCCCCGCTTCTGATTCCCCAGTTATGATTCCCCACTTCTGATTCCCCGCGTCTGATTCCCTGCTTCTGATTCGCTGCCTCTGATTCCCCATCTGTGATTAACCACCTCTGATTCTCCGCATCTGATTCCCCGCCTCAGTTTCCCCGCCTCTGATTCCCCACCTCTGATTCCCCATATCTGATTCCCCGCCTCTGATTCCCCATCTCTGATTCTCGGACTCAGATTCCCCACCTCTGATTGCCCGCCTCTGATTCCCTGCCTCTGATTCCCCATCTCTGATTTCCCATATCTGATTCCCCAGCTCTGATTCCCAACATCTGATTCCCTGCCTCTGATTCCCCACCTCTGATTCCCAATATCTGATTCCCTGCCTCTGTTTCCCCACTTCTGATTCCCCGCCTCTGTTTCCCCATATCTGATTCCCCACCTCTGATTCCCCAACTCTGATTCCCCGCCTCTGATTCCCCAGCTCTGATTCCCCGCCTCAGATTCCCCGTGCCTGATTCCTTGCCTCTGATTCCCCGCCTCTGATTCCCCATCTCTGATTCACCACCACTCATTCCCTGCGTCTGATTCCCTGCCTGTGATTCCCCGCCTCTGATTCACCATCTCTGATTCACTGCCTCTGATTCCCCTTCATGATTCCCCATGTCTGATTCCCCAATTCTGATTCCCGCCTCTGATGCCCCACCTCTGATTCCCCATCTCTGATTCACCACCACTGATTCCCCGCCTCTGATTCCCCAGCTCTGATTCCCCACCTCTGATTACCCGCGTCTGATTCCCTGACTCTAATTCCCGGCCTCTGATTCCCCATCTCTGATTCACCGCCTCTGATTCCCCACCTCTGATTCCCCATATCTGATTCCCCGCCTCAGTTTCCCCGCCTCTGATTCCCCGCCTCTGATTCCCCATATCTGATACCCCGCCTCTGATTCCCCAACTCTGATTCCCCGCCTCTGATTCCCCAGTTATGATTCCCCGCCTCTGATTCCCCATATCTGATTCCCTGCCTCTGATGCCCCATATCTGATTCCCTGCCTCTGATTCCCCAACTCTGATTCCCCGCCTCTGATTCCTCAGCTCTGATTCCCCACCTCTGATTCCCCGTGTCTAATTCCCTGCCTCTGATTCCCCGCCTCTGATTCCCCATCTTGGATTCACCACCACTGATTCCCTGCGTCTGATTCCCTGCCTGTGATTCCCCGCCTCTGATTCACCATCTCTGATTCACTGCCTCTGATTCCCCTTCTCTGATTCCCCATGTCTGATTCCCCAATTCTGATTCCCGCCTCTGATGCCCCACCTCTGATTCCCCTCCTCTGATTGCCCATATCTGATTCCCCGCCTCTGATTCCCCATATCTTATTCCCCGACTCTGATTCCCAAACTCAGATTCCCCGCCTCTGATTCCCCAATTCTGATTCCCCGCCTCTGATTCCCCAGTTATGATTCCCCACCTCTGATTCCCCGCGTCTGATTCCCTGCTTCTGATTCCCTGCCTCTGATTCCCCATCTGTGATTAACCACCTCTGATTCTCCGCGTCTGATTCCCCGCCTCAGTTTCCCCGCCGCTGATTCCCCATATCTGATTCCCGGCCTCTGATTCCCGGCCTATGATTCCCCGCTTGTAATTCCCCGCCTCTGATTCCCTGCCTCTGATTCCCCATGTCTGATTCCCCACATCTGATTCCCTGCCTCTGATACCCCGCCTCTGATTCCCCGCCTCTGATTCCATGCCACTAATTCCCCGCCTCTGATTCCCCATATCTAATTCCCTGCCTCTGATGCCCCATATCTGATTCCCTGCCTCTGATTCCCCAACTCTGATTCCCCGCCTCTGATTCCTCAGCTCTGATTCCCCACCTCTGATTCCCCGTGTCTAATTCCCTGCCTCTGATTCCCCGCCTCTGATTCCCCAGCTCTGATTCCCCGCCTCTGATTCCCCGTGTCTGATTCCCTGCCTCTGATTCCCCGCCTCTGATTCCTCAGCTCTGATTCCCCACCTCTGATTCCCCGTGTCTAATTCCCTGCCTCTGATTCCCCGCCTCTGATTCCCCAGCTCTGATTCCCCGCCTCTGATTCCCCGTGTCTGATTCCCTGCCTCTGATTCCCCGCCTCTGATTCCCCAGCTCTGATTCCCCGCCTCTGATTCCCCGTGTCTGATTCCCTGCCTCTGATTCCCCGCCTCTGATTCCCCATCTCTGATTCACCGCCTCTGATTCACCACCTCAGATTCCCCATATCTGATAAGCCATCTCTGTTACCCCACCTCTGATTCCCCGCCTCTGATTCCCCATATCTGATTCCCCGCCTCTGATTCCCCATCTCTGATTCCTGGACTCAGATTCCCCACCTCTGATTCCCAGCCTCTGATTCCCGGAATATGATTCCCCGCTTCTGATTCCCCGCCTCTGATTCCCTGCCTCTGATTCCCCATCTCTGATTCCCCACATCTGATTCCCTGCCTCTGATTCCCCGCCTCTGATTCCCCATATCTGATTCCCTGCCTCTGATTCCCGATCTCTGATACCCGCCCTCCGATTCCCCACCTCTGGTTCCCCATATCTGATACCCCTCCTCTCTTACCCCGCCTCTGATACCCCGCCTCTGATTCTCCATATCTGATACCCCGCCTCTGATTCCCCAACTCTGATTCCCCGCCTCTGATTCCTCAGCTCTGATTCCCCGCCTCTGATTCCCCTCGTCTGATTCCCTGCTTCTGATTCCCTGCCTCTGATTCCCCATCTGTGATTAACCACCTCTGATTCTCCACGTCTGATTCCACGCCTCTGATTCCCCATCTCTGATTCCCCATCTCTGATTCCCAAATTCTGATTCCCCGCCTCTGATTCCCCAGTTCTGATTCCCCATCTCTGATTCCCAAATTCTGATTCCCTGCCTCTGATTCCCCACCTCTGATTCCCAATATCTGATTCCCCGCCTCGGTTTCCCCACCTCTGATTCCCCAACTCTGATTCCCCGCCTCTGATTTCCCAGCTCTGATTCCCCGCCTCTAATTCCACGTGTCTGATGCCCTGCCTCTGATTCCCCGCCTCTGATTTCCCATCTCTGATTCACTGCCTCTGATTCCCCACCTCTGATTCCCCATATCTAATTAGCCACCTCTGTTTCCCCGCCTCTGATTCCCAGCCTCTGATTCCCCATATCTGATTCCCAGCCTCTGATTCCCCATCTCTGATTCCCGGACTCTGAATCCCCACCTCTGATTCCCGGCCTCTCATTCCCGGCCTTTGATTCCCGCTTCTGATTCCCCGCCTCTGATTCCCTGCCTCTGATTCCCCATGTCTGATTCCCCACATCTGATTCCCTGCCTCTGATATCCCGCCTCTGATTCCCCGCCTCTGATTCCCTGCCACTAATTCCACGCCTCTGATTACCCTATCTGATTCCCTGCCTCTGATGCCCCATATCTGATTCCCTGCCTCTGATTCCCCAACTCTGATTCCCCGCCTCTGATTCCTCAGCTCTGATTCCCCACCTCTGATTCCCCGTGTCTAATTCCCTGCCTCTGATTCCCCGCCTCTGATTCCCCATCTTGGATTCACCACCACTGGTTCCCTGCGTCTGATTCCCTGCCTGTGATTCCCCGCCTCTGATTCCCCATCTCTGATTCACTGCCGTTGATTCCCTTCTCTGATTCCCCATGTCTGATTCCCCAATTCTGATTCCCGCCTCTGATGCCCAACCTCTGATTCCCCTCCTCTGATTGCCCATATCTGATTCCCCGCATCTGATTCCCCATATCTTATTCTCCGCCTCTGATTCCCAAACTCAGATTCCCCGCCTCTGATTCCCCAGCTCTGATTCCCCACATCTGATTCTCTGCCTCTGATTCCCCACCTCTGATTCCCCGCCTCTGTTTCCCCATATCTGATTACCCACCTCTGATTCCCCAACTCTGATTCCCCGCCTCTGATTCCCCAGCTCTGATTCCCCGCCTCTGATTCCCCGTGTCTGATTCCCTGCCTCTGATTCCCCGCCTCTGTTTCCACATCTCTGATTCACCGCCTCTGATTCCCCACCTCTGATTCCCCATATCTGATAAGCCATCTCTGTTTCCCCGCCTCTGATTCCCCACCTCTGATTCCCCATATCTGATTCCCCGCCTCTGATTCCCCATCTCTGATTCCCGGACTCAGATTCCCCACCTCTGATTCCCCGCCTCTGATTCCCTGCCTCTGATTCCCCATCTCTGATTTCCCATATCTGATTCCCCAGCTCTGATTCCCAATATCTGATTCCCTGCCTCTGATTCCCCACCTCTGATTCCCAATATCTGATTCCCTGCCTCTGTTTCCCCACTTCTGATTCCCCGCCTCTGTTTCCCCATATCTGATTCCCCACCTCTGATTCCCCAACTCTCATACCCGCCTCTGATTCCCCAGCTCTGATTCCCCGCCTCTGATTCCCCGTGTCTGTTTCCTTGCCTCTGATTCCCCGCCTCTGATTCCCCATCTCTGATTCACCACCACTGATTCCCTGCGTCTGATTCCCTGTCTGTGATTCCCCGCCTCTGATTCACCATCTCTGATTCACTGCCTCTGATTCCCCTTCTCTGATTCCCCATGTGTGATTCCCCAATTCTGATTCCCGCCTCTGATTCCCCACTACTGATTCCCGGCCTCTGATTCCCGGCCTCTGATTCCCAGCCTCTGATACCCCATCTCTGATTCCCCGCCTCTGATTCCCCGACTCTGATTCCCCGCCTCTGATTCCCCAGCTCTGATTCCCCGCCTCTGATTCCCCGCGTCTGATTCCCCGCCTCTGAATCCCCGCCTCTGATTCCCCATCTCTGATTCACCACCTCATATTACCCGCGTCTGATTCCCTGACTCTAATTCCCGGCCTCTGATTCCCCATCTCTGATACACCGCCTCTGATTCCCCATATCTGATTCCCCATATCTGATTCCCCGCCTCTGATTCCCCGCCTCTGATTCCCCATATCTGATACCCCGCCTCTGATTCCCCAACTCTGATTCCCCGCCTCTGATTCCCCAGTTATGATTCCCCACTTCTGATTCCCCGCGTCTGATTCCCTGCTTCTGATTCGCTGCCTCTGATTCCCCATCTGTGATTAACCACCTCTGATTCTCCGCATCTGATTCCCCGCCTCAGTTTCCCCGCCTCTGATTCCCCACCTCTGATTCCCCATATCTGATTCCCCTCCTCTGATTCCCCATCTCTGATTCTCGGACTCAGATTCCCCACCTCTGATTCCCAACATCTGATTCCCTGCCTCTGATTCCCCACCTCTGATTCCCAATATCTGATTCCCTGCCTCTGTTTCCCCACTTCTGATTCCCCGCCTCTGTTTCCCCATATCTGATTCCCCACCTCTGATTCCCCAACTCTGATTCCCCGCCTCTGATTCCCCAGCTCTGATTCCCCGCCTCTGATTCCCCGTGCCTGATTCCTTGCCTCTGATTCCCCGCCTCTGATTCCCCATCTCTGATTCACCACCACTGATTCCCTGCGTCTGATTCCCTGCCTGTGATTCCCCGCCTCTGATTCACCATCTCTGATTCACTGCCTCTGATTCCCCTTCATGATTCCCCATGTCTGATTCCCCAATTCTGATTCCCGCCTCTGATGCCCCACCTCTGATTCCCCATCTCTGATTCACCACCACTGATTCCCCGCCTCTGATTCCCCAGCTCTGATTCCCCACCTCTGATTACCCGCGTCTGATTCCCTGACTCTAATTCCCGGCCTCTGATTCCCCATCTCTGATTCACCGCCTCTGATTCCCCACCTCTGATTCCCCATATCTGATTCCCCGCCTCAGTTTCCCCGCCTCTGATTCCCCGCCTCTGATTCCCCATATCTGATACCACGCCTCTGATTCCCCAACTCTGATTCCCCGCCTCTGATTCCCCAGTTATGATTCCCCGCCTCTGATTCCCCATATCTGATTCCCTGCCTCTGATGCCCCATATCTGATTCCCTGCCTCTGATTCCCCAACTCTGATTCCCCGCCTCTGATTCCTCAGCTCTGATTCCCCACCTCTGATTCCCCGTGTCTAATTCCCTGCCTCTGATTCCCCGCCTCTGATTCCCCATCTTGGATTCACCACCACTGATTCCCTGCGTCTGATTCCCTGCCTGTGATTCCCCGCCTCTGATTCACCATCTCTGATTCACTGCCTCTGATTCCCCTTCTCTGATTCCCCATGTCTGATTCCCCAATTCTGATTCCCGCCTCTGATGCCCCACCTCTGATTCCCCTCCTCTGATTGCCCATATCTGATTCCCCGCCTCTGATTCCCCAATTCTGATTCCCCGCCTCTGATTCCCCAGTTATGATTCCCCACCTCTGATTCCCCGCGTCTGATTCCCTGCTTCTGATTCCCTGCCTCTGATTCCCCATCTGTGATTAACCACCTCTGATTCTCCGCGTCTGATTCCCCGCCTCAGTTTCCCCGCCGCTGATTCCCCATATCTGATTCCCGGCCTCTGATTCCCGGCCTATGATTCCCCGCTTGTAATTCCCCGCCTCTGATTCCCTGCCTCTGATTCCCCATGTCTGATTCCCCACATCTGATTCCCTGCCTCTGATACCCCGCCTCTGATTCCCCGCCTCTGATTCCATGCCACTAATTCCCCGCCTCTGATTCCCCATATCTAATTCCCTGCCTCTGATGCCCCATATCTGATTCCCTGCCTCTGATTCCCCAACTCTGATTCCCCGCCTCTGATTCCTCAGCTCTGATTCCCCACCTCTGATTCCCCGTGTCTAATTCCCTGCCTCTGATTCCCCGCCTCTGATTCCCCATCTTGGATTCACCACCACTGATTCCCTGCGTCTGATTCCCTGCCTGTGATTCCCCGCCTCTGATTCACCATCTCTGATTCACTGCCTCTGATTCCCCTTCTCTGATTGCCCATGTCTGATTCCCCAATTCTTATTCCCGCCTCTGATGCCCCACCTCTGATTCCCCTCCTCTGATTGCCCATATCCGATTCCCCGCCTCTGATTCCCCATATCTTATTCCCCGACTCTGATTCCCAAACTCAGATTCCCCGCCTCTGATTCCCCAGCTCTGATTCCCCACATCTGATTCCCTGCCTCTGATTCCCCACCTCTGATTCCCAATATCTGATTCCCTGCCTCTGTTTCCCCACCTCTGATTCCCCGCCTCTGTTTCCCCATATCTGATTCCCCACCTCTGATTCCCCAACTCTGATTCCCCGCCTCTGAATCCCCAGCTTTGATTCCCCGCCTCTGATTCCCCGTGTCTGATTCCCTGCCTCTGATTCCCCGCCTCTGATTCCCCATCTCTGATTCACCGCCTCTGATTCACCACCTCAGATTCCCCATATCTGATAAGCCTCTCTGTTACCCCGCCTCTGATTCCCCGCTTCTTATTCCCCATATCTGATTCCCCGCCTCTGATTCCCCATCTCTGATTCCCGGACTCAGATTCCCCACCCCTGATTCCCAGCATCTGATTCCCGGAATATGATTCCCCGCTTCTGATTCCCCGCCTCTGATTCCCTGCCTCTGATTCCCCATCTCTGATTCCCCACATCCGACTCCCTGCCTCTGATTCCCCGCCTCTGATTCCCCATATCTGATTCCCTGCCTCTGATTCCCCATCTCTGATTCCCGCCCTCCGATTCCCCACCTCTGGTTCCCCATATCTGATACCCCTCCTCTCTTTCCCCGCCTCTGATTCCCCGCCTCTGATTCTCCATATCTGATTCCCTGCCTCTGATTCCCCAACTCTGATTCCCCGCCTCTGATTCCTCAGCTCTGATTCCCCACCTCTGATTCCCCGTGTCTAATTCCCTGCCTCTGATTCCCCGCCTCTGATTCCCCATCTTGGATTCACCACCACTGATTCCCTGCGTCTGATTCCCTGCCTGTGATTCCCCTCCTCTGATTGCCCATATCTGATTCCCCGCCTCTGATTCCCCATATCTTATTCTCCGCCTCTGATTCCCAAACTCAGATTCCCCGCCTCTGATTCCCCAGCTCTGATTCCCCACATCTGATTCTCTGCCTCTGATTCCCCACCTCTGATTCCCCGCCTCTGTTTCCCCATATCTGATTACCCACCTCTGATTCCCCAACTCCGATTCCCCGCCTCTGATTCCCCAGCTCTGATTCCCCGCCTCTGATTCCCCGTGTCTGATTCCCTGCCTCCGATTCCCCGCCTCTGATTCCACATCTCTGATTCACCGCCTCTGATTCCCCACCTCTGATTCCCCATATCTGATAAGCCATCTCTGTTTCCCCGCCTCTGATTCCCCACCTCTGATTCCCCATATCTGATTCCCCACCTCTGATTCCCCATCTCTGGTTCCCGGACTCAGATTCCCCACCTCTGATTCCCCGCCTCTGATTCCCTGCCTCTGATTCCCCATCTCTGATTCCCCATATCTGATTCCCCAGCTCTGATTCCCAACATCTGATTCCCTGCCTCTGATTCCCCACCTCTGATTCCCCTCCTCTGATTGCCCATATCCGATTCCCCGCCTCTGATTCCCCATATCTTATTCCCCGACTCTGATTCCCAAACTCAGATTCCCCGCCTCTGATTCCCCAGCTCTGATTCCCCACATCTGATTCCCTGCCTCTGATTCCCCACCTCTGATTCCCAATATCTGATTCCCTGCCTCTGTTTCCCCACCTCTGATTCCCTGCCTCTGTTTCCCCATATCTGATTCCCCACCTCTGATTCCCCAACTCTGATTCCCCGCCTCTGAATCCCCAGCTTTGATTCTCCGCCTCTGATTCCCCGTGTCTGATTCCCTGCCTCTGATTCCCCGCCTCTGATTCCCCATCTCTGATTCACCGCCTCTGATTCACCACCTCAGATTCCCCATATCTGATAAGCCTCTCTGTTACCCCGCCTCTGATTCCCCGCTTCTGATTCCCCATATCTGATTCCCCGCCTCTGATTCCCCATCTCTGATTCCCGGACTCAGATTCCCCACCTCTGATTCCCAGCATCTGATTCCCGGAATATGATTCCCCGCTTCTGATTCCCCGCCTCTGATTCCCTGCCTCTGATTCCCCATCTCTGATTCCCCACATCCGACTCCCTGCCTCTGATTCCCCGCCTCTGATTCCCCATATCTGATTCCCTGCCTCTGTTTCCCCACCTCTGATTCCCCGCCTCTGTTTCCCCATATCTGATTCCCCACAGCTGATTCCCCAACTCTGATTCCCCGACTCTGATTCCCCAGCTCTGATTCCCCGCCTCTGATTCCCCGTGTCTGATTCCCTGCCTCTGATTCCCCGCCTCTGATTCCCCATCTCTGATTCACCGCCTCTGATTCACCACCTCAGATTCCCCATATCTGATAAGCCATCTCTGTTACCCCACCTCTGATTCCCCGCCTCTGATTCCCCATATCTGATTCCCCGCCTCTGATTCCCCATCTCTGATTCCCGGACTCAGATTCCCCACCTCTGATTCCCAGCCTCTGATTCCCGGAATATGATTCCCCGCTTCTGATTCCCCGCCTCTGATTCCCTGCCTCTGATTCCCCATCTCTGATTCCCCACATCTGATTCCCTGCCTCTGATTCCCCGCCTCTGATTCCCCATATCTGATTCCCTGCCTCTGATTCCCGATCTCTGATACCCGCCCTCCGATTCCCCACCTCTGGTTCCCCATATCTGATACCCCTCCTCTCTTACCCCGCCTCTGATACCCCGCCTCTGATTCTCCATATCTGATACCCCGCCTCTGATTCCCCAACTCTGATTCCCCGCCTCTGATTCCTCAGCTCTGATTCCCCGCCTCTGATTCCCCTCGTCTGATTCCCTGCTTCTGATTCCCTGCCTCTGATTCCCCATCTGTGATTAACCACCTCTGATTCTCCACGTCTGATTCCACGCCTCTGATTCCCCATCTCTGATTCCCCATCTCTGATTCCCAAATTCTGATTCCCCGCCTCTGATTCCCCAGTTCTGATTCCCCATCTCTGATTCCCAAATTCTGATTCCCTGCCTCTGATTCCCCACCTCTGATTCCCAATATCTGATTCCCCGCCTCGGTTTCCCCGCCTCTGATTCCCCGCCTCTGTTTCCCCATATCTGATACCCCTCCTCTCTTTCCCCGCCTCTGATTCCCCGCCTCTGATTCTCCATATCTGATTCCCTGCCTCTGATTCCCCAACTCTGATTCCCCGCCTCTGATTCCTCAGCTCTGATTCCCCACCTCTGATTCCCCGTGTCTAATTCCCTGCCTCTGATTCCCCGCCTCTGATTCCCCATCTTGGATTCACCACCACTGATTCCCTGCGTCTGATTCCCTGCCTGTGATTCCCCGCCTCTGATTCACCATCTCTGATTCACTGCCTCTGATTCCCCTTCTCTGATTCCCCATGTCTGATTCCCCAATTCTGATTCCCGCCTCTGATGCCCCACCTCTGATTCCCCTCCTCTGATTGCCCATATCTGATTCCCCGCCTCTGATTCCCCATATCTTATTCCCCGACTCTGATTCCCAAACTCAGATTCCCCGCCTCTGATTCCCCAATTCTGATTCCCCGCCTCTGATTCCCCAGTTATGATTCCCCACCTCTGATTCCCCGCGTCTGATTCCCTGCTTCTGATTCCCTGCCTCTGATTCCCCATCTGTGATTAACCACCTCTGATTCTCCGCGTCTGATTCCCCGCCTCAGTTTCCCCGCCGCTGATTCCCCATATCTGATTCCCGGCCTCTGATTCCCGGCCTATGATTCCCCGCTTGTAATTCCCCGCCTCTGATTCCCTGCCTCTGATTCCCCATGTCTGATTCCCCACATCTGATTCCCTGCCTCTGATACCCCGCCTCTGATTCCCCGCCTCTGATTCCATGCCACTAATTCCCCACCTCTGATTCCCCATATCTAATTCCCTGCCTCTGATGCCCCATATCTGATTCCCTGCCTCTGATTCCCCAACTCTGATTCCCCGCCTCTGATTCCTCAGCTCTGATTCCCCACCTCTGATTCCCTGTGTCTAATTCCCTGCCTCTGATTCCCCGCCTCTGATTCCCCATCTTGGATTCACCACCACTGATTCCCTGCGTCTGATTCCCTGCCTGTGATTCCCCGCCTCTGATTCACCATCTCTGATTCACTGCCTCTGATTCCCATTCTCTGATTCCCCATGTCTGATTCCCCAATTCTTATTCCCGCCTCTGATGCCCCACCACTGAATCCCCTCCTCTGATTGCCCATATCTGATTCCCCGCCTCTGATTCCCATTATCTTATTCCCCGACTCTGATTCCCAAACTCAGATTCCCCGCCTCTGATTCCCCAGCTCTGATTCCCCACATCTGATTCCCTGCCTCTGATTCCCCACCTCTGATTCCCAATATCTGATTCCCTGCCTCTGTTTCTCCACCTCTGATTCCCCGCCTCTGTTTCCCCATATCTGATTCTCCACGTCTGATTCCGCGCCTCTGATTCCCCATCTCTGATTCCCCATCTCTGATTCCCAAATTCTGATTCCCCGCCTCTGATTCCCCAGCTCTGATTCCCCATCTCTGATTCCCAAATTCTGATTCCCTGCCTCTGATTCCCCACCTATGATTCCCAATATCTGATTCCCCGCCTCTGTTTCCCCACCCCTGATTCCCCGCCTCTGTTTCCCCATATCTGATTCCCCACCTCTGATTCCCCAACTCTGATTCCCCGCCTCTGATTCCCCAGCTCTGATTCCACGCATCTGATTCCACGTGTCTGATGCCCTGCCTCTGATTCCCCGCCTCTGATTTCCCATCTCTGATTCACTGCCTCTGATTCCCCACCTCTGATTCCCCATATCTGATTAGCCACCTCTGTTTCCCCGCCTCTGATTCCCAGCCTCTGATTCCCCATATCTGATTCACAGCCTCTGATTCCCCATCTCTGATTCACGGACTCTGAATCCCCACCTCTGATTCCCGGCCTCTCATTCCCGGCCTTTGATTCCCGCTTCTTATACCCCGCCTCTGATTCACTGCCTCTGATTCCCCATGTCTGATTCCCCACATCTGATTCCCTGCCTCTGATATCCCGCCTCTGATTCCCCGCCTCTGATTCCCTGCCACTAATTCCCCGCCTCTGATTCCCCTATCTGATTCCCAGCCTCTGATTCCCCAACTCTGATTCCCCGCCTCTGCTTCCTCAGCTCTGATTCCCACCTCTGATTCCCCGTGTCTAATTCCCTGCCTCTGATTCCCCGCCTCTGATTCCCCATCTTGGATTCACCACCACTGATTCCCTGCGTCTGATTACCTGCCTGTGATTCCCCGCCTCTGATTCACCATCTCTGATTCACTGCCTCTGATTCCCCTTCTCTGATTCCCCATGTCTGATTCCCAAATTCTGATTCCCGCCTCTGATGCCCAACCTCTGATTCCCCTCCTCTGATTGCCCATATCTGATTCCCCGCCTCTGATTCCCCATATCTTATTCTCCGCCTCTGATTCCCAAACTCAGATTCCCCGCCTCTGATTCCCCAGCTCTGATTCCCCACATCTGATTCTCTGCCTCTGATTCCCCACCTCTGATTCCCCGCCTCTGTTTCCCCATATCTGATTACCCACCTCTGATTCCCCAACTCCGATTCCCCGCCTCTGATTCCCCAGCTCTGATTCCCCGCCTCTGATTCCCCGTGTCTGATTCCCTGCCTCCGATTCCCCGCCTCTGATTCCACATCTCTGATTCACCGCCTCTGATTCCCCACCTCTGATTCCCCATATCTGATAAGCCATCTCTGTTTCCCCGCCTCTGATTCCCCACCTCTGATTCCCCATATCTGATTCCCCACCTCTGATTCCCCATCTCTGGTTCCCGGACTCAGATTCCCCACCTCTGATTCCCCGCCTCTGATTCCCTGCCTCTGATTCCCCATCTCTGATTCCCCATATCTGATTCCCCAGCTCTGATTCCCAACGTCTGATTCCCTGCCTCTGATTCCCCACCTCTGATTCCCAATATCTGATTCCCTGCCTCTGTTTCCCCACTTCTGATTCCCCGCCTCTGCTTCCCCATATCTGATTCCCCACCTCTGATTCCCCAACTCTGATACCCCGCCTCTTATTCCCCAGCTCTGATTCCCCGCCTCTGATTCCCCGTGTCTGATTCCTTGCCTCTGATTCCCCGCCTCTGATTCCCCATCTCTGATTCACCACCACTGATTCCCTGCGTCTGATTCCCTGCCTGTGATTCCCCGCCTCTGATTCACCATCTCTGATTCACTGCCTCTGATTCCCCTTCTCTGATTCCCCATGTCTGATTCCCCAATTCTGATTCCCGCCTCTGATGCCCCACCTCTGATTCCCCATATCTGATTCCCCGCCTCTGATTCCCCATATCTTATTCCCCGCCTCTGATTCCCAAACTCACATTCCCCGCCTCTGATTCCCCAGCTCTGATTCCCCGCCTCTGATTCCCCGTGTCTGATTCCCTGCCTCTGATTCCCCGCCTCTGTTTCCACATCTCTGATTCACCGCCTCTGATTCCCCACCTCTGATTCCCCATATCTGATAAGCCATCTCTGTTTCCCCGCCTCTGATTCCCCACCTCTGATTCCCCATATCTGATTCCCCGCCTCTGATTCCCCATCTCTGATTCCCGGACTCAGATTCCCCACCTCTGATTCCCCGCCTCTGATTCCCTGCCTCTGATTCCCCATCTCTGATTTCCCATATCTGATTCCCCAGCTCTGATTCCCAATATCTGATTCCCTGCCTCTGATTCCCCACCTCTGATTCCCAATATCTGATTCCCTGCCTCTGTTTCCCCACTTCTGATTCCCCGCCTCTGTTTCCCCATATCTGATTCCCCACCTCTGATTCCCCAACTCTCATACCCGCCTCTGATTCCCCAGCTCTGATTCCCCGCCTCTGATTCCCCGTGTCTGTTTCCTTGCCTCTGATTCCCCGCCTCTGATTCCCCATCTCTGATTCACCACCACTGATTCCCTGCGTCTGATTCCCTGCCTGTGATTCCCCGCCTCTGATTCACCTTCTCTGATTCACTGCCTCTGATTCCCCTTCTCTGATTCCCCATGTGTGATTCCCCAATTCTGATTCCCGCCTCTGATTCCCCACTACTGATTCCCGGCCTCTGATTCCCGGCCTCTGATTCCCAGCCTCTGATACCCCATCTCTGATTCCCCGCCTCTGATTCCCCGACTCTGATTCCCCGCCTCTGATTCCCCAGCTCTGATTCCCCGCCTCTGATTCCCCGCGTCTGATTCCCCGCCTCTGAATCCCCGCCTCTGATTCCCCATCTCTGATTCACCACCTCATATTACCCGCGTCTGATTCCCTGACTCTAATTCCCGGCCTCTGATTCCCCATCTCTGATACACCGCCTCTAATTCCCCATATCTGATTCCCCATATCTGATTCCCCGCCTCTGATTCCCCGCCTCTGTTTCCCCATATCTGATACCCCGCCTCTGATTCCCCAACTCTGATTCCCCGCCTCTGATTCCCCAGTTATGATTCCCCACTTCTGATTCCCCGCGTCTGATTCCCTGCTTCTGATTCGCTGCCTCTGATTCCCCATCTGTGATTAACCACCTCTGATTCTCCGCATCTGATTCCCCGCCTCAGTTTCCCCGCCTCTGATTCCCCACCTCTGATTCCCCATATCTGATTCCCCTCCTCTGATTCCCCATCTCTGATTCTCGGACTCAGATTCCCCACCTCTGATTCCCAACATCTGATTCCCTGCCTCTGATTCCCCACCTCTGATTCCCAATATCTGATTCCCTGCCTCTGTTTCCCCACTTCTGATTCCCCGCCTCTGTTTCCCCATATCTGATTCCCCACCTCTGATTCCCCAACTCTGATTCCCCGCCTCTGATTCCCCAGCTCTGATTCCCCGCCTCTCATTCCCCGTGCCTGATTCCTTGCCTCTGATTCCCCGCCTCTGATTCCCCATCTCTGATTCACCACCACTGATTCCCTGCGTCTGATTCCCTGCCTGTGATTCCCCGCCTCTGATTCACCATCTCTGATTCACTGCCTCTGATTCCCCTTCATGATTCCCCATGTCTGATTCCCCAATTCTGATTCCCGCCTCTGATGCCCCACCTCTGATTCCCCATCTCTGATTCACCACCACTGATTCCCCGCCTCTGATTCCCCAGCTCTGATTCCCCACCTCTGATTACCCGCGTCTGATTCCCTGACTCTAATTCCCGGCCTCTGATTCCCCATCTCTGATTCACCGCCTCTGATTCCCCACCTCTGATTCCCCATATCTGATTCCCCGCCTCAGTTTCCCCGCCTCTGATTCCCCGCCTCTGATTCCCCATATCTGATACCCCGCCTCTGATTCCCCAACTCTGATTCCCCGCCTCTGATTCCCCAGTTATGATTCCCCGCCTCTGATTCCCCATATCTGATTCCCTGCCTCTGATGCCCCATATCTGATTCCCTGCCTCTGATTCCCCAACTCTGATTCCCCGCCTCTGATTCCTCAGCTCTGATTGCCCACCTCTGATTCCCCGTGTCTAATTCCCTGCCTCTGATTCCCCGCCTCTGATTCCCCATCTTGGATTCACCACCACTGATTCCCTGCGTCTGATTCCCTGCCTGTGATTCCCCGCCTCTGATTCACCATCTCTGATTCATTGCCTCTGATTCCCCTTCTCTGATTCCCCATGTCTGATTCCCCAATTCTGATTCCCGCCTCTGATGCCCCACCTCTGATTCCCCTCCTCTGATTGCCCATATCTGATTCCCCGCCTCTGATTCCCCAATTCTGATTCCCCGCCTCTGATTCCCCAGTTATGATTCCCCACCTCTGATTCCCCGCGTCTGATTCCCTGCTTCTGATTCCCTGCCTCTGATTCCCCATCTGTGATTAACCACCTCTGATTCTCCGCGTCTGATTCCCCGCCTCAGTTTCCCCGCCGCTGATTCCCCATATCTGATTCCCGGCCTCTGATTCCCGGCCTATGATTCCCCGCTTGTAATTCCCCGCCTCTGATTCCCTGCCTCTGATTCCCCATGTCTGATTCCCCACATCTGATTCCCTGCCTCTGATACCCCGCCTCTGATTCCCCGCCTCTGATTCCATGCCACTAATTCCCCGCCTCTGATTCCCCATATCTAATTCCCTGCCTCTGATGCCCCATATCTGATTCCCTGCCTCTGATTCCCCAACTCTGATTCCCCGCCTCTGATTCCTCAGCTCTGATTCCCCACCTCTGATTCCCCGTGTCTAATTCCCTGCCTCTGATTCCCCGCCTCTGATTCCCCATCTTGGATTCACCACCACTGATTCCCTGCGTCTGATTCCCTGCCTGTGATTCCCCGCCTCTGATTCACCATCTCTGATTCACTGCCTCTGATTCCCCTTCTCTGATTACCCATGTCTGATTCCCCAATTCTTATTCCCGCCTCTGATGCCCCACCTCTGATTCCCCTCCTCTGATTGCCCATATCCGATTCCCCGCCTCTGATTCCCCATATCTTATTCCCCGACTCTGATTCCCAAACTCAGATTCCCCGCCTCTGATTCCCCAGCTCTGATTCCCCACATCTGATTCCCTGCCTCTGATTCCCCACCTCTGATTCCCAATATCTGATTCCCTGCCTCTGTTTCCCCACCTCTGATTCCCCGCCTCTGTTTCCCCATATCTGATTCCCCACCTCTGATTCCCCAACTCTGATTCCCCGCCTCTGAATCCCCAGCTTTGATTCCCCGCCTCTGATTCCCCGTGTCTGATTCCCTGCCTCTGATTCCCCGCCTCTGATTCCCCATCTCTGATTCACCGCCTCTGATTCACCACCTCAGATTCCCCATATCTGATAAGCCTCTCTGTTACCCCGCCTCTGATTCCCCGCTTCTTATTCCCCATATCTGATTCCCCGCCTCTGATTCCCCATCTCTGATTCCCGGACTCAGATTCCCCACCCCTGATTTCCAGCATCTGATTCCCGGAATATGATTCCCCGCTTCTGATTCCCCGCCTCTGATTCCCTGCCTCTGATTCCCCATCTCTGATTCCCCACATCCGACTCCCTGCCTCTGATTCCCCGCCTCTGATTCCCCATATCTGATTCCCTGCCTCTGATTCCCCATCTCTGATTCCCGCCCTCCGATTCCCCACCTCTGGTTCCCCATATCTGATACCCCTCCTCTCTTTCCCCGCCTCTGATTCCCCGCCTCTGATTCTCCATATCTGATTCCCTGCCTCTGATTCCCCAACTCTGATTCCCCGCCTCTGATTCCTCAGCTCTGATTCCCCACCTCTGATTCCCCGTGTCTAATTCCCTGCCTCTGATTCCCCGCCTCTGATTCCCCATCTTGGATTCACCACCACTGATTCCCTGCGTCTGATTCCCTGCCTGTGATTCCCCTCCTCTGATTGCCCATATCTGATTCCCCGCCTCTGATTCCCCATATCTTATTCTCCGCCTCTGATTCCCAAACTCAGATTCCCCGCCTCTGATTCCCCAGCTCTGATTCCCCACATCTGATTCTCTGCCTCTGATTCCCCACCTCTGATTCCCCGCCTCTGTTTCCCCATATCTGATTACCCACCTCTGATTCCCCAACTCCGATTCCCCGCCTCTGATTCCCCAGCTCTGATTCCCCGCCTCTGATTCCCCGTGTCTGATTCCCTGCCTCCGATTCCCCGCCTCTGATTCCACATCTCTGATTCACCGCCTCTGATTCCCCACCTCTGATTCCCCATATCTGATAAGCCATCTCTGTTTCCCCGCCTCTGATTCCCCACCTCTGATTCCCCATATCTGATTCCCCACCTCTGATTCCCCATCTCTGGTTCCCGGACTCAGATTCCCCACCTCTGATTCCCCGCCTCTGATTCCCTGCCTCTGATTCCCCATCTCTGATTCCCCATATCTGATTCCCCAGCTCTGATTCCCAACATCTGATTCCCTGCCTCTGATTCCCCACCTCTGATTCCCCTCCTCTGATTGCCCATATCCGATTCCCCGCCTCTGATTCCCCATATCTTATTCCCCGACTCTGATTCCCAAACTCAGATTCCCCGCCTCTGATTCCCCAGCTCTGATTCCCCACATCTGATTCCCTGCCTCTGATTCCCCACCTCTGATTCCCAATATCTGATTCCCTGCCTCTGTTTCCCCACCTCTGATTCCCCGCCTCTGTTTCCCCATATCTGATTCCCCACCTCTGATTCCCCAACTCTGATTCCCCGCCTCTGAATCCCCAGCTTTGATTCTCCGCCTCTGATTCCCCGTGTCTGATTCCCTGCCTCTGATTCCCCGCCTCTGATTCCCCATCTCTGATTCACCGCCTCTGATTCACCACCTCAGATTCCCCATATCTGATAAGCCTCTCTGTTACCCCGCCTCTGATTCCCCGCTTCTGATTCCCCATATCTGATTCCCCGCCTCTGATTCCCCATCTCTGATTCCCGGACTCAGATTCCCCACCTCTGATTCCCAGCATCTGATTCCCGGAATATGATTCCCCGCTTCTGATTCCCCGCCTCTGATTCCCTGCCTCTGATTCCCCATCTCTGATTCCCCACATCCGACTCCCTGCCTCTGATTCCCCGCCTCTGATTCCCCATATCTGATTCCCTGCCTCTGTTTCCCCACCTCTGATTCCCCGCCTCTGTTTCCCCATATCTGATTCCCCACAGCTGATTCCCCAACTCTGATTCCCCGCCTCTGATTCCCCAGCTCTGATTCCCCGCCTCTGATTCCCCGTGTCTGATTCCCTGCCTCTGATTCCCCGCCTCTGATTCCCCATCTCTGATTCACCGCCTCTGATTCACCACCTCAGATTCCCCATATCTGATAAGCCATCTCTGTTACCCCACCTCTGATTCCCCGCCTCTGATTCCCCATATCTGATTCCCCGCCTCTGATTCCCCATCTCTGATTCCCGGACTCAGATTCCCCACCTCTGATTCCCAGCCTCTGATTCCCGGAATATGATTCCCCGCTTCTGATTCCCCGCCTCTGATTCCCTGCCTCTGATTCCCCATCTCTGATTCCCCACATCTGATTCCCTGCCTCTGATTCCCCGCCTCTGATTCCCCATATCTGATTCCCTGCCTCTGATTCCCGATCTCTGATACCCGCCCTCCGATTCCCCACCTCTGGTTCCCCATATCTGATACCCCTCCTCTCTTACCCCGCCTCTGATACCCCGCCTCTGATTCTCCATATCTGATACCCCGCCTCTGATTCCCCAACTCTGATTCCCCGCCTCTGATTCCTCAGCTCTGATTCCCCGCCTCTGATTCCCCTCGTCTGATTCCCTGCTTCTGATTCCCTGCCTCTGATTCCCCATCTGTGATTAACCACCTCTGATTCTCCACGTCTGATTCCACGCCTCTGATTCCCCATCTCTGATTCCCCATCTCTGATTCCCAAATTCTGATTCCCCGCCTCTGATTCCCCAGTTCTGATTCCCCATCTCTGATTCCCAAATTCTGATTCCCTGCCTCTGATTCCCCACCTCTGATTCCCAATATCTGATTCCCCGCCTCGGTTTCCCCGCCTCTGATTCCCCGCCTCTGTTTCCCCATATCTGATACCCCTCCTCTCTTTCCCCGCCTCTGATTCCCCGCCTCAGATTCTCCATATCTGATTCCCTGCCTCTGATTCCCCAACTCTGATTCCCCGCCTCTGATTCCTCAGCTCTGATTCCCCACCTCTGATTCCCCGTGTCTAATTCCCTGCCTCTGATTCCCCGCCTCTGATTCCCCATCTTGGATTCACCACCACTGATTCCCTGCGTCTGATTCCCTGCCTGTGATTCCCCGCCTCTGATTCACCATCTCTGATTCACTGCCTCTGATTCCCCTTCTCTGATTCCCCATGTCTGATTCCCCAATTCTGATTCCCGCCTCTGATGCCCCACCTCTGATTCCCCTCCTCTGATTGCCCATATCTGATTCCCCGCCTCTGATTCCCCATATCTTATTCCCCGACTCTGATTCCCAAACTCAGATTCCCCGCCTCTGATTCCCCAATTCTGATTCCCCGCCTCTGATTCCCCAGTTATGATTCCCCACCTCTGATTCCCCGCGTCTGATTCCCTGCTTCTGATTCCCTGCCTCTGATTCCCCATCTGTGATTAACCACCTCTGATTCTCCGCGTCTGATTCCCCGCCTCAGTTTCCCCGCCGCTGATTCCCCATATCTGATTCCCGGCCTCTGATTCCCGGCCTATGATTCCCCGCTTGTAATTCCCCGCCTCTGATTCCCTGCCTCTGATTCCCCATGTCTGATTCCCCACATCTGATTCCCTGCCTCTGATACCCCGCCTCTGATTCCCCGCCTCTGATTCCATGCCACTAATTCCCCACCTCTGATTCCCCATATCTAATTCCCTGCCTCTGATGCCCCATATCTGATTCCCTGCCTCTGATTCCCCAACTCTGATTCCCCGCCTCTGATTCCTCAGCTCTGATTCCCCACCTCTGATTCCCTGTGTCTAATTCCCTGCCTCTGATTCCCCGCCTCTGATTCCCCATCTTGGATTCACCACCACTGATTCCCTGCGTCTGATTCCCTGCCTGTGATTCCCCGCCTCTGATTCACCATCTCTGATTCACTGCCTCTGATTCCCATTCTCTGATTCCCCATGTCTGATTCCCCAATTCTTATTCCCGCCTCTGATGCCCCACCTCTGATTCCCCTCCTCTGATTGCCCATATCTGATTCCCCGCCTCTGATTCCCATTATCTTATTCCCCGACTCTGATTCCCAAACTCAGATTCCCCGCCTCTGATTCCCCAGCTCTGATTCCCCACATCTGATTCCCTGCCTCTGATTCCCCACCTCTGATTCCCAATATCTGATTCCCTGCCTCTGTTTCTCCACCTCTGATTCCCCGCCTCTGTTTCCCCATATCTGATTCTCCACGTCTGATTCCGCGCCTCTGATTCCCCATCTCTGATTCCCCATCTCTGATTCCCAAATTCTGATTCCCCGCCTCTGATTCCCCAGATCTGATTCCCCATCTCTGATTCCCAAATTCTGATTCCCTGCCTCTGATTCCCCACCTATGATTCCCAATATCTGATTCCCCGCCTCTGTTTCCCCACCCCTGATTCCCCGCCTCTGTTTCCCCATATCTGATTCCCCACCTCTGATTCCCCAACTCTGATTCCCCGCCTCTGATTCCCCAGCTCTGATTCCACGCATCTGATTCCACGTGTCTGATGCCCTGCCTCTGATTCCCCGCCTCTGATTTCCCATCTCTGATTCACTGCCTCTGATTCCCCACATCTGATTCCCCATATCTGATTAGCCACCTCTGTTTCCCCGCCTCTGATTCCCAGCCTCTGATTCCCCATATCTGATTCACAGCCTCTGATTCCCCATCTCTGATTCACGGACTCTGAATCCCCACCTCTGATTCCCGGCCTCTCATTCCCGGCCTTTGATTCCCGCTTCTTATTCCCCGCCTCTGATTCACTGCCTCTGATTCCCCATGTCTGATTCCCCACATCTGATTCCCTGCCTCTGATATCCCGCCTCTGATTCCCCGCCTCTGATTCCCTGCCACTAATTCCCCGCCTCTGATTCCCCTATCTGATTCCCAGCCTCTGATTCCCCAACTCTGATTCCCCGCCTCTGCTTCCTCAGCTCTGATTCCCACCTCTGATTCCCCGTGTCTAATTCCCTGCCTCTGATTCCCCGCCTCTGATTCCCCATCTTGGATTCACCACCACTGATTCCCTGCGTCTGATTACCTGCCTGTGATTCCCCGCCTCTGATTCACCATCTCTGATTCACTGCCTCTGATTCCCCTTCTCTGATTCCCCATGTCTGATTCCCAAATTCTGATTCCCGCCTCTGATGCCCAACCTCTGATTCCCCAGCTCTGATTCCCCGCCTCTGATTCCCCGTGCCTGATTCCTTGCCTCTGATTCCCCGCCTCTGATTCCCCATCTCTGATTCACCACCACTGATTCCCTGCGTCTGATTCCCTGCCTGTGATTCCCCGCCTCTGATTCACCATCTCTGATTCACTGCCTCTGATTCCCCTTCATGATTCCCCATGTCTGATTCCCCAATTCTGATTCCCGCCTCTGATGCCCCACCTCTGATTCCCCATCTCTGATTCACCACCACTGATTCCCCGCCTCTGATTCCCCAGCTCTGATTCCCCACCTCTGATTACCCGCGTCTGATTCCCTGACTCTAATTCCCGGCCTCTGATTCCCCATCTCTGATTCACCGCCTCTGATTCCCCACCTCTGATTCCCCATATCTGATTCCCCGCCTCAGTTTCCCCGCCTCTGATTCCCCGCCTCTGATTCCCCATATCTGATACCCCGCCTCTGATTCCCCAACTCTGATTCCCCGCCTCTGATTCCCCAGTTATGATTCCCCGCCTCTGATTCCCCATATCTGATTCCCTGCCTCTGATGCCCCATATCTGATTCCCTGCCTCTGATTCCCCAACTCTGATTCCCCGCCTCTGATTCCTCAGCTCTGATTCCCCACCTCTGATTCCCCGTGTCTAATTCCCTGCCTCTGATTCCCCGCCTCTGATTCCCCATCTTGGATTCACCACCACTGATTCCCTGCGTCTGATTCCCTGCCTGTGATTCCCCGCCTCTGATTCACCATCTCTGATTCATTGCCTCTGATTCCCCTTCTCTGATTCCCCATGTCTGATTCCCCAATTCTGATTCCCGCCTCTGATGCCCCACCTCTGATTCCCCTCCTCTGATTGCCCATATCTGATTCCCCGCCTCTGATTCCCCAATTCTGATTCCCCGCCTCTGATTCCCCAGTTATGATTCCCCACCTCTGATTCCCCGCGTCTGATTCCCTGCTTCTGATTCCCTGCCTCTGATTCCCCATCTGTGATTAACCACCTCTGATTCTCCGCGTCTGATTCCCCGCCTCAGTTTCCCCGCCGCTGATTCCCCATATCTGATTCCCGGCCTCTGATTCCCGGCCTATGATTCCCCGCTTGTAATTCCCCGCCTCTGATTCCCTGCCTCTGATTCCCCATGTCTGATTCCCCACATCTGATTCCCTGCCTCTGATACCCCGCCTCTGATTCCCCGCCTCTGATTCCATGCCACTAATTCCCCGCCTCTGATTCCCCATATCTAATTCCCTGCCTCTGATGCCCCATATCTGATTCCCTGCCTCTGATTCCCCAACTCTGATTCCCCGCCTCTGATTCCTCAGCTCTGATTCCCCACCTCTGATTCCCCGTGTCTAATTCCCTGCCTCTGATTCCCCGCCTCTGATTCCCCATCTTGGATTCACCACCACTGATTCCCTGCGTCTGATTCCCTGCCTGTGATTCCCCGCCTCTGATTCACCATCTCTGATTCACTGCCTCTGATTCCCCTTCTCTGATTACCCATGTCTGATTCCCCAATTCTTATTCCCGCCTCTGATGCCCCACCTCTGATTCCCCTCCTCTGATTGCCCATATCCGATTCCCCGCCTCTGATTCCCCATATCTTATTCCCCGACTCTGATTCCCAAACTCAGATTCCCCGCCTCTGATTCCCCAGCTCTGATTCCCCACATCTGATTCCCTGCCTCTGATTCCCCACCTCTGATTCCCAATATCTGATTCCCTGCCTCTGTTTCCCCACCTCTGATTCCCCGCCTCTGTTTCCCCATATCTGATTCCCCACCTCTGATTCCCCAACTCTGATTCCCCGCCTCTGAATCCCCAGCTTTGATTCCCCGCCTCTGATTCCCCGTGTCTGATTCCCTGCCTCTGATTCCCCGCCTCTGATTCCCCATCTCTGATTCACCGCCTCTGATTCACCACCTCAGATTCCCCATATCTGATAAGCCTCTCTGTTACCCCGCCTCTGATTCCCCGCTTCTTATTCCCCATATCTGATTCCCCGCCTCTGATTCCCCATCTCTGATTCCCGGACTCAGATTCCCCACCCCTGATTCCCAGCATCTGATTCCCGGAATATGATTCCCCGCTTCTGATTCCCCGCCTCTGATTCCCTGCCTCTGATTCCCCATCTCTGATTCCCCACATCCGACTCCCTGCCTCTGATTCCCCGCCTCTGATTCCCCATATCTGATTCCCTGCCTCTGATTCCCCATCTCTGATTCCCGCCCTCCGATTCCCCACCTCTGGTTCCCCATATCTGATACCCCTCCTCTCTTTCCCCGCCTCTGATTCCCCGCCTCTGATTCTCCATATCTGATTCCCTGCCTCTGATTCCCCAACTCTGATTCCCCGCCTCTGATTCCTCAGCTCTGATTCCCCACCTCTGATTCCCCGTGTCTAATTCCCTGCCTCTGATTCCCCGCCTCTGATTCCCCATCTTGGATTCACCACCACTGATTCCCTGCGTCTGATTCCCTGCCTGTGATTCCCCTCCTCTGATTGCCCATATCTGATTCCCCGCCTCTGATTCCCCATATCTTATTCTCCGCCTCTGATTCCCAAACTCAGATTCCCCGCCTCTGATTCCCCAGCTCTGATTCCCCACATCTGATTCTCTGCCTCTGATTCCCCACCTCTGATTCCCCGCCTCTGTTTCCCCATATCTGATTACCCACCTCTGATTCCCCAACTCCGATTCCCCGCCTCTGATTCCCCAGCTCTGATTCCCCGCCTCTGATTCCCCGTGTCTGATTCCCTGCCTCCGATTCCCCGCCTCTGATTCCACATCTCTGATTCACCGCCTCTGATTCCCCACCTCTGATTCCCCATATCTGATAAGCCATCTCTGTTTCCCCGCCTCTGATTCCCCACCTCTGATTCCCCATATCTGATTCCCCACCTCTGATTCCCCATCTCTGGTTCCCGGACTCAGATTCCCCACCTCTGATTCCCCGCCTCTGATTCCCTGCCTCTGATTCCCCATCTCTGATTCCCCATATCTGATTCCCCAGCTCTGATTCCCAACATCTGATTCCCTGCCTCTGATTCCCCACCTCTGATTCCCCTCCTCTGATTGCCCATATCCGATTCCCCGCCTCTGATTCCCCATATCTTATTCCCCGACTCTGATTCCCAAACTCAGATTCCCCGCCTCTGATTCCCCAGCTCTGATTCCCCACATCTGATTCCCTGCCTCTGATTACCCACCTCTGATTCCCAATATCTGATTCCCTGCCTCTGTTTCCCCACCTCTGATTCCCCGCCTCTGTTTCCCCATATCTGATTCCCCACCTCTGATTCCCCAACTCTGATTCCCCGCCTCTGATTCCCCATATCTGATTCCCTGCCTCTGATTCCCCATCTCTGATTCCCGCCCTCCGATTCCCCACCTCTGGTTCCCCATATCTGATACCCCTCCTCTCTTTCCCCGCCTCTGATTCCCCGCCTCTGATTCCCCAGCTCTGATTCCACGCATCTGATTCCACGTGTCTGATGCCCTGCCTCTGATTCCCCGCCTCTGATTTCCCATCTCTGATTCACTGCCTCTGATTCCCCACCTCTGATTCCCCATATCTGATTAGCCACCTCTGTTTCCCCGCCTCTGATTCCCAGCCTCTGATTCCCCATATCTGATTCACAGCCTCTGATTCCCCATCTCTGATTCACGGACTCTGAATCCCCACCTCTGATTCCCGGCCTCTCATTCCCGGCCTTTGATTCCCGCTTCTTATTCCCCGCCTCTGATTCACTGCCTCTGATTCCCCATGTCTGATTCCCCACATCTGATTCCCTGCCTCTGATATCCCGCCTCTGATTCCCCGCCTCTGATTCCCTGCCACTAATTCCCCGCCTCTGATTCCCCTATCTGATTCCCAGCCTCTGATTCCCCAACTCTGATTCCCCGCCTCTGCTTCCTCAGCTCTGATTCCCACCTCTGATTCCCCGTGTCTAATTCCCTGCCTCTGATTCCCCGCCTCTGATTCCCCATCTTGGATTCACCACCACTGATTCCCTGCGTCTGATTACCTGCCTGTGATTCCCCGCCTCTGATTCACCATCTCTGATTCACTGCCTCTGATTCCCCTTCTCTGATTCCCCATGTCTGATTCCCAAATTCTGATTCCCGCCTCTGATGCCCAACCTCTGATTCCCCAGCTCTGATTCCCCGCCTCTGATTCCCCGTGCCTGATTCCTTGCCTCTGATTCCCCGCCTCTGATTCCCCATCTCTGATTCACCACCACTGATTCCCTGCGTCTGATTCCCTGCCTGTGATTCCCCGCCTCTGATTCACCATCTCTGATTCACTGCCTCTGATTCCCCTTCATGATTCCCCATGTCTGATTCCCCAATTCTGATTCCCGCCTCTGATGCCCCACCTCTGATTCCCCATCTCTGATTCACCACCACTGATTCCCCGCCTCTGATTCCCCAGCTCTGATTCCCCACCTCTGATTACCCGCGTCTGATTCCCTGACTCTAATTCCCGGCCTCTGATTCCCCATCTCTGATTCACCGCCTCTGATTCCCCACCTCTGATTCCCCATATCTGATTCCCCGCCTCAGTTTCCCCGCCTCTGATTCCCCGCCTCTGATTCCCCATATCTGATACCCCGCCTCTGATTCCCCAACTCTGATTCCCCGCCTCTGATTCCCCAGTTATGATTCCCCGCCTCTAATTCCCCATATCTGATTCCCTGCCTCTGATGCCCCATATCTGATTCCCTGCCTCTGATTCCCCAACTCTGATTCCCCGCCTCTGATTCCTCAGCTCTGATTCCCCACCTCTGATTCCCCGTGTCTAATTCCCTGCCTCTGATTCCCCGCCTCTGATTCCCCATCTTGGATTCACCACCACTGATTCCCTGCGTCTGATTCCCTGCCTGTGATTCCCCGCCTCTGATTCACCATCTCTGATTCATTGCCTCTGATTCCCCTTCTCTGATTCCCCATGTCTGATTCCCCAATTCTGATTCCCGCCTCTGATGCCCCACCTCTGATTCCCCTCCTCTGATTGCCCATATCTGATTCCCCGCCTCTGATTCCCCAATTCTGATTCCCCGCCTCTGATTCCCCAGTTATGATTCCCCACCTCTGATTCCCCGCGTCTGATTCCCTGCTTCTGATTCCCTGCCTCTGATTCCCCATCTGTGATTAACCACCTCTGATTCTCCGCGTCTGATTCCCCGCCTCAGTTTCCCCGCCGCTGATTCCCCATATCTGATTCCCGGCCTCTGATTCCCGGCCTATGATTCCCCGCTTGTAATTCCCCGCCTCTGATTCCCTGCCTCTGATTCCCCATGTCTGATTCCCCACATCTGATTCCCTGCCTCTGATACCCCGCCTCTGATTCCCCGCCTCTGATTCCATGCCACTAATTCCCCGCCTCTGATTCCCCATATCTAATTCCCTGCCTCTGATGCCCCATATCTGATTCCCTGCCTCTGATTCCCCAACTCTGATTCCCCGCCTCTGATTCCTCAGCTCTGATTCCCCACCTCTGATTCCCCGTGTCTAATTCCCTGCCTCTGATTCCCCGCCTCTGATTCCCCATCTTGGATTCACCACCACTGATTCCCTGCGTCTGATTCCCTGCCTGTGATTCCCCGCCTCTGATTCACCATCTCTGATTCACTGCCTCTGATTCCCCTTCTCTGATTACCCATGTCTGATTCCCCAATTCTTATTCCCGCCTCTGATGCCCCACCTCTGATTCCCCTCCTCTGATTGCCCATATCCGATTCCCCGCCTCTGATTCCCCATATCTTATTCCCCGACTCTGATTCCCAAACTCAGATTCCCCGCCTCTGATTCCCCAGCTCTGATTCCCCACATCTGATTCCCTGCCTCTGATTCCCCACCTCTGATTCCCAATATCTGATTCCCTGCCTCTGTTTCCCCACCTCTGATTCCCCGCCTCTGTTTCCCCATATCTGATTCCCCACCTCTGATTCCCCAACTCTGATTCCCCGCCTCTGAATCCCCAGCTTTGATTCCCCGCCTCTGATTCCCCGTGTCTGATTCCCTGCCTCTGATTCCCCGCCTCTGATTCCCCATCTCTGATTCACCGCCTCTGATTCACCACCTCAGATTCCCCATATCTGATAAGCCTCTCTGTTACCCCGCCTCTGATTCCCCGCTTCTTATTCCCCATATCTGATTCCCCGCCTCTGATTCCCCATCTCTGATTCCCGGACTCAGATTCCCCACCCCTGATTCCCAGCATCTGATTCCCGGAATATGATTCCCCGCTTCTGATTCCCCGCCTCTGATTCCCTGCCTCTGATTCCCCATCTCTGATTCCCCACATCCGACTCCCTGCCTCTGATTCCCCGCCTCTGATTCCCCATATCTGATTCCCTGCCTCTGATTCCCCATCTCTGATTCCCGCCCTCCGATTCCCCACCTCTGGTTCCCCATATCTGATACCCCTCCTCTCTTTCCCCGCCTCTGATTCCCCGCCTCTGATTCTCCATATCTGATTCCCTGCCTCTGATTCCCCAACTCTGATTCCCCGCCTCTGATTCCTCAGCTCTGATTCCCCACCTCTGATTCCCCGTGTCTAATTCCCTGCCTCTGATTCCCCGCCTCTGATTCCCCATCTTGGATTCACCACCACTGATTCCCTGCGTCTGATTCCCTGCCTGTGATTCCCCTCCTCTGATTGCCCATATCTGATTCCCCGCCTCTGATTCCCCATATCTTATTCTCCGCCTCTGATTCCCAAACTCAGATTCCCCGCCTCTGATTCCCCAGCTCTGATTCCCCACATCTGATTCTCTGCCTCTGATTCCCCACCTCTGATTCCCCGCCTCTGTTTCCCCATATCTGATTACCCACCTCTGATTCCCCAACTCCGATTCCCCGCCTCTGATTCCCCAGCTCTGATTCCCCGCCTCTGATTCCCCGTGTCTGATTCCCTGCCTCCGATTCCCCGCCTCTGATTCCACATCTCTGATTCCCCGCCTCTGATTCCCCACCTCTGATTCCCCATATCTGATAAGCCATCTCTGTTTCCCCGCCTCTGATTCCCCACCTCTGATTCCCCATATCTGATTCCCCACCTCTGATTCCCCATCTCTGGTTCCCGGACTCAGATTCCCCACCTCTGATTCCCCGCCTCTGATTCCCTGCCTCTGATTCCCCATCTCTGATTCCCCATATCTGATTCCCCAGCTCTGATTCCCAACATCTGATTCCCTGCCTCTGATTCCCCACCTCTGATTCCCCTCCTCTGATTGCCCATATCCGATTCCCCGCCTCTGATTCCCCATATCTTATTCCCCGACTCTGATTCCCAAACTCAGATTCCCCGCCTCTGATTCCCCAGCTCTGATTCCCCACATCTGATTCCCTGCCTCTGATTCCCCACCTCTGATTCCCAATATCTGATTCCCTGCCTCTGTTTCCCCACCTCTGATTCCCCGCCTCTGTTTCCCCATATCTGATTCCCCACCTCTGATTCCCCAACTCTGATTCCCCGCCTCTGAATCCCCAGCTTTGATTCTCCGCCTCTGATTCCCCGTGTCTGATTCCCTGCCTCTGATTCCCCGCCTCTGATTCCCCATCTCTGATTCACCGCCTCTGATTCACCACCTCAGATTCCCCATATCTGATAAGCCTCTCTGTTACCCCGCCTCTGATTCCCCGCTTCTGATTCCCCATATCTGATTCCCCGCCTCTGATTCCCCATCTCTGATTCCCGGACTCAGATTCCCCACCTCTGATTCCCAGCATCTGATTCCCGGAATATGATTCCCCGCTTCTGATTCCCCGCCTCTGATTCCCTGCCTCTGATTCCCCATCTCTGATTCCCCACATCCGACTCCCTGCCTCTGATTCCCCGCCTCTGATTCCCCATATCTGATTCCCTGCCTCTGTTTCCCCACCTCTGATTCCCCGCCTCTGTTTCCCCATATCTGATTCCCCACAGCTGATTCCCCAACTCTGATTCCCCGCCTCTGATTCCCCAGCTCTGATTCCCCGCCTCTGATTCCCCGTGTCTGATTCCCTGCCTCTGATTCCCCGCCTCTGATTCCCCATCTCTGATTCACCGCCTCTGATTCACCACCTCAGATTCCCCATATCTGATAAGCCATCTCTGTTACCCCACCTCTGATTCCCCGCCTCTGATTCCCCATATCTGATTCCACGCCTCTGATTCCCCATCTCTGATTCCCGGACTCAGATTCCCCACCTCTGATTCCCAGCCTCTGATTCCCGGAATATGATTCCCCGCTTCTGATTCCCCGCCTCTGATTCCCTGCCTCTGATTCCCCATCTCTGATTCCCCACATCTGATTCCCTGCCTCTGATTCCCCGCCTCTGATTCCCCATATCTGATTCCCTGCCTCTGATTCCCGATCTCTGATACCCGCCCTCCGATTCCCCACCTCTGGTTCCCCATATCTGATACCCCTCCTCTCTTACCCCGCCTCTGATACCCCGCCTCTGATTCTCCATATCTGATACCCCGCCTCTGATTCCCCAACTCTGATTCCCCGCCTCTGATTCCTCAGCTCTGATTCCCCGCCTCTGATTCCCCTCGTCTGATTCCCTGCTTCTGATTCCCTGCCTCTGATTCCCCATCTGTGATTAACCACCTCTGATTCTCCACGTCTGATTCCACGCCTCTGATTCCCCATCTCTGATTCCCCATCTCTGATTCCCAAATTCTGATTCCCCGCCTCTGATTCCCCAGTTCTGATTCCCCATCTCTGATTCCCAAATTCTGATTCCCTGCCTCTGATTCCCCACCTCTGATTCCCAATATCTGATTCCCCGCCTCGGTTTCCCCGCCTCTGATTCCCCGCCTCTGTTTCCCCATATCTGATACCCCTCCTCTCTTTCCCCGCCTCTGATTCCCCGCCTCAGATTCTCCATATCTGATTCCCTGCCTCTGATTCCCCAACTCTGATTCCCCGCCTCTGATTCCTCAGCTCTGATTCCCCACCTCTGATTCCCCGTGTCTAATTCCCTGCCTCTGATTCCCCGCCTCTGATTCCCCATCTTGGATTCACCACCACTGATTCCCTGCGTCTGATTCCCTGCCTGTGATTCCCCGCCTCTGATTCACCATCTCTGATTCACTGCCTCTGATTCCCCTTCTCTGATTCCCCATGTCTGATTCCCCAATTCTGATTCCCGCCTCTGATGCCCCACCTCTGATTCCCCTCCTCTGATTGCCCATATCTGATTCCCCGCCTCTGATTCCCCATATCTTATTCCCCGACTCTGATTCCCAAACTCAGATTCCCCGCCTCTGATTCCCCAATTCTGATTCCCCGCCTCTGATTCCCCAGTTATGATTCCCCACCTCTGATTCCCCGCGTCTGATTCCCTGCTTCTGATTCCCTGCCTCTGATTCCCCATCTGTGATTAACCACCTCTGATTCTCCGCGTCTGATTCCCCGCCTCAGTTTCCCCGCCGCTGATTCCCCATATCTGATTCCCGGCCTCTGATTCCCGGCCTATGATTCCCCGCTTGTAATTCCCCGCCTCTGATTCCCTGCCTCTGATTCCCCATGTCTGATTCCCCACATCTGATTCCCTGCCTCTGATACCCCGCCTCTGATTCCCCGCCTCTGATTCCATGCCACTAATTCCCCACCTCTGATTCCCCATATCTAATTCCCTGCCTCTGATGCCCCATATCTGATTCCCTGCCTCTGATTCCCCAACTCTGATTCCCCGCCTCTGATTCCTCAGCTCTGATTCCCCACCTCTGATTCCCTGTGTCTAATTCCCTGCCTCTGATTCCCCGCCTCTGATTCCCCATCTTGGATTCACCACCACTGATTCCCTGCGTCTGATTCCCTGCCTGTGATTCCCCGCCTCTGATTCACCATCTCTGATTCACTGCCTCTGATTCCCATTCTCTGATTCCCCATGTCTGATTCCCCAATTCTTATTCCCGCCTCTGATGCCCCACCTCTGATTCCCCTCCTCTGATTGCCCATATCTGATTCCCCGCCTCTGATTCCCATTATCTTATTCCCCGACTCTGATTCCCAAACTCAGATTCCCCGCCTCTGATTCCCCAGCTCTGATTCCCCACATCTGATTCCCTGCCTCTGATTCCCCACCTCTGATTCCCAATATCTGATTCCCTGCCTCTGTTTCTCCACCTCTGATTCCCCGCCTCTGTTTCCCCATATCTGATTCTCCACGTCTGATTCCGCGCCTCTGATTCCCCATCTCTGATTCCCCATCTCTGATTCCCAAATTCTGATTCCCCGCCTCTGATTCCCCAGCTCTGATTCCCCATCTCTGATTCCCAAATTCTGATTCCCTGCCTCTGATTCCCCACCTATGATTCCCAATATCTGATTCCCCGCCTCTGTTTCCCCACCCCTGATTCCCCGCCTCTGTTTCCCCATATCTGATTCCCCACCTCTGATTCCCCAACTCTGATTCCCCGCCTCTGATTCCCCAGCTCTGATTCCACGCATCTGATTCCACGTGTCTGATGCCCTGCCTCTGATTCCCCGCCTCTGATTTCCCATCTCTGATTCACTGCCTCTAATTCCCCACCTCTGATTCCCCATATCTGATTAGCCACCTCTGTTTCCCCGCCTCTGATTCCCAGCCTCTGATTCCCCATATCTGATTCACAGCCTCTGATTCCCCATCTCTGATTCACGGACTCTGAATCCCCACCTCTGATTCCCGGCCTCTCATTCCCGGCCTTTGATTCCCGCTTCTTATTCCCCGCCTCTGATTCACTGCCTCTGATTCCCCATGTCTGATTCCCCACATCTGATTCCCTGCCTCTGATATCCCGCCTCTGATTCCCCGCCTCTGATTCCCTGCCACTAATTCCCCGCCTCTGATTCCCCTATCTGATTCCCAGCCTCTGATTCCCCAACTCTGATTCCCCGCCTCTGCTTCCTCAGCTCTGATTCCCACCTCTGATTCCCCGTGTCTAATTCCCTGCCTCTGATTCCCCGCCTCTGATTCCCCATCTTGGATTCACCACCACTGATTCCCTGCGTCTGATTACCTGCCTGTGATTCCCCGCCTCTGATTCACCATCTCTGATTCACTGCCTCTGATTCCCCTTCTCTGATTCCCCATGTCTGATTCCCAAATTCTGATTCCCGCCTCTGATGCCCAACCTCTGATTCCCCTCCTCTGATTGCCCATATCTGATTCCCCGCCTCTGATTCCCCATATCTTATTCTCCGCCTCTGATTCCCAAACTCAGATTCCCCGCCTCTGATTCCCCAGCTCTGATTCCCCACATCTGATTCTCTGCCTCTGATTCCCCACCTCTGATTCCCCGCCTCTGTTTCCCCATATCTGATTACCCACCTCTGATTCCCCAACTCCGATTCCCCGCCTCTGATTCCCCAGCTCTGATTCCCCGCCTCTGATTCCCCGTGTCTGATTCCCTGCCTCCGATTCCCCGCCTCTGATTCCACATCTCTGATTCACCGCCTCTGATTCCCCACCTCTGATTCCCCATATCTGATAAGCCATCTCTGTTTCCCCGCCTCTGATTCCCCACCTCTGATTCCCCATATCTGATTCCCCACCTCTGATTCCCCATCTCTGGTTCCCGGACTCAGATTCCCCACCTCTGATTCCCCGCCTCTGATTCCCTGCCTCTGATTCCCCATCTCTGATTCCCCATATCTGATTCCCCAGCTCTGATTCCCAACGTCTGATTCCCTGCCTCTGATTCCCCACCTCTGATTCCCAATATCTGATTCCCTGCCTCTGTTTCCCCACTTCTGATTCCCCGCCTCTGCTTCCCCATATCTGATTCCCCACCTCTGATTCCCCAACTCTGATACCCCGCCTCTTATTCCCCAGCTCTGATTCCCCGCCTCTGATTCCCCGTGTCTGATTCCTTGCCTCTGATTCCCCGCCTCTGATTCCCCATCTCTGATTCACCACCACTGATTCCCTGCGTCTGATTCCCTGCCTGTGATTCCCCGCCTCTGATTCACCATCTCTGATTCACTGCCTCTGATTCCCCTTCTCTGATTCCCCATGTCTGATTCCCCAATTCTGATTCCCGCCTCTGATGCCCCACCTCTGATTCCCCATATCTGATTCCCCGCCTCTGATTCCCCATATCTTATTCCCCGCCTCTGATTCCCAAACTCACATTCCCCGCCTCTGATTCCCCAGCTCTGATTCCCCGCCTCTGATTCCCCGCGTCTCATTCCCCCCCTCTGAATCCCCGCCTCTGATTCCCCATCTCTGATTCACCACCGCTAATTCCCGGCCTCTGATTCCCCACAAATGATTCCCGGCCTCTGATTCCCGGCCTCTGATTCCCCGCCTCTGATTCCCCATCTCTGATTCCCCGCCTCTGATTCCCCGACTCTGATTCCCCGCCTCTGATACCCCAGCTCTGATTCCCCACCTCTGATTACCCGCATCTGATTCCCTGACTCTAATTCCCGGCCTCCGATTCCCCATCTCTGATTCACCGCCTCTGATTCCCCACCTCTGATTCCCCATATCTGATTCCCCACCTCAGTTTCCCCGCCTCTGATTCCCCGCCTCTGATTCCCCATATCTGATACCCTGCCTCTGATTCCCCAAATCTGATTCCCCGCCTCTGATTCCCCAGTTATGATTCCCCACCTCTGATTCCGCGCGTCTGATTCCCTGCTTCTGATTCCCTGCCTCTGATTCCCCATCTGTGATTAACCACCTCTGATTCTCCGCGTCTGATTCCCCGCCTCAGTTTCCCCGCCTCTGAGTCCCCATATCTGATTCACCGCCTCTGATTCACCACCTCAGATTCCCCATATCTGATAAGCCATCTCTGTTACCCCGCCTCTGATTCCCCATATCTGATTCCCCGCCTCTGATTCCCCATCTCTGATTCCCGGACTCAGATTCCCCACCTCTGATTCCCAGCCTCTGATTCCCGGAATATGATTCCCCGCTTCTGATTCCCCGCCTCTGATTCCCTGCCTCTGATTCCCCATCTCTGATTCCCCACATCTGATTCCCTGCTTCTGATTCCCCGCCTCTGATTCCCCATATCTGATTCCCTGCCTCTGATTCCCCAAATCTGATTCCCCGCCTCTGATTCCTCAGCTCTGATTCCCCGCCTCTGATTCCCCGCGTCTGATTCCCTGCTTCTGATTCCCTGCCTCTGATTCCCCATCTGTGATTAACCACCTCTGATTCTCCACGTCTGATTCCGCGCCTCTGATTCCCCATCTCTGATTCCCCATCTCTGATTCCCAAATTCTGATTCCCCGCCTCTGATTCCCCAGTTCTGATTCCCCATCTCTGATTCCCAAATTCTGATTCCCTGCCTCTGATTCCCCACCTCTGATTCCCCACCTCTGATTCCCAATATCTGATTCCCCGCCTCTGTTTCCCCGCCTCTGATTCCCCGCCTCTGTTTCCCCATATCTGATTCCCCACCTCTGATTCCCCAACTCTGATTCCCCGCCTCTGATTCCCCAGCTCTGATACCCCGCCTCAGATTCCACGTGTCTGATGCCCTGCCTCTGATTCCCCGCCTCTGATTTCCCATCTCTGATTCACTGCCTCTGATTCCTCACCTCTGATTCCCCATATCTGATTAGCCACCTCTGTTTCCCCGCCTCTGATTCCCAGCCTCTGATTCCCCGTATCTGATTCCCAGCCTCTGATTCCCCACCTCTGATTCCCGGACTCTCATTCCCGGCCTTTGATTCCCGCTTCTGATTCCCCGCCTCTGATTCCCTGCCTCTGATTCCCCATGTCTGATTCCCCACATCTGATTCCCTGCCTCTGATATCCCGCCTCTGATTCCCTGCCTCTGATTCCCTGCCACTAATTCCCCGCCTCTGATTCCCCTATCTGATTCCCTGCCTCTGATGCCCCATATCTGATTCCCAGCCTCTGATTCCCCAACTCTGATTCCCCACCTCTGATTCCTCAGCTCTGATTCCCCACCTCTGATTCCCCGTGTCTAATTCCCTGCCTCTGATTCCCCGCCTCTGATTCCCCATCTTGTATTCACCACCACTGATTCCCTGCGTCTGATTCCCTGCCTGTGATTCCCCGCCTCTGATTCACCATCTTTGATTCACTGCCTCTGATTCCCCTTCTCTGATTCCCCATGTCTGATTCCCCAATTCTGATTCCCGCCTCTGATGCCCAACCTCTGATTCCCCTCCTCTGATTGCCCATATCTGATTCCCCGCCTCTGATTCCCCTTATCTTATTCTCCGCCTCTGATCCCCAAACTCAGATTCCCCGCCTCTGATTCCCCACATCTGATTCTCTGCCTCTGATTCCCCACCTCTGATTCCCCGCCTCTGTTTCCCCATATCTGATTACCCACCTCTGATTCCCCAACTCTGATTCCCCGCCTCTGATTCCCCAGCTCTGATTCCCCGCCTCTGATTCCCCGTGTCTGATTCCCTGCCTCTGATTCCCCGCCTGTGATTCCACATCTCTGATTCACCGCCTCTGATTCCCCACCTCTGAATCACCATATCTGATAAGCCATCTCTGTTTCCCCGCCTCTGATTCCCCACCTCTGATTCCCCATATCTGATTCCCCGCCTCTGATTCCCCATCTCTGATTCCCGGACTCAGATTCCCCACCTCTGATTCCCCGCCTCTGATTCCCTGCCTCTGATTCCCCATCTCTGATTCCCCATATCTGATTCCCCAGCTCTGATTCCCAACATCTGATTTCCTGCCTCTGATTCCCCACCTCTGATTCCCAATATCTGATTCCCTGCCTCTGTTTCCCCACTTCTGATTCCCCGCCTCTGTTTCCCCATATCTGATTCCCCACCTCTGATTCCCCAACTCTGATTCCCCGCCTCTGATTTCCCAGCTCTGATTCCCCGCCTCTGATTCCCCGTGTCTGATTCCTTGCCTCTGATTCCCCGTATCTGATTTCCCATCTCTGATTCACCACCACTGATTCCCTGCGTCTGATTTCCTGCCTGTGATTCCCCGCCTCTGATTCACCATCTCTGATTCACTGCCTCTGATTCCCCTTCTCTGATTCACCATGTCTGATTCCCCAATTCTGATTCCCGCCTCTGATGCCCCACCTCTGATTCCCCTCCTCTGATTCCCCATATCTTATTCCCCGCCTCTGATTCCCCATATCTTATTCCCCGCCTCTGATTCCCAAACTCAGATTCCCCGCCTCTGATTCCCCAGCTCTGATTCCCCGCCTCTGATTCCCCGCGTCTGATTCCCCGCCTCTGAATCCCAGCCTCTGATTCCCCATCTCTGATTCACCACCTCTAATTCCCGGCCTCTGATTCCCCACAACTGATTCCCGGCCTCTGATTCCCGGCCTCTGATTCCCCGCCTCTGATTCCCCATCTCTGATTCCCCGCCTCTTATTCCCCGACTCTGATTCCCCGCCTCTGATTCCCCAGCTCTGATTCCCCACCTCTGATTACCCGCGTCTGATTCCCTGACTCTAATTCCCGGCCTCTGATTCCCCATCTCTGATTCACCGCCTCTGATTCCCCACCTCTGATTCCCCATATCTGATTCCCCGCCTCAGTTTCCCCATATCTGATACCCCACCTCTGATTCCCCAACTCTGATTCCCCGCCTCTGATTCCCCAGTTATGATTCCCCACCTCTGATTCCCCGCGTCTGATTCCCTGCTTCTGATTCCCTGCCTCTGATTCCCCATCTGTGATTAACCACCTCCGCGTCTGATTCCCCGCCTCAGTTTCCCCGCCGCTGATTCCCCATATCTGATTCCCGGCCTCTGATTCCCGGCCTATGATTCCCCGCTTGTAATTCCCCGCCTCTGATTCCCTGCCTCTGATTCCCCATGTCTGATTCCCCACATCTGATTCCCTGCCTCTGATACCCCGCCTCTGATTCCCTGCCTCTGATTCCATGCCACTAATTCCCCGCCTCTGATTCCCCATATCTGATTCCCTGCCTCTGATGCCCCATATCTGATTCCCTGCCTCTGATTCCCCAACTCTGATTCCCCGCCTCTGATTCCTCAGCTCTGATTCCCCACCTCTGATTCCCCGTGTCTAATTCCCTGCCTCTGATTCCCCGCCTCTGATTCCCCATCTTGGATTCACCACCACTGATTCCCTGCGTCTGATTCCCTGCCTGTGATTCCCGGCCTCTGATTCACCATCTCTGATTCACTGCCTCTGATTCCCCTTCTCTGATTCCCCATGTCTGATTCCCCAATTCTGATTCCCGCCTCTGATGCCCCACCTCTGATTCCCCTCCTCTGATTCCCCATATCTGATTCCCCGCCTCTGATTCCCCATATCTTATTCCCCGACTCTGATTCCCAAACTCAGATTCCCCGCCTCTGATTCCCCAGCTCTGATTCCCCACATCTGATTCCCTGCCTCTGATTCCCCACCTCTGATTCCCAATATCTGATTCCCTGCCTCTGTTTCCCCACCTCTGATTCCCCGCCTCTGTTTCCCCATATCTGATTCCCCACCTCTGATTCCCCAACTCTGATTCCCCGCCTCTGAATCCCCAGCTTTGATTCCCCGCCTCTGATTCCCCGTGTCTGATTCCCTGCCTCTGATTCCCCGCCTCTGATTCCCCATCTCTGATTCACCGCCTCTCATTCACCACCTCAGATTCCCCATATCTGATAAGACTCTCTGTTACCCCGCCTCTGATTCCCCGCTTCTGATTCCCCATATCTGATTCCCCGCCTCTGATTCCCCATCTCTGATTCCCGGACTCAGATTCCCCACCTCTGATTCCCAGCATCTGATTCCCGGAATATGATTCCCCGCTTCTGATTCCCCGCCTCTGATTCCGTGCCTCTGGTTCCCCATCTCTGATTCCCCACATCCGACTCCCTGCCTCTGATTCCCCGCCTCTGATTCCCCATATCTGATTCCCTGCCTCTGATTCCCCATCTCTGATTCCCGCCCTCCGATTCCCCACCTCTGGTTCCCCATATCTGATACCCCTCCTCTCTTTCCCCGCCTCTGATTCCCCGCCTCTGATTCTCCATATCTGATTCCCTGCCTCTGATTCCCCAACTCTGATTCCCCGCCTCTGATTCCTCAGCTCTGATTCCCCACCTCTGATTCCCCGTGTCTAATTCCCTGCCTCTGATTCCCCGCCTCTGATTCCCCATCTTGGATTCACCACCACTGATTCCCTGCGTCTGATTCCCTGCCTGTGATTCCCCGCCTCTGATTCACCATCTCTGATTCACTGCCTCTGATTCCCCTTCTCTGATTCCCCATGTCTGATTCCCCAATTCTGATTCCCGCCTCTGATGCCCCACCTCTGATTCCCCTCCTCTGATTGCCCATATCTGATTCCCCGCCTCTGATTCCCCATATCTTATTCCCCGACTCTGATTCCCAAACTCAGATTCCCCGCCTCTGATTCCCCAATTCTGATTCCCCGCCTCTGATTCCCCAGTTATGATTCCCCACCTCTGATTCCCCGCGTCTGATTCCCTGCTTCTGATTCCCTGCCTCTGATTCCCCATCTGTGATTAACCACCTCTGATTCTCCGCGTCTGATTCCCCGCCTCAGTTTCCCCGCCGCTGATTCCCCATATCTGATTCCCGGCCTCTGATTCCCTGCCTATGATTCCCCGCTTGTAATTCCCCGCCTCTGATTCCCTGCCTCTGATTCCCCATGTCTGATTCCCCACATCTGATTCCCTGCCTCTGATACCCCGCCTCTGATTCCCCGCCTCTGATTCCATGCCACTAATTCCCCACCTCTGATTCCCCATATCTAATTCCCTGCCTCTGATGCCCCATATCTGATTCCCTGCCTCTGATTCCCCAACTCTGATTCCCCGCCTCTGATTCCTCAGCTCTGATTCCCCACCTCTGATTCCCCGTGTCTAATTCCCTGCCTCTGATTCCCCGCCTCTGATTCCCCATCTTGGATTCACCACCACTGATTCCCTGCGTCTGATTCCCTGCCTGTGATTCCCCGCCTCTGATTCACCATCTCCGATTCACTGCCTCTGATTCCCCTTCTCTGATTCCCCATGTCTGATTCCCCAATTCTTATTCCCGCCTCTGATGCCCCACCTCTGATTCCCCTCCTCTGATTGCCCATATCTGATTCCCCGCCTCTGATTCCCCATATCTTATTCCCCGACTCTGATTCCCAAACTCAGATTCCCCGCCTCTGATTCCCCAGCTCTGATTCCCCACATCTGATTCCCTGCCTCTGATTCCCCACCTCTGATTCCCAATATCTGATTCCCTGCCTCTGTTTCTCCACCTCTGATTCCCCGCCTCTGTTTCCCCATATCTGATTCTCCACGTCTGATTCCGCGCCTCTGATTCCCCATCTCTGATTCCCCATCTCTGATCCCCAAATTCTGATCCCCGCCTCTGATTCCCCAGCTCTGATTCCCCATCTCTGATTCCCAAATTCTGATTCCCTGCCTCTGATTCCCCACCTATGATTCCCAATATCTGATTCCCCGCCTCTGTTTCCCCACCCCTGATTCCCCGCCTCTGTTTCCCCATATCTGATTCCCCACCTCTGATTCCCCAACTCTGATTCCCCGCCTCTGATTCCCCAGCTCTGATTCCACGCATCTGATTCCACATGTCTGATGCCCTGCCTCTGATTCCCCGCCTCTGATTTCCCATCTCTGATTCACTGCCTCTGATTCCCCACCTCTGATTCCCGGCCTCTCATTCCCGGCCTTTGATTCCCGCTTCTTATTCCCCGCCTCTGATTCACTGCCTCTGATTCCCCATGTCTGATTCCCCACATCTGATTCCCTGCCTCTGATATCCCGCCTCTGATTCCCCGCCTCTGATTCCCTGCCACTAATTCCCCGCCTCTGATTCCCCTATCTGATTCCCAGCCTCTGATTCCCCAACTCTGATTCCCCACCTCTGATTCCTCAGCTCTGATTCCCACCTCTGATTCCCCGTGTCTAATTCCCTGCCTCTGATTCCCCGCCTCTGATTCCCCATCTTGGATTCACCACCACTGATTCCCTGCGTCTGATTCCCTGCCTGTGATTCCCCGCCTCTGATTCACCATCTCTGATTCACTGCCTCTGATTCCCCTTCTCTGATTCCCCATGTCTGATTCCCAAATTCTGATTCCCGCCTCTGATGCCCAACTTCTGATTCCCCTCCTCTGATTGCCCATATCTGATTCCCCGCCTCTGATTCCCCATATCTTATTCTCCGCCTCTGATTCCCAAACTCAGATTCCCCGCCTCTGATTCCCCAGCTCTGATTCCCCACATCTGATTCTCTGCCTCTGATTCCCCACCTCTGATTCCCCGCCTCTGTTTCCCCATATCTGATTACCCACCTCTGATTCCCCAACTCCGATTCCCCGCCTCTGATTCCCCAGCTCTGATTCCCCGCCTCTGATTCCCCGTGTCTGATTCCCTGCCTCCGATTCCCCGCCTCTGATTCCACATCTCTGATTCACCGCCTCTGATTCCCCACCTCTGATTCCCCATATCTGATAAGCCATCTCTGTTTCCCCGCCTCTGATTCCCCACCTCTGATTCCCCATATCTGATTCCCCACCTCTGATTCCCCATCTCTGGTTCCCGGACTCAGATTCCCCACCTCTGATTCCCCGCCTCTGATTCCCTGCCTCTGATTCCCCATCTCTGATTCCCCATATCTGATTCCCCAGCTCTGATTCCCATCTGATTCCCTGCCTCTGATTCCCCACCTCTGATTCCCAATATCTGATTCCCTGCCTCTGTTTCCCCACTTCTGATTCCCCGCCTCTGCTTCCCCATATCTGATTCCCCACCTCTGATTCCCCAACTCTGATACCCCGCCTCTTATTCCCCAGCTCTGATTCCCCGCCTCTGATTCCCCGTGTCTGATTCCTTGCCTCTGATTCCCCGCCTCTGATTCCCCATATCTGATTCACCACCACTGATTCCCTGCGTCTGATTCCCTGCCTGTGATTCCCCGCCTCTGATTCACCATCTCTGATTCACTGCCTCTGATTCCCCTTCTCTGATTCCCCATGTCTGATTCCCCAATTCTGATTCCCGCCTCTGATGCCCCACCTCTGATTCCCCATATCTGATTCCCCGCCTCTGATTCCCCATATCTTATTCCCCGCCTCTGATTCCCAAACTCACATTCCCCGCCTCTGATTCCCCAGCTCTGATTCCCCGCCTCTGATTCCCCGCGTCTGATTCCCCCCCTCTGAATCCCCGCCTCTGATTCCCCATCTCTGATTCACCACCGCTAATTCCCGGCCTCTGATTCCCCACAAATGATTCCCGGCCTCTGATTCCCGGCCTCTGATTCCCCGCCTCTGATTCCCCATCTCTGATTCCCCGCCTCTGATTCCCCGACTCTGATTCCCCGCCTCTGATACCCCAGCTCTGATTCCCCACCTCTGATTACCCGCATCTGATTCCCTGACTCTAATTCCCGGCCTCCGATTCCCCATCTCTGATTCACCGCCTCTGATTCCCCACCTCTGATTCCCCATATCTGATTCCCCGCCTCAGTTTCCCCGCCTCTGATTCCCCGCCTCTGATTCCCCATATCTGATACCCTGCCTCTGATTCCCCAACTCTTATTCCCCGCCTCTGATTCCCCAGTTATGATTCCCCACCTCTGATTCCGCGCGTCTGATTCCCTGCTTCTGATTCCCTGCCTCTGATTCCCCATCTGTGATTAACCACCTCTGATTCTCCGCGTCTGATTCCCCGCCTCAGTTTCCCCGCCTCTGATTCCCCATATCTGATTCACCGCCTCTGATTCACCACCTCAGATTCCCCATATCTGATAAGCCATCTCTGTTACCCCGCCTCTGATTCCCCATATCTGATTCCCCGCCTCTGATTCCCCATCTCTGATTCCCGGACTCAGATTCCCCACCTCTGATTCCCAGCCTCTGATTCCCGGAATATGATTCCCCGCTTCTGATTCCCCGCCTCTGATTCCCTGCCTCTGATTCCCCATCTCTGATTCCCCACATCTGATTCCCTGCTTCTGATTCCCCGCCTCTGATTCCCCATATCTGATTCCCTGCCTCTGATTCCCCAAATCTGATTCCCCGCCTCTGATTCCTCAGCTCTGATTCCCCGCCTCTGATTCCCCGCGTCTGATTCCCTGCTTCTGATTCCCTGCCTCTGATTCCCCATCTGTGATTAACCACCTCTGATTCTCCACGTCTGATTCCGCGCCTCTGATTCCCCATCTCTGATTCCCCATCTCTGATTCCCAAATTCTGATTCCCCGCCTCTGATTCCCCAGTTCTGATTCCCCATCTCTGATTCCCAAATTCTGATTCCCTGCCTCTGATTCCCCACCTCCGATTCCCCACCTCTGATTCCCAATATCTGATTCCCCGCCTCTGTTTCCCCGCCTCTGATTCCCCGCCTCTGTTTCCCCATATCTGATTCCCCACCTCTGATTCCCCAACTCTGATTCCCCGCCTCTGATTCCCCAGCTCTGATACCCCGCCTCTGATTCCACGTGTCTGATGCCCTGCTTCTGATTCCCCGCCTCTGATTTCCCATCTCTGATTCACTGCCTCTGATTCCCCACCTCTGATTCCCCATATCTGATTAGCCACCTCTGTATCCCCGCCTCTGATTCCCAGCCTCTGATTCCCCATATCTGATTCCCATCCTCTGATTCCCCACCTCTGATTCCCGGACTCTCATTCCCGGCCTTTGATTCCCGCTTCTGATTCCCCGCCTCTGATTCCCTGCCTCTGATTCCCCATGTCTGATTCCCCACATCTGATTCCCTGCCTCTGATATCCCGCCTCTGATTCCCTGCCTCTGATTCCCTGCCACTAATTCCCCGCCTCTGATTCCCCTATCTGATTCCCTGCCTCTGATGCCCCATATCTGATTCCCAGCCTCTGATTCCCCAACTCTGATTCCCCACCTCTGATTCCTCAGCTCTGATTCCCCACCTCTGATTCCCCGTGTCTAATTCCCTGCCTCTGATTCCCCGCCTCTGATTCCCCATCTTGTATTCACCACCACTGATTCCCTGCGTCTGATTCCCTGCCTGTGATTCCCCGCCTCTGATTCACCATCTTTGATTCACTGCCTCTGATTCCCCTTCTCTGATTCCCCATGTCTGATTCCCCAATTCTGATTCCCGCCTCTGATGCCCAACCTCTGATTCCCCTCCTCTGATTGCCCATATCTGATTCCCCGCCTCTGATTCCCCATATCTTATTCTCCGCCTCTGATCCCCAAACTCAGATTCCCCGCCTCTGATTCCCCACATCTGATTCTCTGCCTCTGATTCCCCACCTCTGATTCCCCGCCTCTGTTTCCCCATATCTGATTACCCACCTCTGATTCCCCAACTCTGATTCCCCGCCTCTGATTCCCCAGCTCTGATTCCCCGCCTCTGATTCCCCGTGTCTGATTCCCTGCCTCTGATTCCCCGCCTCTGATTCCACATCTCTGATTCACCGCCTCTGATTCCCCACCTCTGATTCCCCATATCTGATAAGCCATCTCTGTTTCCCCGCCTCTGATTCCCCACCTCTGATTCCCCATATCTGATTCCCCGCCTCTGATTCCCCATCTCTGATTCCCGGACTCAGATTCCCCACCTCTGATTCCCCGCCTCTGATTCCCTGCCTCTGATTCCCCATCTCTGATTCCCCATATCTGATTCCCCAGCTCTGATTCCCAACATCTGATTTCCTGCCTCTGATTCCCCACCTCTGACTCCCAATATCTGATTCCCTGCCTCTGTTTCCCCACTTCTGATTCCCCGCCTCTGTTTCCCCATATCTGATTCCCCACCTCTGAATCCCCAACTCTGATTCCCCGCCTCTGATTCCCCAGCTCTGATTCCCCGCCTCTGATTCCCCGTGTCTGATTCCTTGCCTCTGATTCCCCGCCTCTGATTCCCCATCTCTGATTCACCACCACTGATTCCCTGCGTCTGATTTCCTGCCTGTGATTCCCCGCCTCTGATTCACCATCTCTGATTCACTGCCTCTGATTCCCCTTCTCTGATTCCCCATGTCTGATTCCCCAATTCTGATTCCCGCCTCTGATGCCCCACCTCTGATTCCCCTCCTCTGATTCCCCATATCTGATTCCCCGCCTCTGATTCCCCATATCTTATTCCCCGCCTCTGATTCCCAAACTCAGATTCCCCGCCTCTGATTCCCCAGCTCTGATTCCCCGCCTCTGATTCCCCGCGTCTGATTCCCCGCCTCTGAATCCCAGCCTCTGATTCCCCATCTCTGATTCACCACCTCTAATTCCCGGCCTTTGATTCCCCACAACTGATTCCCGGCCTCTGATTCCCGGCCTCTGATTCCCCGCCTCTGATTCCCCATCTCTGATTCCCCGCCTCTGATTCCCCGACTCTGATTCCCCGCCTCTGATTCCCCAGCTCTGATTCCCCACCTCTGATTACCCGCGTCTGATTCCCTGACTCTAATTCCCGGCCTCTGATTCCCCATCTCTGATTCACCGCCTCTGATTCCCCACCTCTGATTCCCCATATCTGATTCCCCGCCTCAGTTTCCCCGCCTCTGATTCCCCGCCTCTGATTCCCCATATCTGATACCCCACCTCTGATTCCCCAACTCTGATTCCCCGCCTCTGATTCCCCAGTTATGATTCCCCACCTCTGATTCCCCGCGTCTGATTCCCTGCTTCTGATTCCCTGCCTCTGATTCCCCATCTGTGATTAACCACCTCCGCGTCTGATTCCCCGCCTCAGTTTCCCCGCCGCTGATTCCCCATATCTGATTCCCGGCCTCTGATTCCCTGCCTATGATTCCCCGCTTGTAATTCCCCGCCTCTGATTCCCTGCCTCTGATTCCCCATGTCTGATTCCCCACATCTGATTCCCTGCCTCTGATACCCTGCCTCTGATTTCCTGCCTCTGATTCCATGCCACTAATTCCCCGCCTCTGATTCCCCATATCTGATTCCCTGCCTCTGATGCCCGATATCTGATTCCCTGCCTCTGATTCCCCAACTCTGATTCCCCGCCTCTGATTCCTCAGCTCTGATTCCCCACCTCTGATTCCCCGTGTCTAATTCCCTGCCTCTGATTCCCCGCCTCTGATTCCCCATCTTGGATTCACCACCACTGATTCCCTGCGTCTGATTCCCTGCCTGTGATTCCCCGCCTCTGATTCACCATCTTTGATTCACTGCCTTTGATTCCCCTTCTCTGATTCCCCATGTCTGATTCCCCAATTCTGATTCCCGCCTCTGATGCCCAACCTCTGATTCCCCTCCTCTGATTGCCCATATCTGATTCCCCGCCTCTGATTCCCCATATCTTATTCTCCGCCTCTGATCCCCAAACTCAGATTCCCCGCCTCTGATTCCCCACATCTGATTCTCTGCCTCTGATTCCCCACCTCTGATTCCCCGCCTCTGTTTCCCCATATCTGATTACCCACCTCTGATTCCCCATCTCTGATTCACCGCCTCTGATTCCACATCTCTGATTCACCGCCTCTGATTCCCCACCTCTGATTCCCCATATCTGATAAGCCATCTCTGTTTCCCCGCCTCTGATTCCCCACCTCTGATTCCCCATATCTGATTCCCCGCCTCTGATTCCCCATCTCTGATTCCCGGACTCAGATTCCCGACCTCTGATTCCCCGCCTCTGATTCCCTGCCTCTGATTCCCCATCTCTGATTCCCCATATCTGATTCCCCAGCTCTGATTCCCAACATCTGATTTCCTGCCTCTGATTCCCCACCTCTGATTCCCAATATCTGATTCCCTGCCTCTGTTTCCCCACTTCTGATTCCCCGCCTCTGTTTCCCCATATCTGATTCCCCACCTCTGATTTCCCAACTCTGATTCCCCGCCTCTGATTCCCCAGCTCTGATTCCCCGCCTCTGATTCCCCGTGTCTGATTCCTTGCCTCTGATTCCCCGCCTCTGATTCCCCATCTCTGATTCACCACCACTGATTCCCTGCGTCTGATTTCCTGCCTGTGATTCCCCGCCTCTGATTCACCATCTCTGATTCACTGCCTCTGATTCCCCTTCTCTGATTCCCCATGTCTGATTCCCCAATTCTGATTCCCGCCTCTGATGCCCCACCTCTGATTCACCTCCTCTGATTCCCCATATCTGATTCCCCGCCTCTGATTCCCCATATCTTATTCCCCGCCTCTGATTCCCAAACTCAGATTCCCCGCCTCTGATTCCCCAGCTCTGATTCCCCGCCTCTGATTCCCCGCGTCTGATTCGCCGCCTCTGAATCCCAGCCTCTGATTCCCCATCTCTGATTCACCACCTCTAATTCCCGGCCTTTGATTCCCCACAACTGATTCCCGGCCTCTGATTCCCGGCCTCTGATTCCCCGCCTCTGATTCCCCATCTCTGATTCCCCGCCTCTGATTCCCCGACTCTGATTACCCGCCTCTGATTCCCCAGCTCTGATTCCCCACCTCTGATTACCCGCGTCTGATTCCCTGACTCTAATTCCCGGCCTCTGATTCCCCATCTCTGATTCACCGCCTCTGATTCCCCACCTCTGATTCCCCATATCTGATACCACGCCTCAGTTTCCCTGCCTCTGATTCCCCGCCTCTGATTCCCCATATCTGATACCCCACCTCTGATTCCCCAACTCTGATTCCCCGCCTCTGATTCCCCAGTTATGATTCCCCACCTCTGATTCCCCGCGTCTGATTCCCTGCTTCTGATTCCCTGCCTCTGATTCCCCATCTGTGATTAACCACCTCCGCGTCTGATTCCCCGCCTCAGTTTCCCCGCCGCTGATTCCCCATATCTGATTCCCGGCCTCTGATTCCCGGCCTATGATTCCCCGCTTGTAATTCCCCGCCTCTGATTCCCTGCCTCTGATTCCCCATGTCTGATTCCCCACATCTGATTCCCTGCCTCTGATACACCGCCTCTGATTTCCTGCCTCTGATTCCATGCCACTAATTCCCCGCCTCTGATTCCCCATATCTGATTCCCTGCCTCTGATGCCCCATATCTGATTCCCTGCCTCTGATTCCCCAACTCTGATTCCCCGCCTCTGATTCCTCAGCTCTGATTCCCCACCTCTGATTCCCCGTGTCTAATTCCCTGCCTCTGATTCCCCGCCTCTGATTCCCCATCTTGGATTCACCACCACTGATTCCCTGCGTCTGATTCCCTGCCTGTGATTCCCGGCCTCTGATTCACCATCTCTGATTCACTGCCTCTGATTCCCCTTCTCTGATTCCCCATGTCTGATTCCCCAATTCTGATTCCCACCTCTGATGCCCCACCTCTGATTCCCCTCCTCTGATTCCCCATATCTGATTCCCCGCCTCTGATTCCCCATATCTTATTCCCCGACTCTGATTCCCAAACTCAGATTCCCCGCCTCTGATTCCCCAGCTCTGATTCCCCACATCTGATTCCCTGCCTCTGATTCCCCACCTCTGATTCCCAATATCTGATTCCCTGCCTCTGTTTCTCCACCTCTGATTCCACGCCTCTGTTTCCACATATCTGATTCCCCACCTGTGATTCCCCAACTCTGATTCCCCGCCTCTGATTCCCCAGCTTTGATTCCCCGCCTCTGATTCCCCGTGTCTGATTCCCTGCCTCTGATTCCCCGCCTCTGATTCCCCATCTCTGATTCACCGCCTCTGATTCACCACCTCAGATTCCCCATATCTGATAAGCCTCTCTGTTACCCCGCCTCTGATTCCCCGCTTCTGATTCCCCATATCTGATTCCCCGCCTCTGATTCCCCATCTCTGATTCCCGGACTCAGATTCCCCACCTCTGATTCCCAGCATCTGATTCCCGGAATATGATTCCCCGCTTCTGATTCCCCGCCTCTGATTCCCTGCCTCTGATTCCCCATCTCTGATTCCCCACATCCGACTGCCTGCCTCTGATTCCCCGCCTCTGATTCCCCATATCTGATTCCCTGCCTCTGATTCCCCATCTCTGATTCCCGCCCTCCGATTCCCCACCTCTGGTTCCCCATATCTGATACCCCTCCTCTCTTTCCCCGCCTCTGATTCCCCGCCTCTGATTCTCCATATCTGATACCCCGACTCTGATTCCCCAACTCTGATTCCCCGCCTCTGATTCCTCAGCTCTGATTCCCCGCCTCTGATTCCCCACGTCTGATTCCCTGCTTCTGATTCCCTGCCTCTGATTCCCAATCTGTGATTAACCACCTCTGATTCTCCACGTCTGATTCCGCGCCTCTGATTCCCCATCTCTGATTCCCCATCTCTGATTCCCAAATTCTGATTCCCCGCCTCAGATTCCCCAGCTCTGATTCCCCATCTCTGATTCCCAAATTCTGATTCCCTGCCTCTGATTCCCCACCTCTGATTCCCAATATCTGATTCCCCGCCTCTGTTTCCCCGCCTCTGATTCCCCGCCTCTGTTTCCCCATATCTGATTCCCCACCTCTGATTCCCCAACTCTGATTCCCCGCCTCTGATTCCCCAGCTCTGATTCCCCGACTCTGATTCCACGTTTCTGATGCCCTGCCTCTGATTCCCCGCCTCTGATTTCCCATCTCTGATTCACTGCCTCTGATTCCCCACCTCTGATTCCCCATATCTGATTAGCCACCTCTGTTTCCCCGCCTCTGATTCCCAGCCTCTGATTCCCCATATCTGATTCCCAGCCTCTGATTCCCCATCTCTGATTCCCGGACTCTGAATCCCCACCTCTGATTCCCGGCCTCTCATTCCCGGCCTTTGATTCCCGCTTCTGAATCCCCGCCTCTGATTCCCTTCCTCTGATTCCCCATGTCTGATTCCCCACATCTGATTCCCTGCCTCTGATATCCCGCCTCTGATTCCCCGCCTCTGATTCCCTGCCACTAATTCCCCGCCTCTGATTCCCCTATCTGATTCCCTGCCTCTGATGCCCCATATCTGATTCCCAGCCTCTGATTCCCCAACTCTGATTCCCCATATCTGATTCCCCACCTCTGATTCACCACCACTGATTCCCTGCGTCTGATTTCCTGCCTGTGATTCCCCGCCTCTGATTCACCATCTCTGATTCACTGCCTCTGATTCCCCTTCTCTGATTCCCCATGTCTGATTCCCCAATTCTGATTCCCGCCTCTGATGCCCCACCTCTGATTCCCCTCCTCTGATTCCCCATATCTGATTCCCCGCCTCTGATTCCCCATATCTTATTCCCCGCCTCTGATTCCAAAACTCAGATTCCCCGCCTCTGATTCCCCAGCTCTGATTCCCCGCCTCTGATTCCCCGCGTCTGATTCCCCGCCTCTGAATCCCAGCCTCTGATTCCCCATCTCTGATTCACCACCTCTAATTCCCGGCCTTTGATTCCCCACAACTGATTCCCGGCCTCTGATTCCCGGCCTCTGATTCCCCGCCTCTGATTCCCCATCTCTGATTCCCCGCCTCTGATTCCCCGACTCTGATTCCCCGCCTCTGATTCCCCAGCTCTGATTCCCCACCTCTGATTACCCGCGTCTGATTCCCTGACTCTAATTCCCGGCCTCTGATTCCCCATCTCTGATTCACCGCCTCTGATTCCCCACCTCTGATTCCCCATATCTGATTCCCCGCCTCAGTTTCCCCGCCTCTGATTCCCCGCCTCTGATTCCCCATATCTGATACCCCACCTCTGATTCCCCGCCTCTGATTCCTCAGCTCTGATTCCCCGCCTCTGATTCCCCGCGTCTGATTCCCTGCTTCTGATTCCCTGCCTCTGATTCCCAATCTGTGATTAACCACCTCTGATTCTCCACGTCTGATTCCGCGCCTCTGATTCCCCATCTCTGATTCCCCATCTCTGATTCCCAAATTCTGATTCCCCGCCTCAGATTCCCCAGCTCTGATTCCCCATCTCTGATTCCCAAATTCTGATTCCCTGCCTCTGATTCCCCACCTCTGATTCCCAATATCTGATTCCCCGCCTCTGTTTCCCCGCCTCTGATTCCCCGCCTCTGTTTCCCCATATCTGATTCCCCACCTCTGATTCCCCAACTCTGATTCCCCGCCTCTGATTCCCCAGCTCTGATTCCCCGACTCTGATTCCACGTTTCTGATGCCCTGCCTCTGATTCCCCGCCTCTGATTTCCCATCTCTGATTCACTGCCTCTGATTCCCCACCTCTGATTCCCCATATCTGATTAGCCACCTCTGTTTCCCCGCCTCTGATTCCCAGCCTCTGATTCCCCATATCTGATTCCCAGCCTCTGATTCCCCATCTCTGATTCCCGGACTCTGAATCCCCACCTCTGATTCCCGGCCTCTCATTCCCGGCCTTTGATTCCCGCTTCTGAATCCCCGCCTCTGATTCCCTTCCTCTGATTCCCCATGTCTGATTCCCCACATCTGATTCCCTGCCTCTGATATCCCGCCTCTGATTCCCCGCCTCTGATTCCCTGCCACTAATTCCCCGCCTCTGATTCCCCTATCTGATTCCCTGCCTCTGATGCCCCATATCTGATTCCCAGCCTCTGATTCCCCAACTCTGATTCCCCATATCTGATTCCCCACCTCTGATTCACCACCACTGATTCCCTGCGTCTGATTTCCTGCCTGTGATTCCCCGCCTCTGATTCACCATCTCTGATTCACTGCCTCTGATTCCCCTTCTCTGATTCCCCATGTCTGATTCCCCAATTCTGATTCCCGCCTCTGATGCCCCACCTCTGATTCCCCTCCTCTGATTCCCCATATCTGATTCCCCGCCTCTGATTCCCCATATCTTATTCCCCGCCTCTGATTCCAAAACTCAGATTCCCCGCCTCTGATTCCCCAGCTCTGATTCCCCGCCTCTGATTCCCCGCGTCTGATTCCCCGCCTCTGAATCCCAGCCTCTGATTCCCCATCTCTGATTCACCACCTCTAATTCCCGGCCTTTGATTCCCCACAACTGATTCCCGGCCTCTGATTCCCGGCCTCTGATTCCCCGCCTCTGATTCCCCATCTCTGATTCCCCGCCTCTGATTCCCCGACTCTGATTCCCCGCCTCTGATTCCCCAGCTCTGATTCCCCACCTCTGATTACCCGCGTCTGATTCCCTGACTCTAATTCCCGGCCTCTGATTCCCCATCTCTGATTCACCGCCTCTGATTCCCCACCTCTGATTCCCCATATCTGATTCCCCGCCTCAGTTTCCCCGCCTCTGATTCCCCGCCTCTGATTCCCCATATCTGATACCCCACCTCTGATTCCCCAACTCTGATTCCCCGCCTCTGATTCCCCAGTTATGATTCCCCACCTCTGATTCCCCGCGTCTGATTCCCTGCTTCTGATTCCCTGCCTCTGATTCCCCATCTGTGATTAACCACCTCCGCGTCTGATTCCCCGCCTCAGTTTCCCCGCCGCTGATTCCCCATATCTGATTCCCGGCCTCTGATTCCCGGCCTATGATTCCCCGCTTGTAATTCCCCGCCTCTGATTCCCTGCCTCTGATTCCCCATGTCTGATTCCCCACATCTGATTCCCTGCCTCTGATACCCCGCCTCTGATTTCCTGCCTCTGATTCCATGCCACTAATTCCCCGCCTCTGATTCCCCATATCTGATTCCCTGCCTCTGATGCCCGATATCTGATTCCCTGCCTCTGATTCCCCAACTCTGATTCCCCGCCTCTGATTCCTCAGCTCTGATTCCCCACCTCTGATTCCCCGTGTCTAATTCCCTGCCTCTGATTCCCCGCCTCTGATTCCCCATCTTGGATTCACCACCACTGATTCCCAGCGTCTGATTCCCTGCCTGTGATTCCCCGCCTCTGATTCACCATCTTTGATTCACTGCCTTTGATTCCCCTTCTCTGATTCCCCATGTCTGATTCCCCAATTCTGATTCCCGCCTCTGATGCCCAACCTCTGATTCCCCTCCTCTGATTGCCCATATCTGATTCCCCGCCTCTGATTCCCCATATCTTATTCTCCGCCTCTGATCCCCAAACTCAGATTCCCCGCCTCTGAGTCCCCACATCTGATTCTCTGCCTCTGATTCCCCACCTCTGATTCCCCGCCTCTGTTTCCCCATATCTGATTACCCACCTCTGATTCCCCATCTCTGATTCACCGCCTCTGATTCCACATCTCTGATTCACCGCCTCTGATTCCCCACCTCTGATTCCCCATATCTGATAAGCCATCTCTGTTTCCCCGCCTCTGATTCCCCACCTCTGATGCCCCATATCTGATTCCCCGCCTCTGATTCCCCATCTCTGATTCCCGGACTCAGATTCCCCACCTCTGATTCCCCGCCTCTGATTCCCTGCCTCTGATTCCCCATCTCTGATTCCCCATATCTGATTCCCCAGCTCTGATTCCCAACATCTGATTTCCTGCCTCTGATTCCCCACCTCTGATTCCCAATATCTGATTCCCTGCCTCTGTTTCCCCACTTCTGATTCCCCGACTCTGTTTCCCCATATCTGATTCCCCACCTCTGATTTCCCAACTCTGATTCCCCGACTCTGATTCCCCAGCTCTGATTCCCCGCCTCTGATTCCCCGTGTCTGATTCCTTGCCTCTGATTCCCCGCCTCTGATTCCCCATCTCTGATTCACCACCACTGATTCCCTGCGTCTGATTTCCTGCCTGTGATTCCCCGCCTCTGATTCACCATCTCTGATTCACTGCCTCTGATTCCCCTTCTCTGATTCCCCATGTCTGATTCCCCAATTCTGATTCCCGCCTCTGATGCCCCACCTCTGATTCACCTCCTCTGATTCCCCATATCTGATTCCCCGCCTCTGATTCCCCATATCTTATTCCCCGCCTCTGATTCCCAAACTCAGATTCCCCGCCTCTGATTCCCCAGCTCTGATTCCCCGCCTCTGATTCCCCGCGTCTGATTCCCCGCCTCTGAATCCCAGCCTCTGATTCCCCATCTCTGATTCACCACCTCTAATTCCCGGCCTTTGATTCCCCACAACTGATTCCCGGCCTCTGATTCCCGGCCTCTGATTCCCCGCCTCTGATTCCCCATCTCTGATTCCCCGCCTCTGATTCCCCGACTCTGATTACCCGCCTCTGATTCCCCAGCTCTGATTCCCCACCTCTGATTACCCGCGTCTGATTCCCTGACTCTAATTCCCGGCCTCTGATTCCCCATCTCTGATTCACCGCCTCTGATTCCCCACCTCTGATTCCCCATATCTGATTCCACGCCTCAGTTTCCCTGCCTCTGATTCCCCGCCTCTGATTCCCCATATCTGATACCCCACCTCTGATTCCCCAACTCTGATTCCCCGCCTCTGATTCCCCAGTTATGATTCCCCACCTCTGATTCCCCGCGTCTGATTCCCTGCTTCTGATTCCCTGCCTCTGATTCCCCATCTGTGATTAACCACCTCCGCGTCTGATTCCCCGCCTCAGTTTCCCCGCCGCTGATTCCCCATATCTGATTCCCGGCCTCTGATTCCCGGCCTATGATTCCCCGCTTGTAATTCCCCGCCTCTGATTCCCTGCCTCTGATTCCCCATGTCTGATTCCCCACATCTGATTCCCTGCCTCTGATACCCCGCCTCTGATTTCCTGCCTCTGATTCCATGCCACTAATTCCCCGCCTCTGATTCCCCATATCTGATTCCCTGCCTCTGATGCCCCATATCTGATTCCCTGCCTCTGATTCCCCAACTCTGATTCCCCGCCTCTGATTCCTCAGCTCTGATTCCCCACCTCTGATTCCCCGTGTCTAATTCCCTGCCTCTGATTCCCCGCCTCTGATTCCCCATCTTGGATTCACCACCACTGATTCCCTGCGTCTGATTCCCTGCCTGTGATTCCCGGCCTCTGATTCACCATCTCTGATTCACTGCCTCTGATTCCCCTTCTCTGATTCCCCATGTCTGATTCCCCAATTCTGATTCCCACCTCTGATGCCCCACCTCTGATTCCCCTCCTCTGATTCCCCATATCTGATTCCCCGCCTCTGATTCCCCATATCTTATTCCCCGACTCTGATTCCCAAACTCAGATTCCCCGCCTCTGATTCCCCAGCTCTGATTCCCCACATCTGATTCCCTGCCTCTGATTCCCCACCTCTGATTCCCAATATCTGATTCCCTGCCTCTGTTTCCCCACCTCTGATTCCACGCCTCTGTTTCCCCATATCTGATTCCCCACCTCTGATTCCCCAAATCTGATTCCCCGCCTCTGAATCCCCAGCTTTGATTCCCCGCCTCTGATTCCCCGTGTCTGATTCCCTGCCTCTGATTCCCCGCCTCTGATTCCCCATCTCTGATTCACCGCCTCTGATTCACCACCTCAGATTCCCCATATCTGATAAGCCTCTCTGTTACCCCGCCTCTGATTCCCCGCTTCTGATTCCCCATATCTGATTCCCCGCCTCTGATTCCCCATCTCTGATTCCCGGACTCAGATTCCCCACGTCTGATTCCCAGCATCTGATTCCCGGAATATGATTCCCCGCTTCTGATTCCCCGCCTCTGATTCCCTGCCTCTGATTCCCCATCTCTGATTCCCCACATCCGACTCCCTGCCTCTGATTCCCCGCCTCTGATTCCCCATATCTGATTCCCTGCCTCTGATTCCCCATCTCTGATTCCCGCCCTCCGATTCCCCACCTCTGGTTCCCCATATCTGATACCCCTCCTCTCTTTCCCCGCCTCTGATTCCCCGCCTCTGATTCTCCATATCTGATACCCCGACTCTGATTCCCCAACTCTGATTCCCCGCCTCTGATTCCTCAGCTCTGATTCCCCGCCTCTGATTCCCCGCGTCTGATTCCCTGCTTCTGATTCCCTGCCTCTGATTCCCAATCTGTGATTAACCACCTCTGATTCTCCACGTCTGATTCCGCGCCTCTGATTCCCCATCTCTGATTCCCCATCTCTGATTCCCAAATTCTGATTCCCCGCCTCAGATTCCCCAGCTCTGATTCCCCATCTCTGATTCCCAAATTCTGATTCCCTGCCTCTGATTCCCCACCTCTGATTCCCAATATCTGATTCCCCGCCTCTGTTTCCCCGCCTCTGATTCCCCGCCTCTGTTTCCCCATATCTGATTCCCCACCTCTGATTCCCCAACTCTGATTCCCCGCCTCTGATTCCCCAGCTCTGATTCCCCGACTCTGATTCCACGTTTCTGATGCCCTGCCTCTGATTCCCCGCCTCTGATTTCCCATCTCTGATTCACTGCCTCTGATTCCCCACCTCTGATTCCCCATATCTGATTAGCCACCTCTGTTTCCCCGCCTCTGATTCCCAGCCTCTGATTCCCCATATCTGATTCCCAGCCTCTGATTCCCCATCTCTGATTCCCGGACTCTGAATCCCCACCTCTGATTCCCGGCCTCTCATTCCCGGCCTTTGATTCCCGCTTCTGAATCCCCGCCTCTGATTCCCTTCCTCTGATTCCCCATGTCTGATTCCCCACATCTGATTCCCTGCCTCTGATATCCCGCCTCTGATTCCCCGCCTCTGATTCCCTGCCACTAATTCCCCGCCTCTGATTCCCCTATCTGATTCCCTGCCTCTGATGCCCCATATCTGATTCCCAGCCTCTGATTCCCCAACTCTGATTCCCCATATCTGATTCCCCACCTCTGATTCCCCAACTCTGATTCCCCGTGTCTAATTCCCTGCATCTGATTCCCCGCCTCTGATTCCCCATCTTGGATTCACCACCACTGATTCCCTGCGTCTGATTCCCTGCCTGTGATTCCCCGCCTCTGATTCACCATCTCTGATTCACTGCCTCTGATTCCCCTTCTCTGATTCCCCATGTCTGATTCCCCAATTCTGATTCCCGCCTCTGATACCCCACCTCTGATTCCCCTCCTCTGATTGCCCATATCTGATTCCACGCCTCTGATTCCCCATATCTTATTCCCCGACTCTGATTCCCAAACTCAGATTCCCCGCCTCTGATTCCCCAGCTCTGATTCCCCACATCTGATTCCCTGCCTCTGATTCCCCACCTCTGATTCCCAATATCTGATTCCCTGCCTCTGTTTCCCCACCTCTGATTCCCCGCCACTGTTTCCCCATATCTGATTCCCCACCTCTGATTCCCCAACTCTGATTCCCCGCCTCTGCTTCCTCAGCTCTGATTCCCACCTCTGATTCCCCGTGTCTAATTCCCTGCCTCTGATTCCCCGCCTCTGATTCCCCATCTTGGATTCACCACCACTGATTCCCTGCGTCTGATTCCCTGCCTGTGATTCCCCGCCTCTGATTCACCATCTCTGATTCACTGCCTCTGATTCCCCTTCTCTGATTCCCCATGTCTGATTCCCCAATTCTGATTCCCGCCTCTGATGCCCAACCTCTGATTCCCCTCCTCTGATTGCCCATATCTGATTGCCCGCCTCTGATTCCCCATATCTTATTCTCCGCCTCTGATTCCCAAACTCAGATTCCCCGCTTCTGATTCCCCAGCTCTGATTCCCCACATCTGATTCTCTGCCTCTGATTCCCCACCTCTGATTCCCCGCCTCTGTTTCCCCATATCTGATTACCCACCTCTGATTCCCCAACTCCGATTCCCCGCCTCTGATTCCCCAGCTCTGATTCCCCACCTCTGATTCCCCAACTCCGATTCCCCGCCTCTGATTCCACATCTCTGATTCACCGCCTCTGATTCCCCACCTCTGATTCCCCATATCTGATAAGCCATCTCTGTTTCCCCGCCTCTGATTCCCCACCTCTGATTCCCCGTATCTGATTCCCCACCTCTGATTCCCCATCTCTGGTTCCCGGACTCAGATTCCCCACCTCTGATTCCCCGCCTCTGATTCCCTGCCTCTGATTCCCCATCTCTGATTCCCCATATCTGATTCCCCAGCTCTGATTCCCAACATCTGATTCCCTGCCTCTGATTCCCCACCTCTGATTCCCAATATCTGATTCCCTGCCTCTGTTTCCCCACTTCTGATTCCCCGCCTCTGTTTCCCCATATCTGATTCCCCACCTCTGATTCCCCAAATCTGATGCCCCGCCTCTGATTCCCCAGCTCTGATTCCCCGCCTCTGATTCCCCGTGTCTGATTCCTTGCCTCTGATTCCCCGCCTCTGATTCCCCATCTCTGATTCACCACCACTGATTCCCTGCGTCTGATTCCCTGCCTGTGATTCTCCGCCTCTGATTCACCATCTCTGATTCACTGCCTCTGATTCCCCTTCTCTGATTCCCCATGTCTGATTCCCCAATTCTGATTCCCGCCTCTGATGCCCCACCTCTGATTCCCCATATCTGATTCCCCATATCTTATTCCCCGCCTCTGATTCCCAAACTCACATTCCCCGCCTCTGATTCCCCAGCTCTGATTCCCCGCCTCTGATTCCCCGCGTCTGATTCCCCGCCTCTGAATCCCCGCCTCTGATTCCACATCTCTGATTCACCACCGCTAATTCCCGGCCTCTGATTCCCCACAAATGATTCCCGACCTCTGATTCCCGGCCTCTGATTCCCCGCCTCTGATTCCCCATCTCTGATTCCCCGCCTCTGATTCCCCGACTCTGATTCCCCGCCTCTGATTCCCCAGCTCTGATTCCCCACCTCTGATTACCCGCATCTGATTCACTGACTCTAATTCCCGGCCTCCGATTCCCCATCTCTGATTCACCGCCTCTGATTCCCCACCTCTGATTCCCCATATCTGATTCCCCGCCTCAGTTTCCCCGCCTCTGATTCCCCGCCTCTGATTCCCCATATCTGATACCCTGCCTCTGATTCCCCAACTCTGATTCCCCGCCTCTGATTCCCCAGTTATGATTCCCCACCTCTGATTCCGCGCGTCTGATTCCCTGCTTCTGATTCCCTGCCTATGATTCCCCATCTGTGATTAACCACCTCTGATTCTCCGCGTCTGATTCCCTGCCTCAGTTTCCCCGCCTCTGATTCCCCATATCTGATTCACCGCCTCTGATTCACCACCTCAGATTCCCCATATCTGATAAGCCATCTCTGTTACACCGCCTCTGATTCCCCATATCTGATTCCCCGCCTCTGATTCCCCATCTCTGATTCCCGGACTCAGATTCCCCACCTCTGATTCCCAGCCTCTGATTCCCGGAATATGATTCCCCGCTTCTGATTCCCCGCCTCTGATTCCCTGCCTCTGATTCCCCATCTCTGATTCCCCACATCTGATTCCCTGCTTCTGATTCCCCGCCTCTGATTCCCCATATCTGATTCCCTGCCTCTGATTCCCCAAATCTGATTCCCCGCCTCTGATTCCTCAGCTCTGATTCCCCGCCTCTGATTCCCCGCGTCTGATTCCCTGCTTCTGATTCCCTGCCTCTGATTCCCCATCTGTGATTAACCACCTCTGATTCTCCACGTCTGATTCCGCGCCTCTGATTCCCCATCTCTGATTCCCCATCTCTGATTCCCAAATTCTGATTCCCCGCCTCTGATTCCCCAGTTCTGATTCCCCATCTCTGATTCCCAAATTCTGATTCCCTGCCTCTGATTCCCCACCTCTGATTCCCCACCTCTGATTCCCAATATCTGATTCCCCGCCTCTGTTTCCCCGCCTCTGATTCCCCGCCTCTGTTTCCCCATATCTGATTCCCCACCTCTGATTCCCCAACTCTGATTCCCCGCCTCTGATTTCCCATCTCTGATTCACTGCCTCTGATTCCCCACCTCTGATTCCCCATATCTGATTAGCCACCTCTGTTTCCCCGCCTCTGATTCCCAGCCTCTGATTCCCCATATCTGATTCCCAGCCTCTGATTCCCCACCTCTGATTCCCGGACTCTCATTCCCGGCCTTTGATTCCCGCTTCTGATTCCCCGCCTCTGATTCCCTGCCTCTGATTCCCCATGTCTGATTCCCCACATCTGATTCCCTGCCACTAATTCCCCGCCTCTGATTCCCCTATCTGATTCCCTGCCTCTGATGCCCCATATCTGATTCCCAGCCTCTGATTCCCCAACTCTGATTCCCCGCCTCTGATTCCTCAGCTCTGATTCCCCACCTCTGATTCCCCGTGTCTAATTCCCTGCCTCTGATTCCCCGCCTCTGATTCCCCATCTTGTATTCACCACCACTGATTCCCTGCGTCTGATTCCCTGCCTGTGATTCCCCGCCTCTGATTCACCATCTCTGATTCACTGCCTCTGATTCCCCTTCTCTGATTCCCCATGTCTGATTCCCCAATTCTGATTCCCGCCTCTGATGCCCAACCTCTGATTCCCCTCCTCTGATTGCCCATATCTGATTCCCCGCCTCTGATTCCCCATATCCTATTCTCCGCCTCTGATCCCCAAACTCAGATTCCCCGCCTCTGATTCCCCACATCTGATTCTCTGCCTCTGATTCCCCACCTCTGATTCCCCGCCTCTGTTTCCACATATCTGATTACGCACCTCTGATTCCCCAACTCTGATTCCCCGCCTCTGATTCCCCAGCTCTGATTCCCCGCCTCTGATTCCCCGTGTCTGATTCCCTGCCTCTGATTCCCCGCCTCTGATTCCACATCTCTGATTCACCGCCTCTGATTCCCCACCTCTGATTCCCCATATCTGATAAGCCATCTCTGTTTCCCCGCCTCTGATTCCCCACCTCTGATTCCCCATATCTGATTCCCTGCCTCTGATTCCCCATCTCTGATTCCCGGACTCAGATTCCCCACCTCTGATTCCCCGCCTCTGATTCCCTGCCTCTGATTCCCCATCTCTGATTCCCCATATCTGATTCCCCAGCTCTGATTCCCAACATCTGATTCCCTGCCTCTGATTCCCCACCTCTGATTCCCAATATCTGATTCCCTGCCTCTGTTTCCCCACTTCTGATTCCCCGCCTCTGTTTCCCCATATCTGATTCCCCACCTCTGATTCCCCAACTCTGATTCCCCGCCTCTGATTCCCCAGCTCTGATTCCCCGCCTCTGATTCCCCGTGTCTGATTCCTTGCCTCTGATTCCCCGCCTCTGATTCCCCATCTCTGATTCACCACCACTGATTCCCTGCGTCTGATTTCCTGCCTGTGATTCCCCGCCTCTGATTCACCATCTCTGATTCACTGCCTCTGATTCCCCTTCTCTGATTCCCCATGTCTGATTCCCCAATTCTGATTCCCGCCTCTGATGCCCCACCTCTGATTCCCCTCCTCTGATTCCCCATATCTGATTCCCCGCTTCTGATTCCCCATATCTTATTCCCCGCCTCTGATTCCCAAACTCAGATTCCCCGCCTCTGATTCCCCAGCTCTGATTCACCGCCTCTGATTCCCCGCGTCTGATTCCCCGCCTCTGAATCCCCGCCTCTGATTCCCCATCTCTGATTCACCACCGCTAATTCCCGGCCTCTGATTCCCCACAACTGATTCCCGGCCTCTGATTACCCGCGTCTGATTCCCTGACTCTAATTCCCCGCCTCTGATTCCCCAGCTCTGATTCCCCACCTCTGATTACCCGCGTCTGATTCCCTGACTCTAATTCCCGGCCTCTGATTCCCAATCTCTGATTCACCGCCTCTGATTCCCCACCTCTGATTCCCCATATCTGATTCACCGCCTCAGTTTCCCCGCCTCTGATTCCCCGCCTCTGATTCCCCATATCTGATACCCCACCTCTGATTCCCCAACTCTGATTCCCCGCCTCTGATTCCCCAGTTATGATTCCCCACCTCTGATTCCCCGCGTCTGATTCCCTGCTTCTGATTCCCTGCCTCTGATTCCCCATCTGTGATTAACCACCTCCGCGTCTGATTCCCCGCCTCAGTTTCCCCGCCGCTGATTCCCCATATCTGATTCCCGGCCTCTGATTCCCGGCCTATGATTCCCCGCTTGTAATTCCCCGCCTCTGATTCCCTGCCTCTGATTCCCCATGTCTGATTCCCCACATCTGATTCCCTGCCTCTGATACCCCGCCTCTGATTCCCTGCCTCTGATTCCATGCCACTAATTCCCCGCCTCTGATTCCCCATATCTGATTCCTTGCCTCTGATGTCCCATATCTGATTCCCTGCCTCTGATTCCCCAACTCTGATTCCCCGCCTCTGATTCCTCAGCTCTGATTCCCCACCTCTGATTCCCCGTGTCTAATTCCCTGCCTCTGATTCCCCGCCTCTGATTCCCCATCTTGGATTCACCACCACTGATTCCCAGCGTCTGATTCCCTGCCTGTGATTCCCCGCCTCTGATTCACCATCTCTGATTCACTGCCTCTGATTCCCCTTCTCTGATTCCCCATGTCTGATTCCCCAATTCTGATTCCCGCCTCTGATGCCCCACCTCTGATTCCCCTCCTCTGATTCCCCATATCTGATTCCCCGCCTCTGATTCCCCATATCTTATTCCCCGACTCTGATTCCCAAACTCAGATTCCCCGCCTCTGATTCCCCAGCTCTGATTCCCCACATCTGATTCCCTGCCTATGATTCCCCACCTCTGATTCCCAATATCTGATTCCCTGCCTCTGTTTCCCCACCTCTGATTCCCCGCCTCTGTTTCCCCATATCTGATTCCCCACCTCTGATTCCCCAACTCTGATTTCCCACCTCTGAATCCCCAGCTTTGATTCCCCGCCTCTGATTCCCCGTGTCTGATTCCCTGCCTCTGATTCCCCGCCTCTGATTCCCCATTTCTGATTCACCGCCTCTCATTCACCACCTCAGATTCCCCATATCTGATAAGCCTCTCTGTTACCCCGCCTCTGATTCCCCGCTTCTGATTCCCCATATCTGATTCCCCGCCTCTGATTCCCCATCTCTGATTCCCGGACTCAGATTCCCCACCTCTGATTCCCAGCATCTGATTCCCGGAATATGATTCCCCGCTTCTGATTCCCCGCCTCTGATTCCCTGCCTCTGATTCCCCATCTCTGATTCCCCACATCTGATTCCCTGCCTCTGACTCCCCAACTCTGATTCCCCGCCTCTGAATCCCCAGCTTTGATTCCCCGCCTCTGATTCCCCGTGTCTGATTCCCTGCCTCTGATTCCCCGCCTCTGATTCCCCATCTCTGATTCACCGCCTCTGATTCACCACCTCACATTCCCCATATCTGATAAGCCATCTCTGTTACCCCGCCTCTGATTCCCCGCCTCTGATTCCCCGCGTCTGATTCCCCGCCTCTGAATCCCAGCCTCTGATTCCCCATCTCTGATTCACCACCTCTAATTCCCGGCCTTTGATTCCCCACAACTGATTCCCGGCCTCTGATTCCCGGCCTCTGATTCCCCGCCTCTGATTCCCCATCTCTGATTCCCCGCCTCTGATTCCCCGACTCTGATTCCCCGCCTCTGATTCCCCAGCTCTGATTCCCCACATCTGATTACCCGCGTCTGATTCCCTGACTCTAATTCCCGGCCTCTGATTCCCCATCTCTGATTCACCGCCTCTGATTCCCCACCTCTGATTCCCCATATCTGATTCCCCGCCTCAGTTTCCCCGCCTCTGATTCCCCGCCTCTGATTCCCCATATCTGATACCCCACCTCTGATTCCCCAACTCTGATTCCCCGCCTCTGATTCCCCAGTTATGATTCCCCACCTCTGATTCCCCGCGTCTGATTCCCTGCTTCTGATTCCCTGCCTCTGATTCCCCATCTGTGATTAACCACCTCCGCGTCTGATTCCCCGCCTCAGTTTCCCCGCCGCTGATTCCCCATATCTGATTCCCGGCCTCTGATTCCCGGCCTATGATTCCCCGCTTGTAATTCCCCGCCTCTGATTCCCTGCCTCTGATTCCCCATGTCTGATTCCCCACATCTGATTCCCTGCCTCTGATACCCCGCCTCTGATTTCCTGCCTCTGATTCCATGCCACTAATTCCCCGCCTCTGATTCCCCATATCTGATTCCCTGCCTCTGATGCCCGATATCTGATTCCCTGCCTCTGATTCCCCAACTCTGATTCCCCGCCTCTGATTCCTCAGCTCTGATTCCCCACCTCTGATTCCCCGTGTCTAATTCCCTGCCTCTGATTCCCCGCCTCTGATTCCCCATCTTGGATTCACCACCACTGATTCCCTGCGTCTGATTCCCTGCCTGTGATTCCCCGCCTCTGATTCACCATCTTTGATTCACTGCCTTTGATTCCCCTTCTCTGATTCCCCATGTCTGATTCCCCAATTCTGATTCCCGCCTCTGATGCCCAACCTCTGATTCCCCTCCTCTGATTGCCCATATCTGATTCCCCGCCTCTGATTCCCCATATCTTATTCTCCGCCTCTGATCCCCAAACTCAGATTCCCCGCCTCTGATTCCCCACATCTGATTCTCTGCCTCTGATTCCCCACCTCTGATTCCCCGCCTCTGTTTCCCCATATCTGATTACCCACCTCTGATTCCCCATCTCTGATTCACCGCCTCTGATTCCACATCTCTGATTCACCGCCTCTGATTCCCCACCTCTGATTCCCCATATCTGATAAGCCATCTCTGTTTCCCCGCCTCTGATTCCCCACCTCTGATTCCCCATATCTGATTCCCCGCCTCTGATTCCCCATCTCTGATTCCCGGACTCAGATTCCCGACCTCTGATTCCCCGCCTCTGATTCCCTGCCTCTGATTCCCCATCTCTGATTCCCCATATCTGATTCCCCAGCTCTGATTCCCAACATCTGATTTCCTGCCTCTGATTCCCCACCTCTGATTCCCAATATCTGATTCCCTGCCTCTGTTTCCCCACTTCTGATTCCCCGCCTCTGTTTCCCCATATCTGATTCCCCACCTCTGATTTCCCAACTCTGATTCCCCGCCTCTGATTCCCCAGCTCTGATTCCCCGCCTCTGATTCCCCGTGTCTGATTCCTTGCCTCTGATTCCCCGCCTCTGATTCCCCATCTCTGATTCACCACCACTGATTCCCTGCGTCTGATTTCCTGCCTGTGATTCCCCGCCTCTGATTCACCATCTCTGATTCACTGCCTCTGATTCCCCTTCTCTGATTCCCCATGTCTGATTCCCCAATTCTGATTCCCGCCTCTGATGCCCCACCTCTGATTCACCTCCTCTGATTCCCCATATCTGATTCCCCGCCTCTGATTCCCCATATCTTATTCCCCGCCTCTGATTCCCAAACTCAGATTCCCCGCCTCTGATTCCCCAGCTCTGATTCCCCGCCTCTGATTCCCCGCGTCTGATTCGCCGCCTCTGAATCCCAGCCTCTGATTCCCCATCTCTGATTCACCACCTCTAATTCCCGGCCTTTGATTCCCCACAACTGATTCCCGGCCTCTGATTCCCGGCCTCTGATTCCCCGCCTCTGATTCCCCATCTCTGATTCCCCGCCTCTGATTCCCCGACTCTGATTACCCGCCTCTGATTCCCCAGCTCTGATTCCCCACCTCTGATTACCCGCGTCTGATTCCCTGACTCTAATTCCCGGCCTCTGATTCCCCATCTCTGATTCACCGCCTCTGATTCCCCACCTCTGATTCCCCATATCTGATACCACGCCTCAGTTTCCCTGCCTCTGATTCCCCGCCTCTGATTCCCCATATCTGATACCCCACCTCTGATTCCCCTACTCTGATTCCCCGCCTCTGATTCCCCAGTTATGATTCCCCACCTCTGATTCCCCGCGTCTGATTCCCTGCTTCTGATTCCCTGCCTCTGATTCCCCATCTGTGATTAACCACCTCCGCGTCTGATTCCCCGCCTCAGTTTCCCCGCCGCTGATTCCCCATATCTGATTCCCGGCCTCTGATTCCCGGCCTATGATTCCCCGCTTGTAATTCCCCGCCTCTGATTCCCTGCCTCTGATTCCCCATGTCTGATTCCCCACATCTGATTCCCTGCCTCTGATACACCGCCTCTGATTTCCTGCCTCTGATTCCATGCCACTAATTCCCCGCCTCTGATTCCCCATATCTGATTCCCTGCCTCTGATGCCCCATATCTGATTCCCTGCCACTGATTCCCCAACTCTGATTCCCCGCCTCTGATTCCTCAGCTCTGATTCCCCACCTCTGATTCCCCGTGTCTAATTCCCTGCCTCTGATTCCCCGCCTCTGATTCCCCATCTTGGATTCACCACCACTGATTCCCTGCGTCTGATTCCCTGCCTGTGATTCCCGGCCTCTGATTCACCATCTCTGATTCACTGCCTCTGATTCCCCTTCTCTGATTCCCCATGTCTGATTCCCCAATTCTGATTCCCACCTCTGATGCCCCACCTCTGATTCCCCTCCTCTGATTCCCCATATCTGATTCCCCGCCTCTGATTCCCCATATCTTATTCCCCGACTCTGATTCCCAAACTCAGATTCCCCGCCTCTGATTCCCCAGCTCTGATTCCCCACATCTGATTCCCTGCCTCTGATTCCCCACCTCTGATTCCCAATATCTGATTCCCTGCCTCTGTTTCCCCACCTCTGATTCCACGCCTCTGTTTCCACATATCTGATTCCCCACCTCTGATTCCCCAACTCTGATTCCCCGCCTCTGATTCCCCAGCTTTGATTCCCCGCCTCTGATTCCCCGTGTCTGATTCCCTGCCTCTGATTCCCCGCCTCTGATTCCCCATCTCTGATTCACCGCCTCTGATTCACCACCTCAGATTCCCCATATCTGATAAGCCTCTCTGTTACCCCGCCTCTGATTCCCCGCTTCTGATTCCCCATATCTGATTCCCCGCCTCTGATTCCCCATCTCTGATTCCCGGACTCAGATTCCCCACCTCTGATTCCCAGCATCTGATTCCCGGAATATGATTCCCCGCTTCTGATTCCCCGCCTCTGATTCCCTGCCTCTGATTCCCCATCTCTGATTCCCCACATCCGACTGCCTGCCTCTGATTCCCCGCCTCTGATTCCCCATATCTGATTCCCTGCCTCTGATTCCCCATCTCTGATTCCCGCCCTCCGATTCCCCACCTCTGGTTCCCCATATCTGATACCCCTCCTCTCTTTCCCCGCCTCTGATTCCCCGCCTCTGATTCTCCATATCTGATACCCCGACTCTGATTCCCCAACTCTGATTCCCCGCCTCTGATTCCTCAGCTCTGATTCCCCGCCTCTGATTCCCCGCGTCTGATTCCCTGCTTCTGATTCCCTGCCTCTGATTCCCAATCTGTGATTAACCACCTCTGATTCTCCACGTCTGATTCCGCGCCTCTGATTCCCCATCTCTGATTCCCCATCTCTGATTCCCAAATTCTGATTCCCCGCCTCAGATTCCCCAGCTCTGATTCCCCATCTCTGATTCCCAAATTCTGATTCCCTGCCTCTGATTCCCCACCTCTGATTCCCAATATCTGATTCCCCGCCTCTGTTTCCCCGCCTCTGATTCCCCGCCTCTGTTTCCCCATATCTGATTCCCCACCTCTGATTCCCCAACTCTGATTCCCCGCCTCTGATTCCCCAGCTCTGATTCCCCGACTCTGATTCCACGTTTCTGATGCCCTGCCTCTGATTCCCCGCCTCTGATTTCCCATCTCTGATTCACTGCCTCTGATTCCCCACCTCTGATTCCCCATATCTGATTAGCCACCTCTGTTTCCCCGCCTCTGATTCCCAGCCTCTGATTCCCCATATCTGATTCCCAGCCTCTGATTCCCCATCTCTGATTCCCGGACTCTGAATCCCCACCTCTGATTCCCGGCCTCTCATTCCCGGCCTTTGATTCCCGCTTCTGAATCCCCGCCTCTGATTCCCTTCCTCTGATTCCCCATGTCTGATTCCCCACATCTGATTCCCTGCCTCTGATATCCCGCCTCTGATTCCCCGCCTCTGATTCCCTGCCACTAATTCCCCGCCTCTGATTCCCCTATCTGATTCCCTGCCTCTGATGCCCCATATCTGATTCCCAGCCTCTGATTCCCCAACTCTGATTCCCCATATCTGATTCCCCACCTCTGATTCACCACCACTGATTCCCTGCGTCTGATTTCCTGCCTGTGATTCCCCGCCTCTGATTCACCATCTCTGATTCACTGCCTCTGATTCCCCTTCTCTGATTCCCCATGTCTGATTCCCCAATTCTGATTCCCGCCTCTGATGCCCCACCTCTGATTCCCCTCCTCTGATTCCCCATATCTGATTCCCCGCCTCTGATTCCCCATATCTTATTCCCCGCCTCTGATTCCAAAACTCAGATTCCCCGCCTCTGATTCCCCAGCTCTGATTCCCCGCCTCTGATTCCCCGCGTCTGATTCCCCGCCTCTGAATCCCAGCCTCTGATTCCCCATCTCTGATTCACCACCTCTAATTCCCGGCCTTTGATTCCCCACAACTGATTCCCGGCCTCTGATTCCCGGCCTCTGATTCCCCGCCTCTGATTCCCCATCTCTGATTCCCCGCCTCTGATTCCCCGACTCTGATTCCCCGCCTCTGATTCCCCAGCTCTGATTCCCCACCTCTGATTACCCGCGTCTGATTCCCTGACTCTAATTCCCGGCCTCTGATTCCCCATCTCTGATTCACCGCCTCTGATTCCCCACCTCTGATTCCCCATATCTGATTCCCCGCCTCAGTTTCCCCGCCTCTGATTCCCCGCCTCTGATTCCCCATATCTGATACCCCACCTCTGATTCCCCAACTCTGATTCCCCGCCTCTGATTCCCCAGTTATGATTCCCCACCTCTGATTCCCCGCGTCTGATTCCCTGCTTCTGATTCCCTGCCTCTGATTCCCCATCTGTGATTAACCACCTCCGCGTCTGATTCCCCGCCTCAGTTTCCCCGCCGCTGATTCCCCATATCTGATTCCCGGCCTCTGATTCCCGGCCTATGATTCCCCGCTTGTAATTCCCCGCCTCTGATTCCCTGCCTCTGATTCCCCATGTCTGATTCCCCACATCTGATTCCCTGCCTCTGATACCCCGCCTCTGATTTCCTGCCTCTGATTCCATGCCACTAATTCCCCGCCTCTGATTCCCCATATCTGATTCCCTGCCTCTGATGCCCGATATCTGATTCCCTGCCTCTGATTCCCCAACTCTGATTCCCCGCCTCTGATTCCTCAGCTCTGATTCCCCACCTCTGATTCCCCGTGTCTAATTCCCTGCCTCTGATTCCCCGCCTCTGATTCCCCATCTTGGATTCACCACCACTGATTCCCAGCGTCTGATTCCCTGCCTGTGATTCCCCGCCTCTGATTCACCATCTTTGATTCACTGCCTTTGATTCCCCTTCTCTGATTCCCCATGTCTGATTCCCCAATTCTGATTCCCGCCTCTGATGCCCAACCTCTGATTCCCCTCCTCTGATTGCCCATATCTGATTCCCCGCCTCTGATTCCCCATATCTTATTCTCCGCCTCTGATCCCCAAACTCAGATTCCCCGCCTCTGAGTCCCCACATCTGATTCTCTGCCTCTGATTCCCCACCTCTGATTCCCCGCCTCTGTTTCCCCATATCTGATTACCCACCTCTGATTCCCCATCTCTGATTCACCGCCTCTGATTCCACATCTCTGATTCACCGCCTCTGATTCCCCACCTCTGATTCCCCATATCTGATAAGCCATCTCTGTTTCCCCGCCTCTGATTCCCCACCTCTGATGCCCCATATCTGATTCCCCGCCTCTGATTCCCCATCTCTGATTCCCGGACTCAGATTCCCCACCTCTGATTCCCCGCCTCTGATTCCCTGCCTCTGATTCCCCATCTCTGATTCCCCATATCTGATTCCCCAGCTCTGATTCCCAACATCTGATTTCCTGCCTCTGATTCCCCACCTCTGATTCCCAATATCTGATTCCCTGCCTCTGTTTCCCCACTTCTGATTCCCCGCCTCTGTTTCCCCATATCTGATTCCCCACCTCTGATTTCCCAACTCTGATTCCCCGCCTCTGATTCCCCAGCTCTGATTCCCCGCCTCTGATTCCCCGTGTCTGATTCCTTGCCTCTGATTCCCCGCCTCTGATTCCCCATCTCTGATTCACCACCACTGATTCCCTGCGTCTGATTTCCTGCCTGTGATTCCCCGCCTCTGATTCACCATCTCTGATTCACTGCCTCTGATTCCCCTTCTCTGATTCCCCATGTCTGATTCCCCAATTCTGATTCCCGCCTCTGATGCCCCACCTCTGATTCACCTCCTCTGATTCCCCATATCTGATTCCCCGCCTCTGATTCCCCATATCTTATTCCCCGCCTCTGATTCCCAAACTCAGATTCCCCGCCTCTGATTCCCCAGCTCTGATTCCCCGCCTCTGATTCCCCGCGTCTGATTCCCCGCCTCTGAATCCCAGCCTCTGATTCCCCATCTCTGATTCACCACCTCTAATTCCCGGCCTTTGATTCCCCACAACTGATTCCCGGCCTCTGATTCCCGGCCTCTGATTCCCCGCCTCTGATTCCCCATCTCTGATTCCCCGCCTCTGATTCCCCGACTCTGATTACCCGCCTCTGATTCCCCAGCTCTGATTCCCCACCTCTGATTACCCGCGTCTGATTCCCTGACTCTAATTCCCGGCCTCTGATTCCCCATCTCTGATTCACCGCCTCTGATTCCCCACCTCTGATTCCCCATATCTGATTCCACGCCTCAGTTTCCCTGCCTCTGATTCCCCGCCTCTGATTCCCCATATCTGATACCCCACCTCTGATTCCCCAACTCTGATTCCCCGCCTCTGATTCCCCAGTTATGATTCCCCACCTCTGATTCCCCGCGTCTGATTCCCTGCTTCTGATTCCCTGCCTCTGATTCCCCATCTGTGATTAACCACCTCCGCGTCTGATTCCCCGCCTCAGTTTCCCCGCCGCTGATTCCCCATATCTGATTCCCGGCCTCTGATTCCCGGCCTATGATTCCCCGCTTGTAATTCCCCGCCTCTGATTCCCTGCCTCTGATTCCCCATGTCTGATTCCCCACATCTGATTCCCTGCCTCTGATACCCCGCCTCTGATTTCCTGCCTCTGATTCCATGCCACTAATTCCCCGCCTCTGATTCCCCATATCTGATTCCCTGCCTCTGATGCCCCATATCTGATTCCCTGCCTCTGATTCCCCAACTCTGATTCCCCGCCTCTGATTCCTCAGCTCTGATTCCCCACCTCTGATTCCCCGTGTCTAATTCCCTGCCTCTGATTCCCCGCCTCTGATTCCCCATCTTGGATTCACCACCACTGATTCCCTGCGTCTGATTCCCTGCCTGTGATTCCCGGCCTCTGATTCACCATCTCTGATTCACTGCCTCTGATTCCCCTTCTCTGATTCCCCATGTCTGATTCCCCAATTCTGATTCCCACCTCTGATGCCCCACCTCTGATTCCCCTCCTCTGATTCCCCATATCTGATTCCCCGCCTCTGATTCCCCATATCTTATTCCCCGACTCTGATTCCCAAACTCAGATTCCCCGCCTCTGATTCCCCAGCTCTGATTCCCCACATCTGATTCCCTGCCTCTGATTCCCCACCTCTGATTCCCAATATCTGATTCCCTGCCTCTGTTTCCCCACCTCTGATTCCACGCCTCTGTTTCCCCATATCTGATTCCCCACCTCTGATTCCCCAACTCTGATTCCCCGCCTCTGAATCCCCAGCTTTGATTCCCCGCCTCTGATTCCCCGTGTCTGATTCCCTGCCTCTGATTCCCCGCCTCTGATTCCCCATCTCTGATTCACCGCCTCTGATTCACCACCTCAGATTCCCCATATCTGATAAGCCTCTCTGTTACCCCGCCTCTGATTCCCCGCTTCTGATTCCCCATATCTGATTCCCGGCCTCTGATTCCCCATCTCTGATTCCCGGACTCAGATTCCCCACCTCTGATTCCCAGCATCTGATTCCCGGAATATGATTCCCCGCTTCTGATTCCCCGCCTCTGATTCCCTGCCTCTGATTCCCCATCTCTGATTCCCCACATCCGACTCCCTGCCTCTGATTCCCTGCCTCTGATTCCCCATCTCTGATTCCCGCCCTCCGATTCCCCACCTCTGGTTCCCCATATCTGATACCCCTCCTCTCTTTCCCCGCCTCTGATTCCCCGCCTCTGATTCTCCATATCTGATACCCCGACTCTGATTCCCCAACTCTGATTCCCCGCCTCTGATTCCTCAGCTCTGATTCCCCGCCTCTGATTCCCCGCGTCTGATTCCCTGCTTCTGATTCCCTGCCTCTGATTCCCAATCTGTGATTAACCACCTCTGATTCTCCACGTCTGATTCCGCGCCTCTGATTCCCCATCTCTGATTCCCCATCTCTGATTCCCAAATTCTGATTCCCCGCCTCAGATTCCCCAGCTCTGATTCCCCATCTCTGATTCCCAAATTCTGATTCCCTGCCTCTGATTCCCCACCTCTGATTCCCAATATCTGATTCCCCGCCTCTGTTTCCCCGCCTCTGATTCCCCGCCTCTGTTTCCCCATATCTGATTCCCCACCTCTGATTCCCCAACTCTGATTCCCCGCCTCTGATTCCCCAGCTCTGATTCCCCGACTCTGATTCCACGTTTCTGATGCCCTGCCTCTGATTCCCCGCCTCTGATTTCCCATCTCTGATTCACTGCCTCTGATTCCCCACCTCTGATTCCCCATATCTGATTAGCCACCTCTGTTTCCCCGCCTCTGATTCCCAGCCTCTGATTCCCCATATCTGATTCCCAGCCTCTGATTCCCCATCTCTGATTCCCGGACTCTGAATCCCCACCTCTGATTCCCGGCCTCTCATTCCCGGCCTTTGATTCCCGCTTCTGAAACCCCGCCTCTGATTCCCTTCCTCTGATTCCCCATGTCTGATTCCCCACATCTGATTCCCTGCCTCTGATATCCCGCCTCTGATTCCCCGCCTCTGATTCCCTGCCACTAATTCCCCGCCTCTGATTCCCCTATCTGATTCCCTGCCTCTGATGCCCCATATCTGAATCCCAGCCTCTGATTCCCCAACTCTGATTCCCCATATCTGATTCCCCACCTCTGATTCCCCAACTCTGATTCCCCGTGTCTAATTCCCTGCATCTGATTCCCCAACTCTGATTCCCCGCCTCTGATTCCCCAGTTATGATTCCCCACCTCTGATTCCCCGCGTCTGATTCCCTGCTTCTGATTCCCTGCCTCTGATTCCCCATCTGTGATTAACCACCTCCGCGTCTGATTCCCCGCCTCAGTTTCCCCGCCGCTGATTCCCCATATCTGATTCCCGGCCTCTGATTCCCGGCCTATGATTCCCCGCTTGTAATTCCCCGCATCTGATTCCCTGCCTCTGATTCCCCATGTCTGATTCCCCACATCTGATTCCCTGCCTCTGATACCCCGCCTCTGATTTCCTGCCTCTGATTCCATGCCACTAATTCCCCGCCTCTGATTCCCCATATCTGATTCCCTGCCTCTGATGCCCCATATCTGATTCCCTGCCTCTGATTCCCCAACTCTGATTCCCCGCCTCTGATTCCTCAGCTCTGATTCCCCACCTCTGATTCCCCGTGTCTAATTCCCTGCCTCTGATTCCCCGCCTCTGATTCCCCATCTTGGATTCACCACCACTGATTCCCTGCGTCTGATTCCCTGCCTGTGATTCCCGGCCTCTGATTCACCATCTCTGATTCACTGCCTCTGATTCCCCTTCTCTGATTCCCCATGTCTGATTCCCCAATTCTGATTCCCACCTCTGATGCCCCACCTCTGATTCCCCTCCTCTGATTCCCCATATCTGATTCCCCGCCTCTGATTCCCCATATCTTATTCCCCGACTCTGATTCCCAAACTCAGATTCCCCGCCTCTGATTCCCCAGCTCTGATTCCCCACATCTGATTCCCTGCCTCTGATTCCCCACCTCTGATTCCCAATATCTGATTCCCTGCCTCTGTTTCCCCACCTCTGATTCCACGCCTCTGTTTCCCCATATCTGATTCCCCACCTCTGATTCCCCAACTCTGATTCCCCGCCTCTGAATCCCCAGCTTTGATTCCCCGCCTCTGATTCCCCGTGTCTGATTCCCTGCCTCTGATTCCCCGCCTCTGATTCCCCATCTCTGATTCACCGCCTCTGATTCACCACCTCAGATTCCCCATATCTGATAAGCCTCTCTGTTACCCCGCCTCTGATTCCCCGCTTCTGATTCCCCATATCTGATTCCCCGCCTCTGATTCCCCATCTCTGATTCCCGGACTCAGATTCCCCACCTCTGATTCCCAGCATCTGATTCCCGGAATATGATTCCCCGCTTCTGATTCCCCGCCTCTGATTCCCTGCCTCTGATTCCCCATCTCTGATTCCCCACATCCGACTCCCTGCCTCTGATTCCCTGCCTCTGATTCCCCATCTCTGATTCCCGCCCTCCGATTCCCCACCTCTGGTTCCCCATATCTGATACCCCTCCTCTCTTTCCCCGCCTCTGATTCCCCGCCTCTGATTCTCCATATCTGATACCCCGACTCTGATTCCCCAACTCTGATTCCCCGCCTCTGATTCCTCAGCTCTGATTCCCCGCCTCTGATTCCCCGCGTCTGATTCCCTGCTTCTGATTCCCTGCCTCTGATTCCCAATCTGTGATTAACCACCTCTGATTCTCCACGTCTGATTCCGCGCCTCTGATTCCCCATCTCTGATTCCCCATCTCTGATTCCCAAATTCTGATTCCCCGCCTCAGATTCCCCAGCTCTGATTCCCCATCTCTGATTCCCAAATTCTGATTCCCTGCCTCTGATTCCCCACCTCTGATTCCCAATATCTGATTCCCCGCCTCTGTTTCCCCGCCTCTGATTCCCCGCCTCTGTTTCCCCATATCTGATTCCCCACCTCTGATTCCCCAACTCTGATTCCCCGCCTCTGATTCCCCAGCTCTGATTCCCCGACTCTGATTCCACGTTTCTGATGCCCTGCCTCTGATTCCCCGCCTCTGATTTCCCATCTCTGATTCACTGCCTCTGATTCCCCACCTCTGATTCCCCATATCTGATTAGCCACCTCTGTTTCCCCGCCTCTGATTCCCAGCCTCTGATTCCCCATATCTGATTCCCAGCCTCTGATTCCCCATCTCTGATTCCCGGACTCTGAATCCCCACCTCTGATTCCCGGCCTCTCATTCCCGGCCTTTGATTCCCGCTTCTGAATCCCCGCCTCTGATTCCCTTCCTCTGATTCCCCATGTCTGATTCCCCACATCTGATTCCCTGCCTCTGATATCCCGCCTCTGATTCCCCGCCTCTGATTCCCTGCCACTAATTCCCCGCCTCTGATTCCCCTATCTGATTCCCTGCCTCTGATGCCCCATATCTGATTCCCAGCCTCTGATTCCCCAACTCTGATTCCCCATATCTGATTCCCCACCTCTGATTCCCCAACTCTGATTCCCCGTGTCTAATTCCCTGCATCTGATTCCCCGCCTCTGATTCCCCATCTTGGATTCACCACCACTGATTCCCTGCGTCTGATTCCCTGCCTGTGATTCCCCGCCTCTGATTCACCATCTCTGATTCACTGCCTCTGATTCCCCTTCTCTGATTCCCCATGTCTGATTCCCCAATTCTGATTCCCGCCTCTGATACCCCACCTCTGATTCCCCTCCTCTGATTGCCCATATCTGATTCCACGCCTCTGATTCCCCATATCTTATTCCCCGACTCTGATTCCCAAACTCAGATTCCCCGCCTCTGATTCCCCAGCTCTGATTCCCCACATCTGATTCCCTGCCTCTGATTCCCCACCTCTGATTCCCAATATCTGATTCCCTGCCTCTGTTTCCCCACCTCTGATTCCCCGCCTCTGTTTCCCCATATCTGATTCCCCACCTCTGATTCCCCAACTCTGATTCCCCGCCTCTGCTTCCTCAGCTCTGATTCCCACCTCTGATTCCCCGTGTCTAATTCCCTGCCTCTGATTCCCCGCCTCTGATTCCCCATCTTGGATTCACCACCACTGATTCCCTGCGTCTGATTCCCTGCCTGTGATTCCCCGCCTCTGATTCACCATCTCTGATTCACTGCCTCTGATTCCCCTTCTCTGATTCCCCATGTCTGATTCCCCAATTCTGATTCCCGCCTCTGATGCCCAACCTCTGATTCCCCTCCTCTGATTGCCCATATCTGATTGCCCGCCTCTGATTCCCCATAACTTATTCTCCGCCTCTGATTCCCAAACTCAGATTCCCCGCCTCTGATTCCCCAGCTCTGATTCCCCACATCTGATTCTCTGCCTCTGATTCCCCACCTCTGATTCCCCGCCTCTGTTTCCCCATATCTGATTACCCACCTCTGATTCCCCAACTCCGATTCCCCGCCTCTGATTCCCCAGCTCTGATTCCCCACCTCTGATTCCCCAACTCCGATTCCCCGCCTCTGATTCCACATCTCTGATTCACCGCCTCTGATTCCCCACCTCTGATTCCCCATATCTGATAAGCCATCTCTGTTTCCCCGCCTCTGATTCCCCACCTCTGATTCCCCGTATCTGATTCCCCACCTCTGATTCCCCATCTCTGGTTCCCGGACTCAGATTCCCCACCTCTGATTCCCCGCCTCTGATTCCCTGCCTCTGATTCCCCATCTCTGATTCCCCATATCTGATTCCCCAGCTCTGATTCCCAACATCTGATTCCCTGCCTCTGATTCCCCACCTCTGATTCCCAATATCTGATTCCCTGCCTCTGTTTCCCCACTTCTGATTCCCCGCCTCTGTTTCCCCATATCTGATTCCCCACCTCTGATTCCCCAAATCTGATGCCCCGCCTCTGATTCCCCAGCTCTGATTCCCCGCCTCTGATTCCCCGTGTCTGATTCCTTGCCTCTGATTCCCCGCCTCTGATTCCCCATCTCTGATTCACCACCACTGATTCCCTGCGTCTGATTCCCTGCCTGTGATTCTCCGCCTCTGATTCACCATCTCTGATTCACTGCCTCTGATTCCCCTTCTCTGATTCCCCATGTCTGATTCCCCAATTCTGATTCCCGCCTCTGATGCCCCACCTCTGATTCCCCATATCTGATTCCCCATATCTTATTCCCCGCCTCTGATTCCCAAACTCACATTCCCCGCCTCTGATTCCCCAGCTCTGATTCCCCGCCTCTGATTCCCCGCGTCTGATTCCCCGCCTCTGAATCCCCGCCTCTGATTCCACATCTCTGATTCACCACCGCTAATTCCCGGCCTCTGATTCCCCACAAATGATTCCCGGCCTCTGATTCCCGGCCTCTGATTCCCCGCCTCTGATTCCCCATCTCTGATTCCCCGCCTCTGATTCCCCGACTCTGATTCCCCGCCTCTGATTCCCCAGCTCTGATTCCCCACCTCTGATTACCCGCATCTGATTCACTGACTCTAATTCCCGGCCTCCGATTCCCCATCTCTGATTCACCGCCTCTGATTCCCCACCTCTGATTCCCCATATCTGATTCCCCGCCTCAGTTTCCCCGCCTCTGATTCCCCGCCTATGATTCCCCATATCTGATACCCTGCCTCTGATTCCCCAACTCTGATTCCCCGCCTCTGATTCCCCAGTTATGATTCCCCACCTCTGATTCCGCGCGTCTGATTCCCTGCTTCTGATTCCCTGCCTATGATTCCCCATCTGTGATTAACCACCTCTGATTCTCCGCGTCTGATTCCCTGCCTCAGTTTCCCCGCCTCTGATTCCCCATATCTGATTCACCGCCTCTGATTCACCACCTCAGATTCCCCATATCTGATAAGCCATCTCTGTTACACCGCCTCTGATTCCCCATATCTGATTCCCCGCCTCTGATTCCCCATCTCTGATTCCCGGACTCAGATTCCCCACCTCTGATTCCCAGCCTCTGATTCCCGGAATATGATTCCCCGCTTCTGATTCCCCGCCTCTGATTCCCTGCCTCTGATTCCCCATCTCTGATTCCCCACATCTGATTCCCTGCTTCTGATTCCCCGCCTCTGATTCCCCATATCTGATTCCCTGCCTCTGATTCCCCAAATCTGATTCCCCGCCTCTGATTCCTCAGCTCTGATTCCCCGCCTCTGATTCCCCGCGTCTGATTCCCTGCTTCTGATTCCCTGCCTCTGATTCCCCATCTGTGATTAACCACCTCTGATTCTCCACGTCTGATTCCGCGCCTCTGATTCCCCATCTCTGATTCCCCATCTCTGATTCCCAAATTCTGATTCCCCGCCTCTGATTCCCCAGTTCTGATTCCCCATCTCTGATTCCCAAATTCTGATTCCCTGCCTCTGATTCCCCACCTCTGATTCCCCACCTCTGATTCCCAATATCTGATTCCCCGCCTCTGTTTCCCCGCCTCTGATTCCCCGCCTCTGTTTCCCCATATCTGATTCCCCACCTCTGATTCCCCAACTCTGATTCCCCGCCTCTGATTTCCCATCTCTGATTCACTGCCTCTGATTCCCCACCTCTGATTCCCCATATCTGATTAGCCACCTCTGTTTCCCCGCCTCTGATTCCCAGCCTCTGATTCCCCATATCTGATTCCCAGCCTCTGATTCCCCACCTCTGATTCCCGGACTCTCATTCCCGGCCTTTGATTCCCGCTTCTGATTCCCCGCCTCTGATTCCCTGCCTCTGATTCCCCATGTCTGATTCCCCACATCTGATTCCCTGCCACTAATTCCCCGCCTCTGATTCCCCTATCTGATTCCCTGCCTCTGATGCCCCATATCTGATTCCCAGCCTCTGATTCCCCAACTCTGATTCCCCGCCTCTGATTCCTCAGCTCTGATTCCCCACCTCTGATTCCCCGTGTCTAATTCCCTGCCTCTGATTCCCCGCCTCTGATTCCCCATCTTGTATTCACCACCACTGATTCCCTGCGTCTGATTCCCTGCCTGTGATTCCCCGCCTCTGATTCACCATCTCTGATTCACTGCCTCTGATTCCCCTTCTCTGATTCCCCATGTCTGATTCCCCAATTCTGATTCCCGCCTCTGATGCCCAACCTCTGATTCCCCTCCTCTGATTGCCCATATCTGATTCCCCGCCTCTGATTCCCCATATCCTATTCTCCGCCTCTGATCCCCAAACTCAGATTCCCCGCCTCTGATTCCCCACATCTGATTCTCTGCCTCTGATTCCCCACCTCTGATTCCCCGCCTCTGTTTCCACATATCTGATTACGCACCTCTGATTCCCCAACTCTGATTCCCCGCCTCTGATTCCCCAGCTCTGATTCCCCGCCTCTGATTCCCCGTGTCTGATTCCCTGCCTCTGATTCCCCGCCTCTGATTCCACATCTCTGATTCACCGCCTCTGATTCCCCACCTCTGATTCCCCATATCTGATAAGCCATCTCTGTTTCCCCGCCTCTGATTCCCCACCTCTGATTCCCCATATCTGATTCCCTGCCTCTGATTCCCCATCTCTGATTCCCGGACTCAGATTCCCCACCTCTGATTCCCCGCCTCTGATTCCCTGCCTCTGATTCCCCATCTCTGATTCCCCATATCTGATTCCCCAGCTCTGATTCCCAACATCTGATTCCCTGCCTCTGATTCCCCACCTCTGATTCCCAATATCTGATTCCCTGCCTCTGTTTCCCCACTTCTGATTCCCCGCCTCTGTTTCCCCATATCTGATTCCCCACCTCTGATTCCCCAACTCTGATTCCCCGCCTCTGATTCCCCAGCTCTGATTCCCCGCCTCTGATTCCCCGTGTCTGATTCCTTGCCTCTGATTCCCCGCCTCTGATTCCCCATCTCTGATTCACCACCACTGATTCCCTGCGTCTGATTTCCTGCCTGTGATTCCCCGCCTCTGATTCACCATCTCTGATTCACTGCCTCTGATTCCCCTTCTCTGATTCCCCATGTCTGATTCCCCAATTCTGATTCCCGCCTCTGATGCCCCACCTCTGATTCCCCTCCTCTGATTCCCCATATCTGATTCCCCGCTTCTGATTCCCCATATCTTATTCCCCGCCTCTGATTCCCAAACTCAGATTCCCCGCCTCTGATTCCCCAGCTCTGATTCACCGCCTCTGATTCCCCGCGTCTGATTCCCCGCCTCTGAATCCCCGCCTCTGATTCCCCATCTCTGATTCACCACCGCTAATTCCCGGCCTCTGATTCCCCACAACTGATTCCCGGCCTCTGATTACCCGCGTCTGATTCCCTGACTCTAATTCCCCGCCTCTGATTCCCCAGCTCTGATTCCCCACCTCTGATTACCCGCGTCTGATTCCCTGACTCTAATTCCCGGCCTCTGATTCCCCATCTCTGATTCACCGCCTCTGATTCCCCACCTCTGATTCCCCATATCTGATTCACCGCCTCAGTTTCCCCGCCTCTGATTCCCCGCCTCTGTTTCCCCATATCTGATTACCCACCTCTGATTCCCCAACTCCGATTCCCCGCCTCTGATTCCCCAGCTCTGATTCCCCACCTCTGATTCCCCAACTCCGATTCCCCGCCTCTGATTCCACATCTCTGATTCACCGCCTCTGATTCCCCACCTCTGATTCCCCATATCTGATAAGCCATCTCTGTTTCCCCGCCTCTGATTCCCCATCTCTGATTCCCCGTATCTGATTCCCCACCTCTGATTCCCCATCTCTGGTTCCCGGACTCAGATTCCCCACCTCTGATTCCCCGCCTCTGATTCCCTGCCTCTGATTCCCCATCTCTGATTCCCCATATCTGATTCCCCAGCTCTGATTCCCAACATCTGATTCCCTGCCTCTGATTCCCCACCTCTGATTCCCAATATCTGATTCCCTGCCTCTGTTTCCCCACTTCTGATTCCCCGCCTCTGTTTCCCCATATCTGATTCCCCACCTCTGATTCCCCAAATCTGATGCCCCGCCTCTGATTCCCCAGCTCTGATTCCCCGCCTCTGATTCCCCGTGTCTGATTCCTTGCCTCTGATTCCCCGCCTCTGATTCCCCATCTCTGATTCACCACCACTGATTCCCTGCGTCTGATTCCCTGCCTGTGATTCTCCGCCTCTGATTCACCATCTCTGATTCACTGCCTCTGATTCCCCTTCTCTGATTCCCCATGTCTGATTCCCCAATTCTGATTCCCGCCTCTGATGCCCCACCTCTGATTCCCCATATCTGATTCCCCATATCTTATTCCCCGCCTCTGATTCCCAAACTCACATTCCCCGCCTCTGATTCCCCAGCTCTGATTCCCCGCCTCTGATTCCCCGCGTCTGATTCCCCGCCTCTGAATCCCCGCCTCTGATTCCACATCTCTGATTCACCACCGCTAATTCCCGGCCTCTGATTCCCCACAAATGATTCCCGGCCTCTGATTCCCGGCCTCTGATTCCCCGCCTCTGATTCCCCATCTCTGATTCCCCGCCTCTGATTCCCCGACTCTGATTCCCCGCCTCTGATTCCCCAGCTCTGATTCCCCACCTCTGATTACCCGCATCTGATTCACTGACTCTAATTCCCGGCCTCCGATTCCCCATCTCTGATTCACCGCCTCTGATTCCCCACCTCTGATTCCCCATATCTGATTCCCCGCCTCAGTTTCCCCGCCTCTGATTCCCCGCCTCTGATTCCCCATATCTGATACCCTGCCTCTGATTCCCCAACTCTGATTCCCCGCCTCTGATTCCCCAGTTATGATTCCCCACCTCTGATTCCGCGCGTCTGATTCCCTGCTTCTGATTCCCTGCCTATGATTCCCCATCTGTGATTAACCACCTCTGATTCTCCGCGTCTGATTCCCTGCCTCAGTTTCCCCGCCTCTGATTCCCCATATCTGATTCACCGCCTCTGATTCACCACCTCAGATTCCCCATATCTGATAAGCCATCTCTGTTACACCGCCTCTGATTCCCCATATCTGATTCCCCGCCTCTGATTCCCCATCTCTGATTCCCGGACTCAGATTCCCCACCTCTGATTCCCAGCCTCTGATTCCCGGAATATGATTCCCCGCTTCTGATTCCCCGCCTCTGATTCCCTGCCTCTGATTCCCCATCTCTGATTCCCCACATCTGATTCCCTGCTTCTGATTCCCCGCCTCTGATTCCCCATATCTGATTCCCTGCCTCTGATTCCCCAAATCTGATTCCCCGCCTCTGATTCCTCAGCTCTGATTCCCCGCCTCTGATTCCCCGCGTCTGATTCCCTGCTTCTGATTCCCTGCCTCTGATTCCCCATCTGTGATTAACCACCTCTGATTCTCCACGTCTGATTCCGCGCCTCTGATTCCCCATCTCTGATTCCCCATCTCTGATTCCCAAATTCTGATTCCCCGCCTCTGATTCCCCAGTTCTGATTCCCCATCTCTGATTCCCAAATTCTGATTCCCTGCCTCTGATTCCCCACCTCTGATTCCCCACCTCTGATTCCCAATATCTGATTCCCCGCCTCTGTTTCCCCGCCTCTGATTCCCCGCCTCTGTTTCCCCATATCTGATTCCCCACCTCTGATTCCCCAACTCTGATTCCCCGCCTCTGATTTCCCATCTCTGATTCACTGCCTCTGATTCCCCACCTCTGATTCCCCATATCTGATTAGCCACCTCTGTTTCCCCGCCTCTGATTCCCAGCCTCTGATTCCCCATATCTGATTCCCAGCCTCTGATTCCCCACCTCTGATTCCCGGACTCTCATTCCCGGCCTTTGATTCCCGCTTCTGATTCCCCGCCTCTGATTCCCTGCCTCTGATTCCCCATGTCTGATTCCCCACATCTGATTCCCTGCCACTAATTCCCCGCCTCTGATTCCCCTATCTGATTCCCTGCCTCTGATGCCCCATATCTGATTCCCAGCCTCTGATTCCCCAACTCTGATTCCCCGCCTCTGATTCCTCAGCTCTGATTCCCCACCTCTGATTCCCCGTGTCTAATTCCCTGCCTCTGATTCCCCGCCTCTGATTCCCCATCTTGTATTCACCACCACTGATTCCCTGCGTCTGATTCCCTGCCTGTGATTCCCCGCCTCTGATTCACCATCTCTGATTCACTGCCTCTGATTCCCCTTCTCTGATTCCCCATGTCTGATTCCCCAATTCTGATTCCCGCCTCTGATGCCCAACCTCTGATTCCCCTCCTCTGATTGCCCATATCTGATTCCCCGCCTCTGATTCCCCATATCCTATTCTCCGCCTCTGATCCCCAAACTCAGATTCCCCGCCTCTGATTCCCCACATCTGATTCTCTGCCTCTGATTCCCCACCTCTGATTCCCCGCCTCTGTTTCCACATATCTGATTACGCACCTCTGATTCCCCAACTCTGATTCCCCGCCTCTGATTCCCCAGCTCTGATTCCCCGCCTCTGATTCCCCGTGTCTGATTCCCTGCCTCTGATTCCCCGCCTCTGATTCCACATCTCTGATTCACCGCCTCTGATTCCCCACCTCTGATTCCCCATATCTGATAAGCCATCTCTGTTTCCCCGCCTCTGATTCCCCACCTCTGATTCCCCATATCTGATTCCCTGCCTCTGATTCCCCATCTCTGATTCCCGGACTCAGATTCCCCACCTCTGATTCCCCGCCTCTGATTCCCTGCCTCTGATTCCCCATCTCTGATTCCCCATATCTGATTCCCCAGCTCTGATTCCCAACATCTGATTCCCTGCCTCTGATTCCCCACCTCTGATTCCCAATATCTGATTCCCTGCCTCTGTTTCCCCACTTCTGATTCCCCGCCTCTGTTTCCCCATATCTGATTCCCCACCTCTGATTCCCCAACTCTGATTCCCCGCCTCTGATTCCCCAGCTCTGATTCCCCGCCTCTGATTCCCCGTGTCTGATTCCTTGCCTCTGATTCCCCGCCTCTGATTCCCCATCTCTGATTCACCACCACTGATTCCCTGCGTCTGATTTCCTGCCTGTGATTCCCCGCCTCTGATTCACCATCTCTGATTCACTGCCTCTGATTCCCCTTCTCTGATTCCCCATGTCTGATTCCCCAATTCTGATTCCCGCCTCTGATGCCCCACCTCTGATTCCCCTCCTCTGATTCCCCATATCTGATTCCCCGCTTCTGATTCCCCATATCTTATTCCCCGCCTCTGATTCCCAAACTCAGATTCCCCGCCTCTGATTCCCCAGCTCTGATTCACCGCCTCTGATTCCCCGCGTCTGATTCCCCGCCTCTGAATCCCCGCCTCTGATTCCCCATCTCTGATTCACCACCGCTAATTCCCGGCCTCTGATTCCCCACAACTGATTCCCGGCCTCTGATTACCCGCGTCTGATTCCCTGACTCTAATTCCCCGCCTCTGATTCCCCAGCTCTGATTCCCCACCTCTGATTACCCGTGTCTGATTCCCTGACTCTAATTCCCGGCCTCTGATTCCCCATCTCTGATTCACCGCCTCTGATTCCCCACCTCTGATTCCCCATATCTGATTCACCGCCTCAGTTTCCCCGCCTCTGATTCCCCGCCTCTGATTCCCCATATCTGATACCCCACCTCTGATTCCCCAACTCTGATTCCCCGCCTCTGATTCCCCAGTTATGATTCCCCACCTCTGATTCCCCGCGTCTGATTCCCTGCTTCTGATTCCCTGCCTCTGATTCCCCATCTGTGATTAACCACCTCCGCGTCTGATTCCCCGCCTCAGTTTCCCCGCCGCTGATTCCCCATATCTGATTCCCGGCCTCTGATTCCCGGCCTATGATTCCCCGCTTGTAATTCCCCGCCTCTGATTCCCTGCCTCTGATTCCCCATGTCTGATTCCCCACATCTGATTCCCTGCCTCTGATACCCCGCCTCTGATTCCCTGCCTCTGATTCCATGCCACTAATTCCCCGCCTCTGATTCCCCATATCTGATTCCTTGCCTCTGATGTCCCATATCTGATTCCCTGCCTCTGATTCCCCAACTCTGATTCCCCGCCTCTGATTCCTCAGCTCTGATTCCCCACCTCTGATTCCCCGTGTCTAATTCCCTGCCTCTGATTCCCCGCCTCTGATTCCCCATCTTGGATTCACCACCACTGATTCCCAGCGTCTGATTCCCTGCCTGTGATTCCCCGCCTCTGATTCACCATCTCTGATTCACTGCCTCTGATTCCCCTTCTCTGATTCCCCATGTCTGATTCCCCAATTCTGATTCCCGCCTCTGATGCCCCACCTCTGATTCCCCTCCTCTGATTCCCCATATCTGATTCCCCGCCTCTGATTCCCCATATCTTATTCCCCGACTCTGATTCCAAAACTCAGATTCCCCGCCTCTGATTCCCCAGCTCTGATTCCCCACATCTGATTCCCTGCCTATGATTCCCCACCTCTGATTCCCAATATCTGATTCCCTGCCTCTGTTTCCCCACCTCTGATTCCCCGCCTCTGTTTCCCCATATCTGATTCCCCACCTCTGATTCCCCAACTCTGATTTCCCACCTCTGAATCCCCAGCTTTGATTCCCCGCCTCTGATTCCCCGTGTCTGATTCCCTGCCTCTGATTCCCCGCCTCTGATTCCCCATTTCTGATTCACCGCCTCTCATTCACCACCTCAGATTCCCCATATCTGATAAGCCTCTCTGTTACCCCGCCTCTGATTCCCCGCTTCTGATTCCCCATATCTGATTCCCCGCCTCTGATTCCCCATCTCTGATTCCCGGACTCAGATTCCCCACCTCTGATTCCCAGCATCTGATTCCCGGAATATGATTCCCCGCTTCTGATTCCCCGCCTCTGATTCCCTGCCTCTGATTCCCCATCTCTGATTCCCCACATCTGATTCCCTGCCTCTGACTCCCCAACTCTGATTCCCCGCCTCTGAATCCCCAGCTTTGATTCCCCACCTCTGATTCCCCGTGTCTGATTCCCTGCCTCTGATTCCCCGCCTCTGATTCCCCATCTCTGATTCACCACCTCTGATTCACCACCTCACATTCCCCATATCTGATAAGCCATCTCTGTTACCCCGCCTCTGATTCCCCGCCTCTGATTCCCCATATCTGATTCCCCGCCTCTGATTCCCCATCTCTGATTCCCGGACTCAGATTCCCCACCTCTGATTCCCAGCCTCTGATTCCCGGAATATGATTCCCCGCTTCTGATTCCCCGCCTCTGATTCCCTGCCTCTGATTCCCCATCTCTGATTCCCCACATCAGATTCCCTGCCTCTGATTCCCCGCCTCTGATTCCCCATATCTGATTCCCTGCCTATGATTCCCCATCTCTGATTCCCGCCCTCCGTTTCCCCACCTCTGGTTCCCCATATCTGATACCCCTCCTCTCTTTCCCCGCCTCTGATTCCCCGCCTCTGATTCTCCATATCTGATAACCCGCCTCTGATTCCCCAACTCTGATTCCCCGCCTCTGATTCCTCAGCTCTGATTCCCCGCCTCTGATTCCCCGCGTCTGATTCCCTGCTTCTGATTCCCTGCCTCTGATTCCCCATCTGTGATTAACCACCTCTGATTCTCCACGTCTGATTCCGCGCCTCTGATTCCCCATCTCTGATTCCCCATCTCTGATTCCCAAATTCTGATTCCCCGCCTCTGATTCACCACCTCAGATTCCCCATATCTGATAAGCCTCTCTGTTACCCCGCCTCTGATTCCCCGCTTCTGATTCCCCATATCTGATTCCCCGCCTCTGATTCCCCATCTCTGATTCCCGGACTCAGATTCCCCACCTCTGATTCCCAGCATCTGATTCCCGGAATATGATTCCCCGCTTCTGATTCCCCGCCTCTGATTCCCTGCCTCTGATTCCCCATCTCTGATTCCCCACATCCGACTCCCTGCCTCTGATTCCCTGCCTCTGATTCCCCATCTCTGATTCCCGCCCTCCGATTCCCCACCTCTGGTTCCCCATATCTGATACCCCTCCTCTCTTTCCCCGCCTCTGATTCCCCGCCTCTGATTCTCCATATCTGATACCCCGACTCTGATTCCCCAACTCTGATTCCCCGCCTCTGATTCCTCAGCTCTGATTCCCCGCCTCTGATTCCCCGCGTCTGATTCCCTGCTTCTGATTCCCTGCCTCTGATTCCCAATCTGTGATTAACCACCTCTGATTCTCCACGTCTGATTCCGCGCCTCTGATTCCCCATCTCTGATTCCCCATCTCTGATTCCCAAATTCTGATTCCCCGCCTCAGATTCCCCAGCTCTGATTCCCCATCTCTGATTCCCAAATTCTGATTCCCTGCCTCTGATTCCCCACCTCTGATTCCCAATATCTGATTCCCCGCCTCTGTTTCCCCGCCTCTGATTCCCCGCCTCTGTTTCCCCATATCTGATTCCCCACCTCTGATTCCCCAACTCTGATTCCCCGCCTCTGATTCCCCAGCTCTGATTCCCCGACTCTGATTCCACGTTTCTGATGCCCTGCCTCTGATTCCCCGCCTCTGATTTCCCATCTCTGATTCACTGCCTCTGATTCCCCACCTCTGATTCCCCATATCTGATTAGCCACCTCTGTTTCCCCGCCTCTGATTCCCAGCCTCTGATTCCCCATATCTGATTCCCAGCCTCTGATTCCCCATCTCTGATTCCCGGACTCTGAATCCCCACCTCTGATTCCCGGCCTCTCATTCCCGGCCTTTGATTCCCGCTTCTGAATCCCCGCCTCTGATTCCCTTCCTCTGATTCCCCATGTCTGATTCCCCACATCTGATTCCCTGCCTCTGATATCCCGCCTCTGATTCCCCGCCTCTGATTCCCTGCCACTAATTCCCCGCCTCTGATTCCCCTATCTGATTCCCTGCCTCTGATGCCCCATATCTGATTCCCAGCCTCTGATTCCCCAACTCTGATTCCCCATATCTGATTCCCCACCTCTGATTCCCCAACTCTGATTCCCCGTGTCTAATTCCCTGCATCTGATTCCCCGCCTCTGATTCCCCATCTTGGATTCACCACCACTGATTCCCTGCGTCTGATTCCCTGCCTGTGATTCCCCGCCTCTGATTCACCATCTCTGATTCACTGCCTCTGATTCCCCTTCTCTGATTCCCCATGTCTGATTCCCCAATTCTGATTCCCGCCTCTGATACCCCACCTCTGATTCCCCTCCTCTGATTGCCCATATCTGATTCCACGCCTCTGATTCCCCATATCTTATTCCCCGACTCTGATTCCCAAACTCAGATTCCCCGCCTCTGATTCCCCAGCTCTGATTCCCCACATCTGATTCCCTGCCTCTGATTCCCCACCTCTGATTCCCAATATCTGATTCCCTGCCTCTGTTTCCCCACCTCTGATTCCCCGCCTCTGTTTCCCCATATCTGATTCCCCACCTCTGATTCCCCAACTCTGATTCCCCGCCTCTGCTTCCTCAGCTCTGATTCCCACCTCTGATTCCCCGTGTCTAATTCCCTGCCTCTGATTCCCCGCCTCTGATTCCCCATCTTGGATTCACCACCACTGATTCCCTGCGTCTGATTCCCTGCCTGTGATTCCCCGCCTCTGATTCACCATCTCTGATTCACTGCCTCTGATTCCCCTTCTCTGATTCCCCATGTCTGATTCCCCAATTCTGATTCCCGCCTCTGATGCCCAACCTCTGATTCCCCTCCTCTGATTGCCCATATCTGATTGCCCGCCTCTGATTCCCCATAACTTATTCTCCGCCTCTGATTCCCAAACTCAGATTCCCCGCCTCTGATTCCCCAGCTCTGATTCCCCACATCTGATTCTCTGCCTCTGATTCCCCACCTCTGATTCCCCGCCTCTGTTTCCCCATATCTGATTACCCACCTCTGATTCCCCAACTCCGATTCCCCGCCTCTGATTCCCCAGCTCTGATTCCCCACCTCTGATTCCCCAACTCCGATTCCCCGCCTCTGATTCCACATCTCTGATTCACCGCCTCTGATTCCCCACCTCTGATTCCCCATATCTGATAAGCCATCTCTGTTTCCCCGCCTCTGATTCCCCACCTCTGATTCCCCGTATCTGATTCCCCACCTCTGATTCCCCATCTCTGGTTCCCGGACTCAGATTCCCCACCTCTGATTCCCCGCCTCTGATTCCCTGCCTCTGATTCCCCATCTCTGATTCCCCATATCTGATTCCCCAGCTCTGATTCCCAACATCTGATTCCCTGCCTCTGATTCCCCACCTCTGATTCCCAATATCTGATTCCCTGCCTCTGTTTCCCCACTTCTGATTCCCCGCCTCTGTTTCCCCATATCTGATTCCCCACCTCTGATTCCCCAAATCTGATGCCCCGCCTCTGATTCCCCAGCTCTGATTCCCCGCCTCTGATTCCCCGTGTCTGATTCCTTGCCTCTGATTCCCCGCCTCTGATTCCCCATCTCTGATTCACCACCACTGATTCCCTGCGTCTGATTCCCTGCCTGTGATTCTCCGCCTCTGATTCACCATCTCTGATTCACTGCCTCTGATTCCCCTTCTCTGATTCCCCATGTCTGATTCCCCAATTCTGATTCCCGCCTCTGATGCCCCACCTCTGATTCCCCATATCTGATTCCCCATATCTTATTCCCCGCCTCTGATTCCCAAACTCACATTCCCCGCCTCTGATTCCCCAGCTCTGATTCCCCGCCTCTGATTCCCCGCGTCTGATTCCCCGCCTCTGAATCCCCGCCTCTGATTCCACATCTCTGATTCACCACCGCTAATTCCCGGCCTCTGATTCCCCACAAATGATTCCCGGCCTCTGATTCCCGGCCTCTGATTCCCCGCCTCTGATTCCCCATCTCTGATTCCCCGCCTCTGATTCCCCGACTCTGATTCCCCGCCTCTGATTCCCCAGCTCTGATTCCCCACCTCTGATTACCCGCATCTGATTCACTGACTCTAATTCCCGGCCTCCGATTCCCCATCTCTGATTCACCGCCTCTGATTCCCCACCTCTGATTCCCCATATCTGATTCCCCGCCTCAGTTTCCCCGCCTCTGATTCCCCGCCTATGATTCCCCATATCTGATACCCTGCCTCTGATTCCCCAACTCTGATTCCCCGCCTCTGATTCCCCAGTTATGATTCCCCACCTCTGATTCCGCGCGTCTGATTCCCTGCTTCTGATTCCCTGCCTATGATTCCCCATCTGTGATTAACCACCTCTGATTCTCCGCGTCTGATTCCCTGCCTCAGTTTCCCCGCCTCTGATTCCCCATATCTGATTCACCGCCTCTGATTCACCACCTCAGATTCCCCATATCTGATAAGCCATCTCTGTTACACCGCCTCTGATTCCCCATATCTGATTCCCCGCCTCTGATTCCCCATCTCTGATTCCCGGACTCAGATTCCCCACCTCTGATTCCCAGCCTCTGATTCCCGGAATATGATTCCCCGCTTCTGATTCCCCGCCTCTGATTCCCTGCCTCTGATTCCCCATCTCTGATTCCCCACATCTGATTCCCTGCTTCTGATTCCCCGCCTCTGATTCCCCATATCTGATTCCCTGCCTCTGATTCCCCAAATCTGATTCCCCGCCTCTGATTCCTCAGCTCTGATTCCCCGCCTCTGATTCCCCGCGTCTGATTCCCTGCTTCTGATTCCCTGCCTCTGATTCCCCATCTGTGATTAACCACCTCTGATTCTCCACGTCTGATTCCGCGCCTCTGATTCCCCATCTCTGATTCCCCATCTCTGATTCCCAAATTCTGATTCCCCGCCTCTGATTCCCCAGTTCTGATTCCCCATCTCTGATTCCCAAATTCTGATTCCCTGCCTCTGATTCCCCACCTCTGATTCCCCACCTCTGATTCCCAATATCTGATTCCCCGCCTCTGTTTCCCCGCCTCTGATTCCCCGCCTCTGTTTCCCCATATCTGATTCCCCACCTCTGATTCCCCAACTCTGATTCCCCGCCTCTGATTTCCCATCTCTGATTCACTGCCTCTGATTCCCCACCTCTGATTCCCCATATCTGATTAGCCACCTCTGTTTCCCCGCCTCTGATTCCCAGCCTCTGATTCCCCATATCTGATTCCCAGCCTCTGATTCCCCACCTCTGATTCCCGGACTCTCATTCCCGGCCTTTGATTCCCGCTTCTGATTCCCCGCCTCTGATTCCCTGCCTCTGATTCCCCATGTCTGATTCCCCACATCTGATTCCCTGCCACTAATTCCCCGCCTCTGATTCCCCTATCTGATTCCCTGCCTCTGATGCCCCATATCTGATTCCCAGCCTCTGATTCCCCAACTCTGATTCCCCGCCTCTGATTCCTCAGCTCTGATTCCCCACCTCTGATTCCCCGTGTCTAATTCCCTGCCTCTGATTCCCCGCCTCTGATTCCCCATCTTGTATTCACCACCACTGATTCCCTGCGTCTGATTCCCTGCCTGTGATTCCCCGCCTCTGATTCACCATCTCTGATTCACTGCCTCTGATTCCCCTTCTCTGATTCCCCATGTCTGATTCCCCAATTCTGATTCCCGCCTCTGATGCCCAACCTCTGATTCCCCTCCTCTGATTGCCCATATCTGATTCCCCGCCTCTGATTCCCCATATCCTATTCTCCGCCTCTGATCCCCAAACTCAGATTCCCCGCCTCTGATTCCCCACATCTGATTCTCTGCCTCTGATTCCCCACCTCTGATTCCCCGCCTCTGTTTCCACATATCTGATTACGCACCTCTGATTCCCCAACTCTGATTCCCCGCCTCTGATTCCCCAGCTCTGATTCCCCGCCTCTGATTCCCCGTGTCTGATTCCCTGCCTCTGATTCCCCGCCTCTGATTCCACATCTCTGATTCACCGCCTCTGATTCCCCACCTCTGATTCCCCATATCTGATAAGCCATCTCTGTTTCCCCGCCTCTGATTCCCCACCTCTGATTCCCCATATCTGATTCCCTGCCTCTGATTCCCCATCTCTGATTCCCGGACTCAGATTCCCCACCTCTGATTCCCCGCCTCTGATTCCCTGCCTCTGATTCCCCATCTCTGATTCCCCATATCTGATTCCCCAGCTCTGATTCCCAACATCTGATTCCCTGCCTCTGATTCCCCACCTCTGATTCCCAATATCTGATTCCCTGCCTCTGTTTCCCCACTTCTGATTCCCCGCCTCTGTTTCCCCATATCTGATTCCCCACCTCTGATTCCCCAACTCTGATTCCCCGCCTCTGATTCCCCAGCTCTGATTCCCCGCCTCTGATTCCCCGTGTCTGATTCCTTGCCTCTGATTCCCCGCCTCTGATTCCCCATCTCTGATTCACCACCACTGATTCCCTGCGTCTGATTTCCTGCCTGTGATTCCCCGCCTCTGATTCACCATCTCTGATTCACTGCCTCTGATTCCCCTTCTCTGATTCCCCATGTCTGATTCCCCAATTCTGATTCCCGCCTCTGATGCCCCACCTCTGATTCCCCTCCTCTGATTCCCCATATCTGATTCCCCGCTTCTGATTCCCCATATCTTATTCCCCGCCTCTGATTCCCAAACTCAGATTCCCCGCCTCTGATTCCCCAGCTCTGATTCACCGCCTCTGATTCCCCGCGTCTGATTCCCCGCCTCTGAATCCCCGCCTCTGATTCCCCATCTCTGATTCACCACCGCTAATTCCCGGCCTCTGATTCCCCACAACTGATTCCCGGCCTCTGATTACCCGCGTCTGATTCCCTGACTCTAATTCCCCGCCTCTGATTCCCCAGCTCTGATTCCCCACCTCTGATTACCCGCGTCTGATTCCCTGACTCTAATTCCCGGCCTCTGATTCCCCATCTCTGATTCACCGCCTCTGATTCCCCACCTCTGATTCCCCATATCTGATTCACCGCCTCAGTTTCCCCGCCTCTGATTCCCCGCCTCTGTTTCCCCATATCTGATTACCCACCTCTGATTCCCCAACTCCGATTCCCCGCCTCTGATTCCCCAGCTCTGATTCCCCACCTCTGATTCCCCAACTCCGATTCCCCGCCTCTGATTCCACATCTCTGATTCACCGCCTCTGATTCCCCACCTCTGATTCCCCATATCTGATAAGCCATCTCTGTTTCCCCGCCTCTGATTCCCCATCTCTGATTCCCCGTATCTGATTCCCCACCTCTGATTCCCCATCTCTGGTTCCCGGACTCAGATTCCCCACCTCTGATTCCCCGCCTCTGATTCCCTGCCTCTGATTCCCCATCTCTGATTCCCCATATCTGATTCCCCAGCTCTGATTCCCAACATCTGATTCCCTGCCTCTGATTCCCCACCTCTGATTCCCAATATCTGATTCCCTGCCTCTGTTTCCCCACTTCTGATTCCCCGCCTCTGTTTCCCCATATCTGATTCCCCACCTCTGATTCCCCAAATCTGATGCCCCGCCTCTGATTCCCCAGCTCTGATTCCCCGCCTCTGATTCCCCGTGTCTGATTCCTTGCCTCTGATTCCCCGCCTCTGATTCCCCATCTCTGATTCACCACCACTGATTCCCTGCGTCTGATTCCCTGCCTGTGATTCTCCGCCTCTGATTCACCATCTCTGATTCACTGCCTCTGATTCCCCTTCTCTGATTCCCCATGTCTGATTCCCCAATTCTGATTCCCGCCTCTGATGCCCCACCTCTGATTCCCCATATCTGATTCCCCATATCTTATTCCCCGCCTCTGATTCCCAAACTCACATTCCCCGCCTCTGATTCCCCAGCTCTGATTCCCCGCCTCTGATTCCCCGCGTCTGATTCCCCGCCTCTGAATCCCCGCCTCTGATTCCACATCTCTGATTCACCACCGCTAATTCCCGGCCTCTGATTCCCCACAAATGATTCCCGGCCTCTGATTCCCGGCCTCTGATTCCCCGCCTCTGATTCCCCATCTCTGATTCCCCGCCTCTGATTCCCCGACTCTGATTCCCCGCCTCTGATTCCCCAGCTCTGATTCCCCACCTCTGATTACCCGCATCTGATTCACTGACTCTAATTCCCGGCCTCCGATTCCCCATCTCTGATTCACCGCCTCTGATTCCCCACCTCTGATTCCCCATATCTGATTCCCCGCCTCAGTTTCCCCGCCTCTGATTCCCCGCCTCTGATTCCCCATATCTGATACCCTGCCTCTGATTCCCCAACTCTGATTCCCCGCCTCTGATTCCCCAGTTATGATTCCCCACCTCTGATTCCGCGCGTCTGATTCCCTGCTTCTGATTCCCTGCCTATGATTCCCCATCTGTGATTAACCACCTCTGATTCTCCGCGTCTGATTCCCTGCCTCAGTTTCCCCGCCTCTGATTCCCCATATCTGATTCACCGCCTCTGATTCACCACCTCAGATTCCCCATATCTGATAAGCCATCTCTGTTACACCGCCTCTGATTCCCCATATCTGATTCCCCGCCTCTGATTCCCCATCTCTGATTCCCGGACTCAGATTCCCCACCTCTGATTCCCAGCCTCTGATTCCCGGAATATGATTCCCCGCTTCTGATTCCCCGCCTCTGATTCCCTGCCTCTGATTCCCCATCTCTGATTCCCCACATCTGATTCCCTGCTTCTGATTCCCCGCCTCTGATTCCCCATATCTGATTCCCTGCCTCTGATTCCCCAAATCTGATTCCCCGCCTCTGATTCCTCAGCTCTGATTCCCCGCCTCTGATTCCCCGCGTCTGATTCCCTGCTTCTGATTCCCTGCCTCTGATTCCCCATCTGTGATTAACCACCTCTGATTCTCCACGTCTGATTCCGCGCCTCTGATTCCCCATCTCTGATTCCCCATCTCTGATTCCCAAATTCTGATTCCCCGCCTCTGATTCCCCAGTTCTGATTCCCCATCTCTGATTCCCAAATTCTGATTCCCTGCCTCTGATTCCCCACCTCTGATTCCCCACCTCTGATTCCCAATATCTGATTCCCCGCCTCTGTTTCCCCGCCTCTGATTCCCCGCCTCTGTTTCCCCATATCTGATTCCCCACCTCTGATTCCCCAACTCTGATTCCCCGCCTCTGATTTCCCATCTCTGATTCACTGCCTCTGATTCCCCACCTCTGATTCCCCATATCTGATTAGCCACCTCTGTTTCCCCGCCTCTGATTCCCAGCCTCTGATTCCCCATATCTGATTCCCAGCCTCTGATTCCCCACCTCTGATTCCCGGACTCTCATTCCCGGCCTTTGATTCCCGCTTCTGATTCCCCGCCTCTGATTCCCTGCCTCTGATTCCCCATGTCTGATTCCCCACATCTGATTCCCTGCCACTAATTCCCCGCCTCTGATTCCCCTATCTGATTCCCTGCCTCTGATGCCCCATATCTGATTCCCAGCCTCTGATTCCCCAACTCTGATTCCCCGCCTCTGATTCCTCAGCTCTGATTCCCCACCTCTGATTCCCCGTGTCTAATTCCCTGCCTCTGATTCCCCGCCTCTGATTCCCCATCTTGTATTCACCACCACTGATTCCCTGCGTCTGATTCCCTGCCTGTGATTCCCCGCCTCTGATTCACCATCTCTGATTCACTGCCTCTGATTCCCCTTCTCTGATTCCCCATGTCTGATTCCCCAATTCTGATTCCCGCCTCTGATGCCCAACCTCTGATTCCCCTCCTCTGATTGCCCATATCTGATTCCCCGCCTCTGATTCCCCATATCCTATTCTCCGCCTCTGATCCCCAAACTCAGATTCCCCGCCTCTGATTCCCCACATCTGATTCTCTGCCTCTGATTCCCCACCTCTGATTCCCCGCCTCTGTTTCCACATATCTGATTACGCACCTCTGATTCCCCAACTCTGATTCCCCGCCTCTGATTCCCCAGCTCTGATTCCCCGCCTCTGATTCCCCGTGTCTGATTCCCTGCCTCTGATTCCCCGCCTCTGATTCCACATCTCTGATTCACCGCCTCTGATTCCCCACCTCTGATTCCCCATATCTGATAAGCCATCTCTGTTTCCCCGCCTCTGATTCCCCACCTCTGATTCCCCATATCTGATTCCCTGCCTCTGATTCCCCATCTCTGATTCCCGGACTCAGATTCCCCACCTCTGATTCCCCGCCTCTGATTCCCTGCCTCTGATTCCCCATCTCTGATTCCCCATATCTGATTCCCCAGCTCTGATTCCCAACATCTGATTCCCTGCCTCTGATTCCCCACCTCTGATTCCCAATATCTGATTCCCTGCCTCTGTTTCCCCACTTCTGATTCCCCGCCTCTGTTTCCCCATATCTGATTCCCCACCTCTGATTCCCCAACTCTGATTCCCCGCCTCTGATTCCCCAGCTCTGATTCCCCGCCTCTGATTCCCCGTGTCTGATTCCTTGCCTCTGATTCCCCGCCTCTGATTCCCCATCTCTGATTCACCACCACTGATTCCCTGCGTCTGATTTCCTGCCTGTGATTCCCCGCCTCTGATTCACCATCTCTGATTCACTGCCTCTGATTCCCCTTCTCTGATTCCCCATGTCTGATTCCCCAATTCTGATTCCCGCCTCTGATGCCCCACCTCTGATTCCCCTCCTCTGATTCCCCATATCTGATTCCCCGCTTCTGATTCCCCATATCTTATTCCCCGCCTCTGATTCCCAAACTCAGATTCCCCGCCTCTGATTCCCCAGCTCTGATTCACCGCCTCTGATTCCCCGCGTCTGATTCCCCGCCTCTGAATCCCCGCCTCTGATTCCCCATCTCTGATTCACCACCGCTAATTCCCGGCCTCTGATTCCCCACAACTGATTCCCGGCCTCTGATTACCCGCGTCTGATTCCCTGACTCTAATTCCCCGCCTCTGATTCCCCAGCTCTGATTCCCCACCTCTGATTACCCGTGTCTGATTCCCTGACTCTAATTCCCGGCCTCTGATTCCCCATCTCTGATTCACCGCCTCTGATTCCCCACCTCTGATTCCCCATATCTGATTCACCGCCTCAGTTTCCCCGCCTCTGATTCCCCGCCTCTGATTCCCCATATCTGATACCCCACCTCTGATTCCCCAACTCTGATTCCCCGCCTCTGATTCCCCAGTTATGATTCCCCACCTCTGATTCCCCGCGTCTGATTCCCTGCTTCTGATTCCCTGCCTCTGATTCCCCATCTGTGATTAACCACCTCCGCGTCTGATTCCCCGCCTCAGTTTCCCCGCCGCTGATTCCCCATATCTGATTCCCGGCCTCTGATTCCCGGCCTATGATTCCCCGCTTGTAATTCCCCGCCTCTGATTCCCTGCCTCTGATTCCCCATGTCTGATTCCCCACATCTGATTCCCTGCCTCTGATACCCCGCCTCTGATTCCCTGCCTCTGATTCCATGCCACTAATTCCCCGCCTCTGATTCCCCATATCTGATTCCTTGCCTCTGATGTCCCATATCTGATTCCCTGCCTCTGATTCCCCAACTCTGATTCCCCGCCTCTGATTCCTCAGCTCTGATTCCCCACCTCTGATTCCCCGTGTCTAATTCCCTGCCTCTGATTCCCCGCCTCTGATTCCCCATCTTGGATTCACCACCACTGATTCCCAGCGTCTGATTCCCTGCCTGTGATTCCCCGCCTCTGATTCACCATCTCTGATTCACTGCCTCTGATTCCCCTTCTCTGATTCCCCATGTCTGATTCCCCAATTCTGATTCCCGCCTCTGATGCCCCACCTCTGATTCCCCTCCTCTGATTCCCCATATCTGATTCCCCGCCTCTGATTCCCCATATCTTATTCCCCGACTCTGATTCCAAAACTCAGATTCCCCGCCTCTGATTCCCCAGCTCTGATTCCCCACATCTGATTCCCTGCCTATGATTCCCCACCTCTGATTCCCAATATCTGATTCCCTGCCTCTGTTTCCCCACCTCTGATTCCCCGCCTCTGTTTCCCCATATCTGATTCCCCACCTCTGATTCCCCAACTCTGATTTCCCACCTCTGAATCCCCAGCTTTGATTCCCCGCCTCTGATTCCCCGTGTCTGATTCCCTGCCTCTGATTCCCCGCCTCTGATTCCCCATTTCTGATTCACCGCCTCTCATTCACCACCTCAGATTCCCCATATCTGATAAGCCTCTCTGTTACCCCGCCTCTGATTCCCCGCTTCTGATTCCCCATATCTGATTCCCCGCCTCTGATTCCCCATCTCTGATTCCCGGACTCAGATTCCCCACCTCTGATTCCCAGCATCTGATTCCCGGAATATGATTCCCCGCTTCTGATTCCCCGCCTCTGATTCCCTGCCTCTGATTCCCCATCTCTGATTCCCCACATCTGATTCCCTGCCTCTGACTCCCCAACTCTGATTCCCCGCCTCTGAATCCCCAGCTTTGATTCCCCACCTCTGATTCCCCGTGTCTGATTCCCTGCCTCTGATTCCCCGCCTCTGATTCCCCATCTCTGATTCACCACCTCTGATTCACCACCTCACATTCCCCATATCTGATAAGCCATCTCTGTTACCCCGCCTCTGATTCCCCGCCTCTGATTCCCCATATCTGATTCCCCGCCTCTGATTCCCCATCTCTGATTCCCGGACTCAGATTCCCCACCTCTGATTCCCAGCCTCTGATTCCCGGAATATGATTCCCCGCTTCTGATTCCCCGCCTCTGATTCCCTGCCTCTGATTCCCCATCTCTGATTCCCCACATCAGATTCCCTGCCTCTGATTCCCCGCCTCTGATTCCCCATATCTGATTCCCTGCCTATGATTCCCCATCTCTGATTCCCGCCCTCCGTTTCCCCACCTCTGGTTCCCCATATCTGATACCCCTCCTCTCTTTCCCCGCCTCTGATTCCCCGCCTCTGATTCTCCATATCTGATAACCCGCCTCTGATTCCCCAACTCTGATTCCCCGCCTCTGATTCCTCAGCTCTGATTCCCCGCCTCTGATTCCCCGCGTCTGATTCCCTGCTTCTGATTCCCTGCCTCTGATTCCCCATCTGTGATTAACCACCTCTGATTCTCCACGTCTGATTCCGCGCCTCTGATTCCCCATCTCTGATTCCCCATCTCTGATTCCCAAATTCTGATTCCCCGCCTCTGATTCCCCACCTCTGATTCCCCATCTCTGATTCCCAAATTCTGATACCCTGCCTCTGATTCCCCACCTCTGATTCCCAATATCTGATTCCCCGCCTCTGTTTCCCCGCCTCTGATTCCCCGCCTCTGTTTCCCCATATCTGATTCCCCACCTCTGATTCCCCAACTCTGATTCCCCGCCTCTGATTCCCCAGCTCTGATTCCCCGCCTCTGATTCCACGTTTCTGATGCCCTGCCTCTGATTCCCCGTCTCTGATTTCCCATCTCTGATTCACTGCCTCTGATTCCCCACCTCTGATTCCCCATATCTGATTAGTCACCTCTGTTTCCCCGCCTCTGATTCCCAGCCTCTGATTCCCCATATCTGATTCCCAGCCTCTGATTCCCCATCTCTGATTCCCGGACTCTGAATCCCCACCTCTGATTCCCGGCCTCTCATTCCCGGCCTTTGATTCCCGCTTCTGATTCCCCGCCTCTGATTCCCTGCCTCTGATTCCCCATGTCTGATTCCCCACATCTGATTCCCTGCCTCTGATATCCCGCCTCTGATTCCCCGCCTCTGATTCCCTGCCACTAATTCCCCGCCTCTGATTCCCCTATCTGATTCCCTGCCTCTGATGCCCCATATCTGATTCCCAGCCTCTGATTCCCCAACTCTGATTCCCCGCCTCTGATTCCTCAGCTCTGATTCCCCACCTCTGATTCCCCGTGTCTAATTCCCTGCCTCTGATTCCCCGCCTCTGATTCCCCATCTTGGATTCACCACCACTGATTCCCTTCGTCTGATTCCCTGCCTGTGATTCCCCGCCTCTGATTCACCATCTCTGATTCACTGCCTCTGATTCCCCTTCTCTGATTCCCCATGTCTGATTCCCAAATTCTGATTCCCGCCTCTGATGCCCAACCTCTGATTCCCCTCCTCTGATTGCCCATATCTGATTCCCCGCCTCTGATTCCCCATATCTTATTCTCCGCCTCTGATTCCCAAACTCAGATTCCCCGCCTCTGATTCCCTAGCTCTGATTCCCCACATCTGATTCTCTGCCTCTGATTCCCCACCTCTGATTCCCCGCCTCTGATTCCCCGTGTCTGATTCCCTGCCTCTGATTCCCCGCCTCTGATTCCACATCTCTGATTCACCGCCTCTGATTCCCCACCTCTGATTCCCCATATCTGATAAGCCATCTCTGTTTCCCCGCCTCTGATTCCCCACCTCTGATTACCCATATCTGATTCCCCGCCTCTGATTCCCCATCTCTGATTCCCGGACTCAGATTCCCCACCTCTGATTCCCCGCCTCTGATTCCCTGCCTCTGATTCCTCATCTCTGATTCCCCACCTCTGATTCCCCAACTCTGATCCCCCAGCTCTGATTCCCGACATCTGATTCCCTGCCTCTGATTCCCAACCTCAGATTCCCAATATCTGATTCCCTGCCTCTGTTTCCCCACTTCTGATTCCCCGCCTCTGTTTCCCCATATCTGATTCCCCACCTCTGATTCCCCAACTCTGATTCCCCGCCTCTGATTCCCCAGCTCTGATTCCCCGCCTCTGATTCCCCGTGTCTGATTCCTTGCCTCTGATTCCCCGCCTCTGATTCCCCATCTCTGATTCACCACCACTGATTCCCTGCGTCTGATTCCCTGCCTGTGATTCCCCGCCTCTGATTCAACATCTCTGATTCACTGCCTCTGATTGCCCTTCTCTGATTCCCCATGTCTGATTCCCCAATTCTGATTCCCGCCTCTGATTCCCCACTACTGATTCCCGGCCTCTGATTCCCGGCCTCTGATTCCCCGCCTCTGATTCCCCACCTCTGATTCCCCGCCTCTGATTCCACGTGTCTGATGCCCTGCCTCTGATTCCCCGCCTCTGATTTCCCATCTCTGATTCACTGCCTCTGATTCCCCACCTCTGATTCCCCATATCTGATTAGCCACCTCTGTTTCCCCGCCTCTGATTCCCAGCCTCTGATTCCCCACCTCTGATTCCCCGCCTCTGTTTCCCCATATCTGATTCCCCACCTCTGATTCCCCGCCTCTGTTTCCCCATATCTGATTACCCACCTCTGATTCCCCAACTCCGATTCCCCGCCTCTGATTCCCCAGCTCTGATTCCCCACCTCTGATTCCCCAACTCCGATTCCCCGCCTCTGATTCCACATCTCTGATTCACCGCCTCTGATTCCCCACCTCTGATTCCCCATATCTGATAAGCCATCTCTGTTTCCCCGCCTCTGATTCCCCACCTCTGATTCCCCGTATCTGATTCCCCACCTCTGATTCCCCATCTCTGGTTCCCGGACTCAGATTCCCCACCTCTGATTCCCCGCCTCTGATTCCCTGCCTCTGATTCCCCATCTCTGATTCCCCATATCTGATTCCCCAGCTCTGATTCCCAACATCTGATTCCCTGCCTCTGATTCCCCACCTCTGATTCCCAATATCTGATTCCCTGCCTCTGTTTCCCCACTTCTGATTCCCCGCCTCTGTTTCCCCATATCTGATTCCCCACCTCTGATTCCCCAAATCTGATGCCCCGCCTCTGATTCCCCAGCTCTGATTCCCCGCCTCTGATTCCCCGTGTCTGATTCCTTGCCTCTGATTCCCCGCCTCTGATTCCCCATCTCTGATTCACCACCACTGATTCCCTGCGTCTGATTCCCTGCCTGTGATTCTCCGCCTCTGATTCACCATCTCTGATTCACTGCCTCTGATTCCCCTTCTCTGATTCCCCATGTCTGATTCCCCAATTCTGATTCCCGCCTCTGATGCCCCACCTCTGATTCCCCATATCTGATTCCCCATATCTTATTCCCCGCCTCTGATTCCCAAACTCACATTCCCCGCCTCTGATTCCCCAGCTCTGATTCCCCGCCTCTGATTCCCCGCGTCTGATTCCCCGCCTCTGAATCCCCGCCTCTGATTCCACATCTCTGATTCACCACCGCTAATTCCCGGCCTCTGATTCCCCACAAATGATTCCCGGCCTCTGATTCCCGGCCTCTGATTCCCCGCCTCTGATTCCCCATCTCTGATTCCCCGCCTCTGATTCCCCGACTCTGATTCCCCGCCTCTGATTCCCCAGCTCTGATTCCCCACCTCTGATTACCCGCATCTGATTCACTGACTCTAATTCCCGGCCTCCGATTCCCCATCTCTGATTCACCGCCTCTGATTCCCCACCTCTGATTCCCCATATCTGATTCCCCGCCTCAGTTTCCCCGCCTCTGATTCCCCGCCTCTGATTCCCCATATCTGATACCCTGCCTCTGATTCCCCAACTCTGATTCCCCGCCTCTGATTCCCCAGTTATGATTCCCCACCTCTGATTCCCCGCGTCTGATTCCCTGCTTCTGATTCCCTGCCTCTGATTCCCCATCTGTGATTAACCACCTCCGCGTCTGATTCCCCGCCTCAGTTTCCCCGCCGCTGATTCCCCATATCTGATTCCCGGCCTCTGATTCCCGGCCTATGATTCCCCGCTTGTAATTCCCCGCCTCTGATTCCCTGCCTCTGATTCCCCATATCTGATTCCCCGCCTCTGATTCCCCATCTCTGATTCCCGGACTCAGATTCCCCACCTCTGATTCCCAGCCTCTGATTCCCGGAATATGATTCCCCGCTTCTGATTCCCCGCCTCTGATTCCCTGCCTCTGATTCCCCATCTCTGATTCCCCACATCTGATTCCCTGCTTCTGATTCCCCGCCTCTGATTCCCCATATCTGATTCCCTGCCTCTGATTCCCCAAATCTGATTCCCCGCCTCTGATTCCTCAGCTCTGATTCCCCGCCTCTGATTCCCCGCGTCTGATTCCCTGCTTCTGATTCCCTGCCTCTGATTCCCCATCTGTGATTAACCACCTCTGATTCTCCACGTCTGATTCCGCGCCTCTGATTCCCCATCTCTGATTCCCCATCTCTGATTCCCAAATTCTGATTCCCTGCCTCTGATTCCCCACCTCTGATTCCCCACCTCTGATTCCCAATATCTGATTCCCCGCCTCTGTTTCCCCGCCTCTGATTCCCCGCCTCTGTTTCCCCATATCTGATTCCCCACCTCTGATTCCCCAACTCTGATTCCCCGCCTCTGATTTCCCATCTCTGATTCACTGCCTCTGATTCCCCACCTCTGATTCCCCATATCTGATTAGCCACCTCTGTTTCCCCGCCTCTGATTCCCAGCCTCTGATTCCCCATATCTGATTCCCAGCCTCTGATTCCCCACCTCTGATTCCCGGACTCTCATTCCCGGCCTTTGATTCCCGCTTCTGATTCCCCGCCTCTGATTCCCTGCCTCTGATTCCTCATGTCTGATTCCCCACATCTGATTCCCTGCCACTAATTCCCCGCCTCTGATTCCCCTATCTGATTCCCTGCCTCTGATGCCCCATATCTGATTCCCAGCCTCTGATTCCCCAACTCTGATTCCCCGCCTCTGATTCCTCAGCTCTGATTCCCCACCTCTGATTCCCCGTGTCTAATTCCCTGCCTCTGATTCCCCGCCTCTGATTCCCCATCTTGTATTCACCACCACTGATTCCCTGCGTCTGATTCCCTGCCTGTGATTCCCCGCCTCTGATTCACCATCTCTGATTCACTGCCTCTGATTCCCCTTCTCTGATTCCCCATGTCTGATTCCCCAATTCTGATTCCCGCCTCTGATGCCCAACCTCTGATTCCCCTCCTCTGATTGCCCATATCTGATTCCCCGCCTCTGATTCCCCATATCTTATTCTCCGCCTCTGATCCCCAAACTCAGATTCCCCGCCTCTGATTCCCCACATCTGATTCTCTGCCTCTGATTCCCCACCTCTGATTCCCCGCCTCTGTTTCCACATATCTGATTACGCACCTCTGATTCCCCAACTCTGATTCCCCGCCTCTGATTCCCCAGCTCTGATTCCCCGCCTCTGATTCCCCGTGTCTGATTCCCTGCCTCTGATTCCCCGCCTCTGATTCCACATCTCTGATTCACCGCCTCTGATTCCCCACCTCTGATTCCCCATATCTGATAAGCCATCTCTGTTTCCCCGCCTCTGATTCCCCACCTCTGATTCCCCATATCTGATTCCCTGCCTCTGATTCCCCATCTCTGATTCCCGGACTCAGATTCCCCACCTCTGATTCCCCGCCTCTGATTCCCTGCCTCTGATTCCCCATCTCTGATTCCCCATATCTGATTCCCCAGCTCTGATTCCCAACATCTGATTCCCTGCCTCTGATTCCCCACCTCTGATTCCCAATATCTGATTCCCTGCCTCTGTTTCCCCACTTCTGATTCCCCGCCTCTGTTTCCCCATATCTGATTCCCCACCTCTGATTCCCCAACTCTGATTCCCCGCCTCTGATTCCCCAGCTCTGATTCCCCGCCTCTGATTCCCCGTGTCTGATTCCTTGCCTCTGATTCCCCGCCTCTGATTCCCCATCTCTGATTCACCACCACTGATTCCCTGCGTCTGATTTCCTGCCTGTGATTCCCCGCCTCTGATTCACCATCTCTGATTCACTGCCTCTGATTCCCCTTCTCTGATTCCCCATGTCTGATTCCCCAATTCTGATTCCCGCCTCTGATGCCCCACCTCTGATTCCCCTCCTCTGATTCCCCATATCTGATTCCCCGCTTCTGATTCCCCATATCTTATTCCCCGCCTCTGATTCCCAAACTCAGATTCCCCGCCTCTGATTCCCCAGCTCTGATTCACCGCCTCTGATTCCCCGCGTCTGATTCCCCGCCTCTGAATCCCCGCCTCTGATTCCCCATCTCTGATTCACCACCGCTAATTCCCGGCCTCTGATTCCCCACAACTGATTCCCGGCCTCTGATTACCCGCGTCTGATTCCCTGACTCTAATTCCCCGCCTCTGATTCCCCAGCTCTGATTCCCCACCTCTGATTACCCGCGTCTGATTCCCTGACTCTAATTCCCGGCCTCTGATTCCCCATCTCTGATTCACCGCCTCTGATTCCCCACCTCTGATTCCCCATATCTGATTCACCGCCTCAGTTTCCCCGCCTCTGATTCCCCGCCTCTGATTCCCCATATCTGATACCCCACCTCTGATTCCCCAACTCTGATTCCCCGCCTCTGATTCCCCAGTTATGATTCCCCACCTCTGATTCCCCGCGTCTGATTCCCTGCTTCTGATTCCCTGCCTCTGATTCCCCATCTGTGATTAACCACCTCCGCGTCTGATTCCCCGCCTCAGTTTCCCCGCCGCTGATTCCCCATATCTGATTCCCGGCCTCTGATTCCCGGCCTATGATTCCCCGCTTGTAATTCCCCGCCTCTGATTCCCTGCCTCTGATTCCCCATGTCTGATTCCCCACATCTGATTCCCTGCCTCTGATACCCCGCCTCTGATTCCCTGCCTCTGATTCCATGCCACTAATTCCCCGCCTCTGATTCCCCATATCTGATTCCTTGCCTCTGATGTCCCATATCTGATTCCCTGCCTCTGATTCCCCAACTCTGATTCCCCGCCTCTGATTCCTCAGCTCTGATTCCCCACCTCTGATTCCCCGTGTCTAATTCCCTGCCTCTGATTCCCCGCCTCTGATTCCCCATCTTGGATTCACCACCACTGATTCCCCGTGTCTAATTCCCTGCCTCTGTTTCCCCGCCTCTGATTCACCATCTCTGATTCACTGCCTCTGATTCCCCTTCTCTGATTCCCCATGTCTGATTCCCCAATTCTGATTCCCGCCTCTGATGCCCCACCTCTGATTCCCCTCCTCTGATTCCCCATATCTGATTCCCCGCCTCTGATTCCCCATATCTTATTCCCCGACTCTGATTCCCAAACTCAGATTCCCCGCCTCTGATTCCCCAGCTCTGATTCCCCACATCTGATTCCCTGCCTCTGATTCCCCACCTCTGATTCCCAATATCTGATTCCCTGCCTCTGTTTCCCCACCTCTGATTCCCCGCCTCTGTTTCCCCATATCTGATTCCCCACCTCTGATTCCCCAACTCTGATTTCCCACCTCTGAATCCCCAGCTTTGATTCCCCGCCTCTGATTCCCCGTGTCTGATTCCCTGCCTCTGATTCCCCGCCTCTGATTCCCCATTTCTGATTCACCGCCTCTCATTCACCACCTCAGATTCCCCATATCTGATAAGCCTCTCTGTTACCCCGCCTCTGATTCCCCGCTTCTGATTCCCCATATCTGATTCCCCGCCTCTGATTCCCCATCTCTGATTCCCGGACTCAGATTCCCCACCTCTGATTCCCAGCATCTGATTCCCGGAATATGATTCCCCGCTTCTGATTCCCCGCCTCTGATTCCCTGCCTCTGATTCCCCATCTCTGATTCCCCACATCTGATTCCCTGCCTCTGACTCCCCAACTCTGATTCCCCGCCTCTGAATCCCCAGCTTTGATTCCCCGCCTCTGATTCCCCGTGTCTGATTCCCTGCCTCTGATTCCCCGCCTCTGATTCCCCATCTCTGATTCACCGCCTCTGATTCACCACCTCACATTCCCCATATCTGATAAGCCATCTCTGTTACCCCGCCTCTGATTCCCCGCCTCTGATTCCCCATATCTGATTCCCCGCCTCTGATTCCCCATCTCTGATTCCCGGACTCAGATTCCCCACCTCTGATTCCCAGCCTCTGATTCCCGGAATATGATTCCCCGCTTCTGATTCCCCGCCTCTGATTCCCTGCCTCTGATTCCCCATCTCTGATTCCCCACATCAGATTCCCTGCCTCTGATTCCCCGCCTCTGATTCCCCATATCTGATTCCCTGCCTATGATTCCCCATCTCTGATTCCCGCCCTCCGTTTCCCCACCTCTGGTTCCCCATATCTGATACCCCTCCTCTCTTTCCCCGCCTCTGATTCCCCGCCTCTGATTCTCCATATCTGATAACCCGCCTCTGATTCCCCAACTCTGATTCCCCGCCTCTGATTCCTCAGCTCTGATTCCCCGCCTCTGATTCCCCGCGTCTGATTCCCTGCTTCTGATTCCCTGCCTCTGATTCCCCATCTGTGATTAACCACCTCTGATTCTCCACGTCTGATTCCGCGCCTCTGATTCCCCATCTCTGATTCCCCATCTCTGATTCCCAAATTCTGATTCCCCGCCTCTGATTCCCCACCTCTGATTCCCCATCTCTGATTCCCAAATTCTGATACCCTGCCTCTGATTCCCCACCTCTGATTCCCAATATCTGATTCCCCGCCTCTGTTTCCCCGCCTCTGATTCCCCGCCTCTGTTTCCCCATATCTGATTCCCCACCTCTGATTCCCCAACTCTGATTCCCCGCCTCTGATTCCCCAGCTCTGATTCCCCGCCTCTGATTCCACGTTTCTGATGCCCTGCCTCTGATTCCCCGTCTCTGATTTCCCATCTCTGATTCACTGCCTCTGATTCCCCACCTCTGATTCCCCATATCTGATTAGTCACCTCTGTTTCCCCGCCTCTGATTCCCAGCCTCTGATTCCCCATATCTGATTCCCAGCCTCTGATTCCCCATCTCTGATTCCCGGACTCTGAATCCCCACCTCTGATTCCCGGCCTCTCATTCCCGGCCTTTGATTCCCGCTTCTGATTCCCCGCCTCTGATTCCCTGCCTCTGATTCCCCATGTCTGATTCCCCACATCTGATTCCCTGCCTCTGATATCCCGCCTCTGATTCCCCGCCTCTGATTCCCTGCCACTAATTCCCCGCCTCTGATTCCCCTATCTGATTCCCTGCCTCTGATGCCCCATATCTGATTCCCAGCCTCTGATTCCCCAACTCTGATTCCCCGCCTCTGATTCCTCAGCTCTGATTCCCCACCTCTGATTCCCCGTGTCTAATTCCCTGCCTCTGATTCCCCGCCTCTGATTCCCCATCTTGGATTCACCACCACTGATTCCCTTCGTCTGATTCCCTGCCTGTGATTCCCCGCCTCTGATTCACCATCTCTGATTCACTGCCTCTGATTCCCCTTCTCTGATTCCCCATGTCTGATTCCCAAATTCTGATTCCCGCCTCTGATGCCCAACCTCTGATTCCCCTCCTCTGATTGCCCATATCTGATACCCCGCCTCTGATTCCCCATATCTTATTCTCCGCCTCTGATTCCCAAACTCAGATTCCCCGCCTCTGATTCCCTAGCTCTGATTCCCCACATCTGATTCTCTGCCTCTGATTCCCCACCTCTGATTCCCCGCCTCTGATTCCCCGTGTCTGATTCCCTGCCTCTGATTCCCCGCCTCTGATTCCACATCTCTGATTCACCGCCTCTGATTCCCCACCTCTGATTCCCCATATCTGATAAGCCATCTCTGTTTCCCCGCCTCTGATTCCCCACCTCTGATTACCCATATCTGATTCCCCGCCTCTGATTCCCCATCTCTGATTCCCGGACTCAGATTCCCCACCTCTGATTCCCCGCCTCTGATTCCCTGCCTCTGATTCCTCATCTCTGATTCCCCACCTCTGATTCCCCAACTCTGATCCCCCAGCTCTGATTCCCGACATCTGATTCCCTGCCTCTGATTCCCAACCTCAGATTCCCAATATCTGATTCCCTGCCTCTGTTTCCCCACTTCTGATTCCCCGCCTCTGTTTCCCCATATCTGATTCCCCACCTCTGATTCCCCAACTCTGATTCCCCGCCTCTGATTCCCCAGCTCTGATTCCCCGCCTCTGATTCCCCGTGTCTGATTCCTTGCCTCTGATTCCCCGCCTCTGATTCCCCATCTCTGATTCACCACCACTGATTCCCTGCGTCTGATTCCCTGCCTGTGATTCCCCGCCTCTGATTCAACATCTCTGATTCACTGCCTCTGATTGCCCTTCTCTGATTCCCCATGTCTGATTCCCCAATTCTGATTCCCGCCTCTGATTCCCCACTACTGATTCCCGGCCTCTGATTCCCGGCCTCTGATTCCCCGCCTCTGATTCCCCACCTCTGATTCCCCGCCTCTGATTCCACGTGTCTGATGCCCTGCCTCTGATTCCCCGCCTCTGATTTCCCATCTCTGATTCACTGCCTCTGATTCCCCACCTCTGATTCCCCATATCTGATTAGCCACCTCTGTTTCCCCGCCTCTGATTCCCAGCCTCTGATTCCCCATATCTGATTCCCAGCCTCTGATTCCCCATCTCTGATTCCCGGACTCTGAATCCCCACCTCTGATTCCCGGCCTCTCATTCCCGGCCTTTGATTCCCGCTTCTGATTCCCCGCCTCTGATTCCCTGCCTCTGATTCCCCATGTCTGATTCCCCACATCTGATTCCCTGCCTCTGAAATCCCGCCTCTGATTCCCCGCCTCTGATTCCCTGCCACTAATTCCCCGCCTCTGATTACCCTATCTGATTCCCTGCCTCTGATGCCCCATATCTGATTCCCTGCCTCTGATTCCCCAACTCTGATTCCCCGCCTCTGATTCCTCAGCTCTGATTCCCCACCTCTGATTCCCCGTGTCTAATTCCCTGCCTCTGATTCCCCGCCTCTGATTCCCCATCTTGGATTCACCACCACTGATTCCCTGCGTCTGATTCCCTGCCTGTGATTCCCCGCCTCTGATTCACCATCTCTGATTCACTGCCGTTGATTCCCCTTCTCTGATTCCCCATGTCTGATTCCCCAATTCTGATTCCCGCCTCTGATGCCCAACCTCTGATTCCCCTCCTCTGATTGCCCATATCTGATTCCCCGCCTCTGATTCCCCATATCTTATTCTCCGCCTCTGATTCCCAAACTCAGATTCCCCGCCTCTGATTCCCCAGCTCTGATTCCCCACATCTGATTCTCTGCCTCTGATTCCCCACCTCTGATTCCCCGCCTCTGTTTCCCCATATCTGATTACCCACCTCTGATTCACCAACTCTGATTCCCCGCCTCTGATTCCCAAGCTCTGATTCCCCGCCTCTGATTCCCCGTGTCTGATTCCCTGCCTCTGATTCCCCGCCTCTGATTCCACATCTCTGATTCACCGCCTCTGATTCCCCACCTCTGATTCCCCATATCTGATAAGCCATCTCTGTTTCCCCGCCTCTGATTCCCCACCTCTGATTCCCCATATCTGATTCCCCGCCTCTGATTCCCCATCTCTGATTCCCGGACTCAGATTCCCCACCTCTGATTCCCCGCCTCTGATTCCCTGCCTCTGATTCCCCATCTCTGATTTCCCATATCTGATTCCACAGCTCTGATTCCCAACATCTGATTCCCTGCCTCTGATTCCCCACCTCTGATTCCCAATATCTGATTCCCTGCCTCTGTTTCCCCACTTCTGATTCCCCGCCTCTGTTTCCCCATATCTGATTCCCCACCTCTGATTTCCCAACTCTGATTCCCCGCCTCTGATTCCCCAGCTCTGATTCCCCGCCTCTGATTCCCCGTGTCTGATTCCTTGCCTCTGATTCCCCGCCTCTGATTCCCCATCTCTGATTCACCACCACTGATTCCCTGCGTCTGATTCCCTGCCTGTGATTCCCCGCCTCTGATTCACCATCTCTGATTCACTGCCTCTGATTCCCCTTCTCTCATTCCCCATGTCTGATTTCCCAATTCTGATTCCCGCCTCTGATTCCCCACTACTGATTCCCGGCCTCTGATTCCCGGCCTCTGATTCCCCGCCTCTGATTCCCCATCTCTGATTCCCCGCCTCTGATTCCCCGACTCTGATTCCCCGCCTCTGATTCCCCAGCTGTGATTCCCCGCCTCTGATTCCCCGCGTCTGATTCCCCGCCTCTGAATCCCCGCCTCTGATTCCCCATCTCTGTTTCACCACCGCTAATTCCCGGCCTCTGATTCCCCACTACTGATTCCCGGCATCTGATTCCCGGCCTCTGATTCCTCGCCTATGATTCCCCATCTCTGATTCCCCGCCTCTGATTCCCCGACTCTGATTCCCTGCCTCTGATTCCCCAGCTCTGATTCCCCACCTCTGATTACCCGCGTCTGATTCCCTGACTCTAATTCCCGGCCTCTGATTCCCCATCACTGATTCACCGCCTCTGATTCCCCACCTCTGATTCCCCATATCTGATTCCCCGCCTCAGTTTCCCCAACTCTGATTCCCCGCCTCTGATTCCCCAGTTATGATTCCCCACCTCTGATTCCACGTGTCTGATGCCCTGCCTCTGATTCCCCGCCTCTGATTTCCCATCTCTGATTCACTGCCTCTGATTCCCCACCTCTGATTCCCCATATCTGATTAGCCACCTCTGTTTCCCCGCCTCTGATTCCCAGCCTCTGATTCCCCACATCTGATTCTCTGCCTCTGATTCCCCACCTCTGAATCCCCGCCTCTGTTTCCCCATATCTGATTCCCCACCTCTGATTCCCCGCCTCTGTTTCCCCATATCTGATTACCCACCTCTGATTCCCCAACTCCGATTCCCCGCCTCTGATTCCCCAGCTCTGATTCCCCACCTCTGATTCCCCAACTCCGATTCCCCGCCTCTGATTCCACATCTCTGATTCACCGCCTCTGATTCCCCACCTCTGATTCCCCATATCTGATAAGCCATCTCTGTTTCCCCGCCTCTGATTCCCCACCTCTGATTCCCCGTATCTGATTCCCCACCTCTGATTCCCCATCTCTGGTTCCCGGACTCAGATTCCCCACCTCTGATTCCCCGCCTCTGATTCCCTGCCTCTGATTCCCCATCTCTGATTCCCCATATCTGATTCCCCAGCTCTGATTCCCAACATCTGATTCCCTGCCTCTGATTCCCCACCTCTGATTCCCAATATCTGATTCCCTGCCTCTGTTTCCCCACTTCTGATTCCCCGCCTCTGTTTCCCCATATCTGATTCCCCACCTCTGATTCCCCAAATCTGATGCCCCGCCTCTGATTCCCCAGCTCTGATTCCCCGCCTCTGATTCCCCGTGTCTGATTCCTTGCCTCTGATTCCCCGCCTCTGATTCCCCATCTCTGATTCACCACCACTGATTCCCTGCGTCTGATTCCCTGCCTGTGATTCTCCGCCTCTGATTCACCATCTCTGATTCACTGCCTCTGATTCCCCTTCTCTGATTCCCCATGTCTGATTCCCCAATTCTGATTCCCGCCTCTGATGCCCCACCTCTGATTCCCCATATCTGATTCCCCATATCTTATTCCCCGCCTCTGATTCCCAAACTCACATTCCCCGCCTCTGATTCCCCAGCTCTGATTCCCCGCCTCTGATTCCCCGCGTCTGATTCCCCGCCTCTGAATCCCCGCCTCTGATTCCACATCTCTGATTCACCACCGCTAATTCCCGGCCTCTGATTCCCCACAAATGATTCCCGGCCTCTGATTCCCGGCCTCTGATTCCCCGCCTCTGATTCCCCATCTCTGATTCCCCGCCTCTGATTCCCCGACTCTGATTCCCCGCCTCTGATTCCCCAGCTCTGATTCCCCACCTCTGATTACCCGCATCTGATTCACTGACTCTAATTCCCGGCCTCCGATTCCCCATCTCTGATTCACCGCCTCTGATTCCCCACCTCTGATTCCCCATATCTGATTCCCCGCCTCAGTTTCCCCGCCTCTGATTCCCCGCCTCTGATTCCCCATATCTGATACCCTGCCTCTGATTCCCCAACTCTGATTCCCCGCCTCTGATTCCCCAGTTATGATTCCCCACCTCTGATTCCGCGCGTCTGATTCCCTGCTTCTGATTCCCTGCCTATGATTCCCCATCTGTGATTAACCACCTCTGATTCTCCGCGTCTGATTCCCCGCCTCAGTTTCCCCGCCTCTGATTCCCCATATCTGATTCACCGCCTCTGATTCACCACCTCAGATTCCCCATATCTGATAAGCCATCTCTGTTACCCCGCCTCTGATTCCCCATATCTGATTCCCCGCCTCTGATTCCCCATCTCTGATTCCCAGACTCAGATTCCCCACCTCTGATTCCCAGCCTCTGATTCCCGGAATATGATTCCCCGCTTCTGATTCCCCGCCTCTGATTCCCTGCCTCTGATTCCCCATCTCTGATTCCCCACATCTGATTCCCTGCTTCTGATTCCCCGCCTCTGATTCCCCATATCTGATTCCCTGCCTCTGATTCCCCAAATCTGATTCCCCGCCTCTGATTCCTCAGCTCTGATTCCCCGCCTCTGATTCCCCGCGTCTGATTCCCTGCTTCTGATTCCCTGCCTCTGATTCCCCATCTGTGATTAACCACCTCTGATTCTCCACGTCTGATTCCGCGCCTCTGATTCCCCATCTCTGATTCCCCATCTCTGATTCCCAAATTCTGATTCCCCGCCTCTGATTCCCCAGTTCTGATTCCCCATCTCTGATTCCCAAATTCTGATTCCCTGCCTCTGATTCCCCACCTCTGATTCCCCACCTCTGATTCCCAATATCTGATTCCCCGCCTCTGTTTCCCCGCCTCTGATTCCCCGCCTCTGTTTCCCCATATCTGATTCCCCACCTCTGATTCCCCAACTCTGATTCCCCGCCTCTGATTTCCCATCTCTGATTCACTGCCTCTGATTCCCCACCTCTGATTCCCCATATCTGATTAGCCACCTCTGTTTCCCCGCCTCTGATTCCCAGCCTCTGATTCCCCATATCTGATTCCCAGCCTCTGATTCCCCACCTCTGATTCCCGGACTCTCATTCCCGGCCTTTGATTCCCGCTTCTGATTCCCCGCCTCTGATTCCCTGCCTCTGATTCCCCATGTCTGATTCCCCACATCTGATTCCCTGCCACTAATTCCCCGCCTCTGATTCCCCTATCTGATTCCCTGCCTCTGATGCCCCATATCTGATTCCCAGCCTCTGATTCCCCAACTCTGATTCCCCGCCTCTGATTCCTCAGCTCTGATTCCCCACCTCTGATTCCCCGTGTCTAATTCCCTGCCTCTGATTCCCCGCCTCTGATTCCCCATCTTGTATTCACCACCACTGATTCCCTGCGTCTGATTCCCTGCCTGTGATTCCCCGCCTCTGATTCACCATCTCCGATTCACTGCCTCTGATTCCCCTTCTCTGATTCCCCATGTCTGATTCCCCAATTCTGATTCCCGCCTCTGATGCCCAACCTCTGATTCCCCTCCTCTGATTGCCCATATCTGATTCCCCGCCTCTGATTCCCCATATCTTATTCTCCGCCTCTGATCCCCAAACTCAGATTCCCCGCCTCTGATTCCCCACATCTGATTCTCTGCCTCTGATTCCCCACCTCTGATTCCCCGCCTCTGTTTCCACATATCTGATTACGCACCTCTGATTCCCCAACTCTGATTCCCCGCCTCTGATTCCCCAGCTCTGATTCCCCGCCTCTGATTCCCCGTGTCTGATTCCCTGCCTCTGATTCCCCGCCTCTGATTCCACATCTCTGATTCACCGCCTCTGATTCCCCACCTCTGATTCCCCATATCTGATAAGCCATCTCTGTTTCCCCGCCTCTGATTCCCCACCTCTGATTCCCCATATCTGATTCCCTGCCTCTGATTCCCCATCTCTGATTCCCGGACTCAGATTCCCCACCTCTGATTCCCCGCCTCTGATTCCCTGCCTCTGATTCCCCATCTCTGATTCCCCATATCTGATTCCCCAGCTCTGATTCCCAACATCTGATTCCCTGCCTCTGATTCCCCACCTCTGATTCCCAATATCTGATTCCCTGCCTCTGTTTCCCCACTTCTGATTCCCCGCCTCTGTTTCCCCATATCTGATTCCCCACCTCTGATTCCCCAACTCTGATTCCCCGCCTCTGATTCCCCAGCTCTGATTCCCCGCCTCTGATTCCCCGTGTCTGATTCCTTGCCTCTGATTCCCCGCCTCTGATTCCCCATCTCTGATTCACCACCACTGATTCCCTGCGTCTGATTTCCTGCCTGTGATTCCCCGCCTCTGATTCACCATCTCTGATTCACTGCCTCTGATTCCCCTTCTCTGATTTCCCATGTCTGATTCCCCAATTCTGATTCCCGCCTCTGATGCCCCACCTCTGATTCCCCTCCTCTGATTCCCCATATCTGATTCCCCGCTTCTGATTCCCCATATCTTATTCCCCGCCTCTGATTCCCAAACTCAGATTCCCCGCCTCTGATTCCCCAGCTCTGATTCACCGCCTCTGATTCCCCGCGTCTGATTCCCCGCCTCTGAATCCCCGCCTCTGATTCCCCATCTCTGATTCACCACCGCTAATTCCCGGCCTCTGATTCCCCACAACTGATTCCCGGCCTCTGATTACCCGCGTCTGATTCCCTGACTCTAATTCCCCGCCTCTGATTCCCCAGCTCTGATTCCCCACCTCTGATTACCCGCGTCTGATTCCCTGACTCTAATTCCCGGCCTCTGATTCCCCATCTCTGATTCACCGCCTCTGATTCCCCACCTCTGATTCCCCATATCTGATTCACCGCCTCAGTTTCCCCGCCTCTGATTCCCCGCCTCTGATTCCCCATATCTGATACCCCACCTCTGATTCCCCAACTCTGATTCCCCGCCTCTGATTCCCCAGTTATGATTCCCCACCTCTGATTCCCCGCGTCTGATTCCCTGCTTCTGATTCCCTGCCTCTGATTCCCCATCTGTGATTAACCACCTCCGCGTCTGATTCCCCGCCTCAGTTTCCCCGCCGCTGATTCCCCATATCTGATTCCCGGCCTCTGATTCCCGGCCTATGATTCCCCGCTTGTAATTCCCCGCCTCTGATTCCCTGCCTCTGATTCCCCATGTCTGATTCCCCACATCTGATTCCCTGCCTCTGATACCCCGCCTCTGATTCCCTGCCTCTGATTCCATGCCACTAATTCCCCGCCTCTGATTCCCCATATCTGATTCCTTGCCTCTGATGTCCCATATCTGATTCCCTGCCTCTGATTCCCCAACTCTGATTCCCCGCCTCTGATTCCTCAGCTCTGATTCCCCACCTCTGATTCCCCGTGTCTAATTCCCTGCCTCTGATTCCCCGCCTCTGATTCCCCATCTTGGATTCACCACCACTGATTCCCAGCGTCTGATTCCCTGCCTGTGATTCCCCGCCTCTGATTCACCATCTCTGATTCACTGCCTCTGATTCCCCTTCTCTGATTCCCCATGTCTGATTCCCCAATTCTGATTCCCGCCTCTGATGCCCCACCTCTGATTCCCCTCCTCTGATTCCCCATATCTGATTCCCCGCCTCTGATTCCCCATATCTTATTCCCCGACTCTGATTCCCAAACTCAGATTCCCCGCCTCTGATTCCCCAGCTCTGATTCCCCACATCTGATTCCCTGCCTCTGATTCCCCACCTCTGATTCCCAATATCTGATTCCCTGCCTCTGTTTCCCCACCTCTGATTCCCCGCCTCTGTTTCCCCATATCTGATTCCCCACCTCTGATTCCCCAACTCTGATTTCCCACCTCTGAATCCCCAGCTTTGATTCCCCGCCTCTGATTCCCCGTGTCTGATTCCCTGCCTCTGATTCCCCGCCTCTGATTCCCCATTTCTGATTCACCGCCTCTCATTCACCACCTCAGATTCCCCATATCTGATAAGCCTCTCTGTTACCCCGCCTCTGATTCCCCGCTTCTGATTCCCCATATCTGATTCCCCGCCTCTGATTCCCCATCTCTGATTCCCGGACTCAGATTCCCCACCTCTGATTCCCAGCATCTGATTCCCGGAATATGATTCCCCGCTTCTGATTCCCCGCCTCTGATTCCCTGCCTCTGATTCCCCATCTCTGATTCCCCACATCTGATTCCCTGCCTCTGACTCCCCAACTCTGATTCCCCGCCTCTGAATCCCCAGCTTTGATTCCCCGCCTCTGATTCCCCGTGTCTGATTCCCTGCCTCTGATTCCCCGCCTCTGATTCCCCATCTCTGATTCACCGCCTCTGATTCACCACCTCACATTCCCCATATCTGATAAGCCATCTCTGTTACCCCGCCTCTGATTCCCCGCCTCTGATTCCCCATATCTGATTCCCCGCCTCTGATTCCCCATCTCTGATTCCCGGACTCAGATTCCCCACCTCTGATTCCCAGCCTCTGATTCCCGGAATATGATTCCCCGCTTCTGATTCCCCGCCTCTGATTCCCTGCCTCTGATTCCCCATCTCTGATTCCCCACATCAGATTCCCTGCCTCTGATTCCCCGCCTCTGATTCCCCATATCTGATTCCCTGCCTATGATTCCCCATCTCTGATTCCCGCCCTCCGTTTCCCCACCTCTGGTTCCCCATATCTGATACCCCTCCTCTCTTTCCCCGCCTCTGATTCCCCGCCTCTGATTCTCCATATCTGATAACCCGCCTCTGATTCCCCAACTCTGATTCCCCGCCTCTGATTCCTCAGCTCTGATTCCCCGCCTCTGATTCCCCGCGTCTGATTCCCTGCTTCTGATTCCCTGCCTCTGATTCCCCATCTGTGATTAACCACCTCTGATTCTCCACGTCTGATTCCGCGCCTCTGATTCCCCATCTCTGATTCCCCATCTCTGATTCCCAAATTCTGATTCCCCGCCTCTGATTCCCCACCTCTGATTCCCCATCTCTGATTCCCAAATTCTGATACCCTGCCTCTGATTCCCCACCTCTGATTCCCAATATCTGATTCCCCGCCTCTGTTTCCCCGCCTCTGATTCCCCGCCTCTGTTTCCCCATATCTGATTCCCCACCTCTGATTCCCCAACTCTGATTCCCCGCCTCTGATTCCCCAGCTCTGATTCCCCGCCTCTGATTCCACGTTTCTGATGCCCTGCCTCTGATTCCCCGTCTCTGATTTCCCATCTCTGATTCACTGCCTCTGATTCCCCACCTCTGATTCCCCATATCTGATTAGTCACCTCTGTTTCCCCGCCTCTGATTCCCAGCCTCTGATTCCCCATATCTGATTCCCAGCCTCTGATTCCCCATCTCTGATTCCCGGACTCTGAATCCCCACCTCTGATTCCCGGCCTCTCATTCCCGGCCTTTGATTCCCGCTTCTGATTCCCCGCCTCTGATTCCCTGCCTCTGATTCCCCATGTCTGATTCCCCACATCTGATTCCCTGCCTCTGATATCCCGCCTCTGATTCCCCGCCTCTGATTCCCTGCCACTAATTCCCCGCCTCTGATTCCCCTATCTGATTCCCTGCCTCTGATGCCCCATATCTGATTCCCAGCCTCTGATTCCCCAACTCTGATTCCCCGCCTCTGATTCCTCAGCTCTGATTCCCCACCTCTGATTCCCCGTGTCTAATTCCCTGCCTCTGATTCCCCGCCTCTGATTCCCCATCTTGGATTCACCACCACTGATTCCCTTCGTCTGATTCCCTGCCTGTGATTCCCCGCCTCTGATTCACCATCTCTGATTCACTGCCTCTGATTCCCCTTCTCTGATTCCCCATGTCTGATTCCCAAATTCTGATTCCCGCCTCTGATGCCCAACCTCTGATTCCCCTCCTCTGATTGCCCATATCTGATTCCCCGCCTCTGATTCCCCATATCTTATTCTCCGCCTCTGATTCCCAAACTCAGATTCCCCGCCTCTGATTCCCTAGCTCTGATTCCCCACATCTGATTCTCTGCCTCTGATTCCCCACCTCTGATTCCCCGCCTCTGATTCCCCGTGTCTGATTCCCTGCCTCTGATTCCCCGCCTCTGATTCCACATCTCTGATTCACCGCCTCTGATTCCCCACCTCTGATTCCCCATATCTGATAAGCCATCTCTGTTTCCCCGCCTCTGATTCCCCACCTCTGATTACCCATATCTGATTCCCCGCCTCTGATTCCCCATCTCTGATTCCCGGACTCAGATTCCCCACCTCTGATTCCCCGCCTCTGATTCCCTGCCTCTGATTCCTCATCTCTGATTCCCCACCTCTGATTCCCCAACTCTGATCCCCCAGCTCTGATTCCCGACATCTGATTCCCTGCCTCTGATTCCCAACCTCAGATTCCCAATATCTGATTCCCTGCCTCTGTTTCCCCACTTCTGATTCCCCGCCTCTGTTTCCCCATATCTGATTCCCCACCTCTGATTCCCCAACTCTGATTCCCCGCCTCTGATTCCCCAGCTCTGATTCCCCGCCTCTGATTCCCCGTGTCTGATTCCTTGCCTCTGATTCCCCGCCTCTGATTCCCCATCTCTGATTCACCACCACTGATTCCCTGCGTCTGATTCCCTGCCTGTGATTCCCCGCCTCTGATTCAACATCTCTGATTCACTGCCTCTGATTGCCCTTCTCTGATTCCCCATGTCTGATTCCCCAATTCTGATTCCCGCCTCTGATTCCCCACTACTGATTCCCGGCCTCTGATTCCCGGCCTCTGATTCCCCGCCTCTGATTCCCCACCTCTGATTCCCCGCCTCTGATTCCACGTGTCTGATGCCCTGCCTCTGATTCCCCGCCTCTGATTTCCCATCTCTGATTCACTGCCTCTGATTCCCCACCTCTGATTCCCCATATCTGATTAGCCACCTCTGTTTCCCCGCCTCTGATTCCCAGCCTCTGATTCCCCATATCTGATTCCCAGCCTCTGATTCCCCATCTCTGATTCCCGGACTCTGAATCCCCACCTCTGATTCCCGGCCTCTCATTCCCGGCCTTTGATTCCCGCTTCTGATTCCCCGCCTCTGATTCCCTGCCTCTGATTCCCCATGTCTGATTCCCCACATCTGATTCCCTGCCTCTGAAATCCCGCCTCTGATTCCCCGCCTCTGATTCCCTGCCACTAATTCCCCGCCTCTGATTACCCTATCTGATTCCCTGCCTCTGATGCCCCATATCTGATTCCCTGCCTCTGATTCCCCAACTCTGATTCCCCGCCTCTGATTCCTCAGCTCTGATTCCCCACCTCTGATTCCCCGTGTCTAATTCCCTGCCTCTGATTCCCCGCCTCTGATTCCCCATCTTGGATTCACCACCACTGATTCCCTGCGTCTGATTCCCTGCCTGTGATTCCCCGCCTCTGATTCACCATCTCTGATTCACTGCCGTTGATTCCCCTTCTCTGATTCCCCATGTCTGATTCCCCAATTCTGATTCCCGCCTCTGATGCCCAACCTCTGATTCCATTCCTCTGATTGCCCATATCTGATTCCCCGCCTCTGATTCCCCATATCTTATTCTCCGCCTCTGATTCCCAAACTCAGATTCCCCGCCTCTGATTCCCCAGCTCTGATTCCCCACATCTGATTCTCTGCCTCTGATTCCCCACCTCTGATTCCCCGCCTCTGTTTCCCCATATCTGATTACCCACCTCTGATTCCCCAACTCTGATTCCCCGCCTCTGATTCCCAAGCTCTGATTCCCCGCCTCTGATTCCCCGTGTCTGATTCCCTGCCTCTGATTCCCCGCCTCTGATTCCACATCTCTGATTCACCGCCTCTGATTCCCCACCTCTGATTCCCCATATCTGATAAGCCATCTCTGTTTCCCCGCCTCTGATTCCCCACCTCTGATTCCCCATATCTGATTCCCCGCCTCTGATTCCCCATCTCTGATTCCCGGACTCAGATTCCCCACCTCTGATTCCCCGCCTCTGATTCCCTGCCTCTGATTCCCCATCTCTGATTTCCCATATCTGATTCCACAGCTCTGATTCCCAACATCTGATTCCCTGCCTCTGATTCCCCACCTCTGATTCCCAATATCTGATTCCTTGCCTCTGTTTCCCCACTTCTGATTCCCCGCCTCTGTTTCCCCATATCTGATTCCCCACCTCTGATTTCCCAACTCTGATTCCCCGCCTCTGATTCCCCAGCTCTGATTCCCCGCCTCTGATTCCCCGTGTCTGATTCCTTGCCTCTGATTCCCCGCCTCTGATTCCCCATCTCTGATTCACCACCACTGATTCCCTGCGTCTGATTCCCTGCCTGTGATTCCCCGCCTCTGATTCACCATCTCTGATTCACTGCCTCTGATTCCCCTTCTCTCATTCCCCATGTCTGATTCCCCAATTCTGATTCCCGCCTCTGATTCCCCACTACTGATTCCCGGCCTCTGATTCCCGGCCTCTGATTCCCCGCCTCTGATTCCCCATCTCTGATTCCCCGCCTCTGATTCCCCGACTCTGATTCCCCGCCTCTGATTCCCCAGCTGTGATTCCCCGCCTCTGATTCCCCGCGTCTGATTCCCCGCCTCTGAATCCCCGCCTCTGATTCCCCATCTCTGATTCACCACCGCTAATTCCCGGCCTCTGATTCCCCACTACTGATTCCCGGCCTCTGATTCCCGGCCTCTGATTCCTCGCCTATGATTCCCCATCTCTGATTCCCCGCCTCTGATTCCCCGACTCTGATTCCCTGCCTCTGATTCCCCAGCTCTGATTCCCCACCTCTGATTACCCGCGTCTGATTCCCTGACTCTAATTCCCGGCCTCTGATTCCCCATCACTGATTCACCGCCTCTGATTCCCCACCTCTGATTCCCCATATCTGATTCCCCGCCTCAGTTTCCCCAACTCTGATTCCCCGCCTCTGATTCCCCAGTTATGATTCCCCACCTCTGATTCCGCGCGTCTGATTCCCTGCTTCTGATTCCCTGCCTCTGATTCCCCATCTGTGATTAACCACCTCTGATTCTCCGCGTCTGATTCCCCGCCTCAGTTTCCCCGCCTCTGATTCCCCATATCTGATTCACCGCCTCTGATTCACCACCTCAGATTCCCCATATCTGAAAAGCCATCTCTGTTACCCCTCCTCTGATTCCCCATATCTGATTCCCCGCCTCTGATTCCCCATCTCTGATTCCCAGCCTCTGATTCCCGGAATATGATTCCCCGCTTCTGATTCCCCGCCTCTGATTCCCTGCCTCTGATTCCCCATCTCTGATTCCCCACATCTGATTCCCTGCTTCTGATTCCCCGCCTCTGATTCCCCATATCTGATTCCCTGCCTCTGATTCCCCAACTCTAATTCCCCGCCTCTGATTCCTCAGCTCTGATTCCCCGCCTCTGATTCCCCGCGTCTGATTCCCTGCTTCTGATTCCCTGCCTCTGATTCCCCATCTGTGATTAACCACCTCTAATTCTCCACGTCTGAGTCCGCGCCTCTGATTCCCCATATCTTATTCCCTGACTCTGATTCCCAAACTCAGATTCCCCGCCTCTGATTCCCCAGCTCTGATTCCCCACATCTGATTCCCTGCCTCTGATTCCCCACCTCTGATTCCCAATATCTGATTCCCTGCCTCTGTTTCCCCACCTCTGATTCCCCGCCTCTGTTTCCCCATATCTGATTCCCCACCTCTGATTCCCCAACTCTGATTCCCCGCCTCTGAATCCCCAGCTTTGATTCCCCGCCTCTGATTCCCCGTGTCTGATTCCCTGCCTCTGATTCCCCGCCTCTGATTCCCCATCTCTGATTCACCGCCTCTGATTCACCACCTCAGATTCCCCATATCTGATAAGCCTCTCTGTTACCCCGCCTCTGATTCCCCGCTTCTGATTCCCCATATCTGATTCCCCGCCTCTGATTCCCCATCTCTGTTTCCCGGACTCAGATTCCCCACCTCTGATTCCCAGCATCTGATTCCCGGAATATGATTCCCCGCTTCTGATTCCCCGCCTCTGATTCCCTGCCTCTGATTCCCCATCTCTGATTCCCCACATCTGATTCCCTGCCTCTGATTCCCCGCCTCTGATTCCCCATATCTGATTCCCTGCCTCTGATTCCCCATCTCTGATTCCCGCCCTCCGATTCCCCACCTCTGGTTCCCCATATCTGATACCCCTCCTCTCTTTCCCCGCCTCTGATTCCCCGCCTCTGATTCTCCATATCTGATACCCCGACTCTGATACCCCAACTCTGATTCCCCGCCTCTGATTCCTCAGCTCTGATTCCCCGCCTCTGATTCCCCGCGTCTGATTCCCTGCTTCTGATTCCCTGCCTCTGATTCCCCATCTGTGATTAACCACCTCTGATTCTCCACGTCTGATTCCGCGCCTCTGATTCCCCATCTCTGATTCCCCATCTCTGATTCACAAATTCTGATTCCCCGCCTCAGATTCCCCAGCTCTGATTCCCCATCTCTGATTCCCAAATTCTGATTCCCTGCCTCTGATTCCCCACCTCTGATTCCCCATATCTTATTCCCTGACTCTGATTCCCAAACTCAGATTCCCCGCCTCTGATTCCCCAGCTCTGATTCCCCACATCTGATTCCCTGCCTCTGATTCCCCACCTCTGATTCCCAATATCTGATTCCCTGCCTCTGTTTCCCCACCTCTGATTCCCCGCCTCTGTTTCCCCATATCTGATTCCCCACCTCTGATTCCCCAACTCTGATTCCCCCCTTCTGAATCCCCAGCTTTGATTCCCCGCCTCTGATTCCCCGTGTCTGATTCCCTGCCTCTGATTCCCCGCCTCTGATTCCCCATCTCTGATTCACCGCCTCTGATTCACCACCTCAGATTCCCCATATCTGATAAGCCTCTCTGTTACCCCGCCTCTGATTCCCCGCTTCTGATTCCCCATATCTGATTCCCCGCCTCTGATTCCCCATCTCTGATTCCCGGACTCAGATTCCCCACCTCTGATTCCCAGCATCTGATTCCCGGAATATGATTCCCCTCTTCTGATTCCCCGCCTCTGATTCCCTGCCTCTGATTCCCCATCTCTGATTCCCCACATCTGATTCCCTGCCTCTGATTCCCCGCCTCTGATTCCCCATATCTGATTCCCTGCCTCTGATTCCCCATCTCTGATTCCCGCCCTCCGATTCCCCACCTCTGGTTCCCCATATCTGATACCCCTCCTCTCTTTCCCCGCCTCTGATTCCCCGCCTCTGATTCTCCATATCTGATACCCCGACTCTGTTACCCCAACTCTGATTCCCCGCCTCTGATTCCTCAGCTCTGATTCCCCGCCTCTGATTCCCCGCGTCTGATTCCCTGCTTCTGATTCCCTGCCTCTGATTCCCCATCTGTGATTAACCACCTCTGATTCTCCACGTCTGATTCCGCGCCTCTGATTCCCCATCTCTGATTCCCCATCTCTGATTCACAAATTCTGATTCCCCGCCTCAGATTCCCCAGCTCTGATTCCCCATCTCTGATTCCCAAATTCTGATTCCCTGCCTCTGATTCCCCACCTCTGATTCCCAATATCTGATTCCCCGCCTCTGTTTCCCCGCCTCTGATTCCCCACCTCTGTTTCCCCATATCTGATTCCCCACCTCTGATTCCCCAACTCTGATTCCCCGCCTCTGATTCCCCAGCTCTGATTCCCCGACTCTGATTCCACGTTTCTGATGCCCTGCCTCTGATTCCCCGCCTCTGATTTCCCATCTCTGATTCACTGCCTCTGATTCCCCACCTCTGATTCCCCATATCTGATTAGCCACCTCTGTTTCCCCGCCTCTGATTCCCAGCCTCTGATTCCCCATATCTGATTCCCAGCCTCTGATTCCCCATCTCTGATTCCCGGACTCTGAATCCCCACCTCTGATTCCCGGCCTCTCATTCCCGGCCTTTGATTCCCGCTTCTGATTCCCCGCCTCTGATTCCCTGCCTCTGATTCCCCATGTCTGATTCCCCACATCTGATTCCCTGCCTCTGATATCCCGCCTCTGATTCCCCGCCTCTGATTCCCTGCCACTAATTCCCCGCCTCTGATTCCCCTATCTGATTCCCTGCCTCTGATGCCCCATATCTGATTCCCAGCCTCTGATTCCCCAACTCTGATTCCCCGCCTCTGATTCCTCAGCTCTGATTCCCCACCTCTGATTCCCCGTGTCTAATTCCCTGCCTCTGATTCCCCGCCTCTGATTCCCCATCTTGGATTCACCACCACTGATTCCCTGCGTCTGATTCCCTGCCTGTGATTCCCCGCCTCTGATTCACCATCTCTGATTCACTGCCTCTGATTCCCCTTCTCTGATTCCCCATGTCTGATTCCCCAATTCTGATTCCCGCCTCTGATGCCCCACCTCTGATTCCCCGCTTCTGTTTCCCCATATCTGATTCCCCACCTCTGATTCCCCAACTCTGATTCCCCGCCTCTGATTCCCCAGCTCTGATTCCCCGCCTCTGATTCCACGTTTATGATGCCCTGCCTCTGATTCCCCGCCTCTGATTTCCCATCTCCGATTCACTGCCTCTGATTCCCCACCTCTGATTCCCCATATCTGATTCCCAGCCTCTGATTCCCCATCTCTGATTCCCGGACTCTGAATCCCCACCTCTGATTCCCGGCCTCTCATTCCCGGCCTTTGATTCCCGCTTCTGAATCCCCGCCTCTGATTCCCTGCCTCTGATTCCCCATGTCTGATTCCCCACATCTGATTCCCTGCCTCTGATATCCCGCCTCTGATTCCCCGCCTCTGATTCCCTGCCACTAATTCCCCGCCTCTGATTCCCCTATCTGATTCCCTGCCTCTGATGCCCCATATCTGATTCCCAGCCTCTGATTCCCCAACTCTGATTCCCCATATCTGATTCCCCACCTCTGATTCCCCAACTCTGATTCCCCGTGTCTAATTCCCTGTCTCTGATTCCCCGCCTCTGATTCCCCATCTTGGATTCACCACCACTGATTCCCTGCGTCTGATTCCCTGCCGGTGATTCCCCGCCTCTGATTCACCATCTCTGATTCACTGCCTCTGATTCCCCTTCTCTGATTCCCCATGTCTGATTCCCCAATTCTGATTCCCGCCTCTGATACCCCACCTCTGATTCCCCTCCTCTGATTGCCCATATCTGATTCCACGCCTCTGATTCCCCATATCTTATTCCCCGACTCTGATTCCCAAACTCAGATTCCCCGCCTCTGATTCCCCAGCTCTGATTCCCCACATCTGATTCCCTGCCTCTGATTCCCCACCTCTGATTCCCAATATCTGATTCCCTGCCTCTGTTTCCCCACCTCTGATTCCCCGCCTCTGTTTCCCCATATCTGATTCCCCACCTCTGATTCCCCAACTCTGATTCCCCGCCTCTGCTTCCTCAGCTCTGATTCCCACCTCTGATTCCCCGTGTCTAATTCCCTGCCTCTGATTCCCCGCCTCTGATTCCCCATCTTGGATTCACCACCACTGATTCCCTGCGTCTGATTCCCTGCCTGTGATTCCCCGCCTCTGATTCACCATCTCTGATTCACTGCCTCTGATTCCCCTTCTCTGATTCCCCATGTCTGATTCCCCAATTCTGATTCCCGCCTCTGATGCCCAACCTCTGATTCCCCTCCTCTGATTGCCCATATCTGATTGCCCGCCTCTGATTCCCCATATCTTATTCTCCGCCTCTGATTCCCAAACTCAGATTCCCCGCCTCTGATTCCCCAGCTCTGATTCCCCACATCTGATTCTCTGCCTCTGATTCCCCACCTCTGATTCCCCGCCTCTGTTTCCCCATATCTGATTACCCACCTCTGATTCCCCAACTCCGATTCCCCGCCTCTGATTCCCCAGCTCTGATTCCCCACCTCTGATTCCCCAACTCCGATTCCCCGCCTCTGATTCCACATCTCTGATTCACCGCCTCTGATTCCCCACCTCTGATTCCCCATATCTGATAAGCCATCTCTGTTTCCCCGCCTCTGATTCCCCACCTCTGATTCCCCGTATCTGATTCCCCACCTCTGATTCCCCATCTCTGGTTCCCGGACTCAGATTCCCCACCTCTGATTCCCCGCCTCTGATTCCCTGCCTCTGATTCCCCATCTCTGATTCCCCATATCTGATTCCCCAGCTCTGATTCCCAACATCTGATTCCCTGCCTCTGATTCCCCACCTCTGATTCCCAATATCTGATTCCCTGCCTCTGTTTCCCCACTTCTGATTCCCCGCCTCTGTTTCCCCATATCTGATTCCCCACCTCTGATTCCCCAACTCTGATGCCCCGCCTCTGATTCCCCAGCTCTGATTCCCCGCCTCTGATTCCCCGTGTCTGATTCCTTGCCTCTGATTCCCCGCTTCTGATTCCCCATCTCTGATTCACCACCACTGATTCCCTGCGTCTGATTCCCTGCCTGTGATTCCCCGCCTCTGATTCACCATCTCTGATTCACTGCCTCTGATTCCCCTTCTCTGATTCCCCATGTCTGATTCCCCAATTCTGATTCCCGCCTCTGATGCCCCACCTCTGATTCCCCATATCTGATTCCCCATATCTTATTCCCCGCCTCTGATTCCCAAACTCACATTCCCCGCCTCTGATTCCCCAGCTCTGATTCCCCGCCTCTGATTCCCCGCGTCTGATTCCCCGCCTCTGAATCCCCGCCTCTGATTCCACATCTCTGATTCACCACCGCTAATTCCCGGCCTCTGATTCCCCACAAATGATTCCCGGCCTCTGATTCCCGGCCTCTGATTCCCCGCCTCTGATTCCCCATCTCTGATTCCCCGCCTCTGATTCCCCGACTCTGATTCCCCGCCTCTGATTCCCCAGCTCTGATTCCCCACCTCTGATTACCCGCATCTGATTCACTGACTCTAATTCCCGGCCTCCGATTCCCCATCTCTGATTCACCGCCTCTGATTCCCCACCTCTGATTCCCCATATCTGATTCCCCGCCTCAGTTTCCCCGCCTCTGATTCCCCGCCTCTGATTCCCCATATCTGATACCCTGCCTCTGATTCCCCAACTCTGATTCCCCGCCTCTGATTCCCCAGTTATGATTCCCCACCTCTGATTCCGCGCGTCTGATTCCCTGCTTCTGATTCCCTGCCTATGATTCCCCATCTGTGATTAGCCACCTCTGATTCTCCGCGTCTGATTCCCCGCCTCAGTTTCCCCGCCTCTGATTCCCCATATCTGATTCACCGCCTCTGATTCACCACCTCAGATTCCCCATATCTGATAAGCCATCTCTGTTACCCCGCCTCTGATTCCCCATATCTGATTCCCCGCCTCTGATTCCCCATCTCTGATTCCCGGACTCAGATTCCCCACCTCTGATTCCCAGCCTCTGATTCCCGGAATATGATTCCCCGCTTCTGATTCCCCGCCTCTGATTCCCTGCCTCTGATTCCCCATCTCTGATTCCCCACATCTGATTCCCTGCTTCTGATTCCCCGCCTCTGATTCCCCATATCTGATTCCCTGCCTCTGATTCCCCAAATCTGATTCCCCGCCTCTGATTCCTCAGCTCTGATTCCCCGCCTCTGATTCCCCGCGTCTGATTCCCTGCTTCTGATTCCCTGCCTCTGATTCCCCATCTGTGATTAACCACCTCTGATTCTCCACGTCTGATTCCGCGCCTCTGATTCCCCATCTCTGATTCCCCATCTCTGATTCCCAAATTCTGATTCCCCGCCTCTGATTCCCCAGTTCTGATTCCCCATCTCTGATTCCCAAATTCTGATTCCCTGCCTCTGATTCCCCACCTCTGATTCCCCACCTCTGATTCCCAATATCTGATTCCCCGCCTCTGTTTCCCCGCCTCTGATTCCCCGCCTCTGTTTCCCCATATCTGATTCCCCACCTCTGATTCCCCAACTCTGATTCCCCGCCTCTGATTTCCCATCTCTGATTCACTGCCTCTGATTCCCCACCTCTGATTCCCCATATCTGATTAGCCACCTCTGTTTCCCCGCCTCTGATTCCCAGCCTCAGATTCCCCATATCTGATTCCCAGCCTCTGATTCCCCACCTCTGATTCCCGGACTCTCATTCCCGGCCTTTGATTCCCGCTTCTGATTCCCCGCCTCTGATTCCCTGCCTCTGATTCCCCATGTCTGATTCCCCACATCTGATTCCCTGCCACTAATTCCCCGCCTCTGATTCCCCTATCTGATTCCCTGCCTCTGATGCCCCATATCTGATTCCCAGCCTCTGATTCCCCAACTCTGATTCCCCGCCTCTGATTCCTCAGCTCTGATTCCCCACCTCTGATTCCCCGTGTCTAATTCCCTGCCTCAGATTCCCCGCCTCTGATTCCCCATCTTGTATTCACCACCACTGATTCCCTGCGTCTGATTCCCTGCCTGTGATTCCCCGCCTCTGATTCACCATCTCTGATTCACTGCCTCTGATTCCCCTTCTCTGATTCCCCATGTCTGATTCCCCAATTCTGATTCCCGCCTCTGATGCCCAACCTCTGATTCCCCTCCTCTGATTGCCCATATCTGATTCCCCGCCTCTGATTCCCCATATCTTATTCTCCGCCTCTGATCCCCAAACTCAGATTCCCCGCCTCTGATTCCCCACATCTGATTCTCTGCCTCTGATTCCCCACCTCTGATTCCCCGCCTCTGTTTCCACATATCTGATTACGCACCTCTGATTCCCCAACTCTGATTCCCCGCCTCTGATTCCCCAGCTCTGATTCCCCGCCTCTGATTCCCCGTGTCTGATTCCCTGCCTCTGATTCCCCGCCTCTGATTCCACATCTCTGATTCACCGCCTCTGATTCCCCACCTCTGATTCCCCATATCTGATAAGCCATCTCTGTTTCCCCGCCTCTGATTCCCCACCTCTGATTCCCCATATCTGATTCCCTGCCTCTGATTCCCCATCTCTGATTCCCGGACTCAGATTCCCCACCTCTGATTCCCCGCCTCTGATTCCCTGCCTCTGATTCCCCATCTCTGATTCCCCATATCTGATACCCTGCCTCTGATTCCCCAACTCTGATTCCCCGCCTCTGATTCCCCAGTTATGATTCCCCACCTCTGATTCCGCGCGTCTGATTCCCTGCTTCTGATTCCCTGCCTATGATTCCCCATCTGTGATTAGCCACCTCTGATTCTCCGCGTCTGATTCCCCGCCTCAGTTTCCCCGCCTCTGATTCCCCATATCTGATTCACCGCCTCTGATTCACCACCTCAGATTCCACATATCTGATAAGCCATCTCTGTTACCCCGCCTCTGATTCCCCATATCTGATTCCCCGCCTCTGATTCCCCATCTCTGATTCCCGGACTCAGATTCCCCACCTCTGATTCCCAGCCTCTGATTCCCGGAATATGATTCCCCGCTTCTGATTCCCCGCCTCTGATTCCCTGCCTCTGATTCCCCATCTCTGATTCCCCACATCTGATTCCCTGCTTCTGATTCCCCGCCTCTGATTCCCCATATCTGATTCCCTGCCTCTGATTCCCCAAATCTGATTCCCCGCCTCTGATTCCTCAGCTCTGATTCCCCGCCTCTGATTCCCCGCGTCTGATTCCCTGCTTCTGATTCCCTGCCTCTGATTCCCCATCTGTGATTAACCACCTCTGATTCTCCACGTCTGATTCCGCGCCTCTGATTCCCCATCTCTGATTCCCCATCTCTGATTCCCAAATTCTGATTCCCCGCCTCTGATTCCCCAGTTCTGATTCCCCATCTCTGATTCCCAAATTCTGATTCCCTGCCTCTGATTCCCCACCTCTGATTCCCCACCTCTGATTCCCAATATCTGATTCCCCGCCTCTGTTTCCCCGCCTCTGATTCCCCGCCTCTGTTTCCCCATATCTGATTCCCCACCTCTGATTCCCCAACTCTGATTCCCCGCCTCTGATTTCCCATCTCTGATTCACTGCCTCTGATTCCCCACCTCTGATTCCCCATATCTGATTAGCCACCTCTGTTTCCCCGCCTCTGATTCCCAGCCTCAGATTCCCCATATCTGATTCCCAGCCTCTGATTCCCCACCTCTGATTCCCGGACACTCATTCCCGGCCTTTGATTCCCGCTTCTGATTCCCCGCCTCTGATTCCCTGCCTCTGATTCCCCATGTCTGATTCCCCACATCTGATTCCCTGCCACTAATTCCCCGCCTCTGATTCCCCTATCTGATTCCCTGCCTCTGATGCCCCATATCTGATTCCCAGCCTCTGATTCCCCAACTCTGATTCCCCGCCTCTGATTCCTCAGCTCTGATTCCCCACCTCTGATTCCCCGTGTCTAATTCCCTGCCTCTGATTCCCCGCCTCTGATTCCCCATCTTGTATTCACCACCACTGATTCCCTGCGTCTGATTCCCTGCCTGTGATTCCCCGCCTCTGATTCACCATCTCTGATTCACTGCCTCTGATTCCCCTTCTCTGATTCCCCATGTCTGATTCCCCAATTCTGATTCCCGCCTCTGATGCCCAACCTCTGATTCCCCTCCTCTGATTGCCCATATCTGATTCCCCGCCTCTGATTCCCCATATCTTATTCTCCGCCTCTGATCCCCAAACTCAGATTCCCCGCCTCTGATTCCCCACATCTGATTCTCTGCCTCTGATTCCCCACCTCTGATTCCCCGCCTCTGTTTCCACATATCTGATTACGCACCTCTGATTCCCCATCTCTGATTCCCAAATTCTGATTCCCCGCCTCTGATTCCCCAGTTCTGATTCCCCATCTCTGATTCCCAAATTCTGATTCCCTGCCTCTGATTCCCCACCTCTGATTCCCCACCTCTGATTCCCAATATCTGATTCCCCGCCTCTGTTTCCCCGCCTCTGATTCCCCGCCTCTGTTTCCCCATATCTGATTCCCCACCTCTGATTCCCCAACTCTGATTCCCCGCCTCTGATTTCCCATCTCTGATTCACTGCCTCTGATTCCCCACCTCTGATTCCCCATATCTGATTAGCCACCTCTGTTTCCCCGCCTCTGATTCCCAGCCTCAGATTCCCCATATCTGATTCCCAGCCTCTGATTCCCCACCTCTGATTCCCGGACTCTCATTCCCGGCCTTTGATTCCCGCTTCTGATTCCCCGCCTCTGATTCCCTGCCTCTGATTCCCCATGTCTGATTCCCCACATCTGATTCCCTGCCACTAATTCCCCGCCTCTGATTCCCCTATCTGATTCCCTGCCTCTGATGCCCCATATCTGATTCCCAGCCTCTGATTCCCCAACTCTGATTCCCCGCCTCTGATTCCTCAGCTCTGATTCCCCACCTCTGATTCCCCGTGTCTAATTCCCTGCCTCAGATTCCCCGCCTCTGATTCCCCATCTTGTATTCACCACCACTGATTCCCTGCGTCTGATTCCCTGCCTGTGATTCCCCGCCTCTGATTCACCATCTCTGATTCACTGCCTCTGATTCCCCTTCTCTGATTCCCCATGTCTGATTCCCCAATTCTGATTCCCGCCTCTGATGCCCAACCTCTGATTCCCCTCCTCTGATTGCCCATATCTGATTCCCCGCCTCTGATTCCCCATATCTTATTCTCCGCCTCTGATCCCCAAACTCAGATTCCCCGCCTCTGATTCCCCACATCTGATTCTCTGCCTCTGATTCCCCACCTCTGATTCCCCGCCTCTGTTTCCACATATCTGATTACGCACCTCTGATTCCCCAACTCTGATTCCCCGCCTCTGATTCCCCAGCTCTGATTCCCCGCCTCTGATTCCCCGTGTCTGATTCCCTGCCTCTGATTCCCCGCCTCTGATTCCACATCTCTGATTCACCGCCTCTGATTCCCCACCTCTGATTCCCCATATCTGATAAGCCATCTCTGTTTCCCCGCCTCTGATTCCCCACCTCTGATTCCCCATATCTGATTCCCTGCCTCTGATTCCCCATCTCTGATTCCCGGACTCAGATTCCCCACCTCTGATTCCCCGCCTCTGATTCCCTGCCTCTGATTCCCCATCTCTGATTCCCCATATCTGATACCCTGCCTCTGATTCCCCAACTCTGATTCCCCGCCTCTGATTCCCCAGTTATGATTCCCCACCTCTGATTCCGCGCGTCTGATTCCCTGCTTCTGATTCCCTGCCTATGATTCCCCATCTGTGATTAGCCACCTCTGATTCTCCGCGTCTGATTCCCCGCCTCAGTTTCCCCGCCTCTGATTCCCCATATCTGATTCACCGCCTCTGATTCACCACCTCAGATTCCACATATCTGATAAGCCATCTCTGTTACCCCGCCTCTGATTCCCCATATCTGATTCCCCGCCTCTGATTCCCCATCTCTGATTCCCGGACTCAGATTCCCCACCTCTGATTCCCAGCCTCTGATTCCCGGAATATGATTCCCCGCTTCTGATTCCCCGCCTCTGATTCCCTGCCTCTGATTCCCCATCTCTGATTCCCCACATCTGATTCCCTGCTTCTGATTCCCCGCCTCTGATTCCCCATATCTGATTCCCTGCCTCTGATTCCCCAAATCTGATTCCCCGCCTCTGATTCCTCAGCTCTGATTCCCCGCCTCTGATTCCCCGCGTCTGATTCCCTGCTTCTGATTCCCTGCCTCTGATTCCCCATCTGTGATTAACCACCTCTGATTCTCCACGTCTGATTCCGCGCCTCTGATTCCCCATCTCTGATTCCCCATCTCTGATTCCCAAATTCTGATTCCCCGCCTCTGATTCCCCAGTTCTGATTCCCCATCTCTGATTCCCAAATTCTGATTCCCTGCCTCTGATTCCCCACCTCTGATTCCCCACCTCTGATTCCCAATATCTGATTCCCCGCCTCTGTTTCCCCGCCTCTGATTCCCCGCCTCTGTTTCCCCATATCTGATTCCCCACCTCTGATTCCCCAACTCTGATTCCCCGCCTCTGATTTCCCATCTCTGATTCACTGCCTCTGATTCCCCACCTCTGATTCCCCATATCTGATTAGCCACCTCTGTTTCCCCGCCTCTGATTCCCAGCCTCAGATTCCCCATATCTGATTCCCAGCCTCTGATTCCCCACCTCTGATTCCCGGACACTCATTCCCGGCCTTTGATTCCCGCTTCTGATTCCCCGCCTCTGATTCCCTGCCTCTGATTCCCCATGTCTGATTCCCCACATCTGATTCCCTGCCACTAATTCCCCGCCTCTGATTCCCCTATCTGATTCCCTGCCTCTGATGCCCCATATCTGATTCCCAGCCTCTGATTCCCCAACTCTGATTCCCCGCCTCTGATTCCTCAGCTCTGATTCCCCACCTCTGATTCCCCGTGTCTAATTCCCTGCCTCTGATTCCCCGCCTCTGATTCCCCATCTTGTATTCACCACCACTGATTCCCTGCGTCTGATTCCCTGCCTGTGATTCCCCGCCTCTGATTCACCATCTCTGATTCACTGCCTCTGATTCCCCTTCTCTGATTCCCCATGTCTGATTCCCCAATTCTGATTCCCGCCTCTGATGCCCAACCTCTGATTCCCCTCCTCTGATTGCCCATATCTGATTCCCCGCCTCTGATTCCCCATATCTTATTCTCCGCCTCTGATCCCCAAACTCAGATTCCCCGCCTCTGATTCCCCACATCTGATTCTCTGCCTCTGATTCCCCACCTCTGATTCCCCGCCTCTGTTTCCACATATCTGATTACGCACCTCTGATTCCCCAACTCTGATTCCCCGCCTCTGATTCCCCAGCTCTGATTCCCCGCCTCTGATTCCCCGTGTCTGATTCCCTGCCTCTGATTCCCCGCCTCTGATTCCACATCTCTGATTCACCGCCTCTGATTCCCCACCTTTGATTCCCCATATCTGATAAGCCATCTCTGTTTCCCCGCCTCTGATTCCCCACCTCTGATTCCCCATATCTGATTCCCTGCCTCTGATTCCCCATCTCTGATTCCCGGACTCAGATTCCCCACCTCTGATTCCCCGCCTCTGATTCCCTGCCTCTGATTCCCCATCTCTGATTCCCCATATCTGATTCCCCAGCTCTGATTCCCAACATCTGATTCCCTGCCTCTGATTCCCCACCTCTGATTCCCAATATCTGATTCCCTGCCTCTGTTTCCCCACTTCTGATTCCCCGCCTCTGTTTCCCCATATCTGATTCCCCACCTCTGATTCCCCAACTCTGATTCCCCGCCTCTGATTCCCCAGCTCTGATTCCCCGCCTCTGATTCCCCGTGTCTGATTCCTTGCCTCTGATTCCCCGCCTCTGATTCCCCATCTCTGATTCACCACCACTGATTCCCTGCGTCTGATTTCCTGCCTGTGATTCCCCGCCTCTGATTCACCATCTCTGATTCACTGCCTCTGATTCCCCTTCTCTGATTCCCCATGTCTGATTCCCCAATTCTGATTCCCGCCTCTGATGCCCCACCTCTGATTCCCCTCCTCTGATTCCCCATATCTGATTCCCCGCCTCTGATTCCCCATATCTTATTCCCCGCCTCTGATTCCCAAACTCAGATTCCCCGCCTCTGATTCCCCAGCTCTGATTCCCCGCCTCTGATTCCCCGCGTCTGATTCCCCGCCTCTGAATCCCCGCCTCTGATTCCCCATCTCTGATTCACCACCGCTAATTCCCGGCCTCTGATTCCCCACAACTGATTCCCGGCCTCTGATTACCCGCGTCTGATTCCCTGACTCTAATTCCCCGCCTCTGATTCCCCAGCTCTGATTCCCCACCTCTGATTACCCGCGTCTGATTCCCTGACTCTAATTCCCGGCCTCTGATTCCCCATCTCTGATTCACCGCCTCTGATACCCCACCTCTGATTCCCATATCTGATTCACCGCCTCAGTTTCCCCGCCTCTGATTCCCCGCCTCTGATTCCCCATATCTGATACCCCACCTCTGATTCCCCAACTCTGATTCCCCGCCTCTGATTCCCCAGTTATGATTACCCACCTCTGATTCCCCGCGTCTGATTCCCTGCTTCTGATTCCCTGCCTCTGATTCCCCATCTGTGATTAACCACCTCCGCGTCTGATTCCCCGCCTCAGTTTCCCCGCCGCTGATTCCCCATATCTGATTCCCGGCCTCTGATTCCCGGCCTATGATTCCCCGCTTGTAATTCCCCGCCTCTGATTCCCTGCCTCTGATTCCCCATGTCTGATTCCCCACATCTGATTCCCTGCCTCTGATACCCCGCCTCTGATTCCCTGCCTCTGATTCCATGCCACTAATTCCCCGCCTCTGATTCCCCATATCTGATTCCCTGCCTCTGATGTCCCATATCTGATTCCCTGCCTCTGATTCCCCAACTCTGATTCCCCGCCTCTGATTCCTCAGCTCTGATTCCCCACCTCTGATTCCCCGTGTCTAATTCCCTGCCTCTGATTCCCCGCCTCTGATTCCCCATCTTGGATTCACCACCACTGATTCCCTGCGTCTGATTCCCTGCCTGTGATTCCCCGCCTCTGATTCACCATCTCTGATTCACTGCCTCTGATTCCCCTTCTCTGATTCCCCATGTCTGATTCCCCAATTCTGATTCCCGCCTCTGATGCCCCACCTCTGATTCCCCTCCTCTGATTCCCCATATCTGATTCCCCGCCTCTGATTCCCCATATCTTATTCCCCGACTCTGATTCCCAAACTCAGATTCCCCGCCTCTGATTCCCCAGCTCTGATTCCCCACATCTGATTCCCTGCCTCTGATTCCCCACCTTTGATTCCCAATATCTGATTCCCTGCCTCTGTTTCCCCACCTCTGATTCCCCGCCTCTGTTTCCCCATATCTGATTCCCCACCTCTGATTCCCCAACTCTGATTTCCCGCCTCTGAATCCCCAGCTTTGATTCCCCGCCTCTGATTCCCCGTGTCTGATTCCCTGCCTCTGATTCCCCGCCTCTGATTCCCCATCTCTGATTCACCGCCTCTCATTCACCACCTCAGATTCCCCATATCTGATAAGCCTCTCTGTTACCCCGCCTCTGATTCCCCGCTTCTGATTCCCCATATCTGATTCCCCGCCTCTGATTCCCCATCTCTGATTCCCGGACTCAGATTCCCCACCTCTGATTCCCAGCCTCTGATTCCCGGAATATGATTCCCCGCTTCTGATTCCCCGCCTCTGATTCCCTGCCTCTGATTCCCTATCTCTGATTCCCCACATCTGATTCCCTGCTTCTGATTCCCCGCCTCTGATTCCCCATATCTGATTCCCTGCCTCTGATTCCCCAAATCTGATTCCCCGCCTCTGATTCCTCAGCTCTGATTCCCCGCCTCTGATTCCCCGCGTCTGATTCCCTGCTTCTGATTCCCTGCCTCTGATTCCCCATCTGTGATTAACCACCTCTGATTCTCCACGTCTGATTCCGCGCCTCTGATTCCCCATCTCTGATTCCCCATCTCTGATTCCCAAATTCTGATTCCCCGCCTCTGATTCCCCAGTTCTGATTCCCCATCTCTGATTCCCAAATTCTGATTCCCTGCCTCTGATTCCCCACCTCTGATTCCCCACCTCTGATTCCCAATATCTGATTCCCCGCCTCTGTTTCCCCGCCTCTGATTCCCCGCCTCTGTTTCCCCATATCTGATTCCCCACCTCTGATTCCCCAACTCTGATTCCCCGCCTCTGATTTCCCATCTCTGATTCACTGCCTCTGATTCCCCACCTCTGATTCCCCATATCTGATTAGCCACCTCTGTTTCCCCGCCTCTGATTCCCAGCCTCAGATTCCCCATATCTGATTCCCAGCCTCTGATTCCCCACCTCTGATTCCCGGACTCTCATTCCCGGCCTTTGATTCCCGCTTCTGATTCCCCGCCTCTGATTCCCTGCCTCTGATTCCCCATGTCTGATTCCCCACATCTGATTCCCTGCCACTAATTCCCCGCCTCTGATTCCCCTATCTGATTCCCTGCCTCTGATGCCCCATATCTGATTCCCAGCCTCTGATTCCCCAACTCTGATTCCCCGCCTCTGATTCCTCAGCTCTGATTCCCCACCTCTGATTCCCCGTGTCTAATTCCCTGCCTCTGATTCCCCGCCTCTGATTCCCCATCTTGTATTCACCACCACTGATTCCCTGCGTCTGATTCCCTGCCTGTGATTCCCCGCCTCTGATTCACCATCTCTGATTCACTGCCTCTGATTCCCCTTCTCTGATTCCCCATGTCTGATTCCCCAATTCTGATTCCCGCCTCTGATGCCCAACCTCTGATTCCCCTCCTCTGATTGCCCATATCTGATTCCCCGCCTCTGATTCCCCATATCTTATTCTCCGCCTCTGATCCCCAAACTCAGATTCCCCGCCTCTGATTCCCCACATCTGATTCTCTGCCTCTGATTCCCCACCTCTGATTCCCCGCCTCTGTTTCCACATATCTGATTACGCACCTCTGATTCCCCAACTCTGATTCCCCGCCTCTGATTCCCCAGCTCTGATTCCCCGCCTCTGATTCCCCGTGTCTGATTCCCTGCCTCTGATTCCCCGCCTCTGATTCCACATCTCTGATTCACCGCCTCTGATTCCCCACCTCTGATTCCCCATATCTGATAAGCCATCTCTGTTTCCCCGCCTCTGATTCCCCACCTCTGATTCCCCATATCTGATTCCCTGCCTCTGATTCCCCATCTCTGATTCCCGGACTCAGATTCCCCACCTCTGATTCCCCGCCTCTGATTCCCTGCCTCTGATTCCCCATCTCTGATTCCCCATATCTGATACCCTGCCTCTGATTCCCCAACTCTGATTCCCCGCCTCTGATTCCCCAGTTATGATTCCCCACCTCTGATTCCGCGCGTCTGATTCCCTGCTTCTGATTCCCTGCCTATGATTCCCCATCTGTGATTAGCCACCTCTGATTCTCCGCGTCTGATTCCCCGCCTCAGTTTCCCCGCCTCTGATTCCCCATATCTGATTCACCGCCTCTGATTCACCACCTCAGATTCCACATATCTGATAAGCCATCTCTGTTACCCCGCCTCTGATTCCCCATATCTGATTCCCCGCCTCTGATTCCCCATCTCTGATTCCCGGACTCAGATTCCCCACCTCTGATTCCCAGCCTCTGATTCCCGGAATATGATTCCCCGCTTCTGATTCCCCGCCTCTGATTCCCTGCCTCTGATTCCCCATCTCTGATTCCCCACATCTGATTCCCTGCTTCTGATTCCCCGCCTCTGATTCCCCATATCTGATTCCCTGCCTCTGATTCCCCAAATCTGATTCCCCGCCTCTGATTCCTCAGCTCTGATTCCCCGCCTCTGATTCCCCGCGTCTGATTCCCTGCTTCTGATTCCCTGCCTCTGATTCCCCATCTGTGATTAACCACCTCTGATTCTCCACGTCTGATTCCGCGCCTCTGATTCCCCATCTCTGATTCCCCATCTCTGATTCCCAAATTCTGATTCCCCGCCTCTGATTCCCCAGTTCTGATTCCCCATCTCTGATTCCCAAATTCTGATTCCCTGCCTCTGATTCCCCACCTCTGATTCCCCACCTCTGATTCCCAATATCTGATTCCCCGCCTCTGTTTCCCCGCCTCTGATTCCCCGCCTCTGTTTCCCCATATCTGATTCCCCACCTCTGATTCCCCAACTCTGATTCCCCGCCTCTGATTTCCCATCTCTGATTCACTGCCTCTGATTCCCCACCTCTGATTCCCCATATCTGATTAGCCACCTCTGTTTCCCCGCCTCTGATTCCCAGCCTCAGATTCCCCATATCTGATTCCCAGCCTCTGATTCCCCACCTCTGATTCCCGGACACTCATTCCCGGCCTTTGATTCCCGCTTCTGATTCCCCGCCTCTGATTCCCTGCCTCTGATTCCCCATGTCTGATTCCCCACATCTGATTCCCTGCCACTAATTCCCCGCCTCTGATTCCCCTATCTGATTCCCTGCCTCTGATGCCCCATATCTGATTCCCAGCCTCTGATTCCCCAACTCTGATTCCCCGCCTCTGATTCCTCAGCTCTGATTCCCCACCTCTGATTCCCCGTGTCTAATTCCCTGCCTCTGATTCCCCGCCTCTGATTCCCCATCTTGTATTCACCACCACTGATTCCCTGCGTCTGATTCCCTGCCTGTGATTCCCCGCCTCTGATTCACCATCTCTGATTCACTGCCTCTGATTCCCCTTCTCTGATTCCCCATGTCTGATTCCCCAATTCTGATTCCCGCCTCTGATGCCCAACCTCTGATTCCCCTCCTCTGATTGCCCATATCTGATTCCCCGCCTCTGATTCCCCATATCTTATTCTCCGCCTCTGATCCCCAAACTCAGATTCCCCGCCTCTGATTCCCCACATCTGATTCTCTGCCTCTGATTCCCCACCTCTGATTCCCCGCCTCTGTTTCCACATATCTGATTACGCACCTCTGATTCCCCAACTCTGATTCCCCGCCTCTGATTCCCCAGCTCTGATTCCCCGCCTCTGATTCCCCGTGTCTGATTCCCTGCCTCTGATTCCCCGCCTCTGATTCCACATCTCTGATTCACCGCGTCTGATTCCCCACCTCTGATTCCCAATATCTGATAAGCCATCTCTGTTTCCCCGCCTCTGATTCCCCACCTCTGATTCCCCATATCTGATTCCCTGCCTCTGATTCCCCATCTCTGATTCCCGGACTCAGATTCCCCACCTCTGATTCCCCGCCTCTGATTCCCTGCCTCTGATTCCCCATCTCTGATTCCCCATATCTGATTCCCCAGCTCTGATTCCCAACATCTGATTCCCTGCCTCTGATTCCCCACCTCTGATTCCCAATATCTGATTCCCTGCCTCTGTTTCCCCACTTCTGATTCCCCGCCTCTGTTTCCCCATATCTGATTCCCCACCTCTGATTCCCCAACTCTGATTCCCCGCCTCTGATTCCCCAGCTCTGATTCCCCGCCTCTGATTCCCCGTGTCTGATTCCTTGCCTCTGATTCCCCGCCTCTGATTCCCCATCTCTGATTCACCACCACTGATTCCCTGCGTCTGATTTCCTGCCTGTGATTCCCCGCCTCTGATTCACCATCTCTGATTCACTGCCTCTGATTCCCCTTCTCTGATTCCCCATGTCTGATTCCCCAATTCTGATTCCCGCCTCTGATGCCCCACCTCTGATTCCCCTCCTCTGATTCCCCATATCTGATTCCCCGCCTCTGATTCCCCATATCTTATTCCCCGCCTCTGATTCCCAAACTCAGATTCCCCGCCTCTGATTCCCCAGCTCTGATTCCCCGCCTCTGATTCCCCGTGTCTGATTCCCCGCCTCTGAATCCCCGCCTCTGATTCCCCATCTCTGATTCACCACCGCTAATTCCCGGCCTCTGATTCCCCACAACTGATTCCCGGCCTCTGATTACCCGCGTCTGATTCCCTGACTCTAATTCCCCGCCTCTGATTCCCCAGCTCTGATTCCCCACCTCTGATTACCCGCGTCTGATTCCCTGACTCTAATTCCCGGCCTCTGATTCCCCATCTCTGATTCACCGCCTCTGATTCCCCACCTCTGATTCCCATATCTGATTCACCGCCTCAGTTTCCCCGCCTCTGATTCCCCGCCTCTGATTCCCCATATCTGATACCCCACCTCTGATTCCCCAACTCTGATTTCCCGCCTCTGATTCCCCAGTTATGATTACCCACCTCTGATTCCCCGCGTCTGATTCCCTGCTTCTGATTCCCTGCCTCTGATTCCCCATCTGTGATTAACCACCTCCTCGTCTGATTCCCCGCCTCAGTTTCCCCGCCGCTGATTCCCCATATCTGATTCCCGGCCTCTGATTCCCGGCCTATGATTCCCCGCTTGTAATTCCCCGCCTCTGATTCCCTGCCTCTGATTCCCCATGTCTGATTCCCCACATCTGATTCCCTGCCTCTGATACCCCGCCTCTGATTCCCTGCCTCTGATTCCATGCCACTAATTCCCCGCCTCTGATTCCCCATATCTGATTCCCTGCCTCTGATGTCCCATATCTGATTCCCTGCCTCTGATTCCCCAACTCTGATTCCCCGCCTCTGATTCCTCAGCTCTGATTCCCCACCTCTGATTCCCCGTGTCTAATTCCCTGCCTCTGATTCCCCGCCTCTGATTCCCCATCTTGGATTCACCACCACTGATTCCCTGCGTCTGATTCCCTGCCTGTGATTCCCCGCCTCTGATTCACCATCTCTGATTCACTGCCTCTGATTCCCCTTCTCTGATTCCCCATGTCTGATTCCCCAATTCTGATTCCCGCCTCTGATGCCCCACCTCTGATTCCCCTCCTCTGATTCCCCATATCTGATTCCCCGCCTCTGATTCCCCATATCTTATTCCCCGACTCTGATTCCCAAACTCAGATTCCCCGCCTCTGATTCCCCAGCTCTGATTCCCCACATCTGATTCCCTGCCTCTGATTCCCCACCTTTGATTCCCAATATCTGATTCCCTGCCTCTGTTTCCCCACCTCTGATTCCCCGCCTCTGTTTCCCCATATCTGATTCCCCACCTCTGATTCCCCAACTCTGATTTCCCGCCTCTGAATCCCCAGCTTTGATTCCCCGCCTCTGATTCCCCGTGTCTGATTCCCTGCCTCTGATTCCCCGCCTCTGATTCCCCATCTCTGATTCACCGCCTCTCATTCACCACCTCAGATTCCCCATATCTGATAAGCCTCTCTGTTACCCCGCCTCTGATTCCCCGCTTCTGATTCCCCATATCTGATTCCCCGCCTCTGATTCCCCATCTCTGATTCCCGGACTCAGATTCCCCACCTCTGATTCCCAGCATCTGATTCCCGGAATATGATTCCCCGCTTCTGATTCCCCGCCTCTGATTCCCTGCCTCTGATTCCCCATCTCTGATTCCCCACATCTGATTCCCTGCCTCTGATTCCCCGCCTCTGATTCCCCATATCTGATTCCCTGCCTCTGATTTCCCATCTCTGATTCCCGACCTCCGATTCCCCACCTCTGGTTCCCCATATCTGATACCCCTCCTCTCTTTCCCCGCCTCTGATTCCCCGCCTCTGATTCTCCATATCTGATACCCCGACTCTGATTCCCCAACTCTGATTCCCTGCCTCTGATTCCTCAGCTCTGATTCCCCGCCTCTGATTCCCCGCGTCTGATTCCCTGCTTCTGATTCCCTGCCTCTGATTCCCCATCTGTGATTAACCACCACTGATTCTCCACGTCTGATTCCGCGCCTCTGATTCCCCATCTCTGATTCCCAAATTCTGATTCCCCGCCTCAGATACCCCAGCTCTGATTCCCCATCTCTGATTCCCAAATTCTGATTCCCTGCCTCTGATTCCCCACCTCTGATTCCCAATATCTGATTCCCCGCCTCTGTTTCCCCGCCTCTGATTCCCCGCCTCTGTTTCCCCATATCTGATTCCCCACCTCTGATTCCCCAACTCTGATTCCCCGCCTCTGATTCCCCAGGTCTGATTCCCCGACTCTGATTCCACGTTTCTGATGCCCTGCCTCTGATTCCCCGCCTCTGATTTCCCATCTCTGATTCACTGCCTCTGATTCACCACCTCTGATTCCCCATATCTGATTAGCCACCTCTGTTTCCCCGCCTCTGATTCCCAGCCTCTGATTCCCCATATCTGATTCCCAGCCTCTGATTCCCCATCTCTGATTCCCGGACTCTGAATCCCCACCTCTGATTCCCGGCCTCTCATTCCCGGCCTTTGATTCCCGCTTCTGATTCCCCGCCTCTGATTCCCTGCCTCTGATTCCCCATGTCTGATTCCCCACATCTGATTCCCTGCCTCTGATATCCCACCTCTGATTCCCCGCCTCTGATTCCCTGCCACTAATTGCCCGCCTCTGATTCCCCTATCTGATTCCCTGCCTCTGATGCCCCATATCTGATTCCCAGCCTCTGATTCCCCAACTCTGATTCCCCGCCTCTGATTCCTCAGCTCTGATTCCCCACCTCTGATTCCCCGTGTCTAATTCCCTGCCTCTGATTCCCCGCCTCTGATTCCCCATCTTGGATACACCACCACTGATTCCCTGCGTCTGATTCCCTGCCTGTGATTCCCCGACTCTGATTCACCATCTCTGATTCACTGCCTCTGATTCCCCTTCTCTGATTCCCCATGTCTGATTCCCCAATTCTGATTCCCGCCTCTGATGCCCCACCTCTGATTCCCCTCCTCTGATGGCCCATATCTGATTCCCCGCCTCTGATTCCCCATATCTTATTCCCCGACTCTGATTCCCAAACTCAGATTCCCCGCCTCTGATTCCCCAGCTCTGATTCCCCACATCTGATTCCCTTCCTCTGATTCCCCACCTATGATTCCCAATATCTGATTCCCTGCCTCTGTTTCCCCACCTCTGATTCCCCGCCTCTGTTTCCCCATATCTGATTCCCCACCTCTGATTCCCCAACTCTGATTCCCCGCCTCTGAATCCCCAGCTTTGATTCCCCGCCTCTGATTCCCCGTGTCTGATTCCCTGCCTCTGATTCCCCGCCTCTGATTCCCCATCTCTGATTCACCGCCTCTGATTCACCACCTCACATTCCCCATATCTGATAAGCCATCTCTGTTACCCCGCCTCTGATTACCCGCCTCTGATTCCCCATATCTGATTCCCCGCCTCTGATTCCCCATCTCTGATTCCCGGACTCAGATTCCCCACCTCTGATTCCCAGCCTCTGATTCCCGGAATATGATTCCCCGCTTCTGATTCCCCGCCTCTGATTCCCTGCCTCTGATTCCCCATCTCTGATTCCCCACATCAGATTCCCTGCCTCTGATTCCCCGCCTCTGATTCCCCATATCTGATTCCCTGCCTATGATTCCCCATCTCTGATTCCCGCCCTCCGATTCCCCACCTCTGGTTCCCCATATCTGATACCCCTCCTCTCTTTCCCCGCCTCTGATTCCCCGCCTCTGATTCTCCATATCTGATAACCCGCCTCTGATTCCCCAACTCTGATTCCCCGCCTCTGATTCCTCAGCTCTGATTCCCCGCCTCTGATTCCCCGCGTCTGATTCCCTGCTTCTGATTCCCTGCCTCTGATTCCCCATCTGTGATTAACCACCTCTGATTCTCCACGTCTGATTCCGCGCCTCTGATTCCCCATCTCTGATTCCCCATCTCTGATTCCCAAATTCTGATTCCCCGCCTCTGATTCCCCACCTCTGATTCCCCATCTCTGATTCCCAAATTCTGATTCCCTGCCTCTGATTCCCCACCTCTGATTCCCAATATCTGATTCCCCGCCTCTGTTTCCCCGCCTCTGATTCCCCGCCTCTGTTTCCCCATATCTGATTCCCCACCTCTGATTCCCCAACTCTGATTCCCCGCCTCTGATTCCCCAGCTCTGATTCCCCGCCTCTGATTCCACGTTTCTGATGCCCTGCCTCTGATTCCCCGTCTCTGATTTCCCATCTCTGATTCACTGCCTCTGATTCCCCACCTCTGATTCCCCATATCTGATTAGTCACCTCTGTTTCCCCGCCTCTGATTCCCAGCCTCTGATTCCCCATATCTGATTCCCAGCCTCTGATTCCCCATCTCTGATTCCCGGACTCTGAATCCCCACCGCTGATTCCCGGCCTCTCATTCCCGGCCTTTGATTCCCGCTTCTGATTCCCCGCCTCTGATTCCCTGCCTCTGATTCCCCATGTCTGATTCCCCACATCTGATTCCCTGCCTCTGATATCCCGCCTCTGATTCCCCGCCTCTGATTCCCTGCCACTAATTCCCCGCCTCTGATTACCCTATCTGATTCCCTGCCTCTGATGCCCCATATCTGATTCCCAGCCTCTGATTCCCCAACTCTGATTCCCCGCCTCTGATTCCTCAGCTCTGATTCCCCACCTCTGATTCCCCGTGTCTAATTCCCTGCCTCTGATTCCCCGCCTCTGATTCCCCATCTTGGATTCACCACCACTGATTCCCTTCGTCTGATTCCCTGCCTGTGATTCCCCGCCTCTGATTCACCATCTCTGATTCACTGCCTCTGATTCCCCTTCTCTGATTCCCCATGTCTGATTCCCAAATTCTGATTCCCGCCTCTGATGCCCAACCTCTGATTCCCCTCCTCTGATTGCCCATATCTGATTCCCCGCCTCTGATTCCCCATATCTTATTCCCAAACTCAGATTCCCCGCCTCTGATTCCCTAGCTCTGATTCCCCACATCTGATTCTCTGCCTCTGATTCCCCACCTCTGATTCCCCGCCTCTGATTCCCCGTGTCTGATTCCCTGCCTCTGATTCCCCGCCTCTGATTCCACATCTCTGATTCACCGCCTCTGATTCCCCACCTCTGATTCCCCATATCTGATAAGCCATCTCTGTTTCCCCGCCTCTGATTCCCCACCTCTGATTACCCATATCTGATTCCCCGCCTCTGATTCCCCATCTCTGATTCCCGGACTCAGATTCCCCACCTCTGATTCCCCGCCTCTGATTCCCTGCCTCTGATTCCTCATCTCTGATTTCCCATATCTGATTCCCCAGCTCTGATTCCCAACATCTGATTCCCTGCCTCTGATTCCCAACCTCTTATTCCCAATATCTGATTCCCTGCCTCTGTTTCCCCACTTCTGATTCCCCGCCTCTGTTTCCCCATATCTGATTCCCCACCTCTGATTCCCCAACTCTGATTCCCCGCCTCTGATTCCCCAGCTCTGATTCCCCGCCTCTGATTCCCCGTGTCTGATTCCTTGCCTCTGATTCCCCGCCTCTGATTCCCCATCTCTGATTCACCACCACTGATTCCCTGCGTCTGATTCCCTGCCTGTGATTCCCCGCCTCTGATTCAACATCTCTGATTCACTGCCTCTGATTGCCCTTCTCTGATTCCCCATGTCTGATTCCCCAATTCTGATTCCCGCCTCTGATTCCCCACTACTGATTCCCGGCCTCTGATTCCCGGCCTCTGATTCCCCGCCTCTGATTCCCCACCTCTGATTCCCAATATCTGATTCGCCGCCTCTGTTTCCCCGCATCTGATTCCCCGCCTCTGTTTCCCTATATCTGATTCCCCACCTCTGATTCCCCAACTCTGATTCCCCGCCTCTGATTCCCCAGCTCTGATTCCCCGCCTCTGATTCCACGTGTCTGATGCCCTGCCTCTGATTCCCCGCCTCTGATTTCCCATCTCTGATTCACTGCCTCTGATTCCCCACCTCTGATTCCCCATATCTGATTAGCCACCTCTGTTTCCCCGCCTCTTATTCCCAGCCTCTGATTCCCCATATCTGATTCCCCAATTCTGATTCCCGCCTCTGATGCCCCACCTCTGATTCCCCTCCTCTGATTGCCCATATCTGATTCCCCGCCTCTGATTCCCCATATCTTATTCCCCGACTCTGATTCCCAAACTCAGATTCCCCGCCTCTGATTCCCCAGCTCTGATTCCCCACATCTGATTCCCTTCCTCTGATTCCCCACCTCTGATTCCCAATATCTGATTCCCTGCCTCTGTTTCCCCACCTCTGATTCCCCGCCTCTGTTTCCCCATATCTGATTCCCCACCTCTGATTCCCCAACTCTGATTCCCCGCCTCTGAATCCCCAGCTTTGATTCCCCGCCTCTGATTCCCCGTGTCTGATTCCCTGCCTCTGATTCCCCGCCTCTGATTCCCCATCTCTGATTCACCGCCTCTGATTCACCACCTCACATTCCCCATATCTGATAAGCCATCTCTGTTACCCCGCCTCTGATTACCCGCCTCTGATTCCCCATATCTGATTCCCCGCCTCTGATTCCCCATCTCTGATTCCCGGACTCAGATTCCCCACCTCTGATTCCCAGCCTCTGATTCCCGGAATATGATTCCCCGCTTCTGATTCCCCGCCTCTGATTCCCTGCCTCTGATTCCCCATCTCTGATTCCCCACATCTGATTCCCTGCCTCTGATTCCCCACCTTTGATTCCCAATATCTGATTCCCTGCCTCTGTTTCCCCACCTCTGATTCCCCGCCTCTGTTTCCCCATATCTGATTCCCCACCTCTGATTCCCCAACTCTGATTTCCCGCCTCTGAATCCCCAGCTTTGATTCCCCGCCTCTGATTCCCCGTGTCTGATTCCCTGCCTCTGATTCCCCGCCTCTGATTCCCCATCTCTGATTCACCGCCTCTCATTCACCACCTCAGATTCCCCATATCTGATAAGCCTCTCTGTTACCCCGCCTCTGATTCCCCGCTTCTGATTCCCCATATCTGATTCCCCGCCTCTGATTCCCCATCTCTGATTCCCGGACTCAGATTCCCCACCTCTGATTCCCAGCATCTGATTCCCGGAATATGATTCCCCGCTTCTGATTCCCCGCCTCTGATTCCCTGCCTCTGATTCCCCATCTCTGATTCCCCACATCTGATTCCCTGCCTCTGATTCCCCGCCTCTGATTCCCCATATCTGATTCCCTGCCTCTGATTCCCCATCTCTGATTCCCGCCCTCCGATTCCCCACCTCTGGTTCCCCATATCTGATACCCCTCCTCTCTTTCCCCGCCTCTGATTCCCCGCCTCTGATTCTCCATATCTGATACCCCGACTCTGATTCCCCAACTCTGATTCCCCGCCTCTGATTCCTCAGCTCTGATTCCCCGCCTCTGATTCCCCGCGTCTGATTCCCTGCTTCTGATTCCCTGCCTCTGATTCCCCATCTGTGATTAACCACCACTGATTCTCCACGTCTGATTCCGCGCCTCTGATTCCCCATCTCTGATTCCCAAATTCTGATTCCCCGCCTCAGATACCCCAGCTCTGATTCCCCATCTCTGATTCCCAAATTCTGATTCCCTGCCTCTGATTCCCCACCTCTGATTCCCAATATCTGATTCCCCGCCACTGTTTCCCCGCCTCTGATTCCCCGCCTCTGTTTCCCCATATCTGATTCCCCACCTCTGATTCCCCAACTCTGATTCCCCGCCTCTGATTCCCCAGCTCTGATTCCCCGACTCTGATTCCACGTTTCTGATGCCCTGCCTCTGATTCCCCGCCTCTGATTTCCCATCTCTGATTCACTGCCTCTGATTCACCACCTCTGATTCCCCATATCTGATTAGCCACCTCTGTTTCCCCGCCTCTGATTCCCAGCCTCTGATTCCCCATATCTGATTCCCAGCCTCTGATTCCCCATCTCTGTTTCCCGGACTCTGAATCCCCACCTCTGATTCCCGGCCTCTCATTCCCGGCCTTTGATTCCCGCTTCTGATTCCCCGCCTCTGATTCCCTGCCTCTGATTCCCCATGTCTGATTCCCCACATCTGATTCCCTGCCTCTGATATCCCACCTCTGATTCCCCGCCTCTGATTCCCTGCCACTAATTGCCCGCCTCTGATTCCCCTATCTGATTCCCTGCCTCTGATGCCCCATATCTGATTCCCAGCCTCTGATTCCCCAACTCTGATTCCCCGCCTCTGATTCCTCAGCTCTGATTCCCCACCTCTGATTCCCCGTGTCTAATTCCCTGCCTCTGATTCCCCGCCTCTGATTCCCCATCTTGGATTCACCACCACTGATTCCCTGCGTCTGATTCCCTGCCTGTGATTCCCCGCCTCTGATTCACCATCTCTGATTCACTGCCTCTGATTCCCCTTCTCTGATTCCCCATGTCTGATTCCCCAATTGTGATTCCCGCCTCTGATGCCCCACCTCTGATTCCCCTCCTCTGATGGCCCATATCTGATTCCCCGCCTCTGATTCCCCATATCTTATTCCCCGACTCTGATTCCCAAACTCAGATTCCCCGCCTCTGATTCCCCAGCTCTGATTCCCCACATCTGATTCCCTTCCTCTGAATCCCCACCTCTGATTCCCAATATCTGATTCCCTGCCTCTGTTTCCCCACCTCTGATTCCCCGCCTCTGTTTCCCCATATCTGATTCCCCACCTCTGATTCCCCAACTCTGATTCCCCGCCTCTGAATCCCCAGCTTTGATTCCCCGCCTCTGATTCCCCGTGTCTGATTCCCTGCCTCTGATTCCCCGCCTCTGATTCCCCATCTCTGATTCACCGCCTCTGATTCACCACCTCACATTCCCCATATCTGATAAGCCATCTCTGTTACCCCGCCTCTGATTACCCGCCTCTGATTCCCCATATCTGATTCCCCGCCTCTGATTCCCCATCTCTGATTCCCGGACTCAGATTCCCCACCTCTGATTCCCAGCCTCTGATTCCCGGAATATGATTCCCCGCTTCTGATTCCCCGCCTCTGATTCCCTGCCTCTGATTCCCCGCCTCTGATTCCCCATATCTGATTCCCTGCCTATGATTCCCCATCTCTGATTCCCGCCCTCCGATTCCCCACCTCTGGTTCCCCATATCTGATACCCCTCCTCTCTTTCCCCGCCTCTGATTCCCCGCCTCTGATTCTCCATATCTGATAACCCGCCTCTGATTCCCCAACTCTGATTCCCCGCCTCTGATTCCTCAGCTCTGATTTCCCGCCTCTGATTCCCCGCGTCTGATTCCCTGCTTCTGATTCCCTGCCTCTGATTCCCCATCTGTGATTAACCACCTCTGATTCTCCACGTCTGATTCCGCGCCTCTGATTCCCCATCTCTGATTCCCCATCTCTGATTCCCAAATTCTGATTCCCCGCCTCTGATTCCCCACCTCTGATTCCCCATCTCTGATTCCCAAATTCTGATTCCCTGCCTCTGATTCCCCACCTCTGATTCCCAATATCTGATTCCCCGCCTCTGTTTCCCCGCCTCTGATTCCCCGCCTCTGTTTCCCCATATCTGATTCCCCACCTCTGATTCCCCAACTCTGATTCCCCGCCTCTGATTCCCCAGCTCTGATTCCCCGCCTCTGATTCCACGTTTCTGATGCCCTGCCTCTGATTCCCCGTCTCTGATTTCCCATCTCTGATTCACTGCCTCTGATTCCCCACCTCTGATTCCCCATATATGATTAGTCACCTCTGTTTCCCCGCCTCTGATTCCCAGCCTCTGATTCCCCATATCTGATTCCCAGCCTCTGATTCCCCATCTCTGATTCCCGGACTCTGAATCCCCACCGCTGATTCCCGGCCTCTCATTCCCGGCCTTTGATTCCCGCTTCTGATTCCCCGCCTCTGATTCCCTGCCTCTGATTCCCCATGTCTGATTCCCCACATCTGATTCCCTGCCTCTGATATCCCGCCTCTGATTCCCCGCCTCTGATTCCCTGCCACTAATTCCCCGCCTCTGATTCCCCTATCTGATTCCCTGCCTCTGATGCCCCATATCTGATTCCCAGCCTCTGATTCCCCAACTCTGATTCCCCGCCTCTGATTCCTCAGCTCTGATTCCCCACCTCTGATTCCCCGTGTCTAATTCCCTGCCTCTGATTCCCCGCCTCTGATTCCCCATCTTGGATTCACCACCACTGATTCCCTTCGTCTGATTCCCTGCCTGTGATTCCCCGCCTCTGATTCACCATCTCTGATTCACTGCCTCTGATTCCCCTTCTCTGATTCCCCATGTCTGATTCCCAAATTCTGATTCCCGCCTCTGATGCCCAACCTCTGATTCCCCTCCTCTGATTGCCCATATCTTATTCCCCGCCTCTGATTCCCCATATCTTATTCCCAAACTCAGATTCCCCGCCTCTGATTCCCTAGCTCTGATTCCCCACATCTGATTCTCTGCCTCTGATTCCCCACCTCTGATTCCCCGCCTCTGATTCCCCGTGTCTGATTCCCTGCCTCTGATTCCCCGCCTCTGATTCCACATCTCTGATTCACCGCCTCTGATTCCCCACCTCTGATTCCCCATATCTGATAAGACATCTCTGTTTCCCCGCCTCTGATTCCCCACCTCTGATTACCCATATCTGATTCCCCGCCTCTGATTCCCCATCTCTGATTCCCGGACTCAGATTCCCCACCTCTGATTCCCCGCCTCTGATTCCCTGCCTCTGATTCCTCATCTCTGATTTCCCATATCTGATTCCCCAGCTCTGATTCCCAACATCTGATTCCCTGCCTCTGATTCCCAACCTCTGATTCCCAATATCTGATTCCCTGCCTCTGTTTCCCCACTTCTGATTCCCCGCCTCTGTTTCCCCATATCTGATTCCCCACCTCTGATTCCCCAACTCTGATTCCCCGCCTCTGATTCCCCAGCTCTGATTCCCTGCCTCTGATTCCCCGCCTCTGATTCCCCATCTCTGATTCACCGCCTCTGATTCACCACCTCACATTCCCCATATCTGATAAGCCATCTCTGTTACCCCGCCTCTGATTACCCGCCTCTGATTCCCCATATCTGATTCCCCGCCTATGATTCCCCATATCTGATTCCCCGCCTCTGATTCCCCATCTCTGATTCCCGGACTCAGATTCCCCACCTCTGATTCCCAGCCTCTGATTCCCGGAATATGATTCCCCGCTTCTGATTCCCCGCCTCTGATTCCCTGCCTCTGATTCCCCATCTCTGATTCCCCACATCTGATTCCCTGCCTCTGATTCCCCACCTTTGATTCCCAATATCTGATTCTCTGCCTCTGATTCCCCACCTCTGATTCCCCGCCTCTGATTCCCCGTGTCTGAATCCCTGCCTCTGATTCCCCGCCTCTGATTCCACATCTCTGATTCACCGCCTCTGATTCCCCACCTCTGATTCCCCATATCTGATAAGCCATCTCTGTTTCCCCGCCTCTGATTCCCCACCTCTGATTACCCATATCTGAATCCCCGCCTCTGATTCCCCATCTCTGATTCCCGGACTCAGATTCCCCACCTCTGATTCCCCGCCTCTGATTCCCTGCCTCTGATTCCTCATCTCTGATTTCCCATATCTGATTCCCCAGCTCTGATTCCCAACATCTGATTCCCTGCCTCTGATTCCCAACCTCTGATTCCCAATATCTGATTCCCTGCCTCTGTTTCCCCACTTCTGATTCCCCGCCTCTGTTTCCCCATATCTGATTCCCCACCTCTGATTCCCCAACTCTGATTCCCCGCCTCTGATTCCCCAGCTCTGATTCCCCGCCTCTGATTCCCCGTGTCTGATTCCTTGCCTCTGATTCCCCGCCTCTGATTCCCCATCTCTGATTCACCACCACTGATTCCCTGCGTCTGATTCCCTGCCTGTGATTCCCGGCCTCTGATTCAACATCTCTGATTCACTGCCTCTGATTGCCCTTCTCTGATTCCCCATGTCTGATTCCCCAATTCTGATTCCCGCCTCTGATTCCCCACTACTGATTCCCGGCCTCTGATTCCCGGCCTCTGATTCCCCGCCTCTGATTCCCCACCTCTGATTCCCAATATCTGATTCCCCGCCTCTGTTTCCCCGCCTCTGATTCCCCGCCTCTGTTTCCCTATATCTGATTCCCCACCTCTGATTCCCCAACTCTGATTCCCCGCCTCTGATTCCCCAGCTCTGATTCCCCGCCTCTGATTCCACGTGTCTGATGCCCTGCCTCTGATTCCCCGCCTCTGATTTCCCATCTCTGATTCACTGCCTCTGATTCCCCACCTCTGATTCCCCATATCTGATTAGCCACCTCTGTTTCCCCGCCTCTGATTCCCAGCCTCTGATTCCCCATATCTGATTCCCCAATTCTGATTCCCGCCTCTGATGCCCCACCTCTGATTCCCCTCCTCTGATTGCCCATATCTGATTCCCCGCCTCTGATTCCCCATATCTTATTCCCCGACTCTGATTCCCAAACTCAGATTCCCCGCCTCTGATTCCCCAGCTCTGATTCCCCACATCTGATTCCCTTCCTCTGATTCCCCACCTCTGATTCCCAATATCTGATTCCCTGCCTCTGTTTCCCCACCTCTGATTCCCCGCCTCTGTTTCCCCATATCTGATTCCCCACCTCTGATTCCCCAACTCTGATTCCCCGCCTCTGAATCCCCAGCTTTGATTCCCCGCCTCTGATTCCCCGTGTCTGATTCCCTGCCTCTGATTCCCCGCCTCTGATTCCCCATCCCTGATTTACCGCCTCTGATTCACCACCTCACATTCCCCATATCTGATAAGCCATCTCTGTTACCCCGCCTCTGATTACCCGCCTCTGATTCCCCATATCTGATTCCCCGCCTCTGATTCCCCATCTCTGATTCCCGGACTCAGATTCCCCACCTCTGATTCCCAGCCTCTGATTCCCGGAATATGATTCCCCGCTTCTGATTCCCCGCCTCTGATTCCCTGCCTCTGATTCCCCATCTCTGATTCCCCACATCAGATTCCCTGCCTCTGATTCCCCGCCTCTGATTCCCCATATCTGATTCCCTGCCTATGATTCCCCATCTCTGATTCCCGCCCTACGATTCCCCACCTCTGGTTCCCCATATCTGATACCCCTCCTCTCTTTCCCCGCCTCTGATTCCCCGCCTCTGATTCTCCATATCTGATAACCCGCCTCTGATTCCCCAACTCTGATTCCCCGCCTCTGATTCCTCAGCTCTGATTCCCCGCCTCTGATTCCCCGCGTCTGATTCCCTGCTTCTGATTCCCTGCCTCTGATTCCCCATCTGTGATTAACCACCTCTGATTCTCCACGTCTGATTCCGCGCCTCTAATTCCCCATCTCTGATTCCCCATCTCTGATTCCCAAATTCTGATTCCCCGCCTCTGATTCCCCACCTCTGATTCCCCATCTCTGATTCCCAAATTCTGATTCCCTGCCTCTGATTCCCCACCTCTGATTCCCAATATCTGATTCCCCGCCTCTGTTTCCCCGCCTCTGATTCCCCGCCTCTGTTTCCCCATATCTGATTCCCCACCTCTGATTCCCCAACTCTGATTCCCCGCCTCTGATTCCCCAGCTCTGATTCCCCGCCTCTGATTCCACGTTTCTGATGCCCTGCCTCTGATTCCCCGTCTCTGATTTCCCATCTCTGATTCACTGCCTCTGATTCCCCACCTCTGATTCCCCATATCTGATTAGTCACCTCTGTTTCCCCGCCTCTGATTCCCAGCCTCTGATTCCCCATATCTGATTCCCAGCCTCTGATTCCCCATCTCTGATTCCCGGACTCTGAATCCCCACCGCTGATTCCCGGCCTCTCATTCCCGGCCTTTGATTCCCGCTTCTGATTCCCCGCCTCTGATTCCCTGCCTCTGATTCCCCATGTCTGATTCCCCACATCTGATTCCCTGCCTCTGATATCCCGCCTCTGATTCCCCGCCTCTGATTCCCTGCCACTAATTCCCCGCCTCTGATTCCCCTATCTGATTCCCTGCCTCTGATGCCCCATATCTGATTCCCAGCCTCTGATTCCCCAACTCTGATTCCCCGCCTCTGATTCCTCAGCTCTGATTCCCCACCTCTGATTCCCCGTGTCTAATTCCCTGCCTCTGATTCCCCGCCTCTGATTCCCCATCTTGGATTCACCACCACTGATTCCCTTCGTCTGATTCCCTGCCTGTGATTCCCCGCCTCTGATTCACCATCTCTGATTCACTGCCTCTGATTCCCCTTCTCTGATTCCCCATGTCTGATTCCCAAATTCTGATTCCCGCCTCTGATGCCCAACCTCTGATTCCCCTCCTCTGATTGCCCATATCTGATTCCCCGCCTCTGATTCCCCATATCTTATTCCCAAACTCAGATTCCCCGCCTCTGATTCCCTAGCTCTGATTCCCCACATCTGATTCTCTGCCTCAGATTCCCCACCTCTGATTCCCCGCCTCTGATTCCCCGTGTCTGATTCCCTGCCTCTGATTCCCCGCCTCTGATTCCACATCTCTGATTCACCGCCTCTGATTCCCCACCTCTGATTCCCCATATCTGATAAGCCATCTCTGTTTCCCCGCCTCTGATTCCCCACCTCTGATTCCCCATATCTGATTCCCGGACTCAGATTCCCCACCTCTGATTCCCCGCCTCTGATTCCCTGCCTCTGATTCCTCATCTCTGATTTCCCATATCTGATTCCCCAGCTCTGATTCCCAACATCTGATTCCCTGCCTCTGATTCCCAACCTCTGATTCCCAATATCTGATTCCCTGCCTCTGTTTCCCCACTTCTGATTCCCCGCCTCTGTTTCCCCATATCTGATTCCCCACCTCTGATTCCCCAACTCTGATTCCCCGCCTCTGATTCCCCAGCTCTGATTCCCCGCCTCTGATTCCCCGTGTCTGATTCCTTGCCTCTGATTCCCCGCCTCTGATTCCCCATCTCTGATTCACCACCACTGATTCCCTGCGTCTGATTCCCTGCCTGTGATTCCCCGCCTCTGATTCAACATCTCTGATTCACTGCCTCTGATTGCCCTTCTCTGATTCCCCATGTCTGATTCCCCAATTCTGATTCCCGCCTCTGATTCCCCACTACTGATTCCCGGCCTCTGATTCCCGGCCTCTGATTCCCCGCCTCTGATTCCCCACCTCTGATTCCCAATATCTGATTCCCCGCCTCTGTTTCCCCGCCTCTGATTCCCCGCCTCTGTTTCCCTATATCTGATTCCCCACCTCTGATTCCCCAACTCTGATTCCCCGCCTCTGATTCCCCAGCTCTGATTCCCCGCCTCTGATTCCACGTGTCTGATGCCCTGCCTCTGATTCCCCGCCTCTGATTTCCCATCTCTGATTCACTGCCTCTGATTCCCCACCTCTGATTCCCCATATCTGATTAGCCACCTCTGTTTCCCCGCCTCTGATTCCCAGCCTCTGATTCCCCATATCTGATTCCCAGCCTCTGATTCCCCATCTCTGATTCCCGGACTCTTAATCCCCACCTCTGATTCCCGGCCTCTCATTCCCGGCCTTTGATTCCCGCTTCTGATTCCCCGCCTCTGATTCCCTGCCTCTGATTCCCCATGTCTGATTCCCCACATCTGATTCCCTGCCTCTGATATCCCGCCTCTGATTCCCCGCCTCTGATTCCCTGCCACTAATTCCCCGCCTCTGATTACCCTATCTGATTCCCTGCCTCTGATGCCCCATATCTGATTCCCTGCCTCTGATTCCCCAACTCTGATTCCCCGCCTCTGATTCCTCAGCTCTGATTCCCCACCTCTGATTCCCCGTGTCTAATTCCCTGCCTCTGATTCCCCGCCTCTGATTCCCCATCTTGGATTCACCACCACTGATTCCCTGCGTCTGATTCCCTGCCTGTGATTCCCCGCCTCTGATTCACCATCTCTGATTCACTGCCGTTGATTCCCCTTCTCTGATTCCCCATGTCTGATTCCCCAATTCTGATTCCCGCCTCTGATGCCCAACCTCTGATTCCTCTCCTCTGATTGCCCATATCTGATTCCCCGCCTCTGATTCCCCATATCTTATTCTCCGCCTCTGATTCCCAAACTCAGATTCCCCGCCTCTGATTCCCCAGCTCTGATTCCCCACATCTGATTCTCTGCCTCTGATTCCCCACCTCTGATTCCCCGCCTCTGTTTCCCCATATCTGATTACCCACCTCTGATTCCCCAACTCTGATTCCCCGCCTCTGATTCCCCAGCTCTGATTCCCCGCCTCTGATTCCCCGTGTCTGATTCCCTGCCTCTGATTCCCCGCCTCTGATTCCACATCTCTGATTCACCGCCTCTAATTCCCCACCTCTGATTCCCCATATCTGATAAGCCATCTCTGTTTCCCCGCCTCTGATTCCCCACCTCTGATTCCCCATATCTGATTCCCCGCCTCTGATTCCCCATCTCTGATTCCCGGACTCAGATTCCCCACCTCTGATTCCCAATATCTGATTTCCCATATCTGATTCCACAGCTCTGATTCCCAACATCTGATTCCCTGCCTCTGATTCCCCACCTCTGATTCCCAATATCTGATTCCCTGCCTCTGTTTCCCCACTTCTGATTTCCCATATCTGATTCCACAGCTCTGATTCCCAACATCTGATTCCCTGCCTCTGATTCCCCACCTCTGATTCCCAATATCTGATTCCCTGCCTCTGTTTCCCCACTTCTGATTCCCCGCCTCTGTTTCCCCATATCTGATTCCCCACCTCTGATTTCCCAACTCTGATTCCCCGCCTCTGATTCCCCAGCTCTGATTCCCCGCCTCTGATTCCCCGTGTCTGCTTCCTTGCCTCTGATTCCCCGCCTCTGATTCCCCATCTCTGATTCACCACCACTGATTCCCTGCGTCTGATTCCCTGCCTGTGATTCCCCGCCTCTGATTCACCATCTCTGATTCACTGCCTCTGATTCCCCTTCTCTGATTCCCCATGTCTGATTCCCCAATTCTGATTCCCGCCTCTGATTCCCCACTACTGATTCCCGGCCTCTGATTCCCGGCCTCTGATTCCCCGCCTCTGATTCCCCATCTCTGATTCCCCGCCTCTGATTCCCCGACTCTGATTCCCGCCTCTGATTCCCCAGCTGTGATTCCCCGCCTCTGATTCCCCGCGTTTGATTCCCCGCCTCTGAATCCCCGCCTCTGATTCCCCATCTCTGATTCACCACCGCTAATTCCCGGCCTCTGATTCCCCACTACTGATTCCCGGCCTCTGATTCCCGGCCTCTGATTCCCCGCCTATGATTCCCCATCTCTGATTCCCCGCCTCTGATTCCCCGACTCTGATTCCCTGCCTCTGATTCCCCAGCTCTGATTCCCCACCTCTGATTACCCGCGTCTGATTCCCTGACTCTAATTCCCGGCCTCTGATTCCCCATCACTGATTCACCGCCTCTGATTCCCCACCTCTGATTCCCCATATCTGATTCCCCGCCTCAGTTTCCCCAACTCTGATTCCCCGCCTCTGATTCCCCAGTTATGATTCCCCACCTCTGATTCCGCGCGTCTGATTCCCTGCTTCTGATTCCCTGCCTCTGATTCCCCATCTGTGATTAACCACCTCTGATTCTCCGCGTCTGATTCCCCGCCTCAGTTTCCCCACCTCTGATTCCCCATATCTGATTCACCGCCTCTGATTCACCACCTCAGATTCCCCATATCTGATAAGCCATCTCTGTTACCCCTCCTCTGATTCCCCATATCTGATTCCCCGCCTCTGATTCCCCATCTCTGATTCCCAGCCTCTGATTCCCGGAATATGATTCCCCGCTTCTGATTCCCCGCCTCTGATTCCCTGCCTCTGATTCCCCATCTCTGATTCCCCACATCTGATTCCCTGCTTCTGATTCCCCGCCTCTGATTCCCCATATCTGATTCCCTGCCTCTGATTCCCCAACTCTAATTCCCCGCCTCTGATTCCTCAGCTCTGATTCCCCGCCTCTGATTCCCCGCGTCTGATTCCCTGCTTCTGATTCCCTGCCTCTGATTCCCCATCTGTGATTAACCACCTCTGATTCTCCACGTCTGAGTCCGCGCCTCTGATTCCCCATATCTTATTCCCCGACTCTGATTCCCAAACTCAGATTCCCCGCCTCTGATTCCCCAGCTCTGATTCCCCACATCTGATTCCCTGCCTCTGATTCCCCACCTCTGATTCCCAATATCTGATTCCCTGCCTCTGTTTCCCCACCTCTGATTCCCCGCCTCTGTTTCCCCATATCTGATTCCCCACCTCTGATTCCCCAACTCTGATTCCCCGCCTCTGAATCCCCAGCTTTGATTCCCCGCCTCTGATTCCCCGTGTCTGATTCCCTGCCTCTGATTCCCCGCCTCTGATTCCCCATCTCTGATTCACCGCCTCTGATTCACCACCTCAGATTCCCCATATCTGATAAGCCTCTCTGTTACCCCGCCTCTGATTCCCCGCTTCTGATTCCCCATATCTGATTCCCCGCCTCTGATTCCCCATCTCTGATTCCCGGACTCAGATTCCCCACCTCTGATTCCCAGCATCTGATTCCCGGAATATGATTCCCCGCTTCTGATTCCCCGCCTCTGATTCCCTGCCTCTGATTCCCCATCTCTGATTCCCCACATCTGATTCCCTGCCTCTGATTCCCCGCCTCTGATTCCCCATATCTGATTCCCTGCCTCTGATTCCCCATCTCTGATTCCCGCCCTCCGATTCCCCACCTCTGGTTCCCCATATCTGATACCCCTCCTCTCTTTCCCCGCCTCTGATTCCCCGCCTCTGATTCTCCATATCTGATACCCCGACTCTGATACCCCAACTCTGATTCCCCGCCTCTGATTCCTCTGCTCTGATTCCCCGCCTCTGATTCCCCGCGTCTGATTCCCTGCTTCTGATTCCCTGCCTCTGATTCCCCATCTGTGATTAACCACCTCTGATTCTCCACGTCTGATTCCGCGCCTCTGATTCCCCATCTCTGATTCCCCATCTCTGATTCACAAATTCTGATTCCCCGCCTCAGATTCCCCAGCTCTGATTCCCCATCTCTGATTCCCAAATTCTGATTCCCTGCCTCTGATTCCCCACCTCTGATTCCCAATATCTGATTCCCCGCCTCTGTTTCCCCGCCTCTGATTCCCCGCCTCTGTTTCCCCATATCTGATTCCCCACCTCTGATTCCCCAACTCTGATTCCCCGCCTCTGATTCCCCAGCTCTGATTCCCCGACTCTGATTCCACGTTTCTGATGCCCTGCCTCTGATTCCCCGCCTCTGATTTCCCATCTCTGATTCACTGCCTCTGATTCCCCACCTCTGATTCCCCATATCTGATTAGCCACCTCTGTTTCCCCGCCTCTGATTCCCAGCCTCTGATTCCCCATATCTGATTCCCAGCCTCTGATTCCCCATCTCTGATTCCCGGACTCTGAATCCCCACCTCTGATTCCCGGCCTCTCATTCCCGGCCTTTGATTCCCGCTTCTGATTCCCCGCCTCTGATTCCCTGCCTCTGATTCCCCATGTCTGATTCCCCACATCTGATTCCCTGCCTCTGATATCCCGCCTCTGATTCCCCGCCTCTGATTCCCTGCCACTAATTCCCCGCCTCTGATTCCCCTATCTGATTCCCTGCCTCTGATGCCCCATATCTGATTCCCAGCCTCTGATTCCCCAACTCTGATTCCCCGCCTCTGATTCCTCAGCTCTGATTCCCCACCTCTGATTCCCCGTGTCTAATTCCCTGCCTCTGATTCCCCGCCTCTGATTCCCCATCTTGGATTCACCACCACTGATTCCCTGCGTCTGATTCCCTGCCTGTGATTCCCCGCCTCTGATTCACCATCTCTGATTCACTGCCTCTGATTCCCCTTCTCTGATTCCCCATGTCTGATTCCCCAATTCTGATTCCCGCCTCTGATGCCCCACCTCTGATTCCCCGCTTCTGATTCCCCATATCTTATTCCCCGACTCTGATTCCCAAACTCAGATTCCCCGCCTCTGATTCCCCAGCTCTGATTCCCAATATCTGATTCCCTGCCTCTGTTTCCCCACCTCTGATTCCCCGCCTCTGTTTCCCCATATCTGATTCCCCACCTCTGATTCCCCAACTCTGATTCCCCGCCTCTGAATCCCCAGCTTTGATTCCCCGCCTCTGATTCCCCGTGTCTGATTCCCTGCCTCTGATTCCCCGCCTCTGATTCCCCATCTCTGATTCACCGCCTCTGATTCACCACCTCACATTCCCCATATCTGATAAGCCATCTCTGTTACCCCGCCTCTGATTCCCCGCCTCTGATTCCCCATATCTGATTCCCCGCCTCTGATTCCCCATCTCTGATTCCCGGACTCAGATTCCCCACCTCTGATTCCCAGCCTCTGATTCCCGGAATATGATTCCCCGCTTCTGATTCCCAGCCTCTGATTCCCTGCCTCTGATTCCCCATCTCTGATTCCCCACATCAGATTCCCTGCCTCTGATTCCCCGCTTCTGATTCCCCATATCTGATTCCCTGCCTCTGATTCCCCATCTCTGATTCCCGCCATCCGATTCCCTACCTCTGGTTCCCCATATCTGATACCCCTCCTCTCTTTCCCCGCCTCTGATTCCCCGCCTCTGATTCTCCATATCTGATAACCCGCCTCTGATTCCCCAACTCTGATTCCCCGCCTCTGATTCCTCAGCTCTGATTCCCCGCCTCTGATTCCCCGCGTCTGATTCCCTGCTTCTGATTCCCTGCCTCTGATTCCCCATCTGTGATTAACCACCTCTGATTCTCCACGTCTGATTCCGGGCCTCTGATTCCCCATCTCTGATTCCCCATCTCTGATTCCCAAATTCTGATTCCCCGCCTCTGATTCCCCACCTCTGATTCCCCGCCTCTGTTTCCCCATATCTGATTCCCCACCTCTGATTCCCCAACTCTGATTCCCCGCCTCTGATTCCCCAGCTCTGATTCCCCGCCTCTGATTCCACGTTTCTGATGCCCTGCCTCTGATTCCCCGCCTCTGATTTCCCATCTCTGATTCACTGCCTCTGATTCCCCACCTCTGATTCCCCATATCTGATTAGCCACCTCTGTTTCCCCGCCTCTGATTCCCAGCCTCTGATTCCCCATATCTGATTCCCAGCCTCTGATTCCCCATCTCTGATTCCCGGACTCTGAATCCCCACCTCTGATTCCCGGCCTCTCATTCCCGGCCTTTGATTCCCGCTTCTGATTCCCCGCCTCTGATTCCCTGCCTCTGATTCCCCATGTCTGATTCCCCACATCTGATTCCCTGCCTCTGATATCCCGCCTCTGATTCCCCGCCTCTGATTCCCTGCCACTAATTCCCCGCCTCTGATTCCCCTATCTGATTCCCTGCCTCTGATGCCCCATATCTGATTCCCAGCCTCTGATTCCCCAACTCTGATTCCCCGCCTCTGATTCCTCAGCTCTGATTCCCCACCTCTGATTCCCCGTGTCTAATTCCCTGCCTCTGATTCCCCGCCTCTGATTCCCCATCTTGGATTCACCACCACTGATTCCCTGCGTCTGATTCCCTGCCTGTGATTCCCCGCCTCTGATTCACCATCTCTGATTCACTGCCTCTGATTCCCCTTCTCTGATTCCCCATGTCTGATTCCCCAATTCTGATTCCCGCCTCTGATGCCCAACCTCTGATTCCCCTCCTCTGATTGCCCATATCTGATTGCCCGCCTCTGATTCCCCATATCTTATTCTCCGCCTCTGATTCCCAAACTCAGATTCCCCGCCTCTGATTCCCCAGCTCTGATTCCCCACATCTGATTCTCTGCCTCTGATTCCCCAATTCTGATTCCCGCCTCTGATGCCCAACCTCTGATTCCCCTCCTCTGATTGCCCATATCTGATTCCCCGCCTCTGATTCCCCATATCTTATTCTCCGCCTCTGATTCCCAAACTCAGATTCCCCGCCTCTGATTCCCCAGCTCTGATTCCCCACATCTGATTCTCTGCCTCTGATTCCCCACCTCTGATTCCCCGCCTCTGATTCCTCAGCTCTGATTCCCCGCCTCTGATTCCCCGCGTCTGATTCCCTGCTTCTGATTCCCCACCTCTGATTCCCCAACTCTGATTCCCCGCCTCTGAATCCCCAGCTTTGATTCCCCGCCTCTGATTCCCCGTGTCTGATTCCCTGCCTCTGATTCCCCGCCTCTGATTCCCCATCTCTGATTCACCGCCTCTGATTCACCACCTCAGATTCCCCATATCTGATAAGCCTCTCTGTTACCCCGCCTCTGATTCCCCGCTTCTGATTCCCCATATCTGATTCCCCGCCTCTGATTCCCCATCTCTGATTCCCGGACTCAGATTCCCCACCTCTGATTCCCAGCATCTGATTCCCGGAATATGATTCCCCGCTTCTGATTCCCCGCCTCTGATTCCCTGCCTCTGATTCCCCATCTCTGATTCCCCACATATGATTCCCTGCCTCTGATTCCCCGCCTCTGATTCCCCATATCTGATTCCCTGCCTCTGATTCCCCATCTCTGATTCCCGCCCTCCGATTCCCCACCTCTGGTTCCCCATATCTGATACCCCTCCTCTCTTTCCCCGCCTCTGATTCCCCGCCTCTGATTCTCCATATCTGATACCCCGACTCTGATACCCCAACTCTGATTCCCCGCCTCTGATTCATCAGCTCTGATTCCCCGCCTCTGATTCCCCGCGTCTGATTCCCTGCTTCTGATTCCCTGCCTCTGATTCCCCATCTGTGATTAACCACCTCTGATTCTCCACGTCTGATTCCGCGCCTCTGATTCCCCATCTCTGATTCCCCATCTCTGATTCACAAATTCTGATTCCCCGCCTCAGATTCCCCAGCTCTGATTCCCCATCTCTGATTCCCAAATTCTGATTCCCTGCCTCTGATTCCCCACCTCTGATTCCCAATATCTGATTCCCCGCCTCTGTTTCCCCGCCTCTGATTCCCCGCCTCTGTTTCCCCATATCTGATTCCCCACCTCTGATTCCCCAACTCTGATTCCCCGCCTCTGATTCCCCAGCTCTGATTCCCCGACTCTGATTCCACGTTTCTGATGCCCTGCCTCTGATTCCCCGCCTCTGATTTCCCATCTCTGATTCACTGCCTCTGATTCCCCACCTCTGATTCCCCATATTTGATTAGCCACCTCTGTTTCCCCGCCTCTGATTCCCAGCCTCTGATTCCCCATATCTGATTCCCAGCCTCTGATTCCCCATCTCTGATTCCCGGACTCTGAATCCCCACCTCTGATTCCCGGCCTCTCATTCCCGGCCTTTGATTCCCGCTTCTGATTCCCCGCCTCTGATTCCCTGCCTCTGATTCCCCATGTCTGATTCCCCACATCTGATTCCCTGCCTCTGATATCCCGCCTCTGATTCCCCGCCTCTGATTCCCTGCCACTAATTCCCCGCCTCTGATTCCCCTATCTGATTCCCTGCCTCTGATGCCCCATATCTGATTCCCAGCCTCTGATTCCCCAACTCTGATTCCCCACCTCTGATTCCTCAGCTCTGATTCCCCACCTCTGATTCCCCGTGTCTAATTCCCTGCCTCTGATTCCCCGCCTCTGATTCCCCATCTTGGATTCACCACCACTGATTCCCTGCGTCTGATTCCCTGCCTGTGATTCCCCGCCTCTGATTCACCATCTCTGATTCACTGCCTCTGATTCCCCTTCTCTGATTCCCCATGTCTAATTCCCCAATTCTGATTCCCGCCTCTGATGCCCCACCTCTGATTCCCCATATCTTATTCCCCGACTCTGATTCCCAAACTCAGATTCCCCGCCTCTGATTCCCCAGCTCTGATTCCCCACATCTGATTCCCTGCCTCTGATTCCCCACCTCTGATTCCCAATATCTGATTCCCTGCCTCTGTTTCCCCACCTCTGATTCCCCGCCTCTGATTCCTCAGCTCTGATTCCCCGCCTCTGATTCCCTGCCTCTGATTCCCCATCTGTGATTAACCACCTCTGATTCTCCACGTCTGATTCCGGGCCTCTGATTCCCCATCTCTGATTCCCCATCTCTGATTCCCAAATTCTGATTCCCCGCCTCTGATTCCCCACCTCTGATTCCCCGCCTCTGTTTCCCCATATCTGATTCCCCACCTCTGATTCCCCAACTCTGATTCCCCGCCTCTGATTCCCCAGCTCTGATTCCCCGCCTCTGATTCCACGTTTCTGATGCCCTGCCTCTGATTCCCCGCCTCTGATTTCCCATCTCTGATTCACTGCCTCTGATTCCCCACCTCTGATTCCCCATATCTGATTAGCCACCTCTGTTTCCCCGCCTCTGATTCCCAGCCTCAGATTCCCCATATCTGATTCCCAGCCTCTGATTCCCCATCTCTGATTCCCGGACTCTGAATCCCCACCTCTGATTCCCGGCCTCTCATTCCCGGCCTTTGATTCCCGCTTCTGATTCCCCGCCTCTGATTCCCTGCCTCTGATTCCCCATGTCTGATTCCCCACATCTGATTCCCTGCCTCTGATATCCCGCCTCTGATTCCCCGCCTCTGATTCCCTGCCACTAATTCCCCGCCTCTGATTCCCCTATCTGATTCCCTGCCTCTGATGCCCCACATCTGATTCCCAGCCTCTGATTCCCCAACTCTGATTCCCCGCCTCTGATTCCTCAGCTCTGATTCCCCACCTCTGATTCCCCGTGTCTAATTCCCTGCCTCTGATTCCCCGCCTCTGATTCCCCATCTTGGATTCACCACCACTGATTCCCTGCGTCTGATTCCCTGCCTGTGATTCCCCGCCTCTGATTCACCATCTCTGATTCACTGCCTCTGATTCCCCTTCTCTGATTCCCCATGTCTGATTCCCCAATTCTGATTCCCGCCTCTGATGCCCAACCTCTGATTCCCCTCCTCTGATTGCCCATATCTGATTCCCCGCCTCTGATTCCCCATATCTTATTCTCCGCCTCTGATTCCCAAACTGAGATTCCCCGCCTCTGATTCCCTAGCTCTGATTCCCCACACCTGATTCTCTGCCTCTGATTCCCCACCTCTGATTCCCCGCCTCTGTTTCCCCATATCTGATTACCCACCTCTGATTCCCCAACTCTGATTCCCCGCCTCTGATTCCCCAGCTCTGATTCCCCGCCTCTGATTCCCTGTGTCTGATTCCCTGCCTCTGATTCCCCGCCTCTGATTCCACATCTCTGATTCACCGCCTCTGATTCCCCACCTCTGATTCCCCATATCTGATAAGCCATCTCTGTTTCCCCGCCTCTGATTCCCCACCTCTGATTCCCCGCCTCTGATTCCCTGCCTCTGATTCCTCATCTCTGATTTCCCATATCTGATTCCCCAGCTCAGATTCCCAACATCTGATTCCCTGCCTCTGATTCCCCACCTCTGATTCCCAATATCTGATTCCCTGCCTCTGTTTCCCCACTCTGATTCCCCGCCTCTGTTTCCCCATATCTGATTCCCCGCCTCTGATTCCCCACCTCTGAGTCCCCGCCTCTGATTCCCTGCCTCTGATTCCTCATCTCTGATTTCCCATATCTGATTCCCCAGCTCTGATTCCCAACATCTGATTCCCTGCCTCTGATTCCCCACCTCTGATTCCCAATATCTGATTCCCTGCCTCTGTTTCCCCACTCTGATTCCCCGCCTCTGTTTCCCCATATCTGATTCCCCACCTCTGATTCCCCAACTCTGATTCCCCGCCTCTGATTCCCCAGCTCTGATTCCCCGCCTCTGATTCCCCGTGTCTGATTCCTTGCCTCTGATTCCCCGCCTCTGATTCCCCATCTCTGATTCACCACCACTGATTCCCTGCGTCTGATTCCCTGCCTGTGATTCCCCGCCTCTGATTCACCATCTCTGATTCACTGCCTCTGATTGCCCTTCTCTGATTCCCCATGTCTGATTCCCCAATTCTGATTCCCGCCTCTGATTCCCCACTACTGATTCCCGGCCTCTGATTCCCGGCCTCTGATTCCCCGCCTCTGATTCCCCACCTCTGATTCCCAATATCTGATTCCCCGCCTCTGTTTCCCCGCCTCTGATTCCCCGCCTCTGTTTCCCTATATCTGATTCCCCACCTCTGATTCCCCAAATCTGATTCCCCGTCTCTGATTCCCCAGCTCTGATTCCCCGCCTCTGATTCCACGTGTCTGATGCCCTGCCTCTGATTCCCCGCCTCTGATTTCCCATCTCTGATTCACTGCCTCTGATTCCCCACCTCTGATTCCCCATATCTGATTAGCCACCTCTGTTTCCCCGCCACTGATTCCCAGCCTCTGATTCCCCATATCTGATTCCCAGCCTCTGATTCCCCATCTCTGATTCCCGGACTCTGAATCCCCACCTCTGATTCCCGGCCTCTCATTCCCGGCCTTTGATTCCCGCTTCTGATTCCCCGCCTCTGATTCCCTGCCTCTGATTCCCTATGTCTGATTCCCCACATCTGATTCCCTGCCTCTGATATCCCGCCTCTGATTCCCCGCCTCTGATTCCCTGCCACTAATTCCCCGCCTCTGATTACCCTTTCTGATTCCCTGCCTCTGATGCCCCATATCTGATTCCCTGCCTCTGATTCCCCAACTCTGATTCCCCGCCTCTGATTCCTCAGCTCTGATTCCCCACCTCTGATTCCCCGTGTCTAATTCCCTGCCTCTGATTCCCCGCCTCTGATTCCCCATCTTGGATTCACCACCACTGATTCCCTGCGTCTGATTCCCTGCCTGTGATTCCCCGCCTCTGATTCACCATCTCTGATTCACTGCCTCTGATTCCCCTTCTCTGATTCCCCATATCTTATTCCCCGACTCTGATTCCCAAACTCAGATTCCCCAATTCTGATTCCCGCCTCTGATGCCCAACCTCTGATTCCCCTCCTCTGATTGCCCATATCTGATTCCCCGCCTCTGATTCCCCATATCTTATTCTCCGCCTCTGATTCCCAAACTCAGATTCCCCGCCTCTGATTCCCCAGCTCTGATTCCCCACATCTGATTCTCTGCCTCTGATTCCCCACCTCTGATTCCCCGCCTCTGTTTCCCCATATCTGATTACCCACCTCTGATTCCCCAACTCTGATTCCCCGCCTCTGATTCCCCAGCTCTGATTCCCCGCCTCTGATTCCCCGTGTCTGATTCCCTGCCTCTGATTCCCCGCCTCTGATTCCACATCTCTGATTCACCGCCTCTGATTCCCCACCTCTGATTCCCCATATCTGATAAGCCATCTCTGTTTCCCCGCCTCTGATTCCCCACCTCTGATTCCCCATATCTGATTCCCCGCCTCTGATTCCCCATCTCTGATTCCCGGACTCAGATTCCCCACCTCTGATTCCCCGCCTCTGATTCCCTGCCTCTGATTCCCCATCTCTGATTTCCCATATCTGATTCCCCAGCTCTGATTCCCAACATCTGATTCCCTGCCTCTGATTCCCCACCTCTGATTCCCAATATCTGATTCCCTGCCTCTGTTTCCCCACTTCTGATTCCCCGCCTCTGTTTCCCCATATCTGATTCCCCACCTCTGATTCCCCAACTCTGATTCCCCGCCTCTGATTCCCCAGCTCTGATTCCCCGCCTCTGATTCCCCGTGTCTGATTCCTTGCCTCTGATTCCCCGCCTCTGATTCCCCATCTCTGATTCACCACCACTGATTCCCTGCGTCTGATTCCCTGCTTGTGGTTACCCGCCTCTGATTCAACATCTCTGATTCACTGCCTCTGATTCCCCTTCTCTGATTCCCCATGTCTGATTCCCCAATTCTGATTCCCGCCTCTGATTCCCCACTACTGATTCCCGGCCTCTGATTCCCGGCCTCTGATTCCCCACCTCTGATTCCCCATCTCTGATTCCCCGCCTCTGATTCCCCGACTCTGATTCCCCGCCTCTGATTCCCCAGCTCTGATTCCCCGCCTCTGATTCTCCGCGTCTGATTCCCCTCCTCTGAATCCCCGCATCTGATTCCCCATCTCTGATTCACCACCGCTAATTCCCGGCCTCTGATTCCCCACTACTGATTCCCGGCCTCTGATTCCCTGCCTCTGATTCCCCGCCTATGATTCCCCATCTCTGATTCCCCGCCTCTGATTACCCGCGTCTGATTCCCTGACTCTAATTCCCGGCCTCTGATTCCCCATCACTGATTCACCGCCTCTGATTCCCCACCTCTGATTCCCCATATCTGATTCCCCGCCTCAGTTTCCCCGCCTCTGATTCCCCGCCTCTGATTCCCCATTACTGATACCCTGCCTCTGATTCCCCAACTCTGATTCCCCGCCTCTGATTCCCCAGTTATGATTCCCCACCTCTGATTCCGCGCGTCTGATTCCCTGCTTCTGATTCCCTGCCTCTGATTCCCCATCTGTGATTAACCACCTCTGATTCTCCGCGTCTGATTCCCCGCCTCAGTTTCCCCGCCTCTGATTCCCCATATCTGATTCACCGCCTCTGATTCACCACCTCAGATTCCCCATATCTAATAAGCCATCTCTGTTACCCCGCCTCTGATTCCCCATATCTGATTCCCCGCCTCTGATTCCCCATCTCTGATTCCCGGACTCAGATTCCCCACCTCTGATTCCCAGCCTCTGATTCCCGGAATATGATTCCCCGCTTCTGATTCCCCGCCTTTGATTCCCTGCCTCTGATTCCCCATCTCTGATTCCCCACATCTGATTCCCTGCTTCTGATTCCCCGCCTCTGATTCCCCATATCTGATTCCCTGCCTCTGATTCCCCAACTCTAATTCCCCGCCTCTGATTCCTCAGCTCTGATTCCCCGACTCTGATTCCCCGCGTCTGATTCCCTGCTTCTGATTCCCTGCCTCTGATTCCCCATCTGTGATTAACCACCTCTGATTCTCCACGTCTGATTCCGCGCCTCTGATTCCCCATCTCTGATTCCCCATCTCTGATTCCCAAATTCTGATTCCCCGCCTCTGATTCCCCAGTTCTGATTCCCCATCTCTGATTCTCAAATTCTTATTCCCTGCCTCTGATTCCCCACCTCTGATTCCCCACCTCTGATTCCCAATATCTGATTCCCCGCCTCTGTTTCCCCGCCTCTGATTCCCCGCCTCTGTTTCCCCATATCTGATTCCCCACCTCTGATTCCCCAACTCTGATTCCCCGCCTCTGATTCCCCAGCTCTGATTCCCCGCCTCTGATTCCACGTGTCTGATGCCCTGCCTCTGATTCCCCGCCTCTGATTTCCCATCTCTGATTCACTGCCTCTGATTCCCCACCTCTGATTCCCCATATCTGATTAGCCACCTCTGTTTCCCCGCCTCTGATTCCCAGCCTCTGATTCCCCATATCTGATTCCCAGCCTCTGATTCCCCACCTCTGATTCCCGGACTCTCATTCCCGGCCTTTGATTCCCGCTTCTGATTCCCCGCCTCTGATTCCCTGCCTCTGATTCCCCATGTCTGATTCCCCACATCTGATTCCCTGCCTCTGATATCCCGCCTCTGATTCCCTGCCTCTGATTCCCTGCCACTAATTCCCCGCCTCTGATTCCCCTGTCTGATTCCCTGCCTCTGATGCCCCATACTGATTCCCAGCCTCTGATTCCCCAACTCTGATTCCCCGCCTCTGATTCCTCAGCTCTGATTCCCCACCTCTGATTCCCCGTGTCTAATTCCCTGCCTACGATTCCCCGCCTCTGATTCCCCATCTTGTATTCACCACCACTGATTCCCTGCGTCTGATTCCCTGCCTGTGATTCCCCGCCTCTGATTCACCATCTCTGATTCACTGCCTCTGATTCCCCTTCTCTGATTCCCCATGTCTGATTCCCCATTTCTGATTCCCGCCTCTGATGCCCAACCTCTGATTCCCCTCCTCTGATTGCCCATATCTGATTCCCCGCCTCTGATTCCCCATATCTTATTCTCCGCCTCTGATCCCCAAACTCAGATTCCCCGCCTCTGATTCCCCACATCTGATTCTGTGCCTCTGATTCCCCACCTCTGATTCCCCGCCTCTGTTTACCCATATCTGATTACCCACCTCTGATTCCCCAACTCTGATTCCCCGCCTCTGATTCCCCAGCTCTGATTCCCCGCCTCTGATTCCCCGTGTCTGATTGCCTGCCTCTGATTCCCCACCTCTGATTCCCCATATCTGATAAGCCATCTCTGTTTCCCCGCCTCTCATTCCCCACCTCTGATTCCCCATATCTGATTCCCCGCATCTGATTCCCCATCTCTGATTCCCGGACTCAGATTCCCCACCTCTGATTCCCCGCCTCTGATTCCCTGCCTCTGATTCCCCATCTCTGATTCCCCATATCTGATTCCCCAGCTCTGATTCCCAACATCTGATTCCCTGCCTCTGATTCCCCACCTCTGATTCCCAATATCTGATTCCCTGCGTCTGTTTCCCCACTTCTGATTCCCCGCCTCTGTTTCCCCATATCTGATTCCCCACATCTGATTCCCCAACTCTGATTCCCCGCCTCTGATTCCCCAGCTCTGATTCCCCGCCTCTGATACCCCGTGTCTGATTCCTTGCCTCTGATTCCCCGCCTCTGATTCCCCATCTCTGATTCACCACCACTGATTCCCTGCGTCTGATTTCCTGCCTGTGATTCCCTGCCTCTGATTCACCATCTCTGATTCACTGCCTCTGATTCCCCTTCTCTGATTCCCCATGTCTGATTCCCCAATTCTGATTCCCGCCTCTGATGCCCCACCTCTGATTCCCCTCCTCTGATTGCCCATATCTGATTCCCCGCCTCTGATTCCCCATATCTTATTCCCCGACTCTGATTCCCAAACTCAGATTCCCCGCCTCTGATTCCCCAGCTCTGATTCCCCACATCTGATTCCCTGCCTCTGATTCCCCACCTCTGATTCCCAATATCTGATTCCCTGCCTCTGTTTCCCCACCTCTGATTCCCCTCCTCTGTTTCCCCATATCTGATTCCCCACCTCTGATTCCCCAACTCTGATTCCCCGCCTCTGAATCCCAAGCTTTGATTCCCCGCCTCTGATTCCCCGTGTCTGATTCCCTGCCTCTGATTCCCCGCCTCTGATTCCCCATCTCTGATTCACCGCCTCTGATTCACCACCTCACATTCCCCATATCTGATAAGCCATCTCTGTTACCCCGCCTCTGATTCCCCGCCTCTGATTCCCCATATCTGATTCCCCGCCTCTGATTCCCCATCTCTGATTCCCGGACTCAGATTCCCCACCTCTGATTCCCAGCCTCTGATTCCTGGAATATGATTCCCCGCTTCTGATTCCCCGCCTCTGATTCCCTGCCTCTGATTCCCCATCTCTGATTCCCCACATCAGATTCCCTGCCTCTGATTCCCCGCCTCTGATTCCCCATATCTGATTCCCTGCCTCTGATTCCCCATCTCTGATTCCCGCCCTCCGATTACCCACCTCTGGTTCCCCATATCTGATACCCCTCCTCTCTTTCCCCGCCTCTGATTCCCCACCTCTGATTCCTCAGCTCTGATTCCCCGCCTCTGATTCCCCACGTCTGATTCCCTGCTTCTGATTCCCTGCCTCTGATTCCCCATTTGTGATTAACCACCTCTGATTCTCTACGTCTGATTCCGCGCCTCTGATTCCCCATCTCTGATTCCCCATCTCTGATTCCCAAATTCTGATTCACCGCCTCTGATTCGCCACCTCTGATTCCCCATCTCTGATTCCCAAATTCTGATTCCCTGCCTCTGATTCCCCACCTCTGATTCCCAATATCTGATTCCCCGCCTCTGTTTCCCCGCCTCTGATTCGCCGCCTCTGTTTCCCCATATCTGATTCCCCACCTCTGATTCCCCAACTCTGATTCCCCGCCTCTGATTCCCCAGCTCTGATTCCCCGCCTCTGATTCCACGTTTCTGATGCCCTGCCTCTGATTCCCCGCCTCTGATTTCCCATCTCTGATTCACTGCCTCTGATTCCCCACCTCTGATTCCCGGACTCTGAATCCCCACCTCTGATTCCCGGCCTCTCATTCCCGGCCTTTGATTCCCGCTTCTGATTCCCCGCCTCTGATTCCCTGCCTCTGATTCCCCATGTCTGATTCCCCACATCTGATTCCCTGCCTCTGATATCCCGCCTCTGATTCCCCGCCTCTGATTCCCTGCTACTGATTCCCCGCCTCTGATTCCCCTATCTGATTCCCTGCCTCTGATGCCCCATATCTGATTCCCAGCCTCTGATTCCCCAACTCTGATTCCCCGCCTCTGATTCCTCAGCTCTGATTCCCCACCTCTGATTCCCCGTGTCTAATTCCCTGCCTCTGATTCCCCGCCTCTGATTCCCCATCTTGGATTCACCAGCAGTGATTCCCTGCGTCTGATTCCCTGCCTGTGATTCCCCGCCTCTGATTCACCATCTCTGATTCACTGCCTCTGATTCCCCTTCTCTGATTCCCCATGTCTGATTCCCCAATTCTGATTCCCGCCTCTGATGCCCAACCTCTGATTCCCCTCCTCTGATTGCCCATATCTGATTCCCCGCCTCTGATTCCCCATATCTTATTCTCCGCCTCTGATTCCAAACTCAGATTCCCCGCCTCTGATTCCCCAGCTCTGATTCCCCACATCTGATTCTCTGCCTCTGATTCCCCACCTCTGATTCACCGCCTCTGTTTCCCCATATCTGATTACCCACCTCTGATTCCCCAACTCTGATTCCCTGCCTCTGATTCCCCAGCTCTGATTCCCCGCCTCTGTTTCCCCGTGTCTGATTCCCTGTCTCTGATTCCCCGCCTCTGATTCCACATCTCTGATTCACTGCCTCTGATTCCCCTTCTCTGATTCCCCATGTCTGATTCCCCAATTCTGATTCCCGCCTCTGATGCCCCACCTCTGATTCCCCTCCTCTGATTGCCCATATCTGATTCCCCGCCTCTGATTCCCCATATCTTATTCCCCGACTCTGATTCCCAAACTCAGATTCCCCGCCTCTGATTCCCCACATCTGATTCCCTGCCTCTGATTCACCACCTCTGATTCCCAATATCTGATTCCCTGCCTCTGTTTCCCCACCTCTGATTCCCCGCCTCTGTTTCCCCATATCTGATTCCCCACCTCTGATTCCCCAACTCTGGTTCCCCGCCTCTGATTCCCCAGCTCTGATTCCACGCCTCTGATTCCCCGTGTCTGATTCCCTGCCTCTGATTCCCCGCCTCTGATTCCCCATCTCTGATTCACGGCCTCTGATTCACCACCTCAGATTCCCCATATCTGATAAGCCATCTCTGTTACCCCGCCTCTGATTCCCCGCCTCTGATTCCCCATATCTGATTCCCCGCCTCTGATTCCCCATCTCTGATTCCCGGACTCAGATTCCCCACCTCTGATTCCCAGCCTCAGATTCCCGGAATATGATTCCCCGCTTCTGATTCCCCGCCTCTGATTCCCTGCCTCTGATTCCCCATCTCTGATTCCCCACATCTGATTCCCTGCCTCTGATTCCCCGCCTCTGATTCCCCATATCTGATTCCCTGCCTCTGATTCCCCATCTCTGATTCCCGCCCTCCGATTCCCCACCTCTGGTTCCCCATATCTGATACCCCTCCTCTCTTTCCCCGCCTCTGATTCCCCGCCTCTGATTCTCCATATCTGATACCCCGCCTCTGATTCCCCAACTCTGATTCCCCGCCTCTGATTCCTCAGCTCTGATTCCCCGCCTCTGATTCCCCGCGTCTGATTCCCTGCTTCTGATTCCCTGCCTCTGATTCCCCATCTGTGATTAACCACCTCTGATTCTCCACGTCTGATTCCGCTCCTCTGATTCCCCATCTCTGATTCCCCATCTCTGATTCCCAAATTCTGATTCCCCGTCTCTGATTCCCCAGTTCTGATTCCCCATTTCTGATTCCCAAATTTTGATTCCGTGCCTCTGATTCCCCACCTCTGATTCCCAATATCTGATTCCCCGCCTCTGTTTCCCCGCCTCTGATTCCCCGCCTCTGTTTCCCTATATCTGATTCCCCACCTCTGATTCCCCAACTCTGATTCCCCGCCTCTGATTCCCCAGCTCTGATTCCCCGCCTCTGATTCCACGTGTCTGATGCCCTGCCTCTGATACCCCGCCTCTGATTTCCCATCTCTGATTCACTGCCTCTGATTCCCCACCTCTGATTCCCCATATCTGATTAGCCACCTCTGTTTCCCCGCCTCTGATTCCCAGACTCTGATTCCCCATATCTGATTCCCAGCCTCTGATTCCCCATCTCTGATTCCTGGACTCTGAATCCCCACCTCTGATTCCCGGCCTCTCATTCCCGGCCTTTGATTCCCGCTTGTGATTCCCCGCCTCTGATTCCCTGCCTCTGATTCCCCATGTCTGATTCCCCACATCTGATTCCCTGCCTCTGATATCCCGCATCTGATTCCCCGCCTCTGATTCCCTGCCACTAATTCCCCGCCTCTGATTACCCTATCTGATTCCCTGCCTCTGATGCCCCATATCTGATTCCCTGCCTCTGATTCCCCAACTCTGATTCCCCGCCTCTGATTCCTCAGCTCTGATTCCCCACCTCTGATTCCCCGTGTCTAATTCCCTGCCTCTGATTCCCCTCCTCTGATTCCCCATCTTGGATTCACCACCACTGATTCCCTGCGTCTGATTCCCTGCCTGTGATTCCCCGCCTCTGATTCACCATCTCTGATTCACTGCCGTTGATTCCCCTTCTCTGATTCCCCATGTCTGATTCCCCAATTCTGATTCCCGCTTCTGATGCCCAACCTCTGATTTCCCTCCTCTGAATGCCCATATCTGATTCCCCGCCTCTGATTCCCCATATCTTATTCTCTGCCTCTGATTCCCAAACTCAGATTCCCCGCCTCTGATTCCCCAGCTCTGATTCCCCACATCTGATTCTCTGCCTCTGATTCCCCACCTCTGATTCCCCGCCTCTGTTTCCCCATATCTGATTACCCACCTCTGATTCCCCAACTCTGATTCCCCGCCTCAGATTCCCCAGCTCTGATTCCCCGCCTCTGATTCCCCGTGTCTGATTCCCTGCCTCTGATTCCCGCCTCTGATTCCACATCTCTGATTCACCACCTCTGATTCCCCACCTCTGATTCCCCATATCTGATAAGCCATCTCTGTTTCCCCGCCTCTGATTCCCCACCTCTGATTCCCCATATCTGATTCCCCGCCTCTGATTCCCCATCTCTGATTCCCGGACTCAGATTCCCCACCTCTGATTCCCCGCCTCTGATTCCCTGCCTCTGATTCCCCATCTCTGATTTCCCATATCTGATTCCCCAGCTCTGATTCCCAACATCTGATTCCCTGCCTCTGATTCCCCACCTCTGATTCCCAATATCTGATTCCCTGCCTCTGTTTCCCCACTTCTGATTCCCCGCCTCTGTTTCCCCATATCTGATTCCCCACCTCTGATTCCCCAACTCTGATTCCCCGCCTCTGATTCCCCAGCTCTGATTCCCCGCCTCTGATTCCCCGTGTCTGATTCCTTGCCTCTGATTCCCCGCCTCTGATTCCCCATCTCTGATTCACCACCACTGATTCCCTGCGTCTGATTCCCCATCTCTGATTCCCGGACTCAGATTCCCCACCTCTGATTCCCAGCATCTGATTCCCGGAATATGATTCCCCGCTTCTGATTCCCCGCCTCTGATTCCCTGCCTCTGATTCCCCATCTCTGATTCCCCACATCTGATTCCCTGCCTCTGATTCCCCGCCTCTGATTCCCCATATCTGATTCCCTGCCTCTGATTCCCCATCTCTGATTCCCGCCCTCCGATTCCCCACCTCTGGTTCCCCATATCTGATACCCCTCCTCTCTTTCCCCGCCTCTGATTCCCCGCCTCTGATTCTCCATATCTGATACCCCGACTCTGATACCCCAACTCTGATTCCCCGCCTCTGATTCCTCTGCTCTGATTCCCCGCCTCTGATTCCCCGCGTCTGATTCCCTGCTTCTGATTCCCTGCCTCTGATTCCCCATCTGTGATTAACCACCTCTGATTCTCCACGTCTGATTCCGCGCCTCTGATTCCCCATCTCTGATTCCCCATCTCTGATTCACAAATTCTGATTCCCCGCCTCAGATTCCCCAGCTCTGATTCCCCATCTCTGATTCCCAAATTCTGATTCCCTGCCTCTGATTCCCCACCTCTGATTCCCAATATCTGATTCCCCGCCTCTGTTTCCCCGCCTCTGATTCCCCGCCTCTGTTTCCCCATATCTGATTCCCCACCTCTGATTCCCCAACTCTGATTCCCCGCCTCTGATTCCCCAGCTCTGATTCCCCGACTCTGATTCCACGTTTCTGATGCCCTGCCTCTGATTCCCCGCCTCTGATTTCCCATCTCTGATTCACTGCCTCTGATTCCCCACCTCTGATTCCCCATATCTGATTAGCCACCTCTGTTTCCCCGCCTCTGATTCCCAGCCTCTGATTCCCCATATCTGATTCCCAGCCTCTGATTCCCCATCTCTGATTCCCGGACTCTGAATCCCCACCTCTGATTCCCGGCCTCTCATTCCCGGCCTTTGATTCCCGCTTCTGATTCCCCGCCTCTGATTCCCTGCCTCTGATTCCCCATGTCTGATTCCCCACATCTGATTCCCTGCCTCTGATATCCCGCCTCTGATTCCCCGCCTCTGATTCCCTGCCACTAATTCCCCGCCTCTGATTCCCCTATCTGATTCCCTGCCTCTGATGCCCCATATCTGATTCCCAGCCTCTGATTCCCCAACTCTGATTCCCCGCCTCTGATTCCTCAGCTCTGATTCCCCACCTCTGATTCCCCGTGTCTAATTCCCTGCCTCTGATTCCCCGCCTCTGATTCCCCATCTTGGATTCACCACCACTGATTCCCTGCGTCTGATTCCCTGCCTGTGATTCCCCGCCTCTGATTCACCATCTCTGATTCACTGCCTCTGATTCCCCTTCTCTGATTCCCCATGTCTGATTCCCCAATTCTGATTCCCGCCTCTGATGCCCCACCTCTGATTCCCCGCTTCTGATTCCCCATATCTTATTCCCCGACTCTGATTCCCAAACTCAGATTCCCCGCCTCTGATTCCCCAGCTCTGATTCCCAATATCTGATTCCCTGCCTCTGTTTCCCCACCTCTGATTCCCCGCCTCTGTTTCCCCATATCTGATTCCCCACCTCTGATTCCCCAACTCTGATTCCCCGCCTCTGAATCCCCAGCTTTGATTCCCCGCCTCTGATTCCCCGTGTCTGATTCCCTGCCTCTGATTCCCCGCCTCTGATTCCCCATCTCTGATTCACCGCCTCTGATTCACCACCTCACATTCCCCATATCTGATAAGCCATCTCTGTTACCCCGCCTCTGATTCCCCGCCTCTGATTCCCCATATCTGATTCCCCGCCTCTGATTCCCCATCTCTGATTCCCGGACTCAGATTCCCCACCTCTGATTCCCAGCCTCTGATTCCCGGAATATGATTCCCCGCTTCTGATTCCCAGCCTCTGATTCCCTGCCTCTGATTCCCCATCTCTGATTCCCCACATCAGATTCCCTGCCTCTGATTCCCCGCTTCTGATTCCCCATATCTGATTCCCTGCCTCTGATTCCCCATCTCTGATTCCCGCCCTCCGATTCCCTACCTCTGGTTCCCCATATCTGATACCCCTCCTCTCTTTCCCCGCCTCTGATTCCCCGCCTCTGATTCTCCATATCTGATAACCCGCCTCTGATTCCCCAACTCTGATTCCCCGCCTCTGATTCCTCAGCTCTGATTCCCCGCCTCTGATTCCCCGCGTCTGATTCCCTGCTTCTGATTCCCTGCCTCTGATTCCCCATCTGTGATTAACCACCTCTGATTCTCCACGTCTGATTCCGGGCCTCTGATTCCCCATCTCTGATTCCCCATCTCTGATTCCCAAATTCTGATTCCCCGCCTCTGATTCCCCACCTCTGATTCCCCGCCTCTGTTTCCCCATATCTGATTCCCCACCTCTGATTCCCCAACTCTGATTCCCCGCCTCTGATTCCCCAGCTCTGATTCCCCGCCTCTGATTCCACGTTTCTGATGCCCTGCCTCTGATTCCCCGCCTCTGATTTCCCATCTCTGATTCACTGCCTCTGATTCCCCACCTCTGATTCCCCATATCTGATTAGCCACCTCTGTTTCCCCGCCTCTGATTCCCAGCCTCTGATTCCCCATATCTGATTCCCAGCCTCTGATTCCCCATCTCTGATTCCCGGACTCTGAATCCCCACCTCTGATTCCCGGCCTCTCATTCCCGGCCTTTGATTCCCGCTTCTGATTCCCCGCCTCTGATTCCCTGCCTCTGATTCCCCATGTCTGATTCCCCACATCTGATTCCCTGCCTCTGATATCCCGCCTCTGATTCCCCGCCTCTGATTCCCTGCCACTAATTCCCCGCCTCTGATTCCCCTATCTGATTCCCTGCCTCTGATGCCCCATATCTGATTCCCAGCCTCTGATTCCCCAACTCTGATTCCCCGCCTCTGATTCCTCAGCTCTGATTCCCCACCTCTGATTCCCCGTGTCTAATTCCCTGCCTCTGATTCCCCGCCTCTGATTCCCCATCTTGGATTCACCACCACTGATTCCCTGCGTCTGATTCCCTGCCTGTGATTCCCCGCCTCTGATTCACCATCTCTGATTCACTGCCTCTGATTCCCCTTCTCTGATTCCCCATGTCTGATTCCCCAATTCTGATTCCCGCCTCTGATGCCCAACCTCTGATTCCCCTCCTCTGATTGCCCATATCTGATTGCCCGCCTCTGATTCCCCATATCTTATTCTCCGCCTCTGATTCCCAAACTCAGATTCCCCGCCTCTGATTCCCCAGCTCTGATTCCCCACATCTGATTCTCTGCCTCTGATTCCCCAATTCTGATTCCCGCCTCTGATGCCCAACCTCTGATTCCCCTCCTCTGATTGCCCATATCTGATTCCCCGCCTCTGATTCCCCATATCTTATTCTCCGCCTCTGATTCCCAAACTCAGATTCCCCGCCTCTGATTCCCCAGCTCTGATTCCCCACATCTGATTCTCTGCCTCTGATTCCCCACCTCTGATTCCCCGCCTCTGATTCCTCAGCTCTGATTCCCCGCCTCTGATTCCCCGCGTCTGATTCCCTGCTTCTGATTCCCCACCTCTGATTCCCCAACTCTGATTCCCCGCCTCTGAATCCCCAGCTTTGATTCCCCGCCTCTGATTCCCCGTGTCTGATTCCCTGCCTCTGATTCCCCGCCTCTGATTCCCCATCTCTGATTCACCGCCTCTGATTCACCACCTCAGATTCCCCATATCTGATAAGCCTCTCTGTTACCCCGCCTCTGATTCCCCGCTTCTGATTCCCCATATCTGATTCCCCGCCTCTGATTCCCCATCTCTGATTCCCGGACTCAGATTCCCCACCTCTGATTCCCAGCATCTGATTCCCGGAATATGATTCCCCGCTTCTGATTCCCCGCCTCTGATTCCCTGCCTCTGATTCCCCATCTCTGATTCCCCACATATGATTCCCTGCCTCTGATTCCCCGCCTCTGATTCCCCATATCTGATTCCCTGCCTCTGATTCCCCATCTCTGATTCCCGCCCTCCGATTCCCCACCTCTGGTTCCCCATATCTGATACCCCTCCTCTCTTTCCCCGCCTCTGATTCCCCGCCTCTGATTCTCCATATCTGATACCCCGACTCTGATACCCCAACTCTGATTCCCCGCCTCTGATTCCTCAGCTCTGATTCCCCGCCTCTGATTCCCCGCGTCTGATTCCCTGCTTCTGATTCCCTGCCTCTGATTCCCCATCTGTGATTAACCACCTCTGATTCTCCACGTCTGATTCCGCGCCTCTGATTCCCCATCTCTGATTCCCCATCTCTGATTCACAAATTCTGATTCCCCGCCTCAGATTCCCCAGCTCTGATTCCCCATCTCTGATTCCCAAATTCTGATTCCCTGCCTCTGATTCCCCACCTCTGATTCCCAATATCTGATTCCCCGCCTCTGTTTCCCCGCCTCTGATTCCCCGCCTCTGTTTCCCCATATCTGATTCCCCACCTCTGATTCCCCAACTCTGATTCCCCGCCTCTGATTCCCTGCCACTAATTCCCCGCCTCTGATTCCCCTATCTGATTCCCTGCCTCTGATGCCCCATATCTGATTCCCAGCCTCTGATTCCCCAACTCTGATTCCCCGCCTCTGATTCCCTGCCACTAATTCCCCGCCTCTGATTCCCCTATCTGATTCCCTGCCTCTGATGCCCCATATCTGATTCCCAGCCTCTGATTCCCCAACTCTGATTCCCCGCCTCTGATTCCTCAGCTCTGATTCCCCACCTCTGATTCCCCGTGTCTAATTCCCTGCCTCTGATTCCCCGCCTCTGATTCCCCATCTTGGATTCACCACCACTGATTCCCTGCGTCTGATTCCCTGCCTGTGATTCCCCGCCTCTGATTCACCATCTCTGATTCACTGCCTCTGATTCCCCTTCTCTGATTCCCCATGTCTGATTCCCCAATTCTGATTCCCGCCTCTGATGCCCAACCTCTGATTCCCCTCCTCTGATTGCCCATATCTGATTGCCCGCCTCTGATTCCCCATATCTTATTCTCCGCCTCTGATTCCCAAACTCAGATTCCCCGCCTCTGATTCCCCAGCTCTGATTCCCCACATCTGATTCTCTGCCTCTGATTCCCCAATTCTGATTCCCGCCTCTGATGCCCAACCTCTGATTCCCCTCCTCTGATTGCCCATATCTGATTCCCCGCCTCTGATTCCCCATATCTTATTCTCCGCCTCTGATTCCCAAACTCAGATTCCCCGCCTCTGATTCCCCAGCTCTGATTCCCCACATCTGATTCTCTGCCTCTGATTCCCCACCTCTGATTCCCCGCCTCTGATTCCTCAGCTCTGATTCCCCGCCTCTGATTCCCCGCGTCTGATTCCCTGCTTCTGATTCCCCACCTCTGATTCCCCAACTCTGATTCCCCGCCTCTGAATCCCCAGCTTTGATTCCCCGCCTCTATTTCCCCGTGTCTGATTCCCTGCCTCTGATTCCCCGCCTCTGATTCCCCATCTCTGATTCACCGCCTCTGATTCACCACCTCAGATTCCCCATATCTGATAAGCCTCTCTGTTACCCCGCCTCTGATTCCCCGCTTCTGATTCCCCATATCTGATTCCCCGCCTCTGATTCCCCATCTCTGATTCCCGGACTCAGATTCCCCACCTCTGATTCCCAGCATCTGATTCCCGGAATATGATTCCCCGCTTCTGATTCCCCGCCTCTGATTCCCTGCCTCTGATTCCCCATCTCTGATTCCCCACATATGATTCCCTGCCTCTGATTCCCCGCCTCTGATTCCCCATATCTGATTCCCTGCCTCTGATTCCCCATCTCTGATTCCCGCCCTCCGATTCCCCACCTCTGGTTCCCCATATCTGATACCCCTCCTCTCTTTCCCCGCCTCTGATTCCCCGCCTCTGATTCTCCATATCTGATACCCCGACTCTGATACCCCAACTCTGATTCCCCGCCTCTGATTCCTCAGCTCTGATTCCCCGCCTCTGATTCCCCGCGTCTGATTCCCTGCTTCTGATTCCCTGCCTCTGATTCCCCATCTGTGATTAACCACCTCTGATTCTCCACGTCTGATTCCGCGCCTCTGATTCCCCATCTCTGATTCCCCATCTCTGATTCACAAATTCTGATTCCCCGCCTCAGATTCCCCAGCTCTGATTCCCCATCTCTGATTCCCAAATTCTGATTCCCTGCCTCTGATTCCCCACCTCTGATTCCCAATATCTGATTCCCCGCCTCTGTTTCCCCGCCTCTGATTCCCCGCCTCTGTTTCCCCATATCTGATTCCCCACCTCTGATTCCCCAACTCTGATTCCCCGCCTCTGATTCCCCAGCTCTGATTCCCCGACTCTGATTCCACGTTTCTGATGCCCTGCCTCTGATTCCCCGCCTCTGATTTCCCATCTCTGATTCACTGCCTCTGATTCCCCACCTCTGATTCCCCATATCTGATTAGCCACCTCTGTTTCCCCGCCTCTGATTCCCAGCCTCTGATTCCCCATATCTGATTCCCAGCCTCTGATTCCCCATCTCTGATTCCCGGACTCTGAATCCCCACCTCTGATTCCCGGCCTCTCATTCCCGGCCTTTGATTCCCGCTTCTGATTCCCCGCCTCTGATTCCCTGCCTCTGATTCCCCATGTCTGATTCCCCACATCTGATTCCCTGCCTCTGATATCCCGCCTCTGATTCCCCGCCTCTGATTCCCTGCCACTAATTCCCCGCCTCTGATTCCCCTATCTGATTCCCTGCCTCTGATGCCCCATATCTGATTCCCAGCCTCTGATTCCCCAACTCTGATTCCCCACCTCTGATTCCTCAGCTCTGATTCCCCACCTCTGATTCCCCGTGTCTAATTCCCTGCCTCTGATTCCCCGCCTCTGATTCCCCATCTTGGATTCACCACCACTGATTCCCTGCGTCTGATTCCCTGCCTGTGATTCCCCGCCTCTGATTCACCATCTCTGATTCACTGCCTCTGATTCCCCTTCTCTGATTCCCCATGTCTAATTCCCCAATTCTGATTCCCGCCTCTGATGCCCCACCTCTGATTCCCCATATCTTATTCCCCGACTCTGATTCCCAAACTCAGATTCCCCGCCTCTGTTTCCCCAGCTCTGATTCCCCACATCTGATTCCCTGCCTCTGATTCCCCACCTCTGATTCCCAATATCTGATTCCCTGCCTCTGTTTCCCCACCTCTGATTCCCCGCCTCTGATTCCTCAGCTCTGATTCCCCGCCTCTGATTCCCTGCCTCTGATTCCCCATCTGTGATTAACCACCTCTGATTCTCCACGTCTGATTCCGGGCCTCTGATTCCCCATCTCTGATTCCCCATCTCTGATTCCCAAATTCTGATTCCCCGCCTCTGATTCCCCACCTCTGATTCCCCGCCTCTGTTTCCCCATATCTGATTCCCCACCTCTGATTCCCCAACTCTGATTCCCCGCCTCTGATTCCCCAGCTCTGATTCCCCGCCTCTGATTCCACGTTTCTGATGCCCTGCCTCTGATTCCCCGCCTCTGATTTCCCATCTCTGATTCACTGCCTCTGATTCCCCACCTCTGATTCCCCATATCTGATTAGCCACCTCTGTTTCCCCGCCTCTGATTCCCAGCCTCAGATTCCCCATATCTGATTCCCAGCCTCTGATTCCCCATCTCTGATTCCCGGACTCTGAATCCCCACCTCTGATTCCCGGCCTCTCATTCCCGGCCTTTGATTCCCGCTTCTGATTCCCCGCCTCTGATTCCCTGCCTCTGATTCCCCATGTCTGATTCCCCACATCTGATTCCCTGCCTCTGATATCCCGCCTCTGATTCCCCGCCTCTGATTCCCTGCCACTAATTCCCCGCCTCTGATTCCCCTATCTGATTCCCTGCCTCTGATGCCCCACATCTGATTCCCAGCCTCTGATTCCCCAACTCTGATTCCCCGCCTCTGATTCCTCAGCTCTGATTCCCCACCTCTGATTCCCCGTGTCTAATTCCCTGCCTCTGATTCCCCGCCTCTGATTCCCCATCTTGGATTCACCACCACTGATTCCCTGCGTCTGATTCCCTGCCTGTGATTCCCCGCCTCTGATTCACCATCTCTGATTCACTGCCTCTGATTCCCCTTCTCTGATTCCCCATGTCTGATTCCCCAATTCTGATTCCCGCCTCTGATGCCCAACCTCTGATTCCCCTCCTCTGATTGCCCATATCTGATTCCCCGCCTCTGATTCCCCATATCTTATTCTCCGCCTCTGATTCCCAAACTGAGATTCCCCGCCTCTGATTCCCTAGCTCTGATTCCCCACACCTGATTCTCTGCCTCTGATTCCCCACCTCTGATTCCCCGCCTCTGTTTCCCCATATCTGATTACCCACCTCTGATTCCCCAACTCTGATTCCCCGCCTCTGATTCCCCAGCTCTGATTCCCCGCCTCTGATTCCCTGTGTCTGATTCCCTGCCTCTGATTCCCCGCCTCTGATTCCACATCTCTGATTCACCGCCTCTGATTCCCCACCTCTGATTCCCCATATCTGATAAGCCATCTCTGTTTCCCCGCCTCTGATTCCCCACCTCTGATTCCCCGCCTCTGATTCCCTGCCTCTGATTCCTCATCTCTGATTTCCCATATCTGATTCCCCAGCTCTGATTCCCAACATCTGATTCCCTGCCTCTGATTCCCCACCTCTGATTCCCAATATCTGATTCCCTGCCTCTGTTTCCCCACTCTGATTCCCCGCCTCTGTTTCCCCATATCTGATTCCCCGCCTCTGATTCCCCACCTCTGAGTCCCCGCCTCTGATTCCCTGCCTCTGATTCCTCATCTCTGATTTCCCATATCTGATTCCCCAGCTCTGATTCCCAACATCTGATTCCCTGCCTCTGATTCCCCACCTCTGATTCCCAATATCTGATTCCCTGCCTCTGTTTCCCCACTCTGATTCCCCGCCTCTGTTTCCCCATATCTGATTCCCCACCTCTGATTCCCCAACTCTGATTCCCCGCCTCTGATTCCCCAGCTCTGATTCCCCGCCTCTGATTCCCCGTGTCTGATTCCTTGCCTCTGATTCCCCGCCTCTGATTCCCCATCTCTGATTCACCACCACTGATTCCCTGCGTCTGATTCCCTGCCTGTGATTCCCCGCCTCTGATTCACCATCTCTGATTCACTGCCTCTGATTGCCCTTCTCTGATTCCCCATGTCTGATTCCCCAATTCTGATTCCCGCCTCTGATTCCCCACTACTGATTCCCGGCCTCTGATTCCCGGCCTCTGATTCCCCGCCTCTGATTCCCCACCTCTGATTCCCAATATCTGATTCCCCGCCTCTGTTTCCCCGCCTCTGATTCCCCGCCTCTGTTTCCCTATATCTGATTCCCCACCTCTGATTCCCCAAATCTGATTCCCCGTCTCTGATTCCCCAGCTCTGATTCCCCGCCTCTGATTCCACGTGTCTGATGCCCTGCCTCTGATTCCCCGCCTCTGATTTCCCATCTCTGATTCACTGCCTCTGATTCCCCACCTCTGATTCCCCATATCTGATTAGCCACCTCTGTTTCCCCGCCACTGATTCCCAGCCTCTGATTCCCCATATCTGATTCCCAGCCTCTGATTCCCCATCTCTGATTCCCGGACTCTGAATCCCCACCTCTGATTCCCGGCCTCTCATTCCCGGCCTTTGATTCCCGCTTCTGATTCCCCGCCTCTGATTCCCTGCCTCTGATTCCCCATGTCTGATTCCCCACATCTGATTCCCTGCCTCTGATATCCCGCCTCTGATTCCCCGCCTCTGATTCCCTGCCACTAATTCCCCGCCTCTGATTACCCTTTCTGATTCCCTGCCTCTGATGCCCCATATCTGATTCCCTGCCTCTGATTCCCCAACTCTGATTCCCCGCCTCTGATTCCTCAGCTCTGATTCCCCACCTCTGATTCCCCGTGTCTAATTCCCTGCCTCTGATTCCCCGCCTCTGATTCCCCATCTTGGATTCACCACCACTGATTCCCTGCGTCTGATTCCCTGCCTGTGATTCCCCGCCTCTGATTCACCATCTCTGATTCACTGCCTCTGATTCCCCTTCTCTGATTCCCCATATCTTATTCCCCGACTCTGATTCCCAAACTCAGATTCCCCAATTCTGATTCCCGCCTCTGATGCCCAACCTCTGATTCCCCTCCTCTGATTGCCCATATCTGATTCCCCGCCTCTGATTCCCCATATCTTATTCTCCGCCTCTGATTCCCAAACTCAGATTCCCCGCCTCTGATTCCCCAGCTCTGATTCCCCACATCTGATTCTCTGCCTCTGATTCCCCACCTCTGATTCCCCGCCTCTGTTTCCCCATATCTGATTACCCACCTCTGATTCCCCAACTCTGATTCCCCGCCTCTGATTCCCCAGCTCTGATTCCCCGCCTCTGATTCCCCGTGTCTGATTCCCTGCCTCTGATTCCCCGCCTCTGATTCCACATCTCTGATTCACCGCCTCTGATTCCCCACCTCTGATTCCCCATATCTGATAAGCCATCTCTGTTTCCCCGCCTCTGATTCCCCACCTCTGATTCCCCATATCTGATTCCCCGCCTCTGATTCCCCATCTCTGATTCCCGGACTCAGATTCCCCACCTCTGATTCCCCGCCTCTGATTCCCTGCCTCTGATTCCCCATCTCTGATTTCCCATATCTGATTCCCCAGCTCTGATTCCCAACATCTGATTCCCTGCCTCTGATTTCCCACCTCTGATTCCCAATATCTGATTCCCTGCCTCTGTTTCCCCACTTCTGATTCCCCGCCTCTGTTTCCCCATATCTGATTCCCCACCTCTGATTCCCCAACTCTGATTCCCCGCCTCTGATTCCCCAGCTCTGATTCCCCGCCTCTGATTCCCTGTGTCTGATTCCTTGCCTCTGATTCCCCGCCTCTGATTCCCCATCTCTGATTCACCACCACTGATTCCCTGCGTCTGATTCCCTGCTTGTGGTTACCCGCCTCTGATTCAACATCTCTGATTCACTGCCTCTGATTCCCCTTCTCTGATTCCCCATGTCTGATTCCCCAATTCTGATTCCCGCCTCTGATTCCCCACTACTGATTCCCGGCCTCTGATTCCCGGCCTCTGATTCCCCACCTCTGATTCCCCATCTCTGATTCCCCGCCTCTGATTCCCCGACTCTGATTCCCCGCCTCTGATTCCCCAGCTCTGATTCCCCGCCTCTGATTCTCCGCGTCTGATTCCCCTCCTCTGAATCCCCGCATCTGATTCCCCATCTCTGATTCACCACCGCTAATTCCCGGCCTCTGATTCCCCACTACTGATTCCCGGCCTCTGATTCCCTGCCTCTGATTCCCCGCCTATGATTCCCCATCTCTGATTCCCCGCCTCTGATTACCCGCGTCTGATTCCCTGACTCTAATTCCCGGCCTCTGATTCCCCATCACTGATTCACCGCCTCTGATTCCCCACCTCTGATTCCCCATATCTGATTCCCCGCCTCAGTTTCCCCGCCTCTGATTCCCCGCCTCTGATTCCCCATTACTGATACCCTGCCTCTGATTCCCCAACTCTGATTCCCCGCCTCTGATTCCCCAGTTATGATTCCCCACCTCTGATTCCGCGCGTCTGATTCCCTGCTTCTGATTCCCTGCCTCTGATTCCCCATCTGTGATTAACCACCTCTGATTCTCCGCGTCTGATTCCCCGCCTCAGTTTCCCCGCCTCTGATTCCCCATATCTGATTCACCGCCTCTGATTCACCACCTCAGATTCCCCATATCTAATAAGCCATCTCTGTTACCCCGCCTCTGATTCCCCATATCTGATTCCCCGCCTCTGATTCCCCATCTCTGATTCCCGGACTCAGATTCCCCACCTCTGATTCCCAGCCTCTGATTCCCGGAATATGATTCCCCGCTTCTGATTCCCCGCCTTTGATTCCCTGCCTCTGATTCCCCATCTCTGATTCCCCACATCTGATTCCCTGCTTCTGATTCCCCGCCTCTGATTCCCCATATCTGATTCCCTGCCTCTGATTCCCCAACTCTAATTCCCCGCCTCTGATTCCTCAGCTCTGATTCCCCGACTCTGATTCCCCGCGTCTGATTCCCTGCTTCTGATTCCCTGCCTCTGATTCCCCATCTGTGATTAACCACCTCTGATTCTCCACGTCTGATTCCGCGCCTCTGATTCCCCATCTCTGATTCCCCATCTCTGATTCCCAAATTCTGATTCCCCGCCTCTGATTCCCCAGTTCTGATTCCCCATCTCTGATTCTCAAATTCTTATTCCCTGCCTCTGATTCCCCACCTCTGATTCCCCACCTCTGATTCCCAATATCTGATTCCCCGCCTCTGTTTCCCCGCCTCTGATTCCCCGCCTCTGTTTCCCCATATCTGATTCCCCACCTCTGATTCCCCAACTCTGATTCCCCGCCTCTGATTCCCCAGCTCTGATTCCCCGCCTCTGATTCCACGTGTCTGATGCCCTGCCTCTGATTCCCCGCCTCTGATTTCCCATCTCTGATTCACTGCCTCTGATTCCCCACCTCTGATTCCCCATATCTGATTAGCCACCTCTGTTTCCCCGCCTCTGATTCCCAGCCTCTGATTCCCCATATCTGATTCCCAGCCTCTGATTCCCCACCTCTGATTCCCGGACTCTCATTCCCGGCCTTTGATTCCCGCTTCTGATTCCCCGCCTCTGATTCCCTGCCTCTGATTCCCCATGTCTGATTCCCCACATCTGATTCCCTGCCTCTGATATCCCGCCTCTGATTCCCTGCCTCTGATTCCCTGCCACTAATTCCCCGCCTCTGATTCCCCTGTCTGATTCCCTGCCTCTGATGCCCCATACTGATTCCCAGCCTCTGATTCCCCAACTCTGATTCCCCGCCTCTGATTCCTCAGCTCTGATTCCCCACCTCTGATTCCCCGTGTCTAATTCCCTGCCTACGATTCCCCGCCTCTGATTCCCCATCTTGTATTCACCACCACTGATTCCCTGCGTCTGATTCCCTGCCTGTGATTCCCCGCCTCTGATTCACCATCTCTGATTCACTGACTCTGATTCCCCTTCTCTGATTCCCCATGTCTGATTCCCCATTTCTGATTCCCGCCTCTGATGCCCAACCTCTGATTCCCCTCCTCTGATTGCCCATATCTGATTCCCCGCCTCTGATTCCCCATATCTTATTCTCCGCCTCTGATCCCCAAACTCAGATTCCCCGCCTCTGATTCCCCACATCTGATTCTGTGCCTCTGATTCCCCACCTCTGATTCCCCGCCTCTGTTTACCCATATCTGATTACCCACCTCTGATTCCCCAACTCTGATTCCCCGCCTCTGATTCCCCAGCTCTGATTCCCCGCCTCTGATTCCCCGTGTCTGATTGCCTGCCTCTGATTCCCCACCTCTGATTCCCCATATCTGATAAGCCATCTCTGTTTCCCCGCCTCTCATTCCCCACCTCTGATTCCCCATATCTGATTCCCCGCCTCTGATTCCCCATCTCTGATTCCCGGACTCAGATTCCCCACCTCTGATTCCCCGCCTCTGATTCCCTGCCTCTGATTCCCCATCTCTGATTCCCCATATCTGATTCCCCAGCTCTGATTCCCAACATCTGATTCCCTGCCTCTGATTGCCCACCTCTGATTCCCAATATCTGATTCCCTGCGTCTGTTTCCCCACTTCTGATTCCCCGCCTCTGTTTCCCCATATCTGATTCCCCACATCTGATTCCCCAACTCTGATTCCCCGCCTCTGATTCCCCAGCTCTGATTCCCCGCCTCTGATACCCCGTGTCTGATTCCTTGCCTCTGATTCCCCGCCTCTGATTCCCCATCTCTGATTCACCACCACTGATTCCCTGCGTCTGATTTCCTGCCTGTGATTCCCTGCCTCTGATTCACCATCTCTGATTCACTGCCTCTGATTCCCCTTCTCTGATTCCCCATGTCTGATTCCCCAATTCTGATTCCCGCCTCTGATGCCCCACCTCTGATTCCCCTCCTCTGATTGCCCATATCTGATTCCCCGCCTCTGATTCCCCATATCTTATTCCCCGACTCTGATTCCCAAACTCAGATTCCCCGCCTCTGATTCCCCAGCTCTGATTCCCCACATCTGATTCCCTGCCTCTGATTCCCCACCTCTGATTCCCAATATCTGATTCCCTGCCTCTGTTTCCCCACCTCTGATTCCCCGCCTCTGTTTCCCCATATCTGATTCCCCACCTCTGATTCCCCAACTCTGATTCCCCGCCTCTGAATCCCAAGCTTTGATTCCCCGCCTCTGATTCCCCGTGTCTGATTCCCTGCCTCTGATTCCCCGCCTCTGATTCCCCATCTCTGATTCACCGCCTCTGATTCACCACCTCACATTCCCCATATCTGATAAGCCATCTCTGTTACCCCGCCTCTGATTCCCCGCCTCTGATTCCCCATATCTGATTCCCCGCCTCTGATTCCCCATCTCTGATTCCCGGACTCAGATTCCCCACCTCTGATTCCCAGCCTCTGATTCCTGGAATATGATTCCCCGCTTCTGATTCCCCGCCTCTGATTCCCTGCCTCTGATTCCCCATCTCTGATTCCCCACATCAGATTCCCTGCCTCTGATTCCCCGCCTCTGATTCCCCATATCTGATTCCCTGCCTCTGATTCCCCATCTCTGATTCCCGCCCTCCGATTACCCACCTCTGGTTCCCCATATCTGATACCCCTCCTCTCTTTCCCCGCCTCTGATTCCCCACCTCTGATTCCTCAGCTCTGATTCCCCGCCTCTGATTCCCCACGTCTGATTCCCTGCTTCTGATTCCCTGCCTCTGATTCCCCATTTGTGATTAACCACCTCTGATTCTCTACGTCTGATTCCGCGCCTCTGATTCCCCATCTCTGATTCCCCATCTCTGATTCCCAAATTCTGATTCACCGCCTCTGATTCGCCACCTCTGATTCCCCATCTCTGATTCCCAAATTCTGATTCCCTGCCTCTGATTCCCCACCTCTGATTCCCAATATCTGATTCCCCGCCTCTGTTTCCCCGCCTCTGATTCGCCGCCTCTGTTTCCCCATATCTGATTCCCCACCTCTGATTCCCCAACTCTGATTCCCCGCCTCTGATTCCCCAGCTCTGATTCCCCGCCTCTGATTCCACGTTTCTGATGCCCTGCCTCTGATTCCCCGCCTCTGATTTCCCATCTCTGATTCACTGCCTCTGATTCCCCACCTCTGATTCCCGGACTCTGAATCCCCACCTCTGATTCCCGGCCTCTCATTCCCGGCCTTTGATTCCCGCTTCTGATTCCCCGCCTCTGATTCCCTGCCTCTGATTCCCCATGTCTGATTCCCCACATCTGATTCCCTGCCTCTGATATCCCGCCTCTGATTCCCCGCCTCTGATTCCCTGCTACTAATTCCCCGCCTCTGATTCACCTATCTGATTCCCTGCCTCTGATGCCCCATATCTGATTCCCAGCCTCTGATTCCCCAACTCTGATTCCCCGCCTCTGATTCCTCAGCTCTGATTCCCCACCTCTGATTCCCCGTGTCTAATTCCCTGCCTCTGATTCCCCGCCTCTGATTCCCCATCTTGGATTCACCAGCAGTGATTCCCTGCGTCTGATTCCCTGCCTGTGATTCCCCGCCTCTGATTCACCATCTCTGATTCACTGCCTCTGATTCCCCTTCTCTGATTCCCCATGTCTGATTCCCCAATTCTGATTCCCGCCTCTGATGCCCAACCTCTGATTCCCCTCCTCTGATTGCCCATATCTGATTCCCCGCCTCTGATTCCCCATATCTTATTCTCCGCCTCTGATTCCAAACTCAGATTCCCCGCCTCTGATTCCCCAGCTCTGATTCCCCACATCTGATTCTCTGCCTCTGATTCCCCACCTCTGATTCACCGCCTCTGTTTCCCCATATCTGATTACCCACCTCTGATTCCCCAACTCTGATTCCCTGCCTCTGATTCCCCAGCTCTGATTCCCCGCCTCTGTTTCCCCGTGTCTGATTCCCTGTCTCTGATTCCCCGCCTCTGATTCCACATCTCTGATTCACTGCCTCTGATTCCCCTTCTCTGATTCCCCATGTCTGATTCCCCAATTCTGATTCCCGCCTCTGATGCCCCACCTCTGATTCCCCTCCTCTGATTGCCCATATCTGATTCCCCGCCTCTGATTCCCCATATCTTATTCCCCGACTCTGATTCCCAAACTCAGATTCCCCGCCTCTGATTCCCCACATCTGATTCCCTGCCTCTGATTCCCCACCTCTGATTCCCAATATCTGATTCCCTGCCTCTGTTTCCCCACCTCTGATTCCCCGCCTCTGTTTCCCCATATCTGATTCCCCACCTCTGATTCCCCAACTCTGGTTCCCCGCCTCTGATTCCCCAGCTCTGATTCCACGCCTCTGATTCCCCGTGTCTGATTCCCTGCCTCTGATTCCCCGCCTCTGATTCCCCATCTCTGATTCACCGCCTCTGATTCACCACCTCAGATTCCCCATATCTGATAAGCCATCTCTGTTACCCCGCCTCTGATTCCCCGCCTCTGATTCCCCATATCTGATTCCCCGCCTCTGATTCCCCATCTCTGATTCCCGGACTCAGATTCCCCACCTCTGATTCCCAGCCTCAGATTCCCGGAATATGATTCCCCGCTTCTGATTCCCCGCCTCTGATTCCCTGCCTCTGATTCCACATCTCTGATTCCCCACATCTGATTCCCTGCCTCTGATTCCCCGCCTCTGATTCCCCATATCTGATTCCCTGCCTCTGATTCCCCATCTCTGATTCCCGCCCTCCGATTCCCCACCTCTGGTTCCCCATATCTGATACCCCTCCTCTCTTTCCCCGCCTCTGATTCCCCGCCTCTGATTCTCCATATCTGATACCCCGCCTCTGATTCCCCAACTCTGATTCCCCGCCTCTGATTCCTCAGCTCTGATTCCCCGCCTCTGATTCCCCGCGTCTGATTCCCTGCTTCTGATTCCCTGCCTCTGATTCCCCATCTGTGATTAACCACCTCTGATTCTCCACGTCTGATTCCGCTCCTCTGATTCCCCATCTCTGATTCCCCATCTCTGATTCCCAAATTCTGATTCCCCGTCTCTGATTCCCCAGTTCTGATTCCCCATTTCTGATTCCCAAATTTTGATTCCGTGCCTCTGATTCCCCACCTCTGATTCCCAATATCTGATTCCCCGCCTCTGTTTCCCCGCCTCTGATTCCCCGCCTCTGTTTCCCTATATCTGATTCCCCACCTCTGATTCCCCAACTCTGATTCCCCGCCTCTGATTCCCCAGCTCTGATTCCCCGCCTCTGATTCCACGTGTCTGATGCCCTGCCTCTGATACCCCGCCTCTGATTTCCCATCTCTGATTCACTGCCTCTGATTCCCCACCTCTGATTCCCCATATCTGATTAGCCACCTCTGTTTCCCCGCCTCTGATTCCCAGACTCTGATTCCCCATATCTGATTCCCAGCCTCTGATTTCCCATCTCTGATTCCTGGACTCTGAATCCCCACCTCTGATTCCCGGCCTCTCATTCCCGGCCTTTGATTCCCGCTTGTGATTCCCCGCCTCTGATTCCCTGCCTCTGATTCCCCATGTCTGATTCCCCACATCTGATTCCCTGCCTCTGATATCGCGCATCTGATTCCCCGCCTCTGATTCCCTGCCACTAATTCCCCGCCTCTGATTACCCTATCTGATTCCCTGCCTCTGATGCCCCATATCTGATTCCCTGCCTCTGATTCCCCAACTCTGATTCCCCGCCTCTGATTCCTCAGCTCTGATTCCCCACCTCTGATTCCCCGTGTCTAATTCCCTGCCTCTGATTCCCCTCCTCTGATTCCCCATCTTGGATTCACCACCACTGATTCCCTGCGTCTGATTCCCTGCCTGTGATTCCCCGCCTCTGATTCACCATCTCTGATTCACTGCCGTTGATTCCCCTTCTCTGATTCCCCATGTCTGATTCCCCAATTCTGATTCCCGCTTCTGATGCCCAACCTCTGATTTCCCTCCTCTGAATGCCCATATCTGATTCCCCGCCTCTGATTCCCCATATCTTATTCTCTGCCTCTGATTCCCAAACTCAGATTCCCCGCCTCTGATTCCCCAGCTCTGATTCCCCACATCTGATTCTCTGCCTCTGATTCCCCACCTCTGATTCCCCGCCTCTGTTTCCCCATATCTGATTACCCACCTCTGATTCCCCAACTCTGATTCCCCGCCTCAGATTCCCCAGCTCTGATTCCCCGCCTCTGATTCCCCGTGTCTGATTCCCTGCCTCTGATTCCCGCCTCTGATTCCACATCTCTGATTCACCACCTCTGATTCCCCACCTCTGATTCCCCATATCTGATAAGCCATCTCTGTTTCCCCGCCTCTGATTCCCCACCTCTGATTCCCCATATCTGATTCCCCGCCTCTGATTCCCCATCTCTGATTCCCGGACTCAGATTCCCCACCTCTGATTCCCCGCCTCTGATTCCCTGCCTCTGATTCCCCATCTCTGATTTCCCATATCTGATTCCCCAGCTCTGATTCCCAACATCTGATTCCCTGCCTCTGATTCCCCACCTCTGATTCCCAATATCTGATTCCCTGCCTCTGTTTCCCCACTTCTGATTCCCCGCCTCTGTTTCCCCATATCTGATTCCCCACCTCTGATTCCCCAACTCTGATTCCCCGCCTCTGATTCCCCAGCTCTGATTCCCCGCCTCTGATTCCCCGTGTCTGATTCCTTGCCTCTGATTCCCCGCCTCTGATTCCCCATCTCTGATTCACCACCACTGATTCCCTGCGTCTGATTCCCTGCCTGTGATTCCCCGCCTCTGATTCACCATCTCTGATTCACTGCCTCTGATTCCCCTTCTCTGATTCCCCATGTCTGATTCCCCAATTCTGATTCCCGCCTCTGATTCCCCACTACTGATTCCCGGCCTCTGATTCCCGGCCTCTGATTCCACGCCTCTGATTCCCCATCTCTGATTCCCCACCTCTGATTCCCCGACTCTGATTCCCCGCCTCTGATTCCCCAGCTCTGATTCCCCATCTCTGATTCACCACCGCTAATTCCCGGCCTCTGATTCCCCACTACTGATTCCCGGCCTCTGATTCCCGGCCTCTCATTCCCCGCCTATGATTCCCCATCTCTGATTCCCCGCCTCTGATTCCCTGCCTCTGATTCCCCAGCTCTGATTCCCCACCTCTGATTACCCGCGTCTGATTCCCTGATTCTAATTCCCGGCCTCTGATTCCCCATCTCTGATTCACCGCCTCTGATTCCCCACCTCTGATTCCCCATATCTGATTCCCCGACTCAGTTTCCCCGCCTCTGATTCCCCGCCTCTGATTCCCCATATCTGATACCCCGCCTCTGATTCCCCAACTCTGATTCCCCGCCTCTGATTCCCCAGTTATGATTCCCGCTTCTGATGCCCAACCTCTGATTTCCCTCCTCTGAATGCCCATATCTGATTCCCCGCCTCTGATTCCCCATATCTTATTCTCTGCCTCTGATTCCCAAACTCAGATTCCCCGCCTCTGATTCCCCAGCTCTGATTCCCCACATCTGATTCTCTGCCTCTGATTCCCCACCTCTGATTCCCCGCCTCTGTTTCCCCATATCTGATTACCCACCTCTGATTCCCCAACTCTGATTCCCCGCCTCAGATTCCCCAGCTCTGATTCCCCGCCTCTGATTCCCCGTGTCTGATTCCTTGCCTCTGATTCCCGCCTCTGATTCCACATCTCTGATTCACCACCTCTGATTCCCCACCTCTGATTCCCCATATCTGATAAGCCATCTCTGTTTCCCCGCCTCTGATTCCCCACCTCTGATTCCCCATATCTGATTCCCCGCCTCTGATTCCCCATCTCTGATTCCCGGACTCAGATTCCCCACCTCTGATTCCCCGCCTCTGATTCCCTGCCTCTGATTCCCCATCTCTGATTTCCCATATCTGATTCCCCAGCTCTGATTCCCAACATCTGATTCCCTGCCTCTGATTCCCCACCTCTGATTCCCAATATCTGATTCCCTGCCTCTGTTTCCCCACTTCTGATTCCCCGCCTCTGTTTCCCCATATCTGATTCCCCACCTCTGATTCCCCAACTCTGATTCCCCGCCTCTGATTCCCCAGCTCTGATTCCCCGCCTCTGATTCCCCGTGTCTGATTCCTTGCCTCTGATTCCCCGCCTCTGATTCCCCATCTCTGATTCACCACCACTGATTCCCTGCGTCTGATTCCCTGCCTGTGATTCCCCGCCTCTGATTCACCATCTCTGATTCACTGCCTCTGATTCCCCTTCTCTGATTCCCCATGTCTGATTCCCCAATTCTGATTCCCGCCTCTGATTCCCCACTACTGATTCCCGGCCTCTGATTCCCGGCCTCTGATTCCACGCCTCTGATTCCCCATCTCTGATTCCCCACCTCTGATTCCCCGACTCTGATTCCCCGCCTCTGATTCCCCAGCTCTGATTCCCCATCTCTGATTCACCACCGCTAATTCCCGGCCTCTGATTCCCCACTACTGATTCCCGGCCTCTGATTCCCGGCCTCTCATTCCCCGCCTATGATTCCCCATCTCTGATTCCCCGCCTCTGATTCCCTGCCTCTGATTCCCCAGCTCTGATTCCCCACCTCTGATTACCCGCGTCTGATTCCCTGATTCTAATTCCCGGCCTCTGATTCCCCATCTCTGATTCACCGCCTCTGATTCCCCACCTCTGATTCCCCATATCTGATTCCCCGACTCAGTTTCCCCGCCTCTGATTCCCCGCCTCTGATTCCCCATATCTGATACCCCGCCTCTGATTCCCCAACTCTGATTCCCCGCCTCTGATTCCCCAGTTATGATTCCCCACTTCTGATTCCCCGCGTCTGATTCCCTGCTTCTGATTCCCTGCCTCTGATTCCCCATCTGTGATTAACCACCTCTGATTCTCCGCGTCTGATTCCCCGCCTCAGTTTCCCCGCCTCTGATTCCCCATCTCTGATTCACCACCACTGATTCCATGCGTCTGATTCCCTGCCTGTGATTCCCCGCCTCTGATTCACCATCTCTGATTCACTGCCTCTGATTCCCCTTCTCTGATTCCCCATGTCTGATTCACCACCGCTAATTCCCGGCCTCTGATTCCCCACTACTGATTCCCGGCCTCTGATTCCCGGCCTCTGATTCCCCGCCTCTGATTCCCAATCTCTGATTCCCCGCCTCTGATTCCACATCTCTGATTCACCGCCTCTGATTCCCCACCTCTGATTCCCCATATCTGATAAGCCATCTCTGTTTCCCCGCCTCTGATTCCCCACCTCTGATTCACCATCTCTGATTCACTGCCTCTGATTCCCCTTCATGATTCCCCATGTCTGATTCCCCAATTCTGATTCCCGCCTCTGATGCCCCACCTCTGATTCCCCTCCTCTGATTCCCCATATCTTATTCCCCGCCTCTGATTCCCCAACTCAGATTCCCCGCCTTTAATTCCCCAGCTCTGATTCCCCGCCTCTGATTCCCCGCGTCTGATTCTCCGCCTATGAATCCCCGCCTCTGATTCCCCATCTCTGATTCACCACCGCTAATTCCCGGCCTCTGATTCCCCACTACTGATTCCCGGCCTCTGATTCCCGGCCTCTGATTCCCCGCCTCTGATTCCCCATCTCTGATTCCCCGCCTTTGATTCCCCGACTCTGATTCACTCCCTCTGATTCCCCAGCTCTGATTCCCCACCTCTGATTACCCGCGTCTGATTCCCTGACTCTAATTCCCGGACTCTGAATCCCCACCTCTGATTCCCGGCCTCTCATTCCCGGCCTTTGATTCCCGCTTCTGATTCCCCGCCTCTGATTCCCTGCCTCTGATTCCCCGTGTCTGATTCCCCATATCTGATACCCCGCCTCTGATTCCCCAACTCTGATTCCCCGCCTCTGATTCCCCAGTTATGATTCCCCACTTCTGATTCCCCGCGTCTGATTCCCTGCTTCTGATTCCCTGCCTCTGATTCCCCATCTGTGATTAACCACCTCTGATTCTCCGCGTCTGATTCCCCGCCTCAGTTTCCCGGCCTCTGATTCCCGGCCTACGATTCCCCGCTTCTAATTCCCCGCCTCTGATTCCCTGCCTCTGATTCCCCACGTCTGATTCCCTGAATCAAATTCCCCGTCTCTGATTCCCCATCTCTGATTCACCGCCTCTGATTCCCCACCTCTGATTCCTCATATCTGATACCCCGCCTCGGATTCCCCAACTCTGATTCCCCAACTCTGATTCCCCGCCTCTGATTCCCCAGCTATGATTCCCCACCTCTGATTCCCCGCGTCTGATTCCCTGCTTCTGATTCCCTGCCTCTGATTCCCCATCTGTGATTAACCACCTCTGATTCTCCACGTCTGATTCCGCGCCTCTGATTCCCCATCTCTGATTCCCCATCTCTGATTCCCAAATTCTGATTCCCCACCTCTGATTCCCCGCCTCTGTTTCCCCGCCTCTGATTCCCCACCTCTGTTTCCCCATATCTGATTCACCACCTCTGATTCCCCAACTCTGATTCCCCGCCTCTGATTCCCCAGCTCTGATTCCCCGCCTCTGATTCCACGTGTCTGATGCCCTGCCTCTGATTCCCCTCCTCTGATTTCCCATCTCTGATTCACTGCCTCTGATTCCCCACCTCTGATTCCCCATATCTGATTAGCCACCTCTGTTTCCCCGCCTCTGATTCCCAGCCTCTGATTCCCCATATCTGATTCCCAGCCTCTGATTCCCCATCTCTGATTCCCGGACTCTGAATCCCCACCTCTGATTCCCGGCCTCTCATTCCCGGCCTTTGATTCCCGCTTCTGATTCCCCGCCTCTTATTCCCTGCCTCTGTTTCCCCGTGTCTGATTCCCCATATCTGATACCCCGCCTCGGATTCCCCATCTCTGATTCCCCAACTCTGATTCCCCGCCTCTGATTCCCCAGCTATGATTCCCCACCTCTGATTCCCCGCGTCTGATTCCCTGCTTCTGATTCCCTGCCTCTGATTCCCCATCTGTGATTAACCACCTCTGATTCTCCACGTCTTATTCCGCGCCTCTGATTCCCCATCTCTGAATCCCCATCTCTGATTCCCAAATTCTGATTCCCCACCTCTGATTCCCCAGCTCTGATTCCCCATCTCTGATTCCCAAATTCTGATTGCCTGCCTCTGATTCCCCACCTCTGATTCCCAATATCTGATTCCCCGCCTCTGTTTCCCCGCCTCTGAATCCCCGCCTCTGTTTCCCCATATCTGATTCCCCACCTCTGATTCCCCAATCTGATTCCCCGCCTCTGATTCCCCAGCTCTGATTCCCCGCCTCTGATTCCACGTGTCTGATGCCCTGCCTCTGATTCCCCGCCTCTGATTTCCCATCTCTGATTCACTGCCTCTGATTCCCCACCTCTGATTCCCCATATCTGATTAGCCACCTCTGTTTCCCCGCCTCTGATTCCCAGCCTCTGATTCCCCATATCTGATTCCCAGCCTCTGCTTCCCCACCTCTGATTCCCGGACTCTCATTCCCGGCCTTTGATTCCCGATTCTGATTCCCCGCCTCTGATTCCCTGCCTCTGATTCCCCATGTCTGATTCCCCACATCTGATTCCCTGCCTCTGACATCCTGCCTCTGATTCCCTGCCTCTGATTCCCTGCCACTAATTCCCCGCCTCTGATTCCCCTATCTGATTCCCTGCCTCTGATGCCCCATATCTGATTCCCAGCCTCTGATTCCCCAACTCTGATTCCCCGCCTCTGATTCCTCAGCTCTGATTCCCCACCTCTGATTCCCCGTGTCTAATTCCCTGCCTCTGATTCCCCGCCTCTGATTCCCCATCTTGTATTCACCACCACTGATTCCCTGCGTCTGATTCCCTGCCTGTGATTCCCCACCTCTGATTCACCATCTCTGATTCACTGCCTCTGATTCCCCTTCTCTGATTCCCATGTCTGATTCCCCAATTCTGATTCCCGCCTCTGATGCCCAACCTCTGATTCCCCTCCTCTGATTGCCCATATCTGATTCCCCGCCTCTGATTCCCCATATCTTATTCTCCGCCTCTGATCCCCAAACTCAGATTCCCCGCCTCTGATTCCCCACATCTGATTCTCTGCCTCTGATTCCCCACCTCTGATTCCCCGCCTCTGTTTCCCCATATCTGATTACCCACCTCTGATTCCCCAACTCTGATTCCCCGCCTCTGATTCCCCAGCTCTGATTCCCCGCCTCTGATTCCCCGTGTCTGATTCCCTGCCTCTGATTCGCCGCCTCTGATTCCACATCTCTGATTCACCGCCTCTGATTCCCCACCTCTGATTCCCCATATCTGATAAGCCATCTCTGTTTCCCCGCCTCTGATTCCCCACCTCTGATTCCCCATATCTGATTCCCCGCCTCTGATTCCCCATCTCTGATTCCCGGACTCAGATTCCCCAACTCTGATTCCCCGCCTCTGATTCCCTGCCTCTGATTCCCCATCTCTGATTCCCCATATCTGATTCCCCAGCTCTGATTCCCAACATCTGATTCCCTGCCTCTGATTCCCCACCTCTGATTCCCAATATCTGATTCCCTGCCTCTGTTTCCTCACTTCTGATTCCCCGCCTCTGTTTCCCCATATCTGATTCCCCACCTCTGATTCCCCAACTCTGATTCCCCGCCTCTGATTCCCCAGCTCTGATTCCCCGCCTCTGATTCCCCGTGTCTGATTCCTTGCCTCTGATTCCCCGCCTCTGATTCCCCATCTCTGATTCACCACCACTGATTCCCTGCGTCTGATTTCCTGCCTGTGATTCCCCGCCTCTGATTCACCATCTCTGATTCACTGCCTCTGATTCCTTTTCTCTGATTCCCCATGTCTGATTCCCCAATTCTGATTCCCGCCTCTGATGCCCCACCTCTGATTCCCCTCCTCTGATTCCCCATATCTGATTCCCCGCCTCTGATTCCCCATATCTTATTCCCCGCCTCTGATTCCCAAACTCAGATTCCCCGCCTCTGATTCCCCAGCTCTGATTCCACGCCTCTGATTCCCCGCGTATGATTCCCCGCCTCTGAATCCCCGCCTCTGATTCCCCATCTCTGATTCACCACCGCTAATTCCCGGCCTCTGATTCCCCACAACCGATTCCCGGCCTCTGATTCCCGGCCTCTGATTCCCCGCCTCTGATTCCCCATCTCTGATTCCCCGCCTCTGAATCCCCGACTCTGATTCCCCGCCTCTGATTCCCCAGCTCTGATTCCCCACCTCTGATTACCCGCGTCTGATTCCCTGACTCTAATTCCCGGCCTCTGATTCCCCATCTCTGATTCACCGCCTCTGATTCCCCACCTCTGATTCCCCATATCTGATTCCCCACCTCAGTTTCCCCGCCTCTGATTCCCCGCCTCTGATTCCCCATATCTGATACCCCGCCTCTGATTCCCCAACTCTGATTCCCCGCCTCTGATTCCCCAGTTATGATTCCCCGCCTCTGATTCCCCATATCTGATTCCCTGCCTCTGATGCCCCATATCTGATTCCCTGCCTCTGATTCCCCAACTCTGATTCCCCGCCTCTGATTCCTCAGCTCTGATTCCCCACCTCTGATTCCCCGTGTCTAATTCCCTGCCTCTGATTCCCCGCCTCTGATTCCCCATCTTGGATTCACCACCACTGATTCCCTGCGTCTGATTCCCTGCCTGTGATTCCCCGCCTCTGATTCACCATCTCTGATTCACTGCCTCTGATTCCCCTTCTCTGATTCCCCATGTCTGATTCCCCAATTCTGATTCCCGCCTCTGATGCCCCACCTCTGATTCCCCTCCTCTGATTGCCCATATCTGATTCCCCGCCTCTGATTCCCCATATCTTATTCCCCGACTCTGATTCCCAAACTCAGATTCCCCGCCTCTGATTCCCCAACTCTGATTCCCCGCGTCTGATTCCCTGCTTCTGATTCCCTGCCTCTGATTCCCCATCTGTGATTAACCACCTCTGATTCTCCGCGTCTGATTCCCCGCCTCAGTTTCCCCGCTTCTGATTCCCCGCCTCTGATTCCCCATATCTGATACCCCGCCTCTGATTCCCCAACTCTGATTCCCCGCCTCTGATTCCCCAGTTATGATTCCCCGCCTCTGATTCCCCATATCTGATTCCCTGCCTCTGATGCCCCATATCTGATTCCCTGCCTCTGATTCCCCAACTCTGATTCCCCGCCTCTGATTCCTCAGCTCTGATACCCCACCTCTGATTCCCCGTGTCTAATTCCCTGCCTCTGATTCCCCGCCTCTGATTCCCCATCTTGGATTCACCACCACTGATTCCCTGCGTCTGATTCCCTGCCTGTGATTCCCCGCCTCTGATTCCCCAACTCTGATTCCCCGCGTCTGATTCCCTGCTTCTGATTCCCTGCCTCTGATTCCCCATCTGTGATTAACCACCTCTGATTCTCCGCGTCTGATTCCCCGCCTCAGTTTCCCCGCTTCTGATTCCCCGCCTCTGATTCCCCATATCTGATACCCCGCCTCTGATTCCCCAACTCTGATTCCCCGCCTCTGATTCCCCAGTTATGATTCCCCGCCTCTGATTCCCCATATCTGATTCCCTGCCTCTGATGCCCCATATCTGATTCCCTGCCTCTGATTCCCCACTACTGATTCCCGGCCTCTGATTCCCGGCCTCTCATTCCCCGCCTATGATTCCCCATCTCTGATTCCCCGCCTCTGATTCCCTGCCTCTGATTCCCCAGCTCTGATTCCCCACCTCTGATTACCCGCGTCTGATTCCCTGATTCTAATTCCCGGCCTCTGATTCCCCATCTCTGATTCACCGCCTCTGATTCCCCACCTCTGATTCCCCATATCTGATTCCCCGACTCAGTTTCCCCGCCTCTGATTCCCCGCCTCTGATTCCCCATATCTGATACCCCGCCTCTGATTCCCCAACTCTGATTCCCCGCCTCTGATTCCCCAGTTATGATTCCCGCTTCTGATGCCCAACCTCTGATTTCCCTCCTCTGAATGCCCATATCTGATTCCCCGCCTCTGATTCCCCATATCTTATTCTCTGCCTCTGATTCCCAAACTCAGATTCCCCGCCTCTGATTCCCCAGCTCTGATTCCCCACATCTGATTCTCTGCCTCTGATTCCCCACCTCTGATTCCCCGCCTCTGTTTCCCCATATCTGATTACCCACCTCTGATTCCCCAACTCTGATTCCCCGCCTCAGATTCCCCAGCTCTGATTCCCCGCCTCTGATTCCCCGTGTCTGATTCCTTGCCTCTGATTCCCGCCTCTGATTCCACATCTCTGATTCACCACCTCTGATTCCCCACCTCTGATTCCCCATATCTGATAAGCCATCTCTGTTTCCCCGCCTCTGATTCCCCACCTCTGATTCCCCATATCTGATTCCCCGCCTCTGATTCCCCATCTCTGATTCCCGGACTCAGATTCCCCACCTCTGATTCCCCGCCTCTGATTCCCTGCCTCTGATTCCCCATCTCTGATTTCCCATATCTGATTCCCCAGCTCTGATTCCCAACATCTGATTCCCTGCCTCTGATTCCCCACCTCTGATTCCCAATATCTGATTCCCTGCCTCTGTTTCCCCACTTCTGATTCCCCGCCTCTGTTTCCCCATATCTGATTCCCCACCTCTGATTCCCCAACTCTGATTCCCCGCCTCTGATTCCCCAGCTCTGATTCCCCGCCTCTGATTCCCCGTGTCTGATTCCTTGCCTCTGATTCCCCGCCTCTGATTCCCCATCTCTGATTCACCACCACTGATTCCCTGCGTCTGATTCCCTGCCTGTGATTCCCCGCCTCTGATTCACCATCTCTGATTCACTGCCTCTGATTCCCCTTCTCTGATTCCCCATGTCTGATTCCCCAATTCTGATTCCCGCCTCTGATTCCCCACTACTGATTCCCGGCCTCTGATTCCCGGCCTCTGATTCCACGCCTCTGATTCCCCATCTCTGATTCCCCACCTCTGATTCCCCGACTCTGATTCCCCGCCTCTGATTCCCCAGCTCTGATTCCCCATCTCTGATTCACCACCGTTAATTCCCGGCCTCTGATTCCCCACTACTGATTCCCGGCCTCTGATTCCCGGCCTCTCATTCCCCGCCTATGATTCCCCATCTCTGATTCCCCGCCTCTGATTCCCTGCCTCTGATTCCCCAGCTCTGATTCCCCACCTCTGATTACCCGCGTCTGATTCCCTGATTCTAATTCCCGGCCTCTGATTCCCCATCTCTGATTCACCGCCTCTGATTCCCCACCTCTGATTCCCCATATCTGATTCCCCGACTCAGTTTCCCCGCCTCTGATTCCCCGCCTCTGATTCCCCATATCTGATACCCCGCCTCTGATTCCCCAACTCTGATTCCCCGCCTCTGATTCCCCAGTTATGATTCCCCACTTCTGATTCCCCGCGTCTGATTCCCTGCTTCTGATTCCCTGCCTCTGATTCCCCATCTGTGATTAACCACCTCTGATTCTCCGCGTCTGATTCCCCGCCTCAGTTTCCCCGCCTCTGATTCCCCATCTCTGATTCACCACCACTGATTCCATGCGTCTGATTCCCTGCCTGTGATTCCCCGCCTCTGATTCACCATCTCTGATTCACTGCCTCTGATTCCCCTTCTCTGATTCCCCATGTCTGATTCACCACCGCTAATTCCCGGCCTCTGATTCCCCACTACTGATTCCCGGCCTCTGATTCCCGGCCTCTGATTCCCCGCCTCTGATTCCCAATCTCTGATTCCCCGCCTCTGATTCCACATCTCTGATTCACCGCCTCTGATTCCCCACCTCTGATTCCCCATATCTGATAAGCCATCTCTGTTTCCCCGCCTCTGATTCCCCACCTCTGATTCACCATCTCTGATTCACTGCCTCTGATTCCCCTTCATGATTCCCCATGTCTGATTCCCCAATTCTGATTCCCGCCTCTGATGCCCCACCTCTGATTCCCCTCCTCTGATTCCCCATATCTTATTCCCCGCCTCTGATTCCCCAACTCAGATTCCCCGCCTTTAATTCCCCAGCTCTGATTCCCCGCCTCTGATTCCCCGCGTCTGATTCTCCGCCTATGAATCCCCGCCTCTGATTCCCCATCTCTGATTCACCACCGCTAATTCCCGGCCTCTGATTCCCCACTACTGATTCCCGGCCTCTGATTCCCGGCCTCTGATTCCCCGCCTCTGATTCCCCATCTCTGATTCCCCGCCTTTGATTCCCCGACTCTGATTCACTCCCTCTGATTCCCCAGCTCTGATTCCCCACCTCTGATTACCCGCGTCTGATTCCCTGACTCTAATTCCCGGACTCTGAATCCCCACCTCTGATTCCCGGCCTCTCATTCCCGGCCTTTGATTCCCGCTTCTGATTCCCCGCCTCTGATTCCCTGCCTCTGATTCCCCGTGTCTGATTCCCCATATCTGATACCCCGCCTCTGATTCCCCAACTCTGATTCCCCGCCTCTGATTCCCCAGTTATGATTCCCCACTTCTGATTCCCCGCGTCTGATTCCCTGCTTCTGATTCCCTGCCTCTGATTCCCCATCTGTGATTAACCACCTCTGATTCTCCGCGTCTGATTCCCCGCCTCAGTTTCCCGGCCTCTGATTCCCGGCCTACGATTCCCCGCTTCTAATTCCCCGCCTCTGATTCCCTGCCTCTGATTCCCCACGTCTGATTCCCTGAATCAAATTCCCCGTCTCTGATTCCCCATCTCTGATTCACCGCCTCTGATTCCCCACCTCTGATTCCTCATATCTGATACCCCGCCTCGGATTCCCCAACTCTGATTCCCCAACTCTGATTCCCCGCCTCTGATTCCCCAGCTATGATTCCCCACCTCTGATTCCCCGCGTCTGATTCCCTGCTTCTGATTCCCTGCCTCTGATTCCCCATCTGTGATTAACCACCTCTGATTCTCCACGTCTGATTCCGCGCCTCTGATTCCCCATCTCTGATTCCCCATCTCTGATTCCCAAATTCTGATTCCCCACCTCTGATTCCCCGCCTCTGTTTCCCCGCCTCTGATTCCCCACCTCTGTTTCCCCATATCTGATTCACCACCTCTGATTCCCCAACTCTGATTCCCCGCCTCTGATTCCCCAGCTCTGATTCCCCGCCTCTGATTCCACGTGTCTGATGCCCTGCCTCTGATTCCCCTCCTCTGATTTCCCATCTCTGATTCACTGCCTCTGATTCCCCACCTCTGATTCCCCATATCTGATTAGCCACCTCTGTTTCCCCGCCTCTGATTCCCAGCCTCTGATTCCCCATATCTGATTCCCAGCCTCTGATTCCCCATCTCTGATTCCCGGACTCTGAATCCCCACCTCTGATTCCCGGCCTCTCATTCCCGGCCTTTGATTCCCGCTTCTGATTCCCCGCCTCTTATTCCCTGCCTCTGTTTCCCCGTGTCTGATTCCCCATATCTGATACCCCGCCTCGGATTCCCCATCTCTGATTCCCCAACTCTGATTCCCCGCCTCTGATTCCCCAGCTATGATTCCCCACCTCTGATTCCCCGCGTCTGATTCCCTGCTTCTGATTCCCTGCCTCTGATTCCCCATCTGTGATTAACCACCTCTGATTCTCCACGTCTTATTCCGCGCCTCTGATTCCCCATCTCTGAATCCCCATCTCTGATTCCCAAATTCTGATTCCCCGCCTCTGATTCCCCAGCTCTGATTCCCCATCTCTGATTCCCAAATTCTGATTGCCTGCCTCTGATTCCCCACCTCTGATTCCCAATATCTGATTCCCCGCCTCTGTTTCCCCGCCTCTGAATCCCCGCCTCTGTTTCCCCATATCTGATTCCCCACCTCTGATTCCCCAATCTGATTCCCCGCCTCTGATTCCCCAGCTCTGATTCCCCGCCTCTGATTCCACGTGTCTGATGCCCTGCCTCTGATTCCCCGCCTCTGATTTCCCATCTCTGATTCACTGCCTCTGATTCCCCACCTCTGATTCCCCATATCTGATTAGCCACCTCTGTTTCCCCGCCTCTGATTCCCAGCCTCTGATTCCCCATATCTGATTCCCAGCCTCTGCTTCCCCACCTCTGATTCCCGGACTCTCATTCCCGGCCTTTGATTCCCGATTCTGATTCCCCGCCTCTGATTCCCTGCCTCTGATTCCCCATGTCTGATTCCCCACATCTGATTCCCTGCCTCTGACATCCTGCCTCTGATTCCCTGCCTCTGATTCCCTGCCACTAATTCCCCGCCTCTGATTCCCCTATCTGATTCCCTGCCTCTGATGCCCCATATCTGATTCCCAGCCTCTGATTCCCCAACTCTGATTCCCCGCCTCTGATTCCTCAGCTCTGATTCCCCACCTCTGATTCCCCGTGTCTAATTCCCTGCCTCTGATTCCCCGCCTCTGATTCCCCATCTTGTATTCACCACCACTGATTCCCTGCGTCTGATTCCCTGCCTGTGATTCCCCACCTCTGATTCACCATCTCTGATTCACTGCCTCTGATTCCCCTTCTCTGATTCCCATGTCTGATTCCCCAATTCTGATTCCCGCCTCTGATGCCCAACCTCTGATTCCCCTCCTCTGATTGCCCATATCTGATTCCCCGCCTCTGATTCCCCATATCTTATTCTCCGCCTCTGATCCCCAAACTCAGATTCCCCGCCTCTGATTCCCCACATCTGATTCTCTGCCTCTGATTCCCCACCTCTGATTCCCCGCCTCTGTTTCCCCATATCTGATTACCCACCTCTGATTCCCCAACTCTGATTCCCCGCCTCTGATTCCCCAGCTCTGATTCCCCGCCTCTGATTCCCCGTGTCTGATTCCCTGCCTCTGATTCGCCGCCTCTGATTCCACATCTCTGATTCACCGCCTCTGATTCCCCACCTCTGATTCCCCATATCTGATAAGCCATCTCTGTTTCCCCGCCTCTGATTCCCCACCTCTGATTCCCCATATCTGATTCCCCGCCTCTGATTCCCCATCTCTGATTCCCGGACTCAGATTCCCCAACTCTGATTCCCCGCCTCTGATTCCCTGCCTCTGATTCCCCATCTCTGATTCCCCATATCTGATTCCCCAGCTCTGATTCCCAACATCTGATTCCCTGCCTCTGATTCCCCACCTCTGATTCCCAATATCTGATTCCCTGCCTCTGTTTCCTCACTTCTGATTCCCCGCCTCTGTTTCCCCATATCTGATTCCCCACCTCTGATTCCCCAACTCTGATTCCCCGCCTCTGATTCCCCAGCTCTGATTCCCCGCCTCTGATTCCCCGTGTCTGATTCCTTGCCTCTGATTCCCCGCCTCTGATTCCCCATCTCTGATTCACCACCACTGATTCCCTGCGTCTGATTTCCTGCCTGTGATTCCCCGCCTCTGATTCACCATCTCTGATTCACTGCCTCTGATTCCTTTTCTCTGATTCCCCATGTCTGATTCCCCAATTCTGATTCCCGCCTCTGATGCCCCACCTCTGATTCCCCTCCTCTGATTCCCCATATCTGATTCCCCGCCTCTGATTCCCCATATCTTATTCCCCGCCTCTGATTCCCAAACTCAGATTCCCCGCCTCTGATTCCCCAGCTCTGATTCCACGCCTCTGATTCCCCGCGTATGATTCCCCGCCTCTGAATCCCCGCCTCTGATTCCCCATCTCTGATTCACCACCGCTAATTCCCGGCCTCTGATTCCCCACAACCGATTCCCGGCCTCTGATTCCCGGCCTCTGATTCCCCGCCTCTGATTCCCCATCTCTGATTCCCCGCCTCTGAATCCCCGACTCTGATTCCCCGCCTCTGATTCCCCAGCTCTGATTCCCCACCTCTGATTACCCGCGTCTGATTCCCTGACTCTAATTCCCGGCCTCTGATTCCCCATCTCTGATTCACCGCCTCTGATTCCCCACCTCTGATTCCCCATATCTGATTCCCCACCTCAGTTTCCCCGCCTCTGATTCCCCGCCTCTGATTCCCCATATCTGATACCCCGCCTCTGATTCCCTGTGTCTGATTCCTTGCCTCTGATTCCCCGCCTCTGATTCCCCATCTCTGATTCACCATCTCTGATTCACCACCACTGATTCCCTGCGTCTGATTCCCTGCTTGTGGTTACCCGCCTCTGATTCAACATCTCTGATTCACTGCCTCTGATTCCCCTTCTCTGATTCCCCATGTCTGATTCCCCAATTCTGATTCCCGCCTCTGATTCCCCACTACTGATTCCCGGCCTCTGATTCCCGGCCTCTGATTCCCCACCTCTGATTCCCCATCTCTGATTCCCCGCCTCTGATTCCCCGACTCTGATTCCCCGCCTCTGATTCCCCAGCTCTGATTCCCCGCCTCTGATTCTCCGCGTCTGATTCCCCTCCTCTGAATCCCCGCATCTGATTCCCCATCTCTGATTCACCACCGCTAATTCCCGGCCTCTGATTCCCCACTACTGATTCCCGGCCTCTGATTCCCTGCCTCTGATTCCCCGCCTATGATTCCCCATCTCTGATTCCCCGCCTCTGATTACCCGCGTCTGATTCCCTGACTCTAATTCCCGGCCTCTGATTCCCCATCACTGATTCACCGCCTCTGATTCCCCTCCTCTGATTCCCCATATCTGATTCCCCGCCTCAGTTTCCCCGCCTCTGATTCCCCGCCTCTGATTCCCCATTACTGATACCCTGCCTCTGATTCCCCAACTCTGATTCCCCGCCTCTGATTCCCCAGTTATGATTCCCCACCTCTGATTCCGCGCGTCTGATTCCCTGCTTCTGATTCCCTGCCTCTGATTCCCCATCTGTGATTAACCACCTCTGATTCTCCGCGTCTGATTCCCCGCCTCAGTTTCCCCGCCTCTGATTCCCCATATCTGATTCACCGCCTCTGATTCACCACCTCAGATTCCCCATATCTAATAAGCCATCTCTGTTACCCCGCCTCTGATTCCCCATATCTGATTCCCCGCCTCTGATTCCCCATCTCTGATTCCCGGACTCAGATTCCCCACCTCTGATTCCCAGCCTCTGATTCCCGGAATATGATTCCCCGCTTCTGATTCCCCGCCTTTGATTCCCTGCCTCTGATTCCCCATCTCTGATTCCCCACATCTGATTCCCTGCTTCTGATTCCCCGCCTCTGATTCCCCATATCTGATTCCCTGCCTCTGATTCCCCAACTCTAATTCCCCGCCTCTGATTCCTCAGCTCTGATTCCCCGACTCTGATTCCCCGCGTCTGATTCCCTGCTTCTGATTCCCTGCCTCTGATTCCCCATCTGTGATTAACCACCTCTGATTCTCCACGTCTGATTCCGCGCCTCTGATTCCCCATCTCTGATTCCCCATCTCTGATTCCCAAATTCTGATTCCCCGCCTCTGATTCCCCAGTTCTGATTCCCCATCTCTGATTCTCAAATTCTTATTCCCTGCCTCTGATTCCCCACCTCTGATTCCCCACCTCTGATTCCCAATATCTGATTCCCCGCCTCTGTTTCCCCGCCTCTGATTCCCCGCCTCTGTTTCCCCATATCTGATTCCCCACCTCTGATTCCCCAACTCTGATTCCCCGCCTCTGATTCCCCAGCTCTGATTCCCCGCCTCTGATTCCACGTGTCTGATGCCCTGCCTCTGATTCCCCGCCTCTGATTTCCCATCTCTGATTCACTGCCTCTGATTCCCCACCTCTGATTCCCCATATCTGATTAGCCACCTCTGTTTCCCCGCCTCTGATTCCCAGCCTCTGATTCCCCATATCTGATTCCCAGCCTCTGATTCCCCACCTCTGATTCCCGGACTCTCATTCCCGGCCTTTGATTCCCGCTTCTGATTCCCCGCCTCTGATTCCCTGCCTCTGATTCCCCATGTCTGATTCCCCACATCTGATTCCCTGCCTCTGATATCCCGCCTCTGATTCCCTGCATCTGATTCCCTGCCACTAATTCCCCGCCTCTGATTCCCCTGTCTGATTCCCTGCCTCTGATGCCCCATACTGATTCCCAGCCTCTGATTCCCCAACTCTGATTCCCCGCCTCTGATTCCTCAGCTCTGATTCCCCACCTCTGATTCCCCGTGTCTAATTCCCTGCCTACGATTCCCCGCCTCTGATTCCCCATCTTGTATTCACCACCACTGATTCCCTGCGTCTGATTCCCTGCCTGTGATTCCCCGCCTCTGATTCACCATCTCTGATTCACTGACTCTGATTCCCCTTCTCTGATTCCCCATGTCTGATTCCCCATTTCTGATTCCCGCCTCTGATGCCCAACCTCTGATTCCCCTCCTCTGATTGCCCATATCTGATTCCCCGCCTCTGATTCCCCATATCTTATTCTCCGCCTCTGATCCCCAAACTCAGATTCCCCGCCTCTGATTCCCCACATCTGATTCTGTGCCTCTGATTCCCCACCTCTGATTCCCCGCCTCTGTTTACCCATATCTGATTACCCACCTCTGATTCCCCAACTCTGATTCCCCGCCTCTGATTCCCCAGCTCTGATTCCCCGCCTCTGATTCCCCGTGTCTGATTGCCTGCCTCTGATTCCCCACCTCTGATTCCCCATATCTGATAAGCCATCTCTGTTTCCCCGCCTCTCATTCCCCACCTCTGATTCCCCATATCTGATTCCCCGCCTCTGATTCCCCATCTCTGATTCCCGGACTCAGATTCCCCACCTCTGATTCCCCGCCTCTGATTCCCTGCCTCTGATTCCCCATCTCTGATTCCCCATATCTGATTCCCCAGCTCTGATTCCCAACATCTGATTCCCTGCCTCTGATTGCCCACCTCTGATTCCCAATATCTGATTCCCTGCGTCTGTTTCCCCACTTCTGATTCCCCGCCTCTGTTTCCCCATATCTGATTCCCCACATCTGATTCCCCAACTCTGATTCCCCGCCTCTGATTCCCCAGCTCTGATTCCCCGCCTCTGATACCCCGTGTCTGATTCCTTGCCTCTGATTCCCCGCCTCTGATTCCCCATCTCTGATTCACCACCACTGATTCCCTGCGTCTGATTTCCTGCCTGTGATTCCCTGCCTCTGATTCACCATCTCTGATTCACTGCCTCTGATTCCCCTTCTCTGATTCCCCATGTCTGATTCCCCAATTCTGATTCCCGCCTCTGATGCCCCACCTCTGATTCCCCTCCTCTGATTGCCCATATCTGATTCCCCGCCTCTGATTCCCCATATCTTATTCCCCGACTCTGATTCCCAAACTCAGATTCCCCGCCTCTGATTCCCCAGCTCTGATTCCCCACATCTGATTCCCTGCCTCTGATTCCCCACCTCTGATTCCCAATATCTGATTCCCTGCCTCTGTTTCCCCACCTCTGATTCCCCGCCTCTGTTTCCCCATATCTGATTCCCCACCTCTGATTCCCCAACTCTGATTCCCCGCCTCTGAATCCCAAGCTTTGATTCCCCGCCTCTGATTCCCCGTGTCTGATTCCCTGCCTCTGATTCCCCGCCTCTGATTCCCCATCTCTGATTCACCGCCTCTGATTCACCACCTCACATTCCCCATATCTGATAAGCCATCTCTGTTACCCCGCCTCTGATTCCCCGCCTCTGATTCCCCATATCTGATTCCCCGCCTCTGATTCCCCATCTCTGATTCCCGGACTCAGATTCCCCACCTCTGATTCCCAGCCTCTGATTCCTGGAATATGATTCCCCGCTTCTGATTCCCCGCCTCTGATTCCCTGCCTCTGATTCCCCATCTCTGATTCCCCACATCAGATTCCCTGCCTCTGATTCCCCGCCTCTGATTCCCCATATCTGATTCCCTGCCTCTGATTCCCCATCTCTGATTCCCGCCCTCCGATTACCCACCTCTGGTTCCCCATATCTGATACCCCTCCTCTCTTTCCCCGCCTCTGATTCCCCACCTCTGATTCCTCAGCTCTGATTCCCCGCCTCTGATTCCCCACGTCTGATTCCCTGCTTCTGATTCCCTGCCTCTGATTCCCCATTTGTGATTAACCACCTCTGATTCTCTACGTCTGATTCCGCGCCTCTGATTCCCCATCTCTGATTCCCCATCTCTGATTCCCAAATTCTGATTCACCGCCTCTGATTCGCCACCTCTGATTCCCCATCTCTGATTCCCAAATTCTGATTCCCTGCCTCTGATTCCCCACCTCTGATTCCCAATATCTGATTCCCCGCCTCTGTTTCCCCGCCTCTGATTCGCCGCCTCTGTTTCCCCATATCTGATTCCCCACCTCTGATTCCCCAACTCTGATTCCCCGCCTCTGATTCCCCAGCTCTGATTCCCCGCCTCTGATTCCACGTTTCTGATGCCCTGCCTCTGATTCCCCGCCTCTGATTTCCCATCTCTGATTCACTGCCTCTGATTCCCCACCTCTGATTCCCGGACTCTGAATCCCCACCTCTGATTCCCGGCCTCTCATTCCCGGCCTTTGATTCCCGCTTCTGATTCCCCGCCTCTGATTCCCTGCCTCTGATTCCCCATGTCTGATTCCCCACATCTGATTCCCTGCCTCTGATATCCCGCCTCTGATTCCCCGCCTCTGATTCCCTGCTACTAATTCCCCGCCTCTGATTCACCTATCTGATTCCCTGCCTCTGATGCCCCATATCTGATTCCCAGCCTCTGATTCCCCAACTCTGATTCCCCGCCTCTGATTCCTCAGCTCTGATTCCCCACCTCTGATTCCCCGTGTCTAATTCCCTGCCTCTGATTCCCCGCCTCTGATTCCCCATCTTGGATTCACCAGCAGTGATTCCCTGCGTCTGATTCCCTGCCTGTGATTCCCCGCCTCTGATTCACCATCTCTGATTCACTGCCTCTGATTCCCCTTCTCTGATTCCCCATGTCTGATTCCCCAATTCTGATTCCCGCCTCTGATGCCCAACCTTCTGATTCCCCTCCTCTGATTGCCCATATCTGATTCCCCGCCTCTGATTCCCCATATCTTATTCTCCGCCTCTGATTCCAAACTCAGATTCCCCGCCTCTGATTCCCCAGCTCTGATTCCCCACATCTGATTCTCTGCCTCTGATTCCCCACCTCTGATTCACCGCCTCTGTTTCCCCATATCTGATTACCCACCTCTGATTCCCCAACTCTGATTCCCTGCCTCTGATTCCCCAGCTCTGATTCCCCGCCTCTGTTTCCCCGTGTCTGATTCCCTGTCTCTGATTCCCCGCCTCTGATTCCACATCTCTGATTCACTGCCTCTGATTCCCCTTCTCTGATTCCCCATGTCTGATTCCCCAATTCTGATTCCCGCCTCTGATGCCCCACCTCTGATTCCCCTCCTCTGATTGCCCATATCTGATTCCCCGCCTCTGATTCCCCATATCTTATTCCCCGACTCTGATTCCCAAACTCAGATTCCCCGCCTCTGATTCCCCACATCTGATTCCCTGCCTCTGATTCCCCACCTCTGATTCCCAATATCTGATTCCCTGCCTCTGTTTCCCCACCTCTGATTCCCCGCCTCTGTTTCCCCATATCTGATTCCCCACCTCTGATTCCCCAACTCTGGTTCCCCGCCTCTGATTCCCCAGCTCTGATTCCACGCCTCTGATTCCCCGTGTCTGATTCCCTGCCTCTGATTCCCCGCCTCTGATTCCCCATCTCTGATTCACCGCCTCTGATTCACCACCTCAGATTCCCCATATCTGATAAGCCATCTCTGTTACCCCGCCTCTGATTCCCCGCCTCTGATTCCCCATATCTGATTCCCCGCCTCTGATTCCCCATCTCTGATTCCCGGACTCAGATTCCCCACCTCTGATTCCCAGCCTCAGATTCCCGGAATATGATTCCCCGCTTCTGATTCCCCGCCTCTGATTCCCTGCCTCTGATTCCACATCTCTGATTCCCCACATCTGATTCCCTGCCTCTGATTCCCCGCCTCTGATTCCCCATATCTGATTCCCTGCCTCTGATTCCCCATCTCTGATTCCCGCCCTCCGATTCCCCACCTCTGGTTCCCCATATCTGATACCCCTCCTCTCTTTCCCCGCCTCTGATTCCCCGCCTCTGATTCTCCATATCTGATACCCCGCCTCTGATTCCCCAACTCTGATTCCCCGCCTCTGATTCCTCAGCTCTGATTCCCCGCCTCTGATTCCCCGCGTCTGATTCCCTGCTTCTGATTCCCTGCCTCTGATTCCCCATCTGTGATTAACCACCTCTGATTCTCCACGTCTGATTCCGCTCCTCTGATTCCCCATCTCTGATTCCCCATCTCTGATTCCCAAATTCTGATTCCCCGTCTCTGATTCCCCAGTTCTGATTCCCCATTTCTGATTCCCAAATTTTGATTCCGTGCCTCTGATTCCCCACCTCTGATTCCCAATATCTGATTCCCCGCCTCTGTTTCCCCGCCTCTGATTCCCCGCCTCTGTTTCCCTATATCTGATTCCCCACCTCTGATTCCCCAACTCTGATTCCCCGCCTCTGATTCCCCAGCTCTGATTCCCCGCCTCTGATTCCACGTGTCTGATGCCCTGCCTCTGATACCCCGCCTCTGATTTCCCATCTCTGATTCACTGCCTCTGATTCCCCACCTCTGATTCCCCATATCTGATTAGCCACCTCTGTTTCCCCGCCTCTGATTCCCAGACTCTGATTCCCCATATCTGATTCCCAGCCTCTGATTTCCCATCTCTGATTCCTGGACTCTGAATCCCCACCTCTGATTCCCGGCCTCTCATTCCCGGCCTTTGATTCCCGCTTGTGATTCCCCGCCTCTGATTCCCTGCCTCTGATTCCCCATGTCTGATTCCCCACATCTGATTCCCTGCCTCTGATATCCCGCATCTGATTCCCCGCCTCTGATTCCCTGCCACTAATTCCCCGCCTCTGATTACCCTATCTGATTCCCTGCCTCTGATGCCCCATATCTGATTCCCTGCCTCTGATTCCCCAACTCTGATTCCCCGCCTCTGATTCCTCAGCTCTGATTCCCCACCTCTGATTCCCCGTGTCTAATTCCCTGCCTCTGATTCCCCTCCTCTGATTCCCCATCTTGGATTCACCACCACTGATTCCCTGCGTCTGATTCCCTGCCTGTGATTCCCCGCCTCTGATTCACCATCTCTGATTCACTGCCGTTGATTCCCCTTCTCTGATTCCCCATGTCTGATTCCCCAATTCTGATTCCCGCTTCTGATGCCCAACCTCTGATTTCCCTCCTCTGAATGCCCATATCTGATTCCCCGCCTCTGATTCCCCATATCTTATTCTCTGCCTCTGATTCCCAAACTCAGATTCCCCGCCTCTGATTCCCCAGCTCTGATTCCCCACATCTGATTCTCTGCCTCTGATTCCCCACCTCTGATTCCCCGCCTCTGTTTCCCCATATCTGATTACCCACCTCTGATTCCCCAACTCTGATTCCCCGCCTCAGATTCCCCAGCTCTGATTCCCCGCCTCTGATTCCCCGTGTCTGATTCCCTGCCTCTGATTCCCGCCTCTGATTCCACATCTCTGATTCACCACCTCTGATTCCCCACCTCTGATTCCCCATATCTGATAAGCCATCTCTGTTTCCCCGCCTCTGATTCCCCACCTCTGATTCCCCATATCTGATTCCCCGCCTCTGATTCCCCATCTCTGATTCCCGGACTCAGATTCCCCACCTCTGATTCCCCGCCTCTGATTCCCTGCCTCTGATTCCCCATCTCTGATTTCCCATATCTGATTCCCCAGCTCTGATTCCCAACATCTGATTCCCTGCCTCTGATTCCCCACCTCTGATTCCCAATATCTGATTCCCTGCCTCTGTTTCCCCACTTCTGATTCCCCGCCTCTGTTTCCCCATATCTGATTCCCCACCTCTGATTCCCCAACTCTGATTCCCCGCCTCTGATTCCCCAGCTCTGATTCCCCGCCTCTGATTCCCCGTGTCTGATTCCTTGCCTCTGATTCCCCGCCTCTGATTCCCCATCTCTGATTCACCACCACTGATTCCCTGCGTCTGATTCCCTGCCTGTGATTCCCCGCCTCTGATTCACCATCTCTGATTCACTGCCTCTGATTCCCCTTCTCTGATTCCCCATGTCTGATTCCCCAATTCTGATTCCCGCCTCTGATTCCCCACTACTGATTCCCGGCCTCTGATTCCCGGCCTCTGATTCCACGCCTCTGATTCCCCATCTCTGATTCCCCACCTCTGATTCCCCGACTCTGATTCCCCGCCTCTGATTCCCCAGCTCTGATTCCCCATCTCTGATTCACCACCGCTAATTCCCGGCCTCTGATTCCCCACTACTGATTCCCGGCCTCTGATTCCCGGCCTCTCATTCCCCGCCTATGATTCCCCATCTCTGATTCCCCGCCTCTGATTCCCTGCCTCTGATTCCCCAGCTCTGATTCCCCACCTCTGATTACCCGCGTCTGATTCCCTGATTCTAATTCCCGGCCTCTGATTCCCCATCTCTGATTCACCGCCTCTGATTCCCCACCTCTGATTCCCCATATCTGATTCCCCGACTCAGTTTCCCCGCCTCTGATTCCCCGCCTCTGATTCCCCATATCTGATACCCCGCCTCTGATTCCCCAACTCTGATTCCCCGCCTCTGATTCCCCAGTTATGATTCCCGCTTCTGATGCCCAACCTCTGATTTCCCTCCTCTGAATGCCCATATCTGATTCCCCGCCTCTGATTCCCCATATCTTATTCTCTGCCTCTGATTCCCAAACTCAGATTCCCCGCCTCTGATTCCCCAGCTCTGATTCCCCACATCTGATTCTCTGCCTCTGATTCCCCACCTCTGATTCCCCGCCTCTGTTTCCCCATATCTGATTACCCACCTCTGATTCCCCAACTCTGATTCCCCGCCTCAGATTCCCCAGCTCTGATTCCCCGCCTCTGATTCCCCGTGTCTGATTCCTTGCCTCTGATTCCCGCCTCTGATTCCACATCTCTGATTCACCACCTCTGATTCCCCACCTCTGATTCCCCATATCTGATAAGCCATCTCTGTTTCCCCGCCTCTGATTCCCCACCTCTGATTCCCCATATCTGATTCCCCGCCTCTGATTCCCCATCTCTGATTCCCGGACTCAGATTCCCCACCTCTGATTCCCCGCCTCTGATTCCCTGCCTCTGATTCCCCATCTCTGATTTCCCATATCTGATTCCCCAGCTCTGATTCCCAACATCTGATTCCCTGCCTCTGATTCCCCACCTCTGATTCCCAATATCTGATTCCCTGCCTCTGTTTCCCCACTTCTGATTCCCCGCCTCTGTTTCCCCATATCTGATTCCCCACCTCTGATTCCCCAACTCTGATTCCCCGCCTCTGATTCCCCAGCTCTGATTCCCCGCCTCTGATTCCCCGTGTCTGATTCCTTGCCTCTGATTCCCCGCCTCTGATTCCCCATCTCTGATTCACCACCACTGATTCCCTGCGTCTGATTCCCTGCCTGTGATTCCCCGCCTCTGATTCACCATCTCTGATTCACTGCCTCTGATTCCCCTTCTCTGATTCCCCATGTCTGATTCCCCAATTCTGATTCCCGCCTCTGATTCCCCACTACTGATTCCCGGCCTCTGATTCCCGGCCTCTGATTCCACGCCTCTGATTCCCCATCTCTGATTCCCCACCTCTGATTCCCCGACTCTGATTCCCCGCCTCTGATTCCCCAGCTCTGATTCCCCATCTCTGATTCACCACCGCTAATTCCCGGCCTCTGATTCCCCACTACTGATTCCCGGCCTCTGATTCCCGGCCTCTCATTCCCCGCCTATGATTCCCCATCTCTGATTCCCCGCCTCTGATTCCCTGCCTCTGATTCCCCAGCTCTGATTCCCCACCTCTGATTACCCGCGTCTGATTCCCTGATTCTAATTCCCGGCCTCTGATTCCCCATCTCTGATTCACCGCCTCTGATTCCCCACCTCTGATTCCCCATATCTGATTCCCCGACTCAGTTTCCCCGCCTCTGATTCCCCGCCTCTGATTCCCCATATCTGATACCCCGCCTCTGATTCCCCAACTCTGATTCCCCGCCTCTGATTCCCCAGTTATGATTCCCCACTTCTGATTCCCCGCGTCTGATTCCCTGCTTCTGATTCCCTGCCTCTGATTCCCCATCTGTGATTAACCACCTCTGATTCTCCGCGTCTGATTCCCCGCCTCAGTTTCCCCGCCTCTGATTCCCCATCTCTGATTCACCACCACTGATTCCATGCGTCTGATTCCCTGCCTGTGATTCCCCGCCTCTGATTCACCATCTCTGATTCACTGCCTCTGATTCCCCTTCTCTGATTCCCCATGTCTGATTCACCACCGCTAATTCCCGGCCTCTGATTCCCCACTACTGATTCCCGGCCTCTGATTCCCGGCCTCTGATTCCCCGCCTCTGATTCCCAATCTCTGATTCCCCGCCTCTGATTCCACATCTCTGATTCACCGCCTCTGATTCCCCACCTCTGATTCCCCATATCTGATAAGCCATCTCTGTTTCCCCGCCTCTGATTCCCCACCTCTGATTCACCATCTCTGATTCACTGCCTCTGATTCCCCTTCATGATTCCCCATGTCTGATTCCCCAATTCTGATTCCCGCCTCTGATGCCCCACCTCTGATTCCCCTCCTCTGATTCCCCATATCTTATTCCCCGCCTCTGATTCCCCAACTCAGATTCCCCGCCTTTAATTCCCCAGCTCTGATTCCCCGCCTCTGATTCCCCGCGTCTGATTCTCCGCCTATGAATCCCCGCCTCTGATTCCCCATCTCTGATTCACCACCGCTAATTCCCGGCCTCTGATTCCCCACTACTGATTCCCGGCCTCTGATTCCCGGCCTCTGATTCCCCGCCTCTGATTCCCCATCTCTGATTCCCCGCCTTTGATTCCCCGACTCTGATTCACTCCCTCTGATTCCCCAGCTCTGATTCCCCACCTCTGATTACCCGCGTCTGATTCCCTGACTCTAATTCCCGGACTCTGAATCCCCACCTCTGATTCCCGGCCTCTCATTCCCGGCCTTTGATTCCCGCTTCTGATTCCCCGCCTCTGATTCCCTGCCTCTGATTCCCCGTGTCTGATTCCCCATATCTGATACCCCGCCTCTGATTCCCCAACTCTGATTCCCCGCCTCTGATTCCCCAGTTATGATTCCCCACTTCTGATTCCCCGCGTCTGATTCCCTGCTTCTGATTCCCTGCCTCTGATTCCCCATCTGTGATTAACCACCTCTGATTCTCCGCGTCTGATTCCCCGCCTCAGTTTCCCGGCCTCTGATTCCCGGCCTACGATTCCCCGCTTCTAATTCCCCGCCTCTGATTCCCTGCCTCTGATTCCCCACGTCTGATTCCCTGAATCAAATTCCCCGTCTCTGATTCCCCATCTCTGATTCACCGCCTCTGATTCCCCACCTCTGATTCCTCATATCTGATACCCCGCCTCGGATTCCCCAACTCTGATTCCCCAACTCTGATTCCCCGCCTCTGATTCCCCAGCTATGATTCCCCACCTCTGATTCCCCGCGTCTGATTCCCTGCTTCTGATTCCCTGCCTCTGATTCCCCATCTGTGATTAACCACCTCTGATTCTCCACGTCTGATTCCGCGCCTCTGATTCCCCATCTCTGATTCCCCATCTCTGATTCCCAAATTCTGATTCCCCACCTCTGATTCCCCGCCTCTGTTTCCCCGCCTCTGATTCCCCACCTCTGTTTCCCCATATCTGATTCACCACCTCTGATTCCCCAACTCTGATTCCCCGCCTCTGATTCCCCAGCTCTGATTCCCCGCCTCTGATTCCACGTGTCTGATGCCCTGCCTCTGATTCCCCTCCTCTGATTTCCCATCTCTGATTCACTGCCTCTGATTCCCCACCTCTGATTCCCCATATCTGATTAGCCACCTCTGTTTCCCCGCCTCTGATTCCCAGCCTCTGATTCCCCATATCTGATTCCCAGCCTCTGATTCCCCATCTCTGATTCCCGGACTCTGAATCCCCACCTCTGATTCCCGGCCTCTCATTCCCGGCCTTTGATTCCCGCTTCTGATTCCCCGCCTCTTATTCCCTGCCTCTGTTTCCCCGTGTCTGATTCCCCATATCTGATACCCCGCCTCGGATTCCCCATCTCTGATTCCCCAACTCTGATTCCCCGCCTCTGATTCCCCAGCTATGATTCCCCACCTCTGATTCCCCGCGTCTGATTCCCTGCTTCTGATTCCCTGCCTCTGATTCCCCATCTGTGATTAACCACCTCTGATTCTCCACGTCTTATTCCGCGCCTCTGATTCCCCATCTCTGAATCCCCATCTCTGATTCCCAAATTCTGATTCCCCACCTCTGATTCCCCAGCTCTGATTCCCCATCTCTGATTCCCAAATTCTGATTGCCTGCCTCTGATTCCCCACCTCTGATTCCCAATATCTGATTCCCCGCCTCTGTTTCCCCGCCTCTGAATCCCCGCCTCTGTTTCCCCATATCTGATTCCCCACCTCTGATTCCCCAATCTGATTCCCCGCCTCTGATTCCCCAGCTCTGATTCCCCGCCTCTGATTCCACGTGTCTGATGCCCTGCCTCTGATTCCCCGCCTCTGATTTCCCATCTCTGATTCACTGCCTCTGATTCCCCACCTCTGATTCCCCATATCTGATTAGCCACCTCTGTTTCCCCGCCTCTGATTCCCAGCCTCTGATTCCCCATATCTGATTCCCAGCCTCTGCTTCCCCACCTCTGATTCCCGGACTCTCATTCCCGGCCTTTGATTCCCGATTCTGATTCCCCGCCTCTGATTCCCTGCCTCTGATTCCCCATGTCTGATTCCCCACATCTGATTCCCTGCCTCTGACATCCTGCCTCTGATTCCCTGCCTCTGATTCCCTGCCACTAATTCCCCGCCTCTGATTCCCCTATCTGATTCCCTGCCTCTGATGCCCCATATCTGATTCCCAGCCTCTGATTCCCCAACTCTGATTCCCCGCCTCTGATTCCTCAGCTCTGATTCCCCACCTCTGATTCCCCGTGTCTAATTCCCTGCCTCTGATTCCCCGCCTCTGATTCCCCATCTTGTATTCACCACCACTGATTCCCTGCGTCTGATTCCCTGCCTGTGATTCCCCACCTCTGATTCACCATCTCTGATTCACTGCCTCTGATTCCCCTTCTCTGATTCCCATGTCTGATTCCCCAATTCTGATTCCCGCCTCTGATGCCCAACCTCTGATTCCCCTCCTCTGATTGCCCATATCTGATTCCCCGCCTCTGATTCCCCATATCTTATTCTCCGCCTCTGATCCCCAAACTCAGATTCCCCGCCTCTGATTCCCCACATCTGATTCTCTGCCTCTGATTCCCCACCTCTGATTCCCCGCCTCTGTTTCCCCATATCTGATTACCCACCTCTGATTCCCCAACTCTGATTCCCCGCCTCTGATTCCCCAGCTCTGATTCCCCGCCTCTGATTCCCCGTGTCTGATTCCCTGCCTCTGATTCGCCGCCTCTGATTCCACATCTCTGATTCACCGCCTCTGATTCCCCACCTCTGATTCCCCATATCTGATAAGCCATCTCTGTTTCCCCGCCTCTGATTCCCCACCTCTGATTCCCCATATCTGATTCCCCGCCTCTGATTCCCCATCTCTGATTCCCGGACTCAGATTCCCCAACTCTGATTCCCCGCCTCTGATTCCCTGCCTCTGATTCCCCATCTCTGATTCCCCATATCTGATTCCCCAGCTCTGATTCCCAACATCTGATTCCCTGCCTCTGATTCCCCACCTCTGATTCCCAATATCTGATTCCCTGCCTCTGTTTCCTCACTTCTGATTCCCCGCCTCTGTTTCCCCATATCTGATTCCCCACCTCTGATTCCCCAACTCTGATTCCCCGCCTCTGATTCCCCAGCTCTGATTCCCCGCCTCTGATTCCCCGTGTCTGATTCCTTGCCTCTGATTCCCCGCCTCTGATTCCCCATCTCTGATTCACCACCACTGATTCCCTGCGTCTGATTTCCTGCCTGTGATTCCCCGCCTCTGATTCACCATCTCTGATTCACTGCCTCTGATTCCTTTTCTCTGATTCCCCATGTCTGATTCCCCAATTCTGATTCCCGCCTCTGATGCCCCACCTCTGATTCCCCTCCTCTGATTCCCCATATCTGATTCCCCGCCTCTGATTCCCCATATCTTATTCCCCGCCTCTGATTCCCAAACTCAGATTCCCCGCCTCTGATTCCCCAGCTCTGATTCCACGCCTCTGATTCCCCGCGTATGATTCCCCGCCTCTGAATCCCCGCCTCTGATTCCCCATCTCTGATTCACCACCGCTAATTCCCGGCCTCTGATTCCCCACAACCGATTCCCGGCCTCTGATTCCCGGCCTCTGATTCCCCGCCTCTGATTCCCCATCTCTGATTCCCCGCCTCTGAATCCCCGACTCTGATTCCCCGCCTCTGATTCCCCAGCTCTGATTCCCCACCTCTGATTACCCGCGTCTGATTCCCTGACTCTAATTCCCGGCCTCTGATTCCCCATCTCTGATTCACCGCCTCTGATTCCCCACCTCTGATTCCCCATATCTGATTCCCCACCTCAGTTTCCCCGCCTCTGATTCCCCGCCTCTGATTCCCCATATCTGATACCCCGCCTCTGATTCCCCAACTCTGATTCCCCGCCTCTGATTCCCCAGTTATGATTCCCCGCCTCTGATTCCCCATATCTGATTCCCTGCCTCTGATGCCCCATATCTGATTCCCTGCCTCTGATTCCCCAACTCTGATTCCCCGCCTCTGATTCCTCAGCTCTGATTCCCCACCTCTGATTCCCCGTGTCTAATTCCCTGCCTCTGATTCCCCGCCTCTGATTCCCCATCTTGGATTCACCACCACTGATTCCCTGCGTCTGATTCCCTGCCTGTGATTCCCCGCCTCTGATTCACCATCTCTGATTCACTGCCTCTGATTCCCCTTCTCTGATTCCCCATGTCTGATTCCCCAATTCTGATTCCCGCCTCTGATGCCCCACCTCTGATTCCCCTCCTCTGATTGCCCATATCTGATTCCCCGCCTCTGATTCCCCATATCTTATTCCCCGACTCTGATTCCCAAACTCAGATTCCCCGCCTCTGATTCCCCAACTCTGATTCCCCGCGTCTGATTCCCTGCTTCTGATTCCCTGCCTCTGATTCCCCATCTGTGATTAACCACCTCTGATTCTCCGCGTCTGATTCCCCGCCTCAGTTTCCCCGCTTCTGATTCCCCGCCTCTGATTCCCCATATCTGATACCCCGCCTCTGATTCCCCAACTCTGATTCCCCGCCTCTGATTCCCCAGTTATGATTCCCCGCCTCTGATTCCCCATATCTGATTCCCTGCCTCTGATGCCCCATATCTGATTCCCTGCCTCTGATTCCCCAACTCTGATTCCCCGCCTCTGATTCCTCAGCTCTGATACCCCACCTCTGATTCCCCGTGTCTAATTCCCTGCCTCTGATTCCCCGCCTCTGATTCCCCATCTTGGATTCACCACCACTGATTCCCTGCGTCTGATTCCCTGCCTGTGATTCCCCGCCTCTGATTCCCCAACTCTGATTCCCCGCGTCTGATTCCCTGCTTCTGATTCCCTGCCTCTGATTCCCCATCTGTGATTAACCACCTCTGATTCTCCGCGTCTGATTCCCCGCCTCAGTTTCCCCGCTTCTGATTCCCCGCCTCTGATTCCCCATATCTGATACCCCGCCTCTGATTCCCCAACTCTGATTCCCCGCCTCTGATTCCCCAGTTATGATTCCCCGCCTCTGATTCCCCATATCTGATTCCCTGCCTCTGATGCCCCATATCTGATTCCCTGCCTCTGATTCCCCACTACTGATTCCCGGCCTCTGATTCCCGGCCTCTCATTCCCCGCCTATGATTCCCCATCTCTGATTCCCCGCCTCTGATTCCCTGCCTCTGATTCCCCAGCTCTGATTCCCCACCTCTGATTACCCGCGTCTGATTCCCTGATTCTAATTCCCGGCCTCTGATTCCCCATCTCTGATTCACCGCCTCTGATTCCCCACCTCTGATTCCCCATATCTGATTCCCCGACTCAGTTTCCCCGCCTCTGATTCCCCGCCTCTGATTCCCCATATCTGATACCCCGCCTCTGATTCCCCAACTCTGATTCCCCGCCTCTGATTCCCCAGTTATGATTCCCGCTTCTGATGCCCAACCTCTGATTTCCCTCCTCTGAATGCCCATATCTGATTCCCCGCCTCTGATTCCCCATATCTTATTCTCTGCCTCTGATTCCCAAACTCAGATTCCCCGCCTCTGATTCCCCAGCTCTGATTCCCCACATCTGATTCTCTGCCTCTGATTCCCCACCTCTGATTCCCCGCCTCTGTTTCCCCATATCTGATTACCCACCTCTGATTCCCCAACTCTGATTCCCCGCCTCAGATTCCCCAGCTCTGATTCCCCGCCTCTGATTCCCCGTGTCTGATTCCTTGCCTCTGATTCCCGCCTCTGATTCCACATCTCTGATTCACCACCTCTGATTCCCCACCTCTGATTCCCCATATCTGATAAGCCATCTCTGTTTCCCCGCCTCTGATTCCCCACCTCTGATTCCCCATATCTGATTCCCCGCCTCTGATTCCCCATCTCTGATTCCCGGACTCAGATTCCCCACCTCTGATTCCCCGCCTCTGATTCCCTGCCTCTGATTCCCCATCTCTGATTTCCCATATCTGATTCCCCAGCTCTGATTCCCAACATCTGATTCCCTGCCTCTGATTCCCCACCTCTGATTCCCAATATCTGATTCCCTGCCTCTGTTTCCCCACTTCTGATTCCCCGCCTCTGTTTCCCCATATCTGATTCCCCACCTCTGATTCCCCAACTCTGATTCCCCGCCTCTGATTCCCCAGCTCTGATTCCCCGCCTCTGATTCCCCGTGTCTGATTCCTTGCCTCTGATTCCCCGCCTCTGATTCCCCATCTCTGATTCACCACCACTGATTCCCTGCGTCTGATTCCCTGCCTGTGATTCCCCGCCTCTGATTCACCATCTCTGATTCACTGCCTCTGATTCCCCTTCTCTGATTCCCCATGTCTGATTCCCCAATTCTGATTCCCGCCTCTGATTCCCCACTACTGATTCCCGGCCTCTGATTCCCGGCCTCTGATTCCACGCCTCTGATTCCCCATCTCTGATTCCCCACCTCTGATTCCCCGACTCTGATTCCCCGCCTCTGATTCCCCAGCTCTGATTCCCCATCTCTGATTCACCACCGCTAATTCCCGGCCTCTGATTCCCCACTACTGATTCCCGGCCTCTGATTCCCGGCCTCTCATTCCCCGCCTATGATTCCCCATCTCTGATTCCCCGCCTCTGATTCCCTGCCTCTGATTCCCCAGCTCTGATTCCCCACCTCTGATTACCCGCGTCTGATTCCCTGATTCTAATTCCCGGCCTCTGATTCCCCATCTCTGATTCACCGCCTCTGATTCCCCACCTCTGATTCCCCATATCTGATTCCCCGACTCAGTTTCCCCGCCTCTGATTCCCCGCCTCTGATTCCCCATATCTGATACCCCGCCTCTGATTCCCCAACTCTGATTCCCCGCCTCTGATTCCCCAGTTATGATTCCCCACTTCTGATTCCCCGCGTCTGATTCCCTGCTTCTGATTCCCTGCCTCTGATTCCCCATCTGTGATTAACCACCTCTGATTCTCCGCGTCTGATTCCCCGCCTCAGTTTCCCCGCCTCTGATTCCCCATCTCTGATTCACCACCACTGATTCCATGCGTCTGATTCCCTGCCTGTGATTCCCCGCCTCTGATTCACCATCTCTGATTCACTGCCTCTGATTCCCCTTCTCTGATTCCCCATGTCTGATTCACCACCGCTAATTCCCGGCCTCTGATTCCCCACTACTGATTCCCGGCCTCTGATTCCCGGCCTCTGATTCCCCGCCTCTGATTCCCAATCTCTGATTCCCCGCCTCTGATTCCACATCTCTGATTCACCGCCTCTGATTCCCCACCTCTGATTCCCCATATCTGATAAGCCATCTCTGTTTCCCCGCCTCTGATTCCCCACCTCTGATTCACCATCTCTGATTCACTGCCTCTGATTCCCCTTCATGATTCCCCATGTCTGATTCCCCAATTCTGATTCCCGCCTCTGATGCCCCACCTCTGATTCCCCTCCTCTGATTCCCCATATCTTATTCCCCGCCTCTGATTCCCCAACTCAGATTCCCCGCCTTTAATTCCCCAGCTCTGATTCCCCGCCTCTGATTCCCCGCGTCTGATTCTCCGCCTATGAATCCCCGCCTCTGATTCCCCATCTCTGATTCACCACCGCTAATTCCCGGCCTCTGATTCCCCACTACTGATTCCCGGCCTCTGATTCCCGGCCTCTGATTCCCCGCCTCTGATTCCCCATCTCTGATTCCCCGCCTTTGATTCCCCGACTCTGATTCACTCCCTCTGATTCCCCAGCTCTGATTCCCCACCTCTGATTACCCGCGTCTGATTCCCTGACTCTAATTCCCGGACTCTGAATCCCCACCTCTGATTCCCGGCCTCTCATTCCCGGCCTTTGATTCCCGCTTCTGATTCCCCGCCTCTGATTCCCTGCCTCTGATTCCCCGTGTCTGATTCCCCATATCTGATACCCCGCCTCTGATTCCCCAACTCTGATTCCCCGCCTCTGATTCCCCAGTTATGATTCCCCACTTCTGATTCCCCGCGTCTGATTCCCTGCTTCTGATTCCCTGCCTCTGATTCCCCATCTGTGATTAACCACCTCTGATTCTCCGCGTCTGATTCCCCGCCTCAGTTTCCCGGCCTCTGATTCCCGGCCTACGATTCCCCGCTTCTAATTCCCCGCCTCTGATTCCCTGCCTCTGATTCCCCACGTCTGATTCCCTGAATCAAATTCCCCGTCTCTGATTCCCCATCTCTGATTCACCGCCTCTGATTCCCCACCTCTGATTCCTCATATCTGATACCCCGCCTCGGATTCCCCAACTCTGATTCCCCAACTCTGATTCCCCGCCTCTGATTCCCCAGCTATGATTCCCCACCTCTGATTCCCCGCGTCTGATTCCCTGCTTCTGATTCCCTGCCTCTGATTCCCCATCTGTGATTAACCACCTCTGATTCTCCACGTCTGATTCCGCGCCTCTGATTCCCCATCTCTGATTCCCCATCTCTGATTCCCAAATTCTGATTCCCCACCTCTGATTCCCCGCCTCTGTTTCCCCGCCTCTGATTCCCCACCTCTGTTTCCCCATATCTGATTCACCACCTCTGATTCCCCAACTCTGATTCCCCGCCTCTGATTCCCCAGCTCTGATTCCCCGCCTCTGATTCCACGTGTCTGATGCCCTGCCTCTGATTCCCCTCCTCTGATTTCCCATCTCTGATTCACTGCCTCTGATTCCCCACCTCTGATTCCCCATATCTGATTAGCCACCTCTGTTTCCCCGCCTCTGATTCCCAGCCTCTGATTCCCCATATCTGATTCCCAGCCTCTGATTCCCCATCTCTGATTCCCGGACTCTGAATCCCCACCTCTGATTCCCGGCCTCTCATTCCCGGCCTTTGATTCCCGCTTCTGATTCCCCGCCTCTTATTCCCTGCCTCTGTTTCCCCGTGTCTGATTCCCCATATCTGATACCCCGCCTCGGATTCCCCATCTCTGATTCCCCAACTCTGATTCCCCGCCTCTGATTCCCCAGCTATGATTCCCCACCTCTGATTCCCCGCGTCTGATTCCCTGCTTCTGATTCCCTGCCTCTGATTCCCCATCTGTGATTAACCACCTCTGATTCTCCACGTCTTATTCCGCGCCTCTGATTCCCCATCTCTGAATCCCCATCTCTGATTCCCAAATTCTGATTCCCCGCCTCTGATTCCCCAGCTCTGATTCCCCATCTCTGATTCCCAAATTCTGATTGCCTGCCTCTGATTCCCCACCTCTGATTCCCAATATCTGATTCCCCGCCTCTGTTTCCCCGCCTCTGAATCCCCGCCTCTGTTTCCCCATATCTGATTCCCCACCTCTGATTCCCCAATCTGATTCCCCGCCTCTGATTCCCCAGCTCTGATTCCCCGCCTCTGATTCCACGTGTCTGATGCCCTGCCTCTGATTCCCCGCCTCTGATTTCCCATCTCTGATTCACTGCCTCTGATTCCCCACCTCTGATTCCCCATATCTGATTAGCCACCTCTGTTTCCCCGCCTCTGATTCCCAGCCTCTGATTCCCCATATCTGATTCCCAGCCTCTGCTTCCCCACCTCTGATTCCCGGACTCTCATTCCCGGCCTTTGATTCCCGATTCTGATTCCCCGCCTCTGATTCCCTGCCTCTGATTCCCCATGTCTGATTCCCCACATCTGATTCCCTGCCTCTGACATCCTGCCTCTGATTCCCTGCCTCTGATTCCCTGCCACTAATTCCCCGCCTCTGATTCCCCTATCTGATTCCCTGCCTCTGATGCCCCATATCTGATTCCCAGCCTCTGATTCCCCAACTCTGATTCCCCGCCTCTGATTCCTCAGCTCTGATTCCCCACCTCTGATTCCCCGTGTCTAATTCCCTGCCTCTGATTCCCCGCCTCTGATTCCCCATCTTGTATTCACCACCACTGATTCCCTGCGTCTGATTCCCTGCCTGTGATTCCCCACCTCTGATTCACCATCTCTGATTCACTGCCTCTGATTCCCCTTCTCTGATTCCCATGTCTGATTCCCCAATTCTGATTCCCGCCTCTGATGCCCAACCTCTGATTCCCCTCCTCTGATTGCCCATATCTGATTCCCCGCCTCTGATTCCCCATATCTTATTCTCCGCCTCTGATCCCCAAACTCAGATTCCCCGCCTCTGATTCCCCACATCTGATTCTCTGCCTCTGATTCCCCACCTCTGATTCCCCGCCTCTGTTTCCCCATATCTGATTACCCACCTCTGATTCCCCAACTCTGATTCCCCGCCTCTGATTCCCCAGCTCTGATTCCCCGCCTCTGATTCCCCGTGTCTGATTCCCTGCCTCTGATTCGCCGCCTCTGATTCCACATCTCTGATTCACCGCCTCTGATTCCCCACCTCTGATTCCCCATATCTGATAAGCCATCTCTGTTTCCCCGCCTCTGATTCCCCACCTCTGATTCCCCATATCTGATTCCCCGCCTCTGATTCCCCATCTCTGATTCCCGGACTCAGATTCCCCAACTCTGATTCCCCGCCTCTGATTCCCTGCCTCTGATTCCCCATCTCTGATTCCCCATATCTGATTCCCCAGCTCTGATTCCCAACATCTGATTCCCTGCCTCTGATTCCCCACCTCTGATTCCCAATATCTGATTCCCTGCCTCTGTTTCCTCACTTCTGATTCCCCGCCTCTGTTTCCCCATATCTGATTCCCCACCTCTGATTCCCCAACTCTGATTCCCCGCCTCTGATTCCCCAGCTCTGATTCCCCGCCTCTGATTCCCCGTGTCTGATTCCTTGCCTCTGATTCCCCGCCTCTGATTCCCCATCTCTGATTCACCACCACTGATTCCCTGCGTCTGATTTCCTGCCTGTGATTCCCCGCCTCTGATTCACCATCTCTGATTCACTGCCTCTGATTCCTTTTCTCTGATTCCCCATGTCTGATTCCCCAATTCTGATTCCCGCCTCTGATGCCCCACCTCTGATTCCCCTCCTCTGATTCCCCATATCTGATTCCCCGCCTCTGATTCCCCATATCTTATTCCCCGCCTCTGATTCCCAAACTCAGATTCCCCGCCTCTGATTCCCCAGCTCTGATTCCACGCCTCTGATTCCCCGCGTATGATTCCCCGCCTCTGAATCCCCGCCTCTGATTCCCCATCTCTGATTCACCACCGCTAATTCCCGGCCTCTGATTCCCCACAACCGATTCCCGGCCTCTGATTCCCGGCCTCTGATTCCCCGCCTCTGATTCCCCATCTCTGATTCCCCGCCTCTGAATCCCCGACTCTGATTCCCCGCCTCTGATTCCCCAGCTCTGATTCCCCACCTCTGATTACCCGCGTCTGATTCCCTGACTCTAATTCCCGGCCTCTGATTCCCCATCTCTGATTCACCGCCTCTGATTCCCCACCTCTGATTCCCCATATCTGATTCCCCACCTCAGTTTCCCCGCCTCTGATTCCCCGCCTCTGATTCCCCATATCTGATACCCCGCCTCTGATTCCCCAACTCTGATTCCCCGCCTCTGATTCCCCAGTTATGATTCCCCGCCTCTGATTCCCCATATCTGATTCCCTGCCTCTGATGCCCCATATCTGATTCCCAGCCTCTGATTCCCGAACCCTGATTCCCCGCCTCTGATTCCTCAGCTCTGATTCCCCACCTCTGATTCCCCGTGTCTAATTCCCTGCCTCTGATTCCCCGCCTCTGATTCCCCATCTTGGATTCACCACCACTGATTCCCTGCGTCTGATTCCCTGCCTGTGATTCCCCGCCTCTGATTCACCATCTCTGATTCACTGCCTCTGATTCCCCTTCTCTGATTCCCCATGTCTGATTCCCCAATTCTGATTCCCGCCTCTGATGCCCCACCTCTGATTCCCCTCCTCTGATTGCCCATATCTGATTCCCCGCCTCTGATTCCCCATATCTTATTCCCCGACTCTGATTCCCAAACTCAGATTCCCCGCCTCTGATTCCCCAACTCTGATTCCCCGCGTCTGATTCCCTGCTTCTGATTCCCTGCCTCTGATTCCCCATCTGTGATTAACCACCTCTGATTCTCCGCGTCTGATTCCCCGCCTCAGTTTCCCCGCTTCTGATTCCCCGCCTCTGATTCCCCATATCTGATACCCCGCCTCTGATTCCCCAACTCTGATTCCCCGCCTCTGATTCCCCAGTTATGATTCCCCGCCTCTGATTCCCCATATCTGATTCCCTGCCTCTGATGCCCCATATCTGATTCCCTGCCTCTGATTCCCCAACTCTGATTCCCCGCCTCTGATTCCTCAGCTCTGATACCCCACCTCTGATTCCCCGTGTCTAATTCCCTGCCTCTGATTCCCCGCCTCTGATTCCCCATCTTGGATTCACCACCACTGATTCCCTGCGTCTGATTCCCTGCCTGTGATTCCCCGCCTCTGATTCACCATCTCTGATTCACTGCCTCTGATTCCCCTTCTCTGATTCCCCATGTCTGATTCCCCAATTCTGATTCCCGCCTCTGATGCCCCACCTCTGATTCCCCTCCTCTGATTGCCCATATCTGATTCCCCGCCTCTGATTCCCCATATCTTATTCCCCGACTCTGATTCCCAAACTCAGATTCCCCGCCTCTGATTCCCCAACTCTGATTCCCCTCCTCTGATTCCCCAGTTATGATTCCCCACCTCTGATTCCCCGCGTCTGATTCCCTGCTTCTGATTCCATGCCTCTGATTCCCCATCTGTGATTAACCACCTCTGATTCTCCGCGTCTGATTCCCCGCCTCAGTTTCCCAGCCGCTGATTCCCCATATCTGATTCCCGGCATCTGATTCCCGGCCTATGATTCCCCGCTTGTAATTCCCCGCCTCTGATTCCCTGCCTCTGATTCCCCATGTCTGATTCCCCACATCTGATTCCCTGCCTCTGATACCCCGCCTCTGATTCCCCGCCTCTGATTCCATGCCACTAATTCCCCGCCTCTGATTCCCCATATCTGATTCCCTGCCTCTGATGCCCCATATCTGATTCCCTGCCTCTGATTCCCCAACTCTGATTCCCCGCCTCTGATTCCTCAGCTCTGATTCCCCACCTCTGATTCCCCGTGTCTAATTCCCTGCCTCTGATTCCCCGCCTCTGATTGCCCATCTTGGATTCACCACCACTGATTCCCTGCGTCTGATTCCCTGCCTGTGATTCCCCGCCTCTGATTCACCATCTCTGATTCACTGCCTCTGATTCCCCTTCTCTGATTCCCAATGTCTGATTCCCCAATTCTTATTCCCGCCTCTGATGCCCCACCTCTGATTCCCCTCCTCTGATTGCCCATATCTGATTCCCCGCCTCTGATTCCCCATATCTTATTCCCCGACTCTGATTCCCAAACTCAGATTCCCCGCCTCTGATTCCCCAGCTCTGATTCCCCACATCTGATTCCCTGCCTCTGATTCCCCACTTCTGATTCCCAATATCTGATTCCCTGCCTCTGTTTCCCCACCTCTGATTCCCCGCCTCTGTTTCCCCATATCTGATTCCCCACCTCTGATTCCCCAAATCTGATTCCCCGCATCTGAATCCCCAGCTTTGTTTCCCCGCCTCTGATTCCCCGTGTCTGATTCCCTGCCTCTGATTCCCCGCCTCCGATTCCCCATCTCTGATTCACCGCCTCTGATTCACCACCTCAGATTCCCCATATCTGATAAGCCTTCTCTGTTACCCCGCCTCTGATTCCCCGCTTCTGATTCCCCATATCTGATTCCCCGCCTCTGATTCCCCATCTCTGATTCCCGGACTCAGATTCTCCACCTCTGATTCCCAGCATCTGATTCCCGGAATATAATTCCCCGCTTCTGATTCCCCGCCTCTGATTCCCTGCCTCTGATTCCCCATCTCTGATTCCCCACATCTGATTCCCTGCCTCTGATTCCCCGCCTCTGAATCCCCATATCTGATTCCCTGCCTCTGATTCCCCATCTCTGATTCCCGCCCTCCGATTCCCCACCTCTGGTTCCCCATATCTGATACCCCTCCTCTCTTTCCCCGCCTCTTATTCCCCGCCTCTGATTCTCCATATCTGATACCCCGACTCTGATTCCCCAACTCTGATTCCCCGCCTCTGATTCCTCAGCTCTGATTCCCCGCCTCTGATTCCCCGCGTCTGATTCCCTGCTTCTGATTCCCTGCCTCTGATTCCCCATCTGTGATTAACCACCTCTGATTCTCCACGTCTGATTCCGCGCCTCTGATTCCCCATCTCTGATTCCCCATCTCTGATTCCCAAATTCTGATTCCCCGCCTCTGATTCCCCAGCTCTGATTCCCCATCTCTGATTCCCAAATTCTGATTCCCTGCCTCTGATTCCCCACCTCTGATTCCCAATATCTGATTCCCCGCCTCTGTTTCCCCGCCCCTGATTCCCCGCATCTGTTTCCCCATATCTGATTCCCCACCTCTGATTCCCCAACTCTGATTCCCGCCTCTGATACCCCAGCTCTGATTCCCCGCATCTGATTCCACGTGTCTGATGCCCTGCCTCTGATTCCCCGCCTCTGATTTCCCATCTCTGATTCACTGCCTCTGATTCCCCACCTCTGATTCCCCATATCTGATTAGCCACCTGTGTTTCCCCGCCTCTGATTCCCACCCTCTGATTCCCCATATCTGATTCCCAGCCTCTGATTCCCCATCTCTGATTCCCGGACTCTGAATCCCCACCTCTGATTCCCGGCCTCTCATTCCCGGCCTTAGATTCCCGCTTCTGATACCCCGCCTCTGATTCACTGCCTCTGATTCCCCATGTCTGATTCCCCACATCTGATTCCCTGCCTCTGATATCCCGCCTCTGATTCCCCGCCTCTGATTCCCTGCCACTAATTCCCCGCCTCTGATTCCCCTATCTGATTCCCTGCCTCTGATGCCCCATATCTGATTCCCACCTCTGATTCCCCAACTCTGATTCCCCGCCTCTGATTCCCCTCCTCTCTTTCCCCGCCTCTGATTCCCCGCCTCTGATTCTCCATATCTGATACCCCGACTCTGATTCCCCAACTCTGATTCCCCGCCTCTGATTCCTCAGCTCTGATTCCCCGCCTCTGATTCCCCGCGTCTGATTCCCTGCTTCTGATTCCCTGCCTCTGATTCCCCATCTGTGATTAACCGCCTCTGATTCTCCACGTCTGATTCCGCGCCTCTGATTCCCCATCTCTGATTCCCCATCTCTGATTCCCAAATTCTGATTCCCCGCCTCTGATTCCCCAGCTCTGATTCCCCATCTCTGATTCCCAAATTCTGATTCCCTGCCTCTGATTCCCCACCTATGATTCCCAATATCTGATTCCCCGCCTCTGTTTCCCCGCCCCTGATTCCCCGCCTCTGTTTCCCCAGATCTGATTCCCCACCTCTGATTCCCCAACTCTGATTCCCCGCCTCTGATTCCCCAGCTCTGATTCCCCGCATCTGATTCCACGTGTCTGATGCCCTGCCTCTGATTCCCCGCCTCTGATTTCCCATCTCTGATTCACTGCCTCTGATTCCCCACCTCTGATTCCCCATATCTGATTAGCCACCTCTGTTTCCCCGCCTCTGATTCCCAGCCTCTGATTCCCCACATCTGATTCCCAGCCTCTGATTCCCCATCTCTGATTCCCGGACTCTGAATCCCCACCTCTGATTCCCGGCCTCTCATTCCCGGCCTTTGATTCCCGCTTCTGATTCCCCGCCTCTGATTCACTGCCTCTGATTCCCCATGTCTGATTCCCCACATCTGATTCCCTGCCTCTGATATCCCGCCTCTGATTCCCCGCCTCTGATTCCCTGCCACTAATTCCCCGCCTCTGATTCCCCTATCTGATTCCCTGCCTCTGATGCCCCATATCTGATTCCCAGCCTCTGATTCCCCAACTCAGATTCCCCGCCTCTGCTTCCTCAGCTCTGATTCCCACCTCTGATTCCCCGTGTCTAATTCCCTGCCTCTGATTCCCCGCCTCTGATTCCCCATCTTGGATTCACCACCACTGATTCCCTGCGTCTGATTCCCTGCCTGTGATTCCCCGCCTCTGATTCACCATCTCTGATTCACTGCCTCTGATTCCCCTTCTCTGATTCCCCATGTCTGATTCCCCAATTCTGATTCCCGTCTCTGATGCCCAACCTCTGATTCCCCTCCTCTGATTGCCCATATCTGATTCCCCGCCTCTGATTCCCCATATCTTATTCTCCGCCTCTGATTCCCAAACTCAGATTCCCCGCCTCTGATTCCCCAGCTCTGATTCCCCACATCTGATTCTCTGCCTCTGATTCCCCACCTCTGATTCCCCGCCTCTGTTTTCCCATATCTGATTACCCACCTCTGATTCCCCAACTCTGATTCCCCGCCTCTGCTTCCCCAGCTCTGATTCCCCGCCTCTGATTCCCCGTGTCTGATTCCCTGCCTCTGATTCCCCGCCTCTGATTCCACATCTCTGATTCACCGCCTCTGATTCCCCACCTCTGATTCCCCATATCTGATAAGCCATCTCTGTTTCCCCGCCTCTGATTCCCCACCTCTGATTCCCCATATCTGATTCCCCACCTCTGATTCCCCATCTCTGGTTCCCGGACTCAGATTCCCCACCTCTGATTCTCCGCCTCTGATTCCCTGCCTCTGATTCCCCATCTCTGATTCCCCATATCTGATTCCCCAGCTCTGATTCCCAACATCTGATTCCCTGCCTCTGATTCCCCACCTCTGATTCCCAATATCTGATTCCCTGCCTCTGTTTCCCCACTTCTGATTCCCCTCCTCTGTTTCCCCATATCTGATTCCCCACCTCTGATTCCCCAACTCTGATACCCCGCCTCTGATTCCCCAGCTCTGATTCCCCGCCTCTGATTCCCCGTGTCTGATTCCTTGCCTCTGATTCCCCGCCTCTGATTCGCCATCTCTGATTCACCACCACTGATTCCCTGCGTCTGATTCCGTGCCTGTGATTCCCCGCCTCTGATTCACCATCTCTGATTCACTGCCTCTGATTCCCCTTCTCTGATTCCCCATGTCTGATTCCCCAATTCTGATTCCCGCCTCTGATGCCCCACCTCTGATTCCCCATATCTGATTCCCCGCCTCTGATTCCCCATATCTTATTCCCCGCCTCTGATTCCCAAACTCAGATTCCCCGCCTCTGATTCCCCAGTTCTGATTCCCCGCCTCTGATTCCCCGCATCTGATTCCCCGCCTCTGAATCCCCGCCTCTGATTCCCCATCTCTGATTCACCACCGCTAATTCCCGGCCTCTGATTCCCCACAAATGATTCCCGGCCTCTGATTCCCGGCCTCTGATTCCCCGCCTCTGATTCCCCATCTCTGATTCCCCGCCTCTGATTCCCCGACTCTGATTCCCCGCCTCTGATTCCCCAGCTCTGATTCCCCACCTCTGATTACCCGCATCTGATTCCCTGACTCTAATTCCCGGCCTCCGATTCCCCATCTCTGATTCACCGCCTCTGATTCCCCACCTCTGATTCCCCATATCTGATTCCCCGCCACAGTTTCCCCGCCTCTGATTCCCCGCCTCTGATTCCCCATATCTGATACCCTGCCTCTGATTCCCCAACTCTGATTCCCCGCCTCTGATTCCCCAGTTATGATTCCCCACCTCTGATTCCGCGCGTCTGATTCCCTGCTTCTGATTCCCTGCCTCTGATTCCCCATCTGTGATTAACCACCTCTGATTCTCCGCGTCTGATTCCCCGCCTCAGTTTCCCCGCCTCTGATTCCCCATATCTGATTCACCGCCTCTGATTCACCACCTCAGATTCCCCATATCTGATAAGCCATCTCTGTTACCCCGTCTCTGAATCCCCATATCTGATTCCCCGCCTCTGATTCCCCATCTCTGATTCCCGGACTCAGATTCCCCACCTCTGATTCCCAGCCTCTGATTCCCGGAATATGATTCCCCGCTTCTGATTCCCCGCCTCTGATTCCCTGCCTCTGATTCCCCATCTCTGATTCCCCACATCTGATTCCCTGCTTCTGATTCCCCGCCTCTGATTCCCCATATCTGATTCCCTGCCTCTGATTCCCCAACTCTGATTCCCCGCCTCTGATTCCTCAGCTCTGATTCCCCGCCTCTGATTCCCCGCGTCTGATTCCCTGCTTCTAATTCCCTGCCTCTGATTCCCCATCTGTGATTAACCACCTCTGATTCTCCACGTCTGATGACAGCGCCTCTGATTCCCCATCTCTGATTCCCCATCTCTGATTCCCAAATTCTGATTCCCCGCCTCTGATTCCCCAGTTCTGATTCCCCATCTCTGATTCCCAAATTCTGATTCCCTGCCTCTGATTCCCCACCTCTGATTCCCCACCTCTGATTCCCAATATCTGATTCCCCGCCTCTGTTTCCCCGCCTCTGATTCCACGCCTCTGTTTCCCCATATCTGATTCCCCACCTCTGATTCCCCAACTCTGATTCCCCGCCTCTGATTCCCCAGCTCTGATTCCCCGCCTCTGATTCCACGTGTCTGATGCCCTGCCTCTGATTCCCCGCCTCTGATTTCCCATCTCTGATTCACTGCCTCTGATTCCCCACCTCTGATTCCCCATATCTGATTAGCCACCTCTGTTTCCCCGCCTCTGATTCCCAGCCTCTGATTCCCCATATCTGATTCCCAGCCTCTGATTCCCCACCTCTGATTCCCGGACTCTCATTCCCGGCCTTTGATTCCCGCTTCTGATTCCCCGCCTCTGATTCCCTGCCTCTGATACCCCAGGTCTGATTCCCCACATCTGATTCCCTGCCTCTGATATCCCGCCTCTGATTCCCTGCCTCTGATTCCCTGCCACTAATTCCCCGCCTCTGATTCCCCTATCTGATTCCCTGCCTCTGATGCCCCATATCTGATTCCCAGCCTCTGATTCCCCAACTCTGATTCCCCGCCTCTGATTCCTCAGCTCTGATTCCCCACCTCTGATTCCCCGTGTCTAATTCCCTGCCTCTGATTCCCCGCCTCTGATTCCCCATCTTGTATTCACCACCACTGATTCCCTGCGTCTGATTCCCTGCCTGTGATTCCCCGCCTCTGATTCACCATCTCTGATTCACTGCCTCTGATTCTCCTTCTCTGATTCCCCATGTCTGATTCCCCAATTCTGATTCCCGCCTCTGATGCCCAACCTCTGATTCCCCTCCTCTGATTGCCCATATCTGATTCCCCGCCTCTGATTCCCCATATCTTATTCTCCGCCTCTGATCCCCAAACTCAGATTCCCCGCCTCTGATTCCCCACATCTGATTCTCTGCCTCTTATTCCCCACCTCTGATTCCCCTCCTCTGTTTCCCCATATCTGATTACCCACCTCTGATTCCCCAACTCTGATTCCCCGCCTCTGATTCCCCAGCTCTGATTCCCCGCCTCTGATTCCCCGTGTCTGATTCCCTGCCTCTGATTCCCCGCCTCTGATTCCACATCTCTGATTCACCGCCTCTGATTCCCCACCTCTGATTCCCCATATCTGATAAGCCATCTCTGTTTCCCCGCCTCTGATTCCCCACTTCTGATTCCCCATATCTGATTCCCCGCCTCTGATTCCCCATCTCTGATTCCCGGACTGAGATTCCCCACCTCTGATTCCCCGCCTCTGATTCCCTGCCTCTGATTCCCCATCTCTGATTCCCCATATCTGATTCCCCAGCTCTGATTCCCAACATCTGATTCCCTGCCTCTGATTCCCCACCTCTGATTCCCAATATCTGATTCCCTGCCTCTGTTTCCCCACTTCTGATTCCCCGCCTCTGTTTCCCCATATCTGATTCCCCACCTCTGATTCCCCAACTCTGATTCCCCGCCTCTGATTCCCCAGCTCTGATTCCCCGCCTCTGATTCCCCGTGTCTGATTCCTTGCCTCTGATTCCCCGCCTCTGATTCCCCATCTCTGATTCACCACCACTGATTCCCTGCGTCTGATTTCCTGCCTGTGATTCCCCGCCTCTGATTCACCATCTCTGATTCACTGCCTCTGATTCCCCTTCTCTGATTCCCCATGTCTGATAACCCAATTTTGATTCCCGCCTCTGATGCCCCACCTCTGATTCCCCTCCTCTGATTGCCTATATCTGATTCCCCGCCTCTGATTCCCCATATCTTATTCCCCGCCTCTGATTCCCAAACTCAGATTCGCCGCCTCTGATTCCCCAGCTCTGATTCCCCGCCTCTGATTCCCCGCGTCTGATTCCCCGCCTCTGAATCACCGCCTCTGATTCCCCATCTCTGATTCACCACCGCTAATTCCCGGCCTCTGATTCCCCACAACTGATTCCCGGCCTCTGATTCCCGGCCTCTGATTCCCCGCCTCTGATTCCCCGCCTCTGATTCCCCATCTCTGATTCCCCGCCTCTGATTCCCCGACTCTGATTCCCCGCCTCTGATTCCCCAGCTCTGATTCCCCACCTCTGATTACCCGCGTCTGATTCCCTGACTCTAATTCCCGGCCTCTGATTCCCCATCTCTGAATCACCGCCTCTGATTCCCCACCTCTGATTCCCCATATCTGATTCCCCGCCTCAGTTTCCCTGCCTCTGATTCCCCGCCTCTGATTCCCCATATCTGATACCCCACCTCTGATTCCCCAACTCTGATTCCCCGCCTCTGATTCCCCAGTTATGATTCCCCACCACTGATTCCCCGCGTCTGATTCCCTGCTTCTGATTCCCTGCCTCTGATTCCCCATCTGTGATTAACCACCTCTGATTCTCCGCGTCTGATTCCCCGCCTCAGTTTCCCCGCCGCTGATTCCCCATATCGGATTCCCGGCCTCTGATTCCCGGCCTATGATTCCCCGCTTGTAATTCCCCGCCTCTGATTCCCTGCCTCTGATTCCCCATGTCTGATTCCCCACATCTGATTCCCTGCCTCTGATACCCCGCCGCTGATTCCCGGCCTCTGATTCCATGCCACTAATTCCCCGCCTCTGATTCCCCATATCTGATTCCCTGCCTCTGATGCCCCATATCTGATTCCCTGCCTCTGATTCCCCAACTCTGATTCCCCGCCTCTGATTCCTCAGCTCTGATTCCCCACCTCTTATTCCCCGTGTCTAATTCCCTGCCTCTGATTCCCCGCCTCTGATTCACCATCTTGGATTCACCACCACTGATTCCCTGCGTCTGATTCCCTGCCTGTGATTCCCCGCCTCTGATTCACCATCTCTGATTCACTGCCTCTGATTCCCCTTCTCTGACTCCCCATGTCTGATTCCCCAATTCTGATTCCCGTCTCTGATGCCCCACCTCTGATTCCCCTCCTCTGATTCCCCATATCTGATTCCCCGCCTCTGATTCCCCATATCTTATTCCCCGACTCTGATTCCCAAACTCAGATTCTCCGCCTCTGATTCCCCAGCTCCGATTCCCCACATCTGATTCCCTGCCTCTGATTCCCCACCTCTGATTCCCAATATCTGATTCCCTGCCTCTGTTTCCCCACCTCTGATTCCCCGCCTCTGTTTCCCCATATCTGATTCCCCACCTCTGATTCCCCAACTCTGATTCCCCGCCTCTGAATCCCCAGCTTTGATTCCCCGCCTCTGATTCCCCGTGTCTGATTCCCTGCCTCTGATTCCCCGCCTCTGATTCCCCATCTCTGATTCACCGCCTCTGATTCACCACCTCAGATTCCCCATATCTGATAAGCCTCTCTGTTAACCCGCCTCTGATTCCCCGCTTCTGATTCCCCATATCTGATTCCCCGCCTCTGATTCCCCATCTCTGATTCCCGGACTCAGATTCCCCACCTCTGATTCCCAGCATCTGATTCCCGGAATATGATTCCCCGCTTCTGATTCCCCGCCTCTGATTCCCTGCCTCTGATTCCCCATCTCTGATTCCCCACATCTGATTCCCTGCCTCTGATTCCCCGCCTCTGATTCCCCATATCTGATTCCCTGCCTCTGATTCCCCATCTCTGATTCCCGCCCTCCGATTCCCCACCTCTGGTTCCCCATATCTGATACCCCTCCTATCTTTCCCCGCCTCTGATTCCCCGCCTCTGATTCTCCATATCTGATACCCCGACTCTGATTCCCCACCTCTGATTCCCCGCCTCTGATTCCTCAGCTCTGATTCCCCGCCTCTGATTCCCCGCATCTGATTCCCTGCTTCGGATTCGCTGCCTCTGATTCCCCATCTGTAATTAACCACCTCTGATTCACCACGTCTGATTCCGCGCCTCTGATTCCCCATCTCTGATTCCCCATCTCTGATTCCCAAATTCTGATTCCCCGCCTCTGATTCCCCAGCTCTGATTCCCCATCTCTGATTCCCAAATTCTGATTCCCTGCCTCTGATTCCCCACCTCTGATTCCCAATATCTGATTCCCCGCCTCTGTTTCCCCGCCTCTGATTCCCCGCCTCTGTTTCCCCATATCTGATTCCACACCTCTGATTCCCAAACTCTGATTCCCCGCCTCTGATTCCCCATATCTGGTTCACCGCCGCTGATTCCCCAACTCTGATACCCCGCCTCTGATTCCCCAGCTCTGATTCCCCGCCTCTGATTCCCCGCGTCTGATTCCCTGCCTCTGATTCCCCGCCTCTGATTCCCCATTTCTGATTCACCACTTATGATCCCCCGCCTCTGATTCCCCATGTTTGATTCCCCGCCTCTGTTTCCCTGCCTCTGATTCCCCGCCTCTGATTCCCCATATCAGATTCCCCGCCTCTGATTCCCCAACTCTTATTCCCCGCCTGTGATTCGCCAACTATGATTCCCCGCCTCTGATTCCCCGCGTCTGATTCTCTGCCTGTGATTCCCTGCCTCTGATTCCCCACTTCTGTTACCCCACCTCTGATTCCCCGCCTCTGATTCCCCATATCTGATTCCCCTCCTCTGATTCCCCAACTCTGATTCCCCGCCTCTGATTCCCCAGCTCTGATTCCCCGCCTCTGTTTCCACGCATCTGATTCCCTGCCTCTGATTCCCCACCTCTGATTCCCCATCTCTGATTCACCACCTCTGATTCCCTACCTATGATTCCCCATATCTGATTCCCCATATCTGATTCCCCTCCTCTGTTTCCCTGCCTCTGATTCCCCGCCTCTGATTACCCATATCTCATTCCCAGCCTCTGATTCCCCATCTCTGATTCCCGGACTCTGATTCCCCACCTCTGATTCCCGGCCTCTTATTCCCGGCATCTTATTCCCCGCCTCTGATTCCCAAGCTCTGATTCCCCATCTCTGATCCCCAAATTCTGATTCCCCAACTCTTATTCCCCGCCTGTGATTCGCCAACTATGATTCCCCGCCTCTGATTCCCCGCGTCTGATTCTCTGCCTGTGATTCCCTGCCTCTGATTCCCCACCTCTGTTACCCCACCTCTGATTCCCCGCCTCTGATTCCCCATATCTGATTCCCCTCCTCTGATTCCCCAACTCTGATTCCCCGCCTCTGATTCCCCAGCTCTGATTCCCCGCCTCTGTTTCCCCGCATCTGATTCCCTGCCTCTGATTCCCCACCTCTGATTCCCCATCTCTGATTCACCACCTCTGATTCCCTACCTATGATTCCCCATATCTGATTCCCCATATCTGATTCCCCTGCTCTGTTTCCCTGCCTCTGATTCCCCGCCTCTGATTCCCCATATCTCATTCCCAGCCTCTGATTCCCCATCTCTGATTCCCGGACTCTGATTCCCCACCTCTGATTCCCGGCCTCTTATTCCCGGCATCTTATTCCCGGCCTCTGATTCCCAGCCATTGATTCCCCGCTTCTGATTCTGATTCCCTGCCTCTGATTCCCCATCTCTGATTCCACACATCTGATTCCCTGCCTCTGATTCCCCACTTCTGATTCCCCGCCTCTGATTCCCCACCTCTGTTTCCCCACCTCTGATTCCCCGCCTCTGTTTCCCCATATCTAATTCCCCGCCTCTGATTCCCCAATCTGATTCCCCGCTCTGATTCCCCAGCTCTGAATTCCCGCCTCTGATTCCCCGCATCTGATTCCCTGCCTCTGAATCCCCACCTCTGATTCCCTGCCTCTGATTCCCAACCTCTGATTCCCCGCCTCTGATTCCCTGCCTCTGATTCCCCGCCTCTGATTCCCTGCCTCTGATTCCCCACCTCCGTTTCCCCACCTCTGATTCCCCGCCTCTGTTTCCCCATATCTAATTCCACGCCTCTGATTTCCCAAATCTGATTCCCCGCTCTGATTCCCCAGCTCTGAATTCCCGCCTCTGATTTCCCGCATCTGATTCCCTGCCTCTGAATCCCCACCTCTGATTCCCTGCCTCTGATTCCCAACCTCTGATTCCCCTCCTCTGATTCCCCATATCTGATTCCCCTCCTCTGTTTCCCTGCCTCTGATTCCCCGCCTCTGTTACCCCATATCTGATTTCCCGCCTCTGATTCCCCAACTCTGATTCCCCGCCTCTGATTCCCTGCCTCTGATTCCCCACCTCCGTTTCCCCACCTCTGATTCCCCGCCTCTGTTTCCCCATATCTAATTCCACTCCTCTGATTTCCCAAATCTGATTCCCCGCTCTGATTCCCCAGCTCTGAATTCCCGCCTCTGATTTCCCGCATCTGATTCCCTGCCTCTGAATCCCCACCTCTGATTCCCTGCCTCTGATTCCCAACCTCTGATTCCCCTCCTCTGATTCCCCATATCTGATTCCCCTCCTCTGTTTCCCTGCCTCTGATTCCCCGCCTCTGTTACCCCATATCTGATTCCCCGCCTCTGATTCCCCAACTCTGATTCTGCACATCTGATTCCCTGCCTCTTTTTCCCCACCTCTGATTCCCGGCCTCTGATTCCCGGCATCTGATTCCCGGCCTCTCATTCCCGGCCTCACATTCCCCGCCTCTGATTCCCGGCATCTGATTACCCGCCTCTGATTCCCCGCCTCTGATTCCCTGCCTCTGATTTCCCATCTCTGATTCCGCACATCTGATTCCCTGCCTCTGATTCCCCGCCTCTGATTCCCCGCCTCTGATTCCCTGCCTCTGATTCCCAACCTCTGATTCACCACCTCTGATTCCCCATATCTGATTCCCCGCCTCTGTTTCCCCGCCTCTGATTCCCCGCCTCTGTTTCCCCATATCTGATTCCCCGCCTCTGTTTCCACATATCTAATTCCCCGCCTCTGATTCCCCAACTCTGATTCGCCGCTCTGATTCCCCAGCTCTGAATCCCCGCCTCTGATTCCCCGCATGTGATTCACTGCCTCTGAATCCCCACCTCTGATTCCCTGCCTCTGATTCACAACCTCTGATTCCCCTCCTCTGATTCCCCATATCTGATTCCCCTCCTCCGTTTCCCTGCCTCTGATTCCCCGCCTCTGTTTCCCCATATCTGATTCCCCGCCACCATTTCCCTGCCTCTGATTCCCCGCCTCTGTTTCCCCATATCTGATTCCCCGCCTCTGATACCGCAACTCTGATTCCCCGCCTCTGATTCCCCAGCTCTGATTCCCCGCCTCTGACTCCCCGCGTCTGATTCCCAGCCTCTGATTCCCCATGTCTGATTTCCTGCCTCTGATTCCCCGCCTCTGATTCCGCACATCCAATTCCCTGCCTCTGATTCCCCGCCTCTGATGCCCCGCCTCTGATTCCATGCTTCTGATTCCCAACGTCTGATTCCCCACCTCTGATTCCCCATATCTGATTCCCCGCCTCTGTTTCCCCGCCTCTGATTCCCTGCATCTGTTTCCTCATATCTGATTCCCCTCCTCTGATTCCCCAACACTGATTCCCCGCCTCTGATTCCTTGCCTCTGATTCCCAACCTCTGATTCCCCACTTCTGATTCCCCAATTCTGATTTCCCGCCTCTGATTCCCCAAATCTGATTCCCCGCCTCTGATTCCCCAGCTCTGATTCCCCGCCTCTGAATCCCCGTGTTTGATTCCCTGCCTCTGATTCCCCGCCTCTGCTTCCCAATCTCTGATTCACCACCTTTGATTCGCCACCGCTGATTCCCCATATGTGATTCCCCGCCTCTGTTACCCCGCCTCTGATTCCACGCCTCTGATTCCCCATATCTCATTCCCCGCCTCTGATTCCCCATCTCTGATTCCGCACATCCAATTCCCTGCCTCTGATTCCCCGCCTCTGATGCCCCGCCTCTGATTCCATGCTTCTGATTGCCAACCTCTGATTCCCCACCTCTGATTCCCCATATCTGATTCCCCGCCTCTGTTTCCCCGCCTCTGATTCCCTGCATCTGTTTCCTCATATCTGATTCCCCTCCTCTGATGCCCCAACACTGATTCCCCGCCTCTGATTCCCTGCCTCTGATTCCCAACCTCTGATCCCCACCTCTGATTCCCCATCTCTGATTCCGCACATCCAATTCCCTGCCTCTGATTCCCCGCCTCTAATGCCCCACCTCTGATTCCATGCTTCTGATTCCCAACCTCTGATTCCCCACCTCTGATTCCCCATATCTGATTCCCCGCCTTTGTTTCCCCGCCTCTGATTCCCTGCATCTGTTTCCTCATATCTGATTCCCCTCCTCTGATTCCCCAACACTGATTCCCCGCCTCCTTTTCCCTGCCTCTGATTCCCAACCTCTGATTCCCCACCTCTGATTCCCCATATCTGATTCCCCCCCTCTGTTTCCCAACCTCTGATTCCCGACCTCTGATTCCCCATATCTGATTCCCCGCCTCTGTTTCCCCGCCTCTTATTCCCCGCCTCTGTTTCACCATATCTGATTCCCGGCCTCTCATTCCCCAGCTCTGATTCCCCGCCTCTGATTCCCCATATCTGATTCCCCGCCGCTGATTCCCTAACTCTGATACCCCACCTCTGATTCCCCAGCTCTGATTCCCCGCCTCTGATTCCCCGCGTCTGATTCCCTACCTCTGATTCCCCGCATCTGATTCCCCATCTCTGATTCACCGCCTTTGATTCCACACCTCTGATTCCCCATATCTGATACCCCGCCTCTGTTTCCACGCCTCTGATTCCCCGCCTCTGATTCCCTGCCTCTGATTCCCCATTTCTGATTCCGTACATCTGATTCCCTGCCTCTGATTCCCCGCCTCTGATTCCCCGCCTCTGATTCCCTGCCTCTGATTCCCAACCTCTGATTCACCACCTCTGATTCCCCATATCTGATTCCCCACCTCTGTTTCCCCACCTCTGATTCCCCACCTCTGTTTCCCCATATCTGATTCCCCGCCTCTGATTCACCAACTCTGATTCCCCGCCTCTGATTCCCCGCCTCTGATTCCCCATCTCTGATTCAGCGCCATTGATTCGCCATCTCTGATTCCCCATATCTGATTCCCCACCTCTGTTTCCCTGCCTCTGATTCACCATCTCTGATTCCGCACATCTGATTCCCTGCCTCTGATTCCCCACCTCTGATTCCCCATATCTGATACCCCGCCTCTGATTCCCGGCCTCTGATTCCCTGCCTCTGATTCCCCACCTCTGATTCCCTGCCTCTGATTCCCCATTTCTGATTCTGCACATCTGATTCCCTGCCTCTGATTTTCCGCCTCTGATTCCCCGCCTCTGATTCCCTGCCTCTGATTCCCAACCTCTGATACCCCACCTCTGATTCCCCATATCTGATTCCCCGCCTCTGTTTCACCGCCTCTGAATCACCGCCTCTGTTTCCCCATATCTGATTCCCCGCCTCTGATTCCCCAACTCTGATTCCCCGCCTCTGATTCCCCGTGTTTGATTCCCTGCCTCTGATTCCCCGCCTCTGATTCCCCATCTCTGATTCAGCGCCTTTGATTCACCACCTCTGATTCCCCATATCTGATTCCCCGCATCTGTTTCCCCGCCTATGATTCCCCGCCTCTGTTTCCCCATATCTAATTCCCCGCCTCTGATTCCCCAACTCTGATTCCCCGCTCTGACCCCCCGCCTCTGATTCCCCATGTCTGATTCCCCGCCTCTGTTTCCCTGCCTCTGATTCCCCGCCTCTGATTCCCCAACTCTTATTCCCCGCCTGTGATTCGCCAACTATGATTCCCCGCCTCTGATTCCCCGCGTCTGATTCTCTGCCTGTGATTCCCTGCCTCTGATTCCCCATCTCTGTTACCCCGCCTCTGATTCCCCATCTCTGTTACCCCGCCTCTGATTCCCCGCCTCTGATTCCCCATATCTGATTCCCCTCCTCTGATTCCCCAACTCTGATTCCCCGCCTCTGATTCCCCAGCTCTGATTCCCCGCCTCTGTTTCCCCGCGTCTGATTCCCTGCCTCTGATTCCCCACCTCCGATTCCCCATCTCTGATTCACCACCTCTGATTCCCCACCTATGATTCCCCATATCTGATTCCCCGTCTCTGTTTCCCCGCCTCTGATTCCCCGCCTCTGATTCCCCATATCTGATTCCCCACCTATGATTTCCCAACTCTGATTCCCCGCCTCTGATTCGCAAGCTATGATTCCCCTCCTCTGATTCCCCACGTCTGATTCGCCATCTCTGATTCATCGCCTCTGATTCCCCACCTCTGATTCCCCATATCTGATTCCCCACCTATGTTTCCCCGCCTCTGATTCCCCTCCTCTGATTCCCCAACTCTGATTCCCGGACTCTGATTCCCACCTCTGATTCCCCATCTCTGATTCTGCACATCCGATTCCCTGCCTCTGATTCCCCGCCTCTGATGCCCCGCCTCTGATTTCATGCCTCTGTTTCCTCATATCTGATTCCCCGCCTCTGATTCCCCAACACTGATTTCCCGCCTCTGATTCCCCAGCTCTGATTCACCACCTCTGATTCCCCGCGTCTGATTCCCCGCCTCTGATTCCCCATATCTGATTCCCCGCCTCTGATTCCCCAAATCTGATTCCCTGCCTCTGATTCCCCAGCTCTGATTCCCCGCCTCTAAATCCCCGTGTTTGATTCCCTGCCTCTGATTCCCCACCTCTGCTTCCCCATCTCTGATTCACCACCTTTGATTCGCCACCGCTGATTCCCCATATGTGATTCCCCGCCTCTGTTACCCCGCCTCTGATTCCACGCCTCTGATTCCCCATATCTCATTCCCCGCCTCTGATTCCCCATCTCTTATTCCGCACATCCAATTCCCTGCCTCTGATTCCCCGCCTCTGATGCCCCGCCTCTGATTCCATGCTTCTGATTCCCAACCTCTGATTCCCCACCTCTGATTCCCCATATCTGATTCCCCGCCTTTGTTTCCCCGCCTCTGATTCCCTGCATCTGTTTCCTCATATCTGATTCCCCTCCTCTGATTCCCCAACACTGATTCCCCGCCTCTGATTCCCTGCCTCTGATTCCCAACCTCTGATTCCCCACCTCTGATTCCCCATATCTGATTCCCCCCCTCTGTTTCCCAACCTCTGATTCCCGACCTCTGATTCCCCATATCTGATTCCCCGCCTCTGTTTCCCCGCCTCTTATTCCCCGCCTCTGTTTCACCATATCTGATTCCCGGCCTCTCATTCCCCAGCTCTGATTCCCCGCCTCTGATTCCCCATATCTGATTCCCCGCCGCTGATTCCCCAACTCTGATACCACGCCTCTGATTCCCCAGCTCTGATTCCCCGCCTCTGATTCCCCACGTCTGGTTCCCTGCCTCTGATTCCCCGCCTCTGATTCCCCATCTCTGATTCACCGCCTTTGATTCCACACCTCTCATTCCCCATATCTGATTTCCCGCCTCTGTTTCCACGCCTCTGATTCCCCGCCTCTGATTCCCTGCCTCTGATTCCCCATTTCTGATTCCGTACATCTGATTCCCTGCCTCTGATTCCCCGCCTCTGATTCCCCGCCTCTGATTCCCTGCCTCTGATTCCCAACCTCCGATTCACCACCTCTGATTCCCCATATCTTATTCCCCACCTCTGTTTCCCCACCTCTGATTCCCCACCTCTGTTTCCCCATATCTGATTCCCCGCCTCTGATTCACCAACTCTGATTCCCCGCCTCTGATTCCCCGCCTCTGATTCCCCATCTCTGATTCAGCGCCATTGATTCGCCATCTCTGATTCCCCATATCTGATTCCCCACCTATATTTCCCTGCCTCTGATTCCCCATCTCTGATTCCGCACATCTGATTCCCTGCCTCTGATTCCCCACCTCTGATTCCCCATATCTGATACCCCGCCTCTGATTCCCGGCCTCTGATTCCCTGCCTCTGATTCCCCACCTCTGATTCCCTGCCTCTGATTCCCCATTTCTGATTCTGCACATCTGATTCCCTGCCTCTGATTTTCCGCCTCTGATTCCCCACCTCTGATTCCCTGCCTCTGATTCCCAACCTCTGATACCCCACCTCTGATTCCCCATATCTGATTCCCCGCCTCTGTTTCACCGCCTCTGAATCACCACCTCTGTTTCCCCATATCTGATTCCCCGCCTCTGATTCCCCAACTCTGATTCCCCGCCTCTGATTCCCCGTGTTTGATTCCCTGCCTCTGATTCCCCGCCTCTGATTCCCCATCTCTGATTCAGCGCCTTTGATTCACCACCTCTGATTCCCCATATCTGATTCCCCGCATGTGTTTCCCCGCCTCTGATTCCCCGCCTCTGTTTCCCCATATCTAATTCCCCGCCTCTGATTCCCCAACTCTGATTCCCCGCTCTGATCCCCCGCCTCTGATTCCCCATGTCTGATTCCCCGTCTCTGTTTCCCTGCCTCTGATTCCCCGCCTCTGATTCCCCATATCAGATTCCCCGCCTCTGATTCCCCAACTCTTATTCCCCGCCTGTGATTCGCCAACTATGATTCCCCGCCTCTGATTCCCCGCGTCTGATTCTCTGCCTGTGATTCCCTGCCTCTGATTCCCCATCTCTGTTACCCCGCCTCTGATTCCCCACCTCTGATTCCCCATATCTGATTCCCCTCCTCTGATTCCCCAACTCTGATTCCCCGCCTCTGATTCCCCAGCTCTGATTCCCCGCCTCTGTTTCCCCGCGTCTGATTCCCTGCCTCTGATTCCCCGCCTCTGATTCCCAATATCTGATTCCCCGCCTCCGTTTCCCTGCCTCTGATTCCCCGCCTCTGTTTCCCAATATCTGATTCCCCGCCTCTGATTCCCCAACTCTGATTCCCCGCCTCTGATTCCCCAGCTCTGATTCCCCGCCTCTGACTCCCCGCGTCTGATTCCCAGCCTCTGATTCCCCATGTCTGATTTCCTGCCTCTGATTCCCCGCCTCTGATTCGCCATCTCTGATTCATCGCCTCTGATTTCCCACCTCTGATTCCCCATATCTGATTCCCCACCTAAGTTTCCCCGCCTCTGATTCCCCTCCTCTGATTCCCCAACTCTGATTCCCGGACTCTGATTCCCACCTCTGATTCCCCATCTCTGATTCCGCACATCCGATTCCCTGCCTCTGTTTCCCCGCCTCTGATGCCCCGCCTCTGATTTCATGCCTCTATCTGATTCCCCGCCTCTGATTCCCCAACACTGATTTCCCGCCTCTGATTCCCCAGCTCTGATTCACCACCTCTGATTCCCCGCGTCTGATTCCCCGCCTCTGATTCCCCATATCTGATTCCCCGCCTCTGATTCCCCAAATCTGATTCCCCGCCTCTGATTCCCCAGCACTGATTCCCCGCCTCTGAATCCCCGTGTTTGATTCCCTGCCTCTGATTCCCCGCCTCTGCTTCCCCATCTCTGATTCACCACCTTTGATTCGACACCGCTGATTCCCCATATGTGATTCCCCGCCTCTGTTACCCCGCCTCTGATTCCACGCCTCTGATTCCCCATATCTCATTCCCCGCCTCTGATTCCCCATCTCTGATTCCGCACATCCAATTCCCTGCCTCTGATTCCCCGCCTCTGATTCCCCATATCTGATTCCCCACCTATGTTTCCCCGCCTCTGATTCCCCTCCTCTGATTCCCCAACTCTGATTCCCGGACTCTGATTCCCACCTCTGATTCCCCATCTCTGATTCTGCACATCCGATTCCCTGCCTCTGATTCCCCGCCTCTGATGCCCCGCCTCTGATTTCATGCCTCTGTTTCCTCATATCTGATTCCCCGCCTCTGATTCCCCAACACTGATTTCCCGCCTCTGATTCCCCAGCTCTGATTCACCACCTCTGATTCCCCGCGTCTGATTCCCCGCCTCTGATTCCCCATATCTGATTCCCCGCCTCTGATTCCCCAAATCTGATTCCCTGCCTCTGATTCCCCAGCTCTGATTCCCCGCCTCTGAATCCCCGTGTTTGATTCCCTGCCTCTGATTCCCCACCTCTGCTTCCCCATCTCTGATTCACCACCTTTGATTCGCCACCGCTGATTCCCCATATGTGATTCCCCGCCTCTGTTACCCCGCCTCTGATTCCACGCCTCTGATTCCCCATATCTCATTCCCCGCCTCTGATTCCCCATCTCTTATTCCGCACATCCAATTCCCTGCCTCTGATTCCCCGCCTCTGATGCCCCGCCTCTGATTCCATGCTTCTGATTCCCAACCTCTGATTCCCCACCTCTGATTCCCCATATCTGATTCCCCGCCTTTGTTTCCCCGCCTCTGATTCCCTGCATCTGTTTCCTCATATCTGATTCCCCTCCTCTGATTCCCCAACACTGATTCCCCGCCTCTGATTCCCTGCCTCTGATTCCCAACCTCTGATTCCCCACCTCTGATTCCCCATATCTGATTCCCCCCCTCTGTTTCCCAACCTCTGATTCCCGACCTCTGATTCCCCATATCTGATTCCCCGCCTCTGTTTCCCCGCCTCTTATTCCCCGCCTCTGTTTCACCATATCTGATTCCCGGCCTCTCATTCCCCAGCTCTGATTCCCCGCCTCTGATTCCCCATATCTGATTCCCCGCCGCTGATTCCCCAACTCTGATACCACGCCTCTGATTCCCCAGCTCTGATTCCCCGCCTCTGATTCCCCACGTCTGGTTCCCTGCCTCTGATTCCCCGCCTCTGATTCCCCATCTCTGATTCACCGCCTTTGATTCCACACCTCTCATTCCCCATATCTGATTTCCCGCCTCTGTTTCCACGCCTCTGATTCCCCGCCTCTGATTCCCTGCCTCTGATTCCCCATTTCTGATTCCGTACATCTGATTCCCTGCCTCTGATTCCCCGCCTCTGATTCCCCGCCTCTGATTCCCTGCCTCTGATTCCCAACCTCCGATTCACCACCTCTGATTCCCCATATCTTATTCCCCACCTCTGTTTCCCCACCTCTGATTCCCCACCTCTGTTTCCCCATATCTGATTCCCCGCCTCTGATTCACCAACTCTGATTCCCCGCCTCTGATTCCCCGCCTCTGATTCCCCATCTCTGATTCAGCGCCATTGATTCGCCATCTCTGATTCCCCATATCTGATTCCCCACCTATATTTCCCTGCCTCTGATTCCCCATCTCTGATTCCGCACATCTGATTCCCTGCCTCTGATTCCCCACCTCTGATTCCCCATATCTGATACCCCGCCTCTGATTCCCGGCCTCTGATTCCCTGCCTCTGATTCCCCACCTCTGATTCCCTGCCTCTGATTCCCCATTTCTGATTCTGCACATCTGATTCCCTGCCTCTGATTTTCCGCCTCTGATTCCCCGCCTCTGATTCCCTGCCTCTGATTCCCAACCTCTGATACCCCACCTCTGATTCCCTATATCTGATTCCCCGCCTCTGTTTCACCGCCTCTGAATCACCACCTCTGTTTCCCCATATCTGATTCCCCGCCTCTGATTCCCCAACTCTGATTCCCCGCCTCTGATTCCCCGTGTTTGATTCCCTGCCTCTGATTCCCCGCCTCTGATTCCCCATCTCTGATTCAGCGCCTTTGATTCACCACCTCTGATTCCCCATATCTGATTCCCCGCATGTGTTTCCCCGCCTCTGATTCCCCGCCTCTGTTTCCCCATATCTAATTCCCCGCCTCTGATTCCCCAACTCTGATTCCCCGCTCTGATCCCCCGCCTCTGATTCCCCATGTCTGATTCCCCATATCAGATTCCCCGCCTCTGATTCCCCAACTCTTATTCCCCGCCTGTGATTCGCCAACTATGATTCCCCGCCTCTGATTCCCCGCGTCTGATTCTCTGCCTGTGATTCCCTGCCTCTGATTCCCCATCTCTGTTACCCCGCCTCTGATTCCCCACCTCTGATTCCCCATATCTGATTCCCCTCCTCTGATTCCCCAACTCTGATTCCCCGCCTCTGATTCCCCAGCTCTGATTCCCCGCCTCTGTTTCCCCGCGTCTGATTCCCTGCCTCTGATTCCCCGCCTCTGATTCCCAATATCTGATTCCCCGCCTCCGTTTCCCTGCCTCTGATTCCCCGCCTCTGTTTCCCAATATCTGATTCCCCGCCTCTGATTCCCCAACTCTGATTCCCCGCCTCTGATTCCCCAGCTCTGATTCCCCGCCTCTGACTCCCCGCGTCTGATTCCCAGCCTCTGATTCCCCATGTCTGATTTCCTGCCTCTGATTCCCCGCCTCTGATTCGCCATCTCTGATTCATCGCCTCTGATTTCCCACCTCTGATTCCCCATATCTGATTCCCCACCTAAGTTTCCCCGCCTCTGATTCCCCTCCTCTGATTCCCCAACTCTGATTCCCGGACTCTGATTCCCACCTCTGATTCCCCATCTCTGATTCCGCACATCCGATTCCCTGCCTCTGTTTCCCCGCCTCTGATGCCCCGCCTCTGATTTCATGCCTCTATCTGATTCCCCGCCTCTGATTCCCCAACACTGATTTCCCGCCTCTGATTCCCCAGCTCTGATTCACCACCTCTGATTCCCCGCGTCTGATTCCCCGCCTCTGATTCCCCATATCTGATTCCCCGCCTCTGATTCCCCAAATCTGATTCCCCGCCTCTGATTCCCCAGCACTGATTCCCCGCCTCTGAATCCCCGTGTTTGATTCCCTGCCTCTGATTCCCCGCCTCTGCTTCCCCATCTCTGATTCACCACCTTTGATTCGACACCGCTGATTCCCCATATGTGATTCCCCGCCTCTGTTACCCCGCCTCTGATTCCACGCCTCTGATTCCCCATATCTCATTCCCCGCCTCTGATTCCCCATCTCTGATTCCGCACATCCAATTCCCTGCCTCTGATTCCCCGCCTCTGATGCCCCGCCTCTGATTCCATGCTTCTGATTCCGAACCTCTGATTCCCCACCTCTGATTCCCCATATCTGATTCCCCGCCTTTGTTTCCCCGCCTCTGATTCCATGCATCTGTTTCCTCATATCTGATTCCCCTCCTCTGATTCCCAAACACTGATTCCCCGCCTCTGATTCCCTGCCTCTGATTCCCAACCTCTGATTCCCCACCTCTGATTCCCCATATCTGATTCCCCCCCTCTGTTTCCCAACCTCTGATTCCCGACCTCTGATTCCCCATATCTGATTCCCCGCCTCTGTTTCCCCGCCTCTTATTCCCCGCCTCTGTTTCACCATATCTGATTCCCGGCCTCTCATTCCCCAGCTCTGATTCCCCGCCTCTGATTCCCCATATCTGATTCCTCGCCGCTGATTCCCCAACTCTGATACCACGCCTCTGATTCCCCAGCTCTGATTCCCCGCCTCTGATTCCCCACGTCTGATTCCCTGCCTCTGATTCCCCGCCTCTGATTCCCCATCTCTGATTCACCGCCTTTGATTCCACACCTCTGATTCCCCATATCTGATTCCCCGCCTCTGTTTCCACGCCTCTGATTCCCCGCCTCTGATTCCCTGCCTCTGATTCCCCATTTCTGATTCCGTACATCTGATTCCCTGCCTCTGATTCCCCGCCTCTGATTCCCTGCCTCTGATTCCCTGCCTCTGATTCCCAACCTCCGATTCACCACCTCTGATTCCCCATATCTGATTCCCCACCTCTGTTTCCCCACCTCTGATTCCCCACCTCTGTTTCCCCATATCTGATTCCCCGCCTCTGATTCACCAACTCTGATTCCCCGCCTCTGATTCCCCGCCTCTGATTCCCCATCTCTGATTCAGCGCCATTGATTCGCCATCTCTGATTCCCCATATCTGATTCCCCACCTATATTTCCCTGCCTCTGATTCCCCATCTCTGATTCCGCACATCTGATTCACTGCCTCTGATTCCCCACCTCTGATTCCCCATATCTGATACCCCGCCTCTGATTCCCGGCCTCTGATTCCCTGCCTCTGATTCCCCACCTCTGATTCCCTGCCTCTGATTCCCCATTTCTGATTCTGCACATCTGATTCCCTGCCTCTGATTTTCCGCCTCTGATTCCCCGCCTCTGATTCCCTGCCTCTGATTCCCAACCTCTGATACCCCACCTCTGATTCCCCATATCTGATTCCCCGCCTCTGTTTCACCGCCTCTGAATCACCGCCTCTGTTTCCCCATATCTGATTCCCCGCCTCTGATTCCCCAACTCTGATTCCCCGCCTCTGATTCCCCGTGTTTGATTCCCTGCCTCTGATTCCACGCCTCTGATTCCCCATCTCTGATTCAGCGCCTTTGATTCACCACCTCTGATTCCCCATATCTGATTCCCCACCTATATTTCCCTGCCTCTAATTCCCCATCTCTGATTCCGCACATCTGATTCACTGCCTCTGATTCCCCACCTCTGATTCCCAATATCTGATACCCCGCCTCTGATTCCCGGCCTCTGATTCCCTGCCTCTGATTCCCCACCTCTGATTCCCTGCCTCTGATTCCCCATTTCTGATTCTGCACATCTGATTCCCTGCCTCTGATTTTCCGCCTCTGATTCCCCGCCTCTGATTCACCAACTCTGATTCCCCGCCTCTGATTCCCCGCCTCTGATTCGCCATCTCTGATTCATCGCCTCTGATTTCCCACCTCTGATTCCCCATTTCTGATTCCCCACCTATGTTTCCCCGCCTCTGATTCCCCTCCTCTGATTCCCCAACTCTGATTCCCGGACTCTGATTCCCACCTCTGATTCCCCATCTCTGATTCCGCACATCCGATTCCCTGCCTCTGATTCCCCGCCTCTGATGCCCCGCCTCTGATTTCATGCCTCTATCTGATTCCCCGCCTCTGATTCCCCAACACTGATTTCCCGCCTGATTCCCCAGCTCTGATTCACCACCTCTGATTCCCCGCGTCTGATTCCCCGCCTCTGATTCCCCATATCTGATTCCCCGCCTCTGATTCCCCAAATCTGATTCCCCGCCTCTGATTCCCCAGCACTGATTCCCCGCCTCTGAATCCCCGTGTTTGATTCCCTGCCTCTGATTCCCCGCCTCTGCTTCCCCATCTCTGATTCACCACCTTTGATTCGCCACCGCTGATTCCCCATATGTGATTCCCCGCCTCTGTTACCCCGCCTCTGATTCCACGCCTCTGATTCCCCATATCTCATTCCCCGCCTCTGATTCCCCATCTCTGATTCCGCACATCCAATTCCCTGCCTCTGATTCCCCGCCTCTGATGCCACGCCTCTGATTCCATGCTTCTGATTCCGAACCTCTGATTCCCCACCTCTGATTCCCCATATCTGATTCCCCGCCTTTGTTTCCCCGCCTCTGATTCCCTGCATCTGTTTCCTCATATCTGATTCCCCTCCTCTGATTCCCAAACACTGATTCCCCGCCTCTGATTCCCTGCCTCTGATTCCCAACCTCTGATTCCCCACCTCTGATTCCCCATATCTGATTCCCCCCCTCTGTTTCCCAACCTCTGATTCCCGACCTCTGATTCCCCATATCTGATTCCCCGCCTCTGTTTCCCCGCCTCTTATTCCCCGCCTCTGTTTCACCATATCTGATTCCCGGCCTCTCATTCCCCAGCTCTGATTCCCCGCCTCTGATTCCCCATATCTGATTCCCCGCCGCTGATTCCCCAACTCTGATACCACGCCTCTGATTCCCCAGCTCTGATTCCCCGCCTCTGATTCCCCACGTCTGATTCCCTGCCTCTGATTCCCCGCCTCTGATTCCCCATCTCTGATTCACCGCCTTTGATTCCACACCTCTGATTCCCCATATCTGATTCCCCGCCTCTGTTTCCACGCCTCTGATTCCCCGCCTCTGATTCCCTGCCTCTGATTCCCCATTTCTGATTCCGTACATCTGATTCCCTGCCTCTGATTCCCCGCCTCTGATTCCCCGCCTCTGATTCCCTGCCTCTGATTCCCAACCTCCGATTCACCACCTCTGATTCCCCATATCTGATTCCCCACCTCTGTTTCCCCACCTCTGATTCCCCACCTCTGTTTCCCCATATCTGATTCCCCGCCTCTGATTCACCAACTCTGATTCCCCGCCTCTGATTCCCCGCCTCTGATTCCCCATCTCTGATTCAGCGCCATTGATTCGCCATCTCTGATTCCCCATATCTGATTCCCCACCTATATTTCCCTGCCTCTGATTCCCCATCTCTGATTCCGCACATCTGATTCACTGCCTCTGATTCCCCACCTCTGATTCCCCATATCTGATACCCCGCCTCTGATTCCCGGCCTCTGATTCCCTGCCTCTGATTCCCCACCTCTGATTCCCTGCCTCTGATTCCCCATTTCTGATTCTGCACATCTGATTCCCTGCCTCTGATTTTCCGCCTCTGATTCCCCGCCTCTGATTCCCTGCCTCTGATTCCCAACCTCTGATACCCCACCTCTGATTCCCCATATCTGATTCCCCGCCTCTGTTTCACCGCCTCTGAATCACCGCCTCTGTTTCCCCATATCTGATTCCCCGCCTCTGATTCCCCAACTCTGATTCCCCGCCTCTGATTCCCCGTGTTTGATTCCCTGCCTCTGATTCCCCGCCTCTGATTCCCCATCTCTGATTCAGCGCCTTTGATTCACCACCTCTGATTCCCCATATCTGATTCCCCGCATCTGTTTCCCCGCCTCTGATACCCCGCCTCTGTTTCCCCATATCTAATTCCCCGCCTCTGATTCCCCAACTCTGATTCCCCGCTCTGATCCCCCGCCTCTGATTCCCCATGTCTGATTCCCCGCCTCTGTTTCCCTGCCTCTGATTCCCCGCCTCTGATTCCCCATATCAGATTCCCCGCCTCTGATTCCCCAACTCTTATTCCCCGCCTGTGATTCGCCAACTATGATTCCCCGCCTCTGATTCCCCGCGTCTGATTCTCTGCCTGTGATTCCCTGCCTCTGATTCCCCATCTCTGTTACCCCGCCTCTGATTCCCCGCCTCTGATTCCCCATATCTGATTCCCCTCCTCTGATTCCCCAACTCTGATTCCCCGCCTCTGATTCCCCAGCTCTGATTCCCCGCCTCTGTTTCCCCGCGTCTGATTCCCTGCCTCTGATTCCCCGCCTCTGATTCCCAATATCTGATTCCCCGCCTATGTTTCCCCGCCTCTGATTCCCCTCCTCTGATTCCCCAACTCTGATTCCCGGACTCTGATTCCCACCTCTGATTCCCCATCTCTGATTCCGCACATCCGATTCCCTGCCTCTGATTCCCCGCCTCTGATGCCCCGCCTCTGATTTCATGCCTCTATCTGATTCCCTGCCTCTGATTCCCCAACACTGATTTCCCGCCTCTGATTCCCCAGCTCTGATTCACCACCTCTGATTCCCCGCGTCTGATTCCCCGCCTCTGATTCCCCATATCTGATTCCCCGCCTCTGATTCCCCAAATCTGATTCCCCGCCTCTGCTTCCCCATCTCTGATTCACCACCTTTGATTCGCCACCGCTGATTTCCCATATGTGATTCCCCGCCTCTGTTACCCCGCCTCTGATTCCACGCCTCTGATTTCCCATATCTCATTCCCCGCCTCTGATTCCCCATCTCTGATTCCGCACATCCAATTCCCTGCCTCTGATTCCCCGCCTCTGATGCCCCGCCTCTGATTCCATGCTTCTGATTCCGAACCTCTGATTCCCCACCTCTGATTCCCCATATCTGATTCCCCGCCTATGTTTCCCCGCCTCTGATTCCCTGCATCTGTTTCCTCATATCTGATTCCCCTCCTCTGATTCCCAAACACTGATTCCCCGCCTCTGATTCCCTGCCTCTGATTCCCAACCTCTGATTCCCCACCTCTGATTCCCCATATCTGATTCCCCCCCTCTGTTTCCCAACCTCTGATTCCCGACCTCTGATTCCCCATATCTGATTCCCCGCCTCTGTTTCCCCGCCTCTTATTCCCCGCCTCTGTTTCACCATATCTGATTCCCGGCCTCTCATTCCCCAGCTCTGATTCCCCGCCTCTGATTCCCCATATCTGATTCCCCGCCGCTGATTCCCCAACTCTGATACCATGCCTCTGATTCCCCAGCTCTGATTCCCCGCCTCTGATTCCCCACGTCTGATTCCCTGCCTCTGATTCCCCGCCTCTGATTCCCCATCTCTGATTCACCGCCTTTGATTCCACACCTCTGATTCCCCATATCTGATTCCCCGCCTCTGTTTCCACGCCTCTGATTCCCCGCCTCTGATTCCCTGCCTCTGATTCCCCATTTCTGATTCCGTACATCTGATTCCCTGCCTCTGATTCCCCGCCTCTGATTCCCCGCCTCTGATTCCCTGCCTCTGATTCCCAACCTCCGATTCACCACCTCTGATTCCCCATATCTGATTCCCCACCTCTGTTTCCCCACCTCTGATTCCCCACCTCTGTTTCCCCATATCTGATTCCCCGCCTCTGATTCACCAACTCTGATTCCCCGCCTCTGATTCCCCGCCTCTGATTCCCCATCTCTGATTCAGCGCCATTGATTCGCCATCTCTGATTCCCCATATCTGATTCCCCACCTATATTTCCCTGCCTCTGATTCCCTATCTCTGATTCCGCACATCTGATTCCCTGCCTCTTATTCCCCACCTCTGATTCCCCATATCTGATACCCCGCCTCTGATTCCCGGCCTCTGATTCCCTGCCTCTGATTCCCCACCTCTGATTCCCTGCCTCTGATTCCCCATTTCTGATTCTGCACATCTGATTCCCTGCCTCTGATTTTCCGCCTCTGATTCCCCGCCTCTGATTCCCTGCCTCTGATTCCCAACCTCTGATACCCCACCTCTGATTCCCCATATCTGATTCCCCGCCTCTGTTTCACCGCCTCTGAATCACCGCCTCTGTTTCCCCATATCTGATTCCCCGCCTCTGATTCACCAACTCTGATTCCGCGCCTCTGATTCCCCGTGTTTGATTCCCCACCTCTGATTCCCTGCCTCTGATTCCCCATTTCTGATTCTGCACATCTGATTCCCTGCCTCTGATTTTCCGCCTCTGATTCCCCGCCTCTGATTCCCTGCCTCTGATTCCCAACCTCTGATACCCCACCTCTGATTCCCTATATCTGATTCCCCGCCTCTGTTTCACCGCCTCTGAATCACCGCCTCTGTTTCCCCATATCTGATTCCCCACCTCTGTTTCCCCAACTCTGATTCCCCGCCTCTGATTCCCCGTGTTTGATTCCCTGCCTCTGATTCCCCGCCTCTGATTCCCCATCTCTGATTCAGCGCCTTTGATTCACCACCTCTGATTACCCATATCTGATTCCCCGCATCTGTTTCCCCGCCTCTGATTCCCCGCCTCTGTTTCCCCATATCTAATTCCCCGCCTCTGATTCCCCAACTCTGATTCCCCGCTCTGATCCCCCGCCTCTGATTCCCCATGTCTGATTCCCCGCCTCTGTTTCCCTGCCTCTGATTCCCCGCCTCTGATTCCCCATATCAGATTCCCCGCCTCTGATTCCCCAACTCTTATTCCCCGCCTGTGATTCGCCAACTATGATTCCCCGCCTCTGATTACCCGCGTCTGATTCTCTGCCTGTGATTCCCTGCCTCTGATTCCCCATCTCTGTTACCCCGCCTCTGATTCCCCGCCTCTGATTCCCCATATCTGATTCCCCTCCTCTGATTCCCCAACTCTGATTCCCCGCCTCTGATTCCCCAGCTCTGATTCCCCGCCTCTGTTTCCCCGCGTCTGATTCCCTGCCTCTGATTCCCCGCCTCTGATTCCCAATATCTGATTCCCCGCCTCCGTTTCCCTGCCTCTGATTCCCCGCCTCTGTTTCCCCATATCTGATTCCCCGCCTCTGATTCCCCAACTCTGATTCCCCGCCTCTGATTCCCCAGCTCTGATTCCCCGCCTCTGACTCCCCGCGTCTGATTCCCAGCCTCTGATTCCCCATGTCTGATTTCCTGCCTCTGATTCCCCGCCTCTGATTCGCCATCTCTGATTCATCGCCTCTGATTCCCCACCTCTGATTCCCCATATCTGATTCCCCACCTATGTTTCCCCGCCTCTGATTCCCCTCCTCTGATTCCCCAACTCTGATTCCCGGACTCTGATTCCCACCTCTGATTCCCCATCTCTGATTCCGCACATCCGATTCCCTGCCTCTGATTCCCCGCCTCTGATGCCCCGCCTCTGATTTCATGCCTCTGTTTCCTCATATCTGATTCCCCGCCTCTGATTCCCCAACACTAATTTCCCGCCTCTGATTCCCCAGCTCTGATTCACCACCTCTGATTCCCCGCATCTGATTCCCCGTCTCTGATTCCCCATATCTGATTCCCCGCCTCTGATTCCCCAAATCTGATTCCCCGCCTCTGATTCCCCAGCTCTGATTCCCCGCCTCTGAATCCCCGTGTTTGATTCCCTGCCTCTGATTCCCCGCCTCTGCTTCCCCATCTCTGATTCACCACCTTTGATTCGCCACCGCTGATTCCCCATATGTGATTCCCCGCCTCTGTTACCCCGCCTCTGATTCCACGCCTCTGATTCCCCATATCTCATTCCCCGCCTCTGATTCCCCATCTCTGATTCCGCACATCCAATTCCCTGCCTCTGATTCCCCGCCTCTGATGCCAAGCCTCTGATTCCATGCTTCTGATTCCCAACCTCTGATTCCCCACCTCTGATTCCCCATATCTGATTCCCCGCCTTTGTTTCCCCGCCTCTGATTCCCTGTATCTGTTTCCTCATATCTGATTCCCCTCCTCTGATTCCCAAACACTGATTCCCCGCCTCTGATTCCCTGCCTCTGATTCCCAACCTCTGATTCCCCACCTCTGAATCCCCATATCTGATTCCCCCCCTCTGTTTCCCAACCTCTGATTCCCGACCTCTGATTCCCCATATCTGATTCCCCGCCTCTGTTTCCCCGCCTCTTATTCCCCGCCTCTGTTTCACCATATCTGATTCCCGGCCTCTCATTCCCCAGCTCTGATTCCCCGCCTCTGATTCCCCATATCTGATTCCCCGCCGCTGATTCCCCAACTCTGATACCATGCCTCTGATTCCCCAGCTCTGATTCCCCGCCTCTGATTCCCCACGTCTGATTCCCTGCCTCTGATTCCCCGCCTCTGATTCCCCATCTCTGATTCACCGCCTTTGATTCCACACCTCTGATTCCCCATATCTGATTCCCCGCCTCTGTTTCCACGCCTCTGATTCCCCGCCTCTGATTCCCTGCCTCTGATTCCCCATTTCTGATTCCGTACATCTGATTCCCTGCCTCTGATTCCCCGCCTCTGATTCCCCGCCTCTGATTCCCTGCCTCTGATTCCCAACCTCCGATTCACCACCTCTGATTCCCCATATCTGATTCCCCACCTCTGCTTCCCCATCTCTGATTCCCCACCTCTGTTTCCCCATATCTGATTCCCCGCAACTGATTCACCAACTCTGATACCCCGCCTCTGATTCCCCGCCTCTGATTCCCCATCTCTGATTCAGCGCCATTGATTCGCCATCTCTGATTCCCCATATCTGATTCCCCACCTATATTTCCCTGCCTCTGATTCCCCATCTCTGATTCCGCACATCTGATTCCCTGCCTCTGATTCCCCACCTCTGATTCCCCATATCTGATACCCCGCCTCTGATTCCCGGCCTCTGATTCCCTGCCTCTGATTCCCCACCTCTGATTCCCTGCCTCTGATTCCCCATTTCTGATTCTGCACATCTGATTCCCTGCCTCTGATTTTCCGCCTCTGATTCCCCGCCTCTGATTCCCTGCCTCTGATTCCCAACCTCTGATACCCCACCTCTGATTCCCCATATCTGATTCCCCGCCTCTGTTTCACCGCCTCTGAATCACCGCCTCTGTTTCCCCATATCTGATTCCCCGCCTCTGATTCCCCAACTCTGATTCCCCGCCTCTGATTCCCCGTGTTTGATTCCCTGCCTCTGATTCCCCGCCTCTGATTCCCCATCTCTGATTCAGCGCCTTTGATTCACCACCTCTGATTCCCCATATCTGATTCCCCGCATCTGTTTCCTCGCCTCTGATTCCCCGCCTCTGTTTCCCCATATCTAATTCCCCGCCTCTGATTCCCCAACTCTGATTCCCCGCTCTGATCCCCCGCCTCTGATTCCCCATGTCTGATTCCCCGCCTCTGTTTCCCTGCCTCTGATTCCCCGCCTCTGATTCCCCATATCAGATTCCCCGCCTCTGATTCCCCAACTCTTATTCCACGCCTGTGATTCGCCAACTATGATTCCCCGCCTCTGATTCCCCGCGTCTGATTCTCTGCCTGTGATTCCCTGCCTCCTATTCCCCATCTCTGTTACCCCGCCTCTGATTCCCCGCCTCTGATTCCCCATATCTGATTCCCCTCCTCTGATTCCCCAACTCTGATTCCCCGCCTCTGATTCCCCAGCTCTGATTCCCCGCCTCTGTTTCCCCGTGTCTGAATCCCTGCCTCTGATTCCCCGCCTCTGATTCCCAATATCTGATTCCCCGCCTCCGTTTCCCTGCCTCTGATACCCCGCCTCTGTTTCCCCATATCTGATTCCCCGCCTCTGATTCCCCAACTCTGATTCCCCGCCTCTGATTCCCCAGCTCTGATTCCCCGCCTCTGACTCCCCGCGTCTGATTCCCAGCCTCTGATTCCCCATGTCTGATTTCCTGCCTCTGATTCCCCGCCTCTGATTCGCCATCTCTAATTCATCGCCTCTGATTCCCCACCTCTGATTCCCCATATCTGATTCCCCACCTATGTTTCCCCGCCTCTGATTCCCCTCTTCTGATTCCCCAACTCTGATTCCCGGACTCTGATTCCCACCTCTGATTTCCCATCTCTGATTCCGCACATCCGATTCCCTGCCTCTGATTCCCCGCCTCTGATGCCCCGCCTCTGATTTCATGCCTCTGTTTCCTCATATCTGATTCCCCGCCTCTGATTCCCCAACACTGATTTCCCGCCTCTTATTCCCCAGCTCTGATTCACCACCTCTGATTCCCCGCATCTGATTCCCCGCCTCTGATTCCCCATCTCTGATTCCCTATCTCTGATTCCCCAATTCTGATTCCCCGCCTTTGATTCCCTGCCTCTGATTCCCAACCTCTGATTCCCGACTTCTGATTCCCCATATCTGATTCCCCGCCACTGTTTCCCCGCCTCTTATTCCCCGCCTCTGTTTCCCCATATCTGATTCCCTGCCTCTCATTCCCCAGCTCTGAATCCCCGCCTCTGACTTCCCGCGTCTGATTCCCAGCCTCTGATTCCCCATGTTTGATTTCCTGCCTCTGATTCCCCGCCTCTGATTCGCCATCTCTGATTCATCGGCTCTGATTCCCCACTTCTGATTCCCCATATCTGATTCCCCACCTATGTTTCCCCGCCTCTGATTCCCCGCCTCTGATTCCACATCTCTGATTCCCGGACTCTGATTCCCCACCTCTGATTCCCCATCTCTGATTCCGCACATCCGATTCCCTGCCTCTGATTCCCCGCCTCTGATGTCCCGCCTCTGATTCCATGCCTCTGATTCCCAACCTCTGATTCCCGGACTCTGATTCCCCACCTCTGATTCCCGGCCTCTTATTCCCGGCATCTTATTCCCGGCCTCTGATTCCCAGCCATTGATTCCCCGCTTCTGATTCTGATTCCCTGCCTCTGATTCCCCATCTCTGATTCCACACATCTGATTCCCTGCCTCTGATTCCCCACTTCTGATTCCCCGCCTCTGATTCCCCACCTCTGTTTCCCCACCTCTGATTCCCCGCCTCTGTTTCCCCATATCTAATTCCCCGCCTCTGATTCCCCAAATCTGATTCCCCGCTCTGATTCCCCAGCTCTGAATTCCCGCCTCTGATTCCCCGCATCTTATTCCCTGCCTCTGAATCCCCACCTCTGATTCCCTGCCTCTGATTCCCAACCTCTGATTCCCCTCCTCTGATTCCCCATATCTGATTCCCCTCCTCTGTTTCCCCACCTCTGATTCCCCACCTCTGTTTCCCCATATCTGATTCCCCGCCTCTGATTCCCCAACTCTGATTCTGCACATCTGATTCCCTGCCTCTTTTTCCCCACCTCTGATTCCCGGCCTCTGATTCCCGGCCTCTGATTCCCGGCCTCTGATTCCCGGCCTCTGATTCCCGGCCTCTCATTCCTGGCCTCTCATTCCCCGCCTCTGATTCCCGGCCTCTGATTCCCCGCCTCTGATTCCCCGCCTCTGATTCCCTGCCTCTGATTCCCCATCTCTGATTCCGCACATCTGATTCCCTGCCTCTGATTCCCCGCCTCTGATTCCCCGCCTCTGATTCCCTGCCTCTGATTCCCAACCTCTGATTCCCCACCTCTGATTCCCCAACTCTGATTCCCCGCCTCTGATTCCCCAGCTCTGATTCCCCGCCTCTAATTCCCCGTGTTTGATTCCCTGCCTCTGATTCCCCATCTCTGATTCCGCACATCTGATTCCCTGCCTCTGATTCCCCGCCTCTGATTCCCCGCCTCTGATTCCCTGCCTCTGATTCCCAACCTCTGATTCCCCGCCTCTGATTCCCCAACTCTGATTCCCCGCCTCTGATTCCCCAGCTCTGATTCCCCGCCTCTAATTCCCCGTGTTTGATTCCCTGCCTCTGATTCCCCGCCTCTTCTTCCCCATCTCTGATTCACCGCCTTTGATTCGCCACCTCTGATTCCCCATATGTGATTCCCCGCCTCTGTTTCCCCACCTCTGATTCCCCACCTCTGATTCCCCATATCTCATTCCCAGCCTCTGATTCCCCATCTCTGATTCCCGGACTCTGATTCCCCACCTCTGATTCCCGGCCTCTTATTCCCGGCATCTGATTCCCGGCCTCTGATTCCCGGCCTCTGATTCCCCGCTTCTGATTCTGATTCCCTGCCTCTGATTCCCCATCTCTGATTCCGCACATCTGATTCCCTGCCTCTGATTTCCCACCTCTGATTACCCATATCTGATTCCCTGCCTCTGTTTCCCCGCCTCTGATTCCCCGCCTCTGTTTCCCCGCCTCTGATTCCCCGCCTCTGTTTCCCCATATCTAATTCCCCGCCTCTGATTCCCCAACTCTGATTCACCGCTCTGATTCCCCAGCTCTGATTCCCCGCTTCTGATTCTGATTCCCTGCCTCTGATTCCCCATTTCTGATTCCGTACATCTGATTCCCTGCCTCTGATTCCCCGCCTCTGATCCCCGCCTCTGATTCCCTGCCTCTGATTCCCAACCTCTGATTCACCACCTCTGATTCCCCATATCTGATTCCCCACCTCTGTTTCCCCACCTCTGATTCCCCACCTCTGTTTCCCCATATCTGATTCCCCGCCTCTGATTCACCAACTCTGATTCCCCGCCTCTGATTACCCGCCTCTGATTCCCCATCTCTGATTCAGCGCCATTGATTCGCCATCTCTGATTCCCCATATCTGATTCCCCACCTCTGTTTCCCTGCCTCTGATTCCCCATCTCTGATTCCGCACATCTGATTCCCTGCCTCTGATTCCCCACCTCTGATTCCCCATATCTGATTCCCTGCCTCTGATTCCCGGCCTCTGATTCCCTGCCTCTGATTCCCCACCTCTGATTCCCTGCCTCTGATTCCCCATTTCTGATTCTGCACATCTGATTCCCTGCCTCTGATTCCCCGCATCTGATACCCCGCCTCTGATTCCCTGCCTCTGATTCCCAACCTCTGATACCCCACCTCTGATTCCCCATATCTGATTCCCCGCCTCTGTTTCACCGCCTCTGAATCACCGCCTCTGTTTCCCCATATCTGATTCCCCGCCTCTGATTCCCCAACTCTGATTCCCCGCCTCTGATTCCCCGTGTTTGATTCCCTGCCTCTGATTCCCCGCCTCTGATTCCCCATCTCTGATTCAGCGCCTTTGATTCACCACCTCTGATTCCCCATATCTGATTCCCCGCATCTGTTTCCCCGCATCTGATTCCCCAACTCTGATTCCCCATATCTAATTCCCCTCCTCTGATTCCCCACGTCTGATTCCCCGCCTCTGTTTCCCTGCCTCTGATTCCCCGCCTCTGATTCCCCATATCAGATTCCCCGCCTCTGATTCCCCAACTCTTATTCCCCGCCTGTGATTCGCCAACTATGATTCCCCGCCTCTGATTCCCCGCGTCTGATACTCTGCCTGTGATTGCCTGCCTCTGATTCCCCATCTCTGTTACCCCGCCTCTGATTCCCCGCCTCTGATTCCCCATATCTGATTCCCCTCCTCTGATTCCCCAACTCTGATTCCCCGCCTCTGATTCCCCAGCTCTGATTCTCTGCCTGTGATTCCCTGCCTCTGATTCCCCATCTCTGTTACCCCGCCTCTGATTCCCCGCCTCTGATTCCCCATATCTGATTCCCCTCCTCTGATTCCCCAACTCTGATTCCACGCCTCTGATTCCCCACCTCTGATTCCCCATCTCTGATTCACCACCTCTGATTCCCCACCTATGATTCCCCATATCTGATTCCCCGTCTCTGTTTCCCCGCCTCTGATTCCCCGTCTCTGATTCGCCAGCTATGATTCCCCTCCTCTGATTCCCCGCGTCTGAATCCCTGCCTCTGATTCCCCGCCTCTGATTCCAAATATCTGATTCCCCGCCTCCGTTTCCCTGCCTCTGATTCCCCGCCTCTGTTTCCCCATATCTGATTCCCCGCCTCTGATTCCCCAACTCTGATTCCCCGCCTCTGATTCCCCAGCTCTGATTCCCCGCCTCTGACTCCCCGCATCTGATTCCCAGCCTCTGATTCCCCATGTCTGATTTCCTGCCACTGATTCCCCGCCTCTGATTCGCCATCTCTGATTCATCGCCACTGATTCCCCACCTCTGATTCCCCATCTCTGATTCCCACCTCTGATTCCCCATCTCTGATTCCGCACATCCGATTCCCTGCCTCTGATTCCCCGCCTCTGATGCCCCGCCTCTGATTTCATGCCTCTGTTTCCTCATATCTGATTCCCCGCCTCTGATTCCCCAACACTGATTTCCCGCCTCTGATTCCCCAGCTCTGATTCACCACCTCTGATTCCCCGCGTCTGATTCCCCGCCTCTGATTCCCTGTCTCTGATTCCCTATCTCTGATTCCCCAATTCTGATTCCCCGCCTTTGATTCCCTGCCTCTGATTCCCAACCTCTGATTCCCGACCTCTGATTCCCCATATCTGATTCCCCGCCTCTGTTTCCCCGCCTCTTATTCCCCGCCTCTGTTTCCACATATCTGATTCCCTGCCTCTCATTCCCCAGCTCTGAATCCCCTCCTCTGACTTCCCGCGTCTGATTCCCAGCCTCTGATTTCCCATGTTTGATTCCCTGCCTCTGATTCCCAACCTCTGATTCCCGACCTCTGATTCCCCATATCTGATTCCCCGCCTCTGTTTCCCCGCCTCTTATTCCCCGCCTCTGATTCCACATCTCTGATTCCCGGACTCTGATTCCCCACCTCTGATTCCCCATCTCTGATTCCGCACATCCGATTCCCTGCCTCTGATTCCCCGCCTCTGATGCCCCGCCTCTGATTCCATGCCTCTGATTCCCAACCTCTGATTCCCGGACTCTGATTCCCCACCTCTGATTCCCGGCCTCTTATTACCGGCATCTTATTCCCGGCCTCTGATTCCCAGCCATTGATTCCCCGCTTCTGATTCTGATTCCCTGCATCTGATTCCCCATCTCTGATTCCACACATCTGATTCCCTGCCTCTGATTCCCCACTTCTGATTCCCCGCCTCTGATTCCCCACCTCTGTTTCCCCACCTCTGATTCCCCGCCTCTGTTTCCCCATATCTAATTACCCGCCTCTGATTCCCCAAATCTGATTCCCCGCTCTGATTCCCCAGCTCTGAATTCCCGCCTCTGATTCCCCGCATCTGATTCCCTGCATCTGAATCCCCACCTCTGATTCCCTGCCTCTGATTCCCAACCTCTGATTCCCCTCCTCTGATTCCCCATATCTGATTCCCCTCCTCTGTTTCCCCACCTCTGATTCCCCGCCTCTGTTTCCCCAGATCTGATTACCCGCCTCAGATTCCCCAACTCTGATTCTGCACATCTGATTCCCTGCCTCTTTTTCCCCACCTCTGATTCCCGGCCTCTGATTCCCGGCCTCTGATTCCCGGCCTCTCATTCCTGGCCTCTCATTCCCCGCCTCTGATTCCCGGCCTCTGATTCCCCGCCTCTGATTCCCCGCCTCTGATTCCCTGCCTCTGATTCCCCATCTCTGATTCCGCACATCTGATTCCCTGCCTCTGATTCCCCGCCTCTGATACCCCGCCTCTGATTCCCTGCCTCAGATTCCCAACCTCTGATTCCCCACCTCTGATTCCCCATATCTGATTCCCCGCCTCTGTTTCCCCGCCTCTGATTCCCCGCCTCTGTTTCCCCAAATCTGATTCCCCACCTCTGATTCCCCAACTCTGATTCCCCGCCTCTGATTCCCCAGCTCTGATTCCCCGCCTCTAATTCCCCATGTTTGATTCCCTGCCTCTGATTCACCGCCTCTTCTTCCCCATCTCTGATTCACCGCCTCTGATTCCCCGCCTCTGATTCCCCATATCTCATTCCCAGCCTCTGATTCCCCATCTCTGATTCCCGGACTCTGATTCCCCACCTCTGATTCCCGGCCTCTTATTCCCGTCATCTGATTCCCGGCCTCTGATTCCCGGCCTCTGATTCCCCGCTTCTGATTCTGATTCCCTGCCTCTGATTCCCCATCTCTGATTCCGCACATCTGATTCCCTGCCTCTGATTTCCCACCTCTGATTACCCATATCTGATTCCCCGCCTCTGTTTCCCCGCCTCTGATTCCCCGCCTCTGTTTCACCGCCTCTGATTCCCCGCCTCTGTTTCCCCATATCTAATTCCCCGCCTCTGATTCCCCAACTCTGATTCACCACTCTGATTCCCCAGCTCTGAATCCCCGCCTCTGATTCCCCGCATCTGATTCCCTGCCTCTGAATCCCCAACTCTGATTCCCCACCTCTGATTCCCGGCCTCTTATTCCCGGCATCTGATTCCCGGCCTCTGATTCCCAGCCTCTGATTCCCCGCTTCTGATTCTGATTCCCTGCCTCTGATTCCCCATCTCTGATTCCACACATCTGATTCCCTGCCTCTGATTCCCCGCCTCTGATTCCCTGCCTCTGATTCCCCACCTCCGTTTCCCCACCTCTGATTCCCCACCTCTGTTTCCCCATATCTAATTCCCCGCCTCTGATTCCCCAAATCTGATTCCCCGCTCTGATTCCCCAGCTCTGAATTCCCGCCTCTGATTTCCCGCATCTGATTCCCTGCCTCTGAATCCCCACCTCTGATTCCCTGCCTCTGATTCCCAACCTCTGATTCCCCTCCTCTGATTCCCCATATCTGATTCCCCTCCTCTGTTTCCCTGCCTCTGATTCCCCGCCTCTGTTACCCCATATCTGATTCCCCGCCTCTGATTCCCCAACTCTGATTCTGCACATCTGATTCCCTGCCTCTTTTTCCCCACCTCTGATTCCCGGCCTCTGATTCCCGGCCTCTGATTCCCGGCCTCTCATTCCCGGCCTCTCATTCCCCGCCTCTGATTCCCGGCCTCTGATTCCCCGCCTCTGATTCCCCATCTCTGATTCCGCACATCTGATTCCCTGCCTCTGATTCCCCGCCTCTGATTCCCCGCCTCTGATTCCCTGCCTCTGATTGCCAACCTCTGATTCCCCACCTCTGATTCCCCATATCTGATTCCCCGCCTCTGTTTCCCCGCCTCTGATTCCCCGCCTCTGTTTCCCCATATCTGATTCCCCGCCTCTGTTTCCCCATATCTAATTCCCCGCCTCTGATTCCCCAACTCTGATTCCCCGCTCTGATTCCCCAGCTCTGAATCCCCGCCTCTGATTCCCCGCATCTGATTCACTGCCTCTGAATCCCCACCTCTGATTCCCTGCCTCTGATTCACAACCTCTGATTCCCCTCCTCTGATTCCCCATATCTGATTCCCCGCCTCCGTTTCCCTGCCTCTGATTCCCCGCCTCTGTTTCCCAAAATCTGATTCCCCGCCACCGTTTCCCTGCCTCTGATTCCCCGCCTCTGTTTCCCCATATCTGATTCCCCGCCTCTGATACCCCAACTCTGATTCCCTGCCTCTGATTCCCCAGCTCTGATTCCCCGCCTCTGACTCCCCGCGTCTGATTCCCAGCCTCTGATTCCCCATGTCTTATTTCCTGCCTCTGATTCCCCGCCTCTGTTTCCCCATATCTGATTCCCCGCCTCTGATTCCCCAACTCTGATTCCCCGCCTCTGATTCCCCGTGTTTGATTCCCTGCCTCTGATTCCCCGCCTCTGATTCCCCATCTCTGATTCAGCGCCTTTGATTCACCACCTCTGATTCCCCATATCTGATTCCCCGCATCTGTTTCCCCGCCTCTGATTCCCCAACTCTGATTCCCCATATCTAATTCCCCTCCTCTGATTCCCCACGTCTGATTCCCCGCCTCTGTTTCCCTGCCTCTGATTCCCCGCCTCTGATTCCCCATATCAGATTCCCCGCCTCTGATTCCCCAACTCTTATTCCCCGCCTGTGATTCGCCAACTATGATTCCCCGCCTCTGATTCCCCGCGTCTGATTCTCTGCCTGTGATTGCCTGCCTCTGATTCCCCATCTCTGTTACCCCGCCTCTGATTCCCCGCCTCTGATTCCCCATATCTGATTCCCCTCCTCTGATTCCCCAACTCTGATTCCCCTCCTCTGATTCCCCAGCTCTGATTCTCTGCCTGTGATTCCCTGCCTCTGATTCCCCATCTCTGTTACCCCGCCTCTGATTCCCCGCCTCTGATTCCCCATATCTGATTCCCCTCCTCTGATTCCCCAACTCTGATTCCCCGCCTCTGATTCCCCACCTCTGATTCCCCATCTCTGATTCACCACCTCTGATTCCCCACCTATGATTCCCCATATCTGATTCCCCGTCTCTGTTTCCCCGCCTCTGATTCCCCGCCTCTGATTCCCCATATCTGATTCCCCACCTATGATTTCCCTACTCTGATTCCCCGCCTCTGATTCGCCAGCTATGATTCCCCTCCTCTGATTCCCCGCGTCTGAATCCCTGCCTCTGATTCCCCGCCTCTGATTCCAAATATCTGATTCCCCGCCTCCGTTTCCCTGCCTCTGATTCCCCGCCTCTGTTTCCCCATATCTGATTCCCCGCCTCTGATTCCCCAACTCTGATTCCCCGCCTCTGATTCCCCAGCTCTGATTCCCCGCCTCTGACTTCCCGCATCTGATTCCCAGCCTCTGATTCCCCATGTCTGATTTCCTGCCTCTGATTCCCCGCCTCTGATTCGCCATCTCTGATTCATCGCCTCTGATTCCCCACCTCTGATCCCCATATCTTATTCCCCACCTATGTTTCCCCGCCTCTGATTCCCCTCCTCTTATTCCCCATCTCTGATTCCCACCTCTGATTCCCCATCTCTGATTCCGCACATCCGATTCCCTGCCTCTAATTCCCCACCTCTGATGCCCCGCCTCTGATTTCATGCCTCTGTTTCCTCATATCTGATTCCCCGCCTCTGATTCCCCAACACTGATTTCCCGCCTCTGATTCCCCAGCTCTGATTCACCACCTCTGAATCCCCGCGTCTGATTCCCCGCCTCTGATTCCCTATCTCTGATTCCCTATCTCTGATTCCCCAATTCTGATTCCCCGCCTTTGATTCCCTGCCTCTGATTCCCAACCTCTGATTCCCTACCTCTGATTCCCCATATCTGATTCCCCGCCTCTGTTTCCCCGCCTCTTATTCCCCGCCTCTGTTTCCACATATCTGATTCCCTGCCTCTCATTCCCCAGCTACGAATCCCCGCCTCTGACTTCCCGCGTCTGATTCCCAGCCTCTGATTCCCCATGTTTGATTCCCTGCCTTTGATTCCCAACCTCTGATTCCCGACCTCTGATTCCCCATATCTGATTCCCCGCCTCTGTTTCCCCGCCTCATATTCCCCGCCTCTGATTCCACATCTCTGATTCCCGGACTCTGATTCCCCACCTCTGATTCCCCATCTCTGATTCCGCACATCCGATTCCCTGCCTCTGATTCCCCGCCTCTGATGCCCCGCCTCTGATTCCATGCCTCTGATTCCCCATATCTGATTCCCCTCCTCTGATTCCCCAACTCTGATTCCCCGCCTCTGATTCCCCAGCTCTGATTCCCCGCCTCTGTTTCCCCGCGTCTGATTCCCTGCCTCTGATTCCCCACCTCTGATTCCCCATCTCTGATTCACCACCTCTGATTCCCCACCTATGATTCCCCATATCTGATTCCCCGTCTCTGTTTCCCCGCCTCTGATTCCCCGCCTCTGATTCCCCATATCTGATTCCCCACCTATGATTTCCCAACTCTGATTCCCCGCCTCTGATTCGCCAGCTATGATTCCCCTCCTCTGATTCCCCGCGTCTGAATCCCTGCCTCTGATTCCCTGCCTCTGATTCCCAATATCTGATTCCCCGCCTCCGTTTCCCTGCCTCTGATTCCCCGCCTCTGTTTCCCCATATCTGATTCCCCGCCTCTGATTCCCCAACTCTGATTCCCCGCCTCTGATTCCCCAGCTCTGATTCCCCGCCTCTGACTCCCCGCGTCTGATTCCCAGCCTCTGATTCCCCATGTCTGATTTCCTGCCTCTGATTCCCCGCCTCTGATTCGCCATCTCTGATTCATCGCCTCTGATTCCCCACCTCTGATTCCCCATATCTGATTCCCCACCTATGTTTCCCCGCCTCTGATTCCCCTCCTCTGATTCCCCAACTCTGATTCCCGGACTCTGATTCCCACCTCTGATTCCCCATCTCTTATTCCGCACATCCGATTCCCTGCCTCTGATTCCTCGCCTCTGATGCCCCGCCTCTGATTTCATGCCTCTGTTTCCTCATATCTGATTCCCCGCCTCTGATTCCCCAACACTGATTTCCCGCCTCTGATTCCCCAGCTCTGATTCACCACCTCTGATTCCCCGCGTCTGATTCCCCGCCTCTGATTCCCCATATCTGATTCCCCGCCTCTGATTCCCCAAATCTGATTCCCCGCCTCTGAATCCCCAGCTCTGATTCCCCGCCTCTGAATCCCCGTGTTTGATTCCCTGCCTCTGATTCCCCGCCTCTGCTTCCCCATCTCTGATTCACCACCTTTGATTCGCCACCGCTGATTCCCCATATGTGATTCCCCGCCTCTGTTACCCCGCCTCTGATTCCACGCCTCTGATTCCCCATATCTCATTCCCCGCCTCTGATTCCCCATCTCTGATTCCGCACATCCAATTCCCTGCCTCTGATTCCCCGCCTCTGATGCCCCGCCTCTGATTCCATGCTTCTGATTCCCAACCTCTGATTCCCCACCTCTGATTCCCCATATCTGATTCCCCGCCTTTGTTTCCCCGCCTCTGATTCCCTGCATCTGTTTCCTCATATCTGATTCCCCTCCTCTGATTCCCAAACACTGATTCCCCGCCTCTGATTCCCTGCCTCTGATTCCCAACCTCTGATTCCCCACCTCCGATTCCCCATATCTGATTCCCCCCCTCTGTTTCCCAACCTCTGATTCCCGACCTCTGATTCCCCATATCTGATTCCCCGCCTCTGTTTCCCCGCCTCTTATTCCCCGCCTCTGTTTCACCATATCTGATTCCCGGCCTCTCATTCCCCAGCTCTGATTCCCCGCCTCTGATTCCCCATATCTGATTCCCCGCCGCTGATTCCCCAACTCTGATACCACGCCTCTGATTCCCCAGCTCTGATTCCCCGCCTCTGATTCCCCACGTCTGATTCCCTGCCTCTGATTCCCCGCCTCTGATTCCCCATCTCTGATTCACCGCCTTTGATTCCACACCTCTGATTCCCCATATCTGATTCCCCGCCTCTGTTTCCACGCCTCTGATTCCCCGCCTCTGATTCCCTGCCTCTGATTCCCCATTTCTGATTCCGTACATCTGATTCCCTGCCTCTGATTCCCCGCCTCTGATTCCCCGCCTCTGATTCCCTGCCTCTGATTCCCAACCTCCGATTCACCACCTCTGATTCCCCATATCTGATTCCCCACCTCTGTTTCCCCACCTCTGATTCCCCACCTCTGTTTCCCCATATCTGATTCCCCGCCTCTGATTCACCAACTCTGATTCCCCGCCTCTGATTCCCCGCCTCTGATTCCCCATCTCTGATTCAGCGCCATTGATTCGCCATCTCTGATTCCCCATATCTGATTCCCCACCTATATTTCCCTGCCTCTGATTCCCCATCTCTGATTCCGCACATCTGATTCCCTGCCTCTGATTCCCCACCTCTGATTCCCCATATCTGATACCCCGCCTCTGATTCCCGGCCTCTGATTCCCTGCCTCTGATTCCCCACCTCTGATTCCCTGCCTCTGATTCCCCATTTCTGATTCTGCACATCTGATTCCCTGCCTCTGATTTTCCGCCTCTGATTCCCCGCCTCTGATTCCCTGCCTCTGATTCCCAACCTCTGATACCCCACCTCTGATTCCCCATATCTGATTCCCCGCCTCTGTTTCACCGCCTCTGAATCACCGCCTCTGTTTCCCCATATCTGATTCCCCGCCTCTGATTCCCCAACTCTGATTCCCCGCCTCTGATTCCCCGTGTTTGATTCCCCACCTCTGATTCCCTGCCTCTGATTCCCCATTTCTGATTCTGCACATCTGATTCCCTGCCTCTGATTTTACGCCTCTGATTCCCCGCCTCTGATTCCCTGCCTCTGATTCCCAACCTCTGATACCCCACCTCTGATTCCCCATATCTGATTCCCCGCCTCTGTTTCACCGCCTCTGAATCACCACCTCTGTTTCCCCATATCTGATTCCCCGCCTCTGATTCCCCAACTCTGATTCCCCGCCTCTGATTCCCCGTGTTTGATTCCCTGCCTCTGATTCCCCGCCTCTGATTCCCCATCTCTGATTCAGCGCCTTTGATTCACCACCTCTGATTCGCCATATCTGATTCCCCGCATCTGTTTCCCCGCCTCTGATTCCCCGCCTCTGTTTCCCCATATCTAATTCCCCGCCTCTGATTCCCCAACTCTGATTCCCCGCTCTGATCCCCCGCCTCTGATTCCCCATGTCTGATTCCCCGCCTCTGTTTCCCTGCCTCTGATTCCCCGCCTCTGATTCCCCATATCAGATTCCCCGCCTCTGATTCCCCAACTCTTATCCCCGCCTGTGATTCGCCAACTATGATTCCCCGCCTCTGATTCCCCGCGTCTGATTCTCTGCCTGTGATTCCCTGCCTCTGATTCCCCATCTCTGTTACCCCGCCTCTGATTCCCCGCCTCTGATTCCCCATATCTGATTCCCCTCCTCTGATTCCCCAACTCTGATTCCCCGCCTCTGATTCCCCAGCTCTGATTCCCCGCCTCTGTTTCCCCGCGTCTGATTCCCTGCCTCTGATTCCCCGCCTCTGATTCCCAATATCTGATTCCCCGCCTCCGTTTCCCTGCCTCTGATTCCCCGCCTCTGTTTCCCCATATCTGATTCCCCGCCTCTGATTCCCCAACTCTGATTCCCCGCCTCTGATTCCCCAGCTCTGATTCGCGCCTCTGACTCCCCGCGTCTGATTCCCAGCCTCTGATTCCCCATGTCTGATTTCCTGCCTCTGATTCCCCGCCTCTGATTCGCCATCTCTGATTCATCGCCTCTGATTCCCCACCTCTGATTCCCCATATCTGATTCCCCACCTATGTTTCCCCGCCTCTGATTCCCCTCCTCTGATTCCCCAACTCTGATTCCCGGACTCTGATTCCCACCTCTGATCCCCCATCTCTGATTCTGCACATCCGATTCCCTGCCTCTGATTCCCCGCCTCTGATGCCCCGCCTCTGATTTCATGCCTCTGTTTCCTCATATCTGATTCCCCGCCTCTGATTCCCCAACACTGATTTCCCGCCTCTGATTCCCCAGCTCTGATTCACCACCTCTGATTCCCCGCGTCTGATTCCCCGCCTCTGATTCCCCATATCTGATTCCCCGCCTCTGATTCCCCAAATCTGATTCCCCGCCTATGATTCCCCAGCTCTGATTCCCCGCCTCTGAATCCCCGTGTTTGATTCCCTGCCTCTGATTCCCCGCCTCTGCTTCCCCATCTCTGATTCACCACCTTTGATTTGCCACCGCTGATTCCCCATATGTGATTCCCCGCCTCTGTTACCCCGCCTCTGATTCCACGCCTCTGATTCCCCATATCTCATTCCCCGCCTCTGATTCCCCATCTCTGATTCCGCACATCCAATTCCCTGCCTCTGATTCCCCGCCTCTGATGCCCCGCCTCTGATTCCATGCTTCTGATTCCCAACCTCTGATTCCCCACCTCTGATTCCCCATATCTGATTCCCCGCCTTTGTTTCCCCGCCTCTGATTCCCTGCATCTGTTTCCTCATATCTGATTCCCCTCCTCTGATTCCCAAACACTGATTCCCCGCCTCTGATTCCCTGCCTCTGATTCCCAACCTCTGATTCCCCACCTCTGATTCCCCATATCTGATTCCCCCCCTCTGTTTCCCAACCTCTGATTCCCGACCTCTGATTCCCCATATCTGATTCCCCGCCTCTGTTTCCCCGCCTCTTATTCCCCGCCTCTGTTTCACCATATCTGATTCCCGGCCTCTCATTCCCCAGCTCTGATTCCCCGCCTCTGATTCCCCATATCTGATTCCCCGCCGCTGATTCCCCAACTCTGATACCATGCCTCTGATTCCCCAGCTCTGATTCCCCGCCTCTGATTCCACACGTCTGATTCCCTGCCTCTGATTCCCCGCCTCTGATTCCCCATCTCTGACTCACCGCCTTTGATTCCACACCTCTGATTCCCCATATCTGATTCCCTGCCTCTGTTTCCACGCCTCTGATTCCCCGCCTCTGATTCCCTGCCTCTGATTCCCCATTTCTGATTCCGTACATCTGATTCCCTGCCTCTGATTCCCCGCCTCTGATTCCCCGCCTCTGATTCCCTGCCTCTGATTCCCAACCTCCGATTCACCACCTCTGATTCCCCATATCTGATTCCCCACCTCTGTTTCCCCACCTCTGATTCCCCACCTCTGTTTCCCCATATCTGATACCCCGCCTCTGATTCACCAACTCTGATTCCCCGCCTCTGATTCCCCGCCTCTGATTCCCCATCTCTGATTCAGCGCCATTGATTCGCCATCACTGATTCCCCATATCTGATTCCCCACCTATATTTCCCTGCCTCTGATTCCCCATCTCTGATTCCGCACATCTGATTCCCTGCCTCTGATTCCCCACCTCTGATTCCCCATATCTGATACCCCGCCTCTGATTCCCGGCCTCTGATTCCCTGCCTCTGATTCCCCACCTCTGATTCCCTGCCTCTGATTCCCCATTTCTGATTCTGCACATCTGATTCCCTGCCTCTGATTTTCCGCCTCTGATTCCCCGCCTCTGATTCCCTGCCTCTGATTCCCAACCTCTTATACCCCACCTCTGATTCCCCATATCTGATTCCCCGCCTCTGTTTCACCGCCTCTGAATCACCGCCTCTGATTCCCCGCCTCTGATTCCCTGCCTCTGATTCCCAACCTCTGATTCCCCGCCTCTGATTCCCCAACTCTGATTCCCCGCCTCTGATACCCCAGCTCTGATTCCCCGCCTCTAATTCCCCGTGTTTGATTCCCTGCCTCTGATTCCCCGCCTCTTCTTCCCCATCTCTGATTCACCGCCTTTGATTCGCCACCTCTGATTCCCCATATGTGATTCCCCGCCTCTGTTTCCCCACCTCTGATTCCCCACCTCTGATTCCCCATATCTCATTCCCAGCCTCTGATTCCCCACCTCTGATTCCCGGCCTCTTATTCCCGGCATCTGATTCCCGGCCTCTGATTCCCGGCCTCTGATTCCCCGCTTCTGATTCTGATTCCCTGCCTCTGATTCCCCATCTCTGATTCCGCACATCTGATTCCCTGCCTCTGATTTCCCACCTCTGATTACCCATATCTGATTCCCTGCCTCTGTTTCCCCGCCTCTGATTCCCCGCCTCTGTTTCCCCGCCTCTGATTCCCCGCCTCTGTTTCCCCATATCTAATTCCCCGCCTCTGATTCCCCAACTCTGATTCACTGCTCTAATTCCCCAGCTCTGATTCCCCGCTTCTGATTCTGATTCCCTGCCTCTGATTCCCCATATCTGATTCCCCGCATCTGTTTCCTCGCCTCTGATTCCCCGCTTCTGTTTCCCCATATCTAATTCCCCGCCTCTGATTCCCCAACTCTGATTCCCCGCTCTGATCCCCCGCCTCTGATTCCCCATGTCTGATTCCCCGCCTCTGTTTCCCTGCCTCTGATTCCCCGCCTCTGATTCCCCATATCAGATTCCCCGCCTCTGATTCCCCAACTCTTATTCCCCGCCTGTGATTCGCCAACTATGATTCCCCGCCTCTGATTCCCCGCGTCTGATTCTCTGCCTGTGATTCCCTGCCTCTGATTCCCCATCTCTGTTACCCCGCCTCTGATTCCCCGCCTCTGATTCCCCATATCTGATTCCCCTCCTCTGATTCCCCAACTCTGATTCCCCGCCTCTGATTCCCCAGCTCTGATTCCCCGCCTCTGTTTCCCCGTGTCTGAATCCCTGCCTCTGATTCCCCGCCTCTGATTCCCAATATCTGATTCTCCGCCTCCGTTTCCCTGCCTCTGATTCCCCGCCTCTGTTTCCCCATATCTGATTCCCCGCCTCTGATTCCCCAACTCTGATTCCCCGCCTCTGATTCCCCAGCTCTGATTCCCCGCCTCTGACTCCCCGCGTCTGATTCCCAGCCTCTGATTCCCCATGTCTGATTTCCTGCCTATGATTCCCCGCCTCTGATTCGCCAGCTCTGATTCATCGCCTCTGATTCCCCACCTCTGATTCCCCATATCTGATTTCCCACCTATGTTTCCCCGCCTCTGATTCCCCGCCTCAGATTCCCCATCTCTGATTCCCGGACTCTGATTCCCACCTCTGATTTCCCATCTCTGATTCCGCACATCCGATTCCCTGCCTCTGATTCCCCGCCTCTGATGCCCCGCCTCTGATTTCATGCCTCTGTTTCCTCATATCTGATTCCCCGCCTCTGATTCCCCAACACTGATTTCCCGCCTCTGATTCCCCAGCTCTGATTCACCACCTCTGATTCCTCATATCTGATTCCCCGCCTCTGATTCCCCAACACTGATTTCCCGCCTCTGATTCCCCAGCTCTGATTCACCACCTCTGATTCCCCGCGTCTGATTCCCCGCCTCTGATTCCCCATATCTGATTCCCCGCCTCTGATTCCCCAAATCTGATTCCCCGCCTCTGATTCCCCAGCTCTGATTCCCCGCCTCTGAATCCCCGTGTTTGATTCCCTGCCTCTGATTCCCCGCCTCTGCTTCCCCATCTCTGATTCACCACCTTTGATTCGCCACCGCTGATTCCCCATATGTGATTCCCCGCCTCTGTTACCCCGCCTCTGATTCCACGCCTCTGATTCCCCATATCTCATTCCCCGCCTCTGATTCCCCATCTCTGATTCCGCACATCCAATTCCCTGCCTCTGATTCCCCGCCTCTGATGCCCCGCCTCTGATTCCATGCTTCTGATTCCCAACCTCTGATTCCCCACCTCTGATTCCCCATATCTGATTCCCCGCCTTTGTTTCCCCGCCTCTGATTCCCTGCATCTGTTTCCTCATATCTGATTCCCCTCCTCTGATTCCCAAACACTGATTCCCCGCCTCTGATTCCCTGCCTCTGATTCCCAACCTCTGATTCCCCACCTCTGATTCCCCATATCTGATTCCCCCCCTCTGTTTCCCAACCTCTGATTCCCGACCTCTGATTCCCCATATCTGATTCCCCGCCTCTGTTTCCCCGCCTCTTATTCCCCGCCTCTGTTTCACCATATCTGATTCCCGGCCTCTCATTCCCCAGCTCTGATTCCCCGCCTCTGATTCCCCATATCTGATTCCCCGCCGCTGATTCCCCAACTCTGATACCATGCCTCTGATTCCCCAGCTCTGATTCCCCGCCTCTGATTCCACACGTCTGATTCCCTGCCTCTGATTCCCCGCCTCTGATTCCCCATCTCTGATTCACCGCCTTTGATTCCACACCTCTGATTCCCCATATCTGATTCCCCGCCTCTGTTTCCACGCCTCTGATTCCCCGCCTCTGATTCCCTGCCTCTGATTCCCCATTTATGATTCCGTACATCTGATTCCCTGCCTCTGATTCCCCGCCTCTGATTCCCCGCCTCTGATTCCCTGCCTCTGATTCCCAACCTCCGATTCACCACCTCTGATTCCCCATATCTGATTCCCCACCTCTGTTTCCCCACCTCTGATTCCCCAACTCTGTTTCCCCATATCTGATACCCCGCCTCTGATTCACCAACTCTGATTCCCCAACTCTGATTCCGCACATCCGATTCCCTGCCTCTGTTTCCCCGCCTCTGATGCCCCGCCTCTGATTTCATGCCTCTATCTGATTCCCCGCCTCTGATTCCCGGCCTCTGATTCCCTGCCTCTGATTCCCCACCTCTGATTCCCTGCCTCTGATTCCCCATTTCTGATTCTGCACATCTGATTCCCTGCCTCTGATTTTCCGCCTCTGATTCACCGCCTCTGATTCCCTGCCTCTGATTCCCAACCTCTGATACCCCACCTCTGATTCCCCATATCTGATTCCCCGCCTCTGTTTCACCGCCTCTGAATCACCACCTCTGATTCCCCGCCTCTGATTCCCTGCCTCTGATTCCCAACCTCTGATTCCCCGCCTCTGATTCCCCAACTCTGATTCCCCGCCTCTGATACCCCAGCTCTGATTCCCCGCCTCTAATTCCCCGTGTTTGATTCCCTGCCTCTGATTCCCCGCCTCTTCTTCCCCATCTCTGATTCACCGCCTTTGATTCGCCACCTCTGATTCCCCATATGTGATTCCCCGCCTCTGTTTCCCCACCTCTGATTCCCCACCTCTGATTCCCCATATCTCATTCCCAGCCTCTGATTCCCCACCTCTGATTCCCGGCCTCTTATTCCCGGCATCTGATTCCCGGCCTCTGATTCCCGGCCTCTGATTCCCCGCTTCTGATTCTGATTCCCTGCCTCTGATTCCCCATCTCTGATTCCGCACATCTGATTCCATGCCTCTGATTTCCCACCTCTGATTACCCATATCTGATTCCCTGCCTCTGTTTCCCCGCCTCTGATTCCCCGCCTCTGTTTCCCCGCCTCTGATTCCCCGCCTCTGTTTCCCCATATCTAATTCCCCGCCTCTGATTCCCCAACTCTGATTCACTGCTCTAATTCCCCAGCTCTGATTCCCCGCTTCTGATTCTGATTCCCTGCCTCTGATTCCCCATATCTGATTCCCCGCATCTGTTTCCTCGCCTCTGATTACCCGCCTCTGTTTCCCCATATCTAATTCCCCGCCTCTGATTCCCCAACTCTGATTCCCCGCTCTGATCCCCCGCCTCTGATTCCCCATGTCTGATTCCCCGCCTCTGTTTCCCTGCCTCTGATTCCCCGCCTCTGATTCCCCATATCAGATTCCCCGCCTCTGATTCCCCAACTCTTATTCCCCGCCTGTGATTCGCCAACTATGATTCCCCGCCTCTGATTCCCCGCGTCTGATTCTCTGCCTGTGATTCCCTGCCTCTGATTCCCCATCTCTGTTACCCCGCCTCTGATTCCCCGCCTCTGATTCCCCATATCTGATTCCCCTCCTCTGATTCCCCAACTCTGATTCCCCGCCTCTGATTCCCCAGCTCTGATTCCCCGCCTCTGTTTCCCCGCGTCTGAATCCCTGCCTCTGATTCCCCGCCTCTGATTCCCAATATCTGATTCTCCGCCTCCGTTTCCCTGCCTCTGATTCCCCGCCTTTGTTTCCCCATATCTGATTCCCCGCCTCTGATTCCCCAACTCTGATTCCCCGCCTCTGATTCCCCAGCTCTGATTCCCCGCCTCTGACTCCCCGCGTCTGATTCCCAGCCTCTGATTCCCCATGTCTGATTTCCTGCCTCTGATTCCCCGCCTCTGATTCGCCATCTCTGATTCATCGCCTCTGATTCCCCACCTCTGATTCCCCATATCTGATTCCCCACCTATGTTTCCCCGCCTCTGATTCCCCTCCTCTGATTCCCCAACTCTGATTCCCGGACTCTGATTCCCACCTCTGATTTCCCATCTCTGATTCCGCACATCCGATTCCCTGCCTCTGATTCCCCGCCTCTGATGCCCCGCCTCTGATTTCATGCCTCTGTTTCCTCATATCTGATTCCCCGCCTCTGATTCCCCAACACTGATTTCCCGCCTCTGATTCCCCAGCTCTGATTCACCACCTCTGATTCCCCGCATCTGATTCCCCGCCTCTGATTCCCCATCTCTGATACCCTATCTCTGATTCCCCAATTCTGATTCCCCGCCTTTGATTCCCTGCCTCTGATTCCCAACCTCTGATTCCCGACCTCTGATTCCCCATATCTGATTCCCCGCCACTGTTTCCCCGCCTCTTATTCCCCGCCTCTGTTTCCCCATATCTGATTCCCTGCCTCTCATTCCCCAGCTCTGAATCCCCGCCTCTGACTTCCCGCGTCTGATTCCCAGCCTCTGATTCCCCATGTTTGATTTCCTGCCTCTGATTCCCCGCCTCTGATTCGCCATCTCTGATTCATCGGCTCTGATTCCCCACTTCTGATTCCCCATATCTGATTCCCCACCTATGTTTCCCCGCCTCTGATTCCCCGCCTCTGATTCCACATCTCTGATTCCCGGACTCTGATTCCCCACCTCTGATTCCCCATCTCTGATTCCGCACATCCGATTCCCTGCCTCTGATTCCCCGCCTCTGATGTCCCGCCTCTGATTCCATGCCTCTGATTCCCAACCTCTGATTCCCGGACTCTGATTCCCCACCTCTGCTTCCCGGCCTCTTATTCCCGGCATCTTATTCCCGGCCTCTGATTCCCAGCCATTGATTCCCCGCTTCTGATTCTGATTCCCTGCCTCTGAATCCCCATCTCTGATTCCACACATCTGATTCCCTGCCTCTGATTCCCCACTTCTGATTCCCCGCCTCTGATTCCCCACCTCTGTTTCCCCACCTCTGATTCCCCGCCTCTGTTTCCCCATATCTAATTCCCCGCCTCTGATTCCCCAAATCTGATTCCCCGCTCTGATTCCCCAGTTCTGAATTCCCGCCTCTGATTCCCCGCATCTTATTCCCTGCCTCTGAATCCCCACCTCTGATTCCCTGCCTCTGATTCCCAACCTCTGATTCCCCTCCTCTGATTCCCCATATCTGATTCCCCTCCTCTGTTTCCCCACCTCTGATTCCCCGCCTCTGTTTCCCCATATCTGATTCCCCGCCTCTGATTCCCCAACTCTGATTCTGCACATCTGATTCCCTGCCTCTTTTTCCCCACCTCTGATTCCCGGCCTCTGATTCCCGGCCTCTGATTCCCGGCGTCTCATTCCTGGCCTCTCATTCCCCGCCTCTGATTCCCCGCCTCTGATTCCCCAACTCTGATTCCCCGCCTCTGATACCCCAGCTCTGATTCCCCGCCTCTAATTCCCCGTGTTTGATTCCCTGCCTCTGATTCCCCGCCTCTTCTTCCCCATCTCTGATTCACCGCCTTTGATTCGCCACCTCTGATTCCCCATATGTGATTCCCCGCCTCTGTTTCCCCACCTCTGATTCCCCACCTCTGATTCCCCATATCTCATTCCCAGCCTCTGATTCCCCACCTCTGATTCCCGGCCTCTTATTCCCGGCATCTGATTCCCGGCCTCTGATTCCCAGCCTCTGATTCCCCGCTTCTGATTCTGATTCCCTGCCTCTGATTCCCCATCTCTGATTCCGCACATCTGATTCCCTGCCTCTGATTTCCCACCTCTGATTACCCATATCTGATTCCCTGCCTCTGTTTCCCCGCCTCTGATTCCCTGCCTCTGTTTCCCCGCCTCTGATTCCCCGCCTCTGTTTCCCCATATCTAATTCCCCGCCTCTGATTCCCCAACTCTGATTCACTGCTCTAATTCCCCAGCTCTGATTCCCCGCTTCTGATTCTGATTCCCTGCCTCTGATTCCCCATTTCTGATTCCGTACATCTGATTCCCTGCCTCTGATTCCCCGCCTCTGATTCCCCGCCTCTGATTCCCTGCCTCTGATTCCCAACCTCTGATTCACCACCTCTGATTCCCCATATCTGATTCCCCACCTCTGTTTCCCCACCTCTGATTCCCCACCTCTGTTTCCCCATATCTGATTCCCCGCCTCTGATTCACCAACTCTGATTCCCCGCCTCTGATTCCCCGCCTCTGATTCCCTGCCTCTGATTCCCCATCTCTGATTCCGCACATCTGATTCCCTGCCTCTGATTCCCCACCTCTGATTCCCCATATCTGATTCCCTGCCTCTGATTCCCGGCCTCTGATTCCCTGCCTCCGATTCCCCACCTCTGATTCCCTGCCTCTGATTCCCCATTTCTGATTCTGCACATCTGATTCCCTGCCTCTGATTCCCCGCCTCTGATTCCCCGCCTCTGATTCCCTGCCTCTGATTCCCAACCTCTGATACCCCACCTCTGATTCCCCATATCTGATTCCCCGCCTCTGTTTCACCGCCTCTGAATCACCGCCTCTGTTTCCCCATATCTGATTCCCCGACTCTGATTCCCCAACTCTGATTCCCCGCCTCTGAATCCCCGTGTTTGATTCCCTGCCTCTGATTCCCCGCCTCTGATTCCCCATCTCTGATTCAGCGCCTTTGATTCACCACCTCTGATTCCCCATATCTGATTCCCCGCATCTGTTTCCCCGCCTCTGATTCCCCAACTCTGATTCCCCATATCTAATTCCCCTCCTCTGATTCCCCACGTCTGATTCCCCGCCTCTGTTTCCCTGCCTCTGATTCCCCGCCTCTGATTCCCCATATCAGATTCCCCGCCTCTGATTCCCCAACTCTTATTCCCCGCCTGTGATTCGCCAACTATGATTCCCCGCCTCTGATTCCCCGCGTCTGAATCTCTGCCTGTGATTGCCTGCCTCTGATTCCCCATCCCTGTTACCCCGCCTCTGATTCCCCATATCTGATTCCCCTCCTCTGATTCCCCAACTCTGATTCCCCGCCTCTGATTCCCCAGCTCTGATTCTCTGCCTGTGATTCCCTGCCTCTGATTCCCCATCTCTGTTACCCCGCCTCTGATTCCCTGCCTCTGATTCCCCATATCTGATTCCCCTCCTCTGATTCCCCAACTCTGATTCCCCGCCTCTGATTCCCCACCTCTGATTCCCCATCTCTGATTCACCACCTCTGATTCCCCACCTATGATTCCCCATATCTGATTCCCCGTCTCTGTTTCCCCATATCTGATTCCCCACCTATGACTTCCCTACTCTGATTCCCCGCCTCTGATTCGCCAGCTATGATTCCCCTCCTCTGATTCCCCGCCTCTGAATCCCTGCCTCTGATTCCCCGCCTCTGATTCCAAATATCTGATTCCCCGCCTCCGTTTCCCTGCCACTGATTCCCCGCCTTTGTTTCCCCATATCTGATTCCCCACCTCTGATTCCCCAACTCTGATTCCCCGCCTCTGATTCCCCAGCTCTGATTCCCCGCCTCTGACTCCCCGCATCTGATTCCCAGCCTCTGATTCCCCATGTCTGATTTCCTGCCTCTGATTCCCCGCCTCTGATTCGCCATCTCTGATTCATCACCTCTGATTCCCCACCTCTGATTCCCCATATCTTATTCCCCAGCTATGTTTCCCCGCCTCTGATTCCCCTCCTCTGATTCCCCATCTCTGATTCCCACCTCTGATTCCCCATCTCTGATTCCGCACATCCGATTCCCTGCCTCTGATTCCCCGCCTCTGATGCCCCGCCTCTGATTTCATGCCTCTGTTTCCTCATATCTGATTCCCCGCCTCTGATTCCCCAACACTGATTTCCCGCCTCTGATTCCCCAGCTCTGATTCACCACCTCTGATTCCCCGCGTCTGATTCCCCGCCTCTGATTCCCTATCTCTGATTCCCTATCTCTGATTCCCCAATTCTGATTCCCCGCCTTTGATTCCCTGCCTCTGATTCCCAACCTCTGATTCCCGACCTCTGATTCCCCATATCTGATTCCCCGCCTCTGTTTCCCCGCCTCTTATTCCCCGCCTCTGTTTCCACATATCTGATTCCCTGCCTCTCATTCCCCAGCTCTGAATACCCGCCTCTGACTTCCCGCGTCTGATTCCCAGCCTCTGATTCCCCATGTTTGATTCCCTGCCTCTGATTCCCAACCTCTGATTCCCGACCTCTGATTCCCCATATCTGATTCCCCGCCTCTGTTTCCCCGCCTCTTATTCCCCGCCTCTGATTCCACATCTCTGATTCCCCATCTCTGATTCCGCACATCCGATTCCCTGCCTCTGATTCCCCGCCTCTGATGCCCCGCCTCTGATTCCATGCCTCTGATTCACAACCTCTTATTCCCGGACTCTGATTCCCCACCTCTGATTCCCGGCCTCTTATTCCCGGCATCTTATTCCCGGCCTCTGATTCCCAGCCATTGATTCCCCGCTTCTGATTCTGATTCCCTGCATCTGATTCCCCATCTCTGATTCCACACATCTGATTCCCTGCCTCTGATTCCCCACTTCTGATTCCTTGCCTCTGATTCCCCACCTCTGTTTCCCCACCTCTGATTCCCCGCCTCTGTTTCCCCATATCTAATTCCCCGCCTCTGATTCCCCAAATCTGATTCCCCGCTCTGATTCCCCAGCTCTGAATTCCCGCTTCTGATTCCCCGCATCTGATTCCCTGCCTCTGAATCCCCACCTCTGATTCCCTGCCTCTGATTCCCAACCTCTGATTCCCCTCCTCTGATTCCCCATATCTGATTCCCCTCCTCTGTTTCCCCACCTCTGATTCCCCGCCTCTGTTTCCCCATATCTGATTACCCGCCTCAGATTCCCCAACTCTGATTCTGCACATCTGATTCCCTGCCTCTTTTTCCCCACCTCTGATTCCCGGCCTCTGATTCCCGGCCTCTGATTCCCGGCCTCTCATTCCTGGCCTCTCATTCCCCGCCTCTGATTCCCGGCCTCTGATTCCCCGCCTCTGATTCCCCGCCTCTGATTCCCTGCCTCTGATTCCCCATCTCTGATTCCGCACATCTGATTCCCTGCCTCTGATTCCCCGCCTCTGATACCCCGCCTCTGATTCCCTGCCTCTGATTCCCAACCTCTGATTCCCCACCTCTGATTCCCCATATCTGATTCCCCGCCTCTGTTTCCCCGCCTCTGATTCCCCGCCTCTGTTTCCCCAAATCTGATTCCCCACCTCTGATTCCCCAACTCTGATTCCCCGCCTCTGATTCCCCAGCTCTGATTCCCCGCCTCTAATTCCCCGTGTTTGATTCCCTGCCTCTGATTCCCCGCCTCTTCTTCCCCATCTCTGATTCACCGCCTTTGATTCGCCACCTCTGATTCCCCATATGTGATTCCCCGCCTCTGTTTCCTCGCCTCTGATTCCCCGCCTCTGATTCCCCATATCTCATTCCCAGCCTCTGATTCCCCATCTCCGATTCCCGGACTCTGATTCCCCACCTCTGATTCCCGGCCTCTTATTCCCGTCATCTGATTCCCGGCCTCTGATTCCCGGCCTCTGATTCCCGGCCTCTGATTCCCCGCTTCTGATTCTGATTCCCTGCCTCTGATTCCCCATCTCTGATTCCGCACATCTGATTCCCTGCCTCTGATTTCCCACCTCTGATTACCCATATCTGATTCCCCGCCTCTGTTTCCCCGCCTCTGATTCCCCGCCTCTGTTTCACCGCCTCTGATTCCCCGCCTCTGTTTCCCCATATCTAATTCCCCGCCTCTGATTCCCCAACTCTGATTCACCACTCTGATTCCCCAGCTCTGAATCCCCGCCTCTGATTCCCCGCATCTGATTCCCTGCCTCTGAATCCCCAACTCTGATTCCCCACCTCTGATTCCCGGCCTCTTATTCCCGGCATCTGATTCCCGGCCTCTGATTCCCAGCCTCTGATTCCCCGCTTCTGATTCTGATTCCCTGCCTCTGATTCCCCATCTCTGATTCCACACATCTGATTCCCTGCCTCTGATTCCCCGCCTCTGATTCCCTGCCTCTGATTCCCCACCTCCGTTTCCCCACCTCTGATTCCCCGCCTCTGTTTCCCCATATCTAATTCCCCGCCTCTGAATCCCCAAATCTGATTCCCCGCTCTGATTCCCCAGCTCTGAATTCCCGCCTCTGATTTCCCGCATCTGATTCCCCTCCTCTGTTTCCCTGCCTCTGATTCCCCGCCTCTGTTACCCCATATCTGATTCCCCGCCTCTGATTCCCCAACTCTGATTCTGCACATCTGATTCCCTGCCTCTTTTTCCCCACCTCTGATTCCCGGCCTCTGATTCCCGGCCTCTGTTTCCCCATATCTAATTCCCCGCCTCTGATTCTCCAACTCTGATTCACTGCTCTGATTCCCCGCCTCTGATTCCCCGCTTCTGATTCTGATTCCCTGCCTCTGATTCCCCATTTCTGATTCCGTACATCTGATTCCCTGCCTCTGAATCCCCGCCTCTGATTCCCCGCCTCTGATTCCCTGCCTCTGATTCCCAACCTCTGATTCACCACCTCTGATTCCCCATATCTGATTCCCCACCTCTGTTTCCCCACCTCTGATTCCCCACCTCTGTTTCCCCATATCTGATTCCCCGCCTCTGATTCACCAACTCTGATTCCCCGCCTCTGATTCCCCGCCTCTGATTCCCCATCTCTGATTCAGCGCCATTGATTCGCCATCTCTGATTCCCCATATCTGATTCCCCACCTCTGTTTCCCTGCCTCTGATTCCCCATCTCTGATTCCGCACATCTGATTCCCTGCCTCTGATTCCCCACCTCTGATTCCCCATATCTGATTCCCTGCCTCTGATTCCCGGCCTCTGATTCCCCGCGTCTGATTCCCCGCCTCTGATTCCCCATCTCTGATTCCCTATCTCTGATTCCCCAATTCTGATTCCCCGCCTTTGATTCCCTGCCTCTGATTCCCAACCTCTGATTCCCGACCTCTGATTCCCCATATCTGATTCCCCGCCACTGTTTCCCCGCCTCTTATTCCCCGCCTCTGTTTCCCCATATCTGATTCCCTGCCTCTCATTCCCCAGCTCTGAATCCCCGCCTCTGACTTCCCGCGTCTGATTCCCAGCCTCTGATTCCCCATGTTTGATTTCCTGCCTCTGATTCCCCGCCTCTGATTCGCCATCTCTGATTCATCGGCTCTGATTCCCCACTTCTGATTCCCCATATCTGATTCCCCACCTATGTTTCCCCGCCTCTGATTCCCCGCCTCTGATTCCACATCTCTGATTCCCGGACTCTGATTCCCCACCTCTGATTCCCCATCTCTGATTCCGCACATCCGATTCCCTGCCTCTGATTCCCCGCCTCTGATGTCCCGCCTCTGATTCCATGCCTCTGATTCCCAACCTCTGATTCCCGGCCTCTTATTCCCGGCATCTTATTCCCGGCCTCTGATTCCCAGCCATTGATTCCCCGCTTCTGATTCTGATTCCCTGCCTCTGATTCCCCATCTCTGATTCCACACATCTGATTCCCTGCCTCTGATTCCCCACTTCTGATTCCCCGCCTCTGATTCCCCACCTCTGTTTCCCCACCTCTGATTCCCCGCCTCTGTTTCCCCATATCTAATTCCCCGCCTCTGATTCCCCAAATCTGATTCCCCGCTCTGATTCCCCAGTTCTGAATTCCCGCCTCTGATTCCCCGCATCTTATTCCCTGCCTCTGAATCCCCACCTATGATTCCCTGCCTCTGATTCCCAACCTCTGATTCCCCATATCTGATTCCCCTCCTCTGTTTCCCCACCTCTGATTCCCCGCCTCTGTTTCCCCATATCTGATTCCCCGCCTCTGATTCCCCAACTCTGATTCTGCACATCTGATTCCCTGCCTCTTTTTCCCCACCTCTGATTCCCGGCCTCTGATTCCCGGCCTCTGATTCCCGGCCTCTCATTCCTGGCCTCTCATTCCCCGCCTCTGATTCCCGGCCTCTGATTCCCCGCCTCTGATTCCCCGCCTCTGATTCCCTGCCTCTGATTCCCCATCTCTGATTCCGCACATCTGATTCCCTGCCTCTGATTCCCCGCCTCTGATTCCCCGCCTCTGATTCCCTGCCTCTGATTCCCAACCTCTGATTCCCCACCTCTGATTCCCCAACTCTGATTCCCCGCCTCTGATTCCCCAGCTCTGATTCCCCGCCTCTAATTCCCCGTGTTTGATTCCCTGCCTCTGATTCCCCATCTCTGATTCCGCACATCTGATTCCCTGCCTCTGATTCCCCGCCTCTGATTCCCCGCCTCTGATTCCCTGCCTCTGATTCCCAACCTCTGATTCCCCGCCTCTGATTCCACAACTCTGATTCCCCGCCTCTGATACCCCAGCTCTGATTCCCCGCCTCTAATTCCCCGTGTTTGATTCCCTGCCTCTGATTCCCCGCCTCTTCTTCCCCATCTCTGATTCACCGCCTTTGATTCGCCACCTCTGATTCCCCATATGTGATTCCCCGCCTCTGTTTCCCCACCTCTGATTCCCCACCTCTGATTCCCCATATCTCATTCCCAGCCTCTGATTCCCCACCTCTGATTCCCGGCCTCTTATTCCCGGCATCTGATTCCCGGCCTCTGATTCCCGGCCTCTGATTCCCCGCTTCTGATTCTGATTCCCTGCCTCTGATTCCCCATCTCTGATTCCGCACATCTGATTCCCTGCCTCTGATTTCCCACCTCTGATTACCCATATCTGATTCCCTGCCTCTGTTTCCCCGCCTCTGATTCCCCGCCTCTGTTTCCCCGCCTCTGATTCCCCACCTCTGTTTCCCCATATCTAATTCCCCGCCTCTGATTCCCCAACTCTGATTCACTGCTCTGATTCCCCAGCTCTGATTCCCCGCTTCTGATTCTGATTCCCTGCCTCTGATTCCCCATTTCTGATTCCGTACATCTGATTCCCTGCCTCTGATTCCCCGCCTCTGATTCCCCGCCTCTGATTCCCTGCCTCTGATTCCCAACCTCTGATTCACCACCTCTGATTCCCCATATCTGATTCCCCACCTCTGTTTCCCCACCTCTGATTCCCCACCTCTGTTTCCCCATATCTGATTCCCCGCCTCTGATTCACCAACTCTGATTCCCCGCCTCTGATTCCCCGCCTCTGATTCCCCATCTCTGATTCAGCGCCATTGATTCGCCATCTCTGATTCCCCATATCTGATTCCCCACCTCTCTTTCCCTGCCTCTGATTCCCCATCTCTGATTCCGCACATCTGATTCCCTGCCTCTGATTCCCCACCTCTGATTCCCCATATCTGATTCCCTGCCTCTGATTCCCGGCCTCTGATTCCCTGCCTCTGATTCCCCACCTCTGATTCCCTGCCTCTGATTCCCCATTTCTGATTCTGCACATCTGATTCCCTGCCTCTGATTCCCCGCCTCTGATTCCCCGCCTCTGATTCCCTGCCTCTGATTCCCAACCTCTGATACCCCACCTCTGATTCCCCATATCTGATTCCCCGCCTCTGTTTCACCGCCTCTGAATCACCGCCTCTGTTTCCCCATATCTGATTCCCCGCCTCTGATTCCCCAACTCTGATTCCCCGCCTCTGAATCCCCGTGTTTGATTCCCTGCCTCTGATTCCCCGCCTCTGATTCCCCATCTCTGATTCAGCGCCTTTGATTCACCACCTCTGATTCCCCATATCTGATTCCCCGCATCTGTTTCCCCGCCTCTGATTCCCCAACTCTGATTCCCCATATCTAATTCCCCTCCTCTGATTCCCCACGTCTGATTCCCCGCCTCTGTTTCCCTGCCTCTGATTCCCCGCCTCTGATTCCCCATATCAGATTCCCCGCCTCTGATTCCCCAACTCTTATTCCCCGCCTGTGATTCGCCAACTATGATTCCCCGCCTCTGATTCCCCGCGTCTGATTCTCTGCCTGTGATTGCCTGCCTCTGATTCCCCATCTCTGTTACCCCGCCTCTGATTCCCCGCCTCTGATTCCCCATATCTGATTCCCCTCCTCTGATTCCCCAACTCTGATTCCCCGCCTCTGATTCCCCAGCTCTGATTCTCTGCCTGTGATTCCCTGCCTCTGATTCCCCATCTCTGTTACCCCGCCTCTGATTCCCCGCCTCTGATTCCCCATATCTGATTCCCCTCCTCTGATTCCCCAACTCTGATTCCCCGCCTCTGATTCCCCACCTCTGATTCCCCATCTCTGATTCACCACCTCTGATTCCCCACCTATGATTCCCCATATCTGATTCCCCGTCTCTGTTTCCCCGCCTCTGATTCCCCGCCTCTGATTCCCCATATCTGATTCCCCACCTATGACGTCCCTACTCTGATTCCCCGCCTCTGATTCGCCAGCTATGATTCCCCTCCTCTGATTCCCCGCCTCTGAATCCCTGCCTCTGATTCCCCGCCTCTGATTCCAAATATCTGATTCCCCGCCTCCGTTTCCCTGCCACTGATTCCCCGCCTCTGTTTCCCCATATCTGATTCCCCGCCTCTGATTCCCCAACTCTGATTCCCCGCCTCTGATTCCCCAGCTCTGATTCCCCGCCTCTGACTCCCCGCATCTGATTCCCAGCCTCTGATTCCCCATGTCTGATTTCCTGCCTCTGATTCCCCGCCTCTGATTCGCCATCTCTGATTCATCACCTCTGATTCCCCACCTCTGATTCCCCATATCTTATTCCCCAGCTATGTTTCCCCGCCTCTGATTCCCCTCCTCTGATTCCCCATCTCTGATTCCCACCTCTGATTCCCCATCTCTGATTCCGCACATCCGATTCCCTGCCTCTGATTCCCCGCCTCTGATGCCCCGCCTCTGATTTCATGCCTCTGTTTCCTCATATCTGATTCCCCGCCTCTGATTCCCCAACACTGATTTCCCGCCTCTGATTCCCCAGCTCTGATTCACCACCTCTGATTCCCCGCGTCTGATTCCCCGCCTCTGATTCCCTATCTCTGATTCCCTATCTCTGATTCCCCAATTCTGATTCCCCGCCTTTGATTCCCTGCCTCTGATTCCCAACCTCTGATTCCCGACCTCTGATTCCCCATATCTGATTCCCCGCCTCTGTTTCCCCGCCTCTTATTCCCCGCCTCTGTTTCCACGTATCTGATTCCCTGCCTCTCATTCCCCAGCTCTGAATCCCCGCCTCTGACTTCCCGCGTCTGATTCCCAGCCTCTGATTCCCCATGTTTGATTCCCTGCCTCTGATTCCCAACCTCTGATTCCCGACCTCTGATTCCCCATATCTGATTCCCCGCCTCCGTTTCCCTGCCACTGATTCCCCGCCTCTGTTTCCCCATATCTGATTCCCCACCTCTGATTCCCCAACTCTGATTCCCCGCCTCTGATTCCCCAGCTCTGATTCCCCGCCTCTGACTCCCCGCATCTGATTCCCAGCCTCTGATTCCCCATGTCTGATTTCCTGCCTCTGATTCCCCGCCTCTGATTCGCCATCTCTGATTCATCACCTCTGATTCCCCACCTCTGATTCCCCATATCTTATTCCCCAGCTATGTTTCCCCGCCTCTGATTCCCCTCCTCTGATTCCCCATCTCTGATTCCCACCTCTGATTCCCCATCTCTGATTCCGCACATCCGATTCCCTGCCTCTGATTCCCCGCCTCTGATGCCCCGCCTCTGATTTCATGCCTCTGTTTCCTCATATCTGATTCCCCGCCTCTGATTCCCCAACACTGATTTCCCGCCTCTGATTCCCCAGCTCTGATTCACCACCTCTGATTCCCCGCGTCTGATTCCCCGCCTCTGATTCCCTATCTCTGATTCCCTATCTCTGATTCCCCAATTCTGATTCCCCGCCTTTGATTCCCTGCCTCTGATTCCCAACCTCTGATTCCCGACCTCTGATTCCCCATATCTGATTCCCCGCCTCTGTTTCCCCGCCTCTTATTCCCCGCCTCTGTTTCCACATATCTGATTCCCTGCCTCTCATTCCCCAGCTCTGAATACCCGCCTCTGACTTCCCGCGTCTGATTCCCAGCCTCTGATTCCCCATGTTTGATTCCCTGCCTCTGATTCCCAACCTCTGATTCCCGACCTCTGATTCCCCATATCTGATTCCCCGCCTCTGTTTCCCCGCCTCTTATTCCCCGCCTCTGATTCCACATCTCTGATTCCCCATCTCTGATTCCGCACATCCGATTCCCTGCCTCTGATTCCCCGCCTCTGATGCCCCGCCTCTGATTCCATGCCTCTGATTCACAACCTCTTATTCCCGGACTCTGATTCCCCACCTCTGATTCCCGGCCTCTTATTCCCGGCATCTTATTCCCGGCCTCTGATTCCCAGCCATTGATTCCCCGCTTCTGATTCTGATTCCCTGCATCTGATTCCCCATCTCTGATTCCACACATCTGATTCCCTGCCTCTGATTCCCCACTTCTGATTCCTTGCCTCTGATTCCCCACCTCTGTTTCCCCACCTCTGATTCCCCGCCTCTGTTTCCCCATATCTAATTCCCCGCCTCTGATTCCCCAAATCTGATTCCCCGCTCTGATTCCCCAGCTCTGAATTCCCGCTTCTGATTCCCCGCATCTCATTCCCTGCCTCTGAATCCCCACCTCTGATTCCCTGCCTCTGATTCCCAACCTCTGATTCCCCTCCTCTGATTCCCCATATCTGATTCCCCTCCTCTGTTTCCCCACCTCTGATTCCCCGCCTCTGTTTCCCCATATCTGATTACCCGCCTCAGATTCCCCAACTCTGATTCTGCACATCTGATTCCCTGCCTCTTTTTCCCCACCTCTGATTCCCGGCCTCTGATTCCCGGCCTCTGATTCCCGGCCTCTCATTCCTGGCCTCTCATTCCCCGCCTCTGATTCCCGGCCTCTGATTCCCCGCCTCTGATTCCCCGCCTCTGATTCCCTGCCTCTGATTCCCCATCTCTGATTCCGCACATCTGATTCCCTGCCTCTGATTCCCCGCCTCTGATACCCCGCCTCTGATTCCCTGCCTCTGATTCCCAACCTCTGATTCCCCACCTCTGATTCCCCATATCTGATTCCCCGCCTCTGTTTCCCCGCCTCTGATTCCCCGCCTCTGTTTCCCCAAATCTGATTCCCCACCTCTGATTCCCCAACTCTGATTCCCCGCCTCTGATTCCCCAGCTCTGATTCCCCGCCTCTAATTCCCCGTGTTTGATTCCCTGCCTCTGATTCCCCGCCTCTTCTTCCCCATCTCTGATTCACCGCCTTTGATTCGCCACCTCTGATTCCCCATATGTGATTCCCCGCCTCTGTTTCCTCGCCTCTGATTCCCCGCCTCTGATTCCCCATATCTCATTCCCAGCCTCTGATTCCCCATCTCCGATTCCCGGACTCTGATTCCCCACCTCTGATTCCCGGCCTCTTATTCCCGTCATCTGATTCCCGGCCTCTGATTCCCGGCCTCTGATTCCCGGCCTCTGATTCCCCGCTTCTGATTCTGATTCCCTGCCTCTGATTCCCCATCTCTGATTCCGCACATCTGATTCCCTGCCTCTGATTTCCCACCTCTGATTACCCATATCTGATTCCCCGCCTCTGTTTCCCCGCCTCTGATTCCCCGCCTCTGTTTCACCGCCTCTGATTCCCCGCCTCTGTTTCCCCATATCTAATTCCCCGCCTCTGATTCCCCAACTCTGATTCACCACTCTGATTCCCCAGCTCTGAATCCCCGCCTCTGATTCCCCGCATCTGATTCCCTGCCTCTGAATCCCCAACTCTGATTCCCCACCTCTGATTCCCGGCCTCTTATTCCCGGCATCTGATTCCCGGCCTCTGATTCCCAGCCTCTGATTCCCCGCTTCTGATTCTGATTCCCTGCCTCTGATTCCCCATCTCTGATTCCACACATCTGATTCCCTGCCTCTGATTCCCCGCCTCTGATTCCCTGCCTCTGATTCCCCACCTCCGTTTCCCCACCTCTGATTCCCCGCCTCTGTTTCCCCATATCTAATTCCCCGCCTCTGAATCCCCAAATCTGATTCCCCGCTCTGATTCCCCAGCTCTGAATTCCCGCCTCTGATTTCCCGCATCTGATTCCCCTCCTCTGTTTCCCTGCCTCTGATTCCCCGCCTCTGTTACCCCATATCTGATTCCCCGCCTCTGATTCCCCAACTCTGATTCTGCACATCTGATTCCCTGCCTCTTTTTCCCCACCTCTGATTCCCGGCCTCTGATTCCCGGCCTCTGTTTCCCCATATCTAATTCCCCGCCTCTGATTCTCCAACTCTGATTCACTGCTCTGATTCCCCGCCTCTGATTCCCCGCTTCTGATTCTGATTCCCTGCCTCTGATTCCCCATTTCTGATTCCGTACATCTGATTCCCTGCCTCTGAATCCCCGCCTCTGATTCCCCGCCTCTGATTCCCTGCCTCTGATTCCCAACCTCTGATTCACCACCTCTGATTCCCCATATCTGATTCCCCACCTCTGTTTCCCCACCTCTGATTCCCCACCTCTGTTTCCCCATATCTGATTCCCCGCCTCTGATTCACCAACTCTGATTCCCCGCCTCTGATTCCCCGCCTCTGATTCCCCATCTCTGATTCAGCGCCATTGATTCGCCATCTCTGATTCCCCATATCTGATTCCCCACCTCTGTTTCCCTGCCTCTGATTCCCCATCTCTGATTCCGCACATCTGATTCCCTGCCTCTGATTCCCCACCTCTGATTCCCCATATCTGATTCCCTGCCTCTGATTCCCGGCCTCTGATTCCCCGCGTCTGATTCCCCGCCTCTGATTCCCCATCTCTGATTCCCTATCTCTGATTCCCCAATTCTGATTCCCCGCCTTTGATTCCCTGCCTCTGATTCCCAACCTCTGATTCCCGACCTCTGATTCCCCATATCTGATTCCCCGCCACTGTTTCCCCGCCTCTTATTCCCCGCCTCTGTTTCCCCATATCTGATTCCCTGCCTCTCATTCCCCAACTCTGAATCCCCGCCTCTGACTTCCCGCGTCTGATTCCCAGCCTCTGATTCCCCATGTTTGATTTCCTGCCTCTGATTCCCCGCCTCTGATTCGCCATCTCTGATTCATCGGCTCTGATTCCCCACTTCTGATTCCCCATATCTGATTCCCCACCTATGTTTCCCCGCCTCTGATTCCCCGCCTCTGATTCCACATCTCTGATTCCCGGAGTCTGATTCCCCACCTCTGATTCCCCATCTCTGATTCCGCACATCCGATTCCCTGCCTCTGATTCCCCGCCTCTGATGTCCCGCCTCTGATTCCATGCCTCTGATTCCCAACCTCTGATTCCCGGCCTCTTATTCCCGGCATCTTATTCCCGGCCTCTGATTCCCAGCCATTGATTCCCCGCTTCTGATTCTGATTCCCTGCCTCTGATTCCCCATCTCTGATTCCACACATCTGATTCCCTGCCTCTGATTCCCCACTTCTGATTCCCCGCCTCTGATTCCCCACCTCTGTTTCCCCACCTCTGATTCCCCGCCTCTGTTTCCCCATATCTAATTCCCCGCCTCTGATTCCCCAAATCTGATTCCCCGCTCTGATTCCCCAGTTCTGAATTCCCGCCTCTGATTCCCCGCATCTTATTCCCTGCCTCTGAATCCCCACCTATGATTCCCTGCCTCTGATTCCCAACCTCTGATTCCCCATATCTGATTCCCCTCCTCTGTTTCCCCACCTCTGATTCCCCGCCTCTGTTTCCCCATATCTGATTCCCCGCCTCTGATTCCCCAACTCTGATTCTGCACATCTGATTCCCTGCCTCTTTTTCCCCACCTCTGATTCCCGGCCTCTGATTCCCGGCCTCTGATTCCCGGCCTCTCATTCCTGGCCTCTCATTCCCCGCCTCTGATTCCCGGCCTCTGATTCCCCGCCTCTGATTCCCCGCCTCTGATTCCCTGCCTCTGATTCCCCATCTCTGATTCCGCACATCTGATTCCCTGCCTCTGATTCCCCGCCTCTGATTCCCCGCCTCTGATTCCCTGCCTCTGATTCCCAACCTCTGATTCCCCACCTCTGATTCCCCAACTCTGATTCCCCGCCTCTGATTCCCCAGCTCTGATTCCCCGCCTCTAATTCCCCGTGTTTGATTCCCTGCCTCTGATTCCCCATCTCTGATTCCGCACATCTGATTCCCTGCCTCTGATTCCCCGCCTCTGATTCCCCGCCTCTGATTCCCTGCCTCTGATTCCCAACCTCTGATTCCCCGCCTCTGATTCCACAACTCTGATTCCCCGCCTCTGATACCCCAGCTCTGATTCCCCGCCTCTAATTCCCCGTGTTTGATTCCCTGCCTCTGATTCCCCGCCTCTTCTTCCCCATCTCTGATTCACCGCCTTTGATTCGCCACCTCTGATTCCCCATATGTGATTCCCCGCCTCTGTTTCCCCACCTCTGATTCCCCACCTCTGATTCCCCATATCTCATTCCCAGCCTCTGATTCCCCACCTCTGATTCCCGGCCTCTTATTCCCGGCATCTGATTCCCGGCCTCTGATTCCCGGCCTCTGATTCCCCGCTTCTGATTCTGATTCCCTGCCTCTGATTCCCCATCTCTGATTCCGCACATCTGATTCCCTGCCTCTGATTTCCCACCTCTGATTACCCATATCTGATTCCCTGCCTCTGTTTCCCCGCCTCTGATTCCCCGCCTCTGTTTCCCCGCCTCTGATTCCCCACCTCTGTTTCCCCATATCTAATTCCCCGCCTCTGATTCCCCAACTCTGATTCACTGCTCTGATTCCCCAGCTCTGATTCCCCGCTTCTGATTCTGATTCCCTGCCTCTGATTCCCCATTTCTGATTCCGTACATCTGATTCCCTGCCTCTGATTCCCCGCCTCTGATTCCCCGCCTCTGATTCCCTGCCTCTGATTCCCAACCTCTGATTCACCACCTCTGATTCCCCATATCTGATTCCCCACCTCTGTTTCCCCACCTCTGATTCCCCACCTCTGTTTCCCCATATCTGATTCCCCGCCTCTGATTCACCAACTCTGATTCCCCGCCTCTGATTCCCCGCCTCTGATTCCCCATCTCTGATTCAGCGCCATTGATTCGCCATCTCTGATTCCCCATATCTGATTCCCCACCTCTCTTTCCCTGCCTCTGATTCCCCATCTCTGATTCCGCACATCTGATTCCCTGCCTCTGATTCCCCACCTCTGATTCCCCATATCTGATTCCCTGCCTCTGATTCCCGGCCTCTGATTCCCTGCCTCTGATTCCCCACCTCTGATTCCCTGCCTCTGATTCCCCATTTCTGATTCTGCACATCTGATTCCCTGCCTCTGATTCCCCGCCTCTGATTCCCCGCCTCTGATTCCCTGCCTCTGATTCCCAACCTCTGATACCCCACCTCTGATTCCCCATATCTGATTCCCCGCCTCTGTTTCACCGCCTCTGAATCACCGCCTCTGTTTCCCCATATCTGATTCCCCGCCTCTGATTCCCCAACTCTGATTCCCCGCCTCTGAATCCCCGTGTTTGATTCCCTGCCTCTGATTCCCCGCCTCTGATTCCCCATCTCTGATTCAGCGCCTTTGATTCACCACCTCTGATTCCCCATATCTGATTCCCCGCATCTGTTTCCCCGCCTCTGATTCCCCAACTCTGATTCCCCATATCTAATTCCCCTCCTCTGATTCCCCACGTCTGATTCCCCGCCTCTGTTTCCCTGCCTCTGATTCCCCGCCTCTGATTCCCCATATCAGATTCCCCGCCTCTGATTCCCCAACTCTTATTCCCCGCCTGTGATTCGCCAACTATGATTCCCCGCCTCTGATTCCCCGCGTCTGATTCTCTGCCTGTGATTGCCTGCCTCTGATTCCCCATCTCTGTTACCCCGCCTCTGATTCCCCGCCTCTGATTCCCCATATCTGATTCCCCTCCTCTGATTCCCCAACTCTGATTCCCCGCCTCTGATTCCCCAGCTCTGATTCTCTGCCTGTGATTCCCTGCCTCTGATTCCCCATCTCTGTTACCCCGCCTCTGATTCCCCGCCTCTGATTCCCCATATCTGATTCCCCTCCTCTGATTCCCCAACTCTGATTCCCCGCCTCTGATTCCCCACCTCTGATTCCCCATCTCTGATTCACCACCTCTGATTCCCCACCTATGATTCCCCATATCTGATTCCCCGTCTCTGTTTCCCCGCCTCTGATTCCCCGCCTCTGATTCCCCATATCTGATTCCCCACCTATGACGTCCCTACTCTGATTCCCCGCCTCTGATTCGCCAGCTATGATTCCCCTCCTCTGATTCCCCGCCTCTGAATCCCTGCCTCTGATTCCCCGCCTCTGATTCCAAATATCTGATTCCCCGCCTCCGTTTCCCTGCCACTGATTCCCCGCCTCTGTTTCCCCATATCTGATTCCCCGCCTCTGATTCCCCAACTCTGATTCCCCGCCTCTGATTCCCCAGCTCTGATTCCCCGCCTCTGACTCCCCGCATCTGATTCCCAGCCTCTGATTCCCCATGTCTGATTTCCTGCCTCTGATTCCCCGCCTCTGATTCGCCATCTCTGATTCATCACCTCTGATTCCCCACCTCTGATTCCCCATATCTTATTCCCCAGCTATGTTTCCCCGCCTCTGATTCCCCTCCTCTGATTCCCCATCTCTGATTCCCACCTCTGATTCCCCATCTCTGATTCCGCACATCCGATTCCCTGCCTCTGATTCCCCGCCTCTGATGCCCCGCCTCTGATTTCATGCCTCTGTTTCCTCATATCTGATTCCCCGCCTCTGATTCCCCAACACTGATTTCCCGCCTCTGATTCCCCAGCTCTGATTCACCACCTCTGATTCCCCGCGTCTGATTCCCCGCCTCTGATTCCCTATCTCTGATTCCCTATCTCTGATTCCCCAATTCTGATTCCCCGCCTTTGATTCCCTGCCTCTGATTCCCAACCTCTGATTCCCGACCTCTGATTCCCCATATCTGATTCCCCGCCTCTGTTTCCCCGCCTCTTATTCCCCGCCTCTGTTTCCACGTATCTGATTCCCTGCCTCTCATTCCCCAGCTCTGAATCCCCGCCTCTGACTTCCCGCGTCTGATTCCCAGCCTCTGATTCCCCATGTTTGATTCCCTGCCTCTGATTCCCAACCTCTGATTCCCGACCTCTGATTCCCCATATCTGATTCCCCGCCTCTGTTTCCCCGCCTCTTATTCCCCGCCTCTGATTCCACATCTCTGATTCCCGGACTCTGATTCCCCACCTCTGATTCCCCATCTCTGATTCCGCACATCCGATTCCCTGCCTCTGATTCCCCGCCTCTGATGCCCCGCCTCTGATTCCATGCCTCTGATTCCCAACCTCTTATTCCCGGACTCTGATTCCCCACCTCTGATTCCCGGCCTCTTATTCCCGGCATCTTATTCCCGGCCTCTGATTCCCAGCCATTGATTCCCCGCTTCTGATTCTGATTCCCTGCATCTGATTCCCCATCTCTGATTCCACACATCTGATTCCCTGCCTCTGATTCCCCACTTCTGATTCCCCGCCTCTGTTTCCCCACCTCTGATTCCCCGCCTCTGTTTCCCCATATCTAATTCCCCGCCTCTGATTCCCCAAATCTGATTCCCCGCTCTGATTCCCCAGCTCTGAATTCCCGCCTCTGATTCCCCGCATCTGATTCCCTGCCTCTGAATCCCCACCTCTGATTCCCTGCCTCTGATTCCCAAACTCTGATTCCCCTCCTCTGATTCCCCATATCTGATTCCCCTCCTCTGTTTCCCCACCTCTGATTCCCCGCCTCTGTTTCCCCATATCTGATTACCCGCCTCAGATTCCCCAACTCTGATTCTGCACATCTGATTCCCTGCCTCTTTTTCCCCACCTCTGATTCCCGGCCTCTGATTCCCGGCCTCTGATTCCCGGCCTCTCATTCCTGGCCTCTCATTCCCCGCCTCTGATTCCCGGCCTCTGATTCCCCGCCTCTGATTCCCCGCCTCTGATTCCCTGCCTCTGATTCCCCATCTCTGATTCCGCACATCTGATTCCCTGCCTCTGATTCCCCGCCTCTGATACCCCGCCTCTGATTCCCTGCCTCTGATTCCCAACCTCTGATTCCCCACCTCTGATTCCCCATATCTGATTCCCCGCCTCTGTTTCCCCGCCTCTGATTCCCCGCCTCTGTTTCCCCAAATCTGATTCCCCACCTCTGATTCCCCAACTCTGATTCCCCGCCTCTGATTCCCCAGCTCTGCTTCCCCGCCTCTAATTCCCCGTGTTTGATTCCCTGCCTCTGATTCCCCGCCTCTTCTTCCCCATCTCTGATTCACCGCCTTTGATTCGCCACCTCTGATTCCCCATATGTGATTCCCCGCCTCTGTTTCCCCGCCTCTGATTCCCGGCCTCTGATTCCCCATATCTCATTCCCAGCCTCTGATTCCCCATCTCTGATTCCCGGACTCTGATTCCCCACCTCTGATTCCCGGCCTCTTATTCCCGTCATCTGATTCCCAGCCTCTGATTCCCGGCCTCTGATTCCCCGCTTCTGATTCTGATTCCCTGCCTCTGATTCCCCATCTCTGATTCCGCACATCTGATTCCCTGCCTCTGATTTCCCACCTCTGATTACCCATATCTGATTCCCCGCCTCTGTTTCCCCGCCTCTGATTCCCCGCCTCTGTTTCACCGCCTCTGATTCCCCGCCTCTGTTTCCCCATATCTAATTCCCCGCCTCTGATTCCCCAACTCTGATTCACCACTCTGATTCCCCAGCTCTGAATCCCCGCCTCTGATTCCCCGCATCTGATTCCCTGCCTCTGAATCCCCAACTCTGATTCCCCACCTCTGATTCCCAGCCTCTTATTCCCGGCATCTGATTCCCGGCCTCTGATTCCCAGCCTCTGATTCCCCGCTTCTGATTCTGATTCCCTGCCTCTGATTCCCCATCTCTGATTCCACACATCTGATTCCCTGCCTCTGATTCCCCGCCTCTGATTCGCTGCCTCTGATTCCCCACCTCCGTTTCCCCACCTCTGATTCCCCGCCTCTGTTTCCCCATATCTAATTCCCCGCCTCTGATTCCCCAAATCTGATTCCCCGCTCTGATTCCCCAGCTCTGAATTCCCGCCTCTGATTTCCCGCATCTGATTCCCTGCCTCTGAATCCCCACCTCTGATTCCCTGCCTCTGATTCCCAACCTCTGATTCCCCTCCTCTGATTCCCCATATCTGATTCCCCTCCTCTGTTTCCCTGCCTCTGATTCCCCGCCTCTGTTACCCCATATCTGATTCCCCGCCTCTGATTCCCCAACTCTGATTCTGCACATCTGATTCCCTGCCTCTTTTTCCCCACCTCTGATTCCCGGCCTCTGATTCCCGGCCTCTGTTTCCCCATATCTAATTCCCCGCCTCTGATTCCCCAACTCTGATTCACTGCTCTGATTCCCCGCCTCTGATTCCCCGCTTCTGATTCTGATTCCCTGCCTCTGATTCCCCATTTCTGATTCCGTACATCTGATTCCCTGCCTCTGAATCCCCGCCTCTGATTCCCCGCCTCTGATTCCCTGCCTCTGATTCACAACCTCTGATTCACCACCTCTGTTTCCCCATATCTGATTCCCCGCCTCTGATTCCCCAACTCTGATTCCCCGCCTCTGATTCCCCAGCTCTGATTCCCCGCCTCTGACTCCCCGCATCTGATTCCCAGCCTCTGATTCCCCATGTCTGATTTCCTGCCTCTGATTCCCCGCCTCTGATTCGCCATCTCTGATTCATCACCTCTGATTCCCCACCTCTGATTCCCCATATCTTATTCCCCAGCTATGTTTCCCCGCCTCTGATTCCCCTCCTCTGATTCCCCATCTCTGATTCCCACCTCTGATTCCCCATCTCTGATTCCGCACATCCGATTCCCTGCCTCTGATTCCCCGCCTCTGATGCCCCGCCTCTGATTTCATGCCTCTGTTTCCTCATATCTGATTCCCCGCCTCTGATTCCCCAACACTGATTTCCCGCCTCTGATTCCCCAGCTCTGATTCACCACCTCTGATTCCCCGCGTCTGATTCCCCGCCTCTGATTCCCTATCTCTGATTCCCTATCTCTGATTCCCCAATTCTGATTCCCCGCCTTTGATTCCCTGCCTCTGATTCCCAACCTCTGATTCCCGACCTCTGATTCCCCATATCTGATTCCCCGCCTCTGTTTCCCCGCCTCTTATTCCCCGCCTCTGTTTCCACATATCTGATTCCCTGCCTCTCATTCCCCAGCTCTGAATCCCCGCCTCTGACTTCCCGCATCTGATTCCCAGCCTCTGATTCCCCATGTTTGATTCCCTGCCTCTGATTCCCAACCTCTGATTCCCGACCTCTGATTCCCCATATCTGATTCCCCGCCTGTGTTTCCCCGCCTCTTATTCCCTGCCTCTGATTCCACATCTCTGATTCCCGGACTCTGATTCCCCACCTCTGATTCCCCATCTCTGATTCCGCACATCCGATTCCCTGCCTCTGATTCCCCGCCTCTGATGCCCCGCCTCTGATTCCATGCCTCTGATTCCCAACCTCTTATTCCCGGACTCTGATTCCCCACCTCTGATTCCCGGCCTCTTATTCCCGGCATCTTATTCCCGGCCTCTGATTCCCAGCCATTGATTCCCCGCTTCTGATTCTGATTCCCTGCATCTGATTCCCCATCTCTGATTCCACACATCTGATTCCCTGCCTCTGATTCCCCACTTCTGATTCCCCGCCTCTGATTCCCCACCTCTGTTTCCCCACCTCTGATTCCCCGCCTCTGTTTCCCCATATCTAATTCCCCGCCTCTGATTCCCCAAATCTGATTCCCCGCTCTGATTCCCCAGCTCTGAATTCCCGCCTCTGATTCCCCGCATCTGATTCCCTGCCTCTGAATCCCCACCTCTGATTCCCTGCCTCTGATTCCCAAACTCTGATTCCCCTCCTCTGATTCCCCATATCTGATTCCCCTCCTCTGTTTCCCCACCTCTGATTCCCCGCCTCTGTTTCCCCATATCTGATTACCCGCCTCAGATTCCCCAACTCTGATTCTGCACATCTGATTCCCTGCCTCTTTTTCCCCACCTCTGATTCCCGGCCTCTGATTCCCGGCCTCTGATTCCCGGCCTCTCATTCCTGGCCTCTCATTCCCCGCCTCTGATTCCCGGCCTCTGATTCCCCGCCTCTGATTCCCCGCCTCTGATTCCCTGCCTCTGATTCCCCATCTCTGATTCCGCACATCTGATTCCCTGCCTCTGATTCCCCGCCTCTGATACCCCGCCTCTGATTCCCTGCCTCTGATTCCCAACCTCTGATTCCCCACCTCTGATTCCCCATATCTGATTCCCCGCCTCTGTTTCCCCGCCTCTGATTCCCCGCCTCTGTTTCCCCAAATCTGATTCCCCACCTCTGATTCCCCAACTCTGATTCCCCGCCTCTGATTCCCCAGCTCTGATTCCCCGCCTCTAATTCCCCGTGTTTGATTCCCTGCCTCTGATTCCCCGCCTCTTCTTCCCCATCTCTGATTCACCGCCTTTGATTCGCCACCTCTGATTCCCCATATGTGATTCCCCGCCTCTGTTTCCCCGCCTCTGATTCCCCGCCTCTGATTCCCCATATCTCATTCCCAGCCTCTGATTCCCCATCTCTGATTCCCGGACTCTGATTCCCCACCTCTGATTCCCGGCCTCTTATTCCCGTCATCTGATTCCCGGCCTCTGATTCCCGGCCTCTGATTCCCCGCTTCTGATTCTGATTCCCTGCCTCTGATTCCCCATCTCTGATTCCGCACATCTGATTCCCTGCCTCTGATTCCCCGCCTCTGATTCCCCGCCTCTGATTCCCTGCCTCTGATTCCCAACCTCTGATTCACCACCTCTGATTCCCCATATCTGATTCCCCACCTCTGTTTCCCCACCTCTGATTCCCCACCTCTGTTTCCCCATATCTGATTCCCCGCCTCTGATTCACCAACTCTGATTCCCCGCCTCTGATTCCCCGCCTCTGATTCCCCATCTCTGATTCAGCGCCATTGATTCGCCATCTCTGATTCCCCATATCTGATTCCCCACCTCTGTTTCCCTGCCTCTGATTCCCCATCTCTGATTCCGCACATCTGATTCCCTGCCTCTGATTCCCCACCTCTGATTCCCCATATCTGATTCCCTGCCTCTGATTCCTGGCCTCTGATTCCCTGCCTCTGATTCCCCACCTCTGATTCCCTGCCTCTGATTCCCCATTTCTGATTCTGCACATCTGATTCCCTGCCTCTGATTCCCCGCCTCTGATTCCCCGCCTCTGATTCCCTGCCTCTGATTCCCAACCTCTGATACCCCACCTCTGATTCCCCATATCTGATTCCCCGCCTCTGTTTCACCGCCTCTGAATCACCGCCTCTGTTTCCCCATATCTGATTCCCCGCCTCTGATTCCCCAACTCTGATTCCCCGCCTCTGAATCCCCGTGTTTGATTCCCTGCCTCTGATTCCCCGCCTCTGATTCCCCATCTCTGATTCAGCGCCTTTGATTCACCACCTCTGATTCCCCATATCTGATTCCCCGCATCTGTTTCCCCGCCTCTGATTCCCCAACTCTGATTCCCCATATCTAATTCCCCTCCTCTGATTCCCCACGTCTGATTCCCCGCCTCTGTTTCCCTGCCTCTGATTCCCCGCCTCTGATTCCCCATATCAGATTCCCCGCCTCTGATTCCCCAACTCTTATTCCCCGCCTGTGATTCGCCAACTATGATTCCCCGCCTCTGATTCCCCGCGTCTGATTCTCTGCCTGTGATTGCCTGCCTCTGATTCCCCATCTCTGTTACCCCGCCTCTGATTCCCCGCCTCTGATTCCCCATATCTGATTCCCCTCCTCTGATTCCCCAACTCTGATTCCCCGCCTCTGATTCCCCAGCTCTGATTCTCTGCCTGTGATTCCCTGCCTCTGATTCCCCATCTCTGTTACCCCGCCTCTGATTCTCCGCCTCTGATTCCCCATATCTGATTCCCCTCCTCTGATTCCCCAACTCTGATTCCCCGCCTCTGATTCCCCACCTCTGATTCCCCATCTCTGATTCACCACCTCTGATTCCCCACCTATGATTCCCCATATCTGATTCCCCGTCTCTGTTTCCCCGCCTCTGATTCCCCGCCTCTGATTCCCCATATCTGATTCCCCACCTATGACGTCCCTACTCTGATTCCCCGCCTCTGATTCGCCAGCTATGATTCCCCTCCTCTGATTCCCCGCCTCTGAATCACTGCCTCTGATTCCCCGCCTCTGATTCCAAATATCTGATTCCCCGCCTCCGTTTCCCTGCCACTGATTCCCCGCCTCTGTTTCCCCATATCTGATTCCCCGCCTCTGATTCCCCAACTCTGATTCCCCGCCTCTGATTCCCCAGCTCTGATTCCCCGCCTCTGACTCCCCGCATCTGATTCCCAGCCTCTGATTCCCCATGTCTGATTTCCTGCCTCTGATTCCCCGCCTCTGATTCGCCATCTCTGATTCATCACCTCTGATTCCCCACCTCTGATTCCCCATATCTTATTCCCCAGCTATGTTTCCCCGCCTCTGATTCCCCTCCTCTGATTCCCCATCTCTGATTCCCACCTCTGATTCCCCATCTCTGATTCCGCACATCCGATTCCCTGCCTCTGATTCCCCGCCTCTGATGCCCCGCCTCTGATTTCATGCCTCTGTTTCCTCATATCTGATTCCCCGCCTCTGATTCCCCAACACTGATTTCCCGCCTCTGATTCCCCAGCTCTGATTCACCACCTCTGATTCCCCGCGTCTGATTCCCCGCCTCTGACTCCCTATCTCTGATTCCCTATCTCTGATTCCCCAATTCTGATTCCCCGCCTTTGATTCCCTGCCTCTGATTCCCAACCTCTGATTCCCTACCTCTGATTCCCCATATCTGATTCCCCGCCTCTGTTTCCCCGCCTCTTATTCCCCGCCTCTGTTTCCACATATCTGATTCCCTGCCTCTCATTCCCCAGCTCTGAATCCCCGCCTCTGACTTCCCGCGTCTGATTCCCAGCCTCTGATTCCCCATGTTTGATTCCCTGCCTCTGATTCCCAACCTCTGATTCCCGACCTCTGATTCCCCATATCTGATTCCCCGCCTCTGTTTCCCCGCCTCTTATTCCCCGCCTCTGATTCCACATCTCTGATTCCCGGACTCTGATTCCCCACCTCTGATTCCCCATCTCTGATTCCGCACATCCGATTCCCTGCCTCTGATTCCCCGCCTCTGATGCCCCGCCTCTGATTCCATGCCTCTGATTCCCAACCTCTTATTCCCGGACTCTGATTCCCCACCTCTGATTCCCGGCCTCTTATTCCCGGCATCTTATTCCCGGCCTCTGATTCCCAGCCATTGATTCCCCGCTTCTGATTCTGATTCCCTGCATCTGATTCCCCATCTCTGATTCCACACATCTGATTCCCTGCCTCTGATTCCCCACTTCTGATTCCCCGCCTCTGATTCCCCACCTCTGTTTCCCCACATCTGATTCCCCGCCTCTGTTTCCCCATATCTAATTCCCCGCCTCTGATTCCCCAAATCTGATTCCCCGCTCTGATTCCCCAGCTCTGAATTCCCGCCTCTGATTCCCCGCATCTGATTCCCTGCCTCTGAATCCCCACCTCTGATTCCCTGCCTCTGATTCCCAAACTCTGATTCCCCTCCTCTGATTCCCCATATCTGATTCCCCTCCTCTGTTTCCCCACCTCTGATTCCCCGCCTCTGTTTCCCCATATCTGATTACCCGCCTCAGATTCCCCAACTCTGATTCTGCACATCTGATTCCCTGCCTCTTTTTCCCCACCTCTGATTCCCGGCCTCTGATTCCCGGCCTCTGATTCCCGGCCTCTCATTCCTGGCCTCTCATTCCCCGCCTCTGATTCCCGGCCTCTGATTCCCCGCCTCTGATTCCCCGCCTCTGATTCCCTGCCTCTGATTCCCCATCTCTGATTCCGCACATCTGATTCCCTGCCTCTGATTCCCCGCCTCTGATACCCCGCCTCTGATTCCCTGCCTCTGATTCCCAACCTCTGATTCCCCACCTCTGATTCCCCATATCTGATTCCCCGCCTCTGTTTCCCCGCCTCTGATTCCCCGCCTCTGTTTCCCCAAATCTGATTCCCCACCTCTGATTCCCCAACTCTGATTCCCCGCCTCTGATTCCCCAGCCCTGATTCCCCGCCTCTAATTCCCCGTGTTTGATTCCCTGCCTCTGATTCCCCGCCTCTTCTTCCCCATCTCTGATTCACCGCCTTTGATTCGCCACCTCTGATTCCCCATATGTGATTCCCCGCCTCTGTTTCCCCGCCTCTGATTCCCCGCCTCTGATTCCCCATATCTCATTCCCAGCCTCTGATTCCCCATCTCTGATTCCCGGACTCTGATTCCCCACCTCTGATTCCAGGCCTCTTATTCCCGTCATCTGATTCCCAGCCTCTGATTCCCGGCCTCTGATTCCCCGCTTCTGATTCTGATTCCCTGCCTCTGATTCCCCATCTCTGATTCCGCACATCTGATTCCCTGCCTCTGATTTCCCACCTCTGATTACCCATATCTGATTCCCCGCCTCTGTTTCCCCGCCTCTGATTCCCCGCCTCTGTTTCACCGCCTCTGATTCCCCGCCTCTGTTTCCCCATATCTAATTCCCCGCCTCTGATTCCCCAACTCTGATTCACCACTCTGATTCCCCAGCTCTGAATCCCCGCCTCTGATTCCCCGCATCTGATTCCCTGCCTCTGAATCCCCAACTCTGATTCCCCACCTCTGATTCCCGGCCTCTTATTCCCGGCATCTGATTCCCGGCCTCTGATTCCCAGCCTCTGATTCCCCGCTTCTGATTCTGATTCCCTGCCTCTGATTCCCCATCTCTGATTCCACACATCTGATTCCCTGCCTCTGATTCCCCGCCTCTGATTCCCTGCCTCTGATTCCCCACCTCCGTTTCCCCACCTCTGATTCCCCGCCTCTGTTTCCCCATATCTAATTCCCCGCCTCTGATTCCCCAAATCTGATTCCCCGCTCTGATTCCCCAGCTCTGAATTCCCGCCTCTGATTTCCCGCATCTGATTCCCTGCCTCTGAATCCCCACCTCTGATTCCCTGCCTCTGATTCCCAACCTCTGATTCCCCTCCTCTGATTCCCCATATCTGATTCCCCTCCTCTGTTTCCCTGCCTCTGATTCCCCGCCTCTGTTACCCCATATCTGATTCCCCGCCTCTGATTCCCCAACTCTGATTCTGCACATCTGATTCCCTGCCTCTTTTTCCCCACCTCTGATTCCCGGCCTCTGATTCCCGGCCTCTGTTTCCCCATATCTAATTCCCCGCCTCTGATTCCCCAACTCTGATTCACTGCTCTGATTCCCCGCCTCTGATTCCCCGCTTCTGATTCTGATTCCCTGCCTCTGATTCCCCATTTCTGATTCCGTACATCTGATTCCCTGCCTCTGAATCCCCGCCTCTGATTCCCCGCCTCTGATTCCCTGCCTCTGATTCACAACCTCTGATTCACCACCTCTGTTTCCCCATATCTGATTCCCCGCCTCTGATTCCCCAACTCTGATTCCCCGCCTCTGATTCCCCAGCTCTGATTCCCCGCCTCTGACTCCCCGCATCTGATTCCCAGCCTCTGATTCCCCATGTCTGATTTCCTGCCTCTGATTCCCCGCCTCTGATTCGCCATCTCTGATTCATCACCTCTGATTCCCCACCTCTGATTCCCCATATCTTATTCCCCAGCTATGTTTCCCCGCCTCTGATTCCCCTCCTCTGATTCCCCATCTCTGATTCCCACCTCTGATTCCCCATCTCTGATTCCGCACATCCGATTCCCTGCCTCTGATTCCCCGCCTCTGATGCCCCGCCTCTGATTTCATGCCTCTGTTTCCTCATATCTGATTCCCCGCCTCTGATTCCCCAACACTGATTTCCCGCCTCTGATTCCCCAGCTCTGATTCACCACCTCTGATTCCCCGCGTCTGATTCCCCGCCTCTGATTCCCTATCTCTGATTCCCTATCTCTGATTCCCCAATTCTGATTCCCCGCCTTTGATTCCCTGCCTCTGATTCCCAACCTCTGATTCCCGACCTCTGATTCCCCATATCTGATTCCCCGCCTCTGTTTCCCCGCCTCTTATTCCCCGCCTCTGTTTCCACATATCTGATTCCCTGCCTCTCATTCCCCAGCTCTGAATCCCCGCCTCTGACTTCCCGCGTCTGATTCCCAGCCTCTGATTCCCCATGTTTGATTCCCTGCCTCTGATTCCCAACCTCTGATTCCCGACCTCTGATTCCCCATATCTGATTCCCCGCCTGTGTTTCCCCGCCTCTTATTCCCCGCCTCTGATTCCACATCTCTGATTCCCGGACTCTGATTCCCCACCTCTGATTCCCCATCTCTGATTCCGCACATCCGATTCCCTGCCTCTGATTCTCCGCCTCTGATGCCCCGCCTCTGATTCCATGCCTCTGATTCCCAACCTCTTATTCCCGGACTCTGATTCCCCACCTCTGATTCCCGGCCTCTTATTCCCGGCATCTTATTCCCGGCCTCTGATTCCCAGCCATTGATTCCCCGCTTCTGATTCTGATTCCCTGCATCTGATTCCCCATCTCTGATTCCACACATCTGATTCCCTGCCTCTGATTCCCCACTTCTGATTCCCCGCCTCTGATTCCCCACCTCTGTTTCCCCACCTCTGATTCCCCGCCTCTGTTTCCCCATATCTAATTCCCCGCCTCTGATTCCCCAAATCTGATTCCCCGCTCTGATTCCCCAGCTCTGAATTCCCGCCTCTGATTCCCCGCATCTGATTCCCTGCCTCTGAATCCCCACCTCTGATTCCCTGCCTCTGATTCCCAAACTCTGATTCCCCTCCTCTGATTCCCCATATCTGATTCCCCTCCTCTGTTTCCCCACCTCTGATTCCCCGCCTCTGTTTCCCCATATCTGATTACCCGCCTCAGATTCCCCAACTCTGATTCTGCACATCTGATTCCCTGCCTCTTTTTCCCCACCTCTGATTCCCGGCCTCTGATTCCCGGCCTCTGATTCCCGGCCTCTCATTCCTGGCCTCTCATTCCCCGCCTCTGATTCCCGGCCTCTAATTCCCCGCCTCTGATTCCCCGCCTCTGATTCCCTGCCTCTGATTCCCCATCTCTGATTCCGCACATCTGATTCCCTGCCTCTGATTCCCCACCTCTGATACCCCGCCTCTGATTCCCTGCCTCTGATTCCCAACCTCTGATTCCCCACCTCTGATTCCCCATATCTGATTCCCCGCCTCTGTTTCCCCGCCTCTGATTCCCCGCCTCTGTTTCCCCAAATCTGATTCCCCACCTCTGATTCCCCAACTCTGATTCCCCGCCTCTGATTCCCCAGCTCTGATTCCCCGCCTCTAATTCCCCGTGTTTGATTCCCTGCCTCTGATTCCCCGCCTCTTCTTCCCCATCTCTGATTCACCGCCTTTGATTCGCCACCTCTGATTCCCCATATGTGATTCCCCGCCTCTGTTTCCCCGCCTCTGATTCCCCGCCTCTGATTCCCCATATCTCATTCCCAGCCTCTGATTCCCCATCTCTGATTCCCGGACTCTGATTCCCCACCTCTGATTCCCGGCCTCTTATTCCCGTCATCTGATTCCCGGCCTCTGATTCCAGGCCTCTGATTCCCCGCTTCTGATTCTGATTCCCTGCCTCTGATTCCCCATCTCTGATTCCGCACATCTGATTCCCTGCCTCTGATTTCCCACCTCTGATTACCCATATCTGATTCCCCGCCTCTGTTTCCCCGCCTCTGATTCCCCGCCTCTGTTTCACCGCCTCTGATTCCCCGCCTCTGTTTCCCCATATCTAATTCCCCGCCTCTGATTCCCCAACTCTGATTCACCACTCTGATTCCCCAGCTCTGAATCCCCGCCTCTGATTCCCCGCATCTGATTCCCTGCCTCTGAATCCCCAACTCTGACTCCCCACCTCTGATTCCCGGCCTCTTATTCCCGGCATCTGATTCCCGGCCTCTGATTCCCAGCCTCTGATTCCCCGCTTCTGATTCTGATTCCCTGCCTCTGATTCCCCATCTCTGATTCCACACATCTGATTCCCTGCCTCTGATTCCCCGCCTCTGATTCCCTGCCTCTGATTCCCCACCTCCGTTTCCCCACCTCTGATTCCCCGCCTCTGTTTCCCCATATCTAATTCCCCGCCTCTTATTCCCCAAATCTGATTCCCCGCTCTGATTCCCCAGCTCTGAATTCCCGCCTCTGATTTCCCGCATCTGATTCCCTGCCTCTGAATCCCCACCTCTGATTCCCTGCCTCTGATTCCCAACCTCTGATTCCCCTCCTCTGATTCCCCATATCTGATTCCCCTCCTCTGTTTCCCTGCCTCTGATTCCCCGCCTCTGTTACCCCATATCTGATTCCCCGCCTCTGATTCCCCAACTCTGATTCTGCACATCTGATTCCCTGCCTCTTTTTCCCCACCTCTGATTCCCGGCCTCTGATTCCCGGCCTCTGTTTCCACATATCTAATTCCCCGCCTCTGATTCCCCAACTCTGATTCACTGCTCTGATTCCCCGCCTCTGATTCCCCGCTTCTGATTCTGATTCCCTGCCTCTGATTCCCCATTTCTGATTCCGTACATCTGATTCCCTGCCTCTGAATCCCCGCCTCTGATTCCCCGCCTCTGATTCCCTGCCTCTGATTCCCAACCTCTGATTCACCACCTCTGATTCCCCATATCTGATTCCCCACCTCTGTTTCCCCACCTCTGATTCCCCACCTCTGTTTCCCCATATCTGATTCCCCGCCTCTGATTCACCAACTCTGATTCCCCGCCTCCGATTCCCCGCCTCTGATTCCCCATCTCTGATTCAGCGCCATTGATTCGCCATCTCTGATTCCCCATATCTGATTCCCCACCTCTGTTTCCCTGCCTCTGATTCCCCATCTCTGATTCCGCACATCTGATTCCCTGCCTCTGATTCCCCACCTCTGATTCCCCATATCTGATTCCCTGCCTCTGATTCCCGGCCTCTGATTCCCTGCCTCTGATTCCCCACCTCTGATTCCCTGCCTCTGATTCCCCATTTCTGATTCTGCACATCTGATTCCCTGCCTCTGATTCCCCGCCTCTGATTCCCCGCCTCTGATTCCCTGCCTCTGATTCCCAACCTCTGATACCCCACCTCTGATTCCCCATATCTGATTCCCCGCCTCAGTTTCACCGCCTCTGAATCACCGCCTCTGTTTCCCCATATCTGATTCCCCGCCTCTGATTCCCCAACTCTGATTCCCCGCCTCTGATTCCCCGTGTTTGATTCCCTGCCTCTGATTCCCCGCCTCTGATTCCCCATCTCTGATTCAGCGCCTTTGATTCACCACCTCTGATTCCCCATATCTGATTCCCCGCATCTGTTTCCCCGCCTCTGATTCCCCAACTCTGATTCCCCATATCTAATTCCCCTCCTCTGATTCCCCACGTCTGATTCCCCGCCTCTGTTTCCCTGCCTCTGATTCCCCGCCTCTGATTCCCCATATCAGATTCCCCGCCTCTGATTCCCCAACTCTTATTCCCCGCCTGTGATTCGCCAACTATGATTCCCCGCCTCTGATTCCCCGCTTCTGATTCTCTGCCTGTGATTGCCTGCCTCTGATTCCCCATCTCTGTTACCCCGCCTCTGATTCCCCGCCTCTGATTCCCCATATCTGATTCCCCTCCTCTGATTCCCCTCCTCTGATTCCCCGCCTCTGATTCCCCAGCTCTGATTCACTGCCTGTGATTCCCTGCCTCTGATTCCCCATCTCTGTTACCCCGCCTCTGATTCCCCGCCTCTGATTCCCCATATCTGATTCCCCTCCTCTGATTCCCCAACTCTGATTCCCCGCCTCTGATTCCCCACCTCTGATTCCCCATCTCTGATTCACCACCTCTGATTCCCCACCTATGATTCCCCATATCTGATTCCCCGTCTCTGTTTCCCCGCCTCTGATTCCCCGCCTCTGATTCCCCATATCTGATTCCCCACCTATGATTTCCCTACTCTGATTCCCCGCCTCTGATTCGCCAGCTATGATTCCCCTCCTCTGATTCCCCGCGTCTGAATCCCTGCCTCTGATTTCCCGCCTCTGATTCCAAATATCTGATTCCCTGCCTCCGTTTCCCTGCCTCTGATTCCCCGCCTCTGTTTCCCCATATCTGATTCCCCGCCTCTGATTCCCCAACTCTGATTCCCCGCCTCTGATTCCCCAGCTCTGATTCCCCGCCTCTGACTCCCCGCATCTGATTCCCAGCCTCTTATTCCCCATGTCTGATTTCCTGCCTCTGATTCCCCGCCTCTGATTCGCCATCTCTGATTCATCACCTCTGATTCCCCACCTCTGATTCCCCATATCTTATTCCCCAGCTATGTTTCCCCGCCTCTGATTCCCCTCCTCTGATTCCCCATCTCTGATTCCCACCTCTGATTCCCCATCTCTGATTCCGCACATCCGATTCCCTGCCTCTGATTCCCCGCCTCTGATGCCCCGCCTCTGATTTCATGCCTCTGTTTCCTCATATCTGATTCCCCGCCTCTGATTCCCCAACACTGATTTCCCGCCTCTGATTTCCCAGCTCTGATTCACCACCTCTGATTCCCCGCGTCTGATTCCCCGCCTCTGATTCCCTATCTCTGATTCCCTATCTCTGATTCCCCAATTCTGATTCCCCGCCTTTGATTCCCTGCCTCTGATTCCCAACCTCTGATTCCCGACCTCTGATTCCCCATATCTGATTCCCCGCCTCTGTTTCCCCGCCTCTTATTCCCCGCCTCTGTTTCCACATATCTGATTCCCTGCCTCTCATTCCCCAGCTCTGAATCCCCGCCTCTGACTTCCCGCGTCTGATTCCCAGCCTCTGATTCCCCATGTTTGATTCCCTGCCTCTGATTCCCAACCTCTGATTCCCGACCTCTGATTCCCCATATCTGATTCCCCGCCTCTGTTTCCCCGCCTCTTATTCCCCGCCTCTGATTCCACATCTCTGATTCCCGGACTCTGATTCCCCACCTCTGATTCCCCATCTCTGATTCCGAACATCCGATTCCCTGCCTCTGATTCCCCGCCTCTGATGCCCCGCCTCTGATTCCATGCCTCTGATTCCCAACCTCTGATTCCCGGACTCTGATTCCCCACCTCTGATTCCCGGCCTCTTATTCCCGGCATCTTATTCCCGGCCTCTGATTCCCAGCCATTGATTCCCCGCTTCTGATTCTGATTCCCTGCATCTGATTCCCCATCTCTGATTCCACACATCTGATTCCCTGCCTCTGATTCCCCACTTCTGATTCCCCGCCTCTGATTCCCCACCTCTGTTTCCCCACCTCTGATTCCCCGCCTCTGTTTCCCCATATCTAATTCCCCGCCTCTGATTCCCCAAATCTGATTCCCCGCTCTGATTCCCCAGCTCTGAATTCCCGCCTCTGATTCCCCGCATCTGATTCCCTGCCTCTGAATCCCCACCTCTGATTCCCTGCATCTGATTCCCAACCTCTGATTCCCCTCCTCTGATTCCCCATATCTGATTCCCCTCCTCTGTTTCCCCACCTCTGATTCCCCGCCTCTGTTTCCCCATATCTGATTACCCGCCTCAGATTCCCCAACTCTGATTCTGCACATCTGATTCCCTGCCTCTTTTTCCCCACCTCTGATTCCCGGCCTCTGATTTCCGGCCTCTGATTCCCGGCCTCTCATTCCTGGCCTCTCATTCCCCGCCTCTGATTCCCGGCCTCTGATTCCCCGCCTCTGATTCCCCGCCTCTGATTCCCTGCCTCTGATTCCCCATCTCTGATTCCGCACATCTGATTCCCTGCCTCTGATTCCCCGCCTCTGATACCCCGCCTCTGATTCCCTGCCTCTGATTCCGAACCTCTGATTCCCCACCTCTGATTCCCCATATCTGATTCCCCGCCTCTGTTTCCCCGCCTCTGATTCCCCGCCTCTGTTTCCCCAAATCTGATTCCCCACCTCTGATTCCCCAACTCTGATTCCCCGCCTCTGATTCCCCAGCTCTGATTCCCCGCCTCTAATTCCCCGTGTTTGATTCCCTGCCTCTGATTCCCCGCCTCTTCTTCCCCATCTCTGATTCACCGCCTTTGATTCGCCACCTCTGATTCCCCATATGTGATTCCCCGCCTCTGTTTCCCCGCCTCTGATTCCCCGCCTCTGATTTCCCATATCTCATTCCCAGCCTCTGATTCCCCATCTCTGATTCACGGACTCTGATTCCCCACCTCTGATTCCCGGCCTCTTATTCCCGTCATCTGATTCCCGGCCTCTGATTCCCGGCCTCTGATTCCCCGCTTCTGATTCTGATTCCCTGCCTCTGATTCCCCATCTCTGATTCCGCACATCTGATTCCCTGCCTCTGATTTCCCACCTCTGATTACCCATATCTGATTCCCCGCCTCTGTTTCCCCGCCTCTGATTCCCCGCCTCTGTTTCACCGCCTCTGATTCCCCGCCTCTGTTTCCCCATATCTAATTCCCCGCCTCTGATTCCCCAACTCTGATTCACCACTCTGATTCCCCAGCTCTGAATCCCCGCCTCTGATTCCCCGCATCTGATTCCCTGCCTCTGAATCCCCAACTCTGATTCCCCACCTCTGATTCCCGGCCTCTTATTCCCGGCATCTGATTCCCGGCCTCTGATTCCCAGCCTCTGATTCCCCGCTTCTGATTCTGATTCCCTGCCTCTGATTCCCCATCTCTGATTCCACACATCTGATTCCCTGCCTCTGATTCCCCGCCTCTGATTCCCTGCCTCTGATTCCCCACCTTCGTTTCCCCACCTCTGATTCCCCGCCTCTGTTTCCCCATATCTAATTCCCCGCCTCTGATTCCCCAAATCTGATTCCCCGCTCTGATTCCCCAGCTCTGAATTCCCGCCTCTGATTTCCCGCATCTGATTCCCTGCCTCTGAATCCCCACCTCTGATTCCCTGCCTCTGATTCCCAACCTCTGATTCCCCTCCTCTGATTCCCCATATCTGATTCCCCTCCTCTGTTTCCCTGCCTCTGATTCCCCGCCTCTGTTACCCCATACCTGATTCCCCGCCTCTGATTCCCCAACTCTGATTCTGCACATCTGATTCCCTGCCTCTTTTTCCCCACCTCTGATTCCCGGCCTCTGATTCCCGGCCTCTGATTCCCGGCCTCTCATTCCCGGCCTCGCATTCCCCGCCTCTGATTCCCGGCCTCTGATTCCCCGCCTCTGATTCCCCGCCTCTGATTCCCTGCCTCTGATTCCCCATCTCTGATTCCGCACATCTGATTCCCTGCCTCTGATTCCCCGCCTCTGATTCCCCGCCTCTGATTCCCTGCCTCTGATTCCCAACCTCTGATTCCCCACCTCTGATTCCCCATATCTGATTCCCCGCCTCTGTTTCCCCGCCTCTGATTCCCCGCCTCTGTTTCCCCATATCTGATTCCCCGCCTCTGTTTCCCCATATCTAATTCCCCGCCTCTTATTCCCCAACTCTGATTCCCCGCTCTGATTCCCCAGCTCTGTATCCACGCCTCTGATTCCCCGCATCTGATTCACTGCCTCTGAATCCCCACCTCTGATTCCCTGCCTCTGATTCACAACCTCTGATTCCCCTCCTCTGATTCCCCATATCTGATTCCCCGCCTCCGTTTCCCTGCCTCTGATTCTCCGCCTCTGTTTCCCCAAATCTGATTCCCCGCCACCATTTCCCTGCCTCTGATTCCCCGCCTCTGTTTCCCCATATCTGATTCCCCGCCTCTGATACCCCAACTCTGATTCCCTGCCTCTGATTCCCCAGCTCTGATTCCCCGCCTCTGACTCCCCGCGTCTGATTCCCAGCCTCTGATTCCCCATGTCTTATTTCCTGCCTCTGATTCCCCGCCTCTGTTTCCCCATATCTGATTCCCCGCCTCTGATTCCCCAACTCTGATTCCCCGCCTCTGATTCCCCGTGTTTGATTCCCTGCCTCTGATTCCCCGCCTCTTATTCCCCATCTCTGATTCAGCGCCTTTGATTCACCACCTCTGATTCCCCATATCTGATGCCCCGCATCTGTTTCCCCGCCTCTGATTCCCCAACTCTGATTCCCCATATCTAATTCCCCTCCTCTGATTCCCCACGTCTGATTCCCCGCCTCAGTTTCCCTGCCTCTGATTCCCCGCCTCTGATTCCCCATATCAGATTCCCCGCCTCTGATTCCCCAACTCTTATTCCCCGCCTGTGATTCGCCAACTATGATTCCCCGCCTCTGATTCCCCGCGTCTGATTCTCTGCCTGTGATTGCCTGCCTCTGATTCCCCATCTCTGTTACCCCGCCTCTGATTCCCCGCCTCTGATTCCCCATATCTGATTCCCCTCCTCTGATTCCCCAACTCTGATTCCCCGCCTCTGATTCCCCAGCTCTGATTCTCTGCCTGTGATTCCCTGCCTCTGATTCCCCATCTCTGTTACCCCGCCTCTGATTCCCCGCCTCTGATTCCCCATATCTGATTCCCCTCCTCTGATTCCCCAACTCTGATTCCCCGCCTCTGATTCCCCACCTCTGATTCCCCATCTCTGATTCACCACCTCTGATTCCCCACCTATGATTCCCCATATCTGATTCCCCGTCTCTGTTTCCCCGCCTCTGATTCCCCGCCTCTGATTCCCCATATCTGATTCCCCACCTATGATTTCCCTACTCTGATTCCCCGCCTCTGATTCGCCAGCTATGATTCCCCTCCTCTGATTCCCCGCGTCTGAATCCCTGCCTCTGATTCCCCGCCTCTGATTCCAAATATCTGATTCCCCGCCTCCGTTTCCCTGCCTCTGATTCCCCGCCTCTGTTTCCCCATATCTGATTCCCCGCCTCTGATTCCCCAACTCTGATTCCCCGCCTCTGATTCCCCAGCTCTGATTCCCCGCCTCTGACTCCCCGCATCTGATTCCCAGCCTCTGATTCCCCATGTCTGATTTCCTGCCTCTGATTCCCCGCCTCTGTTTCCCCATATCTGATTCCCCGCCTCTGATTCCCCAACTCTGATTCCCCGCCTCTGATTCCCCGTGTTTGATTCCCTGCCTCTGATTCCCCGCCTCTTATTCCCCATCTCTGATTCAGCGCCTTTGATTCACCACCTCTGATTCCCCATATCTGATGCCCCGCATCTGTTTCCCCGCCTCTGATTCCCCAACTCTGATTCCCCATATCTAATTCCCCTCCTCTGATTCCCCACGTCTGATTCCCCGCCTCAGTTTCCCTGCCTCTGATTCCCCGCCTCTGATTCCCCATATCAGATTCCCCGCCTCTGATTCCCCAACTCTTATTCCCCGCCTGTGATTCGCCAACTATGATTCCCCGCCTCTGATTCCCCGCGTCTGATTCTCTGCCTGTGATTGCCTGCCTCTGATTCCCCATCTCTGTTACCCCGCCTCTGATTCCCCGCCTCTGATTCCCCATATCTGATTCCCCTCCTCTGATTCCCCAACTCTGATTCCCCGCCTCTGATTCCCCAGCTCTGATTCTCTGCCTGTGATTCCCTGCCTCTGATTCCCCATCTCTGTTACCCCGCCTCTGATTCCCCGCCTCTGATTCCCCAAATCTGATTCCCCGCTCTGATTCCCCAGCTCTGAATTCCCGCCTCTGATTCCCCGCATCTGATTCCCTGCCTCTGAATCCCCACCTCTGATTCCCTGCATCTGATTCCCAACCTCTGATTCCCCTCCTCTGATTCCCCATATCTGATTCCCCTCCTCTGTTTCCCCACCTCTGATTCCCCGCCTCTGTTTCCCCATATCTGATTACCCGCCTCAGATTCCCCAACTCTGATTCTGCACATCTGATTCCCTGCCTCTTTTTCCCCACCTCTGATTCCCGGCCTCTGATTCCCGGCCTCTGATTCCCGGCCTCTCATTCCTGGCCTCTCATTCCCCGCCTCTGATTCCCGGCCTCTGATTCCCCGCCTCTGATTCCCCGCCTCTGATTCCCTGCCTCTGATTCCCCATCTCTGATTCCGCACATCTGATTCCCTGCCTCTGATTCCCCGCCTCTGATACCCCGCCTCTGATTCCCTGCCTCTGATTCCCAACCTCTGATTCCCCACCTCTGATTCCCCATATCTGATTCCCCGCCTCTGTTTCCCCGCCTCTGATTCCCCGCCTCTGTTTCCCCAAATCTGATTCCCCACCTCTGATTCCCCAACTCTGATTCCCCGCCTCTGATTCCCCAGCTCTGATTCCCCGCCTCTAATTCCCCGTGTTTGATTCCCTGCCTCTGATTCCCCGCCTCTTCTTCCCCATCTCTGATTCACCGCCTTTGATTCGCCACCTCTGATTCCCCATATGTGATTCCCCGCCTCTGTTTCCCCGCCTCTGATTCCCCGCCTCTGATTTCCCATATCTCATTCCCAGCCTCTGATTCCCCATCTCTGATTCACGGACTCTGATTCCCCACCTCTGATTCCCGGCCTCTTATTCCCGTCATCTGATTCCCGGCCTCTGATTCCCGGCCTCTGATTCCCCGCTTCTGATTCTGATTCCCTGCCTCTGATTCCCCATCTCTGATTCCGCACATCTGATTCCCTGCCTCTGATTCCCCACTTCTGATTCCCCGCCTCTGATTCCCCACCTCTGTTTCCCCACCTCTGATTCCCCGCCTCTGTTTCCCCATATCTAATTCCCCGCCTCTGATTCCCCAAATCTGATTCCCCGCTCTGATTCCCCAGCTCTGAATTCCCGCCTCTGATTCCCCGCATCTTATTCCCTGCCTCTGAATCCCCACCTCTGATTCCCTGCCTCTGATTCCCAAACTCTGATTCCCCTCCTCTGATTCCCCATATCTGATTCCCCTCCTCTGTTTCCCCACCTCTGATTCCCCGCCTCTGTTTCCCCATATCTGATTACCCGCCTCAGATTCCCCAACTCTGATTCTGCACATCTGATTCCCTGCCTCTTTTTCCCCACCTCTGATTCCCGGCCTCTGATTCCCGGCCTCTGATTCCCGGCCTCTCATTCCTGGCCTCTCATTCCCCGCCTCTGATTCCCGGCCTCTGATTCCCCGCCTCTGATTCCCCGCCTCTGATTCCCTGCCTCTGATTCCCCATCTCTGATTCCGCACATCTGATTCCCTGCCTCTGATTCCCCGCCTCTGATACCCCGCCTCTGATTCCCTGCCTCTGATTCCCAACCTCTGATTCCCCACCTCTGATTCCCCATATCTGATTCCCCGCCTCTGTTTCCCCGCCTCTGATTCCCCGCCTCTGTTTCCCCAAATCTGATTCCCCACCTCTGATTCCCCAACTCTGATTCCCCGCCTCTGATTCCCCAGCTCTGATTCCCCGCCTCTAATTCCCCGTGTTTGATTCCCTGCCTCTGATTCCCCGCCTCTTCTTCCCCATCTCTGATTCACCGCCTTTGATTCGCCACCTCTGATTCCCCATATGTGATTCCCCGCCTCTGTTTCCCCGCCTCTGATTCCCCGCCTCTGATTCCCCATATCTCATTCCCAGCCTCTGATTCCCCATCTCTGATTCCCGGACTCTGATTCCCCACCTCTGATTCCCGGCCTCTTATTCCCGTCATCTGATTCCCGGCCTCTGATTCCCGGCCTCTGATTCCCCGCTTCTGATTCTGATTCCCTGCCTCTGATTCCCCATCTCTGATTCCGCACATCTGATTCCCTGCCTCTGATTTCCCACCTCTGATTACCCATATCTGATTCCCCGCCTCTGTTTCCCCGCCTCTGATTCCCCGCCTCTGTTTCACCGCCTCTGATTCCCCGCCTCTGTTTCCCCATATCTAATTCCCCGCCTCTGATTCCCCAACTCTGATTCACCACTCTGATTCCCCAGCTCTGAATCCCCGCCTCTGATTCCCCGCATCTGATTCCCTGCCTCTGAATCCCCAACTCTGACTCCCCACCTCTGATTCCCGGCCTCTTATTCCCGGCATCTGATTCCCGGCCTCTGATTCCCAGCCTCTGATTCCCCGCTTCTGATTCTGATTCCCTGCCTCTGATTCCCCATCTCTGATTCCACACATCTGATTCCCTGCCTCTGATTCCCCGCCTCTGATTCCCTGCCTCTGATTCCCCACCTCCGTTTCCCCACCTCTGATTCCCCGCCTCTGTTTCCCCATATCTAATTCCCCGCCTCTGATTCCCCAAATCTGATTCCCCGCTCTGATTCCCCAGCTCTGAATTCCCGCCTCTGATTTCCCGCATCTGATTCCCTGCCTCTGAATCCCCACCTCTGATTCCCTGCCTCTGATTCCCAACCTCTGATTCCCCTCCTCTGATTCCCCATATCTGATTCCCCTCCTCTGTTTCCCTGCCTCTGATTCCCCGCCTCTGTTACCCCATATCTGATTCCCCGCCTCTGATTCCCCAACTCTGATTCTGCACATCTGATTCCCTGCCTCTTTTTCCCCACCTCTGATTCCCGGCCTCTGATTCCCGGCCTCTGTTTCCACATATCTAATTCCCCGCCTCTGATTCCCCAACTCTGATTCACTGCTCTGATTCCCCGCCTCTGATTCCCCGCTTCTGATTCTGATTCCCTGCCTCTGATTCCCCATTTCTGATTCCGTACATCTGATTCCCTGCCTCTGAATCCCCGCCTCTGATTCCCCGCCTCTGATTCCCTGCCTCTGATTCCCAACCTCTGATTCACCACCTCTGATTCCCCATATCTGATTCCCCACCTCTGTTTCCCCACCTCTGATTCCCCACCTCTGTTTCCCCATATCTGATTCCCCGCCTCTGATTCACCAACTCTGATTCCCCGCCTCTGATTCCCCGCCTCTGATTCCCCATCTCTGATTCAGCGCCATTGATTCGCCATCTCTGATTCCCCATATCTGATTCCCCACCTCTGTTTCCCTGCCTCTGATTCCCCATCTCTGATTCCGCACATCTGATTCCCTGCCTCTGATTCCCCACCTCTGATTCCCCATATCTGATTCCCTGCCTCTGATTCCCGGCCTCTGATTCCCTGCCTCTGATTCCCCACCTCTGATTCCCTGCCTCTGATTCCCCATTTCTGATTCTGCACATCTGATTCCCTGCCTCTGATTCCCCGCCTCTGATTCCCCGCCTCTGATTCCCTGCCTCTGATTCCCAACCTCTGATACCCCACCTCTGATTCCCCATATCTGATTCCCCGCCTCAGTTTCACCGCCTCTGAATCACCGCCTCTGTTTCCCCATATCTGATTCCCCGCCTCTGATTCCCCAACTCTGATTCCCCGCCTCTGATTCCCCGTGTTTGATTCCCTGCCTCTGATTCCCCGCCTCTGATTCCCCATCTCTGATTCAGCGCCTTTGATTCACCACCTCTGATTCCCCATATCTGATTCCCCGCATCTGTTTCCCCGCCTCTGATTCCCCAACTCTGATTCCCCATATCTAATTCCCCTCCTCTGATTCCCCACGTCTGATTCCCCGCCTCTGTTTCCCTGCCTCTGATTCCCCGCCTCTGATTCCCCATATCAGATTCCCCGCCTCTGATTCCCCAACTCTTATTCCCCGCCTGTGATTCGCCAACTATGATTCCCCGCCTCTGATTCCCCGCGTCTGATTCTCTGCCTGTGATTGCCTGCCTCTGATTCCCCATCTCTGTTACCCCGCCTCTGATTCCCCGCCTCTGATTCCCCATATCTGATTCCCCTCCTCTGATTCCCCTCCTCTGATTCCCCGCCTCTGATTCCCCAGCTCTGATTCTCTGCCTGTGATTCCCTGCCTCTGATTCCCCATCTCTGTTACCCCGCCTCTGATTCCCCGCCTCTGATTCCCCATATCTGATTCCCCTCCTCTGATTCCCCAACTCTGATTCCCCGCCTCTGATTCCCCACCTCTGATTCCCCATCTCTGATTCACCACCTCTGATTCCCCACCTATGATTCCCCATATCTGATTCCCCGTCTCTGTTTCCCCGCCTCTGATTCCCCGCCTCTGATTCCCCATATCTGATTCCCCACCTATGATTTCCCTACTCTGATTCCCCGCCTCTGATTCGCCAGCTATGATTCCCCTCCTCTGATTCCCCGCGTCTGAATCCCTGCCTCTGATTCCCCGCCTCTGATTCCAAATATCTGATTCCATGCCTCCGTTTCCCTGCCTCTGATTCCCCGCCTCTGTTTCCCCATATCTGATTCCCCGCCTCTGATTCCCCAACTCTGATTCCCCGCCTCTGATTTCCCAGCTCTGATTCCCCGCCTCTGACTCCCCGCATCTGATTCCCAGCCTCTTATTCCCCATGTCTGATTTCCTGCCTCTGATTCCCCGCCTCTGATTCGCCATCTCTGATTCATCACCTCTGATTCCCCACCTCTGATTCCCCATATCTTATTCCCCAGCTATGTTTCCCCGCCTCTGATTCCCCTCCTCTGATTCCCCATCTCTGATTCCCACCTCTGATTCCCCATCTCTGATTCCGCACATCCGATTCCCTGCCTCTGATTCCCCGCCTCTGATGCCCCGCCTCTGATTTCATGCCTCTGTTTCCTCATATCTGATTCCCCGCCTCTGATTCCCCAACACTGATTTCCCGCCTCTGATTTCCCAGCTCTGATTCACCACCTCTGATTCCCCGCGTCTGATTCCCCGCCTCTGATTCCCTATCTCTGATTCCCTATCTCTGATTCCCCAATTCTGATTCCCCGCCTTTGATTCCCTGCCTCTGATTCCCAACCTCTGATTCCCGACCTCTGATTCCCCATATCTGATTCCCCGCCTCTGTTTCCCCGCCTCTTATTCCCCGCCTCTGTTTCCACATATCTGATTCCCTGCCTCTCATTCCCCAGCTCTGAATCCCCGCCTCTGACTTCCCGCGTCTGATTCCCAGCCTCTGATTCCCCATGTTTGATTCCCTGCCTCTGATTCCCAACCTCTGATTCCCGACCTCTGATTCCCCATATCTGATTCCCCGCCTCTGTTTCCTCGCCTCTTATTCCCCGCCTCTGATTCCACATCTCTGATTCCCGGACTCTGATTCCCCACCTCTGATTCCCCATCTCTGATTCCGAACATCCGAATCCCTGCCTCTGATTCCCCGCCTCTGATGCCCCGCCTCTGATTCCATGCCTCTGATTCCCAACCTCTGATTCCCGGACTCTGATTCCCCACCTCTGATTCCCGGCCTCTTATTCCCGGCATCTTATTCCCGGCCTCTGATTCCCAGCCATTGATTCCCCGCTTCTGATTCTGATTCCCTGCATCTGATTCCCCATCTCTGATTCCACACATCTGATTCCCTGCCTCTGATTCCCCACTTCTGATTCCCCGCCTCTGATTCCCCACCTCTGTTTCCCCACCTCTGATTCCCCGCCTCTGTTTCCCCATATCTAATTCCCCGCCTCTGATTCCCCAAATCTGATTCCCCGCTCTGATTCCCCAGCTCTGAATTCCCGCCTCTGATTCCCCGCATCTGATTCCCTGCCTCTGAATCCCCACCTCTGATTCCCTGCATCTGATTCCCAACCTCTGATTCCCCTCCTCTGATTCCCCATATCTGATTCCCCTCCTCTGTTTCCCCACCTCTGATTCCCCGCCTCTGTTTCCCCATATCTGATTACCCGCCTCAGATTCCCCAACTCTGATTCTGCACATCTGATTCCCTGCCTCTTTTTCCCCACCTCTGATTCCCGGCCTCTGATTCCCGGCCTCTGATTCCCGGCCTCTCATTCCTGGCCTCTCATTCCCCGCCTCTGATTCCCGGCCTCTGATTCCCCGCCTCTGATTCCCCGCCTCTGATTCCCTGCCTCTGATTCCCCATCTCTGATTCCGCACATCTGATTCCCTGCCTCTGATTCCCCGCCTCTGATACCCCGCCTCTGATTCCCTGCCTCTGATTCCCAACCTCTGATTCCCCACCTCTGATTCCCCATATCTGATTCCCCGCCTCTGTCTCCCCGCCTCTGATTCCCCGCCTCTGTTTCCCCAAATCTGATTCCCCACCTCTGATTCCCCAACTCTGATTCCCCGCCTCTGATTCCCCAGCTCTGATTCCCCGCCTCTAATTCCCCGTGTTTGATTCCCTGCCTCTGATTCCCCGCCTCTTCTTCCCCATCTCTGATTCACCGCCTTTGATTCGCCACCTCTGATTCCCCATATGTGATTCCCCGCCTCTGTTTCCCCGCCTCTGATTCCCCGCCTCTGATTTCCCATATCTCATTCCCAGCCTCTGATTCCCCATCTCTGATTCACGGACTCTGATTCCCCACCTCTGATTCCCGGCCTCTTATTCCCGTCATCTGATTCCCGGCCTCTGATTCCCGGCCTCTGATTCCCCGCTTCTGATTCTGATTCCCTGCCTCTGATTCCCCATCTCTGATTCCGCACATCTGATTCCCTGCCTCTGATTTCCCACCTCTGATTACCCATATCTGATTCCCCGCCTCTGTTTCCCCGCCTCTGATTCCCCGCCTCTGTTTCACCGCCTCTGATTCCCCGCCTCTGTTTCCCCATATCTAATTCCCCGCCTCTGATTCCCCAACTCTGATTCACCACTCTGATTCCCCAGCTCTGAATCCCCGCCTCTGATTCCCCGCATCTGATTCCCTGCCTCTGAATCCCCAACTCTGATTCCCCACCTCTGATTCCCGGCCTCTTATTCCCGGCATCTGATTCCCGGCCTCTGATTCCCAGCCTCTGATTCCCCGCTTCTGATTCTGATTCCCTGCCTCTGATTCCCCATCTCTGATTCCACACATCTGATTCCCTGCCTCTGATTCCCCGCCTCTGATTCCCTGCCTCTGATTCCCCACCTTCGTTTCCCCACCTCTGATTCCCCGCCTCTGTTTCCCCATATCTAATTCCCCGCCTCTGATTCCCCAAATCTGATTCCCCGCTCTGATTCCCCAGCTCTGAATTCCCGCCTCTGATTTCCCGCATCTGATTCCCTGCCTCTGAATCCCCACCTCTGATTCCCTGCCTCTGATTCCCAACCTCTGAATCCCCTCCTCTGATTCCCCATATCTGATTCCCCTCCTCTGTTTCCCTGCCTCTGATTCCCCGCCTCTGTTACCCCATACCTGAATCCCCGCCTCTGATTCCCCAACTCTGATTCTGCACATCTGATTCCCTGCCTCTTTTTCCCCACCTCTGATTCCCGGCCTCTGATTCCCGGCCTCTGATTCCCGGCCTCTCATTCCCGGCCTCTCATTCCCCGCCTCTGATTCCCGGCCTCTGATTCCCCGCCTCTGATTCCCCGCCTCTGATTCCCTGCCTCTGATTCCCCATCTCTGATTCCGCACATCTGATTCCCTGCCTCTGATTCCCCGCCTCTGATTCCCCGCCTCTGATTCCCTGCCTCTGATTCCCAACCTCTGATTCCCCACCTCTGATTCCCCATATCTGATTCCCCGCCTCTGTTTCCCCGCCTCTGATTCCCCGCCTCTGTTTCCCCATATCTGATTCCCCGCCTCTGTTTCCCCATATCTAATTCCCCGCCTCTTATTCCCCAACTCTGATTCCCCGCTCTGATTCCCCAGCTCTGTATCCACGCCTCTGATTCCCCATATCTGATTCCCCGCCTCCGTTTCCCTGCCTCTGATTCCCCGCCTCTGTTTCCCCAAATCTGATTCCCCGCCACCATTTCCCTGCCTCTGATTCCCCGCCTCTGTTTCCCCATATCTGATTCCCCGCCTCTGATACCCCAACTCTGATTCCCTGCCTCTGATTCCCCAGCTCTGATTCCCCGCCTCTGACTCCCCGCGTCTGATTCCCAGCCTCTGATTCCCCATGTCTTATTTCCTGCCTCTGATTCCCCGCCTCTGTTTCCCCATATCTGATTCCCCGCCTCTTCTTCCCCATCTCTGATTCACCGCCTTTGATTCGCCACCTCTGATTCCCCATATGTGATTCCCCGCCTCTGTTACCCCGCCTCTGATTCCCCGCCTCTGATTCCCCATATCTGATTCCCCTCCTCTGATTCCCCAACTCTGATTCCCCGCCTCTGATTCCCCACCTCTGATTCCCCATCTCTGATTCACCACCTCTGATTCCCCACCTATGATTCCCCATATCTGATTCCCCGTCTCTGTTTCCCCGCCTCTGATTCCCCGCCTCTGATTCCCCATATCTGATTCCCCACCTATGATTTCCCTACTCTGATTCCCCGCCTCTGATTCGCCAGCTATGATTCCCCTCCTCTGATTCCCCGCGTCTGAATCCCTGCCTCTGATTCCCCGCCTCTGATTCCAAATATCTGATTCCATGCCTCCGTTTCCCTGCCTCTGATTCCCCGCCTCTGTTTCCCCATATCTGATTCCCCGCCTCTGATTCCCCAACTCTGATTCCCCGCCTCTGATTTCCCAGCTCTGATTCCCCGCCTCTGACTCCCCGCATCTGATTCCCAGCCTCTTATTCCCCATGTCTGATTTCCTGCCTCTGATTCCCCGCCTCTGATTCGCCATCTCTGATTCATCACCTCTGATTCCCCACCTCTGATTCCCCATATCTTATTCCCCAGCTATGTTTCCCCGCCTCTGATTCCCCTCCTCTGATTCCCCATCTCTGATTCCCACCTCTGATTCCCCATCTCTGATTCCGCACATCCGATTCCCTGCCTCTGATTCCCCGCCTCTGATGCCCCGCCTCTGATTTCATGCCTCTGTTTCCTCATATCTGATTCCCCGCCTCTGATTCCCCAACACTGATTTCCCGCCTCTGATTTCCCAGCTCTGATTCACCACCTCTGATTCCCCGCGTCTGATTCCCCGCCTCTGATTCCCTATCTCTGATTCCCTATCTCTGATTCCCCAATTCTGATTCCCCGCCTTTGATTCCCTGCCTCTGATTCCCAACCTCTGATTCCCGACCTCTGATTCCCCATATCTGATTCCCCGCCTCTGTTTCCCCGCCTCTTATTCCCCGCCTCTGTTTCCACATATCTGATTCCCTGCCTCTCATTCCCCAGCTCTGAATCCCCGCCTCTGACTTCCCGCGTCTGATTCCCAGCCTCTGATTCCCCATGTTTGATTCCCTGCCTCTGATTCCCAACCTCTGATTCCCGACCTCTGATTCCCCATATCTGATTCCCCGCCTCTGTTTCCCCGCCTCTTATTCCCCGCCTCTGATTCCACATCTCTGATTCCCGGACTCTGATTCCCCACCTCTGATTCCCCATCTCTGATTCCGAACATCCGAATCCCTGCCTCTGATTCCCCGCCTCTGATGCCCCGCCTCTGATTCCATGCCTCTGATTCCCAACCTCTGATTCCCGGACTCTGATTCCCCACCTCTGATTCCCGGCCTCTTATTCCCGGCATCTTATTCCCGGCCTCTGATTCCCAGCCATTGATTCCCCGCTTCTGATTCTGATTCCCTGCATCTGATTCCCCATCTCTGATTCCACACATCTGATTCCCTGCCTCTGATTCCCCACTTCTGATTCCCCGCCTCTGATTCCCCACCTCTGATTCCCCGCCTCTGTTTCCCCATATCTAATTCCCCGCCTCTGATTCCCCAAATCTGATTCCCCGCTCTGATTCCCCAGCTCTGAATTCCCGCCTCTGATTCCCCGCATCTGATTCCCTGCCTCTGAATCCCCACCTCTGATTCCCTGCATCTGATTCCCAACCTCTGATTCCCCTCCTCTGATTCCCCATATCTGATTCCCCTCCTCTGTTTCCCCACCTCTGATTCCCCGCCTCTGTTTCCCCATATCTGATTACCCGCCTCAGATTCCCCAACTCTGATTCTGCACATCTGATTCCCTGCCTCTTTTTCCCCACCTCTGATTCCCGGCCTCTGATTCCCGGCCTCTGATTCCCGGCCTCTCATTCCTGGCCTCTCATTCCCCGCCTCTGATTCCCGGCCTCTGATTCCCCGCCTCTGATTCCCCGCCTCTGATTCCCTGCCTCTGATTCCCCATCTCTGATTCCGCACATCTGATTCCCTGCCTCTGATTCCCCGCCTCTGATACCCCGCCTCTGATTCCCTGCCTCTGATTCCCAACCTCTGATTCCCCACCTCTGATTCCCCATATCTGATTCCCCGCCTCTGTCTCCCCGCCTCTGATTCCCCGCCTCTGTTTCCCCAAATCTGATTCCCCACCTCTGATTCCCCAACTCTGATTCCCCGCCTCTGATTCCCCAGCTCTGATTCCCCGCCTCTAATTCCCCGTGTTTGATTCCCTGCCTCTGATTCCCCGCCTCTTCTTCCCCATCTCTGATTCACCGCCTTTGATTCGCCACCTCTGATTCCCCATATGTGATTCCCCGCCTCTGTTTCCCCGCCTCTGATTCCCCGCCTCTGATTTCCCATATCTCATTCCCAGCCTCTGATTCCCCATCTCTGATTCACGGACTCTGATTCCCCACCTCTGATTCCCGGCCTCTTATTCCCGTCATCTGATTCCCGGCCTCTGATTCCCGGCCTCTGATTCCCCGCTTCTGATTCTGATTCCCTGCCTCTGATTCCCCATCTCTGATTCCGCACATCTGATTCCCTGCCTCTGATTTCCCACCTCTGATTACCCATATCTGATTCCCCGCCTCTGTTTCCCCGCCTCTGATTCCCCGCCTCTGTTTCACCGCCTCTGATTCCCCGCCTCTGTTTCCCCATATCTAATTCCCCGCCTCTGATTCCCCAACTCTGATTCACCACTCTGATTCCCCAGCTCTGAATCCCCGCCTCTGATTCCCCGCATCTGATTCCCTGCCTCTGAATCCCCAACTCTGATTCCCCACCTCTGATTCCCGGCCTCTTATTCCCGGCATCTGATTCCCGGCCTCTGATTCCCAGCCTCTGATTCCCCGCTTCTGATTCTGATTCCCTGCCTCTGATTCCCCATCTCTGATTCCACACATCTGATTCCCTGCCTCTGATTCCCCGCCTCTGATTCCCTGCCTCTGATTCCCCACCTTCGTTTCCCCACCTCTGATTCCCCGCCTCTGTTTCCCCATATCTAATTCCCCGCCTCTGATTCCCCAAATCTGATTCCCCGCTCTGATTCCCCAGCTCTGAATTCCCGCCTCTGATTTCCCGCATCTGATTCCCTGCCTCTGAATCCCCACCTCTGATTCCCTGCCTCTGATTCCCAACCTCTGAATCCCCTCCTCTGATTCCCCATATCTGATTCCCCTCCTCTGTTTCCCTGCCTCTGATTCCCCGCCTCTGTTACCCCATACCTGATTCCCCGCCTCTGATTCCCCAACTCTGATTCTGCACATCTGATTCCCTGCCTCTTTTTCCCCACCTCTGATTCCCGGCCTCTGATTCCCGGCCTCTGATTCCCGGCCTCTCATTCCCGGCCTCTCATTCCCCGCCTCTGATTCCCGGCCTCTGATTCCCCGCCTCTGATTCCCCGCCTCTGATTCCCTGCCTCTGATTCCCCATCTCTGATTCCGCACATCTGATTCCCTGCCTCTGATTCCCCGCCTCTGATTCCCCGCCTCTGATTCCCTGCCTCTGATTCCCAACCTCTGATTCCCCACCTCTGATTCCCCATATCTGATTCCCCGCCTCTGTTTCCCCGCCTCTGATTCCCCGCCTCTGTTTCCCCATATCTGATTCCCCGCCTCTGTTTCCCCATATCTAATTCCCCGCCTCTTATTCCCCAACTCTGATTCCCCGCTCTGATTCCCCAGCTCTGTATCCACGCCTCTGATTCCCCATATCTGATTCCCCGCCTCCGTTTCCCTGCCTCTGATTCCCCGCCTCTGTTTCCCCAAATCTGATTCCCCGCCACCATTTCCCTGCCTCTGATTCCCCGCCTCTGTTTCCCCATATCTGATTCCCCGCCTCTGATACCCCAACTCTGATTCCCTGCCTCTGATTCCCCAGCTCTGATTCCCCGCCTCTGACTCCCCGCGTCTGATTCCCAGCCTCTGATTCCCCATGTCTTATTTCCTGCCTCTGATTCCCCGCCTCTGTTTCCCCATATCTGATTCCCCGCCTCTGATTCCCCAACTCTGATTCCCCGCCTCTGATTCCCCGTGTTTGATTCCCTGCCTCTGATTCCCCGCCTCTTATTCCCCATCTCTGATTCAGCGCCTTTGATTCACCACCTCTGATTCCCCATATCTGATGCCCCGCATCTGTTTCCCCGCCTCTGATTCCCCAACTCTGATTCCCCATATCTAATTCCCCTCCTCTGATTCCCCACGTCTGATTCCCCGCCTCAGTTTCCCTGCCTCTGATTCCCCGCCTCTGATTCCCCATATCAGATTCCCCGCCTCTGATTCCCCAACTCTTATTCCCCGCCTGTGATTCGCCAACTATGATTCCCCGCCTCTGATTCCCCGCGTCTGATTCTCTGCCTGTGATTGCCTGCCTCTGATTCCCCATCTCTGTTACCCCGCCTCTGATTCCCCGCCTCTGATTCCCCATATCTGATTCCCCTCCTCTGATTCCCCAACTCTGATTCCCCGCCTCTGATTCCCCAGCTCTGATTCTCTGCCTGTGATTCCCTGCCTCTGATTCCCCATCTCTGTTACCCCGCCTCTGATTCCCCGCCTCTGATTCCCCATATCTGATTCCCCTCCTCTGATTCCCCAACTCTGATTCCCCGCCTCTGATTCCCCACCTCTGATTCCCCATCTCTGATTCACCACCTCTGATTCCCCACCTATGATTCCCCATATCTGATTCCCCGTCTCTGTTTCCCCGCCTCTGATTCCCCGCCTCTGATTCCCCATATCTGATTCCCCACCTATGATTTCCCTACTCTGATTCCCCGCCTCTGATTCGCCAGCTATGATTCCCCTCCTCTGATTCCCCGCGTCTGAATCCCTGCCTCTGATTCCCCGCCTCTGATTCCAAATATCTGATTCCCCGCCTCCGTTTCCCTGCCTCTGATTCCCCGCCTCTGTTTCCCCATATCTGATTCCCCGCCTCTGATTCCCCAACTCTGATTCCCCGCCTCTGATTCCCCAGCTCTGATTCCCCGCCTCTGACTCCCCGCATCTGATTCCCAGCCTCTGATTCCCCATGTCTGATTTCCTGCCTCTGATTCCCCGCCTCTGTTTCCCCATATCTGATTCCCCGCCTCTGATTCCCCAACTCTGATTCCCCGCCTCTGATTCCCCGTGTTTGATTCCCTGCCTCTGATTCCCCGCCTCTTATTCCCCATCTCTGATTCAGCGCCTTTGATTCACCACCTCTGATTCCCCATATCTGATGCCCCGCATCTGTTTCCCCGCCTCTGATTCCCCAACTCTGATTCCCCATATCTAATTCCCCTCCTCTGATTCCCCACGTCTGATTCCCCGCCTCAGTTTCCCTGCCTCTGATTCCCCGCCTCTGATTCCCCATATCAGATTCCCCGCCTCTGATTCCCCAACTCTTATTCCCCGCCTGTGATTCGCCAACTATGATTCCCCGCCTCTGATTCCCCGCGTCTGATTCTCTGCCTGTGATTGCCTGCCTCTGATTCCCCATCTCTGTTACCCCGCCTCTGATTCCCCGCCTCTGATTCCCCATATCTGATTCCCCTCCTCTGATTCCCCAACTCTGATTCCCCGCCTCTGATTCCCCAGCTCTGATTCTCTGCCTGTGATTCCCTGCCTCTGATTCCCCATCTCTGTTACCCCGCCTCTGATTCCCCGCCTCTGATTCCCCAAATCTGATTCCCCGCTCTGATTCCCCAGCTCTGAATTCCCGCCTCTGATTCCCCGCATCTGATTCCCTGCCTCTGAATCCCCACCTCTGATTCCCTGCATCTGATTCCCAACCTCTGATTCCCCTCCTCTGATTCCCCATATCTGATTCCCCTCCTCTGTTTCCCCACCTCTGATTCCCCGCCTCTGTTTCCCCATATCTGATTACCCGCCTCAGATTCCCCAACTCTGATTCTGCACATCTGATTCCCTGCCTCTTTTTCCCCACCTCTGATTCCCGGCCTCTGATTCCCGGCCTCTGATTCCCGGCCTCTCATTCCTGGCCTCTCATTCCCCGCCTCTGATTCCCGGCCTCTGATTCCCCGCCTCTGATTCCCCGCCTCTGATTCCCTGCCTCTGATTCCCCATCTCTGATTCCGCACATCTGATTCCCTGCCTCTGATTCCCCGCCTCTGATACCCCGCCTCTGATTCCCTGCCTCTGATTCCCAACCTCTGATTCCCCACCTCTGATTCCCCATATCTGATTCCCCGCCTCTGTTTCCCCGCCTCTGATTCCCCGCCTCTGTTTCCCCAAATCTGATTCCCCACCTCTGATTCCCCAACTCTGATTCCCCGCCTCTGATTCCCCAGCTCTGATTCCCCGCCTCTAATTCCCCGTGTTTGATTCCCTGCCTCTGATTCCCCGCCTCTTCTTCCCCATCTCTGATTCACCGCCTTTGATTCGCCACCTCTGATTCCCCATATGTGATTCCCCGCCTCTGTTTCCCCGCCTCTGATTCCCCGCCTCTGATTTCCCATATCTCATTCCCAGCCTCTGATTCCCCATCTCTGATTCACGGACTCTGATTCCCCACCTCTGATTCCCGGCCTCTTATTCCCGTCATCTGATTCCCGGCCTCTGATTCCCGGCCTCTGATTCCCCGCTTCTGATTCTGATTCCCTGCCTCTGATTCCCCATCTCTGATTCCGCACATCTGATTCCCTGCCTCTGATTTCCCACCTCTGATTACCCATATCTGATTCCCCGCCTCTGTTTCCCCGCCTCTGATTCCCCACCTCTGTTTCACCGCCTCTGATTCCCCGCCTCTGTTTCCCCATATCTAATTCCCCGCCTCTGATTCCCCAACTCTGATTCACCACTCTGATTCCCCAGCTCTGAATCCCCGCCTCTGATTCCCCGCATCTGATTCCCTGCCTCTGAATCCCCAACTCTGATTCCCCACCTCTGATTCCCGGCCTCTTATTCCCGGCATCTGATTCCCGGCCTCTGATTCCCAGCCTCTGATTCCCCGCTTCTGATTCTGATTCCCTGCCTCTGATTCCCCATCTCTGATTCCACACATCTGATTCCCTGCCTCTGATTCCCCGCCTCTGATTCCCTGCCTCTGATTCCCCACCTTCGTTTCCCCACCTCTGATTCCCCGCCTCTGTTTCCCCATATCTAATTCCCCGCCTCTGATTCCCCAAATCTGATTCCCCGCTCTGATAACCCAGCACTGAATTCCCGCCTCTGATTTCCCGCATCTGATTCCCTGCCTCTGAATCCCCACCTCTGATTCCCTGCCTCTGATTCCCAACCTCTGATTCCCCTCCTCTGATTCCCCATATCTGATTCCCCTCCTCTGTTTCCCTGCCTCTGATTCCCCGCCTCTGTTACCCCATACCTGATTCCCCGCCTCTGATTCCCCAACTCTGATTCTGCACATCTGATTCCCTGCCTCTTTTTCCCCACCTCTGATTCCCGGCCTCTGATTCCCGGCCTCTGATTCCCGGCCTCTCATTCCCGGCCTCTCATTCCCCGCCTCTGATTCCCGGCCTCTGATTCCCCGCCTCTGATTCCCCGCCTCTGATTCCCTGCCTCTGATTCCCCATCTCTGATTCCGCACATCTGATTCCCTGCCTCTGATTCCCCGCCTCTGATTCCCCGCCTCTGATTCCCTGCCTCTGATTCCCAACCTCTGATTCCCCACCTCTGATTCCCCATATCTGATTCCCCGCCTCTGTTTCCCCGCCTCTGATTCCCCGCCTCTGTTTCCCCATATCTGATTCCCCGCCTCTGTTTCCCCATATCTAATTCCCCGCCTCTTATTCCCCAACTCTGATTCCCCGCTCTGATTCCCCAGCTCTGTATCCACGCCTCTGATTCCCCGCATCTGATTCACTGCCTCTGAATCCCCACCTCTGATTCCCTGCCTCTGATTCACAACCTCTGATTCCCCTCCTCTGATTCCCCATATCTGATTCCCCGCCTCCGTTTCCCTGCCTCTGATTCCCCGCCTCTGTTTCCCCAAATCTGATTCCCCGCCACCATTTCCCTGCCTCTGATTCCCCGCCTCTGTTTCCCCATATCTGATTCCCCGCCTCTGATACCCCAACTCTGATTCCCTGCCTCTGATTCCCCAGCTCTGATTCCCCGCCTCTGACTCCCCGCGTCTGATTCCCAGCCTCTGATTCCCCATGTCTTATTTCCTGCCTCTGATTCCCCGCCTCTGTTTCCCCATATCTGATTCCCCGCCTCTGATTCCCCAACTCTGATTCCCCGCCTCTGATTCCCCGTGTTTGATTCCCTGCCTCTGATTCCCCGCCTCTTATTCCCCATCTCTGATTCAGCGCCTTTGATTCACCACCTCTGATTCCCCATATCTGATGCCCCGCATCTGTTTCCCCGCCTCTGATTCCCCAACTCTGATTCCCCATATCTAATTCCCCTCCTCTGATTCCCCACGTCTGATTCCCCGCCTCAGTTTCCCTGCCTCTGATTCCCCGCCTCTGATTCCACATATCAGATTCCCCGCCTCTGATTCCCCAACTCTTATTCCCCGCCTGTGATTCGCCAACTATGATTCCCCGCCTCTAATTCCCCGCGTCTGATTCTCTGCCTGTGATTGCCTGCCTCTGATTCCCCATCTCTGTTACCCCGCCTCTGATTCCCCGCCTCTGATTCCCCATATCTGATTCCCCTCCTCTGATTCCCCAACTCTGATTCCCCGCCTCTGATTCCCCAGCTCTGATTCTCTGCCTGTGATTCCCTGCCTCTGATTCCCCATCTCTGTTACCCCGCCTCTGATTCCCCGCCTCTGATTCCCCATATCTGATTCCCCTCCTCTGATTCCCCAACTCTGATTCCCCGCCTCTGATTCCCCACCTCTGATTCCCCATCTCTGATTCACCACCTCTGATTCCCCACCTATGATTCCCCATATCTGATTCCCCGTCTCTGTTTCCCCGCCTCTGATTCCCCGCCTCTGATTCCCCATATCTGATTCCCCACCTATGATTTCCCTACTCTGATTCCCCGCCTCTGATTCGCCAGCTATGATTCCCCTCCTCTGATTCCCCGCGTCTGAATCCCTGCCTCTGATTCCCCGCCTCTGATTCCAAATATCTGATTCCCCGCCTCCGTTTCCCTGCCTCTGATTCCCCGCCTCTGTTTCCCCATATCTGATTCCCCGCCTCTGATTCCCCAACTCTGATTCCCCGCCTCTGATTCCCCAGCTCTGATTCCCCGCCTCTGACTCCCCGCATCTGATTCCCAGCCTCTGATTCCCCATGTCTGATTTCCTGCCTCTGATTCCCCGCCTCTGTTTCCCCATATCTGATTCCCCGCCTCTGATTCCCCAACTCTGATTCCCCGCCTCTGATTCCCCGTGTTTGATTCCCTGCCTCTGATTCCCCGCCTCTGATTCCCTGCCTCTGATTCCCAACCTCTGATTCCCCACCTCTGATTCCCCATATCTGATTCCCCGCCTCTGTCTCCCCGCCTCTGATTCCCCGCCTCTGTTTCCCCAAATCTGATTCCCCACCTCTGATTCCCCAACTCTGATTCCCCGCCTCTGATTCCCCAGCTCTGATTCCCCGCCTCTAATTCCCCGTGTTTGATTCCCTGCCTCTGATTCCCCGCCTCTTCTTCCCCATCTCTGATTCACCGCCTTTGATTCGCCACCTCTGATTCCCCATATGTGATTCCCCGCCTCTGTTTCCCCGCCTCTGATTCCCCGCCTCTGATTTCCCATATCTCATTCCCAGCCTCTGATTCCCCATCTCTGATTCACGGACTCTGATTCCCCACCTCTGATTCCCGGCCTCTTATTCCCGTCATCTGATTCCCGGCCTCTGATTCCCGGCCTCTGATTCCCCGCTTCTGATTCTGATTCCCTGCCTCTGATTCCCCATCTCTGATTCCGCACATCTGATTCCCTGCCTCTGATTTCCCACCTCTGATTACCCATATCTGATTCCCCGCCTCTGTTTCCCCGCCTCTGATTCCCCGCCTCTGTTTCACCGCCTCTGATTCCCCGCCTCTGTTTCCCCATATCTAATTCCCCGCCTCTGATTCCCCAACTCTGATTCACCACTCTGATTCCCCAGCTCTGAATCCCCGCCTCTGATTCCCCGCATCTGATTCCCTGCCTCTGAATCCCCAACTCTGATTCCCCACCTCTGATTCCCGGCCTCTTATTCCCGGCATCTGATTCCCGGCCTCTGATTCCCAGCCTCTGATTCCCCGCTTCTGATTCTGATTCCCTGCCTCTGATTCCCCATCTCTGATTCCACACATCTGATTCCCTGCCTCTGATTCCCCGCCTCTGATTCCCTGCCTCTGATTCCCCACCTTCGTTTCCCCACCTCTGATTCCCCGCCTCTGTTTCCCCATATCTAATTCCCCGCCTCTGATTCCCCAAATCTGATTCCCCGCTCTGATTCCCCAGCTCTGAATTCCCGCCTCTGATTTCCCGCATCTGATTCCCTGCCTCTGAATCCCCACCTCTGATTCCCTGCCTCTGATTCCCAACCTCTGAATCCCCTCCTCTGATTCCCCATATCTGATTCCCCTCCTCTGTTTCCCTGCCTCTGATTCCCCGCCTCTGTTACCCCATACCTGATTCCCCGCCTCTGATTCCCCAACTCTGATTCTGCACATCTGATTCCCTGCCTCTTTTTCCCCACCTCTGATTCCCGGCCTCTGATTCCCGGCCTCTGATTCCCGGCCTCTCATTCCCGGCCTCTCATTCCCCGCCTCTGATTCCCGGCCTCTGATTCCCCGCCTCTGATTCCCCGCCTCTGATTCCCTGCCTCTGATTCCCCATCTCTGATTCCGCACATCTGATTCCCTGCCTCTGATTCCCCGCCTCTGATTCCCCGCCTCTGATTCCCTGCCTCTGATTCCCAACCTCTGATTCCCCACCTCTGATTCCCCATATCTGATTCCCCGCCTCTGTTTCCCCGCCTCTGATTCCCCGCCTCTGTTTCCCCATATCTGATTCCCCGCCTCTGTTTCCCCATATCTAATTCCCCGCCTCTTATTCCCCAACTCTGATTCCCCGCTCTGATTCCCCAGCTCTGTATCCACGCCTCTGATTCCCCATATCTGATTCCCCGCCTCCGTTTCCCTGCCTCTGATTCCCCGCCTCTGTTTCCCCAAATCTGATTCCCCGCCACCATTTCCCTGCCTCTGATTCCCCGCCTCTGTTTCCCCATATCTGATTCCCCGCCTCTGATACCCCAACTCTGATTCCCTGCCTCTGATTCCCCAGCTCTGATTCCCCGCCTCTGACTCCCCGCGTCTGATTCCCAGCCTCTGATTCCCCATGTCTTATTTCCTGCCTCTGATTCCCCGCCTCTGTTTCCCCATATCTGATTCCCCGCCTCTGATTCCCCAACTCTGATTCCCCGCCTCTGATTCCCCGTGTTTGATTCCCTGCCTCTGATTCCCCGCCTCTTATTCCCCATCTCTGATTCAGCGCCTTTGATTCACCACCTCTGATTCCCCATATCTGATGCCCCGCATCTGTTTCCCCGCCTCTGATTCCCCAACTCTGATTCCCCATATCTAATTCCCCTCCTCTGATTCCCCACGTCTGATTCCCCGCCTCAGTTTCCCTGCCTCTGATTCCCCGCCTCTGATTCCCCATATCAGATTCCCCGCCTCTGATTCCCCAACTCTTATTCCCCGCCTGTGATTCGCCAACTATGATTCCCCGCCTCTGATTCCCCGCGTCTGATTCTCTGCCTGTGATTGCCTGCCTCTGATTCCCCATCTCTGTTACCCCGCCTCTGATTCCCCGCCTCTGATTCCCCATATCTGATTCCCCTCCTCTGATTCCCCAACTCTGATTCCCCGCCTCTGATTCCCCAGCTCTGATTCTCTGCCTGTGATTCCCTGCCTCTGATTCCCCATCTCTGTTACCCCGCCTCTGATTCCCCGCCTCTGATTCCCCATATCTGATTCCCCTCCTCTGATTCCCCAACTCTGATTCCCCGCCTCTGATTCCCCACCTCTGATTCCCCATCTCTGATTCACCACCTCTGATTCCCCACCTATGATTCCCCATATCTGATTCCCCGTCTCTGTTTCCCCGCCTCTGATTCCCCGCCTCTGATTCCCCATATCTGATTCCCCACCTATGATTTCCCTACTCTGATTCCCCGCCTCTGATTCGCCAGCTATGATTCCCCTCCTCTGATTCCCCGCGTCTGAATCCCTGCCTCTGATTCCCCGCCTCTGATTCCAAATATCTGATTCCCCGCCTCCGTTTCCCTGCCTCTGATTCCCCGCCTCTGTTTCCCCATATCTGATTCCCCGCCTCTGATTCCCCAACTCTGATTCCCCGCCTCTGATTCCCCAGCTCTGATTCCCCGCCTCTGACTCCCCGCATCTGATTCCCAGCCTCTGATTCCCCATGTCTGATTTCCTGCCTCTGATTCCCCGCCTCTGTTTCCCCATATCTGATTCCCCGCCTCTGATTCCCCAACTCTGATTCCCCGCCTCTGATTCCCCGTGTTTGATTCCCTGCCTCTGATTCCCCGCCTCTTATTCCCCATCTCTGATTCAGCGCCTTTGATTCACCACCTCTGATTCCCCATATCTGATGCCCCGCATCTGTTTCCCCGCCTCTGATTCCCCAACTCTGATTCCCCATATCTAATTCCCCTCCTCTGATTCCCCACGTCTGATTCCCCGCCTCAGTTTCCCTGCCTCTGATTCCCCGCCTCTGATTCCCCATATCAGATTCCCCGCCTCTGATTCCCCAACTCTTATTCCCCGCCTGTGATTCGCCAACTATGATTCCCCGCCTCTGATTCCCCGCGTCTGATTCTCTGCCTGTGATTGCCTGCCTCTGATTCCCCATCTCTGTTACCCCGCCTCTGATTCCCCGCCTCTGATTCCCCATATCTGATTCCCCTCCTCTGATTCCCCAACTCTGATTCCCCGCCTCTGATTCCCCAGCTCTGATTCTCTGCCTGTGATTCCCTGCCTCTGATTCCCCATCTCTGTTACCCCGCCTCTGATTCCCCGCCTCTGATTCCCCAAATCTGATTCCCCGCTCTGATTCCCCAGCTCTGAATTCCCGCCTCTGATTCCCCGCATCTGATTCCCTGCCTCTGAATCCCCACCTCTGATTCCCTGCATCTGATTCCCAACCTCTGATTCCCCTCCTCTGATTCCCCATATCTGATTCCCCTCCTCTGTTTCCCCACCTCTGATTCCCCGCCTCTGTTTCCCCATATCTGATTACCCGCCTCAGATTCCCCAACTCTGATTCTGCACATCTGATTCCCTGCCTCTTTTTCCCCACCTCTGATTCCCGGCCTCTGATTCCCGGCCTCTGATTCCCGGCCTCTCATTCCTGGCCTCTCATTCCCCGCCTCTGATTCCCGGCCTCTGATTCCCCGCCTCTGATTCCCCGCCTCTGATTCCCTGCCTCTGATTCCCCATCTCTGATTCCGCACATCTGATTCCCTGCCTCTGATTCCCCGCCTCTGATACCCCGCCTCTGATTCCCTGCCTCTGATTCCCAACCTCTGATTCCCCACCTCTGATTCCCCATATCTGATTCCCCGCCTCTGTTTCCCCGCCTCTGATTCCCCGCCTCTGTTTCCCCAAATCTGATTCCCCACCTCTGATTCCCCAACTCTGATTCCCCGCCTCTGATTCCCCAGCTCTGATTCCCCGCCTCTAATTCCCCGTGTTTGATTCCCTGCCTCTGATTCCCCGCCTCTTCTTCCCCATCTCTGATTCACCGCCTTTGATTCGCCACCTCTGATTCCCCATATGTGATTCCCCGCCTCTGTTTCCCCGCCTCTGATTCCCCGCCTCTGATTTCCCATATCTCATTCCCAGCCTCTGATTCCCCATCTCTGATTCACGGACTCTGATTCCCCACCTCTGATTCCCGGCCTCTTATTCCCGTCATCTGATTCCCGGCCTCTGATTCCCGGCCTCTGATTCCCCGCTTCTGATTCTGATTCCCTGCCTCTGATTCCCCATCTCTGATTCCGCACATCTGATTCCCTGCCTCTGATTTCCCACCTCTGATTACCCATATCTGATTCCCCGCCTCTGTTTCCCCGCCTCTGATTCCCCACCTCTGTTTCACCGCCTCTGATTCCCCGCCTCTGTTTCCCCATATCTAATTCCCCGCCTCTGATTCCCCAACTCTGATTCACCACTCTGATTCCCCAGCTCTGAATCCCCGCCTCTGATTCCCCGCATCTGATTCCCTGCCTCTGAATCCCCAACTCTGATTCCCCACCTCTGATTCCCGGCCTCTTATTCCCGGCATCTGATTCCCGGCCTCTGATTCCCAGCCTCTGATTCCCCGCTTCTGATTCTGATTCCCTGCCTCTGATTCCCCATCTCTGATTCCACACATCTGATTCCCTGCCTCTGATTCCCCGCCTCTGATTCCCTGCCTCTGATTCCCCACCTTCGTTTCCCCACCTCTGATTCCCCGCCTCTGTTTCCCCATATCTAATTCCCCGCCTCTGATTCCCCAAATCTGATTCCCCGCTCTGATAACCCAGCACTGAATTCCCGCCTCTGATTTCCCGCATCTGATTCCCTGCCTCTGAATCCCCACCTCTGATTCCCTGCCTCTGATTCCCAACCTCTGATTCCCCTCCTCTGATTCCCCATATCTGATTCCCCTCCTCTGTTTCCCTGCCTCTGATTCCCCGCCTCTGTTACCCCATACCTGATTCCCCGCCTCTGATTCCCCAACTCTGATTCTGCACATCTGATTCCCTGCCTCTTTTTCCCCACCTCTGATTCCCGGCCTCTGATTCCCGGCCTCTGATTCCCGGCCTCTCATTCCCGGCCTCTCATTCCCCGCCTCTGATTCCCGGCCTCTGATTCCCCGCCTCTGATTCCCCGCCTCTGATTCCCTGCCTCTGATTCCCCATCTCTGATTCCGCACATCTGATTCCCTGCCTCTGATTCCCCGCCTCTGATTCCCCGCCTCTGATTCCCTGCCTCTGATTCCCAACCTCTGATTCCCCACCTCTGATTCCCCATATCTGATTCCCCGCCTCTGTTTCCCCGCCTCTGATTCCCCGCCTCTGTTTCCCCATATCTGATTCCCCGCCTCTGTTTCCCCATATCTAATTCCCCGCCTCTTATTCCCCAACTCTGATTCCCCGCTCTGATTCCCCAGCTCTGTATCCACGCCTCTGATTCCCCGCATCTGATTCACTGCCTCTGAATCCCCACCTCTGATTCCCTGCCTCTGATTCACAACCTCTGATTCCCCTCCTCTGATTCCCCATATCTGATTCCCCGCCTCCGTTTCCCTGCCTCTGATTCCCCGCCTCTGTTTCCCCAAATCTGATTCCCCGCCACCATTTCCCTGCCTCTGATTCCCCGCCTCTGTTTCCCCATATCTGATTCCCCGCCTCTGATACCCCAACTCTGATTCCCTGCCTCTGATTCCCCAGCTCTGATTCCCCGCCTCTGACTCCCCGCGTCTGATTCCCAGCCTCTGATTCCCCATGTCTTATTTCCTGCCTCTGATTCCCCGCCTCTGTTTCCCCATATCTGATTCCCCGCCTCTGATTCCCCAACTCTGATTCCCCGCCTCTGATTCCCCGTGTTTGATTCCCTGCCTCTGATTCCCCGCCTCTTATTCCCCATCTCTGATTCAGCGCCTTTGATTCACCACCTCTGATTCCCCATATCTGATGCCCCGCATCTGTTTCCCCGCCTCTGATTCCCCAACTCTGATTCCCCATATCTAATTCCCCTCCTCTGATTCCCCACGTCTGATTCCCCGCCTCAGTTTCCCTGCCTCTGATTCCCCGCCTCTGATTCCACATATCAGATTCCCCGCCTCTGATTCCCCAACTCTTATTCCCCGCCTGTGATTCGCCAACTATGATTCCCCGCCTCTAATTCCCCGCGTCTGATTCTCTGCCTGTGATTGCCTGCCTCTGATTCCCCATCTCTGTTACCCCGCCTCTGATTCCCCGCCTCTGATTCCCCATATCTGATTCCCCTCCTCTGATTCCCCAACTCTGATTCCCCGCCTCTGATTCCCCAGCTCTGATTCTCTGCCTGTGATTCCCTGCCTCTGATTCCCCATCTCTGTTACCCCGCCTCTGATTCCCCGCCTCTGATTCCCCATATCTGATTCCCCTCCTCTGATTCCCCAACTCTGATTCCCCGCCTCTGATTCCCCACCTCTGATTCCCCATCTCTGATTCACCACCTCTGATTCCCCACCTATGATTCCCCATATCTGATTCCCCGTCTCTGTTTCCCCGCCTCTGATTCCCCGCCTCTGATTCCCCATATCTGATTCCCCACCTATGATTTCCCTACTCTGATTCCCCGCCTCTGATTCGCCAGCTATGATTCCCCTCCTCTGATTCCCCGCGTCTGAATCCCTGCCTCTGATTCCCCGCCTCTGATTCCAAATATCTGATTCCCCGCCTCCGTTTCCCTGCCTCTGATTCCCCGCCTCTGTTTCCCCATATCTGATTCCCCGCCTCTGATTCCCCAACTCTGATTCCCCGCCTCTGATTCCCCAGCTCTGATTCCCCGCCTCTGACTCCCCGCATCTGATTCCCAGCCTCTGATTCCCCATGTCTGATTTCCTGCCTCTGATTCCCCGCCTCTGTTTCCCCATATCTGATTCCCCGCCTCTGATTCCCCAACTCTGATTCCCCGCCTCTGATTCCCCGTGTTTGATTCCCTGCCTCTGATTCCCCGCCTCTTATTCCCCATCTCTGATTCAGCGCCTTTGATTCACCACCTCTGATTCCCCATATCTGATGCCCCGCATCTGTTTCCCCGCCTCTGATTCCCCAACTCTGATTCCCCATATCTAATTCCCCTCCTCTGATTCCCCACGTCTGATTCCCCGCCTCAGTTTCCCTGCCTCTGATTCCCCGCCTCTGATTCCCCATATCAGATTCCCCGCCTCTGATTCCCCAACTCTTATTCCCCGCCTGTGATTCGCCAACTATGATTCCCCGCCTCTGATTCCCCGCGTCTGATTCTCTGCCTGTGATTGCCTGCCTCTGATTCCCCATCTCTGTTACCCCGCCTCTGATTCCCCGCCTCTGATTCCCCATATCTGATTCCCCTCCTCTGATTCCCCAACTCTGATTCCCCGCCTCTGATTCCCCAGCTCTGATTCTCTGCCTGTGATTCCCTGCCTCTGATTCCCCATCTCTGTTACCCCGCCTCTGATTCCCCGCCTCTGATTCCCCATATCTGATTCCCCTCCTCTGATTCCCCAACTCTGATTCCCCGCCTCTGATTCCCCACCTCTGATTCCCCATCTCTGATTCACCACCTCTGATTCCCCACCTATGATTCCCCATATCTGATTCCCCGTCTCTGTTTCCCCGCCTCTGATTCCCCGCCTCTGATTCCCCATATCTGATTCCCCACCTATGATTTCCCTACTCTGATTCCCCGCCTCTGATTCGCCAGCTATGATTCCCCTCCTCTGATTCCCCGCGTCTGAATCCCTGCCTCTGATTCCCCGCCTCTGATTCCAAATATCTGATTCCCCGCCTCCGTTTCCCTGCCTCTGATTCCCCGCCTCTGTTTCCCCATATCTGATTCCCCGCCTCTGATTCCCCAACTCTGATTCCCCGCCTCTGATTCCCCAGCTCTGATTCCCCGCCTCTGACTCCCCGCATCTGATTCCCAGCCTCTGATTCCCCATGTCTGATTTCCTGCCTCTGATTCCCCGCCTCTGATTCGCCATCTCTGATTCATCGCCTCTGATTCCCCACCTCTGATTCCCCATATCTTATTCCCCACCTATGTTTCCCCGCCTCTGATTCCCCTCCTCTGATTCCCCATCTCTGATTCCCACCTCTGATTCCCCATCTCTGATTCCGCACATCCGATTCCCTGCCTCTAATTCCCCGCCTCTGATGCCCCGCCTCTGATTTCATGCCTCTGTTTCCTCATATCTGATTCCCCTCCTCTGATTCCCCAACACTGATTTCCCGCCTCTGATTCCCCAGCTCTGATTCACCACCTCTGATTCCCCGCGTCTGATTCCCCTCCTCTGATTCCCTATCTCTGATTCCCTATCTCTGATTCCCCATATCTGATTCCCCGCCTCTGTTTCCCTGCCTCTTATTCCCCGCCTCTGTTTCCACATATCTGATTCCCTGCCTCTCATTCCCCAGCTCTGAATCCCCGCCTCTGACTTCCCGCGTCTGATTCCCAGCCTCTGATTCCCCATGTTTGATTCCCTGCCTCTGATTCCCAACCTCTGATTCCCGACCTCTGATTCCCCATATCTGATTCCCCGCCTCTGTTTCCCCGCCTCTTATTCCCCGCCTCTGATTCCACATCTCTGATTCCCGGACTCTGATTCCCCACCTCTGATTCCCCATCTCTGATTCCGCACATCCGATTCCCTGCCTCTGATTCCCCGCCTCTGATGCCCCGCCTCTGATTCCATGCCTCTGATTCCCAACCTCTGATTCCCGGACTCTGATTCCCCACCTCTGATTCCCGGCCTCTTATTCCCGGCATCTTATTCCCGGCCTCTGATTCCCAGCCATTGATTCCCCGCTTCTGATTCTGATTCCCTGCATCTGATTCCCCATCTCTGATTCCACACATCTGATTCCCTGCCTCTGATTCCCCACTTCTGATTCCCCTCCTCTGATTCCCCACCTCTGTTTCCCCACCTCTGATTCCCCGCCTCTGTTTCCCCATATCTAATTCCCCGCCTCTGATTCCCCAAATCTGATTCCCCGCTCTGATTCCCCAGCTCTGAATTCCCGCCTCTGATTCCCCGCATCTGATTCCCTGCCTCTGAATCCCCACCTCTGATTCCCTGCCTCTGATTCCCAACCTCTGATTCCCCTCCTCTGATTCCCCATATCTGATTCCCCTCCTCTGTTTCCCCACCTCTGATTCCCCGCCTCTGTTTCCCCATATCTGATTACCCGCCTCAGATTCCCCAACTCTGATTCTGCACATCTGATTCCCTGCCTCTTTTTCCCCACCTCTGATTCCCGGCCTCTGATTCCCGGCCTCTGATTCCCGGCCTCTCATTCCTGGCCTCTCATTCCCCGCCTCTGATTCCCGGCCTCTGATTCCCCGCCTCTGATTCCCCGCCTCTGATTCCCTGCCTCTGATTCCCCATCTCTGATTCCGCACATCTGATTCCCTGCCTCTGATTCCCCGCCTCTGATACCCCGCCTCTGATTCCCTGCCTCTGATTCCCAACCTCTGATTCCCCACCTCTGATTCCCCATATCTGATTCCCCGCCTCTGTTTCCCCGCCTCTGATTCCCCGCCTCTGTTTCCCCAAATCTGATTCCCCACCTCTGATTCCCCAACTCTGATTCACCGCCTCTGATTCCCCAGCTCTGATTCCCCACCTCTAATTCCCCGTGTTTGATTCCCTGCCTCTGATTCCCCGCCTCTTCTTCCCCATCTCTGATTCACCGCCTTTGATTCGCCACCTCTGATTCCCCATATGTGATTCCCCGCCTCTGTTTCCCCGCATCTGGTTCCCCGCCTCTGATTTCCCATATCTCATTCCCAGCCTCTGATTCCCCATCTCTGATTCCCGGACTCTGATTCCCCACCTCTGATTCCCGGCCTCTTATTCCCGTCATCTGATTCCCGGCCTCTGATTCCCGGCCTCTGATTCCCCGCTTCTGATTCTGATTCCCTGCCTCTGATTCCCCATCTCTGATTCCGCACATCTGATTCCCTGCCTCTGATTTCCCACCTCTGATTACCCATATCTGATTCCCCGCCTCTGTTTCCCCGCCTCTGATTCCCCGCCTCTGTTTCACCGCCTCTGATTCCCCGCCTCTGTTTCCCCATATCTAATTCCCCGCCTCTGATTCCCCAACACTGATTCACCACTCTGATTCCCCAGCTCTGAATCCCCGCCTCTGATTCCCCGCATCTGATTCCCTGCCTCTGAATCCCCAACTCTGATTCCCCACCTCTGATTCCCGGCTTCTTATTCCCGGATTCTGATTCCCGGCCTCTGATTCCCAGCCTCTGATTCCCCGCTTCTGATTCTGATTCCCTGCCTCTGATTCCCCATCTCTGATTCCACACATCTGATTCCCTGCCTCTGATTCCCCGCCTCTGATTCCCTGCCTATGATTCCCTCCTCCGTTTCCCCACCTCTGATTCCCCGCCTCTGTTTCCCCATATCTAATTCCCCGCCTCTGATTCCCCAAATCTGATTCCCCGCTCTGATTCCCCAGCTCTGAATTCCCGCCTCTGATTTCCCGCATCTGATTCCCTGCCTCTGAATCCCCACCTCTGATTCCCTGCCTCTGATTCCCAACCTCTGATTTCCCTCCTCTGATTCCCCATATCTGATTCCCCTCCTCTGTTTCCCTGCCTCTGATTCCCCGCCTCTGTTACCCCATATCTGATTCCCCGCCTCTGATTCCCCAACTCTGATTCTGCACATCTGATTCCCTGCCTCTTTTTCCCCACCTCTGATTCCCGGCCTCTGATTCCCGGCCTCTGATTCCCGGCCTCTCATTCCCGGCCTCTCATTCCCCGCCTCTGATTCCCGGCCTCTGATTCCCCGCCTCTGATTCCCCGCCTCTGATTCCCTGCCTCTGATTCCCCATCTCTGATTCCGCACATCTGATTCCCTGCCTCTGATTCCCCGCCTCTGATTCCCCGCCTCTGATTCCCTGCCTCTGATTCCCAACCTCTGATTCCCCACCTCTGATTCCCCATATCTGATTCCCCGCCTCTGTTTCCCCGCCTCTGATTCCCCGCCTCTGTTTCCCCATATCTGATTCCCCGCCTCTGTTTCCCCATATCTAATTCCCCGCCTCTGATTCCCCAACTCTGATTCCCCGCTCTGATTCCCCAGCTCTGTATCCACGCCTCTGATTCCCCGCATCTGATTCACTGCCTCTGAATCCCCACCTCTGATTCCCTGCCTCTGATTCACAACCTCTGATTCCCCTCCTCTGATTCCCCATATCTGATTCCCCGCCTCCGTTTCCCTGCCTCTGATTCCCCGCCTCTGTTTCCCCAAATCTGATTCCCCGCCACCATTTCCCTGCCTCTGATTCCCCGCCTCTGTTTCCCCATATCTGATTCCCCGCCTCTGATACCCCAACTCTGATTCCCTGCCTCTGATTCCCCAGCTCTGATTCCCCGCCTCTGACTCCCCGCGTCTGATTCCCAGCCTCTGATTCCCCATGTCTTATTTCCTGCCTCTGATTCCCCGCCTCTGTTTCCCCATATCTGATTCCCCGCCTCTGATTCCCCAACTCTGATTCCCCGCCTCTGATTCCCCGTGTTTGATTCCCTGCCTCTGATTCCCCGCCTCTTATTCCCCATCTCTGATTCAGCGCCTTTGATTCACCACCTCTGATTCCCCATATCTGATGCCCCGCATCTGTTTCCCCGCCTCTGATTCCCCAACTCTGATTCCCCATATCTAATTCCCCTCCTCTGATTCCCCACGTCTGATTCCCCGCCTCAGTTTCCCTGCCTCTGATTCCCCGCCTCTGATTCCCCATATCAGATTCCCCGCCTCTGATTCCCCAACTCTTATTCCCCGCCTGTGATTCGCCAACTATGATTCCCCGCCTCTGATTCCCCGCGTCTGATTCTCTGCCTGTGATTGCCTGCCTCTGATTCCCCATCTCTGTTACCCCGCCTCTGATTCCCCACCTCTGATTCCCCATATCTGATTCCCCTCCTCTGATTCCCCAACTCTGATTCCCCGCCTCTGATTCCCCAGCTCTGATTCTCTGCCTGTGATTCCCTGCCTCTGATTCCCCATCTCTGTTACCCCGCCTCTGATTCCCCGCCTCTGATTCCCCATATCTGATTCCCCTCCTCTGATTCCCCAACTCTGATTCCCCGCCTCTGATTCCCCACCTCTGATTCCCCATCTCTGATTCACCACCTCTGATTCCCCACCTATGATTCCCCATATCTGATTCCCCGTCTCTGTTTCCCCGCCTCTGATTCCCCGCCTCTGATTCCCCATATCTGATTCCCCACCTATGATTTCCCTACTCTGATTCCCCGCCTCTGATTCGCCAGCTATGATTCCACTCCTCTGATTCCCCGCGTCTGAATCCCTGCCTCTGATTCCCCGCCTCTGATTCCAAATATCTGATTCCCCGCCTCCGTTTCCCTGCCTCTGATTCCCCGCCTCTGTTTCCCCATATCTGATTCCCCGCCTCTGATTCCCCAACTCTGATTCCCCGCCTCTGATTCCCCAGCTCTGATTCCCCGCCTCTGACTCCCCGCATCTGATTCCCAGCCTCTGATTCCCCATGTCTGATTTCCTGCCTCTGATTCCCCGCCTCTGATTCGCCATCTCTGATTCATCGCCTCTGATTCCCCACCTCTGATTCCCCATATCTTATTCCCCACCTATGTTTCCCCGCCTCTGATTCCCCTCCTCTGATTCCCCATCTCTGATTCCCACCTCTGATTCCCCATCTCTGATTCCGCACATCCGATTCCCTGCCTCTAATTCCCCGCCTCTGATGCCCCGCCTCTGATTTCATGCCTCTGTTTCCTCATATCTGATTCCCCTCCTCTGATTCCCCAACACTGATTTCCCGCCTCTGATTCCCCAGCTCTGAATCACCACCTCTGATTCCCCGCGTCTGATTCCCCTCCTCTGATTCCCTATCTCTGATTCCCTATCTCTGATTCCCCAATTCTGATTCCCCGCCTTTGATTCCCTGCCTCTGATTCCCAACCTCTGATTCCCGACCTCGGATTCCCCATATCTGATTCCCCGCCTCTGTTTCCCCGCCTCTTATTCCCCGCCTCTGTTTCCACATATCTGATTCCCTGCCTCTCATTCCCCAGCTCTGAATCCCCGCCTCTGACTTCCCGCGTCTGATTCCCAGCCTCTGATTCCCCATGTTTGATTCCCTGCCTCTGATTCCCAACCTCTGATTCCCGGCCTCTTATTCCCGTCATCTGATTCCCGGCCTCTGATTCCCGGCCTCTGATTCCCCGCTTCTGATTCTGATTCCCTGCCTCTGATTCCCCATCTCTGATTCCGCACATCTGATTCCCTGCCTTTGATTTCCCACCTCTGATTACCCATATCTGATTCCCCGCCTCTGTTTCCCCATATCTAATTCCCCGCCTCTGATTCCCCAACTCTGATTCCCCGCTCTGATTCCCCAGCTCTGTATCCACGCCTCTGATTCCCCGCATCTGATTCACTGCCTCTGAATCCCCACCTCTGATTCCCTGCCTCTGATTCACAACCTCTGATTCCCCTCCTCTGATTCCCCATATCTGATTCCCCGCCTCCGTTTCCCTGCCTCTGATTCCCCGCCTCTGTTTCCCCAAATCTGATTCCCCGCCACCATTTCCCTGCCTCTGATTCCCCGCATCTGTTTCCCCACCTCTGATTCCCCATATCTTATTCCCCACCTATGTTTCCCCGCCTCTGATTCCCCGCCTCTGATTCCCCATCTCTGATTCCCAGACTCTGATTCCCCACCTCTGATTCCCTATCTCTGATTCTGCACATCCGATTCCCTGCCTCTGATTCCCCGCCTCTGATTCCCCACCTCTGATTCCCCACCTCTGATTCCCCATATCTGATTCCCCGCCTCTGTTTCCCCGCCTCTGATTCCCTGCCTCTGTTTCCTCATATCTGATTCCCCGCCTCTGATTCCCCAACACTGATTCCCCGCCTCTGATTCCCCAGCTCTGATTCACCACCTCTGATTCCCCGCGTCTGATTCCCCGCTTCTGATTCCCGGCCTCTTATTCCCCACCACTGATTCCCGGCCTCTGATTCCCGGCCTCTGATTCCCGAACTCTCATTCCCGGCCTCTGATTCCCGGCCTCTGATTCCCCGCCTCTGATTCCCCGCCTCTGATTCCCTGCCTCTGATTCCCCATCTCTGATTCCGCACATCTGATTCCCTGCCTCTGATTCCCCGCCTCTGATTCCCTGCCTCTGATTCCCTGCCTCTGATTCCCAACCTCTGATTCCCCACCTCTGATTCCCCATAACTGATTCCCCGCCTCTGTTTCCCCGCCTCTGATTCCCCGCCTCTGTTTCCCCATATCTGATTCCCCGCCTCTGATTCCCCAACTCTGATTCCCCACCTCTGATCCCCAGCTCTGATTCCCCGCCTCTGATTCCCCGTGTTTGATTCCCTGCCTCTGATTCACTGCCTCTGATTCCCAACCTCTGATTCCCCACCTCTGATTCCCCATATCTGATTCCCCGCCTCTGTTTCCCCGCCTCTGATTCCCCGACTCTGTTTCCCCATATCTGATTCCCCGCCTTTGATTGGCCACCTCTGAATCCCCATATGTGATTCCCCGCCTCTGTTTCCCCGCATCTGATTCCCCACCTCTGATTCCCCATATCTCATTCCCCGCCTCTGATTCCCCATATCTGATTCCCTGACTCTGATTCCCCACCTCTGATTCCCGGCCTCTTTTTCCCGGCATCTGATTCCCGGCATCTGATTCCCGGCCTCTGATTCCCGGCCTCTGATTCCCCGCTTCTGATTCTGATTCCCTGCCTCTGATTCCCCATCCCTGATTCCGCACATCTGATTCCCGCCTCTGATTCCCCGCCTCTGATTCCCCATATCTCATTCCCCGCCTCTGATTCCCCGCATCTGATTCCCTACCTCTGAATCCCCACCTCTGATTCCCTGCCTCTGATTCCCAACCTCTGATTCCCCTCCTCTGATTCCCCATATCTGATTCCCCGCCTCCGTTTCCCTGCCTCTGATTGCCCGCCTCTGTTTCCCCATATCTGATTCCCCGCCTCTGATTCCCCAACTCTGATTCCCCGCCTCTGATTCCCCAGCTCTGATTCCCCGCCTCTGATTCCCCGCGTCTGATTCCCAGCCTCTGATTCCCCATGTCTGATTTCCTGCCTCTGATTCCCCGCCTCTGATTCGCCATCTCTGATTCATCGCCTCTGATTCCCCACCTCTGATTCCCCATATCTGATTCCCCACCTATGTTTCCCCGCCTCTGATGCCCCACCTCTGATTCCATGCCTCTGATTCCCAACCTCTGATTCCCCACCTCTGATTCCCCATATCTGATTCCCGCCTCTGTTTCCCCGCCTCTGATTCCCTGCCTCTGTTTCCTCATATCTGATTCCCCGCCTCTGATTCCCCAACACTGATTCCCCGCCTCTGATTCCCCAGCTCTGATTCAACACCTCTGATTCCCCGCGTCTGATTCCCCGCCTCTGATTCCCCATCTCTGATTCCCTATCTCTGATTCCCCAATTCTGATTCCCCGCCTTTGATTCCCTGCCTCTGATTCCTAACCTCTGATTCCCCACCTCTGATTCCCCGCCACTGTTTCCCCGCCTCTTATTCCCCGCCTCTGTTTCCCCATATCTGATTCCCGGCCTCTCATTCCCCAGCTCTGATTCCCCGCCTCTGATTCCCCATATCTGATTCCCCGCCGCTGATTCCCCAACTCTGATAGCCCGCCTCTGATTCCCCAGCTCTGATTCCCCGCCTCTGATTCCCCGCGTCTGAATCCCTGCCTCTGATTCCCTGCCTGTGATTCCCTGCCTCTTATTCCCTGCCTCTGATTCCCCGCCTCTGATTCCCCGCATCTGATTCCCTGCCTCTGAATCCCCACCTCTGATTCCCTGCCTCTGATTCCCAACCTCTGATTCCCCTCCTCTGATTCCCCATATCTGATTCCCCACCTCCATTTCCCTGCCTCTGATTCCCCGCCTCTGTTACCAAATATCTGATTCCCCGCCTCTGATTCCCCAACTCTGATTCTGCACTTCTGATTCCCTGCCTCTTATTCCCCACCTCTAATTCCCGGCCTCTGATTCCCGGCCTCTGATTCCCCATCTCTGATTCCCCATATCTGATTCCCGGACTCTGATTCCCCACCTCTGATTCCCGGCCTCTTATTCCCGGCATCTGATTCCCGGCCTCTGATTCCCGGCCTCTGATTCCCCGCTTCTGATTCTGATTCCCTGCCTCTGATTCCCCATCTCTGATTCCGCACATCTGATTCCCTGCCTCTGATTCCCCACTTCTGATTCCCCATATCTGATTCCCCGCCTCTGTTTCCCCGCCTCTGATTCCCCGCCTCTGTTTCCCCATATCTAATTCCTCGCATCTGATTCCCCAACTCTGATTCCCCGCACTGATTCCCCAGCTCTGAATCCCCGCCTCAGATTCCCCGCATCTGATTCCCTGCCTCTGAATCCCCATCTCTGATTCCGAACATCTGATTCCCTGCCTCTGATTCCCCACTTCAGATTCCCCATATCTGATTCCCCGCCTCTGTTTCCCCGCCTCTGATTCCCCGCCTCTGTTTCCCCATATCTAATTCCTCGCATCTGATTCCCCAACTCTGATTCCCCGCACTGATTCCCCAGCTCTGAATCCCCGCCTCAGATTCCCCGCATCTGATTCCCTGCCTCTGAATCCCCACCTCTGATTCCCTGCCTCTGATTCCCAACCTCTGATTCCCCTCCTCTGATTCCCCATATCTGATTCCCCGCCTCCGTTTCCCTGCCTCTGATTCCCCGCCTCTGTTTCCCCATATCTGATTCCCCGCCTCTGATTCCCCAACTCTGATTCCCCGCCTCTGAATCCCCAGCTCTGATTCCCCGCCTCTGATTCCCCGTGTCTGATTCCCAGCCTCTGATTCCCCGTCTTATTCCCCGCCTCTGATTCGCCATCTCTGATTCATCGCCTCTGATTCCCCACCTCTGATTCCCCATATCTGATTCCCCACCTATGTTTCCCCGCCTCTGATGCCCCACCTCTGATTCCATGCCTCTGATTCCCAACCTCTGATTCCCCACCTCTGATTCCCCATATCTGATTCCCCGCCTCTGTTTCCCCGCCTCTGATTCCCTGCCTCTGTTTCCTCATATCTGATTCCCCGCCTCTGATTCCCCAACACTGATTCCCCGCCTCTGATTCCCCAGGTCTGATTCACCACCTCTGATTCCCCGCGTCTGATTCCCCGCCTCTGATTCCCCATCTCTGATTCCCTATCTCTGATTCCCCAATTCTGATTCCCCGCCTTTGATTCCCTGCCTCTGATTCCCAACCTCTGATTCCCCACCTCTGATATCCCATATCTGATTCCCCGCCTCTGTTTCCCCGCCTCTTATTCCCCGCCTCTGTTTCCCCATATCTGATTCCCGGCCTCTCATTCCCCAGCTCTGATTCCCCGCCTCTGATTCCCCATATCTGATTCCCCGCCGCTGATTCCCCGACTCAGATAGCCCGCCTCTGATTCCCCAGCTCTGATTCCCCGCCTCTGATTCCCCGCGTCTGAATCCCTGCCTCTGATTCCCCGCCTCTGATTCCCCATCTCTGATTCACCACCTCTGATCCCCCGCTTCTGATTCCCCATGTCTGATTCACCGCCTCTGTTTCCCCACCTCTGATTCCCCGCCTCTGATTCCCCATATCTGATTCCCCGCCTCTGATTCCCCAACTCTGATTCGCCGCCTGTGATTCGCCAGCTATGATTCCCCGCATCTGATTCCCCACGTCTGATTCCCTACCTGTGTTTCCCTGCCTCTTATTCCCCGCCTCTGATTCCCCGCATCTGATTCCCTGCCTCTGAATCCCCACCTCTGATTCCCTGCCTCTGATTCCCAACCTCTTATTCCCCTCCTCTGATTCCCCATGTCAGATTCCCCACCTCCATTTCCCTGCCTCTGATTCCCTGCCTCTGTTACCCAATATCTGATTCCCCGCCTCTGATTCCCCAACTCTGATTCTGCACATCTGATTCCCTGCCTCTTATTCCCCACCTCTAATTCCCGGCCTCTGATTCCCGTCCTCTGATTCCCCACCTCTGATTCTCCATATCTGATTCCCCGCCTCTGTTTCCCCGCCTCTGATTCCCCGCCTCTGTTTCCCCATATCTGATTCACCGCCTTTGATTCGCCACCTCTGATTCCCCATATGTGATTCCCCTCCTCTGTTTCCCCGCCTCTGATTCCCCGCCTCTGATTCCCCATATCTCATTCCCCGCCTCTGATTCCCCGCATCTGATTCCCTGCCTCTGAATCCCCACCTCTGATTCCCTGCCTCTGATTCCCAACCTCTGATTCCCCTCCTCTGATTCCCCATATCTGATTCCTCGCCTCCGTTTCCCTGCCTCTGATTAACCGCCTCTGTTTCCCCATATCTGATTCCGCGCCTCTGATTCCCCAACTCTGATTCCCCGCCTCTGATTCCCCAGCTCTGATTCCCCGCCTCTGTTTCCCCGCGTCTGATTCCCAGCCTCTGATTCCCCATGTCTGATTTCCTGCCTCTGATTCCCCGCCTCTGATTCGCCATCTCTGATTCATCGCCTCTGATTCCCCACCTCTGATTCCCCATATCTTATTCCCCACCTATGTTTCCCCGCCTCTGATTCCCCGCCTCTGATTCCCCATCTCTGATTCCCGGACTCTGATTCCCCACCTCTGATTCCCTATCTCTGATTCCACACATCCGATTCCCTGCCTCTGATTCCCCGCCTCTGATGCCCCGCCTCTGATTCCCAATCTCTGATTCCCCTCCTCTGATTCCCCATATCTGATTCCCCGCCTCCGTTTCCCTGCCTCTGATTCCCCGCCTCTGTTTCCCCATATCTGATTCCCCGCCTCTGATTCCCCAACTCTGATTCCCCGCCTCTGATTCCCCAGCTCTGATTCCCCGCCTCTGATTCCCCGCGTCTGATTCCCAGCCTCTGATTCCCCATGTCTTATTCCCCGCCTCTGATTCGCCATCTCTGATTCATCGCCTCTGATTCCCCACCTCTGATTCCCCATATCTGATTCCCACCTATGTTTCCCCGCCTCTGATGCCCCGCCTCTGATTCCATGCCTCTGATTCCCAACCTCTGATTCCCCACCTCTGATTCCCCATATCTGATTCCCCGCCTCTGTTTCCCCTCCTCTGATTCCCTGCCTCTGTTTCCTCATATCGGATTCACCGCCTCTGATTCCCCAAAACTGATTCCCCTCCTCTGATTCCCCAGCTCTGATTCACCACCTCTGATTCCCCACGTCTGATTCCCCGCCTCTGATTCCCCATCTCTGATTCCCTATCTCTGATTCCCCAATTCTGATTCCCCGCCTTTGATTCCCTGCCTCTGATTCCCAACCTCTGATTCCCCACCTCTGATTCCCCATATCTGATTCCCCGCCTCTGTTTCCCCGCCTCTTATTCCCCGCCTCTGTTTCCCCATATCTGATTCCCGGCCTCTCATTCCCAAGCTCTGATTCCCCGCCTCTGATTCCCCATATCTGATTCCCCGCCGCTGATTCCCCAACTCTGATTCCCCAGCTCCGATTCCCCGCCTCTGATTCCCCACGTCTGAATCCCTGCCTCTGATTCCCCGCCTCTGATTCCCCATCTCTGATTCACCACCTCTGATCCCCCGCCTCTGATTCCCCATGTCTGATTCACCGCCTCTGTTTCCCCACCTCTGATTCCCCGCCTCTGATTCCACATATCTGATTCCCCGCCTCTGATTCCCCAACTCTGATTCCCAGCCTGTGATTCGCCAGCTATGATTCCCCGCCTCTGATTCCCCACGTCTAATTCCCTGCCTGTGATTCCCTGCCTCTTATTCCCCGCCTCTGATTCCCCGCATCTGATTCCCTGCCTCTGAATCCCCACCTCTATTCCCTGCCTCTGATTCCCAACCTCTGATTCCCCTCCTCTGATTCCCCATATCTGATTCCCCGCCTCCATTTCCCTGCCTCTGATTCCCCGCCTCTGTTACCCCATATCTGATTCCCCGCCTCTGATTCCCCAACTCTGATTCTGCACATCTGATTCCCTGCCTCTTATTCCCCACCTCTAATTCCCGGCCTCTGATTCCCGGCCTCTGATTCCCCACCTCTGATTCTCCATATCTGATTCCCCGCCTCTGTTTCCCCGCCTCTGATTCCCCACCTCTGTTTCCCCATATCTGATTCCCCGCCTCTGATTCCCCAACTCTGATTCCCCGCCTCTGATTCCCCAGGTCTGATTCCCCGCCTCTGATTCCACGTGTTTGATTACCTGCCTCTGATTCCCCGCCTCTGCTTCCCCATCTCTGATTCACCGCCTTTGATTCGCCACCTCTGATTCCCCATATGTGATTCCCCGCCTCTGTTTCCCCGCCTCTGATTCCCCGCCTCTGATTCCCCATATCTCATTCCCCGCCTCTGATTCCCCGCATCTGATTCCCTGCCTCTGAATCCCCACCTCTGATTCCCTGCCTCTGATTCCCAACCTCTGATTCCCCTCCTCTGATTCCCCATATCTGATTCCCCGCCTCCGTTTCCCTGCCTCTGATTGCCCGCCTCTGTTTCCCCATATCTGATTCCCCGCCTCTGATTCCCCAACTCTGATTCCCCGCCTCTGATTCCCCAGCTCTGATTCCCCGCCTCTGATTCCCCGCGTCTGATTCCCAGCCTCTGATTCCCCATGTCTGATTTCCTGCCTCTGATTCCCCGCCTCTGATTCGCCATCTCTGATTCATCCCCTCTGATTCCCCACCTCTGATTCCCCATATCTTATTCCCCACCTATGTTTCCCCGCCTCTGATTCCCCGCCTCTGATTCCCCATCTCTGATTCCCAGACTCTGATTCCCCACCTCTGATTCCCTATCTCTGATTCTGCACATCCGATTCCCTGCCTCTGATTCCCCGCCTCTGATTCCCCACCTCTGATTCCCCACCTCTGATTCCCCATATCTGATTCCCCGCCTCTGTTTCCCCGCCTCTGATTCCCTGCCTCTGTTTCCTCATATCTGATTCCCCGCCTCTGATTCCCCAACACTGATTCCCCGCCTCTGATTCCCCAGCTCTGATTCACCACCTCTGATTCCCCGCGTCTGATTCCCCGCTTCTGATTCCCGGCCTCTTATTCCCCACCTCTGATTCCCGGCCTCTGATTCCCGGCCTCTGATTCCCGAACTCTCATTCCCGGCCTCTGATTCCCGGCCTCTGATTCCCCGCCTCTGATTCCCCGCCTCTGATTCCCTGCCTCTGATTCCCCATCTCTGATTCCGCACATCTGATTCCCTGCCTCTGATTCCCCGCCTCTGATTCCCTGCCTCTGATTCCCTGCCTCTGATTCCCAACCTCTGATTCCCCACCTCTGATTCCCCATAACTGATTCCCCGCCTCTGTTTCCCCGCCTCTGATTCCCCGCCTCTGTTTCCCCATATCTGATTCCCCGCCTCTGATTCCCCAACTCTGATGCCCCACCTCTGATCCCCAGCTCTGATTCCCCGCCTCTGATTCCCCGTGTTTGATTCCCTGCCTCTGATTCCCTGCCTCTGATTCCCAACCTCTGATTCCCCACCTCTGATTCCCCATATCTGATTCCCCGCCTCTGTTTCCCCGCCTCTGATTCCCCGCCTCTGTTTCCCCATATCTGATTCCCCGCCTTTGATTGGCCACCTCTGAATCCCCATATGTGATTCCCCGCCTCTGTTTCCCCGCATCTGATTCCCCACCTCTGATTCCCCATATCTCATTCCCCGCCTCTGATTCCCCATATCTGATTCCCTGACTCTGATTCCCCACCTCTGATTCCCGTACTCTTTTTCCCGGCATCTGATTCCCGGCATCTGATTCCCGGCCTCTGATTCCCGGCCTCTGATTCCCCGCTTCTGATTCTGATTCCCTGCCTCTGATTCCCCATCCCTGATTCCGCACATCTGATTCCCGCCTCTGATTCCCCGCCTCTGATTCCCCATATCTCATTCCCCGCCTCTGATTCCCCGCATCTGATTCCCTACCTCTGAATCCCCACCTCTGATTCCCTGCCTCTGATTCCCAACCTCTGATTCCCCTCCTCTGATTCCCCATATCTGATTCCCCGCCTCCGTTTCCCTGCCTCTGATTGCCCGCCTCTGTTTCCCCATATCTGATTCCCCGCCTCTGATTCCCCAACTCTGATTCCCCGCCTCTGATTCCCCAGCTCTGATTCCCCGCCTCTGATTCCCCGCGTCTGATTCCCAGCCTCTGATTCCCCATGTCTGATTTCCTGCCTCTGATTCCCCGCCTCTGATTCGCCATCTCTGATTCATCGCCTCTGATTCCCCACCTCTGATTCCCCATATCTGATTCCCCACCTATGTTTCCCCGCCTCTGATGCCCCACCTCTGATTCCATGCCTCTGATTCCCAACCTCTGATTCCCCACCTCTGATTCCCCATATCTGATTCCCGCCTCTGTTTCCCCGCCTCTGATTCCCTGCCTCTGTTTCCTCATATCTGATTCCCCGCCTCTGATTCCCCAACACTGATTCCCCGCCTCTGATTCCCCAGCTCTGATTCAACACCTCTGATTCCCCGCGTCTGATTCCCCGCCTCTGATTCCCCATCTCTGATTCCCTATCTCTGATTCCCCAATTCTGATTCCCCACCTTTGATTCCCTGCCTCTGATTCCTAACCTCTGATTCCCCACCTCTGATTCCCCGCCACTGTTTCCCCGCCTCTTATTCCCCGCCTCTGTTTCCCCATATCTGATTCCCGGCCTCTCATTCCCCAGCTCTGATTCCCCGCCTCTGATTCCCCATATCTGATTCCCTGCCGCTGATTCCCCAACTCTGATAGCCCGCCTCTGATTCCCCAGCTCTGATTCCCCGCCTCTGATTCCCCGCGTCTGAATCCCTGCCTCTGATTCCCCGCCTCTGATTCCCCATATCTCATTCCCCGCCTCTGATTCCCCGCATCTGATTCCCTGCCTCTGAATCCCCACCTCTGATTCCCTGCCTCTGATTCCCAACCTCTGATTCCCCTCCTCTGATTCCCCATATCTGATTCCCCGCCTCCGTTTCCCTGCCTCTGATTAACCGCCTCTGTTTCCCCATATCTGATTCCCCGCCTCTGATTCCCCAACTCTGATTCCCCGCCTCTGATTCCCCAGCTCTGATTCCCCACCTCTGATTCCCCGCGTCTGATTCCCAGCCTCTGATTCCCCATGTCTGATTTCCTGCCTCTGATTCCCCGCCTCTGATTCGCCATCTCTGATTCATCGCCTCTGATTCCCCACCTCTGATTCCCCATATCTTATTCCCCACCTATGTTTCCCCGCCTCTGATTCCCCGCCTCTGATTCCCCATCTCTGATTCCCGGACTCTGATTCCCCACCTCTGATTCCCTATCTCTGATTCCACACATCCGATTCCCCGCCTCTGTTTCCCCATATCTGATGCCCCGCCTCTGATTCCCCAACTCTGATTCCCCGCCTCTGATTCCCCAGCTCTGATTCCCCGCCTCTGATTCCCCGCGTCTGATTCCCAGGCTCTGATTCCCCATGTCTTATTCCCCGCCTCTGATTCGCCATCTCTGATTCATCGCCTCTGATTCCCCACCTCTGATTCCCCATATCTGATTCCCACCTATGTTTCCCCGCCTCTGATGCCCCGCCTCTGATTCCATGCCTCTGATTCCCAACCTCTGATTCCCCACCTCTGATTCCCCATATCTGATTCCCCGCCTCTGTTTCCCCTCCTCTGATTCCCTGCCTCTGTTTCCTCATATCGGATTCCCCGCCTCTGATTCCCCAAAACTGATTCCCCTCCTCTGATTCCCCAGCTCTGATTCACCACCTCTGATTCCCCACGTCTGATTCCCCGCCTCTGATTCCCCATCTCTGATTCCCGATCTCTGATTCCCCAATTCTGATTCCCCGCCTTTGATTCCCTGCCTCTGATTCCCAACCTCTGATTCCCCACCTCTGATTCCCCATATCTGATTCCCCGCCTCTGTTTCCCCGCCTCTTATTCCCCGCCTCTGTTTCCCCATATCTGATTCCCGGCCTCTCATTCCCAAGCTCTGATTCCCCGCCTCTGATTCCCCATATCTGATTCCCCACCGCTGATTCCCCAACTCTGATTCCCCAGCTCCGATTCCCCGCCTCTGATTCCCCACGTCTGAATCCCTGCCTCTGATTCCCCGCCTCTGATTCCCCATCTCTGATTCACCACCTCTGATCCCCCGCCTCTGATTCCCCATGTCTGATTCACCGCCTCTGTTTCCCCACCTCTGATTCCCCGCCTCTGATTCCACATATCTGATTCCCCGCCTCTGATTCCCCAACTCTGATTCCCAGCCTGTGATTCGCCAGCTATGATTCCCCGCCTCTGATTCCCCACGTCTAATTCCCTGCCTGTGATTCCCTGCCTCTTATTCCCCGCCTCTGATTCCCCGCATCTGATTCCCTGCCTCTGAATCCCCACCTCTATTCCCTGCCTCTGATTCCCCACCTCTGATTCCCTGCCTCTGATTCCCAACCTCTTATTCCCCTCCTCTGATTCCCCATGTCAGATTCCCCACCTCCATTTCCCTGCCTCTGATTCCCCGCCTCTGTTACCCAATATCTGATTCCCCGCCTCTGATTCCCCAACTCTGATTCTGCACATCTGATTCCCTGCCTCTTATTCCCCACCTCTAATTCCCGGCCTCTGATTCCCGTCCTCTGATTCCCCACCTCTGATTCTCCATATCTGATTCCCCGCCTCTGTTTCCCCGCCTCTGATTCCCCGCCTCTGTTTCCCCATATCTGATTCACCGCCTTTGATTCGCCACCTCTGATTCCCCATATGTGATTCCCCTCCTCTGTTTCCCCGCCTCTGATTCCCCGCCTCTGATTCCCCATATCTCATTCCCCGCCTCTGATTCCCCGCATCTGATTCCCTGCCTCTGAATCCCCACCTCTGATTCCCTGCCTCTGATTCCCAACCTCTGATTCCCCTCCTCTGATTCCCCATATCTGATTCCTCGCCTCCGTTTCCCTGCCTCTGATTAACCGCCTCTGTTTCCCCATATCTGATTCCGCGCCTCTGATTCCCCAACTCTGATTCCCCGCCTCTGATTCCCCAGCTCTGATTCCCCGCCTCTGTTTCCCCGCGTCTGATTCCCAGCCTCTGATTCCCCATGTCTGATTTCCTGCCTCTGATTCCCCGCCTCTGATTCGCCATCTCTGATTCATCGCCTCTGATTCCCCACCTCTGATTCCCCATATCTTATTCCCCACCTATGTTTCCCCGCCTCTGATTCCCCGCCTCTGATTCCCCATCTCTGATTCCCGGACTCTGATTCCCCACCTCTGATTCCCTATCTCTGATTCCACACATCCGATTCCCTGCCTCTGATTCCCCGCCTCTGATGCCCCGCCTCTGATTCCCAATCTCTGATTCCCCTCCTCTGATTCCCCATATCTGATTCCCCGCCTCCGTTTCCCTGCCTCTGATTCCCCGCCTCTGTTTCCCCATATCTGATTCCCCGCCTCTGATTCCCCAACTCTGATTCCCCGCCTCTGATTCCCCAGCTCTGATTCCCCGCCTCTGATTCCCCGCGTCTGATTCCCAGCCTCTGATTCCCCATGTCTTATTCCCCGCCTCTGATTCGCCATCTCTGATTCATCGCCTCTGATTCCCCACCTCTGATTCCCCATATCTGATTCCCACCTATGTTTCCCCGCCTCTGATGCCCCGCCTCTGATTCCATGCCTCTGATTCCCAACCTCTGATTCCCCACCTCTGATTCCCCATATCTGATTCCCCGCCTCTGTTTCCCCTCCTCTGATTCCCTGCCTCTGTTTCCTCATATCGGATTCCCCGCCTCTGATTCCCCAAAACTGATTCCCCTCCTCTGATTCCCCAGCTCTGATTCACCACCTCTGATTCCCCACGTCTGATTCCCCGCCTCTGATTCCCCATCTCTGATTCCCTATCTCTGATTCCCCAATTCTGATTCCCCGCCTTTGATTCCCTGCCTCTGATTCCCAACCTCTGATTCCCCACCTCTGATTCCCCATATCTGATTCCCCGCCTCTGTTTCCCCGCCTCTTATTCCCCGCCTCTGTTTCCCCATATCTGATTCCCGGCCTCTCATTCCCAAGCTCTGATTCCCCGCCTCTGATTCCCCATATCTGATTCCCCGCCGCTGATTCCCCAACTCTGATTCCCCAGCTCCGATTCCCCGCCTCTGATTCCCCACGTCTGAATCCCTGCCTCTGATTCCCCGCCTCTGATTCCCCATCTCTGATTCACCACCTCTGATCCCCCGCCTCTGATTCCCCATGTCTGATTCACCGCCTCTGTTTCCCCACCTCTGATTCCCCGCCTCTGATTCCACATATCTGATTCCCCGCCTCTGATTCCCCAACTCTGATTCCCAGCCTGTGATTCGCCAGCTATGATTCCCCGCCTCTGATTCCCCACGTCTAATTCCCTGCCTGTGATTCCCTGCCTCTTATTCCCCGCCTCTGATTCCCCGCATCTGATTCCCTGCCTCTGAATCCCCACCTCTATTCCCTGCCTCTGATTCCCAACCTCTGATTCCCCTCCTCTGATTCCCCATATCTGATTCCCCGCCTCCATTTCCCTGCCTCTGATTCCACGCCTCTGTTACCCCATATCTGATTCCCCGCCTCTGATTCCCCAACTCTGATTCTGCACATCTGATTCCCTGCCTCTTATTCCCCACCTCTAATTCCCGGCCTCTGATTCCCGGCCTCTGATTCCCCACCTCTGATTCTCCATATCTGATTCCCCGCCTCTGTTTCCCCGCCTCTGATTCCCCACCTCTGTTTCCCCATATCTGATTCCCCGCCTCTGATTCCCCAACTCTGATTCCCCGCCTCTGATTCCCCAGGTCTGATTCCCCGCCTCTGATTCCACGTGTTTGATTACCTGCCTCTGATTCCCCGCCTCTGCTTCCCCATCTCTGATTCACCGCCTTTGATTCGCCACCTCTGATTCCCCATATGTGATTCCCCGCCTCTGTTTCCCCGCCTCTGATTCCCCGCCTCTGATTCCCCATATCTCATTCCCCGCCTCTGATTCCCCGCATCTGATTCCCTGCCTCTGAATCCCCACCTCTGATTCCCTGCCTCTGATTCCCAACCTCTGATTCCCCTCCTCTGATTCCCCATATCTGATTCCCCGCCTCCGTTTCCCTGCCTCTGATTGCCCGCCTCTGTTTCCCCATATCTGATTCCCCGCCTCTGATTCCCCAACTCTGATTCCCCGCCTCTGATTCCCCAGCTCTGATTCCCCGCCTCTGATTCCCCGCGTCTGATTCCCAGCCTCTGATTCCCCATGTCTGATTTCCTGCCTCTGATTCCCCGCCTCTGATTCGCCATCTCTGATTCATCCCCTCTGATTCCCCACCTCTGATTCCCCATATCTTATTCCCCACCTATGTTTCCCCGCCTCTGATTCCCCGCCTCTGATTCCCCATCTCTGATTCCCAGACTCTGATTTCCCACCTCTGATTCCCTATCTCTGATTCTGCACATCCGATTCCCTGCCTCTGATTCCCCGCCTCTGATTCCCCACCTCTGATTCCCCACCTCTGATTCCCCATATCTGATTCCCCGCCTCTGTTTCCCCGCCTCTGATTCCCTGCCTCTGTTTCCTCATATCTGATTCCCCGCCTCTGATTCCCCAACACTGATTCCCCGCCTCTGATTCCCCAGCTCTGATTCACCACCTCTGATTCCCCGCGTCTGATTCCCCGCTTCTGATTCCCGGCCTCTTATTCCCCACCTCTGATTCCCGGCCTCTGATTCCCGGCCTCTGATTCCCGAACTCTCATTCCCGGCCTCTGATTCCCGGCCTCTGATTCCCCGCCTCTGATTCCCCGCCTCTGATTCCCTGCCTCTGATTCCCCATCTCTGATTCCGCACATCTGATTCCCTGCCTCTGATTCCCCGCCTCTGATTCCCTGCCTCTGATTCCCTGCCTCTGATTCCCAACCTCTGATTCCCCACCTCTGATTCCCCATAACTGATTCCCCGCCTCTGTTTCCCCGCCTCTGATTCCCCGCCTCTGTTTCCCCATATCTGATTCCCCGCCTCTGATTCCCCAACTCTGATGCCCCACCTCTGATCCCCAGCTCTGATTCCCCGCCTCTGATTCCCCGTGTTTGATTCCCTGCCTCTGATTCCCTGCCTCTGATTCCCAACCTCTGATTCCCCACCTCTGATTCCCCATATCTGATTCCCCGCCTCTGTTTCCCCGCCTCTGATTCCCCGCCTCTGTTTCCCCATATCTGATTCCCCGCCTTTGATTGGCCACCTCTGAATCCCCATATGTGATTCCCCGCCTCTGTTTCCCCGCATCTGATTCCCCACCTCTGATTCCCCATATCTCATTCCCCGCCTCTGATTCCCCATATCTGATTCCCTGACTCTGATTCCCCACCTCTGATTCCCGTACTCTTTTTCCCGGCATCTGATTCCCGGCATCTGATTCCCGGCCTCTGATTCCCGGCCTCTGATTCCCCGCTTCTGATTCTGATTCCCTGCCTCTGATTCCCCATCCCTGATTCCGCACATCTGATTCCCGCCTCTGATTCCCCGCCTCTGATTCCCCATATCTCATTCCCCGCCTCTGATTCCCCGCATCTGATTCCCTACCTCTGAATCCCCACCTCTGATTCCCTGCCTCTGATTCCCAACCTCTGATTCCCCTCCTCTGATTCCCCGTATCTGATTCCCCGCCTCCGATTCCCTGCCTCTGATTGCCCGCCTCTGTTTCCCCATATCTGATTCCCCGCCTCTGATTCCCCAACTCTGATTCCCCGCCTCTGATTCCCCAGCTCTGATTCCCCGCCTCTGATTCCCCGCGTCTGATTCCCAGCCTCTGATTCCCCATGTCTGATTTCCTGCCTCTGATTCCCCGCCTCTGATTCGCCATCTCTGATTCATCGCCTCTGATTCCCCACCTCTGATTCCCCATATCTGATTCCCCACCTATGTTTCCCCGCCTCTGATGCCCCACCTCTGATTCCATGCCTCTGATTCCCAACCTCTGATTCCCCACCTCTGATTCCCCATATCTGATTCCCGCCTCTGTTTCCCCGCCTCTGATTCCCTGCCTCTGTTTCCTCATATCTGATTCCCCGCCTCTGATTCCCCAACACTGATTCCCCGCCTCTGATTCCCCAGCTCTGATTCAACACCTCTGATTCCCCGCGTCTGATTCCCCGCCTCTGATTCCCCATCTCTGATTCCCTATCTCTGATTCCCCAATTCTGATTCCCCACCTTTGATTCCCTGCCTCTGATTCCTAACCTCTGATTCCCCACCTCTGATTCCCCGCCACTGTTTCCCCGCCTCTTATTCCCCGCCTCTGTTTCCCCATATCTGATTCCCGGCCTCTCATTCCCCAGCTCTGATTCCCCGCCTCTGATTCCCCATATCTGATTCCCTGCCGCTGATTCCCCAACTCTGATAGCCCGCCTCTGATTCCCCAGCTCTGATTCCCCGCCTCTGATTCCCCGCGTCTGAATCCCTGCCTCTGATTCCCCGCCTCTGATTCCCCATATCTCATTCCCCGCCTCTGATTCCCCGCATCTGATTCCCTGCCTCTGAATCCCCACCTCTGATTCCCTGCCTCTGATTCCCAACCTCTGATTCCCCTCCTCTGATTCCCCATATCTGATTCCCCGCCTCCGTTTCCCTGCCTCTGATTAACCGCCTCTGTTTCCCCATATCTGATTCCCCGCCTCTGATTCCCCAACTCTGATTCCCCGCCTCTGATTCCCCAGCTCTGATTCCCCGCCTCTGATTCCCCGCGTCTGATTCCCAGCCTCTGATTCCCCATGTCTGATTTCCTGCCTCTGATTCCCCGCCTCTGATTCGCCATCTCTGATTCATCGCCTCTGATTCCCCACCTCTGATTCCCCATATCTTATTCCCCACCTATGTTTCCCCGCCTCTGATTCCCCGCCTCTGATTCCCCATCTCTGATTCCCGGACTCTGATTCCCCACCTCTGATTCCCTATCTCTGATTCCACACATCCGATTCCCCGCCTCTGTTTCCCCATATCTGATGCCCCGCCTCTGATTCCCCAACTCTGATTCCCCGCCTCTGATTCCCCAGCTCTGATTCCCCGCCTCTGATTCCCCGCGTCTGATTCCCAGGCTCTGATTCCCCATGTCTTATTCCCCGCCTCTGATTCGCCATCTCTGATTCATCGCCTCTGATTCCCCACCTCTGATTCCCCATATCTGATTCCCACCTATGTTTCCCCGCCTCTGATGCCCCGCCTCTGATTCCATTCCTCTGATTCCCAACCTCTGATTCCCCACCTCTGATTCCCCATATCTGATTCCCCGCCTCTGTTTCCCCTCCTCTGATTCCCTGCCTCTGTTTCCTCATATCGGATTCCCCGCCTCTGATTCCCCAAAACTGATTCCCCTCCTCTGATTCCCCAGCTCTGATTCACCACCTCTGATTCCCCACGTCTGATTCCCCGCCTCTGATTCCCCATCTCTGATTCCCGATCTCTGATTCCCCAATTCTGATTCCCCGCCTTTGATTCCCTGCCTCTGATTCCCAACCTCTGATTCCCCACCTCTGATTCCCCATATCTGATTCCCCGCCTCTGTTTCCCCGCCTCTTATTCCCCGCCTCTGTTTCCCCATATCTGATTCCCGGCCTCTCATTCCCAAGCTCTGATTCCCCGCCTCTGATTCCCCATATCTGATTCCCCACCGCTGATTCCCCAACTCTGATTCCCCAGCTCCGATTCCCCGCCTCTGATTCCCCACATCTGAATCCCTGCCTCTGATTCCCCGCCTCTGATTCCCCATCTCTGATTCACCACCTCTGATCCCCCGCCTCTGATTCCCCATGTCTGATTCACCGCCTCTGTTTCCCCACCTCTGATTCCCCGCCTCTGATTCCACATATCTGATTCCCCGCCTCTGATTCCCCAACTCTGATTCCCAGCCTGTGATTCGCCAGCTATGATTCCCCGCCTCTGATTCCCCACGTCTAATTCCCTGCCTGTGATTCCCTGCCTCTTATTCCCCGCCTCTGATTCCCCGCATCTGATTCCCTGCCTCTGAATCCCCACCTCTATTCCCTGCCTCTGATTCCCAACCTCTGATTCCCCTCCTCTGATTCCCCATATCTGATTCCCCGCCTCCATTTCCCTGCCTCTGATTCCCCGCCTCTGTTACCCCATATCTGATTCCCCGCCTCTGATTCCCCAACTCTGATTCCCCGCCTCTGATTCCCCAGGTCTGATTCCCCGCCTCTGATTCCACGTGTTTGATTACCTGCCTCTGATTCCCCGCCTCTGCTTCCCCATCTCTGATTCACCGCCTTTGATTCGCCACCTCTGATTCCCCATATGTGATTCCCCGCCTCTGTTTCCCCGCCTCTGATTCCCCGCCTCTGATTCCCCATATCTCATTCCCCGCCTCTGATTCCCTGCATCTGATTCCCTGCCTCTGAATCCCCACCTCTGATTCCCTGCCTCTGATTCCCAACCTCTGATTCCCCTCCTCTGATTCCCCATATCTGATTCCCCGCCTCCGTTTCCCTGCCTCTGATTGCCCGCCTCTGTTTCCCCATATCTGATTCCCCGCCTCTGATTCCCCAACTCTGATTCCCCGCCTCTGATTCCCCAGCTCTGATTCCCCGCCTCTGATTCCCCGCGTCTGATTCCCACCCTCTGATTCCCCATGTCTGATTTCCTGCCTCTGATTCCCCGCCTCTGATTCGCCATCTCTGATTCATCCCCTCTGATTCCCCACCTCTGATTCCCCATATCTTATTCCCCACCTATGTTTCCCCGCCTCTGATTCCCCGCCTCTGATTCCCCATCTCTGATTCCCAGACTCTGATTCCCCACCTCTGATTCCCTATCTCTGATTCTGCACATCCGATTCCCTGCCTCTGATTCCCCGCCTCTGATTCCCCACCTCTGATTCCCCACCTCTGATTCCCCATATCTGATTCCCCGCCTCTGTTTCCCCGCCTCTGATTCCCTGCCTCTGTTTCCTCATATCTGATTCCCCGCCTCTGATTCCCCAACACTGATTCCCCGCCTCTGATTCCCCAGCTCTGATTCACCACCTCTGATTCCCCGCGTCTGAATCCCCGCTTCTGATTCCCGGCCTCTTATTCCCCACCTCTGATTCCCGGCCTCTGATTCCCGGCCTCTGATTCCCGAACTCTCATTCCCGGCCTCTGATTCCCGGCCTCTGATTCCCCGCCTCTGATTCCCCGCCTCTGATTCCCTGCCTCTGATTCCCCATCTCTGATTCCGCACATCTGATTCCCTGCCTCTGATTCCCCGCCTCTGATTCCCTGCCTCTGATTCCCTGCCTCTGATTCCCAACCTCTGATTCCCCACCTCTGATTCCCCATAACTGATTCCCCGCCTCTGTTTCCCCGCCTCTGATTCCCCGCCTCTGTTTCCCCATATCTGATTCCCCGCCTCTGATTCCCCAACTCTGATTCCCCACCTCTGATCCCCAGCTCTGAATCCCTGCCTCTGATTCCCCGCCTCTGATTCCCCATCTCTGATTCACCACCTCTGATCCCCCGCTTCTGATTCCCCATGTCTGATTCACCGCCTCTGTTTCCCCACCTCTGATTCCCCGCCTCTGATTCCCCATATCTGATTCCCCGCCTCTGATTCCCCAACTCTGATTCGCCGCCTGTGATTCGCCAGCTATGATTCCCCGCATCTGATTCCCCACGTCTGATTCCCTACCTGTGTTTCCCTGCCTCTTATTCCCCGCCTCTGATTCCCCGCATCTGATTCCCTGCCTCTGAATCCCCTCCTCTGATTCCCTGCCTCTGATTCCCAACCTCTTATTCCCCTCCTCTGATTCCCCATGTCAGATTCCCCACCTCCATTTCCCTGCCTCTGATTCCCCGCCTCTGTTACCCAATATCTGATTCCCCGCCTCTGATTCCCCAACTCTGATTCTGCACATCTGATTCCCTGCCTCTTATTCCCCACCTCTAATTCCCGGCCTCTGATTCCCGTCCTCTGATTCCCCACCTCTGATTCTCCATATCTGATTCCCCGCCTCTGTTTCCCCGCCTCTGATTCCCCGCCTCTGTTTCCCCATATCTGATTCACCGCCTTTGATTCGCCACCTCTGATTCCCCATATGTGATTCCCCTCCTCTGTTTCCCCGCCTCTGATTCCCCGCCTCTGATTCCCCATATCTCATTCCCCGCCTCTGATTCCCCGCATCTGATTCGCTGCCTCTGAATCCCCACCTCTGATTCCCTGCCTCTGATTCCCAACCTCTGATTCCCCTCCTCTGATTCCCCATATCTGATTCCTCGCCTCCGTTTCCCTGCCTCTGATTAACCGCCTCTGTTTCCCCATATCTGATTCCGCGCCTCTGATTCCCCAACTCTGATTCCCCGCCTCTGATTCCCCAGCTCTGATTCCCCGCCTCTGTTTCCCCGCGTCTGATTCCCAGCCTCTGATTCCCCATGTCTGATTTCCTGCCTCTGATTCCCCGCCTCTGATTCGCCATCTCTGATTCATCGCCTCTGATTCCCCACCTCTGATTCCCCATATCTTATTCCCCACCTATGTTTCCCCGCCTCTGATTCCCCGCCTCTGATTCCCCATCTCTGATTCCCGGACTCTGATTCCCCACCTCTGATTCCCTATCTCTGATTCCACACATCCGATTCCCTGCCTCTGATTCCCCGCCTCTGATGCCCCGCCTCTGATTCCCAATCTCTGATTCCCCTCCTCTGATTCCCCATATCTGATTCCCCGCCTCCGTTTCCCTGCCTCTGATTCCCCGCCTCTGTTTCCCCATATCTGATTCCCCGCCTCTGATTCCCCAACTCTGATTCCCCGCCTCTGATTCCCCAGCTCTGATTCCCCGCCTCTGATTCCCCGCGTCTGATTCCCAGCCTCTGATTCCCCATGTCTTATTCCCCGCCTCTGATTCGCCATCTCTGATTCATCGCCTCTGATTCCCCACCTCTGATTCCCCATATCTGATTCCCACCTATGTTTCCCCGCCTCTGATGCCCCGCCTCTGATTCCATGCCTCTGATTCCCAACCTCTGATTCCCCACCTCTGATTCCCCATATCTGATTCCCCGCCTCTGTTTCCCCTCCTCTGATTCCCTGCCTCTGTTTCCTCATATCGGATTCCCCGCCTCTGATTCCCCAAAACTGATTCCCCTCCTCTGATTCCCCAGCTCTGATTCACCACCTCTGATTCCCCACGTCTGATTCCCCGCCTCTGATTCCCCATCTCTGATTCCCTATCTCTGATTCCCCAATTCTGATTCCCCGCCTTTGATTCCCTGCCTCTGATTCCCAACCTCTGATTCCCCACCTCTGATTCCCCATATCTGATTCCCCGCCTCTGTTTCCCCGCCTCTTATTCCCCGCCTCTGTTTCCCCATATCTGATTCCCGGCCTCTCATTCCCAAGCTCTGATTCCCCGCCTCTGATTCCCCATATCTGATTCCCCGCCGCTGATTCCCCAACTCTGATTCCCCAGCTCCGATTCCCCGCCTCTGATTCCCCACGTCTGAATCCCTGCCTCTGATTCCCCGCCTCTGATTCCCCATCTCTGATTCACCACCTCTGATCCCCCGCCTCTGATTCCCCATGTCTGATTCACCGCCTCTGTTTCCCCACCTCTGATTCCCCGCCTCTGATTCCACATATCTGATTCCCCGCCTCTGATTCCCCAACTCTGATTCCCAGCCTGTGATTCGCCAGCTATGATTCCCCGCCTCTGATTCCCCACGTCTAATTCCCTGCCTGTGATTCCCTGCCTCTTATTCCCCGCCTCTGATTCCCCGCATCTGATTCCCTGCCTCTGAATCCCCACCTCTATTCCCTGCCTCTGATTCCCAACCTCTGATTCCCCTCCTCTGATTCCCCATATCTGATTCCCCGCCTCCATTTCCCTGCCTCTGATTCCCCGCCTCTGTTACCCCATATCTGATTCCCCGCCTCTGATTCCCCAACTCTGATTCTGCACATCTGATTCCCTGCCTCTTATTCCCCACCTCTAATTCCCGGCCTCTGATTCCCGGCCTCTGATTCCCCACCTCTGATTCTCCATATCTGATTCCCCGCCTCTGTTTCCCCGCCTCTGATTCCCCACCTCTGTTTCCCCATATCTGATTCCCCGCCTCTGATTCCCCAACTCTGATTCCCCGCCTCTGATTCCCCAGGTCTGATTCCCCGCCTCTGATTCCACGTGTTTGATTACCTGCCTCTGATTCCCCGCCTCTGCTTCCCCATCTCTGATTCACCGCCTTTGATTCGCCACCTCTGATTCCCCATATGTGATTCCCCGCCTCTGTTTCCCCGCCTCTGATTCCCCGCCTCTGATTCCCCATATCTCATTCCCCGCCTCTGATTCCCCGCATCTGATTCCCTGCCTCTGAATCCCCACCTCTGATTCCCTGCCTCTGATTCCCAACCTCTGATTCCCCTCCTCTGATTCCCCATATCTGATTCCCCGCCTCCGTTTCCCTGCCTCTGATTGCCCGCCTCTGTTTCCCCATATCTGATTCCCCGCCTCTGATTCCCCAACTCTGATTCCCCGCCTCTGATTCCCCAGCTCTGATTCCCCGCCTCTGATTCCCCGCGTCTGATTCCCAGACTCTGATTCCCCATGTCTGATTTCCTGCCTCTGATTCCCCGCCTCTGATTCGCCATCTCTGATTCATCCCCTCTGATTCCCCACCTCTGATTCCCCATATCTTATTCCCCACCTATGTTTCCCCGCCTCTGATTCCCCGCCTCTGATTCCCCATCTCTGATTCCCAGACTCTGATTCCCCACCTCTGATTCCCTATCTCTGATTCTGCACATCCGATTCCCTGCCTCTGATTCCCCGCCTCTGATTCCCCACCTCTGATTCCCCACCTCTGATTCCCCATATCTGATTCCCCGCCTCTGTTTCCCCGCCTCTGATTCCCTGCCTCTGTTTCCTCATATCTGATTCCCCGCCTCTGATTCCCCAACACTGATTCCCCGCCTCTGATTCCCCAGCTCTGATTCACCACCTCTGATTCCCCGCGTCTGATTCCCCGCTTCTGATTCCCGGCCTCTTATTCCCCACCTCTGATTCCCGGCCTCTGATTCCCGGCCTCTGATTCCCGAACTCTCATTCCCGGCCTCTGATTCCCGGCCTCTGATTCCCCGCCTCTGATTCCCCGCCTCTGATTCCCTGCCTCTGATTCCCCATCTCTGATTCCGCACATCTGATTCCCTGCCTCTGATTCCCCGCCTCTGATTCCCTGCCTCTGATTCCCTGCCTCTGATTCCCAACCTCTGATTCCCCACCTCTGATTCCCCATAACTGATTCCCCGCCTCTGTTTCCCCGCCTCTGATTCCCCGCCTCTGTTTCCCCATATCTGATTCCCCGCCTCTGATTCCCCAACTCTGATGCCCCACCTCTGATCCCCAGCTCTGATTCCCCGCCTCTGATTCCCCGTGTTTGATTCCCTGCCTCTGATTCCCTGCCTCTGATTCCCAACCTCTGATTCCCCACCTCTGATTCCCCATATCTGATTCCCCGCCTCTGTTTCCCCGCCTCTGATTCCCCGCCTCTGTTTCCCCATATCTGATTCCCCGCCTTTGATTGGCCACCTCTGAATCCCCATATGTGATTCCCCGCCTCTGTTTCCCCGCATCTGATTCCCCACCTCTGATTCCCCATATCTCATTCCCCGCCTCTGATTCCCCATATCTGATTCCCTGACTCTGATTCCCCACCTCTGATTCCCGTACTCTTTTTCCCGGCATCTGATTCCCGGCATCTGATTCCCGGCCTCTGATTCCCGGCCTCTGATTCCCCGCTTCTGATTCTGATTCCCTGCCTCTGATTCCCCATCCCTGATTCCGCACATCTGATTCCCGCCTCTGATTCCCCGCCTCTGATTCCCCATATCTCATTCCCCGCCTCTGATTCCCCGCATCTGATTCCCTACCTCTGAATCCCCACCTCTGATTCCCTGCCTCTGATTCCCAACCTCTGATTCCCCTCCTCTGATTCCCCATATCTGATTCCCCGCCTCCGTTTCCCTGCCTCTGATTGTCCGCCTCTGTTTCCCCATATCTGATTCCCCGCCTCTGATTCCCCAACTCTGATTCCCCGCCTCTGATTCCCCAGCTCTGATTCCCCGCCTCTGATTCCCCGCGTCTGATTCCCAGCCTCTGATTCCCCATGTCTGATTTCCTGCCTCTGATTCCCCGCCTCTGATTCGCCATCTCTGATTCATCGCCTCTGATTCCCCACCTCTGATTCCCCATATCTGATTCCCCACCTATGTTTCCCCGCCTCTGATGCCCCACCTCTGATTCCATGCCTCTGATTCCCAACCTCTGATTCCCCACCTCTGATTCCCCATATCTGATTCCCGCCTCTGTTTCCCCGCCTCTGATTCCCTGCCTCTGTTTCCTCATATCTGATTCCCCGCCTCTGATTCCCCAACACTGATTCCCCGCCTCTGATTCCCCAGCTCTGATTCAACACCTCTGATTCCCCGCGTCTGATTCCCCGCCTCTGATTCCCCATCTCTGATTCCCTATCTCTGATTCCCCAATTCTGATTCCCCACCTTTGATTCCCTGCCTCTGATTCATAACCTCTGATTCCCCACCTCTGATTCCCCGCCACTGTTTCCCCGCCTCTTATTCCCCGCCTCTGTTTCCCCATATCTGATTCCCGGCCTCTCATTCCCCAGCTCTGATTCCCCGCCTCTGATTCCCCATATCTGATTCCCTGCCGCTGATTCCCCAACTCTGATAGCCCGCCTCTGATTCCCCAGCTCTGATTCCCCGCCTCTGATTCCCCGCGTCTGAATCCCTGCCTCTGATTCCCCGCCTCTGATTCCCCATATCTCATTCCCCGCCTCTGATTCCCCGCATCTGATTCCCTGCCTCTGAATCCCCACCTCTGATTCCCTGCCTCTGATTCCCAACCTCTGATTCCCCTCCTCTGATTCCCCATATCTGATTCCCCGCCTCCGTTTCCCTGCCTCTGATTAACCGCCTCTGTTTCCCCATATCTGATTCCCCGCCTCTGATTCCCCAACTCTGATTCCCCGCCTCTGATTCCCCAGCTCTGATTCCCCACCTCTGATTCCCCGCGTCTGATTCCCAGCCTCTGATTCCCCATGTCTGATTTCCTGCCTCTGATTCCCCGCCTCTGATTCGCCATCTCTGATTCATTGCCTCTGATTCCCCACCTCTGATTCCCCATATCTTATTCCCCACCTATGTTTCCCCGCCTCTGATTCCCCGCCTCTGATTCCCCATCTCTGATTCCCGGACTCTGATTCCCCACCTCTGATTCCCTATCTCTGATTCCACACATCCGATTCCCCGCCTCTGTTTCCCCATATCTGATGCCCCGCCTCTGATTCCCCAACTCTGATTCCCCGCCTCTGATTCCCCAGCTCTGATTCCCCGCCTCTGATTCCCCGCGTCTGATTCCCAGGCTCTGATTCCCCATGTCTTATTCCCCGCCTCTGATTCGCCATCTCTGATTCATCGCCTCTGATTCCCCACCTCTGATTCCCCATATCTGATTCCCACCTATGTTTCCCCGCCTCTGATGCCCCGCCTCTGATTCCATGCCTCTGATTCCCAACCTCTGATTCCCCACCTCTGATTCCCCATATCTGATTCCCCGCCTCTGTTTCCCCTCCTCTGATTCCCTGCCTCTGTTTCCTCATATCGGATTCCCCGCCTCTGATTCCCCAAAACTGATTCCCCTCCTCTGATTCCCCAGCTCTGATTCACCACCTCTGATTCCCCACGTCTGATTCCCCGCCTCTGATTCCCCATCTCTGATTCCCGATCTCTGATTCCCCAATTCTGATTCCCCGCCTTTGATTCCCTGCCTCTGATTCCCAACCTCTGATTCCCCACCTCTGATTCCCCATATCTGATTCCCCGCCTCTGTTTCCCCGCCTCTTATTCCCCGCCTCTGTTTCCCCATATCTGATTCCCGGCCTCTCATTCCCAAGCTCTGATTCCCCGCCTCTGATTCCCCATATCTGATTCCCCACCGCTGATTCCCCAACTCTGATTCCCCAGCTCCGATTCCCCGCCTCTGATTCCCCACGTCTGAATCCCTGCCTCTGATTCCCCGCCTCTGATTCCCCATCTCTGATTCACCACCTCTGATCCCCCGCCTCTGATTCCCCATGTCTGATTCACCGCCTCTGTTTCCCCACCTCTGATTCCCCGCCTCTGATTCCACATATCTGATTCCCCGCCTCTGATTCCCCAACTCTGATTCCCAGCCTGTGATTCGCCAGCTATGATTCCCCGCCTCTGATTCCCCACGTCTAATTCCCTGCCTGTGATTCCCTGCCTCTTATTCCCCGCCTCTGATTCCCCGCATCTGATTCCCTGCCTCTGAATCCCCACCTCTATTCCCTGCCTCTGATTCCCCACCTCTGATTCCCTGCCTCTGATTCCCAACCTCTTATTCCCCTCCTCTGATTCCCCATGTCAGATTCCCCACCTCCATTTCCCTGCCTCTGATTCCCCGCCTCTGTTACCCAATATCTGATTCCCCGCCTCTGATTCCCCAACTCTGATTCTGCACATCTGATTCCCTGCCTCTTATTCCCCACCTCTAATTCCCGGCCTCTGATTCCCGTCCTCTGATTCCCCACCTCTGATTCTCCATATCTGATTCCCCGCCTCTGTTTCCCCGCCTCTGATTCCCCGCCTCTGTTTCCCCATATCTGATTCACCGCCTTTGATTCGCCACCTCTGATTCCCCATATGTGATTCCCCTCCTCTGTTTCCCCGCCTCTGATTCCCCGCCTCTGATTCCCCATATCTCATTCCCCGCCTCTGATTCCCCGCATCTGATTCCCTGCCTCTGAATCCCCACCTCTGATTCCCTGCCTCTGATTCCCAACCTCTGATTCCCCTCCTCTGATTCCCCATATCTGATTCCTCGCCTCCGTTTCCCTGCCTCTGATTAACCGCCTCTGTTTCCCCATATCTGATTCCGCGCCTCTGATTCCCCAACTCTGATTCCCCGCCTCTGATTCCCCAGCTCTGATTCCCCGCCTCTGTTTCCCCGCGTCTGATTCCCAGCCTCTGATTCCCCATGTCTGATTTCCTGCCTCTGATTCCCCGCCTCTGATTCGCCATCTCTGATTCATCGCCTCTGATTCCCCACCTCTGATTCCCCATATCTTATTCCCCACCTATGTTTCCCCGCCTCTGATTCCCCGCCTCTGATTCCCCATCTCTGATTCCCGGACTCTGATTCCCCACCTCTGATTCCCTATCTCTGATTCCACACATCCGATTCCCTGCCTCTGATTCCCCGCCTCTGATGCCCCGCCTCTGATTCCCAATCTCTGATTCCCCTCCTCTGATTCCCCATATCTGATTCCCCGCCTCCGTTTCCCTGCCTCTGATTCCCCGCCTCTGTTTCCCCATATCTGATTCCCCGCCTCTGATTCCCCAACTCTGATTCCCCGCCTCTGATTCCCCAGCTCTGATTCCCCGCCTCTGATTCCCCGCGTCTGATTCCCAGCCTCTGATTCCCCATGTCTTATTCCCCGCCTCTGATTCGCCATCTCTGATTCATCGCCTCTGATTCCCCACCTCTGATTCCCCATATCTGATTCCCACCTATGTTTCCCCGCCTCTGATGCCCCGCCTCTGATTCCATGCCTCTGATTCCCAACCTCTGATTCCCCACCTCTGATTCCCCATATCTGATTCCCCGCCTCTGTTTCCCCTCCTCTGATTCCCTGCCTCTGTTTCCTCATATCGGATTCCCCGCCTCTGATTCCCCAAAACTGATTCCCCTCCTCTGATTCCCCAGCTCTGATTCACCACCTCTGATTCCCCACGTCTGATTCCCCGCCTCTGATTCCCCATCTCTGATTCCCTATCTCTGATTCCCCAATTCTGATTCCCCGCCTTTGATTCCCTGCCTCTGATTCCCAACCTCTGATTCCCCACCTCTGATTCCCCATATCTGATTCCCCGCCTCTGTTTCCCCGCCTCTTATTCCCCGCCTCTGTTTCCCCATATCTGATTCCCGGCCTCTCATTCCCAAGCTCTGATTCCCCGCCTCTGATTCCCCATATCTGATTCCCCGCCGCTGATTCCCCAACTCTGATTCCCCAGCTCCGATTCCCCGCCTCTGATTCCCCACGTCTGAATCCCTGCCTCTGATTCCCCGCCTCTGATTCCCCATCTCTGATTCACCACCTCTGATCCCCCGCCTCTGATTCCCCATGTCTGATTCACCGCCTCTGTTTCCCCACCTCTGATTCCCCGCCTCTGATTCCACATATCTGATTCCCCGCCTCTGATTCCCCAACTCTGATTCCCAGCCTGTGATTCGCCAGCTATGATTCCCCGCCTCTGATTCCCCACGTCTAATTCCCTGCCTGTGATTCCCTGCCTCTTATTCCCCGCCTCTGATTCCCCGCATCTGATTCCCTGCCTCTGAATCCCCACCTCTATTCCCTGCCTCTGATTCCCAACCTCTGATTCCCCTCCTCTGATTCCCCATATCTGATTCCCCGCCTCCATTTCCCTGCCTCTGATTCCACGCCTCTGTTACCCCATATCTGATTCCCCGCCTCTGATTCCCCAACTCTGATTCTGCACATCTGATTCCCTGCCTCTTATTCCCCACCTCTAATTCCCGGCCTCTGATTCCCGGCCTCTGATTCCCCACCTCTGATTCTCCATATCTGATTCCCCGCCTCTGTTTCCCCGCCTCTGATTCCCCACCTCTGTTTCCCCATATCTGATTCCCCGCCTCTGATTCCCCAACTCTGATTCCCCGCCTCTGATTCCCCAGGTCTGATTCCCCGCCTCTGATTCCACGTGTTTGATTACCTGCCTCTGATTCCCCGCCTCTGCTTCCCCATCTCTGATTCACCGCCTTTGATTCGCCACCTCTGATTCCCCATATGTGATTCCCCGCCTCTGTTTCCCCGCCTCTGATTCCCCGCCTCTGATTCCCCATATCTCATTCCCCGCCTCTGATTCCCCGCATCTGATTCCCTGCCTCTGAATCCCCACCTCTGATTCCCTGCCTCTGATTCCCAACCTCTGATTCCCCTCCTCTGATTCCCCATATCTGATTCCCCGCCTCCGTTTCCCTGCCTCTGATTGCCCGCCTCTGTTTCCCCATATCTGATTCCCCGCCTCTGATTCCCCAACTCTGATTCCCCGCCTCTGATTCCCCAGCTCTGATTCCCCGCCTCTGATTCCCCGCGTCTGATTCCCAGCCTCTGATTCCCCATGTCTGATTTCCTGCCTCTGATTCCCCGCCTCTGATTCGCCATCTCTGATTCATCCCCTCTGATTCCCCACCTCTGATTCCACATATCTTATTCCCCACCTATGTTTCCCCGCCTCTGATTCCCCGCCTCTGATTCCCCATCTCTGATTCCCAGACTCTGATTCCCCACCTCTGATTCCCTATCTCTGATTCTGCACATCCGATTCCCTGCCTCTGATTCCCCGCCTCTGATTCCCCACCTCTGATTCCCCACCTCTGATTCCCCATATCTGATTCCCCGCCTCTGTTTCCCCGCCTCTGATTCCCTGCCTCTGTTTCCTCATATCTGATTCCCCGCCTCTGATTCCCCAACACTGATTCCCCGCCTCTGATTCCCCAGCTCTGATTCACCACCTCTGATTCCCCGCGTCTGATTCCCCGCTTCTGATTCCCGGCCTCTTATTCCCCACCTCTGATTCCCGGCCTCTGATTCCCGGCCTCTGATTCCCGAACTCTCATTCCCGGCCTCTGATTCCCGGCCTCTGATTCCCCGCCTCTGATTCCCCGCCTCTGATTCCCTGCCTCTGATTCCCCATCTCTGATTCCGCACATCTGATTCCCTGCCTCTGATTCCCCGCCTCTGATTCCCTGCCTCTGATTCCCTGCCTCTGATTCCCAACCTCTGATTCCCCACCTCTGATTCCCCATAACTGATTCCCCGCCTCTGTTTCCCCGCCTCTGATTCCCCGCCTCTGTTTCCCCATATCTGATTCCCCGCCTCTGATTCCCCAACTCTGATGCCCCACCTCTGATCCCCAGCTCTGATTCCCCGCCTCTGATTCCCCGTGTTTGATTCCCTGCCTCTGATTCCCTGCCTCTGATTCCCAACCTCTGATTCCCCACCTCTGATTCCCCATATCTGATTCCCCGCCTCTGTTTCCCCGCCTCTGATTCCCCGCCTCTGTTTCCCCATATCTGATTCCCCGCCTTTGATTGGCCACCTCTGAATCCCCATATGTGATTCCCCGCCTCTGTTTCCCCGCATCTGATTCCCCACCTCTGATTCCCCATATCTCATTCCCCGCCTCTGATTCCCCATATCTGATTCCCTGACTCTGATTCCCCACCTCTGATTCCCGTACTCTTTTTCCCGGCATCTGATTCCCGGCATCTGATTCCCGGCCTCTGATTCCCGGCCTCTGATTCCCCGCTTCTGATTCTGATTCCCTGCCTCTGATTCCCCATCCCTGATTCCGCACATCTGATTCCCGCCTCTGATTCCCCGCCTCTGATTCCCCATATCTCATTCCCCGCCTCTGATTCCCCGCATCTGATTCCCTACCTCTGAATCCCCACCTCTGATTCCCTGCCTCTGATTCCCAACCTCTGATTCCCCTCCTCTGATTCCCCATATCTGATTCCCCGCCTCCGTTTCCCTGCCTCTGATTGCCCGCCTCTGTTTCCCCATATCTGATTCCCCGCCTCTGATTCCCCAACTCTGATTCCCCGCCTCTGATTCCCCAGCTCTGATTCCCCGCCTCTGATTCCCCGCGTCTGATTCCCAGCCTCTGATTCCCCATGTCTGATTTCCTGCCTCTGATTCCCCGCCTCTGATTCGCCATCTCTGATTCATCGCCTCTGATTCCCCACCTCTGATTCCCCATATCTGATTCCCCACCTATGTTTCCCCGCCTCTGATGCCCCACCTCTGATTCCATGCCTCTGATTCCCAACCTCTGATTCCCCACCTCTGATTCCCCATATCTGATTCCCGCCTCTGTTTCCCCGCCTCTGATTCCCTGCCTCTGTTTCCTCATATCTGATTCCCCGCCTCTGATTCCCCAACACTGATTCCCCGCCTCTGATTCCCCAGCTCTGATTCAACACCTCTGATTCCCCGCGTCTGATTCCCCGCCTCTGATTCCCCATCTCTGATTCCCTATCTCTGATTCCCCAATTCTGATTCCCCACCTTTGATTCCCTGCCTCTGATTCCTAACCTCTGATTCCCCACCTCTGATTCCCCGCCACTGTTTCCCCGCCTCTTATTCCCCGCCTCTGTTTCCCCATATCTGATTCCCGGCCTCTCATTCCCCAGCTCTGATTCCCCGCCTCTGATTCCCCATATCTGATTCCCTGCCGCTGATTCCCCAACTCTGATAGCCCGCCTCTGATTCCCCAGCTCTGATTCCCCGCCTCTGATTCCCCGCGTCTGAATCCCTGCCTCTGATTCCCCGCCTCTGATTCCCCATATCTCATTCCCCGCCTCTGATTCCCCGCATCTGATTCCCTGCCTCTGAATCCCCACCTCTGATTCCCTGCCTCTGATTCCCAACCTCTGATTCCCCTCCTCTGATTCCCCATATCTGATTCCCCGCCTCCGTTTCCCTGCCTCTGATTAACCGCCTCTGTTTCCCCATATCTGATTCCCCGCCTCTGATTCCCCAACTCTGATTCCCCGCCTCTGATTCCCCAGCTCTGATTCCCCACCTCTGATTCCCCGCGTCTGATTCCCAGCCTCTGATTCCCCATGTCTGATTTCCTGCCTCTGATTCCCCGCCTCTGATTCGCCATCTCTGATTCATCGCCTCTGATTCCCCACCTCTGATTCCCCATATCTTATTCCCCACCTATGTTTCCCCGCCTCTGATTCCCCGCCTCTGATTCCCCATCTCTGATTCCCGGACTCTGATTCCCCACCTCTGATTCCCTATCTCTGATTCCACACATCCGATTCCCCGCCTCTGTTTCCCCATATCTGATGCCCCGCCTCTGATTCCCCAACTCTGATTCCCCGCCTCTGATTCCCCAGCTCTGATTCCCCGCCTCTGATTCCCCGCGTCTGATTCCCAGGCTCTGATTCCCCATGTCTTATTCCCCGCCTCTGATTCGCCATCTCTGATTCATCGCCTCTGATTCCCCACCTCTGATTCCCCATATCTGATTCCCACCTATGTTTCCCCGCCTCTGATGCCCCGCCTCTGATTCCATGCCTCTGATTCCCAACCTCTGATTCCCCACCTCTGATTCCCCATATCTGATTCCCCGCCTCTGTTTCCCCTCCTCTGATTCCCTGCCTCTGTTTCCTCATATCGGATTCCCCGCCTCTGATTCCCCAAAACTGATTCCCCTCCTCTGATTCCCCAGCTCTGATTCACCACCTCTGATTCCCCACGTCTGATTCCCCGCCTCTGATTCCCCATCTCTGATTCCCGATCTCTGATTCCCCAATTCTGATTCCCCGCCTTTGATTCCCTGCCTCTGATTCCCAACCTCTGATTCCCCACCTCTGATTCCCCATATCTGATTCCCCGCCTCTGTTTCCCCGCCTCTTATTCCCCGCCTCTGTTTCCCCATATCTGATTCCCGGCCTCTCATTCCCAAGCTCTGATTCCCCGCCTCTGATTCCCCATATCTGATTCCCCACCGCTGATTCCCCAACTCTGATTCCCCAGCTCCGATTCCCCGCCTCTGATTCCCCACGTCTGAATCCCTGCCTCTGATTCCCCGCCTCTGATTCCCCATCTCTGATTCACCACCTCTGATCCCCCGCCTCTGATTCCCCATGTCTGATTCACCGCCTCTGTTTCCCCACCTCTGATTCCCCGCCTCTGATTCCACATATCTGATTCCCCGCCTCTGATTCCCCAACTCTGATTCCCAGCCTGTGATTCGCCAGCTATGATTCCCCGCCTCTGATTCCCCACGTCTAATTCCCTGCCTGTGATTCCCTGCCTCTTATTCCCCGCCTCTGATTCCCCGCATCTGATTCCCTGCCTCTGAATCCCCACCTCTATTCCCTGCCTCTGATTCCCCACCTCTGATTCCCTGCCTCTGATTCCCAACCTCTTATTCCCCTCCTCTGATTCCCCATGTCAGATTCCCCACCTCCATTTCCCTGCCTCTGATTCCCCGCCTCTGTTACCCAATATCTGATTCCCCGCCTCTGATTCCCCAACTCTGATTCTGCACATCTGATTCCCTGCCTCTTATTCCCCACCTCTAATTCCCGGCCTCTGATTCCCGTCCTCTGATTCCCCACCTCTGATTCTCCATATCTGATTCCCCGCCTCTGTTTCCCCGCCTCTGATTCCCCGCCTCTGTTTCCCCATATCTGATTCACCGCCTTTGATTCGCCACCTCTGATTCCCCATATGTGATTCCCCTCCTCTGTTTCCCCACCTCTGATTCCCCGCCTCTGATTCCCCATATCTCATTCCCCGCCTCTGATTCCCCGCATCTGATTCCCTGCCTCTGAATCCCCACCTCTGATTCCCTGCCTCTGATTCCCAACCTCTGATTCCCCTCCTCTGATTCCCCATATCTGATTCCTCGCCTCCGTTTCCCTGCCTCTGATTAACCGCCTCTGTTTCCCCATATCTGATTCCGCGCCTCTGATTCCCCAACTCTGATTCCCCGCCTCTGATTCCCCAGCTCTGATTCCCCGCCTCTGTTTCCCCGCGTCTGATTCCCAGCCTCTGATTCCCCATGTCTGATTTCCTGCCTCTGATTCCCCGCCTCTGATTCGCCATCTCTGATTCATCGCCTCTGATTCCCCACCTCTGATTCCCCATATCTTATTCCCCACCTATGTTTCCCCGCCTCTGATTCCCCGCCTCTGATTCCCCATCTCTGATTCCCGGACTCTGATTCCCCACCTCTGATTCCCTATCTCTGATTCCACACATCCGATTCCCTGCCTCTGATTCCCCGCCTCTGATGCCCCGCCTCTGATTCCCAATCTCTGATTCCCCTCCTCTGATTCCCCATATCTGATTCCCCGCCTCCGTTTCCCTGCCTCTGATTCCCCGCCTCTGTTTCCCCATATCTGATTCCCCGCCTCTGATTCCCCAACTCTGATTCCCCGCCTCTGATTCCCCAGCTCTGATTCCCCGCCTCTGATTCCCCGCGTCTGATTCCCAGCCTCTGATTCCCCATGTCTTATTCCCCGCCTCTGATTCGCCATCTCTGATTCATCGCCTCTGATTCCCCACCTCTGATTCCCCATATCTGATTCCCACCTATGTTTCCCCGCCTCTGATGCCCCGCCTCTGATTCCATGCCTCTGATTCCCAACCTCTGATTCCCCACCTCTGATTCCCCATATCTGATTCCCCGCCTCTGTTTCCCCTCCTCTGATTCCCTGCCTCTGTTTCCTCATATCGGATTCCCCGCCTCTGATTCCCCAAAACTGATTCCCCTCCTCTGATTCCCCAGCTCTGATTCACCACCTCTGATTCCCCACGTCTGATTCCCCGCCTCTGATTCCCCATCTCTGATTCCCTATCTCTGATTCCCCAATTCTGATTCCCCGCCTTTGATTCCCTGCCTCTGATTCCCAACCTCTGATTCCCCACCTCTGATTCCCCATATCTGATTCCCCGCCTCTGTTTCCCCGCCTCTTATTCCCCGCCTCTGTTTCCCCATATCTGATTCCCGGCCTCTCATTCCCAAGCTCTGATTCCCCGCCTCTGATTCCCCATATCTGATTCCCCGCCGCTGATTCCCCAACTCTGATTCCCCAGCTCCGATTCCCCGCCTCTGATTCCCCACGTCTGAATCCCTGCCTCTGATTCCCCGCCTCTGATTCCCCATCTCTGATTCACCACCTCTGATCCCCCGCCTCTGATTCCCCATGTCTGATTCACCGCCTCTGTTTCCCCACCTCTGATTCCCCGCCTCTGATTCCACATATCTGATTCCCCGCCTCTGATTCCCCAACTCTGATTCCCAGCCTGTGATTCGCCAGCTATGATTCCCCGCCTCTGATTCCCCACGTCTAATTCCCTGCCTGTGATTCCCTGCCTCTTATTCCCCTCCTCTGATTCCCCATATCTGATTCCCCGCCTCCATTTCCCTGCCTCTGATTCCACGCCTCTGTTACCCCATATCTGATTCCCCGCCTCTGATTCCCCAACTCTGATTCTGCACATCTGATTCCCTGCCTCTTATTCCCCACCTCTAATTCCCGGCCTCTGATTCCCGGCCTCTGATTCCCCACCTCTGATTCTCCATATCTGATTCCCCGCCTCTGTTTCCCCGCCTCTGATTCCCCACCTCTGTTTCCCCATATCTGATTCCCCGCCTCTGATTCCCCAACTCTGATTCCCCGCCTCTGATTCCCCAGGTCTGATTCCCCGCCTCTGATTCCACGTGTTTGATTACCTGCCTCTGATTCCCCGCCTCTGCTTCCCCATCTCTGATTCACCGCCTTTGATTCGCCACCTCTGATTCCCCATATGTGATTCCCCGCCTCTGTTTCCCCGCCTCTGATTCCCCGCCTCTGATTCCCCATATCTCATTCCCCGCCTCTGATTCCCCGCATCTGATTCCCTGCCTCTGAATCCCCACCTCTGATTCCCTGCCTCTGATTCCCAACCTCTGATTCCCCTCCTCTGATTCCCCATATCTGATTCCCCGCCTCCGTTTCCCTGCCTCTGATTGCCCGCCTCTGTTTCCCCATATCTGATTCCCCGCCTCTGATTCCCCAACTCTGATTCCCCGCCTCTGATTCCCCAGCTCTGATTCCCCGCCTCTGATTCCCCGCGTCTGATTCCCAGCCTCTGATTCCCCATGTCTGATTTCCTGCCTCTGATTCCCCGCCTCTGATTCGCCATCTCTGATTCATCCCCTCTGATTCCCCACCTCTGATTCCCCATATCTTATTCCCCACCTATGTTTCCCCGCCTCTGATTCCCCGCCTCTGATTCCCCATCTCTGATTCCCAGACTCTGATTTCCCACCTCTGATTCCCTATCTCTGATTCTGCACATCCGATTCCCTGCCTCTGATTCCCCGCCTCTGATTCCCCACCTCTGATTCCCCACCTCTGATTCCCCATATCTGATTCCCCGCCTCTGTTTCCCCGCCTCTGATTCCCTGCCTCTGTTTCCTCATATCTGATTCCCCGCCTCTGATTCCCCAACACTGATTCCCCGCCTCTGATTCCCCAGCTCTGATTCACCACCTCTGATTCCCCGCGTCTGATTCCCCGCTTCTGATTCCCGGCCTCTTATTCCCCACCTCTGATTCCCGGCCTCTGATTCCCGGCCTCTGATTCCCGAACTCTCATTCCCGGCCTCTGATTCCCGGCCTCTGATTCCCCGCCTCTGATTCCCCGCCTCTGATTCCCTGCCTCTGATTCCCCATCTCTGATTCCGCACATCTGATTCCCTGCCTCTGATTCCCCGCCTCTGATTTCCTGCCTCTGATTCCCTGCCTCTGATTCCCAACCTCTGATTCCCCACCTCTGATTCCCCATAACTGATTCCCCGCCTCTGTTTCCCCGCCTCTGATTCCCCGCCTCTGTTTCCCCATATCTGATTCCCCGCCTCTGATTCCCCAACTCTGATGCCCCACCTCTGATCCCCAGCTCTGATTCCCCGCCTCTGATTCCCCGTGTTTGATTCCCTGCCTCTGATTCCCTGCCTCTGATTCCCAACCTCTGATTCCCCACCTCTGATTCCCCATATCTGATTCCCCGCCTCTGTTTCCCCGCCTCTGATTCCCCGCCTCTGTTTCCCCATATCTGATTCCCCGCCTTTGATTGGCCACCTCTGAATCCCCATATGTGATTCCCCGCCTCTGTTTCCCCGCATCTGATTCCCCACCTCTGATTCCCCATATCTCATTCCCCGCCTCTGATTCCCCATATCTGATTCCCTGACTCTGATTCCCCACCTCTGATTCCCGTACTCTTTTTCCCGGCATCTGATTCCCGGCATCTGATTCCCGGCCTCTGATTCCCGGCCTCTGATTCCCCGCTTCTGATTCTGATTCCCTGCCTCTGATTCCCCATCCCTGATTCCGCACATCTGATTCCCGCCTCTGATTCCCCGCCTCTGATTCCCCATATCTCATTCCCCGCCTCTGATTCCCCGCATCTGATTCCCTACCTCTGAATCCCCACCTCTGATTCCCTGCCTCTGATTCCCAACCTCTGATTCCCCTCCTCTGATTCCCCGTATCTGATTCCCCGCCTCCGATTCCCTGCCTCTGATTGCCCGCCTCTGTTTCCCCATATCTGATTCCCCGCCTCTGATTCCCCAACTCTGATTCCCCGCCTCTGATTCCCCAGCTCTGATTCCCCGCCTCTGATTCCCCGCGTCTGATTCCCAGCCTCTGATTCCCCATGTCTGATTTCCTGCCTCTGATTCCCCGCCTCTGATTCGCCATCTCTGATTCATCGCCTCTGATTCCCCACCTCTGATTCCCCATATCTGATTCCCCACCTATGTTTCCCCGCCTCTGATGCCCCACCTCTGATTCCATGCCTCTGATTCCCAACCTCTGATTCCCCACCTCTGATTCCCCATATCTGATTCCCGCCTCTGTTTCCCCGCCTCTGATTCCCTGCCTCTGTTTCCTCATATCTGATTCCCCGCCTCTGATTCCCCAACACTGATTCCCCGCCTCTGATTCCCCAGCTCTGATTCAACACCTCTGATTCCCCGCGTCTGATTCCCCGCCTCTGATTCCCCATCTCTGATTCCCTATCTCTGATTCCCCAATTCTGATTCCCCACCTTTGATTCCCTGCCTCTGATTCCTAACCTCTGATTCCCCACCTCTGATTCCCCGCCACTGTTTCCCCGCCTCTAATTCCCCGCCTCTGTTTCCCCATATCTGATTCCCGGCCTCTCATTCCCCAGCTCTGATTCCCCGCCTCTGATTCCCCATATCTGATTCCCTGCCGCTGATTCCCCAACTCTGATAGCCCGCCTCTGATTCCCCAGCTCTGATTCCCCGCCTCTGATTCCCCGCGTCTGAATCCCTGCCTCTGATTCCCCGCCTCTGATTCCCCATATCTCATTCCCCGCCTCTGATTCCCCGCATCTGATTCCCTGCCTCTGAATCCCCACCTCTGATTCCCTGCCTCTGATTCCCAACCTCTGATTCCCCTCCTCTGATTCCCCATATCTGATTCCCCGCCTCCGTTTCCCTGCCTCTGATTAACCGCCTCTGTTTCCCCATATCTGATTCCCCGCCTCTGATTCCCCAACTCTGATTCCCCGCCTCTGATTCCCCAGCTCTGATTCCCCGCCTCTGATTCCCCGCGTCTGATTCCCAGCCTCTGATTCCCCATGTCTGATTTCCTGCCTCTGATTCCCCGCCTCTGATTCGCCATCTCTGATTCATCGCCTCTGATTCCCCACCTCTGATTCCCCATATCTTATTCCCCACCTATGTTTCCCCGCCTCTGATTCCCCGCCTCTGATTCCCCATCTCTGATTCCCGGACTCTGATTCCCCACCTCTGATTCCCTATCTCTGATTCCACACATCCGATTCCCCGCCTCTGTTTCCCCATATCTGATGCCCCGCCTCTGATTCCCCAACTCTGATTCCCCGCCTCTGATTCCCCAGCTCTGATTCCCCGCCTCTGATTCCCCGCGTCTGATTCCCAGGCTCTGATTCCCCATGTCTTATTCCCCGCCTCTGATTCGCCATCTCTGATTCATCGCCTCTGATTCCCCACCTCTGATTCCCCATATCTGATTCCCACCTATGTTTCCCCGCCTCTGATGCCCCGCCTCTGATTCCATTCCTCTGATTCCCAACCTCTGATTCCCCACCTCTGATTCCCCATATCTGATTCCCCGCCTCTGTTTCCCCTCCTCTGATTCCCTGCCTCTGTTTCCTCATATCGGATTCCCCGCCTCTGATTCCCCAAAACTGATTCCCCTCCTCTGATTCCCCAGCTCTGATTCACCACCTCTGATTCCCCACGTCTGATTCCCCGCCTCTGATTCCCCATCTCTGATTCCCGATCTCTGATTCCCCAATTCTGATTCCCCGCCTTTGATTCCCTGCCTCTGATTCCCAACCTCTGATTCCCCACCTCTGATTCCCCATATCCGATTCCCCGCCTCTGTTTCCCCGCCTCTTATTCCCCGCCTCTGTTTCCCCATATCTGATTCCCGGCCTCTCATTCCCAAGCTCTGATTCCCCGCCTCTGATTCCCCATATCTGATTCCCCACCGCTGATTCCCCAACTCTGATTCCCCAGCTCCGATTCCCCGCCTCTGATTCCCCACATCTGAATCCCTGCCTCTGATTCCCCGCCTCTGATTCCCCATCTCTGATTCACCACCTCTGATCCCCCGCCTCTGATTCCCCATGTCTGATTCACCGCCTCTGTTTCCCCACCTCTGATTCCCCGCCTCTGATTCCACATATCTGATTCCCCGCCTCTGATTCCCCAACTCTGATTCCCAGCCTGTGATTCGCCAGCTATGATTCCCCGCCTCTGATTCCCCACGTCTAATTCCCTGCCTGTGATTCCCTGCCTCTTATTCCCCGCCTCTGATTCCCCGCATCTGATTCCCTGCCTCTGAATCCCCACCTCTATTCCCTGCCTCTGATTCCCAACCTCTGATTCCCCTCCTCTGATTCCCCATATCTGATTCCCCGCCTCCATTTCCCTGCCTCTGATTCCCCGCCTCTGTTACCCCATATCTGATTCCCCGCCTCTGATTCCCCAACTCTGATTCCCCGCCTCTGATTCCCCAGGTCTGATTCCCCGCCTCTGATTCCACGTGTTTGATTACCTGCCTCTGATTCCCCGCCTCTGCTTCCCCATCTCTGATTCACCGCCTTTGATTCGCCACCTCTGATTCCCCATATGTGATTCCCCGCCTCTGTTTCCCCGCCTCTGATTCCCCGCCTCTGATTCCCCATATCTCATTCCCCGCCTCTGATTCCCCGCATCTGATTCCCTGCCTCTGAATCCCCACCTCTGATTCCCTGCCTCTGATTCCCAACCTCTGATTCCCCTCCTCTGATTCCCCATATCTGATTCCCCGCCTCCGTTTCCCTGCCTCTGATTGCCCGCCTCTGTTTCCCCATATCTGATTCCCCGCCTCTGATTCCCCAACTCTGATTCCCCGCCTCTGATTCCCCAGCTCTGATTCCCCGCCTCTGATTCCCCGCGTCTGATTCCCACCCTCTGATTCCCCATGTCTGATTTCCTGCCTCTGATTCCCCGCCTCTGATTCGCCATCTCTGATTCATCCCCTCTGATTCCCCACCTCTGATTCCCCATATCTTATTCCCCACCTATGTTTCCCCGCCTCTGATTCCCCGCCTCTGATTCCCCATCTCTGATTCCCAGACTCTGATTCCCCACCTCTGATTCCCTATCTCTGATTCTGCACATCCGATTCCCTGCCTCTGATTCCCCGCCTCTGATTCCCCACCTCTGATTCCCCACCTCTGATTCCCCATATCTGATTCCCCGCCTCTGTTTCCCCGCCTCTGATTCCCTGCCTCTGTTTCCTCATATCTGATTCCCCGCCTCTGATTCCCCAACACTGATTCCCCGCCTCTGATTCCCCAGCTCTGATTCACCACCTCTGATTCCCCGCGTCTGAATCCCCGCTTCTGATTCCCGGCCTCTTATTCCCCACCTCTGATTCCCGGCCTCTGATTCCCGGCCTCTGATTCCCGAACTCTCATTCCCGGCCTCTGATTCCCGGCCTCTGATTCCCCGCCTCTGATTCCCCGCCTCTGATTCCCTGCCTCTGATTCCCCATCTCTGATTCCGCACATCTGATTCCCTGCCTCTGATTCCCCGCCTCTGATTCCCTGCCTCTGATTCCCTGCCTCTGATTCCCAACCTCTGATTCCCCACCTCTGATTCCCCATAACTGATTCCCCGCCTCTGTTTCCCCGCCTCTGATTCCCCGCCTCTGTTTCCCCATATCTGATTCCCCGCCTCTGATTCCCCAACTCTGATTCCCCACCTCTGATCCCCAGCTCTGATTCCCCGCCTCTGATTCCCCGTGTTTGATTCCCTGCCTCTGATTCCCTGCCTCTGATTCCCAACCTCTGATTCCCCACCTATGATTCCCCATATCTGATTCCCCGCCTCTGTTTCCCCGCCTCTGATTCCCCGCCTCTGTTTCCCCATATCTGATTCCCCGCCTTTGATTGGCCACCTCTGAATCCCCATATGTGATTCCCCGCCTCTGTTTCCCCGCATCTGATTCCCCACCTCTGATTCCCCATATCTCATTCCCCGCCTCTGATTCCCCATATCTGATTCCCTGACTCTGATTCCCCACCTCTGATTCCCGTACTCTTTTTCCCGGCATCTGATTCCCGGCATCTGATTCCCGGCCTCTGATTCCCCATCCCTGATTCCGCACATCTGATTCCCGCCTCTGATTCCCCGCCTCTGATTCCCCATATCTCATTCCCCGCCTCTGATTCCCCGCATCTGATTCCCTACCTCTGAATCCCCACCTCTGATTCCCTGCCTCTGATTCCCAACCTCTGATTCCCCTCCTCTGATTCCCCATATCTGATTCCCCGCCTCCGTTTCCCTGCCTCTGATTGCCCGCCTCTGTTTCCCCATATCTGATTCCCCGCCTCTGATTCCCCAACTCTGATTCCCCGCCTCTGATTCCCCAGCTCTGATTCCCCGCCTCTGATTCCCCGCATCTGATTCCCAGCCTCTGATTCCCCATGTCTGATTTCCTGCCTCTGATTCCCCGCCTCTGATTCGCCATCTCTGATTCATCGCCTCTGATTCCCCACCTCTGATTCCCCATATCTGATTCCCCACCTATGTTTCCCCGCCTCTGATGCCCCACCTCTGATTCCATGCCTCTGATTCCCAAACTCTGATTCCCCACCTCTGATTCCCCATATCTGATTCCCGCCTCTGTTTCCCCGCCTCTGATTCCCTGCCTCTGTTTCCTCATATCTGATTCCCCGCCTCTGATTCCCCAACACTGATTCCCCGCCTCTGATTCCCCAGCTCTGATTCAACACCTCTGATTCCCCGCGTCTGATTCCCCGCCTCTGATTCCCCATCTCTGATTCCCTATCTCTGATTCCCCAATTCTGATTCCCCACCTTTGATTCCCTGCCTCTGATTCCTAACCTCTGATTCCCCACCTCTGATTCCCCGCCACTGTTTCCCCGCCTCTTATTCCCCGCCTCTGTTTCCCCATATCTGATTCCCGGCCTCTCATTCCCCAGCTCTGATTCCCCGCCTCTGATTCCCCATATCTGATTCCCCGCCGCTGATTCCCCAACTCTGATAGCCCGCCTCTGATTCCCCAGCTCTGATTCCCCGCCTCTGATTCCCCGCGTCTGAATCCCTGCCTCTGATTCCCCGCCTCTGATTCCCCATCTCTGATTCACCACCTCTGATCCCCCGCCTCTGATTCCCCATGTCTGATTCACCGCCTCTGTTTCCCCACCTCTGATTCCCCGCCTCTGATTCCCCATATCTGATTCCCCGCCTCTGATTCCCTGCCTCTTATTCCCCGCCTCTGATTCCCCGCATCTGATTCCCCACGTCTGATTCCCTGCCTGTGATTCCCTGCCTCTTATTCCCTGCCTCTGATTCCCCGCCTCTGATTCACCGCATCTGATTCCCTGCCTCTGAATCCCCACCTCTGATTCCCTGCCTCTGATTCCCAACCTCTGATTCCCCTCCTCTGATTCCCCATATCTGATTCCCCACCTCCATTTCCCTGCCTCTGATTCCCCGCCTCTGTTACCCAATATCTGATTCCCCGCCTCTGATTCCCCAACTCTGATTCTGCACATCTGATTCCCTGCCTCTTATTCCCCACCTCTAATTCCCGGCCTCTGATTCCCGGCCTCTGATTCCCCACCTCTGATTCCCCATATCTGATTCCCGGACTCTGATTCCCCACCTCTGATTCCCGGCCTCTTATTCCCGGCATCTGATTCCCGGCCTCTGGTTCCCGGCCTCTGATTCCCCGCTTCTGATTCTGATTCCCTGCCTCTGATTCCCCATCTCTGATTCCGCACATCTGATTCCCTGCCTCTGATTCCCCACTTCTGATTCCCCATATCTGATTCCCCGCCTCTGTTTCCCCGCCTCTGATTCCCCGCCTCTGTTTCCCCATATCTAATTCCTCGCATCTGATTCCCCAACTCTGATTCCCCGCACTGATTCCCCAGCTCTGAATCCCCGCCTCAGATTCCCCGCATCTGATTCCCTGCCTCTGAATCCCCATCTCTGATTCCGCACATCTGATTCCCTGCCTCTGATTCCCCACTTCTGATTCCCCATATCTGATTCCCCGCCTCTGTTTCCCCGCCTCTGATTCCCCGCCTCTGTTTCCCCATATCTAATTCCTCGCATCTGATTCCCCAACTCTGATTCCCCGCACTGATTCCCCAGCTCTGAATCCCCGCCTCAGATTCCCCGCATCTGATTCCCTGCCTCTGAATCCCCACCTCTGATTCCCTGCCTCTGATTCCCAACCTCTGATTCCCCTCCTCTGATTCCCCATATCTGATTCCCCGCCTCCGTTTTCCTGCCTCTGATTCCCCGCCTCTGTTTCCCCATATCTGATTCCCCGCCTCTGATTCCCCAACTCTGATTCCCCGCCTCTGATTCCCCAGCTCTGATTCCCCGCCTCTGATTCCCCGCGTCTGATTCCCAGCCTCTGATTCCCCGTCTTATTCCCCGCCTCTGATTCGCCATCTCTGATTCATCGCCTCTCGTTCCCCACCTCTGATTCCCCATATCTGATTCCCCACCTATGTTTCCCCGCCTCTGATGCCCCACCTCTGATTCCATGCCTCTGATTCCCAACCTCTGATTCCCCACCTCTGATTCCCCATATCTGATTCCCCGCCTCTGTTTCCCCGCCTCTGATTCCCTGCCTCTGTTTCCTCATATCTGATTCCCCGCCTCTGATTCCCCAACACTGATTCCCCGCCTCTGATTCCCCAGGTCTGATTCACCACCTCTGATTCCCCGCGTCTGATTCCCCGCCTCTGATTCCCCATCTCTGATTCCCTATCTCTGATTCCCCAATTCTGATTCCCCGCCTTTGATTCCCTGCCTCTGATTCCCAACCTCTGATTCCCCACCTCTGATATCCCATATCTGATTCCCCGCCTCTGTTTCCCCGCCTCTTATTCCCCGCCTCTGTTTCCCCATATCTGATTCCCGGCCTCTCATTCCCCAGCTCTGATTCCCCGCCTCTGATTCCCCATATCTGATTCCCCGCCGCTGATTCCCCAACTCAGATAGCCCGCCTCTGATTCCCCAGCTCTGATTCCCCGCCTCTGATTCCCCGCGTCTGAATCCCTGCCTCTGATTCCCCGCCTCTGATTCCCCATCTCTGATTCACCACCTCTGATCCCCCGACTCTGATTCCCCATGTCTGATTCACCGCCTCTGTTTCCCCACCTCTGATTCCCCGCCTCTGATTCCCCATATCTGATTCCCCGCCTCTGATTCCCCAACTCTGATTCGCCGCCTGTGATTCGCCAGCTATGATTCCCCGCATCTGATTCCCCACGTCTGATTCCCTACCTGTGATTCCCTGCCTCTTATTCCCCGCCTCTGATTCCCCGCATCTGATTCCCTGCCTCAGAATCCCCACCTCTGATTCCCTGCCTCTGATTCCCAACCTCTTATTCCCCTCCTCTGATTCCCCATATCTGATTCCCCACCTCCATTTCCCTGCCTCTGATTCCCCGCCTCTGTTACCCAATATCTGATTCCCCGCCTCTGATTCCCCAACTCTGATTCTGCACATCTGATTCCCTGCCTCTTATTCCCCACCTCTAATTCCCGGCCTCTGATTCCCGGCCTCTGATTCCCCACCTCTGATTCTCCATATCTGATTCCCCGCCTCTGTTTCCCCGCCTCTGATTCCCCGCCTCTGTTTCCCCATATCTGATTCACCGCCTCTGATTCCCCAACTCTGATTCCCCGCCTCTGATTCCCCAGCTCTGATTCCCCGCCTCTGATTCCCCGCGTCTGATTCCCAGCCTCTGATTCCCCGTCTTATTCCCCGCCTCTGATTCGCCATCTCTGATTCATCGCCTCTGATTCCCCACCTCTGATTCCCCATATCTGATTCCCCACCTATGTTTCCCCGCCTCTGATGCCCCACCTCTGATTCCATGCCTCTGATTCCCAACCTCTGATTCCCCACCTCTGATTCCCCATATCTGATTCCCCGCCTCTGTTTCCCCGCCTCTGATTCCCTGCCTCTGTTTCCTCATATCTGATTCCCCGCCTCTGATTCCCCAACACTGATTCCCCGCCTCTGATTCCCCAGGTCTGATTCACCACCTCTGATTCCCCGCGTCTGATTCCCCGCCTCTGATTCCCCATCTCTGATTCCCTATCTCTGATTCCCCAATTCTGATTCCCCGCCTTTGATTCCCTGCCTCTGATTCCCAACCTCTGATTCCCCACCTCTGATATCCCATATCTGATTCCCCGCCTCTGTTTCCCCGCCTCTTATTCCCCGCCTCTGTTTCCCCATATCTGATTCCCGGCCTCTCATTCCCCAGCTCTGATTCCCCGCCTCTGATTCCCCATATCTGATTCCCCGCCGCTGATTCCCCAACTCAGATAGCCCGCCTCTGATTCCCCAGCTCTGATTCCCCGCCTCTGATTCCCCGCGTCTGAATCCCTGCCTCAGATTCCCCGCCTCTGATTCCCCATCTCTGATTCACCACCTCTGATCCCCCGACTCTGATTCCCCATGTCTGATTCACCGCCTCTGTTTCCCCACCTCTGATTCCCCGCCTCTGATTCCCCATATCTGATTCCCCGCCTCTGATTCCCCAACTCTGATTCGCCGCCTGTGATTCGCCAGCTATGATTCCCCGCATCTGATTCCCCACGTCTGATTCCCTACCTGTGATTCCCTGCCTCTTATTCCCCGCCTCTGATTCCCCGCATCTGATTCCCTGCCTCAGAATCCCCACCTCTGATTCCCTGCCTCTGATTCCCAACCTCTTATTCCCCTCCTCTGATTCCCCATATCTGATTCCCCACCTCCATTTCCCTGCCTCTGATTCCCCGCCTCTGTTACCCAATATCTGATTCCCCGCCTCTGATTCCCCAACTCTGATTCTGCACATCTGATTCCCTGCCTCTTATTCCCCACCTCTAATTCCCGGCCTCTGATTCCCGGCCTCTGATTCCCCACCTCTGATTCTCCATATCTGATTCCCCGCCTCTGTTTCCCCGCCTCTGATTCCCCGCCTCTGTTTCCCCATATCTGATTCACCGCCTTTGATTCGCCACCTCTGATTCCCCATATGTGATTCCCCTCCTCTGTTTCCCCGCCTCTGATTCCCCGCCTCTGATTCCCCATATCTCATTCCCCGCCTCTGATTCCCCGCATCTGATTCCCTGCCTCTGAATCCCCACCTCTGATTCCCTGCCTCTGATTCCCAACCTCTGATTCCCCTCCTCTGATTCCCCATATCTGATTCCTCGCCTCCGTTTCCCTGCCTCTGATTAACCGCCTCTGTTTCCCCATATCTGATTCCGCGCCTCTGATTCCCCAACTCTGATTCCCCGCCTCTGATTCCCCAGCTCTGATTCCCCGCCTCTGTTTCCCCGCGTCTGATTCCCAGCCTCTGATTCACCATGTCTGATTTCCTGCCTCTGATTCCCCGCCTCTGATTCGCCATCTCTGATTCATCACCTCTGATTCCCCACCTCTGATTCCCCATATCTTATTCCCCACCTATGTTTCCCCGCCTCTGATTCCCCGCCTCTGATTCCCCATCTCTGATTCCCGGACTCTGATTCCCCACCTCTGATTCCCTATCTCTGATTCCGCACATCCGATTCCCTGCCTCTGATTCCCCGCCTCTGATGCCCCGCCTCTGATTCCCAACCTCTGATTCCCCTCCTCTGATTCCCCATATCTGATTCCCCGCCTCCGTTTCCCTGCCTCTGATTCCCCGCCTCTGTTTCCCCATATCTGATTCCCCGCCTCTGATTCCCCAACTCTGATTCCCCGCCTCTGATTCCCCAGCTCTGATTCCCCGCCTCTGATTCCCCACGTCTGATTCCCAGCCTCTGATTCCCCATGTCTTATTCCCCGCCTCTGATTCCCCGCCTCTGATTCGCCATCTCTGATTCATCGCCTCTGATTCCCCACCTCTGATTCCCCATATCTGATTCCCACCTATGTTTCCCCGCCTCTGATGCCCCGCCTCTGATTCCATGCCTCTGATTCCCAACCTCTGATTCCCCACCTCTGATTCCCCATATCTGATTCCCCGCCTCTGTTTCCCCGCCTCTGATTCCCTGCCTCTGTTTCCTCATATCTGATTCCCCGCCTCTGATTCCCCAACACTGATTCCCCTCCTCTGATACCCCAGCTCTGATTCACCACCTCTGATTCCCCGCATCTGATTCCCCACCTCTGATTCCCCATTTCTGATTCCCTATCTCTGATTCCCCAATTCTGATTCCCCGCCTTTGATTCCCTGCCTCTGATTCCCAACCTCTGATTCCCCACCTCTGATTCCCCAGCTCTGATTCCCCGCCTCTGATTCCCCGCGTCTGAATCCCTGCCTCTGATTCCCCGCCTCTGATTCCCCATCTCTGATTCACCACCTCTGATCCCCCGCCTCTGATTCCCCATGTCTGATTCACCGCCTCTGTTTCCCCACCTCTGATTCCCCGCCTCTGATTCCCCATATCTGATTCCCCGCCTCTGATTCCCTGACTCTGTTTCCCCGCCTCTGATTCCCCGCCTCTGATTCCCCATATCTCATTCCCCGCCTCTGATTCCCCGCATCTGATTCCCTGCCTCTGAATCCCCACCTCTGATTCCCTGCCTCTGATTCCCAACCTCTGATTCCCCTCCTCTGATTCCCCATATCTGATTCCCCGCCTCCGTTTCCCTGCCTCTGATTCCCCGCCTCTGTTTCCCCATATCTGATTCCCCGCCTCTGATTCCCCAACTCTGATTCCCCGCCTCTGATTCCCCAGCTCTGATTCCCCGCCTCTGATTCCCCGCGTCTGATTCCCAGCCTCTGATTCCCCATGTCTTATTCCCCGCCTCTGATTCCCCGCCTCTGATTCGCCATCTCTGATTCATCGCCTCTGATTCCCCACCTCTGATTCCCCATATCTGATTCCCACCTATGTTTCCCCGCCTCTGATGCTCCGCCTCTGATTCCATGCCTCTGATTCCCAACCTCTGATTCCCCACCTCTGATTCCCCATATCTGATTCCCCGCCTCTGTTTCCCCGCCTCTGATTCCCTGCCTCTGTTTCCTCATATCTGATTCCCCGCCTCTGATTCCCCAACACTGATTCCCCTCCTCTGATACCCCAGCTCTGATTCACCACCTCTGATTCCCCGCGTCTGATTCCCCGCCTCTGATTCCCCATCTCTGATTCCCTATCTCTGATTCCCCAATTCTGATTCCCCGCCTTTGATTCCCTGCCTCTGATTCCCAACCTCTGATTCCCAACCTCTGATTCCCCATATCTGATTCCCCGCCTCTGTTTCCCCGCCTCTTATTCCCCGCCTCTGTTTCCCCATATCTGATTCCCGGCCTCTCATTCCCCAACACTGATTCCCCGCCTCTGATTCCCCATATCTGATTCCCCGCCGCTGATTCCCCAACTCTGATTCCCCAGCTCTGATTCCCCGCCTCTGATTCCCCGCGTCTGAATCCCTGCCTCTGATTCCCCGCCTCTGATTCCCCATCTCTGATTCACCACCTCTGATCCCCCGCCTCTGATACCCCATGTCTGATTCACCGCCTCTGTTTCCCCACCTCTGATTCCCCGCCTCTGATTCCCCATATCTGATTCCCCGCCTCTGATTCCCCAACTCTGATTCCCCGCCTGTGATTCGCCAGCTATGATTCCCCGCCTCTGATTCCCCACGTCTGATTCCCTGCCTGTGATTCCCTGCCTCTTATTCCCCGCCTCTGATTCCCCGCATCTGATTCCCAACCTCTGATTCCCCTCCTCTTATTCCCCATATCTGATTCCCCGCCTCCATTTCCCTGCCTCTGATTCCCCGCCTCTGTTACCCCATATCTGATTCCCCGCCTCTGATTCCCCAACTCTGATTCTGCACATCTGATTCCCTGCCTCTTATTCCCCACCTCTAATTCCCGGCCTCTGATTCCCGGCCTCTGATTCCCCACCTCTGATTCTCCATATCTGATTCCCCGCCTCTGTTTCCCCGCCTCTGATTCCCCGCCTCTGTTTCCCCATATCTGATTCCCCGCCTCTGATTCCCCAACTCTGATTCCCCGCCTCTGATTCCCCGCCTCTGATTCCCCATATCTCATTCCCCGCCTCTGATTCCCCGCATCTGATTCCCTGCCTCTGAATCCCAACCTCTGATTCCCTGCCTCTGATTCCCAACCTCTGATTCCCCTCCTCTGATTCCCCATATCTGATTCCCCGCCTCCGTTTCCCTGCCTCTGATTGCCCGCCTCTGTTTCCCCATATCTGATTCCCCGCCTCTGATTCCCCAACTCTGATTCCCCGCCTCTGATTCCCCAGCTCTGATTCCCCGCCTCTGATTCCCCGCGTCTGATTCCCAGCCTCTGATTCCCCATGTCTGATTTCCTGCCTCTGATTCCCCGCCTCTGATTCGCCATCTCTGATTCATCCCCTCTGATTCCCCACCTCTGATTCCCCATATCTTATTCCCCACCTATGTTTCCCCGCCTCTGATTCCCCGCCTCTGATTCCCCATCTCTGATTCCCAGACTCTGATTCCCCACCTCTGATTCCCTATCTCTGATTCTGCACATCCGATTCCCTGCCTCTGATTCCCCGCCTCTGATTCCCCACCTCTGATTCCCCACCTCTGATTCCCCATATCTGATTCCCCGCCTCTGTTTCCCCGCCTCTGATTCCCTGCCTCTGTTTCCTCATACCTGATTCCCCGCCTCTGATTCCCCAACACTGATTCCCCGCCTCTGATTCCCCAGCTCTGATTCACCACCTCTGATTCCCCGCGTCTGATTCCCCGCTTCTGATTCCCGGCCTCTTATTCCCCACCTCTGATTCCCGGCCTCTGATTCCCGGCCTCTGATTCCCGAACTCTCATTCCCGGCCTCTGATTCCCGGCCTCTGATTCCCCGCCTCTGATTCCCCGCCTCTGATTCCCTGCCTCTGATTCCCCATCTCTGATTCCGCACATCTGATTCCCTGCCTCTGATTCCCCGCCTCTGATTCCCTGCCTCTGATTCCCTGCCTCTGATTCCCAACCTCTGATTCCCCACCTCTGATTCCCCATAACTGATTCCCCGCCTCTGTTTCCCCGCCTCTGATTCCCCGCCTCTGTTTCCCCATATCTGATTCCCCGCCTCTGATTCCCCAACTCTGATTCCCCACCTCTGATCCCCAGCTCTGATTCCCCGCCTCTGATTCCCCGTATTTGATTCCCTGCCTCTGATTACCTGCCTCTGATTCCCAACCTCTGATTCCCCACCTCTGATTCCCCATATCTGATTCCCCGCCTCTGTTTCCCCGCCTCTGATTCCCCGCCTCTGTTTCCCCATATCTGATTCCCCGCCTTTGATTGGCCACCTCTGAATCCCCATATGTGATTCCCCGCCTCTGTTTCCCCGCATCTGATTCCCCACCTCTGATTCCCCATATCTCATTCCCCGCCTCTGATTCCCCATATCTGATTCCCTGACTCTGATTCCCCACCTCTGATTCCCGTACTCTTTTTCCCGGCATCTGATTCCCGGCATCTGATTCCCGGCCTCTGATTCCCGGCCTCTGATTCCCCGCTTCTGATTCTGATTCCCTGCCTCTGATTCCCCATCCCTGATTCCGCACATCTGATTCCCGCCTCTGATTCCCCACCTCTGATTCCCCATATCTCATTCCCCGCCTCTGATTCCCCGCATCTGATTCCCTACCTCTGAATCCCCACCTCTGATTCCCTGCCTCTGATTCCCAACCTCTGATTCCCCTCCTCTGATTCCCCATATCTGATTCCCCGCCTCCGTTTCCCTGCCTCTGATTGCCCGCCTCTGTTTCCCCATATCTGATTCCCCGCCTCTGATTCCCCAACTCTGATTCCCCGCCTCTGATTCCCCAGCTCTGATTCCCCGCCTCTGATTCCCCGCGTCTGATTCCCAGCCTCTGATTCCCCATGTCTGATTTCCTGCCTCTGATTCCCCGCCTCTGATTCGCCATCTCTGATTCATCGCCTCTGATTCCCCACCTCTGATTCCCCATATCTGATTCCCCACCTATGTTTCCCCGCCTCTGATGCCCCACCTCTGATTCCATGCCTCTGATTCCCAACCTCTGATTCCCCACCTCTGATTCCCCATATCTGATTCCCGCCTCTGTTTCCCCGCCTCTGATTCCCTGCCTCTGTTTCCTCATATCTGATTCCCCGCCTCTGATTCCCCAACACTGATTCCCCGCCTCTGATTCCCCAGCTCTGATTCAACACCTCTGATTCCCCGCGTCTGATTCCCCGCCTCTGATTCCCCATCTCTGATTCCCTATCTCTGATTCCCCAATTCTGATTCCCCGCCTTTGATTCCCTGCCTCTGATTCCTAACCTCTGATTCCCCACCTCTGATTCCCCGCCACTGTTTCCCCGCCTCTTATTCCCCGCCTCTGTTTCCCCATATCTGATTCCCGGCCTCTCATTCCCCAGCTCTGATTCCCCGCCTCTGATTCCCCATATCTGATTCCCCGCCGCTGATTCCCCAACTCTGATAGCCCGCCTCTGATTCCCCAGCTCTGATTCCCCGCCTCAGATTCCCCGCGTCTGAATCCCTGCCTCTGATTCCCCGCCTCTGATTCCCCATCTCTGATTCACCACCTCTGATCCCCCGCCTCTGATTCCCCATGTCTGATTCACCGCCTCTGTTTCCCCACCTCTGATTCCCCGCCTCTGATTCCCCATATCTGATTCCCCGCCTCTGATTCCCTGCCTCTTATTCCCCGCCTCTGATTCCCCGCATCTGATTCCCCACGTCTGATTCCCTGCCTGTGATTCCCTGCCTCTTATTCCCTGCCTCTGATTCCCCGCCTCTGATTCCCCGCATCTGATTCCCTGCCTCTGAATCCCCACCTCTGATTCCCTGCCTCTGATTCCCAACCTCTGATTCCCCTCCTCTGATTCCCCATATCTGATTCCCCACCTCCATTTCCCTGCCTCTGATTCCCCGCCTCTGTTACCAAATATCTGATTCCCCGCCTCTGATTCCCCAACTCTGATTCTGCACATCTGATTCCCTGCCTCTTATTCCCCACCTCTAATTCCCGGCCTCTGATTCCCGGCCTCTGATTCCCCACCTCTGATTCCCCATATCTGATTCCCGGACTCTGATTCCCCACCTCTGATTCCCGGCCTCTTATTCCCGGCATCTGATTCCCGGCCTCTGATTCCCGGCCTCTGATTCCCCGCTTCTGATTCTGATTCCCTGCCTCTGATTCCCCATCTCTGATTCCGCACATCTGATTCCCTGCCTCTGATTCCCCACTTCTGATTCCCCATATCTGATTCCCCGCCTCTGTTTCCCCGCCTCTGATTCCCCGCCTCTGTTTCCCCATATCTAATTCCTCGCATCTGATTCCCCAACTCTGATTCCCCGCACTGATTCCCCAGCTCTGAATCCCCGCCTCAGATTCCCCGCATCTGATTCCCTGCCTCTGAATCCCCATCTCTGATTCCGCACATCTGATTCCCTGCCTCTGATTCCCCACTTCTGATTCCCCATATCTGATTCCCCGCCTCTGTTTCCCGGCCTCTGATTCCCCGCCTCTGTTTCCCCATATCTAATTCCTCGCATCTGATTCCCCAACTCTGATTCCCCGCACTGATTCCCCAGCTCTGAATCCCCGCCTCAGATTCCCCGCATCTGATTCCCTGCCTCTGAATCCCCACCTCTGATTCCCTGCCTCTGATTCCCAACCTCTGATTCCCCTCCTCTGATTCCCCATATCTGATTCCCTGCCTCCGTTTCCCTGCCTCTGATTCCCCGCCTCTGTTTCCCCATATCTTATTCCCCGCCTCTGATTCCCCAACTCTGATTCCCCGCCTCTGATTCCCCAGCTCTGATTCCCCGCCTCTGATTCCCCGCGTCTGATTCCCAGCCTCTGATTCCCCGTCTTATTCCCTGCCTCTGATTCGCCATCTCTGATTCATCGCCTCTGATTCCCCACCTCTGATTCCCCATATCTGATTCCCCACCTATGTTTCCCCGCCTCTGATGCCCCACCTCTGATTCCATGCCTCTGATTCCCAACCTCTGATTCCCCACCTCTGATTCCCCATATCTGATTCCCCGCCTCTGATTCCCTGCCTCTGTTTCCTCATATCTGATTCCCCGTCTCTGATTCCCCAACACTGATTCCCCGCCTCTGATTCCCCAGGTCTGATTCACCACCTCTGATTCCCCGCGTCTGATTCCCCGCCTCTGATTCCCCATCTCTGATTCCCTATCTCTGATTCCCCAATTCTGATTCCCCGCCTTTGATTCCCTGCCTCTGATTCCCAACCTCTGATTCCCCACCTCTGATATCCCATATCTGATTCCCCGCCTCTGTTTCCCCGCCTCTTATTCCCCGCCTCTGTTTCCCCATATCTGATTCCCGGCCTCTCATTCCCCAGCTCTGATTCCCCGCCTCTGATTCCCCATATCTGATTCCCCGCCGCTGATTCCCCAACTCAGATAGCCCGCCTCTGATTCCCCAGCTCTGATTCCCCGCCTCTGATTCCCCGCGTCTGAATCCCTGCCTCTGATTCCCCGCCTCTGATTCCCCATCTCTGATTCACCACCTCTGATCCCCCGCTTCTGATTCCCCATGTCTGATTCACCGCCTCTGTTTCCCCACCTCTGATTCCCCGCCTCTGATTCCCCATATCTGATTCCCCGCCTCTGATTCCCCAACTCTGATTCGCCGCCTGTGATTCGCCAGCTATGATTCCCCGCATCTGATTCCCCACGTCTGATTCCCTACCTGTGATTCCCTGCCTCTTATTCCCCGCCTCTGATTCCCCACATCTGATTCCCTGCCTCTGAATCCCCACCTCTGATTCCCTGCCTCTGATTCCCAACCTCTTATTCCCCTCCTCTGATTCCCCATGTCAGATTCCCCACCTCCATTTCCCTGCCTCTGATTCCCCGCCTCTGTTACCCAATATCTGATTCCCCGCCTCTGATTCCCCAACTCTGATTCTGCACATCTGATTCCCTGCCTCTTATTCCCCATCTCTAATTCCCGGCCTCTGATTCCCGGCCTCTGATTCCCCACCTCTGATTCTCCATATCTGATTCCCCGCCTCTGTTTCCCCGCCTCTGATTCCCCGCCTCTGTTTCCCCATATCCGATTCACCGCCTTTGATTCGCCACCTCTGATTCCCCATATGTGATTCCCCTCCTCTGTTTCCCCGCCTCTGATTCCCCGCCTCTGATTCCCCATATCTCATTCCCCGCCTCTGATTCCCCGCATCTGATTCCCTGCCTCTGAATCCCCACCTCTGATTCCCTGCCTCTGATTCCCAACCTCTGATTCCCCTCCTCTGATTCCCCATATCTGATTCCTCGCCTCCGTTTCCCTGCCTCTGATTAACCGCCTCTGTTTCCCCATATCTGATTCCGCGCCTCTGATTCCCCAACTCTGATTCCCCGCCTCTGATTCCCCAGCTCTGATTCCCCGCCTCTGTTTCCCCGCGTCTGATTCCCAGCCTCTGATTCCCCATGTCTGATTTCCTGCCTCTGATTCCCCGCCTCTGATTCGCCATCTCTGATTCATCGCCTCTGATTCCCCACCTCTAATTCCCCATATCTTATTCCCCACCTATGTTTCCCCGCCTCTGATTCCCCGCCTCTGATTCCCCATCTCTGATTCCCGGACTCTGATTCCCCACCTCTGATTCCCTATCTCTGATTCCGCACATCCGATTCCCTGCCTCTGATTCCCCGCCTCTGATGCCCCGCCTCTGATTCCCAACCTCTGATTCCCCTCCTCTGATTCCCCATATCTGATTCCCCGCCTCCGTTTCCCTGCCTCTGATTCCCCGCCTCTGTTTCCCCATATCTGATTCCCCGCCTCTGATTCCCCAACTCTGATTCCCCGCCTCTGATTCCCCAGCTCTGATTCCCCGCCTCTGATTCCCCGCGTCTGATTCCCAGCCTCTGATTCCCCATGTCTTATTCCCCGCCTCTGATTCCCCGCCTCTGATTCGCCATCTCTGATTCATCGCCTCTGATTCCCCACCTCTGATTCCCCATATCTGATTCCCACCTATGTTTCCCCGCCTCTGATTCCATGCCTCTGATTCCCAACCTCTGATTCCCCACCTCTGATTCCCCATATCTGATTCCCCGCCTCTGTTTCCCCGCCTCTGATTCCCTGCCTCTGTTTCCTCATATCTGATTCCCCGCCTCTGATTCCCCAACACTGATTCCCCTCCTCTGATACCCCAGCTCTGATTCACCACCTCTGATTCCCCGCATCTGATTCCCCACCTCTGATTCCCCATCTCTGATTCCCTATCTCTGATTCCCCAATTCTGATTCCCCGCCTTTGATTCCCTGCCTCTGATTCCCAACCTCTGATTCCCCACCTCTGATTCCCCATCTCTGATTCACCACCTCTGATCCCCCGCCTCTGATTCCCCATGTCTGATTCACCGCCTCTGTTTCCCCACCTCTGATTCCCCGCCTCTGATTCCCCATATCTGATTCCCCGCCTCTGATTCCCTGACTCTGTTTCCCCGCCTCTGATTCCCCGCCTCTGATTCCCCATATCTCATTCCCCGCCTCTGATTCCCCGCATCTGATTCCCTGCCTCTGAATCCCCACCTCTGATTCCCTGCCTCTGATTCCCAACCTCTGATTCCCCTCCTCTGATTCCCCATATCTGATTCCCCGCCTCCGTTTCCCTGCCTCTGATTCCCCGCCTCTGTTTCCCCATATCTGATTCCCCGCCTCTGATTCCCCAACTCTGATTCCCTGCCTCTGATTCCCCAGCTCTGATTCCCCGCCTCTGATTCCCCGCGTCTGATTCCCAGCCTCTGATTCCCCATGTCTTATTCCCCGCCTCTGATTCCCCGCCTCTGATTCGCCATCTCTGATTCATCACCTCTGATTCCCCACCTCTGATTCCCCATATCTGATTCCCACCTATGTTTCCCCGCCTCTGATGCTCCGCCTCTGATTCCATGCCTCTGATTCCCAACCTCTGATTCCCCACCTCTGATTCCCCATATCTGATTCCCCGCCTCTGTTTCCCCGCCTATGATTCCCTGCCTCTGTTTCCTCATATCTGATTCCCCGCCTCTGATTCCCCAACACTGATTCCCCTCCTCTGATACCCCAGCTCTGATTCACCACCTCTGATTCCCCGCGTCTGATTCCCCGCCTCTGATTCCCCATCTCTGATTCCCTATCTCTGATTCCCCAATTCTGATTCCCCGCCTTTGATTCCCTGCCTCTGATTCCCAACCTCTGATTCCCAACCTCTGATTCCCCATATCTGATTCCCCGCCTCTGTTTCCCCGCCTCTTATTCCCCGCCTCTGTTTCCCCATATCTGATTCCCGGCCTCTCATTCCCCAGCTCTGATTCCACGCCTCTGATTCCCCATATCTGATTCCCCGCTGCTGATTCCCCAACTCTGATTCCCCAGCTCTGATTCCCCGCCTCTGATTCCCCGCGTCTGAATCCCTGCCTCTGATTCCCCGCCTCTGATTCCCCATCTCTGATTCACCACCTCTGATCCCCCGCCTCTGATACCCCATGTCTGATTCACCGCCTCTGTTTCCCCACCTCTGATTCCCCGCCTCTGATTCCCCATATCTGATTCCCCGCCTCTGATTCCCCAACTCTGATTCCCCGCCTGTGATTCGCCAGCTATGATTCCCCGCCTCTGATTCCTCACGTCTGATTCCCTGCCTGTGATTCCCTGCCTCTTATTCCCCGCCTCTGATTCCCCGCATCTGATTCCCAATCTCTGATTCCCCTCCTCTTATTCCCCATATCTGATTCCCCGCCTCCATTTCCCTGCCTCTGATTCCCCGCCTCTGTTACCCCATATCTGATTCCCCGCCTCTCATTCCCCAACTCTGATTCTGCACATCTGATTCCCTGCCTCTTATTCCCCACCTCTAATTCCCGGACTCTGATTCCCGGCCTCTGATTCCCCACCTCTGATTCTCCATATCTGATTCCCCGCCTCTGTTTCCCCGCCTCTGATTCCCCGCCTCTGTTTCCCCATATCTGATTCCCCGCCTCTGATTCCCCAACTCTGATTCCCCGCCTCTGATTCCCCAGGTCTGATTCCCCGCCTCTGATTCCACGTGTTTGATTACCTGCCTCTGATTCCCCGCCTCTGCTTCCACATCTCTGATTCACCGCCTTTGATTCGCCACCTCTGATTCCCCATATGTGATTCCCCGCCTCTGTTTTCCCGCCTCTGATTCCCCGCCTCTGATTCCCCATATCTCATTCCCCGCCTCTGATTCCCCGCATCTGATTCCCTGCCTCTGAATCCCCACCTCTGATTCCCTGCCTCTGATTCCCAACCTCTGATTCCCCTCCTCTGATTCCCCATATCTGATTCCCCGCCTCCGTTTCCCTGCCTCTGATTCCCCGCCTCTGTTTCCCCATATCTGATTCCCCGCCTCTGATTCCCCAACTCTGATTCCTCGCCTCTGATTCCCCAGCTCTGATTCCCCGCCTCTGATTCCCCGCGTCTGATTCCCAGCCTCTGATTCCCCATGTCTTATTCCCCGCCTCTGATTCGCCATCTCTGATTCATCGCCTCTGATTCCCCACCTCTGATTCCCCATATCTGATTCCCCACCTATGTTTCCCCGCCTCTGATGCCCCACTTCTGATTCCATGCCTCTGATTCCCAACCTCTGATTCCCCACCTGTGATTCCCCATATCTGATTCCCCGCCTCTGTTTCCCCGCCTCTGATTCCCTGCCTCTGTTTCCTCATATCTGATTCCCCGCCTCTGATTCCCCAACACTGATTCCCCGCCTCTGATTCCCCAGGTCTGATTCACCACCTCTGATTCCCCGCGTCTGATTCCCCGCCTCTGATTCCCCATCTCTGATTCCCTATCTCTGATTCCCCAATTCTGATTCCCCGCCTTTGATTCCCTGCCTCTGATTCCCAACCTCTGATTCCCCACCTCTGATATCCCATATCTGATTCCCCGCCTCTGTTTCCCCGCCTCTTATTCCCCGCCTCTGTTTCCCCATATCTGATTCCCGGCCTCTCGTTCACCACCTCTGATTCCCTGCCTCTGATTCCCAACCTCTGATTCCCCTCCTCTGATTCCCCATATCTGATTCCCCGCCTCCGTTTCCCTGCCTCTGATTGCCCGCCTCTGTTTCCCCATATCTGATTCCCCGCCTCTGATTCCCCAACTCTGATTCCCCGCCTCTGATTCCCCATCTCTGATTCACCACCTCTGATCCCCCGCCTCTGATTCCCCATGTCTGATTCACCGCCTCTGTTTCCCCACCTCTGATTCCCCGCCTCTGATTCCCCATATCTGATTCCCCGCCTCTGATTCCCTGACTCTGTTTCCCCGCCTCTGATTCCCCGCCTCTGATTCCCCATATCTCATTCCCCGCCTCTGATTCCCCGCATCTGATTCCCTGCCTCTGAATCCCCACCTCTGATTCCCTGCCTCTGATTCCCAACCTCTGATTCCCCTCCTCTGATTCCTCATATCTGATTCCCCGCCTCCGTTTCCCTGCCTCTGATTCCCCGCCTCTGTTTCCCCATATCTGATTCCCCGCCTCTGATTCCCCAACTCTGATTCCCTGCCTCTGATTCCCCAGCTCTGATTCCCCGCCTCTGATTCCCCGCGTCTGATTCCCAGCCTCTGATTCCCCATGTCTTATTCCCCGCCTCTGATTCCCCGCCTCTGATTCGCCATCTCTGATTCATCACCTCTGATTCCCCACCTCTGATTCCCCATATCTGATTCCCACCTATGTTTCCCCGCCTCTGATGCTCCGCCTCTGATTCCATGCCTCTGATTCCCAACCTCTGATTCCCCACATCTGATTCCCCATATCTGATTCCCCGCCTCTGTTTCCCCGCCTATGATTCCCTGCCTCTGTTTCCTCATATCTGATTCCCCGCCTCTGATTCCCCAACACTGATTCCCCTCCTCTGATACCCCAGCTCTGATTCACCACCTCTGATTCCCCGCGTCTGATTCCCCGCCTCTGATTCCCCATCTCTGATTCCCTATCTCTGATTCCCCAATTCTGATTCCCCGCCTTTGATTCCCTGCCTCTGATTCCCAACCTCTGATTCCCAACCTCTGATTCCCCATATCTGATTCCCCGCCTCTGTTTCCCCGCCTCTTATTCCCCGCCTCTGTTTCCCCATATCTGATTCCCGGCCTCTCATTCCCCAGCTCTGATTCCACGCCTCTGATTCCCCATATCTGATTCCCCGCTGCTGATTCCCCAACTCTGATTCCCCAGCTCTGATTCCCCGCCTCTGATTCCCCGCGTCTGAATCCCTGCCTCTGATTCCCCGCCTCTGATTCCCCATCTCTGATTCACCACCTCTGATCCCCCGCCTCTGATACCCCATGTCTGATTCACCGCCTCTGTTTCCCCACCTCTGATTCCCCGCCTCTGATTCCCCATATCTGATTCCCCGCCTCTGATTCCCCAACTCTGATTCCCCGCCTGTGATTCGCCAGCTATGATTCCCCGCCTCTGATTCCTCACGTCTGATTCCCTGCCTGTGATTCCCTGCCTCTTATTCCCCGCCTCTGATTCCCCGCATCTGATTCCCAATCTCTGATTCCCCTCCTCTTATTCCCCATATCTGATTCCCCGCCTCCATTTCCCTGCCTCTGATTCCCCGCCTCTGTTACCCCATATCTGATTCCCCGCCTCTGATTCCCCAACTCTGATTCTGCACATCTGATTCCCTGCCTCTTATTCCCCACCTCTAATTCCCGGACTCTGATTCCCGGCCTCTGATTCCCCACCTCTGATTCTCCATATCTGATTCCCCGCCTCTGTTTCCCCGCCTCTGATTCCCCGCCTCTGTTTCCCCATATCTGATTCCCCGCCTCTGATTCCCCAACTCTGATTCCCCGCCTCTGATTCCCCAGGTCTGATTCCCCGCCTCTGATTCCACGTGTTTGATTACCTGCCTCTGATTCCCCGCCTCTGCTTCCACATCTCTGATTCACCGCCTTTGATTCGCCACCTCTGATTCCCCATATGTGATTCCCCGCCTCTGTTTTCCCGCCTCTGATTCCCCGCCTCTGATTCCCCATATCTCATTCCCCGCCTCTGATTCCCCGCATCTGATTCCCTGCCTCTGAATCCCCACCTCTGATTCCCTGCCTCTGATTCCCAACCTCTGATTCCCCTCCTCTGATTCCCCATATCTGATTCCCCGCCTCCGTTTCCCTGCCTCTGATTCCCCGCCTCTGTTTCCCCATATCTGATTCCCCGCCTCTGATTCCCCAACTCTGATTCCTCGCCTCTGATTCCCCAGCTCTGATTCCCCGCCTCTGATTCCCCGCGTCTGATTCCCAGCCTCTGATTCCCCATGTCTTATTCCCCGCCTCTGATTCGCCATCTCTGATTCATCGCCTCTGATTCCCCACCTCTGATTCCCCATATCTGATTCCCCACCTATGTTTCCCCGCCTCTGATGCCCCACCTCTGATTCCATGCCTCTGATTCCCAACCTCTGATTCCCCACCTCTGATTCCCCATATCTGATTCCCCGCCTCTGTTTCCCCGCCTCTGATTCCCTGCCTCTGTTTCCTCATATCTGATTCCCCGCCTCTGATTCCCCAACACTGATTCCCCGCCTCTGATTCCCCAGGTCTGATTCACCACCTCTGATTCCCCGCGTCTGATTCCCCGCCTCTGATTCCCCATCTCTGATTCCCTATCTCTGATTCCCCAATTCTGATTCCCCGCCTTTGATTCCCTGCCTCTGATTCCCAACCTCTGATTCCCCACCTCTGATATCCCATATCTGATTCCCCGCCTCTGTTTCCCCGCCTCTTATTCCCCGCCTCTGTTTCCCCATATCTGATTCCCGGCCTCTCGTTCACCACCTCTGATTCCCTGCCTCTGATTCCCAACCTCTGATTCCCCTCCTCTGATTCCCCATATCTGATTCCCCGCCTCCGTTTCCCTGCCTCTGATTGCCCGCCTCTGTTTCCCCATATCTGATTCCCCGCCTCTGATTCCCCAACTCTGATTCCCCGCCTCTGATTCCCCAGCTCTGATTCCCCGCCTCTGATTCCCCGCGTCTGATTCCCAGCCTCTGATTCCCCATGTCTGATTTCCTGCCTCTGATTCCCCGCCTCTGATTCGCCATCTCTGATTCATCGCCTCTGATTCCCCACCTCTGATTCCCCATATCTGATTCCCCACCTATGTTTCCCCGCCTCTGATGCCCCACCTCTGATTCCATGCCTCTGATTCCCAACCTCTGATTCCCCACCTCTGATTCCCCATATCTGATTCCCGCCTCTGTTTCCCCGCCTCTGATTCCCTGCCTCTGTTTCCTCATATCTGATTCCCCGCCTCTGATTCCCCAACACTGATTCCCCGCCTCTGATTCCCCAGCTCTGATTCAACACCTCTGATTCCCCGCGTCTGATTCCCCGCCTCTGATTCCCCATCTCTGATTCCCTATCTCTGATTCCCCAATTCTGATTCCCCGCCTTTGATTCCCTGCCTCTGATTCCTAACCTCTGATTCCCCACCTCTGATTCCCCGCCACTGTTTCCCCGCCTCTTATTCCCCGCCTCTGTTTCCCCATATCTGATTCCCGGCCTCTCATTCCCCAGCTCTGATTCCCCGCCTCTGATTCCCCATATCTGATTCCCCGCCGCTGATTCCCCAACTCTGATAGCCCGCCTCTGATTCCCCAGCTCTGATTCCCCGCCTCTGATTCCCCGCGTCTGAATCCCTGCCTCTGATTCCCCGCCTCTGATTCCCCATCTCTGATTCACCACCTCTGATCCCCCGCCTCTGATTCCCCATGTCTGATTCACCGCCTCTGTTTCCCCACCTCTGATTCCCCGCCTCTGATTCCCCATATCTGATTCCCCGCCTCTGATTCCCTGCCTCTTATTCCCCGCCTCTGATTCCCCGCATCTGATTCCCCACGTCTGATTCCCTGCCTGTGATTCCCTGCCTCTTATTCCCTGCCTCTGATTCCCCGCCTCTGATTCCCCGCATCTGATTCCCTGCCTCTGAATCCCCACCTCTGATTCCCTGCCTCTGATTCCCAACCTCTGATTCCCCTCCTCTGATTCCCCATATCTGATTCCCCACCTCCATTTCCCTGCCTCTGATTCCCCGCCTCTGTTACCAAATATCTGATTCCCCGCCTCTGATTCCCCAACTCTGATTCTGCACATCTGATTCCCTGCCTCTTATTCCCCACCTCTAATTCCCGGCCTCTGATTCCCGGCCTCTGATTCCCCACCTCTGATTCCCCATATCTGATTCCCGGACTCTGATTCCCCACCTCTGATTCCCGGCCTCTTATTCCCGGCATCTGATTCCCGGCCTCTGATTCCCAGCCTCTGATTCCCCGCTTCTGATTCTGATTCCCTGCCTCTGATTCCCCATCTCTGATTCCGCACATCTGATTCCCTGCCTCTGATTCCCCACTTCTGATTCCCCATATCTGATTCCCCGCCTCTGTTTCCCCGCCTCTGATTCCCCGCCTCTGTTTCCCCATATCTAATTCCTCGCATCTGATTCCCCAACTCTGATTCCCCGCACTGATTCCCCAGCTCTGAATCCCCGCCTCAGATTCCCCGCATCTGATTCCCTGCCTCTGAATCCCCATCTCTGATTCCGCACATCTGATTCCCTGCCTCTGATTCCCCACTTCTGATTCCCCATATCTGATTCCCCGCCTCTGTTTCCCGGCCTCTGATTCCCCGCCTCTGTTTCCCCATATCTAATTCCTCGCATCTGATTCCCCAACTCTGATTCCCCGCACTGATTCCCCAGCTCTGAATCCCCGCCTCAGATTCCCCGCATCTGATTCCCTGCCTCTGAATCCCCACCTCTGATTCCCTGCCTCTGATTCCCAACCTCTGATTCCCCTCCTCTGATTCCCCATATCTGATTCCCTGCCTCCGTTTCCCTGCCTCTGATTCCCCGCCTCTGTTTCCCCATATCTTATTCCCCGCCTCTGATTCCCCAACTCTGATTCCCCGCCTCTGATTCCCCAGCTCTGATTCCCCGCCTCTGATTCCCCGCGTCTGATTCCCAGCCTCTGATTCCCCGTCTTATTCCCTGCCTCTGATTCGCCATCTCTGATTCATCGCCTCTGATTCCCCACCTCTGATTCCCCATATCTGATTCCCCACCTATGTTTCCCCGCCTCTGATGCCCCACCTCTGATTCCATGCCTCTGATTACCAACCTCTGATTCCCCACCTCTGATTCCCCATATCTGATTCCCCGCCTCTGTTTCCCCGCCTCTGATTCCCTGCCTCTGTTTCCTCATATCTGATTCCCCGCCTCTGATTCCCCAACACTGATTCCCCGCCTCTGATTCCCCAGGTCTGATTCACCACCTCTGATTCCCCGCGTCTGATTCCCCGCCTCTGATTCCCCATCTCTGATTCCCTATCTCTGATTCCCCAATTCTGATTCCCCGCCTTTGATTCCCTGCCTCTGATTCCCAACCTCTGATTCCCCACCTCTGATATCCCATATCTGATTCCCCGCCTCTGTTTCCCCGCCTCTTATTCCCCGCCTCTGTTTCCCCATATCTGATTCCCGGCCTCTCATTCCCCAGCTCTGATTCCCCGCCTCTGATTCCCCATATCTGATTCCACGCCGCTGGTTCCCCAACTCAGATAGCCCGCCTCTGATTCCCCAGCTCTGATTCCCCGCCTCTGATTCCCCGCGTCTGAATCCCTGCCTCTGATTCCCCGCCTCTGATTCCCCATCTCTGATTCACCACCTCTGATCCCCCGCTTCTGATTCCCCATGTCTGATTCACCGCCTCTGTTTCCCCACCTCTGATTCCCCGCCTCTGATTCCCCATATCTGATTCCCCGCCTCTGATTCCCCAACTCTGATTCGCCGCCTGTGATTCGCCAGCTATGATTCCCCGCATCTGATTCCCCACGTCTGATTCCCTACCTGTGATTCCCTGCCTCTTATTCCCCGCCTCTGATTCCCCACATCTGATTCCCTGCCTCTGAATCCCCACCTCTGATTCCCTGCCTCTGATTCCCAACCTCTTATTCCCCTCCTCTGATTCCCCATGTCAGATTCCCCACCTCCATTTCCCTGCCTCTGATTCCCCGCCTCTGTTACCCAATATCTGATTCCCCGCCTCTGATTCCCCAACTCTGATTCTGCACATCTGATTCCCTGCCTCTTATTCCCCATCTCTAATTCCCGGCCTCTGATTCCCGGCCTCTGATTCCCCACCTCTGATTCTCCATATCTGATTCCCCGCCTCTGTTTCCCCGCCTCTGATTCCCCGCCTCTGTTTCCCCATATCCGATTCACCGCCTTTGATTCGCCACCTCTGATTCCCCATATGTGATTCCCCTCCTCTGTTTCCCCGCCTCTGATTCCCCGCCTCTGATTCCCCATATCTCATTCCCCGCCTCTGATTCCCCGCATCTGATTCCCTGCCTCTGAATCCCCACCTCTGATTCCCTGCCTCTGATTCCCAACCTCTGATTCCCCTCCTCTGATTCCCCATATCTGATTCCTCGCCTCCGTTTCCCTGCCTCTGATTAACCGCCTCTGTTTCCCCATATCTGATTCCGCGCCTCTGATTCCCCAACTCTGATTCCCCGCCTCTGATTCCCCAGCTCTGATTCCCCGCCTCTGTTTCCCCGCGTCTGATTCCCAGCCTCTGATTCCCCATGTCTGATTTCCTGCCTCTGATTCCCCGCCTCTGATTCGCCATCTCTGATTCATCGCCTCTGATTCCCCACCTCTAATTCCCCATATCTTATTCCCCACCTATGTTTCCCCGCCTCTGATTCCCCGCCTCTGATTCCCCATCTCTGATTCCCGGACTCTGATTCCCCACCTCTGATTCCCTATCTCTGATTCCGCACATCCGATTCCCTGCCTCTGATTCCCCGCCTCTGATGCCCCGCCTCTGATTCCCAACCTCTGATTCCCCTCCTCTGATTCCCCATATCTGATTCCCCGCCTCCGTTTCCCTGCCTCTGATTCCCCGCCTCTGTTTCCCCATATCTGATTCCCCGCCTCTGATTCCCCAACTCTGATTCCCCGCCTCTGATTCCCCAGCTCTGATTCCCCGCCTCTGATTCCCCGCGTCTGATTCCCAGCCTCTGATTCCCCATGTCTTATTCCCCGCCTCTGATTCCCCGCCTCTGATTCGCCATCTCTGATTCATCGCCTCTGATTCCCCACCTCTGATTCCCCATATCTGATTCCCACCTATGTTTCCCCGCCTCTGATTCCATGCCTCTGATTCCCAACCTCTGATTCCCCACCTCTGATTCCCCATATCTGATTCCCCGCCTCTGTTTCCCCGCCTCTGATTCCCTGCCTCTGTTTCCTCATATCTGATTCCCCGCCTCTGATTCCCCAACACTGATTCCCCTCCTCTGATACCCCAGCTCTGATTCACCACCTCTGATTCCCCGCATCTGATTCCCCACCTCTGATTCCCCATCTCTGATTCCCTATCTCTGATTCCCCAATTCTGATTCCCCGCCTTTGATTCCCTGCCTCTGATTCCCAACCTCTGATTCCCCACCTCTGATTCCCCATCTCTGATTCACCACCTCTGATCCCCCGCCTCTGATTCCCCATGTCTGATTCACCGCCTCTGTTTCCCCACCTCTGATTCCCCGCCTCTGATTCCCCATATCTGATTCCCCGCCTCTGATTCCCTGACTCTGTTTCCCCGCCTCTGATTCCCCGCCTCTGATTCCCCATATCTCATTCCCCGCCTCTGATTCCCCGCATCTGATTCCCTGCCTCTGAATCCCCACCTCTGATTCCCTGCCTCTGATTCCCAACCTCTGATTCCCCTCCTCTGATTCCCCATATCTGATTCCCCGCCTCCGTTTCCCTGCCTCTGATTCCCCGCCTCTGTTTCCCCATATCTGATTCCCCGCCTCTGATTCCCCAACTCTGATTCCCTGCCTCTGATTCCCCAGCTCTGATTCCCCGCCTCTGATTCCCCGCGTCTGATTCCCAGCCTCTGATTCCCCATGTCTTATTCCCCGCCTCTGATTCCCCGCCTCTGATTCGCCATCTCTGATTCATCACCTCTGATTCCCCACCTCTGATTCCCCATATCTGATTCCCACCTATGTTTCCCCGCCTCTGATGCTCCGCCTCTGATTCCATGCCTCTGATTCCCAACCTCTGATTCCCCACCTCTGATTCCCCATATCTGATTCCCCGCCTCTGTTTCCCCGCCTCTGATTCCCTGCCTCTGTTTCCTCATATCTGATTCCCCGCCTCTGATTCCCCAACACTGATTCCCCTCCTCTGATACCCCAGCTCTGATTCACCACCTCTGATTCCCCGCGTCTGATTCCCCGCCTCTGATTCCCCATCTCTGATTCCCTATCTCTGATTCCCCAATTCTGATTCCCCGCCTTTGATTCCCTGCCTCTGATTCCCAACCTCTGATTCCCAACCTCTGATTCCCCATATCTGATTCCCCGCCTCTGTTTCCCCGCCTCTTATTCCCCGCCTCTGTTTCCCCATATCTGATTCCCGGCCTCTCATTCCCCAGCTCTGATTCCACGCCTCTGATTCCCCATATCTGATTCCCCGCTGCTGATTCCCCAACTCTGATTCCCCAGCTCTGATTCCCCGCCTCTGATTCCCCGCGTCTGAATCCCTGCCTCTGATTCCCCGCCTCTGATTCCCCATCTCTGATTCACCACCTCTGATCCCCCGCCTCTGATACCCCATGTCTGATTCACCGCCTCTGTTTCCCCACCTCTGATTCCCCGCCTCTGATTCCCCATATCTGATTCCCCGCCTCTGATTCCCCAACTCTGATTCCCCGCCTGTGATTCGCCAGCTATGATTCCCCGCCTCTGATTCCTCACGTCTGATTCCCTGCCTGTGATTCCCTGCCTCTTATTCCCCGCCTCTGATTCCCCGCATCTGATTCCCAATCTCTGATTCCCCTCCTCTTATTCCCCATATCTGATTCCCCGCCTCCATTTCCCTGCCTCTGATTCCCCGCCTCTGTTACCCCATATCTGATTCCCCGCCTCTGATTCCCCAACTCTGATTCTGCACATCTGATTCCCTGCCTCTTATTCCCCACCTCTAATTCCCGGACTCTGATTCCCGGCCTCTGATTCCCCACCTCTGATTCTCCATATCTGATTCCCCGCCTCTGTTTCCCCGCCTCTGATTCCCCGCCTCTGTTTCCCCATATCTGATTCCCCGCCTCTGATTCCCCAACTCTGATTCCCCGCCTCTGATTCCCCAGGTCTGATTCCCCGCCTCTGATTCCACGTGTTTGATTACCTGCCTCTGATTCCCCGCCTCTGCTTCCACATCTCTGATTCACCGCCTTTGATTCGCCACCTCTGATTCCCCATATGTGATTCCCCGCCTCTGTTTTCCCGCCTCTGATTCCCCGCCTCTGATTCCCCATATCTCATTCCCCGCCTCTGATTCCCCGCATCTGATTCCCTGCCTCTGAATCCCCACCTCTGATTCCCTGCCTCTGATTCCCAACCTCTGATTCCCCTCCTCTGATTCCCCATATCTGATTCCCCGCCTCCGTTTCCCTGCCTCTGATTCCCCGCCTCTGTTTCCCCATATCTGATTCCCCGCCTCTGATTCCCCAACTCTGATTCCTCGCCTCTGATTCCCCAGCTCTGATTCCCCGCCTCTGATTCCCCGCGTCTGATTCCCAGCCTCTGATTCCCCATGTCTTATTCCCCGCCTCTGATTCGCCATCTCTGATTCATCGCCTCTGATTCCCCACCTCTGATTCCCCATATCTGATTCCCCACCTATGTTTCCCCGCCTCTGATGCCCCACCTCTGATTCCATGCCTCTGATTCCCAACCTCTGATTCCCCACCTCTGATTCCCCATATCTGATTCCCCGCCTCTGTTTCCCCGCCTCTGATTCCCTGCCTCTGTTTCCTCATATCTGATTCCCCGCCTCTGATTCCCCAACACTGATTCCCCGCCTCTGATTCCCCAGGTCTGATTCACCACCTCTGATTCCCCGCGTCTGATTCCCCGCCTCTGATTCCCCATCTCTGATTCCCTATCTCTGATTCCCCAATTCTGATTCCCCGCCTTTGATTCCCTGCCTCTGATTCCCAACCTCTGATTCCCCACCTCTGATATCCCATATCTGATTCCCCGCCTCTGTTTCCCCGCCTCTTATTCCCCGCCTCTGTTTCCCCATATCTGATTCCCGGCCTCTCGTTCACCAGCTCTGATTCCCCGCCTCTGATTCCCCATATCTGATTCCCCGCCGCTGATTCCCCAACTCAGATAGCCCGCCTCTGATTCCCCAGCTCTGATTCCCCGCCTCTGATTCCCCGCGTCTGAATCCCTGCCTCTGATTCCCCGCCTCTGATTCCCCATCTCTGATTCACCACCTCTGATCCCCCGCCTCTGATTCCCCATGTCTGATTCACCGCCTCTGTTTCCCCACCTCTGATTCCCCGCCTCTGATTCCCCATATCTGATTCCCCGCCTCTGATTCCCCAACTCTGATTCGCCGCCTGTGATTCGCCAGCTATGATTCCCCGCATCTGATTCCCCACGTCTGATTCCCTGCCTGTGATTCCCTGCCTCTTATTCCCCGCCTCTGATTCCCCGCATCTGATTCCCTTCCTCTGAATCCCCACCTCTGATTCCCTGCCTCTGATTCCCAACCTCTTATTCCCCTCCTCTGATTCCCCATATCTGATTCCCCACCTCCATTTACCTGCCTCTGATTCCCCGCCTCTGTTACCCAATATCTGATTCCCCGCCTCTGATTCCCTAACTCTGATTCTGCACATCTGATTCCCTGCCTCTTATTCCCCACCTCTAATTCCCGGCCTCTGATTCCCGGCCTCTGATTCCCCACCTCTGATTCTCCATATCTGATTCCCCGCCTCTGTTTCCCCGCCTCTGATTCCCCGCCTCTGTTTCCCCATATCTGATTCCCCGCCTCTGATTCCCCAACTCTGATTCCCCGCCTCTGATTCCCCAGGTCTGATTCCCCGCCTCTGATTCCACGTGTTTGATTACCTGCCTCTGATTCCCCGCCTCTGCTTCCCCATCTTTGATTCACCGCCTTTGATTCGCCACCTCTGATTCCCCATATGTGATTCCCCTCCTCTGTTTCCCCGCCTCTGATTCCCCGCCTCTGATTTCCCATGTCTCATTCCCCGCCTCTGATTCCCCGCATCTGATTCCCTGCCTCTGAATCCCCACCTCTGATTCCCTGCCTCTGATTCCCAACCTCTGATTCCCCTCCTCTGATTCCCCATATCTGATTCCCCGCCTCCGTTTCCCTGCCTCTGATTAACCGCCTCTGTTTCCCCATATCTGATACCCCGCCTCTGATTCCCCAACTCTGATTCCCCGCCTCTGATTCCACAGCTCTGATTCCCCGCCTCTGATTCCCCGCGTCTGATTCCCAGCCTCTGATTCCCCATGTCTGATTTCCTGCCTCTGATTCCCCGCCTCTGATTCGCCATCTCTGATTCATCGCCTCTGATTCCCCACCTCTGATTCCCCATATCTTATTCCCCACCTATGTTTCCCCGCCTCTGATTCCCCGCCTCTGATTCCCCATCTCTTATTCCCGGACTCTGATTCACCACCTCTGATTCCCTATCTCTGATTCCGCACATCCGATTCCCTGCCTCTGATTCCCCGCCTCTGATGCCCCGCCTCTGATTCCCAACATCTGATTCCCCTCCTCTGATTCCCCATATCTGATTCCCCGCCTCCGTTTCCCTGCCTCTGATTCCCCGCCTCTGTTTCCACATATCTGATTCCCCGCCTCTGATTCCCCAACTCTGATTCCCCGCCTCTGTTTCCCCAGCTCTGATTCCCCGCCTCTGATTCCCCGCGTCTGATTCCCAGCCTCTGATTCCCCATGTCTTATTCCCCGCCTCTGATTCCCCGCCTCTGATTCCCCATCTCTGATTCCCTATCTCTGATTCCCCAATTCTGATTCCCCGCCTTTGATTCCCTGCCTCTGATTCCCAACCTCTGATTCCCCACCTCTGATTCCCCAGCTCTGATTCCCCGCCTCTGATTCCCCGCGTCTGAATCCCTGCCTCTGATTCCCCGCCTCTGATTCCCCATCTCTGATTCACCACCTCTGATCCCCCGCCTCTGATTCACCACCTCTGATCCCCCGCCTCTGATTCCCCATGTCTGATTCACCGCCTCTGTTTCCCCACCTCTGATTCCCCGCCTCTGATTCCCCATATCTGATTCCCCGCCTCTGATTCCCTGACTCTGTTTCCCCGCCTCTGATTCCCCGCCTCTGATTCCCCATATCTCATTCCCCGCCTCTGATTCCCCGCATCTGATTCCCTGCCTCTGAATCCCCACCTCTGATTCCCTGCCTCTGATTCCCAACCTCTGATTCCCCTCCTCTGATTCCCCATATCTGATTCCCCGCCTCCGTTTCCCTGCCTCTGATTCCCCGCCTCTGTTTCCCCATATCTGATTCCCCGCCTCTGATTCCCCAACTCTGATTCCCCGCCTCTGATTCCCCAGCTCTGATTCCCCGCCTCTGATTCCCCGTGTCTGATTCCCAGCCTCTGATTCCCCATGTCTTATTCCCCGCCTCTGATTCCCCGCCTCTGATTCGCCATCTCTGATTCATCGCCTCTGATTCCCCACCTCTGATTCCCCATATCTGATTCCCACCTATGTTTCCCCGCCTCTGATGCTCCGCCTCTGATTCCATGCCTCTGATTCCCAACCTCTGATTCCCCACCTCTGATTCCCCATATCTGATTCCCCGCCTCTGTTTCCCCGCCTCTGATTCCCTGCCTCTGTTTCCTCATATCTGATTCCCCGCCTCTGATTCCCCAACACTGATTCCCCTCCTCTGATACCCCAGCTCTGATTCACCACCTCTGATTCCGTGCGTCTGATTCCCCGCCTCTGATTCCCCATCTCTGATTCCCTATCTCTGATTCCCCAATTCTGATTCCCCGCCTTTGATTCCCTGCCTCTGATTCCCAACCTCTGATTCCCAACCTCTGATTCCCCATATCTGATTCCCCGCCTCTGTTTCCCCGCCTCTTATTCCCCGCCTCTGTTTCCCCATATCTGATTCCCGGCCTCTCATTCCCCAGCTCTGATTCCCCGCCTCTGATTCCCCATATCTGATTCCCCGCCGCTGATTCCCCAACTCTGATTCCCCAGCTCTGATTCCCCGCCTCTGATTCCCCGCGTCTGAATCCCTGCCTCTGATTCCCCGCCTCTGATTCCCCATCTCTGATTCACCACCTCTGATCCCCCGCCTCTGATACCCCATGTCTGATTCACCGCCTCTGTTTCCCCACCTCTGATTCCCCCCTCTGATTCCCCATATCTGATTCCCCGCCTCTGATTCCCCAACTCTGATTCCCCGCCTGTGATTCGCCAGCTATGATTCCCCGCCTCTGATTCCCCACGTCTGCTTCCCTGCCTGTGATTCCCTGCCTCTTATTCCCCGCCTCTGATTCCCCGCATCTGATTCCCAACCTCTGATTCCCCTCCTCTTATTCCCCATATCTGATTCCCCACCTCCATTTCCCTGCCTCTGATTCCCCGCCTCTGTTACCCCATATCTGATTCCCCTCCTCTGATTCCCCACCTCTGATTCTCCATATCTGATTCCCCGCCTCTGTTTCCCCGCCTCTGATTCCCCGCCTCTGTTTCCCCATATCTGATTCCCCGCCTCTGATTCCCCAACTCTGATTCCCCGCCTCTGATTCCCCAGGTCTGATTCCCCGCCTCTGATTCCACGTGTTTGATTACCTGCCTCTGATTCCCCGCCTCTGCTTCCACATCTCTGATTCACCGCCTTTGATTCGCCACCTCTGATTCGCCATATGTGATTCCCCGCCTCTGTTTCCCCGCCTCTGATTCCCCGCCTCTGATTCCCAACCTCTGATTCCCCTCCTCTGATTCCCCATATCTGATTCCCCGCCTCCGTTTCCCTGCCTCTGATTCCCCGCCTCTGTTTCCCCATATCTGATTCCCCGCCTCTGATTCCCCAACTCTGATTCCTCGCCTCTGATTCCCCAGCTCTGATTCCCCGCCTCTGATTCCCCGCGTCTGATTCCCAGCCTCTGATTCCCCATGTCTTATTCCCCGCCTCTGATTCGCCATCTCTGATTCATCGCCTCTGATTCCCCACCTCTGATTCCCCATATCTGATTCCCCACCTATGTTTCCCCGCCTCTGATGCCCCACCTCTGATTCCATGCCTCTGATTCCCAACCTCTGATTCCCCACCTCTGATTCCCCATATCTGATTCCCCGCCTCTGTTTCCCCGCCTCTGATTCCCTGCCTCTGTTTCCTCATATCTGATTCCCCGCCTCTGATTCCCCAACACTGATTCCCCGCCTCTGATTCCCCAGGTCTGATTCACCACCTCTGATTCCCCGCGTCTGATTCCCCGCCTCTGATTCCCCATCTCTGATTCCCTATCTCTGATTCCCCAATTCTGATTCCCCGCCTTTGATTCCCTGCCTCTGATTCCCAACCTCTGATTCCCCACCTCTGATATCCCATATCTGATTCCCCGCCTCTGTTTCCCCGCCTCTTATTCCCCGCCTCTGTTTCCCCATATCTGATTCCCGGCCTCTCGTTCTCCAGCTCTGATTCCCCGCCTCTGATTCCCCATATCTGATTCCCCGCCGCTGATTCCCCAACTCAGATAGCCCGCCTCTGATTCCCCAGCTCTGATTCCCCGCCTCTGATTCCCCGCGTCTGAATCCCTGCCTCTGATTCCCCGCCTCTGATTCCCCATCTCTGATTCACCACCTCTGATCCCCCGCCTCTGATTCCCCATGTCTGATTCACCGCCTCTGTTTCCCCACCTCTGATTCCCCGCCTCTGATTCCCAACCTCTGATTCCCCTCCTCTGATTCCCCATATCTGATTCCCCGCCTCCGTTTCCCTGCCTCTGATTCCCCGCCTCTGTTTCCCCATATCTGATTCCCCGCCTCTGATTCCCCAACTCTGATTCCCCGCCTCTGATTCCCCAGCTCTGATTCCCCGCCTCTGATTCCCCACCTCTGATTCCCGGCCTCTTTTTCCCGGCATCTGATTCCCGGCATCTGATTCCCGGCCTCTGATTCCCGGCCTCTGATTCCCCGCTTCTGATTCTGATTCCCTGCCTCTGATTCCCCATCTCTGATTCCGCACATCTGATTCCCTGCCTCTGATTCCCCACTTCTGATTCCCCATATCTGATTCCCCGCCTCTGTTTCCCCGCCTCTGATTCACCGCCTCTGTTTCCCCATATCTAATTCCCCGCCTCTGATTCCCCAACTCTGATTCCCCGCACTGATTCCGCAGCTCTGAATCCCCGCCTCAGATTCCCCGCATCTGATTCCATGCCTCTGAATCCCCACCTCTGATTCCCTGACTCTGATTCCCAACCTCTGATTCCCCTCCTCTGATTCCCCATATCTGATTCCCCGCCTCCGTTTCCCTGCCTCTGATTCCCCGCCTCTGTTTCCCCATATCTGATTCCCCGCCTCTGATTCCCCAACTCTGATTCCCCGCCTCTGATTCCCCAGCTCTGATTCCCCGACTCTGATTCCCCGCGTCTGATTCCCAGCCTCTGATTCCCCATGTCTTATTCCCCGCCTCTGATTCGCCATCTCTGATTCATCGCCTCTTATTCCCCACCTCTGATTCCCCATATCTGATTCCCCACCTATGTTTCCCCGCCACTGATGCCCCGCCTCTGATTCCATGCCTCTGATTCCCAACCTCTGATTCCCCACCTCTGATTCCCCATATCTGATTCCCCGCCTCTGTTTCCCCGCCTCTGATTCCCTGCCTCTGTTTCCTCATATCTGATTCCCCGCCTCTGATTCCCCAACACTGATTCCCCGCCTCTGATTCCCCAGGTCTGATTCACCACCTCTGATTCCCCGTGTTTGATTCCCCGCCTCTGATTCCCCATCTCTGATTCCCTATCTCTGATTCCCCAATTCTGATTCCCCGCCTTTGATTCCCTGCCTCTGATTCCTAACCTCTGATTCCCCACCTCTGATTCCCCGCCTCTGTTTCCCCGCCTCTTATTCCCCGCCTCTGTTTCCCCATACCTGATTCCCGGCCTCTCATTCCCCAGCTCTGATTCCCCGCCTCTGATTCCCCATATCTGATTCCCCGTCGCTGATTCCCCAACTCTGATAGCCCACCTCTGATTCCCCAGCTCTGATTCCCCGCCTCTGATTCCCCGCGTCTGAATCCCTGCCTCTGATTCCCCGCCTCTGATTCCCCATCTCTGATTCACCACCTCTGATCCCCCGCCTCTGATTCCCCATGTCTGATTCACCGCCTCTGTTTCCCCACCTCTGATTCCCCGCCTCTGATTCCCCATATCTGATTCCCCGCCTCTGATTCCCCATATCTGATTCCCTGCCTCCATTTCCCTGCCTCTGATTCCCCGCCTCTGATTCCCCAACTCTGATTCCCCGCCTGTGATTCGCCAGCTATGATTCCCCGCATCTGATTCCCCACGTCTGATTCCCTGCCTGTGATTCCCTGCCTCTTATTCCCCGCCTCTGATTCCCCGCCGCTGATTCCCCAACTCTGATTCCCCAGCTCTGATTCCCCGCCTCTGATTCCCCGCGTCTGAATCCCTGCCTCTGATTCCCCGCCTCTGATTCCCCATCTCTGATTCACCACCTCTGATCCCCCGCCTCTGATACCCCATGTCTGATTCACCGCCTCTGTTTCCCCACCTCTGATTCCCCGCCTCTGATTCCCCATATCTGATTCCCCGCCTCTGATTCCCCAACTCTGATTCCCCGCCTGTGATTCGCCAGCTATGATTCCCCGCCTCTGATTCCCCACGTCTGCTTCCCTGCCTGTGATTCCCTGCCTCTTATTCCCCGCCTCTGATTCCCCGCATCTGATTCCCAACCTCTGATTCCCCTCCTCTTATTCCCCATATCTGATTCCCCACCTCCATTTCCCTGCCTCTGATTCCCCGCCTCTGTTACCCCATATCTGATTCCCCTCCTCTGATTCCCCAACTCTGATTCTGCACATCTGATTCCCTGCCTCTTATTCCCCACCTCTAATTCCCGGCCTCTGATTCCCGGCCTCTGATTCCCCACCTCTGATTCTCCATATCTGATTCCCCGCCTCTGTTTCCCCGCCTCTGATTCCCCGCCTCTGTTTCCCCATATCTGATGCCCCGCCTCTGATTCCCCAACTCTGATTCCCCGCCTCTGATTCCCCAGGTCTGATTCCCCGCCTCTGCTTCCACATCTCTGATTCACCGCCTTTGATTCGCCACCTCTGATTCCCCATATGTGATTCCCCGCCTCTGTTACCCCGCCTCTGATTCCCCGCCTCTGATTCCCAACCTCTGATTCCCCTCCTCTGATTCCCCATATCTGATTCCCCGCCTCCGTTTCCCTGCCTCTGATTCCCCGCCTCTGTTTCCCCATATCTGATTCCCCGCCTCTGATTCCCCAACTCTGATTCCTCGCCTCTGATTCCCCAGCTCTGATTCCCCGCCTCTGATTCCCCGCGTCTGATTCCCAGCCTCTGATTCCCCATGTCTTATTCCCCGCCTCTGATTCGCCATCTCTGATTCATCGCCTCTGATTCCCCACCTCTGATTCCCCATATCTGATTCCCCACCTATGTTTCCCCGCCTCTGATGCCCCACCTCTGATTCCATGCCTCTGATTCCGAACCTCTGATTCCCCACCTCTGATTCCTCATATCTGATTCCCCGCCTCTGTTTCCCCGCCTCTGATTCCCTGCCTCTGTTTCCTCATATCTGATTCCCCGCCTCTGATTCCCCAACACTGATTCCCCGCCTCTGATTCCCCAGGTCTGATTCACCACCTCTGATTCCCCGCGTCTGATTCCCCGCCTCTGATTCCCCATCTCTGATTCCCTATCTCTGATTCCCCAATTCTGATTCCCCGCCTTTGATTCCCTGCCTCTGATTCCCAACCTCTGATTCCCCACCTCTGATATCCCATATCTGATTCCCCGCCTCTGTTTCCCCGCCTCTTATTCCCCGCCTCTGTTTCCCCATATCTGATTCCCGGCCTCTCGTTCACCAGCTCTGATTCCCCGCCTCTGATTCCCCATATCTGATTCCCCGCCGCTGATTCCCCAACTCAGATAGCCCGCCTCTGATTCCCCAGCTCTGATTCCCCGCCTCTGATTCCCCGCGTCTGAATCCCTGCCTCTGATTCCCCGCCTCTGATTCCCCATCTCTGATTCACCACCTCTGATCCCCCGCCTCTGATTCCCCATGTCTGATTCACCGCCTCTGTTTCCCCACCTCTGATTCCCCGCCTCTGATTCCCCATATCTGATTCCCCGCCTCTGATTCCCCAACTCTGATTCGCCGCCTGTGATTCGCCAGCTATGATTCCCCGCATCTGATTCCCCACGTCTGATTCCCTGCCTGTGATTCCCTGCCTCTTATTCCCCGCCTCTGATTCCCCGCATCTGATTCCCTTCCTCTGAATCCCCACCTCTGATTCCCTGCCTCTGATTCCCAACCTCTTATTCCCCTCCTCTGATTCCCCATATCTGATTCCCCACCTCCATTTCCCTGCCTCTGATTCCCCGCCTCTGTTACCCAATATCTGATTCCCCGCCTCTGATTCCCTAACTCTGATTCTGCACATCTGATTCCCTGCCTCTTATTCCCCACCTCTAATTCCCGGCCTCTGATTCCCGGCCTCTGATTCCCCACCTCTGATTCTCCATATCTGATTCCCCGCCTCTGTTTCCCCGCCTCTGATTCCCCGCCTCTGTTTCCCCATATCTGATTCCCCGCCTCTGATTCCCCAACTCTGATTCCCCGCCTCTGATTCCCCAGGTCTGATTCCCCGCCTCTGATTCCACGTGTTTGATTACCTGCCTCTGATTCCCCGCCTCTGCTTCCCCATCTCTGATTCACCGCCTTTGATTCGCCACCTCTGATTCCCCATATGTGATTCCCCTCCTCTGTTTCCCCGCCTCTGATTCCCCGCCTCTGATTTCCCATGTCTCATTCCCCGCCTCTGATTCCCCGCATCTGATTCCCTGCCTCTGAATCCCCACCTCTGATTCCCTGCCTCTGATTCCCAACCTCTGATTCCCCTCCTCTGATTCCCCATATCTGATTCCCCGCCTCCGTTTCCCTGCCTCTGATTAACCGCCTCTGTTTCCCCATATCTGATACCCCGCCTCTGATTCCCCAACTCTGATTCCCCGCCTCTGATTCCACAGCTCTGATTCCCCGCCTCTGATTCCCCGCGTCTGATTCCCAGCCTCTGATTCCCCATGTCTGATTTCCTGCCTCTGATTCCCCGCCTCTGATTCGCCATCTCTGATTCATCGCCTCTGATTCCCCACCTCTGATTCCCCATATCTTATTCCCCACCTATGTTTCCCCGCCTCTGATTCCCCGCCTCTGATTCCCCATCTCTTATTCCCGGACTCTGATTCACCACCTCTGATTCCCTATCTCTGATTCCGCACATCCGATTCCCTGCCTCTGATTCCCCGCCTCTGATGCCCCGCCTCTGATTCCCAACCTCTGATTCCCCTCCTCTGATTCCCCATATCTGATTCCCCGCCTCCGTTTCCCTGCCTCTGATTCCCCGCCTCTGTTTCCCCATATCTGATTCCCCGCCTCTGATTCCCCAACTCTGATTCCCCGCCTCTGATTCCCCAGCTCTGATTCCCCGCCTCTGATTCCCCGCGTCTGATTCCCAGCCTCTGATTCCCCATGTCTTATTCCCCGCCTCTGATTCCCCGCCTCTGATTCGCCATCTCTGATTCATCGCCTCTGATTCGCCACCTCTGATTCCCCATATCTGATTCCCACCTATGTTTCCCCGCCTCTGATGCCCCGCCTCTGATTCCCTGCCTCTGTTTCCTCATATCTGATTCCCCGCCTCTGATTCCCCAACACTGATTCCCCTCCTCTGATACCCCAGCTCTGATTCCCCAATTCTGATTCCCCGCCTTTGATTCCCTGCCTCTGATTCCCAACCTCTGATTCCCCACCTCTGATTCCCCATATCTGATTCCCCGCCTCTGTTTCCCCGCCTCTTATTCCCCGCCTCTGTTTCCCTATATCTGATTCCCGGCCTCTCATTCCCCAGCTCTGATTCCCCGCCTCTGATTCCCCATATCTGATTCCCCGCCGCTGATTCCCCAACTCTGATTCCCCAGCTCTGATTCCCCGCCTCTGATTCCCCGCGTCTGAATCCCTGCCTCTGATTCCCCGCCTCTGATTCCCCATCTCTGATTCACCACCTCTGATCCCCCGCCTCTGTTTCCCCATGTCTGATTCACTGCCTCTGTTTCCCCACCTCTGATTCCCCGCCTCTGATTCCCCATATCTGATTCCCCGCCTCTGATTCCCCAACTCTGATTCCCCGCCTATGATTCGCCAGCTATGATTCCCCGCCTCTGATTCCCAACGTCTGATTCCCTGCCTGTGATTCCCTGCCTCTTATTCCCCGACTCTGATTCCCCGCATCTGATTCCCAACCTCTGATTCCCCTCCTCTGATTCCCCATATCTGATTCCCCGCCTCCATTTCCCTGCCTCTGATTCCCCAACTCTGATTCTGCACATCTGATTCCCTGCCTCTTATTCCCCACCTCTAATTCCCGGCCTCTGATTCCCGGCCTCTGATTCCCCACCTCTGATTCTCCATATCTGATTCCCCGCCTCTGTTTCCCCGCCTCTGATTCCCCGCCTCTGTTTCCCCATATCTGATTCCCCGCCTCTGATTCCCCAACTCTGATTCCCCGCCTCTGATTCCCCAGGTCTGATTCCCCGCCTCTGATTCCACGTGTTTGATTACCTGCCTCTGATTCCCCGCCTCTGCTTCCCCATCTCTGATTCACCGCCTTTGATTCGCCACCTCTGATTCCCCATATGTGATTCCCCGCCTCTGTTTCCCCGCCTCTGATTCCCCGCCTCTGATTCCCCATATCTCATTCCCCGTCTCTGATTCGCCGCATCTGATTCCCTGCCTCTGAATCCCCACCTCTGATTCCCTGCCTCTGATTCCCCACCTCTGATTCCCGGCCTCTGATTCCCGGCCTCTGATTCGAGACCTCTCATTCCCGGCCTCTGATTCCCGGCCTCTGATTCCCCGCCTCTGATTCCCCGACTCTGATTCCCTGCCTCTGATTCCCCATCTCTGATTCTGCACATCTGATTCCCTGCCTCTTATTCCCCACCTCTGATTCCCGGCCTCTGATTCCCGGCCTCTGATTCCCGGCCTCTCATTCCCGGCCTCTCATTCCCGGCCTCTGATTCCCGGCCTCTGATTCCCTGCCTCTGATTCCCCGCCTCTGTTTCCCTGCCTCTGATTACCCATCTCTGATTCCGCACATCTGATTCCCTGCCTCTGATTCCCTGCCTCTGATTCCCTGCCTCTGATTCCCTGCCTCTGAATCCCAACCTCTGATTCCCCACCTCTGATTCCCCATATCTGATTCCCCGCCTCTGTTTCCCCGCCTCTGATTTCCCGCCTCTGTTTCCCCATATCTGATTCCCCGCCTCTGATTCCCCAACTTTGATTCCCCGCCTCTGATTCCACGTGTTTGATTACCTGCCTCTGATTCCCCGCCTCTGCTTCCCCATCTCTGATTCACCGCCTTTGATTCGCCACCTCTGATTCCCCATATGTGATTCCCCGCCTCTGTTTCCCCGCCTCTGATTCCCCGCCTCTGATTCCCCATATCTCATTCCCCGCCTCTGATTACCCGCATCTGATTCCCTGCCTCTGAAACCCCACCTCTGATTCCCTGCCTCTGATTCCCAACCTCTGATTCCCCTCCTCTGATTCCCCATATCTGATTCCCCGCCTCCGTTTCCCTGCCTCTGATTGCCCGCCTCTGTTTCCCCATATCTGATTCCCCACATCTGATTCCCCAACTCTGATTCCCCGCCTCTGATTCCCCAGCTCTGATTCCCCGCCTCTGATTCCCCGCGTCTGATTCCCAGCCTCTGATTCCCCATGTCTGATTTCCTGCCTCTGATTCCCCGCCTCTGATTCGCCATCTCTGATTCATCCCCTCTGATTCCCCACCTCTGATTCCCCATATCTTATTCCCCACCTATTTTTCCCCGCCTCTGATTCCCCGCCTCTGATTCCCCATCTCTGATTCCCAGACTCTGATTCCCCACCTCTGATTCCCTATCTCTGATTCTGCTCATCCGATTCCCTGCCTCTGATTCCCCGCCTCTGATTCCCCACCTCTGATTCCCCACCTCTGATTCCCCATATCTGATTCCCCGCCTCTGTTTCCCCGCCTCTGATTCCCTGCCTCTGTTTCCTCATATCTGATTCCCCGCCTCTGATTCCCCAACACTGATTCCCCGCCTCTGATTCCCCAGCTCTGATTCACCACCTCTGATTCCCCGCGTCTGATTCCCCGCTTCTGATTCCCGGCCTCTTATTCCCCACCTCTGATTCCCGGCCTCTGATTCCCGGACTCTGATTCCCGAACTCTCATTCCCGGCCTCTGATTCCCGGCCTCTGATTCCCCGCCTCTGATTCCCCGCCTCTGATTCCCTGCCTCTGATTCCCCATCTCTGATTCCGCACGTCTGATTCCCTGCCTCTGATTCCCCGCCTCTGATTCCCTGCCTCTGATTCCCTGCCTCTGATTCCCAACCTCTGATTCCCCACCTCTGATTCCCCATATCTGATTCCCCGCCTCTGTTTCCCCGCCTCTGATTCCCCGCCTCTGTTTCCCCATATCTGATTTCCCCGCCTCTGATTCCCCAACTCTGATTCCCCACCTCTGATCCCCAGCTCTGATTCCCCGCCTCTGATTCCCCGTGTTTGATTCCCTGCCTCTGATTCCCTGCCTCTGATTCCCAACCTCTGATTCCCCACCTCTGATTCCCCATATCTGATTCCCCGCCTCTGTTTCCCCGCCTCTGATTCCCCGCCTCTGTTTCCCCATATCTGATTCCCCGCCTTTGATTGGCCACCTCTGATTCCCCATATGTGATTCCCCGCCTCTGTTTCCCCGCATCTGATTCCCCGCCTCTGATTCCCCATATCTCATTCCCCGCCTCTGATTCCCCATATCTGATTCCCTGACTCTGATTCCCCACCTCTGATTCCCGGCCTCTTTTTCCCGGCATCTGATTCCCGGCATCTGATTCCCGGCCTCTGATTCCCGGCCTCTGATTCCCCGCTTCTGATTCTGATTCCCTGCCTCTGATTCCCCATCTCTGATTCCGCACATCTGATTCCCTGCCTCTGATTCCCCACTTCTGATTCCCCATATCTGATTCCCCGCCTCTGTTTCCCCGCCTCTGATTCACCGCCTCTGTTTCCCCATATCTAATTCCCCGCCTCTGATTCCCCAACTCTGATTCCCCGCACTGATTCCGCAGCTCTGAATCCCCGCCTCAGATTCCCCGCATCTGATTCCATGCCTCTGAATCCCCACCTCTGATTCCCTGACTCTGATTCCCAACCTCTGATTCCCCTCCTCTGATTCCCCATATCTGATTCCCCGCCTCCGTTTCCCTGCCTCTGATTCCCCGCCTCTGTTTCCCCATATCTGATTCCCCGCCTCTGATTCCCCAACTCTGATTCCCCGCCTCTGATTCCCCAGCTCTGATTCCCCGACTCTGATTCCCCGCGTCTGATTCCCAGCCTCTGATTCCCCATGTCTTATTCCCCGCCTCTGATTCGCCATCTCTGATTCATCGCCTCTGATTCCCCACCTCTGATTCCCCATATCTGATTCCCCACCTATGTTTCCCCGCCACTGATGCCCCGTCTCTGATTCCATGCCTCTGATTCCCAACCTCTGATTCCCCACCTCTGATTCCCCATATCTGATTCCCCGCCTCTGTTTCCCCGCCTCTGATTCCCTGCCTCTGTTTCCTCATATCTGATTCCCCGCCTCTGATTCCCCAACACTGATTCCCCGCCTCTGATTCCCCAGGTCTGATTCACCACCTCTGATTCCCCGTGTCTGATTCCCCGCCTCTGATTCCCCATCTCTGATTCCCTATCTCTGATTCCCCAATTCTGATTCCCCGCCTTTGATTCCCTGCCTCTGATTCCTAACCTCTGATTCCCCACCTCTGATTCCCCGCCTCTGTTTCCCCGCCTCTTATTCCCCGCCTCTGTTTCCCCATACCTGATTCCCGGCCTCTCATTCCCCAGCTCTGATTCCCCGCCTCTGATTCCCCATATCTGATTCCCCGTCGCTGATTCCCCAACTCTGATAGCCCACCTCTGATTCCCCAGCTCTGATTCCCCGCCTCTGATTCCCCGCGTCTGAATCCCTGCCTCTGATTCCCTGCCTCTGATTCCCCATCTCTGATTCACCACCTCTGATCCCCCGCCTCTGATTCCCCATGTCTGATTCACCGCCTCTGTTTCCCCACCTCTGATTCCCCGCCTCTGATTCCCCATATCTGATTCCCCGCCTCTGATTCCCCATATCTGATTCCCTGCCTCCATTTCCCTGCCTCTGATTCCCCGCCTCTGATTCCCCAACTCTGATTCCCCGCCTGTGATTCGCCAGCTATGATTCCCCGCATCTGATTCCCCACGTCTGATTCCCTGCCTGTGATTCCCTGCCTCTTATTCCCCGCCTCTGATTCCCCGCATCTGATTCCCTGCCTCTGAATCCCCACCTCTGATTCCCTGCCTCTGATTCCCAACCTCTGATTCCCCTCCTCTGATTCCCCATATCTGATTCCCCACCTCCATTTCCCTGCCTCTGATTCCCCGCCTCTGTTACCCAATATCTGATTCCCCGCCTCTGATTCCCCAACTCTGATTCTGCACATCTGATTCCCTGCCTCTTATTCCCCACCTCTAATTCCCGGCCTCTGATTCCCGGTCTCTGATTCCCCACCTCTGATTCCCCATATCTGATTCCCGGACTCTGAATCCCCACCTCTGATTCCCGGCCTCTTATTCCCGGCATCTGATTCCCGGCCTCTGATTCCCAGCCTCTGATTCCCCGCTTCTGATTCTGATTCCCTGCCTCTGATTCCCCATCTCTGATTCCGCACATCTGATTCCCTGCCTCTGATTCCCCACTTCTGATTCCCCATATCTGATTCCCCGCCTCTGTTTCCCCGCCTCTGATTCCCCGCCTCTGTTTCCCCATATCTAATTCTTCGCATCTGATTCCCCAACTCTGATTCCCCGCACTGATTCCCCAGCTCTGAATCCCCGCCTCAGATTCCCCGCATCTGATTCCCTGCCTCTGAATCCCTTCCTCTGATTCCCTGCCTCTGATTCCCAACCTTTGATTCCCCTCCTCTGATTCCCCATATCTGATTCCCCGCCTCTGAATCCCCAACTCTGATTCCCCGCCTCTGATTCCCCAGCTCTGATTCCCCGCCTCTGATTCCCCGCGTCTGATTCCCAGCCTCTGATTCCCCATGTCTTATTCCACGCCTCTGATTCACCATCTCTGATTCATCGCCTCTGATTCCCCACCTCTGATTCCCCATATCTGATTCCCCACCTATGTTTCCCCGCCTCTGATGTCCCACCTCTGATTCCATGCCTCTGATTCCCAACCTCTGATTCCCCACCTCTGATTCCCCATATCTGATTCCCCGCCTCTGTTTCCCCGCCTCTGATTCCCTGCCTCTGATTCCCAACCTCTGATTCCCCAACTCTGATTCCCCATATCTGATTCCCCGCCTCTGTTTCCCCGCCTCTGATTCCCTGCCTCTGTTTCCTCATATCTGATTCCCCGCCTCTGATTCCCCAACACTGATTCCCCGCCTCTGATTCCCCAGGTCTGATTCACCACCTCTGATTCCCCGCGTCTGATTCCCCGCCTTTGATTCCCCATCTCTGATTCCCTATCTCTGATTCCCCAATTTTGATTCCCCGCCTTTGATTCCCTGCCTCTGATTCCCAACCTCTGATTCCCCATATCTGATTCCCCGCCGCTGATTCCCCAACTCAGATAGCCCGCCTCTGATTCCCCAGCTCTGATTACCCGCCTCTGATTCCCCGCGTCTGAATCCCTGCCTCTGATTCCCCGCCTCTGATTCCCCATCTCTGATTCACCACCTCTGATCCCCCGCCTCTGATTCCCCATGTCTGATTCACCGCCTCTGTTACCCCGCCTCTGATTCCCCGCCTCTGATTCCCAACCTCTGATTCCCCTCCTCTGATTCCCCATATCTGATTCCCCGCCTCCGTTTCCCTGCCTCTGATTCCCCGCCTCTGTTTCCCCATATCTGATTCCCCGCCTCTGATTCCCCAACTCTGATTCCTCGCCTCTGATTCCCCAGCTCTGATTCCCCGCCTCTGATTCCCCGCGTCTGATTCCCAGCCTCTGATTCCCCATGTCTTATTCCCCGCCTCTGATTCGCCATCTCTGATTCATCGCCTCTGATTCCCCACCTCTGATTCCCCATATCTGATTCCCCACCTATGTTTCCCCGCCTCTGATGCCCCACCTCTGATTCCATGCCTCTGATTCCGAACCTCTGATTCCCCACCTCTGATTCCTCATATCTGATTCCCCGCCTCTGTTTCCCCGCCTCTGATTCCCTGCCTCTGTTTCCTCATATCTGATTCCCCGCCTCTGATTCCCCAACAGTGATTCCCCGCCTCTGATTCCCCAGGTCTGATTCACCACCTCTGATTCCCCGCGTCTGATTCCCCGCCTCTGATTCCCCATCTCTGATTCCCTATCTCTGATTCCCCAATTCTGATTCCCCGCCTTTGATTCCCTGCCTCAGATTCCCAACCTCTGATTCCCCACCTCTGATATCCCATATCTGATTCCCCGCCTCTGTTTCCCCGCCTCTTATTCCCCGCCTCTGTTTCCCCATATCTGATTCCCGGCCTCTCGTTCACCAGCTCTGATTCCCCGCCTCTGATTCCCCATATCTGATTCCCCGCCGCTGATTCCCCAACTCAGATAGCCCGCCTCTGATTCCCCAGCTCTGATTCCCCGCCTCTGATTCCCCGCGTCTGAATCCCTGCCTCTGATTCCCCGCCTCTGATTCCCCATCTCTGATTCACCACCTCTGATCCCCCGCCTCTGATTCCCCATGTCTGATTCACCGCCTCTGTTTCCCCACCTCTGATTCCCCGCCTCTGATTCCCCATATCTGATTCCCCGCCTCTGATTCCCCAACTCTGATTCGCCGCCTGTGATTCGCCAGCTATGATTCCCCGCATCTGATTCCCCACGTCTGATTCCCTGCCTGTGATTCCCTGCCTCTTATTCCCCGCCTCTGATTCCCCGCATCTGATTCCCTTCCTCTGAATCCCCACCTCTGATTCCCTGCCTCTGATTCCCAACCTCTTATTCCCCTCCTCTGATTCCCCATATCTGATTCCCCACCTCCATTTCCCTGCCTCTGATTCCCCGCCTCTGTTACCCAATATCTGATTCCCCGCCTCTGATTCCCTAACTCTGATTCTGCACATCTGATTCCCTGCCTCTTATTCCCCACCTCTAATTCCCGGCCTCTGATTCCCGGCCTCTGATTCCCCACCTCTGATTCTCCATATCTGATTCCCCGCCTCTGTTTCCCCGCCTCTGATACCCCGCCTCTGTTTCCCCATATCTGATTCCCCGCCTCTGATTCCCCAACTCTGATTCCCCGCCTCTGATTCCCCAGGTCTGATTCCCCGCCTCTGATTCCACGTGTTTGATTACCTGCCTCTGATTCCCCGCCTCTGCTTCCCCATCTCTGATTCACCGCCTTTGATTCGCCACCTCTGATTCCCCATATGTGATTCCCCTCCTCTGTTTCCCCGCCTCTGATTCCCCGCCTCTGATTTCCCATGTCTCATTCCCCGCCTCTGATTCCCCGCATCTGATTCCCTGCCTCTGAATCCCCACCTCTGATTCCCTGCCTCTGATTCCCAACCTCTGATTCCCCTCCTCTGATTCCCCATATCTGATTCCCCGCCTCCGTTTCCCTGCCTCTGATTAACCGCCTCTGTTTCCCCATATCTGATACCCCGCCTCTGATTCCCCAACTCTGATTCCCCGCCTCTGATTCCACAGCTCTGATTCCCCGCCTCTGATTCCCCGCGTCTGATTCTCAGCCTCTGATTCCCCATGTCTGATTTCCTGCCTCTGATTCCCCGCCTCTGATTCGCCATCTCTGATTCATCGCCTCTGATTCCCCACCTCTGATTCCCCATATCTTATTCCCCACCTATGTTTCCCCGCCTCTGATTCCCCGCCTCTGATTCCCCATCTCTTATTCCCGGACTCTGATTCACCACCTCTGATTCCCTATCTCTGATTCCGCACATCCGATTCCCTGCCTCTGATTCCCCGCCTCTGATGCCCCGCCTCTGATTCCCAACCTCTGATTCCCCTCCTCTGATTCCCCATATCTGATTCCCCGCCTCCGTTTCCCTGCCTCTGATTCCCCACCTCTTTTTCCCCATATCTGATTCCCCGCCTCTGATTCCCCAACTCTGATTCCCCGCCTCTGATTCCCCAGCTCTGATTCCCCACCTCTGATTCCACGCGTCTGATTCCCAGCCTCTGATTCCCCATGTCTTATTCCCCGCCTCTGATTCCCCGCCTCTGATTCGCCATCTCTGATTCATCGCCTCTGATTCGCCACCTCTGATTCCCCATATCTGATTCCCACCTATGTTTCCCCGCCTCTGATGCCCCGCCTCTGATTCCCTGCATCTGTTTCCTCATATCTGATTCCCCGCCTCTGATTCCCCAACACTGATTCCCCTCCTCTGATACCCCAGCTCTGATTCACCACCTCTGATTCCCCGCGTCTGATTCCCCGCCTCTGATTCCCCATCTCTGATTCCCTATCTCTGATTCCCCAATTCTGATTCCCCGCCTTTGATTCCCTGCCTCTGATTCCCAACCTCTGATTCCCCACCTCTGATTCCCCATATCTGATTCCCCGCCTCTGTTTCCCCGCCTCTTATTCCCCGCCTCTGTTTCCCTATATCTGATTCCCGGCCTCTCATTCCCCAGCTCTGATTCCCCGCCTCTGATTCCCCATATCTGATTCCCCGCCGCTGATTCCCCAACTCTGATTCCCCAGCTCTGATTCCCCGCCTCTGATTCCCCGCGTCTGAATCCCTGCCTCTGATTCCCCGCCTCTGATTCCCCATCTCTGATTCACCACCTCTGATCCCCCGCCTCTGATTCCCCATGTCTGATTCACTGCCTCTGTTTCCCCACCTCTGATTCCCCGCCTCTGATTCCCCATATCTGATTCCCCGCCTCTGATTCCCCAACTCTGATTCCCCGCCTATGATTCGCCAGCTATGATTCCCCGCATCTGATTCCCAACGTCTGATTCCCTGCCTGTGATTCCCTGCCTCTTATTCCCCGACTCTGATTCCCCGCATCTGATTCCCAACCTCTGATTCCCCTCCTCTGATTCCCCATATCTGATTCCCCGCCTCCATTTCCCTGCCTCTGATTCCCCAACTCTGATTCTGCACATCTGATTCCCTGCCTCTTATTCCCCACCTCTAATTCCCGGCCTCTGATTCCCGGCCTCTGATTCCCCACCTCTGATTCTCCATATCTGATTCCCCGCCTCTGTTTCCCCGCCTCTGATTCCCCGCCTCTGTTTCCCCATATCTGATTCCCCGCCTCTGATTCCCCAACTCTGATTCCCCGCCTCTGATTCCCCAGGTCTGATTCCCCGCCTCTGATTCCACGTGTTTGATTACCTGCCTCTGATTCCCCGCCTCTGCTTCCCCATCTCTGATTCACCGCCTTTGATTCGCCACCTCTGATTCCCCATATGTGATTCCCCGCCTCTGTTTCCCCGCCTCTGATTCCCCGCCTCTGATTCCCCATATCTCATTCCCCGTCTCTGATTCGCCGCATCTGATTCCCTGCCTCTGAATCCCCACCTCTGATTCCCTGCCTCTGATTCCCCACCTCTGATTCCCGGCCTCTGATTCCCGGCCTCTGATTCGAGCCCTCTCATTCCCGGCCTCTGATTCCCGGCCTCTGATTCCCCGCCTCTGATTCCCCGACTCTGATTCCCTGCCTCTGATTCCCCATCTCTGATTCTGCACATCTGATTCCCTGCCTCTTATTCCCCACCTCTGATTCCCGGCCTCTGATTCCCGGCCTCTGATTCCCGGCCTCTCATTCCCGGCCTCTCATTCCCGGCCTCTGATTCCCGGCCTCTGATTCCCTGCCTCTGATTCCCCGCCTCTGTTTCCCTGCCTCTGATTACCCATCTCTGATTCCGCACATCTGATTCCCTGCCTCTGATTCCCTGCCTCTGATTCCCTGCCTCTGATTCCCTGCCTCTGAATCCCAACCTCTGATTCCCCACCTCTGATTCCCCATATCTGATTCCCCGCCTCTGTTTCCCCGCCTCTGATTTCCCGCCTCTGTTTCCCCATATCTGATTCCCCGCCTCTGATTCCCCAACTTTGATTCCCCGCCTCTGATTCCACGTGTTTGATTACCTGCCTCTGATTCCCCGCCTCTGCTTCCCCATCTCTGATTCACCGCCTTTGATTCGCCACCTCTGATTCCCCATATGTGATTCCCCGCCTCTGTTTCCCCGCCTCTGATTCCCCGCCTCTGATTCCCCATATCTCATTCCCCGCCTCTGATTACCCGCATCTGATTCCCTGCCTCTGAAACCCCACCTCTGATTCCCTGCCTCTGATTCCCAACCTCTGATTCCCCTCCTCTGATTCCCCATATCTGATTCCCCGCCTCCGTTTCCCTGCCTCTGATTGCCCGCCTCTGTTTCCCCATATCTGATTCCCCACATCTGATTCCCCAACTCTGATTCCCCGCCTCTGATTCCCCAGCTCTGATTCCCCGCCTCTGATTCCCCGCGTCTGATTCCCAGCCTCTGATTCCCCATGTCTGATTTCCTGCCTCTGATTCCCCGCCTCTGATTCGCCATCTCTGATTCATCCCCTCTGATTCCCCACCTCTGATTCCCCATATCTTATTCCCCACCTATTTTTCCCCGCCTCTGATTCCCCGCCTCTGATTCCCCATCTCTGATTCCCAGACTCTGATTCCCCACCTCTGATTCCCTATCTCTGATTCTGCTCATCCGATTCCCTGCCTCTGATTCCCCGCCTCTGATTCCCCACCTCTGATTCCCCACCTCTGATTCCCCATATCTGATTCCCCGCCTCTGTTTCCCCGCCTCTGATTCCCTGCCTCTGTTTCCTCATATCTGATTCCCCGCCTCTGATTCCCCAACACTGATTCCCCGCCTCTGATTCCCCAGCTCTGATTCACCACCTCTGATTCCCCGCGTCTGATTCCCCGCTTCTGATTCCCGGCCTCTTATTCCCCACCTCTGATTCCCGGCCTCTGATTCCCGGACTCTGATTCCCGAACTCTCATTCCCGGCCTCTGATTCCCGGCCTCTGATTCCCCGCCTCTGATTCCCCGCCTCTGATTCCCTGCCTCTGATTCCCCATCTCTGATTCCGCACGTCTGATTCCCTGCCTCTGATTCCCCGCCTCTGATTCCCTGCCTCTGATTCCCTGCCTCTGATTCCCAACCTCTGATTCCCCACCTCTGATTCCCCATATCTGATTCCCCGCCTCTGTTTCCCCGCCTCTGATTCCCCGCCTCTGTTTCCCCATATCTGATTTCCCCGCCTCTGATTCCCCAACTCTGATTCCCCACCTCTGATCCCCAGCTCTGATTCCCCGCCTCTGATTCCCCGTGTTTGATTCCCTGCCTCTGATTCCCTGCCTCTGATTCCCAACCTCTGATTCCCCACCTCTGATTCCCCATATCTGATTCCCCGCCTCTGTTTCCCCATATCTCATTCCCCGCCTCTGATTCCCCATATCTGATTCCCTGACTCTGATTCCCCACCTCTGATTCCCGGCCTCTTTTTCCCGGCATCTGATTCCCGGCATCTGATTCCCGGCCTCTGATTCCCGGCCTCTGATTCCCCGCTTCTGATTCTGATTCCCTGCCTCTGATTCCCCATCTCTGATTCCGCACATCTGATTCCCTGCCTCTGATTCCCCACTTCTGATTCCCCATATCTGATTCCCCGCCTCTGTTTCCCCGCCTCTGATTCACCGCCTCTGTTTCCCCATATCTAATTCCCCGCCTCTGATTCCCCAACTCTGATTCCCCGCACTGATTCCGCAGCTCTGAATCCCCGCCTCAGATTCCCCGCATCTGATTCCATGCCTCTGAATCCCCACCTCTGATTCCCTGACTCTGATTCCCAACCTCTGATTCCCCTCCTCTGATTCCCCATATCTGATTCCCCGCCTCCGTTTCCCTGCCTCTGATTCCCCGCCTCTGTTTCCCCATATCTGATTCCCCGCCTCTGATTCCCCAACTCTGATTCCCCGCCTCTGATTCCCCAGCTCTGATTCCCCGACTCTGATTCCCCGCGTCTGATTCCCAGCCTCTGATTCCCCATGTCTTATTCCCCGCCTCTGATTCGCCATCTCTGATTCATCGCCTCTGATTCCCCACCTCTGATTCCCCATATCTGATTCCCCACCTATGTTTCCCCGCCACTGATGCCCCGTCTCTGATTCCATGCCTCTGATTCCCAACCTCTGATTCCCCACCTCTGATTCCCCATATCTGATTCCCCGCCTCTGTTTCCCCGCCTCTGATTCCCTGCCTCTGTTTCCTCATATCTGATTCCCCGCCTCTGATTCCCCAACACTGAATCCCCGCCTCTGATTCCCCAGGTCTGATTCACCACCTCTGATTCCCCGTGTCTGATTCCCCGCCTCTGATTCCCCATCTCTGATTCCCTATCTCTGATTCCCCAATTCTGATTCCCCGCCTTTGATTCCCTGCCTCTGATTCCTAACCTCTGATTCCCCACCTCTGATTCCCCGCCTCTGTTTCCCCGCCTCTTATTCCCCGCCTCTGTTTCCCCATACCTGATTCCCGGCCTCTCATTCCCCAGCTCTGATTCCCCGCCTCTGATTCCCCATATCTGATTCCCCGTCGCTGATTCCCCAACTCTGATAGCCCACCTCTGATTCCCCAGCTCTGATTCCCCGCCTCTGATTCCCCGCGTCTGAATCCCTGCCTCTGATTCCCCGCCTCTGATTCCCCATCTCTGATTCACCACCTCTGATCCCCCGCCTCTGATTCCCCATGTCTGATTCACCGCCTCTGTTTCCCCACCTCTGATTCCCCGCCTCTGATTCCCCATATCTGATTCCCCGCCTCTGATTCCCCATATCTGATTCCCTGCCTCCATTTCCCTGCCTCTGATTCCCCGCCTCTGATTCCCCAACTCTGATTCCCCGCCTGTGATTCGCCAGCTATGATTCCCCGCATCTGATTCCCCACGTCTGATTCCCTGCCTGTGATTCCCTGCCTCTTATTCCCCGCCTCTGATTCCCCGCATCTGATTCCCTGCCTCTGAATCCCCACCTCTGATTCCCTGCCTCTGATTCCCAACCTCTGATTCCCCTCCTCTGATTCCCCATATCTGATTCCCCACCTCCATTTCCCTGCCTCTGATTCCCCGCCTCTGTTACCCAATATCTGATTCCCCGCCTCTGATTCCCCAACTCTGATTCTGCACATCTGATTCCCTGCCTCTTATTCCCCACCTCTAATTCCCGGCCTCTGATTCCCGGTCTCTGATTCCCCACCTCTGATTCCCCATATCTGATTCCCGGACTCTGAATCCCCACCTCTGATTCCCGGCCTCTTATTCCCGGCATCTGATTCCCGGCCTCTGATTCCCAGCCTCTGATTCCCCGCTTCTGATTCTGATTCCCTGCCTCTGATTCCCCATCTCTGATTCCGCACATCTGATTCCCTGCCTCTGATTCCCCACTTCTGATTCCCCATATCTGATTCCCCGCCTCTGTTTCCCCGCCTCTGATTCCCCGCCTCTGTTTCCCCATATCTAATTCTTCGCATCTGATTCCCCAACTCTGATTCCCCGCACTGATTCCCCAGCTCTGAATCCCCGCCTCAGATTCCCCGCATCTGATTCCCTGCCTCTGAATCCCTTCCTCTGATTCCCTGCCTCTGATTCCCAACCTTTGATTCCCCTCCTCTGATTCCCCATATCTGATTCCCCGCCTCTGAATCCCCAACTCTGATTCCCCGCCTCTGATTCCCCAGCTCTGATTCCCCGCCTCTGATTCCCCGCGTCTGATTCCCAGCCTCTGATTCCCCATGTCTTATTCCACGCCTCTGATTCGCCATCTCTGATTCATCGCCTCTGATTCCCCACCTCTGATTCCCCATATCTGATTCCCCACCTATGTTTCCCCGCCTCTGATGTCCCACCTCTGATTCCATGCCTCTGATTCCCAACCTCTGATTCCCCACCTCTGATTCCCCATATCTGATTCCCCGCCTCTGTTTCCCCGCCTCTGATTCCCTGCCTCTGATTCCCAACCTCTGATTCCCCACCTCTGATTCCCCATATCTGATTCCCCGCCTCTGTTTCCCCGCCTCTGATTCCCTGCCTCTGTTTCCTCATATCTGATTCCCCGCCTCTGATTCCCCAACACTGATTCCCCGCCTCTGATTCCCCAGGTCTGATTCACCACCTCTGATTCCCCGCGTCTGATTCCCCGCCTTTGATTCCCCATCTCTGATTCCCTATCTCTGATTCCCCAATTTTGATTCCCCGCCTTTGATTCCCTGCCTCTGATTCCCAACCTCTGATTCCCCATATCTGATTCCCCGCCGCTGATTCCCCAACTCAGATAGCCCGCCTCTGATTCCCCAGCTCTGATTCCCCGCCTCTGATTCCCCGCGTCTGAATCCCTGCCTCTGATTCCCCGCCTCTGATTCCCCATCTCTGATTCACCACCTCTGATCCCCCGCCTCTGATTCCCCATGTCTGATTCACCGCCTCTGTTTCCCCACCTCTGATTCCCCGCCTCTGATTCCCCATATCTGATTCCCCGCCTCTGATTCCCCAACTCTGATTCGCCGCCTGTGATTCGCCAGCTATGATTCCCCGCATCTGATTCCCCACGTCTGATTCCCTGCCTGTGATTCCCTGCCTCTTATTCCCCGCCTCTGATTCCCCGCATCTGATTCCCTTCCTCTGAATCCCCACCTCTGATTCCCTGCCTCTGATTCCCAACCTCTTATTCCCCTCCTCTGATTCCCCATATCTGATTCCCCACCTCCATTTCCCTGCCTCTGATTCCCCATATCTGATTCCCCACCTCCATTTCCCTGCCTCTGATTCCCCGCCTCTGTTACCCAATATCTGATTCCCCGCCTCTGATTCCCCAACTCTGATTCTGCACATCTGATTCCCTGCCTCTTATTCCCCACCTCTAATTCCCGGCCTCTGATTCCCGGTCTCTGATTCCCCACCTCTGATTCCCCATATCTGATTCCCGGACTCTGATTCCCCACCTCTGATTCCCGGCCTCTTATTCCCGGCATCTGATTCCCGGCCTCTGATTCCCAGCCTCTGATTCCCCGCTTCTGATTCTGATTCCCTGCCTCTGATTCCCCATCTCTGATTCCGCACATCTGATTCCCTGCCTCTGATTCCCCACTTCTGATTCCCCATATCTGATTCCCCGCCTCTGTTTCCCCGCCTCTGATTCCCCGCCTCTGTTTCCCCATATCTAATTCCTCGCATCTGATTCCCCAACTCTGATTCCCCGCACTGATTCCCCAGCTCTGAATCCCCGCCTCAGATTCCCCGCATCTGATTCCCTGCCTCTGAATCCCTTCCTCTGATTCCCTGCCTCTGCTTCCCAACCTTTGATTCCCCTCCTCTGATTCCCCATATCTGATTCCCCGCCTCTGAATCCCCAACTCTGATTCCCCGCCTCTGATTCCCCAGCTCTGATTCCCCGCCTCTGATTCCCCGCGTCTGATTCCCAGCCTCTGATTCCCCATGTCTTATTCCACGCCTCTGATTCGCCATCTCTGATTCATCGCCTCTGATTCCCCACCTCTGATTCCCCATATCTGATTCCCCACATATGTTTCCCCGCCTCTGATGCCCCACCTCTGATTCCATGCCTCTGATTCCCAACCTCTGATTCCCCACCTCTGATTCCCCATATCTGATTCCCCGCCTCTGTTTCCCCGCCTCTGATTCCCTGCCTCTGTTTCCTCATATCTGATTCCCCGCCTCTGATTCCCCAACACTGATTCCCCGCCTCTGATTCCCCAGGTCTGATTCACCACCTCTGATTCCCCGCGTCTGATTCCCCGCCTCTGATTCCCCATCTCTGATTCCCTATCTCTGATTCCCCAATTTTGATTCCCCGCCTTTGATTCCCTGCCTCTGATTCCCAACCTCTGATTCCCCATATCTGATTCCCCGCCGCTGATTCCCCAACTCAGATAGCCCGCCTCTGATTCCCCAGCTCTGATTCCCCGCCTCTGATTCCCCGCGTCTGAATCCCTGCCTCTGATTCCCCGCCTCTGATTCCCCATCTCTGATTCACCACCTCTGATCCCCCGCCTCTGATTCCCCATGTCTGATTCACCGCCTCTGTTTCCCCACCTCTGATTCCCCGCCTCTGATTCCCCATATCTGATTCCCCGCCTCTGATTCCCCAACTCTGATTCGCCGCCTGTGATTCGCCAGCTATGATTCCCCGCATCTGATTCCCCACGTCTGATTCCCTGCCTGTGATTCCCTGCCTCTTATTCCCCGCCTCTGATTCCCCGCATCTGATTCCCTTCCTCTGAATCCCCACCTCTGATTCCCTGCCTCTGATTCCCAACCTCTTATTCCCCTCCTCTGATTCCCCATATCTGATTCCCCACCTCCATTTCCCTGCCTCTGATTCCCCGCCTCTGTTACCCAATATCTGATTCCCCGCCTCTGATTCCCCAACTCTGATTCTGCACATCTGATTCCCTGCCTCTTATTCCCCACCTCTAATTCCCGGCCTCTGATTCCCGGCCTCTGATTCCCCACCTCTGATTCTCCATATCTAATTCCCCGCCTCTGTTTCCCCGCCTCTGATTCCCCGCCTCTGTTTCCCCATATCTGATTCCCCGCCTCTGATTCCCCGTGTTTGATTCCCTGCCTCTGATTCCCCGCCTCTGATTCCCCATCTCTGATTCACCGCCTTTGATTCGCCACCTCTGATTCCCCATATCTGTTTCCCCACCTCTGTTTCCCCGCCTCTGATTCCCCGCCTCTGATTCTCCATATCTCATTCCCCGCCTCTGACTCCCCATCTCTGATTCCCTGACTCTGATTCCCCACCTCTGATTCCCGGCCTCTTATTCCCAGCATCTGATTCCAGGCCTCTGATTCCCGGCCTCTGACTCCCCGCTTCTGATTCTGATTCCCTGCCTCTGATTCCCCATCTCTGATTCCGCACATCTGATTACCTGCCTCTGATTCCCCACGTCTGATTCCCCATATCTGATTCCCCGCCTCTGATTCCCCGCCTCTGATTCCCCATCTCTGATTCCCTATCTCTGATTCCCCAATTCTGATTCCCCGCCTTTGATTCCCTGCCTCTGATTCCCAACCTCTGATTCCCCACCTCTGATTCCCCAGCTCTGATTCCCCGCCTCTGATTCCCCGCGTCTGAATCCCTGCCTCTGATTCCCCGCCTCTGATTCCCCATCTCTGATTCACCACCTCTGATCCCCCGCCTCTGATTCCCCATGTCTGATTCACCGCCTCTGTTTCCCCACCTCTGATTCCCCGCCTCTGATTCGCCATATCTGATTCCCCGCCTCTGATTCCCTGACTCTGTTTCCCCGCCTCTGATTCCCCGCCTCTGATTCCCCATATCTCATTCCCCGCCTCTGATTCCCCGCATCTGATTCCCTGCCTCTGAATCCCCACCTCTGATTCCCTGCCTCTGATTCCCAACCTCTGATTCCCCTCCTCTGATTCCCCATATCTGATTCCCCGCCTCCGTTTCCCTGCCTCTGATTCCCCGCCTCTGTTTCCCCATATCTGATTCCCCGCCTCTGATTCCCCAACTCTGATTCCCCGCCTCTGATTCCCCAGCTCTGATTCCCCGCCTCTGATTCCCCGTGTCTGATTCCCAGCCTCTGATTCCCCATGTCTTATTCCCCGCCTCTGATTCCCCGCCTCTGATTCGCCATCTCTGATTCATCGCCTCTGATTCCCCACCTCTGATTCCCCATATCTGATTCCCACCTATGTTTCCCCGCGTCTGATGCTCCGCCTCTGATTCCATGCCTCTGATTCCCAACCTCTGATTCCCCACCTCTGATTCCCCATATCTGATTCCCCGCCTCTGTTTCCCCGCCTCTGATTCCCTGCCTCTGTTTCCTCATATCTGATTCCCCGCCTCTGATTCCCCAACACTGATTCCCCTCCTCTGATACCCCAGCTCTGATTCACCACCTCTGATTCCGTGCGTCTGATTCCCCGCCTCTGATTCCCCATCTCTGATTCCCTATCTCTGATTCCCCAATTCTGATTCCCCGCCTTTGATTCCCTGCCTCTGATTCCCAACCTCTGATTCCCAACCTCTGATTCCCCATATCTGATTCCCCGCCTCTGTTTCCCCGCCTCTTATTCCCCGCCTCTGTTTCCCCATATCTGATTCCCGGCCTCTCATTCCCCAGCTCTGATTCCCCGCCTCTGATTCCCCATATCTGATTCCCCGCCGCTGATTCCCCAACTCTGATTCCCCAGCTCTGATTCCCCGCCTCTGATTCCCCGCGTCTGAATCCCTGCCTCTGATTCCCCGCCTCTGATTCCTCATCTCTGATTCACCACCTCTGATCCCCCGCCTCTGATACCCCATGTCTGATTCACCGCCTCTGTTTCCCCACCTCTGATTCCCCGCCTCTGATTCCCCATATCTGATTCCCCGCCTCTGATTCCCCAACTCTGATTCCCCGCCTGTGATTCGCCAGCTATGATTCCCCGCCTCTGATTCCCCACGTCTGCTTCCCTGCCTGTGATTCCCTGCCTCTTATTCCCCGCCTCTGATTCCCCGCATCTGATTCCCAACCTCTGATTCCCCTCCTCTTATTCCACATATCTGATTCCCCGCCTCCATTTCCCTGCCTCTGATTCCCCGCCTCTGTTACCCCATATCTGATTCCCCGCCTCTGATTCCCCAACTCTGATTCTGCACATCTGATTCCCTGCCTCTTATTCCCCACCTCTAATTCCCGGCCTCTGATTCCCGGCCTCTGATTCCCCACCTCTGATTCTCCATATCTGATTCCCCGCCTCTGTTTCCCCGCCTCTGATTCCCCGCCTCTGTTTCCCCATATCTGATTCCCCGCCTCTGATTCCCCAACTCTGATTCCCCGCCTCTGATTCCCCAGGTCTGATTCCCCGCCTCTGATTCCACGTGTTTGATTACCTGCCTCTGATTCCCCGCCTCTGCTTCCACATCTCTGATTCACCGCCTTTGATTCGCCACCTCTGATTCCCCATATGTGATTCCCCGCCTCTGTTTCCCCGCCTCTGATTCCCCGCCTCTGATTCCCAACCTCTGATTCCCCTCCTCTGATTCCCCATATCTGATTCCCCGCCTCCGTTTCCCTGCCTCTGATTCCCCGCCTCTGTTTCCCCATATCTGATTCCCCGCCTCTGATTCCCCAACTCTGATTCCTCGCCTCTGATTCCCCAGCTCTGATTCCCCGCCTCTGATTCCCCGCGTCTGATTCCCAGCCTCTGATTCCCCATGTCTTACTCCCCGCCTCTGATTCGCCATCTCTGATTCATCGCCTCTGATTCCCCACCTCTGATTCCCCATATCTGATTCCCCACCTATGTTTCCCCGCCTCTGATGCCCCACCTCTGATTCCATGCCTCTGATTCCCAACCTCTGATTCCCCACCTCTGATTCCCCATATCTGATTCCCCGCCTCTGTTTCCCCGCCTCTGATTCCCTGCCTCTGTTTCCTCATATCTGATTCCCCGCCTCTGATTCCCCAACACTGATTCCCCGCCTCTGATTCCCCAGGTCTGATTCACCACCTCTGATTCCCCGCGTCTGATTCCCCGCCTCTGATTCCCCATCTCTGATTCCCTATCTCTGATTCCCCAATTCTGATTCCCCGCCTTTGATTCCCTGCCTCTGATTCCCAACCTCTGATTCCCCACCTCTGATATCCCATATCTGATTCCCCGCCTCTGTTTCCCCGCCTCTTATTCCCCGCCTCTGTTTCCCCATATCTGATTCCCGGCCTCTCGTTCACCAGCTCTGATTCCCCGCCTCTGATTCCCCATATCTGATTCCCCGCCGCTGATTCCCCAACTCAGATAGCCCGCCTCTGATTCCCCAGCTCTGATTCCCCGCCTCTGATTCCCCGCGTCTGAATCCCTGCCTCTGATTCCCCGCCTCTGATTCCCCATCTCTGATTCACCACCTCTGATCCCCCGCCTCTGATTCCCCATGTCTGATTCACCGCCTCTGTTTCCCCACCTCTGATTCCCCGCCTCTGATTCCCCATATCTGATTCCCCGCCTCTGATTCCCCAACTCTGATTCGCCGCCTGTGATTCGCCAGCTATGATTCCCCGCATCTGATTCCCCACGTCTGATTCCCTGCCTGTGATTCCCTGCCTCTTATTCCCCGCCTCTGATTCCCCGCATCTGATTCCCTTCCTCTGAATCCCCACCTCTGATTCCCTGCCTCTGATTCCCAACCTCTTATTCCCCTCCTCTGATTCCCCATATCTGATTCCCCACCTCCATTTCCCTGCCTCTGATTCCCCGCCTCTGTTACCAAATATCTGATTCCCCGCCTCTGATTCCCTAACTCTGATTCTGCACATCTGATTCCCTGCCTCTTATTCCCCACCTCTAATTCCCGGCCTCTGATTCCCGGCCTCTGATTCCCCACCTCTGATTCTCCATATCTGATTCCCCGCCTCTGTTTCCCCGCCTCTGATTCCCCGCCTCTGATTCCCCAACTCTGATTCCCCGCCTCTGATTCCCCAGGTCTGATTCCCCGCCTCTGATTCCACGTGTTTGATTACCTGCCTCTGATTCCCCGCCTCTGCTTCCCCATCTCTGATTCACCGCCTTTGATTCGCCACCTCTGATTCCCCATATGTGATTCCCCTCCTCTGTTTCCCCGCCTCTGATTCCCCGCCTCTGATTTCCCATGTCTCATTCCCCGCCTCTGATTCCCCGCATCTGATTCCCTGCCTCTGAATCCCCACCTCTGATTCCCTGCCTCTGATTCCCAACCTCTGATTCCCCTCCTCTGATTCCACATATCTGATTCCCCGCCTCCGTTTCCCTGCCTCTGATTAACCGCCTCTGTTTCCCCATATCTGATACCCCGCCTCTGATTCCCCAACTCTGATTCCCCGCCTCTGATTCCACAGCTCTGATTCCCCGCCTCTGATTCCCCGCGTCTGATTCCCAGCCTCTGATTCCCCATGTCTGATTTCCTGCCTCTGATTCCCCGCCTCTGATTCGCCATCTCTGATTCATCGCCTCTGATTCCCCACCTCTGATTCCCCATATCTTATTCCCCACCTATGTTTCCCCGCCTCTGATTCCCCGCCTCTGATTCCCCATCTCTTATTCCCGGACTCTGATTCACCACCTCTGATTCCCTATCTCTGATTCCGCACATCCGATTCCCTGCCTCTGATTCCCCGCCTCTGATGCCCCGCCTCTGATTCCCAACCTCTGATACCCCTCCTCTGATTCCCCATATCTGATTCCCCGCCTCCGTTTCCCTGCCTCTGATTCCCCGCCTCTGTTTCCCCATATCTGATTCCCCGCCTCTGATTCCCCAACTCTGATTCCCCGCCTCTGATTCCCCAGCTCTGATTCCCCGCCTCTGATTCCCCGCGTCTGATTCCCAGCCTCTGATTCCCCATGTCTTATTCCCCGCCTCTGATTCCCCGCCTCTGATTCGCCATCTCTGATTCATCGCCTCTGATTCCCCACCTCTGATTCCCCATATCTGATTCCCACCTATGTTTCCCCGCCTCTGATGCCCCGCCTCTGATTCCCTGCCTCTGTTTCCTCATATCTGATTCCCCGCCTCTGATTCCCCAACACTGATTCCGCTCCTCTGATACCCCAGCTCTGATTCACCACCTCTGATTCCCCGCGTCTGATTCCCCGCCTCTGATTCCCCATCTCTGATTCCCTATCTCTGATTCCCCAATTCTGATTCCCCGCCTTTGATTCCCTGCCTCTGATTCCCAACCTCTGATTCCCCACCTCTGATTCCCCATATCTGATTCCCCGCCTCTGTTTCCCCGCCTCTTATTCCCCGCCTCTGTTTCCCTATATCTGATTCCCGGCCTCTCATTCCCCAGCTCTGATTCCCCGCCTCTGATTCCCCATATCTGATTCCCCGCCGCTGATTCCCCAACTCTGATTCCCCAGCTCTGATTCCCCGCCTCTGATTCCCCGCGTCTGAATCCCTGCCTCTGATTCCCCGCCTCTGATTCCCCATCTCTGATTCACCACCTCTGATCCCCCGCCTCTGATTCCCCATGTCTGATTCACCGCCTCTGTTTCCCCACCTCTGATTCCCCGCCTCTGATTCCCCATATCTGATTCCCCGCCTCTGATTCCCCAACTCTGATTCCCCGCCTATGATTCGCCAGCTATGATTCCCCGCCTCTGATTCCCAACGTCTGATTCCCTGCCTGTGATTCCCTGCCTCTTATTCCCCGCCTCTGATTCCCCGCATCTGATTCCCAACCTCTGATTCCCCTCCTCTGATTCCCCATATCTGATTCCCCGCCTCCATTTCCCTGCCTCTGATTCCCCGCCTCTGTTACCCCATATCTGATTCCCCGCCTCTGATTCCCCAACTCTGATTCTGCACATCTGATTCCCTGCCTCTTATTCCCCACCTCTAATTCCCGGCCTCTGATTCCCGGCCTCTGATTCCCCACCTCTGATTCTCCATATCTGATTCCCCGCCTCTGTTTCCCCGCCTCTGATTCCCCGCCTCTGTTTCCCCATATCTGATTCCCCGCCTCTGATTCCCCAACTCTGATTCCCCGCCTCTGATTCCCCAGGTCTGATTCCCCGCCTCTGATTCCACGTGTTTGATTACCTGCCTCTGATTCCCCGCCTCTGCTTCCCCATCTCTGATTCACCGCCTTTGATTCGCCACCTCTGATTCCCCATATGTGATTCCCCGCCTCTGTTTCCCCGCCTCTGATTCCCCGCCTCTGATTCCCCATATCTCATTCCCCGTCTCTGATTCGCCGCATCTGATTCCCTGCCTCTGAATCCCCACCTCTGATTCCCTGCCTCTGATTCCCCACCTCTGATTCCCGGCCTCTGATTCCCGGCCTCTGATTCGAGACCTCTCATTCCCGGCCTCTGATTCCCGGCCTCTGATTCCCCGCCTCTGATTCCCCGACTCTGATTCCCTGCCTCTGATTCCCCATCTCTGATTCTGCACATCTGATTCCCTGCCTCTTATTCCCCACCTCTGATTCCCGGCCTCTGATTCCCGGCCTCTGATTCCCGGCCTCTCATTCCCGGCCTCTCATTCCCGGCCTCTGATTCCCTGCCTCTGATTCCCTGCCTCTGATTCCCTGCCTCTGAATCCCAACCTCTGATTCCCCACTGCTGATTCCCCATATCTGATTCCCCGCCTCTGTTTCCCCGCCTCTGATTTCCCGCCTCTGTTTCCCCATATCTGATTCCCCGCCTCTGATTCCCCAACTTTGATTCCCCGCCTCTGATTCCACGTGTTTGATTACCTGCCTCTGATTCCCCGCCTCTGCTTCCCCATCTCTGATTCACCGCCTTTGATTCGCCACCTCTGATTCCCCATATGTGATTCCCCGCCTCTGTTTCCCCGCCTCTGATTCCCCGCCTCTGATTCCCCATATCTCATTCCCCGCCTCTGATTACCCGCATCTGATTCCCTGCCTCTGAAACCCCACCTCTGATTCCCTGCCTCTGATTCCCAACCTCTGATTCCCCTCCTCTGATTCCCCATATCTGATTCCCCGCCTCCGTTTCCCTGCCTCTGATTGCCCGCCTCTGTTTCCCCATATCTGATTCCCCACCTCTGATTCCCAGCCTCTGATTCCCCATGTCTGATTTCCTGCCTCTGATTCCCCGCCTCTGATTCGCCATCTCTGATTCATCCCCTCTGATTCCCCACCTCTGATTCCCCATATCTTATTCCCCACCTATGTTTCCCCGCCTCTGATTCCCCGCCTCTGATTCCCCATCTCTGATTCCCAGACTCTGATTCCCCACCTCTGATTCCCTATCTCTGATTCTGCTCATCCGATTCCCTGCCTCTGATTCCCCGCCTCTGATTCCCCACCTCTGATTCCCCACCTCTGATTCCCCATATCTGATTCCCCGCCTCTGTTTCCCCGCCTCTGATTCCCTGCCTCTGTTTCCTCATATCTGATTCCCCGCCTCTGATTCCCCAACACTGATTCCCCGCCTCTGATTCCCCAGCTCTGATTCACCACCTCAGATTCCCCGCGTCTGATTCCCCGCTTCTGATTCCCGGCCTCTTATTCCCCACCTCTGATTCCCGGCCTCTGATTCCCGGACTCTGATTCCCGAACTCTCATTCCCGGCCTCTGATTCCCGGCCTCTGATTCCCCGCCTCTGATTCCCCGCCTCTGATTCCCTGCCTCTGATTCCCCATCTCTGATTCCGCACGTCTGATTCCCTGCCTCTGATTCCCCGCCTCTGATTCCCTGCCTCTGATTCCCTGCCTCTGATTCCCAACCTCTGATTCCCCACCTCTGATTCCCCATATCTGATTCCCCGCCTCTGTTTCCCCGCCTCTGATTCCCCGCCTCTGTTTCCCCATATCTGATTTCCCCGCCTCTGATTCCCCAACTCTGATTCCCCACCTCTGATCCCCAGCTCTGATTCCCCGCCTCTGATTCCCCGTGTTTGATTCCCTGCCTCTGATTCCCTGCCTCTGATTCCCAACCTCTGATTCCCCACCTCTGATTCCCCATATCTGATTCCCCGCCTCTGTTTCCCCGCCTCTGATTCCCCGCCTCTGTTTCCCCATATCTGATTCCCCGCCTTTGATTGGCCACCTCTGATTCCCCATATGTGATTCCCCGCCTCTGTTTCCCCGCATCTGATTCCCTGCCTCTGATTCCCCATATCTCATTCCCCGCCTCTGATTCCCCATATCTGATTCCCTGACTCTGATTCCCCACCTCTGATTCCCGGCCTCTTTTTCCCGGCATCTGATTCCCGGCATCTGATTCCCGGCCTCTGATTCCCGGCCTCTGATTCCCCGCTTCTGATTCTGATTCCCTGCCTCTGATTCCCCATCTCTGATTCCGCACATCTGATTCCCTGCCTCTGATTCCCCACTTCTGATTCACCATATCTGATTCCCCGCCTCTGTTTCCCCGCCTCTGATTCACCGCCTCTGTTTCCCCATATCTAATTCCCCGCCTCTGATTCCCCAACTCTGATTCCCCGCACTGATTCCGCAGCTCTGAATCCCCGCCTCAGATTCCCCGCATCTGATTCCATGCCTCTGAATCCCCACCTCTGATTCCCTGACTCTGATTCCCAACCTCTGATTCCCCTCCTCTGATTCCCCATATCTGATTCCCCGCCTCCGTTTCCCTGCCTCTGATTCCCCGCCTCTGTTTCCCCATATCTGATTCCCCGCCTCTGATTCCCCAACTCTGATTCCCCGCCTCTGATTCCCCAGCTCTGATTCCCCGCCTCTGATTCCCCGCGTCTGATTCCCAGCCTCTGATTCCCCATGTCTTATTCCCCGCCTCTGATTCGCCATCTCTGATTCATCGCCTCTGATTCCCCACCTCTGATTCCCCATATCTGATTCCCCACCTATGTTTCCCCGCCACTGATGCCCCGCCTCTGATTCCATGCCTCTGATTCCCAACCTCTGATTCCCCACCTCTGATTCCCCATATCTGATTCCCCGCCTCTGTTTCCCCGCCTCTGATTCCCTGCCTCTGTTTCCTCATATCTGATTCCCCGCCTCTGATTCCCCAACACTGATTCCCCGCCTCTGATTCCCCAGGTCTGATTCACCACCTCTGATTCCCCGTGTCTGATTCCCCGCCTCTGATTCCCCATCTCTGATTCCCTATCTCTGATTCCCCAATTCTGATTCCCCGCCTTTGATTCCCTGCCTCTGATTCCTAACCTCTGATTCCCCACCTCTGATTCCCCGCCTCTGTTTCCCCGCCTCTTATTCCCCGCCTCTGTTTCCCCATACCTGATTCCCGGCCTCTCATTCCCCAGCTCTGATTCCCCGCCTCTGCTTCCCCATATCTTTTTCCCCGTCGCTGATTCCCCAACTCTGATAGCCCACCTCTGATTCCCCAGCTCTGATTCCCCGCCTCTGATTCCCCGCGTCTGAATCCCTGCCTCTGATTCCCCGCCTCTGATTCCCCATCTCTGATTCACCACCTCTGATCCCCCGCCTCTGATTCCCCATGTCTGATTCACCGCCTCTGTTTCCCCACCTCTGATTCCCCGCCTCTGATTCCCCATATCTGATTCCCCGCCTCTGATTCCCCATATCTGATTCCCTGCCTCCATTTCCCTGCCTCTGATTCCCCGCCTCTGATTCCCCAACTCTGATTCCCCGCCTGTGATTCGCCAGCTATGATTCCCCGCATCTGATTCCCCACGTCTGATTCCCTGCCTGTGATTCCCTGCCTCTTATTCCCCGCCTCTGATTCCCCGCATCTGATTCCCTGCCTCTGAATCCCCACCTCTGATTCCCTGCCTCTGATTCCCAACCTCTGATTCCCCTCCTCTGATTCCCCATATCTGATTCCCCACCTCCATTTCCCTGCCTCTGATTCCCCGCCTCTGTTACCCAATATCTGATTCCCCGCCTCTGATTCCCCAACTCTGATTCTGCACATCTGATTCCCTGCCTCTTATTCCCCACCTCTAATTCCCGGCCTCTGATTCCCGGTCTCTGATTCCCCACCTCTGATTCCCCATATCTGATTCCCGGACTCTGAATCCCCACCTCTGATTCCCGGCCTCTTATTCCCGGCATCTGATTCCCGGCCTCTGATTCCCAGCCTCTGATTCCCCGCTTCTGATTCTGATTCCCTGCCTCTGATTCCCCATCTCTGATTCCGCACATCTGATTCCCTGCCTCTGATTCCCCACTTCTGATTCCCCATATCTGATTCCCCGCCTCTGTTTCCCCGCCTCTGATTCCCCGCCTCTGTTTCCCCATATCTAATTCCTCGCATCTGATTCCCCAACTCTGATTCCCCGCACTGATTCCCCAGCTCTGAATCCCCGCCTCAGATTCCCCGCATCTGATTCCCTGCCTCTGAATCCCTTCCTCTGATTCCCTGCCTCTGATTCCCAACCTTTGATTCCCCTCCTCTGATTCCCCATATCTGATTCCCCGCCTCTGAATCCCCAACTCTGATTCCCCGCCTCTGATTCCCCAGCTCTGATTCCCCGCCTCTGATTCCCCGCGTCTGATTCCCAGCCTCTGATTCCCCATGTCTTATTCCACGCCTCTGATTCGCCATCTCTGATTCAACGCCTCTGATTCCCCACCTCTGATTCCCCATATCTGATTCCCCACCTATGTTTCCCCGCCTCTGATGCCCCACCTCTGATTCCATGCCTCTGATTCCCAACCTCTGATTCCCCACCTCTGATTCCCCATATCTGATTCCCCGCCTCTGTTTCCCCGCCTCTGATTCCCTGCCTCTGTTTCCTCATATCTGATTCCCCGCCTCTGATTCCCCAACACTGATTCCCCGCCTCTGATTCCCCAGGTCTGATTCACCACCTCTGATTCCCCGCGTCTGATTCCCCGCCTTTGATTCCCCATCTCTGATTCCCTATCTCTGATTCCCCAATTTTGATTCCCCGCCTTTGATTCCCTGCCTCTGATTCCCAACCTCTGATTCCCCATATCTGATTCCCCGCCGCTGATTCCCCAACTCAGATAGCCCGCCTCTGATTCCCCAGCTCTGATTCCCCGCCTCTGATTCCCCGCGTCTGAATCCCTGCCTCTGATTCCCCGCCTCTGATTCCCCATCTCTGATTCACCACCTCTGATCCCCCGCCTCTGATTCCCCATGTCTGATTCACCGCCTCTGTTTCCCCACCTCTGATTCCCCGCCTCTGATTCCCCATATCTGATTCCCCGCCTCTGATTCCCCAACTCTGATTCGCCGCCTGTGATTCGCCAGCTATGATTCCCCGCATCTGATTCCCCACGTCTGATTCCCTGCCTGTGATTCCCTGCCTCTTATTCCCCGCCTCTGATTCCCCGCATCTGATTCCCTTCCTCTGAATCCCCACCTCTGATTCCCTGCCTCTGATTCCCAACCTCTTATTCCCCTCCTCTGATTCCCCATATCTGATTCCCCACCTCCATTTCCCTGCCTCTGATTCCCCATATCTGATTCCCCACCTCCATTTCCCTGCCTCTGATTCCCCGCCTCTGTTACCCAATATCTGATTCCCCGCCTCTGATTCCCCAACTCTGATTCTGCACATCTGATTCCCTGCCTCTTATTCCCCACCTCTAATTCCCGGCCTCTGATTCCCGGTCTCTGATTCCCCACCTCTGATTCCCCATATCTGATTCCCGGACTCTGATTCCCCACCTCTGATTCCCGGCCTCTTATTCCCGGCATCTGATTCCCGGCCTCTGATTCCCAGCCTCTGATTCCCCGCTTCTGATTCTGATTCCCTGCCTCTGATTCCCCATCTCTGATTCCGCACATCTGATTCCCTGCCTCTGATTCCCCACTTCTGATTCCCCATATCTGATTCCCCGCCTCTGTTTCCCCGCCTCTGATTCCCCGCCTCTGTTTCCCCATATCTAATTCCTCGCATCTGATTCCCCAACTCTGATTCCCCGCACTGATTCCCCAGCTCTGAATCCCCGCCTCAGATTCCCCGCATCTGATTCCCTGCCTCTGAATCCCTTCCTCTGATTCCCTGCCTCTGCTTCCCAACCTTTGATTCCCCTCCTCTGATTCCCCATATCTGATTCCCCGCCTCTGAATCCCCAACTCTGATTCCCCTCCTCTGATTCCCCAGCTCTGATTCCCCGCCTCTGATTCCCCGCGTCTGATTCCCAGCCTCTGATTCCCCATGTCTTATTCCACGCCTCTGATTCGCCATCTCTGATTCATCGCCTCTGATTCCCCACCTCTGATTCCCCATATCTGATTCCCCACATATGTTTCCCCGCCTCTGATGCCCCACCTCTGATTCCATGCCTCTGATTCCCAACCTCTGATTCCCCATATCTGATTCCCCGCCGCTGATTCCCCAACTCAGATAGCCCGCCTCTGATTCCCCAGCTCTGATTCCCCGCCTCTGATTCCCCGCGTCTGAATCCCTGCCTCTGATTCCCCGCCTCTGATTCCCCATCTCTGATTCACCACCTCTGATCCCCCGCCTCTGATTCCCCATGTCTGATTCACCGCCTCTGTTTCCCCACCTCTGATTCCCCGCCTCTGATTCCCCATATCTGATTCCCCGCCTCTGATTCCCCAACTCTGATTCGCCGCCTGTGATTCGCCAGCTATGATTCCCCGCATCTGATTCCCCACGTCTGATTCCCTGCCTGTGATTCCCTGCCTCTTATTCCCCGCCTCTGATTCCCCGCATCTGATTCCCTTCCTCTGAATCCCCACCTCTGATTCCCTGCCTCTGATTCCCAACCTCTTATTCCCCTCCTCTGATTCCCCATATCTGATTCCCCACCTCCATTTCCCTGCCTCTGATTCCCCGCCTCTGTTACCCAATATCTGATTCCCCGCCTCTGATTCCCCAACTCTGATTCTGCACATCTGATTCCCTGCCTCTTATTCCCCACCTCTAATTCCCGGCCTCTGATTCCCGGCCTCTGATTCCCCACCTCTGATTCTCCATATCTAATTCCCCGCCTCTGTTTCCCCGCCTCTGATTCCCCGCCTCTGTTTCCCCATATCTGATTCCCCGCCTCTGATTCCCCAACTCTGATTCCCCGCCTCTGATTCCCCAGCTCTGATTCACCACCTCTGATTCCCCACGTCTGATTCCCCGCCTCTGATTCCCCATCTCTGATTCCCTATCTCTGATTCCCCAATTCTGATTCCCCGCCTTTGATTCCCTGCCTCTGATTCCCAACCTCTGATTCCCCACCTCTGATTCCCCATATCTGATTCCCCGCGTCTGTTTCCCCGCCTCTTATTCCCCGCCTCTGTTTCCCTATATCTGATTCCCGGCCTCTCATTCCCCAGCTCTGATTCCCCGTCTCTGATTCCCCATATCTGATTCCCCGCCGCTGATTCCCCAACTCTGATTCCCCAGCTCTGATTCGCCACCTCTGATTCCCCGCGTCTGAATCCCTGCCTCTGATTCCCCGCCTCTGATTCCCCATCTCTGATTCACCACCTCTGATCCCCCGCCTCTGATTCCCCATGTCTGATTCACCGCCTCTGTTTCCCCACCTCTGATTCCCCGCCTCTGATTCCCCATATCTGATTCCCCGCCTCTGATTCCCCAACTCTGATTCCCCGCCTGTGATTCGCCAGCTATGATTCCCCGCCTCTGATTCCCAACGTCTGATTCCCTGCCTGTGATTCCCTGCCTCTTATTCCCCGCCTCTGATTCCCCGCATCTGATTCCCAACCTCTGATTCCCCTCCTCTGATTCCCCATATCTGATTCCCCGCCTCCATTTCCCTGCCTCTGATTCCCCGCCTCTGTTACCCCATATCTGATTCCCCGCCTCTGATTCCCCAACTCTGATTCTGCACATCTGATTCCCTGCCTCTTATTCCCCACCTCTAATTCCCGGCCTCTGATTCCCGGCCTCTGATTCCCCACCTCTGATTCTCCATATCTGATTCCCCGCCTCTGTTTCCCCACCTCTGATTCCCCGCCTCTGTTTCCCCATATCTGATTCCCCGCCTCTGATTCCCCAACTCTGATTCCCCGCCTCTGATTCCCCAGGTCTGATTCCCCGCCTCTGATTCCACGTGTTTGATTACCTGCCTCTGATTCCCCGCCTCTGCTTCCCCATCTCTGATTCACCGCCTTTGATTCGCCACCTCTGATTCCCCATATGTGATTCCCCGCCTCTGTTTCCCCGCCTCTGATTCCCCGCCTCTGATTCCCCATATCTCATTCCCCGCCTCTGATTCGCCGCATCTGATTCCCTGCCTCTGAATCCCCACCTCTGATTCCCTGCCTCTGATTCCCCACCTCTGATTCCCGGCCTCTGATTCCCGGCCTCTGATTCCCGACCTCTCATTCCCGGCCTCTGATTCCCCGCCTCTGATTCCCCGACTCTGATTCCCTGCCTCTGATTCCCCATCTCTGATTCTGCACATCTGATTCCCTGCCTCTTGTTCCCCACCTCTGATTCCCGGCCTCTGATTCCCGGCCTCTGATTCCCGGCCTCTCATTCCCGGCCTCTCATTCCCGGCCTCTGATTCCCGGCCTCTGATTCCCCGCCTCTGATTCCCCAACTTTGATTCCCCGCCTCTGATTCCACGTGTTTGATTACCTGCCTCTGATTCCCCGCCTCTGCTTCCCCATCTCTGATTCACCGCCTTTGATTCGCCACCTCTGATTCCCCATATGTGATTCCCTGCCTCTGTTTCCCCGCCTCTGATTCCCCGCCTCTGATTCCCCATATCTCATTCCCCGCCTCTGATTCCCCGCATCTGATTCCCTGCCTCTGAATCCCCACCTCTGATTCCCTGCCTCTGATTCCCAACCTCTGATTCCCCTCCTCTGATTCCCCATATCTGATTCCCCGCCTCCGTTTCCCTGCCTCTGATTGCCCGCCTCTGTTTCCCCATATCTGATTCCCCACCTCTGATTCCCCAACTCTGATTCCCCGCCTCTGATTCCCCAGCTCTGATTCCCCGCCTCTGATTCCCCGCATCTGATTCCCAGCCTCTGATTCCCCATGTCTGATTTCCTGCCTCTGATTCCCCACCTCTGATTCGCCATCTCTGATTCATCCCCTCTGATTCCCCACCTCTGATTCCCCATATCTTATTCCCCACCTATGTTTCCCCGCCTCTGATTCCCCGCCTCTGATTCCCCATCTCTGATTCCCAGACTCTGATTCCCCACACTGATTCCCTATCTCTGATTCTGCTCATCCGATTCCCTGCCTCTGATTCCCCGCCTCTGATTCCCCACCTCTGATTCACCACCTCTGATTCCCCGCGTCTGATTCCCCGCTTCTGATTCCCGGCCTCTTATTCCCCACCTCTGATTCCCGGCCTCTGATTCCCGGCCTCTGATTCCCGAACTCTCATTCCCGGCCTCTGATTCCCGGCCTCTGATTCCCCGCCTCTGATTCCCCGCCTCTGATTCCCTGCCTCTGATTCCCCATCTCTGATTCCGCACATCTGATTCCCTGCCTCTGATTCCCCACCTCTGATTCCCTGCCTCTGATTCCCTGCCTCTGATTCCCAACCTCTGATTCCCCACCTCTGATTCCCCATATCTGATTCCCCGCCTCTGTTTCCCCGCCTCTGATTCCCCGCCTCTGTTTCCCCATATCTGATTCCCCGCCTCTGATTCCCCAACTCTGATTCCCCACCTCTGATCCCCAGCTCTGATTCCCCGCCTCTGATTCCCCGTGTTTGATTCCCTGCCTCTGATTCCCTGCCTCTGATTCCCAACCTCTGATTCCCCACCTCTGATTCCCCATATCTGATTCCCCGCCTCTGTTTCCCCGCCTCTGATTCCCCGCCTCTGTTTCCCCATATCTGATTCCCCGCCTTTGATTGGCCACCTCTGATTCCCCATATGTGATTCCCCGCCTCTGTTTCCCCGCATCTGATTCCCCGCCTCTGATTCCCCATATCTCATTCCCCGCCTCTGATTCCCCATATCTGATTCCCTGACTCTGATTCCCCACCTCTGATTCCCGGCCTATTTTTCCCGGCATCTGATTCCCGGCATCTGATTCCCGGCCTCTGATTCCCGGCCTCTGATTCCCCGCTTCTGATTCTGATTCCCTGCCTCTGATTCCCCATCTCTGATTCCGCACATCTGATTCCCTGCCTCTGATTCCCCACTTCTGATTCCCCATATCTGATTCCCCGCCTCTGTTTCCCCGCCTCTGATTCACCGCCTCTGTTTCCCCATATCTAATTCCCCGCCTCTGATTCCCCAACTCTGATTCCCCGCACTGATTCCCCAGCTCTGAATCCCCGCCTCAGATTCCCCGCATCTGATTCCCTGCCTCTGAATCCCCACCTCTGATTCCCTGCCTCTGATTCCCCGCCTCTGATTCCCCATCTCTGATTCACCACCTCTGATCCCCCGCCTCTGATTCCCCATGTCTGATTCACCGCCTCTGTTTCCCCACCTCTGATTCCCCGCCTCTGATTCCCCATATCTGATTCCCCGCCTCTGATTCCCCAACTCTGATTCGCCGCCTGTGATTCGCCAGCTATGATTCCCCGCATCTGATTCCCCACGTCTGATTCCCTGCCTGTGATTCCCTGCCTCTTATTCCCCGCCTCTGATTCCCCGCATCTGATTCCCTTCCTCTGAATCCCCACCTCTGATTCCCTGCCTCTGATTCCCAACCTCTTATTCCCCTCCTCTGATTCCCCATATCTGATTCCCCACCTCCATTTCCCTGCCTCTGATTCCCCGCCTCTGTTACCCAATATCTGATTCCCCGCCTCTGATTCCCTAACTCTGATTCTGCACATCTGATTCCCTGCCTCTTATTCCCCACCTCTAATTCCCGGCCTCTGATTCCCGGCCTCTGATTCCCCACCTCTGATTCTCCATATCTGATTCCCCGCCTCTGTTTCCCCGCCTCTGATTCCTCGCCTCTGTTTCCCCATATCTGATTCCCCGCCTCTGATTCCCCAACTCTGATTCCCCGCCTCTGATTCCCCAGGTCTGATTCCCCGCCTCTGATTCCACGTGTTTGATTACCTGCCTCTGATTCCCCGCCTCTGCTTCCCCATCTCTGATTCACCGCCTTTGATTCGCCACCTCTGATTCCCCATATGTGATTCCCCTCCTCTGTTTCCCCGCCTCTGATTCCCCGCCTCTGATTTCCCATGTCTCATTCCCCGCCTCTGATTCCCCGCATCTGATTCCCTGCCTCTGAATCCCCACCTCTGATTCCCTGCCTCTGATTCCCAACCTCTGATTCCCCTCCTCTGATTCCCCATATCTGATTCCCCGCCTCCGTTTCCCTGCCTCTGATTAACCGCCTCTGTTTCCCCATATCTGATACCCCGCCTCTGATTCCCCAACTCTGATTCCCCGCCTCTGATTCCACAGCTCTGATTCCCCGCCTCTGATTCCCCGCGTCTGATTCCCAGCCTCTGATTCCCCATGTCTGATTTCCTGCCTCTGATTCCCCGCCTCTGATTCGCCATCTCTGATTCATCGCCTCTGATTCCCCACCTCTGATTCCCCATATCTTATTCCCCACCTATGTTTCCCCGCCTCTGATTCCCCGCCTCTGATTCCCCATCTCTTATTCCCGGACTCTGATTCACCACCTCTGATTCCCTATCTCTGATTCCGCACATCCGATTCCCTGCCTCTGATTCCCCGCCTCTGATGCCCCGCCTCTGATTCCCAACCTCTGATTCCCCTCCTCTGATTCCCCATATCTGATTCCCCGCCTCCGTTTCCCTGCCTCTGATTCCCCGCCTCTGTTTCCCCATATCTGATTCCCCGCCTCTGATTCCCCAACTCTGATTCCCCGCCTCTGATTCCCCAGCTCTGATTCCCCGCCTCTGATTCCCCGCGTCTGATTCCCAGCCTCTGATTCCCCATGTCTTATTCCCCGCCTCTGATTCCCCGCCTCTGATTCGCCATCTCTGATTCATCGCCTCTGATTCCCCACCTCTGATTCCCCATATCTGATTCCCACCTATGTTTCCCCGCCTCTGATGCCCCGCCTCTGATTCCCTGCCTCTGTTTCCTCATATCTGATTCCCCGCCTCTGATTCCCCAACACTGATTCCCCTCCTCTGATACCCCAGCTCTGATTCACCACCTCTGATTCCCCGCGTCTGATTCCCCGCCTCTGATTCCCCATCTCTGATTCCCTATCTCTGATTCCCCAATTCTGATTCCCCGCCTTTGATTCCCTGCCTCTGATTCGCAACCTCTGATTCCCCACCTCTGATTCCCCATATCTGATTCCCCGCCTCTGTTTCCCCGCCTCTTATTCCCCGCCTCTGTTTCCCTATATCTGATTCCCGGCCTCTCATTCCCCAGCTCTGATTCCCCGCCTCTGATTCCCCATATCTGATTCCCCGCCGCTGATTCCCCAACTCTGATTCCCCAGCTCTGATTCCCCGCCTCTGATTCCCCGCGTCTGAATCCCTGCCTCTGATTCCCCGCCTCTGATTCCCCATCTCTGATTCACCACCTCTGATCCCCCGCCTCTGATTCCCCATGTCTGATTCACCGCCTCTGTTTCCCCACCTCTGATTCCCCGCCTCTGATTCCCCATATCTGATTCCCCGCCTCTGATTCCCCAACTCTGATTCCCCGCCTATGATTCGCCAGCTATGATTCCCCGCCTCTGATTCCCAACGTCTGATTCCCTGCCTGTGATTCCCTGCCTCTTATTCCCCGCCTCTGATTCCCCGCATCTGATTCCCAACCTCTGATTCCCCTCCTCTGATTCCCCATATCTGATTCCCCGCCTCCATTTCCCTGCCTCTGATTCCCCGCCTCTGTTACCCCATATCTGATTCCCCGCCTCTGATTCCCCAACTCTGATTCTGCACATCTGATTCCCTGCCTCTTATTCCCCACCTCTAATTCCCGGCCTCTGATTCCCGGCCTCTGATTCCCCACCTCTGATTCTCCATATCTGATTCCCCGCCTCTGTTTCCCCGCCTCTGATTCCCCGCCTCTGTTTCCCCATATCTGATTCCCCGCCTCTGATTCCCCAACTCTGATTCCCCGCCTCTGATTCCCCAGGTCTGATTCCCCGCCTCTGATTCCACGTGTTTGATTACCTGCCTCTGATTCCCCGCCTCTGCTTCCCCATCTCTGATTCACCGCCTTTGATTCGCCACCTCTGATTCCCCATATGTGATTCCCCGCCTCTGTTTCCCCGCCTCTGATTCCCCGCCTCTGATTCCCCATATCTCATTCCCCGTCTCTGATTCGCCGCATCTGATTCCCTGCCTCTGAATCCCCACCTCTGATTCCCTGCCTCTGATTCCCCACCTCTGATTCCCGGCCTCTGATTCCCGGCCTCTGATTCGAGACCTCTCATTCCCGGCCTCTGATTCCCGGCCTCTGATTCCCCGCCTCTGATTCCCCGACTCTGATTCCCTGCCTCTGATTCCCCATCTCTGATTCTGCACATCTGATTCCCTGCCTCTTATTCCCCACCTCTGATTCCCGGCCTCTGATTCCCGGCCTCTGATTCCCGGCCTCTCATTCCCGGCCTCTCATTCCCGGCCTCTGATTCCCGGCCTCTGATTCCCTGCCTCTGATTCCCCGCCTCTGTTTTCCTGCCTCTGATTACCCATCTCTGATTCCGCACATCTGATTCCCTGCCTCTGATTCCCTGCCTCTGATTCCCTGCCTCTGATTCCCTGCCTCTGAATCCCAACCTCTGATTCCCCACCTCTGATTCCCCATATCTGATTCCCCGCCTCTGTTTCCCCGCCTCTGATTTCCCGCCTCTGTTTCCCCATATCTGATTCCCCGCCTCTGATTCCCCAACTTTGATTCCCCGCCTCTGATTCCACGTGTTTGATTACCTGCCTCTGATTCCCCGCCTCTGCTTCCCCATCTCTGATTCACCGCCTTTGATTCGCCACCTCTGATTCCCCATATGTGATTCCCCGCCTCTGTTTCCCCGCCTCTGATTCCCCGCCTCTGATTCCCCATATCTCATTCCCCGCCTCTGATTACCCGCATCTGATTCCCTGCCTCTGAAACCCCACCTCTGATTCCCTGCCTCTGATTCCCAACCTCTGATTCCCCTCCTCTGATTCCCCATATCTGATTCCCCGCCTCCGTTTCCCTGCCTCTGATTGCCCGCCTCTGTTTCCCCATATCTGATTCCCCACCTCTGATTCCCCAACTCTGATTCCCTGCGTCTGATTCCCCAGCTCAGATTCCCCGCCTCTGATTCCCCGCGTCTGATTCCCAGCCTCTGATTCCCCATGTCTGATTTCCTGCCTCTGATTCCCCGCCTCTGATTCGCCATCTCTGATTCATCCCCTCTGATTCCCCACCTCTGATTCCCCATATCTTATTCCCCACCTATGTTTCCCCGCCTCTGATTCCCCGCCTCTGATTCCCCATCTCTGATTCCCAGACTCTGATTCCCCACCTCTGATTCCCTATCTCTGATTCTGCTCATCCGATTCCCTGCCTCTGATTCCCCGCCTCTGATACCCCACCTCTGATTCCCCACCTCTGATTCCCCATATCTGATTCCCCGCCTCTGTTTCCCCGCCTCTGATTCCCTGCCTCTGTTTCCTCATATCTGATTCCCCGCCTCTGATTCCCCAACACTGATTCCCCGCCTCTGATTCCCCAGCTCTGATTCACCACCTCTGATTCCCCGCGTCTGATTCCCCGCTTCTGATTCCCGGCCTCTTATTCCCCACCTCTGATTCCCGGCCTCTGATTCCCGGACTCTGATTCCCGAACTCTCATTCCCGGCCTCTGATTCCCGGCCTCTGATTCCCCGCCTCTGATTCCCCGCCTCTGATTCCCTGCCTCTGATTCCCCATCTCTGATTCCGCACGTCTGATTCCCTGCCTCTGATTCCCCGCCTCTGATTCCCTGCCTCTGATTCCCTGCCTCTGATTCCCAACCTCTGATTCCCCACCTCTGATTCCCCATATCTGATTCCCCGCCTCTGTTTCCCCGCCTCTGATTCCCCGCCTCTGTTTCCCCATATCTGATTTCCCCGCCTCTGATTCCCCAACTCTGATTCCCCACCTCTGATCCCCAGCTCTGATTCCCCGCCTCTGATTCCCCGTGTTTGATTCCCTGCCTCTGATTCCCTGCCTCTGATTCCCAACCTCTGATTCCCCACCTCTGATTCCCCATATCTGATTCCCCGCCTCTGTTTCCCCGCCTCTGATTCCCCGCCTCTGTTTCCCCATATCTGATTCCCCGCCTTTGATTGGCCACCTCTGATTCCCCATATGTGATTCCCCGCCTCTGTTTCCCCGCATCTGATTCCCCGCCTCTGATTCCCCATATCTCATTCCCCGCCTCTGATTCCCCATATCTGATTCCCTGACTCTGATTCCCCACCTCTGATTCCCGGCCTCTTTTTCCCGGCATCTGATTCCCGGCATCTGATTCCCGGCCTCTGATTCCCGGCCTCTGATTCCCCGCTTCTGACTCTGATTCCCTGCCTCTGATTCCCCATCTCTGATTCCGCACATCTGATTCCCTGCCTCTGATTCCCCACTTCTGATTCCCCATATCTGATTCCCCGCCTCTGTTTCCCCGCCTCTGATTCACCGCCTCTGTTTCCCCATATCTAATTCCCCGCCTCTGATTCCCCAACTCTGATTCCCCGCACTGATTCCGCAGCTCTGAATCCCCGCCTCAGATTCCCCGCATCTGATTCCATGCCTCTGAATCCCCACCTCTGATTCCCTGACTCTGATTCCCAACCTCTGATTCCCCTCCTCTGATTCCCCATATCTGATTCCCCGCCTCCGTTTCCCTGCCTCTGATTCCCCGCCTCTGTTTCCCCATATCTGATTCCCCGCCTCTGATTCCCCAACTCTGATTCCCCGCCTCTGATTCCCCAGCTCTGATTCCCCGCCTCTGATTCCCCGCGTCTGATTCCCAGCCTCTGATTCCCCATGTCTTATTCCCCGCCTCTGATTCGCCATCTCTGATTCATCGCCTCTGATTCCCCACCTCTGATTCCCCATATCTGATTCCCCACCTATGTTTCCCCGCCACTGATGCCCCGCCTCTGATTCCATGCCTCTGATTCCCAACCTCTGATTCCCCACCTCTGATTCCCCATATCTGATTCCCCGCCTCTGTTTCCCCGCCTCTGATTCCCTGCCTCTGTTTCCTCATATCTGATTCCCCGCCTCTGATTCCCCAACACTGATTCCCCGCCTCTGATTCCCCAGGTCTGATTCACCACCTCTGATTCCACGTGTCTGATTCCCCGCCTCTGATTCCCCATCTCTGATTCCCTATCTCTGATTCCCCAATTCTGATTCCCCGCCTTTGATTCCCTGCCTCTGATTCCTAACCTCTGATTCCCCACCTCTGATTCCCCGCCTCTGTTTCCCCGCCTCTTATTCCCCGCCTCTGTTTCCCCATACCTGATTCCCGGCCTCTCATTCCCCAGCTCTGATTCCCCGCCTCTGATTCCCCAACTCTGATTCCCCGCCTCTGATTCCCCAGCTCTGATTCCCCGCCTCTGATTCCCCGCGTCTGATTCCCAGCCTCTGATTCCCCATGTCTTATTCCCCGCCTCTGATTCGCCATCTCTGATTCATCGCCTCTGATTCCCCACCTCTGATTCCCCATATCTGATTCCCCACCTATGTTTCCCCGCCTCTGATGCCCCGCCTCTGATTCCATGCCTCTGATTCCCAACCTCTGATTCCCCACCTCTGATTCCCCAACTCTGATTCCACGCCTGTGATTCGCCAGCTATGATTCCCCGCATCTGATTCCCCACGTCTGATTCCCTGCCTGTGATTCCCTGCCTCTTATTCCCCGCCTCTGATTCCCCGCATCTGATTCCCTGCCTCTGAATCCCCACCTCTGATTCCCTGCCTCTGATTCCCAACCTCTGATTCCCCTCCTCTGATTCCCCTCCTCTGATTCCCCATATCTGATTCCCCACCTCCATTTCCCTGCCTCTGATTCCCCGCCTCTGTTACCCAATATCTGATTCCCCGCCTCTGATTCCCCAACTCTGATTCTGCACATCTGATTCCCTGCCTCTTATTCCCCACCTCTAATTCCCGGCCTCTGATTCCCGATCTCTGATTCCCCACCTCTGATTCCCCATATCTGATTCCCGGACTCTGATTCCCCACCTCTGATTCCCGGCCTCTTATTCCCAGCATCTGATTCCCGGCCTCTGATTCCCAGCCTCTGATTCCCCGCTTCTGATTCTGATTCCCTGCCTCTGATTCCCCATCTCTGATTCCGCACATCTGATCCCCTGCCTCTGATTCCCCACTTCTGATTCCCCATATCTGATTCCCCGCCTCTGTTTCCCCGCCTCTGATTCCCCGCCTCTGTTTCCCCATATCTAATTCCTCGCATCTGATTCCCCAACTCTGATTCCCCGCACTGATTCCCCAGCTCTGAATCCCCGCCTCAGATTCCCCGCATCTGATTCCCTGCCTCTGAATCCCCACCTCTGATTCCCTGCCTCTGATTCCCAACCTCTGATTCCCCTCCTCTGATTCCCCATATCTGATTCCCCGCCTCCGTTTCCCTGCCTCTGATTCCCCGCCTCTGTTTCCCCATATCTGATTCCCCGCCTCTGATTCCCCAACTCTGATTCCCCGCCTCTGATTCCCCAGCTCTGATTCCCCGCCTCTAATTCCCCGCGTCTGATTCCCAGCCTCTGATTCCCCATGTCTTATTCCCCGCCTCTGATTCGCCATCTCTGATTCATCGCCTCTGATTCCCCACCTCTGATTCCCCATATCTGATTCCCCACCTATGTTTCCCCGCCTCTGATGCTCCACCTCTGATTCCATGCCTATGATTCCCAACCTCTGATTCCCCACCTCTGATTCCCCATATCTGATTCCCCGCCTCTGTTTCCCCGCCTCTGATTCCCTGCCTCTGTTTCCTCATATCTGATTCCCCGCCTCTGATTCCCCAACACTGATTCCCCGCCTCTGATTCCCCAGGTCTGATTCACCACCTCTGATTCCCCGCGTCTGATTCCCCGCCTCTGATTCCCCATCTCTGATTCCCTATCTCTGATTCCCCAATTCTGATCCCCCGCCTCTGATTCCCCATGTCTGATTCACCGCCTCTGTTTCCCCACCTCTGATTCCCCGCCTCTGATTCCCCATATCTGATTCCCCGCCTCTGATTCCCCATATCTGATTCCCTGCCTCCATTTCCCTGCCTCTGATTCCCCGCCTCTGATTCCCCAACTCTGATTCCCCGCCTGTGATTCGCCAGCTATGATTCCCCGCATCTGATTCCCCACGTCTGATTCCCTGCCTGTGATTCCCTGCCTCTTATTCCCCGCCTCTGATTCCCCGCATCTGATTCCCTGCCTCTGAATCCCCACCTCTGATTCCCTGCCTCTGATTCCCAACCTCTGATTCCCCTCCTCTGATTCCCCATATCTGATTCCCCACCTCCATTTCCCTGCCTCTGATTCCCCGCCTCTGTTACCCAATATCTGATTCCCCGCCTCTGATTCCCCAACTCTGATTCTGCACATCTGATTCCCTGCCTCTTATTCCCCACCTCTAATTCCCGGCCTCTGATTCCCGGTCTCTGATTCCCCACCTCTGATTCCCCATATCTGATTCCCGGACTCTGAATCCCCACCTCTGATTCCCGGCCTCTTATTCCCGGCATCTGATTCCCGGCCTCTGATTCCCAGCCTCTGATTCCCCGCTTCTGATTCTGATTCCCTGCCTCTGATTCCCCATCTCTGATTCCGCACATCTGATTCCCTGCCTCTGATTCCCCACTTCTGATTCCCCATATCTGATTCCCCGCCTCTGTTTCCCCGCCTCTGATTCCCCGCCTCTGTTTCCCCATATCTAATTCCTCGCATCTGATTCCCCAACTCTGATTCCCCGCACTGATTCCCCAGCTCTGAATCCCCGCCTCAGATTCCCCGCATCTGATTCCCTGCCTCTGAATCCCTTCCTCTGATTCCCTGCCTCTGATTCCCAACCTTTGATTCCCCTCCTCTGATTCCCCATATCTGATTCCCCGCCTCTGAATCCCCAACTCTGATTCCCCGCCTCTGATTCCCCAGCTCTGATTCCCCGCCTCTGATTCCCCGCGTCTGATTCCCAGCCTCTGATTCCCCATGTCTTATTCCACGCCTCTGATTCGCCATCTCTGATTCATCGCCTCTGATTCCCCACCTCTGATTCCCCATATCTGATTCCCCACCTATGTTTCCCCGCCTCTGATGCCCCACCTCTGATTCCATGCCTCTGATTCCCAACCTCTGATTCCCCACCTCTGATTCCCCATATCTGATTCCCCGCCTCTGTTTCCCCGCCTCTGATTCCCTGCCTCTGTTTCCTCATATCTGATTCCCCGCCTCTGATTCCCCAACACTGATTCCCCGCCTCTGATTCCCCAGGTCTGATTCACCACCTCTGATTCCCCGCGTCTGATTCCCCGCCTTTGATTCCCCATCTCTGATTCCCTATCTCTGATTCCCCAATTTTGATTCCCCGCCTTTGATTCCCTGCCTCTGATTCCCAACCTCTGATTCCCCATATCTGATTCCCCGCCGCTGATTCCCCAACTCAGATAGCCCGCCTCTGATTCCCCAGCTCTGATTCCCCGCCTCTGATTCCCCGCGTCTGAATCCCTGCCTCTGATTCCCCGCCTCTGATTCCCCATGTCTGATTCACCGCCTCTGTTTCCCCACCTCTGATTCCCCGCCTCTGATTCCCCATATCTGATTCCCCGCCTCTGATTCCCCAACTCTGATTCCCCATGTCTGATTCACCGCCTCTGTTTCCCCACCTCTGATTCCCCGCCTCTGATTCCCCATATCTGATTCCCCGCCTCTGATTCCCCAACTCTGATTCGCCGCCTGTGATTCGCCAGCTATGATTCCCCGCATCTGATTCCCCACGTCTGATTCCCTGCCTGTGATTCCCTGCCTCTTATTCCCCGCCTCTGATTCCCCGCATCTGATTCCCTTCCTCTGAATCCCCACCTCTGATTCCCTGCCTCTGATTCCCAACCTCTTATTCCCCTCCTCTGATTCCCCATATCTGATTCCCCACCTCCATTTCCCTGCCTCTGATTCCCCGCCTCTGTTACCCAATATCTGATTCCCCGCCTCTGATTCCCTAACTCTGATTCTGCACATCTGATTCCCTGCCTCTTATTCCCCACCTCTAATTCCCGGCCTCTGATTCCCGGCCTCTGATTCCCCACCTCTGATTCTCCATATCTGATTCCCCGCCTCTGTTTCCCCGCCTCTGATTCCCCGCCTCTGTTTCCCCATATCTGATTCCCCGCCTCTGATTCCCCAACTCTGATTCCCCGCCTCTGATTCCCCAGGTCTGATTCCCCGCCTCTGATTCCACGTGTTTGATTACCTGCCTCTGATTCCCCGCCTCTGCTTCCCCATCTCTGATTCACCGCCTTTGATTCGCCACCTCTGATTCCCCATATGTGATTCCCCTCCTCTGTTTCCCCGCCTCTGATTCCCCGCCTCTGATTTCCCATGTCTCATTCCCCGCCTCTGATTCCCCGCATCTGATTCCCTGCCTCTGAATCCCCACCTCTGATTCCCTGCCTCTGATTCCCAACCACTGATTCCCCTCCTCTGATTCCCCATATCTGATTCCCCGCCTCCGTTTCCCTGCCTCTGATTAACCGCCTCTGTTTCCCCATATCTGATACCCCGCCTCTGATTCCCCAACTCTGATTCCCCGCCTCTGATTCCACAGCTCTGATTCCCCGCCTCTGTTTCCCCGCGTCTGATTCCCAGCCTCTGATTCCCCATGTCTGATTTCCTGCCTCTGATTCCCCGCCTCTGATTCGCCATCTCTGATTCATCGCCTCTGATTCCCCACCTCTGATTCCCCATATCTTATTCCCCACCTATGTTTCCCCGCCTCTGATTCCCCGCCTCTGATTCCCCATCTCTTATTCCCGGACTCTGATTCACCACCTCTGATTCCCTATCTCTGATTCCGCACATCCGATTCCCTGCCTCTGATTCCCCGCCTCTGATGCCCCGCCTCTGATTCCCAACCTCTGATTCCCCTCCTCTGATTCCCCATATCTGATTCCCCGCCTCCGTTTCCCTGCCTCTGATTCCCCGCCTCTGTTTCCCCATATCTGATTCCCCGCCTCTGATTCCCCAACTCTGATTCCCCGCCTCTGATTCCCCAGCTCTGATTCCCCGCCTCTGATTCCCCACCTCTGATTCCCGGCCTCTTTTTCCCGGCATCTGATTCCCGGCATCTGATTCCCGGCCTCTGATTCCCGGCCTCTGATTCCCCGCTTCTGATTCTGATTCCCTGCCTCTGATTCCCCATCTCTGATTCCGCACATCTGATTCCCTGCCTCTGATTCCCCACTTCTGATTCCCCATATCTGATTCCCCGCCTCTGTTTCCCCGCCTCTGATTCACCGCCTCTGTTTCCCCATATCTAATTCCCCGCCTCTGATTCCCCAACTCTGATTCCCCGCACTGATTCCGCAGCTCTGAATCCCCGCCTCAGATTCCCCGCATCTGATTCCATGCCTCTGAATCCCCACCTCTGATTCCCTGACTCTGATTCCCAACCTCTGATTCCCCTCCTCTGATTCCCCATATCTGATTCCCCGCCTCCGTTTCCCTGCCTCTGATTCCCCGCCTCTGTTTCCCCATATCTGATTCCCCGCCTCTGATTCCCCAACTCTGATTCCCCGCCTCTGATTCCCCAGCTCTGATTCCCCGACTCTGATTCCCCGCGTCTGATTCCCAGCCTCTGATTCCCCATGTCTTATTCCCCGCCTCTGATTCGCCATCTCTGATTCATCGCCTCTGATTCCCCACCTCTGATTCCCCATATCTGATTCCCCACCTATGTTTCCCCGCCACTGATGCCCCGCCTCTGATTCCATGCCTCTGATTCCCAACCTCTGATTCCCCACCTCTGATTCCCCATATCTGATTCCCCGCCTCTGTTTCCCCGCCTCTGATTCCCTGCCTCTGTTTCCTCATATCTGATTCCCCGCCTCTGATTCCCCAACACTGATTCCCCGCCTCTGATTCCCCAGGTCTGATTCACCACCTCTGATTCCCCGTGTTTGATTCCCCGCCTCTGATTCCCCATCTCTGATTCCCTATCTCTGATTCCCCAATTCTGATTCCCCGCCTTTGATTCCCTGCCTCTGATTCCTAACCTCTGATTCCCCACCTCTGATTCCCCGCCTCTGTTTCCCCGCCTCTTATTCCCCGCCTCTGTTTCCCCATACCTGATTCCCGGCCTCTCATTCCCCAGCTCTGATTCCCCGCCTCTGATTCCCCATATCTGATTCCCCGTCGCTGATTCCCCAACTCTGATAGCCCACCTCTGATTCCCCAGCTCTGATTCCCCGCCTCTGATTCCCCGCGTCTGAATCCCTGCCTCTGATTCCCCGCCTCTGATTCCCCATCTCTGATTCACCACCTCTGATCCCCCGCCTCTGATTCCCCATGTCTGATTCACCGCCTCTGTTTCCCCACCTCTGATTCCCCGCCTCTGATTCCCCATATCTGATTCCCCGCCTCTGATTCCCCATATCTGATTCCCTGCCTCCATTTCCCTGCCTCTGATTCCCCGCCTCTGATTCCCCAACTCTGATTCCCCGCCTGTGATTCGCCAGCTATGATTCCCCGCATCTGATTCCCCACGTCTGATTCCCTGCCTGTGATTCCCTGCCTCTTATTCCCCGCCTCTGATTCCCCGCCGCTGATTCCCCAACTCTGATTCCCCAGCTCTGATTCCCCGCCTCTGATTCCCCGCGTCTGAATCCCTGCCTCTGATTCCCCGCCTCTGATTCCCCATCTCTGATTCACCACCTCTGATCCCCCGCCTCTGATACCCCATGTCTGATTCACCGCCTCTGTTTCCCCACCTCTGATTCCCCGCCTCTGATTCCCCATATCTGATTCCCCGCCTCTGATTCCCCAACTCTGATTCCCCGCCTGTGATTCGCCAGCTATGATTCCCCGCCTCTGATTCCCCACGTCTGCTTCCCTGCCTGTGATTCCCTGCCTCTTATTCCCCGCCTCTGATTCCCCGCATCTGATTCCCAACCTCTGATTCCCCTCCTCTTATTCCCCATATCTGATTCCCCACCTCCATTTCCCTGCCTCTGATTCCCCGCCTCTGTTACCCCATATCTGATTCCCCTCCTCTGATTCCCCAACTCTGATTCTGCACATCTGATTCCCTGCCTCTTATTCCCCACCTCTAATTCCCGGCCTCTGATTCCCGGCCTCTGATTCCCCACCTCTGATTCTCCATATCTGATTCCCCGCCTCTGTTTCCCCGCCTCTGATTCCCCGCCTCTGTTTCCCCATATCTGATGCCCCGCCTCTGATTCCCCAACTCTGATTCCCCGCCTCTGATTCCCCAGGTCTGATTCCCCGCCTCTGATTCCACGTGTTTGATTACCTGCCTCTGATTCCCCGCCTCTGCTTCCACATCTCTGATTCACCGCCTTTGATTCGCCACCTCTGATTCCCCATATGTGATTCCCCGCCTCTGTTACCCCGCCTCTGATTCCCCGCCTCTGATTCCCAACCTCTGATTCCCCTCCTCTGATTCCCCATATCTGATTCCCCGCCTCCGTTTCCCTGCCTCTGATTCCCCGCCTCTGTTTCCCCATATCTGATTCCCCGCCTCTGATTCCCCAACTCTGATTCCTCGCCTCTGATTCCCCAGCTCTGATTCCCCGCCTCTGATTCCCCGCGTCTGATTCCCAGCCTCTGATTCCCCATGTCTTATTCCCCGCCTCTGATTCGCCATCTCTGATTCATCGCCTCTGATTCCCCACCTCTGATTCCCCATATCTGATTCCCCACCTATGTTTCCCCGCCTCTGATGCCCCACCTCTGATTCCATGCCTCTGATTCCGAACCTCTGATTCCCCACCTCTGATTCCTCATATCTGATTCCCCGCCTCTGTTTCCCCGCCTCTGATTCCCTGCCTCTGTTTCCTCATATCTGATTCCCCGCCTCTGATTCCCCAACACTGATTCCCCGCCTCTGATTCCCCAGGTCTGATTCACCACCTCTGATTCCCCGCGTCTGATTCCCCGCCTCTGATTCCCCATCTCTGATTCCCTATCTCTGATTCCCCAATTCTGATTCCCCGCCTTTGATTCCCTGCCTCTGATTCCCAACCTCTGATTCCCCACCTCTGATATCCCATATCTGATTCCCCGCCTCTGTTTCCCCGCCTCTTATTCCCCGCCTCTGTTTCCCCATATCTGATTCCCGGCCTCTCGTTCACCAGCTCTGATTCCCCGCCTCTGATTCCCCATATCTGATTCCCCGCCGCTGATTCCCCAACTCAGATAGCCCGCCTCTGATTCCCCAGCTCTGATTCCCCGCCTCTGATTCCCCGCGTCTGAATCCCTGCCTCTGATTCCCCGCCTCTGATTCCCCATCTCTGATTCACCACCTCTGATCCCCCGCCTCTGATTCCCCATGTCTGATTCACCGCCTCTGTTTCCCCACCTCTGATTCCCCGCCTCTGATTCCCCATATCTGATTCCCCGCCTCTGATTCCCCAACTCTGATTCGCCGCCTGTGATTCGCCAGCTATGATTCCCCGCATCTGATTCCCCACGTCTGATTCCCTGCCTGTGATTCCCTGCCTCTTATTCCCCGCCTCTGATTCCCCGCATCTGATTCCCTTCCTCTGAATCCCCACCTCTGATTCCCTGCCTCTGATTCCCAACCTCTTATTCCCCTCCTCTGATTCCCCATATCTGATTCCCCACCTCCATTTCCCTGCCTCTGATTCCCCGCCTCTGTTACCCAATATCTGATTCCCCGCCTCTGATTCCCTAACTCTGATTCTGCACATCTGATTCCCTGCCTCTTATTCCCCACCTCTAATTCCCGGCCTCTGATTCCCGGCCTCTGATTCCCCACCTCTGATTCTCCATATCTGATTCCCCGCCTCTGTTTCCCCGCCTCTGATTCCCCGCCTCTGTTTCCCCATATCTGATTCCCCGCCTCTGATTCCCCAACTCTGATTCCCCGCCTCTGATTCCCCAGGTCTGATTCCCCGCCTCTGATTCCACGTGTTTGATTACCTGCCTCTGATTCCCCGCCTCTGCTTCCCCATCTCTGATTCACCGCCTTTGATTCGCCACCTCTGATTCCCCATATGTGATTCCCCTCCTCTGTTTCCCCGCCTCTGATTCCCCGCCTCTGATTTCCCATGTCTCATTCCCCGCCTCTGATTCCCCGCATCTGATTCCCTGCCTCTGAATCCCCACCTCTGATTCCCTGCCTCTGATTCCCAACCTCTGATTCCCCTCCTCTGATTCCCCATATCTGATTCCCCGCCTCCGTTTCCCTGCCTCTGATTAACCGCCTCTGTTTCCCCATATCTGATACCCCGCCTCTGATTCCCCAACTCTGATTCCCCGCCTCTGATTCCACAGCTCTGATTCCCCGCCTCTGATTCCCCGCGTCTGATTCCCAGCCTCTGATTCCCCATGTCTGATTTCCTGCCTCTGATTCCCCGCCTCTGATTCGCCATCTCTGATTCATCGCCTCTGATTCCCCACCTCTGATTCCCCATATCTTATTCCCCACCTATGTTTCCCCGCCTCTGATTCCCCGCCTCTGATTCCCCATCTCTTATTCCCGGACTCTGATTCACCACCTCTGATTCCCTATCTCTGATTCCGCACATCCGATTCCCTGCCTCTGATTCCCCGCCTCTGATGCCCCGCCTCTGATTCCCAACCTCTGATTCCCCTCCTCTGATTCCCCATATCTGATTCCCCGCCTCCGTTTCCCTGCCTCTGATTCCCCGCCTCTGTTTCCCCATATCTGATTCCCCGCCTCTGATTCCCCAACTCTGATTCCCCGCCTCTGATTCCCCAGCTCTGATTCCCCGCCTCTGATTCCCCGCGTCTGATTCCCAGCCTCTGATTCCCCATGTCTTATTCCCCGCCTCTGATTCCCCGCCTCTGATTCGCCATCTCTGATTCATCGCCTCTGATTCGCCACCTCTGATTCCCCATATCTGATTCCCACCTATGTTTCCCCGCCTCTGATGCCCCGCCTCTGATTCCCTGCCTCTGTTTCCTCATATCTGATTCCCCGCCTCTGATTCCCCAACACTGATTCCCCTCCTCTGATACCCCAGCTCTGATTCACCACCTCTGATTCCCCGCGTCTGATTCCCCGCCTCTGATTCCCCATCTCTGATTCCCTATCTCTGATTCCCCAATTCTGATTCCCCGCCTTTGATTCCCTGCCTCTGATTCCCAACCTCTGATTCCCCACCTCTGATTCCCCATATCTGATTCCCCGCCTCTGTTTCCCCGCCTCTTATTCCCCGCCTCTGTTTCCCTATATCTGATTCCCGGCCTCTCATTCCCCAGCTCTGATTCCCCGCCTCTGATTCCCCATATCTGATTCCCCGCCGCTGATTCCCCAACTCTGATTCCCCAGCTCTGATTCCCCGCCTCTGATTCCCCGCGTCTGAATCCCTGCCTCTGATTCCCCGCCTCTGATTCCCCATCTCTGATTCACCACCTCTGATCCCCCGCCTCTGATTCCCCATGTCTGATTCACTGCCTCTGTTTCCCCACCTCTGATTCCCCGCCTCTGATTCCCCATATCTGATTCCCCGCCTCTGATTCCCCAACTCTGATTCCCCGCCTATGATTCGCCAGCTATGATTCCCCGCCTCTGATTCCCAACGTCTGATTCCCTGCCTGTGATTCCCTGCCTCTTATTCCCCGACTCTGATTCCCCGCATCTGATTCCCAACCTCTGATTCCCCTCCTCTGATTCCCCATATCTGATTCCCCGCCTCCATTTCCCTGCCTCTGATTCCCCAACTCTGATTCTGCACATCTGATTCCCTGCCTCTTATTCCCCACCTCTAATTCCCGGCCTCTGATTCCCGGCCTCTGATTCCCCACCTCTGATTCTCCATATCTGATTCCCCGCCTCTGTTTCCCCGCCTCTGATTCCCCGCCTCTGTTTCCCCATATCTGATTCCCCGCCTCTGATTCCCCAACTCTGATTCCCCGCCTCTGATTCCCCAGGTCTGATTCCCCGCCTCTGATTCCACGTGTTTGATTACCTGCCTCTGATTCCCCGCCTCTGCTTCCCCATCTCTGATTCACCGCCTTTGATTCGCCACCTCTGATTCCCCATATGTGATTCCCCGCCTCTGTTTCCCCGCCTCTGATTCCCCGCCTCTGATTCCCCATATCTCATTCCCCGTCTCTGATTCGCCGCATCTGATTCCCTGCCTCTGAATCCCCACCTCTGATTCCCTGCCTCTGATTCCCCACCTCTGATTCCCGGCCTCTGATTCCCGGCCTCTGATTCGAGACCTCTCATTCCCGGCCTCTGATTCCCGGCCTCTGATTCCCCGCCTCTGATTCCCCGACTCTGATTCCCTGCCTCTGATTCCCCATCTCTGATTCTGCACATCTGATTCCCTGCCTCTTATTCCCCACCTCTGATTCCCGGCCTCTGATTCCCGGCCTCTGATTCCCGGCCTCTCATTCCCGGCCTCTCATTCCCGGCCTCTGATTCCCGGCCTCTGATTCCCTGCCTCTGATTCCCAGCCTCTGTTTCCCTGCCTCTGATTACCCATCTCTGATTCCGCACATCTGATTCCCTGCCTCTGATTCCCTGCCTCTGATTCCCTGCCTCTGATTCCCTGCCTCTGAATCCCAACCTCTGATTCCCCACCTCTGATTCCCCATATCTGATTCCCCGCCTCTGTTTCCCCGCCTCTGATTTCCCGCCTCTGTTTCCCCATATCTGATTCCCCGCCTCTGATTCCCCAACTTTGATTCCCCGCCTCTGATTCCACGTGTTTGATTACCTGCCTCTGATTCCCCGCCTCTGCTTCCCCATCTCTGATTCACCGCCTTTGATTCGCCACCTCTGATTCCCCATATGTGATTCCCCGCCTCTGTTTCCCCGCCTCTGATTCCCCGCCTCTGATTCCCCATATCTCATTCCCCGCCTCTGATTACCCGCATCTGATTCCCTGCCTCTGAAACCCCACCTCTGATTCCCTGCCTCTGATTCCCAACCTCTGATTCCCCTCCTCTGATTCCCCATATCTGATTCCCCGCCTCCGTTTCCCTGCCTCTGATTGCCCGCCTCTGTTTCCCCATATCTGATTCCCCACATCTGATTCCCCAACTCTGATTCCCCGCCTCTGATTCCCCAGCTCTGATTCCCCGCCTCTGATTCCCCGCGTCTGATTCCCAGCCTCTGATTCCCCATGTCTGATTTCCTGCCTCTGATTCCCCGCCTCTGATTCGCCATCTCTGATTCATCCCCTCTGATTCCCCACCTCTGATTCCCCATATCTTATTCCCCACCTATTTTTCCCCGCCTCTGATTCCCCGCCTCTGATTCCCCATCTCTGATTCCCAGACTCTGATTCCCCACCTCTGATTCCCTATCTCTGATTCTGCTCATCCGATTCCCTGCCTCTGATTCCCCGCCTCTGATTCCCCACCTCTGATTCCCCACCTCTGATTCCCCATATCTGATTCCCCGCCTCTGTTTCCCCGCCTCTGATTCCCTGCCTCTGTTTCCTCATATCTGATTCCCCGCCTCTGATTCCCCAACACTGATTCCCCGCCTCTGATTCCCCAGCTCTGATTCACCACCTCTGATTCCCCGCGTCTGATTCCCCGCTTCTGATTCCCGGCCTCTTATTCCCCACCTCTGATTCCCGGCCTCTGATTCCCGGACTCTGATTCCCGAACTCTCATTCCCGGCCTCTGATTCCCGGCCTCTGATTCCCCGCCTCTGATTCCCCGCCTCTGATTCCCTGCCTCTGATTCCCCATCTCTGATTCCGCACGTCTGATTCCCTGCCTCTGATTCCCCGCCTCTGATTCCCTGCCTCTGATTCCCTGCCTCTGATTCCCAACCTCTGATTCCCCACCTCTGATTCCCCATATCTGATTCCCCGCCTCTGTTTCCCCGCCTCTGATTCCCCGCCTCTGTTTCCCCATATCTGATTTCCCCGCCTCTGATTCCCCAACTCTGATTCCCCACCTCTGATCCCCAGCTCTGATTCCCCGCCTCTGATTCCCCGTGTTTGATTCCCTGCCTCTGATTCCCTGCCTCTGATTCCCAACCTCTGATTCCCCACCTCTGATTCCCCATATCTGATTCCCCGCCTCTGTTTCCCCGCCTCTGATTCCCCGCCTCTGTTTCCCCATATCTGATTCCCCGCCTTTGATTGGCCACCTCTGATTCCCCATATGTGATTCCCCGCCTCTGTTTCCCCGCATCTGATTCCCCGCCTCTGATTCCCCATATCTCATTCCCCGCCTCTGATTCCCCATATCTGATTCCCTGACTCTGATTCCCCACCTCTGATTCCCGGCCTCTTTTTCCCGGCATCTGATTCCCGGCATCTGATTCCCGGCCTCTGATTCCCGGCCTCTGATTCCCCGCTTCTGATTCTGATTCCCTGCCTCTGATTCCCCATCTCTGATTCCGCACATCTGATTCCCTGCCTCTGATTCCCCACTTCTGATTCCCCATATCTGATTCCCCGCCTCTGTTTCCCCGCCTCTGATTCACCGCCTCTGTTTCCCCATATCTAATTCCCCGCCTCTGATTCCCCAACTCTGATTCCCCGCACTGATTCCGCAGCTCTGAATCCCCGCCTCAGATTCCCCGCATCTGATTCCATGCCTCTGAATCCCCACCTCTGATTCCCTGACTCTGATTCCCAACCTCTGATTCCCCTCCTCTGATTCCCCATATCTGATTCCCCGCCTCCGTTTCCCTGCCTCTGATTCCCCGCCTCTGTTTCCCCATATCTGATTCCCCGCCTCTGATTCCCCAACTCTGATTCCCCGCCTCTGATTCCCCAGCTCTGATTCCCCGACTCTGATTCCCCGCGTCTGATTCCCAGCCTCTGATTCCCCATGTCTTATTCCCCGCCTCTGATTCGCCATCTCTGATTCATCGCCTCTGATTCCCCACCTCTGATTCCCCATATCTGATTCCCCACCTATGTTTCCCCGCCACTGATGCCCCGTCTCTGATTCCATGCCTCTGATTCCCAACCTCTGATTCCCCACCTCTGATTCCCCATATCTGATTCCCCGCCTCTGTTTCCCCGCCTCTGATTCCCTGCCTCTGTTTCCTCATATCTGATTCCCCGCCTCTGATTCCCCAACACTGATTCCCCGCCTCTGATTCCCCAGGTCTGATTCACCACCTCTGATTCCCCGTGTCTGATTCCCCGCCTCTGATTCCCCATCTCTGATTCCCTATCTCTGATTCCCCAATTCTGATTCCCCGCCTTTGATTCCCTGCCTCTGATTCCTAACCTCTGATTCCCCACCTCTGATTCCCCGCCTCTGTTTCCCCGCCTCTTATTCCCCGCCTCTGTTTCCCCATACCTGATTCCCGGCCTCTCATTCCCCAGCTCTGATTCCCCGCCTCTGATTCCCCATATCTGATTCCCCGTCGCTGATTCCCCAACTCTGATAGCCCACCTCTGATTCCCCAGCTCTGATTCCCCGCCTCTGATTCCCCGCGTCTGAATCCCTGCCTCTGATTCCCCGCCTCTGATTCCCCATCTCTGATTCACCACCTCTGATCCCCCGCCTCTGATTCCCCATGTCTGATTCACCGCCTCTGTTTCCCCACCTCTGATTCCCCGCCTCTGATTCCCCATATCTGATTCCCCGCCTCTGATTCCCCATATCTGATTCCCTGCCTCCATTTCCCTGCCTCTGATTCCCCGCCTCTGATTCCCCAACTCTGATTCCCCGCCTGTGATTCGCCAGCTATGATTCCCCGCATCTGATTCCCCACGTCTGATTCCCTGCCTGTGATTCCCTGCCTCTTATTCCCCGCCTCTGATTCCCCGCATCTGATTCCCTGCCTCTGAATCCCCACCTCTGATTCCCTGCCTCTGATTCCCAACCTCTGATTCCCCTCCTCTGATTCCCCATATCTGATTCCCCACCTCCATTTCCCTGCCACTGATTCCCCGCCTCTGTTACCCAATATCTGATTCCCCGCCTCTGATTCCCCAACTCTGATTCTGCACATCTGATTCCCTGCCTCTTATTCCCCACCTCTAATTCCCGGCCTCTGATTCCCGGTCTCTGATTCCCCACCTCTGATTCCCCATATCTGATTCCCGGACTCTGAATCCCCACCTCTGATTCCCGGCCTCTTATTCCCGGCATCTGATTCCCGGCCTCTGATTCCCAGCCTCTGATTCCCCGCTTCTGATTCTGATTCCCTGCCTCTGATTCCCCATCTCTGATTCCGCACATCTGATTCCCTGCCTCTGATTCCCCACTTCTGATTCCCCATATCTGATTCCCCGCCTCTGTTTCCCCGCCTCTGATTCCCCGCCTCTGTTTCCCCATATCTAATTCTTCGCATCTGATTCCCCAACTCTGATTCCCCGCACTGATTCCCCAGCTCTGAATCCCCGCCTCAGATTCCCCGCATCTGATTCCCTGCCTCTGAATCCCTTCCTCTGATTCCCTGCCTCTGATTCCCAACCTTTGATTCCCCTCCTCTGATTCCCCATATCTGATTCCCCGCCTCTGAATCCCCAACTCTGATTCCCCGCCTCTGATTCCCCAGCTCTGATTCCCCGCCTCTGATTCCCCGCGTCTGATTCCCAGCCTCTGATTCCCCATGTCTTATTCCACGCCTCTGATTCACCATCTCTGATTCATCGCCTCTGATTCCCCACCTCTGATTCCCCATATCTGATTCCCCACCTATGTTTCCCCGCCTCTGATGTCCCACCTCTGATTCCATGCCTCTGATTCCCAACCTCTGATTCCCCACCTCTGATTCCCCATATCTGATTCCCCGCCTCTGTTTCCCCGCCTCTGATTCCCTGCCTCTGATTCCCAACCTCTGATTCCCCAACTCTGATTCCCCATATCTGATTCCCCGCCTCTGTTTCCCCGCCTCTGATTCCCTGCCTCTGTTTCCTCATATCTGATTCCCCGCCTCTGATTCCCCAACACTGATTCCCCGCCTCTGATTCCCCAGGTCTGATTCACCACCTCTGATTCCCCGCGTCTGATTCCCCGCCTTTGATTCCCCATCTCTGATTCCCTATCTCTGATTCCCCAATTTTGATTCCCCGCCTTTGATTCCCTGCCTCTGATTCCCAACCTCTGATTCCCCATATCTGATTCCCCGCCGCTGATTCCCCAACTCAGATAGCCCGCCTCTGATTCCCCAGCTCTGATTACCCGCCTCTGATTCCCCGCGTCTGAATCCCTGCCTCTGATTCCCCGCCTCTGATTCCCCATCTCTGATTCACCACCTCTGTTCCCCCGCCTCTGATTCCCCATGTCTGATTCACCGCCTCTGTTACCCCGCCTCTGATTCCCCGCCTCTGATTCCCAACCTCTGATTCCCCTCCTCTGATTCCCCATATCTGATTCCCCGCCTCCGTTTCCCTGCCTCTGATTCCCCGCCTCTGTTTCCCCATATCTGATTCCCCGCCTCTGATTCCCCAACTCTGATTCCTCGCCTCTGATTCCCCAGCTCTGATTCCCCGCCTCTGATTCCCCGCGTCTGATTCCCAGCCTCTGATTCCCCATGTCTTATTCCCCGCCTCTGATTCGCCATCTCTGATTCATCGCCTCTGATTCCCCACCTCTGATTCCCCATATCTGATTCCCCACCTATGTTTCCCCGCCTCTGATGCCCCACCTCTGATTCCATGCCTCTGATTCCGAACCTCTGATTCCCCACCTCTGATTCCTCATATCTGATTCCCCGCCTCTGTTTCCCCGCCTCTGATTCCCTGCCTCTGTTTCCTCATATCTGATTCCCCGCCTCTGATTCCCCAACACTGATTCCCCGCCTCTGATTCCCCAGGTCTGATTCACCACCTCTGATTCCCCGCGTCTGATTCCCCGCCTCTGATTCCCCATCTCTGATTCCCTATCTCTGATTCCCCAATTCTGATTCCCCGCCTTTGATTCCCTGCCTCAGATTCCCAACCTCTGATTCCCCACCTCTGATATCCCATATCTGATTCCCCGCCTCTGTTTCCCCGCCTCTTATTCCCCGCCTCTGTTTCCCCATATCTGATTCCCGGCCTCTCGTTCACCAGCTCTGATTCCCCGCCTCTGATTCCCCATATCTGATTCCCCGCCGCTGATTCCCCAACTCAGATAGCCCGCCTCTGATTCCCCAGCTCTGATTCCCCGCCTCTGATTCCCCGCGTCTGAATCCCTGCCTCTGATTCCCCGCCTCTGATTCCCCATCTCTGATTCACCACCTCTGATCCCCCGCCTCTGATTCCCCATGTCTGATTCACCGCCTCTGTTTCCCCACCTCTGATTCCCCGCCTCTGATTCCCCATATCTGATTCCCCGCCTCTGATTCCCCAACTCTGATTCGCCGCCTGTGATTCGCCAGCTATGATTCCCCGCATCTGATTCCCCACGTCTGATTCCCTGCCTGTGATTCCCTGCCTCTTATTCCCCGCCTCTGATTCCCCGCATCTGATTCCCTTCCTCTGAATCCCCACCTCTGATTCCCTGCCTCTGATTCCCAACCTCTTATTCCCCTCCTCTGATTCCCCATATCTGATTCCCCACCTCCATTTCCCTGCCTCTGATTCCCCGCCTCTGTTACCCAATATCTGATTCCCCGCCTCTGATTCCCTAACTCTGATTCTGCACATCTGATTCCCTGCCTCTTATTCCCCACCTCTAATTCCCGGCCTCTGATTCCCGGCCTCTGATTCCCCACCTCTGATTCTCCATATCTGATTCCCCGCCTCTGTTTCCCCGCCTCTGATTCCCCGCCTCTGTTTCCCCATATCTGATTCCCCGCCTCTGATTCCCCAACTCTGATTCCCCGCCTCTGATTCCCCAGGTCTGATTCCCCGCCTCTGATTCCACGTGTTTGATTACCTGCCTCTGATTCCCCGCCTCTGCTTCCCCATCTCTGATTCACCGCCTTTGATTCGCCACCTCTGATTCCCCATATGTGATTCCCCTCCTCTGTTTCCCCGCCTCTGATTCCCCGCCTCTGATTTCCCATGTCTCATTCCCCGCCTCTGATTCCCCGCATCTGATTCCCTGCCTCTGAATCCCCACCTCTGATTCCCTGCCTCTGATTCCCAACCTCTGATTCCCCTCCTCTGATTCCCCATATCTGATTCCCCGCCTCCGTTTCCCTGCCTCTGATTAACCGCCTCTGTTTCCCCATATCTGATACCCCGCCTCTGATTCCCCAACTCTGATTCCCCGCCTCTGATTCCACAGCTCTGATTCCCCGCCTCTGATTCCCCGCGTCTGATTCCCAGCCTCTGATTCCCCATGTCTGATTTCCTGCCTCTGATTCCCCGCCTCTGATTCGCCATCTCTGATTCATCGCCTCTGATTCCCCACCTCTGATTCCCCATATCTTATTCCCCACCTATGTTTCCCCGCCTCTGATTCCCCGCCTCTGATTCCCCATCTCTTATTCCCGGACTCTGATTCACCACCTCTGATTCCCTATCTCTGATTCCGCACATCCGATTCCCTGCCTCTGATTCCCCGCCTCTGATGCCCCGCCTCTGATTCCCAACCTCTGATTCCCCTCCTCTGATTCCCCATATCTGATTCCCCGCCTCCGTTTCCCTGCCTCTGATTCCCCGCCTCTGTTTCCCCATATCTGATTCCCCGCCTCTGATTCCCCAACTCTGATTCCCCGCCTCTGATTCCCCAGCTCTGATTCCCCGCCTCTGATTCCCCGCGTCTGATTCCCAGCCTCTGATTCCCCATGTCTTATTCCCCGCCTCTGATTCCCCGCCTCTGATTCGCCATCTCTGATTCATCGCCTCTGATTCGCCACCTCTGATTCCCCATATCTGATTCCCACCTATGTTTCCCCGCCTCTGATGCCCCGCCTCTGATTCCCTGCCTCTGTTTCCTCATATCTGATTCCCCGCCTCTGATTCCCCAACACTGATTCCCCTCCTCTGATACCCCAGCTCTGATTCACCACCTCTGATTCCCCGCGTCTGATTCCCCGCCTCTGATTCCCCATCTCTGATTCCCTATCTCTGATTCCCCAATTCTGATTCCCCGCCTTTGATTCCCTGCCTCTGATTCCCAACCTCTGATTCCCCACCTCTGATTCCCCATATCTGATTCCCCGCCTCTGTTTCCCCGCCTCTTATTCCCCGCCTCTGTTTCCCTATATCTGATTCCCGGCCTCTCATTCCCCAGCTCTGATTCCCCGCCTCTGATTCCCCATATCTGATTCCCCGCCGCTGATTCCCCAACTCTGATTCCCCAGCTCTGATTCCCCGCCTCTGATTCCCCGCGTCTGAATCCCTGCCTCTGATTCCCCGCCTCTGATTCCCCATCTCTGATTCACCACCTCTGATCCCCCGCCTCTGATTCCCCATGTCTGATTCACTGCCTCTGTTTCCCCACCTCTGATTCCCCGCCTCTGATTCCCCATATCTGATTCCCCGCCTCTGATTCCCCAACTCTGATTCCCCGCCTATGATTCGCCAGCTATGATTCCCCGCCTCTGATTCCCAACGTCTGATTCCCTGCCTGTGATTCCCTGCCTCTTATTCCCCGACTCTGATTCCCCGCATCTGATTCCCAACCTCTGATTCCCCTCCTCTGATTCCCCATATCTGATTCCCCGCCTCCATTTCCCTGCCTCTGATTCCCCAACTCTGATTCTGCACATCTGATTCCCTGCCTCTTATTCCCCACCTCTAATTCCCGGCCTCTGATTCCCGGCCTCTGATTCCCCACCTCTGATTCTCCATATCTGATTCCCCGCCTCTGTTTCCCCGCCTCTGATTCCCCGCCTCTGTTTCCCCATATCTGATTCCCCGCCTCTGATTCCCCAACTCTGATTCCCCGCCTCTGATTCCCCAGGTCTGATTCCCCGCCTCTGATTCCACGTGTTTGATTACCTGCCTCTGATTCCCCGCCTCTGCTTCCCCATCTCTGATTCACCGCCTTTGATTCGCCACCTCTGATTCCCCATATGTGATTCCCCGCCTCTGTTTCCCCGCCTCTGATTCCCCGCCTCTGATTCCCCATATCTCATTCCCCGTCTCTGATTCGCCGCATCTGATTCCCTGCCTCTGAATCCCCACCTCTGATTCCCTGCCTCTGATTCCCCACCTCTGATTCCCGGCCTCTGATTCCCGGCCTCTGATTCGAGACCTCTCATTCCCGGCCTCTGATTCCCGGCCTCTGATTCCCCGCCTCTGATTCCCCGACTCTGATTCCCTGCCTCTGATTCCCCATCTCTGATTCTGCACATCTGATTCCCTGCCTCTTATTCCCCACCTCTGATTCCCGGCCTCTGATTCCCGGCCTCTGATTCCCGGCCTCTCATTCCCGGCCTCTCATTCCCGGCCTCTGATTCCCGGCCTCTGATTCCCTGCCTCTGATTCCCCGCCTCTGTTTCCCTGCCTCTGATTACCCATCTCTGATTCCGCACATCTGATTCCCTGCCTCTGATTCCCTGCCTCTGATTCCCTGCCTCTGATTCCCTGCCTCTGAATCCCAACCTCTGATTCCCCACCTCTGATTCCCCATATCTGATTCCCCGCCTCTGTTTCCCCGCCTCTGATTTCCCGCCTCTGTTTCCCCATATCTGATTCCCCGCCTCTGATTCCCCAACTTTGATTCCCCGCCTCTGATTCCACGTGTTTGATTACCTGCCTCTGATTCCCCGCCTCTGCTTCCCCATCTCTGATTCACCGCCTTTGATTCGCCACCTCTGATTCCCCATATGTGATTCCCCGCCTCTGTTTCCCCGCCTCTGATTCCCCGCCTCTGATTCCCCATATCTCATTCCCCGCCTCTGATTACCCGCATCTGATTCCCTGCCTCTGAAACCCCACCTCTGATTCCCTGCCTCTGATTCCCAACCTCTGATTCCCCTCCTCTGATTCCCCATATCTGATTCCCCGCCTCCGTTTCCCTGCCTCTGATTGCCCGCCTCTGTTTCCCCATATCTGATTCCCCACATCTGATTCCCCAACTCTGATTCCCCGCCTCTGATTCCCCAGCTCTGATTCCCCGCCTCTGATTCCCCGCGTCTGATTCCCAGCCTCTGATTCCCCATGTCTGATTTCCTGCCTCTGATTCCCCGCCTCTGATTCGCCATCTCTGATTCATCCCCTCTGATTCCCCACCTCTGATTCCCCATATCTTATTCCCCACCTATTTTTCCCCGCCTCTGATTCCCCGCCTCTGATTCCCCATCTCTGATTCCCAGACTCTGATTCCCCACCTCTGATTCCCTATCTCTGATTCTGCTCATCCGATTCCCTGCCTCTGATTCCCCGCCTCTGATTCCCCACCTCTGATTCCCCACCTCTGATTCCCCATATCTGATTCCCCGCCTCTGTTTCCCCGCCTCTGATTCCCTGCCTCTGTTTCCTCATATCTGATTCCCCGCCTCTGATTCCCCAACACTGATTCCCCGCCTCTGATTCCCCAGCTCTGATTCACCACCTCTGATTCCCCGCGTCTGATTCCCCGCTTCTGATTCCCGGCCTCTTATTCCCCACCTCTGATTCCCGGCCTCTGATTCCCGGACTCTGATTCCCGAACTCTCATCCCCGGCCTCTGATTCCCGGCCTCTGATTCCCCGCCTCTGATTCCCCGCCTCTGATTCCCTGCCTCTGATTCCCCATCTCTGATTCCGCACGTCTGATTCCCTGCCTCTGATTCCCCGCCTCTGATTCCCTGCCTCTGATTCCCTGCCTCTGATTCCCAACCTCTGATTCCCCACCTCTGATTCCCCATATCTGATTCCCCGCTTCTGTTTCCCCGCCTCTGATTCCCCGCCTCTGTTTCCCCATATCTGATTTCCCCGCCTCTGATTCCCCAACTCTGATTCCCCACCTCTGATCCCCAGCTCTGATTCCCCGCCTCTGATTCCCCGTGTTTGATTCCCTGCCTCTGATTCCCTGCCTCTGATTCCCAACCTCTGATTCCCCACCTCTGATTCCCCATATCTGATTCCCCGCCTCTGTTTCCCCATATCTCATTCCCCGCCTCTGATTCCCCATATCTGATTCCCTGACTCTGATTCCCCACCTCTGATTCCCGGCCTCTTTTTCCCGGCATCTGATTCCCGGCATCTGATTCCCGGCCTCTGATTCCCGGCCTCTGATTCCCCGCTTCTGATTCTGATTCCCTGCCTCTGATTCCCCATCTCTGATTCCGCACATCTGATTCCCTGCCTCTGATTCCCCACTTCTGATTCCCCATATCTGATTCCCCGCCTCTGTTTCCCCGCCTCTGATTCACCGCCTCTGTTTCCCCATATCTAATTCCCCGCCTCTGATTCCCCAACTCTGATTCCCCGCACTGATTCCGCAGCTCTGAATCCCCGCCTCAGATTCCCCGCATCTGATTCCATGCCTCTGAATCCCCACCTCTGATTCCCTGACTCTGATTCCCAACCTCTGATTCCCCTCCTCTGATTCCCCATATCTGATTCCCCGCCTCCGTTTCCCTGCCTCTGATTCCCCGCCTCTGTTTCCCCATATCTGATTCCCCGCCTCTGATTCCCCAACTCTGATTCCCCGCCTCTGATTCCCCAGCTCTGATTCCCCGACTCTGATTCCCCGCGTCTGATTCCCAGCCTCTGATTCCCCATGTCTTATTCCCCGCCTCTGATTCGCCATCTCTGATTCATCGCCTCTGATTCCCCACCTCTGATTCCCCATATCTGATTCCCCACCTATGTTTCCCCGCCACTGATGCCCCGTCTCTGATTCCATGCCTCTGATTCCCAACCTCTGATTCCCCACCTCTGATTCCCCATATCTGATTCCCCGCCTCTGTTTCCCCGCCTCTGATTCCCTGCCTCTGTTTCCTCATATCTGATTCCCCGCCTCTGATTCCCCAACACTGATTCCCCGCCTCTGATTCCCCAGGTCTGATTCACCACCTCTGATTCCCCGTGTCTGATTCCCCGCCTCTGATTCCCCATCTCTGATTCCCTATCTCTGATTCCCCAATTCTGATTCCCCGCCTTTGATTCCCTGCCTCTGATTCCTAACCTCTGATTCCCCACCTCTGATTCCCCGCCTCTGTTTCCCCGCCTCTTATTCCCCGCCTCTGTTTCCCCATACCTGATTCCCGGCCTCTCATTCCCCAGCTCTGATTCCCCGCCTCTGATTCCCCATATCTGATTCCCCGTCGCTGATTCCCCAACTCTGATAGCCCACCTCTGATTCCCCAGCTCTGATTCCCCGCCTCTGATTCCCCGCGTCTGAATCCCTGCCTCTGATTCCCCGCCTCTGATTCCCCATCTCTGATTCACCACCTCTGATCCCCCGCCTCTGATTCCCCATGTCTGATTCACCGCCTCTGTTTCCCCACCTCTGATTCCCCGCCTCTGATTCCCCATATCTGATTCCCCGCCTCTGATTCCCCATATCTGATTCCCTGCCTCCATTTCCCTGCCTCTGATTCCCCGCCTCTGATTCCCCAACTCTGATTCCCCGCCTGTGATTCGCCAGCTATGATTCCCCGCATCTGATTCCCCACGTCTGATTCCCTGCCTGTGATTCCCTGCCTCTTATTCCCCGCCTCTGATTCCCCGCATCTGATTCCCTGCCTCTGAATCCCCACCTCTGATTCCCTGCCTCTGATTCCCAACCTCTGATTCCCCTCCTCTGATTCCCCATATCTGATTCCCCACCTCCATTTCCCTGCCTCTGATTCCCCGCCTCTGTTACCCAATATCTGATTCCCCGCCTCTGATTCCCCAACTCTGATTCTGCACATCTGATTCCCTGCCTCTTATTCCCCACCTCTAATTCCCGGCCTCTGATTCCCGGTCTCTGATTCCCCACCTCTGATTCCCCATATCTGATTCCCGGACTCTGAATCCCCACCTCTGATTCCCGGCCTCTTATTCCCGGCATCTGATTCCCGGCCTCTGATTCCCAGCCTCTGATTCCCCGCTTCTGATTCTGATTCCCTGCCTCTGATTCCCCATCTCTGATTCCGCACATCTGATTCCCTGCCTCTGATTCCCCACTTCTGATTCCCCATATCTGATTCCCCGCCTCTGTTTCCCCGCCTCTGATTCCCCGCCTCTGTTTCCCCATATCTAATTCTTCGCATCTGATTCCCCAACTCTGATTCCCCGCACTGATTCCCCAGCTCTGAATCCCCGCCTCAGATTCCCCGCATCTGATTCCCTGCCTCTGAATCCCTTCCTCTGATTCCCTGCCTCTGATTCCCAACCTTTGATTCCCCTCCTCTGATTCCCCATATCTGATTCCCCGCCTCTGAATCCCCAACTCTGATTCCCCGCCTCTGATTCCCCAGCTCTGATTCCCCGCCTCTGATTCCCCGCGTCTGATTCCCAGCCTCTGATTCCCCATGTCTTATTCCACGCCTCTGATTCGCCATCTCTGATTCATCGCCTCTGATTCCCCACCTCTGATTCCCCATATCTGATTCCCCACCTATGTTTCCCCGCCTCTGATGTCCCACCTCTGATTCCATGCCTCTGATTCCCAACCTCTGATTCCCCACCTCTGATTCCCCATATCTGATTCCCCGCCTCTGTTTCCCCGCCTCTGATTCCATGCCTCTGATTCCCAACCTCTGATTCCCCACCTCTGATTCCCCATATCTGATTCCCCGCCTCTGTTTCCCCGCCTCTGATTCCCTGCCTCTGTTTCCTCATATCTGATTCCCCGCCTCTGATTCCCCAACACTGATTCCCCGCCTCTGATTCCCCAGGTCTGATTCACCACCTCTGATTCCCCGCGTCTGATTCCCCGCCTTTGATTCCCCATCTCTGATTCCCTATCTCTGATTCCCCAATTTTGATTCCCCGCCTTTGATTCCCTGCCTCTGATTCCCAACCTCTGATTCCCCATATCTGATTCCCCGCCGCTGATTCCCCAACTCAGATAGCCCGCCTCTGATTCCCCAGCTCTGATTCCCCGCCTCTGATTCCCCGTGTCTGAATCCCTGCCTCTGATTCCCCGCCTCTGATTCCCCATCTCTGATTCACCACCTCTGATCCCCCGCCTCTGATTCCCCATGTCTGATTCACCGCCTCTGTTTCCCCACCTCTGATTCCCCGCCTCTGATTCCCCATATCTGATTCCCCGCCTCTGATTCCCCAACTCTGATTCGCCGCCTGTGATTCGCCAGCTATGATTCCCCGCATCTGATTCCCCACGTCTGATTCCCTGCCTGTGATTCCCTGCCTCTTATTCCCCGCCTCTGATTCCCCGCATCTGATTCCCTTCCTCTGAATCCCCACCTCTGATTCCCTGCCTCTGATTCCCAACCTCTTATTCCCCTCCTCTGATTCCCCATATCTGATTCCCCACCTCCATTTCCCTGCCTCTGATTCCCCATATCTGATTCCCCACCTCCATTTCCCTGCCTCTGATTCCCCGCCTCTGTTACCCAATATCTGATTCCCCGCCTCTGATTCCCCAACTCTGATTCTGCACATCTGATTCCCTGCCTCTTATTCCCCACCTCTAATTCCCGGCCTCTGATTCCCGGTCTCTGATTCCCCACCTCTGATTCCCCATATCTGATTCCCGGACTCTGATTCCCCACCTCTGATTCCCGGCCTCTTATTCCCGGCATCTGATTCCCGGCCTCTGATTCCCAGCCTCTGATTCCCCGCTTCTGATTCTGATTCCCTGCCTCTGATTCCCCACCTCTGATTCCCGGCCTCTTATTCCCGGCATCTGATTCCCGGCCTCTGATTCCCTGCCTCTGATTCCCCACTTCTGATTCCCCATATCTGATTCCCCGCCTCTGTTTCCCCGCCTCTGATTCCCGGCCTCTGATTCCCCGCCTCTGATTCCCCGCCTCTGATTCCCTGCCTCTGATTCCCCATCTCTGATTCCGCACGTCTGATTCCCTGCCTCTGATTCCCCGCCTCTGATTCCCTGCCTCTGATTCCCTGCCTCTGATTCCCAACCTCTGATTCCCCACCTCTGATTCCCCATATCTGATTCCCCGCCTCTGTTTCCCCGCCTCTGATTCCCCGCCTCTGTTTCCCCATATCTGATTTCCCCGCCTCTGATTCCCCAACTCTGATTCCCCACCTCTGATCCCCAGCTCTGATTCCCCGCCTCTGATTCCCCGTGTTTGATTCCCTGCCTCTGATTCCCTGCCTCTGATTCCCAACCTCTGATTCCCCACCTCTGATTCCCCATATCTGATTCCCCGCCTCTGTTTCCCCATATCTCATTCCCCGCCTCTGATTCCCCATATCTGATTCCCTGACTCTGATTCCCCACCTCTGATTCCCGGCCTCTTTTTCCCGGCATCTGATTCCCGGCATCTGATTCCCGGCCTCTGATTCCCGGCCTCTGATTCCCCGCTTCTGATTCTGATTCCCTGCCTCTGATTCCCCATCTCTGATTCCGCACATCTGATTCCCTGCCTCTGATTCCCCACTTCTGATTCCCCATATCTGATTCCCCGCCTCTGTTTCCCCGCCTCTGATTCACCGCCTCTGTTTCCCCATATCTAATTCCCCGCCTCTGATTCCCCAACTCTGATTCCCCGCACTGATTCCGCAGCTCTGAATCCCCGCCTCAGATTCCCCGCATCTGATTCCATGCCTCTGAATCCCCACCTCTGATTCCCTGACTCTGATTCCCAACCTCTGATTCCCCTCCTCTGATTCCCCATATCTGATTCCCCGCCTCCGTTTCCCTGCCTCTGATTCCCCGCCTCTGTTTCCCCATATCTGATTCCCCGCCTCTGATTCCCCAACTCTGATTCCCCGCCTCTGATTCCCCAGCTCTGATTCCCCGACTCTGATTCCCCGCGTCTGATTCCCAGCCTCTGATTCCCCATGTCTTATTCCCCGCCTCTGATTCGCCATCTCTGATTCATCGCCTCTGATTCCCCACCTCTGATTCCCCATATCTGATTCCCCACCTATGTTTCCCCGCCACTGATGCCCCGTCTCTGATTCCATGCCTCTGATTCCCAACCTCTGATTCCCCACCTCTGATTCCCCATATCTGATTCCCCGCCTCTGTTTCCCCGCCTCTGATTCCCTGCCTCTGTTTCCTCATATCTGATTCCCCGCCTCTGATTCCCCAACACTGATTCCCCGCCTCTGATTCCCCAGGTCTGATTCACCACCTCTGATTCCCCGTGTCTGATTCCCCGCCTCTGATTCCCCATCTCTGATTCCCTATCTCTGATTCCCCAATTCTGATTCCCCGCCTTTGATTCCCTGCCTCTGATTCCTAACCTCTGATTCCCCACCTCTGATTCCCCGCCTCTGTTTCCCCGCCTCTTATTCCCCGCCTCTGTTTCCCCATACCTGATTCCCGGCCTCTCATTCCCCAGCTCTGATTCCCCGCCTCTGATTCCCCATATCTGATTCCCCGTCGCTGATTCCCCAACTCTGATAGCCCACCTCTGATTCCCCAGCTCTGATTCCCCGCCTCTGATTCCCCGCGTCTGAATCCCTGCCTCTGATTCCCCGCCTCTGATTCCCCATCTCTGATTCACCACCTCTGATCCCCCGCCTCTGATTCCCCATGTCTGATTCACCGCCTCTGTTTCCCCACCTCTGATTCCCCGCCTCTGATTCCCCATATCTGATTCCCCGCCTCTGATTCCCCATATCTGATTCCCTGCCTCCATTTCCCTGCCTCTGATTCCCCGCCTCTGATTCCCCAACTCTGATTCCCCGCCTGTGATTCGCCAGCTATGATTCCCCGCATCTGATTCCCCACGTCTGATTCCCTGCCTGTGATTCCCTGCCTCTTATTCCCCGCCTCTGATTCCCCGCATCTGATTCCCTGCCTCTGAATCCCCACCTCTGATTCCCTGCCTCTGATTCCCAACCTCTGATTCCCCTCCTCTGATTCCCCATATCTGATTCCCCACCTCCATTTCCCTGCCTCTGATTCCCCGCCTCTGTTACCCAATATCTGATTCCCCGCCTCTGATTCCCCAACTCTGATTCTGCACATCTGATTCCCTGCCTCTTATTCCCCACCTCTAATTCCCGGCCTCTGATTCCCGGTCTCTGATTCCCCACCTCTGATTCCCCATATCTGATTCCCGGACTCTGAATCCCCACCTCTGATTCCCGGCCTCTTATTCCCGGCATCTGATTCCCGGCCTCTGATTCCCAGCCTCTGATTCCCCGCTTCTGATTCTGATTCCCTGCCTCTGATTCCCCATCTCTGATTCCGCACATCTGATTCCCTGCCTCTGATTCCCCACTTCTGATTCCCCATATCTGATTCCCCGCCTCTGTTTCCCCGCCTCTGATTCCCCGCCTCTGTTTCCCCATATCTAATTCTTCGCATCTGATTCCCCAACTCTGATTCCCCGCACTGATTCCCCAGCTCTGAATCCCCGCCTCAGATTCCCCGCATCTGATTCCCTGCCTCTGAATCCCTTCCTCTGATTCCCTGCCTCTGATTCCCAACCTTTGATTCCCCTCCTCTGATTCCCCATATCTGATTCCCCGCCTCTGAATCCCCAACTCTGATTCCCCGCCTCTGATTCCCCAGCTCTGATTCCCCGCCTCTGATTCCCCGCGTCTGATTCCCAGCCTCTGATTCCCCATGTCTTATTCCACGCCTCTGATTCGCCATCTCTGATTCATCGCCTCTGATTCCCCACCTCTGATTCCCCATATCTGATTCCCCACCTATGTTTCCCCGCCTCTGATGTCCCACCTCTGATTCCATGCCTCTGATTCCCAACCTCTGATTCCCCACCTCTGATTCCCCATATCTGATTCCCCGCCTCTGTTTCCCCGCCTCTGATTCCCTGCCTCTGATTCCCAACCTCTGATTCCCCACCTCTGATTCCCCATATCTGATTCCCCGCCTCTGTTTCCCCGCCTCTGATTCCCTGCCTCTGTTTCCTCATATCTGATTCCCCGCCTCTGATTCCCCAACACTGATTCCCCGCCTCTGATTCCCCAGGTCTGATTCACCACCTCTGATTCCCCGCGTCTGATTCCCCGCCTTTGATTCCCCATCTCTGATTCCCTATCTCTGATTCCCCAATTTTGATTCCCCGCCTTTGATTCCCTGCCTCTGATTCCCAACCTCTGATTCCCCATATCTGATTCCCCGCCGCTGATTCCCCAACTCAGATAGCCCGCCTCTGATTCCCCAGCTCTGATTCCCCGCCTCTGATTCCCCGCGTCTGAATCCCTGCCTCTGATTCCCCGCCTCTGATTCCCCATCTCTGATTCACCACCTCTGATCCCCCGCCTCTGATTCCCCATGTCTGATTCACCGCCTCTGTTTCCCCACCTCTGATTCCCCGCCTCTGATTCCCCATATCTGATTCCCCGCCTCTGATTCCCCAACTCTGATTCGCCGCCTGTGATTCGCCAGCTATGATTCCCCGCATCTGATTCCCCACGTCTGATTCCCTGCCTGTGATTCCCTGCCTCTTATTCCCCGCCTCTGATTCCCCGCATCTGATTCCCTTCCTCTGAATCCCCACCTCTGATTCCCTGCCTCTGATTCCCAACCTCTTATTCCCCTCCTCTGATTCCCCATATCTGATTCCCCACCTCCATTTCCCTGCCTCTGATTCCCCATATCTGATTCCCCACCTCCATTTCCCTGCCTCTGATTCCCCGCCTCTGTTACCCAATATCTGATTCCCCGCCTCTGATTCCCCAACTCTGATTCTGCACATCTGATTCCCTGCCTCTTATTCCCCACCTCTAATTCCCGGCCTCTGATTCCCGGTCTCTGATTCCCCACCTCTGATTCCCCATATCTGATTCCCGGACTCTGATTCCCCACCTCTGATTCCCGGCCTCTTATTCCCGGCATCTGATTCCCGGCCTCTGATTCCCAGCCTCTGATTCCCCGCTTCTGATTCTGATTCCCTGCCTCTGATTCCCCATCTCTGATTCCGCACATCTGATTCCCTGCCTCTGATTCCCCACTTCTGATTCCCCATATCTGATTCCCCGCCTCTGTTTCCCCGCCTCTGATTCCCCGCCTCTGTTTCCCCATATCTAATTCCTCGCATCTGATTCCCCAACTCTGATTCCCCGCACTGATTCCCCAGCTCTGAATCCCCGCCTCAGATTCCCCGCATCTGATTCCCTGCCTCTGAATCCCTTCCTCTGATTCCCTGCCTCTGCTTCCCAACCTTTGATTCCCCTCCTCTGATTCCCCATATCTGATTCCCCGCCTCTGAATCCCCAACTCTGATTCCCCGCCTCTGATTCCCCAGCTCTGATTCCCCGCCTCTGATTCCCCGCGTCTGATTCCCAGCCTCTGATTCCCCATGTCTTATTCCACGCCTCTGATTCGCCATCTCTGATTCATCGCCTCTGATTCCCCACCTCTGATTCCCCATATCTGATTCCCCACATATGTTTCCCCGCCTCTGATGCCCCACCTCTGATTCCATGCCTCTGATTCCCAACCTCTGATTCCCCGCCTCTGATTCCCCATATCTGATTCCCCACATATGTTTCCCCGCCTCTGATTCCCCATGTCTGATTCACCGCCTCTGTTTCCCCACCTCTGATTCCCCGCCTCTGATTCCCCATATCTGATTCCCCGCCTCTGATTCCCCAACTCTGATTCGCCGCCTGTGATTCGCCAGCTATGATTCCCCGCATCTGATTCCCCACATCTGATTCCCTGCCTGTGATTCCCTGCCTCTTATTCCCCGCCTCTGATTCCCCGCATCTGATTCCCTTCCTCTGAATCCCCACCTCTGATTCCCCGCATCTGATTCCCCACCTCCATTTCCCTGCCTCTGATTCCCCGCCTCTGTTACCCAATATCTGATTCCCCGCCTCTGATTCCCCAACTCTGATTCTGCACATCTGATTCCCTGCCTCTTATTCCCCACCTCTAATTCCCGGCCTCTGATTCCCGGCCTCTGATTCCCCACCTCTGATTCTCCATATCTAATTCCCCGCCTCTGTTTCCCCGCCTCTGATTCCCCGCCTCTGTTTCCCCATATCTGATTCCCCGCCTCTGATTCCCCGTGTTTGATTCCCTGCCTCTGATTCCCCGCCTCTGATTCCCCATCTCTGATTCACCGCCTTTGATTCGCCACCTCTGATTCCCCATATCTGTTTCCCCACCTCTGTTTCCCCGCCTCTGATTCCCCGCCTCTGATTCTCCATATCTCATTCCCCGCCTCTGACTCCCCATCTCTGATTCCCTGACTCTGATTCCCCACCTCTGATTCCCGGCCTCTTATTCCCAGCATCTGATTCCAGGCCTCTGATTCCCGGCCTCTGACTCCCCGCTTCTGATACTGATTCCCTGCCTCTGATTCCCCATCTCTGATTCCGCACATCTGATTACCTGCCTCTGATTCCCCACGTCTGATTCCCCATATCTGATTCCCCGCCTCTGATTCCCCGCCTCTGATTCCCCATCTCTGATTCCCTATCTCTGATTCCCCAATTCTGATTCCCCGCCTTTGATTCCCTGCCTCTGATTCCCAACCTCTGATTCCCCACCTCTGATTCCCCAGCTCTGATTCCCCGCCTCTGATTCCCCGCGTCTGAATCCCTGCCTCTGATTCCCCGCCTCTGATTCCCCATCTCTGATTCACCACCTCTGATCCCCCGCCTCTGATTCCCCATGTCTGATTCACCGCCTCTGTTTCCCCACCTCTGATTCCCCGCCTCTGATTCGCCATATCTGATTCCCCGCCTCTGATTCCCTGACTCTGTTTCCCCGCCTCTGATTCCCCGCCTCTGATTCCCCATATCTCATTCCCCGCCTCTGATTCCCCGCATCTGATTCCCTGCCTCTGAATCCCCACCTCTGATTCCCTGCCTCTGATTCCCAACCTCTGATTCCCCTCCTCTGATTCCCCATATCTGATTCCCCGCCTCCGTTTCCCTGCCTCTGATTCCCCGCCTCTGTTTCCCCATATCTGATTCCCCGCCTCTGATTCCCCAACTCTGATTCCCCGCCTCTGATTCCCCAGCTCTGATTCCCCGCCTCTGATTCCCCGTGTCTGATTCCCAGCCTCTGATTCCCCATGTCTTATTCCCCGCCTCTGATTCCCCGCCTCTGATTCGCCATCTCTGATTCATCGCCTCTGATTCCCCACCTCTGATTCCCCATATCTGATTCCCACCTATGTTTCCCCGCGTCTGATGCTCCGCCTCTGATTCCATGCCTCTGATTCCCAACCTCTGATTCCCCACCTCTGATTCCCCATATCTGATTCCCCGCCTCTGTTTCCCCGCCTCTGATTCCCTGCCTCTGTTTCCTCATATCTGATTCCCCGCCTCTGATTCCCCAACACTGATTCCCCTCCTCTGATACCCCAGCTCTGATTCACCACCTCTGATTCCGTGCGTCTGATTCCCCGCCTCTGATTCCCCATCTCTGATTCCCTATCTCTGATTCCCCAATTCTGATTCCCCGCCTTTGATTCCCTGCCTCTGATTCCCAACCTCTGATTCCCAACCTCTGATTCCCCATATCTGATTCCCCGCCTCTGTTTCCCCGCCTCTTATTCCCCGCCTCTGTTTCCCCATATCTGATTTCCGGCCTCTCATTCCCCAGCTCTGATTCCCCGCCTCTGATTCCCCATATCTGATTCCCCGCCGCTGATTCCCCAACTCTGATTTCCCAGCTCTGATTCCCCGCCTCTGATTCCCCGCGTCTGAATCCCTGCCTCTGATTCCCCGCCTATGATTCGCCAGCTATGATTCCCCGCCTCTGATTCCCAACGTCTGATTCCCTGCCTGTGATTCCCTGCCTCTTATTCCCCGACTCTGATTCCCCGCATCTGATTCCCAACCTCTGATTCCCCTCCTCTGATTCCCCATATCTGATTCCCCGCCTCCATTTCCCTGCCTCTGATTCCCCAACTCTGATTCTGCACATCTGATTCCCTGCCTCTTATTCCCCACCTCTAATTCCGGCCTCTGATTCCCGGCCTCTGATTCCCCACCTCTGATTCTCCATATCTGATTCCCCGCCTCTGTTCCCCGCCTCTGATTCCCCGCCTCTGTTTCCCCATATCTGATTCCCCGCCTCTGATTCCCCAACTCTGATTCCCCGCCTCTGATTCCCCAGGTCTGATTCCCCGCCTCTGATTCCACGTGTTTGATTACCTGCCTCTGATTCCCCGCCTCTGCTTCCCCATCTCTGATTCACCGCCTTTGATTCGCCACCTCTGATTCCCCATATGTGATTCCCCGCCTCTGTTTCCCCGCCTCTGATTCCCCGCCTCTGATTCCCCATATCTCATTCCCCGTCTCTGATTCGCCGCATCTGATTCCCTGCCTCTGAATCCCCACCTCTGATTCCCTGCCTCTGATTCCCCACCTCTGATTCCCGGCCTCTGATTCCCGGCCTCTGATTCGAGACCTCTCATTCCCGGCCTCTGATTCCCGGCCTCTGATTCCCCGCCTCTGATTCCCCGACTCTGATTCCCTGCCTCTGATTCCCCATCTCTGATTCTGCACATCTGATTCCCTGCCTCTTATTCCCCACCTCTGATTCCCGGCCTCTGATTCCCGGCCTCTGATTCCCGGCCTCTCATTCCCGGCCTCTCATTCCCGGCCTCTGATTCCCGGCCTCTGATTCCCTGCCTCTGATTCCCCGCCTCTGTTTCCCTGCCTCTGATTACCCATCTCTGATTCCGCACATCTGATTCCCTGCCTCTGATTCCCTGCCTCTGATTCCCTGCCTCTGATTCCCTGCCTCTGAATCCCAACCTCTGATTCCCCACCTCTGATTCCCCATATCTGATTCCCCGCCTCTGTTTCCCCGCCTCTGATTTCCCGCCTCTGTTTCCCCATATCTGATTCCCCGCCTCTGATTCCCCAACTTTGATTCCCCGCCTCTGATTCCACGTGTTTGATTACCTGCCTCTGATTCCCCGCCTCTGCTTCCCCATCTCTGATTCACCGCCTTTGATTCGCCACCTCTGATTCCCCATATGTGATTCCCCGCCTCTGTTTCCCCGCCTCTGATTCCCCGCCTCTGATTCCCCATATCTCATTCCCCGCCTCTGATTACCCGCATCTGATTCCCTGCCTCTGAAACCCCACCTCTGATTCCCTGCCTCTGATTCCCAACCTCTGATTCCCCTCCTCTGATTCCCCATATCTGATTCCCCGCCTCCGTTTCCCTGCCTCTGATTGCCCGCCTCTGTTTCCCCATATCTGATTCCCCACATCTGATTCCCCAACTCTGATTCCCCGCCTCTGATTCCCCAGCTCTGATTCCCCGCCTCTGATTCCCCGCGTCTGATTCCCAGCCTCTGATTCCCCATGTCTGATTTCCTGCCTCTGATTCCCCGCCTCTGATTCGCCATCTCTGATTCATCCCCTCTGATTCCCCACCTCTGATTCCCCATATCTTATTCCCCACCTATTTTTCCCCGCCTCTGATTCCCCGCCTCTGATTCCCCATCTCTGATTCCCAGACTCTGATTCCCCACCTCTGATTCCCTATCTCTGATTCTGCTCATCCGATTCCCTGCCTCTGATTCCCCGCCTCTGATTCCCCACCTCTGATTCCCCACCTCTGATTCCCCATATCTGATTCCCCGCCTCTGTTTCCCCGCCTCTGATTCCCTGCCTCTGTTTCCTCATATCTGATTCCCCGCCTCTGATTCCCCAACACTGATTCCCCGCCTCTGATTCCCCAGCTCTGATTCACCACCTCTGATTCCCCGCGTCTGATTCCCCGCTTCTGATTCCCGGCCTCTTATTCCCCACCTCTGATTCCCGGCCTCTGATTCCCGGACTCTGATTCCCGAACTCTCATCCCCGGCCTCTGATTCCCGGCCTCTGATTCCCCGCCTCTGATTCCCCGCCTCTGATTCCCTGCCTCTGATTCCCCATCTCTGATTCCGCACGTCTGATTCCCTGCCTCTGATTCCCCGCCTCTGATTCCCTGCCTCTGATTCCCTGCCTCTGATTCCCAACCTCTGATTCCCCACCTCTGATTCCCCATATCTGATTCCCCGCTTCTGTTTCCCCGCCTCTGATTCCCCGCCTCTGTTTCCCCATATCTGATTTCCCCGCCTCTGATTCCCCAACTCTGATTCCCCACCTCTGATCCCCAGCTCTGATTCCCCGCCTCTGATTCCCCGTGTTTGATTCCCTGCCTCTGATTCCCTGCCTCTGATTCCCAACCTCTGATTCCCCACCTCTGATTCCCCATATCTGATTCCCCGCCTCTGTTTCCCCATATCTCATTCCCCGCCTCTGATTCCCCATATCTGATTCCCTGACTCTGATTCCCCACCTCTGATTCCCGGCCTCTTTTTCCCGGCATCTGATTCCCGGCATCTGATTCCCGGCCTCTGATTCCCGGCCTCTGATTCCCCGCTTCTGATTCTGATTCCCTGCCTCTGATTCCCCATCTCTGATTCCGCACATCTGATTCCCTGCCTCTGATTCCCCACTTCTGATTCCCCATATCTGATTCCCCGCCTCTGTTTCCCCGCCTCTGATTCACCGCCTCTGTTTCCCCATATCTAATTCCCCGCCTCTGATTCCCCAACTCTGATTCCCCGCACTGATTCCGCAGCTCTGAATCCCCGCCTCAGATTCCCCGCATCTGATTCCATGCCTCTGAATCCCCACCTCTGATTCCCTGACTCTGATTCCCAACCTCTGATTCCCCTCCTCTGATTCCCCATATCTGATTCCCCGCCTCCGTTTCCCTGCCTCTGATTCCCCGCCTCTGTTTCCCCATATCTGATTCCCCGCCTCTGATTCCCCAACTCTGATTCCCCGCCTCTGATTCCCCAGCTCTGATTCCCCGACTCTGATTCCCCGCGTCTGATTCCCAGCCTCTGATTCCCCATGTCTTATTCCCCGCCTCTGATTCGCCATCTCTGATTCATCGCCTCTGATTCCCCACCTCTGATTCCCCATATCTGATTCCCCACCTATGTTTCCCCGCCACTGATGCCCCGTCTCTGATTCCATGCCTCTGATTCCCAACCTCTGATTCCCCACCTCTGATTCCCCATATCTGATTCCCCGCCTCTGTTTCCCCGCCTCTGATTCCCTGCCTCTGTTTCCTCATATCTGATTCCCCGCCTCTGATTCCCCAACACTGATTCCCCGCCTCTGATTCCCCAGGTCTGATTCACCACCTCTGATTCCCCGTGTCTGATTCCCCGCCTCTGATTCCCCATCTCTGATTCCCTATCTCTGATTCCCCAATTCTGATTCCCCGCCTTTGATTCCCTGCCTCTGATTCCTAACCTCTGATTCCCCACCTCTGATTCCCCGCCTCTGTTTCCCCGCCTCTTATTCCCCGCCTCTGTTTCCCCATACCTGATTCCCGGCCTCTCATTCCCCAGCTCTGATTCCCCGCCTCTGATTCCCCATATCTGATTCCCCGTCGCTGATTCCCCAACTCTGATAGCCCACCTCTGATTCCCCAGCTCTGATTCCCCGCCTCTGATTCCCCGCGTCTGAATCCCTGCCTCTGATTCCCCGCCTCTGATTCCCCATCTCTGATTCACCACCTCTGATCCCCCGCCTCTGATTCCCCATGTCTGATTCACCGCCTCTGTTTCCCCACCTCTGATTCCCCGCCTCTGATTCCCCATATCTGATTCCCCGCCTCTGATTCCCCATATCTGATTCCCTGCCTCCATTTCCCTGCCTCTGATTCCCCGCCTCTGATTCCCCAACTCTGATTCCCCGCCTGTGATTCGCCAGCTATGATTCCCCGCATCTGATTCCCCACGTCTGATTCCCTGCCTGTGATTCCCTGCCTCTTATTCCCCGCCTCTGATTCCCCGCATCTGATTCCCTGCCTCTGAATCCCCACCTCTGATTCCCTGCCTCTGATTCCCAACCTCTGATTCCCCTCCTCTGATTCCCCATATCTGATTCCCCACCTCCATTTCCCTGCCTCTGATTCCCCGCCTCTGTTACCCAATATCTGATTCCCCGCCTCTGATTCCCCAACTCTGATTCTGCACATCTGATTCCCTGCCTCTTATTCCCCACCTCTAATTCCCGGCCTCTGATTCCCGGTCTCTGATTCCCCACCTCTGATTCCCCATATCTGATTCCCGGACTCTGAATCCCCACCTCTGATTCCCGGCCTCTTATTCCCGGCATCTGATTCCCGGCCTCTGATTCCCAGCCTCTGATTCCCCGCTTCTGATTCTGATTCCCTGCCTCTGATTCCCCATCTCTGATTCCGCACATCTGATTCCCTGCCTCTGATTCCCCACTTCTGATTCCCCATATCTGATTCCCCGCCTCTGTTTCCCCGCCTCTGATTCCCCGCCTCTGTTTCCCCATATCTAATTCTTCGCATCTGATTCCCCAACTCTGATTCCCCGCACTGATTCCCCAGCTCTGAATCCCCGCCTCAGATTCCCCGCATCTGATTCCCTGCCTCTGAATCCCTTCCTCTGATTCCCTGCCTCTGATTCCCAACCTTTGATTCCCCTCCTCTGATTCCCCATATCTGATTCCCCGCCTCTGAATCCCCAACTCTGATTCCCCGCCTCTGATTCCCCAGCTCTGATTCCCCGCCTCTGATTCCCCGCGTCTGATTCCCAGCCTCTGATTCCCCATGTCTTATTCCACGCCTCTGATTCGCCATCTCTGATTCATCGCCTCTGATTCCCCACCTCTGATTCCCCATATCTGATTCCCCACCTATGTTTCCCCGCCTCTGATGTCCCACCTCTGATTCCATGCCTCTGATTCCCAACCTCTGATTCCCCACCTCTGATTCCCCATATCTGATTCCCCGCCTCTGTTTCCCCGCCTCTGATTCCATGCCTCTGATTCCCAACCTCTGATTCCCCACCTCTGATTCCCCATATCTGATTCCCCGCCTCTGTTTCCCCGCCTCTGATTCCCTGCCTCTGTTTCCTCATATCTGATTCCCCGCCTCTGATTCCCCAACACTGATTCCCCGCCTCTGATTCCCCAGGTCTGATTCACCACCTCTGATTCCCCGCGTCTGATTCCCCGCCTTTGATTCCCCATCTCTGATTCCCTATCTCTGATTCCCCAATTTTGATTCCCCGCCTTTGATTCCCTGCCTCTGATTCCCAACCTCTGATTCCCCATATCTGATTCCCCGCCGCTGATTCCCCAACTCAGATAGCCCGCCTCTGATTCCCCAGCTCTGATTCCCCGCCTCTGATTCCCCGTGTCTGAATCCCTGCCTCTGATTCCCCGCCTCTGATTCCCCATCTCTGATTCACCACCTCTGATCCCCCGCCTCTGATTCCCCATGTCTGATTCACCGCCTCTGTTTCCCCACCTCTGATTCCCCGCCTCTGATTCCCCATATCTGATTCCCCGCCTCTGATTCCCCAACTCTGATTCGCCGCCTGTGATTCGCCAGCTATGATTCCCCGCATCTGATTCCCCACGTCTGATTCCCTGCCTGTGATTCCCTGCCTCTTATTCCCCGCCTCTGATTCCCCGCATCTGATTCCCTTCCTCTGAATCCCCACCTCTGATTCCCTGCCTCTGATTCCCAACCTCTTATTCCCCTCCTCTGATTCCCCATATCTGATTCCCCACCTCCATTTCCCTGCCTCTGATTCCCCATATCTGATTCCCCACCTCCATTTCCCTGCCTCTGATTCCCCGCCTCTGTTACCCAATATCTGATTCCCCGCCTCTGATTCCCCAACTCTGATTCTGCACATCTGATTCCCTGCCTCTTATTCCCCACCTCTAATTCCCGGCCTCTGATTCCCGGTCTCTGATTCCCCACCTCTGATTCCCCATATCTGATTCCCGGACTCTGATTCCCCACCTCTGATTCCCGGCCTCTTATTCCCGGCATCTGATTCCCGGCCTCTGATTCCCAGCCTCTGATTCCCCGCTTCTGATTCTGATTCCCTGCCTCTGATTCCCCATCTCTGATTCCGCACATCTGATTCCCTGCCTCTGATTCCCCACTTCTGATTCCCCATATCTGATTCCCCGCCTCTGTTTCCCCGCCTCTGATTCCCGGCCTCTGATTCCCCGCCTCTGATTCCCCGCCTCTGATTCCCTGCCTCTGATTCCCCATCTCTGATTCCGCACGTCTGATTCCCTGCCTCTGATTCCCCGCCTCTGATTCCCTGCCTCTGATTCCCTGCCTCTGATTCCCAACCTCTGATTCCCCACCTCTGATTCCCCATATCTGATTCCCCGCCTCTGTTTCCCCGCCTCTGATTCCCCGCCTCTGTTTCCCCATATCTGATTTCCCCGCCTCTGATTCCCCAACTCTGATTCCCCACCTCTGATCCCCAGCTCTGATTCCCCGCCTCTGATTCCCCGTGTTTGATTCCCTGCCTCTGATTCCCTGCCTCTGATTCCCAACCTCTGATTCCCCACCTCTGATTCCCCATATCTGATTCCCCGCCTCTGTTTCCCCATATCTCATTCCCCGCCTCTGATTCCCCATATCTGATTCCCTGACTCTGATTCCCCACCTCTGATTCCCGGCCTCTTTTTCCCGGCATCTGATTCCCGGCATCTGATTCCCGGCCTCTGATTCCCGGCCTCTGATTCCCCGCTTCTGATTCTGATTCCCTGCCTCTGATTCCCCATCTCTGATTCCGCACATCTGATTCCCTGCCTCTGATTCCCCACTTCTGATTCCCCATATCTGATTCCCCGCCTCTGTTTCCCCGCCTCTGATTCACCGCCTCTGTTTCCCCATATCTAATTCCCCGCCTCTGATTCCCCAACTCTGATTCCCCGCACTGATTCCGCAGCTCTGAATCCCCGCCTCAGATTCCCCGCATCTGATTCCATGCCTCTGAATCCCCACCTCTGATTCCCTGACTCTGATTCCCAACCTCTGATTCCCCTCCTCTGATTCCCCATATCTGATTCCCCGCCTCCGTTTCCCTGCCTCTGATTCCCCGCCTCTGTTTCCCCATATCTGATTCCCCGCCTCTGATTCCCCAACTCTGATTCCCCGCCTCTGATTCCCCAGCTCTGATTCCCCGACTCTGATTCCCCGCGTCTGATTCCCAGCCTCTGATTCCCCATGTCTTATTCCCCGCCTCTGATTCGCCATCTCTGATTCATCGCCTCTGATTCCCCACCTCTGATTCCCCATATCTGATTCCCCACCTATGTTTCCCCGCCACTGATGCCCCGTCTCTGATTCCATGCCTCTGATTCCCAACCTCTGATTCCCCACCTCTGATTCCCCATATCTGATTCCCCGCCTCTGTTTCCCCGCCTCTGATTCCCTGCCTCTGTTTCCTCATATCTGATTCCCCGCCTCTGATTCCCCAACACTGATTCCCCGCCTCTGATTCCCCAGGTCTGATTCACCACCTCTGATTCCCCGTGTCTGATTCCCCGCCTCTGATTCCCCATCTCTGATTCCCTATCTCTGATTCCCCAATTCTGATTCCCCGCCTTTGATTCCCTGCCTCTGATTCCTAACCTCTGATTCCCCACCTCTGATTCCCCGCCTCTGTTTCCCCGCCTCTTATTCCCCGCCTCTGTTTCCCCATACCTGATTCCCGGCCTCTCATTCCCCAGCTCTGATTCCCCGCCTCTGATTCCCCATATCTGATTCCCCGTCGCTGATTCCCCAACTCTGATAGCCCACCTCTGATTCCCCAGCTCTGATTCCCCGCCTCTGATTCCCCGCGTCTGAATCCCTGCCTCTGATTCCCCGCCTCTGATTCCCCATCTCTGATTCACCACCTCTGATCCCCCGCCTCTGATTCCCCATGTCTGATTCACCGCCTCTGTTTCCCCACCTCTGATTCCCCGCCTCTGATTCCCCATATCTGATTCCCCGCCTCTGATTCCCCATATCTGATTCCCTGCCTCCATTTCCCTGCCTCTGATTCCCCGCCTCTGATTCCCCAACTCTGATTCCCCGCCTGTGATTCGCCAGCTATGATTCCCCGCATCTGATTCCCCACGTCTGATTCCCTGCCTGTGATTCCCTGCCTCTTATTCCCCGCCTCTGATTCCCCGCATCTGATTCCCTGCCTCTGAATCCCCACCTCTGATTCCCTGCCTCTGATTCCCAACCTCTGATTCCCCTCCTCTGATTCCCCATATCTGATTCCCCACCTCCATTTCCCTGCCTCTGATTCCCCGCCTCTGTTACCCAATATCTGATTCCCCGCCTCTGATTCCCCAACTCTGATTCTGCACATCTGATTCCCTGCCTCTTATTCCCCACCTCTAATTCCCGGCCTCTGATTCCCGGTCTCTGATTCCCCACCTCTGATTCCCCATATCTGATTCCCGGACTCTGAATCCCCACCTCTGATTCCCGGCCTCTTATTCCCGGCATCTGATTCCCGGCCTCTGATTCCCAGCCTCTGATTCCCCGCTTCTGATTCTGATTCCCTGCCTCTGATTCCCCATCTCTGATTCCGCACATCTGATTCCCTGCCTCTGATTCCCCACTTCTGATTCCCCATATCTGATTCCCCGCCTCTGTTTCCCCGCCTCTGATTCCCCGCCTCTGTTTCCCCATATCTAATTCTTCGCATCTGATTCCCCAACTCTGATTCCCCGCACTGATTCCCCAGCTCTGAATCCCCGCCTCAGATTCCCCGCATCTGATTCCCTGCCTCTGAATCCCTTCCTCTGATTCCCTGCCTCTGATTCCCAACCTTTGATTCCCCTCCTCTGATTCCCCATATCTGATTCCCCGCCTCTGAATCCCCAACTCTGATTCCCCGCCTCTGATTCCCCAGCTCTGATTCCCCGCCTCTGATTCCCCGCGTCTGATTCCCAGCCTCTGATTCCCCATGTCTTATTCCACGCCTCTGATTCGCCATCTCTGATTCATCGCCTCTGATTCCCCACCTCTGATTCCCCATATCTGATTCCCCACCTATGTTTCCCCGCCTCTGATGTCCCACCTCTGATTCCATGCCTCTGATTCCCAACCTCTGATTCCCCACCTCTGATTCCCCATATCTGATTCCCCGCCTCTGTTTCCCCGCCTCTGATTCCCTGCCTCTGATTCCCAACCTCTGATTCCCCACCTCTGATTCCCCATATCTGATTCCCCGCCTCTGTTTCCCCGCCTCTGATTCCCTGCCTCTGTTTCCTCATATCTGATTCCCCGCCTCTGATTCCCCAACACTGATTCCCCGCCTCTGATTCCCCAGGTCTGATTCACCACCTCTGATTCCCCGCGTCTGATTCCCCGCCTTTGATTCCCCATCTCTGATTCCCTATCTCTGATTCCCCAATTTTGATTCCCCGCCTTTGATTCCCTGCCTCTGATTCCCAACCTCTGATTCCCCATATCTGATTCCCCGCCGCTGATTCCCCAACTCAGATAGCCCGCCTCTGATTCCCCAGCTCTGATTCCCCGCCTCTGATTCCCCGCGTCTGAATCCCTGCCTCTGATTCCCCGCCTCTGATTCCCCATCTCTGATTCACCACCTCTGATCCCCCGCCTCTGATTCCCCATGTCTGATTCACCGCCTCTGTTTCCCCACCTCTGATTCCCCGCCTCTGATTCCCCATATCTGATTCCCCGCCTCTGATTCCCCAACTCTGATTCGCCGCCTGTGATTCGCCAGCTATGATTCCCCGCATCTGATTCCCCACGTCTGATTCCCTGCCTGTGATTCCCTGCCTCTTATTCCCCGCCTCTGATTCCCCGCATCTGATTCCCTTCCTCTGAATCCCCACCTCTGATTCCCTGCCTCTGATTCCCAACCTCTTATTCCCCTCCTCTGATTCCCCATATCTGATTCCCCACCTCCATTTCCCTGCCTCTGATTCCCCATATCTGATTCCCCACCTCCATTTCCCTGCCTCTGATTCCCCGCCTCTGTTACCCAATATCTGATTCCCCGCCTCTGATTCCCCAACTCTGATTCTGCACATCTGATTCCCTGCCTCTTATTCCCCACCTCTAATTCCCGGCCTCTGATTCCCGGTCTCTGATTCCCCACCTCTGATTCCCCATATCTGATTCCCGGACTCTGATTCCCCACCTCTGATTCCCGGCCTCTTATTCCCGGCATCTGATTCCCGGCCTCTGATTCCCAGCCTCTGATTCCCCGCTTCTGATTCTGATTCCCTGCCTCTGATTCCCCATCTCTGATTCCGCACATCTGATTCCCTGCCTCTGATTCCCCACTTCTGATTCCCCATATCTGATTCCCCGCCTCTGTTTCCCCGCCTCTGATTCCCCGCCTCTGTTTCCCCATATCTAATTCCTCGCATCTGATTCCCCAACTCTGATTCCCCGCACTGATTCCCCAGCTCTGAATCCCCGCCTCAGATTCCCCGCATCTGATTCCCTGCCTCTGAATCCCTTCCTCTGATTCCCTGCCTCTGCTTCCCAACCTTTGATTCCCCTCCTCTGATTCCCCATATCTGATTCCCCGCCTCTGAATCCCCAACTCTGATTCCCCGCCTCTGATTCCCCAGCTCTGATTCCCCGCCTCTGATTCCCCGCGTCTGATTCCCAGCCTCTGATTCCCCATGTCTTATTCCACGCCTCTGATTCGCCATCTCTGATTCATCGCCTCTGATTCCCCACCTCTGATTCCCCATATCTGATTCCCCACATATGTTTCCCCGCCTCTGATGCCCCACCTCTGATTCCATGCCTCTGATTCCCAACCTCTGATTCCCCACCTCTGATTCCCCATATCTGATTCCCCGCCTCTGTTTCCCCGCCTCTGATTCCCTGCCTCTGTTTCCTCATATCTGATTCCCCGCCTCTGATTCCCCAACACTGATTCCCCGCCTCTGATTCCCCAGGTCTGATTCACCACCTCTGATTCCCCGCGTCTGATTCCCCGCCTCTGATTCCCCATCTCTGATTCCCTATCTCTGATTCCCCAATTTTGATTCCCCGCCTTTGATTCCCTGCCTCTGATTCCCAACCTCTGATTCCCCATATCTGATTCCCCGCCGCTGATTCCCCAACTCAGATAGCCCGCCTCTGATTCCCCAGCTCTGATTCCCCGCCTCTGATTCCCCGCGTCTGAATCCCTGCCTCTGATTCCCCGCCTCTGATTCCCCATCTCTGATTCACCACCTCTGATCCCCCGCCTCTGATTCCCCATGTCTGATTCACCGCCTCTGTTTCCCCACCTCTGATTCCCCGCCTCTGATTCCCCATATCTGATTCCCCGCCTCTGATTCCCCAACTCTGATTCGCCGCCTGTGATTCGCCAGCTATGATTCCCCGCATCTGATTCCCCACGTCTGATTCCCTGCCTGTGATTCCCTGCCTCTTATTCCCCGCCTCTGATTCCCCGCATCTGATTCCCTTCCTCTGAATCCCCACCTCTGATTCCCCGCATCTGATTCCCCACCTCCATTTCCCTGCCTCTGATTCCCCGCCTCTGTTACCCAATATCTGATTCCCCGCCTCTGATTCCCCAACTCTGATTCTGCACATCTGATTCCCTGCCTCTTATTCCCCACCTCTAATTCCCGGCCTCTGATTCCCGGCCTCTGATTCCCCACCTCTGATTCTCCATATCTAATTCCCCGCCTCTGTTTCCCCGCCTCTGATTCCCCGCCTCTGTTTCCCCATATCTGATTCCCCGCCTCTGATTCCCCGTGTTTGATTCCCTGCCTCTGATTCCCCGCCTCTGATTCCCCATCTCTGATTCACCGCCTTTGATTCGCCACCTCTGATTCCCCATATCTGTTTCCCCACCTCTGTTTCCCCGCCTCTGATTCCCCGCCTCTGATTCTCCATATCTCATTCCCCGCCTCTGACTCCCCATCTCTGATTCCCTGACTCTGATTCCCCACCTCTGATTCCCGGCCTCTTATTCCCAGCATCTGATTCCAGGCCTCTGATTCCCGGCCTCTGACTCCCCGCTTCTGATACTGATTCCCTGCCTCTGATTCCCCATCTCTGATTCCGCACATCTGATTACCTGCCTCTGATTCCCCACGTCTGATTCCCCATATCTGATTCCCCGCCTCTGATTCCCCGCCTCTGATTCCCCATCTCTGATTCCCTATCTCTGATTCCCCAATTCTGATTCCCCGCCTTTGATTCCCTGCCTCTGATTCCCAACCTCTGATTCCCCACCTCTGATTCCCCAGCTCTGATTCCCCGCCTCTGATTCCCCGCGTCTGAATCCCTGCCTCTGATTCCCCGCCTCTGATTCCCCATCTCTGATTCACCACCTCTGATCCCCCGCCTCTGATTCCCCATGTCTGATTCACCGCCTCTGTTTCCCCACCTCTGATTCCCCGCCTCTGATTCGCCATATCTGATTCCCCGCCTCTGATTCCCTGACTCTGTTTCCCCGCCTCTGATTCCCCGCCTCTGATTCCCCATATCTCATTCCCCGCCTCTGATTCCCCGCATCTGATTCCCTGCCTCTGAATCCCCACCTCTGATTCCCTGCCTCTGATTCCCAACCTCTGATTCCCCTCCTCTGATTCCCCATATCTGATTCCCCGCCTCCGTTTCCCTGCCTCTGATTCCCCGCCTCTGTTTCCCCATATCTGATTCCCCGCCTCTGATTCCCCAACTCTGATTCCCCGCCTCTGATTCCCCAGCTCTGATTCCCCGCCTCTGATTCCCCGTGTCTGATTCCCAGCCTCTGATTCCCCATGTCTTATTCCCCGCCTCTGATTCCCCGCCTCTGATTCGCCATCTCTGATTCATCGCCTCTGATTCCCCACCTCTGATTCCCCATATCTGATTCCCACCTATGTTTCCCCGCGTCTGATGCTCCGCCTCTGATTCCATGCCTCTGATTCCCAACCTCTGATTCCCCACCTCTGATTCCCCATATCTGATTCCCCGCCTCTGTTTCCCCGCCTCTGATTCCCTGCCTCTGTTTCCTCATATCTGATTCCCCGCCTCTGATTCCCCAACACTGATTCCCCTCCTCTGATACCCCAGCTCTGATTCACCACCTCTGATTCCGTGCGTCTGATTCCCCGCCTCTGATTCCCCATCTCTGATTCCCTATCTCTGATTCCCCAATTCTGATTCCCCGCCTTTGATTCCCTGCCTCTGATTCCCAACCTCTGATTCCCAACCTCTGATTCCCCATATCTGATTCCCCGCCTCTGTTTCCCCGCCTCTTATTCCCCGCCTCTGTTTCCCCATATCTGATTTCCGGCCTCTCATTCCCCAGCTCTGATTCCCCGCCTCTGATTCCCCATATCTGATTCCCCGCCGCTGATTCCCCAACTCTGATTCCCCAGCTCTGATTCCCCGCCTCTGATTCCCCGCGTCTGAATCCCTGCCTCTGATTCCCCGCCTATGATTCGCCAGCTATGATTCCCCGCCTCTGATTCCCAACGTCTGATTCCCTGCCTGTGATTCCCTGCCTCTTATTCCCCGACTCTGATTCCCCGCATCTGATTCCCAACCTCTGATTCCCCTCCTCTGATTCCCCATATCTGATTCCCCGCCTCCATTTCCCTGCCTCTGATTCCCCAACTCTGATTCTGCACATCTGATTCCCTGCCTCTTATTCCCCACCTCTAATTCCCGGCCTCTGATTCCCGGCCTCTGATTCCCCACCTCTGATTCTCCATATCTGATTCCCCGCCTCTGTTTCCCCGCCTCTGATTCCCCGCCTCTGTTTCCCCATATCTGATTCCCCGCCTCTGATTCCCCAACTCTGATTCCCCGCCTCTGATTCCCCAGGTCTGATTCCCCGCCTCTGATTCCACGTGTTTGATTACCTGCCTCTGATTCCCCGCCTCTGCTTCCCCATCTCTGATTCACCGCCTTTGATTCGCCACCTCTGATTCCCCATATGTGATTCCCCGCCTCTGTTTCCCCGCCTCTGATTCCCCGCCTCTGATTCCCCATATCTCATTCCCCGTCTCTGATTCGCCGCATCTGATTCCCTGCCTCTGAATCCCCACCTCTGATTCCCTGCCTCTGATTCCCCACCTCTGATTCCCGGCCTCTGATTCCCGGCCTCTGATTCGAGACCTCTCATTCCCGGCCTCTGATTCCCGGCCTCTGATTCCCCGCCTCTGATTCCCCGACTCTGATTCCCTGCCTCTGATTCCCCATCTCTGATTCTGCACATCTGATTCCCTGCCTCTTATTCCCCACCTCTGATTCCCGGCCTCTGATTCCCGGCCTCTGATTCCCGGCCTCTCATTCCCGGCCTCTCATTCCCGGCCTCTGATTCCCGGCCTCTGATTCCCTGCCTCTGATTCCCCGCCTCTGTTTCCCTGCCTCTGATTACCCATCTCTGATTCCGCACATCTGATTCCCTGCCTCTGATTCCCTGCCTCTGATTCCCTGCCTCTGATTCCCTGCCTCTGAATCCCAACCTCTGATTCCCCACCTCTGATTCCCCATATCTGATTCCCCGCCTCTGTTTCCCCGCCTCTGATTTCCCGCCTCTGTTTCCCCATATCTGATTCCCCGCCTCTGATTCCCCAACTTTGATTCCCCGCCTCTGATTCCACGTGTTTGATTACCTGCCTCTGATTCCCCGCCTCTGCTTCCCCATCTCTGATTCACCGCCTTTGATTCGCCACCTCTGATTCCCCATATGTGATTCCCCGCCTCTGTTTCCCCGCCTCTGATTCCCCGCCTCTGATTCCCCATATCTCATTCCCCGCCTCTGATTACCCGCATCTGATTCCCTGCCTCTGAAACCCCACCTCTGATTCCCTGCCTCTGATTCCCAACCTCTGATTCCCCTCCTCTGATTCCCCATATCTGATTCCCCGCCTCCGTTTCCCTGCCTCTGATTGCCCGCCTCTGTTTCCCCATATCTGATTCCCCACATCTGATTCCCCAACTCTGATTCCCCGCCTCTGATTCCCCAGCTCTGATTCCCCGCCTCTGATTCCCCGCGTCTGATTCCCAGCCTCTGATTCCCCATGTCTGATTTCCTGCCTCTGATTCCCCGCCTCTGATTCGCCATCTCTGATTCATCCCCTCTGATTCCCCACCTCTGATTCCCCATATCTTATTCCCCACCTATTTTTCCCCGCCTCTGATTCCCCGCCTCTGATTCCCCATCTCTGATTCCCAGACTCTGATTCCCCACCTCTGATTCCCTATCTCTGATTCTGCTCATCCGATTCCCTGCCTCTGATTCCCCGCCTCTGATTCCCCACCTCTGATTCCCCACCTCTGATTCCCCATATCTGATTCCCCGCCTCTGTTTCCCCGCCTCTGATTCCCTGCCTCTGTTTCCTCATATCTGATTCCCCGCCTCTGATTCCCCAACACTGATTCCCCGCCTCTGATTCCCCAGCTCTGATTCACCACCTCTGATTCCCCGCGTCTGATTCCCCGCTTCTGATTCCCGGCCTCTTATTCCCCACCTCTGATTCCCGGCCTCTGATTCCCGGACTCTGATTCCCGAACTCTCATCCCCGGCCTCTGATTCCCGGCCTCTGATTCCCCGCCTCTGATTCCCCGCCTCTGATTCCCTGCCTCTGATTCCCCATCTCTGATTCCGCACGTCTGATTCCCTGCCTCTGATTCCCCGCCTCTGATTCCCTGCCTCTGATTCCCTGCCTCTGATTCCCAACCTCTGATTCCCCACCTCTGATTCCCCATATCTGATTCCCCGCTTCTGTTTCCCCGCCTCTGATTCCCCGCCTCTGTTTCCCCATATCTGATTTCCCCGCCTCTGATTCCCCAACTCTGATTCCCCACCTCTGATCCCCAGCTCTGATTCCCCGCCTCTGATTCCCCGTGTTTGATTCCCTGCCTCTGATTCCCTGCCTCTGATTCCCAACCTCTGATTCCCCACCTCTGATTCCCCATATCTGATTCCCCGCCTCTGTTTCCCCATATCTCATTCCCCGCCTCTGATTCCCCATATCTGATTCCCTGACTCTGATTCCCCACCTCTGATTCCCGGCCTCTTTTTCCCGGCATCTGATTCCCGGCATCTGATTCCCGGCCTCTGATTCCCGGCCTCTGATTCCCCGCTTCTGATTCTGATTCCCTGCCTCTGATTCCCCATCTCTGATTCCGCACATCTGATTCCCTGCCTCTGATTCCCCACTTCTGATTCCCCATATCTGATTCCCCGCCTCTGTTTCCCCGCCTCTGATTCACCGCCTCTGTTTCCCCATATCTAATTCCCCGCCTCTGATTCCCCAACTCTGATTCCCCGCACTGATTCCGCAGCTCTGAATCCCCGCCTCAGATTCCCCGCATCTGATTCCATGCCTCTGAATCCCCACCTCTGATTCCCTGACTCTGATTCCCAACCTCTGATTCCCCTCCTCTGATTCCCCATATCTGATTCCCCGCCTCCGTTTCCCTGCCTCTGATTCCCCGCCTCTGTTTCCCCATATCTGATTCCCCGCCTCTGATTCCCCAACTCTGATTCCCCGCCTCTGATTCCCCAGCTCTGATTCCCCGACTCTGATTCCCCGCGTCTGATTCCCAGCCTCTGATTCCCCATGTCTTATTCCCCGCCTCTGATTCGCCATCTCTGATTCATCGCCTCTGATTCCCCACCTCTGATTCCCCATATCTGATTCCCCACCTATGTTTCCCCGCCACTGATGCCCCGTCTCTGATTCCATGCCTCTGATTCCCAACCTCTGATTCCCCACCTCTGATTCCCCATATCTGATTCCCCGCCTCTGTTTCCCCGCCTCTGATTCCCTGCCTCTGTTTCCTCATATCTGATTCCCCGCCTCTGATTCCCCAACACTGATTCCCCGCCTCTGATTCCCCAGGTCTGATTCACCACCTCTGATTCCCCGTGTCTGATTCCCCGCCTCTGATTCCCCATCTCTGATTCCCTATCTCTGATTCCCCAATTCTGATTCCCCGCCTTTGATTCCCTGCCTCTGATTCCTAACCTCTGATTCCCCACCTCTGATTCCCCGCCTCTGTTTCCCCGCCTCTTATTCCCCGCCTCTGTTTCCCCATACCTGATTCCCGGCCTCTCATTCCCCAGCTCTGATTCCCCGCCTCTGATTCCCCATATCTGATTCCCCGTCGCTGATTCCCCAACTCTGATAGCCCACCTCTGATTCCCCAGCTCTGATTCCCCGCCTCTGATTCCCCGCGTCTGAATCCCTGCCTCTGATTCCCCGCCTCTGATTCCCCATCTCTGATTCACCACCTCTGATCCCCCGCCTCTGATTCCCCATGTCTGATTCACCGCCTCTGTTTCCCCACCTCTGATTCCCCGCCTCTGATTCCCCATATCTGATTCCCCGCCTCTGATTCCCCATATCTGATTCCCTGCCTCCATTTCCCTGCCTCTGATTCCCCGCCTCTGATTCCCCAACTCTGATTCCCCGCCTGTGATTCGCCAGCTATGATTTCCCGCATCTGATTCCCCACGTCTGATTCCCTGCCTGTGATTCCCTGCCTCTTATTCCCCGCCTCTGATTCCCCGCATCTGATTCCCTGCCTCTGAATCCCCACCTCTGATTCCCTGCCTCTGATTCCCAACCTCTGATTCCCCTCCTCTGATTCCCCATATCTGATTCCCCACCTCCATTTCCCTGCCTCTGATTCCCCGCCTCTGTTACCCAATATCTGATTCCCCGCCTCTGATTCCCCAACTCTGATTCTGCACATCTGATTCCCTGCCTCTTATTCCCCACCTCTAATTCCCGGCCTCTGATTCCCGGTCTCTGATTCCCCACCTCTGATTCCCCATATCTGATTCCCGGACTCTGAATCCCCACCTCTGATTCCCGGCCTCTTATTCCCGGCATCTGATTCCCGGCCTCTGATTCCCAGCCTCTGATTCCCCGCTTCTGATTCTGATTCCCTGCCTCTGATTCCCCATCTCTGATTCCGCACATCTGATTCCCTGCCTCTGATTCCCCACTTCTGATTCCCCATATCTGATTCCCCGCCTCTGTTTCCCCGCCTCTGATTCCCCGCCTCTGTTTCCCCATATCTAATTCTTCGCATCTGATTCCCCAACTCTGATTCCCCGCACTGATTCCCCAGCTCTGAATCCCCGCCTCAGATTCCCCGCATCTGATTCCCTGCCTCTGAATCCCTTCCTCTGATTCCCTGCCTCTGATTCCCAACCTTTGATTCCCCTCCTCTGATTCCCCATATCTGATTCCCCGCCTCTGAATCCCCAACTCTGATTCCCCGCCTCTGATTCCCCAGCTCTGATTCCCCGCCTCTGATTCCCCGCGTCTGATTCCCAGCCTCTGATTCCCCATGTCTTATTCCACGCCTCTGATTCGCCATCTCTGATTCATCGCCTCTGATTCCCCACCTCTGATTCCCCATATCTGATTCCCCACCTATGTTTCCCCGCCTCTGATGTCCCACCTCTGATTCCATGCCTCTGATTCCCAACCTCTGATTCCCCACCTCTGATTCCCCATATCTGATTCCCCGCCTCTGTTTCCCCGCCTCTGATTCCATGCCTCTGATTCCCAACCTCTGATTCCCCACCTCTGATTCCCCATATCTGATTCCCCGCCTCTGTTTCCCCGCCTCTGATTCCCTGCCTCTGTTTCCTCATATCTGATTCCCCGCCTCTGATTCCCCAACACTGATTCCCCGCCTCTGATTCCCCAGGTCTGATTCACCACCTCTGATTCCCCGCGTCTGATTCCCCGCCTTTGATTCCCCATCTCTGATTCCCTATCTCTGATTCCCCAATTTTGATTCCCCGCCTTTGATTCCCTGCCTCTGATTCCCAACCTCTGATTCCCCATATCTGATTCCCCGCCGCTGATTCCCCAACTCAGATAGCCCGCCTCTGATTCCCCAGCTCTGATTCCCCGCCTCTGATTCCCCGTGTCTGAATCCCTGCCTCTGATTCCCCGCCTCTGATTCCCCATCTCTGATTCACCACCTCTGATCCCCCGCCTCTGATTCCCCATGTCTGATTCACCGCCTCTGTTTCCCCACCTCTGATTCCCCGCCTCTGATTCCCCATATCTGATTCCCCGCCTCTGATTCCCCAACTCTGATTCGCCGCCTGTGATTCGCCAGCTATGATTCCCCGCATCTGATTCCCCACGTCTGATTCCCTGCCTGTGATTCCCTGCCTCTTATTCCCCGCCTCTGATTCCCCGCATCTGATTCCCTTCCTCTGAATCCCCACCTCTGATTCCCTGCCTCTGATTCCCAACCTCTTATTCCCCTCCTCTGATTCCCCATATCTGATTCCCCACCTCCATTTCCCTGCCTCTGATTCCCCATATCTGATTCCCCACCTCCATTTCCCTGCCTCTGATTCCCCGCCTCTGTTACCCAATATCTGATTCCCCGCCTCTGATTCCCCAACTCTGATTCTGCACATCTGATTCCCTGCCTCTTATTCCCCACCTCTAATTCCCGGCCTCTGATTCCCGGTCTCTGATTCCCCACCTCTGATTCCCCATATCTGATTCCCGGACTCTGATTCCCCACCTCTGATTCCCGGCCTCTTATTCCCGGCATCTGATTCCCGGCCTCTGATTCCCAGCCTCTGATTCCCCGCTTCTGATTCTGATTCCCTGCCTCTGATTCCCCATCTCTGATTCCGCACATCTGATTCCCTGCCTCTGATTCCCCACTTCTGATTCCCCATATCTGATTCCCCGCCTCTGTTTCCCCGCCTCTGATTCCCGGCCTCTGATTCCCCGCCTCTGATTCCCCGCCTCTGATTCCCTGCCTCTGATTCCCCATCTCTGATTCCGCACGTCTGATTCCCTGCCTCTGATTCCCCGCCTCTGATTCCCTGCCTCTGATTCCCTGCCTCTGATTCCCAACCTCTGATTCCCCACCTCTGATTCCCCATATCTGATTCCCCGCCTCTGTTTCCCCGCCTCTGATTCCCCGCCTCTGTTTCCCCATATCTGATTTCCCCGCCTCTGATTCCCCAACTCTGATTCCCCACCTCTGATCCCCAGCTCTGATTCCCCGCCTCTGATTCCCCGTGTTTGATTCCCTGCCTCTGATTCCCTGCCTCTGATTCCCAACCTCTGATTCCCCACCTCTGATTCCCCATATCTGATTCCCCGCCTCTGTTTCCCCATATCTCATTCCCCGCCTCTGATTCCCCATATCTGATTCCCTGACTCTGATTCCCCACCTCTGATTCCCGGCCTCTTTTTCCCGGCATCTGATTCCCGGCATCTGATTCCCGGCCTCTGATTCCCGGCCTCTGATTCCCCGCTTCTGATTCTGATTCCCTGCCTCTGATTCCCCATCTCTGATTCCGCACATCTGATTCCCTGCCTCTGATTCCCCACTTCTGATTCCCCATATCTGATTCCCCGCCTCTGTTTCCCCGCCTCTGATTCACCGCCTCTGTTTCCCCATATCTAATTCCCCGCCTCTGATTCCCCAACTCTGATTCCCCGCACTGATTCCGCAGCTCTGAATCCCCGCCTCAGATTCCCCGCATCTGATTCCATGCCTCTGAATCCCCACCTCTGATTCCCTGACTCTGATTCCCAACCTCTGATTCCCCTCCTCTGATTCCCCATATCTGATTCCCCGCCTCCGTTTCCCTGCCTCTGATTCCCCGCCTCTGTTTCCCCATATCTGATTCCCCGCCTCTGATTCCCCAACTCTGATTCCCCGCCTCTGATTCCCCAGCTCTGATTCCCCGACTCTGATTCCCCGCGTCTGATTCCCAGCCTCTGATTCCCCATGTCTTATTCCCCGCCTCTGATTCGCCATCTCTGATTCATCGCCTCTGATTCCCCACCTCTGATTCCCCATATCTGATTCCCCACCTATGTTTCCCCGCCACTGATGCCCCGTCTCTGATTCCATGCCTCTGATTCCCAACCTCTGATTCCCCACCTCTGATTCCCCATATCTGATTCCCCGCCTCTGTTTCCCCGCCTCTGATTCCCTGCCTCTGTTTCCTCATATCTGATTCCCCGCCTCTGATTCCCCAACACTGATTCCCCGCCTCTGATTCCCCAGGTCTGATTCACCACCTCTGATTCCCCGTGTCTGATTCCCCGCCTCTGATTCCCCATCTCTGATTCCCTATCTCTGATTCCCCAATTCTGATTCCCCGCCTTTGATTCCCTGCCTCTGATTCCTAACCTCTGATTCCCCACCTCTGATTCCCCGCCTCTGTTTCCCCGCCTCTTATTCCCCGCCTCTGTTTCCCCATACCTGATTCCCGGCCTCTCATTCCCCAGCTCTGATTCCCCGCCTCTGATTCCCCATATCTGATTCCCCGTCGCTGATTCCCCAACTCTGATAGCCCACCTCTGATTCCCCAGCTCTGATTCCCCGCCTCTGATTCCCCGCGTCTGAATCCCTGCCTCTGATTCCCCGCCTCTGATTCCCCATCTCTGATTCACCACCTCTGATCCCCCGCCTCTGATTCCCCATGTCTGATTCACCGCCTCTGTTTCCCCACCTCTGATTCCCCGCCTCTGATTCCCCATATCTGATTCCCCGCCTCTGATTCCCCATATCTGATTCCCTGCCTCCATTTCCCTGCCTCTGATTCCCCGCCTCTGATTCCCCAACTCTGATTCCCCGCCTGTGATTCGCCAGCTATGATTCCCCGCATCTGATTCCCCACGTCTGATTCCCTGCCTGTGATTCCCTGCCTCTTATTCCCCGCCTCTGATTCCCCGCATCTGATTCCCTGCCTCTGAATCCCCACCTCTGATTCCCTGCCTCTGATTCCCAACCTCTGATTCCCCTCCTCTGATTCCCCATATCTGATTCCCCACCTCCATTTCCCTGCCTCTGATTCCCCGCCTCTGTTACCCAATATCTGATTCCCCGCCTCTGATTCCCCAACTCTGATTCTGCACATCTGATTCCCTGCCTCTTATTCCCCACCTCTAATTCCCGGCCTCTGATTCCCGGTCTCTGATTCCCCACCTCTGATTCCCCATATCTGATTCCCGGACTCTGAATCCCCACCTCTGATTCCCGGCCTCTTATTCCCGGCATCTGATTCCCGGCCTCTGATTCCCAGCCTCTGATTCCCCGCTTCTGATTCTGATTCCCTGCCTCTGATTCCCCATCTCTGATTCCGCACATCTGATTCCCTGCCTCTGATTCCCCACTTCTGATTCCCCATATCTGATTCCCCGCCTCTGTTTCCCCGCCTCTGATTCCCCGCCTCTGTTTCCCCATATCTAATTCTTCGCATCTGATTCCCCAACTCTGATTCCCCGCACTGATTCCCCAGCTCTGAATCCCCGCCTCAGATTCCCCGCATCTGATTCCCTGCCTCTGAATCCCTTCCTCTGATTCCCTGCCTCTGATTCCCAACCTTTGATTCCCCTCCTCTGATTCCCCATATCTGATTCCCCGCCTCTGAATCCCCAACTCTGATTCCCCGCCTCTGATTCCCCAGCTCTGATTCCCCGCCTCTGATTCCCCGCGTCTGATTCCCAGCCTCTGATTCCCCATGTCTTATTCCACGCCTCTGATTCGCCATCTCTGATTCATCGCCTCTGATTCCCCACCTCTGATTCCCCATATCTGATTCCCCACCTATGTTTCCCCGCTACTGATGTCCCACCTCTGATTCCATGCCTCTGATTCCCAACCTCTGATTCCCCACCTCTGATTCCCCATATCTGATTCCCCGCCTCTGTTTCCCCGCCTCTGATTCCCTGCCTCTGATTCCCAACCTCTGATTCCCCACCTCTGATTCCCCATATCTGATTCCCCGCCTCTGTTTCCCCGCCTCTGATTCCCTGCCTCTGTTTCCTCATATCTGATTCCCCGCCTCTGATTCCCCAACACTGATTCCCCGCCTCTGATTCCCCAGGTCTGATTCACCACCTCTGATTCCCCGCGTCTGATTCCCCGCCTTTGATTCCCCATCTCTGATTCCCTATCTCTGATTCCCCAATTTTGATTCCCCGCCTTTGATTCCCTGCCTCTGATTCCCAACCTCTGATTCCCCATATCTGATTCCCCGCCGCTGATTCCCCAACTCAGATAGCCCGCCTCTGATTCCCCAGCTCTGATTCCCCGCCTCTGATTCCCCGCGTCTGAATCCCTGCCTCTGATTCCCCGCCTCTGATTCCCCATCTCTGATTCACCACCTCTGATCCCCCGCCTCTGATTCCCCATGTCTGATTCACCGCCTCTGTTTCCCCACCTCTGATTCCCCGCCTCTGATTCCCCATATCTGATTCCCCGCCTCTGATTCCCCAACTCTGATTCGCCGCCTGTGATTCGCCAGCTATGATTCCCCGCATCTGATTCCCCACGTCTGATTCCCTGCCTGTGATTCCCTGCCTCTTATTCCCCGCCTCTGATTCCCCGCATCTGATTCCCTTCCTCTGAATCCCCACCTCTGATTCCCTGCCTCTGATTCCCAACCTCTTATTCCCCTCCTCTGATTCCCCATATCTGATTCCCCACCTCCATTTCCCTGCCTCTGATTCCCCATATCTGATTCCCCACCTCCATTTCCCTGCCTCTGATTCCCCGCCTCTGTTACCCAATATCTGATTCCCCGCCTCTGATTCCCCAACTCTGATTCTGCACATCTGATTCCCTGCCTCTTATTCCCCACCTCTAATTCCCGGCCTCTGATTCCCGGTCTCTGATTCCCCACCTCTGATTCCCCATATCTGATTCCCGGACTCTGATTCCCCACCTCTGATTCCCGGCCTCTTATTCCCGGCATCTGATTCCCGGCCTCTGATTCCCAGCCTCTGATTCCCCGCTTCTGATTCTGATTCCCTGCCTCTGATTCCCCATCTCTGATTCCGCACATCTGATTCCCTGCCTCTGATTCCCCACTTCTGATTCCCCATATCTGATTCCCCGCCTCTGTTTCCCCGCCTCTGATTCCCCGCCTCTGTTTCCCCATATCTAATTCCTCGCATCTGATTCCCCAACTCTGATTCCCCGCACTGATTCCCCAGCTCTGAATCCCCGCCTCAGATTCCCCGCATCTGATTCCCTGCCTCTGAATCCCTTCCTCTGATTCCCTGCCTCTGCTTCCCAACCTTTGATTCCCCTCCTCTGATTCCCCATATCTGATTCCCCGCCTCTGAATCCCCAACTCTGATTCCCCGCCTCTGATTCCCCAGCTCTGATTCCCCGCCTCTGATTCCCCGCGTCTGATTCCCAGCCTCTGATTCCCCATGTCTTATTCCACGCCTCTGATTCGCCATCTCTGATTCATCGCCTCTGATTCCCCACCTCTGATTCCCCATATCTGATTCCCCACATATGTTTCCCCGCCTCTGATGCCCCACCTCTGATTCCATGCCTCTGATTCCCAACCTCTGATTCCCCACCTCTGATTCCCCATATCTGATTCCCCGCCTCTGTTTCCCCGCCTCTGATTCCCTGCCTCTGTTTCCTCATATCTGATTCCCCGCCTCTGATTCCCCAACACTGATTCCCCGCCTCTGATTCCCCAGGTCTGATTCACCACCTCTGATTCCCCGCGTCTGATTCCCCGCCTCTGATTCCCCATCTCTGATTCCCTATCTCTGATTCCCCAATTTTGATTCCCCGCCTTTGATTCCCTGCCTCTGATTCCCAACCTCTGATTCCCCATATCTGATTCCCCGCCGCTGATTCCCCAACTCAGATAGCCCGCCTCTGATTCCCCAGCTCTGATTCCCCGCCTCTGATTCCCCGCGTCTGAATCCCTGCCTCTGATTCCCCGCCTCTGATTCCCCATCTCTGATTCACCACCTCTGATCCCCCGCCTCTGATTCCCCATGTCTGATTCACCGCCTCTGTTTCCCCACCTCTGATTCCCCGCCTCTGATTCCCCATATCTGATTCCCCGCCTCTGATTCCCCAACTCTGATTCGCCGCCTGTGATTCGCCAGCTATGATTCCCCGCATCTGATTCCCCACGTCTGATTCCCTGCCTGTGATTCCCTGCCTCTTATTCCCCGCCTCTGATTCCCCGCATCTGATTCCCTTCCTCTGAATCCCCACCTCTGATTCCCCGCATCTGATTCCCCACCTCCATTTCCCTGCCTCTGATTCCCCGCCTCTGTTACCCAATATCTGATTCCCCGCCTCTGATTCCCCAACTCTGATTCTGCACATCTGATTCCCTGCCTCTTATTCCCCACCTCTAATTCCCGGCCTCTGATTCCCGGCCTCTGATTCCCCACCTCTGATTCTCCATATCTAATTCCCCGCCTCTGTTTCCCCGCCTCTGATTCCCCGCCTCTGTTTCCCCATATCTGATTCCCCGCCTCTGATTCCCCGTGTTTGATTCCCTGCCTCTGATTCCCCGCCTCTGATTCCCCATCTCTGATTCACCGCCTTTGATTCGCCACCTCTGATTCCCCATATCTGTTTCCCCACCTCTGTTTCCCCGCCTCTGATTCCCCGCCTCTGATTCTCCATATCTCATTCCCCGCCTCTGACTCCCCATCTCTGATTCCCTGACTCTGATTCCCCACCTCTGATTCCCGGCCTCTTATTCCCAGCATCTGATTCCAGGCCTCTGATTCCCGGCCTCTGACTCCCCGCTTCTGATACTGATTCCCTGCCTCTGATTCCCCATCTCTGATTCCGCACATCTGATTACCTGCCTCTGATTCCCCACGTCTGATTCCCCATATCTGATTCCCCGCCTCTGATTCCCCGCCTCTGATTCCCCATCTCTGATTCCCTATCTCTGATTCCCCAATTCTGATTCCCCGCCTTTGATTCCCTGCCTCTGATTCCCAACCTCTGATTCCCCACCTCTGATTCCCCAGCTCTGATTCCCCGCCTCTGATTCCCCGCGTCTGAATCCCTGCCTCTGATTCCCCGCCTCTGATTCCCCATCTCTGATTCACCACCTCTGATCCCCCGCCTCTGATTCCCCATGTCTGATTCACCGCCTCTGTTTCCCCACCTCTGATTCCCCGCCTCTGATTCGCCATATCTGATTCCCCGCCTCTGATTCCCTGACTCTGTTTCCCCGCCTCTGATTCCCCGCCTCTGATTCCCCATATCTCATTCCCCGCCTCTGATTCCCCGCATCTGATTCCCTGCCTCTGAATCCCCACCTCTGATTCCCTGCCTCTGATTCCCAACCTCTGATTCCCCTCCTCTGATTCCCCATATCTGATTCCCCGCCTCCGTTTCCCTGCCTCTGATTCCCCGCCTCTGTTTCCCCATATCTGATTCCCCGCCTCTGATTCCCCAACTCTGATTCCCCGCCTCTGATTCCCCAGCTCTGATTCCCCGCCTCTGATTCCCCGTGTCTGATTCCCAGCCTCTGATTCCCCATGTCTTATTCCCCGCCTCTGATTCCCCGCCTCTGATTCGCCATCTCTGATTCATCGCCTCTGATTCCCCACCTCTGATTCCCCATATCTGATTCCCACCTATGTTTCCCCGCGTCTGATGCTCCGCCTCTGATTCCATGCCTCTGATTCCCAACCTCTGATTCCCCACCTCTGATTCCCCATATCTGATTCCCCGCCTCTGTTTCCCCGCCTCTGATTCCCTGCCTCTGTTTCCTCATATCTGATTCCCCGCCTCTGATTCCCCAACACTGATTCCCCTCCTCTGATACCCCAGCTCTGATTCACCACCTCTGATTCCGTGCGTCTGATTCCCCGCCTCTGATTCCCCATCTCTGATTCCCTATCTCTGATTCCCCAATTCTGATTCCCCGCCTTTGATTCCCTGCCTCTGATTCCCAACCTCTGATTCCCAACCTCTGATTCCCCATATCTGATTCCCCGCCTCTGTTTCCCCGCCTCTTATTCCCCGCCTCTGTTTCCCCATATCTGATTTCCGGCCTCTCATTCCCCAGCTCTGATTCCCCGCCTCTGATTCCCCATATCTGATTCCCCGCCGCTGATTCCCCAACTCTGATTCCCCAGCTCTGATTCCCCGCCTCTGATTCCCCGCGTCTGAATCCCTGCCTCTGATTCCCCGCCTCTGATTCCTCATCTCTGATTCACCACCTCTGATCCCCCGCCTCTGATACCCCATGTCTGATTCACCGCCTCTGTTTCCCCACCTCTGATTCCCCGCCTCTGATTCCCCATATCTGATTCCCCGCCTCTGATTCCCCAACTCTGATTCCCCGCCTGTGATTCGCCAGCTATGATTCCCCGCCTCTGATTCCCCACGTCTGCTTCCCTGCCTGTGATTCCCTGCCTCTTATTCCCCGCGTCTGATTCCCCGCATCTGATTCCCAACCTCTGATTCCCCTCCTCTTATTCCACATATCTGATTCCCCGCCTCCATTTCCCTGCCTCTGATTCCCCGCCTCTGTTACCCCATATCTGATTCCCCGCCTCTGATTCCCCAACTCTGATTCTGCACATCTGATTCCCTGCCTCTTATTCCCCACCTCTAATTCCCGGCCTCTGATTCCCGGCCTCTGATTCCCCACCTCTGATTCTCCATATCTGATTCCCCGCCTCTGTTTCCCCGCCTCTGATTCCCCGCCTCTGTTTCCCCATATCTGATTCCCCGCCTCTGATTCCCCAACTCTGATTCCCCGCCTCTGATTCCCCAGGTCTGATTCCCCGCCTCTGATTCCACGTGTTTGATTACCTGCCTCTGATTCCCCGCCTCTGCTTCCACATCTCTGATTCACCGCCTTTGATTCGCCACCTCTGATTCCCCATATGTGATTCCCCGCCTCTGTTTCCCCGCCTCTGATTCCCCGCCTCTGATTCCCAACCTCTGATTCCCCTCCTCTGATTCCCCATATCTGATTCCCCGCCTCCGTTTCCCTGCCTCTGATTCCCCGCCTCTGTTTCCCCATATCTGATTCCCCGCCTCTGATTCCCCAACTCTGATTCCTCGCCTCTGATTCCCCAGCTCTGATTCCCCGCCTCTGATTCCCCGCGTCTGATTCCCAGCCTCTGATTCCCCATGTCTTACTCCCCGCCTCTGATTCGCCATCTCTGATTCATCGCCTCTGATTCCCCACCTCTGATTCCCCATATCTGATTCCCCACCTATGTTTCCCCGCCTCTGATGCCCCACCTCTGATTCCATGCCTCTGATTCCCAACCTCTGATTCCCCACCTCTGATTCCCCATATCTGATTCCCCGCCTCTGTTTCCCCGCCTCTGATTCCCTGCCTCTGTTTCCTCATATCTGATTCCCCGCCTCTGATTCCCCAACACTGATTCCCCGCCTCTGATTCCCCAGGTCTGATTCACCACCTCTGATTCCCCGCGTCTGATTCCCCGCCTCTGATTCCCCATCTCTGATTCCCTATCTCTGATTCCCCAATTCTGATTCCCCGCCTTTGATTCCCTGCCTCTGATTCCCAACCTCTGATTCCCCACCTCTGATATCCCATATCTGATTCCCCGCCTCTGTTTCCCCGCCTCTTATTCCCCGCCTCTGTTTCCCCATATCTGATTCCCGGCCTCTCGTTCACCAGCTCTGATTCCCCGCCTCTGATTCCCCATATCTGATTCCCCGCCGCTGATTCCCCAACTCAGATAGCCCGCCTCTGATTCCCCAGCTCTGATTCCCCGCCTCTGATTCCCCGCGTCTGAATCCCTGCCTCTGATTCCCCGCCTCTGATTCCCCATCTCTGATTCACCACCTCTGATCCCCCGCCTCTGATTCCCCATGTCTGATTCACCGCCTCTGTTTCCCCACCTCTGATTCCCCGCCTCTGATTCCCCATATCTGATTCCCCGCCTCTGATTCCCCAACTCTGATTCGCCGCCTGTGATTCGCCAGCTATGATTCCCCGCATCTGATTCCCCACGTCTGATTCCCTGCCTGTGATTCCCTGCCTCTTATTCCCCGCCTCTGATTCCCCGCATCTGATTCCCTTCCTCTGAATCCCCACCTCTGATTCCCTGCCTCTGATTCCCAACCTCTTATTCCCCTCCTCTGATTCCCCATATCTGATTCCCCACCTCCATTTCCCTGCCTCTGATTCCCCGCCTCTGTTACCAAATATCTGATTCCCCGCCTCTGATTCCCTAACTCTGATTCTGCACATCTGATTCCCTGCCTCTTATTCCCCACCTCTAATTCCCGGCCTCTGATTCCCGGCCTCTGATTCCCCACCTCTGATTCTCCATATCTGATTCCCCGCCTCTGTTTCCCCGCCTCTGATTCCCCGCCTCTGATTCCCCAACTCTGATTCCCCGCCTCTGATTCCCCAGGTCTGATTCCCCGCCTCTGATTCCACGTGTTTGATTACCTGCCTCTGATTCCCCGCCTCTGCTTCCCCATCTCTGATTCACCGCCTTTGATTCGCCACCTCTGATTCCCCATATGTGATTCCCCTCCTCTGTTTCCCCGCCTCTGATTCCCCGCCTCTGATTTCCCATGTCTCATTCCCCGCCTCTGATTCCCCGCATCTGATTCCCTGCCTCTGAATCCCCACCTCTGATTCCCTGCCTCTGATTCCCAACCTCTGATTCCCCTCCTCTGATTCCACATATCTGATTCCCCGCCTCCGTTTCCCTGCCTCTGATTAACCGCCTCTGTTTCCCCATATCTGATACCCCGCCTCTGATTCCCCAACTCTGATTCCCCGCCTCTGATTCCACAGCTCTGATTCCCCGCCTCTGATTCCCCGCGTCTGATTCCCAGCCTCTGATTCCCCATGTCTGATTTCCTGCCTCTGATTCCCCGCCTCTGATTCGCCATCTCTGATTCATCGCCTCTGATTCCCCACCTCTGATTCCCCATATCTTATTCCCCACCTATGTTTCCCCGCCTCTGATTCCCCGCCTCTGATTCCCCATCTCTTATTCCCGGACTCTGATTCACCACCTCTGATTCCCTATCTCTGATTCCGCACATCCGATTCCCTGCCTCTGATTCCCCGCCTCTGATGCCCCGCCTCTGATTCCCAACCTCTGATACCCCTCCTCTGATTCCCCATATCTGATTCCCCGCCTCCGTTTCCCTGCCTCTGATTCCCCGCCTCTGTTTCCCCATATCTGATTCCCCGCCTCTGATTCCCCAACTCTGATTCCCCGCCTCTGATTCCCCAGCTCTGATTCCCCGCCTCTGATTCCCCGCGTCTGATTCCCAGCCTCTGATTCCCCATGTCTTATTCCCCGCCTCTGATTCCCCGCCTCTGATTCGCCATCTCTGATTCATCGCCTCTGATTCCCCACCTCTGATTCCCCATATCTGATTCCCACCTATGTTTCCCCGCCTCTGATGCCCCGCCTCTGATTCCCTGCCTCTGTTTCCTCATATCTGATTCCCCGCCTCTGATTCCCCAACACTGATTCCGCTCCTCTGATACCCCAGCTCTGATTCACCACCTCTGATTCCCCGCGTCTGATTCCCCGCCTCTGATTCCCCATCTCTGATTCCCTATCTCTGATTCCCCAATTCTGATTCCCCGCCTTTGATTCCCTGCCTCTGATTCCCAACCTCTGATTCCCCACCTCTGATTCCCCATATCTGATTCCCCGCCTCTGTTTCCCCGCCTCTTATTCCCCGCCTCTGTTTCCCTATATCTGATTCCCGGCCTCTCATTCCCCAGCTCTGATTCCCCGCCTCTGATTCCCCATATCTGATTCCCCGCCGCTGATTCCCCAACTCTGATTCCCCAGCTCTGATTCCCCGCCTCTGATTCCCCGCGTCTGAATCCCTGCCTCTGATTCCCCGCCTCTGATTCCCCATCTCTGATTCACCACCTCTGATCCCCCGCCTCTGATTCCCCATGTCTGATTCACCGCCTCTGTTTCCCCACCTCTGATTCCCCGCCTCTGATTCCCCATATCTGATTCCCCGCCTCTGATTCCCCAACTCTGATTCCCCGCCTATGATTCGCCAGCTATGATTCCCCGCCTCTGATTCCCAACGTCTGATTCCCTGCCTGTGATTCCCTGCCTCTTATTCCCCGCCTCTGATTCCCCGCATCTGATTCCCAACCTCTGATTCCCCTCCTCTGATTCCCCATATCTGATTCCCCGCCTCCATTTCCCTGCCTCTGATTCCCCGCCTCTGTTACCCCATATCTGATTCCCCGCCTCTGATTCCCCAACTCTGATTCTGCACATCTGATTCCCTGCCTCTTATTCCCCACCTCTAATTCCCGGCCTCTGATTCCCGGCCTCTGATTCCCCACCTCTGATTCTCCATATCTGATTCCCCGCCTCTGTTTCCCCGCCTCTGATTCCCCGCCTCTGTTTCCCCATATCTGATTCCCCGCCTCTGATTCCCCAACTCTGATTCCCCGCCTCTGATTCCCCAGGTCTGATTCCCCGCCTCTGATTCCACGTGTTTGATTACCTGCCTCTGATTCCCCGCCTCTGCTTCCCCATCTCTGATTCACCGCCTTTGATTCGCCACCTCTGATTCCCCATATGTGATTCCCCGCCTCTGTTTCCCCGCCTCTGATTCCCCGCCTCTGATTCCCCATATCTCATTCCCCGTCTCTGATTCGCCGCATCTGATTCCCTGCCTCTGAATCCCCACCTCTGATTCCCTGCCTCTGATTCCCCACCTCTGATTCCCGGCCTCTGATTCCCGGCCTCTGATTCGAGACCTCTCATTCCCGGCCTCTGATTCCCGGCCTCTGATTCCCCGCCTCTGATTCCCCGACTCTGATTCCCTGCCTCTGATTCCCCATCTCTGATTCTGCACATCTGATTCCCTGCCTCTTATTCCCCACCTCTGATTCCCGGCCTCTGATTCCCGGCCTCTGATTCCCGGCCTCTCATTCCCGGCCTCTCATTCCCGGCCTCTGATTCCCTGCCTCTGATTCCCTGCCTCTGATTCCCTGCCTCTGAATCCCAACCTCTGATTCCCCACCGCTGATTCCCCATATCTGATTCCCCGCCTCTGTTTCCCCGCCTCTGATTTCCCGCCTCTGTTTCCCCATATCTGATTCCCCGCCTCTGATTCCCCAACTTTGATTCCCCGCCTCTGATTCCACGTGTTTGATTACCTGCCTCTGATTCCCCGCCTCTGCTTCCCCATCTCTGATTCACCGCCTTTGATTCGCCACCTCTGATTCCCCATATGTGATTCCCCGCCTCTGTTTCCCCGCCTCTGATTCCCCGCCTCTGATTCCCCATATCTCATTCCCCGCCTCTGATTACCCGCATCTGATTCCCTGCCTCTGAAACCCCACCTCTGATTCCCTGCCTCTGATTCCCAACCTCTGATTCCCCTCCTCTGATTCCCCATATCTGATTCCCCGCCTCCGTTTCCCTGCCTCTGATTGCCCGCCTCTGTTTCCCCATATCTGATTCCCCACCTCTGATTCCCAGCCTCTGATTCCCCATGTCTGATTTCCTGCCTCTGATTCCCCGCCTCTGATTCGCCATCTCTGATTCATCCCCTCTGATTCCCCACCTCTGATTCCCCATATCTTATTCCCCACCTATGTTTCCCCGCCTCTGATTCCCCGCCTCTGATTCCCCATCTCTGATTCCCAGACTCTGATTCCCCACCTCTGATTCCCTATCTCTGATTCTGCTCATCCGATTCCCTGCCTCTGATTCCCCGCCTCTGATTCCCCACCTCTGATTCCCCACCTCTGATTCCCCATATCTGATTCCCCGCCTCTGTTTCCCCGCCTCTGATTCCCTGCCTCTGTTTCCTCATATCTGATTCCCCGCCTCTGATTCCCCAACACTGATTCCCCGCCTCTGATTCCCCAGCTCTGATTCACCACCTCAGATTCCCCGCGTCTGATTCCCCGCTTCTGATTCCCGGCCTCTTATTCCCCACCTCTGATTCCCGGCCTCTGATTCCCGGACTCTGATTCCCGAACTCTCATTCCCGGCCTCTGATTCCCGGCCTCTGATTCCCCGCCTCTGATTCCCCGCCTCTGATTCCCTGCCTCTGATTCCCCATCTCTGATTCCGCACGTCTGATTCCCTGCCTCTGATTCCCCGCCTCTGATTCCCTGCCTCTGATTCCCTGCCTCTGATTCCCAACCTCTGATTCCCCACCTCTGATTCCCCATATCTGATTCCCCGCCTCTGTTTCCCCGCCTCTGATTCCCCGCCTCTGTTTCCCCATATCTGATTTCCCCGCCTCTGATTCCCCAACTCTGATTCCCCACCTCTGATCCCCAGCTCTGATTCCCCGCCTCTGATTCCCCGTGTTTGATTCCCTGCCTCTGATTCCCTGCCTCTGATTCCCAACCTCTGATTCCCCACCTCTGATTCCCCATATCTGATTCCCCGCCTCTGTTTCCCCGCCTCTGATTCCCCGCCTCTGTTTCCCCATATCTGATTCCCCGCCTTTGATTGGCCACCTCTGATTCCCCATATGTGATTCCCCGCCTCTGTTTCCCCGCATCTGATTCCCTGCCTCTGATTCCCCATATCTCATTCCCCGCCTCTGATTCCCCATATCTGATTCCCTGACTCTGATTCCCCACCTCTGATTCCCGGCCTCTTTTTCCCGGCATCTGATTCCCGGCATCTGATTCCCGGCCTCTGATTCCCGGCCTCTGATTCCCCGCTTCTGATTCTGATTCCCTGCCTCTGATTCCCCATCTCTGATTCCGCACATCTGATTCCCTGCCTCTGATTCCCCACTTCTGATTCACCATATCTGATTCCCCGCCTCTGTTTCCCCGCCTCTGATTCACCGCCTCTGTTTCCCCATATCTAATTCCCCGCCTCTGATTCCCCAACTCTGATTCCCCGCACTGATTCCGCAGCTCTGAATCCCCGCCTCAGATTCCCCGCATCTGATTCCATGCCTCTGAATCCCCACCTCTGATTCCCTGACTCTGATTCCCAACCTCTGATTCCCCTCCTCTGATTCCCCATATCTGATTCCCCGCCTCCGTTTCCCTGCCTCTGATTCCCCGCCTCTGTTTCCCCATATCTGATTCCCCGCCTCTGATTCCCCAACTCTGATTCCCCGCCTCTGATTCCCCAGCTCTGATTCCCCGCCTCTGATTCCCCGCGTCTGATTCCCAGCCTCTGATTCCCCATGTCTTATTCCCCGCCTCTGATTCGCCATCTCTGATTCATCGCCTCTGATTCCCCACCTCTGATTCCCCATATCTGATTCCCCACCTATGTTTCCCCGCCACTGATGCCCCGCCTCTGATTCCATGCCTCTGATTCCCAACCTCTGATTCCCCACCTCTGATTCCCCATATCTGATTCCCCGCCTCTGTTTCCCCGCCTCTGATTCCCTGCCTCTGTTTCCTCATATCTGATTCCCCGCCTCTGATTCCCCAACACTGATTCCCCGCCTCTGATTCCCCAGGTCTGATTCACCACCTCTGATTCCCCGTGTCTGATTCCCCGCCTCTGATTCCCCATCTCTGATTCCCTATCTCTGATTCCCCAATTCTGATTCCCCGCCTTTGATTCCCTGCCTCTGATTCCTAACCTCTGATTCCCCACCTCTGATTCCCCGCCTCTGTTTCCCCGCCTCTTATTCCCCGCCTCTGTTTCCCCATACCTGATTCCCGGCCTCTCATTCCCCAGCTCTGATTCCCCGCCTCTGCTTCCCCATATCTTTTTCCCCGTCGCTGATTCCCCAACTCTGATAGCCCACCTCTGATTCCCCAGCTCTGATTCCCCGCCTCTGATTCCCCGCGTCTGAATCCCTGCCTCTGATTCCCCGCCTCTGATTCCCCATCTCTGATTCACCACCTCTGATCCCCCGCCTCTGATTCCCCATGTCTGATTCACCGCCTCTGTTTCCCCACCTCTGATTCCCCGCCTCTGATTCCCCATATCTGATTCCCCGCCTCTGATTCCCCATATCTGATTCCCTGCCTCCATTTCCCTGCCTCTGATTCCCCGCCTCTGATTCCCCAACTCTGATTCCCCGCCTGTGATTCGCCAGCTATGATTCCCCGCATCTGATTCCCCACGTCTGATTCCCTGCCTGTGATTCCCTGCCTCTTATTCCCCGCCTCTGATTCCCCGCATCTGATTCCCTGCCTCTGAATCCCCACCTCTGATTCCCTGCCTCTGATTCCCAACCTCTGATTCCCCTCCTCTGATTCCCCATATCTGATTCCCCACCTCCATTTCCCTGCCTCTGATTCCCCGCCTCTGTTACCCAATATCTGATTCCCCGCCTCTGATTCCCCAACTCTGATTCTGCACATCTGATTCCCTGCCTCTTATTCCCCACCTCTAATTCCCGGCCTCTGATTCCCGGTCTCTGATTCCCCACCTCTGATTCCCCATATCTGATTCCCGGACTCTGAATCCCCACCTCTGATTCCCGGCCTCTTATTCCCGGCATCTGATTCCCGGCCTCTGATTCCCAGCCTCTGATTCCCCGCTTCTGATTCTGATTCCCTGCCTCTGATTCCCCATCTCTGATTCCGCACATCTGATTCCCTGCCTCTGATTCCCCACTTCTGATTCCCCATATCTGATTCCCCGCCTCTGTTTCCCCGCCTCTGATTCCCCGCCTCTGTTTCCCCATATCTAATTCCTCGCATCTGATTCCCCAACTCTGATTCCCCGCACTGATTCCCCAGCTCTGAATCCCCGCCTCAGATTCCCCGCATCTGATTCCCTGCCTCTGAATCCCTTCCTCTGATTCCCTGCCTCTGATTCCAAACCTTTGATTCCCCTCCTCTGATTCCCCATATCTGATTCCCCGCCTCTGAATCCCCAACTCTGATTCCCCGCCTCTGATTCCCCCGCTCTGATTCCCCGCCTCTGATTCCCCGCGTCTGATTCCCAGCCTCTGATTCCCCATGTCTTATTCCACGCCTCTGATTCGCCATCTCTGATTCAACGCCTCTGATTCCCCACCTCTGATTCCCCATATCTGATTCCCCACCTATGTTTCCCCGCCTCTGATGCCCCACCTCTGATTCCATGCCTCTGATTCCCAACCTCTGATTCCCCACCTCTGATTCCCCATATCTGATTCCCCGCCTCTGTTTCCCCGCCTCTGATTCCCTGCCTCTGTTTCCTCATATCTGATTCCCCGCCTCTGATTCCCCAACACTGATTCCCCGCCTCTGATTCCCCAGGTCTGATTCACCACCTCTGATTCCCCGCGTCTGATTCCCCGCCTTTGATTCCCCATCTCTGATTCCCTATCTCTGATTCCCCAATTTTGATTCCCCGCCTTTGATTCCCTGCCTCTGATTCCCAACCTCTGATTCCCCATATCTGATTCCCCGCCGCTGATTCCCCAACTCAGATAGCTCGCCTCTGATTCCCCAGCTCTGATTCCCCGCCTCTGATTCCCCGCGTCTGAATCCCTGCCTCTGATTCCCCGCCTCTGATTCCCCATCTCTGATTCACCACCTCTGATCCCCCGCCTCTGATTCCCCATGTCTGATTCACCGCCTCTGTTTCCCCACCTCTGATTCCCCGCCTCTGATTCCCCATATCTGATTCCCCGCCTCTGATTCCCCAACTCTGATTCGCCGCCTGTGATTCGCCAGCTATGATTCCCCGCATCTGATTCCCCACGTCTGATTCCCTGCCTGTGATTCCCTGCCTCTTATTCCCCGCCTCTGATTCCCCGCATCTGATTCCCTTCCTCTGAATCCCCACCTCTGATTCCCTGCCTCTGATTCCCAACCTCTTATTCCCCTCCTCTGATTCCCCATATCTGATTCCCCACCTCCATTTCCCTGCCTCTGATTCCCCATATCTGATTCCCCACCTCCATTTCCCTGCCTCTGATTCCCCGCCTCTGTTACCCAATATCTGATTCCCCGCCTCTGATTCCCCAACTCTGATTCTGCACATCTGATTCCCTGCCTCTTATTCCCCACCTCTAATTCCCGGCCTCTGATTCCCGGTCTCTGATTCCCCACCTCTGATTCCCCATATCTGATTCCCGGACTCTGATTCCCCACCTCTGATTCCCGGCCTCTTATTCCCGGCATCTGATTCCCGGCCTCTGATTCCCAGCCTCTGATTCCCCGCTTCTGATTCTGATTCCCTGCCTCTGATTCCCCATCTCTGATTCCGCACATCTGATTCCCTGCCTCTGATTCCCCACTTCTGATTCCCCATATCTGATTCCCCGCCTCTGTTTCCCCGCCTCTGATTCCCCGCCTCTGTTTCCCCATATCTAATTCCTCGCATCTGATTCCCCAACTCTGATTCCCCGCACTGATTCCCCAGCTCTGAATCCCCGCCTCAGATTCCCCGCATCTGATTCCCTGCCTCTGAATCCCTTCCTCTGATTCCCTGCCTCTGCTTCCCAACCTTTGATTCCCCTCCTCTGATTCCCCATATCTGATTCCCCGCCTCTGAATCCCCAACTCTGATTCCCCGCCTCTGATTCCCCAGCTCTGATTCCCCGCCTCTGATTCCCCGCGTCTGATTCCCAGCCTCTGATTCCCCATGTCTTATTCCACGCCTCTGATTCGCCATCTCTGATTCATCGCCTCTGATTCCCCACCTCTGATTCCCCATATCTGATTCCCCACATATGTTTCCCCGCCTCTGATGCCCCACCTCTGATTCCATGCCTCTGATTCCCAACCTCTGATTCCCCACCTCTGATTCCCCATATCTGATTCCCCGCCTCTGTTTCCCCGCCTCTGATTCCCTGCCTCTGTTTCCTCATATCTGATTCCCCGCCTCTGATTCCCCAACACTGATTCCCCGCCTCTGATTCCCCAGGTCTGATTCACCACCTCTGATTCCCCGCGTCTGATTCCCCGCCTCTGATTCCCCATCTCTGATTCCCTATCTCTGATTCCCCAATTTTGATTCCCCGCCTTTGATTCCCTGCCTCTGATTCCCAACCTCTGATTCCCCATATCTGATTCCCCGCCGCTGATTCCCCAACTCAGATAGCCCGCCTCTGATTCCCCAGCTCTGATTCCCCGCCTCTGATTCCCCGCGTCTGAATCCCTGCCTCTGATTCCCCGCCTCTGATTCCCCATCTCTGATTCACCACCTCTGATCCCCCGCCTCTGATTCCCCATGTCTGATTCACCGCCTCTGTTTCCCCACCTCTGATTCCCCGCCTCTGATTCCCCATATCTGATTCCCCGCCTCTGATTCCCCAACTCTGATTCGCCGCCTGTGATTCGCCAGCTATGATTCCCCGCATCTGATTCCCCACGTCTGATTCCCTGCCTGTGATTCCCTGCCTCTTATTCCCCGCCTCTGATTCCCCGCATCTGATTCCCTTCCTCTGAATCCCCACCTCTGATTCCCTGCCTCTGATTCCCAACCTCTTATTCCCCTCCTCTGATTCCCCATATCTGATTCCCCACCTCCATTTCCCTGCCTCTGATTCCCCGCCTCTGTTACCCAATATCTGATTCCCCGCCTCTGATTCCCCAACTCTGATTCTGCACATCTGATTCCCTGCCTCTTATTCCCCACCTCTAATTCCCGGCCTCTGATTCCCGGCCTCTGATTCCCCACCTCTGATTCTCCATATCTAATTCCCCGCCTCTGTTTCCCCGCCTCTGATTCCCCGCCTCTGTTTCCCCATATCTGATTCCCCGCCTCTGATTCCCCAACTCTGATTCCCCGCCTCTGATTCCCCAGCTCTGATTCACCACCTCTGATTCCCCGCGTCTGATTCCCCGCCTCTGATTCCCCATCTCTGATTCCCTATCTCTGATTCCCCAATTCTGATTCCCCGCCTTTGATTCCCTGCCTCTGATTCCCAACCTCTGATTCCCCACCTCTGATTCCCCATATCTGATTCCCCGCGTCTGTTTCCCCGCCTCTTATTCCCCGCCTCTGTTTCCCTATATCTGATTCCCGGCCTCTCATTCCCCAGCTCTGATTCCCCGTCTCTGATTCCCCATATCTGATTCCCCGCCGCTGATTCCCCAACTCTGATTCCCCAGCTCTGATTCGCCACCTCTGATTCCCCGCGTCTGAATCCCTGCCTCTGATTCCCCGCCTCTGATTCCCCATCTCTGATTCACCACCTCTGATCCCCCGCCTCTGATTCCCCATGTCTGATTCACCGCCTCTGTTTCCCCACCTCTGATTCCCCGCCTCTGATTCCCCATATCTGATTCCCCGCCTCTGATTCCCCAACTCTGATTCCCCGCCTGTGATTCGCCAGCTATGATTCCCCGCCTCTGATTCCCAACGTCTGATTCCCTGCCTGTGATTCCCTGCCTCTTATTCCCCGCCTCTGATTCCCCGCATCTGATTCCCAACCTCTGATTCCCCTCCTCTGATTCCCCATATCTGATTCCCCGCCTCCATTTCCCTGCCTCTGATTCCCCGCCTCTGTTACCCCATATCTGATTCCCCGCCTCTGATTCCCCAACTCTGATTCTGCACATCTGATTCCCTGCCTCTTATTCCCCACCTCTAATTCCCGGCCTCTGATTCCCGGCCTCTGATTCCCCACCTCTGATTCTCCATATCTGATTCCCCGCCTCTGTTTCCCCACCTCTGATTCCCCGCCTCTGTTTCCCCATATCTGATTCCCCGCCTCTGATTCCCCAACTCTGATTCCCCGCCTCTGATTCCCCAGGTCTGATTCCCCGCCTCTGATTCCACGTGTTTGATTACCTGCCTCTGATTCCCCGCCTCTGCTTCCCCATCTCTGATTCACCGCCTTTGATTCGCCACCTCTGATTCCCCATATGTGATTCCCCGCCTCTGTTTCCCCGCCTCTGATTCCCCGCCTCTGATTCCCCATATCTCATTCCCCGCCTCTGATTCGCCGCATCTGATTCCCTGCCTCTGAATCCCCACCTCTGATTCCCTGCCTCTGATTCCCCACCTCTGATTCCCGGCCTCTGATTCCCGGCCCCTGATTCCCGACCTCTCATTCCCGGCCTCTGATTCCCCGCCTCTGATTCCCCGACTCTGATTCCCTGCCTCTGATTCCCCATCTCTGATTCTGCACATCTGATTCCCTGCCTCTTGTTCCCCACCTCTGATTCCCGGCCTCTGATTCCCGGCCTCTGATTCCCGGCCTCTCATTCCCGGCCTCTCATTCCCGGCCTCTGATTCCCGGCCTCTGATTCCCCGCCTCTGATTCCCCAACTTTGATTCCCCGCCTCTGATTCCACGTGTTTGATTACCTGCCTCTGATTCCCCGCCTCTGCTTCCCCATCTCTGATTCACCGCCTTTGATTCGCCACCTCTGATTCCCATATGTGATTCCCTGCCTCTGTTTCCCCGCCTCTGATTCCCCGCCTCTGATTCCCCATATCTCATTCCCCGCCTCTGATTCCCCGCATCTGATTCCCTGCCTCTGAATCCCCACCTCTGATTCCCTGCCTCTGATTCCCAACCTCTGATTCCCCTCCTCTGATTCCCCATATCTGATTCCCCGCCTCCGTTTCCCTGCCTCTGATTGCCCGCCTCTGTTTCCCCATATCTGATTCCCCACCTCTGATTCCCCAACTCTGATTCCCCGCCTCTGATTCCCCAGCTCTGATTCCCCGCCTCTGATTCCCCGCATCTGATTCCCAGCCTCTGATTCCCCATGTCTGATTTCCTGCCTCTGATTCCCCACCTCTGATTCGCCATCTCTGATTCATCCCCTCTGATTCCCCACCTCTGATTCCCCATATCTTATTCCCCACCTATGTTTCCCCGCCTCTGATTCCCCGCCTCTGATTCCCCATCTCTGATTCCCAGACTCTGATTCCCCACACTGATTCCCTATCTCTGATTCTGCTCATCCGATTCCCTGCCTCTGATTCCCCGCCTCTGATTCCCCACCTCTGATTCACCACCTCTGATTCCCCGCGTCTGATTCCCCGCTTCTGATTCCCGGCCTCTTATTCCCCACCTCTGATTCCCGGCCTCTGATTCCCGGCCTCTGATTCCCGAACTCTCATTCCCGGCCTCTGATTCCCGGCCTCTGATTCCCCGCCTCTGATTCCCCGCCTCTGATTCCCTGCCTCTGATTCCCAATCTCTGATTCCGCACATCTGATTCCCTGCCTCTGATTCCCCACCTCTGATTCCCTGCCTCTGATTCCCTGCCTCTGATTCCCAACCTCTGATTCCCCACCTCTGATTCCCCATATCTGATTCCCCGCCTCTGTTTCCCCGCCTCTGATTCCCCGCCTCTGTTTCCCCATATCTGATTCCCCGCCTCTGATTCCCCAACTCTGATTCCCCACCTCTGATCCCCAGCTCTGATTCCCTGCCTCTGATTCCCAACCTCTGATTCCCCACCTCTGATTCCCCATATCTGATTCCCCGCCTCTGTTTCCCCGCCTCTGATTCCCCGCCTCTGTTTCCCCATATCTGATTCCCCGCCTTTGATTGGCCACCTCTGATTCCCCATATGTGATTCCCCGCCTCTGTTTCCCCGCATCTGATTCCCCGCCTCTGATTCCCCATATCTCATTCCCCGCCTCTGATTCCCCATATCTGATTCCCTGACTCTGATTCCCCACCTCTGATTCCCGGCCTATTTTTCCCGGCATCTGATTCCCGGCATCTGATTCCCGGCCTCTGATTCCCGGCCTCTGATTCCCCGCTTCTGATTCTGATTCCCTGCCTCTGATTCCCCATCTCTGATTCCGCACATCTGATTCCCTGCCTCTGATTCCCCACTTCTGATTCCCCATATCTGATTCCCCGCCTCTGTTTCCCCGCCTCTGATTCACCGCCTCTGTTTCCCCATATCTAATTCCCCGCCTCTGATTCCCCAACTCTGATTCCCCGCACTGATTCCCCAGCTCTGAATCCCCGCCTCAGATTCACCGCATCTGATTCCCTGCCTCTGAATCCCCACCTCTGATTCCCTGCCTCTGATTCCCCGCCTCTGATTCCCCATCTCTGATTCACCACCTCTGATCCCCCGCCTCTGATTCCCCATGTCTGATTCACCGCCTCTGTTTCCCCACCTCTGATTCCCCGCCTCTGATTCCCCATATCTGATTCCCCGCCTCTGATTCCCCAACTCTGATTCGCCGCCTGTGATTCGCCAGCTATGATTCCCCGCATCTGATTCCCCACGTCTGATTCCCTGCCTGTGATTCCCTGCCTCTTATTCCCCGCCTCTGATTCCCCGCATCTGATTCCCTTCCTCTGAATCCCCACCTCTGATTCCCTGCCTCTGATTCCCAACCTCTTATTCCCCTCCTCTGATTCCCCATATCTGATTCCCCACCTCCATTTCCCTGCCTCTGATTCCCCGCCTCTGTTACCCAATATCTGATTCCCCGCCTCTGATTCCCTAACTCTGATTCTGCACATCTGATTCCCTGCCTCTTATTCCCCACCTCTAATTCCCGGCCTCTGATTCCCGGCCTCTGATTCCCCACCTCTGATTCTCCATATCTGATTCCCCGCCTCTGTTTCCCCGCCTCTGATTCCTCGCCTCTGTTTCCCCATATCTGATTCCCCGCCTCTGATTCCCCAACTCTGATTCCCCGCCTCTGATTCCCCAGGTCTGATTCCCCGCCTCTGATTCCACGTGTTTGATTACCTGCCTCTGATTCCCCGCCTCTGCTTCCCCATCTCTGATTCACCGCCTTTGATTCGCCACCTCTGATTCCCCATATGTGATTCCCCTCCTCTGTTTCCCCGCCTCTGATTCCCCGCCTCTGATTTCCCATGTCTCATTCCCCGCCTCTGATTCCCCGCATCTGATTCCCTGCCTCTGAATCCCCACCTCTGATTCCCTGCCTCTGATTCCCAACCTCTGATTCCCCTCCTCTGATTCCCCATATCTGATTCCCCGCCTCCGTTTCCCTGCCTCTGATTAACCGCCTCTGTTTCCCCATATCTGATACCCCGCCTCTGATTCCCCAACTCTGATTCCCCGCCTCTGATTCCACAGCTCTGATTCCCCGCCTCTGATTCCCCGCGTCTGATTCCCAGCCTCTGATTCCCCATGTCTGATTTCCTGCCTCTGATTCCCCGCCTCTGATTCGCCATCTCTGATTCATCGCCTCTGATTCCCCACCTCTGATTCCCCATATCTTATTCCCCACCTATGTTTCCCCGCCTCTGATTCCCCGCCTCTGATTCCCCATCTCTTATTCCCGGACTCTGATTCACCACCTCTGATTCCCTATCTCTGATTCCGCACATCCGATTCCCTGCCTCTGATTCCCCGCCTCTGATGCCCCGCCTCTGATTCCCAACCTCTGATTCCCCTCCTCTGATTCCCCATATCTGATTCCCCGCCTCCGTTTCCCTGCCTCTGATTCCCCGCCTCTGTTTCCCCATATCTGATTCCCCGCCTCTGATTCCCCAACTCTGATTCCCCGCCTCTGATTCCCCAGCTCTGATTCCCCGCCTCTGATTCCCCGCGTCTGATTCCCAGCCTCTGATTCCCCATGTCTTATTCCCCGCCTCTGATTCCCCGCCTCTGATTCGCCATCTCTGATTCATCGCCTCTGATTCCCCACCTCTGATTCCCCATATCTGATTCCCACCTATGTTTCCCCGCCTCTGATGCCCCGCCTCTGATTCCCTGCCTCTGTTTCCTCATATCTGATTCCCCGCCTCTGATTCCCCAACACTGATTCCCCTCCTCTGATACCCCAGCTCTGATTCACCACCTCTGATTCCCCGCGTCTGATTCCCCGCCTCTGATTCCCCATCTCTGATTCCCTATCTCTGATTCCCCAATTCTGATTCCCCGCCTTTGATTCCCTGCCTCTGATTCGCAACCTCTGATTCCCCACCTCTGATTCCCCATATCTGATTCCCCGCCTCTGTTTCCCCGCCTCTTATTCCCCGCCTCTGTTTCCCTATATCTGATTCCCGGCCTCTCATTCCCCAGCTCTGATTCCCCGCCTCTGATTCCCCATATCTGATTCCCCGCCGCTGATTCCCCAACTCTGATTCCCCAGCTCTGATTCCCCGCCTCTGATTCCCCGCGTCTGAATCCCTGCCTCTGATTCCCCGCCTCTGATTCCCCATCTCTGATTCACCACCTCTGATCCCCCGCCTCTGATTCCCCATGTCTGATTCACCGCCTCTGTTTCCCCACCTCTGATTCCCCGCCTCTGATTCCCCATATCTGATTCCCCGCCTCTGATTCCCCAACTCTGATTCCCCGCCTATGATTCGCCAGCTATGATTCCCCGCCTCTGATTCCCAACGTCTGATTCCCTGCCTGTGATTCCCTGCCTCTTATTCCCCGCCTCTGATTCCCCGCATCTGATTCCCAACCTCTGATTCCCCTCCTCTGATTCCCCATATCTGATTCCCCGCCTCCATTTCCCTGCCTCTGATTCCCCGCCTCTGTTACCCCATATCTGATTCCCCGCCTCTGATTCCCCAACTCTGATTCTGCACATCTGATTCCCTGCCTCTTATTCCCCACCTCTAATTCCCGGCCTCTGATTCCCGGCCTCTGATTCCCCACCTCTGATTCTCCATATCTGATTCCCCGCCTCTGTTTCCCCGCCTCTGATTCCCCGCCTCTGTTTCCCCATATCTGATTCCCCGCCTCTGATTCCCCAACTCTGATTCCCCGCCTCTGATTCCCCAGGTCTGATTCCCCGCCTCTGATTCCACGTGTTTGATTACCTGCCTCTGATTCCCCGCCTCTGCTTCCCCATCTCTGATTCACCGCCTTTGATTCGCCACCTCTGATTCCCCATATGTGATTCCCCGCCTCTGTTTCCCCGCCTCTGATTCCCCGCCTCTGATTCCCCATATCTCATTCCCCGTCTCTGATTCGCCGCATCTGATTCCCTGCCTCTGAATCCCCACCTCTGATTCCCTGCCTCTGATTCCCCACCTCTGATTCCCGGCCTCTGATTCCCGGCCTCTGATTCGAGACCTCTCATTCCCGGCCTCTGATTCCCGGCCTCTGATTCCCCGCCTCTGATTCCCCGACTCTGATTCCCTGCCTCTGATTCCCCATCTCTGATTCTGCACATCTGATTCCCTGCCTCTTATTCCCCACCTCTGATTCCCGGCCTCTGATTCCCGGCCTCTGATTCCCGGCCTCTCATTCCCGGCCTCTCATTCCCGGCCTCTGATTCCCGGCCTCTGATTCCCTGCCTCTGATTCCCCGCCTCTGTTTCCCTGCCTCTGATTACCCATCTCTGATTCCGCACATCTGATTCCCTGCCTCTGATTCCCTGCCTCTGATTCCCTGCCTCTGATTCCCTGCCTCTGAATCCCAACCTCTGATTCCCCACCTCTGATTCCCCATATCTGATTCCCCGCCTCTGTTTCCCCGCCTCTGATTTCCCGCCTCTGTTTCCCCATATCTGATTCCCCGCCTCTGATTCCCCAACTTTGATTCCCCGCCTCTGATTCCACGTGTTTGATTACCTGCCTCTGATTCCCCGCCTCTGCTTCCCCATCTCTGATTCACCGCCTTTGATTCGCCACCTCTGATTCCCCATATGTGATTCCCCGCCTCTGTTTCCCCGCCTCTGATTCCCCGCCTCTGATTCCCCATATCTCATTCCCCGCCTCTGATTACCCGCATCTGATTCCCTGCCTCTGAAACCCCACCTCTGATTCCCTGCCTCTGATTCCCAACCTCTGATTCCCCTCCTCTGATTCCCCATATCTGATTCCCCGCCTCCGTTTCCCTGCCTCTGATTGCCCGCCTCTGTTTCCCCATATCTGATTCCCCACCTCTGATTCCCCAACTCTGATTCCCTGCGTCTGATTCCCCAGCTCAGATTCCCCGCCTCTGATTCCCCGCGTCTGATTCCCAGCCTCTGATTCCCCATGTCTGATTTCCTGCCTCTGATTCCCCGCCTCTGATTCGCCATCTCTGATTCATCCCCTCTGATTCCCCACCTCTGATTCCCCATATCTTATTCCCCACCTATGTTTCCCCGCCTCTGATTCCCCGCCTCTGATTCCCCATCTCTGATTCCCAGACTCTGATTCCCCACCTCTGATTCCCTATCTCTGATTCTGCTCATCCGATTCCCTGCCTCTGATTCCCCGCCTCTGATTCCCCACCTCTGATTCCCCACCTCTGATTCCCCATATCTGATTCCCCGCCTCTGTTTCCCCGCCTCTGATTCCCTGCCTCTGTTTCCTCATATCTGATTCCCCGCCTCTGATTCCCCGCCTCTGATTCCCCAACACTGATTCCCCACCTCTGATTCCCGGCCTCTGATTCCCGGACTCTGATTCCCGAACTCTCATTCCCGGCCTCTGATTCCCGGCCTCTGATTCCCCGCCTCTGATTCCCCGCCTCTGATTCCCTGCCTCTGATTCCCCATCTCTGATTCCGCACGTCTGATTCCCTGCCTCTGATTCCCCGCCTCTGATTCCCTGCCTCTGATTCCCTGCCTCTGATTCCCAACCTCTGATTCCCCACCTCTGATTCCCCATATCTGATTCCCCGCCTCTGTTTCCCCGCCTCTGATTCCCCGCCTCTGTTTCCCCATATCTGATTTCCCCGCCTCTGATTCCCCAACTCTGATTCCCCACCTCTGATCCCCAGCTCTGATTCCCCGCCTCTGATTCCCCGTGTTTGATTCCCTGCCTCTGATTCCCTGCCTCTGATTCCCAACCTCTGATTCCCCACCTCTGATTCCCCATATCTGATTCCCCGCCTCTGTTTCCCCGCCTCTGATTCCCCGCCTCTGTTTCCCCATATCTGATTCCCCGCCTTTGATTGGCCACCTCTGATTCCCCATATGTGATTCCCCGCCTCTGTTTCCCCGCATCTGATTCCCCGCCTCTGATTCCCCATATCTCATTCCCCGCCTCTGATTCCCCATATCTGATTCCCTGACTCTGATTCCCCACCTCTGATTCCCGGCCTCTTTTTCCCGGCATCTGATTCCCGGCATCTGATTCCCGGCCTCTGATTCCCGGCCTCTGATTCCCCGCTTCTGACTCTGATTCCCTGCCTCTGATTCCCCATCTCTGATTCCGCACATCTGATTCCCTGCCTCTGATTCCCCACTTCTGATTCCCCATATCTGATTCCCCGCCTCTGTTTCCCCGCCTCTGATTCACCGCCTCTGTTTCCCCATATCTAATTCCCCGCCTCTGATTCCCCAACTCTGATTCCCCGCACTGATTCCGCAGCTCTGAATCCCCGCCTCAGATTCCCCGCATCTGATTCCATGCCTCTGAATCCCCACCTCTGATTCCCTGACTCTGATTCCCAACCTCTGATTCCCCTCCTCTGATTCCCCATATCTGATTCCCCGCCTCCGTTTCCCTGCCTCTGATTCCCCGCCTCTGTTTCCCCATATCTGATTCCCCGCCTCTGATTCCCCAACTCTGATTCCCCGCCTCTGATTCCCCAGCTCTGATTCCCCGCCTCTGATTCCCCGCGTCTGATTCCCAGCCTCTGATTCCCCATGTCTTATTCCCCGACTCTGATTCGCCATCTCTGATTCATCGCCTCTGATTCCCCACCTCTGATTCCCCATATCTGATTCCCCACCTATGTTTCCCCGCCACTGATGCCCCGCCTCTCATTCCATGCCTCTGATTCCCAACCTCTGATTCCCCACCTCTGATTCCCCATATCTGATTCCCCGCCTCTGTTTCCCCGCCTCTGATTCCCTGCCTCTGTTTCCTCATATCTGATTCCCCGCCTCTGATTCCCCAACACTGATTCCCCGCCTCTGATTCCCCAGGTCTGATTCACCACCTCTGATTCCACGTGTCTGATTCCCCGCCTCTGATTCCCCATCTCCGATTCCCTATCTCTGATTCCCCAATTCTGATTCCCCGCCTTTGATTCCCTGCCTCTGATTCCTAACCTCTGATTCCCCACCTCTGATTCCCCGCCTCTGTTTCCCCGCCTCTTATTCCCCGCCTCTGTTTCCCCATACCTGATTCCCGGCCTCTCATTCCCCAGCTCTGATTCCCCGCCTCTGATTCCCCAACTCTGATTCCCCGCCTCTGATTCCCCAGCTCTGATTCCCCGCCTCTGATTCCCCGCGTCTGATTCCCAGCCTCTGATTCCCCATGTCTTATTCCCCGCCTCTGATTCGCCATCTCTGATTCATCGCCTCTGATTCCCCACCTCTGATTCCCCATATCTGATTCCCCACCTATGTTTCCCCGCCTCTGATGCCCCGCCTCTGATTCCATGCCTCTGATTCCCAACCTCTGATTCCCCACCTCTGATTCCCCAACTCTGATTCCACGCCTGTGATTCGCCAGCTATGATTCCCCGCATCTGATTCCCCACGTCTGATTCCCTGCCTGTGATTCCCTGCCTCTTATTCCCCGCCTCTGATTCCCCGCATCTGATTCCCTGCCTCTGAATCCCCACCTCTGATTCCCTGCCTCTGATTCCCAACCTCTGATTCCCCTCCTCTGATTCCCCTCCTCTGATTCCCCATATCTGATTCCCCACCTCCATTTCCCTGCCTCTGATTCCCCGCCTCTGTTACCCAATATCTGATTCCCCGCCTCTGATTCCCCAACTCTGATTCTGCACATCTGATTCCCTGCCTCTTATTCCCCACCTCTAATTCCCGGCCTCTGATTCCCGATCTCTGATTCCCCACCTCTGATTCCCCATATCTGATTCCCGGACTCTGATTCCCCACCTCTCATTCCCGGCCTCTTATTCCCAGCATCTGATTCCCGGCCTCTGATTCCCAGCCTCTGATTCCCCGCTTCTGATTCCCCGCCTCTGATTCCCCATCTCTGATTCCGCACATCTGATCCCCTGCCTCTGATTCCCCGCACTGATTCCCCAGCTCTGAATCCCCGCCTCAGATTCCCCGCATCTGATTCCCTGCCTCTGAATCCCCACCTCTGATTCCCTGCCTCTGATTCCCAACCTCTGATTCCCCTCCTCTGATTCCCCATATCTGATTCCCCGCCTCCGTTTCCCTGCCTCTGATTCCCCGCCTCTGTTTCCCCATATCTGATTCCCCGCCTCTGATTCCCCAACTCTGATTCCCCGCCTCTGATTCCCCAGCTCTGATTCCCCGCCTCTAATTCCCCGCGTCTGATTCCCAGCCTCTGATTCCCCATGTCTTATTCCCCGCCTCTGATTCGCCATCTCTGATTCATCGCCTCTGATTCCCCACCTCTGATTCCCCATATCTGATTCCCCACCTATGTTTCCCCGCCTCTGATGCTCCACCTCTGATTCCATGCCTATGATTCCCAACCTCTGATTCCCCACCTCTGATTCCCCATATCTGATTCCCCGCCTCTGTTTCCCCGCCTCTGATTCCCTGCCTCTGTTTCCTCATATCTGATTCCCCGCCTCTGATTCCCCAACACTGATTCCCCGCCTCTGATTCCCCAGGTCTGATTCACCACCTCTGATTCCCCGCGTCTGATTCCCCGCCTCTGATTCCCCATCTCTGATTCCCTATCTCTGATTCCCCAATTCTGATCCCCCGCCTCTGATTCCCCATGTCTGATTCACCGCCTCTGTTTCCCCACCTCTGATTCCCCGCCTCTGATTCCCCATATCTGATTCCCCGCCTCTGATTCCCCATATCTGATTCCCTGCCTCCATTTCCCTGCCTCTGATTCCCCGCCTCTGATTCCCCAACTCTGATTCCCCGCCTGTGATTCGCCAGCTATGATTCCCCGCATCTGATTCCCCACGTCTGATTCCCTGCCTGTGATTCCCTGCCTCTTATTCCCCGCCTCTGATTCCCCGCATCTGATTCCCTGCCTCTGAATCCCCACCTCTGATTCCCTGCCTCTGATTCCCAACCTCTGATTCCCCTCCTCTGATTCCCCATATCTGATTCCCCACCTCCATTTCCCTGCCTCTGATTCCCCGCCTCTGTTACCCAATATCTGATTCCCCGCCTCTGATTCCCCAACTCTGATTCTGCACATCTGATTCCCTGCCTCTTATTCCCCACCTCTAATTCCCGGCCTCTGATTCCCGGTCTCTGATTCCCCACCTCTGATTCCCCATATCTGATTCCCGGACTCTGAATCCCCACCTCTGATTCCCGGCCTCTTATTCCCGGCATCTGATTCCCGGCCTCTGATTCCCAGCCTCTGATTCCCCGCTTCTGATTCTGATTCCCTGCCTCTGATTCCCCATCTCTGATTCCGCACATCTGATTCCCTGCCTCTGATTCCCCACTTCTGATTCCCCATATCTGATTCCCCGCCTCTGTTTCCCCGCCTCTGATTCCCCGCCTCTGTTTCCCCATATCTAATTCCTCGCATCTGATTCCCCAACTCTGATTCCCCGCACTGATTCCCCAGCTCTGAATCCCCGCCTCAGATTCCCCGCATCTGATTCCCTGCCTCTGAATCCCTTCCTCTGATTCCCTGCCTCTGATTCCCAACCTTTGATTCCCCTCCTCTGATTCCCCATATCTGATTCCCCGCCTCTGAATCCCCAACTCTGATTCCCCGCCTCTGATTCCCCAGCTCTGATTCCCCGCCTCTGATTCCCCGCGTCTGATTCCCAGCCTCTGATTCCCCATGTCTTATTCCACGCCTCTGATTCGCCATCTCTGATTCATCGCCTCTGATTCCCCACCTCTGATTCCCCATATCTGATTCCCCACCTATGTTTCCCCGCCTCTGATGCCCCACCTCTGATTCCATGCCTCTGATTCCCAACCTCTGATTCCCCACCTCTGATTCCCCATATCTGATTCCCCGCCTCTGTTTCCCCGCCTCTGATTCCCTGCCTCTGTTTCCTCATATCTGATTCCCCGCCTCTGATTCCCCAACACTGATTCCCCGCCTCTGATTCCCCAGGTCTGATTCACCACCTCTGATTCCCCGCGTCTGATTCCCCGCCTTTGATTCCCCATCTCTGATTCCCTATCTCTGATTCCCCAATTTTGATTCCCCGCCTTTGATTCCCTGCCTCTGATTCCCAACCTCTGATTCCCCATATCTGATTCCCCGCCGCTGATTCCCCAACTCAGATAGCCCGCCTCTGATTCCCCAGCTCTGATTCCCCGCCTCTGATTCCCCGCGTCTGAATCCCTGCCTCTGATTCCCCGCCTCTGATTCCCCATGTCTGATTCACCGCCTCTGTTTCCCCACCTCTGATTCCCCGCCTCTGATTCCCCATATCTGATTCCCCGCCTCTGATTCCCCAACTCTGATTCCCCATGTCTGATTCACCGCCTCTGTTTCCCCACCTCTGATTCCCCGCCTCTGATTCCCCATATCTGATTCCCCGCCTCTGATTCCCCAACTCTGATTCGCCGCCTGTGATTCGCCAGCTATGATTCCCCGCATCTGATTCCCCACGTCTGATTCCCTGCCTGTGATTCCCTGCCTCTTATTCCCCGCCTCTGATTCCCCGCATCTGATTCCCTTCCTCTGAATCCCCACCTCTGATTCCCTGCCTCTGATTCCCAACCTCTTATTCCCCTCCTCTGATTGCCCATATCTGATTCCCCACCTCCATTTCCCTGCCTCTGATTCCCCATATCTGATTCCCCACCTCCATTTCCCTGCCTCTGATTCCCTGCCTCTGTTACCCAATATCTGATTCCCCGCCTCTGATTCCCCAACTCTGATTCTGCACATCTGATTCCCTGCCTCTTATTCCCCACCTCTAATTCCCGGCCTCTGATTCCCGGTCTCTGATTCCCCACCTCTGATTCCCCATATCTGATTCCCGGACTCTGATTCCCCACCTCTGATTCCCGGCCTCTTATTCCCGGCATCTGATTCCTGGCCTCTGATTCCCAGCCTCTGATTCCCCGCTTCTGATTCTGATTCCCTGCCTCTGATTCCCCATCTCTGATTCCGCACATCTGATTCCCTGCCTCTGATTCCCCACTTCTGATTCCCCATATCTGATTCCCCGCCTCTGTTTCCCCGCCTCTGATTCCCCGCCTCTGTTTCCCCATATCTAATTCCTCGCATCTGATTCCCCAACTCTGATTCCCCGCACTGATTCCCCAGCTCTGAATCCCCGCCTCAGATTCCTCGCATCTGATTCCCTGCCTCTGAATCCCTTCCTCTGATTCCCTGCCTCTGATTCCCAACCTTTGATTCCCCTCCTCTGATTCCCCATATCTGATTCCCCGCCTCTGAATCCCCAACTCTGATTCCCCGCCTCTGATTCCCCAGCTCTGATTCCCCGCCTCTGATTCCCCGCGTCTGATTCCCAGCCTCTGATTCCCCATGTCTTATTCCACGCCTCTGATTCGCCATCTCTGATTCATCGCCTCTGATTCCCCACCTCTGATTCCCCATATCTGATTCCCCACATATGTTTCCCCGCCTCTGATGCCCCACCTCTGATTCCATGCCTCTGATTCCCAACCTCTGATTCCCCACCTCTGATTCCCCATATCTGATTCCCCGCCTCTGTTTCCCCGCCTCTGATTCCCTGCCTCTGTTTCCTCATATCTGATTCCCCGCCTCTGATTCCCCAACACTGATTCCCCGCCTCTGATTCCCCAGGTCTGATTCACCACCTCTGATTCCCCGCGTCTGATTCCCCGCCTCTGATTCCCCATCTCTGATTCCCTATCTCTGATTCCCCAATTTTGATTCCCCGCCGCTGATTCCCCAACTCAGATAGCCCGCCTCTGATTCCCCAGCTCTGATTCCCCGCCTCTGATTCCCCGCGTCTGAATCCCTGCCTCTGATTCCCCGCCTCTGATTCCCCATCTCTGATTCACCACCTCTGATCCCCCGCCTCTGATTCCCCATGTCTGATTCACCACCTCTGTTTCCCCACCTCTGATTCCCCGCCTCTGATTCCCCATATCTGATTCCCCGCCTCTGATTCCCCAACTCTGATTCGCCGCCTGTGATTCGCCAGCTATGATTCCCCGCATCTGATTCCCCACGTCTGATTCCCTGCCTGTGATTCCCTGCCTCTTATTCCCCTCCTCTGATTCCCCGCATCTGATTCCCTTCCTCTGAATCCCCACCTCTGATTCCCTGCCTCTGATTCCCAACCTCTTATTCCCCTCCTCTGATTCCCCATATCTGATTCCCCACCTCCATTTCCCTGCCTCTGATTCCCCGCCTCTGTTACCCAATATCTGATTCCCCGCCTCTTATTCCCCAACTCTGATTCTGCACATCTGATTCCCTGCCTCTTATTCCCCACCTCTAATTCCCGGCCTCTGATTCCCGGCCTCTGATTCCCCACATCTGATTCTCCATATCTAATTCCCCGCCTCTGTTTCCCCGTCTCTGATTCCCCGCCTCTGTTTCCCCATATCTGATTCCCCGCCTCTGATTCCCCAACTCTGATTCCCCGCCTCTGATTCCCCAGCTCTGATTCACCACCTCTGATTCCCCGCGTCTGATTCCCCGCCTCTGATTCCCCATCTCTGATTCCCTATCTCTGATTCCCCAATTCTGATTCCCCGCCTTTGATTCCCTGCCTCTGATTCCCAACCTCTGATTCCCCACCTCTGATTCCCCATATCTGATTCCCCGCCTCTGTTTCCCCGCCTCTTATTCCCCGCCTCTGTTTCCCTATATCTGATTCCCGGCCTCTCATTCCCCAGCTCTGATTCCCCGTCTCTGATTCCCCATATCTGATTCCCCGCCGCTGATTCCCCAACTCTGATTCCCCAGCTCTGATTCGCCGCCTCTGATTCCCCGCGTCTGAATCCCTGCCTCTGATTCCCCGCCTCTGATTCCCCATCTCTGATTCACCACCTCTGATCCCCCGCCTCTGATTCCCCATGTCTGATTCACCGCCTCTGTTTCCCCACCTCTGATTCCCCGCCTCTGATTCCCCATATCTGATTCCCCGCCTCTGATTCCCCAACTCTGATTCCCCGCCTGTGATTCGCCAGCTATGATTCCCCGCCTCTGATTCCCAACGTCTGATTCCCTGCCTGTGATTCCCTGCCTCTTATTCCCCGCCTCTGATTCCCCGCATCTGATTCCCAACCTCTGATTCCCCTCCTCTGATTCCCCATATCTGATTCCCCGCCTCCATTTCCCTGCCTCTGATTCCCCGCCTCTGTTACCCCATATCTGATTCCCCGCCTCTGATTCCCCAACTCTGATTCTGCACATCTGATTCCCTGCCTCTTATTCCCCACCTCTAATTCCCGGCCTCTGATTCCCGGCCTCTGATTCCCCACCTCTGATTCTCCATATCTGATTCCCCGCCTCTGTTTCCCCACCTCTGATTCCCCGCCTCTGTTTCCCCATATCTGATTCCCCGCCTCTGATTCCCCAACTCTGATTCCCCGCCTCTGATTCCCCAGGTCTGATTCCCCGCCTCTGATTCCACGTGTTTGATTACCTGCCTCTGATTCCCCGCCTCTGCTTCCCCATCTCTGATTCACCGCCTTTGATTCGCCACCTCTGATTCCCCATATGTGATTCCCCGCCTCTGTTTCCCCGCCTCTGATTCCCCGCCTCTGATTCCCCATATCTCATTCCCCGCCTCTGATTCGCCGCATCTGATTCCCTGCCTCTGAATCCCCACCTCTGATTCCCTGCCTCTGATTCCCCACCTCTGATTCCCGGCCTCTGATTCCCGGCCTCTGATTCCCGACCTCTCATTCCCGGCCTCTGATTCCCGGCCTCTGATTCCCCGCCTCTGATTCCCCGACTCTGATTCCCTGCCTCTGATTCCCCATCTCTGATTCTGCACATCTGATTCCCTGCCTCTTGTTCCCCACCTCTGATTCCCGGCCTCTGATTCCCGGCCTCTGATTCCCGGCCTCTCATTCCCGGCCTCTCATTCCCGGCCTCTGATTCCCGGCCTCTGATTCCCCGCCTCTGATTCCCCAACTTTGATTCCCCGCCTCTGATTCCACGTGTTTGATTACCTGCCTCTGATTCCCCGCCTCTGCTTCCCCATCTCTGATTCACCGCCTTTGATTCGCCACCTCTGATTCCCCATATGTGATTCCCTGCCTCTGTTTCCCCGCCTCTGATTCCCCGCCTCTGATTCCCCATATCTCATTCCCCGCCTCTGATTCCCCGCATCTGATTCCCTGCCTCTGAATCCCCACCTCTGATTCCCTGCCTCTGATTCCCAACCTCTGATTCCCCTCCTCTGATTCCCCATATCTGATTCCCCGCCTCCGTTTCCCTGCCTCTGATTGCCCGCCTCTGTTTCCCCATATCTGATTCCCCACCTCTGATTCCCCAACTCTGATTCCCCGCCTCTGATTCCCCAGCTCTGATTCCCCGCCTCTGATTCCCCGCGTCTGATTCCCAGCCTCTGATTCCCCATGTCTGATTTCCTGCCTCTGATTCCCCACCTCTGATTCGCCATCTCTGATTCATCCCCTCTGATTCCCCACCTCTGATTCCCCATATCTTATTCCCCACCTATGTTTCCCCGCCTCTGATTCCCCGCCTCTGATTCCCCATCTCTGATTCCCAGACTCTGATTCCCCACACTGATTCCCTATCTCTGATTCTGCTCATCCGATTCCCTGCCTCTGATTCCCCGCCTCTGATTCCCCACCTCTGATTCACCACCTCTGATTCCCCGCGTCTGATTCCCCGCTTCTGATTCCCGGCCTCTTATTCCCCACCTCTGATTCCCGGCCTCTGATTCCCGGCCTCTGATTCCCGAACTCTGATTCCCGGCCTCTGATTCCCGGCCTCTGATTCCCCGCCTCTGATTCCCCGCCTCTGATTCCCTGCCTCTGATTCCCCATCTCTGATTCCGCACATCTGATTCCCTGCCTCTGATTCCCCACCTCTGATTCCCTGCCTCTGATTCCCTGCCTCTGATTCCCAACCTCTGATTCCCCACCTCTGATTCCCCATATCTGATTCCCCGCCTCTGTTTCCCCGCCTCTGATTCCCCGCCTCTGTTTCCCCATATCTGATTCCCCGCCTCTGATTCCCCAACTCTGATTCCCCACCTCTGATCCCCAGCTCTGATTCCCCGCCTCTGATTCCCCGTGTTTGATTCCCTGCCTCTGATTCCCTGCCTCTGATTCCCAACCTCTGATTCCCCACCTCTGATTCCCCATATCTGATTCCCCGCCTCTGTTTCCCCGCCTCTGATTCCCCGCCTCTGTTTCCCCATATCTGATTCCCCGCCTTTGATTGGCCACCTCTGATTCCCCATATGTGATTCCCCGCCTCTGTTTCCCCGCATCTGATTCCCCGCCTCTGATTCCCCATATCTCATTCCCCGCCTCTGATTCCCCATATCTGATTCCCTGACTCTGATTCCCCACCTCTGATTCCCGGCCTATTTTTCCCGGCATCTGATTCCCGGCATCTGATTCCCGGCCTCTGATTCCCGGCCTCTGATTCCCCGCTTCTGATTCTGATTCCCTGCCTCTGATTCCCCATCTCTGATTCCGCACATCTGATTCCCTGCCTCTGATTCCCCACTTCTGATTCCCCATATCTGATTCCCCGCCTCTGTTTCCCCGCCTCTGATTCACCGCCTCTGTTTCCCCATATCTAATTCCCCGCCTCTGATTCCCCAACTCTGATACCCCGCACTGATTCCCCAGCTCTGAATCCCCGCCTCAGATTCCCCGCATCTGATTCCCTGCCTCTGAATCCCCACCTCTGATTCCCTGCCTCTGATTCCCAACCTCTGATTCCCCTCCTCTGATTCCCCATATCTGATTCCCCGCCTCCGTTTCCCTGCCTCTGATTCCCCGCCTCTATTTCCCCATATCTGATTCCCCGCCTCTGATTCCCCAACTCTGATTCCCCGCCTCTGATTCCCCAGCTCTTATTCCCCGCCTCTGATTCCCCGCGTCTGATTCCCAGCCTCTGATTCCCCATGTCTTATTCCCCGCCTCTGATTCGCCATCTCTGATTCATCGCCTCTGATTCCCCACCTCTGATTCCCCATATCTGATTCCCCACCTATGTTTCCCCGCCTCTGATGCCCCGCCTCTGATTCCATGCCTCTGATTCCCAACCTCTGATTCCCCACCTCTGATTCCCCAACTCTGATTCCACGCCTGTGATTCGCCAGCTATGATTCCCCGCATCTGATTCCCCACGTCTGATTCCCTGCCTGTGATTCCCTGCCTCTTATTCCCCGCCTCTGATTCCCCGCATCTGATTCCCTGCCTCTGAATCCCCACCTCTGATTCCCTGCCTCTGATTCCCAACCTCTGATTCCCCTCCTCTGATTCCCCTCCTCTGATTCCCCATATCTGATTCCCCACCTCCATTTCCCTGCCTCTGATTCCCCGCCTCTGTTACCCAATATCTGATTCCCCGCCTCTGATTCCCCAACTCTGATTCTGCACATCTGATTCCCTGCCTCTTATTCCCCACCTCTAATTCCCGGCCTCTGATTCCCGGTCTCTGATTCCCCACCTCTGATTCCCCATATCTGATTCCCGGACTCTGATTCCCCACCTCTGATTCCCGGCCTCTTATTCCCAGCATCTGATTCCCGGCCTCTGATTCCCAGCCTCTGATTCCCCGCTTCTGATTCTGATTCCCTGCCTCTGATTCCCCATCTCTGATTCCGCACATCTGATCCCCTGCCTCTGATTCCCCACTTCTGATTCCCCATATCTGATTCCCCGCCTCTGTTTCCCCGCCTCTGATTCCCCGCCTCTGTTTCCCCATATCTAATTCCTCGCATCTGATTCCCCAACTCTGATTCCCCGCACTGATTCCCCAGCTCTGAATCCCCGCCTCAGATTCCCCGCATCTGATTCCCTGCCTCTGAATCCCCACCTCTGATTCCCTGCCTCTGATTCCCAACCTCTGATTCCCCTCCTCTGATTCCCCATATCTGATTCCCCGCCTCCGTTTCCCTGCCTCTGATTCCCCGCCTCTGTTTCCCCATATCTGATTCCCCGCCTCTGATTCCCCAACTCTGATTCCCCGCCTCTGATTCCCCAGCTCTGATTCCCCGCCTCTGATTCCCCGCGTCTGATTCCCAGCCTCTGATTCCCCGCCTCTGATTCCCCGCCTCTGATTCCCCATATCTCATTCCCCGCCTCTGATTCGCCGCATCTGATTCCCTGCCTCTGAATCCCCACCTCTGATTCCCTGCCTCTGATTCCCCACCTCTGATTCCCTGCCTCTTATTCCCCGCCTCTGTTTCCCTATATCTGATTCCCGGCCTCTCATTCCCCAGCTCTGATTCCCCGTCTCTGATTCCCCATATCTGATTCCCCGCCGCTGATTCCCCAACTCTGATTCCCCAGCTCTGATTCGCCGCCTCTGATTCCCCGCGTCTGAATCCCTGCCTCTGATTCCCCGCCTCTGATTCCCCATCTCTGATTCACCACCTCTGATCCCCCGCCTCTGATTCCCCATGTCTGATTCACCGCCTCTGTTTCCCCACCTCTGATTCCCCGCCTCTGATTCCCCATATCTGATTCCCCGCCTCTGATTCCCCAACTCTGATTCCCCGCCTGTGATTCGCCAGCTATGATTCCCCGCCTCTGATTCCCAACGTCTGATTCCCTGCCTGTGATTCCCTGCCTCTTATTCCCCGCCTCTGATTCCCCGCATCTGATTCCCAACCTCTGATTCCCCTCCTCTGATTCCCCATATCTGATTCCCCGCCTCCATTTCCCTGCCTCTGATTCCCCGCCTCTGTTACCCCATATCTGATTCCCCGCCTCTGATTCCCCAACTCTGATTCTGCACATCTGATTCCCTGCCTCTTATTCCCCACCTCTAATTCCCGGCCTCTGATTCCCGGCCTCTGATTCCCCACCTCTGATTCTCCATATCTGATTCCCCGCCTCTGTTTCCCCACCTCTGATTCCCCGCCTCTGTTTCCCCATATCTGATTCCCCGCCTCTGATTCCCCAACTCTGATTCCCCGCCTCTGATTCCCCAGGTCTGATTCCCCGCCTCTGATTCCACGTGTTTGATTACCTGCCTCTGATTCCCCGCCTCTGCTTCCCCATCTCTGATTCACCGCCTTTGATTCGCCACCTCTGATTCCCCATATGTGATTCCCCGCCTCTGTTTCCCCGCCTCTGATTCCCCGCCTCTGATTCCCCATATCTCATTCCCCGCCTCTGATTCGCCGCATCTGATTCCCTGCCTCTGAATCCCCACCTCTGATTCCCTGCCTCTGATTCCCCACCTCTGATTCCCGGCCTCTGATTCCCGGCCTCTGATTCCCGACCTCTCATTCCCGGCCTCTGATTCCCGGCCTCTGATTCCCCGCCTCTGATTCCCCGACTCTGATTCCCTGCCTCTGATTCCCCATCTCTGATTCTGCACATCTGATTCCCTGCCTCTTGTTCCCCACCTCTGATTCCCGGCCTCTGATTCCCGGCCTCTGATTCCCGGCCTCTCATTCCCGGCCTCTCATTCCCGGCCTCTGATTCCCGGCCTCTGATTCCCCGCCTCTGATTCCCCAACTTTGATTCCCCGCCTCTGATTCCACGTGTTTGATTACCTGCCTCTGATTCCCCGCCTCTGCTTCCCCATCTCTGATTCACCGCCTTTGATTCGCCACCTCTGATTCCCCATATGTGATTCCCTGCCTCTGTTTCCCCGCCTCTGATTCCCCGCCTCTGATTCCCCATATCTCATTCCCCGCCTCTGATTCCCCGCATCTGATTCCCTGCCTCTGAATCCCCACCTCTGATTCCCTGCCTCTGATTCCCAACCTCTGATTCCCCTCCTCTGATTCCCCATATCTGATTCCCCGCCTCCGTTTCCCTGCCTCTGATTGCCCGCCTCTGTTTCCCCATATCTGATTCCCCACCTCTGATTCCCCAACTCTGATTCCCCGCCTCTGATTCCCCAGCTCTGATTCCCCGCCTCTGATTCCCCGCGTCTGATTCCCAGCCTCTGATTCCCCATGTCTGATTTCCTGCCTCTGATTCCCCACCTCTGATTCGCCATCTCTGATTCATCCCCTCTGATTCCCCACCTCTGATTCCCCATATCTTATTCCCCACCTATGTTTCCCCGCCTCTGATTCCCCGCCTCTGATTCCCCATCTCTGATTCCCAGACTCTGATTCCCCACACTGATTCCCTATCTCTGATTCTGCTCATCCGATTCCCTGCCTCTGATTCCCCGCCTCTGATTCCCCACCTCTGATTCACCACCTCTGATTCCCCGCGTCTGATTCCCCGCTTCTGATTCCCGGCCTCTTATTCCCCACCTCTGATTCCCGGCCTCTGATTCCCGGCCTCTGATTCCCGAACTCTGATTCCCGGCCTCTGATTCCCGGCCTCTGATTCCCCGCCTCTGATTCCCCGCCTCTGATTCCCTGCCTCTGATTCCCCATCTCTGATTCCGCACATCTGATTCCCTGCCTCTGATTCCCCACCTCTGATTCCCTGCCTCTGATTCCCTGCCTCTGATTCCCAACCTCTGATTCCCCACCTCTGATTCCCCATATCTGATTCCCCGCCTCTGTTTCCCCGCCTCTGATTCCCCGCCTCTGTTTCCCCATATCTGATTCCCCGCCTCTGATTCCCCAACTCTGATTCCCCACCTCTGATCCCCAGCTCTGATTCCCCGCCTCTGATTCCCCGTGTTTGATTCCCTGCCTCTGATTCCCTGCCTCTGATTCCCAACCTCTGATTCCCCACCTCTGATTCCCCATATCTGATTCCCCGCCTCTGTTTCCCCGCCTCTGATTCCCCGCCTCTGTTTCCCCATATCTGATTCCCCGCCTTTGATTGGCCACCTCTGATTCCCCATATGTGATTCCCCGCCTCTGTTTCCCCGCATCTGATTCCCCGCCTCTGATTCCCCATATCTCATTCCCCGCCTCTGATTCCCCATATCTGATTCCCTGACTCTGATTCCCCACCTCTGATTCCCGGCCTATTTTTCCCGGCATCTGATTCCCGGCATCTGATTCCCGGCCTCTGATTCCCGGCCTCTGATTCCCCGCTTCTGATTCTGATTCCCTGCCTCTGATTCCCCATCTCTGATTCCGCACATCTGATTCCCTGCCTCTGATTCCCCACTTCTGATTCCCCATATCTGATTCCCCGCCTCTGTTTCCCCGCCTCTGATTCACCGCCTCTGTTTCCCCATATCTAATTCCCCGCCTCTGATTCCCCAACTCTGATACCCCGCACTGATTCCCCAGCTCTGAATCCCCGCCTCAGATTCCCCGCATCTGATTCCCTGCCTCTGAATCCCCACCTCTGATTCCCTGCCTCTGATTCCCAACCTCTGATTCCCCTCCTCTGATTCCCCATATCTGATTCCCCGCCTCCGTTTCCCTGCCTCTGATTCCCCGCCTCTATTTCCCCATATCTGATTCCCCGCCTCTGATTCCCCAACTCTGATTCCCCGCCTCTGATTCCCCAGCTCTTATTCCCCGCCTCTGATTCCCCGCGTCTGATTCCCAGCCTCTGATTCCCCATGTCTTATTCCCCGCCTCTGATTCGCCATCTCTGATTCATCGCCTCTGATTCCCCACCTCTGATTCCCCATATCTGATTCCCCACCTATGTTTCCCCGCCTCTGATGCCCCGCCTCTGATTCCATGCCTCTGATTCCCAACCTCTGATTCCCCACCTCTGATTCCCCAACTCTGATTCCACGCCTGTGATTCGCCAGCTATGATTCCCCGCATCTGATTCCCCACGTCTGATTCCCTGCCTGTGATTCCCTGCCTCTTATTCCCCGCCTCTGATTCCCCGCATCTGATTCCCTGCCTCTGAATCCCCACCTCTGATTCCCTGCCTCTGATTCCCAACCTCTGATTCCCCTCCTCTGATTCCCCTCCTCTGATTCCCCATATCTGATTCCCCACCTCCATTTCCCTGCCTCTGATTCCCCGCCTCTGTTACCCAATATCTGATTCCCCGCCTCTGATTCCCCAACTCTGATTCTGCACATCTGATTCCCTGCCTCTTATTCCCCACCTCTAATTCCCGGCCTCTGATTCCCGGTCTCTGATTCCCCACCTCTGATTCCCCATATCTGATTCCCGGACTCTGATTCCCCACCTCTGATTCCCGGCCTCTTATTCCCAGCATCTGATTCCCGGCCTCTGATTCCCAGCCTCTGATTCCCCGCTTCTGATTCTGATTCCCTGCCTCTGATTCCCCATCTCTGATTCCGCACATCTGATCCCCTGCCTCTGATTCCCCACTTCTGATTCCCCATATCTGATTCCCCGCCTCTGTTTCCCCGCCTCTGATTCCCCGCCTCTGTTTCCCCATATCTAATTCCTCGCATCTGATTCCCCAACTCTGATTCCCCGCACTGATTCCCCAGCTCTGAATCCCCGCCTCAGATTCCCCGCATCTGATTCCCTGCCTCTGAATCCCCACCTCTTATTCCCTGCCTCTGATTCCCAACCTCTGATTCCCCTCCTCTGATTCCCCATATCTGATTCCCCGCCTCCGTTTCCCTGCCTCTGATTCCCCGCCTCTGTTTCCCCATATCTGATTCCCCGCCTCTGATTCCCCAACTCTGATTCCCCGCCTCTGATTCCCCAGCTCTGATTCCCCGCCTCTGATTCCCCGCGTCTGATTCCCAGCCTCTGATTCCCCATGTCTTATTCCCCGCCTCTGATTCGCCATCTCTGATTCATCGCCTCTGATTCCCCACCTCTGATTCCCCATATCTGATTCCCCACCTATGTTTCCCCGCCTCTGATGCCCCACCTCTGATTCCATGCCTCTGATTCCCAACCTCTGATTCCCCACCTCTGATTCCCCATATCTGATTCCCCGCCTCCGTTTCCCCGCCTCTGATTCCCTGCCTCTGTTTCCTCATATCTGATTCCCCGCCTCTGATTCCCCAACACTGATTCCCCGCCTCTGATTCCCCAGGTCTGATTCACAACCTCTGATTCCCCGCGTCTGATTCCCCGCCTCTGATTCCCCATCTCTGATTCCCTATCTCTGATTCCCCAATTCTGATTCCCCGCCTTTGATTCCCTGCCTCTGATTCCCAACCTCTGATTCCCCACCTCTGATATCCCATATCTGATTCCCCTCCTCTGTTTCCCCGCCTCTTATTCACCGCCTCTGTTTCCCCATATCTGATTCCCGGCCTCTCATTCCCCAGCTCTGATTCCCCGCCTCTGATTCCCCATATCTGATTCCCCGCCGCTGATTCCCCAACTCAGATAGCCCGCCTCTGATTCCCCAGCTCTGATTCCCCGCCTCTGATTCCCCGCGTCTGAATACCTGCCTCTGATTCCCCGCCTCTGATTCCCCATCTCTGATTCACCACCCCTGATCCCCCGCCTCTGATTCCCCATGTCTGATTCACCGCATCTGTTTCCCCACCTCTGATTCCCCGCCTCTGATTCCCCATATCTGATTCCCCGCCTCTAATTCCCCAACTCTGATACACCGCCTGTGATTCGCCAGCTATGATTCCCCGCATCTGATTCCCCACGTCTGATTCCCTGCCTGTGATTCCCTGCCTCTTATTCCCCGCCACTGATTCCCCGCATCTGATTCCCTGCCTCTGAATCCCCACCTCTGATTCCCTGCCTCTGATTCCCAACCTCTTATTCCCCTCCTCTGATTCCCCATATCTGATTCCCCACCTCCATTACCCTGCCTCTGATTCCCCGCCTCTGTTACCCAATATCTGATTCCCCGCCTCTGATTCCCCAACTCTGATTCTGCACATCTGATTCCCTGCCTCTTATTCCCCACCTCTAATTCCCGGCCTCTGATTCCCGGCCTCTGATTCCCCACATCTGATTCTCCATATCTGATTCCCCGCCTCTGTTTCCCCACCTCTGATTCCCTGCCTCTGTTTCCCCATATCTGATTCCCCGCCTCTGATTCCCCAACTCTGATTCCCCGCCTCTGATTCCCCAGGTCTGATTCCCCGCCTCTGATTCCACGTGTTTGATTACCTGCCTCTGATTCCCCGCCTCTGCTTCCCCATCTCTGATTCACCAGCTTTGATTCGCCACCTCTGATTCCCCATATGTGATTCCCCTCCTCTGTTTCCCCGCCTCTGATTCCCCGCCTCTGATTCCCCATATCTCATTCCCCGCCTCTGATTCCCCGCATCTGATTCCCTGCCTCTGAATCCCCACCTCTGATTCCCTGCCTCTGATTCCCAACCTCTGATTCCCCTCCTCTGATTCACCATATCTGATTCCCCGCCTCCGTTTCCCTGCCTCTGATTAACCGCCTCTGTTTCCCCATATCTGATTCCCCGCCTCTGATTCCCCAACTCTGATTCCCCGCCTCTGATTCCCCAGCTCTGATTCCCCGCCTCTGATTCCCCGCGTCTGAATCCCTGCCTCTGATTCCCCGCCTCTGATTCCCCATCTCTGATTCACCACCTCTGATCCCCCGCCTCTGATTCCCCATGTCTGATTCACCGCCTCTGTTTCCCCACCTCTGATTCCCCGCCTCTGATTCCCCATATCTGATTCCCCGCCTCTGATTCCCCAACTCTGTTTCCCCGCCTGTGATTCGCCAGCTATGATTCCCCGCCTCTGATTCCCAACGTCTGATTCCCTGCCTGTGATTCCCTGCCTCTTATTCCCCGCCTCTGATTCCCCGCATCTGATTCCCAACCTCTGATTCCCCTCCTCTGATTCCCCATATCTGATTCCCCGCCTCCATTTCCCTGCCTCTGATTCCCCGCCTCTGTTACCCCATATCTGATTCCCCGCCTCTGATTCCCCAACTCTGATTCTGCACATCTGATTCCCTGCCTCTTATTCCCCACCTCTAATTCCCGGCCTCTGATTCCCGGCCTCTGATTCCCCACCTCTGATTCTCCATATCTGATTCCCCGCCTCTGTTTCCCCGCCTCTGATTCCCCGCCTCTGTTTCCCCATATCTGATTCCCCTCCTCTGATTCCCCAACTCTGATTCCCCGCCTCTGATTCCCCAGGTCTGATTCCCCGCCTCTGATTCCACGTGTTTGATTACCTGCCTCTGATTCCCCGCCTCTGCTTCCCCATCTCTGATTCACCGCCTTTGATTCGCCACCTCTGATTCCCCATATGTGATTCCCCGCCTCTGTTTCCCCGCCTCTGATTCCCCGCCTCTGATTCCCCATATCTCATTCCCCGCCTCTGATTCGCCGCATCTGATTCCCTGCCTCTGAATCCCCACCTCTGATTCCCTGCCTCTGATTCCCCACCTCTGATACCCGGCCTCTGATTCCCGGCCTCTGATTCCCGACCTCTCATTCCCGGCCTCTGATTCCCGGCCTCTGATTCCCCGCCTCTGTTTCCCCGACTCTGATTCCCTGCCTCTGATTCCCAATCTCTGATTCTGCACATCTGATTCCCTGCCTCTTATTCCCCACCTCTGATTCCCGGCCTCTGATTCCCGGCCTCTGATTCCCGGCCTCTCATTCCCGGCCTCTCATTCCCAGCCTCTGATTCCCGGCCTCTGATTCCCCGCCTCTGATTCCCCGCCTCTGTTTCCCTGCCTCTGATTCCCCATCTCTGATTCCGCACATCTGATTCCCTGCCTCTGATTCCCTGCCTCTGATTCACTGCCTCTGAATCCCAACCTCTGATTCCCCACCTCTGATTCCCCATATCTGATTCCCCGCCTCTGTTTCCCCGCCTCTGATTTCCCGCCTCTGTTTCCCCATATCTGATTCCCCGCCTCTGATTCCCCAACTTTGATTCCCCGCCTCTGATTCCACGTGTTTGATTACCTGCCTCTGATACCCCGCCTCTGCTTCCCCATCTCTGATTCACTGCCTTTGATTCGCCACCTCTGATTCCCCATATGTGATTCCCCGCCTCTGTTTCCCCGCCTCTGATTCCCCGCCTCTGATTCCCCATATCTCATTCCCCGCCTCTGATTCCCCGCATCTGATTCCCTGCCTCTGAATCCCCACCTCTGATTCCCTGCCTCTGATTCCCAACCTCTGATTCCCCTCCTCTGATTCCCCATATCTGATTCCCCGCCTCCATTTCCCTGCCTCTGATTGCCCGCCTCTGTTTCCCCATATCTGATTCCCCACCTCTGATTCCCCAACTCTGATTCCCCGCCTCTGATTCCCCAGCTTTGATTCCCCGCCTCTGATTCCCCGCGTCTGATTCCCAGCCTCTGATTCCCCATGTCTGATTTCCTGCCTCTGATTCCCCGCCTCTGATTCGCCATCTCTGATTCATCCCCTCTGATTCCCCACCTCTGATTCCCCATATCTTATTCCCCACCTATGTTTCCCCGCCTCTGATTCCCCGCCTCTGTTTCCCCATCTCTGATTCCCAGACTCTGATTCCCCACCTCTGATTCCCTATCTCTGATTCTGCTCATCCGATTCCCTGCCTCTGATTCCCCGCCTCTGATTCCCCACCTCTGATTCCCCACCTGTGATTCCCCATATCTGATTCCCCGCCTCTGTTTCCCCGCCTCTGATTCCCTGCCTCTGTTTCCTCATATCTGATTCCCCGCCTCTGATTCCCCAACACTGATTCCCCGCCTCTGATTCCCCAGCTCTGATTCACCACCTCTGATTCCCCGCGTCTGATTCCCCGCTTCTGATTCCCGGCCTCTTATTCCCCACCTCTGATTCCCGGCCTCTGATTCCCGGCCTCTGATTCCCGAAATCTCATTCCCGGCCTCTGATTCCCGGCCTCTGATTCCCCGCCTCTGATTCCCCGCCTCTGATTCCCTGCCTCTGATTCCCCATCTCTGATTCCGCACATCTGATTCCCTGCCTCTGATTCCCCGCCTCTGATTCACTGCCTCTGATTCCCTGCCTCTGATTCCCAACCTCTGATTCCCCACCTCTGATTCCCCATATCTGATTCCCCGCCTCTGTTTCCCCGCCTCTGATTCCCCGCCTCTGTTTCCCCATATCTGATTCCCCGCCTCTGATTCCCCAACTCTGATTCCCCACCTCTGATCCCCAGCTCTGATTCCCCGCCTCTGATTCCCCGTGTTTGATTCCCTGCCTCTGATTCCCTGCCTCTGATTCCCAACCTCTGATTCCCCACCTCTGATTCCCCATATCTGATTCCCCGCCTCTGTTTCCCCGCCTCTGATTCCCCACCTCTGTTTCCCCATATCTGATTCCCCGCCTTTGATTGGCCACCTCTGAATCCCCATATGTGATTCCCCGCCTCTGTTTCCCCGCATCTGATTCCCCGCCTCTGTTTCCCCGCCTCTGATTCCCCGCCTCTGTTTCCCCATATCTAATTCCTCGCATCTGATTCCCCAACTCTGATTCCCCGCACTGATTCCCCAGCTCTGAATCCCCGCCTCAGATTCCCCGCATCTGATTCCCTGCCTCTGAATCCCCACCTCTGATTCCCTGCCTCTGATTCCCAACCTCTGATTCCCCTCCTCTGATTCCCCATATCTGATTCCCCGCCTCCGTTTCCCTGCCTCTGATTCCCCGCCTCTGTTTCCCCATATCTGATTCCCCGCCTCTGATTCCCCAACTCTGATTCCCCGCCTCTGATTCCCCAGCTCTGATTCCCCGCCTCTGATTCCCCGCGTCTGATTCCCAGCCTCTGATTCCCCATGTCTTATTCCCCGCCTCTGATTCGCCATCTCTGATTCATCGCCTCTGATTCCCCACCTCTGATTCCCCATATCTGATTCCCCACCTATGTTTCCCCGCCTCTGATGCCCCACCTCTGATTCCATGCCTCTGATTCCCAACCTCTGATTCCCCACCTCTGATTCCCCATATCTGATTCCCCGCCTCTGTTTCCCCGCCTCTGATTCCCTGCCTCTGTTTCCTCATATCTGATTCCCCGCCTCTGATTCCCCAACACTGATTCCCCGCCTCTGATTCCCCAGGTCTGATTCACCACCTCTGATTCCCCGCGTCTGATTCCCCGCCTCTGATTCCCCATCTCTGATTCCCTATCTCTGATTCCCCAATTCTGATTCCCCGCCTTTGATTCCCTGCCTCCGATTCCCAACCTCTGATTCCCCACCTCTGATATCCCATATCTGATTCCCCTCCTCTGTTTCCCCGCCTCTTATTCCCCGCCTCTGTTTCCCCATATCTGATTCCCGGCCTCTCATTCCCCAGCTCTGATTCCCCGCCTCTGATTCCCCATATCTGATTCCCCGCCGCTGATTCCCCAACTCAGATAGCCCGCCTCTGATTCCCCAGCTCTGATTCCCCGCCTCTGATTCCCCGCGTCTGAATACCTGCCTCTGATTCCCCGCCTCTGATTCCCCATCTCTGATTCACCACCCCTGATCCCCCGCCTCTGATTCCCCATGTCTGATTCACCGCATCTGTTTCCCCACCTCTGATTCCCCGCCTCTGATTCCCCATATCTGATTCCCCGCCTCTAATTCCCCAACTCTGATTCGCCGCCTGTGATTCGCCAGCTATGATTCCCCGCATCTGATTCCCCACGTCTGATTCCCTGCCTGTGATTCCCTGCCTCTTATTCCCCGCCACTGATTCCCCGCATCTGATTCCCTGCCTCTGAATCCCCACCTCTGATTCCCTGCCTCTGATTCCCAACCTCTTATTCCCCTCCTCTGATTCCCCATATCTGATTCCCCACCTCCATTTCCCTGCCTCTGATTCCCCGCCTCTGTTACCCAATATCTGATTCCCCGCCTCTGATTCCCCAACTCTGATTCTGCACATCTGATTCCCTGCCTCTTATTCCCCACCTCTAATTCCCGGCCTCTGATTCCCGGCCTCTGATTCCCCACATCTGATTCTCCATATCTGATTCCCCGCCTCTGTTTCCCCACCTCTGATTCCCTGCCTCTGTTTCCCCATATCTGATTCCCCGCCTCTGATTCCCCAACTCTGATTCCCCGCCTCTGATTCCCCAGGTCTGATTCCCCGCCTCTGATTCCACGTGTTTGATTACCTGCCTCTGATTCCCCGCCTCTGCTTCCCCATCTCTGATTCACCACCTTTGATTCGCCACCTCTGATTCCCCATATGTGATTCCCCTCCTCTGTTTCCCCGCCTCTGATTCCCCGCCTCTGATTCCCCATATCTCATTCCCCGCCTCTGATTCGCCGCATCTGATTCCCTGCCTCTGAATCCCCACCTCTGATTCCCTGCCTCTGATTCCCCACCTCTGATACCCGGCCTCTGATTCCCGGCCTCTGATTCCCGACCTCTCATTCCCGGCCTCTGATTCCCGGCCTCTGATTCCCCGCCTCTGATTCCCCGACTCTGATTCCCTGCCTCTGATTCCCAATCTCTGATTCTGCACATCTGATTCCCTGCCTCTTATTCCCCACCTCTGATTCCCGGCCTCTGATTCCCGGCCTCTGATTCCCGGCCTCTCATTCCCGGCCTCTCATTCCCAGCCTCTGATTCCCTGCCTCTGATTCCCCGCCTCTGATTCCCCGCCTCTGTTTCCCTGCCTCTGATTCCCCATCTCTGATTCCGCACATCTGATTCCCTGCCTCTGATTCTCTGCCTCTGATTCCCTGCCTCTGATTCACTGCCTCTGAATCCCAACCTCTGATTCCCCACCTCTGATTCCCCATATCTGATTCCCCGCCTCTGTTTCCCCGCCTCTGATTTCCCGCCTCTGTTTCCCCATATCTGATTCCCCGCCTCTGATTCCCCAACTTTGATTCCCCGCCTCTGATTCCACGTGTTTGATTACCTGCCTCTGATTCCCCGCCTCTGCTTCCCCATCTCTGATTCACTGCCTTTGATTCGCCACCTCTGATTCCCCATATGTGATTCCCCGCCTCTGATTCCCCGCCTCTGATTCCCCATATCTCATTCCCCGCCTCTGATTCCCCGCATCTGATTCCCTGCCTCTGAATCCCCACCTCTGATTCCCTGCCTCTGATTCCCAACCTCTGATTCCCCTCCTCTGATTCCCCATATCTGATTCCCCGCCTCCATTTCCCTGCCTCTGATTGCCCGCCTCTGTTTCCCCATATCTGATTCCCCACCTCTGATTCCCCAACTCTGATTCCCCGCCTCTGATTCCCCAGCTCTGATTCCCCGCCTCTGATTCCCCGCGTCTGATTCCCAGCCTCTGATTCCCCATGTCTGATTTCCTGCCTCTGATTCCCCGCCTCTGATTCGCCATCTCTGATTCATCCCCTCTGATTCCCCACATCTGATTCCCCATATCTTATTCCCCACCTATGTTTCCCCGCCTCTGATTCCCCGCCTCTGATTCCCCATCTCTGATTCCCAGACTCTGATTCCCCACCTCTGATTCCCTATCTCTGATTCTGCTCATCCGATTCCCTGCCTCTGATTCCCCGCCTCTGATTCCCCACCTCTTATTCCCCACCTGTGATTCCCCATATCTGATTCCCCGCCTCTGTTTCCCCGCCTCTGATTCCCTGCCTCTGTTTCCTCATATCTGATTCCCCGCCTCTGATTCCCCAACACTGATTCCCCGCCTCTGATTCCCCAGCTCTGATTCACCACCTCTGATTCCCCGCGTCTGATTCCCCGCTTCTGATTCCCGGCCTCTTATTCCCCACCTCTGATTCCCGGCCTCTGATTCGCGGCCTCTGATTCCCGAACTCTCATTCCCGGCCTCTGATTCCCGGCCTCTGATTCCCCGCCTCTGATTCCCCGCCTCTGATTCCCTGCCTCTGATTCCCCATCTCTGATTCCGCACATCTGATTCCCTGCCTCTGATTCCCCGCCTCTGATTCCCTGCCTCTGATTCCCTGCCTCTGATTCCCAACCTCTGATTCCCCACCTCTGATTCCCCATATCTGATTCCCCGCCTCTGTATCCCCGCCTCTGATTCCCCGCCTCTGTTTCCCCATATCTGATTCCCCGCCTCTGATTCCCCAACTCTGATTCCCCACCTCTGATCCCCAGCTCTGATTCCCCGCCTCTGATTCCCCGTGTTTGATTCCCTGCCTCTGATTCCCTGCCTCTGATTCCCAACCTCTGATTCCCCACCTCTGATTCCCCATATCTGATTCCCCGCCTCTGTTTCCCCGCCTCTGATTCCCCACCTCTGTTTCCCCATATCTGATTCCCCGCCTTTGATTGGCCACCTCTGATTCCCCATATGTGATTCCCCGCCTCTGTTTCCCCGCATCTGATTCCCCGCCTCTGATTCCCCATCTCTGATTCCCAGACTCTGATTCCCCACCTCTGATTCCCTATCTCTGATTCTGCTCATCCGATTCCCTGCCTCTGATTCCCCGCCTCTGATTCCCCACCTCTGATTCCCCACCTGTGATTCCCCATATCTGATTCCCCGCCTCTGTTTCCCCGCCTCTGATTCCCTGCCTCTGTTTCCTCATATCTGATTCCCCGCCTCTGATTCCCCAACACTGATTCCCCGCCTCTGATTCCCCAGCTCTGATTCACCACCTCTGATTCCCCGCGTCTGATTCCCCGCTTCTGATTCCCGGCCTCTTATTCCCCACCTCTGATTCCCGGCCTCTGATTCCCGGCCTCTGATTCCCGAACTCTCATTCCCGGCCTCTGATTCCCGGCCTCTGATTCCCCGCCTCTGATTCCCCGCCTCTGATTCCCTGCCTCTGATTCCCCATCTCTGATTCCGCACATCTGATTCCCTGCCTCTGATTCCCCGCCTCTGATTCCCTGCCTCCGATTCCCAACCTCTGATTCCCCACCTCTGATATCCCATATCTGATTCCCCTCCTCTGTTTCCCCGCCTCTTATTCCCCGCCTCTGTTTCCCCATATCTGATTCCCGGCCTCTGATTCCCCAGCTCTGATTCCCCGCCTCTGATTCCCCGCGTCTGAATACCTGCCTCTGATTCCCCGCCTCTGATTCCCCATCTCTGATTCACCACCCCTGATCCCCCGCCTCTGATTCCCCATGTCTGATTCACCGCATCTGTTTCCCCACCTCTGATTCCCCGCCTCTGATTCCCCATATCTGATTCCCCGCCTCTAATTCCCCAACTCTGATTCGCCGCCTGTGATTCGCCAGCTATGATTCCCCGCATCTGATTCCCCACGTCTGATTCCCTGCCTGTGATTCCCTGCCTCTTATTCCCCGCCACTGATTCCCCGCATCTGATTCCCTGCCTCTGAATCCCCACCTCTGATTCCCTGCCTCTGATTCCCAACCTCTTATTCCCCTCCTCTGATTCCCCATATCTGATTCCCCACCTCCATTTCCCTGCCTCTGATTCCCCGCCTCTGTTACCCAATATCTGATTCCCCGCCTCTGATTCCCCAACTCTGATTCTGCACATCTGATTCCCTGCCTCTTATTCCCCACCTCTAATTCCCGGCCTCTGATTCCCGGCCTCTGATTCCCCACATCTGATTCTCCATATCTGATTCCCCGCCTCTGTTTCCCCACCTCTGATTCCCTGCCTCTGTTTCCCCATATCTGATTCCCCGCCTCTGATTCCCCAACTCTGATTCCCCGCCTCTGATTCCCCAGGTCTGATTCCCCGCCTCTGATTCCACGTGTTTGATTACCTGCCTCTGATTCCCCGCCTCTGCTTCCCCATCTCTGATTCACCACCTTTGATTCGCCACCTCTGATTCCCCATATGTGATTCCCCTCCTCTGTTTCCCCGCCTCTGATTCCCCGCCTCTGATTCCCCATATCTCATTCCCCGCCTCTGATTCCCCGCATCTGATTCCCTGCCTCTGAATCCCCACCTCTGATTCCCTGCCTCTGATTCCCAACCTCTGATTCCCCTCCTCTGATTCCCCATATCTGATTCCCCGCCTCCGTTTCCCTGCCTCTGATTAACCGCCTCTGTTTCCCCATATCTGATTCCCCGCCTCTGATTCCCCAACTCTGATTCCCCGCCTCTGATTCCCCAGCTCTGATTCCCCGCCTCTGATTCCCCGCGTCTGAATCCCTGCCTCTGATTCCCCGCCTCTGATTCCCCATCTCTGATTCACCACCTCTGATCCCCCGCCTCTGATTCCCCATGTCTGATTCACCGCCTCTGTTTCCCCACCTCTGATTCCCCGCCTCTGATTCCCCATATCTGATTCCCCGCCTCTGATTCCCCAACTCTGTTTCCCCGCCTGTGATACGCCAGCTATGATTCCCCGCCTCTGATTCCCAACGTCTGATTCCCTGCCTGTGATTCCCTGCCTCTTATTCCCCGCCTCTGATTCCCCGCATCTGATTCCCAACCTCTGATTCCCCTCCTCTGATTCCCCATATCTGATTCCCCGCCTCCATTTCCCTGCCTCTGATTCCCCGCCTCTGTTACCCCATATCTGATTCCCCGCCTCTGATTCCCCAACTCTGATTCTGCACATCTGATTCCCTGCCTCTTATTCCCCACCTCTAATTCCCGGCCTCTGATTCCCGGCCTCTGATTCCCCACCTCTGATTCTCCATATCTGATTCCCCGCCTCTGTTTCCCCGCCTCTGATTCCCCGCCTCTGTTTCCCCATATCTGATTCCCCTCCTCTGATTCCCCAACTCTGATTCCCCGCCTCTGATTCCCCAGGTCTGATTCCCCGCCTCTGATTCCACGTGTTTGATTACCTGCCTCTGATTCCCCGCCTCTGCTTCCCCATCTCTGATTCACTGCCTTTGATTCGCCACCTCTGATTCCCCATATGTGATTCCCCGCCTCTGTTTCCCCGCCTCTGATTCCCCGCCTCTGTTTCCCCATATCTCATTCCCCGCCTCTGATTCGCCGCATCTGATTCCCTGCCTCTGAATCCCCACCTCTGATTCCCTGCCTCTGATTCCCCACCTCTGATACCCGGCCTCCGATTCCCGGCCTCTGATTCCCGACCTCTCATTCCCGGCCTCTGATTCCCGGCCTCTGATTCCCCGCCTCTGATTCCCCGACTCTGATTCCCTGCCTCTGATTCCCAATCTCTGATTCTGCACATCTGATTCCCTGCCTCTTATTCCCCACCTCTGATTCCCGGCCTCTGATTCCCGGCCTCTGATTCCCGGCCTCTCATTCCCGGCCTCTCATTCCCAGCCTCTGATTCCCTGCCTCTGATTCCCCGCCTCTGATTCCCCGCCTCTGTTTCCCTGCCTCTGATTCCCCATCTCTGATTCCGCACATCTGATTCCCTGCCTCTGATTCCCTGCCTCTGATTCCCTGCCTCTGATTCACTGCCTCTGAATCCCAACCTCTGATTCCCCACCTCTGATTCCCCATATCTGATTCCCCGCCTCTGTTTCCCCGCCTCTGATTTCCCGCCTCTGTTTCCCCATATCTGATTCCCCGCCTCTGATTCCCCAACTTTGATTCCCCGCCTCTGATTCCACGTGTTTGATTACCTGCCTCTGATTCCCCGCCTCTGCTTCCCCATCTCTGATTCACTGCCTTTGATTCGCCACCTCTGATTCCCCATATGTGATTCCCCGCCTCTGTTTCCCCGCCTCTGATTCCCCGCCTCTGATTCCCCATATCTCGTTCCCCGCCTCTGATTCCCCGCATCTGATTCCCTGCCTCTGAATCCCCGCCTCTGATTCCCCAACTCTGATTCCCCGCCTCTGATTCCCCAGCTCTGATTCCCCGCCTCTGATTCCCCGCGTCTGATTCCCAGCCTCTGATTCCCCATGTCTGATTTCCTGCCTCTGATTCCCCGCCTCTGATTCGCCATCTCTGATTCATCCCCTCTGATTCCCCACCTCTGATTCCCCATATCTTATTCCCCACCTATGTTTCCCCGCCTCTGATTCCCCGCCTCTGATTCCCCATCTCTGATTCCCAGACTCTGATTCCCCACCTCTGATTCCCTATCTCTGATTCTGCTCATCCGATTCCCTGCCTCTGATTCCCCGCCTCTGATTCCCCACCTCTGATTCCCCACCTGTGATTCCCCATATCTGATTCCCCGCCTCTGTTTCCCCGCCTCTGATTCCCTGCCTCTGTTTCCTCATATCTGATTCCCCGCCTCTGATTCCCCAACACTGATTCCCCGCCTCTGATTCCCCAGCTCTGATTCACCACCTCTGATTCCCCGCGTCTGATTCCCCGCTTCTGATTCCCGGCCTCTTATTCCCCACCTCTGATTCCCGGCCTCTGATTCCCGGCCTCTGATTCCCGAACTCTCATTCCCGGCCTCTGATTCCCGGCCTCTGATTCCCCGCCTCTGATTCCCCGCCTCTGATTCCCTGCCTCTGATTCCCCATCTCTGATTCCGCACATCTGATTCCCTGCCTCTGATTCCCCGCCTCTGATTCCCTGCCTCTGATTCCCTGCCTCTGATTCCCAACCTCTGATTCCCCACCTCTGATTCCCCATATCTGATTCCCCGCCTCTGTTTCCCCGCCTCTGATTCCCCGCCTCTGTTTCCCCATATCTGATTCCCCGCCTCTGATTCCCCAACTCTGATTCCCCACCTCTGATCCCCAGCTCTGATTCCCCGCCTCTGATTCCCCGTGTTTGATTCCCTGCCTCTGATTCCCTGCCTCTGATTCCCAACCTCTGATTCCCCACCTCTGATTCCCCATATCTGATTCAACGCCTCTGTTTCCCCGCCTCTTATTCCCCACCTCTGTTTCCCCATATCTGATTCCCCGCCTTTGATTGGCCACCTCTGATTCCCCATATGTGATTCCCCGCCTCTGTTTCCCCGCATCTGATTCCCCGCCTCTGATTCCCCATATCTCATTCCCCGCCTCTGATTCCCCATATCTGATTCCCTGACTCTGATTCCCCATATCTGATTCCCCGCCTCTGTTTCCCCGCCTCTTATTCCCCACCTCTGTTTCCCCATATCTGATTCCCCGCCTTTGATTGGCCACCTCTGATTCCCCATATGTGATTCCCCGCCTCTGTTTCCCCGCATCTGATTCCCCGCCTCTGATTCCCCATATCTCATTCCCCGCCTCTGATTCCCCATATCTGATTCCCTGACTCTGATTCCCCACCTCTGATTCCCGGCCTCATTTTCCCGGCATCTGATTCCCGGCATCTGATTCCCGGCCTCTGATTCCCGGCCTCTGATTCCTCGCTTCTGATTCTGATTCCCTGCCTCTGATTCCCCATCTCTGATTCCGCACATCTGATTCCCTGCCTCTGATTCCCCACTTCTGATTCCCCATATCTGATTCCCCGCCTCTGTTTCCCCGCCTCTGATTCACCGCCTCTGTTTCCCCATATCTAATTCCCCGCCTCTGATTCCCCAACTCTGATTCCCCGCACTGATTCCCCAGCTCTGAATCTCCGCCTCAGATTCCCCGCATCTGATTCCCTGCCTCTGAATCCCCACCTTTGATTCCCTGCCTCTGATTCCCAACCTCTGATTCTCCTCCTCTGATTCCCCATATCTGATTCCCCGCCTCCGTTTCCCTGCCTCTGATTCCCCGCCTCTATTTCCCCATATCTGATTCCCCGCCTCTGATTCCCCAACTCTGATTCCCCGCCTCTGATTCCCCAGCTCTGATTCCCCGCCTCTGATTCCCCGCGTCTGATTCCCAGCCTCTGATTCCCCTTGTCTTATTCCCCGCCTCTGATCCGCCATCTCTGATTCATCGCCTCTGATTCCCCACCTCTGATTCCCCATATCTGATTCCCCACCTATGTTTCCCCGCCTCTGATGCCCCGCCTCTGATTCCATGCCTCTGATTCCCAACCTCTGATTCCCCACCTCTGATTCCCCATATCTGATTCCCCGCCTCTGTTTCCCCGCCTCTGATTCCCTGCCTCTGTTTCCTCATATCTGATTCGCCGCCTCTGATACCCCAACACTGATTCCCCGCCTCTGATTCCCCAGGTCTGATTCACCACCTCTGATTCCCCGCGTCTGATTCCCCGCCTCTGATTCCCCATCTCTGATTCCCTATCTCTGATTCCCCAATTCTGATTCCCCGCCTTTGATTCCCTGCCTCTGATTCCTAACCTCTGATTCCCCACTTCTGATTCCCCGCCTCTGTTTCCCCGCCTCTTATTCCCCGCCTCTGTTTCCCCATATCTGATTCCCGGCCTCTCATTCCCCAGCTCTGATTCCCCGCCTCTGATTCCCCATATCTGATTCCCCGTCGCTGATTCCCCAACTCTGATAGCCCGCCTCTGATTCCCCAGCTCTGATTCCCCGCCTCTGATTCCCCGCGTCTGAATCCCTGCCTCTGATTCCCCGCCTCTGATTCCCCATCTCTGATTCACCACCTCTGATCCCCCGCCTCTGATTCCCCATGTCTGATTCACCGCCTCTGTTTCCCCACCTCTGATTCCCCGCCTCTGATTCCCCATATCTGATTCCCCGCCTCTGATTCCCTGCCTCTTATTCCCCGCCTCTGATTCCCCGCATCTGATTCCCAACCTCTGATTCCCCTCCTCTGATTCCCCATATCTGATTCCCTGCCTCCATTTCCCTGCCTCTGATTCCCCGCCTCTGATTCCCCAACTCTGATTCCACGCCTGTGATTCGCCAGCTATGATTCCCCGCATCTGATTCCCCACGTCTGATTCCCTGCCTGTGATTCCCTGCCTCTTATTCCCCGCCTCTGATTCCCCGCATCTGATTCCCTGCCTCTGAATCCCCACCTCTGATTCCCTGCCTCTGATTCCCAACCTCTGATTCCCCTCCTCAGATTCCCCTCCTCTGATTCCCCATATCTGATTCCCCACCTCCATTTCCCTGCCTCTGATTCCCCGCCTCTGTTACACAATATCTGATTCCCCGCCTCTGATTCCCCAACTCTGATTCTGCACATCTGATTCCCTGCCTCTTATTCCCCACCTCTAATTCCCGGCCTCTGATTCCCGGTCTCTGATTCCCCACCTCTGATTTCCCATATCTGATTCCCGGACTCTGATTCCCCACCTCTGATTCCCGGCCTCTTATTCCCGGCATCTGATTCCCGGCCTCTGATTCCCAGCCTCTGATTCCCCGCTTCTGATTCTGATTCCCTGCCTCTGATTCCCCATCTCTGATTCCGCACATCTGATTCCCTGCCTCTGATTCCCCACTTCTGATTCCCCATATCTGATTCCCCGCCTCTGTTTCCCCGCCTCTGATTCCCCGCCTCTGTTTCCCCATATCTAATTCCTCGCATCTGATTCCCCAACACTGATTCCCCGCACTGATTCCCCAGCTCTGAATCCCCGCCTCAGATTCCCCGCATCTGATTCCCTGCCTCTGAATCCCCACCTCTGATTCCCTGCCTCTGATTCCCAACCTCTGACTCCCCTCCTCTGATTCCCCATATCTGATTCCCCGCCTCCGTTTCCCTGCCTCTGATTCCCCGCCTCTGTTTCCCCATATCTGATTCCCCGCCTCTGATTCCCCAACTCTGATTCCCCGCCTCTGATTCCCCAGCTCTGATTCCCCGCCTCTGATTCCCCGCGTCTGATTCCCAGCCTCTGATTCCCCATGTCTTATTCCCCGCCTCTGATTCGCCATCTCTGATTCATCGCCTCTGATTCCCCACCTCTGATTCCCCATATCTGATTCCCCACCTATGTTTCCCCGCCTCTGATGCCCCACCTCTGATTCCATGCCTCTGATTCCCAACCTCTGATTCCCCACCTCTGATTCCCCATATCTGATTCCCCGCCTCTGTTGCCCCGCCTCTGATTTCCTGCCTCTGTTTCCTCATATCTGATTCCCCGCCTCTGATTCCCCAAAACTGATTCCCCGCCTCTGATTCCCCAGGTCTGATTCACCACCTCTGATTCCCCGCGTCTGATTCCCCGCCTCTGATTCCCCATCTCTGAATCCCTATCTCTGATTCCCCAATTCTGATTCCCCGCCTTTGATTCCCTGCCTCTGATTCCCAACCTCTGATTCCCCACCTCTGATATCCCATATCTGATTCCCCTCCTCTGTTTCCCCGCCTCTTATTCCCCGCCTCTGTTTCCCCATATCTGATTCCCGGCCTTTCATTCCCCAGCTCTGATTCCCCGCCTCTGATTCCCCATATCTGATTCCCCGCCGCTGATTCCCCAACTCAGATAGCCCGCCTCTGATTCCCCAACTCTGATTCCCCGCCTCTGATTCCCCGCGTCTGAATACCTGCCTCTGATTCCCCGCCTCTGATTCCCCATCTCTGATTCACCACCTCTGATCCCCCGCCTCTGATTCCCCATGTCTGATTCACTGCCTCTGTTTCCCCACCTCTGATTCCCCGCCTCTGATTCCCCATATCTGATTCCCCGCCTCTGATTCCCCAACTCTGATTCGCCGCCTGTGATTCGCCAGCTATGATTCCCCGCATCTGATTCCCCACGTCTGATTCCCTGCCTGTGATTCCCTGCCTCTTATTCCCCGCCAATGATTCCCCGCATCTGATTCCCTGCCTCTGAATCCCCACCTCTGATTCCCTGCCTCTGATTCCCAACCTCTTATTCCCCTCCTCTGATTCCCCATATCTGATTCCCCACCTCCATTTCCCTGCCTCTGATTCCCCGCCTCTGTTACCCAATATCTGATTCCCTGCCTCTTATTCCCCACCTCTTATTCCCGGCCTCTGATTCCCGGCCTCTGATTCCCCACATCTGATTCTCCATATCTGATTCCCCGCCTCTGTTTCCCCACCTCTGATTCCCCGCCTCTGTTTCCCCATATCTGATTCCCCGCCTCTGATTCCCCAACTCTGATTCCCCGCCTCTGATTCCCCAGGTCTGATTCCCCGCCTCTGATTCCACGTGTTTGATTACCTGCCTCTGATTCCCCGCCTCTGCTTCCCCATCTCTGATTCACCGCCTTTGATTCGCCACCTCTGATTCCCCATATGTGATTCCCCTCCTCTGTTTCCCCGCCTCTGATTCCCCGCCTCTGATTCCCCATATCTAATTTCCCGCCTCTGATTCCCCGCATCTGATTCCCTGCCTCTGAATCCCCACCTCTGATTCCCTGCCTCTGATTCCCAACCTCTGATTCCCCTCCTCTGATTCCCCATATCTGATTTCCCGCCTCCGTTTCCCTGCCTCTGATTAACCGCCTCTGTTTCCCCATATCTGATTCCCCGCCTCTGATTCCCCAACTCTGATTCCCCGCCTCTGATTCCACAGCTCTGATTCCCCACCTCTGAGTCCCCGCGTCTGATTCCCAGCCTCTGATTCCCAATGTCTGATTTCCTGCCTCTGATTCCCCGCCTCTGATTCGCCATCTCTGATTCATCGCCTCTGATTCCCCACCTCTGATTCCACATATCTTATTCCCCACCTATGTTTCCCCGCCTCTGATTCCCCGCCTCTGATTTCCCATATCTGATTCCCGGACTCTGATTCCCCACCTCTGATTCCCGGCCTCTTATTCCCGGCATCTGATTCCCGGCCTCTGATTCCCAGCCTCTGATTCCCCGCTTCTGATTCTGATTCCCTGCCTCTGATTCCCCATCTCTGATTCCGCACATCTGATTCCCTGCCTCTGATTCCCCACTTCTGATTCCCCATATCTGATTCCCCGCCTCTGTTTCCCCGCCTCTGATTCCCCGCCTCTGTTTCCCCATATCTAATTCCTCGCATCTGATTCCCCAACACTGATTCCCCGCACTGATTCCCCAGCTCTGAATCCCCGCCTCAGATTCCCCGCATCTGATTCCCTGCCTCTGAATCCCCACCTCTGATTCCCTGCCTCTGATTCCCAACCTCTGACTCCCCTCCTCTGATTCCCCATATCTGATTCCCCGCCTCCGTTTCCCTGCCTCTGATTCCCCGCCTCTGTTTCCCCATATCTGATTCCCCGCCTCTGATTCCCCAACTCTGATTCCCCGCCTCTGATTCCCCAGCTCTGATTCCCCGCCTCTGATTCCCCGCGTCTGATTCCCAGCCTCTGATTCCCCATGTCTTATTCCCCGCCTCTGATTCGCCATCTCTGATTCATCGCCTCTGATTCCCCACCTCTGATTCCCCATATCTGATTCCCCACCTATGTTTCCCCGCCTCTGATGCCCCACCTCTGATTCCATGCCTCTGATTCCCAACCTCTGATTCCCCACCTCTGATTCCCCATATCTGATTCCCCGCCTCTGTTGCCCCGCCTCTGATTTCCTGCCTCTGTTTCCTCATATCTGATTCCCCGCCTCTGATTCCCCAAAACTGATTCCCCGCCTCTGATTCCCCAGGTCTGATTCACCACCTCTGATTCCCCGCGTCTGATTCCCCGCCTCTGATTCCCCATCTCTGAATCCCTATCTCTGATTCCCCAATTCTGATTCCCCGCCTTTGATTCCCTGCCTCTGATTCCCAACCTCTGATTCCCCACCTCTGATATCCCATATCTGATTCCCCTCCTCTGTTTCCCCGCCTCTTATTCCCCGCCTCTGTTTCCCCATATCTGATTCCCGGCCTTTCATTCCCCAGCTCTGATTCCCCGCCTCTGATTCCCCATATCTGATTCCCCGCCGCTGATTCCCCAACTCAGATAGCCCGCCTCTGATTCCCCAACTCTGATTCCCCGCCTCTGATTCCCCGCGTCTGAATACCTGCCTCTGATTCCCCGCCTCTGATTCCCCATCTCTGATTCACCACCTCTGATCCCCCGCCTCTGATTCCCCATGTCTGATTCACTGCCTCTGTTTCCCCACCTCTGATTCCCCGCCTCTGATTCCCCATATCTGATTCCCCGCCTCTGATTCCCCAACTCTGATTCGCCGCCTGTGATTCGCCAGCTATGATTCCCCGCATCTGATTCCCCACGTCTGATTCCCTGCCTGTGATTCCCTGCCTCTTATTCCCCGCCAATGATTCCCCGCATCTGATTCCCTGCCTCTGAATCCCCACCTCTGATTCCCTGCCTCTGATTCCCAACCTCTTATTCCCCTCCTCTGATTCCCCATATCTGATTCCCCACCTCCATTTCCCTGCCTCTGATTCCCCGCCTCTGTTACCCAATATCTGATTCCCTGCCTCTTATTCCCCACCTCTAATTCCCGGCCTCTGATTCCCGGCCTCTGATTCCCCACATCTGATTCTCCATATCTGATTCCCCGCCTCTGTTTCCCCACCTCTGATTCCCCGCCTCTGTTTCCCCATATCTGATTCCCCGCCTCTGATTCCCCAACTCTGATTCCCCGCCTCTGATTCCCCAGGTCTGATTCCCCGCCTCTGATTCCACGTGTTTGATTACCTGCCTCTGATTCCCCGCCTCTGCTTCCCCATCTCTGATTCACCGCCTTTGATTCGCCACCTCTGATTCCCCATATGTGATTCCCCTCCTCTGTTTCCCCGCCTCTGATTCCCCGCCTCTGATTCCCCATATCTAATTTCCCGCCTCTGATTCCCCGCATCTGATTCCCTGCCTCTGAATCCCCACCTCTGATTCCCTGCCTCTGATTCCCAACCTCTGATTCCCCTCCTCTGATTCCCCATATCTGATTTCCCGCCTCCGTTTCCCTGCCTCTGATTAACCGCCTCTGTTTCCCCATATCTGATTCCCCGCCTCTGATTCCCCAACTCTGATTCCCCGCCTCTGATTCCACAGCTCTGATTCCCCACCTCTGAGTCCCCGCGTCTGATTCCCAGCCTCTGATTCCCAATGTCTGATTTCCTGCCTCTGATTCCCCGCCTCTGATTCGCCATCTCTGATTCATCGCCTCTGATTCCCCACCTCTGATTCCACATATCTTATTCCCCACCTATGTTTCCCCGCCTCTGATTCCCCGCCTCTGATTCCCCATCTCTGATTCCCGGACTCTGATTCCCCACCTCTGATTCCCTATCTCTGATTCCGCACATCCGATTCCATGCCTCTGATTCCCCGCCTCTGATGCCCCGCCTCTGATTCCCAACCTCTGATTCCCCTCCTCTGATTCCCCATATCTGATTCCCCGCCTCCGTTTCCCTGCCTCTGATTCCACGCCTCTGTTTCCCCATATCTGATTCCCCGCCTCTGATTCCCCAACTCTGATTCCCCGCCTCTGATTCCCCAGCTCTGATTCCCCGCCTCTGATTCCCCGCGTCTGATTCCCAGCCTCTGATTCCCCATGTCTTATTCCCCGCCTCTGATTCCCCGCCTCTGATTCGCCATCTCTGATTCATCGCCTCTGATTCCCCACCTCTGATTCCCCATATCTGATTCCCACCTATGTTTCCCCGCCTCTGATGCCCCGCCTCTGATGCCCCGCCTCTGATTCCATGCCTCTGATTCCCAACCTCTGATTCCCCACCTCTGATTCCCCATATCTGATTCCCCGCCTCTGTTTCCCCGCCTCTGATTCCCTGCCTCTGTTTCCCCATATCTGATTCCCCGCCTTTGATTGGCCACCTCTGATTCCCCATATGTGATTCCCCGCCTCTGTTTCCCCGCATCTGATTCCCCGCCTCTGATTCCCCATCTCTGATTCCCAGACTCTGATTCCCCACCTCTGATTCCCTATCTCTGATTCTGCTCATCCGATTCCCTGCCTCTGATTCCCCGCCTCTGATTCACCACCTCTGATTCCCCACCTGTGATTCCCCATATCTGATTCCCCGCCTCTGTTTCCCCGCCTCTGATTCCCTGCCTCTGTTTCCTCATATCTGATTCCCCGCCTCTGATTCCCCAACACTGATTCCCCGCCTCTGATTCCCCAGCTCTGATTCACCACCTCTGATTCCCCGCGTCTGATTCCCCGCTTCTGATTCCCGGCCTCTTATTCCCCACCTCTGATTCCCGGCCTCTGATTCCCGGCCTCTGATTCCCGAACTCTCATTCCCGGCCTCTGATTCCCGGCCTCTGATTCCCCGCCTCTGATTCCCCGCCTCTGATTCCCTGCCTCTGATTCCCCATCTCTGATTCCGCACATCTGATTCCCTGCCTCTGATTCCCCGCCTCTGATTCCCTGCCTCTGATTCCCTGCCTCTGATTCCCAACCTCTGATTCCCCACCTCTGATTCCCCATATCTGATTCCCCGCCTCTGTTTCCCCGCCTCTGATTCCCCGCCTCTGTTTCCCCATATCTGATTCCCCGCCTCTGATTCCCCAACTCTGATTCCCCACCTCTGATCCCCAGCTCTGATTCCCCGCCTCTGATTCCCCGTGTTTGATTCCCTGCCTCTGATTCCCTGCCTCTGATTCCCAACCTCTGATTCCCCACCTCTGATTCCCCATATCTGATTCCCCGCCTTTGATTGGCCACCTCTGAATCCCCATATGTGATTCCCCGCCTCTGTTTCGCCGCATCTGATTCCCCGCCTCTGTTTCCCCGCCTCTGATTCCCCGCCTCTGTTTCCCCATATCTAATTCCTCGCATCTGATTCCCCAACTCTGATTCCCCACACTGATTCCCCAGCTCTGAATCCCCGCCTCAGATTCCCCGCATCTGATTCCCTGCCTCTGAATCCCCACCTCTGATTCCCTGCCTCTGATTCCCAACCTCTGATTCCCCTCCTCTGATTCCCCATATCTGATTCCCCGCCTCCGTTTCCCTGCCTCTGATTCCCCGCCTCTGTTTCCCCATATCTGATTCCCCGCCTCTGATTCCCCAACTCTGATTCCCCGCCTCTGATTCCCCAGCTCTGATTCCCCGCCTCTGATTCCCCGCGTCTGATTCCCAGCCTCTGATTCCCCATGTCTTATTCCCCGCCTCTGATTCGCCATCTCTGATTCATCGCCTCTGATTCCCCACCTCTGATTCCCCATATCTGATTCCCCACCTATGTTTCCCCGCCTCTGATGCCCCACCTCTGATTCCATGCCTCTGATTCCCAACCTCTGATTCCCCACCTCTGATTCCCCATATCTGATTCCCCGCCTCTGTTTCCCCGCCTCTGTTTCCCCGCCTCTGATTCCCTGCCTCTGTTTCCTCATATCTGATTCCCCGCCTCTGATTCCCCAACACTGATTCCCCGCCTCTGATTCCCCAGGTCTGATTCACCACCTCTGATTCCCCGCGTCTGATTCCCCGCCTCTGATTCCCCATCTCTGATTCCCTATCTCTGATTCCCCAATTCTGATTCCCCGCCTTTGATTCCCTGCCTCCGATTCCCAACCTCTGATTCCCCACCTCTGATATCCCATATCTGATTCCCCTCCTCTGTTTCCCCGCCTCTTATTCCCCGCCTCTGTTTCCCCATATCTGATTCCCGGCCTCTGATTCCCCAGCTCTGATTCCCCGCCTCTGATTCCCCGCGTCTGAATACCTGCCTCTGATTCCCCGCCTCTGATTCCCCATCTCTGATTCACCACCCCTGATCCCCCGCCTCTGATTCCCCATGTCTGATTCACCGCATCTGTTTCCCCACCTCTGATTCCCCGCCTCTGATTCCCCATATCTGATTCCCCGCCTCTAATTCCCCAACTCTGATTCGCCGCCTGTGATTCGCCAGCTATGATTCCCCGCATCTGATTCCCCACGTCTGATTCCCTGCCTGTGATTCCCTGCCTCTTATTCCCCGCCACTGATTCCCCGCATCTGATTCCCTGCCCCTGAATCCCCACCTCTGATTCCCTGCCTCTGATTCCCAACCTCTTATTCCCCTCCTCTGATTCCCCATATCTGATTCCCCACCTCCATTTCCCTGCCTCTGATTCCCCGCCTCTGTTACCCAATATCTGATTCCCCGCCTCTGATTCCCCAACTCTGATTCTGCACATCTGATTCCCTGCCTCTTATTCCCCACCTCTAATTCCCGGCCTCTGATTCCCGGCCTCTGATTCCCCACATCTGATTCTCCATATCTGATTCCCCGCCTCTGTTTCCCCACCTCTGATTCCCTGCCTCTGTTTCCCCATATCTGATTCCCCGCCTCTGATTCCCCAACTCTGATTCCCCGCCTCTGATTCCCCAGGTCTGATTCCCCGCCTCTGATTCCACGTGTTTGATTACCTGCCTCTGATTCCCCGCCTCTGCTTCCCCATCTCTGATTCACCACCTTTGATTCGCCACCTCTGATTCCCCATATGTGATTCCCCTCCTCTGTTTCCCCGCCTCTGATTCCCCGCCTCTGATTCCCCATATCTCATTCCCCGCCTCTGATTCCCCGCATCTGATTCCCTGCCTCTGAATCCCCACCTCTGATTCCCTGCCTCTGATTCCCAACCTCTGATTCCCCTCCTCTGATTCCCCATATCTGATTCCCCGCCTCCGTTTCCCTGCCTCTGATTAACCGCCTCTGTTTCCCCATATCTGATTCCCCGCCTCTGATTCCCCAACTCTGATTCCCCGCCTCTGATTCCCCAGCTCTGATTCCCCGCCTCTGATTCCCCGCGTCTGAATCCCTGCCTCTGATTCCCCGCCTCTGATTCCCCATCTCTGATTCACCACCTCTGATCCCCCGCCTCTGATTCCCCATGTCTGATTCACCGCCTCTGTTTCCCCACCTCTGATTCCCCGCCTCTGATTCCCCATATCTGATTCCCCGCCTCTGATTCCCCAACTCTGTTTCCCCGCCTGTGATACGCCAGCTATGATTCCCCGCCTCTGATTCCCAACGTCTGATTCCCTGCCTGTGATTCCCTGCCTCTTATTCCCCGCCTCTGATTCCCCGCATCTGATTCCCAACCTCTGATTCCCCTCCTCTGATTCCCCATATCTGATTCCCCGCCTCCATTTCCCTGCCTCTGATTCCCCGCCTCTGTTACCCCATATCTGATTCCCCGCCTCTGATTCCCCAACTCTGATTCTGCACATCTGATTCCCTGCCTCTTATTCCCCACCTCTAATTCCCGGCCTCTGATTCCCGGCCTCTGATTCCCCACCTCTGATTCTCCATATCTGATTCCCCGCCTCTGTTTCCCCGCCTCTGATTCCCCGCCTCTGTTTCCCCATATCTGATTCCCCTCCTCTGATTCCCCAACTCTGATTCCCCGCCTCTGATTCCCCAGGTCTGATTCCCCGCCTCTGATTCCACGTGTTTGATTACCTGCCTCTGATTCCCCGCCTCTGCTTCCCCATCTCTGATTCACTGCCTTTGATTCGCCACCTCTGATTCCCCATATGTGATTCCCCGCCTCTGTTTCCCCGCCTCTGATTCCCCGCCTCTGTTTCCCCATATCTCATTCCCCGCCTCTGATTCGCCGCATCTGATTCCCTGCCTCTGAATCCCCACCTCTGATTCCCTGCCTCTGATTCCCCACCTCTGATACCCGGCCTCCGATTCCCGGCCTCTGATTCCCGACCTCTCATTCCCGGCCTCTGATTCCCGGCCTCTGATTCCCCGCCTCTGATTCCCCGACTCTGATTCCCTGCCTCTGATTCCCAATCTCTGATTCTGCACATCTGATTCCCTGCCTCTTATTCCCCACCTCTGATTCCCGGCCTCTGATTCCCGGCCTCTGATTCCCGGCCTCTCATTCCCGGCCTCTCATTCCCAGCCTCTGATTCCCTGCCTCTGATTCCCCGCCTCTGATTCCCCGCCTCTGTTTCCCTGCCTCTGATTCCCCATCTCTGATTCCGCACATCTGATTCCCTGCCTCTGATTCCCTGCCTCTGATTCCCTGCCTCTGATTCACTGCCTCTGAATCCCAACCTCTGATTCCCCACCTCTGATTCCCCATATCTGATTCCCCGCCTCTGTTTCCCCGCCTCTGATTTCCCGCCTCTGTTTCCCCATATCTGATTCCCCGCCTCTGATTCCCCAACTTTGATTCCCCGCCTCTGATTCCACGTGTTTGATTACCTGCCTCTGATTCCCCGCCTCTGCTTCCCCATCTCTGATTCACTGCCTTTGATTCGCCACCTCTGATTCCCCATATGTGATTCCCCGCCTCTGTTTCCCCGCCTCTGATTCCCCGCCTCTGATTCCCCATATCTCATTCCCCGCCTCTGATTCCCCGCATCTGATTCCCTGCCTCTGAATCCCCACCTCTGATTCCCTGCCTCTGATTCCCAACCTCTGATTCCCCTCCTCTGATTCCCCATATCTGATTCCCCGCCTCCGTTTCCCTGCCTCTGATTGCCCGCCTCTGTTTCCCCATATCTGATTCCCCACCTCTGATTCCCCAACTCTGATTCCCCGCCTCTGATTCCCCAGCTCTGATTCCCCGCCTCTGATTCCCCGCGTCTGATTCCCAGCCTCTGATTCCCCATGTCTGATTTCCTGCCTCTGATTCCCCGCCTCTGATTCGCCATCTCTGATTCATCCCCTCTGATTCCCCACCTCTGATTCCCCATATCTTATTCCCCACCTATGTTTCCCCGCCTCTGATTCCCCGCCTCTGATTCCCCATCTCTGATTCCCAGACTCTGATTCCCCACCTCTGATTCCCTATCTCTGATTCTGCTCATCCGATTCCCTGCCTCTGATTCCCCGCCTCTGATTCCCCACCTCTGATTCCCCACCTGTGATTCCCCATATCTGATTCCCCGCCTCTGTTTCCCCGCCTCTGATTCCCTGCCTCTGTTTCCTCATATCTGATTCCCCGCCTCTGATTCCCCAACACTGATTCCCCGCCTCTGATTCCCCAGCTCTGATTCACCACCTCTGATTCCCCGCGTCTGATTCCCCGCTTCTGATTCCCGGCCTCTTATTCCCCACCTCTGATTCCCGGCCTCTGATTCCCGGCCTCTGATTCCCGAACTCTCATTCCCGGCCTCTGATTCCCGGCCTCTGATTCCCCGCCTCTGATTCCCCGCCTCTGATTCCCTGCCTCTGATTCCCCATCTCTGATTCCGCACATCTGATTCCCTGCCTCTGATTCCCCGCCTCTGATTCCCTGCCTCTGATTCCCTGCCTCTGATTCCCAACCTCTGATTCCCCACCTCTGATTCCCCATATCTGATTCCCCGCCTCTGTTTCCCCGCCACTGATTCCCCGCCTCTGTTTCCCCATATCTGATTCCCCGCCTCTGATTCCCCAACTCTGATTCCCCACCTCTGATCCCCAGCTCTGATTCCCCGCCTCTGATTCCCAGTGTTTGATTCCCTGCCTCTGATTCCCTGCCTCTGATTCCCAACCTCTGATTCCCCACCTCTGATTCCCCATATCTGATTCCCCGCCTCTGTTTCCCCGCCTCTTATTCCCCACCTCTGTTTCCCCATATCTGATTCCCCGCCTTTGATTGGCCACCTCTGATTCCCCATATGTGATTCCCCGCCTCTGTTTCCCCGCATCTGATTCCCCGCCTCTGATTCCCCATATCTCATTCCCCGCCTCTGATTCCCCATATCTGATTCCCTGACTCTGATTCCCCACCTCTGATTCCCGGCCTCTTTTTCCCGGCATCTGATTCCCGGCATCTGATTCCCGGCCTCTGATTCCCGGCCTCTGATTCCTCGCTTCTGATTCTGATTCCCTGCCTCTGATTCCCCATCTCTGATTCCGCACATCTGATTCCCTGCCTCTGATTCCCCACTTCTGATTCCCCATATCTGATTCCCCGCCTCTGTTTCCCCGCCTCTGATTCACCGCCTCTGTTTCCCCATATCTAATTCCCCGCCTCTGATTCCCCAACTCTGATTCCCCGCACTGATTCCCCAGCTCTGAATCTCCGCCTCAGATTCCCCGCATCTGATTCCCTGCCTCTGAATCCCCACCTTTGATTCCCTGCCTCTGATTCCCAACCTCTGATTCTCCTCCTCTGATTCCCCATATCTGATTCCCCGCCTCCGTTTCCCTGCCTCTGATTCCCCGCCTCTATTTCCCCATATCTGATTCCCCGCCTCTGATTCCCCAACTCTGATTCCCCGCCTCTGATTCCCCAGCTCTGATTCCCCGCCTCTGATTCCCCGCGTCTGATTCCCAGCCTCTGATTCCCCTTGTCTTATTCCCCGCCTCTGATTCGCCATCTCTGATTCATCGCCTCTGATTCCCCACCTCTGATTCCCCATATCTGATTCCCCACCTATGTTTCCCCGCCTCTGATGCCCCGCCTCTGATTCCATGCCTCTGATTCCCAACCTCTGATTCCCCACCTCTGATTCCCCATATCTGATTCCCCGCCTCTGTTTCCCCGCCTCTGATTCCCTGCCTCTGTTTCCTCATATCTGATTCGCCGCCTCTGATACCCCAACACTGATTCCCCGCCTCTGATTCCCCAGGTCTGATTCACCACCTCTGATTCCCCGCGTCTGATTCCCCGCCTCTGATTCCCCATCTCTGATTCCCTATCTCTGATTCCCCAATTCTGATTCCCCGCCTTTGATTCCCTGCCTCTGATTCCTAACCTCTGATTCCCCACTTCTGATTCCCCGCCTCTGTTTCCCCGCCTCTTATTCCCCGCCTCTGTTTCCCCATATCTGATTCCCGGCCTCTCATTCCCCAGCTCTGATTCCCCGCCTCTGATTCCCCATATCTGATTCCCCGTCGCTGATTCCCCAACTCTGATAGCCCGCCTCTGATTCCCCAGCTCTGATTCCCCGCCTCTGATTCCCCGCGTCTGAATCCCTGCCTCTGATTCCCCGCCTCTGATTCCCCATCTCTGATTCACCACCTCTGATCCCCCGCCTCTGATTCCCCATGTCTGATTCACCGCCTCTGTTTCCCCACCTCTGATTCCCCGCCTCTGATTCCCTATATCTGATTCCCCGCCTCTGATTCCCTGCCTCTTATTCCCCGCCTCTGATTCCCCGCATCTGATTCCCAACCTCTGATTCCCCTCCTCTGATTCCCCATATCTGATTCCCTGCCTCCATTTCCCTGCCTCTGATTCCCCGCCTCTGATTCCCCAACTCTGATTCCACGCCTGTGATTCGCCAGCTATGATTCCCCGCATCTGATTCCCCACGTCTGATTCCCTGCCAGTGATTCCCTGCCTCTTATTCCCCGCCTCTGATTCCCCGCATCTGATTCCCTGCCTCTGAATCCCCACCTCTGATTCCCTGCCTCTGATTCCCAACCTCTGATTCCCCTCCTCAGATTCCCCTCCTCTGATTCCCCATATCTGATTCCCCACCTCCATTTCCCTGCCTCTGATTCCCCGCCTCTGTTACCCAATATCTGATTCCCCGCCTCTGATTCCCCAACTCTGATTCTGCACATCTGATTCCCTGCCTCTTATTCCCCACCTCTAATTCCCGGCCTCTGATTCCCGGTCTCTGATTCCCCACCTCTGATTTCCCATATCTGATTCCCGGACTCTGATTCCCCACCTCTGATTCCCGGCCTCTTATTCCCGGCATCTGATTCCCGGCCTCTGATTCCCAGCCTCTGATTCCCCGCTTCTGATTCTGATTCCCTGCCTCTGATTCCCCATCTCTGATTCCGCACATCTGATTCCCTGCCTCTGATTCCCCACTTCTGATTCCCCATATCTGATTCCCCGCCTCTGTTTCCCCGCCTCTGATTCCCCGCCTCTGTTTCCCCATATCTAATTCCTCGCATCTGATTCCCCAACACTGATTCCCCGCACTGATTCCCCAGCTCTGAATCCCCGCCTCAGATTCCCCGCATCTGATTCCCTGCCTCTGAATCCCCACCTCTGATTCCCTGCCTCTGATTCCCAACCTCTGACTCCCCTCCTCTGATTCCCCATATCTGATTCCCCGCCTCCGTTTCCCTGCATCTGATTCCCCGCCTCTGTTTCCCCATATCTGATTCCCCGCCTCTGATTCCCCAACTCTGATTCCCCGCCTCTGATTCCCCAGCTCTGATTCCCCGCCTCTGATTCCCCGCGTCTGATTCCCAGCCTCTGATTCCCCATGTCTTATTCCCCGCCTCTGATTCGCCATCTCTGATTCATCGCCTCTGATTCCCCACCTCTGATTCCCCATATCTGATTCCCCACCTATGTTTCCCCGCCTCTGATGCCCCACCTCTGATTCCATGCCTCTGATTCCCAACCTCTGATTCCCCACCTCTGATTCCCCATATCTGATTCCCCGCCTCTGTTGCCCCGCCTCTGATTTCCTGCCTCTGTTTCCTCATATCTGATTCCCCGCCTCTGATTCCCCAAAACTGATTCCCCGCCTCTGATTCCCCAGGTCTGATTCACCACCTCTGATTCCCCGCGTCTGATTCCCCGCCTCTGATTCCCCATCTCTGAATCCCTATCTCTGATTCCCCAATTCTGATTCCGCGCCTTTGATTCCCTGCCTCTGATTCCCAACCTCTGATTCCCCACCTCTGATATCCCATATCTGATTCCCCTCCTCTGTTTCCCCGCCTCTTATTCCCCGCCTCTGTTTCCCCATATCTGATTCCCGGCCTTTCATTCCCCAGCTCTGATTCCCCGCCTCTGATTCCCCATATCTGATTCCCCGCCGCTGATTCCCCAACTCAGATAGCCCGCCTCTGATTCCCCAACTCTGATTCCCCGCCTCTGATTCCCCGCGTCTGAATACCTGCCTCTGATTCCCCGCCTCTGATTCCCCATCTCTGATTCACCACCTCTGATCCCCCGCCTCTGATTCCCCATGTCTGATTCACTGCCTCTGTTTCCCCACCTCTGATTCCCCGCCTCTGATTCCCCATATCTGATTCCCCGCCTCTGATTCCCCAACTCTGATTCGCCGCCTGTGATTCGCCAGCTATGATTCCCCGCATCTGATTCCCCACGTCTGATTCCCTGCCTGTGATTCCCTGCCTCTTATTCCCCGCCAATGATTCCCCGCATCTGATTCCCTGCCTCTGAATCCCCACCTCTGATTCCCTGCCTCTGATTCCCAACCTCTTATTCCCCTCCTCTGATTCCCCATATCTGATTCCCCACCTCCATTTCCCTGCCTCTGATTCCCCGCCTCTGTTACCCAATATCTGATTCCCTGCCTCTTATTCCCCACCTCTAATTCCCGGCCTCTGATTCCCGGCCTCTGATTCCCCACATCTGATTCTCCATATCTGATTCCCCGCCTCTGTTTCCCCACCTCTGATTCCCCGCCTCTGTTTCCCCATATCTGATTCCCCGCCTCTGATTCCCCAACTCTGATTCCCCGCCTCTGATTCCCCAGGTCTGATTCCCCGCCTCTGATTCCACGTGTTTGATTACCTGCCTCTGATTCCCCGCCTCTGCTTCCCCATCTCTGATTCACCGCCTTTGATTCGCCACCTCTGATTCCCCATATGTGATTCCCCTCCTCTGTTTCCCCGCCTCTGATTCCCCGCCTCTGATTCCCCATATCTCATTTCCCGCCTCTGATTCCCCGCATCTGATTCCCTGCCTCTGAATCCCCACCTCTGATTCCCTGCCTCTGATTCCCAACCTCTGATTCCCCTCCTCTGATTCCCCATATCTGATTTCCCGCCTCCGTTTCCCTGCCTCTGATTAACCGCCTCTGTTTCCCCATATCTGATTCCCCGCCTCTGATTCCCCAACTCTGATTCCCCGCCTCTGATTCCACAGCTCTGATTCCCCACCTCTGAGTCCCCGCGTCTGATTCCCAGCCTCTGATTCCCAATGTCTGATTTCCTGCCTCTGATTCCCCGCCTCTGATTCGCCATCTCTGATTCATCGCCTCTGATTCCCCACCTCTGATTCCACATATCTTATTCCCCACCTATGTTTCCCCGCCTCTGATTCCCCGCCTCTGATTCCCCATCTCTGATTCCCGGACTCTGATTCCCCACCTCTGATTCCCTATCTCTGATTCCGCACATCCGATTCCATGCCTCTGATTCCCCGCCTCTGATGCCCCGCCTCTGATTCCCAACCTCTGATTCCCCTCCTCTGATTCCCCATATCTGATTCCCCGCCTCCGTTTCCCTGCCTCTGATTCCACGCCTCTGTTTCCCCATATCTGATTCCCCGCCTCTGATTCCCCAACTCTGATTCCCCGCCTCTGATTCCCCAGCTCTGATTCCCCGCCTCTGATTCCCCGCGTCTGATTCCCAGCCTCTGATTCCCCATGTCTTATTCCCCGCCTCTGATTCCCCGCCTCTGATTCGCCATCTCTGATTCATCGCCTCTGATTCCCCACCTCTGATTCCCCATATCTGATTCCCACCTATGTTTCCCCGCCTCTGATGCCCCGCCTCTGATGCCCCGCCTCTGATTCCATGCCTCTGATTCCCAACCTCTGATTCCCCACCTCTGATTCCCCATATCTGATTCCCCGCCTCTGTTTCCCCGCCTCTGATTCCCTGCCTCTGTTTCCTCATATCTGATTCGCCGCCTCTGATTCCCCAACACTGATTCCCCTCCTCTGATACCCCAGCTCTGATTCACCACCTCTGATTCCCCGCGTCTGATTCCCCGCCTCTGATTCCCCATCTCTGATTCCCTATCTCTGATTCCCCAATTCTGATTCCCCGCCTTTGATTCCCTGCCTCTGATTCCCAACCTCTGATTCCCCACCTCTGATTCCCCATATCTGATCCCCGCCTCTGTTTCCCCGCCTCTTATTCCCCGCCTCTGTTTCCCCATATCTGATTCCCGGCCTCTCATTCCCCAGCTCTGATTCCCCTCCTCTGATTCCCCATATCTGATTCCCCGCCGCTGATTCCCCAACTCTGATTCACCAGCTCTGATTCCCCGCCTCTGATTCCCCGCATCTGAATCCCTGCCTCTGATTCCCCGCCTCTGATTCCCCATCTCTGATTCACCACCTCTGATCCCCCGCCTCTGATTCCCCATGTCTGATTCACCGCCTCTGTTTCCCCACCTCTGATTCCCCGCCTCTGATTCCCCATATCTGATTCCCCGCCTCTGATTCCCCAACTCTGATTCCCCGCCTGTGATTCGCCAGCTATGATTCCCCGCCTCTGATTCCCCACGTCTGATTCCCTGCCTGTGATTCCCTGCCTCTTATTCCCCGCCTCTGATTCCCCGCATCTGATTCCCAACCTCTGATTCCCCTCCTCTGATTCCCCATATCTGATTCCCCGCCTCCATTTCCCTGCCTCTGATTCCCCGCCTCTGTTACCCCATATCTGATTCCCCGCCTCTGATTCCCCAACTCTGATTCTGCACATCTGATTCCCTGCCTCTTATTCCCCACCTCTAATTCCCGGCCTCTGATTCCCGGCCTCTGATTCCCCACCTCTGATTCTCCATATCTGATTCGCCGCCTCTGTTTCCCCGCCTCTGATTCCCCGCCTCTGTTTCCCCATATCTGATTCCCCGCCTCTGATTCCCCAACTCGGATTCCCCGCCTCTGATTCCCCAGGTCTGATTCCCCGCCTCTGATTCCACGTGTTTGATTACCTGCCTCTGATTCCCCGCCTCTGCTTCCCCATCTCTGATTCACCGCCTTTGATTCGCCACCACTGATTCCCCATATGTGATTCCCCGCCTCTGTTTCCCCGCCTCTGATTCCCCGCCTCTGATTCCCCATATCTCATTCCCCGCCTCTGATTCCCCGCATCTGATTCCCTGCCTCTGAATCCCCACCTCTGATTCCCTGCCTCTGTTTCCCCACCTCTGATTCCCGGCCTCTGATTCCCGGCCTCTTATTCCCGGCATCTGATTCCCGGCATCTGATTCCCAGCCTCTGATTCCCGGCCTCTTATACCCGGCATCTGATTCCCGGCCTCTGATTCCCAGCCTCTGATTCCCCGCTTCTGATTCTGATTCCCTGCCTCTGATTCCCCATCTCTGATTCCGCACATCTGATCCCCTGCCTCTGATTCCCCACTTCTGATTCCCCATATCTGATTCCCCGCCTCTGTTTCCCCGCCTCTGATTCCCCGCCTCTGTTTCCCCATATCTAATTCCTCGCATCTGATTCCCCAACTCTGATTCCCCGCACTGATTCCCCAGCTCTGAATCCCCGCCTCAGATTCCCCGCATCTGATTCCCTGCCTCTGAATCCCCACCTCTGATTCCCTGCCTCTGATTCCCAACCTCTGATTCCCCTCCTCTGATTCCCCATATCTGATTCCCCGCCTCCGGTTCCCTGCCTCTGATTCCCCGCCTCTGTTTCCCCATATCTGATTCCCCGCCTCTGATTCCCCAACTCTGATTCCCCGCCTCTGATTCCCCAGCTCTGATACCCCGCCTCTGATTCCCCGCGTCTGATTCCCAGCCTCTGATTCCCCATGTCTTATTCCCCGCCTCTGATTCGCCATCTCTGATTCATCGCCTCTGATTCCCCACCTCTGATTCCCCATATCTGATTCCCCACCTATGTTTCCCCGCCTCTGATGCCCCACCTCTGATTCCATGCCTCTGATTCCCAACCCCTGATTCCCCACCTCTGATTCCCCATATCTGATTCCCCGCCTCTGATTCCCCAACACTGATTCCCCGCCTCTGATTCCCCAGGTCTGATTCACCACCTCTGATTCCCCGCGTCTGATTCCCCGCCTCTGATTCCCCATCTCTGATTCCCTATCTCTGATTCCCCAATTCTGATTCCCCGCATTTGATTCCCTGCCTCTGATTCCCAACCTCTGATTCCCCACCTCTGATATCCCATATCTGATTCCCCTCCTCTGTTTCCCCGCCTCTTATTCCCCGCCTCTGTTTCCCCATATCTGATTCCCGGCCTCTCATTCCCCAGCTCTGATTCCCCGCCTCTGATTCCCCATATCTGATTCCCCGCCGCTGATTCCCCAACTCAGATAGCCCGCCTCTGATTCCCCAGCTCTGATTCCCCGCCTCTGATTCCCCGCGTCTGAATACCTGCCTCTGATTCCCCGCCTCTGATTCCCCATCTCTGATTCACCACCTCTGATCCCCCGCCTCTGATTCCCCATGTCTGATTCACCGCCTCTGTTTCCCCACCTCTGATTCCCCGCCTCTGATTCCCCATATCTGATTCCCCGCCTCTAATTCCCCAACTCTGATTCGCCGCCTGTGATTCGCCAGCTATGATTCCCCGCATCTGATTCCCCACGTCTGATTCCCTGCCTGTGATTCCCTGCCTCTTATTCCCCGCCACTGATTCCCCGCATCTGATTCCCTGCCTCTGAATCCCGACCTCTGATTCCCTGCCTCTGATTCCCAACCTCTTATTCCCCTCCTCTGATTCCCCATATCTGATTCCCCACCTCCATTTCCCTGCCTCTGATTCCCCGCCTCTGTTACCCAATATCTGATTCCCCGCCTCTGATTCCCCAACTCTGATTCTGCACATCTGATTCCCTGCCTCTTATTCCCCACCTCTAATTCCCGGCCTCTGATTCCCGGCCTCTGATTCCCCACATCTGATTCTCCATATCTGATTCCCCGCCTCTGTTTCCCCACCTCTGATTCCCTGCCTCTGTTTCCCCATATCTGATTCCCCGCCTCTGATTCCCCAACTCTGATTCCCCGCCTCTGATTCCCCAGGTCTGATTCCCCGCCTCTGATTCCACGTGTTTGATTACCTGCCTCTGATTCCCCGCCTCTGCTTCCCCATCTCTGATTCACCACCTTTGATTCGCCACCTCTGATTCCCCATATGTGATTCCCCTCCTCTGTTTCCCCGCCTCTGATTCCCCGCCTCTGATTCCCCATATCTCATTCCCCGCCTCTGATTCCCCGCATCTGATTCCCTGCCTCTGAATCCCCACCTCTGATTCCCTGCCTCTGATTCCCAACCTCTGATTCCCCTCCTCTGATTCCCCATATCTGATTCCCCGCCTCCGTTTCCCTGCCTCTGATTAACCGCCTCTGTTTCCCCATATCTGATTCCCCGCCTCTGATTCCCCAACTCTGATTCCCCGCCTCTGATTCCCCAGCTCTGATTCCCCGCCTCTGATTCCCCGCGTCTGAATCCCTGCCTCTGATTCCCCGCCTCTGATTCCCCATCTCTGATTCACCACCTCTGATCCAGCGCCTCTGATTCCCCATGTCTGATTCACCGCCTCTGTTTCCCCACCTCTGATTCCCCGCCTCTGATTCCCCATATCTGATTCCCCGCCTCTGATTCCCCAACTCTGTTTCCCCGCCTGTGATTCGCCAGCTATGATTCCCCGCCTCTGATTCCCAACGTCTGATTCCCTGCCTGTGATTCCCTGCCTCTTATTCCCCGCCTCTGATTCCCCGCATCTGATTCCCAACCTCTGATTCCCCTCCTCTGATTCCCCATATCTGATTCCCCGCCTCCATTTCCCTGCCTCTGATTCCCCGCCTCTGTTACCCCATATCTGATTCCCCGCCTCTGATTCCCCAACTCTGATTCTGCACATCTGATTCCCTGCCTCTTATTCCCCACCTCTAATTACCGGCCTCTGATTCCCGGCCTCTGATTCCCCACCTCTGATTCTCCATATCTGATTCCCCGCCTCTGTTTCCCCGCCTCTGATTCCCCGCCTCTGTTTCCCCATATCTGATTCCCCTCCTCTGATTCCCCAACTCTGATTCCCCGCCTCTGATTCCCCAGGTCTGATTCCCCGCCTCTGATTCCACGTGTTTGATTACCTGCCTCTGATTCCCCGCCTCTGCTTCCCCATCTCTGATTCACCGCCTTTGATTCGCCACCTCTGATTCCCCATATGTGATTCCCCGCCTCTGTTTCCCCGCCTCTGATTCCCCGCCTCTGATTCCCCATATCTCATTCCCCGCCTCTGATTCGCCGCATCTGATTCCCTGCCTCTGAATCCCCACCTCTGATTCCCTGCCTCTGATTCCCCACCTCTGATACCCGGCCTCTGATTCCCGGCCTCTGATTCCCGACCTCTCATTCCCGGCCTCTGATTCCCGGCCTCTGATTCCCCGCCTCTGATTCCCCGACTCTGATTCCCTGCCTCTGATTCCCAATCTCTGATTCTGCACATCTGATTCCCTGCCTCTTATTCCCCACCTCTGATTCCCGGCCTCTGATTCCCGGCCTCTGATTCCCGGCCTCTCATTCCCGGCCTCTCATTCCCAGCCTCTGATTCCCGGCCTCTGATTCCCCGCCTCTGATTCCCCGCCTCTGTTTCCCTGCCTCTGATTCCCCATCTCTGATTCCGCACATCTGATTCCCTGCCTCTGATTCCCTGCCTCTGATTCCCTGCCTCTGATTCCCTGCCTCTGAATCCCAACCTCTGATTCCCCGCCTCTGTTTCCCCGCCTCTGATTTCCCGCCTCTGTTTCCCCATATCTGATTCCCCGCCTCTGTTTCCCCAACTTTGATTCCCCGCCTCTGATTCCACGTGTTTGATTACCTGCCTCTGATTCCCCGCCTCTGCTTCCCCATCTCTGATTCACTGCCTTTGATTCGCCACCTCTGATTCCCCATATGTGATTCCCCGCCTCTGTTTCCCCGCCTCTGATTCCCCGCCTCTGATTCCCCATATCTCATTCCCCGCCTCTGATTCCCCGCATCTGATTCCCTGCCTCTGAATCCCCACCTCTGATTCCCTGCCTCTGATTCCCAACCTCTGATTCCCCTCCTCTGATTCCCCATATCTGATTCCCCGCCTCCGTTTCCCTGCCTCTGATTGCCCGCCTCTGTTTCCCCATATCTGATTCCCCACCTCTGATTCCCCAACTCTGATTCCCCGCCTCTGATTCCCCAGCTCTGATTCCCCGCCTCTGATTCCCCGCGTCTGATTCCCAGCCTCTGATTCCCCATGTCTGATTTCCTGCCTCTGATTCCCCGCCTCTGATTCGCCATCTCTGATTCATCCCCTCTGATTCCCCACCTCTGATTCCCCATATCTTATTCCCCACCTATGTTTCCCCGCCTCTGATTCCCCGCCTCTGATTCCCCATCTCTGATTCCCAGACTCTGATTCCCCACCTCTGATTCCCTATCTCTGATTCTGCTCATCCGATTCCCTGCCTCTGATTCCCCGCCTCTGATTCCCCACCTCTGATTCCCCACCTGTGATTCCCCATATCTGATTCCCCGCCTCTGTTTCCCCGCCTCTGATTCCCTGCCTCTGTTTCCTCATATCTGATTCCCCGCCTCTGATTCCCCAACACTGATTCCCCGCCTCTGATTCCCCAGCTCTGATTCACCACCTCTGATTCCCCGCGTCTGATTCCCCGCTTCTGATTCCCGGCCTCTTATTCCCCACCTCTGATTCCCGGCCTCTGATTCCCGGCCTCTGATTCCCGAACTCTCATTCCCGGCCTCTGATTCCCGGCCTCTGATTCCCCGCCTCTGATTCCCCGCCTCTGATTCCCTGCCTCTGATTCCCCATCTCTGATTCCGCACATCTGATTCCCTGCCTCTGATTCCCCGCCTCTGATTCCCTGCCTCTGATTCCCTGCCTCTGATTCCCAACCTCTGATTCCCCACCTCTGATTCCCCATATCTGATTCCCCGCCTCTGTTTCCCCGCCTCTGATTCCCCGCCTCTGTTTCCCCATATCTGATTCCCCGCCTCTGATTCCCCAACTCTGATTCCCCACCTCTGATCCCCAGCTCTGATTCCCCGCCTCTGATTCCCCGTGTTTGATTCCCTGCCTCTGATTCCCTGCCTCTGATTCCCAACCTCTGATTCCCCACCTCTGATTCCCCATATCTGATTCCCCGCCTCTGTTTCCCCGCCTCTGATTCCCCACCTCTGTTTCCCCATATCTGATTCCCCGCCTTTGATTGGCCACCTCTGATTCCCCATATGTGATTCCCCGCCTCTGTTTCCCCGCATCTGATTCCCCGCCTCTGATTCCCCATATCTCATTCCCCGCCTCTGATTCCCCATATCTGATTCCCTGACTCTGATTCCCCACCTCTGATTCCCGGCCTCTTTTTCCCGGCATCTGATTCCCGGCATCTGATTCCCGGCCTCTGATTCCCGGCCTCTGATTCCTCGCTTCTGATTCTGATTCCCTGCCTCTGATTCCCCATCTCTGATTCCGCACATCTGATTCCCTGCCTCTGATTCCCCACTTCTGATTCCCCATATCTGATTCCCCGCCTCTGTTTCCCCGCCTCTGATTCACCGCCTCTGTTTCCCCATATCTAATTCCCCGCCTCTGATTCCCCAACTCTGATTCCCCGCACTGATTCCCCAGCTCTGAATCCCCGCCTCAGATTCCCCGCATCTGATTCCCTGCCTCTGAATCCCCACCTTTGATTCCCTGCCTCTGATTCCCAACCTCTGATTCCCCTCCTCTGATTCCCCATATCTGATTCCCCGCCTCCGTTTCCCTGCCTCTGATTCCCCGCCTCTATTTCCCCATATCTGATTCCCCGCCTCTGATTCCCCAACTCTGATTCCCCGCCTCTGATTCCCCAGCTCTGATTCCCCGCCTCTGATTCCCCGTGTCTGATTCCCAGCCTCTGATTCCCCTTGTCTTATTCCCCGCCTCTGATTCGCCATCTCTGATTCATCGCCTCTGATTCCCCACCTCTGATTCCCCATATCTGATTCCCCACCTATGTTTCCCCGCCTCTGATGCCCCCCTCTGATTCCATGCCTCTGATTCCCAACCTCTGATTCCCCACCTCTGATTCCCCATATCTGATTCTCCACCTCTGTTTCCCCGCCTCTGATTCCCTGCCTCTGTTTCCTCATATCTGATTCGCCGCCTCTGATTCCCCAACACTGATTCCCCGCCTCTGATTCCCCAGGTCTGATTCACCACCTCTGATTCCCCGCGTCTGATTCCCCGCCTCTGATTCCCCATCTCTGATTCCCTATCTCTGATTCCCCAATTCTGATTCCCCGCCTTTGATTCCCTGCCTCTGATTCCTAACCTCTGATTCCCCACTTCTGATTCCCCGCCTCTGTTTCCCCGCCTCTTATTCCCCGCCTCTGTTTCCCCATATCTGATTCCCGGCCTCTCATTCCCCAGCTCTGATTCCCCGCCTCTGATTCCCCATATCTGATTCCCCGTCGCTGATTCCCCAACTCTGATAGCCCGCCTCTGATTCCCCAGCTCTGATTCCCCGCCTCTGATTCCCCGCGTCTGAATCCCTGCCTCTGATTCCCCGCCTCTGATTCCCCATCTCTGATTCACCACCTCTGATCCCCCGCCTCTGATTCCCCATGTCTGATTCACCGCCTCTGTTTCCCCACCTCTGATTCCCCGCCTCTGATTCCCCATATCTGATTCCCCGCCTCTGATTCCCTGCCTCTTATTCCCCGCCTCTGATTCCCCGCATCTGATTCCCAACCTCTGATTCCCCTCCTCTGATTCCCCATATCTGATTCCCTGCCTCCATTTCCCTGCCTCTGATTCCCCGCCTCTGATTCCCCAACTCTGATTCCACGCCTGTGATTCGCCAGCTATGATTCCCCGCATCTGATTCCCCACGTCTGATTCCCTGCCTGTGATTCCCTGCCTCTTATTCCCCGCCTCTGATTCCCCGCATCTGATTCCCTGCCTCTGAATCCCCACCTCTGATTCCCTGCCTCTGATTCCCAACCTCTGATTCCCCTCCTCTGATTCCCCTCCTCTGATTCCCCATATCTGATTCCCCACCTCCATTTCCCTGCCTCTGATTCCCCGCCTCTGTTACCCAATATCTGATTCCCCGCCTCTGATTCCCCAACACTGATTCTGCACATCTGATTCCCTGCCTCTTATTCCCCACCTCTAATTCCCGGCCTCTGATTCCCGGTCTCTGATTCCCCACCTCTGATTTCCCATATCTGATTCCCGGACTCTGATTCCCCACCTCTGATTCCCGGCCTCTTATTCCCGGCATCTGATTCCCGGCCTCTGATTCCCAGCCTCTGATTCCCCGCTTCTGATTCTGATTCCCTGCCTCTGATTCCCCATCTCTGATTCCGCACATCTGATTCCCTGCCTCTGATTCCCCACTTCTGATTCCCCATATCTGATTCCCCGCCTCTGTTTCCCCGCCTCTGATTCCCCGCCTCTGTTTCCCCATATCTAATTCCTCGCATCTGATTCCCCAACTCTGATTCCCCGCACTGATTCCCCAGCTCTGAATCCCCGCCTCAGATTCCCCGCATCTGATTCCCTGCCTCTGAATCCCCACCTCTGATTCCCTGCCTCTGATTCCCAACCTCTGACTCCCCTCCTCTGATTCCCCATATCTGATTCCCCGCCTCCGTTTCCCTGCCTCTGATTCCCCGCCTCTGTTTCCCCATATCTGATTCCCCGCCTCTGATTCCCCAACTCTGATTCCCCGCCTCTGATTCCCCAGCTCTGATTCCCCGCCTCTGATTCCCCGCGTCTGATTCCCAGCCTCTGATTCCCCATGTCTTATTCCCCGCCTCTGATTCGCCATCTCTGATTCATCGCCTCTGATTCCCCACCTCTGATTCCCCATATCTGATTCCCCACCTATGTTTCCCCGCCTCTGATGCCCCACCTCTGATTCCATGCCTCTGATTCCCAACCTCTGATTCCCCACCTCTGATTCCCCATATCTGATTCCCCGCCTCTGTTGCCCCGCCTCTGATTTCCTGCCTCTGTTTCCTCATATCTGATTCCCCGCCTCTGATTCCCCAAAACTGATTCCCCGCCTCTGATTCCCCAGGTCTGATTCACCACCTCTGATTCCCCGCGTCTGATTCCCCGCCTCTGATTCCCCATCTCTGAATCCCTATCTCTGATTCCCCAATTCTGATTCCCCGCCTTTGATTCCCTGCCTCTGATTCCCAACCTCTGATTCCCCACCTCTGATATCCCATATCTGATTCCCCTCCTCTGTTTCCCCGCCTCTTATTCCCTGCCTCTGTTTCCCCATATCTGATTAGCGGCCTTTCATTCCCCAGCTCTGATTCCCCGCCTCTGATTCCCCATATCTGATTCCCCGCCGCTGATTCCCCAACTCAGATAGCCCGCCTCTGATTCCCCAACTCTGATTCCCCGCCTCTGATTCCCCGCGTCTGAATACCTGCCTCTGATTCCCCGCCTCTGATTCCCCATCTCTGATTCACCACCTCTGATCCCCCGCCTCTGATTCCCCATGTCTGATTCACTGCCTCTGTTTCCCCACCTCTGATTCCCCGCCTCTGATTCCCCATATCTGATTCCCCGCCTCTGATTCCCCAAATCTGATTCGCCGCCTGTGATTCGCCAGCTATGATTCCCCGCATCTGATTCCCCACGTCTGATTCCCTGCCCGTGATTCCCTGCCTCTTATTCCCCGCCACTGATTCCCCGCATCTGATTCCCTGCCTCTGAATCCCCACCTCTGATTCCCTGCCTCTGATTCCCAACCTCTTATTCCCCTCCTCTGATTCCCCATATCTGATTCCCCACCTCCATTTCCCTGCCTCTGATTCCCCGCCTCTGTTACCCAATATCTGATTCCCCGCCTCTGATTCCCCAACTCTGATTCTGCACATCTGATTCCCTGCCTCTTATTCCCCACCTCTAATTCCCAGCCTCTGATTCCCGGCCTCTGATTCCCCACATCTGATTCTCCATATCTGATTCCCCGCCTCTGTTTCCCCACCTCTGATTCCCCGCCTCTGTTTCCCCATATCTGATTCCCCGCCTCTGATTCCCCAACTCTGATTCCCCGCCTCTGATTCCCCAGGTCTGATTCCCCGCCTCTGATTCCACGTGTTTGATTACCTGCCTCTGATTCCCCGCCTCTGCTTCCCCATCTCTGATTCACCGCCTTTGATTCGCCACCTCTGATTCCCCATATGTGATTCCCCGCCTCTGTTTCCCCGCATCTGATTCCCCGCCTCTGATTCCCCATATCTCATTCCCCGCCTCTGATTCCCCATATCTGATTCCATGACTCTGATTCCCCACCTCTGATTCCCGGCCTCTTTATCCCGGCATCTGATTCCCGGCATCTGATTCCCGGCCTCTGATTCCCGGCCTCTGATTCCTCGCTTCTGATTCTGATTCCCTGCCTCTGATTCCCCATCTCTGATTCCGCACATCTGATTCCCTGCCTCTGATTCCCCACTTCTGATTCCCCATATCTGATTCCCCGCCTCTGTTTCCCCGCCTCTGATTCACCGCCTCTGTTTCCCCATATCTAATTCCCCGCCTCTGATTCCCCAACTCTGATTCCCCGCACTGATTCCCCAGCTCTGAATCCCCGCCTCAGATTCCCCGCATCTGATTCCCTGCCTCTGAATCCCCACCTTTGATTCCCTGCCTCTGATTCCCAACCTCTGATTCCCCTCCTCTGATTCCCCATATCTGATTCCCCGCCTCCGTTTCCCTGCCTCTGATTCCCCGCCTCTATTTCCCCATATCTGATTCCCCGCCTCTGATTCCCCAACTCTGATTCCCCGCCTCTGATTCCCCAGCTCTGATTCCCCGCCTCTGATTCCCCGCGTCTGATTCCCAGCCTCTGATTCCCCTTGTCTTATTCCCCGCCTCTGATTCGCCATCTCTGATTCATCGCCTCTGATTCCCCACCTCTGATTCCCCATATCTGATTCCCCACCTATGTTTCCCCGCCTCTGATGCCCCGCCTCTGATTCCATGCCTCTGATTCCCAACCTCTGATTCCCCACCTCTGATTCCCCATATCTGATTCTCCGCCTCTGTTTCCCCGCCTCTGATTCCCTGCCTCTGTTTCCTCATATCTGATTCGCCGCCTCTGATTCCCCAACACTGATTCCCCGCCTCTGATTCCCCAGGTCTGATTCACCACCTCTGATTCCCCGCGTCTGATTCCCCGCCTCTGATTCCCCATCTCTGATTCCCTATCTCTGATTCCCCAATTCTGATTCCCCGCCTTTGATTCCCTGCCTCTGATTCCTAACCTCTGATTCCCCACTTCTGATTCCCCGCCTCTGTTTCCCCGCCTCTTATTCCCCGCCTCTGTTTCCCCATATCTGATTCCCGGCCTCTCATTCCCCAGCTCTGATTCCCCGCCTCTGATTCCCCATATCTGATTCCCCGTCGCTGATTCCCCAACTCTGATAGCCCGCCTCTGATTCCCCAGCTCTGATTCCCCGCCTCTGATTCCCCGCGTCTGAATCCCTGCCTCTGATTCCCCGCCTCTGATTCCCCATCTCTGATTCACCACCTCTGATCCCCCGCCTCTGATTCCCCATGTCTGATTCACCGCCTCTGTTTCCCCACCTCTGATTCCCCGCCTCTGATTCCCCATATCTGATTCCCCGCCTCTGATTCCCTGCCTCTTATTCCCCGCCTCTGATTCCCCGCATCTGATTCCCAACCTCTGATTCCCCTCCTCTGATTCCCCATATCTGATTCCCTGCCTCCATTTCCCTGCCTCTGATTCCCCGCCTCTGATTCCCCAACTCTGATTCCACGCCTGTGATTCGCCAGCTATGATTCCCCGCATCTGATTCCCCACGTCTGATTCCCTGCCTGTGATTCCCTGCCTCTTATTCCCCGCCTCTGATTCCCCGCATCTGATTCCCTGCCTCTGAATCCCCACCTCTGATTCCCTGCCTCTGATTCCCAACCTCTGATTCCCCTCCTCTGATTCCCCTCCTCTGATTCCCCATATCTGATTCCCCACCTCCATTTCCCTGCCTCTGATTCCCCGCCTCTGTTACCCAATATCTGATTCCCCGCCTCTGATTCCCCAACACTGATTCTGCACATCTGATTCCCTGCCTCTTATTCCCCACCTCTAATTCCCGGCCTCTGATTCCCGGTCTCTGATTCCCCACCTCTGATTTCCCATATCTGATTCCCGGACTCTGATTCCCCACCTCTGATTCCCGGCCTCTTATTCCCGGCATCTGATTCCAGGCCTCTGATTCCCAGCCTCTGATTCCCCGCTTCTGATTCTGATTCCCTGCCTCTGATTCCCCATCTCTGATTCCGCACATCTGATTCCCTGCCTCTGATTCCCCACTTCTGATTCCCCATATCTGATTCCCCGCCTCTGTTTCCCCGCCTCTGATTCCCCGCCTCTGTTTCCCCATATCTAATTCCTCGCATCTGATTCCCCAACTCTGATTCCCCGCACTGATTCCCCAGCTCTGAATCCCCGCCTCAGATTCCCCGCATCTGATTCCCTGCCTCTGAATCCCCACCTCTGATTCCCTGCCTCTGATTCCCAACCTCTGACTCCCCTCCTCTGATTCCCCATATCTGATTCCCCGCCTCCGTTTCCCTGCCTCTGATTCCCCGCCTCTGTTTCCCCATATCTGATTCCCCGCCTCTGATTCCCCAACTCTGATTCCCCGCCTCTGATTCCCCAGCTCTGATTCCCCGCCTCTGATTCCCCGCGTCTGATTCCCAGCCTCTGATTCCCCATGTCTTATTCCCCGCCTCTGATTCGCCATCTCTGATTCATCGCCTCTGATTCCCCACCTCTGATTCCCCATATCTGATTCCCCACCTATGTTTCCCCGCCTCTGATGCCCCACCTCTGATTCCATGCCTCTGATTCCCAACCTCTGATTCCCCACCTCTGATTCCCCATATCTGATTCCCCGCCTCTGTTGCCCCGCCTCTGATTTCCTGCCTCTGTTTCCTCATATCTGATTCCCCGCCTCTGATTCCCCAAAACTGATTCCCCGCCTCTGATTCCCCAGGTCTGATTCACCACCTCTGATTCCCCGCGTCTGATTCCCCGCCTCTGATTCCCCATCTCTGAATCCCTATCTCAGATTCCCCAATTCTGATTCCCCGCCTTTGATTCCCTGCCTCTGATTCCCAACCTCTGATTCCCCACCTCTGATATCCCATATCTGATTCCCCTCCTCTGTTTCCCCGCCTCTTATTCCCCGCCTCTGTTTCCCCATATCTGATTAGCGGCCTTTCATTCCCCAGCTCTGATTCCCCGCCTCTGATTCCCCATATCTGATTCCCCGCCGCTGATTCCCCAACTCAGATAGCCCGCCTCTGATTCCCCAACTCTGATTCCCCGCCTCTGATTCCCCGCGTCTGAATACCTGCCTCTGATTCCCCGCCTCTGATTCCCCATCTCTGATTCACCAACTCTGATCCCCCGCCTCTGATTCCCCATGTCTGATTCACTGCCTCTGTTTCCCCACCTCTGATTCCCCGCCTCTGATTCCCCATATCTGATTCCCCGCCTCTGATTCCCCAAATCTGATTCGCCGCCTGTGATTCGCCAGCTATGATTCCCCGCATCTGATTCCCCACGTCTGATTCCCTGCCTGTGATTCCCTGCCTCTTATTCCCCGCCACTGATTCCCCGCATCTGATTCCCTGCCTCTGAATCCCCACCTCTGATTCCCTGCCTCTGATTCCCAACCTCTTATTCCCCTCCTCTGATTCCCCATATCTGATTCCCCACCTCCATTTCCCTGCCTCTGATTCCCCGCCTCTGTTACCCAATATCTGATTCCCCGCCTCTGATTCCCCAACTCTGATTCTGCACACTGATTCCCTGCCTCTTATTCCCCACCTCTAATTCCCGGCCTCTGATTCCCGGCCTCTGATTCCCCACATCTGATTCTCCATATCTGATTCCCCGCCTCTGTTTCCCCACCTCTGATTCCCCGCCTCTGTTTCCCCATATCTGATTCCCCGCCTCTGATTCCCCAACTCTGATTCCCCGCCTCTGATTCCCCAGGTCTGATTCCCCGCCTCTGATTCCACGTGTTTGATTACCTGCCTCTGATTCCCCGCCTCTGCTTCCCCATCTCTGATTCTCCGCCTTTGATTCGCCACCTCTGATTCCCCATATGTGATTCCCCTCCTCTGTTTCCCCGCCTCTGATTCCCCGCCTCTGATTCCCCAAATCTCATTTCCCGCCTCTGATTCCCCGCATCTGATTCCCTGCCTCTGAATCCCCACCTCTGATTCCCTGCCTCTGATTCCCAACCTCTGATTCCCCTCCTCTGATTCCCCATATCTGATTCCCCGCCTTTGATTCCCTGCCTCTGATTCCTAACCTCTGATTCCCCACTTCTGATTCCCCGCCTCTGTTTCCCCGCCTCTTATTCCCCGCCTCTGTTTCCCCATATCTGATTCCCGGCCTCTCATTCCCCAGCTCTGATTCCCCGCCTCTGATTCCCCATATCTAATTCCCCGTCGCTGATTCCCCAACTCTGATAGCCCGCCTCTGATTCCCCAGCTCTGATTCCCCGCCTCTGATTCCCCGCGTCTGAATCCCTGCCTCTGATTCCCCGCCTCTGATTCCCCATCTCTGATTCACCACCTCTGATCCCCCGCCTCTGATTCCCCATGTCTGATTCACCGCCTCTGTTTCCCCACCTCTGATTCCCCGCCTCTGATTCCCCATATCTGATTCCCCGCCTCTGATTCCCTGCCTCTTATTCCCCGCCTCTGATTCCCCGCATCTGATTCCCAACCTCTGATTCCCCTCCTCTGATTCCCCATATCTGATTCCCTGCCTCCATTTCCCTGCCTCTGATTCCCCGCCTCTGATTCCCCAACTCTGATTCCACGCCTGTGATTCGCCAGCTATGATTCCCCGCATCTGATTCCCCACGTCTGATTCCCTGCCTGTGATTCCCTGCCTCTTATTCCCCGCCTCTGATTCCCCGCATCTGATTCCCTGCCTCTGAATCCCCACCTGTGATTCCCTGCCTCTGATTCCCAACCTCTGATTCCCCTCCTCTGATTCCCCTCCTCTGATTCCCCATATCTGATTCCCCACCTCCATTTCCCTGCCTCTGATTCCCCGCCTCTGTTACCCAATATCTGATTCCCCGCCTCTGATTCCCCAACACTGATTCTGCACATCTGATTCCCTGCCTCTTATTCCCCACCTCTAATTCCCGGCCTCTGATTCCCGGTCTCTGATTCCCCACCTCTGATTTCCCATATCTGATTCCCGGACTCTGATTCCCCACCTCTGATTCCCGGCCTCTTATTCCCGGCCTCTGATTCCCAGCCTCTGATTCCCCGCTTCTGATTCTGATTCCCTGCCTCTGATTCCCCATCTCTGATTCCGCACATCTGATTCCCTGCCTCTGATTCCCCACTTCTGATTCCCCATATCTGATTCCCCGCCTCTGTTTCCCCGCCTCTGATTCCCCGCCTCTGTTTCCCCATATCTAATTCCTCGCATCTGATTCCCCAACTCTGATTCCCCGCACTGATTCCCCAGCTCTGAATCCCCGCCTCAGATTCCCCGCATCTGATTCCCTGCCTCTGAATCCCCACCTCTGATTCCCTGCCTCTGATTCCCAACCTCTGACTCCCCTCCTCTGATTCCCCATATCTGATTCCCCGCCTCCGTTTCCCTGCCTCTGATTCCCCGCCTCTGTTTCCCCATATCTGATTCCCCGCCTCTGATTCCCCAACTCTGATTCCCCGCCTCTGATTCCCCAGCTCTGATTCCCCGCCTCTGATTCCCCGCGTCTGATTCCCAGCCTCTGATTCCCCATGTCTTATTCCCCGCCTCTGATTCGCCATCTCTGATTCATCGCCTCTGATTCCCCACCTCTGATTCCCCATATCTGATTCCCCACCTATGTTTCCCCGCCTCTGATGCCCCACCTCTGATTCCATGCCTCTGATTCCCAACCTCTGATTCCCCACCTCTGATTCCCCATATCTGATTCCCCGCCTCTGTTGCCCCGCCTCTGATTTCCTGCCTCTGTTTCCTCATATCTGATTCCCCGCCTCTGATTCCCCAAAACTGATTCCCCGCCTCTGATTCCCCAGGTCTGATTCACCACCTCTGATTCCCCGCGTCTGATTCCCCGCCTCTGATTCCCCATCTCTGAATCCATATCTCTGATTCCCCAATTCTGATTCCCCGCCTTTGATTCCCTGCCTCTGATTCCCAACCTCTGATTCCCCACCTCTGATATCCCATATCTGATTCCCCTCCTCTGTTTCCCCGCCTCTTATTCCCCGCCTCTGTTTCCCCATATCTGATTCCCGGCCTTTCATTCCCCAGCTCTGATTCCCCGCCTCTGATTCCCCATATCTGATTCCCCGCCGCTGATTCCCCAACTCAGATAGCCCGCCTCTGATTCCCCAACTCTGATTCCCCGCCTCTGATTCCCCGCGTCTGAATACCTGCCTCTGATTCCCCGCCTCTGATTCCCCATCTCTGATTCACCACCTCTGATCCCCCGCCTCTGATTCCCCATGTCTGATTCACTGCCTCTGTTTCCCCACCTCTGATTCCCCGCCTCTGATTCCCCATATCTGATTCCCCGCCTCTGATTCCCCAAATCTGATTCGCCGCCTGTGATTCGCCAGCTATGATTCCCCGCATCTGATTCCCCACGTCTGATTCCCTGCCTGTGATTCCCTGCCTCTTATTCCCCGCCACTGATTCCCCGCATCTGATTCCCTGCCTCTGAATCCCCACCTCTGATTCCCTGCCTCTGATTCCCAACCTCTTATTCCCCTCCTCTGATTCCCCATATCTGATTCCCCACCTCCATTTCCCTGCCTCTGATTCCCCGCCTCTGTTACCCAATATCTGATTCCCCGCCTCTGATTCCCCAACTCTGATTCTGCACATCTGATTCCCTGCCTCTTATTCCCCACCTCTAATTCCCGGCCTCTGATTCCCGGCCTCTGATTCCCCACATCTGATTCTCCATATCTGATTCCCCGCCTCTGTTTCCCCACCTCTGATTCCCCGCCTCTGTTTCCCCATATCTGATTCCCCGCCTCTGATTCCCCAACTCTGATTCCCCGCCTCTGATTCCCCAGGTCTGATTCCCCGCCTCTGATTCCACGTGTTTGATTACCTGCCTCTGATTCCCCGCCTCTGCTTCCCCATCTCTGATTCACCGCCTTTGATTCGCCACCTCTGATTCCCCATATGTGATTCCCCTCCTCTGTTTCCCCGCCTCTGATTCCCCGCCTCTGATTCCCCATATCTCATTTCCCGCCTCTGATTCCCCGCATCTGATTCCCTGCCTCTGAATCCCCACCTCTGATTCCCTGCCTCTGATTCCCAACCTCTGATTCCCCTCCTCTGATTCCCCATATCTGATTTCCCGCCTCCGTTTCCCTGCCTCTGATTAACCGCCTCTGTTTCCCCATATCTGATTCCCCGCCTCTGATTCCCCAACTCTGATTCCCCGCCTCTGATTCGACAGCTCTGATTCCCCACCTCTGAGTCCCCGCGTCTGATTCCCAGCCTCTGATTCCCAATGTCTGATTTCCTGCCTCTGATTCCCCGCCTCTGATTCGCCATCTCTGATTCATCGCCTCTGATTCCCCACCTCTGATTCCACATATCTTATTCCCCACCTATGTTTCCCCGCCTCTGATTCCCCGCCTCTGATTCCCCATCTCTGATTCCCGGACTCTGATTCCCCACCTCTGATTCCCTATCTCTGATTCCGCACATCCGATTCCCTGCCTCTGATTCCCCGCCTCTGATGCCCCGCCTCTGATTCCCAACCTCTGATTCCCCTCCTCTGATTCCCCATATCTGATTCCCCGCCTCCGTTTCCCTGCCTCTGATTCCACGCCTCTGTTTCCCCATATCTGATTCCCCGCCTCTGATTCCCCAACTCTGATTCCCCGCCTCTGATTCCCCAGCTCTGATTCCCCGCCTCTGATTCCCCGCGTCTGATTCCCAGCCTCTGATTCCCCATGTCTTATTCCCCGCCTCTGATTCCCCGCCTCTGATTCGCCATCTCTGATTCATCGCCTCTGATTCCCCATATCTGATTCCCACCTATGTTTCCCCGCCTCTGATGCCCCGCCTCTGATGCCCCGCCTCTGATTCCATGCCTCTGATTCCCAACCTCTGATTCCCCACCTCTGATTCCCCATATCTGATTCCCCGCCTCTGTTTCCCCGCCTCTGATTCCCTGCCTCTGTTTCCTCATATCTGATTCCCCGCCTCTGATTCCCCAACACTGATTCCCCTCCTCTGATACCCCAGCTCTGATTCACCACCTCTGATTCCCCGCGTCTGATTCCCCGCCTCTGATTCCCCATCTCTGATTCCCTATCTCTGATTCCCCAATTCTGATTCCCCGCCTTTGATTCCCTGCCTCTGATTCCCAACCTCTGATTCCCCACCTCTGATTCCCCATATCTGATCCCCGCCTCTGTTTCCCCGCCTCTTATTCCCCGCCTCTGTTTCCCCATATCTGATTCCCGGCCTCTCATTCCCCAGCTCTGATTCCCCTCCTCTGATTCCCCATATCTGATTCCCCGCCGCTGATTCCCCAACTCTGATTCCCCAGCTCTGATTCCCCGCCTCTGATTCCCCGCGTCTGAATCCCTGCCTCTGATTCCCCGCCTCTGATTCCCCATCTCTGATTCACCACCTCTGATCCCCCGCCTCTGATTCCCCATGTCTGATTCACCGCCTCTGTTTCCCCACCTCTGATTCCCCGCCTCTGATTCCCCATATCTGATTCCCCGCCTCTGATTCCCCAACTCTGATTCCCCGCCTGTGATTCGCCAGCTATGATTCCCCGCCTCTGATTCCCCACGTCTGATTCCCTGCCTGTGATTCCCTGCCTCTTATTCCCCGCCTCTGATTCCCCGCATCTGATTCCCAACCTCTGATTCCCCTCCTCTGATTCCCCATATCTGATTCCCCGCCTCCATTTCCCTGCCTCTGATTCCCCGCCTCTGTTACCCCATATCTGATTCCCCGCCTCTGATTCCCCAACTCTGATTCTGCACATCTGATTCCCTGCCTCTTATTCCCCACCTCTAATTCCCGGCCTCTGATTCCCGGCCTCTGATTCCCCACCTCTGATTCTCCATATCTGATTCGCCGCCTCTGTTTCCCCGCCTCTGATTCCCCGCCTCTGTTTCCCCATATCTGATTCCCCGCCTCTGATTCCCCAACTCGGATTCCCCGCCTCTGATTCCCCAGGTCTGATTCCCCGCCTCTGATTCCACGTGTTTGATTACCTGCCTCTGATTCCCCGCCTCTGCTTCCCCATCTCTGATTCACCGCCTTTGATTCGCCACCACTGATTCCCCATATGTGATTCCCCGCCTCTGTTTCCCCGCCTCTGATTCCCCGCCTCTGATTCCCCATATCTCATTCCCCGCCTCTGATTCCCCGCATCTGATTCCCTGCCTCTGAATCCCCACCTCTGATTCCCTGCCTCTGTTTCCCCACCTCTGATTCCCGGCCTCTGATTCCCCACCTCTGATTCCCTATCTCTGATTCCGCACATCCGATTCCCTGCCTCTGATTCCCCGCCTCTGATGCCCCGCCTCTGATTCCCAACCTCTGATTCCCCATGTCTTATTCCCCGCCTCTGATTCCCCGCCTCTGATTCGCCATCTCTGATTCATCGCCTCTGATTCCCCACCTCTGATTCCCCATATCTGATTCCCACCTATGTTTCCCCGCCTCTGATGCCCCGCCTCTGATGCCCCGCCTCTGATTCCATGCCTCTGATTCCCAACCTCTGATTCCCCACCTCTGATTCCCCATATCTGATTCCCCGCCTCTGTTTCCCCGCCTCTGATTCCCTGCCTCTGTTTCCTCATATCTGATTCCCCGCCTCTGATTCCCCAACACTGATTCCCCTCCTCTGATACCCCAGCTCTGATTCACCACCTCTGATTCCCCGCGTCTAATTCCCCGCCTCTGATTCCCCATCTCTGATTCCCTATCTCTGATTCCCCAATTCTGATTCCCCGCCTTTGATTCCCTGCCTCTGATTCCCAAACTCTGATTCCCCACCTCTGATTCCCCATATCTGATCCCCGCCTCTGTTTCCCCGCCTCTTATTCCCCATCTCTGATTCACCACCTCTGATCCCCCGCCTCTGATTCCCCATGTCTGATTCACCGCCTCTGTTTCCCCACCTCTGATTCCCCGCCTCTGATTCCCCATATCTGATTCCCCGCCTCTGATTCCCCAACTCTGATTCCCCGCCTGTGATTCGCCAGCTATGATTCCCCGCCTCTGATTCCCCACGTCTGATTCCCTGCCTGTGATTCCCTGCCTCTTATTCCCCGCCTCTGATTCCCCGCATCTGATTCCCAACCTCTGATTCCCCTCCTCTGATTCCCCATATCTGATTCCCCGCCTCCATTTCCCTGCCTCTGATTCCCCGCCTCTGTTACCCCATATCTGATTCCCCGCCTCTGATTCCCCAACTCTGATTCTGCACATCTGATTCCCTGCCTCTTATTCCCCACCTCTAATTCCCGGCCTCTGATTCCCGGCCTCTGATTCCCCACCTCTGATTCTCCATATCTGATTCGCCGCCTCTGTTTCCCCGCCTCTGATTCCCCGCCTCTGTTTCCCCATATCTGATTCCCCAACTCGGATTCCCCGCCTCTGATTCCCCAGGTCTGATTCCCCGCCTCTGATTCCACGTGTTTGATTACCTGCCTCTGATTCCCCGCCTCTGCTTCCCCATCTCTGATTCACCGCCTTTGATTCGCCACCACTGATTCCCCATATGTGATTCCCCGCCTCTGTTTCCCCGCCTCTGATTCCCCGCCTCTGATTCCCCATATCTCATTCCCCGCCTCTGATTCCCCGCATCTGATTCCCTGCCTCTGAATCCCCACCTCTGATTCCCTGCCTCTGTTTCCCCACCACTGATTCCCGGCCTCTGATTCCCGGCCTCTGATTCCCGACCTCTCATTCCCGGCCTCTGATTCCCGGCCTCTGATTCCCCGCCTCTGATTCCCCGACTCTGATTCCCTGCCTCTGATTCCCCATCTCTGATTCTGCACATCTGATTCCCTGCCTCTTATTCCCCACCTCTGATTCCCGGCCTCTGATTCCCGGCCTCTGATTCCCGGCCTCTCATTCCCGGCCTCTCATTCCCGGCCTCTCATTCCCGGCCTCTGATTCCCCGCCTCTGATTCCCCGCCTCTGTTTCCCTGCCTCTGATTCCCCATCTCTGATTCCGCACATCTGATTCCCTGCCTCTGATTCCCTGCCTCTGATTCCCTGCCTCTGATTCCCTGCCTCTGATTCCCAACCTCTGATTCCCCACCTCTGATTCCCCATATCTGATTCCCCGCCTCTGTTTCCCCGCCTCTGATTTCCCGCCTCTGTTTCCCCATATCTGATTCCCCGCCTCTGATTCCCCAACTTTGATTCCCCACCTCTGATCCCCAGCTCTGATTCCCCGCCTCTGATTCCCCGTGTTTGATTCCCTGCCTCTGATTCCCTGCCTCTGATTCCCAACCTCTGATTCCCCACCTCTGATTCCCCATATCTGATTCCCCGCCTCTGTTTCCCCGCCTCTGATTCCCCTGCTCTGTTTCCCCATATCTGATTCCCCGCCTTTGATTCGCCACCTCTGATTCCCCATATGTGATTCCCCGCCTCTGTTTCCCCGCCTCTGATTCCCCGCCTCTGATACCCCATATCTCATTCCCCGCCTCTGATTCCCCATATCTGATTCCCGGACTCTGATTCCCCACCTCTGATTCCCGGCCTCTTATTCCCGGCATCTGATTCCCGGCCTCTGATTCCCGGCCTCTGATTCCCCGCTTCTGATTCTGATTCCCTGCCTCTGATTCCCCATCTCTGATTCCGCACATCTGATTCCCTGTCTCTGATTCCCCACTTCTGATTCCCCATATCTGATTCCCCGCCTCTGTTTCCCCGCCTCTGATTCCCCGCCTCTGTTTCCCCATATCTAATCCCCGCCTCTGATTCCCCAACTCTGATTCCCCGCACTGATTCCCCAGCTCTGAATCCCCACCTCAGATTCCCCGCATCTGATTCCCTGCCTCTGAATCCCCACCTCTGATTCCCTGCCTCTGATTCCCAACCTCTGATTCCCCTCCTCTGATTCCCCATATCTGATTCCCCGCCTCCGTTTCCCTGCCTGTGATTCCCCGCCTCTGTTTCCCCATATCTGATTCCCCGCCTCTGATTCCCCAACTCTGATTCCCCGCCTCTGATTCCCCAGCTCTGATTCCCCGCCTCTGATTCCCCGCGTCTGATTCCCAGCCTCTGATTCCCCATGTCTTATTCCCCGCCTCTGATTCGCCATCTCTGATTCATCGCCTCTGATTCCCCACCTCTGATTCCCCATATCTGATTCCCCACCTATGTTTCCCCGCCTCTGATGCCCCGCCTCTGATTCCATGCCTCTGATTCCCAACCTCTGATTCCCCGCCTCTGTTTCCCCGCCTCTGATTCCCTGCCTCTGTTTCCTCATATCTGATTCCCCGCCTCTGATTCCCCAACACTGATTCCCCGCCTCTGATTCCCCAGGTCTGATTCACCACCTCTGATTCCCCGCGTCTGATTCCCCGCCTCTGATTCCCCATCTCTGATTCCCTATCTCTGATTCCCCAATTCTGATTCCCCGCCTTTGATTCCCTGCCTCTGATTCCCAACCTCTGATTCTCCACCTCTAATTCCCCATATCTGATTCCCCGCCTCTGTTTCCCCGCCTCTTATTCCCCGCCTCTGTTTCCCCATATCTGATTCCCGGCCTCTCATTCCCCAGCTCCGATTCCCCGCCTCTGATTCCCCATATCTGATTCCCCGCCGCTGATTCCCCAACTCTGATAGCCCGCCTCTGATTCCCCAGCTCTGATTTCCCGCCTCTGATTCCCCGCGTCTGAATCCCTGCCTCTGATTCCCCGCCTCTGATTCACCATCTCTGATTCACCACCTCTGATCCCCCGCCTCTGATTCCCCATGTCTGATTCACCGCCTCTGTTTCCCCACCTCTGATTCTCCGCCTCGGATTCCCAGCTCTGATTCCCCGCATCTGATTCCCTGCCTCTGAATCCCCACCGCTATTCCCTGCCTCTGATTCCCAACCACTGATTCCCCTCCTCTGATTCCCCATATCTGATTCCCCGCCTCCATTTCCCTGCCTCTGATTCCCCGCCTCTGTTACCCCATATCTGATTCCCCGCCTCTGATTCCCCAACTCTGATTCTGCACATCTGATTCCCTGCCTCTTATTCCCCACCTCTAATTCCCGGCCTCTGATTCCCGGCCTCTGATACCCTACCTCTGATTCTCCATATCTGATTCCCCGCCTCTGTTTCCCCGCCTCTGATTCCCCGCCTCTGTTTCCCCATATCTGATTCCCCGCCTCTGATTCCCCAACTCTGATTCCCCGCCTCTGATTCCCCAGGTCTGATTCCCCGCCTCTGAATCCACGTGTTTGATTACCTGCCTCTGATTCCCCGCCTCTGCTTCCCCATCTCTGATTCACCGCCTTTGATTCGCCACCTCTGATTCCCCATATGTGATTCCCCTCCTCTGTTTCCCCGCCTCTGATTCCCCGCCTCTGATTCCCCATATCTCATTCCCCGCCTCTGATTCCCCGCATCTGATTCCCTGCCTCTGAATCCCCACCTCTGATTCCCTGCCTCTGATTCCCAACCTCTGATTCCCCTCCTCTGATTCCCCATATCTGATTCCCCGCCTCCGTTTCCCTGCCTCTGATTAACCGCCTCTGTTTCCCCATATCTGATTCCCCGCCTCTGATTTCCCAACTCTGATTCCCCGCCTCTGATTCCCCAGCTCTGATTCCCCGCCTCTGATTCCCCGCGTCTGATTCCCAGCCTCTGATTCCCCATGTCTGATTTCCTGCCTCTGATTCCCCGCCTCTGATTCGCCATCTCTGATTCATCGCCTCTGATTCCCCACCTCTGATTCCCCATATCTTATTCCCCACCTATGTTTCCCCGCCTCTGATTCCCCGCCTCTGATTCCCCATCTCTGATTCCCGGACTCTGATTCCCCACCTCTGATTCCCTATCTCTGATTCCACACATCCGATTCCCTGCCTCTGATTCCCCGCCTCTGATGCCCCGCCTCTGATTCCCTATCTCTGATTCCCCTCCTCTGATTCCCCATATCTGATTCGCCGCCTCCGTTTCCCTGCCTCTGATTCCCCGCCTCTGTTTCCCCATATCTGATTCCCCGCCTCTGATTCCCCAACTCTGATTCCCCGCCTCTGATTCCCCAGCTCTGATGCCCCGCCTCTGATTCCCCGCGTCTGATTCCCAGCCTCTGATTCCCCATGTCTTATTCCCCGCCTCTGATTCGCCATCTCTGATTCATCGCCTCTGATTCCCCACCTCTGATTCCCCATATCTGATTCCCACCTATGTTTCCCAGCCTCTGATGCCCCGCCTCTGATTCCATGCCTCTGATTCCCAACCTCTGATTCCCCACCTCTGATTCCCCATATCTGATTCCCCGCCTCTGTTTCCCCTCCTCTGATTCCCTGCCTCTGTTTCCTCATATCTGATTCCCCGCCTCTGATTCCCCAAAACTGATTCCCCTCCTCTGATTCCCCAGCTCTGATTCACCACCTCTGATTCCCCGCGTCTGATTCCCCGCCTCTGATTCCCCATCTCTGATTCCCTATCTCTGATTCCCCAATTCTGATTCCCCGCCTTTGATTCCCTGCCTCTGATTCCCAACCTCTGATTCCCCACCTCTGATTCCCCATATCTGATTCCCCGCCTCTGTTTCCCCGCCTCTTATTCCCCGCCTCTGTTTCCCCATATCTGATTCCCGGCCTCTCATTCCCCAGCTCTGATTCCCCGCCTCTGATTCCCCATATCTGATTCCCCGCTGCTGATTCCCCAACTCTGATTCCCCAGCTCCGATTCCCCGCCTCTGATTCCCCGCGTCTGAATCCCTGCCTCTGATTCCCCGCCTCTGATTCCCCATCTATGATTCACCACCTCTGATCCCCCGCCTCTGATTCCCCATGTCTGATTCACCGCCTCTGTTTCCCCACCTCTGATTCCCCGCCTCTGATTCCACATATCTGATTCCCCGCCTCTGATTCCCCAACTCTGATTCCCAGCCTGTGATTCGCCAGCTATGATTCCCCGCCTCTGATTCCCCACGTCTAATTCCCTGCCTGTGATTCCCTGCCTCTTATTCCCCGCCTCTGATTCCCCGCATCTGATTCCCTGCCTCTGAATCCCCACCTCTATTCCCTGCCTCTGATTCCCAACCTCTGATTCCCCTCCTCTGATTCCCCATATCTGATTCCCCGCCTCCATTTCCCTGCCTCTGATTCCCCGCCTCTGTTACCCCATATCTGATTCCCCGCCTCTGATTCCCCAACTCTGATTCTGCACATCTGATTCCCTGCCTCTTATTCCCCGCCTCTAATTCCCGGCCTCTGATTCCCGGCCTCTGATTCCCCACCTCTGATTCTCCATATCTGATTCCCCGCCTCTGTTTCCCCGCCTCTGATTCCCCACCTCTGTTTCCCCATATCTGATTCCCCGCCTCTGATTCCCCAACTCTGATTCCCCGCCTCTGATTCCCCAGGTCTGATTCCCCGCCTCTGATTCCACGTGTTTGATTACCTGCCTCTGATTCCCCGCCTCTGCTTCCCCATCTCTGATTCACCGCCTTTGATTCGCCACCTCTGATTCCCCATATGTGATTCCCCGCCTCTGTTTCCCCGCCTCTGATTCCCCGCCTCTGATTCCCCATATCTCATTCCCCGCCTCTGATTCCCCGTATCTGATTCCCTGCCTCTGAATCCCCACCTCTGATTCCCTGTCTCTGATTCCCAACCTCTGATTCCCCTCCTCTGATTCCCCATATCTGATTCCCCGCCTCCGTTTCCCTGCCTCTGATTGCCCGCCTCTGTTTCCCCATATCTGATTCCCCGCCTCTGATTCCCCAACTCTGATTCCCCGCCTCTGATTCCCCAGCTCTGATTCCCCGCCTCTGTTTCCCCGCCTCTGATTCCCCACCTCTGTTTCCCCATATCTGATTCCCCGCATCTGATTCCCCACGTCTGATTCCCTGCCTGTGATTCCCTGCCTCTTATTCCCCGCCTCTGATTCCCCGCATCTGATTCCCTGCCTCTGAATCCCCACCTTGATTCCCTGCCTCTGATTCCCAACCTCTGATTCCCCTCCTCTGATTCCCCATATCTGATTCCTCACCTCCACTTCCCTGCCTCTGATTCCCCGCCTCTGTTACCCAATATCTGATTCCCCGCCTCTGATTCCCCAACTCTGTTTCTGCACATCTGATTCCCTGCCTCTTATTCCCCACCTCTAATTCCCGGCCTCTGATTCCCGGCCTCTGATACCCTACCTCTGATTCTCCATATCTGATTCCCCGCCTCTGTTTCCCCGCCTCTGATTCCCCGCCTCTGTTTCCCCATATCTTATTCCCCACCTCTGATTCCCCAACTCTGATTCCCCGCCTCTGATTCCCCAGGTCTGATTCCCCGCCTCTGATTCCACGTGTTTGATTACCTGCCTCTGATTCCCCAGGTCTGATTCACCACCTCTGATTCCCCGCGTCTGATTCCCCGCCTCTGATTCCCCATCTCTGATTCCCTATCTCTGATTCCCCAATTCTGATTCCCCGCCTTTGATTCCCTGCCTCTGATTCCCAACCTCTGATTCTCCACCTCTAATTCCCCATATCTGATTCCCCGCCTCTGTTTCCCCGCCTCTTATTCCCCGCCTCTGTTTCCCCATATCTGATTCCCGGCCTCTCATTCCCCAGCTCCGATTCCCCGCCTCTGATTCCCCATATCTGATTCCCCGCCGCTGATTCCCCAACTCTGATAGCCCGCCTCTGATTCCCCAGCTCTGATTTCCCGCCTCTGATTCCCCGCGTCTGAATCCCTGCCTCTGATTCCCCGCCTCTGATTCACCATCTCTGATTCACCACCTCTGATCCCCCGCCTCTGATTCCCCATGTCTGATTCACCGCCTCTGTTTCCCCACCTCTGATTCTCCGCCTCTGATTCCCCAGCTCTGATTCCCCGCATCTGATTCCCTGCCTCTGAATCCCCACCGCTATTCCCTGCCTCTGATTCCCAACCACTGATTCCCCTCCTCTGATTCCCCATATCTGATTCCCCGCCTCCATTTCCCTGCCTCTGATTCCCCGCCTCTGTTACCCCATATCTGATTCCCCGCCTCTGATTCCCCAACTCTGATTCTGCACATCTGATTCCCTGCCTCTTATTCCCCACCTCTAATTCCCGGCCTCTGATTCCCGGCCTCTGATACCCTACCTCTGATTCTCCATATCTGATTCCCCGCCTCTGTTTCCCCGCCTCTGATTCCCCGCCTCTGTTTCCCCATATCTGATTCCCCGCCTCTGATTCCCCAACTCTGATTCCCCGCCTCTGATTCCCCAGGTCTGATTCCCCGCCTCTGAATCCACGTGTTTGATTACCTGCCTCTGATTCCCCGCCTCTGCTTCCCCATCTCTGATTCACCGCCTTTGATTCGCCACCTCTGATTCCCCATATGTGATTCCCCTCCTCTGTTTCCCCGCCTCTGATTCCCCGCCTCTGATTCCCCATATCTCATTCCCCGCCTCTGATTCCCCGCATCTGATTCCCTGCCTCTGAATCCCCACCTCTGATTCCCTGCCTCTGATTCCCAAGCTCTGATTCCCCTCCTCTGATTCCCCATATCTGATTCCCCGCCTCCGTTTCCCTGCCTCTGATTAACCGCCTCTGTTTCCCCATATCTGATTCCCCGCCTCTGATTCCCCAACTCTGATTCCCCGCCTCTGATTCCCCAGCTCTGATTCCCCGCCTCTGATTCCCCGCGTCTGATTCCCAGCCTCTGATTCCCCATGTCTGATTTCCTGCCTCTGATTCCCCGCCTCTGATTCGCCATCTCTGATTCATCGCCTCTGATTCCCCACCTCTGATTCCCCATATCTTATTCCCCACCTATGTTTCCCCGCCTCTGATTCCCCGCCTCTGATTCCCCATCTCTGATTCCCGGACTCTGATTCCCCACCTCTGATTCCCTATCTCTGATTCCACACATCCGATTCCCTGCCTCTGATTCCCCGCCTCTGATGCCCCGCCTCTGATTCCCTATCTCTGATTCCCCTCCTCTGATTCCCCATATCTGATTCGCCGCCTCCGTTTCCCTGCCTCTGATTCCCCGCCTCTGTTTCCCCATATCTGATTCCCCGCCTCTGATTCCCCAACTCTGATTCCCCGCCTCTGATTCCCCAGCTCTGATTCCCCGCCTCTGATTCCCCGCGTCTGATTCCCAGCCTCTGATTCCCCATGTCTTATTCCCCGCCTCTGATTCGCCATCTCTGATTCATCGCCTCTGATTCCCCACCTCTGATTCCCCATATCTGATTCCCACCTATGTTTCCCCGCCTCTGATGCCCCGCCTCTGATTCCATGCCTCTGATTCCCAACCTCTGATTCCCCACCTCTGATTCCCCATATCTGATTCCCCGCCTCTGTTTCCCCTCCTCTGATTCCCTGCCTCTGTTTCCTCATATCTGATTCCCCGCCTCTGATTCCCCAAAACTGATTCCCCTCCTCTGATTCCCCAGCTCTGATTCACCACCTCTGATTCCCCGCGTCTGATTCCCCGCCTCTGATTCCCCATCTCTGATTCCCTATCTCTGATTCCCCAATTCTGATTCCCCGCCTTTGATTCCCTGCCTCTGATTCCCAACCTCTGATTCCCCACCTCTGATTCCCCATATCTGATTCCCCGCCTCTGTTTCCCCGCCTCTTATTCCCCGCCTCTGTTTCCCCATATCTGATTCCCGGCCTCTCATTCCCCAGCTCTGATTCCCCGCCTCTGATTCCCCATATCTGATTCCCCGCCGCTGATTCCCCAACTCTGATTCCCCAGCTCCGATTCCCCGCCTCTGATTCCCCGCGTCTGAATCCCTGCCTCTGATTCCCCGCCTCTGATTCCCCATCTCTGATTCACCACCTCTGATCCCCCGCCTCTGATTCCCCATGTCTGATTCACCGCCTCTGTTTCCCCACCTCTGATTCCCCGCCTCTGATTCCACATATCTGATTCCCCGCCTCTGATTCCCCAACTCTGATTCCCAGCCTGTGATTCGCCAGCTATGATTCCCCGCCTCTGATTCCCCACGTCTAATTCCCTGCCTGTGATTCCCTGCCTCTTATTCCCCGCCTCTGATTCCCCGCATCTGATTCCCTGCCTCTGAATCCCCACCTCTATTCCCTGCCTCTGATTCCCAACCTCTGATTCCCCTCCTCTGATTCCCCATATCTGATTCCCCGCCTCCATTTCCCTGCCTCTGATTCCCCGCCTCTGTTACCCCATATCTGATTCCCCGCCTCTGATTCCCCAACTCTGATTCTGCACATCTGATTCCCTGCCTCTTATTCCCCGCCTCTAATTCCCGGCCTCTGATTCCCGGCCTCTGATTCCCCACCTCTGATTCTCCATATCTGATTCCCCGCCTCTTTTTCCCCGCCTCTGATTCCCCACCTCTGTTTCCCCATATCTGATTCCCCGCCTCTGATTCCCCAACTCTGATTCCCCGCCTCTGATTCCCCAGGTCTGATTCCCCGCCTCTGATTCCACGTGTTTGATTACCTGCCTCTGATTCCCCGCCTCTGCTTCCCCATCTCTGATTCACCGCCTTTGATTCGCCACCTCTGATTCCCCCTATGTGATTCCCCGCCTCTGTTTCCCCGCCTCTGATTCCCCGCCTCTGATTCCCCATATCTCATTCCCCGCCTCTGATTCCCCGTATCTGATTCCCTGCCTCTGAATCCCCACCTCTGATTCCCTGCCTCTGATTCCCAACCTCTGATTCCCCTCCTCTGATTCCCCATATCTGATTCCCCGCCTCCGTTTCCCTGCCTCTGATTGCCCGCCTCTGTTTCCCCATATCTGATTCCCCGCCTCTGATTCCCCAACTCTGATTCCCCGCCTCTGATTCCCCAGCTCTGATTCCCCGCCTCTGTTTCCCCGCCTCTGATTCCCCACCTCTGTTTCCCCATATCTGATTCCCCGCATCTGATTCCCCACGTCTGATTCCCTGCCTGTGATTCCCTGCCTCTTATTCCCCGCCTCTGATTCCCCGCATCTGATTCCCTGCCTCTGAATCCCCACCTTGATTCCCTGCCTCTGATTCCCAACCTCTGATTCCCCTCCTCTGATTCCCCATATCTGATTCCTCACCTCCACTTCCCTGCCTCTGATTCCCCGCCTCTGTTACCCAATATCTGATTCCCCGCCTCTGATTCCCCAACTCTGTTTCTGCACATCTGATTCCCTGCCTCTTATTCCCCAACTCTAATTCCCGGCCTCTGATTCCCGGCCTCTGATACCCTACCTCTGATTCTCCATATCTGATTCCCCGCCTCTGTTTCCCCGCCTCTGATTCCCCGCCTCTGTTTCCCCATATCTGATTCCCCACCTCTGATTCCCCAACTCTGATTCCCCACCTCTGATTCCCCAGGTCTGATTCCCCGCCTCTGATTCCACGTGTTTGATTACCTGCCTCTGATTCCCCGCCTCTGCTTCCCCATCTCTGATTCACCGCCTTTGATTCGCCACCTCTGATTCCCCATATGTGATTCCCCGCCTCTGTGTCCCCGCCTCTGATTCCCCGCCTCTGATTCCCCATATCTCATTCCCCGCCTCTGATTCCCCGCATCTGATTCCCTGCCTCTGAATCCCCACCTCTGATTCCCTGCCTCTGATTCCCAACCTCTGATTCCCCTCCTCTGATTCCCCATATCTGATTCCCCGCCTCCGTTTCCCTGCCTCTGATTGCCCGCCTCTGTTCCCCATATCTGATTCCCCGCCTCTGATTCCCCAACTCTGATTCCCCGCCTCTGATTCCCCAGCTCTGATTCCCCGCCTCTGTTTCCCCGCCTCTGATTCCCCACCTCTGTTTCCCCATATCTGATTCCCCGCATCTGATTCCCCACGTCTGATTCCCTGCCTGTGATTCCCTGCCTCTTATTCCCCGCCTCTGATTCCCCGCATCTGATTCCCTGCCTCTGAATCCCCACCTTGATTCCCTGCCTCTGATTCCCAACCTCTGATTCCCCTCCTCTGATTCCCCATATCTGATTCCTCACCTCCACTTCCCTGCCTCTGATTCCCCGCCTCTGTTACCCAATATCTGATTCCCCGCCTCTGATTCCCCAACTCTGTTTCTGCACATCTGATTCCCTGCCTCTTATTCCCCACCTCTAATTCCCGGCCTCTGATTCCCGGCCTCTGATACCCTACCTCTGATTCTCCATATCTGATTCCCCGCCTCTGTTTCCCCGCCTCTGATTCCCCGCCTCTGTTTCCCCATATCTGATTCCCCGCCTCTGATTCCCCAACTCTGATTCCCCGCCTCTGATTCCCCAGGTCTGATTCCCCGCCTCTGAATCCACGTGTTTGATTACCTGCCTCTGATTCCCCGCCTCTGCTTCCCCATCTCTGATTCACCGCCTTTGATTCGCCACCTCTGATTCCCCATATGTGATTCCCCTCCTCTGTTTCCCCGCCTCTGATTCCCCGCCTCTGATTCCCCATATCTCATTCCCCGCCTCTGATTCCCCGCATCTGATTCCCCACCTCTAATTCCCGGCCTCTGATTCCCGGCCTCTGATTCCCCACCTCTGATTCTCCATATCTGATTCCCCGCCTCTGTTTCCCCGCCTCTGATTCCCCACCTCTGTTTCCCCATATCTGATTCCCCGCCTCTGATTCCCCAACTCTGATTCCCCGCCTCTGATTCCCCAGGTCTGATTCCCCGCCTCTGATTCCACGTGTTTGATTACCTGCCTCTGATTCCCCGCCTTTGATTCGCCACCTCTGATTCCCCATATGTGATTCCCCGCCTCTGTTTCCCCGCCTCTGATTCCCCGCCTCTGATTCCCCATATCTCATTCCCCGCCTCTGATTCCCCGCATCTGATTCCCTGCCTCTGAATCCCCACCTCTGATTCCCTGCCTCTGATTCCCAACCTCTGATTCCCCTCCTCTGATTCCCCATATCTGATTCCCCGCCTCCGTTTCCCTGCCTCTGATTGCCCGCCTCTGTTTCCCCATATCTGATTCCCCGCCTCTGATTCCCCAACTCTGATTCCCCGCCTCTGATTCCCCAGCTCTGATTCCCCGCCTCTGTTTCCCCGCCTCTGATTCCCCACCTCTGCTTCCCCATATCTGATTCCCTGCATCTGATTCCCCACGTCTGATTCCCTGCCTGTGATTCCCTGCCTCTTATTCCCCGCCTCTGATTCCCCGCATCTGATTCCCTGCCACTGAATCCCCACCTTGATTCCCTGCCTCTGATTCCCAACCTCTGATTCCCCTCCTCTGATTCCCCATATCTGATTCCTCACCTCCACTTCCCTGCCTCTGATTCCCCGCCTCTGTTACCCAATATCTGATTCCCCGCCTCTGATTCCCCAACATTGTTTCTGCACATCTGATTCCCTGCCTCTTATTCCCCACCTCTGATTCCCCGCCTCTGATTCCCCATATCTCATTCCCCGCCTCTGATTCCCCGCATCTGATTCCCTGCCTCTGAATCCCCACCTCTGATTCCCTGCCTCTGATTCCCAACCTCTGATTCCCCTCCTCTGATTCCCCATATCTGATTCCCCGCCTCCGTTTCCCTGCCTCTGATTAACCGCCTCTGTTTCCCCATATCTGATTCCCCGCCTCTGATTCCCCAACTCTGATTCCCCGCCTCTGATTCCCCAGCTCTGATTCCCCGCCTCTGATTCCCCGCGTCTGATTCCCAGCCTCTGATTCCCCATGTCTGATTTCCTGCCTCTGATTCCCCGCCTCTGATTCGCCATCTCTGATTCATCGCCTCTGATTCCCCACCTCTGATTCCCCATATCTTATTCCCCACCTATGTTTCCCCGCCTCTGATTCCCCGCCTCTGATTCCCCATCTCTGATTCCCGGACTCTGATTCCCCACCTCTGATTCCCTATCTCTGATTCCACACATCCGATTCCCTGCCTCTGATTCCCCGCCTCTGATGCCCCGCCTCTGATTCCCAATCTCTGATTCCCCTCCTCTGATTCCCCATATCTGATTCGCCGCCTCCGTTTCCCTGCCTCTGATTCCCCGCCTCTGTTTCCCCATATCTGATTCCCCGCCTCTGATTCCCCAACTCTGATTCCCCGCCTCTGATTCCCCAGCTCTGATTCCCCGCCTCTGATTCCCCGCGTCTGATTCCCAGCCTCTGATTCCCCATGTCTTATTCCCCGCCTCTGATTCGCCATCTCTGATTCATCGCCTCTGATTCCCCACCTCTGATTCCCCATATCTGATTCCCACCTATGTTTCCCCGCCTCTGATGCCCCGCCTCTGATTCCATGCCTCTGATTCCCAACCTCTGATTCCCCACCTCTGATTCCCCATATCTGATTCCCCGCCTCTGTTTCCCCTCCTCTGATTCCCTGCCTCTGTTTCCTCATATCTGATTCCCCGCCTCTGATTCCCCAAAACTGATTCCCCTCCTCTGATTCCCCAGCTCTGATTCACCACCTCTGATTCCCCGCGTCTGATTCCCCGCCTCTGATTCCCCATCTCTGATTCCCTATCTCTGATTCCCCAATTCTGATTCCCCGCCTTTGATTCCCTGCCTCTGATTCCCCACCTCTGATTCCCCATATCTTATTCCCCACCTATGTTTCCCCGCCTCTGATTCCCCGCCTCTGATTCCCCATCTCTGATTCCCGGACTCTGATTCCCCACCTCTGATTCCCTATCTCTGATTCCACACATCCGATTCCCTGCCTCTGATTCCCCGCCTCTGATGCCCCGCCTCTGATTCCCTATCTCTGATTCCCCTCCTCTGATTCCCCATATCTGATTCGCCGCCTCCGTTTCCCTGCCTCTGATTCCCCGCCTCTGTTTCCCCATATCTGATTCCCCGCCTCTGATTCCCCAACTCTGATTCCCCGCCTCTGATTCCCCAGCTCTGATTCCCCGCCTCTGATTCCCCGCGTCTGATTCCCAGCCTCTGATTCCCCATGTCTTATTCCCCGCCTCTGATTCGCCATCTCTGATTCATCGCCTCTGATTCCCCACCTCTGATTCCCCATATCTGATTCCCACCTATGTTTCCCCGCCTCTGATGCCCCGCCTCTGATTCCATGCCTCTGATTCCCAACCTCTGATTCCCCACCTCTGATTCCCCATATCTGATTCCCCGCCTCTGTTTCCCCTCCTCTGATTCCCTGCCTCTGTTTCCTCATATCTGATTCCCCGCCTCTGATTCCCCAAAACTGATTCCCCTCCTCTGATTCCCCAGCTCTGATTCACCACCTCTGATTCCCCGCGTCTGATTCCCCGCCTCTGATTCCCCATCTCTGATTCCCTATCTCTGATTCCCCAATTCTGATTCCCCGCCTTTGATTCCCTGCCTCTGATTCCCAACCTCTGATTCCCCACCTCTGATTCCCCATATCTGATTCCCCGCCTCTGTTTCCCCGCCTCTTATTCCCCGCCTCTGTTTCCCCATATCTGATTCCCGGCCTCTCATTCCCCAGCTCTGATTCCCCGCCTCTGATTCCCCATATCTGATTCCCCGCCGCTGATTCCCCAACTCTGATTCCCCAGCTCCGATTCCCCGCCTCTGATTCCCCGCGTCTGAATCCCTGCCTCTGATTCCCCGCCTCTGATTCCCCATCTCTGATTCACCACCTCTGATCCCCCGCCTCTGATTCCCCATGTCTGATTCACCGCCTCTGTTTCCCCACCTCTGATTCCCCGCCTCTGATTCCACATATCTGATTCCCCGCCTCTGATTCCCCAACTCTGATTCCCAGCCTGTGATTCGCCAGCTATGATTCCCCGCCTCTGATTCCCCACGTCTAATTCCCTGCCTGTGATTCCCTGCCTCTTATTCCCCGCCTCTGATTCCCCGCATCTGATTCCCTGCCTCTGAATCCCCACCTCTATTCCCTGCCTCTGATTCCCAACCTCTGATTCCCCTCCTCTGATTCCCCATATCTGATTCCCCGCCTCCATTTCCCTGCCTCTGATTCCCCGCCTCTGTTACCCCATATCTGATTCCCCGCCTCTGATTCCCCAACTCTGATTCTGCACATCTGATTCCCTGCCTCTTATTCCCCGCCTCTAATTCCCGGCCTCTGATTCCCGGCCTCTGATTCCCCACCTCTGATTCTCCATATCTGATTCCCCGCCTCTTTTTCCCCGCCTCTGATTCCCCACCTCTGTTTCCCCATATCTGATTCCCCGCCTCTGATTCCCCAACTCTGATTCCCCGCCTCTGATTCCCCAGGTCTGATTCCCCGCCTCTGATTCCACGTGTTTGATTACCTGCCTCTGATTCCCCGCCTCTGCTTCCCCATCTCTGATTCACCGCCTTTGATTCGCCACCTCTGATTCCCCCTATGTGATTCCCCGCCTCTGTTTCCCCGCCTCTGATTCCCCGCCTCTGATTCCCCATATCTCATTCCCCGCCTCTGATTCCCCGTATCTGATTCCCTGCCTCTGAATCCCCACCTCTGATTCCCTGCCTCTGATTCCCAACCTCTGATTCCCCTCCTCTGATTCCCCATATCTGATTCCCCGCCTCCGTTTCCCTGCCTCTGATTGCCCGCCTCTGTTTCCCCATATCTGATTCCCCGCCTCTGATTCCCCAACTCTGATTCCCCGCCTCTGATTCCCCAGCTCTGATTCCCCGCCTCTGTTTCCCCGCCTCTGATTCCCCACCTCTGTTTCCCCATATCTGATTCCCCGCATCTGATTCCCCACGTCTGATTCCCTGCCTGTGATTCCCTGCCTCTTATTCCCCGCCTCTGATTCCCCGCATCTGATTCCCTGCCTCTGAATCCCCACCTTGATTCCCTGCCTCTGATTCCCAACCTCTGATTCCCCTCCTCTGATTCCCCATATCTGATTCCTCACCTCCACTTCCCTGCCTCTGATTCCCCGCCTCTGTTACCCAATATCTGATTCCCCGCCTCTGATTCCCCAACTCTGTTTCTGCACATCTGATTCCCTGCCTCTTATTCCCCAACTCTAATTCCCGGCCTCTGATTCCCGGCCTCTGATACCCTACCTCTGATTCTCCATATCTGATTCCCCGCCTCTGTTTCCCCGCCTCTGATTCCCCGCCTCTGTTTCCCCATATCTGATTCCCCACCTCTGATTCCCCAACTCTGATTCCCCACCTCTGATTCCCCAGGTCTGATTCCCCGCCTCTGATTCCACGTGTTTGATTACCTGCCTCTGATTCCCCGCCTCTGCTTCCCCATCTCTGATTCACCGCCTTTGATTCGCCACCTCTGATTCCCCATATGTGATTCCCCGCCTCTGTTTCCCCGCCTCTGATTCCCCGCCTCTGATTCCCCATATCTCATTCCCCGCCTCTGATTCCCCGCATCTGATTCCCTGCCTCTGAATCCCCACCTCTGATTCCCTGCCTCTGATTCCCAACCTCTGATTCCCCTCCTCTGATTCCCCATATCTGATTCCCCGCCTCCGTTTCCCTGCCTCTGATTGCCCGCCTCTGTTCCCCATATCTGATTCCCCGCCTCTGATTCCCCAACTCTGATTCCCCGCCTCTGATTCCCCAGCTCTGATTCCCCGCCTCTGTTTCCCCGCCTCTGATTCCCCACCTCTGTTTCCCCATATCTGATTCCCCGCATCTGATTCCCCACGTCTGATTCCCTGCCTGTGATTCCCTGCCTCTTATTCCCCGCCTCTGATTCCCCGCATCTGATTCCCTGCCTCTGAATCCCCACCTTGATTCCCTGCCTCTGATTCCCAACCTCTGATTCCCCTCCTCTGATTCCCCATATCTGATTCCTCACCTCCACTTCCCTGCCTCTGATTCCCCGCCTCTGTTACCCAATATCTGATTCCCCGCCTCTGATTCCCCAACTCTGTTTCTGCACATCTGATTCCCTGCCTCTTATTCCCCACCTCTAATTCCCGGCCTCTGATTCCCGGCCTCTGATACCCTACCTCTGATTCTCCATATCTGATTCCCCGCCTCTGTTTCCCCGCCTCTGATTCCCCGCCTCTGTTTCCCCATATCTGATTCCCCGCCTCTGATTCCCCAACTCTGATTCCCCGCCTCTGATTCCCCAGGTCTGATTCCCCGCCTCTGAATCCACGTGTTTGATTACCTGCCTCTGATTCCCCGCCTCTGCTTCCCCATCTCTGATTCACCGCCTTTGATTCGCCACCTCTGATTCCCCATATGTGATTCCCCTCCTCTGTTTCCCCGCCTCTGATTCCCCGCCTCTGATTCCCCATATCTCATTCCCCGCCTCTGATTCCCCGCATCTGATTCCCCACCTCTAATTCCCGGCCTCTGATTCCCGGCCTCTGATTCCCCACCTCTGATTCTCCATATCTGATTCCCCGCCTCTGTTTCCCCGCCTCTGATTCCCCACCTCTGTTTCCCCATATCTGATTCCCCGCCTCTGATTCCCCAACTCTGATTCCCCGCCTCTGATTCCCCAGGTCTGATTCCCCGCCTCTGATTCCACGTGTTTGATTACCTGCCTCTGATTCCCCGCCTTTGATTCGCCACCTCTGATTCCCCATATGTGATTCCCCGCCTCTGTTTCCCCGCCTCTGATTCCCCGCCTCTGATTCCCCATATCTCATTCCCCGCCTCTGATTCCCCGCATCTGATTCCCTGCCTCTGAATCCCCACCTCTGATTCCCTGCCTCTGATTCCCAACCTCTGATTCCCCTCCTCTGATTCCCCATATCTGATTCCCCGCCTCCGTTTCCCTGCCTCTGATTGCCCGCCTCTGTTTCCCCATATCTGATTCCCCGCCTCTGATTCCCCAACTCTGATTCCCCGCCTCTGATTCCCCAGCTCTGATTCCCCGCCTCTGTTTCCCCGCCTCTGATTCCCCACCTCTGCTTCCCCATATCTGATTCCCTGCATCTGATTCCCCACGTCTGATTCCCTGCCTGTGATTCCCTGCCTCTTATTCCCCGCCTCTGATTCCCCGCATCTGATTCCCTGCCACTGAATCCCCACCTTGATTCCCTGCCTCTGATTCCCAACCTCTGATTCCCCTCCTCTGATTCCCCATATCTGATTCCTCACCTCCACTTCCCTGCCTCTGATTCCCCGCCTCTGTTACCCAATATCTGATTCCCCGCCTCTGATTCCCCAACATTGTTTCTGCACATCTGATTCCCTGCCTCTTATTCCCCACCTCTGATTCCCCGCCTCTGATTCCCCATATCTCATTCCCCGCCTCTGATTCCCCGCATCTGATTCCCTGCCTCTGAATCCCCACCTCTGATTCCCTGCCTCTGATTCCCAACCTCTGATTCCCCTCCTCTGATTCCCCATATCTGATTCCCCGCCTCCGTTTCCCTGCCTCTGATTAACCGCCTCTGTTTCCCCATATCTGATTCCCCGCCTCTGATTCCCCAACTCTGATTCCCCGCCTCTGATTCCCCAGCTCTGATTCCCCGCCTCTGATTCCCCGCGTCTGATTCCCAGCCTCTGATTCCCCATGTCTGATTTCCTGCCTCTGATTCCCCGCCTCTGATTCGCCATCTCTGATTCATCGCCTCTGATTCCCCACCTCTGATTCCCCATATCTTATTCCCCACCTATGTTTCCCCGCCTCTGATTCCCCGCCTCTGATTCCCCATCTCTGATTCCCGGACTCTGATTCCCCACCTCTGATTCCCTATCTCTGATTCCACACATCCGATTCCCTGCCTCTGATTCCCCGCCTCTGATGCCCCGCCTCTGATTCCCAATCTCTGATTCCCCTCCTCTGATTCCCCATATCTGATTCGCCGCCTCCGTTTCCCTGCCTCTGATTCCCCGCCTCTGTTTCCCCATATCTGATTCCCCGCCTCTGATTCCCCAACTCTGATTCCCCGCCTCTGATTCCCCAGCTCTGATTCCCCGCCTCTGATTCCCCGCGTCTGATTCCCAGCCTCTGATTCCCCATGTCTTATTCCCCGCCTCTGATTCGCCATCTCTGATTCATCGCCTCTGATTCCCCACCTCTGATTCCCCATATCTGATTCCCACCTATGTTTCCCCGCCTCTGATGCCCCGCCTCTGATTCCATGCCTCTGATTCCCAACCTCTGATTCCCCACCTCTGATTCCCCATATCTGATTCCCCGCCTCTGTTTCCCCTCCTCTGATTCCCTGCCTCTGTTTCCTCATATCTGATTCCCCGCCTCTGATTCCCCAAAACTGATTCCCCTCCTCTGATTCCCCAGCTCTGATTCACCACCTCTGATTCCCCGCGTCTGATTCCCCGCCTCTGATTCCCCATCTCTGATTCCCTATCTCTGATTCCCCAATTCTGATTCCCCGCCTTTGATTCCCTGCCTCTGATTCCCAACCTCTGATTCCCCACCTCTGATTCCCCATATCTGATTCCCCGCCTCTGTTTCCCCGCCTCTTATTCCCCGCCTCTGTTTCCCCATATCTGATTCCCGGCCTCTCATTCCCCAGCTCTGATTCCCCGCCTCTGATTCCCCATATCTGATTCCCCGCCGCTGATTCCCCAACTCTGATTCCCCAGCTCCGATTCCCCGCCTCTGATTCCCCGCGTCTGAATCCCTGCCTCTGATTCCCCGCCTCTGATTCCCCATCTCTGATTCACCACCTCTGATCCCCCGCCTCTGATTCCCCATGTCTGATTCACCGCCGCTGTTTCCCCACCTCTGATTCCCCGCCTCTGATTCCACATATCTGATTCCCCGCCTCTGATTCCCCAACTCTGATTCCCAGCCTGTGATTCGCCAGCTATGATTCCCCGCCTCTGATTCCCCACGTCTAATTCCCTGCCTGTGATTCCCTGCCTCTTATTCCCCGCCTCTGATTCCCCGCATCTGATTCCCTGCCTCTGAATCCCCACCTCTATTCCCTGCCTCTGATTCCCAACCTCTGATTCCCCTCCTCTGATTCCCCATATCTGATTCCCCGCCTCCATTTCCCTGCCTCTGATTCCCCGCCTCTGTTACCCCATATCTGATTCCCCGCCTCTGATTCCCCAACTCTGATTCTGCACATCTGATTCCCTGCCTGTTATTCCCCACCTCTAATTCCCGGCCTCTGATTCCCGGCCTCTGATTCCCCACCTCTGATTCTCCATATCTGATTCCCCGCCTCTGTTTCCCCGCCTCTGATTCCCCACCTCTGTTTCCCCATATCTGATTCCCCGCCTCTGATTCCCCAACTCTGATTCCCCGCCTCTGATTCCCCAGGTCTGATTCCCCGCCTCTGATTCCACGTGTTTGATTACCTGCCTCTGATTCCCCGCCTCTGCTTCCCCATCTCTGATTCACCGCCTTTGATTCGCCACCTCTGATTCCCCATATGTGATTCCCCGCCTGTTTCCCCGCCTCTGATTCCCCGCCTCTGATTCCCCATATCTCATTCCCCGCCTCTGATTCCCCGCATCTGATTCCCTGCCTCTGAATCCCCACCTCTGATTCCCTGCCTCTGATTCCCAACCTCTGATTCCCCTCCTCTGATTCCCCATATCTGATTCCCCGCCTCTGTTTCCCCGCCTCTGATTCCCCACCTCTGTTTCCCCATATCTGATTCCCCGCATCTGATTCCCCACGTCTGATTCCCTGCCTGTGATTCCCTGCCTCTTATTCCCCGCCTCTGATTCCCCGCATCTGATTCCCTGCCTCTGAATCCCCACCTTGATTCCCTGCCTCTGATTCCCAACCTCTGAATCCCCTCCTCTGATTCCCCATATCTGATTCCTCACCTCCACTTCCCTGCCTCTGATTCCCCGCCTCTGTTACCCAATATCTGATTCCCCGCCTCTGATTCCCCAACTCTAATTCCCGGCCTCTGATTCCCGGCCTCTGATACCCTACCTCTGATTCTCCATATCTGATTCCCCGCCTCTGTTTCCCCGCCTCTGATTCCCCACCTCTGTTTCCCCATATCTGATTCCCCGCATCTGATTCCCCACGTCTGATTCCCTGCCTGTGATTCCCTGCCTCTTATTCCCCGCCTCTGATTCCCCGCATCTGATTCCCTGCCTCTGAATCCCCACCTTGATTCCCTGCCTCTGATTCCCAACCTCTGAATCCCCTCCTCTGATTCCCCATATCTGATTCCTCACCTCCACTTCCCTGCCTCTGATTCCCCGCCTCTGTTACCCAATATCTGATTCCCCGCCTCTGATTCCCCAACTCTAATTCCCGGCCTCTGATTCCCGGCCTCTGATACCCTACCTCTGTTTCCCCATATCTGATTCCCCGCCTCTGATTCCCCAACTCTGATTCCCCGCCTCTGATTCCCCAGGTCTGATTCCCCGCCTCTGAATCCACGTGTTTGATTACCTGCCTCTGATTCCCCGCCTCTGCTTCCCCATCTCTGATTCACCGCCTTTGATTCGCCACCTCTGATTCCCCATATGTGATTCCCCTCCTCTGTTTCCCCGCCTCTGATTCCCCGCCTCTGATTCCCCATATCTCATTCCCCGCTTCTGATTCCCCGCATCTGATTCCCTGCCTCTGAATCCCCACCTCTGATTCCCTGCCTCTGATTCCCAACCTCTGATTCCCCTCCTCTGATTCCCCATATCTGATTCCCCGCCTCCGTTTCCCTGCCTCTGATTAACCGCCTCTGTTTCCCCATATCTGATTCCCCGCCTCTGATTCCCCAACTCTGATTCCCCGCCTCTGATTCCCCAGCTCTGATTCCCCGCCTCTGATTCCCCGCGTCTGATTCCCAGCCTCTGATTCCCCATGTCTGATTTCCTGCCTCTGATTCCCCGCCTCTGATTCGCCATCTCTGATTCATCGCCTCTGATTCCCCACCTCTGATTCCCCATATCTTATTCCCCACCTATGTTTCCCCGCCTCTGATACCCCGCCTCTGATTCCCCATCTCTGATTCCCGGACTCTGATTCACCACCTCTGATTCCCTGTCTCTGATTCCACACATCCGATTCCCTGCCTCTGATTCCCCGCCTCTGATGCCCCGCCACTGATTCCCAATCTCTGATTCCCCTCCTCTGATTCCCCATATCTGATTCCCCGCCTCCGTTTCCCTGCCTCTGATTCCCCGCCTCTGTTTCCCCATATCTGATTCCCCGCCTCTGATTCCCCAACTCTGATTCCCCGCCTCTGATTCCCCAGCTCTGATTCCCCGCCTCTGATTCCCCGCGTCTGATTCCCAGCCTCTGATTCCCCATGTCTTATTCCCCGCCTCTGATTCGCCATCTCTGATTCATCGCCTCTGATTCCCCACCTCTGATTCCCCATATCTGATTCCCACCTATATTTCCCCGCCTCTGATGCCCCGCCTCTGATTCCATGCCTCTGATTCCCAACCTCTGATTCCCCACCTCTGATTCCCCATATCTGATTCCCCGCCTCTGTTTCCCCTCCTCTGATTCCCTGCCTCTGTTTCCTCATATCTGATTCCCCGCTTCTGATTCCCCAAAACTGATTCCCCTCCTCTGATTCCCCAGCTCTGATTCACCACCTCTGATTCCCCGCGTCTGATTCCCCGCCTCTGATTCCCCATCTCTGATTCCCTATCTCTGATTCCCCAATTCTGATTCCCCGCCTTTGATTCCCTGCCTCTGATTCCCAACCTCTGATTCCCCACCTCTGATTCCCCATATCTGATTCCCCGCCTCTGTTTCCCCGCCTCTTATTCCCCGCCTCTGTTTCCCCATATCTGATTCCCGGCCTCTCATTCCCCAGCTCTGATTCCCCGCCTCTGATTCCCCATATCTGATTCCCCGCCGCTGATTCCCCAACTCTGATTCCCCAGCTCCGATTCCCCGCCTCTGATTCCCCGCGTCTGAATCCCTGCCTCTGATTCCCCGCCTCTGATTCCCCATCTCTGATTCACCACCTCTGATCCCCCGCCTCTGAATCCCCATGTCTGATTCACCGCCTCTGTTTCCCCACCTCTGATTCCCCGCCTCTGATTCCACATATCTGATTCCCCGCCTCTGATTCCCCAACTCTGATTCCCAGCCTGTGATTCGCCAGCTATGATTCCCCGCCTCTGATTCCCCACGTCTAATTCCCTGCCTGTGATTCCCTGCCTCTTATTCCCCGCCTCTGATTCCCCGCATCTGATTCCCTGCCTCTGAATCCCCACCTCTATTCCCTGCCTCTGATTCCCAACCTCTGATTCCCCTCCTCTGATTCCCCATATCTGATTCCCCGCCTCCATTTCCCTGCCTCTGATTCCCCGCCTCTGTTACCCCATATCTGATTCCCCGCCTCTGATTCCCCAACTCTGATTCTGCACATCTGATTCCCTGCCTCTTATTCCCCGCCTCTAATTCCCGGCCTCTGATTCCCGGCCTCTGATTCCCCACCTCTGATTCTCCATATCTGATTCCCCGCCTCTGTTTCCCCGCCTCTGATTCCCCACCTCTGTTTCCCCATATCTGATTCCCCGCCTCTGATTCCCCAACTCTGATTCCCCGCCTCTGATTCCCCAGGTCTGATTCCCCGCCTCTGATTCCACGTGTTTGATTACCTGCCTCTGATTCCCCGCCTCTGCTTCCCCATCTCTGATTCACCGCCTTTGATTCGCCACCTCTGATTCCCCATATGTGATTCCCCGCCTCTGTTTCCCCGCCTCTGATTCCCCGCCTCTGATTCCCCATATCTCATTCCCCGCCTCTGATTCCCCGTATCTGATTCCCTGCCTCTGAATCCCCACCTCTGATTCCCTGCCTCTGATTCCCAACCTCTGATTCCCCTCCTCTGATTCCCCATATCTGATTCCCCGCCTCGGTTTCCCTGCCTCTGATTGCCCGCCTCTGTTTCCCCATATCTGATTCCCCGCCTCTGATTGCCCAACTCTGATTCCCCGCCTCTGATTCCCCAGCTCTGATTCCCCGCCTCTGTTTCCCCGCCTCTGATTCCCCACCTCTGTTTCCCCATATCTGATTCCCCGCATCTGATTCCCCACGTCTGATTCCCTGCCTGTGATTCCCTGCCTCTTATTCCCCGCCTCTGATTCCCCGCATCTGATTCCCTGCCTCTGAATCCCCACCTTGATTCCCTGCCTCTGATTCCCAACCTCTGATTCCCCTCCTCTGATTCCCCATATCTGATTCCTCACCTCCACTTCCCTGCCTCTGATTCCCCGCCTCTGTTACCCAATATCTGATTCCCCGCCTCTGATTCCCCAACTCTGTTTCTGCACATCTGATTCCCTGCCTCTTATTCCCCACCTCTAATTCCCGGCCTCTGATTCCCGGCCTCTGATACCCTACCTCTGATTCTCCATATCTGATTCCCCGCCTCTGTTTCCCCGCCTCTGATTCCCCGCCTCTGTTTCCCCATATCTGATTCCCCACCTCTGATTCCCCAACTCTGATTCCCCGCCTCTGATTCCCCAGGTCTGATTCCCCGCCTCTGATTCCACGTGTTTGATTACCTGCCTCTGATTCCCCAGGTCTGATTCACCACCACTGATTCCCCGCGTCTGATTCCCCGCCTCTGATTCCCCATCTCTGATTCCCTATCTCTGATTCCCCAATTCTGATTCCCCGCCTTTGATTCCCTGCCTCTGATTCCCAACCTCTGATTCTCCACCTCTAATTCCCCATATCTGATTCCCCGCCTCTGTTTCCCCGCCTCTTATTCCCCGCCTCTGTTTCCCCATATCTGATTCCCGGCCTCTCATTCCCCAGCTCCGATTCCCCGCCTCTGATTCCCCATATCTGATTCCCCGCCGCTGATTCCCCAACTCTGATAGCCCGCCTCTGATTCCCCAGCTCTGATTTCCCGCCTCTGATTCCCCGCGTCTGAATCCCTGCCTCTGATTCCCCGCCTCTGATTCACCATCTCTGATTCACCACCTCTGATCCCCCGCCTCTGATTCCCCATGTCTGATTCACCGCCTCTGTTTCCCCACCTCTGATTCTCCGCCTCTGATTCCCCAGCTCTGATTCCCCGCATCTGATTCCCTGCCTCTGAATCCCCACCGCTATTCCCTGCCTCTGATTCCCAACCACTGATTCCCCTCCTCTGATTCCCCATATCTGATTCCCCGCCTCCATTTCCCTGCCTCTGATTCCCCGCCTCTGTTACCCCATATCTGATTCCCCGCCTCTGATTCCCCAACTCTGATTCTGCACATCTGATTCCCTGCCTCTTATTCCCCACCTCTAATTCCCGGCCTCTGATTCCCGGCCTCTGATACCCTACCTCTGATTCTCCATATCTGATTCCCCGCCTCTGTTTCCCCGCCTCTGATTCCCCGCCTCTGTTTCCCCATATCTGATTCCCCGCCTCTGATTCCCCAACTCTGATTCCCCGCCTCTGATTCCCCAGGTCTGATTCCCCGCCTCTGAATCCACGTGTTTGATTACCTGCCTCTGATTCCCCGCCTCTGCTTCCCCATCTCTGATTCACCGCCTTTGATTCGCCACCTCTGATTCCCCATATGTGATTCCCCTCCTCTGTTTCCCCGCCTCTGATTCCCCGCCTCTGATTCCCCATATCTCATTCCCCGCCTCTGATTCCCCGCATCTGATTCCCTGCCTCTGAATCCCCACCTCTGATTCCCTGCCTCTGATTCCCAAGCTCTGATTCCCCTCCTCTGATTCCCCATATCTGATTCCCCGCCTCCGTTTCCCTGCCTCTGATTAACCGCCTCTGTTTCCCCATATCTGATTCCCCGCCTCTGATTCCCCAACTCTGATTCCCCGCCTCTGATTCCCCAGCTCTGATTCCCCGCCTCTGATTCCCCGCGTCTGATTCCCAGCCTCTGATTCCCCATGTCTGATTTCCTGCCTCTGATTCCCCGCCTCTGATTCGCCATCTCTGATTCATCGCCTCTGATTCCCCACCTCTGATTCCCCATATCTTATTCCCCACCTATGTTTCCCCGCCTCTGATTCCCCGCCTCTGATTCCCCATCTCTGATTCCCGGACTCTGATTCCCCACCTCTGATTCCCTATCTCTGATTCCACACATCCGATTCCCTGCCTCTGATTCCCCGCCTCTGATGCCCCGCCTCTGATTCCCTATCTCTGATTCCCCTCCTCTGATTCCCCATATCTGATTCGCCGCCTCCGTTTCCCTGCCTCTGATTCCCCGCCTCTGTTTCCCCATATCTGATTCCCCGCCTCTGATTCCCCAACTCTGATTCCCCGCCTCTGATTCCCCAGCTCTGATTCCCCGCCTCTGATTCCCCGCGTCTGATTCCCAGCCTCTGATTCCCCATGTCTTATTCCCCGCCTCTGATTCGCCATCTCTGATTCATCGCCTCTGATTCCCCACCTCTGATTCCCCATATCTGATTCCCACCTATGTTTCCCCGCCTCTGATGCCCCGCCTCTGATTCCATGCCTCTGATTCCCAACCTCTGATTCCCCACCTCTGATTCCCCATATCTGATTCCCCGCCTCTGTTTCCCCTCCTCTGATTCCCTGCCTCTGTTTCCTCATATCTGATTCCCCGCCTCTGATTCCCCAAAACTGATTCCCCTCCTCTGATTCCCCAGCTCTGATTCACCACCTCTGATTCCCCGCGTCTGATTCCCCGCCTCTGATTCCCCATCTCTGATTCCCTATCTCTGATTCCCCAATTCTGATTCCCCGCCTTTGATTCCCTGCCTCTGATTCCCAACCTCTGATTCCCCACCTCTGATTCCCCATATCTGATTCCCCGCCTCTGTTTCCCCGCCTCTTATTCCCCGCCTCTGTTTCCCCATATCTGATTCCCGGCCTCTCATTCCCCAGCTCTGATTCCCCGCCTCTGATTCCCCATATCTGATTCCCCGCCGCTGATTCCCCAACTCTGATTCCCCAGCTCCGATTCCCCGCCTCTGATTCCCCGCGTCTGAATCCCTGCCTCTGATTCCCCGCCTCTGATTCCCCATCTCTGATTCACCACCTCTGATCCCCCGCCTCTGATTCCCCATGTCTGATTCACCGCCTCTGTTTCCCCACCTCTGATTCCCCGCCTCTGATTCCACATATCTGATTCCCCGCCTCTGATTCCCCAACTCTGATTCCCAGCCTGTGATTCGCCAGCTATGATTCCCCGCCTCTGATTCCCCACGTCTAATTCCCTGCCTGTGATTCCCTGCCTCTTATTCCCCGCCTCTGATTCCCCGCATCTGATTCCCTGCCTCTGAATCCCCACCTCTATTCCCTGCCTCTGATTCCCAACCTCTGATTCCCCTCCTCTGATTCCCCATATCTGATTCCCCGCCTCCATTTCCCTGCCTCTGATTCCCCGCCTCTGTTACCCCATATCTGATTCCCCGCCTCTGATTCCCCAACTCTGATTCTGCACATCTGATTCCCTGCCTCTTATTCCCCGCCTCTAATTCCCGGCCTCTGATTCCCGGCCTCTGATTCCCCACCTCTGATTCTCCATATCTGATTCCCCGCCTCTGTTTCCCCGCCTCTGATTCCCCACCTCTGTTTCCCCATATCTGATTCCCCGCCTCTGATTCCCCAACTCTGATTTCCGCCTCTGATTCCCCAGGTCTGATTCCCCGCCTCTGATTCCACGTGTTTGATTACCTGCCTCTGATTCCCCGCCTCTGCTTCCCCATCTCTGATTCACCGCCTTTGATTCGCCACCTCTGATTCCCCCTATGTGATTCCCCGCCTCTGTTTCCCCGCCTCTGATTCCCCGCCTCTGATTCCCCATATCTCATTCCCCGCCTCTGATTCCCCGTATCTGATTCCCTGCCTCTGAATCCCCACCTCTGATTCCCTGCCTCTGATTCCCAACCTCTGATTCCCCTCCTCTGATTCCCCATATCTGATTCCCCGCCTCCGTTTCCCTGCCTCTGATTGCCCGCCTCTGTTTCCCCATATCTGATTCCCCGCCTCTGATTCCCCAACTCTGATTCCCCGCCTCTGATTCCCCAGCTCTGATTCCCCGCCTCTGTTTCCCCGCCTCTGATTCCCCACCTCTGTTTCCCCATATCTGATTCCCCGCATCTGATTCCCCACGTCTGATTCCCTGCCTGTGATTCCCTGCCTCTTATTCCCCGCCTCTGATTCCCCGCATCTGATTCCCTGCCTCTGAATCCCCACCTTGATTCCCTGCCTCTGATTCCCAACCTCTGATTCCCCTCCTCTGATTCCCCATATCTGATTCCTCACCTCCACTTCCCTGCCTCTGATTCCCCGCCTCTGTTACCCAATATCTGATTCCCCGCCTCTGATTCCCCAACTCTGTTTCTGCACATCTGATTCCCTGCCTCTTATTCCCCACCTCTAATTCCCGGCCTCTGATTCCCGGCCTCTGATACCCTACCTCTGATTCTCCATATCTGATTCCCCGCCTCTGTTTCCCCGCCTCTGATTCCCCGCCTCTGTTTCCCCATATCTGATTCCCCACCTCTGATTCCCCAACTCTGATTCCCCGCCTCTGATTCCCCAGGTCTGATTCCCCGCCTCTGATTCCACGTGTTTGATTACCTGCCTCTGATTCCCCGCCTCTGCTTCCCCATCTCTGATTCACCGCCTTTGATTCGCCACCTCTGATTCCCCATATGTGATTCCCCGCCTCTGTTTCCCCGCCTCTGATTCCCCGCCTCTGATTCCCCATATCTCATTCCCCGCCTCTGATTCCCCGCATCTGATTCCCTGCCTCTGAATCCCCACCTCTGATCCCCTGCCTCTGATTCCCAACCTCTGATTCCCCTCCTCTGATTCCCCATATCTGATTCCCCGCCTCCGTTTCCCTGCCTCTGATTGCCCGCCTCTGTTCCCCATATCTGATTCCCCGCCTCTGATTCCCCAACTCTGATTCCCCGCCTCTGATTCCCCAGCTCTGATTCCCCGCCTCTGTTTCCCCGCCTCTGATTCCCCACCTCTGTTTCCCCATATCTGATTTCCCGCATCTGATTCCCCACGTCTGATTCCCTGCCTGTGATTCCCTGCCTCTTATTCCCCGCCTCTGATTCCCCGCATCTGATTCCCTGCCTCTGAATCCCCACCTTGATTCCCTGCCTCTGATTCCCAACCTCTGATTCCCCTCCTCTGATTCCCCATATCTGATTCCTCACCTCCACTTCCCTGCCTCTGATTCCCCGCCTCTGTTACCCAATATCTGATTCCCCGCCTCTGATTCCCCAACTCTGTTTCTGCACATCTGATTCCCTGCCTCTTATTCCCCACCTCTAATTCCCGGCCTCTGATTCCCGGCCTCTGATACCCTACCTCTGATTCTCCATATCTGATTCCCCGCCTCTGTTTCCCCGCCTCTGATTCCCCGCCTCTGTTTCCCCATATCTGATTCCCCGCCTCTGATTCCCCAACTCTGATTCCCCGCCTCTGATTCCCCAGGTCTGATTCCCCGCCTCTGAATCCACGTGTTTGATTACCTGCCTCTGATTCCCCGCCTCTGCTTCCCCATCTCTGATTCACCGCCTTTGATTCGCCACCTCTGATTCCCCATATGTGATTCCCCTCCTCTGTTTCCCCGCCTCTGATTCCCCGCCTCTGATTCCCCATATCTCATTCCCCGCCTCTGATTCCCCGCATCTGATTCCCCACCTCTAATTCCCGGCCTCTGATTCCCGGCCTCTGATTCCCCACCTCTGATTCTCCATATCTGATTCCCCGCCTCTGTTTCCCCGCCTCTGATTCCCCACCTCTGTTTCCCCATATCTGATTCCCCGCCTCTGATTCCCCAACTCTGATTCCCCGCCTCTGATTCCCCAGGTCTGATTCCCCGCCTCTGATTCCACGTGTTTGATTACCTGCCTCTGATTCCCCGCCTCTGCTTCCCCATCTCTGATTCACCGCCTTTGATTCGCCACCTCTGATTCCCCATATGTGATTCCCCGCCTCTGTTTCCCCGCCTCTGATTCCCCGCCTCTGATTCCCCATATCTCATTCCCCGCCTCTGATTCCCCGCATCTGATTCCCTGCCTCTGAATCCCCACCTCTGATTCCCTGCCTCTGATTCCCAACCTCTGATTCCCCTCCTCTGATTCCCCATATCTGATTCCCCGCCTCCGTTTCCCTGCCTCTGATTGCCCGCCTCTGTTTCCCCATATCTGATTCCCCGCCTCTGATTCCCCAACTCTGATTCCCCGCCTCTGATTCCCCAGCTCTGATTCCCCGCCTCTGTTTCCCCGCCTCTGATTCCCCACCTCTGTTTCCCCATATCTGATTCCCTGCATCTGATTCCCCACGTCTGATTCCCTGCCTGTGATTCCCTGCCTCTTATTCCCCGCCTCTGATTCCCCGCATCTGATTCCCTGCCACTGAATCCCCACCTTGATTCCCTGCCTCTGATTCCCAACCTCTGATTCCCCTCCTCTGATTCCCCATATCTGATTCCTCACCTCCACTTCCCTGCCTCTGATTCCCCGCCTCTGTTACCCAATATCTGATTCCCCGCCTCTGATTCCCCAACATTGTTTCTGCACATCTGATTCCCTGCCTCTTATTCCCCACCTCTGATTCCCCGCCTCTGATTCCCCATATCTCATTCCCCGCCTCTGATTCCCCGCATCTGATTCCCTGCCTCTGAATCCCCACCTCTGATTCCCTGCCTCTGATTCCCAACCTCTGATTCCCCTCCTCTGATTCCCCATATCTGATTCCCCGCCTCCGTTTCCCTGCCTCTGATTAACCGCCTCTGTTTCCCCATATCTGATTCCCCGCCTCTGATTCCCCAACTCTGATTCCCCGCCTCTGATTCCCCAGCTCTGATTCCCCGCCTCTGATTCCCCGTGTCTGATTCCCAGCCTCTGATTCCCCATGTCTGATTTCCTGCCTCTGATTCCCCGCCTCTGATTCGCCATCTCTGATTCATCGCCTCTGATTCCCCACCTCTGATTCCCCATATCTTATTCCCCACCTATGTTTCCCCGCCTCTGATTCCCCGCCTCTGATTCCCCATCTCTGATTCCCGGACTCTGATTCCCCACCTCTGATTCCCTATCTCTGATTCCACACATCCGATTCCCTGCCTCTGATTCCCCGCCTCTGATGCCCCGCCTCTGATTCCCAATCTCTGATTCCCCTCCTCTGATTCCCCATATCTGATTCGCCGCCTCCGTTTCCCTGCCTCTGATTCCCCGCCTCTGTTTCCCCATATCTGATTCCCCGCCTCTGATTCCCCAACTCTGATTCCCCGCCTCTGATTCCCCAGCTCTGATTCCCCGCCTCTGATTCCCCGCGTCTGATTCCCAGCCTCTGATTCCCCATGTCTTATTCCCCGCCTCTGATTCGCCATCTCTGATTCATCGCCTCTGATTCCCCACCTCTGATTCCCCATATCTGATTCCCACCTATGTTTCCCCGCCTCTGATGCCCCGCCTCTGATTCCATGCCTCTGATTCCCAACCTCTGATTCCCCACCTCTGATTCCCCATATCTGATTCCCCGCCTCTGTTTCCCCTCCTCTGATTCCCTGCCTCTGTTTCCTCATATCTGATTCCCCGCCTCTGATTCCCCAAAACTGATTCCCCTCCTCTGATTCCCCAGCTCTGATTCACCACCTCTGATTCCCCGCGTCTGATTCCCCGCCTCTGATTCCCCATCTCTGATTCCCTATCTCTGATTCCCCAATTCTGATTCCCCGCCTTTGATTCCCTGCCTCTGATTCCCAACCTCTGATTCCCCACCTCTGATTCCCCATATCTGATTCCCCGCCTCTGTTTCCCCGCCTCTTATTCCCCGCCTCTGTTTCCCCATATCTGATTCCCGGCCTCTCATTCCCCAGCTCTGATTCCCCGCCTCTGATTCCCCATATCTGATTCCCCGCCGCTGATTCCCCAACTCTGATTCCCCAGCTCCGATTCCCCGCCTCTGATTCCCCGCGTCTGAATCCCTGCCTCTGATTCCCCGCCTCTGATTCCCCATCTCTGATTCACCACCTCTGATCCCCCGCCTCTGATTCCCCATGTCTGATTCACCGCCGCTGTTTCCCCACCTCTGATTCCCCGCCTCTGATTCCACATATCTGATTCCCCGCCTCTGATTCCCCAACTCTGATTCCCAGCCTGTGATTCGCCAGCTATGATTCCCCGCCTCTGATTCCCCACGTCTAATTCCCTGCCTGTGATTCCCTGCCTCTTATTCCCCGCCTCTGATTCCCCGCATCTGATTCCCTGCCTCTGAATCCCCACCTCTATTCCCTGCCTCTGATTCCCAACCTCTGATTCCCCTCCTCTGATTCCCCATATCTGATTCCCCGCCTCCATTTCCCTGCCTCTGATTCCCCGCCTCTGTTACCCCATATCTGATTCCCCGCCTCTGATTCCCCAACTCTGATTCTGTACATCTGATTCCCTGCCTGTTATTCCCCACCTCTAATTCCCGGCCTCTGATTCCCGGCCTCTGATTCCCCACCTCTGATTCTCCATATCTGATTCCCCGCCTCTGTTTCCCCGCCTCTGATTCCCCACCTCTGTTTCCCCATATCTGATTCCCCGCCTCTGATTCCCCAACTCTGATTCCCCGCCTCTGATTCCCCAGGTCTGATTCCCCGCCTCTGATTCCACGTGTTTGATTACCTGCCTCTGATTCCCCGCCTCTGCTTCCCCATCTCTGATTCACCGCCTTTGATTCGCCACCTCTGATTCCCCATATGTGATTCCCCGCCTCTGTGTCCCCGCCTCTGATTCCCCGCCTCTGATTCCCCATATCTCATTCCCCGCCTCTGATTCCCCGCATCTGATTCCCTGCCTCTGAATCCCCACCTCTGATTCCCTGCCTCTGATTCCCAACCTCTGATTCCCCTCCTCTGATTCCCCATATCTGATTCCCCGCCTCCGTTTCCCTGCCTCTGATTGCCCGCCTCTGTTTCCCCATATCTGATTCCCCGCCTCTGATTCCCCAACTCTGATTCCCCGCCTCTGATTCCCCAGCTCTGATTCCCCGCCTCTGTTTCCCCGCCTCTGATTCCCCACCTCTGTTTCCCCATATCTGATTCCCCGCATCTGATTCCCCACGTCTGATTCCCTGCCTGTGATTCCCTGCCTCTTATTCCCCGCCTCTGATTCCCCGCATCTGATTCCCTGCCTCTGAATCCCCACCTTGATTCCCTGCCTCTGATTCCCAACCTCTGATTCCCCTCCTCTGATTCCCCATATCTGTTTCCTCACCTCCACTTCCCTGCCTCTGATTCCCCGCCTCTGTTACCCAATATCTGATTCCCCGCCTCTGATTCCCCAACTCTAATTCCCGGCCTCTGATTCCCGGCCTCTGATACCCTACCTCTGATTCTCCATATCTGATTCCCCGCCTCTGTTTCCCCGCCTCTGATTCCCCGCCTCTGTTTCCCCATATCTGATTCCCCGCCTCTGATTCCCCAACTCTGATTCCCCGCCTCTGATTCCCCAGGTCTGATTCCCCGCCTCTGAATCCACGTGTTTGATTACCTGCCTCTGATTCCCCGCCTCTGCTTCCCCATCTCTGATTCACCGCCTTTGATTCGCCACCTCTGATTCCCCATATGTGATTCCCCTCCTCTGTTTCCCCGCCTCTGATTCCCCGCCTCTGATTCCCCATATCTCATTCCCCGCTTCTGATTCCCCGCATTTGATTCCCTGCCTCTGAATCCCCACCTCTGATTCCCTGCCTCTGATTCCCAACCTCTGATTCCCCTCCTCTGATTCCCCATATCTGATTCCCCGCCTCCGTTTCCCTGCCTCTGATTAACCGCCTCTGTTTCCCCATATCTGATTCCCCGCCTCTGATTCCCCAACTCTGATTCCCCGCCTCTGATTCCCCAGCTCTGATTCCCCGCCTCTGATTCCCCGCGTCTGATTCCCAGCCTCTGATTCCCCATGTCTGATTTCCTGCCTCTGATTCCCCGCCTCTGATTCGCCATCTCTGATTCATCGCCTCTGATTCCCCACCTCTGATTCCCCATATCTTATTCCCCACCTATGTTTCCCCGCCTCTGATTCCCCGCCTCTGATTCCCCATCTCTGATTCCCGGACTCTGATTCCCCACCTCTGATTCCCTGTCTCTGATTCCACACATCCGATTCCCTGCCTCTGATTCCCCGCCTCTGATGCCCCGCCTCTGATTCCCAATCTCTGATTCCCCTCCTCTGATTCCCCATATCTGATTCCCCTCCTCCGTTTCCCTGCCTCTGATTCCCCGCCTCTGTTTCCCCATATCTGATTCCCCGCCTCTGATTCCCCAACTCTGATTCCCCGCCTCTGATTCCCCAGCTCTGATTCCCCGCCTCTGATTCCCCGCGTCTGATTCCCAGCCTCTGATTCCCCATGTCTTATTCCCCGCCTCTGATTCGCCATCTCTGATTCATCGCCTCTGATTCCCCACCTCTGATTCCCCATATCTGATTCCCACCTATGTTTCCCCGCCTCTGATGCCCCGCCTCTGATTCCATGCCTCTGATTCCCAACCTCTGATTCCCCACCTCTGATTCCCCATATCTGATTCCCCGCCTCTGTTTCCCCTCCTCTGATTCCCTGCCTCTGTTTCCTCATATCTGATTCCCCGCTTCTGATTCCCCAAAACTGATTCCCCTCCTCTGATTCCCCAGCTCTGATTCACCACCTCTGATTCCCCGCGTCTGATTCCCCGCCTCTGATTCCCCATCTCTGATTCCCTATCTCTGATTCCCCAATTCTGATTCCCCGCCTTTGATTCCCTGCCTCTGATTCCCAACCTCTGATTCCCCACCTCTGATTCCCCATATCTGATTCCCCGCCTCTGTTTCCCCGCCTCTTATTCCCCGCCTCTGTTTCCCCATATCTGATTCCCGGCCTCTCATTCCCCAGCTCTGATTCCCCGCCTCTGATTCCCCATATCTGATTCCCCGCCGCTGATTCCCCAACTCTGATTCCCCAGCTCCGATTCCCCGCCTCTGATTCCCCGCGTCTGAATCCCTGCCTCTGATTCCCCGCCTCTGATTCCCCATCTCTGATTCACCACCTCTGATCCCCCGCCTCTGATTCCCCATGTCTGATTCACCGCCTCTGTTTCCCCACCTCTGATTCCCCGCCTCTGATTCCACATATCTGATTCCCCGCCTCTGATTCCCCAACTCTGATTCCCAGCCTGTGATTCGCCAGCTATGATTCCCCGCCTCTGATTCCCCACGTCTAATTCCCTGCCTGTGATACCCTGCCTCTTATTCCCCGCCTCTGATTCCCCGCATCTGATTCCCTGCCTCTGAATCCCCACCTCTATTCCCTGCCTCTGATTCCCAACCTCTGATTCCCCTCCTCTGATTCCCAATATCTGATTCCCCGCCTCCATTTCCCTGCCTCTGATTCCCCGCCTCTGTTACCCCATATCTGATTCAGCGCCTCTGATTCCCCAACTCTGATTCTGCACATCTGATTCCCTGCCTCTTATTCCCCACCTCTAATTCCCGGCCTCTGATTCCCGGCCTCTGATTCCCCACCTCTGATTCTCCATATCTGATTCCCCGCCTCTGTTTCCCCGCCTCTGATTCCCCACCTCTGTTTCCCCATATCTGATTCCCCGCCTCTGATTCCCCAACTCTGATTCCCCGCCTCTGATTCCCCAGGTCTGATTCCCCGCCTCTGATTCCACGTGTTTGATTACCTGCCTCTGATTCCCCGCCTCTGCTTCCCCATCTCTGATTCACCGCCTTTGATTCGCCACCTCTGATTCCCCATATGTGATTCCCCGCCTCTGTTTCCCCGCCTCTGATTCCCCGCCTCTGATTCCCCATATCTCATTCCCCGCCTCTGATTCCCCGCATCTGATTCCCTGCCTCTGAATCCCCACCTCTGATTCCCTGCCTCTGATTCCCAACCTCTGATTCCCCTCCTCTGATTCCCCATATCTGATTCCCCGCCTCCGTTTCCCTGCCTCTGATTGCCCGCCTCTGTTTCCCCATATCTGATTCCCCGCCTCTGATTCCCCAACTCTGATTCCCCGCCTCTGATTCCCCAGCTCTGATTCCCCGCCTCTGATTCCCCGCGTCTGATTCCCAGCCTCTGATTCCCCATGTCTGATTTCCTGCCTCTGATTCCCCGCCTCTGATTCGCCATCTCTGATTCATCCCCTCTGATTCCCCACCTCTGATTCCCCATATCTTATTCCCCACCTATGTTTCCCCGCCTCTGATTCCCCGCCTGTGATTCCCCATCTCTGATTCCCAGACTCTGATTCCCCACCTCTGATTCCCTATCTCTGATTCTGCACATCCGATTCCCTGCCTCTGATTCCCCGCCTCTGATTCCCCACCTCTGATTCCCCACCTCTGATTCCCCATATCTGTTTCCCCGCCTCTGTTTCCCCGCCTCTGATTCCCTGCCTCTGTTTCCTCATATCTGATTCCCCGCCTCTGATTCCCCAACACTGATTCCCCGCCTCTGATTCCCCAGCTCTGATTCACCACCTCTGATTCCCCGCGTCTGATTCCCCGCTTCTGATTCCCGGCCTCTTATTCCCCACCTCTGATTCCCGGCCTCTGATTCCCGGCCTCTGATTCCCGAACTCTCATTCCCGGCCTCTGATTCCCGGCCTCTGATACCCCGCCTCTGATTCCCCGCCTCTGATTCCCTGCCTCTGATTCCCCATCTCTGATTCCGCACATCTGATTCCCTGCCTCTGATTCCCCGCATCTGATTCCCTGCCTCTGATTCCCTGCCTCTGATTCCCAACCTCTGATTCCCCACCTCTGATTCCCCATATCTGATTCCCCACCTCTGTTTCCCCGCCTCTGATTCCCCGCCTCTGTTTCCCCATATCTGATTCCCCGCCTCTGATTCCCCAACTCTGATTCCCCACCTCTGATCCCCAGCTCTGATTCCCCGCCTCTGATTCCCCGTGTTTGATTCCCTGCCTCTGATTCCCTGCCTCTGATTCCCCATCTCTGATTCACCGCCTTTGATTCGCCACCTCTGATTCCCCATATGTGATTCCCCGCCTCTGTTTCCCCGCCTCTGATTCCCCGCCTCTGATTCCCCATATCTCATTCCCCGCCTCTGATTCCCCGCATCTGATTCCCTGCCTCTGAATCCCCACCTCTGATTCCCTGCCTCTGATTCCCAACCTCTGATTCCCCTCCTCTGATTCCCCATATCTGATTCCCCGCCTCCGTTTCCCTGCCTCTGATTGCCCGCCTCTGTTTCCCCATATCTGATTCCCCGCCTCTGATTCCCCAACTCTGATTCCCCGCCTCTGATTCCCCAGCTCTGATTCCCCGCCTCTGTTTCCCCGCCTCTGATTCCCCACCTCTGTTTCCCCATATCTGATTCCCCGCATCTGATTCCCCACGTCTGATTCCCTGCCTGTGATTCCCTGCCTCTTATTCCCCGCCTCTGATTCCCCGCATCTGATTCCCTGCCTCTGAATCCCCACCTTGATTCCCTGCCTCTGATTCCCAAACTCTGATTCCCCTCCTCTGATTCCCCATATCTGATTCCTCACCTCCACTTCCCTGCCTCTGATTCCCCGCCTCTGTTACCCAATATCTGATTCCCCGCCTCTGATTCCCCAACTCTGTTTCTGCACATCTGATTCCCTGCCTCTTATTCCCCACCTCTAATTCCCGGCCTCTGATTCCCGGCCTCTGATACCCTACCTCTGATTCTCCATATCTGATTCCCCGCCTCTGTTTCACCGCCTCTGATTCCCCGCCTCTGTTTCCCCATATCTGATTCCCCGCCTCTGATTCCCCAACTCTGATTCCCCGCCTCTGATTCCCCAGGTCTGATTCCCCGCCTCTGAATCCACGTGTTTGATTTCCTGCCTCTGATTCCCCGCCTCTGATTCGCCATCTCTGATTCATCGCCTCTGATTCCCCACCTCTGATTCCCCATATCTTATTCCCCACCTATGTTTCCCCGCCTCTGATTCCCCGCCTCTGATTCCCCATCTCTGATTCCCGGACTCTGATTCCCCACCTCTGATTCCCTGTCTCTGATTCCACACATCCGATTCCCTGCCTCTGATTCCCCGCCTCTGATGCCCCGCCTCTGATTCCCAATCTCTGATTCCCCTCCTCTGATTCCCCATATCTGATTCCCCGCCTCCGTTTCCCTGCCTCTGATTCCCCGCCTCTGTTTCCCCATATCTGATTCCCCGCCTCTGATTCCCCAACTCTGATTCCCCGCCTCTGATTCCCCAGCTTTGATTCCCCGCCTCTGATTCCCCGCGTCTGATTCCCAGCCTCTGATTCCCCATGTCTTATTCCCCGCCTCTGATTCGCCATCTCTGATTCATCGCCTCTGATTCCCCACCTCTGATTCCCCATATCTGATTCCCACCTATGTTTCCCCGCCTCTGATGCCCCGCCTCTGATTCCATGCCTCTGATTCCCAACCTCTGATTCCCCACCTCTGATTCCCCATATCTGATTCCCCGCCTCTGTTTCCCCTCCTCTGATTCCCTGCCTCTGTTTCCTCATATCTGATTCCCCGCCTCTGATTCCCCAAAACTGATTCCCCTCCTCTGATTCCCCAGCTCTGATTCACCACCTCTGATTCCCCGCGTCTGATTCCCCGCCTCTGATTCCCCATCTCTGATTCCCTATCTCTGATTCCCCAATTCTGATTCCCCGCCTTTGATTCCCTGCCTCTGATTCCCAACCTCTGATTCCCCACCTCTGATTCCCCATATCTGATTCCCCGCCTCTGTTTCCCCGCCTCTTATTCCCCACCTCTGTTTCCCCATATCTGATTCCCGGCCTCTCATTCCCCAGCTCTGATTCCCCGCCTCTGATTCCCCATATCTGATTCCCCGCCGCTGATTCCCCAACTCTGATTCCCCAGCTCCGATTCCCCGCCTCTGATTCCCCGCGTCTGAATCCCTGCCTCTGATTCCCCGCCTCTGATTCCCCATCTCTGATTCACCACCTCTGATCCCCCGCCTCTGATTCCCCATGTCTGATTCACCGCCTCTGTTTCCCCACCTCTGATTCCCCGCCTCTGATTCCACATATCTGATTCCCCGCCTCTGATTCCCCAACTCTGATTCCCAGCCTGTGATTCGCCAGCTATGATTCCCCGCCTCTGATTCCCCACGTCTAATTCCCTGCCTGTGATACCCTGCCTCTTATTCCCCGCCTCTGATTCCCCGCATCTGATTCCCTGCCTCTGAATCCCCACCTCTATTCCCTGCCTCTGATTCCCAACCTCTGATTCCCCTCCTCTGATTCCCCATATCTGATTCCCCGCCTCCATTTCCCTGCCTCTGATTCCCCGCCTCTGTTACCCCATATCTGATTCAGCGCCTCTGATTCCCCAACTCTGATTCTGCACATCTGATTCCCTGCCTCTTATTCCCCACCTCTAATTCCCGGCCTCTGATTCCCGGCCTCTGATTCCCCACCTCTGATTCTCCATATCTGATTCCCCGCCTCTGTTTCCCCGCCTCTGATTCCCCACCTCTGTTTCCCCATATCTGATTCCCCGCCTCTGATTCCCCAACTCTGATTCCCCGCCTCTGATTCCCCAGGTCTGATTCCCCGCCTCTGATTCCACGTGTTTGATTACCTGCCTCTGATTCCCCGCCTCTGCTTCCCCATCTCTGATTCACCGCCTTTGATTCGCCACCTCTGATTCCCCATATGTGATTCCCCGCCTCTGTTTCCCCGCCTCTGATTCCCCGCCTCTGATTCCCCATATCTCATTCCCCGCCTCTGATTCCCCGCATCTGATTCCCTGCCTCTGAATCCCCACCTCTGATTCCCTGCCTCTGATTCCCAACCTCTGATTCCCCTCCTCTGATTCCCCATATCTGATTCCCCGCCTCCGTTTCCCTGCCTCTGATTGCCCGCCTCTGTTTCCCCATATCTGATTCCCCACCTCTGATTCCCCAACTCTGATTCCCCGCCTCTGATTCCCCAGCTCTGATTCCCCGCCTCTGATTCCCCGCGTCTGATTCCCAGCCTCTGATTCCCCATGTCTGATTTCCTGCCTCTGATTCCCCGCCTCTGATTCGTCATCTCTGATTCATCCCCTCTGATTCCCCACCTCTGATTCCCCATATCTTATTCCCCACCTATGTTTCCCCGCCTCTGATTCCCCGCCTCTGATTCCCCATCTCTGATTCCCAGACTCTGATTCCCCACCTCTGATTCCCTATCTCTGATTCTGCACATCCGATTCCCTGCCTCTGATTCTCCGCCTCTGATTCCCCACCTCTGATTCCCCACCTCTGATTCCCCATATCTGATTCCCCGCCTCTGATTCCCCAACACTGATTCCCCGCCTGTGATTCCCCATATCTGATTCCCCGCCTCTGATTCCCCAACACTGATTCCCCGCCTCTGATTCCCCAGCTCTGATTCACCACCTCTGATTCCCCGCGTCTGATTCCCCGCTTCTGATTCCCGGCCTCTTATTCCCCACCTCTGATTCCCGGCCTCTGATTCCCGGCCTCTGATTCCCGAACTCTCATTCCCGGCCTCTGATTCCCGGCCTCTGATTCCCCGCCTCTGATTCCCCGCCTCTGATTCCCTGCCTCTGATTCCCCATCTCTGATTCCGCACATCTGATTCCCTGCCTCTGATTCCCCGCATCTGATTCCCTGCCTCTGATTCCCTGCCTCTGATTCCCAACCTCTGATTCCCCACCTCTGATTCCCCATATCTGATTCCCCGCCTCTGTTTCCCCGCCTCTGATTCCCCGCCTCTGTTTCCCCATATCTGATTCCCCGCCTCTGATTCCCCAACTCTGATTCCCCACCTCTGATCCCCAGCTCTGATTCCCCGCCTCTGATTCCCCGTGTTTGATTCCCTGCCTCTGATTCCCTGCCTCTGATTCCCCATCTCTGATTCACCGCCTTTGATTCGCCACCTCTGATTCCCCATATGTGATTCCCCGCCTCTGTTTCCCCGCCTCTGATTCCCCGCCTCTGATTCCCCATATCTCATTCCCCGCCTCTGATTCCCCGCATCTGATTCCCTGCCTCTGAATCCCCACCTCTGATTCCCTGCCTCTGATTCCCAACCTCTGATTCCCCTCCTCTGATTCCCCATATCTGATTCCCCGCCTCCGTTTCCCTGCCTCTGATTGCCCGCCTCTGTTTCCCCATATCTGATTCCCTGCCTCTTATTCCCCGCCTCTGATTCCCCGCATCTGATTCCCTGCCTCTGAATCCCCACCTTGATTCCCTGCCTCTGATTCCCAACCTCTGATTCCCCTCCTCTGATTCCCTATATCTGATTCCTCACCTCCACTTCCCTGCCTCTGATTCCCCGCCTCTGTTACCCAATATCTGATTCCCCGCCTCTGATTCCCCAACTCTGTTTCTGCACATCTGATTCCCTGCCTCTTATTCCCCACCTCTAATTCCCGGCCTCTGATTCCCGGCCTCTGATACCCTACCTCTGATTCTCCATATCTGATTCCCCGCCTCTGTTTCACCGCCTCTGATTCCCCGCCTCTGTTTCCCCATATCTGATTCCCCGCCTCTGATTCCCCAACTCTGATTCCCCGCCTCTGATTCCCCAGGTCTGATTCCCCGCCTCTGAATCCACGTGTTTGATTACCTGCCTCTGATTCCCCGCCTCTGCTTCCCCATCTCTGATTCACCGCCTTTGATTCGCCACCTCTGATTCCCCATATGTGATTCCCCTCCTCTGTTTCCCCGCCTCTGATTCCCCGCCTCTGATTCCCCATATCTCATTCCCCGCCTCTGATTCCCCGCATCTGATTCCCTGCCTCTGAATCCCCACCTCTGATTCCCTGCCTCTGATTCCCAACCTCTGACTCCCCTCCTCTGATTCCCCATATCTGATTCCCCGCCTCCGTTTCCCTGCCTCTGATTAACCGCCTCTGTTTCCCCATATCTGATTCCCCGCCTCTGATTCCCCAACTCTGATTCCCCGCCTCTGATTCCCCAGCTCTGATTCCCCGCCTCTGATTCCCCGCGTCTGATTCCCAGCCTCTGATTCCCCATGTCTGATTTCCTGCCTCTGATTCCCCGCCTCTGATTCGCCATCTCTGATTCATCGCCTCTGATTCCCCACCTCTGATTCCCCATATCTTATTCCCCACCTATGTTTCCCCGCCTCTGATTCCCCGCCTCTGATTCCCCATCTCTGATTCCCGGACTCTGATTCCCCACCTCTGATTCCCTGTCTCTGATTCCACACATCCGATTCCCTGCCTCTGATTCCCCGCCTCTGATGCCCCGCCTCTGATTCCCAATCTCTGATTCCCCTCCTCTGATTCCCCATATCTGATTCCCCGCCTCCGTTTCCCTGCCTCTGATTCCCCGCCTCTGTTTCCCCATATCTGATTCCCCGCCTCTGATTCCCCAACTCTGATTCCCCGCCTCTGATTCCCCAGCTTTGATTCCCCGCCTCTGATTCCCCGCGTCTGATTCCCAGCCTCTGATTCCCCATGTCTTATTCCCCGCCTCTGATTCGCCATCTCTGATTCATCGCCTCTGATTCCCCACCTCTGATTCCCCATATCTGATTCCCACCTATGTTTCCCCGCCTCTGATGCCCCGCCTCTGATTCCATGCCTCTGATTCCCAACCTCTGATTCCCCACCTCTGATTCCCCATATCTGATTCCCCGCCTCTGTTTCCCCTCCTCTGATTCCCTGCCTCTGTTTCCTCATATCTGATTCCCCGCCTCTGATTCCCCAAAACTGATTCCCCTCCTCTGATTCCCCAGCTCTGATTCACCACCTCTGATTCCCCGCGTCTGATTCCCCGCCTCTGATTCCCCATCTCTGATTCCCTATCTCTGATTCCCCAATTCTGATTCCCCGCCTTTGATTCCCTGCCTCTGATTCCCAACCTCTGATTCCCCACCTCTGATTCCCCATATCTGATTCCCCGCCTCTGTTTCCCCGCCTCTTATTCCCCACCTCTGTTTCCCCATATCTGATTCCCGGCCTCTCATTCCCCAGCTCTGATTCCCCGCCTCTGATTCCCCATATCTGATTCCCCGCCGCTGATTCCCCAACTCTGATTCCCCAGCTCCGATTCCCCGCCTCTGATTCCCCGCGTCTGAATCCCTGCCTCTGATTCCCCGCCTCTGATTCCCCATCTCTGATTCACCACCTCTGATCCCCCGCCTCTGATTCCCCATGTCTGATTCACCGCCTCTGTTTCCCCACCTCTGATTCCCCGCCTCTGATTCCACATATCTGATTCCCCGCCTCTGATTCCCCAACTCTGATTCCCAGCCTGTGATTCGCCAGCTATGATTCCCCGCCTCTGATTCCCCACGTCTAATTCCCTGCCTGTGATACCCTGCCTCTTATTCCCCGCCTCTGATTCCCCGCATCTGATTCCCTGCCTCTGAATCCCCACCTCTATTCCCTGCCTCTGATTCCCAACCTCTGATTCCCCTCCTCTGATTCCCCATATCTGATTCCCCGCCTCCATTTCCCTGCCTCTGATTCCCCGCCTCTGTTACCCCATATCTGATTCAGCGCCTCTGATTCCCCAACTCTGATTCTGCACATCTGATTCCCTGCCTCTTATTCCCCACCTCTAATTCCCGGCCTCTGATTCCCGGCCTCTGATTCCCCACCTCTGATTCTCCATATCTGATTCCCCGCCTCTGTTTCCCCGCCTCTGATTCCCCACCTCTGTTTCCCCATATCTGATTCCCCGCCTCTGATTCCCCAACTCTGATTCCCCGCCTCTGATTCCCCAGGTCTGATTCCCCGCCTCTGATTCCACGTGTTTGATTACCTGCCTCTGATTCCCCGCCTCTGCTTCCCCATCTCTGATTCACCGCCTTTGATTCGCCACCTCTGATTCCCCATATGTGATTCCCCGCCTCTGTTTCCCCGCCTCTGATTCCCCGCCTCTGATTCCCCATATCTCATTCCCCGCCTCTGATTCCCCGCATCTGATTCCCTGCCTCTGAATCCCCACCTCTGATTCCCTGCCTCTGATTCCCAACCTCTGATTCCCCTCCTCTGATTCCCCATATCTGATTCCCCGCCTCCGTTTCCCTGCCTCTGATTGCCCGCCTCTGTTTCCCCATATCTGATTCCCCACCTCTGATTCCCCAACTCTGATTCCCCGCCTCTGATTCCCCAGCTCTGATTCCCCGCCTCTGATTCCCCGCGTCTGATTCCCAGCCTCTGATTCCCCATGTCTGATTTCCTGCCTCTGATTCCCCGCCTCTGATTCGTCATCTCTGATTCATCCCCTCTGATTCCCCACCTCTGATTCCCCATATCTTATTCCCCACCTATGTTTCCCCGCCTCTGATTCCCCGCCTCTGATTCCCCATCTCTGATTCCCAGACTCTGATTCCCCACCTCTGATTCCCTATCTCTGATTCTGCACATCCGATTCCCTGCCTCTGATTCTCCGCCTCTGATTCCCCACCTCTGATTCCCCACCTCTGATTCCCCATATCTGATTCCCCGCCTCTGTTTCCCCGCCTCTGATTCCCTGCCTCTGTTTCCTCATATCTGATTCCCCGCCTCTGATTCCCCAACACTGATTCCCCGCCTGTGATTCCCCATCTCTGATTCCCAGACTCTGATTCCCCACCTCTGATTCCCTATCTCTGATTCTGCACATCCGATTCCCTGCCTCTGATTCCCCGCCTCTGATTCCCCACCTCTGATTCCCCACCTCTGATTCCCCATATCTGTTTCCCCGCCTCTGTTTCCCCGCCTCTGATTCCCTGCCTCTGTTTCCTCATATCTGATTCCCCGCCTCTGATTCCCCAACACTGATTCCCCGCCTCTGATTCCCCAGCTCTGATTCACCACCTCTGATTCCCCGCGTCTGATTCCCCGCTTCTGATTCCCGGCCTCTTATTCCCCACCTCTGATTCCCGGCCTCTGATTCCCGGCCTCTGATTCCCGAACTCTCATTCCCGGCCTCTGATTCCCGGCCTCTGATTCCCCGCCTCTGATTCCCCGCCTCTGATTCCCTGCCTCTGATTCCCCATCTCTGATTCCGCACATCTGATTCCCTGCCTCTGATTCCCCGCATCTGATTCCCTGCCTCTGATTCCCTGCCTCTGATTCCCAACCTCTGATTCCCCACCTCTGATTCCCCATATCTGATTCCCCGCCTCTGTTTCCCCGCCTCTGATTCCCCGCCTCTGTTTCCCCATATCTGATTCCCCGCCTCTGATTCCCCAACTCTGATTCCCCACCTCTGATCCCCAGCTCTGATTCCCCGCCTCTGATTCCCCGTGTTTGATTCCCTGCCTCTGATTCCCTGCCTCTGATTCCCCATCTCTGATTCACCGCCTTTGATTCGCCACCTCTGATTCCCCATATGTGATTCCCCGCCTCTGTTTCCCCGCCTCTGATTCCCCGCCTCTGATTCCCCATATCTCATTCCCCGCCTCTGATTCCCCGCATCTGATTCCCTGCCTCTGAATCCCCACCTCTGATTCCCTGCCTCTGATTCCCAACCTCTGATTCCCCTCCTCTGATTCCCCATATCTGATTCCCCGCCTCCGTTTCCCTGCCTCTGATTGCCCGCCTCTGTTTCCCCATATCTGATTCCCCGCCTCTGATACCCCAACTCTGATTCCCCGCCTCTGATTCCCCAGCTCTGATTCCCCGCCTCTGTTTCCCCGCCTCTGATTCCCCACCTCTGTTTCCCCATATCTGATTCCCCGCATCTGATTCCCCACGTCTGATTCCCTGCCTGTGATTCCCTGCCTCTTATTCCCCGCCTCTGATTCCCCGCATCTGATTCCCTGCCTCTGAATCCCCACCTTGATTCCCTGCCTCTGATTCCCAACCTCTGATTCCCCTCCTCTGATTCCCCATATCTGATTCCTCACCTCCACTTCCCTGCCTCTGATTCCCCGCCTCTGTTACCCAATATCTGATTCCCCGCCTCTGATTCCCCAACTCTGTTTCTGCACTTCTGATTCCCTGCCTCTTATTCCCCACCTCTAATTCCCGGCCTCTGATTCCCGGCCTCTGATACCCTACCTCTGATTCTCCATATCTGATTCCCCGCCTCTGTTTCACCGCCTCTGATTCCCCGCCTCTGTTTCCCCATATCTGATTCCCCGCCTCTGATTCCCCAACTCTGATTCCCCGCCTCTGATTCCCCAGGTCTGATTCCCCGCCTCTGAATCCACGTGTTTGATTACCTGCCTCTGATTCCCCGCCTCTGCTTCCCCATCTCTGATTCACCGCCTTTGATTCGCCACCTCTGATTCCCCATATGTGATTCCCCTCCTCTGTTTCCCCGCCTCTGATTCCCCGCCTCTGTTTCCCCATATCTGATTCCCCGCCTCTGATTCCCCAACTCTGATTCCCCGCCTCTGATTCCCCAGCTCTGATTCCCCGCCTCCGATTCCCCGCGTCTGATTCCCAGCCTCTGATTCCCCATGTCTGATTTCCTGCCTCTGATTCCCCGCCTCTGATTCGCCATCTCTGATTCATCGCCTCTGATTCCCCACCTCTGATTCCCCATATCTTATTCCCCACCTATGTTTCCCCGCCTCTGATTCCCCGCCTCTGATTCCCCATCTCTGATTCCCGGACTCTGATTCCCCACCTCTGATTCCCTGTCTCTGATTCCACACATCCGATTCCCTGCCTCTGATTCCCCGCCTCTGATGCCCCGCCTCTGATTCCCAATCTCTGATTCCCCTCCTCTGATTCCCCATATCTGATTCCCCGCCTCCGTTTCCCTGCCTCTGATTCCCCGCCTCTGTTTCCCCATATCTGATTCCCCGCCTCTGATTCCCCAACTCTGATTCCCCGCCTCTGATTCCCCAGCTTTGATTCCCCGCCTCTGATTCCCCGCGTCTGATTCCCAGCCTCTGATTCCCCATGTCTTATTCCCCGCCTCTGATTCGCCATCTCTGATTCATCGCCTCTGATTCCCCACCTCTGATTCCCCATATCTGATTCCCACCTATGTTTCCCCGCCTCTGATGCCCCACCTCTGATTCCATGCCTCTGATTCCCAACCTCTGATTCCCCACCTCTGATTCCCCATATCTGATTCCCCGCCTCTGTTTCCCCTCCTCTGATTCCCTGCCTCTGTTTCCTCATATCTGATTCCCCGCCTCTGATTCCCCAAAACTGATTCCCCTCCTCTGATTCCCCAGCTCTGATTCACCACCTCTGATTCCCCGCGTCTGATTCCCCGCCTCTGATTCCCCATCTCTGATTCCCTATCTCTGATTCCCCAATTCTGATTCCCCGCCTTTGATTCCCTGCCTCTGATTCCCAACCTCTGATTCCCCACCTCTGATTGCCCATATCTGATTCCCCGCCTCTGTTTCCCCGCCTCTTATTCCCCACCTCTGTTTCCCCATATCTGATTCCCGGCCTCTCATTCCCCAGCTCTGATTCCCCGCCTCTGATTCCCCATATCTGATTCCCCGCCGCTGATTCCCCAACTCTGATTCCCCAGCTCCGATTCCCCGCCTCTGATTCCCCGCGTCTGAATCCCTGCCTCTGATTCCCCGCCTCTGATTCCCCATCTCTGATTCACCACCTCTGATCCCCCGCCTCTGATTCCCCATGTCTGATTCACCGCCTCTGTTTCCCCACCTCTGATTCCCCGCCTCTGATTCCACATATCTGATTCCCCGCCTCTGATTCCCCAACTCTGATTCCCAGCCTGTGATTCGCCAGCTATGATTCCCCGCCTCTGATTCCCCACGTCTAATACCCTGCCTGTGATACCCTGCCTCTTATTCCCCGCCTCTGATTCCCCGCATCTGATTCCCTGCCTCTGAATCCCCACCTCTATTCCCTGCCTCTGATTCCCAACCTCTGATTCCCCTCCTCTGATTCCCCATATCTGATTCCCCGCCTCCATTTCCCTGCCTCTGATTCCCCGCCTCTGTTACCCCATATCTGATTCAGCGCCTCTGATTCCCCAACTCTGATTCTGCACATATGATTCCCTGCCTCTTATTCCCCACCTCTAATTCCCGGCCTCTGATTCCCGGCCTCTGATTCCCCACCTCTGATTCTCCATATCTGATTCCCCGCCTCTGTTTCCCCGCCTCTGATTCCCCACCTCTGTTTCCCCATATCTGATTCCCCGCCTCTGATTCCCCAACTCTGATTCCCCGCCTCTGATTCCCCAGGTCTGATTCCCCGCCTCTGATTCCACGTGTTTGATTACCTGCCTCTGATTCCCCGCCTCTGCTTCCCCATCTCTGATTCACCGCCTTTGATTCGCCACCTCTGATTCCCCATATGTGATTCCCCGCCTCTGTTTCCCCGCCTCTGATTCCCCGCCTCTGATTCCCCATATCTCATTCCCCGCCTCTGATTCCCCGCATCTGATTCCCTGCCTCTGAATCCCCACCTCTGATTCCCTGCCTCTGATTCCCAACCTCTGATTCCCCTCCTCTGATTCCCCATATCTGATTCCCCGCCTCCGTTTCCCTGCCTCTGATTGCCCGCCTCTGTTTCCCCATATCTGATTCCCCACCTCTGATTCCCCAACTCTGATTCCCCGCCTCTGATTCCCCAGCTCTGATTCCCCGCCTCTGATTCCCCGCGTCTGATTCCCAGCCTCTGATTCCCCATGTCTGATTTCCTGCCTCTGATTCCCCGCCTCTGATTCGCCATCTCTGATTCATCCCCTCTGATTCCCCACCTCTGATTCCCCATATCTTATTCCCCACCTATGTTTCCCCGCCTCTGATTCCCCGCCTCTGATTCCCCATCTCTGATTCCCAGACTCTGATTCCCCACCTCTGATTCCCTATCTCTGATTCTGCACATCCGATTCCCTGCCTCTGATTCTCCGCCTCTGATTCCCCACCTCTGATTCCCCACCTCTGATTCCCCATATCTGATTCCCCGCCTCTGTTTCCCCGCCTCTGATTCCCTGCCTCTGTTTCCTCATATCTGATTCCCCGCCTCTGATTCCCCAACACTGATTCCCCGCCTCTGATTCCCCAGCTCTGATTCACCACCTCTGATTCCCCGCGTCTGATTCCCCGCTTCTGATTCCCGGCCTCTTATTCCCCACCTCTGATTCCCGGCCTCTGATTCCCGGCCTCTGATTCCCGAACTCTCATTCCCGGCCTCTGATTCCCGGCCTCTGATTCCCCGCCTCTGATTCCCCGCCTCTGATTCCCTGCCTCTGATTCCCCATCTCTGATTCCGCACATCTGATTCCCTGCCTCTGATTCCCCGCATCTGATTCCCTGCCTCTGATTCCCTGCCTCTGATTCCCAACCTCTGATTCCCCACCTCTGATTCCCCATATCTGATTCCCCGCCTCTGTTTCCCCGCCTCTGATTCCCCGCCTCTGTTTCCCCATATCTGATTCCCCGCCTCTGATTCCCCAACTCTGATTCCCCACCTCTGATCCCCAGCTCTGATTCCCCGCCTCTGATTCCCCGTGTTTGATTCCCTGCCTCTGATTCCCTGCCTCTGATTCCCAACCTCTGATTCCCCACCTCTGATTCCCCATATCTGATTCCCCGCCTCTGTTTCCCCGCCTCTGATTCCCCGCCTCTGTTTCCCCATATCTGATTCCCCGCCTTTGATTGGCCACCTCTGATTCCCCATATGTGATTCCCCGCCTCTGTTTCCCCGCATCTGATTCCCCGCCTCTGATTCCCCATATCTCATTCCCCGCCTCTGATTCCCCATATCTGATTCCCTGACTCTGATTCCCCACCTCTGATTCCCGGCCTCTTTTTCCCGGCATCTGATTCCCGGCATCTGATTCCCGGCCTCTGATTCCCGGCCTCTGATTCCCCGCTTCTGATTCTGATTCCCTGCCTCTGATTCCCCATCCCTGATTCCGCACATCTGATTCCCGCCTCTGATTCCCCGCCTCTGATTCCCCATATCTCAATCCCCGCCTCTGATTCCCCGCATCTGATTCCCTGCCTCTGAATCCCCACCTTTGATTCCCTGCCTCTGATTCCCAACCTCTGATTCCCCTCCTCTGATTCCCCATATCTGATTCCCCGCCTCCGTTTCCCTGCCTCTGATTGCCCGCCTCTGTTTCCCCATATCTGATTCCCCGCCTCTGATTCCCCAACTCTGATTCCCCGCCTCTGATTCCCCAGCTCTGATTCCCCGCCTCTGATTCCCCGCGTCTGATTCCCAGCCTCTGATTCCCCATGTCTGATTTCCTGCCTCTGATTCCCCGCCTCTGATTCGCCATCTCTGATTCATCCCCTCTGATTCCCCACTTCTGATTCCCCATATCTGATTCCCCGCCTCTGTTTCCCCGCCTCTGATTCATTGCCTCTGTTTCCCCATATCTAATTCCCCGCCTCTGATTCCCCAACTCTTATTCCCCGCACTGATTCCCCAGCTCTGAATCCCCGCCTCAGATTCCCCGCATCTGATTCCCTGCCTCTTAATCCCCACCTCTGATTCCCTGCCTCTGATTCCCAACCTCTGATTCACCTCCTCTGATTCCCCATATCTGATTCCCCGCCTCCGTTTCCCTGCCTCTCATTCCCCGCCTCTGTTTCCCCATATCTGATTTCCCGCCTCTGATTCCCCAACTCTGATTCCCCGCCTCTCATTCCCCAGCTCTGATTCCCCGCCTCTGATTCCCCGCGTCTGATTCCCAGCCTCAAATTCCCCATGTCTTATTCCCCGCCTCTGATTCGCCATCTCTGATTCATCGCGTCTGATTCCCCACCTCTGATTCCCCATATCTGATTCCCCACCTATGTTTCCCCGCCTCTGATGCCCCACCTCTGATTCCATGCCTCTGTTTCCCAACCTCTGATTCCCCACCTCTGATTCCCCATATCTGATTCCCCGCCTCTGTTTCCCCGCCTCTGATTCCCTGCCTCTGTTTCCTCATATCTGATTCCCCGCCTCTGATTCCCCAACACTGATTCCCCGCCTCTGATTCCCCAGCTCTGATTCACCACCTCTGATTCCCCGCGTCTGATTCCCCGCCTCTGATTCCCCATCTCTGATTCCCTATCTCTGATTCCCCAATTCTGATTCCCCGCCTTTGATTCCCTGCCTCTGATTCCTAACCTCTGATTCCCCACCTCTGATTCCCCGCCACTGTTTCCCCGCCTCTTATTCCCCGCCTCTGTTTCCCCATATCTGATTCCCGGCCTCTCATTCCCCAGCTCTGATTCCCCGCCTCTGATTCCCCATATCTGATTCCCCGCCGCTGATTCCCCAACTCTGATAGCCCGTCTCTGATTCCCCAGCTCTGATTCCCCGCCTCTGATTCCCCGCGTCTGAATCCCTGCCTCTGATTCCCCGCCTCTGATTCCCCATCTCTGATTCACCACCTCTGATCCCCCGCCTCTGATTCCCCATGTCTGATTCACCGCCTCTGTTTCCCCACCTCTGATTCCCCGCCTCTGATTCCACACATCTGATTCCCCGCCTCTGATTCCCTGCCTCTTATTCCCCGCCTCTGATTCCCCGCATCTGATTCCCAACCTCTGATTCCCCTCCTCTGATTCCCCATATCTGATTCCCCGCCTCCATATCCCTGCCTCTGATTCCCCGCCTCTGATTCCCCAACTCTGATTCCCCGCCTGTGATTCGCCAGCTATGATTCCCCGCATCTGATTCCCCACGTCTGATTCCCTGCCTGTGATTCCCTGCCTCTTATTCCCCGCCTCTGATTCCCCGCCTCTGATTCCCCGCATCTGATTCCCTGCCTCTGAATCCCCACCTCTGATTCCCTGCCTCTGATTCCCAACCTCTGATTCCCCTCCTCTGATTCCCCATATCTGATTCCCCACCTCCATTTCCCTGCCTCTGATTCCCCGCCTCTGTTACCCAATATCTGATTCCCCGCCTCTGATTCCCCAACTCTGATTCTGCACATCTGATTCCCTGCCTCTTATTCCCCACCTCTAATTCCCGGCCTCTGATTCCCGGCCTCTGATTCCCCACCTCTGATTCCCCATATCTGATTCCCGGACTCTGATTCCCCACCTCTGATTCCCGGCATCTTATTCCCGGCATCTGATTCCCGGCCTCTGATTCCCGGCCTCTGATTCCCCGCTTCAGATTCTGATTCCCTGCCTCTGATTCCCCATCTCTGATTCCGCACATCTGATTCCCTGCCTCTGATTCCCCACTTCTGATTCCCCATATCTGATTCCCCGCCTCTGTTTCCCCTCCTCTGATTCCCCGCCACTGTTTCCCCATATCTAATTCCTCGCATCTGATTCCCCAACTCTGATTCCCCGCACTGATTCCCCAACTCTGATTCCCCGCCTGTGATTCGCCAGCTATGATTCCCCGCATCTGATTCCCCACGTCTGATTCCCTGCCTGTGATTCCCTGCCTCTTAATCCCCGCCTCTGATTCCCCGCCTCTGATTCCCCGCATCTGATTCCCTGCCTCTGAATCCCCACCTCTGATTCCCTGCCTCTGATTCCCAACCTCTGATTCCCCTCCTCTGATTCCCCATATCTGATTCCCCACCTCCATTTCCCTGCCTCTGATTCCCCGCCTCTGTTACCCAATATCTGATTCCCCGCCTCTGATTCCCCGCTTCTGATTCTGATTCCCTGCCTCTGATTCCCCATCTCTGATTCCGCACATCTGATTCCCTGCCTCTGATTCCCCACTTCTGATTCCCCATATCTGATTCCCCTCCTCTGTTTCCCCGCCTCTGATTCCCCGCCACTGTTTCCCCATATCTAATTCCTCGCATCTGATTCCCCAACTCTGATTCCCCGCACTGATTCCCCAGCTCTGAATCCCCGCCTCAGATTCCCCGCATCTGATTCCCTGCCTCTGAATCCCCACCTCTGATTCCCTGCCTCTGATTCCCAACCTCTGATTCCCCTCTTCTGATTCCCCATATCTGATTCCCCGCCTCCGTTTCCCTGCCTCTGATTCCCCGCCTCTGTTTCCCCATATCTGATTCCCCGCCTCTGATTCCCCAACTCTGATTCCCCGCCTCTGATTCCCCCGCTCTGATTCCCCGCCTCTGATTCCCCGCGTCTGATTCCCAGCCTCTGATTCCCCATGTCTTATTCCCCGCCTCTGATTCGCCATCTCTGATTCATCGCCTCTGATTCCCCACCTCTGATTCCCCATATCTGATTCCCCACCTATGCTTCCCCGCCTCTGATGCCCCACCTCTGATTCCATGCCTCTGATTCCCAACCTCTGATTCCCCACCTCTGATTCCCCATATCTGATTCCCCGCCTCTGTTTCCGCGCCTCTGATTCCCTGCCTCTGTTTCCTCATATCTGATTCCCGCCTCTGATTCCCCAACACTGATTCCCCGCCTCTGATTCCCCAGGTCTGATTCACCACCTCTGATTCCCCGCGTCTGATTCCCCGCCTCTGATTCCCCATCTCTGATTCCCTATCTCTGATTCCCCAATTCTGATTCCCCGCCTTTGATTCCCTGCCTCTGATTCCCAACCTCTGATTCCCCACCTCTGATATCCCATATCTGATTCCCCGCCTCTGTTACCCCGCCTCTTATTCCCCGCCTCTGTTTTCCCATATCTCATTCCCGGCCTCTCATTCCCCAGCTCTGATTCCCCGCCTCTGATTCCCCATATCTGATTCCCCGCCGCTGATTCCCCAACTCAGATAGCCCGCCTCTGATTCCCCAGCTCTGATTCCCCGCCTCTGATTCCCCGCGTCTGAATCCCTGCCTCTGATTCCCCGCCTCTGATTCCCCATCTCTGATTCACCACCTCTGATCCCCCGCCTCTGATTCCCCATGTCAGATTCACCGCCTCTGTTTCCCCATCTCTGATTCCCCGCCTCTGATTCCCCATATCTGATTCCCCGCCTCTGATTCCCCAACTCTGATTCGCCGCCTGTGATTCGCCAGCTATGATTCCCCACGTCTGATTCCCTGCCTGTGATTTCCTGCCTCTTATTCCCCGCCTCTGATTCCCCGCATCTGATTCCCTGCCTCTGAATCCCCACCTCTGATTCCCTGCCTCTGATTCCCAACCTCTTATTCCCCTCCTCTGATTCCCCATATCTGATTCCCCACCTCCATTTCCCTGCCTCTGATTCCCCGCCTCTGTTACCCAATATCTGATTCCCCGCCTCTGATTCCCCAACTCTGATTCTGCACATCTGATTCCCTGCCTCTTATTCCCCACCTCTAATTCCCGGCCTCTGATTCCCGGCCTCTGATTCCCCACCTCTGATTCTCCATATCTGATTCCCCGCCTCTGTTTCCCCGCCTCTGATTCCCCGCCTCTGTTTCCCCATATCTGATTCACCGCCTTTGATTCGCCACCTCTGATTACCCATATGTGATTCCCCTCCTCTGTTTCCCCGCCTCTGATTCCCCGCCTCTGATTCCCCATATCTCATTCCCCGCCTCTGATTCCCCGCATCTGATTCCCTGCCTCTGAATCCCCACCTCTGATTCCCTGCCTCTGATTCCCAACCTCTGATTCCCCTCCTCTGATTCCCCATATCTGATTCCTCGCCTCCGTTTCCCTGCCTCTGATTAACCGCCTCTGTTTCCCCATATCTGATTCCGCGCCTCTGATTCCCCAACTCTGATTCCCCGCCTCTGATTCCCCAGCTCTGATTCCCCGCCTCTGTTTCCCCGCGTCTGATTCCCAGCCTCTGATTCCCCATGTCTGAATTCCTGCCTCTGATTCCCCGCCTCTGATTCGCCATCTCTGATTCATCGCCTCTGATTCCCCACCTCTGATTCCCCATATCTTATTTCCCACCTATGTTTCCCCGCCTCTGATTCCCCGCCTCTGATTCCCCATCTCTGATTCCCGGACTCTGATTCCCCACCTCTGATTCCCTATCTCTGATTCCGCACATCCGATTCCCTGCCTCTGATTCCCCGCCTCTGATGCCCCGCCTCTGATTCCCAACCTCTGATTCCCCTCCTCTGATTCCCCATATCTGATTCCCCGCCTCCGTTTCCCTGCCTCTGATTCCCCGCCTCTGTTTCCCCATATCTGATTCCCCGCCTCTGATTCCCCAACTCTGATTCCCCGCCTCTGATTCCCCAGCTCTGATTCCCCGCCTCTGATTCCCCGCGTCTGATTCCCAGCCTCTGATTCCCCATGTCTTATTCCCCGCCTCTGATTCCCCGCCTCTGATTCGCCATCTCTGATTCATCGCCTCTGATTCCCCACCTCTGATTCCCCATATCTGATTCCCACCTATGTTTCCCTGCCTCTGATGCCCCGCCTCTGATTCCATGCCTCTGATTCCCAACCTCTGATTCCCCACCTCTGATTCCCCATATCTGATTCCCCGCCTCTGTTTCCCCGCCTCTGATTCCCTGCCTCTGTTTCCTCATATCTGATTCCCCGCCTCTGATTCCCCAACACTGATTCCCCTCCTCTGATACCCCAGCTCTGATTCACCACCTCTGATTCCCCGCGTCTGATTCCCCGCCTCTGATTCCCCATCTCTGATTCCCTATCTCTGATTCCCCAATTCTGATTCCCCGCCTTTGATTCCCTGCCTCTGATTCCCAACCTCTGATTCCCCATTTCTGATTCCCCAGCTCTGATTCCCCGCCTCTGATTCCCCGCGTCTGAATCCCTGCCTCTGATTCCCCGCCTCTGATTCCCCATCTCTGATTCACCACCTCTGATCCCCCGCCTCTGATTCCCCATGTCTGATTCACCGCCTCTGTTTCCCCACCTCTGATTCCCCGCCTCTGATTCCCCATATCTGATTCCCCGCCTCTGATTCCCTGACTCTGTTTCCCCGCCTCTGATTCCCCGCCTCTGATTCCCCATATCTCATTCCCCGCCTCTGATTCCCCGCATCTGATTCCCTGCCTCTGAATCCCCACCTCTGATTCCCTGCCTCTGATTCCCAACCTCTGATTCCCCTCCTCTGATTCCCCATATCTGATTCCCCGCCTCCGTTTCCCTGCCTCTGATTGCCCGCCTCTGTTTCCCCATATCTGATTCCCCGCCTCTGATTCCCCAACTCTGATTCCCCGCCTCTGATTCCCCAGCTCTGATTCCCCGCCTCTGATTCCCCGCGTCTGATTCCCAGCCTCTGATTCCCCATGTCTGATTTCCTGCCTCTGATTCCCTGCCTCTGATTCGCCATCTCTGATTCATCCCCTCTGATTCCCCACCTCTGATTCCCCATATCTTATTCCCCACCTATGTTTCCCCGCCTCTGATTCCCCATCTCTGATTCCCAGACTCTGATTCCCCACCTCTGATTCCCTATCTCTGATTCTGCACATCCGATTCCCTGCCTCTGATTCCCCGCCTCTGATTCCCCACCTCTGATTCCCCACCTCTGATTCCCCATATCTGATTCCCCGCCTCTGTTTCCCCGCCTCTGATTCCCTGCCTCTGTTTCCTCATATCTGATTCCCCGCCTCTGATTCCCCAACACTGATTCCCCGCCTCTGATTCCCCAGCTCTGATTCACCACCTCTGATTCCCCACGTCTGATTCCCCGCTTATGATTCCCGGCCTCTTATTCCCCACCTCTGATTCCCGGCCTCTGATTCCCGGCCTCTGATTCCCGACCTCTCATTCCCGGCCTCTGATTCCCGGCCTCTGATACCCCGGCTCTGATTCCCCGCCTCTGATTCCCTGCCTCTGATTCCCCATCTCTGATTCCGCACATCTGATTCCCTGCCTCTGATTCCCCGCCTCTGATTCCCTGCCTCTGATTCCCTGCCTCTGATTCCCAACCTCTGATTCCCCACCTCTGATTCCCCATATCTGATTCCCCGCCTCTGTTTCCCCGCCCCTGATTCTCCGCCTCTGTTTCCCATATCTGATTCCCCGCCTCTGATTCCCCAACTCTGATTCCCCACCTCTGATCCCCAGCTCTGATTCCCCGCCTCTGATTCCCCGTGTTTGATTCCCTGCCTCTGATTCCCTGCCTCTGATTCCCAACCTCTGATTCCCCACCTCTGATTCCCCATATCTGATTCCCCGCCTCTGTTTCCCCGCCTCTGATTCCCCGCCTCTGTTTCCCAATATCTGATTCCCCGCCTTTGATTCGCCACCTCTGATTCCCCATATGTGATTCCCCGCCTCTGTTTACCCGCATCTGATTCCCCGCCTCTGATTCCCCATATCTCATTCCCCGCCTCTGATTCCCCATATCTGATTCCCGGACTCTGATTCCCCACCTCTGATTACCGGCCTCTTTTTCCCGGCATCTGATTCCCGGCATCTGATTCCCGGACTCTGATTCCCGGCCTCTGATTCCCAGCTTCCGATTCTGATTCCCTGCCTCTGATTCCCCATCTCTGATTCCGCACATCTGATTCCCTGCCTCTGATTCCCCACTTCTGATTCCCCATATCTGATTCCCCGCCTCTGTTTCCCCGCCTCTGATTCCCCGCCTCTGTTTCCCCATATCTAATTCCCCGCCTCTGATTCCCCAACTCTGATTCCCCGCACTGATTCCCCAGCTCTGAATCCCCGCCTCAGATTCCCCGCATCTGATTCCCTGCCTCTGAATCCCCACCTCTGATTCCCTGCCTCTGATTCCCAACCTCTGATTCCCCTCCTCTGATTCCCCATATCTGATTCCCCGCCTCCGTTTCCCTGCCTCTGATTCCCCGCCTCTGTTTCCCCATATCTGATTCCCCGCCTCTGATTCCCCAACTCTGATTCCCCGCCTCTGATTCCCCAGCTCTGATTCCCCGCCTCTGATTCCCCGCGTCTGATTCCCAGCCTCTGATTCCCCATGTCTTATTTCCCGCCTCTGATTCCCCGCCTCTGATTCGCCATCTCTGATTCATCGCCTCTGATTCCCCACCTCTGATTCCCCATATCTGATTCCCCACCTATGTTTCTGCGCCTCTGATGCCCCGCCTCTGATTCCATGCCTCTGATTCCCAACCTCTGATTCCCCAACCTCTGATTCCCCAACCTCTGATTCCCCATATCAGATTCCCCGCCTCTGTTTCCCCGCCTCTGATTCCCTGCCTCTGTTTCCTCATATCTGATTCCCCGCCTCTGATTCCCCAACACTGATTCCCCGCCTCTAATTCCCCAGCTCTGATTCACCACCTCTGATTCCCCGCGTCTGATTCCCCGCCTCTGATTCCCCATCTCTGATTCCCTATCTCTGATTCCCCAATTCTGATTCCCCGCCTTTGATTCCCTGCCTCTGATTCCCAACCTCTGATTCCTCACCTCTGATTCCCCATATCTGATTCCCCGCCTCTGTTTCCCCGCCTCTTATTCCCCGCCTCTGTTTCCCCATATCTGATTCCCGGCCACTCATTCCCCAGCTCTGATTCCCCGCCTCTGATTCCCTATATCTGATTCCCCGCCGCTGATTCCCCAACTCTGATAGCCCGCCTCTGATTCCCCAGCTCTGATTCCCCGCCTCTTATTCCCCGCGTCTGAATCCCTGCCTCTGATTCCCCGCCTCTGATTCCCCATCTCTGATTCACCACCTCTGATCCCCCGCCTCTCATTCCCCATGTCTGATTCACCGCCTCTGTTTCCCCATCTCTGATTCCCCGCCTCTGATTCCCCATATCTGATTCCCCGCCTCTGATTCGCCAACTCTGATTCCCCGCCTGTGATTCGCCAGCTATGATTCCCCGCCTCTGATTCCCCACGTCTGATTCCCTGCCTGTGATTCCCTGCCTCTTATTCCCCGCCTCTGATTCCCCGCATCTGATTCCCTGCCTCTGAATCCCCACCTCTGATTCCCTGCCTCTGATTCCCAACCTCTGATTCCCCTCCTCTGATTCCCCATATCTGATTCCCCGCCTCCATTTCCCTGCCTCTGATTCCCCGCCTCTGTTACCCCATATCTGATTCCCCGCCTCTGATTCCCCAACTCTGATTCCGCACATCTGATTCCCTGCCTCTGATTCCCCACTTCTGATTCCCCATATCTGATTCCCCGCCTCTGTTTCCCCGCCTCTGATTCCCCGCCTCTGTTTCCCCATATCTAATTCCCCGCCTCTGATTCCCCAACTCTGATTCCCCGCACTGATTCCCCAGCTCTGAATCCCCGCCTCAGATTCCCCGCATCTGATTCCCTGCCTCTAAATCCCCACCTCTGATTCCCTGCCTCTGATTCCCAACCTCTGATTCCCCTCCTCTGATTCCCCATATCTGATTCCCCGCCTCCGTTTCCCTGCCTCTGATTCCCCGCCTCTGTTTCCCCATATCTGATTCCCCGCCTCTGATTCCCCAACTCTGATTCCCCGCCTCTGATTCCCCAGCTCTGATTCCCCGCCTCTGATTCCCCGCGTCTGATTCCCAGCCTCTGATTCCCCATGTCTTATTTCCCGCCTCTGATTCCCAGCCTCTGATTCGCCATCTCTGATTCATCGCCTCTGATTCCCCACCTCTGATTCCCCATATCTGATACCCCACCTATGTTTCCGCGCCTCTGATGCCCCGCCTCTGATTCCATGCCTCTGATTCCCAACCTCTGATTCCCCAACCTCTGATTCCCCAACCTCTGATTCCCCATATCAGATTCCCCGCCTCTGTTTCCCCGCCTCTGATTCCCTGCCTCTGTTTCCTCATATCTGATTCCCCGCCTCTGATTCCCCAACACTGATTCCCCGCCTCTAATTCCCCAGCTCTGATTCACCACCTCTGATTCCCCGCGTCTGATTCCCCGCCTCTGATTCCCCATCTCTGATTCCCTATCTCTGATTCCCCAATTCTGATTCCCCGCCTTTGATTCCCTGCCTCTGATTCCCAACCTCTGATTCCCCACCTCTGATTCCCCATATCTGATTCCCCGCCTCTGTTTCCCCGCCTCTTATTCCCCGCCTCTGTTTCCCCATATCTGATTCCCGGCCACTCATTCCCCAGCTCTGATTCCCCGCCTCTGATTCCCTATATCTGATTCCCCGCCGCTGATTCCCCAACTCTGATAGCCCGCCTCTGATTCCCCAGCTCTGATTCCCCGCCTCTTATTCCCCGCGTCTGAATCCCTGCCTCTGATTCCCCGCCTCTGATTCCCCATCTCTGATTCACCACCTCTGATCCCCCGCCTCTCATTCCCCATGTCTGATTCACCGCCTCTGTTTCCCCATCTCTGATTCCCCGCCTCTGATTCCCCATATCTGATTCCCCGCCTCTGATTCGCCAACTCTGATTCCCCGCCTGTGATTCGCCAGCTATGATTCCCCGCCTCTGATTCCCCACGTCTGATTCCCTGCCTGTGATTCCCTGCCTCTTATTCCCCGCCTCTGATTCCCCGCATCTGATTCCCTGCCTCTGAATCCCCACCTCTGATTCCCTGCCTCTGATTCCCAACCTCTGATTCCCCTCCTCTGATTCCCCATATCTGATTCCCCGCCTCCATTTCCCTGCCTCTGATTCCCCGCCTCTGTTACCCCATATCTGATTCCCCGCCTCTGATTCCCCAACTCTGATTCTGCACATCTGATTCCCTGCCTCTTATTCCCCACCTCTAATTCCCGGCCTCTGATTCCCGTCCTCTGATTCCCCACCTCTGATTCTCCATATCTGATTCCCCGCCTCTGTTTCCCCGCCTCTGATTCCCCGCCTCTGTTTCCCCATATCTGATTCCCCGCCTCTGATTCCCCGCGTCTGATTCCCCGCCTCTGATTCCCCATCTCTGATTCCCTATCTCTGATTCCCCAATTCTGATTCCCCGCCTTTGATTCCCTGCCTCTGATTCCCAACCTCTGATTCCCCACCTCTGATTCCCCATATCTGATTCCCCGCCTCTGTTTCCCCGCCTCTTATTCCCCACCTCTGTTTCCCCATATCTGATTCCCGGCCTCTCATTCCCCAGCTCTGATTCCCTTCCTCTGATTCCCCATATCTGATTCCCCGCCGCTGATTCCAAAACTCTGATTCCCCAGCTCTGATTCCCCGCCTCTGATTCCCCGCGTCTGAATCCCTGCCTCTGATTCCCCGCCTCTGATTCCCCATCTCTGATTCACCACCTCTGATCCCCCGCCTCTGATTCCCCATGTCTGATTCACCGCCTCTGTTTCCCCACCTCTGATTCCCCGCCTCTGATTCCCCATATCTGATTCCCCGCCTCTGATTCCCCAACTCTGATTCCCCGCCTGTGATTCGCCAGCTATGATTCCCCGCCTCTGATTCCCCACGTCTGATTCCCTGCCTGTGATTCCCTGCCTCTTATTCCCCGCCTCTGATTCCCCGCATCTGATTCCCAACCTCTGATTCCCCTCCTCTGATTCCCCATATCTGATTCCCCGCCTCCATTTCCCTGCCTCTGATTCCCCGCCTCTGTTACCCCATATCTGATTCCCCGCCTCTGATTCCCCAACTCTGATTCTGCACATCTGATTCCCTGCCTCTTATTCCCCACCTCAAATTCCCGGCCTCTGATTCCCAGCCTCTGTTTCCCCACCTCTGATTCTCCATATCTGATTCGCCGCCTCTGTTTCCCCGCCTCTGATTCCCCGCCTCTGTTTCCCCATATCTGATTCCCCGCCTCTGATTCCCCAACTCTGATTCCCCGCCTCTGATTCCCGAGGTCTGATTCCCCGCCTCTGATTCCACGTGTTTGATTACCTGCCTCTGATTCCCCGCCTCTGCTTCCCCATCTCTGATTCACCGCCTTTGATTCGCCACCACTGATTCCCCATATGTGATTCCCCGCCTCTGTTTCCCCGCCTCTGATTCCCCGCCTCTGATTCCCCATATCTCATTCCCCGCCTCTGATTCCCCGCATCTGATTCCCTGCCTCTGAATCCCCACCTCTGATTCCCTGCCTCTGATTCCCCACCTCTGATTCCCGTCCTCTGATTCCCGGCCTCTGATTCCCGACCTCTCATTCCCGGCCTCTGATTCCCGGCCTCTGATTCCCCGCCTCTGATTCCCCGACTCTGATTCCCTGCCTCTGATTCCCCATCTCTGATTCTGCACATCTGATTCCCTGCCTCTTATTCCCCACCTCTGATTCCCGGCCTCTGATTCCCGGCCTCTGATTCCCGGCCTCTCATTCCCGGCCTCTCATTCCCGGCCTCTCATTCCCGGCCTCTGATTCCCCGCCTCTGATTCCCCGCCTCTGTTTCCCTGCCTCTGATTCCCCTTCTCTGATTCCGCACATCTGATTCCCTGCCTCTGATTCCCTGCCTCTGATTCCCTGCCTCTGATTCCCTGCCTCTGATTCCCAACCTCTGATTCCCCACCTCTGATTCCCCATATCTGATTCCCCGCCTCTGTATCCCCGCCTCTGATTTCCCGCCTCTGTTTCCCCATATCTGATTCCCCGCCTCTGATTCCCCAACTTTGATTCCCCACCTCTGATCCCCAGCTCTGATTCCCCGCCTCTGATTCCCCGTGTTTGATTCCCTGCCTCTGATTCCCTGCCTCTGATTCCCAACCTCTGATTCCCCACCTCTGATTCCCCATATGTGATTCCCCGCCTCTGTTTCCCCGCCTCTGATTCCCCGCCTCTGATACCCCATATCTCATTCCCCGCCTCTGATTCCCCATATCTGATTCCCGGACTCTGATTCCCCACATCTGATTCCCGGCCTCTTATTCCCGGCATCTGATTCCCGGCCTCTGATTCCCGGCCTCTGATTCCCCGCTTCTGATTCTGATTCCCTGCCTCTGATTCCCCATCTCTGATTCCGCACATCTGATTCCCTGCCTCTGATTCCCCACTTCTGATTCCCCATATCTGATTCCCCGCCTCTGTTTCCCCGCCTCTGATTCCCCGCCTCTGTTTCCCCATATCTAATTCCCCGCCTCTGATTCCCCAACTCTGATTCCCCGCACTGATTCCCCAGCTCTGAATCCCCACCTCAGATTCCCCGCATCTGATTCCCTGCCTCTGAATCCCCACCTCTGATTCCCTGCCTCTGATTCCCAACCTCTGATTCCCCTCCTCTGATTCCCCATATCTGATTCCCCGCCTCCGTTTCCCTGCCTCTGATTCCCCGCCTCTGTTTCTCCATATCTGATTCCCCGCCTCTGATTCCCCAACTCTGATTCCCCGCCTCTGATTCCCCAGCTCTGATTCCCCGCCTCTGATTCCCCGCGTCTGATTCCCAGCCTCTGATTCCCCATGTCTTATTCCCCACCTCTGATTCGCCATCTCTGATTCATCGCCTCTGATTCCCCACCTCTGATTCCCCATATCTGATTCCCCACCTATGTTTCCCCGCCTCTGATGCCCCGCCTCTGATTCCATGCCTCTGATTCCCAACCTCTGATTCCCCGCCTCTGTTTCCCCGCCTCTGATTCCCTGCCTCTGTTTCCTCATATCTGATTCCCCGCCTCTGATTCCCCAACACTGATTCCCCGCCTCTGATTCCCCAGGTCTGATTCACCACCTCTGATTCCCCGCGTCTGATTCCCCGCCTCTGATTCCCCATCTCTGATTCCCTATCTCTGATTCCCCAATTCTGATTCCCCGCCTTTGATTCCCTGCCTCTGATTCCCAACCTCTGATTCTCCACCTCTAATTCCCCATATCTGATTCCCCGCCTCTGTTTCCCCGCCTCTTATTCCCCGCCTCTGTTTCCCCATATCTGATTCCCGGCCTCTCATTCCCCAGCTCCGATTCCCCGCCTCTGATTCCCCATATCTGATTCCCCGCCGCTGATTCCGCAACTCTGATAGCCCGCCTCTGATTCCCCAGCTCTGATTCCCCGCCTCTGATTCCCCGCGTCTGAATCCCTGCCTCTGATTCCCCGCCTCTGATTCACCATCTCTGATTCACCACCTCTGATCCCCCGCCTCTGATTCCCCATGTCTGATTCACCGCCTCTGTTTCCCCACCTCTGATTCCCCGCCTCTGATTCCCCAGCTCTGATTCCCCGCATCTGATTCCCTGCCTCTGAATCCCCACCGCTATTCCCTGCCTCTGATTCCCAACCTCTGATTCCCCTCCTCTTATTCCCCATATCTGATTCCCCGCCTCCATTTCCCTGCCTCTGATACCCCGCCTCTGTTACCCCATATCTGATTCCCCGCCTCTGATTCCCCAACTCTGATTCTGCACATCTGATTCCCTGCCTCTGATTCCCGGCCTCTGATTCCCGACCTCTCATTCCCGGCCTCTGATTCCCGGCCTCTGATTCCCCGCCTCTGATTCCCCGACTCTGATTCCCTGCGTCTGATTCCCCATCTCTGATTCTGCACATCTGATTCCCTGCCTCTTATTCCCCACCTCTGATTCCCGGCCTCTGATTCCCGGCCTCTGATTCCCGGCCTCTCATTCCCGGCCTCTCATTCCCGGCCTCTCATTCCCGGCCTCTGATTCCCCGCCTCTGATTCCCCGCCTCTGTTTCCCTGCCTCTGATTCCCCTTCTCTGATTCCGCACATCTGATTCCCTGCCTCTGATTCCCTTCCTCTGATTCCCTGCCTCTGATTCCCTGCCTCTGATTCCCAACCTCTGATTCCCCACCTCTGATTCCCCATATCTGATTCCCCGCCTCTGTATCCCCGCCTCTGATTTCCCGCCTCTGTTTCCCCATATCTGATTCCCCGCCTCTGATTCCCCAACTTTGATTCCCCACCTCTGATCCCCAGCTCTGATTCCCCGCCTCTGATTCCCCGTGTTTGATTCCCTGCCTCTGATTCCCTGCCTCTGATTCCCAACCTCTGATTCCCCACCTCTGATTCCCCATATGTGATTCCCCGCCTCTGTTTCCCCGCCTCTGATTCCCCGCCTCTGATACCCCATATCTCATTCCCCGCCTCTGATTCCCCATATCTGATTCCCGGACTCTGATTCCCCACATCTGATTCCCGGCCTCTTATTCCCGGCATCTGATTCCCGGCCTCTGATTCCCGGCCTCTGATTCCCCGCTTCTGATTCTGATTCCCTGCCTCTGATTCCCCATCTCTGATTCCGCACATCTGATTCCCTGCCTCTGATTCCCCACTTCTGATTCCCCATATCTGATTCCCCGCCTCTGTTTCCCCGCCTCTGATTCCCCGCCTCTGTTTCCCCATATCTAATTCCCCGCCTCTGATTCCCCAACTCTGATTCCCCGCACTGATTCCCCAGCTCTGAATCCCCACCTCAGATTCCCCGCATCTGATTCCCTGCCTCTGAATCCCCACCTCTGATTCCCTGCCTCTGATTCCCAACCTCTGATTCCCCTCCTCTGATTCCCCATATCTGATTCCCCGCCTGCGTTTCCCTGCCTCTGATTCCCCGCCTCTGTTTCCCCATATCTGATTCCCCGCCTCTGATTCCCCAACTCTGATTCCCCGCCTCTGATTCCCCAGCTCTGATTCCCCGCCTCTGATTCCCCGCGTCTGATTCCCAGCCTCTGATTCCCCATTTCTTATTCCCCACCTCTGATTCGCCATCTCTGATTCATCGCCTCTGATTCCCCACCTCTGATTCCCCATATCTGATTCCCCACCTATGTTTCCCCGCCTCTGATGCCCCGCCTCTGATTCCATGCCTCTGATTCCCAACCTCTGATTCCCCGCCTCTGTTTCCCCGCCTCTGATTCCCTGCCTCTGTTTCCTCATATCTGATTCCCCGCCTCTGATTCCCCAACACTGATTCCCCGCCTCTGATTCCCCAGGTCTGATTCACCACCTCTGATTCCCCGCGTCTGATTCCCCGCCTCTGATTCCCCATCTCTGATTCCCTATCTCTGATTCCCCAATTCTGATTCCCCGCCTTTGATTCCCTGCCTCTGATTCCCAACCTCTGATTCTCCACCTCTAATTCCCCATATCTGATTCCCCGCCTCTGTTTCCCCGCCTCTTATTCCCCGCCTCTGTTTCCCCATATCTGATTCCCGGCCTCTCATTCCCCAGCTCCGATTCCCCGCCTCTGATTCCCCATATCTGATTCCCCGCCGCTGATTCCGCAACTCTGATAGCCCGCCTCTGATTCCCCAGCTCTGATTCCCCGCCTCTGATTCCCCGCGTCTGAATCCCTGCCTCTGATTCCCCGCCTCTGATTCACCATCTCTGATTCACCACCTCTGATCCCCCGCCTCTGATTCCCCATGTCTGATTCACCGCCTCTGTTTCCCCACCTCTGATTCCCCGCCTCTGATTCCCCAGCTCTGATTCCCCGCATCTGATTCCCTGCCTCTGAATCCCCACCGCTATTCCCTGCCTCTGATTCCCAACCTCTGATTCCCCTCCTCTTATTCCCCATATCTGATTCCCCGCCTCCATTTCCCTGCCTCTGATACCCCGCCTCTGTTACCCCATATCTGATTCCCCGCCTCTGATTCCCCGCGTCTGATTCCCCGCCTCTGATTCCCCATCTCTGATTCCCTATCTCTGATTCCCCAATTCTGATTCCCCGCCTTTGATTCCCTGCCTCTGATTCCCAACCTCTGATTCCCCACCTCTGATTCCCCATATCTGATTCCCCGCCTCTGTTTCCCCGCCTCTTATTCCCCACCTCTGTTTCCCCATATCTGATTCCCGGCCTCTCATTCCCCAGCTCTGATTCCCCTCCTCTGATTCCCCATATCTGATTCCCCGCCGCTGATTCCCAAACTCTGATTCCCCAGCTCTGATTCCCCGCCTCTGATTCCCCGCGTCTGAATCCCTGCCTCTGATTCCCCGCCTCTGATTCCCCATCTCTGATTCACCACCTCTGATCCCCCGCCTCTGATTCCCCATGTCTGATTCACCGCCTCTGTTTCCCCACCTCTGATTCCCCGCCTCTGATTCCCCATATCTGATTCCCCGCCTCTGATTCCCCAACTCTGATTCCCCGCCTGTGATTCGCCAGCTATGATTCCCCGCCTCTGATTCCCCACGTCTGATTCCCTGCCTGTGATTCCCTGCCTCTTATTCCCCGCCTCTAATTCCCGGCCTCTGATTCCCGGCCTCTGATACCCTACCTCTGATTCTCCATATCTGATTCCCCGCCTCTGTTTCCCCGCCTCTGATTCCCCGCCTCTGTTTCCCCATATCTGATTCCCCGCCTCTGATTCCCCAACTCTGATTCCCCGCCTCTGATTCCCCAGGTCTGATTCCCCGCCTCTGATTCCACGTGTTTGATTACCTGTCTCTGATTCCCCGCCTCTGCTTCCCCATCTCTGATTCACCGCCTTTGATTCGCCACCTCTGATTCCCCATATGTGATTCCCCTCCTCTGTTTCCCCGCCTCTGATTCCCCGCCTCTGATTCCCCATATCTCATTCCCCGCCTCTGATTCCCCGCATCTGATTCCCTGCCTCTGAATCCCCACCTCTGATTCCCTGCCTCTGATTCCCAACCTCTGATTCCCCTCCTCTGATTCCCCATATCTGATTCCCCGCCTCCGTTTCCCTGCCTCTGATTAACCGCCTCTGTTTCCCCATATCTGATTCCCCGCCTCTGATTCCCCAACTCTGATTCCCCGCCTCTGATTCCCCAGCTCTGATTCCCCGCCTCTGATTCCCCGCGTCTGATTCCCAGCCTCTGATTCCCCATGTCTGATTTCCTGCCTCTGATTTCCCGCCTCTGATTCGCCATCTCTGATTCATCGCCTCTGATTCCCCACCTCTGATTCCCCATATCTTATTCCCCAGCTCTGATTCCCCGCCTCTGATTCCCCGTGTTTGATTCCCTGCCTCTGATTCCCTGCCTCTGATTCCCAACCTCTGATTCCCCACCTCTGATTCCCCATATGTGATTCCCCGCCTCTGTTTCCCCGCCTCTGATTCCCCGCCTCTGATACCCCATATCTCATTCCCCGCCTCTGATTCCCCATATCTGATTCCCGGACTCTGATTCCCCACATCTGATTCCCGGCCTCTTATTCCCGGCATCTGATTCCCGGCCTCTGATTCCCGGCCTCTGATTCCCCGCTTCTGATTCTGATTCCCTGCCTCTGATTCCCCATCTCTGATTCCGCACATCTGATTCCCTGCCTCTGATTCCCCACTTCTGATTCCCCATATCTGATTCCCCGCCTCTGTTTCCCCGCCTCTGATTCCCCGCCTCTGTTTCCCCATATCTAATTCCCCGCCTCTGATTCCCCAACTCTGATTCCCCGCACTGATTCCCCAGCTCTGAATCCCCACCTCAGATTCCCCGCATCTGATTCCCTGCCTCTGAATCCCCACCTCTGATTCCCTGCCTCTGATTCCCAACCTCTGATTCCCCTCCTCTGATTCCCCATATCTGATTCCCCGCCTCCGTTTCCCTGCCTCTGATTCCCCGCCTCTGTTTCCCCATATCTGATTCCCCGCCTCTGATTCCCCAACTCTGATTCCCCGCCTCTGATTCCCCAGCTCTGATTCCCCGCCTCTGATTCCCCGCGTCTGATTCCCAGCCTCTGATTCCCCATGTCTTATTCCCCACCTCTGATTCGCCATCTCTGATTCATCGCCTCTGATTCCCCACCTCTGATTCCCCATATCTGATTCCCCACCTATGTTTCCCCGCCTCTGATGCCCCGCCTCTGATTCCATGCCTCTGATTCCCAACCTCTGATTCCCCGCCTCTGTTTCCCCGCCTCTGATTCCCTGCCTCTGTTTCCTCATATCTGATTCCCCGCCTCTGATTCCCCAACACTGATTCCCCGCCTCTGATTCCCCAGGTCTGATTCACCACCTCTGATTCCCCGCGTCTGATTCCCCGCCTCTGATTCCCCATCTCTGATTCCCTATCTCTGATTCCCCAATTCTGATTCCCCGCCTTTGATTCCCTGCCTCTGATTCCCAACCTCTGATTCTCCACCTCTAATTCCCCATATCTGATTCCCCGCCTCTGTTTCCCCGCCTCTTATTCCCCGCCTCTGTTTCCCCATATCTGATTCCCGGCCTCTCATTCCCCAGCTCCGATTCCCCGCCTCTGATTCCCCATATCTGATTCCCCGCCGCTGATTCCGCAACTCTGATAGCCCGCCTCTGATTCCCCAGCTCTGATTCCCCGCCTCTGATTCCCCGCGTCTGAATCCCTGCCTCTGATTCCCCGCCTCTGATTCACCATCTCTGATTCACCACCTCTGATCCCCCGCCTCTGATTCCCCATGTCTGATTCACCGCCTCTGTTTCCCCACCTCTGATTCCCCGCCTCTGATTCCCCAGCTCTGATTCCCCGCATCTGATTCCCTGCCTCTGAATCCCCACCGCTATTCCCTGCCTCTGATTCCCAACCTCTGATTCCCCTCCTCTTATTCCCCATATCTGATTCCCCGCCTCCATTTCCCTGCCTCTGATACCCCGCCTCTGTTACCCCATATCTGATTCCCCGCCTCTGATTCCCCGCGTCTGATTCCCCGCCTCTGATTCCCCATCTCTGATTCCCTATCTCTGATTCCCCAATTCTGATTCCCCGCCTTTGATTCCCTGCCTCTGATTCCCAACCTCTGATTCCCCACCTCTGATTCCCCATATCTGATTCCCCGCCTCTGTTTCCCCGCCTCTTATTCCCCACCTCTGTTTCCCCATATCTGATTCCCGGCCTCTCATTCCCCAGCTCTGATTCCCCTCCTCTGATTCCCCATATCTGATTCCCCGCCGCTGATTCCCAAACTCTGATTCCCCAGCTCTGATTCCCCGCCTCTGATTCCCCACGTCTGAATCCCTGCCTCTGATTCCCCGCCTCTGATTCCCCATCTCTGATTCACCACTTCTGATCCCCCGCCTCTGATTCCCCATGTCTGGTTCACCGCCTCTGTTTCCCCACCTCTGATTCCCCGCCTCTGATTCCCCATATCTGATTCCCCGCCTCTGATTCCCCAACTCTGATTCCCCGCCTGTGATTCGCCAGCTATGATTCCCCGCCTCTGATTCCCCACGTCTGATTCCCTGCCTGTGATTCCCTGCCTCTTATTCCCCGCCTCTGATTCCCCGCATCTGATTCCCAACCTCTGATTCCCCTCCTCTGATTCCCCATATCTGATTCCCCGCCTCCATTTCCCTGCCTCTGATTCCCCGCCTCTGCTACCCCATATCTGATTCCCCGCCTCTGATTCCCCAACTCTGATTCTGCACATCTGATTCCCTGCCTCTTATTCCCCACCTCAAATTCCCGGCCTCTGATTCCCAGCCTCTGATTCCCCACCTCTGATTCTCCATATCTGATTCGCCGCCTCTGTTTCCCCGCCTCTGATTCCCCGCCTCTGTTTCCCCATATCTGATTCCCCGCCTCTGATTCCCCAACTCTGATTCCCCGCCTCTGATTCCCCAGGTCTGATTCCCCGCCTCTGATTCCACGTGTTTGATTACCTGCCTCTGATTCCCCGCCTCTGCTTCCCCATCTCTGATTCACCGCCTTTGATTCGCCACCACTGATTCCCCATATGTGATTCCCCGCCTCTGTTTCCCCGCCTCTGATTCCCCGCCTCTGATTCCCCATATCTCATTCCCCGCCTCTGATTCCCCGCATCTGATTCCCTGCCTCTGAATCCCCACCTCTGATTCCCTGCCTCTGATTCCCCACCTCTGATTCCCGGCCTCTGATTCCCGGCCTCTGATTCCCGACCTCTGATTCCCGGCCTCTGATTCCCGGCCTCTGATTCCCCGCCTCTGATTCCCCGACTCTGATTCCCTGCCTCTGATTCCCCATCTCTGATTCTGCACATCTGATTCCCTGCCTCTTATTCCCCACCTCTGATTCCCGGCCTCTGATTCCCGGCCTCTGATTCCCGGCCTCTCATTCCCGGCCTCTCATTCCCGGCCTCTCATTCCCGGCCTCTGATTCCCCGCCTCTGATTCCCCGCCTCTGTTTCCCTGCCTCTGATTCCCCTTTTCTGATTCCGCACATCTGATTCCCTGCCTCTGATTCCCTGCCTCTGATTCCCTGCCTCTGATTCCCTGCCTCTGATTCCCAACCTCTGATTCCCCACCTCTGATTCCCCATATCTGATTCCCCGCCTCTGTATCCCCGCCTCTGATTTCCCGCCTCTGTTTCCCCATATCTGATTCGCCGCCTCTGATTCCCCAACTTTGATTCCCCACCTCTGATCCCCAGCTCTGATTCCCCGCCTCTGATTCCCCGTGTTTGATTCCCTGCCTCTGATTCCCTGCCTCTGATTCCCAACCTCTGATTCCCCACCTCTGATTCCCCATATCTGATTCCCCGCCTCTGTTTCCCCGCCTCTGATTCCCCTCCTCTGTTTCCCCATATCTGATTCCCCGCCTTTGATTCGCCACCTCTGATTCCCCATATGTGATTCCCCGCCTCTGTTTCCCCGCCTCTGATTCCCCGCCTCTGATACCCCATATCTCATTCCCCGCCTCTGATTCCCCATATCTGATTCCCGGACTCTGATTCCCCACATCTGATTCCCAACCTCTTATTCCCGGCATCTGATTCCCGGCCTCTGATTCCCGGCCTCTGATTCCCCGCTTCTGATTCTGATTCCCTGCCTCTGATTCCCCATCTCTGATTCCGCACATCTGATTCCCTGCCTCTGATTCCCCACTTCTGATTCCCCATATCTGATTCCCCGCCTCTGTTTCCCCGCCTCTGATTCCCCGCCTCTGTTTCCCCATATCTAATTCCCCGCCTCTGATTCCCCAACTCTGATTCCCCGCACTGATTCCCCAGCTCTGAATCCCCACCTCAGATTCCCCGCATCTGATTCCCTGCCTCTGAATCCCCACCTCTGATTCCCTGCCTCTGATTCCCAACCTCTGATTCCCCTCCTCTGATTCCCCATATCTGAATCCCCGCCTCCGTTTCCCTGCCTCTGATTCCCCGCCTCTGTTTCCCCATATCTGATTCCCCGCCTCTGATTCCCCAACTCTGATTCCCCGCCTCTGATTCCCCAGCTCTGATTCCCCGCCTCTGATTCCCCGCGTCTGATTCCCAGCCTCTGATTCCCCATGTCTTATTCCCCACCTCTGATTCGCCATCTCTGATTCATCGCCTCTGATTCCCCACCTCTGATTCCCCATATCTGATTCCCCACCTATGTTTCCCCGCCTCTGATGCCCCGCCTCTGATTCCATGCCTCTGATTCCCAACCTCTGATTCCCCGCCTCTGTTTCCCCGCCTCTGATTCCCTGCCTCTGTTTCCTCATATCTGATTCCCCGCCTCTGATTCCCCAACACTGATTCCCCGCCTCTGATTCCCCATCTCTGATTCCCTATCTCTGATTCCCCAATTCTGATTCCCCGCCTTTGATTCCCTGCCTCTGATTCCCAACCTCTGATTCTCCACCTCTAATTCCCCATATCTGATTCCCCGCCTCTGTTTCCCCGCCTCTTATTCCCCGCCTCTGTTTCCCCATATCTGATTCCCGGCCTCTCATTCCCCAGCTCCGATTCCCCGCCTCTGATTCCCCATATCTGATTCCCCGCCGCTGATTCCCCAACTCTGATAGCCCGCCTCTGATTCCCCAGCTCTGATTCCCCGCCACTGATTCCCCGCGTCTGAATCCCTGCCTCTGATTCCCCGCCTCTGATTCACCATCTCTGATTCACCACCTGTGATCCCCCGCCTCTGATTCCCCATGTCTGATTCACCGCCTCTGTTTCCCCACCTCTGATTCCCCGCCTCTGATTCCCCAGCTCTGATTCCCCGCATCTGATTCCCTGCCTCTGAATCCCCACCGCTATTCCCTGCCTCTGATTCCCAACCTCTGATTCCCCTCCTCTGATTCCCCATATCTGATTCCCCGCCTCCATTTCCCTGCCTCTGATTCCCCGCCTCTGTTACCCCATATCTGATTCCCCGCCTCTGATTCCCCAACTCTGATTCTGCACATCTGATTCCCTGCCTCTTATTCCCCACCTCTAATTCCCGGCCTCTGATTCCCGGCCTCTGATTCCCCACCTCTGATTCTCCATATCTGATTCCCCGCCTCTGTTTCCCCGCCTCTGATTCCCCACCTCTGTTTCCCCATATCTGATTCCCCGCATCTGATTCCCCACGTCTGATTCCCTGCCTGTGATTCCCTGCCTCTTATTCCCCGCCTCTGATTCCCCGCATCTGATTCCCTGCCTCTGAATCCCCACCTTGATTCCCTGCCTCTGATTCCCAACCTCTGATTCCCCTCCTCTGATTCCCCATATCTGATTCCCCACCTCCATTTCCCTGCCTCTGATTCCCCGCCTCTGTTACCCAATATCTGATTCCCCGCCTCTGATTCCCCAACTCTGTTTCTGCACATCTGATTCCCTGCCTCTTATTCCCCACCTCTAATTCCCGGCCTCTGATTCCCGGCCTCTGATACCCTACCTCTGATTCTCCATATCTGATTCCCCGCCTCTGTTTCCCCGCCTCTGATTCCCCGCCTCTGTTTCCCCATATCTGATTCCCCGCCTCTGATTCCCCAACTCTGATTCCCCGCCTCTGATTCCCCAGGTCTGATTCCCCGCCTCTGATTCCACGTGTTTGATTACCTGTCTCTGATTCCCCGCCTCTGCTTCCCCATCTCTGATTCACCGCCTTTGATTCGCCACCTCTGATTCCCCATATGTGATTCCCCTCCTCTGTTTCCCCGCCTCTGATTCCCCGCCTCTGATTCCCCATATCTCATTCCCCGCCTCTGATTCCCCGCATCCGATTCCCTGCTTCTGAATCCCCACCTCTGATTCCCTGCCTCTGATTCCCAACCTCTGATTCCCCTCCTCTGATTCCCCATATCTGATTCCCCGCCTCCGTTTCCCTGCCTCTGATTAACCGCCTCTGTTTCCCCATATCTGATTCCCCGCCTCTGATTCCCCAACTCTGATTCCCCGCCTCTGATTCCCCAGCTCTGATTCCCCGCCTCTGATTCCCCGCGTCTGATTCCCAGCCTCTGATTCCCCATGTCTGATTTCCTGCCTCTGATTTCCCGCCTCTGATTCGCCATCTCTGATTCATCGCCTCTGATTCCCCACCTCTGATTCCCCATATCTTATTCCCCACCTATGTTTCCCCGCCTCTGATTGCCCGCCTCTGATTCCCCATCTCTGATTCCCGGACTCTGATTCCCCACCTCTGATTCCCTATCTCTGATTCCACACATCCGATTCCCTGCCTCTGATTCCCCGCCTCTGTTGCCCCGCCTCTGATTCCCAATCTCTGATTCCCCTCCTCTGATTCCCCATATCTGATTCCCCGCCTCCGTTTCCCTGCCTCTGATTCCCCGCCTCTGTTTCCCCATATCTGATTCCCCGCCTCTGATTCCCCAACTCTGATTCCCCGCCTCTGATTCCCCAGCTCTGATTCCCCGCCTCTGATTCCCCGCATCTGATTCCCAGCCTCTGATTCCCCATGTCTGATTTCCTGCCTCTGATTCCCCGCCTCTGATTCGCCATCTCTGATTCATCCCCTCTGATTCCCCACCTCTGATTCCCCATATCTTATTCCCCACCTATGTTTCCCCGCCTCTGATTCCCCGCCTCTGATTCCCCATCTCTGATTCCCAGACTCTGATTCCCCACCTCTGATTCCCTATCTCTGATTCTGCACATCCGATTCCCTGCCTCTGATTCCCCGCCTCTGATTCCCCACCTCTGATTCCCCACCTCTGATTCCCCATATCTGATTCCCCGCCTCTGTTTCCCCGCCTCTGATTCCCTGCCTCTGTTTCCTCATATCTGATTCCCCGCCTCTGATTCCCCAACACTGATTCCCCGCCTCTGATCCCCAGCTCTGATTCACCACCTCTGATTCCCCGCGTCTGATTCCCCGCTTCTGATTCCCGGCCTCTTATTCCCCACCTCTGATTCACGGCCTCTGATTCCCGGCCTCTGATTCCCGAACTCTCATTCCCGGCCTCTGATTCCCGGCCTCTGATTCCCCGCCTCTGATTCCCCGCCTCTGATTCCCTGCCTCTGATTCCCCATCTCTGATTCCGCACATCTGATTCCCTGCCTCTGATTCCCCGCCTCTGATTCCCTGCCTCTGATTCCCTGCCTCTGATTCCCAACCTCTGATTCCCCAACTCTGATTCCCCACCTCTGATCCCCAGCTCTGATTCCCCGCCTCTGATTCCCCGTGTTTGATTCCCTGCCTCTGATTCCCTGCCTCTGATTCCCAACCTCTGATACCCCACCTCTGATTCCCCATATCTGATTCCCCGCCTCTGTTTCCCTGCCTCTGATTCCCCGCCTCTGTTTCCCCATATCTGATTCCCCGCCTTTGATTTGCCACCTCAGATTCCCCATATGTGATTCCCCGCCTCTGTTTCCCCGCATCTGATTCCCCGCCTCTGATTCCCCATATCTCATTCCCCGCCTCTGATTCCCCATATCTGATTCCCTGACTCTGATTCCCCACCTCTGATTCCCGGCCTCTTTTTCCCGGCATCTGATTCCCGGCATCTGATTCTCGGCCTCTGATTCCCCGCTTCTGATTCCCCGCTTCTGATTCTGATTCCCTGCCTCTGATTCCCCATCCCTGATTCCGCACATCTGATTCCCTGCCTCTGATTCCCCATTTCTGATTCCCCATATCTGATTCCCCGCCTCTGTTTCCCCGCCTCTGATTCACCGCCTCTGTTTCCCCATATCTAATTCCCCGCCTCTGATTCCCCAACTCTTATTCCCCGCACTGATTCCCCAGCTCTGAATCCCGGCCTCTTTTTCCCGGCATCTGATTCCCGGCATCTGATTCTCGGCCTCTGATTCCCGGCCTCTGATTCCCCGCTTCTGATTCTGATTCCCTGCCTCTGATTCCCCACTTCTGATTCCCCATATCTGATTCCCCGCCTCTGTTTCCCCGCCTCTGATTCACCGCCTCTGTTTCCCCATATCTAATTCCCCGCCTCTGATTCCCCAACTCTTATTCCCCGCACTGATTCCCCAGCTCTGAATCCCCGCCTCAGATTCCCCGCATCTGATTCCCTGCCTCTAAATCCCCACCTCTGATTCCCTGCCTCTGATTCCCAACCTCTGATTCACCTCCTCTGATTCCCCATATCTGATTCCCCGCCTCCGTTTCCCTGCCTCTCATTCCCCGCCTCTGTTTCCCCATATCTGATTCCCCGCCTCTGATTCCCCAACTCTGATTCCCTGCCTCTCATTCCCCAGCTCTGATTCCCCGCCTCTGATTCCCCGCGTCTGATTCCCAGCCTCTGATTCCCCATGTCTTATTCCCCGCCTCTGATTCGCCATCTCTGATTCATCGCCTCTGATTCCCCACCTCTGATTCCCCATATCTGATTCCCCTCCTATGTTTCCCCGCCTCTGATGCCCCACCTCTGATTCCATGCCTCTGATTCCCAACCTCTGATTCCCCACCTCTGATTCCCCATATCTGATTCCCCGCCTCTGTTTCCCCGCCTCTGATTCCCTGCCTCTGTTTCCTCATATCTGATTCCCCGCCTCTGATTCCCCAACACTGATTCCCCGCCTCTGATTCCCCAGCTCTGATTCACCACCTCTGATTCCCCGCGTCTGATTCCCCGCCTCTGATTCCCCATCTCTGATTCCCTATCTCTGATTCCCCAATTCTGATTCCCCGCCTTTGATTCCCTGCCTCTGATTCCTAACCTCTGATTCCCCACCTCTGATTCCCCGCCACTGTTTCCCCGCCTCTTATTCCCAGCCTCTGTTTCCCCATATCTGATTCCCGGCCTCTCATTCCCCAGCTCTGATTCCCCGCCTCTGATTCCCCATATCTGATTCCCCGCCGCTGATTCCCCAACTCTGATAGCCCGTCTCTGATTCCCCAGCTCTGATTCCCTGCCTCTGATTCCCCGCGTCTGAACCCCTGCCTCTGATTCCCCGCCTCTGATTCCCCATCTCTGATTCACCACCTCTGATCCCCCGCCTCTGATTCCCCATGTCTGATTCACCGCCTCTGTTTCCCCACCTCTGATTCCCCGCCTCTGATTCCCCATATCTGATTCCCCGCCTCTGATTCCCTGCCTCTTATTCCCCGCCTCTGATTCCCCGCATCTGATTCCCAACCTCTGATTCCCCTCCTCTGATTCCCCATATCTGATTCCCCGCCTCCATTTCCCTGCCTCTGATTCCCCGCCTCTGATTCCCCAACTCTGATTCCCCGCCTGTGATTCGCCAGCTATGATTCCCCGCATCTGATTCCCCACGTCTGATTCCCTGCCTGTGATTCCCTGCCTCTTATTCCCCGCCTCTGATTCCCCGCCTCTGATTCCCCGCATCTGATTCCCTGCCTCTGAATCCCCACCTCTGATTCCCTGCCTCTGATTCCCAACCTCTGATTCCCCTCCTCTGATTCCCCATATCTGATTCCCCACCTCCATTTCCCTGCCTCTGATTCCCCGCCTCTGTTACCCAATATCTGATTCCCCGCCTATGATTCCCCAACTCTGATTCTGCACATCTGATTCCCTGCCTCTTATTCCCCACCTCTAATTCCCGGCCTCTGATTCCCGGCCTCTGATTCCCACCTCTGATTCCCCATATCTGATTCCCGGACTCTGATTCCCCACCTCTGATTCCCGGCATCTTATTCCCGGCATCTGATTCCCGGCCTCTGATTCCCGGCCTCTGATTCCCCGCTTCTGATTCTGATTCCCTGCCTCTGATTCCCCATCTCTGATTCCGCACATCTGATTCCCTGCCTCTGATTCCCCACTTCTGATTCCCCATATCTGATTCCCCGCCTCTGTTTCCCCGCCTCTGATTCCCCGCCACTGTTTCCCCATATCTAATTCCTCGCATCTGATTCCCCAACTCTGATTCCCCGCACTGATTCCCCAACTCTGACTCCCCGCCTGTGATTCGCCAGCTATGATTCCCCGCATCTGATTCCACACGTCTGATTCCCTGCCTGTGATTCCCTGCCTCTTATTCCCCGCCTCTGATTCCCCGCCTCTGATTCCCCGCATCTGATTCCCTGCCTCTGAATCCCCACCTCTGATTCCCTGCCTCTGATTCCCAACCTCTGATTCCCCTCCTCTGATTCCCCATATCTGATTCCCCACCTCCATTTCCCTGCCTCTGATTCCCCGCCTCTGTTACCCAATATCTGATTCCCCGCCTCTGATTCCCCGCTTCTGATTCTGATTCCCTGCCTCTGATTCCCCATCTCTGATTCCGCACATCTGATTCCCTGCCTCTGATTCCCCACTTCTGATTCCCCATATCTGATTCCCCTCCTCTGTTTCCCCGCCTCTGATTCCCCGCCACTGTTTCCCCATATCTAATTCCTCGCATCTGATTCCCCAACTCTGATTCCCCGCACTGATTCCCCAGCTCTGAATCCCCGCCTCAGATTCCCCGCATCTGATTCCCTGCCTCTGAATGCCCACCTCTGATTCCCTGCCTCTGATTCCCAACCTCTGATTCCCCTCTTCTGATTCCCCATATCTGATTCCCCGCCTCCGTTTCCCTGCCTCTGATTCCCCGCCTCTGTTTCCCCATATCTGATTCCCCGCCTCTGATTCCCCAACTCTGATTCATCGCCTCTGATTCCCCACCTCTGATTCCCCGCCTCTGATTCCCCGCGTCTGATTCCCAGCCTCTGATTCCCCATGTCTTATTCCCCGCCTCTGATTCGCCATCTCTGATTCATCGCCTCTGATTCCCCACCTCTGATTCCCCATATCTGATTCCCCACCTATGTTTCCCCGCCTCTGATGCCCCACCTCTGATTCCATGCCTCTGATTCCCAACCTCTGATTCCCCACCTCTGATTCCCCATATCTGATTCCCCGCCTCTGTTTCCGCGCCTCTGATTCCCTGCCTCTGTTTCCTCATATCTGATTCCCCGCCTCTGATTCCCCAACACTGATTCCCCGCCTCTGATTCCCCAGGTCTGATTCACCACCTCTGATTCCCCGCGTCTGATTCCCCGCCTCTGATTCCCCATCTCTGATTCCCTATCTCTGATTCCCCAATTCTGATTCCCCGCCTTTGATTCCCTGCCTCTGATTCCCAACCTCTGATTCCCCACCTCTGATATCCCATATCTGATTCCCCGCCTCTGTTTCCCCGCCTCTTATTCCCCGCCTCTGTTTCCCCATATCTGATTCCCGGCCTCTCATTCCCCAGCTCTGATTCCCCGCCTCTGATTCCCCATATCTGATTCCCCGCCGCTGATTCCCCAACTCAGATAGCCCGCCTCTGATTCCCCAGCTCTGATTCCCCGCCTCTGATTCCCCGCGTCTGAATCCCTGCCTCTGATTCCCCGCCTCTGATTCCCCATCTCTGATTCACCACCTCTGATCCCCCGCCTCTGATTCCCCATGTCTGATTCACCGCCTCTGTTTCCCCATCTCTGATTCCCCGCCTCTGATTCCCCATATCTGATTCCCCGCCTCTGATTCCCCAACTCTGATTCGCCGCCTGTGATTCGCCAGCTATGATTCCCCACGTCTGAATCCCTGCCTGTGATTCCCTGCCTCTTATTCCCCGCCTCTGATTCCCCGCATCTGATTCCCTGCCTCTGAATCCCCACCTCTGATTCCCTGCCTCTGATTCCCAACCTCTTATTCCCCTCCTCTGATTCCCCATATCTGATTCCCCACCTCCATTTCCCTGCCTCTGAATCCCCACCTCTGATTCCCTGCCTCTGATTCCCAACCTCTGATTCTCCACCTCTAATTCCCCATATCTGATTCCCCGCCTCTGTTTCCCCGCCTCTTATTCCCCGCCTCTGTTTCCCCATATCTGATTCCCGGCCTCTCATTCCCCAGCTCCGATTCCCCGCCTCTGATTCCCCATATCTGTTTCCCCGCCGCTGATTCCCCAACTCTGATAGCCCGCCTCTGATTCCCCAGCTCTGATTCCCCGCCTCTGATTCCCCGCGTCTGAATCCCTGCCTCTGATTCCCCGCCTCTGATTCACCATCTCTGATTCACCACCTCTGATCCCCCGCCTCTGATTCCCCATGTCTGATTCACCGCCTCTGTTTCCCCACCTCTGATTCCCCGCCTCTGATTCCCCAGCTCTGATTCCCCGCATCTGATTCCCTGCCTCTGAATCCCCACCGCTATTCCCTGCCTCTGATTCCCAACCTCTGATTCCCCTCCTCTTATTCCCCATATCTGATTCCCCGCCTCCATTTCCCTGCCTCTGATACCCCGCCTCTGTTACCCCATATCTGATTCCCCGCCTCTGATTCCCCGCGTCTGATTCCCCGCCTCTGATTCCCCATCTCTGATTCCCTATCTCTGATTCCCCAATTCTGATTCCCCGCCTTTGATTCCCTGCCTCTGATTCCCAACCTCTGATTCCCCACCTCTGATTCCCCATATCTGATTCCCCGCCTCTGTTTCCCCGCCTCTTATTCCCCACCTCTGTTTCCCCATATCTGATTCCCGGCCTCTCATTCCCCAGCTCTGATTCCCCTCCTCTGATTCCCCATATCTGATTCCCCGCCGCTGATTCCCAAACTCTGATTCCCCAGCTCTGATTCCCCGCCTCTGATTCCCCGCGTCTGAATCCCTGCCTCTGATTCCCCGCCTCTGATTCCCCATCTCTGATTCACCACCTCTGATCCCCCGCCTCTGATTCCCCATGTCTGATTCACCGCCTCTGTTTCCCCACCTCTGATTCCCCGCCTCTGATTCCCCATATCTGATTCCCCGCATCTGATTCCCCAACTCTGATTCCCCGCCTGTGATTCGCCAGCTATGATTCCCCGCCTCTGATTCCCCACGTCTGATTCCCTGCCTGTGATTCCCTGCCTCTTATTCCCCGCCTCTGATTCCCCGCATCTGATTCCCCGCCTCCATTTCCCTGCCTCTGATTCCCCGCCTCTGCTACCCCATATCTGATTCCCCGCCTCTGATTCCCCAACTCTGATTCTGCACATCTGATTCCCTGCCTCTTATTCCCCACCTCAAATTCCCGGCCTCTGATTCCCAGCCTCTGATTCCCCACCTCTGATTCTCCATATCTGATTCGCCGCCTCTGTTTCCCCGCCTCTGATTCCCCGCCTCTGTTTCCCCATATCTGATTCCCCGCCTCTGATTCCCCAACTCTGATTCCCCGCCTCTGATTCCCCAGGTCTGATTCCCCGCCTCTGATTCCACGTGTTTGATTACCTGCCTCTGATTCCCCGCCTCTGCTTCCCCATCTCTGATTCACCGCCTTTGATTCGCCACGACTGATTCCCCATATGTGATTCCCCGCCTCTGTTTCCCCGCCTCTGATTCCCCGCCTCTGATTCCCCATATCTCATTCCCCGCCTCTGATTCCCCGCATCTGATTCCCTGCCTCTGAATCCCCACCTCTGATTCCCTGCCTCTGATTCCCCACCTCTGATTCCCGGCCTCTGATTCCCGGCCTCTGATTCCCGACCTCTCATTCCCGGCCTCTGATTCCCGGCCTCTGATTCCCCGCCTCTGATTCCCCGACTCTGATTCCCTGCCTCTGATTCCCCATCTCTGATTCTGCACATCTGATTCCCTGCCTCTTATTCCCCACCTCTGATTCCCGGCCTCTGATTCCCGGCCTCTGATTCCCGGCCTCTCATTCCCGGCCTCTCTTTCCCGGCCTCTCATTCCCGGCCTCTGATTCCCCGCCTCTGATTCCCCGCCTCTGTTTCCCTGCCTCTGATTCCCCTTCTCTGATTCCGCACATCTGATTCCCTGCCTCTGATTCCCTGCCTCTGATTCCCTGCCTCTGATTCCCTGCCTCTGATTCCCAACCTCTGATTCCCCACCTCTGATTCCCCATATCTGATTCCCCGCCTCTGTATCCCCGCCTCTGATTTCCCGCCTCTGTTTCCCCATATCTGATTCGCCGCCTCTGATTCCCCAACTTTGATTCCCCACCTCTGATCCCCAGCTCTGATTCCCCGCCTCTGATTCCCCGTGTTTGATTCCCTGCTTCTGATTCCCTGCCTCTGATTCCCAACCTCTGATTCCCCACCTCTGATTCCCCATATCTGATTCCCCGCCTCTGTTTCCCCGCCTCTGATTCCCCTCCTCTGTTTCCCCATATCTGATTCCCCGCCTTTGATTCGCCACCTCTGATTCCCCATATGTGATTCCCCGCCTCTGTTTCCCCGCCTCTGATTCCCCGCCTCTGATACCCCATATCTCATTCCCCGCCTCTGATTCCCCATATCTGATTCCCGGACTCTGATTCCCCACATCTGATTCCCGGCCTCTTATTCCCGGCATCTGATTCCCGGCCTCTGATTCCCGGCCTCTGATTCCCCGCTTCTGATTCTGATTCCCTGCCTCTGATTCCCCATCTCTGATTCCGCACATCTGATTCCCTGCCTCTGATTCCCCACTTCTGATTCCCCATATCTGATTCCCCGCCTCTGTTTCCCCGCCTCTGATTCCCCGCCTCTGTTTCCCCATATCTAATTCCCCGCCTCTGATTCCCCAACTCTGATTCCCCGCACTGATTCCCCAGCTCTGAATCCCCACCTCAGATTCCCCGCATCTGATTCTCTGCCTCTGAATCCCCACCTCTGATTCCCTGCCTCTGATTCCCAACCTCTGATTCCCCTCCTCTGATTCCCCATATCTGATTCCCCACCTATGTTTCCCCGCCTCTGATGCCCCGCCTCTGATTCCATGCCTCTGATTCCCAACCTCTGATTCACCGCCTCTGTTTCCGCGCCTCTGATTCCCTGCCTCTGTTTCCTCATATCTGATTCCCCGCCTCTGATTCCCCAACACTGATTCCCCGCCTCTGATTCCCCATCTCTGATTCCCTATCTCTGATTCCCCAATTCTGATTCCCCGCCTTTGATTCCCTGCCTCTGATTCCCAACCTCTGATTCTCCACCTCTAATTCCCCATATCTGATTCCCCGCCTCTGTTTCCCCGCCTCTTATTCCCCGCCTATGTTTCCCCATATCTGATTCCCGGCCTCTCATTCCCCAGCTCCGATTCCCCGCCTCTGATTCCCCATATCTGATTCCCCGCCGCTGATTCCCCAACTCTGATAGCCCGCCTCTGATTCCCCAGCTCTGATTCCCCGCCACTGATTCCCCGCGTCTGAATCCCTGCCTCTGATTCCCCGCCTCTGATTCACCATCTCTGATTCACCACCTCTGATCCCCCGCCTCTGATTCCCCATGTCTGATTCACCGCCTCTGTTTCCCCACCTCTGATTCCCCGCCTCTGATTCCCCAGCTCTGATTCCCCGCATCTGATTCCCTGCCTCTGAATCCCCACCGCTATTCCCTGCCTCTGATTCCCAACCTCTGATTCCCCTCCTCTGATTCCCCATATCTGATTCCCCGCCTCCATTTCCCTGCCTCTGATTCCCCGCCTCTGTTACCCCATATCTGATTCCCCGCCTCTGATTCCCCAACTCTGATTCTGCACATCTGATTCCCTGCCTCTTATTCCCCACCTCTAATTCCCGGCCTCTGATTCCCGGCCTCTGATTCCCCACCTCTGATTCTCCATATCTGATTCCCCGCCTCTGTTTCCCCGCCTCTGATTCCCCACCTCTGTTTCCCCATATCTGATTCCCCGCATCTGATTCCCCACGTCTGATTCCCTGCCTGTGATTCCCTGCCTCTTATTCCCCGCCTCTGATTCCCCGCATCTGATTCCCTGCCTCTGAATCCCCACCTTGATTCCCTGCCTCTGATTCCCAACCTCTGATTCCCCTCCTCTGATTCCCCATATCTGATTCCCCACCTCCATTTCCCTGCCTCTGATTCCCCGCCTCTGTTACCCAATATCTGATTCCCCGCCTCTGATTCCCCAACTCTGTTTCTGCACATCTGATTCCCTGCCTCTTATTCCCCACCTCTAATTCCCGGCCTCTGATTCCCGGCCTCTGATACCCTACCTCTGATTCTCCATATCTGATTCCCCGCCTCTGTTTCCCCGCCTCTGATTCCCCGCCTCTGTTTCCCCATATCTGATTCCCCGCCTCTGATTCCCCAACTCTGATTCCCCGCCTCTGATTCCCCAGGTCTGATTCCCCGCCTCTGATTCCACGTGTTTGATTACCTGTCTCTGATTCCCCGCCTCTGCTTCCCCATCTCTGATTCACCGCCTTTGATTCGCCACCTCTGATTCCCCATATGTGATTCCCCTCCTCTGTTTCCCCGCCTCTGATTCCCCGCCTCTGATTCCCCATATCTCATTCCCCGCCTCTGATTCCCCGCATCTGATTCCCTGCCTCTGAATCCCCACCTCTGATTCCCTGCCTCTGATTCCCAACCTCTGATTCCCCTCCTCTGATTCCCCATATCTGATTCCCCGCCTCCGTTTCCCTGCCTCTGATTAACCGCCTCTGTTTCCCCATATCTGATTCCCCGCCTCTGATTCCCCAACTCTGATTCCCCGCCTCTGATTCCCCAGCTCTGATTCCCCGCCTCTGATTCCCCGCGTCTGATTCCCAGCCTCTGATTCCCCATGTCTGATTTCCTGCCTCTGATTTCCCGCCTCTGATTCGCCATCTCTGATTCATCGCCTCTGATTCCCCACCTCTGATTCCCCATATCTTATTCCCCACCTATGTTTCCCCGCCTCTGATTGCCCGCCTCTGATTCCCCATCTCTGATTCCCGGACTCTGATTCCCCACCTCTGATTCCCTATCTCTGATTCCACACATCCGATTCCCTGCCTCTGATTCCCCGCCTCTGATGCCCCGCCTCTGATTCCCAATCTCTGATTCCCCTCCTCTGATTCCCCATATCTGATTCCCCGCCTCCGTTTCCCTGCCTCTGATTCCCCGCCTCTGTTTCCCCATATCTGATTCCCCGCCTCTGATTCCCCAACTCTGATTCCCCGCCTCTGATTCCCCAGCTCTGATTCCCCGCCTCTGATTCCCCGCGTCTGATTCCCAGCCTCTGATTCCCCATGTCTGATTTCCTGCCTCTGATTCCCCGCCTCTGATTCGCCATCTCTGATTCATCCCCTCTGATTCCCCACCTCTGATTCCCCATATCTTATTCCCCACCTATGTTTCCCCGCCTCTGATTCCCCGCCTCTGATTCCCCATCTCTGATTCCCAGACTCTGATTCCCCACCTCTGATTCCCTATCTCTGATTCTGCACATCCGATTCCCTGCCTCTGATTCCCCGCCTCTGATTCCCCACCTCTGATTCCCCACCTCTGATTCCCCATATCTGATTCCCCGCCTCTGTTTCCCCGCCTCTGATTCCCTGCCTCTGTTTCCTCATATCTGATTCCCCGCCTCTGATTCCCCAACACTGATTCCCCGCCTCTGATTCCCCAGCTCTGATTCACCACCTCTGATTCCCCGCGTCTGATTCCCCGCTTCTGATTCCCGGCCTCTTATTCCCCACCTCTGATTCACGGCCTCTGATTCCCGGCCTCTGATTCCCGAACTCTCATTCCCGGCCTCTGATTCCCGGCCTCTGATTCCCCGCCTCTGATTCCCCGCCTCTGATTCCCTGCCTCTGATTCCCTGCCTCTGATTCCCAACCTCTGATTCCCCACCTCTGATTCCCCATATCTGATTCCCCGCCTCTGTTTCCCCGCCTCTGATTCCCCGCCTCTGTTTCCCCATATCTGATTCCCCGTCTCTGATTCCCCAACTCTGATTCCCCACCTCTGATCCCCAGCTCTGATTCCCCGCCTCTGATTCCCCGTGTTTGATTCCCTGCCTCTGATTCCCTGCCTCTGATTCCCAACCTCTGATACCCCACCTCTGATTCCCCATATCTGATTCCCCGCCTCTGTTTCCCTGCCTCTGATTCCCCGCCTCTTTTTCCCCATATCTGATTCCCCGCCTTTGATTTGCCACCTCAGATTCCCCATATGTGATTCCCCGCCTCTGTTTCCCCGCATCTGATTCCCCGCCTCTCATTCCCCATATCTCATTCCCCGCCTCTGATTCCCCATATCTGATTCCCTGACTCTGATTCCCCACCTCTGATTCCCGGCCTCTTTTTCCCGGCATCTGATTCCCGAAATCTGATTCTCGGCCTCTGATTCCCGGCCTCTGATTCCCCGCTTCTGATTCTGATTCCCTGCCTCTGATTCCCCATCCGTGATTCCGCACATCTGATTCCCTGCCTCTGATTCCCCACTTCTGATTCCCCATATCTGATTCCCCGCCTCTGTTTCCCCGCCTCTGATTCACCGCCTCTGTTTCCCCATATCTAATTCCCCGCCTCTGATTCCCCAACTCTTATTCCCCGCACTGATTCCCCAGCTCTGAATCCCCGCCTCAGATTCCCCGCATCTGATTCCCTGCCTCTAAATCCCCACCTCTGATTCCCTGCCTCTGATTCCCAACCTCTGATTCACCTCCTCTGATTCCCCATATCTGATTCCCCGCCTCCGTTTCCCTGCCTCTCATTCCCCGCCTCTGTTTCCCCATATCTGATTCCCCGCCTCTGATTCCCCAACTCTGATTCCCCGCCTCTCATTCCCCAGCTCTGATTCCCCGCCTCTGATTCCCCGCGTCTGATTCCCAGCCTCTGATTCCCCATGTCTTATTCCCCGCCTCTGATTCGCCATCTCTGATTCATCGCCTCTGATTCCCCACCTCTGATTCCCCATATCTGATTCCCCTCCTATGTTTCCCCGCCTCTGATGCCCCACCTCTGATTCCATGCCTCTGATTCCCAACCTCTGATTCCCCACCTCTGATTCCCCATATCTGATTCCCCGCCTCTGTTTCCCCGCCTCTGATTCCCTGCCTCTGTTTCCTCATATCTGATTCCCCGCCTCTGATTCCCCAACACTGATTCCCCGCCTCTGATTCCCCAGCTCTGATTCACCACCTCTGATTCCCCGCATCTGATTCCCCGCCTCTGATTCCCCATCTCTGATTCCCTATCTCTGATTCCCCAATTCTGATTCCCCGCCTTTGATTCCCTGCCTCTGATTCCTAACCTCTGATTCCCCACCTCTGATTCCCCGCCACTGTTTCCCCGCCTCTTATTCCCAGCCTCTGTTTCCCCATATCTGATTCCCGGCCTCTCATTCCCCAGCTCTGATTCCCCGCCTCTGATTCCCCATATCTGATTCCCCGCCGCTGATTCCCCAACTCTGATAGCCCGTCTCTGATTCCCCAGCTCTGATTCCCTGCCTCTGATTCCCCGCGTCTGAACCCCTGCCTCTGATTCCCCGCCTCTGATTCCCCATCTCTGATTCACCACCTCTGATCCCCCGCCTCTGATTCCCCATGTCTGATTCACCGCCTCTGTTTCCCCACCTCTGATTCCCCGCCTCTGATTCCCCATATCTGATTCCCCGCCTCTGATTCCCTGCCTCTTATTACCCGCCTCTGATTCCCCGCATCTGATTCCCAACCTCTGATTCCCCTCCTCTGATTCCCCATATCTGATTCCCCGCCTCCATTTCCCTGCCTCTGATTCCCCGCCTCTGATTCCCCAACTCTGATTCCCCGCCTGTGATTCGCCAGCTATGATTCCCCGCATCTGATTCCCCACGTCTGATTCCCTGCCTGTGATTCCCTGCCTCTTATTCCCCGCCTCTGATTCCCCGCCTCTGATTCCCTGCATCTGATTCCCTGCCTCTGAATCCCCACCTCTGATTCCCTGCCTCTGATTCCCAACCTCTGATTCCCCGCCTCTGATTCCCCAACTCTGATTCTGCACATCTGATTCCCTGCCTCTTATTCCCCACCTCTAATTCCCGGCCTCTGATTCCCGGCCTCTGATTCCCCACCTCTGATTCCCCATATCTGATTCCCGGACTCTGATTCCCCACCTCTGATTCCCGGCATCTTATTCCCGGCATCTGATTCCCGGCCTCTGATTCCCGGCCTCTGATTCCCCGCTTCTGATTCTGATTCCCTGCCTCTGATTCCCCATCTCTGATTCCGCACATCTGATTCCCTGCCTCTGATTCCCCACTTCTGATTCCCCATATCTGATTCCCCGCCTCTGTTTCCCCGCCTCTGATTCCCCGCCACTGTTTCCCCATATCTAATTCCTCGCATCTGATTCCCCAACTCTGATTCCCCGCACTGATTCCCCAACTCTGACTCCCCGCCTGTGATTCGCCAGCTATGATTCCCCGCATCTGATTCCCCACGTCTGATTCCCTGCCTGTGATTCCCTGCCTCTTATTCCCCGCCTCTGATTCCCCGCCTCTGATTCCCCGCATCTGATTCCCTGCCTCTGAATCCCCACCTCTGATTCCCTGCCTCTGATTCCCAACCTCTGATTCCCCTCCTCTGATTCCCCATATCTGATTCCCCACCTCCATTTCCCTGCTTCTGATTCCCCGCCTCTGTTACCCAATATCTGATTCCCCGCCTCTGATTCCCCGCTTCTGATTCTGATTCCCTGCCTCTGATTCCCCATCTCTGATTCCGCACATCTGATTCCCTGCCTCTGATTCCCCACTTCTGATTCCCCATATCTGATTCCCCTCCTCTGTTTCCCCGCCTCTGATTCCCCGCCACTGTTTCCCCATATCTAATTCCTCGCATCTGATTCCCCAACTCTGATTCCCCGCACTGATTCCCCAGCTCTGAATCCCCGCCTCAGATTCCCCGCATCTGATTCCCTGCCTCTGAATCCCCACCTCTGATTCCCTGCCTCTGATTCCCAACCTCTGATTCCCCTCTTCTGATTCCCCATATCTGATTCCCCGCCTCCGTTTCCCTGCCTCTGATTCCCCGCCTCTGTTTCCCCATATCTGATTCCCCGCCTCTGATTCCCCAACTCTGATTCATCGCCTCTGATTCCCCACCTCTGATTCCCCGCCTCTGATTCCCCGCGTCTGATTCCCAGCCTCTGATTCCCCATGTCTTATTCCCCGCCTCTGATTCGCCATCTCTGATTCATCGCCTCTGATTCCCCACCTCTGATTCCCCATATCTGATTCCCCACCTATGTTTCCCCGCCTCTGATGCCCCACCTCTGATTCCATGCCTCTGATTCCCAACCTCTGATTCCCCACCTCTGATTCCCCATATCTGATTCCCCGCCTCTGTTTCCGCGCCTCTGATTCCCTGCCTCTGTTTCCTCATATCTGATTCCCCGCCTCTGATTCCCCAACACTGATTCCCCGCCTCTGATTCCCAAGGTCTGATTCACCACCTCTGATTCCCCGCGTCTGATTCCCCGCCTCTGATTCCCCATCTCTGATTCCCTATCTCTGATTCCCCAATTCTGATTCCCCGCCTTTGATTCCCTGCCTCTGATTCCCAACCTCTGATTCCCCACCTCTGATATCCCATATCTGATTCCCCGCCTCGGTTTCCCCGCCTGTTATTCCCCGCCTCTGTTTCCCCATATCTGATTCCCGGCCTCTCATTCCCCAGCTCTGATTCCCCGCCTCTGATTCCCCATATCTGATTCCCCGCCGCTGATTCCCCAACTCAGATAGCCCGCCTCTGATTCCCCAGCTCTGATTCCCCGCCTCTGATTCCCCGCGTCTGAATCCCTGCCTCTGATTCCCCGCCTCTGATTCGCCATCTCTGATTCACCACCTCTGATCCCCCGCCTCTGATTCCCCATGTCTGATTCACCGCCTCTGTTTCCCCATCTCTGATTCCCCGCCTCTGATTCCCCATATCTGATTCCCCGCCTCTGATTCCCCAACTCTGATTCGCCGCCTGTGATTCGCCAGCTATGATTCCCCACGTCTGATTCCCTGCCTGTGATTCCCTGCCTCTTATTCCCCGCCTCTGATTCCCCACATCTGATTCCCTGCCTCTGAATCCCCACCTCTGATTCCCTGCCTCTGATTCCCAACCTCTTATTCCCCTCCTCTGATTCCCCATATCTGATTCCCCACCTCCATTTCCCTGCCTCTGATTCCCCGCCTCTGTTACCCAATATCTGATTCCCCGCCTCTGATTCCCCAACTCTGATTCTGCACATCTGATTCCCTGCCTCTTATTCCCCACCTCTAATTCCCGGCCTCTGATTCCCGGCCTCTGATTCCCCACCTCTGATTCTCCATATCTGATTCCCCGCCTCTGTTTCCCCGCCTCTGATTCCCCGCCTCTGTTTCCCCATATCTGATTCACTGCCTTTGATTCGCCACCTCTGATTACCCATATGTGATTCCCCTCCTCTGTTTCCCCGCCTCTGATTCCCCGCCTCTGATTCCCCATATCTCATTCCCCGCCTCTGATTCCCCGCATCTGATTCCCTGCCTCTGAATCCCCACCTCTGATTCCCTGCCTCTGAATCCCAACCTCTGATTCCCCTCCTCTGATTCCCCATATCTGATTCCTCGCCTCCGTTTCCCTGCCTCTGATTAACCGCCTCTGTTTCCCCATATCTGATTCCGCGCCTCTGATTCCCCAACTCTGATTCCCCGCCTCTGATTCCCCAGCTCTGATTCCCCGCCTCTGTTTCCCCGCGTCTGATTCCCAGCCTCTGATTCCCCATGTCTGATTTCCTGCCTCTGATTCCCCGCCTCTGATTCGCCATCTCTGATTCATCGCCTCTGATTCCCCACCTCTGATTCCCCATATCTTATTCCCCACCTATGTTTCCCCGCCTCTGATTCCCCGCCTCTGATTCCCCATCTCTGATTCCCGGACTCTGATTCCCCACCTCTGATTCCCTATCTCTGATTCCGCACATCCGATTCCCTGCCTCTGATTCCCCGCCTCTGATGCCCCGCCTCTGATTCCCAACCTCTGATTCCCCTCCTCTGATTCCCCATATCTGATTCCCCGCCTCCGTTTCCCTGCCTCTGATTCCCCGCCTCTGTTTCCCCATATCTGATTCCCCGCCTCTGATTCCCCAACTCTGATTCCCCGCCTCTGATTCCCCAGCTCTGATTCCCCGCCTCTGATTCCCCGCGTCTGATTCCCAGCCTCTGATTCCCCATGTCTTTTTCCACGCCTCTGATTCCCCGCCTCTGATTCGCCATCTCTGATTCATCGCCTCTGATTCGCCACCTCTGATTCCCCATATCTGATTCCCACCTCTGTTTCCCCGCCTCTGATGCCCCGCCTCTGATTCCATGCCTCTGATTCCCAACCTCTGATTCCCCACCTCTGATTCCCCATATCTGATTCCCCGCCTCTGTTTCCCCGCCTCTGATTCCCTGCCTCTGTTTCCTCATATCTGATTCCCCGCCTCTGATTCCCCAACACTGATTACCCTCCTCTGATACCCCAGCTCTGATTCACCACCTCTGATTCCCCGCGTCTGATTCCCCGCCTCTGATTCCCCATCTCTGATTCCCTATCTCTGATTCCCCAATTCTGATTCCCCGCCTTTGATTCCCTGCCTCTGATTCCCAACCTCTGATTCCCCACCTCTGATTCCTCAGCTCTGATTCCCCGCCTCTGATTCCCCGCGTCTGAATCCCTGCCTCTGATTCCCCGCCTCTGATTCCCCATCTCTGATTCACCACCTCTGATCCCCCGCCTCTGATTCCCCATGTCTGATTCACCGCCTCTGTTTCCCCTCCTCTGATTCCCCGCCTCTGATTCCCCATATCTGATTCCCCGCCTCTGATTCCCTGACTCTGTTTCCCCGCCTCTGATTCCCCGCCTCTGATTCCCCATATCTCATTCCCCGCCTCTGATTCCCCGCATCTGATTCCCTGCCTCTGAATCCCCACCTCTGATTCCCTGCCTCTGATTCCCAACCTCTGATTCCCCTCCTCTGATTCCACATATCTGATTCCCCGCCTCCGTTTCCCTGCCTCTGATTGCCCGCCTCTGTTTCCCCATATCTGATTCCCCGCCTCTGATTCCCCAACTCTGATTCCCCGCCTCTGATTCCCCAGCTCTTATTCCCCGCCTCTGATTCCCCGCGTCTGATTCCCAGCCTCTGATTCCCCATGTCTGATTTCCTGCCTCTGATTCCCCGCCTCTGATTCGCCATCTCTGATTCATCCCCTCTGATTCCCCACCTATGATTCCCCATATCTTATTCCCCACCTATGTTTCCCCGCCTCTGATTCCCCGCCTCTGATTCCACATCTCTGATTCCCAGACTCTGATTCCCCACCTCTGATTCCCTATCTCTGATTCTGCACATCCGATTCCCTGCCTCTGATTCCCCGCCTCTGATTCCCCACCTCTGATTCCCCACCTCTGATTCCCCATATCTGATTCCCCGCCTCTGTTTCCCCGCCTCTGATTCCCTGCCTCTGTTTCCTCATATCTGATTCCCCGCCTCTGATTCCCCAACACTGATTCCCCGCCTCTGATTCCCCACGTCTGATTCCCCGCTTATGATTCCCGGCCTCTTATTCCCCACCTCTGATTCCCGGCCTCTGATTCCCGGCCTCTGATTCCCGACCTCTCATTCCCGGCCTCTGATTCCCGGCCTCTGATACCCCGGCTCTGATTCCCCGCCTCTGATTCCCTGCCTCTGATTCCCCATCTCTGATTCCGCACATCTGATTCCCTGCCTCTGATTCCCCGCCTCTGATTCCCTGCCTCTGATTCCCTGCCTCTGATTCCCAACCTCTGATTCCCCACCTCTGATTCCCCATATCTGATTCCCCGCCTCTGTTTCCCCATATCTGATTCCCCGCCTCTGATTCCCCGCGTCTGATTCCCTGCCTCTGATTCCCCATCTCTGATTCCCTATCTCTGTTCCCCAATTCTGATTCCCCACCTTTGATTCCCTGCCTCTGATTCCCTGCCTCTGATTCCCAACCTCTGATTCCCCACCTCTGATTCCCCATATCTGATTCCCCGCCTCTGTTTCCCCGCCTCTGATTCCCCGCCTCTGTTTCCCAATATCTGATTCCCCGCCTTTGATTCGCCACCTCTGATTCCCCATATGTGATTCCCCGCCTCTGTTTCCCCGCATCTGATTCCCCGCCTCTGATTCCCCATATCTCATTCCCCGCCTCTGATTCCCCATATCTGATTCCCGGACTTTGATTCCCCACCTCTGATTCCCGGCCTCTTTTTCCCGGCATCTGATTCCCGGCATCTGATTCCCGGACTCTGATTCCCGGCCTCTGATTCCCAGCTTCCGATTCTGATTCCCTGCCTCTGATTCCCCATGTCTTATTTCCCACCTCTGATCCCCCGCCTCTGATTCGCCATCTCTGATTCATCGCCTCTGATTCCCCACCTCTGATTCCCCATATCTGATTCCCCACCTATGTTTCCCCGCCTCTGATGCCCCGCCTCTGATTCCATGCCTCTGATTCCCAACCTCTGATTCCCCAACCTCTGATTCCCCATATCAGATTCCCCGCCTCTGTTTCCCCGCCTCTGATTCCCTGCCTCTGTTTCCTCATATCTGATTCCCCGCCTCTGATTCCCCAACACTGATTCCCCGCCTCTGATTCCCCAGCTCTGATTCACCACCTCTGATTCCCCGCGTCTGATTCCCCGCCTCTGATTCCCCATCTCTGATTCCCTATCTCTGATTCCCCAATTCTGATTTCCCGCCTTTGAATCCCTGCCTCTGATTCCCAACCTCTGATTCCCCACCTCTGATTCCCCATATCTGATTCCCCGCCTCTGTTTCCCCGCCTCTTATTCCCCGCCTCTGTTTCCCCATATCTGATTCCCGGCCACTCATTCCCCAGCTCTGATTCCCCGCCTCTGATTCCCCATATCTGATTCCCCGCCGCTGATTCCCCAACTCTGATAGCCCGCCTCTGATTCCCCAGCTCTGATTCCCCGCCACTTTTTCCCCGCGTCTGAATCCCTGCCTCTGATGCCCCGCCTCTGATTCCCCATCTCTGATTCACCACCTCTGATCCCCCGCCTCTCATTCCCCATGTCTGATTCACCGCCTCTGTTTCCCCATCTCTGATTCCCCACCTCTGATTCCCCATATCTGATTCCCCGCCTCTGATTCGCCAACTCTGATTCCCCGCCTGTGATTCGCCAGCTATGATTCCCCGCCTCTGATTCCCCACGTCTGATCCCCTGCCTGTGATTCCCTGCCTCTTATTCCCCGCCTCTGATTCCCCGCATCTGATTCCCTGCCTCTGAATCCCCACCTCTGATTCCCTGCCTCTGATTCCCAACCTCTGATTCCCCTCCTCTGATTCCCCATATCTGATTCCCCGCCTCCATTTCCCCGCCTCTGATTCCCCGCCTCTGTTTCCCAATATCTGATTCCCCGCCTCTGATTCCCCGCGTCTGATTCCCTGCCTCTGATTCCCCATCTCTGATTCCCTATCTCTGATTCCCCAATTCTGATTCCCCGCCTTTGATTCCCTGCCTCTGATTCCCAACCTCTGATTCCCCACCTCTGATCCACATATCTGATTCCCCGCCTCTGTTTCCCCGCCTCTTATTCCCCGCCTCTGTTTCCCCATATCTGATTCCTGGCCTCTCATTCCCCAGCTCTGATTCCCCTCCTCTGATTCCCCATATCTGATTCCCCGCCGCTGATTCCCAAACTCTGATTCCCCAGCTCTGATTCCCCGCCTCTGATTCCCCGCGTCTGAATCCCTGCCTCTGATTCCCCGCCTCTGATTCCCCATGTCTTATTCCCCACCTCTGATTCGCCATCTCTGATTCATCGCCTCTGATTCCCCACCTCTGATTCCCCATATCTGATTCCCCACCTATGTTTCCCCGCCTCTGATGCCCCGCCTCTGATTCCATGCCTCTGATTCCCAACCTCTGATTCCCCGCCTCTGTTTCCCCGCCTCTGATTCCCTGCCTCTGTTTCCTCATATCTGATTCCCCGCCTCTGATTCCCCAACACTGATTCCCCGCCTCTGATTCCCCAGGTCTGATTCACCACCTCTGATTCCCCGCGTCTGATTCCCCGCCTCTGATTCCCCATCTCTGATTCCCTATCTCTGATTCCCCAATTCTGATTCCCCGCCTTTGATTCCCTGCCTCTGATTCCCAACCTCTGATTCTCCACCTCTAATTCCCCATATCTGATTCCCCGCCTCTGTTTCCCCGCCTCTTATTCCCAGCCTCTGTTTCCCCATATCTGATTCCCGGCCTCTCATTCCCCAGCTCCGATTCCCCGCCTCTGATTCCCCATATCTGATTCCCCGCCGCTGATTCCCCAACTCTGATAGCCCGCCTCTGATTCCCCAGCTCTGATTCCCCGCCTCTGATTCCCCGCGTCTGAATCCCTGCCTCTGATTCCCCGCCTCTGATTCACCATCTCTGATTCACCACCTCTGATCCCCCGCCTCTGATTCCCCATGTCTGATTCACCGCCTCTGTTTCCCCACCTCTGATTCCCCGCCTCTGATTCCCCAGCTCTGATTCCCCGCATCTGATTCCCTGCCTCTGAATCCCCACCGCTATTCCCTGCCTCTGATTCCCAACCTCTGATTCCCCTCCTCTGATTCCCCATATCTGATTCCCCGCCTCCATTTCCCTGCCTCTGATTCCCCGCCTCTGTTACCCCATATCTGATTCCCGGCCTCTGATTCCCCAACTCTGATTCTGCACATCTGATTCCCTGCCTCTTATTCCCCACCTCTAATTCCCGGCCTCTGATTCCCGGCCTCTGATTCCCCACCTCTGATTCTCCATATCTGATTCCCCGCCTCTGTTTCCCCGCCTCTGATTCCCCACCTCTGTTTCCCCATATCTGATTCCCCGCATCTGATTCCCCACGTCTGATTCCCTGCCTGTGATTCCCTGCCTCTTATTCCCCGCCTCTGATTCCCCGCATCTGATTCCCTGCCTCTGAATCCCCACCTTGATTCCCTGCCTCTGATTCCCAACCTCTGATTCCCCTCCTCTGATTCCCCATATCTGATTCCCCACCTCCATTTCCCTGCCTCTGATTCCCCGCCTCTGTTACCCAATATCTGATTCCCCGCCTCTGATTCCCCAACTCTGTTTCTGCACATCTGATTCCCTGCCTCTTATTCCCCACCTCTAATTCCCGGCCTCTGATTCCCGGCCTCTGATACCCTACCTCTGATTCTCCATATCTGATTCCCCGCCTCTGTTTCCCCGCCTCTGATTCCCCGCCTCTGTTTCCCCAGATCTGATTCCCCGCCTCTGATTCCCCAACTCTGATTCCCCGCCTCTGATTCCCCAGGTCTGATTCCCCGCCTCTGATTCCACGTGTTTGATTACCTGTCTCTGATTCCCCGCCTCTGCTTCCCCATCTCTGATTCACTGCCTTTGATTCGCCACCTCTGATTCCCCATATGTGATTCCCCTCCTCTGTTTCCCCGCCTCTGATTCCCCGCCTCTGATTCCCCATATCCCATTCCCCGCCTCTGATTCCCCGCATCTGATTCCCTGCCTCTGAATCCCCACCTCTGATTCCCTGCCTCTGATTCCCAACCTCTGATTCCCCTCCTCTGGTTCCCCATATCTGATTCCCCGCCTCCGTTTCCCTGCCTCTGATTAACCGCCTCTGTTTCCCCATATCTGATTCCCCGCCTCTGATTCCCCAACTCTGATTCCCCGCCTCTGATTCCCCAGCTCTGATTCCCCGCCTCTGATTCCCCGCGTCTGATTCCCAGCCTCTGATTCCCCATGTCTGATTTCCTGCCTCTGATTCCCCGCCTCTGATTCGCCATCTCTGATTCATCGCCTCTGATTCCCCACCTCTGATTCCCCATATCTTATTCCCCACCTATGTTTCCCCGCCTCTGATTGCCCGCCTCTGATTCCCCATCTCTGATTCCCGGACTCTGATTCCCCACCTCTGATTCCCTATCTCTGATTCCACACATCCGATTCCCTGCCTCTGATTCCCCGCCTCTGATGCCCCGCCTCTGATTCCCAATCTCTGATTCCCCTCCTCTGATTCCCCATATCTGATTCCCCGCCTCCGTTTCCCTGCCTCTGATTCCCCGCCTCTGTTTCCCCATATCTGATTCCCCGCCTCTGATTCCCCAACTCTGATTCCCCGCCTCTGATTCCCCAGCTCTGATTCCCCGCCTCTGATTCCCCGCGTCTGATTCCCAGCCTCTGATTCCCCATGTCTGATTTCCTGCCTCTGATTCCCCGCCTCTGATTCGCCATCTCTGATTCATCCCCTCTGATTCCCCACCTCTGATTCCCCATATCTTATTCCCCACCTATGTTTCCCCGCCTCTGATTCCCCGCCTCTGATTCCCCATCTCTGATTCCCAGACTCTGATTCCCCACCTCTGATTCCCTATCTCTGATTCTGCACATCCGATTCCCTGCCTCTGATTCCCCGCCTCTGATTCCCCACCTCTGATTCCCCACCTCTGATTCCCCATATCTGATTTCCCGCCTCTGTTTCCCCGCCTCTGATTCCCTGCCTCTGTTTCCTCATATCTGATTCCCCGCCTCTGATTCCCCAACACTGATTCCCCGCCTCTGATTCCCCAGCTCTGATTCACCACCTCTGATTCCCCGCGTCTGATTCCCCGCTTCTGATTCCCGGCCTCTTATTCCCCACCTCTGATTCCCGGCCTCTGATTCCCGGCCTCTGATTCCCGAACTCTCATTCCCGGCCTCTGATTCCCGGCCTCTGATTCCCCGCCTCTGATTCCCCGCCTCTGATTCCCTGCCTCTGATTCCCCATCACTGATTCCGCACATCTGATTCCCTGCCTCTGATTCCCCGCCTCTGATTCCCTGCCTCTGATTCCCTGCCTCTGATTCCCAACCTCTGATTCCCCACCTCTGATTCCCCATATCTGATTCCCCGCCTCTGTTTCCCCGCCTCTGATTCCCCGCCTCTGTTTCCCCATATCTGATTCCCCGTCTCTGATTCCCCAACTCTGATTCCCCACCTCTGATCCCCAGCTCTGATTCCCCGCCTCTGATTCCCCGTGTTTGATTCCCTGCCTCTGATTCCCTGCCTCTGATTCCCAACCTCTGATACCCCACCTCTGATTCCCCATATCTGATTCCCCGCCTCTGTTTCCCTGCCTCTGATTCCCCGCCTCTGTTTCCCCATATCTGATTCCCCGCCTTTGATTTGCCACCTCTGATTCCCGATATGTGATTCCCCGCCTCTGTTTCCCCGCATCTGATTCCCCGCCTCTGATTCCCCATATCTCATTCCCCGCCTCTGATTCCCCATATCTGATTCCCTGACTCTGATTCCCCACCTCTGATTCCCGGCCTCTTTTTCCCGGCATCTGATTCCCGGCATCTGATTCTCGGCCTCTGATTCCCGGCCTCTGATTCCCCGCTTCTGATTCTGATTCCCTGCCTCTGATTCCCCATCCCTGATTCCGCACATCTGATTCCCTGCCTCTGATTCCCCACTTCTGATTCCCCATATCTGATTCCCCGCCTCTGTTTCCCCGCCTCTGATTCACCGCCTCTGTTTCCCCATATCTAATTCCCCGCCTCTGATTCCCCAACTCTTATTCCCCGCACTGATTCCCCAGCTCTGAATCCCCGCCTCAGATTCCCCGCATCTGATTCCCTGCCTCTAAATCCCCACCTCTGATTCCCTGCCTCTGATTCCCAACCTCTGATTCACCTCCTCTGATTCCCCATATCTGATTCCCCGCCTCCGTTTCCCTGCCTCTCATTCCCCGCCTCTGTTTCCCCATATCTGATTCCCCGCCTCTGATTCCCCAACTCTGATTCCCCGCCTCTCATTCCCCAGCTCTGATTCCCCACCTCTGATTCCCCGCGTCTGATTCCCAGCCTCTGATTCCCCATGTCTTATTCCCCGCCTCTGATTCGCCATCTCTGATTCATCGCCTCTGATTCCCCACCTCTGATTCCCCATATCTGATTCCCCTCCTATGTTTCCCCGCCTCTGATGCCCCACCTCTGATTCCATGCCTCTGATTCCCAACCTCTGATTCCCCACCTCTGATTCCCCATATCTGATTCCCCGCCTCTGTTTCCCCGCCTCTGATTCCCTGCCTCTGTTTCCTCATATCTGATTCCCCGCCTCTGATTCCCCAACACTGATTCCCCGCCTCTGATTCCCCAGCTCTGATTCACCACCTCTGATTCCCCGCGTCTGATTCCCCGCCTCTGATTCCCCATCTCTGATTCCCTATCTCTGATTCCCCAATTCTGATTCCCCGCCTTTGATTCCCTGCCTCTGATTCCTAACCTCTGATTCCCCACCTCTGATTCCCCGCCACTGTTTCCCCGCCTCTTATTCCCAGCCTCTGTTTCCCCATATCTGATTCCCGGCCTCTCATTCCCCAGCTCTGATTCCCCGCCTCTGATTCCCCATATCTGATTCCCCGCCGCTGATTCCCCAACTCTGATAGCCCGTCTCTGATTCCCCAGCTCTGATTCCCTGCCTCTGATTCCCCGCGTCTGAATCCCTGCCTCTGATTCCCCGCCTCTGATTCCCCATCTCTGATTCACCACCTCTGATCCCCCGCCTCTGATTCCCCATGTCTGATTCACCGCCTCTGTTTCCCCACCTCTGATTCCCCGCCTCTGATTCCCCATATCTGATTCCCCGCCTCTGATTCCCTGCCTCTTATTCCCCGCCTCTGATTCCCCGCATCTGATTCCCAACCTCTGAATCCCCTCCTCTGATTCCCCATATCTGATTCCCCGCCTCCATTTCCCTGCCTCTGATTCCCCGCCTCTGATTCCCCAACTCTGATTCCCCGCCTGTGATTCGCCAGCTATGATTCCCCGCATCTGATTCCCCACGTCTGATTCCCTGCCTGTGATTCCCTGCCTCTTATTCCCCGCCTCTGATTCCCCGCCTCTGATTCCCCGCATCTGATTCCCTGCCTCTGAATCCCCACCTCCATTTCCATGCCTCTGATTCCCCGCCTCTGTTACCCAATATCTGATTCCCCGCCTCTGATTCCCCAACTCTGATTCTGCACATCTGATTCCCTGCCTCTTATTCCCCACCTCTAATTCCCGGCCTCTGATTCCCGGCCTCTGATTCCCCACCTCTGATTCCCCATATCTGATTCCCGGACTCTGATTCCCCACCTCTGATTCCCGGCATCTTATTCCCGGCATCTGATTCCCGGCCTCTGATTCCCGGCCTCTGATTCCCCGCTTCTGATTCTGATTCCCTGCCTCTGATTCCCCATCTCTGATTCCGCACATCTGATTCCCTGCCTCTGATTCCCCACTTCTGATTCCCCATATCTGATTCCCCGCCTCTGTTTCCCCGCCTCTGATTCCCCGCCACTGTTTCCCCATATCTAATTCCTCGCATCTGATTCCCCAACTCTGATTCCCCGCACTGATTCCCCAACTCTGATTCCCCGCCTGTGATTCGCCAGCTATGATTCCCCGCATCTGATTCCCCACGTCTGATTCCCTGCCTGTGATTCCCTGCCTCTTATTCCCCGCCTCTGATTCCCCGCCTCTGATTCCCCGCATCTGATTCCCTGCCTCTGAATCCCCACCTCTGATTCCCTGCCTCTGATTCCCAACCTCTGATTCCCCTCCTCTGATTCCCCATATCTGATTCCCCACCTCCATTTCCCTGCCTCTGATTCCCCGCCTCTGTTACCCAATATCTGATTCCCCGCCTCTGATTCCCCGCTTCTGATTCTGATTCCCTGCCTCTGATTCCCCATCTCTGATTCCGCACATCTGATTCCCTGCCTCTGATTCCCCACTTCTGATTCCCCATATCTGATTCCCCTCCTCTGTTTCCCCGCCTCTGATTCCCCGCCACTGTTTCCCCATATCTAATTCCTCGCATCTGATTCCCCAACTCTGATTCCCCGCACTGATTCCCCAGCTCTGAATCCCCGCCTCAGATTCCCCGCATCTGATTCCCTGCCTCTGAATCCCCACCTCTGATTCCCTGCCTCTGATTCCCAACCTCTGATTCCCCTCTTCTGATTCCCCATATCTGATTCCCCGCCTCCGTTTCCCTGCCTCTGATACCCCGCCTCTGTTTCCCCATATCTGATTCCCCGCCTCTGATTCCCCAACTCTGATTCCCCGCCTCTGATTCCCCCGCTCTGATTCCCCGCCTCTGATTCCCCGCGTCTGATTCCCAGCCTCTGATTCCCCATGTCTTATTCCCCGCCTCTGATTCGCCATCTCTGATTCATCGCCTCTGATTCCCCACCTCTGATTCCCCATATCTGATTCCCCACCTATGTTTCCCCGCCTCTGATGCCCCACCTCTGATTCCATGCCTCTGATTCCCAACCTCTGATTCCCCACCTCTGATTCCCCATATCTGATTCCCCGCCTCTGTTTCCGCGCCTCTGATTCCCTGCCTCTGTTTCCTCATATCTGATTCCCCGCCTCTGATTCCCCAACACTGATTCCCCGCCTCTGATTCCCCAGGTCTGATTCACCACCTCTGATTCCCCGAGTCTGATTCCCCGCCTCTGATTCCCCATCTCTCATTCCCTATCTCTGATTCCCCAATTCTGATTCCCTGCCTTTGATTCCCTGCCTCTGATTCCCAACCTCTGATTCCCCACCTCTGATATCCCATATCTGATTCCCCGCCTCTGTTTCCCCGCCTCTTATTCCCCGCCTCTGTTTCCCCATATCTGATTCCCGGCCTCTCATTCCCCAGCTCTGATTCCCCGCCTCTGATTCCCCATATCTGATTCCCCGCCGCTGATTCCCCAACTCAGATAGCCCGCCTCTGATTCCCCAGCTCTGATTCCCCGCCTCTGATTCCCCGCGTCTGAATCCCTGCCTCTGATTCCCCGCCTCTGATTCCCCATCTCTGATTCACCACCTCTGATCCCCCGCCTCTGATTCCCCATGTCTGATTCACCGCCTCTGTTTCCCCATCTCTGATTCCCCGCCTCTGATTCCCCATATCTGATTCCCCGCCTCTGATTCCCCAACTCTGATTCGCCGCCTGTGATTCGCCAGCTATGATTCCCCACGTCTGATTCCCTGCCTGTGATTCCCTGCCTCTTATTCCCCGCCTCTGATTCTCCGCATCTGATTCCCTGCCTCTGAATCCCCACCTCTGATTCCCTGCCTCTGATTCCCAACCTCTTATTCCCCTCCTCTGATTCCCCATATCTGATTCCCCACCTCCATTTCCCTGCCTCTGATTCCCCGCCTCTGTTACCCAATATCTGATTCCCCGCCTCTGATTCCCCAACTCTGATTCTGCACATCTGATTCCCTGCCTCTTATTCCCCACCTCTAATTCCCGGCCTCTGATTCCCGGCCTCTGATTCCCCACCTCTGATTCTCCATATCTGATTCCCCGCCTCTGTTTCCCCGCCTCTGATTCCCCGCCTCTGTTTCCCCGCCTCTGATTCCCTGCCTCTGTTTCCTCATATCTGATTCCCCGCCTCTGATTCCCCAACACTGATTCCCCTCCTCTGATACCCCAGCTCTGATTCACCACCTCTGATTCCCCGCGTCTGATTCCCCGCCTCTGATTCCCCATCTCTGATTCCCTATCTCTGATTCCCCAATTCTGATTCCCCGCCTTTGATTCCCTGCCTCTGATTCCCAACCTCTGATTCCCCACCTCTGATTCCCCAGCTCTGATTCCCCGCCTCTGATTCCCCGCGTCTGAATCCCTGCCTCTGATTCCCCGCCTCTGATTCCCCATCTCTGATTCACCACCTCTGATCCCCCGCCTCTGATTCCCCATGTCTGATTCACCGCCTCTGTTTCCCCACCTCTGATTCCCCGCCTCTGATTCCCCATATCTGATTCCCCGCCTCTGATTCCCTGACTCTGTTTCCCCGCCTCTGATTCCCCGCCTCTGATTCCCCATATCTCATTCCCCGCCTCTGATTCCCCGCATCTGATTCCCTGCCTCTGAATCCCCACCTCTGATTCCCTGCCTCTGATTCCCAACCTCTGATTCCCCTCCTCTGATTCCACATATCTGATTCCCCGCCTCCGTTTCCCTGCCTCTGATTGCCCGCCTCTGTTTCCCCATATCTGATTCCCCGCCTCTGATTCCCCAACTCTGATTCCCCGCCTCTGATTCCCCAGCTCTTATTCCCCGCCTCTGATTCCCCGCGTCTGATTCCCAGCCTCTGATTCCCCATGTCTGATTTCCTGCCTCTGATTCCCCGTCTCTGATTCGCCATCTCTGATTCATCCCCTCTGATTCCCCACCTATGATTCCCCATATCTTATTCCCCACCTATGTTTCCCCGCCTCTGATTCCCCGCCTCTGATTCCACATCTCTGATTCCCAGACTCTGATTCCCCACCTCTGATTCCCTATCTCTGATTCTGCACATCCGATTCCCTGCCTCTGATTCCCCGCCTCTGATTCCCCACCTCTGATTCCCCACCTCTGATTCCCCATATCTGATTCCCCGCCTCTGTTTCCCCGCCTCTGATTCCCTGCCTCTGTTTCCTCATATCTGATTCCCCGCCTCTGATTCCCCAACACTGATTCCCCGCCTCTGATTCCCCAGCTCTGATTCACCACCTCTGATTCCCCACGTCTGATTCCCCGCTTATGATTCCCGGCCTCTTATTCCCCACCTCTGATTCCCGGCCTCTGATTCCCGGCCTCTGATTCCCGACCTCTCATTCCCGGCCTCTGATTCCCGGCCTCTGATACCCCGGCTCTGATTCCCCGCCTCTGATTCCCTGCCTCTGATTCCCCATCTCTGATTCCGCACATCTGATTCCCTGCCTCTGATTCCCCCCTCTGATTCCCTGCCTCTGATTCCCTGCCTCTGATTCCCAACCTCTGATTCCCCACCTCTGATTCCCCATATCTGATTCCCCGCCTCTGTTTCCCCGCCTCTGATTCTCCGCCTCTGTTTTCCCATATCTGATTCCCCGCCTCTGATTCCCCAACTCTGATTCCCCACCTCTGATCCCCAGCTCTGATTCCCCGCCTCTGATTCCCCGTGTTTGATTCCCTGCCTCTGATTCCCTGCCTCTGATTCCCAACCTCTGATTCCCCACCTCTGATTCCCCATATCTGATTCCCCGCCTCTGTTTCCCCGCCTCTGATTCCCCGCCTCTGTTTCCCAATATCTGATTCCCCGCCTTTGATTCGCCACCTCTGATTCCCCATATGTGATTCCCCGCCTCTGTTTCCCCGCATCTGATTCCCCGCCTCTGATTCCCCATATCTCATTCCCCGCCTCTGATTCCCCATATCTGATTCCCGGACTCTGATTCCCCACCTCTGATTCCCGGCCTCTTTTTCCCGGCATCTGATTCCCGGCATCTGATTCCCGGACTCTGATTCCCGGCCTCTGATTCCCAGCTTCCGATTCTGATTCCCTGCCTCTGATTCCCCATGTCTTATTTCCCACCTCTGATTCCCCGCCTCTGATTCGCCATCTCTGATTCATCGCCTCTGATTCCCCACCTCTGATTCCCCATATCTGATTCCCCACCTATGTTTCCCCGCCTCTGATGCCCCGCCTCTGATTCCATGCCTCTGATTCCCAACCTCTGATTCCCCAACCTCTGATTCCCCATATCAGATTCCCCGCCTCTGTTTCCCCGCCTCTGATTCCCTGCCTCTGTTTCCTCATATCTGATTCCCCGCCTCTGATTCCCCAACACTGATTCCCCGCCTCTGATTCCCCAGCTCTGATTCACCACCTCTGATTCCCCGCGTCTGATTCCCCGCCTCTGATTCCCCATCTCTGATTCCCTATCTCTGATTCCCCAATTCTGATTTCCCGCCTTTGAATCCCTGCCTCTGATTCCCAACCTCTGATTCCCCACCTCTGATTCCCCATATCTGATTCCCCGCCTCTGTTTCCCCGCCTCTTATTCCCCGCCTCTGTTTCCCCATATCTGATTCCCGGCCACTCATTCCCCAGCTCTGATTCCCCGCCTCTGATTCCCCAGCTCTGATTCACCACCTCTGATTCCCCACGTCTGATTCCCCGCTTATGATTCCCGGCCTCTTATTCCCCACCTCTGATTCCCGGCCTCTGATTCCCGGCCTCTGATTCCCGACCTCTCATTCCCGGCCTCTGATTCCCGGCCTCTGATACCCCGGCTCTGATTCCCCGCCTCTGATTCCCTGCCTCTGATTCCCCATCTCTGATTCCGCACATCTGATTCCCTGCCTCTGATTCCCCGCCTCTGATTCCCTGCCTCTGATTCCCTGCCTCTGATTCCCAACCTCTGATTCCCCACCTCTGATTCCCCATATCTGATTCCCCGCCTCTGTTTCCCCGCCTCTGATTCTCCGCCTCTGTTTTCCCATATCTGATTCCCCGCCTCTGATTCCCCAACTCTGATTCCCCACCTCTGATCCCCAGCTCTGATTCCCCGCCTCTGATTCCCCGTGTTTGATTCCCTGCCTCTGATTCCCTGCCTCTGATTCCCAACCTCTGATTCCCCACCTCTGATTCCCCATATCTGATTCCCCGCCTCTGTTTCCCCGCCTCTGATTCCCCGCCTCTGTTTCCCAATATCTGATTCCCCGCCTTTGATTCGCCACCTCTGATTCCCCATATGTGATTCCCCGCCTCTGTTTCCCCGCATCTGATTCCCCACCTCTGATTCCCCATATCTCATTCCCCGCCTCTGATTCCCCATATCTGATTCCCGGACTCTGATTCCCCACCTCTGATACCCGGCCTCTTTTTCCCGGCATCTGATTCCCGGCATCTGATTCCCGGACTCTGATTCCCGGCCTCTGATTCCCAGCTTCCGATTCTGATTCCCTGCCTCTGATTCCCCATGTCTTATTTCCCACCTCTGATTCCCCGCCTCTGATTCGCCATCTCTGATTCATCGCCTCTGATTCCCCACCTCTGATTCCCCATATCTGATTCCCCACCTATGTTTCCCCGCCTCTGATGCCCCGCCTCTGATTCCATGCCTCTGATTCCCAACCTCTGATTCCCCAACCTCTGATTCCCCATATCAGATTCCCCGCCTCTGTTTCCCCGCCTCTGATTCCCTGCCTCTGTTTCCTCATATCTGATTCCCCGCCTCTGATTCCCCAACACTGATTCCCCGCCTCTGATTCCCCAGCTCTGATTCACCACCTCTGATTCCCCGCGTCTGATTCCCCGCCTCTGATTCCCCATCTCTGATTCCCTATCTCTGATTCCCCAATTCTGATTTCCCGCCTTTGAATCCCTGCCTCTGATTCCCAACCTCTGATTCCCCACCTCTGATTCCCCATATCTGATTCCCCGCCTCTGTTTCCCCGCCTCTTATTCCCCGCCTCTGTTTCCCCATATCTGATTCCCGGCCACTCATTCCCCAGCTCTGATTCCCCGCCTCTGATTCCCCATATCTGATTCCCCGCCGCTGATTCCCCAACTCTGATAGCCCGCCTCTGATTCCCCAGCTCTGATTCCCCGCCACTTTTTCCCCGCGTCTGAATCCCTGCCTCTGATGCCCCGCCTCTGATTCCCCATCTCTGATTCACCACCTCTGATCCCCCGCCTCTCATTCCCCATGTCTGATTCACCGCCTCTGTTTCCCCATCTCTGATTCCCCACCTCTGATTCCCCATATCTGATTCCCCGCCTCTGATTCGCCAACTCTGATTCCCCGCCTGTGATTCGCCAGCTATGATTCCCCGCCTCTGATTCCCCACGTCTGATTCCCTGCCTGTGATTCCCTGCCTCTTATTCCCCGCCTCTGATTCCCCGCATCTGATTCCCTGCCTCTGAATCCCCACCTCTGATTCCCTGCCTCTGATTCCCAACCTCTGATTCCCCTCCTCTGATTCCCCATATCTGATTCCCCGCCTCCATTTCCCCGCCTCTGATTCCCCGCCTCTGTTTCCCCATATCTGATTCCCCGCCTCTGATTCCCCGCGTCTGATTCCCTGCCTCTGATTCCCCATCTCTGATTCCCTATCTCTGATTCCCCAATTCTGATTCCCCGCCTTTGATTCCCTGCCTCTGATTCCCAACCTCTGATTCCCCACCTCTGATCCCCATATCTGATTCCCCGCCTCTGTTTCCCCGCCTCTTATTCCCCGCCTCTGTTTCCCCATATCTGATTCCTGGCCTCTCATTCCCCAGCTCTGATTCCCCTCCTCTGATTCCCCATATCTGATTCCCCGCCGCTGATTCCCAAACTCTGATTCCCCAGCTCTGATTCCCCGCCTCTGATTCCCCGCGTCTGAATCCCTGCCTCTGATTCCCCGCCTCTGATTCCCCATGTCTTATTCCCCACCTCTGATTCGCCATCTCTGATTCATCGCCTCTGATTCCCCACCTCTGATTCCCCATATCTGATTCCCCACCTATGTTTCCCCGCCTCTGATGCCCCGCCTCTGATTCCATGCCTCTGATTCCCAACCTCTGATTCCCCGCCTCTGTTTCCCCGCCTCTGATTCCCTGCCTCTGTTTCCTCATATCTGATTCCCCGCCTCTGATTCCCCAACACTGATTCCCCGCCTCTGATTCCCCAGGTCTGATTCACCACCTCTGATTCCCCGCGTCTGATTCCCCGCCTCTGATTCCCCATCTCTGATTCCCTATCTCTGATTCCCCAATTCTGATTCCCCGCCTTTGATTCCCTGCCTCTGATTCCCAACCTCTGATTCTCCACCTCTAATTCCCCATATCTGATTCCCCGCCTCTGTTTCCCCGCCTCTTATTCCCCGCCTCTGTTTCCCCATATCTGATTCCCGGCCTCTCATTCCCCAGCTCCGATTCCCCGCCTCTGATTCCCCATATCTGATTCCCCGCCGCTGATTCCCCAACTCTGATAGCCCGCCTCTGATCCCCCGCCTCTGATTCCCCATGTCTGATTCACCGCCTCTGTTTCCCCACCTCTGATTCCCCGCCTCTGATTCCCCAGCTCTGATTCCCCGCCTCTGTTTCCCCGCCTCTTATTCCCCGCCTCTGTTTCCCCATATCTGATTCCCGGCCACTCATTCCCCAGCTCTGATTCCCCGCCTCTGATTCCCCATATCTGATTCCCCGCCGCTGATTCCCCAACTCTGATAGCCCGCCTCTGATTCCCCAGCTCTGATTCCCCGCCACTTTTTCCCCGCGTCTGAATCCCTGCCTCTGATGCCCCGCCTCTGATTCCCCATCTCTGATTCACCACCTCTGATCCCCCGCCTCTCATTCCCCATGTCTGATTCACCGCCTCTGTTTCCCCATCTCTGATTCCCCACCTCTGATTCCCCATATCTGATTCCCCGCCTCTGATTCGCCAACTCTGATTCCCCGCCTGTGATTCGCCAGCTATGATTCCCCGCCTCTGATTCCCCACGTCTGATTCCCTGCCTGTGATTCCCTGCCTCTTATTCCCCGCCTCTGATTCCCCGCATCTGATTCCCTGCCTCTGAATCCCCACCTCTGATTCCCTGCCTCTGATTCCCAACCTCTGATTCCCCTCCTCTGATTCCCCATATCTGATTCCCCGCCTCCATTTCCCCGCCTCTGATTCCCCGCCTCTGTTTCCCCATATCTGATTCCCCGCCTCTGATTCCCCGCGTCTGATTCCCTGCCTCTGATTCCCCATCTCTGATTCCCTATCTCTGATTCCCCAATTCTGATTCCCCGCCTTTGATTCCCTGCCTCTGATTCCCAACCTCTGATTCCCCACCTCTGATCCCCATATCTGATTCCCCGCCTCTGTTTCCCCGCCTCTTATTCCCCGCCTCTGTTTCCCCATATCTGATTCCTGGCCTCTCATTCCCCAGCTCTGATTCCCCTCCTCTGATTCCCCATATCTGATTCCCCGCCGCTGATTCCCAAACTCTGATTCCCCAGCTCTGATTCCCCGCCTCTGATTCCCCGCGTCTGAATCCCTGCCTCTGATTCCCCGCCTCTGATTCCCCATGTCTTATTCCCCACCTCTGATTCGCCATCTCTGATTCATCGCCTCTGATTCCCCACCTCTGATTCCCCATATCTGATTCCCCACCTATGTTTCCCCGCCTCTGATGCCCCGCCTCTGATTCCATGCCTCTGATTCCCAACCTCTGATTCCCCGCCTCTGTTTCCCCGCCTCTGATTCCCTGCCTCTGTTTCCTCATATCTGATTCCCCGCCTCTGATTCCCCAACACTGATTCCCCGCCTCTGATTCCCCAGGTCTGATTCACCACTTCTGATTCCCCGCGTCTGATTCCCCGCCTCTGATTCCCCATCTCTGATTCCCTATCTCTGATTCCCCAATTCTGATTCCCCGCCTTTGATTCCCTGCCTCTGATTCCCAACCTCTGATTCTCCACCTCTAATTCCCCATATCTGATTCCCCGCCTCTGTTTCCCCGCCTCTTATTCCCCGCCTCTGTTTCCCCATATCTGATTCCCGGCCTCTCATTCCCCAGCTCCGATTCCCCGCCTCTGATTCCCCATATCTGATTCCCCGCCGCTGATTCCCCAACTCTGATAGCCCGCCTCTGATTCCCCAGCTCTGATTCCCCGCCTCTGATTCCCCGCGTCTGAATCCCTGCCTCTGATTCCCCGCCTCTGATTCACCATCTCTGATTCACCACCTCTGATCCCCCGCCTCTGATTCCCCATGTCTGATTCACCGCCTCTGTTTCCCCACCTCTGATTCCCCGCCTCTGATTCCCCAGCTCTGATTCCCCGCATCTGATTCCCTGCCTCTGAATCCCCACCGCTATTCCCTGCCTCTGATTCCCAACCTCTGATTCCCCTCCTCTGATTCCCCACCTCTGATTCTCCATATCTGATTCCCCGCCTCTGTTTCCCCGCCTCTGATTCCCCACCTCTGTTTCCCCATATCTGATTCCCCGCATCTGATTCCCCACGTCTGATTCCCTGCCTGTGATTCCCTGCCTCTTATTCCCCGCCTCTGATTCCCCGCATCTGATTCCCTGCCTCTGAATCCCCACCTTGATTCCCTGCCTCTGATTCCCAACCTCTGATTCCCCTCCTCTGATTCCCCATATCTGATTCCCCACCTCCATTTCCCTGCCTCTGATTCCCCGCCTCTGTTACCCAATATCTGATTCCCCGCCTCTGATTCCCCAACTCTGTTTCTGCACATCTGATTCCCTGCCTCTTATTCCCCACCTCTAATTCCCGGCCTCTGATTCCCGGCCTCTGATACCCTACCTCTGATTCTCCATATCTGATTCCCCGCCTCTGTTTCCCCGCCTCTGATTCCCCGCCTCTGTTTCCCCATATCTGATTCCCCGCCTCTGATTCCCCAACTCTGATTCCCCGCCTCTGATTCCCCAGGTCTGATTCCCCGCCTCTGATTCCACGTGTTTGATTACCTGTCTCTGATTCCCCGCCTCTGCTTCCCCATCTCTGATTCACCGCCTTTGATTCGCCACCTCTGATTCCCCATATGTGATTCCCCTCCTCTGTTTCCCCGCCTCTGATTCCCCGCCTCTGATTCCCCATATCCCATTCCCCGCCTCTGATTCCCCGCATCTGATTCCCTGCCTCTGAATCCCCACCTCTGATTCCCTGCCTCTGATTCCCAACCTCTGATTCCCCTCCTCTGGTTCCCCATATCTGATTCCCCGCCTCCGTTTCCCTGCCTCTGATTAACCGCCTCTGTTTCCCCATATCTGATTCCCCGCCTCTGATTCCCCAACTCTGATTCCCCGCCTCTGATTCCCCAGCTCTGATTCCCCGCCTCTGATTCCCCGCGTCTGATTCCCAGCCTCTGATTCCCCATGTCTGATTTCCTGCCTCTGATTCCCCGCCTCTGATTCGCCATCTCTGATTCATCGCCTCTGATTCCCCACCTCTGATTCCCCATATCTTATTCCCCACCTATGTTTCCCCGCCTCTGATTGCCCGCCTCTGATTCCCCATCTCTGATTCCCGGACTCTGATTCCCCACCTCTGATTCCCTATCTCTGATTCCACACATCCGATTCCCTGCCTCTGATTCCCCGCCTCTGATGCCCCGCCTCTGATTCCCAATCTCTGATTCCCCTCCTCTGATTCCCCATATCTGATTCCCCACCTCCGTTTCCCTGCCTCTGATTCCCCGCCTCTGTTTCCCCATATCTGATTCCCCGCCTCTGATTCCCCAACTCTGATTCCCCGCCTCTGATTCCCCAGCTCTGATTCCCCGCCTCTGATTCCCCGCGTCTGATTCCCAGCCTCTGATTCCCCATGTCTGATTTCCTGCCTCTGATTCCCCGCCTCTGATTCGCCATCTCTGATTCATCCCCTCTGATTCCCCACCTCTGATTCCCCATATCTTATTCCCCACCTATGTTTCCCCGCCTCTGATTCCCCGCCTCTGATTCCCCATCTCTGATTCCCAGACTCTGATTCCCCACCTCTGATTCCCTATCTCTGATTCTGCACATCCGATTCCCTGCCTCTGATTCCCCGCCTCTGATTCCCCACCTCTGATTCCCCACCTCTGATTCCCCATATCTGATTTCCCGCCTCTGTTTCCCCGCCTCTGATTCCCTGCCTCTGTTTCCTCATATCTGATTCCCCGCCTCTGATTCCCCAACACTGATTCCCCGCCTCTGATTCCCCAGCTCTGATTCACCACCTCTGATTCCCCGCGTCTGATTCCCCGCTTCTGATTCCCGGCCTCTTATTCCCCACCTCTGATTCCCGGCCTCTGATTCCCGGCCTCTGATTCCCGAACTCTCATTCCCGGCCTCTGATTCCCGGCCTCTGATTCCCCGCCTCTGATTCCCCGCCTCTGATTCCCTGCCTCTGATTCCCCATCACTGATTCCGCACATCTGATTCCCTGCCTCTGATTCCCCGCCTCTGATTCCCTGCCTCTGATTCCCTGCCTCTGATTCCCAACCTCTGATTCCCCACCTCTGATTCCCCATATCTGATTCCCCGCCTCTGTTTCCCCGCCTCTGATTCCCCGCCTCTGTTTCCCCATATCTGATTCCCCGTCTCTGATTCCCCAACTCTGATTCCCCACCTCTGATCCCCAGCTCTGATTCCCCGCCTCTGATTCCCCGTGTTTGATTCCCTGCCTCTGATTCCCTGCCTCTGATTCCCAACCTCTGATACCCCACCTCTGATTCCCCATATCTGATTCCCCGCCTCTGTTTCCCTGCCTCTGATTCCCCGCCTCTGTTTCCCCATATCTGATTCCCCGCCTTTGATTTGCCACCTCTGATTCCCGATATGTGACTCCCCGCCTCTGTTTCCCCGCATCTGATTCCCCGCCTCTGATTCCCCATATCTCATTCCCCGCCTCTGATTCCCCATATCTGATTCCCTGACTCTGATTCCCCACCTCTGATTCCCGGCCTCTTTTTCCCGGCATCTGATTCCCGGCATCTGATTCTCGGCCTCTGATTCCCGGCCTCTGATTCCCCGCTTCTGATTCTGATTCCCTGCCTCTGATTCCCCATCCCTGATTCCGCACATCTGATTCCCTGCCTCTGATTCCCCACTTCTGATTCCCCATATCTGATTCCCCGCCTCTGTTTCCCCGCCTCTGATTCACCGCCTCTGTTTCCCCATATCTAATTCCCCGCCTCTGATTCCCCAACTCTTATTCCCCGCACTGATTCCCCAGCTCTGAATCCCCGCCTCAGATTCCCCGCATCTGATTCCCTGCCTCTAAATCCCCACCTCTGATTCCCTGCCTCTGATTCCCAACCTCTGATTCACCTCCTCTGATTCCCCATATCTGATTCCCCGCCTCCGTTTCCCTGCCTCTCATTCCCCGCCTCTGTTTCCCCATATCTGATTCCCCGCCTCTGATTCCCCAACTCTGATTCCCCGCCTCTCATTCCCCAGCTCTGATTCCCCACCTCTGATTCCCCGCGTCTGATTCCCAGCCTCTGATTCCCCATGTCTTATTCCCCGCCTCTGATTCGCCATCTCTGATTCATCGCCTCTGATTCCCCACCTCTGATTCCCCATATCTGATTCCCCTCCTATGTTTCCCCGCCTCTGATGCCCCACCTCTGATTCCATGCCTCTGATTCCCAACCTCTGATTCCCCACCTCTGATTCCCCATATCTGATTCCCCGCCTCTGTTTCCCCGCCTCTGATTCCCTGCCTCTGTTTCCTCATATCTGATTCCCCGCCTCTGATTCCCCAACACTGATTCCCCGCCTCTGATTCCCCAGCTCTGATTCACCACCTCTGATTCCCCGCGTCTGATTCCCCGCCTCTGATTACCCATCTCTGATTCCCTATCTCTGATTCCCCAATTCTGATTCCCCGCCTTTGATTCCCTGCCTCTGATTCCTAACCTCTGATTCCCCACCTCTGATTCCCCGCCACTGTTTCCCCGCCTCTTATTCCCAGCCTCTGTTTCCCCATATCTGATTCCCGGCCTCTCATTCCCCAGCTCTGATTCCCCGCCTCTGATTCCCCATGTCTGATTCACCGCCTCTGTTTCCCCACCTCTGATTCCCCGCCTCTGATTCCCCATATCTGATTCCCCGCCTCTGATTCCCTGCCTCTTATTCCCCGCCTCTGATTCCCCGCATCTGATTCCCAACCTCTGATTCCCCTCCTCTGATTCCCCATATCTGATTCCCCGCCTCCATTTCCCTGCCTCTGATTCCCCGCCTCTGATTCCCCAACTCTGATTCCCCGCCTGTGATTCGCCAGCTATGATTCCCCGCATCTGATTCCCCACGTCTGATTCCCTGCCTGTGATTCCCTGCCTCTTATTCCCCGCCTCTGATTCCCCGCCTCTGATTCCCCGCATCTGATTCCCTGCCTCTGAATCCCCACCTCCATTTCCCTGCCTCTGATTCCCCGCCTCTGTTACCCAATATCTGATTCCCCGCCTCTGATTCCCCAACTCTGATTCTGAACATCTGATTCCCTGCCTCTTATTCCCCACCTCTAATTCACGGCCTCTGATTCCCGGCCTCTGATTCCCCACCTCTGATTCCCCATATCTGATTCCCGGACTCTGATTCCCCACCTCTGATTCCCGGCATCTTATTCCCGGCATCTGATTCCCGGCCTCTGATTCCCGGCCTCTGATTCCCCGCTTCTGATTCTGATTCCCTGCCTCTGATTCCCCATCTCTGATTCCGCACATCTGATTCCCTGCCTCTGATTCCCCACTTCTGATTCCCCATATCTGATTCCCCGCCTCTGTTTCCCCGCCTCTGATTCCCCGCCACTGTTTCCCCATATCTAATTCCTCGCATCTGATTCCCCAACTCTGATTCCCCGCACTGATTCCCCAACTCTGATTCCCCGCCTGTGATTCGCCAGCTATGATTCCCCGCATCTGATTCCCCACGTCTGATTCCCTGCCTGTGATTCCCTGCCTCTTATTCCCCGCCTCTGATTCCCCGCCTCTGATTCCCCGCATCTGATTCCCTGCCTCTGAATCCCCACCTCTGATTCCCTGCCTCTGATTCCCAACCTCTGATTCCCCTCCTCTGATTCCCCATATCTGATTCCCCACCTCCATTTCCCTGCCTCTGATTCCCCGCCTCTGTTACCCAATATCTGATTCCCCGCCTCTGATTCCCCGCTTCTGATTCTGATTCCCTGCCTCTGATTCCCCATCTCTGATTCCGCACATCTGATTCCCTGCCTCTGATTCCCCACTTCTGATTCCCCATATCTGATTCCCCTCCTCTGTTTCCCCGCCTCTGATTCCCCGCCACTGTTTCCCCATACCTAATTCCTCACATCTGATTCCCCAACTCTGATTCCCCGCACTGATTCCCCAGCTCTGAATCCCCGCCTCAGATTCCCCGCATCTGATTCCCTGCCTCTGAATCCCCACCTCTGATTCCCTGCCTCTGATTCCCAACCTCTGATTCCCCTCTTCTGATTCCCCATATCTGATTCCCCGCCTCCGTTTCCCTGCCTCTGATTCCCCGCCTCTGTTTCCCCATATCTGATTCCCCGCCTCTGATTCCCCAACTCTGATTCCCCGCCTCTGATTCCCCCGCTCTGATTCCCCGCCTCTGATTCCCCGCGTCTGATTCCCAGCCTCTGATTCCCCATGTCTTATTCCCCGCCTCTGATTCGCCATCTCTGATTCATCGCCTCTGATTCCCCACCTCTGATTCCCCATATCTGATTCCCCACCTATGTTTCCCCGCCTCTGATGCCCCACCTCTGATTCCATGCCTCTGATTCCCAACCTCTGATTCCCCACCTCTGATTCCCCATATCTGATTCCCCGCCTCTGTTTCCGCGCCTCTGATTCCCTGCCTCTGTTTCCTCATATCTGATTCCCCGCCTCTGATTCCCCAACACTGATTCCCCGCCTCTGATTCCCCAGGTCTGATTCACCACCTCTGATTCCCCGAGTCTGATTCCCCGCCTCTGATTCCCCATCTCTGATTCCCTATCTCTGATTCCCCAATTCTGATTCCCTGCCTTTGATTCCCTGCCTCTGATTCCCAACCTCTGATTCCCCACCTCTGATATCCCATATCTGATTCCCCGCCTCTGTTTCCCCGCCTCTTATTCCCCGCCTCTGTTTCCCCATATCTGATTCCCGGCCTCTCATTCCCCAGCTCTGATTCCCCGCCTCTGATTCCCCATATCTGATTCCCCGCCGCTGATTCCCCAACTCAGATAGCCCGCCTCTGATTCCCCAGCTCTGATTCCCCGCCTCTGATTCCCCGCGTCTGAATCCCTGCCTCTGATTCCCCGCCTCTGATTCCCCATCTCTGATTCACCACCTCTGATCCCCCGCCTCTGATTCCCCATGTCTGATTCACCGCCTCTGTTTCCCCATCTCTGATTCCCCGCCTCTGATTCCCCATATCTGATTCCCCGCCTCTGATTCCCCAACTCTGATTCGCCGCCTGTGATTCGCCAGCTATGATTCCCCACGTCTGATTCCCTGCCTGTGATTCCCTGCCTCTTATTCCCCGCCTCTGATTCCCCGCATCTGATTCCCTGCCTCTGAATCCCCACCTCTGATTCCCTGCCTCTGATTCCCAACCTCTTATTCCCCTCCTCTGATTCCCCATATCTGATTCCCCACCTCCATTTCCCTGCCTCTGATTCCCCGCCTCTGTTACCCAATATCTGATTCCCCGCCTCTGATTCCCCAACTCTGATTCTGCACATCTGATTCCCTGCCTCTTATTCCCCACCTCTAATTCCCGGCCTCTGATTCCCGGCCTCTGATTCCCCACCTCTGATTCTCCATATCTGATTCCCCGCCTCTGTTTCCCCGCCTCTGATTCCCCGCCTCTGTTTCCCCATATCTGATTCACCGCCTTTGATTCGCCACCTCTGATTACCCATATGTGATTCCCCTCCTCTGTTTCCCCGCCTCTGATTCCCCGCCTCTGATTCCCCATATCTCATTCCCCGCCTCTGATTCCCCGCATCTGATTCCCTGCCTCTGAATCCCCACCTCTGATTCCCTGCCTCTGATTCCCAACCTCTGATTCCCCTCCTCTGATTCCCCATATCTGATTCCTCGCCTCCGTTTCCCTGCCTCTGATTAACCGCCTCTGTTTCCCCATATCTGATTCCGCGCCTCTGATTCCCCAACTCTGATTCCCCGCCTCTGATTCCCCAGCTCTGATTCCCCGCCTCTGTTTCCCCGCGTCTGATTCCCAGCCTCTGATTCCCCATGTCTGATTTCCTGCCTCTGATTCCCCGCCTCTGATTCGCCATCTCTGATTCATCGCCTCTGATTCCCCACCTCTGATTCCCCATATCTTATTCCCCACCTATGTTTCCCCGCCTCTGATTCCCCGCCTCTGATTCCCCATCTCTGATTCCCGGACTCTGATTCCCCACCTCTGATTCCCTATCTCTGATTCCGCACATCCGATTCCCTGCCTCTGATTCCCCGCCTCTGATGCCCCGCCTCTGATTCCCAACCTCTGATTCCCCTCCTCTGATTCCCCATATCTGATTCCCCGCCTCCGTTTCCCTGCCTCTGATTCCCCGCCTCTGTTTCCCCATATCTGATTCCCCGCCTCTGATTCCCCAACTCTGATTCCCCACCTCTGATTCCCCAGCTCTGATTCCCCGCCTCTGATTCCCCGCGTCTGATTCCCAGCCTCTGATTCCCCATGTCTTATTCCCCGCCTCTGATTCCCCGCCTCTGATTCGCCATCTCTGATTCATCGCCTCTGATTCGCCACCTCTGATTCCCCATATCTGATTCCCACCTATGTTTCCCCGCCTCTGATGCCCCGCCTCTGATTCCATGCCTCTGATTCCCAACCTCTGATTCCCCACCTCTGATTCCCCATATCTGATTCCCCGCCTCTGTTTCCCCGCCTCTGATTCCCTGCCTCTGTTTCCTCATATCTGATTCCCCGCCTCTGATTCCCCAACACTGATTCCCCTCCTCTGATACCCCAGCTCTGATTCACCACCTCTGATTCCCCGCGTCTGATTCCCCGCCTCTGATTCCCCATCTCTGATTCCCTATCTCTGATTCCCCAATTCTGATTCCCCGCCTTTGATTCCCTGCCTCTGATTCCCAACCTCTGATTCCCCATCTCTGATTCCCCAGCTCTGATTCCCCGCCTCTGATTCCCCGCGTCTGAATCCCTGCCTCTGATTCCCCGCCTCTGATTCCCCATCTCTGATTCACCACCTCTGATCCCCCGCCTCTGATTCCCCATGTCTGATTCACCGCCTCTGTTTCCCCACCTCTGATTCCCCGCCTCTGATTCCCCATATCTGATTCCCCGCCTCTGATTCCCTGACTCTGTTTCCCCGCCTCTGATTCCCCGCCTCTGATTCCCCATATCTCATTCCCCGCCTCTGATTCCCCGCATCTGATTCCATGCCTCTGAATCCCCACCTCTGATTCCCTGCCTCTGATTCCCAACCTCTGATTCCCCTCCTCTGATTCCACATATCTGATTCCCCGCCTCCGTTTCCCTGCCTCTGATTGCCCGCCTCTGTTTCCCCATATCTGATTCCCCGCCTCTGATTCCCCAACTCTGATTCCCCGCCTCTGATTCCCCAGCTCTTATTCCCCGCCTCTGATTCCCCGCGTCTGATTCCCAGCCTCTGATTCCCCATGTCTGATTTCCTGCCTCTGATTCCCCGCCTCTGATTCGCCATCTCTGATTCATCCCCTCTGATTCCCCACCTATGATTCCCCATATCTTATTCCCCACCTATGTTTCCCCGCCTCTGATTCCCCGCCTCTGATTCCCCATCTCTGATTCCCAGACTCTGATTCCCCACCTCTGATTCCCTATCTCTGATTCTGCACATCCGATTCCCTGCCTCTGATTCCCCGCCTCTGATTCCCCACCTCTGATTCCCCACCTTTGATTCCCCATATCTGATTCCCCGCCTCTGTTTCCCCGCCTCTGATTCCCTGCCTCTGTTTCCTCATATCTGATTCCCCGCCTCTGATTCCCCAACACTGATTCCCCGCCTCTGATTCCCCAGCTCTGATTCACCACCTCTGATTCCCCACGTCTGATTCCCCGCTTATGATTCCCGGCCTCTTATTCCCCACCTCTGATTCCCGGCCTCTGATTCCCGGCCTCTGATTCCCGACCTCTCATTCCCGGCCTCTGATTCCCGGCCTCTGATACCCCGGCTCTGATTCCCCTCCTCTGATTCCCTGCCTCTGATTCCCCATCTCTGATTCCGCACATCTGATTCCCTGCCTCTGATTTCCCGCCTCTGATTCCCTGCCTCTGATTCCCTGCCTCTGATTCCCAACCTCTGATTCCCCACCTCTGATTCCCCATATCTGATTCCCCGCCTCTGTTTCCCCGCCTCTGATTCTCCGCCTCTGTTTTCCCATATCTGATTCCCCGCCTCTGATTCCCCAACTCTGATTCCCCACCTCTGATCCCCAGCTCTGATTCCCCGCCTCTGATTCCCCGTGTTTGATTCCCTGCCTCTGATTCCCTGCCTCTGATTCCCAACCTCTGATTCCCCACCTCTGATTCCCCATATCTGATTCCCAGCCTCTGTTTCCCCGCCTCTGATTCCCCGCCTCTGTTTCCCAATATCTGATTCCCCGCCTTTGATTCGCCACCTCTGATTCCCCATATGTGATTCCCCGCCTCTGTTTCCCCGCATCGGATTCCCCGCCTCTGATTCCCCATATCTCATTCCCCGCCTCTGATTCCCCATATCTGATTCCCGGACTCTGATTCCCCACCTCCGATTCCCGGCCTCTTTTTCCCGGCATCTGATTCCCAGCATCTGATTCCCGGACTCTGATTCCCGGCCTCTGATTCCCAGTTTCCGATTCTGATTCCCTGCCTCTGATTCCCCATGTCTTATTTCCCACCTCTGATTCCCCGCCTCTGATTCGCCATCTCTGATTCATCGCCTCTGTTTCCCCACCTCTGATTCCCCATATCTGATTCCCCACCTATGTTTCCCCGCCTCTGATGCCCCGCCTCTGATTCCATGCCTCTGATTCCCAACCTCTGATTCCCCAACCTCTGATTCCCCATATCAGATTCCCCGCCTCTGTTTCCCCGCCTCTGATTCCCTGCCTCTGTTTCCTCATATCTGATTCCCCGCCTCTGATTCCCCAACACTGATTCCCCGCCTCTGATTCCCCAGCTCTGATTCACCACCTCTGATTCCCCGCGTCTGATTCCCCGCCTCTGATTCCCCATCTCTGATTCCCTATCTCTGATTCCCCAATTCTGATTTCCCGCCTTTGAATCCCTGCCTCTGATTCCCAACCTCTGATTCCCCACCTCTGATTCCCCATATCTGATTCCCCGCCTCTGTTTCCCCGCCTCTTATTCCCCGCCTCTGTTTCCCCATATCTGATTCCCGGCCACTCATTCCCCAGCTCTGATTCCCCGCCTCTGATTCCCCATATCTGATTCCCGGCCGCTGATTCCCCAACTCTGATAGCCCGCCTCTGATTCCCCAGCTCTGATTCCCCGCCTCTTTTTCCCCGCGTCTGAATCCCTGCCTCTGATTCCCCGCCTCTGATTCCCCATCTCTGATTCACCACCTCTGATCCCCCGCCTCTCATTCCCCATGTCTGATTCACCGCCTCTGTTTCCCCATCTCTGATTCCCCACCTCTGATTCCCCATATCTGATTCCCCGCCTCTGATTCGCCAACTCTGATTCCCCGCCTGTGATTCGCCAGCTATGATTCCCCGCCTCTGATTCCCCACGTCTGATTCCCTGCCTGTGATTCCCTGCCTCTTATTCCCCGCCTCTGATTCCCCGCATCTGATTCCCTGCCTCTGAATCCCCACCTCTGATTCCCTGCCTCTGATTCCCAACCTCTGATTCCCCTCCTCTGATTCCCCATATCTGATTCCCCGCCTCCATTTCCCTGCCTCTGATTCCCCGCCTCTGTTACCCCATATCTGATTCCCCGCCTCTGATACCCCAACTCTGATTCTGCACATCTGATTCCCTGCCTCTTATTCCCCACCTCTAATTCCCGGCCTCTGATTCCCGTCCTCTGATTCCCCACCTCTGATTCTCCATATCTGATACCCCGCCTCTGTTTCCCCGCCTCTGATTCCCCGCCTCTGTTTCCCCATATCTGATTCCCCGCCTCTGATTCCCCGCGTCTGATTCCCTGCCTCTGATTCCCCATCTCTGATTCCCCAATTCTGATTCCCCGCCTTTGATTCCCTGCCTCTGATTCCCAACCTCTGATTCCCCACCTCTGATTCCCCATATCTGATTCCCCGCCTCTGTTTCCCCGCCTCTTATTCCCCGCCTCTGTTTCCCCATATCTGATTCCCGGCCTCTCATTCCCCAGCTCTGATTCCCCTCCTCTGATTCCCCATATCTGATTCCCCGCCGCTGATTCCCAAACTCTGATTCCCCAGCTCTGATTCCCCGCCTCTGATTCCCCGCGTCTGAATCCCTGCCTCTGATTCCCCGCCTCTGATTCCCCATCTCTGATTCCCCGCCTCTGATTCCCTGCCTCTGATTCCCCATCTCTGATTCCGCACATCTGATTCCCTGCCTCTGATTCCCCGCCTCTGCTCCCTGCCTCTGATTCCCTGCCTCTGATTCCCAACCTCTGATTCCCCACCTCTGATTCCCCATATCTGATTCCCCGCCTCTGTTTCCCCGCCTCTGATTCTCCGCCTCTGTTTTCCCATATCTGATTCCCCGCCTCTGATTCCCCAACTCTGATTCCCCACCACTGATCCCCAGCTCTGATTCCCCGCCTCTGATTCCCCGTGTTTGATTCCCTGCCTCTGATTCCCTGCCTCTGATTCCCAACCTCTGATTCCCCAACTCTGATTCCCCATATCTGATTCCCCGCCTCTGTTTCCCCGCCTCTGATTCCCCGCCTCTGTTTCCCAATATCTGATTCCCCGCCTCTGTTTCCCAATATCTGATTCCCAACCTCTGATTCCCCACCTCTGATTCCCCATATCTGATTCCCCGCCTCTGTTTCCCCGCCTCTGATTCCCTGCCTCTGTTTCCTCATATCTGATTCCCCGCCTCTGATTCCCCAACACTGATTCCCCTCCTCTGATACCCCAGCTCTGATTCACCACCTCTGATTCCCCGCGTCTGATTCCCCGCCTCTGATTCCCCATCTCTGATTCCCTATCTCTGATTCCCCAATTCTGATTCCCAGCCTTTGATTCCCTGCCTCTGATTCCCAACCTCTGATTCCCCACCTCTGATTCCCCAGCTCTGATTCCCCGCCTCTGATTCCCCGCGTCTGAATCCCTGCCTCTGATTCCCCGCCTCTGATTCCCCATCTCTGATTCACCACCTCTGATCCCCCGCCTCTGATTCCCCATGTCTGATTCACCGCCTCTGTTTCCCCACCTCTGATTCCCCGCCTCTGATTCCCCATATCTGATTCCCCGCCTCTGATTCCCTGACTCTGTTTCCCCGCCTCTGATTCCCCGCCTCTGATTCCCCATATCTCATTCCCCGCCTCTGATTCCCCGCATCTGATTCCATGCCTCCGAATCCCCACCTCTGATTCCCTGCCTCTGATTCCCAACCTCTGATTCCCCTCCTCTGATTCCACATATCTGATTCCCCGCCTCCGTTTCCCTGCCTCTGATTGCCCGCCTCTGTTTCCCCATATCTGATTCCCCGCCTCTGATTCCCCAACTCTGATTCCCCGCCTCTGATTCCCCAGCTCTTATTCCCCGCCTCTGATTCCCCGCGTCTGATTCCCAGCCTCTGATTCCCCATGTCTGATTTCCTGCCTCTGATTCCACGCCTCTGATTCGCCATCTCTGATTCATCCCCTCTGATTCCCCACCTCTGATTCCCCATATCTTATTCCCCACCTATGTTTCCCCGCCTCTGATTCCCCGCCTCTGATTCCCCACCTCTAATTCCCGGCCTCTGATTCCCGTCCTCTGATTCCCCACCTCTGATTCTCCATATCTGATTCCCCGCCTCTGTCTCCCCGCCTCTGATTCCCCGCCTCTGTTTCCCCATATCTGATTCCCCGCCTCTGATTCCCCGCGTCTGATTCCCTGCCTCTGATTCCCCATCTCTGATTCCCCAATTCTGATTCCCCGCCTTTGATTCCCTGCCTCTGATTCCCAACCTCTGATTCCCCACCTCTGATTCCCCATATCTGATTCCCCGCCTCTGTTTCCCCGCCTCTTATTCCCCGCCTCTGTTTCCCCATATCTGATTCCCGGCCTCTCATTCCCCAGCTCTGATTCCCCTCCTCTGATTCCCCATATCTGATTCCCCGCCGCTGATTCCCAAACTCTGATTCCCCAGCTCTGATTCCCCGCCTCTGATTCCCCGCGTCTGAATCCCTGCCTCTGATTCCCCGCCTCTGATTCCCCATCTCTGATTCCCCGCCTCTGATTCCCTGCCTCTGATTCCCCATCTCTGATTCCGCACATCTGATTCCCTGCCTCTGATTCCCCGCCTCTGCTCCCTGCCTCTGATTCCCTGCCTCTGATTCCCAACCTCTGATTCCCCACCTCTGATTCCCCATATCTGATTCCCCGCCTCTGTTTCCCCGCCTCTGATTCTCCGCCTCTGTTTTCCCATATCTGATTCCCCGCCTCTGATTCCCCAACTCTGATTCCCCACCACTGATCCCCAGCTCTGATTCCCCGCCTCTGATTCCCCGTGTTTGATTCCCTGCCTCTGATTCCCTGCCTCTGATTCCCAACCTCTGATTCCCCAACTCTGATTCCCCATATCTGATTCCCCGCCTCTGTTTCCCCGCCTCTGATTCCCCGCCTCTGTTTCCCAATATCTGATTCCCCGCCTCTGTTTCCCAATATCTGATTCCCAACCTCTGATTCCCCACCTCTGATTCCCCATATCTGATTCCCCGCCTCTGTTTCCCCGCCTCTGATTCCCTGCCTCTGTTTCCTCATATCTGATTCCCCGCCTCTGATTCCCCAACACTGATTCCCCTCCTCTGATACCCCAGCTCTGATTCACCACCTCTGATTCCCCGCGTCTGATTCCCCGCCTCTGATTCCCCATCTCTGATTCCCTATCTCTGATTCCCCAATTCTGATTCCCAGCCTTTGATTCCCTGCCTCTGATTCCCAACCTCTGATTCCCCACCTCTGATTCCCCAGCTCTGATTCCCCGCCTCTGATTCCCCGCGTCTGAATCCCTGCCTCTGATTCCCCGCCTCTGATTCCCCATCTCTGATTCACCACCTCTGATCCCCCGCCTCTGATTCCCCATGTCTGATTCACCGCCTCTGTTTCCCCACCTCTGATTCCCCGCCTCTGATTCCCCATATCTGATTCCCCGCCTCTGATTCCCTGACTCTGTTTCCCCGCCTCTAATTCCCCGCCTCTGATTCCCCATATCTCATTCCCCGCCTCTGATTCCCCGCATCTGATTCCATGCCTCCGAATCCCCACCTCTGATTCCCTGCCTCTGATTCCCAACCTCTGATTCCCCTCCTCTGATTCCACATATCTGATTCCCCGCCTCCGTTTCCCTGCCTCTGATTGCCCGCCTCTGTTTCCCCATATCTGATTCCCCGCCTCTGATTCCCCAACTCTGATTCCCCGCCTCTGATTCCCCAGCTCTTATTCCCCGCCTCTGATTCCCCGCGTCTGATTCCCAGCCTCTGATTCCCCATGTCTGATTTCCTGCCTCTGATTCCACGCCTCTGATTCGCCATCTCTGATTCATCCCCTCTGATTCCCCACCTCTGATTCCCCATATCTTATTCCCCACCTATGTTTCCCCGCCTCTGATTCCCCGCCTCTGATTCCCCATCTCTGATTCCCAGACTCTGATTCCCCACCTCTGATTCCCTATCTCTGATTCTGCACATCCGATTCCCTGCCTCTGATTCCCCGCCTCTGATTCCCCACCTCTGATTCCCCACCTCTGATTCCCCATATCTGATTCCCCGCCTCTGTTTCCCCGCCTCTGATTCCCTGCCTCTGTTTCCTCATATCTGATTCCCCGCCTCTGATTCCCCAACACTGATTCCCCGCCTCTGATTCCCCAGCTCTGATTCACCACCTCTGATTCCCCACGTCTGATTCCCCGCTTATGATTCCCGGCCTCTTATTCCCCACCTCTGATTCCCGGCCTCTGATTCCCGGCCTCTGATTCCCGACCTCTCATTCCCGGCCTCTGATTCCCGGCCTCTGATACCCCGGCTCTGATTCCCCTCCTCTGATTCCCTGCCTCTGATTCCCCATCTCTGATTCCGCACATCTGATTCCCTGCCTCTGATTTCCCGCCTCTGATTCCCTGCCTCTGATTCCCTGCCTCTGATTCCCAACCTCTGATTCCCCACCTCTGATTCCCCATATCTGATTCCCCGCCTCTGTTTCCCCGCCTCTGATTCTCCGCCTCTGTTTTCCCATATCTGATTCCCCGCCTCTGATTCCCCAACTCTGATTCCCCACCTCTGATCCCCAGCTCTGATTCCCCGCCTCTGATTCCCCGTGTTTGATTCCCTGCCTCTGATTCCCTGCCTCTGATTCCCAACCTCTGATTCCCCACCTCTGATTCCCCATATCTGATTCCCCGCCTCTGTTTCCCCGCCTCTGATTCCCCGCCTCTGTTTCCCAATATCTGATTCCCCGCCTTTGATTCGCCACCTCTGATTCCCCATATGTGATTCCCCGCCTCTGTTTCCCCGCATCGGATTCCCCGCCTCTGATTCCCCATATCTCATTCCCCGCCTCTGATTCCCCATATCTGATTCCCGGACTCTGATTCCCCACCTCTGATTCCCGGCCTCTTTTTCCCGGCATCTGATTCCCAGCATCTGATTCCCGGACTCTGATTCCCGGCCTCTGATTCCCAGCTTCCGATTCTGATTCCCTGCCTCTGATTCCCCATGTCTTATTTCCCACCTCTGATTCCCCGCCTCTGATTCGCCATCTCTGATTCATCGCCTCTGATTCCCCACCTCTGATTCCCCATATCTGATTCGCCACCTATGTTTCCCCGCCTCTGATGCCCCGCCTCTGATTCCATGCCTCTGATTCCCAACCTCTGATTCCCCAACCTCTGATTCCCCATATCAGATTCCCCGCCTCTGTTTCCCCGCCTCTGATTCCCTGCCTCTGTTTCCTCATATCTGATTCCCCGCCTCTGATTCCCCAACACTGATTCCCCGCCTCTGATTCCCCAGCTCTGATTCACCACCTCTGATTCCCCGCGTCTGATTCCCCGCCTCTGATTCCCCATCTCTGATTCCCTATCTCTGATTCCCCAATTCTGATTTCCCGCCTTTGAATCCCTGCCTCTGATTCCCAACCTCTGATTCCCCACCTCTGATTCCCCATATCTGATTCCCCGCCTCTGTTTCCCCGCCTCTTATTCCCCGCCTCTGTTTCCCCATATCTGATTCCCGGCCACTCATTCCCCAGCTCTGATTCCCCGCCTCTGATTCCCCATATCTGATTCCCGGCCGCTGATTCCCCAACTCTGATAGCCCGCCTCTGATTCCCCAGCTCTGATTCCCCGCCTCTTTTTCCCCGCGTCTGAATCCCTGCCTCTGATTCCCCGCCTCTGATTCCCCATCTCTGATTCACCACCTCTGATCCCCCGCCTCTCATTCCCCATGTCTGATTCACCGCCTCTGTTTCCCCATCTCTGATTCCCCACCTCTGATTCCCCATATCTGATTCCCCGCCTCTGATTCGCCAACTCTGATTCCCCGCCTGTGATTCGCCAGCTATGATTCCCCGCCTCTGATTCCCCACGTCTGATTCCCTGCCTGTGATTCCCTGCCTCTTATTCCCCGCCTCTGATTCCCCGCATCTGATTCCCTGCCTCTGAATCCCCACCTCTGATTCCCTGCCTCTGATTCCCAACCTCTGATTCCCCTCCTCTGATTCCCCATATCTGATTCCCCGCCTCCATTTCCCTGCCTCTGATTCCCCGCCTCTGTTACCCCATATCTGATTCCCCGCCTCTGATACCCCAACTCTGATTCTGCACATCTGATTCCCTGCCTCTTATTCCCCACCTCTAATTCCCGGCCTCTGATTCCCGTCCTCTGATTCCCCACCTCTGATTCTCCATATCTGATTCCCCGCCTCTGTTTCCCCGCCTCTGATTCCCCGCCTCTGTTTCCCCATATCTGATTCCCCGCCTCTGATTCCCCGCGTCTGATTCCCTGCCTCTGATTCCCCATCTCTGATTCCCCAATTCTGATTCCCCGCCTTTGATTCCCTGCCTCTGATTCCCAACCTCTGATTCCCCACCTCTGATTCCCCATATCTGATTCCCCGCCTCTGTTTCCCCGCCTCTTATTCCCCGCCTCTGTTTCCCCATATCTGATTCCCGGCCTCTCATTCCCCAGCTCTGATTCCCCTCCTCTGATTCCCCATATCTGATTCCCCGCCGCTGATTCCCAAACTCTGATTCCCCAGCTCTGATTCCCCGCCTCTGATTCCCCGCGTCTGAATCCCTGCCTCTGATTCCCCGCCTCTGATTCCCCATCTCTGATTCCCCGCCTCTGATTCCCTGCCTCTGATTCCCCATCTCTGATTCCGCACATCTGATTCCCTGCCTCTGATTCCCCGCCTCTGCTCCCTGCCTCTGATTCCCTGCCTCTGATTCCCAACCTCTGATTCCCCACCTCTGATTCCCCATATCTGATTCCCCGCCTCTGTTTCCCCGCCTCTGATTCTCCGCCTCTGTTTTCCCATATCTGATTCCCCGCCTCTGATTCCCCAACTCTGATTCCCCACCACTGATCCCCAGCTCTGATTCCCCGCCTCTGATTCCCCGTGTTTGATTCCCTGCCTCTGATTCCCTGCCTCTGATTCCCAACCTCTGATTCCCCAACTCTGATTCCCCATATCTGATTCCCCGCCTCTGTTTCCCCGCCTCTGATTCCCCGCCTCTGTTTCCCAATATCTGATTCCCCGCCTTTGATTCGCCACCTCTGATTCCCCATATGTGATTCCCCGCCTCTGTTTCCCCGCATCTGATTCCCCGCCTCTGATTCCCCATATCTCATTCCCCGCCTCTGATTCCCCATATCTGATTCCCGGACTCTGATTCCCCACCTCTGATTCCCGGCCTCTTTTTCCCGGCATCTGATTCCCGGCATCTGATTCCCGGACTCTGATTCCCGGCCTCTGATTCCCAGCTTCCGATTCTGATTCCCTGCCTCTGATTCCCCATGTCTTATTTCCCGCCTCTGATTCCCCGCCTCTGATTCGCCATCTCTGATTCATCGCCTCTGATTCCCCACCTCTGATTCCCCATATCTGATTCCCCACCTATGTTTCCCCGCCTCTGATGCCCCGCCTCTGATTCCATGCCTCTGATTCCCAACCTCTGATTCCCCAACCTCTGATTCCCCATATCAGATTCCCCGCCTCTGTTTCCCCGCCTCTGATTCCCTGCCTCTGTTTCCTCATATCTGATTCCCCGCCTCTGATTCCCCAACACTGATTCCCCGCCTCTGATTCCCCAGCTCTGATTCACCACCTCTGATTCCCCGCGTCTGATTCCCCGCCTCTGATTCCCCATCTCTGATTCCCTATCTCTGATTCCCCAATTCTGATTTCCCGCCTTTGAATCCCTGCCTCTGATTCCCAACCTCTGATTCCCCACCTCTGATTCCCCATATCTGATTCCCCGCCTCTGTTTCCCCGCCTCTTATTCCCCGCCTCTGTTTCCCCATATCTGATTCCCGGCCACTCATTCCCCAGCTCTGATTCCCCGCCTCTGATTCCCCATATCTGATTCCCCGCCGCTGATTCCCCAACTCTGATAGCCCGCCTCTGATTCCCCAGCTCTGATTCCCCGCCTCTTTTTCCCCGCGTCTGAATCCCTGCCTCTGATTCCCCGCCTCTGATTCCCCATCTCTGATTCACCACCTCTGATCCCCCGCCTCTCCTTCCCCATGTCTGATTCACCGCCTCTGTTTCCCCATCTCTGATTCCCCACCTCTGATTCCCCATATCTGATTCCCCGCCTCTGATTCGCCAACTCTGATTCCCCGCCTGTGATTCGCCAGCTATGATTCCCCGCCTCTGATTCCCCACGTCTGATTCCCTGCCTGTGATTCCCTGCCTCTTATTCCCCGCCTCTGATTCCCCGCATCTGATTCCCTGCCTCTGAATCCCCACCTCTGATTCCCTGCCTCTGATTCCCAACCTCTGATTCCCCTCCTCTGATTCCCCATATCTGATTCCCCGCCTCCATTTCCCTGCCTCTGATTCCCCGCCTCTGTTACCCCATATCTGATTCCCCGCCTCTGATACCCCAACTCTGATTCTGCACATCTGATTCCCTGCCTCTTATTCCCCACCTCTAATTCCCGGCCTCTGATTCCCGTCCTCTGATTCCCCACCTCTGATTCTCCATATCTGATTCCCCGCCTCTGTTTCCCCGCCTCTGATTCCCCGCCTCTGTTTCCCCATATCTGATTCCCCGCCTCTGATTCCCCGCGTCTGATTCCCCGCCTCTGATTCCCCATCTCTGATTCCCTATCTCTGATTCCCCAATTCTGATTCCCCGCCTTTGATTCCCTGCCTCTGATTCCCAATCTCTGATTCCCCACCTCTGATTCCCCATATCTGATTCCCCGCCTCTGTTTCCCCGCTTCTTATTCCCCGCCTCTGTTTCCCCATATCTGATTCCCGGCCTCTCATTCCCCAGCTCTGATTCCCCTCCTCTGATTCCCCATATCTGATTCCCCGCCGCTGATTCCCAAACTCTGATTCCCCAGCTCTGATTCCCTGCCTCTGATTCCCCGCGTCTGAATCCCTGCCTCTGATTCCCCGCCTCTGATTCCCCATCTCTGATTCACCACCTCTGATCCCCCGCCTCTGATTCCCCATGTCTGATTCACCGCCTCTGTTTCCCCACCTCTGATTCCCCGCCTCTGATTCCCCATATCTGATTCCCCGCCTCTGATTCCCCAACTCTGATTCCCCACCTGTGATTCGCCAGCTATGATTCCCCGCCTCTGATTCCCCACGACTGATTCCCTGCCTGTGATTCCCTGCCTCTTATTCCCCGCCTCTGATTCCCCGCATCTGATTCCCAACCTCTGATTCCCCTCCTCTGATTCCCCATATCTGATTCCCCGCCTCCATTTCCCTGCCTCTGATTCCCCGCCTCTGTTACCCCATATCTGATTCCCCGCCTCTGATTCCCCAACTCTGATACTGCACATCTGATTCCCTGCCTCTTATTCCCCACCTCAAATTCCCGGCCTCTGATTCCCAGCCTCTGATTCCCCACCTCTGATTCTCCATATCTGATTCGCCGCCACTGTTTCCCCGCCTCTGATTCCCTGCCTCTGTTTCCCCATATCTGATTCCCCGCCTCTGATTCCCCAACTCTGATTCCCCGCCTCTGATTCCCCAGGTCTGATTCCCCGCCTCTGATTCCACGTGTTTGATTACCTGCCTCTGATTCCCCGCCTCTGCTTCCCCATCTCTGATTCACCGCCTTTGATTCGCCACCACTGATTCCCCATATGTGATTCCCCGCCTCTGTTTCCCCGCCTCTGATTCCCCGCCTCTGATTCCCCATATCTCATTCCCCGCCTCTGATTCCCCGCATCTGATTCCCTGCCTCTGAATCCCCACCTCTTATTCCCTGCCTCTGATTCCCCACCTCTGATTCCCGGCCTCTGATTCCCGGCCTCTGATTCCCGACCTCTCATTCCCGGCCTCTGATTCCCGGCCTCTGATTCCCCGCCTCTGATTCCCCGACTCTGATTCCCTGCCTCTGATTCCCCATCTCTGATTCTGCACATCTGATTCCCTGCCTCTTATTCCCCACCTCTGATTCCCGGCCTCTGATTCCCGGCCTCTGATTCCCGGCCTCTCATTCCCGGCCTCTCATTCCCGGCCTCTCATTCCCGGCCTCTGATTCCCCGCCTCTGATTCCCCGCCTCTGTTTCCCTGCCTCTGATTCCCCTTCTCTGATTCCGCACATCTGATTCCCTGCCTCTGATTCCCTGCCTCTGATTCCCTGCCTCTGATTCCCAACCTCTGATTCCCCACCTCTGATTCCCCATATCTGATTCCCCGCCTCTGTATCCCCGCCTCTGATTTCCCGCCTCTGTTTCCCCATATCTGATTCCCCGCCTCTGATTCCCCAACTTTGATTCCCCACCTCTGATCCCCAGCTCTGATTCCCCGCCTCTGATTCCCCGTGTTTGATTCCCTGCCTCTGATTCCCTGCCTCTGATTCCCAACCTCTGATTCCCCACCTCTGATTCCCCATATCTGATTCCCCGCCTCTGTTTCCCCGCCTCTGATTCCCCTCCTCTGTTTCCCCATATCTGATTCCCCGCCTTTGATTCGCCACCTCTGATTCCCCATATGTGATTCCCCGCCTCTGTTTCCCCGCCTCTGATTACCCGCCTCTGATACCCCATATCTCATTCCCCGCCTCTGATTCCCCATATCTGATTCCCGGACTCTGATTCCCCACATCTGATTCCCGGCCTCTTATTCCCGGCATCTGATTCCCGGCCTCTGATTCCCGGCCTCTGATTCCCCGCTTCTGATTCTGATTCCCTGCCTCTGATTCCCCATCTCTGATTCCGCACATCTGATTCCCTGCCTCTGATTCCCCACTTCTGATTCCCCATATCTGATTCCCCGCCTCTGTTTCCCCACCTCTGATTCCCCGCCTCTGTTTCCCCATATCTAATTCCCCGCCTCTGATTCCCCAACTCTGATTCCCCGCACTGATTCCCCAGCTCTGAATCCCCACCTCAGATTCCCCGCATCTGATTCCCTGCCTCTGAATCCCCACCTCTGATTCCCTGCCTCTGATTCCCAACCTCTGATTCCCCTCCTCTGATTCCCCATATCTGATTCCCCGCCTCCGTTTCCCTGCCTCTGATTCCCCGCCCTTGTTTCCCCATATCTGATTCCCCGCCTCTGATTCCCCAACTCTGATTCCCCGCCTCTGATTCCCCAGCTCTGATTCCCCGCCTCTGATTCCCCGCGTCTGATTCCCAGCCTCTGATTCCCCATGTCTTATTCCCCACCTCTGATTCGCCATCTCTGATTCATCGCCTCTGATTCCCCACCTCTGATTCCCCATATCTGATTCCACACCTATGTTTCCCCGCCTCTGATGCCCGCCTCTGATTCCATGCCTCTGATTCCCAACCTCTGATTCCCCGCCTCTGTTTCCCCGCCTCTGATTCCCTGCCTCTGTTTCCTCATATCTGATTCCCCGCCTCTGATTCCCCAACACTGATTCCCCGCCTCTGATTCCCCAGGTCTGATTCACCACCTCTGATTCCCCGCGTCTGATTCCCCGCCTCTGATTCCCCATCTCTGATTCCCTATCTCTGATTCCCCAATTCTGATTCCCCGCCTTTGATTCCCTGCCTCTGATTCCCAACCTCTGATTCTCCACCTCTAATACCCCATATCTGATTCCCCGCCTCTGTTTCCCCGCCTCTTATTCCCCGCCTCTGTTTCCCCATATCTGATTCCCGGCCTCTCATTCCCCAGCTCCGATTCCCCGCCTCTGATTCCCCATATCTGATTCCCCGCCGCTGATTCCCCAACTCTGATAGCCCGCCTCTGATTCCCCAGCTCTGATTCCCCGCCTCTGATTCCCCGCGTCTGAATCCCTGCCTCTGATTCCCCGCCTCTGATTCACCATCTCTGATTCACCACCTCTGATCCCCCGCCTCTGATTCCCCATGTCTGATTCACCGCCTCTGTTTCCCCACCTCTGATTCCCCGCCTCTGATTCCCCAGCTCTGATTCCCCGCATCTGATTCCCTGCCTCTGAATCCCCACCGCTATTCCCTGCCTCTGATTCCCAACCTCTGATTCCCCTCCTCTGATTCCCCACATCTGATTCCCCGCCTCCATTTCCCTGCCTCTGATTCCCTGCCTCTGTTACCCCATATCTGATTCCCCGCCTCTGATTCTCCAACTCTGATTCTGCACATCTGATTCCCTGCCTCTTATTCCCCACCTCTAATTCCCGGCCTCTGATTCCCGGCCTCTGATTCCCCACCTCTGATTCTCCATATCTGATTCCCCGCCTCTGTTTCCCCGCCTCTGATTCCCCACCTCTGTTTCCCCATATCTGATTCCCCGCATCTGATTCCCCACGTCTGATTCCCTGCCTGTGATTCCCTGCCTCTTATTCCCCGCCTCTGATTCCCCGCATCTGATTCCCTGCCTCTGAATCCCCACCTTGATTCCCTGCCTCTGATTCCCAACCTCTGATTCCCCTCCTCTGATTCCCCATATCTGATTCCCCACCTCCATTTCCCTGCCTCTGATTCCCCGCCTCTGTTACCCAATATCTGATTCCCCGCCTCTGATTCCCCAACTCTGTTTCTGCACATCTGATTCCCTGCCTCTTATTCCCCACCTCTAATTCCCGGCCTCTGATTCCCGGCCTCTGATACCCTACCTCTGATTCTCCATATCTGATTCCCCGCCTCTGTTTCCCCGCCTCTGATTCCCCGCCTCTGTTTCCCCATATCTGATTCCCCGCCTCTGATTCCCCAACTCTGATTCCCCGCCTCTGATTCCCCAGGTCTGATTCCCCGCCTCTGATTCCACGTGTTTGATTACCTGCCTCTGATTCCCCGCCTCTGCTTCCCCATCTCTGATTCACCGCCTTTGATTCGCCACCTCTGATTCCCCATATGTGATTCCCCTCCTCTGTTTCCCCGCCTCTGATTCCCCGACTCTGATTCCCCATATCTCATTCCCCGCCTCTGATTCCCCGCATCTGATTCCCTGCCTCTGAATCCCCACCCCAGATTCCCTGCCTCTGATTCCCAACCTCTGATTCCCCTCCTCTGATTCCCCATATCTGATTCCCCGCCTCCGTTTCCCTGCCTCTGATTAACCGCCTCTGTTTCCCCATATCTGATTCCCCGCCTCTGATTCCCCAACTCTGATTCCCCGCCTCTGATTCCCCAGCTCTGATTCCCCGCCTCTGATTCCCCGCGTCTGATTCCCAGCCTCTGATTCCCCATGTCTGATTTCCTGCCTCTGATTCCCCGCCTCTGATTCGCCATCTCTGATTCATCGCCTCTGATTCCCCACCTCTGATTCCCCATATCTTATTCCCCACCTATGTTTCCCCGCCTCTGATTCCCCGCCTCTGATTCCCCATCTCTGATTCCCGGACTCTGATTCCCCACCTCTGATTCCCTATCTCTGATTCCACACATCCGATTCCCTGCCTCTGATTCCCCGCCTCTGATGCCCCGCCTCTGATTCCCAATCTCTGATTCCCCTCCTCTGATTCCCCATATCTGATTCCCCGCCTCCGTTTCCCTGCCTCTGATTCCCCGCCTCTGTTTCCCCATATCTGATTCCCCGCCTCTGATTCCCCAACTCTGATTCCCCGCCTCTGATTCCCCAGCTCTGATTCCCCGCCTCTGATTCCCCGCGTCTGATTCCCAGCCTCTGATTCCCCATGTCTTATTCCCCGCCTCTGATTCGCCATCTCTGATTCATCGCCTCTGATTCCCCACCTCTGATTCCCCATATCTGATTCCCACCTATGTTTCCCCGCCTCTGATGCCCCGCCTCTGATTCCATGCCTCTGATTCCCAACCTCTGATTCCCCACCTCTGATTCCCCATATCTGATTCCCCGCCTCTGTTTCCCCTCCTCTGATTCCCTGCCTCTGTTTCCTCATATCTGATTCCCCGCCTCTGATTCCCCAAAACTGATTCCCCTCCTCTGATTCCCCAGCTCTGATTCACCACCTCTGATTCCCCGCGTCTGATTCCCCGCCTCTGATTCCCCATCTCTGATTCCCTATCTCTGATTCCCCAATTCTGATTCCCCGCCTTTGATTCCCTGCCTCTGATTCCCAACCTCTGATTCCCCACCTCTGATTCCCCATATCTGATTCCCCGCCTCTGTTTCCCCGCCTCTTATTCCCCGCCTCTGTTTCCCCATATCTGATTCCCGGCCTCTCATTCCCCAGCTCTGATTCCCCGCCTCTGATTCCCCATATCTGATTCCCCGCATCTGATTCCCTGCCTCTGAATCCCCACCGCTATTCCCTGCCTCTGATTCCCAACCTCTGATTCCCCTCCTCTGATTCCCCACATCTGATTCCCCGCCTCCATTTCCCTGCCTCTGATTCCCTGCCTCTGTTACCCCATATCTGATTCCCCGCCTCTGATTCTCCAACTCTGATTCTGCACATCTGATTCCCTGCCTCTTATTCCCCACCTCTAATTCCCGGCCTCTGATTCCCGGCCTCTGATTCCCCACCTCTGATTCTCCATATCTGATTCCCCGCCTCTGTTTCCCCGCCTCTGATTCCCCACCTCTGTTTCCCCATATCTGATTCCCCGCATCTGATTCCCCACGTCTGATTCCCTGCCTGTGATTCCCTGCCTCTTATTCCCCGCCTCTGATTCCCCGCATCTGATTCCCTGCCTCTGAATCCCCACCTTGATTCCCTGCCTCTGATTCCCAACCTCTGATTCCCCTCCTCTGATTCCCCATATCTGATTCCCCACCTCCATTTCCCTGCCTCTGATTCCCCGCCTCTGTTACCCAATATCTGATTCCCCGCCTCTGATTCCCCAACTCTGTTTCTGCACATCTGATTCCCTGCCTCTTATTCCCCACCTCTAATTCCCGGCCTCTGATTCCCGGCCTCTGATACCCTACCTCTGATTCTCCATATCTGATTCCCCGCCTCTGTTTCCCCGCCTCTGATTCCCCGCCTCTGTTTCCCCATATCTGATTCCCCGCCTCTGATTCCCCAACTCTGATTCCCCGCCTCTGATTCCCCAGGTCTGATTCCCCGCCTCTGATTCCACGTGTTTGATTACCTGCCTCTGATTCCCCGCCTCTGCTTCCCCATCTCTGATTCACCGCCTTTGATTCGCCACCTCTGATTCCCCATATGTGATTCCCCTCCTCTGTTTCCCCGCCTCTGATTCCCCGACTCTGATTCCCCATATCTCATTCCCCGCCTCTGATTCCCCGCATCTGATTCCCTGCCTCTGAATCCCCACCCCAGATTCCCTGCCTCTGATTCCCAACCTCTGATTCCCCTCCTCTGATTCCCCATATCTGATTCCCCGCCTCCGTTTCCCTGCCTCTGATTAACCGCCTCTGTTTCCCCATATCTGATTCCCCGCCTCTGATTCCCCAACTCTGATTCCCCGCCTCTGATTCCCCAGCTCTGATTCCCCGCCTCTGATTCCCCGCGTCTGATTCCCAGCCTCTGATTCCCCATGTCTGATTTCCTGCCTCTGATTCCCCGCCTCTGATTCGCCATCTCTGATTCATCGCCTCTGATTCCCCACCTCTGATTCCCCATATCTTATTCCCCACCTATGTTTCCCCGCCTCTGATTCCCCGCCTCTGATTCCCCATCTCTGATTCCCGGACTCTGATTCCCCACCTCTGATTCCCTATCTCTGATTCCACACATCCGATTCCCTGCCTCTGATTCCCCGCCTCTGATGCCCCGCCTCTGATTCCCAATCTCTGATTCCCCTCCTCTGATTCCCCATATCTGATTCCCCGCCTCCGTTTCCCTGCCTCTGATTCCCCGCCTCTGTTTCCCCATATCTGATTCCCCGCCTCTGATTCCCCAACTCTGATTCCCCGCCTCTGATTCCCCAGCTCTGATTCCCCGCCTCTGATTCCCCGCGTCTGATTCCCAGCCTCTGATTCCCCATGTCTTATTCCCCGCCTCTGATTCGCCATCTCTGATTCATCGCCTCTGATTCCCCACCTCTGATTCCCCATATCTGATTCCCACCTATGTTTCCCCGCCTCTGATGCCCCGCCTCTGATTCCATGCCTCTGATTCCCAACCTCTGATTCCCCACCTCTGATTCCCCATATCTGATTCCCCGCCTCTGTTTCCCCTCCTCTGATTCCCTGCCTCTGTTTCCTCATATCTGATTCCCCGCCTCTGATTCCCCAAAACTGATTCCCCTCCTCTGATTCCCCAGCTCTGATTCACCACCTCTGATTCCCCGCGTCTGATTCCCCGCCTCTGATTCCCCATCTCTGATTCCCTATCTCTGATTCCCCAATTCTGATTCCCCGCCTTTGATTCCCTGCCTCTGATTCCCAACCTCTGATTCCCCACCTCTGATTCCCCATATCTGATTCCCCGCCTCTGTTTCCCCGCCTCTTATTCCCCGCCTCTGTTTCCCCATATCTGATTCCCGGCCTCTCATTCCCCAGCTCTGATTCCCCGCCTCTGATTCCCCATATCTGATTCCCCGCCGCTGATTCCCCAACTCTGATTCCCCAGCTCCGATTCCCCGCCTCTGATTCCCCGCGTCTGAATCCCTGCCTCTGATTCCCCGCCTCTGATTCCCCATCTCTGATTCACCACCTCTGATCCCCCGCCTCTGATTCCCCATGTCTGATTCACCGCCTCTGTTTCCCCACCTCTGATTCCCCGCCTCTGATTCCACATATCTGATTCCCCGCCTCTGATTCGCCAACTCTGATTCCCAGCCTGTGATTCGCCAGCTATGATTCCCCGCCTCTGATTCCCCACGTCTAATTCCCTGCCTGTGATTCCCTGCCTCTTATTCCCCGCCTCTGATTCCCCGCATCTGATTCCCTGCCTCTGAATCCCCACCTCTATTCCCTGCCTCTGATTCCCAACCTCTGATTCCCCTCCTCTGATTCCCCATATCTGATTCCCCGCCTCCATTTCCCTGCCTCTGATTCCCCGCCTCTGTTACCCCATATCTGATTCCCCGCCTCTGATTCCCCAACTCTGATTCTGCACATCTGATTCCCTGCCTCTTATTCCCCACCTCTAATTCCCGGCCTCTGATTCCCGGCCTCTGATTCCCCACCTCTGATTCTCCATATCTGATTCCCCGCCTCTGTTTCCCCGCCTCTGATTCCCCACCTCTGTTTCCCCATATCTGATTCCCCGCCTCTGATTCCCCAACTCTGATTCCCCGCCTCTGATTCCCCGCCTCTGATTCCACGTGTTTGATTACCTGCCTCTGATTCCCCGCCTCTGCTTCCCCATCTCTGATTCACCGCCTTTGATTCGCCACCTCTGATTCCCCATATGTGATTCCCCGCCTCTGTTTCCCCGCCTCTGATTCCCCACCTCTGATTCCCCATATCTCATTCCCCGCCTCTGATTCCCCGCATCTGATTCCCTGCCTCTGAATCCCCACCTCTGATTCCCTGCCTCTGATTCCCAACCTCTGATTCCCCTCCTCTGATTCCCCATATCTGATTCCCCGCCTCCGTTTCCCTGCCTCTGATTGCCCGCCTCTGTTTCCCCATATCTGATTCCCCGCCTCTGATTCCCCAACTCTGATTCCCCGCCACTGATTCCCCAGCTCTGATTCCCCGCCTCTGGTTCCCCGCGTCTGATTCCCAGCCTCTGATTCCCCATGTCTGATTTCCTGCCTCTGATTCCCCGCCTCTGATTCGCCATCTCTGATTCATCCCCTCTGATTCCCCACCTCTGATTCCCCATATCTTATTCCCCACCTATGTTTCCCCGCCTCTGATTCCCCGCCTCTGATTCCACATCTCTGATTCCCAGACTCTGATTCCCAGACTCTGATTCCCCACCTCTGATTCCCTATCTCTGATTCTGCACATCCGATTCCCTGCCTCTGATTCCCCGCCTCTGATTCCCCACCTCTGATTCCCCACCTCTGATTCCCCATATATGATTCCCCGCCTCTGTTTCCCCGCCTCTGATTCCCTGCCTCTGTTTCCTCATATCTGATTCCCCGCCTCTGATTCCCCAACACTGATTCCCCGCCTCTGATTCCCCAGCTCTGATTCACCACCTCTGATTCCCCGCGTCTGATTCCCCGCTTCTGATTCCCGGCCTCTTATTCCCCACCTCTGATTCCCGGCCTCTGATTCCCGGCCTCTGATTCCCGAACTCTCATTCCCGGCCTCTGATTCCCGGCCTCTGATTCCCCGCCTCTGATTCCCCGCCTCTGATTCCCTGCCTCTGATTCCCCATCTCTGATTCCGCACATCTGATTCCCTGCCTCTGATTCCCCGCCTCTGATTCCCTGCCTCTGATTCCCTGCCTCTAATTCCCAACCTCTGATTCCCCGCCTCTGATTCCCCATATCTGATTCCCCGCCTCTGTTTCCCCGCCTCTGATTCCCCACCTCTGTTTCCCCATATCTGATTCCCCGCCTCTGATTCCCCAACTCTGATTCCCCGCCTCTGATTCCCCATCTCTGATTCCCTATCTCTGATTCCCCAATTCTGATTCCCCGCCTTTGATTCCCTGCCTCTGATTCCCAACCTCTGATTCCCCACCTCTGATTCCCCATATCTGATTCCCCGCCTCTGTTTCCCCGCCTCTTATTCCCCGCCTCTGTTTCCCCATATCTGATTCCCGGCCTCTCATTCCCCAGCTCTGATTCCCCGCCTCTGATTCCCCATATCTGATTCCCCGCCGCTGATTCCCCAACTCTGATTCCCCAGCTCCGATTCCCCGCCTCTGATTCCCCGCGTCTGAATCCCTGCCTCTGATTCCCCGCCTCTGATTCCCCATCTCTGATTCACCACCTCTGATCCCCCGCCTCTGATTCCCCATGTCTGATTCACCGCCTCTGTTTCCCCACCTCTGATTCCCCGCCTCTGATTCCACATATCTGATTCCCCGCCTCTGATTCGCCAACTCTGATTCCCAGCCTGTGATTCGCCAGCTATGATTCCCCGCCTCTGATTCCCCACGTCTAATTCCCTGCCTGTGATTCCCTGCCTCTTATTCCCCGCCTCTGATTCCCCGCATCTGATTCCCTGCCTCTGAATCCCCACCTCTATTCCCTGCCTCTGATTCCCAACCTCTGATTCCCCTCCTCTGATTCCCCATATCTGATTCCCCGCCTCCATTTCCCTGCCTCTGATTCCCCGCCTCTGTTACCCCATATCTGATTCCCCGCCTCTGATTCCCCAACTCTGATTCTGCACATCTGATTCCCTGCCTCTTATTCCCCACCTCTAATTCCCGGCCTCTGATTCCCGGCCTCTGATTCCCCACCTCTGATTCTCCATATCTGATTCCCCGCCTCTGTTTCCCCGCCTCTGATTCCCCACCTCTGTTTCCCCATATCTGATTCCCCGCCTCTGATTCCCCAACTCTGATTCCCCGCCTCTGATTCCCCGCCTCTGATTCCACGTGTTTGATTACCTGCCTCTGATTCCCCGCCTCTGCTTCCCCATCTCTGATTCACCGCCTTTGATTCGCCACCTCTGATTCCCCATATGTGATTCCCCGCCTCTGTTTCCCCGCCTCTGATTCCCCACCTCTGATTCCCCATATCTCATTCCCCGCCTCTGATTCCCCGCATCTGATTCCCTGCCTCTGAATCCCCACCTCTGATTCCCTGCCTCTGATTCCCAACCTCTGATTACCCTCCTCTGATTCCCCATATCTGATTCCCCGCCTCCGTTTCCCTGCCTCTGATTGCCCGCCTCTGTTTCCCCATATCTGATTCCCCGCCTCTGATTCCCCAACTCTGATTCCCCGCCACTGATTCCCCAGCTCTGATTCCCCGCCTCTGGTTCCCCGCGTCTGATTCCCAGCCTCTGATTCCCCATGTCTGATTTCCTGCCTCTGATTCCCCGCCTCTGATTCGCCATCTCTGATTCATCCCCTCTGATTCCCCACCTCTGATTCCCCATATCTTATTCCCCACCTATGTTTCCCCGCCTCTGATTCCCCGCCTCTGATTCCACATCTCTGATTCCCAGACTCTGATTCCCAGACTCTGATTCCCCACCTCTGATTCCCTATCTCTGATTCTGCACATCCGATTCCCTGCCTCTGATTCCCCGCCTCTGATTCCCCACCTCTGATTCCCCACCTCTGATTCCCCATATCTGATTCCCCGCCTCTGTTTCCCCGCCTCTGATTCCCTGCCTCTGTTTCCTCATATCTGATTCCCCGCCTCTGATTCCCCAACACTGATTCCCCGCCTCTGATTCCCCAGCTCTGATTCACCACCTCTGATTCCCCGCGTCTGATTCCCCGCTTCTGATTCCCGGCCTCTTATTCCCCACCTCTGATTCCCGGCCTCTGATTCCCGGCCTCTGATTCCCGAACTCTCATTCCCGGCCTCTGATTCCCGGCCTCTGATTCCCCGCCTCTGATTCCCCGCCTCTGATTCCCTGCCTCTGATTCCCCATCTCTGATTCCGCACATCTGATTCCCTGCCTCTGATTCCCCGCCTCTGATTCCCTGCCTCTGATTCCCTGCCTCTAATTCCCAACCTCTGATTCCCCGCCTCTGATTCCCCATATCTGATTCCCCGCCTCTGTTTCCCCGCCTCTGATTCCCCACCTCTGTTTCCCCATATCTGATTCCCCGCCTCTGATTCCCCAACTCTGATTCCCCACCTCTGATCCCCAGCTCTGATTCCCCGCCTCTGATTCCCCGTGTTTGATTCCCTGCCTCTGATTCCCTGCCTCTGATTCCCAACCTCTGATTCCCCACCTCTGATTCCCCATATCTGATTCCCCGCCTCTGTTTCCCCGCCTCTGATTCCCCGCCTCTGTTTCCCCATATCTGATTCTCCGCCTTTGATTGGCCACCTCTGATTCCCCATATGTGATTCCCCGCCTCTGTTTCCCCGCATCTGATTCCCCGCCTCTGATTCCCCATATCTCATTCCCCGCCTCTGATTCCCCATATCTGATTCCCTGACTCTGATTCCCCACCTCTGATTCCCGGCCTCTTTTTCCCGGCATCTGATTCCCGGCATCTGATTCCCGGCCTCTGATTCCCGGCCTCTGATTCCCCGCTTCTGATTCTGATTCCCTGCCTCTGATTCCCCATACCTGATTCCGCACGTCTAATTCCCTGCCTGTGATTCCCTGCCTCTTATTCCCCGCCTCTGATTCCCCGCATCTGATTCCCTGCCTCTGAATCCCCACCTCTGATTCCCTGCCTCTGATTCCCAACCTCTGATTCCCCTCCTCTGATTCCCCATATCTGATTCCCCACCTCCATTTCCCTGCCTCTGATTCCCCGCCTCTGTTACCCAATATCTGATTCCCCGCCTCTGATTCCCCAACTCTGATTCTGCACATCTGATTCCCTGCCTCTTATTCCCCACCTCTAATTCCCGGCCTCTGATTCCCGGCCTCTGATTCCCCACCTATGATTCCCCATATCTGATACCCGGACTCTGATTCCCCACCTCTGATTCCCGGCATCTTATTCCCGGCATCTGATTCCCGGCCTCTGATTCCCGGCCTCTGATTCCCCGCTTCTGATTCTGATTCCCTGCCTCTGATTCCCCATCTCTGATTCCGCACATCTGATTCCCTGCCTCTGATTCCCCACTTCTGATTCCCCATATCTGATTCCCCGCCTCTGTTTCCCCGCCTCTGATTCCCCGCCACTGTTTCCCCATATCTAATTCCTCGCATCTGATTCCCCAACTCTGATTCCCCGCACTGATTCCCCAACTCTGATTCCCCGCCTGTGATTCGCCAGCTATGATTCCCCGCATCTGATTCCCCATGTCTGATTCCCTGCCTGTGATTCCCTGCCTCTTATTCCCCGCCTCTGATTCCCCGCCTCTGATTCCCCGCATCTGATTCCCTGCCTCTGAATCCCCACCTCTGATTCCCTGCCTCTGATTCCCAACCTCTGATTCCCCTCCTCTGATTCCCCATATCTGATTCCCCACCTCCATTTCCCTGCCTCTGATTCCCCGCCTCTGTTACCCAATATCTGATTCCCCGCCTCTGATTCCCCGCTTCTGATTCTGATTCCCTGCCTCTGATTCCCCATCTCTGATTCCGCACATCTGATTCCCTGCCTCTGATTCCCCACTTCTGATTCCCCATATCTGATTCCCCTCCTCTGTTTCCCCGCCTCTGATTCCCCGCCACTGTTTCCCCATATCTAATTCCTCGCATCTGATTCCCCAACTCTGATTCCCCGCACTGATTCCCCAGCTCTGAATCCCCGCCTCAGATTCCCCGCATCTGATTCCCTGCCTCTGAATCCCCACCTCTGATTCCCTGCCTCTGATTCCCAACCTCTGATTCCCCTCTTCTGATTCCCCATATCTGATTCCCCGCCTCCGTTTCCCTGCCTCTGATTCCCCGCCTCTGTTTCCCCATATCTGATTCCCCGCCTCTGATTCCCCAACTCTGATTCCCCCGCTCTGATTCCCCGCCTCTGATTCCCCGCGTCTGATTCCCAGCCTCTGATTCCCCATGTCTTATTCCCCGCCTCTGATTCGCCATCTCTGATTCATCGCCTCTGATTCCCCACCTCTGATTCCCCATATCTGATTCCCCACCTATGTTTCCCCGCCTCTGATGCCCCACCTCTGATTCCATGCCTCTGATTCCCAACCTCTGATTCCCCACCTCTGATTCCCCATATCTGATGCCCCGCCTCTGTTTCCGCGCCTCTGATTCCCTGCCTCTGTTTCCTCATATCTGATTCCCCGCCTCTGATTCCCCAACACTGATTCCCCGCCTCTGATTCCCCAGGTCTGATTCACCACCTCTGATTCCCCGCGTCTGATTCCCCGCCTCTGATTCCCCATCTCTGATTCCCTATCTCTGATTCCCCAATTCTGATTCCCCGCCTTTGATTCCCTGCCTCTGATTCCCAACCTCTGATTCCCCATCTCTGACATCCCATATCTGATTCCCCGCCTCTGTTTCCCCGCCTCTTATTCCCCGCCTCTGTTTCCCCATATCTGATACCCGGCCTCTCATTCCCCAGCTCTGATTCCCCGCCTCTGATTCCCCATATCTGATTCCCCGCCGCTGATTCCCCAACTCAGATAGCCCGCCTCTGATTCCCCAGCTCTGATTCCCCGCCTCTGATTCCCCGCGTCTGAATCCCTGCCTCTGATTCCCCGCCTCTGATTCCCCATCTCTGATTCACCACCTCTGATCCCCCGCCTCTGATTCCCCATGTCTGATTCACCGCCTCTGTTTCCCCATCTCTGATTCCCCGCCTCTGATTCCCCATATCTGATTCCCCGCCTCTGATTCCCCAACTCTGATTCGCCGCCTGTGATTCGCCAGCTATGATTCCCCACGTCTGATTCCCTGCCTGTGATTCCCTGCCTCTTATTCCCCGCCTCTGATTCCCCGCATCTGATTCCCTGCCTCTGAATCCCCACCTCTGATTCCCTGCCTCTGATTCCCAACCTCTTATTCCCCTCCTCTGATTCCCCATATCTGATTCCCCACCTCCATTTCCCTGCCTCTGATTCCCCGCCTCTGTTACCCAATATCTGATTCCCCGCCTCTGATTCCCCAACTCTGATTCTGCACATCTGATTCCCTGCCTCTTATTCCCCACCTCTAATTCCCGGCCTCTGATTCCCGGCCTCTGATTCCCCACCTCTGATTCTCCATATCTGATTCCCCGCCTCTGTTTCCCCGCCTCTGATTCCCCGCCTCTGTTTCCCCATATCTGATTCACCGCCTTTGATTCGCCACCTCTGATTACCCATATGTGATTCCCCTCCTCTGTTTCCCCGCCTCTGATTCCCCGCCTCTGATTCCCCATATCTCATTCCCCGCCTCTGATTCCCGGCATCTGATTCCCGGCCTCTGATTCCCGGCCTCTGATTCCCCGCTTCTGATTCTGATTCCCTGCCTCTGATTCCCCATCTCTGATTCCGCACATCTGATTCCCTGCCTCTGATTCCCCACTTCTGATTCCCCATATCTGATTCCCCGCCTCTGTTTCCCCGCCTCTGATTCCCCGCCACTGTTTCCCCATATCTAATTCCTCGCATCTGATTCCCCAACTCTGATTCCCCGCACTGATTCCCCAACTCTGATTCCCCGCCTGTGATTCGCCAGCTATGATTCCCCGCATCTGATTCCCCACGTCTGATTCCCTGCCTGTGATTCCCTGCCTCTTATTCCCCGCCTCTGATTCCCCGCCTCTGATTCCCCGCATCTGATTCCCTGCCTCTGAATCCCCACCTCTGATTCCCTGCCTCTGATTCCCAACCTCTGATTCCCCTCCTCTGATTCCCCATATCTGATTCCCCACCTCCATTTCCCTGCCTCTGATTCCCCGCCTCTGTTACCCAATATCTGATTCCCCGCCTCTGATTCCCCGCTTCTGATTCTGATTCCCTGCCTCTGATTCCCCATCTCTGATTCCGCACATCTGATTCCCTGCCTCTGATTCCCCACTTCTGATTCCCCATATCTGATTCCCCTCCTCTGTTTCCCCGCCTCTGATTCCCCGCCACTGTTTCCCCATATCTAATTCCTCGCATCTGATTCCCCAACTCTGATTCCCCGCACTGATTCCCCAGCTCTGAATCCCCGCCTCAGATTCCCCGCATCTGATTCCCTGCCTCTGAATCCCCACCTCTGATTCCCTGCCTCTGATTCCCAACCTCTGATTCCCCTCTTCTGATTCCCCATATCTGATTCCCCGCCTCCGTTTCCCTGCCTCTGATTCCCCGCCTCTGTTTCCCCATATCTGATTCCCCGCCTCTGATTCCCCAACTCTGATTCCCCGCCTCTGATTCCCCCGCTCTGATTCCCCGCCTCTGATTCCCCGCGTCTGATTCCCAGCCTCTGATTCCCCATGTCTTATTCCCCGCCTCTGATTCGCCATCTCTGATTCATCGCCTCTGATTCCCCACCTCTGATTCCCCATATCTGATTCCCCTCCTATGTTTCCCCACCTCTGATGCCCCACCTCTGATTCCATGCCTCTGATTCCCAACCTCTGATTCCCCACCTCTGATTCCCCATATCTGATGCCCCGCCTCTGTTTCCGCGCCTCTGATTCCCTGCCTCTGTTTCCTCATATCTGATTCCCCGCCTCTGATTCCCCAACACTGATTCCCCGCCTCTGATTCCCCAGGTCTGATTCACCACCTCTGATTCCCCGCGTCTGATTCCCCGCCTCTGATTCCCCATCTCTGATTCCCTATCTCTGATTCCCCAATTCTGATTCCCCGCCTTTGATTCCCTGCCTCTGATTCCCAACCTCTGATTCCCCACCTCTGATATCCCATATCTGATTCCCGCCTCTGTTTCCCCGCCTCTTATTCCCCGCCTCTGTTTCCCCATATCTGATACCCGGCCTCTCATTCCCCAGCTCTGATTCCCCGCCTCTGATTCCCCATATCTGATTCCCCGCCGCTGATTCCCCAACTCAGATAGCCCGCCTCTGATTCCCCAGCTCTGATTCCCCGCCTCTGATTCCCCGCGTCTGAATCCCTGCCTCTGATTCCCCGCCTCTGATTCCCCATCTCTGATTCACCACCTCTGACCCCCCGCCTCTGATTCCCCATGTCTGATTCACCGCCTCTGTTTCCCCATCTCTGATTCCCCGCCTCTGATTCCCCATATCTGATTCCCCGCCTCTGATTCCCCAACTCTGATTCGCCGCCTGTGATTCGCCAGCTATGATTCCCCACGTCTGATTCCCTGCCTGTGATTCCCTGCCTCTTATTCCCCGCCTCTGATTCCCCGCATCTGATTCCCTGCCTCTGAATCCCCACCTCTGATTCCCTGCCTCTGATTCCCAACCTCTTATTCCCCTCCTCTGATTCCCCATATCTGATTCCCCACCTCCATTTCCCTGCCTCTGATTCCCCGCCTCTGTTACCCAATATCTGATTCCCCGCCTCTGATTCCCCAACTCTGATTCTGCACATCTGATTCCCTGCCTCTTATTCCCCACCTCTAATTCCCGGCCTCTGATTCCCGGTCTCTGATTCCCCACCTCTGATTCTCCATATCTGATTCCCCGCCTCTGTTTCCCCGCCTCTGATTCCCCGCCTCTGTTTCCCCATATCTGATTCACCGCCTTTGATTCGCCACCTCTGATTACCCATATGTGATTCCCCTCCTCTGTTTCCCCGCCTCTGATTCCCCGCCTCTGATTCCCCATATCTCATTCCCCGCCTCTGATTCCCCGCATCTGATTCCCTGCCTCTGAATCCCCACCTCTGATTCCCTGCCTCTGATTCCCAACCTCTGATTCCCCTCCTCTGATTCCCCATATCTGATTCCTCACCTCCGTTTCCCTGCCTCTGATTAACCGCCTCTGTTTCCCCATATCTGATTCCGCGCCTCTGATTCCCCAACTCTGATTCCCCGCCTCTGATTCCCCAGCTCTGATTCCCCGCCTCTGTTTCCCCGCGTCTGATTCCCAGCCTCTGATTCTCCATGTCTGATTTCCTGCCTCTGATTCCCCGCCTCTGATTCATCGCCTCTGATTCCCCACCTCTGATTCCCCATATCTTATTCCCCACCTATGTTTCCCCGCCTCTGATTCCCCGCCTCTGATTCCCCATCTCTGATTCCCAGACTCTGATTCCCCACCTCTGATTCCCTATCTCTGATTCCGCACATCCGATTCCCTGCCTCTGATTCCCCGCCTCTGATGCCCCGCCTCTGATTCCCAACCTCTGATTCCCCTCCTCTGATTTTCCATATCTGATTCCCCGCCTCCGTTTCCCTGCCTCTGATTTCCCGCCTCTGTTTCCCCATATCTGATTCCCCGCCTCTGATTCCCCAACTCTGATTCCCCGCCTCTGATTCCCCAGCTCTGATTCCCCGCCTCTGATTCCCCGCATCTGATTCCCAGCCTCTGATTCCCCATGTCTTATTCCCCGCCTCTGATTCCCCGCCTCTGATTCGCCATCTCTGATTCATCGCCTCTGATTCCCCACCTCTGATTCCCCATATCTGATTCCCACCTATGTTTCCCCGCCTCTGATGCCCCGCCTTTGATTCCATGCCTCTGATTCCCAACCTCTGATTCCCCACCTCTGATTCCCCATATCTGATTCCCCGCCTCTGATTCCCCAACACTGATTCCCCGCCTCTGATACCCCAGCTCTGATTCACCACCTCTGATTCCCCGCGTCTGATTCCCCGCCTCTGATTCCCCATCTCTGATTCCCTATCTCTGATTCCCCAATTCTGATTCCCCGCCTTTGATTCCCTGCCTCTGATTCCCAACCTCTGATTCCCCACCTCTGATTCCCCAGCTCTGATTCCCCGCCTCTGATTCCCCGCGTCTGAATCCCTGCCTCTGATTCCCCGCCTCTGATTCCCCATCTCTGATTCACCACCTCTGATCCCCCGCCTCTGATTCCCCATGTCTGATTCACCGCCTCTGTTTCCCCACCTCTGATTCCCCGCCTCTGATTCCCCATATCTGATTCCCCGCCTCTGATTCCCTGACTCTGTTTCCCCGCCTCTGATTCCCCGCCTCTGATTCCCCATATCTCATTCCCCGCCTCTGATTCCCCGCATCTGATTCCCTGCCTCTGAATCCCCACCTCTGATTCCCTGCCTCTGATTCCCAACCTCTGATTCCCCTCCTCTGATTCCCCATATCTGATTCCCCGCCTCCGTTTCCCTGCCTCTGATTGCCCGCCTCTGTTTCCCCATATCTGATTCCCCGCCTCTGATTCCCCAACTCTGATTCCCCGCCTCTGATTCCCCAGCTCTGATTCCCCGCCTCTGATTCCCCGCGTCTGATTCCCAGCCTCTGATTCCCCATGTCTGATTTCCTGCCTCTGATTCCCCGCCTCTGATTCGCCATCTCTGATTCATCCCCTCTGATTCCCCACCTCTGATTCCCCATATCTTATTCCCCACCTATGTTTCCCCGCCTCTGATTCCCCGCCTCTGATTCCCCATCTCTGATTCCCAGACTCTGATTCCCCACCTCTGATTCCCTATCTCTGATTCTGCACATCCGATTCCCTGCCTCTGATTCCCCGCCTCTGATTCCCCACCTCTGATTCCCCACCTCTGATTCCCCATATCTGATTCCCCGCCTCTGTTTCCCCGCCTCTGATTCCCTGCCTCTGTTTCCTCATATCTGATTCCCCGCCTCTGATTCCCCAACACTGATTCCCCGCCTCTGATTCCCCAGCTCTGATTCACCACCTCTGATTCCCCACGTCTGATTCCCCGCTTATGATTCCCGGCCTCTTATTCCCCACCTCTGATTCCCGGCCTCTGATTCCCGGCCTCTGATTCCCGACCTCTCATTCCCGGCCTCTGATTCCCGGCCTCTGATACCCCGGCTCTGATTCCCCGCCTCTGATTCCCTGCCTCTGATTCCCCATCTCTGATTCCGCACATCTGATTCCCTGCCTCTGATTCCCCGCCTCTGATTCCCTGCCTCTGATTCCCTGCCTCTGATTCCCAACCTCTGATTCCCCACCTCTGATTCCCCATATCTGATTCCCCGCCTCTGTTTCCCCGCCTCTGATTCTCCGCCTCTGTTTTCCCATATCTGATTCCCCGCCTCTGATTCCCCAACTCTGATTCCCCACCTCTGATCCCCAGCTCTGATTCCCCGCCTCTGATTCCCCCTGTTTGATTCCCTGCCTCTGATTCCCTGCCTCTGATTCCCAACCTCTGATTCCCCACCTCTGATTCCCCATATCTGATTCCCCGCCTCTGTTTCCCCGCCTCTGATTCCCCGCCTCTGTTTCCCAATATCTGATTCCCCGCCTTTGATTCGCCACCTCTGATTCCCCATATGTGATTCCCCGCCTCTGTTTCCCCGCATCTGATTCCCCGCCTCTGATTCCCCATATCTCATTCCCCGCCTCTGATTCCCCATATCTGATTCCCGGACTCTGATTCCCCACCTCTGATTCCCGGCCTCTTTTTCCCGGCATCTGATTCCCGGCATCTGATTCCCGGACTCTGATTCCCGGCCTCTGATTCCCAGCTTCCGATTCTGATTCCCTGCCTCTGATTCCCCATCTCTGATTCCGCACATCTGATTCCCTGCCTCTGATTCCCCACTTCTGATTCCCCATATCTGATTCCCCGCCTCTGTTTCCCCGCCTCTGATTCCCCGCCTCTGTTTCCCCATATCTAATTCCCCGCCTCTGATTCCCCAACTCTGATTCCCCGCACTGATTCCCCAGCTCTGAATCCCCGCCTCAGATTCCCCGCATCTGATTCCCTGCCTCTGAATCCCCACCTCTGATTCCCTGCCTCTGATTCCCAACCTCTGATTCCCCTCCTCTGATTCCCCATATCTGATTCCCCGCCTCCGTTTCCCTGCCTCTGATTCCCCGCCTCTGTTACCCCATATCTGATTCCCCGCCTCTGATTCCCCAACTCTGATTCCCCGCCTCTGATTCCCCAGCTCTGATTCCCCGCCTCTGATTCCCCGCGTCTGATTCCCAGCCTCTGATTCCCCATGTCTTATTTCCCGCCTCTGATTCCCCGCCTCTGATTCGCCATCTCTGATTCATCGCCTCTGATTCCCCACCTCTGATTCCCCATATCTGATTCCCCACCTATGTTTCCCCGCCTCTGATGCCCCGCCTCTGATTCCATGCCTCTGATTCCCAACCTCCGATTCCCCAACCTCTGATTCCCCAACCTCTGATTCCCCATATCAGATTCCCCGCCTCTGTTTCCCCGCCTCTGATTCCCCGCCTCTGATTCCCCGCCTCTGATTCCCCAGCTCTGATTCACCACCTCTGATTCCCCGCGTCTGATTCCCCGCCTCTGATTCCCCATCTCTGATTCCCTATCTCTGATTCCCCAATTCTGATTCCCCGCCTTTGATTCCCTGCCTCTGATTCCCAACCTCTGATTCCCCACCTCTGATTCCCCATATCTGATTCCCCGCCTCTGTTTCCCCGCCTCTGTTTCCCCATATCTGATTCCCGGCCACTCATTCCCCAGCTCTGATTCCCCGCCTCTGATTCCCCATATCTGATTCCCCGCCGCTGATTCCCCAACTCTGATAGCCCGCCTCTGATTCCCCAGCTCTGATTCCCCGCCTCTTATTCCCCGCGTCTGAATCCCTGCCTCTGATTCCCCGCCTCTGATTCCCCATCTCTGATTCACCACCTCTGATCCCCCGCCTCTCATTCCCCATGTCTGATTCACCGCCTCTGTTTCCCCATCTCTGATTCCCCGCCTCTGATTCCCCATATCTGATTCCCCGCCTCTGATTCGCCAACTCTGATTCCCCGCCTGTGATTCGCCAGCTATGATTCCCCGCCTCTGATTCCCCACGTCTGATTCCCTGCCTGTGATTCCCTGCCTCTTATTCCCCGCCTCTGATTCCCCGCATCTGATTCCCTGCCTCTGAATCCCCACCTCTGATTCCCTGCCTCTGATTCCCAACCTCTGATTCCCCTCCTCTGATTCCCCATATCTGATTCCCCGCCTCCATTTCCCTGCCTCTGATTCCCCGCCTCTGTTACCCCATATCTGATTCCCCGCCTCTGATTCCCCAACTCTGATTCTGCACATCTGATTCCCTGCCTCTTATTCCCCACCTCTAATTCCCGGCCTCTGATTCCCGTCCTCTGATTCCCCACCTCTGATTCTCCATATCTGATTCCCCGCCTCTGTTTCCCCGCCTCTGATTCCCCGCCTCTGTTTCCCCATATCTGATTCCCCGCCTCTGATTCCCCGCGTCTGATTCCCCGCCTCTGATTCCCCATCTCTGATTCCCTATCTCTGATTCCCCAATTCTGATTCCCCGCCTTTGATTCCCTGCCTCTGATTCCCAACCTCTGATTCCCCACCTCTGATTCCCCATATCTGATTCCCCACCTCTGTTTCCCCGCCTCTTATTCCCCACCTCTGTTTCCCCATATCTGATTCCCGGCCTCTCATTCCCAAGCTCTGATTCCCCTCCTCTGATTCCCCATATCTGATTCCCCGCCGCTGATTCCCAAACTCTGAATCCCCAGCTCTGATTCCCCGCCTCTGATTCCCCGCGTCTGAATCCCTGCCTCTGATTCCCCGCCTCTGATTCCCCATCTCTGATTCACCACCTGTGATCCCCCGCCTCTGATTCCCCATGTCTGATTCACCGCCTCTGTTTCCCCACCTCTGATTCCCCGCCTCTGATTCCCCATATCTGATTCCCCGCCTCTGATTCCCCAACTCTGATTCCCCGCCTGTGATTCGCCAGCTATGATTCCCCGCCTCTGATTCCCCACGTCTGATTCCCTGCCTGTGATTCCCTGCCTCTTATTCCCCGCCTCTGATTCCCCGCATCTGATTCCCAATCTCTGATTCCCCTCCTCTGATTCCCCATATCTGATTCCCCGCCTCCATTTCCCTGCCTCTGATTCCCCGCCTCTGTTACCCCATATCTGATTCCCCGCCTCTGATTCCCCAACTCTGATTCTGCACATCTGATTCCCTGCCTCTTATTCCCCACCTCAAATTCCCGGCCTCTGATTCCCAGCCTCTGATTCCCCACCTCTGATTCTCCATATCTGATTCGCCGCCTCTGTTTCCCCGCCACTGATTCCCCGCCTCTGTTTCCCCATATCTAATTCCCCGCCTCTGATTCCCCAACTCTGATTCCCCGCCTCTGATTCCCCAGGTCTGATTCCCCGCCTCTGATTCCACGTGTTTGATTACCTGCCTCTGATTCCCCGCCTCTGCTTCCCCATCTCTGATTCACCGCCTTTGATTCGCCACCACTGATTCCCCATATGTGATTCCCCACCTCTGTTTCCCCGCCTCTGATTCCCCGCCTCTGATTCCCCATATCTCATTCCCCGCCTCTGATTCCCCGCATCTGATTCCCTGCCTCTGAATCCCCACCTCTGATTCCCTGCCTCTGATTCCCCACCTCTGATTCCCGGCCTCTGATTCCCGGCCTCTGATTCCCGACCTCTCATTCCCGGCCTCTGATTCCCGGCCTCTGATTCCCCGCCTCTGATTCCCCGACTCTGATTCCCTGCCTCTGATTCCCCATCTCTGATTCTGCACATCTGATTCCCTGCCTCTTATTCCCCACCTCTGATTCCCGGCCTCTGATTCCCGGCCTCTGATTCCCGGCCTCTGATTCCCGGCCTCTGATTCCCCGCCTCTGATTCCCCAACTCTGATTCCCCGCCTCTGATTCCCCAGCTCTGATTCCCCGCCTCTGATTCCCCGCGTCTGATTCCCAGCCTCTGATTCCCCATGTCTTATTCCCCGCCTCTGATTCGCCATCTCTGATTCATCGCCTCTGATTCCCCACCTCTGATTCCCCATATCTGATTCCCACCTATGTTTCCCCGCCTCTGATGCCCCGCCTCTGATTCCATGCCTCTGATTCCCAACCTCTGATTCCCCACCTCTGATTCCCCATATCTGATTCCCCGCCTCTGTTTCCCCTCCTCTGATTCCCTGCCTCTGTTTCCTCATATCTGATTCCCCGCCTCTGATTCCCCAAAACTGATTCCCCTCCTCTGATTCCCCAGCTCTGATTCACCACCTCTGATTCCCCGCGTCTGATTCCCCGCCTCTGATTCCCCATCTCTGATTCCCTATCTCTGATTCCCCAATTCTGATACCCCGCCTTTGATTCCCTGCCTCTGATTCCCAACCTCTGATTCCCCACCTCTGATTCCCCATATCTGATTCCCCGCCTCTGTTTCCCCGCCTCTTATTCCCCGCCTCTGTTTCCCCATATCTGATTCCCGGCCTCTCATTCCCCAGCTCTGATTCCCCGCCTCTGATTCCCCATATCTGATTCCCCGCCGCTGATTCCCCAACTCTGATTCCCCAGCTCCGATTCCCCGCCTCTGATTCCCCGCGTCTGAATCCCTGCCTCTGATTCCCCACCTCTGATTCCCCATCTCTGATTCACCACCTCTGATCCCCCGCCTCTGATTCCCCATGTCTGATTCACCGCCTCTGTTTCCCCACCTCTGATTCCCCGCCTCTGATTCCACATATCTGATTCCCCGCCTCTGATTCCCCAACTCTGATTCCCAGCCTGTGATTCGCCAGCTATGATTCCCCGCCTCTGATTCCCCACGTCTAATTCCCTGCCTGTGATTCCCTGCCTCTTATTCCCCGCCTCTGATTCCCCGCATCTGATTCCCTGCCTCTGAATCCCCACCTCTATTCCCTGCCTCTGATTCCCAACCTCTGATTCCCCTCCTCTGATTCCCCATATCTGATTCCCCGCCTCCATTTCCCTGCCTCTGATTCCCCGCCTCTGTTACCCCATATCTGATTCCCCGCCTCTGATTCCCCAACTCTGATTCTGCACATCTGATTCCCTGCCTCTTATTCCCCACCTCTAATTCCCGGCCTCTGATTCCCGGCCTCTGATTCCCCACCTCTGATTCTCCATATCTGATTCCCCGCCTCTGTTTCCCCGCCTCTGATTCCCCACCTCTGTTTCCCCATATCTGATTCCCCGCCTCTGATTCCCCAACTCTGATTCCCCGCCTCTGATTCCCCGCCTCTGATTCCACGTGTTTGATTACCTGCCTCTGATTCCCCGCCTCTGCTTCCCCATCTCTGATTCACCGCCTTTGATTCGCCACCTCTGATTCCCCATATGTGATTCCCCGCCTCTGTTTCCCCGCCTCTGATTCCCCACCTCTGATTCCCCATATCTCATTCCCCGCCTCTGATTCCCCGCATCTGATTCCCTGCCTCTGAATCCCCACCTCTGATTCCCTGCCTCTGATTCCCAACCTCTGATTCCCCTCCTCTGATTCCCCATATCTGATTCCCCGCCTCCGTTTCCTTGCCTCTGATTGCCCGCCTCTGTTTCCCCATATCTGATTCCCCGCCTCTGATTCCCCAACTCTGATTCCCCGCCACTGATTCCCCAGCTCTGATTCCCCGCCTCTGGTTCCCCGCGTCTGATTCCCAGCCTCTGATTCCCCATGTCTGATTTCCTGCCTCTGATTCCCCGCCTCTGATTCGCCATCTCTGATTCATCCCCTCTGATTCCCCACCTCTGATTCCCCATATCTTATTCCCCACCTATGTTTCCCCGCCTCTGATTCCCCGCCTCTGATTCCACATCTCTGATTCCCAGACTCTGATTCCCAGACTCTGATTCCCCACCTCTGATTCCCTATCTCTGAATCTGCACATCCGATTCCCTGCCTCTGATTCCCAACCTCTGATTCCCCTCCTCTGATTCCCCATATCTGATTCCCCACCTCCATTTCCCTGCCTCTGATTCCCCGCCTCTGTTACCCAATATCTGATTCCCCGCCTCTGATTCCCCGCTTCTGATTCTGATTCCCTGCCTCTGATTCCCCATCTCTGATTCCGCACATCTGATTCCCTGCCTCTGATTCCCCACTTCTGATTCCCCATATCTGATTCCCCTCCTCTGTTTCCCCGCCTCTGATTCCCCGCCACTGTTTCCCCATATCTAATTCCTCGCATCTGATTCCCCAACTCTGATTCCCCGCACTGATTCCCCAGCTCTGAATCCCCGCCTCAGATTCCCCGCATCTGATTCCCTGCCTCTGAATCCCCACCTCTGATTCCCCGCCTCTGTTTCCCCGCCTCTTATTCCCCGCCTCTGTTTCCCCATATCTGATTCCCGGCCTCTCATTCCCCAGCTCTGATTCCCCGCCTCTGATTCCCCATATCTGATTCCACGCCGCTGATTCCCCAACTCTGATTCCCCAGCTCCGATTCCCCGCCTCTGATTCCCCGCGTCTGAATCCCTGCCTCTGATTCCCCACCTCTGATTCCCCATCTCCGATTCACCACCTCTGATCCCCCGCCTCTGATTCCCCATGTCTGATTCACCGCCTCTGTTTCCCCACCTCTGATTCCCGCCTCTGATTCCACATATCTGATTCCCCGCCTCTGATTCCCCAACTCTGATTCCCAGCCTGTGATTCGCCAGCTATGATTCCCCGCCTCTGATTCCCCACGTCTAATTCCCTGCCTGTGATTCCCTGCCTCTTATTCCCCGCCTCTGATTCCCCGCATCTGATTCCCTGCCTCTGAATCCCCACCTCTATCCCCTGCCTCTGATTCCCAACCTCTGATTCCCCTCCTCTGATTCCCCATATCTGATACCCCGCCTCCATTTCCCTGCCTCTGATTCCCCGCCTCTGTTACCCCATATCTGATTCCCCGCCTCTGATTCCCCAACTCTGATTCTGCACATCTGATTCCCTGCCTCTTATTCCCCGCCTCTGATTCCCCGCATCTGATTCCCTGCCTCTGAATCCCCACCTCTATCCCCTGCCTCTGATTCCCAACCTCTGATTCCCCTCCTCTGATTCCCCATATCTGATACCCCGCCTCCATTTCCCTGCCTCTGATTCCCCGCCTCTGTTACCCCATATCTAATTCCCCGCCTCTGATTCCCCAACTCTGATTCCCCGCCTCTGATTCCCCAGGTCTGATTCCCCGCCTCTGATTCCACGTGTTTGATTACCTGCCTCTGATTCCCCGCCTCTGCTTCCCCATCTCTGATTCACCGCCTTTGATTCGCCACCACTGATTCCCCATATGTGATTCCCCACCTCTGTTTCCCCGCCTCTGATTCCCCGCCTCTGATTCCCCATATCTCATTCCCCGCCTCTGATTCCCCGCATCTGATTCCCTGCCTCTGAATCCCCACCTCTGATTCCCTGCCTCTGATTCCCCACCTCTGATTCCCGGCCTCTGATTCCCGGCCTCTGATTCCCGACCTCTCATTCCCGGCCTCTGATTCCCGGCCTCTGATTCCCCGCCTCTGATTCCCCGACTCTGATTCCCTGCCTCTGATTCCCCATCTCTGATTCTGCACATCTGATTCCCTGCCTCTTATTCCCCACCTCTGATTCCCGGCCTCTGATTCCCGGCCTCTGATTCCCGGCCTCTGATTCCCGGCCTCTGATTCCCCGCCTCTGATTCCCCAACTCTGATTCCCCGCCTCTGATTCCCCAGCTCTGATTCCCCGCCTCTGATTCCCCGCGTCTGATTCCCAGCCTCTGATTCCCCATGTCTTATTCCCCGCCTCTGATTCGCCATCTCTGATTCATTGCCTCTGATTCCCCACCTCTGATTCCCCATATCTGATTCCCACCTATGTTTCCCCGCCTCTGATGCCCCGCCTCTGATTCCATGCCTCTGATTCCCAACCTCTGATTCCCCACCTCTGATTCCCCATATCTGATTCCCCGCCTCTGTTTCCCCTCCTCTGATTCCCTGCCTCTGTTTCCTCATATCTGATTCCCCGCCTCTGATTCCCCAAAACTGATTCCCCTCCTCTGATTCCCCAGCTCTGATTCACCACCTCTGATTCCCCGCGTCTGATTCCCCGCCTCTGATTCCCCATCTCTGATTCCCTATCTCTGATTCCCCAATTCTGATACCCCGCCTTTGATTCCCTGCCTCTGATTCCCAACCTCTGATTCCCCACCTCTGATTCCCCATATCTGATTCCCCGCCTCTGTTTCCCCGCCTCTTATTCCCCGCCTCTGTTTCCCCATATCTGATTCCCGGCCTCTCATTCCCCAGCTCTGATTCCCCGCCTCTGATTCCCCATATCTGATTCCCCGCCGCTGATTCCCCAACTCTGATTCCCCAGCTCCGATTCCCCGCCTCTGATTCCCCGCGTCTGAATCCCTGCCTCTGATTCCCCACCTCTGATTCCCCATCTCTGATTCACCACCTCTGATCCCCCGCCTCTGATTCCCCATGTCTGATTCACCGCCTCTGTTTCCCCACCTCTGATTCCCCGCCTCTGATTCCACATATCTGATTCCCCGCCTCTGATTCCCCAACTCTGATTCCCAGCCTGTGATTCGCCAGCTATGATTCCCCGCCTCTGATTCCCCACGTCTAATTCCCTGCCTGTGATTCCCTGCCTCTTATTCCCCGCCTCTGATTCCCCGCATCTGATTCCCTGCCTCTGAATCCCCACCTCTATTCCCTGCCTCTGATTCCCAACCTCTGATTCCCCTCCTCTGATTCCCCATATCTGATTCCCCGCCTCCATTTCCCTGCCTCTGATTCCCCGCCTCTGTTACCCCATATCTGATTCCCCGCCTCTGATTCCCCAACTCTGATTCTGCACATCTGATTCCCTGCCTCTGTTTCCCCGCCTCTGATTCCCCACCTCTGTTTCCCCATATCTGATTCCCCGCCTCTGATTCCCCAACTCTGATTCCCCGCCTCTGATTCCCCGCCTCTGATTCCACGTGTTTGATTACCTGCCTCTGATTCCCCGCCTCTGCTTCCCCATCTCTGATTCACCGCCTTTGATTCGCCACCTCTGATTCCCCATATGTGATTCCCCGCCTCTGTTTCCCCGCCTCTGATTCCCCACCTCTGATTCCCCATATCTCATTCCCCGCCTCTGATTCCCCGCATCTGATTCCCTGCCTCTGAATCCCCACCTCTGATTCCCTGCCTCTGATTCCCAACCTCTGATTCCCCTCCTCTGATTCCCCATATCTGATTCCCCGCCTCCGTTTCCTTGCCTCTGATTGCCCGCCTCTGTTTCCCCATATCTGATTCCCCGCCTCTGATTCCCCAACTCTGATTCCCCGCCACTGATTCCCCAGCTCTGATTCCCCGCCTCTGGTTCCCCGCGTCTGATTCCCAGCCTCTGATTCCCCATGTCTGATTTCCTGCCTTTGATTCCCCGCCTCTGATTCGCCATCTCTGATTCATCCCCTCTGATTCCCCACCTCTGATTCCCCATATCTTATTCCCCACCTATGTTTCCCCGCCTCTGATTCCCCGCCTCTGATTCCACATCTCTGATTCCCAGACTCTGATTCCCAGACTCTGATTCCCCACCTCTGATTCCCTATCTCTGAATCTGCACATCCGATTCCCTGCCTCTGATTCCCAACCTCTGATTCCCCTCCTCTGATTCCCCATATCTGATTCCCCACCTCCATTTCCCTGCCTCTGATTCCCCGCCTCTGTTACCCAATATCTGATTCCCCGCCTCTGATTCCCCGCTTCTGATTCTGATTCCCTGCCTCTGATTCCCCATCTCTGATTCCGCACATCTGATTCCCTGCCTCTGATTCCCCACTTCTGATTCCCCATATCTGATTCCCCTCCTCTGTTTCCCCGCCTCTGATTCCCCGCCACTGTTTCCCCATATCTAATTCCTCGCATCTGATTCCCCAACTCTGATTCCCCGCACTGATTCCCCAGCTCTGAATCCCCGCCTCAGATTCCCCGCATCTGATTCCCTGCCTCTGAATCCCCACCTCTGATTCCCCGCCTCTGTTTCCCCGCCTCTTATTCCCCGCCTCTGTTTCCCCATATCTGATTCCCGGCCTCTCATTCCCCAGCTCTGATTCCCCGCCTCTGATTCCCCATATCTGATTCCCCGCCGCTGATTCCCCAACTCTGATTCCCCAGCTCCGATTCCCCGCCTCTGATTCCCCGCGTCTGAATCCCTGCCTCTGATTCCCCACCTCTGATTCCCCATCTCTGATTCACCACCTCTGATCCCCCGCCTCTGATTCCCCATGTCTGATTCACCGCCTCTGTTTCCCCACCTCTGATTCCCCGCCTCTGATTCCACATATCTGATTCCCCGCCTCTGATTCCCCAACTCTGATTCCCAGCCTGTGATTCGCCAGCTATGATTCCCCGCCTCTGATTCCCCACGTCTAATTCCCTGCCTGTGATTCCCTGCCTCTTATTCCCCGCCTCTGATTCCCCGCATCTGATTCCCTGCCTCTGAATCCCCACCTCTATCCCCTGCCTCTGATTCCCAACCTCTGATTCCCCTCCTCTGATTCCCCATATCTGATACCCCGCCTCCATTTCCCTGCCTCTGATTCCCCGCCTCTGTTACCCCATATCTGATTCCCCGCCTCTGATTCCCCAACTCTGATTCTGCACATCTGATTCCCTGCCTCTTATTCCCCACCTCTAATTCCCGGCCTCTGATTCCCGGCCTCTGATTCCCCACCTCTGATTCTCCATATCTGATTCCCCGCCTCTGTTTCCCCGCCTCTGATTCCCCACCTCTGTTTCCCCATATCTGATTCCCCGCCTCTGATTCCCCAACTCTGATTCCCCGCCTCTGATTCCCCGCCTCTGATTCCACGTGTTTGATTACCTGCCTCTGATTCCCCGCCTCTGCTTCCCCATCTCTGATTCACCGCCTTTGATTCGCCACCTCTGATTCCCCATATGTGATTCCCCGCCTCTGTTTCCCCGCCTCTGATTCCCCACCTCTGATTCCCCATATCTCATTCCCCGCCTCTGATTCCCCGCATCTGATTCCCTGCCTCTGAATCCCCACCTCTGATTCCCTGCCTCTGATTCCCAACCTCTGATTCCCCTCCTCTGATTCCCCATATCTGATTCCCCGCCTCCGTTTCCCTGCCTCTGATTGCCCGCCTCTGTTTCCCCATATCTGATTCCCCGCCTCTGATTCCCCAACTCTGATTCCCCGCCACTGATTCCCCAGCTCTGATTCCCCGCCTCTGGTTCCCCGCGTCTGATTCCCAGCCTCTGATTCCCCATGTCTGATTTCCTGCCTCTGATTCCCCGCCTCTGATTCGCCATCTCTGATTCATCCCCTCTGATTCCCCACCTCTGATTCCCCATATCTTATTCCCCACCTATGTTTCCCCGCCTCTGATTCCCCGCCTCTGATTCCACATCTCTGATTCCCAGACTCTGATTCCCAGACTCTGATTCCCCACCTCTGATTCCCTATCTCTGATTCTGCACATCCGATTCCCTGCCTCTGATTCCCCGCCTCTGATTCCCCACCTCTGATACCCCACCTCTGATTCCCCATATCTGATTCCCCGCCTCTGTTTCCCCGCCTCTGATTCCCTGCCTCTGTTTCCTCATATCTGATTCCCCGCCTCTGATTCCCCAACACTGATTCCCCGCCTCTGATTCCCCAGCTCTGATTCACCACCTCTGATTCCCCACGTCTGATTCCCCGCTTATGATTCCCGGCCTCTTATTCCCCACCTCTGATTCCCGGCCTCTGATTCCCGGCCTCTGATTCCCGACCTCTCATTCCCGGCCTCTGATTCCCGGCCTCTGATACCCCGGCTCTGATTCCCCGCCTCTGATTCCCTGCCTCTGATTCCCCATCTCTGATTCCGCACATCTGATTCCCTGCCTCGCATTCCCCGCCTCTGATTCCCTGCCTCTGATTCCCTGCCTCTGATTCCCAACCTCTGATTCCCCACCTCTGATTCCCCATATCTGATTCCCCGCCTCTGTTTCCCCGCCTCTGATTCTCCGCCTCTGTTTTCCCATATCTGATTCCCCGCCTCTGATTCCCCAACTCTGATTCCCCACCTCTGATCCCCAGCTCTGATTCCCCGCCTCTGATTCCCCCTGTTTGATTCCCTGCCTCTGATTCCCTGCCTCTGATTCCCAACCTCTGATTCCCCACCTCTGATTCCCCATATCTGATTCCCCGCCTCTGTTTCCCCGCCTCTGATTCCCCGCCTCTGTTTCCCAATATCTGATTCCCCGCCTTTGATTCGCCACCTCTGATTCCCCATATGTGATTCCCCGCCTCTGTTTCCCCGCATCTGATTCCCCGCCTCTGATTCCCCATATCTCATTCCCCGCCTCTGAATCCCCATATCTGATTCCCGGACTCTGATTCCCCACCTCTGATTCCCGGCCTCTTTTTCCCGGCATCTGATTCCCGGCATCTGATTCCCGGACTCTGATTCCCGGCCTCTGATTCCCAGCTTCCGATTCTGATTCCCTGCCTCTGATTCCCCATCTCTGATTCCGCACATCTGATTCCCTGCCTCTGATTCCCCACTTCTGATTCCCCATATCTGATTCCCCGCCTCTGTTTCCCCGCCTCTGATTCCCCGCCTCTGTTTCCCCATATCTAATTCCCCGCCTCTGATTCCCCAACTCTGATTCCCCGCACTGATTCCCCAGCTCTGAATCCCCGCCTCAGATTCCCCGCATCTGATTCCCTGCCTCTGAATCCCCACCTCTGATTCCCTGCCTCTGATTCCCAACCTCTGATTCCCCTCCTCTGATTCCCCATATCTGATTCCGCGCCTCCGTTTCCCTGCCTCTGATTCCCCGCCTCTGTTACCCCATATCTGATTCCCCGCCTCTGATTCCCCAACTCTGATTCCCCGCCTCTGATTCCCCAGCTCTGATTCCCCGCCTCTGATTCCCCGCGTCTGATTCCCAGCCTCTGATTCCCCATGTCTTATTTCCCGCCTCTGATTCCCCGCCTCTGATTCGCCATCTCTGATTCATCGCCTCTGATTCCCCACCTCTGATTCCCCATATCTGATTCCCCACCTATGTTTCCCCGCCTCTGATGCCCCGCCTCTGATTCCATGCCTCTGATTCCCAACCTCTGATTCCCCAACCTCTCATTCCCCAACCTCTGATTCCCCATATCAGATTCCCCGCCTCTGTTTCCCCGCCTCTGATTCCCCGCCTCTGATTCCCCGCCTCTGATTCCCCAGCTCTGATTCACCACCTCTGATTCCCCGCGTCTGATTCCCCGCCTCTGATTCCCCATCTCTGATTCCCTATCTCTGATTCCCCAATTCTGATTCCCCGCCTTTGATTCCCTGCCTCTGATTCCCAACCTCTGATTCCCCACCTCTGATTCCCCATATCTGATTCCCCGCCTCTGTTTCCCCGCCTCTTATTCCCCGCCTCTGTTTCCCCATATCTGATTCCCGGCCACTCATTCCCCAGCTCTGATTCCCCGCCTCTGATTCCCCATATCTGATTCCCCGCCGCTGATTCCCCAACTCTGATAGCCCGCCTCTGATTCCCCAGCTCTGATTCCCCGCCTCTTATTCCCCGCGTCTGAATCCCTGCCTCTGATTCCCCGCCTCTGATTCCCCATCTCTGATTCACCACCTCTGATCCCCCGCCTCTCATTCCCCATGTCTGATTCACCGCCTCTGTTTCCCCATCTCTGATTCCCCGCCTCTGATTCCCCATATCTGATTCCCCGCCTCTGATTCGCCAACTCTGATTCCCCGCCTGAGATTCGCCAGCTATGATTCCCCGCCTCTGATTCCCCACGTCTGATTCCCTGCCTGTGATTCCCTGCCTCTTATTCCCCGCCTCTGATTCCCCGCATCTGATTCCCTGCCTCTGAATCCCCACCTCTGATTCCCTGCCTCTGATTCCCAACCTCTGATTCCCCTCCTCTGATTCCCCATATCTGATTCCCCGCCTCCATTTCCCTGCCTCTGATTCCCCGCCTCTGTTACCCCATATCTGATTCCCCGCCTCTGATTCCCCAACTCTGATTCTGCACATCTGATTCCCTGCCTCTTATTCCCCACCTCTAATTCCCGGCCTCTGATTCCCGTCCTCTGATTCCCCACCTCTGATTCTCCATATCTGATTCCCCGCCTCTGTTTCCCCGCCTCTGATTCCCCGCCTCTGTTTCCCCATATCTGATTCCCCGCCTCTGATTCCCCGCGTCTGATTCCCCGCCTCTGATTCCCCATCTCTGATTCCCTATCTCTGATTCCCCAATTCTGATTCCCCGCCTTTGATTCCCTGCCTCTGATTCCCAACCTCTGATTCCCCACCTCTGATTCCCCATATCTGATTCCCCGCCTCTGTTTCCCCGCCTCTTATTCCCCACCTCTGTTTCCCCATATCTGATTCCCGGCCTCTCATTCCCAAGCTCTGATTCCCCTCCTCTGATTCCCCATATCTGATTCCCCGCCGCTGATTCCCAAACTCTGAATCCCCAGCTCTGATTCCCCGCCTCTGATTCCCCGCGTCTGAATCCCTGCCTCTGATTCCCCGCCTCTGATTCCCCATCTCTGATTCACCACCTGTGATCCCCCGCCTCTGATTCCCCATGTCTGATTCACCGCCTCTGTTTCCCCAAAACTGATTCCCCTCCTCTGATTCCCCAGCTCTGATTCACCACCTCTGATTCCCCGCGTCTGATTCCCCGCCTCTGATTCCCCATCTCTGATTCCCTATCTCTGATTCCCCAATTCTGATTCCCCGCCTTTGATTCCCTGCCTCTGATTCCCAACCTCTGATTCCCCACCTCTGATTCCCCATATCTGATTCCCCGCCTCTGTTTCCCCGCCTCTTATTCCCCGCCTCTGTTTCCCCATATCTGATTCCCGGCCTCTCATTCCCCAGCTCTGATTCCCCGCCTCTGATTCCCCATATCTGATTCCCCGCCGCTGATTCCCCAACTCTGATTCCCCAGCTCCGATTCCCCGCCTCTGATTCCCCGCGTCTGAATCCCTGCCTCTGATTCCCCACCTCTGATTCCCCATCTCTGATTCACCACCTCTGATCCCCCGCCTCTGATTCCCCATGTCTGATTCACCGCCTCTGTTTCCCCACCTCTGATTCCCCGCCTCTGATTCCACATATCTGATTCCCCGCCTCTGATTCCCCAACTCTGATTCCCAGCCTGTGATTCGCCAGCTATGATTCCCCGCCTCTGATTCCCCACGTCTAATTCCCTGCCTGTGATTCCCTGCCTCTTATTCCCCGCCTCTGATTCCCCGCATCTGATTCCCTGCCTCTGAATCCCCACCTCTATTCCCTGCCTCTGATTCCCAACCTCTGATTCCCCTCCTCTGATTCCCCATATCTGATTCCCCGCTTCCATTTCCCTGCCTCTGATTCCCCGCCTCTGTGACCCCATATCTGATTCCCCGCCTCTGATTCCCCAACTCTGATTCTGCACATCTGATTCCCTGCCTCTTATTCCCCACCTCTAATTCCCGGCCTCTGATTCCCGGCCTCTGATTCCCCACCTCTGATTCTCCATATCTGATTCCCCGCCTCTGTTTCCCCGCCTCTGATTCCCCACCTCTGTTTCCCCATATCTGATTCCCCGCCTCTGATTCCCCAACTCTGATTCCCCGCCTCTGATTCCCCGCCTCTGATTCCACGTGTTTGATTACCTGCCTCTGATTCCCCGCCTCTGCTTCCCCATCTCTGATTCACCGCCTTTGATTCGCCACCTCTGATTCCCCATATGTGATTCCCCGCCTCTGTTTCCCCGCCTCTGATTCCCCACCTCTGATTCCCCATATCTCATTCCCCGCCTCTGATTCCCCGCATCTGATTCCCTGCCTCTGAATCCCCACCTCTGATTCCCTGCCTCTGATTCCCAACCTCTGATTCCCCTCCTCTGATTCCCCATATCTGATTCCCCGCCTCCGTTTCCCTGCCTCTGATTGCCCGCCTCTGTTTCCCCATATCTGATTCCCCGCCTCTGATTCCCCAACTCTGATTCCCCGCCACTGATTCCCCAGCTCTGATTCCCCGCCTCTGGTTCCCCGCGTCTGATTCCCAGCCTCTGATTCCCCATGTCTGATTTCCTGCCTCTGATTCCCCGCCTCTGATTCGCCATCTCTGATTCATCCCCTCTGATTCCCCACCTCTGATTCCCCATATCTTATTCCCCACCTATGTTTCCCCGCCTCTGATTCCCCGCCTCTGATTCCACATCTCTGATTCCCAGACTCTGATTCCCAGACTCTGATTCCCCACCTCTGATTCCCTATCTCTGATTCTGCACATCCGATTCCCTGCCTCTGATTCCCCGCCTCTGATTCCCCACCTCTGATTCCCCACCTCTGATTCCCCATATCTGATTCCCCGCCTCTGTTTCCCCGCCTCTGATTCCCTGCCTCTGTTTCCTCATATCTGATTCCCCGCCTCTGATTCCCCAACACTGATTCCCCGCCTCTGATTCCCCAGCTCTGATTCACCACCTCTGATTCCCCGCGTCTGATTCCCCGCTTCTGATTCCCGGCCTCTTATTCCCCACCTCTGATTCCCGGCCTCTGATTCCCGGCCTCTGATTCCCGAACTCTCATTCCCGGCCTCTGATTCCCGGCCTCTGATTCCCCGCCTCTGATTCCCCGCCTCTGATTCCCTGCCTCTGATTCCCCATCTCTGATTCCGCACATCTGATTCCCTGCCTCTGATTCCCCGCCTCTGATTCCCTGCCTCTGATTCCCTGCCTCTGATTCCCAACCTCTGATTCCCCACCTCTGATTCCCCATATCTGATTCCCCGCCTCTGTTTCCCCGCCTCTGATTCCCCACCTCTGTTTCCCCATATCTGATTCCCCGCCTCTGATTCCCCAACTCTGATTCCCCACCTCTGATCCCCAGCTCTGATTCCCCGCCTCTGATTCCCCGTGTTTGATTCCCTGCCTCTGATTCCCTGCCTCTGATTCCCAACCTCTGATTCCCCACCTCTGATTCCCCATATCTGATCCCCCGCCTCTGTTTCCCCGCCTCTGATTCCCCGCCTCTGTTTCCCCATATCTGATTCCCCGCCTTTGATTGGCCACCTCTGATTCCCCATATGTGATTCCCCGCCTCTGTTTCCCCGCATCTGATTCCCCGCCTCTGATTCCCCATATCTCATTCCCCGCCTCTGATTCCCCATATCTGATTCCCTGACTCTGATTCCCCACCTCTGATTCCCGGCCTCTTTTTCCCGGCATCTGATTCCCGGCATCTGATTCCCGGCCTCTGATTCCCGGCCTCTGATTCCCCGCTTCTGATTCTGATTCCCTGCCTCTGATTCCCCATACCTGGTTCCGCACGTCTAATTCCCTGCCTGTGATTCCCTGCCTCTTATTCCCCGCCTCTGATTCCCCGCATCTGATTCCCTGCCTCTGAATCCCCACCTCTGATTCCCTGCCTCTGATTCCCAACCTCTGATTCCCCTCCTCTGATTCTCCATATCTGATTCCCCACCTCCATTTCCCTGCCTCTGATTCCCAGCCTCTGTTACCCAATATCTGATTCCCCGCCTCTGATTCCCCAACTCTGATTCTGCACATCTGATTCCCTGCCTCTTATTCCCCACCTCTAATTCCCGGCCTCTGATTCCCGGCCTCTGATTCCCCACCTCTGATTCCCCATATCTGATTCCCGGACTCTGATTCCCCACCTCTGATTCCCGGCATCTTATTCCCGGCATCTGATTCCCGGCCTCTGATTCCCGGCCTCTGATTCCCCGCTTCTGATTCTGATTCCCTGCCTCTGATTCCCCATCTCTGATTCCGCACATCTGATTCCCTGCCTCTGATTCCCCACTTCTGATTCCCCATATCTGATTCCCCGCCTCTGTTTCCCCGCCTCTGATTCCCCGCCACTGTTTCCCCATATCTAATTCCTCGCATCTGATTCCCCAACTCTGATTCCCCGCACTGATTCCCCAACTCTGATTCCCCGCCTGTGATTCGCCAGCTATGATTCCCTGCATCTGATTCCCCACGTCTGATTCCCTGCCTGTGATTCCCTGCCTCTTATTCCCCGCCTCTGATTCCCCGCCTCTGATTCCCCGCATCTGATTCCCTGCCTCTGAATCCCCACCTCTGATTCCCTGCCTCTGATTCCCAACCTCTGATTCCCCTCCTCTGATTCCCCATATCTGATTCCCCACCTCCATTTCCCTGCCTCTGATTCCCCGCCTCTGTTACCCAATATCTGATTCCCCGCCTCTGATTCCCCGCTTCTGATTCTGATTCCCTGCCTCTGATTCCCCATTTCTGATTCCGCACATCTGATTCCCTGCCTCTGATTCCCCACTTCTGATTCCCCATATCTGATTCCCCTCCTCTGTTTCCCCGCCTCTGATTCCCCGCCACTCTTTCCCCATATCTAATTCCTCGCATCTGATTCCCCAACTCTGATTCCCCGCACTGATTCCCCAGCTCTGAATCCCCGCCTCAGATTCCCCGCATCTGATTCCCTGCCTCTGAATCCCCACCTCTGATTCCCTGCCTCTGATTCCCAACCTCTGATTCCCCTCTTCTGATTCCCCATATCTGATTCCCCGCCTCCGTTTCCCTGCCTCTGATTCCCCGCCTCTGTTTCCCCATATCTGATTCCCCGCCTCTGATTCCCCAACTCTGATTCCCCGCCTCTGATTCCCCCGCTCTGATTCCCCGCCTCTGATTCCCCGCGTCTGATTCCCAGCCTCTGATTCCCCATGTCTTATTCCCCGCCTCTGATTCGCCATCTCTGATTCATCGCCTCTGATTCCCCACCTCTGATTCCCCATATCTGATTCCCCACCTATGTTTCCCCGCCTCTGATGCCCCACCTCTGATTCCATGCCTCTGATTCCCAACCTCTGATTCCCCACCTATGATTCCCCATATCTGATGCCCCGCCTCTGTTTCCACACCTCTGATTCCCTGCCTCTGTTTCCTCATATCTTATTCCCCGCCTCTGATTCCCCAACACTGATTCCCCGCCTCTGATTCCCCAGGTCTGATTCACCACCTCTGATTCCCCGCGTCTGATTCCCCGCCTCTGATTCCCCATCTCTGATTCCCTATCTCTGATTCCCCAATTCTGATTCCCCGCCTTTGATTCCCTGCCTCTGACTCCCAACCTCTGATTCCCCACCTCTGATATCCCATATCTGATTCCCCGCCTCTGTTTCCCTGCCTCTTATTCCCCGCCTCTGTTTCCCCATATCTGATACCCGGCCTCTCATTCCCCAGCTCTGATTCCCCGCCTCTGATTCCCCATATCTGATTCCCCGCCGCTGATTCCCCAACTCAGATAGCCCGCCTCTGATTCCCCAGCTCTGATTCCCCGCCTCTGATTCCCCGCATCTGAATCCCTGCCTCTGATTCCCCGCCTCTGATTCCCCATCACTGATTCACCACCTCTGATCCCCCGCCTCTGATTCCCCATGTCTGATTCACCGCCTCTGTTTCCCCATCTCTGATTCCCCGCCTCTGATTCCCAATATCTGATTCCCCGCCTCTGATTCCCTAACTCTGATTCGCCGCCTGTGATTCGCCAGCTATGATTCCCCACGTCTGATTCCCTGCCTGTGATTCCCTGCCTCTTATTCCCCGCCTCTGATTCCCCGCATCTGATTCCCTGCCTCTGAATCCCCACCTCTGATTCCCTGCCTCTGATTCCCAACCTCTTATTCCCCTCCTCTGATTCCCCATATCTGATTCCCAACCTCCATTTCCCTGCCTCTGATTCCCCGCCTCTGTTACCCAATATCTGATTCCCCGCCTCTGATTCCCCAACTCTGATTCTGCACATCTGATTCCCTGCCTCTTATTCCCCACCTCTAATTCCCGGCCTCTGATTCCCGGCCTCTGATTCCCCACCTCTGATTCTCCATATCTGATTCCCCGCCTCTGTTTCCCCGCCTCTGATTCCCCGCCTCTGTTTCCCCATATCTGATTCACCGCCTTTGATTCGCCACCTCTGATTACCCATATGTGATTCCCCTCCTCTGTTTCCCCGCCTCTGATTCCCCGCCTCTGATTCCCCATATCTCATTCCCCGCCTCTGATTCCCCGCATCTGATTCCCTGCCTCTGAATCCCCACCTCTGATTCCCTGCCTCTGATTCCCAACCTCTGATTCCCCTCCTCTGATTCCCCATATCTGATTCCTCACCTCCGTTTCCCTGCCTCTGATTAACCGCCTCTGTTTCCCCATATCTGATTCCGCGCCTCTGATTCCCCAACTCTGATTCCCCGCCTCTGATTCCCCAGCTCTGATTCCCCGCCTCTGTTTCCCCGCGTCTGATTCCCAGCCTCTGATTGCCCATGTCTGATTTCCTGCCTCTGATTCCCCGCCTCTGATTCGCCATCTCTGATTCATCGCCTCTGATTCCCCACCTCTGATTCCCCATATCTTATTCCCCACCTATGTTTCGCCGCCTCTGATTCCCCGCCTCTGATTCCCCATCTCTGATTCCCGGACTCTGATTCCCCACCTCTGATTCCCTATCTCTGATTCCGCACATCCGATTCCCTGCCTCTGATTCCCCGCCTCTGATGCCCCGCCTCTGATACCCAACCTCTGATTCCCCTCCTCTGATTCCCCATATCTGATTCCCCGCCTCCGTTTCCCTGCCTCTGATTCCCCGCCTCTGTTTCCCCATATCTGATTCCCCTCCTCTGATTCCCCAACTCTGATTCCCCGCCTCTGATTCCCCAGCTCTGATTCCCCGCCTCTGATTCCCCGCGTCTGATTCCCAGCCTCTGATTCCCCATGTCTTATTCCCCGCCTCTGATTCCCCGCCTCTGATTCGCCATCTCTGATTCATCGCCTCTGATTCCCCACCTCTGATTCCCCATATCTGATTCCCACCTATGTTTCCCCGCCTCTGATGCCCCGCCTCTGATTCCATGCCTCTGATTCCCAACCTCTCATTCCCCACCTCTGATTCCCCATATCTGATTCCCCGCCTCTGTTTCCCCGCCTCTGATTCCCTGCCTCTGTTTCCTCCTATCTGATTCCCCGCCTCTGATTCCCCAACACTGATTCCCCTCCTCTGATACCCCAGCTCTGATTCACCACCTCTGATTCCCCGCGTCTGATTCCCCGCCTCTGATTCCCCATCTCTGATTCCCTATCTCTGATTCCCCAATTCTGATTCCCCGCCTTTGATTCCCTGCCTCTGATTCCCAACCTCTGATTCCCCACCTCTGATTCCCCAGCTCTGATTCCCCGCCTCTGATTCCCCGCGTCTGAATCCCTGCCTCTGATTCCCCGCCTCTGATTCCCCATCTCTGATTCACCACCTCTGATCCCCCGCCTCTGATTCCCCATGTCTGATTCACCGCCTCTGTTTCCCCACCTCTGATTCCCCGCCTCTGATTCCCCATATCTGATTCCCCGCCTCTGATTCCCTGACTCTGTTTCCCCGCCTCTGATTCCCCGCCTCTGATTCCCCATATCTCATTCCCCGCCTCTGATTCCCCGCATCTGATTCCCTGCCTCTGAATCCCCACCTCTGATTCCCTGCCTCTGATTCCCAACCTCTGATTCCCCTCCTCTGATTCCCCATATCTGATTCCCCGCCTCCGTTTCCCTGCCTCTGATTGCCCGCCTCTGTTTCCCCATATCTGATTCCCCGCCTCTGATTCCCCAACTCTGATTCCCCGCCTCTGATTCCCCAGCTCTGATTCCCCGCCTCTGATTCCCCGCGTCTGATTCCCAGCCTCTGATTCCCCATGTCTGATTTCCTGCCTCTGATTCCCCGCCTCTGATTCGCCATCTCTGATTCATCCCCTCTGATTCCCCACCTCTGATTCCCCATATCTTATTCCCCACCTATGTTTCCCCGCCTCTGATTCCCCGCCTCTGATTCCCCATCTCTGATTCCCAGACTCTGATTCCCCACCTCTGATTCCCTATCTCTGATTCTGCACATCCGATTCCCTGCCTCTGATTCCCCGCCTCTGATTCCCCACCTCTGATTCCCCACCTCTGATTCCCCATATCTGATTCCCCGCCTCTGTTTCCCCGCCTCTGATTCCCTGCCTCTGTTTCCTCATATCTGATTCCCCGCCTCTGATTCCCCAACACTGATTCCCCGCCTCTGATTCCCCAGCTCTGATTCACCACCTCTGATTCCCCACGTCTGATTCCCCGCTTATGATTCCAGGCCTCTTATTCCCCACCTCTGATTCCCGGCCTCTGATTCCCGGCCTCTGATTCCCGACCTCTCATTCCCGGCCTCTGATTCCCGGCCTCTGATACCCCGGCTCTGATTCCCCGCCTCTGATTCCCTGCCTCTGATTCCCCATCTCTGATTCCGCACATCTGATTCCCTGCCTCTGATTTTCCGCCTCTGATTCCCTGCCTCTGATTCCCTGCCTCTGATTCCCAACCTCTGATTCCCCACCTCTGATTCCCCATATCTGATTCCCCTCCTGTTTCCCCGCCTCTGATTCTCCGCCTCTGTTTTCCCATATCTGATTCCCCGCCTCTGATTCCCCAACTCTGATTCCCCACCTCTGATCCCCAGCTCTGATTCCCCGCCTCTGATTCCCCGTGTTTGATTCCCTGCCTCTGATTCCCTGCCTCTGATTCCCAACCTCTGATTCCCCACCTCTGATTCCCCATATCTGATTCCCCGCCTCTGTTTCCCCGCCTCTGATTCCCCGCCTCTGTTTCCCAATATCTGATTCCCCGCCTTTGATTCGCCACCTCTGATTCCCCATATGTGATTCCCCGCCTCTGTTTCCCCGCATCTGATTCCCCGCCTCTGATTCCCCATATCTCATTCCCCGCCTCTGATTCCCCATATCTGATTCCCGGACTCTGATTCCCCACCTCTGATTCCCGGCCTCTTTTTCCCGGCATCTGATTCCCGGCATCTGATTCCCGGACTCTGATTCCCGGCCTCTGATTCCCAGCTTCCGATTCTGATTCCCTGCCTCTGATTCCCCATCTCTGATTCCGCACATCTGATTCCCTGCCTCTGATTCCCCGCCTCTGTTTCCCCGCCTCTGATTCCCCGCCTCTGTTTCCCCATATCTAATTCCCAGCCTCTGATTCCCCAACTCTGATTCCCCGCACTGATTCCCAAGCTCTGAATCCCCGCCTCAGATTCCCCGCATCTGATTCCCTGCCTCTGAATCCCCACCTCTGATTCCCTGCCTCTGATTCCCAACCTCTGATTCCCCTCCTCTGATTCCCCATATCTGATTCCCCGCCTCCGTTTCCCTGCCTCTGATTCCCCGCCTCTTTTTCCCCATATCTGATTCCCCGCATCTGATTCCCCAACTCTGATTCCCCGCCTCTGATTCCCCAGCTCTGATTCCCCGCCTCTGATTCCCCGCGTCTGATTCCCAGCCTCTGATTCCCCATGTCTTATTTCCCGCCTCTGATTCCCCGCCTCTGATTCGCCATCTCTGATTCATCGCCTCTGATTCCCCACATCTGATTCCCCATATCTGATTCCCCACCTATGTTTCCCCGCCTCTGATGCCCCGCCTCTGATTCCATGCCTCTGATTCCCAACCTCTGATTCCCCAACCTCTGATTCCCCAACCTCTGATTCCCCATATCAGATTCCCCGCCTCTGTTTCCCCGCCTCTGATTCCCCGCCTCTGATTCCCCAACACTGATTCCCCGCCTCTGATTCCCCAGCTCTGATTCACCACCTCTGATTCCCCGCGTCTGATTCCCCGCCTCTGATTCCCCATCTCTGATTCCCTATCTCTGATTCCCCAATTCTGATTCCCCGCCTTTGATTCCCTGCCTCTGATTCCCAACCTCTGATTCCCCACCTCTGATTCCCCATATCTGATTCCCCGCCTCTGTTTCCCCGCCTCTTATTCCCCGCCTCTGTTTCCCCATATCTGATTCCCGGCCACTCATTCCCCAGCTCTGATTCCCCGCCTCTGATTCCCCATATCTGATTCCCCGCCGCTGATTCCCCAACTCTGATAGCCCGCCTCTGATTCCCCAGCTCTGATTCCCCGCCTCTTATTCCCCGCATCTGAATCCCTGCCTCTGATTCCCCGCCTCTGATTCCCCATCTCTGATTCACCACCTCTGATCCCCCGCCTCTCATTCCCCATGTCTGATCCACCGCCTCTGTTTCCCCATCTCTGATTCCCCGCCTCTGATTCCCCATATCTGATTCCCCGCCTCTGATTCGCCAACTCTGATTCCCCGCCTGTGATTCGCCAGCTATGATTCCCCGCCTCTGATTCCCCACGTCTGATTCCCTGCCTGTGATTCCCTGCCTCTTATTCCCCGCCTCTGATTCCCCGCATCTGATTCCCTGCCTCTGAATCCCCACCTCTGATTCCCTGCCTCTGATTCCCAACCTCTGATTCCCCTCCTCTGATTCCCCATATCTGATTCCCCGCCTCCATTTCCCTGCCTCTGATTCCCCGCCTCTGTTACCCCATATCTGATTCCCCGCCTCTGATTCCCCAACTCTGATTCTGCACATCTGATTCCCTGCCTCTTATTCCCCACCTCTAATTCCCGGCCTCTGATTCCCGTCCTCTGATTCCCCACCTCTGATTCTCCATATCTGATTCCCCGCCTCTGTTTCCCCGCCTCTGATTCCCCGCCTCTGTTTCCCCATATCTGATTCCCCGCCTCTGATTCCCCGCGTCTGATTCCCCGCCTCTGATTCCCCATCTCTGATTCCCTATCTCTGATTCCCCAATTCTGATTCCCCGCCTTTGATTCCCTGCCTCTGATTCCCAACCTCTGATTCCCCACCTCTGATTCCCCATATCTGATTCCCCGCCTCTGTTTCCCCGCCTCTTATTCCCCACCTCTGTTTCCCCATATCTGATTCCCGGCCTCTCATTCCCCAGCTCTGATTCCCCTCCTCTGATTCCCCATATCTGATTCCCCGCCGCTGATTCCCAAACTCTGAATCCCCAGCTCTGATTCCCCGCCTCTGATTCCCCGCGTCTGAATCCCTGCCTCTGATTCCCCGCCTCTGATTCCCCATCTCTGATTCACCACCTGTGATCCCCCGCGTCTGATTCCCCATGTCTGATTCACCGCCTCTGTTTCCCCACCTCTGATTCCCCGCCTCTGATTCCCCATATCTGATTCCCCGCCTCTGATTCCCCAACTCTGATTCCCCGCCTGTGATTCGCCAGCTATGATTCCCCGCCTCTGATTCCCCACGTCTGATTCCCTGCCTGTGATTCCCTGCCTCTTATTCCCCGCCTCTGATTCCCCGCATCTGATTCCCAACCTCTGATTCCCCTCCTCTGATTCCCCATATCTGATTCCCCGCCTCCATTTCCCTGCCTCTGATTCCCCGCCTCTGTTACCCCATATCTGATTCCCCGCCTCTGATTCCCCAACTCTGATTCTGCACATCTGATTCCCTGCCTCTTATTCCCCACCTCTAATTCCCGGCCTCTGATTCCCGTCCTCTGATTCCCCACCTCTGATTCTCCATATCTGATTCCCCGCCTCTGTTTCCCCGCCTCTGATTCCCCGCCTCTGTTTCCCCATATCTGTTTCCCCGCCTCTGATTCCCCGCGTCTGATTCCCCGCCTCTGATTCCCCATCTCTGATTCCCTATCTCTGATTCCCCAATTCTGATTCCCCGCCTTTGATTCCCTGCCTCTGATTCCCAACCTCTGATTCCCCACCTCTGATTCCCCATATCTGATTCCCCGCCTCTGTTTCCCCGCCTCTTATTCCCCACCTCTGTTTCCCGATATCTGATTCCCGGCCTCTCATTCCCCAGCTCTGATTCCCCTCCTCTGATTCCCCATATCTGATTCCCCGCCGCTGATTCCCAAACTCTGAATCCCCAGCTCTGATTCCCCACCTCTGATTCCCCGCGTCTGAATCCCTGCCTCTGATTCCCCGCCTCTGATTCCCCATCTCTGATTCACCACCTGTGATCCCCCGCCTCTGATTCCCCATGTCTGATTCACCGCCTCTGTTTCCCCACCTCTGATTCCCCGCCTCTGATTCCCCATATCTGATTCCCCGCCTCTGATTCCCCAACTCTGATTCCCCGCCTGTGATTCGCCAGCTATGATTCCCCGCCTCTGATTCCCCACGTCTGATTCCCTGCCTGTGATTCCCTGCCTCTTATTCCCCGCCTCTGATTCCCCGCATCTGATTCCCAACCTCTGATTCCCCTCCTCTGATTCCCCATATCTGATTCCCCGCCTCCATTTCCCTGCCTCTGATTCCCCGCCTCTGTTACCCCATATCTGATTCCCCGCCTCTGATTCCCCAACTCTGATTCTGCACATCTGATTCCCTGCCTCTTATTCCCCACCTCAAATTCCCGGCCTCTGATTCCCAGCCTCTGATTCCCCGCCTCTGATTCTCCATATCTGATTCGCCGCCTCTGTTTCCCCGCCTCTGATTTCCCGCCTCTGTTTCCCCATATCTAATTCCCCGCCTCTGATTCCCCAACTCTGATTCCCCGCCTCTGATTCCCCAGGTCTGATTCCCCGCCTCTGATTCCACGTGTTTGATTACCTGCCTCTGATTCCCCGCCTCTGCTTCCCCATCTCTGATTCACCGCCTTTGATTCGCCACCACTGATTCCCCATATGTGATTCCCCGCCTCTGTTTCCCCGCCTCTGATTCCCCGCCTCTGATTCCCCATATCTCATTCCCCGCCTCTGATTCCCCGCATCTGATTCCCTGCCTCTGAATCCCCACCTCTGATTCCCTGCCTCTGATTCCCCACCTCTGATTCCCGGCCTCTGATTCCCGGCCTCTGATTCCCGACCTCTCATTCCCGGCCTCTGATTCCCGGCCTCTGATTCCCCGCCTCTGATTCCCCGACTCTGATTCCCTGCCTCTGATTCCCCATCTCTGATTCTGCACATCTGATTCCCTGCCTCTTATTCCCCACCTCTGATTCCCGGCCTCTGATTCCCGGCCTCTGATTCCCGGCCTCTCATTCCCGGACTCTCATTCCCTGCCTCTCATTCCCGGCCTCTGATTCCCCGCCTCTGATTCCCCGCCTCTGTTTCCCTGCCTCTGATTCCCCTTCTCTGATTCCGCACATCTGATTCCCTGCCTGATTCCCTGCCTCTGATTCCCTGCCTCTGATTCCCTGCCTCTGATTCCCAACCTCTGATTCCCCACCTCTGATTCCCCATATCTGATTCCCCGCCTCTGTATCCCCGCCTCTGATTTCCCGCCTCTGTTTCCCCATATCTGATTCCCCGCCTCTGATTCCCCAACTTTGATTACCCTCCTCTGATCCCCAGCTCTGATTCCCCGCCTCTGATTCCCCGTGTTTGATTCCCTGCCTCTGATTCCCTGCCTCTGATTCCCAACCTCTGATTCCCCACCTCTGATTCCCCATATCTGATTCCCCGCCTCTGTTTCCCTGCCTCTGATTCCCCTCCTCTGTTTCCCCATATCTGATTCCCCGCCTTTGATTCGCCACCTCTGATTCCCCATATGTGATTCCCCACCTCTGTTTCCCCGCCTCTGATTCCCCGCCTCTGATACCCCATATCTCATTCCCCGCCTCTGATTCCCCATATCTGATTCCCGGACTCTGATTCCCCACATCTGATTCCCGGCCTCTTATTCCCGGCATCTGATTCCCGGCCTCTGATTCCCGGCCTCTGATTCCCCGCTTCTGATTCTGATTCCCTGCCTCTGATTCCCCATCTCTGATTCCGCACATCTGAATCCCTGCCTCTGATTCCCCACTTCTGATTCCCCATATCTGATTCCCCGCCTCTGTTTCCCCGCCTCTGATTCCCCGCATCTGTTTCCCCATATCTAATTCCCCGCCTCTGATTCCCCAACTCTGATTCCCCGCACTGATTCCCCAGCTCTGAATCCCCACCTCAGATTCCCCGCATCTGATTCCCTGCCTCTGAATCCCCACCTCTGATTCCCTGCCTCTGATTCCCAACCTCTGATTCCCCTCCTCTGATTCCCCATATCTGATTCCCCGCCTCCGTTTCCCTGCATCTGATTCCCCGCCTCTGTTTCCCCATATCTGATTCCCCGCCTCTGATTCCCCAACTCTGATTCCCCGCCTCTGATTCCCCAGCTCTGATTCCCCGCCTCTGATTCCCCGCGTCTGATTCCCAGCCTCTGATTCCCCATATCTTATTCCCCACCTCTGATTCGCCATCTCTGATTCATCGCCTCTGATTCCCCACCTCTGATTCCCCATATCTGATTCCCCACCTATGTTTCCCCGCCTCTGATGCCCCGCCTCTGATTCCATGCCTCTGATTCCCAACCTCTGATTCCCCGCCTCTGTTTCCCCGCCTCTGATTCCCTGCCTCTGTTTCCTCATATCTGATTCCCCGCCTCTGATTCCCCAACACTGATTCCCCGCCTCTGATTCCCCAGGTCTGATTCACCACCTCTGATTCCCCGCGTCTGATTCCCCGCCTCTGATTCCCCATCTCTGATTCCCTATCTCTGATTCCCCAATTCTGATTCCCCGCCTTTGATTCCCTGCCTCTGATTCCCAACCTCTGATTCTCCACCTCTAATTCCCCATATCTGATTCCCCGCCTCTGTTTCCCCGCCTCTTATTCCCCGCCTCTGTTTCCCCATATCTGATTCCCGGCCTCTCATTCCCCAGCTCCGATTCCCCGCCTCTGATTCCCCATATCTGATTCCCCGCCGCTGATTCCCCAACTCTGATAGCCCGCCTCTGATTCCCCAGCTCTGATTCCCCGCCTCTGATTCCCCGCGTCTGAATCCCTGCCTCTGATTCCCCGCCTCTGATTCACCATCTCTGATTCACCACCTCTGATCCCCCGCCTCTGATTGCCCATGTCTGATTCACCGCCTCTGTTTCCCCACCTCTGATTCCCCGCCTCTGATTCCCCAGCTCTGATTCCCCGCATCTGATTCCCTGCCTCTGAATCCCCACCGCTATTCCCTGCCTCTGATTCCCAACCTCTGATTCCCCTCCTCTGATTCCCCATATCTGATTCCCCGCCTCCATTTCCCTGCCTCTGATTCCCCGCCTCTGTTACCCCATATCTGATTCCCCGCCTCTGATTCCCCAACTCTGATTCTGCACATCTGATTCCCTGCCTCTTATTCCCCACCTCTAATTCCCGGCCTCTGATTCCCGGCCTCTGATTCCCCACCTCTGATTCTCCATATCTGATTCCCCGCCTCTGTTTCCCCGCCTCTGATTCCCCACCTCTGTTTCCCCATATCTGATTCCCCGCATCTGATTCCCCACGTCTGATTCCCTGCCTGTGATTCCCTGCCTCTTATTCCCCGCCTCTGATTCCCCGCATCTGATTCCCTGCCTCTGAATCCCCACCTTGATTCCCTGCCTCTGATTCCCAACCTCTGATTCCCCTCCTCTGATTCCCCATATCTGATTCCCCACCTCCATTTCCCTGCCTCTGATTCCCCGCCTCTGTTACCCAATATCTGATTCCCCGCCTCTGATTCCCCAACTCTGTTTCTGCACATCTGATTCCCTGCCTCTTATTCCCCACCTCTAATTCCCGGCCTCTGATTCCCGGCCTCTGATACCCTACCTCTGATTCTCCATATCTGATTCCCCGCCTCTGTTTCCCCGCCTCTGATTCCCCGCCTCTGTTTCCCCATATCTGATTCCCCGCCTCTGATTCCCCAACTCTGATTCCCCGCCTCTGATTCCCCAGGTCTGATTCCCCGCCTCTGATTCCACGTGTTTGATTACCTGCCTCTGATTCCCCGCCTCTGCTTCCCCATCTCTGATTCACCGCCTTTGATTCGCCACCTCTGATTCCCCATATGTGATTCCCCTCCTCTGTTTCCCCGCCTCTGATTCCCCGCCTCTGATTCCCCATATCTCATTCCCCGCCTCTGATTCCCCGCATCTGATTCCCTGCCTCTGAATCCCCACCTCTGATTCCCTGCCTCTGATTCCCAACCTCTGATTCCCCTCCTCTGATTCCCCATATCTGATTCCCCGCCTCCGTTTCCCTGCCTCTGATTAACCGCCTCTGTTTCCCCATATCTGATTCCCCGCCTCTGATTCCCCAACTCTGATTCCCCGCCTCTGATTCCCCAGCTCTGATTCCCCGCCTCTGATTCCCCGCGTCTGATTCCCAGCCTCTGATTCCCCATGTCTGATTTCCTGCCTCTGATTCCCCGCCTCTGATTCGCCATCTCTGATTCATCGCCTCTGATTCCCAGCCTCTGATTCCCCATGTCTTATTCCCCACCTCTGATTCGCCATCTCTGATTCATCGCCTCTGATTCCCCACCTCTGATTCCCCATATCTGATTCCCCACCTATGTTTCCCCGCCTCTGATGCCCCGCCTCTGATTCCATGCCTCTGATTCCCAACCTCTGATTCCCCGCCTCTGTTTCCCCGCCTCTGATTCCCTGCCTCTGTTTCCTCATATCTGATTCCCCGCCTCTGATTCCCCAACACTGATTCCCCGCCTCTGATTCCCCAGGTCTGATTCACCACCTCTGATTCCCCGCGTCTGATTCCCCGCCTCTGATTCCCCATCTCTGATTCCCTATCTCTGATTCCCCAATTCTGATTCCCCGCCTTTGATTCCCTGCCTCTGATTCCCAACCTCTGATTCTCCACCTCTAATTCCCCATATCTGATTCCCCGCCTCTGTTTCCCCGCCTCTTATTCCCCGCCTCTGTTTCCCCATATCTGATTCCCGGCCTCTCATTCCCCAGCTCCGATTCCCCGCCTCTGATTCCCCATATCTGATTCCCCGCCGCTGATACCCCAACTCTGATAGCCCGCCTCTGATTCCCCAGCTCTGATTCCCCGCCTCTGATTCCCCGCGTCTGAATCCCTGCCTCTGATTCCCCGCCTCTGATTCACCATCTCTGATTCACCACCTCTGATCCCCCGCCTCTGATTCCCCATGTCTGATTCACCGCCTCTGTTTCCCCACCTCTGATTCCCCGCCTCTGATTCCCCAGCTCTGATTCCCCGCATCTGATTCCCTGCCTCTGAATCCCCACCGCTATTCCCTGCCTCTGATTCCCAACCTCTGATTCCCCTCCTCTGATTCCCCATATCTGATTCCCCGCCTCCATTTCCCTGCCTCTGATTCCCCGCCTCTGTTACCCCATATCTGATTCCCCGCCTCTGATTCCCCAACTCTGATTCTGCACATCTGATTCCCTGCCTCTTATTCCCCACCTCTAATTCCCGGCCTCTGATTCCCGGCCTCTGATTCCCCACCTCTGATTCTCCATATCTGATTCCCCGCCTCTGTTTCCCCGCCTCTGATTCCCCACCTCTGTTTCCCCATATCTGATTCCCCGCATCTGATTCCCCACGTCTGATTCCCTGCCTGTGATTCCCTGCCTCTTATTCCCCGCCTCTGATTCCCCGCATCTGATTCCCTGCCTCTGAATCCCCACCTTGATTCCCTGCCTCTGATTCCCAACCACTGATTCCCCTCCTCTGATTCCCCATATCTGATTCCCCACCTCCATTTCCCTGCCTCTGATTCCCCGCCTCTGTTACCCAATATCTGATTCCCCGCCTCTGATTCCCCAACTCTGTTTCTGCACATCTGATTCCCTGCCTCTTATTCCCCACCTCTAATTCCCGGACTCTGATTCCCGGCCTCTGATACCCTACCTCTGATTCTCCATATCTGATTCCCCGCCTCTGTTTCCCCGCCTCTGATTCCCCACCTCTGTTTCCCCATATCTGATTCCCCGCCTCTGATTCCCCAACTCTGATTCCCCGCCTCTGATTCCCCAGGTCTGATTCCCCGCCTCTGATTCCACGTGTTTGATTACCTGCCTCTGATTCCCCGCCTCTGCTTCCCCATCTCTGATTCACCGCCTTTGATTCGCCAGCTCTGATTCCCCGCCTCTGATTCCCCGCGTCTGATTCCCAGCCTCTGATTCCCCATGTCTTATTCCCCGCCTCTGATTCCCCGCCTCTGATTCGCCATCTCTGATTCATCGCCTCTGATTCCCCACCTCTGATTCCCCATATCTGATTCCCACCTATGTTTCCCCGCCTCTGATGCCCCGCCTCTGATTCCATGCCTCTGATTCCCAACCTCTCATTCCCCACCTCTGATTCCCCATATCTGATTCCCCGCCTCTGTTTCCCCGCCTCTGATTCCCTGCCTCTGTTTCCTCCTATCTGATTCCCCGCCTCTGATTCCCCAACACTGATTCCCCTCCTCTGATACCCCAGCTCTGATTCACCACCTCTGATTCCCCGCGTCTGATTCCCCGCCTCTGATTCCCCATCTCTGATTCCCTATCTCTGATTCCCCAATTCTGATTCCCCGCCTTTGATTCCCTGCCTCTGATTCCCAACCTCTGATTCCCCACCTCTGATTCCCCAGCTCTGATTCCCCGCCTCTGATTCCCCGCGTCTGAATCCCTGCCTCTGATTCCCCGCCTCTGATTCCCCATCTCTGATTCACCACCTCTGATCCCCCGCCTCTGATTCCCCATGTCTGATTCACCGCCTCTGTTTCCCCACCTCTGATTCCCCGCCTCTGATTCCCCATATCTGATTCCCCGCCTCTGATTCCCTGACTCTGTTTCCCCGCCTCTGATTCCCCGCCTCTGATTCCCCATATCTCATTCCCCGCCTCTGATTCCCCGCATCTGATTCCCTGCCTCTGAATCCCCACCTCTGATTCCCTGCCTCTGATTCCCAACCTCTGATTCCCCTCCTCTGATTCCCCATATCTGATTCCCCGCCTCCGTTTCCCTGCCTCTGATTGCCCGCCTCTGTTTCCCCATATCTGATTCCCCGCCTCTGATTCCCCAACTCTGATTCCCCGCCTCTGATTCCCCAGCTCTGATTCCCCGCCTCTGATTCCCCGCGTCTGATTCCCAGCCTCTGATTCCCCATGTCTGATTTCCTGCCTCTGATTCCCCGCCTCTGATTCGCCATCTCTGATTCATCCCCTCTGATTCCCCACCTCTGATTCCCCATATCTTATTCCCCACCTATGTTTCCCCGCCTCTGATTCCCCGCCTCTGATTCCCCATCTCTGATTCCCAGACTCTGATTCCCCACCTCTGATTCCCTATCTCTGATTCTGCACATCCGATTCCCTGCCTCTGATTCCCCGCCTCTGATTCCCCACCTCTGATTCCCCACCTCTGATTCCCCATATCTGATTCCCCGCCTCTGTTTCCCCGCCTCTGATTCCCTGCCTCTGTTTCCTCATATCTGATTCCCCGCCTCTGATTCCCCAACACTGATTCCCCGCCTCTGATTCCCCAGCTCTGATTCACCACCTCTGATTCCCCACGTCTGATTCCCCGCTTATGATTCCAGGCCTCTTATTCCCCACCTCTGATTCCCGGCCTCTGATTCCCGGCCTCTGATTCCCGACCTCTCATTCCCGGCCTCTGATTCCCGGCCTCTGATACCCCGGCTCTGATTCCCCGCCTCTGATTCCCTGCCTCTGATTCCCCATCTCTGATTCCGCACATCTGATTCCCTGCCTCTGATTTTCCGCCTCTGATTCCCTGCCTCTGATTCCCTGCCTCTGATTCCCAACCTCTGATTCCCCACCTCTGATTCCCCATATCTGATTCCCCTCCTGTTTCCCCGCCTCTGATTCTCCGCCTCTGTTTTCCCATATCTGATTCCCCGCCTCTGATTCCCCAACTCTGATTCCCCACCTCTGATCCCCAGCTCTGATTCCCCGCCTCTGATTCCCCGTGTTTGATTCCCTGCCTCTGATTCCCTGCCTCTGATTCCCAACCTCTGATTCCCCACCTCTGATTCCCCATATCTGATTCCCCGCCTCTGTTTCCCCGCCTCTGATTCCCCGCCTCTGTTTCCCAATATCTGATTCCCCGCCTTTGATTCGCCACCTCTGATTCCCCATATGTGATTCCCCGCCTCTGTTTCCCCGCATCTGATTCCCCGCCTCTGATTCCCCATATCTCATTCCCCGCCTCTGATTCCCCATATCTGATTCCCGGACTCTGATTCCCCACCTCTGATTCCCGGCCTCTTTTTCCCGGCATCTGATTCCCGGCATCTGATTCCCGGACTCTGATTCCCGGCCTCTGATTCCCAGCTTCCGATTCTGATTCCCTGCCTCTGATTCCCCATCTCTGATTCCGCACATCTGATTCCCTGCCTCTGATTCCCCGCCTCTGTTTCCCCGCCTCTGATTCCCCGCCTCTGTTTCCCCATATCTAATTCCCAGCCTCTGATTCCCCAACTCTGATTCCCCGCACTGATTCCCCAGCTCTGAATCCCCGCCTCAGATTCCCCGCATCTGATTCCCTGCCTCTGAATCCCCACCTCTGATTCCCTGCCTCTGATTCCCAACCTCTGATTCCCCTCCTCTGATTCCCCATATCTGATTCCCCGCCTCCGTTTCCCTGCCTCTGATTCCCCGCCTCTTTTTCCCCATATCTGCTTCCCCGCATCTGATTCCCCAACTCTGATTCCCCGCCTCTGATTCCCCAGCTCTGATTCCCCGCCTCTGATTCCCCGCGTCTGATTCCCAGCCTCTGATTCCCCATGTCTTATTTCCCGCCTCTGATTCCCCGCCTCTGATTCGCCATCTCTGATTCATCGCCTCTGATTCCCCACATCTGATTCCCCATATCTGATTCCCCACCTATGTTTCCCCGCCTCTGATGCCCCGCCTCTGATTCCATGCCTCTGATTCCCAACCTCTGATTCCCCAACCTCTGATTCCCCAACCTCTGATTCCCCATATCAGATTCCCCGCCTCTGTTTCCCCGCCTCTGATTCCCCGCCTCTGATTCCCCAACACTGATTCCCCGCCTCTGATTCCCCAGCTCTGATTCACCACCTCTGATTCCCCGCGTCTGATTCCCCGCCTCTGATTCCCCATCTCTGATTCCCTATCTCTGATTCCCCAATTCTGATTCCCCGCCTTTGATTCCCTGCCTCTGATTCCCAACCTCTGATTCCCCACCTCTGATTCCCCATATCTGATTCCCCGCCTCTGTTTCCCCGCCTCTTATTCCCCGCCTCTGTTTCCCCATATCTGATTCCCGGCCACTCATTCCCCAGCTCTGATTCCCCGCCTCTGATTCCCCATATCTGATTCCCCGCCGCTGATTCCCCAACTCTGATAGCCCGCCTCTGATTCCCCAGCTCTGATTCCCCGCCTCTTATTCCCCGCATCTGAATCCCTGCCTCTGATTCCCCGCCTCTGATTCCCCATCTCTGATTCACCACCTCTGATCCCCCGCCTCTCATTCCCCATGTCTGATCCACCGCCTCTGTTTCCCCATCTCTGATTCCCCGCCTCTGATTCCCCATATCTGATTCCCCGCCTCTGATTCGCCAACTCTGATTCCCCGCCTGTGATTCGCCAGCTATGATTCCCCGCCTCTGATTCCCCACGTCTGATTCCCTGCCTGTGATTCCCTGCCTCTTATTCCCCGCCTCTGATTCCCCGCATCTGATTCCCTGCCTCTGAATCCCCACCTCTGATTCCCTGCCTCTGATTCCCAACCTCTGATTCCCCTCCTCTGATTCCCCATATCTGATTCCCCGCCTCCATTTCCCTGCCTCTGATTCCCCGCCTCTGTTACCCCATATCTGATTCCCCGCCTCTGATTCCCCAACTCTGATTCTGCACATCTGATTCCCTGCCTCTTATTCCCCACCTCTAATTCCCGGCCTCTGATTCCCGTCCTCTGATTCCCCACCTCTGATTCTCCATATCTGATTCCCCGCCTCTGTTTCCCCGCCTCTGATTCCCCGCCTCTGTTTCCCCATATCTGATTCCCCGCCTCTGATTCCCCGCGTCTGATTCCCCGCCTCTGATTCCCCATCTCTGATTCCCTATCTCTGATTCCCCAATTCTGATTCCCCGCCTTTGATTCCCTGCCTCTGATTCCCAACCTCTGATTCCCCACCTCTGATTCCCCATATCTGATTCCCCGCCTCTGTTTCCCCGCCTCTTATTCCCCACCTCTGTTTCCCCATATCTGATTCCCGGCCTCTCATTCCCCAGCTCTGATTCCCCTCCTCTGATTCCCCATATCTGATTCCCCGCCGCTGATTCCCAAACTCTGAATCCCCAGCTCTGATTCCCCGCCTCTGATTCCCCGCGTCTGAATCCCTGCCTCTGATTCCCCGCCTCTGATTCCCCATCTCTGATTCACCACCTGTGATCCCCCGCGTCTGATTCCCCATGTCTGATTCACCGCCTCTGTTTCCCCACCTCTGATTCCCCGCCTCTGATTCCCCATATCTGATTCCCCGCCTCTGATTCCCCAACTCTGATTCCCCGCCTGTGATTCGCCAGCTATGATTCCCCGCCTCTGATTCCCCACGTCTGATTCCCTGCCTGTGATTCCCTGCCTCTTATTCCCCGCCTCTGATTCCCCGCATCTGATTCCCAACCTCTGATTCCCCTCCTCTGATTCCCCATATCTGATTCCCCGCCTCCATTTCCCTGCCTCTGATTCCCCGCCTCTGTTACCCCATATCTGATTCCCCGCCTCTGATTCCCCAACTCTGATTCTGCACATCTGATTCCCTGCCTCTTATTCCCCACCTCTAATTCCCGGCCTCTGATTCCCGTCCTCTGATTCCCCACCTCTGATTCTCCATATCTGATTCCCCGCCTCTGTTTCCCCGCCTCTGATTCCCCGCCTCTGTTTCCCCATATCTGTTTCCCCGCCTCTGATTCCCCGCGTCTGATTCCCCGCCTCTGATTCCCCATCTCTGATTCCCTATCTCTGATTCCCCAATTCTGATTCCCCGCCTTTGATTCCCTGCCTCTGATTCCCAACCTCTGATTCCCCACCTCTGATTCCCCATATCTGATTCCCCGCCTCTGTTTCCCCGCCTCTTATTCCCCACCTCTGTTTCCCGATATCTGATTCCCGGCCTCTCATTCCCCAGCTCTGATTCCCCTCCTCTGATTCCCCATATCTGATTCCCCGCCGCTGATTCCCAAACTCTGAATCCCCAGCTCTGATTCCCCACCTCTGATTCCCCGCGTCTGAATCCCTGCCTCTGATTCCCCGCCTCTGATTCCCCATCTCTGATTCACCACCTGTGATCCCCCGCCTCTGATTCCCCATGTCTGATTCACCGCCTCTGTTTCCCCACCTCTGATTCCCCGCCTCTGATTCCCCATATCTGATTCCCCGCCTCTGATTCCCCAACTCTGATTCCCCGCCTGTGATTCGCCAGCTATGATTCCCCGCCTCTGATTCCCCACGTCTGATTCCCTGCCTGTGATTCCCTGCCTCTTATTCCCCGCCTCTGATTCCCCGCATCTGATTCCCAACCTCTGATTCCCCTCCTCTGATTCCCCATATCTGATTCCCCGCCTCCATTTCCCTGCCTCTGATTCCCCGCCTCTGTTACCCCATATCTGATTCCCCGCCTCTGATTCCCCAACTCTGATTCTGCACATCTGATTCCCTGCCTCTTATTCCCCACCTCAAATTCCCGGCCTCTGATTCCCAGCCTCTGATTCCCCGCCTCTGATTCTCCATATCTGATTCGCCGCCTCTGTTTCCCCGCCTCTGATTTCCCGCCTCTGTTTCCCCATATCTAATTCCCCGCCTCTGATTCCCCAACTCTGATTCCCCGCCTCTGATTCCCCAGGTCTGATTCCCCGCCTCTGATTCCACGTGTTTGATTACCTGCCTCTGATTCCCCGCCTCTGCTTCCCCATCTCTGATTCACCGCCTTTGATTCGCCACCACTGATTCCCCATATGTGATTCCCCGCCTCTGTTTCCCCGCCTCTGATTCCCCGCCTCTGATTCCCCATATCTCATTCCCCGCCTCTGATTCCCCGCATCTGATTCCCTGCCTCTGAATCCCCACCTCTGATTCCCTGCCTCTGATTCCCCACCTCTGATTCCCGGCCTCTGATTCCCGGCCTCTGATTCCCGACCTCTCATTCCCGGCCTCTGATTCCCGGCCTCTGATTCCCCGCCTCTGATTCCCCGACTCTGATTCCCTGCCTCTGATTCCCCATCTCTGATTCTGCACATCTGATTCCCTGCCTCTTATTCCCCACCTCTGATTCCCGGCCTCTGATTCCCGGCCTCTGATTCCCGGCCTCTCATTCCCGGACTCTCATTCCCTGCCTCTCATTCCCGGCCTCTGATTCCCCGCCTCTGATTCCCCGCCTCTGTTTCCCTGCCTCTGATTCCCCTTCTCTGATTCCGCACATCTGATTCCCTGCCTGATTCCCTGCCTCTGATTCCCTGCCTCTGATTCCCTGCCTCTGATTCCCAACCTCTGATTCCCCACCTCTGATTCCCCATATCTGATTCCCCGCCTCTGTATCCCCGCCTCTGATTTCCCGCCTCTGTTTCCCCATATCTGATTCCCCGCCTCTGATTCCCCAACTTTGATTACCCTCCTCTGATCCCCAGCTCTGATTCCCCGCCTCTGATTCCCCGTGTTTGATTCCCTGCCTCTGATTCCCTGCCTCTGATTCCCAACCTCTGATTCCCCACCTCTGATTCCCCATATCTGATTCCCCGCCTCTGTTTCCCTGCCTCTGATTCCCCTCCTCTGTTTCCCCATATCTGATTCCCCGCCTTTGATTCGCCACCTCTGATTCCCCATATGTGATTCCCCACCTCTGTTTCCCCGCCTCTGATTCCCCGCCTCTGATACCCCATATCTCATTCCCCGCCTCTGATTCCCCATATCTGATTCCCGGACTCTGATTCCCCACATCTGATTCCCGGCCTCTTATTCCCGGCATCTGATTCCCGGCCTCTGATTCCCGGCCTCTGATTCCCCGCTTCTGATTCTGATTCCCTGCCTCTGATTCCCCATCTCTGATTCCGCACATCTGAATCCCTGCCTCTGATTCCCCACTTCTGATTCCCCATATCTGATTCCCCGCCTCTGTTTCCCCGCCTCTGATTCCCCGCCTCTGTTTCCCCATATCTAATTCCCCGCCTCTGATTCCCCAACTCTGATTCCCCGCACTGATTCCCCAGCTCTGAATCCCCACCTCAGATTCCCCGCATCTGATTCCCTGCCTCTGAATCCCCACCTCTGATTCCCTGCCTCTGATTCCCAACCTCTGATTCCCCTCCTCTGATTCCCCATATCTGATTCCCCGCCTCCGTTTCCCTGCATCTGATTCCCCGCCTCTGTTTCCCCATATCTGATTCCCCGCCTCTGATTCCCCAACTCTGATTCCCCGCCTCTGATTCCCCAGCTCTGATTCCCCGCCTCTGATTCCCCGCGTCTGATTCCCAGCCTCTGATTCCCCATATCTTATTCCCCACCTCTGATTCGCCATCTCTGATTCATCGCCTCTGATTCCCCACCTCTGATTCCCCATATCTGATTCCCCACCTATGTTTCCCCGCCTCTGATGCCCCGCCTCTGATTCCATGCCTCTGATTCCCAACCTCTGATTCCCCGCCTCTGTTTCCCCGCCTCTGATTCCCTGCCTCTGTTTCCTCATATCTGATTCCCCGCCTCTGATTCCCCAACACTGATTCCCCGCCTCTGATTCCCCAGGTCTGATTCACCACCTCTGATTCCCCGCGTCTGATTCCCCGCCTCTGATTCCCCATCTCTGATTCCCTATCTCTGATTCCCCAATTCTGATTCCCCGCCTTTGATTCCCTGCCTCTGATTCCCAACCTCTGATTCTCCACCTCTAATTCCCCATATCTGATTCCCCGCCTCTGTTTCCCCGCCTCTTATTCCCCGCCTCTGTTTCCCCATATCTGATTCCCGGCCTCTCATTCCCCAGCTCCGATTCCCCGCCTCTGATTCCCCATATCTGATTCCCCGCCGCTGATTCCCCAACTCTGATAGCCCGCCTCTGATTCCCCAGCTCTGATTCCCCGCCTCTGATTCCCCGCGTCTGAATCCCTGCCTCTGATTCCCCGCCTCTGATTCACCATCTCTGATTCACCACCTCTGATCCCCCGCCTCTGATTGCCCATGTCTGATTCACCGCCTCTGTTTCCCCACCTCTGATTCCCCGCCTCTGATTCCCCAGCTCTGATTCCCCGCATCTGATTCCCTGCCTCTGAATCCCCACCGCTATTCCCTGCCTCTGATTCCCAACCTCTGATTCCCCTCCTCTGATTCCCCATATCTGATTCCCCGCCTCCATTTCCCTGCCTCTGATTCCCCGCCTCTGTTACCCCATATCTGATTCCCCGCCTCTGATTCCCCAACTCTGATTCTGCACATCTGATTCCCTGCCTCTTATTCCCCACCTCTAATTCCCGGCCTCTGATTCCCGGCCTCTGATTCCCCACCTCTGATTCTCCATATCTGATTCCCCGCCTCTGTTTCCCCGCCTCTGATTCCCCACCTCTGTTTCCCCATATCTGATTCCCCGCATCTGATTCCCCACGTCTGATTCCCTGCCTGTGATTCCCTGCCTCTTATTCCCCGCCTCTGATTCCCCGCATCTGATTCCCTGCCTCTGAATCCCCACCTTGATTCCCTGCCTCTGATTCCCAACCTCTGATTCCCCTCCTCTGATTCCCCATATCTGATTCCCCACCTCCATTTCCCTGCCTCTGATTCCCCGCCTCTGTTACCCAATATCTGATTCCCCGCCTCTGATTCCCCAACTCTGTTTCTGCACATCTGATTCCCTGCCTCTTATTCCCCACCTCTAATTCCCGGCCTCTGATTCCCGGCCTCTGATACCCTACCTCTGATTCTCCATATCTGATTCCCCGCCTCTGTTTCCCCGCCTCTGATTCCCCGCCTCTGTTTCCCCATATCTGATTCCCCGCCTCTGATTCCCCAACTCTGATTCCCCGCCTCTGATTCCCCAGGTCTGATTCCCCGCCTCTGATTCCACGTGTTTGATTACCTGCCTCTGATTCCCCGCCTCTGCTTCCCCATCTCTGATTCACCGCCTTTGATTCGCCACCTCTGATTCCCCATATGTGATTCCCCTCCTCTGTTTCCCCGCCTCTGATTCCCCGCCTCTGATTCCCCATATCTCATTCCCCGCCTCTGATTCCCCGCATCTGATTCCCTGCCTCTGAATCCCCACCTCTGATTCCCTGCCTCTGATTCCCAACCTCTGATTCCCCTCCTCTGATTCCCCATATCTGATTCCCCGCCTCCGTTTCCCTGCCTCTGATTAACCGCCTCTGTTTCCCCATATCTGATTCCCCGCCTCTGATTCCCCAACTCTGATTCCCCGCCTCTGATTCCCCAGCTCTGATTCCCCGCCTCTGATTCCCCGCGTCTGATTCCCAGCCTCTGATTCCCCATGTCTGATTTCCTGCCTCTGATTCCCCGCCTCTGATTCGCCATCTCTGATTCATCGCCTCTGATTCCCAGCCTCTGATTCCCCATGTCTTATTCCCCACCTCTGATTCGCCATCTCTGATTCATCGCCTCTGATTCCCCACCTCTGATTCCCCATATCTGATTCCCCACCTATGTTTCCCCGCCTCTGATGCCCCGCCTCTGATTCCATGCCTCTGATTCCCAACCTCTGATTCCCCGCCTCTGTTTCCCCGCCTCTGATTCCCTGCCTCTGTTTCCTCATATCTGATTCCCCGCCTCTGATTCCCCAACACTGATTCCCCGCCTCTGATTCCCCAGGTCTGATTCACCACCTCTGATTCCCCGCGTCTGATTCCCCGCCTCTGATTCCCCATCTCAGATTCCCTATCTCTGATTCCCCAATTCTGATTCCCCGCCTTTGATTCCCTGCCTCTGATTCCCAACCTCTGATTCTCCACCTCTAATTCCCCATATCTGATTCCCCGCCTCTGTTTCCCCGCCTCTTATTCCCCGCCTCTGTTTCCCCATATCTGATTCCCGGCCTCTCATTCCCCAGCTCCGATTCCCCGCCTCTGATTCCCCATATCTGATTCCCCGCCGCTGATACCCCAACTCTGATAGCCCGCCTCTGATTCCCCAGCTCTGATTCCCCGCCTCTGATTCCCCGCGTCTGAATCCCTGCCTCTGATTCCCCGCCTCTGATTCACCATCTCTGATTCACCACCTCTGATCCCCCGCCTCTGATTCCCCATATCTGATTCACCGCCTCTGTTTCCCCACCTCTGATTCCCCGCCTCTGATTCCCCAGCTCTGATTCCCCGCATCTGATTCCCTGCCTCTGAATCCCCACCGCTATTCCCTGCCTCTGATTCCCAACCTCTGATTCCCCTCCTCTGATTCCCCATATCTGATTCCCCGCCTCCATTTCCCTGCCTCTGATTCCCCGCCTCTATTACCCCATATCTGATTCCCCGCCTCTGATTCCCCAACTCTGATTCTGCACATCTGATTCCCTGCCTCTTATTCCCCACCTCTAATTCCCGGCCTCTGATTCCCGGCCTCTGATTCCCCACCTCTGATTCTCCATATCTGATTCCCCGCCTCTGTTTCCCCGCCTCTGATTCCCCACCTCTGTTTCCCCATATCTGATTCCCCGCATCTGATTCCCCACGTCTGATTCCCTGCCTGTGATTCCCTGCCTCTTATTCCCCGCCTCTGATTCCCCGCATCTGATTCCCTGCCTCTGAATCCCCACCTTGATTCCCTGCCTCTGATTCCCAACCACTGATTCCCCTCCTCTGATTCCCCATATCTGATTCCCCACCTCCATTTCCCTGCCTCTGATTCCCCGCCTCTGTTACCCAATATCTGATTCCCCGCCTCTGATTCCCCAACTCTGTTTCTGCACATCTGATTCCCTGCCTCTTATTCCCCACCTCTAATTCCCGGACTCTGATTCCCGGCCTCTGATACCCTACCTCTGATTCTCCATATCTGATTCCCCGCCTCTGTTTCCCCGCCTCTGATTCCCCACCTCTGTTTCCCCATATCTGATTCCCCGCCTCTGATTCCCCAACTCTGATTCCCCGCCTCTGATTCCCCAGGTCTGATTCCCCGCCTCTGATTCCACGTGTTTGATTACCTGCCTCTGATTCCCCGCCTCTGCTTCCCCATCTCTGATTCACCGCCTTTGATTCGCCACCTCTGATTCCCCATATGTGATTCCCCTCCTCTGTTTCCCCGCCTCTGATTCCCCGCCTCTGATTCCCCATATCTCATTCCCCGCCTCTGATTTCCCGCATCTGATTCCCTGCCTCTGAATCCCCACCTCTGATTCCCTGCCTCTGATTCCCAACCTCTGATTCCCCTCCTCTGATTCCCCATATCTGATTCCCCGCCTCCGTTTCCCTGCCTCTGATTAACCGCCTCTGTTTCCCCATATCTGATTCCCCGCCTCTGATTCCCCAACTCTGATTCCCCGCCTCTGATTCCCCAGCTCTGATTCCCCGCCTCTGATTCCCCGCGTCTGATTCCCAGCCTCTGATTCCCCATGTCTGATTTCCTGCCTCTGATTCCCCGCCTCTGATTCGCCATCTCTGATTCATCGCCTCTGATTCCCAGCCTCTGATTCCCCATGTCTTATTCCCCACCTCTGATTCGCCATCTCTGATTCATCGCCTCTGATTCCCCACCTCTGATTCCCCATATCTGATTCCCCACCTATGTTTCCCCGCCTCTGATGCCCCGCCTCTGATTCCATGCCTCTGATTCCCAACCTCTGATTCCCCGCCTCTGTTTCCCCGCCTCTGATTCCCTGCCTCTGTTTCCTCATATCTGATTCCCCGCCTCTGATTCCCCAACACTGATTCCCCGCCTCTGATTCCCCAGGTCTGATTCACCACCTCTGATTCCCCGCGTCTGATTCCCCGCCTCTGATTCCCCATCTCTGATTCCCTATCTCTGATTCCCCAATTCTGATTCCCCGCCTTTGATTCCCTGCCTCTGATTCCCAACCTCTGATTCTCCACCTCTAATTCCCCATATCTGATTCCCCGCCTCTGTTTCCCCGCCTCTTATTCCCCGCCTCTGTTTCCCCATATCTGATTCCCGGCCTCTCATTCCCCAGCTCCGATTCCCCGCCTCTGATTCCCCATATCTGATTCCCCGCCGCTGATTCCCCAACTCTGATAGCCCGCCTCTGATTCCCCAGCTCTGATTCCCCGCCTCTGATTCCCCGCGTCTGAATCCCTGCCTCTGATTCCCCGCCTCTGATTCACCATCTCTGATTCACCACCTCTGATCCCCCGCCTCTGATTCCCCATGTCTGATTCACAGCCTCTGTTTCCCCACCTCTGATTCCCCGCCTCTGATTCCCCAGCTCTGATTCCCCGCATCTGATTCCCTGCGTCTGAATCCCCACCGCTATTCCCTGCCTCTGATGCCCAACCTCTGATTCCCCTCCTCTGATTCCCCATATCTGATTCCCCGCCTCCATTTCCCTGCCTCTGATTCCCCGCCTCTGTTACCCCATATCTGATTCCCCGCCTCTGATTCCCCAACTCTGATTCTGCACATCTGATTCCCTGCCTCTTATTCCCCACCTCTAATTCCCGGCCTCTGATTCCCGGCCTCTGATTCCCCACCTCTGATTCTCCATATCTGATTCCCCGCCTCTGTTTCCCCGCCTCTGATTCCCCACCTCTGTTTCCCAATATCTGATTCCCCGCATCTGATTCCCCACGTCTGATTCCCTGCCTGTGATTCCCTGCCTCTTATTCCCCGCCTCTGATTCCCCGCATCTGATTCCCTGCCTCTGAATCCCCACCTTGATTCCCTGCCTCTGATTCCCAACCTCTGATTCCCCTCCTCTGATTCCCCATATCTGATTCCCCACCTCCATTTCCCTGCCTCTGATTCCCCGCCTCTGTTACCCAATATCTGATTCCCCGCCTCTGATTCCCCAACTCTGTTTCTGCACATCTGATTCCCTGCCTCTTATTCCCCACCTCTAATTCCCGGCCTCTGATTCCCGGCCTCTGATACCCTACCTCTGATTCTCCATATCTGATTCCCCGCCTCTGTTTCCCCGCCTCTGATTCCCCGCCTCTGTTTCCCCATATCTGATTCCCCGCCTCTGATTCCCCAACTCTGATTCCCCGCCTCTGATTCCCCAGGTCTGATTCCCCGCCTCTGATTCCACGTGTTTGATTACCTGCCTCTGATTCCCCGCCTCTGCTTCCCCATCTCTGATTCACCGCCTTTGATTCGCCACCTCAGATTCCCCATATGTGATTCCCCTCCTCTGTTACCCGCCTCTGATTCCCCGCCTCTGATTCCCCATATCTCATTCCCCGCCTCTGATTCCCCGCATCTGATTCCCTGCCTCTGAATCCCCACCTCTGATTCCCTGCCTCTGATTCCCAACCTCTGATTCCCCTCCTCTGATTCCCCATATCTGATTCCCCGCCTCCGTTTCCCTGCCTCTGATTAACCGCCTCTGTTTCCCCATATCTGATTCCCCGCCTCTGATTCCCCAACTCTGATTCCCCGCCTCTGATTCCCCAGCTCTGATTCCCCACCTCTGATTCCCCGCGTCTGATTCCCAGCCTCTGATTCCCCATGTCTGATTTCCTGCCTCTGATTCCCCGCCTCTGATTCGCCATCTCTGATTCATCGCCTCTGATTCCCCACCTCTGATTCCCCATATCTTATTCCCCACGTATGTTTCCCCGCCTCTGATTCCCCGCCTCTGATTCCCCATCTCTGATTCCCGGACTCTGATTCCCCACCTCTGATTCCCTATCTCTGATTCCACACATCCGATTCCCTGCCTCTGATTCCCCGCCTCTGATGCCCCGCCTCTGATTCCCAATCTCTGATTCCCCTCCTCTGATTCCCCATATCTGATTCCCCGCCTCCGTTTCCCTGCCTCTGATTCCCCGCCTCTGTTTCCCCATATCTGATTCCCCGCCTCTGATTCCCCAACTCTGATTCCCCGCCTCTGATTCCCCAGCTCTGATTCCCCGCCTCTGATTCCCCGCGTCTGATTCCCAGCCTCTGATTCCCCATGTCTGATTTCCTGCCTCTGATTCCCTGCCTCTGATTCGCCATCTCTGATTCATCCCCTCTGATTCCCCACCTCTGATTCCCCATATCTTATTCCCCACCTATGTTTCCCCGCCTCTGATTCCCCGCCTCTGATTCCCCATCTCTGAATCCCAGACTCTGATTCCCCTCCTCTGATTCCCTATCTCTGATTCTGCACATCCGATTCCCTGCCTCTGATTCCCCGCCTCTGATTCCCCACCTCTGATTCCCCACCTCTGATTCCCCATATCTGATTCCCCGCCTCTGTTTCCCCGCCTCTGATTCCCTGCCTCTGATTCCCCATCTCTGATTCCCTATCTCTGATTCCCCAATTCTGATTCCCCGCCTTTGATTCCCTGCCTCTGATTCCCAACCTCTGATTCCCCACCTCTGATATCCCATATCTGATTCCCCGCCTCTGTTTCCCCGCCTCTTATTCCCCGCCTCTGTTTCCCCATATCTGATACCCGGCCTCTCATTCCCCAGCTCTGATTCCCCGCCTCTGATTCCCCATATCTGATTCCCCGCCGCTGATTCCCCAACTCAGATAGCCCGCCTCTGATTCCCCAGCTCTGATTCCCCGCCTCTGATTCCCCGCGTCTGAATCCCTGCCTCTGATTCCCCGCCTCTGATTCCCATTCTCTGATTCACCACCTCTGATCCCCCGCCTCTGATTCCCCATGTCTGATTCACCGCCTCTGTTTCCCCATCTCTGATTCCCCGCCTCTGATTCCCCATATCTGATTCCCCGCCTCTGATTCCCCAACTCTGATTCGCCGCCTGTGATTCGCCAGCTATGATTCCCCACGTCTGATTCCCTGCCTGTGATTCCCTGCCTCTTATTCCCCGCCTCTGATTCCCCGCATCTGATTCCCTGCCTCTGAATCCCCACCTCTGATTCCCTGCCTCTGATTCCCAACCTCTTATTCCCCTCCTCTGATTCCCCATATCTGATTCCCCACCTCCATTTCCCTGCCTCTGATTCCCCGCCTCTGTTACCCAATATCTGATTCCCCGCCTCTGATTCCCCAACTCTGATTCTGCACATCTGATTCCCTGCCTCTTATTCCCCACCTCTAATTCCCGGCCTCTGATTCCCGGCCTCTGATTCCCCACCTCTGATTCTCCATATCTGATTCCCCGCCTCTGTTTCCCCGCCTCTGATTCCCCGCCTCTGTTTCCCCATATCTGATTCACCGCCTTTGATTCGCCACCTCTGATTACCCATATGTGATTCCCCTCCTCTGTTTCCCCGCCTCTGATTCCCCGCCTCTGATTCCCCATATCTCATTCCCCGCCTCTGATTCCCCGCATCTGATTCCCTGCCTCTGAATCCCCACCTCTGATTCCCTGCCTCTGATTCCCAACCTCTGATTCCCCTCCTCTGATTCCCCATATCTGATTCCTCGCCTCCGTTTCCCTGCCTCTGATTAACCGCCTCTGTTTCCCCATATCTGATTCCGCGCCTCTGATTCCCCAACTCTGATTCCCCGCCTCTGATTCCCCAGCTCTGATTCCCCGCCTCTCTTTCCCCGCGTCTGATTCCCAGCCTCTGATTGCCCATGTCTGATTTCCTGCCTCTGATTCCCCGCCTCTGATTCGCCATCTCTGATTCATCGCCTCTGATTCCCCACCTCTGATTCCCCATATCTTATTCCCCACCTATGTTTCCCCGCCTCTGATTCCCCGCCTCTGATTCCCCATCTCTGATTCCCGGACTCTGATTCCCCACCTCTGATTCCCTATCTCTGATTCCGCACATCCGATTCCCTGCCTCTGATTCCCCGCCTCTGATGCCCCGCCTCTGATTCCCAACCTCTGATTCCCCTCCTCTGATTCCCCATATCTGATTCCCCGCCTCCGTTTCCCTGCCTCTGATTCCCCGCCTCTGTTTCCCCATATCTGATTCCCCTCCTCTGATTCCCCAACTCTGATTCCCAGCCTCTGATTCCCCAGCTCTGATTCCCCGCCTCTGATTCCCCGCGTCTGATTCCCAGCCTCTGATTCCCCATGTCTTATTCCCCGCCTCTGATTCCCCGCCTCTGATTCGCCATCTCTGATTCATCGCCTCTGATTCCCCACCTCTGATTCCCCATATCTGATTCCCACCTATGTTTCCCCGCCTCTGATGCCCCGCCTCTGATTCCATGCCTCTGATTCCCAACCTCTGATTCCCCACCTCTGATTCCCCATATCTGATTCCCCGCCTCTGTTTCCCCGCCTCTGATTCCCTGCCTCTGTTTCCTCATATCTGATTCCCCGCCTCTGATTCCCCAACACTGATTCCCCTCCTCTGATACCCCAGCTCTGATTCACCACCTCTGATTCCCCGCGTCTGATTTCCCGCCTCTGATTCCCCATCTCTGATTCCCTATCTCTGATTCCCCAATTCTGATTCCCCGCCTTTGATTCCCTGCCTCTGATTCCCAACCTCTGATTCCCCACCTCTGATTCCCCAGCTCTGATTCCCCGCCTCTGATTCCCCGCGTCTGAATCCCTGCCTCTGATTCCCCGCCTCTGATTCCCCATCTCTGATTCACCACCTCTGATCCCCCGCCTCTGATTCCCCATGTCTGATTCACCGCCTCTGTTTCCCCACCTCTGATTCCCCGCCTCTGATTCCCCATATCTGATTCCCCGCCTCTGATTCCCTGACTCTGTTTCCCCGCCTCTGATTCCCCGCCTCTGATTCCCCATATCTCATTCCCCGCCTCTGATTCCCCGCATCTGATTCCCTGCCTCTGAATCCCCACCTCTGATTAACTGCCTCTGATTCCCAACCTCTGATTCCCCTCCTCTGATTCCCCATATCTGATTCCCCGCCTCCGTTTCCCTGCCTCTGATTGCCCGCCTCTGTTACCCCATATCTGATTCCCCGCCTCTGATTCCCCAACTCTGATTCCCCGCCTCTGATTCCCCAGCTCTGATTCCCCGCCTCTGATTCCCCGCGTCTGATTCCCAGCCTCTGATTCCCCATGTCTGATTTCCTGCCTCTGATTCCCCGCCTCTGATTCGCCATCTCTGATTCATCCCCTCTGATTCCCCACCTCTGATTCCCCATATCTTATTCCCCACCTATGTTTCCCCGCCTCTGATTCCCCGCCTCTGATTCCCCATCTCTGATTCCCAGACTCTGATTCCCCACCTCTGATTCCCTATCTCTGATTCTGCACATCCGATTCCCTGCCTCTGATTCCCCGCCTCTGATTCCCCACCTCTGATTCCCCACCTCTGATTCCCCATATCTGATTCCCCGCCTCTGTTTCCCCGCCTCTGATTCCCTGCCTCTGTTTCCTCATATCTGATTCCCCGCCTCTGATTCCCCAACACTGATTCCCCGCCTCTGATTCCCCAGCTCTGATTCACCACCTCTGATTCCCCACGTCTGATTCCCCGCTTATGATTCCCGGCCTCTTATTCCCCACCTCTGATTCCCGGCCTCTGATTCCCGGCCTCTGATTCCCGACCTCTCATTCCCGGCCTCTGATTCCCGGCCTCTGATACCCCGGCTCTGATTCCCCGCCTCTGATTCCCTGCCTCTGATTCCCCATCTCTGATTCCGCACATCTGATTCCCTGCCTCTGATTCCCCGCCTCTGATTCCCTGCCTCTGATTCCCTGCCTCTGATTCCCAACCTCTGATTCCCCACCTCTGATTCCCCATATCTGATTCCCCGCCTCTGTTTCCCCGCCTCTGATTCTCCGCCTCTGTTTTCCCATATCTGATTCCCCGCCTCTGATTCCCCAACTCTGATTCCCCACCTCTGATCCCCAGCTCTGATTCCCCGCCTCTGAATCCCCGTGTTTGATTCCCTGCCTCTGATTCCCTGCCTCTGATTCCCAACCTCTGATTCCCCACCTCTGATTCCCCATATCTGATTCCCCGCCTCTGTTTCCCCGCCTCTGATTCCCCGCCTCTGTTTCCCAATATCTGATTCCCCGCCTTTGATTCGCCACCTCTGATTCCCCATATGTGATTCCCCGCCTCTGTTTCCCCGCATCTGATTCCCCGCCTCTGATTCCCCATATCTCATTCCCCGCCTCTGATTCCCCATATCTGATTCCCGGACTCTGATTCCCCACCTCTGATTCCCGGCCTCTTTTTCCCGGCATCTGATTCCCGGCATCTGATTCCCGGACTCTGATTCCCGGCATCTGATTCCCAGCTTCCGATTCTGATTCCCTGCCTCTGATTCCCCATCTCTGATTCCGCACATCTGATTCCCTGCCTCTGATTCCCCACTTCTGATTCCCCATATCTGATTCCCCGCCTCTGTTTCCCCGCCTCTGATTCCCCGCCTCTGTTTCCCCATATCTAATTCCCAGCCTCTGATTCCCCAACTCTGATTCCCCGCACTGATTCCCCAGCTCTGAATCCCCGCCTCAGATTCCCCGCATCTGATTCCCTGCCTCTGAATCCCCACCTCTGATTCCCTGCCTCTGATTCCCAACCTCTGATTCCCCTCCTCTGATTCCCCATATCTGATTCCCCGCCTCCGTTTCCCTGCCTCTGATTCCCCGCCTCTGTTTCCCCATATCTGATTCCCCGCCTCTGATTCCCCAACTCTGATTCCCCGCCTCTGATTCCCCAGCTCTGATTCCCCGCCTCTGATTCCCCGCGTCTGATTCCCAGCCTCTGATTCCCCATGTCTTATTTCCCGCCTCTGATTCCCCGCCTCTGATTCGCCATCTCTGATTCATCACCTCTGATTCCCCACCTCTGATTCCCCATATCTGATTCCCCACCTATGTTTCCCCGCCTCTGATGCCCCGCCTCTGATTCCATGCCTCTGATTCCCAACCTCTGATTCCCCAACCTCTGATTCCCCAACCTCTGATTCCCCATATCAGATTCCCCGCCTCTGTTTCCCCGCCTCTGATTCCCCGCCTCTGATTCCCCAACACTGATTCCCCGCCTCTGATTCCCCACCTCTGATTCACCACCTCTGATTCCCCGCGTCTGATTCCCCGCCTCTGATTCCCCATCTCTGATTCCCTATCTCTGATTCCCCAATTCTGATTCACCGCCTTTGATTCCCTGCCTCTGATTCCCAACCTCTGATTCCCCACCTCTGATTCCCCATATCTGATTCCCCGCCTCTGTTTCCCCGCCTCTTATTCCCCGCCTCTGTTTCCCCATATCTGATTCCCGGCCACTCATTCCCCAGCTCTGATTCCCCGCCTCTGATTCCCCATATCTGATTCCCCGCCGCTGATTCCCCAACTCTGATAGCCCGCCTCTGATCCCCCATCTCTGATTCACCACCTCTGATCCCCCGCCTCTCATTCCCCATTTCTGATCCACCGCCTCTGTTTCCCCATCTCTGATTCCCCGCCTCTGATTCCCCATATCTGATTCCCCGCCTCTGATTCGCCAACTCTGATTCCCCGCCTGTGATTCGCCAGCTATGATTCCCCGCCTCTGATTCCCCACGTCTGATTCCCTGCCTGTGATTCCCTGCCTCTTATTCCCCGCCTCTGATTCCCCGCATCTGATTCCCTGCCTCTGAATCCCCACCTCTGATTCCCTGCCTCTGATTCCCAACCTCTGATTCCCCTCCTCTGATTCCCCATATCTGATTCCCCGCCTCCATTTCCCTGCCTCTGATTCCCCGCCTCTGTTACCCCATATCTGATTCCCCGCCTCTGATTCCCCAACTCTGATTCTGCACATCTGATTCCCTGCCTCTTATTCCCCAACTCTAATTCCCGGCCTCTGATTCCCGTCCTCTGATTCCCCACCTCTGATTCTCCATATCTGATTCCCCGCCTCTGTTTCCCCGCCTCTGATTCCCCGCCTCTGTTTCCCCATATCTGATTCCCCGCCTCTGATTCCCCGCGTCTGATTCCCCGCCTCTGATTCCCCATCTCTGATTCCCTATCTCTGATTCCCCAATTCTGATTCCCCGCCTTTGATTCCCTGCCTCTGATTCCCAACCTCTGATTCCCCACTTCTGATTCCCCATATCTGATTCCCCGCCTCTGTTTCCCCGCCTCTTATTCCCCACCTCTGTTTCCCCATATCTGATTCCCGGCCTCTCATTCCCCAGCTCTGATTCCCCTCCTCTGATTCCCCATATCTGATTCCCCGCCGCTGATTCCCAAACTCTGAATCCCCAGCTCTGATTCCCCGCCTCTGATTCCCCGCGTCTGAATCCCTGCCTCTGATTCCCCGCCTCTGATTCCCCATCTCTGATTCACCACCTGTGATCCCCCGCCTCTGATTCCCCATGTCTGATTCACCGCCTCTGTTTCCCCACCTCTGATTCCCCGCCTCTGATTCCCCATATCTGATTCCCCGCCTCTGATTCCCCAACTCTGATTCCCCGCCTGTGATTCGCCAGCTATGATTCCCCGCCTCTGATTCCCCACGTCTGATTCCCTGCCTGTGATTCCCTGCCTCTTATTCCCCGCCTCTGATTCCCCGCATCTGATTCCCAACCTCTGATTCCCCTCCTCTGATTCCCCATATCTGATTCCCCGCCTCCATTTCCCTGCCTCTGATTCCCCGCCTCTGTTACCCCATATCTGATTCCCCGCCTCTGATTCCCCAACTCTGATTCTGCACATCTGATTCCCTGCCTCTTATTCCCCACCTCAAATTCCCGGCCTCTGATTCCCAGCCTCTGATTCCCCACCTCTGATTCTCCATATCTGATTCGCCGCCTCTGTTTCCCCGCCTCTGATTCCCCGCCTCTGTTTCCCCATATCTAATTCCCCGCCTCTGATTCCCCAACTCTGATTCCCCGCCTCTGATTCCCCAGGTCTGATTCCCCGCCTCTGATTCCACGTGTTTGATTACCTGCCTCTGATTCCCCGCCTCTGCTTCCCCATCTCTGATTCACCGCCTTTGATTCGCCACCACTGATTCCCCATATGTGATTCCCCGCCTCTGTTTCCCCGCCTCTGATTCCCCGCCTCTGATTCCCCATATCTCATTCCCCGCCTCTGATTCCCCGCATCTGATTCCCTGCCTCTGAATCCCCACCTCTGATTCCCTGCCTCTGATTCCCCACTTCTGATTCCCGGCCTCTGATTCCCGGCCTCTGATTCCCGACCTCTCATTCCCGGCCTCTGATTCCCGGCCTCTGATTCCCCGCCTCTGATTCCCCGACTCTGATTCCCCGCATCTGATTCCCTGCCTCTGAATCCCCACCTCTATCCCCTGCCTCTGATTCCCAACCTCTGATTCCCCTCCTCTGATTCCCCATATCTGATACCCCGCCTCCATTTCCCTGCCTCTGATTCCCCGCCTCTGTTACCCCATATCTAATTCCCCGCCTCTGATTCCCCAACTCTGATTCCCCGCCTCTGATTCCCCAGGTCTGATTCCCCGCCTCTGATTCCACGTGTTTGATTACCTGCCTCTGATTCCCCGCCTCTGCTTCCCCATCTCTGATTCACCGCCTTTGATTCGCCACCACTGATTCCCCATATGTGATTCCCCACCTCTGTTTCCCCGCCTCTGATTCCCCGCCTCTGATTCCCCATATCTCATTCCCCGCCTCTGATTCCCCGCATCTGATTCCCTGCCTCTGAATCCCCACCTCTGATTCCCTGCCTCTGATTCCCCACCTCTGATTCCCGGCCTCTGATTCCCGGCCTCTGATTCCCGACCTCTCATTCCCGGCCTCTGATTCCCGGCCTCTGATTCCCCGCCTCTGATTCCCCGACTCTGATTCCCTGCCTCTGATTCCCCATCTCTGATTCTGCACATCTGATTCCCTGCCTCTTATTCCCCACCTCTGATTCCCGGCCTCTGATTCCCGGCCTCTGATTCCCGGCCTCTGATTCCCGGCCTCTGATTCCCCGCCTCTGATTCCCCAACTCTGATTCCCCGCCTCTGATTCCCCAGCTCTGATTCCCCGCCTCTGATTCCCCGCGTCTGATTCCCAGCCTCTGATTCCCCATGTCTTATTCCCCGCCTCTGATTCGCCATCTCTGATTCATCGCCTCTGATTCCCCACCTCTGATTCCCCATATCTGATTCCCACCTATGTTTCCCCGCCTCTGATGCCCCGCCTCTGATTCCATGCCTCTGATTCCCAACCTCTGATTCCCCACCTCTGATTCCCCATATCTGATTCCCCGCCTCTGTTTCCCCTCCTCTGATTCCCTGCCTCTGTTTCCTCATATCTGATTCCCCGCCTCTGATTCCCCAAAACTGATTCCCCTCCTCTGATTCCCCAGCTCTGATTCACCACCTCTGATTCCCCGCATCTGATTCCCCGCCTCTGATTCCCCATCTCTGATTCCCTATCTCTGATTCCCCAATTCTGATACCCCGCCTTTGATTCCCTGCCTCTGATTCCCAACCTCTGATTCCCCACCTCTGATTCCCCATATCTGATTCCCCGCCTCTGTTTCCCCGCCTCTTATTCCCCGCCTCTGTTTCCCCATATCTGATTCCCGGCCTCTCATTCCCCAGCTCTGATTCCCCGCCTCTGATTCCCCATATCTGATTCCCCGCCGCTGATTCCCCAACTCTGATTCCCCAGCTCCGATTCCCCGCCTCTGATTCCCCGCGTCTGAATCCCTGCCTCTGATTCCCCACCTCTGATTCCCCATCTCTGATTCACCACCTCTGATCCCCCGCCTCTGATTCCCCATGTCTGATTCACCGCCTCTGTTTCCCCACCTCTGATTCCCCGCCTCTGATTCCACATATCTGATTCCCCGCCTCTGATTCCCCAACTCTGATTCCCAGCCTGTGATTCGCCAGCTATGATTCCCCGCCTCTGATTCCCCACGTCTAATTCCCTGCCTGTGATTCCCTGCCTCTTATTCCCCGCCTCTGATTCCCCGCATCTGATTCCCTGCCTCTGAATCCCCACCTCTATTCCCTGCCTCTGATTCCCAACCTCTGATTCCCCTCCTCTGATTCCCCATATCTGATTCCCCGCCTCCATTTCCCTGCCTCTGATTCCCCGCCTCTGTTACCCCATATCTGATTCCCCGCCTCTGATTCCCCAACTCTGATTCTGCACATCTGATTCCCTGCCTCTGTTTCCCCGCCTCTGATTCCCCACCTCTGTTTCCCCATATCTGATTCCCCGCCTCTGATTCCCCAACTCTGATTCCCCGCCTCTGATTCCCCGCCTCTGATTCCACGTGTTTGATTACCTGCCTCTGATTCCCCGCCTCTGCTTCCCCATCTCTGATTCACCGCCTTTGATTCGCCACCTCTGATTCCCCATATGTGATTCCCCGCCTCTGTTTCCCCGCCTCTGATTCCCCACCTCTGATTCCCCATATCTCATTCCCCGCCTCTGATTCCCCGCATCTGATTCCCTGCCTCTGAATCCCCACCTCTGATTCCCTGCCTCTGATTCCCAACCTCTGATTCCCCTCCTCTGATTCCCCATATCTGATTCCCCGCCTCCGTTTCCTTGCCTCTGATTGCCCGCCTCTGTTTCCCCATATCTGATTCCCCGCCTCTGATTCCCCAACTCTGATTCCCCGCCACTGATTCCCCAGCTCTGATTCCCCGCCTCTGGTTCCCCGCGTCTGATTCCCAGCCTCTGATTCCCCATGTCTGATTTCCTGCCTTTGATTCCCCGCCTCTGATTCGCCATCTCTGATTCATCCCCTCTGATTCCCCACCTCTGATTCCCCATATCTTATTCCCCACCTATGTTTCCCCGCCTCTGATTCCCCGCCTCTGATTCCACATCTCTGATTCCCAGACTCTGATTCCCAGACTCTGATTCCCCACCTCTGATTCCCTATCTCTGAATCTGCACATCCGATTCCCTGCCTCTGATTCCCAACCTCTGATTCCCCTCCTCTGATTCCCCATATCTGATTCCCCACCTCCATTTCCCTGCCTCTGATTCCCCGCCTCTGTTACCCAATATCTGATTCCCCGCCTCTGATTCCCCGCTTCTGATTCTGATTCCCTGCCTCTGATTCCCCATCTCTGATTCCGCACATCTGATTCCCTGCCTCTGATTCCCCACTTCTGATTCCCCATATCTGATTCCCCTCCTCTGTTTCCCCGCCTCTGATTCCCCGCCACTGTTTCCCCATATCTAATTCCTCGCATCTGATTCCCCAACTCTGATTCCCCGCACTGATTCCCCAGCTCTGAATCCCCGCCTCAGATTCCCCGCATCTGATTCCCTGCCTCTGAATCCCCACCTCTGATTCCCCGCCTCTGTTTCCCCGCCTCTTATTCCCCGCCTCTGTTTCCCCATATCTGATTCCCGGCCTCTCATTCCCCAGCTCTGATTCCCCGCCTCTGATTCCCCATATCTGATTCCCCGCCGCTGATTCCCCAACTCTGATTCCCCAGCTCCGATTCCCCGCCTCTGATTCCCCGCGTCTGAATCCCTGCCTCTGATTCCCCACCTCTGATTCCCCATCTCTGATTCACCACCTCTGATCCCCCGCCTCTGATTCCCCATGTCTGATTCACCGCCTCTGTTTCCCCACCTCTGATTCCCCGCCTCTGATTCCACATATCTGATTCCCCGCCTCTGATTCCCCAACTCTGATTCCCAGCCTGTGATTCGCCAGCTATGATTCCCCGCCTCTGATTCCCCACGTCTAATTCCCTGCCTGTGATTCCCTGCCTCTTATTCCCCGCCTCTGATTCCCCGCATCTGATTCCCTGCCTCTGAATCCCCACCTCTATCCCCTGCCTCTGATTCCCAACCTCTGATTCCCCTCCTCTGATTCCCCATATCTGATACCCCGCCTCCATTTCCCTGCCTCTGATTCCCCGCCTCTGTTACCCCATATCTGATTCCCCGCCTCTGATTCCCCAACTCTGATTCTGCACATCTGATTCCCTGCCTCTTATTCCCCACCTCTAATTCCCGGCCTCTGATTCCCGGCCTCTGATTCCCCACCTCTGATTCTCCATATCTGATTCCCCGCCTCTGTTTCCCCGCCTCTGATTCCCCACCTCTGTTTCCCCATATCTGATTCCCCGCCTCTGATTCCCCAACTCTGATTCCCCGCCTCTGATTCCCCGCCTCTGATTCCACGTGTTTGATTACCTGCCTCTGATTCCCCGCCTCTGCTTCCCCATCTCTGATTCACCGCCTTTGATTCGCCACCTCTGATTCCCCATATGTGATTCCCCGCCTCTGTTTCCCCGCCTCTGATTCCCCACCTCTGATTCCCCATATCTCATTCCCCGCCTCTGATTCCCCGCATCTGATTCCCTGCCTCTGAATCCCCACCTCTGATTCCCTGCCTCTGATTCCCAACCTCTGATTCCCCTCCTCTGATTCCCCATATCTGATTCCCCGCCTCCGTTTCCCTGCCTCTGATTGCCCGCCTCTGTTTCCCCATATCTGATTCCCCGCCTCTGATTCCCCAACTCTGATTCCCCGCCACTGATTCCCCAGCTCTGATTCCCCGCCTCTGGTTCCCCGCGTCTGATTCCCAGCCTCTGATTCCCCATGTCTGATTTCCTGCCTCTGATTCCCCGCCTCTGATTCGCCATCTCTGATTCATCCCCTCTGATTCCCCACCTCTGATTCCCCATATCTTATTCCCCACCTATGTTTCCCCGCCTCTGATTCCCCGCCTCTGATTCCACATCTCTGATTCCCAGACTCTGATTCCCAGACTCTGATTCCCCACCTCTGATTCCCTATCTCTGATTCTGCACATCCGATTCCCTGCCTCTGATTCCCCGCCTCTGATTCCCCACCTCTGATACCCCACCTCTGATTCCCCATATCTGATTCCCCGCCTCTGTTTCCCCGCCTCTGATTCCCTGCCTCTGTTTCCTCATATCTGATTCCCCGCCTCTGATTCCCCAACACTGATTCCCCGCCTCTGATTCCCCAGCTCTGATTCACCACCTCTGATTCCCCACGTCTGATTCCCCGCTTATGATTCCCGGCCTCTTATTCCCCACCTCTGATTCCCGGCCTCTGATTCCCGGCCTCTGATTCCCGACCTCTCATTCCCGGCCTCTGATTCCCGGCCTCTGATACCCCGGCTCTGATTCCCCGCCTCTGATTCCCTGCCTCTGATTCCCCATCTCTGATTCCGCACATCTGATTCCCTGCCTCGCATTCCCCGCCTCTGATTCCCTGCCTCTGATTCCCTGCCTCTGATTCCCAACCTCTGATTCCCCACCTCTGATTCCCCATATCTGATTCCCCGCCTCTGTTTCCCCGCCTCTGATTCTCCGCCTCTGTTTTCCCATATCTGATTCCCCGCCTCTGATTCCCCAACTCTGATTCCCCACCTCTGATCCCCAGCTCTGATTCCCCGCCTCTGATTCCCCCTGTTTGATTCCCTGCCTCTGATTCCCTGCCTCTGATTCCCAACCTCTGATTCCCCACCTCTGATTCCCCATATCTGATTCCCCGCCTCTGTTTCCCCGCCTCTGATTCCCCGCCTCTGTTTCCCAATATCTGATTCCCCGCCTTTGATTCGCCACCTCTGATTCCCCATATGTGATTCCCCGCCTCTGTTTCCCCGCATCTGATTCCCCGCCTCTGATTCCCCATATCTCATTCCCCGCCTCTGATTCCCCATATCTGATTCCCGGACTCTGATTCCCCACCTCTGATTCCCGGCCTCTTTTTCCCGGCATCTGATTCCCGGCATCTGATTCCCGGACTCTGATTCCCGGCCTCTGATTCCCAGCTTCCGATTCTGATTCCCTGCCTCTGATTCCCCATCTCTGATTCCGCACATCTGATTCCCTGCCTCTGATTCCCCACTTCTGATTCCCCATATCTGATTCCCCGCCTCTGTTTCCCCGCCTCTGATTCCCCGCCTCTGTTTCCCCATATCTAATTCCCCGCCTCTGATTCCCCAACTCTGATTCCCCGCACTGATTCCCCAGCTCTGAATCCCCGCCTCAGATTCCCCGCATCTGATTCCCTGCCTCTGAATCCCCACCTCTGATTCCCTGCCTCTGATTCCCAACCTCTGATTCCCCTCCTCTGATTCCCCATATCTGATTCCGCGCCTCCGTTTCCCTGCCTCTGATTCCCCGCCTCTGTTACCCCATATCTGATTCCCCGCCTCTGATTCCCCAACTCTGATTCCCCGCCTCTGATTCCCCAGCTCTGATTCCCCGCCTCTGATTCCCCGCGTCTGATTCCCAGCCTCTGATTCCCCATGTCTTATTTCCCGCCTCTGATTCCCCGCCTCTGATTCGCCATCTCTGATTCATCGCCTCTGATTCCCCACCTCTGATTCCCCATATCTGATTCCCCACCTATGTTTCCCCGCCTCTGATGCCCCGCCTCTGATTCCATGCCTCTGATTCCCAACCTCTGATTCCCCAACCTCTGATTCCCCAACCTCTGATTCCCCATATCAGATTCCCCGCCTCTGTTTCCCCGCCTCTGATTCCCCGCCTCTGATTCCCCGCCTCTGATTCCCCAGCTCTGATTCACCACCTCTGATTCCCCGCGTCTGATTCCCCGCCTCTGATTCCCCATCTCTGATTCCCTATCTCTGATTCCCCAATTCTGATTCCCCGCCTTTGATTCCCTGCCTCTGATTCCCAACCTCTGATTCCCCACCTCTGATTCCCCATATCTGATTCCCCGCCTCTGTTTCCCCGCCTCTTATTCCCCGCCTCTGTTTCCCCATATCTGATTCCCGGCCACTCATTCCCCAGCTCTGATTCCCCGCCTCTGATTCCCCATATCTGATTCCCCGCCGCTGATTCCCCAACTCTGATAGCCCGCCTCTGATTCCCCAGCTCTGATTCCCCGCCTCTTATTCCCCGCGTCTGAATCCCTGCCTCTGATTCCCCGCCTCTGATTCCCCATCTCTGATTCACCACCTCTGATCCCCCGCCTCTCATTCCCCATGTCTGATTCACCGCCTCTGTTTCCCCATCTCTGATTCCCCGCCTCTGATTCCCCATATCTGATTCCCCGCCTCTGATTCGCCAACTCTGATTCCCCGCCTGAGATTCGCCAGCTATGATTCCCCGCCTCTGATTCCCCACGTCTGATTCCCTGCCTGTGATTCCCTGCCTCTTATTCCCCGCCTCTGATTCCCCGCATCTGATTCCCTGCCTCTGAATCCCCACCTCTGATTCCCTGCCTCTGATTCCCAACCTCTGATTCCCCTCCTCTGATTCCCCATATCTGATTCCCCGCCTCCATTTCCCTGCCTCTGATTCCCCGCCTCTGTTACCCCATATCTGATTCCCCGCCTCTGATTCCCCAACTCTGATTCTGCACATCTGATTCCCTGCCTCTTATTCCCCACCTCTAATTCCCGGCCTCTGATTCCCGTCCTCTGATTCCCCACCTCTGATTCTCCATATCTGATTCCCCGCCTCTGTTTCCCCGCCTCTGATTCCCCGCCTCTGTTTCCCCATATCTGATTCCCCGCCTCTGATTCCCCGCGTCTGATTCCCCGCCTCTGATTCCCCATCTCTGATTCCCTATCTCTGATTCCCCAATTCTGATTCCCCGCCTTTGATTCCCTGCCTCTGATTCCCAACCTCTGATTCCCCACCTCTGATTCCCCATATCTGATTCCCCGCCTCTGTTTCCCCGCCTCTTATTCCCCACCTCTGTTTCCCCATATCTGATTCCCGGCCTCTCATTCCCAAGCTCTGATTCCCCTCCTCTGATTCCCCATATCTGATTCCCCGCCGCTGATTCCCAAACTCTGAATCCCCAGCTCTGATTCCCCGCCTCTGATTCCCCGCGTCTGAATCCCTGCCTCTGATTCCCCGCCTCTGATTCCCCATCTCTGATTCACCACCTGTGATCCCCCGCCTCTGATTCCCCATGTCTGATTCACCGCCTCTGTTTCCCCAAAACTGATTCCCCTCCTCTGATTCCCCAGCTCTGATTCACCACCTCTGATTCCCCGCGTCTGATTCCCCGCCTCTGATTCCCCATCTCTGATTCCCTATCTCTGATTCCCCAATTCTGATTCCCCGCCTTTGATTCCCTGCCTCTGATTCCCAACCTCTGATTCCCCACCTCTGATTCCCCATATCTGATTCCCCGCCTCTGTTTCCCCGCCTCTTATTCCCCGCCTCTGTTTCCCCATATCTGATTCCCGGCCTCTCATTCCCCAGCTCTGATTCCCCGCCTCTGATTCCCCATATCTGATTCCCCGCCGCTGATTCCCCAACTCTGATTCCCCAGCTCCGATTCCCCGCCTCTGATTCCCCGCGTCTGAATCCCTGCCTCTGATTCCCCACCTCTGATTCCCCATCTCTGATTCACCACCTCTGATCCCCCGCCTCTGATTCCCCATGTCTGATTCACCGCCTCTGTTTCCCCACCTCTGATTCCCCGCCTCTGATTCCACATATCTGATTCCCCGCCTCTGATTCCCCAACTCTGATTCCCAGCCTGTGATTCGCCAGCTATGATTCCCCGCCTCTGATTCCCCACGTCTAATTCCCTGCCTGTGATTCCCTGCCTCTTATTCCCCGCCTCTGATTCCCCGCATCTGATTCCCTGCCTCTGAATCCCCACCTCTATTCCCTGCCTCTGATTCCCAACCTCTGATTCCCCTCCTCTGATTCCCCATATCTGATTCCCCGCCTCCATTTCCCTGCCTCTGATTCCCCGCCTCTGTGACCCCATATCTGATTCCCCGCCTCTGATTCCCCAACTCTGATTCTGCACATCTGATTCCCTGCCTCTTATTCCCCACCTCTAATTCCCGGCCTCTGATTCCCGGCCTCTGATTCCCCACCTCTGATTCTCCATATCTGATTCCCCGCCTCTGTTTCCCCGCCTCTGATTCCCCACCTCTGTTTCCCCATATCTGATTCCCCGCCTCTGATTCCCCAACTCTGATTCCCCGCCTCTGATTCCCCGCCTCTGATTCCACGTGTTTGATTACCTGCCTCTGATTCCCCGCCTCTGCTTCCCCATCTCTGATTCACCGCCTTTGATTCGCCACCTCTGATTCCCCATATGTGATTCCCCGCCTCTGTTTCCCCGCCTCTGATTCCCCACCTCTGATTCCCCATATCTCATTCCCCGCCTCTGATTCCCCGCATCTGATTCCCTGCCTCTGAATCCCCACCTCTGATTCCCTGCCTCTGATTCCCAACCTCTGATTCCCCTCCTCTGATTCCCCATATCTGATTCCCCGCCTCCGTTTCCCTGCCTCTGATTGCCCGCCTCTGTTTCCCCATATCTGATTCCCCGCCTCTGATTCCCCAACTCTGATTCCCCGCCACTGATTCCCCAGCTCTGATTCCCCGCCTCTGGTTCCCCGCGTCTGATTCCCAGCCTCTGATTCCCCATGTCTGATTTCCTGCCTCTGATTCCCCGCCTCTGATTCGCCATCTCTGATTCATCCCCTCTGATTCCCCACCTCTGATTCCCCATATCTTATTCCCCACCTATGTTTCCCCGCCTCTGATTCCCCGCCTCTGATTCCACATCTCTGATTCCCAGACTCTGATTCCCAGACTCTGATTCCCCACCTCTGATTCCCTATCTCTGATTCTGCACATCCGATTCCCTGCCTCTGATTCCCCGCCTCTGATTCCCCACCTCTGATTCCCCACCTCTGATTCCCCATATCTGATTCCCCGCCTCTGTTTCCCCGCCTCTGATTCCCTGCCTCTGTTTCCTCATATCTGATTCCCCGCCTCTGATTCCCCAACACTGATTCCCCGCCTCTGATTCCCCAGCTCTGATTCACCACCTCTGATTCCCCGCGTCTGATTCCCCGCTTCTGATTCCCGGCCTCTTATTCCCCACCTCTGATTCCCGGCCTCTGATTCCCGGCCTCTGATTCCCGAACTCTCATTCCCGGCCTCTGATTCCCGGCCTCTGATTCCCCGCCTCTGATTCCCCGCCTCTGATTCCCTGCCTCTGATTCCCCATCTCTGATTCCGCACATCTGATTCCCTGCCTCTGATTCCCCGCCTCTGATTCCCTGCCTCTGATTCCCTGCCTCTGATTCCCAACCTCTGATTCCCCACCTCTGATTCCCCATATCTGATTCCCCGCCTCTGTTTCCCCGCCTCTGATTCCCCACCTCTGTTTCCCCATATCTGATTCCCCGCCTCTGATTCCCCAACTCTGATTCCCCACCTCTGATCCCCAGCTCTGATTCCCCGCCTCTGATTCCCCGTGTTTGATTCCCTGCCTCTGATTCCCTGCCTCTGATTCCCAACCTCTGATTCCCCACCTCTGATTCCCCATATCTGATTCCCCGCCTCTGTTTCCCCGCCTCTGATTCCCCGCCTCTGTTTCCCCATATCTGATTCCCCGCCTTTGATTGGCCACCTCTGATTCCCCATATGTGATTCCCCGCCTCTGTTTCCCCGCATCTGATTCCCCGCCTCTGATTCCCCATATCTCATTCCCCGCCTCTGATTCCCCATATCTGATTCCCTGACTCTGATTCCCCACCTCTGATTCCCGGCCTCTTTTTCCCGGCATCTGATTCCCGGCATCTGATTCCCGGCCTCTGATTCCCGGCCTCTGATTCCCCGCTTCTGATTCTGATTCCCTGCCTCTGATTCCCCATACCTGATTCCGCACGTCTAATTCCCTGCCTGTGATTCCCTGCCTCTTATTCCCCGCCTCTGATTCCCCGCATCTGATTCCCTGCCTCTGAATCCCCACCTCTGATTCCCTGCCTCTGATTCCCAACCTCTGATTCCCCTCCTCTGATTCTCCATATCTGATTCCCCACCTCCATTTCCCTGCCTCTGATTCCCAGCCTCTGTTACCCAATATCTGATTCCCCGCCTCTGATTCCCCAACTCTGATTCTGCACATCTGATTCCCTGCCTCTTATTCCCCACCTCTAATTCCCGGCCTCTGATTCCCGGCCTCTGATTCCCCACCTCTGATTCCCCATATCTGATTCCCGGACTCTGATTCCCCACCTCTGATTCCCGGCATCTTATTCCCGGCATCTGATTCCCGGCCTCTGATTCCCGGCCTCTGATTCCCCGCTTCTGATTCTGATTCCCTGCCTCTGATTCCCCATCTCTGATTCCGCACATCTGATTCCCTGCCTCTGATTCCCCACTTCTGATTCCCCATATCTGATTCCCCGCCTCTGTTTCCCCGCCTCTGATTCCCCGCCACTGTTTCCCCATATCTAATTCCTCGCATCTGATTCCCCAACTCTGATTCCCCGCACTGATTCCCCAACTCTGATTCCCCGCCTGTGATTCGCCAGCTATGATTCCCTGCATCTGATTCCCCACGTCTGATTCCCTGCCTGTGATTCCCTGCCTCTTATTCCCCGCCTCTGATTCCCCGCCTCTGATTCCCCGCATCTGATTCCCTGCCTCTGAATCCCCACCTCTGATTCCCTGCCTCTGATTCCCAACCTCTGATTCCCCTCCTCTGATTCCCCATATCTGATTCCCCACCTCCATTTCCCTGCCTCTGATTCCCCGCCTCTGTTACCCAATATCTGATTCCCCGCCTCTGATTCCCCGCTTCTGATTCTGATTCCCTGCCTCTGATTCCCCATTTCTGATTCCGCACATCTGATTCCCTGCCTCTGATTCCCCACTTCTGATTCCCCATATCTGATTCCCCTCCTCTGTTTCCCCGCCTCTGATTCCCCGCCACTCTTTCCCCATATCTAATTCCTCGCATCTGATTCCCCAACTCTGATTCCCCGCACTGATTCCCCAGCTCTGAATCCCCGCCTCAGATTCCCCGCATCTGATTCCCTGCCTCTGAATCCCCACCTCTGATTCCCTGCCTCTGATTCCCAACCTCTGATTCCCCTCTTCTGATTCCCCATATCTGATTCCCCGCCTCCGTTTCCCTGCCTCTGATTCCCCGCCTCTGTTTCCCCATATCTGATTCCCCGCCTCTGATTCCCCAACTCTGATTCCCCGCCTCTGATTCCCCCGCTCTGATTCCCCGCCTCTGATTCCCCGCGTCTGATTCCCAGCCTCTGATTCCCCATGTCTTATTCCCCGCCTCTGATTCGCCATCTCTGATTCATCGCCTCTGATTCCCCACCTCTGATTCCCCATATCTGATTCCCCACCTATGTTTCCCCGCCTCTGATGCCCCACCTCTGATTCCATGCCTCTGATTCCCAACCTCTGATTCCCCACCTATGATTCCCCATATCTGATGCCCCGCCTCTGTTTCCACACCTCTGATTCCCTGCCTCTGTTTCCTCATATCTTATTCCCCGCCTCTGATTCCCCAACACTGATTCCCCGCCTCTGATTCCCCAGGTCTGATTCACCACCTCTGATTCCCCGCGTCTGATTCCCCGCCTCTGATTCCCCATCTCTGATTCCCTATCTCTGATTCCCCAATTCTGATTCCCCGCCTTTGATTCCCTGCCTCTGACTCCCAACCTCTGATTCCCCACCTCTGATATCCCATATCTGATTCCCCGCCTCTGTTTCCCTGCCTCTTATTCCCCGCCTCTGTTTCCCCATATCTGATACCCGGCCTCTCATTCCCCAGCTCTGATTCCCCGCCTCTGATTCCCCATATCTGATTCCCCGCCGCTGATTCCCCAACTCAGATAGCCCGCCTCTGATTCCCCAGCTCTGATTCCCCGCCTCTGATTCCCCGCATCTGAATCCCTGCCTCTGATTCCCCGCCTCTGATTCCCCATCACTGATTCACCACCTCTGATCCCCCGCCTCTGATTCCCCATGTCTGATTCACCGCCTCTGTTTCCCCATCTCTGATTCCCCGCCTCTGATTCCCAATATCTGATTCCCCGCCTCTGATTCCCTAACTCTGATTCGCCGCCTGTGATTCGCCAGCTATGATTCCCCACGTCTGATTCCCTGCCTGTGATTCCCTGCCTCTTATTCCCCGCCTCTGATTCCCCGCATCTGATTCCCTGCCTCTGAATCCCCACCTCTGATTCCCTGCCTCTGATTCCCAACCTCTTATTCCCCTCCTCTGATTCCCCATATCTGATTCCCAACCTCCATTTCCCTGCCTCTGATTCCCCGCCTCTGTTACCCAATATCTGATTCCCCGCCTCTGATTCCCCAACTCTGATTCTGCACATCTGATTCCCTGCCTCTTATTCCCCACCTCTAATTCCCGGCCTCTGATTCCCGGCCTCTGATTCCCCACCTCTGATTCTCCATATCTGATTCCCCGCCTCTGTTTCCCCGCCTCTGATTCCCCGCCTCTGTTTCCCCATATCTGATTCACCGCCTTTGATTCGCCACCTCTGATTACCCATATGTGATTCCCCTCCTCTGTTTCCCCGCCTCTGATTCCCCGCCTCTGATTCCCCATATCTCATTCCCCGCCTCTGATTCCCCGCATCTGATTCCCTGCCTCTGAATCCCCACCTCTGATTCCCTGCCTCTGATTCCCAACCTCTGATTCCCCTCCTCTGATTCCCCATATCTGATTCCTCACCTCCGTTTCCCTGCCTCTGATTAACCGCCTCTGTTTCCCCATATCTGATTCCGCGCCTCTGATTCCCCAACTCTGATTCCCCGCCTCTGATTCCCCAGCTCTGATTCCCCGCCTCTGTTTCCCCGCGTCTGATTCCCAGCCTCTGATTGCCCATGTCTGATTTCCTGCCTCTGATTCCCCGCCTCTGATTCGCCATCTCTGATTCATCGCCTCTGATTCCCCACCTCTGATTCCCCATATCTTATTCCCCACCTATGTTTCGCCGCCTCTGATTCCCCGCCTCTGATTCCCCATCTCTGATTCCCGGACTCTGATTCCCCACCTCTGATTCCCTATCTCTGATTCCGCACATCCGATTCCCTGCCTCTGATTCCCCGCCTCTGATGCCCCGCCTCTGATACCCAACCTCTGATTCCCCTCCTCTGATTCCCCATATCTGATTCCCCGCCTCCGTTTCCCTGCCTCTGATTCCCCGCCTCTGTTTCCCCATATCTGATTCCCCTCCTCTGATTCCCCAACTCTGATTCCCCGCCTCTGATTCCCCAGCTCTGATTCCCCGCCTCTGATTCCCCGCGTCTGATTCCCAGCCTCTGATTCCCCATGTCTTATTCCCCGCCTCTGATTCCCCGCCTCTGATTCGCCATCTCTGATTCATCGCCTCTGATTCCCCACCTCTGATTCCCCATATCTGATTCCCACCTATGTTTCCCCGCCTCTGATGCCCCGCCTCTGATTCCATGCCTCTGATTCCCAACCTCTCATTCCCCACCTCTGATTCCCCATATCTGATTCCCCGCCTCTGTTTCCCCGCCTCTGATTCCCTGCCTCTGTTTCCTCCTATCTGATTCCCCGCCTCTGATTCCCCAACACTGATTCCCCTCCTCTGATACCCCAGCTCTGATTCACCACCTCTGATTCCCCGCGTCTGATTCCCCGCCTCTGATTCCCCATCTCTGATTCCCTATCTCTGATTCCCCAATTCTGATTCCCCGCCTTTGATTCCCTGCCTCTGATTCCCAACCTCTGATTCCCCACCTCTGATTCCCCAGCTCTGATTCCCCGCCTCTGATTCCCCGCGTCTGAATCCCTGCCTCTGATTCCCCGCCTCTGATTCCCCATCTCTGATTCACCACCTCTGATCCCCCGCCTCTGATTCCCCATGTCTGATTCACCGCCTCTGTTTCCCCACCTCTGATTCCCCGCCTCTGATTCCCCATATCTGATTCCCCGCCTCTGATTCCCTGACTCTGTTTCCCCGCCTCTGATTCCCCGCCTCTGATTCCCCATATCTCATTCCCCGCCTCTGATTCCCCGCATCTGATTCCCTGCCTCTGAATCCCCACCTCTGATTCCCTGCCTCTGATTCCCAACCTCTGATTCCCCTCCTCTGATTCCCCATATCTGATTCCCCGCCTCCGTTTCCCTGCCTCTGATTGCCCGCCTCTGTTTCCCCATATCTGATTCCCCGCCTCTGATTCCCCAACTCTGATTCCCCGCCTCTGATTCCCCAGCTCTGATTCCCCGCCTCTGATTCCCCGCGTCTGATTCCCAGCCTCTGATTCCCCATGTCTGATTTCCTGCCTCTGATTCCCCGCCTCTGATTCGCCATCTCTGATTCATCCCCTCTGATTCCCCACCTCTGATTCCCCATATCTTATTCCCCACCTATGTTTCCCCGCCTCTGATTCCCCGCCTCTGATTCCCCATCTCTGATTCCCAGACTCTGATTCCCCACCTCTGATTCCCTATCTCTGATTCTGCACATCCGATTCCCTGCCTCTGATTCCCCGCCTCTGATTCCCCACCTCTGATTCCCCACCTCTGATTCCCCATATCTGATTCCCCGCCTCTGTTTCCCCGCCTCTGATTCCCTGCCTCTGTTTCCTCATATCTGATTCCCCGCCTCTGATTCCCCAACACTGATTCCCCGCCTCTGATTCCCCAGCTCTGATTCACCACCTCTGATTCCCCACGTCTGATTCCCCGCTTATGATTCCAGGCCTCTTATTCCCCACCTCTGATTCCCGGCCTCTGATTCCCGGCCTCTGATTCCCGACCTCTCATTCCCGGACTCTGATTCCCGGCCTCTGATACCCCGGCTCTGATTCCCCGCCTCTGATTCCCTGCCTCTGATTCCCCATCTCTGATTCCGCACATCTGATTCCCTGCCTCTGATTTTCCGCCTCTGATTCCCTGCCTCTGATTCCCTGCCTCTGATTCCCAACCTCTGATTCCCCACCTCTGATTCCCCATATCTGATTCCCCTCCTGTTTCCCCGCCTCTGATTCTCCGCCTCTGTTTTCCCATATCTGATTCCCCGCCTCTGATTCCCCAACTCTGATTCCCCACCTCTGATCCCCAGCTCTGATTCCCCGCCTCTGATTCCCCGTGTTTGATTCCCTGCCTCTGATTCCCTGCCTCTGATTCCCAACCTCTGATTCCCCACCTCTGATTCCCCATATCTGATTCCCCGCCTCTGTTTCCCCGCCTCTGATTCCCCGCCTCTGTTTCCCAATATCTGATTCCCCGCCTTTGATTCGCCACCTCTGATTCCCCATATGTGATTCCCCGCCTCTGTTTCCCCGCATCTGATTCCCCGCCTCTGATTCCCCATATCTCATTCCCCGCCTCTGATTCCCCATATCTGATTCCCGGACTCTGATTCCCCACCTCTGATTCCCGGCCTCTTTTTCCCGGCATCTGATTCCCGGCATCTGATTCCCGGACTCTGATTCCCGGCCTCTGATTCCCAGCTTCCGATTCTGATTCCCTGCCTCTGATTCCCCATCTCTGATTCCGCACATCTGATTCCCTGCCTCTGATTCCCCGCCTCTGTTTCCCCGCCTCTGATTCCCCGCCTCTGTTTCCCCATATCTAATTCCCAGCCTCTGATTCCCCAACTCTGATTCCCCGCACTGATTCCCCAGCTCTGAATCCCCGCCTCAGATTCCCCGCATCTGATTCCCTGCCTCTGAATCCCCACCTCTGATTCCCTGCCTCTGATTCCCAACCTCTGATTCCCCTCCTCTGATTCCCCATATCTGATTCCCCGCCTCCGTTTCCCTGCCTCTGATTCCCCGCCTCTTTTTCCCCATATCTGATTCCCCGCATCTGATTCCCCAACTCTGATTCCCCGCCTCTGATTCCCCAGCTCTGATTCCCCGCCTCTGATTCCCCGCGTCTGATTCCCAGCCTCTGATTCCCCATGTCTTATTTCCCGCCTCTGATTCCCCGCCTCTGATTCGCCATCTCTGATTCATCGCCTCTGATTCCCCACATCTGATTCCCCATATCTGATTCCCCACCTATGTTTCCCCGCCTCTGATGCCCCGCCTCTGATTCCATGCCTCTGATTCCCAACCTCTGATTCCCCAACCTCTGATTCCCCAACCTCTGATTCCCCATATCAGATTCCCCGCCTCTGTTTCCCCGCCTCTGATTCCCCGCCTCTGATTCCCCAACACTGATTCCCCGCCTCTGATTCCCCAGCTCTGATTCACCACCTCTGATTCCCCGCGTCTGATTCCCCGCCTCTGATTCCCCATCTCTGATTCCCTATCTCTGATTCCCCAATTCTGATTCCCCGCCTTTGATTCCCTGCCTCTGATTCCCAACCTCTGATTCCCCACCTCTGATTCCCCATATCTGATTCCCCGCCTCTGTTTCCCCGCCTCTTATTCCCCGCCTCTGTTTCCCCATATCTGATTCCCGGCCACTCATTCCCCAGCTCTGATTCCCCGCCTCTGATTCCCCATATCTGATTCCCCGCCGCTGATTCCCCAACTCTGATAGCCCGCCTCTGATTCCCCAGCTCTGATTCCCCGCCTCTTATTCCCCGCATCTGAATCCCTGCCTCTGATTCCCCGCCTCTGATTCCCCATCTCTGATTCACCACCTCTGATCCCCCGCCTCTCATTCCCCATGTCTGATCCACCGCCTCTGTTTCCCCATCTCTGATTCCCCGCCTCTGATTCCCCATATCTGATTCCCCGCCTCTGATTCGCCAACTCTGATTCCCCGCCTGTGATTCGCCAGCTATGATTCCCCGCCTCTGATTCCCCACGTCTGATTCCCTGCCTGTGATTCCCTGCCTCTTATTCCCCGCCTCTGATTCCCCGCATCTGATTCCCTGCCTCTGAATCCCCACCTCTGATTCCCTGCCTCTGATTCCCAACCTCTGATTCCCCTCCTCTGATTCCCCATATCTGATTCCCCGCCTCCATTTCCCTGCCTCTGATTCCCCGCCTCTGTTACCCCATATCTGATTCCCCGCCTCTGATTCCCCAACTCTGATTCTGCACATCTGATTCCCTGCCTCTTATTCCCCACCTCTAATTCCCGGCCTCTGATTCCCGTCCTCTGATTCCCCACCTCTGATTCTCCATATCTGATTCCCCGCCTCTGTTTCCCCGCCTCTGATTCCCCGCCTCTGTTTCCCCATATCTGATTCCCCGCCTCTGATTCCCCGCGTCTGATTCCCCGCCTCTGATTCCCCATCTCTGATTCCCTATCTCTGATTCCCCAATTCTGATTCCCCGCCTTTGATTCCCTGCCTCTGATTCCCAACCTCTGATTCCCCACCTCTGATTCCCCATATCTGATTCCCCGCCTCTGTTTCCCCGCCTCTTATTCCCCACCTCTGTTTCCCCATATCTGATTCCCGGCCTCTCATTCCCCAGCTCTGATTCCCCTCCTCTGATTCCCCATATCTGATTCCCCGCCGCTGATTCCCAAACTCTGAATCCCCAGCTCTGATTCCCCGCCTCTGATTCCCCGCGTCTGAATCCCTGCCTCTGATTCCCCGCCTCTGATTCCCCATCTCTGATTCACCACCTGTGATCCCCCGCGTCTGATTCCCCATGTCTGATTCACCGCCTCTGTTTCCCCACCTCTGATTCCCCGCCTCTGATTCCCCATATCTGATTCCCCGCCTCTGATTCCCCAACTCTGATTCCCCGCCTGTGATTCGCCAGCTATGATTCCCCGCCTCTGATTCCCCACGTCTGATTCCCTGCCTGTGATTCCCTGCCTCTTATTCCCCGCCTCTGATTCCCCGCATCTGATTCCCAACCTCTGATTCCCCTCCTCTGATTCCCCATATCTGATTCCCCGCCTCCATTTCCCTGCCTCTGATTCCCCGCCTCTGTTACCCCATATCTGATTCCCCGCCTCTGATTCCCCAACTCTGATTCTGCACATCTGATTCCCTGCCTCTTATTCCCCACCTCTAATTCCCGGCCTCTGATTCCCGTCCTCTGATTCCCCACCTCTGATTCTCCATATCTGATTCCCCGCCTCTGTTTCCCCGCCTCTGATTCCCCGCCTCTGTTTCCCCATATCTGTTTCCCCGCCTCTGATTCCCCGCGTCTGATTCCCCGCCTCTGATTCCCCATCTCTGATTCCCTATCTCTGATTCCCCAATTCTGATTCCCCGCCTTTGATTCCCTGCCTCTGATTCCCAACCTCTGATTCCCCACCTCTGATTCCCCATATCTGATTCCCCGCCTCTGTTTCCCCGCCTCTTATTCCCCACCTCTGTTTCCCGATATCTGATTCCCGGCCTCTCATTCCCCAGCTCTGATTCCCCTCCTCTGATTCCCCATATCTGATTCCCCGCCGCTGATTCCCAAACTCTGAATCCCCAGCTCTGATTCCCCACCTCTGATTCCCCGCGTCTGAATCCCTGCCTCTGATTCCCCGCCTCTGATTCCCCATCTCTGATTCACCACCTGTGATCCCCCGCCTCTGATTCCCCATGTCTGATTCACCGCCTCTGTTTCCCCACCTCTGATTCCCCGCCTCTGATTCCCCATATCTGATTCCCCGCCTCTGATTCCCCAACTCTGATTCCCCGCCTGTGATTCGCCAGCTATGATTCCCCGCCTCTGATTCCCCACGTCTGATTCCCTGCCTGTGATTCCCTGCCTCTTATTCCCCGCCTCTGATTCCCCGCATCTGATTCCCAACCTCTGATTCCCCTCCTCTGATTCCCCATATCTGATTCCCCGCCTCCATTTCCCTGCCTCTGATTCCCCGCCTCTGTTACCCCATATCTGATTCCCCGCCTCTGATTCCCCAACTCTGATTCTGCACATCTGATTCCCTGCCTCTTATTCCCCACCTCAAATTCCCGGCCTCTGATTCCCAGCCTCTGATTCCCCGCCTCTGATTCTCCATATCTGATTCGCCGCCTCTGTTTCCCCGCCTCTGATTCCCCGCCTCTGTTTCCCCATATCTAATTCCCCGCCTCTGATTCCCCAACTCTGATTCCCCGCCTCTGATTCCCCAGGTCTGATTCCCCGCCTCTGATTCCACGTGTTTGATTACCTGCCTCTGATTCCCCGCCTCTGCTTCCCCATCTCTGATTCACCGCCTTTGATTCGCCACCACTGATTCCCCATATGTGATTCCCCGCCTCTGTTTCCCCGCCTCTGATTCCCCGCCTCTGATTCCCCATATCTCATTCCCCGCCTCTGATTCCCCGCATCTGATTCCCTGCCTCTGAATCCCCACCTCTGATTCCCTGCCTCTGATTCCCCACCTCTGATTCCCGGCCTCTGATTCCCGGCCTCTGATTCCCGACCTCTCATTCCCGGCCTCTGATTCCCGGCCTCTGATTCCCCGCCTCTGATTCCCCGACTCTGATTCCCTGCCTCTGATTCCCCATCTCTGATTCTGCACATCTGATTCCCTGCCTCTTATTCCCCACCTCTGATTCCCGGCCTCTGATTCCCGGCCTCTGATTCCCGGCCTCTCATTCCCGGACTCTCATTCCCGGCCTCTCATTCCCGGCCTCTGATTCCCCGCCTCTGATTCCCCGCCTCTGTTTCCCTGCCTCTGATTCCCCTTCTCTGATTCCGCACATCTGATTCCCTGCCTGATTCCCTGCCTCTGATTCCCTGCCTCTGATTCCCTGCCTCTGATTCCCAACCTCTGATTCCCCACCTCTGATTCCCCATATCTGATTCCCCGCCTCTGTATCCCCGCCTCTGATTTCCCGCCTCTGTTTCCCCATATCTGATTCCCCGCCTCTGATTCCCCAACTTTGATTACCCTCCTCTGATCCCCAGCTCTGATTCCCCGCCTCTGATTCCCCGTGTTTGATTCCCTGCCTCTGATTCCCTGCCTCTGATTCCCAACCTCTGATTCCCCACCTCTGATTCCCCATATCTGATTCCCCGCCTCTGTTTCCCTGCCTCTGATTCCCCTCCTCTGTTTCCCCATATCTGATTCCCCGCCTTTGATTCGCCACCTCTGATTCCCCATATGTGATTCCCCACCTCTGTTTCCCCGCCTCTGATTCCCCGCCTCTGATACCCCATATCTCATTCCCCGCCTCTGATTCCCCATATCTGATTCCCGGACTCTGATTCCCCACATCTGATTCCCGGCCTCTTATTCCCGGCATCTGATTCCCGGCCTCTGATTCCCGGCCTCTGATTCCCCGCTTCTGATTCTGATTCCCTGCCTCTGATTCCCCATCTCTGATTCCGCACATCTGAATCCCTGCCTCTGATTCCCCACTTCTGATTCCCCATATCTGATTCCCCGCCTCTGTTTCCCCGCCTCTGATTCCCCGCCTCTGTTTCCCCATATCTAATTCCCCGCCTCTGATTCCCCAACTCTGATTCCCCGCACTGATTCCCCAGCTCTGAATCCCCACCTCAGATTCCCCGCATCTGATTCCCTGCCTCTGAATCCCCACCTCTGATTCCCTGCCTCTGATTCCCAACCTCTGATTCCCCTCCTCTGATTCCCCATATCTGATTCCCCGCCTCCGTTTCCCTGCATCTGATTCCCCGCCTCTGTTTCCCCATATCTGATTCCCCGCCTCTGATTCCCCAACTCTGATTCCCCGCCTCTGATTCCCCAGCTCTGATTCCCCGCCTCTGATTCCCCGCGTCTGATTCCCAGCCTCTGATTCCCCATATCTTATTCCCCACCTCTGATTCGCCATCTCTGATTCATCGCCTCTGATTCCCCACCTCTGATTCCCCATATCTGATTCCCCACCTATGTTTCCCCGCCTCTGATGCCCCGCCTCTGATTCCATGCCTCTGATTCCCAACCTCTGATTCCCCGCCTCTGTTTCCCCGCCTCTGATTCCCTGCCTCTGTTTCCTCATATCTGATTCCCCGCCTCTGATTCCCCAACACTGATTCCCCGCCTCTGATTCCCCAGGTCTGATTCACCACCTCTGATTCCCCGCGTCTGATTCCCCGCCTCTGATTCCCCATCTCTGATTCCCTATCTCTGATTCCCCAATTCTGATTCCCCGCCTTTGATTCCCTGCCTCTGATTCCCAACCTCTGATTCTCCACCTCTAATTCCCCATATCTGATTCCCCGCCTCTGTTTCCCCGCCTCTTATTCCCCGCCTCTGTTTCCCCATATCTGATTCCCGGCCTCTCATTCCCCAGCTCCGATTCCCCGCCTCTGATTCCCCATATCTGATTCCCCGCCGCTGATTCCCCAACTCTGATAGCCCGCCTCTGATTCCCCAGCTCTGATTCCCCGCCTCTGATTCCCCGCGTCTGAATCCCTGCCTCTGATTCCCCGCCTCTGATTCACCATCTCTGATTCACCACCTCTGATCCCCCGCCTCTGATTGCCCATGTCTGATTCACCGCCTCTGTTTCCCCACCTCTGATTCCCCGCCTCTGATTCCCCAGCTCTGATTCCCCGCATCTGATTCCCTGCCTCTGAATCCCCACCGCTATTCCCTGCCTCTGATTCCCAACCTCTGATTCCCCTCCTCTGATTCCCCATATCTGATTCCCCGCCTCCATTTCCCTGCCTCTGATTCCCCGCCTCTGTTACCCCATATCTGATTCCCCGCCTCTGATTCCCCAACTCTGATTCTGCACATCTGATTCCCTGCCTCTTATTCCCCACCTCTAATTCCCGGCCTCTGATTCCCGGCCTCTGATTCCCCACCTCTGATTCTCCATATCTGATTCCCCGCCTCTGTTTCCCCGCCTCTGATTCCCCACCTCTGTTTCCCCATATCTGATTCCCCGCATCTGATTCCCCACGTCTGATTCCCTGCCTGTGATTCCCTGCCTCTTATTCCCCGCCTCTGATTCCCCGCATCTGATTCCCTGCCTCTGAATCCCCACCTTGATTCCCTGCCTCTGATTCCCAACCTCTGATTCCCCTCCTCTGATTCCCCATATCTGATTCCCCACCTCCATTTCCCTGCCTCTGATTCCCCGCCTCTGTTACCCAATATCTGATTCCCCGCCTCTGATTCCCCAACTCTGTTTCTGCACATCTGATTCCCTGCCTCTTATTCCCCACCTCTAATTCCCGGCCTCTGATTCCCGGCCTCTGATACCCTACCTCTGATTCTCCATATCTGATTCCCCGCCTCTGTTTCCCCGCCTCTGATTCCCCGCCTCTGATTCCCCAACTCTGATTCCCCGCCTCTGATTCCCCAGGTCTGATTCCCCGCCTCTGATTCCACGTGTTTGATTACCTGCCTCTGATTCCCCGCCTCTGCTTCCCCATCTCTGATTCACCGCCTTTGATTCGCCACCTCTGATTCCCCATATGTGATTCCCCTCCTCTGTTTCCCCGCCTCTGATTCCCCGCCTCTGATTCCCCATATCTCATTCCCCGCCTCTGATTCCCCGCATCTGATTCCCTGCCTCTGAATCCCCACCTCTGATTCCCTGCCTCTGATTCCCAACCTCTGATTCCCCTCCTCTGATTCCCCATATCTGATTCCCCGCCTCCGTTTCCCTGCCTCTGATTAACCGCCTCTGTTTCCCCATATCTGATTCCCCGCCTCTGATTCCCCAACTCTGATTCCCCGCCTCTGATTCCCCAGCTCTGATTCCCCGCCTCTGATTCCCCGCGTCTGATTCCCAGCCTCTGATTCCCCATGTCTGATTTCCTGCCTCTGATTCCCCGCCTCTGATTCGCCATCTCTGATTCATCGCCTCTGATTCCCAGCCTCTGATTCCCCATGTCTTATTCCCCACCTCTGATTCGCCATCTCTGATTCATCGCCTCTGATTCCCCACCTCTGATTCCCCATATCTGATTCCCCACCTATGTTTCCCCGCCTCTGATGCCCCGCCTCTGATTCCATGCCTCTGATTCCCAACCTCTGATTCCCCGCCTCTGTTTCCCCGCCTCTGATTCCCTGCCTCTGTTTCCTCATATCTGATTCCCCGCCTCTGATTCCCCAACACTGATTCCCCGCCTCTGATTCCCCAGGTCTGATTCACCACCTCTGATTCCCCGCGTCTGATTCCCCGCCTCTGATTCCCCATCTCTGATTCCCTATCTCTGATTCCCCAATTCTGATTCCCCGCCTTTGATTCCCTGCCTCTGATTCCCAACCTCTGATTCTCCACCTCTAATTCCCCATATCTGATTCCCCGCCTCTGTTTCCCCGCCTCTTATTCCCCGCCTCTGTTTCCCCATATCTGATTCCCGGCCTCTCATTCCCCAGCTCCGATTCCCCGCCTCTGATTCCCCATATCTGATTCCCCGCCGCTGATACCCCAACTCTGATAGCCCGCCTCTGATTCCCCAGCTCTGATTCCCCGCCTCTGATTCCCCGCGTCTGAATCCCTGCCTCTGATTCCCCGCCTCTGATTCACCATCTCTGATTCACCACCTCTGATCCCCCGCCTCTGATTCCCCATGTCTGATTCACCGCCTCTGTTTCCCCACCTCTGATTCCCCGCCTCTGATTCCCCAGCTCTGATTCCCCGCATCTGATTCCCTGCCTCTGAATCCCCACCGCTATTCCCTGCCTCTGATTCCCAACCTCTGATTCCCCTCCTCTGATTCCCCATATCTGATTCCCCGCCTCCATTTCCCTGCCTCTGATTCCCCGCCTCTGTTACCCCATATCTGATTCCCCGCCTCTGATTCCCCAACTCTGATTCTGCACATCTGATTCCCTGCCTCTTATTCCCCACCTCTAATTCCCGGCCTCTGATTCCCGGCCTCTGATTCCCCACCTCTGATTCTCCATATCTGATTCCCCGCCTCTGTTTCCCCGCCTCTGATTCCCCACCTCTGTTTCCCCATATCTGATTCCCCGCATCTGATTCCCCACGTCTGATTCCCTGCCTGTGATTCCCTGCCTCTTATTCCCCGCCTCTGATTCCCCGCATCTGATTCCCTGCCTCTGAATCCCCACCTTGATTCCCTGCCTCTGATTCCCAACCACTGATTCCCCTCCTCTGATTCCCCATATCTGATTCCCCACCTCCATTTCCCTGCCTCTGATTCCCCGCCTCTGTTACCCAATATCTGATTCCCCGCCTCTGATTCCCCAACTCTGTTTCTGCACATCTGATTCCCTGCCTCTTATTCCCCACCTCTAATTCCCGGACTCTGATTCCCGGCCTCTGATACCCTACCTCTGATTCTCCATATCTGATTCCCCGCCTCTGTTTCCCCGCCTCTGATTCCCCACCTCTGTTTCCCCATATCTGATTCCCCGCCTCTGATTCCCCAACTCTGATTCCCCGCCTCTGATTCCCCAGGTCTGATTCCCCGCCTCTGATTCCACGTGTTTGATTACCTGCCTCTGATTCCCCGCCTCTGCTTCCCCATCTCTGATTCACCGCCTTTGATTCGCCACCTCTGATTCCCCATATGTGATTCCCCTCCTCTGTTTCCCCGCCTCTGATTCCCCGCCTCTGATTCCCCATATCTCATTCCCCGCCTCTGATTTCCCGCATCTGATTCCCTGCCTCTGAATCCCCACCTCTGATTCCCTGCCTCTGATTCCCAACCTCTGATTCCCCTCCTCTGATTCCCCATATCTGATTCCCCGCCTCCGTTTCCCTGCCTCTGATTAACCGCCTCTGTTTCCCCATATCTGATTCCCCGCCTCTGATTCCCCAACTCTGATTCCCCGCCTCTGATTCCCCAGCTCTGATTCCCCGCCTCTGATTCCCCGCGTCTGATTCCCAGCCTCTGATTCCCCATGTCTGATTTCCTGCCTCTGATTCCCCGCCTCTGATTCGCCATCTCTGATTCATCGCCTCTGATTCCCAGCCTCTGATTCCCCATGTCTTATTCCCCACCTCTGATTCGCCATCTCTGATTCATCGCCTCTGATTCCCCACCTCTGATTCCCCATATCTGATTCCCCACCTATGTTTCCCCGCCTCTGATGCCCCGCCTCTGATTCCATGCCTCTGATTCCCAACCTCTGATTCCCCGCCTCTGTTTCCCCGCCTCTGATTCCCTGCCTCTGTTTCCTCATATCTGATTCCCCGCCTCTGATTCCCCAACACTGATTCCCCGCCTCTGATTCCCCAGGTCTGATTCACCACCTCTGATTCCCCGCGTCTGATTCCCCGCCTCTGATTCCCCATCTCTGATTCCCTATCTCTGATTCCCCAATTCTGATTCCCCGCCTTTGATTCCCTGCCTCTGATTCCCAACCTCTGATTCTCCACCTCTAATTCCCCATATCTGATTCCCCGCCTCTGTTTCCCCGCCTCTTATTCCCCGCCTCTGTTTCCCCATATCTGATTCCCGGCCTCTCATTCCCCAGCTCCGATTCCCCGCCTCTGATTCCCCATATCTGATTCCCCGCCGCTGATTCCCCAACTCTGATAGCCCGCCTCTGATTCCCCAGCTCTGATTCCCCGCCTCTGATTCCCCGCGTCTGAATCCCTGCCTCTGATTCCCCGCCTCTGATTCACCATCTCTGATTCACCACCTCTGATCCCCCGCCTCTGATTCCCCATGTCTGATTCACAGCCTCTGTTTCCCCACCTCTGATTCCCCGCCTCTGATTCCCCAGCTCTGATTCCCCGCATCTGATTCCCTGCGTCTGAATCCCCACCGCTATTCCCTGCCTCTGATGCCCAACCTCTGATTCCCCTCCTCTGATTCCCCATATCTGATTCCCCGCCTCCATTTCCCTGCCTCTGATTCCCCGCCTCTGTTACCCCATATCTGATTCCCCGCCTCTGATTCCCCAACTCTGATTCTGCACATCTGATTCCCTGCCTCTTATTCCCCACCTCTAATTCCCGGCCTCTGATTCCCGGCCTCTGATTCCCCACCTCTGATTCTCCATATCTGATTCCCCGCCTCTGTTTCCCCGCCTCTGATTCCCCACCTCTGTTTCCCAATATCTGATTCCCCGCATCTGATTCCCCACGTCTGATTCCCTGCCTGTGATTCCCTGCCTCTTATTCCCCGCCTCTGATTCCCCGCATCTGATTCCCTGCCTCTGAATCCCCACCTTGATTCCCTGCCTCTGATTCCCAACCTCTGATTCCCCTCCTCTGATTCCCCATATCTGATTCCCCACCTCCATTTCCCTGCCTCTGATTCCCCGCCTCTGTTACCCAATATCTGATTCCCCGCCTCTGATTCCCCAACTCTGTTTCTGCACATCTGATTCCCTGCCTCTTATTCCCCACCTCTAATTCCCGGCCTCTGATTCCCGGCCTCTGATACCCTACCTCTGATTCTCCATATCTGATTCCCCGCCTCTGTTTCCCCGCCTCTGATTCCCCGCCTCTGTTTCCCCATATCTGATTCCCCGCCTCTGATTCCCCAACTCTGATTCCCCGCCTCTGATTCCCCAGGTCTGATTCCCCGCCTCTGATTCCACGTGTTTGATTACCTGCCTCTGATTCCCCGCCTCTGCTTCCCCATCTCTGATTCACCGCCTTTGATTCGCCACCTCAGATTCCCCATATGTGATTCCCCTCCTCTGTTACCCGCCTCTGATTCCCCGCCTCTGATTCCCCATATCTCATTCCCCGCCTCTGATTCCCCGCATCTGATTCCCTGCCTCTGAATCCCCACCTCTGATTCCCTGCCTCTGATTCCCAACCTCTGATTCCCCTCCTCTGATTCCCCATATCTGATTCCCCGCCTCCGTTTCCCTGCCTCTGATTAACCGCCTCTGTTTCCCCATATCTGATTCCCCGCCTCTGATTCCCCAACTCTGATTCCCCGCCTCTGATTCCCCAGCTCTGATTCCCCACCTCTGATTCCCCGCGTCTGATTCCCAGCCTCTGATTCCCCATGTCTGATTTCCTGCCTCTGATTCCCCGCCTCTGATTCGCCATCTCTGATTCATCGCCTCTGATTCCCCACCTCTGATTCCCCATATCTTATTCCCCACGTATGTTTCCCCGCCTCTGATTCCCCGCCTCTGATTCCCCATCTCTGATTCCCGGACTCTGATTCCCCACCTCTGATTCCCTATCTCTGATTCCACACATCCGATTCCCTGCCTCTGATTCCCCGCCTCTGATGCCCCGCCTCTGATTCCCAATCTCTGATTCCCCTCCTCTGATTCCCCATATCTGATTCCCCGCCTCCGTTTCCCTGCCTCTGATTCCCCGCCTCTGTTTCCCCATATCTGATTCCCCGCCTCTGATTCCCCAACTCTGATTCCCCGCCTCTGATTCCCCAGCTCTGATTCCCCGCCTCTGATTCCCCGCGTCTGATTCCCAGCCTCTGATTCCCCATGTCTGATTTCCTGCCTCTGATTCCCTGCCTCTGATTCGCCATCTCTGATTCATCCCCTCTGATTCCCCACCTCTGATTCCCCATATCTTATTCCCCACCTATGTTTCCCCGCCTCTGATTCCCCGCCTCTGATTCCCCATCTCTGAATCCCAGACTCTGATTCCCCTCCTCTGATTCCCTATCTCTGATTCTGCACATCCGATTCCCTGCCTCTGATTCCCCGCCTCTGATTCCCCACCTCTGATTCCCCACCTCTGATTCCCCATATCTGATTCCCCGCCTCTGTTTCCCCGCCTCTGATTCCCTGCCTCTGATTCCCCATCTCTGATTCCCTATCTCTGATTCCCCAATTCTGATTCCCCGCCTTTGATTCCCTGCCTCTGATTCCCAACCTCTGATTCCCCACCTCTGATATCCCATATCTGATTCCCCGCCTCTGTTTCCCCGCCTCTTATTCCCCGCCTCTGTTTCCCCATATCTGATACCCGGCCTCTCATTCCCCAGCTCTGATTCCCCGCCTCTGATTCCCCATATCTGATTCCCCGCCGCTGATTCCCCAACTCAGATAGCCCGCCTCTGATTCCCCAGCTCTGATTCCCCGCCTCTGATTCCCCGCGTCTGAATCCCTGCCTCTGATTCCCCGCCTCTGATTCCCATTCTCTGATTCACCACCTCTGATCCCCCGCCTCTGATTCCCCATGTCTGATTCACCGCCTCTGTTTCCCCATCTCTGATTCCCCGCCTCTGATTCCCCATATCTGATTCCCCGCCTCTGATTCCCCAACTCTGATTCGCCGCCTGTGATTCGCCAGCTATGATTCCCCACGTCTGATTCCCTGCCTGTGATTCCCTGCCTCTTATTCCCCGCCTCTGATTCCCCGCATCTGATTCCCTGCCTCTGAATCCCCACCTCTGATTCCCTGCCTCTGATTCCCAACCTCTTATTCCCCTCCTCTGATTCCCCATATCTGATTCCCCACCTCCATTTCCCTGCCTCTGATTCCCCGCCTCTGTTACCCAATATCTGATTCCCCGCCTCTGATTCCCCAACTCTGATTCTGCACATCTGATTCCCTGCCTCTTATTCCCCACCTCTAATTCCCGGCCTCTGATTCCCGGCCTCTGATTCCCCACCTCTGATTCTCCATATCTGATTCCCCGCCTCTGTTTCCCCGCCTCTGATTCCCCGCCTCTGTTTCCCCATATCTGATTCACCGCCTTTGATTCGCCACCTCTGATTACCCATATGTGATTCCCCTCCTCTGTTTCCCCGCCTCTGATTCCCCGCCTCTGATTCCCCATATCTCATTCCCCGCCTCTGATTCCCCGCATCTGATTCCCTGCCTCTGAATCCCCACCTCTGATTCCCTGCCTCTGATTCCCAACCTCTGATTCCCCTCCTCTGATTCCCCATATCTGATTCCTCGCCTCCGTTTCCCTGCCTCTGATTAACCGCCTCTGTTTCCCCATATCTGATTCCGCGCCTCTGATTCCCCAACTCTGATTCCCCGCCTCTGATTCCCCAGCTCTGATTCCCCGCCTCTGTTTCCCCGCGTCTGATTCCCAGCCTCTGATTGCCCATGTCTGATTTCCTGCCTCTGATTCCCCGCCTCTGATTCGCCATCTCTGATTCATCGCCTCTGATTCCCCACCTCTGATTCCCCATATCTTATTCCCCACCTATGTTTCCCCGCCTCTGATTCCCCGCCTCTGATTCCCCATCTCTGATTCCCGGACTCTGATTCCCCACCTCTGATTCCCTATCTCTGATTCCGCACATCCGATTCCCTGCCTCTGATTCCCCGCCTCTGATGCCCCGCCTCTGATTCCCAACCTCTGATTCCCCTCCTCTGATTCCCCATATCTGATTCCCCGCCTCCGTTTCCCTGCCTCTGATTCCCCGCCTCTGTTTCCCCATATCTGATTCCCCTCCTCTGATTCCCCAACTCTGATTCCCAGCCTCTGATTCCCCAGCTCTGATTCCCCGCCTCTGATTCCCCGCGTCTGATTCCCAGCCTCTGATTCCCCATGTCTTATTCCCCGCCTCTGATTCCCCGCCTCTGATTCGCCATCTCTGATTCATCGCCTCTGATTCCCCACCTCTGATTCCCCATATCTGATTCCCACCTATGTTTCCCCGCCTCTGATGCCCCGCCTCTGATTCCATGCCTCTGATTCCCAACCTCTGATTCCCCACCTCTGATTCCCCATATCTGATTCCCCGCCTCTGTTTCCCCGCCTCTGATTCCCTGCCTCTGTTTCCTCATATCTGATTCCCCGCCTCTGATTCCCCAACACTGATTCCCCTCCTCTGATACCCCAGCTCTGATTCACCACCTCTGATTCCCCGCGTCTGATTTCCCGCCTCTGATTCCCCATCTCTGATTCCCTATCTCTGATTCCCCAATTCTGATTCCCCGCCTTTGATTCCCTGCCTCTGATTCCCAACCTCTGATTCCCCACCTCTGATTCCCCAGCTCTGATTCCCCGCCTCTGATTCCCCGCGTCTGAATCCCTGCCTCTGATTCCCCGCCTCTGATTCCCCATCTCTGATTCACCACCTCTGATCCCCCGCCTCTGATTCCCCATGTCTGATTCACCGCCTCTGTTTCCCCACCTCTGATTCCCCGCCTCTGATTCCCCATATCTGATTCCCCGCCTCTGATTCCCTGACTCTGTTTCCCCGCCTCTGATTCCCCGCCTCTGATTCCCCATATCTCATTCCCCGCCTCTGATTCCCCGCATCTGATTCCCTGCCTCTGAATCCCCACCTCTGATTAACTGCCTCTGATTCCCAACCTCTGATTCCCCTCCTCTGATTCCCCATATCTGATTCCCCGCCTCCGTTTCCCTGCCTCTGATTGCCCGCCTCTGTTTCCCCATATCTGATTCCCCGCCTCTGATTCCCCAACTCTGATTCCCCGCCTCTGATTCCCCAGCTCTGATTCCCCGCCTCTGATTCCCCGCGTCTGATTCCCAGCCTCTGATTCCCCATGTCTGATTTCCTGCCTCTGATTCCCCGCCTCTGATTCGCCATCTCTGATTCATCCCCTCTGATTCCCCACCTCTGATTCCCCATATCTTATTCCCCACCTATGTTTCCCCGCCTCTGATTCCCCGCCTCTGATTCCCCATCTCTGATTCCCAGACTCTGATTCCCCACCTCTGATTCCCTATCTCTGATTCTGCACATCCGATTCCCTGCCTCTGATTCCCCGCCTCTGATTCCCCACCTCTGATTCCCCACCTCTGATTCCCCATATCTGATTCCCCGCCTCTGTTTCCCCGCCTCTGATTCCCTGCCTCTGTTTCCTCATATCTGATTCCCCGCCTCTGATTCCCCAACACTGATTCCCCGCCTCTGATTCCCCAGCTCTGATTCACCACCTCTGATTCCCCACGTCTGATTCCCCGCTTATGATTCCCGGCCTCTTATTCCCCACCTCTGATTCCCGGCCTCTGATTCCCGGCCTCTGATTCCCGACCTCTCATTCCCGGCCTCTGATTCCCGGCCTCTGATACCCCGGCTCTGATTCCCCGCCTCTGATTCCCTGCCTCTGATTCCCCATCTCTGATTCCGCACATCTGATTCCCTGCCTCTGATTCCCCGCCTCTGATTCCCTGCCTCTGATTCCCTGCCTCTGATTCCCAACCTCTGATTCCCCACCTCTGATTCCCCATATCTGATTCCCCGCCTCTGTTTCCCCGCCTCTGATTCTCCGCCTCTGTTTTCCCATATCTGATTCCCCGCCTCTGATTCCCCAACTCTGATTCCCCACCTCTGATCCCCAGCTCTGATTCCCCGCCTCTGAATCCCCGTGTTTGATTCCCTGCCTCTGATTCCCTGCCTCTGATTCCCAACCTCTGATTCCCCACCTCTGATTCCCCATATCTGATTCCCCGCCTCTGTTTCCCCGCCTCTGATTCCCCGCCTCTGTTTCCCAATATCTGATTCCCCGCCTTTGATTCGCCACCTCTGATTCCCCATATGTGATTCCCCGCCTCTGTTTCCCCGCATCTGATTCCCCGCCTCTGATTCCCCATATCTCATTCCCCGCCTCTGATTCCCCATATCTGATTCCCGGACTCTGATTCCCCACCTCTGATTCCCGGCCTCTTTTTCCCGGCATCTGATTCCCGGCATCTGATTCCCGGACTCTGATTCCCGGCATCTGATTCCCAGCTTCCGATTCTGATTCCCTGCCTCTGATTCCCCATCTCTGATTCCGCACATCTGATTCCCTGCCTCTGATTCCCCACTTCTGATTCCCCATATCTGATTCCCCGCCTCTGTTTCCCCGCCTCTGATTCCCCGCCTCTGTTTCCCCATATCTAATTCCCAGCCTCTGATTCCCCAACTCTGATTCCCCGCACTGATTCCCCAGCTCTGAATCCCCGCCTCAGATTCCCCGCATCTGATTCCCTGCCTCTGAATCCCCACCTCTGATTCCCTGCCTCTGATTCCCAACCTCTGATTCCCCTCCTCTGATTCCCCATATCTGATTCCCCGCCTCCGTTTCCCTGCCTCTGATTCCCCGCCTCTGTTTCCCCATATCTGATTCCCCGCCTCTGATTCCCCAACTCTGATTCCCCGCCTCTGATTCCCCAGCTCTGATTCCCCGCCTCTGATTCCCCGCGTCTGATTCCCAGCCTCTGATTCCCCATGTCTTATTTCCCGCCTCTGATTCCCCGCCTCTGATTCGCCATCTCTGATTCATCACCTCTGATTCCCCACCTCTGATTCCCCATATCTGATTCCCCACCTATGTTTCCCCGCCTCTGATGCCCCGCCTCTGATTCCATGCCTCTGATTCCCAACCTCTGATTCCCCAACCTCTGATTCCCCAACCTCTGATTCCCCATATCAGATTCCCCGCCTCTGTTTCCCCGCCTCTGATTCCCCGCCTCTGATTCCCCAACACTGATTCCCCGCCTCTGATTCCCCACCTCTGATTCACCACCTCTGATTCCCCGCGTCTGATTCCCCGCCTCTGATTCCCCATCTCTGATTCCCTATCTCTGATTCCCCAATTCTGATTCACCGCCTTTGATTCCCTGCCTCTGATTCCCAACCTCTGATTCCCCACCTCTGATTCCCCATATCTGATTCCCCGCCTCTGTTTCCCCGCCTCTTATTCCCCGCCTCTGTTTCCCCATATCTGATTCCCGGCCACTCATTCCCCAGCTCTGATTCCCCGCCTCTGATTCCCCATATCTGATTCCCCGCCGCTGATTCCCCAACTCTGATAGCCCGCCTCTGATCCCCCATCTCTGATTCACCACCTCTGATCCCCCGCCTCTCATTCCCCATTTCTGATCCACCGCCTCTGTTTCCCCATCTCTGATTCCCCGCCTCTGATTCCCCATATCTGATTCCCCGCCTCTGATTCGCCAACTCTGATTCCCCGCCTGTGATTCGCCAGCTATGATTCCCCGCCTCTGATTCCCCACGTCTGATTCCCTGCCTGTGATTCCCTGCCTCTTATTCCCCGCCTCTGATTCCCCGCATCTGATTCCCTGCCTCTGAATCCCCACCTCTGATTCCCTGCCTCTGATTCCCAACCTCTGATTCCCCTCCTCTGATTCCCCATATCTGATTCCCCGCCTCCATTTCCCTGCCTCTGATTCCCCGCCTCTGTTACCCCATATCTGATTCCCCGCCTCTGATTCCCCAACTCTGATTCTGCACATCTGATTCCCTGCCTCTTATTCCCCAACTCTAATTCCCGGCCTCTGATTCCCGTCCTCTGATTCCCCACCTCTGATTCTCCATATCTGATTCCCCGCCTCTGTTTCCCCGCCTCTGATTCCCCGCCTCTGTTTCCCCATATCTGATTCCCCGCCTCTGATTCCCCGCGTCTGATTCCCCGCCTCTGATTCCCCATCTCTGATTCCCTATCTCTGATTCCCCAATTCTGATTCCCCGCCTTTGATTCCCTGCCTCTGATTCCCAACCTCTGATTCCCCACTTCTGATTCCCCATATCTGATTCCCCGCCTCTGTTTCCCCGCCTCTTATTCCCCACCTCTGTTTCCCCATATCTGATTCCCGGCCTCTCATTCCCCAGCTCTGATTCCCCTCCTCTGATTCCCCATATCTGATTCCCCGCCGCTGATTCCCAAACTCTGAATCCCCAGCTCTGATTCCCCGCCTCTGATTCCCCGCGTCTGAATCCCTGCCTCTGATTCCCCGCCTCTGATTCCCCATCTCTGATTCACCACCTGTGATCCCCCGCCTCTGATTCCCCATGTCTGATTCACCGCCTCTGTTTCCCCACCTCTGATTCCCCGCCTCTGATTCCCCATATCTGATTCCCCGCCTCTGATTCCCCAACTCTGATTCCCCGCCTGTGATTCGCCAGCTATGATTCCCCGCCTCTGATTCCCCACGTCTGATTCCCTGCCTGTGATTCCCTGCCTCTTATTCCCCGCCTCTGATTCCCCGCATCTGATTCCCAACCTCTGATTCCCCTCCTCTGATTCCCCATATCTGATTCCCCGCCTCCATTTCCCTGCCTCTGATTCCCCGCCTCTGTTACCCCATATCTGATTCCCCGCCTCTGATTCCCCAACTCTGATTCTGCACATCTGATTCCCTGCCTCTTATTCCCCACCTCAAATTCCCGGCCTCTGATTCCCAGCCTCTGATTCCCCACCTCTGATTCTCCATATCTGATTCGCCGCCTCTGTTTCCCCGCCTCTGATTCCCCGCCTCTGTTTCCCCATATCTAATTCCCCGCCTCTGATTCCCCAACTCTGATTCCCCGCCTCTGATTCCCCAGGTCTGATTCCCCGCCTCTGATTCCACGTGTTTGATTACCTGCCTCTGATTCCCCGCCTCTGCTTCCCCATCTCTGATTCACCGCCTTTGATTCGCCACCACTGATTCCCCATATGTGATTCCCCGCCTCTGTTTCCCCGCCTCTGATTCCCCGCCTCTGATTCCCCATATCTCATTCCCCGCCTCTGATTCCCCGCATCTGATTCCCTGCCTCTGAATCCCCACCTCTGATTCCCTGCCTCTGATTCCCCACCTCTGATTCCCGGCCTCTGATTCCCGGCCTCTGATTCCCGACCTCTCATTCCCGGCCTCTGATTCCCGGCCTCTGATTCCCCGCCTCTGATTCCCCGACTCTGATTCCCTGCCTCTGATTCCCCATCTCTGATTCTGCACATCTGATTCCCTGCCTCTTATTCCCCACCTCTGATTCCCGGCCTCTGATTCCCGGCCTCTGATTCCCGGCCTCTCATTCCCGGACTCTCATTCCCGGCCTCTCATTCCCGGCCTCTGATTCACCGCCTCTGATTCCCCGCCTCTGTTTCCCTGCCTCTGATTCCCCTTCTCTGATTCCGCACATCTGATTCCCTGCCTGATTCCCTGCCTCTGATTCCCTGCCTCTGATTCCCTGCCTCTGATTCCCAACCTCTGATTCCCCACCTCTGATTCCCCATATCTGATTCCCCGCCTCTGTATCCCCGCCTCTGATTTCCCGCCTCTGTTTCCCCATATCTGATTCCCCGCCTCTGATTCCCCAACTTTGATTACCCACCTCTGATCCCCAGCTCTGATTCCCCGCCTCTGATTCCCCGTGTTTGATTCCCTGCCTCTGATTCCCTGCCTCTGATTCCCAACCTCTGATTCCCCACCTCTGATTCCCCATATCTGATTCCCCGCCTCTGTTTCCCTGCCTCTGATTCCCCTCCTCTGTTTCCCCATATCTGATTCCCCGCCTTTGATTCGCCACCTCTGATTCCCCATATGTGATTCCCCGCCTCTGTTTCCCCGCCTCTGATTCCCCGCCTCTGATACCCCATATCTCATTCCCCGCCTCTGATTCCCCATATCTGATTCCCGGACTCTGATTCCCCACATCTGATTCCCGGCCTCTTATTCCCGGCATCTGATTCCCGGCCTCTGATTCCCGGCCTCTGATTCCCCGCTTCTGATTCTGATTCCCTGCCTCTGATTCCCCATCTCTGATTCCGCACATCTGAATCCCTGCCTCTGATTCCCCACTTCTGATTCCCCATATCTGATTCCCCGCCTCTGTTTCCCCGCCTCTGATTCCCCGCCTCTGTTTCCCCATATCTAATTCCCCGCCTCTGATTCCCCAACTCTGATTCCCCGCACTGATTCCCCAGCTCTGAATCCCCACCTCAGATTCCCCGCATCTGATTCCCTGCCTCTGAATCCCCACCTCTGATTCCCTGCCTCTGATTCCCAACCTCTGATTCCCCTCCTCTGATTCCCCATATTTGATTCCCCGCCTCCGTTTCCCGCAATCTGATTCCCCGCCTCTGTTTCCCCATATCTGATTCCCCGCCTCTGATTCCCCAACTCTGATTCCCCGCCTCTGATTCCCCAGCTCTGATTCCCCGCCTCTGATTCCCCGCGTCTGATTCCCAGCCTCTGATTCCCCATGTCTTATTCCCCACCTCTGATTCGCCATCTCTGATTCATCGCCTCTGATTCCCCACCTCTGATTCCCCATATCTGATTCCCCACCTATGTTTCCCCGCCTCTGATGCCCCGCCTCTGATTCCATGCCTCTGATTCCCAACCTCTGATTCCCCGCCTCTGTTTCCCCGCCTCTGATTCCCTGCCTCTGTTTCCTCATATCTGATTCCCCGCCTCTGATTCCCCAACACTGATTCCCCGCCTCTGATTCCCCAGGTCTGATTCACCACCTCTGATTCCCCGCGTCTGATTCCCCGCCTCTGATTCCCCATCTCTGATTCCCTATCTCTGATTCCCCAATTCTGATTCCCCGCCTTTGATTCCCTGCCTCTGATTCCCAACCTCTGATTCTCCACCTCTAATTCCCCATATCTGATTCCCCGCCTCTGTTTCCCCGCCTCTTATTCCCCGCCTCTGTTTCCCCATATCTGATTCCCGGCCTCTCATTCCCCAGCTCCGATTCCCCGCCTCTGATTCCCCATATCTGATTCCCCGCCGCTGATTCCCCAACTCTGATAGCCCGCCTCTGATTCCCCAGCTCTGATTCCCCGCCTCTGATTCCCCGCGTCTGAATCCCTGCCTCTGATTCCCCGCCTCTGATTCACCATCTCTGATTCACCACCTCTGATCCCCCGCCTCTGATTCCCCATGTCTGATTCACCGCCTCTGTTTCCCCACCTCTGATTCCCCGCCTCTGATTCCCCAGCTCTGATTCCCCGCATCTGATTCCCTGCCTCTGAATCCCCACCGCTATTCCCTGCCTCTGATTCCCAACCTCTGATTCCCCTCCTCTGATTCCCCATATCTGATTCCCCGCCTCCATTTCCCTGCCTCTGATTCCCCGCCTCTGTTACCCCATATCTGATTCCCCGCCTCTGATTCCCCAACTCTGATTCTGCACATCTGATTCCCTGCCTCTTATACCCCACCTCTAATTCCCGGCCTCTGATTCCCGGCCTCTGATTCCCCACCTCTGATTCTCCATATCTGATTCCCCGCCTCTGTTTCCCCGCCTCTGATTCCCCACCTCTGTTTCCCCATATCTGATTCCCCGCATCTGATTCCCCACGTCTGATTCCCTGCCTGTGATTCCCTGCCTCTTATTCCCCGCCTCTGATTCCCCGCATCTGATTCCCTGCCTCTGAATCCCCACCTTGATTCCCTGCCTCTGATTCCCAACCTCTGATTCCCCTCCTCTGATTCCCCATATCTGATTCCCCACCTCCATTTCCCTGCCTCTGATTCCCCGCCTCTGTTACCCAATATCTGATTCCCCGCCTCTGATTCCCCAACTCTGTTTCTGCACATCTGATTCCCTGCCTCTTATTCCCCACCTCTAATTCCCGGCCTCTGATTCCCGGCCTCTGATACCCTACCTCTGATTCTCCATATCTGATTCCCCGCCTCTGTTTCCCCGCCTCTGATTCCCCGCCTCTGTTTCCCCATATCTGATTCCCCGCCTCTGATTCCCCAACTCTGATTCCCCGCCTCTGATTCCCCAGGTCTGATTCCCCGCCTCTGATTCCACGTGTTTGATTACCTGCCTCTGATTCCCCGCCTCTGCTTCCCCATCTCTGATTCACCGCCTTTGATTCGCCACCTCTGATTCCCCATATGTGATTCCCCTCCTCTGTTTCCCCGCCTCTGATTCCCCGCCTCTGATTCCCCATATCTCATTCCCCGCCTCTGATTCCCCGCATCTGATTCCCTGCCTCTGAATCCCCACCTCTGATTCCCTGCCTCTGATTCCCAACCTCTGATTCCCCTCCTCTGATTCCCCATATCTGATTCCCCGCCTCCGTTTCCCTGCCTCTGATTAACCGCCTCTGTTTCCCCATATCTGATTCCCCGCCTCTGATTCCCCAACTCTGATTCCCCGCCTCTGATTCCCCAGCTCTGATTCCCCGCCTCTGATTCCCCGCGTCTGATTCCCAGCCTCTGATTCCCCATGTCTGATTTCCTGCCTCTGATTCCCCGCCTCTGATTCGCCATCTCTGATTCATCGCCTCTGATTCCCAGCCTCTGATTCCCCATGTCTTATTCCCCACCTCTGATTCGCCATCTCTGATTCATCGCCTCTGATTCCCCACCTCTGATTCCCCATATCTGATTCCCCACCTATGTTTCCCCGCCTCTGATGCCCCGCCTCTGATTCCATGCCTCTGATTCCCAACCTCTGATTCCCCGCCTCTGTTTCCCCGCCTCTGATTCCCTGCCTCTGTTTCCTCATATCTGATTCCCCGCCTCTGATTCCCCAACACTGATTCCCCGCCTCTGATTCCCCAGGTCTGATTCACCACCTCTGATTCCCCGCGTCTGATTCCCCGCCTCTGATTCCCCATCTCTGATTCCCTATCTCTGATTCCCCAATTCTGATTCCCCGCCTTTGATTCCCTGCCTCTGATTCCCAACCTCTGATTCTCCACCTCTAATTCCCCATATCTGATTCCCCGCCTCTGTTTCCCCGCCTCTTATTCCCCGCCTCTGTTTCCCCATATCTGATTCCCGGCCTCTCATTCCCCAGCTCCGATTCCCCGCCTCTGATTCCCCATATCTGATTCCCCGCCGCTGATTCCCCGCGTCTGAATCCCTGCCTCTGATTCCCCGCCTCTGATTCACCATCTCTGATTCACCACCTCTGATCCCCCGCCTCTGATTCCCCATGTCTGATTCACCGCCTCTGTTTCCCCACCTCTGATTCCCCGCCTCTGATTCCCCAGCTCTGATTCCCCGCATCTGATTCCCTGCCTCTGAATCCCCACCGCTATTCCCTGCCTCTGATTCCCAACCTCTGATTCCCCTCCTCTGATTCCCCATATCTGATTCCCCGCCTCCATTTCCCTGCCTCTGATTCCCCGCCTCTGTTACCCCATATCTGATTCCCCGCCTCTGATTCCCCAACTCTGATTCTGCACATCTGATTCCCTGCCTCTTATTCCCCACCTCTAATTCCCGGCCTCTGATTCCCGGCCTCTGATTCCCCACCTCTGATTCTCCATATCTGATTCCCCGCCTCTGTTTCCCCGCCTCTGATTCCCCACCTCTGTTTCCCCATATCTGATTCCCCGCATCTGATTCCCCACGTCTGATTCCCTGCCTGTGATTCCCTGCCTCTTATTCCCCGCCTCTGATTCCCCGCATCTGATTCCCTGCCTCTGAATCCCCACCTTGATTCCCTGCCTCTGATTCCCAACCACTGCTTCCCCTCCTCTGATTCCCCATATCTGATTCCCCACCTCCATTTCCCTGCCTCTGATTCCCCGCCTCTGTTACCCAATATCTGATTCCCCGCCTCTGATTCCCCAACTCTGTTTCTGCACATCTGATTCCCTGCCTCTTATTCCCCACCTCTAATTCCCGGACTCTGATTCCCGGCCTCTGATACCCTACCTCTGATTCTCCATATCTGATTCCCCGCCTCTGTTTCCCCGCCTCTGATTCCCCGCCTCTGTTTCCCCATATCTGATTCCCCGCCTCTGATTCCCCAACTCTGATTCCCCGCCTCTGATTCCCCAGGTCTGATTCCCCGCCTCTGATTCCACGTGTTTGATTACCTGCCTCTGATTCCCCGCCTCTGCTTCCCCATCTCTGATTCACCGCCTTTTATTCGCCACCTCTGATTCCCCATATGTGATTCCCCTCGTCTGTTTCCCCGCCTCTGATTCCCCGCCTCTGATTCCCCATATCTCATTCCCCGCCTCTGATTCCCCGCATCTGATTCCCTGCCTCTGAATCCCCACCTCTGATTCCCTGCCTCTGATTCCCAACCTCTGATTCCCCTCCTCTGATTCCCCATATCTGATTCCCCGCCTCCGTTTCCCTGCCTCTGATTAACCGCCTCTGTTTCCCCATATCTGATTCCCCGCCTCTGATTCCCCAACTCTGATTCCCCGCCTCTGATTCCCCAGCTCTGATTCCCCGCCTCTGATTCCCCGCGTCTGATTCCCAGCCTCTGATTCCCCATGTCTGATTTCCTGCCTCTGATTCCCCGCCTCTGATTCGCCATCTCTGATTCATCGCCTCTGATTCCCAGCCTCTGATTCCCCATGTCTTATTCCCCACCTCTGATTCGCCATCTCTGATTCATCGCCTCTGATTCCCCACCTCTGATTCCCCATATCTGATTCCCCACCTATGTTTCCCCGCCTCTGATGCCCCGCCTCTGATTCCATGCCTCTGATTCCCAACCTCTGATTCCCCGCCTCTGTTTCCCCACCTCTGATTCCCTGCCTCTGTTTCCTCATATCTGATTCCCCGCCTCTGATTCCCCAACACTGATTCCCCGCCTCTGATTCCCCAGGTCTGATTCACCACCTCTGATTCCCCGCGTCTGATTCCCCGCCTCTGATTCCACATCTCTGATTCCCTATCTCTGATTCCACAATTCTGATTCCCCGCCTTTGATTCCCTGCCTCTGATTCCCAACCTCTGATTCTCCACCTCTAATTCCCCATATCTGATTCCCCGCCTCTGTTTCCCCGCCTCTTATTCCCCGCCTCTGTTTCCCCATATCTGATTCCCGGCCTCTCATTCCCCAGCTCCGATTCCCCGCCTCTGATTCCCCATATCTGATTCCCCGCCGCTGATTCCCCAACTCTGATAGCCCGCCTCTGATTCCCCAGCTCTGATTCCCCGCCTCTGATTCCCCGCGTCTGAATCCCTGCCTCTGATTCCCTGCCTCTGATTCACCATCTCTGATTCACCACCTCTGATCCCCCGCCTCTGATTCCCCATGTCTGATTCACAGCCTCTGTTTCCCCACCTCTGATTCCCCGCCTCTGATTCCCCAGCTCTGATTCCCCGCATCTGATTCCCTGCCTCTGAATCCCCACCGCTATTCCCTGCCTCTGATTCCCAACCTCTGATTCCCCTCCTCTGATTCCCCATATCTGATTCCCCGCCTCCATTTCCCTGCCTCTGATTCCCCGCCTCTGTTACCCCATATCTGATTCCCCGCCTCTGATTCCCCAACTCTGATTCTGCACATCTGATTCCCTGCCTCTTATTCCCCACCTCTAATTCCCGGCCTCTGATTCCCGGCCTCTGATTCCCCACCTCTGATTCTCCATATCTGATTCCCCGCCTCTGTTTCCCCGCCTCTGATTCCCCACCTCTGTTTCCCAATATCTGATTCCCCGCATCTGATTCCCCACGTCTGATTCCCTGCCTGTGATTCCCTGCCTCTTATTCCCCGCCTCTGATTCCCCGCATCTGATTCCCTGCCTCTGAATCCCCACCTTGATTCCCTGCCTCTGATTCCCAACCTCTGATTCCCCTCCTCTGATTCCCCATATCTGATTCCCCACCTCCATTTCCCTGCCTCTGATTCCCCGCCTCTGTTACCCAATATCTGATTCCCCGCCTCTGATTCCCCAACTCTGTTTCTGCACATCTGATTCCCTGCCTCTTATTCCCCACCTCTAATTCCCGGCCTCTGATTCCCGGCCTCTGATACCCTACCTCTGATTCTCCATATCTGATTCCCCGCCTCTGTTTCCCCGCCTCTGATTCCCCGCCTCTGTTTCCCCATATCTGATTCCCCGCCTCTGATTCCCCAACTCTGATTCCCCGCCTCTGATTCCCCAGGTCTGATTCCCCGCCTCTGATTCCACGTGTTTGATTACCTGCCTCTGATTCCCCGCCTCTGCTTCCCCATCTCTGATTCACCGCCTTTGATTCGCCACCTCTGATTCCCCATATGTGATTCCCCTCCTCTGTTTCCCCGCCTCTGATTCCCCGCCTCTGATTCCCCATATCTCATTCCCCGCCTCTGATTCCCCGCATCTGATTCCCTGCCTCTGAATCCCCACCTCTGATTCCCTGCCTCTGATTCCCAACCTCTGATTCCCCTCCTCTGATTCCCCATATCTGATTCCCCGCCTCCGTTTCCCTGCCTCTTATTAACCGCCTCTGTTTCCCCATATCTGATTCCCCGCCTCTGATTCCCCAACTCTGATTCCCCGCCTCTGATTCCCCAGCTCTGATTCCCCGCCTCTGATTCCCCGCGTCTGATTCCCAGCCTCTGATTCCCCATGTCTGATTTCCTGCCTCTGATTCCCCGCCTCTGATTCGCCATCTCTGATTCATCGCCTCTGATTCCCCACCTCTGATTCCCCATATCTTATTCCCCACGTATGTTTCCCCGCCTCTGATTCCCCGCCTCTGATTCCCCATCTCTGATTCCCGGACTCTGATTCCCCACCTCTGATTCCCTATCTCTGATTCCACACATCCGATTCCCTGCCTCTGATTCCCCGCCTCTGATGCCCCGCCTCTGATTCCCAATCTCTGATTCCCCTCCTCTGATTCCCCATATCTGATTCCCCGCCTCCGTTTCCCTGCCTCTGATTCCCCGCCTCTGTTTCCCCATATCTGATTCCCCGCCTCTGATTCCCCAACTCTGATTCCCCGCCTCTGATTCCCCAGCTCTGATTCCCCGCCTCTGATTCCCCGCGTCTGATTCCCAGCCTCTGATTCCCCATGTCTGATTTCCTGCCTCTGATTCTCTGCCTCTGATTCGCCATCTCTGATTCATCCCCTCTGATTCCCCACCACTGATTCCCCATATCTTATTCCCCACCTATGTTTCCCCGCCTCTGATTCCCCGCCTCTGATTCCCCATCTCTGATTCCCAGACTCTGATTCCCCTCCTCTGATTCCCTATCTCTGATTCTGCACATCCGATTCCCCGCCTCTGATTCCCCGCCTCTGATTCCCCACCTCTGATTCCCCACCTCTGATTCCCCATATCTGATTACCCGCCTCTGTTTCCCCGCCTCTGATTCCCTGCCTCTGTTTCCTCATATCTGATTCCCCGCCTCTGATTCCCCAACACTGATTCCCCGCCTCTGATTCCCCAGCTCTGATTCACCACCTCTGATTCCCCGCGTCTGATTCCCCGCTTCTGATTCCCGGCCTCTTATTCCCCACCTCTGATTCCCGGCCTCTGATTCCCGGCCTCTGATTCCCGAACTCTCATTCCCGGCCTCTGATTCCCGGCCTCTGATTCCCCGCCTCTGATTCCCCGCCTCTGATTCCCTGCCTCTGATTCCCCATCTCTGATTCCGCACATCTGATTCCCTGCCTCTGATTCCCCGCCTCTGATTCCCTGCCTCTGATTCCCTGCCTCTGATTCCCAACCTCTGATTCCCCACCTCTGATTCCCCATATCTGATTCCCCGCCTCTGTTTCCCCGCCTCTGATTCCCCGCCTCTGTTTCCCCATATCTGATTCCCCGCCTCTGATTCCCCAACTCTGATTCCCCACCTCTGATCCCCAGCTCTGATTCCCCGCCTCTGATTCCCCGTGTTTGATTCCCTGCCTCTGATTCCCTGCCTCTGATTCCCAACCTCTGATTCCCCACCTCTGATTCCCCATATCTGATTCCCCGCCTCTGTTTCCCCGCCTCTGATTCCCCGCCTCTGTTTCCCCATATCTGATTCCCCGCCTTTGATTGGCCACCTCTGATTCCCCATATGTGATTCCCCGCCTCTGTTTCCCCGCATCTGATTCCCCGCCTCTGATTCCCCATATCTCATTCCCCGCCTCTGATTCCCCATATCTGATTCCCTGACTCTGATTCCCCACCTCTGATTCCCGGCCTCTTTTTCCCGGCATCTGATTCCCGGCATCTGATTCTCGGCCTCTGATTCCCGGCCTCTGATTCCCCGCTTCTGATTCTGATTCCCTGCCTCTGATTCCCCATCCCTGATTCCGCACATCTGATTCCCTGCCTCTGATTCCCCACTTCTGATTCCCCATATCTGATTCCCCGCCTCTGTTTCCCCGCCTCTGATTCACCGCCTCTGTTTCCCCATATCTAATTCCCCGCCTCTGATTCCCCAACTCTTATTCCCCGCACTGATTCCCCAGCTCTGAATCCCCGCCTCAGATTCCCCGCATCTGATTCCCTGCCTCTAAATCCCCACCTCTGATTCCCTGCCTCTGATTCCCAACCTCTGATTCACCTCCTCTGATTCCCCATATCTGATTCCCCGCCTCCGTTTCCCTGCCTCTCATTCCCCGCCTCTGTTTCCCCATATCTGATTCCCCGCCTCTGATTCCCCAACTCTGATTCCCCGCCTCTCATTCCCCAGCTCTGATTCCCCGCCTCTGATTCCCCGCGTCTGATTCCCAGCCTCTGATTCCCCATGTCTTATTCCCCGCCTCTGATTCGCCATCTCTGATTCATCGCCTCTGATTCCCCACCTCTGATTCCCCATATCTGATTCCCCACCTATGTTTCCCCGCCTCTGATGCCCCACCTCTGATTCCATGCCTCTGATTCCCAACCTCTGATTCCCCACCTCTGATTCCCCATATCTGATTCCCCGCCTCTGTTTCCCCGCCTCTGATTCCCTGCCTCTGTTTCCTCATATCTGATTCCCCGCCTCTGATTCCCCAACACTGATTCCCCGCCTCTGATTCCCCAGCTCTGATTCACCACCTCTGATTCCCCGCGTCTGATTCCCCGCCTCTGATTCCCCATCTCTGATTCCCTATCTCTGATTCCCCAATTCTGATTCCCCGCCTTTGATTCCCTGCCTCTGATTCCTAACCTCTGATTCCCCACCTCTGATTCCCCGCCACTGTTTCCCTGCCTCTTATTCTCCGCCTCTGTTTCCCCATATCTGATTCCCGGCCTCTCATTCCCCAGCTCTGATTCCCCGCCTCTGATTCCCCATATCTGATTCCCCGCCGCTGATTCCCCAACTCTGATAGCCCGTCTCTGATTCCCCAGCTCTGATTCCCCGCATCTGATTCCCAACCTCTGATTCCCCTCCTCTGATTCCCCATATCTGATTCCCCGCCTCCATTTCCCTGCCTCTGATTCCCCGCCTCTGTTACCCCATATCTGATTCCCCGCCTCTCATTCCCCAACTCTGATTCTGCACATCTGATTCCCTGCCTCTTATTCCCCACCTCTAATTCCCGGCCTCAGATTCCCGTCCTCTGATTCCCCACCTCTGATTCTCCATATCTGATTCCCCGCGTCTGATTCCCCGCCTCTGATTCCCCATCTCTGATTCCCTATCTCTGATTCCCCAATTCTGATTCCCCGCCTTTGATTCCCTGCCTCTGATTCCCAACCTCTGATTCCCCACCTCTGATTCCCCATATCTGATTCCCCGCCTCTGTTTCCCCGCCTCTTATTCCCCACCTCTGTTTCCCCATATCTGATTCCCGGCCTCTCATTCCCCAGCTCTGATTCCCCTCCTCTGATTCCCCATATCTGATTCCCCGCCGCTGATTCCCAAACTCTGAATCCCCAGCTCTGATTCCCCGCCTCTGATTCCCCGCGTCTGAATCCCTGCCTCTGATTCCCCGCCTCTGATTCCCCATCTCTGATTCACCACCTGTGATCCCCCGCCTCTGATTCCCCATGTCTGATTCACCGCCTCTGTTTCCCCACCTCTGATTCCCCGCCTCTGATTCCCCATATCTGATTCCCCGCCTCTGATTCCCCAACTCTGATTCCCCGCCTGTGATTCGCCAGCTATGATTCCCCGCCTCTGATTCCCCACGTCTGATTCCCTGCCTGTGATTCCCTGCCTCTTATTCCCCGCCTCTGATTCCCCGCATCTGATTCCCAACCTCTGATTCCCCTCCTCTGATTCCCCATATCTGATTCCCCGCCTCCATTTCCCTGCCTCTGATTCCCCGCCTCTGTTACCCCATATCTGATTCCCCGCCTCTGATTCCCCAACTCTGATTCTGCACATCTGATTCCCTGCCTCTTATTCCCCACCTCAAATTCCCGGCCTCTGATTCCCAGCCTCTGATTCCCCACCTCTGTTACCCAATATCTGATTCCCCGCCTCTGATTCCCCAACTCTGTTTCTGCACATCTGATTCCCTGCCTCTTATTCCCCACCTCTAATTCCCGGCCTCTGATTCCCGGCCTCTGATACCCTACCTCTGATTCTCCATATCTGATTCCCCGCCTCTGTTTCCCCGCCTCTGATTCCCCGCCTCTGTTTCCCCATATCTGATTCCCCGCCTCTGATTCCCCAACTCTGATTCCCCGCCTCTGATTCCCCAGGTCTGATTCCCCGCCTCTGATTCCACGTGTTTGATTACCTGCCTCTGATTCCCCGCCTCTGCTTCCCCATCTCTGATTCACCGCCTTTGATTCGCCACCTCTGATTCCCCATATGTGATTCCCCTCCTCTGTTTCCCCGCCTCTGATTCCCCGCCTCTGATTCCCCATATCTCATTCCCCGCCTCTGATTCCCCGCATCTGATTCCCTGCCTCTGAATCCCCACCTCTGATTCCCTGCCTCTGATTCCCAACCTCTGATTCCCCTCCTCTGATTCCCCATATCTGATTCCCCGCCTCCGTTTCCCTGCCTCTGATTAACCGCCTCTGTTTCCCCATATCTGATTCCCCGCCTCTGATTCCCCAACTCTGATTCCCCGCCTCTGATTCCCCAGCTCTGATTCCCCGCCTCTGATTCCCCGCGTCTGATTCCCAGCCTCTGATTCCCCATGTCTGATTTCCTGCCTCTGATTCCCCGCCTCTGATTCGCCATCTCTGATTCATCGCCTCTGATTCCCAGCCTCTGATTCCCCATGTCTTATTCCCCACCTCTGATTCGCCATCTCTGATTCATCGCCTCTGATTCCCCACCTCTGATTCCCCATATCTGATTCCCCACCTATGTTTCCCCGCCTCTGATGCCCCGCCTCTGATTCCATGCCTCTGATTCCCAACCTCTGATTCCCCGCCTCTGTTTCCCCGCCTCTGATTCCCTGCCTCTGTTTCCTCATATCTGATTCCCCGCCTCTGATTCCCCAACACTGATTCCCCGCCTCTGATTCCCCAGGTCTGATTCACCACCTCTGATTCCCCGCGTCTGATTCCCCGCCTCTGATTCCCCATCTCTGATTCCCTATCTCTGATTCCCCAATTCTGATTCCCCGCCTTTGATTCCCTGCCTCTGATTCCCAACCTCTGATTCTCCACCTCTAATTCCCCATATCTGATTCCCCGCCTCTGTTTCCCCGCCTCTTATTCCCCGCCTCTGTTTCCCCATATCTGATTCCCGGCCTCTCATTCCCCAGCTCCGATTCCCCGCCTCTGATTCCCCATATCTGATTCCCCGCCGCTGATACCCCAACTCTGATAGCCCGCCTCTGATTCCCCAGCTCTGATTCCCCGCCTCTGATTCCCCGCGTCTGAATCCCTGCCTCTGATTCCCCGCCTCTGATTCACCATCTCTGATTCACCACCTCTGATCCCCCGCCTCTGATTCCCCATGTCTGATTCACCGCCTCTGTTTCCCCACCTCTGATTCCCCGCCTCTGATTCCCCAGCTCTGATTCCCCGCATCTGATTCCCTGCCTCTGAATCCCCACCGCTATTCCCTGCCTCTGATTCCCAACCTCTGATTCCCCTCCTCTGATTCCCCATATCTGATTCCCCGCCTCCATTTCCCTGCCTCTGATTCCCCGCCTCTGTTACCCCATATCTGATTCCCCGCCTCTGATTCCCCAACTCTGATTCTGCACATCTGATTCCCTGCCTCTTATTCCCCACCTCTAATTCCCGGCCTCTGATTCCCGGCCTCTGATTCCCCACCTCTGATTCTCCATATCTGATTCCCCGCCTCTGTTTCCCCGCCTCTGATTCCCCACCTCTGTTTCCCCATATCTGATTCCCCGCATCTGATTCCCCACGTCTGATTCCCTGCCTGTGATTCCCTGCCTCTTATTCCCCGCCTCTGATTCCCCGCATCTGATTCCCTGCCTCTGAATCCCCACCTTGATTCCCTGCCTCTGATTCCCAACCACTGATTCCCCTCCTCTGATTCCCCATATCTGATTCCCCACCTCCATTTCCCTGCCTCTGATTCCCCGCCTCTGTTACCCAATATCTGATTCCCCGCCTCTGATTCCCCAACTCTGTTTCTGCACATCTGATTCCCTGCCTCTTATTCCCCACCTCTAATTCCCGGACTCTGATTCCCGGCCTCTGATACCCTACCTCTGATTCTCCATATCTGATTCCCCGCCTCTGTTTCCCCGCCTCTGATTCCCCACCTCTGTTTCCCCATATCTGATTCCCCGCCTCTGATTCCCCAACTCTGATTCCCCGCCTCTGATTCCCCAGGTCTGATTCCCCGCCTCTGATTCCACGTGTTTGATTACCTGCCTCTGATTCCCCGCCTCTGCTTCCCCATCTCTGATTCACCGCCTTTGATTCGCCACCTCTGATTCCCCATATGTGATTCCCCTCCTCTGTTTCCCCGCCTCTGATTCCCCGCCTCTGATTCCCCATATCTCATTCCCCGCCTCTGATTTCCCGCATCTGATTCCCTGCCTCTGAATCCCCACCTCTGATTCCCTGCCTCTGATTCCCAACCTCTGATTCCCCTCCTCTGATTCCCCATATCTGATTCCCCGCCTCCGTTTCCCTGCCTCTGATTAACCGCCTCTGTTTCCCCATATCTGATTCCCCGCCTCTGATTCCCCAACTCTGATTCCCCGCCTCTGATTCCCCAGCTCTGATTCCCCGCCTCTGATTCCCCGCGTCTGATTCCCAGCCTCTGATTCCCCATGTCTGATTTCCTGCCTCTGATTCCCCGCCTCTGATTCGCCATCTCTGATTCATCGCCTCTGATTCCCAGCCTCTGATTCCCCATGTCTTATTCCCCACCTCTGATTCGCCATCTCTGATTCATCGCCTCTGATTCCCCACCTCTGATTCCCCATATCTGATTCCCCACCTATGTTTCCCCGCCTCTGATGCCCCGCCTCTGATTCCATGCCTCTGATTCCCAACCTCTGATTCCCCGCCTCTGTTTCCCCGCCTCTGATTCCCTGCCTCTGTTTCCTCATATCTGATTCCCCGCCTCTGATTCCCCAACACTGATTCCCCGCCTCTGATTCCCCAGGTCTGATTCACCACCTCTGATTCCCCGCGTCTGATTCCCCGCCTCTGATTCCCCATCTCTGATTCCCTATCTCTGATTCCCCAATTCTGATTCCCCGCCTTTGATTCCCTGCCTCTGATTCCCAACCTCTGATTCTCCACCTCTAATTCCCCATATCTGATTCCCCGCCTCTGTTTCCCCGCCTCTTATTCCCCGCCTCTGTTTCCCCATATCTGATTCCCGGCCTCTCATTCCCCAGCTCCGATTCCCCGCCTCTGATTCCCCATATCTGATTCCCCGCCGCTGATTCCCCAACTCTGATAGCCCGCCTCTGATTCCCCAGCTCTGATTCCCCGCCTCTGATTCCCCGCGTCTGAATCCCTGCCTCTGATTCCCCGCCTCTGATTCACCATCTCTGATTCACCACCTCTGATCCCCCGCCTCTGATTCCCCATGTCTGATTCACAGCCTCTGTTTCCCCACCTCTGATTCCCCGCCTCTGATTCCCCAGCTCTGATTCCCCGCATCTGATTCCCTGCGTCTGAATCCCCACCGCTATTCCCTGCCTCTGATGCCCAACCTCTGATTCCCCTCCTCTGATTCCCCATATCTGATTCCCCGCCTCCATTTCCCTGCCTCTGATTCCCCGCCTCTGTTACCCCATATCTGATTCCCCGCCTCTGATTCCCCAACTCTGATTCTGCACATCTGATTCCCTGCCTCTTATTCCCCACCTCTAATTCCCGGCCTCTGATTCCCGGCCTCTGATTCCCCACCTCTGATTCTCCATATCTGATTCCCCGCCTCTGTTTCCCCGCCTCTGATTCCCCACCTCTGTTTCCCAATATCTGATTCCCCGCATCTGATTCCCCACGTCTGATTCCCTGCCTGTGATTCCCTGCCTCTTATTCCCCGCCTCTGATTCCCCGCATCTGATTCCCTGCCTCTGAATCCCCACCTTGATTCCCTGCCTCTGATTCCCAACCTCTGATTCCCCTCCTCTGATTCCCCATATCTGATTCCCCACCTCCATTTCCCTGCCTCTGATTCCCCGCCTCTGTTACCCAATATCTGATTCCCCGCCTCTGATTCCCCAACTCTGTTTCTGCACATCTGATTCCCTGCCTCTTATTCCCCACCTCTAATTCCCGGCCTCTGATTCCCGGCCTCTGATACCCTACCTCTGATTCTCCATATCTGATTCCCCGCCTCTGTTTCCCCGCCTCTGATTCCCCGCCTCTGTTTCCCCATATCTGATTCCCCGCCTCTGATTCCCCAACTCTGATTCCCCGCCTCTGATTCCCCAGGTCTGATTCCCCGCCTCTGATTCCACGTGTTTGATTACCTGCCTCTGATTCCCCGCCTCTGCTTCCCCATCTCTGATTCACCGCCTTTGATTCGCCACCTCAGATTCCCCATATGTGATTCCCCTCCTCTGTTACCCGCCTCTGATTCCCCGCCTCTGATTCCCCATATCTCATTCCCCGCCTCTGATTCCCCGCATCTGATTCCCTGCCTCTGAATCCCCACCTCTGATTCCCTGCCTCTGATTCCCAACCTCTGATTCCCCTCCTCTGATTCCCCATATCTGATTCCCCGCCTCCGTTTCCCTGCCTCTGATTAACCGCCTCTGTTTCCCCATATCTGATTCCCCGCCTCTGATTCCCCAACTCTGATTCCCCGCCTCTGATTCCCCAGCTCTGATTCCCCACCTCTGATTCCCCGCGTCTGATTCCCAGCCTCTGATTCCCCATGTCTGATTTCCTGCCTCTGATTCCCCGCCTCTGATTCGCCATCTCTGATTCATCGCCTCTGATTCCCCACCTCTGATTCCCCATATCTTATTCCCCACGTATGTTTCCCCGCCTCTGATTCCCCGCCTCTGATTCCCCATCTCTGATTCCCGGACTCTGATTCCCCACCTCTGATTCCCTATCTCTGATTCCACACATCCGATTCCCTGCCTCTGATTCCCCGCCTCTGATGCCCCGCCTCTGATTCCCAATCTCTGATTCCCCTCCTCTGATTCCCCATATCTGATTCCCCGCCTCCGTTTCCCTGCCTCTGATTCCCCGCCTCTGTTTCCCCATATCTGATTCCCCGCCTCTGATTCCCCAACTCTGATTCCCCGCCTCTGATTCCCCAGCTCTGATTCCCCGCCTCTGATTCCCCGCGTCTGATTCCCAGCCTCTGATTCCCCATGTCTGATTTCCTGCCTCTGATTCCCTGCCTCTGATTCGCCATCTCTGATTCATCCCCTCTGATTCCCCACCTCTGATTCCCCATATCTTATTCCCCACCTATGTTTCCCCGCCTCTGATTCCCCGCCTCTGATTCCCCATCTCTGAATCCCAGACTCTGATTCCCCTCCTCTGATTCCCTATCTCTGATTCTGCACATCCGATTCCCTGCCTCTGATTCCCCGCCTCTGATTCCCCACCTCTGATTCCCCACCTCTGATTCCCCATATCTGATTCCCCGCCTCTGTTTCCCCGCCTCTGATTCCCTGCCTCTGATTCCCCATCTCTGATTCCCTATCTCTGATTCCCCAATTCTGATTCCCCGCCTTTGATTCCCTGCCTCTGATTCCCAACCTCTGATTCCCCACCTCTGATATCCCATATCTGATTCCCCGCCTCTGTTTCCCCGCCTCTTATTCCCCGCCTCTGTTTCCCCATATCTGATACCCGGCCTCTCATTCCCCAGCTCTGATTCCCCGCCTCTGATTCCCCATATCTGATTCCCCGCCGCTGATTCCCCAACTCAGATAGCCCGCCTCTGATTCCCCAGCTCTGATTCCCCGCCTCTGATTCCCCGCGTCTGAATCCCTGCCTCTGATTCCCCGCCTCTGATTCCCATTCTCTGATTCACCACCTCTGATCCCCCGCCTCTGATTCCCCATGTCTGATTCACCGCCTCTGTTTCCCCATCTCTGATTCCCCGCCTCTGATTCCCCATATCTGATTCCCCGCCTCTGATTCCCCAACTCTGATTCGCCGCCTGTGATTCGCCAGCTATGATTCCCCACGTCTGATTCCCTGCCTGTGATTCCCTGCCTCTTATTCCCCGCCTCTGATTCCCCGCATCTGATTCCCTGCCTCTGAATCCCCACCTCTGATTCCCTGCCTCTGATTCCCAACCTCTTATTCCCCTCCTCTGATTCCCCATATCTGATTCCCCACCTCCATTTCCCTGCCTCTGATTCCCCGCCTCTGTTACCCAATATCTGATTCCCCGCCTCTGATTCCCCAACTCTGATTCTGCACATCTGATTCCCTGCCTCTTATTCCCCACCTCTAATTCCCGGCCTCTGATTCCCGGCCTCTGATTCCCCACCTCTGATTCTCCATATCTGATTCCCCGCCTCTGTTTCCCCGCCTCTGATTCCCCGCCTCTGTTTCCCCATATCTGATTCACCGCCTTTGATTCGCCACCTCTGATTACCCATATGTGATTCCCCTCCTCTGTTTCCCCGCCTCTGATTCCCCGCCTCTGATTCCCCATATCTCATTCCCCGCCTCTGATTCCCCGCATCTGATTCCCTGCCTCTGAATCCCCACCTCTGATTCCCTGCCTCTGATTCCCAACCTCTGATTCCCCTCCTCTGATTCCCCATATCTGATTCCTCGCCTCCGTTTCCCTGCCTCTGATTAACCGCCTCTGTTTCCCCATATCTGATTCCGCGCCTCTGATTCCCCAACTCTGATTCCCCGCCTCTGATTCCCCAGCTCTGATTCCCCGCCTCTGTTTCCCCGCGTCTGATTCCCAGCCTCTGATTGCCCATGTCTGATTTCCTGCCTCTGATTCCCCGCCTCTGATTCGCCATCTCTGATTCATCGCCTCTGATTCCCCACCTCTGATTCCCCATATCTTATTCCCCACCTATGTTTCCCCGCCTCTGATTCCCCGCCTCTGATTCCCCATCTCTGATTCCCGGACTCTGATTCCCCACCTCTGATTCCCTATCTCTGATTCCGCACATCCGATTCCCTGCCTCTGATTCCCCGCCTCTGATGCCCCGCCTCTGATTCCCAACCTCTGATTCCCCTCCTCTGATTCCCCATATCTGATTCCCCGCCTCCGTTTCCCTGCCTCTGATTCCCCGCCTCTGTTTCCCCATATCTGATTCCCCTCCTCTGATTCCCCAACTCTGATTCCCAGCCTCTGATTCCCCAGCTCTGATTCCCCGCCTCTGATTCCCCGCGTCTGATTCCCAGCCTCTGATTCCCCATGTCTTATTCCCCGCCTCTGATTCCCCGCCTCTGATTCGCCATCTCTGATTCATCGCCTCTGATTCCCCACCTCTGATTCCCCATATCTGATTCCCACCTATGTTTCCCCGCCTCTGATGCCCCGCCTCTGATTCCATGCCTCTGATTCCCAACCTCTGATTCCCCACCTCTGATTCCCCATATCTGATTCCCCGCCTCTGTTTCCCCGCCTCTGATTCCCTGCCTCTGTTTCCTCATATCTGATTCCCCGCCTCTGATTCCCCAACACTGATTCCCCTCCTCTGATACCCCAGCTCTGATTCACCACCTCTGATTCCCCGCGTCTGATTTCCCGCCTCTGATTCCCCATCTCTGATTCCCTATCTCTGATTCCCCAATTCTGATTCCCCGCCTTTGATTCCCTGCCTCTGATTCCCAACCTCTGATTCCCCACCTCTGATTCCCCAGCTCTGATTCCCCGCCTCTGATTCCCCGCGTCTGAATCCCTGCCTCTGATTCCCCGCCTCTGATTCCCCATCTCTGATTCACCACCTCTGATCCCCCGCCTCTGATTCCCCATGTCTGATTCACCGCCTCTGTTTCCCCACCTCTGATTCCCCGCCTCTGATTCCCCATATCTGATTCCCCGCCTCTGATTCCCTGACTCTGTTTCCCCGCCTCTGATTCCCCGCCTCTGATTCCCCATATCTCATTCCCCGCCTCTGATTCCCCGCATCTGATTCCCTGCCTCTGAATCCCCACCTCTGATTAACTGCCTCTGATTCCCAACCTCTGATTCCCCTCCTCTGATTCCCCATATCTGATTCCCCGCCTCCGTTTCCCTGCCTCTGATTGCCCGCCTCTGTTTCCCCATATCTGATTCCCCGCCTCTGATTCCCCAACTCTGATTCCCCGCCTCTGATTCCCCAGCTCTGATTCCCCGCCTCTGATTCCCCGCGTCTGATTCCCAGCCTCTGATTCCCCATGTCTGATTTCCTGCCTCTGATTCCCCGCCTCTGATTCGCCATCTCTGATTCATCCCCTCTGATTCCCCACCTCTGATTCCCCATATCTTATTCCCCACCTATGTTTCCCCGCCTCTGATTCCCCGCCTCTGATTCCCCATCTCTGATTCCCAGACTCTGATTCCCCACCTCTGATTCCCTATCTCTGATTCTGCACATCCGATTCCCTGCCTCTGATTCCCCGCCTCTGATTCCCCACCTCTGATTCCCCACCTCTGATTCCCCATATCTGATTCCCCGCCTCTGTTTCCCCGCCTCTGATTCCCTGCCTCTGTTTCCTCATATCTGATTCCCCGCCTCTGATTCCCCAACACTGATTCCCCGCCTCTGATTCCCCAGCTCTGATTCACCACCTCTGATTCCCCACGTCTGATTCCCCGCTTATGATTCCCGGCCTCTTATTCCCCACCTCTGATTCCCGGCCTCTGATTCCCGGCCTCTGATTCCCGACCTCTCATTCCCGGCCTCTGATTCCCGGCCTCTGATACCCCGGCTCTGATTCCCCGCCTCTGATTCCCTGCCTCTGATTCCCCATCTCTGATTCCGCACATCTGATTCCCTGCCTCTGATTCCCCGCCTCTGATTCCCTGCCTCTGATTCCCTGCCTCTGATTCCCAACCTCTGATTCCCCACCTCTGATTCCCCATATCTGATTCCCCGCCTCTGTTTCCCCGCCTCTGATTCTCCGCCTCTGTTTTCCCATATCTGATTCCCCGCCTCTGATTCCCCAACTCTGATTCCCCACCTCTGATCCCCAGCTCTGATTCCCCGCCTCTGAATCCCCGTGTTTGATTCCCTGCCTCTGATTCCCTGCCTCTGATTCCCAACCTCTGATTCCCCACCTCTGATTCCCCATATCTGATTCCCCGCCTCTGTTTCCCCGCCTCTGATTCCCCGCCTCTGTTTCCCAATATCTGATTCCCCGCCTTTGATTCGCCACCTCTGATTCCCCATATGTGATTCCCCGCCTCTGTTTCCCCGCATCTGATTCCCCGCCTCTGATTCCCCATATCTCATTCCCCGCCTCTGATTCCCCATATCTGATTCCCCGCCTCTGATTCCCCAGCTCTGATTCCCCGCCTCTGATTCCCCATATCTCATTCCCCGCCTCTGATTCCCCATATCTGATTCCCACCTATGTTTCCCCGCCTCTGATGCCCCGCCTCTGATTCCATGCCTCTGATTCCCAACCTCTGATTCCCCACCTCTGATTCCCCATATCTGATTCCCCGCCTCTGATTCCCCATCTCTGATTCACCACCTCTGATCCCCCGCCTCTGATTCCCCATGTCTGATTCACCGCCTCTGTTTCCCCACCTCTGATTCCCCGCCTCTGATTCCCCATATCTGATTCCCCGCCTCTGATTCCCTGACTCTGTTTCCCCGCCTCTGATTCCCCGCCTCTGATTCCCCATATCTCATTCCCCGCCTCTGATTCCCCGCATCTGATTCCCTGCCTCTGAATCCCCACCTCTGATTAACTGCCTCTGATTCCCAACCTCTGATTCCCCTCCTCTGATTCCCCATATCTGATTCCCCGCCTCCGTTTCCCTGCCTCTGATTGCCCGCCTCTGTTTCCCCATATCTGATTCCCCGCCTCTGATTCCCCAACTCTGATTCCCCGCCTCTGATTCCCCAGCTCTGATTCCCCGCCTCTGATTCCCCGCGTCTGATTCCCAGCCTCTGATTCCCCATGTCTGATTTCCTGCCTCTGATTCCCCGCCTCTGATTCGCCATCTCTGATTCATCCCCTCTGATTCCCCACCTCTGATTCCCCATATCTTATTCCCCACCTATGTTTCCCCGCCTCTGATTCCCCGCCTCTGATTCCCCATCTCTGATTCCCAGACTCTGATTCCCCACCTCTGATTCCCTATCTCTGATTCTGCACATCCGATTCCCTGCCTCTGATTCCCCGCCTCTGATTCCCCACCTCTGATTCCCCACCTCTGATTCCCCATATCTGATTCCCCGCCTCTGTTTCCCCGCCTCTGATTCCCTGCCTCTGTTTCCTCATATCTGATTCCCCGCCTCTGATTCCCCAACACTGATTCCCCGCCTCTGATTCCCCAGCTCTGATTCACCACCTCTGATTCCCCACGTCTGATTCCCCGCTTATGATTCCCGGCCTCTTATTCCCCACCTCTGATTCCCGGCCTCTGATTCCCGGCCTCTGATTCCCGACCTCTCATTCCCGGCCTCTGATTCCCGGCCTCTGATACCCCGGCTCTGATTCCCCGCCTCTGATTCCCTGCCTCTGATTCCCCATCTCTGATTCCGCACATCTGATTCCCTGCCTCTGATTCCCCGCCTCTGATTCCCTGCCTCTGATTCCCTGCCTCTGATTCCCAACCTCTGATTCCCCACCTCTGATTCCCCATATCTGATTCCCCGCCTCTGTTTCCCCGCCTCTGATTCTCCGCCTCTGTTTTCCCATATCTGATTCCCCGCCTCTGATTCCCCAACTCTGATTCCCCACCTCTGATCCCCAGCTCTGATTCCCCGCCTCTGAATCCCCGTGTTTGATTCCCTGCCTCTGATTCCCTGCCTCTGATTCCCAACCTCTGATTCCCCACCTCTGATTCCCCATATCTGATTCCCCGCCTCTGTTTCCCCGCCTCTGATTCCCCGCCTCTGTTTCCCAATATCTGATTCCCCGCCTTTGATTCGCCACCTCTGATTCCCCATATGTGATTCCCCGCCTCTGTTTCCCCGCATCTGATTCCCCGCCTCTGATTCCCCATATCTCATTCCCCGCCTCTGATTCCCCATATCTGATTCCCGGACTCTGATTCCCCACCTCTGATTCCCGGCCTCTTTTTCCCGGCATCTGATTCCCGGCATCTGATTCCCGGACTCTGATTCCCGGCATCTGATTCCCAGCTTCCGATTCTGATTCCCTGCCTCTGATTCCCCATCTCTGATTCCGCACATCTGATTCCCTGCCTCTGATTCCCCACTTCTGATTCCCCATATCTGATTCCCCGCCTCTGTTTCCCCGCCTCTGATTCCCCGCCTCTGTTTCCCCATATCTAATTCCCAGCCTCTGATTCCCCAACTCTGATTCCCCGCACTGATTCCCCAGCTCTGAATCCCCGCCTCAGATTCCCCGCATCTGATTCCCTGCCTCTGAATCCCCACCTCTGATTCCCTGCCTCTGATTCCCAACCTCTGATTCCCCTCCTCTGATTCCCCATATCTGATTCCCCGCCTCCGTTTCCCTGCCTCTGATTCCCCGCCTCTGTTTCCCCATATCTGATTCCCCGCCTCTGATTCCCCAACTCTGATTCCCCGCCTCTGATTCCCCAGCTCTGATTCCCCGCCTCTGATTCCCCGCGTCTGATTCCCAGCCTCTGATTCCCCATGTCTTATTTCCCGCCTCTGATTCCCCGCCTCTGATTCGCCATCTCTGATTCATCACCTCTGATTCCCCACCTCTGATTCCCCATATCTGATTCCCCACCTATGTTTCCCCGCCTCTGATGCCCCGCCTCTGATTCCATGCCTCTGATTCCCAACCTCTGATTCCCCAACCTCTGATTCCCCAACCTCTGATTCCCCATATCAGATTCCCCGCCTCTGTTTCCCCGCCTCTGATTCCCCGCCTCTGATTCCCCAACACTGATTCCCCGCCTCTGATTCCCCACCTCTGATTCACCACCTCTGATTCCCCGCGTCTGATTCCCCGCCTCTGATTCCCCATCTCTGATTCCCTATCTCTGATTCCCCAATTCTGATTCACCGCCTTTGATTCCCTGCCTCTGATTCCCAACCTCTGATTCCCCACCTCTGATTCCCCATATCTGATTCCCCGCCTCTGTTTCCCCGCCTCTTATTCCCCGCCTCTGTTTCCCCATATCTGATTCCCGGCCACTCATTCCCCAGCTCTGATTCCCCGCCTCTGATTCCCCATATCTGATTCCCCGCCGCTGATTCCCCAACTCTGATAGCCCGCCTCTGATCCCCCATCTCTGATTCACCACCTCTGATCCCCCGCCTCTCATTCCCCATTTCTGATCCACCGCCTCTGTTTCCCCATCTCTGATTCCCCGCCTCTGATTCCCCATATCTGATTCCCCGCCTCTGATTCGCCAACTCTGATTCCCCGCCTGTGATTCGCCAGCTATGATTCCCCGCCTCTGATTCCCCACGTCTGATTCCCTGCCTGTGATTCCCTGCCTCTTATTCCCCGCCTCTGATTCCCCGCATCTGATTCCCTGCCTCTGAATCCCCACCTCTGATTCCCTGCCTCTGATTCCCAACCTCTGATTCCCCTCCTCTGATTCCCCATATCTGATTCCCCGCCTCCATTTCCCTGCCTCTGATTCCCCGCCTCTGTTACCCCATATCTGATTCCCCGCCTCTGATTCCCCAACTCTGATTCTGCACATCTGATTCCCTGCCTCTTATTCCCCAACTCTAATTCCCGGCCTCTGATTCCCGTCCTCTGATTCCCCACCTCTGATTCTCCATATCTGATTCCCCGCCTCTGTTTCCCCGCCTCTGATTCCCCGCCTCTGTTTCCCCATATCTGATTCCCCGCCTCTGATTCCCCGCGTCTGATTCCCCGCCTCTGATTCCCCATCTCTGATTCCCTATCTCTGATTCCCCAATTCTGATTCCCCGCCTTTGATTCCCTGCCTCTGATTCCCAACCTCTGATTCCCCACTTCTGATTCCCCATATCTGATTCCCCGCCTCTGTTTCCCCGCCTCTTATTCCCCACCTCTGTTTCCCCATATCTGATTCCCGGCCTCTCATTCCCCAGCTCTGATTCCCCTCCTCTGATTCCCCATATCTGATTCCCCGCCGCTGATTCCCAAACTCTGAATCCCCAGCTCTGATTCCCCGCCTCTGATTCCCCGCGTCTGAATCCCTGCCTCTGATTCCCCGCCTCTGATTCCCCATCTCTGATTCACCACCTGTGATCCCCCGCCTCTGATTCCCCATGTCTGATTCACCGCCTCTGTTTCCCCACCTCTGATTCCCCGCCTCTGATTCCCCATATCTGATTCCCCGCCTCTGATTCCCCAACTCTGATTCCCCGCCTGTGATTCGCCAGCTATGATTCCCCGCCTCTGATTCCCCACGTCTGATTCCCTGCCTGTGATTCCCTGCCTCTTATTCCCCGCCTCTGATTCCCCGCATCTGATTCCCAACCTCTGATTCCCCTCCTCTGATTCCCCATATCTGATTCCCCGCCTCCATTTCCCTGCCTCTGATTCCCCGCCTCTGTTACCCCATATCTGATTCCCCGCCTCTGATTCCCCAACTCTGATTCTGCACATCTGATTCCCTGCCTCTTATTCCCCACCTCAAATTCCCGGCCTCTGATTCCCAGCCTCTGATTCCCCACCTCTGATTCTCCATATCTGATTCGCCGCCTCTGTTTCCCCGCCTCTGATTCCCCGCCTCTGTTTCCCCATATCTAATTCCCCGCCTCTGATTCCCCAACTCTGATTCCCCGCCTCTGATTCCCCAGGTCTGATTCCCCGCCTCTGATTCCACGTGTTTGATTACCTGCCTCTGATTCCCCGCCTCTGCTTCCCCATCTCTGATTCACCGCCTTTGATTCGCCACCACTGATTCCCCATATGTGATTCCCCGCCTCTGTTTCCCCGCCTCTGATTCCCCGCCTCTGATTCCCCATATCTCATTCCCCGCCTCTGATTCCCCGCATCTGATTCCCTGCCTCTGAATCCCCACCTCTGATTCCCTGCCTCTGATTCCCCACCTCTGATTCCCGGCCTCTGATTCCCGGCCTCTGATTCCCGACCTCTCATTCCCGGCCTCTGATTCCCGGCCTCTGATTCCCCGCCTCTGATTCCCCGACTCTGATTCCCTGCCTCTGATTCCCCATCTCTGATTCTGCACATCTGATTCCCTGCCTCTTATTCCCCACCTCTGATTCCCGGCCTCTGATTCCCGGCCTCTGATTCCCGGCCTCTCATTCCCGGACTCTCATTCCCGGCCTCTCATTCCCGGCCTCTGATTCACCGCCTCTGATTCCCCGCCTCTGTTTCCCTGCCTCTGATTCCCCTTCTCTGATTCCGCACATCTGATTCCCTGCCTGATTCCCTGCCTCTGATTCCCTGCCTCTGATTCCCTGCCTCTGATTCCCAACCTCTGATTCCCCACCTCTGATTCCCCATATCTGATTCCCCGCCTCTGTATCCCCGCCTCTGATTTCCCGCCTCTGTTTCCCCATATCTGATTCCCCGCCTCTGATTCCCCAACTTTGATTACCCACCTCTGATCCCCAGCTCTGATTCCCCGCCTCTGATTCCCCGTGTTTGATTCCCTGCCTCTGATTCCCTGCCTCTGATTCCCAACCTCTGATTCCCCACCTCTGATTCCCCATATCTGATTCCCCGCCTCTGTTTCCCTGCCTCTGATTCCCCTCCTCTGTTTCCCCATATCTGATTCCCCGCCTTTGATTCGCCACCTCTGATTCCCCATATGTGATTCCCCGCCTCTGTTTCCCCGCCTCTGATTCCCCGCCTCTGATACCCCATATCTCATTCCCCGCCTCTGATTCCCCATATCTGATTCCCGGACTCTGATTCCCCACATCTGATTCCCGGCCTCTTATTCCCGGCATCTGATTCCCGACCTCTGATTCCCGGCCTCTGATTCCCCGCTTCTGATTCTGATTCCCTGCCTCTGATTCCCCATCTCTGATTCCGCACATCTGAATCCCTGCCTCTGATTCCCCACTTCTGATTCCCCATATCTGATTCCCCGCCTCTGTTTCCCCGCCTCTGATTCCCCGCCTCTGTTTCCCCATATCTAATTCCCCGCCTCTGATTCCCCAACTCTGATTCCCCGCACTGATTCCCCAGCTCTGAATCCCCACCTCAGATTCCCCGCATCTGATTCCCTGCCTCTGAATCCCCACCTCTGATTCCCTGCCTCTGATTCCCAACCTCTGATTCCCCTCCTCTGATTCCCCATATTTGATTCCCCGCCTCCGTTTCCCGCAATCTGATTCCCCGCCTCTGTTTCCCCATATCTGATTCCCCGCCTCTGATTCCCCAACTCTGAATCCCCGCCTCTGATTCCCCAGCTCTGATTCCCCGCCTCTGATTCCCCGCGTCTGATTCCCAGCCTCTGATTCCCCATGTCTTATTCCCCACCTCTGATTCGCCATCTCTGATTCATCGCCTCTGATTCCCCACCTCTGATTCCCCATATCTGATTCCCCACCTATGTTTCCCCGCCTCTGATGCCCCGCCTCTGATTCCATGCCTCTGATTCCCAACCTCTGATTCCCCGCCTCTGTTTCCCCGCCTCTGATTCCCTGCCTCTGTTTCCTCATATCTGATTCCCCGCCTCTGATTCCCCAACACTGATTCCCCGCCTCTGATTCCCCAGGTCTGATTCACCACCTCTGATTCCCCGCGTCTGATTCCCCGCCTCTGATTCCCCATCTCTGATTCCCTATCTCTGATTCCCCAATTCTGATTCCCCGCCTTTGATTCCCTGCCTCTGATTCCCAACCTCTGATTCTCCACCTCTAATTCCCCATATCTGATTCCCCGCCTCTGTTTCCCCGCCTCTTATTCCCCGCCTCTGTTTCCCCATATCTGATTCCCGGCCTCTCATTCCCCAGCTCCGATTCCCCGCCTCTGATTCCCCATATCTGATTCCCCGCCGCTGATTCCCCAACTCTGATAGCCCGCCTCTGATTCCCCAGCTCTGATTCCCCGCCTCTGATTCCCCGCGTCTGAATCCCTGCCTCTGATTCCCCGCCTCTGATTCACCATCTCTGATTCACCACCTCTGATCCCCCGCCTCTGATTCCCCATGTCTGATTCACCGCCTCTGTTTCCCCACCTCTGATTCCCCGCCTCTGATTCCCCAGCTCTGATTCCCCGCATCTGATTCCCTGCCTCTGAATCCCCACCGCTATTCCCTGCCTCTGATTCCCAACCTCTGATTCCCCTCCTCTGATTCCCCATATCTGATTCCCCGCCTCCATTTCCCTGCCTCTGATTCCCCGCCTCTGTTACCCCATATCTGATTCCCCGCCTCTGATTCCCCAACTCTGATTCTGCACATCTGATTCCCTGCCTCTTATACCCCACCTCTAATTCCCGGCCTCTGATTCCCGGCCTCTGATTCCCCACCTCTGATTCTCCATATCTGATTCCCCGCCTCTGTTTCCCCGCCTCTGATTCCCCACCTCTGTTTCCCCATATCTGATTCCCCGCATCTGATTCCCCACGTCTGATTCCCTGCCTGTGATTCCCTGCCTCTTATTCCCCGCCTCTGATTCCCCGCATCTGATTCCCTGCCTCTGAATCCCCACCTTGATTCCCTGCCTCTGATTCCCAACCTCTGATTCCCCTCCTCTGATTCCCCATATCTGATTCCCCACCTCCATTTCCCTGCCTCTGATTCCCCGCCTCTGTTACCCAATATCTGATTCCCCGCCTCTGATTCCCCAACTCTGTTTCTGCACATCTGATTCCCTGCCTCTTATTCCCCACCTCTAATTCCCGGCCTCTGATTCCCGGCCTCTGATACCCTACCTCTGATTCTCCATATCTGATTCCCCGCCTCTGTTTCCCCGCCTCTGATTCCCCGCCTCTGTTTCCCCATATCTGATTCCCCGCCTCTGATTCCCCAACTCTGATTCCCCGCCTCTGATTCCCCAGGTCTGATTCCCCGCCTCTGATTCCACGTGTTTGATTACCTGCCTCTGATTCCCCGCCTCTGCTTCCCCATCTCTGATTCACCGCCTTTGATTCGCCACCTCTGATTCCCCATATGTGATTCCCCTCCTCTGTTTCCCCGCCTCTGATTCCCCGCCTCTGATTCCCCATATCTCATTCCCCGCCTCTGATTCCCCGCATCTGATTCCCTGCCTCTGAATCCCCACCTCTGATTCCCTGCCTCTGATTCCCAACCTCTGATTCCCCTCCTCTGATTCCCCATATCTGATTCCCCGCCTCCGTTTCCCTGCCTCTGATTAACCGCCTCTGTTTCCCCATATCTGATTCCCCGCCTCTGATTCCCCAACTCTGATTCCCCGCCTCTGATTCCCCAGCTCTGATTCCCCGCCTCTGATTCCCCGCGTCTGATTCCCAGCCTCTGATTCCCCATGTCTGATTTCCTGCCTCTGATTCCCCGCCTCTGATTCGCCATCTCTGATTCATCGCCTCTGATTCCCAGCCTCTGATTCCCCATGTCTTATTCCCCACCTCTGATTCGCCATCTCTGATTCATCGCCTCTGATTCCCCACCTCTGATTCCCCATATCTGATTCCCCACCTATGTTTCCCCGCCTCTGATGCCCCGCCTCTGATTCCATGCCTCTGATTCCCAACCTCTGATTCCCCGCCTCTGTTTCCCCGCCTCTGATTCCCTGCCTCTGTTTCCTCATATCTGATTCCCCGCCTCTGATTCCCCAACACTGATTCCCCGCCTCTGATTCCCCAGGTCTGATTCACCACCTCTGATTCCCCGCGTCTGATTCCCCGCCTCTGATTCCCCATCTCTGATTCCCTATCTCTGATTCCCCAATTCTGATTCCCCGCCTTTGATTCCCTGCCTCTGATTCCCAACCTCTGATTCTCCACCTCTAATTCCCCATATCTGATTCCCCGCCTCTGTTTCCCCGCCTCTTATTCCCCGCCTCTGTTTCCCCATATCTGATTCCCGGCCTCTCATTCCCCAGCTCCGATTCCCCGCCTCTGATTCCCCATATCTGATTCCCCGCCGCTGATTCCCCGCGTCTGAATCCCTGCCTCTGATTCCCCGCCTCTGATTCACCATCTCTGATTCACCACCTCTGATCCCCCGCCTCTGATTCCCCATGTCTGATTCACCGCCTCTGTTTCCCCACCTCTGATTCCCCGCCTCTGATTCCCCAGCTCTGATTCCCCGCATCTGATTCCCTGCCTCTGAATCCCCACCGCTATTCCCTGCCTCTGATTCCCAACCTCTGATTCCCCTCCTCTGATTCCCCATATCTGATTCCCCGCCTCCATTTCCCTGCCTCTGATTCCCCGCCTCTGTTACCCCATATCTGATTCCCCGCCTCTGATTCCCCAACTCTGATTCTGCACATCTGATTCCCTGCCTCTTATTCCCCACCTCTAATTCCCGGCCTCTGATTCCCGGCCTCTGATTCCCCACCTCTGATTCTCCATATCTGATTCCCCGCCTCTGTTTCCCCGCCTCTGATTCCCCACCTCTGTTTCCCCATATCTGATTCCCCGCATCTGATTCCCCACGTCTGATTCCCTGCCTGTGATTCCCTGCCTCTTATTCCCCGCCTCTGATTCCCCGCATCTGATTCCCTGCCTCTGAATCCCCACCTTGATTCCCTGCCTCTGATTCCCAACCACTGCTTCCCCTCCTCTGATTCCCCATATCTGATTCCCCACCTCCATTTCCCTGCCTCTGATTCCCCGCCTCTGTTACCCAATATCTGATTCCCCGCCTCTGATTCCCCAACTCTGTTTCTGCACATCTGATTCCCTGCCTCTTATTCCCCACCTCTAATTCCCGGACTCTGATTCCCGGCCTCTGATACCCTACCTCTGATTCTCCATATCTGATTCCCCGCCTCTGTTTCCCCGCCTCTGATTCCCCGCCTCTGTTTCCCCATATCTGATTTCCCGCCTCTGATTCCCCAACTCTGATTCCCCGCCTCTGATTCCCCAGGTCTGATTCCCCGCCTCTGATTCCACGTGTTTGATTACCTGCCTCTGATTCCCCGCCTCTGCTTCCCCATCTCTGATTCACCGCCTTTTATTCGCCACCTCTGATTCCCCATATGTGATTCCCCTCGTCTGTTTCCCCGCCTCTGATTCCCCGCCTCTGATTCCCCATATCTCATTCCCCGCCTCTGATTCCCCGCATCTGATTCCCTGCCTCTGAATCCCCACCTCTGATTCCCTGCCTCTGATTCCCAACCTCTGATTCCCCTCCTCTGATTCCCCATATCTGATTCCCCGCCTCCGTTTCCCTGCCTCTGATTAACCGCCTCTGTTTCCCCATATCTGATTCCCCGCCTCTGATTCCCCAACTCTGATTCCCCGCCTCTGATTCCCCAGCTCTGATTCCCCGCCTCTGATTCCCCGCGTCTGATTCCCAGCCTCTGATTCCCCATGTCTGATTTCCTGCCTCTGATTCCCCGCCTCTGATTCGCCATCTCTGATTCATCGCCTCTGATTCCCAGCCTCTGATTCCCCATGTCTTATTCCCCACCTCTGATTCGCCATCTCTGATTCATCGCCTCTGATTCCCCACCTCTGATTCCCCATATCTGATTCCCCACCTATGTTTCCCCGCCTCTGATGCCCCGCCTCTGATTCCATGCCTCTGATTCCCAACCTCTGATTCCCCGCCTCTGTTTCCCCACCTCTGATTCCCTGCCTCTGTTTCCTCATATCTGATTCCCCGCCTCTGATTCCCCAACACTGATTCCCCGCCTCTGATTCCCCAGGTCTGATTCACCACCTCTGATTCCCCGCGTCTGATTCCCCGCCTCTGATTCCACATCTCTGATTCCCTATCTCTGATTCCACAATTCTGATTCCCCGCCTTTGATTCCCTGCCTCTGATTCCCAACCTCTGATTCTCCACCTCTAATTCCCCATATCTGATTCCCCGCCTCTGTTTCCCCGCCTCTTATTCCCCGCCTCTGTTTCCCCATATCTGATTCCCGGCCTCTCATTCCCCAGCTCCGATTCCCCGCCTCTGATTCCCCATATCTGATTCCCCGCCGCTGATTCCCCAACTCTGATAGCCCGCCTCTGATTCCCCAGCTCTGATTCCCCGCCTCTGATTCCCCGCGTCTGAATCCCTGCCTCTGATTCCCTGCCTCTGATTCACCATCTCTGATTCACCACCTCTGATCCCCCGCCTCTGATTCCCCATGTCTGATTCACAGCCTCTGTTTCCCCACCTCTGATTCCCCGCCTCTGATTCCCCAGCTCTGATTCCCCGCATCTGATTCCCTGCCTCTGAATCCCCACCGCTATTCCCTGCCTCTGATTCCCAACCTCTGATTCCCCTCCTCTGATTCCCCATATCTGATTCCCCGCCTCCATTTCCCTGCCTCTGATTCCCCGCCTCTGTTACCCCATATCTGATTCCCCGCCTCTGATTCCCCAACTCTGATTCTGCACATCTGATTCCCTGCCTCTTATTCCCCACCTCTAATTCCCGGCCTCTGATTCCCGGCCTCTGATTCCCCACCTCTGATTCTCCATATCTGATTCCCCGCCTCTGTTTCCCCGCCTCTGATTCCCCACCTCTGTTTCCCAATATCTGATTCCCCGCATCTGATTCCCCACGTCTGATTCCCTGCCTGTGATTCCCTGCCTCTTATTCCCCGCCTCTGATTCCCCGCATCTGATTCCCTGCCTCTGAATCCCCACCTTGATTCCCTGCCTCTGATTCCCAACCTCTGATTCCCCTCCTCTGATTCCCCATATCTGATTCCCCACCTCCATTTCCCTGCCTCTGATTCCCCGCCTCTGTTACCCAATATCTGATTCCCCGCCTCTGATTCCCCAACTCTGTTTCTGCACATCTGATTCCCTGCCTCTTATTCCCCACCTCTAATTCCCGGCCTCTGATTCCCGGCCTCTGATACCCTACCTCTGATTCTCCATATCTGATTCCCCGCCTCTGTTTCCCCGCCTCTGATTCCCCGCCTCTGTTTCCCCATATCTGATTCCCCGCCTCTGATTCCCCAACTCTGATTCCCCGCCTCTGATTCCCCAGGTCTGATTCCCCGCCTCTGATTCCACGTGTTTGATTACCTGCCTCTGATTCCCCGCCTCTGCTTCCCCATCTCTGATTCACCGCCTTTGATTCGCCACCTCTGATTCCCCATATGTGATTCCCCTCCTCTGTTTCCCCGCCTCTGATTCCCCGCCTCTGATTCCCCATATCTCATTCCCCGCCTCTGATTCCCCGCATCTGATTCCCTGCCTCTGAATCCCCACCTCTGATTCCCTGCCTCTGATTCCCAACCTCTGATTCCCCTCCTCTGATTCCCCATATCTGATTCCCCGCCTCCGTTTCCCTGCCTCTTATTAACCGCCTCTGTTTCCCCATATCTGATTCCCCGCCTCTGATTCCCCAACTCTGATTCCCCGCCTCTGATTCCCCAGCTCTGATTCCCCGCCTCTGATTCCCCGCGTCTGATTCCCAGCCTCTGATTCCCCATGTCTGATTTCCTGCCTCTGATTCCCCGCCTCTGATTCGCCATCTCTGATTCATCGCCTCTGATTCCCCACCTCTGATTCCCCATATCTTATTCCCCACGTATGTTTCCCCGCCTCTGATTCCCCGCCTCTGATTCCCCATCTCTGATTCCCGGACTCTGATTCCCCACCTCTGATTCCCTATCTCTGATTCCACACATCCGATTCCCTGCCTCTGATTCCCCGCCTCTGATGCCCCGCCTCTGATTCCCAATCTCTGATTCCCCTCCTCTGATTCCCCATATCTGATTCCCCGCCTCCGTTTCCCTGCCTCTGATTCCCCGCCTCTGTTTCCCCATATCTGATTCCCCGCCTCTGATTCCCCAACTCTGATTCCCCGCCTCTGATTCCCCAGCTCTGATTCCCCGCCTCTGATTCCCCGCGTCTGATTCCCAGCCTCTGATTCCCCATGTCTGATTTCCTGCCTCTGATTCTCTGCCTCTGATTCGCCATCTCTGATTCATCCCCTCTGATTCCCCACCTCTGATTCCCCATATCTTATTCCCCACCTATGTTTCCCCGCCTCTGATTCCCCGCCTCTGATTCCCCATCTCTGATTCCCAGACTCTGATTCCCCTCCTCTGATTCCCTATCTCTGATTCTGCACATCCGATTCCCCGCCTCTGATTCCCCGCCTCTGATTCCCCACCTCTGATTCCCCACCTCTGATTCCCCATATCTGATTACCCGCCTCTGTTTCCCCGCCTCTGATTCCCTGCCTCTGTTTCCTCATATCTGATTCCCCGCCTCTGATTCCCCAACACTGATTCCCCGCCTCTGATTCCCCAGCTCTGATTCACCACCTCTGATTCCCCGCGTCTGATTCCCCGCTTCTGATTCCCGGCCTCTTATTCCCCACCTCTGATTCCCGGCCTCTGATTCCCGGCCTCTGATTCCCGAACTCTCATTCCCGGCCTCTGATTCCCGGCCTCTGATTCCCCGCCTCTGATTCCCCGCCTCTGATTCCCTGCCTCTGATTCCCCATCTCTGATTCCGCACATCTGATTCCCTGCCTCTGATTCCCCGCCTCTGATTCCCTGCCTCTGATTCCCTGCCTCTGATTCCCAACCTCTGATTCCCCACCTCTGATTCCCCATATCTGATTCCCCGCCTCTGTTTCCCCGCCTCTGATTCCCCGCCTCTGTTTCCCCATATCTGATTCCCCGCCTCTGATTCCCCAACTCTGATTCCCCACCTCTGATCCCCAGCTCTGATTCCCCGCCTCTGATTCCCCGTGTTTGATTCCCTGCCTCTGATTCCCTGCCTCTGATTCCCAACCTCTGATTCCCCACCTCTGATTCCCCATATCTGATTCCCCGCCTCTGTTTCCCCGCCTCTGATTCCCCGCCTCTGTTTCCCCATATCTGATTCCCCGCCTTTGATTGGCCACCTCTGATTCCCCATATGTGATTCCCCGCCTCTGTTTCCCCGCATCTGATTCCCCGCCTCTGATTCCCCATATCTCATTCCCCGCCTCTGATTCCCCATATCTGATTCCCTGACTCTGATTCCCCACCTCTGATTCCCGGCCTCTTTTTCCCGGCATCTGATTCCCGGCATCTGATTCTCGGCCTCTGATTCCCGGCCTCTGATTCCCCGCTTCTGATTCTGATTCCCTGCCTCTGATTCCCCATCCCTGATTCCGCACATCTGATTCCCTGCCTCTGATTCCCCACTTCTGATTCCCCATATCTGATTCCCCGCCTCTGTTTCCCCGCCTCTGATTCACCGCCTCTGTTTCCCCATATCTAATTCCCCGCCTCTGATTCCCCAACTCTTATTCCCCGCACTGATTCCCCAGCTCTGAATCCCCGCCTCAGATTCCCCGCATCTGATTCCCTGCCTCTAAATCCCCACCTCTGATTCCCTGCCTCTGATTCCCAACCTCTGATTCACCTCCTCTGATTCCCCATATCTGATTCCCCGCCTCCGTTTCCCTGCCTCTCATTCCCCGCCTCTGTTTCCCCATATCTGATTCCCCGCCTCTGATTCCCCAACTCTGATTCCCCGCCTCTCATTCCCCAGCTCTGATTCCCCGCCTCTGATTCCCCGCGTCTGATTCCCAGCCTCTGATTCCCCATGTCTTATTCCCCGCCTCTGATTCGCCATCTCTGATTCATCGCCTCTGATTCCCCACCTCTGATTCCCCATATCTGATTCCCCACCTATGTTTCCCCGCCTCTGATGCCCCACCTCTGATTCCATGCCTCTGATTCCCAACCTCTGATTCCCCACCTCTGATTCCCCATATCTGATTCCCCGCCTCTGTTTCCCCGCCTCTGATTCCCTGCCTCTGTTTCCTCATATCTGATTCCCCGCCTCTGATTCCCCAACACTGATTCCCCGCCTCTGATTCCCCAGCTCTGATTCACCACCTCTGATTCCCCGCGTCTGATTCCCCGCCTCTGATTCCCCATCTCTGATTCCCTATCTCTGATTCCCCAATTCTGATTCCCCGCCTTTGATTCCCTGCCTCTGATTCCTAACCTCTGATTCCCCACCTCTGATTCCCCGCCACTGTTTCCCTGCCTCTTATTCTCCGCCTCTGTTTCCCCATATCTGATTCCCGGCCTCTCATTCCCCAGCTCTGATTCCCCGCCTCTGATTCCCCATATCTGATTCCCCGCCGCTGATTCCCCAACTCTGATAGCCCGTCTCTGATTCCCCAGCTCTGATTCCCCGCATCTGATTCCCAACCTCTGATTCCCCTCCTCTGATTCCCCATATCTGATTCCCCGCCTCCATTTCCCTGCCTCTGATTCCCCGCCTCTGTTACCCCATATCTGATTCCCCGCCTCTCATTCCCCAACTCTGATTCTGCACATCTGATTCCCTGCCTCTTATTCCCCACCTCTAATTCCCGGCCTCAGATTCCCGTCCTCTGATTCCCCACCTCTGATTCTCCATATCTGATTCCCCGCGTCTGATTCCCCGCCTCTGATTCCCCATCTCTGATTCCCTATCTCTGATTCCCCAATTCTGATTCCCCGCCTTTGATTCCCTGCCTCTGATTCCCAACCTCTGATTCCCCACCTCTGATTCCCCATATCTGATTCCCCGCCTCTGTTTCCCCGCCTCTTATTCCCCACCTCTGTTTCCCCATATCTGATTCCCGGCCTCTCATTCCCCAGCTCTGATTCCCCTCCTCTGATTCCCCATATCTGATTCCCCGCCGCTGATTCCCAAACTCTGAATCCCCAGCTCTGATTCCCCGCCTCTGATTCCCCGCGTCTGAATCCCTGCCTCTGATTCCCCGCCTCTGATTCCCCATCTCTGATTCACCACCTGTGATCCCCCGCCTCTGATTCCCCATGTCTGATTCACCGCCTCTGTTTCCCCACCTCTGATTCCCCGCCTCTGATTCCCCATATCTGATTCCCCGCCTCTGATTCCCCAACTCTGATTCCCCGCCTGTGATTCGCCAGCTATGATTCCCCGCCTCTGATTCCCCACGTCTGATTCCCTGCCTGTGATTCCCTGCCTCTTATTCCCCGCCTCTGATTCCCCGCATCTGATTCCCAACCTCTGATTCCCCTCCTCTGATTCCCCATATCTGATTCCCCGCCTCCATTTCCCTGCCTCTGATTCCCCGCCTCTGTTACCCCATATCTGATTCCCCGCCTCTGATTCCCCAACTCTGATTCTGCACATCTGATTCCCTGCCTCTTATTCCCCACCTCAAATTCCCGGCCTCTGATTCCCAGCCTCTGATTCCCCACCTCTGATTCTCCATATCTGATTCGCCGCCTCTGTTTCCCCGCCTCTGATTCCCCGCCTCTGTTTCCCCATATCTAATTCCCCGCCTCTGATTCCCCAACTCTGATTCCCCGCCTCTGATTCCCCAGGTCTGATTCCCCGCCTCTGATTCCACGTGTTTGATTACCTGCCTCTGATTCCCCGCCTCTGCTTCCCCATCTCTGATTCACAGCCTTTGATTCGCCACCACTGATTCCCCATATGTGATTCCACGCCTCTGTTTCCCCGCCTCTGATTCCCCGCCTCTGATTCCCCATATCTCATTCCCCGCCTCTGATTCCCCGCATCTGATTCCCTGCCTCTGAATCCCCACCTCTGATTCCCAGCCTCTGATTCCCCACCTCTGATTCCCGGCCTCTGATTCCCGGCCTCTGATTCCCGACCTCTCATTCCCGGCCTCTGATTCCCGGCCTCTGATTCCCCGCCTCTGATTCCCCGACTCTGATTCCCTGCCTCTGATTCCCCATCTCTGATTCTGCACATCTGATTCCCTGCCTCTTATTCCCCACCTCTGATTCCCGGCCTCTGATTCCCGGCCTCTGATTCCCGGCCTCTCATTCCCGGACTCTCATTCCCGGCCTCTCATTCCCGGCCTCTGATTCCCCGCCTCTGATTCCCCGCCTCTGTTTCCCTGCCTCTGATTCCCCTTCTCTGATTCCGCACATCTGATTCCCTGCCTGATTCCCTGCCTCTGATTCCCTGCCTCTGATTCCCTGCCTCTGATTCCCAACCTCTGATTCCCCACCTCTGATTCCCCATATCTGATTCCCCGCCTCTGTATCCCCGCCTCTGATTTCCCGCCTCTGTTTCCCCATATCTGATTCCCCGCCTCTGATTCCCCAACTTTGATTACCCACCTCTGATCCCCAGCTCTGATTCCCCGCCTCTGATTCCCCGTGTTTGATTCCCTGCCTCTGATTCCCTGCCTCTGATTCCCAACCTCTGATTCCCCACCTCTGATTCCCCATATCTGATTCCCCGCCTCTGTTTCCCTGCCTCTGATTCCCCTCCTCTGTTTCCCCATATCTGATTCCCCGCCTTTGATTCGCCACCTCTGATTCCCCATATGTGATTCCCCGCCTCTGTTTCCCCGCCTCTGATTCCCCGCCTCTGATACCCCATATCTCATTCCCCGCCTCTGATTCCCCATATCTGATTCCCGGACTCTGATTCCCCACATCTGATTCCCGGCCTCTTATTCCCGGCATCTGATTCCCGGCCTCTGATTCCCGCCCTCTGATTCCCCGCTTCTGATTCTGATTCCCTGCCTCTGATTCCCCATCTCTGATTCCGCACATCTGAATCCCTGCCTCTGATTCCCCACTTCTGATTCCCCATATCTGATTCCGCGCCTCTGTTTCCCCGCCTCTGATTCCCCGCCTCTGTTTCCCCATATCTAATTCCCCGCCTCTGATTCCCCAACTCTGATTCCCCGCACTGATTCCCCAGCTCTGAATCCCCACCTCAGATTCCCCGCATCTGATTCCCTGCCTCTGAATCCCCACCTCTGATTCCCTGCCTCTGATTCCCAACCTCTGATTCCCCTCCTCTGATTCCCCATATCTGATTCCCCGCCTCCGTTTCCCTGCATCTGATTCCCCGCCTCTGTTTCCCCATATCTGATTCCCCGCCTCTGATTCCCCAACTCTGATTCCCCGCCTCTGATTCCCCAGCTCTGATTCCCCGCCTCTGATTCCCCGCGTCTGATTCCCAGCCTCTGATTCCCCATGTCTTATTCCCCACCTCTGATTCGCCATCTCTGATTCATCGCCTCTGATTCCCCACCTCTGATTCCCCATATCTGATTCCCCACCTATGTTTCCCCGCCTCTGATGCCCCGCCTCTGATTCCATGCCTCTGATTCCCAACCTCTGATTCCCCGCCTCTGTTTCCCCGCCTCTGATTCCCTGCCTCTGTTTCCTCATATCTGATTCCCCGCCTCTGATTCCCCAACACTGATTCCCCGCCTCTGATTCCCCAGGTCTGATTCACCACCTCTGATTCCCCGCGTCTGATTCCCCGCCTCTGATTCCCCATCTCTGATTCCCTATCTCTGATTCCCCAATTCTGATTCCCCGCCTTTGATTCCCTGCCTCTGATTCCCAACCTCTGATTCTCCACCTCTAATTCCCCATATCTGATTCCCCGCCTCTGTTTCCCCGCCTCTTATTCCCCGCCTCTGTTTCCCCATATCTGATTCCCGGCCTCTCATTCCCCAGCTCCGATTCCCCGCCTCTGATTCCCCATATCTGATTCCCCACCGCTGATTCCCCAACTCTGATAGCCCGCCTCTGATTCCCCAGCTCTGATTCCCCGCCTCTGATTCCCCGCGTCTGAATCCCTGCCTCTGATTCCCCGCCTCTGATTCACCATCTCTGATTCACCACCTCTGATCCCCCGCCTCTGATTCCCCATGTCTGATTCACCGCCTCTGTTTCCCCACCTCTGATTCCCCGCCTCTGATTCCCCAGCTCTGATTCCCCGCATCTGATTCCCTGCCTCTGAATCCCCACCGCTATTCCCTGCCTCTGATTCCCAACCTCTGATTCCCCTCCTCTGATTCCCCATATCTGATTCCACACCTCCATTTCCCTGCCTCTGATTCCCCGCCTCTGTTACCCCATATCTGATTCCCCGCCTCTGATTCCCCAACTCTGATTCTGCACATCTGATTCCCTGCCTCTTATTCCCCACCTCTAATTCCCGGCCTCTGATTCCCGGCCTCTGATTCCCCACCTCTGATTCTCCATATCTGATTCCCCGCCTCTGTTTCCCCGCCTCTGATTCCCCACCTCTGTTTCCCCATATCTGATTCCCCGCATCTGATTCCCCACGTCTGATTCCCTGCCTGTGATTCCCTGCCTCTTATTCCCCGCCTCTGATTCCCCGCATCTGATTCCCTGCCTCTGAATCCCCACCTTGATTCCCTGCCTCTGATTCCCAACCTCTGATTCCCCTCCTCTGATTCCCCATATCTGATTCCCCACCTCCATTTCCCTGCCTCTGATTCCCCGCCTCTGTTACCCAATATCTGATTCCCCGCCTCTGATTCCCCAACTCTGTTTCTGCACATCTGATTCCCTGCCTCTTATTCCCCACCTCTAATTCCCGGCCTCTGATTCCCGGCCTCTGATACCCTACCTCTGATTCTCCATATCTGATTCCCCGCCTCTGATTCCCCGCCTCTGATTCCCCGCCTCTGTTTCCCCATATCTGATTCCCCGCCTCTGATTCCCCAACTCTGATTCCCCGCCTCTGATTCCCCAGGTCTGATTCCCCGCCTCTGATTCCACGTGTTTGATTACCTGCCTCTGATTCCCCGCCTCTGCTTCCCCATCTCTGATTCACCGCCTTTGATTCGCCACCTCTGATTCCCCATATGTGATTCCCCTCCTCTGTTTCCCCGCCTCTGATTCCCCGCCTCTGATTCCCCATATCTCATTCCCCGCCTCTGATTCCCCGCATCTGATTCCCTGCCTCTGAATCCCCACCTCTGATTCCCTGCCTCTGATTCCCAACCTCTGATTCCCCTCCTCTGATTCCCCATATCTGATTCCCCGCCTCCGTTTCCCTGCCTCTGATTAACCGCCTCTGTTTCCCCATATCTGATTCCCCGCCTCTGATTCCCCAACTCTGATTCCCCGCCTCTGATTCCCCAGCTCTGATTCCCCGCCTCTGATTCCCCGCGTCTGATTCCCAGCCTCTGATTCCCCATGTCTGATTTCCTGCCTCTGATTCCCCGCCTCTGATTCGCCATCTCTGATTCATCGCCTCTGATTCCCAGCCTCTGATTCCCCATGTCTTATTCCCCACCTCTGATTCGCCATCTCTGATTCATCGCCTCTGATTCCCCACCTCTGATTCCCCATATCTGATTCCCCACCTATGTTTCCCCGCCTCTGATGCCCCGCCTCTGATTCCATGCCTCTGATTCCCAACCTCTGATTCCCTGCCTCTGTTTCCTCATATCTGATTCCCCGCCTCTGATTCCCCAACACTGATTCCCCGCCTCTGATTCCCCAGGTCTGATTCACCACCTCTGATTCCCCGCGTCTGATTCCCCGCCTCTGATTCCCCATCTCTGATTCCCTATCTCTGATTCCCCTATTCTGATTCCCCGCCTTTGATTCCCTGCCTCTGATTCCCAACCTCTGATTCTCCACCTCTAATTCCCCATATCTGATTCCCCGCCTCTGTTTCCCTGCCTCTTATTCCCCGCCTCTGTTTCCCCATATCTGATTCCCGGCCTCTCATCCCCAGCTCCGATTCCCCGCCTCTGATTCCCCATATCTGATTCCCCGCCGCTGATTCCCCAACTCTGATAGCCCGCCTCTGATTCCCCAGCTCTGATTCCCCGCCTCTGATTCCCCGCGTCTGAATCCCTGCCTCTGATTCCCCGCCTCTGATTCACCATCTCTGATTCACCACCTCTGATCCCCCGCCTCTGATTCCCCATGTCTGATTCACCGCCTCTGTTTCCCCACCTCTGATTCCCCGCCTCTGATTCCCCAGCTCTGATTCCCCGCATCTGATTCCCTGCCTCTGAATCCCCACCGCTATTCCCTGCCTCTGATTCCCAACCTCTGATTCCCCTCCTCTGATTCCCCATATCTGATTCCCCGCCTCCATTTCCCTGCCTCTGATTCCCCGCCTCTGTTACCCCATATCTGATTCCCCGCCTCTGATTCCCCAACTCTGATTCTGCACATCTGATTCCCTGCCTCTTATTCCCCACCTCTAATTCCCGGCCTCTGATTCCCGGCCTCTGATTCCCCACCTCTGATTCTCCATATCTGATTCCCCGCCTCTGTTTCCCCGCCTCTGATTCCCCACCTCTGTTTCCCCATATCTGATTCCCCGCATCTGATTCCCCACGTCTGATTCCCTGCCTGTGATTCCCTGCCTCTTATTCCCCGCCTCTCATTCCCCGCATCTGATTCCCTGCCTCTGAATCCCCACCTTGATTCCCTGCCTCTGATTCCCAACCACTGCTTCCCCTCCTCTGATTCCCCATATCTGATTCCCCACCTCCATTTCCCTGCCTCTGATTCCCCGCCTCTGTTACCCAATATCTGATTCCCCGCCTCTGATTCCCCAACTCTGTTTCTGCACATCTGATTCCCTGCCTCTTATTCCCCACCTCTAATTCCCGGACTCTGATTCCCGGCCTCTGATACCCTACCTCTGATTCTCCATATCTGATTCCCCGCCTCTGTTTCCCCGCCTCTGATTCCCCGCCTCTGTTTCCCCATATCTGATTCCCCGCCTCTGATTCCCCAACTCTGATTCCCCGCCTCTGATTCCCCAGGTCTGATTCCCCGCCTCTGATTCCACGTGTTTGATTACCTGCCTCTGATTCCCCGCCTCTGCTTCCCCATCTCTGATTCACCGCCTTTGATTCGCCACCTCTGATTCCCCATATGTGATTCCCCTCCTCTGTTTCCCCGCCTCTGATTCCCCGCCTCTGATTCCCCATATCTCATTCCCCGCCTCTGATTCCCCGCATCTGATTCCCTGCCTCTGAATCCCCACCTCTGATTCCCTGCCTCTGATTCCCAACCTCTGATTCCCCTCCTCTGATTCCCCATATCTGATTCCCCGCCTCCGTTTCCCTGCCTCTGATTAACCGCCTCTGTTTCCCCATATCTGATTCCCCGCCTCTGATTCCCCAACTCTGATTCCCCGCCTCTGATTCCCCAGCTCTGATTCCCCGCCTCTGATTCCCCGCGTCTGATTCCCAGCCTCTGATTCCCCATGTCTGATTTCCTGCCTCTGATTCCCCGCCTCTGATTCGCCATCTCTGATTCATCGCCTCTGATTCCCAGCCTCTGATTCCCCATGTCTTATTCCCCACCTCTGATTCGCCATCTCTGATTCATCGCCTCTGATTCCCCATATCTGATTCCCCACCTATGTTTCCCCGCCTCTGATGCCCCGCCTCTGATTCCATGCCTCTGATTCCCAACCTCTGATTCCCCGCCTCTGTTTCCCCGCCTCTGATTCCCTGCCTCTGTTTCCTCATATCTGATTCCCCGACTCTGATTCCCCAACACTGATTCCCCGCCTCTGATTCCCCAGGTCTGATTCACCACCTCTGATTCCCCGCGTCTGATTCCCCGCCTCTGATTCCCCATCTCAGATTCCCTATCTCTGATTCCCCAATTCTGATTCCCCGCCTTTGATTCCCTGCCTCTGATTCCCAACCTCTGATTCTCCACCTCTAATTCCCCATATCTGATTCCCCGCCTCTGTTTCCCCGCCTCTTATTCCCCGCCTCTGTTTCCCCATATCTGATTCCCGGCCTCTCATTCCCCAGCTCCGATTCCCCGCCTCTGATTCCCCATATCTGATTCCCCGCCGCTGATTCCCCAACTCTGATAGCCCGCCTCTGATTCCCCAGCTCTGATTCCCCGCCTCTGATTCCCCGCGTCTGAATCCCTGCCTCTGATTCCCCGCCTCTGATTCACCATCTCTGATTCACCACCTCTGATCCCCCGCCTCTGATTCCCCATGTCTGAATCACAGCCTCTGTTTCCCCACCTCTGATTCCCCGCCTCTGATTCCCCAGCTCTGATTCCCCGCATCTGATTCCCTGCCTCTGAATCCCCACCGCTATTCCCTGCCTCTGATTCCCAACCTCTGATTCCCCTCCTCTGATTCCCCATATCTGATTCCCCGCCTCCATTTCCCTGCCTCTGATTCCCCGCCTCTGTTACCCCATATCTGATTCCCCGCCTCTGATTCCCCAACTCTGATTCTGCACATCTGATTCCCTGCCTCTTATTCCCCACCTCTAATTCCCGGCCTCTGATTCCCGGCCTCTGATTCCCCACCTCTGATTCTCCATGTCTGATTCACCGCCTCTGTTTCCCCACCTCTGATTCCCCGCCTCTGATTCCCCAGCTCTGATTCCCCGCATCTGATTCCCTGCCTCTGAATCCCCACCGCTATTCCCTGCCTCTGATTCCCAACCTCTGATTCCCCTCCTCTGATTCCCCATATCTGATTCCCCGCCTCCATTTCCCTGCCTCTGATTCCCCGCCTCTGTTACCCCATATCTGATTCCCCGCCTCTGATTCCCCAACTCTGATTCTGCACATCTGATTCCCTGCCTCTTATTCCCCACCTCTAATTCCCGGCCTCTGATTCCCGGCCTCTGATTCCCCACCTCTGATTCTCCATATCTGATTCCCCGCCTCTGTTTCCCCGCCTCTGATTCCCCACCTCTGTTTCCCCATATCTGATTCCCCGCATCTGATTCCCCACGTCTGATTCCCTGCCTGTGATTCCCTGCCTCTTATTCCCCGCCTCTGATTCCCCGCATCTGATTCCCTGCCTCTGAATCCCCACCTTGATTCCCTGCCTCTGATTCCCAACCACTGCTTCCCCTCCTCTGATTCCCCATATCTGATTCCCCACCTCCATTTCCCTGCCTCTGATTCCCCGCCTCTGTTACCCAATATCTGATTCCCCGCCTCTGATTCCCCAACTCTGTTTCTGCACATCTGATTCCCTGCCTCTTATTCCCCACCTCTAATTCCCGGACTCTGATTCCCGGCCTCTGATACCCTACCTCTGATTCTCCATATCTGATTCCCCGCCTCTGTTTCCCCGCCTCTGATTCCCCGCCTCTGTTTCCCCATATCTGATTCCCCGCCTCTGATTCCCCAACTCTGATTCCCCGCCTCTGATTCCCCAGGTCTGATTCCCCGCCTCTGATTCCACGTGTTTGATTACCTGCCTCTGATTCCCCGCCTCTGCTTCCCCATCTCTGATTCACCGCCTTTGATTCGCCACCTCTGATTCCCCATATGTGATTCCCCTCCTCTGTTTCCCCGCCTATGATTCCCCGCCTCTGATTCCCCATATCTCATTCCCCGCCTCTGATTCCCCGCATCTGATTCCCTGCCTCTGAATCCCCACCTCTGATTCCCTGCCTCTGATTCCCAACCTCTGATTCCCCTCCTCTGATTCCCCATATCTGATTCCCCGCCTCCGTTTCCCTGCCTCTGATTAACCGCCTCTGTTTCCCCATATCTGATTCCCCGCCTCTGATTCCCCAACTCTGATTCCCCGCCTCTGATTCCCCAGCTCTGATTCCCCGCCTCTGATTCCCCGCGTCTGATTCCCAGCCTCTGATTCCCCATGTCTGATTTCCTGCCTCTGATTCCCCGCCTCTGATTCGCCATCTCTGATTCATCTCCTCTGATTCCCAGCCTCTGATTCCCCATGTCTTATTCCCCACCTCTGATTCCCCATATCTGATTCCCCACCTATGTTTCCCCGCCTCTGATGCCCCGCCTCTGATTCCATGCCTCTGATTCCCAACCTCTGATTCCCCGCCTCTGTTTCCCCGCCTCTGATTCCCTGCCTCTGTTTCCTCATATCTGATTCCCCGCCTCTGATTCCCCAACACTGATTCCCCGCCTCTGATTCCCCAGGTCTGATTCACCACCTCTGATTCCCCGCGTCTGATTCCCCGCCTCTGATTCCCCATCTCTGATTCCCTATCTCTGATTCCCCAATTCTGATTCCCCGCCTTTGATTCCCTGCCTCTGATTCCCAACCTCTGATTCTCCACCTCTAATTCCCCATATCTGATTCCCCGCCTCTGTTTCCCCGCCTCTTATTCCCCGCCTCTGTTTCCCCATATCTGATTCCCGGCCTCTCATTCCCCAGCTCCGATTCCCCGCCTCTGATTCCCCATATCTGATTCCCCGCCGCTGATTCCCCAACTCTGATAGCCCGCCTCTGATTCCCCAGCTCTGATTCCCCGCCTCTGATTCCCCGCGTCTGAATCCCTGCCTCTGATTCCCCGCCTCTGATTCACCATCTCTGATTCACCACCTCTGATCCCCCGCCTCTGATTCCCCATGTCTGATTCACAGCCTCTGTTTCCCCACCTCTGATTCCCCGCCTCTGATTCCCCAGCTCTGATTCCCCGCATCTGATTCCCTGCCTCTGAATCCCCACCGCTATTCCCTGCCTCTGATTCCCAACCTCTGATTCCCCTCCTCTGATTCCCCATATCTGATTCCCCGCCTCCATTTCCCTGCCTCTGATTCCCCGCCTCTGTTACCCCATATCTGATTCCCCGCCTCTGATTCCCCAACTCTGATTCTGCACATCTGATTCCCTGCCTCTTATTCCCCACCTCTAATTCCCGGCCTCTGATTCCCGGCCTCTGATTCCCCACCTCTGATTCTCCATATCTGATTCCCCGCCTCTGTTTCCCCGCCTCTGATTCCCCACCTCTGTTTCCCAATATCTGATTCCCCGCATCTGATTCCCCACGTCTGATTCCCTGCCTGTGATTCCCTGCCTCTTATTCCCCGCCTCTGATTCCCCGCATCTGATTCCCTGCCTCTGAATCCCCACCTTGATTCCCTGCCTCTGATTCCCAACCTCTGATTCCCCTCCTCTGATTCCCCATATCTGATTCCCCACCTCCATTTCCCTGCCTCTGATTCCCCGCCTCTGTTACCCAATATCTGATTCCCCGCCTCTGATTCCCCAACTCTGTTTCTGCACATCTGATTCCCTGCCTCTTATTCCCCACCTCTAATTCCCGGCCTCTGATTCCCGGCCTCTGATACCCTACCTCTGATTCTCCATATCTGATTCCCCGCCTCTGTTTCCCCGCCTCTGATTCCCCGCCTCTGTTTCCCCATATCTGATTCCCCGCCTCTGATTCCCCAACTCTGATTCCCCGCCTCTGATTCCCCAGGTCTGATTCCCCGCCTCTGATTCCACGTGTTTGATTACCTGCCTCTGATTCCCCGCCTCTGCTTCCCCATCTCTGATTCACCGCCTTTGATTCGCCACCTCTGATTCCCCATATGTGATTCCCCTCCTCTGTTTCCCCGCCTCTGATTCCCCGCCTCTGATTCCCCATATCTCATTCCCCGCCTCTGATTCCCCGCATCTGATTCCCTGCCTCTGAATCCCCACCTCTGATTCCCTGCCTCTGATTCCCAACCTCTGATTCCCCTCCTCTGATTCCCCATATCTGATTCCCCGCCTCCGTTTCCCTGCCTCTGATTAACCGCCTCTGTTTCCCCATATCTGATTCCCCGCCTCTGATTCCCCAACTCTGATTCCCCGCCTCTGATTCCCCAGCTCTGATTCCCCGCCTCTGATTCCCCGCATCTGATTCCCAGCCTCTGATTCCCCATGTCTGATTTCCTGCCTCTGATTCCCCGCCTCTGATTCGCCATCTCTGATTCATCGCCTCTGATTCCCCACCTCTGATTCCCCATATCTTATTCCCCACGTATGTTTCCCCGCCTCTGATTCCCCGCCTCTGATTCCCCATCTCTGATTCCCGGACTCTGATTCCCCACCTCTGATTCCCTATCTCTGATTCCACACATCCGATTCCCTGCCTCTGATTCCCCGCCTCTGATGCCCCGCCTCTGATTCCCAATCTCTGATTCCCCTCCTCTGATTCCCCATATCTGATTCCCCGCCTCCGTTTCCCTGCCTCTGATTCCCCGCCTCTGTTTCCCCATATCTGATTCCCCGCCTCTGATTCCCCAACTCTGATTCCCCGCCTCTGATTCCCCAGCTCTGATTCCCCGCCTCTGATTCCCCGCGTCTGATTCCCAGCCTCTGATTCCCCATGTCTGATTTCCTGCCTCTGATTCCCTGCCTCTGATTCGCCATCTCTGATTCATCCCCTCTGATTCCCCACCTCTGATTCCCCATATCTTATTCCCCACCTATGTTTCCCCGCCTCTGATTCCCCGCCTCTGATTCCCCATCTCTGATTCCCAGACTCTGATTCCCCTCCTCTGATTCCCTATCTCTGATTCTGCACATCCGATTCCCTGCCTCTGATTCCCCGCCTCTGATTCCCCACCTCTGATTCCCCACCTCTGATTCCCCATATCTGATTCCCCGCCTCTGTTTCCCCGCCTCTGATTCCCTGCCTCTGTTTCCTCATATCTGATTCCCCGCCTCTGATTCCCCAACACTGATTCCCCGCCTCTGATTCCCCAGCTCTGATTCACCACCTCTGATTCCCCGCGTCTGATTCCCCGCTTCTGATTCCCGGCCTCTTATTCCCCACCTCTGATTCCCGGCCTCTGATTCCCGGCCTCTGATTCCCGAACTCTCATTCCCGGCCTCTGATTCCCGGCCTCTGATTCCCCGCCTCTGATTCCCCGCCTCTGATTCCCTGCCTCTGATTCCCCATCTCTGATTCCGCACATCTGATTCCCTGCCTCTGATTCCCCGCCTCTGATTCCCTGCCTCTGATTCCCTTCCTCTGATTCCCAACCTCTGATTCCCCACCTCTGATTCCCCATATCTGATTCCCCGCCTCTGTTTCCCCGCCTCTGATTCCCCGCCTCTGTTTCCCCATATCTGATTCCCTGCCTCTGATTCCCCAACTCTGATTCCCCACCTCTGATCCCCAGCTCTGATTCCCCGCCTCTGATTCCCCGTGTTTGATTCCCTGCCTCTGATTCCCTGCCTCTGATTCCCAACCTCTGATTCCCCACCTCTGATTCCCCATATCTGATTCCCCGCCTCTGTTTCCCCGCCTCTGATTCCCCGCCTCTGTTTCCCCATATCTGATTCCCCGCCTTTGATTGGCCACCTCTGATTCCCCATATGTGATTCCCCGCCTCTGTTTCCCCGCATCTGATTCCCCGCCTCTGATTCCCCATATCTCATTCCCCGCCTCTGATTCCCCATATCTGATTCCCTGACTCTGATTCCCCACCTCTGATTCCCGGCCTCTTTTTCCCGGCATCTGATTCCCGGCATCTGATTCTCGGCCTCTGATTCCCGGCCTCTGATTCCCCGCTTCTGATTCTGATTCCCTGCCTCTGATTCCCCATCCCTGATTCCGCACATCTGATTCCCTGCCTCTGATTCCCCACTTCTGATTCCCCATATCTGATTCCCCGCCTCTGTTTCCCCGCCTCTGATTCACCGCCTCTGTTTCCCCATATCTAATTCCCCGCCTCTGATTCCCCAACTCTTATTCCCCGCACTGATTCCCCAGCTCTGAATCCCCGCCTCAGATTCCCCGCATCTGATTCCCTGCCTCTAAATCCCCACCTCTGATTCCCTGCCTCTGATTCCCAACCTCTGATTCACCTCCTCTGATTCCCCATATCTGATTCCCCGCCTCTGTTTCCCTGCCTCTCATTCCCCGCCTCTGTTTCCCCATATCTGATTCCCCGCCTCTGATTCCCCAACTCTGATTCCCCGCCTCTCATTCCCCAGCTCTGATTCCCCGCCTCTGATTCCCCGCGTCTGATTCCCAGCCTCTGATTCCCCATGTCTTATTCCCCGCCTCTGATTCGCCATCTCTGATTCATCGCCTCTGATTCCCCACCTCTGATTCCCCATATCTGATTCCCCACCTATGTTTCCCCGCCTCTGATGCCCCACCTCTGATTCCATGCCTCTGATTCCCAACCTCTGATTCCCCACCTCTGATTCCCCATATCTGATTCCCCGCCTCTGTTTCCCCGCCTCTGATTCCCTGCCTCTGTTTCCTCATATCTGATTCCCCGCCTCTGATTCCCCAACACTGATTCCCCGCCTCTGATTCCCCAGCTCTGATTCACCACCTCTGATTCCCCGCGTCTGATTCCCCGCCTCTGATTCCCCATCTCTGATTCCCTATCTCTGATTCCCCAATTCTGATTCCCCGCCTTTGATTCCCTGCCTCTGATTCCTAACCTCTGATTCCCCACCTCTGATTCCCCGCCACTGTTTCCCTGCCTCTTATTCTCCGCCTCTGTTTCCCCATATCTGATTCCCGGCCTCTCATTCCCCAGCTCTGATTCCCCGCCTCTGATTCCCCATATCTGATTCCCCGCCGCTGATTCCCCAACTCTGATAGCCCGTCTCTGATTCCCCACCTCTGATTCCCCGCCTCTGATTCCCCGCGTCTGAATCCCTGCCTCTGATTCCCCGCCTCTGATTCCCCATCTCTGATTCACCACCTCTGATCCCCCGCCTCTGATTCCCCATGTCTGATTCACCGCCTCTGTTTCCCCACCTCTGATTCCCGACCTCTGATTCCCCATATCTGATTCCCCGCCTCTGTTTCCCCGCCTCTTATTCACCGCCTCTGATTCCCCATATCTGATTCCCGGCCTCTCATTCCCCAGCTCTGATTCCCCGCCTCTGATTCCCCATATCTGATTCCCCGCCGCTGATTCCCCAACTCTGATACCCCGCCTCTGATTCCCCAGCTCTGATTCCCCGCCTCTGATTCCCCGCGTCTGATTCCCTGCCTCTGATTCCCCGCCTCTGATTCCCCATCTCTGATTCACCACCTCTGATCCCCCGCCTCTGATTACCCATGTCTGATTCCCCGCCTCTGTTTCCCCGCCTCTGAATCCCCGCCTCTGATTCCCCATATCTGATTCCCCGCCTCTGATTACCCAACTCTGATTCCCCGCCTGTGATTCGCCAGCTATGATTCCCCGCCTCTGATTCCCCGCGTCTGATTCCCTGCCTGTGATTCCCTGCGTCTGATTCCCCACCACTGTTACCCCGCCTCTGATTCCCCGCCACTGATTCCCCATATCTGATTCCCCTCCTCTGATTCCCCAACTCTGATTCCCCGCCTCTGATTCCCCAGTTCTGATTCCCTGCCTCTGATTCCCCGCATCTGATTCCCCGCCACTGATTCCCCATCTCTGATTCACCGCCTTTGATTCGCCACCTCTGATTCCCCATCTCTGATTCCCGGACTAAGATTCCCCACCTCTGATTCCCGGCCTCTTATTCCCGGCATCAGATTCCCGGCCTCTGATTCCCAGCCTCTGATTCCCCGCTTCTGATTCTGATTCCCTGCCTCTGATTCCCCATCTCTGATTCCACACATCTGATTCCCTGCCTCTGATTCCCCACTTCTGATTCCCCGCCTCTGATTCCCCACCTCTGTTTCCCCACCTCTGATTCCCCGCCTCTGTTTCCCCATATCTAATTCCCCGCCTCTGATTCCCCAACTCTGATTCCCCGCTCTGATTCCCCAGCTCTGAATTCCCGCCTCTGATTCCCCGCATCTGATTCCCTGCCTCTGAATCCCCACCTCTGATTCCCTGCCTCTGATTCCCAACCTCTGATTCCCCTCCTCTGATTCCCCATATCTTATTCCCCTCCTCTGTTTCCCTGCCTCTGATTCCCCGCATCTGTTACCCCATATCTGATTCCCCGCCTCTGATTCCCCAACTCTGATTCTGCACATCTGATTCCCTGCCTCTTTTTCCCCACCTCTGATTCCCGGCCTCTGATTCCCGGCCTCTGATTCCCGGCCTCTCATTCCCGGCCTCTCATTCCCCGCCTCTGATTCCCGGCCTCTGATTCCCCGCCTCTGATTCCCCGCCTCTGATTCCCTGCCTCTGATTCGCCATCTCTGATTCCGCACATCTGATTCCCTGCCTCTGATTCCCCGCCTCTGATTCCCCGCCTCTGATTCCCTGCCTCTGATTCCCAACCTCTGATTCCCCACCTCTGATTCCCCATATCTGATTCCCCGCCTCTGTTTCCCCGCCTCTGATTCCCCGCCTCTGTTTCCCCATATCTGATTCCCCGCCTCTGATTCCCCAACACTGATTCCCTGCCTCTGATTCCCCAGCTCTGATTCCCCGCCTCTGATTCCCTGTGTTTGATTCCATGCCTCTGATTCCCCGCCTCTGCTTCCCCATCTCTGATTCAGCGCCTTTGATTCGCCACCTCTGATTCCCCATATGTGATTCCCCACCTCTGTTTCCCCGCCTCTGATTCCCCGCCTCTGATTCCCCATATCTCATTCCCAGCTTCTGATTCCCCATCTCTGATTGATTCCCTACCTCTGATTCCCGGCCTCTTATTCCCGGCATCTGATTCCCGGCCTCTGATTCCCGGCCTCTGATTCCCCGCTACTGATTCTGATTCCCTGCCTCTGATTCCCCATCTCTGATTCCGCACATCTGATTCCCTGCCTCTGATTTCCCACCTCTGATTACCCATATCTGATACCCCGCCTCTGTTTCCCCGCCTCTGATTCCCCGCCTCTGTTTCCCCGCCTCTGATTCCCCGCCTCTGTTTCCCCATATCTAATTCCCCGCCTCTGATTCCCCAACTCTGATTCCCCGCTCTGATTCCCCAGCTCTGAATCCCCGCCTCTGATTCCCCGCATCTGATTCACTGCCTCTGAATCCCCACCTCTGATTCCCTGCCTCTGATTCACAACCTCTGATTCCCCTCTTCTGATTCCCCATATCTGATTCCCCGCCTCCGTTTCCCTGCCTCTGATTCCCCGCCTCTGTTTCCCCATATCTGATTCCCCGCCTCTGATACCCCAACTCTGATTCCCCGCCTCTGATTCCCCAGCTCTGATTCCCCGCCTCTGACTCCCCGCGTCTGATTCCCAGCCTCTGATTCCCCATGTCTGATTTCCTGCCTATGATTCCCCGCCTCTGATTCGCCAGCTCTGATTCATCGCCTCTGATTCCCCACCTCTGATTCCCCATATCTGATTTCCCACCTATGTTTCCCTGCCTCTGATTCCCCGCCTCAGATTCCCCATCTCTGATTCCCGGACTCTGATTCCCCACCTCTGATTCCCCACCTCTGATTCCGCTCATCCAATTCCCTGCCTCTGATTCCCCGCCTCTGATGCCCAGCCTCTGATTCCATGCCTCTGATTCCCAACCTCTGATTCCCCACCTCTGATTTCCCATATCTGATTCCCCGCCTCTGTTTCCCCGCCTCTGATTCCCTGCATCTGTTTCCTCATATCTGATTCCCCTCCTCTGATTCCCCAACACTGATTCCCCGCCTCTGATTCCCCAGCTCTGATTCACCACCTCTGATTCCCCGCGTCTGATTCCCCGCCTCTAATTCCCCATCTCTGATTCCCTATCACTGATTCCCCAATTCTGATTCCCCGCCTTTGATTCACTGCCTCTGATTAACAACCACTGATTCCCGACCTCTGATTCCCCATATCTGATTCCCCGCCTCTGTTTCCCCGCCTCTTATTCCCCGCCTCTGTTTCCCCATATCTGATTCCCGGCCTCTCATTCCCCAGCTCTGATTCCCCGCCTCTGATTCCCCATATCTGATTCCCCGCCGCTGATTCCCCAACTCTGATACCCCGCCTCTGATTCACCAGCTCTGATTCCCCGCCTCTGATTCCCCGCGTCTGATTCCCCGCCTCTAATTCCCCATCTCTGATTCCCTATCACTGATTCCCCAATTCTGATTCCCCGCCTTTGATTCACTGCCTCTGATTAACAACCACTGATTCCCGACCTCTGATTCCCCATATCTGATTCCCCGCCTCTGTTTCCCCGCCTCTTATTCCCCGCCTCTGTTTCCCCATATCTGATTCCCGGCCTCTCATTCCCCAGCTCTGATTCCCCGCCTCTGATTCCCCATATCTGATTCCCCGCCGCTGATTCCCCAACTCTGATTCCCCATCTCTGATTCACCACCTCTGATCCCCCGCCTCTGATTCCCCATGTCTGATTCCCCGCCTCTGTTTCCCTGCCTCTGATTCCCCGCCTCTGATTCCCCATATCTGAATCCCCGCCTCTGATTCCCCAACTCTGATTCCCCGCCTGTGATTCGCCAGCTATGATTCCCGGCCTCTGATTCCCCGCGTCTGATTCCCTGCCTGTGATTCCCTGCCTCTGATTCCCCACCTCTGTTACCCCGCCTCTGATTCCCTGCCTCTGATTCCCCACTTCTGATTCCCCGCCTCTGATTCCCCACCTCTGTTTCCCCACCTCTGATTCCCCGCCTCTGTTTCCCCATATCTAATTCCCCGCCTCTGATTCCCCAACTCTGATTCCCCGCTCTGATTCCCCAGCTCTGAATTCCCGCCTCTGATTCCCCACCTATGATTCCCCATATCTGATTCCCCGCCTCTGTTTCCCCGCCTCTGATTCCCCGCCTCTGATTCCCCATATCTGATTCCCCACCTATGATTTCCCAACGCTGATTCCCTGCCTCTGATTCGCTAGCTATGATTCCCCGCCTCTGATTCCCCGCGTCTGAATCCCTGCCTCTGATTCCCCGCCTCTGATTCCCAATATCTGATTCCCCGCCTCCGTTTCCCTGCCTCTGATTCCCCGCCTCTGTTTCCCCATATCTGATACTCCGCCTCTGATTCCCCAACTCTGATTCCCCGCCTCTGATTCCCCAGCTCTGATTCCCCGCATCTGACTCCCCGCGTCTGATTCCCAGCCTCTGATTCCCCATGTCTGATTTCCTGCCTCTGATTCCCCACCTCTGATTCGCCATCTCTGATTCATCGCCTCTGATTCCCCACCTCTGATTACCCATATCTGATTCCCCACCTATGTTTCCCCGCGTCTGATTCCCCGCCTCTGATTCCCCATCTCTGATTCCCGGACTCTGATTCCCCACCTCTGATTCCCCATCTCTGATTCCGCACATCCGATTCCCTGCCTCTGATTCCCCGCCTCTGATGCCCCGCCTCTGATTCCATGCTTCTGATTCCCAACCTCTGATTCCCCACCTCTGATTCCCCATATCTGATTCCCTGCCTCTGTTTCCCCGCCTCTGATTCCCTGCCCCTGTTTCCTCATATCTGATTCCCAGCCTCTGATTCCCCAACACTGATTTCCCGCCTCTGATTCCACAGCTCTGATTCACCACCTCTAACTCCCCGCATCTGATTCCCCGCCTCTGATTCCCCATCTCTGATTCCCTATCTCTGATTCCCCAATTCTGATTCCCCGCCTTTGATTCCCTGCCTCTGATTCCAAACCTCTGATTCCCGACCTCTGATTCCCCATCTCTGATTCCCGGACTCTGATTCCCCACCTCTGATTCCCGGACTCTTATTCCCGGCATCTGATTCCCGGCCTCTGATTCCCAGCCTCTGATTCCCCGCTTCTGATTCTGATTCCCTGCCTCTGATTCCCCATCTCTGATTCCACACATCTGATTCCCTGCCTCTGATTCCCCACTTCTGATTCCCCGCCTCTGATTCCCCACCTCTGTTTCCCCACCTCTGATTCCCCGCCTCTGTTTCCCCATATCTAATTCCCCGCCTCTGATTCCCCAACTCTGATTCCCCGCTCTGATTCCCTAGCTCTGAATTCCCGCCTCTGATTCCCCGCATCTGATTCACTGCCTCTGAATCCCCACCTCTGATTCCCTGCCTCTGATTCCCAACCTCTGATTCCCCTCCTCTGATTCCCCATATCTGATTCCCCTCCTCTGTTTCCCTGCCTCTGATTCCCCGCCTCTGTTACCCCATATCTGATTCCCCGCCTCTGATTCCCCAACTTCTGATTCTGCACATCTGATTCCCTGCCTCTTTTTCCCCACCTCTGATTCCCGGCCTCTGATTCCCGGCCTCTGATTCCCGGCCTCTCATTCCCGGCCTCTCATTCCCCGCCTCTGATTCCCAGCCTCTGATTCCCCGCCTCTGATTCCCCGCCTCTGATTCCCTGCCTCTGATTCCCCATCTCTGATTCCGCACATCTGATTCCCTGGCTCTTATTCCCCGCCTCTGATTCCCCGCCTCTGATTCCCTGCCTCTGATTCCCAACCTCTGATTCCCCACCTCTGATTCCCCATATCTGATTCCCCGCCTCTGTTTCCCAGCCTCTGATTCCCAGCCTCTGATTCCCAACCTCTGATTCCCCACCTCTGATTCCCCATATCTGATTCCCCGCCTCTGTTTCCCCGCCTCTGATTCCCCGCCTCTGTTTCCCCATATCTGATTCCCCGCCTCTGATTCCCCAACTCTGATTCCCCGCCTCTGAATCCCCAGCTCTGATTCCCTGCCTCTGATTCCCCGCCTCTGCTTCCCCATCTCTGATTCACCGCCTTTGATTCGCCACCTCTGATTCCCCATATGTGATTCCCCGCCTCTGTTTCGCCGCCTCTGATTCCCCGCCTCTGATTCCCCATATCTCATTCCCAGCCTCTGATTCCCCATCTCTGATTCCCGGCCTCTTATTCCCGGCATCTGATTCCCGGCCTCTGATTCCCGGCCTCTGATTCCCCGCTTCTGATTCTGATTCCCTGCCTCTGATTCCCCATCTCTGATTCCGCACATCTGATTCCCTGCCTCTGATTTCCCACCTCTGATTACCCATATCTGATTCCCCGCCTCTGTTTCCCCGCCTCTGATTCCCCGCCTCTGTTTCCCCGCCTCTGATTCCCCGCCTCTGTTTCCCCATATCTAATTCCCCGCATCTGATTCCCCAACTCTGATTCCCCGCTCTGATTCCCCAGCTCTGAATCCCCGCCTCTGATTCCCCACATCTGATTCACTGCCTCTGAATCCCCACCTCTGATTCCCTGCCTCTGATTCACAACCTCTGATTCCCCTCCTCTGATTCCCCATATCTGATTCCCCGCCTCCGTTTCCCTGCCTCTGATTCCCCGCCTCTATTTCCCCATATCTGATTCCCCGCCTCTGATACCCCAACTCTGATTCCCCGCCTCTGATTCCCCAGCTCTGATTCCACGCCTCTGACTCCCCGCGTCTGATTCCCAGCCTCTGATTCCCCATGTCTGATTTCCTGCCTCTGATTCCCCGCCTCTGATTCGCCAGCTCTGATTCATCACCTCTGATTCCCCACCTCTGATTCCCCATATCTGATTCCCCACCTATGTTTCCCCGCCTCTGATTCCCCGCCTCTGATTCCCCATCTCTTATTCCCGGACTCTGATTCCCCACCTCTGATTCCCCATCTCTTATTCCACACATCCAATTCCCTGCCTCTGATTCCCCGCCTCTGATGCCCCGCCTCTGATTCCATGCCTCTGATTCCCAACCTCTGATTCCCCACCTCTGATTTCCCATATCTGATTCCCCGCCTCTGTTTCCCCGCCTCTGATTCCCTGCATCTGTTTCCTCATATCTGATTCCCCTCCTCTGATTCCCCAACACTGATTCCCCGCGTCTGATTCCCCATATCTGATTCCCCGCCTCTGTTTCCCCCCTCTGATTCCCTGCCTCTGTTTCCTCATATCTGATTCCCCGCCTCTGATTCCCCAACACTGATTTCCCGCCCCTGATTCCCCAGCTCTGATTCACCACCTCTGATTCCCCGCGTCTGATTCCCCGCCTCTGATTCCCCATCTCTGATTCACTATCTCTGATTCCCCAATTCTGATTCCCCGCCTTTGATAACCTGCCTCTGATTCCCAACCTCTGATTCCCGACCTCTGATTCCCCATATCTGATTCCCCGCCTCTGTTTCCCCGCCTCTTATTCCCCACCTCTGTTTCCCCATATCTGATTCCCTGCCTCTCATTCCCCAGCTCTGATTCACCACCTCTGATTCCCCGCGTCTGATTCCCCGCGTCTGATTCCCCATCTCTGATTCCAATCTCTGATTCCCCAATTCTGATTCCCCGCCTTTGATTCCCTGCCTCTGATTCCCAACCTCTGATTCCCGACCTCTGATTCCCCATATCTGATTCCCTGCCACTGTTTCCCCGCCTCTTATTCCCCGCCTCTGTTTCCCCATATCTGATTCCCTGCCTCTCATTCCCCAGCTCTGATTCCCCGCCTCTGATTCCCCAGCTCTGATTCCCCGCCTCTGACTCCCCGCGTCTGATTCCCAGCCTCTGATTCCCCATGTTTGATTTCCTGCCTCTGATTCCCCACCTCTGATTCGCCATCTCTGATTCATCGCCTCTGATTCCCCACCTCTGATTCCCCATATCTGATTCCCCACCTATGTTTCCCCGCCTCTGATTCCCCGCCTCTGATTCCCCATCTCTGATTCCCGGACTCTGATTCCCCACCTCTGATTCCCCATCTCTGATTCCGCACATCCGATTCCCTGCCTCTGATTCCCCGCCTCTGATGCCCCGCCTCTGATTCCATGCCTCTGATTCCCAACCTCTGATTCCCCACCTCTGATTCCCCATATCTGATACCCCGCCTCTGTTTCCCTGCCTCTGATTCCCTGCCTCTGTTTCCTCATACCTGCTTTCCCGCCTCTGATTCCCCAACACTGATTCCCCGCCTCTGATTCCCCAGCTCTGATTCACCACCTCTGATTCCCCGCGTCTGATTCCCCGCCTCTTATTACCCATCTCTGATTCCCTATCTCTGATTCCCCAATTCTGATTCCCCGCCTTTGGTTCCCTGCCTCTGATTCCCAACCTCTGATTCCCGACCTCTGATTCCCCATATCTGATTCCCCGCCTCTGTTTCCCCGCCTCTTATTCCCCGCCTCTCTTTCCCCATATCTGATTCCCGGCCTCTCATTCCCCAGCTCTGATTCCCCGCCTCTGATTCCCCATATCTGATTCCCCGCCGCTGATTCCCCAACTTTGATACCCCGCCTCTGATTCCCCAGCTCTGATTCCCCGCCTATGATTCCCCATCTCAGATTCCCTGCCTCTGATTCCCCGCGTCTGATTCCCTGCCTCTGATTCCCCATCTCTGATTCACCTCCTTTGATTCGCCACCTCTAATTCCCCACCTCTGATTCCCGGCCTCTTATTCCCGGCATCTGATTCCCGGCCTCTGCTTTCCAGCCTCTGATTCCCCGCTTCTGATTCTGATTCCCTGCCTCTGATTCCCCATCTCTGATTCCACACATCTGATTCCCTGCCTCTGATTCCCCACTTCTGATTCCCCGCCTCTGATTCCCCACCTCTGTTTCCCCACCTCTGATTCCCCGCCTCTGTTTCCCCATATCTAATTCCCCGCCTCTGATTCCCCAACTCTGATTCCCCGCTCTGATTCCACAGCTCTGAATTCCCGCCTCTGATTCCCCACATCTGATTCCCTGCCTCTGAATCCCCACCTCTGATTCCCAACCTCTGATTCCCCTCCTCTGATTCCCCATATCTGATTCCCCTCCTCTGTTTCCCTGCCTCTGATTCCCCGCCTCTGTTACCCCATATCTGATTCCCCGCCTCTGATTCCCCAACTCTGATTCTGCACATCTGATTCCCTGCCTCTTATTCCCCACCTCTGATTCCCGGCCTCTGATTCCCGGCCTCTCATTCCCGGGCTCTCATTCCCCGCCTCTGATTCCCGGCCTCAGATTCCCCGCCTCTGATTCCCTGCCTGTGATTCCCCATCTCTAATTCCGCACATCTGATTCCATGCCTCTAATTCCCCGCCTCTGATTCCCCGCCTCTGATTCCCTGCCTCTGATTCCCAACCTCTGATTCCCCACCTCTGATTCCCCATATCTGATTCCCCGCCTCAGTTTCCCCGCCTCTGATTCCGGGCCTCTGTTTCACCCTATCTGATGCCCCGCCTCTGATTCCCCAACTCTGATTCCCCGCCTCTGATTCCCCAGCTCTGAATCCCCGCCTCTGATTCCCCGTGTTTGATTCCCTGCCTCTGATTCCCCGCCTCTGCTTCCCCATCTCTGATCCACCGCCTTTGATTCGCCACCTCTGATTCCCCATATGTGATTCCCCGCCTCTGTTTCCCCGCCTCTGATTCCCCGCCTCTGATTCCCCATATCTCATTACCAGCCTCTGACTCCCCACCTCTGATTCCCGGCCTCTTATTCCCGGCATCTGATTCCCGGCCTCTGATTCCCGGCCTCTGATTCCCCGCTTCTGATTCTGATTCCCTGCCTCTGATTCCCCATCTCTGATTCCGCACATCTGATTCCCTGCCTCTGATTTCCCACCTCTGATTACCCATATCTGATTCCCCGCCTCTGTTTCCCCGCCTCTGATTCCCCGCCTCTGTTTCCCCGCCTCTGATTCCCCTCCTCTGTTTCCCCATATCTAATTCCCCGCCTCTGATACCCCAACTCTGATTCCCCGCTCTGATTCCCCAGCTCTGAATCCCCGACTCTGATTCCCCGCATCTGATTCACTGCCTCTGAATCCCCACCTCTGATTCCCTGCCTCTGATTCCCAACCTCTGATTCCCCTCCTCTGATTCCCCATATCTGATTCCCCGCCTCCGTTTCCCTGCCTCTGATTCCCCGCCTCTGTTTCCCCATATCTGATTCCCCGCCTCTGATACCCCAACTCTGATTCCCCGCCTCTGATTCCCCAGCTCTGATTCCCCGCCTCTGACTCCCCGCGTCTGATTCCCAGCCTCTGATTCCCCAAGTCTGATTTCCTGCCTCTGATTCCCCGCCTCTGATTCCCCGCCTCTGATTCCCCGCCTCTGATTCCCCATCTCTGATTCCCGGACTCTGATTCCCCACCTCTGATTCCCCATCTCTGATTCCGCACATCCGATTCCCTGCCTCTGTTTCCCCGCCTCTGATGCCCCGCCTCTGATTCCATGCCTCTGATTCCCAACCTCTGATTCCCCACCTCTGATTCCCCATATCTGATTCCCCGCCTCTGTTTCCCCGCCTCTGATTCCCTGCCTCTGTTTCCTCATACCTGATTCCCCGCCTCTGATTCCCCAACACTGATTCCCCGCCTCTGATTCCCCAGCTCTGATTCACCACCTCTGATTCCCCGCGTCTGATTCCCCGCATCTGATTACCCATCTCTGATTCCCTATCTCTGATTCCCCAATTCTGATTCCCCACCTTTGATTCCCTGCCTCTGATTCCCAACCTCTGATTCCCGACCTCTGATTCCCCATGTCTGATTTCCTGCCTCTGATTCCCCGCCTCTGATTCGCCAGCTCTGATTCATCACCTCTGATTCCCCACCTCTGATTCCCCATATCTGATTCCCCACCTATGTTTCCCCGCCTCTGATTCCCCGCCTCTGATTCCCCATCTCTTATTCCCGGACTCTGATTCCCCACCTCTGATTCCCCATCTCTTATTCCACACATCCAATTCCCTGCCTCTGATTCCCCGCCTCTGATGCCCCGCCTCTGATTCCATGCCTCTGATTCCCAACCTCTGATTCCCCACCTCTGATTTCCCATATCTGATTCCCCGCCTCTGTTTCCCCGCCTCTGATTCCCTGCATCTGTTTCCTCATATCTGATTCCACTCCTCTGATTCCCCAACACTGATTCCCCGCGTCTGATTCCCCATATCTGATTCCCCGCCTCTGTTTCCCCCCTCTGATTCCCTGCCTCTGTTTCCTCATATCTGATTCCCCGCCTCTGATTCCCCAACACTGATTTCCCGCCCCTGATTCCCCAGCTCTGATTCACCACCTCTGATTCCCCGCGTCTGATTCCCCGCCTCTGATTCCCCATCTCTGATTCACTATCTCTGATTCCCCAATTCTGATTCCCCGCCTTTGATAACCTGCCTCTGATTCCCAACCTCTGATTCCCGACCTCTGATTCCCCATATCTGATTCCCCGCCTCTGTTTCCCCGCCTCTTATTCCCCACCTCTGTTTCCCCATATCTGATTCCCTGCCTCTCATTCCCCAGCTCTGATTCACCACCTCTGATTCCCCGCGTCTGATTCCCCGCGTCTGATTCCCCATCTCTGATTCCAATCTCTGATTCCCCAATTCTGATTCCCCGCCTTTGATTCCCTGCCTCTGATTCCCAACCTCTGATTCCCCATATCTGATTCCCTGCCACTGTTTCCCCGCCTCTTATTCCCCGCCTCTGTTTCCCCATATCTGATTCCCTGCCTCTCATTCCCCAGCTCTGATTCCCCGCCTCTGATTCCCCAGCTCTGATTCCCCGCCTCTGACTCCCCGCGTCTGATTCCCAGCCTCTGATTCCCCATGTTTGATTTCCTGCCTCTGATTCCCCGCCTCTGATTCGCCATCTCTGATTCATCGCCTCTGATTCCACACCTCTGATTCCCCATATCTGATTCCCCACCTATGTTTCCCCGCCTCTGATTCCCCGCCTCTGATTCCCCACCTCTGATTCCCGGACTCTGATTCCCCACCTCTGATTCCCCATCTCTGATTCCGCACATCCGATTCCCTGCCTCTGATTCCCCGCCTCTGATGCCCCGCCTCTGATTCCATGCCTCTGATTCCCAACCTCTGATTCCCCACCTCTGATTCCCCATATCTGATACCCCGCCTCTGTTTCCCTGCCTCTGATTCCCTGCCTCTGTTTCCTCATACCTGCTTTCCCGCCTCTGATTCCCCAACACTGATTCCCCGCCTCTGATTCCCCAGCTCTGATTCACCACCTCTGATTCCCCGCGTCTGATTCCCCGCCTCTTATTACCCATCTCTGATTCCCTATCTCTGATTCCCCAATTCTGATTCCCCGCCTTTGGTTCCCTGCCTCTGATTCCCAACCTCTGATTCCCGACCTCTGATTCCCCATATCTGATTCCCCGCCTCTGTTTCCCCGCCTCTTATTCCCCGCCTCTCTTTCCCCATATCTGATTCCCGGCCTCTCATTCCCCAACTTTGATACCCCGCCTCTGATTCCCCAGCTCTGATTCCCCGCCTATGATTCCCCGCGTCTGATTCCCTGCCTCTGATTCCCCGCCTCTGATTCCCCATCTGTGATTCACCACCTCTGATCCCCCGCCTCTGATTACCCATGTCTGATTCCCCGCCTCTGTTTCCCCGCCTCTGAATCCCCGCCTCTGATTCCCCATATCTGATTCCCCGCCTCTGATTCCCCAACTCTGATTCCCCGCCTGTGATTCGCCAGCTATGATTCCCCGCCTCTGATTCCCCGCATCTGATTCCTTGCCTGTGATTCCCTGCCTCTGATTCCCCACCTCTGTTACCCCGCCTCTAATTCCCCGCTTCCGATTCCCCATATATGATTCCACTCCTCTCATTCCCCAACTCTGATTCCCCGCCTCTGATTCCCCATCTCAGATTCCCTGCCTCTGATTCCCCGCGTCTGATTCCCTGCCTCTGATTCCCCATCTCTGATTCACCTCCTTTGATTCGCCACCTCTAATTCCCCACCTCTGATTCCCGGCCTCTTATTCCCGGCATCTGATTCCCGGCCTCTGCTTTCCAGCCTCTGATTCCCCGCTTCTGATTCTGATTCCCTGCCTCTGATTCCCCATCTCTGATTCCACACATCTGATTCCCTGCCTCAGATTCCCCACTTCTGATTCCCCGCCTCTGATTCCCCACCTCTGTTTCCCCACCTCTGATTCCCCGCCTCTGTTTCCCCATATCTAATTCCCCGCCTCTGATTCCCCAACTCTGATTCCCCGCTCTGATTCCACAGCTCTGAATTCCCGCCTCTGATTCCCCACATCTGATTCCCTGCCTCTGAATCCCCACCTCTGATTCCCAACCTCTGATTCCCCTCCTCTGATTCCCCATATCTGATTCCCCTCCTCTGTTTCCCTGCCTCTGATTCCCCGCCTCTGTTACCCCATATCTGATTCCCCGCCTCTGATTCCCCAACTCTGATTCTGCACATCTGATTCCCTGCCTCTCATTCCCCACCTCTGATTCCCTGCCTCTGATTCCCAACCTCTGATTCCCCACCACTGATTCCCCATATCTGATTCCCCGCCTCAGTTTCCCCGCCTCTGATTCCGGGCCTCTGTTTCCCCCTATCTGATGCCCCGCCTCTGATTCCCCAACTCTGATTCCCCGCCTCTGATTCCCCAGCTCTGAATCCCCGCCTCTGATTCCCCGTGTTTGATTCCCTGCCTCTGATTCCCCGCCTCTGCTTCCCCATCTCTGATCCACCGCCTTTGATTCGCCACCTCTGATTCCCCATATGTGATTCCCCGCCTCTGTTTCCCCGCCTCTGATTCCCCGCCTCTTATTCCCCATATCTCATTACCAGCCTCTGACTCCCCACCTCTGATTCCCGGCCTCTTATTCCCGGCATCTGATTCCCGGCCTCTGATTCCCGGCCTCTGATTCCCCGCTTCTGATTCTGATTCCCTGCCTCTGATTCCCCATCTCTGATTCCGCACATCTGATTCCCTGCCTCTGATTTCCCACCTCTGATTACCCATATCTGATTCCCCGCCTCTGTTTCCCCGCCTCTGATTCCCCGCCTCTGTTTCCCCGCCTCTGATTCCCCTCCTCTGTTTCCCCATATCTAATTCCCCGCCTCTGATACCCCAACTCTGATTCCCCGCTCTGATTCCCCAGCTCTGAATCCCCGACTCTGATTCCCCGCATCTGATTCACTGCCTCTGAATCCCCACCTCTGATTCCCTGCCTCTGATTCCCAACCTCTGATTCCCCTCCTCTGATTCCCCATATCTGATTCCCCGCCTCCGTTTCCCTGCCTCTGATTCCCCGCCTCTGTTTCCCCATATCTGATTCCCCGCCTCTGATACCCCAACTCTGATTCCCCGCCTCTGATTCCCCAGCTCTGATTCCCCGCCTCTGACTCCCCGCGTCTGATTCCCAGCCTCTGATTCCCCAAGTCTGATTTCCTGCCTCTGATTCCCCGCCTCTGATTCCCCGCCTCTGATTCCCCATCTCTGATTCCCGGACTCTGATTCCCCACCTCTGATTCCCCATCTCTGATTCCGCACATCCGATTCCCTGCCTCTGATTCCCCACCTCTGATGCCCCGCCTCTGATTCCATGCCTCTGATTCCCAACCTCTGATTCCCCACCTCTGATTCCCCATATCTGATTCCCCGCCTCTGTTTCCCCGCCTCTGATTCCCTGCCTCTGTTTCCTCATACCTGATTCCCCGCCTCTGATTCCCCAACACTGATTCCCCGCCTCTGATTCCCCAGCTCTGATTCACCACCTCTGATTCCCCGCGTCTGATTCCCCGCATCTGATTACCCATCTCTGATTCCCTATCTCTGATTCCCCAATTCTGATTCCCCACCTTTGATTCCCTGCCTCTGATTCCCAACCTCTGATTCCCGACCTCTGATTCCCCATATCTGATTCCCCGCCTCTGTTTCCCCGCCTCTTATTCACCGCCTCTGATTCCCCATATCTGATTCCCGGCCTCTCATTCCCCAGCTCTGATTCCCCGCCTCTGATTCCCCATATCTGATTCCCCGCCGCTGATTCCCCAACTCTGATACCCCGCCTCTGATTCCCCAGCTCTGATTCCCCACCTCTGATTCCCCGCGTCTGATTCCCTGCCTCTGATTCCCCGCCTCTGATTCCCCATCTCTGATTCACCACCTCTGATCCCCCGCCTCTGATTACCCATGTCTGATTCCCCGCCTCTGTTTCCCCGCCTCTGAATCCCCGCCTCTGATTCCCCATAACTGATTCCCCGCCTCTGATTACCCAACTCTGATTCCCCGCCTGTGATTCGCCAGCTATGATTCCCCGCCTCTGATTCCCCATATCTGATTCCCCTCCTCTGATTCCCCAACTCTGATTCCCCGCCTCTGATTCCCCGCCACTGATTCCCCATATCTGATTCCCCTCCTCTGATTCCCCAACTCTGATTCCCCGCCTCTGATTCCCCAGTTCTGATTCCCTGCCTCTGATTCCCCGCATCTGATTCCCCGCCTCTGATTCCCCATCTCTGATTCACCGCCTTTGATTCGCCACCTCTGATTCCCCATCTCTGATTCCCGGACTAAGATTCCCCACCTCTGATTCCCGGCCTCTTATTCCCGGCATCAGATTCCCGGCCTCTGATTCCCAGCCTCTGATTCCCCGCTTCTGATTCTGATTCCCTGCCTCTGATTCCCCATCTCTGATTCCACACATCTGATTCCCTGCCTCTGATTCCCCACTTCTGATTCCCCGCCTCTGATTCCCCACCTCTGTTTCCCCACCTCTGATTCCCCGCCTCTGTTTCCCCATATCTAATTCCCCGCCTCTGATTCCCCAACTCTGATTCCCCGCTCTGATTCCCCAGCTCTGAATTCCCGCCTCTGATTCCCCGCATCTGATTCCCTGCCTCTGAATCCCCACCTCTGATTCCCTGCCTCTGATTCCCAACCTCTGATTCCCCTCCTCTGATTCCCCATATCTGATTCCCCTCCTCTGTTTCCCTGCCTCTGATTCCCCGCATCTGTTACCCCATATCTGATTCCCCGCCTCTGATTCCCCAACTCTGATTCTGCACATCTGATTCCCTGCCTCTTTTTCCCCACCTCTGATTCCCGGCCTCTGATTCCCGGCCTCTGATTCCCGGCCTCTCATTCCCGGCCTCTCATTCCCCGCCTCTGATTCCCGGCCTCTGATTCCCCGCCTCTGATTCCCTGCCTCTGATTCCCCATCTCTGATTCCGCACATCTGATTCCCTGCCTCTGATTCCCCGCCTCTGATTCCCCGCCTCTGATTCCCTGCCTCTGATTCCCAAACTCTGATTCCCCACCTCTGATTCCCCATATCTGATTCCCCGCCTCTGTTTCCCCGCCTCTGATTCCCCGCCTCTGTTTCCCCATATCTGATTCCCCGCCTCTGATTCCCCAACACTGATTCCCTGCCTCTGATTCCCCAGCTCTGATTCCCCGCCTCTGATTCCCTGTGTTTGATTCCCTGCCTCTGATTCCCCGCCTCTGCTTCCCCATCTCTGATTCAGCGCCTTTGATTCGCCACCTCTGATTCCCCATATGTGATTCCCCGCCTCTGTTTCCCCGCCTCTGATTCCCCGCCTCTGATTCCCCATATCTCATTCCCAGCCTCTGATTCCCCATCTCTGATTCCCGGACTCTGATTCCCTACCTCTGATTCCCGGCCTCTTATTCCCGGCATCTGATTCCCGGCCTCTGATTCCCGGCCTCTGATTCCCCGCTACTGATTCTGATTCCCTGCCTCTGATTCCCCATCTCTGATTCCGCACATCTGATTCCCTGCCTCTGATTTCCCACCTCTGATTACCCATATCTGATACCCCGCTTCTGTTTCCCCGCCTCTGATTCCCCGCCTCTGTTTCCCCGCCTCTGATTCCCCACCTCTGTTTCCCCATATCTAATTCCCCGCCTCTGATTCCCCAACTCTGATTCCCCGCTCTGATTCCCCAGCTCTGAATCCCCGCCTCTGATTCCCCGCATCTGATTCACTGCCTCTGAATCCCCACCTCTGATTCCCTGCCTCTGATTCACAACCTCTGATTCCCCTCCTCTGATTCCCCATATCTGATTCCCCGCCTCCGTTTCCCTGCCTCTGATTCCCCGCCTCTGTTTCCCCATATCTGATTCCCCGCCTCTGATACCCCAACTCTGATTCCCCGCCTCTGATTCCCCAGCTCTGATTCCCCGCCTCTGACTCCCCGCGTCTGATTCCCAGCCTCTGATTCCCCATGTCTGATTTCCTGCCTATGATTCCCCGCCTCTGATTCGCCAGCTCTGATTCATCGCCTCTGATTCCCCACCTCTGATTCCCCATATCTGATTTCCCACCTATGTTTCCCCGCCTCTGATTCCCCGCCTCAGATTCCCCATCTCTGATTCCCGGACTCTGATTCCCCACCTCTGATTCCCCATCTCTGATTCTGCTCATCCAATTCCCTGCCTCTGATTCCCCGCCTCTGATGCCCAGCCTCTGATTCCATGCCTCTGATTCCCAACCTCTGATTCCCCACCTCTGATTTCCCATATCTGATTCCCCGCCTCTGTTTCCCCGCCTCTGATTCCCTGCATCTGTTTCCTCATATCTGATTCCCCTCCTCTGATTCCCCAACACTGATTCCCCGCCTCTGATTCCCCAGCTCTGATTCACCACCTCTGATTCCCCGCGTCTGATTCCCCGCCTCTAATTCCCCATCTCTGATTCCCTATCACTGATTCCCCAATTCTGATTCCCCGCCTTTGATTCACTGCCTCTGATTAACAACCACTGATTCCCGACCTCTGATTCCCCATATCTGATTCCCCGCCTCTGTTTCCCCGCCTCTTACTCCCCGCCTCTGTTTCCCCATATCTGATTCCCGGCCTCTCATTCCCCAGCTCTGATTCCCCGCCTCTGATTCCCCATACCTGATTCCCCGCCGCTGATTCCCCAACTCTGATACCCCGCCTCTGATTCACCAGCTCTGATTCCCCGCCTCTGATTCCCCGCGTCTGATTCCCTGCCTCTGATTCCCCGCCTCTGATTCCCCATCTCTGATTCACCACCTCTGATCCCCCGCCTCTGATTCCCCATGTCTGATTCCCCGCCTCTGTTTCCCTGCCTCTGATTCCCCGCCTCTGATTCCCCATATCTGAATCCCCGCCTCTGATTCCCCAACTCTGATTTCCCGCCTGTGATTCGCCAGCTATGATTCCCGGCCTCTGATTCCCCGCGTCTGATTCCCTGCCTGTGATTCCCTGCCTCTGATTCCCCACCTCTGTTACCCCGCCTCTGATTCCCTGCCTCTGATTCCCCACTTCTGATTCCCCACCTCTGATTCCCCACCTCTGTTTCCCCACCTCTGATTCCCCGCCTCTGTTTCCCCATATCTAATTCCCCGCCTCTGATTCCCCAACTCTGATTCCCCGCTCTGATTCCCCAGCTCTGAATTCCCGCCTCTGATTCCCCACCTATGATTCCCCATATCTGATTCCCCGCCTCTGTTTCCCCGCCTCTGATTCCCCGCCTCCGATTCCCCATATCTGATTCCCCACCTATGATTTCCCAACGCTGATTCCCCGCCTCTGATTCGCTAGCTATGATTCCCCACCTCTGATTCCCCGCGTCTGAATCCCTGCCTCTGATTCCCCACCTCTGATTCCCAATATCTGATACTCCGCCTCTGATTCCCCAACTCTGATTCCCCGCCTCTGATTCCCCAGCTCTGATTCCCCGCATCTGACTCCCCACGTCTGATTCGCAGCCTCTGATTCCCCATGTCTGATTTCCTGCCCCTGATTCCCCGCCTCTGATTCCCCGCCTCTGATTCCCTGCCTCTGATTCCCCATCTCTGATTCCGCACATCTGATTCCCTGGCTCTTATTCCCCGCCTCTGATTCCCCGCCTCTGATTCACTGCCTCTGATTCCCAACCTCTGATTCCCCACCTCTGATTCCCCATATCTGATTCCCCGCCTCTGTTTCCCAGCCTCTGATTCCCAGCCTCTGATTCCCAACCTCTGATTCCCCACCTCTGATTCCCCATATCTGATTCCCCGCCTCTGTTTCCCCGCCTCTGATTCCCCGCCTCTGTTTCCCCATATCTGATTCCCCGCCTCTGATTCCCCAACTCTGATTCCCCGCCTCTGAATCCCCAGCTCTGATTCCCTGCCTCTGATTCCCCGCCTCTGCTTCCCCATCTCTGATTCACCGCCTTTGATTCGCCACCTCTGATTCCCCATATGTGATTCCCCGCCTCTGTTTCGCCGCCTCTGATTCCCCGCCTCTGATTCCCCATATCTCATTCGCAGCCTCTGATTCCCCATCTCTGATTCCCGGCCTCTTATTCCCGGCATCTGATTCCCGGCCTCTGATTCCCGGCCTCTGATTTCCCGCTTCTGATTCTGATTCCCTGCCTCTGATTCCCCATCTCTGATTCCGCACATCTGATTCCCTGCCTCTGATTTCCCACCTCTGATTACCCATATCTGATTCCCCGCCTCTGTTTCCCCGCCTCTGATTCCCCGCCTCTGTTTCCCCGCCTCTGATTCCCCGCCTCTGTTTCCCCATATCTAATTCCCCGCATCTGATTCCCCAACTCTGATTCCCCGCTCTGATTCCCCAGCTCTGAATCCCCGCCTCTGATTCCCCACATCTGATTCACTGCCTCTGAATCCCCACCTCTGATTCCCTGCCTCTGATTCACAACCTCTGATTCCCCTCCTCTGATTCCCCATATCTGATTCCCCGCCTCCGTTTCCCTGCCTCTGATTCCCCGCCTCTGTTTCCCCATATCTGATTCCCCGCCTCTGATACCCCAACTCTGATTCCCCGCCTCTGATTCCCCAGCTCTGATTCCACGCCTCTCACTCCCCGCGTCTGATTCCCAGCCTCTGATTCCCCATGTCTGATTTCCTGCCTCTGATTCCCCAACTCTGATTCCCCGCCTCTGATTCCCCAGCTCTGATTCCCCGCCTCTGATTCCCCGCGTCTGATTCCCAGCCTCTGATTCCCCATGTCTGATTTCCTGCCTCTGATTCCCTGCCTCTGATTCGCCATCTCTGATTCATCCCCTCTGATTCCCCACCTCTGATTCCCCATATCTTATTCCCCACCTATGTTTCCCCGCCTCTGATTCCCCGCCTCTGATTCCCCATCTCTGATTCCCAGACTCTGATTCCCCTCCTCTGATTCCCTATCTCTGATTCTGCACATCCGATTCCCTGCCTCTGATTCCCCGCCTCTGATTCCCCACCTCTGATTCCCCACCTCTGATTCCCCATATCTGATTCCCCGCCTCTGTTTCCCCGCCTCTGATTCCCTGCCTCTGTTTCCTCATATCTGATTCCCCGCCTCTGATTCCCCAACACTGATTCCCCGCCTCTGATTCCCCAGCTCTGATTCACCACCTCTGATTCCCCGCGTCTGATTCCCCGCTTCTGATTCCCGGCCTCTTATTCCCCACCTCTGATTCCCGGCCTCTGATTCCCGGCCTCTGATTCCCGAACTCTCATTCCCGGCCTCTGATTCCCGGCCTCTGATTCCCCGCCTCTGATTCCCCGCCTCTGATTCCCTGCCTCTGATTCCCCATCTCTGATTCCGCACATCTGATTCCCTGCCTCTGATTCCCCGCCTCTGATTCCCTGCCTCTGATTCCCTGCCTCTGATTCCCAACCTCTGATTCCCCACCTCTGATTCCCCATATCTGATTCCCCGCCTCTGTTTCCCCGCCTCTGATTCCCCGCCTCTGTTTCCCCATATCTGATTCCCCGCCTCTGATTCCCCAACTCTGATTCCCCACCTCTGATCCCCAGCTCTGATTCCCCGCCTCTGATTCCCCGTGTTTGATTCCCTGCCTCTGATTCCCTGCCTCTGATTCCCAACCTCTGATTCCCCACCTCTGATTCCCCATATCTGATTCCCCGCCTCTGTTTCCCCGCCTCTGATTCCCCGCCTCTGTTTCCCCATATCTGATTCCCCGCCTTTGATTGGCCACCTCTGATTCCCCATATGTGATTCCCCGCCTCTGTTTCCCCGCATCTGATTCCCCGCCTCTGATTCCCCATATCTCATTCCCCGCCTCTGATTCCCCATATCTGATTCCCTGACTCTGATTCCCCACCTCTGATTCCCGGCCTCTTTTTCCCGGCATCTGATTCCCGGCATCTGATTCTCGGCCTCTGATTCCCGGCCTCTGATTCCCCGCTTCTGATTCTGATTCCCTGCCTCTGATTCCCCATCCCTGATTCCGCACATCTGATTCCCTGCCTCTGATTCCCCACTTCTGATTCCCCATATCTGATTCCCCGCCTCTGTTTCCCCGCCTCTGATTCACCGCCTCTGTTTCCCCATATCTAATTCCCCGCCTCTGATTCCCCAACTCTTATTCCCCGCACTGATTCCCCAGCTCTGAATCCCCGCCTCAGATTCCCCGCATCTGATTCCCTGCCTCTAAATCCCCACCTCTGATTCCCTGCCTCTGATTCCCAACCTCTGATTCACCTCCTCTGATTCCCCATATCTGATTCCCCGCCTCCGTTTCCCTGCCTCTCATTCCCCGCCTCTGTTTCCCCATATCTGATTCCCCGCCTCTGATTCCCCAACTCTGATTCCCCGCCTCTCATTCCCCAGCTCTGATTCCCCGCCTCTGATTCCCCGCGTCTGATTCCCAGCCTCTGATTCCCCATGTCTTATTTTCCGCCTCTGATTCGCCATCTCTGATTCATCGCCTCTGATTTCCCACCTCTGATTCCCCGCTCTGATTCCCCAGCTCTGAATTCCCGCCTCTGATTCCCCGCATCTGATTCCCTGCCTCTGAATCCCCACCTCTGATTCCCTGCCTCTGATTCCCAACCTCTGATTCCCCTCCTCTGATTCCCCATATCTGATTCCCCTCCTCTGTTTCCCTGCCTCTGATTCCCCGCATCTGTTACCCCATATCTGATTCCCCGCCTCTGATTCCCCAACTCTGATTCTGCACATCTGATTCCCTGCCTCTTTTTCCCCACCTCTGATTCCCGGCCTCTGATTCCCGGCCTCTGATTCCCGGCCTCTCATTCCCGGCCTCTCATTCCCCGCCTCTGATTCCCGGCCTCTGATTCCCCGCCTCTGATTCCCTGCCTCTGATTCCCCATCTCTGATTCCGCACATCTGATTCCCTGCCTCTGATTCCCCGCCTCTGATTCCCCGCCTCTGATTCCCTGCCTCTGATTCCCAAACTCTGATTCCCCACCTCTGATTCCCCATATCTGATTCCCCGCCTCTGTTTCCCCGCCTCTGATTCCCCGCCTCTGTTTCCCCATATCTGATTCCCCGCCTCTGATTCCCCAACACTGATTCCCTGCCTCTGATTCCCCAGCTCTGATTCCCCGCCTCTGATTCCCTGTGTTTGATTCCCTGCCTCTGATTCCCCGCCTCTGCTTCCCCATCTCTGATTCAGCGCCTTTGATTCGCCACCTCTGATTCCCCATATGTGATTCCCCGCCTCTGTTTCCCCGCCTCTGATTCCCCGCCTCTGATTCCCCATATCTCATTCCCAGCCTCTGATTCCCCATCTCTGATTCCCGGACTCTGATTCCCTACCTCTGATTCCCGGCCTCTTATTCCCGGCATCTGATTCCCGGCCTCTGATTCCCGGCCTCTGATTCCCCGCTACTGATTCTGATTCCCTGCCTCTGATTCCCCATCTCTGATTCCGCACATCTGATTCCCTGCCTCTGATTTCCCACCTCTGATTACCCATATCTGATACCCCGCTTCTGTTTCCCCGCCTCTGATTCCCCGCCTCTGTTTCCCCGCCTCTGATTCCCCACCTCTGTTTCCCCATATCTAATTCCCCGCCTCTGATTCCCCAACTCTGATTCCCCGCTCTGATTCCCCAGCTCTGAATCCCCGCCTCTGATTCCCCGCATCTGATTCACTGCCTCTGAATCCCCACCTCTGATTCCCTGCCTCTGATTCACAACCTCTGATTCCCCTCCTCTGATTCCCCATATCTGATTCCCCGCCTCCGTTTCCCTGCCTCTGATTCCCCGCCTCTGTTTCCCCATATCTGATTCCCCGCCTCTGATACCCCAACTCTGATTCCCCGCCTCTGATTCCCCAGCTCTGATTCCCCGCCTCTGACTCCCCGCGTCTGATTCCCAGCCTCTGATTCCCCATGTCTGATTTCCTGCCTATGATTCCCCGCCTCTGATTCGCCAGCTCTGATTCATCGCCTCTGATTCCCCACCTCTGATTCCCCATATCTGATTTCCCACCTATGTTTCCCCGCCTCTGATTCCCCGCCTCAGATTCCCCATCTCTGATTCCCGGACTCTGATTCCCCACCTCTGATTCCCCATCTCTGATTCTGCTCATCCAATTCCCTGCCTCTGATTCCCCGCCTCTGATGCCCAGCCTCTGATTCCATGCCTCTGATTCCCAACCTCTGATTCCCCACCTCTGATTTCCCATATCTGATTCCCCGCCTCTGTTTCCCCGCCTCTGATTCCCTGCATCTGTTTCCTCATATCTGATTCCCCTCCTCTGATTCCCCAACACTGATTCCCCGCCTCTGATTCCCCAGCTCTGATTCACCACCTCTGATTCCCCGCGTCTGATTCCCCGCCTCTAATTCCCCATCTCTGATTCCCTATCACTGATTCCCCAATTCTGATTCCCCGCCTTTGATTCACTGCCTCTGATTAACAACCACTGATTCCCGACCTCTGATTCCCCATATCTGATTCCCCGCCTCTGTTTCCCCGCCTCTTACTCCCCGCCTCTGTTTCCCCATATCTGATTCCCGGCCTCTCATTCCCCAGCTCTGATTCCCCGCCTCTGATTCCCCATACCTGATTCCCCGCCGCTGATTCCCCAACTCTGATACCCCGCCTCTGATTCACCAGCTCTGATTCCCCGCCTCTGATTCCCCGCGTCTGATTCCCTGCCTCTGATTCCCCGCCTCTGATTCCCCATCTCTGATTCACCACCTCTGATCCCCCGCCTCTGATTCCCCATGTCTGATTCCCCGCCTCTGTTTCCCTGCCTCTGATTCCCCGCCTCTGATTCCCCATATCTGAATCCCCGCCTCTGATTCCCCAACTCTGATTTCCCGCCTGTGATTCGCCAGCTATGATTCCCGGCCTCTGATTCCCCGCGTCTGATTCCCTGCCTGTGATTCCCTGCCTCTGATTCCCCACCTCTGTTACCCCGCCTCTGATTCCCTGCCTCTGATTCCCCACTTCTGATTCCCCACCTCTGATTCCCCACCTCTGTTTCCCCACCTCTGATTCCCCGCCTCTGTTTCCCCATATCTAATTCCCCGCCTCTGATTCCCCAACTCTGATTCCCCGCTCTGATTCCCCAGCTCTGAATTCCCGCCTCTGATTCCCCACCTATGATTCCCCATATCTGATTCCCCGCCTCTGTTTCCCCGCCTCTGATTCCCCGCCTCCGATTCCCCATATCTGATTCCCCACCTATGATTTCCCAACGCTGATTCCCCGCCTCTGATTCGCTAGCTATGATTCCCCACCTCTGATTCCCCGCGTCTGAATCCCTGCCTCTGATTCCCCACCTCTGATTCCCAATATCTGATACTCCGCCTCTGATTCCCCAACTCTGATTCCCCGCCTCTGATTCCCCAGCTCTGATTCCCCGCATCTGACTCCCCACGTCTGATTCGCAGCCTCTGATTCCCCATGTCTGATTTCCTGCCCCTGATTCCCCGCCTCTGATTCCCCGCCTCTGATTCCCTGCCTCTGATTCCCCATCTCTGATTCCGCACATCTGATTCCCTGGCTCTTATTCCCCGCCTCTGATTCCCCGCCTCTGATTCACTGCCTCTGATTCCCAACCTCTGATTCCCCACCTCTGATTCCCCATATCTGATTCCCCGCCTCTGTTTCCCAGCCTCTGATTCCCAGCCTCTGATTCCCAACCTCTGATTCCCCACCTCTGATTCCCCATATCTGATTCCCCGCCTCTGTTTCCCCGCCTCTGATTCCCCGCCTCTGTTTCCCCATATCTGATTCCCCGCCTCTGATTCCCCAACTCTGATTCCCCGCCTCTGAATCCCCAGCTCTGATTCCCTGCCTCTGATTCCCCGCCTCTGCTTCCCCATCTCTGATTCACCGCCTTTGATTCGCCACCTCTGATTCCCCATATGTGATTCCCCGCCTCTGTTTCGCCGCCTCTGATTCCCCGCCTCTGATTCCCCATATCTCATTCGCAGCCTCTGATTCCCCATCTCTGATTCCCGGCCTCTTATTCCCGGCATCTGATTCCCGGCCTCTGATTCCCGGCCTCTGATTCCCCGCTTCTGATTCTGATTCCCTGCCTCTGATTCCCCATCTCTGATTCCGCACATCTGATTCCCTGCCTCTGATTTCCCACCTCTGATTACCCATATCTGATTCCCCGCCTCTGTTTCCCCGCCTCTGATTCCCCGCCTCTGTTTCCCCGCCTCTGATTCCCCGCCTCTGTTTCCCCATATCTAATTCCCCGCATCTGATTCCCCAACTCTGATTCCCCGCTCTGATTCCCCAGCTCTGAATCCCCGCCTCTGATTCCCCACATCTGATTCACTGCCTCTGAATCCCCACCTCTGATTCCCTGCCTCTGATTCACAACCTCTGATTCCCCTCCTCTGATTCCCCATATCTGATTCCCCGCCTCCGTTTCCCTGCCTCTGATTCCCCGCCTCTGTTTCCCCATATCTGATTCCCCGCCTCTGATACCCCAACTCTGATTCCCCGCCTCTGATTCCCCAGCTCTGATTCCACGCCTCTCACTCCCCGCGTCTGATTCCCAGCCTCTGATTCCCCATGTCTGATTTCCTGCCTCTGATTCCCCAACTCTGATTCCCCGCCTCTGATTCCCCAGCTCTGATTCCCCGCCTCTGATTCCCCGCGTCTGATTCCCAGCCTCTGATTCCCCATGTCTGATTTCCTGCCTCTGATTCCCTGCCTCTGATTCGCCATCTCTGATTCATCCCCTCTGATTCCCCACCTCTGATTCCCCATATCTTATTCCCCACCTATGTTTCCCCGCCTCTGATTCCCCGCCTCTGATTCCCCATCTCTGATTCCCAGACTCTGATTCCCCTCCTCTGATTCCCTATCTCTGATTCTGCACATCCGATTCCCTGCCTCTGATTCCCCGCCTCTGATTCCCCACCTCTGATTCCCCACCTCTGATTCCCCATATCTGATTCCCCGCCTCTGTTTCCCCGCCTCTGATTCCCTGCCTCTGTTTCCTCATATCTGATTCCCCGCCTCTGATTCCCCAACACTGATTCCCCGCCTCTGATTCCCCAGCTCTGATTCACCACCTCTGATTCCCCGCGTCTGATTCCCCGCTTCTGATTCCCGGCCTCTTATTCCCCACCTCTGATTCCCGGCCTCTGATTCCCGGCCTCTGATTCCCGAACTCTCATTCCCGGCCTCTGATTCCCGGCCTCTGATTCCCCGCCTCTGATTCCCCGCCTCTGATTCCCTGCCTCTGATTCCCCATCTCTGATTCCGCACATCTGATTCCCTGCCTCTGATTCCCCGCCTCTGATTCCCTGCCTCTGATTCCCTGCCTCTGATTCCCAACCTCTGATTCCCCACCTCTGATTCCCCATATCTGATTCCCCGCCTCTGTTTCCCCGCCTCTGATTCCCCGCCTCTGTTTCCCCATATCTGATTCCCCGCCTCTGATTCCCCAACTCTGATTCCCCACCTCTGATCCCCAGCTCTGATTCCCCGCCTCTGATTCCCCGTGTTTGATTCCCTGCCTCTGATTCCCTGCCTCTGATTCCCAACCTCTGATTCCCCACCTCTGATTCCCCATATCTGATTCCCCGCCTCTGTTTCCCCGCCTCTGATTCCCCGCCTCTGTTTCCCCATATCTGATTCCCCGCCTTTGATTGGCCACCTCTGATTCCCCATATGTGATTCCCCGCCTCTGTTTCCCCGCATCTGATTCCCCGCCTCTGATTCCCCATATCTCATTCCCCGCCTCTGATTCCCCATATCTGATTCCCTGACTCTGATTCCCCACCTCTGATTCCCGGCCTCTTTTTCCCGGCATCTGATTCCCGGCATCTGATTCTCGGCCTCTGATTCCCGGCCTCTGATTCCCCGCTTCTGATTCTGATTCCCTGCCTCTGATTCCCCATCCCTGATTCCGCACATCTGATTCCCTGCCTCTGATTCCCCACTTCTGATTCCCCATATCTGATTCCCCGCCTCTGTTTCCCCGCCTCTGATTCACCGCCTCTGTTTCCCCATATCTAATTCCCCGCCTCTGATTCCCCAACTCTTATTCCCCGCACTGATTCCCCAGCTCTGAATCCCCGCCTCAGATTCCCCGCATCTGATTCCCTGCCTCTAAATCCCCACCTCTGATTCCCTGCCTCTGATTCCCAACCTCTGATTCACCTCCTCTGATTCCCCATATCTGATTCCCCGCCTCCGTTTCCCTGCCTCTCATTCCCCGCCTCTGTTTCCCCATATCTGATTCCCCGCCTCTGATTCCCCAACTCTGATTCCCCGCCTCTCATTCCCCAGCTCTGATTCCCCGCCTCTGATTCCCCGCGTCTGATTCCCAGCCTCTGATTCCCCATGTCTTATTTTCCGCCTCTGATTCGCCATCTCTGATTCATCGCCTCTGATTTCCCACCTCTGATTCCCCATATCTGATTCCCCACCTATGTTTCCCCGCCTCTGATGCCCCACCTCTGATTCCATGCCTCTGATTCCCAACCTCTGATACCCCACCTCTGATTCCCCATATCTGATTCCCCGCCTCTGTTTCCCCGCCTCTGATTCCCTGCCTCTGTTTCCTCATATCTGATTCCCCGCCTCTGATTCCCCAACACTGATTCCCCGCCTCTGATTCCCCAGCTCTGATTCACCACCTCTGATTCCCCGTGTCTGATTCCCCGCCTCTGATTCCCCATCTCTGATTCCCTATCTCTGATTCCCCAATTCTGATTCCCCGCCTTTGATTCCCTGCCTCTGATTCCTAACCTCTGATTCCCCACCTCTGATTCCCCGCCACTGTTTCCCTGCCTCTTATTCTCCGCCTCTGTTTCCCCATATCTGATTCCCGGCCTCTCATTCCCCAGCTCTGATTCCCCGCCTCTGATTCCCCATATCTGATTCCCCGCCGCTGATTCCCCAACTCTGATAGCCCGTCTCTGATTCCCCAGCTCTGATTCCCCGCCTCTGATTCCCCGCCTCTGATTCCCCATCTCTGATTCACCACCTCTGATCCCCCGCCTCTGATTCCCCATGTCTGATTCACCGCCTCTGTTTCCCCACCTCTGATTCCCGACCTCTGATTCCCCATATCTGATTCCCCGCCTCTGTTTCCCCGCCTCTTATTCACCGCCTCTGATTCCCCATATCTGATTCCCGGCCTCTCATTCCCCAGCTCTGATTCCCCGCCTCTGATTCCCCATATCTGATTCCCCGCCGCTGATTCCCCAACTCTGATACCCCGCCTCTGATTCCCCAGCTCTGATTCCCCGCGTCTGATTCCCTGCCTCTGATTCCCCGCCTCTGATTCCCCATCTCTGATTCACCACCTCTGATCCCCCGCCTCTGATTACCCATGTCTGATTCCCCGCCTCTGTTTCCCCGCCTCTGAATCCCCGCCTCTGATTCCCCATATCTGATTCCCCGCCTCTGATTACCCAACTCTGATTCCCCGCCTGTGATTCGCCAGCTATGATTCCCCGCCTCTGATTCCCCGCGTCTGATTCCCTGCCTGTGATTCCCTGCGTCTGATTCCCCACCACTGTTACCCCGCCTCTGATTCCCCGCCACTGATTCCCCATATCTGATTCCCCTCCTCTGATTCCCCAACTCTGATTCCCCGCCTCTGATTCCCCAGTTCTGATTCCCTGCCTCTGATTCCCCGCATCTGATTCCACGCCTCTGATTCCCCATCTCTGATTCACCGCCTTTGATTCGCCACCTCTGATTCCCCATCTCTGATTCCCGGACTAAGATTCCCCACCTCTGATTCCCGGCCTCTTATTCCCGGCATCAGATTCCCGGCCTCTGATTCCCAGCCTCTGATTCCCCGCTTCTGATTCTGATTCCCTGCCTCTGATTCCCCATCTCTGATTCCACACATCTGATTCCCTGCCTCTGATTCCCCACTTCTGATTCCCCGCCTCTGATTCCCCACCTCTGTTTCCCCACCTCTGATTCCCCGCCTCTGTTTCCCCATATCTAATTCCCCGCCTCTGATTCCCCAACTCTGATTCCCCGCTCTGATTCCCCAGCTCTGAATTCCCGCCTCTGATTCCCCGCATCTGATTCCCTGCCTCTGAATCCCCACCTCTGATTCCCTGCCTCTGATTCCCAACCTCTGATTCCCCTCCTCTGATTCCCCATATCTTATTCCCCTCCTCTGTTTCCCTGCCTCTGATTCCCCGCATCTGTTACCCCATATCTGATTCCCCGCCTCTGATTCCCCAACTCTGATTCTGCACATCTGATTCCCTGCCTCTTTTTCCCCACCTCTGATTCCCGGCCTCTGATTCCCGGCCTCTGATTCCCGGCCTCTCATTCCCGGCCTCTCATTCCCCGCCTCTGATTCCCGGCCTCTGATTCCCCGCCTCTGATTCCCCGCCTCTGATTCCCTGCCTCTGATTCCCCATCTCTGATTCCGCACATCTGATTCCCTGCCTCTGATTCCCCGCCTCTGATTCCCCGCCTCTGATTCCCTGCCTCTGATTCCCAACCTCTGATTCCCCACCTCTGATTCCCCATATCTGATTCCCCGCCTCTGTTTCCCCGCCTCTGATTCCCCGCCTCTGTTTCCCCATATCTGATTCCCCGCCTCTGATTCCCCAACACTGATTCCCTGCCTCTGATTCCCCAGCTCTGATTCCCCGCCTCTGATTCCCTGTGTTTGATTCCATGCCTCTGATTCCCCGCCTCTGCTTCCCCATCTCTGATTCAGCGCCTTTGATTCGCCACCTCTGATTCCCCATATGTGATTCCCCACCTCTGTTTCCCCGCCTCTGATTCCCCGCCTCTGATTCCCCATATCTCATTCCCAGCCTCTGATTCCCCATCTCTGATTGATTCCCTACCTCTGATTCCCGGCCTCTTATTCCCGGCATCTGATTCCCGGCCTCTGATTCCCGGCCTCTGATTCCCCGCTACTGATTCTGATTCCCTGCCTCTGATTCCCCATCTCTGATTCCGCACATCTGATTCCCTGCCTCTGATTTCCCACCTCTGATTACCCATATCTGATACCCCGCCTCTGTTTCCCCGCCTCTGAATCCCCGCCTCTGTTTCCCCATATCTAATTCCCCGCCTCTGATTCCCCAACTCTGATTCCCCGCTCTGATTCCCCAGCTCTGAATCCCCGCCTCTGATTCCCCGCATCTGATTCACTGCCTCTGAATCCCCACCTCTGATTCCCTGCCTCTGATTCACAACCTCTGATTCCCCTCTTCTGATTCCCCATATCTGATTCCCCGCCTCCGTTTCCCTGCCTCTGATTCCCCGCCTCTGTTTCCCCATATCTGATTCCCCGCCTCTGATACCCCAACTCTGATTCCCCTCCTCTGATTCCCCAGCTCTGATTCCCCGCCTCTGACTCCCCGCGTCTGATTCCCAGCCTCTGATTCCCCATGTCTGATTTCCTGCCTATGATTCCCCGCCTCTGATTCGCCAGCTCTGATTCATCGCCTCTGATTCCCCACCTCTGATTCCCCATATCTGATTTCCCACCTATGTTTCCCCGCCTCTGATTCCCCGCCTCAGATTCCCCATCTCTGATTCCCGGACTCTGATTCCCCACCTCTGATTCCCCATCTCTGATTCCGCTCATCCAATTCCCTGCCTCTGATTCCCCGCCTCTGATGCCCAGCCTCTGATTCCATGCCTCTGATTCCCAACCTCTGATTCCCCACCTCTGATTTCCCATATCTGATTCCCCGCCTCTGTTTCCCCGCCTCTGATTCCCTGCATCTGTTTCCTCATATCTGATTCCCCTCCTCTGATTCCCCAACACTGATTCCCCGCCTCTGATTCCCCAGCTCTGATTCACCACCTCTGATTCCCCGCGTCTGATTCCCCGCCTCTAATTCCCCATCTCTGATTCCCTATCACTGATTCCCCAATTCTGATTCCCCGCCTTTGATTCACTGCCTCTGATTAACAACCACTGATTCCCGACCTCTGATTCCCCATATCTGATTCCCCGCCTCTGTTTCCCCGCCTCTTATTCCCCGCCTCTGTTTCCCCATATCTGATTCCCGGCCTCTCATTCCCCAGCTCTGATTCCCCGCCTCTGATTCCCCATATCTGATTCCCCGCCGCTGATTCCCCAACTCTGATACCCCGCCTCTGATTCACCAGCTCTGATTCCCCGCCTCTGATTCCCCGCGTCTGATTCCCCGCCTCTAATTCCCCATCTCTGATTCCCTATCACTGATTCCCCAATTCTGATTCCCCGCCTTTGATTCACTGCCTCTGATTAACAACCACTGATTCCCGACCTCTGATTCCCCATATCTGATTCCCCGCCTCTGTTTCCCCGCCTCTTATTCCCCGCCTCTGTTTCCCCATATCTGATTCCCGGCCTCTCATTCCCCAGCTCTGATTCCCCGCCTCTGATTCCCCATATCTGATTCCCCGCCGCTGATTCCCCAACTCTGATTCCCCATCTCTGATTCACCACCTCTGATCCCCCGCCTCTGATTCCCCATGTCTGATTCCCCGCCTCTGTTTCCCTGCCTCTGATTCCCCGCCTCTGATTCCCCATATCTGAATCCCCGCCTCTGATTCCCCAACTCTGATTCCCCGCCTGTGATTCGCCAGCTATGATTCCCGGCCTCTGATTCCCCGCGTCTGATTCCCTGCCTGTGATTCCCTGCCTCTGATTCCCCACCTCTGTTACCCCGCCTCTGATTCCCTGCCTCTGATTCCCCACTTCTGATTCCCCGCCTCTGATTCCCCACCTCTGTTTCCCCACCTCTGATTCCCCGCCTCTGTTTCCCCATATCTAATTCCCCGCCTCTGATTCCCCAACTCTGATTCCCCGCTCTGATTCCCCAGCTCTGAATTCCCGCCTCTGATTCCCCACCTATGATTCCCCATATCTGATTCCCCGCCTCTGTTTCCCCGCCTCTGATTCCCCGCCTCTGATTCCCCATATCTGATTCCCCACCTATGATTTCCCAACGCTGATTCCCCGCCTCTGATTCGCTAGCTATGATTCCCCGCCTCTGATTCCCCGCGTCTGAATCCCTGCCTCTGATTCCCCGCCTCTGATTCCCAATATCTGATTCCCCGCCTCCGTTTCCCTGCCTCTGATTCCCCGCCTCTGTTTCCCCATATCTGATACTCCGCCTCTGATTCCCCAACTCTGATTCCCCGCCTCTGATTCCCCAGCTCTGATTCCCCGCATCTGACTCCCCGCGTCTGATTCCCAGCCTCTGATTCCCCATGTCTGATTTCCTGCCTCTGATTCCCCACCTCTGATTCGCCATCTCTGATTCATCGCCTCTGATTCCCCACCTCTGATTACCCATATCTGATTCCCCACCTATGTTTCCCCGCCTCTGATTCCCCGCCTCTGATTCCCCATCTCTGATTCCCGGACTCTGATTCCCCACCTCTGATTCCCCATCTCTGATTCCGCACATCCGATTCCCTGCCTCTGATTCCCCGCCTCTGATGCCCCGCCTCTGATTCCATGCCTCTGATTCCCAACCTCTGATTCCCCACCTCTGATTCCCCATATCTGATTCCCTGCCTCTGTTTCCCCGCCTCTGATTCCCTGCCCCTGTTTCCTCATATCTGATTCCCAGCCTCTGATTCCCCAACACTGATTTCCCGCCTCTGATTCCACAGCTCTGATTCACCACCTCTAACTCCCCGCATCTGATTCCCCGCCTCTGATTCCCCATCTCTGATTCCCTATCTCTGATTCCCCAATTCTGATTCCCCGCCTTTGATTCCCTGCCTCTGATTCCAAACCTCTGATTCCCGACCTCTGATTCCCCATCTCTGATTCCCGGACTCTGATTCCCCACCTCTGATTCCCGGACTCTTATTCCCGGCATCTGATTCCCGGCCTCTGATTCCCAGCCTCTGATTCCCCGCTTCTGATTCTGATTCCCTGCCTCTGATTCCCCATCTCTGATTCCACACATCTGATTCCCTGCCTCTGATTCCCCACTTCTGATTCCCCGCCTCTGATTCCCCACCTCTGTTTCCCCACCTCTGATTCCCCGCCTCTGTTTCCCCATATCTAATTCCCCGCCTCTGATTCCCCAACTCTGATTCCCCGCTCTGATTCCCTAGCTCTGAACTCCCGCCTCTGATTCCCCGCATCTGATTCACTGCCTCTGAATCCCCACCTCTGATTCCCTGCCTCTGATTCCCAACCTCTGATTCCCCTCCTCTGATTCCCCATATCTGATTCCCCTCCTCTGTTTCCCTGCCTCTGATTCCCCGCCTCTGTTACCCCATATCTGATTCCCCGCCTCTGATTCCCCAACCTCTGATTCTGCACATCTGATTCCCTGCCTCTTTTTCCCCACCTCTGATTCCCGGCCTCTGATTCCCGGCCTCTGATTCCCGGCCTCTCATTCCCGGCCTCTCATTCCCCGCCTCTGATTCCCAGCCTCTGATTCCCCGCCTCTGATTCCCCGCCTCTGATTCCCTGCCTCTGATTCCCCATCTCTGATTCCGCACATCTGATTCCCTGGCTCTTATTCCCCGCCTCTGATTCCCCGCCTCTGATTCCCTGCCTCTGATTCCCAACCTCTGATTCCCCACCTCTGATTCCCCATATCTGATTCCCCGCCTCTGTTTCCCAGCCTCTGATTCCCAGCCTCTGATTCCCAACCTCTGATTCCCCACCTCTGATTCCCCATATCTGATTCCCCGCCTCTGTTTCCCCGCCTCTGATTCCCCGCCTCTGTTTCCCCATATCTGATTCCCCGCCTCTGATTCCCCAACTCTGATTCCCCGCCTCTGAATCCCCAGCTCTGATTCCCTGCCTCTGATTCCCCGCCTCTGCTTCCCCATCTCTGATTCACCGCCTTTGATTCGCCACCTCTGATTCCCCATATGTGATTCCCCGCCTCTGTTTCGCCTCCTCTGATTCCCCGCCTCTGATTCCCCATATCTCATTCCCAGCCTCTGATTCCCCATCTCTGATTCCCGGCCTCTTATTCCCGGCATCTGATTCCCGGCCTCTGATTCCCGGCCTCTGATTCCCCGCTTCTGATTCTGATTCCCTGCCTCTGATTCCCCATCTCTGATTCCGCACATCTGATTCCCTGCCTCTGATTTCCCACCTCTGATTACCCATATCTGATTCCCCGCCTCTGTTTCCCCGCCTCTGATTCCCCGCCTCTGTTTCCCCGCCTCTGATTCCCCGCCTCTGTTTCCCCATATCTAATTCCCCGCATCTGATTCCCCAACTCTGATTCCCCGCTCTGATTCCCCAGCCCTGAATCCCCGCCTCTGATTCCCCACATCTGATTCACTGCCTCTGAATCCCCACCTCTGATTCCCTGCCTCTGATTCACAACCTCTGATTCCCCTCCTCTGATTCCCCATATCTGATTCCCCGCCTCCGTTTCCCTGCCTCTGATTCCCCATGTCTTATTTTCCGCCTCTGATTCGCCATCTCTGATTCATCGCCTCTGATTTCCCACCTCTGATTCCCCATATCTGATTCCCCACCTATGTTTCCCCGCCTCTGATGCCCCACCTCTGATTCCATGCCTCTGATTCCCAACCTCTGATTCCCCTCCTCTGATTCCCCATATCTGATTCCCCGCGTCTGATTCCCAGCCTCTGATTCCCCATGTCTTATTTTCCGCCTCTGATTCGCCATCTCTGATTCATCGCCTCTGATTTCCCACCTCTGATTCCCCATATCTGATTCCCCACCTATGTTTCCCCGCCTCTGATGCCCCACCTCTGATTCCATGCCTCTGATTCCCAACCTCTGATACCCCACCTCTGATTCCCCATATCTGATTCCCCGCCTCTGTTTCCCCGCCTCTGATTCCCTGCCTCTGTTTCCTCATATCTGATTCCCCGCCTCTGATTCCCCAACACTGATTCCCCGCCTCTGATTCCCCAGCTCTGATTCACCACCTCTGATTCCCCGCGTCTGATTCCCCGCCTCTGATTCCCCATCTCTGATTCCCTATCTCTGATTCCCCAATTCTGATTCCCCGCCTTTGATTCCCTGCCTCTGATTCCTAACCTCTGATTCCCCACCTCTGATTCCCCGCCACTGTTTCCCTGCCTCTTATTCTCCGCCTCTGTTTCCCCATATCTGATTCCCGGCCTCTCATTCCCCAGCTCTGATTCCCCGCCTCTGATTCCCCATATCTGATTCCCCGCCGCTGATTCCCCAACTCTGATAGCCCGTCTCTGATTCCCCAGCTCTGATTCCCCGCCTCTGATTCCCCGCCTCTGATTCCCCATCTCTGATTCACCACCTCTGATCCCCCGCCTCTGATTCCCCATGTCTGATTCACCGCCTCTGTTTCCCCACCTCTGATTCCCGACCTCTGATTCCCCATATCTGATTCCCCGCCTCTGTTTCCCCGCCTCTTATTCACCGCCTCTGATTCCCCATATCTGATTCCCGGCCTCTCATTCCCCAGCTCTGATTCCCCGCCTCTGATTCCCCATATCTGATTCCCCGCCGCTGATTCCCCAACTCTGATACCCCGCCTCTGATTCCCCAGCTCTGATTCCCCGCGTCTGATTCCCTGCCTCTGATTCCCCGCCTCTGATTCCCCATCTCTGATTCACCACCTCTGATCCCCCGCCTCTGATTACCCATGTCTGATTCCCCGCCTCTGTTTCCCCGCCTCTGAATCCCCGCCTCTGATTCCCCATATCTGATTCCCCGCCTCTGATTACCCAACTCTGATTCCCCGCCTGTGATTCGCCAGCTATGATTCCCCGCCTCTGATTCCCCGCGTCTGATTCCCTGCCTGTGATTCCCTGCGTCTGATTCCCCACCACTGTTACCCCGCCTCTGATTCCCCGCCACTGATTCCCCATATCTGATTCCCCTCCTCTGATTCCCCAACTCTGATTCCCCGCCTCTGATTCCGCAGTTCTGATTCCCTGCCTCTGATTCCCCGCATCTGATTCCACGCCTCTGATTCCCCATCTCTGATTCACCGCCTTTGATTCGCCACCTCTGATTCCCCATCTCTGATTCCCGGACTAAGATTCCCCACCTCTGATTCCCGGCCTCTTATTCCCGGCATCAGATTCCCGGCCTCTGATTCCCAGCCTCTGATTCCCCGCTTCTGATTCTGATTCCCTGCCTCTGATTCCCCATCTCTGATTCCACACATCTGATTCCCTGCCTCTGATTCCCCACTTCTGATTCCCCGCCTCTGATTCCCCACCTCTGTTTCCCCACCTCTGATTCCCCGCCTCTGTTTCCCCATATCTAATTCCCCGCCTCTGATTCCCCAACTCTGATTCCCCGCTCTGATTCCCCAGCTCTGAATTCCCGCCTCTGATTCCCCGCATCTGATTCCCTGCCTCTGAATCCCCACCTCTGATTCCCTGCCTCTGATTCCCAACCTCTGATTCCCCTCCTCTGATTCCCCATATCTTATTCCCCTCCTCTGTTTCCCTGCCTCTGATTCCCCGCATCTGTTACCCCATATCTGATTCCCCGCCTCTGATTCCCCAACTCTGATTCTGCACATCTGATTCCCTGCCTCTTTTTCCCCACCTCTGATTCCCGGCCTCTGATTCCCGGCCTCTGATTCCCGGCCTCTCATTCCCGGCCTCTCATTCCCCGCCTCTGATTCCCGGCCTCTGATTCCCCGCCTCTGATTCCCCGCCTCTGATTCCCTGCCTCTGATTCCCCATCTCTGATTCCGCACATCTGATTCCCTGCCTCTGATTCCCCGCCTCTGATTCCCCGCCTCTGATTCCCTGCCTCTGATTCCCAACCTCTGATTCCCCACCTCTGATTCCCCATATCTGATTCCCCGCCTCTGTTTCCCCGCCTCTGATTCCCCGCCTCTGTTTCCCCATATCTGATTCCCCGCCTCTGATTCCCCAACACTGATTCCCTGCCTCTGATTCCCCAGCTCTGATTCCCCGCCTCTGATTCCCTGTGTTTGATTCCATGCCTCTGATTCCCCGCCTCTGCTTCCCCATCTCTGATTCAGCGCCTTTGATTCGCCACCTCTGATTCCCCATATGTGATTCCCCACCTCTGTTTCCCCGCCTCTGATTCCCCGCCTCTGATTCCCCATATCTCATTCCCAGCCTCTGATTCCCCATCTCTGATTGATTCCCTACCTCTGATTCCCGGCCTCTTATTCCCGGCATCTGATTCCCGGCCTCTGATTCCCGGCCTCTGATTCCCCGCTACTGATTCTGATTCCCTGCCTCTGATTCCCCATCTCTGATTCCGCACATCTGATTCCCTGCCTCTGATTTCCCACCTCTGATTACCCATATCTGATACCCCGCCTCTGTTTCCCCGCCTCTGATTCCCCGCCTCTGTTTCCCCATATCTAATTCCCCGCCTCTGATTCCCCAACTCTGATTCCCCGCTCTGATTCCCCAGCTCTGAATCCCCGCCTCTGATTCCCCGCATCTGATTCACTGCCTCTGAATCCCCACCTCTGATTCCCTGCCTCTGATTCACAACCTCTGATTCCCCTCTTCTGATTCCCCATATCTGATTCCCCGCCTCCGTTTCCCTGCCTCTGATTCCCCGCCTCTGTTTCCCCATATCTGATTCCCCGCCTCTGATACCCCAACTCTGATTCCCCACCTCTGATTCCCCAGCTCTGATTCCCCGCCTCTGACTCCCCGCGTCTGATACCCAGCCTCTGATTCCCCATGTCTGATTTCCTGCCTATGATTCCCCGCCTCTGATTCGCCAGCTCTGATTCATCGCCTCTGATTCCCCGCCTCTGATTCCCTGCCTCTGATTCCCAACCTCTGATTCCCCACCTCTGATTCCCCATATCTGATTCCCCGCCTCTGTTTCCCAGCCTCTGATTCCCAGCCTCTGATTCCCAACCTCTGATTCCCCACCTCTGATTCCCCATATCTGATTCCCCGCCTCTGTTTCCCCGCCTCTGATTCCCCGCCTCTGTTTCCCCATATCTGATTCCCCGCCTCTGATTCCCCAACTCTGATTCCCCGCCTCTGAATCCCCAGCTCTGATTCCCTGCCTCTGATTCCCCGCCTCTGCTTCCCCATCTCTGATTCACCGCCTTTGATTCGCCACCTCTGATTCCCCATATGTGATTCCCCGCCTCTGTTTCGCCGCCTCTGATTCCCCGCCTCTGATTCCCCATATCTCATTCCCAGCCTCTGATTCCCCATCTCTGATTCCCGGCCTCTTATTCCCGGCATCTGATTCCCGGCCTCTGATTCCCGGCCTCTGATTCCCCGCTTCTGATTCTGATTCCCTGCCTCTGATTCCCCATCTCTGATTCCGCACATCTGATTCCCTGCCTCTGATTTCCCACCTCTGATTACCCATATCTGATTCCCCGCCTCTGTTTCCCCGCCTCTGATTCCCCGCCTCTGTTTCCCCGCCTCTGATTCCCCGCCTCTGTTTCCCCATATCTAATTCCCCGCATCTGATTCCCCAACTCTGATTCCCCGCTCTGATTCCCCAGCCCTGAATCCCCGCCTCTGATTCCCCACATCTGATTCACTGCCTCTGAATCCCCACCTCTGATTCCCTGCCTCTGATTCACAACCTCTGATTCCCCTCCTCTGATTCCCCATATCTGATTCCCCGCCTCCGTTTCCCTGCCTCTGATTCCCCATGTCTTATTTTCCGCCTCTGATTCGCCATCTCTGATTCATCGCCTCTGATTTCCCACCTCTGATTCCCCATATCTGATTCCCCACCTATGTTTCCCCGCCTCTGATGCCCCACCTCTGATTCCATGCCTCTGATTCCCAACCTCTGATTCCCCTCCTCTGATTCCCCATATCTGATTCCCCGCGTCTGATTCCCAGCCTCTGATTCCCCATGTCTTATTTTCCGCCTCTGATTCGCCATCTCTGATTCATCGCCTCTGATTTCCCACCTCTGATTCCCCATATCTGATTCCCCACCTATGTTTCCCCGCCTCTGATGCCCCACCTCTGATTCCATGCCTCTGATTCCCAACCTCTGATACCCCACCTCTGATTCCCCATATCTGATTCCCCGCCTCTGTTTCCCCGCCTCTGATTCCCTGCCTCTGTTTCCTCATATCTGATTCCCCGCCTCTGATTCCCCAACACTGATTCCCCGCCTCTGATTCCCCAGCTCTGATTCACCACCTCTGATTCCCCGCGTCTGATTCCCCGCCTCTGATTCCCCATCTCTGATTCCCTATCTCTGATTCCCCAATTCTGATTCCCCGCCTTTGATTCCCTGCCTCTGATTCCTAACCTCTGATTCCCCACCTCTGATTCCCCGCCACTGTTTCCCTGCCTCTTATTCTCCGCCTCTGTTTCCCCATATCTGATTCCCGGCCTCTCATTCCCCAGCTCTGATTCCCCGCCTCTGATTCCCCATATCTGATTCCCCGCCGCTGATTCCCCAACTCTGATAGCCCGTCTCTGATTCCCCAGCTCTGATTCCCCGCCTCTGATTCCCCGCCTCTGATTCCCCATCTCTGATTCACCACCTCTGATCCCCCGCCTCTGATTCCCCATGTCTGATTCACCGCCTCTGTTTCCCCACCTCTGATTCCCGACCTCTGATTCCCCATATCTGATTCCCCGCCTCTGTTTCCCCGCCTCTTATTCACCGCCTCTGATTCCCCATATCTGATTCCCGGCCTCTCATTCCCCAGCTCTGATTCCCCGCCTCTGATTCCCCATATCTGATTCCCCGCCGCTGATTCCCCAACTCTGATACCCCGCCTCTGATTCCCCAGCTCTGATTCCCCGCGTCTGATTCCCTGCCTCTGATTCCCCGCCTCTGATTCCCCATCTCTGATTCACCACCTCTGATCCCCCGCCTCTGATTACCCATGTCTGATTCCCCGCCTCTGTTTCCCCGCCTCTGAATCCCCGCCTCTGATTCCCCATATCTGATTCCCCGCCTCTGATTACCCAACTCTGATTCCCCGCCTGTGATTCGCCAGCTATGATTCCCCGCCTCTGATTCCCCGCGTCTGATTCCCTGCCTGTGATTCCCTGCGTCTGATTCCCCACCACTGTTACCCCGCCTCTGATTCCCCGCCACTGATTCCCCATATCTGATTCCCCTCCTCTGATTCCCCAACTCTGATTCCCCGCCTCTGATTCCGCAGTTCTGATTCCCTGCCTCTGATTCCCCGCATCTGATTCCACGCCTCTGATTCCCCATCTCTGATTCACCGCCTTTGATTCGCCACCTCTGATTCCCCATCTCTGATTCCCGGACTAAGATTCCCCACCTCTGATTCCCGGCCTCTTATTCCCGGCATCAGATTCCCGGCCTCTGATTCCCAGCCTCTGATTCCCCGCTTCTGATTCTGATTCCCTGCCTCTGATTCCCCATCTCTGATTCCACACATCTGATTCCCTGCCTCTGATTCCCCACTTCTGATTCCCCGCCTCTGATTCCCCACCTCTGTTTCCCCACCTCTGATTCCCCGCCTCTGTTTCCCCATATCTAATTCCCCGCCTCTGATTCCCCAACTCTGATTCCCCGCTCTGATTCCCCAGCTCTGAATTCCCGCCTCTGATTCCCCGCATCTGATTCCCTGCCTCTGAATCCCCACCTCTGATTCCCTGCCTCTGATTCCCAACCTCTGATTCCCCTCCTCTGATTCCCCATATCTTATTCCCCTCCTCTGTTTCCCTGCCTCTGATTCCCCGCATCTGTTACCCCATATCTGATTCCCCGCCTCTGATTCCCCAACTCTGATTCTGCACATCTGATTCCCTGCCTCTTTTTCCCCACCTCTGATTCCCGGCCTCTGATTCCCGGCCTCTGATTCCCGGCCTCTCATTCCCGGCCTCTCATTCCCCGCCTCTGATTCCCGGCCTCTGATTCCCCGCCTCTGATTCCCCGCCTCTGATTCCCTGCCTCTGATTCCCCATCTCTGATTCCGCACATCTGATTCCCTGCCTCTGATTCCCCGCCTCTGATTCCCCGCCTCTGATTCCCTGCCTCTGATTCCCAACCTCTGATTCCCCACCTCTGATTCCCCATATCTGATTCCCCGCCTCTGTTTCCCCGCCTCTGATTCCCCGCCTCTGTTTCCCCATATCTGATTCCCCGCCTCTGATTCCCCAACACTGATTCCCTGCCTCTGATTCCCCAGCTCTGATTCCCCGCCTCTGATTCCCTGTGTTTGATTCCATGCCTCTGATTCCCCGCCTCTGCTTCCCCATCTCTGATTCAGCGCCTTTGATTCGCCACCTCTGATTCCCCATATGTGATTCCCCACCTCTGTTTCCCCGCCTCTGATTCCCCGCCTCTGATTCCCCATATCTCATTCCCAGCCTCTGATTCCCCATCTCTGATTGATTCCCTACCTCTGATTCCCGGCCTCTTATTCCCGGCATCTGATTCCCGGCCTCTGATTCCCGGCCTCTGATTCCCCGCTACTGATTCTGATTCCCTGCCTCTGATTCCCCATCTCTGATTCCGCACATCTGATTCCCTGCCTCTGATTTCCCACCTCTGATTACCCATATCTGATACCCCGCCTCTGTTTCCCCGCCTCTGATTCCCCGCCTCTGTTTCCCCATATCTAATTCCCCGCCTCTGATTCCCCAACTCTGATTCCCCGCTCTGATTCCCCAGCTCTGAATCCCCGCCTCTGATTCCCCGCATCTGATTCACTGCCTCTGAATCCCCACCTCTGATTCCCTGCCTCTGATTCACAACCTCTGATTCCCCTCTTCTGATTCCCCATATCTGATTCCCCGCCTCCGTTTCCCTGCCTCTGATTCCCCGCCTCTGTTTCCCCATATCTGATTCCCCGCCTCTGATACCCCAACTCTGATTCCCCACCTCTGATTCCCCAGCTCTGATTCCCCGCCTCTGACTCCCCGCGTCTGATACCCAGCCTCTGATTCCCCATGTCTGATTTCCTGCCTATGATTCCCCGCCTCTGATTCGCCAGCTCTGATTCATCGCCTCTGATTCCCCACCTCTGATTCCCCATATCTGATTTCCCACCTATGTTTCCCCGCCTCTGATTCCCCGCCTCAGATTCCCCATCTCTGATTCCCGGACTCTGATTCCCCACCTCTGATTCCCCATCTCTGATTCCGCTCATCCAATTCCCTGCCTCTGATTCCCCGCCTCTGATGCCCAGCCTCTGATTCCATGCCTCTGATTCCCAACCTCTGATTCCCCACCTCTGATTTCCCATATCTGATTCCCCGCCTCTGTTTCCCCGCCTCTGATTCCCTGCATCTGTTTCCTCATATCTGATTCCCCTCCTCTGATTCCCCAACACTGATTCCCCGCCTCTGATTCCCCAGCTCTGATTCACCACCTCTGATTCCCCGCGTCTGATTCCCCGCCTCTAATTCCCCATCTCTGATTCCCTATCACTGATTCCCCAATTCTGATTCCCCGCCTTTGATTCACTGCCTCTGATTAACAACCACTGATTCCCGACCTCTGATTCCCCATATCTGATTCCCCGCCTCTGTTTCCCTGCCTCTTATTCCCCGCCTCTGTTTCCCCATATCTGATTCCCGGCCTCTCATTCCCCAGCTCTGATTCCCCGCCTCTGATTCCCCATATCTGATTCCCCGCCGCTGATTCCCCAACTCTGATACCCCGCCTCTGATTCACCAGCTCTGATTCCCCGCCTCTGATTCCCCGCGTCTGATTCCCCGCCTCTAATTCCCCATCTCTGATTCCCTATCACTGATTCCCCAATTCTGATTCCCCGCCTTTGATTCACTGCCTCTGATTAACAACCACTGATTCCCGACCTCTGATTCCCCATATCTGATTCCCCGCCTCTGTTTCCCCGCCTCTTATTCCCCGCCTCTGTTTCCCCATATCTGATTCCCGGCCTCTCATTCCCCAGCTCTGATTCCCCGCCTCTGATTCCCCATATCTGATTCCCCGCCGCTGATTCCCCAACTCTGATTCCCCATCTCTGATTCACCACCTCTGATCCCCCGCCTCTGATTCCCCATGTCTGATTCCCCGCCTCTGTTTCCCTGCCTCTGATTCCCCGCCTCTGATTCCCCATATCTGAATCCCCGCCTCTGATTCCCCAACTCTGATTCCCCGCCTGTGATTCGCCAGCTATGATTCCCGGCCTCTGATTCCCCGCGTCTGATTCCCTGCCTGTGATTCCCTGCCTCTGATTCCCCACCTCTGTTACCCCGCCTCTGATTCCCTGCCTCTGATTCCCCACTTCTGATTCCCCGCCTCTGATTCCCCACCTCTGTTTCCCCACCTCTGATTCCCCGCCTCTGTTTCCCCATATCTAATTCCCCGCCTCTGATTCCCCAACTCTGATTCCCCGCTCTGATTCCCCAGCTCTGAATTCCCGCCTCTGATTCCCCACCTATGATTCCCCATATCTGATTCCCCGCCTCTGTTTCCCCGCCTCTGATTCCCCGCCTCTGATTCCCCATATCTGATTCCCCACCTATGATTTCCCAACGCTGATTCCCCGCCTCTGATTCGCTAGCTATGATTCCCCGCCTCTGATTCCCCGCGTCTGAATCCCTGCCTCTGATTCCCCGCCTCTGATTCCCAATATCTGATTCCCCGCCTCCGTTTCCCTGCCTCTGATTCCCCGCCTCTGTTTCCCCATATCTGATACTCCGCCTCTGATTCCCCAACTCTGATTCCCCGCCTCTGATTCCCCAGCTCTGATTCCCCGCATCTGACTCCCCGCGTCTGATTCCCAGCCTCTGATTCCCCATGTCTGATTTCCTGCCTCTGATTCCCCACCTCTGATTCGCCATCTCTGATTCATCGCCTCTGATTCCCCACCTCTGATTACCCATATCTGATTCCCCACCTATGTTTCCCCGCCTCTGATTCCCCGCCTCTGATTCCCCATCTCTGATTCCCGGACTCTGATTCCCCACCTCTGATTCCCCATCTCTGATTCCGCACATCCGATTCCCTGCCTCTGATTCCCCGCCTCTGATGCCCCGCCTCTGATTCCATGCCTCTGATTCCCAACCTCTGATTCCCCACCTCTGATTCCCCATATCTGATTCCCTGCCTCTGTTTCCCCGCCTCTGATTCCCTGCCCCTGTTTCCTCATATCTGATTCCCAGCCTCTGATTCCCCAACACTGATTTCCCGCCTCTGATTCCACAGCTCTGATTCACCACCTCTAACTCCCCGCATCTGATTCCCCGCCTCTGATTCCCCATCTCTGATTCCCTATCTCTGATTCCCCACCTCTGTTTCCCCACCTCTGATTCCCCGCCTCTGTTTCCCCATATCTAATTCCCCGCCTCTGATTCCCCATCTCTGATTCCCGGACTCTGATTCCCCACCTCTGATTCCCGGACTCTTATTCCCGGCATCTGATTCCCGGCCTCTGATTCCCAGCCTCTGATTCCCCGCTTCTGATTCTGATTCCCTGCCTCTGATTCCCCATCTCTGATTCCACACATCTGATTCCCCGCCTCTGATTCCCCACCTCTGTTTCCCCACCTCTGATTCCCCGCCTCTGTTTCCCCATATCTAATTCCCCGCCTCTGATTCCCCAACTCTGATTCCCCGCTCTGATTCCCTAGCTCTGAACTCCCGCCTCTGATTCCCCGCATCTGATTCACTGCCTCTGAATCCCCACCTCTGATTCCCTGCCTCTGATTCCCAACCTCTGATTCCCCTCCTCTGATTCCCCATATCTGATTCCCCTCCTCTGTTTCCCTGCCTCTGATTCCCCGCCTCTGTTACCCCATATTTGATTCCCCGCCTCTGATTCCCCAACCTCCGATTCTGCACATCTGATTCCCTGCCTCTTTTTCCCCACCTCTGATTCCCGGCCTCTGATTCCCGGCCTCTGATTCCCGGCCTCTCATTCCCGGCCTCTCATTCCCCGCCTCTGATTCCCAGCCTCTGATTCCCCGCCTCTGATTCCCCGCCTCTGATTCCCTGCCTCTGATTCCCCATCTCTGATTCCGCACATCTGATTCCCTGGCTCTTATTCCCCGCCTCTGATTCCCCGCCTCTGATTCCCTGCCTCTGATTCCCAACCTCTGATTCCCCACCTCTGATTCCCCATATCTGATTCCCCGCCTCTGTTTCCCAGCCTCTGATTCCCAGCCTCTGATTCCCAACCTCTGATTCCCCACCTCTGATTCCCCATATCTGATTCCCCGCCTCTGTTTCCCCGCCTCTGATTCCCCGCCTCTGTTTCCCCATATCTGATTCCCCGCCTCTGATTCCCCAACTCTGATTCCCCGCCTCTGAATCCCCAGCTCTGATTCCCTGCCTCTGATTCCCCGCCTCTGCTTCCCCATCTCTGATTCACCGCCTTTGATTCGCCACCTCTGATTCCCCATATGTGATTCCCCGCCTCTGTTTCGCCGCCTCTGATTCCCCGCCTCTGATTCCCCATATCTCATTCCCAGCCTCTGATTCCCCATCTCTGATTCCCGGCCTCTTATTCCCGGCATCTGATTCCCGGCCTCTGATTCCCGGCCTCTGATTCCCCGCTTCTGATTCTGATTCCCTGCCTCTGATTCCCCATCTCTGATTCCGCACATCTGATTCCCTGCCTCTGATTTCCCACCTCTGATTACCCATATCTGATTCCCCGCCTCTGTTTCCCCGCCTCTGATTCCCCGCCTCTGTTTCCCCGCCTCTGATTCCCCGCCTCTGTTTCCCCATATCTAATTCCCCGCATCTGATTCCCCAACTCTGATTCCCCGCTCTGATTCCCCAGCCCTGAATCCCCGCCTCTGATTCCCCACATCTGATTCACTGCCTCTGAATCCCCACCTCTGATTCCCTGCCTCTGATTCACAACCTCTGATTCCCCTCCTCTGATTCCCCATATCTGATTCCCCGCCTCCGTTTCCCTGCCTCTGATTCCCCGCCTCTATTTCCCCATATCTGATTCCCCGCCTCTGATACCCCAACTCTGATTCCCCGCCTCTGATTCCCCAGCTCTGATTCCACGCCTCTGACTCCCCGCGTCTGATTCCCAGCCTCTGATTCCCCATGTCTGATTTCCTGCCTCTGATTCCCCGCCTCTGATTCGCCAGCTCTGATTCATCACCTCTGATTCCCCACCTCTGATTCCCCATATCTGATTCCCCACCTATGTTTCCCCGCCTCTGATTCCCCGCCTCTGGTTCCCCATCTCTTATTCCCGGACTCTGATTCCCCACCTCTGATTCCCCATCTCTTATTCCACACATCCAATTCCCTGCCTCTGATTCCCCGCCTCTGATGCCCCGCCTCTGATTCCATGCCTCTGATTCCCAACCTCTGATTCCCCACCTCTGATTTCCCATATCTGATTCCCCGCCTCTGTTTCCCCGCCTCTGATTCCCTGCATCTGTTTCCTCATATCTGATTCCCCTCCTCTGATTCCCCAACACTGATTCCCCGCGTCTGATTCCCCATATCTGATTCCCCGCCTCTGTTTCCCCCCTCTGATTCCCTGCCTCTGTTTCCTCATATCTGATTCCCCGCCTCTGATTCCCCAACACTGATTTCCCGCCCCTGATTCCCCAGCTCTGATTCACCACCTCTGATTCCCCGCGTCTGATTCCCCGCCTCTGATTCCCCATCTCTGATTCACTATCTCTGATTCCCCAATTCTGATTCCCCGCCTTTGATAACCTGCCTCTGATTCCCAACCTCTGATTCCCGACCTCTGATTCCCCATATCTGATTCCCCGCCTCTGTTTCCCCGCCTCTTATTCCCCACCTCTGTTTCCCCATATCTGATTCCCTGCCTCTCATTCCCCAGCTCTGATTCACCACCTCTGATTCCCCGCGTCTGATTCCCCGCGTCTGATTCCCCATCTCTGATTCCAATCTCTGATTCCCCAATTCTGATTCCCCGCCTTTGATTCCCTGCCTCTGATTCCCAACCTCTGATTCCCGACCTCTGATTCCCCATATCTGATTCCCTGCCACTGTTTCCCCGCCTCTTATTCCCCGCCTCTGTTTCCCCATATCTGATTCCCTGCCTCTCATTCCCCAGCTCTGAATCCCCGCCTCTGATTCCCCAGCTCTGATTCCCCGCCTCTGACTCCCCGCGTCTGATTCCCAGCCTCTGATTCCCCATGTTTGATTTCCTGCCTCTGATTCCCCGCCTCTGATTCGCCATCTCTGATTCATCGCCTCTGATTCCCCACCTCTGATTCCCCATATCTGATTCCCCACCTATGTTTCCCCGCCTCTGATTCCCCGCCTCTGATTCCCCATCTCTGATTCCCGGACTCTGATTCCCCACCTCTGATTCCCCATCTCTGATTCCGCACATCCGATTCCCTGCCTCTGATTCCCCGCCTCTGATGCCCCGCCTCTGATTCCATGCCTCTGATTCCCAACCTCTGATTCCCCACCTCTGATTCCCCATATCTGATACCCCGCCTCTGTTTCCCTGCCTCTGATTCCCTGCCTCTGTTTCCTCATACCTGCTTTCCCGCCTCTGATTCCCCAACACTGATTCCCCGCCTCTGATTCCCCAGCTCTGATTCACCACCTCTGATTCCCCGCGTCTGATTCCCCGCCTCTTATTACCCATCTCTGATTCCCTATCTCTGATTCCCCAATTCTGATTCCCCGCCTTTGGTTCCCTGCCTCTGATTCCCAACCTCTGATTCCCGACCTCTGATTCCCCATATCTGATTCCCCGCCTCTGTTTCCCCGCCTCTTATTCCCCGCCTCTCTTTCCCCATATCTGATTCCCGGCCTCTCATTCCCCAGCTCTGATTCCCCGCCTCTGATTCCCCATATCTGATTCCCCGCCGCTGATTCCCCAACTTTGATACCCCGCCTCTGATTCCCCAGCTCTGATTCCCCGCCTATGATTCCCCGCGTCTGATTCCCTGCCTCTGATTCCCCGCCTCTGATTCCCCATCTGTGATTCACCACCTCTGATCCCCTGCCTCTGATTACCCATGTCTGATTCCCCGCCTCTGTTTCCCCGCCTCTGAATCCCCGCCTCTGATTCCCCATATCTGATTCCCCGCCTCTGATTCCCCAACTCTGATTCCCCGCCTGTGATTCGCCAGCTATGATTCCCCGCCTCTGATTCCCCGCATCTGATTCCTTGCCTGTGATTCCCTGCCTCTGATTCCCCACCTCTGTTACCCCGCCTCTAATTCCCCGCTTCCGATTCCCCATATATGATTCCACTCCTCTCATTCCCCAACTCTGATTCCCCGCCTCTGATTCCCCATCTCAGATTCCCTGCCTCTGATTCCCCGCGTCTGATTCCCTGCCTCTGATTCCCCATCTCTGATTCACCTCCTTTGATTCGCCACCTCTAATTCCCCACCTCTGATTCCCGGCCTCTTATTCCCGGCATCTGATTCCCGGCCTCTGCTTTCCAGCCTCTGATTCCCCGCTTCTGATTCTGATTCCCTGCCTCTGATTCCCCATCTCAGATTCCACACATCTGATTCCCTGCCTCTGATTCCCCACTTCTGATTCCCCGCCTCTGATTCCCCACCTCTGTTTCCCCACCTCTGATTCCCCGCCTCTGTTTCCCCATATCTAATTCCCCGCCTCTGATTCCCCAACTCTGATTCCCCGCTCTGATTCCACAGCTCTGAATTCCCGCCTCTGATTCCCCACATCTGATTCCCTGCCTCTGAATCCCCACCTCTGATTCCCAACCTCTGATTCCCCTCCTCTGATTCCCCATATCTGATTCCCCTCCTCTGTTTCCCTGCCTCTGATTCCCCGCCTCTGTTACCCCATATCTGATTCCCCGCCTCTGATTCCCCAACTCTGATTCTGCACATCTGATTCCCTGCCTCTTATTCCCCACCTCTGATTCCCGGCCTCTGATTCCCGGCCTCTCATTCCCGGGCTCTCATTCCCCGCCTCTGATTCCCGGCCTCAGATTCCCCGCCTCTGATTCCCTGCCGGTGATTCCCCATCTCTAATTCCGCACATCTGATTCCATGCCTCTAATTCCCCGCCTCTGATTCCCCGCCTCTGATTCCCTGCCTCTGATTCCCAACCTCTGATTCCCCACCTCTGATTCCCCATATCTGATTCCCCGCCTCAGTTTCCCCGCCTCTGATTCCGGGCCTCTGTTTCACCCTATCTGATGCCCCGCCTCTGATTCCCCAACTCTGATTCCCCGCCTCTGATTCCCCAGCTCTGAATCCCCGCCTCTGATTCCCCGTGTTTGATTCCCTGCCTCTGATTCCCCGCCTCTGCTTCCCCATCTCTGATCCACCGCCTTTGATTCGCCACCTCTGATTCCCCATATGTGATTCCCCGCCTCTGTTTCCCCGCCTCTGATTCCCCGCCTCTGATTCCCCATATCTCATTACCAGCCTCTGACTCCCCACCTCTGATTCCCGGCCTCTTATTCCCGGCATCTGATTCCCGGCCTCTGATTCCCGGCCTCTGATTCCCCGCTTCTGATTCTGATTCCCTGCCTCTGATTCCCCATCTCTGATTCCGCACATCTGATTCCCTGCCTCTGATTTCCCACCTCTGATTACCCATATCTGATTCCCCGCCTCTGTTTCCCCGCCTCTGATTCCCCGCCTCTGTTTCCCCGCCTCTGATTCCCCTCCTCTGTTTCCCCATATCTAATTCCCCGCCTCTGATACCCCAACTCTGATTCCCCGCTCTGATTCCCCAGCTCTGAATCCCCGACTCTGATTCCCCGCATCTGATTCACTGCCTCTGAATCCCCACCTCTGATTCCCTGCCTCTGATTCCCAACCTCTGATTCCCCTCCTCTGATTCCCCATATCTGATTCCCCGCCTCCGTTTCCCTGCCTCTGATTCCCCGCCTCTGTTTCCCCATATCTGATTCCCCGCCTCTGATACCCCAACTCTGATTCCCCGCCTCTGATTCCCCAGCTCTGATTCCCCGCCTCTGACTCCCCGCGTCTGATTCCCAGCCTCTGATTCCCCAAGTCTGATTTCCTGCCTCTGATTCCCCGCCTCTGATTCCCCGCCTCTGATTCCCCATCTCTGATTCCCGGACTCTGATTCCCCACCTCTGATTCCCCATCTCTGATTCCGCACATCCGATTCCCTGCCTCTGTTTCCCCGCCTCTGATGCCCCGCCTCTGATTCCATGCCTCTGATTCCCAACCTCTGATTCCCCACCTCTGATTCCCCATATCTGATTCCCCGCCTCTGTTTCCCCGCCTCTGATTCCCTGCCTCTGTTTCCTCATACCTGATTCCCCGCCTCTGATTCCCCAACACTGATTCCCCGCCTCTGATTCCCCAGCTCTGATTCACCACCTCTGATTCCCCGCGTCTGATTCCCCGCATCTGATTACCCATCTCTGATTCCCTATCTCTGATTCCCCAATTCTGATTCCCCACCTTTGATTCCCTGCCTCTGATTCCCAACCTCTGATTCCCGACCTCTGATTCCCCATGTCTGATTTCCTGCCTCTGATTCCCCGCCTCTGATTCGCCAGCTCTGATTCATCACCTCTGATTCCCCACCTCTGATTCCCCATATCTGATTCCCCACCTATGTTTCCCCGCCTCTGATTCCCCGCCTCTGATTCCCCATCTCTTATTCCCGGACTCTGATTCCCCACCTCTGATTCCCCATCTCTTATTCCACACATCCAATTCCCTGCCTCTGATTCCCCGCCTCTGATGCCCCGCCTCTGATTCCATGCCTCTGATTCCCAACCTCTGATTCCCCACCTCTGATTTCCCATATCTGATTCCCCGCCTCTGTTTCCCCGCCTCTGATTCCCTGCATCTGTATCCTCATATCTGATTCCCCTCCTCTGATTCCCCAACACTGATTCCCCGCGTCTGATTCCCCATATCTGATTCCCCGCCTCTGTTTCCCCCCTCTGATTCCCTGCCTCTGTTTCCTCATATCTGATTCCCCGCCTCTGATTCCCCAACACTGATTTCCCGCCCCTGATTCCCCAGCTCTGATTCACCACCTCTGATTCCCCGCGTCTGATTCCCCGCCTCTGATTCCCCATCTCTGATTCACTATCTCTGATTCCCCAATTCTGATTCCCCGCCTTTGATAACCTGCCTCTGATTCCCAACCTCTGATTCCCGACCTCTGATTCCCCATATCTGATTCCCCGCCTCTGTTTCCCCGCCTCTTATTCCCCACCTCTGTTTCCCCATATCTGATTCCCTGCCTCTCATTCCCCAGCTCTGATTCACCACCTCTGATTCCCCGCGTCTGATTCCCCGCGTCTGATTCCCCATCTCTGATTCCAATCTCTGATTCCCCAATTCTGATTCCCCGCCTTTGATTCCCTGCCTCTGATTCCCAACCTCTGATTCCCGACCTCTGATTCCCCATATCTGATTCCCTGCCACTGTTTCCCCGCCTCTTATTCCCCGCCTCTGTTTCCCCATATCTGATTCCCTGCCTCTCATTCCCCAGCTCTGATTCCCCGCCTCTGATTCCCCAGCTCTGATTCCCCGCCTCTGACTCCCCGCGTCTGATTCCAAGCCTCTGATTCCCCATGTTTGATTTCCTGCCTCTGATTCCCCGCCTCTGATTCGCCATCTCTGATTCATCGCCTCTGATTCCCCACCTCTGATTCCCCATATCTGATTCCCCACCTATGTTTCCCCGCCTCTGATTCCCCGCCTCTGATTCCCCACCTCTGATTCCCGGACTCTGATTCCCCACCTCTGATTCCCCATCTCTGATTCCGCACATCCGATTCCCTGCCTCTGATACCCCGCCTCTGATGCCCCGCCTCTGATTCCATGCCTCTGATTCCCAACCTCTGATTCCCCACCTCTGATTCCCCATATCTGATACCCCGCCTCTGTTTCCCTGCCTCTGATTCCCTGCCTCTGTTTCCTCATACCTGCTTTCCCGCCTCTGATTCCCCAACACTGATTCCCCGCCTCTGATTCCCCAGCTCTGATTCACCACCTCTGATTCCCCAATTCTGATTCCCCGCCTTTGGTTCCCTGCCTCTGATTCCCAACCTCTGATTCCCGACCTCTGATTCCCCATATCTGATTCCCCGCCTCTGTTTCCCCGCCATTTATTCCCCGCCTCTCTTTCCCCATATCTGATTCCCGGCCTCTCATTCCCCAGCTCTGATTCCCCGCCTCTGATTCCCCATATCTGATTCCCCGCCGCTGATTCCCCAACTTTGATACCCCGCCTCTGATTCCCCAGCTCTGATTCCCCGCCTATGATTCCCCGCGTCTGATTCCCTGCCTCTGATTCCCCGCCTCTGATTCCCCATCTGTGATTCACCACCTCTGATCCCCCGCCTCTGATTACCCATGTCTGATTCCCCGCCTCTGTTTCCCCGCCTCTGAATCCCCGCCTCTGATTCCCCATATCTGATTCCCCGCCTCTGATTCCCCAACTCTGATTCCCCGCCTGTGATTCGCCAGCTATGATTCCCCGCCTCTGATTCCCCGCATCTGATTCCTTGCCTGTGATTCCCTGCCTCTGATTCCCCACCTCTGTTACCCCGCCTCTAATTCCCCACTTCCGATTCCCCATATATGATTCCACTCCTCTCATTCCCCAACTCTGATTCCCCGCCTCTGATTCCCCATCTCAGATTCCCTGCCTCTGATTCCCCGCGTCTGATTCCCTGCCTCTGATTCCCCATCTCTGATTCACCTCCTTTGATTCGCCACCTCTAATTCCCCACCTCTGATTCCCGGCCTCTTATTCCCGGCATCTGATTCCCGGCCTCTGCTTTCCAGCCTCTGATTCCCCGCTTCTGATTCTGATTCCCTGCCTCTGATTCCCCATCTCTGATTCCACACATCTGATTCCCTGCCTCTGATTCCCCACTTCTGATTCCCCGCCTCTGATTCCCCACCTCTGTTTCCCCACCTCTGATTCCCCGCCTCTGTTTCCCCATATCTAATTCCCCGCCTCTGATTCCCCAACTCTGATTCCCCGCTCTGATTCCACAGCTCTGAATTCCCGCCTCTGATTCCCCACATCTGATTCCCTGCCTCTGAATCCCCACCTCTGATTCCCAACCTCTGATTCCCCTCCTCTGATTCCCCATATCTGATTCCCCTCCTCTGTTTCCCTGCCTCTGATTCCCCGCCTCTGTTACCCCATATCTGATTCCCCGCCTCTGATTCCCCAACTCTGATTCTGCACATCTGATTCCCTGCCTCTTATTCCCCACCTCTGATTCCCGGCCTCTGATTCCCGGCCTCTCATTCCCGGGCTCTCATTCCCCGCCTCTGATTCCCGGCCTCAGATTCCCCGCCTCTGATTCCCTGCCTGTGATTCCCCATCTCTAATTCCGCACATCTGATTCCATGCCTCTAATTACCCGCCTCTGATTCCCCGCCTCTGATTCCCTGCCTCTGATTTCCCACCTCTGATTACCCATATCTGATTCCCCGCCTCTGTTTCCCCGCCTCTGATTCCCCGCCTCTGTTTCCCCGCCTCTGATTCCCCTCCTCTGTTTCCCCATATCTAATTCCCCGCCTCTGATACCCCAACTCTGATTCCCCGCTCTGATTCCCCAGCTCTGAATCCCCGACTCTGATTCCCCGCATCTGATTCACTGCCTCTGAATCCCCACCTCTGATTCCCTGCCTCTGATTCCCAACCTCTGATTCCCCTCCTCTGATTCCCCATATCTGATTCCCCGCCTCCGTTTCCCTGCCTCTGATTCCCCGCCTCTGTTTCCCCATATCTGATTCCCCGCCTCTGATACCCCAACTCTGATTCCCCGCCTCTGATTCCCCAGCTCTGATTCCCCGCCACTGATTACCCATATCTGATTCCCCTCCTCTGATTCCCCAACTCTGATTCCCCGCCTCTGATTCCCCAGTTCTGATTCCCTGCCTCTGATTCCCCGCATCTGATTCCCCGCCTCTGATTCCCCATCTCTGATTCACCGCCTTTGATTCGCCACCTCTGATTCCCCATCTCTGATTCCCGGACTAAGATTCCCCACCTCTGATTCTCGGCCTCTTATTCCCGGCATCAGATTCCCGGCCTCTGATTCCCAGCCTCTGATTCCCCGCTTCTGATTCTGATTCCCTGCCTCTGATTCCCCATCTCTGATTCCACACATCTGATTCCCTGCCTCTGATTCCCCACTTCTGATTCCCCGCCTCTGATTCCCCACCTCTGTTTCCCCACCTCTGATTCCCCGCCTCTGTTTCCCCATATCTAATTCCCCGCCTCTGATTCCCCAACTCTGATTCCCCTCTCTGATTCCCCACCTCTGATTCCCCATCTCTGATTCCGCACATCCGATTCCCTGCCTCTGATTCCCCGCCTCTGATGCCCCGCCTCTGATTCCATGCCTCTGATTCCCAACCTCTGATTCCCCACCTCTGATTCCCCATATCTGATTCCCCGCCTCTGTTTCCCCGCCTCTGATTCCCTGCCTCTGTTTCCTCATACCTGATTCCCCGCCTCTGATTCCCCAACACTGATTCCCCGCCTCTGATTCCCCAGCTCTGATTCACCACCTCTGATTCCCCGCGTCTGATTCCCCGCATCTGATTACCCATCTCTGATTCCCTATCTCTGATTCCCCAATTCTGATTCCCCACCTTTGATTCCCTGCCTCTGATTCCCAACCTCTGATTCCCGACCTCTGATTCCCCATATCTGATTCCCCGCCTCTGTTTCCCCGCCTCTTATTCACCGCCTCTGATTCCCCATATCTGATTCCCGGCCTCTCATTCCCCAGCTCTGATTCCCCGCCTCTGATTCCCCATATCTGATTCCCCGCCGCTGATTCCCCAACTCTGATACCCCGCCTCTGATTCCCCAGCTCTGATTCCCCACCTCTGATTCCCCGCGTCTGATTCCCTGCCTCTGATTCCCCGCCTCTGATTCCCCATCTCTGATTCACCACCTCTGATCCCCCGCCTCTGATTACCCATGTCTGATTCCCCGCCTCTGTTTCCCCGCCTCTGAATCCCCGCCTCTGATTCCCCATATCTGATTCCCCGCCTCTGATTACCCAACTCTGATTCCCCGCCTGTGATTCGCCAGCTATGATTCCCCGCCTCTGATTCCCCGCGTCTGATTCCCTGCCTGTGATTCCCTGCGTCTGATTCCCCACCTCTGTTACCCCGCCTCTGATTCCCCGCCACTGATTCCCCATATCTGATTCCCCTCCTCTGATTCCCCAACTCTGATTCCCCGCCTCTGATTCCCCAGTTCTGATTCCCTGCCTCTGATTCCCCGCATCTGATTCCCCGCCTCTGATTCCCCATCTCTGATTCACCGCCTTTGATTCGCCACCTCTGATTCCCCATCTCTGATTCCCGGACTAAGATTCCCCACCTCTGATTCCCGGCCTCTTATTCCCGGCATCAGATTCCCGGCCTCTGATTCCCAGCCTCTGATTCCCCGCTTCTGATTCTGATTCCCTGCCTCTGATTCCCCATCTCTGATTCCACACATCTGATTCCCTGCCTCTGATTCCCCACTTCTGATTCCCCGCCTCTGATTCCCCACCTCTGTTTCCCCACCTCTGATTCCCCGCCTCTGTTTCCCCATATCTAATTCCCCGCCTCTGATTCCCCAACTCTGATTCCCCTCTCTGATTCCCCAGCTCTGAATTCCCGCCTCTGATTCCCCGCATCTGATTCCCTGCCTCTGAATCCCCACCTCTGATTCCCTGCCTCTGATTCCCAACCTCTGATTCCCCTCCTCTGATTCCCCATATCTGATTCCCCTCCTCTGTTACCCTGCCTCTGATTCCCCGCATCTGTTACCCCATATCTTATTCCCCGCCTCTGATTCCCCAACTCTGATTCTGCACATCTGATTCCCTGCCTCTTTTTCCCCACCTCTGATTCCCGGCCTCTGATTCCCGGCCTCTGATTCCCGGCCTCTGATTCCCGGCCTCTCATTCCCCGCCTCTGATTCCCGGCCTCTGATTCCCCGCCTCTGATTCCCCGCCTCTGATTCCCTGCCTCTGATTCCCCATCTCTGATTCCGCACATCTGATTCCCTGCCTCTGATTCCCCGCCTCTGATTCCCCGCCTCTGATTCCCTGCCTCTGATTCCCAAACTCTGATTCCCCACCTCTGATTCCCCATATCTGATTCCCCGCCTCTGTTTCCCCGCCTCTGATTCCCCGCCTCTGTTTCCCCATATCTGATTCCCCGCCTCTGATTCCCCAACACTGATTCCCTGCCTCTGATTCCCCAGCTCTGAATCCCCGCCTCTGATTCCCCGTGTTTGATTCCCTGCCTCTGATTCCCCGCCTCTGCTTCCCCATCTCTGATCCACCGCCTTTGATTCGCCACCTCTGATTCCCCATATGTGATTCCCCGCCTCTGTTTCCCCGCCTCTGATTCCCCGCCTCTGATTCCCCATATCTCATTACCAGCCTCTGACTCCCCACCTCTGATTCCCGGCCTCTTATTCCCGGCATCTGATTCCCGGCCTCTGATTCCCGGCCTCTGATTCCCCGCTTCTGATTCTGATTCCCTGCCTCTGATTCCCCATCTCTGATTCCGCACATCTGATTCCCTGCCTCTGATTTCCCACCTCTGATTACCCATATCTGATTCCCCGCCTCTGTTTCCCCGCCTCTGATTCCCCGCCTCTGTTTCCCCGCCTCTGATTCCCCTCCTCTGTTTCCCCATATCTAATTCCCCGCCTCTGATACCCCAACTCTGATTCCCCGCTCTGATTCCCCAGCTCTGAATCCCCGACTCTGATTCCCCGCATCTGATTCACTGCCTCTGAATCCCCACCTCTGATTCCCTGCCTCTGATTCCCAACCTCTGATTCCCCTCCTCTGATTCCCCATATCTGATTCCCCGCCTCCGTTTCCCTGCCTCTGATTCCCCGCCTCTGTTTCCCCATATCTGATTCCCCGCCTCTGATACCCCAACTCTGATTCCCCGCCTCTGATTCCCCAGCTCTGATTCCCCGCCTCTGACTCCCCGCGTCTGATTCCCAGCCTCTGATTCCCCAAGTCTGATTTCCTGCCTCTGATTCCCCGCCTCTGATTCCCCGCCTCTGATTCCCCATCTCTGATTCCCGGACTCTGATTCCCCACCTCTGATTCCCCATCTCTGATTCCGCACATCCGATTCCCTGCCTCTGTTTCCCCGCCTCTGATGCCCCGCCTCTGATTCCATGCCTCTGATTCCCAACCTCTGATTCCCCACCTCTGATTCCCCATATCTGATTCCCCGCCTCTGTTTCCCCGCCTCTGATTCCCTGCCTCTGTTTCCTCATACCTGATTCCCCGCCTCTGATTCCCCAACACTGATTCCCCGCCTCTGATTCCCCAGCTCTGATTCACCACCTCTGATTCCCCGCGTCTGATTCCCCGCATCTGATTACCCATCTCTGATTCCCTATCTCTGATTCCCCAATTCTGATTCCCCACCTTTGATTCCCTGCCTCTGATTCCCAACCTCTGATTCCCGACCTCTGATTCCCCATGTCTGATTTCCTGCCTCTGATTCCCCGCCTCTGATTCGCCAGCTCTGATTCATCACCTCTGATTCCCCACCTCTGATTCCCCATATCTGATTCCCCACCTATGTTTCCCCGCCTCTGATTCCCCGCCTCTGATTCCCCATCTCTTATCCCGGACTCTGATTCCCCACCTCTGATTCCCCATCTCTTATTCCACACATCCAATTCCCTGCCTCTGATTCCCCGCCTCTGATGCCCCGCCTCTGATTCCATGCCTCTGATTCCCAACCTCTGATTCCCCACCTCTGATTTCCCATATCTGATTCCCCGCCTCTGTTTCCCCGCCTCTGATTCCCTGCATCTGTATCCTCATATCTGATTCCCCTCCTCTGATTCCCCAACACTGATTCCCCGCGTCTGATTCCCCATATCTGATTCCCCGCCTCTGTTTCCCCCCTCTGATTCCCTGCCTCTGTTTCCTCATATCTGATTCCCCGCCTCTGATTCCCCAACACTGATTTCCCGCCCCTGATTCCCCAGCTCTGATTCACCACCTCTGATTCCCCGCGTCTGATTCCCCGCCTCTGATTCCCCATCTCTGATTCACTATCTCTGATTCCCCAATTCTGATTCCCCGCCTTTGATAACCTGCCTCTGATTCCCAACCTCTGATTCCCGACCTCTGATTCCCCATATCTGATTCCCCGCCTCTGTTTCCCCGCCTCTTATTCCCCACCTCTGTTTCCCCATATCTGATTCCCTGCCTCTCATTCCCCAGCTCTGATTCACCACCTCTGATTCCCCGCGTCTGATTCCCCGCGTCTGATTCCCCATCTCTGATTCCAATCTCTGATTCCCCAATTCTGATTCCCCGCCTTTGATTCCCTGCCTCTGATTCCCAACCTCTGATTCCCGACCTCTGATTCCCCATATCTGATTCCCTGCCACTGTTTCCCCGCCTCTTATTCCCCGCCTCTGTTTCCCCATATCTGATTCCCTGCCTCTCATTCCCCAGCTCTGATTCCCCGCCTCTGATTCCCCAGCTCTGATTCCCCGCCTCTGACTCCCCGCGTCTGATTCCAAGCCTCTGATTCCCCATGTTTGATTTCCTGCCTCTGATTCCCCGCCTCTGATTCGCCATCTCTGATTCATCGCCTCTGATTCCCCACCTCTGATTCCCCATATCTGATTCCCCACCTATGTTTCCCCGCCTCTGATTCCCCGCCTCTGATTCCCCACCTCTGATTCCCGGACTCTGATTCCCCACCTCTGATTCCCCATCTCTGATTCCGCACATCCGATTCCCTGCCTCTGATACCCCGCCTCTGATGCCCCGCCTCTGATTCCATGCCTCTGATTCCCAACCTCTGATTCCCCACCTCTGATTCCCCATATCTGATACCCCGCCTCTGTTTCCCTGCCTCTGATTCCCTGCCTCTGTTTCCTCATACCTGCTTTCCCGCCTCTGATTCCCCAACACTGATTCCCCGCCTCTGATTCCCCAGCTCTGATTCACCACCTCTGATTCCCCAATTCTGATTCCCCGCCTTTGGTTCCCTGCCTCTGATTCCCAACCTCTGATTCCCGACCTCTGATTCCCCATATCTGATTCCCCGCCTCTGTTTCCCCGCCATTTATTCCCCGCCTCTCTTTCCCCATATCTGATTCCCGGCCTCTCATTCCCCAGCTCTGATTCCCCGCCTCTGATTCCCCATATCTGATTCCCCGCCGCTGATTCCCCAACTTTGATACCCCGCCTCTGATTCCCCAGGTCTGATTCCCCGCCTATGATTCCCCGCGTCTGATTCCCTGCCTCTGATTCCCCGCCTCTGATTCCCCATCTGTGATTCACCACCTCTGATCCCCCGCCTCTGATTACCCATGTCTGATTCCCCGCCTCTGTTTCCCCGCCTCTGAATCCCCGCCTCTGATTCCCCATATCTGATTCCCCGCCTCTGATTCCCCAACTCTGATTCCCCGCCTGTGATTCGCCAGCTATGATTCCCCGCCTCTGATTCCCCGCATCTGATTCCTTGCCTGTGATTCCCTGCCTCTGATTCCCCACCTCTGTTACCCCGCCTCTAATTCCCCACTTCCGATTCCCCATATATGATTCCACTCCTCTCATTCCCCAACTCTGATTCCCCGCCTCTGATTCCCCATCTCAGATTCCCTGCCTCTGATTCCCCGCGTCTGATTCCCTGCCTCTGATTCCCCATCTCTGATTCACCTCCTTTGATTCGCCACCTCTAATTCCCCACCTCTGATTCCCGGCCTCTTATTCCCGGCATCTGATTCCCGGCCTCTGCTTTCCAGCCTCTGATTCCCCGCTTCTGATTCTGATTCCCTGCCTCTGATTCCCCATCTCTGATTCCACACATCTGATTCCCTGCCTCTGATTCCCCACTTCTGATTCCCCGCCTCTGATTCCCCACCTCTGTTTCCCCACCTCTGATTCCCCGCCTCTGTTTCCCCATATCTAATTCCCCGCCTCTGATTCCCCAACTCTGATTCCCCGCTCTGATTCCACAGCTCTGAATTCCCGCCTCTGATTCCCCACATCTGATTCCCTGCCTCTGAATCCCCACCTCTGATTCCCAACCTCTGATTCCCCTCCTCTGATTCCCCATATCTGATTCCCCTCCTCTGTTTCCCTGCCTCTGATTCCCCGCCTCTGTTACCCCATATCTGATTCCCCGCCTCTGATTCCCCAACTCTGATTCTGCACATCTGATTCCCTGCCTCTTATTCCCCACCTCTGATTCCCGGCCTCTGATTCCCGGCCTCTCATTCCCGGGCTCTCATTCCCCGCCTCTGATTCCCGGCCTCAGATTCCCCGCCTCTGATTCCCTGCCTGTGATTCCCCATCTCTAATTCCGCACATCTGATTCCATGCCTCTAATTACCCGCCTCTGATTCCCCGCCTCTGATTCCCTGCCTCTGATTTCCCACCTCTGATTACCCATATCTGATTCCCCGCCTCTGTTTCCCCGCCTCTGATTCCCCGCCTCTGTTTCCCCGCCTCTGATTCCCCTCCTCTGTTTCCCCATATCTAATTCCCCGCCTCTGATACCCCAACTCTGATTCCCCGCTCTGATTCCCCAGCTCTGAATCCCCGACTCTGATTCCCCGCATCTGATTCACTGCCTCTGAATCCCCACCTCTGATTCCCTGCCTCTGATTCCCAACCTCTGATTCCCCTCCTCTGATTCCCCATATCTGATTCCCCGCCTCCGTTTCCCTGCCTCTGATTCCCCGCCTCTGTTTCCCCATATCTGATTCCCCGCCTCTGATACCCCAACTCTGATTCCCCGCCTCTGATTCCCCAGCTCTGATTCCCCGCCACTGATTACCCATATCTGATTCCCCTCCTCTGATTCCCCAACTCTGATTCCCCGCCTCTGATTCCCCAGTTCTGATTCCCTGCCTCTGATTCCCCGCATCTGATTCCCCGCCTCTGATTCCCCATCTCTGATTCACCGCCTTTGATTCGCCACCTCTGATTCCCCATCTCTGATTCCCGGACTAAGATTCCCCACCTCTGATTCTCGGCCTCTTATTCCCGGCATCAGATTCCCGGCCTCTGATTCCCAGCCTCTGATTCCCCGCTTCTGATTCTGATTCCCTGCCTCTGATTCCCCATCTCTGATTCCACACATCTGATTCCCTGCCTCTGATTCCCCACTTCTGATTCCCCGCCTCTGATTCCCCACCTCTGTTTCCCCACCTCTGATTCCCCGCCTCTGTTTCCCCATATCTAATTCCCCGCCTCTGATTCCCCAACTCTGATTCCCCTCTCTGATTCCCCACCTCTGATTCCCCATCTCTGATTCCGCACATCCGATTCCCTGCCTCTGATTCCCCGCCTCTGATGCCCCGCCTCTGATTCCATGCCTCTGATTCCCAACCTCTGATTCCCCACCTCTGATTCCCCATATCTGATTCCCCGCCTCTGTTTCCCCGCCTCTGATTCCCTGCCTCTGTTTCCTCATACCTGATTCCCCGCCTCTGATTCCCCAACACTGATTCCCCGCCTCTGATTCCCCAGCTCTGATTCACCACCTCTGATTCCCCGCGTCTGATTCCCCGCATCTGATTACCCATCTCTGATTCCCTATCTCTGATTCCCCAATTCTGATTCCCCACCTTTGATTCCCTGCCTCTGATTCCCAACCTCTGATTCCCGACCTCTGATTCCCCATATCTGATTCCCCGCCTCTGTTTCCCCGCCTCTTATTCACCGCCTCTGATTCCCCATATCTGATTCCCGGCCTCTCATTCCCCAGCTCTGATTCCCCGCCTCTGATTCCCCATATCTGATTCCCCGCCGCTGATTCCCCAACTCTGATACCCCGCCTCTGATTCCCCAGCTCTGATTCCCCACCTCTGATTCCCCGCGTCTGATTCCCTGCCTCTGATTCCCCGCCTCTGATTCCCCATCTCTGATTCACCACCTCTGATCCCCCGCCTCTGATTACCCATGTCTGATTCCCCGCCTCTGTTTCCCCGCCTCTGAATCCCCGCCTCTGATTCCCCATATCTGATTCCCCGCCTCTGATTACCCAACTCTGATTCCCCGCCTGTGATTCGCCAGCTATGATTCCCCGCCTCTGATTCCCCGCGTCTGATTCCCTGCCTGTGATTCCCTGCGTCTGATTCCCCACCTCTGTTACCCCGCCTCTGATTCCCCGCCACTGATTCCCCATATCTGATTCCCCTCCTCTGATTCCCCAACTCTGATTCCCCGCCTCTGATTCCCCAGTTCTGATTCCCTGCCTCTGATTCCCCGCATCTGATTCCCCGCCTCTGATTCCCCATCTCTGATTCACCGCCTTTGATTCGCCACCTCTGATTCCCCATCTCTGATTCCCGGACTAAGATTCCCCACCTCTGATTCCCGGCCTCTTATTCCCGGCATCAGATTCCCGGCCTCTAATTCCCAGCCTCTGATTCCCCGCTTCTGATTCTGATTCCCTGCCTCTGATTCCCCATCTCTGATTCCACACATCTGATTCCCTGCCTCTGATTCCCCACTTCTGATTCCCCGCCTCTGATTCCCCACCTCTGTTTCCCCACCTCTGATTCCCCGCCTCTGTTTCCCCATATCTAATTCCCCGCCTCTGATTCCCCAACTCTGATTCCCCTCTCTGATTCCCCAGCTCTGAATTCCCGCCTCTGATTCCCCGCATCTGATTCCCTGCCTCTGAATCCCCACCTCTGATTCCCTGCCTCTGATTCCCAACCTCTGATTCCCCTCCTCTGATTCCCCATATCTGATTCCCCTCCTCTGTTACCCTGCCTCTGATTCCCCGCATCTGTTACCCCATATCTTATTCCCCGCCTCTGATTCCCCAACTCTGATTCTGCACATCTGATTCCCTGCCTCTTTTTCCCCACCTCTGATTCCCGGCCTCTGATTCCCGGCCTCTGATTCCCGGCCTCTCATTCCCGGCCTCTCATTCCCCGCCTCTGATTCCCGGCCTCTGATTCCCCGCCTCTGATTCCCCGCCTCTGATTCCCTGCCTCTGATTCCCCATCTCTGATTCCGCACATCTGATTCCCTGCCTCTGATTCCCCGCCTCTGATTCCCCGCCTCTGATTCCCTGCCTCTGATTCCCAAACTCTGATTCCCCACCTCTGATTCCCCATATCTGATTCCCCGCCTCTGTTTCCCCGCCTCTGATTCCCCGCCTCTGTTTCCCCATATCTGATTCCCCGCCTCTGATTCCCCAACACTGATTCCCTGCCTCTGATTCCCCAGCTCTGATTCCCCGCCTCTGATTCCCTGTGTTTGATTCCCTGCCTCTGATTCCCCGCCTCTGCTTCCCCATCTCTGATTCAGCGCCTTTGATTCGCCACCTCTGATTCCCCATATGTGATTCCCCGCCTCTGTTTCCCCGCCTCTGATTCCCCGCCTCTGATTCCCCATATCTCATTCCCAGCCTCTGATTCCCCATCTCTGATTCCCGGACTCTGATTCCCTACCTCTGATTCCCGGCCTCTTATTCCCGGCATCTGATTCCCGGCCTCTGATTCCCGGCCTCTGATTCCCCGCTACTGATTCTGATTCCCTGCCTCTGATTCCCCATCTCTGATTCCGCACATCTGATTCCCTGCCTCTGATTTCCCACCTCTGATTACCCATATCTGATACCCCGCTTCTGTTTCCCCGCCTCTGATTCCCCGCCTCTGTTTCCCCGCCTCTGATTCCCCACCTCTGTTTCCCCATATCTAATTCCCCGCCTCTGATTCCCCAACTCTGATTCCCCGCTCTGATTCCCCAGCTCTGAATCCCCGCCTCTGATTCCCCGCATCTGATTCACTGCCTCTGAATCCCCACCTCTGATTCCCTGCCTCTGATTCACAACCTCTGATTCCCCTCCTCTGATTCCCCATATCTGATTCCCCGCCTCCGTTTCCCTGCCTCTGATTCCCCGCCTCTGTTTCCCCATATCTGATTCCCCGCCTCTGATACCCCAACTCTGATTCCCCGCCTCTGATTCCCCAGCTCTGATTCCCCGCCTCTGACTCCCCGCTTCTGATTCCCAGCCTCTGATTCCCCATGTCTGATTTCCTGCCTATGATTCCCCGCCTCTGATTCGCCAGCTCTGATTCATCGCCTCTGATTCCCCACCTCTGATTCCCCATATCTGATTTCCCACCTATGTTTTCCCGCCTCTGATTCCCCGCCTCAGATTCCCCATCTCTGATTCCCGGACTCTGATTCCCCACCTCTGATTCCCCATCTCTGATTCCGCTCATCCAATTCCCTGCCTCTGATTCCCCGCCTCTGATGCCCAGCCTCTGATTCCATGCCTCTGATTCCCAACCTCTGATTCCCCACCTCTGATTTCCCATATCTGATTCCCCGCCTCTGTTTCCCCGCCTCTGATTCCCTGCATCTGTTTCCTCATATCTGATTCCCCTCCTCTGATTCCCCAACACTGATTCCCCGCCTCTGATTCCCCAGCTCTGATTCACCACCTCTGATTCCCCGCGTCTGATTCCCCGCCTCTAATTCCCCATCTCTGATTCCCTATCACTGATTCCCCAATTCTGATTCCCCGCCTTTGATTCACTGCCTCTGATTAACAACCACTGATTCCCGACCTCTGATTCCCCATATCTGATTCCCCGCCTCTGTTTCCCCGCCTCTTATTCCCCGCCTCTGTTTCCCCATATCTGATTCCCGGCCTCTCATTCCCCAGCTCTGATTCCCCGCCTCTGATTCCCCATATCTGATTCCCCGCCGCTGATTCCCCAACTCTGATACCCCGCCTCTGATTCACCAGCTCTGATTCCCCGCCTCTGATTCCCCGCGTCTGATTCCCCGCCTCTAATTCCCCATCTCTGATTCCCTATCACTGATTCCCCAATTCTGATTCCCCGCCTTTGATTCACTGCCTCTGATTAACAACCACTGATTCCCGACCTCTGATTCCCCATATCTGATTCCCCGCCTCTGTTTCCCCGCCTCTTATTCCCCGCCTCTGTTTCCCCATATCTGATTCCCGGCCTCTCATTCCCCAGCTCTGATTCCCCGCCTCTGATTCCCCATATCTGATTCCCCGCCGCTGATTCCCCAACTCTGATTCCCCATCTCTGATTCACCACCTCTGATCCCCCGCCTCTGATTCCCCATGTCTGATTCCCCGCCTCTGTTTCCCTGCCTCTGATTCCCCGCCTCTGATTCCCCATATCTGAATCCCCGCCTCTGATTCCCCAACTCTGATTCCCCGCCTGTGATTCGCCAGCTATGATTCCCGGCCTCTGATTCCCCGCGTCTGATTCCCTGCCTGTGATTCCCTGCCTCTGATTCCCCACCTCTGTTACCCCGCCTCTGATTCCCTGCCTCTGATTCCCCACTTCTGATTCCCCGCCTCTGATTCCCCACCTCTGTTTCCCCAACTCTGATTCCCCGCCTCTGTTTCCCCATATCTAATTCCCCGCCTCTGATTCCCCAACTCTGATTCCCCGCTCTGATTCCCCAGCTCTGAATTCCCGCCTCTGATTCCCCACCTATGATTCCCCATATCTGATTCCCCGCCTCTGTTTCCCCGCCTCTGATTCCCCGCCTCTGATTCCCCATATCTGATTCCCCACCTATGATTTCCCAACGCTGATTCCCCGCCTCTGATTCGCTAGCTATGATTCCCCGCCTCTGATTCCCCGCGTCTGAATCCCTGCCTCTGATTCCCCGCCTCTGATTCCCAATATCTGATTCCCCGCCTCCGTTTCCCTGCCTCTGATTCCCCGCCTCTGTTTCCCCATATCTGATACTCCGCCTCTGATTCCCCAACTCTGATTCCCCGCCTCTGATTCCCCAGCTCTGATTCCCCGCATCTGACTCCCCGCGTCTGATTCCCAGCCTCTGATTCCCCATGTCTGATTTCCTGCCTCTGATTCCCCACCTCTGATTCGCCATCTCTGATTCATCGCCTCTGATTCCCCACCTCTGATTACCCATATCTGATTCCCCACCTATGTTTCCCCGCCTCTGATTCCCCGCCTCTGATTCCCCATCTCTGATTCCCGGACTCTGATTCCCCACCTCTGATTCCCCATCTCTGATTCCGCACATCCGATTCCCTGCCTCTGATTCCCCGCCTCTGATGCCCCGCCTCTGATTCCATGCCTCTGATTCCCAACCTCTGATTCCCCACCTCTGATTCCCCATATCTGATTCCCTGCCTCTGTTTCCCCGCCTCTGATTCCCTGCCCCTGTTTCCTCATATCTGATTCCCAGCCTCTGATTCCCCAACACTGATTTCCCGCCTCTGATTCCACAGCTCTGATTCACCACCTCTAACTCCCCGCATCTGATTCCCCGCCTCTGATTCCCCATCTCTGATTCCCTATCTCTGATTCCCCAATTCTGATTCCCCGCCTTTGATTCCCTGCCTCTGATTCCAAACCTCTGATTCCCGACCTCTGATTCCCCATCTCTGATTCCCGGACTCTGATTCCCCACCTCTGATTCCCGGACTCTTATTCCCGGCATCTGATTCCCGGCCTCTGATTCCCAGCCTCTGATTCCCCGCTTCTGATTCTGATTCCCTGCCTCTGATTCCCCATCTCTGATTCCACACATCTGATTCCCTGCCTCTGATTCCCCACTTCTGATTCCCCGCCTCTGATTCCCCACCTCTGTTTCCCCACCTCTGATTCCCCGCCTCTGTTTCCCCATATCTAATTCCCCGCCTCTGATTCCCCAACTCTGATTCCCCGCTCTGATTCCCTAGCTCTGAACTCCCGCCTCTGATTCCCCGCATCTGATTCACTGCCTCTGAATCCCCACCTCTGATTCCCTGCCTCTGATTCCCAACCTCTGATTCCCCTCCTCTGATTCCCCATATCTGATTCCCCTCCTCTGTTTCCCTGCCTCTGATTCCCCGCCTCTGTTACCCCATATCTGATTCCCCGCCTCTGATTCCCCAACCTCTGATTCTGCACATCTGATTCCCTGCCTCTTTTTCCCCACCTCTGATTCCCGGCCTCTGATTCCCGGCCTCTGATTCCCGGCCTCTCATTCCCGGCCTCTCATTCCCCGCCTCTGATTCCCAGCCTCTGATTCCCCGCCTCTGATTCCCCGCCTCTGATTCCCTGCCTCTGATTCCCCATCTCTGATTCCGCACATCTGATTCCCTGGCTCTTATTCCCCGCCTCTGATTCCCCGCCTCTGATTCCCTGCCTCTGATTCCCAACCTCTGATTCCCCACCTCTGATTCCCCATATCTGATTCCCCGCCTCTGTTTCCCAGCCTCTGATTCCCAGCCTCTGATTCCCAACCTCTGATTCCCCACCTCTGATTCCCCATATCTGATTCCCCGCCTCTGTTTCCCCGCCTCTGATTCCCCGCCTCTGTTTCCCCATATCTGATTCCCCGCCTCTGATTCCCCAACTCTGATTCCCCGCCTCTGAATCCCCAGCTCTGATTCCCTGCCTCTGATTCCCCGCCTCTGCTTCCCCATCTCTGATTCACCGCCTTTGATTCGCCACCTCTGATTCCCCATATGTGATTCCCCGCCTCTGTTTCGCCGCCTCTGATTCCCCGCCTCTGATTCCCCATATCTCATTCCCAGCCTCTGATTCCCCATCTCTGATTCCCGGCCTCTTATTCCCGGCATCTGATTCCCGGCCTCAGATTCCCGGCCTCTGATTCCCCGCTTCTGATTCTGATTCCCTGCCTCTGATTCCCCATCTCTGATTCCGCACATCTGATTCCCTGCCTCTGATTTCCTACCTCTGATTACCCATATCTGATTCCCCGCCTCTGTTTCCCCGCCTCTGATTCCCCGCCTCTGTTTCCCCGCCTCTGACTCCCCGCCTCTGTTTCCCCATATCTAATTCCCCGCATCTGATTCCCCAACTCTGATTCCCCGCTCTGATTCCCCAGCCCTGAATCCCCGCCTCTGATTCCCCACATCTGATTCACTGCCTCTGAATCCCCACCTCTGATTCCCTGCCTCTGATTCACAACCTCTGATTCCCCTCCTCTGATTCCCCATATCTGATTCCCCGCCTCCGTTTCCCTGCCTCTGATTCCCCATGTCTTATTTTCCGCCTCTGATTCGCCATCTCTGATTCATCGCCTCTGATTTCCCACCTCTGATTCCCCATATCTGATTCCCCACCTATGTTTCCCCGCCTCTGATGCCCCACCTCTGATTCCATGCCTCTGATTCCCAACCTCTGATTCCCCTCCTCTGATTCCCCATATCTGATTCCCCGCGTCTGATTCCCAGCCTCTGATTCCCCATGTCTTATTTTCCGCCTCTGATTCGCCATCTCTGATTCATCGCCTCTGATTTCCCACCTCTGATTCCCCATATCTGATTCCCCACCTATGTTTCCCCGCCTCTGATGCCCCACCTCTGATTCCATGCCTCTGATTCCCAACCTCTGATACCCCACCTCTGATTCCCCATATCTGATTCCCCGCCTCTGTTTCCCCGCCTCTGATTCCCTGCCTCTGTTTCCTCATATCTGATTCCCCGCCTCTGATTCCCCAACACTGATTCCCCGCCTCTGATTCCCCAGCTCTGATTCACCACCTCTGATTCCCCGCGTCTGATTCCCCGCCTCTGATTCCCCATCTCTGATTCCCTATCTCTGATTCCCCAATTCTGATTCCCCGCCTTTGATTCCCTGCCTCTGATTCCTAACCTCTGATTCCCCACCTCTGATTCCCCGCCACTGTTTCCCTGCCTCTTATTCTCCGCCTCTGTTTCCCCATATCTGATTCCCGGCCTCTCATTCCCCAGCTCTGATTCCCCGCCTCTGATTCCCCATATCTGATTCCCCGCCGCTGATTCCCCAACTCTGATAGCCCGTCTCTGATTCCCCAGCTCTGATTCCCCGCCTCTGATTCCCCGCCTCTGATTCCCCATCTCTGATTCACCACCTCTGATCCCCCGCCTCTGATTCCCCATGTCTGATTCACCGCCTCTGTTTCCCCACCTCTGATTCCCGACCTCTGATTCCCCATATCTGATTCCCCGCCTCTGTTTCCCCGCCTCTTATTCACTGCCTCTGATTCCCCATATCTGATTCCCGGCCTCTCATTCCCCAGCTCTGATTCCCCGCCTCTGATTCCCCATATCTGATTCCCCGCCGCTGATTCCCCAACTCTGATACCCCGCCTCTGATTCCCCAGCTCTGATTCCCCGCGTCTGATTCCCTGCCTCTGATTCCCCGCCTCTGATTCCCCATCTCTGATTCACCACCTCTGATCCCCCGCCTCTGATTACCCATGTCTGATTCCCCGCCTCTGTTTCCCCGCCTCTGAATCCCCGCCTCTGATTCCCCATATCTGATTCCCCGCCTCTGATTACCCAACTCTGATTCCCCGCCTGTGATTCGCCAGCTATGATTCCCCGCCTCTGATTCCCCGCGTCTGATTCCCTGCCTGTGATTCCCTGCGTCTGATTCCCCACCACTGTTACCCCGCCTCTGATTGCCCGCCACTGATTCCCCATATCTGATTCCCCTCCTCTGATTCCCCAACTCTGATTCCCCGCCTCTGATTCCCCAGTTCTGATTCCCTGCCTCTGATTCCCCGCATCTGATTCCACGCCTCTGATTCCCCATCTCTGATTCACCGCCTTTGATTCGCCACCTCTGATTCCCCATCTCTGATTCCCGGACTAAGATTCCCCACCTCTGATTCCCGGCCTCTTATTCCCGGCATCAGATTCCCGGCCTCTGATTCCCAGCCTCTGATTCCCCGCTTCTGATTCTGATTCCCTGCCTCTGATTCCCCATCTCTGATTCCACACATCTGATTCCCTGCCTCTGATTCCCCACTTCTGATTCCCCGCCTCTGATTCCCCACCTCTGTTTCCCCACCTCTGATTCCCCGCCTCTGTTTCCCCATATCTAATTCCCCGCCTCTGATTCCCCAACTCTGATTCCCCGCTCTGATTCCCTAGCTCTGAACTCCCGCCTCTGATTCCCCGCATCTGATTCACTGCCTCTGAATCCCCACCTCTGATTCCCTGCCTCTGATTCCCAACCTCTGATTCCCCTCCTCTGATTCCCCATATCTGATTCCCCTCCTCTGTTTCCCTGCCTCTGATTCCCCGCCTCTGTTACCCCATATCTGATTCCCCGCCTCTGATTCCCCAACCTCTGATTCTGCACATCTGATTCCCTGCCTCATTTTCCCCACCTCTGATTCCCGGCCTCTGATTCCCGGCCTCTGATTCCCGGCCTCTCATTCCCGGCCTCTCATTCCCCGCCTCTGATTCCCAGCCTCTGATTCCCCGCCTCTGATTCCCCGCCTCTGATTCCCTGCCTCTGATTCCCCATCTCTGATTCCGCACATCTGATTCCCTGGCTCTTATTCCCCGCCTCTGATTCCCCGCCTCTGATTCCCTGCCTCTGATTCCCAACCTCTGATTCCCCACCTCTGATTCCCCATATCTGATTCCCCGCCTCTGTTTCCCAGCCTCTGATTCCCAGCCTCTGATTCCCAACCTCTGATTCCCCACCTCTGATTCCCCATATCTGATTCCCCGCCTCTGTTTCCCCGCCTCTGATTCCCCGCCTCTGTTTCCCCATATCTGATTCCCCGCCTCTGATTCCCCAACTCTGATTCCCCGCCTCTGAATCCCCAGCTCTGATTCCCTGCCTCTGATTCCCCGCCTCTGCTTCCCCATCTCTGATTCACCGCCTTTGATTCGCCACCTCTGATTCCCCATATGTGATTCCCCGCCTCTGTTTCGCCGCCTCTGATTCCCCGCCTCTGATTCCCCATATCTCATTCCCAGCCTCTGATTCCCCATCTCTGATTCCCGGCCTCTTATTCCCGGCATCTGATTCCCGGCCTCTGATTCCCGGCCTCTGATTCCCCGCTTCTGATTCTGATTCCCTGCCTCTGATTCCCCATCTCTGATTCCGCACATCTGATTCCCTGCCTCTGATTTCCCACCTCTGATTACCCATATCTGATTCCCCGCCTCTGTTTCCCCGCCTCTGATTCCCCGCCTCTGTTTCCCCGCCTCTGATTCCCCGCCTCTGTTTCCCCATATCTAATTCCCCGCATCTGATTCCCCAACTCTGATTCCCCGCTCTGATTCCCCAGCCCTGAATCCCCGCCTCTGATTCCCCACATCTGATTCACTGCCTCTGAATCCCCGCCTCTGATTCCCCGCCTCTGTTTCCCCATATCTGATTCCCCGCCTCTGATTCCCCAACACTGATTCCCTGCCTCTGATTCCCCAGCTCTGATTCCCCGCCTCTGATTCCCTGTGTTTGATTCCATGCCTCTGATTCCCCGCCTCTGCTTCCCCATCTCTGATTCAGCGCCTTTGATTCGCCACCTCTGATTCCCCATATGTGATTCCCCACCTCTGTTTCCCCGCCTCTGATTCCCCGCCTCTGATTCCCCATATCTCATTCCCAGCCTCTGATTCCCCATCTCTGATTGATTCCCTACCTCTGATTCCCGGCCTCTTATTCCCGGCATCTGATTCCCGGCCTCTGATTCCCGGCCTCTGATTCCCCGCTACTGATTCTGATTCCCTGCCTCTGATTCCCCATCTCTGATTCCGCACATCTGATTCCCTGCCTCTGATTTCCCACCTCTGATTACCCATATCTGATACCCCGCCTCTGTTTCCCCGCCTCTGATTCCCCGCCTCTGTTTCCCCATATCTAATTCCCCGCCTCTGATTCCCCAACTCTGATTCCCCGCTCTGATTCCCCAGCTCTGAATCCCCGCCTCTGATTCCCCGCATCTGATTCACTGCCTCTGAATCCCCACCTCTGATTCCCTGCCTCTGATTCACAACCTCTGATTCCCCTCTTCTGATTCCCCATATCTGATTCCCCGCCTCCGTTTCCCTGCCTCTGATTCCCCGCCTCTGTTTCCCCATATCTGATTCCCCGCCTCTGATACCCCAACTCTGATTCCCCGCCTCTGATTCCCCAGCTCTGATTCCCCGCCTCTGACTCCCCGCGTCTGATTCCCAGCCTCTGATTCCCCATGTCTGATTTCCTGCCTATGATTCCCCGCCTCTGATTCGCCAGCTCTGATTCATCGCCTCTGATTCCCCACCTCTGATTCCCCATATCTGATTTCCCACCTATGTTTCCCCGCCTCTGATTCCCCGCCTCAGATTCCCCATCTCTGATTCCCGGACTCTGATTCCCCACCTCTGATTCCCCATCTCTGATTCCGCTCATCCAATTCCCTGCCTCTGATTCCCCGCCTCTGATGCCCAGCCTCTGATTCCATGCCTCTGATTCCCAACCTCTGATTCCCCACCTCTGATTTCCCATATCTGATTCCCCGCCTCTGTTTCCCCGCCTCTGATTCCCTGCATCTGTTTCCTCATATCTGATTCCCCTCCTCTGATTCCCCAACACTGATTCCCCGCCTCTGATTCCCCAGCTCTGATTAACCACCTCTGATTCCCCGCGTCTGATTCCCCGCCTCTAATTCCCCATCTCTGATTCCCTATCACTGATTCCCCAATTCTGATTCCCCGCCTTTGATTCACTGCCTCTGATTAACAACCACTGATTCCCGACCTCTGATTCCCCATATCTGATTCCCCGCCTCTGTTTCCCCGCCTCTTATTCCCCGCCTCTGTTTCCCCATATCTGATTCCCGGCCTCTCATTCCCCAGCTCTGATTCCCCGCCTCTGATTCCCCATATCTGATTCCCCGCCACTGATTCCCCAACTCTGATACCCCGCCTCTGATTCACCAGCTCTGATTCCCCGCCTCTGATTCCCCGCGTCTGATTCCCCGCCTCTAATTCCCCATCTCTGATTCCCTATCACTGATTCCCCAATTCTGATTCCCCGCCTTTGATTCACTGCCTCTGATTAACAACCACTGATTCCCGACCTCTGATTCCCCATATCTGATTCCCCGCCTCTGTTTCCCCGCCTCTTATTCCCCGCCTCTGTTTCCCCATATCTGATTCCCGGCCTCTCATTCCCCAGCTCTGATTCGCCGCCTCTGATTCCCCATATCTGATTCCCCGCCGCTGATTCCCCAACTCTGATTCCCCATCTCTGATTCACCACCTCTGATCCCCCGCCTCTGATTCCCCATGTCTGATTCCCCGCCTCTGTTTCCCTGCCTCTGATTCCCCGCCTCTGATTCCCCATATCTGAATCCCCGCCTCTGATTCCCCAACTCTGATTCCCCGCCTGTGATTCGCCAGCTATGATTCCCGGCCTCTGATTCCCCGCGTCTGATTCCCTGCCTGTGATTCCCTGCCTCTGATTCCCCACCTCTGTTACCCCGCCTCTGATTCCCTGCCTCTGATTCCCCACTTCTGATTCCCCGCCTCTGATTCCCCACCTCTGTTTCCCCACCTCTGATTCCCCGCCTCTGTTTCCCCATATCTAATTCCCCGCCTCTGATTCCCCAACTCTGATTCCCCGCTCTGATTCCCCAGCTCTGAATTCCCGCCTCTGATTCCCCACCTATGATTCCCCATATCTGATTCCCCGCCTCTGTTTCCCCGCCTCTGATTCCCCGCCTCTGATTCCCCATATCTGATTCCCCACCTATGATTTCCCAACGCTGATTCCCCGCCTCTGATTCGCTAGCTATGATTCCCCGCCTCTGATTCCCCGCGTCTGAATCCCTGCCTCTGATTCCCCGCCTCTGATTCCCAATATCTGATTCCCCGCCTCCGTTTCCCTGCCTCTGATTCCCCGCCTCTGTTTCCCCATATCTGATACTCCGCCTCTGATTCCCCAACTCTGATTCCCCGCCTCTGATTCCCCAGCTCTGATTCCCCGCATCTGACTCCCCGCGTCTGATTCCCAGCCTCTGATTCCCCATGTCTGATTTCCTGCCTCTGATTCCCCACCTCTGATTCGCCATCTCTGATTCATCGCCTCTGATTCCCCACCTCTGATTACCCATATCTGATTCCCCACCTATGTTTCCCCGCCTCTGATTCCCCGCCTCTGATTCCCCATCTCTGATTCCCGGACTCTGATTCCCCACCTCTGATTCCCCATCTCTGATTCCGCACATCCGATTCCCTGCCTCTGATTCCCCGCCTCTGATGCCCCGCCTCTGATTCCATGCCTCTGATTCCCAACCTCTGATTCCCCACCTCTGATTCCCCATATCTGATTCCCTGCCTCTGTTTCCCCGCCTCTGATTCCCTGCCCCTGTTTCCTCATATCTGATTCCCAGCCTCTGATTCCCCAACACTGATTTCCCGCCTCTGATTCCACAGCTCTGATTCACCACCTCTAACTCCCCGCATCTGATTCCCCGCCTCTGATTCCCCATCTCTGATTCCCTATCTCTGATTCCCCAATTCTGATTCCCCGCCTTTGATTCCCTGCCTCTGATTCCAAACCTCTGATTCCCGACCTCTGATTCCCCATCTCTGATTCCCGGACTCTGATTCCCCACCTCTGATTCCCGGACTCTTATTCCCGGCATCTGATTCCCGGCCTCTGATTCCCAGCCTCTGATTCCCCGCTTCTGATTCTGATTCCCTGCCTCTGATTCCCCATCTCTGATTCCACACATCTGATTCCCTGCCTCTGATTCCCCACTTCTGATTCCCCGCCTCTGATTCCCCACCTCTGTTTCCCCACCTCTGATTCCCCGCCTCTGTTTCCCCATATCTAATTCCCCGCCTCTGATTCCCCAACTCTGATTCCCCGCTCTGATTCCCTAGCTCTGAACTCCCGCCTCTGATTCCCCGCATCTGATTCACTGCCTCTGAATCCCCACCTCTGATTCCCTGCCTCTGATTCCCAACCTCTGATTCCCCTCCTCTGATTCCCCATATCTGATTCCCCTCCTCTGTTTCCCTGCCTCTGATTCCCCGCCTCTGTTACCCCATATCTGATTCCCCGCCTCTGATTCCCCAACCTCTGATTCTGCACATCTGATTCCCTGCCTCTTTTTCCCCACCTCTGATTCCCGGCCTCTGATTCCCGGCCTCTGATTCCCGGCCTCTCATTCCCGGCCTCTCATTCCCCGCCTCTGATTCCCCGCCTCTGATTCCCAGCCTCTGATTCCCCGCCTCTGATTCCCCGCCTCTGATTCCCTGCCTCTGATTCCCCATCTCTGATTCCGCACATCTGATTCCCTGGCTCTTATTCCCCGCCTCTGATTCCCCGCCTCTGATTCCCTGCCTCTGATTCCCAACCTCTGATTCCCCACCTCTGATTCCCCATATCTGATTCCCCGCCTCTGTTTCCCAGCCTCTGATTCCCAGCCTCTGATTCCCAACCTCTGATTCCCCACCTCTGATTCCCCATATCTGATTCCCCGCCTCTGTTTCCCCGCCTCTGATTCCCCGCCTCTGTTTCCCCATATCTGATTCCCCGCCTCTGATTCCCCAACTCTGATTCCCCGCCTCTGAATCCCCAGCTCTGATTCCCTGCCTCTGATTCCCCGCCTCTGCTTCCCCATCTCTGATTCACCGCCTTTGATTCGCCACCTCTGATTCCCCATATGTGATTCCCCGCCTCTGTTTCGCCGCCTCTGATTCCCCGCCTCTGATTCCCCATATCTCATTCCCAGCCTCTGATTCCCCATCTCTGATTCCCGGCCTCTTATTCCCGGCATCTGATTCCCGGCCTCAGATTCCCGGCCTCTGATTCCCCGCTTCTGATTCTGATTCCCTGCCTCTGATTCCCCATCTCTGATTCCGCACATCTGATTCCCTGCCTCTGATTTCCTACCTCTGATTACCCATATCTGATTCCCCGCCTCTGTTTCCCCGCCTCTGATTCCCCGCCTCTGTTTCCCCGCCTCTGATTCCCCGCCTCTGTTTCCCCATATCTAATTCCCCGCATCTGATTCCCCAACTCTGATTCCCCGCTCTGATTCCCCAGCCCTGAATCCCCGCCTCTGATTCCCCACATCTGATTCACTGCCTCTGAATCCCCACCTCTGATTCCCTGCCTCTGATTCACAACCTCTGATTCCCCTCCTCTGATTCCCCATATCTGATTCCCCGCCTCCGTTTCCCTGCCTCTGATTCCCCATGTCTTATTTTCCGCCTCTGATTCGCCATCTCTGATTCATCGCCTCTGATTTCCCACCTCTGATTCCCCATATCTGATTCCCCACCTATGTTTCCCCGCCTCTGATGCCCCACCTCTGATTCCATGCCTCTGATTCCCAACCTCTGATTCCCCTCCTCTGATTCCCCATATCTGATTCCCCGCGTCTGATTCCCAGCCTCTGATTCCCCATGTCTTATTTTCCGCCTCTGATTCGCCATCTCTGATTCATCGCCTCTGATTTCCCACCTCTGATTCCCCATATCTGATTCCCCACCTATGTTTCCCCGCCTCTGATGCCCCACCTCTGATTCCATGCCTCTGATTCCCAACCTCTGATACCCCACCTCTGATTCCCCATATCTGATTCCCCGCCTCTGTTTCCCCGCCTCTGATTCCCTGCCTCTGTTTCCTCATATCTGATTCCCCGCCTCTGATTCCCCAACACTGATTCCCCGCCTCTGATTCCCCAGCTCTGATTCACCACCTCTGATTCCCCGCGTCTGATTCCCCGCCTCTGATTCCCCATCTCTGATTCCCTATCTCTGATTCCCCAATTCTGATTCCCCGCCTTTGATTCCCTGCCTCTGATTCCTAACCTCTGATTCCCCACCTCTGATTCCCCGCCACTGTTTCCCTGCCTCTTATTCTCCGCCTCTGTTTCCCCATATCTGATTCCCGGCCTCTCATTCCCCAGCTCTGATTCCCCGCCTCTGATTCCCCATATCTGATTCCCCGCCGCTGATTCCCCAACTCTGATAGCCCGTCTCTGATTCCCCAGCTCTGATTCCCCGCCTCTGATTCCCCGCCTCTGATTCCCCATCTCTGATTCACCACCTCTGATCCCCCGCCTCTGATTCCCCATGTCTGATTCACCGCCTCTGTTTCCCCACCTCTGATTCCCGACCTCTGATTCCCCATATCTGATTCCCCGCCTCTGTTTCCCCGCCTCTTATTCACTGCCTCTGATTCCCCATATCTGATTCCCGGCCTCTCATTCCCCAGCTCTGATTCCCCGCCTCTGATTCCCCATATCTGATTCCCCGCCGCTGATTCCCCAACTCTGATACCCCGCCTCTGATTCCCCAGCTCTGATTCCCCGCGTCTGATTCCCTGCCTCTGATTCCCCGCCTCTGATTCCCCATCTCTGATTCACCACCTCTGATCCCCCGCCTCTGATTACCCATGTCTGATTCCCCGCCTCTGTTTCCCCGCCTCTGAATCCCCGCCTCTGATTCCCCATATCTGATTCCCCGCCTCTGATTACCCAACTCTGATTCCCCGCCTGTGATTCGCCAGCTATGATTCCCCGCCTCTGATTCCCCGCGTCTGATTCCCTGCCTGTGATTCCCTGCGTCTGATTCCCCACCACTGTTACCCCGCCTCTGATTCCCCGCCACTGATTCCCCATATCTGATTCCCCTCCTCTGATTCCCCAACTCTGATTCCCCGCCTCTGATTCCCCAGTTCTGATTCCCTGCCTCTGATTCCCCGCATCTGATTCCACGCCTCTGATTCCCCATCTCTGATTCACCGCCTTTGATTCGCCACCTCTGATTCCCCATCTCTGATTCCCGGACTAAGATTCCCCACCTCTGATTCCCGGCCTCTTATTCCCGGCATCAGATTCCCGGCCTCTGATTCCCAGCCTCTGATTCCCCGCTTCTGATTCTGATTCCCTGCCTCTGATTCCCCATCTCTGATTCCACACATCTGATTCCCTGCCTCTGATTCCCCACTTCTGATTCCCCGCCTCTGATTCCCCACCTCTGTTTCCCCACCTCTGATTCCCCGCCTCTGTTTCCCCATATCTAATTCCCCGCCTCTGATTCCCCAACTCTGATTCCCCGCTCTGATTCCCTAGCTCTGAACTCCCGCCTCTGATTCCCCGCATCTGATTCACTGCCTCTGAATCCCCACCTCTGATTCCCTGCCTCTGATTCCCAACCTCTGATTCCCCTCCTCTGATTCCCCATATCTGATTCCCCTCCTCTGTTTCCCTGCCTCTGATTCCCCGCCTCTGTTACCCCATATCTGATTCCCCGCCTCTGATTCCCCAACCTCTGATTCTGCACATCTGATTCCCTGCCTCTTTTTCCCCACCTCTGATTCCCGGCCTCTGATTCCCGGCCTCTGATTCCCGGCCTCTCATTCCCGGCCTCTCATTCCCCGCCTCTGATTCCCAGCCTCTGATTCCCCGCCTCTGATTCCCCGCCTCTGATTCCCTGCCTCTGATTCCCCATCTCTGATTCCGCACATCTGATTCCCTGGCTCTTATTCCCCGCCTCTGATTCCCCGCCTCTGATTCCCTGCCTCTGATTCCCAACCTCTGATTCCCCACCTCTGATTCCCCATATCTGATTCCCCGCCTCTGTTTCCCAGCCTCTGATTCCCAGCCTCTGATTCCCAACCTCTGATTCCCCACCTCTGATTCCCCATATCTGATTCCCCGCCTCTGTTTCCCCGCCTCTGATTCCCCGCCTCTGTTTCCCCATATCTGATTCCCCGCCTCTGATTCCCCAACTCTGATTCCCCGCCTCTGAATCCCCAGCTCTGATTCCCTGCCTCTGATTCCCCGCCTCTGCTTCCCCATCTCTGATTCACCGCCTTTGATTCGCCACCTCTGATTCCCCATATGTGATTCCCCGCCTCTGTTTCGCCGCCTCTGATTCCCCGCCTCTGATTCCCCATATCTCATTCCCAGCCTCTGATTCCCCATCTCTGATTCCCGGCCTCTTATTCCCGGCATCTGATTCCCGGCCTCTGATTCCCGGCCTCTGATTCCCCGCTTCTGATTCTGATTCCCTGCCTCTGATTCCCCATCTCTGATTCCGCACATCTGATTCCCTGCCTCTGATTTCCCACCTCTGATTACCCATATCTGATTCCCCGCCTCTGTTTCCCCGCCTCTGATTCCCCGCCTCTGTTTCCCCGCCTCTGATTCCCCGCCTCTGTTTCCCCATATCTAATTCCCCGCATCTGATTCCCCAACTCTGATTCCCCGCTCTGATTCCCCAGCCCTGAATCCCCGCCTCTGATTCCCCACATCTGATTCACTGCCTCTGAATCCCCGCCTCTGATTCCCCGCCTCTGTTTCCCCATATCTGATTCCCCGCCTCTGATTCCCCAACACTGATTCCCTGCCTCTGATTCCCCAGCTCTGATTCCCCGCCTCTGATTCCCTGTGTTTGATTCCATGCCTCTGATTCCCCGCCTCTGCTTCCCCATCTCTGATTCAGCGCCTTTGATTCGCCACCTCTGATTCCCCATATGTGATTCCCCACCTCTGTTTCCCCGCCTCTGATTCCCCGCCTCTGATTCCCCATATCTCATTCCCAGCCTCTGATTCCCCATCTCTGATTGATTCCCTACCTCTGATTCCCGGCCTCTTATTCCCGGCATCTGATTCCCGGCCTCTGATTCCCGGCCTCTGATTCCCCGCTACTGATTCTGATTCCCTGCCTCTGATTCCCCATCTCTGATTCCGCACATCTGATTCCCTGCCTCTGATTTCCCACCTCTGATTACCCATATCTGATACCCCGCCTCTGTTTCCCCGCCTCTGATTCCCCGCCTCTGTTTCCCCATATCTAATTCCCCGCCTCTGATTCCCCAACTCTGATTCCCCGCTCTGATTCCCCAGCTCTGAATCCCCGCCTCTGATTCCCCGCATCTGATTCACTGCCTCTGAATCCCCACCTCTGATTCCCTGCCTCTGATTCACAACCTCTGATTCCCCTCTTCTGATTCCCCATATCTGATTCCCCGCCTCCGTTTCCCTGCCTCTGATTCCCCGCCTCTGTTTCCCCATATCTGATTCCCCGCCTCTGATACCCCAACTCTGATTCCCCGCCTCTGATTCCCCAGCTCTGATTCCCCGCCTCTGACTCCCCGCGTCTGATTCCCAGCCTCTGATTCCCCATGTCTGATTTCCTGCCTATGATTCCCCGCCTCTGATTCGCCAGCTCTGATTCATCGCCTCTGATTCCCCACCTCTGATTCCCCATATCTGATTTCCCACCTATGTTTCCCCGCCTCTGATTCCCCGCCTCAGATTCCCCATCTCTGATTCCCGGACTCTGATTCCCCACCTCTGATTCCCCATCTCTGATTCCGCTCATCCAATTCCCTGCCTCTGATTCCCCGCCTCTGATGCCCAGCCTCTGATTCCATGCCTCTGATTCCCAACCTCTGATTCCCCACCTCTGATTTCCCATATCTGATTCCCCGCCTCTGTTTCCCCGCCTCTGATTCCCTGCATCTGTTTCCTCATATCTGATTCCCCTCCTCTGATTCCCCAACACTGATTCCCCGCCTCTGATTCCCCAGCTCTGATTCACCACCTCTGATTCCCCGCGTCTGATTCCCCGCCTCTAATTCCCCATCTCTGATTCCCTATCACTGATTCCCCAATTCTGATTCCCCGCCTTTGATTCACTGCCTCTGATTAACAACCACTGATTCCCGACCTCTGATTCCCCATATCTGATTCCCCGCCTCTGTTTCCCCGCCTCTTATTCCCCGCCTCTGTTTCCCCATATCTGATTCCCGGCCTCTCATTCCCCAGCTCTGATTCCCCGCCTCTGATTCCCCATATCTGATTCCCCGCCGCTGATTCCCCAACTCTGATACCCCGCCTCTGATTCACCAGCTCTGATTCCCCGCCTCTGATTCCCCGCGTCTGATTCCCCGCCTCTAATTCCCCATCTCTGATTCCCTATCACTGATTCCCCAATTCTGATTCCCCGCCTTTGATTCACTGCCTCTGATTAACAACCACTGATTCCCGACCTCTGATTCCCCATATCTGATTCCCCGCCTCTGTTTCCCCGCCTCTTATTCCCCGCCTCTGTTTCCCCATATCTGATTCCCGGCCTCTCATTCCCCAGCTCTGATTCGCCGCCTCTGATTCCCCATATCTGATTCCCCGCCGCTGATTCCCCAACTCTGATTCCCCATCTCTGATTCACCACCTCTGATCCCCCGCCTCTGATTCCCCATGTCTGATTCCCCGCCTCTGTTTCCCTGCCTCTGATTCCCCGCCTCTGATTCCCCATATCTGAATCCCCGCCTCTGATTCCCCAACTCTGATTCCCCGCCTGTGATTCGCCAGCTATGATTCCCGGCCTCTGATTCCCCGCGTCTGATTCCCTGCCTGTGATTCCCTGCCTCTGATTCCCCACCTCTGTTACCCCGCCTCTGATTCCCTGCCTCTGATTCCCCACTTCTGATTCCCCGCCTCTGATTCCCCACCTCTGTTTCCCCACCTCTGATTCCCCGCCTCTGTTTCCCCATATCTAATTCCCCGCCTCTGATTCCCCAACTCTGATTCCCCGCTCTGATTCCCCAGCTCTGAATTCCCGCCTCTGATTCCCCACCTATGATTCCCCATATCTGATTCCCCGCCTCTGTTTCCCCGCCTCTGATTCCCCGCCTCTGATTCCCCATATCTGATTCCCCACCTATGATTTCCCAACGCTGATTCCCCGCCTCTGATTCGCTAGCTATGATTCCCCGCCTCTGATTCCCCGCGTCTGAATCCCTGCCTCTGATTCCCCGCCTCTGATTCCCAATATCTGATTCCCCGCCTCCGTTTCCCTGCCTCTGATTCCCCGCCTCTGTTTCCCCATATCTGATACTCCGCCTCTGATTCCCCAACTCTGATTCCCCGCCTCTGATTCCCCAGCTCTGATTCCCCGCATCTGACTCCCCGCGTCTGATTCCCAGCCTCTGATTCCCCATGTCTGATTTCCTGCCTCTGATTCCCCACCTCTGATTCGCCATCTCTGATTCATCGCCTCTGATTCCCCACCTCTGATTACCCATATCTGATTCCCCACCTATGTTTCCCCGCCTCTGATTCCCCGCCTCTGATTCCCCATCTCTGATTCCCGGACTCTGATTCCCCACCTCTGATTCCCCATCTCTGATTCCGCACATCCGATTCCCTGCCTCTGATTCCCCGCCTCTGATGCCCCGCCTCTGATTCCATGCCTCTGATTCCCAACCTCTGATTCCCCACCTCTGATTCCCCATATCTGATTCCCTGCCTCTGTTTCCCCGCCTCTGATTCCCTGCCCCTGTTTCCTCATATCTGATTCCCAGCCTCTGATTCCCCAACACTGATTTCCCGCCTCTGATTCCACAGCTCTGATTCACCACCTCTAACTCCCCGCATCTGATTCCCCGCCTCTGATTCCCCATCTCTGATTCCCTATCTCTGATTCCCCAATTCTGATTCCCCGCCTTTGATTCCCTGCCTCTGATTCCAAACCTCTGATTCCCGACCTCTGATTCCCCATCTCTGATTCCCGGACTCTGATTCCCCACCTCTGATTCCCGGACTCTTATTCCCGGCATCTGATTCCCGGCCTCTGATTCCCAGCCTCTGATTCCCCGCTTCTGATTCTGATTCCCTGCCTCTGATTCCCCATCTCTGATTCCACACATCTGATTCCCTGCCTCTGATTCCCCACTTCTGATTCCCCGCCTCTGATTCCCCACCTCTGTTTCCCCACCTCTGATTCCCCGCCTCTGTTTCCCCATATCTAATTCCCCGCCTCTGATTCCCCAACTCTGATTCCCCGCTCTGATTCCCTAGCTCTGAACTCCCGCCTCTGATTCCCCGCATCTGATTCACTGCCTCTGAATCCCCACCTCTGATTCCCTGCCTCTGATTCCCAACCTCTGATTCCCCTCCTCTGATTCCCCATATCTGATTCCCCTCCTCTGTTTCCCTGCCTCTGATTCCCCGCCTCTGTTACCCCATATCTGATTCCCCGCCTCTGATTCCCCAACCTCTGATTCTGCACATCTGATTCCCTGCCTCTTTTTCCCCACCTCTGATTCCCGGCCTCTGATTCCCGGCCTCTGATTCCCGGCCTCTCATTCCCGGCCTCTCATTCCCCGCCTCTGATTCCCAGCCTCTGATTCCCCGCCTCTGATTCCCCGCCTCTGATTCCCTGCCTCTGATTCCCCATCTCTGATTCCGCACATCTGATTCCCTGGCTCTTATTCCCCGCCTCTGATTCCCCGCCTCTGATTCCCTGCCTCTGATTCCCAACCTCTGATTCCCCACCTCTGATTCCCCATATCTGATTCCCCGCCTCTGTTTCCCAGCCTCTGATTCCCAGCCTCTGATTCCCAACCTCTGATTCCCCACCTCTGATTCCCCATATCTGATTCCCCGCCTCTGTTTCCCCGCCTCTGATTCCCCGCCTCTGTTTCCCCATATCTGATTCCCCGCCTCTGATTCCCCAACTCTGATTCCCCGCCTCTGAATCCCCAGCTCTGATTCCCTGCCTCTGATTCCCCGCCTCTGCTTCCCCATCTCTGATTCACCGCCTTTGATTCGCCACCTCTGATTCCCCATATGTGATTCCCCGCCTCTGTTTCGCCGCCTCTGATTCCCCGCCTCTGATTCCCCATATCTCATTCCCAGCCTCTGATTCCCCATCTCTGATTCCCGGCCTCTTATTCCCGGCATCTGATTCCCGGCCTCTGATTCCCGGCCTCTGATTCCCCGCTTCTGATTCTGATTCCCTGCCTCTGATTCCCCATCTCTGATTCCGCACATCTGATTCCCTGCCTCTGATTTCCCACCTCTGATTACCCATATCTGATTCCCCGCCTCTGTTTCCCCGCCTCTGATTCCCCGCCTCTGTTTCCCCGCCTCGGATTCCCCGCCTCTGTTTCCCCATATCTAATTCCCCGCATCTGATTCCCCAACTCTGATTCCCCGCTCTGATTCCCCAGCCCTGAATCCCCGCCTCTGATTCCCCACATCTGATTCACTGCCTCTGAATCCCCACCTCTGATTCCCTGCCTCTGATTCACAACCTCTGATTCCCCTCCTCTGATTCCCCATATCTGATTCCCCGCCTCCGTTTCCCTGCCTCTGATTCCCCGCCTCTATTTCCCCATATCTGATTCCCCGCCTCTGATACCCCAACTCTGATTCCCCGCCTCTGATTCCCCAGCTCTGATTCCACGCCTCTGACTCCCCGCGTCTGATTCCCAGCCTCTGATTCCCCATGTCTGATTTCCTGCCTCTGATTCCCCGCCTCTGATTCGCCAGCTCTGATTCATCACCTCTGATTCCCCACCTCTGATTCCCCATATCTGATTCCCCACCTATGTTTCCCCGCCTCTGATTCCCCGCCTCTGATTCCCCATCTCTTATTCCCGGACTCTGATTCCCCACCTCTGATTCCCCATCTCTTATTCCACACATCCAATTCCCTGCCTCTGATTCCCCGCCTCTGATGCCCCGCCTCTGATTCCATGCCTCTGATTCCCAACCTCTGATTCCCCACCTCTGATTTCCCATATCTGATTCCCCGCCTCTGTTTCCCCGCCTCTGATTCCCTGCATCTGTTTCCTCATATCTGATTCCCCTCCTCTGATTCCCCAACACTGATTCCCCGCGTCTGATTCCCCATATCTGATTCCCCGCCTCTGTTTCCCCCCTCTGATTCCCTGCCTCTGTTTCCTCATATCTGATTCCCCGCCTCTGATTCCCCAACACTGATTTCCCGCCCCTGATTCCCCAGCTCTGATTCACCACCTCTGATTCCCCGCGTCTGATTCCCCGCCTCTGATTCCCCATCTCTGATTCACTATCTCTGATTCCCCAATTCTGATTCCCCGCCTTTGATAACCTGCCTCTGATTCCCAACCTCTGATTCCCGACCTCTGATTCCCCATATCTGATTCCCCGCCTCTGTTTCCCCGCCTCTTATTCCCCACCTCTGTTTCCCCATATCTGATTCCCTGCCTCTCATTCCCCAGCTCTGATTCACCACCTCTGATTCCCCGCGTCTGATTCCCCGCGTCTGATTCCCCATCTCTGATTCCAATCTCTGATTCCCCAATTCTGATTCCCCGCCTTTGATTCCCTGCCTCTGATTCCCAACCTCTGATTCCCGACCTCTGATTCCCCATATCTGATTCCCTGCCACTGTTTCCCCGCCTCTTATTCCCCGCCTCTGTTTCCCCATATCTGATTCCCTGCCTCTCATTCCCCAGCTCTGAATCCCCGCCTCTGATTCCCCAGCTCTGATTCCCCGCCTCTGACTCCCCGCGTCTGATTCCCAGCCTCTGATTCCCCATGTTTGATTTCCTGCCTCTGATTCCCCGCCTCTGATTCGCCATCTCTGATTCATCGCCTCTGATTCCCCACCTCTGATTCCCCATATCTGATTCCCCACCTATGTTTCCCCGCCTCTGATTCCCCGCCTCTGATTCCCCATCTCTGATTCCCGGACTCTGATTCCCCACCTCTGATTCCCCATCTCTGATTCCGCACATCCGATTCCCTGCCTCTGATTCCCCGCCTCTGATGCCCCGCCTCTGATTCCATGCCTCTGATTCCCAACCTCTGATTCCCCACCTCTGATTCCCCATATCTGATACCCCGCCTCTGTTTCCCTGCCTCTGATTCCCTGCCTCTGTTTCCTCATACCTGCTTTCCCGCCTCTGATTCCCCAACACTGATTCCCCGCCTCTGATTCCCCAGCTCTGATTCACCACCTCTGATTCCCCGCGTCTGATTCCCCGCCTCTTATTACCCATCTCTGATTCCCTATCTCTGATTCCCCAATTCTGATTCCCCGCCTTTGGTTCCCTGCCTCTGATTCCCAACCTCTGATTCCCGACCTCTGATTCCCCATATCTGATTCCCCGCCTCTGTTTCCCCGCCTCTTATTCCCCGCCTCTCTTTCCCCATATCTGATTCCCGGCCTCTCATTCCCCAGCTCTGATTCCCCGCCTCTGATTCCCCATATCTGATTCCCCGCCGCTGATTCCCCAACTTTGATACCCCGCCTCTGATTCCCCAGCTCTGATTCCCCGCCTATGATTCCCCGCGTCTGATTCCCTGCCTCTGATTCCCCGCCTCTGATTCCCCATCTGTGATTCACCACCTCTGATCCCCTGCCTCTGATTACCCATGTCTGATTCCCCGCCTCTGTTTCCCCGCCTCTGAATCCCCGCCTCTGATTCCCCATATCTGATTCCCCGCCTCTGATTCCCCAACTCTGATTCCCCGCCTGTGATTCGCCAGCTATGATTCCCCGCCTCTGATTCCCCGCATCTGATTCCTTGCCTGTGATTCCCTGCCTCTGATTCCCCACCTCTGTTACCCCGCCTCTAATTCCCCGCTTCCGATTCCCCATATATGATTCCACTCCTCTCATTCCCCAACTCTGATTCCCCGCCTCTGATTCCCCATCTCAGATTCCCTGCCTCTGATTCCCCGCGTCTGATTCCCTGCCTCTGATTCCCCATCTCTGATTCACCTCCTTTGATTCGCCACCTCTAATTCCCCACCTCTGATTCCCGGCCTCTTATTCCCGGCATCTGATTCCCGGCCTCTGCTTTCCAGCCTCTGATTCCCCGCTTCTGATTCTGATTCCCTGCCTCTGATTCCCCATCTCAGATTCCACACATCTGATTCCCTGCCTCTGATTCCCCACTTCTGATTCCCCGCCTCTGATTCCCCACCTCTGTTTCCCCACCTCTGATTCCCCGCCTCTGTTTCCCCATATCTAATTCCCCGCCTCTGATTCCCCAACTCTGATTCCCCGCTCTGATTCCACAGCTCTGAATTCCCGCCTCTGATTCCCCACATCTGATTCCCTGCCTCTGAATCCCCACCTCTGATTCCCAACCTCTGATTCCCCTCCTCTGATTCTGCACATCTGATTCCCTGCCTCTTATTCCCAACCTCTGATTCCCGACCTCTGATTCCCCATATCTGATTCCCCGCCTCTGTTTCCCCGCCTCTTATTCCCCGCCTCTCTTTCCCCATATCTGATTCCCGGCCTCTCATTCCCCAGCTCTGATTCCCCGCCTCTGATTCCCCATATCTGATTCCCCGCCGCTGATTCCCCAACTTTGATACCCCGCCTCTGATTCCCCAGCTCTGATTCCCCGCCTATGATTCCCCGCGTCTGATTCCCTGCCTCTGATTCCCCGCCTCTGATTCCCCATCTGTGATTCACCACCTCTGATCCCCTGCCTCTGATTACCCATGTCTGATTCCCCGCCTCTGTTTCCCCGCCTCTGAATCCCCGCCTCTGATTCCCCATATCTGATTCCCCGCCTCTGATTCCCCAACTCTGATTCCCCGCCTGTGATTCGCCAGCTATGATTCCCCGCCTCTGATTCCCCGCATCTGATTCCTTGCCTGTGATTCCCTGCCTCTGATTCCCCACCTCTGTTACCCCGCCTCTAATTCCCCGCTTCCGATTCCCCATATATGATTCCACTCCTCTCATTCCCCAACTCTGATTCCCCGCCTCTGATTCCCCATCTCAGATTCCCTGCCTCTGATTCCCCGCGTCTGATTCCCTGCCTCTGATTCCCCATCTCTGATTCACCTCCTTTGATTCGCCACCTCTAATTCCCCACCTCTGATTCCCGGCCTCTTATTCCCGGCATCTGATTCCCGGCCTCTGCTTTCCAGCCTCTGATTCCCCGCTTCTGATTCTGATTCCCTGCCTCTGATTCCCCATCTCAGATTCCACACATCTGATTCCCTGCCTCTGATTCCCCACTTCTGATTCCCCGCCTCTGATTCCCCACCTCTGTTTCCCCACCTCTGATTCCCCGCCTCTGTTTCCCCATATCTAATTCCCCGCCTCTGATTCCCCAACTCTGATTCCCCGCTCTGATTCCACAGCTCTGAATTCCCGCCTCTGATTCCCCACATCTGATTCCCTGCCTCTGAATCCCCACCTCTGATTCCCAACCTCTGATTCCCCTCCTCTGATTCCCCATATCTGATTCCCCTCCTCTGTTTCCCTGCCTCTGATTCCCCGCCTCTGTTACCCCATATCTGATTCCCCGCCTCTGATTCCCCAACTCTGATTCTGCACATCTGATTCCCTGCCTCTTATTCCCCACCTCTGATTCCCGGCCTCTGATTCCCGGCCTCTCATTCCCGGGCTCTCATTCCCCGCCTCTGATTCCCGGCCTCAGATTCCCCGCCTCTGATTCCCTGCCGGTGATTCCCCATCTCTAATTCCGCACATCTGATTCCATGCCTCTAATTCCCCGCCTCTGATTCCCCGCCTCTGATTCCCTGCCTCTGATTCCCAACCTCTGATTCCCCACCTCTGATTCCCCATATCTGATTCCCCGCCTCAGTTTCCCCGCCTCTGATTCCGGGCCTCTGTTTCACCCTATCTGATGCCCCGCCTCTGATTCCCCAACTCTGATTCCCCGCCTCTGATTCCCCAGCTCTGAATCCCCGCCTCTGATTCCCCGTGTTTGATTCCCTGCCTCTGATTCCCCGCCTCTGCTTCCCCATCTCTGATCCACCGCCTTTGATTCGCCACCTCTGATTCCCCATATGTGATTCCCCGCCTCTGTTTCCCCGCCTCTGATTCCCCGCCTCTGATTCCCCATATCTCATTACCAGCCTCTGACTCCCCACCTCTGATTCCCGGCCTCTTATTCCCGGCATCTGATTCCCGGCCTCTGATTCCCGGCCTCTGATTCCCCGCTTCTGATTCTGATTCCCTGCCTCTGATTCCCCATCTCTGATTCCGCACATCTGATTCCCTGCCTCTGATTTCCCACCTCTGATTACCCATATCTGATTCCCCGCCTCTGTTTCCCCGCCTCTGATTCCCCGCCTCTGTTTCCCCGCCTCTGATTCCCCTCCTCTGTTTCCCCATATCTAATTCCCCGCCTCTGATACCCCAACTCTGATTCCCCGCTCTGATTCCCCAGCTCTGAATCCCCGACTCTGATTCCCCGCATCTGATTCACTGCCTCTGAATCCCCACCTCTGATTCCCTGCCTCTGATTCCCAACCTCTGATTCCCCTCCTCTGATTCCCCATATCTGATTCCCCGCCTCCGTTTCCCTGCCTCTGATTCCCCGCCTCTGTTTCCCCATATCTGATTCCCCGCCTCTGATACCCCAACTCTGATTCCCCGCCTCTGATTCCCCAGCTCTGATTCCCCGCCTCTGACTCCCCGCGTCTGATTCCCAGCCTCTGATTCCCCAAGTCTGATTTCCTGCCTCTGATTCCCCGCCTCTGATTCCCCGCCTCTGATTCCCCATCTCTGATTCCCGGACTCTGATTCCCCACCTCTGATTCCCCATCTCTGATTCCGCACATCCGATTCCCTGCCTCTGTTTCCCCGCCTCTGATGCCCCGCCTCTGATTCCATGCCTCTGATTCCCAACCTCTGATTCCCCACCTCTGATTCCCCATATCTGATTCCCCGCCTCTGTTTCCCCGCCTCTGATTCCCTGCCTCTGTTTCCTCATACCTGATTCCCCGCCTCTGATTCCCCAACACTGATTCCCCGCCTCTGATTCCCCAGCTCTGATTCACCACCTCTGATTCCCCGCGTCTGATTCCCCGCATCTGATTACCCATCTCTGATTCCCTATCTCTGATTCCCCAATTCTGATTCCCCACCTTTGATTCCCTGCCTCTGATTCCCAACCTCTGATTCCCGACCTCTGATTCCCCATGTCTGATTTCCTGCCTCTGATTCCCCGCCTCTGATTCGCCAGCTCTGATTCATCACCTCTGATTCCCCACCTCTGATTCCCCATATCTGATTCCCCACCTATGTTTCCCCGCCTCTGATTCCCCGCCTCTGATTCCCCATCTCTTATTCCCGGACTCTGATTCCCCACCTCTGATTCCCCATCTCTTATTCCACACATCCAATTCCCTGCCTCTGATTCCCCGCCTCTGATGCCCCGCCTCTGATTCCATGCCTCTGATTCCCAACCTCTGATTCCCCACCTCTGATTTCCCATATCTGATTCCCCGCCTCTGTTTCCCCGCCTCTGATTCCCTGCATCTGTTTCCTCATATCTGATTCCCCTCCTCTGATTCCCCAACACTGATTCCCCGCGTCTGATTCCCCATATCTGATTCCCCGCCTCTGTTTCCCCCCTCTGATTCCCTGCCTCTGTTTCCTCATATCTGATTCCCCGCCTCTGATTCCCCAACACTGATTTCCCGCCCCTGATTCCCCAGCTCTGATTCACCACCTCTGATTCCCCGCGTCTGATTCCCCGCCTCTGATTCCCCATCTCTGATTCACTATCTCTGATTCCCCAATTCTGATTCCCCGCCTTTGATAACCTGCCTCTGATTCCCAACCTCTGATTCCCGACCTCTGATTCCCCATATCTGATTCCCCGCCTCTGTTTCCCCGCCTCTTATTCCCCACCTCTGTTTCCCCATATCTGATTCCCTGCCACTCATTCCCCAGCTCTGATTCACCACCTCTGATTCCCCGCGTCTGATTCCCCGCGTCTGATTCCCCATCTCTGATTCCAATCTCTGATTCCCCAATTCTGATTCCCCGCCTTTGATTCCCTGCCTCTGATTCCCAACCTCTGATTCCCGACCTCTGATTCCCCATATCTGATTCCCTGCCACTGTTTCCCCGCCTCTTATTCCCCGCCTCTGTTTCCCCATATCTGATTCCCTGCCTCTCATTCCCCAGCTCTGATTCCCCGCCTCTGATTCCCCAGCTCTGATTCCCCGCCTCTGACTCCCCGCGTCTGATTCCAAGCCTCTGATTCCCCATGTTTGATTTCCTGCCTCTGATTCCCCGCCTCTGATTCGCCATCTCTGATTCATCGCCTCTGATTCCCCACCTCTGATTCCCCATATCTGATTCCCCACCTATGTTTCCCCGCCTCTGATTCCCCGCCTCTGATTCCCCACCTCTGATTCCCGGACTCTGATTCCCCACCTCTGATTCCCCATCTCTGATTCCGCACATCCGATTCCCTGCCTCTGATACCCCGCCTCTGATGCCCCGCCTCTGATTCCATGCCTCTGATTCCCAACCTCTGATTCCCCACCTCTGATTCCCCATATCTGATACCCCGCCTCTGTTTCCCTGCCTCTGATTCCCTGCCTCTGTTTCCTCATACCTGCTTTCCCGCCTCTGATTCCCCAACACTGATTCCCCGCCTCTGATTCCCCAGCTCTGATTCACCACCTCTGATTCCCCAATTCTGATTCCCCGCCTTTGGTTCCCTGCCTCTGATTCCCAACCTCTGATTCCCGACCTCTGATTCCCCATATCTGATTCCCCGCCTCTGTTTCCCCGCCATTTATTCCCCGCCTCTCTTTCCCCATATCTGATTCCCGGCCTCTCATTCCCCAGCTCTGATTCCCCGCCTCTGATTCCCCATATCTGATTCCCCGCCGCTGATTCCCCAACTTTGATACCCCGCCTCTGATTCCCCAGCTCTGATTCCCCGCCTATGATTCCCCGCGTCTGATTCCCTGCCTCTGATTCCCCGCCTCTGATTCCCCATCAGTGATTCACCACCTCTGATCCCCCGCCTCTGATTACCCATGTCTGATTCCCCGCCTCTGTTTCCCCGCCTCTGAATCCCCGCCTCTGATTCCCCATATCTGATTCCCCGCCTCTGATTCCCCAACTCTGATTCCCCGCCTGTGATTCGCCAGCTATGATTCCCCGCCTCTGATTCCCCGCATCTGATTCCTTGCCTGTGATTCCCTGCCTCTGATTCCCCACCTCTGTTACCCCGCCTCTAATTCCCCGCTTCCGATTCCCCATATATGATTCCACTCCTCTCATTCCCCAACTCTGATTCCCCGCCTCTGATTCCCCATCTCAGATTCCCTGCCTCTGATTCCCCGCGTCTGATTCCCTGCCTCTGATTCCCCATCTCTGATTCACCTCCTTTGATTCGCCACCTCTAATTCCCCACCTCTGATTCCCGGCCTCTTATTCCCGGCATCTGATTCCCGGCCTCTGCTTTCCAGCCTCTGATTCCCGCCTTCTGATTCTGATTCCCTGCCTCTGATTCCCCATCTCTGATTCCACACATCTGATTCCCTGCCTCTGATTCCCCACTTCTGATTCCCCGCCTCTGATTCCCCACCTCTGTTTCCCCACCTCTGATTCCCCGCCTCTGTTTCCCCATATCTAATTCCCCGCCTCTGATTCCCCAACTCTGATTCCCCGCTCTGATTCCACAGCTCTGAATTCCCGCCTCTGATTCCCCACATCTGATTCCCTGCCTCTGAATCCCCACCTCTGATTCCCAACCTCTGATTCCCCTCCTCTGATTCCCCATATCTGATTCCCCTCCTCTGTTTCCCTGCCTCTGATTCCCCGCCTCTGTTACCCCATATCTGATTCCCCGCCTCTGATTCCCCAACTCTGATTCTGCACATCTGATTCCCTGCCTCTTATTCCCCACCTCTGATTCCCGGCCTCTGATTCCCGGCCTCTCATTCCCGGGCTCTCATTCCCCGCCTCTGATTCCCGGCCTCAGATTCCCCGCCTCTGATTCCCTGCCTGTGATTCCCCATCTCTAATTCCGCACATCTGATTCCATGCCTCTAATTACCCGCCTCTGATTCCCCGCCTCTGATTCCCTGCCTCTGATTCCCAAACTCTGATTCCCCACCTCTGATTCCCCATATCTGATTCCCCGCCTCAGTTTCCCCGCCTCTGATTCCGGGCCTCTGTTTCACCCTATCTGATGCCCCGCCTCTGATTCCCCAACTCTGATTCCCCGCCTCTGATTCCCCAGCTCTGAATCCCCGCCTCTGATTCCCCGTGTTTGATTCCCTGCCTCTGATTCCCCGCCTCTGCTTCCCCATCTCTGATCCACCGCCTTTGATTCGCCACCTCTGATTCCCCATATGTGATTCCCCGCCTCTGTTTCCCCGCCTCTGATTCCCCGCCTCTGATTCCCCATATCTCATTACCAGCCTCTGACTCCCCACCTCTGATTCCCGGCCTCTTATTCCCGGCATCTGATTCCCGGCCTCTGATTCCCGGCCTCTGATTCCCCGCTTCTGATTCTGATTCCCTGCCTCTGATTCCCCATCTCTGATTCCGCACATCTGATTCCCTGCCTCTGATTTCCCACCTCTGATTACCCATATCTGATTCCCCGCCTCTGTTTCCCCGCCTCTGATTCCCCGCCTCTGTTTCCCCGCCTCTGATTCCCCTCCTCTGTTTCCCCATATCTAATTCCCCGCCTCTGATACCCCAACTCTGATTCCCCGCTCTGATTCCCCAGCTCTGAATCCCCGACTCTGATTCCCCGCATCTGATTCACTGCCTCTGAATCCCCACCTCTGATTCCCTGCCTCTGATTCCCAACCTCTGATTCCCCTCCTCTGATTCCCCATATCTGATTCCCCGCCTCCGTTTCCCTGCCTCTGATTCCCCGCCTCTGTTTCCCCATATCTGATTCCCCGCCTCTGATACCCCAACTCTGATTCCCCGCCTCTGATTCCCCAGCTCTGATTCCCCGCCACTGATTCCCCATACCTGATTCCCCTCCTCTGATTCCCTGCCTCTGATTCCCCGCATCTGATTCCCCGCCTCTGATTCCCCATCTCTGATTCACCGCCTTTGATTCGCCACCTCTGATTCCCCATCTCTGATTCCCGGACTAAGATTCCCCACCTCTGATTCCCGGCCTCTTATTCCCGGCATCAGATTCCCGGCCTCTGATTCCCAGCCTCTGATTCCCCGCTTCTGATTCTGATTCCCTGCCTCTGATTCCCCATCTCTGATTCCACACATCTGATTCCCTGCCTCTGATTCCCCACTTCTGATTCCCCGCCTCTGATTCCCCACCTCTGTTTCCCCACCTCTGATTCCCCGCCTCTGTTTCCCCATATCTAATTCCCCGCCTCTGATTCCCCAACTCTGATTCCCCTCTCTGATTCCCCACCTCTGATTCCCCATCTCTGATTCCGCACATCCGATTCCCTGCCTCTGATTCCCCGCCTCTGATGCCCCGCCTCTGATTCCATGCCTCTGATTCCCAACCTCTGATTCCCCACCTCTGATTCCCCATATCTGATTCCCCGCCTCTGTTTCCCCGCCTCTGATTCCCTGCCTCTGTTTCCTCATACCTGATTCCCCGCCTCTGATTCCCCAACACTGATTCCCCGCCTCTGATTCCCCAGCTCTGATTCACCACCTCTGATTCCCCGCGTCTGATTCCCCGCATCTGATTACCCATCTCTGATTCCCTATCTCTGATTCCCCAATTCTGATTCCCCACCTTTGATTCCCTGCCTCTGATTCCCAACCTCTGATTCCCGACCTCTGATTCCCCATATCTGATTCCCCGCCTCTGTTTCCCCGCCTCTTATTCACCGCCTCTGATTCCCCATATCTGATTCCCGGCCTCTCATTCCCCAGCTCTGATTCCCCGCCTCTGATTCCCCATATCTGATTCCCCGCCGCTGATTCCCCAACTCTGATACCCCGCCTCTGATTCCCCAGCTCTGATTCCCCACCTCTGATTCCCCGCGTCTGATTCCCTGCCTCTGATTCCCCGCCTCTGATTCCCCATCTCTGATTCACCACCTCTGATCCCCCGCCTCTGATTACCCATGTCTGATTCCCCGCCTCTGTTTCCCCGCCTCTGAATCCCCGCCTCTGATTCCCCATATCTGATTCCCCGCCTCTGATTACCCAACTCTGATTCCCCGCCTGTGATTCGCCATCTATGATTCCCCGCCTCTGATTCCCCGCGTCTGATTCCCTGCCTGTGATTCCCTGCGTCTGATTCCCCACCTCTGTTACCCCGCCTCTGATTCCCCGCCACTGATTCCCCATATCTGATTCCCCTCCTCTGATTCCCCAACTCTGATTCCCCGCCTCTGATTCCCCAGTTCTGATTCCCTGCCTCTGATTCCCCGCATCTGATTCCCCGCCTCTGATTCCCCATCTCTGATTCACCGCCTTTGATTCGCCACCTCTGATTCCCCATCTCTGATTCCCGGACTAAGATTCCCCACCTCTGATTCCCGGCCTCTTATTCCCGGCATCAGATTCCCGGCCTCTGATTCCCAGCCTCTGATTCCCCGCTTCTGATTCTGATTCCCTGCCTCTGATTCCCCATCTCTGATTCCACACATCTGATTCCCTGCCTCTGATTCCCCACTTCTGATTCCCCGCCTCTGATTCCCCACCTCTGTTTCCCCACCTCTGATTCCCCGCCTCTGTTTCCCCATATCTAATTCCCCGCCTCTGATTCCCCAACTCTGATTCCCCTCTCTGATTCCCCAGCTCTGAATTCCCGCCTCTGATTCCCCGCATCTGATTCCCTGCCTCTGAATCCCCACCTCTGATTCCCTGCCTCTGATTCCCAACCTCTGATTCCCCTCCTCTGATTCCCCATATCTGATTCCCCTCCTCTGTTTCCCTGCCTCTGATTCCCCGCATCTGTTACCCCATATCTTATTCCCCGCCTCTGATTCCCCAACTCTGATTCTGCACATCTGATTCCCTGCCTCTTTTTCCCCACCTCTGATTCCCGGCCTCTGATTCCCGGCCTCTGATTCCCGGCCTCTCATTCCCGGCCTCTGATTCCCGGCCTCTGATTCCCCGCCTCTGATTCCCCGCCTCTGATTCCCTGCCTCTGATTCCCCATCTCTGATTCCGCACATCTGATTCCCTGCCTCTGATTCCCCGCCTCTGATTCCCCGCCTCTGATTCCCTGCCTCTGATTCCCAAACTCTGATTCCCCACCTCTGATTCCCCATATCTGATTCCCCGCCTCTGTTTCCCCGCCTCTGATTCCCCGCCTCTGTTTCCCCATATCTGATTCCCCGCCTCTGATTCCCCAACACTGATTCCCTGCCTCTGATTCCCCAGCTCTGATTCCCCGCCTCTGATTCCCTGTGTTTGATTCCCTGCCTCTGATTCCCCGCCTCTGCTTCCCCATCTCTGATTCAGCGCCTTTGATTCGCCACCTCTGATTCCCCATATGTGATTCCCCGCCTCTGTTTCCCCGCCTCTGATTCCCCGCCTCTGATTCCCCATATCTCATTCCCAGCCTCTGATTCCCCATCTCTGATTCCCGGACTCTGATTCCCTACCTCTGATTCCCGGCCTCTTATTCCCGGCATCTGATTCCCGGCCTCTGATTCCCGGCCTCTGATTCCCCGCTACTGATTCTGATTCCCTGCCTCTGATTCCCCATCTCTGATTCCGCACATCTGATTCCCTGCCTCTGATTTCCCACCTCTGATTACCCATATCTGATACCCCGCTTCTGTTTCCCCGCCTCTGATTCCCCGCCTCTGTTTCCCCGCCTCTGATTCCCCACCTCTGTTTCCCCATATCTAATTCCCCGCCTCTGATTCCCCAACTCTGATTCCCCGCTCTGATTCCCCAGCTCTGAATCCCCGCCTCTGATTCCCCGCATCTGATTCACTGCCTCTGAATCCCCACCTCTGATTCCCTGCCTCTGATTCACAACCTCTGATTCCCCTCCTCTGATTCCCCATATCTGATTCCCCGCCTCCGTTTCCCTGCCTCTGATTCCCCGCCTCTGTTTCCCCATATCTGATTCCCCGCCTCTGATACCCCAACTCTGATTCCCCGCCTCTGATTCCCCAGCTCTGATTCCCCGCCTCTGACTCCCCGCGTCTGATTCCCAGCCTCTGATTCCCCATGTCTGATTTCCTGCCTATGATTCCCCGCCTCTGATTCGCCAGCTCTGATTCATCGCCTCTGATTCCCCACCTCTGATTCCCCATATCTGATTTCCCACCTATGTTTTCCCGCCTCTGATTCCCCGCCTCAGATTCCCCATCTCTGATTCCCGGACTCTGATTCCCCACCTCTGATTCCCCATCTCTGGTTCCGCTCATCCAATTCCCTGCTTCTGATTCCCCGCCTCTGATGCCCAGCCTCTGATTCCATGCCTCTGATTCCCAACCTCTGATTCCCCACCTCTGATTTCCCATATCTGATTCCCCGCCTCTGTTTCCCCGCCTCTGATTCCCTGCATCTGTTTCCTCATATCTGATTCCCCTCCTCTGATTCCCCAACACTGATTCCCCGCCTCTGATTCCCCAGCTCTGATTCACCACCTCTGATTCCCCGCGTCTGATTCCCCGCCTCTAATTCCCCATCTCTGATTCCCTATCACTGATTCCCCAATTCTGATTCCCCGCCTTTGATTCACTGCCTCTGATTAACAACCACTGATTCCCGACCTCTGATTCCCCATATCTGATTCCCCGCCTCTGTTTCCCCGCCTCTTACTCCCCGCCTCTGTTTCCCCATATCTGATTCCCGGCCTCTCATTCCCCAGCTCTGATTCCCCGCCTCTGATTCCCCATATCTGATTCCCCGCCGCTGATTCCCCAACTCTGATACCCCGCCTCTGATTCACCAGCTCTGATTCCCCGCCTCTGATTCCCCGCGTCTGATTCCCTGCCTCTGATTCCCCGCCTCTGATTCCCCATCTCTGATTCACCACCTCTGATCCCCCGCCTCTGATTCCCCATGTCTGATTCCCCGCCTCTGTTTCCCTGCCTCTGATTCCCCGCCTCTGATTCCCCATATCTGAATCCCCGCCTCTGATTCCCCAACTCTGATTTCCCGCCTGTGATTCGCCAGCTATGATTCCCGGCCTCTGATTCCCCGCGTCTGATTCCCTGCCTGTGATTCCCTGCCTCTGATTCCCCACCTCTGTTACCCCGCCTCTGATTCCCTGCCTCTGATTCCCCACTTCTGATTCCCCACCTCTGATTCCCCACCTCTGTTTCCCCACCTCTGATTCCCCGCCTCTGTTTCCCCATATCTAATTCCCCGCCTCTGATTCCCCAACTCTGATTCCCCGCTCTGATTCCCCAGCTCTGAATTCCCGCCTCTGATTCCCCACTTATGATTCCCCATATCTGATTCCCCGCCTCTGTTTCCCCGCCTCTGATTCCCCGCCTCTGATTCCCCATATCTGATTCCCCACCTATGATTTCCCAACGCTGATTCCCCGCCTCTGATTCGCTAGCTATGATTCCCCACCTCTGATTCCCCGCGTCTGAATCCCTGCCTCTGATTCCCCACCTCTGATTCCCAATATCTGATACTCCGCCTCTGATTCCCCAACTCTGATTCCCCGCCTCTGATTCCCCAGCTCTGATTCCCCGCATCTGACACCCCGCGTCTGATTCCCAGCCTCTGATTCCCCATGTCTGATTTCCTGCCCCTGATTCCCCGCCTCTGATTCCCCGCCTCTGATTCCCTGCCTCTGATTCCCCATCTCTGATTCCGCACATCTGATTCCCTGGCTCTTATTCCCCGCCTCTGATTCCCCGCCTCTGATTCACTGCCTCTGATTCCCAACCTCTGATTCCCCACCTCTGATTCCCCATATCTGATTCCCCGCCTCTGTTTCCCAGCCTCTGATTCCCAGCCTCTGATTCCCAACCTCTGATTCCCCACCTCTGATTCCCCATATCTGATTCCCCGCCTCTGTTTCCCCGCCTCTGATTCCCCGCCTCTGTTTCCCCATATCTGATTCCCCGCCTCTGATTCCCCAACTCTGATTCCCCGCCTCTGAATCCCCTGCTCTGATTCCCTGCCTCTGATTCCCCGCCTCTGCTTCCCCATCTCTGATTCACCGCCTTTGATTCGCCACCTCTGATTCCCCATATGTGATTCCCCGCCTCTGTTTCGCCGCCTCTGATTCCCCGCCTCTGATTCCCCATATCTCATTCCCAGCCTCTGATTCCCCATCTCTGATTCCCGGCCTCTTATTCCCGGCATCTGATTCCCGGCCTCTGATTCCCGGCCTCTGATTCCCCGTTTCTGATTCTGATTCCCTGCCTCTGATTCCCCATCTCTGATTCCGCACATCTGATTCCCTGCCTCTGATTTCCCACCTCTGATTCCCCGCCTCTGTTTCCCCATATCTAATTCCCCGCATCTGATTCCCCAACTCTGATTATCCGCTCTGATTCCCCAGCTCTGAATCCCCGCCTCTGATTCCCCACATCTGATTCACTGCCTCTGAATCCCCACCTCTGATTCCCTGCCTCTGATTCACAACCTCTGATTCCCCTCCTCTGATTCCCCATATCTGATTCCCCGCCTCCGTTTCCCTGCCTCTGATTCCCCGCCTCTGTTTCCCCATATCTGATTCCCCGCCTCTGATACCCCAACTCTGATTCCCCGCCTCTGATTCCCCAGCTCTGATTCCACGCCTCTCACTCCCCGCGTCTGATTCCCAGCCTCTGATTCCCCATGTCTGATTTCCTGCCTCTGATTCCCTGCCTCTGATTCGCCAGCTCTGATTCATCACCTCTGATTCCCCACCTCTGATTCCCCATATCTGATTCCCCACCTATGTTTCCCCGCCTCTGATTCCCCGCCTCTGATTCCCCATCTCTTATTCCCGGACTCTGATTCCCCACCTCTGATTCCCCATCTCTTATTCCACACATCCAATTCCCTGCCTCTGATTCCCCGCCTCTGATGCCCCGCCTCTGATTCCATGCCTCTGATTCCCAACCTCTGATTCCCCACCTCTGATTTCCCATATCTGATTCCCCGCCTCTGTTTCCCCGCCTCTGATTCCCTGCATCTGTTTCCTCATATCTGATTCCCCTCCTCTGATTCCCCAACACTGATTCCCCGCGTCTGATTCCCCATATCTGATTCCCCGCCTCTGTTTCCCCCCTCTGATTCCCTGCCTCTGTTTCCTCATATCTGATTCCCCGCCTCTGATTCCCCAACACTGATTCCCTGCCTCTGATTCCCAACCTCTGATTCCCCACCTCTGATTCCCCATATCTGATTCCCCGCCTCAGTTTCCCCGCCTCTGATTCCGGGCCTCTGTTTCCCCCTATCTGATGCCCCGCCTCTGATTCCCCAACTCTGATTCCCCGCCTCTGATTCCCCAGCTCTGAATCCCCGCCTCTGATTCCCCGTGTTTGATTCCCTGCCTCTGATTCCCCGCCTCTGATTCCCCATCTCTGATCCACCGCCTTTGATTCGCCACCTCTGATTCCCCATATGTGATTCCCCGCCTCTGTTTCCCCGCCTCTGATTCCCCGCCTCTGATTCCCCATATCTCATTACCAGCCTCTGACTCCCCACCTCTGATTCCCGGCCTCTTATTCCCGGCATCTGATTCCCGGCCTCTGATTCCCGGCCTCTGATTCCCCGCTTCTGATTCTGATTCCCTGCCTCTGATTCCCCATCTCTGATTCCGCACATCTGATTCCCTGCCTCTGATTTCCCACCTCTGATTACCCATATCTGATTCCCCGCCTCTGTTTCCCCGCCTCTGATTCCCCGCGTCTGTTTCCCCGCCTCTGATTCCCCTCCTCTGTTTCCCCATATCTAATTCCCCGCCTCTGATACCCCAACTCTGATTCCCCGCTCTGATTCCCCAGCTCTGAATCCCCGACTCTGATTCCCCGCATCTGATTCACTGCCTCTGAATCCCCACCTCTGATTCCCTGCCTCTGATTCCCAACCTCTGATTCCCCTCCTCTGATTCCCCATATCTGATTCCCCGCCTCCGTTTCCCTGCCTCTGATTCCCCGCCTCTGTTTCCCCATATCTGATTCCCCGCCTCTGATACCCCAACTCTGATTCCCCACCTCTGATTCCCCAGCTCTGATTCGCCGCCTCTGACTCCCCGCGTCTGATTCCCAGCCTCTGATTCCCCAAGTCTGATTTCCTGCCTCTGATTCCCCGCCTCTGATTCCCCGCCTCTGATTCCCCATCTCTGATTCCCGGACTCTGATTCCCCACCTCTGATTCCCCATCTCTGATTCCGCACATCCGATTCCCTGCCTCTGATTCCCCGCCTCTGATGCCCCGCCTCTGATTCCATGCCTCTGATTCCCAACCTCTGATTCCCCACCTCTGATTCCCCATATCTGATTCCCCGCCTCTGTTTCCCCGCCTCTGATTCCCTGCCTCTGTTTCCTCATACCTGATTCCCCGCCTCTGATTCCCCAACACTGATTCCCCGCCTCTGATTCCCCAGCTCTGATTCACCACCTCTGATTCCCCGCGTCTGATTCCCCGCATCTGATTACCCATCTCTGATTCCCTATCTCTGATTCCCCAATTCTGATTCCCCACCTTTGATTCCCTGCCTCTGATTCCCAACCTCTGATTCCCGACCTCTGATTCCCCATATCTGATTCCCCGCCTCTGTTTCCCCGCCTCTTATTCACCGCCTCTGATTCCCCATATCTGATTCCCGGCCTCTCATTCCCCAGCTCTGATTCCCCGCCTCTGATTCCCCATATCTGATTCCCCGCCGCTGATTCCCCAACTCTGATACCCCGCCTCTGATTCCCCAGCTCTGATTCCCCACCTCTGATTCCCCGCGTCTGATTCCCTGCCTCTGATTCCCCGCCTCTGATTCCCCATCTCTGATTCACCACCTCTGATCCCCCGCCTCTGATTACCCATGTCTGATTCCCCGCCTCTGTTTCCCCGCCTCTGAATCCCCGCCTCTGATTCCCCATATCTGATTCCCCGCCTCTGATTACCCAACTCTGATTCCCCGCCTGTGATTCGCCAGCTATGATTCCCCGCCTCTGATTCCCCGCGTCTGATTCCCTGCCTGTGATTCCCTGCGTCTGATTCCCCACCTCTGTTACCCCGCCTCTGATTCCCCGCCACTGATTCCCCATATCTGATTCCCCTCCTCTGATTCCCCAACTCTGATTCCCCGCCTCTGATTCCCCAGTTCTGATTCCCTGCCTCTGATTCCCCGCATCTGATTCCCCGCCTCTGATTCCCCATCTCTGATTCACCGCCTTTGATTCGCCACCTCTGATACCCCATCTCTGATTCCCGGACTAAGATTCCCCACCTCTGATTCCCGGCCTCTTATTCCCGGCATCAGATTCCCGGCCTCTGATTCCCAGCCTCTGATTCCCCGCTTCTGATTCTGATTCCCTGCCTCTGATTCCCCATCTCTGATTCCACACATCTGATTCCCTGCCTCTGATTCCCCACTTCTGATTCCCCGCCTCTGATTCCCCACCTCTGTTTCCCCACCTCTGATTCCCCGCCTCTGATTCCCCATATCTAATTCCCCGCCTCTGATTCCCCAACTCTGATTCCCCGCTCTGATTCCCCAGCTCTGAATTCCCGCCTCTGATTCCCCGCATCTGATTCCCTGCCTCTGAATCCCCACCTCTGATTCCCTGCCTCTGATTCCCAACCTCTGATTCCCCTCCTCTGATTCCCCATATCTGATTCCCCTCCTCTGTTTCCCTGCCTCTGATTCCCCGCATCTGTTACCCCATATCTGATTCCCCGCCTCTGATTCCCCAACTCTGATTCTGCACATCTGATTCCCTGCCTCTTTTTCCCCACCTCTGATTCCCGGCCTCTGATTCCCGGCCTCTGATTCCCGGCCTCTCATTCCCGGCCTCTCATTCCCCGCCTCTGATTCCCGGCCTCTGATTCCCCGCCTCTGATTCCCCGCCTCTGATTCCCTGCCTCTGATTCCCCATCTCTGATTCAGCACATCTGATTCCCTGCCTCTGATTCCCCGCCTCTGATTCCCCGCCTCTGATTCCCTGCCTCTGATTCCCAAACTCTGATTCCCCACCTCTGATTCCCCATATCTGATTCCCCGCCTCTGTTTCCCCGCCTCTGATTCCCCGCCTCTGTTTCCCCATATCTGATTCCCCGCCTCTGATTCCCCAACACTGATTCCCTGCCTCTGATTCCCCAGCTCTGATTCCCCGCCTCTGATTCCCTGTGTTTGATTCCCTGCCTCTGATTCCCCGCCTCTGCTTCCCCATCTCTGATTCAGCGCCTTTGATTCGCCACCTCTGATTCCCCATATGTGATTCCCCGCCTCTGTTTCCCCGCCTCTGATTCCCCGCCTCTGATTCCCCATATCTCATTCCCAGCCTCTGATTCCCCATCTCTGATTCCCGGACTCTGATTCCCTACCTCTGATTCCCGGCCTCTTATTCCCGGCATCTGATTCCCGGCCTCTGATTCCCGGCCTCTGATTCCCCGCTACTGATTCTGATTCCCTGCCTCTGATTCCCCATCTCTGATTCCGCACATCTGATTCCCTGCCTCTGATTTCCCACCTCTGATTACCCATATCTGATACCCCGCTTCTGTTTCCCCGCCTCTGATTCCCCGCCTCTGTTTCCCCGCCTCTGATTCCCCACCTCTGTTTCCCCATATCTAATTCCCCGCCTCTGATTCCCCAACTCTGATTCCCCGCTCTGATTCCCCAGCTCTGAATCCCCGCCTCTGATTCCCCGCATCTGATTCACTGCCTCTGAATCCCCACCTCTGATTCCCTGCCTCTGATTCACAACCTCTGATTCCCCTCCTCTTATTCCCCATATCTGATTCCCCGCCTCCGTTTCCCTGCCTCTGATTCCCCGCCTCTGTTTCCCCATATCTGATTCCCCGCCTCTGATACCCCAACTCTGATTCCCCGCCTCTGATTCCCCAGCTCTGATTCCCCGCCTCTGACTCCCCGCGTCTGATTCCCAGCCTCTGATTCCCCATGTCTGATTTCCTGCCTATGATTCCCCGCCTCTGATTCGCCAGCTCTGATTCATCGCCTCTGATTCCCCACCTCTGATTCCCCATATCTGATTTCCCACCTATGTTTCCCCGCCTCTGATTCCCCGCCTCAGATTCCCCATCTCTGATTCCCGGACTCTGATTCCCCACCTCTGATTCCCCATCTCTGATTCCGCTCATCCAATTCCCTGCCTCTGATTCCCCGCCTCTGATGCCCAGCCTCTGATTCCATGCCTCTGATTCCCAACCTCTGATTCCCCACCTCTGATTTCCCATATCTGATTCCCCGCCTCTGTTTCCCCGCCTCTGATTCCCTGCATCTGTTTCCTCATATCTGATTCCCCTCCTCTGATTCCCCAACACTGATTCCCCGCCTCTGATTCCCCAGCTCTGATTCACCACCTCTGATTCCCCGCGTCTGATTCCCCGCCTCTAATTCCCCATCTCTGATTCCCTATCACTGATTCCCCAATTCTGATTCCCCGCCTTTGATTCACTGCCTCTGATTAACAACCACTGATTCCCGACCTCTGATTCCCCATATCTGATTCCCCGCCTCTGTTTCCCCGCCTCTTACTCCCCGCCTCTGTTTCCCCATATCTGATTCCCGGCCTCTCATTCCCCAGCTCTGATTCCCCGCCTCTGATTCCCCATATCTGATTCCCCGCCGCTGATTCCCCAACTCTGATACCCCGCCTCTGATTCACCAGCTCTGATTCCCCGCCTCTGATTCCCCGCGTCTGATTCCCTGCCTCTGATTCCCCGCCTCTGATTCCCCATCTCTGATTCACCACCTCTGATCCCCCGCCTCTGATTCCCCATGTCTGATTCCCCGCCTCTGTTTCCCTGCCTCTGATTCCCCGCCTCTGATTCCCCATATCTGAATCCCCGCCTCTGATTCCCCAACTCTGATTTCCCGCCTGTGATTCGCCAGCTATGATTCCCGGCCTCTGATTCCCCGCGTCTGATTCCCTGCCTGTGATTCCCTGCCTCTGATTCCCCACCTCTGTTACCCCGCCTCTGATTCCCTGCCTCTGATTCCCCACTTCTGATTCCCCACCTCTGATTCCCCACCTCTGTTTCCCCACCTCTGATTCCCCGCCTCTGTTTCCCCATATCTAATTCCCCGCCTCTGATTCCCCAACTCTGATTCCCCGCTCTGATTCCCCAGCTCTGAATTCCCGCCTCTGATTCCCCACCTATGATTCCCCATATCTGATTCCCCGCCTCTGTTTCCCCGCCTCTGATTCCCCGCCTCTGATTCCCCATATCTGATTCCCCACCTATGATTTCCCAACGCTGATTCCCCGCCTCTGATTCGCTAGCTATGATTCCCCACCTCTGATTCCCCGCGTCTGAATCCCTGCCTCTGATTCCCCACCTCTGATTCCCAATATCTGATACTCCGCCTCTGATTCCCCAACTCTGATTCCCCGCCTCTGATTCCCCAGCTCTGATTCCCCGCATCTGACTCCCCGCGTCTGATTCCCAGCCTCTGATTCCCCATGTCTGATTTCCTGCCCCTGATTCCCCGCCTCTGATTCCCCGCCTCTGATTCCCTGCCTCTGATTCCCCATCTCTGATTCCGCACATCTGATTCCCTGGCTCTTATTCCCCGCCTCTGATTCCCCGCCTCTGATTCACTGCCTCTGATTCCCAACCTCTGATTCCCCACCTCTGATTCCCCATATCTGATTCCCCGCCTCTGTTTCCCAGCCTCTGATTCCCAGCCTCTGATTCCCAACCTCTGATTCCCCACCTCTGATTCCCCATATCTGATTCCCCGCCTCTGTTTCCCCGCCTCTGATTCCCCGCCTCTGTTTCCCCATATCTGATTCCCCGCCTCTGATTCCCCAACTCTGATTCCCCGCCTCTGAATCCCCAGCTCTGATTCCCTGCCTCTGATTCCCCGCCTCTGCTTCCCCATCTCTGATTCACCGCCTTTGATTCGCCACCTCTGATTCCCCATATGTGATTCCCCGCCTCTGTTTCGCCGCCTCTGATTCCCCGCCTCTGATTCCCCATATCTCATTCCCAGCCTCTGATTCCCCATCTCTGATTCCCGGCCTCTTATTCCCGGCATCTGATTCCCGGCCTCTGATTCCCGGCCTCTGATTCCCCGCTTCTGATTCTGATTCCCTGCCTCTGATTCCCCATCTCTGATTCCGCACATCTGATTCCCTGCCTCTGATTTCCCACCTCTGATTACCCATATCTGATTCCCCGCCTCTGTTTCCCCGCCTCTGATTCCCCGCCTCTGTTTCCCCGCCTCTGATTCCCCGCCTCTGTTTCCCCATATCTAATTCCCCGCATCTGATTCCCCAACTCTGATTATCCGCTCTGATTCCCCAGCTCTGAATCCCCGCCTCTGATTCCCCACATCTGATTCACTGCCTCTGAATCCCCACCTCTGATTCCCTGCCTCTGATTCACAACCTCTGATTCCCCTCCTCTGATTCCCCATATCTGATTCCCCGCCTCCGTTTCCCTGCCTCTGATTCCCCACCTCTGTTTCCCCATATCTGATTCCCCGCCTCTGATACCCCAACTCTGATTCCCCGCCTCTGATTCCCCAGCTCTGATTCCACGCCTCTCACTCTCCGCGTCTGATTCCCAGCCTCTGATTCCCCATGTCTGATTTCCTGCCTCTGATTCCCCGCCTCTGATTCGCCAGCTCTGATTCATCACCTCTGATTCCCCACCTCTGATTCCCCATATCTGATTCCCCACCTATGTTTCCCCGCCTCTGATTCCCCGCCTCTGATTCCCCTTCTCTTATTCCCGGACTCTGATTCCCCACCTCTGATTCCCCATCTCTTATTCCACACATCCAATTCCCTGCCTCTGATTCCCCACCTCTGATGCCCCGCCTCTGATTCCATGCCTCTGATTCCCAACCTCTGATTCCCCACCTCTGATTTCCCATATCTGATTCCCCGCCTCTGTTTCCCCGCCTCTGATTCCCTGCATCTGTTTCCTCATATCTGATTCCCCTCCTCTGATTCCCCAACACTGATTCCCCGCGTCTGATTCCCCATATCTGATTCCCCGCCTCTGTTTCCCACCTCTGATTCCCTGCCTCTCTTTCCTCATATCTGATTCCCCGCCTCTGATTCCCCAACACTGATTTCCCGCCCCTGATTCCCCAGCTCTGATTCACCACCTCTGATTCCCCGCGTCTGATTCCCCGCCTCTGATTCCCCATCTCTGATTCACTATCTCTGATTCCCCAATTCTGATTCCCCGCCTTTGATAACCTGCCTCTGATTCCCAACCTCTGATTCCCGACCTCTGATTCCCCATATCTGATTCCCCGCCTCTGTTTCCCCGCCTCTTATTCCCCACCTCTGTTTCCCCATATCTGATTCCCTGCCTCTCATTCCCCAGCTCTGATTCACCACCTCTGATTCCCCGCGTCTGATTCCCCGCGTCTGATTCCCCATCTCTGATTCCAATCTCTGATTCCCCAATTCTGATTCCCCGCCTTTGATTCCCTGCCTCTGATTCCCAACCTCTGATTCCCGACCTCTGATTCCCCATATCTGATTCCCTGCCACTGTTTCCCCGCCTCTTATTCCCCGCCTCTGTTTCCCCATATCTGATTCCCTGCCTCTCATTCCCCAGCTCTGATTCCCCGCCTCTGATTCCCCAGCTCTGATTCCCCGCCTCTGACTCCCCGCGTCTGATTCCCAGCCTCTGATTCCCCATGTTTGATTTCCTGCCTCTGATTCCCCGCCTCTGATTCGCCATCTCTGATTCATCGCCTCTGATTCCCCACCTCTGATTCCCCATATCTGATTCCCCACCTATGTTTCCCCGCCTCTGATTCCCCGCCTCTGATTCCCCATCTCTGATTCCCGGACTCTGATTCCCCACCTCTGATTCCCCATCTCTGATTCCGCACATCCGATTCCCTGCCTCTGATTCCCCGCCTCTGATGCCCCGCCTCTGATTCCATGCCTCTGATTCCCAACCTCTGATTCCCCACCTCTGATTCCCCATATCTGATACCCCGCCTCTGTTTCCCTGCCTCTGATTCCCTGCCTCTGTTTCCTCATACCTGCTTTCCCGCCTCTGATTCCCCAACACTGATTCCCCGCCTCTGATTCCCCAGCTCTGATTCACCACCTCTGATTCCCCGCGTCTGATTCCCCGCCTCTTATTACCCATCTCTGATTCCCTATCTCTGATTCCCCAATTCTGATTCCCCGCCTTTGGTTCCCTGCCTCTGATTCCCAACCTCTGATTCCCGACCTCTGATTCCCCATATCTGATTCCCCGCCTCTGTTTCCCCGCCTCTTATTCCCCGCCTCTCTTTCCCCATATCTGATTCCCGGCCTCTCATTCCCCAGCTCTGATTCCCCGCCTCTGATTCCCCATATCTGATTCCCCGCCGCTGATTCCCCAACTTTGATACCCCGCCTCTGATTCCCCAGCTCTGATTCCCCGCCTATGATTCCCCGCGTCTGATTCCCTGCCTCTGATTCCCCGCCTCTGATTCCCCATCTCTGATTCACCACCTCTGATCCCCCGCCTCTGATTACCCATGTCTGATTCCCCGCCTCTGTTTCCCCGCCTCTGAATCCCCGCCTCTGATTCCCCATATCTGATTCCCCGCCTCTGATTCCCCAACTCTGATTCCCCGCCTGTGATTCGCCAGCTATGATTCCCCGCCTCTGATTCCCCGCATCTGATTCCTTGCCTGTGATTCCCTGCCTCTGATTCCCCACCTCTGTTATCCCGCCTCTAATTCCCCGCTTCCGATTCCCCATATATGATTCCACTCCTCTCATTCCCCAACTCTGATTCCCCGCCTCTGATTCCCCATCTCAGATTCCCTGCCTCTGATTCCCCGCGTCTGATTCCCTGCCTCTGATTCCCCATCTCTGATTCACCTCCTTTGATTCGCCACCTCTAATTCCCCACCTCTGATTCCCGGCCTCTTATTCCCGGCATCTGATTCCCGGCCTCTGCTTTCCAGCCTCTGATTCCCCGCTTCTGATTCTGATTCCCTGCCTCTGATTCCCCATCTCTGATTCCACACATCTGATTCCCTGCCTCTGATTCCCCACCTCTGTTTCCCCACCTCTGATTCCCCGCCTCTGTTTCCCCATATCTAATTCCCCGCCTCTGATTCCCCAACTCTGATTCCCCGCTCTGATTCCACAGCTCTGATTCCCCGCCTCTGATTCGCTAGCTATGATTCCCCGCCTCTGATTCCCCGCGTCTGAATCCCTGCCTCTGATTCCCCGCCTCTGATTCCCAATATCTGATTCCCCGCCTCCGTTTCCCTGCCTCTGATTCCCCGCCTCTGTTTCCCCATATCTGATACTCCGCCTCTGATTCCCCAACTCTGATTCCCCACCTCTGATTCCCCAGCTCTGATTCCCCGCATCTGACTCCCCGCGTCTGATTCCCAGCCTCTGATTCCCCATGTCTGATTTCCTGCCTCTGATTCCCCACCTCTGATTCGCCATCTCTGATTCATCGCCTCTGATTCCCCACCTCTGATTACCCATATCTGATTCCCCACCTATGTTTCCCCGCCTCTGATTCCCCGCCTCTGATTCCCCATCTCTGATTCCCGGACTCTGATTCCCCACCTCTGATTCCCCATCTCTGATTCCGCACATCCGATTCCCTGCCTCTGATTCCCCGCCTCTGATGCCCCGCCTCTGAATACATGCCTCTGATTCCCAACCTCTGATTCCCCACCTCTGATTCCCCATATCTGATTCCCTGCCTCTGTTTCCCCGCCTCTGATTCCCTGCCCCTGTTTCCTCATATCTGATTCTCAGCCTCTGATTCCCCAACACTGATTTCCCGCCTCTGATTCCACACCTCTGATTCACCACCTCTAATTCCCCGCATCTGATTCCCCGCCTCTGATTCCCCATCTCTGATTCCCTATCTCTGATTCCCCAATTCTGATTCCCCGCCTTTGATTCCCTGCCTCTGATTCCAAACCTCTGATTCCCGACCTCTGATTCCCCATCTCTGATTCCCGGACTCTGATTCCCCACCTCTGATTCCCGGACTCTTATTCCCGGCATCTGATTCCCGGCCTCTGATTCCCAGCCTCTGATTCCCCACTTCTGATTCTGATTCCCTGCCTCTGATTCCCCATCTCTGATTCCACACATCTGATTCCCTGCCTCTGATTCCCCACTTCTGATTCCCCGCCTCTGATTCCCCACCTCTGTTTCCCCACCTCTGATTCCCCGCCTCTGATTCCCCAAGTCTGATTTCCTGCCTCTGATTCCCCGCCTCTGATTCCCCGCCTCTGATTCCCCAACTCTGATTCCCCGCTCTGATTCCCCAGCTCTGAATCCCCGCCTCTGATTCCCCGCATCTGATTCACTGCCTCTGAATCCCCACCTCTGATTCCCTGCCTCTGATTCACAACCTCTGATTCCCCTCCTCTTATTCCCCATATCTGATTCCCCGCCTCCGTTTCCCTGCCTCTGATTCCCCGCCTCTGTTTCCCCATATCTGATTCCCCGCCTCTGATACCCCAACTCTGATTCCCCGCCTCTGATTCCCCAGCTCTGATTCCCCGCCTCTGACTCCCCGCGTCTGATTCCCAGCCTCTGATTCCCCATGTCTGATTTCCTGCCTATGATTCCCCGCCTCTGATTCGCCAGCTCTGATTCATCGCCTCTGATTCCCCACCTCTGATTCCCCATATCTGATTTCCCACCTATGTTTCCCCGCCTCTGATTCCCCGCCTCAGATTCCCCATCTCTGATTCCCGGACTCTGATTCCGCACCTCTGATTCCCCATCTCTGATTCCGCTCATCCAATTCCCTGCCTCTGATTCCCCGCCTCTGATGCCCAGCCTCTGATTCCATGCCTCTGATTCCCAACCTCTGATTCCCCACCTCTGATTTCCCATATCTGATTCCCCGCCTCTGTTTCCCCGCCTCTGATTCCCTGCATCTGTTTCCTCATATCTGATTCCCCTCCTCTGATTCCCCAACACTGATTCCCCGCCTCTGATTCCCCAGCTCTGATTCACCACCTCTGATTCCCCGCGTCTGATTCCCCGCCTCTAATTCCCCATCTCTGATTCCCTATCACTGATTCCCCAATTCTGATTCCCCGCCTTTGATTCACTGCCTCTGATTAACAACCACTGATTCCCGACCTCTGATTCCCCATATCTGATTCCCCGCCTCTGTTTCCCCGCCTCTTACTCCCCGCCTCTGTTTCCCCATATCTGATTCCCGGCCTCTCATTCCCCAGCTCTGATTCCCCGCCTCTGATTCCCCATATCTGATTCCCCGCCGCTGATTCCCCAACTCTGATACCCCGCCTCTGATTCACCAGCTCTGATTCCCCGCCTCTGATTCCCCGCGTCTGATTCCCTGCCTCTGATTCCCCGCCTCTGATTCCCCATCTCTGATTCACCACCTCTGATCCCCCGCCTCTGATTCCCCATGTCTGATTCCCCGCCTCTGTTTCCCTGCCTCTGATTCCCCGCCTCTGATTCCCCATATCTGAATCCCCGCCTCTGATTCCCCAACTCTGATTTCCCGCCTGTGATTCGCCAGCTATGATTCCCGGCCTCTGATTCCCCGCGTCTGATTCCCTGCCTGTGATTCCCTGCCTCTGATTCCCCACCTCTGTTACCCCGCCTCTGATTCCCTGCCTCTGATTCCCCACTTCTGATTCCCCACCTCTGATTCCCCACCTCTGTTTCCCCACCTCTGATTCCCCGCCTCTGTTTCCCCATATCAAATTCCCCGCCTCTGATTCCCCAACTCTGATTCCCCGCTCTGATTCCCCAGCTCTGAATTCCCGCCTCTGATTCCCCACCTATGATTCCCCATATCTGATTCCCCGCCTCTGTTTCCCCGCCTCTGATTCCCCGCCTCTGATTCCCCATATCTGATTCCCCACCTATGATTTCCCAACGCTGATTCCCCGCCTCTGATTCGCTAGCTATGATTCCCCACCTTTGATTCCCCGCGTCTGAATCCCTGCCTCTGATTCCCCACCTCTGATTCCCAATATCTGATACTCCGCCTCTGATTCCCCAACTCTGATTCCCCGCCTCTGATTCCCCAGCTCTGATTCCCCGCATCTGACTCCCCGCGTCTGATTCCCAGCCTCTGATTCCCCATGTCTGATTTCCTGCCCCTGATTCCCCGCCTCTGATTCCCCGCCTCTGATTCCCTGCCTCTGATTCCCCATCTCTGATTCCGCACATCTGATTCCCTGGCTCTTATTCCCCGCCTCTGATTCCCCGCCTCTGATTCACTGCCTCTGATTCCCAACCTCTGATTCCCCACCTCTGATTCCCCATATCTGATTCCCCGCCTCTGTTTCCCAGCCTCTGATTCCCAGCCTCTGATTCCCAACCTCTGATTCCCCACCTCTGATTCCCCATATCTGATTCCCCGCCTCTGTTTCCCCGCCTCTGATTCCCCGCCTCTGTTTCCCCATATCTGATTCCCCGCCTCTGATTCCCCAACTCTGATTCCCCGCCTCTGAATCCCCAGCTCTGATTCCCTGCCTCTGATTCCCCGCCTCTGCTTCCCCATCTCTGATTCACCGCCTTTGATTCGCCACCTCTGATTCCCCATATGTGATTCCCCGCCTCTGTTTCGCCGCCTCTGATTCCCCGCCTCTGATTCCCCATATCTCATTCCCAGCCTCTGATTCCCCATCTCTGATTCCCGGCCTCTTATTCCCGGCATCTGATTCCCGGCCTCTGATTCCCGGCCTCTGATTCCCCGCTTCTGATTCTGATTCCCTGCCTCTGATTCCCCATCTCTGATTCCGCACATCTGATTCCCTGCCTCTGATTTCCCACCTCTGATTACCCATATCTGATTCCCCGCCTCTGTTTCCCCGCCTCTGATTCCCCGCCTCTGTTTCCCCGCCTCTGATTCCCCGCCTCTGTTTCCCCATATCTAATTCCCCGCATCTGATTCCCCAACTCTGATTATCCGCTCTGATTCCCCAGCTCTGAATCCCCGCCTCTGATTCCCCACATCTGATTCACTGCCTCTGAATCCCCACCTCTGATTCCCTGCCTCTGATTCACAACCTCTGATTCCCCTCCTCTGATTCCCCATATCTGATTCCCCGCCTCCGTTTCCCTGCCTCTGATTCCCCGCCTCTGTTTCCCCATATCTGATTCCCCGCCTCTGATACCCCAACTCTGATTCCCCGCCTCTGATTCCCCAGCTCTGATTCCACGCCTCTCACTCCCCGCGTCTGATTCCCAGCCTCTGATTCCCCATGTCTGATTTCCTGCCTCTGATTCCCCGCCTCTGATTCGCCAGCTCTGATTCATCACCTCTGATTCCCCACCTCTGATTCCCCATATCTGATTCCCCACCTATGTTTCCCCGCCTCTGATTCCCCGCCTCTGATTCCCCATCTCTTATTCCCGGACTCTGATTCCCCACCTCTGATTCCCCATCTCTTATTCCACACATCCAATTCCCTGCCTCTGATTCCCCGCCTCTGATGCCCCGCCTCTGATTCCATGCCTCTGATTCCCAACCTCTGATTCCCCACCTCTGATTTCCCATATCTGATTCCCCGCCTCTGTTTCCCCGCCTCTGATTCCCTGCATCTGTTTCCTCATATCTGATTCCCCTCCTCTGATTCCCCAACACTGATTCCCCGCGTCTGATTCCCCATATCTGATTCCCCGCCTCTGTTTCCCACCTCTGATTCCCTGCCTCTGTTTCCTCATATCTGATTCCCCGCCTCTGATTCCCCAACACTGATTTCCCGCCCCTGATTCCCCAGCTCTGATTCACCACCTCTGATTCCCCGCGTCTGATTCCCCGCCTCTGATTCCCCATCTCTGATTCACTATCTCTGATTCCCCAATTCTGATTCCCCGCCTTTGATAACCTGCCTCTGATTCCCAACCTCTGATTCCCGACCTCTGATTCCCCATATCTGATTCCCCGCCTCTGTTTCCCCGCCTCTTATTCCCCACCTCTGTTTCCCCATATCTGATTCCCTGCCTCTCATTCCCCAGCTCTGATTCACCACCTCTGATTCCCCGCGTCTGATTCCCCGCGTCTGATTCCCCATCTCTGATTCGAATCTCTGATTCCCCAATTCTGATTCCCCGCCTTTGATTCCCTGCCTCTGATTCCCAACCTCTGATTCCCGACCTCTGATTCCCCATATCTGATTCCCTGCCACTGTTTCCCCGCCTCTTATTCCCCGCCTCTGTTTCCCCATATCTGATTCCCTGCCTCTCATTCCCCAGCTCTGATTCCCCGCCTCTGATTCCCCAGCTCTGATTCCCCGCCTCTGACTCCCCGCGTCTGATTCCCAGCCTCTGATTCCCCATGTTTGATTTCCTGCCTCTGATTCCCCGCCTCTGATTCGCCATCTCTGATTCATCGCCTCTGATTCCCCACCTCTGATTCCCCATATCTGATTCCCCACCTATGTTTCCCCGCCTCTGATTCCCCGCCTCTGATTCCCCATCTCTGATTCCCGGACTCTGATTCCCCACCTCTGATTCCCCATCTCTGATTCCGCACATCCGATTCCCTGCCTCTGATTCCCCGCCTCTGATGCCCCGCCTCTGATTCCATGCCTCTGATTCCCAACCTCTGATTCCCCACCTCTGATTCCCCATATCTGATACCCCGCCTCTGTTTCCCTGCCTCTGATTCCCTGCCTCTGTTTCCTCATACCTGCTTTCCCGCCTCTGATTCCCCAACACTGATTCCCCGCCTCTGATTCCCCAGCTCTGATTCACCACCTCTGATTCCCCGCGTCTGATTCCCCGCCTCTTATTACCCATCTCTGATTCCCTATCTCTGATTCCCCAATTCTGATTCCCCGCCTTTGGTTCCCTGCCTCTGATTCCCAACCTCTGATTCCCGACCTCTGATTCCCCATATCTGATTCCCCGCCTCTGTTTCCCCGCCTCTTATTCCCCGCCTCTCTTTCCCCATATCTGATTCCCGGCCTCTCATTCCCCAGCTCTGATTCCCCGCCTCTGATTCCCCATATCTGATTCCCCGCCGCTGATTCCCCAACTTTGATACCCCGCCTCTGATTCCCCAGCTCTGATTCCCCGCCTATGATTCCCCGCGTCTGATTCCCTGCCTCTGATTCCCCGCCTCTGATTCCCCATCTCTGATTCACCACCTCTGATCCCCCGCCTCTGATTACCCATGTCTGATTCCCCGCCTCTGTTTCCCCGCCTCTGAATCCCCGCCTCTGATTCCCCATATCTGATTCCCCGCCTCTGATTCCCCAACTCTGATTCCCCGCCTGTGATTCGCCAGCTATGATTCCCCGCCTCTGATTCCCCGCATCTGATTCCTTGCCTGTGATTCCCTGCCTCTGATTCCCCACCTCTGTTATCCCGCCTCTAATTCCCCGCTTCCGATTCCCCATATATGATTCCACTCCTCTCATTCCCCAACTCTGATTCCCCGCCTCTGATTCCCCATCTCAGATTCCCTGCCTCTGATTCCCCGCGTCTGATTCCCTGCCTCTGATTCCCCATCTCTGATTCACCTCCTTTGATTCGCCACCTCTAATTCCCCACCTCTGATTCCCGGCCTCTTATTCCCGGCATCTGATTCCCGGCCTCTGCTTTCCAGCCTCTGATTCCCCGCTTCTGATTCTGATTCCCTGCCTCTGATTCCCCATCTCTGATTCCACACATCTGATTCCCTGCCTCTGATTCCCCACCTCTGTTTCCCCACCTCTGATTCCCCGCCTCTGTTTCCCCATATCTAATTCCCCGCCTCTGATTCCCCAACTCTGATTCCCCGCTCTGATTCCACAGCTCTGATTCCCCGCCTCTGATTCGCTAGCTATGATTCCCCGCCTCTGATTCCCCGCGTCTGAATCCCTGCCTCTGATTCCCCGCCTCTGATTCCCAATATCTGATTCCCCGCCTCCGTTTCCCTGCCTCTGATTCCCCGCCTCTGTTTCCCCATATCTGATACTCCGCCTCTGATTCCCCAACTCTGATTCCCCACCTCTGATTCCCCAGCTCTGATTCCCCGCATCTGACTCCCCGCGTCTGATTCCCAGCCTCTGATTCCCCATGTCTGATTTCCTGCCTCTGATTCCCCACCTCTGATTCGCCATCTCTGATTCATCGCCTCTGATTCCCCACCTCTGATTACCCATATCTGATTCCCCACCTATGTTTCCCCGCCTCTGATTCCCCGCCTCTGATTCCCCATCTCTGATTCCCGGACTCTGATTCCCCACCTCTGATTCCCCATCTCTGATTCCGCACATCCGATTCCCTGCCTCTGATTCCCCGCCTCTGATGCCCCGCCTCTGAATACATGCCTCTGATTCCCAACCTCTGATTCCCCACCTCTGATTCCCCATATCTGATTCCCTGCCTCTGTTTCCCCGCCTCTGATTCCCTGCCCCTGTTTCCTCATATCTGATTCCCAGCCTCTGATTCCCCAACACTGATTTCCCGCCTCTGATTCCACACCTCTGATTCACCACCTCTAATTCCCCGCATCTGATTCCCCGCCTCTGATTCCCCATCTCTGATTCCCTATCTCTGATTCCCCAATTCTGATTCCCCGCCTTTGATTCCCTGCCTCTGATTCCAAACCTCTGATTCCCGACCTCTGATTCCCCATCTCTGATTCCCGGACTCTGATTCCCCACCTCTGATTCCCGGACTCTTATTCCCGGCATCTGATTCCCGGCCTCTGATTCCCAGCCTCTGATTCCCCACTTCTGATTCTGATTCCCTGCCTCTGATTCCCCATCTCTGATTCCACACATCTGATTCCCTGCCTCTGATTCCCCACTTCTGATTCCCCGCCTCTGATTCCCCACCTCTGTTTCCCCACCTCTGATTCCCCGCCTCTGAATCCCCACCTCTGATTCCCTGCCTCTGATTCCCAACCTCTGATTCCCCTCCTCTGATTCCCCATATTTGATTCCCCTCCTCTGTTTCCCTGCCTCTGATTCCCCGCCTCTGTTACCCCATATCTGATTCCCCGCCTCTGATTCCCCAACCTCTGATCCTGCACATCTGATTCCCTGCCTCTTTTTCCCCACCTCTGATTCCCGGCCTCTGATTCCCGGCCTCTGATTCCCGGCCTCTCATTCCCGGCCTCTCATTCCCCGCCTCTGATTCCCAGCCTCTGATTCCCCGCCTCTGATTCCCCGCCTCTGATTCCCTGCCTCTGATTCCCCATCTCTGATTCCGCACATCTGATTCCCTGGCTCTGATTCCCCGCCTCTGATTCCCCGCCTCTGATTCCCTGCCTCTGATTCCCAACCTCTGATTCCCCACCTCTGATTCCCCATATCTGATTCCCCGCCTCTGTTTCCCAGCCTCTGATTCCCAGCCTCTGATTCCCAACCTCTGATTCCCCACCTCTGATTCCCCATATCTGATTCCCCGCCTCTGTTTCCCCGCCTCTGATTCCCCGCCTCTGTTTCCCCATATCTGATTCCCCGCCTCTGATTCCCCAACTCTGATTCCCCGCCTCTGAATCCCCAGCTCTGATTCCCTGCCTCTGATTCCCCGCCTCTGCTTCCCCATCTCTGATTCACCGCCTTTGATTCGCCACCTCTGATTCCCCATATGTGATTCCCCGCCTCTGTTTCGCCGCCTCTGATTCCCCGCCTCTGATTCCCCATATCTCATTCCCAGCCTCTGATTCCCCATCTCTGATTCCCGGACTCTGATTCCCCACCTCTGATTCCCGGCCTCTTATTCCCGGCATCTGATTCCCGGCCTCTGATTCCCGGCCTCTGATTCCCCGCTTCTGATTCTGATTCCCTGCCTCTGATTCCCCATCTCTGATTCCGCACATCTGATTTCCTGCCTCTGATTTCCCACCTCTGATTACCCATATCTGATTCCCCGCCTCTGTTTCCCCGCCTCTGATTCCCCGCCTCTGTTTCCCTGCCTCTGATTCCCCGCCTCTGTTTCCCCAACTCTGATTCCCCGCTCTGATTCCCCAGCTCTGAATCCCCGCCTCTGATTCCCCACATCTGATTCACTGCCTCTGAATCCCCACCTCTGATTCCCTGCCTCTGATTCACATCCTCTGATTCCCCTCCTCTGATTCCCCATATCTGATTCCCCGCCTCCGTTTCCCTGCCTCTGATTCCCCGCCTCTGTTTCCCAATATCTGATTCCCCGCCTCTGATACCCCAACTCTGATTCTCCGCCTCTGATTCCCCAGCTCTGATTCCACGCCTCTGACTCCCCGCGTCTGATTCCCAGCCTCTGATTCCCCATGTCTGATTTCCTGCCTCTGATTCCCCGCCTCTGATTCGCCAGCTCTGATTCATCACCTCTGATTCCCCACCTCTGATTCCCCATATCTGATTCCCCACCTATGTTTCCCCGCCTCTGATTCCCCGCCTCTGATTCCCCATCTCTTATTCCCGGACTCTGATTCCCCACCTCTGATTCCCCATCTCTTATTCCACACATCCAATTCCCTGCCTCTGATTCCCCGCCTCTGATGCCCCGCCTCTGATTCCATGCCTCTGATTCCCAACCTCTGATTCCCCACCTCTGATTTCCCATATCTGATTCCCCGCCTCTGTTTCCCCGCCTCTGATTCCCTGCATCTGTTTCCTCATATCTGATTCCCCTCCTCTGATTCCCCAACACTGATTCCCCGCCTCTGATTCCCCAGCTCTGATTCACCACCTCTGATTCCCCGCGTCTGATTCCCCGCCTCTGATTCCCCATCTCTGATTCCCTATCTCTGATTCCCCAATTCTGATTCCCCGCCTTTGATTCACTGCCTCTGATTAACAACCTCTGATTCCCGACCTCTGATTCCCCATATCTGATTCCCCGCCTCTGTTTCCCCGCCTCTTATTCCCCGCCTCTGTTTCCCCATATCTGATTCCCGGCCTCTCATTCCCCAGCTCTGATTCCCCGCCTCTGATTCCCCATATCTGATTCCCCGCCGCTGATTCCCCAACTCTGATACCCCGCCTCTGATTCACCAGCTCTGATTCCCCGCCTCTGATTCCCCGCGTCTGATTCCCTGCCTCTGATTCCCCGCCTCTGATTCCCCATCTCTGATTCACCACCTCTGATCCCCCGCCTCTGATTCCCCATGTCTGAATCCCCGCCTCTGTTTCCCTGCCTCTGATTCCCCGCCTCTGATTCCCCATATCTGAATCCCCGCCTCTGATTCCCCAACTCTGATTCCCCGCCTGTGATTCTCCAGCTATGATTCCCCGCCTCTGATTCCCCGCATCTGATTCCCTGCCTGTGATTCCCTGCCTCTGATTCCCCACCTCTGTTACCCCGCCTCTGATTCCCCGCCTCTGATTCCCCATATCTGATTCCCCTCCTCTGATTGCCCAACTCTGATTCCCCGCCTCTGATTCCCCAGCTCTGATTCCCCGCCTCTGTTTCCCCGCTCTGATTCCCTGCCTCTGATTCCCCACCTCTGATTCCCCATCTCTGATTCACCACCTCTGATTCCCCACCTATGATTCCCCATATCTGATTCCCCGCCTCTGTTTCCCCGCCTCTGATTCCCCGCCTCTGATTCCCCACCTATGATTTCCCAACTCTGATTCCCCGCCTCTGATTCACCAGCTATGATTCCCCGCCTCTGATTCCCCGCGTCTGAATCCCTGCATCTGATTCCCCGCCTCTGATTCCCAATATCTGATTCCCCGCCTCCGTTTCCCTGCCTCTGATTCCCCGCCTCTGTTTCCCCATATCTGATTCTCCGCCTCTGATTCCCCAACTCTGATTCCCCGCCTCTGATTCCCCAGCTCTGATTCCCCGCCTCTGACTCCCCGCGTCTGATTCCCAGCCTCTGATACCCCATGTCTGATTTCCTGCCTCTGATTCCCCGCCTCTGATTCGCCATCTATGATTCATCGCCTCTAATTCCCCACCTCTGATTCCCCATATCTGATTCCCCACCTATGTTTCCCCGCCTCTGATTCCCCGCCTCTGATTCCCCATCTCTGATTCCCGGACTCTGATTCCCCACCTCTGATTCCCCATCTCTGATTCCGCACATCCGATTCCCTGCCTCTAATTCCCCGCCTCTGATGCCCCGCCTCTGATTCCATGCCTCTGATTCCCAACCTCTGATTCCCCACCTCTGATTACCCATATCTGATTCCCCGCCTCTGTTTCCCCGCCTCTGATTCCCCGCCTCTGTTTCCCCGCCTCTGATTCCCCGCCTCTGTTTCCCCATATCTAATTCCCCGCATCTGATTCCCCAACTCTGATTATCTGCTCTGATTCCCCAGCTCTGAATCCCCGCCTCTGATTCCCCACATCTGATTCACTGCCTCTGAATCCCCACCTCTGATTCCCTGCCTCTGATTCACAACCTCTGATTCCCCTCCTCTGATTCCCCATATCTGATTCCCCGCCTCCGTTTCCCTGCCTCTGATTCCCCGCCTCTGTTTCCCCATATCTGATTCCCCGCCTCTGATACCCCAACTCTGATTCCCCGCCTCTGATTCCCCAGCTCTGATTCCACGCCTCTCACTCCCCGCGTCTGATTCCCAGCCTCTGATTCCCCATGTCTGATTTCCTGCCTCTGATTCCCCGCCTCTGATTCGCCAGCTCTGATTCATCACCTCTGATTCCCCACCTCTGATTCCCCATATCTGATTCCCCACCTATGTTTCCCCGCCTCTGATTCCCCGCCTCTGATTCCCCATCTCTTATTCCCGGACTCTGATTCCCCACCTCTGATTCCCCATCTCTTATTCCACACATCCAATTCCCTGCCTCTGATTCCCCGCCTCTGATGCCCCGCCTCTGATTCCATGCCTCTGATTCCCAACCTCTGATTCCCCACCTCTGATTTCCCATATCTGATTCCCCGCCTCTGTTTCCCCGCCTCTGATTCCCTGCATCTGTTTCCTCATATCTGATTCCCCTCCTCTGATTCCCCAACACTGATTCCCCGCGTCTGATTCCCCATATCTGATTCCCCGCCTCTGTTTCCCACCTCTGATTCCCTGCCTCTGTTTCCTCATATCTGATTCCCCGCCTCTGATTCCCCAACACTGATTTCCCGCCCCTGATTCCCCAGCTCTGATTCACCACCTCTGATTCCCCGCGTCTGATTCCCCGCCTCTGATTCCCCATCTCTGATTCACTATCTCTGATTCCCCAATTCTGATTCCCCGCCTTTGATAACCTGCCTCTGATTCCCAACCTCTGATTCCCGACCTCTGATTCCCCATATCTGATTCCCCGCCTCTGTTTCCCCGCCTCTTATTCCCCACCTCTGTTTCCCCATATCTGATTCCCTGCCTCTCATTCCCCAGCTCTGATTCACCACCTCTGATTCCCCGCGTCTGATTCCCCGCGTCTGATTCCCCATCTCTGATTCCAATCTCTGATTCCCCAATTCTGATTCCCCGCCTTTGATTCCCTGCCTCTGATTCCCAACCTCTGATTCCCGACCTCTGATTCCCCATATCTGATTCCCTGCCACTGTTTCCCCGCCTCTTATTCCCCGCCTCTGTTTCCCCATATCTGATTCCCTGCCTCTCATTCCCCAGCTCTGATTCCCCGCCTCTGATTCCCCAGCTCTGATTCCCCGCCTCTGACTCCCCGCGTCTGATTCCCAGCCTCTGATTCCCCATGTTTGATTTCCTGCCTCTGATTCCCCGCCTCTGATTCGCCATCTCTGATTCATCGCCTCTGATTCCCCACCTCTGATTCCCCATATCTGATTCCCCACCTATGTTTCCCCGCCTCTGATTCCCCGCCTCTGATTCCCCATCTCTGATTCCCGGACTCTGATTCCCCACCTCTGATTCCCCATCTCTGATTCCGCACATCCGATTCCCTGCCTCTGATTCCCCGCCTCTGATGCCCCGCCTCTGATTCCATGCCTCTGATTCCCAACCTCTGATTCCCCACCTCTGATTCCCCATATCTGATACCCCGCCTCTGTTTCCCTGCCTCTGATTCCCTGCCTCTGTTTCCTCATACCTGCTTTCCCGCCTCTGATTCCCCAACACTGATTCCCCGCCTCTGATTCCCCAGCTCTGATTCACCACCTCTGATTCCCCGCGTCTGATTCCCCGCCTCTTATTACCCATCTCTGATTCCCTATCTCTGATTCCCCAATTCTGATTCCCCGCCTTTGGTTCCCTGCCTCTGATTCCCAACCTCTGATTCCCGACCTCTGATTCCCCATATCTGATTCCCCGCCTCTGTTTCCCCGCCTCTTATTCCCCGCCTCTCTTTCCCCATATCTGATTCCCGGCCTCTCATTCCCCAGCTCTGATTCCCCGCCTCTGATTCCCCATATCTGATTCCCCGCCGCTGATTCCCCAACTTTGATACCCCGCCTCTGATTCCCCAGCTCTGATTCCCCGCCTATGATTCCCCGCGTCTGATTCCCTGCCTCTGATTCCCCGCCTCTGATTCCCCATCTCTGATTCACCACCTCTGATCCCCCGCCTCTGATTACCCATGTCTGATTCCCCGCCTCTGTTTCCCCGCCTCTGAATCCCCGCCTCTGATTCCCCATATCTGATTCCCCGCCTCTGATTCCCCAACTCTGATTCCCCGCCTGTGATTCGCCAGCTATGATTCCCCGCCTCTGATTCCCCGCATCTGATTCCTTGCCTGTGATTCCCTGCCTCTGATTCCCCACCTCTGTTATCCCGCCTCTAATTCCCCGCTTCCGATTCCCCATATATGATTCCACTCCTCTCATTCCCCAACTCTGATTCCCCGCCTCTGATTCCCCATCTCAGATTCCCTGCCTCTGATTCCCCGCGTCTGATTCCCTGCCTCTGATTCCCCATCTCTGATTCACCTCCTTTGATTCGCCACCTCTAATTCCCCACCTCTGATTCCCGGCCTCTTATTCCCGGCATCTGATTCCCGGCCTCTGCTTTCCAGCCTCTGATTCCCCGCTTCTGATTCTGATTCCCTGCCTCTGATTCCCCATCTCTGATTCCACACATCTGATTCCCTGCCTCTGATTCCCCACCTCTGTTTCCCCACCTCTGATTCCCCGCCTCTGTTTCCCCATATCTAATTCCCCGCCTCTGATTCCCCAACTCTGATTCCCCGCTCTGATTCCACAGCTCTGATTCCCCGCCTCTGATTCGCTAGCTATGATTCCCCGCCTCTGATTCCCCGCGTCTGAATCCCTGCCTCTGATTCCCCGCCTCTGATTCCCAATATCTGATTCCCCGCCTCCGTTTCCCTGCCTCTGATTCCCCGCCTCTGTTTCCCCATATCTGATACTCCGCCTCTGATTCCCCAACTCTGATTCCCCACCTCTGATTCCCCAGCTCTGATTCCCCGCATCTGACTCCCCGCGTCTGATTCCCAGCCTCTGATTCCCCATGTCTGATTTCCTGCCTCTGATTCCCCACCTCTGATTCGCCATCTCTGATTCATCGCCTCTGATTCCCCACCTCTGATTACCCATATCTGATTCCCCACCTATGTTTCCCCGCCTCTGATTCCCCGCCTCTGATTCCCCATCTCTGATTCCCGGACTCTGATTCCCCACCTCTGATTCCCCATCTCTGATTCCGCACATCCGATTCCCTGCCTCTGATTCCCCGCCTCTGATGCCCCGCCTCTGAATACATGCCTCTGATTCCCAACCTCTGATTCCCCACCTCTGATTCCCCATATCTGATTCCCTGCCTCTGTTTCCCCGCCTCTGATTCCCTGCCCCTGTTTCCTCATATCTGATTCCCAGCCTCTGATTCCCCAACACTGATTTCCCGCCTCTGATTCCACACCTCTGATTCACCACCTCTAATTCCCCGCATCTGATTCCCCGCCTCTGATTCCCCATCTCTGATTCCCTATCTCTGATTCCCCAATTCTGATTCCCCGCCTTTGATTCCCTGCCTCTGATTCCAAACCTCTGATTCCCGACCTCTGATTCCCCATCTCTGATTCCCGGACTCTGATTCCCCACCTCTGATTCCCGGACTCTTATTCCCGGCATCTGATTCCCGGCCTCTGATTCCCAGCCTCTGATTCCCCACTTCTGATTCTGATTCCCTGCCTCTGATTCCCCATCTCTGATTCCACACATCTGATTCCCTGCCTCTGATTCCCCACTTCTGATTCCCCGCCTCTGATTCCCCACCTCTGTTTCCCCACCTCTGATTCCCCGCCTCTGATTCCCCAAGTCTGATTTCCTGCCTCTGATTCCCCGCCTCTGATTCCCCGCCTCTGATTCCCCAACTCTGATTCCCCGCTCTGATTCCCCAGCTCTGAATCCCCGCCTCTGATTCCCCGCATCTGATTCACTGCCTCTGAATCCCCACCTCTGATTCCCTGCCTCTGATTCACAACCTCTGATTCCCCTCCTCTTATTCCCCATATCTGATTCCCCGCCTCCGTTTCCCTGCCTCTGATTCCCCGCCTCTGTTTCCCCATATCTGATTCCCCGCCTCTGATACCCCAACTCTGATTCCCCGCCTCTGATTCCCCAGCTCTGATTCCCCGCCTCTGACTCCCCGCGTCTGATTCCCAGCCTCTGATTCCCCATGTCTGATTTCCTGCCTATGATTCCCCGCCTCTGATTCGCCAGCTCTGATTCATCGCCTCTGATTCCCCACCTCTGATTCCCCATATCTGATTTCCCACCTATGTTTCCCCGCCTCTGATTCCCCGCCTCAGATTCCCCATCTCTGATTCCCGGACTCTGATTCCCCACCTCTGATTCCCCATCTCTGATTCCGCTCATCCAATTCCCTGCCTCTGATTCCCCGCCTCTGATGCCCAGCCTCTGATTCCATGCCTCTGATTCCCAACCTCTGATTCCCCACCTCTGATTTCCCATATCTGATTCCCCGCCTCTGTTTCCCCGCCTCTGATTCCCTGCATCTGTTTCCTCATATCTGATTCCCCTCCTCTGATTCCCCAACACTGATTCCCCGCCTCTGATTCCCCAGCTCTGATTCACCACCTCTGATTCCCCGCGTCTGATTCCCCGCCTCTAATTCCCCATCTCTGATTCCCTATCACTGATTCCCCAATTCTGATTCCCCGCCTTTGATTCACTGCCTCTGATTAACAACCACTGATTCCCGACCTCTGATTCCCCATATCTGATTCCCCGCCTCTGTTTCCCCGCCTCTTACTCCCCGCCTCTGTTTCCCCATATCTGATTCCCGGCCTCTCATTCCCCAGCTCTGATTCCCCGCCTCTGATTCCCCATATCTGATTCCCCGCCGCTGATTCCCCAACTCTGATACCCCGCCTCTGATTCACCAGCTCTGATTCCCCGCCTCTGATTCCCCGCTTCTGATTCCCTGCCTCTGATTCCCCGCCTCTGATTCCCCATCTCTGATTCACCACCTCTGATCCCCCGCCTCTGATTCCCCATGTCTGATTCCCCGCCTCTGTTTCCCTGCCTCTGATTCCCCGCCTCTGATTCCCCATATCTGAATCCCCGCCTCTGATTCCCCAACTCTGATTTCCCGCCTGTGATTCGCCAGCTATGATTCCCGGCCTCTGATTCCCCGCGTCTGATTCCCTGCCTGTGATTCCCTGCCTCTGATTCCCCACCTCTGTTACCCCGCCTCTGATTCCCTGCCTCTGATTCCCCACTTCTGATTCCCCACCTCTGATTCCCCACCTCTGTTTCCCCACCTCTGATTCCCCGCCTCTGTTTCCCCATATCTAATTCCCCGCCTCTGATTCCCCAACTCTGATTCCCCGCTCTGATTCCCCAGCTCTGAATTCCCGCCTCTGATTCCCCACCTATGATTCCCCATATCTGATTCCCCGCCTCTGTTTCCCCGCCTCTGATTCCCCGCCTCTGATTCCCCATATCTGATTCCCCACCTATGATTTCCCAACGCTGATTCCCCGCCTCTGATTCGCTAGCTATGATTCCCCACCTCTGATTCCCCGCGTCTGAATCCCTGCCTCTGATTCCCCACCTCTGATTCCCAATATCTGATACTCCGCCTCTGATTCCCCAACTCTGATTCCCCGCCTCTGATTCCCCAGCTCTGATTCCCCGCATCTGACTCCCCGCGTCTGATTCCCAGCCTCTGATTCCCCATGTCTGATTTCCTGCCCCTGATTCCCCGCCTCTGATTCCCCGCCTCTGATTCCCTGCCTCTGATTCCCCATCTCTGATTCCGCACATCTGATTCCCTGGCTCTTATTCCCCGCCTCTGATTCCCCGCCTCTGATTCACTGCCTCTGATTCCCAACCTCTGATTCCCCACCTCTGATTCCCCATATCTGATTCCCCGCCTCTGTTTCCCAGCCTCTGATTCCCAGCCTCTGATTCCCAACCTCTGATTCCCCACCTCTGATTCCCCATATCTGATTCCCCGCCTCTGTTTCCCCGCCTCTGATTCCCCGCCTCTGTTTCCCCATATCTGATTCCCCGCCTCTGATTCCCCAACTCTGATTCCCCGCCTCTGAATCCCCAGCTCTGATTCCCTGCCTCTGATTCCCCGCCTCTGCTTCCCCATCTCTGATTCACCGCCTTTGATTCGCCACCTCTGATTCCCCATATGTGATTCCCCGCCTCTGTTTCGCCGCCTCTGATTCCCCGCCTCTGATTCCCCATATCTCATTCCCAGCCTCTGATTCCGCATCTCTGATTCCCGGCCTCTTATTCCCGGCATCTGATTCCCGGCCTCTGATTCCCGGCCTCTGATTCCCCGCTTCTGATTCTGATTCCCTGCCTCTGATTCCCCATCTCTGATTCCGCACATCTGATTCCCTGCCTCTGATTTCCCACCTCTGATTACCCATATCTGATTCCCCGCCTCTGTTTCCCCGCCTCTGATTCCCCGCCTCTGTTTCCCCGCCTCTGATACCCCGCCTCTGTTTCCCCATATCTAATTCCCCACATCTGATTCCCCAACTCTGATTATCCGCTCTGATTCCCCAGCTCTGAATCCCCGCCTCTGATTCCCCACATCTGATTCACTGCCTCTGAATCCCCACCTCTGATTCCCTGCCTCTGATTCACAACCTCTGATTCCCCTCCTCTGATTCCCCATATCTGATTCCCCGCCTCCGTTTCCCTGCCTCTGATTCCCCGCCTCTGTTTCCCCATATCTGATTCCCCGCCTCTGATACCCCAACTCTGATTCCCCGCCTCTGATTCCCCAGCTCTGATTCCACGCCTCTCACTCCCCGCGTCTGATTCCCAGCCTCTGATTCCCCATGTCTGATTTCCTGCCTCTGATTCCCCGCCTCTGATTCGCCAGCTCTGATTCATCACCTCTGATTCCCCACCTCTGATTCCCCATATCTGATTCCCCACCTATGTTTCCCCGCCTCTGATTCCCCGCCTCTGATTCCCCATCTCTTATTCCCGGACTCTGATTCCCCACCTCTGATTCCCCATCTCTTATTCCACACATCCAATTCCCTGCCTCTGATTCCCCGCCTCTGATGCCCCGCCTCTGATTCCATGCCTCTGATTCCCAACCTCTGATTCCCCACCTCTGATTTCCCATATCTGATTCCCCGCCTCTGTTTCCCCGCCTCTGATTCCCTGCATCTGTTTCCTCATATCTGATTCCCCTCCTCTGATTCCCCAACACTGATTCCCCGCGTCTGATTCCCCATATCTGATTCCCCGCCTCTGTTTCCCACCTCTGATTCCCTGCCTCTGTTTCCTCATATCTGATTCCCCGCCTCTGATTCCCCAACACTGATTTCCCGCCCCTGATTCCCCAGCTCTGATTCACCACCTCTGATTCCCCGCGTCTGATTCCCCGCCTCTGATTCCCCATCTCTGATTCACTATCTCTGATTCCCCAATTCTGATTCCCCGCCTTTGATAACCTGCCTCTGATTCCCAACCTCTGATTCCCGACCTCTGATTCCCCATATCTGATTCCCCGCCTCTGTTTCCCCGCCTCTTATTCCCCACCTCTGTTTCCCCATATCTGATTCCCTGCCTCTCATTCCCCAGCTCTGATTCACCACCTCTGATTCCCCGCGTCTGATTCCCCGCGTCTGATTCCCCATCTCTGATTCCAATCTCTGATTCCCCAATTCTGATTCCCCGCCTTTGATTCCCTGCCTCTGATTCCCAACCTCTGATTCCCGACCTCTGATTCCCCATATCTGATTCCCTGCCACTGTTTCCCCGCCTCTTATTCCCCGCCTCTGTTTCCCCATATCTGATTCCCTGCCTCTCATTCCCCAGCTCTGATTCCCCGCCTCTGATTCCCCAGCTCTGATTCCCCGCCTCTGACTCCCCGCGTCTGATTCCCAGCCTCTGATTCCCCATGTTTGATTTCCTGCCTCTGATTCCCCGCCTCTGATTCGCCATCTCTGATTCATCGCCTCTGATTCCCCACCTCTGATTCCCCATATCTGATTCCCCACCTATGTTTCCCCGCCTCTGATTCCCCGCCTCTGATTCCCCATCTCTGATTCCCGGACTCTGATTCCCCACCTCTGATTCCCCATCTCTGATTCCGCACATCCGATTCCCTGCCTCTGATTCCCCGCCTCTGATGCCCCGCCTCTGATTCCATGCCTCTGATTCCCAACCTCTGATTCCCCACCTCTGATTCCCCATATCTGATACCCCGCCTCTGTTTCCCTGCCTCTGATTCCCTGCCTCTGTTTCCTCATACCTGCTTTCCCGCCTCTGATTCCCCAACACTGATTCCCCGCCTCTGATTCCCCAGCTCTGATTCACCACCTCTGATTCCCCGCGTCTGATTCCCCGCCTCTTATTACCCATCTCTGATTCCCTATCTCTGATTCCCCAATTCTGATTCCCCGCCTTTGGTTCCCTGCCTCTGATTCCCAACCTCTGATTCCCGACCTCTGATTCCCCATATCTGATTCCCCGCCTCTGTTTCCCCGCCTCTTATTCCCCGCCTCTCTTTCCCCATATCTGATTCCCGGCCTCTCATTCCCCAGCTCTGATTCCCCGCCTCTGATTCCCCATATCTGATTCCCCGCCGCTGATTCCCCAACTTTGATACCCCGCCTCTGATTCCCCAGCTCTGATTCCCCGCCTATGATTCCCCGCGTCTGATTCCCTGCTTCTGATTCCCCGCCTCTGATTCCCCATCTCTGATTCACCACCTCTGATCCCCCGCCTCTGATTACCCATGTCTGATTCCCCGCCTCTGTTTCCCCGCCTCTGAATCCCCGCCTCTGATTCCCCATATCTGATTCCCCGCCTCTGATTCCCCAACTCTGATTCCCCGCCTGTGATTCGCCAGCTATGATTCCCCGCCTCTGATTCCCCGCATCTGATTCCTTGCCTGTGATTCCCTGCCTCTGATTCCCCACCTCTGTTATCCCGCCTCTAATTCCCCGCTTCCGATTCCCCATATATGATTCCACTCCTCTCATTCCCCAACTCTGATTCCCCGCCTCTGATTCCCCATCTCAGATTCCCTGCCTCTGATTCCCCGCGTCTGATTCCCTGCCTCTGATTCCCCATCTCTGATTCACCTCCTTTGATTCGCCACCTCTAATTCCCCACCTCTGATTCCCGGCCTCTTATTCCCGGCATCTGATTCCCGGCCTCTGCTTTCCAGCCTCTGATTCCCCGCTTCTGATTCTGATTCCCTGCCTCTGATTCCCCATCTCTGATTCCACACATCTGATTCCCTGCCTCTGATTCCCCACCTCTGTTTCCCCACCTCTGATTCCCCGCCTCTGTTTCCCCATATCTAATTCCCCGCCTCTGATTCCCCAACTCTGATTCCCCGCTCTGATTCCACAGCTCTGATTCCCCGCCTCTGATTCGCTAGCTATGATTCCCCGCCTCTGATTCCCCGCGTCTGAATCCCTGCCTCTGATTCCCCGCCTCTGATTCCCAATATCTGATTCCCCGCCTCCGTTTCCCTGCCTCTGATTCCCCGCCTCTGTTTCCCCATATCTGATACTCCGCCTCTGATTCCCCAACTCTGATTCCCCACCTCTGATTCCCCAGCTCTGATTCCCCGCATCTGACTCCCCGCGTCTGATTCCCAGCCTCTGATTCCCCATGTCTGATTTCCTGCCTCTGATTCCCCACCTCTGATTCGCCATCTCTGATTCATCGCCTCTGATTCCCCACCTCTGATTACCCATATCTGATTCCCCACCTATGTTTCCCCGCCTCTGATTCCCCGCCTCTGATTCCCCATCTCTGATTCCCGGACTCTGATTCCCCACCTCTGATTCCCCATCTCTGATTCCGCACATCCGATTCCCTGCCTCTGATTCCCCGCCTCTGATGCCCCGCCTCTGAATACATGCCTCTGATTCCCAACCTCTGATTCCCCACCTCTGATTCCCCATATCTGATTCCCTGCCTCTGTTTCCCCGCCTCTGATTCCCTGCCCCTGTTTCCTCATATCTGATTCCCAGCCTCTGATTCCCCAACACTGATTTCCCGCCTCTGATTCCACACCTCTGATTCACCACCTCTAATTCCCCGCATCTGATTCCCCGCCTCTGATTCCCCATCTCTGATTCCCTATCTCTGATTCCCCAATTCTGATTCCCCGCCTTTGATTCCCTGCCTCTGATTCCAAACCTCTGATTCCCGACCTCTGATTCCCCATCTCTGATTCCCGGACTCTGATTCCCCACCTCTGATTCCCGGACTCTTATTCCCGGCATCTGATTCCCGGCCTCTGATTCCCAGCCTCTGATTCCCCACTTCTGATTCTGATTCCCTGCCTCTGATTCCCCATCTCTGATTCCACACATCTGATTCCCTGCCTCTGATTCCCCACTTCTGATTCCCCGCCTCTGATTCCCCACCTCTGTTTCCCCACCTCTGATTCCCCGCCTCTGAATCCCCACCTCTGATTCCCTGCCTCTGATTCCCAACCTCTGATTCCCCTCCTCTGATTCCCCATATTTGATTCCCCTCCTCTGTTTCCCTGCCTCTGATTCCCCGCCTCTGTTACCCCATATCTGATTCCCCGCCTCTGATTCCCCAACCTCTGATTCTGCACATCTGATTCCCTGCCTCTTTTTCCCCACCTCTGATTCCCGGCCTCTGATTCCCGGCCTCTGATTCCCGGCCTCTCATTCCCGGCCTCTCATTCCCCGCCTCTGATTCCCAGCCTCTGATTCCCCGCCTCTGATTCCCCGCCTCTGATTCCCTGCCTCTGATTCCCCATCTCTGATTCCGCACATCTGATTCCCTGGCTCTGATTCCCCGCCTCTGATTCCCCGCCTCTGATTCCCTGCCTCTGATTCCCAACCTCTGATTCCCCACCTCTGATTCCCCATATCTGATTCCCCGCCTCTGTTTCCCAGCCTCTGATTCCCAGCCTCTGATTCCCAACCTCTGATTCCCCACCTCTGATTCCCCATATCTGATTCCCCGCCTCTGTTTCCCCGCCTCTGATTCCCCGCCTCTGTTTCCCCATATCTGATTCCCCGCCTCTGATTCCCCAACTCTGATTCCCCGCCTCTGAATCCCCAGCTCTGATTCCCTGCCTCTGATTCCCCGCCTCTGCTTCCCCATCTCTGATTCACCGCCTTTGATTCGCCACCTCTGATTCCCCATATGTGATTCCCCGCCTCTGTTTCGCCGCCTCTGATTCCCCGCCTCTGATTCCCCATATCTCATTCCCAGCCTCTGATTCCCCATCTCTGATTCCCGGACTCTGATTCCCCACCTCTGATTCCCGGCCTCTTATTCCCGGCATCTGATTCCCGGCCTCTGATTCCCGGCCTCTGATTCCCCGCTTCTGATTCTGATTCCCTGCCTCTGATTCCCCATCTCTGATTCCGCACATCTGATTCCCTGCCTCTGATTTCCCACCTCTGATTACCCATATCTGATTCCCCGCCTCTGTTTCCCCGCCTCTGATTCCCCGCCTCTGTTTCCCCGCCTCTGATTCCCCGCCTCTGTTTCCCCAACTCTGATTCCCCGCTCTGATTCCCCAGCTCTGAATCCCCGCCTCTGATTCCCCACATCTGATTCACTGCCTCTGAATCCCCACCTCTGATTCCCTGCCTCTGATTCACAACCTCTGATTCCCCTCCTCTGATTCCCCATATCTGATTCCCCGCCTCCGTTTCCCTGCCTCTGATTCCCCGCCTCTGTTTCCCCATATCTGATTCCCCGCCTCTGATACCCCAACTCTGATTCTCCGCCTCTGATTCCCCAGCTCTGATTCCACGCCTCTGACTCCCCGCGTCTGATTCCCAGCCTCTGATTCCCCATGTCTGATTTCCTGCCTCTGATTCCCCGCCTCTGATTCGCCAGCTCTGATTCATCACCTCTGATTCCCCACCTCTGATTCCCCATATCTGATTCCCCACCTATGTTTCCCCGCCTCTGATTCCCCGCCTCTGATTCCCCATCTCTTATTCCCGGACTCTGATTCCCCACCTCTGATTCCCCATCTCTTATTCCACACATCCAATTCCCTGCCTCTGATTCCCCGCCTCTGATGCCCCGCCTCTGATTCCATGCCTCTGATTCCCAACCTCTGATTCCCCACCTCTGATTTCCCATATCTGATTCCCCGCCTCTGTTTCCCCGCCTCTGATTCCCTGCATCTGTTTCCTCATATCTGATTCCCCTCCTCTGATTCCCCAACACTGATTCCCCGCCTCTGATTCCCCAGCTCTGATTCACCACCTCTGATTCCCCGCGTCTGATTCCCCGCCTCTGATTCCCCATCTCTGATTCCCTATCTCTGATTCCCCAATTCTGATTCCCCGCCTTTGATTCACTGCCTCTGATTAACAACCTCTGATTCCCGACCTCTGATTCCCCATATCTGATTCCCCGCCTCTGTTTCCCCGCCTCTTATTCCCCGCCTCTGTTTCCCCATATCTGATTCCCGGCCTCTCATTCCCCAGCTCTGATTCCCCGCCTCTGATTCCCCATATCTGATTCCCCGCCGCTGATTCCCCAACTCTGATACCCCGCCTCTGATTCACCAGCTCTGATTCCCCGCCTCTGATTCCCCGCGTCTGATTCCCTGCCTCTGATTCCCCGCCTCTGATTCCCCATCTCTGATTCACCACCTCTGATCCCCCGCCTCTGATTCCCCATGTCTGAATCCCCGCCTCTGTTTCCCTGCCTCTGATTCCCCGCCTCTGATTCCCCATATCTGAATCCCCGCCTCTGATTCCCCAACTCTGATTCCCCGCCTGTGATTCTCAAGCTATGATTCCCCGCCTCTGATTCCCCGCATCTGATTCCCTGCCTGTGATTCCCTGCCTCTGATTCCCCACCTCTGTTACCCCGCCTCTGATTCCCCGCCTCTGATTCCCCATATCTGATTCCCCTCCTCTGATTGCCCAACTCTGATTCCCCGCCTCTGATTCCCCAGCTCTGATTCCCCGCCTCTGTTTCCCCGCTCTGATTCCCTGCCTCTGATTCCCCACCTCTGATTCCCCATCTCTGATTCACCACCTCTGATTCCCCACCTATGATTCCCCATATCTGATTCCCCGCCTCTGTTTCCCCGCCTCTGATTCCCCGCCTCTGATTCCCCACCTATGATTTCCCAACTCTGATTCCCCGCCTCTGATTCACCAGCTATGATTCCCCGCCTCTGATTCCCCGCGTCTGAATCCCTGCATCTGATTCCCCGCCTCTGATTCCCAATATCTGATTCCCCGCCTCCGTTTCCCTGCCTCTGATTCCCCGCCTCTGTTTCCCCATATCTGATTCTCCGCCTCTGATTCCCCAACTCTGATTCCCCGCCTCTGATTCCCCAGCTCTGATTCCCCGCCTCTGACTCCCCGCGTCTGATTCCCAGCCTCTGATACCCCATGTCTGATTTCCTGCCTCTGATTCCCCGCCTCTGATTCGCCATCTATGATTCATCGCCTCTAATTCCCCACCTCTGATTCCCCATATCTGATTCCCCACCTATGTTTCCCCGCCTCTGATTCCCCGCCTCTGATTCCCCATCTCTGATTCCCGGACTCTGATTCCCCACCTCTGATTCCCCATCTCTGATTCCGCACATCCGATTCCCTGCCTCTAATTCCCCGCCTCTGATGCCCCGCCTCTGATTCCATGCCTCTGATTCCCAACCTCTGATTCCCCACCTCTGATTCCCCATATCTGATTCCCCGCCTCTGTTTCCCCGCCTCTGATTCCCTGCCCCTGATTCCTCATATCTGATTCCCCGCCTCTGATTCCCCAACACTGATTTCCCGCCTCTGATTCCCCAGCTCTGATTCCCCAGCTCTGATTCCCCACGTCTGATTCCCCGCCTCTGATTCCCCATCTCTGATTCCCTATCTCTGATTCGCCAATTCTGATTCCCTGCCTTTGATTCCCTGCCTCTGATTCCCAACATCTGATTCCCGACCTCTGATTCCCCATATCTGATTCCCCGCCTCTGTTTCCCCGCCTCTTATTCCCCGCCTCTGTTTCCCCATATCTGATTCCCTGCCTTTCATTCCCCAGCTCTGATTCCCCGCCTCTGACTCCCCGCGTCTGATTCCCAGCCTCTGATTCCCCATGTCTGATTTCCTGCCTCTGATTCCCCGCCTCTGATTCGCCATCTCTGATTCATCGCCTCTGATTCCCCACCTCTGATTCCCCATATCTGATTCCCCACCTATGTTTCCCCGCCTCTGATTCCCCGCCTCTGATTCCCCATCTCTGATTCCCGGACTCTGATTCCCCACCTCTGATTCCCCATCTCTGATTCCGCACATCCGATTCCCTACCTCTGATTCCCCGCCTCTGATGCCCCGCCTCTGATTCCATGCCTCTGATTCCCAACCTCTGATTCCCCACCTCTGATTCCCCTTACCTGATTCCCCGCCTTTGTTTCCCCGCCTCTGATTCCCTGCCCCTGTTTCCTCATATCTGATTTCCCGCCTCTGATTCCCCAGCTCTGATTCACCACCTCTGATTCCCCGCGTCTGATTCCCCGCCTCTGATTCCCCATCTCTGATTCCCTATCTCTGATTCCCCAATTCTGATTCCCCGCCTTTGATTCCCTGCCTCTGATTCCCAACCTCTGATTCCCGACCTCTGATTCCCCATATCTGATTCCCCGCCTCTGTTTCCCCGCCTCTTATTCCCCGCCTCTGTTTCCCCATATCTGATTCCCTGCCTTTCATTCCCCAGCTCTGATTCCCCGCCTCTGACTCCCCGCGTCTGATTCCCAGCCTCTGATTCCCAATGTCTGATTTCCTGCCTCTGATTCCCCGCCTCTGATTCCCCACCTCTGATTCCCCATATCTGATTCCCCACCTATGTTTCCCCGTCTCTGATTCCCCGCCTCGGATTCCCCATCTCTGATTCTCGGACTCTGATTCCCCACCTCTGATTCCCCATCTCTGATTCCGCACATCCGATTCCCTGCCTCTGATTCCCCGCCTCTGATGCCCCACCTCTGATTCCCCATCTCTGATTCCGCACATCCAATTCCCTGCCTCTGATTCCCCGCCTCTGATGCCCCGCCTCTGATTCCATGCCTCTGATTCCCAAACTCTTATTCCCCACCTCTGATTTCCCATATCTGATTCCCCGCCTCTGTTTCCCCGCCTCTGATTCCCTGCATCTGTTTCCTCATATCTGATTCCCCTCCTCTGATTCCCCAACACTGATTCCCCGCCTCTGATTCCCCAGCTCTGATTCACCACCTCTGATTCCCCGCGTCTGATTCCACGCCTCTGATTCCCCATCTCTGATTCCCTATCTCTGATTCCCCAATTCTGATACCCCGCCTTTGATTCCCTGCCTCTGATTAACAACCTCTGATTCCCGACCTCTGATTCCCCATATCTGATTCCCCGCCTCTGTTTCCCCGCATCTTATTCCCCGCCTCTGTTTCCCCATATCTGATTCCCGGCCTCTCATTCCCCAGCTCTGATTCCCCACCTCTGATTCCCCATATCTGATACCCCGCCGCTGATTCCCCAACTCTGATACCCCGCCTCTGATTCACCAGCTCTGATTCCCCGTCTCTGATTCCCCGCGTCTGATTCCCTGCCTCTGATTCCCTGCCTCTGATTCCCCATCTCTGATTCACCACCTCTGATCCCCCGCCTCTGATTCCCCATGTCTGATTCCCCGCCTCTGTTTCCCTGCCTCTGATTCCCCACCTCTGATTCCCCATATCTGATTCCCCGCCTCTGATTCCCCAACTCTGATTCCCCGCCTGTGATTCGCCAGCTATGATTCCCCGCCTCTGATTCCCCGCGTCTGATTCCCTGCCTGTGATTCCCTGCCTCTGATTCCCCACCTCTGATTGCCCATCTCTGATTCACCACCTCTGATTCCCCACCTATGATTCCCCATATCTGATTCCCCGCCTCTGTTTCCCCGCCTCTGATTCCCCGCCTCTGATTCCCCACCTATGATTTCCTAACTTTGATTCCCTGCCTCTGATTCTCCAGCTATGATTCCCCGCCTCTGATTCCCCGCGTCTGAATCCCTGCCTCTGATTCCCCACCTCTGATTCCCAATATCTGATTCCCCGCCTCCGTTTCCCTGCCTCTGATTCCCCGCCTCTGTTTCCCCATATCTGATTCTCCGCCTCTGATTCCCCAACTCTGATGCCCCGCCTCTGATTCCCCATCTCTGATTCCCCGCCTCTGACTCTCCGCGTCTTATTCCCAGCCTCTGATTCCCCATGTCTGATTTCCTGCCTCTGATTCCCCGCCTCTGATTCGCCATCTCTGATTCATCGCCTCTAATTCCCCACCTCTGATTCCCCATATCTGATTACCCACCTATGTTTCCCCGCCTCTGATTCCCCGCCTCTGATTCCCCATCTCTGATTCCCGGACTCTGATTCCCCACCTCTGATTCCATATCTCTGATTCCGCACATCCGATTCCATGCCTCTGATTCCCCGCCTCTGATGCCCCGCCTCTGATTCCATGCCTCTGATTCCCAACCTCTTATTCCCCACCTCTGATTCCCCATATCTGAATCCCCGCCTCTGTTTCCCCGCCTCTGATTCCCTGCCCCTGTTTCCTCATATCTGATTCCCCGCCTCTGATTCCCCAACAGTGATTTCCCGCCTCTGATTCCCCAGCTCTGTTGCACCACCTCTGATTCCCCGTGTCTGATTCCCCGCCTCTGATTCCCCATCTCTGATTCCCTATCTCTGATTCCGCAATTCTGATTCCCCGCCTTTGATTCCCTGCCTCTGATTCCCAACCTCTGATTCCCAACCTCTGATTCCCCATATCTGATTCTCCGCCTCTGATACCCCAACTCTGATTCCCCTCCTCTGATTCCCCAACACTGATTCCCCGCCTCTGATTCCCCAGCTCTGATTCACCACCTCTGATTCCCCGCGTCTGATTCCACGCCTCTGATTCCCCATCTCTGATTCCCTATCTCTGATTCCCCAATTCTGATACCCCGCCTTTGATTCCCTGCCTCTGATTAACAACCTCTGATTCCCGACCTCTGATTCCCCATATCTGATTCCCCGCCTCTGTTTCCCCGCATCTTATTCCCCGCCTCTGTTTCCCCATATCTGATTCCCGGCCTCTCATTCCCCAGCTCTGATTCCCCACCTCTGATTCCCCATATCTGATACCCCGCCGCTGATTCCCCAACTCTGATACCCCGCCTCTGATTCACCAGCTCTGATTCCCCGTCTCTGATTCCCCGCGTCTGATTCCCTGCCTCTGATTCCCTGCCTCTGATTCCCCATCTCTGATTCACCACCTCTGATCCCCCGCCTCTGATTCCCCATGTCTGATTCCCCGCCTCTGTTTCCCTGCCTCTGATTCCCCGCCTCTGATTCCCCATATCTGATTCCCCGCCTCTGATTCCCCAACTCTGATTCCCCGCCTGTGATTCGCCAGCTATGATTCCCCGCCTCTGATTCCCCGCGTCTGATTCCCTGCCTGTGATTCCCTGCCTCTGATTCCCCACCTCTGATTGCCCATCTCTGATTCACCACCTCTGATTCCCCACCTATGATTCCCCATATCTGATTCCCCGCCTCTGTTTCCCCGCCTCTGATTCCCCGCCTCTGATTCCCCACCTATGATTTCCTAACTTTGATTCCCTGCCTCTGATTCTCCAGCTATGATTCCCCGCCTCTGATTCCCCGCGTCTGAATCCCTGCCTCTGATTCCCCACCTCTGATTCCCAATATCTGATTCCCCGCCTCCGTTTCCCTGCCTCTGATTCCCCGCCTCTGTTTCCCCATATCTGATTCTCCGCCTCTGATTCCCCAACTCTGATGCCCCGCCTCTGATTCCCCATCTCTGATTCCCCGCCTCTGACTCTCCGCGTCTTATTCCCAGCCTCTGATTCCCCATGTCTGATTTCCTGCCTCTGATTCCCCGCCTCTGATTCGCCATCTCTGATTCATCGCCTCTAATTCCCCACCTCTGATTCCCCATATCTGATTCCCCACTTATGTTTCCCCGCCTCTGATTCCCCGCCTCTGATTCCCCATCTCTGATTCCCGGACTCTGATTCCCCACCTCTGATTCCATATCTCTGATTCCGCACATCCGATTCCATGCCTCTGATTCCCCGCCTCTGATGCCCCGCCTCTGATTCCATGCCTCTGATTCCCAACCTCTTATTCCCCACCTCTGATTCCCCATATCTGAATCCCCGCCTCTGTTTCCCCGCCTCTGATTCCCTGCCCCTGTTTCCTCATATCTGATTCCCCGCCTCTGATTCCCCAACACTGATTTCCCGCCTCTGATTCCCCAGCTCTGTTGCACCACCTCTGATTCCCCGTGTCTGATTCCCCGCCTCTGATTCCCCATCTCTGATTCCCTATCTCTGATTCCGCAATTCTGATTCCCCGCCTTTGATTCCCTGCCTCTGATTCCCAACCTCTGATTCCCAACCTCTGATTCCCCATATCTGATTCTCCGCCTCTGATACCCCAACTCTGATTCCCCGCCTCTGATTCCCCAGCTCTGATTCCCCGCCTCTGACTCCCCGCGTCTGATTCCCAGCCTCTGATACCCCATGTCTGATTTCCAGCCTCTGATTCCCCGCCTCTGATTCGCCATCTATGATTCATCGCCTCTAATTCCCCACCTCTGATTCCCCATATCTGATTCCCCACCTATGTTTCCCCGCCTCTGATTCCCCGCCTCTGATTCCCCATCTCTGATTCCCGGACTCTGATTCCCCACCTCTGATTCCCCATCTCTGATTCCGCACATCCGATTCCCTGCCTCTAATTCCCCGCCTCTGATGCCCCGCCTCTGATTCCATGCCTCTGATTCCCAACCTCTGATTCCCCACCTCTGATTCCCCATATCTGATTCCCCGCCTCTGTTTCCCCGCCTCTGATTCCCTGCCCCTGATTCCTCATATCTGATTCCCCGCCTCTGATTCCCCAACACTGATTTCCCGCCTCTGATTCCCCAGCTCTGATTCCCCAGCTCTGATTCCCCACGTCTGATTCCCCGCCTCTGATTCCCCATCTCTGATTCCCTATCTCTGATTCGCCAATTCTGATTCCCTGCCTTTGATTCCCTGCCTCTGATTCCCAACATCTGATTCCCGACCTCTGATTCCCCATATCTGATTCCCCGCCTCTGTTTCCCCGCCTCTTATTCCCCGCCTCTGTTTCCCCATATCTGATTCCCTGCCTTTCATTCCCCAGCTCTGATTCCCCGCCTCTGACTCCCCGCGTCTGATTCCCAGCCTCTGATTCCCCATGTCTGATTTCCTGCCTCTGATTCCCCGCCTCTGATTCGCCATCTCTGATTCATCGCCTCTGATTCCCCACCTCTGATTCCCCATATCTGATTCCCCACCTATGTTTCCCCGCCTCTGATTCCCCGCCTCTGATTCCCCATCTCTGATTCCCGGACTCTGATTCCCCACCTCTGATTCCCCATCTCTGATTCCGCACATCCGATTCCCTACCTCTGATTCCCCGCCTCTGATGCCCCGCCTCTGATTCCATGCCTCTGATTCCCAACCTCTGATTCCCCACCTCTGATTCCCCATATCTGATTCCCCGCCTTTGTTTCCCCGCCTCTGATTCCCTGCCCCTGTTTCCTCATATCTGATTTCCCGCCTCTGATTCCCCAGCTCTGATTCACCACCTCTGATTCCCCGCGTCTGATTCCCCGCCTCTGATTCCCCATCTCTGATTCCCTATCTCTGATTCCCCAATTCTGATTCCCCGCCTTTGATTCCCTGCCTCTGATTCCCAACCTCTGATTCCCGACCTCTGATTCCCCATATCTGATTCCCCGCCTCTGTTTCCCCGCCTCTTATTCCCCGCCTCTGTTTCCCCATATCTGATTCCCTGCCTTTCATTCCCCAGCTCTGATTCCCCGCCTCTGACTCCCCGCGTCTGATTCCCAGCCTCTGATTCCCAATGTCTGATTTCCTGCCTCTGATTCCCCGCCTCTGATTCCCCACCTCTGATTCCCCATATCTGATTCCCCACCTATGTTTCCCCGTCTCTGATTCCCCGCCTCGGATTCCCCATCTCTGATTCTCGGACTCTGATTCCCCACCTCTGATTCCCCATCTCTGATTCCACACATCCGATTCCCTGCCTCTGATTCCCCGCCTCTGATGCCCCACCTCTGATTCCCCATCTCTGACTCCGCACATCCAATTCCCTGCCTCTGATTCCCCGCCTCTGATGCCCCGCCTCTGATTCCATGCCTCTGATTCCCAAACTCTTATTCCCCACCTCTGATTTCCCATATCTGATTCCCCGCCTCTGTTTCCCCGCCTCTGATTCCCTGCATCTGTTTCCTCATATCTGATTCCCCTCCTCTGATTCCCCAACACTGATTCTCCGCCTCTGATTCCCCAGCTCTGATTCACCACCTCTGATTCCCCGCGTCTGATTCCACGCCTCTGCTTCCCCATCTCTGATTCCCTATCTCTGATTCCCCAATTCTGATACCCCGCCTTTGATTCCCTGCCTCTGATTAACAACCTCTGATTCCCGACCTCTGATTCCCCATATCTGATTCCCCGCCTCTGTTTCCCCGCCTCTTATTCCCCGCCTCTGTTTCCCCATATCTGATTCCCGGCCTCTCATTCCCCAGCTCTGATTCCCCACCTCTGATTCCCCATATCTGATACCCCGCCGCTGATTCCCCAACTCTGATACCCCGCCTCTGATTCACCAGCTCTGATTCCCCGTCTCTGATTCCCCGCGTCTGATTCCCTGCCTCTGATTCCCTGCCTCTGATTCCCCATCTCTGATTCACCACCTCTGATCCCCCGCCTCTGATTCCCCATGTCTGATTCCCCGCCTCTGTTTCCCTGCCTCTGATTCCCCGCCTCTGATTCCCCATATCTGATTCCCCGCCTCTGATTCCCCAACTCTGATTCCCCGCCTGTGATTCGCCAGCTATGATTCCCCGCCTCTGATTCCCCGCGTCTGATTCCCTGCCTGTGATTCCCTGCCTCTGATTCCCCACCTCTGATTGCCCATCTCTGATTCACCACCTCTGATTCCCCACCTATGATTCCCCATATCTGATTCCCCGCCTCTGTTTCCCCGCCTCTGATTCCCCGCCTCTGATTCCCCACCTATGATTTCCTAACTCTGATTCCCTGCCTCTGATTCTCCAGCTATGATTCCCCGCCTCTGATTCCCCGCGTCTGAATCCCTGCCTCTGATTCCCCACCTCTGATTCCCAATATCTGATTCCCCGCCTCCGTTTCCCTGCCTCTGATTCCCCGCCTCTGTTTCCCCATATCTGATTCTCTGCCTCTGATTCCCCAACTCTGATGCCCCGCCTCTGATTCCCCATCTCTGATTCCCCGCCTCTGACTCTCCGCGTCTTATTCCCAGCCTCTGATTCCCCATTTCTGATTTCCTGCCTCTGATTCCCCGCCTCTGATTCGCCATCTCTGATTCATCGCCTCTAATTCCCCACCTCTGATTCCCCATATCTGATTCCCCATATCTGATTCCCCACCTATGTTTCCCCGCCTCTGATTCCCCGCCTCTGATTCCCCATCTCTGATTCCCGGACTCTGATTCCCCACCTCTGATTCCATATCTCTGATTCCGCACATCCGATTCCATGCCTCTGATTCCCCGCCTCTGATTCCCGCCTCTGATTCCATGCCTCTGATTCCCAACCTCTTATTCCCCACCTCTGATTGCCCATATCTGATTCCCCGCCTCTGTTTCCCCGCCTCTGATTCCCTGCCCCTGTTTCCTCATATCTGATTCCCCGCCTCTGATTCCCCAACACTGATTTCCCGCCTCTGGTTCCCCAGCTCTGTTGCACCACCTCTGATTCCCCGTGTCTGATTCCCCGCCTCTGATTCCCCATCTCTGATTCCCTATCTCTGATTCCGCAATTCTGATTCCCCGCCTTTGATTCCCTGCCTCTGATTCCCAACCTCTGATTCCCAACCTCTGATTCCCCATATCTGATTCCCCGCCTCTGTTTCCCGCCTCTTATTCCCCGCCTCTGTTTCCCCATATCTGATACCCTGCCTTTCATTCCCCAGCTCTGATTCCCCGCCTCTGACTCCCCGCGTCTGATTCCCAGCCTCTGATTCCCCATGTCTGATTTCCTGCCTCTGATTCCCCGCCTCTGATTCGCCATCTCTGATTCATCGCCTCTGATTCCCCACCTCTGATTCCCCATATCTGATTCCCCACCTATGTTTCCCCGCCTCTGATTCCCCGCCTCTGATTCCCCATCTCTGATTCTCGTACTCTGATTCCCCATCTCTGATTCCGCACATCCGATTCCCTGCCTCTGATTCCCCGCCTCTGATGCCCCGCCTCTGATTCCATGCCTCTGATTCCCAACCTCTGATTCCCCACCTCTGATTCCCCATATCTGATACCCGCCTCTGTTTCCCCGCCTCTGATTCCCCATATCTGATTCACGGCCTCTCATTCCCCAGCTCTGATTCTCCACCTCTGATTCCCCATATCTGATTCCCCGCCGCTGATTCCCCAACTCTGATACCACGCCTCTGATTCCCCAGCTCTGATTCTCCGCCTCTGATTCCCAGCGTCTGATTCCCTGCCTCTGATTCCCCGCCTCTGATTCCCCATCTCTGATTCACCACCTATGATCCCCCGCCTCTGATTCCCCATGTCTGAGTCCCCGCCTCTGTTTCCCTGCCTCTGATTCCCCGCCTCTGATTCCCAATATCAGATTCCCCGCCTCTGATTCCCCAACTCTGATTCCCCGCCTGTGATTCGCCAGCTATGATTCCCCGCCTCTGATTCCCCACCTCTTATTCCCCACCTATGATTCCCCATATCTGATTCCCCGCCTCTGATTCCCCAACTCTGATTCCCCGCCTGTGATTCGCCAGCTATGATTCCCCGCCTCTGATTCCCCGCGTCTGATTCCCTGCCTGTGATTCCCTGCCTCTGATTCCCCACCTCTGATTGCCCATCTCTGATTCACCACCTCTGATTCCCCACCTATGATTCCCCATATCTGATTCCCCGCCTCTGTTTCCCCGCCTCTGATTCCCCGCCTCTGATTCCCCACCTATGATTTCCTAACTCTGATTCCCTGCCTCTGATTCTCCAGCTATGATTCCCCGCCTCTGATTCCCCGCGTCTGAATCCCTGCCTCTGATTCCCCACCTCTGATTCCCAATATCTGATTCCCCGCCTCCGTTTCCCTGCCTCTGATTCCCCGCCTCTGTTTCCCCATATCTGATTCTCTGCCTCTGATTCCCCAACTCTGATGCCCCGCCTCTGATTCCCCATCTCTGATTCCCCGCCTCTGACTCTCCGCGTCTTATTCCCAGCCTCTGATTCCCCATGTCTGATTTCCTGCCTCTGATTCCCCGCCTCTGATTCGCCATCTCTGATTCATCGCCTCTAATTCCCCACCTCTGATTCCCCATATCTGATTCCCCACCTATGTTTGCCCGCCTCTGATTCCCCGCCTCTGATTCCCCATCTCTGATTCCCGGACTCTGATTCCCCACCTCTGATTCCATATCTCTGATTCCGCACATCCGATTCCATGCCTCTGATTCCCCGCCTCTGATGCCCCGCCTCTGATTCCATGCCTCTGATTCCCAACCTCTGATTCCCCACCTCTGATTCCCCATATCTGATTCCCCGCCTCTGTTTCCCCGCCTCTGATTCCCTGCACCTGTTTCCTCATATCTGATTCCCCGCCTCTGATTCCCCAACACTGATTTCCCGCCTCTGATTCCCCAGCTCTGATGCACCACCTCTGATTCCCCGTGTCTGATTCCCCGCCTCTGATTCCCCATCTCTGATTCCCTATCTCTGATTCCGCAATTCTGATTCCCCGCCTTTGATTCCCTGCCTCTGATTCCCAACCTCTGATTCCCAACCTCTGATTCCCCATATCTGATTCCCCGCCTCTGTTTCCCGCCTCTTATTCCCCGCCTCTGTTTCCCCATATCTGATACCCTGCCTTTCATTCCCCAGCTCTGATTCCCCGCCTCTGACTCCCCGCGTCTGATTCCCAGCCTCTGATTCCCCATGTCTGATTTCCTGCCTCTGATTCCCCGCCTCTGATTCGCCATCTCTGATTCATCGCCTCTGATTCCCCACCTCTGATTCCCCATATCTGATTCCCCACCTATGTTTCCCCGCCTCTGATTCCCCGCCTCTGATTCCCCATCTCTGATTCTCGTACTCTGATTCCCCATCTCTGATTCCGCACATCCGATTCCCTGCCTCTGATTCCCCGCCTCTGATGCCCCGCCTCTGATTCCATGCCTCTGATTCCCAACCTCTGATTCCCCACCTCTGATTCCCCATATCTGATACCCGCCTCTGTTTCCCCGCCTCTGATTCCCCATATCTGATTCACGGCCTCTCATTCCCCAGCTTTGATTCTCCGCCTCTGATTCCCCATATCTGATTCCCCGCCGCTGATTCCCCAACTCTGATACCACGCCTCTGATTCCCCAGCTCTGATTCTCCGCCTCTGATTCCCAGCGTCTGATTCCCTGCCTCTGATTCCCCGCCTCTGATTCCCCATCTCTGATTCACCACCTATGATCCCCCGCCTCTGATTCCCCATGTCTGAGTCCCCGCCTCTGTTTCCCTGCCTCTGATTCCCCGCCTCTGATTCCCAATATCAGATTCCCCGCCTCTGATTCCCCAACTCTGATTCCCCGCCTGTGATTCGCCAGCTATGATTCCCCGCCTCTGATTCCCCACCTCTGATTCCCCACCTATGATTTCCCAACACTGATTCCCCGCCTCTGATTCGCCAGCTATGATTCCCCGCCTCTGATTCCCCGCGTCTGAATCCCTGCCTCTGATTCCCCGCTTCTGATTCCCAATATCTGATTCCCCGCCTCCGTTTCCCTGCCTCTGATTCCTCGCCTCTGTTTCCCCATATCTGATTCCCCGCCTCTGATTCCTCAACTCTGACTCCCCGCGTCTGATTCCCAGCCTCTGATTCCCCATGTCTGATTTCCTGCCTCTGATTCCCCGCCTCTGATTCGCCATCTCTGATTCATCGCCTCTGATTCCCCACCTCTGATTCCCCATATCTGATTCCCCACCTATGTTTCCCAGCCTCTGATTCCCCACCTCTGATTCCCCATCTCTGATTCCCGGACTCTGATTCCCACCTCTGATTCCCCATCTCTGATTCCGCACATCCGATTCCCTGCCTCTGATTCCCCGCCTCTGATGCCCCGCCACTGATTTCATGCCTCTGATTCCCAAACTCTGATTCCCCACCTCTGATTCCCCATATCTGATTCCCCGCCTCTGTTTCCCCCCTCTGATTCCCTGCCTCTGTTTCCTCATATCTGATTCCCCGCCTCTGATTCCCCAACACTGATTTCCCGCCCCTGATTCCCCAGCTCTGATTCACCACCTCTGATTCCCCGCGTCTGATTCCCCGCCTCTGATTCCCCATCTCTGATTCCCTATCTCTGATTCCCCAATTCTGATTCCCCGCCTTTGATAACCTGCCTCTGATTCCCAACCTCTGATTCCCGACCTCTGATTCCCCATATCTGATTCCCCGCCTCTGTTTCCCCGCCTCTTATTCCCCACCTCTGTTTCCCCATATCTGATTCCCTGCCTCTCATTCCCCAGCTCTGATTCAGCACCTCTGATTCCCCGCATCTGATTCCCCGCATCTGATTCCCCATCTCTGATTCCCTATCTCTGATTCCCCAATTCTGATTCCCCGCCTTTGATTCCCTGCCTCTGATTCCCAACCTCTGATTCCCGACCTCTGATTCCCCATATCTGATTCCCTGCCACTGTTTCCCCGCCTCTTATTCCCCGCCTCTGTTTCCCCATATCTGATTCCCTGCCTCTCATTCCCCAGCTCTGATGCCCCGCCTCTGATTCCCCAGCTCTGATTCCCCGCCTCTGACTCCCCGCGTCTGATTCCCAGCCTCTGATTCCCCATGTTTGATTTCCTGCCTCTGATTCCCCACCTCTGATTCCCCATCTCTGATTCCCGGACTCTGATTCCCACCTCTGATTCCCCATCTCTGATTCCGCACATCCGATTCCCTGCCTCTGATTCCCCGCCTCTGATGCCCCGCCACTGATTTCATGCCTCTGATTCCCAAACTCTGATTCCCCACCTCTGATTCCCCATATCTGATTCCCCGCCTCTGTTTCCCCCCTCTGATTCCCTGCCTCTGTTTCCTCATATCTGATTCCCCGCCTCTGATTCCCCAACACTGATTTCCCGCCCCTGATTCCCCAGCTCTGATTCACCACCTCTGATTCCCCGCGTCTGATTCCCCGCCTCTGATTCCCCATCTCTGATTCCCTATCTCTGATTCCCCAATTCTGATTCCCCGCCTTTGATAACCTGCCTCTGATTCCCAACCTCTGATTCCCGACCTCTGATTACCCATATCTGATTCCCCGCCTCTGTTTCCCCGCCTCTTATTCCCCACCTCTGTTTCCCCATATCTGATTCCCTGCCTCTCATTCCCCAGCTCTGATTCACCACCTCTGATTCCCCGCCTCTGATTCCCCAGCTCTGATTCCCCGCCTCTGACTCCCCGCGTCTGATTCCCAGCATCTGATTCCCCATGTTTGATTTCCTGCCTCTGATTCCCCGCCTCTGATTCGCCATCTCTGATTCATCGCCTCTGATTCCCCACCTCTGATTCCCCATATCTGATTCCCCACCTATGTTTCCCCGCCTCTGATTCCCCGCCTCTGATTCCCCATCTCTGATTCCCAGACTCTGATTCCCCACCTCTGATTCCCCATCTCTGATTCCGCACATCCGATTCCCTGCCTCTGATTCCCCGCCTCTGATGCCCCTCCTCTGATTCCATGCCTCTGGTTCCCAACGTCTGATTCCCCACCTCTGATTCCCCATATCTGATTCCCCGCCTCTGTTTCCCCGCCTCTGATTCCCTGCCTCTGTTTCCTCATACCTGCTTTCCCGCCTCTGATTCCCCAACACTGATTCCCCGCCTCTGATTCCCCAGCTCTGATTCACCACCTCTGATTCCCCGCGTCTGATTCCCCGCCTCTGATTACCCATCTCTGATTCCCTATCTCTGATTCCCCAATTCTGATTCCCCGCCTTTGGTTCCCTGCCTCTGATTCCCAACCTCTGATTCCCGACCTCTGATTCCCCATATCTGATTCCCCGCCCCTGTTTCCCCGCCTCTTTTTCCCCGCCTCTCTTTCCCCATATCTGATTCCCGGCCTCTCATTCCCCATCTCTGATTCCCCGCCTCTGATTCCCCATATCTGATTCCCCGCCGCTGATTCCCCAACTTTGATACCCCGCCTCTGATTCCCCAGCTCTGATTCCCCGCCTATGATTCCCCGCGTCTGATTCCCTGCCTCTGATTCCCTGCCTCTGATTCCCCATCTCTGATTCACCACCTCTGATCCCCCGCCTCTGATTACCCATGTCTGATTCCCCGCCTCTGTTTCCCCGCCTCTGAATCCCCGCCTCTGATTCCCCATATCTGATTCCCCGCCTCTGATTCCCCAACTCTGATTCCCTGCCTGTGATTCGCCAGCTATGATTCCCCGCCTCTGATTCCCCGCATCTGATTCCTTGCCTGTGATTCCCTGCCTCTGATTCCCCACCTCTGTTACCCCGCCTCTAATTCCCCGCCTCCGATTCCCCATATATGATTCCACTCCTCTCATTCCCCATCTCAGATTCCCTGCCTCTGATTCCCCGCGTCTGATTCCCTGCCTCTGATTCCCCATCTCTGATTCACCTCCTTTGATTCGCCACCTCTAATTCCCCACCTCTGATTCCCGGCCTCTCATTCCCGGCATCTGATTCCCGGCCTCTGCTTTCCAGCCTCTGATTCCCCGCTTCTGATTCTGATTCCCTGCCTCTGATTCCCCATCTCTGATTCCACACATCTGATTCCCTGCCTCTGATTCCCCACTTCTGATTCCCCGCCTCTGATTCCCCACCTCTGTTTCCCCACCTCTGATTCCCCGCCTCTGTTTCCCCATATCTAATTCCCCGCCTCTGATTCCCCAACTCTGATTCCCCGCTCTGATTCCACAGCTCTGAATTCCCGCCTCTGATTCCCCACATCTGATTCCCTGCCTCTGAATCCCCACCTCTGATTCCCAACCTCTGATTCCCCTCCTCTGATTCCCCATATCTGATTTCCCTCCTCTGTTTCCCTGCCTCTGATTCCCCGCCTCTGTTACCCCATATCTGATTCCCCGCCTCTGATTCCCCGCCTCTGATTCTGCACATCTGATTCCCGGCCTCTCATTCCCGGCCTCTCATTCCCCGCCTCTGATTCCCGGCCTCAGATTCCCCGCCTCTGATTCCCTGCCTGTGATTCCCCATCTCTGATTCCGCACATCTGATTCCATGCCTCTAATTCCCCGCCTCTGATTCCCCGCCTCTGATTCCCTGCCTCTGATTCCCAACCTCTGATTCCCCAGCTATGATTCCCCATATCTGATTCCCCGCCTCTGTTTCCCCGCCTCTGATTCCGGGCCTCTGTTTCCCCCTATCTGATGCCCCGCCTCTGATTCCCCAACTCTGATTCCCCACCTCTGATTCCCCAGCTCTGAATCCCCGCCTCTGATTCCCCATGTCTGATTCCCCACCTATGTTTCCCCGCCTCTGATTCCCCGCCTCTGATTCCCCATCTCTGATTCCCGGACTCTGATTCCCCACCTCTGATTCCCCATCTCTGATTCCGCACATCCGATTCCCTACCTCTGATTCCCCGCCTCTGATGCCCCGCCTCTGATTCCATGCCTCTGATTCCCAACCTCTGATTCCCCACCTCTGATTCCCCATATCTGATTCCCCGCCTTTGTTTCCCCGCCTCTGATTCCCTGCCCCTGTTTCCTCATATCTGATTTACCGCCTCTGATTCCCCAGCTCTGATTCACCACCTCTGATTCCCCGCGTCTGATTCCCCGCCTCTGATTCCCCATCTCTGATTCCCTATCTCTGATTCCCCAATTCTGATTCCCCGCCTTTGATTCCCTGCCTCTGATTCCCTGCCTCTGATTCCCAACCTCTGATTCCCCATATCTGATTCCCCGCCTCTGTTTCCCCGCCTCTTATTCCCCGCCTCTGTTTCCCCATATCTGATTCCCTGCCTTTCATTCCCCAGCTCTGATTCCCCGCCTCTGACTCCCCGAGTCTGATTCCCAGCCTCTGATTCCCAATGTCTGATTTCCTGCCTCTGATTCCCCGCCTCTGATTCCCCACCTCTGATTCCCCATATCTGATTCCCCACCTATGTTTCCCCGTCTCTGATTCCCCGCCTCGGATTCCCCATCTCTGATTCTCGGACTCTGATTCCCCACCTCTGATTCCCCATCTCTGATTCCGCACATCCGATTCCCTGCCTCTGATTCCTCGCCTCTGATGCCCCACCTCTGATTCCCCATCTCTGATTCCGCACATCCAATTCCCTGCCTCTGATTCCCCGCCTCTGATGCCCCGCCTCTGATTCCATGCCTCTGATTCCCAAACTCTTATTCCCCACCTCTGATTTCCCATATCTGATTCCCCGCCTCTGTTTCCCCGCCTCTGATTCCCTGCATCTGTTTCCTCATATCTGATTCCCCTCCTCTGATTCCCCAACACTGATTCCCCGCCTCTGATTCCCCAGCTCTGATTCACCACCTCTGATTCCCCGCGTCTGATTCCACGCCTCTGATTCCACATCTCTGATTCCCTATCTCTGATTCCCCAATTCTGATACCCCGCCTTTGATTCCCTGCCTCTGATTAACAACCTCTGATTCCCGACCTCTGATTCCCCATATCTGATTCCCCGCCTCTGTTTCCCCGCCTCTTATTCCCCGCCTCTGTTTCCCCATATCTGATTCCCGGCCTCTCATTCCCCAGCTCTGATTCCCCACCTCTGATTCCCCATATCTGATACCCCGCCGCTGATTCCCCAACTCTGATACCCCGCCTCTGATTCACCAGCTCTGATTCCCCGTCTCTGAGTCCCCGCGTCTGATTCCCTGCCTCTGATTCCCTGCCTCTGATTCCCCATCTCTGATTCACCACCTCTGATCCCCCGCCTCTGATTCCCCATGTCTGATTCCCCGCCTCTGTTTCCCTGCCTCTGATTCCCCGCCTCTGATTCCCCATATCTGATTCCCCGCCTCTGATTCCCCAACTCTGATTCCCCGCCTGTGATTCGCCAGCTATGATTCCCCGCCTCTGATTCCCCGCGTCTGATTCCCTGCCTGTGATTCCCCGCCTCTGATTCGCCATCTCTGATTCATCGCCTCTAATTCCCCACCTCTGATTCCCCATATCTGATTCCTCACCTATGTTTGCCCGCCTCTGATTCCCCGCCTCTGATTCCCCATCTCTGATTCCCGGACTCTGATTCCCCACCTCTGATTCCATATCTCTGATTCCGCACATCCGATTCCATGCCTCTGATTCCCCGCCTCTGATGCCCCGCCTCTGATTCCATGCCTCTGATTCCCAACCTCTGATTCCCCACCTCTGATTCCCCATATATGATTCCCCGCCTCTGTTTCCCCGCCTCTGATTCCCTGCCCCTGTTTCCTCATATCTGATTCCCCGCCTCTGATTCCCCAACACTGATTTCCCGCCTCTGATTCCCCAGCTCTGATGCACCACCTCTGATTCCCCGTGTCTGATTCCCCGCCTCTGATTCCCCATCTCTGATTCCCTATCTCTGATTCCGCAATTCTGATTCCCCGCCTTTGATTCCCTGCCTCTGATTCCCAACCTCTGATTCCCAACCTCTGATTCCCCATATCTGATTCCCCGCCTCTGTTTCCCGCCTCTTATTCCCCGCCTCTGTTTCCCCATATCTGATACCCTGCCTTTCATTCCCCAGCTCTGATTCCCCGCCTCTGACTCCCCGCGTCTGATTCCCAGCCTCTGATTCCCCGCCTCTGAATCCCCGCCTCTGATTCCCCATATCTGATTCCCCGCCTCTGATTCCCCAACTCTGATTCCCTGCCTGTGATTCGCCAGCTATGATTCCCCGCCTCTGATTCCCCGCATCTGATTCCTTGCCTGTGATTCCCTGCCTCTGATTCCCCACCTCTGTTACCCCGCCTCTAATTCCCCGCCTCCGATTCCCCATATATGATTCCACTCCTCTCATTCCCCAACTCTGATTCGCCGCCTCTGATTCCCCATCTCAGATTCCCTGCCTCTGATTCCCCGCGTCTGATTCCCTGCCTCTGATTCCCCATCTCTGATTCACCTCCTTTGATTCGCCACCTCTAATTCCCCACCTCTGATTCCCGGCCTCTCATTCCCGGCATCTGATTCCCGGCCTCTGCTTTCCAGCCTCTGATTCCCCGCTTCTGATTCTGATTCCCTGCCTCTGATTCCCCATCTCTGATTCCACACATCTGATTCCCTGCCTCTGATTCCCCACTTCTGATTCCCCGCCTCTGATTCCCCACCTCTGTTTCCCCACCTCTGATTCCCCGCCTCTGTTTCCCCATATCTAATTCCCCGCCTCTGATTCCCCAACTCTGATTCCCCGCTCTGATTCCACAGCTCTGAATTCCCGCCTCTGATTCCCCACATCTGATTCCCTGCCTCTGAATCCCCACCTCTGATTCCCAACCTCTGATTCCCCTCCTCTGATTCCCCATATCTGATTTCCCTCCTCTGTTTCCCTGCCTCTGATTCCCCGCCTCTGTTACCCCATATCTGATTCCCCGCCTCTGATTCCCCGCCTCTGATTCTGCACATCTGATTCCCGGCCTCTCATTCCCGGCCTCTCATTCCCCGCCTCTGATTCCCGGCCTCAGATTCCCCGCCTCTGATTCCCTGCCTGTGATTCCCCATCTCTGATTCCGCACATCTGATTCCATGCCTCTAATTCCCCGCCTCTGATTCCCCGCCTCTGATTCCCTGCCTCTGATTCCCAACCTCTGATTCCCCAGCTATGATTCCCCATATCTGATTCCCCGCCTCTGTTTCCCCGCCTCTGATTCCGGGCCTCTGTTTCCCCCTATCTGATGCCCCGCCTCTGATTCCCCAACTCTGATTCCCCACCTCTGATTCCCCAGCTCTGAATCCCCGCCTCTGATTCCCCATGTCTGATTCCCCACCTATGTTTCCCCGCCTCTGATTCCCCGCCTCTGATTCCCCATCTCTGATTCCCGGACTCTGATTCCCCACCTCTGATTCCCCATCTCTGATTCCGCACATCCGATTCCCTACCTCTGATTCCCCGCCTCTGATGCCCCGCCTCTGATTCCATGCCTCTGATTCCCAACCTCTGATTCCCCACCTCTGATTCCCCATATCTGATTCCCCGCCTTTGTTTCCCCGCCTCTGATTCCCTGCCCCTGTTTCCTCATATCTGATTTACCGCCTCTGATTCCCCAGCTCTGATTCACCACCTCTGATTCCCCGCGTCTGATTCCCCGCCTCTGATTCCCCATCTCTGATTCCCTATCTCTGATTCCCCAATTCTGATTCCCCGCCTTTGATTCCCTGCCTCTGATTCCCAACCTCTGATTCCCGACCTCTGATTCCCCATATCTGATTCCCCGCCTCTGTTTCCCCGCCTCTTATTCCCCGCCTCTGTTTCCCCATATCTGATTCCCTGCCTTTCATTCCCCAGCTCTGATTCCCCGCCTCTGACTCCCCGCGTCTGATTCCCAGCCTCTGATTCCCAATGTCTGATTTCCTGCCTCTGATTCCCCGCCTCTGATTCCCCACCTCTGATTCCCCATATCTGATTCCCCACCTATGTTTCCCCGTCTCTGATTCCCCGCCTCGGATTCCCCATCTCTGATTCTCGGACTCTGATTCCCCACCTCTGATTCCCCATCTCTGATTCCGCACATCCGATTCCCTGCCTCTGATTCCTCGCCTCTGATGCCCCACCTCTGATTCCCCATCTCTGATTCCGCACATCCAATTCCCTGCCTCTGATTCCCCGCCTCTGATGCCCCGCCTCTGATTCCATGCCTCTGATTCCCAAACTCTTATTCCCCACCTCTGATTTCCCATATCTGATTCCCCGCCTCTGTTTCCCCGCCTCTGATTCCCTGCATCTGTTTCCTCATATCTGATTCCCCTCCTCTGATTCCCCAACACTGATTCCCCGCCTCTGATTCCCCAGCTCTGATTCACCACCTCTGATTCCCCGCGTCTGATTCCCTGCCTCTGATTAACAACCTCTGATTCCCGACCTCTGATTCCCCATATCTGATTCCCCGCCTCTGTTTCCCCGCCTCTTATTCCCCGCCTCTGTTTCCCCATATCTGATTCCCGGCCTCTCATTCCCCAGCTCTGATTCCCCACCTCTGATTCCCCATATCTGATACCCCGCCGCTGATTCCCCAACTCTGATACCCCGCCTCTGATTCACCAGCTCTGATTCCCCGTCTCTGAGTCCCCGCGTCTGATTCCCTGCCTCTGATTCCCTGCCTCTGATTCCCCATCTCTGATTCACCACCTCTGATCCCCCGCCTCTGATTCCCCATGTCTGATTCCCCGCCTCTGTTTCCCTGCCTCTGATTCCCCGCCTCTGATTCCCCATATCTGATTCCCCGCCTCTGATTCCCCAACTCTGATTCCCCGCCTGTGATTCGCCAGCTATGATTCCCCGCCTCTGATTCCCCGCGTCTGATTCCCTGCCTGTGATTCCCCGCCTCTGATTCGCCATCTCTGATTCATCGCCTCTAATTCCCCACCTCTGATTCCCCATATCGGATTCCTCACCTATGTTTGCCCGCCTCTGATTCCCCGCCTCTGATTCCCCATCTCTGATTCCCGGACTCTGATTCCCCACCTCTGATTCCATATCTCTGATTCCGCACATCCGATTCCATGCCTCTGATTCCCCGCCTCTGATGCCCCGCCTCTGATTCCATGCCTCTGATTCCCAACCTCTGATTCCCCACCTCTGATTCCCCATATATGATTCCCCGCCTCTGTTTCCCCGCCTCTGATTCCCTGCCCCTGTTTCCTCATATCTGATTCCCCGCCTCTGATTCCCCAACACTGATTTCCCGCCTCTGATTCCCCAGCTCTGATGCACCACCTCTGATTCCCCGTGTCTGATTCCCCGCCTCTGATTCCCCATCTCTGATTCCCTATCTCTGATTCCGCAATTCTGATTCCCCGCCTTTGATTCCCTGCCTCTGATTCCCAACCTCTGATTCCCAACCTCTGATTCCCCATATCTGATTCCCCGCCTCTGTTTCCCGCCTCTTATTCCCCGCCTCTGTTTCCCCATATCTGATACCCTGCCTTTCATTCCCCAGCTCTGATTCCCCGCCTCTGACTCCCCGCGTCTGATTCCCAGCCTCTGATTCCCCATGTCTGATTTCCTGCCTCTGATTCCCCGCCTCTGATTCGCCATCTCTGATTCATCGCCTCTGATTCCCCACCTCTGATTCCCCATATCTGATTCCCCACCTATGTTTCCCCGCCTCTGATTCCCCGCCTCTGATTCCCCATCTCTGATTCTCGTACTCTGATTCCCCATCTCTGATTCCGCACATCCGATTCCCTGCCTCTGATTCCCCGCCTCTGATGCCCCGCCTCTGATTCCATGCCTCTGATTCCCAACCTCTGATTCCCCACCTCTGATTCCCCATATCTGATACCCGCCTCTGTTTCCCCGCCTCTGATTCCCCATATCTGATTCACGGCCTCTCATTCCCCAGCTTTGATTCTCCGCCTCTGATTCCCCATATCTGATTCCCCGTCGCTGATTCCCCAACTCTGATACCACGCCTCTGATTCCCCAGCTCTGATTCTCCGCCTCTGATTCCCAGCGTCTGATTCCCTGCCTCTGATTCCCCGCCTCTGATTCCCCATCTCTGATTCACCACCTATGATCCCCCGCCTCTGATTCCCCATGTCTGAGTCCCCGCCTCTGTTTCCCTGCCTCTGATTCCCCGCCTCTGATTCCCAATATCAGATTCCCCGCCTCTGATTCCCCAACTCTGATTCCCCGCCTGTGATTCGCCAGCTATGATTCCCCGCCTCTGATTCCCCACCTCTGATTCCCCACCTATGATTTCCCAACACTGATTCCCCGCCTCTGATTCGCCAGCTATGATTCCCCGCCTCTGATTCCCCGCGTCTGAATCCCTGCCTCTGATTCCCCGCTTCTGATTCCCAATATCTGATTCCCCGCCTCCGTTTCCCTGCCTCTGATTCCCCGCCTCTGTTTCCCCATATCTGATTCCCCGCCTCTGATTCCTCAACTCTGACTCCCCGCGTCTGATTCCCAGCCTCTGATTCCCCATGTCTGATTTCCTGCCTCTGATTCCCCGCCTCTGATTCGCCATCTCTGATTCATCGCCTCTGATTCCCCACCTCTGATTCCCCATATCTGATTCCCCACCTATGTTTCCCAGCCTCTGATTCCCCACCTCTGATTCCCCATCTCTGATTCCCGGACTCTGATTCCCACCTCTGATTCCCCATCTCTGATTCCGCACATCCGATTCCCTGCCTCTGATTCCCCGCCTCTGATGCCCCGCCACTGATTTCATGCCTCTGATTCCCAAACTCTGATTCCCCACCTCTGATTCCCCATATCTGATTCCCCGCCTCTGTTTCCCCCCTCTGATTCCCTGCCTCTGTTTCCTCATATCTGATTCCCCGCCTCTGATTCCCCAACACTGATTTCCCGCCCCTGATTCCCCAGCTCTGATTCACCACCTCTGATTCCCCGCATCTGATTCCCCGCCTCTGATTCCCCATCTCTGATTCCCTATCTCTGATTCCCCAATTCTGATTCCCCGCCTTTGATAACCTGCCTCTGATTCCCAACCTCTGATTCCCGACCTCTGATTCCCCATATCTGATTCCCCGCCTCTGTTTCCCCGCCTCTTATTCCCCACCTCTGTTTCCCCATATCTGATTCCCTGCCTCTCATTCCCCAGCTCTGATTCAGCACCTCTGATTCCCCGCGTCTGATTCCCCGCGTCTGATTCCCCATCTCTGATTCCCTATCTCTGATTCCCCAATTCTGATTCCCCGCCTTTGATTCCCTGCCTCTGATTCCCAACCTCTGATTCCCGACCTCTGATTCCCCATATCTGATTCCCTGCCACTGTTTCCCCGCCTCTTATTCCCCGCCTCTGTTTCCCCATATCTGATTCCCTGCCTCTCATTCCCCAGCTCTGATTCCCCGCCTCTGATTCCCCAGCTCTGATTCCCCGCCTCTGACTCCCCGCGTCTGATTCCCAGCCTCTGATTCCCCATGTTTGATTTCCTGCCTCTGATTCCCCACCTCTGATTCCCCATCTCTGATTCCCGGACTCTGATTCCCACCTCTGATTCCCCATCTCTGATTCCGCACATCCGATTCCCTGCCTCTGATTCCCCGCCTCTGATGCCCCGCCACTGATTTCATGCCTCTGATTCCCAAACTCTGATTCCCCACCTCTGATTCCCCATATCTGATTCCCCGCCTCTGTTTCCCCCCTCTGATTCCCTGCCTCTGTTTCCTCATATCTGATTCCCCGCCTCTGATTCCCCAACACTGATTTCCCGCCCCTGATTCCCCAGCTCTGATTCACCACCTCTGATTCCCCGCGTCTGATTCCCCGCCTCTGATTCCCCATCTCTGATTCCCCGCCTTTGATAACCTGCCTCTGATTCCCAACCTCTGATTCCCGACCTCTGATTACCCATATCTGATTCCCCGCCTCTGTTTCCCCGCCTCTTATTCCCCACCTCTGTTTCCCCATATCTGATTCCCTGCCTCTCATTCCCCAGCTCTGATTCACCACCTCTGATTCCCCGCCTCTGATTCCCCAGCTCTGATTCCCCGCCTCTGACTCCCCGCGTCTGATTCCCAGCATCTGATTCCCCATGTTTGATTTCATGCCTCTGATTCCCCGCCTCTGATTCGCCATCTCTGATTCATCGCCTCTGATACCCCACCTCTGATTCCCCATATCTGATTCCCCACCTATGTTTCCCCGCCTCTGATTCCCCGCCTCTGATTCCCCATCTCTGATTCCCAGACTCTGATTCCCCACCTCTTATTCCCCATCTCTGATTCCGCACATCCGATTCCCTGCCTCTGATTCCCCGCCTCTGATGCCCCTCCTCTGATTCCATGCCTCTGATTCCCAACCTCTGATTCCCCACCTCTGATTCCCCATATCTGATTCCCCGCCTCTGTTTCCCCGCCTCTGATTCCCTGCCTCTGTTTCCTCATACCTGCTTTCCCGCCTCTGACTCCCCAACACTGATTCCCCGCCTCTGATTCCCCAGCTCTGATTCACCACCTCTGATTCCCCGCGTCTGATTCCCCGCCTCTGATTACCCATCTCTGATTCCCTATCTCTGATTCCCCAATTCTGATTCCCCGCCTTTGGTTCCCTGCCTCTGATTCCCAACCTCTGATTCCCGACCTCTGATTCCCCATATCTGATTCCCCGCCCCTGTTTCCCCGCCTCTTATTCCCCGCCTCTCTTTCCCCATATCTGATTCCCGGCCTCTCATTCCCCATCTCTGATTCCCCACCTCTGATTCCCCATATCTGATTCCCCGCCGCAGATTCCCCAACTTTGATACCCCGCCTCTGATTCCCCAGCTCTGATTCCCCGCCTATGATTCCCCGCGTCTGATTCCCTGCCTCTGATTCCCCGCCTCTGATTCCCCATCTCTGATTCACCACCTCTGATCCCCCGCCTCTGATTACCCATGTCTGATTCCCCGCCTCTGTTTCCCCGCCTCTGAATCCCCGCCTCTGATTCCCCATATCTGATTCCCCGCCTCTGATTCCCCAACTCTGATTCCCTGCCTGTGATTCGCCAGCTATGATTCCCCGCCTCTGATTCCCCGCATCTGATTCCTTGCCTGTGATTCCCTGCCTCTGATTCCCCACCTCTGTTACCCCGCCTCTAATTCCCCGCCTCCGATTCCCCATATATGATTCCACTCCTCTCATTCCCCAACTCTGATTCCCCGCCTCTGATTCCCCATCTCAGATTCCCTGCCTCTGATTCCCCGCGTCTGATTCCCTGCCTCTGATTCCCCATCTCTGATTCACCTCCTTTGATTCGCCACCTCTAATTCCCCACCTCTGATTCCCGGCCTCTCATTCCCGGCATCTGATTCCCGGCCTCTGCTTTCCAGCCTCTGATTCCCCGCTTCTGATTCTGATTCCCTGCCTCTGATTCCCCATCTCTGATTCCACACATCTGATTCCCTGCCTCTGATTCCCCACTTCTGATTCCCCGCCTCTGATTCCCCACCTCTGTTTCCCCACCTCTGATTCCCCGCCTCTGTTTCCCCATATCTAATTCCCCGCCTCTGATTCCCCAACTCTGATTCCCCGCTCTGATTCCACAGCACTGAATTCCCGCCTCTGATTCCCCACATCTGATTCCCTGCCTCTGAATCCCCACCTCTGATTCCCAACCTCTGATTCCCCTCCTCTGATTCCCCATATCTGATTTCCCTCCTCTGTTTCCCTGCCTCTGATTCCACGCCTCTGTTACCCCATATCTGATTCCCCGCCTCTGATTCCCCGCCTCTGATTCTGCACATCTGATTCCCTGCCTCTTATTCCCCACCTCTGATTCCCGGCCTCTGATTCCCGGCCTCTCATTCCCGGCCTCTCATTCCCCGCCTCTGATTCCCGGCCTCAGATTCCCCGCCTCTGATTCCCTGCCTGTGATTCCCCATCTCTGATTCCGCACATCTGATTCCATGCCTCTAATTCCCCGCCTCTGATTCCCCGCCTCTGATTCCCCACCTATGATTCCCCATATCTGATTCCCCGCCTCTGTTTCCCCGCCTCTGATTCCGGGCCTCTGTTTCCCCCTATCTGATGCCCCGCCTCTGATTCCCCAACTCTGATTCCCCACCTCTGATTCCCCAGCTCTGAATCCCCGCCTCTGCTTCCCCATCTCTGATCCACCGCCTTTGATTCGCCACCTCTGATTCCCCATATGTGATTCCCCGCCTCTGTTTCCCCGCCTCTGATTCCCCGCCTCTGATTCCCCATATCTCATTCCCAGCCTCTGATTCCCCACCTCTGATTCCCGGCCTCTTATTCCCGGCATCTGATTCCCGGCCTCTGATTCCCGGCCTCTGATTCCCCGCTTCTGATTCTGATTCCCTGCCTCTGATTCCCCATCTCTGATTCCGCACATCTGATTCCCTGCCACTGATTTCCCACCTCTGATTACCCATATCTGATTCCCCGCCTCTGTTTCCCCGCCTCTGATTCCCCGCCTCTGTTTCCCCGCCTCTTATTCCCCTCCTCTGTTTCCCCATATCTAATTCCCCGCCTCTGATACCCCAACTCTGATTCCCCGCTCTGATTCCCCAGCTCTGAATCCCCGACTCTGATTCCCCGCATCTGATTCACTGCCTCTGAATCCCCACCTCTGATTCCCTGCCTCTGATTCCCAACCTCTGATTCCCCTCCTCTGATTCCCCATATCTGATTCCCCGCCTCCGTTTCCCTGCCTCTGATTCCCCGCCTCTGTTTCCCCATATCTGATTCCCCGCCTCTGATACCCCAACTCTGATTCCCCGCCTCTGATTCCCCAGCTCTGATTCCCCGCCTCTGACTCCCCGCGTCTGATTCCCAGCCTCTGATTCCCCATGTCTGATTTCCTGCCTCTGATTCCCCGCCTCTGATTCCCCGCCTCTGATTCCCCATCTCTGATTCCCGGACTCTGATTCCCCACCTCTGATTCCCCATCTCTGATTCCGCACATCCGATTCCCTGCCTCTGATTCCCCGCCTCTGATGCCCCGCCTCTGATTCCATGCCTCTGATTCCCAACCTCTGATTCCCCACCTCTGATTCCCCATATCTGATTCCCCGCCTCTGTTTCCCCGCCTCTGATTCCCTGCCTCTGTTTCCTCATACCTGATTCCCCGCCTCTGATTCCCCAAGACTGATTCCCCGCCTCTGATTCCCCAGCTCTGATTCACCACCTCTGATTCCCCGCGTCTGATTCCCCGCATCTGATTACCCATCTCTGATTCCCTATCTCTGATTCCCCAATTCTGATTCCCCACCTTTGATTCCCTGCCTCTGATTCCCAAACTCTGATTCCCGACCTCTGATTCCCCATATCTGATACCCCGCCTCTGTTTCCCCGCCTCTTATTCACCGCCTCTGATTCCCCATATCTGATTCCCGGCCTCTCATTCCCCAGCTCTGATTCCCCGCCTCTGATTCCCCATATCTGATTCCCCGCCGCTGATTCCCCAACTCTGATACCCCGCCTCTGATTCCCCAGCTCTGATTCACCACTTCTGATCCCCCGCCTCTGATTACCCATGTCTGATTCCCCGCCTCTGTTTCCCCGCCTCTGAATCCCCGCCTCTGATTCCCCATATCTGATTCCCCGCCTCTGATTACCCAACTCTGATTCACCGCCTGTGATTCGCCAGCTATGATTCCCCGCCTCTGATTCCCCGCGTCTGATTCCCTGCCTGTGATTCCCTGCGTCTGATTCCCCACCTCTGTTACCCCGACTCTGATTCCCTGCCTCTGATTCCCCAATTCTGATTCCCTGCCTCTGATTCCCCGCATCTGATTCCCCGCCTCTGATTCCCCATCTCTGATTCACCGCCTTTGATTCGCCACCTCTGATTCCCCATCTCTGATTCCCGGACTAAGATTCCCCACCTCTGATTCCCGGCCTCTTATTCCCGGCATCAGATTCCCGGCCTCTTATTCCCAGCCTCTGATTCCCCGCTTCTGATTCTGATTCGCTGCCTCTGATTCCCCATCTCTGATTCCACACATCTGATTCCCTGCCTCTGATTCCCCACTTCTGATTCCCCGCCTCTGATTCCCCACCTCTGTTTCCCCACCTCTGATTCCCCGCCTCTGTTTCCCCATATCTAATTCCCCGCCTCTGATTCCCCAACTCTGAATCCCCGCTCTGATTCCCCAGCTCTGATTTCCCGCCTCTGATTCCCCGCATCTGATTCCCTGCCTCTGAATCCCCACCTCTGATTCCCTGCCTCTGATTCCCAACCTCTGATTCCCCTCCTCTGATTCCCCATATCTGATTCCCCTCCTCTGTTTCCCTGCCTCTGATTCCCCGCATCTGTTACCCCATATCTGATTCCCCGCCTCTGATTCCCCAACTCTGATTCTGCACATCATATTCCCTGCCTCTTTTTCCCCACCTCTGATTCCCGGCCTCTGATTATCGGCCTCTGATTCCCGGCCTCTCATTCCCGGCCTCTCATTCCCCGCCTCTGATTCCCGGCCTCTGATTCCCCGCCTCTGATTCCCCGCCTCTGATTCCCTGCCTCTGATTCCCCATCTCTGATTCCGCACATCTGATTCCCTGCCTCTGATTCCCCGCCTCTGATTCCCCGCCTCTGATTCCCTGCCTCTGATTCCCAACCTCTGATTCCCCACCTCTGATTCCCCATATCTGATTCCCCGCCTCTGTTTCCCCGCCTCTGATTCCCCGCCTCTCTTTCCCCATATCTGATTCCCCGCCTCTGATTCCCCAACACTGATTCCCCGCCTCTGATTCCCCAGCTCTGATTCCCCGCCTCTGATTCCCTGTGTTTGATTCCCTGCCTCTGATTCCCCGCCTCTGCTTCCCCATCTCTGATTCAGCGCCTTTGATTCGCCACCTCTGATTCCCCATATGTGATTCCCCGCCTCTGTTTCCCCGCCTCTGATTCCCCGCCTCTGATTCCCCATATCTCATTCACAGCCTCTGATTCCCCATCTCTGATTCCCGGACTCTGATTCCCTACCTCTGATTCCCGGCCTCTTATTCCCGGCATCTGATTCCCGGCCTCTGATTCCCAGCCTCTGATTCCCCGCTACTGATTCTGATTCCCTGCCTCTGATTCCCCATCTCTGATTCCGCACATCTGATTCCCTGCCTCTGATTTCCCACCTCTGATTACCCATATCTGATTCCCCGCCTCTGTTTCCCCGCCTCTGATTCCCCGCCTCTGTTTCCCCGCCTCTGATTCCCCGCCTCTGTTTCCCCATATCTAATTCCCCGCCTCTGATTCCCCAACTCTGATTCCCCGCTCTGATTCCCCAGCTCTGAATCCCCGCCTCTGATTCCCCGCATCTGATTCACTGCCTCTGAATCCCCACCTCTGATTCCCTGCCTCTGATTCACAACCTCTGATTCCCCTCCTCTGATTCCCCATATCTGATTCCCCGCCTCCGTTTCCCTGCCTCTGATTCCCCGCCTCTGTTTCCCCATATCTGATTCCCCGCCTCTGATACCCCAACTCTGATTCCCCGCCTCTGATTCCCCAGCTCTGATTCCCCGCCTCTGACTCCCCGCGTCTGATTCCCAGCCTCTGATTCCCCATGTCTGATTTCCTGCCTATGATTCCCCGCCTCTTATTCGCCAGCTCTGATTCATCGCCTCTGATTCCCCACCTCTGATTCCCCATATCTGATTCCCCACCTATGTTTCCCCGCCTCTGATTCCCCGCCTCAGATTCCCCATCTCTGATTCCCGGACTCTGATTCCCCGCCTCTGATTCCCCACCTCTGATTTCCCATATCTGATTCCCCGCCTCTGTTTCCCCGCCTCTGATTCCCCGCCTCTGATTCCCCAGCTCTGAATTCCCGCCTCTGATTCCCCACCTATGATTCCCCATATCTGATTCCCCGCCTCTGTTTCCCCGCCTCTGATTCCCCGCCTCTGATTCCCCATATCTGATTCCCCACCTATGATTTCCCAACGCTGATTCCCCGCCTCTGATTCGCTAGCTATGATTCCCCGCCTCTGATTCCCCGCGTCTGAATCCCTGCCTCTGATTCCCCGCCTCTGATTCGCTAGCTATGATTCCCCGCCTCTGATTCCCCGCGTATGAATCCCTGCCTCTGATTCCCCGCCTCTGATTCCCAATATCTGATTCCCCGCCTCCGTTTCCCTGCCTCTGATTCCCCGCCTCTGTTTCCCCATATCTGATGCCCCGCCTCTGATTCCCCAACTCTGATTCCCCACCTCTGATTCCCCAGCTCTGAATCCCCGCCTCTGATTCCCCGTGTTTGATTCCCTGCCTCTGATTCCCCGCCTCTGCTTCCCCATCTCTGATCCACCGCCTTTGATTCGCCACCTCTGATTCCCCATATGTGATTCCCCGCCTCTGTTTCCCCGCCTCTGATTCCCCGCCTCTGATTCCCCATATCTCATTCCCAGCCTCTGATTCCCCACCTCTGATTCCCGGCCTCTTATTCCCGGCATCTGATTCCCGGCCTCTGATTCCCGGCCTCTGATTCCCCGCTTCTGATTCTGATTCCCTGCCTCTGATTCCCCATCTCTGATTCCGCACATCTGATTCCCTGCCACTGATTTCCCACCTCTGATTACCCATATCTGATTCCCCGCCTCTGTTTCCCCGCCTCTGATTCCCCGCCTCTGTTTCCCCGCCTCTTATTCCCCTCCTCTGTTTCCCCATATCTAATTCCCCGCCTCTGATACCCCAACTCTGATTCCCCGCTCTGATTCCCCAGCTCTGAATCCCCGACTCTGATTCCCCGCATCTGATTCACTGCCTCTGAATCCCCACCTCTGATTCCCTGCCTCTGATTCCCAACCTCTGATTCCCCTCCTCTGATTCCCCATATCTGATTCCCCGCCTCCGTTTCCCTGCCTCTGATTCCCCGCCTCTGTTTCCCCATATCTGATTCCCCGCCTCTGATACCCCAACTCTGATTCCCCGCCTCTGATTCCCCAGCTCTGATTCCCCGCCTCTGACTCCCCGCGTCTGATTCCCAGCCTCTGATTCCCCATGTCTGATTTCCTGCCTCTGATTCCCCGCCTCTGATTCCCCGCCTCTGATTCCCCATCTCTGATTCCCGGACTCTGATTCCCCACCTCTGATTCCCCATCTCTGATTCCGCACATCCGATTCCCTGCCTCTGATTCCCCGCCTCTGATGCCCCGCCTCTGATTCCATGCCTCTGATTCCCAACCTCTGATTCCCCACCTCTGATTCCCCATATCTGATTCCCCGCCTCTGTTTCCCCGCCTCTGATTCCCTGCCTCTGTTTCCTCATACCTGATTCCCCGCCTCTGATTCCCCAAGACTGATTCCCCGCCTCTGATTCCCCAGCTCTGATTCACCACCTCTGATTCCCCGCGTCTGATTCCCCGCATCTGATTACCCATCTCTGATTCCCTATCTCTGATTCCCCAATTCTGATTCCCCACCTTTGATTCCCTGCCTCTGATTCCCAAACTCTGATTCCCGACCTCTGATTCCCCATATCTGATACCCCGCCTCTGTTTCCCCGCCTCTTATTCACCGCCTCTGATTCCCCATATCTGATTCCCGGCCTCTCATTCCCCAGCTCTGATTCCCCGCCTCTGATTCCCCATATCTGATTCCCCGCCGCTGATTCCCCAACTCTGATACCCCACCTCTGATTCCCCAGCTCTGATTCACCACTTCTGATCCCCCGCCTCTGATTACCCATGTCTGATTCCCCGCCTCTGTTTCCCCGCCTCTGAATCCCCGCCTCTGATTCCCCATATCTGATTCCCCGACTCTGATTACCCAACTCTGATTCCCCGCCTGTGATTCGCCAGCTATGATTCCCCGCCTCTGATTCCCCGCGTCTGATTCCCTGCCTGTGATTCCCTGCGTCTGATTCCCCACCTCTGTTACCCCGCCTCTGATTCCCCGCGTCTGATTCCCAGCCTCTGATTCCCCATGTCTGATTTCCTGCCTCTGATTCCCCGCCTCTGATTCCCCGCCTCTGATTCCCCATCTCTGATTCCCGGACTCTGATTCCCCACCTCTGATTCCCCATCTCTGATTCCGCACATCCGATTCCCTGCCTCTGATTCCCCGCCTCTGATGCCCCGCCTCTGATTCCATGCCTCTGATTCCCAACCTCTGATTCCCCACCTCTGATTCCCCATATCTGATTCCCCGCCTCTGTTTCCCCGCCTCTGATTCCCTGCCTCTGTTTCCTCATACCTGATTCCCCGCCTCTGATTCCCCAAGACTGATTCCCCGCCTCTGATTCCCCAGCTCTGATTCACCACCTCTGATTCCCCGCGTCTGATTCCCCGCATCTGATTACCCATCTCTGATTCCCTATCTCTGATTCCCCAATTCTGATTCCCCACCTTTGATTCCCTGCCTCTGATTCCCAAACTCTGATTCCCGACCTCTGATTCCCCATATCTGATACCCCGCCTCTGTTTCCCCGCCTCTTATTCACCGCCTCTGATTCCCCATATCTGATTCCCGGCCTCTCATTCCCCAGCTCTGATTCCCCGCCTCTGATTCCCCATATCTGATTCCCCGCCGCTGATTCCCCAACTCTGATACCCCGCCTCTGATTCCCCAGCTCTGATTCACCACTTCTGATCCCCCGCCTCTGATTACCCATGTCTGATTCCCCGCCTCTGTTTCCCCGCCTCTGAATCCCCGCCTCTGATTCCCCATATCTGATTCCCCGCCTCTGATTACCCAACTCTGATTCCCCGCCTGTGATTCGCCAGCTATGATTCCCCGCCTCTGATTCCCCGCGTCTGATTCCCTGCCTGTGATTCCCTGCGTCTGATTCCCCACCTCTGTTACCCCGCCTCTGATTCCCCGCCTCTGATTCCCCAACTCTGATTCCCTGCCTCTGATTCCCCAATTCTGATTCCCTGCCTCTGATTCCCCGCATCTGATTCCCCGCCTCTGATTCCCCATCTCTGATTCACCGCCTTTGATTCGCCACCTCTGATTCCCCATCTCTGATTCCCGGACTAAGATTCCCCACCTCTGATTCCCGGCCTCTTATTCCCGGCATCAGATTCCCGGCCTCTTATTCCCAGCCTCTGATTCCCCGCTTCTGATTCTGATTCGCTGCCTCTGATTCCCCATCTCTGATTCCACACATCTGATTCCCTGCCTCTGATTCCCCACTTCTGATTCCCCGCCTCTGATTCCCCACCTCTGTTTCCCCACCTCTGATTCCCCGCCTCTGTTTCCCCATATCTAATTCCCCGCCTCTGATTCCCCAACTCTGATTCCCCGCTCTGATTCCCCAGCTCTGATTTCCCGCCTCTGATTCCCCGCATCTGATTCCCTGCCTCTGAATCCCCACCTCTGATTCCCTGCCTCTGATTCCCAACCTCTGATTCCCCTCCTCTGATTCCCCATATCTGATTCCCCTCCTCTGTTTCCCTGCCTCTGATTCCCCGCATCTGTTACCCCATATCTGATTCCCCGCCTCTGATTCCCCAACTCTGATTCTGCACATCATATTCCCTGCCTCTTTTTCCCCACCTCTGATTCCCGGCCTCTGATTATCGGCCTCTGATTCCCGGCCTCTCATTCCCGGCCTCTCATTCCCCGCCTCTGATTCCCGGCCTCTGATTCCCCGCCTCTGATTCCCCGCCTCTGATTCCCTGCCTCTGATTCCCCATCTCTGATTCCGCACATCTGATTCCCTGCCTCTGATTCCCCGCCTCTGATTCCCCGCCTCTGATTCCCTGCCTCTGATTCCCAACCTCTGATTCCCCACCTCTGATTCCCCATATCTGATTCCCCGCCTCTGTTTCCCCGCCTCTGATTCCCCGCCTCTCTTTCCCCATATCTGATTCCCCGCCTCTGATTCCCCAACACTGATTCCCCGCCTCTGATTCCCCAGCTCTGATTCCCCGCCTCTGATTCCCTGTGTTTGATTCCCTGCCTCTGATTCCCCGCCTCTGCTTCCCCATCTCTGATTCAGCGCCTTTGATTCGCCACCTCTGATTCCCCATATGTGATTCCCCGCCTCTGTTTCCCCGCCTCTGATTCCCCGCCTCTGATTCCCCATATCTCATTCACAGCCTCTGATTCCCCATCTCTGATTCCCGGACTCTGATTCCCTACCTCTGATTCCCGGCCTCTTATTCCCGGCATCTGATTCCCGGCCTCTGATTCCCGGCCTCTGATTCCCCGCTACTGATTCTGATTCCCTGCCTCTGATTCCCCATCTCTGATTCCGCACATCTGATTCCCTGCCTCTGATTTCCCACCTCTGATTACCCATATCTGATTCCCCGCCTCTGTTTCCCCGCCTCTGATTCCCCGCCTCTGTTTCCCCGCCTCTGATTCCCCGCCTCTGTTTCCCCATATCTAATTCCCCGCCTCTGATTCCCCAACTCTGATTCCCCGCTCTGATTCCCCAGCTCTGAATCCCCGCCTCTGATTCCCCGCATCTGATTCACTGCCTCTGAATCCCCACCTCTGATTCCCTGCCTCTGATTCACAACCTCTGATTCCCCTCCTCTGATTCCCCATATCTGATTCCCCGCCTCCGTTTCCCTGCCTCTGATTCCCCGCCTCTGTTTCCCCATATCTGATTCCCCGCCTCTGATACCCCAACTCTGATTCCCCGCCTCTGATTCCCCAGCTCTGATTCCCCGCCTCTGACTCCCCGCGTCTGATTCCCAGCCTCTGATTCCCCATGTCTGATTTCCTGCCTATGATTCCCCGCCCCTGATGCGCCAGCTCTGATTCATCGCCTCTGATTCCCCACCTCTGATTCCCCATATCTGATTCCCCACCTATGTTTCCCCGCCTCTGATTCCCCGCCTCAGATTCCCCATCTCTGATTCCCGGACTCTGATTCCCCGCCTCTGATTCCCCACCTCTGATTTCCCATATCTGATTCCCCGCCTCTGTTTCCCCGCCTCTGATTCCCCGCCTCTGATTCCCCAGCTCTGAATTCCCGCCTCTGATTCCCCACCTATGATTCCCCATATCTGATTCCCCGCCTCTGTTTCCCCGCCTCTGATTCCCCGCCTCTGATTCCACATATCTGATTCCCCACCTATGATTTCCCAACGCTGATTCCCCGCCTCTGATTCGCTAGCTATGATTCCCCGCCTCTGATTCCCCGCGTCTGAATCCCTGCCTCTGATTCCCCGCCTCTGATTCCCAATATCTGATTCCCCGCCTCCGTTTCCCTGCCTCTGATTCCCCGCCTCTGTTTCCCCATATCTGATGCCCCGCCTCTGATTCCCCAACTCTGATTCCCCACCTCTGATTCCCCAGCTCTGAATCCCCGCCTCTGATTCCCCGTGTTTGATTCCCTGCCTCTGATTCCCCGCCTCTGCTTCCCCATCTCTGATCCACCGCCTTTGATTCGCCACCTCTGATTCCCCATATGTGATTCCCCGCCTCTGTTTCCCCGCCTCTGATTCCCCGCCTCTGTTTCCCCGCCTCTTATTCCCCTCCTCTGTTTCCCCATATCTAATTCCCCGCCTCTGATACCCCAACTCTGATTCCCCGCTCTGATTCCCCAGCTCTGAATCCCCGACTCTGATTCCCCGCATCTGATTCACTGCCTCTGAATCCCCACCTCTGATTCCCTGCCTCTGATTCCCAACCTCTGATTCCCCTCCTCTGATTCCCCATATCTGATTCCCCGCCTCCGTTTCCCTGCCTCTGATTCCCCGCCTCTGTTTCCCCATATCTGATTCCCCGCCTCTGATACCCCAACTCTGATTCCCCGCCTCTGATTCCCCAGCTCTGATTCCCCGCCTCTGACTCCCCGCGTCTGATTCCCAGCCTCTGATTCCCCATGTCTGATTTCCTGCCTCTGATTCCCCGCCTCTGATTCCCCGCCTCTGATTCCCCATCTCTGATTCCCGGACTCTGATTCCCCACCTCTGATTCCCCATCTCTGATTCCGCACATCCGATTCCCTGCCTCTGATTCCCCGCCTCTGATGCCCCGCCTCTGATTCCATGCCTCTGATTCCCAACCTCTGATTCCCCACCTCTGATTCCCCATATCTGATTCCCCGCCTCTGTTTCCCCGCCTCTGATTCCCTGCCTCTGTTTCCTCATACCTGATTCCCCGCCTCTGATTCCCCAAGACTGATTCCCCGCCTCTGATTCCCCAGCTCTGATTCACCACCTCTGATTCCCCGCGTCTGATTCCCCGCATCTGATTACCCATCTCTGATTCCCTATCTCTGATTCCCCAATTCTGATTCCCCACCTTTGATTCCCTGCCTCTGATTCCCAAACTCTGATTCCCGACCTCTGATTCCCCATATCTGATACCCCGCCTCTGTTTCCCCGCCTCTTATTCACCGCCTCTGATTCCCCATATCTGATTCCCGGCCTCTCATTCCCCAGCTCTGATTCCCCGCCTCTGATTCCCCATATCTGATTCCCCGCCGCTGATTCCCCAACTCTGATACCCCGCCTCTGATTCCCCAGCTCTGATTCACCACTTCTGATCCCCCGCCTCTGATTACCCATGTCTGATTCCCCGCCTCTGTTTCCCCGCCTCTGAATCCCCGCCTCTGATTCCCCATATCTGATTCCCCGCCTCTGATTACCCAACTCTGATTCCCCGCCTGTGATTCGCCAGCTATGATTCCCCGCCTCTGATTCCCCGCGTCTGATTCCCTGCCTGTGATTCCCTGCGTCTGATTCCCCACCTCTGTGACCCCGCCTCTGATCCCCCGCCTCTGATTACCCATGTCTGATTCCCCGCCTCTGTTTCCCCGCCTCTGAATCCCCGCCTCTGATTCCCCATATCTGATTCCCCGCCTCTGATTACCCAACTCTGATTCCCCGCCTGTGATTCGCCAGCTATGATTCCCCGCCTCTGATTCCCCGCGTCTGATTCCCTGCCTGTGATTCCCTGCGTCTGATTCCCCACCTCTGTTACCCCGCCTCTGATTCCCCGCCTCTGATTCCCCATATCTGATTCCCCTCCTCTGATTCCCCAACTCTGATTCCCTGCCTCTGATTCCCCAATTCTGATTCCCTGCCTCTGATTCCCCGCATCTGATTCCCCGCCTCTGATTCCCCAACTCTGATTCCCTGCCTCTGATTCCCCAATTCTGATTCCCTGCCTCTGATTCCCCGCATCAGATTCCCGGCCTCTTATTCCCAGCCTCTGATTCCCCGCTTCTGATTCTGATTCGCTGCCTCTGATTCCCCACCTCTGATTCCCGGCCTCTTATTCCCGGCATCAGATTCCCGGCCTCTTATTCCCCGCCTCTGATTCCCCGCCTCTGTTTCCCCGCCTCTGATTCCCCGCCTCTGTTTCCCCATATCTAATTCCCCGCCTCTGATTCCCCAACTCTGATTCCCCGCTCTGATTCCCCAGCTCTGAATCCCCGCCTCTGATTCCCCGCATCTGATTCACTGCCTCTGAATCCCCACCTCTGATTCCCTGCCTCTGATTCACAACCTCTGATTCCCCTCCTCTGATTCCCCATATCTGATTCCCCGCCTCCGTTTCCCTGCCTCTGATTCCCCGCCTCTGTTTCCCCATATCTGATTCCCCGCCTCTGATACCCCAACTCTGATTCCCCGCCTCTGATTCCCCAGCTCTGATTCCCCGCCTCTGACTCCCCGCGTCTGATTCCCAGCCTCTGATTCCCCATGTCTGATTTCCTGCCTATGATTCCCCGCCTCTGATTCGCCAGCTCTGATTCATCGCCTCTGATTCCCCACCTCTGATTCCCCATATCTGATTCCCCACCTATGTTTCCCCGCCTCTGATTCCCCGCCTCAGATTCCCCATCTCTGATTCCCGGACTCTGATTCCCCGCCTCTGATTCCCCACCTCTGATTTCCCATATCTGATTCCCCGCCTCTGTTTCCCCGCCTCTGATTCCCCGCCTCTGATTCCCCAGCTCTGAATTCCCGCCTCTGATTCCCCACCTATGATTCCCCATATCTGATTCCCCGCCTCTGTTTCCCCGCCTCTGATTCCCCGCCTCTGATTCCCCATATCTGATTCCCCACCTATGATTTCCCAACGCTGATTCCCCGCCTCTGATTCGCTAGCTATGATTCCCCGCCTCTGATTCCCCGCGTCTGAATCCCTGCCTCTGATTCCCCGCCTCTGATTCCCAATATCTGATTCCCCGCCTCCGTTTCCCTGCCTCTGATTCCCCGCCTCTGTTTCCCCATATCTGATGCCCCGCCTCTGATTCCCCAACTCTGATTCCCCACCTCTGATTCCCCAGCTCTGAATCCCCGCCTCTGATTCCCCGTGTTTGATTCCCTGCCTCTGATTCCCCGCCTCTGCTTCCCCATCTCTGATCCACCGCCTTTGATTCGCCACCTCTGATTCCCCATATGTGATTCCCCGCCTCTGTTTCCCCGCCTCTGATTCCCCGCCTCTGATTCCCCATATCTCATTCCCAGCCTCTGATTCCCCACCTCTGATTCCCGGCCTCTTATTCCCGGCATCTGATTCCCGGCCTCTGATTCCCGGCCTCTGATTCCCCGCTTCTGATTCTGATTCCCTGCCTCTGATTCCCCATCTCTGATTCCGCACATCTGATTCCCTGCCACTGATTTCCCACCTCTGATTACCCATATCTGATTCCCCGCCTCTGTTTCCCCGCCTCTGATTCCCCGCCTCTGTTTCCCCGCCTCTTATTCCCCTCCTCTGTTTCCCCATATCTAATTCCCCGCCTCTGATACCCCAACTCTGATTCCCCGCTCTGATTCCCCAGCTCTGAATCCCCGACTCTGATTCCCCGCATCTGATTCACTGCCTCTGAATCCCCACCTCTGATTCCCTGCCTCTGATTCCCAACCTCTGATTCCCCTCCTCTGATTCCCCATATCTGATTCCCCGCCTCCGTTTCCCTGCCTCTGATTCCCCGCCTCTGTTTCCCCATATCTGATTCCCCGCCTCTGATACCCCAACTCTGATTCCCCGCCTCTGATTCCCCAGCTCTGATTCCCCGCCTCTGACTCCCCGCGTCTGATTCCCAGCCTCTGATTCCCCATGTCTGATTTCCTGCCTCTGATTCCCCGCCTCTGATTCCCCGCCTCTGATTCCCCATCTCTGATTCCCGGACTCTGATTCCCCACCTCTGATTCCCCATCTCTGATTCCGCACATCCGATTCCCTGCCTCTGATTCCCCGCCTCTGATGCCCCGCCTCTGATTCCATGCCTCTGATTCCCAACCTCTGATTCCCCACCTCTGATTCCCCATATCTGATTCCCCGCCTCTGTTTCCCCGCCTCTGATTCCCTGCCTCTGTTTCCTCATACCTGATTCCCCGCCTCTGATTCCCCAAGACTGATTCCCCGCCTCTGATTCCCCAGCTCTGATTCACCACCTCTGATTCCCCGCGTCTGATTCCCCGCATCTGATTACCCATCTCTGATTCCCTATCTCTGATTCCCCAATTCTGATTCCCCACCTTTGATTCCCTGCCTCTGATTCCCAAACTCTGATTCCCGACCTCTGATTCCCCATATCTGATACCCCGCCTCTGTTTCCCCGCCTCTTATTCACCGCCTCTGATTCCCCATATCTGATTCCCGGCCTCTCATTCCCCAGCTCTGATTCCCCGCCTCTGATTCCCCATATCTGATTCCCCGCCGCTGATTCCCCAACTCTGATACCCCGCCTCTGATTCCCCAGCTCTGATTCACCACTTCTGATCCCCCGCCTCTGATTACCCATGTCTGATTCCCCGCCTCTGTTTCCCCGCCTCTGAATCCCCGCCTCTGATTCCCCATATCTGATTCCCCGCCTCTGATTACCCAACTCTGATTCCCCGCCTGTGATTCGCCAGCTATGATTCCCCGCCTCTGATTCCCCGCGTCTGATTCCCTGCCTGTGATTCCCTGCGTCTGATTCCCCACCTCTGTTACCCCGCCTCTGATTCCCCGCCTCTGATTCCCCATATCTGATTCCCCTCCTCTGATTCCCCAACTCTGATTCCCTGCCTCTGATTCCCCAATTCTGATTCCCTGCCTCTGATTCCCCGCATCTGATTCCCCGCCTCTGATTCCCCATCTCTGATTCACCGCCTTTGATTCGCCACCTCTGATTCCCCATCTCTGATTCCCGGACTAAGATTCCCCACCTCTGATTCCCGGCCTCTTATTCCCGGCATCAGATTCCCGGCCTCTTATTCCCAGCCTCTGATTCCCCGCTTCTGATTCTGATTCGCTGCCTCTGATTCCCCATCTCTGATTCCACACATCTGATTCCCTGCCTCTGATTCCCCACTTCTGATTCCCCGCCTCTGATTCCCCACCTCTGTTTCCCCACCTCTGATTCCCCGCCTCTGTTTCCCCATATCTAATTCCCCGCCTCTGATTCCCCAACTCTGATTCCCCGCTCTGATTCCCCAGCTCTGATTTCCCGCCTCTGATTCCCCGCATCTGATTCCCTGCCTCTGAATCCCCACCTCTGATTCCCTGCCTCTGATTCCCAACCTCTGATTCCCCTCCTCTGATTCCCCATATCTGATTCCCCTCCTCTGTTTCCCTGCCTCTGATTCCCCGCATCTGTTACCCCATATCTGATTCCCCGCCTCTGATTCCCCAACTCTGATTCTGCACATCATATTCCCTGCCTCTTTTTCCCCACCTCTGATTCCCGGCCTCTGATTATCGGCCTCTGATTCCCGGCCTCTCATTCCCGGCCTCTCATTCCCCGCCTCTGATTCCCGGCCTCTGATTCCCCGCCTCTGATTCCCCGCCTCTGATTCCCTGCCTCTGATTCCCCATCTCTGATTCCGCACATCTGATTCCCTGCCTCTGATTCCCCGCCTCTGATTCCCCGCCTCTGATTCCCTGCCTCTGATTCCCAACCTCTGATTCCCCACCTCTGATTCCCCATATCTGATTCCCCGCCTCTGTTTCCCCGCCTCTGATTCCCCGCCTCTCTTTCCCCATATCTGATTCCCCGCCTCTGATTCCCCAACACTGATTCCCCGCCTCTGATTCCCCAGCTCTGATTCCCCGCCTCTGATTCCCTGTGTTTGATTCCCTGCCTCTGATTCCCCGCCTCTGCTTCCCCATCTCTGATTCAGCGCCTTTGATTCGCCACCTCTGATTCCCCATATGTGATTCCCCGCCTCTGTTTCCCCGCCTCTGATTCCCCGCCTCTGATTCCCCATATCTCATTCACAGCCTCTGATTCCCCATCTCTGATTCCCGGACTCTGATTCCCTACCTCTGATTCCCGGCCTCTTATTCCCGGCATCTGATTCCCGGCCTCTGATTCCCGGCCTCTGATTCCCCGCTACTGATTCTGATTCCCTGCCTCTGATTCCCCATCTCTGATTCCGCACATCTGATTCCCTGCCTCTGATTTCCCACCTCTGATTACCCATATCTGATTCCCCGCCTCTGTTTCCCCGCCTCTGATTCCCCGCCTCTGTTTCCCCGCCTCTGATTCCCCGCCTCTGTTTCCCCATATCTAATTCCCCGCCTCTGATTCCCCAACTCTGATTCCCCGCTCTGATTCCCCAGCTCTGAATCCCCGCCTCTGATTCCCCGCATCTGATTCACTGCCTCTGAATCCCCACCTCTGATTCCCTGCCTCTGATTCACAACCTCTGATTCCCCTCCTCTGATTCCCCATATCTGATTCCCCGCCTCCGTTTCCCTGCCTCTAATTCCCCGCCTCTGTTTCCCCATATCTGATTCCCCGCCTCTGATACCCCAACTCTGATTCCCCGCCTCTGATTCCCCAGCTCTGATTCCCCGCCTCTGACTCCCCGCGTCTGATTCCCAGCCTCTGATTCCCCATGTCTGATTTCCTGCCTATGATTCCCCGCCTCTGATTCGCCAGCTCTGATTCATCGCCTCTGATTCCCCACCTCTGATTCCCCATATCTGATTCCCCACCTATGTTTCCCCGCCTCTGATTCCCCGCCTCAGATTCCCCATCTCTGATTCCCGGACTCAGATTCCCCGCCTCTGATTCCCCACCTCTGATTTCCCATATCTGATTCCCCGCCTCTGTTTCCCCGCCTCTGATTCCCCGCCTCTGATTCCCCAGCTCTGAATTCCCGCCTCTGATTCCCCACCTATGATTCCCCATATCTGATTCCCCGCCTCTGTTTCCCCGCCTCTGATTCCCCGCCTCTGATTCCCCATATCTGATTCCCCACCTATGATTTCCCAACGCTGATTCCCCGCCTCTGATTCGCTAGCTATGATTCCCCGCCTCTGATTCCCCGCGTCTGAATCCCTGCCTCTGATTCCCCGCCTCTGATTCCCAATATCTGATTCCCCGCCTCCGTTTCCCTGCCTCTGATTCCCCGCCTCTGTTTCCCCATATCTGATACTCCGCCTCTGATTCCCCAACTCTGATTCCCCGCCTCTGATTCCCCAGCTCTGATTCCCCGCATCTGACTCCCCGCGTCTGATTCCCAGCCTCTGATTCCCCATGTCTGATTTCCTGCCTCTGATTCCCCACCTCTGATTCGCCATCTCTGATTCATCGCCTCTGATTCCCCACCTCTGATTACCCATATCTGATTCCCCAACAATGTTTCCCCGCCTCTGATTCCCCGCCTCTGATTCCCCATCTCTGATTCCCGGACTCTGATTCCCCACCTCTGATTCCCCATCTCTGATTCCGCACATCCGATTCCCTGCCTCTGATTCCCCGCCTCTGATGCCCCGCCTCTGATTCCATGCCTCTGATTCCCAACCTCTGATTCCCCACCTCTGATTCCCCATATCTGATTCCCTGCCTCTGTTTCCCCGCCTCTGATTCCCTGCCCCTGTTTCCTCATATCTGATTCCCAGCCTCTGATTCCCCAACACTGATTTCCCGCCTCTGATTCCACAGCTCTGATTCACCACCTCTAATTCCCCGCCTTTGATTCCCTGCCTCTGATTCCCAACCTCTGATTCCCGACCTCTGATTCCCCATATCTGATACCCCGCCTCTGTTTCCCCGCCTCTTATTCCCCGCCTCTGTTTCCCCATATCTGATTCCCTGCCTTTCATTCCCCAGCTCTGATTCCCCGCCTCTGACTCCCCGCGTCTGATTCCCAGCCTCTGATTCCCCATGTCTGATTTCCTGCCTCTGATTCCCCGCCTCTGATTTGCATCTCTGATTCATCGCCTCTGATTCCCCACCTCTGATTCCCTGTGTTTGATTCCCTGCCTCTGATTCCCCGCCTCTGCTTCCCCATCTCTGATTCAGCGCCTTTGATTCGCCACCTCTGATTCCCCATATGTGATTCCCCGCCTCTGTTTCCCCGCCTCTGATTCCCCGCCTCTGATTCCCCATATCTCATTCACAGCCTCTGATTCCCCATCTCTGATTCCCGGACTCTGATTCCCTACCTCTGATTCCCGGCCTCTTATTCCCGGCATCTGATTCCCGGCCTCTGATTCCCGGCCTCTGATTCCCCGCTACTGATTCTGATTCCCTGCCTCTGATTCCCCATCTCTGATTCCGCACATCTGATTCCCTGCCTCTGATTTCCCACCTCTGATTACCCATATCTGATTCCCCGCCTCTGTTTCCCCGCCTCTGATTCCCCGCCTCTGTTTCCCCGCCTCTGATTCCCCGCCTCTGTTTCCCCATATCTAATTCCCCGCCTCTGATTCCCCAACTCTGATTCCCCGCTCTGATTCCCCAGCTCTGAATCCCCGCCTCTGATTCCCCGCATCTGATTCACTGCCTCTGAATCCCCACCTCTGATTCCCTGCCTCTGATTCACAACCTCTGATTCCCCTCCTCTGATTCCCCATATCTGATTCCCCGCCTCCGTTTCCCTGCCTCTAATTCCCCGCCTCTGTTTCCCCATATCTGATTCCCCGCCTCTGATACCCCAACTCTGATTCCCCGCCTCTGATTCCCCAGCTCTGATTCCCCGCCTCTGACTCCCCGCGTCTGATTCCCAGCCTCTGATTCCCCATGTCTGATTTCCTGCCTATGATTCCCCGCCTCTGATTCGCCAGCTCTGATTCATCGCCTCTGATTCCCCACCTCTGATTCCCCATATCTGATTCCCCACCTATGTTTCCCCGCCTCTGATTCCCCGCCTCAGATTCCCCATCTCTGATTCCCGGACTCAGATTCCCCGCCTCTGATTCCCCACCTCTGATTTCCCATATCTGATTCCCCGCCTCTGTTTCCCCGCCTCTGATTCCCCGCCTCTGATTCCCCAGCTCTGAATTCCCGCCTCTGATTCCCCACCTATGATTCCCCATATCTGATTCCCCGCCTCTGTTTCCCCGCCTCTGATTCCCCGCCTCTGATTCCCCATATCTGATTCCCCACCTATGATTTCCCAACGCTGATTCCCCGCCTCTGATTCGCTAGCTATGATTCCCCGCCTCTGATTCCCCGCGTCTGAATCCCTGCCTCTGATTCCCCGCCTCTGATTCCCAATATCTGATTCCCCGCCTCCGTTTCCCTGCCTCTGATTCCCCGCCTCTGTTTCCCCATATCTGATACTCCGCCTCTGATTCCCCAACTCTGATTCCCCGCCTCTGATTCCCCAGCTCTGATTCCCCGCATCTGACTCCCCGCGTCTGATTCCCAGCCTCTGATTCCCCATGTCTGATTTCCTGCCTCTGATTCCCCACCTCTGATTCGCCATCTCTGATTCATCGCCTCTGATTCCCCACCTCTGATTACCCATATCTGATTCCCCACCTATGTTTCCCCGCCTCTGATTCCCCGCCTCTGATTCCCCATCTCTGATTCCCGGACTCTGATTCCCCACCTCTGATTCCCCATCTCTGATTCCGCACATCCGATTCCCTGCCTCTGATTCCCCGCCTCTGATGCCCCGCCTCTGATTCCATGCCTCTGATTCCCAACCTCTGATTCCCCACCTCTGATTCCCCATATCTGATTCCCTGCCTCTGTTTCCCCGCCTCTGATTCCCTGCCCCTGTTTCCTCATATCTGATTCCCAGCCTCTGATTCCCCAACACTGATTTCCCGCCTCTGATTCCACAGCTCTGATTCACCACCTCTAATTCCCCGCCTTTGATTCCCTGCCTCTGATTCCCAACCTCTGATTCCCGACCTCTGATTCCCCATATCTGATACCCCGCCTCTGTTTCCCCGCCTCTTATTCCCCGCCTCTGTTTCCCCATATCTGATTCCCTGCCTTTCATTCCCCAGCTCTGATTCCCCGCCTCTGACTCCCCGCGTCTGATTCCCAGCCTCTGATTCCCCATGTCTGATTTCCTGCCTCTGATTCCCCGCCTCTGATTTGCATCTCTGATTCATCGCCTCTGATTCCCCACCTCTGATTCCCCATATCTGATTCCCCACCTATGTTTCCACGCCTCTGATTCCCCGCCTCTGATTCCCCATCTCTGATTCACTGACTCTGATTCTCCACCTCTGATTCCCCATCTCTGATTCCGCACATCCGATTCCCTGCCTCTGATTCCCCGCCTCTGATGCCCCGCCTCTGATTCCATGCCTCTGATTCCCAACCTCTGATTCCCCAACTCTGATTCCCCATATCTGATTCCCCACCTATGTTTCCCCGTCTCTGATTCCCCGCCTCGGATTCCCCATCTCTGATTCTCGGACTCTGATTCCCCACCTCTGATTCCCCATCTCTGATTCCGCACATCCGATTCCCTGCCTCTGATTCCCCGCCTCTGATGCCCCACCTCTGATTCCCCATCTCTGATTCCGCACATCCAATTCCCTGCCTCTGATTCCCCGCCTCTGATGCCCCGCCTCTGATTCCATGCCTCTGATTCCCAAACTCTTATTCCCCACCTCTGATTTCCCATATCTGATTCCCCGCCTCTGTTTCCCCGCCTCTGATTCCCTGCATCTGTTTCCTCATATCTGATTCCCCTCCTCTGATTCCCCAACACTGATTCCCCGCCTCTGATTCCCCAGCTCTGATTCACCACCTCTGATTCCCCGCGTCTGATTCCACGCCTCTGATTCCACATCTCTGATTCCCTATCTCTGATTCCCCAATTCTGATACCCCGCCTTTGATTCCCTGCCTCTGATTAACAACCTCTGATTCCCGACCTCTGATTCCCCATATCTGATTCCCCGCCTCTGTTTCCCCGCCTCTTATTCCCCGCCTCTGTTTCCCCATATCTGATTCCCGGCCTCTCATTCCCCAGCTCTGATTCCCCACCTCTGATTCCCCATATCTGATACCCCGCCGCTGATTCCCCAACTCTGATACCCCGCCTCTGATTCACCAGCTCTGATTCCCCGTCTCTGAGTCCCCGCGTCTGATTCCCTGCCTCTGATTCCCTGCCTCTGATTCCCCATCTCTGATTCACCACCTCTGATCCCCCGCCTCTGATTCCCCATGTCTGATTCCCCGCCTCTGTTTCCCTGCCTCTGATTCCCCGCCTCTGATTCCCCATATCTGATTCCCCGCCTCTGATTCCCCAACTCTGATTCCCCGCCTGTGATTCGCCAGCTATGATTCCCCGCCTCTGATTCCCCGCGTCTGATTCCCTGCCTGTGATTCCCTGCCTCTGATTCCCCACCTCTGATTGCCCATCTCTGATTCACCACCTCTGATTCCCCACCTATGATTCCCCATATCTGATTCCCCGCCTCTGTTTCCCCGCCTCTGATTCCCCGCCTCTGATTCCCCACCTATGATTTCCTAACTCTGATTCCCTGCCTCTGATTCTCCAGCTATGATTCCCCGCCTCTGATTCCCCGCGTCTGAATCCCTGCCTCTGATTCCCCACCTCTGATTCCCAATATCTGATTCCCCGCCTCCGTTTCCCTGCCTCTGATTCCCCGCCTCTGTTTCCCCATATCTGATTCTCCGCCTCTGATTCCCCAACTCTGATGCCCCGCCTCTGATTCCCCATCTCTGATTCCCCGCCTCTGACTCTCCGCGTCTTATTCCCAGCCTCTGATTCCCCATGTCTGATTTCCTGCCTCTGATTCCCCGCCTCTGATTCGCCATCTCTGATTCATCGCCTCTAATTCCCCACCTCTGATTCCCCATATCTGATTCCCCACCTATGTTTCCCCGCCTCTGATTCCCCGCCTCTGATTCCCCATCTCTGATTCCCGGACTCTGATTCCCCACCTCTGATTCCATATCTCTGATTCCGCACATCCGATTCCATGCCTCTGATTCCCCGCATCTGATGCCCCGCCTCTGATTCCATGCCTCTGATTCCCAACCTCTTATTCCCCACCTCTGATTCCCCATATCTGAATCCCCGCCTCTGTTTCCCCGCCTCTGATTCCCTGCCCCTGTTTCCTCATATCTGATTCCCCGCCTCTGATTCCCCAACACTGATTTCCCGCCTCTGATTCCCCAGCTCTGTTGCACCACCTGTGATTCCCCGTGTCTGATTCCCCGCCTCTGATTCCCCATCTCTGATTCCCTATCTCTGATTCCGCAATTCTGATTCCCCGCCTTTGATTCCCTGCCTCTGATTCCCAACCTCTGATTCCCAACCTCTGATTCCCCATATCTGATTCCCCGCCTCTGTTTCCCGCCTCTTATTCCCCACCTCTGTTTCCCCATATCTGATACCCTGCCTTTCATTCCCCAGCTCTGATTCCCCGCCTCTGACTCCCCGCGTCTGATTCCCAGCCTCTGATTCCCCATGTCTGATTTCCTGCCTCTGATTCCCCACCTCTGATTCGCCATCTCTGATTCATCGCCTCTGATTCCCCACCTCTGATTCCCCATATCTGATTCCCCACCTATGTTTCCCCGCCTCTGATTCCCCGCCTCTGATTCCCCATCTCTGATTCTCGTACTCTGATTCCCCATCTCTGATTCCGCACATCCGATTCCCTGCCTCTGATTCCCCGCCTCTGATGCCCCGCCTCTGATTCCATGCCTCTGATTCCCAACCTCTGATTCCCCACCTCTGATTCCCCATATCTGATACCCGCCTCTGTTTCCCCGCCTCTGATTCCCCATATCTGATTCACGGCCTCTCATTCCCCAGCTCTGATTCTCCGCCTCTGATTCCCCATATCTGATTCCCCGCCGCTGATTCCCCAACTCTGATACCACGCCTCTGATTCCCCAGCTCTGATTCTCCGCCTCTGATTCCCAGCGTCTGATTCCCTGCCTCTGATTCCCCGCCTCTGATTCCCCATCTCTGATTCACCACCTATGATCCCCCGCCTCTGATTCCCCATGTCTGAGTCCCCGCCTCTGTTTCCCTGCCTCTGATTCCCCGCCTCTGATTCCCAATATCAGATTCCCCGCCTCTGATTCCCCAACTCTGATTCCCCGCCTGTGATTCGCCAGCTATGATTCCCCGCCTCTGATTCCCCACCTCTGATTCCCCACCTATGATTCCCCATATCTGATTCCCCGCCTCTGATTCCCCAACTCTGATTCCCCGCCTGTGATTCGCCAGCTATGATTCCCCGCCTCTGATTCCCCGCGTCTGATTCCCTGCCTGTGATTCCCTGCCTGTGATTCCCGACCTCTGATTGCCCATCTCTGATTCACCACCTCTGATTCCCCACCTATGATTCCCCATATCTGATTCCCCGCCTCTGTTTCCCCGCCTCTGATTCCCCGCCTCTGATTCCCCACCTATGATTTCCTAACTCTGATTCCCTGCCTCTGATTCTCCAGCTATGATTCCCCGCCTCTGATTCCCCGCGTCTGAATCCCTGCCTCTGATTCCCCACCTCTGATTCCCAATATCTGATTCCCCGCCTCCGTTTCCCTGCCTCTGATTCCCCGCCTCTGTTTCCCCATATCTGATTCTCCGCCTCTGATTCCCCAACTCTGATGCCCCGCCTCTGATTCCCCATCTCTGATTCCCCGCCTCTGACTCTCCGCGTCTTATTCCCAGCCTCTGATTCCCCATGTCTGATTTCCTGCCTCTGATTCCCCGCCTCTGATTCGCCATCTCTGATTCATCGCCTCTAATTCCCCACCTCTGATTCCCCATATCTGATTCCTCACCTATGTTTGCCCGCCTCTGATTCCCCGCCTCTGATTCCCCATCTCTGATTCCCGGACTCTGATTCCCCACCTCTGATTCCATATCTCTGATTCCGCACATCCGATTCCATGCCTCTGATTCCCCGCCTCTGATGCCCCGCCTCTGATTCCATGCCTCTGATTCCCAACCTCTGATTCCCCACCTCTGATTCCCCATATCTGATTCCCCGCCTCTGTTTCCCCGCCTCTGATTCCCTGCCCCTGTTTCCTCATATCTGATTCCCCGCCTCTGATTCCCCAACACTGATTTCCCGCCTCTGATTCCCCAGCTCTGATGCACCACCTCTGATTCCCCGTGTCTGATTCCCCGCCTCTGATTCCCCATCTCTGATTCCCTATCTCTGATTCCGCAATTCTGATTCCCCGCCTTTGATTCCCTGCCTCTGATTCCCAACCTCTGATTCCCAACCTCTGATTCCCCATATCTGATTCCCCGCCTCTGTTTCCCGCCTCTTATTCCCCGCCTCTGTTTCCCCATATCTGATACCCTGCCTTTCATTCCCCAGCTCTGATTCCCCGCCTCTGACTCCCCGCGTCTGATTCCCAGCCTCTGATTCGCCATCTCTGATTCATCGCCTCTGATTCCCCACCTCTGATTCCCCATATCTGATTCCCCACCTATGTTTCCCCGCCTCTGATTCCCCGCCTCTGATTCCCCATCTCTGATTCCGCACATCCAATTCCCTGCCTCTGATTCCCCGCCTCTGATGCCCCGCCTCTGATTCCATGCCTCTGATTCCCAAACTCTTATTCCCCACCTCTGATTTCCCATATCTGATTCCCCGCCTCTGTTTCCCCGCCTCTGATTCCCTGCATCTGTTTCCTCATATCTGATTCCCCTCCTCTGATTCCCCAACACTGATTCCCCGCCTCTGATTCCCCAGCTCCGATTCACCACCTCTGATTCCCCGCGTCTGATTCCACGCCTCTGATTCCACATCTCTGATTCCCTATCTCTGATTCCCCAATTCTGATACCCCGCCTTTGATTCCCTGCCTCTGATTAACAACCTCTGATTCCCGACCTCTGATTCCCCATATCTGATTCCCCGCCTCTGTTTCCCCGCCTCTTATTCCCCGCCTCTGTTTCCCCATATCTGATTCCCGGCCTCTCATTCCCCAGCTCTGATTCCCCACCTCTGATTCCCCATATCTGATACCCCGCCGCTGATTCCCCAACTCTGATACCCCGCCTCTGATTCACCAGCTCTGATTCCCCGTCTCTGAGTCCCCGCGTCTGATTCCCTGCCTCTGATTCCCTGCCTCTGATTCCCCATCTCTGATTCACCACCTCTGATCCCCCGCCTCTGATTCCCCATGTCTGATTCCCCGCCTCTGTTTCCCTGCCTCTGATTCCCCGCCTCTGATTCCCCATATCTGATTCCCCGCCTCTGATTCCCCAACTCTGATTCCCCGCCTGTGATTCGCCAGCTATGATTCCCCGCCTCTGATTCCCCGCGTCTGATTCCCTGCCTGTGATTCCCTGCCTCTGATTCCCCACCTCTGATTGCCCATCTCTGATTCACCACCTCTGATTCCCCACCTATGATTCCCCATATCTGATTCCCCGCCTCTGTTTCCCCGCCTCTGATTCCCCGCCTCTGATTCCCCACCTATGATTTCCTAACTCTGATTCCCTGCCTCTGATTCTCCAGCTATGATTCCCCGCCTCTGATTCCCCGCGTCTGAATCCCTGCCTCTGATTCCCCACCTCTGATTCCCAATATCTGATTCCCCGCCTCCGTTTCCCTGCCTCTGATTCCCCGCCTCTGTTTCCCCATATCTGATTCTCCGCCTCTGATTCCCCAACTCTGATGCCCCGCCTCTGATTCCCCATCTCTGAATCCCCGCCTCTGACTCTCCGCGTCTTATTCCCAGCCTCTGATTCCCCATGTCTGATTTCCTGCCTCTGATTCCCCGCCTCTGATTCGCCATCTCTGATTCATCGCCTCTAATTCCCCACCTCTGATTCCCCATATCTGATTCCCCACCTATGTTTCCCCGCCTCTGATTCCCCGCCTCTGATTCCCGGACTCTGATTCCCCACCTCTGATTCCATATCTCTGATTCCGCACATCCGATTCCATGCCTCTGATTCCCCGCATCTGATGCCCCGCCTCTGATTCCATGCCTCTGATTCCCAACCTCTTATTCCCCACCTCTGATTCCCCATATCTGATTCCCCGCCTCTGTTTCCCCGCCTCTGATTCCCTGCCCCTGTTTCCTCATATCTGATTCCCCGCCTCTGATTCCCCAACACTGATTTCCCGCCTCTGATTCCCCAGCTCTGTTGCACCACCTGTGATTCCCCGTGTCTGATTCCCCGCCTCTGATTCCCCATCTCTGATTCCCTATCTCTGATTCCGCAATTCTGATTCCCCGCCTTTGATTCCCTGCCTCTGATTCCCAACCTCTGATTCCCAACCTCTGATTCCCCATATCTGATTCCCCGCCTCTGTTTCCCGCCTCTTATTCCCCGCCTCTGTTTCCCCATATCTGATACCCTGCCTTTCATTCCCCAGCTCTGATTCCCCGCCTCTGACTCCCCGCGTCTGATTCCCAGGTTCTGATTCCCCATGTCTGATTTCCTGCCTCTGATTCCCCGCCTCTGATTCGCCATCTCTGATTCATCGCCTCTGATTCCCCACCTCTGATTCCCCATATCTGATTCCCCACCTATGTTTCCCCGCCTCTGATTCCCCGCCTCTGATTCCCCATCTCTGATTCTCGTACTCTGATTCCCCATCTCTGATTCCGCACATCCGATTCCCTGCCTCTGATTCCCCGCCTCTGATGCCCCGCCTCTGATTCCATGCCTCTGATTCCCAACCTCTGATTCCCCACCTCTGATTCCCCATATCTGATACCCGCCTCTGTTTCCCCGCCTCTGATTCCCCATATCTGATTCACGGCCTCTCATTCCCCAGCTCTGATTCTCCGCCTCTGATTCCCCATATCTGATTCCCCGCCGCTGATTCCCCAACTCTGATACCACGCCTCTGATTCCCCAGCTCTGATTCTCCGCCTCTGATTCCCAGCGTCTGATTCCCTGCCTCTGATTCCCCGCCTCTGATTCCCCATCTCTGATTCACCACCTATGATCCCCCGCCTCTGATTCCCCATGTCTGAGTCCCCGCCTCTGTTTCCCTGCCTCTGATTCCCCGCCTCTGATTCCCAATATCAGATTCCCCGCCTCTGATTCCCCAACTCTGATTCCCCGCCTGTGATTCGCCAGCTATGATTCCCCGCCTCTGATTCCCCACCTCTGATTCCCCACCTATGATTCCCCATATCTGATTCCCCGCCTCTGATTCCCCAACTCTGATTCCCCGCCTGTGATTCGCCAGCTATGATTCCCCGCCTCTGATTCCCCGCGTCTGATTCCCTGCCTGTGATTCCCTGCCTGTGATTCCCCACCTCTGATTGCCCATCTCTGATTCACCACCTCTGATTCCCCACCTATGATTCCCCATATCTGATTCCCCGCCTCTGTTTCCCCCCTCTGATTCCCTGCCTCTGTTTCCTCATATCTGATTCCCCGCCTCTGATTCCCCAACACTGATTTCCCGCCCCTGATTCCCCAGCTCTGATTCACCACCTCTGATTCCCCGCATCTGATTCCCCGCCTCTGATTCCCCATCTCTGATTCCCTATCTCTGATTCCCCAATTCTGATTCCCCGCCTTTGATAACCTGCCTCTGATTCCCAACCTCTGATTCCCGACCTCTGATTCCCCATCTCTGATTCCCCGCCTCTGACTCTCCGCGTCTTATTCCCAGCCTCTGATTCCCCATGTCTGATTTCCTGCCTCTGATTCCCCGCCTCTGATTCACCATCTCTGATTCATCGCCTCTAATTCCCCACCTCTGATTCCCCATATCTGATTCCTCACCTATGTTTGCCCGCCTCTGATTCCCCGCCTCTGATTCCCCATCTCTGATTCCCGGACTCTGATTCCCCACCTCTGATTCCATATCTCTGATTCCGCACATCCGATTCCATGCCTCTGATTCCCCGCCTCTGATGCCCCGCCTCTGATTCCATGCCTCTGATTCCCAACCTCTGATTCCCCACCTCTGATTCCCCATATCTGATTCCCCGCCTCTGTTTCCCCGCCTCTGATTCCCTGCCCCTGTTTCCTCATATCTGATTCCCCGCCTCTGATTCCCCAACACTGATTTCCCGCCTCTGATTCCCCAGCTCTGATGCACCACCTCTGATTCCCCGTGTCTGATTCCCCGCCTCTGATTCCCCATCTCTGATTCCCTATCTCTGATTCCGCAATTCTGATTCCCCGCCTTTGATTCCCTGCCTCTGATTCCCAACCTCTGATTCCCAACCTCTGATTCCCCATATCTGATTCCCCGCCTCTGTTTCCCGCCTCTTATTCCCCGCCTCTGTTTCCCCATATCTGATACCCTGCCTTTCATTCCCCAGCTCTGATTCCCCGCCTCTGACTCCCCGCGTCTGATTCCCAGCCTCTGATTCCCCATGTCTGATTTCCTGCCTCTGATTCCCCGCCTCTGATTCGCCATCTCTGATTCATCGCCTCTGATTCCCCACCTCTGATTCCCCATATCTGATTCCCCACCTATGTTTCCCCGCCTCTGATTCCCCGCCTCTGATTCCCCATCTCTGATTCCGCACATCCAATTCCCTGCCTCTGATTCCCCGCCTCTGATGCCCCGCCTCTGATTCCATGCCTCTGATTCCCAAACTCTTATTCCCCACCTCTGATTTCCCATATCTGATTCCCCGCCTCTGTTTCCCCGCCTCTGATTCCCTGCATCTGTTTCCTCATATCTGATTCCCCTCCTCTGATTCCCCAACACTGATTCCCCGCCTCTGATTCCCCAGCTCTGATTCACCACCTCTGATTCCCCGCGTCTGATTCCACGCCTCTGATTCCACATCTCTGATTCCCTATCTCTGATTCCCCAATTCTGATACCCCGCCTTTGATTCCCTGCCTCTGATTAACAACCTCTGATTCCCGACCTCTGATTCCCCATATCTGATTCCCCGCCTCTGTTTCCCCGCCTCTTATTCCCCGCCTCTGTTTCCCCATATCTGATTCCCGGCCTCTCATTCCCCAGCTCTGATTCCCCACCTCTGATTCCCCATATCTGATACCCCGCCGCTGATTCCCCAACTCTGATACCCCGCCTCTGATTCACCAGCTCTGATTCCCCGTCTCTGAGTCCCCGCGTCTGATTCCCTGCCTCTGATTCCCTGCCTCTGATTCCCCATCTCTGATTCACCACCTCTGATCCCCCGCCTCTGATTCCCCATGTCTGATTCCCCGCCTCTGTTTCCCTGCCTCTGATTCCCCGCCTCTGATTCCCCATATCTGATTCCCCGCCTCTGATTCCCCAACTCTGATTCCCCGCCTGTGATTCGCCAGCTATGATTCCCCGCCTCTGATTCCCCGCGTCTGATTCCCTGCCTGTGATTCCCTGCCTCTGATTCCCCACCTCTGATTGCCCATCTCTGATTCACCACCTCTGATTCCCCACCTATGATTCCCCATATCTGATTCCCCGCCTCTGTTTCCCCGCCTCTGATTCCCCGCCTCTGATTCCCCACCTATGATTTCCTAACTCTGATTCCCTGCCTCTGATTCTCCAGCTATGATTACCCGCCTCTGATTCCCCGCGTCTGAATCCCTGCCTCTGATTCCCCACCTCTGATTCCCAATATCTGATTCCCCGCCTCCGTTTCCCTGCCTCTGATTCCCCGCCTCTGTTTCCCCATATCTGATTCTCCGCCTCTGATTCCCCAACTCTGATGCCCCGCCTCTGATTCCCCATCTCTGAATCCCCGCCTCTGACTCTCCGCGTCTTATTCCCAGCCTCTGATTCCCCATGTCTGATTTCCTGCCTCTGATTCCCCGCCTCTGATTCGCCATCTCTGATTCATCGCCTCTAATTCCCCACCTCTGATTCCCCATATCTGATTCCCCACCTATGTTTCCCCGCCTCTGATTCCCCGCCTCTGATTCCCCATCTCTGATTCCCGGACTCTGATTCCCCACCTCTGATTCCATATCTCTGATTCCGCACATCCGATTCCATGCCTCTGATTCCCCGCATCTGATGCCCCGCCTCTGATTCCATGCCTCTGATTCCCAACCTCTTATTCCCCACCTCTGATTCCCCATATCTGATTCCCCGCCTCTGTTTCCCCGCCTCTGATTCCCTGCCTCTGTTTCCTCATATCTGATTCCCCGCCTCTGATTCCCCAACACTGATTTCCCGCCTCTGATTCCCCAGCTCTGTTGCACCACCTGTGATTCCCCGTGTCTGATTCCCCGCCTCTGATTCCCCATCTCTGATTCCCTATCTCTGATTCCGCAATTCTGATTCCCCGCCTTTGATTCCCTGCCTCTGATTCCCAACCTCTGATTCCCAACCTCTGATTCCCCATATCTGATTCCCCGCCTCTGTTTCCCGCCTCTTATTCCCCGCCTCTGTTTCCCCATATCTGATACCCTGCCTTTCATTCCCCAGCTCTGATTCCCCGCCTCTGACTCCCCGCGTCTGATTCCCAGCCTCTGATTCCCCATGTCTGATTTCCTGCCTCTGATTCCCCGCCTCTGATTCGCCATCTCTGATTCATCGCCTCTTATTCCCCACCTCTGATTCCCCATATCTGATTCCCCACCTATGTTTCCCCGCCTCTGATTCCCCGCCTCTGATTCCCCATCTCTGATTCTCGTACTCTGATTCCCCATCTCTGATTCCGCACATCCGATTCCCTGCCTCTGATTCCCCGCCTCTGATGCCCCGCCTCTGATTCCATGCCTCTGATTCCCAACCTCTGATTCCCCACTTCTGATTCCCCATATCTGATACCCGCCTCTGTTTCCCCGCCTCTGATTCCCCATATCTGATTCACGGCCTCTCATTCCCCAGCTCTGATTCTCCGCCTCTGATTCCCCATATCTGATTCCCCGCCGCTGATTCCCCAACTCTGATACCACGCCTCTGATTCCCCAGCTCTGATTCTCCGCCTCTGATTCCCAGCGTCTGATTCCCTGCCTCTGATTCCCCGCCTCTGATTCCCCATCTCTGATTCACCACCTATGATCCCCCGCCTCTGATTCCCCATGTCTGAGTCCCCGCCTCTGTTTCCCTGCCTCTGATTCCCCGCCTCTGATTCCCAATATCAGATTCCCCGCCTCTGATTCCCCAACTCTGATTCCCCGCCTGTGATTCGCCAGCTATGATTCCCCGCCTCTGATTCCCCACCTCTGATTCCCCACCTATGATTCCCCATATCTGATTCCCCGCCTCTGATTCCCCAACTCTGATTCCCCGCCTGTGATTCGCCAGCTATGATTCCCCGCCTCTGATTCCCCGCGTCTGATTCCCTGCCTGTGATTCCCTGCCTGTGATTCCCCACCTCTGATTGCCCATCTCTGATTCACCACCTCTGATTCCCCACCTATGATTCCCCATATCTGATTCCCCGCCTCTGTTTCCCCCCTCTGATTCCCTGCCTCTGTTTCCTCATATCTGATTCCCCGCCTCTGATTCCCCAACACTGATTTCCCGCCCCTGATTCCCCAGCTCTGATTCACCACCTCTGATTCCCCGCATCTGATTCCCCGCCTCTGATTCCCCATCTCTGATTCCCTATCTCTGATTCCCCAATTCTGATTCCCCGCCTTTGATAACCTGCCTCTGATTCCCAACCTCTGATTCCCGACCTCTGATTCCCCATATCTGATTCCCCGCCTCTGTTTCCCCGCCTCTTATTCCCCACCTCTGTTTCCCCATATCTGATTCCCTGCCTCTCATTCCCCAGCTCTGATTCAGCACCTCTGATTCCCCGCGTCTGATTCCCCGCGTCTGATTCCCCATCTCTGATTCCCTATCTCTGATTCCCCAATTCTGATTCCCCGCCTTTGATTCCCTGCCTCTGATTCCCAACCTCTGATTCCCGACCTCTGATTCCCCATATCTGATTCCCTGCCACTGTTTCCCCGCCTCTTATTCCCCGCCTCTGTTTCCCCATATCTGATTCCCTGCCTCTCATTCCCCAGCTCTGATTCCCCGCCTCTGATTCCCCAGCTCTGATTCCCCGCCTCTGACTCCCCGCGTCTGATTCCCAGCCTCTGATTCCCCATGTTTGATTTCCTGCCTCTGATTCCCCACCTCTGATTCCCCATCTCTGATTCCCGGACTCTGATTCCCACCTCTGATTCCCCATCTCTGATTCCGCACATCCGATTCCCTGCCTCTGATTCCCCGCCTCTGATGCCCCGCCACTGATTTCATGCCTCTGATTCCCAAACTCTGATTCCCCACCTCTGATTCCCCATATTTGATTCCCCGCCTCTGTTTCCCCCCTCTGATTCCCTGCCTCTGTTTCCTCATATCTGATTCCCCGCCTCTGATTCCCCAACACTGATTTCCCGCCCCTGATTCCCCAGCTCTGATTCACCACCTCTGATTCCCCGCGTCTGATTCCCCGCCTCTGATTCCCCATCTCTGATTCCCCGCCTTTGATAACCTGCCTCTGATTCCCAACCTCTGATTCCCGACCTCTGATTACCCATATCTGATTCCCCGCCTCTGTTTCCCCGCCTCTTATTCCCCACCTCTGTTTCCCCATATCTGATTCCCTGCCTCTCATTCCCCAGCTCTGATTCACCACCTCTGATTCCCCGCCTCTGATTCCCCAGCTCTGATTCCCCGCCTCTGACTCCCCGCGTCTGATTCCCAGCATCTGATTCCCCATGTTTGATTTCCTGCCTCTGATTCCCCGCCTCTGATTCGCCATCTCTGATTCATCGCCTCTGATACCCCACCTCTGATTCCCCATATCTGATTCCCCACCTATGTTTCCCCGCCTCTGATTCCCCGCCTCTGATTCCCCATCTCTGATTCCCAGACTCTGATTCCCCACCTCTGATTCCCCATCTCTGATTCCGCACATCCGATTCCCTGCCTCTGATTCCCCGCCTCTGATGCCCCTCCTCTGATTCCATGCCTCTGATTCCCAACCTCTGATTCCCCACCTCTGATTCCCCATATCTGATTCCCCGCCTCTGTTTCCCCGCCTCTGATTCCCTGCCTCTGTTTCCTCATACCTGCTTTCCCGCCTCTGACTCCCCAACACTGATTCCCCGCCTCTGATTCCCCAGCTCTGATTCACCACCTCTGATTCCCCGCTTCTGATTCCCCGCCTCTGATTACCCATCTCTGATTCCCTATCTCTGATTCCCCAATTCTGATTCCCCGCCTTTGGTTCCCTGCCTCTGATTCCCAACCTCTGATTCCCGACCTCTGATTCCCCATATCTGATTCCCCGCCCCTGTTTCCCCGCCTCTTATTCCCCGCCTCTCTTTCCCCATATCTGATTCCCGGCCTCTCATTCCCCATCTCTGATTCCCCGCCTCAGATTCCCCATATCTGATTCCCCGCCGCAGATCCCCCAACTTTGATACCCCGCCTCTGATTCCCCAGCTCTGATTCCCCGCCTATGATTCCCCGCGTCTGATTCCCTGCCTCTGATTCCCCGCCTCTGATTCCCCATCTCTGATTCACCACCTCTGATCCCCCGCCTCTGATTACCCATGTCTGATTCCCCGCCTCTGTTTCCCCGCCTCTGAATCCCCGCCTCTGATTCCCCATATCTGATTCCCCGCCTCTGATTCCCCAACTCTGATTCCCTGCCTGTGATTCGCCAGCTATGATTCCCCGCCTCTGATTCCCCGCATCTGATTCCTTGCTTGTGATTCCCTGCCTCTGATTCCCCACCTCTGTTACCCCGCCTCTAATTCCCCGCCTCCGATTCCCCATATATGATTCCACTCCTCTCATTCCCCAACTCTGATTCCCCGCCTCTGATTCCCCATCTCAGATTCCCTGCCTCTGATTCCCCGCGTCTGATTCCCTGCCTCTGATTCCCCATCTCTGATTCACCTCCTTTGATTCGCCACCTCTAATTCCCCACCTCTGATTCCCGGCCTCTCATTCCCGGCATCTGATTCCCGGCCTCTGCTTTCCAGCCTCTGATTCCCCGCTTCTGATTCTGATTCCCTGCCTCTGATTCCCCATCTCTGATTCCACACATCTGATTCCCTGCCTCTGATTCCCCACTTCTGATTCCCCGCCTCTGATTCCCCACCTCTGTTTCCCCACCTCTGATTCCCCGCCTCTGTTTCCCCATATCTAATTCCCCGCCTCTGATTCCCCAACTCTGATTCCCCGCTCTGATTCCACAGCTCTGAATTCCCGCCTCTGATTCCCCACATCTGATTCCCTGCCTCTGAATCCCCACCTCTGATTCCCAACCTCTGATTCCCCTCCTCTGATTCCCCATATCTGATTTCCCTCCTCTGTTTTCCTGCCTCTGATTCCACGCCTCTGTTACCCCATATCTGATTCCCCGCCTCTGATTCCCCGCCTCTGATTCTGCACATCTGATTCCCTGCCTCTTATTCCCCACCTCTGATTCCCGGCCTCTGATTCCCGGCCTCTCATTCCCGGCCTCTCATTCCCCGCCTCTGATTCCCGGCCTCAGATTCCCCGCCTCTGATTCCCTGCCTGTGATTCCCCATCTCTGATTCCGCACATCTGATTCCATGCCTCTAATTCCCCGCCTCTGATTCCCCGCCTCTGATTCCCTGCCTCTGATTCCCAACCTCTGATTCCCCACCTATGATTCCCCATATCTGATTCCCCGCCTCTGTTTCCCCGCCTCTGATTCCGGGCCTCTGTTTCCACCTATCTGATGCCCCGCCTCTGATTCCCCAACTCTGATTCCCCACCTCTGATTCCCCAGCTCTGAATCCCCGCCTCTGATTCCCCGTGTTTTATTCCCTGCCTCTGATTCCCCGCCTCTGCTTCCCCATCTCTGATCCACCGCCTTTGATTCGCCACCTCTGATTCCCCATATGTGATTCCCCGCCTCTGTTTCCCCGCCTCTGATTCCCCGCCTCTGATTCCCCATATCTCATTCCCAGCCTCTGATTCCCCACCTCTGATTCCCGGCCTCTTATTCCCGGCATCTGATTCCCGGCCTCTGATTCCCGGCCTCTGATTCCCCGCTTCTGATTCTGATTCCCTGCCTCTGATTCCCCATCTCTGATTCCGCACATCTGATTCCCTGCCACTGATTTCCCACCTCTGATTACCCATATCTGATTCCCCGCCTCTGTTTCCCCGCCTCTGATTCCCCGCCTCTGTTTCCCCGCCTCTTATTCCCCTCCTCTGTTTCCCCATATCTAATTCCCCGCCTCTGATACCCCAACTCTGATTCCCCGCTCTGATTCCCCAGCTCTGAATCCCCGACTCTGATTCCCCGCATCTGATTCACTGCCTCTGAATCCCCACCTCTGATTCCCTGCCTCTGATTCCCAACCTCTGATTCCCCTCCTCTGATTCCCCATATCTGATTCCCCGCCTCCGTTTCCCTGCCTCTGATTCCCCGCCTCTGTTTCCCCATATCTGATTCCCCGCCTCTGATACCCCAACTCTGATTCCCCGCCTCTGATTCCCCAGCTCTGATTCCCCGCCTCTGACTCCCCGCGTCTGATTCCCAGCCTCTGATTCCCCATGTCTGATTTCCTGCCTCTGATTCCCCGCCTCTGATTCCCCGCCTCTGATTCCCCATCTCTGATTCCCGGACTCTGATTCCCCACCTCTGATTCCCCATCTCTGATTCCGCACATCCGATTCCCTGCCTCTGATTCCCCGCCTCTGATGCCCCGCCTCTGATTCCATGCCTCTGATTCCCAACCTCTGATTCCCCACCTCTGATTCCCCATATCTGATTCCCCGCCTCTGTTTCCCCGCCTCTGATTCCCTGCCTCTGTTTCCTCATACCTGATTCCCCGCCTCTGATTCCCCAAGACTGATTCCCCGCCTCTGATTCCCCAGCTCTGATTCACCACCTCTGATTCCCCGCGTCTGATTCCCCGCATCTGATTACCCATCTCTGATTCCCTATCTCTGATTCCCCAATTCTGATTCCCCACCTTTGATTCCCTGCCTCTGATTCCCAAACTCTGATTCCCGACCTCTGATTCCCCATATCTGATACCCCGCCTCTGTTTCCCCGCCTCTTATTCACCGCCTCTGATTCCCCATATCTGATTCCCGGCCTCTCATTCCCCAGCTCTGATTCCCCGCCTCTGATTCCCCATATCTGATTCCCCGCCGCTGATTCCCCAACTCTGATACCCCGCCTCTGATTCCCCAGCTCTGATTCACCACTTCTGATCCCCCGCCTCTGATTACCCATGTCTGATTCCCCGCCTCTGTTTCCCCGCCTCTGAATCCCCGCCTCTGATTCCCCATATCTGATTCCCCGCCTCTGATTACCCAACTCTGATTCCCCGCCTGTGATTCGCCAGCTATGATTCCCCGCCTCTGATTCCCCGCGTCTGATTCCCTGCCTGTGATTCCCTGCGTCTGATTCCCCACCTCTGTTACCCCGCCTCTGATTCCCCGCCTCTGATTCCCCATATCTGATTCCCCTCCTCTGATTCCCCAACTCTGATTCCCTGCCTCTGATTCCCCAATTCTGATTCCCTGCCTCTGATTCCCCGCATCTGATTCCCCGCCTCTGATTCCCCATCTCTGATTCACCGCCTTTGATTCGCCACCTCTGATTCCCCATCTCTGATTCCCGGACTAAGATTCCCCACCTCTGATTCCCGGCCTCTTATTCCCGGCATCAGATTCCCGGCCTCTTATTCCCAGCCTCTGATTCCCCGCTTCTGATTCTGATTCGCTGCCTCTGATTCCCCATCTCTGATTCCACACATCTGATTCCCTGCCTCTGATTCCCCACTTCTGATTCCCCGCCTCTGATTCCCCACCTCTGTTTCCCCACCTCTGATTCCCCGCCTCTGTTTCCCCATATCTAATTCCCCGCCTCTGATTCCCCAACTCTGAATCCCCGCTCTGATTCCCCAGCTCTGATTTCCCGCCTCTGATTCCCCGCATCTGATTCCCTGCCTCTGAATCCCCACCTCTGATTCCCTGCCTCTGATTCCCAACCTCTGATTCCCCTCCTCTGATTCCCCATATCTGATTCCCCTCCTCTGTTTCCCTGCCTCTGATTCCCCGCATCTGTTACCCCATATCTGATTCCCCGCCTCTGATTCCCCAACTCTGATTCTGCACATCATATTCCCTGCCTCTTTTTCCCCACCTCTGATTCCCGGCCTCTGATTATCGGCCTCTGATTCCCGGCCTCTCATTCCCGGCCTCTCATTCCCCGCCTCTGATTCCCGGCCTCTGATTCCCCGCCTCTGATTCCCCGCCTCTGATTCCCTGCCTCTGATTCCCCATCTCTGATTCCGCACATCTGATTCCCTGCCTCTGATTCCCCGCCTCTGATTCCCCGCCTCTGATTCCCTGCCTCTGATTCCCAACCTCTGATTCCCCACCTCTGATTCCCCATATCTGATTCCCCGCCTCTGTTTCCCCGCCTCTGATTCCCCGCCTCTCTTTCCCCATATCTGATTCCCCGCCTCTGATTCCCCAACACTGATTCCCCGCCTCTGATTCCCCAGCTCTGATTCCCCGCCTCTGATTCCCTGTGTTTGATTCCCTGCCTCTGATTCCCCGCCTCTGCTTCCCCATCTCTGATTCAGCGCCTTTGATTCGCCACCTCTGATTCCCCATATGTGATTCCCCGCCTCTGTTTCCCCGCCTCTGATTCCCCGCCTCTGATTCCCCATATCTCATTCACAGCCTCTGATTCCCCATCTCTGATTCCCGGACTCTGATTCCCTACCTCTGATTCCCGGCCTCTTATTCCCGGCATCTGATTCCCGGCCTCTGATTCCCGGCCTCTGATTCCCCGCTACTGATTCTGATTCCCTGCCTCTGATTCCCCATCTCTGATTCCGCACATCTGATTCCCTGCCTCTGATTTCCCACCTCTGATTACCCATATCTGATTCCCCGCCTCTGTTTCCCCGCCTCTGATTCCCCGCCTCTGTTTCCCCGCCTCTGATTCCCCGCCTCTGTTTCCCCATATCTAATTCCCCGCCTCTGATTCCCCAACTCTGATTCCCCGCTCTGATTCCCCAGCTCTGAATCCCCGCCTCTGATTCCCCGCATCTGATTCACTGCCTCTGAATTCCCACCTCTGATTCCCTGCCTCTGATTCACAACCTCTGATTCCCCTCCTCTGATTCCCCATATCTGATTCCCCGCCTCCGTTTCCCTGCCTCTGATTCCCCGCCTCTGTTTCCCCATATCTGATTCCCCGCCTCTGATACCCCAACTCTGATTCCCCGCCTCTGATTCCCCAGCTCTGATTCCCCGCCTCTGACTCCCCGCGTCTGATTCCCAGCCTCTGATTCCCCATGTCTGATTTCCTGCCTATGATTCCCCGCCTCTGATTCGCCAGCTCTCATTCATCGCCTCTGATTCCCCACCTCTGATTCCCCATATCTGATTCCCCACCTATGTTTTCCCGCCTCTGATTCCCCGCCTCAGATTCCCCATCTCTGATTCCCGGACTCTGATTCCCCGCCTCTGATTCCCCACCTCTGATTTCCCATATCTGATTCCCCGCCTCTGTTTCCCCGCCTCTGATTCCCCGCCTCTGATTCCCCAGCTCTGAATTCCCGCCTCTGATTCCCCACCTATGATTCCCCATATCTGATTCCCCGTCTCTGTTTCCCCGCCTCTGATTCCCCGCCTCTGATTCCCCATATCTGATTCCCCACCAATGATTTCCCAACGCTGATTCCCCGCCTCTGATTCGCTAGCTATGATTCCCCGCCTCTGATTCCCCGCATCTGAATCCCTGCCTCTGATTCCCCGCCTCTGATTCGCTAGCTATGATTCCCCGCCTCTGATTCCCCGCGTCTAAATCCCTGCCTCTGATTCCCCGCCTCTGATTCCCAATATCTGATTCCCCGCCTCCGTTTCCCTGCCTCTGATTCCCCGCCTCTGTTTCCCCATATCTGATGCCCCGCCTCTGATTCCCCAACTCTGATTCCCCACCTCTGATTCCCCAGCTCTGAATCCCCGCCTCTGATTCCCCGTGTTTGATTCCCTGCCTCTGATTCCCCGCCTCTGCTTCCCCATCTCTGATCCACCGCCTTTGATTCGCCACCTCTGATTCCCCATATGTGATTCCCCGCCTCTGTTTCCCCGCCTCTGATTCCCCGCCTCTGATTCCCCATATCTCATTCCCAGCCTCTGATTCCCCACCTCTGATTCCCGGCCTCTTATTCCCGGCATCTGATTCCCGGCCTCTGATTCCCGGCCTCTGATTCCCCGCTTCTGATTCTGATTCCCTGCCTCTGATTCCCCATCTCTGATTCCACACATCTGATTCCCTGCCACTGATTTCCCACCTCTGATTACCCATATCTGATTCCCCGCCTCTGTTTCCCCGCCTCTGATTCCCCGCCTCTGTTTCCCCGCCTCTTATTCCCCTCCTCTGTTTCCCCATATCTAATTCCCCGCCTCTGATACCCCAACTCTGATTCCCCGCTCTGATTCCCCAGCTCTGAATCCCCGACTCTGATTCCCCGCATCTGATTCACTGCCTCTGAATCCCCACCTCTGATTCCCTGCCTCTGATTCCCAACCTCTGATTCCCCATCTCTGATTCCGCACATCCGATTCCCTGCCTCTGATTCCCCGCCTCTGATGCCCCGCCACTGATTTCATGCCTCTGATTCCCAAACTCTGATTCCCCACCTCTGATTCCCCATATTTGATTCCCCGCCTCTGTTTCCCCCCTCTGATTCCCTGCCTCTGTTTCCTCATATCTGATTCCCCGCCTCTGATTCCCCAACACTGATTTCCCGCCCCTGATTCCCCAGCTCTGATTCACCACCTCTGATTCCCCGCGTCTGATTCCCCGCCTCTGATTCCCCATCTCTGATTCCCCGCCTTTGATAACCTGCCTCTGATTCCCAACCTCTGATTCCCGACCTCTGATTACCCATATCTGATTCCCCGCCTCTGTTTCCCCGCCTCTTATTCCCCACCTCTGTTTCCCCATATCTGATTCCCTGCCTCTCATTCCCCAGCTCTGATTCACCACCTCTGATTCCCCGCCTCTGATTCCCCAGCTCTGATTCCCCGCCTCTGACTCCACGCGTCTGATTCCCAGCATCTGATTCCCCATGTTTGATTTCCTGCCTCTGATTCCCCGCCTCTGATTCGCCATCTCTGATTCATCGCCTCTGATACCCCACCTCTGATTCCCCATATCTGATTCCCCACCTATGTTTCCCCGCCTCTGATTCCCCGCCTCTGATTCCCCATCTCTGATTCCCAGACTCTGATTCCCCACCTCTGATTCCCCATCTCTGATTCCGCACATCCGATTCCCTGCCTCTGATTCCCCGCCTCTGATGCCCCTCCTCTGATTCCATGCCTCTGATTCCCAACCTCTGATTCCCCACCTCTGATTCCCCATATCTGATTCCCCGCCTCTGTTTCCCCGCCTCTGATTCCCTGCCTCTGTTTCCTCATACCTGCTTTCCCGCCTCTGACTCCCCAACACTGATTCCCCGCCTCTGATTCCCCAGCTCTGATTCACCACCTCTGATTCCCCGCTTCTGATTCCCCGCCTCTGATTACCCATCTCTGATTCCCTATCTCTGATTCCCCAATTCTGATTCCCCGCCTTTGGTTCCCTGCCTCTGATTCCCAACCTCTGATTCCCGACCTCTGATTCCCCATATCTGATTCCCCGCCCCTGTTTCCCCGCCTCTTATTCCCCGCCTCTCTTTCCCCATATCTGATTCCCGGCCTCTCATTCCCCATCTCTGATTCCCCGCCTCAGATTCCCCATATCTGATTCCCCGCCGCAGATCCCCCAACTTTGATACCCCGCCTCTGATTCCCCAGCTCTGATTCCCCGCCTATGATTCCCCGCGTCTGATTCCCTGCCTCTGATTCCCCGCCTCTGATTCCCCATCTCTGATTCACCACCTCTGAACCCCCTCCTCTGATTACCCATGTCTGATTCCCCGCCTCTGTTTCCCCGCCTCTGAATCCCCGCCTCTGATTCCCCATATCTGATTCCCCGCCTCTGATTCCCCAACTCTGATTCCCTGCCTGTGATTCGCCAGCTATGATTCCCCGCCTCTGATTCCCCGCATCTGATTCCTTGCCTGTGATTCCCTGCCTCTGATTCCCCACCTCTGTTACCCCGCCTCTAATTCCCCGCCTCCGATTCCCCATATATGATTCCACTCCTCTCATTCCCCAACTCTGATTCCCCGCCTCTGATTCCCCATCTCAGATTCCCTGCCTCTGATTCCCCGCGTCTGATTCCCTGCCTCTGATTCCCCATCTCTGATTCACCTCCTTTGATTCGCCACCTCTAATTCCCCACCTCTGATTCCCGGCCTCTCATTCCCGGCATCTGATTCCCGGCCTCTGCTTTCCAGCCTCTGATTCCCCGCTTCTGATTCTGATTCCCTGCCTCTGATTCCCCATCTCTGATTCCACACATCTGATTCCCTGCCTCTGATTCCCCACTTCTGATTCCCCGCCTCTGATTCCCCACCTCTGTTTCCCCACCTCTGATTCCCCGCCTCTGTTTCCCCATATCTAATTCCCCGCCTCTGATTCCCCAACTCTGATTCCCCGCTCTGATTCCACAGCTCTGAATTCCCGCCTCTGATTCCCCACATCTGATTCCCTGCCTCTGAATCCCCACCTCTGATTCCCAACCTCTGATTCCCCTCCTCTGATTCCCCATATCTGATTTCCCTCCTCTGTTTTCCTGCCTCTGATTCCACGCCTCTGTTACCCCATATCTGATTCCCCGCCTCTGATTCCCCGCCTCTGATTCTGCACATCTGATTCCCTGCCTCTTATTCCCCACCTCTGATTCCCGGCCTCTGATTCCCGGCCTCTCATTCCCGGCCTCTCATTCCCCGCCTCTGATTCCCGGCCTCAGATTCCCCGCCTCTGATTCCCTGCCTGTGATTCCCCATCTCTGATTCCGCACATCTGATTCCATGCCTCTAATTCCCCGCCTCTGATTCCCCGCCTCTGATTCCCTGCCTCTGATTCCCAACCTCTGATTCCCCACCTATGATTCCCCATATCTGATTCCCCGCCTCTGTTTCCCCGCCTCTGATTCCGGGCCTCTGTTTCCCCCTATCTGATGCCCCGCCTCTGATTCCCCAACTCTGATTCCCCACCTCTGATTCCCCAGCTCTGAATCCCCGCCTCTGATTCCCCGTGTTTGATTCCCTGCCTCTGATTCCCCGCCTCTGCTTCCCCATCTCTGATCCACCGCCTTTGATTCGCCACCTCTGATTCCCCATATGTGATTCCCCGCCTCTGTTTCCCCGCCTCTGATTCCCCGCCTCTGATTCCCCATATCTCATTCCCAGCCTCTGATTCCCCACCTCTGATTCCCGGCCTCTTATTCCCGGCATCTGATTCCCGGCCTCTGATTCCCGGCCTCTGATTCCCCGCTTCTGATTCTGATTCCCTGCCTCTGATTCCCCATCTCTGATTCCGCACATCTGATTCCCTGCCACTGATTTCCCACCTCTGATTACCCATATCTGATTCCCCGCCTCTGTTTCCCCGCCTCTGATTCCCCGCCTCTGTTTCCCCGCCTCTTATTCCCCTCCTCTGTTTCCCCATATCTAATTCCCCGCCTCTGATACCCCAACTCTGATTCCCCGCTCTGATTCCCCAGCTCTGAATCCCCGACTCTGATTCCCCGCATCTGATTCACTGCCTCTGAATCCCCACCTCTGATTCCCTGCCTCTGATTCCCAACCTCTGATTCCCCTCCTCTGATTCCCCATATCTGATTCCCCGCCTCCGTTTCCCTGCCTCTGATTCCCCACCTCTGTTTCCCCATATCTGATTCCCCGCCTCTGATACCCCAACTCTGATTCCCCGCCTCTGATTCCCCAGCTCTGATTCCCCGCCTCTGACTCCCCGCGTCTGATTCCCAGCCTCTGATTCCCCATGTCTGATTTCCTGCCTCTGATTCCCCGCCTCTGATTCCCCGCCTCTGATTCCCCATCTCTGATTCCCGGACTCTGATTCCCCACCTCTGATTCCCCATCTCTGATTCCGCACATCCGATTCCCTGCCTCTGATTCCCCGCCTCTGATGCCCCGCCTCTGATTCCATGCCTCTGATTCCCAACCTCTGATTCCCCACCTCTGATTCCCCATATCTGATTCCCCGCCTCTGTTTCCCCGCCTCTGATTCCCTGCCTCTGTTTCCTCATACCTGATTCCCCGCCTCTGATTCCCCAAGACTGATTCCCCGCCTCTGATTCCCCAGCTCTGATTCACCACCTCTGATTCCCCGCCTCTGATTCCCCATATCTGATTCCCCGCCGCTGATTCCCCAACTCTGATACCCCGCCTCTGATTCCCCAGCTCTGATTCACCACTTCTGATCCCCCGCCTCTGATTACCCATGTCTGATTCCCCGCCTCTGTTTCCCCGCCTCTGAATCCCCGCCTCTGATTCCCCATATCTGATTCCCCGCCTCTGATTACCCAACTCTGATTCCCCGCCTGTGATTCGCCAGCTATGATTCCCCGCCTCTGATTCCCCGCGTCTGATTCCCTGCCTGTGATTCCCTGCGTCTGATTCCCCACCTCTGTTACCCCGCCTCTGATTCCCCGCCTCTGATTCCCCATATCTGATTCCCCTCCTCTGATTCCCCAACTCTGATTCCCTGCCTCTGATTCCCCAATTCTGATTCCCTGCCTCTGATTCCCCGCATCTGATTCCCCGCCTCTGATTCCCCATCTCTGATTCACCGCCTTTGATTCGCCACCTCTGATTCCCCATCTCTGATTCCCGGACTAAGATTCCCCACCTCTGATTCCCGGCCTCTTATTCCCGGCATCAGATTCCCGGCCTCTTATTCCCAGCCTCTGATTCCCCGCTTCTGATTCTGATTCGCTGCCTCTGATTCCCCATCTCTGATTCCACACATCTGATTCCCTGCCTCTGATTCCCCACTTCTGATTCCCCGCCTCTGATTCCCCACCTCTGTTTCCCCACCTCTGATTCCCCGCCTCTGTTTCCCCATATCTAATTCCCCGCCTCTGATTCCCCAACTCTGAATCCCCGCTCTGATTCCCCAGCTCTGATTTCCCGCCTCTGATTCCCCGCATCTGATTCCCTGCCTCTGAATCCCCACCTCTGATTCCCTGCCTCTGATTCCCAACCTCTGATTCCCCTCCTCTGATTCCCCATATCTGATTCCCCTCCTCTGTTTCCCTGCCTCTGATTCCCCGCATCTGTTACCCCATATCTGATTCCCCGCCTCTGATTCCCCAACTCTGATTCTGCACATCATATTCCCTGCCTCTTTTTCCCCACCTCTGATTCCCGGCCTCTGATTATCGGCCTCTGATTCCCGGCCTCTCATTCCCGGCCTCTCATTCCCCGCCTCTGATTCCCGGCCTCTGATTCCCCGCCTCTGATTCCCCGCCTCTGATTCCCTGCCTCTGATTCCCCATCTCTGATTCCGCACATCTGATTCCCTGCCTCTGATTCCCCGCCTCTGATTCCCCGCCTCTGATTCCCTGCCTCTGATTCCCAACCTCTGATTCCCCACCTCTGATTCCCCATATCTGATTCCCCGCCTCTGTTTCCCCGCCTCTGATTCCCCGCCTCTCTTTCCCCATATCTGATTCCCCGCCTCTGATTCCCCAACACTGATTCCCCGCCTCTGATTCCCCAGCTCTGATTCCCCGCCTCTGATTCCCTGTGTTTGATTCCCTGCCTCTGATTCCCCGCCTCTGCTTCCCCATCTCTGATTCAGCGCCTTTGATTCGCCACCTCTGATTCCCCATATGTGATTCCCCGCCTCTGTTTCCCCGCCTCTGATTCCCCGCCTCTGATTCCCCATATCTCATTCACAGCCTCTGATTCCCCATCTCTGATTCCCGGACTCTGATTCCCTACCTCTGATTCCCGGCCTCTTATTCCCGGCATCTGATTCCCGGCCTCTGATTCCCGGCCTCTGATTCCCCGCTACTGATTCTGATTCCCTGCCTCTGATTCCCCATCTCTGATTCCGCACATCTGATTCCCTGCCTCTGATTTCCCACCTCTGATTACCCATATCTGATTCCCCGCCTCTGTTTCCCCGCCTCTGATTCCCCGCCTCTGTTTCCCCGCCTCTGATTCCCCGCCTCTGTTTCCCCATATCTAATTCCCCGCCTCTGATTCCCCAACTCTGATTCCCCGCTCTGATTCCCCAGCTCTGAATCCCCGCCTCTGATTCCCCGCATCTGATTCACTGCCTCTGAATTCCCACCTCTGATTCCCTGCCTCTGATTCACAACCTCTGATTCCCCTCCTCTGATTCCCCATATCTGATTCCCCGCCTCCGTTTCCCTGCCTCTGATTCCCCGCCTCTGTTTCCCCATATCTGATTCCCCGCCTCTGATACCCCAACTCTGATTCCCCGCCTCTGATTCCCCAGCTCTGATTCCCCGCCTCTGACTCCCCGCGTCTGATTCCCAGCCTCTGATTCCCCATGTCTGATTTCCTGCCTATGATTCCCCGCCTCTGATTCGCCAGCTCTCATTCATCGCCTCTGATTCCCCACCTCTGATTCCCCATATCTGATTCCCCACCTATGTTTTCCCGCCTCTGATTCCCCGCCTCAGATTCCCCATCTCTGATTCCCGGACTCTGATTCCCCGCCTCTGATTCCCCACCTCTGATTTCCCATATCTGATTCCCCGCCTCTGTTTCCCCGCCTCTGATTCCCCGCCTCTGATTCCCCAGCTCTGAATTCCCGCCTCTGATTCCCCACCTATGATTCCCCATATCTGATTCCCCGTCTCTGTTTCCCCGCCTCTGATTCCCCGCCTCTGATTCCCCATATCTGATTCCCCACCTATGATTTCCCAACGCTGATTCCCCGCCTCTGATTCGCTAGCTATGATTCCCCGCCTCTGATTCCCCGCATCTGAATCCCTGCCTCTGATTCCCCGCCTCTGATTCGCTAGCTATGATTCCCCGCCTCTGATTCCCCGCGTCTAAATCCCTGCCTCTGATTCCCCGCCTCTGATTCCCAATATCTGATTCCCCGCCTCCGTTTCCCTGCCTCTGATTCCCCGCCTCTGTTTCCCCATATCTGATGCCCCGCCTCTGATTCCCCAACTCTGATTCCCCACCTCTGATTCCCCAGCTCTGAATCCCCGCCTCTGATTCCCCGTGTTTGATTCCCTGCCTCTGATTCCCCGCCTCTGCTTCCCCATCTCTGATCCACCGCCTTTGATTCGCCACCTCTGATTCCCCATATGTGATTCCCCGCCTCTGTTTCCCCGCCTCTGATTCCCCGCCTCTGATTCCCCATATCTCATTCCCAGCCTCTGATTCCCCACCTCTGATTCCCGGCCTCTTATTCCCGGCATCTGATTCCCGGCCTCTGATTCCCGGCCTCTGATTCCCCGCTTCTGATTCTGATTCCCTGCCTCTGATTCCCCATCTCTGATTCCACACATCTGATTCCCTGCCACTGATTTCCCACCTCTGATTACCCATATCTGATTCCCCGCCTCTGTTTCCCCGCCTCTGATTCCCCACCTCTGTTTCCCCGCCTCTTATTCCCCTCCTCTGTTTCCCCATATCTAATTCCCCGCCTCTGATACCCCAACTCTGATTCCCCACTCTGATTCCCCAGCTCTGAATCCCCGACTCTGATTCCCCGCATCTGATTCACTGCCTCTGAATCCCCACCTCTGATTCCCTGCCTCTGATTCCCAACCTCTGATTCCCCTCCTCTGATTCCCCATATCTGATTCCCCGCCTCCGTTTCCCTGCCTCTGATTCCCCGCCTCTGTTTCCCCATATCTGATTCCCCGCCTCTGATACCCCAACTCTGATTCCCCGCCTCTGATTCCCCAGCTCTGATTCCCCGCCTCTGACTCCCCGCGTCTGATTCCCAGCCTCTGATTCCCCATGTCTGATTTCCTGCCTCTGATTCCCCGCCTCTGATTCCCCGCCTCTGATTCCCCATCTCTGATTCCCGGACTCTGATTCCCCACCTCTGATTCCCCATCTCTGATTCCGCACATCCGATTCCCTGCCTCTGATTCCCCGCCTCTGATGCCCCGCCTCTGATTCCATGCCTCTGATTCCCAACCTCTGATTCCCCACCTCTGATTCCCCATATCTGATTCCCCGCCTCTGTTTCCCCGCCTCTGATTCCCTGCCTCTGTTTCCTCATACCTGATTCCCCGCCTCTGATTCCCCAAGACTGATTCCCCGCCTCTGATTCCCCAGCTCTGATTCACCACCTCTGATTCCCCGCGTCTGATTCCCCGCATCTGTTTACCCATCTCTGATTCCCTATCTCTGATTCCCCAATTCTGATTCCCCACCTTTGATTCCCTGCCTCTGATTCCCAAACTCTGATTCCCGACCTCTGATTCCCCATATCTGATACCCCGCCTCTGTTTCCCCGCCTCTTATTCACCGCCTCTGATTCCCCATATCTGATTCCCGGCCTCTCATTCCCCAGCTCTGATTCCCCGCCTCTGATTCCCCATATCTGATTCCCCGCCGCTGATTCCCCAACTCTGATACCCCGCCTCTGATTCCCCAGCTCTGATTCACCACTTCTGATCCCCCGCCTCTGATTACCCATGTCTGATTCCCCGCCTCTGTTTCCCCGCCTCTGAATCCCCGCCTCTGATTCCCCATATCTGATTCCCCGCCTCTGATTACCCAACTCTGATTCCCCGCCTGTGATTCGCCAGCTATGATTCCCCGCCTCTGATTCCCCGCGTCTGATTCCCTGCCTGTGATTCCCTGCGTCTGATTCCCCACCTCTGTTACCCCGCCTCTGATTCCCCGCCTCTGATTCCCCATATCTGATTCCCCTCCTCTGATTCCCCAACTCTGATTCCCTGCCTCTGATTCCCCAATTCTGATTCCCTGCCTCTGATTCCCCGCATCTGATTCCCCGCCTCTGATTCCCCATCTCTGATTCACCGCCTTTGATTCGCCACCTCTGATTCCCCATCTCTGATTCCTGGACTAAGATTCCCCACCTCTGATTCCCGGCCTCTTATTCCCGGCATCAGATTCCCGGCCTCTTATTCCCAGCCTCTGATTCCCCGCTTCTGATTCTGATTCGCTGCCTCTGATTCCCCATCTCTGATTCCACACATCTGATTCCCTGCCTCTGATTCCCCACTTCTGATTCCCCGCCTCTGATTCCCCACCTCTGTTTCCCCACCTCTGATTCCCCGCCTCTGTTTCCCCATATCTAATTCCCCGCCTCTGATTCCCCAACTCTGATTCCCCGCTCTGATTCCCCAGCTCTGATTTCCCGCCTCTGATTCCCCGCATCTGATTCCCTGCCTCTGAATCCCCACCTCTGATTCCCTGCCTCTGATTCCCAACCTCTGATTCCCCTCCTCTGATTCCCCATATCTGATTCCCCTCCTCTGTTTCCCTGCCTCTGATTCCCCGCATCTGTTACCCCATATCTGATTCCCCGCCTCTGATTCCCCAACTCTGATTCTGCACATCATATTCCCTGCCTCTTTTTCCCCACCTCTGATTCCCGGCCTCTGATTATCGGCCTCTGATTCCCGGCCTCTCATTCCCGGCCTCTCATTCCCCGCCTCTGATTCCCGGCCTCTGATTCCCCGCCTCTGATTCCCCGCCTCTGATTCCCTGCCTCTGATTCCCCATCTCTGATTCCGCACATCTGATTCCCTGCCTCTGATTCCCCGCCTCTGATTCCCCGCCTCTGATTCCCTGCCTCTGATTCCCAACCTCTGATTCCCCACCTCTGATTCCCCATATCTGATTCCCCGCCTCTGTTTCCCCGCCTCTAATTCCCCGCCTCTCTTTCCCCATATCTGATTCCCCGCCTCTGATTCCCCAACACTGATTCCCCGCCTCTGATTCCCCAGCTCTGATTCCCCGCCTCTGATTCCCTGTGTTTGATTCCCTGCCTCTTATTCCCCGCCTCTGCTTCCCCATCTCTGATTCAGCGCCTTTGATTCGCCACCTCTGATTCCCCATATGTGATTCCCCGCCTCTGTTTCCCCGCCTCTGATTCCCCGCCTCTGATTCCCCATATCTCATTCACAGCCTCTGATTCCCCATCTCTGATTCCCGGACTCTGATTCCCTACCTCTGATTCCCGGCCTCTTATTCCCGGCATCTGATTCCCGGCCTCTGATTCCCGGCCTCTGATTCCCCGCTACTGATTCTGATTCCCTGCCTCTGATTCCCCATCTCTGATTCCGCACATCTGATTCCCTGCCTCTGATTTCCCACCTCTGATTACCCATATCTGATTCCCCGCCTCTGTTTCCCCGCCTCTGATTCCCCGCCTCTGTTTCCCCGCCTCTGATTCCCCGCCTCTGTTTCCCCATATCTAATTCCCCGCCTCTGATTCCCCAACTCTGATTCCCCGCTCTGATTCCCCAGCTCTGAATCCCCGCCTCTGATTCCCCGCATCTGATTCACTGCCTCTGAATCCCCACCTCTGATTCCCTGCCTCTGATTCACAACCTCTGACTCCCCTCCTCTGATTCCCCATATCTGATTCCCCGCCTCCGTTTCCCTGCCTCTGATTCCCCGCCTCTGTTTCCCCATATCTGATTCCCCGCCTCTGATACCCCAACTCTGATTCCCCGCCTCTGATTCCCCAGCTCTGATTCCCCGCCTCTGACTCCCCGCGTCTGATTCCCAGCCTCTGATTCCCCATGTCTGATTTCCTGCCTATGATTCCCCGCCTCTGATTCGCCAGCTCTGATTCATCGCCTCTGATTCCCCACCTCTGATTCCCCATATCTGATTCCCCACCTATGTTTCCCCGCCTCTGATTCCCCGCCTCAGATTCCCCATCTCTGATTCCCGGACTCTGATTCCCCGCCTCTGATTCCCGACCTCTGATTTCCCATATCTGATTCCCCGCCTCTGTTTCCCCGCCTCTGATTCCCCGCCTCTGATTCCCCAGCTCTGAATTCCCGCCTCTGATTCCCCACCTATGATTCCCCATATCTGATTCCCCGCCTCTGTTTCCCCGCCTCTGATTCCCCGCCTCTGATTCCCCATATCTGATTCCCCACCTATGATTTCCCAACGCTGATTCCCCGCCTCTGATTCGCTAGCTATGATTCCCCGCCTCTGATTCCCCGCGTCTGAATCCCTGCCACTGATTCCCCGCCTCTGATTCCCAATATCTGATTCCCCGCCTCCGTTTCCCTGCCTCTGATTCCCCGCCTCTGTTTCCCCATATCTGATGCCCCGCCTCTGATTCCCCAACTCTGATTCCCCACCTCTGATTCCCCAGCTCTGAATCCCCGCCTCTGATTCCCCGTGTTTGATTCCCTGCCTCTGATTCCCCGCCTCTGCTTCCCCATCTCTGATCCACCGCCTTTGATTCGCCACCTCTGATTCCCCATATGTGATTCCCCGCCTCTGTTTCCCCGCCTCTGATTCCCCGCCTCTGATTCCCCATATCTCATTCCCAGCCTCTGATTCCCCACCTCTGATTCCCGGCCTCTTATTCCCGGCATCTGATTCCCGGCCTCTGATTCCCGGCCTCTGATTCCCCGCTTCTGATTCTGATTCCCTGCCTCTGATTCCCCATCTCTGATTCCGCACATCTGATTCCCTGCCACTGATTTCCCACCTCTGATTACCCATATCTGATTCCCCGCCTCTGTTTCCCCGCCTCTGATTCCCCGCCTCTGTTTCCCCGCCTCTTATTCCCCTCCTCTGTTTCCCCATATCTAATTCCCCGCCTCTGATACCCCAACTCTGATTCCCCGCTCTGATTCCCCAGCTCTGAATCCCCGACTCTGATTCCCCGCATCTGATTCACTGCCTCTGAATCCCCACCTCTGATTCCCTGCCTCTGATTCCCAACCTCTGATTCCCCTCCTCTGATTCCCCATATCTGATTCCCCGCCTTCGTTTCCCTGCCTCTGATTCCCCGCCTCTGTTTCCCCATATCTGATTCCCCGCCTCTGATACCCCAACTCTGATTCCCCGCCTCTGATTCCCCAGCTCTGATTCCCCGCCTCTGACTCCCCGCGTCTGATTCCCAGCCTCTGATTCCCCATGTCTGATTTCCTGCCTCTGATTCCCCGCCTCTGATTCCCCGCCTCTGATTCCCCATCTCTGATTCCCGGACTCTGATTCCCCACCTCTGATTCCCCATCTCTGATTCCGCACATCCGATTCCCTGCCTCTGATTCCCCGCCTCTGATGCCCCGCCTCTGATTCCATGCCTCTGATTCCCAACCTCTGATTCCCCACCTCTGATTCCCCATATCTGATTCCCCGCCTCTGTTTCCCCGCCTCTGATTCCCTGCCTCTGTTTCCTCATACCTGATTCCCCGCCTCTGATTCCCCAAGACTGATTCCCCGCCTCTGATTCCCCAGCTCTGATTCACCACCTCTGATTCCCCGCGTCTGATTCCCCGCATCTGATTACCCATCTCTGATTCCCTATCTCTGATTCCCCAATTCTGATTCCCCACCTTTGATTCCCTGCCTCTGATTCCCAAACTCTGATTCCCGACCTCTGATTCCCCATATCTGATACCCCGCCTCTGTTTCCCCGCCTCTTATTCACCGCCTCTGATTCCCCATATCTGATTCCCCGCCTCTGTTTCCCCGCCTCTTATTCACCGCCTCTCATTCCCCAGCTCTGATTCCCCGCCTCTGATTCCCCATATCTGATTCCCCGCCGCTGATTCCCCAACTCTGATACCCCGCCTCTGATTCCCCAGCTCTGATTCACCACTTCTGATCCCCCGCCTCTGATTACCCATGTCTGATTCCCCGCCTCTGTTTCCCCGCCTCTGAATCCCCGCCTCTGATTCCCCATATCTGATTCCCCGCCTCTGATTACCCAACTCTGATTCCCCGCCTGTGATTCGCCAGCTATGATTCCCCGCCTCTGATTCCCCGCGTCTGATTCCCTGCCTGTGATTCCCTGCGTCTGATTCCCCACCTCTGTTACCCCGCCTCTGATTCCCCGCCTCTGATTCCCCATATCTGATTCCCCTCCTCTGATTCCCCAACTCTGATTCCCTGCCTCTGATTCCCCAATTCTGATTCCCTGCCTCTGATTCCCCGCATCTGATTCCCCGCCTCTGATTCCCCAACTCTGATTCCCTGCCTCTGATTCCCCAATTCTGATTCCCTGCCTCTGATTCCCCGCATCAGATTCCCGGCCTCTTATTCCCAGCCTCTGATTCCCCGCTTCTGATTCTGATTCGCTGCCTCTGATTCCCCACCTCTGATTCCCGGCCTCTTATTCCCGGCATCAGATTCCCGGCCTCTTATTCCCCGCCTCTGATTCCCCGCCTCTGTTTCCCCATATCTAATTCCCCGCCTCTGATTCCCCAACTCTGATTCCCCGCTCTGATTCCCCAGCTCTGAATCCCCGCCTCTGATTCCCCGCATCTGATTCACTGCCTCTGAATCCCCACCTCTGATTCCCTGCCTCTGATTCACAACCTCTGATTCCCCTCCTCTGATTCCCCATATCTGATTCCCCGCCTCCGTTTCCCTGCCTCTGATTCCCCGCCTCTGTTTCCCCATATCTGATTCCCCGCCTCTGATACCCCAACTCTGATTCCCCGCCTCTGATTCCCCAGCTCTGATTCCCCGCCTCTGACTCCCCGCGTCTGATTCCCAGCCTCTGATTCCCCATGTCTGATTTCCTGCCTATGATTCCCCGCCTCTGATTCGCCAGCTCTGATTCATCGCCTCTGATTCCCCACCTCTGATTCCCCATATCTGATTCCCCACCTATGTTTCCCCGCCTCTGATTCCCCGCCTCAGATTCCCCATCTCTGATTCCCGGACTCTGATTCCCCGCCTCTGATTCCCCACCTCTGATTTCCCATATCTGATTCCCCGCCTCTGTTTCCCCGCCTCTGATTCCCCGCCTCTGATTCCCCAGCTCTGAATTCCCGCCTCTGATTCCCCACCTATGATTCCCCATATCTGATTCCCCGCCTCTGTTTCCCCGCCTCTGATTCCCCGCCTCTGATTCCCCATATCTGATTCCCCACCTATGATTTCCCAACGCTGATTCCCCGCCTCTGATTCGCTAGCTATGATTCCCCGCCTCTGATTCCCCGCGTCTGAATCCCTGCCTCTGATTCCCCGCCTCTGATTCCCAATATCTGATTCCCCGCCTCCGTTTCCCTGCCTCTGATTCCCCGCCTCTGTTTCCCCATATCTGATGCCCCGCCTCTGATTCCCCAACTCTGATTCCCCACCTCTGATTCCCCAGCTCTGAATCCCCGCCTCTGATTCCCCGTGTTTGATTCCCTGCCTCTGATTCCCCGCCTCTGCTTCCCCATCTCTGATCCACCGCCTTTGATACGCCACCTCTGATTCCCCATATGTGATTCCCCGCCTCTGTTTCCCCGCATCTGATTCCCCGCCTCTGATTCCCCATATCTCATTCCCAGCCTCTGATTCCCCACCTCTGATTCCCGGCCTCTTATTCCCGGCATCTGATTCCCGGCCTCTGATTCCCGGCCTCTGATTCCCCGCTTCTGATTCTGATTCCCTGCCTCTGATTCCCCATCTCTGATTCCGCACATCTGATTCCCTGCCACTGATTTCCCACCTCTGATTACCCATATCTGATTCCCCGCCTCTGTTTCCCCGCCTCTGATTCCCCGCCTCTGTTTCCCCGCCTCTTATTCCCCTCCTCTGTTTCCCCATATCTAATTCCCCGCCTCTGATACCCCAACTCTGATTCCCCGCTCTGATTCCCCAGCTCTGAATCCCCGACTCTGATTCCCCGCATCTGATTCACTGCCTCTGAATCCCCACCTCTGATTCCCTGCCTCTGATTCCCAACCTCTGTTTCCCCATATCTAATTCCCCGCCTCTGATTCCCCAACTCTGATTCCCCGCTCTGATTCCCCAGCTCTGATTTCCCGCCTCTGATTCCCCGCATCTGATTCCCTGCCTCTGAATCCCCACCTCTGATTCCCTGCCTCTGATTCCCAACCTCTGATTCCCCTCCTCTGATTCCCCATATCTGATTCCCCTCCTCTGTTTCCCTGCCTCTGATTCCCCGCATCTGTTACCCCATATCTGATTCCCCGCCTCTGATTCCCCAACTCTGATTCTGCACATCATATTCCCTGCCTCTTTTTCCCCACCTCTGATTCCCGGCCTCTGATTATCGGCCTCTGATTCCCGGCCTCTCATTCCCGGCCTCTCATTCCCCGCCTCTGATTCCCGGCCTCTGATTCCCCGCCTCTGATTCCCCGCCTCTGATTCCCTGCCTCTGATTCCCCATCTCTGATTCCGCACATCTGATTCCCTGCCTCTGATTCCCCGCCTCTGATTCCCCGCCTCTGATTCCCTGCCTCTGATTCCCAACCTCTGATTCCCCACCTCTGATTCCCCATATCTGATTCCCCGCCTCTGTTTCCCCGCCTCTGATTCCCCGCCTCTCTTTCCCCATATCTGATTCCCCGCCTCTGATTCCCCAACACTGATTCCCCGCCTCTGATTCCCCAGCTCTGATTCCCCGCCTCTGATTCCCTGTGTTTGATTCCCTGCCTCTGATTCCCCGCCTCTGCTTCCCCATCTCTGATTCAGCGCCTTTGATTCGCCACCTCTGATTCCCCATATGTGATTCCCCGCCTCTGTTTCCCCGCCTCTGATTCCCCGCCTCTGATTCCCCATATCTCATTCACAGCCTCTGATTCCCCATCTCTGATTCCCGGACTCTGATTCCCTACCTCTGATTCCCGGCCTCTTATTCCCGGCATCTGATTCCCGGCCTCTGATTCCCGGCCTCTGATTCCCCGCTACTGATTCTGATTCCCTGCCTCTGATTCCCCATCTCTGATTCCGCACATCTGATTCCCTGCCTCTGATTTCCCACCTCTGATTACCCATATCTGATTCCCCGCCTCTGTTTCCCCGCCTCTGATTCCCCGCCTCTGTTTCCCCGCCTCTGATTCCCCGCCTCTGTTTCCCCATATCTAATTCCCCGCCTCTGATTCCCCAACTCTGATTCCCCGCTCTGATTCCCCAGCTCTGAATCCCCGCCTCTGATTCCCCGCATCTGATTCACTGCCTCTGAATCCCCACCTCTGATTCCCTGCCTCTGATTCACAACCTCTGATTCCCCTCCTCTGATTCCCCATATCTGATTCCCCGCCTCCGTTTCCCTGCCTCTGATTCCCCGCCTCTGTTTCCCCATATCTGATTCCCCGCCTCTGATACCCCAACTCTGATTCCCCGCCTCTGATTCCCCAGCTCTGATTCCCCGCCTCTGACTCCCCGCGTCTGATTCCCAGCCTCTGATTCCCCATGTCTGATTTCCTGCCTATGATTCCCCGCCTCTGATTCGCCAGCTCTGATTCATCGCCTCTGATTCCCCACCTCTGATTCCCCATATCTGATTCCCCACCTATGTTTCCCCGGCTCTGATTCCCCGCCTCAGATTCCCCATCTCTGATTCCCGGACTCTGATTCCCCGCCTCTGATTCCCCACCTCTGATTTCCCATATCTGATTCCCCGCCTCTGTTTCCCCGCCTCTGATTCCCCGCCTCTGATTCCCCAGCTCTGAATTCCCGCCTCTGATTCCCCACCTATGATTCCCCATATCTGATTCCCCGCCTCTGTTTCCCCGCCTCTGATTCCCCGCCTCTGATTCCCCATATCTGATTCCCCACCTATGATTTCCCAACGCTGATTCCCCGCCTCTGATTCGCTAGCTATGATTCCCCGCCTCTGATTCCCCGCGTCTGAATCCCTGCCTCTGATTCCCCGCCTCTGATTCCCAATATCTGATTCCCCGCCTCCGTTTCCCTGCCTCTGATTCCCCGCCTCTGTTTCCCCATATCTGATACTCCGCCTCTGATTCCCCAACTCTGATTCCCCGCCTCTGATTCCCCAGCTCTGATTCCCCGCATCTGACTCCCCGCGTCTGATTCCCAGCCTCTGATTCCCCATGTCTGATTTCCTGCCTCTGATTCCCCACCTCTGATTCGCCATCTCTGATTCATCGCCTCTGATTCCCCACCTCTGATTACCCATATCTGATTCCCCACCTATGTTTCCCCGCCTCTGATTCCCCGCCTCTGATTCCCCATCTCTGATTCCCGGACTCTGATTCCCCACCTCTGATTCCCCATCTCTGATTCCACACATCCGATTCCCTGCCTCTGATTCCCCGCCTCTGATGCCCCGCCTCTGATTCCATGCCTCTGATTCCCAACCTCTGATTCCCCACCTCTGATTCCCCATATCTGATTCCCTGCCTCTGTTTCCCCGCCTCTGATTCCCTGCCCCTGTTTCCTCATATCTGATTCCCAGCCTCTGATTCCCCAACACTGATTTCCCGCCTCTGATTCCACAGCTCTGATTCACCACCTCTAATTCCCCGCCTTTGATTCCCTGCCTCTGATTCCCAACCTCTGATTCCCGACCTCTGATTCCCCATATCTGATACCCCGCCTCTGTTTCCCCGCCTCTTATTCCCCGCCTCTGTTTCCCCATATCTGATTCCCTGCCTTTCATTCCCCAGCTCTGATTCCCCGCCTCTGACTCCCCGCGTCTGATTCCCAGCCTCTGATTCCCCATGTCTGATTTCCTGCCTCTGATTCCCAGCCTCTGATTTGCATCTCTGATTCATCGCCTCTGATTCCCCACCTCTGATTCCCCATATCTGATTCCCCACCTATGTTTCCACGCCTCTGATTCCCCGCCTCTGATTCCCCATCTCTGATTCACTGACTCTGATTCTCCACCTCTGATTCCCCATCTCTGATTCCGCACATCCGATTCCCTGCCTCTGATTCCCCGCCTCTGATGCCCCGCCTCTGATTCCATGCCTCTGATTCCCAACCTCTGATTCCCCACCTCTGATTCCCCATATCTGATTCCCCACCTATGTTTCCCCGTCTCTGATTCCCCGCCTCGGATTCCCCATCTCTGATTCTCGGACTCTGATTCCCCACCTCTGATTCCCCATCTCTGATTCCGCACATCCGATTCCCTGCCTCTGATTCCCCGCCTCTGATGCCCCACCTCTGATTCCCCATCTCTGATTCCGCACATCCAATTCCCTGCCTCTGATTCCCCGCCTCTGATGCCCCGCCTCTGATTCCATGCCTCTGATTCCCAAACTCTTATTCCCCACCTCTGATTTCCCATATCTGATTCCCCGCCTCTGTTTCCCCGCCTCTGATTCCCTGCATCTGTTTCCTCATATCTGATTCCCCTCCTCTGATTCCCCAACACTGATTCCCCGCCTCTGATTCCCCAGCTCTGATTCACCACCTCTGATTCCCCGCGTCTGATTCCACGCCTCTGATTCCACATCTCTGATTCCCTATCTCTGATTCCCCAATTCTGATACCCCGCCTTTGATTCCCTGCCTCTGATTAACAACCTCTGATTCCCGACCTCTGATTCCCCATATCTGATTCCCCGCCTCTGTTTCCCCGCCTCTTATTCCCCGCCTCTGTTTCCCCATATCTGATTCCCGGCCTCTCATTCCCCAGCTCTGATTCCCCACCTCTGATTCCCCATATCTGATACCCCGCCGCTGATTCCCCAACTCTGATACCCCGCCTCTGATTCACCAGCTCTGATTCCCCGTCTCTGAGTCCCCGCGTCTGATTCCCTGCCTCTGATTCCCTGCCTCTGATTCCCCATCTCTGATTCACCACCTCTGATCCCCCGCCTCTGATTCCCCATTTCTGATTCCCCGCCTCTGTTTCCCTGCCTCTGATTCCCCGCCTCTGATTCCCCATATCTGATTCCCCGCCTCTGATTCCCCAACTCTGATTCCCCGCCTGTGATTCGCCAGCTATGATTCCCCGCCTCTGATTCCCCGCGTCTGATTCCCTGCCTGTGATTCCCTGCCTCTGATTCCCCACCTCTGATTGCCCATCTCTGATTCACCACCTCTGATTCCCCACCTATGATTCCCCATATCTGATTCACCGCCTCTGTTTCCCCGCCTCTGATTCCCCGCCTCTGATTCCCCACCTATGATTTCCTAACTCTGATTCCCTGCCTCTGATTCTCCAGCTATGATTCCCCGCCTCTGATTCCCCGCGTCTGAATCCCTGCCTCTGATTCCCCACCTCTGATTCCCAATATCTGATTCCCCGCCTCCGTTTCCCTGCCTCTGATTCCCCGCCTCTGTTTCCCCATATCTGATTCTCCGCCTCTGATTCCCCAACTCTGATGCCCCGCCTCTGATTCCCCATCTCTGATTCCCCGCCTCTGACTCTCCGCGTCTTATTCCCAGCCTCTGATTCCCCATGTCTGATTTCCTGCCTCTGATTCCCCGCCTCTGATTCGCCATCTCTGATTCATCGCCTCTAATTCCCCACCTCTGATTCCCCATATCTGATTCCCCACCTATGTTTCCCCGCCTCTGATTCCCCGCCTCTGATTCCCCATCTCTGATTCCCGGACTCTGATTCCCCACCTCTGATTCCATATCTCTGATTCCGCACATCCGATTCCATGCCTCTGATTCCCCGCATCTGATGCCCCGCCTCTGATTCCATGCCTCTGATTCCCAACCTCTTATTCCCCACCTCTGATTCCCCATATCTGATTCCCCGCCTCTGTTTCCCCGCCTCTGATTCCCTGCCCCTGTTTCCTCATATCTGATTCCCCGCCTCTGATTCCCCAACACTGATTTCCCGCCTCTGATTCCCCAGATCTGTTGCACCACCTGTGATTCCCCGTGTCTGATTCCCCGCCTCTGATTCCCCATCTCTGATTCCCTATCTCTGATTCCGCAATTCTGATTCCCCGCCTTTGATTCCCTGCCTCTGATTCCCAACCTCTGATTCCCAACCTCTGATTCCCCATATCTGATTCCCCGCCTCTGTTTCCCGCCTCTTATTCCCCGCCTCTGTTTCCCCATATCTGATACCCTGCCTTTCATTCCCGAGCTCTGATTCCCCGCCTCTGACTCCCCGCGTCTGATTCCCAGCCTCTGATTCCCCATGTCTGATTTCCTGCCTCTGATTCCCCGCCTCTGATTCGCCATCTCTGATTCATCGCCTCTGATTCCCCACCTCTGATTCCCCATATCTGATTCCCCACCTATGTTTCCCCGCCTCTGATTCCCCGCCTCTGATTCCCCATCTCTGATTCTCGTACTCTGATTCCCCATCTCTGATTCCGCACATCCGATTCCCTGCCTCTGATTCCCCGCCTCTGATGCCCCACCTCTGATTCCATGCCTCTGATTCCCAACCTCTGATTCCCCACCTCTGATTCCCCATATCTGATACCCGCCTCTGTTTCCCCGCCTCTGATTCCCCATATCTGATTCACGGCCTCTCATTCCCCAGCTCTGATTCTCCGCCTCTGATTCCCCATATCTGATTCCCCGCCGCTGATTCCCCAACTCTGATACCACGCCTCTGATTCCCCAGCTCTGATTCTCCGCCTCTGATTCCCAGCGTCTGATTCCCTGCCTCTGATTCCCCGCCTCTGATTCCCCATCTCTGATTCACCACCTATGATCCCCCGCCTCTGATTCCCCATGTCTGAGTCCCCGCCTCTGTTTCCCTGCCTCTGATTCCCCGCCTCTGATTCCCAATATCAGATTCCCCGCCTCTGATTCCCCAACTCTGATTCCCCGCCTGTGATTCGCCAGCTATGATTCCCCGCCTCTGATTCCCCACCTCTGATTCCCCACCTATGATTCCCCATATCTGATTCCCCGCCTCTGATTCCCCAACTCTGATTCCCCGCCTGTGATTCGCCAGCTATGATTCCCCGCCTCTGATTCCCCGCGTCTGATTCCCTGCCTGTGATTCCCTGCCTGTGATTCCCCACCTCTGATTGCCCATCTCTGATTCACCACCTCTGATTCCCCACCTATGATTCCCCATATCTGATTCCCCGCCTCTGTTTCCCCGCCTCTGATTCCCCGCCTCTGATTCCCCACCTATGATTTCCTAACTCTGATTCCCTGCCTCTGATTCTCCAGCTATGATTCCCCGCCTCTGATTCCCCGCGTCTGAATCCCTGCCTCTGATTCCCCACCTCTGATTCCCAATATCTGATTCCCCGCCTCCGTTTCCCTGCCTCTGATTCCCCGCCTCTGTTTCCCCATATCTGATTCTCCGCCTCTGATTCCCCAACTCTGATGCCCCGCCTCTGATTCCCCATCTCTGATTCCCCGCCTCTGACTCTCCGCGTCTTATTCCCAGCCTCTGATTCCCCATGTCTGATTTCCTGCCTCTGATTCCCCGCCTCTGATTCGCCATCTCTGATTCATCGCCTCTAATTCCCCACCTCTGATTCCCCATATCTGATTCCTCACCTATGTTTGCCCGCCTCTGATTCCCCGCCTCTGATTCCCCATCTCTGATTCCCGGACTCTGATTCCCCACCTCTGATTCCATATCTCTGATTCCGCACATCCGATTCCATGCCTCTGATTCGCCGCCTCTGATGCCCCGCCTCTGATTCCATGCCTCTGATTCCCAACCTCTGATTCCCCACCTCTGATTCCCCATATCTGATTCCCCGCCTCTGTTTCCCCGCCTCTGATTCCCTGCCCCTGTTTCCTCATATCTGATTCCCCGCCTCTGATTCCCCAACACTGATTTCCCGCCTCTGATTCCCCAGCTCTGATGCACCACCTCTGATTCCCCGTGTCTGATTCCCCGCCTCTGATTCCCCATCTCTGATTCCCTATCTCTGATTCCGCAATTCTGATTCCCCGCCTTCGATTCCCTGCCTCTGATTCCCAACCTCTGATTCCCAACCTCTGATTCCCCATATCTGATTCCCCGCCTCTGTTTCCCGCCTCTTATTCCCCGCCTCTGTTTCCCCATATCTGATACCCTGCCTTTCATTCCCCAGCTCTGATTCCCCGCCTCTGACTCCCCGCGTCTGATTCCCAGCCTCTGATTCCCCATGTCTGATTTCCTGCCTCTGATTCCCCGCCTCTGATTCGCCATCTCTGATTCATCGCCTCTGATTCCCCACCTCTGATTCCCCATATCTGATTCCCCACCTATGTTTCCCCGCCTCTGATTCCCCGCCTCTGATTCCCCATCTCTGATTCCGCACATCCAATTCCCTGCCTCTGATTCCCCGCCTCTGATGCCCCGCCTCTGATTCCATGCCTCTGATTCCCAAACTCTTATTCCCCACCTCTGATTTCCCATATCTGATTCCCCGCCTCTGTTTCCCCGCCTCTGATTCCCTGCATCTGTTTCCTCATATCTGATTCCCCTCCTCTGATTCCCCAACACTGATTCCCCGCCTCTGATTCCCCAGCTCTGATTCACCACCTCTGATTCCCCGCGTCTGATTCCACGCCTCTGATTCCACATCTCTGATTCCCTATCTCTGATTCCCCAATTCTGATACCCCGCCTTTGATTCCCTGCCTCTGATTAACAACCTCTGATTCCCGACCTCTGATTCCCCATATCTGATTCCCCGCCTCTGTTTCCCCGCCTCTTATTCCCCGCCTCTGTTTCCCCATATCTGATTCCCGGCCTCTCATTCCCCAGCTCTGATTCCCCACCTCTGATTCCCCATATCTGATACCCCGCCGCTGATTCCCCAACTCTGATACCCCGCCTCTGATTCACCAGCTCTGATTCCCCGTCTCTGAGTCCCCGCGTCTGATTCCCTGCCTCTGATTCCCTGCCTCTGATTCCCCATCTCTGATTCACCACCTCTGATCCCCCGCCTCTGATTCCCCATGTCTGATTCCCCGCCTCTGTTTCCCTGCCTCTGATTCCCCGCCTCTGATTCCCCATATCTGATTCCCCGCCTCTGATTCCCCAACTCTGATTCCCCGCCTGTGATTCGCCAGCTATGATTCCCCGCCTCTGATTCCCCGCGTCTGATTCCCTGCCTGTGATTCCCTGCCTCTGATTCCCCACCTCTGATTGCCCATCTCTGATTCACCACCTCTGATTCCCCACCTATGATTCCCCATATCTGATTCCCCGCCTCTGTTTCCCCGCCTCTGATTCCCCGCCTCTGATTCCCCACCTATGATTTCCTAACTCTGATTCCCTGCCTCTGATTCTCCAGCTATGATTCCCCGCCTCTGATTCCCCGCGTCTGAATCCCTGCCTCTGATTCCCCACCTCTGATTCCCAATATCTGATTCCCCGCCTCCGTTTCCCTGCCTCTGATTCCCCGCCTCTGTTTCCCCATATCTGATTCTCCGCCTCTGATTCCCCAACTCTGATGCCCCGCCTCTGATTCCCCATCTCTGATTCCCCGCCTCTGACTCTCCGCGTCTTATTCCCAGCCTCTGATTCCCCATGTCTGATTTCCTGCCTCTGATTCCCCGCCTCTGATTCGCCATCTCTGATTCATCGCCTCTAATTCCCCACCTCTGATTCCCCATATCTGATTCCCCACCTATGTTTCCCCGCCTCTGATTCCCCGCCTCTGATTCCCCATCTCTGATTCCCGGACTCTGATTCCCCACCTCTGATTCCATATCTCTGATTCCGCACATCCGATTCCATGCCTCTGATTCCCCGCATCTGATGCCCCGCCTCTGATTCCATGCCTCTGATTCCCAACCTCTTATTCCCCACCTCTGATTCCCCATATCTGATTCCCCGCCTCTGTTTCCCCGCCTCTGATTCCCTGCCCCTGTTTCCTCATATCTGATTCCCCGCCTCTGATTCCCCAACACTGATTTCCCGCCTCTGATTCCCCAGCTCTGTTGCACCACCTGTGATTCCCCGTGTCTGATTCCCCGCCTCTGATTCCCCATCTCTGATTCCCTATCTCTGATTCCGCATTTCTGATTCCCCGCCTTTGATTCCCTGCCTCTGATTCCCAACCTCTGATTCCCAACCTCTGATTCCCCATATCTGATTCCCCGCCTCTGTTTCCCGCCTCTTATTCCCCGCCTCTGTTTCCCCATATCTGATACCCTGCCTTTCATTCCCCAGCTCTGATTCCCCGCCTCTGACTCCCCGCGTCTGATTCCCAGCCTCTGATTCCCCATGTCTGATTTCCTGCCTCTGATTCCCCGCCTCTGATTCGCCATCTCTGATTCATCGCCTCTGATTCCCCACCTCTGATTCCCCATATCTGATTCCCCACCTATGTTTCCCCGCCTCTGATTCCCCGCCTCTGATTCCCCATCTCTGATTCTCGTACTCTGATTCCCCATCTCTGATTCCGCACATCCGATTCCCTGCCTCTGATTCCCCGCCTCTGATGCCCCGCCTCTGATTCCATGCCTCTGATTCCCAACCTCTGATTCCCCACCTCTGATTCCCCATATCTGATACCCGCCTCTGTTTCCCCGCCTCTGATTCCCCATATCTGATTCACGGCCTCTCATTCCCCAGCTCTGATTCTCCGCCTCTGATTCCCCATATCTGATTCCCCGCCGCTGATTCCCCAACTCTGATACCACGCCTCTGATTCCCCAGCTCTGATTCTCCGCCTCTGATTCCCAGCGTCTGATTCCCTTCCTCTGATTCCCCGCCTCTGATTCCCCATCTCTGATTCACCACCTATGATCCCCCGCCTCTGATTCCCCATGTCTGAGTCCCCGCCTCTGTTTCCCTGCCTCTGATTCCCCGCCTCTGATTCCCAATATCAGATTCCCCGCCTCTGATTCCCCAACTCTGATTCCCCGCCTGTGATTCGCCAGCTATGATTCCCCGCCTCTGATTCCCCACCTCTGATTCCCCACCTATGATTCCCCATATCTGATTCCCCGCCTCTGATTCCCCAACTCTGATTCCCCGCCTGTGATTCGCCAGCTATGATTCCCCGCCTCTGATTCCCCGCGTCTGATTCCCTGCCTGTGATTCCCTGCCTGTGATTCCCCACCTCTGATTGCCCATCTCTGATTCACCACCTCTGATTCCCCACCTATGATTCCCCATATCTGATTCCCCGCCTCTGTTTCCCCGCCTCTGATTCCCCGCCTCTGATTCCCCACCTATGATTTCCTAACTCTGATTCCCTGCCTCTGATTCTCCAGCTATGATTCCCCGCCTCTGATTCCCCGCGTCTGAATCCCTGCCTCTGATTCCCCACCTCTGATTCCCAATATCTGATTCCCCGCCTCCGTTTCCCTGCCTCTGATTCCCCGCCTCTGTTTCCCCATATCTGATTCTCCGCCTCTGATTCCCCAACTCTGATGCCCCGCCTCTGATTCCCCATCACTGATTCCCCGCCTCTGACTCTCCGCGTCTTATTCCCAGCCTCTGATTCCCCATGTCTGATTTCCTGCCTCTGATTCCCCGCCTCTGATTCGCCATCTCTGATTCATCGCCTCTAATTCCCCACCTCTGATTCCCCATATCTGATTCCTCACCTATGTTTGCCCGCCTCTGATTCCCCGCCTCTGATTCCCCATCTCTGATTCCCGGACTCTGATTCCCCACCTCTGATTCCATATCTCTGATTCCGCACATCCGATTCCATGCCTCTGATTCCCCGCCTCTGATGCCCCGCCTCTGATTCCATGCCTCTGATTCCCAACCTCTGATTCCCCACCTCTGATTCCCCATATCTGATTCCCCGCCTCTGTTTCCCCGCCTCTGATTCCCTGCCCCTGTTTCCTCATATCTGATTCCCCGCCTCTGATTCCCCAACACTGATTTCCCGCCTCTGATTCCCCAGCTCTGATGCACCACCTCTGATTCCCCGTGTCTGATTCCCCGCCTCTGATTCCCCATCTCTGATTCCCTATCTCTGATTCCGCAATTCTGATTCCCCGCCTTTGATTCCCTGCCTCTGATTCCCAACCTCTGATTCCCAACCTCTGATTCCCCATATCTGATTCCCCGCCTCTGTTTCCCGCCTCTTATTCCCCGCCTCTGTTTCCCCATATCTGATACCCTGCCTTTCATTCCCCAGCTCTGATTCCCCGCCTCTGACTCCCCGCGTCTGATTCCCAGCCTCTGATTCCCCATGTCTGATTTCCTGCCTCTGATTCCCCGCCTCTGATTCGCCATCTCTGATTCATCGCCTCTGATTCCCCACCTCTGATTCCCCATATCTGATTCCCCACCTATGTTTCCCCGCCTCTGATTCCCCGCCTCTGATTCCCCATCTCTGATTCTCGTACTCTGATTCCCCATCTCTGATTCCGCACATCCGATTCCCTGCCTCTGATTCCCCGCCTCTGATGCCCCGCCTCTGATTCCATGCCTCTGATTCCCAACCTCTGATTCCCCACCTCTGATTCCCCATATCTGATACCCGCCTCTGTTTCCCCGCCTCTGATTCCCCATATCTGATTCACGGCCTCTCATTCCCCAGCTTTGATTCTCCGCCTCTGATTCCCCATATCTGATTCCCCGCCGCTGATTCCCCAACTCTGATACCACGCCTCTGATTCCCCAGCTCTGATTCTCCGCCTCTGATTCCCAGCGTCTGATTCCCTGCCTCTGATTCCCCGCCTCTGATTCCCCATCTCTGATTCACCACCTATGATCCCCCGCCTCTGATTCCCCATGTCTGAGTCCCCGCCTCTGTTTCCCTGCCTCTGATTCACCGCCTTTGATTCGCCACCTCTGATTCCCCATCTCTGATTCCCGGACTAAGATTCCCCACCTCTGATTCCCGGCCTCTTATTCCCGGCATCAGATTCCCGGCCTCTTATTCCCAGCCTCTGATTCCCCGCTTCTGATTCTGATTCGCTGCCTCTGATTCCCCATCTCTGATTCCACACATCTGATTCCCTGCCTCTGATTCCCCACTTCTGATTCCCCGCCTCTGATTCCCCACCTCTGTTTCCCCACCTCTGATTCCCCGCCTCTGTTTCCCCATATCTAATTCCCCGCCTCTGATTCCCCAATTCTGATTCCCCGCTCTGATTCCCCAGCTCTGATTTCCCGCCTCTGATTCCCCGCATCTGATTCCCTGCCTCTGAATCCCCACCTCTGATTCCCTGCCTCTGATTCCCAACCTCTGATTCCCCTCCTCTGATTCCCCATATCTGATTCCCCTCCTCTGTTTCCCTGCCTCTGATTCCCCGCATCTGTTACCCCATATCTGATTCCCCGCCTCTGATTCCCCAACTCTGATTCTGCACATCATATTCCCTGCCTCTTTTTCCCCACCTCTGATTCCCGGCCTCTGATTATCGGCCTCTGATTCCCGGCCTCTCATTCCCGGCCTCTCATTCCCCGCCTCTGATTCCCGGCCTCTGATTCCCCGCCTCTGATTCCCCGCCTCTGATTCCCTGCCTCTGATTCCCCATCTCTGATTCCGCACATCTGATTCCCTGCCTCTGATTCCCCGCCTCTGATTCCCCGCCTCTGATTCCCTGCCTCTGATTCCCAACCTCTGATTCCCCACCTCTGATTCCCCATATCTGATTCCCCGCCTCTGTTTCCCCGCCTCTGATTCCCCGCCTCTCTTTCCCCATATCTGATTCCCCGCCTCTGATTCCCCAACACTGATTCCCCGCCTCTGATTCCCCAGCTCTGATTCCCCGCCTCTGATTCCCTGTGTTTGATTCCCTGCCTCTGATTCCCCGCCTCTGCTTCCCCATCTCTGATTCAGCGCCTTTGATTCGCCACCTCTGATTCCCCATATGTGATTCCCCGCCTCTGTTTCCCCGCCTCTGATTCCCCGCCTCTGATTCCCCATATCTCATTCACAGCCTCTGATTCCCCATCTCTGATTCCCGGACTCTGATTCCCTACCTCTGATTCCCGGCCTCTTATTCCCGGCATCTGATTCCCGGCCTCTGATTCCCGGCCTCTGATTCTCCGCTACTGATTCTGATTCCCTGCCTCTGATTCCCCATCTCTGATTCCGCACATCTGATTCCCTGCCTCTGATTTCCCACCTCTGATTACCCATATCTGATTCCCCGCCTCTGTTTCCCCGCCTCTGATTCCCCGCCTCTGTTTCCCCAGCTCTGATTCCCCGCCTCTGTTTCCCCATATCTAATTCCCCGCCTCTGATTCCCCAACTCTGATTCCCCGCTCTGATTCCCCAGCTCTGAATCCCCGCCTCTGATTCCCCGCATCTGATTCACTGCCTCTGAATCCCCACCTCTGATTCCCTGCCTCTGATTCACAACCTCTGATTCCCCTCCTCTGATTCCCCATATCTGATTCCCCGCCTCCGTTTCCCTGCCTCTGATTCCCCGCCTCTGTTTCCCCATATCTGATTCCCCGCCTCTGATACCCCAACTCTGATTCCCCGCCTCTGATTCCCCAGCTCTGATTCCCCGCCTCTGACTCCCCGCGTCTGATTCCCAGCCTCTGATTCCCCATGTCTGATTTCCTGCCTATGATTCCCCGCCTCTGATTCGCCAGCTCTGATTCATCGCCTCTGATTCCCCACCTCTGATTCCCCATATCTGATTCCCCACCTATGTTTCCCCGCCTCTGATTCCCCGCCTCAGATTCCCCATCTCTGATTCCCGGACTCTGATTCCCCGCCTCTGATTCCCCACCTCTGATTTCCCATATCTGATTCCCCGCCTCTGTTTCCCCGCCTCTGATTCCCTGCATCTGTTTCCTCATATCTGATTCCCCTCCTCTGATTCCCCAACACTGATTCCCCGCCTCTGATTCCCCAGCTCTGATTCACCACCTCTGATTCCCCGCGTCTGATTCCCCGCCTCTAATTCCCCATCTCTGATTCCCTATCACTGATTCCCCAATTCTGATTCCCCGCCTTTGATTCACTGCCTCTGATTAACAACCACTGATTCCCGACCTCTGATTCCACATATCTGATTCCCCGCCTCTGTTTCCCCGCCTCTTATTCCCCGCCTCTGTTTCCCCATATCTGATTCCCGGCCTCTCATTCCCCAGCTCTGATTCCCCGCCTCTGATTCCCCATATCTGATTCCCCGCCGCTGATTCCCCAACTCTGATACCCCGCCTCTGATTCACCAGCTCTGATTCCCCGCCTCTGATTCCCCGCGTCTGATTCCCTGCCTCTGATTCCCCGCCTCTGATTCCCCATCTCTGATTCACCACCTCTGATCCCACGCCTCTGATTCCCCATGTCTGATTCCCCGCCTCTGTTTCCCTGCCTCTGATTCCCCGCCTCTGATTCCCCATATCTGAATCCCCGCCTCTGATTCCCCAACTCTGATTCCCCGCCTGTGATTCGCCAGCTATGATTCCCGGCCTCTGATTCCCCGCGTCTGATTCCCTGCCTGTGATTCCCTGCCTGTGATTCCCCACCTCTGATTGCCCATCTCTGATTCACCACCTCTGATTCCCCACCTATGATTCCCCATATCTGATTCCCCGCCTCTGTTTCCCCGCCTCTGATTCCCCGCCTCTGATTCCCCACCTATGATTTCCTAACTCTGATTCCCTGCCTCTGATTCTCCAGCTATGATTCCCCGCCTCTGATTCCCCGCGTCTGAATCCCTGCCTCTGATTCCCCACCTCTGATTCCCAATATCTGATTCCCCGCCTCCGTTTCCCTGCCTCTGATTCCCCGCCTCTGTTTCCCCATATCTGATTCTCCGCCTCTGATTCCCCGCATCTGATGCCCCGCCTCTGATTCCATGCCTCTGATTCCCAACCTCTTATTCCCCACCTCTGATTCCCCATATCTGATTCCCCGCCTCTGTTTCCCCGCCTCTGATTCCCTGCCCCTGTTTCCTCATATCTGATTCCCCGCCTCTGATTCCCCAACACTGATTTCCCGCCTCTGATTCCCCAGCTCTGTTGCACCACCTGTGATTCCCCGTGTCTGATTCCCCGCCTCTGATTCCCCATCTCTGATTCCCTATCTCTGATTCCGCATTTCTGATTCCCCGCCTTTGATTCCCTGCCTCTGATTCCCAACCTCTGATTCCCAACCTCTGATTCCCCATATCTGATTCCCCGCCTCTGTTTCCCGCCTCTTATTCCCCGCCTCTGTTTCCCCATATCTGATACCCTGCCTTTCATTCCCCAGCTCTGATTCCCCGCCTCTGACTCCCCGCGTCTGATTCCCAGCCTCTGATTCCCCATGTCTGATTTCCTGCCTCTGATTCCCCGCCTCTGATTCGCCATCTCTGATTCATCGCCTCTGATTCCCCACCTCTGATTCCCCATATCTGATTCCCCACCTATGTTTCCCCGCCTCTGATTCCCCGCCTCTGATTCCCCATCTCTGATTCTCGTACTCTGATTCCCCATCTCTGATTCCGCACATCCGATTCCCTGCCTCTGATTCCCCGCCTCTGATGCCCCGCCTCTGATTCCATGCCTCTGATTCCCAACCTCTGATTCCCCACCTCTGATTCCCCATATCTGATACCCGCCTCTGTTTCCCCGCCTCTGATTCCCCATATCTGATTCACGGCCTCTCATTCCCCAGCTCTGATTCTCCGCCTCTGATTCCCCATATCTGATTCCCCGCCGCTGATTCCCCAACTCTGATACCACGCCTCTGATTCCCCAGCTCTGATTCTCCGCCTCTGATTCCCAGCGTCTGATTCCCTGCCTCTGATTCCCCGCCTCTGATTCCCCATCTCTGATTCACCACCTATGATCCCCCGCCTCTGATTCCCCATGTCTGAGTCCCCGCCTCTGTTTCCCTGCCTCTGATTCACCGCCTTTGATTCGCCACCTCTGATTCCCCATCTCTGATTCCCGGACTAAGATTCCCCACCTCTGATTCCCGGCCTCTTATTCCCGGCATCAGATTCCCGGCCTCTTATTCCCAGCCTCTGATTCCCCGCTTCTGATTCTGATTCGCTGCCTCTGATTCCCCATCTCTGATTCCACACATCTGATTCCCTGCCTCTGATTCCCCACTTCTGATTCCCCGCCTCTGATTCCCCACCTCTGTTTCCCCACCTCTGATTCCCCGCCTCTGTTTCCCCATATCTAATTCCCCGCCTCTGATTCCCCAATTCTGATTCCCCGCTCTGATTCCCCAGCTCTGATTTCCCGCCTCTGATTCCCCGCATCTGATTCCCTGCCTCTGAATCCCCACCTCTGATTCCCTGCCTCTGATTCCCAACCTCTGATTCCCCTCCTCTGATTCCCCATATCTGATTCCCCTCCTCTGTTTCCCTGCCTCTGATTCCCCGCATCTGTTACCCCATATCTGATTCCCCGCCTCTGATTCCCCAACTCTGATTCTGCACATCATATTCCCTGCCTCTTTTTCCCCACCTCTGATTCCCGGCCTCTGATTATCGGCCTCTGATTCCCGGCCTCTCATTCCCGGCCTCTCATTCCCCGCCTCTGATTCCCGGCCTCTGATTCCCCGCCTCTGATTCCCCGCCTCTGATTCCCTGCCTCTGATTCCCCATCTCTGATTCCGCACATCTGATTCCCTGCCTCTGATTCCCCGCCTCTGATTCCCCGCCTCTGATTCCCTGCCTCTGATTCCCAACCTCTGATTCCCCACCTCTGATTCCCCATATCTGATTCCCCGCCTCTGTTTCCCCGCCTCTGATTCCCCGCCTCTCTTTCCCCATATCTGATTCCCCGCCTCTGATTCCCCAACACTGATTCCCCGCCTCTGATTCCCCAGCTCTGATTCCCCGCCTCTGATTCCCTGTGTTTGATTCCCTGCCTCTGATTCCCCGCCTCTGCTTCCCCATCTCTGATTCAGCGCCTTTGATTCGCCACCTCTGATTCCCCATATGTGATTCCCCGCCTCTGTTTCCCCGCCTCTGATTCCCCGCCTCTGATTCCCCATATCTCATTCACAGCCTCTGATTCCCCATCTCTGATTCCCGGACTCTGATTCCCTACCTCTGATTCCCGGCCTCTTATTCCCGGCATCTGATTCCCGGCCTCTGATTCCCGGCCTCTGATTCTCCGCTACTGATTCTGATTCCCTGCCTCTGATTCCCCATCTCTGATTCCGCACATCTGATTCCCTGCCTCTGATTTCCCACCTCTGATTACCCATATCTGATTCCCCGCCTCTGTTTCCCCGCCTCTGATTCCCCGCCTCTGTTTCCCCAGCTCTGATTCCCCGCCTCTGTTTCCCCATATCTAATTCCCCGCCTCTGATTCCCCAACTCTGATTCCCCGCTCTGATTCCCCAGCTCTGAATCCCCGCCTCTGATTCCCCGCATCTGATTCACTGCCTCTGAATCCCCACCTCTGATTCCCTGCCTCTGATTCACAACCTCTGATTCCCCTCCTCTGATTCCCCATATCTGATTCCCCGCCTCCGTTTCCCTGCCTCTGATTCCCCGCCTCTGTTTCCCCATATCTGATTCCCCGCCTCTGATACCCCAACTCTGATTCCCCGCCTCTGATTCCCCAGCTCTGATTCCCCGCCTCTGACTCCCCGCGTCTGATTCCCAGCCTCTGATTCCCCATGTCTGATTTCCTGCCTATGATTCCCCGCCTCTGATTCGCCAGCTCTGATTCATCGCCTCTGATTCCCCACCTCTGATTCCCCATATCTGATTCCCCACCTATGTTTCCCCGCCTCTGATTCCCCGCCTCAGATTCCCCATCTCTGATTCCCGGACTCTGATTCCCCGCCTCTGATTCCCCACCTCTGATTTCCCATATCTGATTCCCCGCCTCTGTTTCCCCGCCTCTGATTCCCTGCATCTGTTTCCTCATATCTGATTCCCCTCCTCTGATTCCCCAACACTGATTCCCCGCCTCTGATTCCCCAGCTCTGATTCACCACCTCTGATTCCCCGCGTCTGATTCCCCGCCTCTAATTCCCCATCTCTGATTCCCTATCACTGATTCCCCAATTCTGATTCCCCGCCTTTGATTCACTGCCTCTGATTAACAACCACTGATTCCCGACCTCTGATTCCACATATCTGATTCCCCGCCTCTGTTTCCCCGCCTCTTATTCCCCGCCTCTGTTTCCCCATATCTGATTCCCGGCCTCTCATTCCCCAGCTCTGATTCCCCGCCTCTGATTCCCCATATCTGATTCCCCGCCGCTGATTCCCCAACTCTGATACCCCGCCTCTGATTCACCAGCTCTGATTCCCCGCCTCTGATTCCCCGCGTCTGATTCCCTGCCTCTGATTCCCCGCCTCTGATTCCCCATCTCTGATTCACCACCTCTGATCCCACGCCTCTGATTCCCCATGTCTGATTCCCCGCCTCTGTTTCCCTGCCTCTGATTCCCCGCCTCTGATTCCCCATATCTGAATCCCCGCCTCTGATTCCCCAACTCTGATTCCCCGCCTGTGATTCGCCAGCTATGATTCCCGGCCTCTGATTCCCCGCGTCTGATTCCCTGCCTGTGATTCCCTGCCTGTGATTCCCCACCTCTGATTGCCCATCTCTGATTCACCACCTCTGATTCCCCACCTATGATTCCCCATATCTGATTCCCCGCCTCTGTTTCCCCGCCTCTGATTCCCCGCCTCTGATTCCCCACCTATGATTTCCTAACTCTGATTCCCTGCCTCTGATTCTCCAGCTATGATTCCCCGCCTCTGATTCCCCGCGTCTGAATCCCTGCCTCTGATTCCCCACCTCTGATTCCCAATATCTGATTCCCCGCCTCCGTTTCCCTGCCTCTGATTCCCCGCCTCTGTTTCCCCATATCTGATTCTCCGCCTCTGATTCCCCAACTCTGATGCCCCGCCTCTGATTCCCCATCTCTGATTCCCCGCCTCTGACTCTCCGCGTCTTATTCCCAGCCTCTGATTCCCCATGTCTGATTTCCTGCCTCTGATTCCCCGCCTCTGATTCGCCATCTCTGATTCATCGCCTCTAATTCCCCACCTCTGATTCCCCATATCTGATTCCTCACCTATGTTTGCCCGCCTCTGATTCCCCGCCTCTGATTCCCCATCTCTGATTCCCGGACTCTGATTCCCCACCTCTGATTCCATATCTCTGATTCCGCACATCCGATTCCATGCCTCTGATTCCCCGCCTCTGATGCCCCGCCTCTGATTCCATGCCTCTGATTCCCAACCTCTGATTCCCCACCTCTGATTCCCCATATCTGATTCCCCGCCTCTGTTTCCCCGCCTCTGATTCCCTGCCCCTGTTTCCTCATATCTGATTCCCCGCCTCTGATTCCCCAACACTGATTTCCCGCCTCTGATTCCCCAGCTCTGATGCACCACCTCTGATTCCCCGTGTCTGATTCCCCGCCTCTGATTCCCCATCTCTGATTCCCTATCTCTGATTCCGCAATTCTGATTCCCCGCCTTTGATTCCCTGCCTCTGATTCCCAACCTCTGATTCCCAACCTCTGATTCCCCATATCTGATTCCCCGCCTCTGTTTCCCGCCTCTTATTCCCCGCCTCTGTTTCCCCATATCTGATACCCTGCCTTTCATTCCCCAGCTCTGATTCCCCGCCTCTGACTCCCCGCGTCTGATTCCCAGCCTCTGATTCCCCATGTCTGATTTCCTGCCTCTGATTCCCCGCCTCTTATTCGCCATCTCTGATTCATCGCCTCTGATTCCCCACCTCTGATTCCCCATATCTGATTCCCCACCTATGTTTCCCCGCCTCTGATTCCCCGCCTCTGATTCCCCATCTCTGATTCTCGTACTCTGATTCCCCATCTCTGATTCCGCACATCCGATTCCCTGCCTCTGATTCCCCGCCTCTGATGCCCCGCCTCTGATTCCATGCCTCTGATTCCCAACCTCTGATTCCCCACCTCTGATTCCCCATATCTGATACCCGCCTCTGTTTCCCCGCCTCTGATTCCCCATATCTGATTCACGGCCTCTCATTCCCCAGCTTTGATTCTCCGCCTCTGATTCCCCATATCTGATTCCCCGCCGCTGATTCCCCAACTCTGATACCACGCCTCTGATTCCCCAGCTCTGATTCTCCGCCTCTGATTCCCAGCGTCTGATTCCCTGCCTCTGATTCCCCGCCTCTGATTCCCCATGTCTGAGTCCCCGCCTCTGTTTCCCTGCCTCTGATTCCCCGCCTCTGATTCCCAATATCAGATTCCCCGCCTCTGATTCCCCAACTCTGATTCCCCGCCTGTGATTCGCCAGCTATGATTCCCCGCCTCTGATTCCCCACCTCTGATTCCCCACCTATGATTTCCCAACACTGATTCCCCGCCTCTGATTCGCCAGCTATGATTCCCCGCCTCTGATTCCCCGCGTCTGAATCCCTGCCTCTGATTCCCCGCTTCTGATTCCCAATATCTGATTCCCCGCCTCCGTTTCCCTGCCTCTGATTCCCCGCCTCTGTTTCCCCATATCTGATTCCCCGCCTCTGATTCCTCAACTCTGACTCCCCGCGTCTGATTCCCAGCCTCTGATTCCCCATGTCTGATTTCCTGCCTCTGATTCCCCGCCTCTGATTCGCCATCTCTGATTCATCGCCTCTGATTCCCCACCTCTGATTCCCCATATCTGATTCCCCACCTATGTTTCCCAGCCTCTGATTCCCCACCTCTGATTCCCCATCTCTGATTCCCGGACTCTGATTCCCACCCCTGATTCCCCATCTCTGATTCCGCACATCCGATTCCCTGCCTCTGATTCCCCGCCTCTGATGCCCCGCCACTGATTTCATGCCTCTGATTCCCAAACTCTGATTCCCCACCTCTGATTCCCCATATCTGATTCCCCGCCTCTGTTTCCCCCCTCTGATTCCCTGCCTCTGTTTCCTCATATCTGATTCCCCGCCTCTGATTCCCCAACACTGATTTCCCGCCCCTGATTCCCCAGCTCTGATTCACCACCTCTGATTCCCCGCGTCTGATTCCCCGCCTCTGATTCCCCATCTCTGATTCCCTATCTCTGATTCCCCAATTCTGATTCCCCGCCTTTGATAACCTGCCTCTGATTCCCAACCTCTGATTCCGGACCTCTGATTCCCCATATCTGATTCCCCGCCTCTGTTTCCCCGCCTCTTATTCCCCACCTCTGTTTCCCCATATCTGATTCCCTGCCTCTCATTCCCCAGCTCTGATTCAGCACCTCTGATTCCCCGCGTCTGATTCCCCGCGTCTGATTCCCCATCTCTGATTCCCTATCTCTGATTCCCCAATTCTGATTCCCCGCCTTTGATTCCCTGCCTCTGATTTCCAAACTCTGATTCCCGACCTCTGATTCCCCATATCTGATTCCCTGCCACTGTTTCCCCGCCTCTTATTCCCCGCCTCTGTATCCCCATATCTGATTCCCTGCCTCTCATTCCCCAGCTCTGATTCCCCGCCTCTGATTCCCCAGCTCTGATTCCCCGCCTCTGACTCCCCGCGTCTGATTCCCAGCCTCTGATTCCCCATGTTTGATTTCCTGCCTCTGATTCCCCACCTCTGATTCCCCATCTCTGATTCCCGGACTCTGATTCCCACCTCTGATTCCCCATCTCTGATTCCGCACATCCGATTCCCTGCCTCTGATTCCCCGCCTCTGATGCCCCGCCACTGATTTCATGCCTCTGATTCCCAAACTCTAATTCCCCACCTCTGATTCCCCATATCTGATTCCCCGCCTCTGTTTCCCCCCTCTGATTCCCTGCCTCTGTTTCCTCATATCTGATTCCCCGCCTCTGATTCCCCAACACTGATTTCCCGCCCCTGATTCCCCAGCTCTGATTCACCACCTCTGATTCCCCGCGTCTGATTCCCCGCCTCTGATTCCCCATCTCTGATTCCCCGCCTTTGATAACCTGCCTCTGATTCCCAACCTCTGATTCCCGACCTCTGATTACCCATATCTGATTCCCCGCCTCTGTTTCCCCGCCTCTTATTCCCCACCTCTGTTTCCCCATATCTGATTCCCTGCCTCTCATTCCCCAGCTCTGATTCACCACCTCTGATTCCCCGCCTCTGATTCCCCAGCTCTGATTCCCCGCCTCTGACTCCCCGCGTCTGATTCCCAGCATCTGATTCCCCATGTTTGATTTCCTGCCTCTGATTCCCCGCCTCTGATTCGCCATCTCTGATTCATCGCCTCTGATACCCCACCTCTGATTCCCCATATCTGATTCCCCACCTATGTTTCCCCGCCTCTGATTCCCCGCCTCTGATTCCCCATCTCTGATTCCCAGACTCTGATTCCCCACCTCTGATTCCCCATCTCTGATTCCGCACATCCGATTCCCTGCCTCTGATTCCCCGCCTCTGATGCACCTCCTCTGATTCCATGCCTCTGATTCCCAACCTCTGATTCCCCACCTCTGATTCCCCATATCTGATTCCCCGCCTCTGTTTCCCCGCCTCTGATTCCCTGCCTCTGTTTCCTCATACCTGCTTTCCCGCCTCTGACTCCCCAACACTGATTCCCCGCCTCTGATTCCCCAGCTCTGATTCACCACCTCTGATTCCCCGCGTCTGATTCCCCGCCTCTGATTACCCATCTCTGATTCCCTATCTCTGATTCCCCAATTCTGATTCCCCGCCTTTGGTTCCCTGCCTCTGATTCCCAACCTCTGATTCCCGACCTCTGATTCCCCATATCTGATTCCCCGCCCCTGTTTCCCCGCCTCTTATTCCCCGCCTCTCTTTCCCCATATCTGATTCCCGGCCTCTCATTCCCCATCTCTAATTCCCCGCCTCTGATTCCCCATATCTGATTCCCCGCCGCTGATTCCCCAACTTTGATACCCCGCCTCTGATTCCCCAGCTCTGATTCCCCGCCTATGATTCCCCGCGTCTGATTCCCTGCCTCTGATTCCCCGCCTCTGATTCCCCATCTCTGATTCACCACCTCTGATCCCCCGCCTCTGATTACCCATGTCTGATTCCCCGCCTCTGTTTCCCCGCCTCTGAATCCCCGCCTCTGATTCCCCATATCTGATTCCCCGCCTCTGATTCCCCAACTCTGATTCCCTGCCTGTGATTCGCCAGCTATGATTCCCCGCCTCTGATTCCCCGCATCTGATTCCTTGCCTGTGATTCCCTGCCTCTGATTTCCCACCTCTGTTACCCCGCCTCTAATTCCCCGCCTCCGATTCCCCATATATGATTCCACTCCTCTCATTCCCCAACTCTGATTCCCCGCCTCTGATTCCCCATCTCAGATTCCCTGCCTCTGATTCCCCGCGTCTGATTCCCTGCCTCTGATTCCCCATCTCTGATTCACCTCCTTTGATTCGCCACCTCTAATTCCCCACCTCTGATTCCCGGCCTCTCATTCCCGGCATCTGATTCCCGGCCTCTGCTTTCCAGCCTCTGATTCCCCGCTTCTGATTCTGATTCCCTGCCTCTGATTCCCCATCTCTGATTCCACACATCTGATTCCCTGCCTCTGATTCTCCACTTCTGATTCCCCGCCTCTGATTCCCCACCTCTGTTTCCCCACCTCTGATTCCCTGCCTCTGTTTCCCCATATCTAATTCCCCGCCTCTGATTCCCCAACTCTGATTCCCCGCTCTGATTCCACAGCTCTGAATTCCCGCCTCTGATTCCCCACATCTGATTCCCTGCCTCTGAATCCCCACCTCTGATTCCCAACCTCTGATTCCCCTCCTCTGATTCCCCATATCTGATTTCCCTCCTCTGTTTCCCTGCCTCTGATTCCACGCCTCTGTTACCCCATATCTGATTCCCCGCCTCTGATTCCCCGCCTCTGATTCTGCACATCTGATTCCCTGCCTCTTATTCCCCACCTCTGATTCCCGGCCTCTGATTCCCGGCCTCTCATTCCCGGCCTCTCATTCCCCGCCTCTGATTCCCGGCCTCAGATTCCCCGCCTCTGATTCCCTGCCTGTGATTCCCCATCTCTGATTCCGCACATCTGATTCCATGCCTCTAATTCCCCGCCTCTGATTCCCCGCCTCTGATTCCCTGCCTCTGATTCCCAACCTCTGATTCCCCACCTATGATTCCCCATATCTGATTCCCCGCCTCTGTTTCCCCGCCTCTGATTCCGGGCCTCTGTTTCCCCCTATCTGATGCCCCGCCTCTGATTCCCCAACTCTGATTCCCCACCTCTGATTCCCCAGCTCTGAATCCCCGCCTCTGATTCCCCGTGTTTGATTCCCTGCCTCTGATTCCCCGCCTCTGCTTCCCCATCTCTGATCCACTGCCTTTGATTCGCCACCTCTGATTCCCCATATGTGATTCCCCGCCTCTGTTTCCCCGCCTCTGATTCCCCGCCTCTGATTCCCCATATCTCATTCCCAGCCTCTGATTCCCCACCTCTGATTCCCGGCCTCTTATTCCCGGCATCTGATTCCCGGCCTCTGATTCCCGGCCTCTGATTCCCCGCTTCTGATTCTGATTCCCTGCCTCTGATTCCCCATCTCTGATTCCGCACATCTGATTCCCTGCCTCTGATTTCCCACCTCTGATTACCCATATCTGATTCCCCGCCTCTGTTTCCCCGCCTCTGATTCCCCGCCTCTGTTTCCCCGCCTCTGATTCCCCTCCTCTGTTTCCCCATATCTAATTCCCCGCCTCTGATACCCCAACTCTGATTCCCCGCTCTGATTCCCCAGCTCTGAATCCCCGACTCTGATTCCCCGCATCTGATTCACTGCCTCTGAATCCCCACCTCTGATTCCCTGCATCTGATTCCCAACCTCTGATTCCCCTCCTCTGATTCCCCATATCTGATTCCCCGCCTCCGTTTCCCTGCCTCTGATTCCCCGCCTCTGTTTCCCCATATCTGATTCCCCGCCTCTGATACCCCAACTCTGATTCCCCGCCTCTGATTCCCCAGCTCTGATTCCCCGCCTCTGACTCCCCGCGTCTGATTCCCAGCCTCTGATTCCCCATGTCTGATTTCCTGCCTCTGATTCCCCGCCTCTGATTCCCCGCCTCTGATTCCCCATCTCTGATTCCCGGACTCTGATTCCCCACCTCTGATTCCCCATCTCTGATTCCGCACATCCGATTCCCTGCCTCTGATTCCCCGCCTCTGATGCCCCGCCTCTGATTCCATGCCTCTGATTCCCAACCTCTGATTCCCCACCTCTGATTCCCCATATCTGATTCCCCGCCTCTGTTTCCCCCCTCTGATTCCCTGCCTCTGTTTCCTCATATCTGATTCCCCGCCTCTGATTCCCCAACACTGATTTCCCGCCCCTGATTCCCCAGCTCTGATTCACCACCTCTGATTCCCCGCGTCTGATTCCCCGCCTCTGATTCCCCATCTCTGATTCCCTATCTCTGATTCCCCAATTCTGATTCCCCGCCTTTGATAACCTGCCTCTGATTCCCAACCTCTGATTCCGGACCTCTGATTCCCCATATCTGATTCCCCGCCTCTGTTTCCCCGCCTCTTATTCCCCACCTCTGTTTCCCCATATCTGATTCCCTGCCTCTCATTCCCCAGCTCTGATTCAGCACCTCTGATTCCCCGCGTCTGATTCCCCGCGTCTGATTCCCCATCTCTGATTCCCTATCTCTGATTCCCCAATTCTGATTCCCCGCCTTTGATTCCCTGCCTCTGATTCCCAAACTCTGATTCCCGACCTCTGATTCCCCATATCTGATTCCCTGCCACTGTTTCCCCGCCTCTTATTCCCCGCCTCTGTATCCCCATATCTGATTCCCTGCCTCTCATTCCCCAGCTCTGATTCCCCGCCTCTGATTCCCCAGCTCTGATTCCCCGCCTCTGACTCCCCGCGTCTGATTCCCAGCCTCTGATTCCCCATGTTTGATTTCCTGCCTCTGATTCCCCACCTCTGATTCCCCATCTCTGATTCCCGGACTCTGATTCCCACCTCTGATTCCCCATCTCTGATTCCGCACATCCGATTCCCTGCCTCTGATTCCCCGCCTCTGATGCCCCGCCACTGATTTCATGCCTCTGATTCCCAAACTCTGATTCCCCACCTCTGATTCCCCATATCTGATTCCCCGCCTCTGTTTCCCCCCTCTGATTCCCTGCCTCTGTTTCCTCATATCTGATTCCCCGCCTCTGATTCCCCAACACTGATTTCCCGCCCCTGATTCCCCAGCTCTGATTCACCACCTCTGATTCCCCGCGTCTGATTCCCCGCCTCTGATTCCCCATCTCTGATTCCCCGCCTTTGATAACCTGCCTCTGATTCCCAACCTCTGATTCCCGACCTCTGATTACCCATATCTGATTCCCCGCCTCTGTTTCCCCGCCTCTTATTCCCCACCTCTGTTTCCCCATATCTGATTCCCTGCCTCTCATTCCCCAGCTCTGATTCACCACCTCTGATTCCCCGCCTCTGATTCCCCAGCTCTGATTCCCCGCCTCTGACTCCCCGCGTCTGATTCCCAGCATCTGATTCCCCATGTTTGATTTCCTGCCTCTGATTCCCCGCCTCTGATTCGCCATCTCTGATTCATCGCCTCTGATACCCCACCTCTGATTCCCCATATCTGATTCCCCACCTATGTTTCCCCGCCTCTGATTCCCCGCCTCTGATTCCCCATCTCTGATTCCCAGACTCTGATTCCCCACCTCTGATTCCCCATCTCTGATTCCGCACATCCGATTCCCTGCCTCTGATTCCCCGCCTCTGATGCACCTCCTCTGATTCCATGCCTCTGATTCCCAACCTCTGATTCCCCACCTCTGATTCCCCATATCTGATTCCCCGCCTCTGTTTCCCCGCCTCTGATTCCCTGCCTCTGTTTCCTCATACCTGCTTTCCCGCCTCTGACTCCCCAACACTGATTCCCCGCCTCTGATTCCCCAGCTCTGATTCACCACCTCTGATTCCCCGCGTCTGATTCCCCGCCTCTGATTACCCATCTCTGATTCCCTATCTCTGATTCCCCAATTCTGATTCCCCGCCCCTGTTTCCCCGCCTCTTATTCCCCGCCTCTCTTTCCCCATATCTGATTCCCGGCCTCTCATTCCCCATCTCTAATTCCCCGCCTCTGATTCCCCATATCTGATTCCCCGCCGCTGATTCCCCAACTTTGATACCCCGCCTCTGATTCCCCAGCTCTGATTCCCCGCCTATGATTCCCCGCGTCTGATTCCCTGCCTCTGATTCCCCGCCTCTGATTCCCCATCTCTGATTCACCACCTCTGATCCCCCGCCTCTGATTACCCATGTCTGATTCCCCGCCTCTGTTTCCCCGCCTCTGAATCCCCGCCTCTGATTCCCCATATCTGATTCCCCGCCTCTGATTCCCCAACTCTGATTCCCTGCCTGTGATTCGCCAGCTATGATTCCCCGCCTCTGATTCCCCGCATCTGATTCCTTGCCTGTGATTCCCTGCCTCTGATTTCCCACCTCTGTTACCCCGCCTCTAATTCCCCGCCTCCGATTCCCCATATATGATTCCACTCCTCTCATTCCCCAACTCTGATTCCCCGCCTCTGATTCCCCATCTCAGATTCCCTGCCTCTGATTCCCCGCGTCTGATTCCCTGCCTCTGATTCCCCATCTCTGATTCACCTCCTTTGATTCGCCACCTCTAATTCCCCACCTCTGATTCCCGGCCTCTCATTCCCGGCATCTGATTCCCGGCCTCTGCTTTCCAGCCTCTGATTCCCCGCTTCTGATTCTGATTCCCTGCCTCTGATTCCCCATCTCTGATTCCACACATCTGATTCCCTGCCTCTGATTCCCCACTTCTGATTCCCCGCCTCTGATTCCCCACCTCTGTTTCCCCACCTCTGATTCCCCGCCTCTGTTTCCCCATATCTAATTCCCCGCCTCTGATTCCCCAACTCTGATTCCCCGCTCTGATTCCACAGCTCTGAATTCCCGCCTCTGATTCCCCACATCTGATTCCCTGCCTCTGAATCCCCACCTCTGATTCCCAACCTCTGATTCCCCTCCTCTGATTCCCCATATCTGATTTCCCTCCTCTGTTTCCCTGCCTCTGATTCCACGCCTCTGTTACCCCATATCTGATTCCCCGCCTCTGATTCCCCGCCTCTGATTCTGCACATCTGATTCCCTGCCTCTTATTCCCCACCTCTGATTCTCGGCCTCTGATTCCCGGCCTCTCATTCCCGGCCTCTCATTCCCCGCCTCTGATTCCCGGCCTCAGATTCCCCGCCTCTGATTCCCTGCCTGTGATTCCCCATCTCTGATTCCGCACATCTGATTCCATGCCTCTAATTCCCCGCCTCTGATTCCCCGCCTCTGATTCCCTGCCTCTGATTCCCAACCTCTGATTCCCCACCTATGATTCCCCATATCTGATTCCCCGCCTCTGTTTCCCCGCCTCTGATTCCGGGCCTCTGTTTCCCCCTATCTGATGCCCCGCCTCTGATTCCCCAACTCTGATTCCCCACCTCTGATTCCCCAGCTCTGAATCCCCGCCTCTGATTCCCCGTGTTTGATTCCCTGCCTCTGATTCCCCGCCTCTGCTTCCCCATCTCTGATCCACTGCCTTTGATTCGCCACCTCTGATTCCCCATATGTGATTCCCCGCCTCTGTTTCCCCGCCTATGATTCCCCGCCTCTGATTCCCCATATCTCATTCCCAGCCTCTGATTCCCCACCTCTGATTCCCGGCCTCTTATTCCCGGCATCTGATTCCCGGCCTCTGATTCCCGGCCTCTGATTCCCCGCTTCTGATTCTGATTCCCTGCCTCTGATTCCCCATCTCTGATTCCGCACATCTGATTCCCTGCCTCTGATTTCCCACCTCTGATTACCCATATCTGATTCCCCGCCTCTGTTTCCCCGCCTCTGATTCCCCGCCTCTGTTTCCCCGCCTCTGATTCCCCTCCTCTGTTTCCCCATATCTAATTCCCCGCCTCTGATACCCCAACTCTGATTCCCCGCTCTGATTCCCCAGCTCTGAATCCCCGACTCTGATTCCCCGCATCTGATTCACTGCCTCTGAATCCCCACCTCTGATTCCCTGCATCTGATTCCCAACCTCTGATTCCCCTCCTCTGATTCCCCATATCTGATTCCCCGCCTCCGTTTCCCTGCCTCTGATTCCCCGCCTCTGTTTCCCCATATCTGATTCCCCGCCTCTGATACCCCAACTCTGATTCCTCGCCTCTGATTCCCCAGCTCTGATTCCCCGCCTCTGACTCCCCGCGTCTGATTCCCAGCCTCTGATTCCCCATGTCTGATTTCCTGCCTCTGATTCCCCGCCTCTGATTCCCCGCCTCTGATTCCCCATCTCTGATTCCCGGACTCTGATTCCCCACCTCTGATTCCCCATCTCTGATTCCGCACATCCGATTCCCTGCCTCTGATTCCCCGCCTCTGATGCCCCGCCTCTGATTCCATGCCTCTGATTCCCAACCTCTGATTCCCCACCTCTGATTCCCCATATCTGATTCCCCGCCTCTGTTTCCCCGCCTCTGATTCCCTGCCTCTGTTTCCTCATACCTGATTCCCCGCCTCTGATTCCCCAAGACTGATTCCCCGCCTCTGATTCCCCAGCTCTGATTCACCACCTCTGATTCCCCGCGTCTGATTCCCCGCATCTGATTACCCATCTCTGATTCCCTATCTCTGATTCCCCAATTCTGATTCCCCACCTTTGATTCCCTGCCTCTGATTCCCAAACTCTGATTCCCGACCTCTGATTCCCCATATCTGATACCCCGCCTCTGTTTCCCCGCCTCTTATTCACCGCCTCTGATTCCCCATATCTGATTCCCGGCCTCTCATTCCCCAGCTCTGATTCCCCGCCTCTGATTCCCCATATCTGATTCCCCGCCGCTGATTCCCCAACTCTGATACCCCGCCTCTGATTCCCCAGCTCTGATTCACCACTTCTGATCCCCCGCCTCTGATTACCCATGTCTGATTCCCCGCCTCTGTTTCCCCGCCTCTGAATCCCCGCCTCTGATTCCCCATATCTGATTCCCCGCCTCTGATTACCCAACTCTGATTCCCCGCCTGTGATTCGCCAGCTATGATTCCCCGCCTCTGATTCCCCGCGTCTGATTCCCTGCCTGTGATTCCCTGCGTCTGATTCCCCACCTCTGTTACCCCGCCTCTGATTCCCCGCCTCTGATTCCCCATATCTGATTCCCCTCCTCTGATTCCCCAACTCTGATTCCCTGCCTCTGATTCCCCAATTCTGATTCCCTGCCTCTGATTCCCCGCATCTGATTCCCCGCCTCTGATTCCCCATCTCTGATTCACCGCCTTTGATTCGCCACCTCTGATTCCCCATCTCTGATTCCCGGACTAAGATTCCCCACCTCTGATTCCCGGCCTCTTATTCCCGGCATCAGATTCCCGGCCTCTTATTCCCAGCCTCTGATTCCCCGCTTCTGATTCTGATTCGCTGCCTCTGATTCCCCATCTCTGATTCCACACATCTGATTCCCTGCCTCTGATTCCCCACTTCTGATTCCCCGCCTCTGATTCCCCACCTCTGTTTCCCCACCTCTGATTCCCCGCCTCTGTTTCCCCATATCTAATTCCCCGCCTCTGATTCCCCAATTCTGATTCCCCGCTCTGATTCCCCAGCTCTGATTTCCCGCCTCTGATTCCCCGCATCTGATTCCCTGCCTCTGAATCCCCACCTCTGATTCCCTGCCTCTGATTCCCAACCTCTGATTCCCCTCCTCTGATTCCCCATATCTGATTCCCCTCCTCTGTTTCCCTGCCTCTGATTCCCCGCATCTGTTACCCCATATCTGATTCCCCGGCTCTGATTCCCCAACTCTGATTCTGCACATCATATTCCCTGCCTCTTTTTCCCCACCTCTGATTCCCGGCCTCTGATTATCGGCCTCTGATTACCGGCCTCTCATTCCCGGCCTCTCATTCCCCGCCTCTGATTCCCGGCCTCTGATTCCCCGCCTCTGATTCCCCGCCTCTGATTCCCTGCCTCTGATTCCCCATCTCTGATTCCGCACATCTGATTCCCTGCCTCTGATTCCCCGCCTCTGATTCCCCGCCTCTGATTCCCTGCCTCTGATTCCCAACCTCTGATTCCCCACCTCTGATTCCCCATATCTGATTCCCCGCCTCTGTTTCCCCGCCTCTGATTCCCCGCCTCTCTTTCCCCATATCTGATTCCCCGCCTCTGATTCCCCAACACTGATTCCCCGCCTCTGATTCCCCAGCTCTGATTCCCCGCCTCTGATTCCCTGTGTTTGATTCCCTGCCTCTGATTCCCCGCCTCTGCTTCCCCATCTCTGATTCAGCGCCTTTGATTCGCCACCTCTGATTCCCCATATGTGATTCCCCGCCTCTGTTTCCCCGCCTCTGATTCCCCGCCTCTGATTCCCCATATCTCATTCACAGCCTCTGATTCCCCATCTCTGATTCCCGGACTCTGATTCCCTACCTCTGATTCCCGGCCTCTTATTCCCGGCATCTGATTCCCGGCCTCTGATTCCCGGCCTCTGATTCCCCGCTACTGATTCTGATTCCCTGCCTCTGATTCCCCATCTCTGATTCCGCACATCTGATTCCCTGCCTCTGATTTCCCACCTCTGATTACCCATATCTGATTCCCCGCCTCTGTTTCCCCGCCTCTGATTCCCCGCCTCTGTTTCCCCACCTCTGATTCCCCGCCTCTGTTTCCCCATATCTAATTCCCCGCCTCTGATTCCCCAACTCTGATTCCCCGCTCTGATTCCCCAGCTCTGAATCCCCGCCTCTGATTCCCCGCATCTGATTCACTGCCTCTGAATCCCCACCTCTGATTCCCTGCCTCTGATTCACAACCTCTGATTCCCCTCCTCTGATTCCCCATATCTGATTCCCCGCCTCCGTTTCCCTGCCTCTGATTCCCCGCCTCTGTTTCCCCATATCTGATTCCCCGCCTCTGATACCCCAACTCTGATTCCCCGCCTCTGATTCCCCAGCTCTGATTCCCCGCCTCTGACTCCCCGCGTCTGATTCCCAGCCTCTGATTCCCCATGTCTGATTTCCTGCCTATGATTCCCCGCCTCTGATTCGCCAGCTCTGATTCATCGCCTCTGATTCCCCACCTCTGATTCCCCATATCTGATTCCCCACCTATGTTTCCCCGCCTCTGATTCCCCGCCTCAGATTCCCCATCTCCGATTCCCGGACTCTGATTCCCCGCCTCTGATTCCCCACCTCAGATTTCCCATATCTGATTCCCCGCCTCTGTTTCCCCGCCTCTGATTCCCTGCATCTGTTTCCTCATATCTGATTCCCCTCCTCTGATTCCCCAACACTGATTCCCCGCCTCTGATTCCCCAGCTCTGATTCACCACCTCTGATTCCCCGCGTCTGATTCCCCGCCTCTAATTCCCCATCTCTGATTCCCTATCACTGATTCCCCAATTCTGATTCCCCGCCTTTGATTCACTGCCTCTGATTAACAACCACTGATTCCCGACCTCTGATTCCACATATCTGATTCCCCGCCTCTGTTTCCCCGCCTCTTATTCCCCGCCTCTGTTTCCCCATATCTGATTCCCGGCCTCTCATTCCCCAGCTCTGATTCCCCGCCTCTGATTCCCCATATCTGATTCCCCGCCGCTGATTCCCCAACTCTGATACCCCGCCTCTGATTCACCAGCTCTGATTCCCCGCCTCTGATTCCCCGCGTCTGATTCCCTGCCTCTGATTCCCCGCCTCTGATTCCCCATCTCTGATTCACCACCTCTGATCCCACGCCTCTGATTCCCCATGTCTGATTCCCCGCTCTGTTTCCCTGCCTCTGATTCCCCGCCTCTGATTCCCCATATCTGAATCCCCGCCTCTGATTCCCCAACTCTGATTCCCCGCCTGTGATTCGCCAGCTATGATTCCCGGCCTCTGATTCCCCGCGTCTGATTCCCTGCCTGTGATTCCCTGCCTCTGATTCCCCACCTCTGTTACCCCGCCTCTGATTCCCTGCCTCTGATTCCCCACTTCTGATTCCCCGCCTCTGATTCCCCACCTCTGTTTCCCCACCTCTGATTCCCCGCCTCTGTTTCCCCATATCTAATTCCCCGCCTCTGATTCCCCAACTCTGATTCCCCGCTCTGATTCCCCAGCTCTGATTTCCCGCCTCTGATTCCCCACCTATGATTCCCCATATCTGATTCCCCGCCTCTGTTTCCCCGCCTCTGATTCCCCGCCTCTGATTCCCCATATCTGATTCCCCACCTATGATTTCCCAACGCTGATTCCCCGCCTCTGATTCGCTAGCTATGATTCCCCGCCTCTGATTCCCCGCGTCTGAATCCCTGCCTCTGATTCCCCGCCTCTGATTCCCAATATCTGATTCCCCGCCTCCGTTTCCCTGCCTCTGATTCCCCGCCTCTGTTTCCCCATATCTGATACTCCGCCTCTGATTCCCCAACTCTGATTCCCCGCCTCTGATTCCCCAGCTCTGATTCCCCGCATCTGATTCCCGCGTCTGATTCCCAGCCTCTGATTCCCCATGTCTGATTTCCTGCCTCTGATTCCCCACCTCTGATTCGCCATCTCTGATTCATCGCCTCTGATTCCCCACCTCTGATTACCCATATCTGATTCCCCACCTATGTTTCCCCGCCTCTGATTCCCCGCCTCTGATTCCCCATCTCTGATTTCCGGACTCTGATTCCCCACCTCTGATTCCCCATCTCTGATTCCGCACATCCGATTCCCTGCCTCTGATTCCCCGCCTCTGATGCCCCGCCTCTGATTCCATGCCTCTGATTCCCAACCTCTGATTCCCCACCTCTGATTCCCCATATCTGATTCCCTGCCTCTGTTTCCCCGCCTCTGATTCCCTGCCCCTGTTTCCTCATATCTGATTCCCAGCCTCTGATTCCCCAACACTGATTTCCCGCCTCTGATTCCACAGCTCTGATTCACCACCTCTAATTCCCCGCCTTTGATTCCCTGCCTCTGATTCCCAACCTCTGATTCCCGACCTCTGATTCCCCATATCTGATACCCCGCCTCTGTTTCCCCGCCTCTTATTCCCCGCCTCTGTTTCCCCATATATGATTCCCTGCCTTTCATTCCCCAGCTCTGATTCCCCGCCTCTGACTCCCCGCGTCTGATTCCCAGCCTCTGATTCCCCATGTCTGATTTCCTGCCTCTGATTCCCCGCCTCTGATTTGCATCTCTGATTCATCGCCTCTGATTCCCCACCTCTGATTCCCCATATCTGATTCCCCACCTATGTTTCCACGCCTCTGATTCCCCGCCTCTGATTCCCCATCTCTGATTCACTGACTCTGATTCTCCACCTCTGATTCCCCATCTCTGATTCCGCACATTCGATTCCCTGCCTCTGATTCCCCGCCTCTGATGCCCCGCCTCTGATTCCATGCCTCTGATTCCCAACCTCTGATTCCCCACCTCTGATTCCCCATATCTGATTCCCCGCCTCTGTTTACCCGCCTCTGATTCCCTGTCCCTGTTTCCTCATATCTGATTCCCCGCCTCTGATTCCCCAACACTGATTTCCCGCCTCTGATTCCCCAGCTCTGATTGCCTATCTCAGATTCCCCAATTCTGATTCCCCGCCTTTGATTCCCTGCCTCTGATTCCCAACCTCTGATTCCCGACCTCTGATTCCCCATATCTGATTCCCCGCCTCTGTTTACCCGCCTCTTATTCCCCGCCTCTGTTTCCCCACCTCTTATTCACCGCCTCTGTTTCCCCATATCTGATTCCCTGCCTTTCATTCCCCAGCTCTGATTCCCCGCCTCTGACTCCCCGCGTCTGATTCCCAGCCTCTGATTCCCCATGTCTGACTTCCTGCCTCTGATTCCCCGCCTCGATTCGCCATCTCTGATTCATCGCCTCTGATTCCCCACCTCTGATTCCCCATATCTGATTCCCCACCTATGTTTCCCCGCCTCTGATTCCCCGCCTCTGATTCCCCATCTCTGATTCCCGAACTCTGATTCCCCACCTCTGATTCCCTGCCTCTGATTCCCAACCTCTGATTCCCCTCCTCTGATTCCCCATATCTGATTCCCCGCCTCCGTTTCCCTGCCTCTGATTCCCCGCCTCTGTTTCCCCATATCTGATTCCCCGCCTCTGATACCCCAACTCTGATTCCCCGCCTCTGATTCCCCAGCTCTGATTCCCCGCCTCTGACTCCCCGCGTCTGATTCCCAGCCTCTGATTCCCCATGTCTGATTTCCTGCCTCTGATTCCCCGCCTCTGATTCCCCGCCTCTGATTCCCCATCTCTGATTCCCGGACTCTGATTCCCCACCTCTGATTCCCCATCTCTGATTCCGCACATCCGATTCCCTGCCTCTGATTCCCCGCCTCTGATGCCCCGCCTCTGATTCCATGCCTCTGATTCCCAACCTCTGATTCCCCACCTCTGATTCCCCATATCTGATTCCCCGCCTCTGTTTCCCCGCCTCTGATTCCCTGCCTCTGTTTCCTCATACCTGATTCCCCGCCTCTGATTCCCCAACACTGATTCCCCGCCACTGATTCCCCAGCTCTGATTCACCACCTCTGATTCCCCGCGTCTGATTCCCCGCATCTGATTACCCATCTCTGATTCCCTATCTCTGATTCCCCAATTCTGATTCCCCACCTTTGATTCCCTGCCTCTGATTCCCAACCTCTGATTCCCGACCTCTGATTCCCCATATCTGATACCCCGCCTCTGTTTCCCCGCCTCTTATTCACCGCCTCTGATTCCCCATATCTGATTCCCGGCCTCTCATTCCCCAGCTCTGATTCCCCGCCTCTGATTCCCCATATCTGATTCCCCGCCGCTGATTCCCCAACTCTAATACCCCGCCTCTGATTCCCCAGCTCTGATTCCCCGCCTCTGATTCCCCGCGTCTGATTCCCTGCCTCTGATTCCCCGCCTCTGATTCCCCATCTCTGATTCACCACTTCTGATCCCCCGCCTCTGATTACCCATGTCTGATTCCCCGCCTCTGTTTCCCCGCCTCTGAATCCCCGCCTCTGATTCCCCATATCTGATTCCCCGCCTGTGATTACCCAACTCTGATTCCCCGCCTGTGATTCGCCAGCTATGATTCCCCGCCTCTGATTCCCCGTGTCTGATTCCCTGCCTGTGATTCCCTGCGTCTGATTCCCCACCTCTGTTACCCCGCCTCTGATTCCCCGCCTCTGATTCCCCATATCTGATTCCCCTCCTCTGATTCCCCAACTCTGATTCCCTGCCTCTGATTCCCCAATTCTGATTCCCTGCCTCTGATTCCCCGCATCTGATTCCCCGCCTCTGATTCCCCATCTCTGATTCACCGCCTTTGATTCGCCACCTCTGATTCCCCATCTCTGATTCCCGGACTAAGATTCCCCACCTCTGATTCCCGGCCTCTTATTCCCGGCATCAGATTCCCGGCCTCTGATTCCCAGCCTCTGATTCCCCGCTTCTGATTCTGATTCCCTGCCTCTGATTCCCCATCTCTGATTCCACACATCTGATTCCCTGCCTCTGATTCCCCACTTCTGATTCCCCGCCTCTGATTCCCCACCTCTGTTTCCCCACCTCTGATTCCCCGCCTCTGTTTCCCCATATCTAATTCCCCGCCTCTGATTCCCCAACTCTGATTCCCCGCTCTGATTCCCCAGCTCTGATTTCCCGCCTCTGATTCCCCGCATCTGATTCCCTGCCTCTGAATCCCCACCTCTGATTCCCTGCCTCTGATTCCCAACCTCTGATTCCCCTCCTCTGATTCCCCATATCTGATTCCCCTCCTCTGTTTCCCTCCCTCTGATTCCCCGCATCTGTTACCCCATATCTGATTCCCCGCCTCTGATTCCCCAACTCTGATTCTGCACATCTGATTCCCTGCCTCTTTTTCCCCACCTCTGATTCCCGGCCTCTGATTATCGGCCTCTTTTTCCCGGCCTCTCATTCCCGGCCTCTCATTCCCCGCCTCTGATTCCCGGCCTCTGATTCCCCGCCTCTGATTCCCCGCCTCTGATTCCCTGCCTCTGATTCCCCATCTCTGATTCCGCACATCTGATTCCCTGCCTCTGATTCCCCGCCTCTGATTCCCCGCCTCTGATTCCCTGCCTCTGATTCCCAACCTCTGATTCCCCACCTCTGATTCCCCATATCTGATTCCCCGCCTCTGTTTCCCCGCCTCTGATTCCCCGCCTCTGTTTCCCCATATCTGATTCCCCGCCTCTGATTCCCCAACACTGATTCCCCGCCTCTGATTCCCCAGCTCTGATTCCCCGCCTCTGATTCCCTGTGTTTGATTCCCTGCCTCTGATTCCCCGCCTCTGCTTCCCCATCTCTGATTCAGCGCCTTTGATTCGCCACCTCTGATTCCCCATATGTGATTCCCCGCCTCTGTTTCCCCGCCTCTGATTCCCCGCCTCTGATTCCCCATATCTCATTCCCAGCCTCTGATTCCCCATCTCTGATTCTCGGACTCTGATTCCCTACCTCTGATTCCCGGCCTCTTATTCCCGGCATCTGATTCCCGGCCTCTGATTCCCGGCCTCTGATTCCCCGCTACTGATTCTGATTCCCTGCCTCTGATTCCCCATCTCTGATTCCGCACATCTGATTCCCTGCCTCTGATTTCCCACCTCTGATTACCCATATCTGATTCCCCGCCTCTGTTTCCCCGCCTCTGATTCCCCGCCTCTGTTTCCCCGCCTCTGATTCCCCGCCTCTGTTTCCCCATATCTAATTCCCCGCCTCTGATTCCCCAACTCTGATTCCCCGCTCTGATTCCCCAGCTCTGAATCCCCGCCTCTGATTCCCCGCATCTGATTCACTGCCTCTGAATCCCCACCTCTGATTCCCTGCCTCTGATTCACAACCTCTGATTCCCCTCCTCTGATTCCCCATATCTGATTCCCCGCCTCCGTTTCCCTGCCTCTGATTCCCCGCCTCTGTTTCCCCATATCTGATTCCCCGCCTCTGATACCCCAACTCTGATTCCCCGCCTCTGATTCCCCGCCTCTGATTCCCCACCTCTGATTTCCCATATCTGATTCCCCGCCTCTGTTTCCCCGCCTCTGATTCCCTGCATCTGTTTCCTCATATCTGATTCCCCTCCTCTGATTCCCCAACACTGATTCCCCGCCTCTGATTCCCCAGCTCTGATTCACCACCTCTGATTCCCCGCGTCTCATTCCCCGCCTCTAATTCCCCATCTCTGATTCCCTATCACTGATTCCCCAATTCTGATTCCCCGCCTTTGATTCACTGCCTCTGATTAACAACCACTGATTCCCGACCTCTGATTCCCCATATCTGATTCCCCGCCTCTGTTTCACCGCCTCTTATTTCCCGCCTCTTATTCCCCGCCTCTGTTTCCCCATATCTGATTCCCGGCCTCTCATTCCCCAGCTCTGATTCCCCGCCTCTGATTCCCCATATCTGATTCCCCACCGCTGATTCCCCAACTCTGATACGCCGCCTCTGATTCACCAGCTCTGATTCCCCGCCTCTGATTCCCCGCGTCTGATTCCCTGCCTCTGATTCCCCGCCTCTGATTCCCCATCTCTGATTCACCACCTCTGATCCCCCGCCTCTGATTCCCCATGTCTGATTCCCCGCCTCTGTTTCCCTGCCTCTGATTCCCCGCCTCTGATTCCCCATATCTGAATCCCCGCCTCTGATTCCCCAACTCAGATTCCCCGCCTGTGATTCGCCAGCTATGATTCCCGGCCTCTGATTCCCCGCGTCTTATTCCCTGCCTGTGATTCCCTGCCTCTGATTCCCCACCTCTGTTACCCCGCCTCTGATTCCCTGCCTCTGATTTCCCACTTCTGATTCCCCGCCTCTGAATCCCCACCTCTGTTTCCCCACCTCTGATTCCCCGCCTCTGTTTCCCCATATCTAATTCCCCGCCTCTGATTCCCCAACTCTGATTCCCCGCTCTGATTCCCCAGCTCTGAATTCCCGCCTCTGATTCCCCACCTATGATTCCCCATATCTGATTCCCCGCCTCTGTTTCCCCGCCTCTGATTCCCCGCCTCTGATTCCCCATATCTGATTCCCCACCTATGATTTCCCAACGCTGATTCCCCGCCTCTGATTCGCTAGCTATGATTCCCCGCCTCTGATTCCCCGCGTCTGAATCCCTGCCTCTGATTCCCCGCCTCTGATTCCCAATATCTGATTCCCCGCCTCCGTTTCCCTGCCTCTGATTCCCCGCCTCTGTTTTCCCATATCTGATACTCCGCCTCTTATTCCCCAACTCTGATTCCCCGCCTCTGATTCCCCAGCTCTGATTCCCCGCATCTGACTCCCCGCGTCTGATTCCCAGCCTCTGATTCCCCATGTCTGATTTCCTGCCTCTGATTCCCCACCTCTGATTCGCCATCTCTGATTCATCGCCTCTGATTCCCCATCTCTGATTACCCATATCTGATTCCCCACCTATGTTTCCCCGCCTCTGATTCCCCGCCTCTGATTCCCCATCTCTGATTCCCGGACTCTGATTCCCCACCTCTGATTCCCCATCTCTGATTCCGCACATCCGATTCCCTGCCTCTGATTCCCCGCCTCTGATGCCCCGCCTCTGATTCCATGCCTCTGATTCCCAACCTCTGATTCCCCACCTCTGATTCCCCATATCTGATTCCCTGCCTCTGTTTCACCGCCTCTGATTCCCTGCCCCTGTTTCCTCATATCTGATTCCCAGCCTCTGATTCCCCAACACTGATTTCCCACCTCTGATTCCACAGCTCTGATTCACCACCTCTAATTCCCCGCCTTTGATTCCCTGCCTCTGATTCCCAACCTCTGATTCCCGACCTCTGATTCCCCATATCTGATACCCCGCCTCTGTTTCCCCGCCTCTTATTCCCCGCCTCTGTTTCCCCATATCTGATTCCCTGCCTTTCATTCCCCAGCTCTGATTCCCCGCCTCTGATTCCCCATATCTGATTCCCCGCCGCTGATTCCCCAACTCTGATACCCCGCCTCTGATTCACCAGCTCTGATTCCCCGCCTCTGATTCCCCGCGTCTGATTCCCTGCCTCTGATTCCCCGCCTCTGATTCCCCATCTCTGATTCACCACCTCTGATCCCACGCCTCTGATTCCCCATGTCTGATTCCCCGCCTCTGTTTCCCTGCCTCTGATTCCCCGCCTCTGATTCCCCATATCTGAATCCCCGCCTCTGATTCCCCAACTCTGATTCCCCGCCTGTGATTCGCCAGCTATGATTCCCGGCCTCTGATTCCCCGCGTCTGATTCCCTGCCTGTGATTCCCTGCCTCTGATTCCCCACCTCTGTTACCCCGCCTCTGATTCCCTGCCTCTGATTCCCCACTTCTGATTCCCCGCCTCTGATTCCCCACCTCTGTTTCCCCACCTCTGATTCCCCGCCTCTGTTTCCCCATATCTAATTCCCCGCCTCTGATTCCCCAACTCTGATTCCCCGCTCTGATTCCCCAGCTCTGATTTCCCGCCTCTGATTCCCCACCTATGATTCCCCATATCTGATTCCCCGCCTCTGTTTCCCCGCCTCTGATTCCCCGCCTCTGATTCCCCATATCTGATTCCCCACCTATGATTTCCCAACGCTGATTCCCCGCCTCTGATTCGCTAGCTATGATTCCCCGCCTCTGATTCCCCGCGTCTGAATCCCTGCCTCTGATTCCCCGCCTCTGATTCCCAATATCTGATTCCCCGCCTCCGTTTCCCTGCCTCTGATTCCCCGCCTCTGTTTCCCCATATCTGATACTCCGCCTCTGATTCCCCAACTCTGATTCCCCGCCTCTGATTCCCCAGCTCTGATTCCCCGCATCTGACTCCCCGCGTCTGATTCCCAGCCTCTGATTCCCCATGTCTGATTTCCTGCCTCTGATTCCCCACCTCTGATTCGCCATCTCTGATTCATCGCCTCTGATTCCCCACCTCTGATTACCCATATCTGATTCCCCACCTATGTTTCCCCGCCTCTGATTCCCCGCCTCTGATTCCCCATCTCTGATTCCCGGACTCTGATTCCCCACCTCTGATTCCCCATCTCTGATTCCGCACATCCGATTCCCTGCCTCTGATTCCCCGCCTCTGATGCCCCGCCTCTGATTCCATGCCTCTGATTCCCAACCTCTGATTCCCCACCTCTGATTCCCCATATCTGATTCCCTGCCTCTGTTTCCCCGCCTCTGATTCCCTGCCCCTGTTTCCTCATATCTGATTCCCAGCCTCTGATTCCCCAACACTGATTTCCCGCCTCTGATTCCACAGCTCTGATTCACCACCTCTAATTCCCCGCCTTTGATTCCCTGCCTCTGATTCCCAACCTCTGATTCCCGACCTCTGATTCCCCATATCTGATACCCCGCCTCTGTTTCCCCGCCTCTTATTCCCCGCTTCTGTTTCCCCATATCTGATTCCCTGCCTTTCATTCCCCAGCTCTGATTCCCCGCCTCTGACTCCCCGCGTCTGATTCCCAGCCTCTGATTCCCCATGTCTGATTTCCTGCCTCTGATTCCCCGCCTCTGATTTGCATCTCTGATTCATCGCCTCTGATTCCCCACCTCTGATTCCCCATATCTGATTCCCCACCTATGTTTCCACGCCTCTGATTCCCCGCCTCTGATTCCCCATCTCTGATTCACTGACTCTGATTCTCCACCTCTGATTCCCCATCTCTGATTCCGCACATCCGATTCCCTGCCTCTGATTCCCCGCCTCTGATGCCCCGCCTCTGATTCCATGCCTCTGATTCCCAACCTCTGATTCCCCACCTCTGATTCCCCATATCTGATTCCCCGCCTCTGTTTACCCGCCTCTGATTCCCTGTCCCTGTTTCCTCATATCTGATTCCCCGCCTCTGATTCCCCAACACTGATTTCCCGCCTCTGATTCCCAGGCTCTGATTGCCTATCTCAGATTCCCCAATTCTGATTCCCCGCCTTTGATTCCCTGCCTCTGATTCCCAACCTCTGATTCCCGACCTCTGATTCCCCATATCTGATTCCCCGCCTCTGTTTACCCGCCTCTTATTCCCCGCCTCTGTTTCCCCACCTCTTATTCACCGCCTCTGTTTCCCCATATCTGATTCCCTGCCTTTCATTCCCCAGCTCTGATTCCCCGCCTCTGACTCCCCGCGTCTGATTCCCAGCCTCTGATTCCCCATGTCTGACTTCCTGCCTCTGATTCCCCGCCTCGATTCGCCATCTCTGATTCATCGCCTCTGATTCCCCACCTCTGATTCCCCATATCTGATTCCCCACCTATGTTTCCCCGCCTCTGATTCCCCGCCTCTGATTCCCCATCTCTGATTCCCGAACTCTGATTCCCCACCTCTGATTCCCTGCCTCTGATTCCCAACCTCTGATTCACCTCCTCTGATTCCCCATATCTGATTCCCCGCCTCCGTTTCCCTGCCTCTGATTCCCCGCCTCTGTTTCCCCATATCTGATTCCCCGCCTCTGATACCCCAACTCTGATTCCCCGCCTCTGATTCCCCAGCTCTGATTCCACGCCTCTGACTCCCCGCGTCTGATTCCCAGCCTCTGATTCCCCATGTCTGATTTCCTGCCTCTGATTCCCCGCCTCTGATTCCCCGCCTCTGATTCCCCATCTCTGATTCCCGGACTCTGATTCCCCACCTCTGATTCCCCATCTCTGATTCCGCACATCCGATTCCCTGCCTCTGATTCCCCGCCTCTGATGCCCCGCCTCTGATTCCATGCCTCTGATTCCCAACCTCTGATTCCCCACCTCTGATTCCCCATATCTGATTCCCCGCCTCTGTTTCCCCGCCTCTGATTCCCTGCCTCTGTTTCCTCATACCTGATTCCCCGCCTCTGATTCCCCAACACTGATTCCCCGCCACTGATTCCCCAGCTCTGATTCACCACCTCTGATTCCCCGCGTCTGATTCCCCGCATCTGATTACCCATCTCTGATTCCCTATCTCTGATTCCCCAATTCTGATTCCCCACCTTTGATTCCCTGCCTCTGATTCCCAACCTCTGATTCCCGACCTCTGATTCCCCATATCTGATACCCCGCCTCTGTTTCCCCGCCTCTTATTCACCGCCTCTGATTCCCCATATCTGATTCCCGGCCTCTCATTCCCCAGCTCTGATTCCCCGCCTCTGATTCCCCATATCTGATTCCCCGCCGCTGATTCCCCAACTCTAATACCCCGCCTCTGATTCCCCAGCTCTGATTCCCCGCCTCTGATTCCCCGCGTCTGATTCCCTGCCTCTGATTCCCCGCCTCTGATTCCCCATCTCTGATTCACCACTTCTGATCCCCCGCCTCTGATTACCCATGTCTGATTCCCCGCCTCTGTTTCCCCGCCTCTGAATCCCCGCCTCTGATTCCCCATATCTGATTCCCCGCCTGTGATTACCCAACTCTGATTCCCCGCCTGTGATTCGCCAGCTATGATTCCCCGCCTCTGATTCCCCGTGTCTGATTCCCTGCCTGTGATTCCCTGCGTCTGATTCCCCACCTCTGTTACCCCGCCTCTGATTCCCCGCCTCTGATTCCCCATATCTGATTCCCCTCCTCTGATTCCCCAACTCTGATTCCCTGCCTCTGATTCCCCAATTCTGATTCCCTGCCTCTGATTCCCCGCATCTGATTCCCCGCCTCTGATTCCCCATCTCTGATTCACCGCCTTTGATTCGCCACCTCTGATTCCCCATCTCTGATTCCCGGACTAAGATTCCCCACCTCTGATTCCCGGCCTCTTATTCCCGGCATCAGATTCCCGGCCTCTGATTCCCAGCCTCTGATTCCCCGCTTCTGATTCTGATTCCCTGCCTCTGATTCCCCATCTCTGATTCCACACATCTGATTCCCTGCCTCTGATTCCCCACTTCTGATTCCCCGCCTCTGATTCCCCACCTCTGTTTCCCCACCTCTGATTCCCCGCCTCTGTTTCCCCATATCTAATTCCCCGCCTCTGATTCCCCAACTCTGATTCCCCGCTCTGATTCCCCAGCTCTGATTTCCCGCCTCTGATTCCCCGCATCTGATTCCCTGCCTCTGAATCCCCACCTCTGATTCCCTGCCTCTGATTCCCAACCTCTGATTCCCCTCCTCTGATTCCCCATATCTGATTCCCCTCCTCTGTTTCCCTCCCTCTGATTCCCCGCATCTGTTACCCCATATCTGATTCCCCGCCTCTGATTCCCCAACTCTGATTCTGCACATCTGATTCCCTGCCTCTTTTTCCCCACCTCTGATTCCCGGCCTCTGATTATCGGCCTCTTTTTCCCGGCCTCTCATTCCCGGCCTCTCATTCCCCGCCTCTGATTCCCGGCCTCTGATTCCCCGCCTCTGATTCCCCGCCTCTGATTCCCTGCCTCTGATTCCCCATCTCTGATTCCGCACATCTGATTCCCTGCCTCTGATTCCCCGCCTCTGATTCCCCGCCTCTGATTCCCTGCCTCTGATTCCCCATATCTGATTCCCCGCCTCTGTTTCCCCGCCTCTGATTCCCCGCCTCTGTTTCCCCATATCTGATTCCCCGCCTCTGATTCCCCAACACTGATTCCCCGCCTCTGATTCCCCAGCTCTGATTCCCCGCCTCTGATTCCCTGTGTTTGATTCCCTGCCTCTGATTCCCCGCCTCTGCTTCCCCATCTCTGATTCAGCGCCTTTGATTCGCCACCTCTGATTCCCCATATGTGATTCCCCGCCTCTGTTTCCCCGCCTCTGATTCCCCGCCTCTGATTCCCCATATCTCATTCCCAGCCTCTGATTCCCCATCTCTGATTCCCGGACTCTGATTCCCTACCTCTGATTCCCGGCCTCTTATTCCCGGCATCTGATTCCCGGCCTCTGATTCCCGGCCTCTGATTCCCCGCTACTGATTCTGATTCCCTGCCTCTGATTCCCCATCTCTGATTCCGCACATCTGATTCCCTGCCTCTGATTTCCCACCTCTGATTACCCATATCTGATTCCCCGCCTCTGTTTCCCCGCCTCTGATTCCCCGCCTCTGTTTCCCCGCCTCTGATTCCCCGCCTCTGTTTCCCCATATCTAATTCCCCGCCTCTGATTCCCCAACTCTGATTCCCCGCTCTGATTCCCCAGCTCTGAATCCCCGCCTCTGATTCCCCGCATCTGATTCACTGCCTCTGAATCCCCACCTCTGATTCCCTGCCTCTGATTCACAACCTCTGATTCCCCTCCTCTGATTCCCCATATCTGATTCCCCGCCTCCGTTTCCCTGCCTCTGATTCCCCGCCTCTGTTTCCCCATATCTGATTCCCCGCCTCTGATACCCCAACTCTGATTCCCCGCCTCTGATTCCCCGCCTCTGATTCCCCACCTCTGATTTCCCATATCTGATTCCCCGCCTCTGTTTCCCCGCCTCTGATTCCCTGCATCTGTTTCCTCATATCTGATTCCCCTCCTCTGATTCCCCAACACTGATTCCCCGCCTCTGATTCCCCAGCTCTGATTCACCACCTCTGATTCCCCGCGTCTCATTCCCCGCCTCTAATTCCCCATCTCTGATTCCCTATCACTGATTCCCCAATTCTGATTCCCCGCCTTTGATTCACTGCCTCTGATTAACAACCACTGATTCCCGACCTCTGATTCCCCATATCTGATTCCCCGCCTCTGTTTCACCGCCTCTTATTTCCCGCCTCTTATTCCCCGCCTCTGTTTCCCCATATCTGATTCCCGGCCTCTCATTCCCCAGCTCTGATTCCCCGCCTCTGATTCCCCATATCTGATTCCCCACCGCTGATTCCCCAACTCTGATACGCCGCCTCTGATTCACCAGCTCTGATTCCCCGCCTCTGATTCCCCGCGTCTGATTCCCTGCCTCTGATTCCCCGCCTCTGATTCCCCATCTCTGATTCACCACCTCTGATCCCCCGCCTCTGATTCCCCATGTCTGATTCCCCGCCTCTGTTTCCCTGCCTCTGATTCCCCGCCTCTGATTCCCCATATCTGAATCCCCGCCTCTGATTCCCCAACTCAGATTCCCCGCCTGTGATTCGCCAGCTATGATTCCCGGCCTCTGATTCCCCGCGTCTTATTCCCTGCCTGTGATTCCCTGCTTCTGATTCCCCACCTCTGTTACCCCGCCTCTGATTCCCTGCCTCTGATTTCCCACTTCTGATTCCCCGCCTCTGATTCCCCACCTCTGTTTCCCCACCTCTGATTCCCCGCCTCTGTTTCCCCATATCTAATTCCCCGCCTCTGATTCCCCAACTCTGATTCCCCGCTCTGATTCCCCAGCTCTGAATTCCCGCCTCTGATTCCCCACCTATGATTCCCCATATCTGATTCCCCGCCTCTGTTTCCCCGCCTCTGATTCCCTGCATCTGTTTCCTCATATCTGATTCCCCTCCTCTGATTCCCCAACACTGATTCCCCGCCTCTGATTCCCCAGCTCTGATTCACCACCTCTGATTCCCCGCGTCTCATTCCCCGCCTCTAATTCCCCATCTCTGATTCCCTATCACTGATTCCCCAATTCTGATTCCCCGCCTTTGATTCACTGCCTCTGATTAACAACCACTGATTCCCGACCTCTGATTCCCCATATCTGATTCCCCGCCTCTGTTTCACCGCCTCTTATTTCCCGCCTCTTATTCCCCGCCTCTGTTTCCCCATATCTGATTCCCGGCCTCTCATTCCCCAGCTCTGATTCCCCGCCTCTGATTCCCCATATCTGATTCCCCACCGCTGATTCCCCAACTCTGATACGCCGCCTCTGATTCACCAGCTCTGATTCCCCGCCTCTGATTCCCCGCGTCTGATTCCCTGCCTCTGATTCCCCGCCTCTGATTCCCCATCTCTGATTCACCACCTCTGATCCCCCGCCTCTGATTCCCCATGTCTGATTCCCCGCCTCTGTTTCCCTGCCTCTGATTCCCCGCCTCTGATTCCCCATATCTGAATCCCCGCCTCTGATTCCCCAACTCAGATTCCCCGCCTGTGATTCGCCAGCTATGATTCCCGGCCTCTGATTCCCCGCGTCTTATTCCCTGCCTGTGATTCCCTGCCTCTGATTCCCCACCTCTGTTACCCCGCCTCTGATTCCCTGCCTCTGATTTCCCACTTCTGATTCCCCGCCTCTGATTCCCCACCTCTGTTTCCCCACCTCTGATTCCCCGCCTCTGTTTCCCCATATCTAATTCCCCGCCTCTGATTCCCCAACTCTGATTCCCCGCTCTGATTCCCCAGCTCTGAATTCCCGCCTCTGATTCCCCACCTATGATTCCCCATATCTGATTCCCCGCCTCTGTTTCCCCGCCTCTGATTCCCCGCCTCTGATTCCCCATATCTGATTCCCCACCTATGATTTCCCAACGCTGATTCCCCGCCTCTGATTCGCTAGCTATGATTCCCCGCCTCTGATTCCCCGCGTCTGAATCCCTGCCTCTGATTCCCCGCCTCTGATTCCCAATATCTGATTCCCCGCCTCCGTTTCCCTGCCTCTGATTCCCCGCCTCTGTTTTCCCATATCTGATACTCCTCCTCTTATTCCCCAACTCTGATTCCCCGCCTCTGATTCCCCAGCTCTGATTCCCCGCATCTGACTCCCCGCGTCTGATTCCCAGCCTCTGATTCCCCATGTCTGATTTCCTGCCTCTGATTCCCCACCTCTGATTCGCCATCTCTGATTCATCGCCTCTGATTCCCCACCTCTGATTACCCATATCTGATTCCCCACCTATGTTTCCCCGCCTCTGATTCCCCGCCTCTGATTCCCCTTCTCTGATTCCCGGACTCTGATTCCCCACCTCTGATTCCCCATCTCTGATTCCGCACATCCGATTCCCTGCCTCTGATTCCCCGCCTCTGATGCCCCGCCTCTGATTCCATGCCTCTGATTCCCAACCTCTGATTCCCCACCTCTGATTCCCCATATCTGATTCCCTGCCTCTGTTTCCCCGCCTCTGATTCCCTGCCCCTGTTTCCTCATATCTGATTCCCAGCCTCTGATTCCCCAACACTGATTTCCCACCTCTGATTCCACAGCTCTGATTCACCACCTCTAATTCCCCGCCTTTGATTCCCTACCTCTGATTCCCAACCTCTGATTCCCGACCTCTGATTCCCCATATCTGATACCCCGCCTCTGTTTCCCCGCCTCTTATTCCCCGCCTCTGTTTCCCCATATCTGATTCCCTGCCTTTCATTCCCCAGCTCTGATTCCCCGCCTCTGACTCCCCGCGTCTGATTCCCAGCCTCTGATTCCCCATGTCTGATTTCCTGCCTCTGATTCCCCGCCTCTGATTTGCATCTCTGATTCATCGCCTCTGATTCCCCACCTCTGATTCCCCATATCTGATTCCCCACCTATGTTTCCCCGCCTCTGATTCCCCGCCTCTGATTCCCCATCTCTGATTCCCTGACTCTGATTCTCCACCTCTGATTCCCCATCTCTGATTCCTCACATCCGATTCCCTGCCTCTGATTCCCCGCCTCTGATGCCCCGCCTCTGATTCCATGCCTCTGATTCCCAACCTCTGATTCCCCACCTCTGATTCCCCATATCTGATTCCCCGCCTCTGTTTCCCCGCCTCTGATTCCCTGTCCCTGTTTCCTCATATCTGATTCCCCGCCTCTGATTCCCCAACACTGATTTCCCGCCTCTGATTCCCCAGCTCTGATTGCCTATCTCAGATTCCCCAATTCTGATTCCCCGCCTTTGATTCCCTGCCTCTGATTCCCAACCTCTGATTCCCGACCTCTGATTCCTCATATCTGATTCCCCGCCTCTGTTTCCCCGCCTCTTATTCCCCGCCTCTGTTTCCCCACCGCTTATTCACCGCCTTTGTTTCCCCATATCTGATTCCCTGCCTTTCATTCCCCAGCTCTGATTCCCCGCCTCTGACTCCCCGCGTCTGATTCCCAGCCTCTGATTCCCCATGTCTGACTTCCTGCCTCTGATTCCCCGCCTCGATTCGCCATCTCTGATTCATCGCCTCTGATTCCCCACCTCTGATTCCCCATATCTGATTCCCCACCTATGTTTCCCCGCCTCTGATTCCCCGCCTCTGATTCCCCATCTCTGATTCCCGAACTCTGATTCCCCACCTCTGATTCCCTGCCTCTGATTCCCAACCTCTGATTCCCCTCCTCTGATTCCCCATATCTGATTCCCCGCCTCCGTTTCCCTGCCTCTGATTCCCCGCCTCTGTTTCCCCATATCTGATTCCCCGCCTCTGATACCCCAACTCTGATTCCCCACCTCTGATTCCCCAGCTCTGATTCCCCGCCTCTGACTCCCCGCGTCTGATTCCCAGCCTCTGATTCCCCATGTCTGATTTCCTGCCTCTGATTCCCCGCCTCTGATTCCCCGCCTCTGATTCCCCATCTCTGATTCCCGGACTCTGATTCCCCACCTCTGATTCCCCATCTCTGATTCCGCACATCCGATTCCCTGCCTCTGATTCCCCGCCTCTGATGCCCCGCCTCTGATTCCATGCCTCTGATTCCCAACCTCTGATTCCCCACCTCTGATTCCCCATATCTGATTCCCCGCCTCTGTTTCCCCGCCTCTGATTCCCTGCCTCTGTTTCCTCATACCTGATTCCCCGCCTCTGATTCCCCAACACTGATTCCCCGCCTCTGATTCCCCAGCTCTGATTCACCACCTCTGATTCCCCGCGTCTGATTCCCCGCATCTGATTACCCATCTCTGATTCCCTATCTCTGATTCCCCAATTCTGATTCCCCACCTTTGATTCCCTGCCTCTGATTCCCAACCTCTGATTCCCGACCTCTGATTCCCCATATCTGATACCCCGCCTCTGTTTCCCCGCCTCTTATTCACCGCCTCTGATTCCCCATATCTGATTCCCGGCCTCTCATTCCCCAGCTCTGATTCCCCGCCTCTGATTCCCCATATCTGATTCCCCGCCGCTGATTCCCCAACTCTGATACCCCGCCTCTGATTACCCAGCTCTGATTCCCTGCCTCTGATTCCCCGCGTCTGATTCCCTGCCTCTGATTCCCCGCCTCTGATTCCCCATCTCTGATTCACCACTTCTGATCCCCCGCCTCTGATTACCCATGTCTGATTCCCCGCCTCTGTTTCCCCGCCTCTGAATCCCCGCCTCTGATTCCCCATATCTGATTCCCCGCCTCTGATTACCCAACTCTGATTCCCCGCCTGTGATTCGCCAGCTATGATTCCCCGCCTCTGATTCCCCGCGTCTGATTCCCTGCCTGTGATTCCCTGCGTCTGATTCCCCACCTCTGTTACCCCGCCTCTGATTCCCCGCCTCTGATTCCCCATATCTGATTCCCCTCCTCTGATTCCCCAACTCTGATTCCCTGCCTCTGATTCCCCAATTCTGATTCCCTGCCTCTGATTCCCCGCATCTGATTCCCCGCCTCTGATTCCCCATCTCTGATTGACCGCCTTTGATTCGCCACCTCTGATTCCCCATCTCTGATTCCCGGACTAAGATTCCCCACCTCTGATTCCCGGCCTCTTATTCCCGGCATCAGATTCCCGGCCTCTGATTCCCAGCCTCTGATTCCCCGCTTCTGATTCTGATTCCCTGCCTCTGATTCCCCATCTCTGATTCCACACATCTGATTCCCTGCCTCTGATTCCCCACTTCTGATTCCCCGCCTCTGATTCCCCACCTCTGTTTCCCCACATCTGATTCCCCGCCTCTGTTTCCCCATATCTAATTCCCCACCTCTGATTCCCCAACTCTGATTCCCCGCTCTGATTCCCCAGCTCTGATTTCCCGCCTCTGATTCCCCGCATCTGATTCCCTGCCTCTGAATCCCCACCTCTGATTCCCTGCCTCTGATTCCCAACCTCTGATTCCCCTCCTCTGATTCCCCATATCTGATTCCCCTCCTCTGTTTCCCTGCCTCTGATTCCCCGCATCTGTTACCCCATATCTGATTCCCCGCCTCTGATTCCCCAACTCTGATTCTGCACATCTGATTCCATGCCTCTTTTTCCCCACCTCTGATTCCCGGCCTCTGATTATCGGCCTCTGATTCCCGGCCTCTCATTCCCGGCCTCTCATTCCCCGCCTCTGATTCCCGGCCTCTGATTCCCCGCCTCTGATTCCCCGCCTCTGATTCCCTGCCTCTGATTCCCCATCTCTGATTCCGCACATCTGATTCCCTGCCTCTGATTCCCCGCCTCTGATTCCCCGCCTCTGATTCCCTGCCTCTGATTCCCAACCTCTGATTCCCCACCTCTGATTCCCCATATCTGATTCCCCGCGTCTGTTTCCCCGCCTCTGATTCCCCGCCTCTGTTTCCCCATATCTGATTCCCCGCCTCTGATTCCCCAACACTGATTCCCCGCCTCTGATTACCCAGCTCTGATTCCCTGCCTCTGATTCCCTGTGTTTGATTCCCTGCCTCTGATTCCCCGCCTCTGCTTCCCCATCTCTGATTCAGCGCCTTTGATTCGCCACCTCTGATTCCCCATATGTGATTCCCCGCCTCTGTTTCCCCGCCTCTGATTCCCCGCCTCTGATTCCCCAAAATTCATTCCCAGCCTCTGATTCCCCATCTCTGATTCCCGGACTCTGATTCCCTACCTCTGATTCCCGGCCTCTTATTCCCGGCCTCTGATTCCCGGCCTCTGATTCCCGGCCTCTGATTCCCCGCTACTGATTCTGATTCCCTGCCTCTGATTCCCCATCTCTGATTCCGCACATCTGATTCCCTGCCTCTGATTTCCCACCTCTGATTACCCATATCTGATTCCCCGCCTCTGTTTCCCCGCCTCTGATTCCCCGCCTCTGTTTCCCCGCCTCTGATTCCCCGCCTCTGTTTCCCCATATCTAATTCCCCGCCTCTGATTCCCCAACTCTGATTCCCCGCTCTGATTCCCCAGCTCTGAATCCCCGCCTCTGATACCCCGCATCTGATTCACTGCCTCTGAATCCCCACCTCTGATTCCCTGCCTCTGATTCACAACCTCTGATTCCCCTCCTCTGATTCCCCATATCTGATTCCCCGCCTCCGTTTCCCTGCCTCTGATTCCCCGCCTCTGTTTCCCCATATCTGATTCCCCGCCTCTGATACCCCAACTCTGATTCCCCATCTCTGATTCCGCACATCCGATTCCCTGCCTCTGATTACCCGCCTCTGATGCCCCGCCTCTGATTCCATGCCTCTGATTCCCAACCTCTGATTCCCCACCTCTGATTCCCCATATCTGATTCCCCGCCTCTGTTTCCCCGCCTCTGATTCCCTGTCCCTGTTTCCTCATATCTGATTCCCCGCCTCTGATTCCCCAACACTGATTTCCCGCCTCTGATTCCCCAGCTCTGATTGCCTATCTCAGATTCCCCAATTCTGATTCCCCGCCTTTGATTCCCTGCCTCTGATTCCCAACCTCTGATTCCCGACCTCTGATTCCCCATATCTGATTCCCCGCCTCTGTTTCCCCGCCTCTTATTCCCCGCCTCTGTTTCCCCACCTCTTATTCACCGCCTCTGTTTCCCCATATCTGATTCCCTGCCTTTCATTCCCCAGCTCTGATTCCCCGCCTCTGACTCCCCGCGTCTGATTCCCAGCCTCTGATTCCCCATGTCTGACTTCCTGCCTCTGATTCCCCGCCTCGATTCGCCATCTCTGATTCATCGCCTCTGATTCCCCACCTCTGATTCCCCATATCTGATTCCCCACCTATGTTTCCCCGCCTCTGATTCCCCGCCTCTGATTCCCCATCTCTGATTCCCGAACTCTGATTCCCCACCTCTGATTCCCTGCCTCTGATTCCCAACCTCTGATTCCCCTCCTCTGATTCCCCATATCTGATTCCCCGCCTCCGTTTCCCTGCCTCTGATTCCCCGCCTCTGTTTCCCCATATCTGATTCCCCGCCTCTGATACCCCAACTCTGATTCCCCGCCTCTGATTCCCCAGCTCTGATTCCCCGCCTCTGACTCCCCGCGTCTGATTCCCAGCCTCTGATTCCCCATGTCTGATTTCCTGCCTCTGATTCCCCGCCTCTGATTCCCCGCCTCTGATTCCCCATCTCTGATTCCCGGACTCTGATTCCCCACCTCTGATTCCCCATCTCTGATTCCGCACATCCGATTCCCTGCCTCTGATTCCCCGCCTCTGATGCCCCGCCTCTGATTCCATGCCTCTGATTCCCAACCTCTGATTCCCCACCTCTGATTCCCCATATCTGATTCCCCGCCTCTGTTTCCCCGCCTCTGATTCCCTGCCTCTGTTTCCTCATACCTGATTCCCCGCCTCTGATTCCCCAACACTGATTCCCCGCCTCTGATTCCCCAGCTCTGATTCACCACCTCTGATTCCCCGCGTCTGATTCCCCGCATCTGATTACCCATCTCTGATTCCCTATCTCTGATTCCCCAATTCTGATTCCCCACCTTTGATTCCCTGCCTCTGATTCCCAACCTCTGATTCCCGACCTCTGATTCCCCATATCTGATACCCCGCCTCTGTTTCCCCGCCTCTTATTCACCGCCTAGATTCCCCATATCTGATTCCCGGCCTCTCATTCCCCAGCTCTGATTCCCCGCCTCTGATTCCCCATATCTGATTCCCCGCCGCTGATTCCCCAACTCTGATACCCCGCCTCTGATTCCCCAGCTCTGATTCCCCGCCTCTGATTCCCCGCGTCTGATTCCCTGCCTCTGATTCCCCGCCTCTGATTCCCCATCTCTGATTCACCACTTCTGATCCCCCGCCTCTGATTACCCATGTCTGATTCCCCGCCTCTGTTTCCCCGCCTCTGAATCCCCGCCTCTGATTCCCCATATCTGATTCCCCGCCTGTGATTACCCAACTCTGATTCCCCGCCTGTGATTCGCCAGCTATGATTCCCCGCCTCTGATTCCCCGTGTCTGATTCCCTGCCTGTGATTCCCTGCGTCTGATTCCCCACCTCTGTTACCCCGCCTCTGATTCCCCGCCTCTGATTCCCCATATCTGATTCCCCTCCTCTGATTCCCCAACTCTGATTCCCTGCCTCTGATTCCCCAATTCTGATTCCCTGCCTCTGATTCCCCGCATCTGATTCCCCGCCTCTGATTCCCCATCTCTGATTCACCGCCTTTGATTCGCCACCTCTGATTCCCCATCTCTGATTCCCGGACTAAGATTCCCCACCTCTGATTCCCGGCCTCTTATTCCCGGCATCAGATTCCCGGCCTCTGATTCCCAGCCTCTGATTCCCCGCTTCTGATTCTGATTCCCTGCCTCTGATTCCCCATCTCTGATTCCACACATCTGATTCCCTGCCTCTGATTCCCCACTTCTGATTCCCCGCCTCTGATTCCCCACCTCTGTTTCCCCACCTCTGATTCCCCGCCTCTGTTTCCCCATATCTAATTCCCCGCCTCTGATTCCCCAACTCTGATTCCCCGCTCTGATTCCCCAGCTCTGATTTCCCGCCTCTGATTCCCCGCATCTGATTCCCTGCCTCTGAATCCCCACCTCTGATTCCCTGCCTCTGATTCCCAACCTCTGATTCCCCTCCTCTGATTCCCCATATCTGATTCCCCTCCTCTGTTTCCCTGCCTCTGATTCCCCGCATCTGTTACCCCATATCTGATTCCCCGCCTCTGATTCCCCAACTCTGATTCTGCACATCTGATTCCCTGCCTCTTTTTCCCCACCTCTGATTCCCGGCCTCTGATTATCGTCCTCTTTTTCCCGGCCTCTCATTCCCGGCCTCTCATTCCCCGCCTCTGATTCCCGGCCTCTGATTCCCCGCCTCTGATTCCCCGCCTCTGATTCCCTGCCTCTGATTCCCCATCTCTGATTCCGCACATCTGATTCCCTGCCTCTGATTCCCCGCCTCTGATTCCCCGCCTCTGATTCCCTGCCTCTGATTCCCAACCTCTGATTCCCCACCTCTGATTCCCCATATCTGATTCCCCGCCTCTGTTTCCCCGCTTCTGATTCCCCGCCTCTGTTTCCCCATATCTGATTCCCCGCCTCTGATTCCCCAACACTGATTCCCCGCCTCTGATTCCCCAGCTCTGATTCCCCGCCTCTGATTCCCTGTGTTTGATTCCCTGCCTCTGATTCCCCGCCTCTGCTTCCCCATCTCTGATTCAGCGCCTTTGATTCGCCACCTCTGATTCCCCATATGTGATTCCCCGCCTCTGTTTCCCCGCCTCTGATTCCCCGCCTCTGATTCCCCATATCTCATTCCCAGCCTCTGATTCCCCATCTCTGATTCCCGGACTCTGATTCCCTACCTCTGATTCCCGGCCTCTTATTCCCGGCATCTGATTCCCGGCCTCTGATTCCCGGCCTCTGATTCCCCGCTACTGATTCTGATTCCCTGCCTCTGATTCCCCATCTCTGATTCCGCACATCTGATTCCCTGCCTCTGATTTCCCACCTCTGATTACCCATATCTGATTCCCCGCCTCTGTTTCCCCGCCTCTGATTCCCCGCCTCTGTTTCCCCGCCTCTGATTCCCCGCCTCTGTTTCCCCATATCTAATTCCCCGCCTCTGATTCCCCAACTCTGATTCCCCGCTCTGATTCCCCAGCTCTGAATCCCCGCCTCTGATTCCCCGCATCTGATTCACTGCCTCTGAATCCCCACCTCTGATTCCCTGCCTCTGATTCACAACCTCTGATTCCCCTCCTCTGATTCCCCATATCTGATTCCCCGCCTCCGTTTCCCTGCCTCTGATTCCCCGCCTCTGTTTCCCCATATCTGATTCCCCGCCTCTGATACCCCAACTCTGATTCCCCGCCTCTGATTCCCCAGCTCTGATTCCCCGCCTCTGACTCCCCGCGTCTGATTCCCAGCCTCTGATTCCCCATGTCTGATTTCCTGCCTATGATTCCCCGCCTCTGATTCGCCAGCTCTGATTCATCGCCTCTGATTCCCCACCTCTGATTCCCCATATCTGATTCCCCACCTATGTTTCCCCGCCTCTGATTCCCCGCCTCAGATTCCCCATCTCTGATTCCCGGACTCTGATTCCCCACCTCTGATTCCCCATCTCTGATTCCGCTCATCCAATTCCCTGCCTCTGATTCCCCGCCTCTGATTCCCCACCTCTGATTTCCCATATCTGATTCCCCGCCTCTGTTTCCCCGCCTCTGATTCCCTGCATCTGTTTCCTCATATCTGATTCCCCTCCTCTGATTCCCCAACACTGATTCCCCGCCTCTGATTCCCCAGCTCTGATTCACCACCTCTGATTCCCCGCGTCTGATTCCCCGCCTCTAATTCCCCATCTCTGATTCCCTATCACTGATTCCCCAATTCTGATTCCCCGCCTTTGATTCACTGCCTCTGATTAACAACCACTGATTCCCGACCTCTGATTCCCCATATCTGATTCCCCGCCTCTGTTTCCCCGCCTCTTATTTCCCGCCTCTTATTCCCCGCCTCTGTTTCCCCATATCTGATTCCCGGCCTCTCATTCCCCAGCTCTGATTCCCCGCCTCTGATTCCCCATATCTGATTCCCCACCGCTGATTCCCCAACTCTGATACCCCGCCTCTGATTCACCAGCTCTGATTCCCCGCCTCTGATTCCCCGCGTCTGATTCCCTGCCTCTGATTCCCCGCCTCTGATTCCCCATCTCTGATTCACCACCTCTGATCCCCCGCCTCTGATTCCCCATGTCTGATTCCCCGCCTCTGTTTCCCTGCCTCTGATTCCCCGCCTCTGATTCCCCATATATGAATCCCCGCCTCTGATTCCCCAACTCTGATTCCCCGCCTGTGATTCGCCAGCTATGATTCCCGGCCTCTGATTCCCCGCGTCTGATTCCCTGCCTGTGATTCCCTGCCTCTGATTCCCCACCTCTGTTACCCCGCCTCTGATTCCCTGCCTCTGATTTCCCACTTCTGATTCCCCGCCTCTGATTCCCCACCTCTGTTTCCCCACCTCTGATTCCCCGCCTCTGTTTCCCCATATCTAATTCCCCGCCTCTGATTCCCCAACTCTGATTCCCCGCTCTGATTCCCCAGCTCTGAATTCCCGCCTCTGATTCCCCACCTATGATTCCCCATATCTGATTCCCCGCCTCTGTTTCCCCGCCTCTGATTCCCCGCCTCTGATTCCCCATATCTGATTCCCCACCTATGATTTCCCAACGCTGATTCCCCGCCTCTGATTCGCTAGCTATGATTCCCCGCCTCTGATTCCCCGCGTCTGAATCCCTGCCTCTGATTCCCCGCCTCTGATTCCCAATATCTGATTCCCCGCCTCCGTTTCCCTGCCTCTGATTCCCCGCCTCTGTTTTCCCATATCTGATACTCCGCCTCTTATTCCCCAACTCTGATTCCCCGCCTCTGATTCCCCAGCTCTGATTCCCCGCATCTGACTCCCCGCGTCTGATTCCCAGCCTCTGATTCCCCATGTCTGATTTCCTGCCTCTGATTCCCCACCTCTGATTCGCCATCTCTGATTCATCGCCTCTGATTCCCCACCTCTGATTACCCATATCTGATTCCCCACCTATGTTTCCCCGCCTCTGATTCCCCGCCTCTGATTCCCCATCTCTGATTCCCGGACTCTGATTCCCCACCTCTGATTCCCCATCTCTGATTCCGCACATCCGATTCCCTGCCTCTGATTCCCCGCCTCTGATGCCCCGCCTCTGATTCCATGCCTCTGATTCCCAACCTCTGATTCCCCACCTCTGATTCCCCATATCTGATTCCCTTCCTCTGTTTCCCCGCCTCTGATTCCCTGCCCCTGTTTCCTCATATCTGATTCCCAGCCTCTGATTCCCCAACACTGATTTCCCACCTCTGATTCCACAGCTCTGATTCACCACCTCTAATTCCCCGCCTTTGATTCCCTGCCTCTGATTCCCAACCTCTGATTCCCGACCTCTGATTCCCCATATCTGATACCCCGCCTCTGTTTCCCCGCCTCTTATTCCCCGCCTCTGTTTCCCCATATCTGATTCCCTGCCTTTCATTCCCCAGCTCTGATTCCCCGCCTCTGACTCCCCGCGTCTGATTCCCAGCCTCTGATTCCCCATGTCTGATTTCCTGCCTCTGATTCCCCGCCTCTGATTTGCATCTCTGATTCATCGCCTCTGATTCCCCACCTCTGATTCCCCATATCTGATTCCCCACCTATGTTTCCCCGCCTCTGATTCCCCGCCTCTGATTCCCCATCTCTGATTCCCTGACTCTGATTCTCCACCTCTGATTCCCCATCTCTGATTCCTCACATCCGATTCCCTGCCTCTGATTCCCCGCCTCTGATGCCCCGCCTCTGATTCCATGCCTCTGATTCCCAACCTCTGATTCCCCACCTCTGATTCCCCATATCTGATTCCCCGCCTCTGTTTCCCCGCCTCTGATTCCCTGTCCCTGTTTCCTCATATCTGATTCCCCGCCTCTGATTCCCCAACACTGATTTCCCGCCTCTGATTCCCCAGCTCTGATTGCCTATCTCAGATTCCCCAATTCTGATTCCCCACCTTTGATTCCCTGCCTCTGATTCCCAACCTCTGATTCCCGACCTCTGATTCCTCATATCTGATTCCCCGCCTCTGTTTCCCCGCCTCTTATTCCCCGCCTCTGTTTCCCCACCGCTTATTCACCGCCTCTGTTTCCCCATATCTGATTCCCTGCCTTTCATTCCCCAGCTCTGATTCCCCGCCTCTGACTCCCCGCGTCTGATTCCCAGCCTCTGATTCCCCATGTCTGACTTCCTGCCTCTGATTCCCCGCCTCGATTCGCCATCTCTGATTCATCGCCTCTGATTCCCCACCTCTGATTCCCCATATCTGATTCCCCACCTATGTTTCCCCGCCTCTGATTCCCCGCCTCTGATTCCCCATCTCTGATTCCCGAACTCTGATTCCCCACCTCTGATTCCCTGCCTCTGATTCCCAACCTCTGATTCCCCTCCTCTGATTCCCCATATCTGATTCCCCGCCTCCGTTTCCCTGCCTCTGATTCCCCGCCTCTGTTTCCCCATATCTGATTCCCCGCCTCTGATACCCCAACTCTGATTCCCCGCCTCTGATTCCCCAGCTCTGATTCCCCGCCTCTGACTCCCCGCGTCTGATTCCCAGCCTCTGATTCCCCATGTCTGATTTCCTGCCTCTGATTCCCCGCCTCTGATTCCCCGCCTCTGATTCCCCATCTCTGATTCCCGGACTCTGATTCCCCACCTCTGATTCCCCATCTCTGATTCCGCACATCCGATTCCCTGCCTCTGATTCCCCGCCTCTGATGCCCCGCCTCTGATTCCATGCCTCTGATTCCCAACCTCTGATTCCCCACCTCTGATTCCCCATATCTGATTCCCCGCCTCTGTTTCCCCGCCTCTGATTCCCTGCCTCTGTTTCCTCATACCTGATTCCCCGCCTCTGATTCCCCAACACTGATTCCCCGCCTCTGATTCCCCAGCTCTGATTCACCACCTCTGATTCCCCGCGTCTGATTCCCCGCATCTGATTACCCATCTCTGATTCCCTATCTCTGATTCCCCAATTCTGATTCCCCACCTTTGATTCCCTGCCTCTGATTCCCAACCTCTGATTCCCGACCTCTGATTCCCCATATCTGATACCCCGCCTCTGTTTCCCCGCCTCTTATTCACCGCCTCTGATTCCCCATATCTGATTCCCGGCCTCTCATTCCCCAGCTCTGATTCCCCGCCTCTGATTCCCCATATCTGATTCCCCGCCGCTGATTCCCCAACTCTGATACCCCGCCTCTGATTCCCCAGCTCTGATTCCCTGCCTCTGATTCCCCGCGTCTGATTCCCCATCTCTGATTCACCACTTCTGATCCCCCGCCTCTGATTACCCATGTCTGATTCCCCGCCTCTGTTTCCCCGCCTCTGAATCCCCGCCTCTGATTCCCCATATCTGATTCCCCGCCTCTGATTACCCAACTCTGATTCCCCGCATCTGTTACCCCATATCTGATTCCCCGCCTCTGATTCCCCAACTCTGATTCTGCACATCTGATTCCATGCCTCTTTTTCCCCACCTCTGATTCCCGGCCTCTGATTATCGGCCTCTGATTCCCGGCCTCTCATTCCCGGCCTCTCATTCCCCGCCTCTGATTCCCGGCCTCTGATTCCCCGCCTCTGATTCCCCGCCTCTGATTCCCTGCCTCTGATTCCCCATCTCTGATTCCGCACATCTGATTCCCTGCCTCTGATTCCCCGCCTCTGATTCCCCGCCTCTGATTCCCTGCCTCTGATTCCCAACCTCTGATTCCCCACCTCTGATTCCCCATATCTGATTCCCCGCGTCTGTTTCCCCGCCTCTGATTCCCCGCCTCTGTTTCCCCATATCTGATTCCCCGCCTCTGATTCCCCAACACTGATTCCCCGCCTCTGATTACCCAGCTCTGATTCCCTGCCTCTGATTCCCTGTGTTTGATTCCCTGCCTCTGATTCCCCGCCTCTGCTTCCCCATCTCTGATTCAGCGCCTTTGATTCGCCACCTCTGATTCCCCATATGTGATTCCCCGCCTCTGTTTCCCCGCCTCTGATTCCCCGCCTCTGATTCCCCAAAATTCATTCCCAGCCTCTGATTCCCCATCTCTGATTCCCGGACTCTGATTCCCTACCTCTGATTCCCGGCCTCTTATTCCCGGCCTCTGATTCCCGGCCTCTGATTCCCGGCCTCTGATTCCCCGCTACTGATTCTGATTCCCTGCCTCTGATTCCCCATCTCTGATTCCGCACATCTGATTCCCTGCCTCTGATTTCCCACCTCTGATTACCCATATCTGATTCCCCGCCTCTGTTTCCCCGCCTCTGATTCCCCGCCTCTGTTTCCCCGCCTCTGATTCCCCGCCTCTGTTTCCCCATATCTAATTCCCCGCCTCTGATTCCCCAACTCTGATTCCCCGCTCTGATTCCCCAGCTCTGAATCCCCGCCTCTGATACCCCGCATCTGATTCACTGCCTCTGAATCCCCACCTCTGATTCCCTGCCTCTGATTCACAACCTCTGATTCCCCTCCTCTGATTCCCCATATCTGATTCCCCGCCTCCGTTTCCCTGCCTCTGATTCCCCGCCTCTGTTTCCCCATATCTGATTCCCCGCCTCTGATACCCCAACTCTGATTCCCCATCTCTGATTCCGCACATCCGATTCCCTGCCTCTGATTACCCGCCTCTGATGCCCCGCCTCTGATTCCATGCCTCTGATTCCCAACCTCTGATTCCCCACCTCTGATTCCCCATATCTGATTCCCCGCCTCTGTTTCCCCGCCTCTGATTCCCTGTCCCTGTTTCCTCATATCTGATTCCCCGCCTCTGATTCCCCAACACTGATTTCCCGCCTCTGATTCCCCAGCTCTGATTGCCTATCTCAGATTCCCCAATTCTGATTCCCCGCCTTTGATTCCCTGCCTCTGATTCCCAACCTCTGATTCCCGACCTCTGATTCCCCATATCTGATTCCCCGCCTCTGTTTCCCCGCCTCTTATTCCCCGCCTCTGTTTCCCCACCTCTTATTCACCGCCTCTGTTTCCCCATATCTGATTCCCTGCCTTTCATTCCCCAGCTCTGATTCCCCGCCTCTGACTCCCCGCGTCTGATTCCCAGCCTCTGATTCCCCATGTCTGACTTCCTGCCTCTGATTCCCCGCCTCGATTCGCCATCTCTGATTCATCGCCTCTGATTCCCCACCTCTGATTCCCCATATCTGATTCCCCACCTATGTTTCCCCGCCTCTGATTCCCCGCCTCTGATTCCCCATCTCTGATTCCCGAACTCTGATTCCCCACCTCTGATTCCCTGCCTCTGATTCCCAACCTCTGATTCCCCTCCTCTGATTCCCCATATCTGATTCCCCGCCTCCGTTTCCCTGCCTCTGATTCCCCGCCTCTGTTTCCCCATATCTGATTCCCCGCCTCTGATACCCCAACTCTGATTCCCCGCCTCTGATTCCCCAGCTCTGATTCCCCGCCTCTGACTCCCCGCGTCTGATTCCCAGCCTCTGATTCCCCATGTCTGATTTCCTGCCTCTGATTCCCCGCCTCTGATTCCCCGCCTCTGATTCCCCATCTCTGATTCCCGGACTCTGATTCCCCACCTCTGATTCCCCATCTCTGATTCCGCACATCCGATTCCCTGCCTCTGATTCCCCGCCTCTGATGCCCCGCCTCTGATTCCATGCCTCTGATTCCCAACCTCTGATTCCCTACCTCTGATTCCCCATATCTGATTCCCCGCCTCTGTTTCCCCGCCTCTGATTCCCTGCCTCTGTTTCCTCATACCTGATTCCCCGCCTCTGATTCCCCAACACTGATTCCCCGCCTCTGATTCCCCAGCTCTGATTCACCACCTCTGATTCCCCGCGTCTGATTCCCCGCATCTGATTACCCATCTCTGATTCCCTATCTCTGATTCCCCAATTCTGATTCCCCACCTTTGATTCCCTGCCTCTGATTCCCAACCTCTGATTCCCGACCTCTGATTCCCCATATCTGATACCCCGCCTCTGTTTCCCCGCCTCTTATTCACCGCCTAGATTCCCCATATCTGATTCCCGGCCTCTCATTCCCCAGCTCTGATTCCCCGCCTCTGATTCCCCATATCTGATTCCCCGCCGCTGATTCCCCAACTCTGATACCCCGCCTCTGATTCCCCAGCTCTGATTCCCCGCCTCTGATTCCCCGCGTCTGATTCCCTGCCTCTGATTCCCCGCCTCTGATTCCCCAGCTCTGATTCCCCGCCTCTGATTCCCCGCGTCTGATTCCCTGCCTCTGATTCCCCGCCTCTGATTCCCCATATCTGATTCCCCGCCTGTGATTACCCAACTCTGATTCCCCGCCTGTGATTCGCCAGCTATGATTCCCCGCCTCTGATTCCCCGTGTCTGATTCCCTGCCTGTGATTCCCTGCGTCTGATTCCCCACCTCTGTTACCCCGCCTCTGATTCCCCGCCTCTGATTCCCCATATCTGATTCCCCTCCTCTGATTCCCCAACTCTGATTCCCTGCCTCTGATTCCCCAATTCTGATTCCCTGCCTCTGATTCCCCGCATCTGATTCCCCGCCTCTGATTCCCCATCTCTGATTCACCGCCTTTGATTCGCCACCTCTGATTCCCCATCTCTGATTCCCGGACTAAGATTCCCCACCTCTGATTCCCGGCCTCTTATTCCCGGCATCAGATTCCCGGCCTCTGATTCCCAGCCTCTGATTCCCCGCTTCTGATTCTGATTCCCTGCCTCTGATTCCCCATCTCTGATTCCACACATCTGATTCCCTGCCTCTGATTCCCCACTTCTGATTCCCCGCCTCTGATTCCCCACCTCTGTTTCCCCACCTCTGATTCCCCGCCTCTGTTTCCCCATATCTAATTCCCCGCCTCTGATTCCCCAACTCTGATTCCCCGCTCTGATTCCCCAGCTCTGATTTCCCGCCTCTGATTCCCCGCATCTGATTCCCTGCCTCTGAATCCCCACCTCTGATTCCCTGCCTCTGATTCCCAACCTCTGATTCCCCTCCTCTGATTCCCCATATCTGATTCCCCTCCTCTGTTTCCCTGCCTCTGATTCCCCGCATCTGTTACCCCATATCTGATTCCCCGCCTCTGATTCCCCAACTCTGATTCTGCACATCTGATTCCCTGCCTCTTTTTCCCCACCTCTGATTCCCGGCCTCTGATTATCGTCCTCTTTTTCCCGGCCTCTCATTCCCGGCCTCTCATTCCCCGCCTCTGATTCCCGGCCTCTGATTCCCCGCCTCTGATTCCCCGCCTCTGATTCCCTGCCTCTGATTCCCCATCTCTGATTCCGCACATCTGATTCCCTGCCTCTGATTCCCCGCCTCTGATTCCCCGCCTCTGATTCCCTGCCTCTGATTCCCAACCTCTGATTCCCCACCTCTGATTCCCCATATCTGATTCCCCGCCTCTGTTTCCCCGCTTCTGATTCCCCGCCTCTGTTTCCCCATATCTGATTCCCCGCCTCTGATTCCCCAACACTGATTCCCCGCCTCTGATTCCCCAGCTCTGATTCCCCGCCTCTGATTCCCTGTGTTTGATTCCCTGCCTCTGATTCCCCGCCTCTGCTTCCCCATCTCTGATTCAGCGCCTTTGATTCGCCACCTCTGATTCCCCATATGTGATTCCCCGCCTCTGTTTCCCCGCCTCTGATTCCCCGCCTCTGATTCCCCATATCTCATTCCCAGCCTCTGATTCCCCATCTCTGATTCCCGGACTCTGATTCCCTACCTCTGATTCCCGGCCTCTTATTCCCGGCATCTGATTCCCGGCCTCTGATTCCCGGCCTCTGATTCCCCGCTACTGATTCTGATTCCCTGCCTCTGATTCCCCATCTCTGATTCCGCACATCTGATTCCCTGCCTCTGATTTCCCACCTCTGATTACCCATATCTGATTCCCCGCCTCTGTTTCCCCGCCTCTGATTCCCCGCCTCTGTTTCCCCGCCTCTGATTCCCCGCCTCTGTTTCCCCATATCTAATTCCCCGCCTCTGATTCCCCAACTCTGATTCCCCGCTCTGATTCCCCAGCTCTGAATCCCCGCCTCTGATTCCCCGCATCTGATTCACTGCCTCTGAATCCCCACCTCTGATTCCCTGCCTCTGATTCACAACCTCTGATTCCCCTCCTCTGATTCCCCATATCTGATTCCCCGCCTCCGTTTCCCTGCCTCTGATTCCCCGCCTCTGTTTCCCCATATCTGATTCCCCGCCTCTGATACCCCAACTCTGATTCCCCGCCTCTGATTCCCCAGCTCTGATTCCCCGCCTCTGACTCCCCGCGTCTGATTCCCAGCCTCTGATTCCCCATGTCTGATTTCCTGCCTATGATTCCCCGCCTCTGATTCGCCAGCTCTGATTCATCGCCTCTGATTCCCCACCTCTGATTCCCCATATCTGATTCCCCACCTATGTTTCCCCGCCTCTGATTCCCCGCCTCAGATTCCCCATCTCTGATTCCGCTCATCCAATTCCCTGCCTCTGATTCCCCGCCTCTGATTCCCCACCTCTGATTTCCCATATCTGATTCCCCGCCTCTGTTTCCCCGCCTCTGATTCCCTGCATCTGTTTCCTCATATCTGATTCCCCTCCTCTGATTCCCCAACACTGATTCCCCGCCTCTGATTCCCCAGCTCTGATTCACCACCTCTGATTCCCCGCGTCTGATTCCCCGCCTCTAATTCCCCATCTCTGATTCCCTATCACTGATTCCCCAATTCTGATTCCCCGCCTTTGATTCACTGCCTCTGATTAACAACCACTGATTCCCGACCTCTGATTCCCCATATCTGATTCCCCGCCTCTGTTTCCCCGCCTCTTATTTCCCGCCTCTTATTCCCCGCCTCTGTTTCCCCATATCTGATTCCCGGCCTCTCATTCCCCAGCTCTGATTCCCCGCCTCTGATTCCCCATATCTGATTCCCCACCGCTGATTCCCCAACTCTGATACCCCGCCTCTGATTCACCAGCTCTGATTCCCCGCCTCTGATTCCCCGCGTCTGATTCCCTGCCTCTGATTCCCCGCCTCTGATTCCCCATCTCTGATTCACCACCTCTGATCCCCCGCCTCTGATTCCCCATGTCTGATTCCCCGCCTCTGTTTCCCTGCCTCTGATTCCCCGCCTCTGATTCCCCATATATGAATCCCCGCCTCTGATTCCCCAACTCTGATTCCCCGCCTGTGATTCGCCAGCTATGATTCCCGGCCTCTGATTCCCCGCGTCTGATTCCCTGCCTGTGATTCCCTGCCTCTGATTCCCCACCTCTGTTACCCCGCCTCTGATTCCCTGCCTCTGATTTCCCACTTCTGATTCCCCGCCTCTGATTCCCCACCTCTGTTTCCCCACCTCTGATTCCCCGCCTCTGTTTCCCCATATCTAATTCCCCGCCTCTGATTCCCCAACTCTGATTCCCCGCTCTGATTCCCCAGCTCTGAATTCCCGCCTCTGATTCCCCACCTATGATTCCCCATATCTGATTCCCCGCCTCTGTTTCCCCGCCTCTGATTCCCCGCCTCTGATTCCCCATATCTGATTCCCCACCTATGATTTCCCAACGCTGATTCCCCGCCTCTGATTCGCTAGCTATGATTCCCCGCCTCTGATTCCCCGCGTCTGAATCCCTGCCTCTGATTCCCCGCCTCTGATTCCCAATATCTGATTCCCCGCCTCCGTTTCCCTGCCTCTGATTCCCCGCCTCTGTTTTCCCATATCTGATACTCCGCCTCTTATTCCCCAACTCTGATTCCCCGCCTCTGATTCCCCAGCTCTGATTCCCCGCATCTGACTCCCCGCGTCTGATTCCCAGCCTCTGATTCCCCATGTCTGATTTCCTGCCTCTGATTCCCCACCTCTGATTCGCCATCTCTGATTCATCGCCTCTGATTCCCCACCTCTGATTACCCATATCTGATTCCCCACCTATGTTTCCCCGCCTCTGATTCCCCGCCTCTGATTCCCCATCTCTGATTCCCGGACTCTGATTCCCCACCTCTGATTCCCCATCTCTGATTCCGCACATCCGATTCCCTGCCTCTGATTCCCCGCCTCTGATGCCCCGCCTCTGATTCCATGCCTCTGATTCCCAACCTCTGATTCCCCACCTCTGATTCCCCATATCTGATTCCCTTCCTCTGTTTCCCCGCCTCTGATTCCCTGCCCCTGTTTCCTCATATCTGATTCCCAGCCTCTGATTCCCCAACACTGATTTCCCACCTCTGATTCCACAGCTCTGATTCACCACCTCTAATTCCCCGCCTTTGATTCCCTGCCTCTGATTCCCAACCTCTGATTCCCGACCTCTGATTCCCCATATCTGATACCCCGCCTCTGTTTCCCCGCCTCTTATTCCCCGCCTCTGTTTCCCCATATCTGATTCCCTGCCTTTCATTCCCCAGCTCTGATTCCCCGCCTCTGACTCCCCGCGTCTGATTCCCAGCCTCTGATTCCCCATGTCTGATTTCCTGCCTCTGATTCCCCGCCTCTGATTTGCATCTCTGATTCATCGCCTCTGATTCCCCACCTCTGATTCCCCATATCTGATTCCCCACCTATGTTTCCCCGCCTCTGATTCCCCGCCTCTGATTCCCCATCTCTGATTCCCTGACTCTGATTCTCCACCTCTGATTCCCCATCTCTGATTCCTCACATCCGATTCCCTGCCTCTGATTCCCCGCCTCTGATGCCCCGCCTCTGATTCCATGCCTCTGATTCCCAACCTCTGATTCCCCACCTCTGATTCCCCATATCTGATTCCCCGCCTCTGTTTCCCCGCCTCTGATTCCCTGTCCCTGTTTCCTCATATCTGATTCCCCGCCTCTGATTCCCCAACACTGATTTCCCGCCTCTGATTCCCCAGCTCTGATTGCCTATCTCTGATTCCCCAATTCTGATTCCCCACCTTTGATTCCCTGCCTCTGATTCCCAACCTCTGATTCCCGACCTCTGATTCCTCATATCTGATTCCCCGCCTCTGTTTCCCCGCCTCTTATTCCCCGCCTCTGTTTCCCCACCGCTTATTCACCGCCTCTGTTTCCCCATATCTGATTCCCTGCCTTTCATTCCCCAGCTCTGATTCCCCGCCTCTGACTCCCCGCGTCTGATTCCCAGCCTCTGATTCCCCATGTCTGACTTCCTGCCTCTGATTCCCCGCCTCGATTCGCCATCTCTGATTCATCGCCTCTGATTCCCCACCTCTGATTCCCCATATCTGATTCCCCACCTATGTTTCCCCGCCTCTGATTCCCCGCCTCTGATTCCCCATCTCTGATTCCCGAACTCTGATTCCCCACCTCTGATTCCCTGCCTCTGATTCCCAACCTCTGATTCCCCTCCTCTGATTCCCCATATCTGATTCCCCGCCTCCGTTTCCCTGCCTCTGATTCCCCGCCTCTGTTTCCCCATATCTGATTCCCCGCCTCTGATACCCCAACTCTGATTCCCCGCCTCTGATTCCCCAGCTCTGATTCCCCGCCTCTGACTCCCCGCGTCTGATTCCCAGCCTCTGATTCCCCATGTCTGATTTCCTGCCTCTGATTCCCCGCCTCTGATTCCCCGCCTCTGATTCCCCATCTCTGATTCCCGGACTCTGATTCCCCACCTCTGATTCCCCATCTCTGATTCCGCACATCCGATTCCCTGCCTCTGATTCCCCGCCTCTGATGCCCCGCCTCTGATTCCATGCCTCTGATTCCCAACCTCTGATTCCCCACCTCTGATTCCCCATATCTGATTCCCCGCCTCTGTTTCCCCGCCTCTGATTCCCTGCCTCTGTTTCCTCATACCTGATTCCCCGCCTCTGATTCCCCAACACTGATTCCCCGCCTCTGATTCCCCAGCTCTGATTCACCACCTCTGATTCCCCGCGTCTGATTCCCCGCATCTGATTACCCATCTCTGATTCCCTATCTCTGATTCCCCAATTCTGATTCCCCACCTTTGATTCCCTGCCTCTGATTCCCAACCTCTGATTCCCGACCTCTGATTCCCCATATCTGATACCCCGCCTCTGTTTCCCCGCCTCTTATTCACCGCCTCTGATTCCCCATATCTGATTCCCGGCCTCTCATTCCCCAGCTCTGATTCCCCGCCTCTGATTCCCCATATCTGATTCCCCGCCGCTGATTCCCCAACTCTGATACCCCGCCTCTGATTCCCCAGCTCTGATTCCCTGCCTCTGATTCCCCGCGTCTGATTCCCCATCTCTGATTCACCACTTCTGATCCCCCGCCTCTGATTACCCATGTCTGATTCCCCGCCTCTGTTTCCCCGCCTCTGAATCCCCGCCTCTGATTCCCCATATCTGATTCCCCGCCTCTGATTACCCAACTCTGATTCCCCGCCTGTGATTCGCCAGCTATGATTCCCCGCCTCTGATTCCCCGCGTCTGATTCCCTGCCTGTGATTCCCTGCGTCTGATTCCCCACCTCTGTTACCCCGCCTCTGATTCCCCGCCTCTGATTCCCCATATCTGATTCCCCTCCTCTGATTCCCCAACTCTGATTCCCTGCCTCTGATTCCCCAATTCTGATTCCCTGCCTCTGATTCCCCGCATCTGATTCCCCGCCTCTGATTCCCCATCTCTGATTCACCGCCTTTGATTCGCCACCTCTGATTCCCCATCTCTGATTCCCGGACTAAGATTCCCCACCTCTGATTCCCGGCCTCTTATTCCCGGCATCAGATTCCCGGCCTCTGATTCCCAGCCTCTGATTCCCCGCTTCTGATTCTGATTCCCTGCCTCTGATTCCCCATCTCTGATTCCACACATCTGATTCCCTGCCTCTGATTCCCCACTTCTGATTCCCCGCCTCTGATTCCCCACCTCTGTTTCCCCACCTCTGATTCCCCGCCTCTGTTTCCCCATATCTAATTCCCCGCCTCTGATTCCCCAACTCTGATTCCCCGCTCTGATTCCCCAGCTCTGATTTCCCGCCTCTGATTCCCCGCATCTGATTCCCTGCCTCTGAATCCCCACCTCTGATTCCCTGCCTCTGATTCCCAACCTCTGATTCCCCTCCTCTGATTCCCCATATCTGATTCCCCTCCTCTGTTTCCCTGCCTCTGATTCCCCGCATCTGTTACCCCATATCTGATTCCCCGCCTCTGATTCCCCAACTCTGATTCTGCACATCTGATTCCATGCCTCTTTTTCCCCACCTCTGATTCCCGGCCTCTGATTATCGGCCTCTGATTCCCGGCCTCTCATTCCCGGCCTCTCATTCCCCGCCTCTGATTCCCGGCCTCTGATTCCCCGCCTCTGATTCCCCGCCTCTGATTCCCTGCCTCTGATTCCCCATCTCTGATTCCGCACATCTGATTCCCTGCCTCTGATTCCCCGCCTCTGATTCCCCGCCTCTGATTCCCTGCCTCTGATTCCCAACCTCTGATTCCCCACCTCTGATTCCCCATATCTGATTCCCCGCGTCTGTTTCCCCGCCTCTGATTCCCCGCCTCTGTTTCCCCATATCTGATTCCCCGCCTCTGATTCCCCAACACTGATTCCCCGCCTCTGATTCCCCAGCTCTGATTCCCCGCCTCTGATTCCCTGTGTTTGATTCCCTGCCTCTGATTCCCCGCCTCTGCTTCCCCATCTCTGATTCAGCGCCTTTGATTCGCCACCTCTGATTCCCCATATGTGATTCCCCGCCTCTGTTTCCCCGCCTCTGATTCCCCGCCTCTGATTCCCCAAAATTCATTCCCAGCCTCTGATTCCCCATCTCTGATTCCCGGACTCTGATTCCCTACCTCTGATTCCCGGCCTCTTATTCCCGGCATCTGATTCCCGGCCTCTGATTCCCGGCCTCTGATTCCCCGCTACTGATTCTGATTCCCTGCCTCTGATTCCCCATCTCTGATTCCGCACATCTGATTCCCTGCCTCTGATTTCCCACCTCTGATTACCCATATCTGATTCCCCGCCTCTGTTTCCCCGCCTCTGATTCCCCGCCTCTGTTTCCCCGCCTCTGATTCCCCGCCTCTGTTTCCCCATATCTAATTCCCCGCCTCTGATTCCCCAACTCTGATTCCCCGCTCTGATTCCCCAGCTCTGAATCCCCGCCTCTGATTCCCCGCATCTGATTCACTGCCTCTGTATCCCCACCTCTGATTCCCTGCCTCTGATTCACAACCTCTGATTCCCCTCCTCTGATTCCCCATATCTGATTCCCCGCCTCCGTTTCCCTGCCTCTGATTCCCCGCCTCTGTTTCCCCATATCTGATTCCCCGCCTCTGATACCCCAACTCTGATTCCCCATCCCTGATTCCGCACATCCGATTCCCTGCCTCTGATTCCCCGCCTCTGATGCCCCGCCTCTGATTCCATGCCTCTGATTCCCAACCTCTGATTCCCCACCTCTGATTTCCCATATCTGATTCCCCGCCTCTGTTTCCCCGCCTCTGATTCCCTGTCCCTGTTTCCTCATATCTGATTCCCCGCCTCTGATTCCCCAACACTGATTTCCCGCCTCTGATTCCCCAGCTCTGATTGCCTATCTCAGATTCCCCAATTCTTATTCCCCGCCTTTGATTCCCTGCCTCTGATTCCCAACCTCTGATTCCCGACCTCTGATTCCCCATATCTGATTCCCCGCCTCTGTTTCCCCGCCTCTTATTCCCCGCCTCTGTTTCCCCACCTCTTATTCACCGCCTCTGTTTCCCCATATCTGATTCCCTGCCTTTCATTCCCCAGCTCTGATTCCCCGCCTCTGACTCCCCGCGTCTGATTCCCAGCCTCTGATTCCCCATGTCTGACTTCCTGCCTCTGATTCCCCGCCTCGATTCGCCATCTCTGATTCATCGCCTCTGATTCCCCACCTCTGATTCCCCATATCTGATTCCCCACCTATGTTTCCCCGCCTCTGATTCCCCGCCTCTGATTCCCCATCTCTGATTCCCGAACTCTGATTCCCCACCTCTGATTCCCTGCCTCTGATTCCCAACCTCTGATTCCCCTCCTCTGATTCCCCATATCTGATTCCCCGCCTCCGTTTCCCTGCCTCTGATTCCCCGCCTCTGTTTCCCCATATCTGATTCCCCGCCTCTGATACCCCAACTCTGATTCCCCGCCTCTGATTCCCCAGCTCTGATTCCCCGCCTCTGACTCCCCGCATCTGATTCCCAGCCTCTGATTCCCCATGTCTGATTTCCTGCCTCTGATTCCCCGCCTCTGATTCCCCGCCTCTGATTCCCCATCTCTGATTCCCGGACTCTGATTCCCCACCTCTGATTCCCCATCCCTGATTCCGCACATCCGATTCCCTGCCTCTGATTCCCCGCCTCTGATGCCCCGCCTCTGATTCCATGCCTCTGATTCCCAACCTCTGATTCCCCACCTCTGATTCCCCATATCTGATTCCCCGCCTCTGTTTCCCCGCCTCTGATTCCCTGCCTCTGTTTGCTCATACCTGATTCCCCGCCTCTGATTCCCCAACACTGATTCCCCGCCTCTGATTCCCCAGCTCTGATTCACCACCTCTGATTCCCCGCGTCTGATTCCCCGCATCTGATTACCCATCTCTGATTCCCTATCTCTGATTCCCCAATTCTGATTCCCCACCTTTGATTCCCTGCCTCTGATTCCCAACCTCTGATTCCCGACCTCTGATTCCCCATATCTGATACCCCGCCTCTGTTTCCCCGCCTCTTATTCACCGCCTCTGATTCCCCATATCTGATTCCCGGCCTCTCATTCCCCAGCTCTGATTCCCCGCCTCTGATTCCCCATATCTGATTCCCCGCCGCTGATTCCCCAACTCTGATACCCCGCCTCTGATTCCCCAGCTCTGATTCCCTGCCTCTGATTCCCCGCGTCTGATTCTGATTCCCTGCCTCTGATTCCCCATCTCTGATTCCACACATCTGATTCCCTGCCTCTGATTCCCCACTTCTGATTCCCCGCCTCTGATTCCCCACCTCTGTTTCCCCACCTCTGATTCCCCGCCTCTGTTTCCCCATATCTAATTCCCCGCCTCTGATTCCCCAACTCTGATTCCCCGCTCTGATTCCCCAGCTCTGATTTCCCGCCTCTGATTCCCCGCATCTGATTCCCTGCCTCTGAATCCCCACCTCTGATTCCCTGCCTCTGATTCCCAACCTCTGATTCCCCTCCTCTGATTCCCCATATCTGATTCCCCTCCTCTGTTTCCCTGCCTCTGATTCCCCGCATCTGTTACCCCATATCTGATTCCCCGCCTCTGATTCCCCAACTCTGATTCTGCACATCTGATTCCATGCCTCTTTTTCCCCACCTCTGATTCCCGGCCTCTGATTATCGGCCTCTGATTCCCGGCCTCTCATTCCCGGCCTCTCATTCCCCGCCTCTGATTCCCGGCCTCTGATTCCCCGCCTCTGATTCCCCGCCTCTGATTCCCTGCCTCTGATTCCCCATCTCTGATTCCGCACATCTGATTCCCTGCCTCTGATTCCCCGCCTCTGATTCCCCGCCTCTGATTCCCTGCCTCTGATTCCCAACCTCTGATTCCCCACCTCTGATTCCCCATATCTGATTCCCCGCGTCTGTTTCCCCGCCTCTGATTCCCCGCCTCTGTTTCCCCATATCTGATTCCCCGCCTCTGATTCCCCAACACTGATTCCCCGCCTCTGATTCCCCAGCTCTGATTCCCCGCCTCTGATTCCCTGTGTTTGATTCCCTGCCTCTGATTCCCCGCCTCTGCTTCCCCATCTCTGATTCAGCGCCTTTGATTCGCCACCTCTGATTCCCCATATGTGATTCCCCGCCTCTGTTTCCCCGCCTCTGATTCCCCGCCTCTGATTCCCCAAAATTCATTCCCAGCCTCTGATTCCCCATCTCTGATTCCCGGACTCTGATTCCCTACCTCTGATTCCCGGCCTCTTATTCCCGGCATCTGATTCCCGGCCTCTGATTCCCGGCCTCTGATTCCCCGCTACTGATTCTGATTCCCTGCCTCTGATTCCCCATCTCTGATTCCGCACATCTGATTCCCTGCCTCTGATTTCCCACCTCTGATTACCCATATCTGATTCCCCGCCTCTGTTTCCCCGCCTCTGATTCCCCGCCTCTGTTTCCCCGCCTCTGATTCCCCGCCTCTGTTTCCCCATATCTAATTCCCCGCCTCTGATTCCCCAACTCTGATTCCCCGCTCTGATTCCCCAGCTCTGAATCCCCGCCTCTGATTCCCCGCATCTGATTCACTGCCTCTGAATCCCCACCTCTGATTCCCTGCCTCTGATTCACAACCTCTGATTCCCCTCCTCTGATTCCCCATATCTGATTCCCCGCCTCCGTTTCCCTGCCTCTGATTCCCCGCCTCTGTTTCCCCATATCTGATTCCCCGCCTCTGATACCCCAACTCTGATTCCCCATCTCTGATTCCGCACATCCGATTCCCTGCCTCTGATTCCCCGCCTCTGATGCCCCGCCTCTGATTCCATGCCTCTGATTCCCAACCTCTGATTCCCCACCTCTGATTCCCCATATCTGATTCCCCGCCTCTGTTTCCCCGCCTCTGATTCCCTGTCCCTGTTTCCTCATATCTGATTCCCCGCCTCTGATTCCCCAACACTGATTTCCCGCCTCTGATTCCCCAGCTCTGATTGCCTATCTCAGATTCCCCAATTCTGATTCCCCGCCTTTGATTCCCTGCCTCTGATTCCCAACCTCTGATTCCCGACCTCTGATTCCCCATATCTGATTCCCCGCCTCTGTTTCCCCGCCTCTTATTCCCCGCCTCTGTTTCCCCACCTCTTATTCACCGCCTTTGTTTCCCCATATCTGATTCCCTGCCTTTCATTCCCCAGCTCTGATTCCCCGCCTCTGACTCCCCGCGTCTGATTCCCAGCCTCTGATTCCCCATGTCTGACTTCCTGCCTCTGATTCCCCGCCTCGATTCGCCATCTCTGATTCATCGCCTCTGATTCCCCACCTCTGATTCCCCATATCTGATTCCCCACCTATGTTTCCCCGCCTCTGATTCCCCGCCTCTGATTCCCCATCTCTGATTCCCGAACTCTGATTCCCCACCTCTGATTCCCTGCCTCTGATTCCCAACCTCTGATTCCCCTCCTTTGATTCCCCATATCTGATTCCCCGCCTCCGTTTCCCTGCCTCTGATTCCCCGCCTCTGTTTCCCCATATCTGATTCCCCGCCTCTGATACCCCAACTCTGATTCCCCGCCTCTGATTCCCCAGCTCTGATTCCCCGCCTCTGACTCCCCGCGTCTGATTCCCAGCCTCTGATTCCCCATGTCTGATTTCCTGCCTCTGATTCCCCGCCTCTGATTCCCCGCCTCTGATTCCCCATCTCTGATTCCCGGACTCTGATTCCCCACCTCTGATTCCCCATCTCTGATTCCGCACATCCGATTCCCTGCCTCTGATTCCCCGCCTCTGATGCCCCGCCTCTGATTCCATGCCTCTGATTCCCAAACTCTGATTCCCCACCTCTGATTCCCCATATCTGATTCCTCGCCTCTGTTTCCCCGCCTCTGATTCCCTGCCTCTGTTTCCTCATACCTGATTCCCCGCCTCTGATTCCCCAACACTGATTCCCCGCCTCTGATTCCCCAGCTCTGATTCACCACCTCTGATTCCCCGCGTCTGATTCCCCGCATCTGATTACCCATCTCTGATTCCCTATCTCTGATTCCCCAATTCTGATTCCCCACCTTTGATTCCCTGCCTCTGATTCCCAACCTCTGATTCCCGACCTCTGATTCCCCATATCTGATACCCCGCCTCTGTTTCCCCGCCTCTTATTCTCCGCCTCTGATTCCCCATATCTGATTCCCGGCCTCTCATTCCCCAGCTCTGATTCCCCGCCTCTGATTCCCCATATCTGATTCCCCGCCGCTGATTCCCCAACTCTGATACCCCGCCTCTGATTCCCCAGCTCTGATTCCCTGCCTCTGATTCCCCGCGTCTGATTCCCTGCCTCTGATTCCCCGCCTCTGATTCCCCATCTTGATTCACCACTTCTGATCCCCCGCCTCTGATTACCCATGTCTGATACCCCGCCTCTGTTTCCCCGCCTCTGAATCCCCGCCTCTGATTCCCCATATCTGATTCCCCGCCTCTGATTACCCAACTCTGATTCCCCGCCTGTGATTCGCCAGCTATGATTCCCCGCCTCTGATTCCCCGCGTCTGATTCCCTGCCTGTGATTCCCTGCGTCTGATTCCCCACCTCTGTTACCCCGCCTCTGATTCCCCGCCTCTGATTCCCCATATCTGATTCCCCTCCTCTGATTCCCCAACTCTGATTCCCTGCCTCTGATTCCCCAATTCTGATTCCCTGCCTCTGATTCCCCGCATCTGATTCCCCGCCTCTGATTCCCCATCTCTGATTCACCGCCTTTGATTCGCCACCTCTGATTCCCCATCTCTGATTCCCGGACTAAGATTCCCCACCTCTGATTCCCGGCCTCTTATTCCCGGCATCAGATTCCCGGCCTCTGATTCCCTGCCTCTGATTCCCCGCTTCTGATTCTGATTCCCTGCCTCTGATTCCCCATCTCTGATTCCACACATCTGATTCCCTGCCTCTGATTCCCCACTTCTGATTCCCCGCCTCTGATTCCCCACCTCTGTTTCCCCACCTCTGATTCCCCGCCTCTGTTTCCCCATATCTAATTCCCCGCCTCTGATTCCCCAACTCTGATTCCCCGCTCTGATTCCCCAGCTCTGATTTCCCGCCTCTGATTCCCCGCATCTGATTCCCTGCCTCTGAATCCCCACCTCTGATTCCCTGCCTCTGATTCCCAACCTCTGATTCCCCTCCTCTGATTCCCCATATCTGATTCCCCTCCTCTGTTTCCCTGCCTCTGATTCCCCGCATCTGTTACCCCATATCTGATTCCCCGCCTCTGATTCCCCAACTCTGATTCTGCACATTTGATTCCCTGCCTCTTTTTCCCCACCTCTGATTCCCGGCCTCTGATTATCGGCCTCTGATTCCCGGCCTCTCATTCCCGGCCTCTCATTCCCCGCCTCTGATTCCCGGCCTCTGATTCCCCGCCTCTGATTCCCCGCCTCTGATTCCCTGCCTCTGATTCCCCATCTCTGATTCCGCACATCTGATTCCCTGCCTCTGATTCCCCGCCTCTGATTCCCCGCCTCTGATTCCCTGCCTCTGATTCCCAACCTCTGATTCCCCACCTCTGATTCCCCATATCTGATTCCCCGCCTCTGTTTCCCCGCCTCTGATTCCCCGCCTCTGTTTCCCCATATCTGATTCCCCGCCTCTGATTCCCCAACACTGATTCCCCGCCTCTGATTCCCCAGCTCTGATTCCCCGCCTCTGATTCCCTGTGTTTGATTCCCTGCCTCTGATTCCCCGCCTCTGCTTCCCCATCTCTGATTCAGCGCCTTTGATTCGCCACCTCTGATTCCCCATATGTGATTCCCGCCTCTGTCTCCCCGCCTCTGATTCCCCGCCTCTGATTCCCCATATCTCATTCCCAGCCTCTGATTCCCCATCTCTGATTCCCGGACTCTGATTCCCTACCTCTGATTCCCGGCCTCTTATTCCCGGCATCTGATTCCCGGCCTCTGATTCCCGGCCTCTGATTCCCCGCTACTGATTCTGATTCCCTGCCTCTGATTCCCCATCTCTGATTCCACACATCTGATTCCCCGCCTCTGATACCCCAACTCTGATTCCCCGCCTCTGATTCCCCAGCTCTGATTCCCCGCCTCTGACTCCCCGCGTCTGATTCCCAGCCTCTGATTCCCCATGTCTGATTTCCTGCCTATGATTCCCCGCCTCTGATTCGCCAGCTCTGATTCATCGCCTCTGATTCCCCACCTCTGATTCCCCATATCTGATTCCCCACCTATGTTTCCCCGCCTCTGATTCCCCGCCTCAGATTCCCCATCTCTGATTCCCGGACTCTGATTCCCCACCTCTGATTCCCCATCTCTGATTCCGCTCATCCAATTCCCTGCCTCTGATTCCCCGCCTCTGATTCCCCACCTCTGATTTCCCATATCTGATTCCCCGCCTCTGTTTCCCCGCCTCTGATTCCCTGCATCTGTTTCCTCATATCTGATTCCCCTCCTCTGATTCCCCAACACTGATTCCCCGCCTCTGATTCCCCAGCTCTGATTCACCACCTCTGATTCCCCGCGTCTGATTCCCCGCCTCTAATTCCCCATCTCTGATTCCCTATCACTGATTCCCCAATTCTGATTCCCCGCCTTTGATTCACTGCCTCTGATTAACAACCACTGATTTCCGACCTCTGATTCCCCATATCTGATTCCCCGCCTCTGTTTCCCCGCCTCTTATTTCCCGCCTCTTATTCCCCGCCTCTGTTTCCCCATATCTGATTCCCGGCCTCTCATTCCCCAGCTCTGATTCCCCGCCTCTGATTCCCCATATCCGATTCCCCGCCGCTGATTCCCCAACTCTGATACCCCGCCTCTGATTCACCAGCTCTGATTCCCCGCCTCTGATTCCCCGCGTCTGATTCCCTGCCTCTGATTCCCCGCCTCTGATTCCCCATCTCTGATTCACCACCTCTGATCCCCGCCTCTGATTCCCCATGTCTGATTCCCCGCCTCTGTTTCCCTGCCTCTGATTCCCCGCCTCTGATTCCCCATATCTGAATCCCCGCCTCTGATTCCCCAACTCTGATTCCCTGCCTGTGATTCGCCAGCTATGATTCCCGGCCTCTGATTCCCCGCGTCTGATTCCCTGCCTGTGATTCCCTGCCTCTGATTCCCCACCTCTGTTACCCCGCCTCTGATTCCCTGCCTCTGATTTCCCACTTCTGATTCCCCGCCTCTGATTCCCCACCTCTGTTTCCCCACCTCTGATTCCCCGCCTCTGTTTCCCCATATCTAATTCCCCGCCTCTGATTCCCCAACTCTGATTCCCCGCTCTGATTCCCCAGCTCTGAATTCCCGCCTCTGATTCCCCACCTATGATTCCCCATATCTGATTCCCCGCCTCTGTTTCCCCGCCTCTGATTCCCCGCCTCTGATTCCCCATATCTGATTCCCCACCTATGATTTCCCAACGCTGATTCCCCGCCTCTGATTCGCTAGCTATGATTCCCCGCCTCTGATTCCCCGCGTCTGAATCCCTGCCTCTGATTCCCCGCCTCCGTTTCCCTGCCTCTGATTCCCCGCCTCTGTTTCCCCATATCTGATACTCCGCCTCTGATTCCCCAACTCTGATTCCCCGCCTCTGATTCCCCAGCTCTGATTCATCGCCTCTGATTCCCCACCTCTGATTACCCATATCTGATTCCCCACCTATGTTTCCCCGCCTCTGATTCCCCGCCTCTGATTCCCCATCTCTGATTCCCGGACTCTGATTCCCCACCTCTGATTCCCCATCTCTGATTCCGCACATCCGATTCCCTGCCTCTGATTCCCCGCCTCTGATGCCCCGCCTCTGATTCCATGCCTCTGATTCCCAACCTCTGATTCCCCACCTCTGATTCCCCATATCTGATTCCCTGCCTCTGTTTCCCCGCCTCTGATTCCCTGCCCCTGTTTCCTCATATCTGATTCCCAGCCTCTGATTCCCCAACACTGATTTCCCACCTCTGATTCCAGAGCTCTGATTCACCACCTCTAATTCCCCGCCTTTGATTCCCTGCCTCTGATTCCCAACCTCTGATTCCCGACCTCTGATTCCCCATATCTGATACCCCGCCTCTGTTTCATCGCCTCTTATTCCCCGCCTCTGTTTCCCCATATCTGATTCCCTGCCTTTCATTCCCCAGCTCTGATTCCCCGCCTCTGACTCCCAGCGTCTGATTCCCAGCCTCTCATTCCCCATGTCTGATTTCCTGCCTCTGATTCCCCGCCTCTGATTTGCATCTCTGATTCATCGCCTCTGATTCCCCACCTCTGATTCCCCATATATGATTCCCCACCTATGTCTCCCCGCCTCTGATTCCCCGCCTCTGATTCCCCATCTCTGATTCCCTGACTCTGATTCTCCACCTCTGATTCCCCATCTCTGATTCCGCACATCCGATTCCCTGCCTCTGATTCCCCACCTCTGATGCCCCGCCTCTGATTCCATGCCTCTGATTCCCAACCTCTGATTCCCCACCTCTGATTCCCCATATCTGATTCCCCGCCTCTGTTTCCCCGCCTCTGATTCCCTGTCCCTGTTTCCTCATATCTGATTCCCCGCCTCTGATTACCCAACACTGATTTCCCGCCTCTGATTCCCCAGCTCTGATTGCCTATCTCAGATTCCCCAATTCTGATTCCCCGCCTTTGATTCCCTGCCTCTGATTCCCAACCTCTGATTCCCGACCTCTGATTCCTCATATCTGATTCCCCGCCTCTGTTTCCCCGCCTCTTATTCCCCGCCTCTGTTTCCCCACCGCTTATTCACCGCCTCTGTTTCCCCATATCTGATTCCCTGCCTTTCATTCCCCAGCTCTGATTCCCCGCCTCTGACTCCCCGCGTCTGATTCCCAGCCTCTGATTCCCCATGTCTGACTTCCTGCCTCTGATTCCCCGCCTCGATTCGCCATCTCTGATTCATCGCCTCTGATTCCCCACCTCTGATTCCCCATAACTGATTCCCCACCTATGTTTCCCCGCCTCTGATTCCCCGCCTCTGATTCCCCATCTCTGATTCCCGAACTCTGATTCCCCACCTCTGATTCCCTGCCTCTGATTCCCAACCTCTGATTCCCCTCCTCTGATTCCCCATATCTGATTCCCCGCCTCCGTTTCCCTGCCTCTGATTCCCCGCCTCTGTTTCCCCATATCTGATTCCCCGCCTCTGATACCCCAACTCTGATTCCCCGCCTCTGATTCCCCAGCTCTGATTCCCCGCCTCTGACTCCCCGCGTCTGATTCCCAGCCTCTGATTCCCCATGTCTGATTTCCTGCCTCTGATTCCCCGCCTCTGATTCCCCGCCTCTGATTCCCCATCTCTGATTCCCGGACTCTGATTCCCCACCTCTGATTCCCCATCTCTGATTCCGCACATCCGATTCCCTGCCTCTGATTCCCCGCCTCTGATGCCCCGCCTCTGATTCCATGCCTCTGATTCCCAACCTCTGATTCCCCACCTCTGATTCCCCATATCTGATTCCCCGCCTCTGTTTCCCCGCCTCTGATTCCCTGCCTCTGTTTCCTCATACCTGATTCCCCGCCTCTGATTCCCCAACACTGATTCCCCGCCTCTGATTCCCCAGCTCTGATTCACCACCTCTGATTCCCCGCGTCTGATTCCCCGCATCTGATTACCCATCTCTGATTCCCTATCTCTGATTCCCCAATTCTGATTCCCCACCTTTGATTCCCTGCCTCTGATTCCCAACCTCTGATTCCCGACCTCTGATTCCCCATATCTGATACCCCGCCTCTGTTTTCCCGCCTCTTATTCACCGCCTCTGATTCCCCATATCTGATTCCCGGCCTCTCATTCCCCAGCTCTGATTCCCCGCCTCTGATTCCCCATATCTGATTCCCCGCCGCTGATTCCCCAACTCTGATACCCCGCCTCTGATTCCCCAGCTCTGATTCCCTGCCTCTGATTCCCCGCGTCTGATTCCCTGCCTCTGATTCCCCGCCTCTGATTCCCCATCTCTGATTCACCACTTCTGATCCCCCGCCTCTGATTACCCATGTCTGATTCCCCGCCTCTGTTTCCCCGCCTCTGAATCCCCGCCTCTGATTCCCCATATCTGATTCCCCGCCTCTGATTACCCAACTCTGATTCCCCACCTGTGATTCGCCAGCTATGATTCCCCGCCTCTGATTCCCCACGTCTGATTCCCTGCCTGTGATTCCCTGCGTCTGATTCCCCACCTCTGTTACCCCGCCTCTGATTCCCCGCCTCTGATTCCCCATATCTGATTCCCCTCCTCTGATTCCCCAACTCTGATTCCCTGCCTCTGATTCCCCAATTCTGATTCCCTGCCTCTGATTCCCCGCATCTGATTCCCCGCCTCTGATTCCCCATCTCTGATTCACCGCCTTTGATTCGCCACCTCTGATTCCCCATCTCTGATTCCCGGACTAAGATTCCCCACCTCTGATTCCCGGCCTCTTATTCCCGGCATCAGATTCCCGGCCTCTGATTCCCAGCCTCTGATTCCCCGCTTCTGATTCTGATTCCCTGCCTCTGATTCCCCATCTCTGATTCCACACATCTGATTCCCTGCCTCTGATTCCCCACTTCTGATTCCCCGCCTCTGATTCCCCACCTCTGTTTCCCCACCTCTGATTTCCCGCCTCTGTTTCCCCATATCTAATTCCCCGCCTCTGATTCCCCAACTCTGATTCCCCGCTCTGATTCCCCAGCTCTGATTTCCCGCCTCTGATTCCCCGCATCTGATTCCCTGCCTCTGAATCCCCACCTCTGATTCCCTGCCTCTGATTCCCAACCTCTGATTCCCCTCCTCTGATTCCCCATATCTGATTCCCCTCCTCTGTTTCCCTGCCTCTGATTCCCCGCATCTGTTACCCCATATCTGATTCCCCGCCTCTGATTCCCCAACTCTGATTCTGCACATCTGATTCCATGCCTCTTTTTCCCCACCTCTGATTCCCGGCCTCTGATTATCGGCCTCTGATTCCCGGCCTCTCATTCCCGGCCTCTCATTCCCCGCCTCTGATTCCCGGCCTCTGATTCCCCGCCTCTGATTCCCCGCCTCTGATTCCCTGCCTCTGATTCCCCATCTCTGATTCCGCACATCTGATTCCCTGCCTCTGATTCCCCGCCTCTGATTCCCCGCCTCTGATTCCCTGCCTCTGATTCCCAACCTCTGATTCCCCACCTCTGATTCCCCATATCTGATTCCCCGCGTCTGTTTCCCCGCCTCTGATTCCCCGCCTCTGTTTCCCCATATCTGATTCCCCGCCTCTGATTCCCCAACACTGATTCCCCGCCTCTGATTCCCCAGCTCTGATTCCCCGCCTCTGATTCCCTGTGTTTGATTCCCTGCCTCTGATTCCCCGCCTCTGCTTCCCCATCTCTGATTCAGCGCCTTTGATTCGCCACCTCTGATTCCCCATATGTGATTCCCCGCCTCTGTATCCCCGCCTCTGATTCCCCGCCTCTGATTCCCCAAAATTCATTCCCAGCCTCTGATTCCCCATCTCTGATTCCCGGACTCTGATTCCCTACCTCTGATTCCCGGCCTCTTATTCCCGGCATCTGATTCCCGGCCTCTGATTCCCGGCCTCTGATTCCCCGCTACTGATTCTGATTCCCTGCCTCTGATTCCCCATCTCTGATTCCGCACATCTGATTACCTGCCTCTGATTTCCCACCTCTGATTACCCATATCTGATTCCCCGCCTCTGTTTCCCCGCCTCTGATTCCCCGCCTCTGTTTCCCCGCCTCTGATTCCCCGCCTCTGTTTCCCCATATCTAATTCCCCGCCTCTGATTCCCCAACTCTGATTCCCCGCTCTGATTCCCCAGCTCTGAATCCCCGCCTCTGATTCCCCGCATCTGATTCACTGCCTCTGAATCCCCACCTCTGATTCCCTGCCTCTGTTTCACAACCTCTGATTCCCCTCCTCTGATTCCCCATATCTGATTCCCCGCCTCCGTTTCCCTGCCTCTGATTCCCCGCCTCTGTTTCCCCATATCTGATTCCCCGCCTCTGATTCCCCAACTCTGATTCCCCATCTCTGATTCCGCACATCCGATTCCCTGCCTCTGATTCCCCGCCTCTGATGCCCCGCCTCTGATTCCATGCCTCTGATTCCCAACCTCTGATTCCCCACCTCTGATTCCCCATATCTGATTCCCCGCCTCTGTTTCCCCGCCTCTGATTCCCTGTCCCTGTTTCCTCATATCTGATTCCCCGCCTCTGATTCCCCAACACTGATTTCCCGCCTCTGATTCCCCAGCTCTGATTGCCTATCTCAGATTCCCCAATTCCGATTCCCCGCCTTTGATTCCCTGCCTCTGATTCCCAACCTCTGATTCCCGACCTCTGATTCCCCATATCTGATACCCCGCCTCTGTTTCCCCGCCTCTTATTCCCCGCCTCTGTTTCCCCACCTCTTATTCACCGCCTCTGTTTCCCCATATCTGATTCCCTGCCTTTCATTCCCCAGCTCTGATTCCCCGCCTCTGACTCCCCGCGTCTGATTCCCAGCCTCTGATTCCCCATGTCTGACTTCCTGCCTCTGATTCCCCGCCTCGATTCGCCATCTCTGATTCATCGCCTCTGATTCCCCACCTCTGATTCCCCATATCTGATTCCCCACCTATGTTTCCCCGCCTCTGATTCCCCGCCTCTGATTCCCCATCTCTGATTCCCGAACTCTGATTCCCCACCTCTGATTCCCTGCCTCTGATTCCCAACCTCTGATTCCCCTCCTCTGATTCCCCATATCTGATTCCCCGCCTCCGTTTCCCTGCCTCTGATTCCCCGCCTCTGTTTCCCCATATCTGATTCCCCGCCTCTGATACCCCAACTCTGATTCCCCGCCTCTGATTCCCCAGCTCTGATTCCCCGCCTCTGACTCCCCGCGTCTGATTCCCAGCCTCTGATTCCCCATGTCTGATTTCCTGCCTCTGATTCCCCGCCTCTGATTCCCCGCCTCTGATTCCCCATCTCTGATTCCCGGACTCTGATTCCCCACCTCTGATTCCCCATCTCTGATTCCGCACATCCGATTCCCTGCCTCTGATTCCCCGCCTCTGATGCCCCGCCTCTGATTCCATGCCTCTGATTCCCAACCTCTGATTCCCCGCCTCTGATTCCCCATCTCTGATTCACCGCCTTTGATTCGCCACCTCTGATTCCCCATCTCTGATTCCCGGACTAAGATTCCCCACCTCTGATTCCCGGCCTCTTATTCCCGGCATCAGATTCCCGGCCTCTGATTCCCAGCCTCTGATTCCCCGCTTCTGATTCTGATTCCCTGCCTCTGATTCCCCATCTCTGATTCCACACATCTGATTCCCTGCCTCTGATTCCCCACTTCTGATTCCCCGCCTCTGATTCCCCACCTCTGTTTCCCCACCTCTGATTTCCCGCCTCTGTTTCCCCATATCTAATTCCCCGCCTCTGATTCCCCAACTCTGATTCCCCGCTCTGATTCCCCAGCTCTGATTTCCCGCCTCTGATTCCCCGCATCTGATTCCCTGCCTCTGAATCCCCACCTCTGATTCCCTGCCTCTGATTCCCAACCTCTGATTCCCCTCCTCTGATTCCCCATATCTGATTCCCCTCCTCTGTTTCCCTGCCTCTGATTCCCCGCATCTGTTACCCCATATCTGATTCCCCGCCTCTGATTCCCCAACTCTGATTCTGCACATCTGATTCCATGCCTCTTTTTCCCCACCTCTGATTCCCGGCCTCTGATTATCGGCCTCTGATTCCCGGCCTCTCATTCCCGGCCTCTCATTCCCCGCCTCTGATTCCCGGCCTCTGATTCCCCGCCTCTGATTCCCCGCCTCTGATTCCCTGCCTCTGATTCCCCATCTCTGATTCCGCACATCTGATTCCCTGCCTCTGATTCCCCGCCTCTGATTCCCCGCCTCTGATTCCCTGCCTCTGATTCCCAACCTCTGATTCCCCACCTCTGATTCCCCATATCTGATTCCCCGCGTCTGTTTCCCCGCCTCTGATTCCCCGCCTCTGTTTCCCCATATCTGATTCCCCGCCTCTGATTCCCCAACACTGATTCCCCGCCTCTGATTCCCCAGCTCTGATTCCCCGCCTCTGATTCCCTGTGTTTGATTCCCTGCCTCTGATTCCCCGCCTCTGCTTCCCCATCTCTGATTCAGCGCCTTTGATTCGCCACCTCTGATTCCCCATATGTGATTCCCCGCCTCTGTTTCCCCGCCTCTGATTCCCCGCCTCTGATTCCCCAAAATTCATTCCCAGCCTCTGATTCCCCATCTCATCTGATTCCCGGCCTCTGATTCCCGGCCTCTGATTCCCCGCTACTGATTCTGATTCCCTGCCTCTGATTCCCCATCTCTGATTCCGCACATCTGATTCCCTGCCTCTGATTTCCCACCTCTGATTACCAATATCTGATTCCCCGCCTCTGTTTCCCCGCCTCTGATTCCCCGCCTCTGTTTCCCCGCCTCTGATTCCCCGCCTCTGTTTCCCCATATCTAATTCCCCGCCTCTGATTCCCCAACTCTGATTCCCCGCTCTGATTCCCCAGCTCTGAATCCCCGCCTCTGATTCCCCGCATCTGATTCACTGCCTCTGAATCCCCACCTCTGATTCCCTGCCTCTGATTCACAACCTCTGATTCCCCTCCTCTGATTCCCCATATCTGATTCCCCGCCTCCGTTTCCCTGCCTCTGATTCCCCGCCTCTGTTTCCCCATATCTGATTCCCCGCCTCTGATTCCCCAACTCTGATTCCCCATCTCTGATTCCGCACATCCGATTCCCTGCCTCTGATTCCCCGCCTCTGATGCCCCGCCTCTGATTCCATGCCTCTGATTCCCAACCTCTGATTCCCCACCTCTGATTCCCCATATCTGATTCCCCGCCTCTGTTTCCCCGCCTCTGATTCCCTGTCCCTGTTTCCTCATATCTGATTCCCCGCCTCTGATTCCCCAACACTGATTTCCCGCCTCTGATTCCCCAGCTCTGATTGCCTATCTCAGATTCCCCAATTCTGATTCCCCGCCTTTGATTCCCTGCCTCTGATTCCCAACCTCTGATTCCCGACCTCTGATTCCCCATATCTGATACCCCGCCTCTGTTTCCCCGCCTCTTATTCCCCGCCTCTGTTTCCCCACCTCTTATTCACCGCCTCTGTTTCCCCATATCTGATTCCCTGCCTTTCATTCCCCAGCTCTGATTCCCCGCCTCTGACTCCCCGCGTCTGATTCCCAGCCTCTGATTCCCCATGTCTGACTTCCTGCCTCTGATTCCCCGCCTCGATTCGCCATCTCTGATTCATCGCCTCTGATTCCCCACCTCTGATTCCCCATATCTGATTCCCCACCTATGTTTCCCCGCCTCTGATTCCCCGCCTCTGATTCCCCATCTCTGATTCCCGAACTCTGATTCCCCACCTCTGATTCCCTGCCTCTGATTCCCAACCTCTGATTCCCCTCCTCTGATTCCCCATATCTGATTCCCCGCCTCCGTTTCCCTGCCTCTGATTCCCCGCCTCTGTTTCCCCATATCTGATTCCCCGCCTCTGATACCCCAACTCTGATTCCCCGCCTCTGATTCCCCAGCTCTGATTCCCCGCCTCTGACTCCCCGCGTCTGATTCCCAGCCTCTGATTCCCCATGTCTGATTTCCTGCCTCTGATTCCCCGCCTCTGATTCCCCGCCTCTGATTCCCCATCTCTGAATCCCGGACTCTGATTCCCCACCTCTGATTCCCCATCTCTGATTCCGCACATCCGATTCCCTGCCTCTGATTCCCCGCCTCTGATGCCCCGCCTCTGATTCCATGCCTCTGATTCCCAACCTCTGATTCCCCACCTCTGATTCCCCATATCTGATTCCCCGCCTCTGTTTCCCCGCCTCTGATTCCCTGCCTCTGTTTCCTCATACCTGATTCCCCGCCTCTGATTCCCCAACACTGATTCCCAGCCTCTGATTCCCCAGCTCTGATTCACCACCTCTGATTCCCCGCGTCTGATTCCCCGCATCTGATTACCCATCTCTGATTCCCTATCTCTGATTCCCCAATTCTGATTCCCCACCTTTGATTCCCTGCCTCTGATTCCCAACCTCTGATTCCCGACCTCTGATTCCCCATATCTGATACCCCGCCTCTGTTTCCCCGCCTCTTATTCACCGCCTCTGATTCCCCATATCTGATTCCCGGCCTCTCATTCCCCAGCTCTGATTCCCCGCCTCTGATTCCCCATATCTGATTCCCCGCCGCTGATTCCCCAACTCTGATACCCCGCCTCTGATTCCCCAGCTCTGATTCCCTGCCTCTGATTCCCCGCGTCTGATTCCCTGCCTCTGATTCCCCGCCTCTGATTCCCCATCTCTGATTCACCACTTCTGATCCCCCGCCTCTGATTACCCATGTCTGATTCCCCGCCTCTGTTTCCCCGCCTCTGAATCCCCGCCTCTGATTCCCCATATCTGATTCCCCGCCTCTGATTACCCAACTCTGATTCCCCGCCTGTGATTCGCCAGCTATGATTCCCCGCCTCTGATTCCCCGCGTCTGATTCCCTGCCTGTGATTCCCTGCGTCTGATTCCCCACCTCTGTTACCCCGCCTCTGATTCCCCGCCTCTGATTCCCCATATCTGATTCCCCTCCTCTGATTCCCCAACTCTGATTCCCTGCCTCTGATTCCCCAATTCTGATTCCCTGCCTCTGATTCCCCGCATCTGATTCCCCGCCTCTGATTCCCCATCTCTGATTCACCGCCTTTGATTCGCCACCTCTGATTCCCCATCTCTGATTCCCGGACTAAGATTCCCCACCTCTGATTCCCGGCCTCTTATTCCCGGCATCAGATTCCCGGCCTCTGATTCCCAGCCTCTGATTCCCCGCTTCTGATTCTGATTCCCTGCCTCTGATTCCCCATCTCTGATTCCACACATCTGATTCCCTGCCTCTGATTCCCCACTTCTGATTCCCCGCCTCTGATTCCCCACCTCTGTTTCCCCACCTCTGATTCCCCGCCTCTGTTTCCCCATATCTAATTCCCCGCCTCTGATTCCCCAACTCTGATTCCCCGCTCTGATTCCCCAGCTCTGATTTCCCGCCTCTGATTCCCCGCATCTGATTCCCTGCCTCTGAATCCCCACCTCTGATTCCCTGCCTCTGATTCCCAACCTCTGATTCCCCTCCTCTGATTCCCCATATCTGATTCCCCTCCTCTGTTTCCCTGCCTCTGATTCCCCGCATCTGTTACCCCATATCTGATTCCCCGCCTCTGATTCCCCAACTCTGATTCTGCACATCTGATTCCCTGCCTCTTTTTCCCCACCTCTGATTCCCGGCCTCTGATTATCGGCCTCTGATTCCCGGCCTCTCATTCCCGGCCTCTCATTCCCCGCCTCTGATTCCCGGCCTCTGATTCCCCGCCTCTGATTCCCCGCCTCTGATTCCCTGCCTCTGATTCCCCATCTCTGATTCCGCACATCTGATTCCCTGCCTCTGATTCCCCGCCTCTGATTCCCCGCCTCTGATTCCCTGCCTCTGATTCCCAACCTCTGATTCCCCACCTCTGATTCCCCATATCTGATTCCCCGCCTCTGTTTCCCCGCCTCTGATTCCCCGCCTCTGTTTCCCCATATCTGATTCCCCGCCTCTGATTCCCCAACACTGATTCCCCGCCTCTGATTCCCCAGCTCTGATTCCCCGCCTCTGATTCCCTGTGTTTGATTCCCTGCCTCTGATTCCCCGCCTCTGCTTCCCCATCTCTGATTCAGCGCCTTTGATTCGCCACCTCTGATTCCCCATATGTGATTCCCGCCTCTGTTTCCCCGCCTCTGATTCCCCGCCTCTGATTCCCCATATCTCATTCCCAGCCTCTGATTCCCCATCTCTGATTCCCGGACTCTGATTCCCTACCTCTGATTCCCGGCCTCTTATTCCCGGCATCTGATTCCCGGCCTCTGATTCCCGGCCTCTGATTCCCCGCTACTGATTCTGATTCCCTGCCTCTGATTCCCCATCTCTGATTCCGCACATCTGATTCCCTGCCTCTGATTTCCCACCTCTGATTACCCATATCTGATTCCCCGCCTCTGTTTCCCCGCCTCTGATTCCCCGCCTCTGTTTCCCCGCCTCTGATTCCCCGCCTCTGTTTCCCCATATCTAATTCCCCGCCTCTGATTCCCCAACTCTGATTCCCCGCTCTGATTCCCCAGCTCTGAATCCCCGCCTCTGATTCCCCGCATCTGATTCACTGCCTCTGAATCCCCACCTCTGTTTCCCTGCCTCTGATTCACAACCTCTGATTCCCCTCCTCTGATTCCCCATATCTGATTCCCCGCCTCCGTTTCCCTGCCTTTGATTCCCCGCCTCTGTTTCCCCATATCTGATTCCCCGCCTCTGATACCCCAACTCTGATTCCCCGCCTCTGATTCCCCAGCTCTGATTCCCCGCCTCTGACTCCCCGCGTCTGATTCCCAGCCTCTGATTCCCCATGTCTGATTTCCTACCTATGATTCCCCGCCTCTGATTCGCCAGCTCTGATTCATCGCCTCTGATTCCCCACCTCTGATTCCCCATATCTGATTCCCCACCTATGTTTCCCCGCCTCTGATTCCCCGCCTCAGATTCCCCATCTCTGATTCCCGGACTCTGATTCCCCACCTCTGATTCCCCATCTCTGATTCCGCTCATCCAATTCCCTGCCTCTGATTCCCCGCCTCTGATTCCCCACCTCTGATTTCCCATATCTGATTCCCCGCCTCTGTTTCCCCGCCTCTGATTCCCTGCATCTGTTTCCTCATATCTGATTCCCCTCCTCTGATTCCCCAACACTGATTCCCCGCCTCTGATTCCCCAGCTCTGATTCACCACCTCTGATTCCCCGCGTCTGATTCCCCGCCTCTAATTCCCCATCTCTGATTCCCTATCACTGATTCCCCAATTCTGATTCCCCGCCTTTGATTCACTGCCTCTGATTAACAACCACTGATTCCCGACCTCTGATTCCCCATATCTGATTCCCCGCCTCTGTTTCCCCGCCTCTTATTCCCCGCCTCTGTTTCCCCATATCTGATTCCCGGCCTCTCATTCCCCAGCTCTGATTCCCCGCCTCTGATTCCCCATATCTGATTCCCCGCCGCTGATTCCCCAACTCTGATACCCCGCCTCTGATTCACCAGCTCTGATTCCCCGCCTCTGATTCCCCGCGTCTGATTCCCTGCCTCTGATTCCCCGCCTCTGATTCCCCATCTCTGATTCACCACCTCTGATCCCACGCCTCTGATTCCCCATGTCTGATTCCCCGCCTCTGTTTCCCTGCCTCTGATTCCACGCCTCTGATTCCCCATATCTGAATCCCCGCCTCTGATTCCCCAACTCTGATTCCCCGCCTGTGATTCGCCAGCTATGATTCCCGGCCTCTGATTCCCCGTGTCTGATTCCCTGCCTGTGATTCCCTGCCTCTGATTCCCCACCTCTGTTACCCCGCCTCTGATTCCCTGCCTCTGATTCCCCACTTCTGATTCCCCGCCTCTGATTCCCCGCGTCTGATTCCCTGCCTGTGATTCCCTGCGTCTGATTCCCCACCTCTGTTACCCCGCCTCTGATTCCCCGCCTCTGATTCCCCATATCTGATTCCCCTCCTCTGATTCCCCAACTCTGATTCCCTGCCTCTGATTCCCCAATTCTGATTCCCTGCCTCTGATTCCCCGCATCTGATTCCCCGCCTCTGATTCCCCATCTCTGATTCACCGCCTTTGATTCGCCACCTCTGATTCCCCATCTCTGATTCCCGGACTAAGATTCCCCACCTCTGATTCCCGGCCTCTTATTCCCGGCATCAGATTCCCGGCCTCTGATTCCCAGCCTCTGATTCCCCGCTTCTGATTCTGATTCCCTGCCTCTGATTCCCCATCTCTGATTCCACACATCTGATTCCCTGCCTCTGATTCCCCACTTCTGATTCCCCGCCTCTGATTCCCCACCTCTGTTTCCCCACCTCTGATTCCCCGCCTCTGTTTCCCCATATCTAATTCCCCGCCTCTGATTCCCCAACTCTGATTCCCCGCTCTGATTCCCCAGCTCTGATTTCCCGGCTCTGATTCCCCGCATCTGATTCCCTGCCTCTGAATCCCCACCTCTGATTCCCTGCCTCTGATTCCCAACCTCTGATTCCCCTCCTCTGATTCCCCATATCTGATTCCCCTCCTCTGTTTCCCTGCCTCTGATTCCCCGCATCTGTTACCCCATATCTGATTCCCCGCCTCTGATTCCCCAACTCTGATTCTGCACATCTGATTCCCTGCCTTTTTTTCCCCACCTCTGATTCCCGGCCTCTGATTATCGGCCTCTGATTCCCGGCCTCTCATTCCCGGCCTCTCATTCCCCGCCTCTGATTCCCGGCCTCTGATTCCCCGCCTCTGATTCCCCGCCTCTGATTCCCTGCCTCTGATTCCCCATCTCTGATTCCGCACATCTGATTCCCTGCCTCTGATTCCCCGCCTCTGATTCCCCGCCTCTGATTCCCTGCCTCTGATTCCCAACCTCTGATTCCCCACCTCTGATTCCCCATATCTGATTCCCCGCCTCTGTTTCCCCGCCTCTGATTCCCCGCCTCTGTTTCCCCATATCTGATTCCCCGCCTCTGATTCCCCAACACTGATTCCCCGCCTCTGATTCCCCAGCTCTGATTCCCCGCCTCTGATTCCCTGTGTTTGATTCCCTGCCTCTGATTCCCCGCCTCTGCTTCCCCATCTCTGATTCAGCGCCTTTGATTCGACACCTCTGATTCCCCATATGTGATTCCCGCCTCTGTTTCCCCGCCTCTGATTCCCCGCCTCTGATTCCCCATATCTCATTCCCAGCCTCTGATTCCCCATCTCTGATTCCCGGACTCTGATTCCCTACCTCTGATTCCCGGCCTCTTATTCCCGGCATCTGATTCCCGGCCTCTGATTCCCGGCCTCTGATTCCCCGCTACTGATTCTGATTCCCTGCCTCTGATTCCCCATCTCTGATTCCGCACATCTGATTCCCTGCCTCTGATTTCCCACCTCTGATTACCCATATCTGATTCCCCGCCTCTGTTTCCCCGCCTCTGATTCCCCGCCTCTGTTTCCCCGCCTCTGATTCCCCGCCTCTGTTTCCCCATATCTAATTCCCCGCCTCTGATTCCCCAACTCTGATTCCCCGCTCTGATTCCCCAGCTCTGAATCCCCGCCTCTGATTCCCCGCATCTGATTCACTGCCTCTGAATCCCCACCTCTGATTCCCTGCCTCTGATTCACAACCTCTGATTCCCCTCCTCTGATTCCCCATATCTGATTCCCCGCCTCCGTTTCCCTGCCTTTGATTCCCCGCCTCTGTTTCCCCATATCTGATTCCCCGCCTCTGATACCCCAACTCTGATTCCCCGCCTCTGATTCCCCAGCTCTGATTCCCCGCCTCTGACTCCCCGCGTCTGATTCCCAGCCTCTGATTCCCCATGTCTGATTTCCTGCCTATGATTCCCCGCCTCTGATTCGCCAGCTCTGATTCATCGCCTCTGATTCCCCACCTCTGATTCCCCATATCTGATTCCCCACCTATGTTTCCCCGCCTCTGATTCCCCGCCTCAGATTCCCCATCTCTGATTCCCGGACTCTGATTCCCCACCTCTGATTCCCCATCTCTGATTCCGCTCATCCAATTCCCTGCCTCTGATTCCCCGCCTCTGATTCCCCACCTCTGATTTCCCATATCTGATTCCCCGCCTCTGTTTCCCCGCCTCTGATTCCCTGCATCTGTTTCCTCATATCTGATTCCCCTCCTCTGATTCCCCAACACTGATTCCCCGCCTCTGATTCCCCAGCTCTGATTCACCACCTCTGATTCCCCGCGTCTGATTCCCCGCCTCTAATTCCCCATCTCTGATTCCCTATCACTGATTCCCCAATTCTGATTCCCCGCCTTTGATTCACTGCCTCTGATTAACAACCACTGATTCCCGACCTCTGATTCCCCATATCTGATTCCCCGCCTCTGTTTCCCCGCCTCTTATTCCCCGCCTCTGTTTCCCCATATCTGATTCCCGGCCTCTCATTCCCCAGCTCTGATTCCCCGCCTCTGATTCCCCATATCTGATTCCCCGCCGCTGATTCCCCAACTCTGATACCCCGCCTCTGATTCACCAGCTCTGATTCCCCGCCTCTGATTCCCCGCGTCTGATTCCCTGCCTCTGATTCCCCTCCTCTGATTCCCCATCTCTGATTCACCACCTCTGATCCCACGCCTCTGATTCCCCATGTCTGATTCCCCGCCTCTGTTTCCCTGCCTCTGATTCCACGCCTCTGATTCCCCATATCTGAATCCCTGCCTCTGATTCCCCAACTCTGATTCCCCGCGTGTGATTCGCCAGCTATGATTCCCGGCCTCTGATTCCCCGTGTCTGATTCCCTGCCTGTGATTCCCTGCCTCTGATTCCCCACCTCTGTTACCCCGCCTCTGATTCCCTGCCTCTGATTCCCCACTTCTGATTCCCCGCCTCTGATTCCCCACCTCTGTTTCCCCACCTCTGATTCCCCGCCTCTGTTTCCCCATATCTAATTCCCCGCCTCTGATTCCCCAACTCTGATTCCCCATCTCTGATTCACCACCTCTGATCCCCCGCCTCTGATTCCCCATGTCTGATTCCCCGCCTCTGTTTCCCTGCCTCTGATTCCCCGCCTCTGATTCCCCATATCTGAATCCCCGCCTCTGATTCCCCAACTCTGATTCCCCGCCTGTGATTCGCCAGCTATGATTCCCGGCCTCTGATTCCCCGCGTCAGATTCCCTGCCTGTGATTCCCTGCCTCTGATTCCCCACCTCTGTTACCCCGCCTCTGATTCCCTGCCTCTGATTCCCCACTTCTGATTCCCCGCCTCTGATTCCCCACCTCTGTTTCCCCACCTCTGATTGCCCGACTCTGTTTCCCCATATCTAATTCCCCGCCTCAGATTCCCCAACTCTGATTCCCCGCTCTGATTCCCCAGCTCTGAATTCCCGCCTCTGATTCCCCACCTATGATTCCCCATATCTGATTCCCCGCCTCTGTTTCCCCGCCTCTGATTCCCCGCCTCTGATTCCCCATATCTGATTCCCCACCTATGATTTCCCAACGCTGATTCCCCGCCTCTGATTCGCTAGCTATGATTCCCCGCCTCTGATTCCCCGCGTCTGAATCCCTGCCTCTGATTCCCCGCCTCTGATTCCCAATATCTGATTCCCCGCCTCCGTTTCCCTGCCTCTGATTCCCCGCCTCTGTTTCCCCATATCTGATACTCCGCCTCTGATTCCCCAACTCTGATTCCCCGCCTCTGATTCCCCAGCTCTGATTCCCCGCATCTGACTCCCCGCGTCTGATTCCCAGCCTCTGATTCCCCATGTCTGATTTCCTGCCTCTGATTCCACACCTCTGATTCGCCATCTCTGATTCATCGCCTCTGATTCCCCACCTCTGATTACCCATATCTGATTCCCCACCTATGTTTTCCCGCCTCTGATTCCCCGCCTCTGATTCCCCATCTCTGATTCCCGGACTCTGATTCCCCACCTCTGATTCCCCATCTCTGATTCCGCACATCCGATTCCCTGCCTCTGATTCCCCGCCTCTGATGCCCCGCCTCTGATTCCATGCCTCTGATTCCCAACCTCTGCTTCCCCACCTCTGATTCCCCATATCTGATTCCCTGCCTCTGTTTCCCCGCCTCTGATTCCCTGCCCCTGTTTCCTCATATCTGATTCCCAGCCTCTGATTCCCCAATACTGATTTCCCGCCTCTGATTCCACAGCTCTGATTCACCACCTCTAATTCCCCGCCTTTGATTCCCTGCCTCTGATTCCCAACCTCTGATTCCCGACCTCTGATTCCCCATATCTGATATCCCGCCTCTGTTTCCCCGCCTCTTATTCCCCGCCTCTGTTTCCCCGCCTCTGATTCCCTGCATCTGTTTCCTCATATCTGATTCCCCTCCTCTGATTCCCCAACACTGATTCCCCGCCTCTGATTCCCCAGCTCTGATTCACCACCTCTGATTCCCCGCGTCTGATTCCCCGCCTCTAATTCCCCATCTCTGATTCCCTATCACTGATTCCCCAATTCTGATTCCCCGCCTTTGATTCACTGCCTCTGATTAACAACCACTGATTCCCGACCTCTGATTCCCCATATCTGATTCCCCGCCTCTGTTTCCCCGCCTCTTATTCCCCGCCTCTGTTTCCCCATATCTGATTCCCGGCCTCTCATTCCCCAGCTCTGATTCCCCGCCTCTGATTCCCCATATCTGATTCCCCGCCGCTGATTCCCCAACTGTGATACCCCGCCTCTGATTCACCAGCTCTGATTCCCCGCCTCTGATTCCCCGCGTCTGATTCCCTGCCTCTGATTCCCCTCCTCTGATTCCCCATCTCTGATTCACCACCTCTGATCCCACGCCTCTGATTCCCCATGTCTGATTCCCCGCCTCTGTTTCCCTTCCTCTGATTCCACGCCTCTGATTCCCCATATCTGAATCCCCGCCTCTGATTCCCCAACTCTGATTCCCCGCCTGTGATTCGCCAGCTATGATTCCCGGCCTCTGATTCCCCGTGTCTGATTCCCTGCCTGTGATTCCCTGCCTCTGATTCCCCACCTCTGTTACCCCGCCTCTGATTCCCTGCCTCTGATTCCCCACTTCTGATTCCCCGCCTCTGATTCCCCACCTCTGTTTCCCCACCTCTGATTCCCCGCCTCTGTTTCCCCATATCTAATTCCCCGCCTCTGATTCCCCAACTCTGATTCCCCATCTCTGATTCACCACCTCTGATCCCCCGCCTCTGATTCCCCATGTCTGATTCCCCGCCCCTGTTTCCCTGCCTCTGATTCCCCGCCTCTGATTCCCCATATCTGAATCCCCGCCTCTGATTCCCCAACTCTGATTCCCCGCCTGTTATTCGCCAGCTATGATTCCCGGCCTCTGATTCCCCGCGTCAGATTCCCTGCCTGTGATTCCCTGCCTCTGATTCCCCACCTCTGTTACCCCGCCTCTGATTCCCTGCCTCTGATTCCCCACTTCTGATTCCCCGCCTCTGATTCCCCACCTCTGTTTCCCCACCTCTGATTGCCCGACTCTGTTTCCCCATATCTAATTCCCCGCCTCTGATTCCCCAACTCTGATTCCCCGCTCTGATTCCCCAGCTCTGAATTCCCGCCTCTGATTCCCCACCTATGATTCCCCATATCTGATTCCCCGCCTCTGTTTCCCCGCCTCTGATTCCCCGCCTCTGATTCCCCATATCTGATTCCCCACCTATGATTTCCCAACGCTGATTCCCCGCCTCTGATTCGCTAGCTATGATTCCCCGCCTCTGATTCCCCGCGTCTGAATCCCTGCCTCTGATTCCCCGCCTCTGATTCCCAATATCTGATTCCCCGCCTCCGTTTCCCTGCCTCTGATTCCCCGCCTCTGTTTCCCCATATCTGATACTCCGCCTCTGATTCCCCAACTCTGATTCCCCGCCTCTGATTCCCCAGCTCTGATTCCCCGCATCTGACTCCCCGCGTCTGATTCCCAGCCTCTGATTCCCCATGTCTGATTTCCTGCCTCTGATTCCACACCTCTGATTCGCCATCTCTGATTCATCGCCTCTGATTCCCCACCTCTGATTACCCATATCTGATTCCCCACCTATGTTTTCCCGCCTCTGATTCCCCGCCTCTGATTCCCCATCTCTGATTCCCGGACTCTGATTCCCCACCTCTGATTCCCCATCTCTGATTCCGCACATCCGATTCCCTGCCTCTGATTCCCCGCCTCTGATGCCCCGCCTCTGATTCCATGCCTCTGATTCCCAACCTCTGATTCCCCACCTCTGATTCCCCATATCTGATTCCCTGCCTCTGTTTCCCCGCCTCTGATTCCCTGCCCCTGTTTCCTCATATCTGATTCCCAGCCTCTGATTCCCCAACACTGATTTCCCGCCTCTGATTCCACAGCTCTGATTCACCACCTCTAATTCCCCGCCTTTGATTCCCTGCCTCTGATTCCCAACCTCTGATTCCCGACCTCTGATTCCCCATATCTGATATCCCGCCTCTGTTTCCCCGCCTCTTATTCCCCGCCTCTGTTTCCCCATATCTGATTCCCTGCCTTTCATTCCCCAGCTCTGATTCCCCGCCTCTGACTCCCCGCGTCTGATTCCCAGCCTCTGATTCCCCATGTCTGATTTCCTGCCTCTGATTCCCCGCCTCTGATTTGCATCTCTGATTCATCGCCTCTGATTCCCCACCTCTGATTCCCCATATCTGATTCCCCACCTATGTTTCCCTGCCTCTGATTCCCCGCCTCTGATTCCCCATCTCTGATTCCCTGACTCTGATTCTCCACCTCTGATTCCCCATCTCTGATTCCGCACATCCGATTCCCTGCCTCTGATTCCCCGCCTCTGATGCCCCGCCTCTGATTCCATGCCTCTGATTCCCAACCTCTGATTCCCCACCTCTGATTCCCCATATCTGATTCCCCGCCTCTGTTTCCCCGCCTCTGATTCCCTGTCCCTGTTTCCTCATATCTGATTCCCCGCCTCTGATTCCCCAACACTGATTTCCCGCCTCTGATTCCCCAGCTCTGATTGCCTATCTCAGATTCCCCAATTCTGATTCCCCGCCTTTGATTCCCTGCCTCTGATTCCCAACCTCTGATTCCCGACCTCTGATTCCCCATATCTGATTCCCCGCCTCTGTTTCCCCGCCTCTTATTCCCAGCCTCTGTTTCCCCGCCTCTTATTCACCGCCTCTGTTTCCCCATATCTGATTCCCTGCCTTTCATTCCCCAGCTCTGATTCCCCGCCTCTGACTCCCCGCGTCTGATTCCCAGCCTCTGACTCCCCGCGTCTGATTCCCAGCCTCTGATTCCCCATGTCTGACTTCCTGCCTCTGATGCCCCGCCTCTGATTCCATGCCTCTGATTCCCAACCTCTGATTCCCCACCTCTGATTTCCCATATCTGATTCCCCTCCTCTGTTTCCCCGCCTCTGATTCCCTGCATCTGTTTCCTCATATCTGATTCCCCTCCTCTGATTCCCCAACACTGATTCCCCGCCTCTGATTCCCCAGCTCTGATTCACCACCACTGATTCCCCGCGTCTGATTCCCCGCCTCTGATTCTCCATCTTTGATTCCCTATCTCTGATTCCCCAATTCTGATTCCCCGCCTTTGATTCACTGCCTCTGATTAACAACCACTGATTCCCGACCTCTGATTCCCCATATCTGATTCCCCGCCTCTGTTTCCCCGCCTCTTATTCCCCGCCTCTGTTTCCCCATATCTGATTCCCGGACTCTCATTCCCCAGCTCTGATTCCCCGCCTCTGATTCCCCATATCTGATTCCCCGCCGCTGATTCCCCAACTCTGATACCCCGCCTCTGATTCCCCAGCTCTGATTCCCCGCCTCTGATTCCCCGCGTCTGATTCCCTGCCTCTGATTCCCCGCCTCTGATTCCCCATCTCTGATTCACCACCTCTGATCCCCCGCCTCTGATTCCCCATGTCTGATTCCCCGCCTCAGTTTCTCTGCCTCTGATTCCCCGCCTCTGATTCCCCAACTCTGTTTCCCCGCCTGTGATTCGCCAGCTATGATTCCCGGCCTCTGATTCCCCGCGTCTGATTCCCTGCCTGTGATTCCCTGCCTCTGATTCCCCACCTCTGTTACCCCGCCTCTGATTCCCTGCCTCTGATTCCCCACTTCTGATTCCCGCCTCTGATTCCCCACCTCTGTTTCCCCACCTCTGATTCCCCGCCTCTGTTTCCCCATATCTAATTCCCCGCCTCTGATTCCCCAACTCTGATTCCCCGCTCTGATTCCCCAGCCCTGAATTCCCGCCTCTGATTCCCCACCTATGATTCCCCATATCTGATTCCCCGCCTCTGTTTCCCCGCCTCTGATTCCCCGCCTCTGATTCCCCATATCTGATTCCCCACCTATGATTTCCCAACGCTGATTCCCCGCCTCTGATTCGCCAGCTATGATTCCCCGCCTCTGATTCCCCGCGTCTGAATCCCTGCCTCTGATTCCCCGCCTCTGATACCCAATATCTGATTCCCCGCCTCTGTTTCCCTGCCTCAGATTCCCCGCCTCTGTTTCCCCATATCTGATTCTCCGCCTCTGATTCCCCAACTCTGATTCCCCACCTCTGATTCCCCAGCTCTGATTCCCCGCCTCTGACTCCCCGCGTCTGATTCCCAGCCTTTGATTCCCCATGACTGATTTCCTGCCTCTGATTCCCCGCCCCTGATTCGCCATCTCTGATTCATCGCCTCTGATTCCCCATCTCTGATTCCCCATATCTGATTCCCCACCTATGTTTCCCCGCCTCTGATTCCCCGCCTCTGATTCCCCATCTCTGATTCCCTGCCTCTTTTTCCCCACCTCTGATTCCCGGCCTCTGATTATCGGCCTCTGATTCCCGGCCTCTCATTCCCGGCCTCTCATTCCCCGCCTCTGATTCCCGGCCTCTGATTCCCCGCCTCTGATTCCCCGCCTCTGATTCCCTGCCTCTGATTCCCCATCTCTGATTCCGCACATCTGATTCCCTGCCTCTGATTCCCCGCCTCTGATTCCCCGCCTCTGATTCCCTGCCTCTGATTCCCAACCTCTGATTCCCCACCTCTGATTCCCCATATCTGATTCCCCGCCTCTGTTTCCCCGCCTCTGATTCCCCGCCTCTGTTTCCCCATATCTGATTCCCCGCCTCTGATTCCCCAACACTGATTCCCCGCCTCTGATTCCCCAGCTCTGATTCGCCGCCTCTGATTCCCTGTGTTTGATTCCCTGCCTCTGATTCCCCGCCTCTGCTTCCCCATCTCTGATTCAGCGCCTTTGATTCGCCACCTCTGATTCCCCATATGTGATTCCCGCCTCTGTTTCCCCGCCTCTGATTCCCCGCCTCTGATTCCCCATATCTCATTCCCAGCCTCTGATTCCCCATCTCTGATTCCCGGACTCTGATTCCCTACCTCTGATTCCCGGCCTCTTATTCCCGGCATCTGATTCCCGGCCTCTGATTCCCGGCCTCTGATTCCCCGCTACTGATTCTGATTCCCTGCCTCTGATTCCCCATCTCTGATTCCGCACATCTGATTCCCTGCCTCTGATTTCCCACCTCTGATTACCCATATCTGATTCCCCGCCTCTGTTTCCCCGCCTCTGATTCCCCGCCTCTGTTTCCCCGCCTCTGATTCCCCGCCTCTGTTCCCCCATATCTAATTCCCCGCCTCTGATTCCCCAACTCTGATTCCCCGCTCTGATTCCCCAGCTCTGAATCCCCGCCTCTGATTCCCCGCATCTGATTCACTGCCTCTGAATCCCCACCTCTGATTCCCTGCCTCTGATTCACAACCTCTGATTCCCCTCCTCTGATTCCCCATATCTGATTCCCCGCCTCCGTTTCCCTGCCTTTGATTCCCCGCCTCTGTTTCCCCATATCTGATTCCCCGCCTCTGATACCCCAACTCTGATTCCCCGCCTCTGAATCCCCAGCTCTGATTCCCCGCCTCTGACTCCCCGCGTCTGATTCCCAGCCTATGATTCCCCATGTCTGATTTCCTGCCTATGATTCCCCGCCTCTGATTCGCCAGCTCTGATTCATCGCCTCTGATTCCCCACCTCTGATTCCCCATATCTGATTCCCCACCTATGTTTCCCCGCCTCTGATTCCCCGCCTCAGATTCCCCATCTCTGATTCCCGGACTCTGATTCCCCACCTCTGATTCCCCATCTCTGATTCCGCTCATCCAATTCCCTGCCTCTGATTCCCCGCCTCTGATTCCCCACCTCTGATTTCCCATATCTGATTCCCCGCCTCTGTTTCCCCGCCTCTGATTCCCTGCATCTGTTTCCTCATATCTGATTCCCCTCCTCTGATTCCCCAACACTGATTCCCCGCCTCTGATTCCCCAGCTCATATTCACCACCTCTGATTCCCCGCGTCTGATTCCCCGCCTCTAATTCCCCATCTCTGATTCCCTATCACTGATTCCCCAATTCTGATTCCCCGCCTTTGATTCACTGCCTCTGATTAACAACCACTGATTCCCGACCTCTGATTCCCCATATCTGATTCCCCGCCTCTGTTTCCCCGCCTCTTATTCCCCGCCTCTGTTTCCCCATATCTGATTCCCGGCCTCTCATTCCCCAGCTCTGATTCCCCGCCTCTGATTCCCCATATCTGATTCCCCGCCGCTGATTCCCCAACTCCGATACCCCGCCTCTGATTCACCAGCTCTGATTCCCCGCCTCTGATTCCCCGCGTCTGATTCCCTGCCTCTGATTCCCCGCCTCTGATTCCCCATCTCTGATTCACCACCTCTGATCCCACGCCTCTGATTCCCCATGTCTGATTCCCCGCCTCTGTTTCCCTGCCTCTGATTCCACGCCTCTGATTCCCCATATCTGAATCCCCGCCTCTGATTCCCCAACTCTGATTCCCCGCCTGTGATTCGCCAGCTATGATTCCCGGCCTCTGATTCCCCGTGTCTGATTCCCTGCCTGTGATTCCCTGCCTCTGATTCCCCACCTCTGTTACCCCGCCTCTGATTCCCTGCCTCTGATTCCCCACTTCTGATTCCCCGCCTCTGATTCCCCACCTCTGTTTCCCCACCTCTGATTCCCCGCCTCTGTTTCCCTATATCTAATTCCCCGCCTCTGATTCCCCAACTCTGATTCCCCATCTCTGATTCACCACCTCTGATCCCCCGCCTCTGATTCCCCATGTCTGATTCCCCGCCTCTGTTTCCCTGCCTCTGATTCCCCGCCTCTGATTCCCCATATCTGAATCCCCGCCTCTGATTCCCCAACTCTGATTCCCCGCCTGTGATTCACCAGCTATGAATCCCGGCCTCTGATTCCCCGCGTCTGATTCCCTGCCTGTGATTCCCTGCCTCTGATTCCCCACCTCTGTTACCCCGCCTCTGATTCCCTGCCTCTGATTCCCCACTTCTGATTCCCCGCCTCTGATTCCCCACCTCTGTTTCCCCACATCTGATTGCCCGACTCTGTTTCCCCATATCTAATTCCCCGCCTCTGATTCCCCAACTCTGATTCCCCGCTCTGATTCCCCAGCTCTGAATTCCCGCCTCTGATTCCCCACCTATAATTCCCCATATCTGATTCCCCGCCTCTGTTTCCCCGCCTCTGATTCCCCGCCTCTGATTCCCCATCTCTGATTCCCGGACTCTGATTCCCCACCTCTGATTCCATATCTCTGATTCCGCACATCCGATTCCATGCCTCTGATTCCCCGCCTCTGATGCCCCGCCTCTGATTCCATGCCTCTGATTCCCAACCTCTGATTCCCCACCTCTGATTCCCCATATCTGATTCCCCGCCTCTGTTTCCCCGCCTCTGATTCCCTGCCCCTGTTTCCTCATATCTGATTCCCCGCCTCTGATTCCCCAACACTGATTTCCCGCCTCTGATTCCCCAGCTCTGTTGCACCACCTCTGATTCCCCGTGTCTGATTCCCCGCCTCTGATTCCCCATCTCTGATTCCCTATCTCTGATTCCGCAATTCTGATTCCCCGCCTTTGATTCCCTGCCTCTGATTCCCAACCTCTGATTCCCAACCTCTGATTCCCCATATCTGATTCCCCGCCTCTGTTTCCCGCCTCTTATTCCCCGCCTCTGTTTCCCCATATCTGATACCCTGCCTTTCATTCCCCAGCTCTGATTCCCCGCCTCTGACTCCCCGCGTCTGATTCCCAGCCTCTGATTCCCCATGTCTGATTTCCTGCCTCTGATTCCCCGCCTCTGATTCGCCATCTCTGATTCATCGCCTCTGATTCCCCACCTCTGATTCCCCATATCTGATTCCCCACCTATGTTTCCCCGCCTCTGATTCCCCGCCTCTGATTCCCCATCTCTGATTCTCGTACTCTGATTCCCCATCTCTGATTCCGCACATCCGATTCCCTGCCTCTGATTCCCCGCCTCTGATGCCCCGCCTCTGATTCCATGCCTCTGATTCCCAACCTCTGATTCCCCACCTCTGATTCCCCATATCTGATACCCGCCTCTGTTTCCCCGCCTCTGATTCCCCATATCTGATTCACGGCCTCTCATTCCCCAGCTCTGATTCTCCGCCTCTGATTCCCCATATCTGATTCCCCGCCGCTGATTCCCCAACTCTGATACCACGCCTCTGATTCCCCAGCTCTGATTCTCCGCCTCTGATTCCCAGCGTCTGATTCCCTGCCTCTGATTCCCCGCCTCTGATTCCCCATCTCTGATTCACCACCTATGATCCCTCGCCTCTGATTCCCCATGTCTGAGTCCCCGCCTCTGTTTCCCTGCCTCTGATTCCCCGCCTCTGATTCCCAATATAAGATTCCCCGCCTCTGATTCCCCAACTCTGATTCCCCGCCTGTGATTCGCCAGCTATGATTCCCCGCCTCTGATTCCCCACCTCTGATTCCCCACCTATGATTCCCCATATCTGATTCCCCGCCTCTGATTCCCCAACTCTGATTCCCCGCCTGTGATTCGCCAGCTATGATTCCCCGCCTCTGATTCCCCGCGTCTGATTCCCTGCCTGTGATTCCCTGCCTCTGATTCCCCACCTCTGATTGCCCATCTCTGATTCACCACCTCTGATTCCCCACCTATGATTCCCCATATCTGATTCCCCGCCTCTGTTTCCCCGCCTCTGATTCCCCGCCTCTGATTCCCCACCTATGATTTCCTAACTCTGATTCCCTGCCTCTGATTCTCCAGCTATGATTCCCCGCCTCTGATTCCCCGCGTCTGAATCCCTGCCTCTGATTCCCCACCTCTGATTCCCAATATCTGATTCCCCGCCTCCGTTTCCCTGCCTCTGATTCCCGCCTCTGTTTCCCCATATCTGATTCTCCGCCTCTGATTCCCCAAATCTGATGCCCCGCCTCTGATTCCCCATCTCTGATTCCCCGCCTCTGACTCTCCGCGTCTTATTCCCAGCCTCTGATTCCCCATGTCTGATTTCCTGCCTCTGATTCCCCGCCTCTGATTCGCCATCTCTGATTCATCGGCTCTAATTCCCCACCTCTGATTCCCCATATCTGATTCCCCACCTATGTTTCCCCGCCTCTGATTCCCCGCCTCTGATTCCCCATCTCTGATTCCCGGACTCTGATTCCCCACCTCTGATTCCATATCTCTGATTCCGCACATCCGATTCCATGCCTCTGATTCCCCGCCTCTGATGCCCCGCCTCTGATTCCATGCCTCTGATTCCCAACCTCTGATTCCCCACCTCTGATTCCCCATATCTGATTCCCCGCCTCTGTTTCCCCGCCTCTGATTCCCTGCCCCTGTTTCCTCATATCTGATTCCCCGCCTCTGATTCCCCAACACTGATTTCCCGCCTCTGATTCCCCAGCTCTGATGCACCACCTCTGATTCCCCGTGTCTGATTCCCCGCCTCTGATTCCCCATCTCTGATTCCCTATCTCTGATTCCGCAATTCTGATTCCCCACCTTTGATTCGCTGCCTCTGATTCCCAACTTCTGATTCCCAACCTCTGATTCCCCATATCTGATTCCCCGCCTCTGTTTCCCGCCTCTTATTCCCCGCCTCTGTTTCCCCATATCTGATACCCTGCCTTTCATTCCCCAGCTCTGATTCCCCGCCTCTGACTCCCCGCGTCTGATTCCCAACCTCTGATTCCCCATGTCTGATTTCCTGCCTCTGATTCCCCGCCTCTGATTCGCCATCTCTGATTCATCGCCTCTGATTCCCCACCTCTGATTCCCCATATCTGATTCCCCACCTATGTTTCCCCGCCTCTGATTCCCCGCCTCTGATTCCCCATCTCTGATTCTCGTACTCTGATTCCCATCTCTGATTCCGCACATCCGATTCCCTGCCTCTGATTCCCCGCCTCTGATGCCCCGCCTCTGATTCCATGCCTCTGATTCCCAACCTCTGATTCCCCACCTCTGATTCCCCATATCTGATACCCGCCTCTGTTTCCCCGCCTCTGATTCCCCATATCTGATTCACGGCCTCTCATTCCCCAGCTTTGATTCTCCGCCTCTGATTCCCCATATCTGATTCCCCGCCGCTGATTCCCCAACTCTGATACCACGCCTCTGATTCCCCAGCTCTGATTCTCCGCCTCTGATTCCCAGCGTCTGATTCCCTGCCTCTGATTCCCCGCCTCTGATTCCCCATCTCTGATTCCCCACCTATGATCCCCCGCCTCTGATTCCCCATGTCTGAGTCCCCGCCTCTGTTTCCCTGCCTCTGATTCCCCGCCTCTGATTCCCAATATCAGATTCCCCGCCTCTGATTCCCCAACTCTGATTCCCCGCCTGTGATTCGCCAGCTATGATTCCCCGCCTCTGATTCCCCACCTCTGATTCCCCACCTATGATTTCCCAACACTGATTCCCCGCCTCTGATTCGCCTGCGATGATTCCCCGCCTCTGATTCCCCGCGTCTGAATCCCTGCCTCTGATTCCCCGCTTCTGATTCCCAATATCTGATTCCCCGCCTCCGTTTCCCTGCCTCTGATTCCCCGCCTCTGTTTCCCCATATCTGATTCCCCGCCTCTGATTCCTCAACTCTGACTCCCCGCGTCTGATTCCCAGCCTCTGATTCCCCATGTCTGATTTCCTGCCTCTGATTCCCCGACTCTGATTCGCCATCTCTGATTCATCGCCTCTGATTCCCCACCTCTGATTCCCCATATCTGATTCCCCACCTATGTTTCCCAGCCTCTGATTCCCCACCTCTGATTCCCCATCTCTGATTCCCGGACTCTGATTCCCACCTCTGATTCCCCATCACTGATTCCGCACATCCGATTCCCTGCCTCTGATTCCCCGCCTCTGATGCCCCGCCACTGATTTCATGCCTCTGATTCCCAAACTCTGATTCCCCACCTCTGATTCCCCATATCTGATTCCCCGCCTCTGTTTCCCCCCTCTGATTCCCTGCCTCTGTTTCCTCATATCTGATTCCCCGCCTCTGATTCCCCAACACTGATTTCCCGCCCCTGATTCCCCAGCTCTGATTCACCACCTCTGATTCCCCGCGTCTGATTCCCCGCCTCTGATTCCCCATCTCTGATTCCCTATCTCTGATTCCCCAATTCTGATTCCCCGCCTTTGATAACCTGCCTCTGATTCCCAACCTCTGATTCCCGACCTCTGATTCCCCATATCTGATTCCCCGCCTCTGTTTCCCCGCCTCTTATTCCCCACCTCTGTTTCCCCATATCTGATTCCCTGCCTCTCATTCCCCAGCTCTGATTCACCACCTCTGATTCCCCGCGTCTGATTCCCCGCGTCTGATTCCCCATCTCTGATTCCCTATCTCTGATTCCCCAATTCTGATTCCCCGCCTTTGATTCCCTGCCTCTGATTCCCAACCTCTGATTCCCGACCTCTGATTCCCCATATCTGATTCCCTGCCACTGTTTCCCCGCCTCTTATTCCCCGCCTCTGTTTCCCCATATCTGATTCCCTGACTCTCATTCCACATCTCTGATTCCCCGCCTCTGATTCCCCAGCTCTGATTCCCCATGTCTGACTCCCCGCGTCTGATTCCCAGCCTCTGATTCCCCATGTTTGATTTCCTGCCTCTGATTCCCCACCTCTGATTCCCCATCTCTGATTCCCGGACTCTGATTCCCACCTCTGATTCCCCATCTCTGATTCCGCACATCCGATTCCCTGCCTCTGATTCCCCGCCTCTGATGCCCCGCCACTGATTTCATGCCTCTGATTCCCAAACTCTGATTCCCCACCTCTGATTCCCCATATCTGATTCCCCGCCTCTGTTTCCCCCCTCTGATTCCCTGCCTCTGTTTCCTCATATCTGATTCCCCGCCTCTGATTCCCCAACACTGATTTCCCGCCCCTGATTCCCCAGCTCTGATTCACCACCTCTGATTCCCCGCGTCTGATTCCCCGCCTCTGATTCCCCATCTCTGATTCCCTATCTCTGATTCCCCAATTCTGATTCCCCGCCTTTGATAACCTGCCTCTGATTCCCAACCTCTGATTCCCGACCTCTGATTCCCCATATCTGATTCCCCGCCTCTGTTTCCCCGCCTCTTATTCCCCACCTCTGTTTCCCCATATCTGATTCCCAGCCTCTCATTCCCCAGCACTGATTCACCACCTCTGATTCCCCGCGTCTGATTCCCCGCGTCTGATTCCCCATCTCTGATTCCCTATCTCTGATTCCCCAATTCTGATTCCCCGCCTTTGATTCCCTGCCTCTGATTCCCAACCTCTGATTCCCGACCTCTGATTCCCCATATCTGATTCCCTGCCACTGTTTCCCCGCCTCTTATTCCCCGCCTCTGTTTCCCCATATCTGATTCCCTGCCTCTCATTCCCCAGCTCTGATTCCCCGCCTCTGATTCCCCAGCTCTGATTCCCCGCCTCTGACTCCCGGCGTCTGATTCCCAGCCTCTGATTCCCCATGTTTGATTTCCTGCCTCTGATTCCCCGCCTCTGATTCGCCATCTCTGATTCATCGCCTCTGATTCCCCACCTCTGATTCCCCATATCTGATTCCCCACCTATGTTTCCCCGCCTCTGATTCCCCGCCTCTGATTCCCCATCTCTGATTCCCGGACTCTGATTCCCCACCTCTGATTCCCCATCTCTGATTCCGCACATCCGATTCCCTGCCTCTGATTCCCCGCCTCTGATGCCCCGCCTCTGATTCCATGCCTCTGATTCCCAACCTCTGATTCCCCACCTCTGATTCCCCATATCTGATTCCCCGCCTCTGTTTCCCCGCCTCTGATTCCCTGCCTCTGTTTCCTCATACCTGCTTTCCCGCCTCTGATTCCCCAGCACTGATTCCCCGCCTCTGATTCCCCAGCTCTGATTCACCACCTCTGATTCCCCGCGTCTGATTCCCCGCCTCTAATTCCCCATATCTGATTCCCCGCCGCTGATTCCCCAACTTTCATACCCCGCCTCTGATTCCCCAGCTCTGATTCCCCGCCTATGATTCCCCGCGTCTGATTCCCTGCCTCTGATTCCCCGCCTATCATTCCCCATCTCTGATTCCCCGCCTCTGATTCCCCATATCTGATTCCCCGCCGCTGATTCCCCAACTTTGATACCCCGCCTCTGATTCCCCAGCTCTGATTCCCCGCCTATGATTCCCCGCGTCTGATTCCCTGCCTCTGATTCCCCGCCTCTGATTCCCCATCTCTGATTCACCACCTCTGATCCCCCGCCTCTGATTACCCATGTCTGATTCCCCGCCTCTGTTTCCCCGCCTCTGAATCCCCGCCTCTGATTCCCCATATCTGATTCCCTGCCTCTGATTCCCCAACTCTGATTCCCCGCCTGTGATTCGCCAGCTATGATTCCCCGCCTCTGATTCCCCGCATCTGATTCCTTGCCTGTGATTCCCTGCCTCTGATTCCCCACCTCTGTTACCCCGCCTCTAATTCCCCGCCTCCGATTCCCCATATATGATTCCACTCCTCTCATTCCCCAACTCTGATTCCCCGCCTCTGATTCCCCATCTCAGATTCCCTGCCTCTGATTCCCCGCGTCTGATTCCCTGCCTCTGATTCCCCATCTCTGATTCACCTCCTTTGATTCGCCACCTCTAATTCCCCACCTCTGATTACCGGCCTCTCATTCCCGGCATCTGATTCCCGGCCTCTGCTTTCCAGCCTCTGATTCCCCGCTTCTGATTCTGATTCCCTGCCTCTGATTCCCCATCTCTGATTCCACACATCTGATTCCCTGCCTCTGATTCCCCACTTCTGATTCCCCGCCTCTGATTCCCCACCTCTGTTTCCCCACCTCTGATTCCCCGCCTCTGTTTCCCCATATCTAATTCCCCGCCTCTGATTCCCCAACTCTGATTCCCCGCTCTGATTCCACAGCTCTGAATTCCCGCCTCTGATTCCCCACATCTGATTCCCTGCCTCTGAATCCCCACCTCTGATTCCCAACCTCTGATTCCCCTCCTCTGATTCCCCATATCTGATTTCCCTCCTCTGTTTCCCTGCCTCTGATTCCCCGCCTCTGTTACCCCATATCTGATTCCCCGCCTCTGATACCCCGCCTCTGATTCTGCACATCTGATTCCCTGCCTCTTATTCCCCACCTCTGATTCCCGGCCTCTGATTCCCGGCCTCTCATTCCCGGCCTCTCATTCCCCGCCTCTGATTCCCGGCCTCAGATTCCCCGCCTCTGATTCCCTGCCTGTGATTCCCCATCTCTGATTCCGCACATCTGATTCCATGCCTCTAATTCCCCGCCTCTGATTCCCCGCCTCTGATTCCCTGCCTCTGATTCCCAACCTCTGATTCGCCACCTATGATTCCCCATATCTGATTCCCCGCCTCTGTTTCCCCGCCTCTGATTCCGGGCCTCTGTTTCCCCCTATCTGATGCCCCGCCTCTGATTCCCCAACTCTGATTCCCCGCCTCTGATTCCCCAGCTCTGAATCCCCGCCTCTGATTCCCCGTGTTTGATTCCCTGCCTCTGATTCCCCGCCTCTGCTTCCCCATCTCTGATCCACCGCCTTTGATTCGCCACCTCTGATTCCCCATATGTGATTCCCCGCCTCTGTTTCCCCGCCTCTGATTCCCCGCCTCTGATTCCCCATATCTCATTCCCAGCCTCTGATTCCCCACCTCTGATTCCCGGCCTCTTATTCCCGACATCTGATTCCCGGCCTCTGATTCCCGGCCTCTGATTCCCCGCTTCTGATTCTGATTCCCTGCCTCTGATTCCCCATCTCTGATTCCGCACATCTGATTCCCTGCCTCTGATTTCCCACCTCTGATTACCCATATCTGATTCCCCGCCTCTGTTTCCCCGCCGCTGATTCCCCGCCTCTGTTTCCCCGCCTCTGATTCCCCTCCTCTGTTTCCCCATATCTAATTCCCCGCCTCTGATACCCCAACTCTGATTCCCCGCTCTGATTCCCCAGCTCTGAATCCCCGACTCTGATTCCCCGCATCTGATTCACTGCCTCTGAATCCCCACCTCTGATTCCCTGCCTCTGATTCCCAACCTCTGATTCCCCTCCTCTGATTCCCCATATCTGATTCCCCGCCTCCGTTTCCCTGCCTCTGATTCCCCGCCTCTGTTTCCCCATATCTGATTCCCCGCCTCTGATACCCCAACTCTGATTCCCCGCCTCTGATTCCCCAGCTCTGATTCCCCGCCTCTGACTCCCCGCGTCTGATTCCCAGCCTCTGATTCCCCATGTCTGATTTCCTGCCTCTGATTCCCCGCCTCTGATTCCCCGCCTCTGATTCCCCATCTCTGATTCCCGGACTCTGATTCCCCACCTCTGATTCCCCATCTCTGATTCCACACATCCGATTCCCTGCCTCTGATTCCCCGCCTCTGATGACCCGCCTCTGATTCCATTCCTCTGATTCCCAACCTCTGATTCCCCACCTCTGATTCCCCATATCTGATTCCCCGCCTCTGTTTCCCCGCCTCTGATTCCCTGCCTCTGTTTCCTCATACCTGATTCCCCGCCTCTGATTCCCCAACACTGATTCCCCGCCTCTGATTCCCCAGCTCTGATTCACCACCTCTGATTCCCCGCGTCTGATTCCCCGCATCTGATTACCCATCTCTGATTCCCTATCTCTGATTCCCCAATTCTGATTCCCCACCTTTGATTCCCTGCCTCTGATTCCCAACTTCTGATTCCCGACCTCTGATTCCCCATATCTGATACCCCGCCTCTGTTTCCCCGCCTCTTATTCACCGCCTCTGATTCCCCATATCTGATTCCAGGCCTCTCATTCCCCAGCTATGATTCCCCGCCTCTGATTCCCCATATCTGATTCCCCGCCGCTGATTCCCCAACTCTGATACCCCGCCTCTGATTCCCCAGCTCTGATTCCCCACCTCTGATTCCCCGCGTCTGATTCCCTGCCTCTGATTCCCCGCCTCTGATTCCCCATCTCTGATTCACCACTTCTGATCCCCCGCCTCTGATTACCCATGTCTGATTCCCCGCCTCTGTTTCCCCGCCTCTGAATCCCCGCCTCTGATTCCCCATATCTGATTCCCCGCCTCTGATTACCCAACTCTGATTCCCCGCCTGTGATTCGCCAGCTATGATTCCCCGCCTCTGATTCCCCGCGTCTGATTCCCTGCCTGTGATTCCCTGCGTCTGATTCCCCACCTCTGTTACCCCGCCTCTGATTCCCCGCCTCTGATTCCCCATATCTGATTCCCCTCCTCTGATTCCCCAACTCTGATTCCCTGCCTCTGATTCCCCAATTCTGATTCCCTGCCTCTGATTCCCCGCATCTGATTCTCTGCCTCTGATTCCCCATCTCTGATTCACCGCCTTTGATTCGCCACCTCTGATTCCCGGCCTCTTATTCCCGGCATCAGATTCCCGGCCTCTGATTCCCAGCCTCTGATTCCCCGCTTCTGATTCTGATTCCCTGCCTCTGATTCCCCATCTCTGATTCCACACATCTGATTCCCTGCCTCTGATTCCCCACTTCTGATTCCCAGCCTCTGATTCCCCACCTCTGTTTCCCCACCTCTGATTCCCCGCCTCTGTTTCCCCATATCTAATTCCCCGCCTCTGATTCCCCAACTCTGATTCCCCGCTCTGATTCCCCAGCTCTGATTTCCCGCCTCTGATTCCCCGCATCTGATTCCCTGCCTCTGAATCCCCACCTCTGATTCCCTGCCTCTGATTCCCAACCTCTGATTCCCCTCCTCTGATTCCCCATATCTGATTCCCCTCCTCTGTTTCCCTGCCTCTGATTCCCCGCATCTGTTACCCCATATCTGATTCCCCGCCTCTGATTCCCCAACTCTGATTCTGCACATCTGATTCCCTGCCTCTTTTTCCCCACCTCTGATTCCTGGCCTCTGATTATCGGCCTCTGATTCCCGGCCTCTGATTCACGGCCTCTCATTCCCCACCTCTGATTCCCGGCCTCTGATTCCCCGCCTCTGATTCCCCGCCTCTGATTCCCTGCCTCTGATTCCCCATCTCTGATTCCGCACATCTGATTCCCTGCCTCTGATTCCCCGCCTCTGATTCCCCGCCTCTGATTCCCTGCCTCTGATTCCCAACCTCTGATTCCCCACCTCTGATTCCCCATATCTGATTCCCCGCCTCTGTTTCCCCGCCTCTTATTCCCCGCCTCTGTTTCCCCATATCTGATTCCCCGCCTCTGATTCCCCAACACTGATTCCCCGCCTCTGATTCCCCAGCTCTGATTCCCCGCCTCTGATTCCCTGTGTTTGATTCCCTGCCTCTGATTCCCCGCCTCTGCTTCCCCATCTCTGATTCAGCGCCTTTGATTCGCCACCTCTGATTCCCCATATGTGATTCCCCGCCTCTGTTTCCCCGCCTCTGATTCCCCGCCTCTGATTCCCCATATCTCATTCCCAGCCTCTGATTCCCCATCTCTGATACCCGGACTCTGATTCCCTACATCTGATTCCCGGACTCTTATTCCCGGCATCTGATTCCCGGCCTCTGATTCCCGGCCTCTGATTCCCCGCTACTGATTCTGATTCCCTGCCTCTGATTCCCCATCTCTGATTCCGCACATCTGATTCCCTGCCTCTGATTTCCCACCTCTGATTACCCATATCTGATTCCCCGCCTCTGTTTCCCCGCCTCTGATTCCCCGCCTCTGTTTCCCCGCCTCTGATTCCCCGCCTCTGTTTCCCCATATCTAATTCCCCGCCTCTGATTCCCCAACTCTGATTCCCCGCTCTGATTCCCCAGCTCTGAATCCCCGCCTCTGATTCCCCGCATCTGATTCACTGCCTCTGAATCCCCACCTCTGATTCCCTGCCTCTGATTCACAACCTCTGATTCCCCTCCTCTGATTCCCCATATCTGATTCCCCGCCTCCGTTTCCCTGCCTCTGATTCCCCGCCTCTGTTTCCCCATATCTGATTCCCCGCCTCTGATACCCCAACTCTGATTCCCCGCCTCTGATTCCCCAGCTCTGATTCCCCGCCTCTGACTCCCCGCGTCTGATTCCCAGCCTCTGATTCCCCATGTCTGATTTCCTGCCTATGATTCCCCGCCTCTGATTCGCCAGCTCTGATTCATCGCCTCTGATTCCCCACCTCTGATTCCCCATATCTGATTCCCCACCTATGTTTCCCCGCCTCTGATTCCCCGCCTCAGATTCCCCATCTCTGATTCCCGGACTCTGATTCCCCACCTCTGATTCCCCATCTCTGATTCCGCTCATCCAATTCCCTGCCTCTGATTCCCCGCCTCTGATTCCCCACCTCTGATTTCCCATATCTGATTCCCCGCCTCTGTTTCCCCGCCTCTGATTCCCTGCATCTGTTTCCTCATATCTGATTCCCCTCCTCTGATTCCCCAACACTGATTCCCCGCCTCTGATTCCCCAGCTCTGATTCACCACCTCTGATTCCCCGCGTCTGATTCCCCGCCTCTAATTCCCCATCTCTGATTCCCTATCACTGATTCCCCAATTCTGATTCCCCGCCTTTGATTCACTGCCTCTGATTAACAACCACTGATTCCCGACCTCTGATTCCCCATATCTGATTCCCCGCCTCTGTTTCCCCGCCTCTTATTCCCCGCCTCTGTTTCCCCATATCTGATTCCCGGCCTCTCATTCCCCAGCTCTGATTCCCCGCCTCTGATTCCCCATATCTCATTCCCCGCCGCTGATTCCCCAACTCTGATACCCCGCCTCTGATTCACCAGCTCTGATTCCCCGCCTCTGATTCCCCGCGTCTGATTCCCTGCCTCTGATTCCCCGCCTCTGATTCGCCATCTCTGATTCACCACCTCTGATCCCCCGCCTCTGATTCCCCATGTCTGATTCCCCGCCTCTGTTTCCCTGCCTCTGATTCCCCGCCTCTGATTCCCCATATCTGAATCCCCGCCTCTGATTCCCCAACTCTGATTCCCCGCCTGTGATTCGCCAGCTATGATTCCCGGCCTCTGATTCCCCGCATCTGATTTCCTGCCTGTGATTCCCTGCCTCTGATTCCCCACCTCTGTTACCCCGCCTCTGATTCCCTGCCTCTGATTCCCCACTTCTGATTCCCCGCCTCTGATTCCCCACCTCTGTTTCCCCACCTCTGATTCCCCGCCTCTGTTTCCCCATATCTAATTCCCCGCCTCTGATTCCCCAACTCTGATTCCCCGCTCTGATTCCCCAGCTCTGAATTCCCGCCTCTGATTCCCCACCTATGATTCCCCATATCTGATTCCCCGCCTCTGTTTCCCCGCCTCTGATTCCCCGCCTCTGATTCCCCATATCTGATTCCCCACCTATGATTTCCCAACGCTGATTCCCCGCCTCTGATTCGCTAGCTATGATTCCCCGCCTCTGATTCCCCGCGTCTGAATCCCTGCCTCTGATTCCCCGCCTCTGATTCCCAATATCTGATTCCCCGCCTCCGTTTCCCTGCCTCTGATTCCCCGCCTCTGTTTCCCCATCTCTGATACTCCGCCTCTGATTCCCCAACTCTGATTCCCCGCCTCTGATTCCCCAGCTCTGATTCCCCGCATCTGACTCCCCGCGTCTGATTCCCAGCCTCTGATTCCCCATGTCTGATTTCCTGCCTCTGATTCCCCACCTCTGATTCGCCATCTCTGATTCATCGCCTCTGATTCCCCACCTCTGATTACCCATATCTGATTCCCCACCTATGTTTCCCCGCCTCTGATTCCCCGCCTCTGATTCCCCATCTCTGATTCCCGGACTCTGATTCCCCACCTCTGATTCCCCATCTCTGATTCCGCACATCCGATTCCCTGCCTCTGATTCCCCGCCTCTGATGCCCCGCCTCTGATTCCATGCCTCTGATTCCCAACCTCTGATTCCCCACCTCTGATTCCCCATATCTGATTCCCTGCCTCTGTTTCCCCGCCTCTGATTCCCTGCCCCTGTTTCCTCATATCTGATTCCCAGCCTCTGATTCCCCAACACTGATTTCCCGCCTCTGATTCCGCAGCTCTGATTCACCACCTCTAATTCCCCGCCTTTGATTCCCTGCCTCTGATTCCCAACCTCTGATTCCCGACCTCTGATTCCCCATATCTGATACCCCGCCTCTGTTTCCCCGCCTCTTATTCCCCGCCTCTGTTTCCCCATATCTGATTCCCTGCCTTTCATTCCCCAGCTCTGATTCCCCGCCTCTGACTCCCCGCGTCTGATTCCCAGCCTCTGATTCCCCATGTCTGATTTCCTGCCTCTGATTCCCCGCCTCTGATTTGCATCTCTGATTCATCGCCTCTGATTCCCCACCTCTGATTCCCCATATCTGATTCCCCACCTATGTTTCCCCGCCTCTGATTCCCCGCCTCTGATTCCCCATCTCTGATTCCCTGACTCTGATTCTCCACCTCTGATTCCCCATCTCTGATTCCGCACATCCGATTCCCTGCCTCTGATTCCCCGCCTCTGATGCCCCGCCTCTGATTCCATGCCTCTGATTCCCAACCTCTGATTCCCCACCTCTGATTCCCCATATCTGATTCCCCGCCTCTGTTTCCCCGCCTCTGATTCCCTGTCCCTGTTTCCTCATATCTGATTCCCCGCCTCTGATTCCCAACACTGATTTCCCGCCTCTGATTCCCCAGCTCTGATTGCCTATCTCAGATTCCCCAATTCTGATTCCCCGCCTTTGATTCCCTGCCTCTGATTCCCAACCTCTGATTCCCGACCTCTGATTCCCCATATCTGATTCCCCGCCTCTGTTTCCCCGCCTCTTCTTCCCCGCCTCTGTTTCCCCGCCTCTTATTCACCGCCTCTGTTTCCCCATATCTGATTCCCTGCCTTTCATTCCCCAGCTCTGATTCCCCGCCTCTGACTCCCCGCGTCTGATTCCCAGCCTCTGATTCCCCATGTCTGACTTCCTGCCTCTGATTCCCCGCCTCGATTCGCCATCTCTGATTCATCGCCTCTGATTCCCCACCTCTGATTCCCCATATCTGATTCCCCACCTATGTTTCCCCGCCTCTGATTCCCCGCCTCTGATTCCCCATCTCTGATTCCCGAACTCTGATTGCCCACCTCTGATTCCCTGCCTCTGATTCCCAACCTCTGATTCCCCTCCTCTGATTCCCCATATCTGATTCCCCGCCTCCGTTTCCCTGCCTCTGAATCCCCGCCTCTGTTTCCCCATATCTGATTCCCCGCCTCTGATACCCCAACTCTGATTCCCCGCATCTGATTCCCCAGCTCTGATTCCCCGCCTCTGACTCCCCGCGTCTGATTCCCAGCCTCTGATTCCCCATGTCTGATTTCCTGCCTCTGATTCCCCGCCTCTGATTCCCCGCCTCTGATTCCCCATCTCTGATTCCCGGACTCTGATTCCCCACCTCTGATTCCCCATCTCTGATTCCGCACATCCGATTCCCTGCCTCTGATTCCCCGCCTCTGATGCCCCGCCTCTGATTTCATGCCTCTGATTCCCAACCTCTGATTCCCCACCTCTGATTCCCCATATCTGATTCCCCGCCTCTGTTACCCCGCCTCTGATTCCCTGCCTCTGTTTCCTCATACCTGATTCCCCGCCTCTGATTCCCCAACACTGATTCCCCGCCTCTGATTCCCCAGCTCTGATTCACCACCTCTGATTCCCCGCGTCTGATTCCCCGCATCTGATTACCCATCTCTGATTCCCTATCTCTGATTCCCCAATTCTGATTCCCCACCTTTGATTCCCTGCCTCTGATTCCCAACCTCTGATTCCCGACCTCTGATTCCCAATATCTGATACCCTGCCTCTGTTTCCCCGCCTCTTATTCACCGCCTCTGATTCCCCATATCTGATTCCCGGCCTCTCATTCCCCAGCTCTGATTCCCCGCCTCTGATTCCCCATATCTGATTCACCGCCGCTGATTCCCCAACTCTGATACCCCGCCTCTGATTCCCCAGCTCTGATTCCCCGCCTCTGATTCCCCGCGTCTGATTCCCTGCCTCTGATTCCCCGCATCTGATTCCCCATCTCTGATTCACCACTTCTGATCCCCCGCCTCTGATTACCCATGTCTGATTCCCCGCCTCTGTTTCCCCGCCTCTGAATCCCCGCCTCTGATTCCCCATATCTGATTCCCCGCCTCTGATTACCCAACTCTGATTCCCCGCCTGTGATTCGCCAGCTATGATTCCCCGCCTCTGATTCCCCGCGTCTGATTCCCTGCCTGTGATTCCCTGCGTCTGATTCCCCACCTCTGTTACCCCGCCTCTGTTTCCCCGCCTCTGATTCCCCATATCTGATTCCCCTCATCTGATTCCCCAACTCTGATTCCCTGCCTCTGATTCCCCAATTCTGATTCCCTGCCTCTGATTCCCCGCATCTGATTCCCCGCCTCTGATTCCCCATCTCTGATTCACCGCCTTTGATTCGCCACCTCTGATTCCCCATCTCTGATTCCCGGACTAAGATTCCCCACCTCTGATTCCCGGCCTCTTATTCCCGGCATCAGATTCACGGCCTCTGATTCCCAGCCTCTGATTCCCCGCTTCTGATTCTGATTCCCTGCCTCTGATTCCCCATCTCTGATTCCACACATCTGATTCCCTGCCTCTGATTCCCCACTTCTGATTCCCCGCCTCTGATTCCCCACCTCTGTTTCCCCACCTCTGATTCCCCGCCTCTGTTTCCCCATATCTAATTCCCCGCCTCTGATTCCCCAACTCTGATTCCCCGCTCTGATTCCCCAGCTCTGATTTCCCGCCTCTGATTCCCCGCATCTGATTCCCTGCCTCTGAATCCCCACCTCTGATTCCCTGCCTCTGATTCCCAACCTCTGATTCCCCTCCTCTGATTCCCCATATCTGATTCCCCTCCTCTGTTTCCCTGCCTCTGATTCCCCGCATCTGTTACCCCATATCTGATTCCCCGCCTCTGATTCCCCAACTCTGATTCTGCACATCTGATTCCCTGCCTCTTTTTCCCCACCTCTGATTCCCGGCCTCTGATTATCGGCCTCTGATTCCCGGCCTCTCATTCCCGGCCTCTCATTCCCCGCCTCTGATTCCCGGCCTCTGATTCCCCGCCTCTGATTCCCCGCCTCTGATTCCCTGCCTCTGATTCCCCATCTCTGATTCCGCACATCTGATTCCCTGCCTCTGATTCCCCGCCTCTGATTCCCCGCCTCTGATTCCCTGCCTCTGATTCCCAACCTCTGATTCCCCACCTCTGATTCCCCATATCTGATTCCCCGCCTCTGTTTCCCCGCCTCTGATTCCCCGCCTCTGTTTCCCCATATCTGATTCCCCGCCTCTGATTCCCCAACACTGATTCCCCGCCTCTGATTCCCCAGCTCTGATTCCCCGCCTCTGATTCCCTTTGTTTGATTCCCTGCCTCTGATTCCCCGCCTCTGCTTCCCCATCTCTGATTCAGCGCCTTTGATTCGCCACCTCTGATTCCCCATATGTGATTCCCCGCCTCTGTTTCCCCGCCTCTGTTTCCCCGCCTCAGATTCCCCATATCTCATTCCCAGCCTCTGATTCCCCATCTCTGATTCCCGGACTCTGATTCCCTACCTCTGATTCCCGGCCTCTTATTCCCGGCATCTGATTCCCGGCCTCTGATTCCCGGCCTCTGATTCCCCGCTACTGATTCTGATTCCCTGCCTCTGATTCCCCATCTCTGATTCCGCACATCTGATTCCCTGCCTCTGATTTCCCACCTCTGATTACCCATATCTGATTCCCCGCCTCTGTTTCCCCGCCTCTGATTCCCCGCCTCTGTTTCCCCGCCTCTGATTCCCCGCCTCTGTTTCCCCATATCTAATTCCCCACCTCTGATTCCCCTACTCTGATTCCCCGCTCTGATTCCCCAGCTCTGAATCCCCGCCTCTGATTCCCCGCATCTGATTCACTGCCTCTGAATCCCCACCTCTGATTCCCTGCCTCTGATTCACAACCTCTGATTCCCCTCCTCTGATTCCCCATATCTGATTCCCCGCCTCCGTTTCCCTGCCTCTGATTCCCCGCCTCTGTTTCCCCATATCTGATTCCCCGCCTCTGATACCCCAACTCTGATTCCCCGCCTCTGATTCCCCAGCTCTGATTCCCCGCCTCTGACTCCCCGCATCTGATTCCCAGCCTCTGATTCCCCATGTCTGATTTCCTGCCTATGATTCCCCGCCTCTGATTCGCCAGCTCTGATTCATCGCCTCTGATTCCCCACCTCTGATTCCCCATATCTGATTCCCCACCTATGTTTCCCCGCCTCTGATTCCCCGCCTCAGATTCCCCATCTCTGATTCCCGGACTCTGATTCCCCACCTCTGATTCCCCATCTCTGATTCCGCTCATCCAATTCCCTGCCTCTGATTCCCCGCCTCTGATTCCCCACCTCTGATTTCCCATATCTGATTCCCCGCCTCTGTTTCCCCGCCTCTGATTCCCTGCATCTGTTTCCCCATATCTGATTCCCCTCCTCTGATTCCCCAACACTGATTCCCCGCCTCTGATTCCCCAGCTCTGATTCACCACCTCTGATTCCCCGCGTCTGATTCCCCGCCTCTAATTCCCCATCTCTGATTCCCTATCACTGATTCCCCAATTCTGATTCCCCGCCTTTGATTCACTGCCTCTGATTAACAACCACTGATTCCCGACCTCTGATTCCCCATATCTGATTCCCCGCCTCTGTTTCCCCGCCTCTTATTCCCCGCCTCTGTTTCCCCATATCTGATTCCCGGCCTCTCATTCCCCAGCTCTGATTCCCCGCCTCTGATTCCCCATATCTGATTCCCCGCCGCTGATTCCTCAACTCTGATACCCCGCCTCTGATTCACCAGCTCTGATTCCCCGCCTCTGATTCCCCGCGTCTGATTCCCTGCCTCTGATTCCCCGCCTCTGATTCCCCATCTCTGATTCACCACCTCTGATCCCCCGCCTCTGATTCCCCATGTCTGATTCCCCGCCTCTGTTTCCCTGCCTCTGATTCCCCGCCTCTGATTCCCCATATCTGAATCCCCGCCTCTGATTCCCCAACTCTGATTCCCCGCCTGTGATTCGCCAGCTATGATTCCCGGCCTCTGATTACCCGCGTCTGATTCCCTGCCTGTGATTCCCTGCCTCTGATTCCCCACCTCTGTTACCCCGCCTCTGATTCCCTGCCTCTGATTCCCCACTTCTGATTCCCCGCCTCTGATTCCCCACCTCTGTTTCCCCACCTCTGATTCCCCGCCTCTGTTTCCCCATATCTAATTCCCCGCCTCTGATTCCCCAACTCTGATTCCCCGCTCTGATTCCCCAGCTCTGAATTCCCGCCTCTGATTCCCCACCTATGATTCCCCATATCTGATTCCCCGCCTCTGTTTCCCCGCCTCTGATTCCCCGCCTCTGATTCCCCATATCTGATTCCCCACCTATGATTTCCCAACGCTGATTCCCCGCCTCTGATTCGCCAGCTATGATTCCCCGCCTCTGATTCCCCGCGTCTGAATCCCTGCCTCTGATTCCCCGCCTCTGATTCCCAATATCTGATTCCCCGCCTCCGTTTCCCTGCCTCTGATTCCCCGCCTCTGTTTCCCCATATCTGATACTCCGCCTCTGATTCCCCAACTCTGATTCCCCGCCTCTGATTCCCCAGCTCTGATTCCCCGCATCTGACTCCCCGCGTCTGATTCCCAGCCTCTGATTCCCCATGTCTGATTTCCTGCCTCTGATTCCCCACCTCTGATTCGCCATCTCTGATTCATCGCCTCTGATTCCCCACCTCTGATTACCCATATCTGATTCCCCACCTATGTTTCCCCGCCTCTGATTCCGCGCCTCTGATTCCCCATCTCTGATTCCCGGACTCTGATTCCCCACCTCTGATTCCCCATCTCTGATTCCGCACATCCGATTCCCTGCCTCTGATTCCCCGCCTCTGATGCCCCGCCTCTGATTCCATGCCTCTGATTCCCAACCTCTGATTCCCCACCTCTGATTCCCCATATCTGATTCCCTGCCTCTGTTTCCCCGCCTCTGATTCCCTGCCCCTGTTTCCTCATATCTGATTCCCAGCCTCTGATTCCCCAACACTGATTTCCCGCCTCTGATTCCACAGCTCTGATTCACCACCTCTAATTCCCCGCCTTTGATTCCCTGCCTCTGATTCCCAACCTCTGATTTCCGACCTCTGATTCCCCATATCTGATACCCCGCCTCTGTTTCCCCGCCTCTTATTCCCCGCCTCTGTTTCCCCATATCTGATTCCCTGCCTTTCATTCCCCAGCTCTGATTCCCCGCCTCTGACTCCCCGCGTCTGATTCCCAGCCTCTGATTCCCCATGTCTGATTTCCTGCCTCTGATTCCCCGCCTCTGATTTGCATCTCTGATTCATCGCCTCTGATTCCCCACCTCTGATTCCCCATATCTGATTCCCCACCTATGTTTCCCCGCCTCTGATTCCCCGCCTCTGATTCCCCATCTCTGATTCCCTGACTCTGATTCTCCACCTCTGATTCCCCATCTCTGATTCCGCACATCCGATTCCCTGCCTCTGATTCCCCGCCTCTGATCCCCGCCTCTGATTCCATGCCTCTGATTCCCAACCTCTGATTCCCCACCTCTGATTCCCTATATCTGATTCCCCGCCTCTGTTTCCCCGCCTCTGATTCCCTGTCCCTGTTTCCTCATATCTGATTCCCCGCCTCTGATTCCCCAACACTGATTTCCCGCCTCTGATTCCCCAGCTCTGATTGCCTATCTCAGATTCCCCAATTCTGATTCCCCGCCTTTGATTCCCTGCCTCTGATTCCCAACCTCTGATTCCCGACCTCTGATTCCCCATATCTGATTCCCCGCCTCTGTTTCCCCGCCTCTTATTCCCCGCCTCTGTTTCCCCGCCTCTTATTCACCGCCTCTGTTTCCCCATATCTGATTCCCTGCCTTTCATTCCCCAGCTCTGATTCCCCGCCTCTGACTCCCCGCGTCTGATTCCCAGCCTCTGATTCCCCATGTCTGACTTCCTGCCTCTGATTCCCCGCCTCGATTCGCCATCTCTGATTCATCGCCTCTGATTCCCCACCTCTGATTCCCCATATCTGATTCCCCACCTATGTTTCCCCGCCTCTGATTCCCCGCCTCTGATTCCCCATCTCTGATTCCCGAACTCTGATTCCCCACCTCTGATTCCCCATCTCTGATTCCGCACATCCGATTCCCTGCCTCTGATTCCCCGCCTCTGATGCCCCACCTCTGATTCCCCATTTCTGATTCCGCACATCCAATCCCCTGCCTCTGATTCCCCGCCTCTGATGCCCCGCCTCTGATTCCATGCCTCTGATTCCCAAACTCTGATTCCCCACCTCTGATTTCCCATATCTGATTCCCCGCCTCTGTTTCCCCGCCTCTGATTCCCTGCATCTGTTCCCTCATATCTGATTCCCCTCCTCTGATTCCCCAACACTGATTCCCCGCCTCTGATTCCCCAGCTCTGATTCACCACCTCTGATTCCCCGCGTCTGATTCCCCGCCTCTGATTCCCCATCTCTGATTCCCTATCTCTGATTCCCCAATTCTGATTCCCCGCCTTTGATTCGCTGCCTCTGATAAACAACCTCTGATTCCCGACCTCTGATTCCCCATATCTGATTCCCCGCCTCTGTTTCCCCGCCTCTTATTCCCCGCCTCTGTTTCCCCATATCTGATTCCCGGCCTCTCATTCCCCAGCTCTGATTCCCCGCCTCTGATTCCCCATATATGATTCCCCGCCGCTGATTCCCCAACTCTGATACCCCGCATCTGATTCACCAGCTCTGATACCCCGCCTCTGATTCCCCGCGTCTGATTCCCTGCCTCTGATTCCCCGCCTCTGATTCCCCATCTCTGATTCACCACCTCTGATCCCCCGCCTCTGATTCCCCATGTCAGATTCCCCGCCTCTGTTTCCCTGCCTCTGATTCCCTGCCTCTGATTCCCCATATCTGATTCCCCGCCTCTGATTCCCCAACTCTGATTCCCCGCCTGTGATTCGCCAGCTATTATTCCCCGCCTCTGATTCCCCGTGTCTGATTCCCTGCCTGTGATTCCCTGCCTCTGATTCCCCACCTATGTTACCCCGCCTCTGATTCCCCGCCTCTGATTCCCCATATCTGATTCCCCTCCTCTGATTGCCCAACTCTGATTCCCCGCCTCTGATTACCCAGCTCTGATTCCCCGCCTCTGTTTCCCCGCGTCTGATTCCCTGCCTCCGATTTCCCACCTCTGATTCCCCATCTCTGATTCACCACCTCTGATTCCCCACCTATGATTCCCCATATCTGATTCCCCGCCTCTGTTTCCCCGCCTCTGATTCCCCTCCTCTGATTCCCCATATCTGATTCCCCATCTCTGATTCCCGGACTCTGATTCCCCACCTCTGATTCCCCATCTCTGATTCCGCACATCCAATTCCCTGCCTCTGATTCCCCGCCTCTGATGCCCCGCCTCTGATTCCATGCCTCTGATTCCCAACCTCTGATTCCCCACCTCTGATTTCCCATATCTGATTCCCCTCCTCTGTTTCCCCGCCTCTGATTCCCTGCATCTGTTTCCTCATATCTGATTCCCCTCCTCTGATTCCCCAACACTGATTCCCCGCCTCTGATTCCCCAACACTGATTCCCCGCCTCTTATTCCCCAGCTCTGATTCCCCGCCTCTGTTTCCCCGCCTCTGATTCCCCGCCTCTGATTCCCCATATCTCATTCCCAGCCTCTGATTCCCCATCTCTGATTCCCGGACTCTGATTCCCTACCTCTGATTCCCGGCCTCTTATTCCCGGCATCTGATTCCCGGCCTCTGATTCCCGGCCTCTGATTCCCCGCTACTGATTCTGATTCCCTGCCTCTGATTCCCCATCTCTGATTCCGCACATCTGATTCCCTGCCTCTGATTTCCCACCTCTGATTACCCATATCTGATTCCCCGCCTCTGTTTCCCCGCCTCTGATTCCCCGCCTCTGTTTCCCCGCCTCTGATTCCCCGCCTCTGTTTCCCCATATCTAATTCCCCGCCTCTGATTCCCCTCCTCTGATTCCCCGCTCTGATTCCCCAGCTCTGAATCCCCTCCTCTGATTCCCCGCATCTGATTCACTGCCTCTGAATCCCCACCTCTGATTCCCTGCCTCTGATTCACAACCTCTGATTCCCCTCCTCTGATTCCCCATATCTGATTCCCCGCCTCCGTTTCCCTGCCTCTGATTCCCCGCCTCTGTTTCCCCATATCTGATTCCCCGCCTCTGATACCCCAACTCTGATTCCCCGCCTCTGATTCCCCAGCTCTGATTCCCCGCCTCTGACTCCCCGCATCTGATTCCCAGCCTCTGATTCCCCATGTCTGATTTCCTGCCTATGATTCCCCGCCTCTGATTCGCCAGCTCTGATTCATCGCCTCTGATTCCCCATCTCTGATTCCCCATATCTGATTCCCCACCTATGTTTCCCCGCCTCTGATTCCCCGCCTCAGATTCCCCATCTCTGATTCCCGGACTCTGATTCCCCACCTCTGATTCCCCATCTCTGATTCCGCTCATCCAATTCCCTGCCTCTGATTCCCCGCCTCTGATTCCCCACCTCTGATTTCCCATATCTGATTCCCCACCTCTGTTTCCCCGCCTCTGATTCCCTGCATCTGTTTCCTCATATCTGATTCCCCTCCTCTGATTCCCCAACACTGATTCCCCGCCTCTGATTCCCCAGCTCTGATTCACCACCTCTGATTCCCCGCGTCTGATTCCCCGCCTCTAATTCCCCATCTCTGATTCCCTATCACTGATTCCCCAATTCTGATTCCCCGCCTTTGATTCACTGCCTCTGATTAACAACCACTGATTCCCGACCTCTGATTCCCCATATCTGATTCCCCGCCTCTGTTTCCCCGCCTCTTATTCCCCGCCTCTGTTTCCCCATATCTGATTCCCGGCCTCTCATTCCCCAGCTCTGATTCCCCGCCTCTGATTCCCCATATCTGATTCCCCGCCGCTGATTCCCCAACTCTGATACCCCGCCTCTGATTCACCAGCTCTGATTCCCCGCCTCTGATTCCCCGCGTCTGATTCCCTGCCTCTGATTCCCCGCCTCTGATTCCCCATCTCTGATTCACCACCTCTGATCCCCCGCCTCTGATTCCCCATGTCTGATTCCCCGCCTCTGTTTCCCTGCCTCTGATTCCCCGCCTCTGATTCCCCATATCTGAATCCCCGCCTCTGATTCCCCAACTCTGATTCCCCGCCTGTGATTCGCCAGCTATGATTCCCGGCCTCTGATTACCCGCGTCTGATTCCTTGCCTGTGATTCCCTGCCTCTGATTCCCCACCTCTGTTACCCCGCCTCTGATTCCCTGCCTCTGATTCCCCACTTCTGATTCCCCGCCTCTGATTCCCCACCTCTGTTTCCCCACCTCTGATTCCCCGCCTCTGTTTCCCCATATCTAATTCCCCGCCTCTGATTCCCCAACTCTGATTCCCCGCTCTGATTCCCCAGCTCTGAATTCCTGCCTCTGATTCCCCACCTATGATTCCCCATATCTGATTCCCCGCCTCTGTTTCCCCGCCTCTGATTCCCCGCCTCTGATTCCCCATATCTGATTCCCCACCTATGATTTCCCAACGCTGATTCCCCGCCTCTGATTCGCCAGCTATGATTCCCCGCCTCTGATTCCCCGCGTCTGAATCCCTGCCTCTGATTCCCCGCCTCTGATTCCCAATATCTGATTCCCTGCCTCTGTTTCCCTGCCTCTGATTCCCCGCCTCTGTTTCCCCATATCTGATACTCCGCCTCTGATTCCCCAACTCTGATTCCCCGCCTCTGATTCCCCAGCTCTGATTCCCCGCATCTGACTCCCCGCGTCTGATTCCCAGCCTTTGATTCCCCATGTCTGATTTCCTGCCTCTGATTCCCCACCTCTGATTCGCCATCTCTGATTCATCGCCTCTGATTCCCCACCTCTGATTACCCATATCTGATTCCCCACCTATGTTTCCCCGCCTCTGATTCCGCGCCTCTGATTCCCCATCTCTGATTCCCGGACTCTGATTCCCCACCTCTGATTCCCCATCTCTGATTCCGCACATCCGATTCCCTGCCTCTGATTCCCCGCCTCTGATGCCCCGCCTCTGATTCCATGCCTCTGATTCCCAACCTCTGATTCCCCACCTCTGATTCCCCATATCTGATTCCCTGCCTCTGTTTCCCCGCCTCTGATTCCCTGCCCCTGTTTCCTCATATCTGATTCCCAGCCTCTGATTCCCCAACACTGATTTCCCGCCTCTGATTCCACAGCTCTGATTCACCACCTCTAATTCCCCGCCTTTGATTCCCTGCCTCTGATTCCCAACCTCTGATTCCCGACCTCTGATTCCCCATATCTGATACCCCGCCTCTGTTTCCCCGCCTCTTATTCCCCGCCTCTGTTTCCCCATATCTGATTCCCTGCCTTTCATTCCCCAGCTCTGATTCCCCGCCTCTGACTCCCCGCGTCTGATTCCCAGCCTCTGATTCCCCATGTCTGATTTCCTGCCTCTGATTCCCCGCCTCTGATTTGCATCTCTGATTCATCGCCTCTGATTCCCCACCTCTGATTCCCCATATCTGATTCCCCACCTATGTTTCCCCGCCTCTGATTCCCGGCCTCTGATTCCCCATCTCTGATTCCCTGACTCTGATTCTCCACCTCTGATTCCCCATCTCTGATTCCGCACATCCGATTCCCTGCCTCTGATTCCCCGCCTCTGATCCCCGCCTCTGATTCCATGCCTCTGATTCCCAACCTCTGATTCCCCACCTCTGATTCCCCATATATGATTCCCCGCCTCTGTTTCCCCGCCTCTGATTCCCTGTCCCTGTTTCCTCATATCTGATTCCCCGCCTCTGATTCCCCAACACTGATTTCCCGCCTCTGATTCCCCAGCTCTGATTGCCTATCTCAGATTCCCCAATTCTGATTCCCCGCCTTTGATTCCCTGCCTCTGATTCCCAACCTCTGATTCCCGACCTCTGATTCCCCATATCTGATTCCCCGCCTCTGTTTCCCCGCCTCTTATTCCCCGCCTCTGTTTCCCCGCCTCTTATTCACCGCCTCTGTTTCCCCATATCTGATTCCCTGCCTTTCATTCCCCAGCTCTGATTCCCCGCCTCTGACTCCCCGCGTCTGATTCCCAGCCTCTGATTCCCCATGTCTGACTTCCTGCCTCTGATTCCCCGCCTCGATTCGCCATCTCTGATTCATCGCCTCTGATTCCCCACCTCTGATTCCCCATATCTGATTCCCCACCTATGTTTCCCCGCCTCTGATTCCCCGCCTCTGATTCCCCATCTCTGATTCCAGAACTCTGATTCCCCACCTCTGATTCCCCATCTCTGATTCCGCACATCCGATTCCCTGCCTCTGATTCCCCGCCTCTGATGCCCCACCTCTGATTCCCCATTTCTGATTCCGCACATCCAATCCCCTGCCTCTGATTCCCCGCCTCTGATGCCCCGCCTCTGATTCCATGCCTCTGATTCCCAAACTCTGATTCCCCACCTCTGATTTCCCATATCTGATTCCCCGCCTCTGTTTCCCCGCCTCTGATTCCCTGCATCTGTTCCCTCATATCTGATTCCCCTCCTCTGATTCCCCAACACTGATTCCCCGCCTCTGATTCCCCAGCTCTGATTCACCACCTCTGATTCCCCGCGTCTGATTCCCCGCCTCTGATTCCCCATCTCTGATTCCCTATCTCTGATTCCCCAATTCTGATTCCCCGCCTTTGATTCGCTGCCTCTGATAAACAACCTCTGATTCCCGACCTCTGATTCCCCATATCTGATTCCCCGCCTCTGTTTCCCCGCCTCTTATTCCCCGCCTCTGTTTCCCCATATCTGATTCCCGGCCTCTCATTCCCCAGCTCTGATTCCCCGCCTCTGATTCCCCATATATGATTCCCCGCCGCTGATTCCCCAACTCTGATACCCCGCATCTGATTCACCAGCTCTGATACCCCGCCTCTGATTCCCCGCGTCTGATTCCCTGCCTCTGATTCCCCGCCTCTGATTCCCCATCTCTGATTCACCACCTCTGATCCCCCGCCTCTGATTCCCCATGTCAGATTCCCCGCCTCTGTTTCCCTGCCTCTGATTCCCCGCCTCTGATTCCCCATATCTGATTCCCCGCCTCTGATTCTTCAACTCTGATTCCCCGCCTGTGATTCGCCAGCTATTATTCCCCGCCTCTGATTCCCCGTGTCTGATTCCCTGCCTGTGATTCCCTGCCTCTGATTCCCCACCTATGTTACCCCGCCTCTGATTCCCCGCCTCTGATTCCCCATATCTTATTCCCCTCCTCTGATTGCCCAACTCTGATTCCCCGCCTCTGATTACCCAGCTCTGATTCCCCGCCTCTGTTTCCCCGCGTCTGATTCCCTGCCTCTGATTTCCCACCTCTGATTCCCCATCTCTGATTCACCACCTCTGATTCCCCACCTATGATTCCCCATATCTGATTCCCCGCCTCTGTTTCCCCGCCTCTGATTCCCCTCCTCTGATTCCCCATATCTGATTCCCCATCTCTGATTCCCGGACTCTGATTCCCCACCTCTGATTCCCCATCTCTGATTCCTCACATCCAATTCCCTGCCTCTGATTCCCCGCCTCTGATGCCCCGCCTCTGATTCCATGCCTCTGATTCCCAACCTCTGATTCCCCACCTCTGATTTCCCATATCTGATTCCCCTCCTCTGTTTCCCCGCCTCTGATTCCCTGCATCTGTTTCCTCATATCTGATTCCCCTCCTCTGATTCCCCAACACTGATTCCCCGCCTCTGATTCCCCAGCTCTGATTCACCACCACTGATTCCCCGCGTCTGATTCCCCGCCTCTGATTCTCCATCTCTGATTCCCTATCTCTGATTCCCCAATTCTGATTCCCCGCCTTTGATTCACTGCCTCTGATTAACAACCACTGATTCCCGACCTCTGATTCCCCATATCTGATTCCCCGCCTCTGTTTCCCCGCCTCTTATTCCCCGCCTCTGTTTCCCCATATCTGATTCCCGGACTCTCATTCCCCAGCTCTGATTCCCCGCCTCTGATTCCCCATATCTGATTCCCCGCCGCTGATTCCCCAACTCTGATACCCCGCCTCTGATTCCCCAGCTCTGATTCCCCGCCTCTGATTCCCCGCGTCTGATTCCCTGCCTCTGATTCCCCGCCTCTGATTCCCCATCTCTGATTCACCACCTCTGATCCCCCGCCTCTGATTCCCCATGTCTGATTCCCCGCCTCAGTTTCTCTGCCTCTGATTCCCCGCCTCTGATTCCCCAACTCTGATTCCCCGCCTGTGATTCGCCAGCTATGATTCCAGGCCTCTGATTCCCCGCGTCTGATTCCCTGCCTGTGATTCCCTGCCTCTGATTCCCCACCTCTGTTACCCCGCCTCTGATTCCCTGCCTCTCATTCCCCACTTCTGATTCCCACCTCTGATTCCCCACCTCTGTTTCCCCACCTCTGATTCCCCGCCTCTGTTTCCCCATATCTAATTCCCCGCCTCTGATTCCCCAACTCTGATTCCCCGCTCTGATTCCCCAGCCCTGAATTCCCGCCTCAGATTCCCCACCTATGATTCCCCATATCTGATTCCCCGCCTCTGTTTCCCCGCCTCTGATTCCCCGCCTCTGATTCCCCATATCTGATTCCCCACCTATGATTTCCCAACGCTGATTCCCCGCCTCTGATTCGCCAGCTATGATTCCCCGCCTCTGATTCACCGCGTCTGAATCCCTGCCTCTGATTCCCCGCCTCTGATACCCAATATCTGATTCCCCGCCTCCGTTTCCCTGCCTCAGATTCCCCGCCTCTGTTTCCCCATATCTGATTCTCCGCCTCTGATTCCCCAACTCTGATTCCCCACCTCTGATTCCCCAGCTCTGATTCCCCGCCTCTGACTCCCCGCGTCTGATTCCCAGCCTTTGATTCCCCATGTCTGATTTCCTGCCTCTGATTCCCCACCCCTGATTCGCCATTTCTGATTCATCGCCTCTGATTCCCCACCTCTGATTCCCCATATCTGATTCCCCACCTATGTTTCCCCGCCTCTGATTCCCCGCCTCTGATTCCCCATCTCTGATTCCCGGACTCTGATTCCCCACCTCTGATTCCCCATCTCTGATTCCGCACATCCGATTCCCTGCCTCTGATTCCCCGCCTCTGATGCCCCGCCTCTGATTCCATGCCTATGATTCCCAACCTCTGATTCCCCACCTCTGATTCCCCATATCTGATTCCCCGCCTCCGTTTCCCCGCCTCTGATTCCCTGGCCCTGTTTCCTCATATCTGATTCCCCGCCTCTGATTCCCCAACACTGATTTCCCGCCTCTGATTCCCCAGCTCTGATTCACCACCTCTGATTCCCCGCGTCTGATTCCCCGCCTCTGATTCCCCATCTCTGATTCCCTATCTCTGATTCCCCAATTCTGATTCCCCGCCTTTGATTCCCTGCCTCTGATTCCCAACCTCTGTTTCCCGACCTCTGATTCCCCATATCTGATTCCCCGCCTGTTTCCCCGCCTCTTATTCCCCGCCTCTGTTTCCCCATATCTGATTCCCTGCCTTTCATTCCCCAGCTCTGTTTCCCCGCCTCTGACTCCCCGCATCTGATTCCCAGCCTCTGATTCTCCATGTCTGACTTCCTGCCTCTGATTACCCGCCTCTGATTCGCCATCTCTGATTCATCGCCTCTGATTCCCCACCTCTGATTCCCCATATTTGATTCCCCACCTATGTTTCCCCGCCTCTGATTCCCCGCCTCTGATTCCCCATCTCTGATTCCCGGACTCTGACTCCCCACCTCTGATTCCCCATCTCTGATTCCGCACATCCGATTCCCTGCCTCTGATTCCCCGCCTCTGATGCCCCACCTCTGATTCCCCATCTCTGATTCCGCACATCCAATTCCCTGCCTCTGATTCCCAGCCTCTGATGCCCCGCCTCTGATTCCATTCCTCTGATTCCCAAACTCTGATTCCCCACCTCTGATTCCCCGCTTCTGATTCCCCGCCTCTGATTCCCCATCTCTGATTCCCTATCTCTGATCCCCAATTCTGATTCCCCGCCTTTGATTCCCTGCCTCTGATTAACAATCTCTGATTCCCGACCTCTGATTCGCCATATCTGATTCCCCGCCTCTGTTTCCCCGCCTCTTATTCCCCACCTCTGTTTCCCCATATCTGATTCCCGGCCTCTCATTCCCCAGCTCTGATTCCCCGCCTCTGATTCCCTATATCTGATTCCCCGCCGCTGATTCCCCAACTCTGATACCCCGCCTCTGATTCACCAGCTCTGATTCCCCGCCTCTGATTCCCCACGTCTGATTCCCTGCCTCTGATTCCCCGCCTCTGATTCCTCATCTCTGATTCACCACCTCTGATCCCCCGCCTCTGATTCCCCATGTCTGATTCCCCGCCTCTGTTTCCCTGCCTCTGATTCCCCGCCTCTGATTCCCCATATCTGATTCCCCGCCTCTGATTCCCCAACTCTGATTCCCCGCCTGTGATTCGCCAGCTATGATTCCCCGCCTCTGATTCCCCGCGTCTGATTCCCTGCCTGTGATTCCCTGCCTCTGATTCCCCACCTATTTTACCCCGCCTCTAATTCCCCGCCTCTGATTCCCCATATCTGATTCCCCTCCTCTGATTGCCCAACTCTGATTCCCCGCCTCTGATTCCCCAGCTCTGATTCCCCGCCTCTGCTTCCCCGCGTCTGATTCCCTGCCTCTGATTCCCCACCTCTGATTCCCCATCTCTGATTCACCACCTCTGATTCCCCACCTATGATTCCCCATATCTGATTCCCCGCCTCTGCTTCCCCGCCTCTGATTCCCTGCCTCTGATTCCCCATATCTGATTCCCCACCTATGATTTCCCAACTCTGATTCCCCGCCTCTGATTCGCCAGCTATGATTCCCCGCCTCTGATTCCCCGCGTCTGAATCGCTGACTCTGATTCCCCGCCTCTGATTCCCCATATCTGATTCCCCACCTATGTTTCCCCGCCTCTGATTCCCCATCTCTGATTCCCGGACTCTGATACCCCACCTCTGATTCCCCATCTCTGATTCCGCACATCCGATTCCCTGCCTCTGATTCCCCGCCTCTGATGCCCCACCTCTGATTCCATGCCTCTGTTTCCCAACCTCTGATTCCCCACCTCTCATTCCCCATATCTGATTCCCCGCCTCTGTTTCCCCGCCTCTGATTCCCTGCCCCTGTTTCCTCATATCTGATTCCCCGCCTCTGATTCCCCAACACTGATTTCCCGCCTCTGATTCCCCAGCTCTGATGCACCACCTCTGATTCCCCGCGTCTGATTCCCCGCCTCTGATTCCCCATCTCTGATTCCATATCTCTGATTCCCCAATTCTGATTCCCCGCCTTTGATTCTCTGCCTCTGATTCCCAACCTCTGATTCCCGACCTCTGATTCCCCATATCTGATTCCCCGCCTCTGTTTCCCCGCCTCTTATTCCCCGCCTCTGTTTCCCCTCCTCTTATTCCCTGCCTCTGTTTCCCCATATCTGATTCCCTGCCTTTCATTCCCCAGCTCTGATTCCCCGCCTCTGACTCCCCGCGTCTGATTCCCAGCCTCTGATTCTCCATGTCTGACTTCCTGCCTCTGATTCCCCGCCTCTGATTCGCCATCTCTGATTCATCGCCTCTGATTCCCCACCTCTGATTCCCCATATTTGATTCCCCACCTATGTTTCCCCGCCTCTGATTCCCCGCCTCTGATTCCCCATCTCTGATTCCCGGACTCTGATTCCCCACCTCTGATTCCCCATCTCTGATTCCGCACATCCGATTCACTGCCTCTGATTCCCCGCCTCTGATGCCCCACCTCTGATTCCCCATCTCTGATTCCGCACATCCAATTCCCTGCCTCTGATTCCCCGCCTCTGATGCCCCGCCTCTGATTCCATGCCTCTGATTCCCAAACTCTGATTCCCCACCTCTGATTTCCCATATCTGATTCCCCGCCTCTGTTTCCCCGCCTCTGATTCCCTGCATCTGTGTCCTCATATCTGATTCCCCTCCTCTGATTCCCCAACACTGATTCCCCGCCTCTGATTCCGCAGCTCTGATTCACCACCTCCGATTCCCCGCTTCTGATTCCCCGCCTCTGATTCCCCATCTCTGATTCCCTATCTCTGATTCCCCAATTCTGATTCCCCGCCTTTGATTCCCTGCCTCTGATTAACAACCTCTGATTCCCGACCTCTGATTCCCCATATCTGATTCCCCGCCTCTGTTTCCCCGCCTCTTATTCCCCACCTCTGTTTCCCCATATCTGATTCCCGGCCTCTCATTCCCCAGCTCTGATTCCCCGCCTCTGATTCCCCATATCTGATTCCCCGCCGCTGATTCCCCAACTCTGATACCCCGCCTCTGATTCACCAGCTCTGTTTCCCCGCCTCTGATTCCCCACGTCTGATTCCCTGCCTCTGATTCCCCACGTCTGAATCCCTGCCTCTGATTCCCCGCCTCTGATTCCTCATCTCTGATTCACCACCTCTGATCCCCCGCCTCTGTTTCCCTGCCTCTGATTCCCCGCCTCTGAATCCCCATATCTGATTCCCCGCCTCTGATTCCCCAACTCTGATTCCCCGCCTGTGCTTCGCCAGCTATGATTCCCCACCTCTGATTCCCCGCGTCTGATTCCCTGCCTGTGATTCCCTGCCTCTGATTCCCCACCTATGTTACCCCGCCTCTAATTCCCCGCCTCTGATTCCCCATATCTGATTCCCCTCCTCTGATTGCCCAACTCTGATTCCCCGCCTCTGATTCCCCAGCTCTGACTCCCCGCCTCTGTTTCCCCGCGTCTGATTCCCTGCCTCTGATTCCCCACCTCTGATTCCCCATCTCTGATTCACCACTTCTGATTCCCCACCTATGATTCCCCATATCTGATTCCCCGCCTCTGCTTCCCCGCCTCTGATTCCCTGCCTCTGATTCCCCATATCTGATTCCCCACCTATGATTTCCCAACTCTGATTCCCCGCCTCTGATTCGCCAGCTATGATTCCCCGCCTCTGATTCCCCGCGTCTGAATCGCTGCCTCTGATTCCCCGCCTCTGATTCCCAATATCTGATTCCCCGCATCGGTTTCCCTGCCTCTGATTCCCCACCTCTGTTTCCCCATATCTGATTCTCCGCCTCTGATTCCCCAACTCTGATGCCTCGCCTCTGATTCCCCAGCTCTGATTCCCCGCCTCTGACTCCCCGCATCTGATTCCCAGCCTCTGATTCCCCATGTCTGATTTCCTGCCTCTGATTCCCCGCCTCTGATTCGCCATCTCTGATTCATCGCCTCTGATTCCCCACCTCTGATTCCCCATATCTGATTCCCCACCTATGTTTCCCCGCCTCTGATTCCCCGCCTCTGATTCCCCATCTCTGATTCCCGGACTCTGATACCCCACCTCTGATTCCCAATATCTGATTCCCCGCCTCCGTTTCCCTGCCTCTGATTCCCCGCCTCTGTTTCCCCATATCTGATTCTCCGCCTCTGATTCCCCAACTCTGATGCCCCGCCTCTGATTCCCCAGCTCTGATTCCCCACCTCTGACTCTCCGCGTCTGATTCCCAGCCTCTGATTCCCCATGTCTGATTTCCTGCCTCTGATTCCCCGACTCTGATTCGCCATCTCTGATTCATCGCCTCTAATTCCCCACCTCTGATTCCCCATATCTGATTCCCCACCTATGTTTCCCCGCCTCTGATTCCCCGCCTCTGATTCCCCATCTCTGATTCCCGGACTCTGATTCCCCACCTCTGATTCCCCATCTCTGATTCCGCACATCCGATTCCCTGCCTCTGATTCCCCGCCTCTGATGCCCCGCCTCTGATTCCATGCCTCTGATTCCCAACCTCTGATTCCCCACCTCTGATTCCCCATATCTGATTCCCCGCCTCTGTTTCCCCGCCTCTGATTCCCTGCCCCTGTTTCCTCATATCTGATTCCCCGCCTCTGATTCCCCAACACTGATTTCCCGCCTCTGATTCCCCAGCTCTGGTGCACCACCTCTGATTCCCCGTGTCTGATTCACCGCCTCTGATTCCCCATCTCTGATTCCCTATCTCTGATTCCGCAATTCTGATTCCCCGCCTTTGATTCCCTGCCTCTGATTCCCAACCTCTGATTCCCAACCTCTGATTCCCCATATCTGATTCCCCGCCTCTGTTTCCCACCTCTTATTCCCCGCCTCTGTTTCCCCATATCTGATTCCCTGCCTTTCATTCCCCAGCTCTGATTCCCCGCCTCTGACTCCCCGTGTCTGATTCCCAGCCTCTGATTCCCCATGTCTGATTTCCTGCCTCTGATTCCCCGCCTCTGATTCGCCATCTCTGATTCATCGCCTCTGATTCCCCACCTCTGATTCCCCATATCTGATTCCCCACCTATGTTTCCCCGCCTCTGATTCCCCGCCTCTGATTCCCCATCTCTGATTCTCGTACTCTGATTCCCCACCTCTGATTCCCCATCTCTGATTCCGCACATCCGATTCCCTGCCTCTGATTCCCCGCCTCTGATGCCCCGCCTCTGATTCCATGCCTCTGATTCCCAACCTCTGATTCCCCACCTCTGATTCCCCATATCTGATAACCCGCCTCTGTTTCCCCGCCTCTGATTCCCCGCCTCTGATTCCCCAGCTCTGATTCACCACCTCTGATTCCCAACCTCTGATTCCCCATATCTGATTCCCCACCTATGTTTCCCCGCCTCTGATTCCCCGCCTCTGATTCCCCATCTCTGATTCCCGGACTCTGATTCCCCACCTCTGATTCCCCATCTCTGATTCCGCACATCCAATTCCCTGCCTCTGATTCCCCGACTCTGATGCCCCGCCTCTGATTCCATGCCTCTGATTCCCAACCTCTGATTCCCCACCTCTGATTTCCCATATCTGATTCCCCGCCTCTGATTCCCTGCCTCTGATTCCCCATATCTGATTCCCCACCTATGATTTCCCAACTCTGATTCCCCGTCTCTGATTCGCCAGCTATGATTCCCCGCCTCTGATTCCCCGCGTCTGAATCGCTGCCTCTGATTCCCCGCCTCTGATTCCCAATATCTGATTCCCCGCCTCCGTTTCCCTGCCTCTGATTCCCCGCCTCTGTTTCCCCATATCTGATTCTCCGCCTCTGATTCCCCAACTCTGATGCCTCGCCTCTGATTCCCCAGCTCTGATTCCACGCCTCTGACTCCCCGCATCTGATTCCCAGCCTCTGATTCCCCATGTCTGATTTCCTGCCTCTGATTCCCCGCCTCTGATTCGCCATCTCTGATTCATCGCCTCTGATTCCCCACCTCTGATTCCCCATATCTGATTCCCCACCTATGTTTCCCCGCCTCTGATTCCCCGCCTCTGATTCCCCATCTCTGATTCCCGGACTCTGATACCCCACCTCTGATTCCCAATATCTGATTCCCCGCCTCCGTTTCCCTGCCTCTGATTCCCCGCCTCTGTTTCCCCATATCTGATTCTCCACCTCTGATTCCCCAACTCTGATGCCCCGCCTCTGATTCCCCAGCTCTGATTCCCCGCCTCTGACTCTCCGCGTCTGATTCCCAGCCTCTGATTCCCCATGTCTGATTTCCTGCCTCTGATTCCCCGCCTCTGATGCCCCGCCTCTGATTCCATGCCTCTGATTCCCAACCTCTGATTCCCCACCTCTGATTCCCCATATCTGATTCCCCGCCTCTGTTTCCCCCCCTCTGATTCCCTGCCCTTGTTTCCTCATATCTGATTCCCCGCCTCTGATTCCCCAACACTGATTTCCCGCCTCTGATTCCCCAGCTCTGATGCACCACCTCTGATTCCCCGTGTCTGATTCCCCGCCTCTGATTCCCCATCTCTGATTCCCCGCCTTTGATTCCCTGCCTCTGATTCCCAACCTCTGATTCCCAACCTCTGATTCCCCATATCTGATTCCCCGCCTCTGTTTCCCGCCTCTTATTCCCCGCCTCTGTTTCCCCATATCTGATTCCCTGCCTTTCATTCCCCAGCTCTGATTCCCCGCATCTGACTCCCCGCGTCTGATTCCCAGCCTCTGATTCCCCATGTCTGATTTCCTGCCTCTGATTCCCCACCTCTGATTCGCCATCTCTGATTCATCGCCTCTGATTCCCCACCTCTGATTCCCCATATCTGATTCCCCACCTATGTTTCCCCGCCTCTGATTCCCCGCCTCTGATTCCCCATCTCTGATTCTCGTACTCTGATTCCCCACCTCTGATTCCCCATCTCTGATTCCGCACATCCGATTCCCTGCCTCTGATTCCCCGCCTCTGATGCCCCGCCTCTGATTCCATGCCTCTGATTCCCAACCTCTGATTCCCCACCTCTGATTCCCCATATCTGATACCCCGCCTCTGTTTCCCCGCCTCTGAATCCCTGCCTCTGTTTCCTCATATCTGATTCCCCGCCTCTGATTCACCAACACTGATTCCCCGCCTCTGATTCCCCAGCTCTGATTCACCACCTCTGATTCCCAACCTCTGATTCCCCATATCTGATTCCCCACCTATGTTTCCCCGCCTCTGATTCCCCGCCTCTGATTCCCCATATCTGATTCCCGGACTCTGATTCCCCACCTCTGATTCCCCATCTCTGATTCCGCACATCCAATTCCCTGCCTCTGATTCCCCGCCTCTGATGCCCCGCCTCTGATTCCATGCCTCTGATTCACAACCTCTGATTCCCCACCTCTGATTTCCCATATCTGATTCCCCGCCTCTGTTTCCCCGCCTCTGATTCCCTGCATCTGTTTCCTCATATCTGATTCCCCTCCTCTGATTCCCCAACACTGATTCCCCGCCTCTGATTCCCCAGCTCTGATTCACCACCTCTGATTCCCCGCGTCTGATTCCCCGCCTCTGATTCCCCATCTCTGATTCCCTATCTCTGATTCCCCAATTCTGATTCCCCACCTTTGATTCACTGCCTCTGATTAACAACCTCTGATTCCCGACCTCTGATTCCCCATATCTGATTCCCCGCCTCTGTTTCCCCGCCTCTTATTCCCCGCCTCTGTTTCCCCATATCTGATTCCCGGCCTCTCATTCCCCAGCTCTGATTCCCCGCCTCTGATTCCCCATATCTGATTCCCCACTGCTGATTCCCCAACTCTGATACCCCGCCTCTGATTCACCAGCTCTGATTCCCCGCCTCTGATTCCCCGCGTCTGATTCCCTGCCTCTGATACCCCGCCTCTGATTCCCCATCTCTGATTCACCACCTCTGATCCCACGCCTCTGATTCCCCATGTCTGATTCCCCGCCTCTGTTTCCCTGCCTCTGATTCCCCGCCTCTGATTCCCCATATCTGAATCCCCGCCTCTGATTCCCCAACTCTGATTCCCCGCCTGTGATTCGCCAGCTATGATTCCCCGCCTCTGATTCCCCGCGTCTGATTCCCTGCCTGTGATTCCCTGCCTCTGATTCCCCACCTCTGTTACCCCGCCTCTGATTCTCCGCCTCTGATGCCCCATATCTGATTCCCCTCCTCTGATTGCCCAACTCTGATTCCCCGCCTCTGATTCCCCAGCTCTCATTCTCCACCTCTGTTTCCCCGCATCTGATTCCCTGCCTCTGATTCCCCACCTCTGATTCCCCATCTCTGATTCACCACCTCTGATTCCCCACCTATGATTCCCCATATCTGATTCCCCGCCTCTGTTTCCCCGCCTCTGATTCCCCGCCTCTGATTCCGCATATCTGATTCCCCACCTATGATTTCCCAACTCTGATTCCCCGCCTCTGATTCGCCAGCTCTGATTCCCCGCCTCTGATTCCCCATATCTGATTCCCCGCCGCTGATTCCCCAACTTTGATACCCCGCCTCTGATTCCCCAGCTCTGATTCCCCGCGTCTGATTCCCCGCGTCTGATTCCCTGCCTCTGATTCCCGGCCTCTGATTCCCCATCTCTGATTCACCACCTCTGATCCCCCGCCTCTGATTACCCATGTCTGATTCCCCGCCTCTGTTTCCCCGCCTCTGAATCCCCGCCTCTGATTCCCCATATCTGATTCCCCGCCTCTGATTCCCCAACTCTGATTCCCCGCCTGTGATTCGCCAGCTATGATTCACAGCCTCTGATTCCCCGCGTCTGATTCCCTGCCTGTGATTCCCTGCCTCTGATTCCCCACCTCTGTTACCCCGCCTATGATTCCCTGCCTCTGATTCCCCATATATGATTCCACTCCTCTGATTCCCCAACTCTGATTCCCCGCCTCTGATTCCCCAGCTCTGATTCCCTGCCTCTGATTCCCCGCGTCTGATTCCCTGACTCTGATTCCCCATCTCTGATTCACTGCCTTTGATTCGCCACCTCTGATTCCCCACCTCTGATTCCCGGCCTCTTATTCCCGGCATCTGATTCCCGGCCTCTGATTCCCAGCCTCTGATTCCCCGCTTCTGATTCTGATTCCCTGCCTCTGATTCCCCATCTCTGATTCCACACATCTGATTTCCTGCCTCTGATTCCCCACTTCTGATTCCCCGCCTCTGATCCCCCACCTCTGTTTCCCCACCTCAGATTCCCCGCCTCTGTTTCCCCATATCTAATTTTCCGCCTCTGATTCCCCAACTCTGATTCCCCGCTCTGATTCCCCAGCTCTGAATTCCCGCCTCTGATTCCCCGCATCTGATTCCCTGCCTCTGAATCCCCACCTCGGATTCAAAACCTCTGATTCCCCTCCTCTGATTCCCCATATCTGATTTCCCTCCTCTGATTCCCAGCCTCTGATTCCCCGCTTCTGATTCTGATTCCCTGCCTCTGATTCCCCATCTCTGATTCCACACATCTGATTTCCTGCCTCTGATTCCCCACTTCTGATTCCCCGCCTCTGATCCCCCACCTCTGTTTCCCCACCTCAGATTCCCCGCCTCTGTTTCCCCATATCTAATTTTCCGCCTCTGATTCCCCAACTCTGATTCCCCGCTCTGATTCCCCAGCTCTGAATTCCCGCCTCTGATTCCCCGCATCTGATTCCCTGCCTCTGAATCCCCACCTCGGATTCAAAACCTCTGATTCCCCTCCTCTGATTCCCCATATCTGATTTCCCTCCTCTGTTTCCCCGCCTCTGATTCCCCAACTCTGATTCCCGGCCTCTGATTCCCGGCCTCTGATTCCCGGCCTCTCATTCCCGGCCTCTCATTCCCCGCCTCTGATTCCCGGCCTCAGATTCCCCGCCTCTGATTCCCCGCCTCTGATTCCCTGCCTCTGATTCCCCATTTCTGATTCCGCACATCTGATTCCCTGCCTCTAATTCCCCGCCTCTGATTCCCCGCTCTGATTCCCCAGCTCTGAATTCCCGCCTCTGATTCTCCGCATCTGATTCCCTGCCTCTGAATCCCCACCTCTGATTCCCAACCTCTGATTCCCCTCCTCTGATTCCCGATATCTGATTTCCCTCCTCTGTTTCCCTACCTCTGATTCCCCGCCTCTGTTACCCCATATCTGATTCCCTGCCTCTTATTCCCCACCTCTGATTCCCGGCCTCTGATTCCCGGCCTCTGATTCCCCAGCTCTGATTCCCCGCCTCTGATTCCCCGTGTTTGATTCCCTGCCTCTGATTCCCCGCCTCTGCTTCCCCATCTCTGATCCACCGACTTTGATTCGCCACCTCTGATTCCACATATGTGATTCCCCGCCTCTGTTTCCCCGCCTCTGATTCCCCGCCTCTGATTCCCCATATCTCATTCCCAGCCTCTGATTCCCCACCTCTGATTCCCGGCCTCTTATTCCCGGCATCTGATTCCCGGCCTCTGATTCCCGGCCTCTGATTCCCCGCTTCTGATTCTGATTTCCTGCCTCTGATTCCCCATCTCTGATTCCGCACATCTGATTCCCTGCCTCTGATTTCCCACCTGTGATTACCCATATCTGATTCCCCGCCTCTGTTTCTCCGCCTCTGATTCCCCGCCTCTGTTTCCCCATATCTAATTCCCCGCCTCTGATTCCCCAACTCTGATTCCCCGCTCTGATTCCCCAGCTCTGAATTCCCGCCTCTGATTCCCCGCATCTGATTCCCTGCCTCTGAATCCCCACCTCGGATTCAAAACCTCTGATTGCCCTCCTCTGATTCCCCATATCTGATTTCCCTCCTCTGTTTCCCTGCCTCTGATTCCCCGCCTCTGTTACCCCATATCTGATTCCCCGCCTCTGATTCCCCAACTCTGATTCCCGGCCTCTGATTCCCGGCCTCTGATTCCCGGCCTCTCATTCCCGGCCTCTCATTCCCCGCCTCTGATTCCCGGCCTCAGATTCCCCGCCTCTGATTCCCCGCCTCTGATTCCCTGCCTCTGATTCCCCATCTCTGATTCCGCACATCTGATTCCCTGCCTCTAATTCCACGCCTCTGATTCCCCGCTCTGAATCCCCAGCTCTGACTTCCCGCCTCTGATTCCCCGCATCTGATTCCCTGCCTCTGAATCCCCACCTCTGATTCCCAACCTCTGATTCCCCTCCTCTGATTCCCCATATCTGATTTCCCTCCTCTGTTTCCCTGCCTCTGATTCCCCGCCTCTGTTACCCCATATCTGATTCCCTGCCTCTTATTCCCCACCTGATTCCCGGCCTCTGATTCCCGGCCTCTGATTCCCGGCCTCTGATTCCCGGCCTCTCATTCCCCGCCTCTAATTCCCGGCCTCAGATTCCCCGCCTCTGATTCCCCGCCTCTGATTCCCTGCCTCTAATTCCCCGCCTCTGATTCCCCGCCTCTGATTCCCTGCCTCTGATTCCCAACCTCTGATTCCCCACCTCTGATTCCCCATATCTGATTCTCCGCCTCTGTTTCCCTGCCTCTGATTCCCAACCTCTGATTCCCCACCTCTGATTCCCCATATCTGATTCTCCGCCTCTGTTTCCCCGCCTCTGATTCCCCGCCTCTGTTTCCCCCTATCTGATTCCCCGCCTCTGATTCCCCAACTCTGATTCCCCGCCTCTGATTCCCCAGCTCTGATTCCCCGCCTCTGATTCCCCGTGTTTGATTCCCTGCCTCTGATTCCCCGCCTCTGATTCCCCAACTCTGATTCCCCGCCTCTGATTCCCCAGCTCTGATTCCCCGCCTCTGATTCCCCATGTCTGATTTCCTGCCTCTGATTCCCCGCCTCTGATTCCCCATATCTCATTCCCAGCCTCTGATTCCCCACCTCTGATTCCCGGCCTCTTATTCCCGGCATCTGATTCCCGGCCTCTGATTCCCGGCCTCTGATTCCCCGCTTCTGATTCTGATTCCCTGCCTCTGATTCCCCATCTCTGATTCCCGGACTCTGATACCCCACCTCTGATTCCCAATATCTGATTCCCCGCCTCCGTTTCCCTGCCTCTGATTCCCTGCCTCTGTTTCCCCATATCTGATGCCCCGCCTCTGATTCCCCAGCTCTGATTCCCCGCCTCTGACTCTCCGCGTCTGATTCCCAGCCTCTGATTCCCCATGTCTGATTTCCTGCCTCTGATTCCCCGCCTCTGATTCGCCATCTCTGATTCATCGCCTCTAATTACCCACCTCTGATTCCCCATATCTGATTCCCCACCTATGTTTCCCCGCCTCTGATTCCCCGCCTCTGATTCCCCATCTCTGATTCCCGGACTCTGATTCCCCACCTCTGATTCCCCATCTCTGATTCCGCACATCCGATTCCCTGCCTCTGATTCCCCGCCTCTGATGCCCAACCTCTGATTCCCCACCTCTGATTCCCCATATCTGATTCTCCGCCTCTGATTCCCCATATCTGATTCCCCGCCTCTGTTTCCCCCCCTCTGATTCCCTGCCCCTGTTTCCTCATATCTGATTCCCCGCCTCTGATTCCCCAACACTGATTTCCCGCCTCTGATTCCCCAGCTCTGATGCACCACCTCTGATTCCCCGTGTCTGATTCCCCGCCTATGATTCCCCATCTCTGATTCCCTATCTCTGATTCCGCAATTCTGATTCCCCGCCTTTGATTCCCTGCCTCTGATTCCCAACCTCTGATTCCCAACCTCTGATTCCCCATATCTGATTCCCCGCCTCTGTTTCCCGCCTCTTATTCCCCGCCTCTGTTTCCCCATATCTGATTCCCTGCCTTTCATTCCCCAGCTCTGATTCCCCGCCTCTGACTCCCCGCGTCTGATTCCCAGCCTCTGATTCCCCATGTCTGATTTCCTGCCTCTGATTCCCCACCTCTGATTCGCCATCTCTGATTCATCGCCTCTGATTCCCCACCTCTGATTCCCCATATCTGATTCCCCACCTATGTTTCCCCGCCTCTGATTCCCCGCCTCTGATTCCCCATCTCTGATTCTCGTACTCTGATTCCCCACCTCTGATTCCCCATCTCTGATTCCGCACATCCGATTCCCTGCCTCTGATTCCCCGCCTCTGATGCCCCGCCTCTGATTCCATGCCTCTGATTCCCAACCTCTGATTCCCCACCTCTGATTCCCCATATCTGATACCCCGCCTCTGTTTCCCCGCCTCTGATTCCCCGCCTCTGATTCCCCGCCTCTGTTTCCCCCTATCTGATTCCCCAACACTGATTCCCCGCCTCTGATTCCCCAGCTCTGATTCACCACCTCTGATTCCCAACCTCTGATTCCCCATATCTGATTCCCCACCTATGTTTCCCCGCCTCTGATTCCCCGCCTCTGATTCCCCATATCTGATTCCCGGACTCTGATTCCCCACCTCTGATTCCCCATCTCTGATTCCGCACATCCAATTCCCTGCCTCTGATTCCCCGCCTCTGATGCCCCGCCTCTGATTCCATGCCTCTGATTCACAACCTCTGATTCCCCACCTCTGATTTCCCATATCTGATTCCCCGCCTCTGTTTCCCCGCCTCTGATTCCCTGCATCTGTTTCCTCATATCTGATTCCCCTCCTCTGATTCCCCAACACTGATTCCCCGCCTCTGATTCCCCAGCTCTGATTCACCACCTCTGATTCCCCGCGTCTGATTCCCCGCCTCTGATTCCCCATCTCTGATTCCCTATCTCTGATTCCCCAATTCTGATTCCCCACCTTTGATTCACTGCCTCTGATTAACAACCTCTGATTCCCGACCTCTGATTCCCCATATCTGATTCCCCGCCTCTGTTTCCCCGCCTCTTATTCCCCGCCTCTGTTTCCCCATATCTGATTCCCGGCCTCTCATTCCCCAGCTCTGATTCCCCGCCTCTGATTCCCCATATCTGATTCCCCACTGCTGATTCCCCAACTCTGATACCCCGCCTCTGATTCACCAGCTCTGATTCCCCGCCTCTGATTCCCCGCGTCTGATTCCCTGCCTCTGATACCCCGCCTCTGATTCCCCATCTCTGATTCACCACCTCTGATCCCACGCCTCTGATTCCCCATGTCTGATTCCCCGCCTCTGTTTCCCTGCCTCTGATTCCCCGCCTCTGATTCCCCATATCTGAATCCCCGCCTCTGATTCCCCAACTCTGATTCCCCGCCTGTGATTCGCCAGCTATGATTCCCCGCCTCTGATTCCCCGCGTCTGATTCCCTGCCTGTGATTCCCTGCCTCTGATTCCCCACCTCTGTTACCCCGCCTCTGATTCTCCGCCTCTGATGCCCCATATCTGATTCCCCTCCTCTGATTGCCCAACTCTGATTCCCCGCCTCTGATTCCCCAGCTCTCATTCTCCACCTCTGTTTCCCCGCATCTGATTCCCTGCCTCTGATTCCCCACCTCTGATTCCCCATCTCTGATTCACCACCTCTGATTCCCCACCTATGATTCCCCATATCTGATTCCCCGCCTCTGTTTCCCCGCCTCTGATTCCCCGCCTCTGTTTCCGCATATCTGATTCCCCACCTATGATTTCCCAACTCTGATTCCCCGCCTCTGATTCGCCAGCTCTGATTCCCCGCCTCTGATTCCCCATATCTGATTCCCCGCCGCTGATTCCCCAACTTTGATACCCCGCCTCTGATTCCCCAGCTCTGATTCCCCGCCTCTGATTCCCCGCGTCTGATTCCCTGCCTCTGATTCCCCGCCTCTGATTCCCCATCTCTGATTCACCACCTCTGATCCCCCGCCTCTGATTACCCATGTCTGATTCCCCGCCTCTGTTTCCCCGCCTCTGAATCCCCGCCTCTGATTCCCCATATCTGATTCCCCGCCTCTGATTCCCCAACTCTGATTCCCCGCCTGTGATTCGCCAGCTATGATTCACCGCCTCTGATTCCCCGCGTCTGATTCCCTGCCTGTGATTCCCTGCCTCTGATTCCCCACCTCTGTTACCCCGCCTATGATTCCCCGCCTCTGATTCCCCATATATGATTCCACTCCTCTGATTCCCCAACTCTGATTCCCCGCCTCTGATTCCCCAGCTCTGATTCCCTGCCTCTGATTCCCCGCGTCTGATTCCCTGACTCTGATTCCCCATCTCTGATTCACTGCCTTTGATTCGCCACCTCTGATTCCCCACATCTGATTCCCGGCCTCTTATTCCTGGCATCTGATTCCCGGCCTCTGATTCCCAGCCTCTGATTCCCCGCTTCTGATTCTGATTCCCTGCCTCTGATTCCCCATCTCTGATTCCACACATCTGATTTCCTGCCTCTGATTCCCCACTTCTGATTCCCCGCCTCTGATCCCCCACCTCTGTTTCCCCACCTCAGATTCCCCGCCTCTGTTTCCCCATATCTAATTCCCCGCCTCTGATTCCCCAACTCTGATTCCCCGCTCTGATTCCCCAGCTCTGAATTCCCGCCTCTGATTCCCCGCATCTGATTCCCTGCCTCTGAATCCCCACCTCGGATTCAAAACCTCTGATTCCCCTCCTCTGATTCCCCATATCTGATTTCCCTCCTCTGTTTCCCTGCCTCTGATTCCCCGCCTCTGTTACCCCATATCTGATTCCCCGCCTCTGATTCCCCAACTCTGATTCCCGGCCTCTGATTCCCGGCCTCTGATTCCCGGCCTCTCATTCCCGGCCTCTCATTCCCCGCCTCTGATTCCCGGCCTCAGATTCCCCGCCTCTGATTCCCCGCCTCTGATTCCCTGCCTCTGATTCCCCATTTCTGATTCCGCACATCTGATTCCCTGCCTCTAATTCCCCGCCTCTGATTCCCCGCTCTGATCCCCAGCTCTGAATTCCCGCCTCTGATTCCCCGCATCTGATTCCCTGCCTCTGAATCCCCACCTCTGATTCCCAACCTCTGATTCCCCTCCTCTGATTCCCGATATCTGATTTCCCTCCTCTGTTTCCCTGCCTCTGATTCCCCGCCTCTGTTACCCCATATCTGATTCCCTGCCTCTTATTCCCCACCTCTGATTCCCGGCCTCTGATTCCCGGCCTCTGATTCCCCAGCTCTGATTCCCCGCCTCTGATTCCCCGTGTTTGATTCCCTGCCTCTGATTCCCCGCCTCTGCTTCCCCATCTCTGATCCACCGACTTTGATTCGCCACCTCTGATTCCCCATATGTGATTCCCCGCCTCTGTTTCCCCGCCTCTGATTCCCCGCCTCTGATTCCCCATATCTCATTCCCAGCCTCTGATTCCCCACCTCTGATTCCCGGCCTCTTATTCCCGGCATCTGATTCCCGGCCTCTGATTCCCGGCCTCTGATTCCCCGCTTCTGATTCTGATTTCCTGCCTCTGATTCCCCATCTCTGATTCCGCACATCTGATTCCCTGCCTCTGATTTCCCACCTGTGATTACCCATATCTGATTCCCCGCCTCTGTTTCTCCGCCTCTGATTCCCCGCCTCTGTTTCCCCATATCTAATTCCCCGCCTCTGATCCCCCAACTCTGATTCCCCGCTCTGATTCCCCAGCTCTGAATTCCCGCCTCTGATTCCCCGCATCTGATTCCCTGCCTCTGAATCCCCACCTCGGATTCAAAACCTCTGATTCCCCTCCTCTGATTCCCCATATCTGATTTCCCTCCTCTGTTTCCCTGCCTCTGATTCCCCGCCTCTGTTACCCCATATCTGATTCCCCGCCTCTGATTCCCCAACTCTGATTCCCGGCCTCTGATTCCCGGCCTCTGATTCCCGGCCTCTCATTCCCGGCCTCTCATTCCCCGCCTCTGATTCCCGGCCTCAGATTCCCCGCCTCTGATTCCCCGCCTCTGATTCCCTGCCTCTGATTCCCCATCTCTGATTCCGCACATCTGATTCCCTGCCTCTAATTCCACGCCTCTGATTCCCCGCTCTGAATCCCCAGCTCTGACTTCCCGCCTCTGATTCCCCGCATCTGATTCCCTGCCTCTGAATCCCCACCTCTGATTCCCAACCTCTGATTCCCCTCCTCTGATTCCCCATATCTGATTTCCCTCCTCTGTTTCCCTGCCTCTGATTCCCCGCCTCTGTTACCCCATATCTGATTCCCTGCCTCTTATTCCCCACCTGATTCCCGGCCTCTGATTCCCGGCCTCTGATTCCCCGCCTCTGATTCCCGGCCTCTCATTCCCCGCCTCTGATTCCCGGCCTCAGATTCCCCGCCTCTGATTCCCCGCCTCTGATTCCCTGCCTCTAATTCCCCGCCTCTAATTCCCCACCTCTGATTCCCTGCCTCTGATTCCCAACCTCTGATTCCCCACCTCTGATTCCCCATATCTGATTCTCCGCCTCTGTTTCCCCGCCTCTGATTCCCCGCCTCTGTTTCCCCCTATCTGATTCCCCGCCTCTGATTCCCCAACTCTGATTCCCCGCCTCTGATTCCCCAGCTCTGATTCCCCGCCTCTGATTCCCCGTGTTTGATTCCCTGCCTCTGATTCCCCGCCTCTGCTTCCCCATCTCTGATCCACCGACTTTGATTCGCCACCTCTGATTCCCAATATGTGATTCCCCGCCTCTGTTTCCCCGCCTCTGATTCCCCGCCTCTGATTCCCCATATCTCATTCCCAGCCTCTGATTCCCCACCTCTGATTCCCGGCCTCTTATTCCCGGCATCTGATTCCCGGCCTCTGATTCCCGGCCTCTGATTCCCCGCTTCTGATTCTGATTCCCTGCCTCTGATTCCCCATCTCTGATTCCGCACCTCTGATTCCCTGCCTCTGATTTCCCACCTCTGATTACCCATATCTGATTCCCCGCCTCTGTTTCCCCGCCTCTGATTCCCCGCCTCTGTTTTCCAGCCTCTGATTCCCCGCCTCTGTTTCCCCATATCTAATTCCCCGCCTCTGATACCCCAACTCTGATTCCCCGCTCAGATTCCCCAGCTCTGAATCCCCGCCTCTGATTCCCCGCATCTGATTCACTGCCTCTGAATCCCCACCTCTGATTCCCTGCCTCTGATTCCCAACCTCTGATTCCCCTCCCCTGATTCCCCATATCTGATTCCCCGCCTCCGTTTCCCTGCCTCTGATTCCCCACCTCTGTTTCCCCATATCTGATTCCCCGCCTCTGATACCCCAACTCTGATTCCCCGCCTCTGATTCCCCAGCTCTGATTCTCCGCCTCTGACTCCCCGCGTCTGATTCCCAGCCTCTGATTCCCCATGTCTGATTTCCTGCCTCTGATTCCCCGCCTCTGATTCCCCGCCTCAGATTCCCCATCTCTGATTCCCGGACTCTGATTCCCCACCTCTGATTCCCCATCTCTGATTCCGCACATCCGAATCCCTGCCTCTGATTCCCCGCCTCTGATGCCCCGCCTCTGATTCCATGCCTCTGATTCGCAACCTCTGATTCCCCACCTCTGATTCCCCATATCTGATTCCCCGCCTCTGTTTCCCCGCCTCTGATTCCCTGCCTCTGTTTCCTCATACCTGATTCCCCGCCTCTGATTCCCCAACACTGATTCCCCGCCTCTGATTCCCCAGCTCTGATTCACCACCTCTGATTCACCGCGTCTGATTCCCCGCATCTCATTACCCATCTCTGATTCCCTATCTCTGATTCCCCAATTCTGATTCCCCGCCTTTGAATCCCTGCCTCTGATTCCCAACCTCTGATTCCCGACCTCTGATTCCCCATATCTGATTCCCCGCCTCTGTTTCCCCGCCTCTTATTCCCCGCCTCTGATTCCCCATATCTGATTCCCGGCCTCTCATTCCCCAGCTCTGATTCCCCGCCTCTGATTCCCCATATCTGATTCCCCGCCGCTGATTCCCCAACTCTGATACCCCGCCTCTGATTCCCCAGCTCTGATTCCCCGCCTCTGATTCCAAGCATCTGATTCCCTGCCTGTGATTCCCTGCGTCTGATTCCCCACCTCTGTTACCCCTCCTCTGATTCCCCAACTCTGATTCCCCGCCTCTGATTCCCCAGCTCTGATTCCCTGCCTCTGATTCCCCGCATCTGATTCCCCGTCTCTGATTCCCCAGCTCTGATTCCCCGCCTCTGATTCCCCGCGTCTGATTCCCTGCCTCTGATTCCCCGCCTCTGATTCCCCATCTCTGATTCACCACCTCTGATCCCCCGCCTCTGATTCCCCATGTCTGATTCCCCGCCTCTGTTTCCCTGCCTCTGATTCCCCGCCTCTGATTCCCCATATCTGAATCCCCGCCTCTGATTCCCCAACTCTGATTCCCCGCCTGTGATTCGCCAGCTATGATTCCCGGCCTCTGATTACCCGCGTCTGATTCCTTGCCTGTGATTCCCTGCCTCTGATTCCCCACCTCTGTTACCCCGCCTCTGATTCCCTGCCTCTGATTCCCCACTTCTGATTCCCCGCCTCTGATTCCCCACCTCTGTTTCCCCACCTCTGATTCCCCGCCTCTGTTTCCCCATATCTAATTCCCCGCCTCTGATTCCCCAACTCTGATTCCCCGCTCTGATTCCCCAGCTCTGAATTCCCGCCTCTGATTCCCCACCTATGATTCCCCATATCTGATTCCCCGCCTCTGTTTCCCCGCCTCTGATTCCCCGCCTCTGATTCCCCATATCTGATTCCCCACCTATGATTTCCCAACGCTGATTCCCCGCCTCTGATTCGCCAGCTATGATTCCCCGCCTCTGATTCCCCGCGTCTGAATCCCTGCCTCTGATTCCCCGCCTCTGATTCCCAATATCTGATTCCCTGCCTCCGTTTCCCTGCCTCTGATTCCCCGCCTCTGTTTCCCCATATCTGATACTCCGCCTCTGATTCCCCAACTCTGATTCCCCGCCTCTGATTCCCCAGCTCTGATTCCCCGCATCTGACTCCCCGCGTCTGATTCCCAGCCTCTGATTCCCCATGTCTGATTTCCTGCCTCTGATTCCCCACCTCTGATTCGCCATCTCTGATTCATCGCCTCTGATTCCCCACCTCTGATTACCCATATCTGATTCCCCACCTATGTTTCCCCGCCTCTGATTCCGCGCCTCTGATTCCCCATCTCTGATTCCCGGACTCTGATTCCCCACCTCTGATTCCCCATCTCTGATTCCGCACATCCGATTCCCTGCCTCTGATTCCCCGCCTCTGATGCCCCGCCTCTGATTCCATGCCTCTGATTCCCAACCTCTGATTCCCCACCTCTGATTCCCCATATCTGATTCCCTGCCTCTGTTTCCCCGCCTCTGATTCCCTGCCCCTGTTTCCTCATATCTGATTCCCAGCCTCTGATTCCCCAACACTGATTTCCCGCCTCTGATTCCACAGCTCTGATTCACCACCTCTAATTCCCCGCCTTTGATTCCCTGCCTCTGATTCCCAACCTCTGATTCCCGACCTCTGATTCCCCATATCTGATACCCCGCCTCTGTTTCCCCGCCTCTTATTCCCCGCCTCTGATTCCCCATATCTGATTCCCCACCTATGATTTCCCAACGCTGATTCCCCGCCTCTGATTCGCCAGCTATGATTCCCCGCCTCTGATTCCCCGCGTCTGAATCCCTGCCTCTGATTCCCCGCCTCTGATTCCCAATATCTGATTCCCTGCCTCTGATTCCCTGCCTCTGATTCCCCACTTCTGATTCCCCGCCTCTGATTCCCCACCTCTGTTTCCCCACCTCTGATTCCCCGCCTCTGTTTCCCCATATCTAATTCCCCGCCTCTGATTCCCCAACTCTGATTCCCCGCTCTGATTCCCCAGCTCTGAATTCCCGCCTCTGATTCCCCACCTATGATTCCCCATATCTGATTCCCCGCCTCTGTTTCCCCGCCTCTGATTCCCCGCCTCTGATTCCCCATATCTGATTCCCCACCTATGATTTCCCAACGCTGATTCCCCGCCTCTGATTCGCCAGCTATGATTCCCCGCCTCTGATTCCCCGCGTCTGAATCCCTGCCTCTGATTCCCCGCCTCTGATTCCCAATATCTGATTCCCTGCCTCCGTTTCCCTGCCTCTGATTCCCCGCCTCTGTTTCCCCATATCTGATACTCCGCCTCTGATTCCCCAACTCTGATTCCCCGCCTCTGATTCCCCAGCTCTGATTCCCCGCATCTGACTCCCCGCGTCTGATTCCCAGCCTCTGATTCCCCATGTCTGATTTCCTGCCTCTGATTCCCCACCTCTGATTCGCCATCTCTGATTCATCGCCTCTGATTCCCCACCTCTGATTACCCATATCTGATTCCCCACCTATGTTTCCCCGCCTCTGATTCCGCGCCTCTGATTCCCCATCTCTGATTCCCGGACTCTGATTCCCCACCTCTGATTCCCCATCTCTGATTCCGCACATCCGATTCCTTGCCTCTGATTCCCCGCCTCTGATGCCCCGCCTCTGATTCCATGCCTCTGATTCCCAACCTCTGATTCCCCACCTCTGATTCCCCATATCTGATTCCCTGCCTCTGTTTCCCCGCCTCTGATTCCCTGCCCCTGTTTCCTCATATCTGATTCCCAGCCTCTGATTCCCCAACACTGATTTCCCGCCTCTGATTCCACAGCTCTGATTCACCACCTCTAATTCCCCGCCTTTGATTCCCTGCCTCTGATTCCCAACCTCTGATTCCCGACCTCTGATTCCCCATATCTGATACCCCGCCTCTGTTTCCCCGCCTCTTATTCCCCGCCTCTGTTTCCCCATATCTGATTCCCTGCCTTTCATTCCCCAGCTCTGATTCCCCGCCTCTGACTCCCCGCGTCTGATTCCCAGCCTCTGATTCCCCATGTCTGATTTCCTGCCTCTGATTCCCCGCCTCTGATTTGCATCTCTGATTCATCGCCTCTGATTCCCCACCTCTGATTCCCCATATCTGATTCCCCACCTATGTTTCCCCGCCTCTGATTCCCGGCCTCTGATTCCCCATCTCTGATTCCCTGACTCTGATACTCCACCTCTGATTCCCCATCTCTGATTCCGCACATCCGATTCCCTGCCTCTGATTCCACGCCTCTGATCCCCGCCTCTGATTCCATGCCTCTGATTCCCAACCTCTGATTCCCCACCTCTGATTCCCCATATCTGATTCCCCGCCTCTGTTTCCCCGCCTCTGATTCCCTGTCCCTGTTTCCTCATATCTGATTCCCCGCCTCTGATTCCCCAACACTGATTTCCCGCCTCTGATTCCCCAGCTCTGATTGCCTATCTCAGATTCCCCAATTCTGATTCCCCGCCTTTGATTCCCTGCCTCTGATTCCCAACCTCTGATTCCCGACCTCTGATTCCCCATATCTGATTCCCCGCCTCTGTTTCCCCGCCTCTTATTCCCCGCCTCTGTTTCCCCGCCTCTTATTCACCGCCTCTGTTTCCCCATATCTGATTCCCTGCCTTTCATTCCCCAGCTCTGATTCCCCGCCTCTGACTCCCCGCGTCTGATTCCCAGCCTCTGATTCCCCATGTCTGACTTCCTGCCTCTGATTCCCCGCCTCGATTCGCCATCTCTGATTCATCGCCTCTGATTCCCCACCTCTGATTCCCCATATCTGATTCCCCACCTATGTTTCCCCGCCTCTGATTCCCCGCCTCTGATTCCCCATCTCTGATTCCAGAACTCTGATTCCCCACCTCTGATTCCCCATCTCTGATTCCGCACATCCGATTCCCTGCCTCTGATTCCCCGCCTCTGATGCCCCACCTCTGATTCCCCATTTCTGATTCCGCACATCCAATCCCCTGCCTCTGATTCCCCGCCTCTGATGCCCCGCCTCTGATTCCATGCCTCTGATTCCCAAACTCTGATTCCCCACCTCTGATTTCCCATATCTGATTCCCCGCCTCTGTTTCCCCGCCTCTGATTCCCTGCATCTGTTCCCTCATATCTGATTCCCCTCCTCTGATTCCCCAACACTGATTCCCCGCCTCTGATTCCCCAGCTCTGATTCACCACCTCTGATTCCCCGCGTCTGATTCCCCGCCTCTGATTCCCCATCTCTGATTCCCTATCTCTGATTCCCCAATTCTGATTCCCCGCCTTTGATTCGCTGCCTCTGATAAACAACCTCTGATTCCCGACCTCTGATTCCCCATATCTGATTCCCCGCCTCTGTTTCCCCGCCTCTTATTCCCCGCCTCTGTTTCCCCATATCTGATTCCCGGCCTCTCATTCCCCAGCTCTGATTCCCCGCCTCTGATTCCCCATATATGATTCCCCGCCGCTGATTCCCCAACTCTGATACCCCGCATCTGATTCACCAGCTCTGATACCCCGCCTCTGATTCCCCGCGTCTGATTCCCTGCCTCTGATTCCCCGCCTCTGATTCCCCATCTCTGATTCACCACCTCTGATCCCCCGCCTCTGATTCCCCATGTCAGATTCCCCGCCTCTGTTTCCCTGCCTCTGATTCCCCGCCTCTGATTCCCCATATCTGATTCCCCGCCTCTGATTCCCCAACTCTGATTCCCCGCCTGTGATTCGCCAGCTATTATTCCCCGCCTCTGATTCCCCGTGTCTGATTCCCTGCCTGTGATTCCCTGCCTCTGATTCCCCACCTATGTTACCCCGCCTCTGATTCCCCGCCTCTGATTCCCCATATCTGATTCCCCTCCTCTGATTGCCCAACTCTGATTCCCCGCCTCTGATTACCCAGCTCTGATTCCCCGCCTCTGTTTCCCCGCGTCTGATTCCCTGTCTCTGATTTCCCACCTCTGATTCCCCATCTCTGATTCACCACCTCTGATTCCCCACCTATGATTCCCCATATCTGATTCCCCGCCTCTGTTTCCCCGCCTCTGATTCCCCTCCTCTGATTCCCCATATCTGATTCCCCATCTCTGATTCCCGGACTCTGATTCCCCACCTCTGATTCCCCATCTCTGATTCCGCACATCCAATTCCCTGCCTCTGATTCCCCGCCTCTGATGCCCCGCCTCTGATTCCATGCCTCTGATTCCCAACCTCTGATTCCCCACCTCTGATTTCCCATATCTGATTCCCCTCCTCTGTTTCCCCGCCTCTGATTCCCTGCATCTGTTTCCTCATATCTGATTCCCCTCCTCTGATTCCCCAACACTGATTCCCCGCCTCTGATTCCCCAGCTCTGATTCACCACCACTGATTCCCCGCGTCTGATTCCCCGCCTCTGATTCTCCATCTCTGATTCCCTATCTCTGATTCCCCAATTCTGATTCCCCGCCTTTGATTCACTGCCTCTGATTAACAACCACTGATTCCCGACCTCTGATTCCCCATATCTGATTCCCCGCCTCTGTTTCCCCGCCTCTTATTCCCCGCCTCTGTTTCCCCATATCTGATTCCCGGACTCTCATTCCCCAGCTCTGATTCCCCGCCTCTGATTCCCCATATCTGATTCCCCGCCGCTGATTCCCCAACTCTGATACCCCGCCTCTGATTCCCCAGCTCTGATTCCCCGCCTCTGATTCCCCGCGTCTGATTCCCTGCCTCTGATTCCCCGCCTCTGATTCCCCATCTCTGATTCACCACCTCTGATCCCCCGCCTCTGATTCCCCATGTCTGATTCCCCGCCTCAGTTTCTCTGCCTCTGATTCCCCGCCTCTGATTCCCCAACTCTGATTCCCCGCCTGTGATTCGCCAGCTATGATTCCAGGCCTCTGATTCCCCGCGTCTGATTCCCTGCCTGTGATTCCCTGCCTCTGATTCCCCACCTCTGTTACCCCGCCTCTGATTCCCTGCCTCTCATTCCCCACTTCTGATTCCCACCTCTGATTCCCCACCTCTGTTTCCCCACCTCTGATTCCCCGCCTCTGTTTCCCCATATCTAATTCCCCGCCTCTGATTCCCCAACTCTGATTCCCCGCTCTGATTCCCCAGCCCTGAATTCCCGCCTCAGATTCCCCACCTATGATTCCCCATATCTGATTCCCCGCCTCTGTTTCCCCGCCTCTGATTCCCCGCCTCTGATTCCCCATATCTGATTCCCCACCTATGATTTCCCAACGCTGATTCCCCGCCTCTGATTCGCCAGCTATGATTCCCCGCCTCTGATTCCCCGCGTCTGAATCCCTGCCTCTGATTCCCCGCCTCTGATACCCAATATCTGATTCCCCGCCTCCGTTTCCCTGCCTCAGATTCCCCGCCTCTGTTTCCCCATATCTGATTCTCCGCCTCTGATTCCCCAACTCTGATTCCCCACCTCTGATTCCCCAGCTCTGATTCCCCGCCTCTGACTCCCAGCGTCTGATTCCCAGCCTTTGATTCCCCATGTCTGATTTCCTGCCTCTGATTCCCCACCCCTGATTCGCCATTTCTGATTCATCGCCTCTGATTCCCCACCTCTGATTCCCCATATCTGATTCCCCACCTATGTTTCCCCGCCTCTGATTCCCCGCCTCTGATTCCCCATCTCTGATTCCCGGACTCTGATTCCCCACCTCTGATTCCCCATCTCTGATTCCGCACATCCGATTCCCTGCCTCTGATTCCCCGCCTCTGATGCCCCGCCTCTGATTCCATGCCTATGATTCCCAACCTCTGATTCCCCACCTCTGATTCCCCATATCTGATTCCCCGCCTCCGTTTCCCCGCCTCTGATTCCCTGGCCCTGTTTCCTCATATCTGATTCCCCGCCTCTGATTCCCCAACACTGATTTCCCGCCTCTGATTCCCCAGCTCTGATTCACCACCTCTGATTCCCCGCGTCTGATTCCCCGCCTCTGATTCCCCATCTCTGATTCCCTATCTCTGATTCCCCAATTCTGATTCCCCGCCTTTGATTCCCTGCCTCTGATTCCCAACCTCTGTTTCCCGACCTCTGATTCCCCATATCTGATTCCCCGCCTGTTTCCCCGCCTCTTATTCCCCGCCTCTGTTTCCCCATATCTGATTCCCTGCCTTTCATTCCCCAGCTCTGTTTCCCCGCCTCTGACTCCCCGCGTCTGATTCCCAGCCTCTGATTCTCCATGTCTGACTTCCTGCCTCTGATTACCCGCCTCTGATTCGCCATCTCTGATTCATCGCCTCTGATTCCCCACCTCTGATTCCCCATATTTGATTCCCCACCTATGTTTCCCCGCCTCTGATTCCCCGCCTCTGATTCCCCATCTCTGATTCCCGGACTCTGACTCCCCACCTCTGATTCCCCATCTCTGATTCCGCACATCCGATTCCCTGCCTCTGATTCCCCGCCTCTGATGCCCCACCTCTGATTCCCCATCTCTGATTCCGCACATCCAATTCCCTGCCTCTGATTCCCAGCCTCTGATGCCCCGCCTCTGATTCCATTCCTCTGATTCCCAAACTCTGATTCCCCACCTCTGATTCCCCGCTTCTGATTCCCCGCCTCTGATTCCCCATCTCTGATTCCCTATCTCTGATCCCCAATTCTGATTCCCCGCCTTTGATTCCCTGCCTCTGATTAACAATCTCTGATTCCCGACCTCTGATTCGCCATATCTGATTTCCCGCCTCTGTTTCCCCGCCTCTTATTCCCCACCTCTGTTTCCCCATATCTGATTCCCGGCCTCTCATTCCCCAGCTCTGATTCCCCGCCTCTGATTCCCTATATCTGATTCCCCGCCGCTGATTCCCCAACTCTGATACCCCGCCTCTGATTCACCAGCTCTGATTCCCCGCCTCTGATTCCCCACGTCTGATTCCCTGCCTCTGATTCCCCGCCTCTGATTCCTCATCTCTGATTCACCACCTCTGATCCCCCGCCTCTGATTCCCCATGTCTGATTCCCCGCCTCTGTTTCCCTGCCTCCGATTCCCCGCCTCTGATTCCCCATATCTGATTCCCCGCCTCTGATTCCCCAACTCTGATTCCCCGCCTGTGATTCGCCAGCTATGATTCCCCGCCTCTGATTCCCCGCGTCTGATTCCCTGCCTGTGATTCCCTGCCTCTGATTCCCCACCTATTTTACCCCGCCTCTAATTCCCCGCCTCTGATTCCCCATATCTGATTCCCCTCCTCTGATTGCCCAACTCTGATTCCCCGCCTCTGATTCCCCAGCTCTGATTCCCCGCCTCTGCTTCCCCGCGTCTGATTCCCTGCCTCTGATTCCCCACCTCTGATTCCCCATCTCTGATTCACCACCTCTGATTCCCCACCTATGATTCCCCATATCTGATTCCCCGCCTCTGCTTCCCCGCCTCTGATTCCCTGCCTCTGATTCCCCATATCTGATTCCCCACCTATGATTTCCCAACTCTGATTCCCCGCCTCTGATTCGCCAGCTATGATTCCCCGCCTCTGATTCCCCGCGTCTGAATCGCTGCCTCTGATTCCCCGCCTCTGATTCCCCATATCTGATTCCCCACCTATGTTTCCCCGCCTCTGATTCCCCATCTCTGATTCCCGGACTCTGATACCCCACCTCTGATTCCCCATCTCTGATTCCGCACATCCGATTCCCTGCCTCTGATTCCCCGCCTCTGATGCCCAACCTCTGATTCCATGCCTCTGTTTCCCAACCTCTGATTCCCCACCTCTCATTCCCCATATCTGATTCCCCGCCTCTGTTTCCCCGCCTCTGATTCCCTGCCCCTGTTTCCTCATATCTGATTCCCCGCCTCTGATTCCCCAACACTGATTTCCCGCCTCTGATTCCCCAGCTCTGATGCACCACCTCTGATTCCCCTCGTCTGATTCCCCGCCTCTGATTCCCCATCTCTGATTCCATATCTCTGATTCCCCAATTCTGATTCCCCGCCTTTGATTCTCTGCCTCTGATTCCCAACCTCTGATTCCCGACCTCTGATTCCCCATATCTGATTCCCCGCCTCTGTTTCCCCGCCTCTTATTCCCCGCCTCTGTTTCCCCTCCTCTTATTCCCTGCCTCTGTTTCCCCATATCTGATTCCCTGCCTTTCATTCCCCAGCTCTGATTCCCCGCCTCTGACTCCCCGCGTCTGATTCCCAGCCTCTGATTCTCCATGTCTGACTTCCTGCCTCTGATTCCCCGCCTCTGATTCGCCATCTCTGATTCATCGCCTCTGATTCCCCACCTCTGATTCCCCATATTTGATTCCCCACCTATGTTTCCCCGCCTCTGATTCCCCGCCTCTGATTCCCCATCTCTGATTCCCGGACTCTGATTCCCCACCTCTGATTCCCCATCTCTGATTCCGCACATCCGATTCACTGCCTCTGATTCCCCGCCTCTGATGCCCCACCTCTGATTCCCCATCTCTGATTCCGCACATCCAATTCCCTGCCTCTGATTCCCCGCCTCTGATGCCCCGCCTCTGATTCCATGCCTCTGATTCCCAAACTCTGATTCCCCACCTCTGATTTCCCATATCTGATTCCCCGCCTCTGTTTCCCCGCCTCTGATTCCCTGCATCTGTGTCCTCATATCTGATTCCCCTCCTCTGATTCCCCAACACTGATTCCCCGCCTCTGATTCCGCAGCTCTGATTCACCACCTCCGATTCCCCGCTTCTGATTCCCCGCCTCTGATTCCCCATCTCTGATTCCCTATCTCTGATTCCCCAATTCTGATTCCCCGCCTTTGATTCCCTGCCTCTGATTAACAACCTCTGATTCCCGACCTCTGATTCCCCATATCTGATTCCCCGCCTCTGTTTCCCCACCTCTTATTCCCCACCTCTGTTTCCCCATATCTGATTCCCGGCCTCTCATTCCCCAGCTCTGATTCCCCGCCTCTGATTCCCCATATCTGATTCCCCGCCGCTGATTCCCCAACTCTGAAACCCCGCCTCTGATTCACCAGCTCTGTTTCCCCGCCTCTGATTCCCCACGTCTGATTCCCTGCCTCTGATTCCCCACGTCTGATTCCCTGCCTCTGATTCCCCGCCTCTGATTCCTCATCTCTGATTCACCACCTCTGATCCCCCGCCTCTGTTTCCCTGCCTCTGATTCCCCGCCTCTGAATCCCCATATCTGATTCCCCGCCTCTGATTCCCCAACTCTGATTCCCCGCCTGTGCTTCGCCAGCTATGATTCCCCGCCTCTGATTCCCCGCGTCTGATTCCCTGCCTGTGATTCCCTGCCTCTGATTCCCCACCTATGTTACCCCGCCTCTAATTCCCCGCCTCTGATTCCCCATATCTGATTCCCCTCCTCTGATTGCCCAACTCTGATTCCCCGCCTCTGATTCCCCAGCTCTGACTCCCCGCCTCTGTTTCCCCGCGTCTGATTCCCTGCCTCTGATTCCCCACCTCTGATTCCCCATCTCTGATTCACCACCTCTGATTCCCCACCTATGATTCCCCATATCTGATTCCCCGCCTCTGCTTCCCCGCCTCTGATTCCCTGCCTCTGATTCCCCATATCTGATTCCCCACCTATGATTTCCCAACTCTGATTCCCCGCCTCTGATTCGCCAGCTATGATTCCCCGCCTCTGATTCCCCGCGTCTGAATCGCTGCCTCTGATTCCCCGCCTCTGATTCCCAATATCTGATTCCCCGCCTCGGTTTCCCTGCCTCTGATTCCCCACCTCTGTTTCCCCATATCTGATTCTCCGCCTCTGATTCCCCAACTCTGATGCCTCGCCTCTGATTCCCCAGCTCTGATTCCCCGCCTCTGACTCCCCGCATCTGATTCCCAGCCTCTGATTCCCCATGTCTGATTTCCTGCCTCTGATTCCCCGCCTCTGATTCGCCATCTCTGATTCATCGCCTCTGATTCCCCACCTCTGATTCCCCATATCTGATTCCCCACCTATGTTTCCCCGCCTCTGATTCCCCGCCTCTGATTCCCCATCTCTGATTCCCGGACTCTGATACCCCACCTCTGATTCCCAATATCTGATTCCCCGCCTCCGTTTCCCTGCCTCTGATTCCCCGCCTCTGTTTCCCCATATCTGATTCTCCGCCTCTGATTCCCCAACTCTGATGCCCCGCCTCTGATTCCCCAGCTCTGATTCCCCGCCTCTGACTCTCCGCGTCTGATTCCCAGCCTCTGATTCCCCATGTCTGATTTCCTGCCTCTGATTCCCCGACTCTGATTCGCCATCTCTGATTCATCGCCTCTAATTCCCCACCTCTGATTCCCCATATCTGATTCCCCACCTATGTTTCCCCGCCTCTGATTCCCCGCCTCTGATTCCCCATCTCTGATTCCCGGACTCTGATTCCCCACCTCTGATTCCCCATCTCTGATTCCGCACATCCGATTCCCTGCCTCTGATTCCCCGCCTCTGATGCCCCGCCTCTGATTCCATGCCTCTGATTCCCAACCTCTGATTCCCCACCTCTGATTCCCCATATCTGATTCCCCGCCTCTGTTTCCCCGCCTCTGATTCCCTGCCCCTGTTTCCTCATATCTGATTCCCCGCCTCTGATTCCCCAACACTGATTTCCCGCCTCTGATTCCCCAGCTCTGGTGCACCACCTCTGATTCCCCGTGTCTGATTCCCCGCCTCTGATTCCCCATCTCTGATTCCCTATCTCTGATTCCGCAATTCTGATTCCCCGCCTTTGATTCCCTGCCTCTGATTCCCAACCTCTGATTCCCAACCTCTGATTCCCCATATCTGATTCCCCGCCTCTGTTTCCCACCTCTTATTCCCCGCCTCTGTTTCCCCATATCTGATTCCCTGCCTTTCATTCCCCAGCTCTGATTCCCCGCCTCTGACTCCCCGTGTCTGATTCCCAGCCTCTGATTCCCCATGTCTGATTTCCTGCCTCTGATTCCCCGCCTCTGATTCGCCATCTCTGATTCATCGCCTCTGATTCCCCACCTCTGATTCCCCATATCTGATTCCCCACCTATGTTTCCCCGCCTCTGATTCCCCGCCTCTGATTCCCCATCTCTGATTCTCGTACTCTGATTCCCCACCTCTGATTCCCCATCTCTGATTCCGCACATCCGATTCCCTGCCTCTGATTCCCCGCCTCTGATGCCCCGCCTCTGATTCCATGCCTCTGATTCCCAACCTCTGATTCCCCACCTCTGATTCCCCATATCTGATAACCCGCCTCTGTTTCCCCGCCTCTGATTCCCCGCCTCTGATTCCCCAGCTCTGATTCACCACCTCTGATTCCCAACCTCTGATTCCCCATATCTGATTCCCCACCTATGTTTCCCCGCCTCTGATTCCCCGCCTCTGATTCCCCATCTCTGATTCCCGGACTCTGATTCCCCACCTCTGATTCCCCATCTCTGATTCCGCACATCCAATTCCCTGCCTCTGATTCCCCGACTCTGATGCCCCGCCTCTGATTCCATGCCTCTGATTCCCAACCTCTGATTCCCCACCTCTGATTTCCCATATCTGATTCCCCGCCTCTGATTCCCTGCCTCTGATTCCCCATATCTGATTCCCCACCTATGATTTCCCAACTCTGATTCCCCGTCTCTGATTCGCCAGCTATGATTCCCCGCCTCTGATTCCCCGCGTCTGAATCGCTGCCTCTGATTCCCCGCCTCTGATTCCCAATATCTGATTCCCCGCCTCCGTTTCCCTGCCTCTGATTCCCCGCCTCTGTTTCCCCATATCTGATTCTCCGCCTCTGATTCCCCAACTCTGATGCCTCGCCTCTGATTCCCCGCCTCTGACTCCCCGCATCTGATTCCCAGCCTCTGATTCCCCATGTCTGATTTCCTGCCTCTGATTCCCCGCCTCTGATTCGCCATCTCTGATTCATCGCCTCTGATTCCCCACCTCTGATTCCCCATATCTGATTCCCCACCTATGTTTCCCCGCCTCTGATTCCCCGCCTCTGATTCCCCATCTCTGATTCCCGGACTCTGATACCTCACCTCTGATTCCCAATATCTGATTCCCCGCCTCCGTTTCCCTGCCTCTGATTCCCCGCCTCTGTTTCCCCATATCTGATTCTCCACCTCTGATTCCCCAACTCTGATGCCCCGCCTCTGATTCCCCAGCTCTGATTCCCCGCCTCTGACTCTCCGCGTCTGATTCCCAGCCTCTGATTCCCCATGTCTGATTTCCTGCCTCTGATTCCCCGCCTCTGATGCCCCGCCTCTGATTCCATGCCTCTGATTCCCAACCTCTGATTCCCCACCTCTGATTCCCCATATCTGATTCCCCGCCTCTGTTTCCCCCCCTCTGATTCCCTGCCCTTGTTTCCTCATATCTGATTCCCCGCCTCTGATTCCCCAACACTGATTTCCCGCCTCTGATTCCCCAGCTCTGATGCACCACCTCTGATTCCCCGTGTCTGATTCCCCGCCTCTGATTCCCCATCTCTGATTCCCTATCTCTGATTCCGCAATTCTGATTCCCCGCCTTTGATTCCCTGCCTCTGATTCCCAACCTCTGATTCCCAACCTCTGATTCCCCATATCTGATTCCCCGCCTCTGTTTCCCGCCTCTTATTCCCCGCCTCTGTTTCCCCATATCTGATTCCCTGCCTTTCATTCCCCAGCTCTGATACCCCGCCTCTGACTCCCCGCGTCTGATTCCCAGCCTCTGATTCCCCATGTCTGATTTCCTGCCTCTGATTCCCCACCTCTGATTCGCCATCTCTGATTCATCGCCTCTGATTCCCCACCTCTGATTCCCCATATCTGATTCCCCACCTATGTTTCCCCGCCTCTGATTCCCCGCCTCTGATTCCCCATCTCTGATTCTCGTACTCTGATTCCCCACCTCTGATTCCCCATCTCTGATTCCGCACATCCGATTCCCTGCCTCTGATTCCCCGCCTCTGATGCCCCGCCTCTGATTCCATGCCTCTGATTCCCAACCTCTGATTCCCCACCTCTGATTCCCCATATCTGATACCCCGCCTCTGTTTCCCCGCCTCTGAATCCCTGCCTCTGTTTCCTCATATCTGATTCCCCGCCTCTGATTCACCAACACTGATTCCCCGCCTCTGATTCCCCAGCTCTGATTCACCACCTCTGATTCCCAACCTCTGATTCCCCATATCTGATTCCCCACCTATGTTTCCCCGCCTCTGATTCCCCGCCTCTGATTCCCCATATCTGATTCCCGGACTCTGATTCCCCACCTCTGATTCCCCATCTCTGATTCCGCACATCCAATTCCCTGCCTCTGATTCCCCGCCTCTGATGCCCCGCCTCTGATTCCATGCCTCTGATTCACAACCTCTGATTCCCCACCTCTGATTTCCCATATCTGATTCCCCGCCTCTGTTTCCCCGCCTCTGATTCCCTGCATCTGTTTCCTCATATCTGATTCCCCTCCTCTGATTCCCCAACACTGATTCCCCGCCTCTGATTCCCCAGCTCTGATTCACCACCTCTGATTCCCCGCGTCTGATTCCCCGCCTCTGATTCCCCATCTCTGATTCCCTATCTCTGATTCCCCAATTCTGATTCCCCACCTTTGATTCACTGCCTCTGATTAACAACCTCTGATTCCCGACCTCTGATTCCCCATATCTGATTCCCCGCCTCTGTTTCCCCGCCTCTTATTCCCCGCCTCTGTTTCCCCATATCTGATTCCCCGCCTCTGTTTCCCCGCCTCTTATTCCCCGCCTCTGTTTCCCCATATCTGATTCCCGGCCTCTCATTCCCCAGCTCTGATTCCCCGCCTCTGATTCCCCATATCTGATTCCCCACTGCTGATTCCCCAACTCTGATACCCCGCCACTGATTCACCAGCTCTGATTCCCCGCCTCTGATTCCCCGCGTCTGATTCCCTGCCTCTGATACCCCGCCTCTGATTCCCCATCTCTGATTCACCACCTCTGATCCCACGCCTCTGATTCCCCATGTCTGATTCCCCGCCTCTGTTTCCCTGCCTCTGATTCCCCGCCTCTGATTCCCCATATCTGAATCCCCGTCTCTGATTCCCCAACTCTGATTCCCCGCCTGTGATTCGCCAGCTATGATTCCCCGCCTCTGATTCCCCGCGTCTTATTCCCTGCCTGTGATTCCCTGCCTCTGATTCCCCACCTCTGTTACCCCGCCTCTGATTCTCCGCCTCTGATGCCCCATATCTGATTCCCCTCCTCTGATTGCCCAACTCTGATTCCCCGCCTCTGATTCCCCAGCTCTCATTCTCCACCTCTGTTTCCCCGCATCTGATTCCCTGCCTCTGATTCCCCACCTCTGATTCCCCATCTCTGATTCACCACCTCTGATTCCCCACCTATGATTCCCCATATCTGATTCCCCGCCTCTGTTTCCCCGCCTCTGATTCCCCGCCTCTGATTCCGCATATCTGATTCCCCACCTATGATTTCCCAACTCTGATTCCCCGCCTCTGATTCGCCAGCTCTGATTCCCCGCCTCTGATTCCCCATATCTGATTCCCCGCCGCTGATTCCCCAACTTTGATACCCCGCCTCTGATTCCCCAGCTCTGATTCCCCGCCTCTGATTCCCCGCGTCTGATTCCCTGCCTCTGATTCCCCGCCTCTGATTCCCCATCTCTGATTCACCACCTCTGATCCCCCGCCTCTGATTACCCATGTCTGATTCCCCGCCTCTGTTTCCCCGCCTCTGAATCCCCGCCTCTGATTCCCCATATCTGATTCCCCGCCTCTGATTCCCCAACTCTGATTCCCCGCCTGTGATTCGCCAGCTATGATTCACCGCCTCTGATTCCCCGCGTCTGATTCCCTGCCTGTGATTCCCTGCCTCTGATTCCCCACCTCTGTTACCCCGCCTATGATTCCCTGCCTCTGATTCCCCATATATGATTCCACTCCTCTGATTCCCCAACTCTGATTCCCCGCCTCTGATTCCCCAGCTCTGATTCCCTGCCTCTGATTCCCCGCGTCTGATTCCCTGACTCTGATTCCCCATCTCTGATTCACTGCCTTTGATTCGCCACCTCTGATTCCCCACCTCTGATTCCCGGCCTCTTATTCCCGGCATCTGATTCCCGGCCTCTGATTCCCAGCCTCTGATTCCCCGCTTCTGATTCTGATTCCCTGCCTCTGATTCCCCATCTCTGATTCCACACATCTGATTTCCTGCCTCTGATTCCCCACTTCTGATTCCCCGCCTCTGATCCCCCACCTCTGTTTCCCCACCTCAGATTCCCCGCCTCTGTTTCCCCATATCTAATTTTCCGCCTCTGATTCCCCAACTCTGATTCCCCGCTCTGATTCCCCAGCTCTGAATTCCCGCCTCTGATTCCCCGCATCTGATTCCCTGCCTCTGAATCCCCACCTCGGATTCAAAACCTCTGATTCCCCTCCTCTGATTCCCCATATCTGATTTCCCTCCTCTGTTTCCCTGCCTCTGATTCCCCGCCTCTGTTACCCCATATCTGATTCCCCGCCTCTGATTCCCCAACTCTGATTCCCGGCCTCTGATTCCCGGCCTCTGATTCCCGGCCTCTCATTCCCGGCCTCTCATTCCCCGCCTCTGATTCCCGGCCTCAGATTCCCCGCCTCTGATTCCCCGCCTCTGATTCCCTGCCTCTGATTCCCCATTTCTGATTCCGCACATCTGATTCCCTGCCTCTAATTCCCCGCCTCTGATTCCCCGCTCTGATTCCCCAGCTCTGAATTCCCGCCTCTGATTCCCCGCATCTGATTCCCTGCCTCTGAATCCCCACCTCTGATTCCCAACCTCTGATTCCCCTCCTCTGATTCCCGATATCTGATTTCCCTCCTCTGTTTCCCTACCTCTGATTCCCCGCCTCTGTTACCCCATATCTGATTCCCTGCCTCTTATTCCCCACCTCTGATTCCCGGCCTCTGATTCCCGGCCTCTGATTCCCCAGCTCTGATTCCCCGCCTCTGATTCCCCGTGTTTGATTCCCTGCCTCTGATTCCCCGCCTCTGCTTCCCCATCTCTGATCCACCGACTTTGATTCGCCACCTCTGATTCCCCATATGTGATTCCCCGCCTCTGTTTCCCCGCCTCTGATTCCCCGCCTCTGATTCCCCATATCTCATTCCCAGCCTCTGATTCCCCACCTCTGATTCCCGGCCTCTTATTCCCGGCATCTGATTCCCGGCCTCTGATTCCCGGCCTCTGATTCCCCGCTTCTGATTCTGATTTCCTGCCTCTGATTCCCCATCTCTGATTCCGCACATCTGATTCCCTGCCTCTGATTTCCCACCTGTGATTACCCATATCTGATTCCCCGCCTCTGTTTCTCCGCCTCTGATTCCCCGCCTCTGTTTCCCCATATCTAATTCCCCGCCTCTGATTCCCCAACTCTGATTCCCCGCTCTGATTCCCCAGCTCTGAATTCCCGCCTCTGATTCCCCGCATCTGATTCCCTGCCTCTGAATCCCCACCTCTGATTCCCTGCCTCAGATTCCCCGCCTCTGTTACCCCATATCTGATTCCCCGCCTCTGATTCCCCCACTCTGATTCCCGGCCTCTGATTCCCGGCCTCTGATTCCCGGCCTCTGATTCCCGGCCTCTCATTCCCCGCCTCTGATTCCCGGCCTCAGATTCCCCGCCTCTGATTCCCCGCCTCTGATTCCCTGCCTCTGATTCCCCATCTCTGATTCCGCACATCTGATTCCCTGCCTCTAATTCCACGCCTCTGATTCCCCGCTCTGAATCCCCAGCTCTGACTTCCCGCCTCTGATTCCCCGCATCTGATTCCCTGCCTCTGAATCCCCACCTCTGATTCCCAACCTCTGATTCCCCTCCTCTGATTCCCCATATCTGATTTCCCTCCTCTGTTTCCCTGCCTCTGATTCCCCGCCTCTGTTACCCCATATCTGATTCCCTGCCTCTTATTCCCCACCTGATTCCCGGCCTCTGATTCCCGGCCTCTGATTCCCGGCCTCTGATTCCCGGCCTCTCATTCCCCGCCTCTAATTCCCGGCCTCAGATTCCCCGCCTCTGATTCCCCACCTCTGATTCCCTGCCTCTAATTCCCCGCCTCTGATTCCCCGCCTCTGATTCCCTGCCTCTGATTCCCAACCTCTGATTCCCCACCTCTGATTCCCCATATCTGATTCTCCGCCTCTGTTTCCCCGCCTCTGATTCCCCGCCTCTGTTTCCCCCTATCTGATTCCCCGCCTCTGATTCCCCAACTCTGATTCCCCGCCTCTGATTCCCCAGCTCTGATTCCCCGCCTCTGATTCCCCGTGTTTGATTCCCTGCCTCTGATTCCCCGCCTCTGCTTCCCCATCTCTGATCCACCGACTTTGATTCGCCACCTCTGATTCCCCATATGTGATTCCCCGCCTCTGTTTCCCCGCCTCTGATTCCCCGCCTCTGATTCCCCATATCTCATTCCCAGCCTCTGATTCCCCACCTCTGATTCCCGGCCTCTTATTCCCGGCATCTGATTCCCGGCCTCTGATTCCCGGCCTCTGATTCCCCGCTTCTGATTCTGATTCCCTGCCTCTGATTCCCCATCTCTGATTCCCGGACTCTGATACCCCACCTCTGATTCCCAATATCTGATTCCCCGCCTCCGTTTCCCTGCCTCTGATTCCCTGCCTCTGTTTCCCCATATCTGATTCTCCACCTCTGATTCCCCAACTCTGATGCCCCGCCTCTGATTCCCCAGCTCTGATTCCCCGCCTCTGACTCTCCGCGTCTGATTCCCAGCCTCTGATTCCCCATGTCTGATTTCCTGCCTCTGATTCCCCGCCTCTGATTCGCCATCTCTGATTCATCGCCTCTAATTACCCACCTCTGATTCCCCATATCTGATTCCCCACCTATGTTTCCCCGCCTCTGATTCCCCGCCTCTGATTCCCCATCTCTGATTCCCGGACTCTGATTCCCCACCTCTGATTCCCCATCTCTGATTCCGCACATCCGATTCCCTGCCTCTGATTCCCCGCCTCTGATGCCCCGCCTCTGATTCCATGCCTCTGATTCCCAACCTCTGATTCCCCACCTCTGATTCCCCATATCTGATTCCCCGCCTCTGTTTCCCCCCCTCTGATTCCCTGCCCCTGTTTCCTCATATCTGATTCCCCGCCTCTGATTCCCCAACACTGATTTCCCGCCTCTGATTCCCCAGCTCTGATGCACCACCTCTGATTCCCCGTGTCTGATTCCCCGCCTATGATTCCCCATCTCTGATTCCCTATCTCTGATTCCGCAATTCTGATTCCCCGCCTTTGATTCCCTGCCTCTGATTCCCAACCTCTGACTCCCAACCTCTGATTCCCCATATCTGATTCCCCGCCTCTGTTTCCCGCCTCTTATTCCCCGCCTCTGTTTCCCCATATCTGATTCCCTGCCTTTCATTCCCCAGCTCTGATTCCCCGCCTCTGACTCCCCGCGTCTGATTCCCAGCCTCTGATTCCCCATGTCTGATTTCCTGCCTCTGATTCCCCACCTCTGATTCGCCATCTCTGATTCATCGCCTCTGATTCCCCACCTCTGATTCCCCATATCTGATTCCCCACCTATGTTTCCCCGCCTCTGATTCCCCGCCTCTGATTCCCCATCTCTGATTCTCGTACTCTGATTCCCCACCTCTGATTCCCCATCTCTGATTCCGCACATCCGATTCCCTGCCTCTGATTCCCCGCCTCTGATGCCCCGCCTCTGATTCCATGCCTCTGATTCCCAACCTCTGATTCCCCACCTCTGATTCCCCATATCTGATACCCCGCCTCTGTTTCCCCGCCTCTGATTCCCTGCCTCTGTTTCCTCATATCTGATTCCCCGCCTCTGATTCCCCAACACTGATTCCCCGCCTCTGATTCCCCAGCTCTGATTCACCGCCTCTGATTCCCAACCTCTGATTCCCCATATCTGATTCCCCACCTATGTTTCCCCGCCTCTGATTCCCCGCCTCTGATTCCCCATATCTGATTCCCGGTCTCTGATTCCCCACCTCTGATTCCCCATCTCTGATTCCGCACATCCAATTCCCTGCCTCTGATTCCCCGCCTCTGATGCCCCGCCTCTGATTCCATGCCTCTGATTCACAACCTCTGATTCCCCACCTCTGATTTCCCATATCTGATTCCCCGCCTCTGTTTACCCGCCTCTGATTCCCTGCATCTGTTTCCTCATATCTGATTCCCCTCCTCTGATTCCCCAACACTGATTCCCCGCCTCTGATTCCCCAGCTCTGATTCACCACCTCTGATTCCCCGCGTCTGATTCCCCGCCTCTGATTCCCCATCTCTGATTCCCTATCTCTGATTCCCCAATTCTGATTCCCCACCTTTGATTCACTGCCTCTGATTAACAACCTCTGATTCCCGACCTCTGATTCCCCATATCTGATTCCCCGCCTCTGTTTCCCCGCCTCTTATTCCCCGCCTCTGTTTCCCCATATCTGATTCCCGGCCTCTCATTCCCCAGCTCTGATTCCCCGCCTCTGATTCCCCATATCTGATTCCCCACTGCTGATTCCCCAACTCTGATACCCCGCCTCTGATTCACCAGCTCTGATTCCCCGCCTCTGATTCCCCGCGTCTGATTCCCTGCCTCTGATACCCCGCCTCTGATTCCCCATCTCTGATTCACCACCTCTGATCCCACGCCTCTGATTCCCCATGTCTGATTCCCCGCCTCTGTTTCCCTGCCTCTGATTCCCCGCCTCTGATTCCCCATATCTGAATCCCCGCCTCTGATTCCCCAACTCTGATTCCCCGCCTGTGATTCGCCAGCTATGATTCCCCGCCTCTGATTCCCCGCGTCTGATTCCCTGCCTGTGATTCCCTGCCTCTGATTCCCCACCTCTGTTACCCCGCCTCTGATTCTCCGCCTCTGATGCCCCATATCTGATTCCCCTCCTCTGATTGCCCAACTCTGATTCCCGGCCTCTGATTCCCCAGCTCTCATTCTCCACCTCTGTTTCCCCGCATCTGATTCCCTGCCTCTGATTCCCCACCTCTGATTCCCCATCTCTGATTCACCACCTCTGATTCCCCACCTATGATTCCCCATATCTGATTCCCCGCCTCTGTTTCCCCGCCTCTGATTCCCCGCCTCTGTTTCCGCATATCTGATTCCCCACCTATGATTTCCCAACTCTGATTCCCCGCCTCTGATTCGCCAGCTCTGATTCCCCGCCTCTGATTCCCCATATCTGATTCCCCGCCGCTGATTCCCCAACTTTGATACCCCGCCTCTGATTCCCCAGCTCTGATTCCCCGCCTCTGATTCCCCGCGTCTGATTCCCTGCCTCTGATTCCCCGCCTCTGATTCCCCATCTCTGATTCACCACCTCTGATCCCCCGCCTCTGATTACCCATGTCTGATTCCCCGCCTCTGTTTCCCCGCCTCTGAATCCCCGCCTCTGATTCCCCATATCTGATTCCCCGCCTCTGATTCCCCAACTCTGATTCCCCGCCTGTGATTCGCCAGCTATGATTCACCGCCTCTGATTCCCCGCGTCTGATTCCCTGCCTGTGATTCCCTGCCTCTGATTCCCCACCTCTGTTACCCCGCCTATGATTCCCCGCCTCTGATTCCCCATATATGATTCCACTCCTCTGATTCCCCAACTCTGATTCCCCGCCTCTGATTCCCCAGCTCTGATTCCCTGCCTCTGATTCCCCGCGTCTGATTCCCTGACTCTGATTCCCCATCTCTGATTCACTGCCTTTGATTCGCCACCTCTGATTCCCCACCTCTGATTCCCGGCCTCTTATTCCTGGCATCTGATTCCCGGCCTCTGATTCCCAGCCTCTGATTCCCCGCTTCTGATTCTGATTCCCTGCCTCTGATTCCCCATCTCTGATTCCACACATCTGATTTCCTGCCTCTGATTCCCCACTTCTGATTCCCCGCCTCTGATCCCCCACCTCTGTTTCCCCACCTCAGATTCCCCGCCTCTGTTTCCCCATATCTAATTCCCCGCCTCTGATTCCCCAACTCTGATTCCCCGCTCTGATTCCCCAGCTCTGAATTCCCGCCTCTGATTCCCCGCATCTGATTCCCTGCCTCTGAATCCCCACCTCGGATTCAAAACCTCTGATTCCCCTCCTCTGATTCCCCATATCTGATTTCCCTCCTCTGTTTCCCTGCCTCTGATTCCCCGCCTCTGTTACCCCATATCTGATTCCCCGCCTCTGATTCCCCAACTCTGATTCCCGGCCTCTGATTCCCGGCCTCTGATTCCCGGCCTCTCATTCCCGGCCTCTCATTCCCCGCCTCTGATTCCCGGCCTCAGATTCCCCGCCTCTGATTCCCCGCCTCTGATTCCCTGCCTCTGATTCCCCATTTCTGATTCCGCACATCTGATTCCCTGCCTCTAATTCCCCGCCTCTGATTCCCCGCTCTGATTCCCCAGCTCTGAATTCCCGCCTCTGATTCCCCGCATCTGATTCCCTGCCTCTGAATCCCCACCTCTGATTCCCAACCTCTGATTCCCCTCCTCTGATTCCCGATATCTGATTTCCCTCCTCTGTTTCCCTGCCTCTGATTCCCCGCCTCTGTTACCCCATATCTGATTCCCTGCCTCTTATTCCCCACCTCTGATTCCCGGCCTCTGATTCCCGGCCTCTGATTCCCCAGCTCTGATTCCCCGCCTCTGATTCCCCGTGTTTGATTCCCTGCCTCTGATTCCCCGCCTCTGCTTCCCCATCTCTGATCCACCGACTTTGATTCGCCACCTCTGATTCCCCATATGTGATTCCCCGCCTCTGTTTCCCCGCCTCTGATTCCCCGCCTCTGATTCCCCATATCTCATTCCCAGCCTCTGATTCCCCACCTCTGATTCCCGGCCTCTTATTCCCGGCATCTGATTCCCGGCCTCTGATTCCCGGCCTCTGATTCCCCGCTTCTGATTCTGATTTCCTGCCTCTGATTCCCCATCTCTGATTCCGCACATCTGATTCCCTGCCTCTGATTTCCCACCTGTGATTACCCATATCTGATTCCCCGCCTCTGTTTCTCCGCCTCTGATTCCCCGCCTCTGTTTCCCCATATCTAATTCCCCGCCTCTGATTCCCCAACTCTGATTCCCCGCTCTGATTCCCCAGCTCTGAATTCCCGCCTCTGATTCCCCGCATCTGATTCCCTGCCTCTGAATCCCCACCTCGGATTCAAAACCTCTGATTCCCCTCCTCTGATTCCCCATATCTGATTTCCCTCCTCTGTTTCCCTGCCTCTGATTCCCCGCCTCTGTTACCCCATATCTGATTCCCCGCCTCTGATTCCCCAACTCTGATTCCCGGCCTCTGATTCCCGGCCTCTGATTCCCGGCCTCTCATTCCCGGCCTCTCATTCCCCGCCTCTGATTCCCGGCCTCAGATTCCCCGCCTCTGATTCCCCGCCTCTGATTCCCTGCCTCTGATTCCCCATCTCTGATTCCGCACATCTGATTCCCTGCCTCTAATTCCACGCCTCTGATTCCCCGCTCTGAATCCCCAGCTCTGACTTCCCGCCTCTGATTCCCCGCATCTGATTCCCTGCCTCTGAATCCCCACCTCTGATTCCCAACCTCTGATTCCCCTCCTCTGATTCCCCATATCTGATTTCCCTCCTCTGTTTCCCTGCCTCTGATTCCCCGCCTCTGTTACCCCATATCTGATTCCCTGCCTCTTATTCCCCACCTGAATCCCGGCCTCTGATTCCCGGCCTCTGATTCCCGGCCTCTGATTCCCGGCCTCTCATTCCCCGCCTCTGATTCCCGGCCTCAGATTCCCCGCCTCTGATTCCCCGCCTCTGATTCCCTGCCTCTAATTCCCCGCCTCTGATTCCCCACCTCTGATTCCCTGCCTCTGATTCCCAACCTCTGATTCCCCACCTCTGATTCCCCATATCTGATTCTCCGCCTCTGTTTCCCCGCCTCTGATTCCCCGCCTCTGTTTCCCCCTATCTGATTCCCCGCCTCTGATTCCCCAACTCTGATTCCCCGCCTCTGATTCCCCAGCTCTGATTCCCCGCCTCTGATTCCCCGTGTTTGATTCCCTGCCTCTGATTCCCCGCCTCTGCTTCCCCATCTCTGATCCACCGACTTTGATTCGCCACCTCTGATTCCCCATATGTGATTCCCCGCCTCTGTTTCCCCGCCTCTGATTCCCCGCCTCTGATTCCCCATATCTCATTCCCAGCCTCTGATTCCCCACCTCTGATTCCCAGCCTCTTATTCCCGGCATCTGATTCCCGGCCTCTGATTCCCGGCCTCTGATTCCCCGCTTCTGATTCTGATTCCCTGCCTCTGATTCCCCATCTCTGATTCCGCACCTCTGATTCCCTGCCTCTGATTTCCCACCTCTGATTACCCATATCTGATTCCCCGCCTCTGTTTCCCCACCTCTGATTCCCCGCCTCTGTTTTCCAGCCTCTGATTCCCCGCCTCTGTTTCCCCATATCTAATTCCCCGCCTCTGATACCCCAACTCTGATTCCCCGCTCAGATTCCCCAGCTCTGAATCCCCGCCTCTGATTCCCCGCATCTGATTCACTGCCTCTGAATCCCCACCTCTGATTCCCTGCCTCTGATTCCCAACCTCTGATTCCCCTCCCCTGATTCCCCATATCTGATTCCCCGCCTCCGTTTCCCTGCCTCTGATTCCCCACCTCTGTTTCCCCATATCTGATTCCCCGCCTCTGATACCCCAACTCTGATTCCCCGCCTCTGATTTCCCAGCTCTGATTCTCCGCCTCTGACTCCCCGCGTCTGATTCCCAGCCTCTGATTCCCCATGTCTGATTACCTGCCTCTGATTCCCCGCCTCTGATTCCCCGCCTCTGATTCCCCATCTCTGATTCCCGGACTCTGATTCCCCACCTCTGATTCCCCATCTCTGATTCCGCACATCCGAATCCCTGCCTCTGATTCCCCGCCTCTGATGCCCCGCCTCTGATTCCATGCCTCTGATTCGCAACCTCTGATTCCCCACCTCTGATTCCCCATATCTGATTCCCCGCCTCTGTTTCCCCGCCTCTGATTCCCTGCCTCTGTTTCCTCATACCTGATTCCCCGCCTCTGATTCCCCAACACTGATTCCCCGCCTCTGATTCCCCAGCTCTGATTCACCACCTCTGATTCACCGCGTCTGATTCCCCGCATCTGATTACCCATCTCTGATTCCCTATCTCTGATTCCCCAATTCTGATTCCCCGCCTTTGAATCCCTGCCTCTGATTCCCAACCTCTGATTCCCGACCTCTGATTCCCCATATCTGATTCCCCGCCTCTGTTTCCCCGCCTCTTATTCCCCGCCTCTGATTCCCCATATCTGATTCCCGGCCTCTCATTCCCCAGCTCTGATTCCCCGCCTCTGATTCCCCATATCTGATTCCCCGCCGCTGATTCCCCAACTCTGATACCCCGCCTCTGATTCCCCAGCTCTGATTCCCCGCCTCTGATTCCAAGCGTCTGATTCCCTGCCTGTGATTCCCTGCGTCTGATTCCCCACCTCTGTTACCCCTCCTCTGATTCCCCAACTCTGATATCCCGCCTCTGATTCCCCAGCTCTGATTCCCTGCCTCTGATTCCCCGCATCTGATTCCCCGTCTCTGATTCCCCATCTCTGATTCACCGCCTTTGATTCGCCACCTCTGATTCCCCATCTCTGATTCCCGGACTCTGATTCCCCACCTCTGATTCCCGGCCTCTTATTCCCGGCATCTGATTCCCGGCCTCTGATTCCCAGCCTCTGATTCCCCGCTTCTGATTCTGATTCCCTGCCTCTGATTCCCCATCTCTGATTCCACACATCTGATTCCCTGCCTCTGATTCCCCACTTCTGATTCCCCGCCTCTGATTCCCCACCTCTGTTTCCCCACCTCTGATTCCCCACCTCTGTTTCCCCATATCTAATTCCCCGCCTCTGATTCCCCAACTCTGATTCCCCGCTCTGATTCCCCAGCTCTGAATTCCCGCCTCTGATTCCCCGCATCTGATTCCCTGCCTCTGAATCCCCACCTCTGATTCCCTGCCTCTGATTCCCAACCTCTGATTCCCCTCCTCTGATTCCCCATATCTGATTCCCCTCCTCTGTTTCCCTGCCTCTGATTCCCCGCCTCTGTTACCCCATATCTGATTCCCCGCCTCTGATTCCCCAACCTCTGATTCTGCACATCTGATTCCCTGCCTCTTTTTCCCCACCTCTGATTCCCAGCCTCTGATTCCCGGCCTCTGATTCCCGGCCTCTAATTCCCGGCCTCTCATTCCCCGCCTCTGATTCCCAGCCTCTGATTCCCCGCCTCTGATTCCCCGCCTCTGATTCCCTGCCTCTGATTCCCCATCTCTGATTCCGCACATCTGATTCCCTGGCTCTGATTACCCACCTCTGATTCCCCGCCTCTGATTCCCTGCCTCTGATTCCCAACCTCTGATTCCCCACCTCTGATTCCCCATATCTGATTCCCCGCCTCTGTTTCCCCGCCTCTGTTTCCCAGCCTCTGATTCCCAACCTCTGATTCCCCACCTCTGATTCCCCATATCTGATTCCCCGCCTCTGTTTCCCCGCCTCTGATTCCCCGCCTCTGTTTCCCCATATCTGATTCCCCGCCTCTGATTCCCCAACTCTGATTCCCCGCCTCTGAATCCCCAGCTCTGATTCCCTGCCTCTGATTCCCCGCCTCTGCTTCCCCATCTCTGATTCACCGCCTTTGATTCGCCACCTCTGATTCCCCATATGTGATTCCCCGCCTCTGTTTCCCCGCCTCTGATTCCCCGCCTCTGATTCCCCATATCTCATTCCCAGCCTCTGATTCCCCACCTCTGATTCCCCGCCTCTGATTCCCCGCGTCTGATTCCCTGCCTGTGATTCCCTGCCTCTGATTCCCCACCTCTGTTACCCCGCCTCTGATTCTCCGCCTCTGATGCCCCATATCTGATTCCCCTCCTCTGATTGCCCAACTCTGATTCCCCGCCTCTGATTCCCCAGCTCTCATTCTCCACCTCTGTTTCCCCGCATCTGATTCCCTGCCTCTGATTCCCCACCTCTGATTCCCCATCTCTGATTCACCACCTCTGATTCCCCACCTATGATTCCCCATATCTGATTCCCCGCCTCTGTTTCCCCGCCTCTGATTCCCCGCCTCCGATTCCGCATATCTGATTCCCCACCTATGATTTCCCAACTCTGATTCCCCGCCTCTGATTCGCCAGCTCTGATTCCCCGCCTCTGATTCCCCATATCTGATTCCCCGCCGCTGATTCCCCAACTTTGATACCCCGCCTCTGATTCCCCAGCTCTGATTCCCCGCCTCTGATTCCCCGCGTCTGATTCCCTGCCTCTGATTCCCCGCCTCTGATTCCCCATCTCTGATTCACCACCTCTGATCCCCCGCCTCTGATTACCCATGTCTGATTCCCCGCCTCTGTTTCCCCGCCTCTGAATCCCCGCCTCTGATTCCCCATATCTGATTCCCCGCCTCTGATTCCCCAACTCTGATTCCCCGCCTGTGATTCGCCAGCTATGATTCACCGCCTCTGATTCCCCGCGTCTGATTCCCTGCCTGTGATTCCCTGCCTCTGATTCCCCACCTCTGTTACCCCGCCTATGATTCCCCGCCTCTGATTCCCCATATATGATTCCACTCCTCTGATTCCCCAACTCTGATTCCCCGCCTCTGATTCCCCAGCTCTGATTCCCTGCCTCTGATTCCCCGCGTCTGATTCCCTGACTCTGATTCCCCATCTCTGATTCACTGCCTTTGATTCGCCACCTCTGATTCCCCACCTCTGATTCCCGGCCTCTTATTCCTGGCATCTGATTCCCGGCCTCTGATTCCCAGCCTCTGATTCCCCGCTTCCGATTCTGATTCCCTGCCTCTGATTCCCCATCTCTGATTCCACACATCTGATTTCCTGCCTCTGATTCCCCACTTCTGATTCCCCGCCTCTGTTCCCCCACCTCTGTTTCCCCACCTCAGATTCCCCGCCTCTGTTTCCCCATATCTAATTCCCCGCCTCTGATTCCCCAACTCTGATTCCCCGCTCTGATTCCCCAGCTCTGAATTCCCGCCTCTGATTCCCCGCATCTGATTCCCTGCCTCTGAATCCCCACCTCGGATTCAAAACCTCTGATTCCCCTTCTCTGATTCCCCATATCTGATTTCCCTCCTCTGTTTCCCTGCCTCTGATTCCCCGCCTCTGTTACCCCATATCTGATTCCCCGCCTCTGATTCCCCAACTCTGATTCCCGGCCTCTGATTCCCGGCCTCTGATTCCCGGCCTCTCATTCCCGGCCTCTCATTCCCCGCCTCTGATTCCCGGCCTCAGATTCCCCGCCTCTGATTCCCCGCCTCTGATTCCCTGCCTCTGATTCCCCATTTCTGATTCCGCACATCTGATTCCCTGCCTCTAATTCCCCGCCTCTGATTCCCCGCTCTGATTCCCCAGCTCTGAATTCCCGCCTCTGATTCCCCGCATCTGATTCCCTGCCTCTGAATCCCCACCTCTGATACCCAACCTCTGATTCCCCTCCTCTGATTCCCGATATCTGATTTCCCTCCTCTGTTTCCCTGCCTCTGATTCCCCGCCTCTGTTACCCCATATCTGATTCCCTGCCTCTTATTCCCCACCTCTGATTCCCGGCCTCTGATTCCCGGCCTCTGATTCCCCAGCTCTGATTCCCCGCCTCTGATTCCCCGTGTTTGATTCCCTGCCTCTGATTCCCCGCCTCTGCTTCCCCATCTCTGATCCACCGACTTTGATTCGCCACCTCTGATTCCCCATATGTGATTCCCCGCCTCTGTTTCCCCGCCTCTGATTCCCCGCCTCTGATTCCCCATATGTCATTCCCAGCCTCTGATTCCCCACCTCTGATTCCCGGCCTCTTATTCCCGGCATCTGATTCCCGGCCTCTGATTCCCGGCCTCTGATTCCCCGCTTCTGATTCTGATTTCCTGCCTCTGATTCCCCATCTCTGATTCCGCACATCTGATTCCCTGCCTCTGATTTCCCACCTGTGATTACCCTTATCTGATTCCCCGCCTCTGTTTCTCCGCCTCTGATTCCCCGCCTCTGTTTCCCCACATCTGATTCCCTGCCTCTAATTCCACGCCTCTGATTCCCCGCTCTGAATCCCCAGCTCTGACTTCCCGCCTCTGATTCCCCGCATCTGATTCCCTGCCTCTGAATCCCCACCTCTGATTCCCAACCTCTGATTCCCCTCCTCTGATTCCCCATATCTGATTTCCCTCCTCTGTTTCCCTGCCTCTGATTCCCCGCCTCTGTTACCCCATATCTGATTCCCTGCCTCTTATTCCCCACCTGATTCCCGGCCTCTGATTCCCGGCCTCTGATTCCCGGCCTCTGATTCCCGGCCTCTCATTCCCCGCCTCTGATTCCCGGCCTCAGATTCCCCGCCTCTGATTCCCCGCCTCTGATTCCCTGCCTCTAATTCCCCGCCTCTGATTCCCCACCTCTGATTCTCCGCCTCTGTTTCCCCGCCTCTGATTCCCCGCCTCTGTTTCCCCATCTCTGATTCCGCACATCTGATTCCCTGCCTCTAATTCCACGCCTCTGATTCCCCGCTCTGAATCCCCAGCTCTGACTTCCCGCCTCTGATTCCCCGCATCTGATTCCCTGCCTCTGAATCCCCACCTCTGATTCCCAACCTCTGATTCCCCGCCTCTGATTCCCCAACTCTGATTCCCCACCTCTGATTCCCCAGCTCTGATTCCCCGCCTCTGATTCCCCGTGTTTGATTCCCTGCCTCTGATTCCCCGCCTCTGCTTCCCCATCTCTGATCCACCGACTTTGATTCGCCACCTCTGATTCCCCATATGTGATTCCCCGCCTCTGTTTCCCCGCCTCTGATTCCCCGCCTCTGATTCCCCATATCTCATTCCCAGCCTCTGATTCCCCACCTCTGATTCCCGGCCTCTTATTCCCGGCATCTGATTCCCGGCTTCTGATTCCCGGCCTCTGATTCCCCGCTTCTGATTCTGATTCCCTGCCTCTGATTCCCCATCTCTGATTCCGCACCTCTGATTCCCTGCCTCTGATTTCCCACCTCTGATTACCCATATCTGATTCCCCGCCTCTGTTTCCCCGCCTCTGATTCCCCGCCTCTGTTTTCCAGCCTCTGATTCCCCGCCTCTGTTTCCCCATATCTAATTCCCCACCTCTGATACCCCAACTCTGATTCCCCGCTCAGATTCCCCAGCTCTGAATCCCCGCCTCTGATTCCCCGCATCTGATTCACTGCCTCTGAATCCCCACCTCTGATTCCCTGCCTCTGATTCCCAACCTCTGATTCCCCTCCCCTGATTCCCCATATCTGATTCCCCGCCTCCGTTTCCCTGCCTCTGATTCCCCACCTCTGTTTCCCCATATCTGATTCCCCGCCTCTGATACCCCAACTCTGATTCCCCGCCTCTGATTCCCCAGCTCTGATTCTCCGCCTCTGACTCCCCGCGTCTGATTCCCAGCCTCTGATTCCCCATGTCTGATTTCCTGCCTCTGATTCCCCGCCTCTGATTCCCCGCCTCTGATTCCCCATCTCTGATTCCCGGACTCTGATTCCCCACCTCTGATTCCCCATCTCTGATTCCGCACATCCGAATCCCTGCCTCTGATTCCCCGCCTCTGATGCCCCGCCTCTGATTCCATGCCTCTGATTCGCAACCTCTGATTCCCCACCTCTGATTCCCCATATCTGATTCCCCGCCTCTGTTTCCCCGCCTCTGATTCCCTGCCTCTGTTTCCTCATACCTGATTCCCCGCCTCTGATTCCCCAACACTGATTCCCCGCCTCTGATTCCCCAGCTCTGATTCACCACCTCTGATTCACCGCGTCTGATTCCCCGCATCTGATTACCCATCTCTGATTCCCTATCTCTGATTCCACAATTCTGATTCCCCGCCTTTGAATCCCTGCCTCTGATTCCCAACCTCTGATTCCCGACCTCTGATTCCCCATATCTGATTCCCCGCCTCTGTTTCCCCACCTCTTATTCCCCGCCTCTGATTCCCCATATCTGATTCCCGGCCTCTCATTCCCCAGCTCTGATTCCCCGCCTCTGATTCCCCATATCTGATTCCCCGCCGCTGATTCCCCAACTCTGATACCCCGCCTCTGATTCCCCAGCTCTGATTCCCCGCCTCTGATTCCAAGCGTCTGATTCCCTGCCTGTGATTCCCTGCGTCTGATTCCCCACCTCTGTTACCCCTCCTCTGATTCCCCAACTCTGATTCCCCGCCTCTGATTCCCCAGCTCTGATTCCCTGCCTCTGATTCCCCGCATCTGATTCCCCGTCTCTGATTCCCCATCTCTGATTCACCGCCTTTGATTCGCCACCTCTGATTCCCCATCTCTGATTCCCGGACTCTGATTCCCCACCTCTGATTCCCGGCCTCTTATTCCCGGCATCTGATTCCCGGCCTCTGATTCCCAGCCTCTGATTCCCCGCTTCTGATTCTGATTCCCTGCCTCTGATTCCCCATCTCTGATTCCACACATCTGATTCCCTGCCTCTGATTCCCCACTTCTGATTCCCCGCCTCTGATTCCCCACCTCTGTTTCCCCACCTCTGATTCCCCACCTCTGTTTCCCCATATCTAATTCCCCGCCTCTGATTCCCCAACTCTGATTCCCCGCTCTGATTCCCCAGCTCTGAATTCCCGCCTCTGATTCCCCGCATCTGATTCCCTGCCTCTGAATCCCCACCTCTGATTCCCTGCCTCTGATTCCCAACCTCTGATTCCCCTCCTCTGATTCCCCATATCTGATTCCCCTCCTCTGTTTCCCTGCCTCTGATTCCCCGCCTCTGTTACCCCATATCTGATTCCCCGCCTCTGATTCCCCAACCTCTGATTCTGCACATCTGATTCCCTGCCTCTTTTTCCCCACCTCTGATTCCCGGCCTCTGATTCCCGGCCTCTGATTCCCGGCCTCTAATTCCCGGCCTCTCATTCCCCGCCTCTGATTCCCAGCCTCTGATTCCCCGCCTCTGATTCCCCGCCTCTGATTCCCTGCCTCTGATTCCCCATCTCTGATTCCGCACATCTGATTCCCTGGCTCTGATTCCCCACCTCTGATTCCCCGCCTCTGATTCCCTGCCTCTGATTCCCAACCTCTGATTCCCCACCTCTGATTCCCCATATCTGATTCCCCGCCTCTGTTTCCCCGCCTCTGTTTCCCAGCCTCTGATTCCCAACCTCTGATTCCCCACCTCTGATTCCCCATATCTGATTCCCCGCCTCTGTTTCCCCGCCTCTGATTCCCCGCCTCTGTTTCCCCACATCTGATTCCCCGCCTCTGATTCCCCAACTCTGATTCCCCGCCTCTGAATCCCCAGCTCTGATTCCCTGCCTCTGATTCCCCGCCTCTGCTTCCCCATCTCTGATTCACCGCCTTTGATTCGCCACCTCTGATTCCCCATATGTGATTCCCCGCCTCTGTTTCCCCGCCTCTGATTCCCCGCCTCTGATTCCCCATATCTCATTCCCAGCCTCTGATTCCCCATCTCTGATTCCCGGACTCTGATTCCCCACCTCTGATTCCCGGCCTCTTATTCCCGGCATCTGATTCCCGGCCTCTGATTCCCGGCCTCTGATTCCCCGCTTCTGATTCTGATTCCCTGCCTCTGATTCCCCATCTCTGATTCCGCACATCTGATTCCCTGCCTCTGATTTCCCACCTCTGATTACCCATATCTGATTCCCCGCCTCTGTTTCCCCGCCTCTGATTCCCCGCCTCTGTTTCCCCGCCTCTGATTCCCCGCCTCTGTTTCCTCATATCTAATTCCCCGCCTCTGATTCCCGGCCTCTGATTCCCCGCCTCTGATTCCCCATCTCTGTTTCTCGTACTCTGATTCCCCATCTCTGATTCCGCACATCCGATTCCCTGCCTCTGATTCCCCGCCTCTGATGCCCCGCCTCTGATTCCATGCCTCTGATTCGCAACCTCTGATTCCCCACCTCTGATTCCCCATATCTGATTCCCCGCCTCTGTTTCCCCGCCTCTGATTCCCTGCCTCTGTTTCCTCATACCTGATTCCCCGCCTCTGATTCCCCAACACTGATTCCCCGCCTCTGATTCCCCAGCTCTGATTCACCACCTCTGATTCACCGCGTCTGATTCCCCACATCTGATTACCCATCTCTGATTCCCTATCTCTGATTCCCCAATTCTGATTCCCCGCCTTTGAATCCCTGCCTCTGATTCCCAACCTCTGATTCCCGACCTCTGATTCCCCATATCTGATTCCCCGCCTCTGTTTCCCCGCCTCTTATTCCCCGCCTCTGATTCCCCATATCTGATTCCCGGCCTCTCATTCCCCAGCTCTGATTCCCCGCCTCTGATTCCCCATATCTGATTCCCCGCCGCTGATTCCCCAACTCTGATACCCCGCCTCTGATTCCCCAGCTCTGATTCCCCGCCTCTGATTCCAAGCGTCTGATTCCCTGCCTGTGATTCCCTGCGTCTGATTCCCCACCTCTGTTACCCCTCCTCTGATTCCCCAACTCTGATTCCCCGCCTCTGATTCCCCAGCTCTGATTCCCTGCATCTGATTCCCCGCATCTGATTCCTTGTCTCTGATTCCCCATCTCTGATTCACCGCCTTTGATTCGCCACCTCTGATTCCCCATCTCTGATTCCCGGACTCTGATTCCCCACCTCTGATTCCCGGCCTCTTATTCCCGGCATCTGATTCCCGGCCTCTGATTCCCAGCCTCTGATTCCCCGCTTCTGATTCTGATTCCCTGCCTCTGATTCCCCATCTCTGATTCCACACATCTGATTCCCTGCCTCTGATTCCCCACTTCTGATTCCCCGCCTCTGATTCCCCACCTCTGTTTCCCCACCTCTGATTCCCCACCTCTGTTTCCCCATATCTAATTCCCCGCCTCTGATTCCCCAACTCTGATTCCCCGCTCTGATTCCCCAGCTCTGAATTCCCGCCTCTGATTCCCCGCATCTGATTCCCTGCCTCTGAATCCCCACCTCTGATTCCCTGCCTCTGATTCCCAACCTCTGATTCCCCTCCTCTGATTCCCCATATCTGATTCCCCTCCTCTGTTTCCCTGCCTCTGATTCCCCGCCTCTGTTACCCCATATCTGATTCCCCGCCTCTGATTCCCCAACCTCTGATTCTGCACATCTGATTCCCTGCCTCTTTTTCCCCACCTCTGATTCCCGGCCTCTGATTCCCGGCCTCTGATTCCCGGCCTCTAATTCCCGGCCTCTCATTCCCCGCCTCTGATTCCCAGCCTCTGATTCCCCGCCTCTGATTCCCCGCCTCTGATTCCCTGCCTCTGATTCCCCATCTCTGATTCCGCACATCTGATTCCCTGGCTCTGACTCCCCACCTCTGATTCCCCACCTCTGATTCCCCATATCTGATTCCCCGCCTCTGTTTCCCCGCCTCTGTTTCCCAGCCTCTGATTCCCAACCTCTGATTCCCCACCTCTGATTCCCCATATCTGATTCCCCGCCTCTGTTTCCCCGCCTCTGATTCCCCGCCTCTGTTTCCCCATATCTGATTCCCCGCCTCTGATTCCCCAACTCTGATTCCCCGCCTCTGAATCCCCAGCTCTGATTCCCTGCCTCTGATTCCCCGCCTCTGCTTCCCCATCTCTGATTCACCGCCTTTGATTCGCCACCTCTGATTCCCCATATGTGATTCCCCGCCTCTGTTTCCCCGCCTCTGATTCCCCGCCTCTGATTCCCCATATCTCATTCCCAGCCTCTGATTCCCCATCTCTGATTCCCGGACTCTGATTCCCCACCTCTGATTCCCGGCCTCTTATTCCCGGCATCTGATTCCCGGCCTCTGATTCCCGGCCTCTGATTCCCCGCTTCTGATTCTGATTCCCTGCCTCTGATTCCCCATCTCTGATTCCGCACATCTGATTCCCTGCCTCTGATTTCCCACCTCTGATTACCCATATCTGATTCCCCGCCTCTGTTTCCCAGCCTCTGATTCCCCGCCTCTGCTTCCCCATCTCTGATTCACCGCCTTTGATTCGCCACCTCTGATTCCCCATATGTGATTCCCCGCCTCTGTTTCCCCGCCTCTGATTCCCCGCCTCTGATTCCCCATATCTCATTCCCAGCCTCTGATTCCCCATCTCTGATTCCCGGACTCTGATTCCCCACCTCTGATTCCCGGCCTCTTATTCCCGGCATCTGATTCCCGGCCTCTGATTCCCGGCCTCTGATTCCCCGCTTCTGATTCTGATTCCCTGCCTCTGATTCCCCATCTCTGATTCCGCACATCTGATTCCCTGCCTCTGATTTCCCACCTCTGATTACCCATATCTGATTCCCCGCCTCTGTTTCCCCGCCTCTGATTCCCCGCCTCTGTTTCCCCGCCTCTGATTCCCCGCCTCTGTTTCCTCATATCTAATTCCCCGCCTCTGATTCCCGGCCTCTGATTCCCCGCCTCTGATTCCCCATCTCTGTTTCTCGTACTCTGATTCCCCATCTCTGATTCCGCACATCCGATTCCCTGCCTCTGATTCCCCGCCTCTGATGCCCCGCCTCTGATTCCATGCCTCTGATTCGCAACCTCTGATTCCCCACCTCTGATTCCCCATATCTGATTCCCCGCCTCTGTTTCCCCGCCTCTGATTCCCTGCCTCTGTTTCCTCATACCTGATTCCCCGCCTCTGATTCCCCAACACTGATTCCCCGCCTCTGATTCCCCAGCTCTGATTCACCACCTCTGATTCACCGCGTCTGATTCCCCACATCTGATTACCCATCTCTGATTCCCTATCTCTGATTCCCCAATTCTGATTCCCCGCCTTTGAATCCCTGCCTCTGATTCCCAACCTCTGATTCCCGACCTCTGATTCCCCATATCTGATTCCCCGCCTCTGTTTCCCCGCCTCTTATTCCCCGCCTCTGATTCCCCATATCTGATTCCCGGCCTCTCATTCCCCAGCTCTGATTCCCCGCCTCTGATTCCCCATATCTGATTCCCCGCCGCTGATTCCCCAACTCTGATACCCCGCCTCTGATTCCCCAGCTCTGATTCCCCGCCTCTGATTCCAAGCGTCTGATTCCCTGCCTGTGATTCCCTGCGTCTGATTCCCCACCTCTGTTACCCCTCCTCTGATTCCCCAACTCTGATTCCCCGCCTCTGATTCCCCAGCTCTGATTCCCTGCATCTGATTCCCCGCATCTGATTCCTTGTCTCTGATTCCCCATCTCTGATTCACCGCCTTTGATTCGCCACCTCTGATTCCCCATCTCTGATTCCCGGACTCTGATTCCCCACCTCTGATTCCCGGCCTCTTATTCCCGGCATCTGATTCCCGGCCTCTGATTCCCAGCCTCTGATTCCCCGCTTCTGATTCTGATTCCCTGCCTCTGATTCCCCATCTCTGATTCCACACATCTGATTCCCTGCCTCTGATTCCCCACTTCTGATTCCCCGCCTCTGATTCCCCACCTCTGTTTCCCCACCTCTGATTCCCCACCTCTGTTTCCCCATATCTAATTCCCCGCCTCTGATTCCCCAACTCTGATTCCCCGCTCTGATTCCCCAGCTCTGAATTCCCGCCTCTGATTCCCCGCATCTGATTCCCTGCCTCTGAATCCCCACCTCTGATTCCCTGCCTCTGATTCCCAACCTCTGATTCCCCTCCTCTGATTCCCCATATCTGATTCCCCTCCTCTGTTTCCCTGCCTCTGATTCCCCGCCTCTGTTACCCCATATCTGATTCCCCGCCTCTGATTCCCCAACCTCTGATTCTGCACATCTGATTCCCTGCCTCTTTTTCCCCACCTCTGATTCCCGGCCTCTGATTCCCGGCCTCTGATTCCCGGCCTCTAATTCCCGGCCTCTCATTCCCCGCCTCTGATTCCCAGCCTCTGATTCCCCGCCTCTGATTCCCCGCCTCTGATTCCCTGCCTCTGATTCCCCATCTCTGATTCCGCACATCTGATTCCCTGGCTCTGACTCCCCACCTCTGATTCCCCACCTCTGATTCCCCATATCTGATTCCCCGCCTCTGTTTCCCCGCCTCTGTTTCCCAGCCTCTGATTCCCAACCTCTGATTCCCCACCTCTGATTCCCCATATCTGATTCCCCGCCTCTGTTTCCCCGCCTCTGATTCCCCGCCTCTGTTTCCCCATATCTGATTCCCCGCCTCTGATTCCCCAACTCTGATTCCCCGCCTCTGAATCCCCAGCTCTGATTCCCTGCCTCTGATTCCCCGCCTCTGCTTCCCCATCTCTGATTCACCGCCTTTGATTCGCCACCTCTGATTCCCCATATGTGATTCCCCGCCTCTGTTTCCCCGCCTCTGATTCCCCGCCTCTGATTCCCCATATCTCATTCCCAGCCTCTGATTCCCCATCTCTGATTCCCGGACTCTGATTCCCCACCTCTGATTCCCGGCCTCTTATTCCCGGCATCTGATTCCCGGCCTCTGATTCCCGGCCTCTGATTCCCCGCTTCTGATTCTGATTCCCTGCCTCTGATTCCCCATCTCTGATTCCGCACATCTGATTCCCTGCCTCTGATTTCCCACCTCTGATTACCCATATCTGATTCCCCGCCTCTGTTTCCCAGCCTCTGATTCCCCGCCTCTGTTTCCCCGCCTCTGATTCCCCGCCTCTGTTTCCTCATATCTAATTCCCCGCATCTGATTCCCCAACTCTGATTCCCCGCTCTGATTCCCCAGCTCTGAATCCCCGCCTCTGATTCCCCATATCTGATTCACTGCCTCTGAATCCCCACCTCTGATTCCCTGCCTCTGATTCACAACCTCTGATTCCCCTCCTCTGATTCCCCATATCTGATTCCCCGCCTCCATTTCCCTGCATCTGATTCCCCGCCTCTGTTTCCCCATATCTGATTCCCGCCTCTGATACCCCAACTCTGATTCCCCGCCTCTGATTCCCCAGCTCTGATTCCACGCCTCTGACTCCCCGCGTCTGATTCCCAGCCTCTGATTCCCCATGTCTGATTTCCTGCCTCTGATTCCCCGCCTCTGATTCGCCAGCTCTGATTCATCACCTCTGATTCCCCACCTCTGATTCCCCATATCTGATTCCCCACCTATGTTTCCCCGCCTCTGATTCCCCGCCTCTGATTCCCCATCTCTTATGGACTCTGATTCCCCACCTCTGATTCCCCATCTCTTATTCCGCACATCCAATTCCCTGCCTCTGATTCCCCGCCTCTGATGCCCCGCCTCTGATTCCATGCCTCTGATTCCCAACCTCTGATTCCCCACGTCTGATTTCCCATATCTGATTCCCCGCCTCTGTTTCCCCGCCTCTGATTCCCTGCATCTGTTTCCTCATATCTGATTCCCCTCCTCTGATTCCCCAACACTGATTCCCCGCTTCTGATTCCCCAGCTCTGATTCACCACCTCTGATTCCCCGCGTCTGATTCCCCGCCTCTGATTCCCCATCTCTGATTCCCTATCTCTGATTCCCCAATTCTGATTCCCCGCCTTTGATTCACTGCCTCTGATTAACAACCTCTGATTCCCGACCTCTGATTCCCCATATCTGATTCCCCGCCTCTGTTTCCCCGCCTCTTATTCCCCGCCGCTGATTCCCCAACTCTGATACCCCGCCTCTGATTCCCCAGCTCTGATTCCCCGCCTCTGATTCCCCATATCTGATTCCCCGCCGCTGATTCCCCAACTCTGATACCCCGCCTCTGATTCCCCAGCTCTGATTCCCCGCCTCTGATTCCACGCGTCTGATTCCCTGCCTGTGATTCCCTGCGTCTGATTCCCCACCTCTGTTACCCCTCCTCTGATTCCCCAACTCTGATTCCCCGCCTCTGATTCCCCAGCTCTGATTCCCTGCCTCTGATTCCCCGCATCTGATTCCCCGTCTCTGATTCCCCATCTCTGATTCACCGCCTTTGATTCGCCACCTCTGATTCCCCATCTCTGATTCCCGGACTCTGATTCCCCACCTCTGATTCCCGGCCTCTTATTCCCAGCATCTGATTCCCGGCCTCTGATTCCCAGCCTCTGATTCCCCGCTTCTGATTCTGATTCCCTGCCTCTGATTCCCCATCTCTGATTCCACACATCTGATTCCCTGCCTCTGATTCCCCACTTCTGATTCCCCGCCTCTGATTCCCCACCTCTGTTTCCCCACCTCTGATTCCCCGCCTCTGTTTCCCCATATCTAATTCCCCGCCTCTGATTCCCCAACTCTGATTCCCCGCTCTGATTCCCCAGCTCTGAATTCCCGCCTCTGATTCCCCGCATCTGATTCCCTGCCTCTGAATCCCCACCTCTGATTCCCTGCCTCTGATTCCCAACCTCTGATTCCCCTCCTCTGATTCCCCATATCTGATTCCCCTCCTCTGTTTCCCTGCCTCTGATTTCCCGCCTCTGTTACCCCATATCTGATTCCCCGCCTCTGATTCCCCAACCTCTGATTCTGCACATCTGATTCCCTGCCTCTTTTTCCCCACCTCTGATTCCCGGCCTCTGATTCCCGGCCTCTGATTCCCGGCCTCTCATTCCCGGCCTCTCATTCCCCGCCTCTGATTCCCAGCCTCTGATTCCCCGCGTCTGATTCCCCGCCTCTGATTCCCTGCCTCTGATTCCCCATCTCTGATTCCGCACATCTGATTCCCTGGCTCTGATTCCCCGCCTCTGATTCCCCGCCTCTGATTCCCGGCCTCTGATTCCCAGCCTCTGATTCCCCGCTTCTGATTCTGATTCCCTGCCTCTGATTCCCCATCTCTGATTCCACACATCTGATTCCCTGCCTCTGATTCCCCACTTCTGATTCCCCGCCTCTGATTCCCCACCTCTGTTGCCCCACCTCTGATTCCCCGCCTCTGTTTCCCCATATCTAATTCCCCGCCTCTGATTCCCCAACTCTGATTCCCCGCTCTGATTCCCCAGCTCTGAATTCCCGCCTCTGATTCCCCGCATCTGATTCCCTGCCTCTGAATCCCCACCTCTGATTCCCTGCCTCTGATTCCCAACCTCTGATTCCCCTCCTCTGATTCCCCATATCTGATTCCCCTCCTCTGTTTCCCTGCCTCTGATTCCCCGCCTCTGTTACCCCATATCTGATTCCCCGCCTCTGATTCCCCAACCTCTGATTCTGCACATCTGATTCCCTGCCTCTTTTTCCCCACCTCTGATTCCCGGCCTCTGATTCCCGGCCTCTGATTCCCGGCCTCTCATTCCCGGCCTCTCATTCCCCGCCTCTGATTCCCAGCCTCTGATTCCCCGCCTCTGATTCCCCGCCTCTGATTCCCTGCCTCTGATTCCCCATCTCTGATTCCGCACATCTGATTCCCTGGCTCTGATTCCCCACCTCTGATTCCCCGCCTCTGATTCCCTGCCTCTGATTCCCAACCTCTGATTCCCCACCTCTGATTCCCCATATCTGATTCCCCGCCTCTGTTTCCCCGCCTCTGATTCCCAGCCTCTGATTCCCAACCTCTGATTCCCCACCTCTGATTCCCCATATCTGATTCCCCGCCTCTGTTTCCCCGCCTCTGATTCCCCGCCTCTGTTTCCCCATATCTGATTCCCCGCCTCTGATTCCCCAACTCTGATTCCCCGCCTCTGAATCCCCAGCTCTGATTCCCTGCCTCTGATTCCCCGCCTCTGCTTCCCCATCTCTGATTCACCGCCTTTGATTCGCCACCTCTGATTCCCCATATGTGATTCCCCGCCTCTGTTTCCCCGCCTCTGATTCCCCGCCTCTGATTCCCCATATCTCATTCCCAGCCTCTGATTCCCCATCTCTGATTCCCGGACTCTGATTCCCCACCTCTGATTCCCGGTCTCTTATTCCCGGCATCTGATTCCCGGCCTCTGATTCCCGGCCTCTGATTCCCCGCTTCTGATTCTGATTCCCTGCCTCTGATTCCCCATCTCTGATTCCGCACATCTGATTCCCTGCCTCTGATTTCCCACCTCTGATTACCCATATCTGATTCCCCGCCTCTGTTTCCCCGCCTCTGATTCCCCGCCTCTGTTTCCCCGCCTCTGATTCCCCGCCTCTGTTTCCTCATATCTAATTCCCCGCATCTGATTCCCCAACTCTGATTCCCCGCTCTGATTCCCCAGCTCTGAATCCCCGCCTCTGATTCCCCACATCTGATTCACTGCCTCTGAATCCCCACCTCTGATTCCCTGCCTCTGATTCACAACCTCTGATTCCCCTCCTCTGATTCCCCATATCTGATTCCCCGCCTCCATTTCCCTGCATCTGATTCCCCGCCTCTGTTTCCCCATATCTGATTCCCCGCCTCTGATACCCCAACTCTGATTCCCCGCCTCTGATTCCCCAGCTCTGATTCCACGCCTCTGACTCCCCGCGTCTGATTCCCAGCCTCTGATTCCCCATGTCTGATTTCCTGCCTCTGATTCCCCGCCTCTGATTCGCCAGCTCTGATTCATCACCTCTGATTCCCCACCTCTGATTCCCCATATCTGATTCCCCACCTATGTTTCCCCGCCTCTGATTCCCCGCCTCTGATTCCCCATCTCTTATGGACTCTGATTCCCCACCTCTGATTCCCCATCTCTTATTCCGCACATCCAATTCCCTGCCTCTGATTCCCCGCCTCTGATGCCCCGCCTCTGATTCCATGCCTCTGATTCCCAACCTCTGATTCCCCACGTCTGATTTCCCATATCTGATTCCCCGCCTCTGTTTCCCCGCCTCTGATTCCCTGCATCTGTTTCCTCATATCTGATTCCCCTCCTCTGATTCCCCAACACTGATTCCCCGCTTCTGATTCCCCAGCTCTGATTCACCACCTCTGATTCCCCGCGTCTGATTCCCCGCCTCTGATTCCCCATCTCTGATTCCCTATCTCTGATTCCCCAATTCTGATTCCCCGCCTTTGATTCACTGCCTCTGATTAACAACCTCTGATTCCCGACCTCTGATTCCCCATATCTGATTCCCCGCCTCTGTTTCCCCGCCTCTTATTCCCCGCCGCTGATTCCCCAACTCTGATACCCCGCCTCTGATTCCCCAGCTCTGATTCCCCGCCTCTGATTCCCCATATCTGATTCCCCGCCGCTGATTCCCCAACTCTGATACCCCGCCTCTGATTCCCCAGCTCTGATTCCCCGCCTCTGATTCCACGCGTCTGATTCCCTGCCTGTGATTCCCTGCGTCTGATTCCCCACCTCTGTTACCCCTCCTCTGATTCCCCAACTCTGATTCCCCGCCTCTGATTCCCCAGCTCTGATTCCCTGCCTCTGATTCCCCGCATCTGATTCCCCGTCTCTGATTCCCCATCTCTGATTCACCGCCTTTGATTCGCCACCTCTGATTCCCCATCTCTGATTCCCGGACTCTGATTCCCCACCTCTGATTCCCGGCCTCTTATTCCCAGCATCTGATTCCCGGCCTCTGATTCCCAGCCTCTGATTCCCCGCTTCTGATTCTGATTCCCTGCCTCTGATTCCCCATCTCTGATTCCACACATCTGATTCCCTGCCTCTGATTCCCCACTTCTGATTCCCCGCCTCTGATTCCCCACCTCTGTTTCCCCACCTCTGATTCCCCGCCTCTGTTTCCCCATATCTAATTCCCCGCCTCTGATTCCCCAACTCTGATTCCCCGCTCTGATTCCCCAGCTCTGAATTCCCGCCTCTGATTCCCCGCATCTGATTCCCTGCCTCTGAATCCCCACCTCTGATTCCCTGCCTCTGATTCCCAACCTCTGATTCCCCTCCTCTGATTCCCCATATCTGATTCCCCTCCTCTGTTTCCCTGCCTCTGATTTCCCGCCTCTGTTACCCCATATCTGATTCCCCGCCTCTGATTCCCCAACCTCTGATTCTGCACATCTGATTCCCTGCCTCTTTTTCCCCACCTCTGATTCCCGGCCTCTGATTCCCGGCCTCTGATTCCCGGCCTCTCATTCCCGGCCTCTCATTCCCCGCCTCTGATTCCCAGCCTCTGATTCCCCGCGTCTGATTCCCCGCCTCTGATTCCCTGCCTCTGATTCCCCATCTCTGATTCCGCACATCTGATTCCCTGGCTCTGATTCCCCGCCTCTGATTCCCCGCCTCTGATTCCCGGCCTCTGATTCCCAGCCTCTGATTCCCCGCTTCTGATTCTGATTCCCTGCCTCTGATTCCCCATCTCTGATTCCACACATCTGATTCCCTGCCTCTGATTCCCCACTTCTGATTCCCCGCCTCTGATTCCCCACCTCTGTTGCCCCACCTCTGATTCCCCGCCTCTGTTTCCCCATATCTAATTCCCCGCCTCTGATTCCCTAACTCTGATTCCCCGCTCTGATTCCCCAGCTCTGAATTCCCACCTCTGATTCCCCGCATCTGATTCCCTGCCTCTGAATCCCCACCTCTGATTCCCTGCCTCTGATTCCCAACCTCTGATTCCCCTCCTCTGATTCCCCATATCTGATTCCCCTCCTCTGTTTCCCTGCCTCTGATTCCCCGCCTCTGTTACCCCATATCTGATTCCCCGCCTCTGATTCCCCAACCTCTGATTCTGCACATCTGATTCCCTGCCTCTTTTTCCCCACCTCTGATTCCCGGCCTCTGATTCCCGGCCTCTGATTCCCGGCCTCTCATTCCCGGCCTCTCATTCCCCGCCTCTGATTCCCAGCCTCTGATTCCCCGCCTCTGATTCCCCGCCTCTGATTCCCTGCCTCTGATTCCCCATCTCTGATTCCGCACATCTGATTCCCTGGCTCTGATTCCCCACCTCTGATTCCCCGCCTCTGATTCCCTGCCTCTGATTCCCAACCTCTGATTCCCCACCTCTGATTCCCCATATCTGATTCCCCGCCTCTGTTTCCCCGCCTCTGATTCCCAGCCTCTGATTCCCAACCTCTGATTCCCCACCTCTGATTCCCCATATCTGATTCCCCGCCTCTGTTTCCCCGCCTCTGATTCCCCGCCTCTGTTTCCCCATATCTGATTCCCCGCCTCTGATTCCCCAACTCTGATTCCCCGCCTCTGAATCCCCAGCTCTGATTCCCTGCCTCTGATTCCCCGCCTCTGCTTCCCCATCTCTGATTCACTGCCTTTGATTCGCCACCTCTGATTCCCCATATGTGATTCCCCGCCTCTGTTTCCCCGCCTCTGATTCCCCGCCTCTGATTCCCCATATCTCATTCCCAGCCTCTGATTCCCCATCTCTGATTCCCGGACTCTGATTCCCCACCTCTGATTCCCGGCCTCTTATTCCCGGCATCTGATTCCCGGCCTCTGATTCCCGGCCTCTGATTCCCCGCTTCTGATTCTGATTCCCTGCCTCTGATTCCCCATCTCTGATTCCGCACATCTGATTCCCTGCCTCTGATTTCCCACCTCTGATTACCCATATCTGATTCCCCGCCTCTGTTTCCCCGCCTCTGATTCCCCGCCTCTGTTTCCCCACCTCTGATTCCCCGCCTCTGTTTCCTCATATCTAATTCCCCGCATCTGATTCCCCAACTCTGATTCCCCGCTCTGATTCCCCAGCTCTGAATCCCCGCCTCTGATTCCCCACATCTGATTCACTGCCTCTGAATCCCCACCTCTGATTCCCTGCCTCTGATTCACAACCTCTGATTCCCCTCCTCTGATTCCCCATATCTGATTCCCCGCCTCCGTTTCCCTGCCTCTGATTCCCCGCCTCTGTTTCCCCATATCTGATTCCCCGCCTCTGATACCCCAACTCTGATTCCCCGCCTCTGATTCCCCAGCTCTGATTCCACGCCTCTGACTCCCCGCGTCTGATTCCCAGCCTCTGATTCCCCATGTCTGATTTCCTGCCTCTGATTCCCCGCCTCTGATTCGCCAGCTCTGATTCATCACCTCTGATTCCCCACCTCTGATTCCCCTTATCTGATTCCCCACCTATGTTTCCCCGCCTCTGATTCCCCGCCTCTGATTCCCCATCTCTTATTCCCGGACTCTGATTCCCCACCTCTGATTCCCCATCTCTTATTCCGCACATCCAATTCCCTGCCTCTGATTCCCCACCTCTGATGCCCCGCCTCTGATTCCATGCCTCTGATTCCCAACCTCTGATTCCCCACCTCTGATTTCCCATATCTGATTCCCCGCCTCTGTTTCCCCACCTCTGATTCCCTGCATCTGTTTCCTCATATCTGATTCCCCTCCTCTGATTCCCCAACACTGATTCCCCGCCTCTGATTAACAACCTCTGATTCCCGACCTCTGATTCCCCATATCTGATTCCCCGCCTCTGTTTCCCCGCCTCTTATTCCCCGCCGCTGATTCCCCAACTCTGATACCCCGCCTCTGATTCCCCAGCTCTGATTCCCCGCCTCTGATTCCCCATATCTGATTCCCCGCCGCAGATTCCCCAACTCTGATACCCCGCCTCTGATTCCCCAGCTCTGATTCCCCGCCACTGATTCCACGCGTCTGATTCCCTGCCTGTGATTCCCTGCGTCTGATTCCCCACCTCTGTTACCCCTCCTCTGATTCCCCAACTCTGATTCCCCGCCTCTGATTCCCCAGCTCTGATTCCCTGCCTCTGATTCCCCGCATCTGATTCCCCGTCTCTGATTCCCCATCTCTGATTCACCGCCTTTGATTCGCCACCTCTGATTCCCCATCTCTGATTCCCGGACTCTGATTCCCCACCTCTGATTCCCGGCCTCTTATTCCCGGAATCTGATTCCCGGCCTCTGATTCCCAGCCTCTGATTCCCCGCTTCTGATTCTGATTCCCTGCCTCTGATTCCCCATCTCTGATTCCACACATCTGATTCCCTGCCTCTGATTCCCCACTTCTGATTCCCCGCCTCTGATTCCCCACCTCTGTTTCCCCACCTCTGATTCCCCGCCTCTGTTTCCCCATATCTAATTCCCCGACTCTGATTCCCCAACTCTGATTCCCCGCTCTGATTCCCCAGCTCTGAATTCCCGCCTCTGATTCCCCGCATCTGATTCCCTGCCTCTGAATCCCCACCTCTGATTCCCTGCCTCTGATTCCCAACCTCTGATTCCCCTCCTCTGATTCCCCATATCTGATTCCCCTCCTCTGTTTCCCTGCCTCTGATTCCCCGCCTCTGTTACCCCATATCTGATTCCCCGCCTCTGATTCCCCAACCTCTGATTCTGCACATCTGATTCCCTGCCTCTTTTTCCCCACCTCTGATTCCCGGCCTCTGATTCCCGGCCTCTGATTCCCGGCCTCTCATTCCCGGCCTCTCATTCCCCGCCTCTGATTCCCAGCCTCTGATTCCCCGCCTCTGATTCCCCGCCTCTGATTCCCTGCCTCTGATTCCCCATCTCTGATTCCGCACATCTGATTCCCTGGCTCTGATTCCCCGCCTCTGATTCCCCGCCTCTGATTCCCTGCCTCTGATTCCCAACCTCTGATTCCCCACCTCTGATACCCCATATCTGATTCCCCGCCTCTGTTTCCCCGCCTCTGATTCCCAGCCTCTGATTCCCAACCTCTGATTCCCCACCTCTGATTCCCCATATCTGATTCCCCGCCTCTGTTTCCCCGCCTCTGAATCCCCGCCTCTGTTTCCCCATATCTGATTCCCCGCCTCTGATTCCCCAACTCTGATTCCCCGCCTCTGAATCCCCAGCTCTGATTCCCTGCCTCTCATTCCCCGCCTCTGCTTCCCCATCTCTGATTCACCGCCTTTGATTCGCCACCTCTGATTCCCCATATGTGATTCCCCGCCTCTGTTTCCCCGCCTCTGATTCCCCGCCTCTGATTCCCCATATCTCATTCCCAGCCTCTGATTCCCCATCTCTGATTCCCGGACTCTGATTCCCCACCTCTGATTCCCGGCCTCTTATTCCCGGCATCTGATTCCCGGCCTCTGATTCCCGGCCTCTGATTCCCCGCTTCTGATTCTGATTCCCTGCCTCTGATTCCCCATCTCTGATTCCGCACATCTGATTCCCTGCCTCTGATTTCCCACCTCTGATTACCCATATCTGATTCCCGCCTCTGTTTCCCCGCCTCTGATTCCCCGCCTCTGTTTCCCCGCCTCTGATTCCCCGCCTCTGTTTCCTCATATCTAATTCCCCGCATCTGATTCCCCAACTCTGATTCCCCGCTCTGATTCCCCAGCTCTGAATCCCCGCCTCTGATTTCCCACATCTGATTCACTGCCTCTGAATCCCCACCTCTGATTCCCTGCCTCTGATTCACAACCTCTGATTCCCCTCCTCTGATTCCCCATATCTGATTGCCCGCCTCCGTTTCCCTGCCTCTGATTCCCCGCATCTGTTTCCCCATATCTGATTCCCCGCCTCTGATACCCCAACTCTGATTCCCCGCCTCTGATTCCCCAGCTCTGATTCCACGCCTCTGACTCCCCGCGTCTGATTCCCAGCCTCTGATTCCCCATGTCTGATTTCCTGCCTCTGATTCCCCGCCTCTGATTCGCCAGCTCTGATTCATCACCTCTGATTCCCCACCTCTGATTCCCCATATCTGACTCCCCACCTATGTTTCCCCGCCTCTGATTCCCCGCCTCTGATTCCCCATCTCTTATTCCCGGACTCTGATTCCCCACCTCTGATTCCCCATCTCTTGTTCCGCACATCCAATTCCCTGCCTCTGATTCCCCGCCTCTGATGCCCCGCCTCTGATTCCATGCCTCTGATTCCCAACCTCTGATTCCCCACCTCTGATTTCCCATATCTGATTCCCCGCCTCTGTTTCCCCGCCTCTGATTCCCTGCATCTGTTTCCTCATATCTGATTCCCCTCCTCTGATTCCCCAAAACTGATTCCCCGCCTCTGATTCCCCAGCTCTGATTCACCACCTCTGATTCCCCGCGTCTGATTCCCCACCTCTGATTCCCCATCTCTGATTCCCTATCTCTGATTCCCCAATTCTGATTCCCCGCCTTTGATTCACTGCCTCTGATTAACAACCTCTGATTCCCGACCTCTGATTCCACATATCTGATTCCCCGCCTCTGTTTCCCCGCCTCTTATTCCCCGCCGCTGATTCCCCAACTCTGATACCCCGCCTCTGATTCCCCAGCTCTGATTCCCCGCCTCTGATTCCCCGCATCTGATTCCCTGCCTGTGATTCCCTGCGTCTGATTCCCCACCTCTGTTACCCCTCCTCTGATTCCCCAACTCTGATTCCCCGCCTCTGATTCCCCAGCTCTGATTCCCTGCCTCTGATTCCCCGCATCTGATTCCCCGTCTCTGATTCCCCATCTCTGATTCACCGCCTTTGATTCGCCACCTCTGATTCCCCATCTCTGATTCCCGGACTCTGATTCCCCACCTCTGATTCCCGGCCTCTTATTCCCGGCATCTGATTCCCGGCCTCTGATTCCCCAACTCTGATTCCCCGCTCTGATTCCCCAGCTCTGAATCCCCGCCTCTGATTCCCCACATCTGATTCACTGCCTCTGAATCCCCACCTCTGATTCCCTGCCTCTGATTCACAACCTCTGATTCCCCTCCTCTGATTCCCCATATCTGATTCCCCGCCTCCGTTTCCCTGCCTCTGATTCCCCGCCTCTGTTTCCCCATATCTGATTCCCCGCCTCTGATACCCCAACTCTGATTCCCCGCCTCTGATTCCCCAGCTCTGATTCCACGCCTCTGACTCCCCGCGTCTGATTCCCAGCCTCTGATTCCCCATGTCTGATTTCCTGCCTCTGATTCCCCGCCTCTGATTCGCCAGCTCTGATTCATCACCTCTGATTCCCCACCTCTGATTCCCCATATCTGATTCCCCACCTATGTTTCCACGCCTCTGATTCCCCGCCTCTGTTTCCCCGCCTCTTATTCCCCGCCGCTGATTCCCCATCTCTGATTCCACACATCTGATTCCCTGCCTCTGATTCCCCACTTCTGATTCCCCGCCTCTGATTCCCCACCTCTGTTTCCCCACCTCTGATTCCCCACCTCTGTTTCCCCATATCTAATTCCCCGCCTCTGATTCCCCAACTCTGATTCCCCGCTCTGATTCCCCAGCTCTGAATTCCCGCCTCTGATTCCCCGCATCTGATTCCCTGCCTCTGAATCCCCACCTCTGATTCCCTGCCTCTGATTCCCAACCTCTGATTCCCCTCCTCTGATTCCCCATATCTGATTCCCCTCCTCTGTTTCCCTGCCTCTGATTCCCCGCCTCTGTTACCCCATATCTGATTCCCCGCCTCTGATTCCCCAACCTCTGATTCTGCACATCTGATTCCCTGCCTCTTTTTCCCCACCTCTGATTCCCGGCCTCTGATTCCCGTCCTCTGATTCCCGGCCTCTAATTCCCGGCCTCTCATTCCCCGCCTCTGATTCCCAGCCTCTGATTCCCCGCCTCTGATTCCCCGCCTCTGATTCCCTGCCTCTGATTCCCCATCTCTGATTCCGCACATCTGATTCCCTGGCTCTGATTCCCCACCTCTGATTCCCCGCCTCTGATTCCCTGCCTCTGATTCCCAACCTCTGATTCCCCACCTCTGATTCCCCATACCTGATTCCCCGCCTCTGTTTCCCCGCCTCTGTTTCCCAGCCTCTGATTCCCAACCTCTGATTCCCCACCTCTGATTCCCCATATCTGATTCCCCACCTCTGTTTCCCCGCCTCTGATTCCCCGCCTCTGTTTCCCAACCTCTGATTCCCCACCTCTGATTCCCCATATCTGATTCCCCGCCTCTGTTTCCCCGCCTCTGAATCCCCGCCTCTGTTTCCCCATATCTGATTCCCCGCCTCTGATTCCCCGCCTCTGATTCCCTGCCTCTGATTCCCAACCTCTGATTCCCCACCTCTGATTCCCCATACCTGATTCCCCGCCTCTGTTTCCCCGCCTCTGTTTCCCAGCCTCTGATTCCCAACCTCTGATTCCCCACCTCTGATACCCCATATCTGATTCCCCGCCTCTGTTTCCCCGCCTCTGATTCCCAGCCTCTGATTCCCAACCTCTGATTCCCCACCTCTGATTCCCCATATCTGATTCCCCGCCTCTGTTTCCCCGCCTCTGAATCCCCGCCTCTGTTTCCCCATATCTGATTCCCCGCCTCTGATTCCCCAACTCTGATTCCCCGCCTCTGAATCCCCAGCTCTGATTCCCTGCCTCTGATTCCCCGCCTCTGCTTCCCCATCTCTGATTCACCGCCTTTGATTCGCCACCTCTGATTCCCCATATGTGATTCCCCGCCTCTGTTTCCCCGCCTCTGATTCCCCGCCTCTGATTCCCCATATCTCATTCCCAGCCTCTGATTCCCCATCTCTGATTCCCGGACTCTGATTCCCCACCTCTGATTCCCGGCCTCTTATTCCCGGCATCTGATTCCCGGCCTCTGATTCCCGGCCTCTGATTCCCCGCTTCTGATTCTGATTCCCTGCCTCTGATTCCCCATCTCTGATTCCGCACATCTGATTCCCTGCCTCTGATTTCCCACCTCTGATTACCCATATCTGATTCCCGCCTCTGTTTCCCCGCCTCTGATTCCCCGCCTCTGTTTCCCCGCCTCTGATTCCCCGCCTCTGTTTCCTCATATCTAATTCCCCGCATCTGATTCCCCAACTCTGATTCCCCGCTCTGATTCCCCAGCTCTGAATCCCCGCCTCTGATTTCCCACATCTGATTCACTGCCTCTGAATCCCCACCTCTGATTCCCTGCCTCTGATTCACAACCTCTGATTCCCCTCCTCTGATTCCCCATATCTGATTCCCCGCCTCCGTTTCCCTGCCTCTGATTCCCCGCCTCTGTTTCCCCATATCTGATTCCCCGCCTCTGATACCCCAACTCTGATTCCCCGCCTCTGATTCCCCAGCTCTGATTCCACGCCTCTGACTCCCCGCGTCTGATTCCCAGCCTCTGATTCCCCATGTCTGATTTCCTGCCTCTGATTCCCCGCCTCTGATTCGCCAGCTCTGATTCATCACCTCTGATTCCCCACCTCTGATTCCCCATATCTGACTCCCCACCTATGTTTCCCCGCCTCTGATTCCCCGCCTCTGATTCCCCATCTCTTATTCCCGGACTCTGATTCCCCACCTCTGATTCCCCATCTCTTGTTCCGCACATCCAATTCCCTGCCTCTGATTCCCCGCCTCTGATGCCCCGCCTCTGATTCCATGCCTCTGATTCCCAACCTCTGATTCCCCACCTCTGATTTCCCATATCTGATTCCCCGCCTCTGTTTCCCCGCCTCTGATTCCCTGCATCTGTTTCCTCATATCTGATTCCCCTCCTCTGATTCCCCAAAACTGATTCCCCGCCTCTGATTCCCCAGCTCTGATTCACAACCTCTGATTCCCCGCGTCTGATTCCCCACCTCTGATTCCCCATCTCTGATTCCCTATCTCTGATTCCCCAATTCTGATTCCCCGCCTTTGATTCACTGCCTCTGATTAACAACCTCTGATTCCCGACCTCTGATTCCCCATATCTGATTCCCCGCCTCTGTTTCCCCGCCTCTTATTCCCCGCCGCTGATTCCCCATCTCTGATTCCACACATCTGATTCCCTGCCTCTGATTCCCCACTTCTGATTCCCCGCCTCTGATTCCCCACCTCTGTTTCCCCACCTCTGATTCCCCACCTCTGTTTCCCCATATCTAATTCCCCGCCTCTGATTCCCCAACTCTGATTCCCCGCTCTGATTCCCCAGCTCTGAATTCCCGCCTCTGATTCCCCGCATCTGATTCCCTGCCTCTGAATCCCCACCTCTGATTCCCTGCCTCTGATTCCCAACCTCTGATTCCCCTCCTCTGATTCCCCATATCTGATTCCCCTCCTCTGTTTCCCTGCCTCTGATTCCCCGCCTCTGTTACCCCATATCTGATTCCCCGCCTCTGATTCCCCAACCTCTGATTCTGCACATCTGATTCCCTGCCTCTTTTTCCCCACCTCTGATTCCCGGCCTCTGATTCCCGTCCTCTGATTCCCGGCCTCTAATTCCCGGCCTCTCATTCCCCGCCTCTGATTCCCAGCCTCTGATTCCCCGCCTCTGATTCCCCGCCTCTGATTCCCTGCCTCTGATTCCCCATCTCTGATTCCGCACATCTGATTCCCTGGCTCTGATTCCCCACCTCTGATTCCCCGCCTCTGATTCCCTGCCTCTGATTCCCAACCTCTGATTCCCCACCTCTGATTCCCCATACCTGATTCCCCGCCTCTGTTTCCCCGCCTCTGTTTCCCAGCCTCTGATTCCCAACCTCTGATTCCCCACCTCTGATTCCCCATATCTGATTCCCCGCCTCTGTTTCCCCGCCTCTGATTCCCCGCCTCTGTTTCCCCATATCTGATTCCCCGCCTCTGATTCCCCAACTCTGATTCCCCGCCTCTGAATCCCCAGCTCTGATTCCCTGCCTCTGATTCCCCGCCTCTGCTTCCCCATCTCTGATTCACCGCCTTTGATTCGCCACCTCTGATTCCCCATATGTGATTCCCCGCCTCTGTTTCCCCGCCTCTGATTCCCCGCCTCTGATTCCCCATATCTCATTCCCAGCCTCTGATTCCCCATCTCTGATTCCCGGACTCTGATTCCCCACCACTGATTCCCGGCCTCTTATTCCCGGCATCTGATTCCCGGCCTCTGATTCCCGGCCTCTGATTCCTCGCTTCTGATTCTGATTCCCTGCCTCTGATTCCCCATCTCTGATTCCGCACATCTGATTCCCTGCCTCTGATTTCCCACCTCTGATTACCCATATCTGATTCCCCGCCTCTGTTTCCCCGCCTCTGATTCCCCGCCTCTGTTTCCCCGCCTCTGATTCCCCGCCTCTGTTTCCTCATATCTAATTCCCCGCATCTGATTCCCCATCTCTGATTCCCCGCTCTGATTCCCCAGCTCTGAATCCCCGCCTCTGATTCCCCACATCTGATTCACTGCCTCTGAATCCCCACCTCTGATTCCCTGCCTCTGATTCACAACCTCTGATTCCCCTCCTCTGATTCCCCATATCTGATTCCCCGCCTCCATTTCCCTGCCTCTGATTCCCCGCCTCTGTTTCCCCATATCTGATTCCCCGCCTCTGATACCCCAACTCTGATTCCCCGCCTCTGATTCCCCAGCTCTGATTCCACGCCTCTGACTCCCCGCGTCTGATTCCCAGCCTCTGATTCCCCATGTCTGATTTCCTGCCTCTGATTCCCCGCCTCTGATTCGCCAGCTCTGATTCATCACCTCTGATTCCCCACCTCTGATTCCCCATATCTGATTCCCCACCTATGTTTCCCCGCCTCTGATTCCCCGCCTCTGATTCCCCATCTCTTATTCCGCACATCCAATTCCCTGCCTCTGATTCCCCGCCTCTGATGCCCCGCCTCTGATTCCATGCCTCTGATTCCCAACCTCTGATTCCCCACGTCTGATTTCCCATATCTGATTCCCCGCCTCTGTTTCCCCGCCTCTGATTCCCTGCATCTGTTTCCTCATATCTGATTCCCCTCCTCTGATTCCCCAACACTGATTCCCCGCTTCTGATTCCCCAGCTCTGATTCACCACCTCTGATTCCCCGCGTCTGATTCCCCGCCTCTGATTCCCCATCTCTGATTCCCTATCTCTGATTCCCCAATTCTGATTCCCCGCCTTTGATTCACTGCCTCTGATTAACAACCTCTGATTCCCGACCTCTGATTCCCCATATCTGATTCCCCGCCTCTGTTTCCCCGCCTCTTATTCCCCGCCGCTGATTCCCCAACTCTGATACCCCGCCTCTGATTCCCCAGCTCTGATTCCCCGCCTCTGATTCCCCATATCTGATTCCCCGCCGCTGATTCCCCAACTCTGATACCCCGCCTCTGATTCCCCAGCTCTGATTCCCCGCCTCTGATTCCACGCGTCTGATTCCCTGCCTGTGATTCCCTGCGTCTGATTCCCCACCTCTGTTACCCCTCCTCTGATTCCCCAACTCTGATTCCCCGCCTCTGATTCCCCAGCTCTCATTCCCTGCCTCTGATTCCCCGCATCTGATTCCCCGTCTCTGATTCCCCATCTCTGATTCACCGCCTTTGATTCGCCACCTCTGATTCCCCATCTCTGATTCCCGGACTCTGATTCCCCACCTCTGATTCCCGGCCTCTTATTCCCAGCATCTGATTCCCGGCCTCTGATTCCCAGCCTCTGATTCCCCGCTTCTGATTCTGATTCCCTGCCTCTGATTCCCCATCTCTGATTCCACACATCTGATTCCCTGCCTCTGATTCCCCACTTCTGATTCCCCGCCTCTGATTCCCCACCTCTGTTTCCCCACCTCTGATTCCCCGCCTCTGTTTCCCCATATCTAATTCCCCGCCTCTGATTCCCCAACTCTGATTCCCCGCTCTGATTCCCCAGCTCTGAATTCCCGCCTCTGATTCCCCGCATCTGAATCCCTGCCTCTGAATCCCCACCTCTGATTCCCTGCCTCTGATTCCCAACCTCTGATTCCCCTCCTCTGATTCCCCATATCTGATTCCCCTCCTCTGTTTCCCTGCCTCTGATTTCCCGCCTCTGTTACCCCATATCTGATTCCCCGCCTCTGATTCCCCAACCTCTGATTCTGCACATCTGATTCCCTGCCTCTTTTTCCCCACCTCTGATTCCCGGCCTCTGATTCCCTGCCTCTGATTCCCGGCCTCTCATTCCCGGCCTCTCATTCCCCGCCTCTGATTCCCAGCCTCTGATTCCCCGCGTCTGATTCCCCGCCTCTGATTCCCTGCCTCTGATTCCCCATCTCTGATTCCGCACATCTGATTCCCTGGCTCTGATTCCCCGCCTCTGATTCCCCGCCTCTGATTCCCGGCCTCTGATTCCCAGCCTCTGATTCCCCGCTTCTGATTCTGATTCCCTGCCTCTGATTCCCCATCTCTGATTCCACACATCTGATTCCCTGCCTCTGATTCCCCACTTCTGATTCCCCGCCTCTGATTCCCCACCTCTGTTGCCCCACCTCTGATTCCCCGCCTCTGTTTCCCCATATCTAATTCCCCGCCTCTGATTCCCCAACTCTGATTCCCCGCTCTGATTCCCCAGCTCTGAATTCCCGCCTCTGATTCCCCGCATCTGATTCCCTGCCTCTGAATCCCCACCTCTGATTCCCTGCCTCTGATTCCCAACCTCTGATTCCCCTCCTCTGATTCCCCATATCTGATTCCCCTCCTCTGTTTCCCTGCCTCTGATTCCCCGCCTCTGTTACCCCATATCTGATTCCCCGCCTCTGATTCCCCAACCTCTGATTCTGCACATCTGATTCCCTGCCTCTTTTTCCCCACCTCTGATTCCCGGCCTCTGATTCCCGGCCTCTGATTCCCGGCCTCTCATTCCCGGCCTCTCATTCCCCGCCTCTGATTCCCAGCCTCTGATTCCCCGCCTCTGATTCCCCGCCTCTGATTCCCTGCCTCTGATTCCCCATCTCTGATTCCGCACATCTGATTCCCTGGCTCTGATTCCCCACCTCTGATTCCCCGCCTCTGATTCCCTGCCTCTGATTCCCAACCTCTGATTCCCCACCTCTGATTCCCCATATCTGATTCCCCGCCTCTGTTTCCCCGCCTCTGATTCCCAGCCTCTGATTCCCAACCTCTGATTCCCCACCTCTGATTCCCCATATCTGATTCCCCGCCTCTGTTTCCCCGCCTCTGATTCCCCGCCTCTGTTTCCCCATATCTGATTCCCCGCCTCTGATTCCCCAACTCTGATTCCCCGCCTCTGAATCCCCAGCTCTGATTCCCTGCCTCTGATTCCCCGCCTCTGCTTCCCCATCTCTGATTCACCGCCTTTGATTCGCCACCTCTGATTCCCCATATGTGATTCCCCGCCTCTGTTTCCCCGCCTCTGATTCCCCGCCTCTGATTCCCCATATCTCATTCCCAGCCTCTGATTCCCCATCTCTGATTCCCGGACTCTGATTCCCCACCTCTGATTCCCGGCCTCTTATTCCCGGCATCTGATTCCCGGCCTCTGATTCCCGGCCTCTGATTCCCCGCTTCTGATTCTGATTCCCTGCCTCTGATTCCCCATCTCTGATTCCGCACATCTGATTCCCTGCCTCTGATTTCCCACCTCTGATTACCCATATCTGATTCCCCGCCTCTGTTTCCCCGCCTCTGATTCCCCGCCTCTGTTTCCCCACCTCTGATTCCCCGCCTCTGTTTCCTCATATCTAATTCCCCGCATCTGATTCCCCAACTCTGATTCCCCGCTCTGATTCCCCAGCTCTGAATCCCCGCCTCTGATTCCCCACATCTGATTCACTGCCTCTGAATCCCCACCTCTGATTCCCTGCCTCTGATTCACAACCTCTGATTCCCCTCCTCTGATTCCCCATATCTGATTCCCCGCCTCCGTTTCCCTGCCTCTGATTCCCCGCCTCTGTTTCCCCATATCTGATTCCCCGCCTCTGATACCCCAACTCTGATTCCCCGCCTCTGATTCCCCAGCTCTGATTCCACGCCTCTGACTCCCCGCGTCTGATTCCCAGCCTCTGATTCCCCATGTCTGATTTCCTGCCTCTGATTCCCCGCCTCTGATTCGCCAGCTCTGATTCATCACCTCTGATTCCCCACCTCTGATTCCCCATATCTGATTCCCCACCTATGTTTCCCCGCCTCTGATTCCCCGCCTCTGATTCCCCATCTCTTATTCCCGGACTCTGATTCCCCACCTCTGATTCCCCATCTCTTATTCCGCACATCCAATTCCCTGCCTCTGATTCCCCACCTCTGATGCCCCGCCTCTGATTCCATGCCTCTGATTCCCAACCTCTGATTCCCCACCTCTGATTTCCCATATCTGATTCCCCGCCTCTGTTTCCCCGCCTCTGATTCCCTGCATCTGTTTCCTCATATCTGATTCCCCTCCTCTGATTCCCCAACACTGATTCCCCGCCTCTGATTAACAACCTCTGATTCCCGACCTCTGATTCCCCATATCTGATTCCCCGCCTCTGTTTCCCCGCCTCTTATTTCCCGCCGCTGATTCCCCAACTCTGATACCCCGCCTCTGATTCCCCAGCTCTGATTCCCCGCCTCTGATTCCCCATATCTGATTCCCCGCCGCTGATTCCCCAACTCTGATACCCCGCCTCTGATTCCCCAGCTCTGATTCCCCGCCACTGATTCCACGCGTCTGATTCCCTGCCTGTGATTCCCTGCGTCTGATTCCCCACCTCTGTTACCCCTCCTCTGATTCCCCAACTCTGATTCCCCGCCTCTGATTCCCCAGCTCTGATTCCCTGCCTCTGATTCCCCGCATCTGATTCCCCGTCTCTGATTCCCCATCTCTGATTCACCGCCTTTGATTCGCCACCTCTGATTCCCCATCTCTGATTCCCGGACTCTGATTCCCCACCTCTGATTCCCGGCCTCTTATTCCCGGAATCTGATTCCCGGCCTCTGATTCCCAGCCTCTGATTCCCCGCTTCTGATTCTGATTCCCTGCCTCTGATTCCCCATCTCTGATTCCACACATCTGATTCCCTGCCTCTGATTCCCCACTTCTGATTCCCCGCCTCTGATTCCCCACCTCTGTTTCCCCACCTCTGATTCCCCGCCTCTGTTTCCCCATATCTAATTCCCCGCCTCTGATTCCCCAACTCTGATTCCCCGCTCTGATTCCCCAGCTCTGAATTCCCGCCTCTGATTCCCCGCATCTGATTCCCTGCCTCTGAATCCCCACCTCTGATTCCCTGCCTCTGATTCCCAACCTCTGATTCCCCTCCTCTGATTCCCCATATCTGATTCCCCTCCTCTGTTTCCCTGCCTCTGATTCCCCGCCTCTGTTACCCCATATCTGATTCCCCGCCTCTGATTCCCCAACCTCTGATTCTGCACATCTGATTCCCTGCCTCTTTTTCCCCACCTCTGATTCCCGGCCTCTGATTCCCGGCCTCTGATTCCAGGCCTCTCATTCCCGGCCTCTCATTCCCCGCCTCTGATTCCCAGCCTCTGATTCCCCGCCTCTGATTCCCCGCCTCTGATTCCCTGCCTCTGATTCCCCATCTCTGATTCCGCACATCTGATTCCCTGGCTCTGATTCCCCGCCTCTGATTCCCCGCCTCTGATTCCCTGCCTCTGATTCCCAACCTCTGATTCCCCACCTCTGATACCCCATATCTGATTCCCCGCCTCTGTTTCCCCGCCTCTGATTCCCAGCCTCTGATTCCCAACCTCTGATTCCCCACCTCTGATTCCCCATATCTGATTCCCCGCCTCTGTTTCCCCGCCTCTGAATCCCCGCCTCTGTTTCCCCATATCTGATTCCCCGCCTCTGATTCCCCAACTCTGATTCCCCGCCTCTGAATCCCCAGCTCTGATTCCCTGCCTCTGATTCCCCGCCTCTGCTTCCCCATCTCTGATTCACCGCCTTTGATTCGCCACCTCTGATTCCCCGCCTCTGATTCCCCGCCTCTGATTCCCCATATCTCATTCCCAGCCTCTGATTCCCCATCTCTGATTCCCGGACTCTGATTCCCCACCTCTGATTCCCGGCCTCTTATTCCCGGCATCTGATTCCCGGCCTCTGATTCCCGGCCTCTGATTCCCCGCTCTGATTCCCCAGCTCTGAATCCCCGCCTCTGATTTCCCACATCTGATTCACTGCCTCTGAATCCCCACCTCTGATTCCCTGCCTCTGATTCACAACCTCTGATTCCCCTCCTCTGATTCCCCATATCTGATTCCCCGCCTCCGTTTCCCTGCCTCTGATTCCCCGCATCTGTTTCCCCATATCTGATTCCCCGCCTCTGATACCCCAACTCTGATTCCCCGCCTCTGATTCCCCAGCTCTGATTCCACGCCTCTGACTCCCCGCGTCTGATTCCCAGCCTCTGATTCCCCATGTCTGATTTCCTGCCTCTGATTCCCCGCCTCTGATTCGCCAGCTCTGATTCATCACCTCTGATTCCCCACCTCTGATTCCCCATATCTGACTCCCCACCTATGTTTCCCCGCCTCTGATTCCCCGCCTCTGATTCCCCATCTCTTATTCCCGGACTCTGATTCCCCACCTCTGATTCCCCATCTCTTGTTCCGCACATCCAATTCCCTGCCTCTGATTCCCCGCCTCTGATGCCCCGCCTCTGATTCCATGCCTCTGATTCCCAACCTCTGATTCCCCACCTCTGATTTCCCATATCTGATTCCCCGCCTCTGTTTCCCCGCCTCTGATTCCCTGCATCTGTTTCCTCATATCTGATTCCCCTCCTCTGATTCCCCAAAACTGATTCCCCGCCTCTGATTCCCCAGCTCTGATTCACCACCTCTGATTCCCCGCATCTGATTCCCCACCTCTGATTCCCCATCTCTGATTCCCTATCTCTGATTCCCCAATTCTGATTCCCCGCCTTTGATTCACTGCCTCTGATTAACAACCTCTGATTCCCGACCTCTGATTCCCCATATCTGATTCCCCGCCTCTGTTTCCCCGCCTCTTATTCCCCGCCGCTGATTCCCCAACTCTGATACCCCGCCTCTGATTCCCCAGCTCTGATTCCCCGCCTCTGATTCCCCGCGTCTGATTCCCTGCCTGTGATTCCCTGCGTCTGATTCCCCACCTCTGTTACCCCTCCTCTGATTCCCTAACTCTGATTCCCCGCCTCTGATTCCCCAGCTCTGATTCCCTGCCTCTGATTCCCCGCATCTGATTCCCCGTCTCTGATTCCCCATCTCTGATTCACCGCCTTTGATTCGCCACCTCTGATTCCCCATCTCTGATTCCCGGACTCTGATTCCCCACCTCTGATTCCCGGCCTCTTATTCCCGGCATCTGATTCCCGGCCTCTGATTCCCAGCCTCTGATTCCCCGCTTCTGATTCTGATTCCCTGCCTCTGATTCCCCATCTCTGATTCCACACATCTGATTCCCTGCCTCTGATTCCCCACTTCTGATTCCCCGCCTCTGATTCCCCACCTCTGTTTCCCCACCTCTGATTCCCCGCCTCTGTTTCCCCATATCTAATTCCCCGCCTCTGATTCCCCAACTCTGATTCCCCGCTCTGATTCCCCACTTCTGATTCCCCGCCTCTGATTCCCCACCTCTGTTTCACCACCTCTGATTCCCCGCCTCTGTTTCCCCATATCTAATTCCCCGCCTCTGATTCCCCAACTCTGATTCCCCGCTCTGATTCCCCAGCTCTGAATTCCCGCCTCTGATTCCCCGCATCTGATTCCCTGCCTCCGAATCCCCACCTCTGATTCCCTGCCTCTGATTCCCAACCTCTGATTCCCCTCCTCTGATTCCCCATATCTGATTCCCCTCCTCTGTTTCCCTGCCTCTGATTCCCCGCCTCTGTTACCCCATATCTGATTCCCCGCCTCTGATTCCCCAACCTCTGATTCTGCACATCTGATTCCCTGCCTCTTTTTCCCCACCTCTGATTCCCGGCCTCTGATTCCCGGCCTCTCATTCCCGGCCTCTCATTCCCGGCCTCTCATTCCCCGCCTCTGATTCCCAGCCTCTGATTCCCCGCCTCTGATTCCCCGCCTCTGATTCCCTGCCTCTGATTCCCCATCTCTGATTCCGCATATCTGATTACCTGGCTCTGATTCCCCGCCTCTGATTCCCCGCCTCTGATTCCCTGCCTCTGATTCCCAACCTCTGATTCCCCACCTCTGATTTCCCATATCTGATTCCCCGCCTCTGTTTCCCCGCCTCAGATTCCCAGCCTCTGATTCCCAACCTCTGATTCCCCACCTCTGATTCCCCATATCTGATTCCCCGCCTCTGTTTCCCCGCCTCTGATTCCCCGCCTCTGTTTCCCCATATCTGATTCCCCGCCTCTGATTCCCCAACTCTGATTCCCCGCCTCTGAATCCCCAGCTCTGATTCCCTGCCTCTGATTCCCCGCCTCTGCTTCCCCATCTCTGATTCACCGCCTTTGATTCGCCACCTCTGATTCCCCATATGTGATTCCCCGCCTCTGTTTCCCCGCCTCTGATTCCCCGCCTCTGATTCCCCATATCTCATTCCCAGCCTCTGATTCCCCATCTCTGATTCCCGGACTCTGATTCCCCACCTCTGATTCCCGGCCTCTTATTCCCGGCATCTGATTCCCGGCCTCTGATTCCCGGCCTCTGATTCCCCGCTTCTGATTCTGATTCCCTGCCTCTGATTCCCCATCTCTGATTCCGCACATCTGATTCCCTGCCTCTGATTTCCCACCTCTGATTACCCATATCTGATTCCCCGCCTCTGTTTCCCCGCCTCTGATTCCCCGCCTCTGTTTCCCCGCCTCTGATTCCCCGCCTCTGTTTCCCCATATCTAATTCCCCGCATCTGATTCCCCAACTCTGATTCCCCGCTCTGATTCCCCAACTCTGAATCCCCGCCTCTGATTCCCCACATCTGATTCACTGCCTCTGAATCCCCACCTCTGATTCCCTGCCTCTGATTCACAACCTCTGATTCCCCTCCTCTGATTCCCCATATCTGATTCCCCGCCTCTGTTTCCCCGCCTCTGATTCCCCGCCTCTGTTTCCCCGCCTCTGATTCCCCGCCTCTGTTTCCCCATATCTAATTCCCCGCATCTGATTCCCCAACTCTGATTCCCCGCTCTGATTCCCCAGCTCTGAATCCCCGCCTCTGATTCCCCACATCTGATTCACTGCCTCTGAATCCCCACCTCTGATTCCCTGCCTCTGATTCACAACCTCTGATTCCCCTCCTCTGATTCCACATATCTGATTCCCCGCCTCCGTTTCCCTGCCTCTGATTCCCCGCCTCTGTTTCCCCATATCTGATTCCCCACCTCTGATACCCCAACTCTGATTCCCCGCCTCTGATTCCCCAGCTCTGATTCCACGCCTCTGACTCCCCGCGTCTGATTCCCAGCCTCTGATTCCCCATGTCTGATTTCCTGCCTCTGATTCCCCGCCTCTGATTCGCCAGCTCCGATTCATCACCTCTGATTCCCCACCTCTGATTCCCCATATCTGATTCCCCACCTATGTTTCCCCGCCTCTGATTCCCCGCCTCTGATTCCCCATCTCTTATTCCCGGACTCTGATTCCCCACCTCTGATTCCCCATCTCTTATTCCGCACATCCAATTCCCTGCCTCTGATTCCCCGCCTCTGATGCCCCGCCTCTGATTCCATGCCTCTGATTCCCAACCTCTGATTCCCCACCTCTGATTTCCCATATCTGATTCCCCGCCTCTGTTTCCCCGCCTCTGATTCCCTGCATCTGTTTCCTCATATCTGATTCCCCTCCTCTGATTCCCCAGCTCTGATTCACAACCTCTGATTCCCCGCATCTGATTCCCCGCCTCTGATTCCCCATCTCTGATTCCCTATCTCTGATTCCCCAATTCTGATTCCCCGCCTTTGATTCACTGCCTCTGATTAACAACCTCTGATTCCCGACCTCTGATTCCCCATATCTGATTCCCCGCCTCTGTTTCCCCGCCTCTTATTCCCCGCCTCTGTTTCCCCATATCTGATTCCCGGCCTGTCATTCCCCAGCTCTGATTCCCCGCCTCTGTTTCCCCATATCTGATTCCCCGCCGCTGATTCCCCAACTCTGATACCCCGCCTCTGATTCACCAGCTCTGATTCCCCGCCTCTGATTCCCCGCGTCTGATTCCCTGCCTCTGATTCCCCGCCTCTGATTCCCCATCTCTGATTCACCACCTCTGATCCCCCGCCTCTGATTCCCCATGTCTGAATCCCCGCCTCTGTTTCCCTGCCTCTGATTCCCCGCCTCTGATTCCCCATATCTGAATCCCCGCCTCTGATTCCCCAACTCTGATTCCCCGCCTGTGATTCTCCAGCTATGATTCCCCGCCTCTGATTCCCCGCGTCTGATTCCCTGCCTGTGATTCCCTGCCTCTGATTCCCCACCTCTGTTACCCCGCCTCTGATTCCCCGCCTCTGATTCCCCATATCTGATTCCCCTCCTCTGATTGCCCAACTCTGATTCCCCGCCTCTGATTCCCCAGCTCTGATTCCCCGCCTCTGTTTCCCCGCGTCTGATTCCCTGCCTCTGATTCCCCACCTCTGATTCCCCATCTCTGATTCACCACCTCTGATTCCCCACCTATGATTCCCCATATCTGATTCCCCGCCTCTGTTTCCCCGCCTCTGATTCCCCGCCTCTGATTCCCCACCTATGATTTCCCAACACTGATTCCCCGCCTCTGATTCACCAGCTATGATTCCCCGCCTCTGATTCCCCGCGTCTGAATACCTGCCTCTGATTCCCCGCCTCTGATTCCCAATATCTGATTCCCCGCCTCCGTTTCCCTGCCTCTGATTCCCCGCCTCTGTTTCCCCATATCTGATTCTCCGCCTCTGATTCCGCAACTCTGATTCCCCGCCTCTGATTCCCCAGCTCTGATTCCCCGCCTCTGACTCCACGCGTCTGATTCCCAGCCTCTGATTCCCCATGTCTGATTTCCTGCCTCTGATTCCCCGCCTCTGATTCGCCATCTATGATTCATCGCCTCTAATTCCCCACCTCTGATTCCCCATATCTGATTCCCCACCTATGTTTCCCCGCCTCTGATTCCCCGCCTCTGATTCCCCATCTCTGATTCCAGGACTCTGATTCCCCACCTCTGATTCCCCATCTCTGATTCCGCACATCCGATTCCCTGCCTCTAATTCCCCGCCTCTGATGCCCCGCCTCTGATTCCATGCCTCTGATTCCCAACCTCTGATTCCCCACCTCTGATTCCCCATATCTGATTCCCCGCCTCTGTTTCCCCACCTCTGATTCCCTGCCCCTGATTCCTCATATCTGATTCCCCGCCTCTGATTCCCCAACACTGATTTCCCGCCTCTGATTCCCCAGCTCTGATTCCCCAGCTCTGATTCCCCACGTCTGATTCCCCGCCTCTGATTCCCCATCTCTGATTCCCTATCTCTGATTCGCCAATTCTGATTCCCTGCCTTTGATTCCCTGCCTCTGATTCCCAACATCTGATTCCCGACCTCTGATTCCCCATATCTGATTCCCCGCCTCTGTTTCCCCGCCTCTTATTCCCCGCCTCTGTTTCCCCATATCTGATTCCCCGCCTTTCATTCCCCAGCTCTGATTCCCCGCCTCTGACTCCCCGCGTCTGATTCCCAGCCTCTGATTCCACATGTCTGATTTCCTGCCTCTGATTCCCCGCCTCTGATTCGCCATCTCTGATTCATCGCCTCTGATTCCCCACCTCTGATTCCCCATATCTGATTCCCCACCTATGTTTCCCTGCCTCTGATTCCCCGCCTCTGATTCCCCATCTCTGATTCCCGGACTCTGATTCCCCACCTCTAATTCCCCATCTCTGATTCCGCACATCCGATTCCCTGCCTCTGATTCCCCGCCTCTGATGCCGCGCCTCTGATTCCATGCCTCTGATTCCCAACCTCTGATTCCCCACCTCTGATTCCCCATATCTGATTCCCCGCCTTTGTTTCCCCGCCTCTGATTCCCTGCCCCTGTTTCCTCATATCTGATTTCCCGCCTCTGATTCCGCAGCTCTGATTCACCACCTCTGATTCCCCACGTCTGATTCCCCGCCTCTGATTCCCCATCTCTGATTCCCTATCTCTGATTCCCCAATTCTGATTCCCCGCCTTTGATTCCCTGCCTCTGATTCCCAACCTCTGATTCCCGACCTCTGATTCCCCATATCTGATTCCCCGCCTCTGTTTCCCCGCCTCTTATTCCCCGCCTCTGTTTCCCCATATCTGATTCCCTGCCTTTCATTCCCCAGCTCTGATTCCCCGCCTCTGGCTCCCCGCGTCTGATTCCCAGCCTCTGATTCCCAATGTCTGATTTCCTGCCTCTGATTCCCCGCCTCTGATTCCCCACCTCTGATTCCCCATATCTGATTCCCCACCTATGTTTCCCCGTCTCTGATTCCCCGCCTCGGATTCCCCATCTCTGATTCTCGGACTCTGATTCCCCACCTCTGATTCCCCATCTCTGATTCCGCACATCCGATTCCCTGACTCTGATTCCCCGCCTCTGATGCCCCACCTCTGATTCCCCATCTCTGATTCCGCACATCCAATTCCCTGCCTCTGATTCCCCGCCTCTGATGCCCCGCCTCTGATTCCATGCCTCTGATTCCCAAACTCTGATTCCCCACCTCTGATTTCCCATATCTGATTCCCCGCCTCTGTTTGCCCGCCTCTGATTTTCTGCATCTGTTTCCTCATATCTGATTCCCCTCCTCTGATTCCCCAACACTGATTCCCCGCCTCTGATTCCTCAGCTCTGATTCACCACCTCTGATTCCCCGCGTCTGATTCCACGCCTCTGATTCCCCATCTCTGATTCCCTATCTCTGATTCCCCAATTCTGATACCCCGCCTTTGATTCCCTGCCTCTGATTCTCCAGCTATGATTCCCCGCCTCTGATTCCCCGCATCTGAATCCCTGCCTCTGATTCCCCACCTCTGATTCCCAATATCTGATTCCCCGCCTCCGTTTCCCTGCCTCTGATTCCCCGCCTCTGTTTCCCCATATCTGATTCTCCGCCTCTGATTCCCCAACTCTGATGCCCCGCCTCTGATTCCCCATCTCTTATTCCCCGCCTCTGACTCTCCGCGTCTGATTCCCAGCCTCTGATTCCCCATGTCTGATTTCCTGCCTCTGATTCCCCGCCTCTGATTCGCCATCTCTGATTCATCGCCTCTAATTCCCCACCTCTGATTCCCCATATCTGATTCCCCACCTATGTTTCCCCGCCTCTGATTCCCCGCCTCTGATTCCCCATCTCTGATTCCCGGACTCTGATTCCCCACCTCTGATTCCCCATCTCTGATTCCGCACATCCGATTCCCTGCCTCTGATTCCCCGCCTCTGATGCCCCGCCTCTGATTCCATGCCTCTGATTCCCAACCTCTGATTCCCAACCTCTGATTCCCCACCTCTGATTCCCCATATCTGATTCCCCGCCTCTATTTCCCCGCCTCTGATTCCCTGCCCCTGTTTCCTCATATCTGATTCCCCGCCTCTGATTCCCCAACACTGATTTCCCGCCTCTGATTCCCCAGCTCTGATGCACCACCTCTGATTCCCCGTGTCTGATTCCCCGCCTCTGATTCCCCATCTCTGATTCCCTATCTCTGATTCCGCAATTCTGATTCCCCGCCTTTGATTCCCTGCCTCTGATTCCCAACCTCTGATTCCCAACCTCTGATTCCCCATATCTGATTCCCCGCCTCTGTTTCCCGCCTCTTATTCCCCGCCTCTGTTTCCCCTTATCTGATTCCCTGCCTTTCATTCCCCAGCTCTGATTCCCCGCCTCTGACTCCCCGCTTCTGATTCCCAGCCTCTGATTCCCCATGTCTGATTTCCTGCCTCTGATTCCCCGCCTCTGATTCGCCATCTCTGATTCATCGCCTCTGATTCCCCACCTCTGATTCCCCATATCTGATTCCCCACCTATGTTTCCCCGCCTCTGATTCCCCGCCTCTGATTCCCCATCTCTGATTCTCGTACTCTGATTCCCCACCTCTGATTCCCCATCTCTGATAACGCACATCCGATTCCCTGCCTCTGATTCCCCGCCTCTGATGCCCCGCCTCTGATTCCATGCCTCTGATTCCCAACCTCTGATTCCCCACCTCTGATTCCCCATATCTGATACCCGCCTCTGTTTCCCCGCCTCTGATTCCCTGCCTCTGTTTCCTCATATCTGATTCCCCGCCTCTGATTCCCCAACACTGATTCCCCGCCTCTGATACCCCAGCTCTGATTCACCACCTCTGATTCCCCGCGTCTGATTCCCCGCCTCTGATTACCCATCTCTGATTCCCTATCTCTGATTCCCCAATTCTGATTCCCCGCCTTTGATTCCCTGCCTCTGATTCCCAACCTCTGATTCCCGACCTCTGATTCCCCATATCTGATTCCCCGCCTCTGTTTCCCCGCCTCTTATTCCCCGCCTCTGTTTCCCCATATCTGATTCACGGCCTCTCATTCCCCAGCTCTGATTCTCCGCCTCTGATTCCCCATATCTGATTCCCCGCCACTGATTCCCCAACTCTGATACCACGCCTCTGATTCCCCAGCTCTGATTCTCCGCCTCTGATTCCCAGCGTCTGATTCCCTGCCTCTGATTCCCCGCCTCTGATTCCCCATCTCTGATTCACCACCTATGATACCCCGCCTCTGATTCCCCATGTCTGAGTCCCCGCCTCTGTTTCCCTGCCTCTGATTCCCCGCCTCTGATTCCCAATATCAGATTCCCCGCCTCTGATTCCCCAACTCTGATTCCCCGCCTGTGATTCGCCAGCTATGATTCCCCGCCTCTGATTCCCCGCCTCTGATTCCCCACCTATGATTTCCCAACACTGATTCCCCGCCTCTGATTCGCCAGCTATGATTCCCCGCCTCTGATTCCCCGCGTATGAATCCCTGCCTCTGATTCCCCGCTTCTGATTCCCAATATCTGATTCCCCGCCTCCGTTTCCCTGCCTCTGATTCCCCGCCTCTGTTTCCCCATATCTGATTCCCCGCCTCTGATTCCTCAACTCTGACTCCCCGCGTCTGATTCCAAGCCTCTGATTCCCCATGTCTGATTTCCTGCCTCTGATTCCCCGCCTCTGATTCGCCATCTCTGATTCATCGCCTCTGATTCCCCACCTCTGATTCCCCATATCTGATTCCCCACCTATGTTTCCCAGCCTCTGATTCCCCGCCTCTGATTCCCCATCTCTGATTCCCGGACTCTGATTTCCACCTCTGATTCCCCATCTCTGATTCCGCACATCCGATTCCCTGCCTCTGATTCCCCGCCTCTGATGCCCCGCCACTGATTTCATGCCTCTGATTCCCAAACTCTGATTCCCCACCTCTGATTCCCCATATCTGATTCCCCGCCTCTGTTTCCCCCCTCTGATTCCCTGCCTCTGTTTCCTCATATCTGATTCCCCGCCTCTGATTCCCCAACACTGATTTCCCGCCCCTGATTCCCCAGCTCTGATTCACCACCTCTGATTCCCCGCGTCTGATTCCCCGCCTCTGATTCCCCATCTCTGATTCCCTATCTCTGATTCCCCAATTCTGATTCCCCGCCTTTGATAACCTGCCTCTGATTCCCAACCTCTGATTCACGACCTCTGATTCCCCATATCTGATTCCCCGCCTCTGTTTCCCCGCCTCTTATTCCCCACCTCTGTTTCCCCATATCTGATTCCCTGCCTCTCATTCCCCAGCTCTGATTCACCACCTCTGATTCCCCGCGTCTGATTCCCCGCGTCTGATTCCCCATCTCTGATTCCCTATCTCTGATTCCCCAATTCTGATTCCCCGCCTTTGATTCCGTGCCTCTGATTCCCAACCTCTGATTCCCGACCTCTTATTCCCCATATCTGATTCCCTGCCACTGTTTCCCCGCCTCTTATTCCCCGCCTCTGTTTCCCCATATCTGATTCCCTGCCTCTCATTCCCCAGCTCTGATTCCCCGCCTCTGATTCCCCAGCTCTGATTCCCCGCCTCTGACTCCCCGCGTCTGATTCCCAGCCTCTGATTCCCCATGTTTGATTTCCTGCCTCTGATTCCCCGCCTCTGATTCGCCATCTCTGATTCATCGCCTCTGATTCCCCACCTCTGATTCCCCATATCTGATTCCCCACCTATGTTTCCCCGCCTCTGATTCCCCGCCTCTGATTCCCCATCTCTGATTCCCGGACTCTGATTCCCCACCTCTGATTCCCCATCTCTGATTCCGCACATCCGATTCCCTGCCTCTGATTCCCCGCCTCTGATGCCCCGCCTCTGATTCCATGCCTCTGATTCCCAACCTCTGATTCCCCACCTCTGATTCCCCATATCTGATACCCCGCCTCTGTTTCCCTGCCTCTGATTCCCTGCCTCTGTTTCCTCATACCTGCTTTCCCGCCTCTGATTCCCCAACACTGATTCCCCGCCTCTGATTCCCCAGCTCTGATTCACCACCTCTGATTCCCCGCGTCTGATTCCCCGCCTCTGATTACCCATCTCTGATTCCCTATCTCTGATTCCCCAATTCTGATTCCCCGCCTTTGGTTCCCTGCCTCTGATTCCCAACCTCTGATTCCCGACCTCTGATTCCCCATATCTGATTCCCCGCCTCTGTTTCCCCGCCTCTTATTCCCCGCCTCTCTTTCCCCATATCTGATTCCCGGCCTCTCATTCCCCAGCTCTGATTCCCCGCCTCTGATTCCCCATATCTGATTCCCCGCCGCTGATTCCCCAACTTTGATACCCCGCCTCTGATTCCCCAGCTCTGATTCCCCGCCTATGATTCCCCGCGTCTGATTCCCTGCCTCTGATTCCCCGCCTCTGATTCCCCATCTCTGATTCACCACCTCTGATCCCCCGCCTCTGATTACCCATGTCTGATTCCCCGCCTCTGTTTCCCCGCCTCTGAATCCCCGCCTCTGATTCCCCATATCTGATTCCCCGCCTCTGATTCCCCAACTCTGATTCCCCGCCTGTGATTCGCCAGCTATGATTCCCCGCCTCTGATTCCCCGCATCTGATTCCTTGCCTGTGATTCCCTGCCTCTGATTCCCCACCTCTGTTACCCCGCCTCTAATTCCCCGCCTCCGATTCCCCATATATCATTCCACTCCTCTCATTCCCCAACTCTGATTCCCCGCCTCTGATTCCCCATCTCAGATTCCCTGCCTCTGATTCCCCACGTCTGATTCCCTGCCTCTGATTCCCCATCTCTGATTCACCTCCTTTGTTTCGCCACCTCTAATTCCCCAACTCTGATTCCCGGCCTCTTATTCCCGGCATCTGATGCCCCGCCTCTTATTCCATGCCTCTGATTCCCAAACTCTGATTCCCCACCTCTGATTTCCCATATCTGATTCCCCGCCTCTGTTTCCCCGCCTCTGATTCCCTGCATCTGTTTCCTCATATCTGATTCCCCTCCTCTGATTCCCCAACACTGATTCCCCGCCTCTGATTCCCCAGCTCTGATTCACCACCTCTGATTCCCCGCGTCTGATTCCACGCCTCTGATTCCCCATCTCTGATTCCCTATCTCTGATTCCCCAATTCTGATACCCCGCCTTTGATTCCCTGCCTCTGATTCTCCAGCTATGATTCCCCGCCTCTGATTCCCCGCGTCTGAATCCCTGCCTCTGATTCCCCACCTCTGATTCCCAATATCTGATTCCCCGCCTCCGTTTCCCTGCCTCTGATTCCCCGCCTCTGTTTCCCCATATCTGATTCTCCGCCTCTGATTCCCCAACTCTGATGCCCCGCCTCTGATTCCCCATCTCTGATTCCCCGCCTCTGACTCTCCGCGTCTGATTCCCAACCTCTGATTCCCCATGTCTGATTTCCTGCCTCTGATTCCCCGCCTCTGATTCGCCATCTCTGATTCATCGCCTCTAATTCCCCACCTCTGATTCCCCATATCTGATTCCCCACCTATGTTTCCCCGCCTCTGATTCCCCGCCTCTGATTCCCCATCTCTGATTCCCGGACTCTGATTCCCCACCTCTGATTCCCCATCTCTGATTCCGCACATCCGATTCCCTGCCTCTGATTCCCCGCCTCTGATGCCCCGCCTCTGATTCCATGCCTCTGATTCCCAACCTCTGATTCCCCACCTCTGATTCCCCATATCTGATTCCCCGCCTCTATTTCCCCGCCTCTGATTCCCTGCCCCTGTTTCCTCATATCTGATTCCCCGCCTCTGATTCCCCAACACTGATTTCCCGCCTCTGATTCCCCAGCTCTGATGCACCACCTCTGATTCCCCGTGTCTGATTCCCCGCCTCTGATTCCCCATCTCTGATTCCCTATCTCTGATTCCGCAATTCTGATTCCCCGCCTTTGATTCCCTGCCTCTGATTCCCAACCTCTGATTCCCAACCTCTGATTCCCCATATCTGATTCCCCGCCTCTGTTTCCCGCCTCTTATTCCCCGCCTCTGTTTCCCCTTATCTGATTCCCTGCCTTTCATTCCCCAGCTCTGATTCCCCGCCTCTGACTCCCCGCTTCTGATTCCCAGCCTCTGATTCCCCATGTCTGATTTCCTGCCTCTGATTCCCCGCCTCTGATTCGCCATCTCTGATTCATCGCCTCTGATTCCCCACCTCTGATTCCCCATATCTGATTCCCCACCTATGTTTCCCCAACACTGATTCCCCGCCTCTGATTCCCCAGCTCTGATTCACCACCTCTGATTCCCCGCGTCTGATTCCACGCCTCTGATTCCCCATCTCTGATTCCCTATCTCTGATTCCCCAATTCTGATACCCCGCCTTTGATTCCCTGCCTCTGATTCTCCAGCTATGATTCCCCGCCTCTGATTCCCCGCGTCTGAATCCCTGCCTCTGATTCCCCACCTCTGATTCCCAATATCTGATTCCCCGCCTCCGTTTCCCTGCCTCTGATTCCCCGCCTCTGTTTCCCCATATCTGATTCTCCGCCTCTGATTCCCCAACTCTGATGCCCCGCCTCTGATTCCCCATCTCTGATTCCCCGCCTCTGACTCTCCGCGTCTGATTCCCAACCTCTGATTCCCCATGTCTGATTTCCTGCCTCTGATTCCCCGCCTCTGATTCGCCATCTCTGATTCATCGCCTCTAATTCCCCACCTCTGATTCCCCATATCTGATTCCCCACCTATGTTTCCCCGCCTCTGATTCCCCGCCTCTGATTCCCCATCTCTGATTCCCGGACTCTGATTCCCCACCTCTGATTCCCCATCTCTGATTCCGCACATCCGATTCCCTGCCTCTGATTCCCCGCCTCTGATGCCCCGCCTCTGATTCCATGCCTCTGATTCCCAACCTCTGATTCCCCACCTCTGATTCCCCATATCTGATTCCCCGCCTCTATTTCCCCGCCTCTGATTCCCTGCCCCTGTTTCCTCATATCTGATTCCCCGCCTCTGATTCCCCAACACTGATTTCCCGCCTCTGATTCCCCAGCTCTGATGCACCACCTCTGATTCCCCGTGTCTGATTCCCCGCCTCTGATTCCCCATCTCTGATTCCCTATCTCTGATTCCGCAATTCTGATTCCCCGCCTTTGATTCCCTGCCTCTGATTCCCAACCTCTGATTCCCAACCTCTGATTCCCCATATCTGATTCCCCGCCTCTGTTTCCCGCCTCTTATTCCCCGCCTCTGTTTCCCCTTATCTGATTCCCTGCCTTTCATTCCCCAGCTCTGATTCCCCGCCTCTGACTCCCCGCTTCTGATTCCCAGCCTCTGATTCCCCATGTCTGATTTCCTGCCTCTGATTCCCCGCCTCTGATTCGCCATCTCTGATTCATCGCCTCTGATTCCCCACCTCTGATTCCCCATATCTGATTCCCCACCTATGTTTCCCCGCCTCTGATTCCCCGCCTCTGATTCCCCATCTCTGATTCTCGTACTCTGATTCCCCACCTCTGATTCCCCATCTCTGATAACGCACATCCGATTCCCTGCCTCTGATTCCCCGCCTCTGATGCCCCGCCTCTGATTCCATGCCTCTGATTCCCAACCTCTGATTCCCCACCTCTGATTCCCCATATCTGATACCCGCCTCTGTTTCCCCGCCTCTGATTCCCTGCCTCTGTTTCCTCATATCTGATTCCCCGCCTCTGATTCCCCAACACTGATTCCCCGCCTCTGATACCCCAGCTCTGATTCACCACCTCTGATTCCCCGCGTCTGATTCCCCGCCTCTGATTACCCATCTCTGATTCCCTATCTCTGATTCCCCAATTCTGATTCCCCGCCTTTGATTCCCTGCCTCTGATTCCCAACCTCTGATTCCCGACCTCTGATTCCCCATATCTGATTCCCCGCCTCTGTTTCCCCGCCTCTTATTCCCCGCCTCTGTTTCCCCATATCTGATTCACGGCCTCTCATTCCCCAGCTCTGATTCTCCGCCTCTGATTCCCCATATCTGATTCCCCGCCGCTGATTCCCCAACTCTGATACCACGCCTCTGATTCCCCAGCTCTGATTCTCCGCCTCTGATTCCCAGCGTCTGATTCCCTGCCTCTGATTCCCCGCCTCTGATTCCCCATCTCTGATTCACCACCTATGATACCCCGCCTCTGATTCCCCATGTCTGAGTCCCCGCCTCTGTTTCCCTGCCTCTGATTCCCCGCCTCTGATTCCCAATATCAGATTCCCCGCCTCTGATTCCCCAACTCTGATTCCCCGCCTGTGATTCGCCAGCTATGATTCCCCGCCTCTGATTCCCCGCCTCTGATTCCCCACCTATGATTTCCCAACACTGATTCCCCGCCTCTGATTCGCCAGCTATGATTCCCCGCCTCTGATTCCCCGCGTATGAATCCCTGCCTCTGATTCCCCGCTTCTGATTCCCAATATCTGATTCCCCGCCTCCGTTTCCCTGCCTCTGATTCCCCGCCTCTGTTTCCCCATATCTGATTCCCCGCCTCTGATTCCTCAACTCTGACTCCCCGCGTCTGATTCCAAGCCTCTGATTCCCCATGTCTGATTTCCTGCCTCTGATTCCCCGCCTCTGATTCGCCATCTCTGATTCATCGCCTCTGATTCCCCACCTCTGATTCCCCATATCTGATTCCCCACCTATGTTTCCCAGCCTCTGATTCCCCGCCTCTGATTCACCATCTCTGATTCCCGGACTCTGATTCCCACCTCTGATTCCCCATCTCTGATTCCGCACATCCGATTCCCTGCCTCTGATTCCCCGCCTCTGATGCCCCGCCACTGATTTCATGCCTCTGATTCCCAAACTCTGATTCCCCACCTCTGATTCCCCATATCTGATTCCCCGCCTCTGTTTCCCCCCTCTGATTCCCTGCCTCTGTTTCCTCATATCTGATTCCCCGCCTCTGATTCCCCAACACTGATTTCCCGCCCCTGATTCCCCAGCTCTGATTCACCACCTCTGATTCCCCGCGTCTGATTCCCCGCCTCTGATTCCCCATCTCTGATTCCCTATCTCTGATTCCCCAATTCTGATTCCCCGCCTTTGATAACCTGCCTCTGATTCCCAACCTCTGATTCACGACCTCTGATTCCCCATATCTGATTCCCCGCCTCTGTTTCCCCGCCTCTTATTCCCCACTTCCGTTTCCCCATATCTGATTCCCTGCCTCTCATTCCCCAGCTCTGATTCACCACCTCTGATTCCCCGCGTCTGATTCCCCGCGTCTGATTCCCCATCTCTGATTCCCTATCTCTGATTCCCCAATTCTGATTCCCCGCCTTTGATTCCGTGCCTCTGATTCCCAACCTCTGATTCCCGACCTCTTATTCCCCATATCTGATTCCCTGCCACTGTTTCCCCGCCTCTTATTCCCCGCCTCTGTTTCCCCATATCTGATTCCCTGCCTCTCATTCCCCAGCTCTGATTCCCCGCCTCTGATTCCCCAGCTCTGATTCCCCGCCTCTGACTCCCCGCGTCTGATTCCCAGCCTCTGATTCCCCATGTTTGATTTCCTGCCTCTGATTCCCCGCCTCTGATTCGCCATCTCTGATTCATCGCCTCTGATTCCCCACCTCTGATTCCCCATATCTGATTCCCCACCTATGTTTCCCCGCCTCTGATTCCCCGCCTCTGATTCCCCATCTCTGATTCCCGGACTCTGATTCCCCACCTCTGATTCCCCATCTCTGATTCCGCACATCCGATTCCCTGCCTCTGATTCCCCGCCTCTGATGCCCCGCCTCTGATTCCATGCCTCTGATTCCCAACCTCTGATTCCCCACCTCTGATTCCCCATATCTGATACCCCGCCTCTGTTTCCCTGCCTCTGATTCCCTGCCTCTGTTTCCTCATACCTGCTTTCCCGCCTCTGATTCCCCAACACTGATTCCCCGCCTCTGATTCCCCAGCTCTGATTCACCACCTCTGATTCCCCGCGTCTGATTCCCCGCCTCTGATTACCCATCTCTGATTCCCTATCTCTGATTCCCCAATTCTGATTCCCCGCCTTTGGTTCCCTGCCTCTGATTCCCAACCTCTGATTCCCGACCTCTGATTCCCCATATCTGATTCACCGCCTCTGTTTCCCCGCCTCTTATTCCCCGCCTCTCTTTCCCCATATCTGATTCCCGGCCTCTCATTCCCCAGCTCTGATTCCCCGCCTCTGATTCCCCATATCTGATTCCCCGCCGCTGATTCCCCAACTTTGATACCCCGCCTCTGATTCCCCAGCTCTGATTCCCCGCCTATGATTCCCTGCGTCTGATTCCCTGCCTCTGATTCCCCGCCTCTGATTCCCCATCTCTGATTCACCACCTCTGATCCCCCGCCTCTGATTACCCATGTCTGATTCCCCGCCTCTGTTTCCCCACCTCTGAATCCCCGCCTCTGATTCCCCATATCTGATTCCCCGCCTCTGATTCCCCAACTCTGATTCCCCGCCTGTGATTCGCCAGCTATGATTCCCCGCCTCTGATTCCCCGCATCTGATTCCTTGCCTGTGATTCCCTGCCTCTGATTCCCCACCTCTGTTACCCCGCCTCTAATTCCCCGCCTCCGATTCCCCATATATGATTCCACTCCTCTCATTCCCCAACTCTGATTCCCCGCCTCTGATTCCCCATCTCAGATTCCCTGCCTCTGATTCCCCACGTCTGATTCCCTGCCTCTGATTCCCCATCTCTGATTCACCTCCTTTGTTTCGCCACCTCTAATTCCCCAACTCTGATTCCCGTCCTCTTATTCCCGGCATCTGATTCCCGGCCTCTGCTTTCCAGCCTCTGATTCCCCGCTTCTGATTCTGATTCCCTGCCTCTGATTCCCCATCTCTGATTCCACACATCTGATTCCCTGCCTCTGATTCCCCACTTCTGATTCCCCGCCTCAGTTTCCCCACCTCTGTTTCCCCACCTCTGATTCCCCGCCTCTGTTTCCCCATATCTAATTCCCCGCCTCTGATTCCCCAACTCTGATTCCCCGCTCTGATTCCACAGCTCTGAATTCCCGCCTCTGATTCCCCACATCTGATTCCCTGCCTCTGAATCCCCACCTCTGATTCCCAACCTCTGATTCCCCTCCTCTGATTCCCCATATCTGATTTCCCTCCTCTGTTTCCCTGCCTCTGATTCCCCGCCTCTGTTACCCCATATCTGATTCCCCGCCTCTGATTCCCCAACTCTGATTCTGCACATCTGATTCCCTGCCTCTTATTCCCCACCTCTGATTCCCGGCCTCTGATTCCCGGCCTCTCATTCCCGGCCTCTCATTCCCCGCCTCTGATTCCCGGCCTCAGATTCCCCGCCTCTGATTCCCTGCCTGTGATTCCCCATCTCTGATTCCGCACATCTGATTCCATGCCTCTAATTCCCCGCCTCTGATTCCCCGCCTCTGATTCCCTGCCTCTGATTCCCAACCTCTGATTCCCCACCTCTGATTACCCATATCTGATTCCCCGCCTCTGTTTCCGCGCCTCTGATTCCGGGCCTCTGTTTCCCCCTATCTGATGCCCCGCCTCTGATTCCCAAACTCTGATTCCCCGCCTCTGATTCCCCAGCTCTGAATCCCCGCCTCTGATTCACCGTGTTTGATTCCCTGCCTCTGATTCCCCGCCTCTGCTTCCCCATCTCTGATCCACCGCCTTTGATTCGCCACCTCTGATTCCCCATATGTGATTTCCCGCCTCTGTTTCCCCGCTCCGATTCCCCGCCTCTGATTCCCCATATCTCATTCCCAGCCTCTGATTCCCCACCTCTGATTCCCGGCCTCTTATTCCCGGTATCTGATTCCCGGCCTCTGATTCCCGGCCTCTGATTCCCCGCTTCTGATTCTGATTCCCTGCCTCTGATTCCCCATCTCTGATTCCGCACATCTGATTCCCTGCCTCTGATTTCCCACCTCTGATTACCCATATCTGATTCCCCGCCTCTGTTTCCCCGCCTCTGATTCCCCGCCTCTGTTTCCCCGCCTCTGATTCCCCTCCTCTGTTTCCCCATATCTAATTCCCCGCCTCTGATACCCCAACTCTGATTCCCCGCTCTGATTCCCCAGCTCTGAATCCCCGACTCTGATTCCCCGCATCTGATTCACTGCCTCAGAATCCCCACCTCTGATTACCTGCCTCTGATTCCCAACCTCTGATTCCCCTCCTCTGATTCCCCATATCTGATTCCCCGCCTCCGTTTCCCTGCCTCTGATTCCCCGCCTCTGTTTCCCCATATCTGATTCCCCGCCTCTGATACCCCAACTCTGATTCCCCGCCTCTGATTCCCCAGCTCTGATTCCCCACCTCTGACTCCCCGCGTCTGATTCCCAGCCTCTGATTCCCCATGTCTGATTTCCTGCCTCTGATTCCCCGCCTCTGATTCCCCGCCTCTGATTCCCCATCTCTGATTCCCGGACTCTGATTCCCCACCTCTGATTCCCCATCTCTGATTCCGCACATCCGATTCCCTGCCTCTGATTCCCCGCCTCTGATGCCCCGCCTCTGATTCCATGCCTCTGATTCCCAACCTCTGATTCCCCACCTCTGATTCCCCATATCTGATTCCCCGCCTCTGTTTCCCCGCCTCTGATTCCCTGCCTCTGTTTCCTCATACCTGATTCCCCGCCTCTGATTCCCCAACACTGATTCCCCGCCTCTGATTCCCCAGCTCTGATTCACCACCTCTGATTCCCCGCGTCTGATTCCCCGCATCTGATTACCCATCTCTGATTCCCTATCTCTGATTCCCCAATTCTGATTCCCCACCTTTGATTCCCTGCCTCTGATTCCCAACCTCTGATTCCCGACCTCTGATTCCCCATATCTGATTCCCCGCCTCTGTTTCCCCGCCTCTTATTCACCGCCTCTGATTCCCCATATTTGATTCCCGGCCTCTCATTCCCCAGCTCTGATTCCCCGCCTCTGATTCACCATATCTGATTCCCCGCCGCTGATTCCCCAACTCTGATACCCCGCCTCTGATTCCCCAGCTCTGATTCCCCATATCTGATTCCCAGCCTCTGATTCCCCATCTCTGATTCCCGGACTCTGAATCCCCACCTCTGATTCCCGGCCTCTCATTCCCGGCCTTTGATTCCCGCTTCTGATTCCCTGCCTCTGATTCCCTGCCTTGGATTCCCCATGTCTGATTCCCCACATCTGATTCCCTGCCTCTGATATCCCGCCTCTGATTCCCCGCCTCTGATTCCCTGCCACTAATTCCCCGCCTCTGATTACCCTATCTGATTCCCTGCCTCTGATGCCCCATATCTGATTCCCTGCCTCTGATTCCCCAACTCTGATTCCCCGCCTCTGATTCCTCAGCACTGATTCCCCACCTCTGATTCCCCGTGTCTAATTCCCTGCCTCTGATTCCCCGCCTCTGATTCCCCATCTTGGATTCACCACCACTGATTCCCCGCGTCTGATTCCCTGCCTGTGATTCCCCGCCTCTGATTCACCATCTCTGATTCACTGCCGTTGATTCCCTTCTCTGATTCCCCATGTCTGATTCCCCAATTCTGATTCCCGCCTCTGATGCCCAACCTCTGATTCCCCTCCTCTGATTGCCCATATCTGATTCCCCGACTCTGATTCCCCATATCTTATTCTCCGCCTCTGATTCCCAAACTCAGATTCCCCGCCTCTGATTCCCCAGCACTGATTCCCCACATCTGATTCTCTGCCTCTGATTCCCCACCTCTGATTCCCCGCCTCTGTTTCCCCATATCTGATTACCCACCTCTGATTCCCCAACTCTGATTCCCCGCCTCTGATTCCCCAGCTCTGATTCCCCGCCTCTGATTCCCCGTGTCTGATTCCCTGCCTCTGATTCCCCGCCTCTGATTCCACATCTCTGATTCACCGCCTCTGATTCCCCACCTCTGATTCCCCATATCTGATAAGCCATCTCTGTTTCCCCGCCTCTGATTCCCCACCTCTGATTCCCCATATCTGATTCCCCGCCTCTGATTCCCCATCTCTGATTCCCGGACTCAGATTCCCCACCTCTGATTCCCCGCCTCTGATTCCCTGCTTCTGATTCCCCATCTCTGATTTCCCATATCTGATTCCCCAGCTCTGATTCCCAATATCTGATTCCCTGCCTCTGATTCCCCACCTCTGATTCCCAATATCTGATTCCCTGCCTCTGTTTCCCCACTTCTGATTCCCCGCCTCTGTTTCCCCATATCTGATTCCCCACCTCTGATTCCCCAACTCTGATTCCCCGCCTCTGATTTCCCAGCTCTGATTCCCCGCCTCTGATTCCCCGTGTCTGTTTCCTTGCCTCTGATTCCCCGCCTCTGATTCCCCATCTCTGATTCACCACCACTGATTCCCTGCGTCTGATTCCCTGCCTGTGATTCCCCGCCTCTGATTCACCATCTCTGATTCACTGCCTCTGATTCCCCTTCTCTGATTCCCCATGTGTGATTCCCCAATTCTGATTCCCGCCTCTGATTCCCCACTACTGATTCCCGGCCTCTGATTCCCGGCCTCTGATTCCCAGCCTCTGATTCCCCATCTCTGATTCCCCGCCTCTGATTCCCCGACTCTGATTCCCCGCCTCTGATTCCCCAGCTCTGATTCCCCGCCTCTGATTCCCCGCGTCTGATTCCCCGCCTCTGAATCCCCGCCTCTGATTCCCCATCTCTGATTCACCACCGCTAATTCCCGGCCTCTGATTCCCCACTACTGATTCCTGGCCTCTGATTCCCGGCCTCTGATTCCCCGCCTCTGATTCCCCATCTCTGATTCCCGGCCTCTGATTCCCCGACTCTGATTCCCTGCCTCTGATTCCCCAGCTCTGATTCCCCACCTCTGATTACCCGCGCCTGATTCCCTGACTCTAATTCCCGGCCTCTGATTCCCCATCTCTGATTCACCGCCTCTGATTCCCCACCTCTGATTCCCCATATCTGATTCCCCGCCTCAGTTTCCCCGCCTCTGATTCCCCGCCTCTGATTCCCCATATCTGATACCCCGCCTCTGATTCCCCAACTCTGATTCCCCGCCTCTGATTCCCTGCTTCTGATTCCCTGCCTCTGATTCCCCATCTGTGATTAACCACCTCTGATTCTCCGCATCTGATTCCCCGCCTCAGTTTCCCCGCCTCTGATTCCCCATCTCTGATTCACCACCACTGATTCCCTGCGTCTGATTCCCTGCCTGTGATTCCCCGCCTCTGATTCACCATCTCTGATTCACTGCCTCTGATTCCCCTTCTCTGATTCCCCATGTCTGATTCACCACCGCTAATTCCCGGCCTCTGATTCCCCACTACTGATTCCCGGCCTCTGATTCCCGGCCTCGGATTCCCCGCCTCTGATTCCCCATCTCTGATTCCCCGCCTCTGATTCCACATCTCTGATTCACCGCCTCTGATTCCCCACCTCTGATTCCCCATATCTGATAAGCCATCTCTGTTTCCCCTCCTCTGATTCCCCACCTCTGATTCCCCATATCTGATTCCCCGCCTCTGATTCCCCATCTCTGATTCTCGGACTCAGATTCCCCACCTCTGATTCCCCGCCTCTGATTCCCTGCCTCTGATTCCCCATCTCTGATTTCCCATATCTGATTCCCCAGCTCTGATTCCCAACATCTGATTCCCTGCCTCTGATTCCCCACCTCTGATTCCCAATATCTGATTCCCTGCCTCTGTTTCCCCACTTCTGATTCCCCGCCTCTGTTTCCCCATATCTGATTCCCCACCTCTGATTCCCCAACTCTGATTCCTCGCCTCTGATTCCCCAGCTCTGATTCCCCGCCTCTGATTCCCCGTGTCTGATTCCTTGCCTCTGATTCCCCGCCTCTGATTCCCCATCTCTGATTCACCACCACTGATTCCCTGCGTCTGATTCCCTGCCTGTGATTCCCCGCCTCTGATTCACCATCTCTGATTCACTGCCTCTGATTCCCCTTCATGATTCCCCATGTCTGATTCCCCAATTCTGATTCCCGCCTCTGATGCCCCACCTCTGATTCCCCGCCTCTGATTCCCCATATCTTATTCCCCGCCTCTGATTCCCAAACTCAGATTTCCCGCCTCATATTCCCCAGCTCTGATTCCCCGCCTCTGATTCCCCGCGTCTGATTCCCCGCCTCTGAATCCCCGCCTCTGATTCCCCATCTCTGATTCACCACCGCTAATTCCCGGCCTCTGATTCCCCACTACTGATTCCCGGCCTCTGATTCCCGGCCTCTGATTCCCCGCCTCTGATTCCCCATCTCTGATTCCCCGCCTCTGATTCCCCGACTCTGATTCCCTGCCTCTGATTCCCCAGCTCTGATTCCCCACCTCTGATTACCCGCGTCTGATTCCCTGACTCTAAATCCCGGCCTCTGATTCCCCATCTCTGATTCACCGCCTCTGATTCCCCACCTCTGATTCCCCATATCTGATTCCCCGCCTCAGTTTCCCCGCCTCTGATTCCCCGCCTCTGATTCCCCATATCTGATACCCCACCTCTGATTCCCCAACTCTGATTCCCCGCCTCTGATTCCCCAGTTATGATTCCCCACTTCTTATTCCCCGCGTCTGATTCCCTGCTTCTGATTCCCTGCCTCTGATTCCCCATCTGTGATTAACCACCTCTGATTCTCCGCGTCTGATTCCCCGCCTCAGTTTCCCCGCCTCTGATTCCCCATATCTGATTCCCGGCCTCTGATTCCCGGCCTATGATTCACCGCTTCTAATTCCCCGCCTCTGATTCCCTGCCTCTGATTCCCCATCTCTGATTCACGAGCTCTGATTCCCCACCTCTGATTACCCGCGTCTGATTCCCTGATTCTAATTCCCCGCCTCTGATTCCCCATCTCTGATTCACCGCCTCTGATTCCCCACCTCTGTTTCCCCATATCTGATTCCCCACCTCTGATTCCCCAACTCTGATTCCCCGCCTCTGATTCCCCAGCTCTGATTCCCCGCCTCTGATTCCCCGTGTCTGATTCCTTGCCTCTGATTCCCCGCCTCTGATTCCCCATCTCTGATTCACCACCACTGATTCCCTGCGTCTGATTCCCTGCCTGTGATTCCCCGCCTCTGATTCACCATCTCTGATTCACTGCCTCTGATTCCCCTTCATGATTCCCCATGTCTGATTCCCCAATTCTGATTCCCGCCTCTGATGCCCCACCTCTGATTCCCCGCCTCTGATTCCCCATATCTTATTCCCCGCCTCTGATTCCCAAACTCAGATTTCCCGCCTCATATTCCCCAGCTCTGATTCCCCGCCTCTGATTCCCCGCGTCTGATTCCCCGCCTCTGAATCCCCGCCTCTGATTCCCCATCTCTGATTCACCACCGCTAATTCCCGGCCTCTGATTCCCCACTACTGATTCCCGGCCTCTGATTCCCGGCCTCTGATTCCCCGCCTCTGATTCCCCATCTCTGATTCCCCACCTCTGATTCCCCGACTCTGATTCCCTGCCTCTGATTCCCCAGCTCTGATTCCCCACCTCTGATTACCCGCGTCTGATTCCCTGACTCTAATTCCCGGCCTCTGATTCCCCATCTCTGATTCACCGCCTCTGATTCCCCAGCTCTGATTCCCCATATCTGATTCCCCGCCTCAGTTTCCCCGCCTCTGATTCCCCGCCTCTGATTCCCCATATCTGATACCCCGCCTCTGATTCCCCAACTCTGATTCCCCGCCTCTGATTCCCCAGTTATGATTCCCCACTTCTGATTCCCCGCGTCTGAGTCCCTGCTTCTGATTCCCTGCCTCTGATTCCCCATCTGTGATTAACCACCTCTGATTCTCCGCGTCTGATTCCCCGCCTCAGTTTCCCCGCCTCTGATTTCCCATATCTGATTCCCGGCCTCTGATTCCCGGCCTGTGATTCCCCGCTTCTAATTCCCCGCCTCTGATTCCCTGCCTCTGATTCCCCATCTCTTATTCACGAGCTCTGATTCCCCACCTCTGATTACCCGCGTCTGATTCCCTGATTCTAATTCCCCGCCTCTGATTCCCCATCTCTGATTCACCGCCTCTGATTCCCCACCTCTGATTCCCCATATCTGATACCCCGCCTCGGATTCCCCAACTCTGATTCCCCAACTCTGATTCCCCGCCTCTGATTCCTCAGCTATGATTCCCCACCTCTGATTCCCCGCGTCTGATTCCCTGCTTCTGATTCCCTGCCTCTGATTCCCCATCTGTGATTAACCACCTCTGATTCTCCACGTCTGATTCCGCGCCTCTGATTCCCCAGCTCTGATTCCCCATCTCTGATTCCCAAATTCTGATTCCCTGCCTCTGATTCCCCACCTCTGATTCCCAATATCTGATTCCCCGCCTCTGTTTCCCCGCCTCTGATTCCCCGCCTCTGTTTCCCCATATCTGATTCCCCACCTATGATTCCCCAACTCTGATTCCCCGCCTCTGATTCCCCAGCTCTGATTCCCCGCCTCTGATTCCACGTGTCTGATGCCCTGCCTCTGATTCCCCGCCTCTGATTTCCCATCTCTGATTCACTGCCTCTGATTCCCCACCTCTGATTCCCCATATCTGATTAGCCACCTCTGTTTCCCCGCCTCTGATTCCCAGCCTCTGATTCCCCATATCTGATTCCCAGCCTCTGATTCCCCATCTCTGATTCCCGGACTCTGAATCCCCACCTCTGATTCCCGGCCTCTCATTCCCGGCCTTTGATTCCCGCTTCTGATTCCCCGCCTCTGATTCCCTGCCTCTGATTCCCCATGTCTGATACCCAATATCTGATACCCCGCCTTGGATTCCCCAACTCTGATTCCCCAACTCTGATTCCCCGCCTCTGATTCCCCAGCTATGATTCCCCACCTCTGATTCCCGGCGTCTGATTCCCTGCTTCTGATTCTCTGCCTCTGATTCCCCATCTGTGATTAACCACCTCTGATTCTCCACGTCTGATTCTGCGCCTCTGATTCCCCATCTCTGAATCCCCATCTCTGATTCCCAAATTCTGATTCCCCGCCTCTGATTCCCCAGCTCTGATTCCCCATCTCTGATTCCCAAATTCTGATTCCCTGCCTCTGATTCCCCACCTCTGATTCCCAATATCTGATTCCCCGCCTCTCTTTCCCCGCCTCTGATTCCCCGCCTCTGTTTCCCCATCTGATTCCCCACCTCTGATTCCCCAACTCTGATTCCCCGCCTCTGATTCCCCAGCTCTGATTCCCGCCTCTGATTCCACATGTCTGATGCCCTGCCTCTGATTCCCCGCCTCTGATTTCCCATCTCTGATTCACTGCCTCTGATTCCCCACCTCTGATTCCCCATATCTGATTAGCCACCTCTGTTTCCCCGCCTCTGATTCCCAGCCTCTGATTCCCCATATCTGATTCCCAGCCTCTGATTCCCCACCTCTGATTCCCGAACTCTCATTCCCGGCCTTTGATTCCCGCTTCTGATTCCCCGCCTCTGATTCCCTGCCTCTGATTCCCCATGTCTGATTCCCCACATCTGATTCCCTGCCTCTGATATCCCGCCTCTGATTCCCTGCCTCTGATTCCCTGCCACTAATTCCCCGCCTCTGATTCCCCTATCTGATTCCCTGCCTCTGATGCCCCATATCTGATTCCCAGCCTCTGATTCCCCAACTCTGATTCCCCGCCTCTAATTCCTCAGCTCTGATTCCCCACCTCTGATTCCCCGTGTCTAATTCCCTGCCTCTGATTCCCCGCCTCTGATTCCCCATCTTGTATTCACCACCACTGATTCCCTGCGTCTGATTCCCTGCCTGTGATTCCCCGCCTCTGATTCACCATCTCTGATTCACTGCCTCTGATTCCCCTTCTCTGATTCCCCATGTCTGATTCCCCAATTCTGATTCCCGCCTCTGATGCCCAACCTCTGATTCCCCTCCTCTGATTGCCCATATCTGATTCCCCGCCTCTGATTCCCGATCTCTGATTCACCACCGCTAATTCCCGGCATCTGATTCCCCACTACTGATTCCCGGCCTCTGATTCCCGGCCTCTGATTCCCCGCCTCTGATTCCCCATCTCTGATTCCCCGCCTCTGATTCCCCGACTCTGATTCCCTGCCTCTGATTCCCCAGCTCTGATTCCCCACCTCTGATTACCCGCGTCTGATTCCCTGACTCTAATTCCCGGCCTCTGATTCCCCATCTCTGATTCACCGCCTCTGATTCTCCACCTCTGATTCCCCAATTCTGATTCCCGCCTCTGATGCCCCACCTCTGAATCCCCTCCTCTGATTCCCCATATCTGATTCCCCGCCTCTGATTCCCCATATCTTATTCCCGGCCTCTGATTCCCAAACTCAGATTCCCCGCCTCTGATTCCGCAGCTCTGATACCCCGCCTCAGATTCCCCGCGTCTGATTCCCCGCCTTTGAATCCCTGCCTCTGATTCCCCATCTCTGATTCACCACCGCTAATTCCCGGCGTCTGATTCCCGGCCTCTGATACCCCGCCTCTGATTCCCCATCTCTGATTCCCCACCTCTGATTCCCCGACTGTGATTCCCCGCCTCTGATTCCCCAGCTCTGATTCCCCACCTCTGATTACCCGCATCTGATTCCCTGACTCTAATTCCCGGCCTCTGATTCCCCATCTCTCATTCACCGCCTCTGATTACCCACCTCTGATTCCCCATATCTGATTCCCCGCCTCTGATTCCCCGCCTCTGATTCCCCATATCTGATACCCCGCCTCTGATTCCCCAACTCTGAATCCCCGCCTCTGATTCCCCAGCTATGATTCCCCGCCTCTGATCCCCCGCGTCTGAATCCCTGCTTCTGATTCCCTGCCTCTGTTTCCCCATCTGTGATTAACCACCTTTGATTCTCCGCGTCTGTTTCCCCGCCTCTGATTCCCCATCTCTGATTCCCCATCTCTGATTCCCAAATTCTGATTCCCCGCCTCTGATTCCCCAGCTCTGACTCCCCACATCTGATTCCCTGCCTCTGATTCCCCAACTCTGATTCCCAATATCTGATTCCCGGCCTCTGATACCCCGCCTCTGATTCCCCATCTCTGATTCCCCACCTCTGATTCCCCGACTGTGATTCCCCGCCTCTGATTCCCCAGCTCTGATTCCCCACCTCTGATTACCCGCATCTGATTCCCTGACTCTAATTCCCGGCCTCTGATTCCCCATCTCTCATTCACCGCCTCTGATTACCCACCTCTGATTCCCCATATCTGATTCCCCGCCTCTGATTCCCCGCCTCTGATTCCCCATATCTGATACCCCGCCTCTGATTCCCCAACTCTGAATCCCCGCCTCTGATTCCCCAGCTATGATTCCCCGCCTCTGATCCCCCGTGTCTGAATCCCTGCTTCTGATTCCCTGCCTCTGTTTCCCCATCTGTGATTAACCACCTTTGATTCTCCGCGTCTGTTTCCCCGCCTCTGATTCCCCATCTCTGATTCCCCATCTCTGATTCCCAAATTCTGATTCCCCGCCTCTGATTCCCCAGCTCTGACTCCCCACATCTGATTCCCTGCCTCTGATTCCCCAACTCTGATTCCCAATATCTGATTCCCCGCCTCTGTTTCCCCGCCTCTGATTCCCCGCCTCTGTTTCCCCATATCTGAATCCCCACCTCTGATTCCTCAACTCTGATTCCCCGCATCTGATTCCCCAGCTCTGATTCCCCGCCTTTGATTCCCCGTGTCTGATTCCCTGCCTCTGATTCCCCGCCTCTGATTCCCCATCTCTGATTCACCGCCTCTGATTCCCCATCTCTGATTCCCCATATCTAATTAGCCACCTCTGTTTCCCCGCCTCTGATTCCCCGCCTCTGATTCCCCATATCTGATTCCCCACCTCTGATTCCCCATCTCTGATTCACGGACTCACATTCCCCACCTCTGATTCACAGCCTCTGAATCCCGGCCAATGATTCCCCGCTTCTGATTCCCCGCCTCTGATTCCCTGCCTCTGATTCCCCATCTCTGATTCACTGCCTCTGATTCCCCACCTCTGATTCCCCATATCTGATTAGCCACCTCTGTTTCTCAGCCTCTGATTCCCGCCTCTGATTCCCCATATCTGATTCCCCGCCTCTGATTCCCCATCTCTGATTCCCGTACTCTGATTCCCCACCTCTGATTCCCTGCCTCTGATTCCCGGCCTATGATTCCCCGCTTCTGATTCCCCGCCTCTGATTCCCTGCCTCTGATTCCCCATGTCTGATTCCCCACATCTGATTCCCTGCCTCTGATACCCCACCTCTGATTACCCGCCTCTGATTCCCTGCCACTAATTCCCCGCCTCTGATTCCCCATATCTGATTCCCTGCCTCTGATGCCCCATATCTGCTTCCCTGCCTCTGATTCCTCAGCTCTGATTCCCCACCTCTGATTCCCCGTGTCTGATTCCCCAATTCTGATTCCCGCCTCTGATGCCCAACCTCTGATTCCCCTCCTCTGATTGCCCATATCTGATTCCCCGCCTTTGATTCCCGATCTCTGATTCACCACCGCTAATTCCCGGCCTCTGATTCCCCACTACTGATTCCCGGCCTCTGATTCCCGGCCTCTGATTCCCCGCCTCTGATTCCCCATCTCTGATTCCCCGCCTCTGATTCCCCGACTCTGATTCCCTGCCTCTGATTCCCCAGCTCTGATTCCCCACCTCTGATTACCCGCGTCTGATTCCCTGACTCTAATTCCCGGCCTCTGATTCCCCATCTCTGATTCACCGCCTCTGATTCCCCACCTCTGATTCCCCAATTCTGATTCCCGCCTCTGATGCCCCACCTCTGAATCCCCTCCTCTGATTCCCCATATCTGATTCCCCGCCTCTGATTCCCCATATCTTATTCCCCGCCTCTGATTCCCAAACTCAGATTCCACGCCTCTGATTCCCCAGCTCTGATACCCCGCCTCAGATTCCCCGCGTCTGATTCCCCGCCTCTGAATCCCTGCCTCTGATTCCCCATCTCTGATTCACCACCGCTAATTCCCGGCCTCTGATTCCCGGCCTCTGATACCCCGCCTCTGATTCCCCATCTCTGATTCCCCACCTCTGATTCCCCGACTCTGATTCCCCGCCTCTGATTCCCCAGCTCTGATTCCCCACCTCTGATTACCCGCATCTGATACCCTGACTCTAATTCCCAGCCTCTGATTCCCCATCTCTCATTCACCGCCTCTGATTACCCACCTCTGATTCCCCATATCTGATTCCCCGCCTCTGATTCCCCGCCACTGATTCCCCATATCAGATACCCCGCCTCTGATTCCCCAACTCTGAATCCCCGCCTCTGATTCCCCAGCTATGATTCACCGCCTCTGATCCCCCGCGTCTGAATCCCTGCTTCTGATTCCCTGCCTCTGTTTCCCCATCTGTGATTAACCACCTTTGATTCTCCGCGTCCGTTTCCCCGCCTCTGATTCCCCATCTCTGATTCCCCATCTCTGATTCCCAAATTCTGATTCCCCGCCTCTGATTCCCCAGCTCTGACACCCCACATCTGATTCCCTGCCTCTGATTCCCCAACTCTGATTCCCAATATCTGATTCCCCGCCTCTGTTTCCCCGCCTCTGATTCCCCGCCTCTGTTTCCCCAGCTCTGATTCCCCGTGTCTGATTCCCTGCCTCTGATTCCCCGCCTCTGATTCCCCATCTCTGATTCACCGCCTCTGATTCCCCACCTCTGATTCCCCATATCTAATTAGCCACCTCTGTTTCCCCGCCTCTGATTCCCCGCCTCTGATTCCCCATATCTGATTCCCCACCTCTGATTCCCCATCTCTGATTCACGGACTCACATTCCCCACCTCTGATTCACAGCCTCTGATTCCCGGCCAATGATTCCCCGCTTCTGATTCCCCGCCTCTGATTCCCCATCTCTGATTCACTGCCTCTGATTCCCCACCTCTGATTTCCCATATCTGATTAGCCACCTCTGTTTCTCAGCCTCTGATTCCCGCCTCTGATTCCCCATATCTGATTCCCCGCCTCTGATTCCCCATCTCTGATTCCCGTACTCTGATTCCCCACCTCTGATTCCCTGCCTCTGATTCGCGGCCTATGATTCCCCGCTTCTGATTCCCCACCTCTGATTCCCTGCCTCTGATTCCCCATGTCTGATTCCCCACATCTGATTCCCTGCCTCTGATACCCCACCTCTGATTCCCCGCCTCTGATTCCCTGCCACTAATTCCCCGCCTCTGATTCCCCATATCTGATTCCCTGCCTCTGATGCCCCATATCTGCTTCCCTGCCTCTGATTCCTCAGCTCTGATTCCCCACCTCTGATTCCCCGTGTCTAATTCCCTGCCTCTGATTCCCCATCTTGGATTCACCACCACTGATTCCCTGCGTCTGATTCCCTGCCTGTGATTCCCCGCCTCTGATTCACCATCTCTGATTCACTGCCTCTGATTCCCCTTCTCTGATTCCCCATGTCTGATTCCTCAATTCTGATTCCCGCCTCTGATGCCCCACCTCTGATTCCCCTCCTCTGATTGCCCATATCTGATTCCCCGCCTCTGATTCCCCATATCTTATTCCCCGCCTCTTATTCCCAAACTCAGATGCCCCGCCTCTGATTCCCCAGCTCTGATTCCCCACATCTGATTCCCTGCTTCTGATTCCCCACCTCTGATTCCCAATATCTGATTCCCTGCCTCTGTTTCCCCACCTCTGATTCCCCGCCTCTGTTTCCCCATATCTGATTCCCCACCTCTGATTCCCCAACTCTGATTCCCCGCCACTGATTCCCCAGCTCTGATTCCCGGCCTCTGATTCCCCGTGTCTGATTCCCTGCCTCTGATTCCCCGCCTCTGATTCCCCATCTCTGATTCACCGCCTCTGATTCACCACCTCTGATTCCCCATATCTGATAAGCCATCTTTGTTTCCCCGCCTCTGATTCCCCATATCTGATTCCCCACCTCTGATTCCCCATCTCTGATTCCCGGACTCAGATTCCCCACCTCTGATTCCCAGACTCTGATTCCCGGAATATGATTCCCCGCTTCTGATTCCCTGCCTCTGATTCCCTGCCTCTGATTCCCCATCTCTGATTCCCCATATCTGATTCCCTGCCTCTGATTCGCCATCTCGGATTCCCGCCCTCCGATTCCCCACCTCTGGTTCCCCATATCTGATATCCCTCCTCTGTTTCCCCGCCTCTGATTCCCCGCCTCTGATTCCCCATATCGGATTCCCCGCCTCTGATTCCCCAACTCTGATTCCCCGCCTCTCATTCCTCAGCTCTGATTCCCCGCCTCTGATTCCCCGCGTCTGATTCCCTGCCTCTGATTCCCCGCCTCTGATTCACCATCTCTGATTCACCAGCTCTGATTCCCCACCTCCGATTACCCGCGTCTGATTCCCTGATTCTAATTCCCCGCCTCTGATTCCCCATCTCTGATTCACCACCTCTGATTCCCCACCTCTGATTCCCCATATCTGATACCCCGCCTCGGATTCCCCAACTCTGATTCCCCAACTCTGATTCCCCGCCTCTGATTCCCCAGCTATGATACCCCACCTCTGATTCCCCGCGTCTGATTCCCTGCTTCTGATTCCCTGCCTCTGATTCCCCATCTGTGATTAACCACCTCTGATTCTCCACGTCTGATTCCGCGCCTCTGATTCCCCAGCTCTGATTCCCCATCTCTGATTCCCAAATTCTGATTCCCTGCCTCTGATTCCCCACCTCTGATTCCCAATATCTGATTCCCCGCCTCTGTTTCCCCGCCTCTGATTCCCCGCCTCTGTTTCCCCATATCTGATTCCCCACCTCTGATTCCCCAACTCTGATTCCCCGCCTCTGATTCCCCAGCTCTGATTCCCCGCCTCTGATTCCACGTGTCTGATGCCCTGCCTCTGATTCCCCGCCTCTGATTTCCCATCTCTGATTCACTGCCTCTGATTCCCCACCTCTGATTCCCCATATCTGATTAGCCACCTCTGTTTCCCCATCTCTGATTCCCGGACTCTGAATCCCCACCTCTGATTCCCGGCCTCTCATTCCCGGCCTTTGATTCCCGCTTCTGATTCCCCGCCTCTGATTCCCTGCCTCTGATTCCCCATGTCTGATTCCCCGCCTCTGATTCCCCAGCTATGATTCCCCACCTCTGATTCCCCGCGTCTGAATCCCTGCCTCTGATTCCCCGCCTCTGATTCCCAATATCTGATTCCCCGCCTCCGTTTCCCTGCCTCTGATTCCCCGCCTCTGTTTCCCCATATCTGATTCTCCGCCTCTGATTCCCCAACTCTGATTCCCCGCCTCTGATTCCCCAGCTCTGATTCCCCGCCTCTGACTCCCCGCGTCTGATTCCCAGCCTCTGATACCCCATGTCTGATTTCCTGCCTCTGATTCCCCGCCTCTGATTCGCCATCTATGATTCATCGCCTCTAATTCCCCACCTCTGATTCCCCATATCTGATTCCCCACCTATGTTTCCCCGCCTCTGATTCCCCGCCTCTGATTCCCCATCTCTGATTCCCGGACTCTGATTCCCCACCTCTGATTCCCCATCTCTGATTCCGCACATCCGATTCCCTGCCTCTAATTCCCCGCCTCTGATGCCCCGCCTCTGATTCCATGCCTCTGATTCCCAACCTCTGATTCCCCACCTCTGATTCCCCATATCTGATTCCCCGCCTCTGTTTCCCCGCCTCTGATTCCCTGCCCCTGATTCCTCATATCTGATTCCCCGCCTCTGATTCCCCAACACTGATTTCCCGCCTCTGATTCCCCAGCGCTGATTCACCAGCTCTGATTCCCCACGTCTGATTCCCCGCCTCTGATTCCCCATCTCTGATTCCCTATCTCTGATTCGCCAATTCTGATTCCCTGCCTTTGATTCCCTGCCTCTGATTCCCAACATCTGATTCCCGACCTCTGATTCCCCATATCTGATTCCCCGCCTCTGTTTCCCCGCCTCTTATTCCCCGCCTCTGTTTCCCCATATCTGATTCCCTGCCTTTCATTCCCCAGCTCTGATTCCCCGCCTCTGACTCCCTGCGTCTGATTCCCAGCCTCTGATTCCCCATGTCTGATTTCCTGCCTCTGATTCCCCGCCTCTGATTCGCCATCTCTGATTCATCGCCTCTGATTCCCCACCTCTGAATCCCCATATCTGATTCCCCACCTATGTTTCCCCGCCTCTGATTCCCCACCTCTGATTCCCCATCTCTGATTCCGCACATCCGATTCCCTACCTCTGATTCCCCGCCTCTGATGCCCCGCCTCTGATTCCATGCCTCTGATTCCCAACCTCTGATTCCCCACCTCTGATTCCCCATATCTGATTCCCCGCCTTTGTTTCCCCGCCTCTGATTCCCTGCCCCTGTTTCCTCATATCTGATTTCCCGCCTCTGATTCCCCAGCTCTGATTCACCACCTCTGATTCCCCGCGTCTGATTCCCCGCCTCTGATTCCCCATCTCTGATTCCCTATCTCTGATTCCCCAATTCTGATTCCCCGCCTTTGATTCCCTGCCTCTGATTCCCAACCTCTGATTCCCGACCTCTGATTCCCCATATCTGATTCCCCGCCTCTGTTTCCCCGCCTCTTATTCCCCGCCTTTGTTTCCCCATATCTGATTCCCTGCCTTTCATTCCCCAGCTCTGATTCCCCGCCTCTGACTCCCCGCGTCTGATTCCCAGCCTCTGATTCCCAATGTCTGATTTCCTGCCTCTGATTCCCCGCCTCTGATTCCCCACCTCTGATTCCCCATATCTGATTCCCCACCTATGTTTCCCCATCTCTGATTCCCCGCCTCGGATTCCCCGATTCTCGGACTCTGATTCCCCACCTCTGATTCCCCATCTCTGATTCCGCACATCCGATTCCCTGCCTCTGATTCCCCGCCTCTGATGCCCCACCTCTGATTCCCCATCTCTGATTCCGCACATCCAATTCCCTGCCTCTGATTCCCCGCCTCTGATGCCCCGCCTCTGATTACATGCCTCTGATTCCCAAACTCTTATTCCCCACCTCTGATTTCCCATATCTGATTCCCCGCCTCTGTTTCCCCGCCTCTGATTCCCTGCATCTGTTTCCTCATATCTGATTCCCCTCCTCTGATTCCCCAACACTGATTCCCCGCCTCTGATTCCCCAGCTCTGATTCACCACCTCTGATTCCCCGCGTCTGATTCCACGCCTCTGATTCCCCATCTCTGATTCCCTATCTCTGATTCCCCAATTCTGATACCCCGCCTTTGATTCCCTGCCTCTGATTAACAACCTCTGATTCCCGACCTCTGATTCCCCATATCTGATTCCCCGCCTCTGTTTCCCCGCCTCTTATTCCCCGCCTCTGTTTCTCCATATCTGATTCCCGGCCTCTCATTCCCCAGCTCTGATTCCCCACCTCTGATTCCCCATATCTGATACCCCGCCGCTGATTCCCCAACTCTGATACCCCGCCTCTGATTCACCAGCTCTGATTCCCCGTCTCTGATTCCCCGCGTCTGATTCCCTGCCTCTGATTCCCTGCCTCTGATTCCCCATCTCTGATTCACCACCTCTGATCCCCCGCCTCTGATTCCCCATGTCTGATTCCCCGCCTCTGTTTCCCTGCCTCTGATTCCCCGCCTCTGATTCCCCGCCTCTGATTCCCCAACTCTGATTCCCCGCCTGTGATTCGCCAGCTATGATTCCCCGCATCTGATTCCCCGCGTCTGATTCCCTGCCTGTGATTCCCTGCCTCTGATTCCCCACCTCTGATTGCCCATCTCTGATTCACCACCTCTGATTCCCCACCTATGATTTCCCATATCTGATTCCCCGCCTCTGTTTCCCCGCCTCTGATTCCCCGCCTCTGATTCCCCACCTATGATTTCCTAACTCTGATTCCCTGCCTCTGATTCTCCAGCTATGATTCCCCGCCTCTGATTCCCCGCGTCTGAATCCCTGCCTCTGATTCCCCACCTCTGATTCCCAATATCTGATTCCCCGCCTCCGTTTCCCTGCCTCTGATTCCCCGCCTCTGTTTCCCCATATCTGATTCTCCGCCTCGGATTCCCCAACTCTGATGCCCCGCCTCTGATTCCCCATCTCTGATTCCCCGCCTCTGACTCTCCGCGTCTTATTCCCAGCCTCTGATTCCCCATGTCTGATTCCCCAATTCTGATTCCCGCCTCTGATGCCCAACCTCTGATTCCCCTCCTCTGATTGCCCATATCTGATTCCCCGCCTTTGATTCCCGATCTCTGATTCACCACCGCTAATTCCCGGCCTCTGATTCCCCACTACTGATTCCCGGCCTCTGATTCCCGGCCTCTGATTCCCCGCCTCTGATTCCCCATCTCTGATTCCCCGCCTCTGATTCCCCGACTCTGATTCCCTGCCTCTGATTCCCCAGCTCTGATTCCCCACCTCTGATTACCCGCGTCTGATTCCCTGACTCTAATTCCCGGCCTCTGATTCCCCATCTCTGATTCACCGCCTCTGATTCCCCACCTCTGATTCCCCAATTCTGATTCCCGCCTCTGATGCCCCACCTCTGAATCCCCTCCTCTGATTCCCCATATCTGATTCCCCGCCTCTGATTCCCCATATCTTATTCCCCGCCTCTGATTCCCAAACTCAGATTCCACGCCTCTGATTCCCCAGCTCTGATACCCCGCCTCAGATTCCCCGCGTCTGATTCCCCGCCTCTGAATCCCTGCCTCTGATTCCCCATCTCTGATTCACCACCGCTAATTCCCGGCCTCTGATTCCCGGCCTCTGATACCCCGCCTCTGATTCCCCATCTCTGATTCCCCACCTCTGATTCCCCGACTCTGATTCCCCGCCTCTGATTCCCCAGCTCTGATTCCCCACCTCTGATTACCCGCATCTGATACCCTGACTCTAATTCCCGGCCTCTGATTCCCCATCTCTCATTCACCGCCTCTGATTACCCACCTCTGATTCCCCATATCTGATTCCCCGCCTCTGATTCCCCGCCACTGATTCCCCATATCAGATACCCCGCCTCTGATTCCCCAACTCTGAATCCCCGCCTCTGATTCCCCAGCTATGATTCCCCGCCTCTGATCCCCCGCGTCTGAATCCCTGCTTCTGATTCCCTGCCTCTGTTTCCCCATCTGTGATTAACCACCTTTGATTCTCCGCGTCCGTTTCCCCGCCTCTGATTCCCCATCTCTGATTCCCCATCTCTGATTCCCAAATTCTGATTCCCCGCCTCTGATTCCCCAGCTCTGACACCCCACATCTGATTCCCTGCCTCTGATTCCCCAACTCTGATTCCCAATATCTGATTCCCCGCCTCTGTTTCCCCGCCTCTGATTCCCCGCCTCTGTTTCCCCAGCTCTGATTCCCCGTGTCTGATTCCCTGCCTCTGATTCCCCGCCTCTGATTCCCCATCTCTGATTCACCGCCTCTGATTCCCCACCTCTGATTCCCCATATCTAATTAGCCACCTCTGTTTCCCCGCCTCTGATTCCCCGCCTCTGATTCCCCATATCTGATTCCCCACCTCTGATTCCCCATCTCTGATTCACGGACTCACATTCCCCACCTCTGATTCACAGCCTCTGATTCCCGGCCAATGATTCCCCGCTTCTGATTCCCCGCCTCTGATTCCCCATCTCTGATTCACTGCCTCTGATTCCCCACCTCTGATTTCCCATATCTGATTAGCCACCTCTGTTTCTCAGCCTCTGATTCCCGCCTCTGATTCCCCATATCTGATTCCCCGCCTCTGATTCCCCATCTCTGATTCCCGTACTCTGATTCCCCACCTCTGATTCCCTGCCTCTGATTCCCGGCCTATGATTCCCCGCTTCTGATTCCCCGCCTCTGATTCCCTGCCTCTGATTCCCCATGTCTGATTCCCCACATCTGATTCCCTGCCTCTGATACCCCACCTCTGATTCCCCGCCTCTGATTCCCTGCCACTAATTCCCCGCCTCTGATTCCCCATATCTGATTCCCTGCCTCTGATGCCCCATATCTGCTTCCCTGCCTCTGATTCCTCAGCTCTGATTCCCCACCTCTGATTCCCCGTGTCTAATTCCCTGCCTCTGATTCCCCATCTTGGATTCACCACCACTGATTCCCTGCGTCTGATTCCCTGCCTGTGATTCCCCGCCTCTGATTCACCATCTCTGATTCACTGCCTCTGATTCCCCTTCTCTGATTCCCCATGTCTGATTCCCCAATTCTGATTCCCGCCTCTGATGCCCCACCTCTGATTCCCCTCCTCTGATTGCCCATATCTGATTCCCCGCCTCTGATTCCCCATATCTTATTCCCCGCCTCTTATTCCCAAACTCAGATGCCCCGCCTCTGATTCCCCAGCTCTGATTCCCCACATCTGATTCCCTGCTTCTGATTCCCCACCTCTGATTCCCAATATCTGATTCCCTGCCTCTGTTTCCCCACCTCTGATTCCCCGCCTCTGTTTCCCCATATCTGATTCCCCACCTCTGATTCCCCAACTCTGATTCCCCGCCACTGATTCCCCAGCTCTGATTCCCGGCCTCTGATTCCCCGTGTCTGATTCCCTGCCTCTGATTCCCCGCCTCTGATTCCCCATCTCTGATTCACCGCCTCTGATTCACCACCTCTGATTCCCCATATCTGATAAGCCATCTTTGTTTCCCCGCCTCTGATTCCCCATATCTGATTCCCCACCTCTGATTCCCCATCTCTGATTCCCGGACTCAGATTCCCCACCTCTGATTCCCAGACTCTGATTCCCGGAATATGATTCCCCGCTTCTGATTCCCTGCCTCTGATTCCCTGCCTCTGATTCCCCATCTCTGATTCCCCATATCTGATTCCCTGCCTCTGATTCGCCATCTCGGATTCCCGCCCTCCGATTCCCCACCTCTGGTTCCCCATATCTGATATCCCTCCTCTGTTTCCCCGCCTCTGATTCCCCGCCTCTGATTCCCCATATCGGATTCCCCGCCTCTGATTCCCCAACTCTGATTCCCCGCCTCTCATTCCTCAGCTCTGATTCCCCGCCTCTGATTCCCCGCGTCTGATTCCCTGCCTCTGATTCCCCGCCTCTGATTCACCATCTCTGATTCACCAGCTCTGATTCCCCACCTCCGATTACCCGCGTCTGATTCCCTGATTCTAATTCCCCGCCTCTGATTCCCCATCTCTGATTCACCACCTCTGATTCCCCACCTCTGATTCCCCATATCTGATACCCCGCCTCGGATTCCCCAACTCTGATTCCCCAACTCTGATTCCCCGCCTCTGATTCCCCAGCTATGATTCCCCACCTCTGATTCCCCGCGTCTGATTCCCTGCTTCTGATTCCCTGCCTCTGATTCCCCATCTGTGATTAACCACCTCTGATTCTCCACGTCTGATTCCGCGCCTCTGATTCCCCAGCTCTGATTCCCCATCTCTGATTCCCAAATTCTGATTCCCTGCCTCTGATTCCCCACCTCTGATTCCCAATATCTGATTCCCCGCCTCTGTTTCCCCGCCTCTGATTCCCCGCCTCTGTTTCCCCAGCTCTGATTCCCCGCCTCTGATTCCACGTGTCTGATGCCCTGCCTCTGATTCCCCGCCTCTGATTTCCCATCTCTGATTCACTGCCTCTGATTCCCCACCTCTGATTCCCCATATCTGATTAGCCACCTCTGTTTCCCCATCTCTGATTCCCGGACTCTGAATCCCCACCTCTGATTCCCGGCCTCTCATTCCCGGCCTTTGATTCCCGCTTCTGATTCCCCGCCTCTGATTCCCTGCCTCTGATTCCCCATGTCTGATTCCCCGCCTCTGATTCCCCAGCTATGATTCCCCACCTCTGATTCCCGGCGTCTGATTCCCTGCTTCTGATTCCCTGCCTCTGATTCCCCATCTGTGATTAACCACCTCTGATTCTCCACGTCTGATTCTGCGCCTCTGATTCCCCATCTCTGAATCCCCATCTCTGATTCCCAAATTCTGATTCCCCGCCTCTGATTCCCCAGCTCTGATTCCCCATCTCTGATTCCCAAATTCTGATTCCCTGCCTCTGATTCCCCACCTCTGATTCCCAATATCTGATTCCCCGCCTCTCTTTCCCCGCCTCTGATTCCCCGCCTTCGTTTCCCCATCTGATTCCTCACCTCTGATTCCCCAACTCTGATTCCCCGCCTCTGATTCCCCAGCTCTGATTCCCCGCCTCTGATTCCACATGTCTGATGCCCTGCCTCTGATTCCCCGCCTCTGATTTCCCATCTCTGATTCACTGCCTCTGATTCCCCACCTCTGATTCCCCATATCTGATTAGCCACCTCTGTTTCCCCGCCTCTGATTCCCAGCCTCTGATTCCCCATATCTGATTCCCAGCCTCTGATTCCCCACCTCTGATTCCCGAACTCTCATTCCCGGCCTTTGATTCCCGCTTCTGATTCCCCGCCTCTGATTCCCTGCCTCTGATTCCCCATGTCTGATTCCCCACATCTGATTCCCTGCCTCTGATATCCCGCCTCTGATTCCCTGCCTCTGATTCCCTGCCACTAATTCCCCGCCTCTGATTCCCCTATCTGATTCCCTGCCTCTGATGCCCCATATCTGATTCCCAGCCTCTGATTCCCCAACTCTGATTCCCCGCCTCTGATTCCTCAGCTCTGATTCCCCACCTCTGATTCCCCGTGTCTAATTCCCTGCCTCTGATTCCCCGCCTCTGATTCCCCATCTCTGATTCCCTATCTCTGATTCCCCAATTCTGATTCCCCGCCTTTGATTCACTGCCTCTGATTAACAACCTCTGATTCCCGACCTCTGATTCCCCATATCTGATTCCCCGCCTCTGTTTCCCCGCCTCTTATTCCCCGCCTCTGTTTCCCCATATCTGATTCCCGGCCTCTCATTCCCCAGCTCTGATTCCCCGCCTCTGATTCCCCATATCTGATTCCCCGCCGCTGATTCCCCAACTCTGAATCCCCATATCTGATTCCCCACCTATGTTTCCCCGCCTCTGATTCCCCACCTCTGATTCCCCATCTCTGATTCCGCACATCCGATTCCCTACCTCTGATTCCCCGCCTCTGATGCCCCGCCTCTGATTCCATGCCTCTGATTCCCAACCTCTGATTCCCCACCTCTGATTCCCCATATCTGATTCCCCGCCTTTGTTTCCCCGCCTCTGATTCCCTGCCCCTGTTTCCTCATATCTGATTTCCCGCCTCTGATTCCCCAGCTCTGATTCACCACCTCTGATTCCCCGCGTCTGATTCCCCGCCTCTGATTCCCCATCTCTGATTCCCTATCTCTGATTCCCCAATTCTGATTCCCCGCCTTTGATTCCCTGCCTCTGATTCCCAACCTCTGATTCCCGACCTCTGATTCCCCATATCTGATTCCCCGCCTCTGTTTCCCCGCCTCTTATTCCCCGCCTTTGTTTCCCCATATCTGATTCCCTGCCTTTCATTCCCCAGCTCTGATTCCCCGCCTCTGACTCCCCGCGTCTGATTCCCAGCCTCTGATTCCCAATGTCTGATTTCCTGCCTCTGATTCCCCGCCTCTGATTCCCCACCTCTGATTCCCCATATCTGATTCCCCACCTATGTTTCCCCATCTCTGATTCCCCGCCTCGGATTCCCCGATTCTCGGACTCTGATTCCCCACCTCTGATTCCCCATCTCTGATTCCGCACATCCGATTCCCTGCCTCTGATTCCCCGCCTCTGATGCCCCACCTCTGATTCCCCATCTCTGATTCCGCACATCCAATTCCCTGCCTCTGATTCCCCGCCTCTGATGCCCCGCCTCTGATTACATGCCTCTGATTCCCAAACTCTTATTCCCCACCTCTGATTTCCCATATCTGATTCCCCGCCTCTGTTTCCCCGCCTCTGATTCCCTGCATCTGTTTCCTCATATCTGATTCCCCTCCTCTGATTCCCCAACACTGATTCCCCGCCTCTGATTCCCCAGCTCTGATTCACCACCTCTGATTCCCCGCGTCTGATTCCACGCCTCTGATTCCCCATCTCTGATTCCCTATCTCTGATTCCCCAATTCTGATACCCCGCCTTTGATTCCCTGCCTCTGATTAACAACCTCTGATTCCCGACCTCTGATTCCCCATATCTGATTCCCCGCCTCTGTTTCCCCGCCTCTTATTCCCCGCCTCTGTTTCTCCATATCTGATTCCCGGCCTCTCATTCCCCAGCTCTGATTCCCCACCTCTGATTCCCCATATCTGATACCCCGCCGCTGATTCCCCAACTCTGATACCCCGCCTCTGATTCACCAGCTCTGATTCCCCGTCTCTGATTCCCCGCGTCTGATTCCCTGCCTCTGATTCCCTGCCTCTGATTCCCCATCTCTGATTCACCACCTCTGATCCCCCGCCTCTGATTCCCCATGTCTGATTCCCCGCCTCTGTTTCCCTGCCTCTGATTCCCCGCCTCTGATTCCCCGCCTCTGATTCCCCAACTCTGATTCCCCGCCTGTGATTCGCCAGCTATGATTCCCCGCATCTGATTCCCCGCGTCTGATTCCCTGCCTGTGATTCCCTGCCTCTGATTCCCCACCTCTGATTGCCCATCTCTGATTCACCACCTCTGATTCCCCACCTATGATTTCCCATATCTGATTCCCCGCCTCTGTTTCCCCGCCTCTGATTCCCCGCCTCTGATTCCCCACCTATGATTTCCTAACTCTGATTCCCTGCCTCTGATTCTCCAGCTATGATTCCCCGCCTCTGATTCCCCGCGTCTGAATCCCTGCCTCTGATTCCCCACCTCTGATTCCCAATATCTGATTCCCCGCCTCCGTTTCCCTGCCTCTGATTCCCCGCCTCTGTTTCCCCATATCTGATTCTCCGCCTCGGATTCCCCAACTCTGATGCCCCGCCTCTGATTCCCCATCTCTGATTCCCCGCCTCTGACTCTCCGCGTCTTATTCCCAGCCTCTGATTCCCCATGTCTGATTCCCCAATTCTGATTCCCGCCTCTGATGCCCAACCTCTGATTCCCCTCCTCTGATTGCCCATATCTGATTCCCCGCCTTTGATTCCCGATCTCTGATTCACCACCGCTAATTCCCGGCCTCTGATTCCCCACTACTGATTCCCGGCCTCTGATTCCCGGCCTCTGATTCCCCGCCTCTGATTCCCCATCTCTGATTCCCCGCCTCTGATTCCCCGACTCTGATTCCCTGCCTCTGATTCCCCAGCTCTGATTCCCCACCTCTGATTACCCGCGTCTGATTCCCTGACTCTAATTCCCGGCCTCTGATTCCCCATCTCTGATTCACCGCCTCTGATTCCCCACCTCTGATTCCCCAATTCTGATTCCCGCCTCTGATGCCCCACCTCTGAATCCCCTCCTCTGATTCCCCATATCTGATTCCCCGCCTCTGATTCCCCATATCTTATTCCCCGCCTCTGATTCCCAAACTCAGATTCCACGCCTCTGATTCCCCAGCTCTGATACCCCGCCTCAGATTCCCCGCGTCTGATTCCCCGCCTCTGAATCCCTGCCTCTGATTCCCCATCTCTGATTCACCACCGCTAATTCCCGGCCTCTGATTCCCGGCCTCTGATACCCCGCCTCTGATTCCCCATCTCTGATTCCCCACCTCTGATTCCCCGACTCTGATTCCCCGCCTCTGATTCCCCAGCTCTGATTCCCCACCTCTGATTACCCGCATCTGATACCCTGACTCTAATTCCCGGCCTCTGATTCCCCATCTCTCATTCACCGCCTCTGATTACCCACCTCTGATTCCCCATATCTGATTCCCCGCCTCTGATTCCCCGCCACTGATTCCCCATATCAGATACCCCGCCTCTGATTCCCCAACTCTGAATCCCCGCCTCTGATTCCCCAGCTATGATTCCCCGCCTCTGATCCCCCGCGTCTGAATCCCTGCTTCTGATTCCCTGCCTCTGTTTCCCCATCTGTGATTAACCACCTTTGATTCTCCGCGTCCGTTTCCCCGCCTCTGATTCCCCATCTCTGATTCCCCATCTCTGATTCCCAAATTCTGATTCCCCGCCTCTGATTCCCCAGCTCTGACACCCCACATCTGATTCCCTGCCTCTGATTCCCCAACTCTGATTCCCAATATCTGATTCCCCGCCTCTGTTTCCCCGCCTCTGATTCCCCGCCTCTGTTTCCCCAGCTCTGATTCCCCGTGTCTGATTCCCTGCCTCTGATTCCCCGCCTCTGATTCCCCATCTCTGATTCACCGCCTCTGATTCCCCACCTCTGATTCCCCATATCTAATTAGCCACCTCTGTTTCCCCGCCTCTGATTCCCCGCCTCTGATTCCCCATATCTGATTCCCCACCTCTGATTCCCCATCTCTGATTCACGGACTCACATTCCCCACCTCTGATTCACAGCCTCTGATTCCCGGCCAATGATTCCCCGCTTCTGATTCCCCGCCTCTGATTCCCCATCTCTGATTCACTGCCTCTGATTCCCCACCTCTGATTTCCCATATCTGATTAGCCACCTCTGTTTCTCAGCCTCTGATTCCCGCCTCTGATTCCCCATATCTGATTCCCCGCCTCTGATTCCCCATCTCTGATTCCCGTACTCTGATTCCCCACCTCTGATTCCCTGCCTCTGATTCCCGGCCTATGATTCCCCGCTTCTGATTCCCCGCCTCTGATTCCCTGCCTCTGATTCCCCATGTCTGATTCCCCACATCTGATTCCCTGCCTCTGATACCCCACCTCTGATTCCCCGCCTCTGATTCCCTGCCACTAATTCCCCGCCTCTGATTCCCCATATCTGATTCCCTGCCTCTGATGCCCCATATCTGCTTCCCTGCCTCTGATTCCTCAGCTCTGATTCCCCACCTCTGATTCCCCGTGTCTAATTCCCTGCCTCTGATTCCCCATCTTGGATTCACCACCACTGATTCCCTGCGTCTGATTCCCTGCCTGTGATTCCCCGCCTCTGATTCACCATCTCTGATTCACTGCCTCTGATTCCCCTTCTCTGATTCCCCATGTCTGATTCCCCAATTCTGATTCCCGCCTCTGATGCCCCACCTCTGATTCCCCTCCTCTGATTGCCCATATCTGATTCCCCGCCTCTGATTCCCCATATCTTATTCCCCGCCTCTTATTCCCAAACTCAGATGCCCCGCCTCTGATTCCCCAGCTCTGATTCCCCACATCTGATTCCCTGCTTCTGATTCCCCACCTCTGATTCCCAATATCTGATTCCCTGCCTCTGTTTCCCCACCTCTGATTCCCCGCCTCTGTTTCCCCATATCTGATTCCCCACCTCTGATTCCCCAACTCTGATTCCCCGCCACTGATTCCCCAGCTCTGATTCCCGGCCTCTGATTCCCCGTGTCTGATTCCCTGCCTCTGATTCCCCGCCTCTGATTCCCCATCTCTGATTCACCGCCTCTGATTCACCACCTCTGATTCCCCATATCTGATAAGCCATCTTTGTTTCCCCGCCTCTGATTCCCCATATCTGATTCCCCACCTCTGATTCCCCATCTCTGATTCCCGGACTCAGATTCCCCACCTCTGATTCCCAGACTCTGATTCCCGGAATATGATTCCCCGCTTCTGATTCCCTGCCTCTGATTCCCTGCCTCTGATTCCCCATCTCTGATTCCCCATATCTGATTCCCTGCCTCTGATTCGCCATCTCGGATTCCCGCCCTCCGATTCCCCACCTCTGGTTCCCCATATCTGATATCCCTCCTCTGTTTCCCCGCCTCTGATTCCCCGCCTCTGATTCCCCATATCGGATTCCCCGCCTCTGATTCCCCAACTCTGATTCCCCGCCTCTCATTCCTCAGCTCTGATTCCCCGCCTCTGATTCCCCGCGTCTGATTCCCTGCCTCTGATTCCCCGCCTCTGATTCACCATCTCTGATTCACCAGCTCTGATTCCCCACCTCCGATTACCCGCGTCTGATTCCCTGATTCTAATTCCCCGCCTCTGATTCCCCATCTCTGATTCACCACCTCTGATTCCCCACCTCTGATTCCCCATATCTGATACCCCGCCTCGGATTCCCCAACTCTGATTCCCCAACTCTGATTCCCCGCCTCTGATTCCCCAGCTATGATTCCCCACCTCTGATTCCCCGCGTCTGATTCCCTGCTTCTGATTCCCTGCCTCTGATTCCCCATCTGTGATTAACCACCTCTGATTCTCCACGTCTGATTCCGCGCCTCTGATTCCCCAGCTCTGATTCCCCATCTCTGATTCCCAAATTCTGATTCCCTGCCTCTGATTCCCCACCTCTGATTCCCAATATCTGATTCCCCGCCTCTGTTTCCCCGCCTCTGATTCCCCGCCTCTGTTTCCCCAGCTCTGATTCCCCGCCTCTGATTCCACGTGTCTGATGCCCTGCCTCTGATTCCCCGCCTCTGATTTCCCATCTCTGATTCACTGCCTCTGATTCCCCACCTCTGATTCCCCATATCTGATTAGCCACCTCTGTTTCCCCATCTCTGATTCCCGGACTCTGAATCCCCACCTCTGATTCCCGGCCTCTCATTCCCGGCCTTTGATTCCCGCTTCTGATTCCCCGCCTCTGATTCCCTGCCTCTGATTCCCCATGTCTGATTCCCCGCCTCTGATTCCCCAGCTATGATTCCCCACCTCTGATTCCCGGCGTCTGATTCCCTGCTTCTGATTCCCTGCCTCTGATTCCCCATCTGTGATTAACCACCTCTGATTCTCCACGTCTGATTCTGCGCCTCTGATTCCCCATCTCTGAATCCCCATCTCTGATTCCCAAATTCTGATTCCCCGCCTCTGATTCCCCAGCTCTGATTCCCCATCTCTGATTCCCAAATTCTGATTCCCTGCCTCTGATTCCCCACCTCTGATTCCCAATATCTGATTCCCCGCCTCTCTTTCCCCGCCTCTGATTCCCCGCCTTCGTTTCCCCATCTGATTCCTCACCTCTGATTCCCCAACTCTGATTCCCCGCCTCTGATTCCCCAGCTCTGATTCCCCGCCTCTGATTCCACATGTCTGATGCCCTGCCTCTGATTCCCCGCCTCTGATTTCCCATCTCTGATTCACTGCCTCTGATTCCCCACCTCTGATTCCCCATATCTGATTAGCCACCTCTGTTTCCCCGCCTCTGATTCCCAGCCTCTGATTCCCCATATCTGATTCCCAGCCTCTGATTCCCCACCTCTGATTCCCGAACTCTCATTCCCGGCCTTTGATTCCCGCTTCTGATTCCCCGCCTCTGATTCCCTGCCTCTGATTCCCCATGTCTGATTCCCCACATCTGATTCCCTGCCTCTGATATCCCGCCTCTGATTCCCTGCCTCTGATTCCCTGCCACTAATTCCCCGCCTCTGATTCCCCTATCTGATTCCCTGCCTCTGATGCCCCATATCTGATTCCCAGCCTCTGATTCCCCAACTCTGATTCCCCGCCTCTGATTCCTCAGCTCTGATTCCCCACCTCTGATTCCCCGTGTCTAATTCCCTGCCTCTGATTCCCCGCCTCTGATTCCCCATCTCTGATTCCCTATCTCTGATTCCCCAATTCTGATTCCCCGCCTTTGATTCACTGCCTCTGATTAACAACCTCTGATTCCCGACCTCTGATTCCCCATATCTGATTCCCCGCCTCTGTTTCCCCGCCTCTTATTCCCCGCCTCTGTTTCCCCATATCTGATTCCCGGCCTCTCATTCCCCAGCTCTGATTCCCCGCCTCTGATTCCCCATATCTGATTCCCCGCCGCTGATTCCCCAACTCTGATACCCCGCCTCTGATTCACCAGCTCTGATTCCCCGCCTCTGATTCCCCGCGTCTGATTCCCTGCCTCTGATTCCCCGCCTCTGATTCCCCATCTCTGATTCACCACCTCTGATCCCCCGCCTGTGATTCTCCAGCTATGATTCCCCGCCTCTGATTCCCCGCGTCTGATTCCCTGCCTGTGATTCCCTGCCTCTGATTCCCCAGCTCTGTTACCCCGCCTCTGATTCCCCGCCTCTGATTCCCCATATCTGATTCCCCTCCTCTGATTGCCCAACTCTGATTCCCCGCCTCTGATTCCCCAGCTCTGATTCCCCGCCTCTGTTTCCCCGCTCTGATTCCCTGCCTCTGATTCCCCACCTCTGATTCCCCATCTCTGATTCACCACCTCTGATTCCCCACCTATGATTCCCCATATCTGATTCCCCGCCTCTGTTTCCCCGCCTCTGATTCCCCGCCTCTGATTCCCCACCTATGATTTCCCAACTCTGATTCCCCGCCTCTGATTCACCAGCTATGATTCCCCGCCTCTGATTCCCCGCGTCTGAATCCCTGCCTCTGATTCCCCGCCTCTGATTCCCAATATCTGATTCCCCGCCTCCGTTTCCCTGCCTCTGATTCCCCGCCTCTGTTACCCCATATCTGATTCTCCGCCTCTGATTCCCCAACTCTGATTCCCCGCCTCTGATTCCCCAGCTCTGATTCCCCGCCTCTGACTCCCCGCGTCTGATTCCCAGCCTCTGATACCCCATGTCTGATTTCCTGCCTCTGATTCCCCGCCTCTGATTCGCCATCTATGATTCATCGCCTCTAATTCCCCACCTCTGATTCCCCATCTCTGATTCACCACCGCTAATTCCCGGCCTCTGATTCCCGGCCTCTGATACCCCGCCTCTGATTCCCCATCTCTGATTCCCCACCTCTGATTCCCCGACTCTGATTCCCCGCCTCTGATTCCCCAGCTCTGATTCCCCACCTCTGATTACCCGCATCTGATACCCTGACTCTAATTCCCGGCCTCTGATTCCCCATCTCTCATTCACCGCCTCTGATTACCCACCTCTGATTCCCCATATCTGATTCCCCGCCTCTGATTCCCCGCCACTGATTCCCCATATCAGATACCCCGCCTCTGATTCCCCAACTCTGAATCCCCGCCTCTGATTCCCCAGCTATGATTCCCCGCCTCTGATCCCCCGCGTCTGAATCCCTGCTTCTGATTCCCTGCCTCTGTTTCCCCATCTGTGATTAACCACCTTTGATTCTCCGCGTCCGTTTCCCCGCCTCTGATTCCCCATCTCTGATTCCCCATCTCTGATTCCCAAATTCTGATTCCCCGCCTCTGATTCCCCAGCTCTGACACCCCACATCTGATTCCCTGCCTCTGATTCCCCAACTCTGATTCCCAATATCTGATTCCCCGCCTCTGTTTCCCCGCCTCTGATTCCCCGCCTCTGTTTCCCCAGCTCTGATTCCCCGTGTCTGATTCCCTGCCTCTGATTCCCCGCCTCTGATTCCCCATCTCTGATTCACCGCCTCTGATTCCCCACCTCTGATTCCCCATATCTAATTAGCCACCTCTGTTTCCCCGCCTCTGATTCCCCGCCTCTGATTCCCCATATCTGATTCCCCACCTCTGATTCCCCATCTCTGATTCACGGACTCACATTCCCCACCTCTGATTCACAGCCTCTGATTCCCGGCCAATGATTCCCCGCTTCTGATTCCCCGCCTCTGATTCCCCATCTCTGATTCACTGCCTCTGATTCCCCACCTCTGATTTCCCATATCTGATTAGCCACCTCTGTTTCTCAGCCTCTGATTCCCGCCTCTGATTCCCCATATCTGATTCCCCGCCTCTGATTCCCCATCTCTGATTCCCGTACTCTGATTCCCCACCTCTGATTCCCTGCCTCTGATTCCCGGCCTATGATTCCCCGCTTCTGATTCCCCGCCTCTGATTCCCTGCCTCTGATTCCCCATGTCTGATTCCCCACATCTGATTCCCTGCCTCTGATACCCCACCTCTGATTCCCCGCCTCTGATTCCCTGCCACTAATTCCCCGCCTCTGATTCCCCATATCTGATTCCCTGCCTCTGATGCCCCATATCTGCTTCCCTGCCTCTGATTCCTCAGCTCTGATTCCCCACCTCTGATTCCCCGTGTCTAATTCCCTGCCTCTGATTCCCCATCTTGGATTCACCACCACTGATTCCCTGCGTCTGATTCCCTGCCTGTGATTCCCCGCCTCTGATTCACCATCTCTGATTCACTGCCTCTGATTCCCCTTCTCTGATTCCCCATGTCTGATTCCCCAATTCTGATTCCCGCCTCTGATGCCCCACCTCTGATTCCCCTCCTCTGATTGCCCATATCTGATTCCCCGCCTCTGATTCCCCATATCTTATTCCCCGCCTCTTATTCCCAAACTCAGATGCCCCGCCTCTGATTCCCCAGCTCTGATTCCCCACATCTGATTCCCTGCTTCTGATTCCCCACCTCTGATTCCCAATATCTGATTCCCTGCCTCTGTTTCCCCACCTCTGATTCCCCGCCTCTGTTTCCCCATATCTGATTCCCCACCTCTGATTCCCCAACTCTGATTCCCCGCCACTGATTCCCCAGCTCTGATTCCCGGCCTCTGATTCCCCGTGTCTGATTCCCTGCCTCTGATTCCCCGCCTCTGATTCCCCATCTCTGATTCACCGCCTCTGATTCACCACCTCTGATTCCCCATATCTGATAAGCCATCTTTGTTTCCCCGCCTCTGATTCCCCATATCTGATTCCCCACCTCTGATTCCCCATCTCTGATTCCCGGACTCAGATTCCCCACCTCTGATTCCCAGACTCTGATTCCCGGAATATGATTCCCCGCTTCTGATTCCCTGCCTCTGATTCCCTGCCTCTGATTCCCCATCTCTGATTCCCCATATCTGATTCCCTGCCTCTGATTCGCCATCTCGGATTCCCGCCCTCCGATTCCCCACCTCTGGTTCCCCATATCTGATATCCCTCCTCTGTTTCCCCGCCTCTGATTCCCCGCCTCTGATTCCCCATATCGGATTCCCCGCCTCTGATTCCCCAACTCTGATTCCCCGCCTCTCATTCCTCAGCTCTGATTCCCCGCCTCTGATTCCCCGCGTCTGATTCCCTGCCTCTGATTCCCCGCCTCTGATTCACCATCTCTGATTCACCAGCTCTGATTCCCCACCTCCGATTACCCGCGTCTGATTCCCTGATTCTAATTCCCCGCCTCTGATTCCCCATCTCTGATTCACCACCTCTGATTCCCCACCTCTGATTCCCCATATCTGATACCCCGCCTCGGATTCCCCAACTCTGATTCCCCAACTCTGATTCCCCGCCTCTGATTCCCCAGCTATGATTCCCCACCTCTGATTCCCCGCGTCTGATTCCCTGCTTCTGATTCCCTGCCTCTGATTCCCCATCTGTGATTAACCACCTCTGATTCTCCACGTCTGATTCCGCGCCTCTGATTCCCCAGCTCTGATTCCCCATCTCTGATTCCCAAATTCTGATTCCCTGCCTCTGATTCCCCACCTCTGATTCCCAATATCTGATTCCCCGCCTCTGTTTCCCCGCCTCTGATTCCCCGCCTCTGTTTCCCCAGCTCTGATTCCCCGCCTCTGATTCCACGTGTCTGATGCCCTGCCTCTGATTCCCCGCCTCTGATTTCCCATCTCTGATTCACTGCCTCTGATTCCCCACCTCTGATTCCCCATATCTGATTAGCCACCTCTGTTTCCCCATCTCTGATTCCCGGACTCTGAATCCCCACCTCTGATTCCCGGCCTCTCATTCCCGGCCTTTGATTCCCGCTTCTGATTCCCCGCCTCTGATTCCCTGCCTCTGATTCCCCATGTCTGATTCCCCGCCTCTGATTCCCCAGCTATGATTCCCCACCTCTGATTCCCGGCGTCTGATTCCCTGCTTCTGATTCCCTGCCTCTGATTCCCCATCTGTGATTAACCACCTCTGATTCTCCACGTCTGATTCTGCGCCTCTGATTCCCCATCTCTGAATCCCCATCTCTGATTCCCAAATTCTGATTCCCCGCCTCTGATTCCCCAGCTCTGATTCCCCATCTCTGATTCCCAAATTCTGATTCCCTGCCTCTGATTCCCCACCTCTGATTCCCAATATCTGATTCCCCGCCTCTCTTTCCCCGCCTCTGATTCCCCGCCTTCGTTTCCCCATCTGATTCCTCACCTCTGATTCCCCAACTCTGATTCCCCGCCTCTGATTCCCCAGCTCTGATTCCCCGCCTCTGATTCCACATGTCTGATGCCCTGCCTCTGATTCCCCGCCTCTGATTTCCCATCTCTGATTCACTGCCTCTGATTCCCCACCTCTGATTCCCCATATCTGATTAGCCACCTCTGTTTCCCCGCCTCTGATTCCCAGCCTCTGATTCCCCATATCTGATTCCCAGCCTCTGATTCCCCACCTCTGATTCCCGAACTCTCATTCCCGGCCTTTGATTCCCGCTTCTGATTCCCCGCCTCTGATTCCCTGCCTCTGATTCCCCATGTCTGATTCCCCACATCTGATTCCCTGCCTCTGATATCCCGCCTCTGATTCCCTGCCTCTGATTCCCTGCCACTAATTCCCCGCCTCTGATTCCCCTATCTGATTCCCTGCCTCTGATGCCCCATATCTGATTCCCAGCCTCTGATTCCCCAACTCTGATTCCCCGCCTCTGATTCCTCAGCTCTGATTCCCCACCTCTGATTCCCCGTGTCTAATTCCCTGCCTCTGATTCCCCGCCTCTGATTCCCCATCTCTGATTCCCTATCTCTGATTCCCCAATTCTGATTCCCCGCCTTTGATTCACTGCCTCTGATTAACAACCTCTGATTCCCGACCTCTGATTCCCCATATCTGATTCCCCGCCTCTGTTTCCCCGCCTCTTATTCCCCGCCTCTGTTTCCCCATATCTGATTCCCGGCCTCTCATTCCCCAGCTCTGATTCCCCGCCTCTGATTCCCCATATCTGATTCCCCGCCGCTGATTCCCCAACTCTGATACCCCGCCTCTGATTCACCAGCTCTGATTCCCCGCCTCTGATTCCCCGCGTCTGATTCCCTGCCTCTGATTCCCCGCCTCTGATTCCCCATCTCTGATTCACCACCTCTGATCCCCCGCCTCTGATTCCCCATGTCTGAATCCCCGCCTCTGTTTCCCTGCCTCTGATTCCCCGCCTCTGATTCCCCATATCTGAATCCCCGCCTCTGATTCCCCAACTCTGATTCCCCGCCTGTGATTCTCCAGCTATGATTCCCCGCCTCTGATTCCCCGCGTCTGATTCCCTGCCTGTGATTCCCTGCCTCTGATTCCCCAGCTCTGTTACCCCGCCTCTGATTCCCCGCCTCTGATTCCCCATATCTGATTCCCCTCCTCTGATTGCCCAACTCTGATTCCCCGCCTCTGATTCCCCAGCTCTGATTCCCCGCCTCTGTTTCCCCGCTCTGATTCCCTGCCTCTGATTCCCCACCTCTGATTCCCCATCTCTGATTCACCACCTCTGATTCCCCACCTATGATTCCCCATATCTGATTCCCCGCCTCTGTTTCCCCGCCTCTGATTCCCCGCCTCTGATTCCCCACCTATGATTTCCCAACTCTGATTCCCCGCCTCTGATTCACCAGCTATGATTCCCCGCCTCTGATTCCCCGCGTCTGAATCCCTGCCTCTGATTCCCCGCCTCTGATTCCCAATATCTGATTCCCCGCCTCCGTTTCCCTGCCTCTGATTCCCCGCCTCTGTTACCCCATATCTGATTCTCCGCCTCTGATTCCCCAACTCTGATTCCCCGCCTCTGATTCCCCAGCTCTGATTCCCCGCCTCTGACTCCCCGCGTCTGATTCCCAGCCTCTGATACCCCATGTCTGATTTCCTGCCTCTGATTCCCCGCCTCTGATTCGCCATCTATGATTCATCGCCTCTAATTCCCCACCTCTGATTCCCCATATCTGATTCCCCACCTATGTTTCCCCGCCTCTGATTCCCCGCCTCTGATTCCCCATCTCTGATTCCCGGACTCTGATTCCCCACCTCTGATTCCCCATCTCTGATTCCGCACATCCGATTCCCTGCCTCTAATTCCCCGCCTCTGATGCCCCGCCTCTGATTCCATGCCTCTGATTCCCAACCTCTGATTCCCCACCTCTGATTCCCCATATCTGATTCCCCGCCTCTGTTTCCCCGCCTCTGATTCCCTGCCCCTGATTCCTCATATCTGATTCCCCGCCTCTGATTCCCCAACACTGATTTCCCGCCTCTGATTCCCCAGCGCTGATTCACCAGCTCTGATTCCCCACGTCTGATTCCCCGCCTCTGATTCCCCATCTCTGATTCCCTATGTCTGATTCGCCAATTCTGATTCCCTGCCTTTGATTCCCTGCCTCTGATTCCCAACATCTGATTCCCGACCTCTGATTCCCCATATCTGATTCCCCGCCTCTGTTTCCCCGCCTCTTATTCCCCGCCTCTGTTTCCCCATATCTGATTCCCTGCCTTTCATTCCCCAGCTCTGATTCCCCGCCTCTGACTCCCTGCGTCTGATTCCCAGCCTCTGATTCCCCATGTCTGATTTCCTGCCTCTGATTCCCCGCCTCTGATTCGCCATCTCTGATTCATCGCCTCTGATTCCCCACCTCTGAATCCCCATATCTGATTCCCCACCTATGTTTCCCCGCCTCTGATTCCCCGCCTCTGATTCCCCATCTCTGATTCCCGGACTCTGATTCCCCACCTCTGATTCCCCATCTCTGATTCCGCACATCCGATTCCCTACCTCTGATTCCCCGCCTCTGATGCCCCGCCTCTGATTCCATGCCTCTGATTCCCAGCCTCTGATTCCCTGCCCCTGTTTCCTCATATCTGATTTCCCGCCTCTGATTCCCCAGCTCTGATTCACCACCTCTGATTCCCCGCGTCTGATTCCCCGCCTCTGATTCCCCATCTCTGATTCCCTATCTCTGATTCCCCAATTCTGATTCCCCGCCTTTGATTCCCTGCCTCTGATTCCCAACCTCTGATTCCCGACCTCTGATTCCCCATATCTGATTCCCCGCCTCTGTTTCCCCGCCTCTTATTCCCCGCCTTTGTTTCCCATATCTGATTCCCTGCCTTTCATTCCCCAGCTCTGATTCCCCGCCTCTGACTCCCCGCGTCTGATTCCCAGCCTCTGATTCCCAATGTCTGATTTCCTGCCTCTGATTCCCCGCCTCTGATTCCCCACCTCTGATTCCCCATATCTGATTCCCCACCTATGTTTCCCCATCTCTGATTCCCCGCCTCGGATTCCCCATCTCTGATTCTCGGACTCTGATTCCCCACCTCTGATTCCCCATCTCTGATTCCGCACATCCGATTCCCTGCCTCTGATTCCCCGCCTCTGATGCCCCACCTCTGATTCCCCATCTCTGATTCCGCACATCCAATTCCCTGCCTCTGATTCCCCGCCTCTGATGCCCCGCCTCTGATTACATGCCTCTGATTCCCAAACTCTTATTCCCCACCTCTGATTTCCCATATCTGATTCCCCGCCTCTGTTTCCCCGCCTCTGATTCCCTGCATCTGTTTCCTCATATCTGATTCCCCTCCTCTGATTCCCCAACACTGATTCCCCGCCTCTGATTCCCCAGCTCTGATTCACCACCTCTGATTCCCCGCGTCTGATTCCACGCCTCTGATTCCCCATCTCTGATTCCCTATCTCTGATTCCCCAATTCTGATACCCCGCCTTTGATTCCCTGCCTCTGATTAACAACCTCTGATTCCCGACCTCTGATTCCCCATATCTGATTCCCCGCCTCTGTTTCCCCGCCTCTTATTCCCCGCCTCTGTTTCCCCATATCTGATTCCCGGCCTCTCATTCCCCAGCTCTGATTCCCCACCTCTGATTCCCCATATCTGATACCCCGCCGCTGATTCCCCAACTCTGATACCCCGCCTCTGATTCACCAGCTCTGATTCCCCGTCTCTGATTCCCCGCGTCTGATTCCCTGCCTCTGATTCCCTGCCTCTGATTCCCCATCTCTGATTCACCACCTCTGATCCCCCGCCTCTGATTCCCCATGTCTGATTCCCCGCCTCTGTTTCCCTGCCTCTGATTCCCCGCCTCTGATTCCCCGCCTCTGATTCCCCAACTCTGATTCCCCGCCTGTGATTCGCCAGCTATGATTCCCCGCATCTGATTCCCCGCGTCTGATTCCCTGCCTGTGATTCCCTGCCTCTGATTCCCCACCTCTGACTGCCCATCTCTGATTCACCACCTCTGATTCCCCACCTATGATTTCCCATATCTGATTCCCCGCCTCTGTTTCCCCGCCTCTGATTCCCCGCCTCTGATTCCCCACCTATGATTTCCTAACTCTGATTCCCTGCCTCTGATTCTCCAGCTATGATTCCCCGCCTCTGATTCCCCGCGTCTGAATCCCTGCCTCTGATTCCCCACCTCTGATTCCCAATATCTGATTCCCCGCCTCCGTTTCCCTGCCTCTGATTCCCCGCCTCTGTTTCCCCATATCTGATTCTCCGCCTCGGATTCCCCAACTCTGATGCCCCGCCTCTGATTCCCCATCTCTGATTCCCCGCCTCTGACTCTCCGCGTCTTATTCCCAGCCTCTGATTCCCCATGTCTGATTCCCTGCCTCTGATTCCCCGCCTCTGATTCCCCATCTCTGATTCACCACCTCTGATCCCCCGCCTCTGATTCCCCATGTCTGAATCCCCGCCTCTGTTTCCCTGCCTCTGATTCCCCGCCTCTGATTCCCCATATCTGAATCCCCGCCTCTGATTCCCCAACTCTGATTCCCCGCCTGTGATTCTCCAGCTATGATTCCCCGCCTCTGATTCCCCGCGTCTGATTCCCTGCCTGTGATTCCCTGCCTCTGATTCCCCACCTCTGTTACCCCGCCTCTGATTCCCCGCCTCTGATTCCCCATATCTGATTCCCCTCCTCTGATTGCCCAACTCTGATTCCCCGCCTCTGATTCCCCAGCTCTGATTCCCCGCCTCTGTTTCCCCGCTCTGATTCCCTGCCTCTGATTCCCCACCTCTGATTCCCCATCTCTGATTCACCACCTCTGATTCCCCACCTATGATTCCCCATATCTGATTCCCCGCCTCTGTTTCCCCGCCTCTGATTCCCCGCCTCTGATTCCCCACCTATGATTTCCCAACTCTGATTCCCCGCCTCTGATTCACCAGCTATGATTCCCCGCCTCTGATTCCCCGCGTCTGAATCCCTGCCTCTGATTCCCCGCCTCTGATTCCCAATATCTGATTCCACGCCTCCGTTTCCCTGCCTCTGATTCCCCGCCTCTGTTTCCCCATATCTGATTCTCCGCCTCTGATTCCCCAACTCTGATTCCCCGCCTCTGATTCCCCAGCTCTGATTCCCCGCCTCTGACTCCCCGCGTCTGATTCCCAGCCTCTGATACCCCATGTCTGATTTCCTGCCTCTGATTCCCCGCCTCTGATTCGCCATCTATGATTCATCGCCTCTAATTCCCCACCTCTGATTCCCCATATCTGATTCCCCACCTATGTTTCCCCGCCTCTGATTCCCCGCCTCTGATTCCCCATCTCTGATTCCCGGACTCTGATTCCCCACCTCTGATTCCCCATCTCTGATTCCGCACATCCGATTCCCTGCCTCTAATTCCCCGCCTCTGATTCCCCATCTCTGATTCACCACCTCTGATTCCCCACCTATGATTCCCCATATCTGATTCCCCGCCTCTGTTTCCCCGCCTCTGTTTCCCCGCTCTGATTCCCTGCCTCTGATTCCCCACCTCTGATTCCCCATCTCTGATTCACCACCTCTGATTCCCCACCTATGATTCCCCATATCTGATTCCCCGCCTCTGTTTCCCCGCCTCTGTTTCCCCGCCTCTGATTCCCTGCCCCTGATTCCTCATATCTGATTCCCCGCCTCTGATTCCCCAACACTGATTTCCCGCCTCTGATTCCCCAGCTCTGATTCCCCAGCTCTGATTCCCCACGTCTGATTCCCCGCCTCTGATTCCCCATCTCTGATTCCCTATCTCTGATTCGCCAATTCTGATTCCCTGCCTTTGATTCCCTGCCTCTGATTCCCAACATCTGATTCCCGACCTCTGATTCCCCATATCTGATTCCCCGCCTCTGTTTCCCCGCCTCTTATTCCCCGCCTCTGTTTCCCCATATCTGATTCCCTGCCTTTCATTCCCCAGCTCTGATTCCCCGCCTCTGACTCCCCGCGTCTGATTCCCAGCCTCTGATTCCCCATGTCTGATTTCCTGCCTCTGATTCCCCGCCTCTGATTCGCCATCTCTGATTCATCGCCTCTGATTCCCCACCTCTGATTCCCCATATCTGATTCCCCACCTATGTTTCCCCGCCTCTGATTCCCCGCCTCTGATTCCCCATCTCTGATTCCCGGACTCTGATTCCCCACCTCTGATTCCCCATCTCTGATTCCGCACATCCGATTCCCTACCTCTGATTCCCCGCCTCTGATGCCCCGCCTCTGATTCCATGCCTCTGATTCCCAACCTCTGATTCCCCACCTCTGATTCCCAATATCTGATTCCCCGCCTTTGTTTCCCCGCCTCTGATTCCCTGCCCCTGTTTCCTCATATCTGATTTCCCGCCTCTGACTCCCCAGCTCTGATTCACCACCTCTGATTCCCCGCGTCTGATTCCCCGCCTCTGATTCCCCATCTCTGATTCCCTATCTCTGATTACCCAATTCTGATTCCCCGCCTTTGATTCCCTGCCTCTGATTCCCAACCTCTGATTCCCGACCTCTGATTCCCCATATCTGATTCCCCGCCTCTGTTTCCCCGCCTCTTATTCCCCGCCTCTGTTTCCCCATATCTGATTCCCTGCCTTTCATTCCCCAGCTCTGATTCCCCGCCTCTGACTCCCCGCGTCTGATTCCCAGCCTCTGATTCCCAATGTCTGATTTCCTGCCTCTGATTCCCCGCCTCTGATTCCCCACCTCTGATTCCCCATATCTGATTCCCCACCTAGTTTCCCCGTCTCTGATTCCCCGACTCGGATTCCCCATCTCTGATTCTCGGACTCTGATTCCCCACCTCTGATTCCCCATCTCTGATTCCGCACATCCGATTCCCTGCCTCTGATTCCCCGCCTCTGATGCCCCACCTCTGATTCCCCATCTCTGATTCCGCACATCCAATTCCCTGCCTCTGATTCCCCGCCTCTGATGCCCCGCCTCTGATTCCATGCCTCTGATTCCCAAACTCTTATTCCCCACCTCTGATTTCCCATATCTGATTCCCCGCCTCTGTTTCCCCGCCTCTGATTCCCTGCATCTGTTTCCTCATATCTGATTCCCCTCCTCTGATTCCCCAACACTGATTCCCCGCCTCTGATTCCCCAGCTCTGATTCACCACCTCTGATTCCCCGCGTCTGATTCCACGCCTCTGATTCCCCATCTCTGATTCCCTATCTCTGATTCCCCAATTCTGATACCCCGCCTTTGATTCCCTGCCTCTGATTAACAACCTCTGATTCCCGACCTCTGATTCCCCATATCTGATTCCCCGCCTCTGTTTCCCCGCCTCTTATTCCCCGCCTCTGTTTCCCCATATCTGATTCCCGGCCTCTCATTCCCCAGCTCTGATTCCCCACCTCTGATTCCCCATATCTGATACCCCGCCGCTGATTCCCCAACTCTGATACCCCGCCTCTGATTCACCAGCTCTGATTCCCCGTCTCTGATTCCCCGCGTCTGATTCCCTGCCTCTGATTCCCTGCCTCTGATTCCCCATCTCTGATTCACCACCTCTGATCCCCCGCCTCTGATTCCCCATGTCTGATTCCCCGCCTCTGTTTCCCTGCCTCTGATTCCCCGCCTCTGATTCCCCATATCTGATTCCCCGCCTCTGATTCCCCAACTCTGATTCCCCGCCTGTGATTCGCCAGCTATGATTCCCCGCCTCTGATTCCCCGCGTCTGATTCCCTGCCTGTGATTCCCTGCCTCTGATTCCCCACCTCTGATTGCCCATCTCTGATTCACCACCTCTGATTCCCCACCTATGATTCCCCATATCTGATTCCCCGCCACTGTTTCCCCGCCTCTGATTCCCCGCCTCTGATTCCCCACCTATGATTTCCTAACTCTGATTCCCTGCCTCTGATTCTCCAGCTATGATTCACCGCCTCTGATTCCCCGCGTCTGAATCCCTGCCTCTGATTCCCCACCTCTGATTCCCAATATCTGATTCCCCGCCTCCGTTTCCCTGCCTCTGATTCCCCGCCTCTGTTTCCCCATATCTGATTCTCCGCCTCGGATTCCCCAACTCTGATGCCCCGCCTCTGATTCCCCATCTCTGATTCCCCGCCTCTGACTCTCCGCGTCTTATTCCCAGCCTCTGATTCCCCATGTCTGATTTCCTGCCTCTGATTCCCCGCCTCTGATTCGCCATCTCTGATTCATCGCCTCTAATTCCCCACCTCTGATTCCCCATATCTGATTCCCCACCTATGTTTCCCCGCCTCTGATTCCCCGCCTCTGATTCCCCATCTCTGATTCCCGGACTCTGATTCCCCACCTCTGATTCCATATCTCTGATTCCGCACATCCGATTCCATGCCTCTGATTCCCCGCCTCTGATGCCCCGCCTCTGATTCCATGCCTCTGATTCCCAACCTCTTATTCCCCACCTCTGATTCCCCATATCTGATTCCCCGCCTCTGTTTCCCCGCCTCTGATTCCCTGCCCCTGTTTCCTCATATCTGATTCCCCGCCTCTGATTCCCCAACACTGATTTCCCGCCTCTGATTCCCCAGCTCTGTTGCACCACCTCTGATTCCCCGTGTCTGATTCCCCGCCTCTGATTCCCCATCTCTGATTCCCTATCTCTGATTCCGCAATTCTGATTCCCCGCCTTTGATTCCCTGCCTCTGATTCCCAACCTCTGATTCCCAACCTCTGATTCCCCATATCTGATTCCCCGCCTCTGTTTCCCGCCTCTTATTCCCCGCCTCTGTTTCCCCATATCTGATACCCTGCCTTTCATTCCCCAGCTCTGATTCCCCGCCTCTGACTCCCCGCGTCTGATTCCCAGCCTCTGATTCCCCATGTCTGATTTCCTGCCTCTGATTCCCCGCCTCTGATTCGCCATCTCTGATTCATTGCCTCTGATTCCCCACCTCTGATTCCCCATATCTGATTCCCCACCTATGTTTCCCGGCCTCTGATTCCCCGCCTCTGATTCCCCATCTCTGTTTCTCGTACTCTGATTCCCCATCTCTGATTCCGCACATCCGATTCCCTGCCTCTGATTCCCCGCCTCTGATGCCCCGCCTCTGATTCCATGCCTCTGATTCCCAACCTCTGATTCCCCACCTCTGATTCCCCATATCTGATACCCGCCTCTGTTTCCCCGCCTCTGATTCCCCATATCTGATTCACGGCCTCTCATTCCCCAGCTCTGATTCTCCGCCTCTGATTCCCCATATCTGATTCCCCGCCGCTGATTCCCCAACTCTGATACCACGCCTCTGATTCCCCAGCTCTGATTCTCCGCCTCTGATTCCCAGCGTCTGATTCCCTGCCTCTGATTCCCCGCCTCTGATTCCCCATCTCTGATTCACCACCTATGATCCCCCGCCTCTGATTCCCCATGTCTGAGTCACCGCCTCTGTTTCCCTGCCTCTGATTCCCCGCCTCTGATTCCCAATATCAGATTCCCCGCATCTGATTCCCCAACTCTGATTCCCCGCCTGTGATTCGCCAGCTATGATTCCCCGCCTCTGATTCCCCACCTCTGATTCCCCACCTATGATTCCCCATATCTGATTCCCCGCCTCTGATTCCCCAACTCTGATTCCCCGCCTGTGATTCGCCAGCTATGATTCCCCGCCTCTGATTCCCCGCGTCTGATTCCCTGCCTGTGATTCCCTGCCTCTGATTCCCCACCTCTGATTGCCCATCTCTGATTCACCACCTCTGATTCCCCACCTATGATTCCCCATATCTGATTCCCCGCCTCTGTTTCCCCGCCTCTGATTCCCCGCCTCTGATTCCCCACCTATGATTTCCTAACTCTGATTTCCTGCCTCTGATTCTCCAGCTATGATTCCCCGCCTCTGATTCCCCGCGTCTGAATCCCTGCCTCTGATTCCCCACCTCTGATTCCCAATATCTGATTCCCCGCCTCCGTTTCCCTGCCTCTGATTCCCCGCCTCTGTTTCCCCATATCTGATTCTCCGCCTCTGATTCCCCAACTCTGATGCCCCGCCTCTGATTCCCCATCTCTGATTCCCCGCCTCTGACTCTCAGCGTCTTATTCCCAGCCTCTGATTCCCCATGTCTGATTTCCTGCCTCTGATTCCCCGCCTCTGATTCGCCATCTCTGATTCATCGCCTCTAATTCCCCACCTCTGATTCCCCATATCTGATTCCCCACCTATGTTTCCCCGCCTCTGATTCCCCGCCTCTGATTCCCCATCTCTGATTCCCGGACTCTGATTCCCCACCTCTGATTCCATATCTCTGATTCCGCACATCCGATTCCATGCCTCTGATTCCCCGCCTCTGATGCCCCGCCTCTGATTCAATGCCTCTGATTCCCAACCTCTGATTCCCCACCTCTGATTCCCCATATCTGATTCCCCGCCTCTGTTTCCCCGCCTCTGATTCCCTGCCCCTGTTTCCTCATATCTGATTCCCCGCCTCTGATTCCCCAACACTGATTTCCCGCCTCTGATTCCCCAGCTCTGATGCACCACCTCTGATTCCCCGTGTCTGATTCCCCGCCTCTGATTCCCCATCTCTGATTCCCTATCTCTGATTCCGCAATTCTGATTCCCCGCCTTTGATTCCCTGCCTCTGATTCCCAACCTCTGATTCCCAACCTCTGATTCCCCATATCTGATTCCCCGCCTCTGTTTCCCGCCTCTTATTCCCCGCCTCTGTTTCCCCATATCTGATACCCTGCCTTTCATTCCCCAGCTCTGATTCCCCGCCTCTGACTCCCCGCGTCTGATTCCCAGCCTCTGATTCCCCATGTCTGATTTCCTGCCTCTGATTCCCCGCCTCTGATTCGCCATCTCTGATTCATCGCCTCTGATTCCCCACCTCTGATTCCCCATATCTGATTCCCCACCTATGTTTCCCCGCCTCTGATTCCCCGCCTCTGATTCCCCATCTCTGATTCTCGTACTCTGATTCCCCATCTCTGATTCCGCACATCCGATTCCCTGCCTCTGATTCCCCGCCTCTGATGCCCCGCCTCTGATTCCATGCCTCTGATTCCCAACCTCTGATTCCCCACCTCTGATTCCCCATATCTGATACCCGCCTCTTGTTCCCCGCCTCTGATTCCCCATATCTGATTCACGGCCTCTCATTCCCCAGCTTTGATTCTCCGCCTCTGATTCCCCATATCTGATTCCCCGCCGCTGATTCCCCAACTCTGATACCACGCCTCTGATTCCCCAGCTCTGATTCTCCGCCTCTGATTCCCACCGTCTGATTCCCTGCCTCTGATTCCCCGCCTCTGATTCCCCATCTCTGATTCACCACCTATGATCCCCCGCCTCTGATTCCCCATGTCTGAGTCCCCGCCTCTGTTTCCCTGCCTCTGATTCCCCGCCTCTGATTCCCAATATCAGATTCCCCGCCTCTGATTCCCCAACTCTGATTCCCCGCCTGTGATTCGCCAGCTATGATTCCCCGCCTCTGATTCCCCACCTCTGATTCCCCACCTATGATTTCCCAACACTGATTCCCCGCCTCTGATTCGCCAGCTATGATTCCCCGCCTCTGATTCCCCGCGTCTGAATCCCTGCCTCTGATTCCCCGCTTCTGATTCCCAATATCTGATTCCCCGCCTCCGTTTCCCTGCCTCTGATTCCCCGCCTCTGTTTCCCCATATCTGATTCCCCGCCTCTGATTCCTCAACTCTGACTCCCCGCGTCTGATTCCCAGCCTCTGAATCCCCATGTCTGATTTCCTGCCTCTGATTCCCCGTCTCTGATTCGCCATCTCTGATTCATCGCCTCTGATTCCCCACCTCTGATTCCCCATATCTGATTCCCCACCTATGTTTCCCAGCCTCTGATTCCCCACCTCTGATTCCCCATCTCTGATTCCCGGACTCTGATTCCCACCTCTGATTCCCCATCTCTGATTCCGCACATCCGATTCCCTGCCTCTGATTCCCCGCCTCTGATGCCCCGCCACTGATTTCATGCCTCTGATTCCCAAACTCTGATTCCCCACCTCTGATTCCCCATATCTGATTCCCCGCCTCTGTTTCCCCCCTCTGATTCCCTGCCTCTGTTTCCTCATATCTGATTCCCCGCCTCTGATTCCCCAACACTGATTTCCCGCCCCTGATTCCCCAGCTCTGATTCACCACCTCTGATTCCCCGCGTCTGATTCCCCGCCTCTGATTCTTCAATTCTGATTCCCCGCCTTTGATAACCTGCCTCTGATTCCCAACCTCTGATTCCCGACCTCTGATTCCCCATATCTGATTCCCCGCCTCTGTTTCCCCGCCTCTTATTCCCCACCTCTGTTTCCCCATATCTGATTCCCTGCCTCTCATTCCCCAGCTCTGATTCAGCACCTCTGATTCCCCGCGTCTGATTCCCCGCGTCTGATTCCCCATCTCTGATTCCCTATCTCTGATTCCCCAATTCTGATTCCCCGCCTTTGATTCCCTGCCTCTGATTCCCAACCTCTGATTCCCGACCTCTGATTCCCCATATCTGATTCCCTGCCACTGTTTCCCCGCCTCTTATTCCCCGCCTCTGTTTCCCCATATCTGATTCCCTGCCTCTCATTCCCCAGCTCTGATTCCCTGCCTCTGATTCCCCAGCTCTGATTCCCCGCCTCTGACTCCCCGCGTCTGATTCCCAGCCTCTGATTCCCCATGTTTGATTTCCTGCCTCTGATTCCCCACCTCTGATTCCCCATCTCTGATTCCCGGACTCTGATTCCCACCTCTGATTCCCCATCTCTGATTCCGCACATCCGATTCCCTGCCTCTGATTCCCCGCCTCTGATGCCCCGCCACTGATTTCATGCCTCTGATTCCCAAACTCTGATTCCCAACCTCTGATTCCCCATATCTGATTCCCCGCCTCTGTTTCCCCCCTCTGATTCCCTGCCTCTGTTTCCTCATATCTGATTCCCCGCCTCTGATTCCCCAACACTGATTTCCCGCCCCTGATTCCCCAGCTCTGATTCACCACCTCTGATTCCCCGCGTCTGATTCCCCGCCTCTGATTCCCCATCTCTGATTCCCTATCTCTGATTCCCCAATTCTGATTCCCCGCCTTTGATAACCTGCCTCTGATTCCCAACCTCTGATTCCCGACCTCTGATTCCCCATATCTGATTCCCCGCCTCTGTTTCCACGCCTCTTATTCCCCAACTCTGTTTCCCCATATCTGATTCCCTGCCTCTGATTCCCCAGCTCTGATTCACCACCTCTGATTCCCCGCCTCTGATTCCCCAGCTCTGATTCCCCGCCTCTGACTCCCCGCGTCTGATTCCCAGCATCTGATTCCCCATGTTTGATTTCCTGCCTCTGATTCCCCGCCTCTGATTCGCCATCCCTGATTCATCGCCTCTGATTCCCCACCTCTGATTCCCCATATCTGATTCCCCACCTATGTTTCCCCGCCTCTGATTCCCCGCCTCTGATTCCCCATCTCTGATTCCCAGACTCTGATTCCCCACCTCTGATTCCCCATCTCTGATTCCGCACATCCGATTCCCTGCCTCTGATTCCCCGCCTCTGATGCCCCTCCTCTGATTCCATGCCTCTGATTCCCAACCTCTGATTCCCCACCTCTGATTCCCCATATCTGATTCCCCGCCTCTGTTTCCCCGCCTCTGATTCCCTGCCTCTGTTTCCTCATACCTGCTTTCCCGCCTCTGATTCCCCAACACTGATTCCCCGCCTCTGATTCCCCAGCTCTGATTCACCACCTCTGATTCCCCGCGTCTGATTCCCCGCCTCTGATTACCCATCTCTGATTCCCTATCTCTGATTCCCCAATTCTGATTCCCCGCCTTTGGTTCCCTGCCTCTGATTCCCAACCTCTGATTCCCGACCTCTGATTCCCCATATCTGATTCCCCGCCCCTGTTTCCCCGCCTCTTATTCCCCGCCTCTCTTTCCCCATATCTGATTCCCAGCCTCTCATTCCCCATCTCTGATTCCCCGCCTCTGATTCCCCAGCTCTGATTCCCCGCCTATGATTCCCCGCATCTGATTCCCTGCCTCTGATTCCCCGCCTCTGATTCCCCATCTCTGATTCACCACCTCTGATCCCCCGCCTCTGATTACCCATGTCTGATTCCCCGCCTCTGTTTCCCCGCCTCTGAATCCCCGCCTCTGATTCCCCATATCTGATTCCCCGCCTCTGATTCCCCAACTCTGATTCCCTGCCTGTGATTCGCCAGCTATGATTCCCCGCCTCTGATTCCCCGCATCTGATTCCTTGCCTGTGATTCCCTGCCTCTGATTCCCCACCTCTGTTACCCCGCCTCTAATTCCCCGCCTCCGATTCCCCATATATGATTCCACTCCTCTCATTCCCCAACTCTGATTCCCCGCCTCTGATTCCCCATCTCAGATTCCCTGCCTCTGATTCCCCGCGTCTGATTCCCTGCCTCTGATTCCCCATCTCTGATTCACCTCCTTTGATTCGCCACCTCTAATTCCCCACCTCTGATTCCCGGCCTCTCATTCCCGGCATCTGATTCCCGGCCTCTGCTTTCCAGCCTCTGATTCCCCGCTTCTGATTCTGATTCCCTGCCTCTGATTCCCCATCTCTGATTCCACACATCTGATTCCCAACCTCTGATTCACCACCTCTGATCCCCCGCCTCTGATTCCCCATGTCTGATTCCCCGCCTCTGTTTCCCTGCCTCTGATTCCCCACCTCTGATTCCCCATATCTGATTCCCCGCCTCTGATTCCCCAACTCTGATTCCCCGCCTGTGATTCGCCAGCTATGATTCCCCGCCTCTGATTCCCCGCGTCTGATTCCCTGCCTGTGATTCCCTGCCTCTAATTCCCCACCTCTGATTGCCCATCTCTGATTCACCACCCCTGATTCCCCACCTATGATTCCCCATATCTGATTCCCCGCCTCTGTTTCCCCGCCTCTGATTCCCCGCCTCTGATTCCCCACCTATGATTTCCTAACTCTGATTCCCTGCCTCTGATTCTCCAGCTATGATTCCCCGCCTCTGATTCCCCGCGTCTGAATCCCTGCCTCTGATTCCCCACCTCTGATTCCCAATATCTGATTCCCCGCCTCCGTTTCCCTGCCTCTGATTCCCCGCCTCTGTTTCCCCATATCTGATTCTCCGCCTCGGATTCCCCAACTCTGATGCCCCGCCTCTGATTCCCCATCTCTGATTCCCGGCCTCTGACTCTCCGCGTCTTATTCCCAGCCTCTGATTCCCCATGTCTGATTTCCTGCCTCTGATTCCCCGCCTCTGATTCGCCATCTCTGTTCATCGCCTCTAATTCCCCACCTCTGATTCCCCATATCTGATTCCCCACCTATGTTTCCCCGCCTCTGATTCCCCGCCTCTGATTCCCCATCTCTGATTCCTGGACTCTGATTCCCCACCTCTGATTCCATATCTCTGATTCCGCACATCCGATTCCATGCCTCTGATTCCCCGCCTCTGATGCCCCGCCTCTGATTCCATGCCTCTGATTCCCAACCTCTTATTCCCCACCTCTGATTCCCCATATCTGATTCCCCGCCTCTGTTTCCCCGCCTCTGATTCCCTGCCCCTGTTTCCTCATATCTGATTCCCCGCCTCTGATTCCCCAACACTGATTTCCCGCCTCTGATTCCCCAGCTCTGTTGCACCACCTCTGATTCCCCGTGTCTGATTCCCCGCCTCTGATTCCCCATCTCTGATTCCCTATCTCTGATTCCGCAATTCTGATTTCCCGCCTTTGATTCCCTGCCTCTGATTCCCAACCTCTGATTCCCAACCTCTGATTCCCCATATCTGATTCCCCGCCTCTGTTTCCCGCCTCTTATTCCCCGCCTCTGTTTCCCCATATCTGATACCCTGCCTTTCATTCCCCAGCTCTGATTCCCCGCCTCTGACTCCCCGCGTCTGATTCCCAGCCTCTGATTCCCCATGTCTGATTTCCTGCCTCTGATTCCCCGCCTCTGATTCGCCATCTCTGATTCATTGCCTCTGATTCCCCACCTCTGATTCCCCATATCTGATTCCCCACCTATGTTTCCCCGCCTCTGATTCCCCGCCTCTGATTCCCCATCTCTGATTCTCGTACTCTGATTCCCCATCTCTGATTCCGCACATCCGATTCCCTGCCTCTGATTCCCCGCCTCTGATGCCCCGCCTCTGATTCCATGCCTCTGATTCCCAACCTCTGATTCCCCACCTCTGATTCCCCATATCTGATACCCGCCTCTGTTTCCCCGCCTCTGATTCCCCATATCTGATTCACGGCCTCTCATTCCCCAGCTCTGATTCTCCGCCTCTGATTCCCCATATCTGATTCCCCGCCGCTGATTCCCCAACTCTGATACCACGCCTCTGATTCCCCAGCTCTGATTCTCCGCCTCTGATTCCCAGCGTCTGATTCCCTGCCTCTGATTCCCCGCCTCTGATTCCCCATCTCTGATTCACCACCTATGATCCCCCGCCTCTGATTCCCCATGTCTGAGTCCCCGCCTCTGTTTCCCTGCCTCTGATTCCCCGCCTCTGATTCCCAATATCAGATTCCCCGCATCTGATTCCCCAACTCTGATTCCCCGCCTGTGATTCGCCAGCTATGATTCCCCGCCTCTGATTCCCCTCCTCTGATTCCCCACCTATGATTCCCCATATGTGATTCCCCGCCTCTGATTCCCCAACTCTGATTCCCCGCCTGTGATTCGCCAGCTATGATTCCCCGCCTCTGATTCCCCGCGTCTGATTCCCTGCCTGTGATTCCCTGCCTCTGATTCCCCACCACTGATTGCCCATCTCTGATTCACCACCTCTGATTCCCCACCTATGATTCCCCATATCTGATTCCCCGCCTCTGTTTCCCCGCCTCTGATTCCCCGCCTCTGATTCCCCACCTATGATTTCCTAACTCTGATTCCCTGCCTCTGATTCTCCAGCTATGATTCCCCGCCTCTGATTCCCCGCGTCTGAATCCCTGCCTCTGATTCCCCACCTCTGATTCCCAATATCTGATTCCCCGCCTCCGTTTCCCTGCCTCTGATTCCCCGCCTCTGTTTCCCCATATCTGATTCTCCGCCTCTGATTCCCCAACTCTGATGCCCCGCCTCTGATTCCCCATCTCTGATTCCCCGCCTCTGACTCTCAGCGTCTTATTCCCAGCCTCTGATTCCCCATGTCTGATTTCCTGCCTCTGATTCCCCGCCTCTGATTCGCCATCTCTGATTCATCGCCTCTAATTCCCCACCTCTGATTCCCCATATCTGATTCCCCACCTATGTTTCCCCGCCTCTGATTCCCCGCCTCTGATTCCCCATCTCTGATTCCCGGACTCTGATTCCCCACCTCTGATTCCATATCTCTGATTCCGCACATCCGATTCCATGCCTCTGATTCCCCGCCTCTGATGCCCCGCCTCTGATTCCATGCCTCTGATTCCCAACCTCTGATTCCCCACCTCTGATTCCCCATATCTGATTCCCCGCCTCTGTTTCCCCGCCTCTGATTCCCTGCCCCTGTTTCCTCATATCTGATTCCCCGCCTCTGATTCCCCAACACTGATTTCCCGCCTCTGATTCCCCAGCTCTGATGCACCACCTCTGATTCCCCGTGTCTGATTCCCCGCCTCTGATTCCCCATCTCTGATTCCCTATCTCTGATTCCGCAATTCTGATTCCCCGCCTTTGATTCCCTGCCTCTGATTCCCAACCTCTGATTCCCAACCTCTGATTCCCCATATCTGATTACCCGCCTCTGTTTCCCGCCTCTTATTCCCCGCCTCTGTTTCCCCATATCTGATACCCTGCCTTTCATTCCCCAGCTCTGATTCCCCGCCTCTGACTCCCCGCGTCTGATTCCCAGCCTCTGATTCCCCATGTCTGATTTCCTGCCTCTGATTCCCCGCCTCTGATTCGCCATCTCTGATTCATCGCCTCTGATTCCCCACCTCTGATTCCCCATATCTGATTCCCCACCTATGTTTCCCCGCCTCTGATTCCCCGCCTCTGATTCCCCATCTCTGATTCTCGTACTCTGATTCCCCATCTCTGATTCCGCACATCCGATTCCCTGCCTCTGATTCCCCGCCTCTGATGCCCCGCCTCTGATTCCATGCCTCTGATTCCCAACCTCTGATTCCCCACCTCTGATTCCCCATATCTGATACCCGCCTCTTGTTCCCCGCCTCTGATTCCCCATATCTGATTCACGGCCTCTCATTCCCCAGCTTTGATTCTCCGCCTCTGATTCCCCATATCTGATTCCCCGCCGCTGATTCCCCAACTCTGATACCACGCCTCTGATTCCCCAGCTCTGATTCTCCGCCTCTGATTCCCAGCGTCTGATTCCCTGCCTCTGATTCCCCGCCTCTGATTCCCCATCTCTGATTCACCACCTATGATCCCCCGCCTCTGATTCCCCATGTCTGAGTCCCCGCCTCTGTTTCCCTGCCTCTGATTCCCCGCCTCTGATTCCCAATATCAGATTCCCCGCCTCTGATTCCCCAACTCTGATTCCCCGCCTGTGATTCGCCAGCTATGATTCCCCGCCTCTGATTCCCCACCTCTGATTCCCCACCTATGATTTCCCAACACTGATTCCCCGCCTCTGATTCGCCAGCTATGATTCCCCGCCTCTGATTCCCCGCGTCTGAATCCCTGCCTCTGATTCCCCGCTTCTGATTCCCAATATCTGATTCCCCGCCTCCGTTTCCCTGCCTCTGATTCCCCGCCTCTGTTTCCCCATATCTGATTCCCCGCCTCTGATTCCTCAACTCTGACTCCCCGCGTCTGATTCCCAGCCTCTGATTCCCCATGTCTGATTTCCTGCCTCTGATTCCCCGCCTCTGATTCGCCATCTCTGATTCATCGCCTCTGATTCCCCACCTCTGATTCCCCATATCTGATTCCCCACCTATGTTTCCCAGCCTCTGATTCCCCACCTCTGATTCCCCATCTCGGATTCCCGGACTCTGATTCCCACCTCTGATTCCCCATCTCTGATTCCGCACATCCGATTCCCTGCCTCTGATTCCCCGCCTCTGATGCCCCGCCACTGATTTCATGCCTCTGATTCCCAAACTCTGATTCCCCACCTCTGATTCCCCATATCTGATTCCCCGCCTCTGTTTCCCCCCTCTGATTCCCTGCCTCTGTTTCCTCATATCTGATTCCCCGCCTCTGATTCCCCAACACTGATTTCCCGCCCCTGATTCCCCAGCTCTGATTCACCACCTCTGATTCCCCGCGTCTGATTCCCCGCCTCTGATTCCCCAATTCTGATTCCCCGCCTTTGATAACCTGCCTCTGATTCCCAACCTCTGATTCCCGACCTCTGAATCCCCATATCTGATTCCCCGCCTCTGTTTCCCCGCCTCTTATTCCCCACCTCTGTTTCCCCATATCTGATTCCCTGCCTCTCATTCCCCAGCTCTGATTCAGCACCTCTGATTCCCCGCGTCTGATTCCCCGCGTCTGATTCCCCATCTCTGATTCCCTATCTCTGATTCCCCAATTCTGATTCCCCGCCTTTGATTCCCTGCCTCTGATTCCCAACCTCTGATTCCCGACCTCTGATTCCCCATATCTGATTCCCTGCCACTGTTTCCCCGCCTCTTATTCCCCGCCTCTGTTTCCCCATATCTGATTCCCTGCCTCTCATTCCCCAGCTCTGATTCCCCGCCTCTGATTCCCCAGCTCTGATTCCCCGCCTCTGACTCCCCGCGTCTGATTCCCAGCCTCTGATTCCCCATGTTTGATTTCCTGCCTCTGATTCCCCACCTCTGATTCCCCATCTCTGATTCCCGGACTCTGATTCCCACCTCTGATTCCCCATCTCTGATTCCGCACATCCGATTCCCTGCCTCTGATTCCCCGCCTCTGATGCCCCGCCACTGATTTCATGCCTCTGATTCCCAAACTCTGATTCCCAACCTCTGATTCCCCATATCTGATTCCCCGCCTCTGTTTCCCCCCTCTGATTCCCTGCCTCTGTTTCCTCATATCTGATTCCCCGCCTCTGATTCCCCAACACTGATTTCCCGCCCCTGATTCCCCAGCTCTGATTCACCACCTCTGATTCCCCGCGTCTGATACCCCGCCTCTGATTCCCCATCTCTGATTCCCTATCTCTGATTCCCCAATTCTGATTCCCCGCCTTTGATAACCTGCCTCTGATTCCCAACCTCTGATTCCCGACCTCTGATTCCCCATATCTGATTCCCCGCCTCTGTTTCCCCGCCTCTTATTCCCCACCTCTGTTTCCCCATATCTGATTCCCTGCCTCTCATTCCCCAGCTCTGATTCACCACCTCTGATTCCCCGCCTCTGATTCCCCAGCTCTGATTCCCCGCCTCTGACTCCCCGCGTCTGATTCCCAGCATCTGATTCCCCATGTTTGATTTCCTGCCTCTGATTCCCCGCCTCTGATTCGCCATCTCTGATTCATCGCCTCTGATTCCCCACCTCTGATTCCCCATATCTGATTCCCCACCTATGTTTCCCCGCCTCTGATTCCCCGCCTCTGATTCCCCATCTCTGATTCCCAGACTCTGATTCCCCACCTCTGATTCCCCATCTCTGATTCCGCACATCCGATTCCCTGCCTCTGATTCCCCGCCTCTGATGCCCCTCCTCTGATTCCATGCCTCTGATTCCCAACCTCTGATTCCCCACCTCTGATTCCCCATATCTGATTCCCCGCCTCTGTTTCCCCGCCTCTGATTCCCTGCCTCTGTTTCCTCATACCTGCTTTCCCGCCTCTGATTCCCCAACACTGATTCCCCGCCTCTGATTCCCCAGCTCTGATTCACCACCTCTGATTCCCCGCGTCTGATTCCCCGCCTCTGATTACCCATCTCTGATTCCCTATCTCTGATTCCCCAATTCTGATTCCCCGCCTTTGGTTCCCTGCCTCTGATTCCCAACCTCTGATTCCCGACCTCTGATTCCCCATATCTGATTCCCCGCCCCTGTTTCCCCGCCTCTTATTCCCCGCCTCTCTTTCCCCATATCTGATTCCCGGCCTCTCATTCCCCATCTCTGATTCCCCGCCTCTGATTCCCCATATCTGATTCCCCGCCGCTGATTCCCCAACTTTGATACCCCGCCTCTGATTCCCCAGCTCTGATTCCCCGCCTATGATTCCCCGCGTCTGATTCCCTGCCTCTGATTCCCCGCCTCTGATTCCCCATCTCTGATTCACCACCTCTGATCCCCCGCCTCTGATTACCCATGTCTGATTCCCCGCCTCTGTTTCCCCGCCTCTGAATCCCCGCCTCTGATTCCCCATATCTGATTCCCCGCCTCTGATTCCCCAACTCTGATTCCCTGCCTGTGATTCGCCAGCTATGATTCCCCGCCTCTGATTCCCCGCATCTGATTCCTTGCCTGTGATTCCCTGCCTCTGATTCCCCACCTCTGTTACCCCGCCTCTAATTCCCCGCCTCCGATTCCCCATATATGATTCCACTCCTCTCATTCCCCAACTCTGATTCCCCGCCTCTGATTCCCCATCTCAGATTCCCTGCCTCTGATTCCCCGCGTCTGATTCCCTGCCTCTGATTCCCCATCTCTGATTCACCTCCTTTGATTCGCCACCTCTAATTCCCCACCTCTGATTCCCGGCCTCTCATTCCTGGCATCTGATTCCCGGCCTCTGCTTTCCAGCCTCTGATTCCCCGCTTCTGATTCTGATTCCCTGCCTCTGATTCCCCATCTCTGATTCCACACATCTGATTCCCTGCCTCTGATTCCCCACTTCTGATTCCCCGCCTCTGATTCCCCACCTCTGTTTCCCCACCTCTGATTCCCCGCCTCTGTTTCCCCATATCTAATTCCCCGCCTCTGATTCCCCAACTCTGATTCCCCGCTCTGATTCCACAGCTCTGAATTCCCGCCTCTGATTCCCCACATCTGATTCCCTGCCTCTGAATCCCCACCTCTGATTCCCAACCTCTGATTCCCCTCCTCTGATTCCCCATATCTGATTTCCCTCCTCTGTTTCCCTGCCTCTGATTCCCCGCCTCTGTTACCCCATATCTGATTCCCCGCCTCTGATTCCCCGCCTCTGATTCTGCACATCTGATTCCCTGCCTCTTATTCCCCACCTCTGATTCCCGGCCTCTGATTCCCGGCCTCTCATTCCCGGCCTCTCATTCCCCGCCTCTGATTCCCGGCCTCAGATTCCCCGCCTCTGATTCCCTGCCTGTGATTCCCCATCTCTGATTCCGCACATCTGATTCCATGCCTCTAATTCCCCGCCTCTGATTTCCCGCCTCTGATTCCCTGCCTCTGATTCCCAACCTCTGATTCCCCACCTATGATTCCCCATATCTGATTCCCCGCCTCTGTTTCCCCGCCTCTGATTCCGGGCCTCTGTTTCCCCCTATCTGATGCCCCGCCTCTGATTCCCCAACTCTGATTCCCCACCTCTGATTCCCCAGCTCTGAATCCCCGCCTCTGATTCCCCGTGTTTGATTCCCTGCCTCTGATTCCCCGCCTCTGCTTCCCCATCTCTGATCCACCGCCTTTGATTCGCCACCTCTGATTCCCCATATGTGATTCCCCGCCTCTGTTTCCCCGCCTCTGATTCCCCGCCTCTGATTCCCCATATCTCATTCCCAGCCTCTGATTCCCCACCTCTGATTCCCGGCCTCTTATTCCCGGCATCTGATTCCCGGCCTCTGATTCCCGGCCTCTGATTCCCCGCTTCTGATTCTGATTCCCTGCCTCTGATTCCCCATCTCTGATTCCGCACATCTGATTCCCTGCCTCTGATTTCCCACCTCTGATTACCCATATCTGATTCCCCGCCTCTGTTTCCCCGCCTCTGATTCCCCGCCTCTGTTTCCCCGCCTCTGATTCCCCTCCTCTGTTTCCCCATATCTAATTCCCCGCCTCTGATACCCCAACTCTGATTCCCCGCTCTGATTCCCCAGCTCTGAATCCCCGACTCTGATTCCCCGCATCTGATTCACTGCCTCTGAATCCCCACCTCTGATTCCCTGCCTCTGATTCCCAACCTCTGATTCCCCTCCTCTGATTCCCCATATCTGATTCCCCGCCTCCGTTTCCCTGACTCTGATTCCCCGCCTCTGTTTCCCCATATCTGATTCCCCGCCTCTGATACCCCAACTCTGATTCCCCGCCTCTGATTCACCAGCTCTGATTCCCCGCCTCTGATTCCCCGCGTCTGATTCCCTGCCTCTGATTCCCCGCCTCTGATTCCCCATCTCTGATTCACCACCTCTGATCCCCCGCCTCTGATTCCCCATGTCTGAATCCCCGCCTCTGTTTCCCTGCCTCTGATTCCCCGCCTCTGATTCCCCATATCTGAATCCCCGCCTCTGATTCCCCAACTCTGATTCCCCGCCTGTGATTCTCCAGCTATGATTCCCCGCCTCTGATTCCCCGCGTCTGATTCCCTGCCTGTGATTCCCTGCCTCTGATTCCCCAGCTCTGTTACCCCGCCTCTGATTCCCCGCCTCTGATTCCCCATATCTGATTCCCCTCCTCTGATTGCCCAACTCTGATTCCCCGCCTCTGATTCCCCAGCTCTGATTCCCCGCCTCTGTTTCCCCGCTCTGATTCCCTGCCTCTGATTCCCCACCTCTGATTCCCCATCTCTGATTCACCACCTCTGATTCCCCACCTATGATTCCCCATATCTGATTCCCCGCCTCTGTTTCCCCGCCTCTGATTCCCCGCCTCTGATTCCCCACCTATGATTTCCCAACTCTGATTCCCCGCCTCTGATTCACCAGCTATGATTCCCCGCCTCTGATTCCCCGCGTCTGAATCCCTGCCTCTGATTCCCCGCCTCTGATTCCCAATATCTGATTCCCCGCCTCCGTTTCCCTGCCTCTGATTCCCCGCCTCTGTTACCCCATATCTGATTCTCCGCCTCTGATTCCCCAACTCTGATTCCCCGCCTCTGATTCCCCAGCTCTGATTCCCCGCCTCTGACTCCCCGCGTCTGATTCCCAGCCTCTGATACCCCATGTCTGATTTCCTGCCTCTGATTCCCCGCCTCTGATTCGCCATCTATGATTCATCGCCTCTAATTCCCCACCTCTGATTCCCCATATCTGATTCCCCACCTATGTTTCCCCGCCTCTGATTCCCCGCCTCTGATTCCCCATCTCTGATTCCCGGACTCTGATTCCCCACCTCTGATTCCCCATCTCTGATTCCGCACATCCGATTCCCTGCCTCTAATTCCCCGCCTCTGATGCCCCGCCTCTGATTCCATGCCTCTGATTCCCAACCTCTGATTCCCCACCTCTGATTCCCCATATCTGATTCCCCGCCTCTGTTTCCCCGCCTCTGATTCCCTGCCCCTGATTCCTCATATCTGATTCCCCGCCTCTGATTCCCCAACACTGATTTCCCGCCTCTGATTCCCCAGCGCTGATTCACCAGCTCTGATTCCCCACGTCTGATTCCCCGCCTCTGATTCCCCATCTCTGATTCCCTATGTCTGATTCGCCAATTCTGATTCCCTGCCTTTGATTCCCTGCCTCTGATTCCCAACATCTGATTCCCGACCTCTGATTCCCCATATCTGATTCCCCGCCTCTGTTTCCCCGCCTCTTATTCCCCGCCTCTGTTTCCCCATATCTGATTCCCTGCCTTTCATTCCCCAGCTCTGATTCCCCGCCTCTGACTCCCTGCGTCTGATTCCCAGCCTCTGATTCCCCATGTCTGATTTCCTGCCTCTGATTCCCCGCCTCTGATTCGCCATCTCTGATTCATCGCCTCTGATTCCCCACCTCTGAATCCCCATATCTGATTCCCCACCTATGTTTCCCCGCCTCTGATTCCCCGCCTCTGATTCCCCATCTCTGATTCCCGGACTCTGATTCCCCACCTCTGATTCCCCATCTCTGATTCCGCACATCCGATTCCCTACCTCTGATTCCCCGCCTCTGATGCCCCGCCTCTGATTCCATGCCTCTGATTCCCAGCCTCTGATTCCCTGCCCCTGTTTCCTCATATCTGATTTCCCGCCTCTGATTCCCCAGCTCTGATTCACCACCTCTGATTCCCCGCGTCTGATTCCCCGCCTCTGATTCCCCATCTCTGATTCCCTATCTCTGATTCCCCAATTCTGATTCCCCGCCTTTGATTCCCTGCCTCTGATTCCCAACCTCTGATTCCCGACCTCTGATTCCCCATATCTGATTCCCCGCCTCTGTTTCCCCGCCTCTTATTCCCCGCCTTTGTTTCCCATATCTGATTCCCTGCCTTTCATTCCCCAGCTCTGATTCCCCGCCTCTGACTCCCCGCGTCTGATTCCCAGCCTCTGATTCCCAATGTCTGATTTCCTGCCTCTGATTCCCCGCCTCTGATTCCCCACCTCTGATTCCCCATATCTGATTCCCCACCTATGTTTCCCCATCTCTGATTCCCCGCCTCGGATTCCCCATCTCTGATTCTCGGACTCTGATTCCCCACCTCTGATTCCCCATCTCTGATTCCGCACATCCGATTCCCTGCCTCTGATTCCCCGCCTCTGATGCCCCACCTCTGATTCCCCATCTCTGATTCCGCACATCCAATTCCCTGCCTCTGATTCCCCGCCTCTGATGCCCCGCCTCTGATTACATGCCTCTGATTCCCAAACTCTTATTCCCCACCTCTGATTTCCCATATCTGATTCCCCGCCTCTGTTTCCCCGCCTCTGATTCCCTGCATCTGTTTCCTCATATCTGATTCCCCTCCTCTGATTCCCCAACACTGATTCCCCGCCTCTGATTCCCCAGCTCTGATTCACCACCTCTGATTCCCCGCGTCTGATTCCACGCCTCTGATTCCCCATCTCTGATTCCCTATCTCTGATTCCCCAATTCTGATACCCCGCCTTTGATTCCCTGCCTCTGATTAACAACCTCTGATTCCCGACCTCTGATTCCCCATATCTGATTCCCCGCCTCTGTTTCCCCGCCTCTTATTCCCCGCCTCTGTTTCCCCATATCTGATTCCCGGCCTCTCATTCCCCAGCTCTGATTCCCCACCTCTGATTCCCCATATCTGATACCCCGCCGCTGATTCCCCAACTCTGATACCCCGCCTCTGATTCACCAGCTCTGATTCCCCGTCTCTGATTACCCGCGTCTGATTCCCTGCCTCTGATTCCCTGCCTCTGATTCCCCATCTCTGATTCACCACCTCTGATCCCCCGCCTCTGATTCCCCATGTCTGATTCCCCGCCTCTGTTTCCCTGCCTCTGATTCCCCGCCTCTGATTCCCCGCCTCTGATTCCCCAACTCTGATTCCCCGCCTGTGATTCGCCAGCTATGATTCCCCGCATCTGATTCCCCGCGTCTGATTCCCTGCCTGTGATTCCCTGCCTCTGATTCCCCACCTCTGACTGCCCATCTCTGATTCACCACCTCTGATTCCCCACCTATGATTTCCCATATCTGATTCCCCGCCTCTGTTTCCCCGCCTCTGATTCCCCGCCTCTGATTCCCCACCTATGATTTCCTAACTCTGATTCCCTGCCTCTGATTCTCCAGCTATGATTCCCCGCCTCTGATTCCCCGCGTCTGAATCCCTGCCTCTGATTCCCCACCTCTGATTCCCAATATCTGATTCCCCGCCTCCGTTTCCCTGCCTCTGATTCCCCGCCTCTGTTTCCCCATATCTGATTCTCCGCCTCGGATTCCCCAACTCTGATGCCCCGCCTCTGATTCCCCATCTCTGATTCCCCGCCTCTGACTCTCCGCGTCTTATTCCCAGCCTCTGATTCCCCATGTCTGATTCCCTGCCTCTGATTCCCCGCCTCTGATTCCCCATCTCTGATTCACCACCTCTGATCCCCCGCCTCTGATTCCCCATGTCTGAATCCCCGCCTCTGTTTCCCTGCCTCTGATTCCCCGCCTCTGATTCCCCATATCTGAATCCCCGCCTCTGATTCCCCAACTCTGATTCCCCGCCTGTGATTCTCCAGCTATGATTCCCCGCCTCTGATTCCCCGCGTCTGATTCCCTGCCTGTGATTCCCTGCCTCTGATTCCCCACCTCTGTTACCCCGCCTCTGATTCCCCGCCTCTGATTCCCCATATCTGATTCCCCTCCTCTGATTGCCCAACTCTGATTCCCCGCCTCTGATTCCCCAGCTCTGATTCCCCGCCTCTGTTTCCCCGCTCTGATTCCCTGCCTCTGATTCCCCACCTCTGATTCCCCATCTCTGATTCACCACCTCTGATTCCCCACCTATGATTCCCCATATCTGATTCCCCGCCTCTGTTTCCCCGCCTCTGATTCCCCGCCTCTGATTCCCCACCTATGATTTCCCAACTCTGATTCCCCGCCTCTGATTCACCAGCTATGATTCCCCGCCTCTGATTCCCCGCGTCTGAATCCCTGCCTCTGATTCCCCGCCTCTGATTCCCAATATCTGATTCCACGCCTCCGTTTCCCTGCCTCTGATTCCCCGCCTCTGTTTCCCCATATCTGATTCTCCGCCTCTGATTCCCCAACTCTGATTCCCCGCCTCTGATTCCCCAGCTCTGATTCCCCGCCTCTGACTCCCCGCGTCTGATTCCCAGCCTCTGATACCCCATGTCTGATTTCCTGCCTCTGATTCCCCGCCTCTGATTCGCCATCTATGATTCATCGCCTCTAATTCCCCACCTCTGATTCCCCATATCTGATTCCCCACCTATGTTTCCCCGCCTCTGATTCCCCGCCTCTGATTCCCCATCTCTGATTCCCGGACTCTGATTCCCCACCTCTGATTCCCCATCTCTGATTCCGCACATCCGATTCCCTGCCTCTAATTCCCCGCCTCTGATTCCCCATCTCTGATTCACCACCTCTGATTCCCCACCTATGATTCCCCATATCTGATTCCCCGCCTCTGTTTCCCCGCCTCTGTTTCCCCGCTCTGATTCCCTGCCTCTGATTCCCCACCTCTGATTCCCCATCTCTGATTCACCACCTCTGATTCCCCACCTATGATTCCCCATATCTGATTCCCCGCCTCTGTTTCCCCGCCTCTGTTTCCCCGCCTCTGATTCCCTGCCCCTGATTCCTCATATCTGATTCCCCGCCTCTGATTCCCCAACACTGATTTCCCGCCTCTGATTCCCCAGCTCTGATTCCCCAGCTCTGATTCCCCACGTCTGATTCCCCGCCTCTGATTCCCCATCTCTGATTCCCTATCTCTGATTCGCCAATTCTGATTCCCTGCCTTTGATTCCCTGCCTCTGATTCCCAACATCTGATTCCCGACCTCTGATTCCCCATATCTGATTCCCCGCCTCTGTTTCCCCGCCTCTTATTCCCCGCCTCTGTTTCCCCATATCTGATTCCCTGCCTTTCATTCCCCAGCTCTGATTCCCCGCCTCTGACTCCCCGCGTCTGATTCCCAGCCTCTGATTCCCCATGTCTGATTTCCTGCCTCTGATTCCCCGCCTCTGATTCGCCATCTCTGATTCATCGCCTCTGATTCCCCACCTCTGATTCCCCATATCTGATTCCCCACCTATGTTTCCCCGCCTCTGATTCCCCGCCTCTGATTCCCCATCTCTGATTCCCGGACTCTGATTCCCCACCTCTGATTCCCCATCTCTGATTCCGCACATCCGATTCCCTACCTCTGATTCCCCGCCTCTGATGCCCCGCCTCTGATTCCATGCCTCTGATTCCCAACCTCTGATTCCCCACCTCTGATTCCCAATATCTGATTCCCCGCCTTTGTTTCCCCGCCTCTGATTCCCTGCCCCTGTTTCCTCATATCTGATTTCCCGCCTCTGACTCCCCAGCTCTGATTCACCACCTCTGATTCCCCGCGTCTGATTCCCCGCCTCTGATTCCCCATCTCTGATTCCCTATCTCTGATTACCCAATTCTGATTCCCCGCCTTTGATTCCCTGCCTCTGATTCCCAACCTCTGATTCCCGACCTCTGATTCCCCATATCTGATTCCCCGCCTCTGTTTCCCCGCCTCTTATTCCCCGCCTCTGTTTCCCCATATCTGATTCCCTGCCTTTCATTCCCCAGCTCTGATTCCCCGCCTCTGACTCCCCGCGTCTGATTCCCAGCCTCTGATTCCCAATGTCTGATTTCCTGCCTCTGATTCCCCGCCTCTGATTCCCCACCTCTGATTCCCCATATCTGATTCCCCACCTAGTTTCCCCGTCTCTGATTCCCCGACTCGGATTCCCCATCTCTGATTCTCGGACTCTGATTCCCCACCTCTGATTCCCCATCTCTGATTCCGCACATCCGATTCCCTGCCTCTGATTCCCCGCCTCTGATGCCCCACCTCTGATTCCCCATCTCTGATTCCGCACATCCAATTCCCTGCCTCTGATTCCCCGCCTCTGATGCCCCGCCTCTGATTCCATGCCTCTGATTCCCAAACTCTTATTCCCCACCTCTGATTTCCCATATCTGATTCCCCGCCTCTGTTTCCCCGCCTCTGATTCCCTGCATCTGTTTCCTCATATCTGATTCCCCTCCTCTGATTCCCCAACACTGATTCCCCGCCTCTGATTCCCCAGCTCTGATTCACCACCTCTGATTCCCCGCGTCTGATTCCACGCCTCTGATTCCCCATCTCTGATTCCCTATCTCTGATTCCCCAATTCTGATACCCCGCCTTTGATTCCCTGCCTCTGATTAACAACCTCTGATTCCCGACCTCTGATTCCCCATATCTGATTCCCCGCCTCTGTTTCCCCGCCTCTTATTCCCCGCCTCTGTTTCCCCATATCTGATTCCCGGCCTCTCATTCCCCAGCTCTGATTCCCCACCTCTGATTCCCCATATCTGATACCCCGCCGCTGATTCCCCAACTCTGATACCCCGCCTCTGATTCACCAGCTCTGATTCCCCGTCTCTGATTCCCCGCGTCTGATTCCCTGCCTCTGATTCCCTGCCTCTGATTCCCCATCTCTGATTCACCACCTCTGATCCCCCGCCTCTGATTCCCCATGTCTGATTCCCCGCCTCTGTTTCCCTGCCTCTGATTCCCCGCCTCTGATTCCCCATATCTGATTCCCCGCCTCTGATTCCCCAACTCTGATTCCCCGCCTGTGATTCGCCAGCTATGATTCCCCGCCTCTGATTCCCCGCGTCTGATTCCCTGCCTGTGATTCCCTGCCTCTGATTCCCCACCTCTGATTGCCCATCTCTGATTCACCACCTCTGATTCCCCACCTATGATTCCCCATATCTGATTCCCCGCCACTGTTTCCCCGCCTCTGATTCCCCGCCTCTGATTCCCCACCTATGATTTCCTAACTCTGATTCCCTGCCTCTGATTCTCCAGCTATGATTCACCGCCTCTGATTCCCCGCGTCTGAATCCCTGCCTCTGATTCCCCACCTCTGATTCCCAATATCTGATTCCCCGCCTCCGTTTCCCTGCCTCTGATTCCCCGCCTCTGTTTCCCCATATCTGATTCTCCGCCTCGGATTCCCCAACTCTGATGCCCCGCCTCTGATTCCCCATCTCTGATTCCCCGCCTCTGACTCTCCGCGTCTTATTCCCAGCCTCTGATTCCCCATGTCTGATTTCCTGCCTCTGATTCCCCGCCTCTGATTCGCCATCTCTGATTCATCGCCTCTAATTCCCCACCTCTGATTCCCCATATCTGATTCCCCACCTATGTTTCCCCGCCTCTGATTCCCCGCCTCTGATTCCCCATCTCTGATTCCCGGACTCTGATTCCCCACCTCTGATTCCATATCTCTGATTCCGCACATCCGATTCCATGCCTCTGATTCCCCGCCTCTGATGCCCCGCCTCTGATTCCATGCCTCTGATTCCCAACCTCTTATTCCCCACCTCTGATTCCCCATATCTGATTCCCCGCCTCTGTTTCCCCGCCTCTGATTCCCTGCCCCTGTTTCCTCATATCTGATTCCCCGCCTCTGATTCCCCAACACTGATTTCCCGCCTCTGATTCCCCAGCTCTGTTGCACCACCTCTGATTCCCCGTGTCTGATTCCCCGCCTCTGATTCCCCATCTCTGATTCCCTATCTCTGATTCCGCAATTCTGATTCCCCGCCTTTGATTCCCTGCCTCTGATTCCCAACCTCTGATTCCCAACCTCTGATTCCCCATATCTGATTCCCCGCCTCTGTTTCCCGCCTCTTATTCCCCGCCTCTGTTTCCCCATATCTGATACCCTGCCTTTCATTCCCCAGCTCTGATTCCCCGCCTCTGACTCCCCGCGTCTGATTCCCAGCCTCTGATTCCCCATGTCTGATTTCCTGCCTCTGATTCCCCGCCTCTGATTCGCCATCTCTGATTCATTGCCTCTGATTCCCCACCTCTGATTCCCCATATCTGATTCCCCACCTATGTTTCCCGGCCTCTGATTCCCCGCCTCTGATTCCCCATCTCTGTTTCTCGTACTCTGATTCCCCATCTCTGATTCCGCACATCCGATTCCCTGCCTCTGATTCCCCGCCTCTGATGCCCCGCCTCTGATTCCATGCCTCTGATTCCCAACCTCTGATTCCCCACCTCTGATTCCCCATATCTGATACCCGCCTCTGTTTCCCCGCCTCTGATTCCCCATATCTGATTCACGGCCTCTCATTCCCCAGCTCTGATTCTCCGCCTCTGATTCCCCATATCTGATTCCCCGCCGCTGATTCCCCAACTCTGATACCACGCCTCTGATTCCCCAGCTCTGATTCTCCGCCTCTGATTCCCAGCGTCTGATTCCCTGCCTCTGATTCCCCGCCTCTGATTCCCCATCTCTGATTCACCACCTATGATCCCCCGCCTCTGATTCCCCATGTCTGAGTCACCGCCTCTGTTTCCCTGCCTCTGATTCCCCGCCTCTGATTCCCAATATCAGATTCCCCGCATCTGATTCCCCAACTCTGATTCCCCGCCTGTGATTCGCCAGCTATGATTCCCCGCCTCTGATTCCCCACCTCTGATTCCCCACCTATGATTCCCCATATCTGATTCCCCGCCTCTGATTCCCCAACTCTGATTCCCAGCCTGTGATTCGCCAGCTATGATTCCCCGCCTCTGATTCCCCGCGTCTGATTCCCTGCCTGTGATTCCCTGCCTCTGATTCCCCACCTCTGATTGCCCATCTCTGATTCACCACCTCTGATTCCCCACCTATGATTCCCCATATCTGATTCCCCGCCTCTGTTTCCCCGCCTCTGATTCCCCGCCTCTGATTCCCCACCTATGATTTCCTAACTCTGATTTCCTGCCTCTGATTCTCCAGCTATGATTCCCCGCCTCTGATTCCCCGCGTCTGAATCCCTGCCTCTGATTCCCCACCTCTGATTCCCAATATCTGATTCCCCGCCTCCGTTTCCCTGCCTCTGATTCCCCGCCTCTGTTTCCCCATATCTGATTCTCCGCCTCTGATTCCCCAACTCTGATGCCCCGCCTCTGATTCCCCATCTCTGATTCCCCGCCTCTGACTCTCAGCGTCTTATTCCCAGCCTCTGATTCCCCATGTCTGATTTCCTGCCTCTGATTCCCCGCCTCTGATTCGCCATCTCTGATTCATCGCCTCTAATTCCCCACCTCTGATTCCCCATATCTGATTCCCCACCTATGTTTCCCCGCCTCTGATTCCCCGCCTCTGATTCCCCATCTCTGATTCCCGGACTCTGATTCCCCACCTCTGATTCCATATCTCTGATTCCGCACATCCGATTCCATGCCTCTGATTCCCCGCCTCTGATGCCCCGCCTCTGATTCAATGCCTCTGATTCCCAACCTCTGATTCCCCACCTCTGATTCCCCATATCTGATTCCCCGCCTCTGTTTCCCCGCCTCTGATTCCCTGCCCCTGTTTCCTCATATCTGATTCCCCGCCTCTGATTCCCCAACACTGATTTCCCGCCTCTGATTCCCCAGCTCTGATGCACCACCTCTGATTCCCCGTGTCTGATTCCCCGCCTCTGATTCCCCATCTCTGATTCCCTATCTCTGATTCCGCAATTCTGATTCCCCGCCTTTGATTCCCTGCCTCTGATTCCCAACCTCTGATTCCCAACCTCTGATTCCCCATATCTGATTCCCCGCCTCTGTTTCCCGCCTCTTATTCCCCGCCTCTGTTTCCCCATATCTGATACCCTGCCTTTCATTCCCCAGCTCTGATTCCCCGCCTCTGACTCCCCGCGTCTGATTCCCAGCCTCTGATTCCCCATGTCTGATTTCCTGCCTCTGATTCCCCGCCTCTGATTCGCCATCTCTGATTCATCGCCTCTGATTCCCCACCTCTGATTCCCCATATCTGATTCCCCACCTATGTTTCCCCGCCTCTGATTCCCCGCCTCTGATTCCCCATCTCTGATTCTCGTACTCTGATTCCCCATCTCTGATTCCGCACATCCGATTCCCTGCCTCTGATTCCCCGCCTCTGATGCCCCGCCTCTGATTCCATGCCTCTGATTCCCAACCTCTGATTCCCCACCTCTGATTCCCCATATCTGATACCCGCCTCTTGTTCCCCGCCTCTGATTCCCCATATCTGATTCACGGCCTCTCATTCCCCAGCTTTGATTCTCCGCCTCTGATTCCCCATATCTGATTCCCCGCCGCTGATTCCCCAACTCTGATACCACGCCTCTGATTCCCCAGCTCTGATTCTCCGCCTCTGATTCCCACCGTCTGATTCCCTGCCTCTGATTCCCCGCCTCTGATTCCCCATCTCTGATTCACCACCTATGATCCCCCGCCTCTGATTCCCCATGTCTGAGTCCCCGCCTCTGTTTCCCTGCCTCTGATTCCCCGCCTCTGATTCCCAATATCAGATTCCCCGCCTCTGATTCCCCAACTCTGATTCCCCGCCTGTGATTCGCCAGCTATGATTCCCCGCCTCTGATTCCCCACCTCTGATTCCCCACCTATGATTTCCCAACACTGATTCCCCGCCTCTGATTCGCCAGCTATGATTCCCCGCCTCTGATTCCCCGCGTCTGAATCCCTGCCTCTGATTCCCCGCTTCTGATTCCCAATATCTGATTCCCCGCCTCCGTTTCCCTGCCTCTGATTCCCCGCCTCTGTTTCCCCATATCTGATTCCCCGCCTCTGATTCCTCAACTCTGACTCCCCGCGTCTGATTCCCAGCCTCTGATTCCCCATGTCTGATTTCCTGCCTCTGATTCCCCGTCTCTGATTCGCCATCTCTGATTCATCGCCTCTGATTCCCCACCTCTGATTCCCCATATCTGATTCCCCACCTATGTTTCCCAGCCTCTGATTCCCCACCTCTGATTCCCCATCTCTGATTCCCGGACTCTGATTCCCACCTCTGATTCCCCATCTCTGATTCCGCACATCCGATTCCCTGCCTCTGATTCCCCGCCTCTGATGCCCCGCCACTGATTTCATGCCTCTGATTCCCAAACTCTGATTCCCCACCTCTGATTCCCCATATCTGATTCCCCGCCTCTGTTTCCCCCCTCTGATTCCCTGCCTCTGTTTCCTCATATCTGATTCCCCGCCTCTGATTCCCCAACACTGATTTCCCGCCCCTGATTCCCCAGCTCTGATTCACCACCTCTGATTCCCCGCGTCTGATTCCCCGCCTCTGATTCTTCAATTCTGATTCCCCGCCTTTGATAACCTGCCTCTGATTCCCAACCTCTGATTCCCGACCTCTGATTCCCCATATCTGATTCCCCGCCTCTGTTTCCCCGCCTCTTATTCCCCACCTCTGTTTCCCCATATCTGATTCCCTGCCTCTCATTCCCCAGCTCTGATTCAGCACCTCTGATTCCCCGCGTCTGATTCCCCGCGTCTGATTCCCCATCTCTGATTCCCTATCTCTGATTCCCCAATTCTGATTCCCCGCCTTTGATTCCCTGCCTCTGATTCCCAACCTCTGATTCCCGACCTCTGATTCCCCATATCTGATTCCCTGCCACTGTTTCCCCGCCTCTTATTCCCCGCCTCTGTTTCCCCATATCTGATTCCCTGCCTCTCATTCCCCAGCTCTGATTCCCTGCCTCTGATTCCCCAGCTCTGATTCCCCGCCTCTGACTCCCCGCGTCTGATTCCCAGCCTCTGATTCCCCATGTTTGATTTCCTGCCTCTGATTCCCCACCTCTGATTCCCCATCTCTGATTCCCGGACTCTGATTCCCACCTCTGATTCCCCATCTCTGATTCCGCACATCCGATTCCCTGCCTCTGATTCCCCGCCTCTGATGCCCCGCCACTGATTTCATGCCTCTGATTCCCAAACTCTGATTCCCAACCTCTGATTCCCCATATCTGATTCCCCGCCTCTGTTTCCCCCCTCTGATTCCCTGCCTCTGTTTCCTCATATCTGATTCCCCGCCTCTGATTCCCCAACACTGATTTCCCGCCCCTGATTCCCCAGCTCTGATTCACCACCTCTGATTCCCCGCGTCTGATTCCCCGCCTCTGATTCCCCATCTCTGATTCCCTATCTCTGATTCCCCAATTCTGATTCCCCGCCTTTGATAACCTGCCTCTGATTCCCAACCTCTGATTCCCGACCTCTGATTCCCCATATCTGATTCCCCGCCTCTGTTTCCACGCCTCTTATTCCCCAACTCTGTTTCCCCATATCTGATTCCCTGCCTCTCATTCCCCAGCTCTGATTCACCACCTCTGATTCCCCGCCTCTGATTCCCCAGCTCTGATTCCCCGCCTCTGACTCCCCGCGTCTGATTCCCAGCATCTGATTCCCCATGTTTGATTTCCTGCCTCTGATTCCCCGCCTCTGATTCGCCATCCCTGATTCATCGCCTCTGATTCCCCACCTCTGATTCCCCATATCTGATTCCCCACCTATGTTTCCCCGCCTCTGATTCCCCGCCTCTGATTCCCCATCTCTGATTCCCAGACTCTGATTCCCCACCTCTGATTCCCCATCTCTGATTCCGCACATCCGATTCCCTGCCTCTGATTCCCCGCCTCTGATGCCCCTCCTCTGATTCCATGCCTCTGATTCCCAACCTCTGATTCCCCACCTCTGATTCCCCATATCTGATTCCCCGCCTCTGTTTCCCCGCCTCTGATTCCCTGCCTCTGTTTCCTCATACCTGCTTTCCCGCCTCTGATTCCCCAACACTGATTCCCCGCCTCTGATTCCCCAGCTCTGATTCACCACCTCTGATTCCCCGCGTCTGATTCCCCGCCTCTGATTACCCATCTCTGATTCCCTATCTCTGATTCCCCAATTCTGATTCCCCGCCTTTGGTTCCCTGCCTCTGATTCCCAACCTCTGATTCCCGACCTCTGATTCCCCATATCTGATTCCCCGCCCCTGTTTCCCCGCCTCTTATTCCCCGCCTCTCTTTCCCCATATCTGATTCCCAGCCTCTCATTCCCCATCTCTGATTCCCCGCCTCTGATTCCCCAGCTCTGATTCCCCGCCTATGATTCCCCGCATCTGATTCCCTGCCTCTGATTCCCCGCCTCTGATTCCCCATCTCTGATTCACCACCTCTGATCCCCCGCCTCTGATTACCCATGTCTGATTCCCCGCCTCTGTTTCCCCGCCTCTGAATCCCCGCCTCTGATTCCCCATATCTGATTCCCCGCCTCTGATTCCCCAACTCTGATTCCCTGCCTGTGATTCGCCAGCTATGATTCCCCGCCTCTGATTCCCCGCATCTGATTCCTTGCCTGTGATTCCCTGCCTCTGATTCCCCACCTCTGTTACCCCGCCTCTAATTCCCCGCCTCCGATTCCCCATATATGATTCCACTCCTCTCATTCCCCAACTCTGATTCCCCGCCTCTGATTCCCCATCTCAGATTCCCTGCCTCTGATTCCCCGCGTCTGATTCCCTGCCTCTGATTCCCCATCTCTGATTCACCTCCTTTGATTCGCCACCTCTAATTCCCCACCTCTGATTCCCGGCCTCTCATTCCCGGCATCTGATTCCCGGCCTCTGCTTTCCAGCCTCTGATTCCCCGCTTCTGATTCTGATTCCCTGCCTCTGATTCCCCATCTCTGATTCCACACATCTGATTCCCAACCTCTGATTCACCACCTCTGATCCCCCGCCTCTGATTCCCCATGTCTGATTCCCCGCCTCTGTTTCCCTGCCTCTGATTCCCCACCTCTGATTCCCCATATCTGATTCCCCGCCTCTGATTCCCCAACTCTGATTCCCCGCCTGTGATTCGCCAGCTATGATTCCCCGCCTCTGATTCCCCGCGTCTGATTCCCTGCCTGTGATTCCCTGCCTCTAATTCCCCACCTCTGATTGCCCATCTCTGATTCACCACCCCTGATTCCCCACCTATGATTCCCCATATCTGATTCCCCGCCTCTGTTTCCCCGCCTCTGATTCCCCACCTCTGATTCCCCACCTATGATTTCCTAACTCTGATTCCCTGCCTCTGATTCTCCAGCTATGATTCCCCGCCTCTGATTCCCCGCGTCTGAATCCCTGCCTCTGATTCCCCACCTCTGATTCCCAATATCTGATTCCCCGCCTCCGTTTCCCTGCCTCTGATTCCCCGCCTCTGTTTCCCCATATCTGATTCTCCGCCTCGGATTCCCCAACTCTGATGCCCCGCCTCTGATTCCCCATCTCTGATTCCCGGCCTCTGACTCTCCGCGTCTTATTCCCAGCCTCTGATTCCCCATGTCTGATTTCCTGCCTCTGATTCCCCGCCTCTGATTCGCCATCTCTGTTCATCGCCTCTAATTCCCCACCTCTGATTCCCCATATCTGATTCCCCACCTATGTTTCCCCGCCTCTGATTCCCCGCCTCTGATTCCCCATCTCTGATTCCTGGACTCTGATTCCCCACCTCTGATTCCATATCTCTGATTCCGCACATCCGATTCCATGCCTCTGATTCCCCGCCTCTGATGCCCCGCCTCTGATTCCATGCCTCTGATTCCCAACCTCTTATTCCCCACCTCTGATTCCCCATATCTGATTCCCCGCCTCTGTTTCCCCGCCTCTGATTCCCTGCCCCTGTTTCCTCATATCTGATTCCCCGCCTCTGATTCCCCAACACTGATTTCCCGCCTCTGATTCCCCAGCTCTGTTGCACCACCTCTGATTCCCCGTGTCTGATTCCCCGCCTCTGATTCCCCATCTCTGATTCCCTATCTCTGATTCCGCAATTCTGATTTCCCGCCTTTGATTCCCTGCCTCTGATTCCCAACCTCTGATTCCCAACCTCTGATTCCCCATATCTGATTCCCCGCCTCTGTTTCCCGCCTCTTATTCCCCGCCTCTGTTTCCCCATATCTGATACCCTGCCTTTCATTCCCCAGCTCTGATTCCCCGCCTCTGACTCCCCGCGTCTGATTCCCAGCCTCTGATTCCCCATGTCTGATTTCCTGCCTCTGATTCCCCGCCTCTGATTCGCCATCTCTGATTCATTGCCTCTGATTCCCCACCTCTGATTCCCCATATCTGATTCCCCACCTATGTTTCCCCGCCTCTGATTCCCCGCCTCTGATTCCCCATCTCTGATTCTCGTACTCTGATTCCCCATCTCTGATTCCGCACATCCGATTCCCTGCCTCTGATTCCCCGCCTCTGATGCCCCGCCTCTGATTCCATGCCTCTGATTCCCAACCTCTGATTCCCCACCTCTGATTCCCCATATCTGATACCCGCCTCTGTTTCCCCGCCTCTGATTCCCCATATCTGATTCACGGCCTCTCATTCCCCAGCTCTGATTCTCCGCCTCTGATTCCCCATATCTGATTCCCCGCCGCTGATTCCCCAACTCTGATACCACGCCTCTGATTCCCCAGCTCTGATTCTCCGCCTCTGATTCCCAGCGTCTGATTCCCTGCCTCTGATTCCCCGCCTCTGATTCCCCATCTCTGATTCACCACCTATGATCCCCCGCCTCTGATTCCCCATGTCTGAGTCCCCGCCTCTGTTTCCCTGCCTCTGATTCCCCGCCTCTGATTCCCAATATCAGATTCCCCGCATCTGATTCCCCAACTCTGATTCCCCGCCTGTGATTCGCCAGCTATGATTCCCCGCCTCTGATTCCCCTCCTCTGATTCCCCACCTATGATTCCCCATATGTGATTCCCCGCCTCTGATTCCCCAACTCTGATTCCCCGCCTGTGATTCGCCAGCTATGATTCCCCGCCTCTGATTCCCCGCGTCTGATTCCCTGCCTGTGATTCCCTGCCTCTGATTCCCCACCACTGATTGCCCATCTCTGATTCACCACCTCTGATTCCCCACCTATGATTCCCCATATCTGATTCCCCGCCTCTGTTTCCCCGCCTCTGATTCCCCGCCTCTGATTCCCCACCTATGATTTCCTAACTCTGATTCCCTGCCTCTGATTCTCCAGCTATGATTCCCCGCCTCTGATTCCCCGCGTCTGAATCCCTGCCTCTGATTCCCCACCTCTGATTCCCAATATCTGATTCCCCGCCTCCGTTTCCCTGCCTCTGATTCCCCGCCTCTGTTTCCCCATATCTGATTCTCCGCCTCTGATTCCCCAACTCTGATGCCCCGCCTCTGATTCCCCATCTCTGATTCCCCGCCTCTGACTCTCAGCGTCTTATTCCCAGCCTCTGATTCCCCATGTCTGATTTCCTGCCTCTGATTCCCCGCCTCTGATTCGCCATCTCTGATTCATCGCCTCTAATTCCCCACCTCTGATTCCCCATATCTGATTCCCCACCTATGTTTCCCCGCCTCTGATTCCCCGCCTCTGATTCCCCATCTCTGATTCCCGGACTCTGATTCCCCACCTCTGATTCCATATCTCTGATTCCGCACATCCGATTCCATGCCTCTGATTCCCCGCCTCTGATGCCCCGCCTCTGATTCCATGCCTCTGATTCCCAACCTCTGATTCCCCACCTCTGATTCCCCATATCTGATTCCCCGCCTCTGTTTCCCCGCCTCTGATTCCCTGCCCCTGTTTCCTCATATCTGATTCCCCGCCTCTGATTCCCCAACACTGATTTCCCGCCTCTGATTCCCCAGCTCTGATGCACCACCTCTGATTCCCCGTGTCTGATTCCCCGCCTCTGATTCCCCATCTCTGATTCCCTATCTCTGATTCCGCAATTCTGATTCCCCGCCTTTGATTCCCTGCCTCTGATTCCCAACCTCTGATTCCCAACCTCTGATTCCCCATATCTGATTACCCGCCTCTGTTTCCCGCCTCTTATTCCCCGCCTCTGTTTCCCCATATCTGATACCCTGCCTTTCATTCCCCAGCTCTGATTCCCCGCCTCTGACTCCCCGCGTCTGATTCCCAGCCTCTGATTCCCCATGTCTGATTTCCTGCCTCTGATTCCCCGCCTCTGATTCGCCATCTCTGATTCATCGCCTCTGATTCCCCACCTCTGATTCCCCATATCTGATTCCCCACCTATGTTTCCCCGCCTCTGATTCCCCGCCTCTGATTCCCCATCTCTGATTCTCGTACTCTGATTCCCCATCTCTGATTCCGCACATCCGATTCCCTGCCTCTGATTCCCCGCCTCTGATGCCCCGCCTCTGATTCCATGCCTCTGATTCCCAACCTCTGATTCCCCACCTCTGATTCCCCATATCTGATACCCGCCTCTTGTTCCCCGCCTCTGATTCCCCATATCTGATTCACGGCCTCTCATTCCCCAGCTTTGATTCTCCGCCTCTGATTCCCCATATCTGATTCCCCGCCGCTGATTCCCCAACTCTGATACCACGCCTCTGATTCCCCAGCTCTGATTCTCCGCCTCTGATTCCCAGCGTCTGATTCCCTGCCTCTGATTCCCCGCCTCTGATTCCCCATCTCTGATTCACCACCTATGATCCCCCGCCTCTGATTCCCCATGTCTGAGTCCCCGCCTCTGTTTCCCTGCCTCTGATTCCCCGCCTCTGATTCCCAATATCAGATTCCCCGCCTCTGATTCCCCAACTCTGATTCCCCGCCTGTGATTCGCCAGCTATGATTCCCCGCCTCTGATTCCCCACCTCTGATTCCCCACCTATGATTTCCCAACACTGATTCCCCGCCTCTGATTCGCCAGCTATGATTCCCCGCCTCTGATTCCCCGCGTCTGAATCCCTGCCTCTGATTCCCCGCTTCTGATTCCCAATATCTGATTCCCCGCCTCCGTTTCCCTGCCTCTGATTCCCCGCCTCTGTTTCCCCATATCTGATTCCCCGCCTCTGATTCCTCAACTCTGACTCCCCGCGTCTGATTCCCAGCCTCTGATTCCCCATGTCTGATTTCCTGCCTCTGATTCCCCGCCTCTGATTCGCCATCTCTGATTCATCGCCTCTGATTCCCCACCTCTGATTCCCCATATCTGATTCCCCACCTATGTTTCCCAGCCTCTGATTCCCCACCTCTGATTCCCCATCTCGGATTCCCGGACTCTGATTCCCACCTCTGATTCCCCATCTCTGATTCCGCACATCCGATTCCCTGCCTCTGATTCCCCGCCTCTGATGCCCCGCCACTGATTTCATGCCTCTGATTCCCAAACTCTGATTCCCCACCTCTGATTCCCCATATCTGATTCCCCGCCTCTGTTTCCCCCCTCTGATTCCCTGCCTCTGTTTCCTCATATCTGATTCCCCGCCTCTGATTCCCCAACACTGATTTCCCGCCCCTGATTCCCCAGCTCTGATTCACCACCTCTGATTCCCCGCGTCTGATTCCCCGCCTCTGATTCCCCAATTCTGATTCCCCGCCTTTGATAACCTGCCTCTGATTCCCAACCTCTGATTCCCGACCTCTGAATCCCCATATCTGATTCCCCGCCTCTGTTTCCCCGCCTCTTATTCCCCACCTCTGTTTCCCCATATCTGATTCCCTGCCTCTCATTCCCCAGCTCTGATTCAGCACCTCTGATTCCCCGCGTCTGATTCCCCGCGTCTGATTCCCCATCTCTGATTCCCTATCTCTGATTCCCCAATTCTGATTCCCCGCCTTTGATTCCCTGCCTCTGATTCCCAACCTCTGATTCCCGACCTCTGATTCCCCATATCTGATTCCCTGCCACTGTTTCCCCGCCTCTTATTCCCCGCCTCTGTTTCCCCATATCTGATTCCCTGCCTCTCATTCCCCAGCTCTGATTCCCCGCCTCTGATTCCCCAGCTCTGATTCCCCGCCTCTGACTCCCCGCGTCTGATTCCCAGCCTCTGATTCCCCATGTTTGATTTCCTGCCTCTGATTCCCCACCTCTGATTCCCCATCTCTGATTCCCGGACTCTGATTCCCACCTCTGATTCCCCATCTCTGATTCCGCACATCCGATTCCCTGCCTCTGATTCCCCGCCTCTGATGCCCCGCCACTGATTTCATGCCTCTGATTCCCAAACTCTGATTCCCAACCTCTGATTCCCCATATCTGATTCCCCGCCTCTGTTTCCCCCCTCTGATTCCCTGCCTCTGTTTCCTCATATCTGATTCCCCGCCTCTGATTCCCCAACACTGATTTCCCGCCCCTGATTCCCCAGCTCTGATTCACCACCTCTGATTCCCCGCGTCTGATACCCCGCCTCTGATTCCCCATCTCTGATTCCCTATCTCTGATTCCCCAATTCTGATTCCCCGCCTTTGATAACCTGCCTCTGATTCCCAACCTCTGATTCCCGACCTCTGATTCCCCATATCTGATTCCCCGCCTCTGTTTCCCCGCCTCTTATTCCCCACCTCTGTTTCCCCATATCTGATTCCCTGCCTCTCATTCCCCAGCTCTGATTCACCACCTCTGATTCCCCGCCTCTGATTCCCCAGCTCTGATTCCCCGCCTCTGACTCCCCGCGTCTGATTCCCAGCATCTGATTCCCCATGTTTGATTTCCTGCCTCTGATTCCCCGCCTCTGATTCGCCATCTCTGATTCATCGCCTCTGATTCCCCACCTCTGATTCCCCATATCTGATTCCCCACCTATGTTTCCCCGCCTCTGATTCCCCGCCTCTGATTCCCCATCTCTGATTCCCAGACTCTGATTCCCCACCTCTGATTCCCCATCTCTGATTCCGCACATCCGATTCCCTGCCTCTGATTCCCCGCCTCTGATGCCCCTCCTCTGATTCCATGCCTCTGATTCCCAACCTCTGATTCCCCACCTCTGATTCCCCATATCTGATTCCCCGCCTCTGTTTCCCCGCCTCTGATTCCCTGCCTCTGTTTCCTCATACCTGCTTTCCCGCCTCTGATTCCCCAACACTGATTCCCCGCCTCTGATTCCCCAGCTCTGATTCACCACCTCTGATTCCCCGCGTCTGATTCCCCGCCTCTGATTACCCATCTCTGATTCCCTATCTCTGATTCCCCAATTCTGATTCCCCGCCTTTGGTTCCCTGCCTCTGATTCCCAACCTCTGATTCCCGACCTCTGATTCCCCATATCTGATTCCCCGCCCCTGTTTCCCCGCCTCTTATTCCCCGCCTCTCTTTCCCCATATCTGATTCCCGGCCTCTCATTCCCCATCTCTGATTCCCCGCCTCTGATTCCCCATATCTGATTCCCCGCCGCTGATTCCCCAACTTTGATACCCCGCCTCTGATTCCCCAGCTCTGATTCCCCGCCTATGATTCCCCGCGTCTGATTCCCTGCCTCTGATTCCCCGCCTCTGATTCCCCATCTCTGATTCACCACCTCTGATCCCCCGCCTCTGATTACCCATGTCTGATTCCCCGCCTCTGTTTCCCCGCCTCTGAATCCCCGCCTCTGATTCCCCATATCTGATTCCCCGCCTCTGATTCCCCAACTCTGATTCCCTGCCTGTGATTCGCCAGCTATGATTCCCCGCCTCTGATTCCCCGCATCTGATTCCTTGCCTGTGATTCCCTGCCTCTGATTCCCCACCTCTGTTACCCCGCCTCTAATTCCCCGCATCCGATTCCCCATATATGATTCCACTCCTCTCATTCCCCAACTCTGATTCCCCGCCTCTGATTCCCCATCTCAGATTCCCTGCCTCTGATTCCCCGCGTCTGATTCCCTGCCTCTGATTCCCCATCTCTGATTCACCTCCTTTGATTCGCCACCTCTAATTCCCCACCTCTGATTCCCGGCCTCTCATTCCTGGCATCTGATTCCCGGCCTCTGCTTTCCAGCCTCTGATTCCCCGCTTCTGATTCTGATTCCCTGCCTCTGATTCCCCATCTCTGATTCCACACATCTGATTCCCTGCCTCTGATTCCCCACTTCTGATTCCCCGCCTCTGATTCCCCACCTCTGTTTCCCCACCTCTGATTCCCCGCCTCTGTTTCCCCATATCTAATTCCCCGCCTCTGATTCCCCAACTCTGATTCCCCGCTCTGATTCCACAGCTCTGAATTCCCGCCTCTGATTCCCCACATCTGATTCCCTGCCTCTGAATCCCCACCTCTGATTCCCAACCTCTGATTCCCCTCCTCTGATTCCCCATATCTGATTTCCCTCCTCTGTTTCCCTGCCTCTGATTCCCCGCCTCTGTTACCCCATATCTGATTCCCCGCCTCTGATTCCCCGCCTCTGATTCTGCACATCTGATTCCCTGCCTCTTATTCCCCACCTCTGATTCCCGGCCTCTGATTCCCGGCCTCTCATTCCCGGCCTCTCATTCCCCGCCTCTGATTCCCGGCCTCAGATTCCCCGCCTCTGATTCCCTGCCTGTGATTCCCCATCTCTGATTCCGCACATCTGATTCCATGCCTCTAATTCCCCGCCTCTGATTTCCCGCCTCTGATTCCCTGCCTCTGATTCCCAACCTCTGATTCCCCACCTATGATTCCCCATATCTGATTCCCCGCCTCTGTTTCCCCGCCTCTGATTCCGGGCCTCTGTTTCCCCCTATCTGATGCCCCGCCTCTGATTCCCCAACTCTGATTCCCCACCTCTGATTCCCCAGCTCTGAATCCCCGCCTCTGATTCCCCGTGTTTGATTCCCTGCCTCTGATTCCCCGCCTCTGCTTCCCCATCTCTGATCCACCGCCTTTGATTCGCCACCTCTGATTCCCCATATGTGATTCCCCGCCTCTGTTTCCCCGCCTCTGATTCCCCGCCTCTGATTCCCCATATCTCATTCCCAGCCTCTGATTCCCCACCTCTGATTCCCGGCCTCTTATTCCCGGCATCTGATTCCCGGCCTCTGATTCCCGGCCTCTGATTCCCCGCTTCTGATTCTGATTCCCTGCCTCTGATTCCCCATCTCTGATTCCGCACATCTGATTCCCTGCCTCTGATTTCCCACCTCTGATTACCCATATCTGATTCCCCGCCTCTGTTTCCCCGCCTCTGATTCCCCGCCTCTGTTTCCCCGCCTCTGATTCCCCTCCTCTGTTTCCCCATATCTAATTCCCCGCCTCTGATACCCCAACTCTGATTCCCCGCTCTGATTCCCCAGCTCTGAATCCCCGACTCTGATTCCCCGCATCTGATTCACTGCCTCTGAATCCCCACCTCTGATTCCCTGCCTCTGATTCCCAACCTCTGATTCCCCTCCTCTGATTCCCCATATCTGATTCCCCGCCTCCGTTTCCCTGACTCTGATTCCCCGCCTCTGTTTCCCCATATCTGATTCCCCGCCTCTGATACCCCAACTCTGATTCCCCGCCTCTGATTCCCCAGCTCTGATTCCCCGCCTCTGACTCCCCGCGTCTGATTCCCAGCCTCTGATTCCCCATGTCTGATTTCCTGCCTCTGATTCCCCGCCTCTGATTCCCCGCCTCTGATTCCCCATCTCTGATTCCCGGACTCTGATTCCCCACCTCTGATTCCCCATCTCTGATTCCGCACATCCGATTCCCTGCCTCTGATTCCCCGCCTCTGATGCCCCGCCTCTGATTCCATGCCTCTGATTCCCAACCTCTGATTCCCCACCTCTGATTCCCCATATCTGATTCCCCGCCTCTGTTTCCCCGCCTCTGATTCCCTGCCTCTGTTTCCTCATACCTGATTCCCCGCCTCTGATTCCCCAACACTGATTCCCCGCCTCTGATTCCCCAGCTCTGATTCACCACCTCTGATTCCCCGCGTCTGATTCCCCGCATCTGATTACCCATCTCTGATTCCCTATCTCTGATTCCCCAATTCTGATTCCCCACCTTTGATTCCCTGCCTCTGATTCCCAAACTCTGATTCCCGACCTCTGATTCCCCATATCTGATACCCCGCCTCTGTTTCCCCGCCTCTTATTCACCGCCTCTGATTCCCCATATCTGATTCCCGGCCTCTCATTCCCCAGCTCTGATTCCCCGCCTCTGATCCCCCATATCTGATTCCCCGCCGCTGATTCCCCAACTCTGATACCCCGCCTCTGATTCCCCAGCTCTGATTCCCCACCTCTGATTACCCATGTCTGATTCCCCGCCTCTGTTTCCCCGCCTCTGAATCCCCGCCTCTGATTCCCCATATCTGATTCCCCGCCTCTGATTACCCAACTCTGATTCCCCGCCTGTGATTCGCCAGCTATGATTCCCCGCCTCTGATTCCCCGCGTCTGATTCCCTGCCTGTGATTCCCTGCGTCTGATTCCCCACCTCTGTTACCCCGCCTCTGATTCCCCATATCTGATTCCCCTCCTCTGATTCCCCAACTCTGATTCCCTGCCTCTGATTCCCCAATTCTGATTCCCTGCCTCTGATTCCCCGCATCTGATTCCCCGCCTCTGATTCCCCATCTCTGATTCACCGCCTTTGATTCGCCACCTCTGATTCCCCATCTCTGATTCCCGGACTAAGATTCCCCACCTCTGATTCCCGGCCTCTTATTCCCGGCATCAGATTCCCGGCCTCTTATTCCCAGCCTCTGATTCCCCGCTTCTGATTCTGATTCGCTGCCTCTGATTCCCCATCTCTGATTCCACACATCTGATTCCCTGCCTCTGATTCCCCACTTCTGATTCCCCGCCTCTGATTCCCCACCTCTGTTTCCCCACCTCTGATTCCCCGCCTCTGTTTCCCCATATCTAATTCCCCGCCTCTGATTCCCCAACTCTGTTTCCCCGCTCTGATTCCCCAGCTCTGATTTCCCGCCTCTGATTCCCCGCATCTGATTCCCTGCCTCTGAATCCCCACCTCTGATTCCCTGCCTCTGATTCCCAACCTCTGATTCCCCTCCTCTGATTCCCCATATCTGATTCCCCTCCTCTGTTTCCCTGCCTCTGATTCCCCGCATCTGTTACCCCATATCTGATTCCCCGCCTCTGATTCCCCAACTCTGATTCTGCACATCTGATTCCCTGCCTCTTTTTCCCCACCTCTGATTCCCGGCCTCTGATTATCGGCCTCTGATTCCCGGCCTCTCATTCCCGGCCTCTCATTCCCCGCCTCTGATTCCCGGCCTCTGATTCCCCGCCTCTGATTCCCCGCCTCTGATTCCCTGCCTCTGATTCCCCATCTCTGATTCCGCACATCTGATTCCCTGCCTCTGATTCCCCGCCTCTGATTCCCCGCCTCTGATTCCCTGCCTCTGATTCCCAACCTCTGATTCCCCACCTCTGATTCCCCATATCTGATTCCCCGCCTCTGTTTCCCCGCCTCTGATTCCCCGCCTCTGTTTCCCCATATCTGATTCCCCCCCTCTGATTACCCAACACTGATTCCCCGCCTCTGATTCCCCAGCTCTGATTCCCCGCCTCTGATTCCCTGTGTTTGATTCCCTGCCTCTGATTCCCCGCCTCTGCTTCCCCATCTCTGATTCAGCGCCTTTGATTCGCCACCTCTGATTCCCCATATGTGATTCCCCGCCTCTGTTTCCCCACCTCTGATTCCCCGCCTCTGATTCCCCATATCTCATTCCCAGCCTCTGATTCCCCATCTCTGATTCCCGGACTCTGATTCCCTACCTCTGATTCCCGGCCTCTTATTCCCGGCATCTGATTCCCGGCCTCTGATTCCCGGCCTCTGATTCCCCGCTACTGATTCTGATTCCCTGCCTCTGATTCCCCATCTCTGATTCCGCACATCTGATTCCCTGCCTCTGATTTCCCACCTCTGATTACCCATATCTGATTCCCCGCCTCTGTTTCCCCGCCTCTGATTCCCCGCCTCTGTTTCCCCGCCTCTGATTCCCCGCCTCTGTTTCCCCATATCTAATTCCCCGCCTCTGATTCCCCAACTCTGATTCCCCGCTCTGATTCCCCAGCACTGAATCCCCGCCTCTGATTCCCCGCATCTGATTCACTGCCTCTGAATCCCCACCTCTGATTCCCTGCCTCTGATTCACAACCTCTGATTCCCCTCCTCTGATTCCCCATATCTGATTCCCCGCCTCCGTTTCCCTGCCTTTGATTCCCCGCCTCTGTTTCCCCATATCTGATTCCCCGCCTCTGATACCCCAACTCTGATTCCCCGCCTCTGATTCCCCAGCTCTGATTCCCCGCCTCTGACTCCCCGCGTCTGATTCCCAGCCTCTGATTCCCCATGTCTGATTTCCTGCCTATGATTCCCCGCCTCTGATTCGCCAGCTCTGATTCATCGCCTCTGATTCCCCACCTCTGATTCCCCATATCTGATTCCCCACCTATGTTTCCCCGCCTCTGATTCCCCGCCTCAGATTCCCCATCTCTGATTCCCGGACTCTGATTCCCCGCCTCTGATTCCCCATCTCTGATTTCCCATATCTGATTCCCCGCCTCTGTTTCCCCGCCTCTGATTCCCTGCATCTGTTTCCTCATATCTGATTCCCCTCCTCTGATTCCCCAACACTGATTCCCCGCCTCTGATTCCCCAGCTCTGATTCACCACCTCTGATTCCCCGCGTCTGATTCCCCGCCTCTAATTCCCCATCTCTGATTCCCTATCACTGATTCCCCAATTCTGATTCCCCGCCTTTGATTCACTGCCTCTGATTAACAACCACTGATTCCCGACCTCTGATTCCCCATATCTGATTCCCCGCCTCTGTTTCCCCGCCTCTTATTCCCCGCCTCTGTTTCCCCATATCTGATTCCCGGCCTCTCATTCCCCAGCTCTGATTCCCCGCCTCTGATTCCCCATATCTGATTCCCCGCCGCTGATTCCCCAACTCTGATACCCCGCCTCTGATTCACCAGCTCTGATTCCCCGCCTCTGATTCCCCGCGTCTGATTCCCTGCCTCTGATTCCCCGCCTCTGATTCCCCATCTCTGATTCACCACCTCTGATCCCACGCCTCTGATTCCCCATGTCTGATTCCCCGCCTCTGTTTCCCTGCCTCTGATTCCCCGCCTCTGATTCCCCATATCTGAATCCCCGCCTCTGATTCCCCAACTCTGATTCCCCGCCTGAGATTCGCCAGCTATGATTCCCGGCCTCTGATTCCCCGCGTCTGATTCCCTGCCTGTGATTCCCTGCCTCTGATTCCCCACCTCTGTTACCCCGCCTCTGATTCCCTGCCTCTGATTCCCCACTTCTGATTCCCCGCCTCTGATTCCCCACCTCTGTTTCCCCACCTCTGATTCCCCGCCTCTGTTTCCCCATATCTAATTCCCCGCCTCTGATTCCCCAACTCTGATTCCCCGCTCTGATTCCCCAGCTCTGAATTCCCGCCTCTGATTCCCCACCTATGATTCCCCATATCTGATTCCCCGCCTCTGTTTCCCCGCCTCTGATTCCCCGCCTCTGATTCCCCATATCTGATTCCCCACCTATGATTTCCCAACGCTGATTCCCCGCCTCTGATTCGCTAGCTATGATTCCCCGCCTCTGATTCCCCGCGTCTGAATCCCTGCCTCTGATTCCCCGCCTCTGATTCCCAATATCTGATTCCCCGCCTCCGTTTCCCTGCCTCTGATTCCCCGCCTCTGTTTCCCCATATCTGATACTCCGCCTCTGATTCCTCAACTCTGATTCCCCGCCTCTGATTCCCCAGCTCTGATTCCCCGCATCTGACTCCCCGCGTCTGATTCCCAGCCTCTGATTCCCCATGTCTGATTTCCTGCCTCTGATTCCCCACCTCTGATTCGCCATCTCTGATTCATCGCCTCTGATTCCCCACCTCTGATTACCCATATCTGATTCCCCACCTATGTTTCCCCGCCTCTGATTCCCCGCCTCTGATTCCACATCTCTGATTCCCGGACTCTGATTCCCCACCTCTGATTCCCCATCTCTGATTCCGCACATCCGATTCCCTGCCTCTGATTCCCCGCCTCTGATGCAGCGCCTCTGATTCCATGCCTCTGATTCCCAACCTCTGATTCCCCACCTCTGACTCCCCATATCTGATTCCCTGCCTCTGTTTCCCCGCCTCTGATTCCCTGCCCCTGTTTCCTCATATCTGATTCCCAGGCTCTGATTCCCCAACACTGATTTCCCGCCTCTGATTCCACAGCTCTGATTCACCACCTCTAATTCCCCGCCTTTGATTCCCTGCCTCTGATTCCCAACCTCTGATTCCCGACCTCTGATTCCCCATATCTGATACCCCGCCTCTGTTTCCCCGCCTCTTATTCCCCGCCTCTGTTTCCCCATATCTGATTCCCTGCCTTTCATTCCCCAGCTCTGATTCCCCGCCTCTGACTCCCCGCGTCTGATTCCCAGCCTCTGATTCCCCATGTCTGATTTCCTGCCTCTGATTCCCCGCCTCTGATTTGCATCTCTGATTCATCGCCTCTGATTCCCCACCTCTGATTCCCCATATCTGATTCCCCACCTATGTTTCCCCGCCTCTGATTCCCCTCCTCTGATTCCCCATCTCTGATTCCCTGACTCTGATTCTCCACCTCTGATTCCCCATCTCTGATTCCGCACATCCGATTCCCTGCCTCTGATTCCCCGCCTCTGATGCCCCGCCTCTGATTCCATGCCTCTGATTCCCAACCTCTGATTCCCCATATCTGATTCCCCGCCTCTGTTTCCCCGCCTCTGATCCCCTGTCCCTGTTTCCTCATATCTGATTCCCCGCCTCTGATTCCCCAACACTGATTTCCCGCCTCTGATTCCCCAGCTCTGATTGCCTATCTCAGATTCCCCAATTCTGATTCCCCGCCTTTGATTCCCTGCCTCTGATTCCCAACCTCTGATTCCCGACCTCTGATTCCCCATATCTGATTCCCCGCCTCTGTTTCCCCGCCTCTTATTCCCCGCCTCTGTTTCCCCACCTCTTATTCACCGCCTCTGTTTCCCCATATCTGATTCCCTGCCTTTCATTCCCCAGCTCTGATTCCCCGCCTCTGACTCCCCGCGTCTGATTCCCAGCCTCTGATTCCCCATGTCTGACTTCCTGCCTCTGATTCCCCGCCTCGATTCGCCATCTCTGATTCATCGCCTCTGATTCCCCACCTCTGATTCCCTATATCTGATTCCCCACCTATGTTTCCCCGCCTCTGATTGCCCGCCTCTGATTCCCCATCTCTGATTCCCGAACTCTGATTCCCCACCTCTGATTCCCTGCCTCTGATTCCCAACCTCTAATCCCCTCCTCTGATTCCCCATATCTGATTCCCTGCCTCCGTTTCCCTGCCTCTGATTCCCCGCCTCTGTTTCCCCATATCTGATTCCCCGCCTCTGATACCCCAACTCTGATTCCCCGCCTCTGATTCCCCAGCTCTGATTCCCCGCCTCTGACTCCCCGCGTCTGATTCCCAGCCTCTGATTCCCCATGTCTGATTTCCTGCCTCTGATTCCCCGCCTCTGATTCCCCGCCTCTGATTCCCCATCTCTGATTCCCGGACTCTGATTCCCCACCTCTGATTCCCCATCTCTGATTCCGCACATCCGATTCCCTGCCTCTGATTCCCCGCCTCTGATGCCCCGCCTCTGATTCCATGCCTCTGATTCCCAACCTCTGATTCCCCACCTCTGATTCCCCATATCTGATTCCCCGCCTCTGTTTCCCCGCCTCTGATTCCCTGCCTCTGTTTCCTCATACCTGATTCCCCGCCTCTGATTCCCCAACACTGATTCCCCGCCACTGATTCCCCAGCTCTGATTCACCACCTCTGATTCCCCGCGTCTGATTCCCCGCATCTGATTACCCATCTCTGATTCCCTATCTCTGATTCCCCAATTCTGATTCCCCACCTTTGATTCCCTGCCTCTGATTCCCAACCTCTGATTCCCGACCTCTGATTCCCCATATCTGATACCCCGCCTCTGTTTCCCCGCCTCTTATTCACCGCCTCTGATTCCCCATATCTGATTCCCGGCCTCTCATTCCCCAGCTCTGATTCCCCGCCTCTGATTCCCCATATCTGTTTCCCCACCGCTGATTCCCCAACTCTGATACCCCGCCTCTGATTCCCCAGCTCTGATTCCCCGCCTCTGATTCCCCGCGTCTGATTCCCTGCCTCTGATTCCCCGCCTCTGATTCCCCATCTCTGATTCACCACTTCTGATCCCCCGCCTCTGATTACCCATGTCTGATTCCCCGCCTCTGTTTCCCCGCCTCTGAATCCCCGCCTCTGATTCCCCATATCTGATTCCCCGCCTGTGATTACCCAACTCTGATTCCCCGCCTGTGATTCGCCAGCTATGATTCCCCGCCTCTGATTCCCCGTGTCTGATTCCCTGCCTGTGATTCCCTGCGTCTGATTCCCCACCTCTGTTACCCCGCCTCTGATTCCCCGCCTCTGATTCCCCATATCTGATTCCCCTCCTCTGATTCCCCAACTCTGATTCCCTGCCTCTGATTCCCCAATTCTGATTCCCTGCCTCTGATTCCCCGCATCTGATTCCCCGCCTCTGATTCCCCATCTCTGATTCACCGCCTTTGATTCGCCACCTCTGATTCCCCATCTCTGATTCCCGGACTAAGATTCCCCACCTCTGATTCCCGGCCTCTTATTCCCGGCATCAGATTCCCGGCCTCTGATTCCCAGCCTCTGATTCCCCGCTTCTGATTCTGATTCCCTGCCTCTGATTCCCCATCTCTGATTCCACACATCTGATTCCCTGCCTCTGATTCCCCACTTCTGATTCCCCGCCTCTGATTCCCCACCTCTGTTTCCCCACCTCTGATTCCCCGCCTCTGTTTCCCCATATCTAATTCCCCGCCTCTGATTCCCCAACTCTGATTCCCCGCTCTGATTCCCCAGCTCTGATTTCCCGCCTCTGATTCCCCGCATCTGATTCCCTGCCTCTGAATCCCCACCTCTGATTCCCTGCCTCTGATTCCCAACCTCTGATTCCCCTCCTCTGATTCCCCATATCTGATTCCCCTCCTCTGTTTCCCTGCCTCTGATTCCCCGCATCTGTTACCCCATATCTGATTCCCCGCCTCTGATTCTCCAACTCTGATTCTGCACATCTGATTCCCTGCCTCTTTTTCCCCACCTCTGATTCCCGGCCTCTGATAATCGGCCTCTTTTTCCCGGCCTCTCATTCCCGGCATCTCATTCCCCGCCTCTGATTCCCGGCCTCTGATTCCCCGCCTCTGATTCCCCGCCTCTGATTCCCTGCCTCTGATTCCCCATCTCTGATTCCGCACATCTGATTCCCTGCCTCTGATTCCCCGCCTCTGATTCCCCGCCTCTGATTCCCTGCCTCTGATTCCCAACCTCTGATTCCCCACCTCTGATTCCCCATATCTGATTCCCCGCCTCTGTTTCCCCGCCTCTGATTCCCCGCCTCTGTTTCCCCATATCTGATTCCCCGCCTCTGATTCCCCAACACTGATTCCCCGCCTCTGATTCCCCAGCTCAGATTCCCCGCCTCTGATTCCCTGTGTTTGATTCCCTGCCTCTGATTCCCCGCCTCTGCTTCCCCATCTCTGATTCAGCGCCTTTGATTCGCCACCTCTGATTCCCCATATGTGATTCCCCGCCTCTGTTTCCCCGCCTCTGATTCCCCACCTCTGATTCCCCATATCTCATTCCCAGCCTCTGATTCCCCATCTCTGATTCCCGGCCTCTGATTCCCTACCTCTGATTCCCGGCCTCTTATTCCCGGCATCTGATTCCCGGCCTCTGATTCCCGGCCTCTGATTCCCCGCTACTGATTCTGATTCCCTGCCTCTGATTCCCCATCTCTGATTCCGCACATCTAATTCCCTGCCTCTGATTTCCCACCTCTGATTACCCATATCTGATTCCCCGCCTCTGTTTCCCCGCCTCTGATTCCCCGCCTCTGTTTCCCCGCCTCTGATTCCCCGCCTCTGTTTCCCCATATCTAATTCCCCGCCTCTGATTCCCCAACTCTGATTCCCCGCTCTGATTCCCCAGCTCTGAATCCCCGCCTCTGATTCCCCGCATCTGATTCACTGCCTCTGAATCCCCACCTCTGATTCCCTGCCTCTGATTCACAACCTCTGATTCCCCTCCTCTGATTCCCCATATCTGATTCCCCGCCTCAGTTTCCCTGCCTCTGATTCCCCGCCTCTGTTTCCCCATATCTGATTCCCCGCCTCTGATACCCCAACTCTGATTCCCCGCCTCTGATTCCCCAGCTCTGATTCCCCGCCTCTGACTCCCCGCGTCTGATTCCCAGCCTCTGATTCCCCATGTCTGATTCCCCACCTCTGATTCCCCATATCTGATTCCCCACCTATGTTTCCCCGCCTCTGATTCCCCGCCTCAGATTCCCCATCTCTGATTCCCGGACTCTGATTCCCCACCTCTGATTCCCCATCTCTGATTCCGCTCATCCAATTCCCTGCCTCTGATTCCCCGCCTCTGATTCCCCACCTCTGATTTCCCATATCTGATTCCCCGCCTCTGTTTCCCCGCCTCTGATTCCCTGCATCTGTTTCCTCATATCTGATTCCCCTCCTCTGATTCCCCAACACTGATTCCCCGCCTCTGATTCCCCAGCTCTGATTCACCACCTCTGATTCCCCGCGTCTGATTCCCCGCCTCTAATTCCCCATCTCTGATTCCCTATCACTGATTCCCCAATTCTGTTTCCCCGCCTTTGATTCACTGCCTCTGATTAACAACCACTGATTCACGACCTCTGATTCCCCATATCTGATTCCCCGCCTCTGTTTCCCCGCCTCTTATTCCCCGCCTCTTATTCCCCGCCTCTGTTTCCCCATATCTGATTCCCGGCCTCTCATTCCCCAGCTCTGATTCCCCGCCTCTGATTCCCCATATCTGATTCCCCGCCGCTGATTCCCCAACTCTGATACCCCGCCTCTGATTCACCAGCTCTGATTCCCCGCCTCTGATTCCCCGCGTCTGATTCCCTGCCTCTGATTCCCCGCCTCTGATTCCCCATCTCTGATTCACCACCTCTGATCCCCCGCCTCTGATTCCCCATGTCTGATTCCCCGCCTCTGTTTCCCTGCCTCTGATTCCCCGCCTCTGATTCCCCATATCTGAATCCCCGCCTCTGATTCCCCAACTCTGATTCCCCGCCTGTGATTCGCCAGCTATGATTCCCGGCCTCTGATTCCCCACGTCTGATTCCCTGCCTGTGATTCCCTGCCTCTGATTCCCCACCTCTGTTACCCCGCCTCGGATTCCCTGCCTCTGATTCCCCACTTCTGATTCCCCGCCACTGATTCCCCACCTCTGTTTCCCCACCTCTGATTCCCCGCCTCTGTTTCCCCATATCTAATTCCCCGCCTCTGATTCCCCAACTCTGATTCCCCGCTCTGATTCCCCAGCTCTGAATTCCCGCCTCTGATTCCCCACCTATGATTCCCCATATCTGATTCCCCGCCTCTGTTTCCCCAGCTCTGATTCCCCGCCTCTGATTCCCCATATCTGATTCCCCGCCGCTGATTCCCCAACTCTGATACCCCGCCTCTGATTCACCAGCTCTGATTCCCCGCCTCTGATTCCCCGCGTCTGATTCCCTGCCTCTGATTCCCCGCCTCTGATTCCCCATCTCTGATTCACCACCTCTGATCCCCCGCCTCTGATTCCCCATGTCTGATTCCCCGCCTCTGTTTCCCTGCCTCTGATTCCCCGCCTCTGATTCCCCATATCTGAATCCCCGCCTCTGATTCCCCAACTCTGATTCCCCGCCTGTGATTCGCCAGCTATGATTCCCGGCCTCTGATTCCCCGCGTCTGATTCCCTGCCTGTGATTCCCTGCCTCTGATTCCCCACCTCTGTTACCCCGCCTCTGATTCCCTGCCTCTGATTCCCCACTTCTGATTCCCCGCCTCTGATTCCCCACCTCTGTTTCCCCACCTCTGATTCCCCGCCTCTGTTTCCCCATATCTAATTCCCCGCCTCTGATTCCCCAACTCTGATTCCCCGCTCTGATTCCCCAGCTCTGAATTCCCGCCTCTGATTCCCCACCTATGATTCCCCATATCTGATTCCCCGCCTCTGTTTCCCCGCCTCTGATTCCCCGCCTCTGATTCCCCATATCTGATTCCCCACCTATGATTTCCCAACGCTGATTCCCCGCATCTGACTCCCCGCGTCTGATTCCCAGCCTCTGATTCCCCATGTCTGATTTCCTGCCTCTGATTCCCGACCTCTGATTCGCCATCTCTGATTCATCGCCTCTGATTCCCCGCATCTGATTACCCATCTCTGATTCCCTATCTCTGATTCCCCAATTCTGATTCCCCACCTTTGATTCCCTGCCTCTGATTCCCAACCTCTGATTCCCGACCTCTGATTCCCCATATCTGATACCCCGCCTCTGTTTCCCCGCCTCTTATTCACCGCCTCTGATTCCCCATATCTGATTCCCGGCCTCTCATTCCCCAGCTCTGATTCCCCGCCTCTGATTCCCCATATCTGTTTCCCCGCCGCTGATTCCCCAACTCTGATACCCCGCCTCTGATTCCCCAGCTCTGATTCCCCGCCTCTGATTCCCCGCGTCTGATTCCCTGCCTCTGATTCCCCGCCTCTGATTCCCCATCTCTGATTCACCACTTCTGATCCCCCGCCTCTGATTACCCATGTCTGATTCCCCGCCTCTGTTTCCCCGCCTCTGATTCCCCGCCTCTGATTCCCCATATCTGATTCCCCGCCTGTGATTACCCAACTCTGATTCCCCGCCTGTGATTCGCCAGCTATGATTCCCCGCCTCTGATTCCCCGTGTCTGATTCCCTGCCTGTGATTCCCTGCGTCTGATTCCCCACCTCTGTTACCCCGCCTCTGATTCCCCGCCTCTGATTCCCCATATCTGATTCCCCTCCTCTGATTCCCCAACTCTGATTCCCTGCCTCTGATTCCCCAATTCTGATTCCCTGCCTCTGATTCCCCGCATCTGATTCCCCGCCTCTGATTCCCCATCTCTGATTCACCGCCTTTGATTCGCCACCTCTGATTCCCCATCTCTGATTCCCGGACTAAGATTCCCCACCTCTGATTCCCGGCCTCTTATTCCCGGCATCAGATTCCCGGCCTCTGATACCCAGCCTCTGATTCCCCGCTTCTGATTCTGATTCCCTGCCTCTGATTCCCCATCTCTGATTCCACACATCTGATTCCCTGCCTCTGATTCCCCACTTCTGATTCCCCGCCTCTGATTCCCCACCTCTGTTTCCCTACCTCTGATTCCCCGCCTCTGTTTCCCCATATCTAATTCCCCGCCTCTGATTCCCCAACTCTGATTCCCCGCTCTGATTCCCCAGCTCTGATTTCCCGCCTCTGATTCCCCGCATCTGATTCCCTGCCTCTGAATCCCCAACTCTGATTCCCCGCTCTGATTCCCCAGCTCTGATTTCCCGCCTCTGATTCCCTGCCTCTGATTCCCCGCATCTGTTACCCCATATCTGATTCCCCGCCTCTGATTCCCCAACTCTGATTCTGCACATCTGATTCCCTGCCTCTTTTTCCCCACCTCTGATTCCCGGCCTCTGATTATCGGCCTCTTTTTCCCGGCCTCTCATTCCCGGCCTCTCATTCCCCGCCTCTGATTCCCGGCCTCTGATTCCCCGCCTCTGATTCCCCGCCTCTGATTCCCTGCCTCTGATTCCCCATCTCTGATTCCGCACATCTGATTCCCTGCCTCTGATTCCCCGCCTCTGATTCCCCGCCTCTGATTCCCTGCCTCTGATTCCCAACCTCTGATTCCCCACCTCTGATTCCCCATATCTGATTCCCCGCCTCTGTTTCCCCGCCTCTGATTCCCCGCCTCTGTTTCCCCATATCTGATTCCCCGCCTCTGATTCCCCAACACTGATTCCCCGCCTCTGATTCCCCAGCTCTGATTCCCCGCCTCTGATTCCCTGTGTTTGATTCCCTGCCTCTGATTCCCCGCCTCTGCTTCCCCATCTCTGATTCAGCGCCTTTGATTCGCCACCTCTGATTCCCCATATGTGATTCCCCGCCTCTGTTTCCCCGCCTCTGATTCCCCGCCTCTGATTCCCCATATCTCATTCCCAGCCTCTGATTCCCCATCTCTGATTCCCGGCCTCTGATTCCCTACCTCTGATTCCCGGCCTCTTATTCCCGGCATCTGATTCCCGGCCTCTGATTCCCGGCCTCTGATTCCCCGCTACTGATTCTGATTCCCTGCCTCTGATTCCCCATCTCTGATTCCGCACATCTGATTCCCTGCCTCTGATTTCCCACCTCTGATTACCCATATCTGATTCCCCGCCTCTGTTTCCCCGCCTCTGATTCCCCGCCACTGTTTCCCCGCCTCTGATTCCCCGCCTCTGTTTCCCCATATCTAATTCCCCGCCTCTGATTCCCCAACTCTGATTCCCCGCTCTGATTCCCCAGCTCTGAATCCCCGCCTCTGATTCCCCGCATCTGATTCACTGCCTCTGAATCCCCACCTCTGATTCCCTGCCTCTGATTCACAACCTCTGATTCCCCTCCTCTGATTCCCCATATCTGATTCCCCGCCTCCGTTTCCCTGCCTCTGATTCCCCGCCTCTGTTTCCCCATATCTGATTCCCCGCCTCTGATACCCCAACTCTGATTCCCCGCCTCTGATTCCCCAGCTCTGATTCCCCGCCTCTGACTCCCCGCGTCTGATTCCCAGCCTCTGATTCCCCATGTCTGATTTCCTGCCTATGATTCCCCGCCTCTGATTCGCCAGCTCTGATTCATCGCCTCTGATTCCCCACCTCTGATTCCCCATATCTGATTCCCCACCTATGTTTCCCCGCCTCTGATTCCCCGCCTCAGATTCCCCATCTCTGATTCCCGGACTCTGATTCTCCACCTCTGATTCCCCATCTCTGATTCCGCTCATCCAATTCCCTGCCTCTGATTCCCCGCCTCTGATTCCCCACCTCTGATTTCCCATATCTGATTCCCCGCCTCTGTTTCCACGCCTCTGATTCCCTGCATCTGTTTCCTCATATCTGATTCCCCTCCTCTGATTCCCCAACACTGATTCCCCGCCTCTGATTCCCCTGCTCTGATTCACCACCTCTGATTCCCCGCGTCTGATTCCCCGCCTCTAATTCCCCATCTCTGATTCCCTATCACTGATTCCCCAATTCTGATTCCCCGCCTTTGATTCACTGCCTCTGATTAACAACCACTGATTCCCGACCTCTGATTCCCCATATCTGATTCCCCGCCTCTGTTTCCCCGCCTCTTATTCCCCGCCTCTTATTCCCCGCCTCTGTTTCCCCATATCTGATTCCCGGCCTCTCATTCCCCAGCTCTGATTCCCCGCCTCTGATTCCCCATATCTGATTCCCCGCCGCTGATTCCCCAACTCTGATACCCCGCCTCTGATTCACCAACTCTGATTCCCCGCCTCTGATTCCCCGCGTCTGATTCCCTGCCTCTGATTCCCCGCCTCTGATTCCCCTTCTCTGATTCACCACCTCTGATCCCCCGCCTCTGATTCCCCATGTCTGATTCCCCGCCTCTGTTTCCCTGCCTCTGATTCCCCGCCTCTGATTCCCCATATCCGAATCCCCGCCTCTGATTCCCCAACTCTGATTCCCCGCCTGTGATTCGCCAGCTATGATTCCCGGCCTCTGATTCCCCGCGTCTGATTCCCTGCCTGTGATTCCCTGCCTCTGATTCCCCACCTCTGTTACCCCGCCTCTGATTCCCTGCCTCTGATTCCCCACTTCTGATTCCCCGCCTCTGATTCCCCACCTCTGTTTCCCCACCTCTGATTCCCCGCCTCTGTTTCCCCATATCTAATTCCCCGCCTCTGATTCCCCAACTCTGATTCCACGCTCTGATTCCCCAGCTCTGAATTCCCGCCTCTGATTCCCCACCTATGATTCCCCATATCTGATTCCCCGCCTCTGTTTCCCCGCCTCTGATTCCCCGCCTCTGATTCCCCATATCTGATTCCCCACCTATGATTTCCCAACGCTGATTCCCCGCCTCTGATTCGCTAGCTATGATTCCCCGCCTCTGATTCCCCGCGTCTGAATCCCTGCCTCTGATTCCCCGCCTCTGATTCCCAATATCTGATTCCCCGCCTCCGTTTCCCTGCCTCTGATTCCCCGCCTCTGTTTCCCCATATCTGATACTCCGCCTCTGATTCCCCAACTCTGATTCCCCGCCTCTGATTCCCCAGCTCTGATTCCCCGCATCTGACTCCCCGCGTCTGATTCCCAGCCTCTGATTCCCCATGTCTGATTTCCTGCCTCTGATTCCCGACCTCTGATTCGCCATCTCTGATTCATCGCCTCTGATTCCCCACCTCTGATTACCCATATCTGATTCCCCACCTATGTTTCCCCGCCTCTGATTCCCCGCCTCTGATTCCCCATCTCTGATTCCCGGACTCTGATTCCCCACCTCTGATTCCCCATCTCTGATTCCGCACATCCGATTCCCTGCCTCCGATTCCCCGCCTCTGATGCCCCGCCTCTGATTCCATGCCTCTGATTCCCAACCTCTGATTCCCCACCTCTGATTCCCCATATCTGATTCCCTGCCTCTGTTTCCCCGCCTCTGATTCCCTGCCCCTGTTTCCTCATATCTGATTCCCAGCCTCTGATTCCCCAACACTGATTTCCCACCTCTGATTCCACAGCTCTGATTCACCACCTCTAATTCCCCGCCTTTGATTCCCTGCCTCTGATTCCCAACCTCTGATTCCCGACCTCTGATTCCCCATATCTGATACCCCGCCTCTGTTTCCCCGCCTCTTATTCCCCGCCTCTGTTTCCCCATATCTGATTCCCTGCCTTTCATTCCCCAGCTCTGATTCCCCGCCTCTGACTCCCCGCGTCTGATTCCCAGCCTCTGATTCCCCATGTCTGATTTCCTGCCTCTGATTCCCCGCCTCTGATTTGCATCTCTGATTCATCGCCTCTGATTCCCCACCTCTGATTCCCCATATCTGATTCCCCACCTATGTTTCCCCGCCTCTGATTCCCCGCCTCTGATTCCCCATCTCTGATTCCCTGACTCTGATTCTCCACCTCTGATTCCCCATCTCTGATTCCGCACATCCGATTCCCTGCCTCTGATTCCCCGCCTCTGATGCCCCGCCTCTGATTCCATGCCTCTGATTCCCAACCTCTGATTCCCCACCTCTGATTCCCCATATCTGATTCCCCGCCTCTGTTTCCCCGCCTCTGATTCCCTGTCCCTGTTTCCTCATATCTGATTCCCCGCCTCTGATTCCCCAACACTGATTTCCCGCCTCTGATTCCCCAGCTCTGATTGCCTATCTCAGATTCCCCAATTCTGATTCCCCGCCTTTGATTCCCTGCCTCTGATTCCCAACCTCTGATTCCCGACCTCTGATTCCTCATATCTGATTCCCCGCCTCTGTTTCCCCGCCTCTTATTCCCCGCCTCTGTTTCCCCACCGCTTATTCACCGCCTCTGTTTCCCCATATCTGATTCCCTGCCTTTCATTCCCCGCCTCTGATTCCCTGCCTCTGATTCCCCATCTCTGATTCCGCACATCTGATTCCCTGCCTCTGATTCCCCGCCTCTGATTCCCCGCCTCTGATTCCCTGCCTCTGATTCCCAACCTCTGATTCCCCACCTCTGATTCCCCATATCTGATTCCCCGCCTCTGTTTCCCCGCCTCTGATTCCCCGCCTCTGTTTCCCCATATCTGATTCCCCGCCTCTGATTCCCCAACACTGATTCCCCGCCTCTGATTCCCCAGCTCTGATTCCCCGCCTCTGATTCCCTGTGTTTGATTCCCTGCCTCTGATTCCCCGCCTCTGCTTCCCCATCTCTGATTCAGCGCCTTTGATTCGCCACCTCTGATTCCCCATATGTGATTCCCCGCCTCTGTTTCCCCGCCTCTGATTCCCCGCCTCTGATTCCCCATATCTCATTCCCAGCCTCTGATTCCCCATCTCTGATTCCCGGACTCTGATTCCCTACCTCTGATTCCCGGCCTCTTATTCCCGGCATCTGATTCCCGGCCTCTGATTCCCGGCCTCTGATTCCCCGCTACTGATTCTGATTCCCTGCCTCTGATTCCCCATCTCTGATTCCGCACATCTGATTCCCTGCCTCTGATTTCCCACCTCTGATTACCCATATCTGATTCCCCGCCTCTGTTTCCCCGCCTCTGATTCCCCGCCTCTGTTTCCCCGCCTCTGATTCCCCGCCTCTGTTTCCCCATATCTAATTCCCCGCCTCTGATTCCCCAACTCTGATTCCCCGCTCTGATTCCCCAGCTCTGAATCCCCGCCTCTGATTCCCCGCATCTGATTCACTGCCTCTGAATCCCCACCTCTGATTCCCTGCCTCTGATTCACAACCTCTGATTCCCCTCCTCTGATTCCCCATATCTGATTCCCCGCCTCCGTTTCCCTGCCTCTGATTCCCCGCCTCTGTTTCCCCATATCTGATTCCCCGCCTCTGATACCCCAACTCTGATTCCCCGCCTCTGATTCCCCAGCTCTGATTCCCCGCCTCTGACTCCCCGCGTCTGATTCCCAGCCTCTGATTCCCCATGTCTGATTTCCTGCCTATGAATCCCCGCCTCTGATTCGCCAGCTCTGATTCATCGCCTCTGATTCCCCACCTCTGATTCCCCATATCTGATTCCCCACCTATGTTTCCCCGCCTCTGATTCCCCGCCTCAGATTCCCCATCTCTGATTCCCGGACTCTGATTCCCCACCTCTGATTCCACATCTCTGATTCCTCTCATCCAATTCCCTGCCTCTGATTCCCCGCCTCTGATTCCCCACCTCTGATTTCCCATATCTGATTCCCCGCCTCTGTTTCCCCGCCTCTGATTCCCTGCATCTGTTTCCTCATATCTGATTCCCCTCCTCTGATTCCCCAACACTGATTCCCAGCCTCTGATTCCCCAGCTCTGATTCACCACCTCTGATTCCCCGCGTCTGATTCCCCGCCTCTAATTCCCCATCTCTGATTCCCTATCACTGATTCCCCAATTCTGATTCCCCGCCTTTGATTCACTGCCTCTGATTAACAACCACTGATTCCCGACCTCTGATTCCCCATATCTGATTCCCCGCCTCTGTTTCCCCGCCTCTTATTCCCCACCTCTTATTCCCCGCCTCTGTTTCCCCATATCTGATTCCCGGCCTCTCATTCCCCAGCTCTGATTCCCCGCCTCTGATTCCCCATATCTGATTCCCTGCCGCTGATTCCCCAACTCTGATACCCCGCCTCTGATTCACCAGCTCTGTTTCCCCGCCTCTGATTCCCCGCGTCTGATTCCCTGCCTCTGATTCCCCGCCTCTGATTCCCCATCTCTGATTCACCACCTCTGATCCCCCGCCTCTGATTCCCCATGTCTGATTCCCCGCCTCTGTTTCCCTGCCTCTGATTCCCCGCCTCTGATTCCCCATATCTGAATCCCCGCCTCTGATTCCCCAACTCTGATTCCCCGCCTGTGATTCGCCAGCTATGATTCCCGGCCTCTGATTCCCCGCGTCTGATTCCCTGCCTGTGATTCCCTGCCTCTGATTCCCCACCTCTGTTACCCCGCCTCTGATTCCCTGCCTCTGATTCCCCACTTCTGATTCCCCGCCTCTGATTCCCCACCTCTGTTTCCCCACCTCTGATTCCCCGCCTCTGTTTCCCCATATCTAATTCCCCGCCTCTGATTCCCCAACTCTGATTCCCCGCTCTGATTCCCCAGCTCTGAATTCCCGCCTCTGATTCCCCACCTATGATTCCCCATATCTGATTCCCAGCCTCTGTTTCCCCGCCTCTGATTCCCCGCCTCTGATTCCCCATATCTGATTCCCCACCTATGATTTCCCAACGCTGATTCCCCGCCTCTGATTCGCTAGCTATGATTCCCCGCCTCTGATTCCCCGCGTCTGAATCCCTGCCTCTGATTCCCCGCCTCTGATTCCCAATATCTGATTCCCCGCCTCCGTTTCCCTGCCTCTGATTCCCCGCCTCTGTTTCCCCATATCTGATACTCCGCCTCTGATTCCCCAACTCTGATTCCCCGCCTCTGATTCCCCAGCTCTGATTCCCCGCATCTGACTCCCCGCGTCTGATTCCCAGCCTCTGATTCCCCATGTCTGATTTCCTGCCTCTGATTCCCCACCTCTGATTCGCCATCTCTGATTCATCGCCTCTGATTCCCCACCTCTGATTACCCATATCTGATTCCCCACCTATGTTTCCCCGCCTCTGATTCCCCGCCTCTGATTCCCCATCTCTGATTCCCGGACTCCGATTCCCCACCTCTGATTCCCCATCTCTGATTCTGCACATCCGATTCCCTGCCTCTGATTCCCCGCCTCTGATGCCCCGCCTCTGATTCCATGCCTCTGATTCCCAACCTCTGATTCCCCACCTCTGATTCCCCATATCTGATTCCCTGCCTCTGTTTCCCCGCCTCTGATTCCCTGCCCCTGTTTCCTCATATCTGATTCCCAGCCTCTGATTCCCCAACACTGATTTCCCACCTCTGATTCCACAGCTCTGATTCACCACCTCTAATTCCCCGCCTTTGATTCCCTGCCTCTGATTCCCAACCTCTGATTCCCGACCTCTGATTCCCCATATCTGATACCCCGCCTCTGTTTCCCCGCCTCTTATTCCCCGCCTCTGTTTCCCCATATCTGATTCCCTGCCTTTCATTCCCCAGCTCTGATTCCCCGCCTCTGACTCCCCGCGTCTGATTCCCAGCCTCTGATTCCCCATGTCTGATTTCCTGCCTCTGATTCCCCGCCTCTGATTTGCATCTCTGATTCATCGCCTCTGATTCCCCACCTCTGATTCCCCATATCTGATTCCCCACCTATGTTTCCCCGCCTCTGATTCCCCGCCTCTGATTCCCCATCTCTGATTCCCTGACTCTGATTCTCCACCTCTGATTCCCCATCTCTGATTCCGCACATCCGATTCCCTGCCTCTGATTCCCCGCCTCTGATGCCCCGCCTCTGATTCCATGCCTCTGATTCCCAACCTCTGATTCCCCACCTCTGATTCCCCATATCTGATTCCCCGCCTCTGTTTCCCCGCCTCTGATTCCCTGTCCCTGTTTCCTCATATCTGATTCCCCGCCTCTGATTCCCCAACACTGATTTCCCGCCTCTGATTCCCCAGCTCTGATTGCCTATCTCAGATTCCCCAATTCTGATTCCCCGCCTTTGATTCCCTGCCTCTGATTCCCAACCTCTGATTCCCGACCTCTGATTCCTCATATCTGATTCCCCGCCTCTGTTTCCCCGCCTCTTATTCCCCGCCTCTGTTTCCCCACCGCTTATTCACCGCCTCTGTTTCCCCATATCTGATTCCCTGCCTTTCATTCCCCAGCTCTGATTCCCCGCCTCTGACTCCCCGCGTCTGATTCCCAGCCTCTGATTCCCCATGTCTGACTTCCTGCCTCTGATTCCCCGCCTCGATTCGCCATCTCTGATTCATCGCCTCTGATTCCCCACCTCTGATTCCCCATATCTGATTCCCCACCTATGTTTCCCCGCCTCTGATTCCCCGCCTCTGATTCCCCATCTCTGATTCCCGAACTCTGATTCCCCACCTCTGATTCCCTGCCTCTGATTCCCAACCTCTGATTCCCCTCCTCTGATTCCCCATATCTGATTCCCCGCCTCCGTTTCCCTGCCTCTGATTCCCCGCCTCTGTTTCCCCATATCTGATTCCCCGCCTCTGATACCCCAACTCTGATTCCCCGCCTCTGATTCCCCAGCTCTGATTCCCCGCCTCTGACTCCCCGCGTCTGATTCCCAGCCTCTGATTCCCCATGTCTGATTTCCTGCCTCTGATTCCCCGCCTCTGATTCCCCGCCTCTGATTCCCCATCTCTGATTCCCGGACTCTGATTCCCCACCTCTGATTCCCCATCTCTGATTCCGCACATCCGATTCCCTGCCTCTGATTCCCCGCCTCTGATGCCCCGCCTCTGATTCCATGCCTCTGATTCCCAACCTCTGATTCCCCACCTCTGATTCCCCATATCTGATTCCCCGCCTCTGTTTCCCCGCCTCTGATTCCCTGCCTCTGTTTCCTCATACCTGATTCCCCGCCTCTGATTCCCCAACACTGATTCCCCGCCTCTGATTCCCCAGCTCTGATTCACCACCTCTGATTCCCCGCGTCTGATTCCCCGCATCTGATTACCCATCTCTGATTCCCTATCTCTGATTCCCCAATTCTGATTCCCCACCTTTGATTCCCTGCCTCTGATTCCCAACCTCTGATTCCCGACCTCTGATTCCCCATATCTGATACCCCGCCTCTGTTTCCCCGCCTCTTATTCACCGCCTCTGACTCCCCATATCTGATTCCCGGCCTCTCATTCCCCAGCTCTGATTCCCCGCCTCTGATTCCCCATATCTGATTCCCCGCCGCTGATTCCCCAACTCTGATACCCCGCCTCTGATTCCCCAGCTCTGATTCCCTGCCTCTGATTCCCCGCGTCTGATTCCCTGCCTCTGATTCCCCGCCTCTGATTCCCCATCTCTGATTCACCACTTCTGATCCCCCGCCTCTGATTACCCATGTCTGATTCCCCGCCTCTGTTTCCCCGCCTCTGAATCCCCGCCTCTGATTCCCCATATCTGATTCCCCGCCTCTGATTACCCAACTCTGATTCCCCGCCTGTGATTCGCCAGCTATGATTCCCCGCCTCTGATTCCCCGCATCTGATTCCCTGCCTGTGATTCCCTGCGTCTGAATCCCCACCTCTGTTACCCCGCCTCTGATTCCCCGCCTCTGATTCCCCATATCTGATTCCCCTCCTCTGATTCCCCAACTCTGATTCCCTGCCTCTGATTCCCCAATTCTGATTCCCTGCCTCTGATACCCCGCATCTGATTCCCCGCCTCTGATTCCCCATCTCTGATTCACCGCCTTTGATTCGCCACCTCTGATTCCCCATCTCTGATTCCCGGACTAAGATTCCCCACCTCTGATTCCCGGCCTCTTATTCCCGGCATCAGATTCCCGGCCTCTGATTCCCAGCCTCTGATTCCCCGCTTCTGATTCTGATTCCCTGCCTCTGATTCCCCATCTCTGATTCCACACATCTGATTCCCTGCCTCTGATTCCCCACTTCTGATTCCCCGCCTCTGATTCCCCACCTCTGTTTCCCCACCTCTGATTCCCCGCCTCTGTTTCCCCATATCTAATTCCCCGCCTCTGATTCCCCAACTCTGATTCCCCGCTCTGATTCCCCAGCTCTGATTTCCCGCCTCTTATTCCCCGCATCTGATTCCCTGCCTCTGAATCCCCACCTCTGATTCCCTGCCTCTGATTCCCAACCTCTGATTCCCCTCCTCTGATTCCCCATATCTGATTCCCCTCCTCTGTTTCCCTGCCTCTGATTCCCCGCATCTGTTACCCCATATCTGATTCCCCGCCTCTGATTCCCCAACTCTGATTCTGCACATCTGATTCCATGCCTCTTTTTCCCCACCTCTGATTACCGGCCTCTGATTATCGGCCTCTGATTCCCGGCCTCTCATTCCCGGCCTCTCATTCCCCGCCTCTGATTCCCGGCCTCTGATTCCCCGCCTCTGATTCCCCGCCTCTGATTCCCTGCCTCTGATTCCCCATCTCTGATTCCGCACATCTGATTCCCTGCCTCTGATTCCCCGCCTCTGATTCCCCGCCTCTGATTCCCTGCCTCTGATTCCCAACCTCTGATTCCCCACCTCTGATTCCCCATATCTGATTCCCCGCCTCTGTTTCCCCGCCTCTGATTCCCCGCCTCTGTTTCCCCATATCTGATTCCCCGCCTCTGATTCCCCAACACTGATTCCCCGCCTCTGATTCCCCAGCTCTGATTCCCCGCCTCTGATTCCCTGTGTTTGATTCCCTGCCTCTGATTCCCCGCATCTGCTTCCCCATCTCTGATTCAGCGCCTTTGATTCGCCACCTCTGATTCCCCATATGTGATTCCCCGCCTCTGTTTCCCCGCCTCTGATTCCCCGCCTCTGATTCCCCAAAATTCATTCCCAGCCTCTGATTCCCCATCTCTGATTCCCGGACTCTGATTCCCTACCTCTGATTCCCGGCCTCTTATTCCCGGCATCTGATTCCCGGCCTCTGATTCCCGGCCTCTGATTCCCCGCTACTGATTCTGATTCCCTGCCTCTGATTCCCCATCTCTGATTCCGCACATCTGATTCCCTGCCTCTGATTTCCCACCTCTGATTACCCATATCTGATTCCCCGCCTCTGTTTCCCCGCCTCTGATTCCCCGCCTCTGTTTCCCCGCCTCTGATTCCCCGCCTCTGTTTTCCCATATCTAATTCCCCGCCTCTGATTCCCCAACTCTGATTCCCCGCTCTGATTCCCCAGCTCTGAATCCCCGCCTCTGATTCCCCGCATCTGATTCACTGCCTCTGAATCCCCACCTCTGATTCCCTGCCTCTGATTCACAACCTCTGATTCCCCTCCTCTGATTCCCCATATCTGATTCCCCGCCTCCGTTTCCCTGCCTCTGATTCCCCGCCTCTGTTTCCCCATATCTGATTCCCCGCCTCTGATACGCCAACTCTGATTCCCCATCTCTGATTCCGCACATCCGATTCCCTGCCTCTGATTCCCCGCCTCTGATGCCCCGCCTCTGATTCCATGCCTCTGATTCCCAACCTCTGATTCCCCACCTCTGATTCCCCATATCTGATTCCCCGCCTCTGTTTCCCCGCCTCTGATTCCCTGTCCCTGTTTCCTCATATCTGATTCCCCGCCTCTGATTCCCCGCCTCAGATTCCCCATCTCTGATTCCCGAACTCTGATTCCCCACCTCTGATTCCCCATCTCTGATTCCGCTCATCCAATTCCCTGCCTCTGATTCCCCGCCTCTGATTCCCCACCTCTGATTTCCCATATCTGATTCCCCGCCTCTGTTTCCCCGCCTCTGATTCCCTGCATCTGTTTCCTCATATCTGATTCCCCTCCACTGATTCCCCAACACTGATTCCCCGCCTCTGATTCCCCAGCTCTGATTCACCACCTCTGATTCCCCGCGTCTGATTCCCCGCCTCTAATTCCCCATCTCTGATTCCCTATCACTGATTCCCCAATTCTGATTCCCCGCCTTTGATTCACTGCCTCTGATTAACAACCACTGATTCCCGACCTCTGATTCCCCATATCTGATTCCCCGCCTCTGTTTCCCCGCCTCTTATTCCCCGCCTCTGTTTCCCCATATCTGATTCCCGGCCTCTCATTCCCCAGCTCTGATTCCCCGCCTCTGATTCCCCATATCTGATTCCCCGCCGCTGATTCCCCAACTCTGATACCCCGCCTCTGATTCACCAGCTCTGATTCCCCGCCTCTGATTCCCTGCGTCTGATTCCCTGCCTCTGATTCCCCGCCTCTGATTCCCCATCTCTGATTCACCACCTCTGATCCCACGCCTCTGATTCCCCATGTCTGATTCCCCGCCTCTGTTTCCCTGCCTCTGATTCCCCGCCTCTGATTCCCCATATCTGAATCCCCGCCTCTGATTCCCCAACTCTGATTCCCCGCCTGTGATTCGCCAGCTATGATTCCCGGCCTCTGATTCCCCTTGTCTGATTCCCTGCCTGTGATTCCCTGCCTCTGATTCCCCACCTCTGTTACCCCGCCTCTGATTCCCTGCCTCTGATTCCCCACTTCTGATTCCCCGCCTCTGATTCCCCACCTCTGTTTCCCCACCTCTGATTCCCCGCCTCTGTTTCCCCATATCTAATTCCCCGCCTCTGATTCCCCAACTCTGATTCCCCATCTCTGATTCACCACCTCTGATCCCCCGCCTCTGATTCCCCATGTCTGATTCCCCGCCTCTGTTTCCCTGCCTCTGATTCCCCGCCTCTGATTCCCCATATCTGAATCCCCGCCTCTGATTCCCCAACTCTGATTCCCCGCCTGTGATTCGCCAGCTATGATTCCCGGCCTCTGATTCCCCGCGTCTGATTCCCTGCCTGTGATTCCCTGCCTCTGATTCCCCACCTCTGTTACCCCGCCTCTGATTCCCTGCCTCTGATTCCCCACTTCTGATTCCCCGCCTCTGATTCCCCACCTCTGTTTCCCCACCTCTGATTCCCCGCCTCTGTTTCCCCATATCTAATTCCCCGCCTCTGATTCCCCAACTCTGATTCCCCGCTCTGATTCCCCAGCTCTGAATTCCCGCCTCTGATTCCCCACCTATGATTCCCCATATCTGATTCCCCGCCTCTGTTTCCCCGCCTATGATTCCCCGCCTCTGATTCCCCATATCTGATTCCCCACCTATGATTTCCCAACGCTGCTTCCCCGCCTCTGATTCGCTAGCTATGATTCCCCGCCTCTGATTCCCCGCGTCTGAATCCCTGCCTCTGATTCCCCGCCTCTGATTCCCAATATCTGATTCCCCGCCTCCGTTTCCCTGCCTCTGATTCCCCGCCTCTGTTTCCCCATATCTGATACTCCGCCTCTGATTCCCCAACTCTGATTCCCCGCCTCTGATTCCCCAGCTCTGATTCCCCGCATCTGACTCCCCGCGTCTGATTCCCAGCCTCTGATTCCCCATGTCTGATTTCCTGCCTCTGATTCCCCACCTCTGATTCGCCATCTCTGATTCATCGCCTCTGATTCCCCACCTCTGATTACCCATATCTGATTCCCCACCTATGTTTTCCCGCCTCTGATTCCCCGCCTCTGATTCCCCATCTCTGATTCCCGGACTCTGATTCCCCACCTCTGATTCCCCATCTCTGATTCCGCACATCCGATTCCCTGCCTCTGATTCCCCGCCTCTGATGCCCCGCCTCTGATTCCATGCCTCTGATTCCCAACCTCTGATTCCCCACCTCTGATTCCCCATATCTGATTCCCTGCCTCTGTTTCCCCGCCTCTGATTCCCTGCCCCTGTTTCCTCATATCTGATTCCCAGCCTCTGATTCCACCAACACTGATTTCCCGCCTCTGATTCCACAGCTCTGATTCACCACCTCTAATTCCCCGCCTTTGATTCCCTGCCTCTGATTCCCAACCTCTGATTCCCGACCTCTGATTCCCCATATCTGATACCCCGCCTCTGTTTCCCCGCCTCTTATTCCCAGCCTCTGTTTCCCCATATCTGATTCCCTGCCTTTCATTCCCCAGCTCTGATTCCCCGCCTCTGACTCCCCGCGTCTGATTCCCAGCCTCTGATTCCCCATGTCTGATTTCCTGCCTCTGATTCCCCGCCTCTGATTTGCATCTCTGATTCATCGCCTCTGATTCCCCACCTCTGATTCCCCATATCTGATTCCCCACCTATGTTTCCCCGCCTCTGATTCCCCGCCTCTGACTCCCCATCTCTGATTCCCTGACTCTGATTCTCCACCTCTGATTCCCCATCTCTGATTCCGCACATCCGATTCCCTGCCTCTGATTCCCCGCCTCTGATGCCCCGCCTCTGATTCCATGCCTCTGATTCCCAACCTCTGATTCCCCACCTCTGATTCCCCATATCTGATTCCCCGCCTCTGTTTCCCCGCCTCTGATTCCCTGTCCCTGTTTCCTCATATCTGATTCCCCGCCTCTGATTCCCCAACACTGATTTCCCGCCTCTGATTCCCCAGCTCTGATTGCCTATCTCAGATTCCCCAATTCTGATTCCCCGCCTTTGATTCCCTGCCTCTGATTCCCAACCTCTGATTCCCGACCTCTGATTCCCCATATCTGATTCCCCGCCTCTGTTTCCCCGTCTCTTATTCCCAGCCTCTGTTTCCCCGCCTCTTATTCACCGCCTCTGTTTCCCCATATCTGATTCCCTGCCTTTCATTCCCCAGCTCTGATTCCCCGCCTCTGACTCCCCGCGTCTGATTCCCAGCCTCTGACTCCCCGCGTCTGATTCCCAGCCTCTGATTCCCCATGTCTGACTTCCTGCCTCTGATGCCCCGCCTCTGATTCCATGCCTCTGATTCCCAACCTCTGATTCCCCACCTCTGATTTCCCATATCTGATTCCCCTCCTCTGTTTCCCCGCCTCTGATTCCCTGCATCTGTTTCCTCATATCTGATTCCCCTCCTCTGATTCCCCAACACTGATTCCCCGCCTCTGATTCCCCAGCTCTGATTCACCACCACTGATTCCCCGCGTCTGATTCCCCGCCTCTGATCCTCCATCTCTGATTCCCTATCTCTGATTCCCCAATTCTGATTCCCCGCCTTTGATTCACTGCCTCTGATTAACAACCACTGATTCCCGACCTCTGATTCCCCATATCTGATTCCCCGCCTCTGTTTCCCCGCCTCTTATTCCCCGCCTCTGTTTCCCCATATCTGATTCCCGGACTCTCATTCCCCAGCTCTGATTCCCCGCCTCTGATTCCCCATATCTGATTCCCCGCCGCTGATTCCCCAACTCTGATACCCCGCCTCTGATTCCCCAGCTCTGATTCCCCGCCTCTGATTCCCCGCGTCTGATTCCCTGCCTCTGATTCCCCGCCTCTGATTCCCCATCTCTGATTCACCACCTCTGATACCCCGCCTCTGATTCCCCATGTCTGATTCCCCGCCTCAGTTTCTCTGCCTCTGATTCCCCGCCTCCGATTCCCCAACTCTGATTCCCCGCCTGTGATTCGCCAGCTATGATTCCCGGCCTCTGATTCCCCGCGTCTGATTCCCTGCCTGTGATTCCCTGCCTCTGATTCCCCACCTCTGTTACCCCGCCTCTGATTCCCTGCCTCTGATTCCCCACTTCTGATTCCCGCCTCTGATTCCCCACCTCTGTTTCCCCACCTCTGATTCCCCGCCTCTGTTTCCCCATATCTAATTCCCCGCCTCTGATTCCCCAACTCTGATTCCCCGCTCTGATTCCCCAACACTGATTTCCCGCCTCTGATTCCCCACCTATGATTCCCCATATCTGATTCCCCGCCTCTGTTTCCCCGCCTCTGATTCCCCGCCTCTGATTCCCCATATCTGATTCCCCACCTATGATTTCCCAACGCTGATTCCCCGCCTCTGATTCGCCAGCTATGATTCCCCGCCTCTGATTCCCCGCGTCTGAATCCCTGCCTCTGATTCCCCGCCTCTGATACCCAATATCTGATTCCCCGCCTCTGTTTCCCTGCCTCAGATTCCCCGCCTCTGTTTCCCCATATCTGATTCTCCGCCTCTGATTCCCCAACTCTGATTCCCCACCTCTGATTCCCCAGCTCTGATTCCCCGCCTCTGACTCCCCGCGTCTGATTCCCAGCTTTTGATTCACCATGACTGATTTCCTGCCTCTGATTCCCCGCCCCTGATTCGCCATCTCTGATTCATCGCCTCTGATTCCCCACCTCTGATTCCCCATATCTGATTCCCCACCTATGTTTCCCCGCCTCTGATTCCCCGCCTCTGATTCCCCATCTCTGATTCGCGGACTCTGATTCCCCACCTCTGATTCCCCATCTCTGATTCCGCACATCCAATTCCCTGCCTCTGATTCCCCGCCTCTGATGCCCCGCCTCTGATTCCATGCCTATGATTCCCAACCTCTGATTCCCCACCTCTGATTCCCCATATCTGATTCCCCGCCTCCGTTTCCCCGCCTCTGATTCCCTGGCCCTGTTTCCTCATATCTGATTCCCCGCCTCTGATTCCCCAACACTGATTTCCCGCCTCTGATTCCCCAGCTCTGATTCACCACCTCTGATTCCCCGCGTCTGATTCCCCGCCTCTGATTCCCCATCTCTGATTCCCTATCTCTGATTCCCCAATTCTGATTCCCCGCCTTTGATTCCCTGCCTCTGATTCCCAACCTCTGTTTCCCGACCTCTGATTCCCCATATCTGATTCCCCGCCTGTTTCCCCGCCTCTTATTCCCCGCCTCTGTTTCCCCATATCTGATTCCCTGCCTTTCATTCCCCAGCTCTGATTCCCCGCCTCTGACTCCCCGCGTCTGATTCCCAGCCTCTGATTCCCCATGTCTGATTTCCTGCCTCTGATTCCCCACCCCTGATTCGCCATCTCTGATTCATCGCCTCTGATTCCCCACCTCTGATTCCCCATATCTGATTCCCCGCCTCTGTTTCCCCGCCTCTGATTCCCCGCCTCTGATTCCCCACCTATGATTTCCTAACTCTGATTCCCTGCCTCTGATTCTCCAGCTATGATTCCCCGCCTCTGATTCCCCGCGTCTGAATCCCTGCCTCTGATTCCCCACCTCTGATTCCCAATATCTGATTCCCCGCCTCCGTTTCCCTGCCTCTGATTCCCCGCCTCTGTTTCCCCATATCTGATTCTCCGCCTCTGATTCACCAACTCTGATGCCCCGCCTCTGATTCCCCATCTCTGATTCCCCGCCTCTGACTCTCCGCGTCTTATTCCCAGCCTCTGATTCCCCATGTCTGATTTCCTGCCTCTGATTCCCCGCCTCTGATTCGCCATCTCTGATTCATCGCCTCTAATTCCCCACCTCTGATTCCCCATATCTGATTCCCCACCTATGTTTCCCCGCCTCTGATTCCCCGCCTCTGATTCCCCATCTCTGATTCCCGGACTCTGATTCCCCACCTCTGATTCCATATCTCTGATTCCGCACATCCGATTCCATGCCTCTGATTCCCCGCCTCTGATGCCCCGCCTCTGATTCCATTCCTCTGATTCCCAACCTCTGATTCCCCACCTCTGATTCCCCATATCTGATTCCCCGCCTCTGTTTCCCCGCCTCTGATTCCCTGCCCCTGTTTCCTCATATCTGATTCCCCGCCTCTGATTCCCCAACACTGATTTCCCGCCTCTGATTCCCCAGCTCTGTTGCACCACCTCTGATTCCCCGTGTCTGATTCCCCGCCTCTGATTCCCCATCTCTGATTCCCTATCTCTGATTCCGCAATTCTGATTCCCCGCCTTTGATTCCCTGCCTCTGATTCCCAACCTCTGATTCCCAACCTCTGATTCCCCATATCTGATTCCCCGCCTCTGTTTCCCGCCTCTTATTCCCCGCCTCTGTTTCCCCATATCTGATACCCTGCCTTTCATTCCCCAGCTCTGATTCCCCGCCTCTGACTCCCCGCGTCTGATTCCCAGCCTCTGATTCCCCATGTCTGATTTCCTGCCTCTGATTCCCCGCCTCTGATTCGCCATCTCTGATTCATCGCCTCTGATTCCCCACCTCTGATTCCCCATATCTGATTCCCCACCTATGTTTCCCCGCCTCTGATTCCCCGCCTCTGATTCCCCATCTCTGATTCTCGTACTCTGATTCCCCATCTCTGATTCCGCACATCCGATTCCCTGCCTCTGATTCCCCGCCTCTGATGCCCCGCCTCTGATTCCATGCCTCTGATTCCCAACCTCTGATTCCCCACCTCTGATTCCCCATATCTGATACCCGCCTCTGTTTCCCCGCCTCTGATTCCCCATATCTGATTCACGGCCTCTCATTCCCCAGCTCTGATTCTCCGCCTCTGATTCCCCATATCTGATTCCCCGCCGCTGATTCCCCAACTCTGATACCACGCCTCTGATTCCCCAGCTCTGATTCTCCGCCTCTGATTCCCAGCGTCTGATTCCCTGCCTCTGATTCCCCGCCTCTGATTCCCCATCTCTGATTCACCACCTATGATCCCCCGCCTCTGATTCCCCATGTCTGAGTCCCCGCCTCTGTTTCCCTGCCTCTGATTCCCCGCCTCTGATTCCCAATATAAGATTCCCCGCCTCTGATTCCCCAACTCTGATTCCCCGCCTGTGATTCGCCAGCTATGATTCCCCGCCTCTGATTCCCCACCTCTGATTCCCCACCTATGATTCCCCATATCTGATTCCCCGCCTCTGATTCCCCAACTCTGATTCCCCGCCTGTGATTCGCCAGCTATGATTCCCCGCCTCTGATTCCCCGCGTCTGATTCCCTGCCTGTGATTCCCTGCCTCTGATTCCCCACCTCTGATTGCCCATGTCTGATTCACCACCTCTGATTCCCCACCTATGATTCCCCATATCTGATTCCCCGCCTCTGTTTCCCCGCCTCTGATTCCCCGCCTCTGATTCCCCACCTATGATTTCCTAACTCTGATTCCCTGCCTCTGATTCTCCAGCTATGATTCCCCGCCTCTGATTCCCCGCGTCTGAATCCCTGCCTCTGATTCCCCACCTCTGATTCCCAATATCTGATTCCCCGCCTCCGTTTCCCTGCCTCTGATTCCCCGCCTCTGTTTCCCCATATCTGATTCTCCGCCTCTGATTCCCCAACTCTGATGCCCCGCCTCTGATTCCCCATCTCTGATTCCCCGCCTCTGACTCTCCGCGTCTTATTCCCAGCCTCTGATTCCCCATGTCTGATTTCCTGCCTCTGATTCCCCGCCTCTGATTCGCCATCTCTGATTCATCGCCTCTAATTCCCCACCTCTGATTCCCCATATCTGATTCCCCACCTATGTTTCCCCGCCTCTGATTCCCCGCCTCTGATTCCCCATCTCTGATTCCCGGACTCTGATTCCCCACCTCTGATTCCATATCTCTGATTCCGCACATCCGATTCCATGCCTCTGATTCCCCGCCTCTGATGCCCCGCCTCTGATTCCATGCCTCTGATTCCCAACCTCTGATTCCCCACCTCTGATTCCCCATATCTGATTCCCCGCCTCTGTTTCCCCGCCTCTGATTCCCTGCCCCTGTTTCCTCATATCTGATTCCCCGCCTCTGATTCCCCAACACTGATTTCCCGCCTCTGATTCCCCAGCTCTGATGCACCACCTCTGATTCCCCGTGTCTGAGTCCCCGCCTCTGATTCCCCATCTCTGATTCCCTATCTCTGATTCCGCAATTCTGATTCCCCGCCTTTGATTCCCTGCCTCTGATTCCCAACTTCTGATTCCCAACCTCTGATTCCCCATATCTGATTCCCCGCCTCTGTTTCCCGCCTCTTATTCCCCGCCTCTGTTTCCCCATATCTGATACCCTGCCTTTCATTCCCCAGCTCTGATTCCCCGCCTCTGACTCCCCGCGTCTGATTCCCAGCCTCTGATTCCCCATGTCTGATTTCCTGCCTCTGATTCCCCGCCTCTGATTCGCCATCTCTGATTCATCGCCTCTGATTCCCCACCTCTGATTCCCCATATCTGATTCCCCACCTATGTTTCCCCGCCTCTGATTCCCCGCCTCTGATTCCCCATCTCTGATTCTCGTACTCTGATTCCCCATCTCTGATTCCGCACATCCGATTCCCTGCCTCTTTAATCCCCGCCTCTGATGCCCCGCCTCTGATTCCATGCCTCTGATTCCCAACCTCTGATTCCCCACCTCTGATTCCCCATATCTGATACCCGCCTCTGTTTCCCCGCCTCTGATTCCCCATATCTGATTCACGGCCTCTCATTCCCCAGCTTTGATTCTCCGCCTCTGATTCCCCATATCTGATTCCCCGCCGCTGATTCCCCAACTCTGATACCACGCCTCTGATTCCCCAGCTCTGATTCTCCGCCTCTGATTCCCAGCGTCTGATTCCCTGCCTCTGATTCCCCGCCTCTGATTCCCCATCTCTGATTCACCACCTATGATCCCCCGCCTCTGATTCCCCATGTCTGAGTCCCCGCCTCTGTTTCCCTGCCTCTGATTCCCCGCCTCTGATTCCCAATATCAGATTCCCCGCCTCTGATTCCCCAATTCTGATTCCCCGCCTGTGATTCGCCAGCTATGATTCCCCGCCTCTGATTCCCCACCTCTGATTCCCCACCTATGATTTCCCAACACTGATTCCCCGCCTCTGATTCGCCTGCTATGATTCCCCGCCTCTGATTCCCCGCGTCTGAATCCCTGCCTCTGATTCCCCGCTTCTGATTCCCAATATCTGATTCCCCGCCTCCGTTTCCCTGCCTCTGATTCCCCACCTCTGTTTCCCCATATCTGATTCCCCGCCTCTGATTCCTCAACTCTGACTCCCCGCGTCTGATTCCCAGCCTCTGATTCCCCATGTCTGATTTCCTGCCTCTGATTCCCCGACTCTGATTCGCCATCTCTGATTCATCGCCTCTGATTCGCCACCTCTGATTCCCCATATCTGATTCCCCACCTATGTTTCCCAGCCTCTGATTCCCCACCTCTGATTCCCCATCTCTGATTCCCGGACTCTGATTCCCACCTCTGATTCCCCATCACTGATTCCGCACATCCGATTCCCTGCCTCTGATTCCCCGCCTCTGATGCCCCGCCACTGATTTCATGCCTCTGATTCCCAAACTCTGATTCCCCACCTCTGATTCCCCATATCTGATTCCCCGCCTCTGTTTCCCCCCTCTGATTCCCTGCCTCTGTTTCCTCATATCTGATTCCCCGCCTCTGATTCCCCAACACTGATTTCCCGCCCCTGATTCCCCAGCTCTGATTCACCACCTCTGATTCCCCGCGTCTGATTCCCCGCCTCTGATTCCCCATCTCTGATTCCCTATCTCTGATTCCCCAATTCTGATTCCCCGCCTTTGATAATCTGCCTCTGATTCCCAACCTCTGATTCCCGACCTCTGATTCCCCATATCTGATTCCCCGCATCTGTTTCCCCGCCTCTTATTCCCCACCTCTGTTTCCCCATATCTGATTCCCTGCCTCTCATTCCCCAGCTCTGATTCACCACCTCTGATTCCCCGCGTCTGATTCCCCGCGTCTGATTCCCCATCTCTGATTCCCTATCTCTGATTCCCCAATTCTGATTCCCCGCCTTTGATTCCCTGCCTCTGATTCCCAACCTCTGATTCCCGACCTCTGATTCCCCATATCTGATTCCCTGCCACTGTTTCCCCGCCTCTTATTCCCCGCCTCTGTTTCCCCATATCCGATTCCCTGCCTCTCATTCCCCAGCTCTGATTCCCCGCCTCTGATTCCCCAGCTCTGATTCCCCATGTCTGACTCCCCGCGTCTGATTCCCAGCCTCTGATTCCGCACATCCGATTCCCTGCCTCTGATTCCCCGCCTCTGATGCCCCGCCACTGATTTCATGCCTCTGATTCCCAAACTCTGATTCCCCACCTCTGATTCCCCATATCTGATTCCCCGCCTCTGTTTCCCCCCTCTGATTCCCTGCCTCTGTTTCCTCATATCTGATTCCCCGCCTCTGATTCCCCAACACTGATTTCCCGCCCCTGATTCCCCAGCTCTGATTCACCACCTCTGATTCCCCGCGTCTGATTCCCCGCCTCTGATTCCCCATCTCTGATTCCCTATCTCTGATTCCCCAATTCTCATTCCCCGCCTTTGATAACCTGCCTCTGATTCCCAACCTCTGATTCCCGACCTCTGATTCCCCATATCTGATTCCCCGCCTCTGTTTCCCCGCCTCTTATTCCCCACCTCTGTTTCCCCATATCTGATTCCCTGCCTCTCATTCCCCAGCACTGATTCACCACCTCTGATTCCCCGCGTCTGATTCCCCGCGTCTGATTCCCCATCTCTGATTCCCTATCTCTGATTCCCCAATTCTGATTCCCCGCCTTTGATTCCCTGCCTCTGATTCCCAACCTCTGATTCCCGACCTCTGATTCCCCATATCTGATTCCCTGCCACTGTTTCCCCGCCTCTTATTCCCCGCCTCTGTTTCCCCATATCTGATTCCCTGCCTCTCATTCCCCAGCTCTGACTCCCCGCGTCTGATTCCCAGCCTCTGATTCCCCATGTTTGATTTCCTGCCTCTGATTCCCCGCCTCTGATTCGCCATCTCTGATTCATCGCCTCTGATTCCCCACCTCTGATTCCCCATATCTGATTCCCCACCTATGTTTCCCCGCCTCTGATTCCCCGCCTCTGATTCCCCATCTCTGATTCCCGGACTCTGATTCCCCACCTCTGATTCCCCATCTCTGATTCCGCACATCCGATTCCCTGCCTCTGATTCCCCGCCTCTGATGCCCCGCCTCTGATTCCATGCCTCTGATTCCCAACCTCTGATTCCCCACCTCTGATTCCCCATATCTGATTCCCCGCCCCTGTTTCCCCGCCTCTTATTCCCCGCCTCTCTTTCCCCATATCTGATTCCCGGCCTCTCATTCCCCATCTCTGATTCCCCGCCTCTGATTCCCCATATCTGATTCCCCGCCGCTGATTCCGCATCTTTGATACCCCGCCTCTGATTCCCCAGCTCTGATTCCCCGCCTATGATTCCCCGCGTCTGATTCCCTGCCTCTGATTCCCCGCCTCTGATTCCCCATCTCTGATTCACCACCTCTGATCCCCCGCCTCTGATTACCCATGTCTGATTCCCCGCCTCTGTTTCCCCGCCTCTGAATCCCCGCCTCTGATTCCCCATATCTGATTCCCCGCCTCTGATTCCCCAACTCTGATTCCCCGCCTGTGATTCGCCAGCTATGATTCCCCGCCTCTGATTCCCCGCATCTGATTCCTTGCCTGTGATTCCCTGCCTCTGATTCCCCACCTCTGTTACCCCGCCTCTAATTCCCCGCCTCCGATTCCCCATATATGATTCCACTCCTCTCATTCCCCAACTCTGATTCCCCGCCTCTGATTCCCCATCTCAGATTCCCTGCCTCTGATTCCCCGCGTCTGATTCCCTGCCTCTGATTCCCCATCTCTGATTCACCTCCTTTGATTCGCCACCTCTAATTCCCCACCTCTGATTCCCGGCCTCTCATTCCCGGCATCTGATTCCCGGCCTCTGCTTTCCAGCCTCTGATTCCCCGCTTCTGATTCTGATTCCCTGCCTCTGATTCCCCATCTCTGATTCCACACATCTGATTCCCTGCCTCTGATTCCCCACTTCTGATTCCCCGCCTCTGATTCCCCACCTCTGTTTCCCCACCTCTGATTCCCCGCCTCTGTTTCCCCATATCTAATTCCCCGCCTCTGATTCCCCAACTCTGATTCCCCGCTCTGATTCCACAGCTCTGAATTCCCGCCTCTGATTCCCCACATCTGATTCCCTGCCTCTGAATCCCCACCTCTGATTCCCAACCTCTGATTCCCCTCCTCTGATTCCCCATATCTGATTTCCCTCCTCTGTTTCCCTGCCTCTGATTCCCCGCCTCTGTTACCCCATATCTGATTCCCCGCCTCTGATTCCCCGCCTCTGATTCTGCACATCTGATTCCCTGCCTCTTATTCCCCACCTCTGATTCCCGGCCTCTGATTCCCGGCCTCTCATTCCCGGCCTCTCATTCCCCGCCTCTGATTCCCGGCCTCAGATTCCCCGCCTCTGATTCCCTGCCTGTGATTCCCCATCTCTGATTCCGCACATCTGATTCCATGCCTCTAATTCCCCGCCTCTGATTCCCCGCCTCTGATTCCCTGCCTCCGATTCCCAACCTCTGATTCCCCACCTATGATTCCCCATATCTGATTCCCCGCCTCTGTTTCCCCGCCTCTGATTCCGGGCCTCTGTTTCCCCCTATCTGATGCCCCGCCTCTGATTCCCCAACTCTGATTCCCCGCCTCTGATTCCCCAGCTCTGAATCCCCGCCTCTGATTCCCCGTGTTTGATTCCCTGCCTCTGATTCCCCGCCTCTGCTTCCCCATCTCTGATCCACCGCCTTTGATTCGCCACCTCTGATTCCCCATATGTGATTCCCCGCCTCTGTTTCCCCGCCTCTGATTCCCCGCCTCTGATTCCCCATATCTCATTCCCAGCCTCTGATTCCCCACCTCTGATTCCCGGCCTCTTATTCCCGGCATCTGATTCCCGGCCTCTGATTCCCGGCCTCTGATTCCCCGCTTCTGATTCTGATTCCCTGCCTCTGATTCCCCATCTCTGATTCCACACATCTGATTCCCTGCCTCTGATTTCCCACCTCTGATTACCCATATCTGATTCCCCGCCTCTGTTTCCCCGCCGCTGATTCCCCGCCTCCGTTTCCCCGCCTCTGATACCCCTCCTCTGTTTCCCCATATCTAATTCCCCGCCTCTGATACCCCAACTCTGATTCCCCGCTCTGATTCCCCAGCTCTGAATCCCCGACTCTGATTCCCCGCATCTGATTCACTGCCTCTGAATCCCCACCTCTGATTCCCTGCCTCTGATTCCCAACCTCTGATTCCCCTCCTCTGATTCCCCATATCTGATTCCCCGCCTCCGTTTCCCTGCCTCTGATTCCCCGCCTCTGTTTCCCCATATCTGATTCCCCGCCTCTGATACCCCAACTCTGATTCCCCGCCTCTGATTCCCCAGCTCTGATTCCCCGCCTCTGACTCCCCGCGTCTGATTCCCAGCCTCTGATTCCCCATGTCTGATTTCCTGCCTCTGATTCCCCGCCTCTGATTCCCCGCCTCTGATTCCCCATCTCTGATTCCCGGACTCTGATTCCCCACCTCTGATTCCCCATCTCTGATTCCGCACATCCGATTCCCTGCCTCTGATTCCCCGCCTCTGATGACCCGCCTCTGATTCCATGCCTCTGATTCCCAACCTCTGATTCCCCACCTCTGATTCCCCATATCTGATTCCCCGCCTCTGTTTCCCCGCCTCTGATTCCCTGCCTCTGTTTCCTCATACCTGATTCCCCGCCTCTGATTCCCCAACACTGATTCCCCGCCTCTGATTCCCCAGCTCTGATTCACCACCTCTGATTCCCCGCGTCTGATTCCCCGCATCTGATTACCCATCTCTGATTCCCTATCTCTGATTCCCCAATTCTGATTCCCCACCTTTGATTCCCTGCCTCTGATTCGCAACTTCTGATTCCCGACCTCTGATTCCCCATATCTGATACCCCGCCTCTGTTTCCCCGCCTCTTATTCACCGCCTCTGATTCCCCATATCTGATTCCCGGCCTCTCATTCCCCAGCTCTGATTCCCCACCTCTGATTCCCCGCGTCTGATTCCCTGCCTCTGATTCCCCGCCTCTGATTCCCCATCTCTGATTCACCACTTCTGATCCCCCGCCTCTGATTACCCATGTCTGATTCCCCGCCTCTGTTTCCCCGCCTCTGAATCCCCGCCTCTGATTCCCCATATCTGATTCCCCGCCTCTGATTACCCAACTCTGATTCCCCGCCTGTGATTCGCCAGCTATGATTCCCCGCCTCTTATTCCCCGCGTCTGATTCCCTGCCTGTGATTCCCTGCGTCTGATTCCCCACCTCTGTTACCCCGCCTCTGATTCCCCGCCTCTGATTCCCCATATCTGATTCCCCTCCTCTGATTCCCCAACTCTGATTCCCCAATTCTGATTCCCTGCCTCTGATTCCCCGCATCTGATTCTCCGCCTCTGATTCCCCATCTCTGATTCACCGCCTTTGATTCGCCACCTCTGATTCCCCATCTCTGATTCCCGGACTAAGATTCTCCACCTCTGATTCCCGGCCTCTTATTCCCGGCATCAGATTCCCGGCCTCTGATTCCCAGCCTCTGATTCCCCGCTTCTGATTCTGATTCCCTGCCTCTGATTCCCCATCTCTGATTCCACACATCTGATTCCCTGCCTCTGATTCCCCACTTCTGATTCCCAGCCTCTGATTCCCCACCTCTGTTTCCCCACCTCTGATTCCCCGCCTCTGTTTCCCCATATCTAATTCCCCGCCTCTGTTTCCCCATATCTAATTCCCCGCCTCTGATTCCCCAACTCTGATTCCCCGCTCTGATTCCACAGCTCTGAATTCCCGCCTCTGATTCCCCACATCTGATTCCCTGCCTCTGAATCCCCACCTCTGATTCCCAACCTCTGATTCCCCACTTCTGATTCCCGCCTCTGATTCCCCACCTCTGTTTCCCCACCTCTGATTCCCCGCCTCTGTTTCCCCATATCTAATTCCCCGCCTCTGATTCCCCAACTCTGATTCCCCGCTCTGATTCCCCAACACTGATTTCCCGCCTCTGATTCCCCACCTATGATTCCCCATATCTGATTCCCCGCCTCTGTTTCCCCGCCTCTGATTCCCCGCCTCTGATTCCCCATATCTGATTCCCCACCTATGATTTCCCAACGCTGATTCCCCGCCTCTGATTCGCCAGCTATGATTCCCCGCCTCTGATTCCCCGCGTCTGAATCCCTGCCTCTGATTCCCCGCCTCTGATACCCAATATCTGATTCCCCGCCTCTGTTTCCCTGCCTCAGATTCCCCGCCTCTGTTTCCCCATATCTGATTCTCCGCCTCTGATTCCCCAACTCTGATTCCCCACCTCTGATTCCCCAGCTCTGATTCCCCGCCTCTGACTCCCCGCGTCTGATTCCCAGCCTCTGATTCCCCATGTCTGATTTCCTGCCTCTGATTCCCCGCCTCTGATTCCCCGCCTCTGATTCCCCATCTCTGATTCCCGGACTCTGATTCCCCACCTCTGATTCCCCATCTCTGATTCCGCACATCCGATTCCCTGCCTCTGATTCCCCGCCTCTGATGACCCGCCTCTGATTCCATGCCTCTGATTCCCAACCTCTGATTCCCCACCTCTGATTCCCCATATCTGATTCCCCGCCTCTGTTTCCCCGCCTCTGATTCCCTGCCTCTGTTTCCTCATACCTGATTCCCCGCCTCTGATTCCCCAACACTGATTCCCCGCCTCTGATTCCCCAGCTCTGATTCACCACCTCTGATTCCCCGCGTCTGATTCCCCGCATCTGATTACCCATCTCTGATTCCCTATCTCTGATTCCCCAATTCTGATTCCCCACCTTTGATTCCCTGCCTCTGATTCGCAACTTCTGATTCCCGACCTCTGATTCCCCATATCTGATACCCCGCCTCTGTTTCCCCGCCTCTTATTCACCGCCTCTGATTCCCCATATCTGATTCCCGGCCTCTCATTCCCCAGCTCTGATTCCCCACCTCTGATTCCCCGCGTCTGATTCCCTGCCTCTGATTCCCCGCCTCTGATTCCCCATCTCTGATTCACCACTTCTGATCCCCCGCCTCTGATTACCCATGTCTGATTCCCCGCCTCTGTTTCCCCGCCTCTGAATCCCCGCCTCTGATTCCCCATATCTGATTCCCCGCCTCTGATTACCCAACTCTGATTCCCCGCCTGTGATTCGCCAGCTATGATTCCCCGCCTCTTATTCCCCGCGTCTGATTCCCTGCCTGTGATTCCCTGCGTCTGATTCCCCACCTCTGTTACCCCGCCTCTGATTCCCCGCCTCTGATTCCCCATATCTGATTCCCCTCCTCTGATTCCCCAACTCTGATTCCCCAATTCTGATTCCCTGCCTCTGATTCCCCGCATCTGATTCTCCGCCTCTGATTCCCCATCTCTGATTCACCGCCTTTGATTCGCCACCTCTGATTCCCCATCTCTGATTCCCGGACTAAGATTCTCCACCTCTGATTCCCGGCCTCTTATTCCCGGCATCAGATTCCCGGCCTCTGATTCCCAGCCTCTGATTCCCCGCTTCTGATTCTGATTCCCTGCCTCTGATTCCCCATCTCTGATTCCACACATCTGATTCCCTGCCTCTGATTCCCCACTTCTGATTCCCAGCCTCTGATTCCCCACCTCTGTTTCCCCACCTCTGATTCCCCGCCTCTGTTTCCCCATATCTAATTCCCCGCCTCTGATTCCCCAACTCTGATTCCCCGCTCTGATTCCCCAGCTCTGATTTCCCGCCTCTGATTCCCCGCATCTGATTCCCTGCCTCTGAATCCCCACCTCTGATTCCCTGCCTCTGATTCCCAACCTCTGATTCCCCTCCTCTGATTCCCCATATCTGATTCCCCTCCTCTGTTTCCCTGCCTCTGATTCCCCGCATCTGTTACCCCATATCTGATTCCCCACCTCTGATTCCCCATATCTGATTCCCCACCTATGTTTCCCAGCCTCTGATTCCCCACCTCTGATTCCCCATCTCTGATTCCCGGACTCTGATTCCCACCTCTGATTCCCCATCACTGATTCCGCACATCCGATTCCCTGCCTCTGATTCCCCGCCTCTGATGCCCCGCCACTGATTTCATGCCTCTGATTCCCAAACTCTGATTCCCCACCTCTGATTCCCCATATCTGATTCCCCGCCTCTGTTTCCCCCCTCTGATTCCCTGCCTCTGTTTCCTCATATCTGATTCCCCGCCTCTGATTCCCCAACACTGATTTCCCGCCCCTGATTCCCCAGCTCTGATTCACCACCTCTGATTCCCCGCGTCTGATTCCCCGCCTCTGATTCCCCATCTCTGATTCCCTATCTCTGATTCCCCAATTCTGATTCCCCGCCTTTGATAATCTGCCTCTGATTCCCAACCTCTGATTCCCGACCTCTGATTCCCCATATCTGATTCCCCGCCTCTGTTTCCCCGCCTCTTATTCCCCACCTCTGTTTCCCCATATCTGATTCCCTGCCTCTCATTCCCCAGCTCTGATTCACCACCTCTGATTCCCCGCGTCTGATTCCCCGCGTCTGATTCCCCATCTCTGATTCCCTATCTCTGATTCCCCAATTCTGATTCCCCGCCTTTGATTCCCTGCCTCTGATTCCCAACCTCTGATTCCCGACCTCTGATTCCCCATATCTGATTCCCTGCCACTGTTTCCCCGCCTCTTATTCCCCGCCTCTGTTTCCCCATATCTGATTCCCTGCCTCTCATTCCCCAGCTCTGATTCCCCGCCTCTGATTCCCCAGCTCTGATTCCCCATGTCTGACTCCCCGCGTCTGATTCCCAGCCTCTGATTCCGCACATCCGATTCCCTGCCTCTGATTCCCCGCCTCTGATGCCCCGCCACTGATTTCATGCCTCTGATTCCCAAACTCTGATTCCCCACCTCTGATTCCCCATATCTGATTCCCCGCCTCTGTTTCCCCCCTCTGATTCCCTGCCTCTGTTTCCTCATATCTGATTCCCCGCCTCTGATTCCCCATCACTGATTTCCCGCCCCTGATTCCCCAGCTCTGATTCACCACCTCTGATTCCCCGCGTCTGATTCCCCGCCTCTGATTCCCCATCTCTGATTCCCTATCTCTGATTCCCCAATTCTGATTCCCCGCCTTTGATAACCTGCCTCTGATTCCCAACCTCTGATTCCCGACCTCTGATTCCCCATATCTGATTCCCCGCCTCTGTTTCCCCGCCTCTTATTCCCCACCTCTGTTTCCCCATATCTGATTCTCTGCCTCTCATTCCCCAGCACTGATTCACCACCTCGGATTCCCCGCGTCTGATTCCCCGCGTCTGATTCCCCATCTCTGATTCCCTATCTCTGATTCCCCAATTCTGATTCCCCGCCTTTGATTCCCTGCCTCTGATTCCCAACCTCTGATTCCCGACCTCTGATTCCCCATATCTGATTCCCTGCCACTGTTTCCCCGCCTCTTATTCCCCGCCTCTGTTTCCCCATATCTGATTCCCTGCCTCTCATTCCCCAGCTCTGATTCCCCGCCTCTGATTCCCCAGCTCTGATTCCCCGCCTCTGACTCCCCGCGTCTGATTCCCAGCCTCTGATTCCCCATGTTTGATTTCCTGCCTCTGATTCCCCGCCTCTGATTCGCCATCTCTGATTCATCGCCTCTGATTCCCCACCTCTGATTCCCCATATCTGATTCCCCACCTATGTTTCCCCGCCTCTGATTCCCCGCCTCTGATTCCCCATCTCTGATTCCCGGACTCTGATTCCCCACCTCTGATTCCCCATCTCTGATTCCGCACATCCGATTCCCTGCCTCTGATTCCCCGCCTCTGATGCCCCGCCTCTGATTCCATGCCTCTGATTCCCAACCTCTGATTCCCCACCTCTGATTCCCCATATCTGATTCCCCGCCTCTGTTTCCCCGCCTCTGATTCCCTGACTCTGTTTCCTCATACCTGCTTTCCCGCCTCTGATTCCCCAGCACTGATTCCCCGCCTCTGATTCCCCAGCTCTGATTCACCACCTCTGATTCCCCGCGTCTGATTCCCCGCCTCTGATTACCCATCTCTGATTCCCTATCTCTGATTCCCCAATTCTGATTCCCCGCCTTTGGTTCCCTGCCTCTGATTCCCAACCTCTGATTCCCGACCTCTGATTCCCCATATCTGATTCCCCGCCCCTGTTTCCCCGCCTCTTATTCCCCGCCTCTCTTTCCCCATATCTGATTCCCGGCCTCTCATTCCCCATCTCTGATTCCCCGCCTCTGATTCCCCATATCTGATTCCCCGCCGCTGATTCCGCATCTTTGATACCCCGCCTCTGATTCCCCAGCTCTGATTCCCCGCCTATGATTCCCCGCGTCTGATTCCCTGCCTCTGATTCCCCGCCTCTGATTCCCCATCTCTGATTCACCACCTCTGATCCCCCGCCTCTGATTACCCATGTCTGATTCCCCGCCTCTGTTTCCCCGCCTCTGAATCCCCGCCTCTGATTCCCCATATCTGATTCCCCGCCTCTGATTCCCCAACTCTGATTCCCCGCCTGTGATTCGCCAGCTATGATTCCCCGCCTCTGATTCCCCGCATCTGATTCCTTGCCTGTGATTCCCTGCCTCTGATTCCCCACCTCTGTTACCCCGCCTCTAATTCCCCGCCTCCGATTCCCCATATATGATTCCACTCCTCTCATTCCCCAACTCTGATTCCCCGCCTCTGATTCCCCATCTCAGATTCCCTGCCTCTGATTCCCCGCGTCTGATTCCCTGCCTCTGATTCCCCATCTCTGATTCACCTCCTTTGATTCGCCACCTCTAATTCCCCACCTCTGATTCCCGGCCTCTCATTCCCGGCATCTGATTCCCGGCCTCTGCTTTCCAGCCTCTGATTCCCCGCTTCTGATTCTGATTCCCTGCCTCTGATTCCCCATCTCTGATTCCACACATCTGATTCCCTGCCTCTGATTCCCCACTTCTGATTCCCCGCCTCTGATTCCCCACCTCTGTTTCCCCACCTCTGATTCCCCGCCTCTGTTTCCCCATATCTAATTCCCCGCCTCTGATTCCCCAACTCTGATTCCCCGCTCTGATTCCACAGCTCTGAATTCCCGCCTCTGATTCCCCACATCTGATTCCCTGCCTCTGAATCCCCACCTCTGATTCCCAACCTCTGATTCCCCTCCTCTGATTCCCCATATCTGATTTCCCTCCTCTGTTTCCCTGCCTCTGATTCCCCGCCTCTGTTACCCCATATCTGATTCCCCGCCTCTGATTCCCCGCCTCTGATTCTGCACATCTGATTCCCTGCCTCTTATTCCCCACCTCTGATTCCCGGCCTCTGATTCCCGGCCTCTCATTCCCGGCCTCTCATTCCCCGCCTCTGATTCCCGGCCTCAGATTCCCCGCCTCTGATTCCCTGCCTGTGATTCCCCATCTCTGATTCCGCACATCTGATTCCATGCCTCTAATTCCCCGCCTCTGATTCCCCGCCTCTGATTCCCTGCCTCTGATTCCCAACCTCTGATTCCCCACCTATGATTCCCCATATCTGATTCCCCGCCTCTGTTTCCCCGCCTCTGATTCCGGGCCTCTGTTTCCCGCTATCTGATGCCCCGCCTCTGATTCCCCAACTCTGATTCCCCGCCTCTGATTCCCCAGCTCTGAATCCCCGCCTCTGATTCCCCGTGTTTGATTCCCTGCCTCTGATTCCCCGCCTCTGCTTCCCCATCTCTGATCCACCGCCTTTGATTCGCCACCTCTGATTCCCCATATGTGATTCCCCGCCTCTGTTTCCCCGCCTCTGATTCCCCGCCTTGATTCCCCATATCTCATTCCCAGCCTCTGATTCCCCACCTCTGATTCCCGGCCTCTTATTCCCGGCATCTGATTCCCGGCCTCTGATTCCCGGCCTCTGATTCCCCGCTTCTGATTCTGATTCCCTGCCTCTGATTCCCCATCTCTGATTCCGCACATCTGATTCCCTGCCTCTGATTTCCCACCTCTGATTACCCATATCTGATTCCCCGCCTCTGTTTCCCCGCCGCTGATTCCCCGCCTCTGTTTCCCCGCCTCTGATTCCCCTCCTCTGTTTCCCCATATCTAATTCCCCGCCTCTGATACCCCAACTCTGATTCCCCGCTCTGATTCCCCAGCTCTGAATCCCCGACTCTGATTCCCCGCATCTGATTCACTGCCTCTGAATCCCCACCTCTGATTCCCTGCCTCTGATTCCCAACCTCTGATTCCCCTCCTCTGATTCCCCATATCTGATTCCCCGCCTCCGTTTCCCTGCCTCTGATTCCCCGCCTCTGTTTCCCCATATCTGATTCCCCGCCTCTGATACCCCAACTCTGATTCCCCGCCTCTGATTCCCCAGCTCTGATTCCCCGCCTCTGACTCCCCGCGTCTGATTCCCAGCCTCTGATTCCCCATGTCTGATTTCCTGCCTCTGATTCCCCGCCTCTGATTCCCCGCCTCTGATTCCCCATCACTGATTCCCGGACTCTGATTCCCCACCTCTGATTCCCCATCTCTGATTCCGCACATCCGATTCCCTGCCTCTGATTCCCCGCCTCTGATGACCCGCCTCTGATTCCATGCCTCTGATTCCCAACCTCTGATTCCCCACCTCTGATTCCCCATATCTGATTCCCCGCCTCTGTTTCCCCGCCTCTGATTCCCTGCCTCTGTTTCCTCATACCTGATTCCCCGCCTCTGATTCCCCAACACTGATTCCCCGCCTCTGATTCCCCAGCTCTGATTCACCACCTCTGATTCCCCGCGTCTGATTCCCCGCATCTGATTACCCATCTCTGATTCCCTATCTCTGATTCCCCATTTCTGATTCCCCACCTTTGATTCCCTGCCTCTGATTCCCAACTTCTGATTCCCGACCTCTGATTCCCCATATCTGATACCCCGCCTCTGTTTCCCCGCCTCTTATTCACCGCCTCTGATTCCCCATATCTGATTCCCGGCCTCTCATTCCCCAGCTCTGATTCCCCGCCTCTGATTCCCCATATCTGATTCCCCGCCGCTGATTCCCCAACTCTGATACCCCGCCTCTGATACCCCAGCTCTGATTCCCCACCTCTGATTCCCCGCGTCTGATTCCCTGCCTCTGATTCCCCGCCTCTGATTCCCCATCTCTGATTCACCACTTCTGATCCCCCGCCTCTGATTACCCATGTCTGATTCCCCGCCTCTGTTTCCCCGCCTCTGAATCCCCGCCTCTGATTCCCCATATCTGATTCCCCGCCTCTGATTACCCAACTCTGATTCCCCGCCTGTGATTCGCCAGCTATGATTCCCCGCCTCTTATTCCCCGCGTCTGATTCCCTGCCTGTGATTCCCTGCGTCTGATTCCCCACCTCTGTTACCCCGCCTCTGATTCCCCGCCTCTGATTCCCCATATCTGATTCCCCTCCTCTGATTCCCCAACTCTGATTCCCTGCCTCTGATTCCCCAATTCTGATTCCCTGCCTCTGATTCCCCGCATCTGATTCTCCGCCTCTGATTCCCCATCTCTGATTCACCGCCTTTGATTCGCCACCTCTGATTCCCAATCTCTGATTCCCGGACTAAGATTCCCCACCTCTGATTCCCGGCCTCTTATTCCCGGCATCAGATTCCCGGCCTCTGATTCCCAGCCTCTGATTCCCCGCTTCTGATTCTGATTCCCTGCCTCTGATTCCCCATCTCTGATTCCACACATCTGATTCCCTGCCTCTGATTCCCCACTTCTGATTCCCAGCCTCTGATTCCCCACCTCTGTTTCCCCACCTCTGATTCCCCGCCTCTGTTTCCCCATATCTAATTCCCCGCCTCTGATTCCCCAACTCTGATTCCCCGCTCTGATTCCCCAGCTCTGATTTCCCGCCTCTGATTCCCCGCATCTGATTCCCTGCCTCTGAATCCCCACCTCTGATTCCCTGCCTCTGATTCCCAACCTCTGATTCCCCTCCTCTGATTCCCCATATCTGATTCCCCTCCTCTGTTTCCCTGCCTCTGATTCCCCGCATCTGTTACCCCATATCTGATTCCCCGCCTCTGATTCCCCAACTCTGATTCTGCACATCTGATTCCCTGCCTCTTTTTCCCCACCTCTGATTCCCGGCCTCTGATTATCGGCCTCTGATTCCCGGCCTCTCATTCCCGGCCTCTCATTCCCCACCTCTGATTCCCGGCCTCTGATTCCCCGCCTCTGATTCCCCGCCTCTGATTCCCTGCCTCTGATTCCCCATCTCTGATTCCGCACATCTGATTCCCTGCCTCTGATTCCCCGCCTCTGATTCCCCGCCTCTGATTCCCTGCCTCTGATTCCCAACCTCTGATTCCCCACCTCTGATTCCCCATATCTGATTCCCCGCCTCTGTTTCCCCGCCTCTGATTCCCCGCCTCTGTTTCCCCATATCTGATTCCCCGCCTCTGATTCCCCAACACTGATTCCCCGCCTCTGATTCCCCAGCTCTGATTCCCCGCCTCTGATTCCCTGTGTTTGATTCCCTGCCTCTGATTCCCCGCCTCTGCTTCCCCATCTCTGATTCAGCGCCTTTGATTCGCCACCTCTGATTCCCCATATGTGATTCCCCGCCTCTGTTTCCCCGCCTCTGATTCCCCGCCTCTGATTCCCCATATCTCATTCCCAGCCTCTGATTCCCCATCTCTGATACCCGGACTCTGATTCCCTACCTCTGATTCCCGGACTCTTATTCCCGGCATCTGATTCCCGGCCTCTGATTCCCGGCCTCTGATTCCCCGCTACTGATTCTGTTTCCCTGCCTCTGATTCCCCATCTCTGATTCCGCACATCTGATTCCCTGCCTCTGATTTCCCACCTCTGATTACCCATATCTGATTCCCCGCCTCTGTTTCCCCGCCTCTGATTCCCCGCCTCTGTTTCCCCGCCTCTGATTCCCCGCCTCTGTTTCCCCATATCTAATTCCCCGCCTCTGATTCCCCAACTCTGATTCCCCGCTCTGATTCCCCAGCTCTGAATCCCCGCCTCTGATTCCCCGCATCTGATTCACTGCCTCTGAATCCCCACCTCTGATTCCCTGCCTCTGATTCACAACCTCTGATTCCCCTCCTCTGATTCCCCATATCTGATTCCCCGCCTCCGTTTCCCTGCCTCTGATTCCCCGCCTCTGTTTCCCCATATCAGATTCCCCGCCTCTGATACCCCAACTCTGATTCCACGCCTCTGATTCCCCAGCTCTGATTCCCCGCCTCTGACTCCCCGCGTCTGATTCCCAGCCTCTGATTCCCCATGTCTGATTTCCTGCCTATGATTCCCCGCCTCTGATTCGCCAGCTCTGATTCATCGCCTCTGATTCCCCACCTCTGATTCCCCATATCTGATTCCCCACCTATGTTTCCCCGCCTCTGATTCCCCGCCTCAGATTCCCCATCTCTGATTCCCGGACTCTGATTCCCCACCTCTGATTCCCCATCTCTGATTCCGCTCATCCAATTCCCTGCCTCTGATTCCCCGCCTCTGATTCCCCACCTCTGATTTCCCATATCTGATTCCCCGCCTCTGTTTCCCCGCCTCTGATTCCCTGCATCTGTTTCCTCATATCTGATTCCCCTCCTCTGATTCCCCAACACTGATTCCCCGCCTCTGATTCCCCAGCTCTGATTCACCACCTCTGATTCCCCGCGTCTGATTCCCCGCCTCTAATTCCCCATCTCTGATTCCCTATCACTGATTCCCCAATTCTGATTCCCCGCCTTTGATTCACTGCCTCTGATTAACAACCACTGATTCCCGACCTCTGATTCCCCATATCTGATTCCCCGCCTCTGTTTCCCCGCCTCTTATTCCCCGCCTCTGTTTCCCCATATCTGATTCCCGGCCTCTCATTCCCCAGCTCTGATTCCCCGCCTCTGATTCCCCATATCTGATTCCCCGCCGCTGATTCCCCAACTCTGATACCCCGCCTCTGATTCACCAGCTCTGATTCCCCGCCTCTGATTCCCCGCGTCTGATTCCCTGCCTCTGATTCCCCGCCTCTGATTCCACATCTCTGATTCACCACCTCTGATCCCCCGCCTCTGATTCCCCATGTCTGATTCCCCGCCTCTGTTTCCCTGCCTCTGATTCCCCGCCTCTGATTCCCCATATCTGAATCCCCGCCTCTGATTCCCCAACTCTGATTCCCCGCCTGTGATTCGCCAGCTATGATTCCCGGCCTCTGATTCCCCGCGTCTGATTTCCTGCCTGTGATTCCCTGCCTCTGATTCCCCACCTCTGTTACCCCGCCTCTGATTCCCTGCCTCTGATTCCCCACTTCTGATTCCCCGCCTCTGATTCCCCACCTCTGTTTCCCCACCTCTGATTCCCCGCCTCTGTTTCCCCATATCTAATTCCCCGCCTCTGATTCCCCAACTCTGATTCCCCGCTCTGATTCCCCAGCTCTGAATTCCCGCCTCTGATTCCCCACCTATGATTCCCCATATCTGATTCCCCGCCTCTGTTTCCCCGCCTCTGATTCCCCGCCTCTGATTCCCCATATCTGATTCCCCACCTATGATTTCCCAACGCTGATTCCCCGCCTCTGATTCGCTAGCTATGATTCCCCGCCTCTGATTCCCCGCGTCTGAATCCCTGCCTCTGATTCCCCGCCTCTGATTCCCAATATCTGATTCCCCGCCTCCGTTTCCCTGCCTCTGATTCCCCGCCTCTGTTTCCCCATATCTGATACTCCGCCTCTGATTCCCCAACTCTGATTCCCCGCCTTTGATTCCCCAGCTCTGATTCCCCGCATCTGACTCCCCGCATCTGATTCCCAGCCTCTGATTCCCCATGTCTGATTTCCTGCCTCTGATTCCTCACCTCTGATTCGCCATCTCTGATTCATCGCCTCTGATTCCCCACCTCTGATTACCCATATCTGATTCCCCACCTATGTTTCCCCGCCTCTGATTCCCCGCCTCTGATTCCCCATCTCTGATTCCAGGACTCTGATTCCCCACCTCTGATTCCCCATCTCTGATTCCGCACATCCGATTCCCTGCCTCTGATTCCCCGCCTCTGATGCCCCGCCTCTGATTCCATGCCTCTGATTCCCAACCTCTGATTCCCCACCTCTGATTCCCCATATCTGATTCCCTGCCTCTGTTTCCCCGCCTCTGATTCCCTGCCCCTGTTTCCTCATATCTGATTCCCAGCCTCTGATTCCCCAACACTGATTTCCCGCCTCTGATTCCACAGCTCTGATTCACCACCTCTAATTCCCCGCCTTTGATTCCCTGCCTCTGATTCCCAACCTCTGATTCCCGACCTCTGATTCCCCATATCTGATACCCCGCCTCTGTTTCCCCGCCTCTTATTCCCCGCCTCTGTTTCCCCATATCTGATTCCCTGCCTTTCATTCCCCAGCTCTGATTCCCCGCCTCTGACTCCCCGTGTCTGATTCCCAGCCTCTGATTCCCCATGTCTGATTTCATGCCTCTGATTCCCCGCCTCTGATTTGCAACTCTGATTCATCGCCTCTGATTCCCCACCTCTGATTCCCCATATCTGATTCCCCACCTATGTTTCCCCGCCTCTGATTCCCCGCCTCTGATTCCCCATCTCTGATTCCCTGACTCTGATTCTCCACCTCTGATTCCCCATCTCTGATTCCGCACATCCGATTCCCTGCCTCTGATTCCCCGCCTCTGATGCCCCGCCTCTGGTTCCATGCCTCTGATTCCCAACCTCTGATTCCCCACCTCTGATTCCCCATATCTGATTCCCCGCCTCTGTTTCCCCGCCTCTGATTCCCTGTCCCTGTTTCCTCATATCTGATTCCCCGCCTCTGATTCCCCAACACTGATTTCCCGCCTCTGATTCCCCAGCTCTGATTGCCTATCTCAGATTCCCCAATTCTGATTCCCCGCCTTTGATTCCCTGCCTCTGATTCCCAACCTCTGATTCCCGACCTCTGATTCCCCATATCTGATTCCCCGCCTCTGTTTCCCCGCCTCTTATTCCCCGCCTCTGTTTCCCCGCCTCTTATTCACCGCCTCTGTTTCCCCATATCTGATTCCCTGCCTTTCATTCCCCAGCTCTGATTCCCCGCCTCTGACTCCCCGCGTCTGATTCCCAGCCTCTGATTCCCCATGTCTGACTTCCTGCCTCTGATTCCCCGCCTCGATTCGCCATCTCTGATTCATCGCCTCTGATTCCCCACCTCTGATTCCCCATATCTGATTCCCCACCTATGTTTCCCCGCCTCTGATTCCCCGCCTCTGATTCCCCATCTCTGATTCCCGAACTCTGATTCCCCACCTCTGATTCCCTGCCTCTGATTCCCAACCTCTGATTCCCCTCCTCTGATTCCCCATATCTGATTCCCCGCCTCCGTTTCCCTGCCTCTGAATCCCCTCCTCTGTTTCCCCATATCTGATTCCCCGCCTCTGATACCCCAACTCTGATTCCCCGCATCTGATTCCCCAGCTCTGATTCCCCGCCTCTGACTCCCCGCGTCTGATTCCCAGCCTCTGATTCCCCATGTCTGATTTCCTGCCTCTGATTCCCCGCCTCTGATTCCCCGCCTCTGATTCCCCATCTCTGATTCCCGGACTCTGATTCCCCACCTCTGATTCCCCATCTCTGATTCCGCACATCCGATTCCCTGCCTCTGATTCCCCGCCTCTGATGCCCCGCCTCTGATTCCATGCCTCTGATTCCCAACCTCTGATTCCCCACCTCTGATTCCCCATATCTGATTCCCCGCCTCTGTTTCCCCGCCTCTGATTCCCTGCCTCTGTTTCCTCATACCTGATTCCCCGCCTCTGATTCCCCAACACTGATTCCCCGCCTCTGATTCCCCAGCTCTGATTCACCACCTCTGATTCCCCGCGTCTGATTCCCCGCATCTGATTACCCATCTCTGATTCCCTATCTCTGATTCCCCAATTCTGATTCCCCACCTTTGATTCCCTGCCTCTGATTCCCAACCTCTGATTCCCAACCTCTGATTCCCCATATCTGATACCCCGCCTCTGTTTCCCCGCCTCTTATTCACCGCCTCTGATTCCCCATATCTGATTCCCGGCCTCTCATTCCCCAGCTCTGATTCCCCGCCTCTGATTCCCCATATCTGATTCCCCGCCGCTGATTCCCCAACTCTGATACCCCGCCTCTGATTCCCCAGCTCTGATTCCCCGCCTCTGATTCCCCGCGTCTGATTCCCTGCCTCTGATTCCCCGCCTCTGATTCCCCATCTCAGATTCACCACTTCTGATACCCCGCCTCTGATTACCCATGTCTGATTCCCCGCCTCTGTTTCCCCGCCTCTGAATCCCCGCCTCTGATTCCCCATATCTGATTCCCCGCCTCTGATTACCCAACTCTGATTCCCCGCCTGTGATTCGCCAGCTATGATTCCCCGCCTCTGATTCCCCGCGTCTGATTCCCTGCCTGTGATTCCCTGCGTCTGATTCCCCACCTCTGTTACCCCGCCTCTGATTCCCCGCCTCTGATTCCCCATATCTGATTCCCCTCCTCTGATTCCCCAACTCTGATTCCCTGCCTCTGATTCCCCAATTCTGATTCCCTGCCTCTGATTCCCCGCATCTGATTCCCCGCCTCTGATTCCCCATCTCTGATTCACCGCCTTTGATTCGCCACCTCTGATTCCCCATCTCTGATTCCCGGACTAAGATTCCCCACCTCTGATTCCCGGCCTCTTATTCCCGGCATCAGATTCACGGCCTCTGATTCCCAGCCTCTGATTCCCCGCTTCTGATTCTGATTCCCTGCCTCTGATTCCCCATCTCTGATTCCACACATCTGATTCCCTGCCTCTGATTCCCCACTTCTGATTCCCCGCCTCTGATTCCCCACCTCTGTTTCCCCACCTCTGATTCCCCGCCTCTGTTTCCCCATATCTAATTCCCCGCCTCTGATTCCCCAACTCTGATTCCCCGCTCTGATTCCCCAGCTCTGATTTCCCGCCTCTGATTCCCCGCATCTGATTCCCTGCCTCTGAATCCCCACCTCTGATTCCCTGCCTCTGATTCCCAACCTCTGATTCCCCTCCTCTGATTCCCCATATCTGATTCCCCTCCTCTGTTTCCCTGCCTCTGATTCCCCGCATCTGTTACCCCATATCTGATTCCCCGCCTCTGATTCCCCAACTCTGATTCTGCACATCTGATTCCCTGCCTCTTTTTGCCCACCTCTGATTCCCGGCCTCTGATTATCGGCCTCTGATTCCCGGCCTCTCATTCCCGGCCTCTCATTCCCCGCCTCTGATTCCCGGCCTCTGATTCCCCGCCTCTGATTCCCCGCCTCTGATTCCCTGCCTCTGATTCCCCATCTCTGATTCCGCACATCTGATTCCCTGCCTCTGATTCCCCGCCTCTGATTCCCCGCCTCTGATTCCCTGCCTCTGATTCCCAACCTCTGATTCCCCACCTCTGATTCCCCATATCTGATTCCCCGCCTCTGTTTCCCCGCCTCTGATTCCCCGCCTCTGTTTCCCCATATCTGATTCCCCGCCTCTGATTCCCCAACACTGATTCCCCGCCTCTGATTCCCCAGCTCTGATTCCCCGCCTCTGATTCCCTGTGTTTGATTCCCTGCCTCTGATTCCCCGCCTCTGCTTCCCCATCTCTGATTCAGCGCCTTTGTTCGCCACCTCTGATTCCCCATATGTGATTCCCCGCCTCTGTTTCCCTTCCTCTGATTCCCCGCCTCTGATTCCCCATATCTCATTCCCAGCCTCTGATTCCCCATCTCTGATTCCCGGACTCTGATTCCCTACCTCTGATTCCCGGCCTCTTATTCCCGGCATCTGATTCCCGGCCTCTGATTCCCGGCCTCTGATTCCCCGCTACTGATTCTGATTCCCTGCCTCTGATTCCCCATCTCTGATTCCGCACATCTGATTCCCTGCCTCTGATTTCCCACCTCTGATTACCCATATCTGATTCCCCGCCTCTGTTTCCCCGCCTCTGATTCCCCGCCTGTTTCCCCGCCTCTGATTCCCCGCCTCTGTTTCCCCATATCTAATTCCCCGCCTCTGATTCCCCAACTCTGATTCCTCGCTCTGATTCCCCAGCTCTGAATCCCCGCCTCTGATTCCCCACATCTGATTCACTGCCTCTGAATCCCCACCTCTGATTCCCTGCCTCTGATTCACAACCTCTGATTCCCCTCCTCTGATTCCCCATATCTGATTCCCCGCCTCCGTTTCCCTGCCTCTGATTCCCCGCCTCTGTTTCCCCATATCTGATTCCCCGCCTCTGATACCCCAACTCTGATTCCCCGCCTCTGATTCCCCAGCTCTGATTCCCCGCCTCTGACTCCCCGCATCTGATTCCCAGCCTCTGATTCCCCATGTCTGATTTCCTGCCTATGATTCCCCGCCTCTGATTCGCCAGCTCTGATTCATCGCCTCTGATTCCCCACCTCTGATTCCCCATATCTGATTCCCCACCTATGTTTCCCCGCCTCTGATTCCCCGCCTCAGATTCCCCATCTCTGATTCCCGGACTCTGATTCCCCACCTCTGATTCCCCATCTCTGATTCCGCTCATCCTATTCCCTGCCTCTGATTCCCCGCCTCTGATTCCCCACCTCTGATTTCCCATATCTGATTCCCCGCCTCTGTTTCCCCGCCTCTGATTCCCTGCATCTGTTTCCTCATATCTGATTCCCCTCCTCTGATTCCCCAACACTGATTCCCCGCCTCTGATTCCCCAGCTCTGATTCACCACCTCTGATTCCCCGCGTCTGATTCCCCGCCTCTAATTCCCCATCTCTGATTCCCTATCACTGATTCCCCAATTCTGATTCCCCGCCTTTGATTCACTGCCTCTGATTAACAACCACTGATTCCCGACCTCTGATTCCCCATATCTGATTCCCCGCCTCTGTTTCCCCGCCTCTTATTCCCCGCCTCTGTTTCCCCATATCTGATTCCCGGCCTCTCATTCCCGAGCTCTGATTCCCCGCCTGTGATTCCCCATATCTGATTCCCCGCCGCTGATTCCCCAACTCTGATACCCCGCCTCTGATTCACCAGCTCTGATTCCCCGCCTCTGATTCCCCGCATCTGATTCCCTGCCTCTGATTCCCCGCCTCTGATTCCCCATCTCTGATTCACCACCTCTGATCCCCCGCCTCTGATTCCCCATGTCTGATTCCCCGCCTCTGTTTCCCTGCCTCTGATTCCCCGCCTCTGATTCCCCATATCTGAATCCCCGCCTCTGATTCCCCAACTCTGATTCCCCGCCTGTGATTCGCCAGCTATGATTTCCGGCCTCTGATTACCCGCGTCTGATTCCCTGTCTGTGATTCCCTGCCTCTGATTCCCCACCTCTGTTACCCCGCCTCTGATTCCCTGCCTCTGATTCCCCACTTCTGATTCCCCGCCTCTGAATCCCCACCTCTGTTTCCCCACCTCTGATTCCCCGCCTCTGTTTCCCCATATCTAATTCCCCGCCTCTGATTCCCCAACTCTGATTCCCCGCTCTGATTCCCCAGCTCTGAATTCCCGCCTCTGATTCCCCACCTATGATTCCCCATATCTGATTCCCCGCCTCTGTTTCCCCGCCTCTGATTCCCCGCCTCTGATTCCCCATATCTGATTCCCCACATATGATTTCCCAACGCTGATTCCCCGCCTCTGATTCGCCAGCTATGATTCCCCGCCTCTAATTCCCCGCGTCTGAATCCCTGCCTCTGATTCCCCGCCTCTGATTCCCAATATCTGATTCCCCGCCTCCGTTTCCCTGCCTCTGATTCCCCGCCTCTGTTTCCCCATATCTGATACTCCGCCTCTGATTCCCCAACTCTGATTCCCCGCCTCTGATTCCCCAGCTCTGATTCCCCGCATCTGACTCCCCGCGTCTGATTCCCAGCCTCTGATTCCCCATGTCTCATTTCCTGCCTCTGATTCCCCACCTCTGATTCGCCATCTCTGATTCATCGCCTCTGATTCCCCACCTCTGATTACCCATATCTGATTCCCCACCTATGTTTCCCCGCCTCTGATTCCGCGCCTCTGATTCCCCATCTCTGATTCCCGGACTCTGATTCCCCACCTCTGATTCCCCATCTCTGATTCCGCACATCCGATTCCCTGCCTCTGATTCCCCGCCTCTGATGCCCCGCCTCTGATTCCATGCCTCTGATTCCCAACCTCTGATTCCCCACCTCTGATTCCCCATATCTGATTCCCTGCCTCTGTTTCCCCGCCTCTGATTCCCTGCCCCTGTTTCCTCATATCTGAATCCCAGCCTCTGATTCCCCAACACTGATTTCCCGCCTCTGATTCCACAGCTCTGATTCACCACCTCTAATTCCCCGCCTTTGATTCCCTGCCTCTGATTCCCAACCTTTGATTCCCGACCTCTGATTCCCCATATCTGATACCCCGCCTCTGTTTCCCCGCCTCTTATTCCCCGCCTCTGTTTCCCCATATCTGATTCCCTGCCTTTCATTCCCCAGCTCTGATTCCCCACCTCTGACTCCCCGCGTCTGATTCCCAGCCTCTGATTCCCCATGTCTGATTTCCTGCCTCTGATTCCCCGCCTCTGATTTGCATCTCTGATTCATCGCCTCTGATTCCCCACCTCTGATTCCCCATATCTGATTCCCCACCTAAGTTTCCCCGCCTCTGATTCCCCGCCTCTGATTCCCCATCTCTGATTCCCTGACTCTGATTCTCCACCTCTGATTCCCCATCTCTGATTCCGCACATCCGATTCCCTGCCTCTGATTCCCCGCCTCTGATCCCCGCCTCTGATTCCATGCCTCTGATTCCCAACCTCTGATTCCCCACCTCTGATTCCCCATATCTGATTCCCCGCCTCTGTTTCCCCGCCTCTGATTCCCTGTCCCTGTTTCCTCATATCTGATTCCCCGCCTCTGATTCCCCAACACTGATTTCCCGCCTCTGATTCCCCAGCTCTGATTGCCTATCTCAGATTCCCCAATTCTGATTCCCCGCCTTTGATTCCCTGCCTCTGATTCCCAACCTCTGATTCCCGACCTCTGATTCCCCATATCTGATTCCCCGCCTCTGTTTCCCCGCCTCTTATTCCCCGCCTCTGTTTCCCCGCCTCTTATTCACCGCCTCTGTTTCCCCATATCTGATTCCCTGCCTTTCATTCCCCAGCTCTGATTCCCCGCCTCTGACTCCCCGCGTCTGATTCCCAGCCTCTGATTCCCCATGTCTGACTTCCTGCCTCTGATTCCCCGCCTCGATTCGCCATCTCTGATTCATCGCCTCTGATTCCCCACCTCTGATTCCCCATATCTGATTCCCCACCTATGTTTCCCCGCCTCTGATTCCCCGCCTCTGATTCCCCATCTCTGATTCCCGAACTCTGATTCCCCACCTCTAATTCCCCATCTCTGATTCCGCACATCCGATTCCCTGCCTCTGATTCCCCGCCTCTGATGCCCCACCTCTGATTCCCCATTTCTGATTCCGCACATCCAATCCCCTGCCTCTGATTCCCCGCCTCTGATGCCCCGCCTCTGATTCCATGCCTCTGATTCCCAAACTCTGATTCCCCACCTCTGATTTCCCATATCTGATTCCCCGCCTCTGTTTCCCCGCCTCTGATTCCCTGCATCTGTTCCCTCATATCTGATTCCCCTCCTCTGATTCCCCAACACTGATTCCCCGCCTCTGATTCCCCAGCTCTGATTCACCACCTCTGATTCCCCGCGTCTGATTCACCGCCTCTGATTCCCCATCTCTGATTCCCTATCTCTGATTCCCCAATTCTGATTCCCCGCCTTTGATTCGCTGCCTCTGATAAACAACCTCTGATTCCCCATATCTGATTCCCCGCCTCTGTTTCCCCGCCTCTTATTCCCCGCCTCTGTTTCCCCATATCTGATTCCCGGCCTCTCATTCCCCAGCTCTGATTCCCCGCCTCTGATTCCCCATATATGATTCCCCGCCGCTGATTCCCCAACTCTGATACCCCGCATCTGATTCACCAGCTCTGATACCCCGCCTCTGATTCCCCGCGTCTGATTCCCTGCCTCTGATTCCCCGCCTCTGATTCCCCATCTCTGATTCACCACCTCTGATCCCCCGCCTCTGATTCCCCATGTCAGATTCCCCGCCTCTGTTTCCCTGCCTCTGATTCCCCGCCTCTGATTCCCCATATCTGATTCCCCGCCTCTGATTCCCCAACTCTGATTGCCCGCCTGTGATTCGCCAGCTATTATTCCCCGCCTCTGATTCCCCGTGTCTGATTCCCTGCCTGTGATTCCCTGCCTCTGATTCCCCACCTATGTTACCCCGCCTCTGATTCCCCGCCTCTGATTCCCCATATCTGATTCCCCTCCTCTGATTGCCCAACTCTGATTCCCCGCCTCTGATTACCCAGCTCTGATTCCCCGCCTCTGTTTCCCCGCGTCTGATTCCCTGCCTCTGAATCCCCACCTCTGATTCCCTGCCTCTGATTCCCAACCTCTGATTCCCCTCCTCTGATTCCCCATATCTGATTCCCCTCCTCTGTTTCCCTGCCTCTGATTCCCCGCATCTGTTACCCCATATCTGATTCCCCGCCTCTGATTCCCCAACTCTGATTCTGCACATCTGATTCCCTGCCTCTTTTTCCCCACCTCTGATTCCCGGCCTCTGATTATCGGCCTCTGATTCCCGGCCTCTCATTCCCGGCCTCTCATTCCCCGCCTCTGATTCCCGGCCTCTGATTCCCCGCCTCTGATTCCCCGCCTCTGATTCCCTGCCTCTGATTCCCCATCTCTGATTCCGCACATCTGATTCCCTGCCTCTGATTCCCCGCCTCTGATTCCCCGCCTCTGATTCCCTGCCTCTGATTCCCAACCTCTGATTCCCCACCTCTGATTCCCCATATCTGATTCCCCGCCTCTGTTTCCCCGCCTCTGATTCCCCGCCTCTGTTTCCCCATATCTGATTCCCCGCCTCTGATTCCCCAACACTGATTCCCCGCCTCTGATTCCCCAGCTCTGATTCCCCGCCTCTGATTCCCTGTGTTTGATTCCCTGCCTCTGATTCCCCGCCTCTGCTTCCCCATCTCTGATTCAGCGCCTTTGTTCGCCACCTCTGATTCCCCATATGTGATTCCCCGCCACTGTTTCCCCGCCTCTGATTCCCCGCCTCTTATTCCCCATATCTCATTCCCAGCCTCTGATTCCCCATCTCTGATTCCCGGACTCTGATTCCCTACCTCTGATTCCCGGCCTCTTATTCCCGGCATCTGATTCCCGGCCTCTGATTCCCGGCCTCTGATTCCCCGCTACTGATTCTGATTCCCTGCCTCTGATTCCCCATCTCTGATTCCGCACATCTGATTCCCTGCCTCTGATTTCCCACCTCTGATTACCCATATCTGATTCCCCGCCTCTGTTTCCCCGCCTCTGATTCCCCGCCTCTGTTTCCCCGCCTCTGATTCCCCGCCTCTGTTTCCCCATATCTAATTCCCCGCCTCTGATTCCCCAACTCTGATTCCCCGCTCTGATTCCCCAGCTCTGAATCCCCGCTTCTGATTCCCCACATCTGATTCACTGCCTCTGAATCCCCACCTCTGATTCCCTGCCTCTGATTCACAACCTCTGATTCCCCTCCTCTGATTCCCCATATCTGATTCCCCGCCTCCGTTTCCCTGCCTCTGATTCCCCGCCTCTGTTTCCCCATATCTGATTCCCCGCCTCTGATACCCCAACTCTGATTCCCCGCCTCTGATTCCCCAGCTCTGATTCCCCGCCTCTGACTCCCCGCATCTGATTCCCAGCCTCTGATTCCCCATGTCTGATTTCCTGCCTATGATTCCCCGCCTCTGATTCGCCAGCTCTGATTCATCGCCTCTGATTCCCCACCTCTGATTCCCCATATCTGATTCCCCACCTATGTTTCCCCGCCTCTGATTCCCCGCCTCAGATTCCCCATCTCTGATTCCCGGACTCTGATTCCCCACCTCTGATTCCCCATCTCTGATTCCACTCATCCAATTCCCTGCCTCTGATTCCCCGCCTCTGATTCCCCACCTCTGATTTCCCATATCTGATTCCCCGCCTCTGTTTCCCCGCCTCTGATTCCCTGCATCTGTTTCCTCATATCTGATTCCCCTCCTCTGATTCCCCAACACTGATTCCCCGCCTCTGATTCCCCAGCTCTGATTCACCACCTCTGATTCCCCGCGTCTGATTCCCCGCCTCTAATTCCCCATCTCTGATTCCCTATCACTGATTCCCCAATTCTGATTCCCCGCCTTTGATTCACTGCCTCTGATTAACAACCACTGATTCCCGACCTCTGATTCCCCATATCTGATTCCCCGCCTCTGTTTCCCCGCCTCTTATTCCCCGCCTCTGTTTCCCCATATCTGATTCCCGGCCTCTCATTCCCCAGCTCTGATTCCCCGCCTGTGATTCCCCATATCTGATTCCCCGCCGCTGATTCCCCAACTCTGATACCCCGCCTCTGATTCACCAGCTCTGATTCCCCGCCTCTGATTCCCCGCGTCTGATTCCCTGCCTCTGATTCCCCGCCTCTGATTCCCCATCTCTGATTCACCACCTCTGATCCCCCGCCTCTGATTCCCCATGTCTGATTCCCCGCCTCTGTTTCCATGCCTCTGATTCCCCGCCTCTGATTCCCCATATCTGAATCCCCGCCTCTGATTCCCCAACTCTGATTCCCCGCCTGTGATTCGCCAACTATGATTTCCGGCCTCTGATTACCCGCGTCTGATTCCCTGTCTGTGATTCCCTGCCTCTGATTCCCCACCTCTGTTACCCTGCCTCTGATTCCCCACTTCTGATTCCCCGCCTCTGATTCCCCACCTCTGTTTCCCCACCTCTGATTCCCCGCCTCTGTTTCCCCATATCTAATTCCCCGCCTCTGATTCCCCAACTCTGATTCCCCGCTCTGATTCCCCAGCTCTGATTCCCCGCCTCTGATTCCCCATATCTGATTCCCCACCTATGATTTCCCAACGCTGATTCCCCGCCTCTGATTCGCCAGCTATGATTCCCCGCCTCTGATTCCCCGCGTCTGAATCCCTGCCTCTGATTCCCCGCCTCTGATTCCCAATATCTGATTCCCCGCCTCCGTTTCCCTGCCTCTGATTCCCTGCCTCTGTTTCCCCATATCTGATACTCTGCCTCTGATTCCCCAACTCTGATTCCCCGCCTCTGATTCCCCAGCTCTGATTCCCCGCATCTGACTCCCCGCGTCTGATTCCCAGCCTCTGATTCCCCATGTCTGATTTCCTGCCTCTGATTCCCCACCTCTGATTCGCCATCTCTGATTCATCGCCTCTGATTCCCCACCTCTGATTACCCATATCTGATTCCCCACCTATGTTTCCCCGCCTCTGATTCCGCGCCTCTGATTCCCCATCTCTGATTCCCGGACTCTGATTCCCCACCTCTGATTCCCCATCTCTGATTCCGCACATCCGATTCCCTGCCTCTGATTCCCCGCCTCTGATGCCCCGCCTCTGATTCCATGCCTCTGATTCCCAACCTCTGATTCCCCACCTCTGATTCCCCATATCTGATTCCCTGCCTCTGTTTCCCCGCCTCTGATTCCCTGCCCCTGTTTCCTCATATCTGAATCCCAGCCTCTGATTCCCCAACACTGATTTCCCGCCTCTGATTCCACAGCTCTGATTCACCACCTCTAATTCCCCGCCTTTGATTCCCTGCCTCTGATTCCCAACCTCTGATTCCCGACCTCTGATTCCCCATATCTGATACCCCGCCTCTGTTTCCCCGCCTCTTATTCCCCGCCTCTGTTTCCCCATATCTGATTCCCTGCCTTTCATTCCCCAGCTCTGATTCCCCACCTCTGACTCCCCGCGTCTGATTCCCAGCCTCTGATTCCCCATGTCTGATTTCCTGCCTCTGATTCCCCGCCTCTGATTTGCATCTCTGATTCATCGCCTCTGATTCCCCACCTCTGATTCCCCATATCTGATTCCCCACCTAAGTTTCCCCGCCTCTGATTCCCCGCCTCTGATTCCCCATCTCTGATTCCCTGACTCTGATTCTCCACCTCTGATTCCCCATCTCTGATTCCGCACATCCGATTCCCTGCCTCTGATTCCCCGACTCTGATCCCCGCCTCTGATTCCATGCCTCTGATTCCCTACCTCTGATTCCCCACCTCTGATTCCCCATATCTGATTCCCCGCCTCTGTTTCCCCGCCTCTGATTCCCTGTCCCTGTTTCCTCATATCTGATTCCCCGCCTCTGATTCCCCAACACTGATTTCCCGCCTCTTATTCCCCAGCTCTGATTGCCTATCTCAGATTCCCCAATTCTGATTCCCCGCCTTTGATTCCCTGCCTCTGATTCCCAACCTCTGATTCCCGACCTCTGATTCCCCATATCTGATTCCCCGCCTCTGTTTCCCCGCCTCTTATTCCCCGCCTCTGTTTCCCCGCCTCTTATTCACCGCCTCTGTTTCCCCATATCTGATTCCCTGCCTTTCATTCCCCAGCTCTGATTCCCCGCCTCTGACTCCCCGCGTCTGATTCCCAGCCTCTGATTCCCCATGTCTGACTTCCTGCCTATGATTCCCCGCCTCGATTCGCCATCTCTGATTCATCGCCTCTGATTCCCCACCTCTGATTCCCCATATCTGATTCCCCACCTATGTTTCCCCGCCTCTGATTCCCCGCCTCTGATTCCCCATCTCTGATTCCCGAACTCTGATTCCCCACCTCTGATTCCCCATCTCTGATTCCGCACATCCGATTCCCTGCCTCTGATTCCCCGCCTCTGATGCCCCACCTCTGATTCCCCATTTCTGATTCCGCACATCCAATCCCCTGCCTCTGATTCCCCGCCTCTGATGCCCCGCCTCTGATTCCATGCCTCTGATTCCCAAACTCTGATTCCCCACCTCTGATTTCCCATATCTGATTCCCCGCCTCTGTTTCCCCGCCTCTGATTCCCTGCATCTGTTCCCTCATATCTGATTCCCCTCCTCTGATTCCCCAACACTGATTCCCCGCCTCTGATTCCCCAGCTCTGATTCACCACCTCTGATTCCCCGCGTCTGATTCCCCGCCTCTGATTCCCCATCTCTGATTCCCTATCTCTGATTCCCCAATTCTGATTCCCCGCCTTTGATTCGCTGCCTCTGATAAACAACCTCTGATTCCCCATATCTGATTCCCCGCCTCTGTTTCCCCGCCTCTTATTCCCCGCCTCTGTTTCCCCATATCTGATTCCCGGCCTCTCATTCCCCAGCTCTGATTCCCCGCCTCTGATTCCCCATATATGATTCCCCGCCGCTGATTCCCCAACTCTGATACCCCGCATCTGATTCACCAGCTCTGATACCCCGCCTCTGATTCCCCGCGTCTGATTCCCTGCCTCTGATTCCCCGCCTCTGATTCCCCATCTCTGATTCACCACCTCTGATCCCCCGCCTCTGATTCCCCATGTCAGATTCCCCGCCTCTGTTTCCCTGCCTCTGATTCCCCGCCTCTGATTCCCCATATCTGATTCCCCGCCTCTGATTCCCCAACTCTGATTCCCCGCCTGTGATTCGCCAGCTATTATTCCCCGCCTCTGATTCCCCGTGTCTGATTCCCTGCCTGTGATTCCCTGCCTCTGATTCCCCACCTATGTTACCCCGCCTCTGATTCCCCGCCTCTGATTCCCCATATCTGATTCCCCTCCTCTGATTGCCCAACTCTGATTCCCCGCCTCTGATTACCCAGCTCTGATTCCCCGCCTCTGTTTCCCCGCGTCTGATTCCCTGCATCTGATTTTCCACCTCTGATTCCCCATCTCTGATTCACCACCTCTGATTCCCCACCTATGATTCCCCATATCTGATTCCCCGCCTCTGTTTCCCCGCCTCTGATTCCCCTCCTCTGATTCCCCATATCTGATTCCCCATCTCTGATTCCCGGACTCTGATTCCCCACCTCTGATTCCCCATCTCTGATTCCGCACATCCAATTCCCTGCCTCTGATTCCCCGCCTCTGATGCCCCGCCTCTGATTCCATGCCTCTGATTCCCAACCTCTGATTCCCCACCTCTGATTTCCCATATCTGATTCCCCTCCTCTGTTTCCCCGCCTCTGATTCCCTGCATCTGTTTCCTCATATCTGACTCCCCTCCTCTGATTCCCCAACACTGATTCCCCGCCTCTGATTCCCCAGCTCTGATTCACCACCACTGATTCCCCGCGTCTGATTCCCCGCCTCTGATTCTCCATCTCTGATTCCCTATCTCTGATTCCCCAATTCTGATTCCCCGCCTTTGATTCACTGCCTCTGATTAACAACCACTGATTCCCGACCTCTGATTCCCCATATCTGATTCCCCGCCTCTGTTTCCCCGCCTCTTATTCCCCGCCTCTGTTTCCCCATATCTGATTCCCGGACTCTCATTCCCCAGCTCTGATTCCCCGCCTCTGATTCCCCATATCTGATTCCCCGCCGCTGATTCCCCAACTCTGATACCCCGCCTCTGATTCCCCAGCTCTGATTCCCCGCCTCTGATTCCCCGCGTCTGATTCCCTGCCTCTGATTCCCCGCCTCTGATTCCCCATCTCTGATTCACCACCTCTGATCCCCCGCCTCTGATTCCCCATGTCTGATTCCCCGCCTCAGTTTCTCTGCCTCTGATTCCCCGCCTCTGATTCCCCAACTCTGATTCCCCGCCTGTGATTCGCCAGCTATGATTCCCGGCCTCTGATTCCCCGCGTCTGATTCCCTGCCTGTGATTCCCTGCCTCTGATTCCCCACCTCTGTTACCCCGCCTCTGATTCCCTGCCTCTGATTCCCCACTTCTGATTCCCACCTCTGATTCCCCACCTCTGTTTCCCCACCTCTGATTCCCCGCCTCTGTTTCCCCATATCTAATTCCCCGCCTCTGATTCCCCAACTCTGATTCCCCGCTCTGATTCCCCAGCCCTGAATTCCCGCCTCTGATTCCCCACCTATGATTCCCCATATCTGATTCCCCGCCTCTGTTTCCCCGCCTCTGATTCCCCGCCTCTGATTCCCCATATCTGATTCCCCACCTATGATTTCCCAACGCTGATTCCCCGCCTCTGATTCGCCAGCTATGATTCCCCGCCTCTGATTCCCCGCGTCTGAATCCCTGCCTCTGATTCCCCGCCTCTGATACCCAATATCTGATTCCCCGCCTCCGTTTCCCTGCCTCAGATTCCCCGCCTCTGTTTCCCCATATCTGATTCTCCGCCTCTGATTCCCCAACTCTGATTCCCCACCTCTGATTCCCCAGCTCTGATTCCCCGCCTCTGACTCCCCGCGTCTGATTCCCAGCCTTTGATTCCCCATGTCTGATTTCCTGCCTCTGATTCCCCGCCCCTGATTCGCCATCTCTGATTCATCGCCTCTGATTCCCCACCTCTGATTCCCCATATCTGATTCCCCACCTATGTTTCCCCGCCTCTGATTCCCCGCCTCTGATTCCCCATCTCTGATTCCCGGACTCTGATTCCCCACCTCTGATTCCCCATCTCTGATTCCGCACATCCGATTCCCTGCCTCTGATTCCCCGCCTCTGATGCCCCGCCTCTGATTCCATGCCTATGATTCCCAACCTCTGATTCCCCACCTCTGATTCCCCATATCTGATTCCCCGCCTCCGTTTCCCCGCCTCTGATTCCCTGGCCCTGTTTCCTCATATCTGATTCCCCGCCTCTGATTCCCCAACACTGATTTCCCGCCTCTGATTCCCCAGCTCTGATTCACCACCTCTGATTCCCCGCGTCTGATTCCCCGCCTCTGATTCCCCATCTCTGATTCCCTATCTCTGATTCCCCAATTCTGATTCCCCGCCTTTGATTCCCTGCCTCTGATTCCCAACCTCTGTTTCCCGACCTCTGATTCCCCATATCTGATTCCCCGCCTGTTTCCCCGCCTCTTATTCCCCGCCTCTGTTTCCCCATATCTGATTCCCTGCCTTTCATTCCCCAGCTCTGATTCCCCGCCTCTGACTCCCCGCGTCTGATTCCCAGCCTCTGATTCCCCATCTCTGATTTCCTGCCTCTGATTCCCCACCCCTGATTCGCCATCTCTGATTCATCGCCTCTGATTCCCCACCTCTGATTCCCCATATCTGATTCCCAACATATGTTTCCCCGCCTCTGATTCCCAACCTCTGATTCCCCATCTCTGATTCGTCACATCCGAATCCCTGCCTCTGATTCCCCGCCTCTGATGCCCCGCCTCTGATTCCATGCCTCTGATTCCCAACCTCTGATTCCCCACCTCTGATTCCCCATATCTGATTCCCCGCCTCTGTTTCCCCGCCTCTGATTCCCTGCCCCTGTTTCCTCATATCTGATTCCCCGCCTCTGATTCCCAAACACTGATTTCCCGCCTCTGATTCCCCAGCTCTGATTCACCACCTCTGATTCCCCGCATCTGATTCCCCGCCTCTGATTCCCCATCTCTGATTCCCTATCTCTGATTCCCCAATTCTGATTCCCCGCCTTTGATTCCCTGCCTCTGATTCCCAACCTCCGATTCCCGACCTCTGATTCCCCATATCTGATTCCCCGCCTCTGTTTCCCCGCCTCTTATTCCCCGCCTCTGTTTCCCCGCCTCTTATTCCCCGCCTCTGTTTCCCCATATCTGATTCCCTGCCTTTCATTCCCCAGCTCTGATTCCCCGCCTCTGACTCCCCGCGTCTGATTCCCAGCCTCTGATTCTCCATGTCTGACTTCCTGCCTCTGATTACCCGCCTCTGATTCGCCATCTCTGATTCATCGCCTCTGATTCCCCACCTCTGATTCCCCATATTTGATTCCCCACCTATGTTTCCCCGCCTCTGATTCCCCGCCTCTGATTCCCCATCTCTGATTCCCGGACTCTGACTCCCCACCTCTGATTCCCCATCTCTGATTCCGCACATCCGATTCCCTGCCTCTGATTCCCCGCCTCTGATGCCCCACCTCTGATTCCCCATCTCTGATTCCGCACATCCAATTCCCTGCCTCTGATTCCCCGCCTCTGATGCCCCGCCTCTGATTCCATTCCTATGATTCCCAAACTCTGATTCCCCACCTCTGATTCCCCGCTTCTGATTCCCCGCCTCTGATTCCCCATCTCTGATTCCCTATCTCTGATCCCCAATTCTGATTCCCCGCCTTTGATTCCCTGCCTCTGAGTAAAAACCTCTGATTCCCGACCTCTGATTCGCCATATCTGATTCCCCGCCTCTGTTTCCCCGCCTCTTATTCCCCACCTCTGTTTCCCCATATCTGATTCCCGGCCTCTCATTCCCCAGCTCTGATTCCCCGCCTCTGATTCCCTATATCTGATTCCCCGCCGCTGATTCCCCAACTCTGATACCCCGCCTCTGATTCACCAGCTCTGATTCCCCGCCTCTGATTCCCCACGTCTGATTCCCTGCCTCTGATTCCCCGCCTCTGATTCCTCATCTCTGATTCACCACCTCTGATCCCCCGCCTCTGATTCCCCATGTCTGATTCCCCGCCTCTGTTTCCCTGCCTCTGATTCCCCGCCTCTGATTCCCCATATCTGATTCCCCGCCTCTGATTCCCCAACTCCGATTCCCCGCCTGTGATTCGCCAGCTATGATTCCCCGCCTCTGATTCCCCGCGTCTGATTCCCTGCCTGTGATTCCCTGCCTCTGATTCCCCACCTATTTTACCCCGCCTCTAATTCCCCGCCTCTGATTCCCCATATCTGATTCCCCTCCTCTGATTGCCCAACTCTGATTCCCCGCCTCTGATTCCCCAGCTCTGATTCCCCGCCTCTGTTTCCCCGCGTCTGATTCCCTGCCTCTGATTCCCCACCTCTGATTCCCCATCTCTGATTCACCACCTCTGATTCCCCACCTATGATTCCCCATATCTGATTCCCCGCCTCTGCTTCCCCGCCTCTGATTCCCTGCCTCTGATTCCCCATATCTGATTCCCCACCTATGATTTCCCAACTCTGATTCCCCGCCTCTGATTCGCCAGCTATGATTCCCCGCCTCTGATTCCCCGCGTCTGAATCGCTGCCTCTGATTCCCCGCCTCTGATTCCCGATATCTGATTCCCCGCCTCCGTTTCCCTGCCTCTGATTCCCCGCCTCTGTTTCCCCATATCTGATTCCCCACCTATGTTTCCCCGTCTCTGATTCCCCGCCTCAGATTCCCCATCTCTGATTCCCGGACTCTGATACCCCACCTCTGATTCCCCATCTCTGATTCCGCACATCCGATTCCCTGCCTCTGATTCCCCGCCTCTGATTCCCCGCCTCTGATTCCCCATCTCTGATTCCCGGACTCTGATACCCCACCTCTGATTCCCCATCTCTGATTCCGCACATCCGATTCCCAACCTCTGATTCCCCACCTCTCATTCCCCATATCTGATTCCCCGCCTCTGTTTCCCCGCCTCTGATTCCCTGCCCCTGTTTCCTCATATCTGATTCCCCGCCTCTGATTCCCCAACACTGATTTCCTGCCTCTGATTCCCCAGCTCTGATGCACCACCTCTGATTCCCCGCGACTGATTCCCCGCCTCTGATTCCCCATCTCTGATTCCCTATCTCTGATTCCCCAATTCTGATTCCCCGCCTTTGATTCCCTGCCTCTGATTCCCAACCTCTGATTCCCGACCTCTGATTCCCCATATCTGATTCCCCGCCTCTGTTTCCCCGCCTCTTATTCCCCGCCTCTGTTTCCCCTCCTCTTATTCCCCGCCTCTGTTTCCCCATATCTGATTCCCTGCCTTTCATTCCCCAGCTCTGATTCCCCGCCTCTGACTCCCCGCGTCTGATTCCCAGCCTCTGATTCTCCATGTCTGATTTCCTGCCTCTGATTCCCCGCCTCTGATTCGCCATCTCTGATTCATCGCCTCTGATTCCCCACCTCTGATTCCCCATATTTGATTCTCCACCTATGTTTCCCCGCCTCTGATTCCCCGCCTCTGATTCCCCATCTCTGATTCCCGGACTCTGATTCCCCACCTCTGATTCCCCATCTCTGATTCCGCACATCCGATTCACTGCCTCTGATTCCCCGCCTCTGATGCCCCACCTCTGATTCCCCATCTCTGATTCCGCACATCCAATTCCCTGCCTCTGATTCCCCGCCTCTGATGCCCCGCCTCTGATTCCATGCCTCTGATTCCCAAACTCTGATTCCCCACCTCTGATTTCCCATATCTGATTCCCCGCCTCTGTTTCCCCGCCTCTGATTCCCTGCATCTGTGTCCTCATATCTGATTCCCCTCCTCTGATTCCCCAACACTGATTCCCCGCCTCTGATTCCGCAGCTCTGATTCACCACCTCCGATTCCCCGCTTCTGATTCCCCGCCTCTGATTCCCCATCTCTGATTCCCTATCTCTGATTCCCCAATTCTGATTCCCCGCCTTTGATTCCCTGCCTCTGATTAACAACCTCTGATTCCCGACCTCTGATTCCCCATATCTGATTCCCTGCCTCTGTTTCCCCGCCTCTTATTCCCCACCTCTGTTTCCCCATATCTGATTCCCGGCCTCTCATTCCCCAGCTCTGATTCCCCGCCTCTGATTCCCCATATCTGATTCCCCGCCGCTGATTCCCCAACTCTGATACCCCGCCTCTGATTCACCAGCTCTGTTTCCCCGCCTCTGATTCCCCACGTCTGATTCCCTGCCTCTGATTCCCCACGTCTGATTCCCTGCCTCTGATTCCCCGCCGCTGATTCCTCATCTCTGATTCACCACCTCTGATCCCCCGCCTCTGTTTCCCTGCCTCTGATTCCCCGCCTCTGAATCCCCATATCTGATTCCCCGCCTCTGATTCCCCAACTCTGATTCCCCGCCTGTGCTTCGCCAGCTATGATTCCCCGCCTCTGATTCCCCGCGTCTGATTCCCTGCCTGTGATTCCCTGCCTCTGATTCCCCACCTATGTTACCCCGCCTCTAATTCCCCGCCTCTGATTCCCCATATCTGATTCCCCTCCTCTGATTGCCCAACTCTGATTCCCCGCCTCTGATTCCCCAGCTCTGATTCCCCGCCTCTGTTTCCCCGCGACTGATTCCCTGCCTCTGATTCCCCACCTCTGATTCCCCATCTCTGATTCACCACCTCTGATTCCCCACCTATGATTCCCCATATCTGATTCCCCGCCTCTGCTTCCCCGCCTCTGATTCCCTGCCTCTGATTCCCCATATCTGATTCCCCACCTATGATTTTCCAACTCTGATTCCCCGCCTCTGATTCGCCAGCTATGATTCCCCGCCTCTGATTCCCCGCGTCTGAATCGCTGCCTCTGATTCCCCGCCTCTGATTCCCAATATCTGATTCCCCGCCTCCGTTTCCCTGCCTCTGATTCCCCGCCTCTGTTTCCCCATATCTGATTCTCCGCCTCTGATTCCCCAACTCTGATGCCTCGCCTCTGATTCCCCAGCTCTGATTCCCCGCCTCTGACTCCCCGCATCTGATTCCCAGCCTCTGATTCCCCATGTCTGATTTCCTGCCTCTGATTCCCCGCCTCTGATTCGCCATCTCTGATTCATCGCCTCTGATTCCCCACCTCTGATTCCCCATATCTGATTCCCCACCTATGTTTCCCCGCCTCTGATTCCCCGCCTCTGATTCCCCATCTCTGATTCCCGGACTCTGATACCCCACCTCTGATTCCCAATATCTGATTCCCCGCCTCCGTTTCCCTGCCTCTGATTCCCCGCCTCTGTTTCCCCATATCTGATTCTCCGCCTCTGATTCCCCAACTCTGATGCCCCGCCTCTGATTCCCCAGCTCTGATTCCCCGCCTCTGACACTCCGCGTCTGATTCCCAGCCTCTGATTCCCCATCTCTGATTCCCGGACTCTGATTCCCCACCTCTGATTCCCCATCTCTGATTCCGCACATCCAATTCCCTGCCTCTGATTCCCCGCCTCTGATGCCCCGCCTCTGATTCCATGCCTCTGATTCCCAACCTCTGATTCCCCACCTCTGATTCCCCATATCTGATTCCCCGCCTCTGTTTCCCCACCTCTGATTCCCTGCCCCTGTTTCCTCATATCTGATTCCCCGCCTCTGATTCCCCAACACTGATTTCCCGCCTCTGATTCCCCAGCTCTGGTGCACCACCTCTGATTCCCCGTGTCTGATTCCCCGCCTCTGATTCCCCATCTCTGATTCCCTATCTCTGATTCCGCAATTCTGATTCCCCGCCTTTGATTCCCTGCCTCTGATTCCCAACCTCTGATTCCCAACCTCTGATTCCCCATATCTGATTCCCCGCCTCTGTTTCCCACCTCTTATTCCCCGCCTCTGTTTCCCCATATCTGATTCCCTGCCTTTCATTCCCCAGCTCTGATTCCCCGCCTCTGACTCCCCGTGTCTGATTCCCAGCCTCTGATTCCCCATGTCTGATTTCCTGCCTCTGATTCCCCGCCTCTGATTCGCCATCTCTGATTCATCGCCTCTGATTCCCCACCTCTGATTCCCCATATCTGATTCCCCACCTATGTTTCCCCGCCTCTGATTCCCCGCCTCTGATACCCCATCTCTGATTCTCGTACTCTGATTCCCCACCTCTGATTCTCCATCTCTGATTCCGCACATCCGATTCCCTGCCTCTGATTCCCCGCCTCTGATGCCCCGCCTCTGATTCCATGCCTCTGATTCCCAACCTCTGATTCCCCACCTCTGATTCCCCATATCTGATACCCCGCCTCTGTTTCCCCGCCTCTGATTCCCTGCCTCTGTTTCCTCATATCTGATTCCCCGCCTCTGATTCCCCAACACTGATTCCCCGCCTCTGATTCCCCAGCTCTGATTCACCACCTCTGATTCCCAACCTCTGATTCCCCATATCTGATTCCCCACCTATGTTTCCCCGCCTCTGATTCCCCGCCTCTGATTCCCCATCTCTGATTCCCGGACTCTGATTCCCCACCTCTGATTCCCCATCTCTGATTCCGCACATCCAATTCCCTGCCTCTGATTCCCCGACTCTGATGCCCCGCCTCTGATTCCATGCCTCTGATTCCCAACCTCTGATTCCCCACCTCTGATTTCCCATATCTGATTCCCCGCCTCTGATTCCCCACCTCTGTTTCCCCATATCTGATTCCCGGCCTCTCATTCCCCAGCTCTGATTCCCCGCCTCTGATTCCCTATATCTGATTCCCCGCCGCTGATTCCCCAACTCTGATACCCCGCCTCTGATTCACCAGCTCTGATTCCCCGCCTCTGATTCCCCACGTCTGATTCCCTGCCTCTGATTCCCCGCCTCTGATTCCTCATCTCTGATTCACCACCTCTGATCCCCCGCCTCTGATTCCCCATGTCTGATTCCCCGCCTCTGTTTCCCTGCCTCTGATTCCCCGCCTCTGATTCCCCATATCTGATTCCCCGCCTCTGATTCCCCAACTCCGATTCCCCGCCTGTGATTCGCCAGCTATGATTCCCCGCCTCTGATTCCCCGCGTCTGATTCCCTGCCTGTGATTCCCTGCCTCTGATTCCCCACCTATTTTACCCCGCCTCTAATTCCCCGCCTCTGATTCCCCATATCTGATTCCCCTCCTCTGATTGCCCAACTCTGATTCCCCGCCTCTGATTCCCCAGCTCTGATTCCCCGCCTCTGTTTCCCCGCGTCTGATTCCCTGCCTCTGATTCCCCACCTCTGATTCCCCATCTCTGATTCACCACCTCTGATTCCCCACCTATGATTCCCCATATCTGATTCCCCGCCTCTGCTTCCCCGCCTCTGATTCCCTGCCTCTGATTCCCCATATCTGATTCCCCACCTATGATTTCCCAACTCTGATTCCCCGCCTCTGATTCGCCAGCTATGATTCCCCGCCTCTGATTCCCCGCGTCTGAATCGCTGCCTCTGATTCCCCGCCTCTGATTCCCGATATCTGATTCCCCGCCTCCGTTTCCCTGCCTCTGATTCCCCGCCTCTGTTTCCCCATATCTGATTCCCCACCTATGTTTCCCCGTCTCTGATTCCCCGCCTCAGATTCCCCATCTCTGATTCCCGGACTCTGATACCCCACCTCTGATTCCCCATCTCTGATTCCGCACATCCGATTCCCTGCCTCTGATTCCCCGCCTCTGATTCCCCGCCTCTGATTCCCCATCTCTGATTCCCGGACTCTGATACCCCACCTCTGATTCCCCATCTCTGATTCCGCACATCCGATTCCCAACCTCTGATTCCCCACCTCTCATTCCCCATATCTGATTCCCCGCCTCTGTTTCCCCGCCTCTGATTCCCTGCCCCTGTTTCCTCATATCTGATTCCCCGCCTCTGATTCCCCAACACTGATTTCCTGCCTCTGATTCCCCAGCTCTGATGCACCACCTCTGATTCCCCGCGACTGATTCCCCGCCTCTGATTCCCCATCTCTGATTCCCTATCTCTGATTCCCCAATTCTGATTCCCCGCCTTTGATTCCCTGCCTCTGATTCCCAACCTCTGATTCCCGACCTCTGATTCCCCATATCTGATTCCCCGCCTCTGTTTCCCCGCCTCTTATTCCCCGCCTCTGTTTCCCCTCCTCTTATTCCCCGCCTCTGTTTCCCCATATCTGATTCCCTGCCTTTCATTCCCCAGCTCTGATTCCCCGCCTCTGACTCCCCGCGTCTGATTCCCAGCCTCTGATTCTCCATGTCTGATTTCCTGCCTCTGATTCCCCGCCTCTGATTCGCCATCTCTGATTCATCGCCTCTGATTCCCCACCTCTGATTCCCCATATTTGATTCTCCACCTATGTTTCCCCGCCTCTGATTCCCCGCCTCTGATTCCCCATCTCTGATTCCCGGACTCTGATTCCCCACCTCTGATTCCCCATCTCTGATTCCGCACATCCGATTCACTGCCTCTGATTCCCCGCCTCTGATGCCCCACCTCTGATTCCCCATCTCTGATTCCGCACATCCAATTCCCTGCCTCTGATTCCCCGCCTCTGATGCCCCGCCTCTGATTCCATGCCTCTGATTCCCAAACTCTGATTCCCCACCTCTGATTTCCCATATCTGATTCCCCGCCTCTGTTTCCCCGCCTCTGATTCCCTGCATCTGTGTCCTCATATCTGATTCCCCTCCTCTGATTCCCCAACACTGATTCCCCGCCTCTGATTCCGCAGCTCTGATTCACCACCTCCGATTCCCCGCTTCTGATTCCCCGCCTCTGATTCCCCATCTCTGATTCCCTATCTCTGATTCCCCAATTCTGATTCCCCGCCTTTGATTCCCTGCCTCTGATTAACAACCTCTGATTCCCGACCTCTGATTCCCCATATCTGATTCCCTGCCTCTGTTTCCCCGCCTCTTATTCCCCACCTCTGTTTCCCCATATCTGATTCCCGGCCTCTCATTCCCCAGCTCTGATTCCCCGCCTCTGATTCCCCATATCTGATTCCCCGCCGCTGATTCCCCAACTCTGATACCCCGCCTCTGATTCACCAGCTCTGTTTCCCCGCCTCTGATTCCCCACGTCTGATTCCCTGCCTCTGATTCCCCACGTCTGATTCCCTGCCTCTGATTCCCCGCCGCTGATTCCTCATCTCTGATTCACCACCTCTGATCCCCCGCCTCTGTTTCCCTGCCTCTGATTCCCCGCCTCTGAATCCCCATATCTGATTCCCCGCCTCTGATTCCCCAACTCTGATTCCCCGCCTGTGCTTCGCCAGCTATGATTCCCCGCCTCTGATTCCCCGCGTCTGATTCCCTGCCTGTGATTCCCTGCCTCTGATTCCCCACCTATGTTACCCCGCCTCTAATTCCCCGCCTCTGATTCCCCATATCTGATTCCCCTCCTCTGATTGCCCAACTCTGATTCCCCGCCTCTGATTCCCCAGCTCTGATTCCCCGCCTCTGTTTCCCCGCGACTGATTCCCTGCCTCTGATTCCCCACCTCTGATTCCCCATCTCTGATTCACCACCTCTGATTCCCCACCTATGATTCCCCATATCTGATTCCCCGCCTCTGCTTCCCCGCCTCTGATTCCCTGCCTCTGATTCCCCATATCTGATTCCCCACCTATGATTTTCCAACTCTGATTCCCCGCCTCTGATTCGCCAGCTATGATTCCCCGCCTCTGATTCCCCGCGTCTGAATCGCTGCCTCTGATTCCCCGCCTCTGATTCCCAATATCTGATTCCCCGCCTCCGTTTCCCTGCCTCTGATTCCCCGCCTCTGTTTCCCCATATCTGATTCTCCGCCTCTGATTCCCCAACTCTGATGCCTCGCCTCTGATTCCCCAGCTCTGATTCCCCGCCTCTGACTCCCCGCATCTGATTCCCAGCCTCTGATTCCCCATGTCTGATTTCCTGCCTCTGATTCCCCGCCTCTGATTCGCCATCTCTGATTCATCGCCTCTGATTCCCCACCTCTGATTCCCCATATCTGATTCCCCACCTATGTTTCCCCGCCTCTGATTCCCCGCCTCTGATTCCCCATCTCTGATTCCCGGACTCTGATACCCCACCTCTGATTCCCAATATCTGATTCCCCGCCTCCGTTTCCCTGCCTCTGATTCCCCGCCTCTGTTTCCCCATATCTGATTCTCCGCCTCTGATTCCCCAACTCTGATGCCCCGCCTCTGATTCCCCAGCTCTGATTCCCCGCCTCTGACACTCCGCGTCTGATTCCCAGCCTCTGATTCCCCATCTCTGATTCCCGGACTCTGATTCCCCACCTCTGATTCCCCATCTCTGATTCCGCACATCCAATTCCCTGCCTCTGATTCCCCGCCTCTGATGCCCCGCCTCTGATTCCATGCCTCTGATTCCCAACCTCTGATTCCCCACCTCTGATTCCCCATATCTGATTCCCCGCCTCTGTTTCCCCACCTCTGATTCCCTGCCCCTGTTTCCTCATATCTGATTCCCCGCCTCTGATTCCCCAACACTGATTTCCCGCCTCTGATTCCCCAGCTCTGGTGCACCACCTCTGATTCCCCGTGTCTGATTCCCCGCCTCTGATTCCCCATCTCTGATTCCCTATCTCTGATTCCGCAATTCTGATTCCCCGCCTTTGATTCCCTGCCTCTGATTCCCAACCTCTGATTCCCAACCTCTGATTCCCCATATCTGATTCCCCGCCTCTGTTTCCCACCTCTTATTCCCCGCCTCTGTTTCCCCATATCTGATTCCCTGCCTTTCATTCCCCAGCTCTGATTCCCCGCCTCTGACTCCCCGTGTCTGATTCCCAGCCTCTGATTCCCCATGTCTGATTTCCTGCCTCTGATTCCCCGCCTCTGATTCGCCATCTCTGATTCATCGCCTCTGATTCCCCACCTCTGATTCCCCATATCTGATTCCCCACCTATGTTTCCCCGCCTCTGATTCCCCGCCTCTGATACCCCATCTCTGATTCTCGTACTCTGATTCCCCACCTCTGATTCTCCATCTCTGATTCCGCACATCCGATTCCCTGCCTCTGATTCCCCGCCTCTGATGCCCCGCCTCTGATTCCATGCCTCTGATTCCCAACCTCTGATTCCCCACCTCTGATTCCCCATATCTGATACCCCGCCTCTGTTTCCCCGCCTCTGATTCCCTGCCTCTGTTTCCTCATATCTGATTCCCCGCCTCTGATTCCCCAACACTGATTCCCCGCCTCTGATTCCCCAGCTCTGATTCACCACCTCTGATTCCCAACCTCTGATTCCCCATATCTGATTCCCCACCTATGTTTCCCCGCCTCTGATTCCCCGCCTCTGATTCCCCATCTCTGATTCCCGGACTCTGATTCCCCACCTCTGATTCCCCATCTCTGATTCCGCACATCCAATTCCCTGCCTCTGATTCCCCGACTCTGATGCCCCGCCTCTGATTCCATGCCTCTGATTCCCAACCTCTGATTCCCCACCTCTGATTTCCCATATCTGATTCCCCGCCTCTGATTCCCTGCCTCTGATTCCCCATATCTGATTCCCCACCTATGATTTCCCAACTCTGATTCCCCGCCTCTGATTCGCCAGCTATGATTCCCCGCCTCTGATTCCCCGCATCTGAATCGCTGCCTCTGATTCCCCGCCTCTGATTCCCAATATCTGATTCCCCGCCTCTGTTTCCCTGCCTCTGATTCCCCGCCTCTGTTTCCCCATATCTGATTCTCCGCCTCTGATTCCCCAACTCTGATGCCTCGCCTCTGATTCCCCAGCTCTGATTCCCCGCCTCTGACTCCCCGCATCTGATTCCCAGCCTCTGATTCCCCATGTCTGATTTCCTGCCTCTGATTCCCCGCCCCTGATTCGCCATCTCTGATTCATCGCCTCTGATTCCCCACCTCTGATTCCCCATATCTGATTCCCCACCTATGTTTCCCCGCCTCTGATTCCCCGTCTCTGATTCCCCATCTCTGATTCCTGGACTCTGATACCCCACCTCTGATTCCCAATATCTGATTCCCCGCCTCCGTTTCCCTGCCTCTGATTCCCCGCCTCTGTTTCCCCATATCTGATTCTCCGCCTCTGATTCCCCAACTCTGATGCCCCGCCTCTGATTCCCCAGCTCTGATTCCCCGCCTCTGACTCTCCGCGTCTGATTCCCAGCCTCTGATTCCCCATGTCTGATTTCCTGCCTCTGATTCCCCGCCTCTGATTCGCCATCTCTGATTCATCACCTCTAATTCCCCATATCTGATTCCCCACCTATGTTTCCCCGCCTCTGATTCCCCGCCTCTGATTCCCCATCTCTGATTCCCGGACTCTGATTCCCCACCTCTGATTCCCCATCTCTGATTCCGCACATCCGATTCCCTGCCTCTGATTCCCCGCCTCTGATGCCCCGCCTCTGATTCCATGCCTCTGATTCCCAACCTCTGATTCCCCACCTCTGATTCCCCATATCTGATTCCCCGCCTCTGTTTCCCCCCCTCTGATTCCCTGCCCCTGTTTCCTCATATCTGATTCCCCGCCTCTGATTCCCCAACACTGATTTCCCGCCTCTGATTCCCCAGCTCTGATGCACCACCTCTGATTCCCCGTGTCTGATTCCCCGCCTCTGATTCCCCATCTCTGATTCCCTATCTCTGATTCCGCAATTCTGATTCCCCGCCTTTGATTCCCTGCCTCTGATTCCCAACCTCTGATTCCCAACCTCTGATTCCCCATATCTGATTCCCCGCCTCTGTTTCCCGCCTCTTATTCCCCGCCTCTGTTTCCCCATATCTGATTCCCTGCCTTTCATTCCCCAGCTCTGATTCCCCGCCTCTGACTCCCCGCGTCTGATTCCCAGCCTCTGATTCCCCATGTCTGATTTCCTGCCTCTGATTCCCCACCTCTGATTCGCCATCTCTGATTCATCGCCTCTGATTCCCCACCTCTGATTCCCCATATCTGATTCCCCACCTATGTTTCCCCGCCTCTGATTCCCCGCCTCTGATTCCCCATCTCTGATTCTCGTACTCTGATTCCCCACCTCTGATTCCCCATCTCTGATTCCGCACATCCGATTCCCTGCCTCTGATTCCCCGCCTCTGATGCCCCGCCTCTGATTCCATGCCTCTGATTCCCAACCTCTGATTCCCCACCTCTGATTCCCCATATCTGATACCCCGCCTCTGTTTCCCCGCCTCTGATTCCCTGCCTCTGTTTCCTCATATCTGATTCCCCGCCTCTGATTCCCCAACACTGATTCCCCGCCTCTGATTCCCCAGCTCTGATTCACCACCTCTGATTCCCAACCTCTGATTCCCCATATCTGATTCCCCACCTATGTTTCCCCGCCTCTGATTCCCCGCCTCTGATTCCCCATCTCTGATTCCCGGACTCTGATTCCCCACCTCTGATTCCCCATCTCTGATTCCGCACATCCAATTCCCTGCCTCTGATTCCCCGCCTCTGATGCCCCGCCTCTGATTCCATGCCTCTGATTCACAACCTCTGATTCCCCACCTCTGATTTCCCATATCTGATTCCCCGCCTCTGTTTCCCCGCCTCTGATTCCCTGCATCTGTTTCCTCATATCTGATTCCCCTCCTCTGATTCCCCAACACTGATTCCCCGCCTCTGATTCCCCAGCTCTGATTCACCACCTCTGATTCCCCGCGTCTGATTCCCCGCCTCTGATTCCCCATCTCTGATTCCCTATCTCTGATTCCCCAATTCTGATTCCCCGCCGTTGATTCACTGCCTCTGATTAACAACCTCTGATTCCCGACCTCTGATTCCCCATATCTGATTCCCCGCCTCTGTTTCCCCGCCTCTTATTCCCCGCCTCTGTTTCCCCATATCTGATTCCCGGCCTCTCATTCCCCAGCTCTGATTCCCCGCCTCTGATTCCCCATATCTGATTCCCCACTGCTGATTCCCCAACTCTGATACCCTGCCTCTGATTCACCAGCTCTGAATCCCCGCCTCTGATTCCCCGCGTCTGATTCCCTGCCTCTGATACCCCGCCTCTGATTCCCCATCTCTGATTCACCACCTCTGATCCCACGCCTCTGATTCCCCATGTCTGATTCCCCGCCTCTGTTTCCCTGCCTCTGATTCCCCGCCTCTGATTCCCCATATCTGAATCCCCGCCTCTGATTCCCCAACTCTGATTCCCTGCCTGTGATTCGCCAGCTATGATTCCCCGCCTCTGATTCCCCGCGTCTGATTCCCTGCCTGTGATTCCCTGCCTCTGATTCCCCACCTCTGTTACCCCGCCTCTGATTCACCGCCTCTGATGCCCCATATCTGATTCCCCTCCTCTGATTGCCCAACTCTGATTCCCCGCCTCTGATTCCCCAGCTCTCATTCTCCACCTCTGTTTCCCCGCATCTGATTCCCTGCCTCTGATTCCCCACCTCTGATTCCCCATCTCTGATTCACCACCTCTGATTCCCCACCTATGATTCCCCATATCTGATTCCCCGCCTCTGTTTCCCCGCCTCTGATTCCCCGCCTCTGATTCCGCATATCTGATTCCCCACCTATGATTTCCCAACTCTGATTCCCCGCCTCTGATTCGCCAGCTCTGATTCCCCGCCTCTGATTCCCCATATCTGATTCCCCGCCGCTGATTCCCCAACTTTGATACCCCGCCTCTGATTCCCCAGCTCTGATTCCCCGCCTCTGATTCCCCGCGTCTGATTCCCTGCCTCTGATTCCCCGCCTCTGATTCCCCATCTCTGATTCACCACCTCTGATCCCCCGCCTCTGATTACCCATGTCTGATTCCCCGCCTCTGTTTCCCCGCCTCTGAATCCCCGCCTCTGATTCCCCATATCTGATTCCCCACCTCTGATTCCCCAACTCTGATTCCCCGCCTGTGATTCGCCAGCTATGATTCACCGCCTCTGATTCCCCGCGTCTGATTCCCTGCCTGTGATTCCCTGCCTCTGATTCCCCACCTCTGTTACCCCGCCTATGATTCCCCGCCTCTGATTCCCCATATATGATTCCACTACTCTGATTCCCCAACTCTGATTCCCCGCCTCTGATTCCCCAGCTCTGATTCCCTGCCTCTGATTCCCCGCGTTTGATTCCCTGACTCTGATTCCCCATCTCTGATTCACTGCCTTTGATTCGCCACCTCTGATTCCCCACCTCTGATTCCCGGCCTCTTATTCCCGGCATCTGATTCCCGGCCTCTGATTCCCAGCCTCTGATTCCCCGCTTCTGATTCTGATTCCCTGCCTCTGATTCCCCATCTCTGATTCCACACATCTGATTTCCTGCCTCTGATTCCCCACTTCTGATTCCCCGCCTCTGATCCCCCACCTCTGTTTCCCCACCTCAGATTCCCCGCCTCTGTTTCCCCATATCTAATTCCCCGCCTCTGATTCCCCAACTCTGATTCCCCGCTCTGAATCCCCAGCTCTGAATTCCCGCCTCTGATTCCCCGCATCTGATTCCCTGCCTCTGAATCCCCACCTCGGATTCAAAACCTCTGATTCCCCTCCTCTGATTCCCCATATCTGATTTCCCTCCTCTGTTTCCCTGCCTCTGATTCCCCGCCTCTGTTACCCCATATCTGATTCCCCGCCTCTGATTCCCCGCCTCTGTTACCCCATATCTGATTCCCCGCCTCTGATTCCCCAACTCTGATTCCCGGCCTCTGATTCCCGGCCTCTGATTCCCGGCCTCTCATTCCCGGCCTCTCATTCCCCGCCTCTGATTCCCGGCCTCAGATTCCCCGCCTCTGATTCCCCGCCTCTGATTCCCTGCCTCTGATTCCCCATCTCTGATTCCGCACATCTGATTCCCTGCCTCTAATTCCACGCCTCTGATTCCCCGCTCTGAATCCCCAGCTCTGACTTCCCGCCTCTGATTCCCCGCATCTGATTCCCTGCCTCTGAATCCCCACCTCTGATTCCCAACCTCTGATTCCCCTCCTCTGATTCCCCATATCTGATTTCCCTCCTCTGTTTCCCTGCCTCTGATTCCCCGCCTCTGTTACCCCATATCTGATTCCCTGCCTCTTATTCCCCACCTGATTCCCGGCCTCTGGTTCCCGGCCTCTGATTCCCAGCCTCTCATTCCCGGCCTCTCATTCCCCGCCTCTGATTCCCGGCCTCAGATTCCCCGCCTCTTATTCCCCGCCTCTGATTCCCTGCCTCTAATTCCCCGCCTCTGATTCCCCGCCTCTGATTCCCTGCCTCTGATTCCCAACCTCTGATTCCCCACCTCTGATTCCCCATATCTGATTCTCCGCCTCTGTTTCCCCGCCTCTGATTCCCCGCCTCTGTTTCCCCCTATCTGATTCCCCGCCTCTGATTCCCCAACTCTGATTCCCCGCCTCTGATTCCCCAGCTCTGATTCCCCGCCTCTGATTCCCCGCCTCTGATTCCCCATATCTCATTCCCAGCCTCTGATTCCCCACCTCTGATTCCCGGCCTCTTATTCCCGGCATCTGATTCCCGGCCTCTGATTCCCGGCCTCTGATTCCCCGCTTCTGATTCTGATTCCCTGCCTCTGATTCCCCATCTCTGATTCCGCACCTCTGATTCCCTGCCTCTGATTTCCCACCTCTGATTACCCATATCTGATTCCCCGCCTCTGTTTCCCCGCCTCTGATTCCCCGCCTCTGTTTTCCAGCCTCTGATTCCCCGCCTCTGTTTCCCCATATCTAATTCCCCGCCTCTGATACCCCAACTCTGATTCCCCGCTCAGATTCCCCAGCTCTGAATCCCCGCCTCTGATTCCCCGCATCTGATTCACTGCCTCTGAATCCCCACCTCTGATTCCCTGCCTCTGATTCCCAACCTCTGATTCCCCTCCCCTGATTCCCCATATCTGATTCCCCGCCTCCGTTTCCCTGCCTCTGATTCCCCACCTCTGTTTCCCCATATCTGATTCCCCGCCTCTGATACCCCAACTCTGATTCCCCGCCTCTGATTCCCCAGCTCTGATTCTCCGCCTCTGACTCCCCGCGTCTGATTCCCAGCCTCCGATTCCCCATGTCTGATTTCCTGCCTCTGATTCCCCGCCTCTGATTCCCCGCCTCTTATTCCCCATCATTGATTCCCGGACTCTGATTCCCCACCTCTGATTCCCCATCTCTGATTCCGCACATCCGAATCCCTGCCTCTGATTCCCCACCTCTGATGCCCCGCCTCTGATTCCATGCCTCTGATTCGCAACCTCTGATTCCCCACCTCTGATTCCCCATATCTGATTCCCCGCCTCTGTTTCCCCGCCTCTGATTCCCTGCCTCTGTTTCCTCATATCTGATTCCCCGCCTCTGATTCCCCAACACTGATTCCCCGCCTCTGATTCCCCAGCTCTGATTCACCACCTCTGATTCACCGCGTCTGATTCCCCGCATCTGATTACCCATCTCTGATTCCCTATCTCTGATTCCCCAATTCTGATTCCCCGCCTTTGAATTCCTGCCTCTGATTCCCAACCTCTGATTCCCGACCTCTGATTCCCCATATCTGATTCCCCGCCTCTGTTTCCCCGCCTCTTATTCCCCGCCTCTGATTCCCCATATCTGATTCCCGGCCTCTCATTCCCCAGCTCTGATTCCCCGCCTCTGATTCCCCATATCTGATTCCCCGCCGCTGATTCCCCAACTCTGATACCCCGCCTCTGATTCCCCAGCTCTGATTCCCCGCCTCTGATTCCAAGCGTCTGATTCCCTGCCTGTGATTCCCTGCGTCTGATTCCCCACCTCTGTTACCCCTCCTCTGATTCCCCAACTCTGATTCCCCGCCTCTGATTCCCCAGCTCTGATTCCCTGCCTCTGATTCCCCGCATCTGATTCCCCGTCTCTGATTCCCCATCTCTGATTCACCGCCTTTGATTCGCCACATCTGATTCCCCATCTCTGATTCCCGGACTCTGATTCCCCACCTCTGATTCCCGGCCTCTTATTCCCGGCATCTGATTCCCGGCCTCTGATTCCCAGCCTCTGATTCCCCGCTTCTGATTCTGATTCCCTGCCTCTGATTCCCCATCTCTGATTCCACACATCTGATTCCCTGCCTCTGATTCCCCACTTCTGATTCCCCGCCTCTGATTCCCCACCTCTGTTTCCCCACCTCTGATTCCCCGCCTCTGTTTCCCCATATCTAATTCCCCGCCTCTGATTCCCCAACTCTGATTCCCCGCATCTGATTCCCTGCCTCTGAATCCCCACCTCTGATTCCCTGCCTCTGATTCCCAACCTCTGATTCCCCTCCTCTGATTCCCCATATCTGATTCCCCTCCTCTGTTTCCCTGCCTCTGATTCCCCGCCTCTGTTACCCCATATCTGATTCCCCACCTCTGATTCCCCAACCTCTGATTCTGCACATCTGATTCCCTGCCTCTTTTTCCCCACCTCTGATTCCCGGCCTCTGATTCCCGGCCTCTGATTCCCGGCCTCTCATTCCCGGCCTCTCATTCCCCGCCTCTGATTCCCAGCCTCTGATTCCCCGCCTCTGATTCCCCGCCTCTGATTCCCTGCCTCTGATTCCCCATCTCTGATTCCGCACATCTGATTCCCTGGCTCTGATTCCCCACCTCTGATTCCCCGCCTCTGATTCCCTGCCTCTGATTCCCAACCTCTGAATCCCCACCTCTGATTCCCCATATCTGATTCCCCGCCTCTGTTTCCCCGCCTCTGTTTCCCAGCCTCTGATTCCCAACCTCTGATTCCCCACCTCTGATTCCCCATATCTGATTCCCCGCCTCTGTTTCCCCGCCTCTGATTCCCCGCCTCTGTTTCCCCATATCTGATTCCCCGCCTCTGATTCCCCAACTCTGATTCCCCGCCTCTGAATCCCCAGCTCAGATTCCCTGCCTCTGATTCCCCGCCTCTGCTTCCCCATCTCTGATTCACCGCCTTTGATTCGCCACCTCTGATTCCCCATATGTGATTCCCCGCCTCTGTTTCCCCGCCTCTGATTCCCCGCCTCTGATTCCCCATATCTCATTCCCAGCCTCTGATTCCCCATCTCTGATTCCCGGACTCTGATTCCCCACCTCTGATTCCCGGCCTCTTATTCCCGGCATCTGATTCCCGGCCTCTGATTCCCGGCCTCTGATTCCCCGCTTCTGATTCTGATTCCCTGCCTCTGATTCCCCATCTCTGATTCCGCACATCTGATTCCCTGCCTCTGATTTCCCACCTCTGATTACCCATATCTGATTCCCCGCCTCTGTTTCCCCGCCTCTGATTCCCCGCCTCTGTTTCCCCGCCTCTGATTCCCCGCCTCTGTTTCCTCATATCTAATTCCCCGCATCTGATTCCCCAACTCTGATTCCCCGCTCTGATTCCCCAGCTCTGAATCCCCGCCTCTGATTCCCCACATCTGATTCACTGCCTCTGAATCCCCACCTCTGATTCCCTGCCTCTGATTCACAACCTCTGATTCCCCTCCTCTGATTCCCCATATCTGATTCCCCGCCTCCGTTTCCCTGCCTCTGATTCCCCGCTTCTGTTTCCCCATATCTGATTCCCCGCCTCTGATACCCCAACTCTGATTCCCCGCCTCTGATTCCCCAGCTCTGATTCCACGCCTCTGACTCCCCGCGTCTGATTCCCAGCCTCTGATTCCCCATGTCTGATTTCCTGCCTCTGATTCCCCGCCTCTGATTCGCCAGCTCTGATTCATCACCTCTGATTCCCCACCTCCGATTCCCCATATCTGATTCCCCACCTATGTTTCCCCGCCTCTGATTCCCCGCCTCTGATTCCCCATCTCTTATTCCCGGACTCTGATTCCCCACCTCTGATTCCCCATCTCTTATTCCGCACATCCAATTCCCTGCCTCTGATTCCCCGCCTCTGATGCCCCGCCTCTGATTCCATGCCTCTGATTCCCAACCTCTGATTCCCCACGTCTGATTTCCCATATCTGATTCCCCGCCTCTGTTTCCCCGCCTCTGATTCCCTGCATCTGTTTCCTCATATCTGATTCCCCTCCTCTGATTCCCCAACACTGATTCCCCGCTTCTGATTCCCCAGCTCTGATTCACCACCTCTGATTCCCCGCGTCTGATTCCCCGCCTCTGATTCCCCATCTCTGATTCCCTATCTCTGATTCCCCAATTCTGATTCCCCGCCTTTGATTCACTGCCTCTGATTAACAACCTCTGATTCCCGACCTCTGATTCCCCATATCTGATTCCCCGCCTCTGTTTCCCCGCCTCTTATTCCCCGCCGCTGATTCCCCAACTCTGATACCCCGCCTCTGATTCCCCAGCTCTGATTCCCCGCCTCTGATTCCCCATATCTGATTCCCCGCCGCTGATTCCCCAACTCTGATACCCCGCCTCTGATTCCCCAGCTCTGATTCCCCGCCTCTGATTCCACGCGTCTGATTCCCTGCCTGTGATTCCCTGCGTCTGATTCCCCACCTCTGTTACCCCTCCTCTGATTCCCCAACTCTGATTCCCCGCCTCTGATTCCCCAGCTCTGATTCCCTGCCTCTGATTCCCCGCATCTGATTCCCCGTCTCTGATTCCCCATCTCTGATTCACCGCCTTTGATTCGCCACCTCTGATTCCCCATCTCTGATTCCCGGGCTCTGATTCCCCACCTCTGATTCCCGGCCTCTTATTCCCAGCATCTGATTCCCGGCCTCTGATTCCCAGCCTCTGATTCCCCGCTTCTGATTCTTATTCCCTGCCTCTGATTCGCCATCTCTGATTCCACACATCCGATTCCCTGCCTCTGATTCCCCACTTCTGATTCCCCGCCTCTGATTCCCCACCTCTGTTTCCCCACCTCTGATTCCCCGCCTCTGTTTCCCCATATCTAATTCCCCGCCTCTGATTCCCCAACTCTGATTCCCCGCTCTGATTTCCCAGCTCTGAATTCCCGCCTCTGATTCCCCGCATCTGATTCCCTGCCTCTGAATCCCCACCTCTGATTCCCTGCCTCTGATTCCCAACCTCTGATTCCCCTCCTCTGATTCCCCATATCTGATTCCCCTCCTCTGTTTCCCTGCCTCTGATTCCCCGCCTCTGTTACCCCATATCTGATTCCCCGCCTCTGATTCCCCAACCTCTGATTCTGCACATCTGATTCCCTGCCTCTTTTTCCCCACCTCTGATTCCCGGCCTCTGATTCCCGGCCTCTGATTCCCGGCCTCTCATTCCCGGCCTCTCATTCCCCGCCTCTGATTCCCAGCCTCTGATTCCCAGCCTCTGATTCCCCGCCTCTGATTCCCTGCCTCTGATTCCCCATCTCTGATTCTGCACATCTGATTCCCTGGCTCTGATTCCCCGCCTCTGATTCCCCGCCTCTGATTCCCGGCCTCTGATTCCCAGCCTCTGATTCCCCGCTTCTGATTCTGATTCCCTGCCTCTGATTCCCCATCTCTGATTCCACACATCTGATTCCCTGCCTCTGATTCCCCACTTCTGATTCCCCGCCTCTGATTCCCCACCTCTGTTTCCCCACCTCTGATTCCCCGCCTCTGTTTCCCCATATCTAATTCCCCGCCTCTGATTCCCCAACTCTGATTCCCCGCTCTGATTCCCCAGCTCTGAATTCCCGCCTCTGATTCCCCGCATCTGATTCCCTGCCTCTGAATCCCCACCTCTGATTCCCTGCCTCTGATTCCCAACCTCTGATTCCCCTCCTCTGATTCCCCATATCTGATTCCCCTCCTCTGTTTCCCTGCCTCTGATTCCCCGCCTCTGTTACCCCATATCTGAATCCCCGCCTCTGATTCCCCAACTTCTGATTCTGCACATCTGATTCCCTATCTCTTTTTCCCCACCTCTGATTCCCGGCCTCTGATTCCCGGCCTCTGATTCCCGGCCTCTCATTCCCGGCCTCTCATTCCCCGCCTCTGATTCCCAGCCTCTGATTCCCCGCCTCTGATTCCCCGCCTCTGATTCCCTGCCTCTGATTCCCCATCTCTGATTCCGCACATCTGATTCCCTGGCTCTGATTCCCCACCTCTGATTCCCCGCCTCTGATTCCCTGCCTCTGATTCCCAACCTCTGATTCCCCACCTCTGATTCCCCATATCTGATTCCCCGCCTCTGTTTCCCCGCCTCTGATTCCCCGCCTCTGATTCCCTGCCTCTGATTCCCCATCTCTGATTCCGCACATCTGATTCCCTGGCTCTGATTCCCCACCTCTGATTCCCCGCCTCTGATTCCCTGCCTCTGATTCCCAACCTCTGATTCCCCACCTCTGATTCCCCATATCTGATTCCCCGCCTCTGTTTCCCCGCCTCTGATTCCCAGCTTCTGATTCCCAACCTCTGATTCCCCACCTCTGATTCCCCATATCTGATTCCCCGCCTCTGTTTCCCCGCCTCTGATTCCCCGCCTCTGATTCCCCAGCTCTGATTCCCTGCCTCTGATTCCCCATCTCTGATTCCCGGACTCTGATTCCCCACCTCTGATTCCCGGCCTCTTATTCCCGGCATCTGATTCCCGGCCTCTGATTCCCGGCCTCTGATTCCCCGCTTCTGATTCTGATTCCCTGCCTCTGATTCCCCATCTCTGATTCCGCACATCTGATTCCCTGCCTCTGATTTCCCACCTCTGATTACCCATATCTGATTCCCCGCCTCTGTTTCCCCGCCTCTGATTCCCCGCCTCTGTTTCCCCGCCTCTGATTCCCCGCCTCTGTTTCCTCATATCTAATTCCCCGCATCTGATTCCCCAACTCTGATTCCCCGCTCTGATTCCCCAGCTCTGAATCCCCGCCTCTGATTCCCCACATCTGATTCACTGCCTCTGAATCCCCACCTCTGATTCCCTGCCTCTGATTCACAACCTCTGATTCCCCTCCTCTGATTCCCCATATCTGATTCCCCGCCTCCGTTTCCCTGCCTCTGATTCCCCGCCTCTGTTTCCCCATATCTGATTCCCCGCCTCTGATACCCCAACTCTGATTCCCCGCCTCTGATTCCCCAGCTCTGATTCCACGCCTCTGACTCCCCGCGTCTGATTCCCAGCCTCTGATTCCCCATGTCTGATTTCCTGCCTCTGATTCCCCGCCTCTGATTCGCCAGCTCTGATTCATCACCTCTGATTCCCCACCTCTGATTCCCCATATCTGATTCCCCACCTCTGATTCCCCATCTCTTATTCCGCACATCCAATTCCCTGCCTCTGATTCCCCGCCTCTGATGCCCCGCCTCTGATTCCATGCCTCTGATTCCCAACCTCTGATTCCCCACCTCTGATTTCCCATATCTGATTCCCCGCCTCTGTTTCCCCGCCTCTGATTCCCTGCATCTGTTTCCTCATATCTGATTCCCCTCCTCTGATTCCCCAACACTGATTCCCCGCCTCTGATTCCCCAGCTCTGATTCACCACCTCTGATTCCCCGCGTCTGATTCCCCGCCTCTGATTCCCCATCTCTGATTCCCTATCTCTGATTCCCCAATTCTGATTCCCCACCTCTGATTCCCCGCCTCTGATTCCCTGCCTCTGATTCCCAACCTCTGATTCCCCACCTCTGATTCCCCATATCTGATTCCCCGCCTCTGTTTCCCCGCCTCTGATTCCCAGCTTCTGATTCCCAACCTCTGATTCCCCACCTCTGATTCCCCATATCTGATTCCCCGCCTCTGTTTCCCCGCCTCTGATTCCCCGCCTCTGATTCCCCAGCTCTGATTCCCTGCCTCTGATTCCCCATCTCTGATTCCCGGACTCTGATTCCCCACCTCTGATTCCCGGCCTCTTATTCCCGGCATCTGATTCCCGGCCTCTGATTCCCGGCCTCTGATTCCCCGCTTCTGATTCTGATTCCCTGCCTCTGATTCCCCATCTCTGATTCCGCACATCTGATTCCCTGCCTCTGATTTCCCACCTCTGATTACCCATATCTGATTCCCCGCCTCTGTTTCCCCGCCTCTGATTCCCCGCCTCTGTTTCCCCGCCTCTGATTCCCCGCCTCTGTTTCCTCATATCTAATTCCCCGCATCTGATTCCCCAACTCTGATTCCCCGCTCTGATTCCCCAGCTCTGAATCCCCGCCTCTGATTCCCCACATCTGATTCACTGCCTCTGAATCCCCACCTCTGATTCCCTGCCTCTGATTCACAACCTCTGATTCCCCTCCTCTGATTCCCCATATCTGATTCCCCGCCTCCGTTTCCCTGCCTCTGATTCCCCGCCTCTGTTTCCCCATATCTGATTCCCCGCCTCTGATACCCCAACTCTGATTCCCCGCCTCTGATTCCCCAGCTCTGATTCCACGCCTCTGACTCCCCGCGTCTGATTCCCAGCCTCTGATTCCCCATGTCTGATTTCCTGCCTCTGATTCCCCGCCTCTGATTCGCCAGCTCTGATTCATCACCTCTGATTCCCCACCTCTGATTCCCCATATCTGATTCCCCACCTCTGATTCCCCATCTCTTATTCCGCACATCCAATTCCCTGCCTCTGATTCCCCGCCTCTGATGCCCCGCCTCTGATTCCATGCCTCTGATTCCCAACCTCTGATTCCCCACCTCTGATTTCCCATATCTGATTCCCCGCCTCTGTTTCCCCGCCTCTGATTCCCTGCATCTGTTTCCTCATATCTGATTCCCCTCCTCTGATTCCCCAACACTGATTCCCCGCCTCTGATTCCCCAGCTCTGATTCACCACCTCTGATTCCCCGCGTCTGATTCCCCGCCTCTGATTCCCCATCTCTGATTCCCTATCTCTGATTCCCCAATTCTGATTCCCCGCCTTTGATTCACTGCCTCTGATTAACAACCTCTGATTCCCGACCTCTGATTCCCCATATCTGATTCCCCGCCTCTGTTTCCCCGCCTCTTATTCCCCGCCGCTGATTCCCCAACTCTGATACCCCGCCTCTGATTCCCCAGCTCTGATTCCCCGCCTCTGATTCCCCATATCTGATTCCCCGCCGCTGATTCCCCAACTCTGATACCCCGCCTCTGAATCCCCAGCTCTGATTCCCCGCCTCTGATTCCACGCGTCTGATTCCCTGCCTGTGATTCCCTGCGTCTGATTCCCCACCTCTGTTACCCCTCCTCTGATTCCCCAACTCTGATTCCCCGCCTCTGATTCCCCATCTCTGATTCACCGCCTTTGATTCGCCACCTCTGATTCCCCATCTCTGATTCCCGGACTCTGATTCCCCACCTCTGATTCCCGGCCTCTTATTCCCGGAATCTGATTCCCGGCCTCTGATTCCCAGCCTCTGATTCCCCGCTTCTGATTCTGATTCCCTGCCTCTGATTCCCCATCTCTGATTCCACACATCTGATTCCCTGCCTCTGATACCCCACTTCTGATTCCCCGCCTCTGATTCCCCACCTCTGTTTCCCCACCTCTGATTCCCCGCCTCTGTTTCCCCATATCTAATTCCCCGCCTCTGATTCCCCAACTCTGATTCCCCGCTCTGATTCCCCAGCTCTGAATTCCCGCCTCTGATTCCCCGCATCTGATTCCCTGCCTCTGAATCCCCACCTCTGATTCCCTGCCTCTGATTCCCAACCTCTGATTCCCCTCCTCTGATTCCCCATATCTGATTCCCCTCCTCTGTTTCCCTGCCTCTGATTCCCCGCCTCTGTTACCCCATATCTGATTCCCCGCCTCTGATTCCCCAACCTCTGATTCTGCACATCTGATTCCCTGCCTCTTTTTCCCCACCTCTGATTCCCGGCCTCTGATTCCCGGCCTCTGATTCCCGGCCTCTCATTCCCGGCCTCTCATTCCCCGCCTCTGATTCCCAGCCTCTGATTCCCCGCCTCTGATTCCCCGCCTCTGATTCCCTGCCTCTGATTCCCCATCTCTGATTCCGCACATCTGATTCCCTGGCTCTGATTCCCCGCCTCTGATTCCCCGCCTCTGATTCCCTGCCTCTGATTCCTAACCTCTGATTCCCCACCTCTGATTCCCCATATCTGATTCCCCGCCTCTTTTTCCCCGCCTCTGATTCCCAGCCTCTGATTCCCAACCTCTGATTCCCCACCTCTGATTCCCCATATCTGATTCCCCGCCTCTGTTTCCCCGCCTCTGATTCCCCGCCTCTGTTTCCCCATATCTGATTCCCCGCCTCTGATTCCCCAACTCTGATTCCCCGCCTCTGAATCTCCAGCTCTGATTCCCTGCCTCTGATTCCCCGCCTCTGCTTCCCCATCTCTGATTCACCGCCTTTGATTCGCCACCTCTGATTCCCCATATGTGATTCCCCGCCTCTGTTTCCCCGCCTCTGATTCCCCGCCTCTGATTCCCCATATCTCATTCCCAGCCTCTGATTCCCCATCTCTGATTCCCGGACTCTGATTCCCCACCTCTGATTCCCGGCCTCTTATTCCCGGCATCTGATTCCCGGCCTCTGATTCCCGGCCTCTGATTCCCCGCTTCTGATTCTGATTCCCTGCCTCTGATTCCCCATCTCTGATTCCGCACATCTGATTCCCTGCCTCTGATTTCCCACCTCTGATTACCCATATCTGATTCCCGCCTCTGTTTCCCCGCCTCTGATTCCCCGCCTCTGTTTCCCCGCCTCTGATTCCCCGCCTCTGTTTCCTCATATCTAATTCCCTGCATCTGATTCCCCAACTCTGATTCCCCGCTCTGATTCCCCAGCTCTGAATCCCCGCCTCTGATTCCCCACATCTGATTCACTGCCTCTGAATCCCCACCTCTGATTCCCTGCCTCTGATTCACAACCTTTGATTCCCCTCCTCTGATTCCCCATATCTGATTCCCCGCCTCCGTTTCCCTGCCTCTGATTCCCCGCATCTGTTTCCCCATATCTGATTCCCCGCCTCTGATACCCCAACTCTGATTCCCCGCCTCTGATTCCCCAGCTCTGATTCCACGCCTCTGACTCCCCGCGTCTGATTCCCAGCCTCTGATTCCCCATGTCTGATTTCCTGCCTCTGATTCCCCGCCTCTGATTCGCCAGCTCTGATTCATCACCTCTGATTCCCCACCTCTGATTCCCCATATCTGACTCCCCACCTATGTTTCCCCGCCTCTGATTCCCCGCCTCTGATTCCCCATCTCTTATTCCCGGACTCTGATTCCCCACCTCTGATTCCCCATCTCTTATTCCGCACATCCAATTCCCTGCCTCTGATTCCCCGCCTCTGATGCCCCGCCTCTGATTCCATGCCTCTGATTCCCAACCTCTGATTCCCCACCTCTGATTTCCCATATCTGATTCCCCGCCTCTGTTTCCCCGCCTCTGATTCCCTGCATGTTTCCTCATATCTGATTCCCCTCCTCTGATTCCCCAAAACTGATTCCCCGCCTCTGATTCCCCAGCTCTGATTCACCACCTCTGATTCCCCGCGTCTGATTCCCCACCTCTGATTCCCCATCTCTGATTCCCTATCTCTGATTCCCCAATTCTGATTCCCCGCCTTTGATTCACTGCCTCTGATTAACAACCTCTTATTCCCGACCTCTGATTCCCCATATCTGATTCCCCGCCTCTGTTTCCCCGCCTCTTATTCCCCGCCGCTGATTCCCCAACTCTGATACCCCGCCTCTGATTCCCCAGCTCTGATTCCCCGCCTCTGATTCCCCGCGTCTGATTCCCTGCCTGTGATTCCCTGCGTCTGATTCCCCACCTCTGTTACCCCTCCTCTGATTCCCTAACTCTGACTCCCCGCCTCTGATTCCCCAGCTCTGATTCCCTGCCTCTGATTCCCCGCATCTGATTCCCCGTCTCTGATTCCCCATCTCTGATTCACCGCCTTTGATTCGCCACCTCTGATTCCCCATCTCTGATTCCCGGACTCTGATTCCCCACCTCTGATTCCCGGCCTCTTATTCCCGGCATCTGATTCCCGGCCTCTGATTCCCAGCCTCTGATTCCCCGCTTCTGATTCTGATTCCCTGCCTCTGATTCCCCATCTCTGATTCCACACATCTGATTCCCTGCCTCTGATTCCCCACTTCTGATTCCCCGCCTCTGATTCCCCACCTCTGTTTCCCCACCTCTGATTCCCCGCCTCTGTTTCCCCATATCTAATTCCCCGCCTCTGATTCCCCAACTCTGATTCCCCGCTCTGATTCCCCACTTCTGATTCCCCGCCTCTGATTCCCCACCTCTGTTTCCCCACCTCTGATTCCCCGCCTCTGTTTCCCCATATCTAATTCCCCGCCTCTGATTCCCCAACTCTGATTCCCCGCTCTGATTCCCCAGCTCTGAATTCCCGCCTCTGATTCCCCGCATCTGATTCCCTGCCTCTGAATCCCCACCTCTGATTCCCTGCCTCTGATTCCCAACCTCTGATTTCCCTCCTCTGATTCCCCATATCTGATTCCCCTCCTCTGTTTCCCTGCCTCTGATTCCCCGCCTCTGTTACCCCATATCTGATTCCCCGCCTCTGATTCCCCAACCTCTGATTCTGCACATCTGATTCCCTGCCTCTTTTTCCCCACCTCTGATTCCCGGCCTCTGATTCCCGGCCTCTGATTCCCGGCCTCTCATTCCCGGCCTCTCATTCCCCGCCTCTGATTCCCAGCCTCTGATTCCCCGCCTCTGATTCCCCGCCTCTGATTCCCTGCCTCTGATTCCCCATCTCTGATTCCGCACATCTGATTCCCTGGCTCTGATTCCCCACCTCTGATTCCCCGCCTCTGATTCCCTGCCTCTGATTCCCAACCTCTGAATCCCCACCTCTGATTCCCCATATCTGATTCCCCGCCTCTGTTTCCCCGCCTCTGTTTCCCAGCCTCTGATTCCCAACCTCTGATTCCCCACCTCTGATTCCCCATATCTGATTCCCCGCCTCTGTTTCCCCGCCTCTGATTCCCCGCCTCTGTTTCCCCATATCTGATTCCCCGCCTCTGATTCCCCAACTCTGATTCCCCGCCTCTGAATCCCCAGCTCTGATTCCCTGCCTCTGATTCCCCGCCTCTGCTTCCCCATCTCTGATTCACCGCCTTTGATTCGCCACCTCTGATTCCCCATATGTGATTCCCCGCCTCTGTTTCCCCGCCTCTGATTCCCCGCCTCTGATTCCCCATATCTCATTCCCAGCCTCTGATTCCCCATCTCTGATTCCCGGACTCTGATTCCCCACCTCTGATTCCCGGCCTCTTATTCCCGGCATCTGATTCCCGGCCTCTGATTCCCGGCCTCTGATTCCCCGCTTCTGATTCTGATTCCCTGCCTCTGATTCCCCATGTCTGATTCCGCACATCTGATTCCCTGCCTCTGATTTCCCACCTCTGATTACCCATATCTGATTCCCCGCCTCTGTTTCCCCGCCTCTGATTCCCCGCCTCTGTTTCCCCGCCTCTGATTCCCCGCCTCTGTTTCCTCATATCTAATTCCCCGCATCTGATTCCCCAACTCTGATTCCCCGCTCTGATTCCCCAGCTCTGAATCCCCGCCTCTGATTCCCCACATCTGATTCACTGCCTCTGAATCCCCACCTCTGATTCCCTGCCTCTGATTCACAACCTCTGATTCCCCTCCTCTGATTCCCCATATCTGATTCCCCGCCTCCGTTTCCCTGCCTCTGATTCCCCGCTTCTGTTTCCCCATATCTGATTCCCCGCCTCTGATACCCCAACTCTGATTCCCCGCCTCTGATTCCCCAGCTCTGATTCCACGCCTCTGACTCCCCGCATCTGATTCCCAGCCTCTGATTCCCCATGTCTGATTTCCTGCCTCTGATTCCCCGCCTCTGATTCGCCAGCTCTGATTCATCACCTCTGATTCCCCACCTCTGATTCCCCATATCTGATTCCCCATCTTTTATTCCCGGACTCTGATTCCCCACCTCTGATTCCCCATCTCTTATTCCGCACATCCAATTCCCTGCCTCTGATTCCCCGCCTCTGATGCCCCGCCTCTGATTCCATGCCTCTGATTCCCAACCTCTGATTCCCCACGTCTGATTTCCCATATCTGATTCCCCGCCTCTGTTTCCCCGCCTCTGATTCCCTGCATCTGTTTCCTCATATCTGATTCCCCTCCTCTGATTCCCCAACACTGATTCCCCGCTTCTGATTCCCCAGCTCTGATTCACCACCTCTGATTCCCCGCGTCTGATTCCCCGCCTCTGATTCCCCATCTCTGATTCCCTATCTCTGATTCCCCAATTCTGATTCCCCGCCTTTGATTCACTGCCTCTGATTAACAACCTCTGATTCCCGACCTCTGATTCCCCATATCTGATTCCCCGCCTCTGTTTCCCCGCCTCTTATTCCCCGCCGCTGATTCCCCAACTCTGATACCCCGCCTCTGATTCCCCAGCTCTGATTCCCCGCCTCTGATTCCCCATATCTGATTCCCCGCCGCTGATTCCCCAACTCTGATACCCCGCCTCTGATTCCCCAGCTCTGATTCCCCGCCTCTGATTCCACGCGTCTGATTCCCTGCCTGTGATTCCCTGCGTCTGATTCCCCACCTCTGTTACCCCTCCTCTGATTCCCCAACTCTGATTCCCCGCCTCTGATTCCCCAGCTCTGATTCCCTGCCTCTGATTCCCCGCATCTGATTCCCCGTCTCTGATTCCCCATCTCTGATTCACCGCCTTTGATTCGCCACCTCTGATTCCCCATCTCTGATTCCCGGACTCTGATTCCCCACCTCTGATTCCCGGCCTCTTATTCCCAGCATCTGATTCCCGGCCTCTGATTCCCAGCCTCTGATTCCCCGCTTCTGATTCTGATTCCCTGCCTCTGATTCGCCATCTCTGATTCCACACATCCGATTCCCTGCCTCTGATTCCCCACTTCTGATTCCCCGCCTCTGATTCCCCACCTCTGTTTCCCCACCTCTGATTCCCCGCCTCTGTTTCCCCATATCTAATTCCCCGCCTCTGATTCCCCAACTCTGATTCCCCGCTCTGATTTCCCAGCTCTGAATTCCCGCCTCTGATTCCCCGCATCTGATTCCCTGCCTCTGAATCCCCACCTCTGATTCCCTGCCTCTGATTCCCAACCTCTGATTCCCCTCCTCTGATTCCCCATATCTGATTCCCCTCCTCTGTTTCCCTGCCTCTGATTCCCCGCCTCTGTTACCCCATATCTGATTCCCCGCCTCTGATTCCCCAACCTCTGATTCTGCACATCTGATTCCCTGCCTCTTTTTCCCCACCTCTGATTCCCGGCCTCTGATTCCCGGCCTCTGATTCCCGGCCTCTCATTCCCGGCCTCTCATTCCCCGCCTCTGATTCCCAGCCTCTGATTCCCAGCCTCTGATTCCCCGCCTCTGATTCCCTGCCTCTGATTCCCCATCTCTGATTCTGCACATCTGATTCCCTGGCTCTGATTCCCCGCCTCTGATTCCCCGCCTCTGATTCCCGGCCTCTGATTCCCAGCCTCTGATTCCCCGCTTCTGATTCTGATTCCCTGCCTCTGATTCCCCATCTCTGATTCCACACATCTGATTCCCTGCCTCTGATTCCCCACTTCTGATTCCCCGCCTCTGATTCCCCACCTCTGTTTCCCCACCTCTGATTCCCCGCCTCTGTTTCCCCATATCTAATTCCCCGCCTCTGATTCCCCAACTCTGATTCCCCGCTCTGATTCCCCAGCTCTGAATTCCCGCCTCTGATTCCCCGCATCTGATTCCCTGCCTCTGAATCCCCACCTCTGATTCCCTGCCTCTGATTCCCAACCTCTGATTCCCCTCCTCTGATTCCCCATATCTGATTCCCCTCCTCTGTTTCCCTGCCTCTGATTCCCCGCCTCTGTTACCCCATATCTGATTCCCCGCCTCTGATTCCCCAACCTCTGATTCTGCACATCTGATTCCCTGCCTCTTTTTCCCCACCTCTGATTCCCGGCCTCTGATTCCCGGCCTCTGATTCCCGGCCTCTCATTCCCGGCCTCTCATTCCCCGCCTCTGATTCCCAGCCTCTGATTCCCCGCCTCTGATTCCCCGCCTCTGATTCCCTGCCTCTGATTCCCCATCTCTGATTCCGCACATCTGATTCCCTGGCTCTGATTCCCCACCTCTGATTCCCCGCCTCTGATTCCCTGCCTCTGATTCCCAACCTCTGATTCCCCACCTCTGATTCCCCATATCTGATTCCCCGCCTCTGTTTCCCCGCCTCTGATTCCCCGCCTCTGATTCCCTGCCTCTGATTCCCCATCTCTGATTCCGCACATCTGATTCCCTGGCTCTGATTCCCCACCTCTGATTCCCCGCCTCTGATTCCCTGCCTCTGATTCCCAACCTCTGATTCCCCACCTCTGATTCCCCATATCTGATTCCCCGCCTCTGTTTCCCCGCCTCTGATTCCCAGCTTCTGATTCCCAACCTCTGATTCCCCACCTCTGATTCCCCATATCTGATTCCCCGCCTCTGTTTCCCCGCCTCTGATTCCCCGCCTCTGATTCCCCAGCTCTGATTCCCTGCCTCTGATTCCCCATCTCTGATTCCCGGACTCTGATTCCCCACCTCTGATTCCCGGCCTCTTATTCCCGGCATCTGATTCCCGGCCTCTGATTCCCGGCCTCTGATTCCCCGCTTCTGATTCTGATTCCCTGCCTCTGATTCCCCATCTCTGATTCCGCACATCTGATTCCCTGCCTCTGATTTCCCACCTCTGATTACCCATATCTGATTCCCCGCCTCTGTTTCCCCGCATCTGATTCCCCGCCTCTGTTTCCCCGCCTCTGATTCCCCGCCTCTGTTTCCTCATATCTAATTCCCCGCATCTGATTCCCCAACTCTGATTCCCCGCTCTGATTCCCCAGCTCTGAATCCCCGCCTCTGATTCCCCACATCTGATTCACTGCCTCTGAATCCCCACCTCTGATTCCCTGCCTCTGATTCACAACCTCTGATTCCCCTCCTCTGATTCCCCATATCTGATTCCCCGCCTCCGTTTCCCTGCCTCTGATTCCCCGCCTCTGTTTCCCCATATCTGATTCCCCGCCTCTGATACCCCAACTCTGATTCCCCGCCTCTGATTCCCCAGCTCTGATTCCACGCCTCTGACTCCCCGCGTCTGATTCCCAGCCTCTGATTCCCCATGTCTGATTTCCTGCCTCTGATTCCCCGCCTCTGATTCGCCAGCTCTGATTCATCACCTCTGATTCCCCACCTCTGATTCCCCATATCTGATTCCCCACCTATGTTTCCCCGCCTCTGATTCCCCGCCTCTGATTCCCCATCTCTTATTCCCGGACTCTGATTCCCCACCTCTGATTCCCCATCTCTTATTCCGCACATCCAATTCCCTGCCTCTGATTCCCCGCCTCTGATGCCCCGCCTCTGATTCCATGCCTCTGATTCCCAACCTCTGATTCCCCACCTCTGATTTCCCATATCTAATTCCCCGCCTCTGTTTCCCCGCCTCTGATTCCCTGCATCTGTTTCCTCATATCTGATTCCCCTCCTCTGATTCCCCAACACTGATTCCCCGCCTCTGATTCCCCAGCTCTGATTCACCACCTCTGATTCCCCGCGTCTGATTCCCCGCCTCTGATTCCCCATCTCTGATTCCCTATCTCTGATTCCCCAATTCTGATTCCCCGCCTTTGATTCACTGCCTCTGATTAACAACCTCTGATTCCCGACCTCTGATTCCCCATATCTGATTCCCCGCCTCTGTTTCCCCGCCTCTTATTCCCCGCCGCTGATTCCCCAACTCTGATACCCCGCCTCTGATTCCCCACCTCTGATTCCCCGCCTCTGATTCCCCATATCTGATTCCCCGCCGCTGATTCCCCAACTCTGATACCCCGCCTCTGATTCCCCAGCTCTGATTCCCCGCCTCTGATTCCACGCGTCTGATTCCCTGCCTGTGATTCCCTGCGTCTGATTCCCCACCTCTGTTACCCCTCCTCTGATTCCCCAACTCTGATTCCCCGCCTCTGATTCCCCAGCTCTGATTCCCTGCCTCTGATTCCCCGCATCTGATTCCCCGTCTCTGATTCCCCATCTCTGATTCACCGCCTTTGATTCGCCACCTCTGATTCCCCATCTCTGATTCCCGGACTCTGATTCCCCACCTCTGATTCCCGGCCTCTTATTCCCGGAATCTGATTCCCGGCCTCTGATTCCCAGCCTCTGATTCCCCGCTTCTGATTCTGATTCCCTGCCTCTGATTCCTCATCTCTGATTCCACACATCTGATTCCCTGCCTCTGATTCCCCACTTCTGATTCCCCGCCTCTGATTCCCCACCTCTGTTTCCCCACCTCTGATTCCCCGCCTCTGTTTCCCCATATCTAATTCCCCGCCTCTGATTCCCCAACTCTGATTCCCCGCTCTGATTCCCCAGCTCTGAATTCCCGCCTCTGATTCCCCGCATCTGATTCCCTGCCTCTGAATCCCCACCTCTGATTCCCTGCCTCTGATTCCCAACCTCTGATTCCCCTCCTCTGATTCCCCATATCTGATTCCCCTCCTCTGTTTCCCTGCCTCTGATTCCCCGCCTCTGTTACCCCATATCTGATTCCCCGCCTCTGATTCCCCAACCTCTGATTCTGCACATCTGATTCCCTGCCTCTTGTTCCCCACCTCTGATTCCCGGCCTCTGATTCCCGGCCTCTGATTCCCGGCCTCTCATTCCCGGCCTCTCATTCCCCGCCTCTGATTCCCAGCCTCTGATTCCCCGCCTCTGATTCCCCGCCTCTGATTCCCTGCCTCTGATTCCCCATCTCTGATTCCGCACATCTGATTCCCTGGCTCTGATTCCCCGCCTCTGATTCCCCGCCTCTGATTCCCTGCCTCTGATTCCCAACCTCTGATTCCCCACCTCTGATTCCCCATATCTGATTCCCCGCCTCTGTTTCCCCGCCTCTGATTCCCAGCCTCTGATTCCCAACCTCTGATTCCCCACCTCTGATTCCCCATATCTGATTCCCCGCCTCTGTTTCCCCGCCTCTGATTCCCCGCCTCTGTTTCCCCATATCTGATTCCCCGCCTCTGATTCCCCAACTCTGATTCCCCGCCTCTGAATCCCCAGCTCTGATTCCCTGCCTCTGATTCCCCACCTCTGCTTCCCCATCTCTGATTCACCGCCTTTGATTCGCCACCTCTGATTCCCCATATGTGATTCCCCGCCTCTGTTTCCCCGCCTCTGATTCCCCGCCTCTGATTCCCCATATCTCATTCCCAGCCTCTGATTCCCCATCTCTGATTCCCGGACTCTGATTCCCCACCTCTGATTCCCGGCCTCTTATTCCCGGCATCTGATTCCCGGCCTCTGATTCCCGGCCTCTGATTCCCCGCTTCTGATTCTGATTCCCTGCCTCTGATTCCCCATCTCTGATTCCGCACATCTGATTCCCTGCCTCTGATTTCCCACCTCTGATTACCCATATCTGATTCCCGCCTCTGTTTCCCCGCCTCTGATTCCCCGCCTCTGTTTCCCCGCCTCTGATTCCCCGCCTCTGTTTCCTCATATCTAATTCCCTGCATCTGATTCCCCAACTCTGATTCCCCGCTCTGATTCCCCAGCTCTGAATCCCCGCCTCTGATTCCCCACATCTGATTCACTGCCTCTGAATCCCCACCTCTGATTCCCTGCCTCTGATTCACAACCTTTGATTCCCCTCCTCTGATTCCCCATATCTGATTCCCCGCCTCCGTTTCCCTGCCTCTGATTCCCCGCATCTGTTTCCCCATATCTGATTCCCCGCCTCTGATACCCCAACTCTGATTCCCCACCTCTGATTCCCCAGCTCTGATTCCACGCCTCTGACTCCCCGCGTCTGATTCCCAGCCTCTGATTCTCCATGTCTGATTTCCTGCCTCTGATTCCCCGCCTCTGATTCGCCAGCTCTGATTCATCACCTCTGATTCCCCACCTCTGATTCCCCATATCTGACTCCCCACCTATGTTTCCCCGCCTCTGATTCCCCGCCTCTGATTCCCCATCTCTTATTCCCGGACTCTGATTCCCCACCTCTGATTCCCCATCTCTTATTCCGCACATCCAATTCCCTGCCTCTGATTCCCCGCCTCTGATGCCCCGCCTCTGATTCCATGCCTCTGATTCCCAACCTCTGATTCCCCACCTCTGATTTCCCATATCTGATTCCCCGCCTCTGTTTCCCCGCCTCTGATTCCCTGCATGTTTCCTCATATCTGATTCCCCTCCTCTGATTCCCCAAAACTGATTCCCCGCCTCTGATTCCCCAGCTCTGATTCACCACCTCTGATTCCCCGCGTCTGATTCACCACCTCTGATTCCCCATCTCTGATTCCCTATCTCTGATTCCCCAATTCTGATTCCCCGCCTTTGATTCACTGCCTCTGATTAACAACCTCTGATTCCCGACCTCTGATTCCCCATATCTGATTCCCCGCCTCTGTTTCCCCGCCTCTTATTCCCCGCCGCTGATTCCCCAACTCTGATACCCCGCCTCTGATTCCCCAGCTCTGATTCCCCGCCTCTGATTCCCCGCGTCTGATTCCCTGCCTGTGATTCCCTGCGTCTGATTCCCCACCTCTGTTACCCCTCCTCTGATTCCCTAACTCTGACTCCCCGCCTCTGATTCCCCAGCTCTGATTCCCTGAATCTGATTCCCCGCATCTGATTCCCCGTCTCTGATTCCCCATCTCTGATTCACCGCCTTTGATTCGCCACCTCTGATTCCCCATCTCTGATTCTCGGACTCTGATTCCCCACCTCTGATTCCCGGCCTCTTATTCCCGGCATCTGATTCCCGGCCTCTGATTCCCAGCCTCTGATTCCCCGCTTCTGATTCTGATTCCCTGCCTCTGATTCCCCATCTCTGATTCCACACATCTGATTCCCTGCCTCTGATTCCCCACTTCTGATTCCCCGCCTCTGATTCCCCACCTCTGTTTCCCCACCTCTGATTCCCCGCCTCTGTTTCCCCATATCTAATTCCCCGCCTCTGATTCCCCAACTCTGATTCCCCGCTCTGATTCCCCACTTCTGATTCCCCGCCTCTGATTCCCCACCTCTGTTTCCCCACCTCTGATTCCCCGCCTCTGTTTCCCCATATCTAATTCCCCGACTCTGATTCCCCAACTCTGATTCCCCGCTCTGAATCCCCAGCTCTGAATTCCCGCCTCTGATTCCCCGCATCTGATTCCCTGCCTCTGAATCCCCACCTCTGATTCCCTGCCTCTGATTCCCAACCTCTGATTCCCCTCCTCTGATTCCCCATATCTGATTCCCCTCCTCTGTTTCCCTGCCTCTGATTCCCCGCCTCTGTTACCCCATATCTGATTCCCCGCCTCTGATTCCCCAACCTCTGATTCTGCACATCTGATTCCCTGCCTCTTTTTCCCCACCTCTGATTCCCGGCCTCTGATTCCCGGCCTCTGATTCCCGGCCTCTCATTCCCGGCCTCTCATTCCCCGCCTCTGATTCCCAGCCTCTGATTCCCCGCCTCTGATTCCCCGCCTCTGATTCCCTGCCTCTGATTCCCCATCTCTGATTCCGCATATCTGATTACCTGGCTCTGATTCCCCGCCTCTGATTCCCCGCCTCTGATTCCCTGCCTCTGATTCCCAACCTCTGATTCCCCACCTCTGATTTCCCATATCTGATTCCCCGCCTCTGTTTCCCCGCCTCTGATTCCCAGCCTCTGATTCCCAACCTCTGATTCCCCACCTCTGATTCCCCATATCTGATTCCCCGCCTCTGTTTCCCCGCCTCTGATTCCCCGCCTCTGTTTCCCCATATCTGATTCCCCGACTCTGATTCCCCAACTCTGATTCCCCGCCTCTGAATCCCCAGCTCTGATTCCCTGCCTCTGATTCCCCGCCTCTGCTTCCCCATCTCTGATTCACCGCCTTTGATTCGCCACCTCTGATTCCCCATATGTGATTCCCCGCATCTGTTTCCCCGCCTCTGATTCCCCGCCTCTGATTCCCCATATCTCATTCCCAGCCTCTGATTCCCCATCTCTGATTCCCGGACTCTGATTCCCCACCTCTGATTCCCGGCCTCTTATTCCCGGCATCTGATTCCCGGCCTCTGATTCCCGGCCTCTGATTCCCCGCTTCTGATTCTGATTCCCTGCCTCTGATTCCCCATCTCTGATTCCGCACATCCGATTCCCTGCCTCTGATTTCCCACCTCTGATTACCCATATCTGATTCCCCGCCTCTGTTTCCCCGCCTCTGATTCCCCGCCTCTGTTTCCCCGCCTCTGATTCCCCGCCTCTGTTTCCCCATATCTAATTCCCCGCATCTGATTCCCCAACTCTGATTCCCCGCTCTGATTCCCCAGCTCTGAATCCCCGCCTCTGATTCCCCACATCTGATTCACTGCCTCTGAATATCCACCTCTGATTCCCTGCCTCTGATTCACAACCTCTGATTCCCCTCCTCTGATTCCCCATATCTGATTCCCCGCCTCTGTTTCCCCGCCTCTGATTCCCCGCCTCTGTTTCCCCGCCTCTGATTCCCCGCCTCTGTTTCCCCATATCTAATTCCCCGCATCTGATTCCCCAACTCTGATTCCCCGCTCTGATTCCCCAGCTCTGAATCCCCGCCTCTGATTCCCCACATCTGATTCACTGCCTCTGAATCCCCACCTCTGATTCCCTGCCTCTGATTCACAACCTCTGATTCCCCTCCTCTGATTCCACATATCTGATTCCCCGCCTCCGTTTCCCTGCCTCTGATTCCCCGCCTCTGTTTCCCCATATCTGATTCCCCGCCTCTGATACCCCAACTCTGATTCCCCGCCTCTGATTCCCCAGCTCTGATTCCACGCCTCTGACTCCCCGCGTCTGATTCCCAGCCTCTGATTCCCCATGTCTGATTTCCTGCCTCTGATTCCCCGCCTCTGATTCGCCAGCTCCGATTCATCACCTCTGATTCCCCACCTCTGATTCCCCATATCTGATTCCCCACCTATGTTTCCCCGCCTCTGATTCCCCGCCTCTGATTCCCCATCTCTTATTCCCGGACTCTGATTCCCCACCTCTGATTCCCCATCTCTTATTCCGCACATCCAATTCCCTGCCTCTGATTCCCCGCCTCTGATGCCCCGCCTCTGATTCCATGCCTCTGATTCCCAACCTCTGCTTCCCCACCTGTGATTTCCCATATCTGATTCCCCGCCTCTGTTTCCCCGCCTCTGATTCCCTGCATCTGTTTCCTCATATCTGATTCCCCTCCTCTGATTCCCCAACACTGATTCCCCGCCTCTGATTCCCCAGCTCTGATTCACAACCTCTGATTCCCCGCATCTGATTCCCCGCCTCTGATTCCCCATCTCTGATTCCCTATCTCTGATTCCCCAATTCTGATTCCCCGCCTTTGATTCACTGCCTCTGATTAACAACCTCTGATTCCCGACCTCTGATTCCCCATATCTGATTCCCCGCCTCTGTTTCCCCGCCTCTTATTCCCCGCCTCTGTTTCCCCATATCTGATTCCCGGCCTGTCATTCCCCAGCTCTGATTCCCCGCCTCTGTTTCCCCATATCTGATTCCCCGCCGCTGATTCCCCAACTCTGATACCCCGCCTCTGATTCACCAGCTCTGATTCCCCGCCTCTGATTCCCCGCGTCTGATTCCCTGCCTCTGATTCCCCGCCTCTGATTCCCCATCTCTGATTCACCACCTCTGATCCCCCGCCTCTGATTCCCCATGTCTGAATCCCCGCCTCTGTTTCCCTGCCTCTGATTCCCCGCCTCTGATTCCCCATATCTGAATCCCCGCCTCTGATTCCCCAACTCTGATTCCCCGCCTGTGATTCTCCAGCTATGATTCCCCGCCTCTGATTCCCCGCGTCTGATTCCCTGCCTGTGATTCCCTGCCTCTGATTCCCCACCTCTGTTACCCCGCCTCTGATTCCCCGCCTCTGATTCCCCATATCTGATTCCCCTCCTCTGATTGCCCAACTCTGATTCCCCGCCTCTGATTCCCCAGCTCTGATTCCCCGCCTCTGTTTCCCCGCGTCTGATTCCCTGCCTCTGATTCCCCACCTCTGATTCCCCATCTCTGATTCACCACCTCTGATTCCCCACCTATGATTCCCCATATCTGATTCCCCGCCTCTGTTTCCCCGCCTCTGATTCCCCGCCTCTGATTCCCCACCTATGATTTCCCAACACTGATTCCCCGCCTCTGATTCACCAGCTATGATTCCCCGCCTCTGATTCCCCGCGTCTGAATCCCTGCCTCTGATTCCCCGCCTCTGATTCCCAATATCTGATTCCCCGCCTCCGTTTCCCTGCCTCTGATTCCCCGCCTCTGTTTCCCCATATCTGATTCTCCGCCTCTGATTCCCCAACTCTGATTCCCCGCCTCTGATTCCCCAGCTCTGATTCCCCGCCTCTGACTCCACGCGTCTGATTCCCAGCCTCTGATTCCCCATGTCTGATTTCCTGCCTCTGATTCCCCGCCTCTGATTCGCCATCTATGATTCATCGCCTCTAATTCCCCACCTCTGATTCCCCATATCTGATTCCCCACCTATGTTTCCCCGCCTCTGATTCCCCGCCTCTGATTCCCCATCTCTGATTCCAGGACTCTGATTCCCCACCTCTGATTCCCCATCTCTGATTCCGCACATCCGATTCCCTGCCTCTAATTCCCCGCCTCTGATGCCCCGCCTCTGATTCCATGCCTCTGATTCCCAACCTCTGATTCCCCACTTCTGATTCCCCATATCTGATTCCCCGCCTCTGTTTCCCCGCCTCTGATTCCCTGCCCCTGATTCCTCATATCTGATTCCCCGCCTCTGATTCCCCAACACTGATTTCCCGCCTCTGATTCCCCAGCTCTGATTCCCCAGCTCTGATTCCCCACGTCTGATTCCCCGCCTCTGATTCCCCATCTCTGATTCCCTATCTCTGATTCGCCAATTCTGATTCCCTGCCTTTGATTCCCTGCCTCTGATTCCCAACATCTGATTCCCGACCTCTGATTCCCCATATCTGATTCCCCGCCTCTGTTTCCCCGCCTCTTATTCCCCGCCTCTGTTTCCCCATATCTGATTCCCTGCCTTTCATTCCCCAGCTCTGATTCCCCGCCTCTGACTCCCCGCGTCTGATTCCCAGCCTCTGATTCCACATGTCTGATTTCCTGCCTCTGATTCCCCGCCTCTGATTCGCCATCTCTGATTCATCGACTCTGATTCCCCACCTCTGATTCCCCATATCTGATTCCCCACCGATGTTTCCCTGCCTCTGATTCCCCGCCTCTGATTCCCCATCTCTGATTCCCGGACTCTGATTCCCCACCTCTGATTCCCCATCTCTGATTCCGCACATCCGATTCCCTGCCTCTGATTCCCCGCCTCTGATGACTCGCCTCTGATTCCATGCCTCTGATTCCCAACCTCTGATTCCCCACCTCTGATTCCCCATATCTGATTCCCCGCCTTTGTTTCCCCGCCTCTGATTCCCTGCCCCTGTTTCCTCATATCTGATTTCCCGCCTCTGATTCCCCAGCTCTGATTCACCACCTCTGATTCCCCACGTCTGATTCCCCGCCTCTGATTCCCCATCTCTGATTCCCTATCTCTGATTCCCCAATTCTGATTCCCCGCCTTTGATTCCCTGCCTCTGATTCCCAACCTCTGATTCCCGACCTCTGATTCCCCATATCTGATTCCCCGCCTCTGTTTCCCCGCCTCTTATTCCCCGCCTCTGTTTCCCCATATCTGATTCCCTGCCTTTCATTCCCCAGCTCTGATTCCCCGCCTCTGGCTCCCCGCGTCTGATTCCCAGCCTCTGATTCCCAATGTCTGATTTCCTGCCTCTGATTCCCCGCCTCTGATTCCCCACCTCTGATTCCCCATATCTGATTCCCCACCTATGTTTCCCCGTCTCTGATTCCCCGCCTCGGATTCCCCATCTCTGATTCTCGGACTCTGATTCCCCACCTCTGATTCCCCATCTCTGATTCCGCACATCCGATTCCCTGCCTCTGATTCCCCGCCTCTGATGCCCCACCTCTGATTCCCCATCTCTGATTCCGCACATCCAATTCCCTGCCTCTGATTCCCCGCCTCTGATGCCCCGCCTCTGATTCCATGCCTCTGATTCCCAAACTCTGATTCCCCACCTCTGATTTCCCATATCTGATTCCCCGCCTCTGTTTCCCCGCCTCTGATTTTCTGCATCTGTTTCCTCATATCTGATTCCCCTCCTCTGATTCCCCAACACTGATTCCCCGCCTCTGATTCCCCAGCTCTGATTCACCACCTCTGATTCCCCGCGTCTGATTCCACGCCTCTGATTCCCCATCTCTGATTCCCTATCTCTGATTCCCCAATTCTGATACCCCGCCTTTGATTCCCTGCCTCTGATTAACAACCTCTGATTCCCGACCTCTGATTCCCCATATCTGATTCCCCGCCTCTGTTTCCCCGCCTCTTATTCCCCGCCTCTGTTTCCCCATATCTGATTCCCGGCCTCTCATTCCCCAGCTCTGATTCCCCACCTCTGATTCCCCATATCTTATACCCCGCCGCTGATTCCCCAACTCTGATACCCCGCCTCTGATTCACCAGCTCTGATTCCCCGTCTCTGATACCCCGCGTCTGATTCCCTGCCTCTGATTCCCTGCCTCTGATTCCCCATCTCTGATTCACCACCTCTGATCCCCCGCCTCTGATTCCCCATGTCTGATTCCCCGCCTCTGTTTCCCTGCCTCTGATTCCCCGCCTCTGATTCCCCATATCTGATTCCCTGCCTCTGATTCCCCAACTCTGATTCCCCGCCTGTGATTCGCCAGCTATGATTCCCCGCCTCTGATTCCCCGCGTCTGATTCCCTGCCTGTGATTCCCTGCCTCTGATTCCCCACCTCTGTTACCCCGCCTCTGATTCCCCGCCTCTGATTCCCCATATCTGATTCCCCTCCTCTGATTGCCCAACTCTGATTCCCCGCCTCTGATTCCCCAGCTCTGATTCCCCGCCTCTGTTTCCCCGCGTCTGATTCCCTGCCTCTGATTCCCCACCTCTGATTCCCCATCTCTGATTCACCACCTCTGATTCCCCACCTATGATTCCCCATATCTGATTCCCCGCCTCTGTTTCCCCGCCTCTGATTCCCCGCCTCTGATTCCCCACCTATGATTTCCCAACTCTGATTCCCCGCCTCTGATTCACCAGCTATGATTCCCCGCCTCTGATTCCCCGCGTCTGAATCCCTGCCTCTGATTCCCCGCCTCTGATTCCCAATATCTGATTCCCCGCCTCCGTTTCCCTGCCTCTGATTCCCCGCCTCTGTTTCCCCATATCTGATTCTCCGCCTCTGATTCCCCAGCTCTGATTCCCCGCCTCTGACTCCCCGCGTCTGATTCCCAGCCTCTGATTCCCCATGTCTGATTTCCTGCCTCTGATTCCCCGCCTCTGATTCGCCATCTATGATTCATCGCCTCTAATTCCCCACCTCTGATTCCCCATATCTGATTCCCCACCTATGTTTCCCCGCCTCTGATTCCCCGCCTCTGATTCCCCATCTCTGATTCCCGGACTCTGATTCCCCACCTCTGATTCCCCATCTCTGATTCCGCACATCCGATTCCCTGCCTCTAATTCCCAGCCTCTGATGCCCCGCCTCTGATTCCATGCCTCTGATTCCCAACCTCTGATTCCCCACCTCTGATTCCCCATATCTGATTCCCCGCCTCTGTTTCCCCGCCTCTGATTCCCTGCCCCTGATTCCTCATATCTGATTCCCCGCCTCTGATTCCCCAACACTGAATTCCCGCCTCTGATTCCCCAGCTCTGATTCCCCAGCTCTGATTCCCCACGTCTGATTCCCCGCCTCTGATTCCCCATCTCTGATTCCCTATCTCTGATTCGCCAATTCTGATTCCCTGCCTTTGATTCCCTGCCTCTGATTCCCAACATCTGATTCCGGACCTCTGATTCCCCATATCTGATTCCCCGCCTCTGTTTCGCCGCCTCTTATTCCCCGCCTCTGTTTCCCCATATCTTATTCCCTGCCTTTCATTCCCCAGCTCTGATTCCCCGCCTCTGACTCCCCGCGTCTGATTCCCAGCCTCTGATTCCCCATGTCTGATTTCCTGCCTCTGATTCCCCGCCTCTGATTCGCCATCTCTGATTCATCGCCTCTGATTCCCCACCTCTGATTCCCCATATCTGATTCCCCACCTATGTTTCCCCGCCTCTGATTCCCCGCCTCTGATTCCCCATCTCTGATTCCCGGACTCTGATTCCCCACCTCTGATACCCCATCTCTGATTCCGCACATCCGATTCCCTGCCTCTGATTCCCCGCCTCTGATGCCCCGCCTCTGATTCCATGCCTCTGATTCCCAACCTCTGATTCCCCACCTCTGATTCCCCATATCTGATTCCCCGCCTTTGTTTCCCCGCCTCTGATTCCCTGCCCCTGTTTCTTCATATCTGATTTACCGCCTCTGATTCCCCAGCTCTGATTCACCACCTCTGATTCCCCGCGTCTGATTCCCGGCCTCTGATTCCCCATCTCTGATTCCCTATCTCTGATTCCCCAATTCCGATTCCCCGCCTTTGATTCCCTGCCTCTGATTCCCAACCTCTGATTCCCGACCTCTGATTCCCCATATCTGATTCCCCGCCTCTGTTTCCCCGCCTCTTATTCCCCGCCTCTGTTTCCCCATATCTGATTCCCTGCCTTTCATTCCCCAGCTCTGATTCATCGCCTCTGACTCCCCGCGTCTGATTCCCAGCCTCTGATTCCCAATGTCTGATTTCCTGCCTCTGATTCCCCGCCTCTGATTCCCCACCTCTGATTCCCCATATCTGATTCCCCACCTATGTTTCCCCGTCTCTGATTCCCCGCCTCGGATTCCCCATCTCTGATTCTCGGACTCTGATTCCCCACCTCTGATTCCCCATCTCTGATTCCGCACATCCGATTCCCTGCCTCTGATTCCCCGCCTCTGATGCCCCACCTCTGATTCCCCATCTCTGATTCCGCACATCCAATTCCCTGCCTCTGATTCCCCGCCTCTGATGCCCCGCCTCTTATTCCATGCCTCTGATTCCCAAACTCTGATTCCCCACCTCTGATTTCCCATATCTGATTCCCCGCCTCTGTTTCCCCGCCTCTGATTCCCTGCATCTGTTTCCTCATATCTGATTCCCCTCCTCTGATTCCCCAACACTGATTCCCCGCCTCTGATTCCCCAGCTCTGATTCACCACCTCTGATTCCCCGCGTCTGATTCCACGCCTCTGATTCCCCATCTCTGATTCCCTATCTCTGATTCCCCAATTCTGATACCCCGCCTTTGATTCCCTGCCTCTGATTCTCCAGCTATGATTCCCCGCCTCTGATTCCCCGTGTCTGAATCCCTGCCTCTGATTCCCCACCTCTGATTCCCAATATCTGATTCCCCGCCTCCGTTTCCCTGCCTCTGATTCCCCGCCTCTGTTTCCCCATATCTGATTCTCCGCCTCTGATTCCCCAACTCTGATGCCCCGCCTCTGATTCCCCATCTCTGATTCCCCGCCTCTGACTCTCCGCGTCTGATTCCCAGCCTCTGATTCCCCATGTCTGATTTCCTGCCTCTGATTCCCCGCCTCTGATTCGCCATCTCTGATTCATCGCCTCTAATTCCCCACCTCTGATTCCCCATATCTGATTCCCCACCTATGTCTCCCCGCCTCTGATTCCCCGCCTCTGATTCCCCATCTCTGATTCCCGGACTCTGATTCCCCACCTCTGATTCCCCATCTCTGATTCCGCACATCCGATTCCCTGCCTCTGATTCCCCGCCTCTGATGCCCCGCCTCTGATTCCATGCCTCTGATTCCCAACCTCTGATTCCCCACCTCTGATTCCCCATATCTGATTCCCCGCCTCTATTTCCCCGCCTCTGATTCCCTGCCCCTGTTTCCTCATATCTGATTCCCCGCCTCTGATTCCCCAACACTGATTTCCCGCCTCTGATTCCCCAGCTCTGATGCACCACCTCTGATTCCCCGTGTCTGATTCCCCGCCTCTGATTCCCCATCTCTGATTCCCTATCTCTGATTCCGCAATTCTGATTCCCCGCCTTTGATTCCCTGCCTCTGATTCCCAACCTCTGATTCCCAACCTCTGATTCCCCATATCTGATTCCCCGCCTCTGTTTCCCGCCTCTTATTCCCCGCCTCTGTTTCCCCATATCTGATTCCCTGCCTTTCATTCCCCAGCTCTGATTCCCCGCCTCTGACTCACCGCGTCTGATTCCCAGCCTCTGATTCCCCATGTCTGATTTCCTGCCTCTGATTCCCCGCCTCTGATTCGCCATCTCTGATTCATCGCCTCTGATTCCCCACCTCTGATTCCCCATATCTGATTCCCCACCTATGTTTCCCCGCCTCTGATTCCCCGCCTCTGATTCCCCATCTCTGATTCTCGTACTCTGATTCCCCACCTCTGATTCCCCATCTCTGATAACGCACATCCGATTCCCTGCCTCTGATTCCCCGCCTCTGATGCCCCGCCTCTGATTCCATGCCTCTGATTCCCAACCTCTGATTCCCCACCTCTGATTCCCCATATCTGATACCCGCCTCTGTTTCCCCGCCTCTGATTCCCTGCCTCTGTTTCCTCATATCTGATTCCCCGCCTCTGATTCCCCAACACTGATTCCCCGCCTCTGATACCCCAGCTCTGATTCACCACCTCTGATTCCCCGCGTCTGATTCCCCGCCTCTGATTACCCATCTCTGATTCCCTATCTCTGATTCCCCAATTCTGATTCCCCGCCTTTGATTCCCTGCCTCTGATTCCCAACCTCTGATTCCCGACCTCTGATTCCCCATATCTGATTCCCCGCCTCTGTTTCCCCGCCTCTTATTCCCCGCCTCTGTTTCCCCATATCTGATTCACGGCCTCTCATTCCCCAGCTCTGATTCTCCGCCTCTGATTCCCCATATCTGATTCCGGGCCGCTGATTCCCCAACTCTGATACCACGCCTCTGATTCCCCAGCTCTGATTCTCCGCCTCTGATTCCCAGCGTCTGATTCCCTGCCTCTGATTCCCCGCCTCTGATTCCCCATCTCTGATTCACCACCTATGATCCCCCGCCTCTGATTCCCCATGTCTGAGTCCCCGCCTCTGTTTCCCTGCCTCTGATTCCCCGCCTCTGATTCCCAATATCAGATTCCCCGCCTCTGATTCCCCAACTCTGATTCCCCGCCTGTGATTCGCCAGCTATGATTCCCCGCCTCTGATTCCCCGCCTCTGATTCCCCACATATGATTTCCCACATATGATTTCCCAACACTGATTCCCCGCCTCTGATTCGCCAGCTATGATTCCCCGCCTCTGATTCCCCGCGTCTGAATCCCTGCCTCTGATTCCCCGCTTCTGATTCCCCGCCTCTGATTCCCCAACTCTGATTCCCCGCCTGTGATTTGCCAGCTATGATTCCCCGCCTCTGATTCCCCGCCTCTGATTCCCCACATATGATTTCCCACATATGATTTCCCAACACTGATTCCCCGCCTCTGATTCGCCAGCTATGATTCCCCGCCTCTGATTCGCCAGCTATGATTCCCCGCCTCTGATTCCCCGCCTCTGATTCCCCGCCTCTGATTCCCCACATATGATTTCCCAACATTGATTCCCCGCCTCTGATTCGCCAGCTATGATTCCCCGCCTCTGATTCCCCGCGTCTGAATCCCTGCCTCTGATTCCCCGCTTCTGATTCCCAATATCTGATTCCCCGCCTCCGTTTCCCTGCCTCTGATTACCCGCCTCTGTTTCCCCATATCTGATTCCCCGCCTCTGATTCCTCAACTCTGACTCCCCGCGTCTGATTCCAAGCCTCTGATTCCCCATGTCTGATTTCCTGCCTCTGATTCCCCGCCTCTGATTCGCCATCTCTGATTCATCGCCTCTGATTCCCCACCTCTGCTTCCCCATATCTGATTCCCCACCTATGTTTCCCAGCCTCTGATTCCCCGCCTCTGATTCCCCATCTCTGATTCCCGGACTCTGATTCCCACCTCTGATTCCCCATCTCTGATTCCGCACATCCGATTCCCTGCCTCTGATTCCCCGCCTCTGATGCCCCGCCACTGATTTCATGCCTCTGATTCCCAAACTCTGATTCCCCACCTCTGATTCCCCATATCTGATTCCCCGCCTCTGTTTCCCCCCTCTGATTCCCTGCCTCTGTTTCCTCATATCTGATTCCCCGCCTCTGATTCCCCAACACTGATTTCCCGCCCCTGATTCCCCAGCTCTGATTCACCACCTCTGATTCCCCGCGTCTGATTCCCCGCCTCTGATTCCCCATCTCTGATTCCCTATCTCTGATTCCCCAATTCTGATTCCCCGCCTTTGATAACCTGCCTCTGATTCCCAACCTCTGATTCACGACCTCTGATTCCCCATATCTGATTCCCCGCCTTTGATAACCTGCCTCTGATTCCCAACCTCTGATTCCATGCCTCTGATTCCCAACCTCTGATTCCCCACCTCTGATTCCCCATATCTGATTCCCCGCCTCTATTTCCCCGCCTCTGATTCCCTGCCCCTGTTTCCTCATATCTGATTCCCCGCCTCTGATTCCCCAACACTGATTTCCCGCCTCTGATTCCCCAGCTCTGATGCACCACCTCTGATTCCCCGTGTCTGATTCCCCGCCTCTGATTCCCCATCTCTGATTCCCTATCTCTGATTCGCCAATTCTGATTCCCTGCCTTTGATTCCCTGCCTCTGATTCCCAACATCTGATTCCGGACCTCTGATTCCCCATATCTGATTCCCCGCCTCTGTTTCGCCGCCTCTTATTCCCCGCCTCTGTTTCCCCATATCTTATTCCCTGCCTTTCATTCCCCAGCTCTGATTCCCCGCCTCTGACTCCCCGCGTCTGATTCCCAGCCTCTGATTCCCCATGTCTGATTTCCTGCCTCTGATTCCCCGCCTCTGATTCGCCATCTCTGATTCATCGCCTCTGATTCCCCACCTCTGATTCCCCATATCTGATTCCCCACCTATGTTTCCCCGCCTCTGATTCCCCGCCTCTGATTCCCCATCTCTGATTCCCGGACTCTGATTCCCCACCTCTGATACCCCATCTCTGATTCCGCACATCCGATTCCCTGCCTCTGATTCCCCGCCTCTGATGCCCCGCCTCTGATTCCATGCCTCTGATTCCCAACCTCTGATTCCCCACCTCTGATTCCCCGTATCTGATTCCCCGCCTTTGTTTCCCCGCCTCTGATTCCCTGCCCCTGTTTCTTCATATCTGATTTACCGCCTCTGATTCCCCAGCTCTGATTCACCACCTCTGATTCCCCGCGTCTGATTCCCGGCCTCTGATTCCCCATCTCTGATTCCCTATCTCTGATTCCCCAATTCCGATTCCCCGCCTTTGATTCCCTGCCTCTGATTCCCAACCTCTGATTCCCGACCTCTGATTCCCCATATCTGATTCCCCGCCTCTGTTTCCCCGCCTCTTATTCCCCGCCTCTGTTTCCCCATATCTGATTCCCTGCCTTTCATTCCCCAGCTCTGATTCATCGCCTCTGACTCCCCGCGTCTGATTCCCAGCCTCTGATTCCCAATGTCTGATTTCCTGCCTCTGATTCCCCGCCTCTGATTCCCCACCTCTGATTCCCCATATCTGATTCCCCACCTATGTTTCCCCGTCTCTGATTCCCCGCCTCGGATTCCCCATCTCTGATTCTCGGACTCTGATTCCCCACCTCTGATTCCCCATCTCTGATTCCGCACATCCGATTCCCTGCCTCTGATTCCCCGCCTCTGATGCCCCACCTCTGATTCCCCATCTCTGATTCCGCACATCCAATTCCCTGCCTCTGATTCCCCGCCTCTGATGCCCCGCCTCTTATTCCATGCCTCTGATTCCCAAACTCTGATTCCCCACCTCTGATTTCCCATATCTGATTCCCCGCCTCTGTTTCCCCGCCTCTGATTCCCTGCATCTGTTTCCTCATATCTGATTCCCCTCCTCTGATTCCCCAACACTGATTCCCCGCCTCTGATTCCCCAGCTCTGATTCACCACCTCTGATTCCCCGCGTCTGATTCCACGCCTCTGATTCCCCATCTCTGATTCCCTATCTCTGATTCCCCAATTCTGATACCCCGCCTTTGATTCCCTGCCTCTGATTCTCCAGCTATGATTCCCCGCCTCTGATTCCCCGTGTCTGAATCCCTGCCTCTGATTCCCCACCTCTGATTCCCAATATCTGATTCCCCGCCTCCGTTTCCCTGCCTCTGATTCCCCGCCTCTGTTTCCCCATATCTGATTCTCCGCCTCTGATTCCCCAACTCTGATGCCCCGCCTCTGATTCCCCATCTCTGATTCCCCGCCTCTGACTCTCCGCGTCTGATTCCCAGCCTCTGATTCCCCATGTCTGATTTCCTGCCTCTGATTCCCCGCCTCTGATTCGCCATCTCTGATTCATCGCCTCTAATTCCCCACCTCTGATTCCCCATATCTGATTCCCCACCTATGTCTCCCCGCCTCTGATTCCCCGCCTCTGATTCCCCATCTCTGATTCCCGGACTCTGATTCCCCACCTCTGATTCCCCATCTCTGATTCCGCACATCCGATTCCCTGCCTCTGATTCCCCGCCTCTGATGCCCCGCCTCTGATTCCATGCCTCTGATTCCCAACCTCTGATTCCCCACCTCTGATTCCCCATATCTGATTCCCCGCCTCTATTTCCCCGCCTCTGATTCCCTGCCCCTGTTTCCTCATATCTGATTCCCCGCCTCTGATTCCCCAACACTGATTTCCCGCCTCTGATTCCCCAGCTCTGATGCACCACCTCTGATTCCCCGTGTCTGATTCCCCGCCTCTGATTCCCCATCTCTGATTCCCTATCTCTGATTCCGCAATTCTGATTCCCCGCCTTTGATTCCCTGCCTCTGATTCCCAACCTCTGATTCCCAACCTCTGATTCCCCATATCTGATTCCCCGCCTCTGTTTCCCGCCTCTTATTCCCCGCCTCTGTTTCCCCATATCTGATTCCCTGCCTTTCATTCCCCAGCTCTGATTCCCCGCCTCTGACTCACCGCGTCTGATTCCCAGCCTCTGATTCCCCATGTCTGATTTCCTGCCTCTGATTCCCCGCCTCTGATTCGCCATCTCTGATTCATCGCCTCTGATTCCCCACCTCTGATTCCCCATATCTGATTCCCCACCTATGTTTCCCCGCCTCTGATTCCCCGCCTCTGATTCCCCATCTCTGATTCTCGTACTCTGATTCCCCACCTCTGATTCCCCATCTCTGATAACGCACATCCGATTCCCTGCCTCTGATTCCCCGCCTCTGATGCCCCGCCTCTGATTCCATGCCTCTGATTCCCAACCTCTGATTCCCCACCTCTGATTCCCCATATCTGATACCCGCCTCTGTTTCCCCGCCTCTGATTCCCTGCCTCTGTTTCCTCATATCTGATTCCCCGCCTCTGATTCCCCAACACTGATTCCCCGCCTCTGATACCCCAGCTCTGATTCACCACCTCTGATTCCCCGCGTCTGATTCCCCGCCTCTGATTACCCATCTCTGATTCCCTATCTCTGATTCCCCAATTCTGATTCCCCGCCTTTGATTCCCTGCCTCTGATTCCCAACCTCTGATTCCCGACCTCTGATTCCCCATATCTGATTCCCCGCCTCTGTTTCCCCGCCTCTTATTCCCCGCCTCTGTTTCCCCATATCTGATTCACGGCCTCTCATTCCCCAGCTCTGATTCTCCGCCTCTGATTCCCCATATCTGATTCCGGGCCGCTGATTCCCCAACTCTGATACCACGCCTCTGATTCCCCAGCTCTGATTCTCCGCCTCTGATTCCCAGCGTCTGATTCCCTGCCTCTGATTCCCCGCCTCTGATTCCCCATCTCTGATTCACCACCTATGATCCCCCGCCTCTGATTCCCCATGTCTGAGTCCCCGCCTCTGTTTCCCTGCCTCTGATTCCCCGCCTCTGATTCCCAATATCAGATTCCCCGCCTCTGATTCCCCAACTCTGATTCCCCGCCTGTGATTCGCCAGCTATGATTCCCCGCCTCTGATTCCCCGCCTCTGATTCCCCACATATGATTTCCCACATATGATTTCCCAACACTGATTCCCCGCCTCTGATTCGCCAGCTATGATTCCCCGCCTCTGATTCCCCGCGTCTGAATCCCTGCCTCTGATTCCCCGCTTCTGATTCCCCGCCTCTGATTCCCCAACTCTGATTCCCCGCCTGTGATTTGCCAGCTATGATTCCCCGCCTCTGATTCCCCGCCTCTGATTCCCCACATATGATTTCCCACATATGATTTCCCAACACTGATTCCCCGCCTCTGATTCGCCAGCTATGATTCCCCGCCTCTGATTCGCCAGCTATGATTCCCCGCCTCTGATTCCCCGCCTCTGATTCCCCGCCTCTGATTCCCCACATATGATTTCCCAACATTGATTCCCCGCCTCTGATTCGCCAGCTATGATTCCCCGCCTCTGATTCCCCGCGTCTGAATCCCTGCCTCTGATTCCCCGCTTCTGATTCCCAATATCTGATTCCCCGCCTCCGTTTCCCTGCCTCTGATTACCCGCCTCTGTTTCCCCATATCTGATTCCCCGCCTCTGATTCCTCAACTCTGACTCCCCGCGTCTGATTCCAAGCCTCTGATTCCCCATGTCTGATTTCCTGCCTCTGATTCCCCGCCTCTGATTCGCCATCTCTGATTCATCGCCTCTGATTCCCCACCTCTGCTTCCCCATATCTGATTCCCCACCTATGTTTCCCAGCCTCTGATTCCCCGCCTCTGATTCCCCATCTCTGATTCCCGGACTCTGATTCCCACCTCTGATTCCCCATCTCTGATTCCGCACATCCGATTCCCTGCCTCTGATTCCCCGCCTCTGATGCCCCGCCACTGATTTCATGCCTCTGATTCCCAAACTCTGATTCCCCACCTCTGATTCCCCATATCTGATTCCCCGCCTCTGTTTCCCCCCTCTGATTCCCTGCCTCTGTTTCCTCATATCTGATTCCCCGCCTCTGATTCCCCAACACTGATTTCCCGCCCCTGATTCCCCAGCTCTGATTCACCACCTCTGATTCCCCGCGTCTGATTCCCCGCCTCTGATTCCCCATCTCTGATTCCCTATCTCTGATTCCCCAATTCTGATTCCCCGCCTTTGATAACCTGCCTCTGATTCCCAACCTCTGATTCACGACCTCTGATTCCCCATATCTGATTCCCCGCCTTTGATAACCTGCCTCTGATTCCCAACCTCTGATTCCATGCCTCTGATTCCCAACCTCTGATTCCCCACCTCTGATTCCCCATATCTGATTCCCCGCCTCTATTTCCCCGCCTCTGATTCCCTGCCCCTGTTTCCTCATATCTGATTCCCCGCCTCTGATTCCCCAACACTGATTTCCCGCCTCTGATTCCCCAGCTCTGATGCACCACCTCTGATTCCCCGTGTCTGATTCCCCGCCTCTGATTCCCCATCTCTGATTCCCTATCTCTGATTCCGCAATTCTGATTCCCCGCCTTTGATTCCCTGCCTCTGATTCCCAACCTCTGATTCCCAACCTCTGATTCCCCATATCTGATTCCCCGCCTCTGTTTCCCGCCTCTTATTCCCCGCCTCTGTTTCCCCATATCTGATTCCCTGCCTTTCATTCCCCAGCTCTGATTCCCCGCCTCTGACTCACCGCGTCTGATTCCCAGCCTCTGATTCCCCATGTCTGATTTCCTGCCTCTGATTCCCCGCCTCTGATTCGCCATCTCTGATTCATCGCCTCTGATTCCCCACCTCTGATTCTCCATATCTGATTCCCCACCTATGTTTCCCCGCCTCTGATTCCCCGCCTCTGATTCCCCATCTCTGATTCTCGTACTCTGATTCCCCACCTCTGATTCCCCATCTCTGATAACGCACATCCGATTCCCTGCCTCTGATTCCCCGCCTCTGATGCCCCGCCTCTGATTCCATGCCTCTGATTCCCAACCTCTGATTCCCCACCTCTGATTCCCCATATCTGATACCCGCCTCTGTTTCCCCGCCTCTGATTCCCTGCCTCTGTTTCCTCATATCTGATTCCCCGCCTCTGATTCCCCAACACTGATTCCCCGCCTCTGATACCCCAGCTCTGATTCACCACCTCTGATTCCCCGCGTCTGATTCCCCGCCTCTGATTACCCATCTCTGATTCCCTATCTCTGATTCCCCAATTCTGATTCCCCGCCTTTGATTCCCTGCCTCTGATTCCCAACCTCTGATTCCCGACCTCTGATTCCCCATATCTGATTCCCCGCCTCTGTTTCCCCGCCTCTTATTCCCCACCTCTGTTTCCCCATATCTGATTCACGGCCTCTCATTCCCCAGCTCTGATTCTCCGCCTCTGATTCCCCATATCTGATTCCCGGCCGCTGATTCCCCAACTCTGATACCACGCCTCTGATTCCCCAGCTCTGATTCTCCGCCTCTGATTCCCAGCGTCTGATTCCCTGCCTCTGATTCCCCGCCTCTGATTCCCCATCTCTGATTCACCACCTATGATCCCCCGCCTCTGATTCCCCATGTCTGAGTCCCCGCCTCTGTTTCCCTGCCTCTATTCCCCGCCTCTGATTCCCAATATCAGATGCCCCGCCTCTGATTCCCCAACTCTGATTCCCCGCCTGTGATTCGCCAGCTATGATTCCCCGCCTCTGATTCCCCGCCTCTGATTCCCCACATATGATTTCCCACATATGATTTCCCAACACTGATTCCCCGCCTCTGATTCGCCAGCTATGATTCCCCGCCTCTGATTCCCCGCGTCTGAATCCCTGCCTCTGATTCCCCGCTTCTGATTCCCCGCCTCTGATTCCCCAACTCTGATTCCCCGCCTGTGATTTGCCAGCTATGATTCCCCGCCTCTGATTCCCCGCCTCTGATTCCCCACATATGATTTCCCACATATGATTTCCCAACACTGATTCCCCGCCTCTGATTCGCCAGCTATGATTCCCCGCCTCTGATTCGCCAGCTATGATTCCCCGCCTCTGATTCCCCGCCTCTGATTCCCCGCCTCTGATTCCCCACATATGATTTCCCAACACTGATTCCCCGCCTCTGATTCGCCAGCTATGATTCCCCGCCTCTGATTCCCCGCGTCTGAATCCCTGCCTCTGATTCCCCGCTTCTGATTCCCAATATCTGATTCCCCGCCTCCGTTTCCCTGCCTCTGATTCCCCGCCTCTGTTTCCCCATATCTGATTCCCCGCCTCTGATTCCTCAACTCTGACTCCCCGCGTCTGATTCCAAGCCTCTGATTCCCCATGTCTGATTTCCTGCCTCTGATTCCCCGCCTCTGATTCGCCATCTCTGATTCATCGCCTCTGATTCCCCACCTCTGATTCCCCATATCTTATTCCCCACCTATGTTTCCCAGCCTCTGATTCCCCGCCTCTGATTCCCCATCTCTGATTCCCGGACTCTGATTCCCACCTCTGATTCCCCATCTCTGATTCCGCACATCCGATTCCCTGCCTCTGATTCCCCGCCTCTGATGCCCCGCCACTGATTTCATGCCTCTGATTCCCAAACTCTGATTCCCCACCTCTGATTCCCCATATCTGATTCCCCGCCTCTGTTTCCCCCCTCTGATTCCCTGCCTCTGTTTCCTCATATCTGATTCCCCGCCTCTGATTCCCCAACACTGATTTCCCGCCCCTGATTCCCCAGCTCTGATTCACCACCTCTGATTCCCCGCGTCTGATTCCCCGCCTCTGATTCCCCATCTCTGATTCCCTATCTCTGATTCCCCAATTCTGATTCCCCGCCTTTGATAACCTGCCTCTGATTCCCAACCTCTGATTCACGACCTCTGATTCCCCATATCTGATTCCCCGCCTCTGTTTCCCCGCCTCTTATTCCCCACCTCTGTTTCCCCATATCTGATTCCCTGCCTCTCATTCCCCAGCTCTGATTCACCACCTCTGATTCCCCGCGTCTGATTCCCCGCATCTGATTCCCCATCTCTGATTCCCTATCTCTGATTCCCCAATTCTGATTCCCCGCCTTTGATTCCCTGCCTCTGATTCCCAACCTCTGATTCCCGACCTCTGATTCCCCATATCTGATTCCCTGCCACTGTTTCCCCGCCTCTTATTCCCCGCCTCTGTTTCCCCATATCTGATTCCCTGCCTCTCATTCCCCAGCTCTGATTCCCCGCCTCTGATTCCCCAGCTCTGATTCCCCGCCTCTGACTCCCCGCGTCTGATTCCCAGCCTCTGATTCCCCATGTTTGATTTCCTGCCTCTGATTCCCCGCCTCTGATTCGCGATCTCTGATTCATCGCCTCTGATTCCCCACCTCTGATTCCCCATATCTGATTCCCCACCTATGTTTCCCCGCCTCTGATTCCCCGCCTCTGATTCCCCATCTCTGATTCCCGGACTCTGATTCCCCACCTCTGATTCCCCATCTCTGATTCCGCACATCCGATTCCCTGCCTCTGATTCCCCGCCTCTGATGCCCCGCCTCTGATTCCATGCCTCTGATTCCCAACCTCTGATTCCCCACCTCTGATTCCCCATATCTGATACCCCGCCTCTGTTTCCCTGCCTCTGATTCCCTGCCTCTGTTTCCTCATACCTGCTTTCCCGCCTCTGATTCCCCAACACTGATTCCCCGCCTCTGATTCCCCAGCTCTGATTCACCACCTCTGATTCCCCGCGTCTGATTCCCCGCCTCTGATTACCCATCTCTGATTCCCTATCTCTGATTCCCCAATTCTGATTCCCCGCCTTTGGTTCCCTGCCTCTGATTCCCAACCTCTGATTCCCGACCTCTGATTCCCCATATCTGATTCCCCGCCTCTGTTTCCCCGCCTCTTATTCCCCGCCTCTCTTTCCCCATATCTGATTCCCGGCCTCTCATTCCCCAGCTCTGATTCTCCGCCTCTGATTCCCCATATCTGATTCCCAGCCTCTGATTCCCCAACTTTGATACCCCGCCTCTGATTCCCCAGCTCTGATTCCCCGCCTATGATTCCCCGCGTCTGATTCCCTGCCTCTGATTCCCCGCCTCTGATTCCCCATCTCTGATTCACCACCTCTGATCCCCCGCCTCTGATTACCCATGTCTGATTCCCCGCCTCTGTTTCCCCGCCTCTGAATCCCCGCCTCTGATTCCCCATATCTGATTCCCCGCCTCTGATTCCCCAACTCTGATTCCCCGCCTGTGATTCGCCAGCTATGATTCCCCGCCTCTGATTCCCCGCATCTGATTCCTTGCCTGTGATTCCCTGCCTCTGATTCCCCACCTCTGTTACCCCGCCTCTAATTCCCCACCTCCGATTCCCCATATATGATTCCACTCCTCTCATTCCCCAACTCTGATTCCCCGCCTCTGATTCCCCATCTCAGATTCCCTGCCTCTGATTCCCCGCGTCTGATTCCCTGCCTCTGATTCCCCATCTCTGATTCACCTCCTTTGATTCGCCACCTCTAATTCCCCACCTCTGATTCCCGGCCTCTTATTCCCGGCATCTGATTCCCGGCCTCTGCTTTCCAGCCTCTGATTCCCCGCTTCTGATTCTGATTCCCTGCCTCTGATTCCCCATCTCTGATTCCACACATCTGATTCCCTGCCTCTGATTCCCCACTTCTGATTCCCCGCCTCTGATTCCCCACCTCTGTTTCCCCACCTCTGATTCCCCGCCTCTGTTTCCCCATATCTAATTCCCCGCCTCTGATTCCCCAACTCTGATTCCCCGCTCTGATTCCACAGCTCTGAATTCCCGCCTCTGATTCCCCACATCTGATTCCCTGCCTCTGAATCCCCACCTCTGATTCCCAACCTCTGATTCCCCTCCTCTGATTCCCCATATCTGATTTCCCTCCTCTGTTTCCCTGCCTCTGATTCCCCGCCTCTGTTACCCCATATCTGATTCCCCGCCTCTGATTCCCCAACTCTGATTCTGCACATCTGATTCCCTGCCTCTTATTCCCCACCTCTGATTCCCGGCTTCTGATTCCCTGCCTCTCATTCCCGGCCTCTCATTCCCCGCCTCTGATTCCCGGCCTCAGATTCCCCGCCTCTGATTCCCTGCCTGTGATTCCCCATCTCTGATTCCGCACATCTGATTCCATGCCTCTAATTCCCCGCCTCTGATTCCCCGCCTCTGATTCCCTGCCTCTGATTCCCAACCTCTGATTCCCCACCTCTGATTCCCCATATCTGATTCCCCGCCTCTGTTTCCCCGCCTCTGATTCCGGGCCTCTGTTTCCCCCTATCTGATGCCCCGCCTCTGATTCCCAAACTCTGATTCCCCGCCTCTGATTCCCCAGCTCTGAATCCCCGCCTCTGATTCCCCGTGTTTGATTCCCTGCCTCTGATTCCCCGCCTCTGCTTCCCCATCTCTGATCCACCGCCTTTGATTCGCCACCTCTGATTCCCCATATGTGATTCCCCGCCTCTGTTTCCCCGCCTCTGATTCCCCGCCTCTGATTCCCCATATCTCATTCCCAGCCTCTGATTCCCCACCTCTGATTCCCGGCCTCTTATTCCCGGTATCTGATTCCCGGCCTCTGATTCCCGGCCTCTGATTCCCCGCTTCTGATTCTGATTCCCTGCCTCTGATTCCCCATCTCTGATTCCGCACATCTGATTCCCTGCCTCTGATTTCCCACCTCTGATTACCCATATCTGATTCCCCGCCTCTGTTTCCCCGCCTCTGATTCCCCGCCTCTGTTTCCCCGCCTCTGATTCCCCTCCTCTGTTTCCCCATATCTAATTCCCCGCCTCTGATACCCCAACTCTGATTCCCCACTCTGATTCCCCAGCTCTGAATCCCCGACTCTGATTCCCCGCATCTGATTCACTGCCTCTGAATCCCCACCTCTGATTACCTGCCTCTGATTCCCCATTTCTGATTCCCGGCCTCTGATTCCCGGCCTCTGATTCCCAGCCTCTGATTCCCCATCTCTGATTCCCCGCCTCTGATTCCCCGACTCTGATTCCCCGCCTCTGAATCCCCACCTCTGATTACCTGCCTCTGATTCCCCATTTCTGATTCCCGGCCTCTGATTCCCGGCCTCTGATTCCCAGCCTCTGATTCCCCATCTCTGATTCCCCGCCTCTGATTCCCCGACTCTGATTCCCCGCCTCTGATTCCCCACCTATGATTCCCCATATCTGATTCCCCGCCTCTGTTTCCCCGCCTCTGATTCCCCGCCTCTGATTCCCCACCTATGATTTCCCAACACTGATTCCCCGCCTCTGATTCACCAGCTATGATTCCCCGCCTCTGATTCCCCGCGTCTGAATCCCTGCCTCTGATTCCCCGCCTCTGATTCCCAATATCTGATTCCCCGCCTCCGTTTCCCTGCCTCTGATTCCCCGCCTCTGTTTCCCCATATCTGATTCTCCGCCTCTGATTCCCCAACTCTGATTCCCCGCCTCTGATTCCCCAGCTCTGATTCCCCGCCTCTGACTCCACGCGTCTGATTCCCAGCCTCTGATTCCCCATGTCTGATTTCCTGCCTCTGATTCCCCGCCTCTGATTCGCCATCTATGATTCATCGCCTCTAATTCCCCACCTCTGATTCCCCATATCTGATTCCCCACCTATGTTTCCCCGCCTCTGATTCCCCGCCTCTGATTCCCCATCTCTGATTCCAGGACTCTGATTCCCCACCTCTGATTCCCCATCTCTGATTCCGCACATCCGATTCCCTGCCTCTAATTCCCCGCCTCTGATGCCCCGCCTCTGATTCCATGCCTCTGATTCCCAACCTCTGATTCCCCACTTCTGATTCCCCATATCTGATTCCCCGCCTCTGTTTCCCCGCCTCTGATTCCCTGCCCCTGATTCCTCATATCTGATTCCCCGCCTCTGATTCCCCAACACTGATTTCCCGCCTCTGATTCCCCAGCTCTGATTCCCCAGCTCTGATTCCCCACGTCTGATTCCCCGCCTCTGATTCCCCATCTCTGATTCCCTATCTCTGATTCGCCAATTCTGATTCCCTGCCTTTGATTCCCTGCCTCTGATTCCCAACATCTGATTCCCGACCTCTGATTCCCCATATCTGATTCCCCGCCTCTGTTTCCCCGCCTCTTATTCCCCGCCTCTGTTTCCCCATATCTGATTCCCTGCCTTTCATTCCCCAGCTCTGATTCCCCGCCTCTGACTCCCCGCGTCTGATTCCCAGCCTCTGATTCCACATGTCTGATTTCCTGCCTCTGATTCCCCGCCTCTGATTCGCCATCTCTGATTCATCGACTCTGATTCCCCACCTCTGATTCCCCATATCTGATTCCCCACCGATGTTTCCCTGCCTCTGATTCCCCGCCTCTGATTCCCCATCTCTGATTCCCGGACTCTGATTCCCCACCTCTGATTCCCCATCTCTGATTCCGCACATCCGATTCCCTGCCTCTGATTCCCCGCCTCTGATGACTCGCCTCTGATTCCATGCCTCTGATTCCCAACCTCTGATTCCCCACCTCTGATTCCCCATATCTGATTCCCCGCCTTTGTTTCCCCGCCTCTGATTCCCTGCCCCTGTTTCCTCATATCTGATTTCCCGCCTCTGATTCCCCAGCTCTGATTCACCACCTCTGATTCCCCACGTCTGATTCCCCGCCTCTGATTCCCCATCTCTGATTCCCTATCTCTGATTCCCCAATTCTGATTCCCCGCCTTTGATTCCCTGCCTCTGATTCCCAACCTCTGATTCCCGACCTCTGATTCCCCATATCTGATTCCCCGCCTCTGTTTCCCCGCCTCTTATTCCCCGCCTCTGTTTCCCCATATCTGATTCCCTGCCTTTCATTCCCCAGCTCTGATTCCCCGCCTCTGGCTCCCCGCGTCTGATTCCCAGCCTCTGATTCCCAATGTCTGATTTCCTGCCTCTGATTCCCAGCCTCTGATTCCCCACCTCTGATTCCCCATATCTGATTCCCCACCTATGTTTCCCCGTCTCTGATTCCCCGCCTCGGATTCCCCATCTCTGATTCTCGGACTCTGATTCCCCACCTCTGATTCCCCATCTCTGATTCCGCACATCCGATTCCCTGCCTCTGATTCCCCGCCTCTGATGCCCCACCTCTGATTCCCCATCTCTGATTCCGCACATCCAATTCCCTGCCTCTGATTCCCCGCCTCTGATGCCCCGCCTCTGATTCCATGCCTCTGATTCCCAAACTCTGATTCCCCACCTCTGATTTCCCATATCTGATTCCCCGCCTCTGTTTCCCCGCCTCTGATTTTCTGCATCTGTTTCCTCATATCTGATTCCCCTCCTCTGATTCCCCAACACTGATTCCCCGCCTCTGATTCCCCAGCTCTGATTCACCACCTCTGATTCCCCGCGTCTGATTCCACGCCTCTGATTCCCCATCTCTGATTCCCTATCTCTGATTCCCCAATTCTGATACCCCGCCTTTGATTCCCTGCCTCTGATTAACAACCTCTGATTCCCGACCTCTGATTCCCCATATCTGATTCCCCGCCTCTGTTTCCCCGCCTCTTATTCCCCGCCTCTGTTTCCCCATATCTGATTCCCGGCCTCTCATTCCCCAGCTCTGATTCCCCACCTCTGATTCCCCATATCTTATACCCCGCCGCTGATTCCCCAACTCTGATACCCCGCCTCTGATTCACCAGCTCTGATTCCCCGTCTCTGATTCCCCGCGTCTGATTCCCTGCCTCTGATTCCCTGCCTCTGATTCCCCATCTCTGATTCACCACCTCTGATCCCCCGCCTCTGATTCCCCATGTCTGATTCCCCGCCTCTGTTTCCCTGCCTCTGATTCCCCGCCTCTGATTCCCCATATCTGATTCCCTGCCTCTGATTCCCCAACTCTGATTCCCCGCCTGTGATTCGCCAGCTATGATTCCCCGCCTCTGATTCCCCGCGTCTGATTCCCTGCCTGTGATTCCCTGCCTCTGATTCCCCACCTCTGTTACCCCGCCTCTGATTCCCCGCCTCTGATTCCCCATATCTGATTCCCCTCCTCTGATTGCCCAACTCTGATTCCCCGCCTCTGATTCCCCAGCTCTGATTCCCCGCCTCTGTTTCCCCGCGTCTGATTCCCTGCCTCTGATTCCCCACCTCTGATTCCCCATCTCTGATTCACCACCTCTGATTCCCCACCTATGATTCCCCATATCTGATTCCCCGCCTCTGTTTCCCCGCCTCTGATTCCCCGCCTCTGATTCCCCACCTATGATTTCCCAACTCTGATTCCCCGCCTCTGATTCACCAGCTATGATTCCCCGCCTCTGATTCCCCGCGTCTGAATCCCTGCCTCTGATTCCCCGCCTCTGATTCCCAATATCTGATTCCCCGCCTCCGTTTCCCTGCCTCTGATTCCCCGCCTCTGTTTCCCCATATCTGATTCTCCGCCTCTGATTACCCAACTCTGATTCCCCGCCTCTGATTCCCCAGCTCTGATTCCCCGCCTCTGACTCCCCGCGTCTGATTCCCAGCCTCTGATTCCCCATGTCTGATTTCCTGCCTCTGATTCCCCGCCTCTGATTCGCCATCTATGATTCATCGCCTCTAATTCCCCACCTCTGATTCCCCATATCTGATTCCCCACCTATGTTTCCCCGCCTCTGATTCCCCGCCTCTGATTCCCCATCTCTGATTCCCGGACTCTGATTCCCCACCTCTGATTCCCCATCTCTGATTCCGCACATCCGATTCCCTGCCTCTAATTCCCAGCCTCTGATGCCCCGCCTCTGATTCCATGCCTCTGATTCCCAACCTCTGATTCCCCACCTCTGATTACCCATATCTGATTCCCCGCCTCTGTTTCCCCGCCTCTGATTCCCTGCCCCTGATTCCTCATATCTGATTCCCCGCCTCTGATTCCCCAACACTGAATTCCCGCCTCTGATTCCCCAGCTCTGATTCCCCAGCTCTGATTCCCCACGTCTGATTCCCCGCCTCTGATTCCCCATCTCTGATTCCCTATCTCTGATTCGCCAATTCTGATTCCCTGCCTTTGATTCCCTGCCTCTGATTCCCAACATCTGATTCCGGACCTCTGATTCCCCATATCTGATTCCCCGCCTCTGTTTCCCCGCCTCTTATTCCCCGCCTCTGTTTCCCCATATCTTATTCCCTGCCTTTCATTCCCCAGCTCTGATTCCCCGCCTCTGACTCCCCGCGTCTGATTCCCAGCCTCTGATTCCCCATGTCTGATTTCCTGCCTCTGATTTCCCGCCTCTGATTCGCCATCTCTGATTCATCGCCTCTGATTCCCCACCTCTGATTCCCCATATCTGATTCCCCACCTATGTTTCCCCGCCTCTGATTCCCCGCCTCTGATTCCCCATCTCTGATTCCCGGACTCTGATTCCCCACCTCTGATACCCCATCTCTGATTCCGCACATCCGATTCCCTGCCTCTGATTCCCCGCCTCTGATGCCCCGCCTCTGATTCCATGCCTCTGATTCCCAACCTCTGATTCCCCACCTCTGATTCCCCATATCTGATTCCCCGCCTTTGTTTCCCCGCCTCTGATTCCCTGCCCCTGTTTCTTCATATCTGATTTACCGCCTCTGATTCCCCAGCTCTGATTCACCACCTCTGATTCCCCGCGTCTGATTCCCGGCCTCTGATTCCCCATCTCTGATTCCCTATCTCTGATTCCCCAATTCCGATTCCCCGCCTTTGATTCCCTGCCTCTGATTCCCAACCTCTGATTCCCGACCTCTGATTCCCCATATCTGATTCCCCGCCTCTGTTTCCCCGCCTCTTATTCCCCGCCTCTGTTTCCCCATATCTGATTCCCTGCCTTTCATTCCCCAGCTCTGATTCATCGCCTCTGACTCCCCGCGTCTGATTCCCAGCCTCTGATTCCCAATGTCTGATTTCCTGCCTCTGATTCCCCGCCTCTGATTCCCCACCTCTGATTCCCCATATCTGATTCCCCACCTATGTTTCCCCGTCTCTGATTCCCCGCCTCGGATTCCCCATCTCTGATTCTCGGACTCTGATTCCCCACCTCTGATTCCCCATCTCTGATTCCGCACATCCGATTCCCTGCCTCTGATTCCCCGCCTCTGATGCCCCACCTCTGATTCCCCATCTCTGATTCCGCACATCCAATTCCCTGCCTCTGATTCCCCGCCTCTGATGCCCCGCCTCTTATTCCATGCCTCTGATTCCCAAACTCTGATTCCCCACCTCTGATTTCCCATATCTGATTCCCCGCCTCTGTTTCCCCGCCTCTGATTCCCTGCATCTGTTTCCTCATATCTGATTCCCCTCCTCTGATTCCCCAACACTGATTCCCCGCCTCTGATTCCCCAGCTCTGATTCACCACCTCTGATTCCCCGCGTCTGATTCCACGCCTCTGATTCCCAAACTCTGATTCCCCACCTCTGATTTCCCATATCTGATTCCCCGCCTCTGTTTCCCCGCCTCTGATTCCCTGCATCTGTTTCCTCATATCTGATTCCCCTCCTCTGATTCCCCAACACTGATTCCCCGCCTCTGATTCCCCAGCTCTGATTCACCACCTCTGATTCCCCGCGTCTGATTCCACGCCTCTGATTCCCCATCTCTGATTCCCTATCTCTGATTCCCCAATTCTGATACCCCGCCTTTGATTCCCTGCCTCTGATTCTCCAGCTATGATTCCCCGCCTCTGATTCCCCGTGTCTGAATCCCTGCCTCTGATTCCCCACCTCTGATTCCCAATATCTGATTCCCCGCCTCTGTTTCCCCATATCTGATTCTCCGCCTCTGATTCCCCAACTCTGATGCCCCGCCTCTGATTCCCCATCTCTGATTCCCCGCCTCTGACTCTCCGCGTCTGATTCCCAGCCTCTGATTCCCCATGTCTGATTTCCTGCCTCTGATTCCCCGCCTCTGATTCGCCATCTCTGATTCATCGCCTCTAATTCCCCACCTCTGATTCCCCATATCTGATTCCCCACATATGATTTCCCACATATGATTTCCCAACACTGATTCCCCGCCTCTGATTCGCCAGCTATGATTCCCCGCCTCTGATTCGCCAGCTATGATTCCCCGCCTCTGATTCCCCGCCTCTGATTCCCCGCCTCTGATTCCCCACATATGATTTCCCAACATTGATTCCCCGCCTCTGATTCGCCAGCTATGATTCCCCGCCTCTGATTCCCCGCGTCTGAATCCCTGCCTCTGATTCCCCGCTTCTGATTCCCAATATCTGATTCCCCGCCTCCGTTTCCCTGCCTCTGATTACCCGCCTCTGTTTCCCCATATCTGATTCCCCGCCTCTGATTCCTCAACTCTGACTCCCCGCGTCTGATTCCAAGCCTCTGATTCCCCATGTCTGATTTCCTGCCTCTGATTCCCCGCCTCTGATTCGCCATCTCTGATTCATCGCCTCTGATTCCCCACCTCTGATTCCCCATATCTGATTCCCCACCTATGTTTCCCAGCCTCTGATTCCCCGCCTCTGATTCCCCATCTCTGATTCCCGGACTCTGATTCCCACCTCTGATTCCCCATCTCTGATTCCGCACATCCGATTCCCTGCCTCTGATTCCCCGCCTCTGATGCCCCGCCACTGATTTCATGCCTCTGATTCCCAAACTCTGATTCCCCACCTCTGATTCCCCATATCTGATTCCCCGCCTCTGTTTCCCCCCTCTGATTCCCTGCCTCTGTTTCCTCATATCTGATTCCCCGCCTCTGATTCCCCAACACTGATTTCCCGCCCCTGATTCCCCAGCTCTGATTCACCACCTCTGATTCCCCGCGTCTGATTCCCCGCCTCTGATTCCCCATCTCTGATTCCCTATCTCTGATTCCCCAATTCTGATTCCCCGCCTTTGATAACCTGCCTCTGATTCCCAACCTCTGATTCACGACCTCTGATTCCCCATATCTGATTCCCCGCCTTTGATAACCTGCCTCTGATTCCCAACCTCTGATTCCATGCCTCTGATTCCCAACCTCTGATTCCCCACCTCTGATTCCCCATATCTGATTCCCCGCCTCTATTTCCCCGCCTCTGATTCCCTGCCCCTGTTTCCTCATATCTGATTCCCCGCCTCTGATTCCCCAACACTGATTTCCCGCCTCTGATTCCCCAGCTCTGATGCACCACCTCTGATTCCCCGTGTCTGATTCCCCGCCTCTGATTCCCCATCTCTGATTCCCTATCTCTGATTCCGCAATTCTGATTCCCCGCCTTTGATTCCCTGCCTCTGATTCCCAACCTCTGATTCCCAACCTCTGATTCCCCATATCTGATTCCCCGCCTCTGTTTCCCGCCTCTTATTCCCCGCCTCTGTTTCCCCATATCTGATTCCCTGCCTTTCATTCCCCAGCTCTGATTCCCCGCCTCTGACTCACCGCGTCTGATTCCCAGCCTCTGATTCCCCATGTCTGATTTCCTGCCTCTGATTCCCCGCCTCTGATTCGCCATCTCTGATTCATCGCCTCTGATTCCCCACCTCTGATTCCCCATATCTGATTCCCCACCTATGATTCCCCGCGTCTGATTCCACGCCTCTGATTCCCCATCTCTGATTCCCTATCTCTGATTCCCCAATTCTGATACCCCGCCTTTGATTCCCTGCCTCTGATTAACAACCTCTGATTCCCGACCTCTGATTCCCCATATCTGATTCCCCGCCTCTGTTTCCCCGCCTCTTATTCCCCGCCTCTGTTTCCCCATATCTGATTCCCGGCCTCTCATTCCCCAGCTCTGATTCCCCACCTCTGATTCCCCATATCTTATACCCCGCCGCTGATTCCCCAACTCTGATACCCCGCCTCTGATTCACCAGCTCTGATTCCCCGTCTCTGATTCCCCGCGTCTGATTCCCTGCCTCTGATTCCCTGCCTCTGATTCCCCATCTCTGATTCACCACCTCTGATCCCCCGCCTCTGATTCCCCATGTCTGATTCCCCGCCTCTGTTTCCCTGCCTCTGATTCCCCGCCTCTGATTCCCCATATCTGATTCCCTGCCTCTGATTCCCCAACTCTGATTCCCCGCCTGTGATTCGCCAGCTATGATTCCCCGCCTCTGATTCCCCGCGTCTGATTCCCTGCCTGTGATTCCCTGCCTCTGATTCCCCACCTCTGTTACCCCGCCTCTGATTCCCCGCCTCTGATTCCCCATATCTGATTCCCCTCCTCTGATTGCCCAACTCTGATTCCCCGCCTCTGATTCCCCAGCTCTGATTCCCCGCCTCTGTTTCCCCGCGTCTGATTCCCTGCCTCTGATTCCCCACCTCTGATTCCCCATCTCTGATTCACCACCTCTGATTCCCCACCTATGATTCCCCATATCTGATTCCCCGCCTCTGTTTCCCCGCCTCTGATTCCCCGCCTCTGATTCCCCACCTATGATTTCCCAACTCTGATTCCCCGCCTCTGATTCACCAGCTATGATTCCCCGCCTCTGATTCCCCGCGTCTGAATCCCTGCCTCTGATTCCCCGCCTCTGATTCCCAATATCTGATTCCCCGCCTCCGTTTCCCTGCCTCTGATTCCCCGCCTCTGTTTCCCCATATCTGATTCTCCGCCTCTGATTACCCAACTCTGATTCCCCGCCTCTGATTCCCCAGCTCTGATTCCCCGCCTCTGACTCCCCGCGTCTGATTCCCAGCCTCTGATTCCCCATGTCTGATTTCCTGCCTCTGATTCCCCGCCTCTGATTCGCCATCTATGATTCATCGCCTCTAATTCCCCACCTCTGATTCCCCATATCTGATTCCCCACCTATGTTTCCCCGCCTCTGATTCCCCGCCTCTGATTCCCCATCTCTGATTCCCGGACTCTGATTCCCCACCTCTGATTCCCCATCTCTGATTCCGCACATCCGATTCCCTGCCTCTAATTCCCAGCCTCTGATGCCCCGCCTCTGATTCCATGCCTCTGATTCCCAACCTCTGATTCCCCACCTCTGATTACCCATATCTGATTCCCCGCCTCTGTTTCCCCGCCTCTGATTCCCTGCCCCTGATTCCTCATATCTGATTCCCCGCCTCTGATTCCCCAACACTGAATTCCCGCCTCTGATTCCCCAGCTCTGATTCCCCAGCTCTGATTCCCCACGTCTGATTCCCCGCCTCTGATTCCCCATCTCTGATTCCCTATCTCTGATTCGCCAATTCTGATTCCCTGCCTTTGATTCCCTGCCTCTGATTCCCAACATCTGATTCCGGACCTCTGATTCCCCATATCTGATTCCCCGCCTCTGTTTCCCCGCCTCTTATTCCCCGCCTCTGTTTCCCCATATCTTATTCCCTGCCTTTCATTCCCCAGCTCTGATTCCCCGCCTCTGACTCCCCGCGTCTGATTCCCAGCCTCTGATTCCCCATGTCTGATTTCCTGCCTCTGATTTCCCGCCTCTGATTCGCCATCTCTGATTCATCGCCTCTGATTCCCCACCTCTGATTCCCCATATCTGATTCCCCACCTATGTTTCCCCGCCTCTGATTCCCCGCCTCTGATTCCCCATCTCTGATTCCCGGACTCTGATTCCCCACCTCTGATACCCCATCTCTGATTCCGCACATCCGATTCCCTGCCTCTGATTCCCCGCCTCTGATGCCCCGCCTCTGATTCCATGCCTCTGATTCCCAACCTCTGATTCCCCACCTCTGATTCCCCATATCTGATTCCCCGCCTTTGTTTCCCCGCCTCTGATTCCCTGCCCCTGTTTCTTCATATCTGATTTACCGCCTCTGATTCCCCAGCTCTGATTCACCACCTCTGATTCCCCGCGTCTGATTCCCGGCCTCTGATTCCCCATCTCTGATTCCCTATCTCTGATTCCCCAATTCCGATTCCCCGCCTTTGATTCCCTGCCTCTGATTCCCAACCTCTGATTCCCGACCTCTGATTCCCCATATCTGATTCCCCGCCTCTGTTTCCCCGCCTCTTATTCCCCGCCTCTGTTTCCCCATATCTGATTCCCTGCCTTTCATTCCCCAGCTCTGATTCATCGCCTCTGACTCCCCGCGTCTGATTCCCAGCCTCTGATTCCCAATGTCTGATTTCCTGCCTCTGATTCCCCGCCTCTGATTCCCCACCTCTGATTCCCCATATCTGATTCCCCACCTATGTTTCCCCGTCTCTGATTCCCCGCCTCGGATTCCCCATCTCTGATTCTCGGACTCTGATTCCCCACCTCTGATTCCCCATCTCTGATTCCGCACATCCGATTCCCTGCCTCTGATTCCCCGCCTCTGATGCCCCACCTCTGATTCCCCATCTCTGATTCCGCACATCCAATTCCCTGCCTCTGATTCCCCGCCTCTGATGCCCCGCCTCTTATTCCATGCCTCTGATTCCCAAACTCTGATTCCCCACCTCTGATTTCCCATATCTGATTCCCCGCCTCTGTTTCCCCGCCTCTGATTCCCTGCATCTGTTTCCTCATATCTGATTCCCCTCCTCTGATTCCCCAACACTGATTCCCCGCCTCTGATTCCCCAGCTCTGATTCACCACCTCTGATTCCCCGCGTCTGATTCCACGCCTCTGATTCCCAAACTCTGATTCCCCACCTCTGATTTCCCATATCTGATTCCCCGCCTCTGTTTCCCCGCCTCTGATTCCCTGCATCTGTTTCCTCATATCTGATTCCCCTCCTCTGATTCCCCAACACTGATTCCCCGCCTCTGATTCCCCAGCTCTGATTCACCACCTCTGATTCCCCGCGTCTGATTCCACGCCTCTGATTCCCAAACTCTGATTCCCCACCTCTGATTTCCCATATCTGATTCCCCGCCTCTGTTTCCCCGCCTCTGATTCCCTGCATCTGTTTCCTCATATCTGATTCCCCTCCTCTGATTCCCCAACACTGATTCCCCGCCTCTGATTCCCCAGCTCTGATTCACCACCTCTGATTCCCCGCGTCTGATTCTCCGCCTCTGATTCCCCAACTCTGATGCCCCGCCTCTGATTCCCCATCTCTGATTCCCCGCCTCTGACTCTCCGCGTCTGATTCCCAGCCTCTGATTCCCCATGTCTGATTTCCTGCCTCTGATTCCCCGCCTCTGATTCGCCATCTCTGATTCATCGCCTCTAATTCCCCACCTCTGATTCCCCATATCTGATTCCCCACATATGATTTCCCACATATGATTTCCCAACACTGATTCCCCGCCTCTGATTCGCCAGCTATGATTCCCCGCCTCTGATTTGCCAGCTATGATTCCCCGCCTCTGATTCCCCGCCTCTGATTCCCCGCCTCTGATTCCCCACATATGATTTCCCAACATTGATTCCCCGCCTCTGATTCGCCAGCTATGATTCCCCGCCTCTGATTCCCCGCGTCTGAATCCCTGCCTCTGATTCCCCGCTTCTGATTCCCAATATCTGATTCCCCGCCTCCGTTTCCCTGCCTCTGATTACCCGCCTCTGTTTCCCCATATCTGATTCCCCGCCTCTGATTCCTCAACTCTGACTCCCCGCGTCTGATTCCAAGCCTCTGATTCCCCATGTCTGATTTCCTGCCTCTGATTCCCCGCCTCTGATTCGCCATCTCTGATTCATCGCCTCTGATTCCCCACCTCTGATTCCCCATATCTGATTCCCCACCTATGTTTCCCAGCCTCTGATTCCCCGCCTCTGATTCCCCATCTCTGATTCCCGGACTCTGATTCCCACCTCTGATTCCCCATCTCTGATTCCGCACATCCGATTCCCTGCCTCTGATTCCCCGCCTCTGATGCCCCGCCACTGATTTCATGCCTCTGATTCCCAAACTCTGATTCCCCACCTCTGATTCCCCATATCTGATTCCCCGCCTCTGTTTCCCCCCTCTGATTCCCTGCCTCTGTTTCCTCATATCTGATTCCCCGCCTCTGATTCCCCAACACTGATTTCCCGCCCCTGATTCCCCAGCTCTGATTCACCACCTCTGATTCCCCGCGTCTGATTCCCCGCCTCTGATTCCCCATCTCTGATTCCCTATCTCTGATTCCCCAATTCTGATTCCCCGCCTTTGATAACCTGCCTCTGATTCCCAACCTCTGATTCACGACCTCTGATTCCCCATATCTGATTCCCCGCCTTTGATAACCTGCCTCTGATTCCCAACCTCTGATTCCATGCCTCTGATTCCCAACCTCTGATTCCCCACCTCTGATTCCCCATATCTGATTCCCCGCCTCTATTTCCCCGCCTCTGATTCCCTGCCCCTGTTTCCTCATATCTGATTCCCCGCCTCTGATTCCCCAACACTGATTTCCCGCCTCTGATTCCCCAGCTCTGATGCACCACCTCTGATTCCCCGTGTCTGATTCCCCGCCTCTGATTCCCCATCTCTGATTCCCTATCTCTGATTCCGCAATTCTGATTCCCCGCCTTTGATTCCCTGCCTCTGATTCCCAACCTCTGATTCCCAACCTCTGATTCCCCATATCTGATTCCCCGCCTCTGTTTCCCGCCTCTTATTCCCCGCCTCTGTTTCCCCATATCTGATTCCCTGCCTTTCATTCCCCAGCTCTGATTCCCCGCCTCTGACTCACCGCGTCTGATTCCCAGCCTCTGATTCCCCATGTCTGATTTCCTGCCTCTGATTCCCCGCCTCTGATTCGCCATCTCTGATTCATCGCCTCTGATTCCCCACCTCTGATTCCCCATATCTGATTCCCCACCTATGTTTCCCCGCCTCTGATTCCCCGCCTCTGATTCCCCATCTCTGATTCTCGTACTCTGATTCCCCACCTCTGATTCCCCATCTCTGATAACGCACATCCGATTCCCTGCCTCTGATTCCCCGCCTCTGATGCCCCGCCTCTGATTCCATGCCTCTGATTCCCAACCTCTGATTCCCCACCTCTGATTCCCCATATCTGATACCCGCCTCTGTTTCCCCGCCTCTGATTCCCTGCCTCTGTTTCCTCATATCTGATTCCCCGCCTCTGATTCCCCAACACTGATTCCCCGCCTCTGATACCCCAGCTCTGATTCACCACCTCTGATTCCCCGCGTCTGATTCCCCGCCTCTGATTACCCATCTCTGATTCCCTATCTCTGATTCCCCAATTCTGATTCCCCGCCTTTGATTCCCTGCCTCTGATTCCCAACCTCTGATTCCCGACCTCTGATTCCCCATATCTGATTCCCCGCCTCTGTTTCCCCGCCTCTTATTCCCCGCCTCTGTTTCCCCATATCTGATTCACGGCCTCTCATTCCCCAGCTCTGATTCTCCGCCTCTGATTCCCCATATCTGATTCCCGGCCGCTGATTCCCCAACTCTGATACCACGCCTCTGATTCCCCAGCTCTGATTCTCCGCCTCTGATTCCCAGCGTCTGATTCCCTGCCTCTGATTCCCCGCCTCTGATTCCCCATCTCTGATTCACCACCTATGATCCCCCGCCTCTGATTCCCCATGTCTGAGTCCCCGCCTCTGTTTCCCTGCCTCTGATTCCCCGCCTCTGATTCCCAATATCAGCTGCCCCGCCTCTGATTCCCCAACTCTGATTCCCCGCCTGTGATTCGCCAGCTATGATTCCCCGCCTCTGATTCCCCTCCTCTGATTCCCCACATATGATTTCCCACATATGATTTCCCAACACTGATTCCCCGCCTCTGATTCGCCAGCTATGATTCCCCGCCTCTGATTCCCCGCGTCTGAATCCCTGCCTCTGATTCCCCGCTTCTGATTCCCCGCCTCTGATTCCCCAACTCTGATTCCCCGCCTGTGATTTGCCAGCTATGATTCCCCGCCTCTGATTCCCCGCCTCTGATTCCCCACATATGATTTCCCACATATGATTTCCCAACACTGATTCCCCGCCTCTGATTCGCCAGCTATGATTCCCCGCCTCTGATTCGCCAGCTATGATTCCCCGCCTCTGATTCCCCGCCTCTGATTCCCCGCCTCTGATTCCCCACATATGATTTCCCAACACTGATTCCCCGCCTCTGATTCGCCAGCTATGATTCCCCGCCTCTGATTCCCCGCGTCTGAATCCCTGCCTCTGATTCCCCGCTTCTGATTCCCAATATCTGATTCCCCGCCTCCGTTTCCCTGCCTCTGATTCCCCGCCTCTGTTTCCCCATATCTGATTCCCCGCCTCTGATTCCTCAACTCTGACTCCCCGCGTCTGATTCCAAGCCTCTGATTCCCCATGTCTGATTTCCTGCCTCTGATTCCCCGCCTCTGATTCGCCATCTCTGATTCATCGCCTCTGATTCCCCACCTCTGATTCCCCATATCTTATTCCCCACCTATGTTTCCCAGCCTCTGATTCCCCGCCTCTGATTCCCCATCTCTGATTCCCGGACTCTGATTCCCACCTCTGATTCCCCATCTCTGATTCCGCACATCCGATTCCCTGCCTCTGATTCCCCGCCTCTGATGCCCCGCCACTGATTTCATGCCTCTGATTCCCAAACTCTGATTCCCCACCTCTGATTCCCCATATCTGATTCCCCGCCTCTGTTTCCCCCCTCTGATTCCCTGCCTCTGTTTCCTCATATCTGATTCCCCGCCTCTGATTCCCCAACACTGATTTCCCGCCCCTGATTCCCCAGCTCTGATTCACCACCTCTGATTCCCCGCGTCTGATTCCCCGCCTCTGATTCCCCATCTCTGATTCCCTATCTCTGATTCCCCAATTCTGATTCCCCGCCTTTGATAACCTGCCTCTGATTCCCAACCTCTGATTCACGACCTCTGATTCCCCATATCTGATTCCCCGCCTCTGTTTCCCCGCCTCTTATTCCCCACCTCTGTTTCCCCATATCTGATTCCCTGCCTCTCATTCCCCAGCTCTGATTCACCACCTCTGATTCCCCGCGTCTGATTCCCCGCGTCTGATTCCCCATCTCTGATTCCCTATCTCTGATTCCCCAATTCTGATTCCCCGCCTTTGATTCCCTGCCTCTGATTCCCAACCTCTGATTCCCGACCTCTGATTCCCCATATCTGATTCCCTGCCACTGTTTCCCCGCCTCTTATTCCCCGCCTCTGTTTCCCCATATCTGATTCCCTGCCTCTCATTCCCCAGCTCTGATTCCCCGCCTCTGATTCCCCAGCTCTGATTCCCCGCCTCTGACTCCCCGCGTCTGATTCCCAGCCTCTGATTCCCCATGTTTGATTTCCTGCCTCTGATTCCCCGCCTCTGATTCGCGATCTCTGATTCATCGCCTCTGATTCCCCACCTCTGATTCCCCATATCTGATTCCCCACCTATGTTTCCCCGCCTCTGATTCCCCGCCTATGATTCCCCATCTCTGATTCCCGGACTCTGATTCCCCACCTCTGATTCCCCATCTCTGATTCCGCACATCCGATTCCCTGCCTCTGATTCCCCGCCTCTGATGCCCCGCCTCTGATTCCATGCCTCTGATTCCCAACCTCTGATTCCCCACCTCTGATTCCCCATATCTGATACCCCGCCTCTGTTTCCCTGCCTCTGATTCCCTGCCTCTGTTTCCTCATACCTGCTTTCCCGCCTCTGATTCCCCAACACTGATTCCCCGCCTCTGATTCCCCAGCTCTGATTCACCACCTCTGATTCCCCGCGTCTGATTCCCCGCCTCTGATTACCCATCTCTGATTCCCTATCTCTGATTCCCCAATTCTGATTCCCCGCCTTTGGTTCCCTGCCTCTGATTCCCAACCTCTGATTCCCGACCTCTGATTCCCCATATCTGATTCCCCGCCTCTGTTTCCCCGCCTCTTATTCCCCGCCTCTCTTTCCCCATATCTGATTCCCGGCCTCTCATTCCCCAGCTCTGATTCTCCGCCTCTGATTCCCCATATCTGATTCCCAGCCTCTGATTCCCCAACTTTGATACCCCGCCTCTGATTCCCCAGCTCTGATTCCCCGCCTATGATTCCCCGCGTCTGATTCCCTGCCTCTGATTCCCCGCCTCTGATTCCCCATCTCTGATTCACCACCTCTGATCCCCCGCCTCTGATTACCCATGTCTGATTCCCCGCCTCTGTTTCCCCGCCTCTGAATCCCCGCCTCTGATTCCCCATATCTGATTCCCCGCCTCTGATTCCCCAACTCTGATTCCCCGCCTGTGATTCGCCAGCTATGATTCCCCGCCTCTGATTCCCCGCATCTGATTCCTTGCCTGTGATTCCCTGCCTCTGATTCCCCACCTCTGTTACCCCGCCTCTAATTCCCCACCTCCGATTCCCCATATATGATTCCACTCCTCTCATTCCCCAACTCTGATTCCCCGCCTCTGATTCCCCATCTCAGATTCCCTGCCTCTGATTCCCCGCGTCTGATTCCCTGCCTCTGATTCCCCATCTCTGATTCACCTCCTTTGATTCGCCACCTCTAATTCCCCACCTCTGATTCCCGGCCTCTTATTCCCGGCATCTGATTCCCGGCCTCTGCTTTCCAGCCTCTGATTCCCCGCTTCTGATTCTGATTCCCTGCCTCTGATTCCCCATCTCTGATTCCACACATCTGATTCCCTGCCTCTGATTCCCCACTTCTGATTCCCCGCCTCTGATTCCCCACCTCTGTTTCCCCACCTCTGATTCCCCGCCTCTGTTTCCCCATATCTAATTCCCCGCCTCTGATTCCCCAACTCTGATTCCCCGCTCTGATTCCACAGCTCTGAATTCCCGCCTCTGATTCCCCACATCTGATTCCCTGCCTCTGAATCCCCACCTCTGATTCCCAACCTCTGATTCCCCTCCTCTGATTCCCCATATCTGATTTCCCTCCTCTGTTTCCCTGCCTCTGATTCCCCGCCTCTGTTACCCCATATCTGATTCCCCGCCTCTGATTCCCCAACTCTGATTCTGCACATCTGATTCCCTGCCTCTTATTCCCCACCTCTGATTCCCGGCTTCTGATTCCCTGCCTCTCATTCCCGGCCTCTCATTCCCCGCCTCTGATTCCCGGCCTCAGATTCCCCGCCTCTGATTCCCTGCCTGTGATTCCCCATCTCTGATTCCGCACATCTGATTCCATGCCTCTAATTCCCCGCCTCTGATTCCCCGCCTCTGATTCCCTGCCTCTGATTCCCAACCTCTGATTCCCCACCTCTGATTCCCCATATCTGATTCCCCGCCTCTGTTTCCCCGCCTCTGATTCCGGGCCTCTGTTTCCCCCTATCTGATGCCCCGCCTCTGATTCCCAAACTCTGATTCCCCGCCTCTGATTCCCCAGCTCTGAATCCCCGCCTCTGATTCCCCGTGTTTGATTCCCTGCCTCTGATTCCCCGCCTCTGCTTCCCCATCTCTGATCCACCGCCTTTGATTCGCCACCTCTGATTCCCCATATGTGATTCCCCGCCTCTGTTTCCCCGCCTCTGATTCCCCGCCTCTGATTCCCCATATCTCATTCCCAGCCTCTGATTCCCCACCTCTGATTCCCGGCCTCTTATTCCCGGTATCTGATTCCCGGCCTCTGATTCCCGGCCTCTGATTCCCCGCTTCTGATTCTGATTCCCTGCCTCTGATTCCCCATCTCTGATTCCGCACATCTGATTCCCTGCCTCTGATTTCCCACCTCTGATTACCCATATCTGATTCCCCGCCTCTGTTTCCCCGCCTCTGATTCCCCGCCTCTGTTTCCCCGCCTCTGATTCCCCTCCTCTGTTTCCCCATATCTAATTCCCCGCCTCTGATACCCCAACTCTGATTCCCCGCTCTGATTCCCCAGCTCTGAATCCCCGACTCTGATTCCCCGCATCTGATTCACTGCCTCTGAATCCCCACCTCTGATTACCTGCCTCTGATTCCCCATTTCTGATTCCCGGCCTCTGATTCCCGGCCTCTGATTCCCAGCCTCTGATTCCCCATCTCTGATTCCCCGCCTCTGATTCCCCGACTCTGATTCCCCGCCTCTGAATCCCCACCTCTGATTACCTGCCTCTGATTCCCCATTTCTGATTCCCGGCCTCTGATTCCCGGCCTCTGATTCCCAGCCTCTGATTCCCCATCTCTGATTCCCCGCCTCTGATTCCCCGACTCTGATTCCCCGCCTCTGATTCCCCACCTATGATTCCCCATATCTGATTCCCCGCCTCTGTTTCCCCGCCTCTGATTCCCCGCCTCTGATTCCCCACCTATGATTTCCCAACACTGATTCCCCGCCTCTGATTCACCAGCTATGATTCCCCGCCTCTGATTCCCCGCGTCTGAATCCCTGCCTCTGATTCCCCGCCTCTGATTCCCAATATCTGATTCCCCGCCTCCGTTTCCCTGCCTCTGATTCCCCGCCTCTGTTTCCCCATATCTGATTCTCCGCCTCTGATTCCCCAACTCTGATTCCCCGCCTCTGATTCCCCAGCTCTGATTCCCCGCCTCTGACTCCACGCGTCTGATTCCCAGCCTCTGATTCCCCATGTCTGATTTCCTGCCTCTGATTCCCCGCCTCTGATTCGCCATCTATGATTCATCGCCTCTAATTCCCCACCTCTGATTCCCCATATCTGATTCCCCACCTATGTTTCCCCGCCTCTGATTCCCCGCCTCTGATTCCCCATCTCTGATTCCAGGACTCTGATTCCCCACCTCTGATTCCCCATCTCTGATTCCGCACATCCGATTCCCTGCCTCTAATTCCCCGCCTCTGATGCCCCGCCTCTGATTCCATGCCTCTGATTCCCAACCTCTGATTCCCCACTTCTGATTCCCCATATCTGATTCCCCGCCTCTGTTTCCCCGCCTCTGATTCCCTGCCCCTGATTCCTCATATCTGATTCCCCGCCTCTGATTCCCCAACACTGATTTCCCGCCTCTGATTCCCCAGCTCTGATTCCCCAGCTCTGATTCCCCACGTCTGATTCCCCGCCTCTGATTCCCCATCTCTGATTCCCTATCTCTGATTCGCCAATTCTGATTCCCTGCCTTTGATTCCCTGCCTCTGATTCCCAACATCTGATTCCCGACCTCTGATTCCCCATATCTGATTCCCCGCCTCTGTTTCCCCGCCTCTTATTCCCCGCCTCTGTTTCCCCATATCTGATTCCCTGCCTTTCATTCCCCAGCTCTGATTCCCCGCCTCTGACTCCCCGCGTCTGATTCCCAGCCTCTGATTCCACATGTCTGATTTCATGCCTCTGATTCCCCGCCTCTGATTCGCCATCTCTGATTCATCGACTCTGATTCCCCACCTCTGATTCCCCATATCTGATTCCCCACCGATGTTTCCCTGCCTCTGATTCCCCGCCTCTGATTCCCCATCTCTGATTCCCGGACTCTGATTCCCCACCTCTGATTCCCCATCTCTGATTCCGCACATCCGATTCCCTGCCTCTGATTCCCCGCCTCTGATGACTCGCCTCTGATTCCATGCCTCTGATTCCCAACCTCTGATTCCCCACCTCTGATTCCCCATATCTGATTCCCCGCCTTTGTTTCCCCGCCTCTGATTCCCTGCCCCTGTTTCCTCATATCTGATTTCCCGCCTCTGATTCCCCAGCTCTGATTCACCACCTCTGATTCCCCACGTCTGATTCCCCGCCTCTGATTCCCCATCTCTGATTCCCTATCTCTGATTCCCCAATTCTGATTCCCCGCCTTTGATTCCCTGCCTCTGATTCCCAACCTCTGATTCCCGACCTCTGATTCCCCATATCTGATTCCCCGCCTCTGTTTCCCCGCCTCTTATTCCCCGCCTCTGTTTCCCCATATCTGATTCCCTGCCTTTCATTCCCCAGCTCTGATTCCCCGCCTCTGGCTCCCCGCGTCTGATTCCCAGCCTCTGATTCCCAATGTCTGATTTCCTGCCTCTGATTCCCAGCCTCTGATTCCCCACCTCTGATTCCCCATATCTGATTCCCCACCTATGTTTCCCCGTCTCTGATTCCCCGCCTCGGATTCCCCATCTCTGATTCTCGGACTCTGATTCCCCACCTCTGATTCCCCATCTCTGATTCCGCACATCCGATTCCCTGCCTCTGATTCCCCGCCTCTGATGCCCCACCTCTGATTCCCCATCTCTGATTCCGCACATCCAATTCCCTGCCTCTGATTCCCCGCCTCTGATGCCCCGCCTCTGATTCCATGCCTCTGATTCCCAAACTCTGATTCCCCACCTCTGATTTCCCATATCTGATTCCCCGCCTCTGTTTCCCCGCCTCTGATTTTCTGCATCTGTTTCCTCATATCTGATTCCCCTCCTCTGATTCCTCAACACTGATTCCCCGCCTCTGATTCCCCAGCTCTGATTCACCACCTCTGATTCCCCGCGTCTGATTCCACGCCTCTGATTCCCCATCTCTGATTCCCTATCTCTGATTCCCCAATTCTGATACCCCGCCTTTGATTCCCTGCCTCTGATTAACAACCTCTGATTCCCGACCTCTGATTCCCCATATCTGATTCCCCGCCTCTGTTTCCCCGCCTCTTATTCCCCGCCTCTGTTTCCCCATATCTGATTCCCGGCCTCTCATTCCCCAGCTCTGATTCCCCACCTCTGATTCCCCATATCTTATACCCCGCCGCTGATTCCCCAACTCTGATACCCCGCCTCTGATTCACCAGCTCTGATTCCCCGTCTCTGATTCCCCGCGTCTGATTCCCTGCCTCTGATTCCCTGCCTCTGATTCCCCATCTCTGATTCACCACCTCTGATCCCCCGCCTCTGATTCCCCATGTCTGATTCCCCGCCTCTGTTTCCCTGCCTCTGATTCCCCGCCTCTGATTCCCCATATCTGATTCCCTGCCTCTGATTCCCCAACTCTGATTCCCCGCCTGTGATTCGCCAGCTATGATTCCCCGCCTCTGATTCCCCGCGTCTGATTCCCTGCCTGTGATTCCCTGCCTCTGATTCCCCACCTCTGTTACCCCGCCTCTGATTCCCCGCCTCTGATTCCCCATATCTGATTCCCCTCCTCTGATTGCCCAACTCTGATTCCCCGCCTCTGATTCCCCAGCTCTGATTCCCCGCCTCTGTTTCCCCGCGTCTGATTCCCTGCCTCTGATTCCCCACCTCTGATTCCCCATCTCTGATTCACCACCTCTGATTCCCCACCTATGATTCCCCATATCTGATTCCCCGCCTCTGTTTCCCCGCCTCTGATTCCCCGCCTCTGATTCCCCACCTATGATTTCCCAACTCTGATTCCCCGCCTCTGATTCACCAGCTATGATTCCCCGCCTCTGATTCCCCGCGTCTGAATCCCTGCCTCTGATTCCCCGCCTCTGATTCCCAATATCTGATTCCCCGCCTCCGTTTCCCTGCCTCTGATTCCCCGCCTCTGTTTCCCCATATCTGATTCTCCGCCTCTGATTACCCAACTCTGATTCCCCGCCTCTGATTCCCCAGCTCTGATTCCCCGCCTCTGACTCCCCGCGTCTGATTCCCAGCCTCTGATTCCCCATGTCTGATTTCCTGCCTCTGATTCCCCGCCTCTGATTCGCCATCTATGATTCATCGCCTCTAATTCCCCACCTCTGATTCCCCATATCTGATTCCCCACCTATGTTTCCCCGCCTCTGATTCCCCGCCTCTGATTCCCCATCTCTGATTCCCGGACTCTGATTCCCCACCTCTGATTCCCCATCTCTGATTCCGCACATCCGATTCCCTGCCTCTAATTCCCAGCCTCTGATGCCCCGCCTCTGATTCCATGCCTCTGATTCCCAACCTCTGATTCCCCACCTCTGATTCCCCATATCTGATTCCCCGCCTCTGTTTCCCCGCCTCTGATTCCCTGCCCCTGATTCCTCATATCTGATTCCCCGCCTCTGATTCCCCAACACTGAATTCCCGCCTCTGATTCCCCAGCTCTGATTCCCCAGCTCTGATTCCCCACGTCTGATTCCCCGCCTCTGATTCCCCATCTCTGATTCCCTATCTCTGATTCGCCAATTCTGATTCCCTGCCTTTGATTCCCTGCCTCTGATTCCCAACATCTGATTCCGGACCTCTTATTCCCGGTATCTGATTCCCGGCCTCTGATTCCCGGCCTCTGATTCCCCGCTTCTGATTCTGATTCCCTGCCTCTGATTCCCCATCTCTGATTCCGCACATCTGATTCCCTGCCTCTGATTTCCCACCTCTGATTACCCATATCTGATTCCCCGCCTCTGTTTCCCCGCCTCTGATTCCCCGCCTCTGTTTCCCCGCCTCTGATTCCCCTCCTCTGTTTCCCCATATCTAATTCCCCGCCTCTGATACCCCAACTCTGATTCCCCGCTCTGATTCCCCAGCTCTGAATCCCCGACTCTGATTCCCCGCATCTGATTCACTGCCTCTGAATCCCCACCTCTGATTACCTGCCTCTGATTCCCCATTTCTGATTCCCGGCCTCTGATTCCCGGCCTCTGATTCCCAGCCTCTGATTCCCCATCTCTGATTCCCCGCCTCTGATTCCCCGACTCTGATTCCCCGCCTCTGAATCCCCACCTCTGATTACCTGCCTCTGATTCCCCATTTCTGATTCCCGGCCTCTGATTCCCGGCCTCTGATTCCCAGCCTCTGATTCCCCATCTCTGATTCCCCGCCTCTGATTCCCCGACTCTGATTCCCCGCCTCTGATTCCCCACCTATGATTCCCCATATCTGATTCCCCGCCTCTGTTTCCCCGCCTCTGATTCCCCGCCTCTGATTCCCCACCTATGATTTCCCAACACTGATTCCCCGCCTCTGATTCACCAGCTATGATTCCCCGCCTCTGATTCCCCGCGTCTGAATCCCTGCCTCTGATTCCCCGCCTCTGATTCCCAATATCTGATTCCCCGCCTCCGTTTCCCTGCCTCTGATTCCCCGCCTCTGTTTCCCCATATCTGATTCTCCGCCTCTGATTCCCCAACTCTGATTCCCCGCCTCTGATTCCCCAGCTCTGATTCCCCGCCTCTGACTCCACGCGTCTGATTCCCAGCCTCTGATTCCCCATGTCTGATTTCCTGCCTCTGATTCCCCGCCTCTGATTCGCCATCTATGATTCATCGCCTCTAATTCCCCACCTCTGATTCCCCATATCTGATTCCCCACCTATGTTTCCCCGCCTCTGATTCCCCGCCTCTGATTCCCCATCTCTGATTCCAGGACTCTGATTCCCCACCTCTGATTCCCCATCTCTGATTCCGCACATCCGATTCCCTGCCTCTAATTCCCCGCCTCTGATGCCCCGCCTCTGATTCCATGCCTCTGATTCCCAACCTCTGATTCCCCACTTCTGATTCCCCATATCTGATTCCCCGCCTCTGTTTCCCCGCCTCTGATTCCCTGCCCCTGATTCCTCATATCTGATTCCCCGCCTCTGATTCCCCAACACTGATTTCCCGCCTCTGATTCCCCAGCTCTGATTCCCCAGCTCTGATTCCCCACGTCTGATTCCCCGCCTCTGATTCCCCATCTCTGATTCCCTATCTCTGATTCGCCAATTCTGATTCCCTGCCTTTGATTCCCTGCCTCTGATTCCCAACATCTGATTCCCGACCTCTGATTCCCCATATCTGATTCCCCGCCTCTGTTTCCCCGCCTCTTATTCCCCGCCTCTGTTTCCCCATATCTGATTCCCTGCCTTTCATTCCCCAGCTCTGATTCCCCGCCTCTGACTCCCCGCGTCTGATTCCCAGCCTCTGATTCCACATGTCTGATTTCATGCCTCTGATTCCCCGCCTCTGATTCGCCATCTCTGATTCATCGACTCTGATTCCCCACCTCTGATTCCCCATATCTGATTCCCCACCGATGTTTCCCTGCCTCTGATTCCCCGCCTCTGATTCCCCATCTCTGATTCCCGGACTCTGATTCCCCACCTCTGATTCCCCATCTCTGATTCCGCACATCCGATTCCCTGCCTCTGATTCCCCGCCTCTGATGACTCGCCTCTGATTCCATGCCTCTGATTCCCAACCTCTGATTCCCCACCTCTGATTCCCCATATCTGATTCCCCGCCTTTGTTTCCCCGCCTCTGATTCCCTGCCCCTGTTTCCTCATATCTGATTTCCCGCCTCTGATTCCCCAGCTCTGATTCACCACCTCTGATTCCCCACGTCTGATTCCCCGCCTCTGATTCCCCATCTCTGATTCCCTATCTCTGATTCCCCAATTCTGATTCCCCGCCTTTGATTCCCTGCCTCTGATTCCCAACCTCTGATTCCCGACCTCTGATTCCCCATATCTGATTCCCCGCCTCTGTTTCCCCGCCTCTTATTCCCCGCCTCTGTTTCCCCATATCTGATTCCCTGCCTTTCATTCCCCAGCTCTGATTCCCCGCCTCTGGCTCCCCGCGTCTGATTCCCAGCCTCTGATTCCCAATGTCTGATTTCCTGCCTCTGATTCCCAGCCTCTGATTCCCCACCTCTGATTCCCCATATCTGATTCCCCACCTATGTTTCCCCGTCTCTGATTCCCCGCCTCGGATTCCCCATCTCTGATTCTCGGACTCTGATTCCCCACCTCTGATTCCCCATCTCTGATTCCGCACATCCGATTCCCTGCCTCTGATTCCCCGCCTCTGATGCCCCACCTCTGATTCCCCATCTCTGATTCCGCACATCCAATTCCCTGCCTCTGATTCCCCGCCTCTGATGCCCCGCCTCTGATTCCATGCCTCTGATTCCCAAACTCTGATTCCCCACCTCTGATTTCCCATATCTGATTCCCCGCCTCTGTTTCCCCGCCTCTGATTTTCTGCATCTGTTTCCTCATATCTGATTCCCCTCCTCTGATTCCTCAACACTGATTCCCCGCCTCTGATTCCCCAGCTCTGATTCACCACCTCTGATTCCCCGCGTCTGATTCCACGCCTCTGATTCCCCATCTCTGATTCCCTATCTCTGATTCCCCAATTCTGATACCCCGCCTTTGATTCCCTGCCTCTGATTAACAACCTCTGATTCCCGACCTCTGATTCCCCATATCTGATTCCCCGCCTCTGTTTCCCCGCCTCTTATTCCCCGCCTCTGTTTCCCCATATCTGATTCCCGGCCTCTCATTCCCCAGCTCTGATTCCCCACCTCTGATTCCCCATATCTTATACCCCGCCGCTGATTCCCCAACTCTGATACCCCGCCTCTGATTCACCAGCTCTGATTCCCCGTCTCTGATTCCCCGCGTCTGATTCCCTGCCTCTGATTCCCTGCCTCTGATTCCCCATCTCTGATTCACCACCTCTGATCCCCCGCCTCTGATTCCCCATGTCTGATTCCCCGCCTCTGTTTCCCTGCCTCTGATTCCCCGCCTCTGATTCCCCATATCTGATTCCCTGCCTCTGATTCCCCAACTCTGATTCCCCGCCTGTGATTCGCCAGCTATGATTCCCCGCCTCTGATTCCCCGCGTCTGATTCCCTGCCTGTGATTCCCTGCCTCTGATTCCCCACCTCTGTTACCCCGCCTCTGATTCCCCGCCTCTGATTCCCCATATCTGATTCCCCTCCTCTGATTGCCCAACTCTGATTCCCCGCCTCTGATTCCCCAGCTCTGATTCCCCGCCTCTGTTTCCCCGCGTCTGATTCCCTGCCTCTGATTCCCCACCTCTGATTCCCCATCTCTGATTCACCACCTCTGATTCCCCACCTATGATTCCCCATATCTGATTCCCCGCCTCTGTTTCCCCGCCTCTGATTCCCCGCCTCTGATTCCCCACCTATGATTTCCCAACTCTGATTCCCCGCCTCTGATTCACCAGCTATGATTCCCCGCCTCTGATTCCCCGCGTCTGAATCCCTGCCTCTGATTCCCCGCCTCTGATTCCCAATATCTGATTCCCCGCCTCCGTTTCCCTGCCTCTGATTCCCCGCCTCTGTTTCCCCATATCTGATTCTCCGCCTCTGATTACCCAACTCTGATTCCCCGCCTCTGATTCCCCAGCTCTGATTCCCCGCCTCTGACTCCCCGCGTCTGATTCCCAGCCTCTGATTCCCCATGTCTGATTTCCTGCCTCTGATTCCCCGCCTCTGATTCGCCATCTATGATTCATCGCCTCTAATTCCCCACCTCTGATTCCCCATATCTGATTCCCCACCTATGTTTCCCCGCCTCTGATTCCCCGCCTCTGATTCCCCATCTCTGATTCCCGGACTCTGATTCCCCACCTCTGATTCCCCATCTCTGATTCCGCACATCCGATTCCCTGCCTCTAATTCCCAGCCTCTGATGCCCCGCCTCTGATTCCATGCCTCTGATTCCCAACCTCTGATTCCCCACCTCTGATTCCCCATATCTGATTCCCCGCCTCTGTTTCCCCGCCTCTGATTCCCTGCCCCTGATTCCTCATATCTGATTCCCCGCCTCTGATTCCCCAACACTGAATTCCCGCCTCTGATTCCCCAGCTCTGATTCCCCAGCTCTGATTCCCCACGTCTGATTCCCCGCCTCTGATTCCCCATCTCTGATTCCCTATCTCTGATTCGCCAATTCTGATTCCCTGCCTTTGATTCCCTGCCTCTGATTCCCAACATCTGATTCCGGACCTCTGATTCCCCATATCTGATTCCCCGCCTCTGTTTCCCCGCCTCTTATTCCCCGCCTCTGTTTCCCCATATCTTATTCCCTGCCTTTCATTCCCCAGCTCTGATTCCCCGCCTCTGACTCCCCGCGTCTGATTCCCAGCCTCTGATTCCCCATGTCTGATTTCCTGCCTCTGATTTCCCGCCTCTGATTCGCCATCTCTGATTCATCGCCTCTGATTCCCCACCTCTGATTCCCCATATCTGATTCCCCACCTATGTTTCCCCGCCTCTGATTCCCCGCCTCTGATTCCCCATCTCTGATTCCCGGACTCTGATTCCCCACCTCTGATACCCCATCTCTGATTCCGCACATCCGATTCCCTGCCTCTGATTCCCCGCCTCTGATGCCCCGCCTCTGATTCCATGCCTCTGATTCCCAACCTCTGATTCCCCACCTCTGATTCCCCATATCTGATTCCCCGCCTTTGTTTCCCCGCCTCTGATTCCCTGCCCCTGTTTCTTCATATCTGATTTACCGCCTCTGATTCCCCAGCTCTGATTCACCACCTCTGATTCCCCGCGTCTGATTCCCGGCCTCTGATTCCCCATCTCTGATTCCCTATCTCTGATTCCCCAATTCCGATTCCCCGCCTTTGATTCCCTGCCTCTGATTCACAACCTCTGATTCCCGACCTCTGATTCCCCATATCTGATTCCCCGCCTCTGTTTCCCCGCCTCTTATTCCCCGCCTCTGTTTCCCCATATCTGATTCCCTGCCTTTCATTCCCCAGCTCTGATTCATCGCCTCTGACTCCCCGCGTCTGATTCCCAGCCTCTGATTCCCAATGTCTGATTTCCTGCCTCTGATTCCCTGCCTCTGATTCCCCACCTCTGATTCCCCATATCTGATTCCCCACCTATGTTTCCCCGTCTCTGATTCCCCGCCTCGGATTCCCCATCTCTGATTCTCGGACTCTGATTCCCCACCTCTGATTCCCCATCTCTGATTCCGCACATCCGATTCCCTGCCTCTGATTCCCCGCCTCTGATGCCCCACCTCTGATTCCCCATCTCTGATTCCGCACATCCAATTCCCTGCCTCTGATTCCCCGCCTCTGATGCCCCGCCTCTTATTCCATGCCTCTGATTCCCAAACTCTGATTCCCCACCTCTGATTTCCCATATCTGATTCCCCGCCTCTGTTTCCCCGCCTCTGATTCCCTGCATCTGTTTCCTCATATCTGATTCCCCTCCTCTGATTCCCCAACACTGATTCCCCGCCTCTGATTCCCCAGCTCTGATTCACCACCTCTGATTCCCCGCGTCTGATTCCACGCCTCTGATTCCCCATCTCTGATTCCCTATCTCTGATTCCCCAATTCTGATACCCCGCCTTTGATTCCCTGCCTCTGATTCTCCAGCTATGATTCCCCGCCTCTGATTCCCCGTGTCTGAATCCCTGCCTCTGATTCCCCACCTCTGATTCCCAATATCTGATTCCCCGCCTCCGTTTCCCTGCCTCTGATTCCCCGCCTCTGTTTCCCCATATCTGATTCTCCGCCTCTGATTCCCCAACTCTGATGCCCCGCCTCTGATTCCCCATCTCTGATTCCCCGCCTCTGACTCTCCGCGTCTGATTCCCAGCCTCTGATTCCCCATGTCTGATTTCCTGCCTCTGATTCCCCGCCTCTGATTCGCCATCTCTGATTCATCGCCTCTAATTCCCCACCTCTGATTCCCCATATCTGATTCCCCACCTATGTTTCCCCGCCTCTGATTCCCCGCCTCTGATTCCCCATCTCTGATTCCCGGACTCTGATTCCCCACCTCTGATTCCCCATCTCTGATTCCGCACATCCGATTCCCTGCCTCTGATTCCCCGCCTCTGATGCCCCGCCTCTGATTCCATGCCTCTGATTCCCAACCTCTGATTCCCCACCTCTGATTCCCCATATCTGATTCCCCGCCTCTATTTCCCCGCCTCTGATTCCCTGCCCCTGTTTCCTCATATCTGATTCCCCGCCTCTGATTCCCCAACACTGATTTCCCGCCTCTGAATCCCCAGCTCTGATGCACCACCTCTGATTCCCCGTGTCTGATTCCCCGCCTCTGATTCCCCATCTCTGATTCCCTATCTCTGATTCCGCAATTCTGATTCCCCGCCTTTGATTCCCTGCCTCTGATTCCCAACCTCTGATTCCCAACCTCTGATTCCCCATCTCTGATTCCCGGACTCTGATTCCCCACCTCTGATTCCCCATCTCTGATTCCGCACATCCGATTCCCTGCCTCTGATTCCCCGCCTCTGATGCCCCGCCTCTGATTCCATGCCTCTGATTCCCAACCTCTGATTCCCCACCTCTGATTCCCCATATCTGATTCCCCGCCTCTATTTCCCCGCCTCTGATTCCCTGCCCCTGTTTCCTCATATCTGATTCCCCGCCTCTGATTCCCCAACACTGATTTCCCGCCTCTGATTCCCCAGCTCTGATGCACCACCTCTGATTCCCCGTGTCTGATTCCCCGCCTCTGATTCCCCATCTCTGATTCCCTATCTCTGATTCCGCAATTCTGATTCCCCGCCTTTGATTCCCTGCCTCTGATTCCCAACCTCTGATTCCCAACCTCTGATTCCCCATATCTGATTCCCCGCCTCTGTTTCCCGCCTCTTATTCCCCGCCTCTGTTTCCCCATATCTGATTCCCTGCCTTTCATTCCCCAGCTCTGATTCCCCGCCTCTGACTCACCGCGTCTGATTCCCAGCCTCTGATTCCCCATGTCTGATTTCCTGCCTCTGATTCCCCGCCTCTGATTCGCCATCTCTGATTCATCGCCTCTGATTCCCCACCTCTGATTCCCCATATCTGATTCCCCACCTATGTTTCCCCGCCTCTGATTCCCCGCCTCTGATTCCCCATCTCTGATTCTCGTACTCTGATTCCCCACCTCTGATTCCCCATCTCTGATAACGCACATCCGATTCCCTGCCTCTGATTCCCCGCCTCTGATGCCCCGCCTCTGATTCCATGCCTCTGATTCCCAACCTCTGATTCCCCACCTCTGATTCCCCATATCTGATACCCGCCTCTGTTTCCCCGCCTCTGATTCCCTGCCTCTGTTTCCTCATATCTGATTCCCCGCCTCTGATTCCCCAACACTGATTCCCCGCCTCTGATACCCCAGCTCTGATTCACCACCTCTGATTCCCCGCGTCTGATTCCCCGCCTCTGATTACCCATCTCTGATTCCCTATCTCTGATTCCCCAATTCTGATTCCCCGCCTTTGATTCCCTGCCTCTGATTCCCAACCTCTGATTCCCGACCTCTGATTCCCCATATCTGATTCCCCGCCTCTGTTTCCCCGCCTCTTATTCCCCGCCTCTGTTTCCCCATATCTGATTCACGGCCTCTCATTCCCCAGCTCTGATTCTCCGCCTCTGATTCCCCATATCTGATTCCCGGCCGCTGATTCCCCAACTCTGATACCACGCCTCTGATTCCCCAGCTCTGATTCTCCGCCTCTGATTCCCAGCGTCTGATTCCCTGCCTCTGATTCCCCGCCTCTGATTCCCCATCTCTGATTCACCACCTATGATCCCCCGCCTCTGATTCCCCATGTCTGAGTCCCCGCCTCTGTTTCCCTGCCTCTGATTCCCCGCCTCTGATTCCCAATATCAGATTCCCCGCCTCTGATTCCCCAACTCTGATTCCCCGCCTGTGATTCGCCAGCTATGATTCCCCGCCTCTGATTCCCCGCCTCTGATTCCCCACATATGATTTCCCACATATGATTTCCCAACACTGATTCCCCGCCTCTGATTCGCCAGCTATGATTCCCCGCCTCTGATTCCCCGCGTCTGAATCCCTGCCTCTGATTCCCCGCTTCTGATTCCCCGCCTCTGATTCCCCAACTCTGATTCCCCGCCTGTGATTTGCCAGCTATGATTCCCCGCCTCTGATTCCCCGCCTCTGATTCCCCACATATGATTTCCCACATATGATTTCCCAACACTGATTCCCCGCCTCTGATTCGCCAGCTATGATTCCCCGCCTCTGATTCGCCAGCTATGATTCCCCGCCTCTGATTCCCCGCCTCTGATTCCCCGCCTCTGATTCCCCACATATGATTTCCCAACATTGATTCCCCGCCTCTGATTCGCCAGCTATGATTCCCCGCCTCTGATTCCCCGCGTCTGAATCCCTGCCTCTGATTCCCTGCTTCTGATTCCCAATATCTGATTCCCCGCCTCCGTTTCCCTGCCTCTGATTCCCCGCCTCTGTTTCCCCATATCTGATTCCCCGCCTCTGATTCCTCAACTCTGACTCCCCGCGTCTGATTCCAAGCCTCTGATTCCCCATGTCTGATTTCCTGCCTCTGATTCCCCGCCTCTGATTCGCCATCTCTGATTCATCGCCTCTGATTCCCCACCTCTGATTCCCCATATCTGATTCCCCACCTATGTTTCCCAGCCTCTGATTCCCCGCCTCTGATTCCCCATCTCTGATTCCCGGACTCTGATTCCCACCTCTGATTCCCCATCTCTGATTCCGCACATCCGATTCCCTGCCTCTGATTCCCCGCCTCTGATGCCCCGCCACTGATTTCATGCCTCTGATTCCCAAACTCTGATTCCCCACCTCTGATTCCCCATATCTGATTCCCCGCCTCTGTTTCCCCCCTCTGATTCCCTGCCTCTGTTTCCTCATATCTGATTCCCCGCCTCTGATTCCCCAACACTGATTTCCCGCCCCTGATTCCCCAGCTCTGATTCACCACCTCTGATTCCCCGCGTCTGATTCCCCGCCTCTGATTCCCCATCTCTGATTCCCTATCTCTGATTCCCCAATTCTGATTCCCCGCCTTTGATAACCTGCCTCTGATTCCCAACCTCTGATTCACGACCTCTGATTCCCCATATCTGATTCCCCGCCTTTGATAACCTGCCTCTGATTCCCAACCTCTGATTCCATGCCTCTGATTCCCAACCTCTGATTCCCCACCTCTGATTCCCCATATCTGATTCCCCGCCTCTATTTCCCCGCCTCTGATTCCCTGCCCCTGTTTCCTCATATCTGATTCCCCGCCTCTGATTCCCCAACACTGATTTCCCGCCTCTGATTCCCCAGCTCTGATGCACCACCTCTGATTCCCCGTGTCTGATTCCCCGCCTCTGATTCCCCATCTCTGATTCCCTATCTCTGATTCCGCAATTCTGATTCCCCGCCTTTGATTCCCTGCCTCTGATTCCCAACCTCTGATTCCCAACCTCTGATTCCCCATATCTGATTCCCCGCCTCTGTTTCCCGCCTCTTATTCCCCGCCTCTGTTTCCCCATATCTGATTCCCTGCCTTTCATTCCCCAGCTCTGATTCCCCGCCTCTGACTCACCGCGTCTGATTCCCAGCCTCTGATTCCCCATGTCTGATTTCCTGCCTCTGATTCCCCGCCTCTGATTCGCCATCTCTGATTCATCGCCTCTGATTCCCCACCTCTGATTCCCCATATCTGATTCCCCACCTATGTTTCCCCGCCTCTGATTCCCCGCCTCTGATTCCCCATCTCTGATTCTCGTACTCTGATTCCCCACCTCTGATTCCCCATCTCTGATAACGCACATCCGATTCCCTGCCTCTGATTCCCCGCCTCTGATGCCCCGCCTCTGATTCCATGCCTCTGATTCCCAACCTCTGATTCCCCACCTCTGATTCCCCATATCTGATACCCGCCTCTGTTTCCCCGCCTCTGATTCCCTGCCTCTGTTTCCTCATATCTGATTCCCCGCCTCTGATTCCCCAACACTGATTCCCCGCCTCTGATACCCCAGCTCTGATTCACCACCTCTGATTCCCCGCGTCTGATTCCCCGCCTCTGATTACCCATCTCTGATTCCCTATCTCTGATTCCCCAATTCTGATTCCCCGCCTTTGATTCCCTGCCTCTGATTCCCAACCTCTGATTCCCGACCTCTGATTCCCCATATCTGATTCCCCGCCTCTGTTTCCCCGCCTCTTATTCCCCGCCTCTGTTTCCCCATATCTGATTCACGGCCTCTCATTCCCCAGCTCTGATTCTCCGCCTCTGATTCCCCATATCTGATTCCCGGCCGCTGATTCCCCAACTCTGATACCACGCCTCTGATTCCCCAGCTCTGATTCTCCGCCTCTGATTCCCAGCGTCTGATTCCCTGCCTCTGATTCCCCGCCTCTGATTCCCCATCTCTGATTCACCACCTATGATCCCCCGCCTCTGATTCCCCATGTCTGAGTCCCCGCCTCTGTTTCCCTGCCTCTGATTCCCCGCCTCTGATTCCCAATATCAGATGCCCCGCCTCTGATTCCCCAACTCTGATTCCCCGCCTGTGATTCGCCAGCTATGATTCCCCGCCTCTGATTCCCCTCCTCTGATTCCCCACATATGATTTCCCACATATGATTTCCCAACACTGATTCCCCGCCTCTGATTCGCCAGCTATGATTCCCCGCCTCTGATTCCCCGCGTCTGAATCCCTGCCTCTGATTCCCCGCTTCTGATTCCCCGCCTCTGATTCCCCAACTCTGATTCCCCGCCTGTGATTTGCCAGCTATGATTCCCCGCCTCTGATTCCCCGCCTCTGATTCACCAGCTATGATTCCCCGCCTCTGATTCCCCGCGTCTGAATCCCTGCCTCTGATTCCCCGCCTCTGATTCCCAATATCTGATTCCCCGCCTCCGTTTCCCTGCCTCTGATTCCCCGCCTCTGTTTCCCCATATCTGATTCTCCGCCTCTGATTACCCAACTCTGATTCCCCGCCTCTGATTCCCCAGCTCTGATTCCCCGCCTCTGACTCCCCGCGTCTGATTCCCAGCCTCTGATTCCCCATGTCTGATTTCCTGCCTCTGATTCCCCGCCTCTGATTCGCCATCTATGATTCATCGCCTCTAATTCCCCACCTCTGATTCCCCATATCTGATTCCCCACCTATGTTTCCCCGCCTCTGATTCCCCGCCTCTGATTCCCCATCTCTGATTCCCGGACTCTGATTCCCCACCTCTGATTCCCCATCTCTGATTCCGCACATCCGATTCCCTGCCTCTAATTCCCAGCCTCTGATGCCCCGCCTCTGATTCCATGCCTCTGATTCCCAACCTCTGATTCCCCACCTCTGATTCCCCATATCTGATTCCCCGCCTCTGTTTCCCCGCCTCTGATTCCCTGCCCCTGATTCCTCATATCTGATTCCCCGCCTCTGATTCCCCAACACTGAATTCCCGCCTCTGATTCCCCAGCTCTGATTCCCCAGCTCTGATTCCCCACATCTGATTCCCCGCCTCTGATTCCCCATCTCTGATTCCCTATCTCTGATTCGCCAATTCTGATTCCCTGCCTTTGATTCCCTGCCTCTGATTCCCAACATCTGATTCCGGACCTCTGATTCCCCATATCTGATTCCCCGCCTCTGTTTCCCCGCCTCTTATTCCCCGCCTCTGTTTCCCCATATCTTATTCCCTGCCTTTCATTCCCCAGCTCTGATTCCCCGCCTCTGACTCCCCGCGTCTGATTCCCAGCCTCTGATTCCCCATGTCTGATTTCCTGCCTCTGATTTCCCGCCTCTGATTCGCCATCTCTGATTCATCGCCTCTGATTCCCCACCTCTGATTCCCCATATCTGATTCCCCACCTATGTTTCCCCGCCTCTGATTCCCCGCCTCTGATTCCCCATCTCTGATTCCCGGACTCTGATTCCCCACCTCTGATACCCCATCTCTGATTCCGCACATCCGATTCCCTGCCTCTGATTCCCCGCCTCTGATGCCCCGCCTCTGATTCCATGCCTCTGATTCCCAACCTCTGATTCCCCACCTCTGATTCCCCATATCTGATTCCCCGCCTTTGTTTCCCCGCCTCTGATTCCCTGCCCCTGTTTCTTCATATCTGATTTACCGCCTCTGATTCCCCAGCTCTGATTCACCACCTCTGATTCCCCGCGTCTGATTCCCGGCCTCTGATTCCCCATCTCTGATTCCCTATCTCTGATTCCCCAATTCCGATTCCCCGCCTTTGATTCCCTGCCTCTGATTCCCAACCTCTGATTCCCGACCTCTGATTCCCCATATCTGATTCCCCGCCTCTGTTTCCCCGCCTCTTATTCCCCGCCTCTGTTTCCCCATATCTGATTCCCTGCCTTTCATTCCCCAGCTCTGATTCATCGCCTCTGACTCCCCGCGTCTGATTCCCAGCCTCTGATTCCCAATGTCTGATTTCCTGCCTCTGATTCCCTGCCTCTGATTCCCCACCTCTGATTCCCCATATCTGATTCCCCACCTATGTTTCCCCGTCTCTGATTCCCCGCCTCGGATTCCCCATCTCTGATTCTCGGACTCTGATTCCCCACCTCTGATTCCCCATCTCTGATTCCGCACATCCGATTCCCTGCCTCTGATTCCCCGCCTCTGATGCCCCACCTCTGATTCCCCATCTCTGATTCCGCACATCCAATTCCCTGCCTCTGATTCCCCGCCTCTGATGCCCCGCCTCTTATTCCATGCCTCTGATTCCCAAACTCTGATTCCCCACCTCTGATTTCCCATATCTGATTCCCCGCCTCTGTTTCCCCGCCTCTGATTCCCTGCATCTGTTTCCTCATATCTGATTCCCCTCCTCTGATTCCCCAACACTGATTCCCCGCCTCTGATTCCCCAGCTCTGATTCACCACCTCTGATTCCCCGCGTCTGATTCCACGCCTCTGATTCCCCATCTCTGATTCCCTATCTCTGATTCCCCAATTCTGATACCCCGCCTTTGATTCCCTGCCTCTGATTCTCCAGCTATGATTCCCCGCCTCTGATTCCCCGTGTCTGAATCCCTGCCTCTGATTCCCCACCTCTGATTCCCAATATCTGATTCCCCGCCTCCGTTTCCCTGCCTCTGATTCCCCGCCTCTGTTTCCCCATATCTGATTCTCCGCCTCTGATTCCCCAACTCTGATGCCCCGCCTCTGATTCCCCATCTCTGATTCCCCGCCTCTGACTCTCCGCGTCTGATTCCCAGCCTCTGATTCCCCATGTCTGATTTCCTGCCTCTGATTCCCCGCCTCTGATTCGCCATCTCTGATTCATCGCCTCTAATTCCCCACCTCTGATTCCCCATATCTGATTCCCCACCTATGTTTCCCCGCCTCTCATTCCCCGCCTCTGATTCCCCATCTCTGATTCCCGGACTCTGATTCCCCACCTCTGATTCCCCATCTCTGATTCCGCACATCCGATTCCCTGCCTCTGATTCCCCGCCTCTGATGCCCCGCCTCTGATTCCATGCCTCTGATTCCCAACCTCTGATTCCCCACCTCTGATTCCCCATATCTGATTCCCCGCCTCTATTTCCCCGCCTCTGATTCCCTGCCCCTGTTTCCTCATATCTGATTCCCCGCCTCTGATTCCCCAACACTGATTTCCCGCCTCTGAATCCCCAGCTCTGATGCACCACCTCTGATTCCCCGTGTCTGATTCCCCGCCTCTGATTCCCCATCTCTGATTCCCTATCTCTGATTCCGCAATTCTGATTCCCCGCCTTTGATTCCCTGCCTCTGATTCCCAACCTCTGATTCCCAACCTCTGATTCCCCATCTCTGATTCCCGGACTCTGATTCCCCACCTCTGATTCCCCATCTCTGATTCCGCACATCCGATTCCCTGCCTCTGATTCCCCGCCTCTGATGCCCCGCCTCTGATTCCATGCCTCTGATTCCCAACCTCTGATTCCCCACCTCTGATTCCACATATCTGATTCCCCGCCTCTATTTCCCCGCCTCTGATTCCCTGCCCCTGTTTCCTCATATCTGATTCCCCGCCTCTGATTCCCCAACACTGATTTCCCGCCTCTGATTCCCCAGCTCTGATGCACCACCTCTGATTCCCCGTGTCTGATTCCCCGCCTCTGATTCCCCATCTCTGATTCCCTATCTCTGATTCCGCAATTCTGATTCCCCGCCTTTGATTCCCTGCCTCTGATTCCCAACCTCTGATTCCCAACCTCTGATTCCCCATATCTGATTCCCCGCCTCTGTTTCCCGCCTCTTATTCCCCGCCTCTGTTTCCCCATATCTGATTCCCTGCCTTTCATTCCCCAGCTCTGATTCCCCGCCTCTGACTCACCGCGTCTGATTCCCAGCCTCTGATTCCCCATGTCTGATTTCCTGCCTCTGATTCCCCGCCTCTGATTCGCCATCTCTGATTCATCGCCTCTGATTCCCCACCTCTGATTCCCCATATCTGATTCCCCACCTATGTTTCCCCGCCTCTGATTCCCCGCCTCTGATTCCCCATCTCTGATTCTCGTACTCTGATTCCCCACCTCTGATTCCCCATCTCTGATAACGCACATCCGATTCCCTGCCTCTGATTCCCCGCCTCTGATGCCCCGCCTCTGATTCCATGCCTCTGATTCCCAACCTCTGATTCCCCACCTCTGATTCCCCATATCTGATACCCGCCTCTGTTTCCCCGCCTCTGATTCCCTGCCTCTGTTTCCTCATATCTGATTCCCCGCCTCTGATTCCCCAACACTGATTCCCCGCCTCTGATACCCCAGCTCTGATTCACCACCTCTGATTCCCCGCGTCTGATTCCCCGCCTCTGATTACCCATCTCTGATTCCCTATCTCTGATTCCCCAATTCTGATTCCCCGCCTTTGATTCCCTGCCTCTGATTCCCAACCTCTGATTCCCGACCTCTGATTCCCCATATCTGATTCCCCGCCTCTGTTTCCCCGCCTCTTATTCCCCGCCTCTGTTTCCCCATATCTGATTCACGGCCTCTCATTCCCCAGCTCTGATTCTCCGCCTCTGATTCCCCATATCTGATTCCCGGCCGCTGATTCCCCAACTCTGATACCACGCCTCTGATTCCCCAGCTCTGATTCTCCGCCTCTGATTCCCAGCGTCTGATTCCCTGCCTCTGATTCCCCGCCTCTGATTCCCCATCTCTGATTCACCACCTATGATCCCCCGCCTCTGATTCCCCATGTCTGAGTCCCCGCCTCTGTTTCCCTGCCTCTGATTCCCCGCCTCTGATTCCCAATATCAGATTCCCCGCCTCTGATTCCCCAACTCTGATTCCCCGCCTGTGATTCGCCAGCTATGATTCCCCGCCTCTGATTCCCCGCCTCTGATTCCCCACATATGATTTCCCACATATGATTTCCCAACACTGATTCCCCGCCTCTGATTCGCCAGCTATGATTCCCCGCCTCTGATTCCCCGCGTCTGAATCCCTGCCTCTGATTCCCCGCTTCTGATTCCCCGCCTCTGATTCCCCAACTCTGATTCCCCGCCTGTGATTTGCCAGCTATGATTCCCCGCCTCTGATTCCCCGCCTCTGATTCCCCACATATGATTTCCCACATATGATTTCCCAACACTGATTCCCCGCCTCTGATTCGCCAGCTATGATTCCCCGCCTCTGATTCGCCAGCTATGATTCCCCGCCTCTGATTCCCCGCCTCTGATTCCCCGCCTCTGATTCCCCACATATGATTTCCCAACATTGATTCCCCGCCTCTGATTCGCCAGCTATGATTCCCCGCCTCTGATTCCCCGCGTCTGAATCCCTGCCTCTGATTCCCTGCTTCTGATTCCCAATATCTGATTCCCCGCCTCCGTTTCCCTGCCTCTGATTCCCCGCCTCTGTTTCCCCATATCTGATTCCCCGCCTCTGATTCCTCAACTCTGACTCCCCGCGTCTGATTCCAAGCCTCTGATTCCCCATGTCTGATTTCCTGCCTCTGATTCGCCGCCTCTGATTCGCCATCTCTGATTCATCGCCTCTGATTCCCCACCTCTGATTCCCCATATCTGATTCCCCACCTATGTTTCCCAGCCTCTGATTCCCCGCCTCTGATTCCCCATCTCTGATTCCCGGACTCTGATTCCCACCTCTGATTCCCCATCTCTGATTCCGCACATCCGATTCCCTGCCTCTGATTCCCCGCCTCTGATGCCCCGCCACTGATTTCATGCCTCTGATTCCCAAACTCTGATTCCCCACCTCTGATTCCCCATATCTGATTCCCCGCCTCTGTTTCCCCCCTCTGATTCCCTGCCTCTGTTTCCTCATATCTGATTCCCCGCCTCTGATTCCCCAACACTGATTTCCCGCCCCTGATTCCCCAGCTCTGATTCACCACCTCTGATTCCCCGCGTCTGATTCCCCGCCTCTGATTCCCCATCTCTGATTCCCTATCTCTGATTCCCCAATTCTGATTCCCCGCCTTTGATAACCTGCCTCTGATTCCCAACCTCTGATTCACGACCTCTGATTCCCCATATCTGATTCCCCGCCTTTGATAACCTGCCTCTGATTCCCAACCTCTGATTCCATGCCTCTGATTCCCAACCTCTGATTCCCCACCTCTGATTCCCCATATCTGATTCCCCGCCTCTATTTCCCCGCCTCTGATTCCCTGCCCCTGTTTCCTCATATCTGATTCCCCGCCTCTGATTCCCCAACACTGATTTCCCGCCTCTGATTCCCCAGCTCTGATGCACCACCTCTGATTCCCCGTGTCTGATTCCCCGCCTCTGATTCCCCATCTCTGATACCCTATCTCTGATTCCGCAATTCTGATTCCCCGCCTTTGATTCCCTGCCTCTGATTCCCAACCTCTGATTCCCAACCTCTGATTCCCCATATCTGATTCCCCGCCTCTGTTTCCCGCCTCTTATTCCCCGCCTCTGTTTCCCCATATCTGATTCCCTGCCTTTCATTCCCCAGCTCTGATTCCCCGCCTCTGACTCACCGCGTCTGATTCCCAGCCTCTGATTCCCCATGTCTGATTTCCTGCCTCTGATTCCCCGCCTCTGATTCGCCATCTCTGATTCATCGCCTCTGATTCCCCACCTCTGATTCCCCATATCTGATTCCCCACCTATGTTTCCCCGCCTCTGATTCCCCGCCTCTGATTCCCCATCTCTGATTCTCGTACTCTGATTCCCCACCTCTGATTCCCCATCTCTGATAACGCACATCCGATTCCCTGCCTCTGATTCCCCGCCTCTGATGCCCCGCCTCTGATTCCATGCCTCTGATTCCCAACCTCTGATTCCCCACCTCTGATTCCCCATATCTGATACCCGCCTCTGTTTCCCCGCCTCTGATTCCCTGCCTCTGTTTCCTCATATCTGATTCCCCGCCTCTGATTCCCCAACACTGAATCCCCGCCTCTGATACCCCAGCTCTGATTCACCACCTCTGATTCCCCGCGTCTGATTCCCCGCCTCTGATTCCCCATCTCTGATTCCCCACCTCTGATTCCCCATCTCTGATAACGCACATCCGATTCCCTGCCTCTGATTCCCCGCCTCTGATGCCCCGCCTCTGATTCCATGCCTCTGATTCCCAACCTCTGATTCCCCACCTCTGATTCCCCATATCTGATTCCCCGCCTCTGTTTCCCCGCCTCTTATTCCCCGCCTCTGTTTCCCCATATCTGATTCACGGCCTCTCATTCCCCAGCTCTGATTCTCCGCCTCTGATTCCCCATATCTGATTCCCGGCCGCTGATTCCCCAACTCTGATACCACGCCTCTGATTCCCCAGCTCTGATTCTCCGCCTCTGATTCCCAGCGTCTGATTCCCTGCCTCTGATTCCCCGCCTCTGATTCCCCATCTCTGATTCACCACCTATGATCCCCCGCCTCTGATTCCCCATGTCTGAGTCCCCGCCTCTGTTTCCCTGCCTCTGATTCCCCGCCTCTGATTCCCAATATCAGATGCCCCGCCTCTGATTCCCCAACTCTGATTCCCCGCCTGTGATTCGCCAGCTATGATTCCCCATCTCTGATTCCGCACATCCGATTCCCTGCCTCTGATTCCCCGCCTCTGATGCCCCACCTCTGATTCCCCATCTCTGATTCCGCACATCCAATTCCCTGCCTCTGATTCCCCGCCTCTTATTCCATGCCTCTGATTCCCAAACTCTGATTCCCCACCTCTGATTTCCCATATCTGATTCCCCGCCTCTGTTTCCCCGCCTCTGATTCCCTGCATCTGTTTCCTCATATCTGATTCCCCTCCTCTGATTCCCCAACACTGATTCCCCGCCTCTGATTCCCCAGCTCTGATTCACCACCTCTGATTCCCCGCGTCTGATTCCACGCCTCTGATTCCCCATCTCTGATTCCCTATCTCTGATTCCCCAATTCTGATACCCCGCCTTTGATTCCCTGCCTCTGATTCTCCAGCTATGATTCCCCGCCTCTGATTCCCCGTGTCTGAATCCCTGCCTCTGATTCCCCACCTCTGATTCCCAATATCTGATTCCCCGCCTCCGTTTCCCTGCCTCTGATTCCCCGCCTCTGTTTCCCCATATCTGATTCTCCGCCTCTGATTCCCCAACTCTGATGCCCCGCCTCTGATTCCCCATCTCTGATTCCCCGCCTCTGACTCTCCGCGTCTGATTCCCAGCCTCTGATTCCCCATGTCTGATTTCCTGCCTCTGATTCCCCGCCTCTGATTCGCCATCTCTGATTCATCGCCTCTAATTCCCCACCTCTGATTCCCCATATCTGATTCCCCACCTATGTTTCCCCGCCTCTGATTCCCCGCCTCTGATTCCCCATCTCTGATTCCCGGACTCTGATTCCCCACCTCTGATTCCCCATCTCTGATTCCGCACATCCGATTCCCTGCCTCTGATTCCCCGCCTCTGATGCCCCGCCTCTGATTCCATGCCTCTGATTCCCAACCTCTGATTCCCCACCTCTGATTCCCCATATCTGATTCCCCGCCTCTATTTCCCCGCCTCTGATTCCCTGCCCCTGTTTCCTCATATCTGATTCCCCGCCTCTGATTCCCCAACACTGATTTCCCGCCTCTGAATCCCCAGCTCTGATGCACCACCTCTGATTCCCCGTGTCTGATTCCCCGCCTCTGATTCCCCATCTCTGATTCCCTATCTCTGATTCCGCAATTCTGATTCCCCGCCTTTGATTCCCTGCCTCTGATTCCCAACCTCTGATTCCCAACCTCTGATTCCCCATCTCTGATTCCCGGACTCTGATTCCCCACCTCTGATTCCCCATCTCTGATTCCGCACATCCGATTCCCTGCCTCTGATTCCCCGCCTCTGATGCCCCGCCTCTGATTCCATGCCTCTGATTCCCAACCTCTGATTCCCCACCTCTGATTCCCCATATCTGATTCCCCGCCTCTATTTCCCCGCCTCTGATTCCCTGCCCCTGTTTCCTCATATCTGATTCCCCGCCTCTGATTCCCCAACACTGATTTCCCGCCTCTGATTCCCCAGCTCTGATGCACCACCTCTGATTCCCCGTGTCTGATTCCCCGCCTCTGATTCCCCATCTCTGATTCCCTATCTCTGATTCCGCAATTCTGATTCCCCGCCTTTGATTCCCTGCCTCTGATTCCCAACCTCTGATTCCCAACCTCTGATTCCCCATATCTGATTCCCCGCCTCTGTTTCCCGCCTCTTATTCCCCGCCTCTGTTTCCCCATATCTGATTCCCTGCCTTTCATTCCCCAGCTCTGATTCCCCGCCTCTGACTCACCGCGTCTGATTCCCAGCCTCTGATTCCCCATGTCTGATTTCCTGCCTCTGATTCCCCGCCTCTGATTCGCCATCTCTGATTCATCGCCTCTGATTCCCCACCTCTGATTCCCCATATCTGATTCCCCACCTATGTTTCCCCGCCTCTGATTCCCCGCCTCTGATTCCCCATCTCTGATTCTCGTACTCTGATTCCCCACCTCTGATTCCCCATCTCTGATAACGCACATCCGATTCCCTGCCTCTGATTCCCCGCCTCTGATGCCCCGCCTCTGATTCCATGCCTCTGATTCCCAACCTCTGATTCCCCACCTCTGATTCCCCATATCTGATACCCGCCTCTGTTTCCCCGCCTCTGATTCCCTGCCTCTGTTTCCTCATATCTGATTCCCCGCCTCTGATTCCCCAACACTGATTCCCCGCCTCTGATACCCCAGCTCTGATTCACCACCTCTGATTCCCCGCGTCTGATTCCCCGCCTCTGATTACCCATCTCTGATTCCCTATCTCTGATTCCCCAATTCTGATTCCCCGCCTTTGATTCCCTGCCTCTGATTCCCAACCTCTGATTCCCGACCTCTGATTCCCCATATCTGATTCCCCGCCTCTGTTTCCCCGCCTCTTATTCCCCGCCTCTGTTTCCCCATATCTGATTCACGGCCTCTCATTCCCCAGCTCTGATTCTCCGCCTCTGATTCCCCATATCTGATTCCCGGCCGCTGATTCCCCAACTCTGATACCACGCCTCTGATTCCCCAGCTCTGATTCTCCGCCTCTGATTCCCAGCGTCTGATTCCCTGCCTCTGATTCCCCGCCTCTGATTCCCCATCTCTGATTCACCACCTATGATCCCCCGCCTCTGATTCCCCATGTCTGAGTCCCCGCCTCTGTTTCCCTGCCTCTGATTCCCCGCCTCTGATTCCCAATATCAGATTCCCCGCCTCTGATTCCCCAACTCTGATTCCCCGCCTGTGATTCGCCAGCTATGATTCCCCGCCTCTGATTCCCCGCCTCTGATTCCCCACATATGATTTCCCACATATGATTTCCCAACACTGATTCCCCGCCTCTGATTCGCCAGCTATGATTCCCCGCCTCTGATTCCCCGCGTCTGAATCCCTGCCTCTGATTCCCCGCTTCTGATTCCCCGCCTCTGATTCCCCAACTCTGATTCCCCGCCTGTGATTTGCCAGCTATGATTCCCCGCCTCTGATTCCCCGCCTCTGATTCCCCACATATGATTTCCCACATATGATTTCCCAACACTGATTCCCCGCCTCTGATTCGCCAGCTATGATTCCCCGCCTCTGATTCGCCAGCTATGATTCCCCGCCTCTGATTCCCCGCCTCTGATTCCCCGCCTCTGATTCCCCACATATGATTTCCCAACATTGATTCCCCGCCTCTGATTCGCCAGCTATGATTCCCCGCCTCTGATTCCCCGCGTCTGAATCCCTGCCTCTGATTCCCTGCTTCTGATTCCCAATATCTGATTCCCCGCCTCCGTTTCCCTGCCTCTGATTCCCCGCCTCTGTTTCCCCATATCTGATTCCCCGCCTCTGATTCCTCAACTCTGACTCCCCGCGTCTGATTCCAAGCCTCTGATTCCCCATGTCTGATTTCCTGCCTCTGATTCCCCGCCTCTGATTCGCCATCTCTGATTCATCGCCTCTGATTCCCCACCTCTGATTCCCCATATCTGATTCCCCACCTATGTTTCCCAGCCTCTGATTCCCCGCCTCTGATTCCCCATCTCTGATTCCCGGACTCTGATTCCCACCTCTGATTCCCCATCTCTGATTCCGCACATCCGATTCCCTGCCTCTGATTCCCCGCCTCTGATGCCCCGCCACTGATTTCATGCCTCTGATTCCCAAACTCTGATTCCCCACCTCTGATTCCCCATATCTGATTCCCCGCCTCTGTTTCCCCCCTCTGATTCCCTGCCTCTGTTTCCTCATATCTGATTCCCCGCCTCTGATTCCCCAACACTGATTTCCCGCCCCTGATTCCCCAGCTCTGATTCACCACCTCTGATTCCCCGCGTCTGATTCCCCGCCTCTGATTCCCCATCTCTGATTCCCTATCTCTGATTCCCCAATTCTGATTCCCCGCCTTTGATAACCTGCCTCTGATTCCCAACCTCTGATTCACGACCTCTGATTCCCCATATCTGATTCCCCGCCTTTGATAACCTGCCTCTGATTCCCAACCTCTGATTCCATGCCTCTGATTCCCAACCTCTGATTCCCCACCTCTGATTCCCCATATCTGATTCCCCGCCTCTATTTCCCCGCCTCTGATTCCCTGCCCCTGTTTCCTCATATCTGATTCCCCGCCTCTGATTCCCCAACACTGATTTCCCGCCTCTGATTCCCCAGCTCTGATGCACCACCTCTGATTCCCCGTGTCTGATTCCCCGCCTCTGATTCCCCATCTCTGATACCCTATCTCTGATTCCGCAATTCTGATTCCCCGCCTTTGATTCCCTGCCTCTGATTCCCAACCTCTGATTCCCAACCTCTGATTCCCCATATCTGATTCCCCGCCTCTGTTTCCCGCCTCTTATTCCCCGCCTCTGTTTCCCCATATCTGATTCCCTGCCTTTCATTCCCCAGCTCTGATTCCCCGCCTCTGACTCACCGCGTCTGATTCCCAGCCTCTGATTCCCCATGTCTGATTTCTTGCCTCTGATTCCCCGCCTCTGATTCGCCATCTCTGATTCATCGCCTCTGATTCCCCACCTCTGATTCCCCATATCTGATTCCCCACCTATGTTTCCCCGCCTCTGATTCCCCGCCTCTGATTCCCCATCTCTGATTCTCGTACTCTGATTCCCCACCTCTGATTCCCCATCTCTGATAACGCACATCCGATTCCCTGCCTCTGATTCCCCGCCTCTGATGCCCCGCCTCTGATTCCATGCCTCTGATTCCCAACCTCTGATTCCCCACCTCTGATTCCCCATATCTGATACCCGCCTCTGTTTCCCCGCCTCTGATTCCCTGCCTCTGTTTCCTCATATCTGATTCCCCGCCTCTGATTCCCCAACACTGATTCCCCGCCTCTGATACCCCAGCTCTGATTCACCACCTCTGATTCCCCGCGTCTGATTCCCCGCCTCTGATTACCCATCTCTGATTCCCTATCTCTGATTCCCCAATTCTGATTCCCCGCCTTTGATTCCCTGCCTCTGATTCCCAACCTCTGATTCCCGACCTCTGATTCCCCATATCTGATTCCCCGCCTCTGTTTCCCCGCCTCTTATTCCCCGCCTCTGTTTCCCCATATCTGATTCACGGCCTCTCATTCCCCAGCTCTGATTCTCCGCCTCTGATTCCCCATATCTGATTCCCGGCCGCTGATTCCCCAACTCTGATACCACGCCTCTGATTCCCCAGCTCTGATTCTCCGCCTCTGATTCCCAGCGTCTGATTCCCTGCCTCTGATTCCCCGCCTCTGATTCCCCATCTCTGATTCACCACCTATGATCCCCCGCCTCTGATTCCCCATGTCTGAGTCCCCGCCTCTGTTTCCCTGCCTCTGATTCCCCGCCTCTGATTCCCAATATCAGATGCCCCGCCTCTGATTCCCCAACTCTGATTCCCCGCCTGTGATTCGCCAGCTATGATTCCCCGCCTCTGATTCCCCTCCTCTGATTCCCCACATATGATTTCCCACATATGATTTCCCAACACTGATTCCCCGCCTCTGATTCGCCAGCTATGATTCCCCGCCTCTGATTCCCCGCGTCTGAATCCCTGCCTCTGATTCCCCGCTTCTGATTCCCCGCCTCTGATTCCCCAACTCTGATTCCCCGCCTGTGATTTGCCAGCTATGATTCCCCGCCTCTGATTCCCCGCCTCTGATTCCCCACATATGATTTCCCACATATGATTTCCCAACACTGATTCCCCGCCTCTGATTCGCCAGCTATGATTCCCCGCCTCTGATTCGCCAGCTATGATTCCCCGCCTCTGATTCCCCGCCTCTGATTCCCCACATATGATTTCCCAACACTGATTCCCCGCCTCTGATTCGCCAGCTATGATTCCCCGCCTCTGATTCCCCGCGTCTGAATCCCTGCCTCTGATTCCCCGCTTCTGATTCCCAATATCTGATTCCCCGCCTCCGTTTCCCTGCCTCTGATTCCCCGCCTCTGTTTCCCCATATCTGATTCCCCGCCTCTGATTCCTCAACTCTGACTCCCCGCGTCTGATTCCAAGCCTCTGATTCCCCATGTCTGATTTCCTGCCTCTGATTCCCCGCCTCTGATTCGCCATCTCTGATTCATCGCCTCTGATTCCCCACCTCTGATTCCCCATATCTGATTCCCCACCTATGTTTCCCAGCCTCTGATTCCCCGCCTCTGATTCCCCATCTCTGATTCCCGGACTCTGATTCCCACCTCTGATTCCCCATCTCTGATTCCGCACATCCGATTCCCTGCCTCTGATTCCCCGCCTCTGATGCCCCGCCACTGATTTCATGCCTCTGATTCCCAAACTCTGATTCCCCACCTCTGATTCCCCATATCTGATTTCCCGCCTCTGTTTCCCCCCTCTGATTCCCTGCCTCTGTTTCCTCATATCTGATTCCCCGCCTCTGATTCCCCAACACTGATTTCCCGCCCCTGATTCCCCAGCTCTGATTCACCACCTCTGATTCCCCGCGTCTGATTCCCCGCCTCTGATTCCCCATCTCTGATTCCCTATCTCTGATTCCCCAATTCTGATTCCCCGCCTTTGATAACCTGCCTCTGATTCCCAACCTCTGATTCACGACCTCTGATTCCCCATATCTGATTCCCCGCCTCTGTTTCCCCGCCTCTTATTCCCCACCTCTGTTTCCCCATATCTGATTCCCTGCCTCTCATTCCCCAGCTCTGATTCACCACCTCTGATTCCCCGCGTCTGATTCCCCGCGTCTGATTCCCCATCTCTGATTCCCTATCTCTGATTCCCCAATTCTGATTCCCCGCCTTTGATTCCCTGCCTCTGATTCCCAACCTCTGATTCCCGACCTCTGATTCCCCATATCTGATTCCCTGCCACTGTTTCCCCGCCTCTTATTCCCCGCCTCTGTTTCCCCATATCTGATTCCCTGCCTCTCATTCCCCAGCTCTGATTCCCCGCCTCTGATTCCCCAGCTCTGATTCCCCGCCTCTGACTCCCCGCGTCTGATTCCCAGCCTCTGATTCCCCATGTTTGATTTCCTGCCTCTGATTCCCCGCCTCTGATTCGCCATCTCTGATTCATCGCCTCTGATTCCCCACCTCTGATTCCCCATATCTGATTCCCCACCTATGTTTCCCCGCCTCTGATTCCCCGCCTCTGATTCCCCATCTCTGATTCCCGGACTCTGATTCCCCACCTCTGATTCCCCATCTCTGATTCCGCACATCCGATTCCCTGCCTCTGATTCCCCGCCTCTGATGCCCCGCCTCTGATTCCATGCCTCTGATTCCCAACCTCTGATTCCCCACCTCTGATTCCCCATATCTGATACCCCGCCTCTGTTTCCCTGCCTCTGATTCCCTGCCTCTGTTTCCTCATACCTGCTTTCCCGCCTCTGATTCCCCAACACTGATTCCCCGCCTCTGATTCCCCAGCTCTGATTCACCACCTCTGATTCCCCGCGTCTGATTCCCCGCCTCTGATTACCCATCTCTGATTCCCTATCTCTGATTCCCCAATTCTGATTCCCCGCCTTTGGTTCCCTGCCTCTGATTCCCAACCTCTGTTTCCCGACCTCTGATTCCCCATATCTGATTCCCCGCCTCTGTTTCCCCGCCTCTTATTCCCCGCCTCTCTTTCCCCATATCTGATTCCCGGCCTCTCATTCCCCAGCTCTGATTCTCCGCCTCTGATTCCCCATATCTGATTCCCAGCCTCTGATTCCCCAACTTTGATACCCCGCCTCTGATTCCCCAGCTCTGATTCCCCGCCTATGATTCCCCGCGTCTGATTCCCTGCCTCTGATTCCCCGCCTCTGATTCCCCATCTCTGATTCACCACCTCTGATCCCCCGCCTCTGATTACCCATGTCTGATTCCCCGCCTCTGTTTCCCCGCCTCTGAATCCCCGCCTCTGATTCCCCATATCTGATTCCCCGCCTCTGATTCCCCAACTCTGATTCCCCGCCTGTGATTCGCCAGCTATGATTCCCCGCCTCTGATTCCCCGCATCTGATTCCTTGCCTGTGATTCCCTGCCTCTGATTCCCCACCTCTGTTACCCCGCCTCTAATTCCACACCTCCGATTCCCCATATATGATTCCACTCCTCTCATTCCCCAACTCTGATTCCCCGCCTCTGATTCCCCATCTCAGATTCCCTGCCTCTGATTCCCCGCGTCTGATTCCCTGCCTCTGATTCCCCATCTCTGATTCACCACCTTTGATTCGCCACCTCTAATTCCCCACCTCTGATTCCCGGCCTCTTATTCCCGGCATCTGATTCCCGGCCTCTGCTTTCCAGCCTCTGATTCCCCGCTTCTGATTCTGATTCCCTGCCTCTGATTCCCCATCTCTGATTCCACACATCTGATTCCCTGCCTCTGATTCCCCACTTCTGATTCCCCGCCTCTGATTCCCCACCTCTGTTTCCCCACCTCTGATTCCCCGCCTCTGTTTCCCCATATCTAATTCCCCGCCTCTGATTCCCCAACTTTGATTCCCCGCTCTGATTCCACAGCTCTGAATTCCTGCCTCTGATTCCCCACATCTGATTCCCTGCCTCTGAATCCCCACCTCTGATTCCCAACCTCTGATTCCCCTCCTCTGATTCCCCATATCTGATTTCCCTCCTCTGTTTCCCTGCCTCTGATTCCCCGCCTCTGTTACCCCATATCTGATTCCCCGCCTCTGATTCCCCAACTCTGATTCTGCACATCTGATTCCCTGCCTCTTATTCCCCACCTCTGATTCCCGGCTTCTGATTCCCTGCCTCTCATTCCCGGCCTCTCATTCCCCGCCTCTGATTCCCGGCCTCAGATTCCCCGCCTCTGATTCCCTGCCTGTGATTCCCCATCTCTGATTCCGCACATCTGATTCCATGCCTCTAATTCCCCGCCTCTGATTCCCCGCCTCTGATTCCCTGCCTCTGATTCCCAACCTCTGATTCCCCACCTCTGATTCCCCATATCTGATTCCCCGCCTCTGTTTCCCCGCCTCTGATTCCGGGCCTCTGTTTCCCCCTATCTGATGCCCCGCCTCTGATTCCCAAACTCTGATTCCCCGCCTCTGATTCCCCAGCTCTGAATCCCCGCCTCTGATTCCCCGTGTTTGATTCCCTGCCTCTGATTCCCCGCCTCTGCTTCCCCATCTCTGATCCACCGCCTTTGATTCGCCACCTCTGATTCCCCATATGTGATTCCCCGCCTCTGTTTCCCCGCCTCTGATTCCCCGCCTCTGATTCCCCATATCTCATTCCCAGCCTCTGATTCCCCACCTCTGATTCCCGGCCTCTTATTCCCGGTATCTGATTCCCGGCCTCTGATTCCCGGCCTCTGATTCCCCGCTTCTGATTCTGATTCCCTGCCTCTGATTCCCCATCTCTGATTCCGCACATCTGATTCCCTGCCTCTGATTTCCCACTTCTGATTACCCATATCTGATTCCCCGCCTCTGTTTCCCCGCCTCTGATTCCCCGCCTCTGTTTCCCCGCCTCTGATTCCCCTCCTCTGTTTCCCCATATCTAATTCCCCGCCTCTGATACCCCAACTCTGATTCCCCGCTCTGATTCCCCAGCTCTGAATCCCCGACTCTGATTCCCCGCATCTGATTCACTGCCTCTGAATCCCCACCTCTGATTACCTGCCTCTGATTCCCCATTTCTGATTCCCGGCCTCTGATTCCCGGCCTCTGATTCCCAGCCTCTGATTCCCCATCTCTGATTCCCCGCCTCTGATTCCCCGACTCTGATTCCCCGCCTCTGATTCCCCAGCTCTGATTCCCCGCCTCTGATTCCCCGCGTCTGATTCCCCGCCTCTGAATCCCCGCCTCTGATTCCCCATCTCTGATTCACCACCGCTAATTCCCGGCCTCTGATTCCCCACTACTGATTCCTGGCCTCTGATTCCCGGCCTCTGATTCCCCGCCTCTGATTCCCCATCTCTGATTCCCGGCCTCTGATTCCCCGACTCTGATTCCCTGCCTCTGATTCCCCAGCTCTGATTCCCCACCTCTGATTACCCGCGTCTGATTCCCTGACTCTAATTCCCGGCCTCTGATTCCCCATCTCTGATTCACCGCCTCTGATTCCCCACCTCTGATTCCCCATATCTGATTCCCCGCCTCAGTTTCCCCGCCTCTGATTCCCCGCCTCTGATTCCCCATATCTGATACCCCGCCTCTGATTCCCCAACTCTGATTCCCCGCCTCTGATTCCCCAGTTATGATTCCCCACTTCTGATTCCCCGCGTCTGATTCCCTGCTTCTGATTCCCTGCCTCTGATTCCCCATCTGTGATTAACCACCTCTGATTCTCCGCATCTGATTCCCCGCCTCAGTTCCCCGCCTCTGATTCCCCATCTCTGATTCACCACCACTGATTCCCTGCGTCTGATTCCCTGCCTGTGATTCCCCGCCTCTGATTCACCATCTCTGATTCACTGCCTCTGATTCCCCTTCTCTGATTCCACATGTCTGATTCACCACCGCTAATTCCCGGCCTCTGATTCCCCACTACTGATTCCCGGCCTCTGATTCCCGGCCTCGGATTCCCCGCCTCTGATTCCCCGCCTCTGATTCGCCATCTCTGATTCATCGCCTCTGATTCCCCACCTCTGATTCCCCATATCTGATTCCCCACCTATGTTTCCCCGCCTCTGATTCCCCGCCTCTGATTCCCCATCTCTGATTCCCGGACTCTGATTCCCCACCTCTGATTCCCCATCTCTGATTCCGCACATCCGATTCCCTGCCTCTGATTCCCCGCCTCTGATGCCCCGCCTCTGATTCCATGCCTCTGATTCCCAACCTCTGATTCCCCACCTCTGATTCCCCATATCTGATACCCCGCCTCTGTTTCCCTGCCTCTGATTCCCTGCCTCTGTTTCCTCATACCTGCTTTCCCGCCTCTGATTCCCCAACACTGATTCCCCGCCTCTGATTCCCCAGCTCTGATTCACCACCTCTGATTCCCCGCGTCTGATTCCCCGCCTCTGATTACCCATCTCTGATTCCCTATCTCTGATTCCCCAATTCTGATTCCCCGCCTTTGGTTCCCTGCCTCTGATTCCCAACCTCTGATTCCCGACCTCTGATTCCCCATATCTGATTCCCCGCCTCTGTTTCCCCGCCTCTTATTCCCCGCCTCTCTTTCCCCATATCTGATTCCCGGCCTCTCATTCCCCAGCTCTGATTCTCCGCCTCTGATTCCCCATATCTGATTCCCAGCCTCTGATTCCCCAACTTTGATACCCCGCCTCTGATTCCCCAGCTCTGATTCCCCGCCTATGATTCCCCGCGTCTGATTCCCTGCCTCTGATTCCCCGCCTCTGATTCCCCATCTCTGATTCACCACCTCTGATCCCCCGCCTCTGATTACCCATGTCTGATTCCCCGCCTCTGTTTCCCCGCCTCTGAATCCCCGCCTCTGATTCCCCATATCTGATTCCCCGCCTCTGATTCCCCAACTCTGATTCCCCGCCTGTGATTCGCCAGCTATGATTCCCCGCCTCTGATTCCCCGCATCTGATTCCTTGCCTGTGATTCCCTGCCTCTGATTCCCCACCTCTGTTACCCCGCCTCTAATTCCCCACCTCCGATTCCCCATATATGATTCCACTCCTCTCATTCCCCAACTCTGATTCCCCGCCTCTGAATCCCCATCTCAGATACCCTGCCTCTGATTCCCCGCGTCTGATTCCCTGCCTCTGATTCCCCATCTCTGATTCACCTCCTTTGATTCGCCACCTCTAATTCCCCACCTCTGATTCCCGGCCTCTTATTCCCGGCATCTGATTCCCGGCCTCTGCTTTCCAGCCTCTGATTCCCCGCTTCTGATTCTGATTCCCTGCCTCTGATTCCCCATCTCTGATTCCACACATCTGATTCCCTGCCTCTGATTCCCCACTTCTGATTCCCCGCCTCTGATTCCCCACCTCTGTTTCCCCACCTCTGATTCCCCGCCTCTGTTTCCCCATATCTAATTCCCCGCCTCTGATTCCCCAACTCTGATTCCCCGCTCTGATTCCACAGCTCTGAATTCCCGCCTCTGATTCCCCACATCTGATTCCCTGCCTCTGAATCCCCACCTCTGATTCCCAACCTCTGATTCCCCTCCTCTGATTCCCCATATCTGATTTCCCTCCTCTGTTTCCCTGCCTCTGATTCCCCGCCTCTGTTACCCCATATCTGATTCCCCGCCTCTGATTCCCCAACTCTGATTCTGCACATCTGATTCCCTGCCTCTTATTCCCCACCTCTGATTCCCGGCTTCTGATTCCCTGCCTCTCATTCCCGGCCTCTCATTCCCCGCCTCTGATTCCCGGCCTCAGATTCCCCGCCTCTGATTCCCTGCCTGTGATTCCCCATCTCTGATTCCGCACATCTGATTCCATGCCTCTAATTCCCCGCCTCTGATTCCCCGCCTCTGATTCCCTGCCTCTGATTCCCAACCTCTGATTCCCCACCTCTGATTCCCCATATCTGATTCCCCGCCTCTGTTTCCCCGCCTCTGATTCCGGGCCTCTGTTTCCCCCTATCTGATGCCCCGCCTCTGATTCCCAAACTCTGATTCCCCGCCTCTGATTCCCCAGCTCTGAATCCCTGCCTCTGATTCCCCGTGTTTGATTCCCTGCCTCTGATTCCCCGCCTCTGCTTCCCCATCTCTGATCCACCGCCTTTGATTCGCCACCTCTGATTCCCCATATGTGATTCCCCGCCTCTGTTTCCCCGCCTCTGATTCTCCGCCACTGATTCCCCATATCTCATTCCCAGCCTCTGATTCCCCACCTCTGATTCCCGGCCTCTTATTCCCGGTATCTGATTCCCGGCCTCTGATTCCCGGCCTCTGATTCCCCGCTTCTGATTCTGATTCCCTGCCTCTGATTCCCCATCTCTGATTCCGCACATCTGATTCCCTGCCTCTGATTTCCCACCTCTGATTACCCATATCTGATTCCCCGCCTCTGTTTCCCCGCCTCTGATTCCCCGCCTCTGTTTCCCCGCCTCTGATTCCCCTCCTCTGTTTCCCCATATCTAATTCCCCGCCTCTGATACCCCAACTCTGATTCCCCGCTCTGATTCCCCAGCTCTGAATCCCCGACTCTGATTCCCCGCATCTGATTCACTGCCTCTGAATCCCCACCTCTGATTACCTGCCTCTGATTCCCCATTTCTGATTCCCGGCCTCTGATTCCCGGCCTCTGATTCCCAGCCTCTGATTCCCCATCTCTGATTCCCCGCCTCTGATTCCCCGACTCTGATTCCCCGCCTCTGATTCCCCAGCTCTGATTCCCCGCCTCTGATTCCCCGCGTCTGATTCCCCGCCTCTGAATCCCCGCCTCTGATTCCCCATCTCTGATTCACCACCGCTAATTCCCGGCCTCTGATTCCCCACTACTGATTCCTGGCCTCTGATTCCCGGCCTCTGATTCCCCGCCTCTGATTCCCCATCTCTGATTCCCGGCCTCTGATTCCCCGACTCTGATTCCCTGCCTCTGATTCCCCAGCTCTGATTCCCCACCTCTGATTACCCGCGTCTGATTCCCTGACTCTAATTCCCGGCCTCTGATTCCCCATCTCTGATTCACCGCCTCTGATTCCCCACCTCTGATTCCCCATATCTGATTCCCCGCCTCAGTTTCCCCGCCTCTGATTCCCCGCCTCTGATTCCCCATATCTGATACCCCGCCTCTGATTCCCCAACTCTGATTCCCCGCCTCTGATTCCCCAGTTATGATTCCCCACTTCTGATTCCCCGCGTCTGATTCCCTGCTTCTGATTCCCTGCCTCTGATTCCCCATCTGTGATTAACCACCTCTGATTCTCCGCATCTGATTCCCCGCCTCAGTTCCCCGCCTCTGATTCCCCATCTCTGATTCACCACCACTGATTCCCTGCGTCTGATTCCCTGCCTGTGATTCCCCGCCTCTGATTCACCATCTCTGATTCACTGCCTCTGATTCCCCTTCTCTGATTCCACATGTCTGATTCACCACCGCTAATTCCCGGCCTCTGATTCCCCACTACTGATTCCCGGCCTCTGATTCCCGGCCTCGGATTCCCCGCCTCTGATTCCCCGCCTCTGATTCGCCATCTCTGATTCATCGCCTCTGATTCCCCACCTCTGATTCCCCATATCTGATTCCCCACCTATGTTTCCCCGCCTCTGATTCCCCGCCTCTGATTCCCCATCTCTGATTCCCGGACTCTGATTCCCCACCTCTGATTCCCCATCTCTGATTCCGCACATCCGATTCCCTGCCTCTGATTCCCCGCCTCTGATGCCCCGCCTCTGATTCCATGCCTCTGATTCCCAACCTCTGATTCCCCACCTCTGATTCCCCATATCTGATACCCCGCCTCTGTTTCCCTGCCTCTGATTCCCTGCCTCTGTTTCCTCATACCTGCTTTCCCGCCTCTGATTCCCCAACACTGATTCCCCGCCTCTGATTCCCCAGCTCTGATTCACCACCTCTGATTCCCCGCGTCTGATTCCCCGCCTCTGATTACCCATCTCTGATTCCCTATCTCTGATTCCCCAATTCTGATTCCCCGCCTTTGGTTCCCTGCCTCTGATTCCCAACCTCTGATTCCCGACCTCTGATTCCCCATATCTGATTCCCCGCCTCTGTTTCCCCGCCTCTTATTCCCCGCCTCTCTTTCCCCATATCTGATTCCCGGCCTCTCATTCCCCAGCTCTGATTCTCCGCCTCTGATTCCCCATATCTGATTCCCAGCCTCTGATTCCCCAACTTTGATACCCCGCCTCTGATTCCCCAGCTCTGATTCCCCGCCTATGATTCCCCGCGTCTGATTCCCTGCCTCTGATTCCCCGCCTCTGATTCCCCATCTCTGATTCACCACCTCTGATCCCCCGCCTCTGATTACCCATGTCTGATTCCCCGCCTCTGTTTCCCCGCCTCTGAATCCCCGCCTCTGATTCCCCATATCTGATTCCCCGCCTCTGATTCCCCAACTCTGATTCCCCGCCTGTGATTCGCCAGCTATGATTCCCCGCCTCTGATTCCCCGCATCTGATTCCTTGCCTGTGATTCCCTGCCTCTGATTCCCCACCTCTGTTACCCCGCCTCTAATTCCCCACCTCCGATTCCCCATATATGATTCCACTCCTCTCATTCCCCAACTCTGATTCCCCGCCTCTGATTCCCCATCTCAGATACCCTGCCTCTGATTCCCCGCGTCTGATTCCCTGCCTCTGATTCCCCATCTCTGATTCACCTCCTTTGATTCGCCACCTCTAATTCCCCACCTCTGATTCCCGGCCTCTTATTCCCGGCATCTGATTCCCGGCCTCTGCTTTCCAGCCTCTGATTCCCCGCTTCTGATTCTGATTCCCTGCCTCTGATTCCCCATCTCTGATTCCACACATCTGATTCCCTGCCTCTGATTCCCCACTTCTGATTCCCCGCCTCTGATTCCCCACCTCTGTTTCCCCACCTCTGATTCCCCGCCTCTGTTTCCCCATATCTAATTCCCCGCCTCTGATTCCCCAACTCTGATTCCCCGCTCTGATTCCACAGCTCTGAATTCCCGCCTCTGATTCCCCACATCTGATTCCCTGCCTCTGAATCCCCACCTCTGATTCCCAACCTCTGATTCCCCTCCTCTGATTCCCCATATCTGATTTCCCTCCTCTGTTTCCCTGCCTCTGATTCCCCGCCTCTGTTACCCCATATCTGATTCCCCGCCTCTGATTCCCCAACTCTGATTCTGCACATCTGATTCCCTGCCTCTTATTCCCCACCTCTGATTCCCGGCTTCTGATTCCCTGCCTCTCATTCCCGGCCTCTCATTCCCCGCCTCTGATTCCCGGCCTCAGATTCCCCGCCTCTGATTCCCTGCCTGTGATTCCCCATCTCTGATTCCGCACATCTGATTCCATGCCTCTAATTCCCCGCCTCTGATTCCCCGCCTCTGATTCCCTGCCTCTGATTCCCAACCTCTGATTCCCCACCTCTGATTCCCCATATCTGATTCCCCGCCTCTGTTTCCCCGCCTCTGATTCCGGGCCTCTGTTTCCCCCTATCTGATGCCCCGCCTCTGATTCCCAAACTCTGATTCCCCGCCTCTGATTCCCCAGCTCTGAATCCCCGCCTCTGATTCCCCGTGTTTGATTCCCTGCCTCTGATTCCCCGCCTCTGCTTCCCCATCTCTGATCCACCGCCTTTGATTCGCCACCTCTGATTCCCCATATGTGATTCCCCGCCTCTGTTTCCCCGCCTCTGATTCCCCGCCTCTGATTCCCCATATCTCATTCCCAGCCTCTGATTCCCCACCTCTGATTCCCGGCCTCTTATTCCCGGTATCTGATTCCCGGCCTCTGATTCCCGGCCTCTGATTCCCCGCTTCTGATTCTGATTCCCTGCCTCTGATTCCCCATCTCTGATTCCGCACATCTGATTCCCTGCCTCTCATTTCCCACCTCTGATTACCCATATCTGATTCCCCGCCTCTGTTTCCCCGCCTCTGATTCCCCGCCTCTGTTTCCCCGCCTCTGATTCCCCTCCTCTGTTTCCCCATATCTAATTCCCCGCCTCTGATACCCCAACTCTGATTCCCCGCTCTGATTCCCCAGCTCTGAATCCCCGACTCTGATTCCCCGCATCTGATTCACTGCCTCTGAATCCCCACCTCTGATTACCTGCCTCTGATTCCCCATTTCTGATTCCCGGCCTCTGATTCCCGGCCTCTGATTCCCAGCCTCTGATTCCCCATCTCTGATTCCCCGCCTCTGATTCCCCGACTCTGATTCCCCGCCTCTGATTCCCCAGCTCTGATTCCCCGCCTCTGATTCCCCGCGTCTGATTCCCCGCCTCTGAATCCCCGCCTCTGATTCCCCATCTCTGATTCACCACCGCTAATTCCCGGCCTCTGATTCCCCACTACTGATTCCTGGCCTCTGATTCCCGGCCTCTGATTCCCCGCCTCTGATTCCCCATCTCTGATTCCCGGCCTCTGATTCCCAGACTCTGATTCCCTGCCTCTGATTCCCCAGCTCTGATTCCCCACCTCTGATTACCCGCGTCTGATTCCCTGACTCTAATTCCCGGCCTCTGATTCCCCATCTCTGATTCACCGCCTCTGATTCCCCACCTCTGATTCCCCATATCTGATTCCCCGCCTCAGTTTCCCCGCCTCTGATTCCCCGTCTCTGATTCCCCATATCTGATACCCCGCCTCTGATTCCCCAACTCTGATTCCCCGCCTCTGATTCCCCAGTTATGATTCCCCACTTCTGATTCCCCGCGTCTGATTCCCTGCTTCTGATTCCCTGCCTCTGATTCCCCATCTGTGATTAACCACCTCTGATTCTCCGCATCTGATTCCCCGCCTCAGTTTCCCCGCCTCTGATTCCCCATCTCTGATTCACCACCACTGATTCCCTGCGTCTGATTCCCTGCCTGTGATTCCCCGCCTCTGATTCACCATCTCTGATTCACTGCCTCTGATTCCCCTTCTCTGATTCCACATGTCTGATTCACCACCGCTAATTCCCGGCCTCTGATTCCCCACTACTGATTCCCGGCCTCTGATTCCCGGCCTCGGATTCCCCGCCTCTGATTCCCCATCTCTGATTCCCCGCCTCTGATTCCACATCTCTGATTCACCGCCTCTGATTCCCCACCTCTGATTCCCCATATCTGATAAGCCATCTCTGTTTCCCCGCCTCTGATTCCCCACCTCTGATTCCCCATATCTGATTCCCCGCCTCTGATTCCCCATCTCTGATTCTCGGACTCAGATTCCCCACCTCTGATTCCCCGCCTCTGATTCCCTGCCTCTGATTCCCCATCTCTGATTTCCCATATCTGATTCCCCAGCTCTGATTCCCAACATCTGATTCCCTGCCTCTGATTCCCCACCTCTGATTCCCAATATCTGATTCCCTGCCTCTGTTTCCCCACTTCTGATTCCCCGCCTCTGTTTCCCCATATCTGATTCCCCACCTCTGATTCCCCAACTCTGATTCCTCGCCTCTGATTCCCCAGCTCTGATTCCCCGCCTCTGATTCCCCGTGTCTGATTCCTTGCCTCTGATTCCCCGCCTCTGATTCCCCATCTCTGATTCACCACCACTGATTCCCTGCGTCTGATTCCCTGCCTGTGATTCCCCGCCTCTGATTCACCATCTCTGATTCACTGCCTCTGATTCCCCTTCATGATTCCCCATGTCTGATTCCCCAATTCTGATTCCCGCCTCTGATGCCCCACCTCTGATTCCCCGCCTCTGATTCCCCATATCTTATTCCCCGCCTCTGATTCCCAAACTCAGATTTCCCGCCTCATATTCCCCAGCTCTGATTCCCCGCCTCTGATTCCCCGCGTCTGATTCCCCGCCTCTGAATCCCCGCCTCTGATTCCCCATCTCTGATTCACCACCGCTAATTCCCGGCCTCTGATTCCCCACTACTGATTCCCGGCCTCTGATTCCCGGCCTCTGATTCCCCGCCTCTGATTCCCCATCTCTGATTCCCCGCCTCTGATTCCCCGACTCTGATTCCCTGCCTCTGATTCCCCAGCTCTGATTCCCCACCTCTGATTACCCGCGTCTGATTCCCTGACTCTAATTCCCGGCCTCTGATTCCCCATCTCTGATTCACCGCCTCTGATTCCCCACCTCTGATTCCCCATATCTGATTCCCCGCCTCAGTTTCCCCGCCTCTGATTCCCCGCCTCTGATTCCCCATATCTGATACCCCGCCTCTGATTCCCCAACTCTGATTCCCCGCCTCTGATTCCCCAGTTATGATTCCCCACTTCTGATTCCCCGCGTCTGATTCCCTGCTTCTGATTCCCTGCCTCTGATTCCCCATCTGTGATTAACCACCTCTGATTCTCCGCGTCTGATTCCCCGCCTCAGTTTCCCCGCCTCTGATTCCCCATATCTGATTCCTGGCCTCTGATTCCCGGCCTATGATTCACCGCTTCTAATTCCCCGCCTCTGATTCCCTGCCTCTGATTCCCCATCTCTGATTCACGAGCTCTGATTCCCCACCTCTGATTACCCGCGTCTGATTCCCTGATTCTAATTCCCCGCCTCTGATTCCCCATCTCTGATTCACCGCCTCTGATTCCCCACCTCTGTTTCCCCATATCTGATTCCCCACCTCTGATTCCCCAACTCTGATTCCCCGCCTCTGATTCCCCAGCTCTGATTCCCCGCCTCTGATTCCCCGTGTCTGATTCCTTGCCTCTGATTCCCCGCCTCTGATTCCCCATCTCTGATTCACCACCACTGATTCCCTGCGTCTGATTCCCTGCCTGTGATTCCCCGCCTCTGATTCACCATCTCTGATTCACTGCCTCTGATTCCCCTTCATGATTCCCCATGTCTGATTCCCCAATTCTGATTCCCGCCTCTGATGCCCCACCTCTGATTCCCCGCCTCTGATTCCCCATATCTTATTCCCCGCCTCTGATTCCCAAACTCAGATTTCCCGCCTCATATTCCCCAGCTCTGATTCCCCGCCTCTGATTCCCCGCGTCTGATTCCCCGCCTCTGAATCCCCGCCTCTGATTCCCCATCTCTGATTCACCACCGCTAATTCCCGGCCTCTGATTCCCCACTACTGATTCCCGGCCTCTGATTCCCGGCCTCTGATTCCCCGCCTCTGATTCCCCATCTCTGATTCCCCACCTCTGATTCCCCGACTCTGATTCCCTGCCTCTGATTCCCCAGCTCTGATTCCCCACCTCTGATTACCCGCGTCTGATTCCCTGACTCTAATTCCCGGCCTCTGATTCCCCATCTCTGATTCACCGCCTCTGATTCCCCACCTCTGATTCCCCATATCTGATTCCCCGCCTCAGTTTCCCCGCATCTGATTCCCCGCCTCTGATTCCCCATATCTGATACCCCGCCTCTGATTCCCCAACTCTGATTCCCCGCCTCTGATTCCCCAGTTATGATTCCCCACTTCTGATTCCCCGCGTCTGATTCCCTGCTTCTGATTCCCTGCCTCTGATTCCCCATCTGTGATTAACCACCTCTGATTCTCCGCGTCTGATTCCCCGCCTCAGTTTCCCCGCCTCTGATTTCCCATATCTGATTCCCGGCCTCTGATTCCCGGCCTGTGATTCCCCGCTTCTAATTCCCCGCCTCTGATTCCCTGCCTCTGATTCCCCATCTCTTATTCACGAGCTCTGATTCCCCACCTCTGATTACCCGCGTCTGATTCCCTGATTCTAATTCCCCGCCTCTGATTCCCCATCTCTGATTCACCGCCTCTGATTCCCCACCTCTGATTCCCCATATCTGATACCCCGCCTCGGATTCCCCAACTCTGATTCCCCAACTCTGATTCCCCGCCTCTGATTCCCCAGCTATGATTCCCCACCTCTGATTCCCCGCGTCTGATTCCCTGCTTCTGATTCCGCGCCTCTGATTCCCCAGCTCTGATTCCCCATCTCTGATTCCCAAATTCTGATTCCCTGCCTCTGATTCCCCACCTCTGATTCCCAATATCTGATTCCCCGCCTCTGTTTCCCCGCCTCTGATTCCCCGCCTCTGTTTCCCCATATCTGATTCCCCACCTCTGATTCCCCAACTCTGATTCCCCGCCTCTGATTCCCCAGCTCTGATTCCCCGCCTCTGATTCCACGTGTCTGATGCCCTGCCTCTGATTCCTCGCCTCTGATTTCCCATCTCTGATTCACTGCCTCTGATTCCCCACCTCTGATTCCCCATATCTGATTAGCCACCTCTGTTTCCCCGCCTCTGATTCCCAGCCTCTGATTCCCCATATCTGATTCCCAGCCTCTGATTCCCCATCTCTGATTCCCGGACTCTGAATCCCCACCTCTGATTCCCGGCCTCTCATTCCCGGCCTTTGATTCCCGCTTCTGATTCCCCGCCTCTGATTCCCTGCCTCTGATTCCCCATGTCTGATACCCCATATCTGATACCCCGCCTTGGATTCCCCAACTCTGATTCCCCAACTCTGATTCCCCGCCTCTGATTCCCCAGCTATGATTCCCCACCTCTGATTCCCGGCGTCTGATTCCCTGCTTCTGATTCCCTGCCTCTGATTCCCCATCTGTGATTAACCACCTCTGATTCTCCACGTCTGATTCTGCGCCTCTGATTCCCCATCTCTGAATCCCCATCTCTGATTCCCAAATTCTGATTCCCCGCCGCTGATTCCCCTGCTCTGATTCCCCATCTCTGATTCCCAAATTCTGATTCACTGCCTCTGATTCCCCACCTCTGATTCCCAATATCTGATTCCCCGCCTCTCTTTCCCCGCCTCTGATTCCCCGCCTCTGTTTCCCCATCTGATTCCCCACCTCTGATTCCCCAACTCTGATTCCCCGCCTCTGATTCCCCAGCTCTGATTCCCGCCTCTGATTCCACATGTCTGATGCCCTGCCTCTGATTCCCCGCCTCTGATTTCCCATCTCTGATTCACTGCCTCTGATTCCCCACCTCTGATTCCCCATATCTGATTAGCCACCTCTGTTTCCCCGCCTCTGATTCCCAGCCTCTGATTCCCCATATCTGATTCCCAGCCTCTGATTCCCCACCTCTGATTCCCGAACTCTCATTCCCGGCCTTTGATTCCCGCTTCTGATTCCCCGCCTCTGATTCCCTGCCTCTGATTCCCCATGTCTGATTCCCCACATCTGATTCCCTGCCTCTGATATCCCGCCTCCGATTCCCTGCCTCTGATTCCCTGCCACTAATTCCCCGCCTCTGATTCCCCTATCTGATTCCCTGCCTCTGATGCCCCATATCTGATTCCCAGCCTCTGATTCCCCAACTCTGATTCCCCGCCTCTAATTCCTCAGCTCTGATTCCCCACCTCTGATTCCCCGTGTCTAATTCCCTGCCTCTGATTCCCCGCCTCTGATTCCCCATCTTGTATTCACCACCACTGATTCCCTGCGTCTGATTCCCTGCCTGTGATTCCCCGCCTCTGATTCACCATCTCTGATTCACTGCCTCTGATTCCCCTTCTCTGATTCCCCATGTCTGATTCCCCAATTCTGATTCCCTCCTCTGATGCCCAACCTCTGATTCCCCTCCTCTGATTGCCCATATCTGATTCCCCGCCTCTGATTCCCGATCTCTGATTCACCACCGCTAATTCCCGGCATCTGATTCCCCACTACTGATTCCCGGCCTCTGATTCCCGGCCTCTGATTCCCCGCCTCTGATTCCCCATCTCTGATTCCCCGCTCTGATTCCCCGACTCTGATTCCCTGCCTTTCATTCCCCAGCTCTGATTCCCCGCCTCTGACTCCCCGCGTCTGATTCCCAGCCTCTGATTCCCCATGTCTGATTTCCTGCCTCTGATTCCCCGCCTCTGATTCGCCATCTCTGATTCATCGCCTCTGATTCCCCACCTCTGATTCCCCATATCTGATTCCCCACCTACGTTTCCCCGCCTCTGATTCCCCGCCTCTGATTCCCCATCTCTGATTCCCGGACTCTGATTCCCCACCTCTGATACCCCATCTCTGATTCCGCACATCCGATTCCCTGCCTCTGATTCCCCGCCTCTGATGCCCCGCCTCTGATTCCATGCCTCTGATTCCCAACCTCTGATTCCCCACCTCTGATTCCCCATATCTGATTCCCCGCCTTTGTTTCCCCGCCTCTGATTCCCTGCCCCTGTTTCCTCATATCTGATTTACCGCCTCTGATTCCCCAGCTCTGATTCACCACCTCTGATTCCCCGCGTCTGATTCCCGGCCTCTGATTCCCCATCTCTGATTCCCTATCTCTGATTCCCCAATTCTGATTCCCCGCCTTTGATTCCCTGCCTCTGATTCCCAACCTCTGATTCCCGACCTCTGATTCCCCATATCTGATTCCCCGCCTCTGTTTCCCCGCCTCTTATTCCCCGCCTCTGTTTCCCCATATCTGATTCCCTGCCTTTCATTCCCCAGCTCTGATTCATCGCCTCTGACTCCCCGCGTCTGATTCCCAGCCTCTGATTCCCAATGTCTGATTTCCTGCCTCTGATTCCCCGCCTCTGATTCCCCACCTCTGATTCCCCATATCTGATTCCCCACCTATGTTTCCCCGTCTCTGATTCCCCGCCTCGGATTCCCCATCTCTGATTCTCGGACTCTGATTCCCCACCTCTGATTCCCCATCTCTGATTCCGCACATCCGATTCCCTGCCTCTGATTCCCCGCCTCTGATGCCCCACCTCTGATTCCCCATCTCTGATTCCGCACATCCAATTCCCTGCCTCTGATTCCCCGCCTCTGATGCCCCGCCTCTTATTCCATGCCTCTGATTCCCAAACTCTGATTCCCCACCTCTGATTTCCCATATCTGATTCCCCGCCTCTGTTTCCCCGCCTCTGATTCCCTGCATCTGTTTCCTCATATCTGATTCCCCTCCTCTGATTCCCCAACACTGATTCCCCGCCTCTGATTCCCCAGCTCTGATTCACCACCTCTGATTCCCCGCGTCTGATTCCACGCCTCTGATTCCCCATCTCTGATTCCCTATCTCTGATTCCCCAATTCTGATACCCCGCCTTTGAATCCCTGCCTCTGATTCTCCAGCTATGATTCCCCGCCTCTGATTCCCCGCGTCTGAATCCCTGCCTCTGATTCCCCACCTCTGATTCCCAATATCTGATTCCCCGCCTCCGTTTCCCTGCCTCTGATTCCCCGCCTCTGTTTCCACATATCTGATTCTCCGCCTCTGATTCCCCAACTCTGATGCCCCGCCTCTGATTCCCCATCTCTGATTCCCCGCCTCTGACTCTCCGCGTCTGATTCCCAGCCTCTGATTCCCCATGTCTGATTTCCTGCCTCTGATTCCCCGCCTCTGATTCGCCATCTCTGATTCATCGCCTCTAATTCCCCACCTCTGATTCCCCATATCTGATTCCCCACCTATGTTTCCCCGCCTCTGATTCCCCGCCTCTGATTCCCCATCTCTGATTCCCGGACTCTGATTCCCCACCTCTGATTCCCCATCTCTGATTCCGCACATCCGATTCCCTGCCTCTGATTCCCCGCCTCTGATGCCCCGCCTCTGATTCCATGCCTCTGATTCCCAACCTCTGATTCCCCACCTCTGATTCCACATATCTGATTCCCCGCCTCTATTTCCCCGCCTCTGATTCCCTGCCCCTGTTTCCTCATATCTGATTCCCCGCCTCTGATTCCCCAACACTGATTTCCCGCCTCTGATTCCCCAGCTCTGATGCACCACCTCTGATTCCCCGTGTCTGATTCCCCGCCTCTGATTCCCCATCTCTGATTCCCTATCTCTGATTCCGCAATTCTGATTCCCCGCCTTTGATTCCCTGCCTCTGATTCCCAACCTCTGATTCCCAACCTCTGATTCCCCATATCTGATTCCCCGCCTCTGTTTCCCGCCTCTTATTCCCCGCCTCTGTTTCCCCATATCTGATTCCCTGCCTTTCATTCCCCAGCTCTGATTCCCCGATTCTGACTCCCCGCGTCTGATTCCCAGCCTCTGATTCCCCATGTCTGATTTCCTGCCTCTGATTCCCCGCCTCTGATTCGCCATCTCTGATTCATCGCCTCTGATTCCCCACCTCTGATTCCCCATATCTGATTCCCCACCTATGTTTCCCCGCCTCTGATTCCCCGCCTCTGATTCCCCATCTCTGATTCTCGTACTCTGATTCCCCACCTCTGATTCCCCATCTCTGATAACGCACATCCGATTCCCTGCCTCTGATTCCCCGCCTCTGATGCCCCGCCTCTGATTCCATGCCTCTGATTCCCAACCTCTGATTCCCCACCTCTGATTCCCCATATCTGATACCCGCCTCTGTTTCCCCGCCTCTGATTCCCTGCCTCTGTTTCCTCATATCTGATTCCCCGCCTCTGATTCCCCAACACTGATTCCCCGCCTCTGATACCCCAGCTCTGATTCACCACCTCTGATTCCCCGCGTCTGATTCCCCGCCTCTGATTACCCATCTCTGATTCCCTATCTCTGATTCCCCAATTCTGATTCCCCGCCTTTGATTCCCTGCCTCTGATTCCCAACCTCTGATTCCCGACCTCTGATTCCCCATATCTGATTCCCCGCCTCTGTTTCCCCGCCTCTTATTCCCCGCCTCTGTTTCCCCATATCTGATTCACGGCCTCTCATTCCCCAGCTCTGATTCTCTGCCTCTGATTCCCCATATCTGATTCCCCGCCGCTGATTCCCCAACTCTGATACCACGCCTCTGATTCCCCAGCTCTGATTCTCCGCCTCTGATTCCCAGCGTCTGATTCCCTGCCTCTGATTCCCCGCCTCTGATTCCCCATCTCTGATTCACCACCTATGATCCCCCGCCTCTGATTCCCCATGTCTGAGTCCCCGCCTCTGTTTCCCTGCCTCTGATTCCCCGCCTCTGATTCCCAATATCAGATTCCCCGCCTCTGATTCCCCAACTCTGATTCCCCGCCTGTGATTCGCCAGCTATGATTCCCCGCCTCTGATTCCCCGCCTCTGATTCCCCACATATGATTTCCCAACACTGATTCCCCGCCTCTGATTCGCCAGCTATGATTCCCCGCCTCTGATTCCCCGCGTCTGAATCCCTGCCTCTGATTCCCCGCTTCTGATTCCCAATATCTGATTCCCCGCCTCCGTTTCCCTGCCTCTGATTCCCCGCCTCTGTTTCCCCATATCTGATTCCCCGCCTCTGATTCCTCAACTCTGACTCCCCGCGTCTGATTCCAAGCCTCTGATTCCCCATGTCTGATTTCCTGCCTCTGATTCCCCGCCTCTGATTCGCCATCTCAGATTCATCGCCTCTGATTCCCCACCTCTGATTCCCCATATCTGATTCCCCACCTATGTTTCCCAGCCTCTGATTCCCCGCCTCTGATTCCCCATCTCTGATTCCCGGACTCTGATTCCCACCTCTGATTCCCCATCTCTGATTCCGCACATCCGATTCCCTGCCTCTGATTCCCCGCCTCTGATGCCCCGCCACTGATTTCATGCCTCTGATTCCCAAACTCTGATTCCCCACCTCTGATTCCCCATATCTGATTCCCCGCCTCTGTTTCCCCCCTCTGATTCCCTGCCTCTGTTTCCTCATATCTGATTCCCCGCCTCTGATTCCCCAACACTGATTTCCCGCCCCTGATTCCCCAGCTCTGATTCACCACCTCTGATTCCCCGCGTCTGATTCCCCGCCTCTGATTCCCCATCTCTGATTCCCTATCTCTGATTCCCCAATTCTGATTCCCCGCCTTTGATAACCTGCCTCTGATTCCCAACCTCTGATTCACGACCTCTGATTCCCCATATCTGATTCCCCGCCTCTGTTTCCCCGCCTCTTATTCCCCACCTCTGTTTCCCCATATCTGATTCCCTGCCTCTCATTCCCCAGCTCTGATTCACCACCTCTGATTCCCCGCGTCTGATTCCCCGCGTCTGATTCCCCATCTCTGATTCCCTATCTCTGATTCCCCAATTCTGATTCCCCGCCTTTGATTCCCTGCCTCTGATTCCCAACCTCTGATTCCCGACCTCTGATTCCCCATATCTGATTCCCTGCCACTGTTTCCCCGCCTCTTATTCCCCGCCTCTGTTTCCCCATATCTGATTCCCTGCCTCTCATTCCCCAGCTCTGATTCCCCGCCTCTGATTCCCCAGCTCTGATTCCCCGCCTCTGACTCCCCGCGTCTGATTCCCAGCCTCTGATTCCCCATGTTTGATTTCCTGCCTCTGATTCCCAGCCTCTGATTCGCCATCTCTGATTCATCGCCTCTGATTCCCCACCTCTGATTCCCCATATCTGATTCCCCACCTATGTTTCCCCGCCTCTGATTCCCCACCTCTGATTCCCCATCTCTGATACCCGGACTCTGATTCCCCACCTCTGATTCCCCATCTCTGATTCCGCACATCCGATTCCCTGCCTCTGATTCCCCGCCTCTGGTGCCCCGCCTCTGATTCCATGCCTCTGATTCCCAACCTCTGATTCCCCACCTCTGATTCCCCATATCTGATACCTCGCCTCTGTTTCCCTGCCTCTGATTCCCTGCCTCTGTTTCCTCATACCTGCTTTCCCGCCTCTGATTCCCCAACACTGATTCCCCGCCTCTGATTCCCCAGCTCTGATTCACCACCTCTGATTCCCCGCGTCTGATTCCCCGCCTCTGATTACCCATCTCTGATTCCCTATCTCTGATTCCCCACTTCTGATTCCCCGCCTTTGGTTCCCTGCCTCTGATTCCCAACCTCTGATTCCCGACCTCTGATTCCCCATATCTGATTCCCCGCCTCTGTTTCCCCGCCTCTTATTCCCCGCCTCTCTTTCCCCATATCTGATTCCCGGCCTCTCATTCCCCAGCTCTGATTCTCCGCCTCTGATTTCCCATATCTGATTCCCCGCCGCTGATTCCCCAACTTTGATACCCCGCCTCTGATTCCCCAGCTCTGATTCCCCGCCTATGATTCCCCGCGTCTGATTCCCTGCCTCTGATTCCCCGCCTCTGATTCCCCATCTCTGATTCACCACCTCTGATCCCCCGCCTCTGATTACCCATGTCTGATTCCCCACCTCTGTTTCCCCGCCTCTGAATCCCCGCCTCTGATTCCCCATATCTGATTCCCCGCCTCTGATTCCCCAACTCTGATTCCCCGCCTGTGATTCGCCAGCTATGATTCCCCGCCTCTGATTCCCCGCATCTGATTCCTTGCCTGTGATTCCCTGCCTCTGATTCCCCACCTCTGTTACCCCGCCTCTAATTCCCCGCCTCCGATTCCCCATATATGATTCCACTCCTCTCATTCCCCAACTCTGATTCCCCGCCTCTGATTCCCCATCTCAGATTCCCTGCCTCTGATTCCCCGCGTCTGATTCCCTGCCTCTGATTCCCCATCTCTGATTCACCTCCTTTGATTCGCCACCTCTAATTCCCCACCTCTGATTCCCGGCCTCTTATTCCCGGCATCTGATTCCCGGCCTCTGCTTTCCAGCCTCTGATTCCCCGCTTCTGATTCTGATTCCCTGCCTCTGATTCCCCATCTCTGATTCCACACATCTGATTCCCTGCCTCTGATTCCCCACTTCTGATTCCCCGCCTCTGATTCCCCACCTCTGTTTCCCCACCTCTGATTCCCCGCCTCTGTTTCCCCATATCTAATTCCCCGCCTCTGATTCCCCAACTCTGATTCCCCGCTCTGATTCCACAGCTCTGAATTCCCGCCTCTGATTCCCCACATCTGATTCCCTGCCTCTGAATCCCCACCTCTGATTCCCAACCTCTAATTCCCCTCCTCTGATTCCCCATATCTGATTTCCCTCCTCTGTTTCCCTGCCTCTGATTCCCCGCCTCTGTTACCCCATATCTGATTCCCCGCCTCTGATTCCCCAACTCTGATTCTGCACATCTGATTCCCTGCCTCTTATTCCCCACCTCTGATTCCCGGCCTCTGATTCCCTGCCTCTCATTCCCGGCCTCTCATTCCCCGCCTCTGATTCCCGGCCTCAGATTCCCCGCCTCTGATTCCCTGCCTGTGATTCCCCATCTCTGATTCCGCACATCTGATTCCATGCCTCTAATTCCCCGCCTCTGATTCCCCGCCTCTGATTCCCTGCCTCTGATTCCCAACCTCTGATTCCCCACCTCTGATTCCCCATATCTGATTCCCCGCCTCTGTTTCCCCGCCTCTGATTCCGGGCCTCTGTTTCCCCCTATCTGATGCCCCGCCTCTGATTCCCAAACTCTGATTCCCCGCCTCTGATTCCCCAGCTCTGAATCCCCGCCTCTGATTCCCCGTGTTTGATTCCCTGCCTCTGATTCCCCGCCTCTGCTTCCCCATCTCTGATCCACCGCCTTTGATTCGCCACCTCTGATTCCCCATATGTGATTCCCCGCCTCTGTTTCCCCGCCTCTGATTCCCCGCCTCTGATTCCCCATATCTCATTCCCAGCCTCTGATTCCCCACCTCTGATTCCCGGCCTCTTATTCCCGGTATCTGATTCCCGGCCTCTGATTCCCGGCCTCTGATTCCCCGCTTCTGATTCTGATTCCCTGCCTCTGATTCCCCATCTCTGATTCCGCACATCTGATTCCCTGCCTCTGATTTCCCACCTCTGATTACCCATATCTGATTCCCCGCCTCTGTTTCCCCGCCTCTGATTCCCCGCCTCTGTTTCCCCGCCTCTGATTCCCCTCCTCTGTTTCCCCATATCTAATTCCCCGCCTCTGATACCCCAACTCTGATTCCCCGCTCTGATTCCCCAGCTCTGAATCCCCGACTCTGATTCCCCGCATCTGATTCACTGCCTCTAAATCCCCACCTCTGATTACCTGCCTCTGATTCCCAACCTCTGATTCCCCTCCTCTGCTTCCCCATATCTGATTCCCCGCCTCCGTTTCCCTGCCTCTGATTCCCCGCCTCTGTTTCCCCATATCTGATTCCCCGCCTCTGATACCCCCACTCTGATTCCCCGCCTCTAATTCCCCAGCTCTGATTCCCCGCCTCTGACTCCCCGCGTCTGATTCCCAGCCTCTGATTCCCCATATCTGATTTCCTGCCTCTGATTCCCCGCCTCTGATTCCCCGCCTCTGATTCCCCATCTCTGATTCCCGGACTCTGATTCCCCACCTCTGATTCCCCATCTCTGATTCCGCACATCCGATTCCCTGCCTCTGATTCCCCGCCTCTGATGCCCCGCCTCTGATTCCATGCCTCTGATTCCCAACCTCTGATTCCCCACCTCTGATTCCCCATATCTGATTCCCCGCCTCTGTTTCCCCGCCTCTGATTCCCTGCCTCTGTTTCCTCATACCTGATTCCCCGCCTCTGATTCCCCAACACTGATTCCCCGCCTCTGATTCCCCAGCTCTGATTCACCACCTCTGATTCCCCGCGTCTGATTCCCCGCATCTGATTACCCATCTCTGATTCGCTATCTCTGATTCCCCAATTCTGATTCCCCACCTTTGATTCCCTGCCTCTGATTCCCAACCTCTGATTCCCGACCTCTGATTCCCCATATCTGATTCCCCGCCTCTGTTTCCCCGCCTCTTATTCACCGCCTCTGATTCCCCATATCTGATTCCCGGCCTCTCATTCCCCAGCTCTGATTCCCCGCCTCTGATTCACCATATCTGATTCCCCGCCGCTGATTCCCCAACTCTGATACCCCGCCTCTGATTCCCCAGCTCTGATTCCCCATATCTGATTCCCAGCCTCTGATTCCCCATCTCTGATTCCCGGACTCTGAATCCCCACCTCTGATTCCCGGCCTCTCATTCCCGGCCTTTGATTCCCGCTTCTGATTCCCTGCCTCTGATTCCCTGCCTTTGATTCCCCATGTCTGATTCCCCACATCTGATTCCCTGCCTCTGATATCCCGCCTCTGATTCCCCGCCTCTGATTCCCTGCCACTAATTCCCCGCCTCTGATTACCCTATCTGATTCCCTGCCTCTGATGCCCCATATCTGATTCCCTGCCTCTGATTCCCCAACTCTGATTCCCCGCCTCTGATTCCTCAGCTCTGATTCCCCACCTCTGATTCCCCGTGTCTAATTCCCTGCCTCTGATTCCCCGCCTCTGATTCCCCATCTTGGATTCACCACCACTGATTCCCCGCGTCTGATTCCCTGCCTGTGATTCCCCGCCTCTGATTCACCATCTCTGATTCACTGCCGTTGATTCCCTTCTCTGATTCCCCATGTCTGATTCCCCAATTCTGATTCCCGCCTCTGATGCCCAACCTCTGATTCCCCTCCTCTGATTGCCCATATCTGATTCCCCGACTCTGATTCCCCATATCTTATTCTCCGCCTCTGATTCCCCACCTCTGATTCCCCGCCTCTGTTTCCCCATATCTGATTACCCACCTCTGATTCCCCAACTCTGATTCCCCGCCTCTGATTCCCCAGCTCTGATTCCCCGCCTCTGATTCCCCGTGTCTGATTCCCTGCCTCTGATTCCCCGCCTCTGATTCCACATCTCTGATTCACCGCCTCTGATTCCCCACCTCTGATTCCCCATATCTGATAAGCCATCTCTGTTTCCCCGCCTCTGATTCCCCACCTCTGATTCCCCATATCTGATTCCCCGCCTCTGATTCCCCATCTCTGATTCCCGGACTCAGATTCCCCACCTCTGATTCCCCGCCTCTGATTCCCTGCTTCTGATTCCCCATCTCTGATTTCCCATATCTGATTCCCCAGCTCTGATTCCCAATATCTGATTCCCTGCCTCTGATTCCCCACCTCTGATTCCCAATATCTGATTACCTGCCTCTGTTTCCCCACTTCTGATTCCCCGCCTCTGTTTCCCCATATCTGATTCCCCACCTCTGATTCCCCAACTCTGATTCCCCGCCTCTGATTTCCCAGCTCTGATTCCCCGCCTCTGATTCCCCGTGTCTGTTTCCTTGCCTCTGATTCCCCGCCTCTGATTCCCCATCTCTGATTCACCACCACTGATTCCCTGCGTCTGATTCCCTGCCTGTGATTCCCCGCCTCTGATTCACCATCTCTGATTCACTGCCTCTGATTCCCCTTCTCTGATTCCCCATGTGTGATTCCCCAATTCTGATTCCCGCCTCTGATTCCCCACTACTGATTCCCGGCCTCTGATTCCCGGCCTCTGATTCCCAGCCTCTGATTCCCCATCTCTGATTCCCCGCCTCTGAATCCCCGACTCTGATTCCCCGCCTCTGATTCCCCAGCTCTGATTCCCCGCCTCTGATTCCCCGCGTCTGATTCCCCGCCTCTGAATCCCCGCCTCTGATTCCCCATCTCTGATTCACCACCGCTAATTCCCGGCCTCTGATTCCCCACTACTGATTCCTGGCCTCTGATTCCCGGCCTCTGATTCCCCGCCTCTGATTCCCCATCTCTGATTCCCGGCCTCTGATTCCCCGACTCTGATTCCCTGCCTCTGATTCCCCAGCTCTGATTCCCCGCCTCTGATTACCCGCGTCTGATTCCCTGACTCTAATTCCCGGCCTCTGATTCCCCATCTCTGATTCACCGCCTCTGATTCCCCACCTCTGATTCCCCATATCTGATTCCCCGCCTCAGTTTCCCCGCCTCTGATTCCCCGCCTCTGATTCCCCATATCTGATACCCCGCCTCTGATTCCCCAACTCTGATTCCCCGCCTCTGATTCCCCAGTTATGATTCCCCACTTCTGATTCCCCGCGTCTGATTCCCTGCTTCTGATTCCCTGCCTCTGATTCCCCATCTGTGATTAACCACCTCTGATTCTCCGCATCTGATTCCCCGCCTCAGTTTCCCCGCCTCTGATTCCCCATCTCTGATTCACCACCACTGATTCCCTGCGTCTGATTCCCTGCCTGTGATTCCCCGCCTCTGATTCACCATCTCTGATTCACTGCCTCTGATTCGCCTTCTCTGATTCCCCATGTCTGATTCACCACCGCTAATTCCCGGCCTCTGATTCCCCACTACTGATTCCCGGCCTCTGATTCCCGGCCTCGGATTCCCCGCCTCTGATTCCCCATCTCTGATTCCCCGCCTCTGATTCCACATCTCTGATTCACCGCCTCTGATTCCCCACCTCTGATTCCCCATATCTGATAAGCCATCTCTGTTTCCCCGTCTCTGATTCCCCACCTCTGATTCCCCATATCTGATTCCCCGCCTCTGATTCCCCATCTCTGATTCTCGGACTCAGATTCCCCACCTCTGATTCCCCGCCTCTGATTCCCTGCCTCTGATTCCCCATCTCTGATTTCCCATATCTGATTCCCCAGCTCTGATTCCCAACATCTGATTCCCTGCCTCTGATTCCCCACCTCTGATTCCCAATATCTGATTCCCTGCCTCTGTTTCCCCACTTCTGATTCCCCGCCTCTGTTTCCCCATATCTGATTCCCCACCTCTGATTCCCCAACTCTGATTCCTCGCCTCTGATTCCCCAGCTCTGATTCCCCGCCTCTGATTCCCCGTGTCTGATTCCTTGCCTCTGATTCCCCGCCTCTGATTCCCCATCTCTTATTCACCACCACTGATTCCCTGCGTCTGATTCCCTGCCTGTGATTCCCCGCCTCTGATTCACCATCTCTGATTCACTGCCTCTGATTCCCCTTCATGATTCCCCATGTCTGATTCCCCAATTCTGATTCCCGCCTCTGATGCCCCACCTCTGATTCCCCGCCTCTGATTCCCCATATCTTATTCCCCGCCTCTGATTCCCAAACTCAGATTTCCCGCCTCATATTCCCCAGCTCTGATTCCCCGCCTCTGATTCCCCGTGTCTGATTCCCCGCCTCTGAATCCCAGCCTCTGATTCCCCATCTCTGATTCACCGCCTCTGATTCCCCACCTCTGATTCCCCATATCTGATTCCCCGCCTCAGTTTCCCCGCCTCTGATTCCCCGCCTCTGATTCCCCATATCTGATACCCCGCCTCTGATTCCCCAACTCTGATTCCCCGCCTCTGATTCCCCAGTTATGATTCCCCACTTCTGATACCCCGCGTCTGATACCCTGCTTCTGATTCCCTGCCTCTGATTCCCCATCTGTGATTAACCACCTCTGATTCTCCGCGTCTGATTCCCCGCCTCAGTTTCCCCGCCTCTGATTCCCCATATCTGATTCCCGGCCTCTGATTCCCGGCCTATGATTCACCGCTTCTAATTCCCCGCCTCTGATTCCCTGCCTCTGATTCCCCATCTCTGATTCACGAGCTCTGATTCCCCACCTCTGATTACCCGCGTCTGATTCCCTGATTCTAATTCCCCGCCTCTGATTCCCCATCTCTGATTCCCCACCTCTGATTCCCCGTGTCTAATTCCCTGCCTCTGATTCCCCGCCTCTGATTCCCCATCTTGGATTCACCACCACTGATTCCCCGCGTCTGATTCCCTGCCTGTGATTCCCCGCCTCTGATTCACCATCTCTGATTCACTGCCGTTGATTCCCTTCTCTGATTCCCCATGTCTGATTCCCCAATTCTGATTCCCGCCTCTGATGCCCAACCTCTGATTCCCCTCCTCTGATTGCCCATATCTGATTCCCCGACTCTGATTCCCCATATCTTATTCTCCGCCTCTGATTCCCAAACTCAGATTCCCCGCTTCTGATTCCCCAGCTCTGATTCCCCACATCTGATTCTCTGCCTCTGATTCCCCACCTCTGATTCCCCGCCTCTGTTTCCCCATATCTGATTACCCACCTCTGATTCCCCAACTCTGATTCCCCGCCTCTGATTCCCCAGCTCTGATTCCCCGCCTCTGATTCCCCGTGTCTGATTCCCTGCCTCTGATTCCCCGCCTCTGATTCCACATCTCTGATTCACCGCCTCTGATTCCCCACCTCTGATTCCCCATATCTGATAAGCCATCTCTGTTTCCCCGCCTCTGATTCCCCACCTCTGATTCCCCATATCTGATTCCCCGCCTCTGATTCCCCATCTCTGATTCCCGGACTCAGATTCCCCACCTCTGATTCCCCGCCTCTGATTCCCTGCTTCTGATTCCCCATCTCTGATTTCCCATATCTGATTCCCCAGCTCTGATTCCCAATATCTGATTCCCTGCCTCTGATTCCCCACCTCTGATTCCCAATATCTGATTACCTGCCTCTGTTTCCCCACTTCTGATTCCCCGCCTCTGTTTCCCCATATCTGATTCCCCACCTCTGATTCCCCAACTCTGATTCCCCGCCTCTGATTTCCCAGCTCTGATTCCCCGCCTCTGATTCCCCGTGTCTGTTTCCTTGCCTCTGATTCCCCGCCTCTGATTCCCCATCTCTGATTCACCACCACTGATTCCCTGCGTCTGATTCCCTGCCTGTGATTCCCCGCCTCTGATTCACCATCTCTGATTCACTGCCTCTGATTCCCCTTCTCTGATTCCCCATGTGTGATTCCCCAATTCTGATTCCCGCCTCTGATTCCCCACTACTGATTCCCGGCCTCTGATTCCCGGCCTCTGATTCCCAGCCTCTGATTCCCCATCTCTGATTCCCCGCCTCTGAATCCCCGACTCTGATTCCCCGCCTCTGATTCCCCAGCTCTGATTCCCCGCCTCTGATTCCCCGCGTCTGATTCCCCGCCTCTGAATCCCCGCCTCTGATTCCCCATCTCTGATTCACCACCGCTAATTCCCGGCCTCTGATTCCCCACTACTGATTCCTGGCCTCTGATTCCCGGCCTCTGATTCCCCGCCTCTGATTCCCCATCTCTGATTCCCGGCCTCTGATTCCCCGACTCTGATTCCCTGCCTCTGATTCCCCAGCTCTGATTCCCCACCTCTGATTACCCGCGTCTGATTCCCTGACTCTAATTCCCGGCCTCTGATTCCCCATCTCTGATTCACCGCCTCTGATTCCCCACCTCTGATTCCCCATATCTGATTCCCCGCCTCAGTTTCCCCGCCTCTGATTCCCCGCCTCTGATTCCCCATATCTGATACCCCGCCTCTGATTCCCCAACTCTGATTCCCCGCCTCTGATTCCCCAGTTATGATTCCCCACTTCTGATTCCCGCGTCTGATTCCCTGCTTCTGATTCCCTGCCTCTGATTCCCCATCTGTGATTAACCACCTCTGATTCTCCGCATCTGATTCCCCGCCTCAGTTTCCCCGCCTCTGATTCCCCATCTCTGATTCACCACCACTGATTCCCTGCGTCTGATTCCCTGCCTGTGATTCCCCGCCTCTGATTCACCATCTCTGATTCACTGCCTCTGATTCGCCTTCTCTGATTCCCCATGTCTGATTCACCACCGCTAATTCCCGGCCTCTGATTCCCCACTACTGATTCCCGGCCTCTGATTCCCGGCCTCGGATTCCCCGCCTCTGATTCCCCATCTCTGATTCCCCGCCTCTGATTCCACATCTCTGATTCACCGCCTCTGATTCCCCACCTCTGATTCCCCATATCTGATAAGCCATCTCTGTTTCCCCGTCTCTGATTCCCCACCTCTGATTCCCCATATCTGATTCCCCGCCTCTGATTCCCCATCTCTGATTCTCGGACTCAGATTCCCCACCTCTGATTCCCCGCCTCTGATTCCCTGCCTCTGATTCCCCATCTCTGATTTCCCATATCTGATTCCCCAGCTCTGATTCCCAACATCTGATTCCCTGCCTCTGATTCCCCACCTCTGATTCCCAATATCTGATTCCCTGCCTCTGTTTCCCCACTTCTGATTCCCCGCCTCTGTTTCCCCATATCTGATTCCCCACCTCTGATTCCCCAACTCTGATTCCTCGCCTCTGATTCCCCAGCTCTGATTCCCCGCCTCTGATTCCCCGTGTCTGATTCCTTGCCTCTGATTCCCCGCCTCTGATTCCCCATCTCTTATTCACCACCACTGATTCCCTGCGTCTGATTCCCTGCCTGTGATTCCCCGCCTCTGATTCACCATCTCTGATTCACTGCCTCTGATTCCCCTTCATGATTCCCCATGTCTGATTCCCCAATTCTGATTCCCGCCTCTGATGCCCCACCTCTGATTCCCCGCCTCTGATTCCCCATATCTTATTCCCCGCCTCTGATTCCCAAACTCAGATTTCCCGCCTCATATTCCCCAGCTCTGATTCCCCGCCTCTGATTCCCCGTGTCTGATTCCCCGCCTCTGAATCCCAGCCTCTGATTCCCCATCTCTGATTCACCGCCTCTGATTCCCCACCTCTGATTCCCCATATCTGATTCCCCGCCTCAGTTTCCCCGCCTCTGATTCCCCGCCTCTGATTCCCCATATCTGATACCCCGCCTCTGATTCCCCAACTCTGATTCCCCGCCTCTGATTCCCCAGTTATGATTCCCCACTTCTGATACCCCGCGTCTGATACCCTGCTTCTGATTCCCTGCCTCTGATTCCCCATCTGTGATTAACCACCTCTGATTCTCCGCGTCTGATTCCCCGCCTCAGTTTCCCCGCCTCTGATTCCCCATATCTGATTCCCGGCCTCTGATTCCCGGCCTATGATTCACCGCTTCTAATTCCCCGCCTCTGATTCCCTGCCTCTGATTCCCCATCTCTGATTCACGAGCTCTGATTCCCCACCTCTGATTACCCGCGTCTGATTCCCTGATTCTAATTCCCCGCCTCTGATTCCCCATCTCTGATTCACCGCCTCTGATTCCCCACCTCTGTTTCCCCATATCTGATTCCCCACCTCTGATTCCCCAACTCTGATTCCCCGCCTCTGATTCCCCAGCTCTGATTCCCCGCCTCTGATTCCCCGTGTCTGATTCCTTGCCTCTGATTCCCCGCCTCTGATTCCCCATCTCTGATTCACCACCACTGATTCCCTGCGTCTGATTCCCTGCCTGTGATTCCCCGCCTCTGATTCACCATCTCTGATTCACTGCCTCTGATTCCCCTTCATGATTCCCCATGTCTGATTCCCCAATTCTGATTCCCGCCTCTGATGCCCCACCTCTGATTCCCCGCCTCTGATTCCCCATATCTTATTCCCCGCCTCTGATTCCCAAACTCAGATTTCCCGCCTCATATTCCCCAGCTCTGATTCCCCGCCTCTGATTCCCCGCGTCTGATTCCCCGCCTCTGAATCCCCGCCTCTGATTCCCCATCTCTGATTCACCACCGCTAATTCCCGGCCTCTGATTCCCCACTACTGATTCCCGGCCTCTGATTCCCGGCCTCTGATTCCCCGCCTCTGATTCCCCATCTCTGATTCCCCGCCTCTGATTCCCCGACTCTGATTCCCTGCCTCTGATTCCCCATCTCTGATTCACCGCCTCTGATTCCCCACCTCTGATTCCCCATATCTGATTCCCCGCCTCAGTTTCCCCGCCTCTGATTCCCCGCCTCTGATTCCCCATATCTGATACCCCGCCTCTGATTCCCCAACTCTGATTCCCCGCCTCTGATTCCCCAGTTATGATTCCCCACTTCTGATTCCCCGCGTCTGATTCCCTGCTTCTGATTCCCTGCCTCTGATTCCCCATCTGTGATTAACCACCTCTGATTCTCCGCGTCTGATTCCCCGCCTCAGTTTCCCCGCCTCTGATTTCCCATATCTGATTCCCGGCCTCTGATTCCCGGCCTGTGATTCCCCGCTTCTAATTCCCCGCCTCTGATTCCCTGCCTCTGATTCCCCATCTCTTATTCACGAGCTCTGATTCCCCACCTCTGATTACCCGCGTCTGATTCCCTGATTCTAATTCCCCGCCTCTGATTCCCCATCTCTGATTCACCGCCTCTGATTCCCCACCTCTGATTCCCCATATATGATACCCCGCCTCGGATTCCCCAACTCTGATTCCCCAACTCTGATTCCCCGCCTCTGATTCCCCAGCTATGATTCCCCACCTCTGATTCCCCGCGTCTGATTCCCTGCTTCTGATTCCGCGCCTCTGATTCCCCAGCTCTGATTCCCCATCTCTGATTCCCAAATTCTGATTCCCTGCCTCTGATTCCCCACCTCTGATTCCCAATATCTGATTCCCCGCCTCTGTTTCCCCGCCTCTGATTCCCCGCCTCTGTTTCCCCATATCTGATTCCCCACCTCTGATTCCCCAACTCTGATTCCCCGCCTCTGATTCCCCAGCTCTGATTCCCCGCCTCTGATTCCACGTGTCTGATGCCCTGCCTCTGATTCCCCGCCTCTGATTTCCCATCTCTGATTCACTGCCTCTGATTCCACACCTCTGATTCCCCATATCTGATTAGCCACCTCTGTTTCCCCGCCTCTGATTCCCAGCCTCTGATTCCCCATATCTGATTCCCAGCCTCTGATTCCCCATCTCTGATTCCCGGACTCTGATTCCCACCTCTGATTCCCCATCTCTGATTCCGCACATCCGATTCCCTGCCTCTGATTCCCCGCCTCTGATGCCCCGCCTCTGATTCCATGCCTCTGATTCCCAACCTCTGATTCCCCACCTCTGATTCCCCATATCTGATTCCCCGCCTCTATTTCCCCGCCTCTGATTCCCTGCCCCTGTTTCCTCATATCTGATTCCCCGCCTCTGATTCCCCAACACTGATTTCCCGCCTTTGATTCCCCAGCTCTGATGCACCACCTCTGATTCCCCGTGTCTGATTCCCCGCCTCTGATTCCCCATCTCTGATTCCCTATCTCTGATTCCGCAATTCTGATTCCCCGCCTTTGATTCCCTGCCTCTGATTCCCAACCTCTGATTCCCAACCTCTGATTCCCCATATCTGATTCCCCGCCTCTGTTTCCCGCCTCTTATTCCCCGCCTCTGTTTCCCCATATCTGATTCCCTGCCTTTCATTCCCCAGCTCTGATTCCCCGATTCTGACTCCCCGCGTCTGATTCCCAGCCTCTGATTCCCCATGTCTGATTTCCTGCCTCTGATTCCCCGCCTCTGATTCGCCATCTCTGATTCATCGCCTCTGATTCCCCACCTCTGATTCCCCATATCTGATTCCCCACCTATGTTTCCCCGCCTCTGATTCCCCGCCTCTGATTCCCCATCTCTGATTCTCGTACTCTGATTCCCCACCTCTGATTCCCCATCTCTGATAACGCACATCCGATTCCCTGCCTCTGATTCCCCGCCTCTGATGCCCCGCCTCTGATTCCATGCCTCTGATTCCCAACCTCTGATTCCCCACCTCTGATTCCCCATATCTGATTAGCCACCTCTGTTTCCCCGCCTCTGATTCCCAGCCTCTGATTCCCCATATCTGATTCCCAGCCTCTGATTCCCCACCTCTGATTCCCGAACTCTCATTCCCGGCCTTTGATTCCCGCTTCTGATTCCCCGCCTCTGATTCCCTGCCTCTGATTCCCCATGTCTGATTCCCCACATCTGATTCCCTGCCTCTGATATCCCGCCTCCGATTCCCTGCCTCTGATTCCCTGCCACTAATTCCCCGCCTCTGATTCCCCTATCTGATTCCCTGCCTCTGATGCCCCATATCTGATTCCCAGCCTCTGATTCCCCAACTCTGATTCCCCGCCTCTAATTCCTCAACTCTGATTCCTCACCTCTGATTCCCCGTGTCTAATTCCCTGCCTCTGATTCCCCGCCTCTGATTCCCCATCTTGTATTCACCACCACTGATTCCCTGCGTCTGATTCCCTGCCTGTGATTCCCCGCCTCTGATTCACCATCTCTGATTCACTGCCTCTGATTCCCCTTCTCTGATTCCCCATGTCTGATTCCCCAATTCTGATTCCCGCCTCTGATGCCCAACCTCTGATTCCCCTCCTCTGATTGCCCATATCTGATTCCCCGCCTCTGATTCCCGATCTCTGATTCACCACCGCTAATTCCCGGCATCTGATTCCCCACTACTGATTCCCGGCCTCTGATTCCCGGCCTCTGATTCCCCGCCTCTGATTCCCCATCTCTGATTCCCCGCTCTGATTCCCCGACTCTGATTCCCTGCCTTTCATTCCCCAGCTCTGATTCCCCGCCTCTGACTCCCCGCGTCTGATTCCCAGCCTCTGATTCCCCATGTCTGATTTCCTGCCTCTGATTCCCCGCCTCTGATTCGCCATCTCTGATTCATCGCCTCTGATTCCCCACCTCTGATTCCCCATATCTGATTCCCCACCTACGTTTCCCCGCCTCTGATTCCCCGCCTCTGATTCCCCATCTCTGATTCCCGGACTCTGATTCCCCACCTCTGATACCCCATCTCTGATTCCGCACATCCGATTCCCTGCCTCTGATTCCCTGCCTCTGATGCCCCGCCTCTGATTCCATGCCTCTGATTCCCAACCTCTGATTCCCCACCTCTGATTCCCCATATCTGATTCCCCGCCTTTGTTTCCCCGCCTCTGATTCCCTGCCCCTGTTTCCTCATATCTGATTTACCGCCTCTGATTCCCCAGCTCTGATTCACCACCTCTGATTCCCCGCGTCTGATTCCCGGCCTCTGATTCCCCATCTCTGATTCCCTATCTCTGATTCCCCAATTCTGATTCCCCGCCTTTGATTCCCTGCCTCTGATTCCCAACATCTGATTCCCGACCTCTGATTCCCCATATCTGATTCCCCGCCTCTGTTTCCCCGCCTCTTATTCCCCGCCTCTGTTTCCCCATATCTGATTCCCTGCCTTTCATTCCCCAGCTCTGATTCATCGCCTCTGACTCCCCGCGTCTGATTCCCAGCCTCTGATTCCCAATGTCTGATTTCCTGCCTCTGATTCCCCGCCTCTGATTCCCCACCTCTGATTCCCCATATCTGATTCCCCACCTCTGTTTCCCCGCCTCTGATTCCCTGCCTCTGATTCCCCACTTCTGATTCCCCGCGTCTGATTCCCTGCTTCTGATTCCCTGCCTCTGATTCCCCATCTGTGATTAACCACCTCTGATTCTCCGCATCTGATTCCCCGCCTCAGTTTCCCCGCCTCTGATTCCCCATCTCTGATTCACCACCACTGATTCCCTGCGTCTGATTCCCTGCCTGTGATTCCCCGCCTCTGATTCACCATCTCTGATTCACTGCCTCTGATTCGCCTTCTCTGATTCCCCATGTCTGATTCACCACCGCTAATTCCCGGCCTCTGATTCCCCACTACTGATTCCCGGCCTCTGATTCCCGGCCTCGGATTCCCCGCCTCTGATTCCCCATCTCTGATTCCCCGCCTCTGATTCCACATCTCTGATTCACCGCCTCTGATTCCCCACCTCTGATTCCCCATATCTGATAAGCCATCTCTGTTTCCCCGTCTCTGATTCCCCACCTCTGATTCCCCATATCTGATTCCCCGCCTCTGATTCCCCATCTCTGATTCTCGGACTCAGATTCCCCACCTCTGATTCCCCGCCTCTGATTCCCTGCCTCTGATTCCCCATCTCTGATTTCCCATATCTGATTCCCCAGCTCTGATTCCCAACATCTGATTCCCTGCCTCTGATTCCCCACCTCTGATTCCCAATATCTGATTCCCTGCCTCTGTTTCACCACTTCTGATTCCCCGCCTCTGTTTCCCCATATCTGATTCCCCACCTCTGATTCCCCAACTCTGATTCCTCGCCTCTGATTCCCCAGCTCTGATTCCCCGCCTCTGATTCCCCGTGTCTGATTCCTTGCCTCTGATTCCCCGCCTCTGATTCCCCATCTCTTATTCACCACCACTGATTCCCTGCGTCTGATTCCCTGCCTGTGATTCCCCGCCTCTGATTCACCATCTCTGATTCACTGCCTCTGATTCCCCTTCATGATTCCCCATGTCTGATTCCCCAATTCTGATTCCCGCCTCTGATGCCCCACCTCTGATTCCCCGCCTCTGATTCCCCATATCTTATTCCCCGCCTCTGATTCCCAAACTCAGATTTCCCGCCTCATATTCCCCAGCTCTGATTCCCCGCCTCTGATTCCCCGCGTCTGATTCCCCGCCTCTGAATCCCCGCCTCTGATTCCCCATCTCTGATTCACCACCGCTAATTCCCGGCCTCTGATTCCCCACTACTGATTCCCGGCCTCTGATTCCCGGCCTCTGATTCCCCGCCTCTGATTCCCCATCTCTGATTCCCCGCCTCTGATTCCCCGACTCTGATTCCCTGCCTCTGATTCCCCAGCTCTGATTCCCCACCTCTGATTACCCGCGTCTGATTCCCTGACTCTAATTCCCGGCCTCTGATTCCCCATCTCTGATTCACCGCCTCTGATTCCCCACCTCTGATTCCCCATATCTGATTCCCCGCCTCAGTTTCCCCGCCTCTGATTCCCCGCCTCTGATTCCCCATATCTGATACCCCGCCTCTGATTCCCCAACTCTGATTCCCCGCCTCTGATTCCCCAGTTATGATTCCCCACTTCTGATACCCCGCATCTGATTCCCTGCTTCTGATTCCCTGCCTCTGATTCCCCATCTGTGATTAACCACCTCTGATTCTCCGCGTCTGATTCCCCGCCTCAGTTTCCCCGCCTCTGATTCCCCATATCTGATTCCCGGCCTCTGATTCCCGGCCTATGATTCACCGCTTCTAATTCCCCGCCTCTGATTCCCTGCCTCTGATTCCCCATCTCTGATTCACGAGCTCTGATTCCCCACCTCTGATTACCCGCGTCTGATTCCCTGATTCTAATTCCCCGCCTCTGATTCCCCATCTCTGATTCACCGCCTCTGATTCCCCACCTCTGTTTCCCCATATCTGATTCCCCACCTCTGATTCCCCAACTCTGATTCCCCGCCTCTGATTCCCCAGCTCTGATTCCCCGCCTCTGATTCCCCGTGTCTGATTCCTTGCCTCTGATTCCCCGCCTCTGATTCCCCATCTCTGATTCACCACCACTGATTCCCTGCGTCTGATTCCCTGCCTGTGATTCCCCGCCTCTGATTCACCATCTCTGATTCACTGCCTCTGATTCCCCTTCATGATTCCCCATGTCTGATTCCCCAATTCTGATTCCCGCCTCTGATGCCCCACCTCTGATTCCCCGCCTCTGATTCCCCATATCTTATTCCCCGCCTCTGATTCCCAAACTCAGATTTCCCGCCTCATATTCCCCAGCTCTGATTCCCCGCCTCTGATTCCCCGCGTCTGATTCCCCGCCTCTGAATCCCCGCCTCTGATTCCCCATCTCTGATTCACCACCGCTAATTCCCGGCCTCTGATTCCCCACTACTGATTCCCGGCCTCTGATTCCCGGCCTCTGATTCCCCGCCTCTGATTCCCCATCTCTGATTCCCCGCCTCTGATTCCCCGACTCTGATTCCCTGCCTCTGATTCCCCAGCTCTGATTCCCCACCTCTGATTACCCGCGTCTGATTCCCTGACTCTAATTCCCGGCCTCTGATTCCCCATCTCTGATTCACCGCCTCTGATTCCCCACCTCTGATTCCCCATATCTGATTCCCCGCCTCAGTTTCCCCGCCTCTGATTCCCCGCCTCTGATTCCCCATATCTGATACCCCGCCTCTGATTCCCCAACTCTGATTCCCCGCCTCTGATTCCCCAGTTATGATTCCCCACTTCTGATTCCCCGCGTCTGATTCCCTGCTTCTGATTCCCTGCCTCTGATTCCCCATCTGTGATTAACCACCTCTGATTCTCCGCGTCTGATTCCCCGCCTCAGTTTCCCCGCCTCTGATTTCCCATATCTGATTCCCGGCCTCTGATTCCCGGCCTGTGATTCCCCGCTTCTAATTCCCCGCCTCTGATTCCCTGCCTCTGATTCCCCATCTCTTATTCACGAGCTCTGATTCCCCACCTCTGATTACCCGCGTCTGATTCCCTGATTCTAATTCCCCGCCTCTGATTCCCCATCTCTGATTCACCGCCTCTGATTCCCCACCTCTGATTCCCCATATCTGATACCCCGCCTCGGATTCCCCAACTCTGATTCCCCAACTCTGATTCCCCGCCTCTGATTCCCCAGCTATGATTCCCCACCTCTGATTCCCCGCGTCTGATTCCCTGCTTCTGATTCCGCGCCTCTGATTCCCCAGCTCTGATTCCCCATCTCTGATTCCCAAATTCTGATTCCCTGCCTCTGATTCCCCACCTCTGATTCCCAATATCTGATTCCCCGCCTCTGTTTCCCCGCCTCTGATTCCCCGCCTCTGTTTCCCCATATCTGATTCCCCACCTCTGATTCCCCAACTCTGATTCCCCGCCTCTGATTCCCCAGCTCTGATTCCCCGCCTCTGATTCCACGTGTCTGATGCCCTGCCTCTGATTCCCCGCCTCTGATTTCCCATCTCTGATTCACTGCCTCTGATTCCCCACCTCTGATTCCCCATATCTGATTAGCCACCTCTGTTTCCCCGCCTCTGATTCCCAGCCTCTGATTCCCCATATCTGATTCCCAGCCTCTGATTCCCCATCTCTGATTCCCGGACTCTGAATCCCCACCTCTGATTCCCGGCCTCTCATTCCCGGCCTTTGATTCCCGCTTCTGATTCCCCGCCTCTGATTCCCTGCCTCTGATTCCCCATGTCTGATACCCCATATCTGATACCCCGCCTTGGATTCCCCAACTCTGATTCCCCAACTCTGATTCCCCGCCTCTGATTCCCCAGCTATGATTCCCCACCTCTGATTCCCGGCGTCTGATTCCCTGCTTCTGATTCCCTGCCTCTGATTCCCCATCTGTGATTAACCACCTCTGATTCTCCACGTCTGATTCTGCGCCTCTGATTCCCCATCTCTGAATCCCCATCTCTGATTCCCAAATTCTGATTCCCCGCCTCTGATTCCCCAGCTCTGATTCCCCATCTCTGATTCCCAAATTCTGATTCCCTGCCTCTGATTCCCCACCTCTGATTCCCAATATCTGATTCCCCGCCTCTCTTTCCCCGCCTCTGATTCCCCGCCTCTGTTTCCCCATCTGATTCCCCACCTCTGATTCCCCAACTCTGATTCCCCGCCTCTGATTCCCCAGCTCTGATTCCCGCCTCTGATTCCACATGTCTGATGCCCTGCCTCTGATTCCCCGCCTCTGATTTCCCATCTCTGATTCACTGCCTCTGATTCCCCACCTCTGATTCCCCATATCTGATTAGCCACCTCTGTTTCCCCGCCTCTGATTCCCAGCCTCTGATTCCCCATATCTGATTCCCAGCCTCTGATTCCCCACCTCTGATTCCCGAACTCTCATTCCCGGCCTTTGATTCCCGCTTCTGATTCCCCGCCTCTGATTCCCTGCCTCTGATTCCCCATGTCTGATTCCCCACATCTGATTCCCTGCCTCTGATATCCCGCCTCTGATTCCCTGCCTCTGATTCCCTGCCACTAATTCCCCGCCTCTGATTCCCCTATCTGATTCCCTGCCTCTGATGCCCCATATCTGATTCCCAGCCTCTGATTCCCCAACTCTGATTCCCCGCCTCTAATTCCTCAGCTCTGATTCCCCACCTCTGATTCACCGTGTCTAATTCCCTGCCTCTGATTCCCCGCCTCTGATTCCCCATCTTGTATTCACCACCACTGATTCCCTGCGTCTGATTCCCTGCCTGTGATTCCCCGCCTCTGATTCACCATCTCTGATTCACTGCCTCTGATTCCCCTTCTCTGATTCCCCATGTCTGATTCCCCAATTCTGATTCCCGCCTCTGATGCCCAACCTCTGATTCCCCTCCTCTGATTGCCCATATCTGATTCCCCGCCTCTGATTCCCGATCTCTGATTCACCACCGCTAATTCCCGGCATCTGATTCCCCACTACTGATTCCCGGCCTCTGATTCCCGGCCTCTGATTCCCCGCCTCTGATTCCCCATCTCTGATTCCCCGCCTCTGATTCCCCGACTCTGATTCCCTGCCTCTGATTCCCCAGCTCTGATTCCCCACCTCTGATTACCCGCGTCTGATTCCCTGACTCTAATTCCCGGCCTCTGATTCCCCATCTCTGATTCACCGCCTCTGATTCTCCACCTCTGATTCCCCAATTCTGATTCCCGCCTCTGATGCCCCACCTCTGAATCCCCTCCTCTGATTCCCCATATCTGATTCCCCGCCTCTGATTCCCCATATCTTATTCCCCGCCTCTGATTCCCAAACTCAGATTCCCCGACACTGATTCCCCAGCTCTGATACCCCGCCTCAGATTCCCCGCGTCTGATTCCCCGCCTTTGAATCCCTGCCTCTGATTCCCCATCTCTGATTCACCACCGCTAATTCCCGGCGTCTGATTCCCGGCCTCTGATACCCCGCCTCTGATTCCCCATCTCTGATTCCCCACCTCTGATTCCCCGACTTGATTCCCCGCCTCTGATTCCCCAGCTCTGATTCCCCACCTCTGATTACCCGCATCTGATTCCCTGACTCTAATTCCCGGCCTCTGATTCCCCATCACTCATTCACCGCCTCTGATTACCCACCTCTGATTCCCCATATCTGATTCCCCGCCTCTGATTCCCCGCCTCTGATTCCCCATATCTGATACCCCGCCTCTGATTCCCCAACTCTGAATCCCCGCCTCTGATTCCCCAGCTATGATTCCCCGCCTCTGATCCCCCGCGTCTGAATCCCTGCTTCTGATTCCCTGCCTCTGTTTCCCCATCTGTGATTAACCACCTTTGATTCTCCGCGTCTGTTTCCCCGCCTCTGATTCCCCATCTCTGATTCCCCATCTCTGATTCCCAAATTCTGATTCCCCGCCTCTGATTCCCCAGCTCTGACTCCCCACATCTGATTCCCTGCCTCTGATTCCCCAACTCTGATTCCCAATATCTGATTCCCCGCCTCTGTTTCCCCGCCTCTGATTCCCCGCCTCTGTTTCCCCATATCTGATTCCCCACCTCTGATTCCTCAACTCTGATTCCCCGCATCTGATTCCCCAGCTCTGATTCCCCGCCTTTGATTCCCCGTGTCTGATTCCCTGCCTCTGATTCCCCGCCTCTGATTCCCCATCTCTGATTCACCGCCTCTGATTCCCCATCTCTGATTCCCCATATCTAATTAGCCACCTCTGTTTCCCCGCCTCTGATTCCCCGCCTCTGATTCCCCATATCTGATTCCCCACCTCTGATTCCCCATCTCTGATTCACGGACTCACATTCCCCACCTCTGATTCACAGCCTCTGATTCCCGGCCAATGATTCCCCGCTTCTGATTCCCCGCCTCTGATTCCCTGCCTCTGATTCCCCATCTCTGATTCACTGCCTCTGATTCCCCACCTCTGATTCCCCATATCTGATTAGCCACCTCTGTATCTCAGCCTCTGATTCCCGCCTCTGATTCCCCATATCTGATTCCCCGCCTCTGATTCCCCATCTCTGATTCCCGTACTCTGATTCCCCACCTCTGATTCCCTGCCTCTGATTCCCGGCCTATGATTCCCCGCTTCTGATTCCCCGCCTCTGATTCCCTGCCTCTGATTCCCCATGTCTGATTCCCCACATCTGATTCCCTGCCTCTGATACCCCACCTCTGATTACCCGCCTCTGATTCCCTGCCACTAATTCCCCGCCTCTGATTCCCCATATCTGATTCCCTGCCTCTGATGCCCCATATCTGCTTCCCTGCCTCTGATTCCTCAGCTCTGATTCCCCACCTCTGATTCCCCGTGTCTGATTCCCCAATTCTGATTCCCGCCTCTGATGCCCAACCTCTGATTCCCCTCCTCTGATTGCCCATATCTGATTCCCCGCCTTTGATTCCCGATCTCTGATTCACCACCGCTAATTCCCGGCCTCTGATTCCCCACTACTGATTCCCGGCCTCTGATTCCCGGCCTCTGATTCCCGGCCTCTGATTCCCCGCCTCTGATTCCCCATCTCTGATTCCCCGCCTCTGATTCCCCGACTCTGATTCCCTGCCTCTGATTCCCCAGCTCTGATTCCCCACCTCTGATTACCCGCGTCTGATTCCCTGACTCTAATTCCCGGCCTCTGATTCCCCATCTCTGATTCACCGCCTCTGATTCCCCACCTCTGATTCCCCAATTCTGATTCCCGCCTCTGATGCCCCACCTCTGAATCCCCTCCTCCGATTCCCCATATCTGATTCCCCGCCTCTGATTCCCCATATCTTATTCCCCGCCTCTGATTCCCAAACTCAGATTCCACGCCTCTGATTCCCCAGCTCTGATACCCCGCCTCAGATTCCCCGCGTCTGATTCCCCGCCTCTGAATCCCTGCCTCTGATTCCCCATCTCTGATTCACCACCGCTAATTCCCGGCCTCTGATTCCCGGCCTCTGATACCCCGCCTCTGATTCCCCATCTCTGATTCCCCACCTCTGATTCCCCGACTCTGATTCCCCGCCTCTGATTCCCCAGCTCTGATTCCCCACCTCTGATTACCCGCATCTGATACCCTGACTCTAATTCCCGGCCTCTGATTCCCCATCTCTCATTCACCGCCTCTGATTACCCACCTCTGATTCCCCATATCTGATTCCCCGCCTCTGATTCCCCGCCACTGATTCCCCATATCAGATACCCCGCCTCTGATTCCCCAACTCTGAATCCCCGCCTCTGATTCCCCAGCTATGATTCCCCGCCTCTGATCCCCCGCGTCTGAATCCCTGCTTCTGATTCCCTGCCTCTGTTTCCCCATCTGTGATTAACCACCTTTGATTCTCCGCGTCCGTTTCCCCGCCTCTGATTCCCCATCTCTGATTCCCCATCTCTGATTCCCAAATTCTGATTCCCCGCCTCTGATTCCCCAGCTCTGACACGCCACATCTGATTCCCTGCCTCTGATTCCCCACCTCTGATTCCCCGCCTCTGATTCCCTGCCACTAATTCCCCGCCTCTGATTCCCCATATCTGATTCCCTGCCTCTGATGCCCCATATCTGCTTCCCTGCCTCTGATTCCTCAGCTCTGATTCCCCACCTCTGATTCCCCGTGTCTAATTCCCTGCCTCTGATTCCCCATCTTGGATTCACCACCACTGATTCCCTGCGTCTGATTCCCTGCCTGTGATTCCCCGCCTCTGATTCACCATCTCTGATTCACTGCCTCTGATTCCCCTTCTCTGATTCCCCATGTCTGATTCCCCAATTCTGATTCCCGCCTCTGATGCCCCACCTCTGATTCCCCTCCTCTGATTGCCCATATCTGATTCCCCGCCTCTGATTCCCCATATCTTATTCCCCACCTCTTATTCCCAAACTCAGATGCCCCGCCTCTGATTCCCCAGCTCTGATTCCCCACATCTGATTCCCTGCTTCTGATTCCCCACCTCTGATTCCCAATATCTGATTCCCTGCCTCTGTTTCCCCACCTCTGATTCCCCGCCTCTGTTTCCCCATATCTGATTCCCCACCTCTGATTCCCCAACTCTGATTCCCCGCCTCTGATTCCCCAGCTCTGATTCCCGGCCTCTGATTCCCCGTGTCTGATTCCCTGCCTCTGATTCCCCGCCTCTGATTCCCCATCTCTGATTCACCGCCTCTGATTCACCACCTCTGATTCCCCATATCTGATAAGCCATCTTTGTTTCCCCGCCTCTGATTCCCCGCCTCTGATTCCCCATATCTGATTCCCCACCTCTGATTCCCCATCTCTGATTCCCGGACTCAGATTCCCCACCTCTGATTCCCAGACTCTGATTCCCGGAATATGATTCCCCGCTTCTGATTCCCTGCCTCTGATTCCCTGCCTCTGATTCCCCATCTCTGATTCCCCATATCTGATTCCCTGCCTCTGATTCGCCATCTCGGATTCCCGCCCTCCGATTCCCCACCTCTGGTTCCCCATATCTGATATCCCTCCTCTGTTTCCCCGCCTCTGATTCCCCGCCTCTGTTTCCCCATATCGGATTCCCCGCCTCTGATTCCCCAACTCTGATTCCCCGCCTCTGATTCCTCAGCTCTGATTCCCCGCCTCTGATTCCCCGCGTCTGATTCCCTGCCTCTGATTCCCCGCCTCTGATTCCCCATCTCTGATTCCCCACCTCCGATTACCCGCGTCTGATTCCCTGATTCTAATTCCCCGCCTCTGATTCCCCATCTCTGATTCACCACCTCTGATTCCCCACCTCTGATTCCCCATATCTGATACCCCGCCTCGGATTCCCCAACTCTGATTCCCCAACTCTGATTCCCCGCCTCTGATTCCCCAGCTATGATTCCCCACCTCTGATTCCCCGCGTCTGATTCCCTGCTTCTGATTCCCTGCCTCTGATTCCCCATCTGTGATTAACCACCTCTGATTCTCCACGTCTGATTCCGCACCTCTGATTCCCCATCTCTGATTCCCATCTCTGATTCCCAAATTCTGATTCCCCGCCTCTGATTCCCCAGCTCTGATTCCCCATCTCTGATTCCCAAATTCTGATTCCCTGCCTCTGATTCCCCACCTCTGATTCCCAATATCTGATTCCCCTCCTCTGTTTCCCCGCCTCTGATTCCCCGCCTCTGTTTCCCCATATCTGATTCCCCACCTCTGATTCCCCAACTCTGATTCCCCGCCTCTGATACCCCAGCTCTGATTCCCCGCCTCTGATTCCACGTGTCTGATGCCCTGCCTCTGATTCCCCGCCTCTGATTTCCCATCTCTGATTCCCTGCCACTAATTCCCCGCCTCTGATTCCCCTATCTGATTCCCTGCCTCTGATGCCCCATATCTGATTCCCAGCCTCTGATTCCCCAACTCTGATTCCCCGCCTCTGATTCCTCAGCTCTGATTCCCCACCTCTGATTCCCTGCGTCTGATTCCCTGCCTGTGATTCCCCGCCTCTGATTCACCATCTCTGATTCACGGCCTCTGATTCCCCTTCTCTGATTCCCCATGTCTGATTCCCCAATTCTGATTCCCGCCTCTGATGCCCAACCTCTGATTCCCCTCCTCTGATTGCCCATATCTGATTCCCCGCCTCTTATTCCCCATATCTTATTCTCCGCCTCTGATTCCCAAACTCAGATGCCCCGCCTCTGATTCCCCAGCTCTGATTCCCCACATCTGATTCCCTGCTTCTGATTCCCCACCTCTGATTCCCAATATCTAATTCCCTGCCTCTGTTTCCCCACCTCTGATTCCCCGCCTCTGTTTCCCCATATCTGATTCCCCACATCTGATTCCCCAACTCTGATTCCCCGCCTCTGATTCCCCAGCTCTGATTCCCCGCCTCTGATTCCCCGTGTCTGATTCCCTGCCTCTGATTCCCCGCCTCTGATTCCCCATCTCTGATTCACCGCCTCTGATTCACCACCTCTGATTCCCCATATCTGATAAGCCATCTTTGTTTCCCCGCCTCTGATTCCCCGCCTCTGATTCCCCATATCTGATTCCCCACCTCTGATTCCCCATCTCTGATTCCCGGACTCAGATTCCCCACCTCTGATTCCCAGACTCTGATTCCCGGAATATGATTCTCCGCCTCTGATTCCCCGCCTCTGATTCCCTGCATCTGATTCCCCATCTCTGATTCCCCATATCTGATTCCCTGCCTCTGATTCGCCATCTCGGATTCCCGCCCTCCGATTCCCCACCTCTGGTTCACAATATCTGATATCCCTCCTCTGTTTCCCCGCCTCTGATTCCCCGCCTCTGATTCCCCATATCTGATTCCCCGCCTCTGATTCCCCAACTCTGATTCCCCGCCTCTGATTCCTCAGCTCTGATTCCCCGCCTCTGATTCCCCGCGTCTGATTCCCTGCCTCTGATTCCCCGCCTCTGATTCCCCATCTCTGATTCACCACCACTGATTCCCTGCGTCTGATTCCCTGCCTGTGATTCCCAGCCTCTGATTCCCCTATCTGATTCCCTGCCTCTGATGCCCCATATCTGATTCCCAGCCTCTGATTCCCCAACTCTGATTCCCCGCCTCTGATTCCTCAGCTCTGATTCCCCACCTCTGATTCCCCGTGTCTAATTCCCTGCCTCTGATTCCCCGCCTCTGATTCCCCATCTTGGATTCACCACCACTGATTCCCTGCGTCTCATTCCCTGCCTGTGATTCCCCGCCTCTGATTCACCATCTCGGATTCACTGCCTCTGATTCCCCTTCTCTGATTCCCCATGTCTGATTCCCCAATTCTGATTCCCGCCTCTGATGCCCAACCTCTGATTCCCCTCCTCTGATTGCCCATATCTGATTCCCTGCCTCTGATTCCCCATGTCTGATTCCCCACATCTGATTCCCTGCCTCTGATATCCCACCTCTGATTCCCCGCCTCTGATTCCCTGCCACTAATTCCCCGCCTCTGATTCCCCTATCTGATTCCCTGCCTCTGATGCCCCATATCTGATTCACAGCCTCTGATTCCCCGCCTCTGATTCCTCAGCTCTGATTCCCCACCTCTGATTCCCCGTGTCTAATTCCCTGCCTCTGATTCCCCGCCTCTGATTCCCCATCTTGGATTCACCACCACTGATTCCCTGCGTCTGATTCCCTGCCTGTGATTCCCCGCCTCTGATTTACCATCTCTGATTCACTGCCTCTGATTCCCCTTCTCTGATTCCCCATGTCTGATTCCCCAATTCTGATTCCCGCCTCTGATGCCCAACCTCTGATTCCCCTCCTCTGATTGCCCATATCTGATTCCCCGCCTCTGATTCCCCATATCTTATTCTCCGCCTCTGATTCCCAAACTCAGATTCCCCGCCTCTGATTCCCCAGCTCTGATTCCCCACATCTGATTCTCTGCCTCTGATTCCCCACCTCTGATTCCCCGCCTCTGTTTCCCCATATCTGATTACCCGTCTCTGATTCCCCAACTCTGATTCCCTGCCTCTGATTCCCCGCCTCTGATTCCACATCTCTGATTCACCACCTCTGATTCCCCACCTCTGATTCCCCATATCTGATAAGCCATCTCTGTTTCCCCGCCTCTGATTCCCCACCTCTTATTCCCCATATCTGATTCCCCGCCTCTGATTCCCCATCTCTGATTCCCTGCCTCTGATTCCCCATGTCTGATACCCCATATCTGATACCCCGCCTTGGATTCCCCAACTCTGATTCCCCAACTCTGATTCCCCGCCTCTGATTCCCCAGCTATGATTCCCCACCTCTGATTCCCGGCGTCTGATTCCCTGCTTCTGATTCCCTGCCTCTGATTCCCCATCTGTGATTAACCACCTCTGATTCTCCACGTCTGATTCTGCGCCTCTGAATCCCCATCTCTGAATCCCCATCTCTGATTCCCAAATTCTGATTCCCCGCCTCTGATTCCCCAGCTCTGATTCCCCATCTCTGATTCCCAAATTCTGATTCCCTGCCTCTGATTCCCCACCTCTGATTCCCAATATCTGATTCCCCGCCTCTCTTTCCCCGCCTCTGATTCCCCGCCTCTGTTTCCCCATCTGATTCCCCACCTCTGATTCCCCAACTCTGATTCCCCGCCTCTGATTCCCCAGCTCTGATTCCCGCCTCTGATTCCACATGTCTGATGCCCTGCCTCTGATTCCCCGCCTCTGATTTCCCATCTCTGATTCACTGCCTCTGATTCCCCACCTCTGATTCCCCATATCTGATTAGCCACCTCTGTTTCCCCGCCTCTGATTCCCAGCCTCTGATTCCCCATATCTGATTCCCAGCCTCTGATTCCCCACCTCTGATTCCCGAACTCTCATTCCCGGCCTTTGATTCCCGCTTCTGATTCCCCGCCTCTGATTCCCTGCCTCTGATTCCCCATGTCTGATTCCCCACATCTGATTCCCTGCCTCTGATATCCCGCCTCTGATTCCCTGCCTCTGATTCCCTGCCACTAATTCCCCGCCTCTGATTCCCCTATCTGATTCCCTGCCTCTGATGCCCCATATCTGATTCCCAGCCTCTGATTCCCCAACTCTGATTCCCCGCCTCTAATTCCTCAGCTCTGATTCCCCACCTCTGATTCACCGTGTCTAATTCCCTGCCTCTGATTCCCCGCCTCTGATTCCCCATCTTGTATTCACCACCACTGATTCCCTGCGTCTGATTCCCTGCCTGTGATTCCCCGCCTCTGATTCACCATCTCTGATTCACTGCCTCTGATTCCCCTTCTCTGATTCCCCATGTCTGATTCCCCAATTCTGATTCCCGCCTCTGATGCCCAACCTCAGATTCCCCTCCTCTGATTGCCCATATCTGATTCCCCGCCTCTGATTCCCGATCTCTGATTCACCACCGCTAATTCCCGGCATCTGATTCCCCACTACTGATTCCCGGCCTCTGATTCCCGGCCTCTGATTCCCCGCCTCTGATTCCCCATCTCTGATTCCCCGCCTCTGATTCCCCGACTCTGATTCCCTGCCTCTGATTCCCCAGCTCTGATTCCCCACCTCTGATTACCCGCGTCTGATTCCCTGACTCTAATTCCCGGCCTCTGATTCCCCATCTCTGATTCACCGCCTCTGATTCTCCACCTCTGATTCCCCAATTCTGATTCCCGCCTCTGATGCCCCACCTCTGAATCCCCTCCTCTGATTCCCCATATCTGATTCCCCGCCTCTGATTCCCCATATCTTATTCCCCGCCTCTGATTCCCAAACTCAGATTCCCCGACTCTGATTCCCCAGCTCTGATACCCCGCCTCAGATTCCCCGCGTCTGATTCCCCGCCTTTGAATCCCTGCCTCTGATTCCCCATCTCTGATTCACCACCGCTAATTCCCGGCGTCTGATTCCCGGCCTCTGATACCCCGCCTCTGATTCCCCATCTCTGATTCCCCACCTCTGATTCCCCGACTGTGATTCCCCGCCTCTGATTCCCCAGCTCTGATTCCCCACCTCTGATTACCCGCATCTGATTCCCTGACTCTAATTCCCGGCCTCTGATTCCCCATCACTCATTCACCGCCTCTGATTACCCACCTCTGATTCCCCATATCTGATTCCCCGCCTCTGATTCCCCGCCTCTGATTCCCCATATCTGATACCCCGCCTCTGATTCCCCAACTCTGAATCCCCGCCTCTGATTCCCCAGCTATGATTCCCCGCCTCTGATCCCCCGCGTCTGAATCCCTGCTTCTGATTCCCTGCCTCTGTTTCCCCATCTGTGATTAACCACCTTTGATTCTCCGCGTCTGTTTCCCCGCCTCTGATTCCCCATCTCTGATTCCCCATCTCTGATTCCCAAATTCTGATTCCCCGCCTCTGATTCCCCAGCTCTGACTCCCCACATCTGATTCCCTGCCTCTGATTCCCCAACTCTGATTCCCAATATCTGATTCCCCGCCTCTGTTTCCCCGCCTCTGATTCCCCGCCTCTGTTTCCCCATATCTGATTCCCCACCTCTGATTCCTCAACTCTGATTCCCCGCATCTGATTCCCCAGCTCTGATTCCCCGCCTTTGATTCCCCGTGTCTGATTCCCTGCCTCTGATTCCCCGCCTCTGATTCCCCATCTCTGATTCACCGCCTCTGATTCCCCATCTCTGATTCCCCATATCTAATTAGCCACCTCTGTTTCCCCGCCTCTGATTCCCCGCCTCTGATTCCCCATATCTGATTCCCCACCTCTGATTCCCCATCTCTGATTCACGGACTCACATTCCCCACCTCTGATTCACAGCCTCTGATTCCCGGCCAATGATTCCCCGCTTCTGATTCCCCGCCTCTGATTCCCTGCCTCTGATTCCCCATCTCTGATTCACTGCCTCTGATTCCCCACCTCTGATTCCCCATATCTGATTAGCCACCTCTGTTTCTCAGCCTCTGATTCCCGCCTCTGATTCCCCATATCTGATTCCCCGCCTCTGATTCCCCATCTCTGATTCCCGTACTCTGATTCCCCACCTCTGATTCCCTGCCTCTGATTCCCGGCCTATGATTCCCCGCTTCTGATTCCCCGCCTCTGATTCCCTGCCTCTGATTCCCCATGTCTGATTCCCCACATCTGATTCCCTGCCTCTGATACCCCACCTCTGATTACCCGCCTCTGATTCCCTGCCACTAATTCCCCGCCTCTGATTCCCCATATCTGATTCCCTGCCTCTGATGCCCCATATCTGCTTCCCTGCCTCTGATTCCCCACCTCTGATTCCCAATATCTGATTCCCTGCCTCTGTTTCCCCACCTCTGATTACCCGCCTCTGATTCCCTGCCACTAATTCCCCGCCTCTGATTCCCCATATCTGATTCCCTGCCTCTGATGCCCCACATCTGATTCCCTGCCTCTGATTCCCCACCTCTGATTCCCAATATCTGATTCCCTGCCTCTGTTTCCCCACCTCTGATTACCCGCCTCTGATTCCCTGCCACTAATTCCCCGCCTCTGATTCCCCATATCTGATTCCCTGCCTCTGATGCCCCACATCTGATTCCCTGCCTCTGATTCCCCACCTCTGATTCCCAATATCTGATTCCCTGCCTCTGTTTCCCCACCTCTGATTACCCGCCTCTGATTCCCTGCCACTAATTCCCCGCCTCTGATTCCCCATATCTGATTCCCTGCCTCTGATGCCCCACATCTGATTCCCTGCCTCTGATTCCCCACCTCTGATTCCCAATATCTGATTCCCTGCCTCTGATTCCCCGCCTCTGATTCACCATCTCTGATTCACTGCCTCTGATTCCCCTTCATGATTCCCCATGTCTGATTCCCCAATTCTGATTCCCGCCTCTGATGCCCCACCTCTGATTCCCCGCCTCTGATTCCCCATATCTTATTCCCCGCCTCTGATTCCCAAACTCAGATTTCCCGCCTCATATTCCCCAGCTCTGATTCCCCGCCTCTGATTCCCCGCGTCTGATTCCCCGCCTCTGAATCCCCGCCTCTGATTCCCCATCTCTGATTCACCACCGCTAATTCCCGGCCTCTGATTCCCCACTACTGATTCCCGGCCTCTGATTCCCGGCCTCTGATTCCCCGCCTCTGATTCCCCATCTCTGATTCCCCGCCTCTGATTCCCCGACTCTGATTCCCTGCCTCTGATTCCCCATCTCTGATTCACCGCCTCTGATTCCCCACCTCTGATTCCCCATATCTGATTCCCCGCCTCAGTTTCCCCGCCTCTGATTCCCCGCCTCTGATTCCCCATATCTGATACCCCGCCTCTGATTCCCCAACTCTGATTCCCCGCCTCTGATTCCCCAGTTATGATTCCCCACTTCTGATTCCCCGCGTCTGATTCCCTGCTTCTGATTCCCTGCCTCTGATTCCCCATCTGTGATTAACCACCTCTGATTCTCCGCGTCTGATTCCCCGCCTCAGTTTCCCCGCCTCTGATTTCCCATATCTGATTCCCGGCCTCTGATTCCCGGCCTGTGATTCCCCGCTTCTAATTCCCCGCCTCTGATTCCCTGCCTCTGATTCCCCATCTCTTATTCACGAGCTCTGATTCCCCACCTCTGATTACCCGCGTCTGATTCCCTGATTCTAATTCCCCGCCTCTGATTCCCCATCTCTGATTCACCGCCTCTGATTCCCCACCTCTGATTCCCCATATATGATACCCCGCCTCGGATTCCCCAACTCTGATTCCCCAACTCTGATTCCCCGCCTCTGATTCCCCAGCTATGATTCCCCACCTCTGATTCCCCGCGTCTGATTCCCTGCTTCTGATTCCGCGCCTCTGATTCCCCAGCTCTGATTCCCCATCTCTGATTCCCAAATTCTGATTCCCTGCCTCTGATTCCCCACCTCTGATTCCCAATATCTGATTCCCCGCCTCTGTTTCCCCGCCTCTGATTCCCCGCCTCTGTTTCCCCATATCTGATTCCCCACCTCTGATTCCCCAACTCTGATTCCCCGCCTCTGATTCCCCAGCTCTGATTCCCCGCCTCTGATTCCACGTGTCTGATGCCCTGCCTCTGATTCCCCGCCTCTGATTTCCCATCTCTGATTCACTGCCTCTGATTCCACACCTCTGATTCCCCATATCTGATTAGCCACCTCTGTTTCCCCGCCTCTGATTCCCAGCCTCTGATTCCCCATATCTGATTCCCAGCCTCTGATTCCCCATCTCTGATTCCCGGACTCTGATTCCCACCTCTGATTCCCCATCTCTGATTCCGCACATCCGATTCCCTGCCTCTGATTCCCCGCCTCTGATGCCCCGCCTCTGATTCCATGCCTCTGATTCCCAACCTCTGATTCCCCACCTCTGATTCCCCATATCTGATTCCCCGCCTCTATTTCCCCGCCTCTGATTCCCTGCCCCTGTTTCCTCATATCTGATTCCCCGCCTCTGATTCCCCAACACTGATTTCCCGCCTCTGATTCCCCAGCTCTGATGCACCACCTCTGATTCCCCGTGTCTGATTCCCCGCCTCTGATTCCCCATCTCTGATTCCCTATCTCTGATTCCGCAATTCTGATTCCCCGCCTTTGATTCCCTGCCTCTGATTCCCAACCTCTGATTCCCAACCTCTGATTCCCCATATCTGATTCCCCGCCTCTGTTTCCCGCCTCTTATTCCCCGCCTCTGTTTCCCCATATCTGATTCCCTGCCTTTCATTCCCCAGCTCTGATTCCCCGATTCTGACTCCCCGCGTCTGATTCCCAGCCTCTGATTCCCCATGTCTGATTTCCTGCCTCTGATTCCCCGCCTCTGATTCGCCATCTCTGATTCATCGCCTCTGATTCCCCACCTCTGATTCCCCATATCTGATTCCCCACCTATGTTTCCCCGCCTCTGATTCCCCGCCTCTGATTCCCCATCTCTGATTCTCGTACTCTGATTCCCCACCTCTGATTCCCCATCTCTGATAACGCACATCCGATTCCCTGCCTCTGATTCCCCGCCTCTGATGCCCCGCCTCTGATTCCATGCCTCTGATTCCCAACCTCTGATTCCCCACCTCTGATTCCCCATATCTGATTAGCCACCTCTGTTTCCCCGCCTCTGATTCCCAGCCTCTGATTCCCCATATCTGATTCCCAGCCTCTGATTCCCCACCTCTGATTCCCGAACTCTCATTCCCGGCCTTTGATTCCCGCTTCTGATTCCCCGCCTCTGATTCCCTGCCTCTGATTCCCCATGTCTGATTCCCCACATCTGATTCCCTGCCTCTGATATCCCGCCTCCGATTCCCTGCCTCTGATTCCCTGCCACTAATTCCCCGCCTCTGATTCCCCTATCTGATTCCCTGCCTCTGATGCCCCATATCTGATTCCCAGCCTCTGATTCCCCAACTCTGATTCCCCGCCTCTAATTCCTCAACTCTGATTCCTCACCTCTGATTCCCCGTGTCTAATTCCCTGCCTCTGATTCCCCGCCTCTGATTCCCCATCTTGTATTCACCACCACTGATTCCCTGCGTCTGATTCCCTGCCTGTGATTCCCCGCCTCTGATTCACCATCTCTGATTCACTGCCTCTGATTCCCCTTCTCTGATTCCCCATGTCTGATTCCCCAATTCTGATTCCCGCCTCTGATGCCCAACCTCTGATTCCCCTCCTCTGATTGCCCATATCTGATTCCCCGCCTCTGATTCCCGATCTCTGATTCACCACCGCTAATTCCCGGCATCTGATTCCCCACTACTGATTCCCGGCCTCTGATTCCCGGCCTCTGATTCCCCGCCTCTGATTCCCCATCTCTGATTCCCCGCTCTGATTCCCCGACTCTGATTCCCTGCCTTTCATTCCCCAGCTCTGATTCCCCGCCTCTGACTCCCCGCGTCTGATTCCCAGCCTCTGATTCCCCATGTCTGATTTCCTGCCTCTGATTCCCCGCCTCTGATTCGCCATCTCTGATTCATCGCCTCTGATTCCCCACCTCTGATTCCCCATATCTGATTCCCCACCTACGTTTCCCCGCCTCTGATTCCCCGCCTCTGATTCCCCATCTCTGATTCCCGGACTCTGATTCCCCACCTCTGATACCCCATCTCTGATTCCGCACATCCGATTCCCTGCCTCTGATTCCCTGCCTCTGATGCCCCGCCTCTGATTCCATGCCTCTGATTCCCAACCTCTGATTCCCCACCTCTGATTCCCCATATCTGATTCCCCGCCTTTGTTTCCCCGCCTCTGATTCCCTGCCCCTGTTTCCTCATATCTGATTTACCGCCTCTGATTCCCCAGCTCTGATTCACCACCTCTGATTCCCCGCGTCTGATTCCCGGCCTCTGATTCCCCATCTCTGATTCCCTATCTCTGATTCCCCAATTCTGATTCCCCGCCTTTGATTCCCTGCCTCTGATTCCCAACATCTGATTCCCGACCTCTGATTCCCCATATCTGATTCCCCGCCTCTGTTTCCCCGCCTCTTATTCCCCGCCTCTGTTTCCCCATATCTGATTCCCTGCCTTTCATTCCCCAGCTCTGATTCATCGCCTCTGACTCCCCGCGTCTGATTCCCAGCCTCTGATTCCCAATGTCTGATTTCCTGCCTCTGATTCCCCGCCTCTGATTCCCCACCTCTGATTCCCCATATCTGATTCCCCACCTCTGTTTCCCCGCCTCTGATTCCCTGCCTCTGATTCCCCACTTCTGATTCCCCGCGTCTGATTCCCTGCTTCTGATTCCCTGCCTCTGATTCCCCATCTGTGATTAACCACCTCTGATTCTCCGCATCTGATTCCCCGCCTCAGTTTCCCCGCCTCTGATTCCCCATCTCTGATTCACCACCACTGATTCCCTGCGTCTGATTCCCTGCCTGTGATTCCCCGCCTCTGATTCACCATCTCTGATTCACTGCCTCTGATTCGCCTTCTCTGATTCCCCATGTCTGATTCACCACCGCTAATTCCCGGCCTCTGATTCCCCACTACTGATTCCCGGCCTCTGATTCCCGGCCTCGGATTCCCCGCCTCTGATTCCCCATCTCTGATTCCCCGCCTCTGATTCCACATCTCTGATTCACCGCCTCTGATTCCCCACCTCTGATTCCCCATATCTGATAAGCCATCTCTGTTTCCCCGTCTCTGATTCCCCACCTCTGATTCCCCATATCTGATTCCCCGCCTCTGATTCCCCATCTCTGATTCTCGGACTCAGATTCCCCACCTCTGATTCCCCGCCTCTGATTCCCTGCCTCTGATTCCCCATCTCTGATTTCCCATATCTGATTCCCCAGCTCTGATTCCCAACATCTGATTCCCTGCCTCTGATTCCCCACCTCTGATTCCCAATATCTGATTCCCTGCCTCTGTTTCACCACTTCTGATTCCCCGCCTCTGTTTCCCCATATCTGATTCCCCACCTCTGATTCCCCAACTCTGATTCCTCGCCTCTGATTCCCCAGCTCTGATTCCCCGCCTCTGATTCCCCGTGTCTGATTCCTTGCCTCTGATTCCCCGCCTCTGATTCCCCATCTCTTATTCACCACCACTGATTCCCTGCGTCTGATTCCCTGCCTGTGATTCCCCGCCTCTGATTCACCATCTCTGATTCACTGCCTCTGATTCCCCTTCATGATTCCCCATGTCTGATTCCCCAATTCTGATTCCCGCCTCTGATGCCCCACCTCTGATTCCCCGCCTCTGATTCCCCATATCTTATTCCCCGCCTCTGATTCCCAAACTCAGATTTCCCGCCTCATATTCCCCAGCTCTGATTCCCCGCCTCTGATTCCCCGCGTCTGATTCCCCGCCTCTGAATCCCCGCCTCTGATTCCCCATCTCTGATTCACCACCGCTAATTCCCGGCCTCTGATTCCCCACTACTGATTCCCGGCCTCTGATTCCCGGCCTCTGATTCCCCGCCTCTGATTCCCCATCTCTGATTCCCCGCCTCTGATTCCCCGACTCTGATTCCCTGCCTCTGATTCCCCAGCTCTGATTCCCCACCTCTGATTACCCGCGTCTGATTCCCTGACTCTAATTCCCGGCCTCTGATTCCCCATCTCTGATTCACCGCCTCTGATTCCCCACCTCTGATTCCCCATATCTGATTCCCCGCCTCAGTTTCCCCGCCTCTGATTCCCCGCCTCTGATTCCCCATATCTGATACCCCGCCTCTGATTCCCCAACTCTGATTCCCCGCCTCTGATTCCCCAGTTATGATTCCCCACTTCTGATACCCCGCATCTGATTCCCTGCTTCTGATTCCCTGCCTCTGATTCCCCATCTGTGATTAACCACCTCTGATTCTCCGCGTCTGATTCCCCGCCTCAGTTTCCCCGCCTCTGATTCCCCATATCTGATTCCCGGCCTCTGATTCCCGGCCTATGATTCACCGCTTCTAATTCCCCGCCTCTGATTCCCTGCCTCTGATTCCCCATCTCTGATTCACGAGCTCTGATTCCCCACCTCTGATTACCCGCGTCTGATTCCCTGATTCTAATTCCCCGCCTCTGATTCCCCATCTCTGATTCACCGCCTCTGATTCCCCACCTCTGTTTCCCCATATCTGATTCCCCACCTCTGATTCCCCAACTCTGATTCCCCGCCTCTGATTCCCCAGCTCTGATTCCCCGCCTCTGATTCCCCGTGTCTGATTCCTTGCCTCTGATTCCCCGCCTCTGATTCCCCATCTCTGATTCACCACCACTGATTCCCTGCGTCTGATTCCCTGCCTGTGATTCCCCGCCTCTGATTCACCATCTCTGATTCACTGCCTCTGATTCCCCTTCATGATTCCCCATGTCTGATTCCCCAATTCTGATTCCCGCCTCTGATGCCCCACCTCTGATTCCCCGCCTCTGATTCCCCATATCTTATTCCCCGCCTCTGATTCCCAAACTCAGATTTCCCGCCTCATATTCCCCAGCTCTGATTCCCCGCCTCTGATTCCCCGCGTCTGATTCCCCGCCTCTGAATCCCCGCCTCTGATTCCCCATCTCTGATTCACCACCGCTAATTCCCGGCCTCTGATTCCCCACTACTGATTCCCGGCCTCTGATTCCCGGCCTCTGATTCCCCGCCTCTGATTCCCCATCTCTGATTCCCCGCCTCTGATTCCCCGACTCTGATTCCCTGCCTCTGATTCCCCAGCTCTGATTCCCCACCTCTGATTACCCGCGTCTGATTCCCTGACTCTAATTCCCGGCCTCTGATTCCCCATCTCTGATTCACCGCCTCTGATTCCCCACCTCTGATTCCCCATATCTGATTCCCCGCCTCAGTTTCCCCGCCTCTGATTCCCCGCCTCTGATTCCCCATATCTGATACCCCGCCTCTGATTCCCCAACTCTGATTCCCCGCCTCTGATTCCCCAGTTATGATTCCCCACTTCTGATTCCCCGCGTCTGATTCCCTGCTTCTGATTCCCTGCCTCTGATTCCCCATCTGTGATTAACCACCTCTGATTCTCCGCGTCTGATTCCCCGCCTCAGTTTCCCCGCCTCTGATTTCCCATATCTGATTCCCGGCCTCTGATTCCCGGCCTGTGATTCCCCGCTTCTAATTCCCCGCCTCTGATTCCCTGCCTCTGATTCCCCATCTCTTATTCACGAGCTCTGATTCCCCACCTCTGATTACCCGCGTCTGATTCCCTGATTCTAATTCCCCGCCTCTGATTCCCCATCTCTGATTCACCGCCTCTGATTCCCCACCTCTGATTCCCCATATCTGATACCCCGCCTCGGATTCCCCAACTCTGATTCCCCAACTCTGATTCCCCGCCTCTGATTCCCCAGCTATGATTCCCCACCTCTGATTCCCCGCGTCTGATTCCCTGCTTCTGATTCCGCGCCTCTGATTCCCCAGCTCTGATTCCCCATCTCTGATTCCCAAATTCTGATTCCCTGCCTCTGATTCCCCACCTCTGATTCCCAATATCTGATTCCCCGCCTCTGTTTCCCCGCCTCTGATTCCCCGCCTCTGTTTCCCCATATCTGATTCCCCACCTCTGATTCCCCAACTCTGATTCCCCGCCTCTGATTCCCCAGCTCTGATTCCCCGCCTCTGATTCCACGTGTCTGATGCCCTGCCTCTGATTCCCCGCCTCTGATTTCCCATCTCTGATTCACTGCCTCTGATTCCCCACCTCTGATTCCCCATATCTGATTAGCCACCTCTGTTTCCCCGCCTCTGATTCCCAGCCTCTGATTCCCCATATCTGATTCCCAGCCTCTGATTCCCCATCTCTGATTCCCGGACTCTGAATCCCCACCTCTGATTCCCGGCCTCTCATTCCCGGCCTTTGATTCCCGCTTCTGATTCCCCGCCTCTGATTCCCTGCCTCTGATTCCCCATGTCTGATACCCCATATCTGATACCCCGCCTTGGATTCCCCAACTCTGATTCCCCAACTCTGATTCCCCGCCTCTGATTCCCCAGCTATGATTCCCCACCTCTGATTCCCGGCGTCTGATTCCCTGCTTCTGATTCCCTGCCTCTGATTCCCCATCTGTGATTAACCACCTCTGATTCTCCACGTCTGATTCTGCGCCTCTGATTCCCCATCTCTGAATCCCCATCTCTGATTCCCAAATTCTGATTCCCCGCCTCTGATTCCCCAGCTCTGATTCCCCATCTCTGATTCCCAAATTCTGATTCCCTGCCTCTGATTCCCCACCTCTGATTCCCAATATCTGATTCCCCGCCTCTCTTTCCCCGCCTCTGATTCCCCGCCTCTGTTTCCCCATCTGATTCCCCACCTCTGATTCCCCAACTCTGATTCCCCGCCTCTGATTCCCCAGCTCTGATTCCCGCCTCTGATTCCACATGTCTGATGCCCTGCCTCTGATTCCCCGCCTCTGATTTCCCATCTCTGATTCACTGCCTCTGATTCCCCACCTCTGATTCCCCATATCTGATTAGCCACCTCTGTTTCCCCGCCTCTGATTCCCAGCCTCTGATTCCCCATATCTGATTCCCAGCCTCTGATTCCCCACCTCTGATTCCCGAACTCTCATTCCCGGCCTTTGATTCCCGCTTCTGATTCCCCGCCTCTGATTCCCTGCCTCTGATTCCCCATGTCTGATTCCCCACATCTGATTCCCTGCCTCTGATATCCCGCCTCTGATTCCCTGCCTCTGATTCCCTGCCACTAATTCCCCGCCTCTGATTCCCCTATCTGATTCCCTGCCTCTGATGCCCCATATCTGATTCCCAGCCTCTGATTCCCCAACTCTGATTCCCCGCCTCTAATTCCTCAGCTCTGATTCCCCACCTCTGATTCACCGTGTCTAATTCCCTGCCTCTGATTCCCCGCCTCTGATTCCCCATCTTGTATTCACCACCACTGATTCCCTGCGTCTGATTCCCTGCCTGTGATTCCCCGCCTCTGATTCACCATCTCTGATTCACTGCCTCTGATTCCCCTTCTCTGATTCCCCATGTCTGATTCCCCAATTCTGATTCCCGCCTCTGATGCCCAACCTCTGATTCCCCTCCTCTGATTGCCCATATCTGATTCCCCGCCTCTGATTCCCGATCTCTGATTCACCACCGCTAATTCCCGGCATCTGATTCCCCACTACTGATTCCCGGCCTCTGATTCCCGGCCTCTGATTCCCCGCCTCTGATTCCCCATCTCTGATTCCCCGCCTCTGATTCCCCGACTCTGATTCCCTGCCTCTGATTCCCCAGCTCTGATTCCCCACCTCTGATTACCCGCGTCTGATTCCCTGACTCTAATTCCCGGCCTCTGATTCCCCATCTCTGATTCACCGCCTCTGATTCTCCACCTCTGATTCCCCAATTCTGATTCCCGCCTCTGATGCCCCACCTCTGAATCCCCTCCTCTGATTCCCCATATCTGATTCCCCGCCTCTGATTCCCCATATCTTATTCCCCGCCTCTGATTCCCAAACTCAGATTCCCCGACACTGATTCCCCAGCTCTGATACCCCGCCTCAGATTCCCCGCGTCTGATTCCCCGCCTTTGAATCCCTGCCTCTGATTCCCCATCTCTGATTCACCACCGCTAATTCCCGGCGTCTGATTCCCGGCCTCTGATACCCCGCCTCTGATTCCCCATCTCTGATTCCCCACCTCTGATTCCCCGACTTGATTCCCCGCCTCTGATTCCCCAGCTCTGATTCCCCACCTCTGATTACCCGCATCTGATTCCCTGACTCTAATTCCCGGCCTCTGATTCCCCATCACTCATTCACCGCCTCTGATTACCCACCTCTGATTCCCCATATCTGATTCCCCGCCTCTGATTCCCCGCCTCTGATTCCCCATATCTGATACCCCGCCTCTGATTCCCCAACTCTGAATCCCCGCCTCTGATTCCCCAGCTATGATTCCCCGCCTCTGATCCCCCGCGTCTGAATCCCTGCTTCTGATTCCCTGCCTCTGTTTCCCCATCTGTGATTAACCACCTTTGATTCTCCGCGTCTGTTTCCCCGCCTCTGATTCCCCATCTCTGATTCCCCATCTCTGATTCCCAAATTCTGATTCCCCGCCTCTGATTCCCCAGCTCTGACTCCCCACATCTGATTCCCTGCCTCTGATTCCCCAACTCTGATTCCCAATATCTGATTCCCCGCCTCTGTTTCCCCGCCTCTGATTCCCCGCCTCTGTTTCCCCATATCTGATTCCCCACCTCTGATTCCTCAACTCTGATTCCCCGCATCTGATTCCCCAGCTCTGATTCCCCGCCTTTGATTCCCCGTGTCTGATTCCCTGCCTCTGATTCCCCGCCTCTGATTCCCCATCTCTGATTCACCGCCTCTGATTCCCCATCTCTGATTCCCCATATCTAATTAGCCACCTCTGTTTCCCCGCCTCTGATTCCCCGCCTCTGATTCCCCATATCTGATTCCCCACCTCTGATTCCCCATCTCTGATTCACGGACTCACATTCCCCACCTCTGATTCACAGCCTCTGATTCCCGGCCAATGATTCCCCGCTTCTGATTCCCCGCCTCTGATTCCCTGCCTCTGATTCCCCATCTCTGATTCACTGCCTCTGATTCCCCACCTCTGATTCCCCATATCTGATTAGCCACCTCTGTTTCTCAGCCTCTGATTCCCGCCTCTGATTCCCCATATCTGATTCCCCGCCTCTGATTCCCCATCTCTGATTCCCGTACTCTGATTCCCCACCTCTGATTCCCTGCCTCTGATTCCCGGCCTATGATTCCCCGCTTCTGATTCCCCGCCTCTGATTCCCTGCCTCTGATTCCCCATGTCTGATTCCCCACATCTGATTCCCTGCCTCTGATACCCCACCTCTGATTACCCGCCTCTGATTCCCTGCCACTAATTCCCCGCCTCTGATTCCCCATATCTGATTCCCTGCCTCTGATGCCCCATATCTGCTTCCCTGCCTCTGATTCCTCAGCTCTGATTCCCCACCTCTGATTCCCCGTGTCTGATTCCCCAATTCTGATTCCCGCCTCTGATGCCCAACCTCTGATTCCCCTCCTCTGATTGCCCATATCTGATTCCCCGCCTTTGATTCCCGATCTCTGATTCACCACCGCTAATTCCCGGCCTCTGATTCCCCACTACTGATTCCCGGCCTCTGATTCCCGGCCTCTGATTCCCGGCCTCTGATTCCCCGCCTCTGATTCCCCATCTCTGATTCCCCGCCTCTGATTCCCCGACTCTGATTCCCTGCCTCTGATTCCCCAGCTCTGATTCCCCACCTCTGATTACCCGCGTCTGATTCCCTGACTCTAATTCCCGGCCTCTGATTCCCCATCTCTGATTCACCGCCTCTGATTCCCCACCTCTGATTCCCCAATTCTGATTCCCGCCTCTGATGCCCCACCTCTGAATCCCCTCCTCCGATTCCCCATATCTGATTCCCCGCCTCTGATTCCCCATATCTTATTCCCCGCCTCTGATTCCCAAACTCAGATTCCACGCCTCTGATTCCCCAGCTCTGATACCCCGCCTCAGATTCCCCGCGTCTGATTCCCCGCCTCTGAATCCCTGCCTCTGATTCCCCATCTCTGATTCACCACCGCTAATTCCCGGCCTCTGATTCCCGGCCTCTGATACCCCGCCTCTGATTCCCCATCTCTGATTCCCCACCTCTGATTCCCCGACTCTGATTCCCCGCCTCTGATTCCCCAGCTCTGATTCCCCACCTCTGATTACCCGCATCTGATACCCTGACTCTAATTCCCGGCCTCTGATTCCCCATCTCTCATTCACCGCCTCTGATTACCCACCTCTGATTCCCCATATCTGATTCCCCGCCTCTGATTCCCCGCCACTGATTCCCCATATCAGATACCCCGCCTCTGATTCCCCAACTCTGAATCCCCGCCTCTGATTCCCCAGCTATGATTCCCCGCCTCTGATCCCCCGCGTCTGAATCCCTGCTTCTGATTCCCTGCCTCTGTTTCCCCATCTGTGATTAACCACCTTTGATTCTCCGCGTCCGTTTCCCCGCCTCTGATTCCCCATCTCTGATTCCCCATCTCTGATTCCCAAATTCTGATTCCCCGCCTCTGATTCCCCAGCTCTGACACGCCACATCTGATTCCCTGCCTCTGATTCCCCACCTCTGATTCCCCGCCTCTGATTCCCTGCCACTAATTCCCCGCCTCTGATTCCCCATATCTGATTCCCTGCCTCTGATGCCCCATATCTGCTTCCCTGCCTCTGATTCCTCAGCTCTGATTCCCCACCTCTGATTCCCCGTGTCTAATTCCCTGCCTCTGATTCCCCATCTTGGATTCACCACCACTGATTCCCTGCGTCTGATTCCCTGCCTGTGATTCCCCGCCTCTGATTCACCATCTCTGATTCACTGCCTCTGATTCCCCTTCTCTGATTCCCCATGTCTGATTCCCCAATTCTGATTCCCGCCTCTGATGCCCCACCTCTGATTCCCCTCCTCTGATTGCCCATATCTGATTCCCCGCCTCTGATTCCCCATATCTTATTCCCCACCTCTTATTCCCAAACTCAGATGCCCCGCCTCTGATTCCCCAGCTCTGATTCCCCACATCTGATTCCCTGCTTCTGATTCCCCACCTCTGATTCCCAATATCTGATTCCCTGCCTCTGTTTCCCCACCTCTGATTCCCCGCCTCTGTTTCCCCATATCTGATTCCCCACCTCTGATTCCCCAACTCTGATTCCCCGCCTCTGATTCCCCAGCTCTGATTCCCGGCCTCTGATTCCCCGTGTCTGATTCCCTGCCTCTGATTCCCCGCCTCTGATTCCCCATCTCTGATTCACCGCCTCTGATTCACCACCTCTGATTCCCCATATCTGATAAGCCATCTTTGTTTCCCCGCCTCTGATTCCCCGCCTCTGATTCCCCATATCTGATTCCCCACCTCTGATTCCCCATCTCTGATTCCCGGACTCAGATTCCCCACCTCTGATTCCCAGACTCTGATTCCCGGAATATGATTCCCCGCTTCTGATTCCCTGCCTCTGATTCCCTGCCTCTGATTCCCCATCTCTGATTCCCCATATCTGATTCCCTGCCTCTGATTCGCCATCTCGGATTCCCGCCCTCCGATTCCCCACCTCTGGTTCCCCATATCTGATATCCCTCCTCTGTTTCCCCGCCTCTGATTCCCCGCCTCTGTTTCCCCATATCGGATTCCCCGCCTCTGATTCCCCAACTCTGATTCCCCGCCTCTGATTCCTCAGCTCTGATTCCCCGCCTCTGATTCCCCGCGTCTGATTCCCTGCCTCTGATTCCCCGCCTCTGATTCCCCATCTCTGATTCCCCACCTCCGATTACCCGCGTCTGATTCCCTGATTCTAATTCCCCGCCTCTGATTCCCCATCTCTGATTCACCACCTCTGATTCCCCACCTCTGATTCCCCATATCTGATACCCCGCCTCGGATTCCCCAACTCTGATTCCCCAACTCTGATTCCCCGCCTCTGATTCCCCAGCTATGATTCCCCACCTCTGATTCCCCGCGTCTGATTCCCTGCTTCTGATTCCCTGCCTCTGATTCCCCATCTGTGATTAACCACCTCTGATTCTCCACGTCTGATTCCGCACCTCTGATTCCCCATCTCTGATTCCCATCTCTGATTCCCAAATTCTGATTCCCCGCCTCTGATTCCCCAGCTCTGATTCCCCATCTCTGATTCCCAAATTCTGATTCCCTGCCTCTGATTCCCCACCTCTGATTCCCAATATCTGATTCCCCTCCTCTGTTTCCCCGCCTCTGATTCCCCGCCTCTGTTTCCCCATATCTGATTCCCCACCTCTGATTCCCCAACTCTGATTCCCCGCCTCTGATACCCCAGCTCTGATTCCCCGCCTCTGATTCCACGTGTCTGATGCCCTGCCTCTGATTCCCCGCCTCTGATTTCCCATCTCTGATTCCCTGCCACTAATTCCCCGCCTCTGATTCCCCTATCTGATTCCCTGCCTCTGATGCCCCATATCTGATTCCCAGCCTCTGATTCCCCAACTCTGATTCCCCGCCTCTGATTCCTCAGCTCTGATTCCCCACCTCTGATTCCCTGCGTCTGATTCCCTGCCTGTGATTCCCCGCCTCTGATTCACCATCTCTGATTCACGGCCTCTGATTCCCCTTCTCTGATTCCCCATGTCTGATTCCCCAATTCTGATTCCCGCCTCTGATGCCCAACCTCTGATTCCCCTCCTCTGATTGCCCATATCTGATTCCCCGCCTCTTATTCCCCATATCTTATTCTCCGCCTCTGATTCCCAAACTCAGATGCCCCGCCTCTGATTCCCCAGCTCTGATTCCCCACATCTGATTCCCTGCTTCTGATTCCCCACCTCTGATTCCCAATATCTAATTCCCTGCCTCTGTTTCCCCACCTCTGATTCCCCGCCTCTGTTTCCCCATATCTGATTCCCCACATCTGATTCCCCAACTCTGATTCCCCGCCTCTGATTCCCCAGCTCTGATTCCCCGCCTCTGATTCCCCGTGTCTGATTCCCTGCCTCTGATTCCCCGCCTCTGATTCCCCATCTCTGATTCACCGCCTCTGATTCACCACCTCTGATTCCCCATATCTGATAAGCCATCTTTGTTTCCCCGCCTCTGATTCCCCGCCTCTGATTCCCCATATCTGATTCCCCACCTCTGATTCCCCATCTCTGATTCCCGGACTCAGATTCCCCACCTCTGATTCCCAGACTCTGATTCCCGGAATATGATTCTCCGCCTCTGATTCCCCGCCTCTGATTCCCTGCATCTGATTCCCCATCTCTGATTCCCCATATCTGATTCCCTGCCTCTGATTCGCCATCTCGGATTCCCGCCCTCCGATTCCCCACCTCTGGTTCACAATATCTGATATCCCTCCTCTGTTTCCCCGCCTCTGATTCCCCGCCTCTGATTCCCCATATCTGATTCCCCGCCTCTGATTCCCCAACTCTGATTCCCCGCCTCTGATTCCTCAGCTCTGATTCCCCGCCTCTGATTCCCCGCGTCTGATTCCCTGCCTCTGATTCCCCGCCTCTGATTCCCCATCTCTGATTCACCACCACTGATTCCCTGCGTCTGATTCCCTGCCTGTGATTCCCAGCCTCTGATTCCCCTATCTGATTCCCTGCCTCTGATGCCCCATATCTGATTCCCAGCCTCTGATTCCCCAACTCTGATTCCCCGCCTCTGATTCCTCAGCTCTGATTCCCCACCTCTGATTCCCCGTGTCTAATTCCCTGCCTCTGATTCCCCGCCTCTGATTCCCCATCTTGGATTCACCACCACTGATTCCCTGCGTCTCATTCCCTGCCTGTGATTCCCCGCCTCTGATTCACCATCTCGGATTCACTGCCTCTGATTCCCCTTCTCTGATTCCCCATGTCTGATTCCCCAATTCTGATTCCCGCCTCTGATGCCCAACCTCTGATTCCCCTCCTCTGATTGCCCATATCTGATTCCCTGCCTCTGATTCCCCATGTCTGATTCCCCACATCTGATTCCCTGCCTCTGATATCCCACCTCTGATTCCCCGCCTCTGATTCCCTGCCACTAATTCCCCGCCTCTGATTCCCCTATCTGATTCCCTGCCTCTGATGCCCCATATCTGATTCACAGCCTCTGATTCCCCGCCTCTGATTCCTCAGCTCTGATTCCCCACCTCTGATTCCCCGTGTCTAATTCCCTGCCTCTGATTCCCCGCCTCTGATTCCCCATCTTGGATTCACCACCACTGATTCCCTGCGTCTGATTCCCTGCCTGTGATTCCCCGCCTCTGATTTACCATCTCTGATTCACTGCCTCTGATTCCCCTTCTCTGATTCCCCATGTCTGATTCCCCAATTCTGATTCCCGCCTCTGATGCCCAACCTCTGATTCCCCTCCTCTGATTGCCCATATCTGATTCCCCGCCTCTGATTCCCCATATCTTATTCTCCGCCTCTGATTCCCAAACTCAGATTCCCCGCCTCTGATTCCCCAGCTCTGATTCCCCACATCTGATTCTCTGCCTCTGATTCCCCACCTCTGATTCCCCGCCTCTGTTTCCCCATATCTGATTACCCGTCTCTGATTCCCCAACTCTGATTCCCTGCCTCTGATTCCCCGCCTCTGATTCCACATCTCTGATTCACCACCTCTGATTCCCCACCTCTGATTCCCCATATCTGATAAGCCATCTCTGTTTCCCCGCCTCTGATTCCCCACCTCTTATTCCCCATATCTGATTCCCCGCCTCTGATTCCCCATCTCTGATTCCCTGCCTCTGATTCCCCATGTCTGATACCCCATATCTGATACCCCGCCTTGGATTCCCCAACTCTGATTCCCCAACTCTGATTCCCCGCCTCTGATTCCCCAGCTATGATTCCCCACCTCTGATTCCCGGCGTCTGATTCCCTGCTTCTGATTCCCTGCCTCTGATTCCCCATCTGTGATTAACCACCTCTGATTCTCCACGTCTGATTCTACGCCTCTGAATCCCCATCTCTGAATCCCCATCTCTGATTCCCAAATTCTGATTCCCCGCCTCTGATTCCCCAGCTCTGATTCCCCATCTCTGATTCCCAAATTCTGATTCCCTGCCTCTGATTCCCCACCTCTGATTCCCAATATCTGATTCCCCGCCTCTCTTTCCCCGCCTCTGATTCCCCGCCTCTGTTTCCCCATCTGATTCCCCACCTCTGATTCCCCAACTCTGATTCCCCGCCTCTGATTCCCCAGCTCTGATTCCCGCCTCTGATTCCACATGTCTGATGCCCTGCCTCTGATTCCCCGCCTCTGATTTCCCATCTCTGATTCACTGCCTCTGATTCCCCACCTCTGATTCCCCATATCTGATTAGCCACCTCTGTTTCCCCGCCTCTGATTCCCAGCCTCTGATTCCCCATATCTGATTCCCAGCCTCTGATTCCCCACCTCTGATTCCCGAACTCTCATTCCCGGCCTTTGATTCCCGCTTCTGATTCCCCGCCTCTGATTCCCTGCCTCTGATTCCCCATGTCTGATTCCCCACATCTGATTCCCTGCCTCTGATATCCCGCCTCTGATTCCCTGCCTCTGATTCCCTGCCACTAATTCCCCGCCTCTGATTCCCCTATCTGATTCCCTGCCTCTGATGCCCCATATCTGATTCCCAGCCTCTGATTCCCCAACTCTGATTCCCCGCCTCTAATTCCTCAGCTCTGATTCCCCACCTCTGATTCACCGTGTCTAATTCCCTGCCTCTGATTCCCCGCCTCTGATTCCCCATCTTGTATTCACCACCACTGATTCCCTGCGTCTGATTCCCTGCCTGTGATTCCCCGCCTCTGATTCACCATCTCTGATTCACTGCCTCTGATTCCCCTTCTCTGATTCCCCATGTCTGATTCCCCAATTCTGATTCCCGCCTCTGATGCCCAACCTCAGATTCCCCTCCTCTGATTGCCCATATCTGATTCCCCGCCTCTGATTCCCGATCTCTGATTCACCACCGCTAATTCCCGGCATCTGATTCCCCACTACTGATTCCCGGCCTCTGATTCCCGGCCTCTGATTCCCCGCCTCTGATTCCCCATCTCTGATTCCCCGCCTCTGATTCCCCGACTCTGATTCCCTGCCTCTGATTCCCCAGCTCTGATTCCCCACCTCTGATTACCCGCGTCTGATTCCCTGACTCTAATTCCCGGCCTCTGATTCCCCATCTCTGATTCACCGCCTCTGATTCTCCACCTCTGATTCCCCAATTCTGATTCCCGCCTCTGATGCCCCACCTCTGAATCCCCTCCTCTGATTCCCCATATCTGATTCCCCGCCTCTGATTCCCCATATCTTATTCCCCGCCTCTGATTCCCAAACTCAGATTCCCCGACTCTGATTCCCCAGCTCTGATACCCCGCCTCAGATTCCCCGCGTCTGATTCCCCGCCTTTGAATCCCTGCCTCTGATTCCCCATCTCTGATTCACCACCGCTAATTCCCGGCGTCTGATTCCCGGCCTCTGATACCCCGCCTCTGATTCCCCATCTCTGATTCCCCACCTCTGATTCCCCGACTGTGATTCCCCGCCTCTGATTCCCCAGCTCTGATTCCCCACCTCTGATTACCCGCATCTGATTCCCTGACTCTAATTCCCGGCCTCTGATTCCCCATCACTCATTCACCGCCTCTGATTACCCACCTCTGATTCCCCATATCTGATTCCCCGCCTCTGATTCCCCGCCTCTGATTCCCCATATCTGATACCCCGCCTCTGATTCCCCAACTCTGAATCCCCGCCTCTGATTCCCCAGCTATGATTCCCCGCCTCTGATCCCCCGCGTCTGAATCCCTGCTTCTGATTCCCTGCCTCTGTTTCCCCATCTGTGATTAACCACCTTTGATTCTCCGCGTCTGTTTCCCCGCCTCTGATTCCCCATCTCTGATTCCCCATCTCTGATTCCCAAATTCTGATTCCCCGCCTCTGATTCCCCAGCTCTGACTCCCCACATCTGATTCCCTGCCTCTGATTCCCCAACTCTGATTCCCAATATCTGATTCCCCGCCTCTGTTTCCCCGCCTCTGATTCCCCGCCTCTGTTTCCCCATATCTGATTCCCCACCTCTGATTCCTCAACTCTGATTCCCCGCATCTGATTCCCCAGCTCTGATTCCCCGCCTTTGATTCCCCGTGTCTGATTCCCTGCCTCTGATTCCCGGCCTCTGATTCCCCATCTCTGATTCACCGCCTCTGATTCCCCATCTCTGATTCCCCATATCTAATTAGCCACCTCTGTTTCCCCGCCTCTGATTCCCCGCCTCTGATTCCCCATATCTGATTCCCCACCTCTGATTCCCCATCTCTGATTCACGGACTCACATTCCCCACCTCTGATTCACAGCCTCTGATTCCCGGCCAATGATTCCCCGCTTCTGATTCCCCGCCTCTGATTCCCTGCCTCTGATTCCCCATCTCTGATTCACTGCCTCTGATTCCCCACCTCTGATTCCCCATATCTGATTAGCCACCTCTGTTTCTCAGCCTCTGATTCCCGCCTCTGATTCCCCATATCTGATTCCCCGCCTCTGATTCCCCATCTCTGATTCCCGTACTCTGATTCCCCACCTCTGATTCCCTGCCTCTGATTCCCGGCCTATGATTCCCCGCTTCTGATTCCCCGCCTCTGATTCCCTGCCTCTGATTCCCCATGTCTGATTCCCCACATCTGATTCCCTGCCTCTGATACCCCACCTCTGATTACCCGCCTCTGATTCCCTGCCACTAATTCCCCGCCTCTGATTCCCCATATCTGATTCCCTGCCTCTGATGCCCCATATCTGCTTCCCTGCCTCTGATTCCTCAGCTCTGATTCCCCACCTCTGATTCCCCGTGTCTGATTCCCCAATTCTGATTCCCGCCTCTGATGCCCAACCTCTGATTCCCCTCCTCTGATTGCCCATATCTGATTCCCCGCCTTTGATTCCCGATCTCTGATTCACCACCGCTAATTCCCGGCCTCTGATTCCCCACTACTGATTCCCGGCCTCTGATTCCCGGCCTCTGATTCCCGGCCTCTGATTCCCCGCCTCTGATTCCCCATCTCTGATTCCCCGCCTCTGATTCCCCGACTCTGATTCCCTGCCTCTGATTCCCCAGCTCTGATTCCCCACCTCTGATTACCCGCGTCTGATTCCCTGACTCTAATTCCCGGCCTCTGATTCCCCATCTCTGATTCACCGCCTCTGATTCCCCACCTCTGATTCCCCAATTCTGATTCCCGCCTCTGATGCCCCACCTCTGAATCCCCTCCTCCGATTCCCCATATCTGATTCCCCGCCTCTGATTCCCCATATCTTATTCCCCGCCTCTGATTCCCAAACTCAGATTCCACGCCTCTGATTCCCCAGCTCTGATACCCCGCCTCAGATTCCCCGCGTCTGATTCCCCGCCTCTGAATCCCTGCCTCTGATTCCCCATCTCTGATTCACCACCGCTAATTCCCGGCCTCTGATTCCCGGCCTCTGATACCCCGCCTCTGATTCCCCATCTCTGATTCCCCACCTCTGATTCCCCGACTCTGATTCCCCGCCTCTGATTCCCCAGCTCTGATTCCCCACCTCTGATTACCCGCATCTGATACCCTGACTCTAATTCCCGGCCTCTGATTCCCCATCTCTCATTCACCGCCTCTGATTACCCACCTCTGATTCCCCATATCTGATTCCCCGCCTCTGATTCCCCGCCACTGATTCCCCATATCAGATACCCCGCCTCTGATTCCCCAACTCTGAATCCCCGCCTCTGATTCCCCAGCTATGATTCCCCGCCTCTGATCCCCCGCGTCTGAATCCCTGCTTCTGATTCCCTGCCTCTGTTTCCCCATCTGTGATTAACCACCTTTGATTCTCCGCGTCCGTTTCCCCGCCTCTGATTCCCCATCTCTGATTCCCCATCTCTGATTCCCAAATTCTGATTCCCCGCCTCTGATTCCCCAGCTCTGACACGCCACATCTGATTCCCTGCCTCTGATTCCCCACCTCTGATTCCCCGCCTCTGATTCCCTGCCACTAATTCCCCGCCTCTGATTCCCCATATCTGATTCCCTGCCTCTGATGCCCCATATCTGCTTCCCTGCCTCTGATTCCTCAGCTCTGATTCCCCACCTCTGATTCCCCGTGTCTAATTCCCTGCCTCTGATTCCCCATCTTGGATTCACCACCACTGATTCCCTGCGTCTGATTCCCTGCCTGTGATTCCCCGCCTCTGATTCACCATCTCTGATTCACTGCCTCTGATTCCCCTTCTCTGATTCCCCATGTCTGATTCCCCAATTCTGATTCCCGCCTCTGATGCCCCACCTCTGATTCCCCTCCTCTGATTGCCCATATCTGATTCCCCGCCTCTGATTCCCCATATCTTATTCCCCACCTCTTATTCCCAAACTCAGATGCCCCGCCTCTGATTCCCCAGCTCTGATTCCCCACATCTGATTCCCTGCTTCTGATTCCCCACCTCTGATTCCCAATATCTGATTCCCTGCCTCTGTTTCCCCACCTCTGATTCCCCGCCTCTGTTTCCCCATATCTGATTCCCCACCTCTGATTCCCCAACTCTGATTCCCCGCCTCTGATTCCCCAGCTCTGATTCCCGGCCTCTGATTCCCCGTGTCTGATTCCCTGCCTCTGATTCCCCGCCTCTGATTCCCCATCTCTGATTCACCGCCTCTGATTCACCACCTCTGATTCCCCATATCTGATAAGCCATCTTTGTTTCCCCGCCTCTGATTCCCCGCCTCTGATTCCCCATATCTGATTCCCCACCTCTGATTCCCCATCTCTGATTCCCGGACTCAGATTCCCCACCTCTGATTCCCAGACTCTGATTCCCGGAATATGATTCCCCGCTTCTGATTCCCTGCCTCTGATTCCCTGCCTCTGATTCCCCATCTCTGATTCCCCATATCTGATTCCCTGCCTCTGATTCGCCATCTCGGATTCCCGCCCTCCGATTCCCCACCTCTGGTTCCCCATATCTGATATCCCTCCTCTGTTTCCCCGCCTCTGATTCCCCGCCTCTGTTTCCCCATATCGGATTCCCCGCCTCTGATTCCCCAACTCTGATTCCCCGCCTCTGATTCCTCAGCTCTGATTCCCCGCCTCTGATTCCCCGCGTCTGATTCCCTGCCTCTGATTCCCCGCCTCTGATTCCCCATCTCTGATTCCCCACCTCCGATTACCCGCGTCTGATTCCCTGATTCTAATTCCCCGCCTCTGATTCCCCATCTCTGATTCACCACCTCTGATTCCCCACCTCTGATTCCCCATATCTGATACCCCGCCTCGGATTCCCCAACTCTGATTCCCCAACTCTGATTCCCCGCCTCTGATTCCCCAGCTATGATTCCCCACCTCTGATTCCCCGCGTCTGATTCCCTGCTTCTGATTCCCTGCCTCTGATTCCCCATCTGTGATTAACCACCTCTGATTCTCCACGTCTGATTCCGCACCTCTGATTCCCCATCTCTGATTCCCATCTCTGATTCCCAAATTCTGATTCCCCGCCTCTGATTCCCCAGCTCTGATTCCCCATCTCTGATTCCCAAATTCTGATTCCCTGCCTCTGATTCCCCACCTCTGATTCCCAATATCTGATTCCCCTCCTCTGTTTCCCCGCCTCTGATTCCCCGCCTCTGTTTCCCCATATCTGATTCCCCACCTCTGATTCCCCAACTCTGATTCCCCGCCTCTGATACCCCAGCTCTGATTCCCCGCCTCTGATTCCACGTGTCTGATGCCCTGCCTCTGATTCCCCGCCTCTGATTTCCCATCTCTGATTCCCTGCCACTAATTCCCCGCCTCTGATTCCCCTATCTGATTCCCTGCCTCTGATGCCCCATATCTGATTCCCAGCCTCTGATTCCCCAACTCTGATTCCCCGCCTCTGATTCCTCAGCTCTGATTCCCCACCTCTGATTCCCTGCGTCTGATTCCCTGCCTGTGATTCCCCGCCTCTGATTCACCATCTCTGATTCACGGCCTCTGATTCCCCTTCTCTGATTCCCCATGTCTGATTCCCCAATTCTGATTCCCGCCTCTGATGCCCAACCTCTGATTCCCCTCCTCTGATTGCCCATATCTGATTCCCCGCCTCTTATTCCCCATATCTTATTCTCCGCCTCTGATTCCCAAACTCAGATGCCCCGCCTCTGATTCCCCAGCTCTGATTCCCCACATCTGATTCCCTGCTTCTGATTCCCCACCTCTGATTCCCAATATCTAATTCCCTGCCTCTGTTTCCCCACCTCTGATTCCCCGCCTCTGTTTCCCCATATCTGATTCCCCACATCTGATTCCCCAACTCTGATTCCCCGCCTCTGATTCCCCAGCTCTGATACCCCGCCTCTGATTCCCCGTGTCTGATTCCCTGCCTCTGATTCCCCGCCTCTGATTCCCCATCTCTGATTCACCGCCTCTGATTCACCACCTCTGATTCCCCATATCTGATAAGCCATCTTTGTTTCCCCGCCTCTGATTCCCCGCCTCTGATTCCCCATATCTGATTCCCCACCTCTGATTCCCCATCTCTGATTCCCGGACTCAGATTCCCCACCTCTGATTCCCAGACTCTGATTCCCGGAATATGATTCTCCGCCTCTGATTCCCCGCCTCTGATTCCCTGCATCTGATTCCCCATCTCTGATTCCCCATATCTGATTCCCTGCCTCTGATTCGCCATCTCGGATTCCCGCCCTCCGATTCCCCACCTCTGGTTCACAATATCTGATATCCCTCCTCTGTTTCCCCGCCTCTGATTCCCCGCCTCTGATTCCCCATATCTGATTCCCCGCCTCTGATTCCCCAACTCTGATTCCCCGCCTCTGATTCCTCAGCTCTGATTCCCCGCCTCTGATTCCCCGCGTCTGATTCCCTGCCTCTGATTCCCCGCCTCTGATTCCCCATCTCTGATTCACCACCACTGATTCCCTGCGTCTGATTCCCTGCCTGTGATTCCCAGCCTCTGATTCCCCTATCTGATTCCCTGCCTCTGATGCCCCATATCTGATTCCCAGCCTCTGATTCCCCAACTCTGATTCCCCGCCTCTGATTCCTCAGCTCTGATTCCCCACCTCTGATTCCCCGTGTCTAATTCCCTGCCTCTGATTCCCCGCCTCTGATTCCCCATCTTGGATTCACCACCACTGATTCCCTGCGTCTCATTCCCTGCCTGTGATTCCCCGCCTCTGATTCACCATCTCGGATTCACTGCCTCTGATTCCCCTTCTCTGATTCCCCATGTCTGATTCCCCAATTCTGATTCCCGCCTCTGATGCCCAACCTCTGATTCCCCTCCTCTGATTGCCCATATCTGATTCCCTGCCTCTGATTCCCCATGTCTGATTCCCCACATCTGATTCCCTGCCTCTGATATCCCACCTCTGATTCCCCGCCTCTGATTCCCTGCCACTAATTCCCCGCCTCTGATTCCCCTATCTGATTCCCTGCCTCTGATGCCCCATATCTGATTCACAGCCTCTGATTCCCCGCCTCTGATTCCTCAGCTCTGATTCCCCACCTCTGATTCCCCGTGTCTAATTCCCTGCCTCTGATTCCCCGCCTCTGATTCCCCATCTTGGATTCACCACCACTGATTCCCTGCGTCTGATTCCCTGCCTGTGATTCCCCGCCTCTGATTCACCATCTCTGATTCACTGCCTCTGATTCCCCTTCTCTGATTCCCCATGTCTGATTCCCCAATTCTGATTCCCGCCTCTGATGCCCAACCTCTGATTCCCCTCCTCTGATTGCCCATATCTGATTCCCCGCCTCTGATTCCCCATATCTTATTCTCCGCCTCTGATTCCCAAACTCAGATTCCCCGCCTCTGATTCCCCAGCTCTGATTCCCCACATCTGATTCTCTGCCTCTGATTCCCCACCTCTGATTCCCCGCCTCTGTTTCCCCATATCTGATTACCCGTCTCTGATTCCCCAACTCTGATTCCCTGCCTCTGATTCCCCGCCTCTGATTCCACATCTCTGATTCACCACCTCTGATTCCCCACCTCTGATTCCCCATATCTGATAAGCCATCTCTGTTTCCCCGCCTCTGATTCCCCACCTCTTATTCCCCATATCTGATTCCCCGCCTCTGATTCCCCATCTCTGATTCCCGGACTCAGATTCCCCACCTCTGATTCCCCGCCTCTGATTCCCTGCCTCTGATTCCCAATCTCTGATTCCCCATATATGATTCCCCAGCTCTGATTCCCAACATCTGATTCCCTGCCTCTGATTCCCCACCTCTGATTCCCAATATCTGATTCCCTGCCTCTGTTTCCCCACTTCTGATTCCCCGCCTCTGTTTCCCCATATCTGATTCCGCACCTCCGATTCCCCAACTCTGATTCCCCGCCTCTGATTCCCCAGCTCTGATTCCCCGCCTCTGATTCCCCGTGTCTGATTCCTTGCCTCTGATTCCCCGCCTCTGATTCCCCATCTCTTATTCACCACCACTGATTCCCTGAGTCTGATTCCCTGCCTGTGATTCCCCGCCTCTGATTCACCATCTCTGATTCACTGCCTCTGATTCCCCTTCTCTGATTCCGCATGTCTGATTCCCCAATTCTGATTCCCGCCTCTGATGCCCCACCTCTGATTCCCCTCCTCTGATTCCCCATATCTGATTCCCCGCCTCTGATTCCCCATATCTTATTCCCCGCCTCTGATTCCCAAACTCAGATTCCCCGCCTCTGATTCCCCAGCTCTGATTCCCCGCCTCTGATTCCCCGCGTCTGATTCCCCGCCTCTGAATCCCCGCCTCTGATTCCCCATCTCTGATCCACCACCGCTAATTCCCGGCCTCTGATTCCCCACAACTGATTCCCGGCCTCTGATTCCCGGCCACTGATACCCCGCCTCTGATTCCCCATCTCTGATTCCCCGCCTCTGATTCCCCGACTCTGATTCCCCGCCTCTGATTCCCCAGCTCTGATTCCCCACCTCTGATTACCCGCGTCTGATTCCCTGACTCTAATTCCCGGCCTCTGATTCCCCATCTCTGATTCACAGCCTCTGATTCCCCACCTCTGATTCCACATATCTGATTCCCCGCCTCAGTTTCCCCGCCTCTGATTCCCCGCCTCTGATTCCCCATATCTGATACCCGCCTCTGATTCCCCAACTCTGATTCCCCGCCTCTGATTCCCCAGTTTTGATTCCCCACCTCTGATTCCCCGCGTCTGATTCCCCGCCTCAGTTTCCCCGCCTCTGATTCCCCATATCTGATTCCCGGCCTCTGATTTCCTGCCTATGATTCCCCGCTTGTAATTCCCCGCCTCTGATTCCCTGCCTCTGATTCCCCATGTCTGATTCCCCACATCTGATTCCCTGCATCTGATACCCCGCCTCTGATTCCCCGCCTCTGATTCCCCATCTCTTATTCACCACCACTGATTCCCTGAGTCTGATTCCCTGCCTGTGATTCCCCGCCTCTGATTCACCATCTCTGATTCATTGCCTCTGATTCCCCTTCTCTGATTCCGCATGTCTGATTCCCCAATTCTGATTCCCGCCTCTGATGCCCCACCTCTGATTCCCCTCCTCTGATTCCCCATATCTGATTCCCCGCCTCTGATTCCCCATATCTTATTCCCCGCCTCTGATTCCCAAACTCAGATTCCCCGCCTCTGATTCCCCAGCTCTGATTCCCCGCCTCTGATTCCCCGCGTCTGATTCCCCGCCTCTGAATCCCCGCCTCTGATTCCCCATCTCTGATCCACCACCGCTAATTCCCGGCCTCTGATTCCCCACAACTGATTCCCGGCCTCTGATTCCTGGCCACTGATACCCCGCCTCTGATTCCCCATCTCTGATTCCCCGCCTCTGATTCCCCGACTCTGATTCCCCGCCTCTGATTCCCCAGCTCTGATTCCCCACCTCTGATTACCCGCGTCTGATTCCCTGACTCTAATTCCCGGCCTCTGATTCCCCATCTCTGATTCACAGCCTCTGATTCCCCACCTCTGATTCCACATATCTGATTCCCCGCCTCAGTTTCCCCGCCTCTGATTCCCCGCCTCTGATTCCCCATATCTGATACCCGCCTCTGATTCCCCAACTCTGATTCCCCGCCTCTGATTCCCCAGTTTTGATTCCCCACCTCTGATTCCCCGCGTCTGATTCCCCGCCTCAGTTTCCCCGCCTCTGATTCCCCATATCTGATTCCCGGCCTCTGATTTCCTGCCTATGATTCCCCGCTTGTAATTCCCCGCCTCTGATTCCCTGCCTCTGATTCCCCATGTCTGATTCCCCACATCTGATTCCCTGCATCTGATACCCCGCCTCTGATTCCCCGCCTCTGATTCCATGCCACTAATTCCCCGCCTCTGATTCCCCATATCTGATTCCCTGCCTCTGATGCACCATATCTGATTCCCTGCCTCTGATTCCCCACCTCTGATTCCCCGTGGCTAATTCCCTGCCTCTGATTCCCCGCCTCTGATTCCCCATCTTGGATTCACCACCACTGATTCCCTGCGTCTGATTCCCTGCCTGTGATTCCCCGCCTCTGATTCACCATCTCTGATTCACTGCCTCTGATTCCCCTTCTCTGATTCCCCATGTCTGATTCCCCAATTCTGATTCCCGCCTCTGATGCCCCACCTTTGATTCCCCTCCTCTGATTGCCCATATCTGATTCCCCGCCTCTGATTCCCCATATCTTATTCCCCGACTCTGATTCCCAAACTCAGATTCCCCGCCTCTGATTCCCCAGCTCTGATTTCCCACATCTGATTCCCTGCCTCTGATTCCCCACCTCTGATTCCCAATATCTGATTCCCTGCCTCTGTTTCCCCACCTGTGATTCCCCGCCTCTGTTTCCCCATATCTGATTCCCCACGTCTGATTCCCCAACTCTGATTCCCCGCCTCTGATTCCCCAGCTCTGATTCCCCGCCTCTGATTCCCCGTGTCTGATTCCCTGCCTCTGATTCCCCGCCTCTGATTCCCCATCTCTGATTCACCGCCTCTGATTCACCACCTCAGATTCCCCATATCTGATAAGCCATCTCTGTTACCCCACCTCTGATTCCCCGCCTCTGATTCCCCATATCTGATTCCCCGCCTCTGATTCCCCATCTCTGATTCCCGGACTCAGATTCCCCACCTCTGATTCCCAGCCTCTGATTCCCGGAATATGATTCCCCGCTTCTGATTCCCCGCCTCTGATTCCCTGCCTCTGATTCCCCATCTCTGATTCCCCACATCTGATTCCCTGCCTCTGATTCCCCGCCTCTGATTCCCCATATCTGATTCCCTGCCTCTGATTCCCGATCTCTGATACCCGCCCTCCGATTCCCCACCTCTGGTTCCCCATATCTGATACCCCTCCTCTCTTACCCCGCCTCTGATACCCCGCCTCTGATTCTCCATATCTGATACCCCGCCTCTGATTCCCCAACTCTGATTCCCCGCCTCTGATTCCTCAGCTCTGATTCCCCGCCTCTGATTCCCCTCGTCTGATTCCCTGCTTCTGATTCCCTGCCTCTGATTCCCCATCTGTGATTAACCACCTCTGATTCTCCACGTCTGATTCCACGCCTCTGATTCCCCATCTCTGATTCCCCGCCTCTGATCAGTGGTGGTGAACATCAGAGGAGCAACAGAGGAGCATCAGAGGAGCATCAGAGGAGCATCAGAGGAGCATCAGAGGAGCATCAGAGGAGCATCAGAGGAGCATCAGAGGAGCATCAGAGGAACATCAGAGGAGCAACAGAGGAGCATCAGAGGAGCATCAGAGGAGCATCAGAGGAGCATCAGAGGAGCATCAGAGGAGCATCAGAGGAGCATCAGAGGCGCATTAGAGGTGCATCAGAGGAGCATCAGAGGTGCATCAGAGGACCATCAGAGGAGCATCAGAGGAGCATCAGAGGAGCGTCAGAGGAGCGTCAGAGAGGAGCGTCAGAGGAGCGTCAGAGGAGCATCAGAGGAGCAACAGAGGAGCGTCAGAGAGGAGCGTCAGAGGAGCGTCAGAGGAGCGTCAGAGGAGCGTCAGAGGTGCGTCAGAGGTGCGTCAGAGGAGCGTCAGAGGAGCGTCAGAGGAGCGTCAGAGGAGCGTCAGAGGAGCGTCAGAGGTGCGTCAGAGGAGCGTCAGAGGAGCGTCAGAGGAGCGTCAGAGGAGCGTCAGAGGAGCGACAGGAGCGTCAGAGGAGTGTCAGAGGAGCGTCAGAGGAGCGTCAGAGGAGCATCAGAGGAGCATCAGTGGAGCATCAGAGGTGCGTCAGAGGTGCGTCAGAGGAGCATCAGAGGTGCATCAGAGGAGCATCAGAAGAGCATCAGAGGAGCATCAGAGGAGCATCAGAGGAGCATCAGAGGAGCATCAGAGGTGCATCTGAGGTGCATCAGAGGAGCATCAGAGGAGCATCCGAGGAGCATCAGAGGAGCATCAGAGGCGCATCAGAGGAGCATCAGAGGAGCATCAGAGGAGCATCGGAGGAGCATCAGGGGAGCATCAGAGGAGCATCAGAGGAGCATCAGAGGAGCATCAGAGGAGCATCAGAGGAGCATCAGAGGAGCATCAGAGGAGCATCAGAGGAGCAACAGAGGAGCATCAGAGGAGCATCAAAGGAGCATCAGGAGCATCAGAGGAGCATCAGAGGAGCATCAGAGGAGCATCAGAGGAGCATCAGAGGAGCATAAGAGGAGCATCAGAGGAGCATCAGAGGAGCATCAGCGGAGCATCAGAGGAGCATCAGAGGAGCATCAGAGGAGCATCAGAGGAGCTTCAGAGGAGCATCAGAGGAGCATCAGAGGTGCATCAGAGGAGCATCAGAGGAGCATCAGAGGAGCATCAGAGGAGCATCAGAGGAGCATCTGAGAAGCAACAGAGGAGCATCAGAGGAGCATCAGAGGTGCATCAGAGGTGCAACAGAGGTGCATCAGAGGAGCATCAGAGGAGCATCAGAGGAGCATCAGAGGAGCATCAGAGGTGCATCAGAGGAGCTTCAGAGGAGCAACAGAGGAGCATCAGAGGAGCATCAGAGGAGCATCAGAGGAGCATCAGAGGAGCATCAGAGGAGAATCGGAGGAGCATCAGAGGAGCATCAGAGGAGCATCAGAGGTGCATCAGAGGAGCTTCAGAGGAGCAACAGAGGAGCATCAGAGGAGCATAAGAGGAGCATCAGAGGAGCATCAGAGGAGCAGCGGAGGAGCAACGGAGGTGCATCAGAGGAGCATCAGAGGAGCATCAGTGGAGCATCGGAGGAGCAACGGAGGAGCATCAGAGGAGCATCAGAGGAGCATCAGAGGAGCATCAGAGGAGCATCAGAGGAGCATCAGAGGAGCATCAGAGGAGCATCAGAGGGGCATCAGAGGAGCATCAGAGGAGCAACAGAGGAGCATCAGAGGAGCATCAGAGGAGCATCAGAGGAGCATCAGAGGAGCATCAGAGGCGCATCAGAGGAGCATCAGAGGAGCATCAGAGGAGCAACAGAGGAGCATCAGAGGAGCATCAAAGGAGCATCAGGAGCATCAGAGGAGCATCAGAGGAGCATCAGAGGAGCATCAGAGGAGCATCAGAGGAGCATCAGAGGAGCATCAGCGGAGCATCAGAGGAGCATCAGAGGAGCATCAGAGGAGCATCAGAGGAGCTTCAGAGGAGCATCAGAGGAGCATCAGAGGTGCATCAGAGGAGCATCAGAGGAGCATCAGAGGTGCATCGGAGGAGCATCAGAGGAGCATCAGAGGATCATCAGAGGATCATCAGAGGAGCATCCGAGGAGCATCAGAGGAACATCGGAGGAGCATCCGAGGAATCGGAGGAGCATCCGAGGAACATCAGAGGAGCATCAGAGGAGAAACAGAGGAGCATCAGAGGAGCATCAGAGGTGCATCAGAGGAGCATCAGAGGAGCATCAGAGGTGCATCAGAGGAGCATCAGAGGACCATCAGAGGAGCATCAGAGGAGCATCAGAGGAGCATCAGAGGAGCATCAGAGGTGCATCAGAGGAGCATCAGAGGAGCATCAGAGGAGCATCAGAGGAGCATCAGAGGAGCATCAGAGGAGCAACAGAGGAGCATCAGAGGAGCATCAGAGGTGCATCAGAGGTGCAACAGAGGTGCATCAGAGGAGCATCAGAGGAGCATCAGAGGAGCATCAGAGGAGCATCAGAGGTGCATCAGAGGAGATTCAGAGGAGCAACAGAGGAGCATCAGAGGAGCATCAGAGGAGCATCAGAGGAGCATCAGAGGAGCATCAGAAGAGCATCAGAGGAGCATCAGAGGAGCATCAGAGGTGCATCAGAGGTGCATCAGAGGAGCATCAGAGGAGCATCAGAGGTGCATCAGAGGTGCATCAGAGGAGCATCAGAGGAGCATCAGAGGAGCATCAGAGGAGCATCAGAGGTGCATCAGAGGAGCATCCGAGGAGCATCAGAGGAGCATCAGAGGAGCATCAGAGGAGCATCAGAGGAGCATCTGAGGAGCATCAGAGGAGCGTCAGAGGAGCATCAGAGGAGCGTCAGAGGAGCATCAGAGGAGCATCAGAGGAGCATCAGAGGTGCATCAGAGGAGCGTCAGAGGAGCATCAGAGGAGCGTCAGAGGAGCATCAGAGGTGCGTCAGAGGAGCGTCAGAGGTGCGTCAGAGGAGCATCAGAGGTGCGTCAGAGGAGCATCAGAGAAGCATCAGAGGTGCATCAGAGGAGCATCAGAGGAGCATCAGAGGAGCATCAGAGGAGCATCAGAGGAGCATCAGAGGAGCATCAGAGGTGCATCAGAGGAGCAACAGAGGAGCATCAGAGGAGCATCAGAGGAGCATCAGAGGAGCATCAGAGGAGCGTCGGAGGTGCGTCAGAGGAGCATCAGAGGAGCAACAGAGTAGCATCAGAGGAGCATCAGAGGAGCGTCGCAGGTGCGTCAGAGGAGCGTCAGAGGAGCATCAGAGGAGCGTCGGAGGTGCGTCAGAGGAGCATCAGAGGTGCGTCAGAGGTGCGTCAGAGGAGCATCAGAGGTGCATCAGAGGAGCATCAGAAGAGCATCAGAGGAGCATCAGAGGAGCGTCAGAGGAGCATCAGAGGAGCATCAGAGGTGCATCAGAGGTGCGTCAGAGGAGCATCAGAGGTGCATCAGAGGAGCATCAGAAGAGCATCAGAGGAGCATCAGAGGAGCATCAGAGAAGCATCAGAGGAGCATCAGAGGACCATCAGAGGAGCATCAGAGGAGCATGAGAGGTGCATCGGAGGAGCATCAGAGGAGCATGAGAGGTGCATCAGAGGAGCATCAGAGGAGCATCAGAGGAGCATCAGGAGCATCAGAGGAGCATCAGAGGACCATCAGAGGAGCATCAGAGGATCATCAGAGGAGCATCAGAGGAGCATCAGAGGACCATCAGAGGAGCATCAGAGGAGCATCAGAGGAGCATCAGAGGAGCATCAGAGGAGCATCAGAGGAGCATCAGAGGAGCATCAGAGGAGCATCAGAGGAGCATCAGAGGAGCATCAGAGGAGCATCAGAGGAGCATCAGAGGAACATCAGAGGAGCAACAGAGGAGCATCAGAGGAGCATCAGAGGAGCATCAGAGGAGCATCAGAGGAGCATCAGAGGAGCATCAGAGGAGCATCAGAGGCGCATTAGAGGTGCATCAGAGGAGCATCAGAGGTGCATCAGAGGACCATCAGAGGAGCATCAGAGGAGCATCAGAGGAGCATCAGAGGAGCGTCAGAGAGGAGCGTCAGAGGAGCGTCAGAGGAGCATCAGAGGAGCAACAGAGGAGCGTCAGAGAGGAGCGTCAGAGGAGCGTCAGAGGAGCGTCAGAGGAGCGTCAGAGGTGCGTCAGAGGTGCGTCAGAGGAGCGTCAGAGGTGCGTCAGAGGAGCGTCAGAGGAGCGTCAGAGGAGCGTCAGAGGTGCGTCAGAGGAGCGTCAGAGGAGCGTCAGAGGAGCGTCAGAGGAGCGTCAGAGGAGCGACAGGAGCGTCAGAGGAGCGTCAGAGGAGCGTCAGAGGAGCGTCAGAGGAGCATCAGAGGTGCATCAGAGGAGCATCAGAGGAGCATCAGAGGAGCATCCGAGGAGCATCAGAGGAGCATCAGAGGCGCATCAGAGGAGCATCAGAGGAGCATCAGAGGAGCATCGGAGGAGCATCAGGGGAGCATCAGAGGTGCATCAGAGGAGCATCAGAGGAGCATCAGAGGAGCATCAGAGGAGCATCAGAGGAGCATCAGAGGAGCATCAGAGGAGCATCAGAGGAGCATCAGAGGAGCAACAGAGGAGCATCAGAGGAGCATCAAAGGAGCATCAGGAGCATCAGAGGAGCATCAGAGGAGCATCAGAGGAGCATCAGAGGAGCATCAGAGGAGCATAAGAGGAGCATCAGAGGAGCATCAGAGGAGCATCAGCGGAGCATCAGAGGAGCATCAGAGGAGCATCAGAGGAGCATCAGAGGAGCTTCAGAGGAGCATCAGAGGAGCATCAGAGGTGCATCAGAGGAGCATCAGAGGAGCATCAGAGGAGCATCAGAGGAGCATCAGAGGAGCATCTGAGGAGCAACAGAGGAGCATCAGAGGAGCATCAGAGGTGCATCAGAGGTGCAACAGAGGTGCATCAGAGGAGCATCAGAGGAGCATCAGAGGAGCATCAGAGGAGCATCAGAGGTGCATCAGAGGAGCTTCAGAGGAGCAACAGAGGAGCATCAGAGGAGCATCAGAGGAGCATCAGAGGAGCATCAGAGGAGCATCAGAGGAGAATCGGAGGAGCATCAGAGGAGCATCAGAGGAGCATCAGAGGTGCATCAGAGGAGCTTCAGAGGAGCAACAGAGGAGCATCAGAGGAGCATAAGAGGAGCATCAGAGGAGCATCAGAGGAGCATCGGAGGAGCAACGGAGGTGCATCAGAGGAGCATCAGAGGAGCATCAGTGGAGCATCGGAGGAGCAACGGAGGAGCATCAGAGGAGCATCAGAGGAGCATCAGAGGAGCATCAGAGGAGCATCAGAGGAGCATCAGAGGAGCATCAGAGGAGCATCAGAGGAGCATCAGAGGGGCATCAGAGGAGCATCAGAGGAGCAACAGAGGAGCATCAGAGGAGCATCAGAGGAGCATCAGAGGAGCATCAGAGGAGCATCAGATGCGCATCAGAGGAGCATCAGAGGAGCATCAGAGGAGCAACAGAGGACCATCAGAGGAGCATCAAAGGAGCATCAGGAGCATCAGAGGAGCATCAGAGGAGCATCAGAGGAGCATCAGAGGAGCATCAGAGGAGCATCAGAGGAGCATCAGCGGAGAATCAGAGGAGCATCAGAGGAGCATCAGAGGAGCATCAGAGGAGCTTCAGAGGAGCATCAGAGGAGCATCAGAGGTGCATCAGAGGAGCATCAGAGGAGCATCAGAGGTGCATCGGAGGAGCATCAGAGGAGCATCAGAGGATCATCAGAGGATCATCAGAGGAGCATCCGAGGAGCATCAGAGGAACATCGGAGGAGCATCCGAGGAACATCGGAGGAGCATCCGAGGAACATCAGAGGAGCATCAGAGGAGAAACAGAGGAGCATCAGAGGAGCATTAGAGGTGCATCAGAGGAGCATCAGAGGAGCATCAGAGGAGCATCAGAGGAGCATCAGAGGAGCATCAGAAGTGCATCAGAGGTGCATCAGAGGAGCATCAGAGGACCATCAGAGGAGCATCAGAGGAGCATCAGAGGAGCATCAGAGGAGCATCAGAGGAGCATCAGAGGAGCAACAGAGGAGCATCAGAGGAGCATCAGAGGTGCATCAGAGGTGCAACAGAGGTGCATCAGAGGAGCATCAGAGGAGCATCAGAGGAGCATCAGAGGAGCATCAGAGGTGCATCAGAGGAGCTTCAGAGGAGCAACAGAGGAGCATCAGAGGAGCATCAGAGGAGCATCAGAGGTGCATCAGAGGAGATTCAGAGGAGCAACAGAGGAGCATCAGAGGAGCATCAGAGGAGCATCAGAAGAGCATCAGAGGAGCATCAGAGGAGCATCAGAGGTGCATCAGAGGTGCATCAGAGGAGCATCAGAGGAGCATCAGAGGAGCATCAGAGGAGCATCAGAGGTGCATCAGAGGAGCATCCGAGGAGCATCAGAGGAGCATCAGAGGAGCATCAGAGGAGCATCAGAGGAGCATCTGAGGAGCATCAGAGGAGCGTCAGAGGAGCATCAGAGGAGCGTCAGAGGAGCATCAGAGGAGCATCAGAGGAGCATCAGAGGTGCATCAGAGGAGCGTCAGAGGAGCATCAGAGGAGCGTCAGAGGAGCATCAGAGGTGCGTCAGAGGAGCGTCAGAGGTGCGTCAGAGGAGCATCAGAGGTGCGTCAGAGGAGCATCAGAGAAGCATCAGAGGTGCATCAGAGGTGCATCAGAGGAGCATCAGAGGAGCATCAGAGGAGCATCAGAGGAGCATCACAGGAGCATCAGAGGAGCATCAGAGGTGCATCAGAGGAGCATCAGAGGAGCATCAGAGGAGCATCAGAGGAGCATCAGAGGAGCGTCGGAGGTGCGTCAGAGGAGCATCAGAGGAGCAACAGAGTAGCATCAGAGGAGCATCAGAGGAGCGTCGCAGGTGCGTCAGAGGAGCGTCAGAGGAGCATCAGAGGAGCGTCGGAGGTGCGTCAGAGGAGCATCAGAGGTGCGTCAGAGGTGCGTCAGAGGAGCATCAGAGGTGCATCAGAGGAGCATCAGAAGAGCATCAGAGGAGCATCAGAGGTGCATCAGAGGAGCGTCAGAGGAGCATCAGAGGAGCATCAGAGGTGCATCAGAGGTGCGTCAGAGGAGCATCAGAGGTGCATCAGAGGAGCATCAGAAGAGCATCAGAGGAGCATCAGAGGAGCATCAGAGAAGCATCAGAGGAGCATCAGAGGACCATCAGAGGAGCATCAGAGGAGCATGAGAGGTGCATCAGAGGAGCATCAGAGGAGCATGAGAGGTGCATCAGAGGAGCATCAGAGGAGCATCAGAGGAGCATCAGGAGCATCAGAGGAGCATCAGAGGAGCATCAGAGGAGAATCAGAGGAGCATCAGAGGAGCATCAGAGGAGCATCAGAGGAGCATCAGAGGAGCATCAGAGGAGCATCTGAGGAGCATCAGAGGAGCATCAGAGGAGCATCAGAGGTGCATCAGAGGTGCAACAGAGGAGCATCAGAGGAGCATCAGAGGAGCATCAGATGAGCATCAGAGGAGCATCAGAGGAGCATCAGAGGAGAATCAGAGGAGCATCAGAGGAGCATCAGAGGAGCATCAGAGGAGCATCAGAGGAGCAACAGAGGAGCATCAGAGGAGCATCAGAGGAGCATCAGAGGAGCATCAGAGGAGCATCAGAGGTGCATCAGAGGAGCATCAGAGGAGCATCAGAGGAGCATCAGAGGAGCAACAGAGGTGCATCAGAGGAGCATCAGAGGAGCATCAGAGGAGCATCAGAGGTGCATCAGAGGTGCAACAGAGGTGCATCAGAGGAGCATCAGAGGAGCATCAGAGGAGCATCAGAGGAGCATCAGAGGTGCATCAGAGGAGCTTCAGAGGAGCAACAGAGGAGCATCAGAGGAGCATCAGAGGAGCGTCAGAGGAGCATCAGAGGAGCATCAGAGGAGCATCAGAGGAGCATCAGAGGAGCATCAGAGGTGCATCAGAGGAGCTTCAGAGGAGCAACAGAGGAGCATCAGAGGAGCATCAGAGGAGCATCAGAGGAGCATCAGAGGAGCATCAGAGGAGCATCAGAGGAGCATCAGAGGAGCATCAGAGGAGCATCAGAGGAGCAACAGAGGAGCATCAGAAGAGCATCGGAGGAGCATCAGAGGAGCATCAGAGGAGCAACAGAGGAACATCGGAGGAGCATCAGAGAAGCATCAGAGGAGCATCAGAGGACCATCAGAGGAGCATCAGAGGAGCATGAGAGGTGCATCAGAGGAGCATTAGAGGAGCATCAGAGAAGCATCAGAGGAGCATCAGAGGACCATCAGAGGAGCATCAGAGGAGCATGAGAGGAGCATCAGAGGAGCATCAGAGGAGCATCAGAGGAGCATCAGTGGAGCATCAGAGGAGCATCAGGAGCATCAGAGGAGCATCAGAGGAGCATCAGAGGAGCATCAGAGGAGCATCAGTGGAGCATCAGAGGAGCATCAGAGGAGCATCAGAGGAGCATCAGAGGAGCAACAGAGGAGCATCAGAGGAGCATCAGAGGAGCATCATAGGAGCATCAGAGGAGCATCAGAGGAGCATCAGAGGAGCATCAGAGGAGCATCAGAGGAGCATCAGAGGAGCATCAGAGGAGCATAAGAAGAGCATCAGAGGTGCATCAGAGGAGCATCAGAGGAGCATCAGAGGAGAATCAGAGGAGCATCAGAGGAGCATCAGAGGTGCATCAGAGGAGCATCAGAGGAGCATCAGAGGAGAATCAGAGGAGCATCAGAGGAGCATCAGAGGAGCATCAGAGGTGCATCAGAGGAGCATCAGAGGAGCATCAGAGGATCATCGGAGGATCATCCGAGGAGCATCAGAGGAACATCAGAGGAACATCGGAGGAGCAACAGAGGAGCATCAGAGGAGCATCAGAGGTGCATCAGAGGAGCATCAGAGGAGCATCAGAGGAGCATCAGAGGAGCATCAGAGGAGCATCAGAAGTGCATCAGAGGAGCATCAGAGGAGCATCAGAGGAGCATCAGAGGAGCAACAGAGGAGCATCAGAGGTGCATCAGAGGAGCATCAGAGGAACATCAGAGGAGCATCAGAGGAGCATCAGAGGAGCATCAGAGGAGCAACAGAGGAGCATCAGAGGAGAATCAGAGGAGCATCAGAGGAGCATCAGAGGAGCATCAGAGGAGCATCAGAGGAGCATCAGAGGAGCATCAGAGGAGCATCAGAGGTGCATCAGAGGAGCATCAGAGGAACATCAGAGGAGCATCAGAGGAGCATCAGAGGAGCATCAGAGGAGCAACAGAGGAGCATCAGAGGAGCATCAGAGGAGCATCAGAGGGGCATCAGAGGAGCATCAGAGGAGCTTCAGAGGAGCAACAGAGGAGCATCAGAGGAGCATCAGAGGAGCATCAGAGGAGCATCAGAGGAGCATCAGAGGAGCATCAGAGGAGCATCAGAGGTGCATCAGAGGAGCATCCGAGGAGCATCAGAGGAGCATCAGAGGAGCATCAGAGGAGCATCAGAGGAGCATCAGAGGAGCATAATAGGTGCATCAGAGGAGCATCGGTGGTGCATCAGAGGAGCATCGGAGGAGCATCAGAGGAGCATCAGAGGAGCATCAGAAGTGCATCAGAGGTGCATCAGAGGAGCATCAGAGGAGCATCAGAGGTGCATCAGAGGAGCATCAGAGGTGCATCAGAGGTGAATCAGAGGAGCATCAGAGGTGCATCAGAGGTGCAACAGAGGAGCATCAGAGGTGCATCAGAGGAGCATCAGGGGAGCATCAGAGGAGCATCAGATGTGCGTCAGAGGAGCGTCAGAGGTGCATCAGAGGTGCATCAGAGGAGCATCAGAGGAGCATCAGAGGAGCATCAGAGGAGCATCAGGAGCATCAGAGGAGCATCAGAGGAGCATCAGAGGAGCATCAGAGGAGCATCAGAGGAGCATCAGAGGAGCATCAGAGGAGCATCAGAGGAGCAACAGAGGAGCATCAGAGGAGCATCAGAGGAGCATCAGGAGCATCAGAGGAGCATCAGCGGAGCATCAGCGGAGCATCAGAGGAACATCAGAGGAGCATCAGAGGAGCATCAGCGGAGCATCAGAGGAGCATCAGCTGAGCATCAGAGGAGCATCAGAGGAGCATCAGAGGTGCATCAGAGGTGCAACAGAGGTGCATCAGAGGAGCATCAGAGGAGCATCAGAGGAGCATCACAGGAGCATCAGAGGTGCATCAGAGGAGCAACAGAGGAGCATCAGAGGAGCATCAGAGGAGCATCAGAGGAGCATCAGAGGAGCATCAGAGGCGCATCAGAGGAGCATCAGAGGCGCATCAGAGGAGCATCAGAGGAGCATCAGAGGAGCATCAGAGGCGCATCAGAGGAGCATCAGAGGAGCATCAGAGGAGCATCAGAGGAGCATCAGAGGAGCATCAGTGGAGCATCAGAGGAGCATCAGAGGAGCATCAGAGGAGCATCAGAGGAGCATCAGAGGAGCATCAGAGGAGCATCAGAGGAGCATCAGAGGAGCATCAGAGGAGCAACAGAGGAGCATCAGAGGAGCATCAGAGGAGCATCAGAGGAGCATCAGAGGAGCATCAGAGGAGCATCAGAGGCGCATCAGAGGCGCATCAGAGGAGCATCAGAGGAGCATCAGAGGAGCATCAGAGGAGCATCAGAGGAGCATCAGAGGAGCATCAGAGGAGCATCAGAGGAGCATCAGAGGAGCAACAGAGGAGCGTCAGAGAGGAGCGTCAGAGGAGCGTCAGAGGAGCGTCAGAGGAGCGTCAGAGGAGCGTCAGAGGTGCGTCAGAGGAGCGTCAGAGGTGCGTCAGAGGTGCGTCAGAGGAGAGTCAGAGGAGCGTCAGAGGAGCGTCAGAGGAGCGTCAGAGGAGCGTCAGAGGTGCGTCAGAGGAGCATCAGAGGAGCGTCAGAGGAGCGTCAGAGGAGCGTCAGAGGAGCGTCAGAGGAGCGACAGAGGAGCGTCAGAGGAGCGTCAGAGGAGCCTCAGAGGAGCGTCAGAGGAGCGTCAGAGGAGAGTAAGAGGAGCGTCAGAGGAGCGTCAGAGGAGCGTCAGAGGAGCGTCAGAGGAGCGTCAGAGGAGCATCAGAGGAGCATCAGAGGAGCAACAGAGGAGCATCAGAGGAGCATCAGAGGAGCATCAGAGGAGCATCAGAGGTGCATCAGAAAAGCATCAGAGGTGCATCAGAGGAGCATCAGAGGAGCATCAGAGGAGCATCAGATGAGCATCAGAGGAGCATCAGAGGAGAACCAGAGGAGCAACAGAGGAGCATCAGAGGTGCATCGGAGGAGCATCAGAGGAGCATCGGAGGTGCATCAGAGGAGCGTCAGAGGAGCATCAGAGGTGCGTCAGAGGAGCGTCAGAGGAGCGTCAGAGGAGCGTCAGAGGTGCGTCAGAGGTGCGTCAGAGGAGCGTCAGAGGTGCGTCAGAGGAGCGTCAGAGGTGCGTCAGAGGAGCGTCAGAGGTGCGTCAGAGGAGCATCAGAGGAGCGTCAGAGGAGCGTCAGAGGAGCGTCGGAAGAGCATCGGAGGAGCGTCAGAGGAGCATCGGAGGAGCGTCAGAGGAGCATCAGAGGTGCATCAGAGGAGCATCCGAGGAGCATCAGAGGAGCATCAGAGGAGCATCAGAGGAGCATCTGAGGAGCATCAGAGGAGCGTCAGAGGAGCATCAGAGGAGCGTCAGAGGAGCATCAGAGGAGCATCAGAGGAGCATCAGAGGTGCATCAGAGGAGCGTCAGAGGAGCATCAGAGGAGCGTCAGAGGAGCATCAGAGGTGCGTCAGAGGAGCGTCAGAGGTGCGTCAGAGGAGCATCAGAGGTGCGTCAGAGGAGCATCAGAGAAGCATCAGAGGTGCATCAGAGGTGCATCAGAGGAGCATCAGAGGAGCATCAGAGGAGCATCAGAGGAGCATCAGAGGAGCATCAGAGGAGCATCAGAGGTGCATCAGAGGAGCAACAGAGGAGCATCAGAGGAGCATCAGAGGAGCATCAGAGGAGCATCAGAGGAGCGTCGGAGGTGCGTCAGAGGAGCATCAGAGGAGCAACAGAGTAGCATCAGAGGAGCATCAGAGGAGCGTCGCAGGTGCGTCAGAGGAGCGTCAGAGGAGCATCAGAGGAGCGTCGGAGGTGCGTCAGAGGAGCATCAGAGGTGCGTCAGAGGTGAGTCAGAGGAGCATCAGAGGTGCATCAGAGGAGCATCAGAAGAGCATCAGAGGAGCATCAGAGGAGCGTCAGAGGAGCATCAGAGGAGCATCAGAGGTGCATCAGAGGTGCGTCAGAGGAGCATCAGAGGTGCATCAGAGGAGCATCAGAAGAGCATCAGAGGAGCATCAGAGGAGCATCAGAGAAGCATCAGAGGAGCATCAGAGGACCATCAGAGGAGCATCAGAGGAGCATGAGAGGTGCATTTGAGGAGCATCAGAGGAGCATGAGAGGTGCATCAGAGGAGCATCAGAGGAGCATCAGAGGAGCATCAGGAGCATCAGAGGAGCATCAGAGGAGCATCAGAGGAGCATCAGAGGAGCATCAGAGGAGCATCAGAGGAGCATCAGAGGAGCATCAGAGGAGCATCTGAGGAGCATCAGAGGAGCATCAGAGGAGCATCAGAGGTGCATCAGAGGTGCAACAGAGGAGCATCAGAGGAGCATCAGAGGAGCATCAGATGAGCATCAGAGGAGCATCAGAGGAGCATCAGAGGAGAATCAGAGGAGCATCAGAGGAGCATCAGAGGAGCATCAGAGGAGCATCAGAGGAGCAACAGAGAAGCATCAGAGGAGCATCAGATGTGCATCAGAGGAGCATCAGAGGAGCATCAGAGGAGCATCAGAGGAGCATCAGAAGTGCATCAGAGGTGCATCAGAGGAGCATCAGAGGAGCATCAGAGGAGCATCAGAGGAGCATCAGAGGAGCATCAGAGGAGCATCAGAGGTGCATCAGAGGAGCATCAGAGGAGCATCAGAGGAGCATCAGAGGAGCAACAGAGGTGCATCAGAGGAGCATCAGAGGAGCATCAGAGGAGCGTCAGAGGTGCATCAGAGGTGCAACAGAGGTGCATCAGAGGAGCATCAGAGGAGCATCAGAGGAGATTCAGAGGAGCATCAGAGGTGCATCAGAGGAGCTTCAGAGGAGCAACAGAGGAGCATCAGAGGAGCATCAGAGGAGCGTCAGAGGAGCATCAGAGGAGCATCAGAGGAGCAACAGAGGAGCATCAGAGGAGCATCAGAGGAGCATCAGAGGAGCATCAGAGGAGCATCAGAGGAGCATCAGAGGAGCATCAGAGGAGCATCAGAGGAGCAACAGAGGAGCATCAGAGGAGCATCGGAGGAGCATCAGAGGAGCATCAGAGGAGCAACAGAAGAACATCGGAGGAGCATCAGAGAAGCATCAGAGGAGCATCAGAGGACCATCAGAGGAGCATCAGAGGAGCATGAGAGGTGCATCAGAGGAGCATTAGAGGAGCATCAGAGAAGCATCAGAGGAGCATCAGAGGACCATCAGAGGAGCATCAGAGGAGCATCAGAGGAGCATCAGTGGAGCATCAGAGGAGCATCAGGAGCATCAGAGGAGCATCAGAGGAGCATCAGAGGAGCATCAGAGGAGCATCAGTGGAGCATCAGAGGAGCATCAGAGGAGCATCAGAGGAGCATCAGAGGAGCAACAGAGGAGCATCAGAGGAGCATCAGAGGAGCATCATAGGAGCATCAGAGGAGCATCAGAGGAGCATCAGAGGAGCATCAGAGGAGCATCAGAGGAGCATCAGAGGAGCATCAGAGGAGCATCAGAAGAGCATCAGAGGTGCATCAGAGGAGCATCAGAGGAGCATCAGAGGAGAATCAGAGGAGCATCAGAGGAGCATCAGAGGTGCATCAGAGGAGCATCAGAGGAGCATCAGAGGAGAATCAGAGGAGCATCAGTGGAGCATCAGAAGAGCATCAGAGGTGCATCAGAGGAGCATCAGAGGAGCATCAGAGGATCATCGGAGGATCATCCGAGGAGCATCAGAGGAACATCAGAGGAACATCGGAGGAGCAACAGAGGAGCATCAGAGGAGCATCAGAGGTGCATCAGAGGAGCATCAGAGGAGCATCAGAGGAGCATCAGAGGAGCATCAGAGGAGCATCAGAAGTGCATCAGAGGAGCATCAGAGGAGCATCAGAGGAGCATCAGAGGAGCATCAGAGGAGCATCAGAGGTGCATCAGAGGAGCATCAGAGGAACATCAGAGGAGCATCAGAGGAGCATCAGAGGAGCATCAGAGGAGCAACAGAGGAGCATCAGAGGAGCATCAGAGGAGCATCAGAGGAGCATCAGAGGAGCATCAGAGGAGCTTCAGAGGAGCAACAGAGGAGCATCAGAGGAGCATCAGAGGAGCATCAGAGGAGCATCAGAGGAGCATCAGAGGAGCATCAGAGGAGCATCAGAGGTGCATCAGAGGAGCATCCGAGGAGCATCAGAGGAGCATCAGAGGAGCATCAGAGGAGCATCAGAGGAGCATCAGAGGAGCATAATAGGTGCATCAGAGGAGCATCGGAGGAGCATCAGAGGAGCATCGGAGGAGCATCAGAGGAGCATCAGAGGAGCATCAGAAGTGCATCAGAGGTGCATCAGAGGAGCATCAGAGGAGCATCAGAGGTGCATCAGAGGAGCATCAGAGGTGCATCAGAGGTGCATCAGAGGAGCATCAGAGGTGCATCAGAGGTGCAACAGAGGAGCATCAGAGGTGAATCAGAGGAGCATCAGGGGAGCATCAGAGGAGCATCAGAGGTGCGTCAGAGGAGCGTCAGAGGTGCATCAGAGGTGCATCAGAGGAGCATCAGAGGAGCATCAGAGGAGCATCAGAGGAGCATCAGGAGCATCAGAGGAGCATCAGAGGAGCATCAGAGGAGCATCAGAGGAGCATCAGAGGAGCATCAGAGGAGCATCAGAGGAGCATCAGAGGAGCATCAGAGGAGCAACAGAGGAGCATCAGAGGAGCATCAGAGGAGCATCAGGAGCATCAGAGGAGCATCAGCGGAGCATCAGCGGAGCATCAGAGGAGCATCAGAGGAGCATCAGAGGAGCATCAGCGGAGCATCAGAGGAGCATCAGCTGAGCATCAGAGGAGCATCAGAGGAGCATCAGAGGTGCATCAGAGGTGCAACAGAGGTGCATCAGAGGAGCATCAGAGGAGCATCAGAGGAGCATCACAGGAGCATCAGAGGTGCATCAGAGGAGCATCAGAGGAGCAACAGAGGAGCATCAGAGGAGCATCAGAGGAGCATCAGAGGAGCATCAGAGGAGCATCAGAGGCGCATCAGAGGAGCATCAGAGGCGCATCAGAGGAGCATCAGAGGAGCATCAGAGGAGCATCAGAGGCGCATCAGAGGAGCATCAGAGGAGCATCAGAGGAGCAACAGAGGTGCATCAGAGGAGCATCAGAGGAGCATCAGAGGTGCATCAGAGGTGCGTCAGAGGAGCATCAGAGGTGCATCAGAGGAGCATCAGAAGAGCATCAGAGGAGCATCAGAGGAGCATCAGAGAAGCATCAGAGGAGCATCAGAGGACCATCAGAGGAGCATCAGAGGAGCATGAGAGGTGCATTTGAGGAGCATCAGAGGAGCATGAGAGGTGCATCAGAGGAGCATCAGAGGAGCATCAGAGGAGCATCAGGAGCATCAGAGGAGCATCAGAGGAGCATCAGAGGAGCATCAGAGGAGCATCAGAGGAGCATCAGAGGAGCATCAGAGGAGCATCAGAGGAGCATCTGAGGAGCATCAGAGGAGCATCAGAGGAGCATCAGAGGTGCATCAGAGGTGCAACAGAGGAGCATCAGAGGAGCATCAGAGGAGCATCAGATGAGCATCAGAGGAGCATCAGAGGAGCATCAGAGGAGAATCAGAGGAGCATCAGAGGAGCATCAGAGGAGCATCAGAGGAGCATCAGAGGAGCAACAGAGAAGCATCAGAGGAGCATCAGATGTGCATCAGAGGAGCATCAGAGGAGCATCAGAGGAGCATCAGAGGAGCATCAGAAGTGCATCAGAGGTGCATCAGAGGAGCATCAGAGGAGCATCAGAGGAGCATCAGAGGAGCATCAGAGGAGCATCAGAGGAGCATCAGAGGTGCATCAGAGGAGCATCAGAGGAGCATCAGAGGAGCATCAGAGGAGCAACAGAGGTGCATCAGAGGAGCATCAGAGGAGCATCAGAGGAGCGTCAGAGGTGCATCAGAGGTGCAACAGAGGTGCATCAGAGGAGCATCAGAGGAGCATCAGAGGAGATTCAGAGGAGCATCAGAGGTGCATCAGAGGAGCTTCAGAGGAGCAACAGAGGAGCATCAGAGGAGCATCAGAGGAGCGTCAGAGGAGCATCAGAGGAGCATCAGAGGAGCAACAGAGGAGCATCAGAGGAACATCAGAGGAGCATCAGAGGAGCATCAGAGGAGCATCAGAGGAGCATCAGAGGAGCATCAGAGGAGCATCAGAGGAGCAACAGAGGAGCATCAGAGGAGCATCGGAGGAGCATCAGAGGAGCATCAGAGGAGCAACAGAAGAACATCGGAGGAGCATCAGAGAAGCATCAGAGGAGCATCAGAGGACCATCAGAGGAGCATCAGAGGAGCATGAGAGGTGCATCAGAGGAGCATTAGAGGAGCATCAGAGAAGCATCAGAGGAGCATCAGAGGACCATCAGAGGAGCATCAGAGGAGCATCAGAGGAGCATCAGTGGAGCATCAGAGGAGCATCAGGAGCATCAGAGGAGCATCAGAGGAGCATCAGAGGAGCATCAGAGGAGCATCAGTGGAGCATCAGAGGAGCATCAGAGGAGCATCAGAGGAGCATCAGAGGAGCAACAGAGGAGCATCAGAGGAGCATCAGAGGAGCATCATAGGAGCATCAGAGGAGCATCAGAGGAGCATCAGAGGAGCATCAGAGGAGCATCAGAGGAGCATCAGAGGAGCATCAGAGGAGCATCAGAAGAGCATCAGAGGTGCATCAGAGGAGCATCAGAGGAGCATCAGAGGAGAATCAGAGGAGCATCAGAGGAGCATCAGAGGTGCATCAGAGGAGCATCAGAGGAGCATCAGAGGAGAATCAGAGGAGCATCAGTGGAGCATCAGAAGAGCATCAGAGGTGCATCAGAGGAGCATCAGAGGAGCATCAGAGGATCATCGGAGGATCATCCGAGGAGCATCAGAGGAACATCAGAGGAACATCGGAGGAGCAACAGAGGAGCATCAGAGGAGCATCAGAGGTGCATCAGAGGAGCATCAGAGGAGCATCAGAGGAGCATCAGAGGAGCATCAGAGGAGCATCAGAAGTGCATCAGAGGAGCATCAGAGGAGCATCAGAGGAGCATCAGAGGAGCATCAGAGGAGCATCAGAGGTGCATCAGAGGAGCATCAGAGGAACATCAGAGGAGCATCAGAGGAGCATCAGAGGAGCATCAGAGGAGCAACAGAGGAGCATCAGAGGAGCATCAGAGGAGCATCAGAGGAGCATCAGAGGAGCATCAGAGGAGCTTCAGAGGAGCAACAGAGGAGCATCAGAGGAGCATCAGAGGAGCATCAGAGGAGCATCAGAGGAGCATCAGAGGAGCATCAGAGGAGCATCAGAGGTGCATCAGAGGAGCATCCGAGGAGCATCAGAGGAGCATCAGAGGAGCATCAGAGGAGCATCAGAGGAGCATCAGAGGAGCATAATAGGTGCATCAGAGGAGCATCGGAGGAGCATCAGAGGAGCATCGGAGGAGCATCAGAGGAGCATCAGAGGAGCATCAGAAGTGCATCAGAGGTGCATCAGAGGAGCATCAGAGGAGCATCAGAGGTGCATCAGAGGAGCATCAGAGGTGCATCAGAGGTGCATCAGAGGAGCATCAGAGGTGCATCAGAGGTGCAACAGAGGAGCATCAGAGGTGAATCAGAGGAGCATCAGGGGAGCATCAGAGGAGCATCAGAGGTGCGTCAGAGGAGCGTCAGAGGTGCATCAGAGGTGCATCAGAGGAGCATCAGAGGAGCATCAGAGGAGCATCAGAGGAGCATCAGGAGCATCAGAGGAGCATCAGAGGAGCATCAGAGGAGCATCAGAGGAGCATCAGAGGAGCATCAGAGGAGCATCAGAGGAGCATCAGAGGAGCATCAGAGGAGCAACAGAGGAGCATCAGAGGAGCATCAGAGGAGCATCAGGAGCATCAGAGGAGCATCAGCGGAGCATCAGCGGAGCATCAGAGGAGCATCAGAGGAGCATCAGAGGAGCATCAGCGGAGCATCAGAGGAGCATCAGCTGAGCATCAGAGGAGCATCAGAGGAGCATCAGAGGTGCATCAGAGGTGCAACAGAGGTGCATCAGAGGAGCATCAGAGGAGCATCAGAGGAGCATCACAGGAGCATCAGAGGTGCATCAGAGGAGCATCAGAGGAGCAACAGAGGAGCATCAGAGGAGCATCAGAGGAGCATCAGAGGAGCATCAGAGGAGCATCAGAGGCGCATCAGAGGAGCATCAGAGGCGCATCAGAGGAGCATCAGAGGAGCATCAGAGGAGCATCAGAGGCGCATCAGAGGAGCATCAGAGGAGCATCAGAGGAGCATCAGAGGAGCATCAGAGGAGCATCAGAGGAGCATTAGTGGAGCATCAGAGGAGCATCAGAGGAGCATCAGAGGAGCATCAGAGGAGCATCAGAGGAGCATCAGAGGAGCATCAGAGGGGCATCAGAGGAGCATCAGAGGAGCATCAGAGGAGCATCAGAGGAGCATCAGAGGAGCATCAGAGGCGCATCAGAGGCGCATCAGAGGAGCATCAGAGGTGCATCAGAGGAGCATCAGAGGAGCATCAGAGGAGCATCAGAGGAGCATCAGAGGAGCATCAGAGGAGCATCAGAGGAGCATCAGAGGAGCAACAGAGGAGCGTCAGAGAGGAGCGTCAGAGGAGCGTCAGAGGAGCGTCAGAGGAGCGTCAGAGGAGCGTCAGAGGTGCGTCAGAGGAGCGTCAGAGGTGCGTCAGAGGTGCGTCAGAGGAGCGTTAGAGGAGCGTCAGAGGAGCGTCAGAGGAGCGTCAGAGGAGCGTCAGAGGTGCGTCAGAGGAGCGTCAGAGGAGCGTCAGAGGTGCGACAGAGGAGCGTCAGAGGAGCGTCAGAGGAGCATCAGAGGAGCATCAGAGGAGCATCAGAGGCGCATCAGAGGCGCATCAGAGGATCATCAGAGGAGCATCAGAGGAGCATCAGAGGAGCATCAGAGGAGCATCAGAGGCGCATCATAGGTGCATCAGAGGCGCATCAGAGGAGCATCAGAGGAGCATCAGAGGAGCATCAGAGGAGCATCAGAGGAGCATCAGAGGAGCATCAGTGGAGCATCAGAGGAGCATCAGAGGAGTATCAGAGGAGCATCAGAGGAGCATCAGAGGAGCATCAGAGGAGCATCAGAGGAGCAACAGAGGAGCATCAGAGGAGCATCAGAGGAGCATCAGAGGAGCATCAGAGGAGCATCGGAGGCGCATCAGAGGTGCATCAGAGGAGCATCAGAGGTGCATCAGAGGAGCATCAGAGGAGCATCAGAGGAGCATCAGAGGAGCAACAGAGGAGCATCAGAGGAGCATCAGAGGAGCATCAGAGGAGCATCAGAGGAGCATCAGAGGAGCATCAGAGGAGCAACAGAGGAGCATCAGAGGAGCATCAGAGGAGCATCAGGAGCATCAGAGGAGCATCAGAGGAGCATCAGAGAAGCATCAGAGGAGCATCAGCGGAGCATCAGCGGAGCATCAGAGGAGCATCAGAGGAGCATCAGCGGAGCATCAGAGGAGCATCAGCGGAGCATCAGAGGAGCATCAGAGGAGCATCAGAGGTGCATCAGAGGTGCAACAGAGGTGCATCAGAGGAGCATCAGAGGAGCATCAGAGGAGCATCAGAGGAGCATCAGAGGTGCATCAGAGGAGCATCAGAGGAGCAACAGAGGAGCATCAGAGGAGCATCAGAGGAGCATCAGAGGAGCATCAGAGGAGCATCAGAGGCGCATCAGAGGCGCATCAGAGGAGCATCAGAGGAGCATCAGAGGAGCATCAGAGGAGCATCAGAGGAGCATCAGAGGCGCATCATAGGTGCATCAGAGGCGCATCAGAGGAGCATCAGAGGAGCATCAGAGGAGCATCAGAGGAGCATCAGAGGAGCATTAGTGGAGCATCCGAGGAGCATCAGAGGAGTATCAGAGGAGCATCAGAGGAGCATCAGAGGCGCATCATAGGTGCATCAGAGGCGCATCAGAGGAGCATCAGAGGAGCATCAGAGAAGCATCAGAGGAGCATCAGAGGAGCATCAGAGGAGCATCAGAGGAGCATCAGTGGAGCATCAGAGGAGCATCAGAGGAGTATCAGAGGAGCATCAGAGGAGCATCAGAGGAGCATCAGAGGAGCATCAGAGGAGCAACAGAGGAGCATCAGAGGAGCATCAGAGGAGCATCAGAGGAGCATCAGAGGAGCATCAGAGGCGCATCAGAGGTGCATCAGAGGAGCATCAGAGGTGCATCAGAGGAGCATCAGAGGAGCATCAGAGGAGCATCAGAGGAGCAACAGAGGAGCATCAGAGGAGCATCAGAGGAGCATCAGAGGAGCATCAGAGGAGCATCAGAGGAGCATCAGAGGAGCAACAGAGGAGCATCAGAGGAGCATCAGAGGAGCATCAGGAGCATCAGAGGAGCATCAGAGGAGCATCAGAGAAGCATCAGAGGAGCATCAGCGGAGCATCAGCGGAGCATCAGAGGAGCATCAGAGGAGCATCAGCGGAGCATCAGAGGAGCATCAGCGGAGCATCAGAGGAGCATCAGAGGAGCATCAGAGGTGCATCAGAGGTGCAACAGAGGTGCATCAGAGGAGCATCAGAGGAGCATCAGAGGAGCATCAGAGGAGCATCAGAGGTGCATCAGAGGAGCATCAGAGGAGCAACAGAGGAGCATCAGAGGAGCATCAGAGGAGCATCAGAGGAGCATCAGAGGAGCATCAGAGGCGCATCAGAGGCGCATCAGAGGAGCATCAGAGGAGCATCAGAGGAGCATCAGAGGAGCATCAGAGGAGCATCAGAGGAGCATCAGAGGCGCATCATAGGTGCATCAGAGGCGCATCAGAGGAGCATCAGAGGAGCATCAGAGGAGCATCAGAGGAGCATCAGAGGAGCATCAGAGGAGCATTAGTGGAGCATCCGAGGAGCATCAGAGGAGTATCAGAGGAGCATCAGAGGAGCATCAGAGGAGCATCAGAGGAGCATCAGAGGAGCAACAGAGGAGCGCATCAGAGGAGCATCAGAGGAGCATCAGAGGAGCATCAGAGGAGCATCAGAGGAGCATCAGAGGCGCATCAGAGGTGCATCAGAGGAGCATCAGAGGTGCATCAGAGGAGCATCAGAGGAGCATCAGAGGAGCATCAGAGGAGCAACAGAGGAGCATCAGAGGAGCATCAGAGGAGCATCAGAGGAGCATCAGAGGAGCATCAGAGGCGCATTAGAGGCGCATCAGAGGAGCATCAGAGGAGCATCAGAGGAGCATCAGAGGAGCATCAGAGGAGCATCAGAGGAGCATCAGAGGAGCATCAGAGGAGAATCAGAGGAGCATCAGAGGAGCATAAGAGGAGCATCAGAGGAGCATCAGAGGAGCATCAGCGGAGCATCAGAGGCGCATCAGAGGAGCATCAGAGGAGCATCAGAGGAGCATCAGAGGAGCATCAGAGGAGCATCAGAGGAGCATCAGAGGCGCATCAGAGGTGCATCAGAGGTGCAACAGAGGAGCATCAGAGGTGCATCAGAGGAGCATCAGGGGAGCATCAGAGGAGCATCAGAGGTGCGTCAGAGGAGCGTCAGAGGTTCATCAGAGGTGCATCAGAGGAGCATCAGAGGAGCATCAGAGGAGCATCAGAGGAGCATCAGAGGAGCATCAGAGGAGCATCAGAGGTGCATCAGAGGAGCATCAGAGGAGCATCAGAGGATCGTCAGAGGTGCGTCAGAGGAGCGTCAGATGAGCGTCAGAGGAGCGTCAGAGGTGCGTCAGAGGAGCATCAGAGGAGCATCAGAGGAGCATCAGAGGAGCATCAGAGGAGCATCAGAGGAGCATCAGAGGAGCATCAGAGGAGCATCAGAGGAGCATCAGGGGAGCATCAGAGGAGCATCAGAGGTGCATCAGAGGAGCATCAGAGGAGCAACAGAGGAGCATCAGAGGAGCATCAGAGGAGCATCAGGAGCATCAGAGGAGCATCAGAGGAGCATCAGAGGAGCATAAGAGGAGCATCAGAGGAGCATCAGGGGAGCATCAGAGGTGCATCAGAGGAGCATCAGAGGAGCATCAGAGGAGCATCAGAGGAGCATTAGAGGAGCATCAGAGGAGCAACAGAGGAGCATCAGAGGAGCATCAGAGGAGCATCAGGAGCATTAGAGGAGCATCAGAGGAGCATCAGAGGAGCATCAGAGGAGCATCAGAGGAGCATCAGAGGAGAATCAGAGGAGCATCAGAGGAGCATCAGAGGTGCATCAGAGGAGCATCAGAGGAGCATCAGAGGAGAATCAGAGGAGCATCAGTGGAGCATCAGAAGAGCATCAGAGGTGCATCAGAGGAGCATCAGAGGAGCATCAGAGGATCATCGGAGGATCATCCGAGGAGCATCAGAGGAACATCAGAGGAACATCGGAGGAGCAACAGAGGAGCATCAGAGGAGCATCAGAGGTGCATCAGAGGAGCATCAGAGGAGCATCAGAGGAGCATCAGAGGAGCATCAGAGGAGCATAAGAAGTGCATCAGAGGAGCATCAGAGGAGCATCAGAGGAGCATCAGAGGAGCATCAGAGGAGCATCAGAGGTGCATCAGAGGAGCATCAGAGGAACATCAGAGGAGCATCAGAGGAGCATCAGAGGAGCATCAGAGGAGCAACAGAGGAGCATCAGAGGAGCATCAGAGGAGCATCAGAGGAGCATCAGAGGAGCATCAGAGGAGCTTCAGAGGAGCAACAGAGGAGCATCAGAGGAGCATCAGAGGAGCATCAGAGGAGCATCAGAGGAGCATCAGAGGAGCATCAGAGGAGCATCAGAGGTGCATCAGAGGAGCATCCGAGGAGCATCAGAGGAGCATCAGAGGAGCATCAGAGGAGCATCAGAGGAGCATCAGAGGAGCATAATAGGTGCATCAGAGGAGCATCGGAGGAGCATCAGAGGAGCATCGGAGGAGCATCAGAGGAGCATCAGAGGAGCATCAGAAGTGCATCAGAGGTGCATCAGAGGAGCATCAGAGGAGCATCAGAGGTGCATCAGAGGAGCATCAGAGGTGCATCAGAGGTGCATCAGAGGAGCATCAGAGGTGCATCAGAGGTGCAACAGAGGAGCATCAGAGGTGAATCAGAGGAGCATCAGGGGAGCATCAGAGGAGCATCAGAGGTGCGTCAGAGGAGCGTCAGAGGTGCATCAGAGGTGCATCAGAGGAGCATCAGAGGAGCATCAGAGGAGCATCAGAGGAGCATCAGGAGCATCAGAGGAGCATCAGAGGAGCATCAGAGGAGCATCAGAGGAGCATCAGAGGAGCATCAGAGGAGCATCAGAGGAGCATCAGAGGAGCATCAGAGGAGCAACAGAGGAGCATCAGAGGAGCATCAGGGGAGCATCAGGAGCATCAGAGGAGCATCAGCGGAGCATCAGCGGAGCATCAGAGGAGCATCAGAGGAGCATCAGAGGAGCATCAGCGGAGCATCAGAGGAGCATCAGCTGAGCATCAGAGGAGCATCAGAGGAGCATCAGAGGTGCATCAGAGGTGCAACAGAGGTGCATCAGAGGAGCATCAGAGGAGCATCAGAGGAGCATCACAGGAGCATCAGAGGTGCATCAGAGGAGCATCAGAGGAGCAACAGAGGAGCATCAGAGGAGCATCAGAGGAGCATCAGAGGAGCATCAGAGGAGCATCAGAGGCGCATCAGAGGAGCATCAGAGGCGCATCAGAGGAGCATCAGAGGAGCATCAGAGGAGCATCAGAGGCGCATCAGAGGAGCATCAGAGGAGCATCAGAGGAGCATCAGAGGAGCATCAGAGGAGCATCAGTGGAGCATCAGAGGAGCATCAGAGGAGCATCAGAGGAGCATCAGAGGAGCATCAGAGGAGCATCAGAGGAGCATCAGAGGAGCATCAGAGGAGCATCAGAGGAGCATCAGAGGAGCATCAGAGGAGCATCAGAGGAGCATCAGAGGCGCATCAGAGGCGCATCAGAGGAGCATCAGAGGTGCATCAGAGGAGCATCAGAGGAGCATCAGAGGAGCATCAGAGGAGCATCAGAGGAGCATCAGAGGAGCATCAGAGGAGCATCAGAGGAGCATCAGAGGAGCAACAGAGGAGCGTCAGAGAGGAGCGTCAGAGGAGCGTCAGAGGAGCGTCAGAGGAGCGTCAGAGGAGCGTCAGAGGTGCGTCAGAGGAGCGTCAGAGGTGCGTCAGAGGTGCGTCAGAGGAGCGTTAGAGGAGCGTCAGAGGAGCGTCAGAGGAGCGTCAGAGGAGCGTCAGAGGTGCGTCAGAGGAGCGTCAGAGGAGCGTCAGAGGTGCGTCAGAGGAGCGTCAGAGGAGCGTCAGAGGAGCGACAGAGGAGCGTCAGAGGAGCGTCAGAGGAGCGTCAGAGTAGCGTCAGAGGAGAGTAAGAGGAGCGTCAGAGGAGCGTCAGAGGAGCATCAGAGGAGCATCAGAGGAGCAACAGAGGAGCATCAGAGGAGCATCAGAGGAGCATCAGAGGAGCATCAGAGCAGCATCAGAGGAGCATCAGAGGAGCATCAGAGGAGCATCAGAGGTGCATCAGAAAAGCATCAGAGGTGCATCAGAGGAGCATCAGAGGAGCATCAGAGGAGCATCAGATGAGCATCAGAGGAGCATCAGAGGAGCATCAGAGGAGCAACAGAGGAGCATCAGAGGTGCATCGGAGGAGCATCAGAGGAGCATCGGAGGTGCATCAGAGGAGCATCAGAGGTGCATCAGAGGAGCATCAGAGGAGCATCAGAGGAGCATCAGAGGAGCGTCAGAGGAGCATCAGATGTGCGTCAGAGGAGCGTCAGAGGAGCGTCAGAGGAGCGTCAGAGGTGCGTCAGAGGTGCGTCAGAGGAGCGTCAGAGGTGCGTCAGAGGAGCGTCAGAGGTGCGTCAGAGGAGCGTCAGAGGTGCATCAGAGGAGCATCAGAGGAGCGTCAGAGGAGCGTCAGAGGAGCGTCGGAGGAGCATCGGAGGAGCGTCAGAGGAGCATCGGAGGAGCGTCAGAGGAGCATCAGAGGAGCATCAGAGGAGCATCGGAGGTGCGTCAGAGGTGCGTCGGAGAAGCGTCAGAGGAGCGTCGGAGGAGCGTCGGAGGAGCGTCAGGGGAGCATCAGGGGAGCATCAGAGGAGCATCAGAGGTGCATCAGAGGAACATCAGAGGAGCATCAGAGGAGCATCAGAGGAGCATCAGAGGAGCATCAGAGGAGCATCAGAGGAGCAACAGAGGAGCATCAGAGGAGCATCAGAGGAGCATCAGGAGCATCAGAGGAGCATCAGAGGAGCATCAGAGGAGCATCAGAGGAGCATCAGAGGAGCATCAGAGGAGCATCAGCGGAGCATCAGAGGAGCATCAGCGGAGCATCAGAGGAGCATCAGAGGAGCATCAGAGGCGCATCAGAGGTGCAACAGAGGTGCATCAGAGGAGCATAAGAGGAGCATCAGAGGAGCATCAGAGGAGCATCAGAGGTGCATCAGAGGAGCATCAGAGGAGCAACAGAGGAGCATCAGAGGAGCATCAGAGGAGCATCAGAGGAGCATCAGAGGAGCATCAGAGGCGCATCAGAGGCGCATCAGAGGATCATCAGAGGAGCATCAGAGGAGCATCAGAGGAGCATCAGAGGAGCATCAGAGGCGCATCATAGGTGCATCAGAGGCGCATCAGAGGAGCATCAGAGGAGCATCAGAGGAGCATCAGAGGAGCATCAGAGGAGCATCAGAGGAGCATCAGTGGAGCATCAGAGGAGCATCAGAGGAGTATCAGAGGAGCATCAGAGGAGCATCAGAGGAGCATCAGAGGAGCATCAGAGGAGCAACAGAGGAGCATCAGAGGAGCATCAGAGGAGCATCAGAGGAGCATCAGAGGAGCATCGGAGGCGCATCAGAGGTGCATCAGAGGAGCATCAGAGGTGCATCAGAGGAGCATCAGAGGAGCATCAGAGGAGCATCAGAGGAGCAACAGAGGAGCATCAGAGGAGCATCAGAGGAGCATCAGAGGAGCATCAGAGGAGCATCAGAGGAGCATCAGAGGAGCAACAGAGGAGCATCAGAGGAGCATCAGAGGAGCATCAGGAGCATCAGAGGAGCATCAGAGGAGCATCAGAGAAGCATCAGAGGAGCATCAGCGGAGCATCAGCGGAGCATCAGAGGAGCATCAGAGGAGCATCAGCGGAGCATCAGAGGAGCATCAGCGGAGCATCAGAGGAGCATCAGAGGAGCATCAGAGGTGCATCAGAGGTGCAACAGAGGTGCATCAGAGGAGCATCAGAGGAGCATCAGAGGAGCATCAGAGGAGCATCAGAGGTGCATCAGAGGAGCATCAGAGGAGCAACAGAGGAGCATCAGAGGAGCATCAGAGGAGCATCAGAGGAGCATCAGAGGAGCATCAGAGGCGCATCAGAGGCGCATCAGAGGAGCATCAGAGGAGCATCAGAGGAGCATCAGAGGAGCATCAGAGGAGCATCAGAGGCGCATCATAGGTGCATCAGAGGCGCATCAGAGGAGCATCAGAGGAGCATCAGAGGAGCATCAGAGGAGCATCAGAGGAGCATTAGTGGAGCATCCGAGGAGCATCAGAGGAGTATCAGAGGAGCATCAGAGGAGCATCAGAGGCGCATCATAGGTGCATCAGAGGCGCATCAGAGGAGCATCAGAGGAGCATCAGAGGAGCATCAGAGGAGCATCAGAGGAGCATCAGAGGAGCATCAGAGGAGCATCAGTGGAGCATCAGAGGAGCATCAGAGGAGTATCAGAGGAGCATCAGAGGAGCATCAGAGGAGCATCAGAGGAGCATCAGAGGAGCAACAGAGGAGCATCAGAGGAGCATCAGAGGAGCATCAGAGGAGCATCAGAGGAGCATCAGAGGCGCATCAGAGGTGCATCAGAGGAGCATCAGAGGTGCATCAGAGGAGCATCAGAGGAGCATCAGAGGAGCATCAGAGGAGCAACAGAGGAGCATCAGAGGAGCATCAGAGGAGCATCAGAGGAGCATCAGAGGAGCATCAGAGGAGCATCAGAGGAGCAACAGAGGAGCATCAGAGGAGCATCAGAGGAGCATCAGGAGCATCAGAGGAGCATCAGAGGAGCATCAGAGAAGCATCAGAGGAGCATCAGCGGAGCATCAGCGGAGCATCAGAGGAGCATCAGAGGAGCATCAGCGGAGCATCAGAGGAGCATCAGCGGAGCATCAGAGGAGCATCAGAGGAGCATCAGAGGTGCATCAGAGGTGCAACAGAGGTGCATCAGAGGAGCATCAGAGGAGCATCAGAGGAGCATCAGAGGAGCATCAGAGGTGCATCAGAGGAGCATCAGAGGAGCAACAGAGGAGCATCAGAGGAGCATCAGAGGAGCATCAGAGGAGCATCAGAGGAGCATCAGAGGCGCATCAGAGGCGCATCAGAGGAGCATCAGAGGAGCATCAGAGGAGCATCAGAGGAGCATCAGAGGAGCATCAGAGGAGCATCAGAGGCGCATCATAGGTGCATCAGAGGCGCATCAGAGGAGCATCAGAGGAGCATCAGAGGAGCATCAGAGGAGCATCAGAGGAGCATCAGAGGAGCATTAGTGGAGCATCCGAGGAGCATCAGAGGAGTATCAGAGGAGCATCAGAGGAGCATCAGAGGAGCATCAGAGGAGCATCAGAGGAGCAACAGAGGAGCGCATCAGAGGAGCATCAGAGGAGCATCAGAGGAGCATCAGAGGAGCATCAGAGGAGCATCAGAGGCGCATCAGAGGTGCATCAGAGGAGCATCAGAGGTGCATCAGAGGAGCATCAGAGGAGCATCAGAGGAGCATCAGAGGAGCAACAGAGGAGCATCAGAGGAGCATCAGAGGAGCATCAGAGGAGCATCAGAGGAGCATCAGAGGCGCATTAGAGGCGCATCAGAGGAGCATCAGAGGAGCATCAGAGGAGCATCAGAGGAGCATCAGAGGAGCATCAGAGGAGCATCAGAGGAGCATCAGAGGAGAATCAGAGGAGCATCAGAGGAGCATAAGAGGAGCATCAGAGGAGCATCAGAGGAGCATCAGCGGAGCATCAGAGGCGCATCAGAGGAGCATCAGAGGAGCATCAGAGGAGCATCAGAGGAGCATCAGAGGAGCATCAGAGGAGCATCAGAGGCGCATCAGAGGTGCATCAGAGGTGCAACAGAGGAGCATCAGAGGTGCATCAGAGGAGCATCAGGGGAGCATCAGAGGAGCATCAGAGGTGCGTCAGAGGAGCGTCAGAGGTTCATCAGAGGTGCATCAGAGGAGCATCAGAGGAGCATCAGAGGAGCATCAGAGGAGAATCAGAGGAGCATCAGAGGAGCATCAGAGGAGCATCAGAGGTGCATCAGAGGAGCATCAGAGGAGCATCAGAGGATCGTCAGAGGTGCGTCAGAGGAGCGTCAGATGAGCGTCAGAGGAGCGTCAGAGGTGCGTCAGAGGAGCATCAGAGGAGCATCAGAGGAGCATCAGAGGAGCATCAGAGGAGCATCAGAGGAGCATCAGAGGAGCATCAGAGGAGCATCAGAGGAGCATCAGGGGAGCATCAGAGGAGCATCAGAGGTGCATCAGAGGAGCATCAGAGGAGCAACAGAGGAGCATCAGAGGAGCATCAGAGGAGCATCAGGAGCATCAGAGGAGCATCAGAGGAGCATCAGAGGAGCATAAGAGGAGCATCAGAGGAGCATCAGGGGAGCATCAGAGGTGCATCAGAGGAGCATCAGAGGAGCATCAGAGGAGCATCAGAGGAGCATTAGAGGAGCATCAGAGGAGCAACAGAGGAGCATCAGAGGAGCATCAGAGGAGCATCAGGAGCATTAGAGGAGCATCAGAGGAGCATCAGAGGAGCATCAGAGGAGCATCAGAGGAGCATCAGAGGACCATCAGAGGAGCATCAGAGGAGCATCAGCGGAGCATCAGAGGCGCATCAGATGAGCGTCAGAGGAGCGTCAGAGGAGCATCAGAGGAGCATCAGAGGAGCATCAGAGGAGCATCAGAGGAGCATCAGAGGAGCATCAGAGGAGCGTCAGAGGTGCGTCAGAGGAGCGTCAGAGGTGCGTCAGAGGAGCGTCAGAGGTGCGTCAGAGGAGCGTCAGAGGAGCGTCAGAGGAGCGTCAGAGGAGCGTCGGAGGAGCATCGGAGGAGCGTCAGAGGAGCATCGGAGGAGCGTCAGAGGAGCGTCAGAGGAGCATCAGAGGAGCATCGGAGGTGCGTCAGAGGTGCGTCGGAGGAGCGTCGGAGGAGCGTCGGAGGAGCGTCAGGGGAGCATCAGGGGAGCATCAGAGGAGCATCAGAGGTGCATCAGAGGAGCATCAGAGGAGCATCAGAGGAGCATCAGAGGAGCATCAGAGGAGCATCAGAGGAGCATCAGAGGAGCATCAGAGGAGCAACAGAGGAGCATCAGAAGATCGTCAGAGGTGCGTCAGAGGAGCGTCAGATGAGCATCAGAGGAGCATCAGAGGAGCATCAGAGGAGCATCAGAGGAGCATCAGAGGAGCATCAGAGGAGCATCAGCGGAGCATCAGAGGAGCATCAGCGGAGCATCAGAGGAGCATCAGAGGAGCATCAGAAGTGCATCAGAGGTGCAACAGAGGTGCGTCAGAGGTGCATCAGAGGTGCGTCAGAGGAGCATCAGAGGTGCGTCAGAGGTGCATCAGAGGTGCGTCAGAGGAGCATCGGAGGTGTGTCAGAGGTGCATCAGAGGTGCGTCAGAGGAGCATCGGAGGAGCGTCAGAGGAGCGTCAGAGGAGCGTCAGAGGAGCATCAGAGGAGCATCGGAGGAGCGTCAGAGGTGCATCGGAGGTGCATCAGAGGAGCATCAGAGGAGCATCAGAGGAGCATCAGAGGAGCATCAGAGGAGCATCAGAGGAGCATCAGAGGAGCATCAGAGGTGCATCAGAGGAGCATCAGAGGTGCATCAGAGGAGCATCAGAGGAGCATCAGAGGAGCATCAGAGGAGCATCAGAGGAGCATCAGAAGAGCATCAGAGGTGCATCAGAGGAGCATCAGAGGTGCATCAGAGGAGCATCAGAGGAGCATCAGAGGAGCATCAGAGGAGCATCAGAGGAGCATCAGAGGAGCATCAGAGGAGCAACAGAGGAGCATCAGAGGAGCATCAGAGGAGCATCAGAGGAGCATCAGAGGTGCATCAGAGGAGCGTCAGAGGTGCATCAGAGGAGCATCAGAGGAGCATCAGATGAGCATCAGAGGAGCATCAGATGAGCATCAGAGGAGCATCAGAGGAGCATCAGAGGAGCATCAGAGGAGCATCAGAGGAGCATCAGAGGAGCATCAGAGGAGCATCAGAGTAGCGTCAGTGGAGCATCAGAGGAGCATCAGAGGAGCATCAGAGGTGCATCAGAGGTGCAACAGAGGTGCATCAGAGGAGCATCAGAGGAGCATCAGAGGAGCATCAGAGGTGCATCAGAGGAGCATCAGAGGAGCATCAGAGGAGCATCAGAGGAGCATCAGTGTAGCATCAGTGGAGCATCAGAGGAGCATCAGAGGAGCATCAGAGGAGCATCAGTGGAGCATAAGAGGAGCATCAGAGGAGCATCAGAGGAGCATCAGAGGAGCATAAGAGGAGCATCAGAGGAGCATCCGAGGAGCATCAGAGGAGCATCAGAGGAGCATCAGAGGAGCAACAGAGGAGCATCAGAGGATCGTCAGAGGAGCATCAGAGGTGCGTCAGAGGTGCATCAGAGGTGCGTCAGAGGAGCATCAGAGGTGCGTCAGAGGTGCATCAGAGGTGCGTCAGAGGAGCATCGGAGGTGTGTCAGAGGTGCATCAGAGGTGCGTCAGAGGAGCATCGGAGGAGCGTCAGAGGAGCGTCAGAGGAGCGTCAGAGGATCATCAGAGGAGCATCGGAGGAGCGTCACAGGTGCATCAGAGGTGCATCAGAGAAGCATCAGAGGAGCGTCAGAGGAGCATCAGAGGAGCATCAGAGGAGCATCAGAGGAGCATCAGAAGAGCATCAGAGGTGCATCAGAGGAGCATCAGAGGTGCATCAGAGGAGCATCAGAGGAGCATCAGAGGAGCATCAGAGGAGCATCAGAGGAGCATCAGAAGAGCATCAGAGGTGCATCAGAGGAGCATCAGAGGTGCATCAGAGAGGCATCAGAGGAGCATCAGAGGAGCATCAGAGGAGCATCAGAGGAGCATCAGAGGAGCATCAGAGGAGCATCAGAGGAGCAACAGAGGAGTATCAGAAGAGCATCAGAGGAGCATCAGAGGAGCATCAGAGGAGCATCAGAGGAGCATCAGAGGAGCATCAGACGAGCATTAGAGGAGCATCAGAGGAGCATCAGAGGAGCATCAGTGGAGCATCAGAGGAGCATCAGAGGAGCATCAGAGGAGCATCAGAGGAGCATCAGAGGTGCATCAGAGGTGCATCAGAGGTGCATCAGGGGAGCATCAGAGGAGCATCAGAGGAGCATCAGAGGAGCATCAGAGGAGCATCAGAGGAGCGTCAGAGTAGCATCAGTGGAGCATCAGAGGAGCATCAGAGGAGCATCAGAGGAGCATCAGTGGAGCATCAGAGGAGCATCAGAGGAGCATCAGAGGAGCATCAGAGGAGCATAAGAGGAGCATCAGAGGAGCATCAGAGGAGCATCAGAGGAGCATCAGAGGAGCATCAGAGGAGCAACAGAGGAGCATCAGAGGAGCGTCAGAGGAGCATCAGAGGTGCGTCAGAGGTGCATCAGAGGTGCGTCAGAGGAGCATCGGAGGTGTGTCAGAGGTGCATCAGAGGTGCGTCAGAGGAGCATCGGAGGAGCGTCAGAGGAGCGTCAGAGGAGCGTCAGAGGAGCATCAGAGGAGCATCGGAGGAGCGTCAGAGGTGCATCAGAGGTGCATCAGAGGAGCATCAGAGGAGCGTCAGAGGAGCATCAGAGGAGCATCAGAGGAGCATCAGAGGAGCATCAGAGGAGCATCAAAAGAGCATCAGAGGTGCATCAGAGGAGCATCAGAGGTGCATCAGAGGAGCATCAGAGGAGCATCAGAGGAGCATCAGAGGAGCATCAGAAGAGCATCAGAGGTGCATCAGAGGAGCATCAGAGGTGCATCAGAGGAGCATCAGAGGAGCATCAGAGGAGCATCAGAGGAGCATCAGAGGAGCATCAGAGGAGCATCAGAGGAGCATCAGAGGAGCATCAGAGGAGCATCAGAGGAGCATCAGAGGTGCATCAGAGGAGCATCAGAGGAGCATCAGAGGAGCATCAGAGGAGCATCAGATGAGCATAAGAGGAGCATCAGAGGAGCATCAGAGGAGCATCAGAGGTGCATCAGAGGAGCATCAGAGGAGCATCAGAGGTGCATCAGAGGAGCATCAGAGGTGCATCAGAGGAGCATCAGAGGAGCATCAGAGGAGCATCAGAGGAGCATCAGAGGAGCATCAGAGGAGCATCAGGAGCATCAGAGGAGCATCAGAGGAGCATCAGAGGAGCATCAGAGGAGCATCAGAGGAGCATCAGAGGAGCATCAGAGGAGCATCAGAGGAGCATCAGAGGAGCATCAGAGGAGCATCAGAGGAGCATCAGAGGAGCATCAGAGGTGCATCCGAGGAGCATCAGAGGTGCATCCGAGGAGAATCAGAGGTGCATCCGAGGAGCATCAGAGGAGCATCATAGGAGCATCAGAGGAGCATCAGAGGAGCATCAGAGGAGCATCAGAGGAGCATCAGAGGAGCATCAGAGGAGCGTCAGAGGAGCATCAGAGGAGCAACAGAGGAGCATCAGAGGAGCATCAGAGGTGCATCAGAGGTGCATCAGAGGAGCATCAGAGGAGCATCAGAGGAGCATCAGAGGAGCATCAGAGGAGCATCAGAGGAGCATCAGAGGAGCATCAGAGGAGCATCAGAGGAGCATCAGAGGAGCATCAGAGGAGCATCAGAGGAGCATCAGAGGAGCATCAGAGGAGCATCAGAGGAGCATCAGAGGAGCATCAGAGGTGCATCAGAGGAGCATCAGAGGTGAATCAGAGGAGCATCAGAGGAGCAACAGAGGTGCATCAGAGGAGCATCAGAGGAGCATCAGAGGAGCATCAGAGGAGCATCAGAGGAGCATCAGAGGCGCATCAGAGGAGCATCAGAGGAGCATCAGAGGAGCAACAGAGGAGCATCAGAGGCGCATCAGAGGAGCATCAGAGGAGCATCAGAGGAGCATCAGAGGAGCATCAGAGGAGCATCAGAGGTGCATCAGAGGTGCATCAGAGGTGCATCAGAGGAGCATCAGAGGAGCATCAGAGGAGCATCAGAGGAGCATCAGAGGAGCATCAGAGGAGCATCAGAGGAGCATCAGAGTAGCATCACTGGAGCATCAGAGGAGCATCAGAGGACCATCAGAGGAGCATCAGTGGAGCATCAGAGGAGCATCAGAGGAGCATCAGAGGAGCATCAGAGGAGCATCAGAGGAGCATCAGAGGAGCATCAGAGGAGCATCAGAGGAGCAACAGAGGAGCATCAGAGGAGCGTCAGAGAGCATCAGAGCTGCGTCAGAGGTGCATCAGAGGTGCGTCAGAGGAGCATCGGAGGTGTGTCAGAGGTGCATCAGAGGTGCGTCAGAGGAGCATCGGAGGAGCGTCAGAGGAGCGTCAGAGGAGCGTCAGAGGAGCATCAGAGGAGCATCGGAGGAGCGTCAGAGGTGCATCAGAGGTGCATCAGAGGAGCATCAGAGGAGCGTCAGAGGAGCGTCAGAGGAGCATCAGAGGAGCATCAGAGGAGCATCAGAGGAGCTTCAGAAGAGCATCAGAGGTGCATCAGAGGAGCATCAGAGGTGCATCAGAGGAGCATCAGAGGAGCATCAGAGGAGCATCAGAGGAGCATCAGAGGAGCATCAGAACAGCATCAGAGGTGCATCAGAGTAGCATCAGAGGTGCATCAGAGGAGCATCAGAGGTGCATCAGAGGAGCATCAGAGGAGCATCAGAGGAGCATCAGAGGAGCATCAGAGGAGCATCAGAGGAGCCAGAGGAGCAACAGAGGAGCAACAGAGGAGCATCAGAGGAGCATCAGAGGAGCATCAGAGGAGCATCAGAGGAGCATCAGAAGAGCATCAGAGGTGCATCAGAGGAGCATCAGAGGAGCATCAGAGGAGTATCAGAGGAGCATCAGAGGAGCATCAGAGGAGCATCAGAGGAGCATCAGAGGAGCAACAGAGGAGCATCAGAGGAGCATCAGAGGTGCATCAGAGGTGCATCAGAGGAGCATCAGAGGAGCATCAGAGGAGCATCAGAGGAGCATTAGAGGAGCATCAGAGGAGCATCAGAGGAGCATCAGAGGAGTATCAGAGGAGCATCAGAGGAGTATCAGAGGAGCATCAGAGGAGCATCAGAGGAGCATCAGAGGAGCATCAGAGGAGCGTCAGAGGAGCATCAGAGGTGCGTCAGAGGTGCATCAGAGGTGCGTCAGAGGAGCATCGGAGGTGTGTCAGAGGTGCATCAGAGGTGCGTCAGAGGAGCATCGGAGGAGCGTCAGAGGAGCGTCAGAGGAGCGTCAGAGGAGCATCAGAGGAGCATCGGAGGAGCGTCAGAGGTGCATCAGAGGTGCATCAGAGGACCATCAGAGGAGCGTCAGTGGAGCATCAGAGGAGCATCAGAGGAGCATCAGGGGAGCATCAGAGGAGCATCAGAAGAGCATCAGAGGTGCATCAGAGGAGCATCAGAGGTGCATCAGAGGAGCATCAGAGGAGCATCAGAGGAGCATCAGAGGAGCATCAGAGGAGCATCAGAAGAGCATCAGAGGTGCATCAGAGGAGCATCAGAGGAGCATCAGAGGAGCATCAGAGGAGCATCAGAGGAGAATCAGAGGAGCATCAGAGGAGCAACAGAGGAGCATCAGAGGAGCATCAGAGGAGCATCAGAGGAGCATCAGAGGAGCATCAGAGGAGCATCAGAGGTGCATCAGAGGATAATAAGAGGAGCATCAGAGGAGCATCAGATGAGCATAAGAGGAGCATCAGAGGAGCAACAGAGGAGCATCAGAGGAGCATCAGAGGAGCATCAGAGGAGCATCAGAGGAGCATCAGAGGAGCATCAGAGGAGCATCGGAGGAGCGTCAGAGGTGCATCAGAGGTGCATCAGAGGAGCATCAGAGGAGCGTCAGAGGAGCGTCAGAGGAGCATCAGAGGAGCATCGGAGGAGCATCGGAGGAGCGTCAGAGGTGCATCAGAGGTGCATCAGAGCAGCGTCAGAGGAGCGCCAGAGGAGCATCAGAGGAGCATCAGAGGAGCATCAGAGGAGCATCAGAGGAGCATCAGAGGAGCATCAGAGGAGCATCAGATGAGCATAAGAGGAGAATCAGAGGAGCAACAGAGGAGCATCAGAGGAGCATCAGAGGAGCATCAGAGGAGCATCAGAGGAGCATCAGAGGAGCATCAGAGGAGCATCAGATGAGCATAAGAGGAGAATCAGAGGAGCAACAGAGGAGCATCAGAGGAGCATCAGAGGAGCATCAGAGGAGCATCAGAGGAGCATCAGAGGAGCATCAGAGGAGCATCAGAGGAGCATCAGAGGAGCATCAGAGGTGCATCAGAGGATAATAAGAGGAGCATCAGAGGAGCATCAGATGAGCATAAGAGGAGCATCAGAGGAGCAACAGAGCAGCATCAGAGGAGCATCAGAGGAGCATCAGAGGAGCATCAGAGGAGCATCAGAGGAGCATCAGAGGAGCATCAGAGGAGCATCAGAGGTGCATCAGAGGATAATAAGAGGAGCATCAGAGGAGCATCAGATGAGCATAAGAGGAGCATCAGAGGAGCAACAGAGGAGCATCAGAGGAGCATCAGAGGAGCATCAGAGGAGCATCAGAGGAGCATCAGAGGAGCATCAGAGGAGCATCGGAGGAGCGTCAGAGGTGCATCAGAGGTGCATCAGAGGAGCATCAGAGGAGCGTCAGAGGAGCGTCAGAGGAGCATCAGAGGAGCATCGGAGGAGCATCGGAGGAGCGTCAGAGGTGCATCAGAGGTGCATCAGAGGAGCGTCAGAGGAGCGCCAGAGGAGCATCAGAGGAGCATCAGAGGAGCATCAGAGGAGCATCAGAGGAGCATCAGAGGAGCATCAGAGGAGCATCAGAGGAGCATCAGAGGAGCATCAGAGGAGCATCAGAGGTGCATCAGAGGAGCATCAGAGGTGCATCAGAGGAGCATCAGAGGAGCATCAGAGGAGCATCAGAGGAGCATCAGAGGTGCATCAGAGGAGCATCAGAGGAGCATCAGAGGAGCATCAGAGGAGCATCAGATGAGCATAAGAGGAGAATCAGAGGAGCAACAGAGGAGCATCAGAGGAGCATCAGAGGAGGATCAGAGGAGCATCAGAGGAGCATCAGAGGAGCATCAGAGGAGCATCAGAGGAGCATCAGAGGAGCATCTGAGGAGCATCAGAGGAGCATCAGAGGAGCATCAGAGGAGCATCAGAGGTGCATCAGAGGTGCATCGGAGGTGCATCAGAGGTGCATCAGAGGAGCATCAGAGGAGCATCAGAGGTGCCTCCGCTAATTCCCGGCCTCTGATTCCCGGCCTCTGATTCCCCGCCTCTGATTCCCCATCTCTGATTCCCCGCCTCTGATTCCCCGACTCTGATTCCCCGCCTCTGATTCCCCAGCTCTGATTCCCCACCTCAGATTACCCGCGTCTGATTCCCTGACTCTAATTCCCGGCCTCTGATTCCCCATCTCTGATTCACCGCCTCTGATTCCCCACCTCTGATTCCCCATATCTGATTCCCCGCCTCAATTTCCCCGCCTCTGTATACCCGCCTCTGGTTCCCCATCTGTGATTAACCACCTCTGATTCTCCGCGTCTGATTCCCCGCCTCTGATTCCCCATCTCTGATTCCCCATGTCTGATTCCCAAATTCTGATTCCCTGCCTCTGATTCCCCACCTCGTATTCCCAATATCTGATTCCCCGCCTCTGTTTCCCCGCCTCTGATTCCCCGCCTCTGTTTCCCCATATCTGATTCCCCACCTCTGATTCCTCAACTCTGATTCCACGCATCAGATTCCCCAGCTCTGATTCCCCGCCTTTGATTCCCCGTGTCTGATTCCCTGCCTCTGATTCCCCGCCTCTGATTCCCCATCTCTGATTCACCGCCTCTGATTCCCCACCTCTTATTCCCCATATCTGATTAGCCACCTCTGTTTCTCAGCCTCTGATTCCCGCCTCTGATTCCCCATATCTGATACCCCGCCTCTGATTCCCCATCTCTGATTTTCGGACTCTGATTCCCCACCTCTGATTCCCGGCCTCTGATTCCCGGCCTATGATTCCCCGCTTCTGATTCCCCGCCACTGATTCCCTGCCTCTGATTCCCCATGTCTGATTCCCCACATCTGATTCCCTGCCTCTGATACCCCGCCTCTGATTCCCCGCCTCTGATTCCCTGCCACTAATTCCCCGCCTCTGATTCCCCATATCTGATTCCCTGCCTCTGATGCCCCATATCTGATTCCCAGCCTCTGATTCCCCAACTCTGATTCCCCGCCTCTGATTCCTCAGCTCTGATTCCCCACCTCTGATTCCCCGTGTCTAATTCCCTGCCTCTGATTCCCCGCCTCTGATTCCCCATCTTGGATTCACCACCACTGATTCCCTGCGTCTGAAACCCTGCCTGTGATTACCCGCCTCTGATTCACCATCTCTGATTCACTGCCTCTGATTCCCCTTCTCTGATTCCCCATGTCTGCTTCCCCAATTCTGATTCACGCCTCTGATGCCCCACCTCTGATTCCCCTCCTCTGATTGCCCATATCAGATTGCACGCCTCTGATTCCCCATATCTTATTCCCCGCCTCTGATTCCCAAACTCAGAATCCCTGCCTCTGATTCCCCAGCTCTGATTCCCCACATCTGATTCCCTGCCTCTGATTCCCCACCTCTGATTCCCAATATCTGATTCCCTGCCTCTGTTTCACCACCTCTGATTCCCCGCCTCTGTTTCCCCATATCTGATTCGCAACCTCTGATTCCCCAACTCTGATTCCCCGCCTCTGATTCACCATGTCTGATTCCCCAATTCTCATTCCCGCGGCTGATGCCCCACCTCTGATTCCCCTCCTCTGATTCCCCATATCTGATTCCCCGCCTTTGATTCCCCATATCTTATTCCCCGCCTCTGATTCCCAAACTCAGATTCCCCGCCTCTGATTCCCCAGCTCTGATTCCCCGCCTCTGATTCCCCACGTCTGATTCCCCGACTCTGAATTCCCGCCTCTGATTCCCCATCTCTGATTCACCACCGCTAATTCCCGGCCTCTGATTCCCCACAACTGATTCCCGGCCTCTGATTCCCGGCCTCTGATTCCCCGCCTCTGATTCCCCATCTCTGATTCCCCGCCTCTGATTCCCCGACTCTGATTCCCCGCCTCTGAATCCCCAGCTCTGATTCCCCACCTCTGATTACCCGCGTCTGATTCCCTGAATCTAATTCCCGGCCTCTGATTCCCCATCTCTGATTCACTGCCTCTGATTCCCCACCTCTGATTCCCCATATCTGATTCCCCGCCTCAGTTTCCCCGCCTCTGATTCCCCACCTCTGATTCCCCATATCTGATACCCCGCCTCTGATTCCCCAACTCTGAATCCCCGCCTCTGATTCCCAAGGTATGATTCCCCGCCTCTGATTCCCTGCGTCTGATTCCCTGCATCTGATTCCCTGCCTCTGGTTCCCCATCTGTGATTAACCACCTCTGATTCTCCGCGTCTGATTCCCCGCCTCTGATTCCCCATCTCTGATTCCCCATCTCTGATTCCCAAATTCTGATTCCCCGCCTCTGATTCCCCAGCTCTGATTCCCCACATCTGATTCCCTGCCACTGATTCCCCACCTCTGATTCCCTGCCTCTGATTCCCCACCTCTGATTCCCAATATCTGATTCCCTGCCTCTGTTTCCCCACCTCTGATTCCCCGCATCTGTTTCCCCATATCTGATTCCCCACCTCTGATTCCCCAACTCTGATTCCCCGCCTCTGATTCCCCAGCTCTGATTCCCCGCCTCTGATTCCCCGTGTCTGATTCCCTGCCTCTGATTCCCCGCCTCTGATTCCCCATCTCTGATTCTCCACCACTGATTCCCTGCGTCTGATTCCCTGCCTGTGATTCCCCACCTCTGATTCACCATGTCTGATTCCCCAAATCTGATTCCCGCCTCTGATGCCCCACCTCTGATTCCCCTCCCCTGATTCCGCATATCTGATTCCCCGCCTCTGATTCCCCATATCTTATTCCCCGCCTCTGATTCCCAAACTCAGATTCCCCGCCTCTGCTTCCCCAGCTCTGATTCCCTGCCTCTGATTCCCCGCGTCTGATTCCCCGCCTCTGAATCCCCGCGTCTGATTCCCCATCTCTGATTCACCACCACTAATTCCCGGCCTCTGATTCCCCACAACTGATTCCCGGCCTCTGATTCCCGGCCTCTGATTCCCCGCCTCTGATTCCCCATCTCTGATTCCCCGCCTCTGATTCCCCGACTCTGATTCCCCGCCTCTGAATCACCAGCTCTGATTCCCCACCTCTGATTACCCGCGTCTGATTCCCTGAATCTAATTCCCGGCCTCTGATTCCCCATCTCTGATTCACCGCCTCTGATTCCCCACCCATGATTCCCCATATCTGATTCCCCGCCTCAGTTTCCCCGCCTCTGATTCCCCGCCTCTGATTCCCCATATCTGATACCCCGCCTCTGATTCCCCAACTCTGAATCCCCGCCTCTGATTCCCCAGCTATGATTCCCCGCATCTGATTCCCCGCGTCTGATTCCCTGCTTCTGATTCCCTGCCTCTGGTTCCCCATCTGTGATTAACCACCTCTGATTCACCGCGTCTGATTCCCCGCCTCTGATTCCCCATCTCATATTCCCAAATTCTGATTCCCCGCCTCTGATTCCCCAGCACTGATTCCCCTCATCTGATTCCCTGCCTCTGATTCCCCACCTCTGATTCCCAATATCTGATTCCCCGCCTCTGTTACCCCACCTCTGATTCCCCGCCTCTGTTTCCCCATATCTGATTCCCCACCTCTGATTCCCCAACTCTGATTCCCCGCCTCTGATTCCCCAGCTCTGATTCCCCGCCTCTGATTCGCTGTGTCTGATTCCCTGCCTCTGATTCCCCGCCTCTGATTCCCCATCTCTGATTCACCGCCTCTGATTCCCCACCTCTGATTCCCCATATCTGATTAGCCACCTCTGTTTCCCCATATCTGATTCCCCGCAACTGATTCCCCATCTCTGATTCCCGGACCCAGATTCCCCACCTCTGATTCCCGGCCTCTGATTCCCGGCCTATGATTCCCCGCTTCTGATTCCCCGCCTGATTCCCCATCTCTGATGCACTGCGTCTGATTCCCCACCTCTAATTCCCCATATCTGATTAGCCACCTCTGTTTCTCCACCTCTGATTCCCCGCCTCTGATTCCCCATATCTGATTCCCCGCCTCTTATTCCCCATCTCTGATTCCCGGACTCTGAATCCCCACCTCTGTTTCCCGGCCTCTGATTCCCGGCCTATGATTTCCCGCTTCTGATTCCCCGCCTCTGATACCCTGCCTCTGATTCCCCATGTCTGATTCCCCACATCTGATTCCCTGCCTCTGATACCCCGCCTCTGATTCCCCGCCTCTGATTCCCTGCCACTAATTCCCCGCCTCTGATTCCCCATATCTGTTTTCCTGCCTCTGATGCCCCATATCTGATTCCCTGCCTCTGATTCCCCAACTCTGATTCCCCGCCTCTGATTCCTCAGCTCTGATTCCCCACCTCTGATTCCCCGTGTCTAATTCCCTGCCTCTGATTCCCCGCCTCTGATTCCCCATCTTGGATTCATCACCACTGATTCCTTGCGTCTGATTCCCTCCCTGTGATTCCCCGCCTCTGATTCACCATCTCTGATTCACTGCCTCTGATTCCCCTTCTTTGATTCCCCATGTCTGATTCCCTGCCTCTGATTCCCCACCTCTGATTCCCAATATCTGATTCCCTGCCTCTGTTTCCCCACCTCTGATTCCCCGCCTCTGTTTCCCCATATCTGATTCCCCACCTCTGATTCCCCAACTCTGATTCCCCGCCTCTGATTCCCCAGCTCTGATACCCCACCTCTGATTCCCCATGTCAGATTTCCTGCCTCTGATTCCCCGCCTCTGATTCCCCATCTCTGATTCACCGCCTCTGATTCCCCACCTCTGATTCCCCATATCTGATAAGCCATCTCTGTTTCCCCGCCTCTGATTCCCCGCCTCTGATTCCCCATATCTGATTCCCCGCCTCTGATTCCCCATCTCTGATTCCCGGACTCAGATTCCCCACCTCTGATTCCCAGCCTCTGATTCCCGGAATATGATTCCCCGCTTCTGATTCCCCGCCTCTGATTCCCTGCCTCTGATTCCCCATCTCTGATTCCCCACATCTGATTCCCTGCCTCTGATTCCCCGCCTCTGATTCCACATATCTGATTCCCTGCCTCTGATTACCCATCTCGGATTCCCGCCCTCCGATTCCCCACCTCTGGTTCCCCATATCTGATACCCCTACTCTGTTTCCCCGCCTCTGAATCCCCGCCTCTGATTCCCCACCTCTGATTCCCCATATCTGATAAGCCATCTCTGTTTGCCCGCCTCTGATTCCCCGCCTCTGATTCCCCATATCTGATTCCCCGCCTCTGATTCCCCATCTCTGATTCCAGGACTCAGATTCCCCACCTCTGATTCCAAGCCTCTGATTCCCGGAATATGATTCCCGGCTTCTGATTCCCCGCCTCTGATTCCCTGCCTCTGATTCCCCATCTCTGATTCCACACATCTGATTCCCTGCCTCTGATTCCCCGCCTCTGATTCCCCATATCTGATTCCCTGCCTCTGATTACCCATCTCGGATTCCCGCCCTCTGATTCCCCACCTCTGGTTCCCCATATCTGATACCCCTCCTCTGTTTCCCCGCCTCTGATTCCCCGCCTCTGATTCCCCATATCGGATTCCCCGTCTCTGATTCCCCAACTCTGATTCCCCGCCTCTGGTTCCTCAGCTCTGTTTCCCCGCCTCTGATTCCCCGCCTCTGATTCCCCATTTCTGATTCCCCGCCTCTGATTCCCCACCTCTGATTCCCCATATCTGATAAGCAATCTCTGTTTCCCCGCCTCTGATTCCCCGCCTCTGATTCCCCATATCTGATTCCCCGCCTCTGATTCCCCATCTCTGATTCCCGGACTCAGATTCCCCACCTCTGATTCCCGGCCTCTGATTCCCGGCCTATGATTCCCCGCTTCTGATTCCCCGCCTCTGATTCCCTGCCTCTGATTCCCCATGTCTGATTCCCCACATCTGATTCCCTGCCTCTGATACCCCGCCTCTGATTCCCCGCCTCTGATTCCCCGCCACTAATTCCCCGCCTCTGATTCCCCATATCTTATTCCCCGCCTCTGATTCCCAAACTCAGAATCCCTGCCTCTGATTCCCCAGCTCTGATTCCCCAAATCTGATTCCCTGCCTCTGATTCCCCACCTCTGATTCCCAATATCTGATTCCCTGCCTCTGTTTCACCACCTCTGATTCCCCGCCTCTGTTTCCCCATATCTGATTCGCAACCTCTGATTCCCCAACTCTGATTCCCCGCCTCTGATTCACCATGTCTGATTCCCCAATTCTGATTCCCGCGGCTGATGCCCCACCTCTGATTCACCTCCTCTGATTCCCCATATCTGATTCCCCGCCTTTGATTCCCCATATCTTATTCCCCGCCTCTGATTCCCAAACTCAGATTCCCCGCCTCTGATTCCCCAGCTCTGATTCCACGCCTCTGATTCCCCACGTCTGATTCCCCGCCTCTGAATCCCCGCCTCTGATTCCCCATCTCTGAATCACCACCGCTAATTCCCGGCCTCTGATTCCCCACAACTGATTCCCGGCCTCTGATTCCCGGCCTCTGATTCCCCGCCTCTGATTCCCAATCTCTGATTCCCCGCCTCTGATTCCCCGACTCTGATTCCCCGCCTCTGAATCCCCAGCTCTGATTCCCCACCTCTGATTACCCGCGTCTGATTCCCTGAATCTAATTCCCGGCCTCTGATACCCCATCTCTGATTCACCGCCTCTGATTCCCCACCTCTGATTCCCCATATCTGATTCCCCGCCTCAGTTTCCCCGCCTCTGATTCCCCACCTCTGATTCCCCATATCTGATACCCCGCCTCTGATTCCCCAACTCTGAATCCCCGCCTCTGATTCCCAAGGTATGATTCCCCGCCTCTGATTCCCTGCGTCTGATTCCCTGCTTCTGATTCCCTGCCTCTGGTTCCCCATCTGTGATTAACCACCTCTGATTCTCCGCGTCTGATTCCCCGCCTCTGATTCCCCATCTCTGATTCCCCATCTCTGATTCCCAAATTCTGATTCCCCGCTTCTGATTCCCCAGCTCTGATTCCCCACATCTGATTCCCTGCCACTGATTCCCCACCTCTGATTCCCTGCCTCTGATTCCCCACCTCTGATTCCCCGCATCTGTTTCCCCATATCTGATTCCCCACCTCTGATTCCCCAACTCTGATTCCCCGCCTCTGATTCCCCAGCTCTGATTCCCCGCCTCTGATTCCCCGTGTCTGATTCCCTGCCTCTGATTCCCCGCCTCTGATTCCCCATCTCTGATTCTCCACCACTGATTCCCTGCGTCTGATTCCCTGCCTGTGATTCCCCACCTCTGATTCACCATGTCTGATTCCCCAAATCTGATTCCCGCCTCTGATGCCCCACCTCTGATTCCCCTCCCCTGATTCCCCATATCTGATTCCCCGCCTCTGATTCCCCATATCTTATTCCCCGCCTCTGATTCCCAAACTCAGATTCCCCGCCTCTGATTCCCCAGCTCTGATTCCCTGCCTCTGATTCCCCGCGTCTGATTCCCCGCCTCTGAATCCCCGTGTCTGATTCCCCATCACTGATTCACCACCGCTAATTCCCGGCCTCTGATTCCCCACAACTGATTCCCGGCCTCTGATTCCCGGCCTCTGATTCCCCGCCTCTGATTCCCCATCTCTGATTCCCCGCCTCTGATTCCCTGACTCTGATTCCCCGCCTCTGAATCCCCAGCTCTGATTCCCCACCTCTGATTACCCGCGTCTGATTCCCTGAATCTAATTCCCGGCCTCTGATTCCCCATCTCTGATTCACCGCCTCTGATTCCCCACCCATGATTCCCCATATCTGATTCCCCGCCTCAGTTTCCCCGCCTCTGCTTCCCCGCCTCTGATTCCCCATATCTGATACCCCGCCTCTGATTCCCCAACTCTGAATCCCCGCCTCTGATTCCCCAGCTATGATTCCCCGCATCTGATTCCCCGCGTCTGATTCCCTGCTTCTGATTCCCTGCCTCTGGTTCCCCATCTGTGATTAACCACCTCTGATTCACCGCGTCTGATTCCCCGCCTCTGATTCCCCATCTCTGATTCCCCATCTCTGATTCCCAAATTCTGATTCCCCGCCTCTGATTCCCCAGCACTGATTCCCCTCATCTGATTCCCTGCCTCTGATTCCCCACCACTGATTCCCAATATCTGATTCCCCGCTTCTGTTACCCCGCCTCTGATTCCCCGCCTCTGTTTCCCCATATCTGATTCCCCACCTCTGATTCCCCAACTCTGATTCCCCGCCTCTGATTCCCCAGCTCTGATTCCCCGCCTCTGATTCCCTGTGTCTGATTCCCTGCCTCTGATTCCCCGCCTCTGATTCCCCATCTCTGATTCACCGCCTCTGATTCCCCACCTCTGATTCCCCATATCTGATTAGCCACCTCTGTTTCCCCGCCTCTGATTCCCCGCCTCTGATTCCCCATATCTGATTCCCCGCCTCTGATTCCCCACCTCTGATTCCCCATATCTGATAAGCAATCTCTGTTTCCCCGCCTCTGATTCCCCGCCTCTGATTCCCCATATCTGATTCCCCGCAACTGATTCCCCATCTCTGATTCCCGGACTCAGATTCCCCACCTCTGATTCCCGGCCTCTGATTCCCGGACTATGATTCCCCGCTTCTGATTCCCCGCCTGATTCCCCATCTCTGATGCACTGCGTCTGATTCCCCACCTCTAATTCCCCATATCTGATTAGCCACCTCTGTTTCTCCACCTCTGATTCCCCGCCTCTGATTCCCCATATCTGATTCCCCGCCTCTGATTCCCCATCTCTGATTCCCGGACTCTGAATCCCCACCTCTGTTTCCCGGCCTCTGATTCCCGGCCTATGATTCCCCGCTTCTGATTCCCCGCCTCTGTACCCTGCCTCTGATTCCCCATGTCTGATTCCCCACATCTGATTCCCTGCCTCTGATACCCCGCCTCTGATTCCCCGCCTCTGATTCCCTGCCACTAATTCCCCGCCTCTGATTCCCCATATCTGTTTTCCTGCCTCTGATGCCCCATATCTGATTCCCTGCCTCTGATTCCCCAACTCTGATTCCCCGCCTCTGATTCCTCAGCTCTGATTCCCCACCTCTGATTCCCCGTGTCTAATTCCCTGCCTCTGATTCCCCGCCTCTGATTCCCCATCTTGGATTCATCACCACTGATTCCTTGCGTCTGATTCCCTCCCTGTGATTCCCCGCCTCTGATTCACCATCTCTGATTCACTGCCTCTGATTCCCCTTCTCTGATTCCCCATGTCTGATTCCCCAATTCTGATTCCCGCCTCTGATGCCCCACCTCTGATTCCCCTCCTCTGATTGCCCATATCTGATTCCCCGCCTCTGATTCCCCATATCTTATTCCCCGCCTCTGATTCCCAAACTCAGATTCCCCGTCTCTGATTCCCCAGCTCTGATTCCCCACATCTGATTCCCTGCCTCTGATTCCCCACCTCTGATTCCCAATATCTGATTCCCTGCCTCTGTTTCCCCACCTCTGATTCCCCGCCTCTGTTTCCCCATATCTGATTCCCCACCTCTGATTCCCCAACTCTGATTCCCCGCCTCTGATTCCCCAGCTCTGATAACCCGCCTCTGATTCCCCATGTCAGATTTCCTGCCTCTGATTCCCCGCCTCTGATTCCCCATCTCTGATTCACCGCCTCTGATTCCCCACCTCTGATTCCCCATATCTGATAAGCCATCTCTGTTTCCCCGCCTCTGATTCCTCGCCTCTGATTCCCCATATCTGATTCCCCGCCTCTGATTCCCCATCTCTGATTCCCGGACTCAGATTCCCCACCTCTGATTCCCAGCCTCTGATTCCCGGAATATGATTCCCCACTTCTGATTCCCCGCCTCTGATTCCCTGCCTCTGATTCCCCATCTCTGATTCCCCACATCTGATTCCCTGTCTCTGATTCCCCGCCTCTGATTCCACATATCTGATTCCCTGCCTCTGATTACCCATCTCGGATTCCCGCCCTCCGATTCCCCACCTCTGGCTCCCCATATCTGATACCCCTACTCTGTTTCCCCGCCTCTGAATCCCCGCCTCTGATTCCCCACCTCTGATTCCCCATATCTGATAAGCCATCTCTGTTTCCCCGCCTCTGATTCCCCGTCTCTGATTCCCCATATCTGATTCCCCGCCTCTGATTCCCCATCTCTGATTCCAGGACTCAGATTCCCCACCTCTGATTCCAAGCCTCTGATTCCCGGAATATTATTCCCGGCTTCTGATTCCCCGCCTCTGATTCCCTGCCTCTGATTCCCCATCTCTGATTCACTGCCTCTGATTCCCCACCTCTGATTCCCCATATCTGATTAGCCACCTCTGTTTCTCCGCCTCTGATTCCCCGCCTCTGATTCCCCGCCTCTGATTCCCCGCCTCTGATTCCCCATCTCTGATTCCCGGAATCTGAATCCCCACCTCTGATTCCCGGCCTCTGATTCACGGCCTATGATTCCCCGCTTCTGATTCCCCGCCTCTGATTCCCTGCCTCTGATTCCCCATGTCTGATTCCCCACATCTGATTCCCTGCCTCTGATACCCCGCCTCTGATTCCCCGCCTCTGATTCCCTGCCACTAATTCCCCGCCTCTGGTTCCCCATATCTGATTTCCTGCCTCTGATGCCCCATATCTGATTCCCTGCCTCTGATTCCCCAACTCTGATTCCCCGCCTCTGATTCCTCAGCTCTGATTCCCCACCTCTGATTCCCCGTGTCTAATTCCCTGCCTGTGATTCCCCGCCTCTGATGCCCCACCTCTGATTCCCCTCCTCTGATTGCCCATATCTGATTCCCCGCCTCTGATTCCCCATATCTTATTCCCCGCCTCTGATTCCCAAACTCAGATTCCCCGTCTCTGATTGCCCAGCTCTGATTCCCCACATCTGATTCCCTGCCTCTGATTCCCCACCTCTGATTCCCTATATCTGATTCCCTGCCTCTGTTTCCCCACCTCTGATTCCCCGCCTCTGTTTCCCCATATCTGATTCCCCACCTCTGATTCCCCAACTCTGATTCCCCGCCTCTGATACCCCGTGTCTGATTTCCCGCCTCTGATTCCCCGTGTCTGATTCCCTGCCTCTGATTCCCCGCCTCTGATTCCCCATCTCTGATTCACCGCCTCTGATTCCCCACCTCTGATTCCCCATATCTGATAAGCCATCTCTGTTTCCCCGCCTCTGATTCCCCGCCTCTGATTCCCCGTCTCTGATTCCCCATATCTGATTCACCGCCTCTGATTCCCCATCTCTGATTCCCGGACTCAGATTCCCAACCTCTGATTCCAAGCCTCTGATTCCCGGAATATGATTCCTTGCTTCTGATTCCCCGCCTCTGATTCCCTGCCTCTGATTCCCCATCTCTGATTCCCCACATCTGATTCCCTGCCTCTGATTCCCCGCCTCTGATTCCCCATATCTGATTCCCTGCCTCTGATTACCCATCTCGGATTCCCGCCCTCCGATTCCCCACCTCAGGTTCCCCATATCTGATACCCCTCCTCTGTTTCCCCGCCTCTGATTCCCCGCCTCTGATTCCCCATATCTGATTCCCCGTCTCTGATTCCCCAACTCTGATTCCCCGCCTCTGATTCCTCAGCTCTGATTCCCCGCTTCTGATTCCCCGCGTCTGATTCCCTGCCTCTGATTCCCCGCCTCTGATTCCCCATCTCTGATTCACCACCACTGATTCCCTGCATCTGATTCCCTGCCTGTGATTCCCCGCCTCAGATTCACCATCTCTGATTCACTGCCTCTGATTCCCCTTCTCTGATTCCCCATGTCTGATTCCCCAATTCTGATTCCCGCCTCTGATGCCCCACCTCTGAATCCCCTCCTCTGATTCCCCATATCTGATTCCCCGCCTCTGATTCCCCATATCTTATTCCCCGCCTCTGATTCCCAAACTCAGATTCCCCGCCTCTGATTCCCCAGCTCTGATACCCCGCCTCAGATTCCCCGCGTCTGATTCCCTGCCTCTGATTACCCATCTCGGATTCCCGCCCTCCGATTCCCCACCTCAGGTTCCCCATATCTGATACCCCTCCTCTGTTTCCCCGCCTCTGATTCCCCGCCTCTGAATCCCCATATCTGATTCCCCGTCTCTGATTCCCCAACTCTGATTCCCCGCCTCTGATTCCTCAGCTCTGATTCCCCGCCTCTGATTCCCCGCCTCTGATTCCCAAACTCAGAATCCCTGCCTCTGATTCCCCAGCTCAGATTCCCCAAATCTGATTCCCTGCCTCTGATTCCCCACCTCTGATTCCCAATATCTGATTCCCTGCCTCTGTTTCACCACCTCTGATTCCCCGCCTCTGTTTCCCCATATCTGATTCGCAACCTCTGATTCCCCAACTCTGATTCCCCGCCTCTGATTCACCATGTCTGATTCCCCAATTCTTATTCCCGCGGCTGATGCCCCACCTCTGATTCCCCTCCTCTGATTCCCCATATCTGATTCCCCCACTTTGATTCCCCATATCTTATTCCCCGCCTCTGATTCCCAAACTCAGATTCCCCGCCTCTGATTCCCCAGCTCTGATTCCCCGCCTCTGATTCCCCACGTCTGATTCCCCGCCTCTGAATCCCCGCCTCTGATTCCCCATCTCTGATTCACCACCGCTAATTCCCGGCCTCTGATTCCCCACAACTGATTCCCGGCCTCTGATTCCCGGCCTCTGATTCCCCGCCTCTGATTCCCCGACTCTGATTCCCCGCCTCTGAATCCCCAGCTCTGATTCCCCACCTCTGATTACCCGCGTCTGATTCCCTGAATCTAATTCCCGGCCTCTGATTCCCCATCTCTGATTCACCGCCTCTGATTCCCCACCTCTGATTCCCCATATCTGATTCCCCGCCTCAGTTTCCCCGCCTCTGATTCCCCACCTCTGATTCCCCATATCTGATACCCCGCCTCTGATTCCCCAACTCTGAATCCCCGCCTCTGATTCCCAAGGTATGATTCCCCACCTCTGATTCCCTGCGTCTGATTCCCTGCTTCTGATTCCCTGCCTCTGGTTCCCCATCTGTGATTAACCACCTCTGATTCTCCGCGTCTGATTCCCCGCCTCTGATTCCCCATCTCTGATTCCCCATCTCTGATTCCCAAATTCTGATTCCCCGCCTCTGATTCCCCAGCTCTGATTCCCCACATCTGATTCCCTGCCACTGATTCCCCACCTCTGATTCCCTGCCTCTGATTCCCCACCTCTGATTCCCCGCATCTGTTTCCCCATATCTGATTCCCCACCTCTGATTCCCCAACTCTGATTCCCCGCCTCTGATTCCCCAGCTCTGATTCCCCGCCTCTGATTCCCCGTGTCTGATTCCCTGCCTCTGATTCCCCGCCTCTGATTCCCCATCTCTGATTCTCCACCACTGATTCCCTGCGTCTGATTCCCTGCCTGTGATTCCCCACCTCTGATTCACCATGTCTGATTCCCCAAATCTGATTCCCGCCTCTGATGCCCCACCTCTGATTCCCCTCCCCTGATTCCCCATATCTGATTCCCCGCCTCTGATTCCCCATATCTTATTCCCCGCCTCTGATTCCCAAACTCAGATTCCCCGCCTCTGATTCCCCAGCTCTGATTCCCTGCCTCTGATTCCCCGCGTCTGATTCCCCGCCTCTGAATCCCCGCGTCTGATTCCCCATCACTGATTCACCACCGCTAATTCCCGGCCTCTGATTCCCCACAACTGATTCCCGGCCTCTGATTCCCGGCCTCTGATTCCCCGCCTCTGATTCCCCATCTCTGATTCCCCGCCTCTGATTCCCTGACTCTGATTCCCCGCCTCTGAATCCCCAGCTCTGATTCCCCACCTCTGATTACCCGCGTCTGATTCCCTGATTCTAATTCCCGGCCTCTGATTCCCCATCTCTGATTCACCGCCTCTGATTCCCCACCCATGATTCCCCATATCTGATTCCCCGCCTCAGTTTCCCCGCCTCTGATTCCCCGCCTCTGATTCCCCATATCTGATACCCCGCCTCTGATTCCCCAACTCTGAATCCCCGCCTCTGATTCCCCAGCTATGATTCCCCGCATCTGATTCCCCGCGTCTGATTCCCTGCTTCTGATTCCCTGCCTCTGGTTCCCCATCTGTGATTAACCACCTCTGATTCACCGCGTCTGATTCCCCGCCTCTGATTCCCCATCTCTGATTCCCCATCTCTGATTCCCAAATTCTGATTCCCCGCCTCTGATTCCCCAGCACTGATTCCCCTCATCTGATTCCCTGCCTCTGATTCCCCACCTCTGATTCCCAATATCTGATTCCCCGCCTCTGTTACCCCGCCTCTGATTCCCCGCCTCTGTTTCCCCATATCTGATTCCCCACCTCTGATTCCCCAACTCTGATTCCCCGCCTCTGATTCCCCAGCTCTGATTCCCCGCCTCTGATTCCCTGTGTCTGATTCCCTGCCTCTGATTCCCCGCCTCTGATTCCCCATCTCTGATTCACCGCCTCTGATTCCCCACCTCTGATTCCCCATATCTGATTAGCCACCTCTGTTTCCCCGCCTCTGATACCCCGCCTCTGATTCCCCATATCTGATTCCCGGCCTCTGATTCCCCACCTCTGATTCCCCATATCTGATAAGCAATCTCTGTTTCCCCGCCTCTGATTCCCCGCCTCTGATTCCCCATATCTGATTCCCCGCAACTGATTCCCCATCTCTGATTCCCGGACTCAGATTCCCCACCTCTGATTCCCGGCCTCTGATTCCCGGCCTATGATTCCCCGCTTCTGATTCCCCGCCTGATTCCCCATCTCTGATGCACTGCGTCTGATTCCCCACCTCTAATTCCCCATATCTGATTAGCCACCTCTGTTTCTCCACCTCTGATTCCCCGCCTCTGATTCCCCATATCTGATTCCCCGCCTCTGATTCCCCATCTCTGATTCCCGGACTCTGAATCCCCACCTCTGTTTCCCGGCCTCTGATTCCCGGCCTATGATTCCCCGCTTCTGATTCCCCGCCTCTGATACCCTGCCTCTGATTCCCCATGTCTGATTCCCCACATCTGATTCCCTGCCTCTGATACCCCGCCTCTGATTCCCCGCCTCTGATTCCCTGCCACTAATTCCCCGCCTCTGATTCCCCATATCTGTTTTCCTGCCTCTGATGCCCCATATCTGATTCCCTGCCTCTGATTCCCCAACTCTGATTCCCCGCCTCTGATTCCTCAGCTCTGATTCCCCACCTCTGATTCCCCGTGTCTAATTCCCTGCCTCTGATTCCCCGCCTCTGATTCCCCATCTTGGATTCATCACCACTGATTCCTTGCGTCTGATTCCCTCCCTGTGATTCCCCTCCTCTGATTGCCCATATCTGATTCCCCGCCTCTGATTCCCCATATCTTATTCCCCGCCTCTGATTCCCAAACTCAGATTCCCCGTCTCTGATTCCCCAGCTCTGATTCCCCACATCTGATTCCCTGCCTCTGATTCCCCACCTCTGATTCCCAATATCTGATTCCCTGCCTCTGTTTCCCCACCTCTGATTCCCCGCCTCTGTTTCCCCATATCTGATTCCCCACCTCTGATTCCCCAACTCTGATTCCCCGCCTCTGATTCCCCAGCTCTGATAACCCGCCTCTGATTCCCCATGTCAGATTTCCTGCCTCTGATTCCCCGCCTCTGATTCCCCATCTCTGATTCACCGCCTCTGATTCCCCACCTCTGATTCCCCATATCTGATAAGCCATCTCTGTTTCCCCGCCTCTGATTCCTCGCCTCTGATTCCCCATATCTGATTCCCCGCCTCTGATTCCCCATCTCTGATTCCCGGACTCAGATTCCCCACCTCTGATTCCCAGCCTCTGATTCCCGGAATATGATTCCCCACTTCTGATTCCCCGCCTCTGATTCCCTGCCTCTGATTCCCCATCTCTGATTCCCCACATCTGATTCCCTGTCTCTGATTCCCCGCCTCTGATTCCACATATCTGATTCCCTGCCTCTGATTACCCATCTCGGATTCCCGCCCTCCGATTCCCCACCTCTGGCTCCCCATATCTGATACCCCTACTCTGTTTCCCCGCCTCTGAATCCCCGCCTCTGATTCCCCACCTCTGATTCCCCATATCTGATAAGCCATCTCTGTTTCCCCGCATCTGATTCCCCGTCTCTGATTCCCCATATCTGATTCCCCGCCTCTGATTCCCCATCTCTGATTCCAGGACTCAGATTCCCCACCTCTGATTCCAAGCCTCTGATTCCCGGAATATTATTCCCGGCTTCTGATTCCCCGCCTCTGATTCCCTGCCTCTGATTCCCCATCTCTGATTCACTGCCTCTGATTCCCCACCTCTGATTCCCCATATCTGATTAGCCACCTCTGTTTCTCCGCCTCTGATTCCCCGCCTCTGATTCCCCGCCTCTGATTCCCCGCCTCTGATTCCCCATCTCTGATTCCCGGAATCTGAATCCCCACCTCTGATTCCCGGCCTCTGATTCACGGCCTATGATTCCCCGCTTCTGATTCCCCGCCTCTGATTCCCTGCCTCTGATTCCCCATGTCTGATTCCCCACATCTGATTCCCTGCCTCTGATACCCCGCCTCTGATTCCCCGCCTCTGATTCCCTGCCACTAATTCCCCGCCTCTGGTTCCCCATATCTGATTTCCTGCCTCTGATGCCCCATATCTGATTCCCTGCCTCTGATTCCCCAACTCTGATTCCCCGCCTCTGATTCCTCAGCTCTGATTCCCCACCTCTGATTCCCCGTGTCTAATTCCCTGCCTGTGATTCCCCGCCTCTGATGCCCCACCTCTGATTCCCCTCCTCTGATTGCCCATATCTGATTCCCCGCCTCTGATTCCCCATATCTTATTCCCCGCCTCTGATTCCCAAACTCAGATTCCCCGTCTCTGATTGCCCAGCTCTGATTCCCCACATCTGATTCCCTGCCTCTGATTCCCCACCTCTGATTCCCTATATCTGATTCCCTGCCTCTGTTTCCCCACCTCTGATTCCCCGCCTCTGTTTCCCCATATCTGATTCCCCACCTCTGATTCCCCAACTCTGATTCCCCGCCTCTGATACCCCGTGTCTGATTTCCCGCCTCTGATTCCCCGTGTCTGATTCCCTGCCTCTGATTCCCCGCCTCTGATTCCCCATCTCTGATTCACCGCCTCTGATTCCCCACCTCTGATTCCCCATATCTGATAAGCCATCTCTGTTTCCCCGCCTCTGATTCCCCGCCTCTGATTCCCCGTCTCTGATTCCCCATATCTGATTCACCGCCTCTGATTCCCCATCTCTGATTCCCGGACTCAGATTCCCAACCTCTGATTCCAAGCCTCTGATTCCCGGAATATGATTCCCCGCTTCTGATTCCCCGCCTCTGATTCCCTGCCTCTGATTCCCCATCTCTGATTCCCCACATCTGATTCCCTGCCTCTGATTCCCCGCCTCTGATTCCCCATATCTGATTCCCTGCCTCTGATTACCCATCTCGGATTCCCGCCCTCCGATTCCCCACCTCAGGTTCCCCATATCTGATACCCCTCCTCTGTTTCCCCGCCTCTGATTCCCCGCCTCTGATTCCCCATATCTGATTCCCCGTCTCTGATTCCCCAACTCTGATTCCCCGCCTCTGATTCCTCAGCTCTGATTCCCCGCTTCTGATTCCCCGCGTCTGATTCCCTGCCTCTGATTCCCCGCCTCTGATTCCCCATCTCTGATTCACCACCACTGATTCCCTGCATCTGATTCCCTGCCTGTGATTCCCCGCCTCAGATTCACCATCTCTGATTCACTGCCTCTGATTCCCCTTCTCTGATTCCCCATGTCTGATTCCCCAATTCTGATTCCCGCCTCTGATGCCCCACCTCTGAATCCCCTCCTCTGATTCCCCATATCTGATTCCCCGCCTCTGATTCCCCATATCTTATTCCCCGCCTCTGATTCCCAAACTCAGATTCCCCGCCTCTGATTCCCCAGCTCTGATACCCCGCCTCAGATTCCCCGCGTCTGATTCCCTGCCTCTGATTACCCATCTCGGATTCCCGCCCTCCGATTCCCCACCTCAGGTTCCCCATATCTGATACCCCTCCTCTGTTTCCCCGCCTCTGATTCCCCGCCTCTGAATCCCCATATCTGATTCCCCGTCTCTGATTCCCCAACTCTGATTCCCCGCCTCTGATTCCTCAGCTCTGATTCCCCGCCTCTGATTCCCCGCCTCTGATTCCCAAACTCAGAATCCCTGCCTCTGATTCCCCAGCTCAGATTCCCCAAATCTGATTCCCTGCCTCTGATTCCCCACCTCTGATTCCCAATATCTGATTCCCTGCCTCTGTTTCACCACCTCTGATTCCCCGCCTCTGTTTCCCCATATCTGATTCGCAACCTCTGATTCCCCAACTCTGATTCCCCGCCTCTGATTCACCATGTCTGATTCCCCAATTCTTATTCCCGCGGCTGATGCCCCACCTCTGATTCCCCTCCTCTGATTCCCCATATCTGATTCCCCCACTTTGATTCCCCATATCTTATTCCCCGCCTCTGATTCCCAAACTCAGATTCCCCGCCTCTGATTCCCCAGCTCTGATTCCCCGCCTCTGATTCCCCACGTCTGATTCCCCGCCTCTGAATCCCCGCCTCTGATTCCCCATCTCTGATTCACCACCGCTAATTCCCGGCCTCTGATTCCCCACAACTGATTCCCGGCCTCTGATTCCCGGCCTCTGATTCCCCGCCTCTGATTCCCCGACTCTGATTCCCCGCCTCTGAATCCCCAGCTCTGATTCCCCACCTCTGATTACCCGCGTCTGATTCCCTGAATCTAATTCCCGGCCTCTGATTCCCCATCTCTGATTCACCGCCTCTGATTCCCCACCTCTGATTCCCCATATCTGATTCCCCGCCTCAGTTTCCCCGCCTCTGATTCCCCACCTCTGATTCCCCATATCTGATACCCCGCCTCTGATTCCCCAACTCTGAATCCCCGCCTCTGATTCCCAAGGTATGATTCCCCGCCTCTGATTCCCTGCGTCTGATTCCCTGCTTCTGATTCCCTGCCTCTGGTTCCCCATCTGTGATTAACCACCTCTGATTCTCCGCGTCTGATTCCCCGCCTCTGATTCCCCATCTCTGATTCCCCATCTCTGATTCCCAAATTCTGATTCCCCGCCTCTGATTCCCCAGCTCTGATTCCCCACATCTGATTCCCTGCCACTGATTCCCCACCTCTGATTCCCTGCCTCTGATTCCCCACCTCTGATTCCCCGCATCTGTTTCCCCATATCTGATTCCCCACCTCTGATTCCCCAACTCTGATTCCCCGCCTCTGATTCCCCAGCTCTGATTCCCCGCCTCTGATTCCCCGTGTCTGATTCCCTGCCTCTGATTCCCCGCCTCTGATTCCCCATCTCTGATTCTCCACCACTGATTCCCTGCGTCTGATTCCCTGCCTGTGATTCCCCACCTCTGATTCACCATGTCTGATTCCCCAAATCTGATTCCCGCCTCTGATGCCCCACCTCTGATTCCCCTCCCCTGATTCCCCATATCTGATTCCCCGCCTCTGATTCCCCATATCTTATTCCCCGCCTCTGATTCCCAAACTCAGATTCCCCGCCTCTGATTCCCCAGCTCTGATTCCCTGCCTCTGATTCCCCGCGTCTGATTCCCCGCCTCTGAATCCCCGCGTCTGATTCCCCATCACTGATTCACCACCGCTAATTCCCGGCCTCTGATTCCCCACAACTGATTCCCGGCCTCTGATTCCCGGCCTCTGATTCCCCGCCTCTGATTCCCCATCTCTGATTCCCCGCCTCTGATTCCCTGACTCTGATTCCCCGCCTCTGAATCCCCAGCTCTGATTCCCCACCTCTGATTACCCGCGTCTGATTCCCTGAATCTAATTCCCGGCCTCTGATTCCCCATCTCTGATTCACCGCCTCTGATTCCCCACCCATGATTCCCCATATCTGATTCCCCGCCTCAGTTTCCCCGCCTCTGATTCCCCGCCTCTGATTCCCCATATCTGATACCCCGCCTCTGATTCCCCAACTCTGAATCCCCGCCTCTGATTCCCCAGCTATGATTCCCCGCATCTGATTCCCCGCGTCTGATTCCCTGCTTCTGATTCCCTGCCTCTGATTCCCCATCTGTGATTAACCACCTCTGATTCACCGCGTCTGATTCCCCGCCTCTGATTCCCCATCTCTGATTCCCCATCTCTGATTCCCAAATTCTGATTCCCCGCCTCTGATTCCCCAGCACTGATTCCCCTCATCTGATTCCCTGCCTCTGATTCCCCACCTCTGATTCCCAATATCTGATTCCCCGCCTCTGTTACCCCGCCTCTGATTCCCCGCCTCTGTTTCCCCATATCTGATTCCCCACCTCTGATTCCCCAACTCTGATTCCCCGCCTCTGATTCCCCAGCTCTGATTCCCCGCCTCTGATTCCCTGTGTCTGATTCCCTGCCTCTGATTCCCCGCCTCTGATTCCCCATCTCTGATTCACCGCCTCTGATTCCCCACCTCTGATTCCCCATATCTGATTAGCCACCTCTGTTTCCCCGCCTCTGATACCCCGCCTCTGATTCCCCATATCTGATTCCCGGCCTCTGATTCCCCACCTCTGATTCCCCATATCTGATAAGCAATCTCTGTTTCCCCGCCTCTGATTCCCCGCCTCTGATTCCCCATATCTGATTCCCCGCAACTGATTCCCCATCTCTGATTCCCGGACTCAGATTCCCCACCTCTGATTCCCGGCCTCTGATTCCCGGCCTATGATTCCCCGCTTCTGATTCCCCGCCTGATTCCCCATCTCTGATGCACTGCGTCTGATTCCCCACCTCTAATTCCCCATATCTGATTAGCCACCTCTGTTTCTCCACCTCTGATTCCCCGCCTCTGATTCCCCATATCTGATTCCCCGCCTCTGATTCCCCATCTCTGATTCCCGGACTCTGAATCCCCACCTCTGTTTCCCGGCCTCTGATTCCCGGCCTATGATTCCCCGCTTCTGATTCCCCGCCTCTGATACCCTGCCTCTGATTCCCCATGTCTGATTCCCCACATCTGATTCCCTGCCTCTGATACCCCGCCTCTGATTCCCCGCCTCTGATTCCCTGCCACTAATTCCCCGCCTCTGATTCCCCATATCTGTTTTCCTGCCTCTGATGCCCCATATCTGATTCCCTGCCTCTGATTCCCCAACTCTGATTCCCCGCCTCTGATTCCTCAGCTCTGATTCCCCACCTCTGATTCCCCGTGTCTAATTCCCTGCCTCTGATTCCCCGCCTCTGATTCCCCATCTTGGATTCATCACCACTGATTCCTTGCGTCTGATTCCCTCCCTGTGATTCCCCGCCTCTGATTCACCATCTCTGATTCACTGCCTCTGATTCCCCTTCTCTGATTCCCCATGTCTGATTCCCCAATTCTGATTCCCGCCTCTGATGCCCCACCTCTGATTCCCCTCCTCTGATTGCCCATATCTGATTCCCCGCCTCTGATTCCCCATATCTTATTCCCCGCCTCTGATTCCCAAACTCAGATTCCCCGTCTCTGATTCCCCAGCTCTGATTCCCCACATCTGATTCCCTGCCTCTGATTCCCCACCTCTGATTCCCAATATCTGATTCCCTGCCTCTGTTTCCCCACCTCTGATTCCCCGCCTCTGTTTCCCCATATCTGATTCCCCACCTCTGATTCCCCAACTCTGATTCCCCGCCTCTGATTCCCCAGCTCTGATACCCCGCCTCTGATTCCCCATGTCAGATTTCCTGCCTCTGATTCCCCGCCTCTGATTCCCCATCTCTGATTCACCGCCTCTGATTCCCCACCTCTGATTCCCCATATCTGATAAGCCATCACTGTTTCCCCGCCTCTGATTCCCCGCCTCTGATTCCCCATATCTGATTCCCCGCCTCTGATTCCCCATCTCTGATTCCCGGACTCAGATTCCCCACCTCTGATTCCCAGCCTCTGATTCCCGGAATATGATTCCCCACTTCTGATTCCCCGCCTCTGATTCCCTGCCTCTGATTCCCCATCTCTGATTCCCCACATCTGATTCCCTGTCTCTGATTCCCCGCCTCTGATTCCACATATCTGATTCCCTGCCTCTGATTACCCATCTCGGATTCCCGCCCTCCGATTCCCCACCTCTGGTTCCCCATATCTGATACCCCTACTCTGTTTCCCCGCCTCTGAATCCCCGCCTCTGATTCCCCACCTCTGATTCCCCATATCTGATAAGCCATCTCTGTTTCCCCGCCTGTGATTCCCCGTCTCTGATTCCCCATATCTGATTCCCCACCTCTGATTCCCCATCTCTGATTCCAGGACTCAGATTCCCCACCTCTGATTCCAAGCCTCTGATTCCCGGAATATTATTCCCGGCTTCTGATTCCCCGCCTCTGATTCCCTGCCTCTGATTCCCCATCTCTGATTCCCCACATCTGATTCCCTGCCTCTGATTACCCATCTCGGATTCCCGCCCTCTGATTCCCCACCTCTGGTTCCCCATATCTGATACCCCTCCTCTGTTTCCCCGCCTCTGATTCCCCGCCTCTGATTCCCCATATCTGATTTCCCGTCTCTGATTCCCCAACTCTGATTCCCCGCCTCTGGTTCCTCAGCTCTGTTTCCCCGCCTCTGATTCCCCGCCTCTGATTCCCCATTTCTGATTCCCCGCCTCTGATTCCCCACCTCTGATTCCCCATATCTGATAAGCAATCTCTGTTTCCCCGCCTCTGATTCCCCGCCTCTGATTCCCCATATCTGATTCCCCGCCTCTGATTCCCCATCTCTGATTCCCGGACTCAGATTCCCCACCTCTGATTCCCGGCCTCTGATTCCCGGCCTATGATTCCCCGCTTCTGATTCCCCGCCTCTGATTCCCTGCCTCTGATTCCCCATCTCTGATTCACTGCCTCTGATTCCCCACCTCTGATTCCCCATATCTGATTAGCCACCTCTGTTTCTCCGCCTCTGATTCCCCGCCTCTGATTCCCCATATCTGATTCCCCGCCTCTGATTCCCCATCTCTGATTCCCGGAATCTGAATCCCCACCTCTGATTCCCGGCCTCTGATTCACGGCCTATGATTCCCCGCTTCTGATTCCCCGCCTCTGATTCCCTGCCTCTGATTCCCCATGTCTGATTCCCCACATCTGATTCCCTGCCTCTGATACCCCGCCTCTGATTCCCCGCCTCTGATTCCCTGCCACTAATTCCCCGCCTCTGATTCCCCATATCTGATTTCCTGCCTCTGATGCCCCATATCTGATTCCCTGCCTCTGATTCCCCAAATCTGATTCCCCGCCTCTGATTCCTCAGCTCTGATTCCCCACCTCTGATTCCCCGTGTCTAATTCCCTGCCTCAGATTCCCCGCCTCTGATTCCCCATCTTGGATTCACCACCACTGATTCCTTGCGTCTGATTCCCTGCCTGTGATTCCCCGCCTCTGATTCACCATCTCTGATTCACTGCCTCTGATTCCCCTTCTCTGATTCCCCATGTCTGATTTCACCAATTCTGATTCCCGCCTCTGATGCCCCACCTCTGATTCCCCTCCTCTGATTGCCCATATCTGATTCCCCGCCTCTGATTCCCCATATCTTATTCCCCGCCTCTGATTCCCAAACTCAGATTCCCCGTCTCTGATTGCCCAGCTCTGATTCCCCACATCTGATTACCTGCCTCTGATTCCCCACCTCTGATTCCCTATATCTGATTCCCTGCCTCTGTTTCCCCACCTCTGATTCCCCGCCTCTGTTTCCCCATATCTGATTCCCCACCTCTGATTCCCCAACTCTGATTCCCCGCCTCTGATACCCCGTGTCTGATTTCCCGCCTCTGATTCCCCGTGTCTGATTCCCTGCCTCTGATTCCCCGCCTCTGATTCCCCATCTCTGATTCACCGCCTCTGATTCCCCACCTCTGATTCCCCATATCTGATAAGCCATCTCTGTTTCCCCGCCTCTGATTCCCCGCCTCTGATTCCCCGTCTCTGATTCCCCATATCTGATTCCCCGCCTCTGATTCCCCATCTCTGATTCCCGGACTCAGATTCCCAACCTCTGATTCCAAGCCTCTGATTCCCGGAATATGATTCCCCGCTTCTGATTCCCCGCCTCTGATTCCCTGCCTCTGATTCCCCATCTCTGATTCCCCACATCTGATTCCCTGCCTCTGATTCCCCGCCTCTGATTCCCCATATCTGATTCCCTGCCTCTGATTACCCATCTCGGATTCCCGCCCTCCGATTCCCCACCTCAGGTTCCCCATATCTGATACCCCTCCTCTGTTTCCCCGCCTCTGATTCCCCGCCTCTGATTCCCCATATCTGATTCCCCATCTCTGATTCCCCAACTCTGAATCCCCGCCTCTGATTCCTCAGCTCTGATTCCCCGCTTCTGATTCCCCGCGTCTGATTCCCTGCCTCTGATTCCCCGCCTCTGATTCCCCATCTCTGATTCACCACCACTGATTCCCTGCATCTGATTCCCTGCCTGTGATTCCCCGCCTCTGATTCACCATCTCTGATTCACTGCCTCTGATTCCCCTTCTCTGATTCCCTTTGTCTGATTCCCCAATTCTGATTCCCGCCTCTGATGCCCCACCTCTGAATCCCCTCCTCTGATTCCCCATATCTGATTCCCCGCCTCTGATTCCTCATATCTTATTCCCCGCCTCTGATTCCCAAACTCAGATTCCCCGCCTCTGATTCCCCAGCTCTGATACCCCGCCTCAGATTCCCCGCGTCTGATTCCCTGCCTCTGATTACCCATCTCGGATTCCCGCCCTCCGATTCCCCACCTCAGGTTCCCCATATCTGATACCCCTCCTCTGTTTCCCCGCCTCTGATTCCCCGCCTCTGATTCCCCATATCTGATTCCCCGTCTCTGATTCCCCAACTCTGATTCCCCGCCTCTGATTCCTCAGCTCTGATTCCCCGCCTCTGATTCCCCGCCTCTGATTCCCAAACTCAGAATCCCTGCCTCTGATTCCCCAGCTCTGATTCCCCAAATCTGATTCCCTGCCTCTGATTCCCCACCTCTGATTCCCAATATCTGATTCCCTGCCTCTGTTTCACCACCTCTGATTCCCCGCCTCTGTTTCCCCATATCTGATTCGCAACCTCTGATTCCCCAACTCTGATTCCCCGCCTCTGATTCACCATGTCTGATTCCCCAATTCTGATTCCCGCGGCTGATGCCCCACCTCTGATTCCCCTCCTCTGATTCCCCATATCTGATTCCCCCACTTTGATTCCCCATATCTTATTCCCCGCCTCTGATTCCCAAACTCAGATTCCCCGCCTCTGATTCCCCAGCTCTGATTCCCCGCCTCTGATTCCCCACGTCTGATTCCCCGCCTCTGAATCCCCGCCTCTGATTCCCCATCTCTGATTCACCACCGCTAATTCCCGGCCTCTGATTCCCCACAACTGATTCCCGGCCTCTGATTCCCGGCCTCTGATTCCCCGCCTCTGATTCCCCATCTCTGATTCCCCGCCTCTGATTCCCCGACTCTGATTCCCCGCCTCTGAATCCCCAGCTCTGATTCCCCACCTCTGATTACCCGCGTCTGATTCCCTGAATCTAATTCCCGGCCTCTGATTCCCCATCTCTGATTCACCGCCTCTGATTCCCCACCTCTGATTCCCCATATCTGATTCCCCGCCTCAGTTTCCCCGCCTCTGATTCCCCACCTCTGATTCCCCATATCTGATACCCCGCCTCTGATTCCCCAACTCTGAATCCCCGCCTCTGATTCCCAAGGTATGATTCCCCGCCTCTGATTCCCTGCGTCTGATTCCCTGCTTCTGATTCCCTGCCTCTGGTTCCCCATCTGTGATTAACCACCTCTGATTCTCTGCGTCTGATTCCCCGCCTCTGATTCCCCATCTCTGATTCCCCATCTCTGATTCCCAAATTCTGATTCCCCGCCTCTGATTCCCCAGCTCTGATTCCCCACATCTGATTCCCTGCCACTGATTCCCCACCTCTGATTCCCTGCCTCTGATTCCCCACCTCTGATTCCCCGCATCTGTTTCCCCATATCTGATTCCCCACCTCTGATTCCCCAACTCTGATTCCCCGCCTCTGATTCCCCAGCTCTGATTCCCCGCCTCTGATTCCCTGCCTCTGATTCCCCACCTCTGATTCCCAATATCTGATTCCCTGCCTCTGTTTCCCCACCTCTGATTCCCCGCCTCTGTTTCCCCATATCTGATTCCCCACCTCTGATTCCCCAACTCTGATTCCCCGCCTCTGATTCCCCAGCTCTGATACCCCGCCTCTGATTCCCCATGTCAGATTTCCTGCCTCTGATTCCCCGCCTCTGATTCCCCATCTCTGATTCACCGCCTCTGATTCCCCACCTCTGATTCCCCATATCTGATAAGCCATCTCTGTTTCCCCGCCTCTGATTCCCCGCCTCTGATTCCCCATATCTGATTCCCCGCCTCTGATTCCCCATCTCTGATTCCCGGACTCAGATTCCCCACCTCTGATTCCCAGCCTCTGATTCCCGGAATATGATTCCCCACTTCTGATTCCCCGCCTCTGATTCCCTGCCTCTGATTCCCCATCTCTGATTCCCCACATCTGATTCCCTGTCTCTGATTCCCCGCCTCTGATTCCACATATCTGATTCCCTGCCTCTGATTACCCATCTCGGATTCCCGCCCTCCGATTCCCCACCTCTGGTTCCCCATATCTGATACCCCTACTCTGTTTCCCCGCCTCTGAATCTCCGCCTCTGATTCCCCACCTCTGATTCCCCATATCTGATAAGCCATCTCTGTTTCCCCGCCTCTGATTCCCCGTCTCTGATTCCCCATATCTGATTCCCCGCCTCTGATTCCCCATCTCTGATTCCAGGACTCAGATTCCCCACCTCTGATTCCAAGCCTCTGATTCCCGGAATATTATTCCCGGCTTCTGATTCCCCGCCTCTGATTCCCTGCCTCTGATTCCCCATCTCTGATTCCCCACATCTGATTCCCTGCCTCTGATTCCCCGCCTCTGATTCCCCATATCTGATTCCCTGCCTCTGATTACCCATCTCGGATTCCCGCCCTCTGATTCCCCACCTCTGGTTCCCCATATCTGATACCCCTCCTCTGTTTCCCCGCCTCTGATTCCCAGCCTCTGATTCCCGGAATATGATTCCCCACTTCTGATTCCCCATATCTGATTTCCCGTCTCTGATTCCCCAACTCTGATTCCCCGCCTCTGGTTCCTCAGCTCTGTTTCCCCGCCTCTGATTCCCCGCCTCTGATTCCCCATTTCTGATTCCCCGCCTCTGATTCCCCACCTCTGATTCCCCATATCTGATAAGCAATCTCTGTTTCCCCGCCTCTGATTCCCCGCCTCTGATTCCCCATATCTGATTCCCCGCCTCTGATTCCCCATCTCTGATTCCCGGACTCAGATTCCCCACCTCTGATTCCCGGCCTCTGATTCCCGGCCTATGATTCCCCGCTTCTGATTCCCCGCCTCTGATTCCCTGCCTCTGATTCCCCATCTCTGATTCACTGCCTCTGATTCCCCACCTCTGATTCCCCATATCTGATTAGCCACCTCTGTTTCTCCGCCTCTGATTCCCCGCCTCTGATTCCCCATATCTGATTCCCCGCCTCTGATTCCCCATCTCTGATTCCCCATATCTGATAAGCAATCTCTGTTTCCCCGCCTCTGATTCCCCGCCTCTGATTCCCCATATCTGATTCCCCGCCTCTGATTCCCCATCTCTGATTCCCGGACTCAGATTCCCCACCTCTGATTCCCGGCCTCTGATTCCCGGCCTATGATTCCCCGCTTCTGATTCCCCGCCTGTGATTCCCTGCCTCTGATTCCCCATCTCTGATTCACTGCCTCTGATTCCCCACCTCTGATTCCCCATATCTGATTAGCCACCTCTGTTTCTCCGCCTCTGATTCCCCGCCTCTGATTCCCCATATCTGATTCCCCGCCTCTGATTCCCCATCTCTGATTCCCGGAATCTGAATCCCCACCTCTGATTCCCGGCCTCTGATTCACGGCCTATGATTCCCCGCTTCTGATTCCCCGCCTCTGATTCCCTGCCTCTGATTCCCCATGTCTGATTCCCCACATCTGATTCCCTGCCTCTGATACCCCGCCTCTGATTCCCCGCCTCTGATTCCCTGCCACTAATTCCCCGCCTCTGATTCCCCATATCTGATTTCCTGCCTCTGATGCCCCATATCTGATTCCCTGCCTCTGATTCCCCAACTCTGATTCCCCGCCTCTGATTCCTCAGCTCTGATTCCCCACCTCTGATTCCCCGTGTCTAATTCCCTGCCTCAGATTCCCCGCCTCTGATTCCCCATCTTGGATTCACCACCACTGATTCCTTGCGTCTGATTCCCTGCCTGTGATTCCCCGCCTCTGATTCACCATCTCTGATTCACTGCCTCTGATTCCTATTCTCTGATTCCCCATGTCTGATTCCCCAATTCTGATTCCCGCCTCTGATGCCCCACATCTGATTCCCCTCCTCTGATTGCCCATATCTGATTCCCCGCCTCTGATTCCCCATATCTTATTCCCCGCCTCTGATTCCCAAAGTCAGATTCCCCGTCTCTGATTGCCCAGCTCTGATTCCCCACATCTGATTCCCTGCCTCTGATTCCCCACCTCTGATTCCCTATATCTGATTCCCTGCCTCTGTTTCCCCACCTCTGATTCCCCGCCTCTGTTTCCCCATATCTGATTCCCCACCTCTGATTCCCCAACTCTGATTCCCCGCCTCTGATACCCCGTGTCTGATTTCCCGCCTCTGATTCCCCGTGTCTGATTCCCTGCCTCTGATTCACCGCCTCTGATTCCCCACCTCTGATTCCCCATATCTGATAAGCCATCTCTGTTTCCCCGCCTCTGATTCCCCGCCTCTGATTCCCCGTCTCTGATTCCCCATATCTGATTCCCCGCCTCTGATTCCCCATCTCTGATTCCCGGACTCAGATTCCCAACCTCTGATTCCAAGCCTCTGATTCCCGGAATATGATTCCCCGCTTCTGATTCCCCGCCTCTGATTCCCTGCCTCTGATTCCCCATCTCTGATTCCCCACATCTGATTCCCTGCCTCTGATTCCCCGCCTCTGATTCCCCATATCTGATTCCCTGCCTCTGATTACCCATCTCGGATTCCCGCCCTCCGATTCCCCACCTCAGGTTCCCCATATCTGATACCCCTCCTCTGTTTCCCCGCCTCTGATTCCCCGCCTCTGATTCCCCATATCTGATTCCCCATCTCTGATTCCCCAACTCTGATTCCCCGCCTCTGATTCCTCAGCTCTGATTCCCCGCTTCTGATTCCCCGCGTCTGATTCCCTGCCTCTGATTCCCCGCCTCTGATTCCCCATCTCTGATTCACCACCACTGATTCCCTGCATCTGATTCCCTGCCTGTGATTCCCCGCCTCTGATTCACCATCTCTGATTCACTGCCTCTGATTCCCCTTCTCTGATTCCCCATGTCTGATTCCCCAATTCTGATTCCCGCCGCTGATGCCCCACCTCTGAATCCCCTCCTCTGATTCCCCATATCTGATTCCCTGCCTCTGATTCCCCATATCTTATTCCCCGCCTCTGATTCCCAAACTCAGATACCCCGCCTCTGATTCCCCAGCTCTGATACCCCGCCTCAGATTCCTCGCGTCTGATTCCCTGCCTCTGATTACCCATCTCGGATTCCCGCCCTCCGATTCCCCACCTCAGGTTCCCCATATCTGATACCCCGCCTCTGATTCCTCAGCTCTGATTCCCCGCCTCTGATTCCCCGCCTCTGATTCCCAAACTCAGAATCCCTGCCTCTGATTCCCCAGCTCTGATTCCCCAAATCTGATTCCCTGCCTCTGATTCCCCACCTCTGATTCCCAATATCTGATTCCCTGCCTCTGTTTCACCACCTCTGATTCCCCGCCTCTGTTTCCCCATATCTGATTCGCAACCTCTGATTCCCCAACTCTGATTCCCCGCCTCTGATTCACCATGTCTGATTCCCCAATTCTGATTCCCGCGGCTGATGCCCCACCTCTGATTCCCCTCCTCTGATTCCCCATATCTGATTCCCCCACTTTGATTCCCCATATCTTATTCCCCGCCTCTGATTCCCAAACTCAGATTCCCCGCCTCTGATTCCCCAGCTCTGATTCCCCGCCTCTGATTCCCCACGTCTGATTCCCCGCCTCTGAATCCCCGCCTCTGATTCCCCATCTCTGATTCACCACCGCTAATTCCCGGCCTCTGATTCCCCACAACTGATTCCCGGCCTCTGATTCCCGGCCTCTGATTCCCCGCCTCTGATTCCCTATCTCTGATTCCCCGCCTCTGATTCCCTGACTCTGATTCCCCGCCTCTGAATCCCCAGCTCTGATTCCCCACCTCTGATTACCCGCGTCTGATTCCCTGAATCTAATTCCCGGCCTCTGATTCCCCATCTCTGATTCACCGCCTCTGATTCCCCACCTCTGATTCCCCATATCTGATTCCCCGCCTCAGTTTCCCCGCCTCTGATTCCCCACCTCTGATTCCCCATATCTGATACCCCGCCTCTGATTCCCCAACTCTGTATCCCCGCCTCTGATTCCCAAGGTATGATTCCCCGCCTCTGATTCCCTGCGTCTGATTCCCTGCTTCTGATTCCCTGCCTCTGGTTCCCCATCTGTGATTAACCACCTCTGATTCTCCGCGTCTGATTCCCCGCCTCTGATTCCCCATCTCTGATTCCCCATCTCTGATTCCCAAATTCTGATTCCCCGCCTCTGATTCCCCAGCTCTGATTCCCCACATATGATTCCCTGCCACTGATTCCCCACCTCTGATTCCCTGCCTCTGATTCCCCACCTCTGATTCCCCGCATCTGTTTCCCCATATCTGATTCCCCACCTCTGATTCCCCAACTCTGATTCCCCGCCTCTGATTCCCCAGCTCTGATTCCCCGCCTCTGATTCCCCGTGTCTGATTCCCTGCCTCTGATTCCCCGCCTCTGATTCCCCATCTCTGATTCTCCACCACTGATTCCCTGCGTCTGATTCCCTGCCTGTGATTCCCCACCTCTGATTCACCATGTCTGATTCCCCAAATCTGATTCCCACCTCTGATGCCCCACCTCTGATTCCCCTCCCCTGATTCCCCATATCTGATTCCCCGCCTCTGATTCCCCATATCTTATTCCCCGCCTCTGATTCCCAAACTCAGATTCCCCGCCTCTGATTCCCCAGCTCTGATTCCCTGCCTCTGATTCCCTGCGTCTGATTCCCCGCCTCTGAATCCCCGCGTCTCATTCCCCATCACTGATTCACCACCGCTAATTCCCGGCCTCTGATTCCCCACAACTGATTCCCGGCCTCTGATTCCCGGCCTCTGATTCCCCGCCTCTGATTCCCCATCTCTGATTCCCCGCCTCTGATTCCCTGACTCTGATTCCCCGCCTCTGAATCCCCAGCTCTGATTCCCCACCTCTGATTACCCGCGTCTGATTCCCTGAATCTAATTCCCGGCCTCTGATTCCCCATCTCTGATTCACCGCCTCTGATTCCCCACCCATGATTCCCCATATCTGATTCCCCGCCTCAGTTTCCCCGCCTCTGATTCCCCGCCTCTGATTCCCCATATCTGATACCCCGCCTCTGATTCCCCAACTCTGAATCCCCGCCTCTGATTCCCCAGCTATGATTCCCCGCATCTGATTCCCCGCGTCTGATTCCCTGCTTCTGATTCCCTGCCTCTGGTTCCCCATCTGTGATTAACCACCTCTGATTCACCGCGTCTGATTCCCCGCCTCCGATTCCCCATCTCTGATTCCCCATCTCTGATTCCCAAATTCTGATTCCCCGCCTCTGATTCCCCAGCACTGATTCCCCTCATCTGATTCCCTGCCTCTGATTCCCCACCTCTGATTCCCAATATCTGATTCCCCGCATCTGTTACCCCGCCTCTGATTCCCCGCCTCTGTTTCCCCATATCTGATTCCCCACCTCTGATTCCCCAACTCTGATTCCCCGCCTCTGATTCCCCAGCTCTGATTCCCCGCCTCTGATTCCCTGTGTCTGATTCCCTGCCTCTGATTCCCCGCCTCTGATTCCCCATCTCTGATTCACCGCCTCTGATTCCCCACCTCTGATTCCCCATATCTGATTAGCCACCTCTGTTTCCCCGCCTCTGATTCCCCGCCTCTGATTCCCCATATCTGATTCCCGGCCTCTGATTCCCCACCTCTGATTCCCCATATCTGATAAGCAATCTCTGTTTCCCCGCCTCTGATTCCCCGCCTCTGATTCCCCATATCTGATTCCCCGCAACTGATTCCCCATCTCTGATTCCCGGACTCAGATTCCCCACCTCTGATTCCCGGCCTCTGATTCCCGGCCTATGATTCCCCGCTTCTGATTCCCCGCCTGATTCCCCATCTCTGATGCACTGCGTCTGATTCCCCACCTCTAATTCCCCATATCTGATTAGCCACCTCTGTTTCTCCACCTCTGATTCCCCGCCTCTGATTCCCCATATCTGATTCCCCGCCTCTGATTCCCCATCTCTGATTCCCGGACTCTGAATCCCCACCTCTGTTTCCCGGCCTCTGATTCCCGGCCTATGATTCCCCGCTTCTGATTCCCCGCCTCTGATACCCTGCCTCTGATTCCCCATGTCTGATTCCCCACATCTGATTCCCTGCCTCTGATACCCCGCCTCTGATTCCCCGCCTCTGATTCCCTGCCACTAATTCCCCGCCTCTGATTCCCCATATCTGTTTTCCTGCCTCTGATGCCCCATATCTGATTCCCTGCCTCTGATTCCCCAACTCTGATTCCCCGCCTCTGATTCCTCAGCTCTGATTCCCCACCTCTGATTCCCCGTGTCTAATTCCCTGCCTCTGATTCCCTGCCTCTGATTCCCCATCTTGGATTCATCACCACTGATTCCTTGCGTCTGATTCCCTCCCTGTGATTCCCCGCCTCTGATTCACCATCTCTGATTCACTGCCTCTGATTCCCCTTCTCTGATTCCCCATGTCTGATTCCCCAATTCTGATTCCCGCCTCTGATGCCCCACCTCTGATTCCCCTCCTCTGATTGCCCATATCTGATTCCCTGCCTCTGATTCCCCATATCTTATTCCCCGCCTCTGATTCCCAAACTCAGATTCCCCACCTCTGATTCCCCGCCTCTGTTTCCCCATATCTGATTCCCCACCTCTGATTCCCCAACTCTGATTCCCCGCCTCTGATTCCCCAGCTCTGATACCCCGCCTCTGATTCCCCATGTCAGATTTCCTGCCTCTGATTCCCCGCCTCTGATTCCCCATCTCTGATTCACCGCCTCTGATTCCCCACCTCTGATTCCCCATATCTGATAAGCCATCTCTGTTTCCCCGCCTCTGATTCCCCATATCTGATTCCCCGCCTCCGATTCCCCATCTCTGATTCCCGGACTCAGATTCCCCACCTCTGATTCCCAGCCTCTGATTCCCGGAATATGATTCCCCACTTCTGATTCCCCGCCTCTGATTCCCTGCCTCTGATTCCCCATCTCTGATTCCCCACATCTGATTCCCTGTCTCTGATTCCCCGCCTCTGATTCCACATATCTGATTCCCTGCCTCTGATTACCCATCTCGGATTCCCGCCCTCCGATTCCCCACCTCTGGTTCCCCATATCTGATACCCCTACTCTGTTTCCCCGCCTCTGAATCCCCGCCTCTGATTCCCCACCTCTGATTCCCCATATCTGATAAGCCATCTCTGTTTCCCCGCCTCTGATTCCCCGCCTCTGATTCCCCATATCTGATTCCCCGCCTCTGATTCCCCATCTCTGATTCCAGGACTCAGATTCCCCACCTCTGATTCCAAGCCTCTGATTCCCGGAATATTATTCCCGGCTTCTGATTCCCCGCCTCTGATTCCCCATCTCTGATTCCCCACATCTGATTCCCTGCCTCTGATTCCCCGCCTCTGATTCCCCACCTCTGATTCCCCATATCTGATAAGCAATCTCTGTTTCCCCGCCTCTGATTCCCCGCCTCTGATTCCCCATATCTGATTCCCCGCCTCTGATTCCCCATCTCTGATTCCCGGACTCAGATTCCCCACCTCTGATTCCCGGCCTCTGATTCCCGGCCTATGATTCCCCGCTTCTGATTCCCCGCCTCTGATTCCCTGCCTCTGATTCCCCATCTCTGATTCACTGCCTCTGATTCCCCACCTCTGATTCCCCATATCTGATTAGCCACCTCTGTTTCTCCGCCTCTGATTCCCCGCCTCTGATTCCCCATATCTGATTCCCCGCCTCTGATTCCCCATCTCTGATTCCCGGAATCTGAATCCCCACCTCTGATTCCCGGCCTCTGATTCACGGCCTATGATTCCCCGCTTCTGATTCCCCGCCTCTGATTCCCTGCCTCTGATTCCCCATGTCTGATTCCCCACATCTGATTCCCTGCCTCTGATACCCCGCCTCTGATTCCCCGCCTCTGATTCCCTGCCACTAATTCCCCGCCTCTGATTCCCCATATCTGATTTCCTGCCTCTGATGCCCCATATCTGATTCCCTGCCTCTGATTCCCCAACTCTGATTCCCCGCCTCTGATTCCTCAGCTCTGATTCCCCACCTCTGATTCCCCGTGTCTAATTCCCTGCCTCAGATTCCCCGCCTCTGATTCCCCATCTTGGATTCACCACCACTGATTCCTTGCGTCTGATTCCCTGCCTGTGATTCCCCGCCTCTGATTCACCATCTCTGATTCACTGCCTCTGATTCCCCTTCTCTGATTCCCCATGTCTGATTCCCCAATTCTGATTCCCGCCTCTGATGCCCCACCTCTGATTCCCCGCCTCTGATTCCCCAGCTATGATTCCCCGCATCTGATTCCCCGCGTCTGATTCCCTGCTTCTGATTCCCTGCCTCTGGTTCCCCATCTGTGATTAACCACCTCTGATTCACTGCGTCTGATTCCCCGCCTCCGATTCCCCATCTCTGATTCCCCATCTCTGATTCCCAAATTCTGATTCCCCGCCTCTGATTCCCCAGCACTGATTCCCCTCATCTGATTCCCTGCCTCTGATTCCCCACCTCTGATTCCCAATATCTGATTCCCCGCATCTGTTACCCCGCCTCTGATTCCCCGCCTCTGTTTCCCCATATCTGATTCCCCACCTCTGATTCCCCAACTCTGATTCCCCGCCTCTGATTCCCCAGCTCTGATTCCCCGCCTCTGATTCCCTGTGTCTGATTCCCTGCCTCTGATTCCCCGCCTCTGATTCCCCATCTCTGATTCACCGCCTCTGATTCCCCACCTCTGATTCCCCATATCTGATTAGCCACCTCTGTTTCCCCGCCTCTGATTCCCCGCCTCTGATTCCCCATATCTGATTCCCGGCCTCTGATTCCCCACCTCTGATTCCCCATATCTGATAAGCAATCTCTGTTTCCCCGCCTCTGATTCCCCGACTCTGATTCCCCATATCTGATTCCCCGCAACTGATTCCCCATCTCTGATTCCCGGACTCAGATTCCCCACCTCTGATTCCCGGCCTCTGATTCCCGGCCTATGATTCCCCGCTTCTGATTCCCCGCCTGATTCCCCATCTCTGATGCACTGCGTCTGATTCCCCACCTCTAATTCCCCATATCTGATTAGCCACATCTGTTTCTCCACCTCTGATTCCCCGCCTCTGATTCCCCATATCTGATTCCCCGCCTCTGATTCCCCATCTCTGATTCCCGGACTCTGAATCCCCACCTCTGTTTCCCGGCCTCTGATTCCCGGCCTATGATTCCCCGCTTCTGATTCCCCGCCTCTGATACCCTGCCTCTGATTCCCCATGTCTGATTCCCCACATCTGATTCCCTGCCTCTGATACCCCGCCTCTGATTCCCCGCCTCTGATTCCCTGCCACTAATTCCCCGCCTCTGATTCCCCATATCTGTTTTCCTGCCTCTGATGCCCCATATCTGATTCCCTGCCTCTGATTCCCCAACTCTGATTCCCCGCCTCTGATTCCTCAGCTCTGATTCCCCACCTCTGATTCCCCGTGTCTAATTCCCTGCCTCTGATTCCCTGCCTCTGATTCCCCATCTTGGATTCATCACCACTGATTCCTTGCGTCTGATTCCCTCCCTGTGATTCCCCGCCTCTGATTCACCATCTCTGATTCACTGCCTCTGATTCCCCTTCTCTGATTCCCCATGTCTGATTCCCCAATTCTGATTCCCGCCTCTGATGCCCCACCTCTGATTCCCCTCCTCTGATTGCCCATATCTGATTCCCCGCCTCTGATTCCCCATATCTTATTCCCCGCCTCTGATTCCCAAACTCAGATTCCCCGTCTCTGATTCCCCAGCTCTGATTCCCCACATCTGATTCCCTGCCTCTGATTCCCCACCTCTGATTCCCAATATCTGATTCCCTGCCTCTGTTTCCCCACCTCTGATTCCCCGCCTCTGTTTCCCCATATCTGATTCCCCACCTCTGATTCCCCAACTCTGATTCCCCGCCTCTGATTCCCCAGCTCTGATACCCCGCCTCTGATTCCCCATGTCAGATTTCCTGCCTCTGATTCCCCGCCTCTGATTCCCCATCTCTGATTCACCGCCTCTGATTCCCCACCTCTGATTCCCCATATCTGATAAGCCATCTCTGTTTCCCCGCCTCTGATTCCCCATATCTGATTCCCCGCCTCCGATTCCCCATCTCTGATTCCCGGACTCAGATTCCCCACCTCTGATTCCCAGCCTCTGATTCCCGGAATATGATTCCCCACTTCTGATTCCCCGCCTCTGATTCCCTGCCTCTGATTCCCCATCTCTGATTCCCCACATCTGATTCCCTGTCTCTGATTCCCCGCCTCTGATTCCACATATCTGATTCCCTGCCTCTGATTACCCATCTCGGATTCCCGCCCTCCGATTCCCCACCTCTGGTTCCCCATATCTGATACCCCTACTCTGTTTCCCCGCCTCTGAATCCCCGCCTCTGATTCCCCACCTCTGATTCCCCATATCTGATAAGCCATCTCTGTTTCCCCGCCTCTGATTCCCCGCCTCTGATTCCCCATATCTGATTCCCCGCCTCTGATTCCCCATCTCTGATTCCAGGACTCAGATTCCCCACCTCTGATTCCAAGCCTCTGATTCCCGGAATATTATTCCCGGCTTCTGATTCCCCGCCTCTGATTCCCCATCTCTGATTCCCCACATCTGATTCCCTGCCTCTGATTCCCCGCCTCTGATTCCCCACCTCTGATTCCCCATATCTGATAAGCAATCTCTGTTTCCCCGCCTCTGATTCCCCGCCTCTGATTCCCCATATCTGATTCCCCGCCTCTGATTCCCCATCTCTGATTCCCGGACTCAGATTCCCCACCTCTGATTCCCGGCCTCTGATTCCCGGCCTATGATTCCCCGCTTCTGATTCCCCGCCTCTGATTCCCTGCCTCTGATTCCCCATCTCTGATTCACTGCCTCTGATTCCCCACCTCTGATTCCCCATATCTGATTAGCCACCTCTGTTTCTCCGCCTCTGATTCCCCGCCTCTGATTCCCCATATCTGTTCCCCGCCTCTGATTCCCCATCTCTGATTCCCGGAATCTGAATCCCCACCTCTGATTCCCGGCCTCTGATTCACGGCCTATGATTCCCCGCTTCTGATTCCCCGCCTCTGATTCCCTGCCTCTGATTCCCCATGTCTGATTCCCCACATCTGATTCCCTGCCTCTGATACCCCGCCTCTGATTCCCCGCCTCTGATTCCCTGCCACTAATTCCCCGCCTCTGATTCCCCATATCTGATTTCCTGCCTCTGATGCCCCATATCTGATTCCCTGCCTCTGATTCCCCAACTCTGATTCCCCGCCTCTGATTCCTCAGCTCTGATTCCCCACCTCTGATTCCCCGTGTCTAATTCCCTGCCTCAGATTCCCCGCCTCTGATTCCCCATCTTGGATTCACCACCACTGATTCCTTGCGTCTGATTCCCTGCCTGTGATTCCCCGCCTCTGATTCACCATCTCTGATTCACTGCCTCTGATTCCCCTTCTCTGATTCCCCATGTCTGATTCCCCAATTCTGATTCCCGCCTCTGATGCCCCACCTCTGATTCCCCTCCTCTGATTGCCCATATCTGACTCCCCGCCTCTGATTCCCCATATCTTATTCCCCGCCTCTGATTCCCAAACTCAGATTCCCCGTCTCTGATTGCCCAGCTCTGATTCCCCACATCTGATTCCCTGCCTCTGATTCCCCACCTCTGATTCCCTATATCTGATTCCCTGCCTCTGTTTCCCCACCTCTGATTCCCCGCCTCTGTTTCCCCATATCTGATTCCCCACCTCTGATTCCCCAACTCTGATTCCCCGCCTCTGATACCCCGTGTCTGATTTCCCGCCTCTGATTCCCCGTGTCTGATTCCCTGCCTCTGATTCCCCGCCTCTGATTCCCCATCTCTGATTCACCGCCTCTGATTCCCCACCTCTGATTCCCCATATCTGATAAGCCATCTCTGTTTCCCCGCCTCTGATTCCCCGCCTCTGATTCCCCGTCTCTGATTCCCCATATCTGATTCCCCGCCTCTGATTCCCCATCTCTGATTCCCGGACTCAGATTCCCAACCTCTGATTCCAAGCCTCTGATTCCCGGAATATGATTCCCCGCTTCTGATTCCCCGCCTCTGATTCCCTGCCTCTGATTCCCCATCTCTGATTCCCCACCTCTGATTCCTCAGCTCTGATTCCCCGCTTCTGATTCCCCGCGTCTGATTCCCTGCCTCTGATTCCCCGCCTCTGATTCCCCATCTCTGATTCACCACCACTGATTCCCTGCATCTGATTCCCTGCCTGTGATTCCCCGCCTCTGATTCACCATCTCTGATTCACTGCCTCTGATTCCCCTTCTCTGATTCCCCATGTCTGATTCCCCAATTCTGATTCCCGCCTCTGATGCCCCACCTCTGAATCCCCTCCTCTGATTCCCCATATCTGATTCCCCGCCTCTGATTCCCCATATCTTATTCCCCGCCTCTGATTCCCAAACTCAGATTCCCCGCCTCTGATTCCCCAGCTCTGATACCCCGCCTCAGATTCCCCGCGTCTGATTCCCTCCCTCTGATTACCCATCTCGGATTCCCGCCCTCCGATTCCCCACCTCAGGTTCCCCATATCTGATACCCCTCCTCTGTTTCCCCGCCTCTGATTCCCCATATCTGATTCCCCGTCTCTGATTCCCCAACTCTGATTCCCCGCCTCTGATTCCTCAGCTCTGATTCCCCGCCTCTGATTCCCCGCGTCTGATTCCCCGACTCTGATTCCCCGCCTCTGATTCCCCAGCTCTGATTCCCCACCTCTGATTACCCACATCTGATTCCCTGACTCTAATTCCCGGCCTCTGATTCCCCATCTCTCATTCACCGCCTCTGATTACCCACCTCTGATTCCCCATATCTGATTCCCCGCCTCTGATTCCCCGCCTCTGATTCCCCATATCTGATACCCCGCCTCTGATTCCCCAACTCTGAATCCCCGCCTCTGATTCCCCAGCTATGATTCCCCGCCTCTGATTCCCCATCTCTGATTCACCGCCTCTGATTCCCCACCTCTGATTCCCCATATCTGATTAGCCACCACTGTTTCCCCGCCTCTGATTCCCCGCCTCTGATTCCCCATATCTGATTCCCCGCCTCTGATTCCCCACCTCTGATTCCCCATATCTGATAAGCAATCTCTGTTTCCCCGCCTCTGATTCCCCGCCTCTGATTCCCCATATCTGATTCCCCGCAACTGATTCCCCATCTCTGATTCCCGGACTCAGATTCCCCACCTCTGATTCCCGGCCTCTGATTCCCGGCCTATGATTCCCCGCTTCTGATTCCCCGCCTGATTCCCCATCTCTGATGCACTGCGTCTGATTCCCCACCTCTAATTCCCCATATCTGATTAGCCACCTCTGTTTCTCCACCTCTGATTCCCCGCCTCTGAATCCCCATATCTGATTCCCCGCCTCTGATTCCCCATCTCTGATTCCCGGACTCTGAATCCCCACCTCTGTTTCCCGGCCTCTGATTCCCGGCCTATGATTCCCCGCTTCTGATTCCCCGCCTCTGATACCCTGCCTCTGATTCCCCATGTCTGATTCCCCACATCTGATTCCCTGCCTCTGATACCCCGCCTCTGATTCCCCGCCTCTGATTCCCTGCCACTAATTCCCCGCCTCTGATTCCCCATATCTGTTTTCCTGCCTCTGATGCCCCATATCTGATTCCCTGCCTCTGATTCCCCAACTCTGATTCCCCACCTCTGATTCCTCAGCTCTGATTCCCCACCTCTGATTCCCCGTGTCTAATTCCCTGCCTCTGATTCCCCGCCTCTGATTCCCCATCTTGGATTAATCACCACTGATTCCTTGCGTCTGATTCCCTCCCTGTGATTCCCCGCCTCTGATTCACCATCTCTGATTCACTGCCTCTGATTCCCCTTCTCTGATTCCCCATGTCTGATTCCCCAATTCTGATTCCCGCCTCTGATGCCCCACCTCTGATTCCCCTCCTCTGATTGCCCATATCTGATTCCCTGCCTCTGTTTCCCCACCTCTGATTCCCCGCATCTGTTTCCCCATATCTGATTCCCCACCTCTGATTCCCCAACTCTGATTCCCCGCCTCTGATTCCCCAGCTCTGATTCCCCGCCTCTGATTCCCCGTGTCTGATACCCTGCCTCTGATTCCCCGCCTCTGATTCCCCATCTCTGATTCTCCACCACTGATTCCCTGCGTCTGATTCCCTGCCTCTGATGCCCCACCTCTGATTCCCCTCCCCTGATTTCCCATATCTGATTCCCCGCCTCTGATTCCCCATATCTTATTCCCCGCCTCTGATTCCCAAACTCAGATTCCCCGCCTCTGATTCCCCAGCTCTGATTCCCTGCCTCTGATTCCCCGCGTCTGATTCCCCGCCTCTGAATCCCCGCGTCTGATTCCCCATCTCTGATTCACCACCGCTAATTCCCGGCCTCTGATTCCCCACAACTGATTCCCGGCCTCTGTTTCCCGGCCTCTGATTCCCCGCCTCTGATTCCCCATCTCTGATTCCCCGCCTCTGATTCCCCGACTCTGATTCCCCGCCTCTGAATCCCCAGCTCTGATTCCCCACCTCTGATTACCCGCGTCTGATTCCCTGAATCTAATTCCCGGCCTCTGATTCCCCATCTCTGATTCACCGCCTCTGATTCCCCACCCATGATTCCCCATATCTGATTCCCCGCCTCAGTTTCCCCGCCTCTGATTCCCCGCCTCTGATTCCCCATATCTGATACCCCGCCTCTGATTCCCCAACTCTGAATCCCCGCCTCTGATTCCCCATCTCTGATTCCCAAATTCTGATTCCCCGCCTCTGATTCCCCAGCACTGATTCCCCTCATCTGATTCCCTGCCTCTGATTCCCCACCTCTGATTCCCAATATCTGATTCCCCGCCTCTGTTACCCCGCCTCTGATTCCCCGCCTCTGTTTCCCCATATCTGATTCCCCACCTCTGATTCCCCAACTCTGATTCCCCGCCTCTGATTCCCCAGCTCTGATTCCCCGCCTCTGATTCCCTGTGTCTGATTCCCTGCCTCTGATTCCCCGCCTCTGATTCCCCATCTCTGATTCACCGCCTCTGATTCCCCACCTCTGATTCCCCATATCTGATTAGCCACCTCTGTTTCCCCGCCTCTGATTCCCCGCCTCTGATTCCCCATATCTGATTCCCCGCCTCTGATTCCCCACCTCTGATTCCCCATATCTGATAAGCAATCTCTGTTTCCCCGCCTCTGATTCCCCGCCTCTGATTCCCCATATCTGATTCCCCGCAACTGATTCCCCATCTCTGATTCCCGGACTCAGATTCCCCACCTCTGATTCCCGGCCTCTGATTCCCGGCCTATGATTCCCCACTTCTGATTCCCCGCCTGATTCCCCATCTCTGATGCACTGCGTCTGATTCCCCACCTCTAATTCCCCATATCTGATTAGCCACCTCTGTTTCTCCACCTCTGATTCCCCGCCTCTGATTCCCCATATCTGATTCCCCGCCTCTGATTCCCCATCTCTGATTCCCGAACTCTGAATCCCCACCTCTGTTTCCCGGCCTCTGATTCCCGGCCTATGATTCCCCATGTCTGATTCCCCACATCTGATTCCCTGCATCTGATACCCCGCCTCTGATTCCCCGCCTCTGATTCCCTGCCACTAATTCCCCGCCTCTGATTCCCCATATCTGTTTTCCTGCCTCTGATGCCCCATATCTGATTCCCTGCCTCTGATTCCCCAACTCTGATTCCCCGCCTCTGATTCCCCAGCTCTGATTCCCCACCTCTGATTCCCCGTGCCTAATTCCCTGCCTCTGATTCCCCGCCTCTGATTCCCCATCTTGGATTCATCACCACTGATTCCTTGCGTCTGATTCCCTCCCTGTGATTCCCCGCCTCTGATTCACCATCTCTGATTCACTGCCTCTGATTCCCCTTCTCTGATTCCCCATGTCTGATTCCCCAATTCTGATTCCCGCCTCTGATGTCCCACCTCTGATTCCCCTCCTCTGATTGCCCATATCTGATTCCCCGCCTCTGATTCCCCATATCTTATTCCCCGCCTCTGATTCCCAAACTCAGATTCCCCGTCTCTGATTCCCCAGCTCTGATTCCCCACATCTGATTCCCTGCCTCTGATTCCCCACCTCTGATTCCCAATATCTGATTCCCTGCCTCTGTTTCCCCACCTCTGATTCCCCGCCTCTGATTCCCCATATCTGATTCCCCACCTCTGATTCCCCAACTCTGATTCCCCGCCTCTGATTCCCCAGCTCAGATACCCCGCCTCTGATTCCCCATGTCAGATTTCCTGCCTCTGATTCCCCGCCTCTGATTCCCCATCTCTGATTCACCGCCTCTGATTCCCCACCTCTGATTCCCCATATCTGATAAGCCATCTCTGTTTCCCCGCCTCTGATTCCCCGCCTCTGATTCCCCATATCTGATTCCCCGCCTCTGATTCCCCATCTCTGATTCCCGGACTCAGATTCCCCACCTCTGATTCCCAGCCTCTGATTCCCGGAATATGATTCCCCACTTCTGATTCCCCGCCTCTGATTCCCTGCCTCTGATTCCCCATCTCTGATTCCCCACATCTGATTCCCTGTCTCTGATTCCCCGCCTCTGATTCCACATATCTGATTCCCTGCCTCTGATTACCCATCTCGGATTCCCGCCCTCCGATTCCCCACCTCTGGTTCCCCATATCTGATACCCCTACTCTGTTTCCCCGCCTCTGAATCCCCGCCTCTGATTCCCCACTTCTGATTCCCCATATCTGATAAGCCATCTCTGTTTCCCCGCCTCTGATTCCCCGCCTCTGATTCCCCATATCTGATTCCCCGCCTCTGATTCCCCATCTCTGATTCCAGGACTCAGATTCCCCACCTCTGATTCCAAGCCTCTGATTCCCGGAATATTATTCCCGGCTTCTGATTCCCCGCCTCTGATTCCCTGCCTCTGATTCCCCATCTCTGATTCCCCACATCTGATTCCCTGCCTCTGATTCCCCGCCTCTGATTCCCCATATCTGATTCCCTGCCTCTGATTACCCATCTCGGATTCCCGCCCTCTGATTCCCCACCTCTGGTTCCCCATATCTGATACCCCTCCTATGTTTCCCCGCCTCTGATTCCCCGCCTCTGATTCCCCATATCTGATTTCCCGTCTCTGATTCCCCAACTCTGATTCCCCGCCTCTGGTTCCTCAGCTCTGTTTCCCCGCCTCTGATTCCCCGCCTCTGATTCCCCATTTCTGATTCCCCGCCTCTGATTCCCCACCTCTGATTCCCCATATCTGATAAGCAATCTCTGTTTCCCCGCCTCTGATTCCCCGCCTCTGATTCCCCATATCTGATTCCCCGCCTCTGATTCCCCATCTCTGATTCCCGGACTCAGATTCCCCACCTCTGATTCCCGGCCTCTGATTCCCGGCCTATGATTCCCCGCTTCTGATTCCCCGCCTCTGATTCCCTGCCTCTGATTCCCCATCTCTGATTCACTGCCTCCGATTCCCCACATCTGATTCCCCATATCTGATTAGCCACCTCTGTTTCTCCGCCTCTGATTCCCCGCCTCTGATTCCCCATATCTGATTCCCCGCCTCTGATTCCCCATCTCTGATTCCCGGAATCTGAATCCCCACCTCTGATTCCCGGCCTCTGATTCACGGCCTATGATTCCCCGCTTCTGATTCCCCGCCTCTGATTCCCTGCCTCTGATTCCCCATGTCTGATTCCCCACATCTGATTCCCTGCCTCTGATACCCCGCCTCTGATTCCCCGCCTCTGATTCCCTGCCACTAATTCCCCGCCTCTGATTCCCCATATCTGATTTCCTGCCTCTGATGCCCCATATCTGATTCCCTGCCTCTGATTCCCCAACTCTGATTCCCCGCCTCTGATTCCTCAGCTCTGATTCCCCACCTCTGATTCCCCGTGTCTAATTCCCTGCCTCAGATTCCCCGCCTCTGATTCCCCATCTTGGATTCACCACCACTGATTCCTTGCGTCTGATTCCCTGCCAGTGATTCCCCGCCTCTGATTCACCGTCTCTGATTCACTGCCTCTGATTCCCCTTCTCTGATTCCCCATGTCTGATTCCACAATTCTGATTCCCGCCTCTGATGCCCCACCTCTGATTCCCCTCCTCTGATTGCCCATATCTGATTCCCCGCCTCTGATTCCCCATATCTTATTCCCCGCCTCTGATTCCCAAACTCAGATTCCCCGTCTCTGATTGCCCAGCTCTGATTCCCCACATCTGATTCCCTGCCTCTGATTCCCCACCTCTGATTCCCTATATCTGATTCCCTGCCTCTGTTTCCCCACCTCTGATTCCCCGCCTCTGTTTCCCCATATCTGATTCCCCACCTCTGATTCCCCAACTCTGATTCCCCGCCTCTGATACCCCGTGTCTGATTTCCCGCCTCTGATTCCCCGTGTCTGATTCCCTGCCTCTGATTCCCCGCCTCTGATTCCCCATCTCTGATTCACCGCCTCTGATTCCCCACCTCTGATTCCCCATATCTGATAAGCCATCTCTGTTTCCCCGCCTCTGATTCCCCGCCTCTGATTCCCCGTCTCTGATTCCCCATATCTGATTCCCCGCCTCTGATTCCCCATCTCTGATTCCCGGACTCAGATTCCCAACCTCTGATTCCAAGCCTCTGATTCCCGGAATATGATTCCCCGCTTCTGATTCCCCGCCTCTGATTCCCTGCCTCTGATTCCCCATCTCTGATTCCCCACATCTGATTCCCTGCCTCTGATTCCCCGCCTCTGATTCCCCATATCTGATTCCCTGCCTCTGATTACCCATCTCGGATTCCCGCCCTCCGATTCCCCACCTCAGGTTCCCCATATCTGATACCCCTCCTCTGTTTCCCCGCCTCTGATTCCCCGCCTCTGATTCCCCATATCTGATTCCCCGTCTCTGATTCCCCAACTCTGATTCCCCGCCTCTGATTCCTCAGCTCTGATTCCCCGCTTCTGATTCCCCGCGTCTGATTCCCTGCCTCTGATTCCCCGCCTCTGATTCCCCATCTCTGATTCACCACCACTGATTCCCTGCATCTGATTCCCTGCCTGTGATTCCCCGCCTCTGATTCACCATCTCTGATTCACTGCCTCTGATTCCCCTTCTCTGATTCCCCATGTCTGATTCCCCAATTCTGATTCCCGCCTCTGATGCCCCACCTCTGAATCCCCTCCTCTGATTCCCCATATCTGATTCCCCGCCTCTGATTCCCCATATCTTATTCCCCGCCTCTGATTCCCAAACTCAGATTCCCCGCCTCTGATTCCCCAGCTCTGATACCCCGCCTCAGATTCCCCGCGTCTGATTCCCTGCCTCTGATTACCCATCTCGGATTCCCGCCCTCCGATTCCCCACCTCAGGTTCCCCATATCTGATACCCCTCCTCTGTTTCCCCGCCTCTGATTCCCCATATCTGATTCCCCGTCTCTGATTCCCCAACTCTGATTCCCCGCCTCTGATTCCTCAGCTCTGATTCCCCGCCTCTGATTCCCCGCGTCTGATTCCCCGACTCTGATTCCCCGCCTCTGATTCCCCAGCTCTGATTCCCCACCTCTGATTACCCACATCTGATTCCCTGACTCTAATTCCCGGCCTCTGATTCCCCATCTCTCATTCACCGCCTCTGATTACCCACCTCTGATTCCCCATATCTGATTCCCCGCCTCTGATTCCCCGCCTCTGATTCCCCATATCTGATACCCCGCCTCTGATTCCCCTACTCTGAATCCCCGCCTCTGATTCCCCAGCTATGATTCACCGCCTCTGATTCCCCATCTCTGATTCACCGCCTCTGATTCCCCACCTCTGATTCCCCATATCTGATTAGCCACCACTGTTTCCCCGCCTCTGATTCCCCGCCTCTGATTCCCCATATCTGATTCCCCGCCTCTGATTCCCCACCTCTGATTCCCCATATCTGATAAGCAATCTCTGTTTCCCCGCCTCTGATTCCCCGCCTCTGATTCCCCATATCTGATTCCCCGCAACTGATTCCCCATCTCTGATTCCCGGACTCAGATTCCCCACCTCTGATTCCCGGCCTCTGATTCCCGGCCTATGATTCCCCGCTTCTGATTCCCCGCCTGATTCCCCATCTCTGATGCACTGCGTCTGATTCCCCACCTCTAATTCCCCATATCTGATTAGCCACCTCTGTTTCTCCACCTCTGATTCCCCGCCTCTGATTCCCCATATCTGATTCCCCGCCTCTGATTCCCCATCTCTGATTCCCGGACTCTGAATCCCCACCTCTGTTTCCCGGCCTCTGATTCCCGGCCTATGATTCCCCGCTTCTGATTCCCCGCCTCTGATACCCTGCCTCTGATTCCCCATGTCTGATTCCCCACATCTGATTCCCTGCCTCTGATACCCCGACTCTGATTCCCCGCCTCTGATACCCCGCCTCTGATTCCCCGCCTCTGATTCCCTGCCACTAATTCCCCGCCTCTGATTCCCCATATCTGTTTTCCTGCCTCTGATGCCCCATATCTGATTCCCTGCCTCTGATTCCCCAACTCTGATTCCCCACCTCTGATTCCTCAGCTCTGATTCCCCACCTCTGATTCCCCGTGTCTAATTCCCTGCCTCTGATTCCCCGCCTCTGATTCCCCATCTTGGATTCATCACCACTGATTCCTTGCGTCTGATTCCCTCCCTGTGATTCCCCGCCTCTGATTCACCATCTCTGATTCACTGCCTCTGATTCCCCTTCTCTGATTCCCCATGTCTGATTCCCCAATTCTGATTCCCGCCTCTGATGCCCCACCTCTGATTCCCCTCCTCTGATTGCCCATATCTGATTCCCCGCCTCTGATTCCCCATATCTTATTCCCCGCCTCTGATTCCCAAACTCAGATTCCCCGTCTCTGATTCCCCAGCTCTGATTCCCCACATCTGATTCCCTGCCTCTGATTCCCCACCTCTGATTCCCAATATCTGATTCCCTGCCTCTGTTTCCCCACCTCTGATTCCCCGCCTCTGTTTCCCCATATCTGATTCCCCACCTCTGATTCCCCAACTCTGATTCCCCGCCTCTGATTCCCCAGCTCTGATACCCCGCCTCTGATTCCCCATGTCAGATTTCCTGCCTCTGATTCCCCGCCTCTGATTCCCCATCTCTGATTCACCGCCTCTGATTCCCCACCTCTGATTCCCCAACTCTGATTCCCCGCCTCTGATTCCCCAGCTCTGATACCCCGCCTCTGATTCCCCATGTCAGATTTCCTGCCTCTGATTCCCCGCCTCTGATTCCCCATCTCTGATTCACCGCCTCAGATTCCCAACCTCTGATTCCAAGCCTCTGATTCCCCGCTTCTGATTCCCCGCTTCTGATTCCCCGCCTCTGATTCCCTGCCTCTGATTCCCCATCTCTGATTCCCCACCTCTGATTCCTCAGCTCTGATTCCCCGCTTCTGATTCCCCGCGTCTGATTCCCTGCCTCTGATTCCCCGCCTCTGATTCCCCATCTCTGATTCACCACCACTGATTCCCTGCATCTGATTCCCTACCTGTGATTCCCCGCCTCTGATTCACCATCTCTGATTCACTGCCTCTGATTCCCCTTCTCTGATTCCCCATGTCTGATTCCCCAATTCTGATTCCCGCCTCTGATGCCCCACCTCTGAATCCCCTCCTCTGATTCCCCATATCTGATTCCCCGCCTCTGATTCCCCATATCTTATTCCCCGCCTCTGATTCCCAAACTCAGATTCCCCGCCTCTGATTCCCCAGCTCTGATACCCCGCCTCAGATTCCCCGCGTCTGATTCCCTCCCTCTGATTACCCATCTCGGATTCCCGCCCTCCTATTCCCCACCTCAGGTTCCCCATATCTGATACCCCTCCTCTGTTTCCCCGCCTCTGATTCCCCATATCTGATTCCCCGTCTCTGATTCCCCAACTCTGATTCCCCGCCTCTGATTCCTCAGCTCTGATTCCCCGCCTCTGATTCCCCGCGTCTGATTCCCCGACTCTGATTCCCCGCCTCTGATTCCCCAGCTCTGATTCCCCACCTCTGATTACCCACATCTGATTCCCTGACTCTAATTCCCGGCCTCTGATTCCCCATCTCTCATTCACCGCCTCTGATTACCCACCTCTGATTCCCCATATCTGATTCCCCGCCTCTGATTCCCCGCCTCTGATTCCCCATATCTGATACCCCGCCTCTGATTCCCCAACTCTGAATCCCCGCCTCTGATTCCCCAGCTATGATTCCCCGCCTCTGATTCCCCATCTCTGATTCACCGCCTCTGATTCCCCACCTCTGATTCCCCATATCTGATTAGCCACCACTGTTTCCCCGCCTCTGATTCCCCGCCTCTGATTCCCCATCTCTGATGCACTGCGTCTGATTCCCCACCTCTAATTCCCCATATCTGATTAGCCACCTCTGTTTCTCCACCTCTGATTCCCCGCCTCTGATTCCCCATATCTGATTCCCCGCCTCTGATTCCCCATCTCTGATTCCCGGACTCTGAATCCCCACCTCTGTTTCCCGGCCTCTGATTCCCGGCCTATGATTCCCCGCTTCTGATTCCCCGCCTCTGATACCCTGCCTCTGATTCCCCATGTCTGATTCCCCACATCTGATTCCCTGCCTCTGATACCCCGCCTCTGATTCCCCGCCTCTGATTCCCTGCCACTAATTCCCCGCCTCTGATTCCCCATATCTGTTTTCCTGCCTCTGATGCCCCATATCTGATTCCCTGCCTCTGATTCCCCAACTCTGATTCCCCACCTCTGATTCCTCAGCTCTGATTCCCCACCTCTGATTCCCCGTGTCTAATTCCCTGCCTCTGATTCCCCGCCTCTGATTCCCCATCTTGGATTCATCACCACTGATTCCTTGCGTCTGATTCCCTCCCTGTGATTCCCCGCCTCTGATTCACCATCTCTGATTCACTGCCTCTGATTCCCCTTCTCTGATTCCCCATGTCTGATTCCCCAATTCTGATTCCCGCCTCTGATGCCCCACCTCTGATTCCCCTCCTCTGATTACCCATATCTGATTCCCCGCCTCTGATTCCCCATATCTTATTCCCCGCCTCTGATTCCCAAACTCAGATTCCCCGTCTCTGATTCCCCAGCTCTGATTCCCCACATCTGATTCCCTGCCTCTGATTCCCCACCTCTGATTCCCAATATCTGATTCCCTGCCTCTGTTTCCCCACCTCTGATTCCCCGCCTCTGTTTCCCCATATCTGATTCCCCACCTCTGATTCCCCAACTCTGATTCCCCGCCTCTGATTCCCCAGCTCTGATACCCCGCCTCTGGTTCCCTGCGTCTCATTCCCTGCTTCTGATTCCCTGCCTCTGGTTCCCCATCTGTGATTAACCACCTCTGATTCTCCGCGTCTGATTCCCCGCCTCTGATTCCCCATCTCTGATTCCCCATCTCTGATTCCCAAATTCTGATTCCCCGCCTCTGATTCCCCAGCTCTGATTCCCCACATCTGATTCCCTGCCACTGATTCCCCACCTCTGATTCCCTGCCTCTGATTCCCCACCTCTGATTCCCAATATCTGATTCCCTGCCTCTGTTTCCCCACCTCTGATTCCCCGCATCTGTTTCCCCATATCTGATTCCCCACCTCTGATTCCCCAACTCTGATTCCCCGCCTCTGATTCCCCAGCTCTGATTCCCCGCCTCTGATTCCCCGTGTCTGATACCCTGCCTCTGATTCCCCGCCTCTGATTCCCCATCTCTGATTCTCCACCACTGATTCCCTGCGTCTGATTCCCTGCCTGTGATTCCCCACCTCTGATTCACCATGTCTGATTCCCCAAATCTGATTCCCGCCTCTGATGCCCCACCTCTGATTCCCCTCCCCTGATTTCCCATATCTGATTCCCCGCCTCTGATTCCCCATATCTTATTCCCCGCCTCTGATTCCCAAACTCAGATTCCCCGCCTCTGATTCCCCAGCTCTGATTCCCTGCCTCTGATTCCCCGCGTCTGATTCCCCGCCTCTGAATCCCCGCGTCTGATTCCCCATCTCTGATTCACCACCGCTAATTCCCGGCCTCTGATTCCCCACAACTGATTCCCGGCCTCTGTTTCCCGGCCTCTGATTCCCCGCCTCTGATTCCCCATCTCTGATTCCCCGCCTCTGATTCCCCGACTCTGATTCCCCGCCTCTGAATCCCCAGCTCTGATTCCCCACCTCTGATTACCCGCGTCTGATTCCCTGAATCTAATTCCCGGCCTCTGATTCCCCATCTCTGATTCACCGCCTCTGATTCCCCACCCATGATTCCCCATATCTGATTCCCCGCCTCAGTTTCCCCGCCTCTGATTCCCCGCCTCTGATTCCCCATATCTGATACCCCGCCTCTGATTCCCCAACTCTGAATCCCCGCCTCTGATTCCCCATCTCTGATTCCCAAATTCTGATTCCCCGCCTCTGATTCCCCAGCACTGATTCCCCTCATCTGATTCCCTGCCTCTGATTCCCCACCTCTGATTCCCAATATCTGATTCCCCGCCTCTGTTACCCCGCCTCTGATTCCCCGCCTCTGTTTCCCCATATCTGATTCCCCACCTCTGATTCCCCAACTCTGATTCCCCGCCTCTGATTCCCCAGCTCTGATTCCCCGCCTCTGATTCCCTGTGTCTGATTCCCTGCCTCTGATTCCCCGCCTCTGATTCCCCATCTCTGATTCACCGCCTCTGATTCCCCACCTCTGATTCCCCATATCTGATTAGCCACCTCTGTTTCCCTGCCTCTGATTCCCCATATCTGATTCCCCGCCTCTGATTCCCCACCTCTGATTCCCCATATCTGATAAGCAATCTCTGTTTCCCCGCCTCTGATTCCCCGCCTCTGATTCCCCATATCTGATTCCCCGCAACTGATTCCCCATCTCTGATTCCCGGACTCAGATTCCCCACCTCTGATTCCCGGCCTCTGATTCCCGGCCTATGATTCCCCACTTCTGATTCCCCGCCTGATTCCCCATCTCTGATGCACTGCGTCTGATTCCCCACCTCTAATTCCCCATATCTGATTAGCCACCTCTGTTTCTCCACCTCTGATTCCCCGCCTCTGATTCCCCATATCTGATTCCCCGCCTCTGATTCCCCATCTCTGATTCCCGGACTCTGAATCCCCACCTCTGTTTCCCGGCCTCTGATTCCCGGCCTATGATTCCCCATGTCTGATTCCCCACATCTGATTCCCTGCATCTGATACCCCGCCTCTGATTCCCCGCCTCTGATTCCCTGCCACTAATTCCCCGCCTCTGATTCCCCATATCTGTTTTCCTGCCTCTGATGCCCCATATCTGATTCCCTGCCTCTGATTCCCCAACTCTGATTCCCCGCCTCTGATTCCCCAGCTCTGATTCCCCACCTCTGATTCCCCGTGCCTAATTCCCTGCCTCTGATTCCCCGCCTCTGATTCCCCATCTTGGATTCATCACCACTGATTCCTTGCGTCTGATTCCCTCCCTGTGATTCCCCGCCTCTGATTCACCATCTCTGATTCACTGCCTCTGATTCCCCTTCTCTGATTCCCCATGTCTGATTCCCCAATTCTGATTCCCGCCTCTGATGTCCCACCTCTGATTCCCCTCCTCTGATTGCCCATATCTGATTCCCCGCCTCTGATTCCCCATATCTTATTCCCCGCCTCTGATTCCCAAACTCAGATTCCCCGTCTCTGATTCCCCAGCTCTGATTCCCCACATCTGATTCCCTGCCTCTGATTCCCCACCTCTGATTCCCAATATCTGATTCCCTGCCTCTGTTTCCCCACCTCTGATTCCCCGCCTCTGATTCCCCATATCTGATTCCCCACCTCTGATTCCCCAACTCTGATTCCCCGCCTCTGATTCCCCAGCTCAGATACCCCGCCTCTGATTCCCCATGTCAGATTTCCTGCCTCTGATTCCCCGCCTCTGATTCCCCATCTCTGATTCACCGCCTCTGATTCCCCACCTCTGATTCCCCATATCTGATAAGCCATCTCTGTTTCCCCGCCTCTGATTCCCCGCCTCTGATTCCCCATATCTGATTCCCCGCCTCTGATTCCCCATCTCTGATTCCCGGACTCAGATTCCCCACCTCTGATTCCCAGCCTCTGATTCCCGGAATATGATTCCCCACTTCTGATTCCCCGCCTCTGATTCCCTGCCTCTGATTCCCCATCTCTGATTCCCCACATCTGATTCCCTGTCTCTGATTCCCCGCCTCTGATTCCACATATCTGATTCCCTGCCTCTGATTACCCATCTCGGATTCCCGCCCTCCGATTCCCCACCTCTGGTTCCCCATATCTGATACCCCTACTCTGTTTCCCCGCCTCTGAATCCCCGCCTCTGATTCCCCACTTCTGATTCCCCATATCTGATAAGCCATCTCTGTTTCCCCGCCTCTGATTCCCCGCCTCTGATTCCCCATATCTGATTCCCCGCCTCTGATTCCCCATCTCTGATTCCAGGACTCAGATTCCCCACCTCTGATTCCAAGCCTCTGATTCCCGGAATATTATTCCCGGCTTCTGATTCCCCGCCTCTGATTCCCTGCCTCTGATTCCCCATCTCTGATTCCCCACATCTGATTCCCTGCCTCTGATTCCCCGCCTCTGATTCCCCATATCTGATTCCCTGCCTCTGATTACCCATCTCGGATTCCCGCCCTCTGATTCCCCACCTCTGGTTCCCCATATCTGATACCCCTCCTATGTTTCCCCGCCTCTGATTCCCCGCCTCTGATTCCCCATATCTGATTTCCCGTCTCTGATTCCCCAACTCTGATTCCCCGCCTCTGGTTCCTCAGCTCTGTTTCCCCGCCTCTGATTCCCCGCCTCTGATTCCCCATTTCTGATTCCCCGCCTCTGATTCCCCACCTCTGATTCCCCATATCTGATAAGCAATCTCTGTTTCCCCGCCTCTGATTCCCCGCCTCTGATTCCCCATATCTGATTCCCCGCCTCTGATTCCCCATCTCTGATTCCCGGACTCAGATTCCCCACCTCTGATTCCCGGCCTCTGATTCCCGGCCTATGATTCCCCGCTTCTGATTCCCCGCCTCTGATTCCCTGCCTCTGATTCCCCATCTCTGATTCACTGCCTCCGATTCCCCACATCTGATTCCCCATATCTGATTAGCCACCTCTGTTTCTCCGCCTCTGATTCCCCGCCTCTGATTCCCCATATCTGATTCCCCGCCTCTGATTCCCCATCTCTGATTCCCGGAATCTGAATCCCCACCTCTGATTCCCGGCCTCTGATTCACGGCCTATGAATCCCCACTTCTGATTCCCCGCCTCTGATTCCCTGCCTCTGATTCCCCATGTCTGATTCCCCACATCTGATTCCCTGCCTCTGATACCCCGCCTCTGATTCCCCGCCTCTGATTCCCTGCCACTAATTCCCCGCCTCTGATTCCCCATATCTGATTTCCTGCCTCTGATGCCCCATATCTGATTCCCTGCCTCTGATTCCCCAACTCTGATTCCCCGCCTCTGATTCCTCAGCTCTGATTCCCCACCTCTGATTCCCCGTGTCTAATTCCCTGCCTCAGATTCCCCGCCTCTGATTCCCCATCTTGGATTCACCACCACTGATTCCTTGCGTCTGATTCCCTGCCAGTGATTCCCCGCCTCTGATTCACCGTCTCTGATTCACTGCCTCTGATTCCCCTTCTCTGATTCCCCATGTCTGATTCCACAATTCTGATTCCCGCCTCTGATGCCCCACCTCTGATTCCCCTCCTCTGATTGCCCATATCTGATTCCCCGCCTCTGATTCCCCATATCTTATTCCCCGCCTCTGATTCCCAAACTCAGATTCCCCGTCTCTGATTGCCCAGCTCTGATTCCCCACATCTGATTCCCTGCCTCTGATTCCCCACCTCTGATTCCCTATATCTGATTCCCTGCCTCTGTTTCCCCACCTCTGATTCCCCGCCTCTGTTTCCCCATATCTGATTCCCCACCTCTGATTCCCCAACTCTGATTCCCCGCCTCTGATACCCCGTGTCTGATTTCCCGCCTCTGATTCCCCGTGTCTGATTCCCTGCCTCTGATTCCCCGCCTCTGATTCCCCATCTCTGATTCACCGCCTCTGATTCCCCACCTCTGATTCCCCATATCTGATAAGCCATCTCTGTTTCCCCGCCTCTGATTCCCCGCCTCTGATTCCCCGTCTCTGATTCCCCATATCTGATTCCCCGCCTCTGATTCCCCATCTCTGATTCCCGGACTCAGATTCCCAACCTCTGATTCCAAGCCTCTGATTCCCGGAATATGATTCCCCGCTTCTGATTCCCCGCCTCTGATTCCCTGCCTCTGATTCCCCATCTCTGATTCCCCACATCTGATTCCCTGCCTCTGATTCCCCGCCTCTGATTCCCCATATCTGATTCCCTGCCTCTGATTACCCATCTCGGATTCCCGCCCTCCGATTCCCCACCTCAGGTTCCCCATATCTGATACCCCTCCTCTGTTTCCCCGCCTCTGATTCCCCGCCTCTGATTCCCCATATCTGATTCCCCGTCTCTGATTCCCCAACTCTGATTCCCCGCCTCTGATTCCTCAGCTCTGATTCCCCGCTTCTGATTCCCCGCGTCTGATTCCCTGCCTCTGATTCCCCGCCTCTGATTCCCCATCTCTGATTCACCACCACTGATTCCCTGCATCTGATTCCCTGCCTGTGATTCCCCGCCTCTGATTCACCATCTCTGATTCACTGCCTCTGATTCCCCTTCTCTGATTCCCCATGTCTGATTCCCCAATTCTGATTCCCGCCTCTGATGCCCCACCTCTGAATCCCCTCCTCTGATTCCCCATATCTGATTCCCCGCCTCTGATTCCCCATATCTTATTCCCCGCCTCTGATTCCCAAACTCAGATTCCCCGCCTCTGATTCCCCAGCTCTGATACCCCGCCTCAGATTCCCCGCGTCTGATTCCCTGCCTCTGATTACCCATCTCGGATTCCCGCCCTCCGATTCCCCACCTCAGGTTCCCCATATCTGATACCCCTCCTCTGTTTCCCCGCCTCTGATTCCCCATATCTGATTCCCCGTCTCTGATTCCCCAACTCTGATTCCCCCGCCTCTGATTCCTCAGCTCTGATTCCCCGCCTCTGATTCCCCGCGTCTGATTCCCCGACTCTGATTCCCCGCCTCTGATTCCCCAGCTCTGATTCCCCACCTCTGATTACCCACATCTGATTCCCTGACTCTAATTCCCGGCCTCTGATTCCCCATCTCTCATTCACCGCCTCTGATTACCCACCTCTGATTCCCCATATCTGATTCCCCGCCTCTGATTCCCCGCCTCTGATTCCCCATATCTGATACCCCGCCTCTGATTCCCCAACTCTGAATCCCCGCCTCTGATTCCCCAGCTATGATTCCCCGCCTCTGATTCCCCATCTCTGATTCACCGCCTCTGATTCCCCACCTCTGATTCCCCATATCTGATTAGCCACCACTGTTTCCCCGCCTCTGATTCCCCGCCTCTGATTCCCCATATCTGATTCCCCGCCTCTGATTCCCCACCTCTGATTCCCCATATCTGATAAGCAATCTCTGTTTCCCCGCCTCTGATTCCCCGCCTCTGATTCCCCATATCTGATTCCCCGCAACTGATTCCCCATCTCTGATTCCCGGACTCAGATTCCCCACCTCTGATTCCCGGCCTCTGATTCCCGGCCTATGATTCCCCGCTTCTGATTCCCCGCCTGATTCCCCATCTCTGATGCACTGCGTCTGATTCCCCACCTCTAATTCCCCATATCTGATTAGCCACCTCTGTTTCTCCACCTCTGATTCCCCGTTTCTGATTCCCAATATCTGATTCCCCGCCTCTGATTCCCCATCTCTGATTCCCGGACTCTGAATCCCCACCTCTGTTTCCCGGCCTCTGATTCCCGGCCTATGATTCCCCGCTTCTGATTCCCCGCCTCTGATACCCTGCCTCTGATTCCCCATGTCTGATTCCCCGCCTCTGATTCCCTGCCACTAATTCCCCGCCTCTGATTCCCCATATCTGTTTTCCTGCCTCTGATGCCCCATATCTGATTCCCTGCCTCTGATTCCCCAACTCTGATTCCCCACCTCTGATTCCTCAGCTCTGATTCCCCACCTCTGATTCCCCGTGTCTAATTCCCTGCCTCTGATTCCCCGCCTCTGATTCCCCATCTTGGATTCATCACCACTGATTCCTTGCGTCTGATTCCCTCCCTGTGATTCCCCGCCTCTGATTCACCATCTCTGATTCACTGCCTCTGATTCCCCTTCTCTGATTCCCCATGTCTGATTCCCCAATTCTGATTCCCGCCTCTGATGCCCCACCTCTGATTCCCCTCCTCTGATTGCCCATATCTGATTCCCCGCCTCTGATTCCCCATATCTTATTCCCCGCCTCTGATTCCCAAACTCAGATTCCCCGTCTCTGATTCCCCAGCTCTGATTCCCCCATCTGATTCCCTGCCTCTGATTCCCCACCTCTGATTCCCAATATCTGATTCCCTGCCTCTGTTTCCCCACCTCTGATTCCCCGCCTCTGTTTCCCCATATCTGATTCCCCACCTCTGATTCCCCAACTCTGATTCCCCGCCTCTGATTCCCCAGCTCTGATACCCCGCCTCTGATTCCCCATGTCAGATTTCCTGCCTCTGATTCCCCGCCTCTGATTCCCCATCTCTGATTCACCGCCTCTGATTCCCCACCTCTGATTCCCCATATCTGATAAGACATCTCTGTTTCCCCGCCTCTGATTCCCCGCCTCTGATTCCCCATATCTGATTCCCCGCCTCTGATTCCCCATCTCTGATTTCCCACCTCTGATTCCCAGCCTCTGATTCCCGGAATATGATTCCCCGCTTCTGATTCCCCGCCTCTGATTCCCTGCCTCTGATTCCCCATCTCTGATTCCCCACATCTGATTCCCTGCCTCTGATTCCCCGCCTCTGATTCCACATATCTGATTCCCTGCCTCTGATTACCCATCTCGGATTCCCGCCCTCCGATTCCCCACCTCTGGTTCCCCATATCTGATACCCCTACTCTGTTTCCCCGCCTCTGAATCCCCGCCTCTGATTCCCCACCTCTGATTCCCCATATCTGATAAGCCATCTCTGTTTCCCCGCCTCTGATTCCCCGCCTCTGATTCCCCATATCTGATTCCCCGCCTCTGATTCCCCATCTCTGATTCCAGGACTCAGATTCCCCACCTCTCATTCCAAGCCTCTGATTCCCGGAATATGATTCCCGGCTTCTGATTCCCCGCCTCTGATTCCCTGCCTCTGATTCCCCATCTCTGATTCCACACATCTGATTCCCTGCCTCTGATTCCCCGCCTCTGATTCCCCATATCTGATTCCCTGCCTCTGATTACCCATCTCGGATTCCCGCCCTCTGATTCCCCACCTCTGGTTCCCCATATCTGATACCCCTCCTCTGTTTCCCCGCCTCTGATTCCCCGCCTCTGATTCCCCAACTCTGAATCCCCGCCTCTGATTCCCCAGCTATGATTCCCCGCCTCTGATTCCCCAACTCTGATTCCCCGCCTCTGATACCCCGTGTCTGATTTCCCGCCTCTGATTCCCCGTGTCTGATTCCCTGCCTCTGATTCCCCGCCTCTGATTCCCCATCTCTGATTCACCGCCTCTGATTCCCCACCTCTGATTCCCCATATCTGATAAGCCATCTCTGTTTCCCCGCCTCTGATTCCCCGCCTCTGATTCCCCGTCTCTGATTCCCCATATCTGATTCCCCGCCTCTGATTCCCCATCTCTGATTCCCGGACTCAGATTCCCAACCTCTGATTCCAAGCCTCTGATTCCCGGAATATGATTCCCCGCTTCTGATTCCCCGCCTCTGATTCCCTGCCTCTGATTCCCCATCTCTGATTCCCCACATCTGATTCCCTGCCTCTGATTCCCCGCCTCTGATTCCCCATATCTGATTCCCTGCCTCTGATTACCCATCTCGGATTCCCGCCCTCCGATTCCCCACCTCAGGTTCCCCATATCTGATACCCCTCCTCTGTTTCCCCGCCTCTGATTCCCCGCCTCTGATTCCCCATATCTGATTCCCCGTCTCTGATTCCCCAACTCTGATTCCCCGCCTCTGATTCCTCAGCTCTGATTCCCCGCTTCTGATTCCCCGCGTCTGATTCCCTGCCTCTGATTCCCCGCCTCTGATTCCCCATCTCTGATTCACCACCACTGATTCCCTGCATCTGATTCCCTGCCTGTGATTCCCCGCCTCTGATTCACCATCTCTGATTCACTGCCTCTGATTCCCCTTCTCTGATTCCCCATGTCTGATTCCCCAATTCTGATTCCCGCCTCTGATGCCCCACCTCTGAATCCCCTCCTCTGATTCCCCATATCTGATTCCCCGCCTCTGATTCCCCATATCTTATTCCCCGCCTCTGATTCCCAAACTCAGATTCCCCGCCTCTGATTCCCCAGCTCTGATACCCCGCCTCAGATTCCCCGCGTCTGATTCCCTGCCTCTGATTACCCATCTCGGATTCCCGCCCTCCGATTCCCCACCTCAGGTTCCCCATATCTGATACCCCTCCTCTGTTTCCCCGCCTCTGATTCCCCATATCTGATTCCCCGTCTCTGATTCCCCAACTCTGATTCCCCGCCTCTGATTCCTCAGCTCTGATTCCCCGCCTCTGATTCCCCGCGTCTGATTCCCCGACTCTGATTCCCCGCCTCTGATTCCCCAGCTCTGATTCCCCACCTCTGATTACCCACATCTGATTCCCTGACTCTAATTCCCGGCCTCTGATTCCCCATCTCTCATTCACCGCCTCTGATTACCCACCTCTGATTCCCCATATCTGATTCCCCGCCTCTGATTCCCCGCCTCTGATTCCCCATATCTGATACCCCGCCTCTGATTCCCCAACTCTGAATCCCCGCCTCTGATTCCCCAGCTATGATTCCCCGCCTCTGATTCCCCATCTCTGATTCACCGCCTCTGATTCCCCACCTCTGATTCCCCATATCTGATTAGCCACCACTGTTTCCCCGCCTCTGATTCCCCGCCTCTGATTCCCCATATCTGATTCCCCGCCTCTGATTCCCCACCTCTGATTCCCCATATCTGATAAGCAATCTCTGTTTCCCCGCCTCTGATTCCCCGCCTCTGATTCCCCATATCTGATTCCCCGCAACTGATTCCCCATCTCTGATTCCCGGACTCAGATTCCCCACCTCTGATTCCCGGCCTCTGATTCCCGGCCTATGATTCCCCGCTTCTGATTCCCCGCCTGATTCCCCATCTCTGATGCACTGCGTCTGATTCCCCACCTCTAATTCCCCATATCTGATTAGCCACCTCTGTTTCTCCACCTCTGATTCCCCGCCTCTGATTCCCCATATCTGATTCCCCGCCTCTGATTCCCCATCTCTGATTCCCGGACTCTGAATCCCCACCTCTGTTTCCCGGCCTCTGATTCCCGGCCTATGATTCCCCGCTTCTGATTCCCCGCCTCTGATACCCTGCCTCTGATTCCCCATGTCTGATTCCCCACATCTGATTCCCTGCCTCTGATACCCCGCCTCTGATTCCCCGCCTCTGATTCCCTGCCACTAATTCCCCGCCTCTGATTCCCCATATCTGTTTTCCTGCCTCTGATGCCCCATATCTGATTCCCTGCCTCTGATTCCCCAACTCTGATTCCCCACCTCTGATTCCTCAGCTCTGATTCCCCACCTCTGATTCCCCGTGTCTAATTCCCTGCCTCTGATTCCCCGCCTCTGATTCCCCATCTTGGATTCATCACCACTGATTCCTTGCGTCTGATTCCCTCCCTGTGATTCCCCGCCTCTGATTCACCATCTCTGATTCACTGCCTCTGATTCCCCTTCTCTGATTCCCCATGTCTGATTCCCCAATTCTGATTCCCGCCTCTGATGCCCCACCTCTGATTCCCCTCCTCTGATTGCCCATATCTGATTCCCCGCCTCTGATTCCCCATATCTTATTCCCCGCCTCTGATTCCCAAACTCAGATTCCCCGTCTCTGATTCCCCAGCTCTGATTCCCCACATCTGATTCCCTGCCTCTGATTCCCCACCTCTGATTCCCAATATCTGATTCCCTGCCTCTGTTTCCCCACCTCTGATTCCCCGCCTCTGTTTCCCCATATCTGATTCCCCACCTCTGATTCCCCAACTCTGATTCCCCGCCTCTGATTCCCCAGCTCTGATACCCCGCCTCTGATTCCCCATGTCAGATTTCCTGCCTCTGATTCCCCGCCTCTGATTCCCCATCTCTGATTCACCGCCTCTGATTCCCCACCTCTGATTCCCCATATCTGATAAGACATCTCTGTTTCCCCGCCTCTGATTCCCCGCCTCTGATTCCCCATATCTGATTCCCCGCCTCTGATTCCCCATCTCTGATTTCCCACCTCTGATTCCCAGCCTCTGATTCCCGGAATATGATTCCCCGCTTCTGATTCCCCGCCTCTGATTCCCTGCCTCTGATTCCCCATCTCTGATTCCCCACATCTGATTCCCTGCCTCTGATTCCCCGCCTCTGATTCCACATATCTGATTCCCTGCCTCTGATTACCCATCTCGGATTCCCGCCCTCCGATTCCCCACCTCTGGTTCCCCATATCTGATACCCCTACTCTGTTTCCCCGCCTCTGAATCCCCGCCTCTGATTCCCCACCTCTGATTCCCCATATCTGATAAGCCATCTCTGTTTCCCCGCCTCTGATTCCCCGCCTCTGATTCCCCATATCTGATTCCCCGCCTCTGATTCCCCATCTCTGATTCCAGGACTCAGATTCCCCACCTCTCATTCCAAGCCTCTGATTCCCGGAATATGATTCCCGGCTTCTGATTCCCCGCCTCTGATTCCCTGCCTCTGATTCCCCATCTCTGATTCCACACATCTGATTCCCTGCCTCTGATTCCCCGCCTCTGATTCCCCATATCAGATTCCCTGCCTCTGATTACCCATCTCGGATTCCCGCCCTCTGATTCCCCACCTCTGGTTCCCCATATCTGATACCCCTCCTCTGTTTCCCCGCCTCTGATTCCCCGCCTCTGATTCCCCATATCTGATTCCCCGTCTCTGATTCCCCAACTCTGATTCCCCGCCTCTGGTTCCTCAGCTCTGTTTCTCCGCCTCTGATTCCCCGCCTCTGATTCCCCATTTCTGATTCCCCGCCTCTGATTCCCCACCTCTGATTCCCCATATCTGATAAGCAATCTCTGTTTCCCCGCCTCTGATTCCCCGCCTCTGATTCCCCATATCTGATTCCCCGCCTCTGATTCCCGATCTCTGATTCCCGGACTCAGATTCCCCACCTCTGATTCCCGGCCTCTGATTCCCGGCCTATGATTCCCCGCTTCTGATTCCCCGCCTCTGATTCCCTGCCTCTGATTCCCCATGTTTGATTCCCCACATCTGATTCCCTGCCTCTGATACCCCGCCTCTGATACCCCGCCTCTGATTCCCCGCCACTAATTCCCCGCCTCTGATTCCCCATATCTTATTCCCCGCCTCTGATTCCCAAACTCAGAATCCCTGCCTCTGATTCCCCAGCTCTGATTCCCCACATCTGATTCCCTGCCTCTGATTCCCCACCTCTGATTCCCAATATCTGATTCCCTGCCTCTGTTTCACCACCTCTGATTCCCCGCCTCTGTTTCCCCATATCTGATTCGCAACCTCTGATTCCCCAACTCTGATTCCCCGCCTCTGATTCACCATGTCTGATTCCCCAATTCTGATTCCCGCGGCTGATGCCCCACCTCTGATTCCCCTCCTCTGATTCCCCATATCTGATTCCCCGCCTTTGATTCCCCATATCATATTCCCCGCCTCTGATTCCCAAACTCAGACTCCCCGCCTCTGATTCCCCAGCTCTGATTCCCCGCCTCTGATTCCCCACGTCTGATTCCCCGCCTCTGAATCCCCGCCTCTGATTCCCCATCTCTGATTCACCACCGCTAATTCCCGGCCTCTGATTCCCCACAACTGATTCCCGGCCTCTGATTCCCGGCCTCTGATTCCCCGCCTCTGATTCCCCATCTCTGATTCCCCGCCTCTGATTCCCCGACTCTGATTCCCCGCCTCTGAATCCCCAGCTCTGATTCCCCACCTCTGATTACCCGCGTCTGATTCCCTGAATCTAATTCCCGGCCTCTGATTCCCCATCTCTGATTCACCGCCTCTGATTCCCCACCTCTGATTCCCCATATCTGATTCCCCGCCTCAGTTTCCCCGCCTCTGATTCCCCACCTCTGATTCCCCATATCTGATACCCCGCCTCTGATTCCCCAACTCTGAATCCCCGCCTCTGATTCCCAAGGTATGATTCCCCGCCTCTGATTCCCTGCGTCTGATTCCCTGCTTCTGATTCCCTGCCTCTGGTTCCCCATCTGTGATTAACCACCTCTGATTCTCCGCGTCTGATTCCCCGCCTCTGATTCCCCATCTCTGATTCCCCATCTCTGATTCCCAAATTCTGATTCCCCGCCTCTGATTCCCCAGCTCTGATTCCCCACATCTGATTCCCTGCCACTGATTCCCCACCTCTGATTCCCTGCCTCTGATTCCCCACCTCTGATTCCCAATATCTGATTCCCCGCATCTGTTTCCCCATATCTGATTCCCCACCTCTGATTCCCCAACTCTGATTCCCCGCCTCTGATTCCCCAGCTCTGATTCCCCGCCTCTGATTCCCCGTGTCTGATACCCTGCCTCTGATTCCCCGCCTCTGATTCCCCATCTCTGATTCTCCACCACTGATTCCCTGCGTCTGATTCCCTGCCTGTGATTCCCCACCTCTGATTCACCATGTCTGATTCCCCAAATCTGATTCCCGCCTCTGATGCCCCACCTCTGATTCCCCTCCCCTGATTCCCCATATCTGATTCCCCGCCTCTGATTCCCCATATCTTATTCCCCGCCTCTGATTCACAAACTCAGATTCCCCGCCTCTGATTCCCCAGCTCTGATTCCCTGCCTCTGATTCCCCGCGTCTGATTCCCCGCCTCTGAATCCCCGCGTCTGATTCCCCATCTCTGATTCACCACCGCTAATTCCCGGCCTCTGATTCCCCACAACTGATTCCCGGCCTCTGTTTCCCGGCCTCTGATTCCCCGCCTCTGATTCCCCATCTCTGATTCCCCGCCTCTGATTCCCCGACTCTGATTCCCCGCCTCTGAATCCCCAGCTCTGATTCCCCACCTCTGATTACCCGCGTCTGATTCCCTGAATCTAATTCCCGGCCTCTGATTCCCCATCTCTGATTCACCGCCTCTGATTCCCCACCCATGATTGCCCATATCTGATTCCCCGCCTCAGTTTCCCCGCCTCTGATTCCCCGCCTCTGATTCCCCATATCTGATACCCCGCCTCTGATTCCCCAACTCTGAATCCCCGCCTCTGATTCCCCATCTCTGATTCCCAAATTCTGATTCCCCGCCTCTGATTCCCCAGCACTGATTCCCCTCATCTGATTCCCTGCCTCTGATTCCCCACCTCTGATTCCCAATATCTGATTCCCCGCCTCTGTTACCCCGCCTCTGATTCTCCGCCTCTGTTTCCCCATATCTGATTCCCAACCTCTGATTCCCCAACTCTGATTCCCCGCCTCTGATTCCCTGTGTCTGATTCCCTGCCTCTGATTCCCCGCCTCTGATTCCCCATCTCTGATTCACCGCCTCTGATTCCCCACCTCTGATTCCCCATATCTGATTAGCCACCTCTGTTTCCCCGCCTCTGATTCCCCGCCTCTGATTCCCCATATCTGATTCCCCGCCTCTGATTCCCCACCTCTGATTCCCCATATCTGATAAGCAATCTCTGTTTCCCCGCCTCTGATTCCCCGCCTCTGATTCCCCATATCTGATTCCCCGCAACTGATTCCCCATCTCTGATTCCCGGACTCAGATTCCCCACCTCTGATTCCCGGCCTCTGATTCCCGGCCTATGATTCCCCACTTCTGATTCCCCGCCTGATTCCCCATCTCTGATGCACTGCGTCTGATTCCCCACCTCTAATTCCCCATATCTGATTAGCCACCTCTGTTTCTCCACCTCTGATTCCCCGCCTCTGATTCCCCATATCTGATTCCCCGCCTCTGATTCCCCATCTCTGATTCCCGGACTCTGAATCCCCACCTCTGTTTCCCGGCCTCTGATTCCCGGCCTATGATTCCCCATGTCTGATTCCCCACATCTGATTCCCTGCATCTGATACCCCGCCTCTGATTCCCCGCCTCTGATTCCCTGCCACTAATTCCCCGCCTCTGATTCCCCATATCTGTTTTCCTGCCTCTGATGCCCCATATCTGATTCCCTGCCTCTGATTCCCCAACTCTGATTCCCTGCCTCTGATTCCCCGCCTCTGATTCCCCATCTTGGATTCATCACCACTGATTCCTTGCGTCTGATTCCCTCCCTGTGATTCCCCGCCTCTGATTCACCATCTCTGATTCACTGCCTCTGATTCCCCTTCTCTGATTCCCCATGTCTGATTCCCCAATTCTGATTCCCGCCTCTGATGCCCCACCTCTGATTCCCCTCCTCTGATTGCCCATATCTGATTCCCCGCCTCTGATTCCCCATATCTTATTCCCCGCCTCTGATTCCCAAACTCAGATTCCCCGTCTCTGATTCCCCAGCTCTGATTCCCCACATCTGATTCCCTGCCTCTGATTCCCCACCTCTGATTCCCAATATCTGATTCCCTGCCTCTGTTTCCCCACCTCTGATTCCCCGCCTCTGTTTCCCCATATCTGATTCCCCACCTCTGATTCCCCAACTCAGATTCCCCGCCTCTGATTCCCCAGCTCAGATACCCCGCCTCTGATTCCCCATGTCAGATTTCCTGCCTCTGATTCCCCGCCTCTGATTCCCCATCTCTGATTCACCGCCTCTGATTCCCCACCTCTGATTCCCCATATCTGATAAGCCATCTCTGTTTCCCCGCCTCTGATTCCACGCCTCTGATTCCCCATATCTGATTCCCCGCCTCTGATTCCCCATCTCTGATTCCCGGACTCAGATTCCCCACCTCTGATTCCCAGCCTCTGATTCCCGGAATATGATTCCCCACTTCTGATTCCCCGCCTCTGATTCCCTGCCTCTGATTCCCCATCTCTGATTCCCCACATCTGATTCCCTGTCTCTGATTCCCCGCCTCTGATTCCACATATCTGATTCCCTGCCTCTGATTACCCATCTCGGATTCCCGCCCTCCGATTCCCCACCTCTGGTTCCCCATATCTGATACCCCTACTCTGTTTCCCCGCCTCTGAATCCCCGCCTCTGATTCCCCACTTCTGATTCCCCATATCTGATAAGCCATCTCTGTTTCCCCGCCTCTGATTCCCCGCCTCTGATTCCCCATATCTGATTCCACGCCTCTGATTCCCCATCTCTGATTCCAGGACTCAGATTCCCCACCTCTGATTCCAAGCCTCTGATTCCCGGAATATTATTCCCGGCTTCTGATTCCCCGCCTCTGATTCCCTGCCTCTGATTCCCCATCTCTGATTCCCCACATCTGATTCCCTGCCTCTGATTCCCCGCCTCTGATTCCCCATATCTGATTCCCTGCCTCTGATTACCCATCTCGGATTCCCGCCCTCTGATTCCCCACCTCTGGTTCCCCATATCTGATACCCCTCCTCTGTTTCCCCGCCTCTGATTCCCCGCCTCTGATTCCCCATATCTGATTTCCCGTCTCTGATTCCCCAACTCTGATTCCCCGCCTCTGGTTCCTCAGCTCTGTTTCCCCGCCTCTGATTCCCCGCCTCTGATTCCCCATTTCTGATTCCCCGCCTCTGATTCCCCACCTCTGATTCCCCATATCTGATAAGCAATCTCTGTTTCCCCGCCTCTGATTCCCCGCCTCTGATTCCCCATATCTGATTCCCCGCCTCTGATTCCCCATCTCTGATTCCCGGACTCAGATTCCCCACCTCTGATTCCCGGCCTCTGATTCCCGGCCTATGATTCCCCGCTTCTGATTCCCCGCCTCTGATTCCCTGCCTCTGATTCCCCATCTCTGATTCACTGCCTCCGATTCCCCACCTCTGATTCCCCATATCTGATTAGCCACCTCTGTTTCTCCGCCTCTGATTCCCCGCCTCTGATTCCCCATATCTGATTCCCCGCCTCTGATTCCCCATCTCTGATTCCCGGAATCTGAATCCCCACCTCTGATTCCCGGCCTCTGATTCACGGCCTATGATTCCCCGCTTCTGATTCCCCGCCTCTGATTCCCTGCCTCTGATTCCCCATGTCTGATTCCCCACATCTGATTCCCTGCCTCTGATACCCCGCCTCTGATTCCCCGCCTCTGATTCCCTGCCACTAATTCCCCGCCTCTGATTCCCCATATCTGATTTCCTGCCTCTGATGCCCCATATCTGATTCCCTGCCTCTGATTCCCCAACTCTGATTCCCCGCCTCTGATTCCCCAGCTCTGATTCCCCACCTCTGATTACCCGCATCTGATTCCCTGACTCTAATTCCCGGCCTCTGATTCCCCATCTCTCATTCACCGCCTCTGATTACCCACCTCTGATTCCCCATATCTGATTCCCCGCCTCTGATTCCCCGCCTCTGATTCCCCATATCTGATACCCCGCCTCTGATTCCCCAACTCTGAATCGCCGCCTCTGATTCCCCAGCTATGATTCCCCGCCTCTGATTCCCCATCTCTGATTCACCGCCTCTGATTCCCCACCTCTGATTCCCCATATCTGATTAGCCACCTCTGTTTCCCCGCCTCTGATTCCCCGCCTCTGATTCCCCATATCTGATTCCCCGCCTCTGATTCCCCGCCTCTGATTCCCTGCCACTAATTCCCCGCCTCTGATTCCCCATATCTGATTTCCTGCCTCTGATGCCCCATATCTGATTCCCTGCCTCTGATTCCCCAACTCTGATTCCCCACCTCTGATTCCTCAGCTCTGATTCCCCACCTCTGATTCCCCGTGTCTAATTCCCTGCCTCTGATTCCCCGCCTCTGATTCCCCATCTTGGATTCATCACCACTGATTCCTTGCGTCTGATTCCCTCCCTGTGATTCCCCGCCTCTGATTCACCATCTCTGATTCACTGCCACTGATTCCCCTTCTCTGATTCCCCATGTCTGATTCCCCAATTCTGATTCCCGCCTCTGATGCCCCACCTCTGATTCCCCTCCTCTGATTGCCCATATCTGATTCCCCGCCTCTGATTCCCCATATCTTATTCCCCGCCTCTGATTCCCAAACTCAGATTCCCCGTCTCTGATTCCCCAGCTCTGATTCCCCACATCTGATTCCCTGCCTCTGATTCCCCACCTCTGATTCCCAATATCTGATTCCCTGCCTCTGTTTCCCCACCTCTGATTCCCCGCCTCTGTTTCCCCATATCTGATTCCCCACCTCTGATTCCCCAACTCTGATTCCCCGCCTCTGATTCCCCAGCTCTGATACCCCGCCTCTGATTCCCCATGTCAGATTTCCTGCCTCTGATTCCCCGCCTCTGATTCCCCATCTCTGATTCACCGCCTCTGATTCCCCACCTCTGATTCCCCATATCTGATAAGACATCTCTGTTTCCCCGCCTCTGATTCCCCGCCTCTGATTCCCCATATCTGATTCCCCGCCTCTGATTCCCCATCTCTGATTTCCCACCTCTGATTCCCAGCCTCTGATTCCCGGAATATGATTCCCCGCTTCTGATTCCCCACCTCTGATTCCCTGCCTCTGATTCCCCATCTCTGATTCCCCACATCTGACTCCCTGCCTCTGATTCCCCGCCTCTGATTCCACATATCTGATTCCCTGCCTCTGATTACCCATCTCGGATTCCCGCCCTCCGATTCCCCACCTCTGGTTCCCCATATCTGATACCGCTACTCTGTTTCCCCGCCTCTGAATCCCCGCCTCTGATTCCCCACCTCTGATTCCCCATATCTGATAAGCCATCTCTGTTTCCCCACCTTTGATTCCCCGCCTCTGATTCCCCATATCTGATTCCCCGCCTCTGATTCCCCATCTCTGATTCCAGGACTCAGATTCCCCACCTCTGATTCCAAGCCTCTGATTCCCGGAATATGATTCCCGGCTTCTGATTCCCCGCCTCTGATTCCCTGCCTCTGATTCCCCATCTCTGATTCCACACATCTGATTCCCTGCCTCTGATTCCCCGCCTCTGATTCCCCATATCTGATTCCCTGCCTCTGATTACCCATCTCGGATTCCCGCCCTCTGATTCCCCACCTCTGGTTCCCCATATCTGATACCCCTCCTCTGTTTCCCCGCCTCTGATTCCCCGCCTCTGATTCCCCATATCTGATTCCCCGTCTCTGATTCCCCAACTCTGATTCCCCGCCTCTGGTTCCTCAGCTCTGTTTCTCCGCCTCTGATTCCCCGCCTCTGATTCCCCATTTCTGATTCCCCGCCTCTGATTCCCCACCTCTGATTCCCCATATCTGATAAGCAATCTCTGTTTCCCCGCCTCTGATTCCCCGCCTCTGATTCCCCATATCTGATTCCCCGCCTCTGATTCCCGATCTCTGATTCCCGGACTCAGATTCCCCACCTCTGATTCCCGGCCTCTGATTCCCGGCCTATGATTCCCCGCTTCTGATTCCCCGCCTCTGATTCCCTGCCTCTGATTCCCCATGTCTGATTCCCCACATCTGATTCCCTGCCTCTGATACCCCGCCTCTGATACCCCGCCTCTGATTCCCCGCCACTAATTCCCCGCCTCTGATTCCCCATATCTTATTCCCCGCCTCTGATTCCCAAACTCAGAATCCCTGCCTCTGATTCCCCAGCTCTGATTCCCCACATCTGATTCCCTGCCTCTGATTCCCCACCTCTGATTCCCAATATCTGATTCCCTGCCTCTGTTTCACCACCTCTGATTCCCCGCCTCTGTTTCCCCATATCTGATTCGCAACCTCTGATTCCCCAACTCTGATTCCCCGCCTCTGATTCACCATGTCTGATTCCCCAATTCTGAATCCCGCGGCTGATGCCCCACCTCTGATTCCCCTCCTCTGATTCCCCATATCTGATTCCCCGCCTTTGATTCCCCATATCTTATTCCCCGCCTCTGATTCCCCAGCTCTGATTCCCCGCCTCTGATTCCCCACGTCTGATTCCCCGCCTCTGAATCCCCGCCTCTGATTCCCCATCTCTGATTCACCACCGCTAATTCCCGGCCTCTGATTCCCCACAACTGATTCCCGGCCTCTGATTCCCGGCCTCTGATTCCCCGCCTCTGATTCCCCATCTCTGATTCCCCGCCTCTGATTCCCCGACAATGATTCCCCGCCTCTGAATCCCCAGCTCTGATTCCCCACCTCTGATTACCCGCGTCTGATTCCCTGAATCTAATTCCCGGCCTCTGATTCCCCATCTCTGATTCACCGCCTCTGATTCCCCACCTCTGATTCCCCATATCTGATTCCCCGCCTCAGTTTCCCCGCCTCTGATTCCCCACCTCTGATTCCCCATATCTGATACCCCGCCTCTGATTCCCCATCTGTGATTAACCACCTCTGATACTCCGCGTCTGATTCCCCGCCTCTGATTCCCCATCTCTGATTCCCCATCTCTGATTCCCAAATTCTGATTCCCCGCCTCTGATTCCCCAGCTCTGATTCCCCACATCTGATTCCCTGCCACTGATTCCCCACCTCTTATTCCCTGCCTCTGTTTCCCCACCTCTGATTCCCAATATCTGATTCCCTGCCTCTGTTTCCCCACCTCTGATTCCCCGCATCTGTTTCCCCATATCTGATTCCCCACCTCTGATTCCCCAACACTGATTCCCCGCCTCTGATTCCCCAGCTCTGATTCCCCGCCTCTGATTCCCCGTGTCTGATACCCTGCCTCTGATTCCCCGCCTCTGATTCCCCATCTCTGATTCTCCACCACTGATTCCCTGCGTCTGATTCCCTGCCTGTGATTCCCCACCTCTGATTCACCATGTCTGATTCCCCAAATCTGATTCCCGCCTCTGATGCCCCACCTCTGATTCCCCTCCCCTGATTCCCCATATCTGATTCCCCGCCTCTGATTCCCCATATCTTATTCCCCGCCTCTGATTCCCAAACTCAGATTCCCCGCCTCTGATTCCCCACCTCTGATTCCCTGCCTCTGATTCCCCGCGTCTGATTCCCCGCCTCTGAATCCCCGCGTCTGATTCCCCATCTCTGATTCACCACCGCTAATTCCCGGCCTCTGATTCCCCACAACTGATTCCCGGCCTCTGATTCCCGGCCTCTGATTCCCCGCCTCTGATTCCCCATCTCTGATTCCCCGCCTCTGATTTCCCGACTCTGATTCCCCGCCTATGAATCCCCAGCTCTGATTCCCCACCTCTGATTACCCGCGTCTGATTCCCTGAATCTAATTCCCGGCCTCTGATTCCCCATCTCTGATTCACCGCCTCTGATTCCCCACCCATGATTCCCCATATCTGATTCCCCGCCTCAGTTTCCCCGCCTCTGATTCCCCGCCTCTGATTCCCCATATCTGATACCCCGCCTCTGATTCCCCAACTCTGAATCCCCGCCTCTGATTCCCCATCTGTGATTCCCAAATTCTGATTCCCCGCCTCTGATTCCCCAGCACTGATTCCCCTCATCTGATTCCCTGCCTCTGATTCCCCACCTCTGATTCCCAATATCTGATTCCCCGCCTCTGTTACCCCGCCTCTGATTCCCCGCCTCTGTTTCCCCATATCTGATTCCCCACCTCTGATTCCCCAACTCTGATTCCCCGCCTCTGATTCCCCAGCTCTGATTCCCCGCCTCTGATTCCCTGTGTCTGATTCCCTGCCTCTGATTCCCCGCCTCTGATTCCCCATCTCTGATTCACCGCCTCTGATTCCCCACCTCTGATTCCCCATATCTGATTAGCCACCTCTGTTTCCCCGCCTCTGATTCCCCGCCTCTGATTCCCCATATCTGATTCCCCGCCTCTGATTCCCCACCTCTGATTCCCCATATCTGATAAGCAATCTCTGTTTCCCCGCCTCTGATTCCCCGCCTCTGATTCCCCATATCTGATTCCCCGCAACTGATTCCCCATCTCTGATTCCCGGACTCAGATTCCCCACCTCTGATTCCCGGCCTCTGATTCCCGGCCTATGATTCCCCGCTTCTGATTCCCCGCCTGATTCCCCATCTCTGATGCACTGCGTCTGATTCCCCACCTCTAATTCCCCATATCTGATTAGCCACCTCTGTTTCTCCACCTCTGATTCCCCGCCTCTGATTCCCCATATCCGATTCCCCGCCTCTGATTCCCCATCTCTGATTCCCGGACTCTGAATCCCCACCTCTGTTTCCCGGCCTCTGATTCCCGGCCTATGATTCCCCATGTCTGATTCCCCACATCTGATTCCCTGCCTCTGATACCCCGCCTCTGATTCCCCGCCTCTGATTCCCTGCCACTAATTCCCCGCCTCTGATTCCCCATATCTGTTTTCCTGCCTCTGATGCCCCATATCTGATTCCCTGCCTCTGATTCCCCAACTCTGATTCCCCGCCTCTGATTCCCCAGCTCTGATTCCCCAACTCTGATTCCCCGTGTCTAATTCCCTGCCTCTGATTCCCCGCCTCTGATTCCCCATCTTGGATTCATCACCACTGATTCCTTGCGTCTGATTCCATCCCTGTGATTCCCCGCCTCTGATTCACCATCTCTGATTCACTGCCTCTGATTCCCCTTCTCTGATTCCCCATGTCTGATTCCTCAATTCTGATTCCCGCCTCTGATGCCCCACCTCTGATTCCCCTCCTCTGATTGCCCATATCTGATTCCCCGCCTCTGATTCCCCATATCTTATTCCCCACCTCTGATTCCCAAACTCAGATTCCCCGTCTCTGATTCCCCAGCTCTGATTCCCCACATCTGATTCCCTGCCTCTGATTCCCCACCTCTGATTCCCAATATCTGATTCCCTGCCTCTGTTTCCCCACCTCTGATTCCCCGCCTCTGTTTCCCCATATCTGATTCCCCACCTCTGATTCCCCAACTCTGATTCCCCGCCTCTGATTCCCCAGCTCTGATACCCCGCCTCTGATTCCCCATGTCAGATTTCCTGCCTCTGATTCCCCGCCTCTGATTCCCAATCTCTGATTCACCGCCTCTGATTCCCCACCTCTGATTCCCCATATCTGATAAGCCATCTCTGTTTCCCCGCCTCTGATTCCCCGCCTCTGATTCCCCATATCTGATTCCCCGCCTCTGATTCCCCATCTCTGATTCCCGGACTCAGATTCCCCACCTCTGATTCCCAGCCTCTGATTCCCGGAATATGATTCCCCACTTCTGATTCCCCGCCTCTGATTCCCTGCCTCTGATTCCCCATCTCTGATTCCCCACATCTGATTCCCTGTCTCTGATTCCCCGCCTCTGATTCCACATATCTGATTCCCTGCCTCTGATTACCCATCTCGGATTCCCGCCCTCCGATTCCCCACCTCTGGTTCCCCATATCTGATACCCCTACTCTGTTTCCCCGCCTCTGAATCCCCGCCTCTGATTCCCCACTTCTGATTCCCCATATCTGATAAGCCATCTCTGTTTCCCCGCCTCTGATTCCCCGCATCTGATTCCCCATATCTGATTCCCCGCCTCTGATTCCCCATCTCTGATTCCAGGACTCAGATTCCCCACCTCTGATTCCAAGCCTCTGATTCCCGGAATATTATTCCCGGCATCTGATTCCCCGCCTCTGATTCCCTGCCTCTGATTCCCCATCTCTGATTCCCCACATCTGATTCCCTGCCTCTGATTCCCCGCCTCTGATTCCCCATATCTGATTCCCTGCCTCTGATTACCCATCTCGGATTCCCGCCCTCTGATTCCCCACCTCTGGTTCCCCATATCTGATACCCCTCCTCTGTTTCCCCGCCTCTGATTCCCCGCCTCTGATTCCCCATATCTGATTTCCCGTCTCTGATTCCCCAACTCTGATTCCCCGCCTCTGGTTCCTCAGCTCTGTTTCCCCGCCTCTGATTCCCCGCCTCTGATTCCCCATTTCTGATTCCCCGCCTCTGATTCCCCACCTCTGATTCCCCATATCTGATAAGCAATCTCTGTTTCCCCGCCTCTGATTCCCCGCCTCTGATTCCCCATATCTGATTCCCCGCCTCTGATTCCCCATATCTGATTCCCGGACTCATATTCCCCACCTCTGATTCCCGGCCTCTGATTCCCGGCCTATGATTCCCCGCTTCTGATTCCCCGCCTCTGATTCCCTGCCTCTGATTCCCCATCTCTGATTCACTGCCTCCGATTCCCCACCTCTGATTCCCCATATCTGATTAGCCACCTCTGTTTCTCCGCCTCTGATTCCCCGCCTCTGATTCCCCATATCTGATTCCCCGCCTCTGATTCCCCATCTCTGATTCCCGGAATCTGAATCCCCACCTCTGATTCCCGGCCTCTGATTCACGGCCTATGATTCCCCGCTTCTGATTCCCCGCCTCTGATTCCCTGCCTCTGATTCCCCATGTCTGATTCCCCACATCTGATTCCCTGCCTCTGATACCACGCCTCTGATTCCCCGCCTCTGATTCCCTGCCACTAATTCCCCGCCTCTGATTCCCCATATCTGATTTCCTGCCTCTGATGCCCCATATCTGATTCCCTGCCTCAGATTCCCCAACTCTGATTCCCCGCCTCTGATTCCTCAGCTCTGATTCCCCACCTCTGATTCCCCGTGTCTAATTCCCTGCCTCAGATTCCCCGCCTCTGATTCCCCATCTTGGATTCACCACCACTGATTCCTTGCGTCTGATTCCCTGCCTGTGATTCCCCGTCTCTGATTCACCATCTCTGATTCACTGCCTCTGATTCCCCTTCTCTGATTCCCCATGTCTGATTCCCCAATTCTGATTCCCGCCTCTGATGCCCCACCTCTGATTCCCCTCCTCTGATTGCCCATATTTGATTCCCCGCCTCTGATTCCCCATATCTTATTCCCCGCCTCTGATTCCCAAACTCAGATTCCCCGTCGCTGATTGCCCAGCTCTGATTCCCCACATCTGATTCCCTGCCTCTGATTCCCCACCTCTGATTCCCTATATCTGATTCCCTGCCTCTGTTTCCCCTCCTCTGATTCCCCGCCTCTGTTTCCCCATATCTGATTCCCCACCTCTGATTCCCCAACTCTGATTCCCCGCCTCTGATACCCCGTGTCTGATTCCCCGCCTCTGATTCCCCGTGTCTGATTCCCTGCCTCTGATTCCCCGCCTCTGATTCCCCATCTCTGATTCACCGCCTCTGATTCCCCACCTCTGATTCCCCATATCTGATAAGCCATCTCTGTTTCCCCGCCTCTGATTCCCCGCCTCTGATTCCCCATATCTGATTCCCCGCCTCTGATTCCCCATCTCTGATTTCCCACCTCTGATTCCCAGCCTCTGATTCCCGGAATATGATTCCCCGCTTCTGATTCCCCGCCTCTGATTCCCTGCCTCTGATTCCACATCTCTGATTCCCCACATCTGATTCCCTGCCTCTGATTCCCCGCCTCTGATTCCACATATCTGATTCCCTGCCTCTGATTACCCATCTCGGATTCCCGCCCTCCGATTCCCCACCTCTGGTTCCCCATATCTGATACCCCTACTCTGTTTCCCCGCCTCTGAATCCCCGCCTCTGATTCCCCACCTCTGATTCCCCATATCTGATAAGCCATCTCTGTTTCCCCGCCTCTGATTCCCCGCCTCTGATTCCCCATATCTGATTCCCCGCCTCTGATTCCCCATCTCTGATTCCAGGACTCAGATTCCCCACCTCTGATTCCAAGCCTCTGATTCCCGGAATATGATTCCCGGCTTCTGATTCCCCGCCTCTGATTCCCTGCCTCTGATTCCCCATCTCTGATTCCACACATCTGATTCCCTGCCTCTGATTCCCCGCCTCTGATTCCCCATATCTGATTCCCTGCCTCTGATTACCCATCTCGGATTCCCGCCCTCTGATTCCCCACCTCTGGTTCCCCATATCTGATACCCCTCCTCTGTTTCCCCGCCTCTGATTCCCCGCCTCTGATTCCCCATATCTGATTCCCCGTCTCTGATTCCCCAACTATGATTCCCCGCCTCTGGTTCCTCAGCTCTGTTTCTCCGCCTCTGATTCCCCGCCTCTGATTCCCCATTTCTGATTCCCCGCCTCTGATTCCCCACCTCTGATTCCCCATATCTGATAAGCAATCTCTGTTTCCCCGCCTCTGATTCCCCGCCTCTGATTCCCCATATCTGATTCCCCGCCTCTGATTCCCGATCTCTGATTCCCGGACTCAGATTCCCCACCTCTGATTCCCGGCCTCTGATTCCCGGCCTATGATTCCCCGCTTCTGATACCCCGCCTCTGATTCCCTGCCTCTGATTCCCCATGTCAGATTCCCCACATCTGATTCCCTGCCTCTGATACCCCGCCTCTGATACCCCGCCTCTGATTCCCCGCCACTAATTCCCCGCCTCTGATTCCCCATATCTTATTCCCCGCCTCTGATTCCCAAACTCAGAATCCCTGCCTCTGATTCCCCAGCTCTGATTCCCCACATCTGATTCCCTGCCTCTGATTCCCCACCTCTGATTCCCAATATCTGATTCCCTGCCTCTGTTTCACCACCTCTGATTCCCCGCCTCTGTTTCCCCATATCTGATTCGCAACCTCTGATTCCCCAACTCTGATTCCCCGCCTCTGATTCACCATGTCTGATTCCCCAATTCTGATTCCCGCGGCTGATGCCCCACCTCTGATTCCCCTCCTCTGATTCCCCATATCTGATTCCCCGCCTTTGATTCCCCATATCTTATTCCCCGCCTCTGATTCCCAAACTCAGATTCCCCACCTCTGATTCCCCAGCTCTGATTCCCCGCCTCTGATTCCCCACGTCTGATTCCCCGCCTCTGAATCCCCGCCTCTGATTCCCCATCTCTGATTCACCACCGCTAATTCCCGGCCTCTGATTCCCCACAACTGATTCCCGGCCTCTGATTCCCGGCCTCTGATTCCCCGCCTCTGATTCCCCATCTCTGATTCCCCGCCTCTGATTCCCCGACTCTGATTCCCCGCCTCTGAATCCCCAGCTCTGATTCCCCACCTCTGATTACCCGCGTCTGATTCCCTGAATCTAATTCCCGGCCTCTGATTCCCCATCTCTGATTCACCGCCTCTGATTCCCCACCTCTGATTCCCCATATCTGATTCCCCGCCTCAGTTTCCCCGCCTCTGATTCCCCACCTCTGATTCCCCATATCTGATACCCCGCCTCTGATTCCCCAACTCTGAATCCCCGCCTCTGATTCCCAAGGTATGATTCCCCGCCTCTGATTCCCTGCGTCTGATTCCCTGCTTCTGATTCCCTGCCTCTGGTTCCCCATCTGTGATTAACCACCTCTGATTCTCCGCGTCTGATTCCCCGCCTCTGATTCCCCATCTCTGATTCCCCATCTCTGATTCCCAAATTCTGATTCCCCGCCTCTGATTCCCCAGCTCTGATTCCCCACATCTGATTCCCTGCCACTGATTCCCCACCTCTGATTCCCTGCCTCTGATTCCCCACCTCTGATTCCCTGCCTCTGATACCCCGCCTCTGATTCCCCGCCTCTGATTCCCTGCCACTAATTCCCCGCCTCTGATTCCCCATATCTGTTTTCCTGCCTCTGATGCCCCATATCTGATTCCCTGCCTCTGATTCCCCAACTCTGATTCCCCACCTCTGATTCCTCAGCTCTGATTCCCCACCTCTGATTCCCCGTGTCTAATTCCCTGCCTCTGATTCCCCGCCTCTGATTCCCCATCTTGGATTCATCACCACTGATTCCTTGCGTCTGATTCCCTCCCTGTGATTCCCCGCCTCTGATTCACCATCTCTGATTCACTGCCTCTGATTCCCCTTCTCTGATTCCCCATGTCTGATTCCCCAATTCTGATTCCCGCCTCTGATGCCCCACCTCTGATTCCCCTCCTCTGATTGCCCATATCTGATTCCCCGCCTCTGATTCCCCATATCTTATTCCCCGCCTCTGATTCCCAAACTCAGATTCCCCGTCTCTGATTCCCCAGCTCTGATTCCCCACATCTGATTCCCTGCCTCTGATTCCCCACCTCTGATTCCCAATATCTGATTCCCTGCCTCTGTTTCCCCACCTCTGATTCCCCGCCTCTGTTTCCCCATATCTGATTCCCCACCTCTGATTCCCCAACTCTGATTCCCCGCCTCTGATTCCCCAGCTCTGATACCCCGCCTCTGATTCCCCATGTCAGATTTCCTGCCTCTGATTCCCCGCCTCTGATTCCCCATCTCTGATTCACCGCCTCTGATTCCCCACCTCTGATTCCCCATATCTGATAAGACATCTCTGTTTCCCCGCCTCTGATTCCCCGCCTCTGATTCCCCATATCTGATTCCCCGCCTCTGATTCCCCATCTCTGATTTCCCACCTCTGATTCCCAGCCTCTGATTCCCGGAATATGATTCCCCGCTTCTGATTCCCCGCCTCTGATTCCCTGCCTCTGATTCCCCATCTCTGATTCCCCACATCTGATTCCCTGCCTCTGATTCCCCGCCTCTGATTCCACATATCTGATTCCCTGCCTCTGATTACCCATCTCGGATTCCCGCCCTCCGATTCCCCACCTCTGGTTCCCCATATCTGATACCCCTACTCTGTTTCCCCGCCTCTGAATCCCCGCCTCTGATTCCCCACCTCTGATTCCCCATATCTGATAAGCCATCTCTGTTTCCCCGCCTCTGATTCCCCGCCTCTGATTCCCCATATCTGATTCCCCGCCTCTGATTCCCCATCTCTGATTCCAGGACTCAGATTCCCCACCTCTCATTCCAAGCCTCTGATTCCCGGAATATGATTCCCGGCTTCTGATTCCCCGCCTCTGATTCCCTGCCTCTGATTCCCCATCTCTGATTCCACACATCTGATTCCCTGCCTCTGATTCCCCGCCTCTGATTCCCCATATCTGATTCCCTGCCTCTGATTACCCATCTCGGATTCCCGCCCTCTGATTCCCCACCTCTGGTTCCCCATATCTGATACCCCTCCTCTGTTTCCCCGCCTCTGATTCCCCGCCTCTGATTCCCCAACTCTGAATCCCCGCCTCTGATTCCCCAGCTATGATTCCCCGCCTCTGATTCCCCAACTCTGATTCCCCGCCTCTGATACCCCGTGTCTGATTTCCCGCCTCTGATTCCCCGTGTCTGATTCCCTGCCTCTGATTCCCCGCCTCTGATTCCCCATCTCTGATTCACCGCCTCTGATTCCCCACCTCTGATTCCCCATATCTGATAAGCCATCTCTGTTTCCCCGCCTCTGATTCCCCGCCTCTGATTCCCCGTCTCTGATTCCCCATATCTGATTCCCCGCCTCTGATTCCCCATCTCTGATTCCCGGACTCAGATTCCCAACCTCTGATTCCAAGCCTCTGATTCCCGGAATATGATTCCCCGCTTCTGATTCCCCGCCTCTGATTCCCTGCCTCTGATTCCCCATCTCTGATTCCCCACATCTGATTCCCTGCCTCTGATTCCCCGCCTCTGATTCCCCATATCTGATTCCCTGCCTCTGATTACCCATCTCGGATTCCCGCCCTCCGATTCCCCACCTCAGGTTCCCCATATCTGATACCCCTCCTCTGTTTCCCCGCCTCTGATTCCCCGCCTCTGATTCCCCATATCTGATTCCCCGTCTCTGATTCCCCAACTCTGATTCCCCGCCTCTGATTCCTCAGCTCTGATTCCCCGCTTCTGATTCCCCGCGTCTGATTCCCTGCCTCTGATTCCCCGCCTCTGATTCCCCATCTCTGATTCACCACCACTGATTCCCTGCATCTGATTCCCTGCCTGTGATTCCCCGCCTCTGATTCACCATCTCTGATTCACTGCCTCTGATTCCCCTTCTCTGATTCCCCATGTCTGATTCCCCAATTCTGATTCCCGCCTCTGATGCCCCACCTCTGAATCCCCTCCTCTGATTCCCCATATCTGATTCCCCGCCTCTGATTCCCCATATCTTATTCCCCGCCTCTGATTCCCAAACTCAGATTCCCCGCCTCTGATTCCCCAGCTCTGATACCCCGCCTCAGATTCCCCGCGTCTGATTCCCTGCCTCTGATTACCCATCTCGGATTCCCGCCCTCCGATTCCCCACCTCAGGTTCCCCATATCTGATACCCCTCCTCTGTTTCCCCGCCTCTGATTCCCCATATCTGATTCCCCGTCTCTGATTCCCCAACTCTGATTCCCCGCCTCTGATTCCTCAGCTCTGATTCCCCGCCTCTGATTCCCCGCGTCTGATTCCCCGACTCTGATTCCCCGCCTCTGATTCCCCAGCTCTGATTCCCCACCTCTGATTACCCACATCTGATTCCCTGACTCTAATTCCCGGCCTCTGATTCCCCATCTCTCATTCACCGCCTCTGATTACCCACCTCTGATTCCCCATATCTGATTCCCCGCCTCTGATTCCCCGCCTCTGATTCCCCATATCTGATACCCCGCCTCTGATTCCCCAACTCTGAATCCCCGCCTCTGATTCCCCAGCTATGATTCCCCGCCTCTGATTCCCCATCTCTGATTCACCGCCTCTGATTCCCCACCTCTGATTCCCCATATCTGATTAGCCACCACTGTTTCCCCGCCTCTGATTCCCCGCCTCTGATTCCCCATATCTGATTCCCCGCCTCTGATTCCCCACCTCTGATTCCCCATATCTGATAAGCAATCTCTGTTTCCCCGCCTCTGATTCCCCGCCTCTGATTCCCTATATCTGATTCCCCGCAACTGATTCCCCATCTCTGATTCCCGGACTCAGATTCCCCACCTCTGATTCCCGGCCTCTGATTCCCGGCCTATGATTCCCCGCTTCTGATTCCCCGCCTGATTCCCCATCTCTGATGCACTGCGTCTGATTCCCCACCTCTAATTCCCCATATCTGATTAGCCACCTCTGTTTCTCCACCTCTGATTCCCCGCCTCTGATTCCCCATATCTGATTCCCCGCCTCTGATTCCCCATCTCTGATTCCCGGACTCTGAATCCCCACCTCTGTTTCCCGGCCTCTGATTCCCGGCCTATGATTCCCCGCTTCTGATTCCCCGCCTCTGATACCCTGCCTCTGATTCCCCATGTCTGATTCCCCACATCTGATTCCCTGCCTCTGATACCCCGCCTCTGATTCCCCGCCTCTGATTCCCTGCCACTAATTCCCCGCCTCTGATTCCCCATATCTGTTTTCCTGCCTCTGATGCCCCATATCTGATTCCCTGCCTCTGATTCCCCAACTCTGATTCCCCACCTCTGATTCCTCAGCTCTGATTCCCCACCTCTGATTCCCCGTGTCTCATTCCCTGCCTCTGATTCCCCGCCTCTGATTCCCCATCTTGGATTCATCACCACTGATTCCTTGCGTCTGATTCCCTCCCTGTGATTCCCCGCCTCTGATTCACCATCTCTGATTCACTGCCTCTGATTCCCCTTCTCTGATTCCCCATGTCTGATTCCCCAATTCTGATTCCCGCCTCTGATGCCCCACCTCTGATTCCCCTCCTCTGATTGCCCATATCTGATTCCCCGCCTCTGATTCCCCATATCTTATTCCCCGCCTCTGATTCCCAAACTCAGATTCCCCGTCTCTGATTCCCCAGCTCTGATTCCCCACATCTGATTCCCTGCCTCTGATTCCCCACCTCTGATTCCCAATATCTGATTCCCTGCCTCTGTTTCCCCACCTCTGATTCCCCGCCTCTGTTTCCCCATATCTGATTCCCCACCTCTGATTCCCCAACTCTGATTCCCCGCCTCTGATTCCCCAGCTCTGATACCCCGCCTCTGATTCCCCATGTCAGATTTCCTGCCTCTGATTCCCCGCCTCTGATTCCCCATCTCTGATTCACCGCCTCTGATTCCCCACCTCTGATTCCCCATATCTGATAAGACATCTCTGTTTCCCCGCCTCTGATTCCCCGCCTCTGATTCCCCATATCTGATTCCCCGCCTCTGATTCCCCATCTCTGATTTCCCACCTCTGATTCCCAGCCTCTGATTCCCGGAATATGATTCCCCGCTTCTGATTCCCCGCCTCTGATTCCCTGCCTCTGATTCCCCATCTCTGATTCCCCACATCTGATTCCCTGCCTCTGATTCCCCGCCTCTGATTCCACATATCTGATTCCCTGCCTCTGATTACCCATCTCGGATTCCCGCCCTCCGATTCCCCACCTCTGGTTCCCCATATCTGATACCCCTACTCTGTTTCCCCGCCTCTGAATCCCCGCCTCTGATTCCCCACCTCTGATTCCCCATATCTGATAAGCCATCTCTGTTTCCCCGCCTCTGATTCCCCGCCTCTGATTCCCCATATCTGATTCCCCGCCTCTGATTCCCCATCTCTGATTCCAGGACTCAGATTCCCCACCTCTCATTCCAAGCCTCTGATTCCCGGAATATGATTCCCGGCTTCTGATTCCCCGCCTCTGATTCCCTGCCTCTGATTCCCCATCTCTGATTCCACACATCTGATTCCCTGCCTCTGATTCCCCGCCTCTGATTCCCCATATCAGATTCCCTGCCTCTGATTACCCATCTCGGATTCCCGCCCTCTGATTCCCCACCTCTGGTTCCCCATATCTGATACCCCTCCTCTGTTTCCCCGCCTCTGATTCCCCGCCTCTGATTCCCCATATCTGATTCCCCGTCTCTGATTCCCCAACTCTGATTCCCCGCCTCTGGTTCCTCAGCTCTGTTTCTCCGCCTCTGATTCCCCGCCTCTGATTCCCCATTTCTGATTCCCCGCCTCTGATTCCCCACCTCTGATTCCCCATATCTGATAAGCAATCTCTGTTTCCCCGCCTCTGATTCCCCGCCTCTGATTCCCCATATCTGATTCCCCGCCTCTGATTCCCGATCTCTGATTCCCGGACTCAGATTCCCCACCTCTGATTCCCGGCCTCTGATTCCCGGCCTATGATTCCCCGCTTCTGATTCCCCGCCTCTGATTCCCTGCCTCTGATTCCCCATGTTTGATTCCCCACATCTGATTCCCTGCCTCTGATACCCCGCCTCTGATACCCCGCCTCTGATTCCCCGCCACTAATTCCCCGCCTCTGATTCCCCATATCTTATTCCCCGCCTCTGATTCCCAAACTCAGAATCCCTGCCTCTGATTCCCCAGCTCTGATTCCCCACATCTGATTCCCTGCCTCTGATTCCCCACCTCTGATTCCCAATATCTGATTCCCTGCCTCTGTTTCACCACCTCTGATTCCCCGCCTCTGTTTCCCCATATCTGATTCGCAACTTCTGATTCCCCAACTCTGATTCCCCGCCTCTGATTCACCATGTCTGATTCCCCAATTCTGATTCCCGCGGCTGATGCCCCACCTCTGATTCCCCTCCTCTGATTCCCCATATCTGATTCCCCGCCTTTGATTCCCCATATCATATTCCCCGCCTCTGATTCCCAAACTCAGATTCCCCGCCTCTGATTCCCCAGCTCTGATTCCCCGCCTCAGATTCCCCACGTCTGATTCCCCGCCTCTGAATCCCCGCCTCTGATTCCCCATCTCTGATTCACCACCGCTAATTCCCGGCCTCTGATTCCCCACAACTGATTCCCGGCCTCTGATTCCCGGCCTCTGATTCCCGGCCTCTGATTCCCCATCTCTGATTCCCCGCCTCTGATTCCCCGACTCTGATTCCCCGCCTCTGAATCCCCAGCTCTGATTCCCCACCTCTGATTACCCGCGTCTGATTCCCTGAATCTAATTCCCGGCCTCTGATTCCCCATCTCTGATTCACCGCCTCTGATTCCCCACCTCTGATTCCCCATATCTGATTCCCCGCCTCAGTTTCCCCGCCTCTGATTCCCCACCTCTGATTCCCCATATCTGATACCCCGCCTCTGATTCCCCAACTCTGAATCCCCGCCTCTGATTCCCAAGGTATGATTCCCCGCCTCTGATTCCCTGCGTCTGATTCCCTGCTTCTGATTCCCTGCCTCTGGTTCCCCATCTGTGATTAACCACCTCTGATTCTCCGCGTCTGATTCCCCGCCTCTGATTCCCCATCTCTGATTCCCCATCTCTGATTCCCAAATTCTGATTCCCCGCCTCTGATTCCCCAGCTCTGATTCCCCACATCTGATTCCCTGCCACTGATTCCCCACCTCTGATTCCCTGCCTCTGATTCCCCACCTCTGATTCCCAATATCTGATTCCCTGCCTCTGTTTCCCCACCTCTGATTCCCCGCATCTGTTTCCCCATATCTGATTCCCCACCTCTGATTCCCCAACTCTGATTCCCCGCCTCTGATTCCCCAGCTCTGATTCCCCGCCTCTGATTCCCCGTGTCTGATACCCTGCCTCTGATTCCCCGCCTCTGATTCCCCATCTCTGATTCTCCACCACTGATTCCCTGCGTCTGATTCCCTGCCTGTGATTCCCCACCTCTGATTCACCATGTCTGATTCCCCAAATCTGATTCCCGCCTCTGATGCCCCACCTCTGATTCCCCTCCCCTGATTCCCCATATCTGATTCCCCGCCTCTGATTCCCCATATCTTATTCCCCGCCTCTGATTCCCAAACTCAGATTCCCCGCCTCTGATTCCCCAGCTCTGATTCCCTGCCTCTGATTCCCCGCGTCTGATTCCCCGCCTCTGAATCCCCGCGTCTGATTCCCCATCTCTGATTCACCACCGTTAATTCCCGGCCTCTGATTCCCCACAACTGATTCCCGGCCTCTGTTTCCCGGCCTCTGATTCCCCGCCTCTGATTCCCCATCTCTGATTCCCCGCCTCTGATTCCCCGACTCTGATTCCCCGCCTCTGAATCCCCAGCTCTGATTCCCCACCTCTGATTACCCGCGTCTGATTCCCTGAATCTAATTCCCGGCCTCTGATTCCCCATCTCTGATTCACCGCCTCTGATTCCCCACCCATGATTGCCCATATCTGATTCCCCGCCTCAGTTTCCCCGCCTCTGATTCCCCGCCTCTGATTCCCCATATCTGATACCCCGCCTCTGATTCCCCAACTCTGAATCCCCGCCTCTGATTCCCCATCTCTGATTCCCAAATTCTGATTCCCCGCCTCTGATTCCCCAGCACTGATTCCCCTCATCTGATTCCCTGCCTCTGATTCCCCACCTCTGATTCCCAATATCTGATTCCCCGCCTCTGTTACCCCGCCTCTGATTCTCCGCCTCTGTTTCCCCATATCTGATTCCCAACCTCTGATTCCCCAACTCTGATTCCCCGCCTCTGATTCCCTGTGTCTGATTCCCTGCCTCTGATTCCCCGCCTCTGATTCCCCATCTCTGATTCACCGCCTCTGATTCCCCACCTCTGATTCCCCATATCTGATTAGCCACCTCTGTTTCCCCGCCTCTGATTCCCCGCCTCTGATTCCCCATATCTGATTCCCCGCCTCTGATTCCCCACCTCTGATTCCCCATATCTGATAAGCAATCTCTGTTTCCCCGCCTCTGATTCCCCGCCTCTGATTCCCCATATCTGATTCCCCGCAACTGATTCCCCATCTCTGATTCCCGGACTCAGATTCCCCACCTCTGATTCCCGGCCTCTGATTCCCGGCCTATGATTCCCCACTTCTGATTCCCCGCCTGATTCCCCATCTCTGATGCACTGCGTCTGATTCCCCACCTCTAATTCCCCATATCTGATTAGCCACCTCTGTTTCTCCACCTCTGATTCCCCGCCTCTGATTCCCCATATCTGATTCCCCGCCTCTGATTCCCCATCTCTGATTCCCGGACTCTGAATCCCCACCTCTGTTTCCCGGCCTCTGATTCCCGGCCTATGATTCCCCATGTCTGATTCCCCACATCTGATTCCCTGCATCTGATACCCCGCCTCTGATTCCCCGCCTCTGATTCCCTGCCACTAATTCCCCGCCTCTGATTCCCCATATCTGTTTTCCTGCCTCTGATGCCCCATATCTGATTCCCTGCCTCTGATTCCCCAACTCTGATTCCCCGCCTCTGATTCCCCAGCTCTGATTCCCCACCTCTGATTCCCCGTGCCTAATTCCCTGCCTCTGATTCCCCGCCTCTGATTCCCCATCTTGGATTCATCACCACTGATTCCTTGCGTCTGATTCCCTCCCTGTGATTCCCCGCCTCTGATTCACCATCTCTGATTCACTGCCTCTGATTCCCCTTCTCTGATTCCCCATGTCTGATTCCCCAATTCTGATTCCCGCCTCTGATGCCCCACCTCTGATTCCCCTCCTCTGATTGCCCATATCTGATTCCCCGCCTCTGATTCCCCATATCTTATTCCCCGCCTCTGATTCCCAAACTCAGATTCCCCGTCTCTGATTCCCCAGCTCTGATTCCCCACATCTGATTCCCTGCCTCTGATTCCCCACCTCTGATTCCCAATATCTGATTCCCTGCCTCTGTTTCCCCACCTCTGATTCCCCGCCTCTGTTTCCCCATATCTGATTCCCCACCTCTGATTCCCCAACTCAGATTCCCCGCCTCTGATTCCCCAGCTCAGATACCCCGCCTCTGATTCCCCATGTCAGATTTCCTGCCTCTGATTCCCCGCCTCTGATTCCCCATCTCTGATTCACCGCCTCTGATTCCCCACCTCTGATTCCCCATATCTGATAAGCCATCTCTGTTTCCCCGCCTCTGATTCCACGCCTCTGATTCCCCATATCTGATTCCCCGCCTCTGATTCCCCATCTCTGATTCCCGGACTCAGATTCCCCACCTCTGATTCCCAGCCTCTGATTCCCGGAATATGATTCCCCACTTCTGATTCCCCGCCTCTGATTCCCTGCCTCTGATTCCCCATCTCTGATTCCCCACATCTGATTCCCTGTCTCTGATTCCCCGCCTCTGATTCCACATATCTGATTCCCTGCCTCTGATTACCCATCTCGGATTCCCGCCCTCCGATTCCCCACCTCTGGTTCCCCATATCTGATACCCCTACTCTGTTTCCCCGCCTCTGAATCCCCGCCTCTGATTCCCCACTTCTGATTCCCCATATCTGATAAGCCATCTCTGTTTCCCCGCCTCTGATTCCCCGCCTCTGATTCCCCATATCTGATTCCACGCCTCTGATTCCCCATCTCTGATTCCAGGACTCAGATTCCCCACCTCTGATTCCAAGCCTCTGATTCCCGGAATATTATTCCCGGCTTCTGATTCCCCGCCTCTGATTCCCTGCCTCTGATTCCCCATCTCTGATTCCCCACATCTGATTCCCTGCCTCTGATTCCCCGCCTCTGATTCCCCATATCTGATTCCCTGCCTCTGATTACCCATCTCGGATTCCCGCCCTCTGATTCCCCACCTCTGGTTCCCCATATCTGATACCCCTCCTCTGTTTCCCCGCCTCTGATTCCCCGCCTCTGATTCCCCATATCTGATTTCCCGTCTCTGATTCCCCAACTCTGATTCCCCGCCTCTGGTTCCTCAGCTCTGTTTCCCCGCCTCTGATTCCCCGCCTCTGATTCCCCATTTCTGATTCCCCGCCTCTGATTCCCCATATCTGATAAGCAATCTCTGTTTCCCCGCCTCTGATTCCCCGCCTCTGATTCCCCATATCTGATTCCCCGCCTCTGATTCCCCATCTCTGATTCCCGGACTCAGATTCCCCACCTCTGATTCCCGGCCTCTGATTCCCGGCCTATGATTCCCCGCTTCTGATTCCCCGCCTCTGATTCCCTGCCTCTGATTCCCCATCTCTGATTCACTGCCTCCGATTCCCCACCTCTGATTCCCCATATCTGATTAGCCACCTCTGTTTCTCCGCCTCTGATTCCCCGCCTCTGATTCCCCATATCTGATTCCCCGCCTCTGATTCCCCATCTCTGATTCCCGGAATCTGAATCCCCACCTCTGATTCCCGGCCTCTGATTCACGGCCTATGATTCCCCGCTTCTGATTCCCCGCCTCTGATTCCCTGCCTCTGATTCCCCATGTCTGATTCCCCACATCTGATTCCCTGCCTCTGATACCCCGCCTCTGATTCCCCGCCTCTGATTCCCTGCCACTAATTCCCCGCCTCTGATTCCCCATATCTGATTTCCTGCCTCTGATGCCCCATATCTGATTCCCTGCCTCTGATTCCCCAACTCTGATTCCCCGCCTCTGATTCCCCAGCTCTGATTCCCCACCTCTGATTACCCGCATCTGATTCCCTGACTCTAATTCCCGGCCTCTGATTCCCCATCTCTCATTCACCGCCTCTGATTACCCACCTCTGATTCCCCATATCTGATTCCCCGCCTCTGATTCCCCGCCTCTGATTCCCCATATCTGATACCCCGCCTCTGATTCCCCAACTCTGAATCCCCGCCTCTGATTCCCCAGCTATGATTCCCCGCCTCTGATTCCCCATCTCTGATTCACCGCCTCTGATTCCCCACCTCTGATTCCCCATATCTGATTAGCCACCTCTGTTTCCCCGCCTCTGATTCCCCGCCTCTGATTCCCCATATCTGATTCCCCGCCTCTGATTCCCCACCTCTGATTCCCTGCCACTAATTCCCCGCCTCTGATTCCCCATATCTGATTTCCTGCCTCTGATGCCCCATATCTGATTCCCTGCCTCTGATTCCCCAACTCTGATTCCCCACCTCTGATTCCTCAGCTCTGATTCCCCACCTCTGATTCCCCGTGTCTAATTCCCTGCCTCTGATTCCCCGCCTCTGATTCCCCATCTTGGATTCATCACCACTGATTCCTTGCGTCTGATTCCCTCCCTGTGATTCCCCGCCTCTGATTCACCATCTCTGATTCACTGCCACTGATTCCCCTTCTCTGATTCCCCATGTCTGATTCCCCAATTCTGATTCCCGCCTCTGATGCCCCACCTCTGATTCCCCTCCTCTGATTGCCCATATCTGATTCCCCGCCTCTGATTCCCCATATCTTATTCCCCGCCTCTGATTCCCAAACTCAGATTCCCCGTCTCTGATTCCCCAGCTCTGATTCCCCACATCTGATTCCCTGCCTCTGATTCCCCACCTCTGATTCCCAATATCTGATTCCCTGCCTCTGTTTCCCCACCTCTGATTCCCCGCCTCTGTTTCCCCATATCTGATTCCCCACCTCTGATTCCCCAACTCTGATTCCCCGCCTCTGATTCCCCAGCTCTGATACCCCGCCTCTGATTCCCCATGTCAGATTTCCTGCCTCTGATTCCCCGCCTCTGATTCCCCATCTCTGATTCACCGCCTCTGATTCCCCACCTCTGATTCCCCATATCTGATAAGACATCTCTGTTTCCCCGCCTCTGATTCCCCGCCTCTGATTCCCCATATCTGATTCCCCGCCTCTGATTCCCCATCTCTGATTTCCCACCTCTGATTCCCAGCCTCTGATTCCCGGAATATGATTCCCCGCTTCTGATTCCCCGCCTCTGATTCCCTGCCTCTGATTCCCCATCTCTGATTCCCCACATCTGACTCCCTGCCTCTGATTCCCCGCCTCTGATTCCACATATCTGATTCCCTGCCTCTGATTACCCATCTCGGATTCCCGCCCTCCGATTCCCCACCTCTGGTTCCCCATATCTGATACCCCTACTCTGTTTCCCCGCCTCTGAATCCCCGCCTCTGATTCCCCACCTCTGATTCCCCATATCTGATAAGCCATCTCTGTTTCCCCGCCTCTGATTCCCCGCCTCAGATTCCCCATATCTGATTCCCCGCCTCTGATTCCCCATCTCTGATTCCAGGACTCAGATTCCCCACCTCTGATTCCAAGCCTCTGATTCCCGGAATATGATTCCCGGCTTCTGATTCCCCGCCTCTGATTCCCTGCCTCTGATTCCCCATCTCTGATTCCACACATCTGATTCCCTGCCTCTGATTCCCCGCCTCTGATTCCCCATATCTGATTCCCTGCCTCTGATTACCCATCTCGGATTCCCGCCCTCTGATTCCCCACCTCTGGTTCCCCATATCTGATACCCCTCCTCTGTTTCCCCGCCTCTGATTCCCCGCCTCTGATTCCCCATATCTGATTCCCCGTCTCTGATTCCCCAACTCTGATTCCCCGCCTCTGGTTCCTCAGCTCTGTTTCTCCGCCTCTGATTCCCCGCCTCTGATTCCCCATTTCTGATTCCCCGCCTCTGATTCCCCACCTCTGATTCCCCATATCTGATAAGCAATCTCTGTTTCCCCGCCTCTGATTCCCCGCCTCTGATTCCCCATATCTGATTCCCCGCCTCTGATTCCCGATCTCTGATTCCCGGACTCAGATTCCCCACCTCTGATTCCCGGCCTCTGATTCCCGGCCTATGATTCCCCGCTTCTGATTCCCCGCCTCTGATTCCCTGCCTCTGATTCCCCATGTCTGATTCCCCACATCTGATTCCCTGCCTCTGATACCCCGCCTCTGATACCCCGCCTCTGATTCCCCGCCACTAATTCCCCGCCTCTGATTCCCCATATCTTATTCCCCGCCTCTGATTCCCAAACTCAGAATCCCTGCCTCTGATTCCCCAGCTCTGATTCCCCACATCTGATTCCCTGCCTCTGATTCCCCACCTCTGATTCCCAATATCTGATTCCCTGCCTCTGTTTCACCACCTCTGATTCCCCGACTCTGTTTCCCCATATCTGATTCGCAACCTCTGATTCCCCAACTCTGATTCCCCGCCTCTGATTCACCATGTCTGATTCCCCAATTCTGAATCCCGCGGCTGATGCCCCACCTCTGATTCCCCTCCTCTGATTCCCCATATCTGATTCCCCGCCTTTGATTCCCCATATCTTATTCCCCGCCTCTGATTCCCCAGCTCTGATTCCCCGCCTCTGATTCCCCACGTCTGATTCCCCGCCTCTGAATCCCCGCCTCTGATTCCCCATCTCTGATTCACCACCGCTAATTCCCGGCCTCTGATTCCCCACAACTGATTCCCGGCCTCTGATTCCCGGCCTCTGATTCCCCGCCTCTGATTCCCCATCTCTGATTCCCCGCCTCTGATTCCCCGACAATGATTCCCCGCCTCTGAATCCCCAGCTCTGATTCCCCACCTCTGATTACCCGCGTCTGATTCCCTGAATCTAATTCCCGGCCTCTGATTCCCCATCTCTGATTCACCGCCTCTGATTCCCCACCTCTGATTCCCCATATCTGATTCCCCGCCTCAGTTTCCCCGCCTCTGATTCCCCACCTCTGATTCCCCATATCTGATACCCCGCCTCTGATTCCCCATCTGTGATTAACCACCTCTGATACTCCGCGTCTGATTCCCCGCCTCTGATTCCCCATCTCTGATTCCCCATCTCTGATTCCCAAATTCTGATTCCCCGCCTCTGATTCCCCAGCTCTGATTCCCCACATCTGATTCCCTGCCACTGATTCCCCACCTCTTATTCCCTGCCTCTGTTTCCCCACCTCTGATTCCCAATATCTGATTCCCTGCCTCTGTTTCCCCACCTCTGATTCCCCGCATCTGTTTCCCCATATCTGATTCCCCACCTCTGATTCCCCAACACTGATTCCCCGCCTCTGATTCCCCAGCTCTGATTCCCCGCCTCTGATTCCCCGTGTCTGATACCCTGCCTCTGATTCCCCGCCTCTGATTCCCCATCTCTGATTCTCCACCACTGATTCCCTGCGTCTGATTCCCTGCCTGTGATTCCCCACCTCTGATTCACCATGTCTGATTCCCCAAATCTGATTCCCGCCTCTGATGCCCCACCTCTGATTCCCCTCCCCTGATTCCCCATATCTGATTCCCCGCCTCTGATTCCCCATATCTTATTCCCCGCCTCTGATTCCCAAACTCAGATTCCCCGCCTCTGATTCCCCACCTCTGATTCCCTGCCTCTGATTCCCCGCGTCTGATTCCCCGCCTCTGAATCCCCGCGTCTGATTCCCCATCTCTGATTCACCACCGCTAATTCCCGGCCTCTGATTCCCCACAACTGATTCCCGGCCTCTGATTCCCGGCCTCTGATTCCCCGCCTCTGATTCCCCATCTCTGATTCCCCGCCTCTGATTTCCCGACTCTGATTCCCCGCCTATGAATCCCCAGCTCTGATTCCCCACCTCTGATTACCCGCGTCTGATTCCCTGAATCTAATTCCCGGCCTCTGATTCCCCATCTCTGATTCACCGCCTCTGATTCCCCACCCATGATTCCCCATATCTGATTCCCCGCCTCAGTTTCCCCGCCTCTGATTCCCCGCCTCTGATTCCCCATATCTGATACCCCGCCTCTGATTCCCCAACTCTGAATCCCCGCCTCTGATTCCCCATCTGTGATTCCCAAATTCTGATTCCCCGCCTCTGATTCCCCAGCACTGATTCCCCTCATCTGATTCCCTGCCTCTGATTCCCCACCTCTGATTCCCAATATCTGATTCCCCGCCTCTGTTACCCCGCCTCTGATTCCCCGCCTCTGTTTCCCCATATCTGATTCCCCACCTCTGATTCCCCAACTCTGATTCCCCGCCTCTGATTCCCCAGCTCTGATTCCCCGCCTCTGATTCCCTGTGTCTGATTCCCTGCCTCTGATTCCCCGCCTCTGATTCCCCATCTCTGATTCACCGCCTCTGATTCCCCACCTCTGATTCCCCATATCTGATTAGCCACCTCTGTTTCCCCGCCTCTGATTCCCCGCCTCTGATTCCCCATATCTGATTCCCCGCCTCTGATTCCCCACCTCTGATTCCCCATATCTGATAAGCAATCTCTGTTTCCCCGCCTCTGATTCCCCGCCTCTGATTCCCCATATCTGATTCCCCGCAACTGATTCCCCATCTCTGATTCCCGGACTCAGATTCCCCACCTCTGATTCCCGGCCTCTGATTCCCGGCCTATGATTCCCCGCTTCTGATTCCCCGCCTGATTCCCCATCTCTGATGCACTGCGTCTGATTCCCCACCTCTAATTCCCCATATCTGATTAGCCACCTCTGTTTCTCCACCTCTGATTCCCCGCCTCTGATTCCCCATATCCGATTCCCCGCCTCTGATTCCCCATCTCTGATTCCCGGACTCTGAATCCCCACCTCTGTTTCCCGGCCTCTGATTCCCGGCCTATGATTCCCCATGTCTGATTCCCCACATCTGATTCCCTGCCTCTGATACCCCGCCTCTGATTCCCCGCCTCTGATTCCCTGCCACTAATTCCCCGCCTCTGATTCCCCATATCTGTTTTCCTGCCTCTGATGCCCCATATCTGATTCCCTGCCTCTGATTCCCCAACTCTGATTCCCCGCCTCTGATTCCCCAGCTCTGATTCCCCAACTCTGATTCCCCGTGTCTAATTCCCTGCCTCTGATTCCCCGCCTCTGATTCCCCATCTTGGATTCATCACCACTGATTCCTTGCGTCTGATTCCATCCCTGTGATTCCCCGCCTCTGATTCACCATCTCTGATTCACTGCCTCTGATTCCCCTTCTCTGATTCCCCATGTCTGATTCCTCAATTCTGATTCCCGCCTCTGATGCCCCACCTCTGATTCCCCTCCTCTGATTGCCCATATCTGATTCCCCGCCTCTGATTCCCCATATCTTATTCCCCACCTCTGATTCCCAAACTCAGATTCCCCGTCTCTGATTCCCCAGCTCTGATTCCCCACATCTGATTCCCTGCCTCTGATTCCCCACCTCTGATTCCCAATATCTGATTCCCTGCCTCTGTTTCCCCACCTCTGATTCCCCGCCTCTGTTTCCCCATATCTGATTCCCCACCTCTGATTCCCCAACTCTGATTCCCCGCCTCTGATTCCCCAGCTCTGATACCCCGCCTCTGATTCCCCATGTCAGATTTCCTGCCTCTGATTCCCCGCCTCTGATTCCCAATCTCTGATTCACCGCCTCTGATTCCCCGCCTCTGATTCCCCATATCTGATTCCCCTCCTCTGATTCCCCATCTCTGATTCCCGGACTCAGATTCCCCACCTCTGATTCCCAGCCTCTGATTCCCGGAATATGATTCCCCACTTCTGATTCCCCGCCTCTGATTCCCTGCCTCTGATTCCCCATCTCTGATTCCCCACATCTGATTCCCTGTCTCTGATTCCCCGCCTCTGATTCCACATATCTGATTCCCTGCCTCTGATTACCCATCTCGGATTCCCGCCCTCCGATTCCCCACCTCTGGTTCCCCATATCTGATACCCCTACTCTGTTTCCCCGCCTCTGAATCCCCGCCTCTGATTCCCCACTTCTGATTCCCCATATCTGATAAGCCATCTCTGTTTCCCCGCCTCTGATTCCCCGCATCTGATTCCCCATATCTGATTCCCCGCCTCTGATTCCCCATCTCTGATTCCAGGACTCAGATTCCCCACCTCTGATTCCAAGCCTCTGATTCCCGGAATATTATTCCCGGCTTCTGATTCCCCGCCTCTGATTCCCTGCCTCTGATTCCCCATCTCTGATTCCCCACATCTGATTCCCTGCCTCTGATTCCCCGCCTCTGATTCCCCATATCTGATTCCCTGCCTCTGATTACCCATCTCGGATTCCCGCCCTCTGATTCCCCACCTCTGGTTCCCCATATCTGATACCCCTCCTCTGTTTCCCCGCCTCTGATTCCCCGCCTCTGATTCCCCATATCTGATTTCCCGTCTCTGATTCCCCAACTCTGATTCCCCGCCTCTGGTTCCTCAGCTCTGTTTCCCCGCCTCTGATTCCCCGCCTCTGATTCCCCATTTCTGATTCCCCGCCTCTGATTCCCCACCTCTGATTCCCCATATCTGATAAGCAATCTCTGTTTCCCCGCCTCTGATTCCCCGCCTCTGATTCCCCATATCTGATTCCCCGCCTCTGATTCCCCATATCTGATTCCCGGACTCAGATTCCCCACCTCTGATTCCCGGCCTCTGATTCCCGGCCTATGATTCCCCGCTTCTGATACCCCGCCTCTGATTCCCTGCCTCTGATTCCCCATCTCTGATTCACTGCCTCCGATTCCCCACCTCTGATTCCCCATATCTGATTAGCCACCTCTGTTTCTCCGCCTCTGATTCCCCGCCTCTGATTCCCCATATCTGATTCCCCGCCTCTGATTCCCCATCTCTGATTCCCGGAATCTGAATCCCCACCTCTGATTCCCGGCCTCTGATTCACGGCCTATGATTCCCCGCTTCTGATTCCCCGCCTCTGATTCCCTGCCTCTGATTCCCCATGTCTGATTCCCCACATCTGATTCCCTGCCTCTGATACCACGCCTCTGATTCCCCGCCTCTGATTCCCTGCCACTAATTCCCCGCCTCTGATTCCCCATATCTGATTTCCTGCCTCTGATGCCCCATATCTGATTCCCTGCCTCAGATTCCCCAACTCTGATTCCCCGCCTCTGATTCCTCAGCTCTGATTCCCCACCTCTGATTCCCCGTGTCTAATTCCCTGCCTCAGATTCCCCGCCTCTGATTCCCCATCTTGGATTCACCACCACTGATTCCTTGCGTCTGATTCCCTGCCTGTGATTCCCCGTCTCTGATTCACCATCTCTGATTCACTGCCTCTGATTCCCCTTCTCTGATTCCCCATGTCTGATTCCCCAATTCTGATTCCCGCCTCTGATGCCCCACCTCTGATTCCCCTCCTCTGATTGCCCATATCTGATTCCCCGCCTCTGATTCCCCATATCTTATTCCCCGCCTCTGATTCCCAAACTCAGATTCCCCGTCGCTGATTGCCCAGCTCTGATTCCCCACATCTGATTCCCTGCCTCTGATTCCCCACCTCTGATTCCCTATATCTGATTCCCTGCCTCTGTTTCCCCTCCTCTGATTCCCCGCCTCTGTTTCCCCATATCTGATTCCCCACCTCTGATTCCCCAACTCTGATTCCCCGCCTCTGATACCCCGTGTCTGATTCCCCGCCTCTGATTCCCCGTGTCTGATTCCCTGCCTCTGATTCCCCGCCTCTGATTCCCCATCTCTGATTCACCGCCTCTGATTCCCCACCTCTGATTCCCCATATCTGATAAGCCATCTCTGTTTCCCCGCCTCTGATTCCCCGCCTCTGATTCCCCATATCTGATTCCCCGCCTCTGATTCCCCATCTCTGATTTCCCACCTCTGATTCCCAGCCTCTGATTCCCGGAATATGATTCCCCGCTTCTGATTCCCCGCCTCTGATTCCCTGCCTCTGATTCCCCATCTCTGATTCCCCACATCTGATTCCCTGCCTCTGATTCCCCGCCTCTGATTCCACATATCTGATTCCCTGCCTCTGATTACCCATCTCGGATTCCCGCCCTCCGATTCCCCACCTCTGGTTCCCCATATCTGATACCCCTACTCTGTTTCCCCGCCTCTGAATCCCCGCCTCTGATTCCCCACCTCTGATTCCCCATATCTGATAAGCCATCTCTGTTTCCCCGCCTCTGATTCCCCGCCTCTGATTCCCCATATCTGATTCCCCGCCTCTGATTCCCCATCTCTGATTCCAGGACTCAGATTCCCCACCTCTGATTCCAAGCCTCTGATTCCCGGAATATGATTCCCGGCTTCTGATTCCCCGCCTCTGATTCCCTGCCTCTGATTCCCCATCTCTGATTCCACACATCTGATTCCCTGCCTCTGATTCCCCGCCTCTGATTCCCCATATCTGATTCCCTGCCTCTGATTACCCATCTCGGATTCCCGCCCTCTGATTCCCCACCTCTGGTTCCCCATATCTGATACCCCTCCTCTGTTTCCCCGCCTCTGATTCCCCGCCTCTGATTCCCCATATCTGATTCCCCGTCTCTGATTCCCCAACTATGATTCCCCTCCTCTGGTTCCTCAGCTCTGTTTCTCCGCCTCTGATTCCCCGCCTCTGATTCCCCATTTCTGATTCCCCGCCTCTGATTCCCCACCTCTGATTCCCCATATCTGATAAGCAATCTCTGTTTCCCCGCCTCTGATTCCCCGCCTCTGATTCCCCATATCTGATTCCCCGCCTCTGATTCCCGATCTCTGATTCCCGGACTCAGATTCCCCACCTCTGATTCCCGGCCTCTGATTCCCGGCCTATGATTCCCCGCTTCTGATACCCCGCCTCTGATTCCCTGCCTCTGATTCCCCATGTCTGATTCCCCACATCTGATTCCCTGCCTCTGATACCCCGCCTCTGATACCCCGCCTCTGATTCCCCGCCACTAATTCCCCGCCTCTGATTCCCCATATCTTATTCCCCGCCTCTGATTCCCAAACTCAGAATCCCTGCCTCTGATTCCCCACCTCTGATTCCCAATATCTGATTCCCTGCCTCTGTTTCACCACCTCTGATTCCCCGCCTCTGTTTCCCCATATCTGATTCGCAACCTCTGATTCCCCAACTCTGATTCCCCGCCTCTGATTCACCATGTCTGATTCCCCAATTCTGATTCCCGCGGCTGATGCCCCACCTCTGATTCCCCTCCTCTGATTCCCCATATCTGATTCCCCGCCTTTGATTCCCCATATCTTATTCCCCGCCTCTGATTCCCAAACTCAGATTCCCCACCTGTGATTCCCCAGCTCTGATTCCCCGCCTCTGATTCCCCACGTCTGATTCCCCGCCTCTGAATCCCCGCCTCTGATTCCCCATCTCTGATTCACCACCGCTAATTCCCGGCCTCTGATTCCCCACAACTGATTCCCGGCCTCTGATTCCCGGCCTCTGATTCCCCGCCTCTGATTCCCCATCTCTGATTCCCCGCCTCTGATTCCCCGACTCTGATTCCCCGCCTCTGAATCCCCAGCTCTGATTCCCCACCTCTGATTACCCGCGTCTGATTCCCTGAATCTAATTCCCGGCCTCTGATTCCCCATCTCTGATTCACCGCCTCTGATTCCCCACCTCTGATTCCCCATATCTGATTCCCCGCCTCAGTTTCCCCGCCTCTGATTCCCCACCTCTGATTCCCCATATCTGATACCCCGCCTCTGATTCCCCAACTCTGAATCCCCGCCTCTGATTCCCAAGGTATGATTCCCCGCCTCTGATTCCCTGCGTCTGATTCCCTGCTTCTGATTCCCTGCCTCTGGTTCCCCATCTGTGATTAACCACCTCTGATTCTCCGCGTCTGATTCCCCGCCTCTGATTCCCCATCTCTGATTCCCCATCTCTGATTCCCAAATTCTGATTCCCCGCCTCTGATTCCCCAGCTCTGATTCCCCACATCTGATTCCCTGCCACTGATTCCCCACCTCTGATTCCCTGCCTCTGATTCCCCACCTCTGATTCCCAATATCTGATTCCCTGCCTCTGTTTCCCCACCTCTGATTCCCCGCATCTGTTTCCCCATATCTGATTCCCCACCTCTGATTCCCCAACTCTGATTCCCCGCCTCTGATTCCCCAGCTCTGATTCCCCGCCTCTGATTCCCCGTGTCTGATACCCTGCCTCTGATTCCCCGCCTCTGATTCCCCATCTCTGATTCTCCACCACTGATTCCCTGCGTCTGATTCCCTGCCTGTGATTCCCCACCTCTGATTCACCATGTCTGATTCCCCAAATCTGATTCCCGCCTCTGATGCCCCACCTCTGATTCCCCTCCCCTGATTCCCCATATCTGATTCCCCGCCTCTGATTCCCCATATCTTATTCCCCGCCTCTGATTCCCAAACTCAGATTCCCCGCCTCTGATTCCCCAGCTCTGATTCCCTGCCTCTGATTCCCCGCGTCTGATTCCCCGCCTCTGAATCCCCGCGTCTGATTCCCCATCTCTGATTCACCACCGCTAATTCCCGGCCTCTGATTCCCCACAACTGATTCCCGGCCTCTGTTTCCCGGCCTCTGATTCCCCGCCTCTGATTCCCCATCTCTGATTCCCCGCCTCTGATTCCCCGACTCTGATTCCCCGCCTCTGAATCCCCAGCTCTGATTCCCCACCTCTGATTACCCGCGTCTGATTCCCTGAATCTAATTCCCGGCCTCTGATTCCCCATCTCTGATTCACCGCCTCTGATTCCCCACCCATGATTCCCCATATCTGATTCCCCGCCTCAGTTTCCCCGCCTCTGATTCCCCGCCTCTGATTCCCCATATCTGATACCCCGCCTCTGATTCCCCAACTCTGAATCCCCGCCTCTGATTCCCCATCTCTGATTCCCAAATTCTGATTCCCCGCCTCTGATTCCCCAGCACTGATTCCCCTCATCTGATTCCCTGCCTCTGATTCCCCACCTCTGATTCCCAATATCTGATTCCCCGCCTCTGTTACCCCGCCTCTGATTCCCCGCCTCTGTTTCCCCATATCTGATTCCCCACCTCTGATTCCCCAACTCTGATTCCCCGCATCTGATTCCCCAGCTCTGATTCCCCGCCTCTGATTCCCTGTGTCTGATTCCCTGCCTCTGATTCCCCGCCTCTGATTCCCCATCTCTGATTCACCGCCTCTGATTCCCCACCTCTGATTCCCCATATCTGATTAGCCACCTCTGTTTCCCCGCCTCTGATTCCCCGCCTCTGATTCCCCATATCTGATTCCCCGCCTCTGATTCCCCACCTCTGATTCCCCATATCTGATAAGCAATCTCTGTTTCCCCGCCTCTGATTCCCCGCCTCTGATTCCCCATATCTGATTCCCCGCAACTGATTCCCCATCTCTGATTCCCGGACTCAGATTCCCCACCTCTGATTCCCGGCCTCTGATTCCCGGCCTATGATTCCCCACTTCTGATTCCCCGCCTGATTCCCCATCTCTGATGCACTGCGTCTGATTCCCCACCTCTAATTCCCCATATCTGATTAGCCACCTCTGTTTCTCCACCTCTGATTCCCCGCCTCTGATTCCCCATATCTGATTCCCCGCCTCTGATTCCCCATCTCTGATTCCCGGACTCTGAATCCCCACCTCTGTTTCCCGGCCTCTGATTCCCGGCCTATGATTCCCCATGTCTGATTCCCCACATCTGATTCCCTGCATCTGATACCCCGCCTCTGATTCCCCGCCTCTGATTCCCTGCCACTAATTCCCCGCCTCTGATTCCCCATATCTGTTTTCCTGCCTCTGATGCCCCATATCTGATTCCCTGCATCTGATTCCCCAACTCTGATTCCCCGCCTCTGATTCCCCAGCTCTGATTCCCCACCTTTGATTCCCCGTGTCTAATTCCCTGCCTCTGATTCCCCGCCTCTGATTCCCCATCTTGGATTCATCACCACTGATTCCTTGCGTCTGATTCCCTCCCTGTGATTCCCCGCCTCTGATTCACCATCTCTGATTCACTGCCTCTGATTCCCCTTCTCTGATTCCCCATGTCTGATTCCCCAATTCTGATTCCCGCCTCTGATGCCCCACCTCTGATTCCCCTCCTCTGATTGCCCATATCTGATTCCCCGCCTCTGATTCCCCATATCTTATTCCCCGCCTCTGATTCCCAAACTCAGATTCCCCGTCTCTGATTCCCCAGCTCTGATTCCCCACATCTGATTCCCTGCCTCTGATTCCCCACCTCTGATTCCCAATATCTGATTCCCTGCCTCTGTTTCCCCACCTCTGATTCCCCGCCTCTGTTTCCCCATATCTGATTCCCCACCTCTGATTCCCCAACTCTGATTCCCCGCCTCTGATTCCCCAGCTCAGATACCCCGCCTCTGATTCCCCATGTCAGATTTCCTGCCTCTGATTCCCCGCCTCTGATTCCCCATCTCTGATTCACCGCCTCTGATTCCCCACCTCTGATTCCCCATATCTGATAAGCCATCTCTGTTTCCCCGCCTCTGAATCCCCGCCTCTGATTCCCCACTTCTGATTCCCCATATCTGATAAGTCATCTCTGTTTAACCGCCTCTGATTCCCCGCCTCTGATTCCCCATATCTGATTCCCCGCCTCTGATTCCCCATCTCTGATTCCAGGACTCAGATTCCCCACCTCTGATTCCAAGCCTCTGATTCCCGGAATATTATTCCCGGCTTCTGATTCCCCGCCTCTGATTCCCTGCCTCTGATTCCCCATCTCTGATTCCCCACATCTGATTCCCTGCCTCTGATTCCCCGCCTCTGATTCCCCATATCTGATTCCCTGCCTCTGATTACCCATCTCGGATTCCCGCCCTCTGATTCCCCACCTCTGGTTCCCCATATCTGATACCCCTCCTCTGTTTCCCCGCCTCTGATTCCCCGCCTCTGATTCCCCATATCCGATTTCCCGTCTCTGATTCCCCAACTCTGATTCCCCGCCTCTGGTTCCTCAGCTCTGTTTCCCCGCCTCTGATTCCCCGCCTCTGATTCCCCATTTCTGATTCCCCGCCTCTGATTCCCCACCTCTGATTCCCCATATCTGATAAGCAATCTCTGTTTCCCCGCCTCTGATTCCCCGCCTCTGATTCCCCATATCTGATTCCCCGCCTCTGATTCCCCATCTCTGATTCCCGGACTCAGATTCCCCACCTCTGATTCCCGGCCTCTGATTCCCGGCCTATGATTCCCCGCTTCTGATTCCCCGCCTCTGATTCCCTGCCTCTGATTCCCCATCTCTGATTCACTGCCTCCGATTCCCCACCTCTGATTCCCCATATCTGATTAGCCACCTCTGTTTCTCCGCCTCTGATTCCCCGCCTCTGATTCCCCATATCTGATTCCCCGCCTCTGATTCCCCATCTCTGATTCCCGGAATCTGAATCCCCACCTCTGATTCCCGGCCTCTGATTCACGGCCTATGATTCCCCGCTTCTGATTCCCCGCCTCTGATTCCCTGCCTCTGATTCCCCATGTCTGATTCCCCACATCTGATTCCCTGCCTCTGATACCCCGCCTCTGATTCCCCGCCTCTGATTCCCTGCCACTAATTCCCCGCCTCTGATTCCCCATATCTGATTTCCTGCCTCTGATGCCCCATATCTGATTCCCTGCCTCTGATTCCCCAACTCTGATTCCCCGCCTCTGATTCCCCAGCTCTGATTCCCCACCTCTGATTACCCGCATCTGATTCCCTGACTCTAATTCCCGGCCTCTGATTCCCCATCTCTCATTCACCGCCTCTGATTACCCACCTCTGATTCCCCATATCTGATTCCCCGCCTCTGATTCCCCGCCTCTGATTCCCCATATCTGATACCCCGCCTCTGATTCCCCAACTCTGAATCCCCGCCTCTGATTCCCCAGCTATGATTCCCCGCCTCTGATTCCCCATCTCTGATTCACCGCCTCTGATTCCCCACCTCTGATTCCCCATATCTGATTCCCCGCCTCTGATTCCCCATATCTGATTCCCCGCCTCTGATTCCCCATATCCGATTCCCTGCCTCTGATTACCCATCTCGGATTCCCGCCCTCTGATTCCCCACCTCTGGTTCCCCATATCTGATACCCCTCCTCTGTTTCCCCGCCTCTGATTCCCCGCCTCTGATTCCCCATATCTGATTCCCCGTCTCTGATTCCCCAACTCTGATTCCCCGCCTCTGGTTCCTCAGCTCTGTTTCTCCGCCTCTGATTCCCCGCCTCTGATTCCCCATTTCTGATTCCCCGCCTCTGATTCCCCACCTCTGATTCCCCATATCTGATAAGCAATCTCTGTTTCCCCGCCTCTGATTCCCCGCCTCTGATTCCCCATATCTGATTCCCCGCCTCTGATTCCCGATCTCTGATTCCCGGACTCAGATTCCCCACCTCTGATTCCCGGCCTCTGATTCCCGGCCTATGATTCCCCGCTTCTGATTCCCCGCCTCTGATTCCCTGCCTCTGATTCCCCATGTCTGATTCCCCACATCTGATTCCCTGCCTCTGATACCCCGCCTCTGATACCCCGCCTCTGATTCCCCGCCACTAATTCCCCGCCTCTGATTCCCCATATCTTATTCCCGGCCTATGATTCCCCGCTTCTGATTCCCCGCCTCTGATTCCCTGCCTCTGATTCCCCATGTCTGATTCCCCACATCTGATTCCCTGCCTCTGATACCCCGCCTCTGATACCCCGCCTCTGATTCCCCGCCACTAATTCCCCGCCTCTGATTCCCCATATCTTATTCCCCGCCTCTGATTCCCAAACTCAGAATCCCTGCCTCTGATTCCCCAGCTCTGATTCCCCACATCTGATTCCCTGCCTCTGATTCCCCACCTCTGATTCCCAATATCTGATTCCCTGCCTCTGTTTCACCACCTCTGATTCCCCGCCTCTGTTTCCCCATATCTGATTAGCCACCTCTGTTTCCCCGCCTCTGATTCCCCGCCTCTGATTCCCCATATCTGATTCCCCGCCTCTGATTCCCCGCCTCTGATTCCCTGCCACTAATTCCCCGCCTCTGATTCCCCATATCTGATTTCCTGCCTCTGATGCCCCCTATCTGATTCCCTGCCTCTGATTCCACAACTCTGATTCCCCACCTCTGATTCCTCAGCTCTGATTCCCCACCTCTGATTCCCCGTGTCTAATTCCCTGCCTCTGATTCCCCGCCTCTGATTCCCCATCTTGGATTCATCACCACTGATTCCTTGCGTCTGATTCCCTCCCTGTGATTCCCCGCCTCTGATTCACCATCTCTGATTCACTGCCTCTGATTCCCCTTCTCTGATTCCCCATGTCTGATTCCCCAATTCTGATTCCCCGCCTCTGATTCCCCATATCTTATTCCCCGCCTCTGATTCCCAAACTCAGATTCCCCGTCTCTGATTCCCCAGCTCTGATTCCCCACATCTGATTCCCTGCCTCTGATTCCCCACCTCTGATTCCCAATATCTGATTCCCTGCCTCTGTTTCCCCACCTCTGATTCCCCGCCTCTGTTTCCCCATATCTGATTCCCCACCTCTGATTCCCCAACTCTGATTCCCCGCCTCTGATTCCCCAGCTCTGATACCCCGCCTCTGATTCCCAATGTCAGATTTCCTGCCTCTGATTCCCCGCCTCTGATTCCCCATCTCTGATTCACCGCCTCTGATTCCCCACCTCTGATTCCCCATATCTGATAAGACATCTCTGTTTCCCCGCCTCTGATTCCCCGCCTCTGATTCCCCATATCTGATTCCCCGCCTCTGATTCCCCATCTCTGATTTCCCACCTCTGATTCCCAGCCTCTGATTCCCGGAATATGATTCCCCGCTTCTGATTCCCCGCCTCTGATTCCCTGCCTCTGATTCCCCATCTCTGATTCCCCACATCTGACTCCCTGCCTCTGATTCCCCGCCTGTGATTCCACATATCTGATTCCCTGCCTCTGATTACCCATCTCGGATTCCCGCCCTCCGATTCCCCACCTCTGGTTCCCCATATCTGATACCCCTACTCTGTTTCCCCGCCTCTGAATCCCCGCCTCTGATTCCCCACCTCTGATTCCCCATATCTGATAAGCCATCTCTGTTTCCCCGCCTCTGATTCCCCGCCTCTGATTCCCCATATCTGATTCCCCGCCTCTGATTCCCCATCTCTGATTCCAGGACTCAGATTCCCCACCTCTGATTCCAAGCCTCTGATTCCCGGAATATGATTCCCGGCTTCTGATTCCCCGCCTCTGATTCCCTGCCTCTGATTCCCCATCTCTGATTCCACACATCTGATTCCCTGCCTCTGATTCCCCGCCTCTGATTCCCCATATCTGATTCCCTGCCTCTGATTACCCATCTCGGATTCCCGCCCTCTGATTCCCCACCTCTGGTTCCCCATATCTGATACCCCTCCTCTGTTTCCCCGCCTCTGATTCCCCGCCTCTGATTCCCCATATCTGATTCCCCGTCTCTGATTCCCCAACTCTGATTCCCCGCCTCTGGTTCCTCAGCTCTGTTTCTCCGCCTCTGATTCCCCGCCTCTGATTCCCCATTTCTGATTCCCCGCCTCTGATTCCCCACCTCTGATTCCCCATATCTGATAAGCAATCTCTGTTTCCCCGCCTCTGATTCCCCGCCTCTGATTCCCCATATCTGATTCCCCGCCTCTGATTCCCGATCTCTGATTCCCGGACTCAGATTCCCCACCTCTGATTCCCGGCCTCTGATTCCCGGCCTATGATTCCCCGCTTCTGATTCCCCGCCTCTGATTCCCTGCCTCTGATTCCCCATGTCTGATTCCCCACATCTGATTCCCTGCCTCTGATACCCCGCCTCTGATACCCCGCCTCTGATTCCCCGCCACTAATTCCCCGCCTCTGATTCCCCATATCTTATTCCCCGCCTCTGATTCCCAAACTCAGAATCCCTGCCTCTGATTCCCCAGCTCTGATTCCCCACATCTGATTCCCTGCCTCTGATTCCCCACCTCTGATTCCCAATATCTGATTCCCTGCCTCTGTTTCACCACCTCTGATTCCCCGCCTCTGTTTCCCCATATCTGATTCGCAACCTCTGATTCCCCAACTCTGATTCCCCGCCTCTGATTCACCATGTCTGATTCCCCAATTCTGATTCCCGCGGCTGATGCCCCACCTCTGATTCCCCTCCTCTGATTCCCCATATCTGATTCCCCGCCTTTGATTCCCCATATCTTATTCCCCGCCTCTGATTCCCAAACTCAGATTCCCCGCCTCTGATTCCCCAGCTCTGATTCCCCGCCTCTGATTCCCCACGTCTGATTCCCCGCCTCTGAATCCCCGCCTCTGATTCCCCATCTCTGATTCACCACCGCTAATTCCCGGCCTCTGATTCCCCACAACTGATTCCCGGCCTCTGATTCCCGGCCTCTGATTCCCCGCCTCTGATTCCCCATCTCTGATTCCCCGCCTCTGATTCCCCGACTCTGATTCCCCGCCTCTGAATCCCCAGCTCTGATTCCCCACCTCTGATTACCCGCGTCTGATTCCCTGAATCTAATTCCCGGCCTCTGATTCCACATCTCTGATTCACCGCCTCTGATTCCCCACCTCTGATTCCCCATATCTGATTCCCCGCCTCAGTTTCCCCGCCTCTGATTCCCCACCTCTGATTCCCCATATCTGATACCCCGCCTCTGATTCCCCAACTCTGAATCCCCGCCTCTGATTCCCAAGGTATGATTCCCCGCCTCTGATTCCCTGCGTCTGATTCCCTGCTTCTGATTCCCTGCCTCTGGTTCCCCATCTGTGATTAACCACCTCTGATACTCCGCGTCTGATTCCCCGCCTCTGATTCCCCATCTCTGATTCCCCATCTCTGATTCCCAAATTCTGATTCCCCGCCTCTGATTCCCCAGCTCTGATTCCCCACATCTGATTCCCTGCCACTGATTCCCCACCTCTGATTCCCTGCCTCTGTTTCCCCACCTCTGATTCCCCGCCTCTGATTCCCCATATCTGATTCCCCGCCTCTGATTCCCCACCTCTGATTCCCCATATCTGATAAGCAATCTCTGTTTCCCCGCCTCTGATTCCCCGCCTCTGATTCCCCATATCTGATTCCCCGCAACTGATTCCCCATCTCTGATTCCCGGACTCAGATTCCCCACCTCTGATTCCCGGCCTCTGATTCCCGGCCTATGATTCCCCGCTTCTGATTCCCCGCCTGATTCCCCATCTCTGATGCACTGCGTCTGATTCCCCACCTCTAATTCCCCATATCTGATTAGCCACCTCTGTTTCTCCACCTCTGATTCCCCGCCTCTGATTCCCCATATCCGATTCCCCGCCTCTGTTTCCCGGCCTCTGATTCCCGGCCTATGATTCCCCATGTCTGATTCCCCACATCTGATTCCCTGCCTCTGATACCCCGCCTCTGATTCCCCGCCTCTGATTCCCTGCCACTAATTCCCCGCCTCTGATTCCCCATATCTGATTCCCTGCCTCTGATTCCCCAACTCTGATTCCCCGCCTCTGATTCCCCAGCTCTGATTCCCCACCTCTGATTCCCCGTGTCTAATTCCCTGCCTCTGATTCCCCGCCTCTGATTCCCCATCTTGGATTCATCACCACTGATTCCTTGCGTCTGATTCCCTCCCTGTGATTCCCCGCCTCTGATTCACCATCTCTGATTCACTGCCTCTGATTCCCCTTCTCTGATTCCCCATGTCTGATTCCTCAATTCTGATTCCCGCCTCTGATGCCCCACCTCTGATTCCCCTCCTCTGATTGCCCATATCTGATTCCCCGCCTCTGATTCCCCATATCTTATTCCCCGCCTCTGTTTCCCGGCCTCTGATTCCCCGTCTCTGATTCCCCAGCTCTGATTCCCCACATCTGATTCCCTGCCTCTGATACCCCGCCTCTGATTCCCCGCCTCTGATTCCCCATATCTGATACCCCTACTCTGTTTCCCCGCCTCTGATTCCCCGCCTCTGATTCCCCACTTCTGATTCCCCATATCTGATAAGCCATCTCTGTTTCCCCGCCTCTGATTCCCCGCCTCTTATTCCCCATATCTGATTCCCCGCCTCTGATTCCCCATCTCTGATTCCAGGACTCAGATTCCCCACCTCTGATTCCAAGCCTCTGATTCCCGGAATATGATTCCCGGCTTCTGATTCCCCGCCTCTGATTCCCTGCCTCTGATTCCCCATCTCTGATTCCACACATCTGATTCCCTGCCTCTGATTCCCCGCCTCTGATTCCCCATATCTGATTCCCTGCCTCTGATTACCCATCTCGGATTCCCGCCCTCTGATTCCCCACCTCTGGTTCCCCATATCTGATACCCCTCCTCTGTTTCCCCGCCTCTGATTCCCCGCCTCTGATTCCCCATATCTGATTCCCCGTCTCTGATTCCCCAACTCTGATTCCCCGCCTCTGGTTCCTCAGCTCTGTTTCTCCGCCTCTGATTCCCCGCCTCTGATTCCCCATTTCTGATTCCCCGCCTCTGATTCCCCACCTCTGATTCCCCATATCTGATAAGCAATCTCTGTTTCCCCGCCTCTGATTCCCCGCCTCTGATTCCCCATATCTGATTCCCCGCCTCTGATTCCCGATCTCTGATTCCCGGACTCAGATTCCCCACCTCTGATTCCCGGCCTCTGATTCCCGGCCTATGATTCCCCGCTTCTGATTCCCCGCCTCTGATTCCCTGCCTCTGATTCCCCATGTCTGATTCCCCACATCTGATTCCCTGCCTCTGATACCCCGCCTCTGATACCCCGCCTCTGATTCCCCGCCACTAATTCCCCGCCTCTGATTCCCCATATCTTATTCCCCGCCTCTGATTCCCCGCCTCTGATTCCCCATCTTGGATTCATCACCACTGATTCCTTGCGTCTTATTCCCTCCCTGTGATTCCCCGCCTCTGATTCACCATCTCTGATTCACTGCCTCTGATTCCCCTTCTCTGATTCCCCATGTCTGATTCCTCAATTCTGATTCCCGCCTCTGATGCCCCACCTCTGATTCCCCTCCTCTGATTGCCCATATCTGATTCCCCGCCTCTGATTCCCCATATCTTATTCCCCGCCTCTGTTTCCCGGCCTCTGATTCCCCGTCTCTGATTCCCCAGCTCTGATTCCCCACATCTGATTCCCTGCCTCTGATACCCCGCCTCTGATTCCCCGCCTCTGATTCCCCATATCTGATAAGCCATCTCTGTTTCCCCGCCTCTGATTCCCCGCCTCTGATTCCCCATATCCGATTCCCCGCCTCTGTTTCCCGGCCTCTGATTCCCGGCCTATGATTCCCCATGTCTGATTCCCCACATCTGATTCCCTGCCTCTGATACCCCGCCTCTGATTCCCCGCCTCTGATTCCCTGCCACTAATTCCCCGCCTCTGATTCCCCATATCTGTTTTCCTGCCTCTGATGCCCCATATCTGATTCCCTGCCTCTGATTCCCCAACTCTGATTCCCCGCCTCTGATTCCCCAGCTCTGATTCCCCACCTCTGATTCCCCATATCTTATTCCCTGCCTCTGATTCCCCGCCTCTGATTCCCCATCTTGGATTCATCACCACTGATTCCTTGCGTCTGATTCCCTCCCTGTGATTCCCCGCCTCTGATTCACCATCTCTGATTCACTGCCTCTGATTCCCCTTCTCTGATTCCCCATGTCTGATTCCTCAATTCTGATTCCCGCCTCTGATGCCCCACCTCTGATTCCCCTCCTCTGATTGCCCATATCTGATTCCCCGCCTCTGATTCCCCATATCTTATTCCCCGCCTCTGTTTCCCGGCCTCTGATTCCCCGTCTCTGATTCCCCAGCTCTGATTCCCCACATCTGATTCCCTGCCTCTGATACCCCGCCTCTGAATCCCCGCCTCTGATTCCCCATATCTGATAAGCCATCTCTGTTTCCCCGCCTCTGATTCCCCGCCTCTGATTCCCCACTTCTGATTCCCCATATCTGATAAGCCATCTCTGTTTCCCCGCCTCTGATTCCCCGCCTCTGATTCCCTATATCTGATTCCCCGCCTCTGATTCCCCATCTCTGATTCCAGGACTCAGATTCCCCACCTCTGATTCCAAGCCTCTGATTCCCTGAATATTATTCCCGGCTTCTGATTCCCCGCCTCTGATTCCCTGCCTCTGATTCCCCATCTCTGATTCCCCACATCTGATTCCCTGCCTCTGATTCCCCGCCTCTGATTCCCCATATCTGATTCCCTGCCTCTGATTACCCATCTCGGATTCCCGCCCTCTGATTCCCCACCTCTGGTTCCCCATATCTGATACCCCTCCTCTGTTTCCCCGCCTCTGATTCCCCGCCTCTGATTCCCCATATCTGATTTCCCGTCTCTGATTCCCCACATCTGATTCCCCGCCTCTGGTTCCTCAGCTCTGTTTCCCCGCCTCTGATTCCCCGCCTCTGATTCCCCATTTCTGATTCCCCGCCTCTGATTCCCCACCTCTGATTCCCCATATCTGATAAGCAATCTCTGTTTCCCCGCCTCTGATTCCCCGCCTCTGATTCCCCATATCTGAATCCCCGCCTCTGATTCCCCATCTCTGATTCCCGGACTCAGATTCCCCACCTCTGATTCCCGGCCTCTGATTCCCGGCCTATGATTCCCCGCTTCTGATTCCCCGCCTCTGATTCCCTGCCTCTGATTCCCCATCTCTGATTCACTGCCTCCGATTCCCCACCTCTGATTCCCCATATCTGATTAGCCACCTCTGTTTCTCCGCCTCTGATTCCCCGCCTCTGATTCCCCATATCTGATTCCCCGCCTCTGATTCCCCATCTCTGATTCCCGGAATCTGAATCCCCACCTCTGATTCCCGGCCTCTGATTCACGGCCTATGATTCCCCGCTTCTGATTCCCCGCCTCTGATTCCCTGCCTCTGATTCCCCATGTCTGATTCCCCACATCTGATTCCCTGCCTCTGATACCCCGCCTCTGATTCCCCGCCTCTGATTCCCTGCCACTAATTCCCCGCCTCTGATTCCCCATATCTGATTTCCTGCCTCTGATGCCCCATATCTGATTCCCTGCCTCTGATTCCCCAACTCTGATTCCCCGCCTCTGATTCCCCAGCTCTGATTCCCCACCTCTGATTACCCGCATCTGATTCCCTGACTCTAATTCCCGGCCTCTGATTCCCCATCTCTCATTCACCGCCTCTGATTACCCACCTCTGATTCCCCATATCTGATTCCCCGCCTCTGATTCCCCGCCTCTGATTCCCCATATCTGATACCCCGCCTCTGATTCCCCAACTCTGAATCCCCGCCTCTGATTCCCCAGCTATGATTCCCCGCCTCTGATTCCCCATCTCTGATTCACCGCCTCTGATTCCCCACCTCTGATTCCCCATATCTGATTAGCCACCTCTGTTTCCCCGCCTCTGATTCCCCGCCTCTGATTCTCCATATCTGATTCCCCGCCTCTGATTCCCCGCCTCTGATTCCCTGCCACTAATTCCCCGCCTCTGATTCCCCATATCTGATTTCCTGCCTCTGATGCCCCATATCTGATTCCCTGCCTCTGATTCCCCAACTCTGATTCCCCACCTCTGATTCCTCAGCTCTGATTCCCCACCTCTGATTCCCCGTGTCTAATTCCCTGCCTCTGATTCCCCGCCTCTGATTCCCCATCTTGGATTCATCACCACTGATTCCTTGCGTCTGATTCCCTCCCTGTGATTCCCCGCCTCTGATTCACCATCTCTGATTCACTGCCTCTGATTCCCCTTCTCTGATTCCCCATGTCTGATTCCCCAATTCTGATTCCCGCCTCTGATGCCCCACCTCTGATTCCCCTCCTCTGATTGCCCATATCTGATTCCCCGCCTCTGATTCCCCATATCTTATTCCCCGCCTCTGATTGCCAAACTCAGATTCCCCGTCTCTGATTCCCCAGCTCTGATTCCCCACATCTGATTCCCTGCCTCTGATTCCCCACCTCTGATTCCCAATATCTGATTCCCTGCCTCTGTTTCCCCTCCTCTGATTCCCCGCCTCTGTTTCCCCATATCTGATTCCCCACCTCTGATTCCCCAACTCTGATTCCCCGCCTCTGATTCCCCAGCTCTGATACCCCGCCTCTGATTCCCCATGTCAGATTTCCTGCCTCTGATTCCCCGCCTCTGATTCCCCATCTCTGATTCACCGCCTCTGATTCCCCACCTCTGATTCCCCATATCTGATTCCCCGCCTCTGATTCCCAAACTCAGAATCCCTGCCTCTGATTCCCCAGCTCTGATTCCCCACATCTGATTCCCTGCCTCTGATTCCCCACCTCTGATTCCCAATATCTGATTCCCTGCCTCTGTTTCACCACCTCTGATTCCCCGCCTCTGTTTCCCCATATCTGATTCGCAACCTCTGATTCCCCAACTCTGATTCCCCGCCTCTGATTCACCATGTCTGATTCCCCAATTCTGATTCCCGCGGCTGATGCCCCACCTCTGATTCCCCTCCTCTGATTCCCCATATCTGATTCCCCGCCTTTGATTCCCCATATCTTATTCCCCGCCTCTGATTCCCAAACTCAGATTCCCCGCCTCTGATTCCCCAGCTCTGATTCCCCGCCTCTGATTCCCCACGTCTGATTCCCCGCCTCTGAATCCCCGCCTCTGATTCCCCATCTCTGATTCACCACCGCTAATTCCCGGCCTCTGATTCCCCACAACTGATTCCCGGCCTCTGATTCCCGGCCTCTGATTCCCCGCCTCTGATTCCCCATCTCTGATTCCCCGCCTCTGATTCCCCGACTCTGATTCCCTGCCTCTGAATCCCCAGCTCTGATTCCCCACCTCTGATTACCCGCGTCTGATTCCCTGAATCTAATTCCCGGCCTCTGATTCCCCATCTCTGATTCACCGCCTCTGATTCCCCACCTCTGATTCCCCATATCTGATTCCCCGCCTCAGTTTCCCCGCCTCTGATTCCCCACCTCTGATTCCCCATATCTGATACCCCGCCTCTGATTCCCCAACTCTGAATCCCCGCCTCTGATTCCCAAGGTATGATTCCCCGCCTCTGATTCCCTGCGTCTGATTCCCTGCTTCTGATTCCCTGCCTCTGGTTCCCCATCTGTGATTAACCACCTCTGATACTCCGCGTCTGATTCCCCGCCTCTGATTCCCCATCTCTGATTCCCCATCTCTGATTCCCAAATTCTGATTCCCCGCCTCTGATTCCCCAGCTCTGATTCCCCACATCTGATTCCCTGCCACTGATTCCCCACCTCTGATTCCCTGCCTCTGTTTCCCCACCTCTGATTCCCAATATCTGATTCCCTGCCTCTGTTTCCCCACCTCTGATTCCCCGCATCTGTTTCCCCATATCTGATTCCCCACCTCTGATTCCCCAACACTGATTCCCCGCCTCTGATTCCCCAGCTCTGATTCCCCGCCTCTGATTCCCCGTGTCTGATACCCTGCCTCTGATTCCCCGCCTCTGATTCCCCATCTCTGATTCTCCACCACTGATTCCCTGCGTCTGATTCCCTGCCTGTGATTCCCCACCTCTGATTCACCATGTCTGATTCCCCAAATCTGATTCCCGCCTCTGATGCCCCACCTCTGATTCCCCTCCCCTGATTCCCCATATCTGATTCCCCGCCTCTGATTCCCCATATCTTATTCCCCGCCTCTGATTCCCAAACTCAGATTCCCCGCCTCTGATTCCCCACCTCTGATTCCCTGCCTCTGATACCCCGCGTCTGATTCCCCGCCTCTGAATCCCCGCGTCTGATTCCCCATCTCTGATTCACCACCGCTAATTCCCGGCCTCTGATTCCCCACAACTGATTCCCGGCCTCTGATTCCCGGCCTCTGATTCCCCGCCTCTGATTCCCCATCTCTGATTCCCCGCCTCTGATTTCCCGACTCTGATTCCCCGCCTCTGAATCCCCAGCTCTGATTCCCCACCTCTGATTACCCGCGTCTGATTCCCTGAATCTAATTCCCGGCCTCTGATTCCCCATCTCTGATTCACCGCCTCTGATTCCCCACCCATGATTCCCCATATCTGATTCCCCGCCTCAGTTTCTCCGCCTCTGATTCCCCGCCTCTGATTCCCCATATCTGATACCCCGCCTCTGATTCCCCAACTCTGAATCCCCGCCTCTGATTCCCCATCTCTGATTCCCAAATTCTGATTCCCCGCCTCTGATTCCCCAGCACTGATTCCCCTCATCTGATTCCCTGCCTCTGATTCCCCACCTCTGATTCCCAATATCTGATTCCCCGCCTCTGTTACCCCGCCTCTGATTCCCCGCCTCTGTTTCCCCATATCTGATTCCCCACCTCTGATTCCCCAACTCTGATTCCCCGCCTCTGATTCCCCAGCTCTGATTCCCCGCCTCTGATTCCCTGTGTCTGATTCCCTGCCTCTGATTCCCCGCCTCTGATTCCCCATCTCTGATTCACCGCCTCTGATTCCCCACCTCTGATTCCCCATATCTGATTAGCCACCTCTGTTTCCCCGCCTCTGATTCCCCGCCTCTGATTCCCCATATCTGATTCCCCGCCTCTGATTCCCCACCTCTGATTCCCCATATCTGATAAGCAATCTCTGTTTCCCCGCCTCTGATTCCCTGCCTCTGATTCCCCATATCTGATTCCCCGCAACTGATTCCCCATCTCTGATTCCCGGACTCAGATTCCCCACCTCTGATTCCCGGCCTCTGATTCCCGGCCTATGATTCCCAGCTTCTGATTCCCCGCCTGATTCCCCATCTCTGATGCACTGCGTCTGATTCCCCACCTCTAATTCCCCATATCTGATTAGCCACCTCTGTTTCTCCACCTCTGATTCCCCGCCTCTGATTCCCCATATCCGATTCCCCGCCTCTGTTTCCCGGCCTCTGATTCCCGGCCTATGATTCCCCATGTCTGATTCCCCACATCTGATTCCCTGCCTCTGATACCCCGCCTCTGATTCCCCGCCTCTGATTCCCTGCCACTAATTCCCCGCCTCTGATTCCCCATATCTGATTCCCTGCCTCTGATTCCCCAACTCTGATTCCCCGCCTCTGATTCCCCAGCTCTGATTCCCCACCTCTGATTCCCCGTGTCTAATTCCCTGCCTCTGATTCCCCGCCTCTGATTCCCCATCTTGGATTCATCACCACTGATTCCTTGCGTCTGATTCCCTCCCTGTGATTCCCCGCCTCTGATTCACCATCTCTGATTCACTGCCTCTGATTCCCCTTCTCTGATTCCCCATGTCTGATTCCTCAATTCTGATTCCCGCCTCTGATGCCCCACCTCTGATTCCCCTCCTCTGATTGCCCATATCTGATTCCCCGCCTCTGATTCCCCATATCTTATTCCCCGCCTCTGTTTCCCGGCCTCTGATTCCCCGTCTCTGATTCCCCAGCTCTGATTCCCCACATCTGATTCCCTGCCTCTGATACCCCGCCTCTGATTCCCCGCCTCTGATTCCCCATATCTGATACCCCTACTCTGTTTCCCCGCCTCTGATTCCCCGCCTCTGATTCCCCACTTCTGATTCCCCATATCTGATAAGCCATCTCTGTTTCCCCGCCTCTGATTCCCCGCCTCTTATTCCCCATATCTGATTCCCCGCCTCTGATTCCCCATCTCTGATTCCAGGACTCAGATTCCCCACCTCTGATTCCAAGCCTCTGATTCCCGGAATATGATTCCCGGCTTCTGATTCCCCGCCTCTGATTCCCTGCCTCTGATTCCCCATCTCTGATTCCACACATCTGATTCCCTGCCTCTGATTCCCCGCCTCTGATTCCCCATATCTGATTCCCTGCCTCTGATTACCCATCTCGGATTCCCGCCCTCTGATTCCCCACCTCTGGTTCCCCATATCTGATACCCCTCCTCTGTTTCCCCGCCTCTGATTCCCCGCCTCTGATTCCCCATATCTGATTCCCCGTCTCTGATTCCCCAACTCTGATTCCCCGCCTCTGGTTCCTCAGCTCTGTTTCTCCGCCTCTGATTCCCCGCCTCTGATTCCCCATTTCTGATTCCCCGCCTCTGATTCCCCACCTCTGATTCCCCATATCTGATAAGCAATCTCTGTTTCCCCGCCTCTGATTCCCCGCCTCTGATTCCCCATATCTGATTCCCCGCCTCTGATTCCCGATCTCTGATTCCCGGACTCAGATTCCCCACCTCTGATTCCCGGCCTCTGATTCCCGGCCTATGATTCCCCGCTTCTGATTCCCCGCCTCTGATTCCCTGCCTCTGATTCCCCATGTCTGATTCCCCACATCTGATTCCCTGCCTCTGATACCCCGCCTCTGATACCCCGCCTCTGATTCCCCGCCACTAATTCCCCGCCTCTGATTCCCCATATCTTATTCCCCGCCTCTGATTCCCCGCCTCTGATTCCCCATCTTGGATTCATCACCACTGATTCCTTGCGTCTGATTCCCTCCCTGTGATTCCCCGCCTCTGATTCACCATCTCTGATTCACTGCCTCTGATTCCCCTTCTCTGATTCCCCATGTCTGATTCCTCAATTCTGATTCCCGCCTCTGATGCCCCACCTCTGATTCCCCTCCTCTGATTGCCCATATCTGATTCCCCGCCTCTGATTCCCCATATCTTATTCCCCGCCTCTGTTTCCCGGCCTCTGATTCCCCGTCTCTGATTCCCCAGCTCTGATTCCCCACATCTGATTCCCTGCCTCTGATACCCCGCCTCTGATTCCCCGCCTCTGATTCCCCATATCTGATAAGCCATCTCTGTTTCCCCGCCTCTGATTCCCCGCCTCTGATTCCCCATATCCGATTCCCCGCCTCTGTTTCCCGGCCTCTGATTCCCGGCCTATGATTCCCCATGTCTGATTCCCCACATCTGATTCCCTGCCTCTGATACCCCGCCTCTGATTCCCCGCCTCTGATTCCCTGCCACTAATTCCCCGCCTCTGATTCCCCATATCTGTTTTCCTGCCTCTGATGCCCCATATCTGATTCCCTGCCTCTGATTCCCCAACTCTGATTCCCCGCCTCTGATTCCCCAGCTCTGATTCCCCACCTCTGATTCCCCATATCTTATTCCCTGCCTCTGATTCCCCGCCTCTGATTCCCCATCTTGGATTCATCACCACTGATTCCTTGCGTCTGATTCCCTCCCTGTGATTCCCCGCCTCTGATTCACCATCTCTGATTCACTGCCTCTGATTCCCCTTCTCTGATTCCCCATGTCTGATTCCTCAATTCTGATTCCCGCCTCTGATGCCCCACCTCTGATTCCCCTCCTCTGATTGCCCATATCTGATTCCCCGCCTCTGATTCCCCATATCTTATTCCCCGCCTCTGTTTCCCGGCCTCTGATTCCCCGTCTCTGATTCCCCAGCTCTGATTCCCCACATCTGATTCCCTGCCTCTGATACCCCGCCTCTGAATCCCCGCCTCTGATTCCCCATATCTGATAAGCCATCTCTGTTTCCCCGCCTCTGATTCCCCGCCTCTGATTCCCCACTTCTGATTCCCCATATCTGATAAGCCATCTCTGTTTCCCCGCCTCTGATTCCCCGCCTCTGATTCCCTATATCTGATTCCCCGCCTCTGATTCCCCATCTCTGATTCCAGGACTCAGATTCCCCACCTCTGATTCCAAGCCTCTGATTCCCTGAATATTATTCCCGGCTTCTGATTCCCCGCCTCTGATTCCCTGCCTCTGATTCCCCATCTCTGATTCCCCACATCTGATTCCCTGCCTCTGATTCCCCGCCTCTGATTCCCCATATCTGATTCCCTGCCTCTGATTACCCATCTCGGATTCCCGCCCTCTGATTCCCCACCTCTGGTTCCCCATATCTGATACCCCTCCTCTGTTTCCCCGCCTCTGATTCCCCGCCTCTGATTCCCATTATCTGATTTCCCGTCTCTGATTCCCCACATCTGATTCCCCGCCTCTGGTTCCTCAGCTCTGTTTCCCCGCCTCTGATTCCCCGCCTCTGATTCCCCATTTCTGATTCCCCGCCTCTGATTCCCCACCTCTGATTCCCCATATCTGATAAGCAATCTCTGTTTCCCCGCCTCTGATTCCCCGCCTCTGATTCCCCATATCTGATTCCCCGCCTCTGATTCCCCATCTCTGATTCCCGGACTCAGATTCCCCACCTCTGATTCCCGGCCTCTGATTCCCGGCCTATGATTCCCCGCTTCTGATTCCCCGCCTCTGATTCCCTGCCTCTGATTCCCCATCTCTGATTCACTGCCTCCGATTCCCCACCTCTGATTCCCCATATCTGATTAGCCACCTCTGTTTCTCCGCCTCTGATTCCCCGCCTCTGATTCCCCATATCTGATTCCCCGCCTCTGATTCCCCATCTCTGATTCCCGGAATCTGAATCCCCACCTCTGATTCCCGGCCTCTGATTCACGGCCTATGATTCCCCGCTTCTGATTCCCCGCCTCTGATTCCCTGCCTCTGATTCCCCATGTCTGATTCCCCACATCTGATTCCCTGCCTCTGATACCCCGCCTCTGATTCCCCGCCTCTGATTCCCTGCCACTAATTCCCCGCCTCTGATTCCCCATATCTGATTTCCTGCCTCTGATGCCCCATATCTGATTCCCTGCCTCTGATTCCCCAACTCTGATTCCCCGCCTCTGATTCCCCAGCTCTGATTCCCCACCTCTGATTACCCGCATCTGATTCCCTGACTCTAATTCCCGGCCTCTGATTCCCCATCTCTCATTCACCGCCTCTGATTACCCACCTCTGATTCCCCATATCTGATTCCCCGCCTCTGATTCCCCGCCTCTGATTCCCCATATCTGATACCCCGCCTCTGATTCCCCAACTCTGAATCCCCGCCTCTGATTCCCCAGCTATGATTCCCCGCCTCTGATTCCCCATCTCTGATTCACCGCCTCTGATTCCCCACCTCTGATTCCCCATATCTGATTAGCCACCTCTGTTTCCCCGCCTCTGATTCCCCGCCTCTGATTCCCCATATCTGATTCCCCGCCTCTGATTCCCCGCCTCTGATTCCCTGCCACTAATTCCCCGCCTCTGATTCCCCATATCTGATTTCCTGCCTCTGATGCCCCATATCTGATTCCCTGCCTCTGATTCCCCAACTCTGATTCCCCACCTCTGATTCCTCAGCTCTGATTCCCCACCTCTGATTCCCCGTGTCTAATTCCCTGCCTCTGATTCCCCGCCTCTGATTCCCCATCTTGGATTCATCACCACTGATTCCTTGCGTCTGATTCCCTCCCTGTGATTCCCCGCCTCTGATTCACCATCTCTGATTCACTGCCTCTGATTCCCCTTCTCTGATTCCCCATGTCTGATTCCCCAATTCTGATTCCCGCCTCTGATGCCCCACCTCTGATTCCCCTCCTCTGATTGCCCATATCTGATTCCCCGCCTCTGATTCCCCATATCTTATTCCCCGCCTCTGATTGCCAAACTCAGATTCCCCGTCTCTGATTCCCCAGCTCTGATTCCCCACATCTGATTCCCTGCCTCTGATTCCCCACCTCTGATTCCCAATATCTGATTCCCTGCCTCTGTTTCCCCTCCTCTGATTCCCCGCCTCTGTTTCCCCATATCTGATTCCCCACCTCTGATTCCCCAACTCTGATTCCCCGCCTCTGATTCCCCAGCTCTGATACCCCACCTCTGATTCCCCATGTCAGATTTCCTGCCTCTGATTCCCCGCCTCTGATTCCCCATCTCTGATTCACCGCCTCTGATTCCCCACCTCTGATTCCCCATATCTGATAAGACATCTCTGTTTCCCCTCCTCTGATTCCCCGCCTCTGATTCCCCATATCTGATTCCCCGCCTCTGATTCCCCATCTCTGATTTCCCACCTCTGATTCCCAGCCTCTGATTCCCGGAATATGATTCCCCGCTTCTGATTCCCCGCCTCTGATTCCCTGCCTCTGATTCCCCATCTCTGATTCCCCACATCTGACTCCCTGCCTCTGATTCCCCGCCTCTGATTCCACATATCTGATTCCCTGCCTCTGATTACCCATCTCGGATTCCCGCCCTCCGATTCCCCACCTCTGGTTCCCCATATCTGATACCCCTACTCTGTTTCCCCGCCTCTGAATCCCCGCCTCTGATTCCCCACCTCTGATTCCCCATCTCTGATTCCAGGACTCAGATTCCCCACCTCTGATTCCAAGCCTCTGATTCCCGGAATATGATTCCCGGCTTCTGATTCCCCGCCTCTGATTCCCTGCCTCTGATTCCCCATCTCTGATTCCACACATCTGATTCCCTGCCTCTGATTCCCCGCCTCTGATTCCCCATATCTGATTCCCTGCCTCTGATTACCCATCTCGGATTCCCGCCCTCTGATTCCCCACCTCTGGTTCCCCATATCTGATACCCCTCCTCTGTTTCCCCGCCTCTGATTCCCCGCCTCTGATTCCCCATATCTGATTCCCCGTCTCTGATTCCCCAACTCTGATTCCCCACCTCTGATTACCCGCGTCTGATTCCCCGCCTCTGGTTCCTCAGCTCTGTTTCTCCGCCTCTGATTCCCCGCCTCTGATTCCCCATTTCTGATTCCCCGCCTCTGATTCCCCACCTCTGATTCCCCATATCTGATAAGCAATCTCTGTTTCCCCGCCTCTGATTCCCCGCCTCTGATTCCCCATATCTGATTCCCCGCCTCTGATTCCCGATCTCTGATTCCCGGACTCAGATTCCTCACCTCTGATTCCCGGCCTCTGATTCCCGGCCTATGATTCCCCGCTTCTGATTCCCCGCCTCTGATTCCCTGCCTCTGATTCCCCATGTCTGATTCCCCACATCTGATTCCCTGCCTCTGATACCCCGCCTCTGATACCCCGCCTCTGATTCCCCGCCACTAATTCCCCGCCTCTGATTCCCCATATCTTATTCCCCGCCTCTGATTCCCAAACTCAGAATCCCTGCCTCTGATTCCCCAGCTCTGATTCCCCACATCTGATTCCCTGCCTCTGATTCCCCACCTCTGATTCCCAATATCTGATTCCCTGCCTCTGTTTCACCACCTCTGATTCCCCGCCTCTGTTTCCCCATATCTGATTCGCAACCTCTGATTCCCCGCCTCTGATTCCCAAACTCAGATTCCCCATGTCTGATTCCCCAGCTCTGATTCCCCACATCTGATTCCCTGCCTCTGATTCCCCTCCTCTGATTCCCCATATCTGATTCCCCGCCTTTGATTCCCCATATCTTATTCCCCGCCTCTGATTCCCAAACTCAGATTCCCCGCCTCTGATTCCCCAGCTCTGATTCCCCGCCTCTGATTCCCCACGTCTGATTCCCCGCCTCTGAATCCCCGCCTCTGATTCCCCATCTCTGATTCACCACCGCTAATTCCCGGCCTCTGATTCCCCACAACTGATTCCCGGCCTCTGATTCCCGGCCTCTGATTCCCCGCCTCTGATTCCCCATCTCTGATTCCCCGCCTCTGATTCCCCGACTCTGATTCCCCGCCTCTGAATCCCCAGCTCTGATTCCCCACCTCTGATTACCCGCGTCTGATTCCCTGAATCTAATTCCCGGTCTCTGATTCCCCATCTCTGATTCACCGCCTCTGATTCCCCACCTCTGATTCCCCATATCTAATTCCCCGCCTCAGTTTCCCCGCCTCTGACTCCCCACCTCTGATTCCCCATATCTGATACCCCACCTCTGATTCCCCAACTCTGAATCCCCGCCTCTGATTCCCAAGGTATGATTCCCCGCCTCTGATTCCCTGCGTCTGATTCCCTGCTTCTGATTCCCTGCCTCTGGTTCCCCATCTGTGATTAACCACCTCTGATACTCCGCGTCTGATTCCCCGCCTCTGATTCCCCATCTCTGATTCCCAAATTCTGATTCCCCGCCTCTGATTCCCCACCTCTGATTCCCCACATCTGATTCCCTGCCACTGATTCCCCACCTCTGATTCCCTGCCTCTGTTTCCCCACCTCTGATTCCCAATATCTGATTCCCTGCCTCTGTTTCCCCACCTCTGATTCCCCGCATCTGTTTCCCCATATCTGATTCCCCACCTCTGATTCCCCAACACTGATTCCCCGCCTCTGATTCCCCAGCTCTGATTCCCCGCCTCTGATTCCCCGTGTCTGATACCCTGCCTCTGATTCCCCGCCTCTGATTCCCCATCTCTGATTCTCCACCACTGATTCCCTGCGTCTGATTCCCTGCCTGTGATTCCCCACCTCTGATTCACCATGTCTGATTCCCCAAATCTGATTCCCGCCTCTGATGCCCCACCTCTGATTCCCCTCCCCTGATTCCCCATATCTGATTCCCCGCCTCTGATTCCCCATATCTTATTCCCCGCCTCTGATTCCCAAACTCAGATTCCCCGCCTCTGATTCCCCACCTTAGATTCCCTGCCTCTGATTCCCCGCGTCTGATTCCCCGCCTCTGAATCCCCGCGTCTGATTCCCCATCTCTGATTCACCACCGCTAATTCCCGGCCTCTGATTCCCCACAACTGATTCCCGGCCTCTGATTCCCGGCCTCTGATTCCCCGCCTCTGATTCCCCATCTCTGATTCCCCGCCTCTGATTTCCCGACTCTGATTCCCCGCCTCTGAATCCCCAGCTCTGATTCCCCACCTCTGATTACCCGCGTCTGATTCCCTGAATCTAATTCCCGGCCTCTGATTCTCCATCTCTGATTCACCGCCTCTAATTCCCCACCCATGATTCCCCATATCTGATTCCCCGCCTCAGTTTCCCCGCCTCTGATTCCCCGCCTCTGATTCCCCATATCTGATACCCCGCCTCTGATTCCCCAACTCTGAATCAGCGCCTCTGATTCCCCATCTCTGATTCCCAAATTCTGATTCCCCGCCTCTGATTCCCCAGCACTGATTCCCCTCATCTGATTCCCTGCCTCTGATTCCCCACCTCTGATTCCCAATATCTGATTCCCCGCCTCTGTTACCCCGCCTCTGATTCCCCGCCTCTGTTTCCCCATATCTGATTCCCCACCTCTGATTCCCCAACTCTGATTGCCCGCCTCTGATTCCCCAGCTCTGAATCCCCGCCTCTGATTCCCTGTGTCTGATTCCCTGCCTCTGATTCCCCGCCTCTGATTCCCCATCTCTGATTCACCGCCTCTGATTCCCCACCTCTGATTCCCCATATCTGATTAGCCACCTCTGTTTCCCCGCCTCTGATTCCCCGCCTCTGATTCCCCATATCTGATTCCCCGCCTCTGATTCCCCACCTCTGATTCCCCATATCTGATAAGCAATCTCTGTTTCCCCGCCTCTGATTCCCCGCCTCTGATTCCCCATATCTGATTCCCCGCAACTGATTCCCCATCTCTGATTCCCGGACTCAGATTCCCCACCTCTGATTCCCGGCCTCTGATTCCCGGCCTATGATTCCCCGCTTCTGATTCCCCGCCTGATTCCCCATCTCTGATGCACTGCGTCTGATTCCCCACCTCTAATTCCCCATATCTGATTAGCCACCTCTGTTTCTCCACCTCTGATTCCCCGCCTCTGATTCCCCATATCCGATTCCCCGCCTCTGATTCCCCATCTCTGATTCCCGGACTCTGAATCCCCACCTCTGTTTCCCGGCCTCTGATTCCCGGCCTATGATTCCCCATGTCTGATTCCCCACATCTGATTCCCTGCCTCTGATACCCCGCCTCTGATTCCCCGCCTCTGATTCCCTGCCACTAATTCCCCGCCTCTGATTCCCCATATCTGTTTTCCTGCCTCTGATGCCCCATATCTGATTCCCTGCCTCTGATTCCCCAACTCTGATTCCCCGCCTCTGATTCCCCAGCTCTGATTCCCCACCTCTGATTCCCCGTGTCTAATTCCCTGCCTCTGATTCCCCGCCTCTGATTCCCCATCTTGGATTCATCACCACTGATTCCTTGCGTCTGATTCCCTCCCTGTGATTCCCCGCCTCTGATTCACCATCTCTGATTCACTGCCTCTGATTCCCCTTCTCTGATTCCCCATGTCTGATTCCTCAATTCTGATTCCCGCCTCTGATGCCCCACCTCTGATTCCCCTCCTCTGATTGCCCATATCTGATTCCCCGCCTCTGATTCCCCATATCTTATTCCCCGCCTCTGATTCCCAAACTCAGATTCCCCGTCTCTGATTCCCCAGCTCTGATTCCCCACATCTGATTCCCTGCCTCTGATTCCCCACCTCTGATTCCCAATATCTGATTCCCTGCCTCTGTTTCCCCACCTCTGATTCCCCGCCTCTGTTTCCCCATATCTGATTCCCCACCTCTGATTCCCCAACTCTGATTCCCCGCCTCTGATTCCCCAGCTCTGATACCCCGCCTCTGATTCCCCATGTCAGATTTCCTGCCTCTGATTCCCCGCCTCTGATTCCCCATCTCTGATTCACCGCCTCTGATTCCCCACCTCTGATTCCCCATATCTGATAAGCCATCTCTGTTTCCCCGCCTCTGATTCCCCGCCTCTGATTCCCCATATCTGATTCCCCGCCTCTGATTCCCCGACTCAGATTCCCCACCTCTGATTCCCAGCCTCTGATTCCCGGAATATGATTCCCCACTTCTGATTCCCCGCCTCTGATTCCCTGCCTCTGATTCCCCATCTCTGATTCCCCACATCTGATTCCCTGTCTCTGATTCCCCGCCTCTGATTCCACATATCTGATTCCCTGCCTCTGATTACCCATCTCGGATTCCCGCCCTCCGATTCCCCACCTCTGGTTCCCCATATCTGATACCCCTACTCTGTTTCCCCGCCTCTGAATCCCCGCCTCTGATTCCCCGCATCTGATTCCCCATATCTGATTCCCCGCCTCTGATTCCCATCTCTGATTCCAGGACTCAGATTCCCCACCTCTGATTCCAAGCCTCTGATTCCCGGAATATTATTCCCGGCTTCTGATTCCCCATATCTGATTCCCTGCCTCTGATTACCCATCTCTGATTCCCCACATCTGATTCCCTGCCTCTGATTCCCCGCCTCTGATTCCCCATATCTGATTCCCTGCCTCTGATTACCCATCTCGGATTCCCGCCCTCTGATTCCCCACCTCTGGTTCCCCATATCTGATACCCCTCCTCTGTTTCCCCGCCTCTGATTCCCCGCCTCTGATTCCCCATATCTGATTTCCCGTCTCTGATTCCCCAACTCTGATTCCCCGCCTCTGGTTCCTCAGCTCTGTTTCCCCGCCTCTGATTCCCCGCCTCTGATTCCCCATTTCTGATTCCCCGCCTCTGATTCCCCACCTCTGATTCCCCATATCTGATAAGCAATCTCTGTTTCCCCGCCTCTGATTCCCCGCCTCTGATTCCCCATATCTGATTCCCCGCCTCTGATTCCCCATCTCTGATTCCCGGACTCAGATTCCCCACCTCTGATTCCCGGCCTCTGATTCCCGGCCTATGATTCCCCGCTTCTGATTCCCCGCCTCTGATTCCCTGCCTCTGATTCCCCATCTCTGATTCACTGCCTCCGATTCCCCACCTCTGATTCCCCATATCTGATTAGCCACCTCTGTTTCTCCGCCTCTGATTCCCCGCCTCTGATTCCCCGCCTCTGATTCCCCATCTCTGATTCCCGGAATCTGAATCCCCACCTCTGATTCCCGGCCTCTGATTCACGGCCTATGATTCCCCGCTTCTGATTCCCCGCCTCTGATTCCCTGCCTCTGATTCCCCATGTCTGATTCCCCACATCTGATTCCCTGCCTCTGATACCCCGCCTCTGATTCCCCGCCTCTGATTCCCTGCCACTAATTCCCCGCCTCTGATTCCCCATATCTGATTTCCTGCCTCTGATGCCCCATATCTGATTCCCTGCCTCTGATTCCCCAACTCTGATTCCCCGCCTCTGATTCCTCAGCTCTGATTCCCCACCTCTGATTCCCCGTGTCTAATTCCCTGCCTCAGATTCCCCGCCTCTGATTCCCCATCTTGGATTCACCACCACTGATTCCTTGCGTCTGATTCCCTGCCTGTGATTCCCCGCCTCTGATTCACCATCTCTGATTCACAGCCTCTGATTCCCCTTCTCTGATTCCCCATGTCTGATTCCCCAATTCTGATTCCCGCCTCTGATGCCCCACCTCTGATTCCCCTCCTCTGATTGCCCATATCTGATTCCCCGCCTCTGATTCCCCATATCTTATTCCCCGCCTCTGATTCCCAAACTCAGATTCCCCGTCGCTGATTGCCCAGCTCTGATTCCCCACATCTGATTCCCTGCCTCTGATTCCTCACCTCTGATTCCCTATATCTGATTCCCTGCCTCTGTTTCCCCACCTCTGATTCCCCGCCTCAGTTTCCCCATATCTGATTCCCCACCTCTGATTCCCCAACTCTGATTCCCCGCCTCTGATACCCCGTGTCTGATTCCCCGCCTCTGATTCCCCGTGTCTGATTCCCTGCCTCTGATTCCCCGCCTCTGATTCCCCATCTCTGATTCACCGCCTCTGATTCCCCACCTCTGATTCCCCATATCTGATAAGCCATCTCTGTTTCCCCGCCTCTCATTCCCCGCCTCTGATTCCCCGACTCTGATTCCCCATATCTGATTCCCCGCCTCTGATTCCCCATCTCTGATTCCCGGACTCAGATTCCCCACCTCTGATTCCAAGCCTCTGATTCCCGGAATATGATTCCCCGCTTCTGATTCCCCGCCTCTGATTCCCTGCCTCTGATTCCCCATCTCTGATTCCCCACATCTGATTCCCTGCCTCTGATTCCCCGCCTCTGATTCCCCATATCAGATTCCCTGCCTCTGATTACCCATCTCGGATTCCCGCCCTCCGATTCCCCACCTCAGGTTCCCCATATCTGATACCCCTCCTCTGTTTCCCCGCCTCTGATTCCCCGCCTCTGATTCCACATATCTGATTCCCCGTCTCTGATTCCCCAACTCTGATTCCCCGCCTCTGATTCCTCAGCTCTGATTCCCCGCCTCTGATTCCCCGCGTCTGATTCCCTGCCTCTGATTCCCCGCCTCTGATTCCCCATCTCTGATTCACCACCACTGATTCCCTGCATCTGATTCCCTGCCTGTGATTCCCCGCCTCTGATTCACCATCTCTGATTCACTGCCTCTGATTCCCCTTCTCTGATTCCCCATGTCTGATTCCCCAATTCTGATTCCCGCCTATGATGCCCCACCTCTGAATCCCCTCCTCTGATTCCCCATATCTGATTCCCCGCCTCTGATTCCCCATATCTTATTCCCCGCCTCTGATTCCCAAACTCAGATTCCCCGCCTCTGATTCCCCAGCTCTGATACCCCGCCTCAGATTCCCCGCGTCTGATTCCCTGCCTCTGATTACCCATCTCGGATTCCCGCCCTCCGATTCCCCACCTCAGGTTCCCCATATCTGATACCCCTCCTCTGTTTCCCCGCCTGTGATTCCCCGCCTCTGATTCCCCATATCTGATTCCCCGTCTCTGATTCCCCAACTCTGATTCCCCGCCTCTGATTCCTCAGCTCTGATTCCCCGCCTCTGATTCCCCGCGTCTGATTCCCCGACTCTGATTCCCCGCCTCTGATTCCCCAGCTCGGATTCCCCACCTCTGATTACCCGCATCTGATTCCCTGACTCTAATTCCCGGCCTCGGATTCCACATCTCTCATTCACCGCCTCTGATTACCCACCTCTGATTCCCCATATCTGATTCCCCGCCTCTGATTACCCGCCTCTGATTCCCCATATCTGATACCCCGCCTCTGATTCCCCAACTCTGAATCCCCGCCTCTGATTCCCCAGCTATGATTCCCCGCCTCTGATCCCCCGCGTCTGAATCCCTGCTTCTGATTCCCTGCCTCTGTTTCCCCATCTCTGATTAACCACCTTTGATTCTCCGCGTCTGTTTCCCCGCCTCTGATTCCCCATCTCTGATTCCCAAATTCTGATTCCCCGCCTCTGATTCCCCAGCTCTGACTCCCCACATCTGATTCCCTGCCTCTGATTCCCCAACTCTGATTCCCAATATCTGATTCCCCGCCTCTGTTTCCCCGCCTCTGATTCCCCGCCTCTGTTTCCCCATATCTGATTCCCCACCTCTGATTCCTCAACTCTGATTCCCCGCATCTGATTCCCCAGCTCTGATTCCCTGCCTTTGATTCCCCGTGTCTGATTCCCTGCCTCTGATTCCCCGCCTCTGATTCCCCACCTCTGATTCCCCATATCTAATTAGCCACCTCTGTTTCCCCGCCTCTGATTCCCCGCCTCTGATTCCCCATATCTGATTCCCCACCTCTGATTCCCCATCTCTGATGCACGGACTCACATTCCCCACCTCTGATTCACAGCCTCTGATTCCCGGCCAATGATTCCCCGCTTCTGATTCCCTGCCTCTGATTCCCTGCCTCTGATTCCCCATCTCTGATTCACTGCCTCTGATTCCCCACCTCTGATTCCCCATATCTGATTAGCCACCTCAGTTTCTCAGCCTCTGATTTCCGCCTCTGATTCCCCATATCTGATTCCCCGCCTCTGATTCCCCATCTCTGATTCCCGTACTCTGATTCCCCACCTCTGATTCCCTGCCTCTGATTCCCGGCCTATGATTCCCCGCTTCTGATTCCCCGCCTCTGATTCCCTGCCTCTGATTCCCCATGTCTGATTCCCCACATCTGATTCCCTGCCTCTGATACCCCACCTCTGATTCCCCGCCTCTGATTCCCTGCCACTAATTCCCCGCCTCTGATTCCCCATATCTGATTCCCTGCCTCTGATGCCCCATATCTGATTCCCTGCCTCTGATTCCTCAGCTCTGATTCCCCACCTCTGATTCCCCGTGTCTAATTCCCTGCCTCTGATTCCCCGCCTCTGATTCCCCATCTTGGATTCACCACCACTGATTCCCTGCGTCTGATTCCCTGCCTGTGATTCCCCGCCTCTGATTCACCATCTCTGATTCACTGCCTCTGATTCCCCTTCTCTGATTCCCCATATCTTATTCCCCGCCTCTTATTCCCAAACTCAGATGCCCCGCCTCTGATCCCCAGCTCTGATTCCCCACATCTGATTCCCTGCTTCTGATTCCCCACCTCTGATTCCCAATATCTGATTCCCTGCCTCTGTTTCCCCACCTCTGATTCCCCGCCTCCGTTTCCCCATATCTGATTCCCCACCTCTGATTCCCCAACTCTGATTCCCCGCCTCTGATTCCCCAGCTCTGATTCCCCGCCTCTGATTCCCCGTGTCTGATTCCCTGCCTCTGATTCCCCGCCTCTGATTCCCCATCTCTGATTCACCGCCTCTGATTCACCACCTCTGATTCCCCATATCTGATAAGCCATCTTTGTTTCCCCGCCTCTGATTCCCCGCCTCTGATTCCCCATATCTGATTCCCCACCTCTGATTCCCCATCTCTGATTCCCGGACTCAGATTCCCCACCTCTGATTCCCAGACTCTGATTCCCGGAATATGATTCCCCGCTTCTGATTCCCCGCCTCTGATTCCCTGCCTCTGATTCCCCATCTCTGATTCCCCATATCTGATTCCCTGCCTCTGATTCGCCATCTCGGATTCCCGCCCTCCGATTCCCCACCTCTGGTTCCCCATATCTGATATCCCTCCTCTGTTTCCCCGCCTCTGATTCCCCGCCTCTGATTCCCCATATCTGATTCCCCGCCTCTGATTCCCCAACTCTGATTCCCCGCCTCTGATTCCTCAGCTCTGATTCCCCGCCTCTGATTCCCCGCGTCTGATTCCTTGCCTCTGATTCCCCGCCTCTGATTCCCCATCTCTGATTCACCACCACTGATTCCCTGCGTCTGATTCCCTGCCTGTGATTCCCCGCCTCTGATTCACCATCTCTGATTCACCAGCTCTGATTCCCCACCTCTGATTACCCGCGTCTGATTCCCTGATTCTAATTCCCCGCCTCTGATTCCTCATCTCTGATTCACCACCTCTGATTCCCCACCTCTGATTCCCCATATCTGATACCCCGCCTCGGATTCCCCAACTCTGATTCCCCAACTCTGATTCCCCGCCTCTGATTCCCCAGCTATGATTCCCCACCTCTGATTCCCCGCGTCTGATTCCCTGCTTCTGATTCCCTGCCTCTGATTCCACATCTGTGATTAACCACCTCTGAATCTCCACGTCTGATTCCGCACCTCTGATTCCCCATCTCTGATTCCCCATCTCTGATTCCCAAATTCTGATTCCCCGCCTCTGATTCCCCAGCTCTGATTCCCCATCTCTGATTCCCAAATTCTGATTCTCTGCCTCTGAATCCCCACCTCTGATTCCCAATATCTGATTCCCCTCCTCTGTTTCCCCGACTCTGATTCCCCGCCTCTGTTTCCCCATATCTGATTCCCCACCTCTGATTCCCCAACTCTGATTCCCCGCCTCTGATTCCCCTGCTCTGATTCCCCGCCTCTGATTCCCCGTGTCTGATTCCCTGCCTCTGATTCCCCGCCTCTGATTCCCCATCTCTGATTCACCGCCTCTGATTCACCACCTCTGATTCCCCATATCTGATAAGCCATCTTTGTATCCCCGCCTCTGATAACCCGCCTCTGATTCCCCATATCTGATTCCCCACCTCTGATTCCCCATCTCTGATTCCCGGACTCAGATTCCCAACCTCTGATTCCCAGACTCTGATTCCCGGAATATGATTCTCCGCTTCTGATTCCCCGCCTCTGATTCCCTGCCTCTGATTCCCCATCTCTGATTCCCCATATCTGATTCCCTGCCTCTGATTCGCCATCTCGGACTCCCGCCTTCCGATTCCCCACCTCTGGTTCCCCATATCTGATATCCCTCCTCTGTTTCCCCGCCTCTGATTCCCCGCCTCTGATTCCCCATATCTGATTCCCCGCCTCTGATTCCCCAACTCTGATTCCCCGCCTCTGATTCCTCAGCTCTGATTCCCCGCCTCTGATTCCCCGCGTCTGATTCCCTGCCTCTGATTCCCCGCCTCTCATTCCCCATCTCTGATTCACCACCACTGATTCCCTGCGTCTGATTCCCTGCCTGTGATTCCCCGCCTCTGATTCCCCTATCTGATTCCCTGCCTCTGATGCCCCATATCTGATTCCCAGCCTCTGATTCCCCAACTCTGATTCCCCGCCTCTGATTCCTCAGCTCTGATTCCCCACCTCTGATTCCCCGTGTCTAATTCCCTGCCTCTGATTCCCCGCCTCTGATTCCCCATCTTGGATTCACCACCACTGATTCCCTGCGTCTGATTCCCTGCCTGTGATTCCCCGCCTCTGATTCACCATCTCTGATTCACTGCCTCTGATTCCCCTTCTCTGATTCCCCATGTCTGATTCCCCAATTCTGATTCCCGCCTCTGATGCCCAACCTCTGATTCCCCTCCTCTGATTCCCCGCCTCTGATTCCCTGCCTCTGATTCCCCATGTCTGATTCCCCACATCTGATTCCCTGCCTCTGATATCCCGCCTCTGATTCCCCGCCTCTGATTCCCTGCCACTAATTCCCCGCCTCTGATTCCCCTATCTGATTCCCTGCCTCTGATGCCCCATATCTGATTCCCAGCCTCTGATTCCCCGCCTCTGATTCCTCAGCTCTGATTCCCCACCTCTGATTCCCTGTGTCTAATTCCCTGCCTCTGATTCCACGCCTCTGATTCCCCATCTTGGATTCACCACCACTGATTCCCTGCGTCTGATTCCCTGCCTGTGATTCCCCGCCTCTGATTCACCATCTCTGATTCACTGCCTCTGATTCCCCTTCTCTGATTCCCCATGTCTGATTCCCCAATTCTGATTCCCGCCTCTGATGCCCAACCTCTGATTCCCCTCCTCTGATTGCCCATATCTGATTCCCCGCCTCTGATTCCCCATATCTTATTCTCCGCCTCTGATTCCCAAACTCAGATTCCCCGCCTCTGATTCCCCAGCTCTGATTCCCCACATCTGATTCTCTGCCTCTGATTCCCCACCTATGATTCCCCGCCTCTGTTTCCCCATATCTGATTACCCGCCTCTGATTCCCCAACTCTGATTCCCCGCCTCTGATTCCCCAGCTCTGATTCCCCGCCTCTGATTCCCCGTGTCTGATTCCCTGCCTCTGATTCCCCGCCTCTGATTCCCCATCTCTGATTCACCACCGCTAATTCCCGGCCTCTGATTCCCGGCCTCTGATACCCCGCCTCTGATTCCCCATCTCTGATTCCCCACCTCTGATTCCCTGACTCTGATTCCCCGCCTCTGATTCCCCAGCTCTGATTCCCCACCTCTGATTACCCGCATCTGATTCCCTGACTCTAATTCCCGGCCTCTGATTCCCCATCTCTCATTCACCGCCTCTGATTACCCACCTCTGATTCCCCATATCTGATTCCCCGCCTCTGATTCCCCGCCTCTGATTCCCCATATCTGATACCCCGCCTCTGATTCCCCAACTCTGAATCCCCGCCTCTGATTCCCCAGCTATGATTCCCCGCCTCTGATCCCCCGCGTCTGAATCCCTGCTTCTGATTCCCTGCCTCTGTTTCCCCATCTGTGATTAACCACCTTTGATTCTCCGCGTCTGTTTCCCCGCCTCTGATTCCCCATCTCTGATTCCCCGTCTCTGATTCCCCAATTCTGATTCCCGCCTCTGATGCCCAAACTCTGATTCCCCTCCTCTGATTCCCCGCCTCTGATTCCCTGCCTCTGATTCCCCATGTCTGATTCCCCACATCTGATTCCCTGCCTCTGATATCCCGCCTCTGATTCCCCGCCTCTGATTCCCTGCCACTAATTCCCCGCCTCTGATTCCCTGCCTCTGATGCCCCATATCTGATTCCCAGCCTCTGATTCCCCGCCTCTGATTCCTCAGCTCTGATTCCCCACCTCTGATTCCCCGTGTCTAATTCCCTGCCTCTGATTCCACGCCTCTGATTCCCCATCTTGGATTCACCACCACTGATTCCCTGCGTCGGATTCCCTGCCTGTGATTCCCCGCCTCTGATTCACCATCTCTGATTCACTGCCTCTGATTCCCCTTCTCTGATTCCCCATGTCTGATTCCCCAATTCTGATTCCCGCCTCTGATGCCCAACCTCTGATTCCCCTCCTCTGATTGCCCATATCTGATTCCCCGCCTCTGATTCCCAATATCTTATTCTCCGCCTCTGATTCCCAAACTCAGATTCCCCGCCTCTGATTCCCCAGCTCTGATTCCCCACATCTGATTCTCTGCCTCTGATTCCCCACCTATGATTCCCCGCCTCTGTTTCCCCATATCTGATTACCCGCCTCTGATTCCCCAACTCTGATTCCCCGCCTCTGATTCCCCAGCTCTGATTCCCCGCCTCTGATTCCCCGTGTCTGATTCCCTGCCTCTGATTCCCCGCCTCTGATTCAACATCTCTGATTCACCGCCTCTGATTCCCCAGCTCTGATACCCCGCCTCAGATTCCCCGCGTCTGATTCCCCGCCTCTGAATCCCTGCCTCTGATTCCCCATCTCTGATTCACCACCGCTAATTCCCGGCCTCTGATTCCCGGCCTCTGATACCCCGCCTCTGATTCCCCATCTCTGATTCCCCACCTCTGATTCCCTGACTCTGATTCCCCGCCTCTGATTCCCCAGCTCTGATTCCCCACCTCTGATTACCCGCATCTGATTCCCTGACTCTAATTCCCGGCCTCTGATTCCCCATCTCTCATTCACCGCCTCTGATTACCCACCTCTGATTCCCCATATCTGATTCCCCGCCTCTGATTCCCCGCCTCTGATTCCCCATATCTGATACCCCGCCTCTGATTCCCCAACTCTGAATCCCCGCCTCTGATTCCCCAGCTATGATTCCCCGCCTCTGTTCCCCCGCGTCTGAATCCCTGCTTCTGATTCCCTGCCTGTGTTTCCCCATCTGTGATTAACCACCTTTGATTCTCCGCGTCTGTTTCCCCGCCTCTGATTCCCCATCTCTGATTCCCCGTCTCTGATTCCCAAATTCTGATTCCCTGCCTCTGATTCCCCAACTCTGATTCCCAATATCTGATTCCCCGCCTCTGTTTCCCCGCCTCTGATTCCCCGCCTCTGTTTCTCCATATCTGATTCCCCACCTCTGATTCCTCAACTCTGATTCCACGCATCTGATTCCCCAGCTCTGATTCCCCGCCTTTGATTCCCAGTGTCTGATTCCCTGCCTCTGATTCCCCGCCTCTGATTCCCCATCTCTGATTCACCGCCTCTGATTCCCCACCTCTGATTCCCCATATCTAATTAGCCACCTCTGTTTCCCCGCCTCTGATTCCCCGCCTCTGATTCCCCATATCTGATTCCCCACCTCTGATTCCCCATCTCTGATTCACGGACTCACATTCCCCACCTCTGATTCACAGCCTCTGATTCCCGGCCAATGATTCCCCGCTTCTGATTCCCCGCCTCTGATTCCCTGCCTCTGATTCCCCATCTCTGATTCACTGCCTCTGATTCCCCACCTCTGATTCCCCATATCTGATTAGCCACCTCTGTTTCTCAGCCTCTGATTCCCGCCTCTGATTCCCCATATCTGATTCCCCGCCTCTGATTCCCCATCTTTGATTCCCGTACTCTGATTCCCCACCACTGATTCCCTGCCTCTGAATCCCGGCCTATGATTCCCCGCTTCTGATTCCCCGCCTCTGATTCCCTGCCTCTGATTCCCCATGTCTGATTCCCCACATCTGATTCCCTGCCTCTGATACCCCACCTCTGATTCCCCGCCTCTGATTCCCTGCCACTAATTCCCCGCCTCTGATTCCCCATATCTGATTCCCTGCCTCAGATGCCCCATATCTGATTCCCTGCCTCTGATTCCTCAGCTCTGATTCCCCACCTCTGATTCCCCGTGTCTAATTCCCTGCCTCTGATTCCCCGCCTCTGATTCCCCATCTTGGATTCACCACCACTGATTCCCTGCGTCTGATTCCCTGCCTGTGATTCCCCGCCCCTGATTCACCATCTCTGATTCACTGCCTCTGATTCCCCTTCTCTGATTCCCCATATCTTATTCCCCGCCTCTTATTCCCAAACTCAGATGCCCCGCCTCTGATCCCCAGCTCTGATTCCCCACATCTGATTCCCTGCTTCTGATTCCCCACCTCTGATTCCCAATATCTGATTCCCTGCCTCTGTTTCCCCACCTCTGATTCCCCGCCTCTGTTTCCCAATATCTGATTCCCCACCTCTGATTGCCCAACTCTGATACCCCGCCTCTGATTCCCCAGCTCTGATTCCCCGCCTCTGATTCCCCGTGTCTGATTCCCTGCCTCTGATTCCCCGCCTCTGATTCCCCATCTCTGATTCACCGCCTCTGATTCACCACCTCTGATTCCCCATATCTGATAAGCCATCTTTGTTTCCCCGCCTCTGATTCCCCGCCTCTGATTCCCCATATCTGATTCCCCACCTCTGATTCCCCATCTCTGATTCCAGGACTCAGATTCCCCACCTCTGATTCCCAGACTCTGATTCCCGGAATATGATTCCCCGCTTCTGATTCCCCACCTCTGATTCCCTGCCTCTGATTCCCCATCTCTGATTCCCCATATCTGATTCCCTGCCTCTGATTCGCCATCTCGGATTCCCGCCCTCCGATTCCCCACCTCTGGTTCCCCATATCTGATATCCCTCCTCTGTTTCCCCGCCTCTGATTCCCCGCCTCTGATTCCCCATATCTGATTCCCCGCCTCTGATTCCCCAACTCTGATTCCCCGCCTCTGATTCTTCAGCTCTGATTCCCCGCCTCTGATTCCCCGTGTCTGATTCCCTGCCTCTGATTCCCCGCCTCTGATTCCCCATCTCTGATTCACCACCACTGATTCCCTGCGTCTGATTCCCTGCCTGTGATTCCCCGCCTATGATTCACCATCTCTGATTCACCAGCTCTGATTCCCCACCTCTGATTACCCGCGTCTGATTCCCTGATTCTAATTCCCCGCCTCTGATTCCCCATCTCTGATTCACCACCTCTGATTCCCCACCTCTGAATCCCCATATCTGATACCCCACCTCGGATTCCCCAACTCTGATTCCCCAACTCTGATTCCCCGCCTCTGATTCCCCAGCTATGATTCCCCGCGTCTGATTCCCTGCTTCTGATTCCCTGCCTCTGATTCCCCATCTGTGATTCCCCATCTCTGATTCCCAAATTCTGATTCCCCGCCTCTGATTCCCCAGCTCTGATTCCCCATCTCATATTCCCAAATTCTGATTCCCTGCCTCTGATTCCCAACCTCTGATTCCCAATATCTGATTCCCCTCCTCTGTTTCCCCGCCTCTGATTCCCCGCTTCTGTTTCCCCATATCTGATTCCCCACCTCTGATTCCCCAACTCTGATTCCCCGCCTCTGATTCCCCAGCTCTGATTCCCCGCCTCTGATTCCCCGTGTCTGATTCCCTGCCTCTGATTCCCCGCCTCTGATTCCCCATCTCTGATTCACCGCCTCTGATTCACCACCTCTGATTCCCCATATCTGATAAGCCATCTTTGTTTCCCCGCCTCTGATTCCCCGCCTCTGATTCCCCATATCTGATTCCCCACCTCTGATTCCCCATCTCTGATTCCCGGACTCAGATTCCCCACCTCTGATTCCCAGACTCTGATTCCCGGAATATGATTCTCCGCTTCTGATTCCCCGCCTCTGATTCCCTGCCTCTGATTCCCCATCTCTGATTCCCCATATCTGATTCCCTGCCTCTGATTCGCCATCTTGGATTCCCGCCCTCCGATTCCCCACCTCTGGTTCCCCATATCTGATATCCCTCCTCTGTTTCCCCGCCTCTGATTCCCCGCCTCTGATTCCCCATATCTGATTCCCCGCCTCTGATTCCCCAACTCTGATTCCCCGCCTCTGATTCCTCAGCTCTGATTCCCCGCCTCTGATTCCCCGCGTCTGATTCCCTGCCTCTGATTCTCCGCCTCTGATTCCCCATCTCTGATTCACCACCACTGATTCCCTGCGTCTGATTCCCTGCCTGTGATTCCCCGCCTCTGATTCCCCTATCTGATTCCCTGCCTCTGATGCCCCATATCTGATTCCCAGCCTCTGATTCCCCAACTCTGATTCCCCGCCTCTGATTCCTCAGCTCTGATTCCCCACCTCTGATTCCCCGTGTCTAATTCCCTGCCTCTGATTCCCCGCCTCTGATTCCCCATCTTGGATTCACCACCACTGATTCCCTGCGTCTGATTCCCTGCCTGTGATTCCCCGCCTCTGATTCACCATCTCTGATTCACTGCCTTTGATTCCCCTTCTCTGATTCCCCATGTCTGATTCCCCAATTCTGATTCCCGCCTCTGATGCCCAACCTCTGATTCCCCTCCTCTGATTCCCCGCCTCTGATTCCCTGCCTCTGATTCCCCATGTCTGATTCCCCTATCTGATTCCCTGCCTCTGATGCCCCATATCAGATTCCCAGCCTCTGCTTCCCCGCCTCTGATTCCTCAGCTCTGATTCCCCACCTCTGATTCCCCGTGTCTAATTCCCTGCCTCTGATTCCCCGCCTCTGATTCCCCATCTTGGATTCACCACCACTGATTCCCTGCGTCTGATTCCCTGCCTGTGATTCCCCGCCTCTGATTCACCATCTCTGATTCACTGCCTCTGATTCCCCTTCTCTGATTCCCCATGTCTGATTCCCCAATTCTGATTCCCGCCTCTGATGCCCAACCTCTGATTCCCCTCCTCTGATTGCCCATATCTGATTCCCCGCCTCTGATTCCCCATATCTTATTCTCCGCCTCTGATTCCCAAACTCAGATTCCCCGCCTCTGATTCCCCAACTCTGATTCCCCGCCTCTGATTCTTCAGCTCTGATTCCCCGCCTCTGATTCCCCGTGTCTGATTCCCTGCCTCTGATTCCCCGCCTCTGATTCCCCATCTCTGATTCACCACCACTGATTCCCTGCGTCTGATTCCCTGCCTGTGATTCCCCGCCTATGATTCACCATCTCTGATTCACCAGCTCTGATTCCCCACCTCTGATTACCCGCGTCTGATTCCCTGATTCTAATTCCCCGCCTCTGATTCCCCATCTCTGATTCACCACCTCTGATTCCCCACCTCTGATTCCCCATATCTGATACCCCGCCTCGGATTCCCCAACTCTGATTCCCCAACTCTGATTCCCCGCCTCTGATTCCCCAGCTATGATTCCCCACCTCTGATTCCCCGCGTCTGATTCCCTGCTTCTGATTCCCTGCCTCTGATTCCCCATCTGTGATTAACCACCTCTGATTCTCCACGTCTGATTCCGCACCTCTGATTCCCCATCTCTGATTCCCCATCTCTGATTCCCAAATTCTGATTCCCCGCCTCTGATTCCCCAGCTCTGATTCCCCATCTCATATTCCCAAATTCTGATTCCCTGCCTCTGATTCCCCACCTCTGATTCCCAATATCTGATTCCCCTCCTCTGTTTCCCCGCCTCTGATTCCCCGCTTCTGTTTCCCCATATCTGATTCCCCGCCTCTGATTCCCCAGCTCTGATTCCCCGCCTCTGATTCCCCGTGTCTGATTCCCTGCCTCTGATTCCCCGCCTCTGATTCCCCATCTCTGATTCACCGCCTCTGATTCACCACCTCTGAGTCCCCATATCTGATAAGCCATCTTTGTTTCCCCGCCTCTGATTCCCCATATCTGATTCCCCACCTCTGATTCCCCATCTCTGATTCCCGGACTCAGATTCCCCACCTGTGATTCCCAGACTCTGATTCCCGGAATATGATTCTCCGCTTCTGATTCCCCGCCTCTGATTCCCTGCCTCTGATTCCCCATCTCTGATTCCCCATATCTGATTCCCTGCCTCTGATTCGCCATCTCGGATTCCCGCCCTCCGATTCCCCACCTCTGGTTCCCCATATCTGATATCCCTCCTCTGTTTCCCCGCCTCTGATTCCCCGCCTCTGATTCCCCATATCTGATTCCACGCCTCTGATTCCCCAACTCTGATTCCCCGCCTCTGATTCCTCAGCTCTGATTCCCCGCCTCTGATTCCCCGCGTCTGATTCCCTGCCTCTGATTCCCCGCCTCTGATTCCCCATCTCTGATTCACCACCACTGATTCCCTGCGTCTGATTCCCTGCCTGTGATTCCCCGCCTCTGATTCCCCTATCTGATTCCCTGCCTCTGATGCCCCATATCTGATTCCCAGCCTCTGATTCCCCAACTCTGATTCCCCGCCTCTGATTCCTCAGCTCTGATTCCCCACCTCTGATTCCCCGTGTCTAATTCATGCCTCTGATTCCCCGCCTCTGATTCCCCATCTTGGATTCACCACCACTGATTCCCTGCGTCTGATTCCCTGCCTGTGATTCCCCGCCTCTGATTCACCATCTCTGATTCACTGCCTCTGATTCCCCTTCTCTGATTCCCCATGTCTGATTCCCCAATTCTGATTCCCGCCTCTGATGCCCAACCTCTGATTCCCCTCCTGTGATTCCCCGCCTCTGATTCCCTGCCTCTGATTCCCCATGTCTGATTCCCCACATCTGATTCCCTGCCTCTGATATCCCGCCTCTGATTCCCCGCCTCTGATTCCCTGCCACTAATTCCGCGCCTCTGATTCCCCTATCTGATTCCCTGCCTCTGATGCCCCATATCAGATTCCCAGCCTCTGCTTCCCCGCCTCTGATTCCTCAGCTCTGATTCCCCACCTCTGATTCCCCGTGTCTAATTCCCTGCCTCTGATTCCCCGCCTCTGATTCCCCATCTTGGATTCACCACCACTGATTCCCTGCGTCTGATTCCCTGCCTGTGATTCCCCGCCTCTGATTCACCATCTCTGATTCACTGCCTCTGATTCCCCTTCTCTGATACCCCATGTCTGATTCCCCAATTCTGATTGCCGCCTCTGATGCCCAACCTCTGATTCCCCTCCTCTGATTGCCCATATCTGATTCCCCGCCTCTGATTCCCCATATCTTATTCTCCGCCTCTAATTCCCAAACTCAGATTCCCCGCCTCTGATTCCCCAGCTCTGATTCCCCACATCTGATTCTCTGCCTCTGATTCCCCACCTCTGATTCCCCGCCTCTGTTTCCCCATATCTGATTACCCGCCTCTGATTCCCCAACTCTGATTCCCCGCCTCTGATTCCCCAGCTCTGAGTCCCCGCCTCTGATTCCCCGTGTCTGATTCCCTGCCTCTGATTCCCCGCCTCTGATTCAACATCTCTGATTCACCGCCTCTGATTCCCCACCTCTGATTCCCCATATCTGATAAGCCATCTCTGTTTCCCCGCCTCTGATTCCCCACCTCTGATTCCCCATATCTGATTCCCCGCCTCTGATTCCCCATCTCTGATTCCCGGACTCAGATTCCCCACCTCTGATTCCCCGCCTCTGATTCCCTGCCTCTGATTCCCAATCTCTGATTCCCCATTTATGATTCCCCAGCTCTGATTCCCAACATCTGATTCCCTGCCTCTGATTCCCCACCTCTGATTCCCAATATCTGATTCCCTGCCTCTGTTTCCCCACTTCTGATTCCCCGCCTCTGTTTCCCCATATCTGATTCCCCACCTCCGATTCCCCAACTCTGATTCCCCGCCTCTGATTCCCCAGCTCTGATTCCCCGCCTCTGATTCCCCGTGTCTGATTCCTTGCCTCTGATTCCCCGCCTCTGATTCCCCATCTCTTATTCACCACCACTGATTCCCTGCGTCTGATTCCCTGCCTGTGATTCCCCGCCTCTGATTCACCATCTCTGATTCACTGCCTCTGATTCCCCTTCTCTGATTCCCCATGTTTGATTCCCCAATTCTGATTCCCGCCTCTGATGCCCCACCTCTGATTCCCCTCCTCTGATTCCCCATATCTGATTCCCCGCCTCTGATTCCCCATATCTTATTCCCCGCCTCTGATTCCCAAACTCAGATTCCCCGCCTCTGATTCCCCAGCTCTGATTCCCCGCCTCTGATTCCCCGCGTCTGATTCCCCGCCTCTGAATCCCCGCCTCTGATTCCCCATCTCTGATCCACCACCGCTAATTCCCGGCCTCTGATTCCCCACAACTGATTCCCGGCCTCTGATTCCCGGCCACTGATTCCCCGCCTCTGATTCCCCATCTCTGATTCCCCGCCTCTCATTCCCCGACTCTGATTCCCCGCCTCTGATTCCCCAGCTCTGATTCCCCATCTCTGATTACCCGCGTCTGATTCCCTGACTCTAATTCCCGGCCTCTGATTCCCCATCTCTGATTCACAGCCTCTGATTCCCCACCTCTGATTCCCCATATCTGATTCCCCGCCTCAGTTTCCCCGCCTCTGATTCCCCGCCTCTGATTCCCCATATCTGATACCCGCCTCTGATTCCCCAACTCTGATTCCCCGCCTCTGATTCCCCAGTTTTGATTCCCCACCTCTGATTCCCCGCGTCTGATTCCCTGCTTCTGATTCCCTGCCTCTGATTCCCCATCTGTGATTAACCACCTCTGATACTCCGCGTCTGATTCCCCGCCTCAGTTTCCCCGCCTCTGATTCCCCATATCTGATTCCCGGCCTCTGATTTCCGGCCTATGATTCCCCGCTTGTAATTCCCCGCCACTGATTCCCTGCCTCTGATTCCCCATGTCTGATCCCCACATCTGATTCCCTGCCTCTGATACCCCGCCTCTGATTCCCCGCCTCTGATTCCATGCCACTAATTCCCCGCCTCTGATTCCCCATATCTGATTCCCTGCCTCTGATGCACCATATCTGATTCCCTGCCTCTGATTCCCCAACTCTGATTCCCCGCCTCTGATTCCTCAGCTCTGATTCCCCACCTCTGATTCCCCGTGTCTAATTCCCTGCCTCTGATTCCCCGCCTCTGATTCCCCATCTTGGATTCACCACCACTGATTCCCTGCGTCTGATTCCCTGCCTGTGATTCCCCGCCTCTGATTCACCATCTCTGATTCACTGCCTCTGATTCCCCTTCTCTGATTCCCCATGTCTGATTCCCCAATTCTGATTCCCGCCTCTGATGCCCCACCTCTGATTCCCCTCCACTGATTGCCCATATCTAATTCCCCGCCTCTGATTCCCCATATCTTATTCCCCGACTCTGATTCCCAAACTCAGATTCCCCGCCTCTGATTCCCCAGCTCTGATTCCCCACATCTGATTCCCTGCCTCTGATTCCCCACCTCTGATTCCCAATATCTGATTCCCTGCCTCTGTTTCCCCACCTCTGATTCCCCGCATCTGTTTCCCCATATGTGATTCCCCACCTCTGATTATCCAACTCTGATTCCCCGCCTCTGATTCCCCAGCTCTGATTCTCCGCCTCTGATTCCCCGTGTCTGATTCCCTGCCTCTGATTCCCCGCCTCTGATTCCCCATCTCTGATTCACCGCCTCTGATTCACCACCTCAGATTCCCCATATCTGATAAGCCATCTCTGTTACCCCGCCTCTGATTCCCCGCCTCTGATTCCCCATATCTGATTCCCCGCCTCTGATTCCCCATCTCTGATTCCCGGACTCAGATTCCCCACCTCTGATTCCCAGCCTCTGATTCCCGGAATATGATTCCCCACTTCTGATTCCCCGCCTCTGATTCCCTGCCTCTGATTCCCCATCTCTGATTCCCCACATCTGATTCCCTGCCTCTGATTCCCCGCCTCTGATTCCCCATATCTGATTCCCTGCCTCTGATTCCCGATCTCTGATTCCCGCCCTCCGATTCCCCACCTCTGGTTCCCCATATCTGATACCCCTCCTCTCTTTCCCCGCCTCTGATTCCCCGCCTCTGATTCTCCATATCTGATTCCCCACCTCTGATTGCCCAACTCTGATACCCCGCCTCTGATTCCCCAGCTCTGATTCCCCGCCTCTGATTCCCCGTGTCTGATTCCCTGCCTCTGATTCCCCACCTCTGATTCCCCATCTCTGATTCACCGCCTCTGATTCACCACCTCTGATTCCCCATATCTGATAAGCCATCTTTGTTTCCCCGCCTCTGATTCCCCGCCTCTGATTCCCCATATCTGATTCCCCACCTCTGATTCCCCATCTCTGATTCCAGGACTCAGATTCCCCACCTCTGATTCCCAGACTCTGATTCCCGGAATATGATTCCCCGCTTCTGATTCCCCGCCTCTGATTCCCTGCCTCTGATTCCCCATCTCTGATTCCCCATATCTGATTCCCTGCCTCTGATTCGCCATCTCGGATTCCCGCCCTCCGATTCCCCACCTCTGGTTCCCCATATCTGATATCCCTCCTCTGTTTCCCCGCCTCTGATTCCCCGCCTCTGATTCCCCATATCTGATTCCCCGCCTCTGATTCCCCAACTCTGATTCCCCGCCTCTGATTCTTCAGCTCTGATTCCCCGCCTCTGATTCCCCGTGTCTGATTCCCTGCCTCTGATTCCCCGCCTCTGATTCCCCATCTCTGATTCACCACCACTGATTCCCTGCGTCTGATTCCCTGCCTGTGATTCCCCGCCTATGATTCACCATCTCTGATTCACCAGCTCTGATTCCCCACCTCTGATTACCCGCGTCTGATTCCCTGATTCTAATTCCCCGCCTCTGATTCCCCATCTCTGATTCACCACCTCTGATTCCCCACCTCTGAATCCCCATATCTGATACCCCACCTCGGATTCCCCAACTCTGATTCCCCAACTCTGATTCCCCGCCTCTGATTCCCCAGCTATGATTCCCCGCGTCTGATTCCCTGCTTCTGATTCCCTGCCTCTGATTCCCCATCTGTGATTCCCCATCTCTGATTCCCAAATTCTGATTCCCCGCCTCTGATTCCCCAGCTCTGATTCCCCATCTCATATTCCCAAATTCTGATTCCCTGCCTCTGATTCCCAACCTCTGATTCCCAATATCTGATTCCCCTCCTCTGTTTCCCCGCCTCTGATTCCCCGCTTCTGTTTCCCCATATCTGATTCCCCACCTCTGATTCCCCAACTCTGATTCCCCGCCTCTGATTCCCCAGCTCTGATTCCCCGCCTCTGATTCCCCGTGTCTGATTCCCTGCCTCTGATTCCCCGCCTCTGATTCCCCATCTCTGATTCACCACCACTGATTCCCTGCGTCTGATTCCCTGCCTGTGATTCCCCGCCTATGATTCACCATCTCTGATTCACCAGCTCTGATTCCCCACCTCTGATTACCCGCGTCTGATTCCCTGATTCTAATTCCCCGCCTCTGATTCCCCATCTCTGATTCACCACCTCTGATTCCCCACCTCTGAATCCCCATATCTGATACCCCACCTCGGATTCCCCAACTCTGATTCCCCAACTCTGATTCCCCGCCTCTGATTCCCCAGCTATGATTCCCCGCGTCTGATTCCCTGCTTCTGATTCCCTGCCTCTGATTCCCCATCTGTGATTCCCCATCTCTGATTCCCAAATTCTGATTCCCCGCCTCTGATTCCCCAGCTCTGATTCCCCATCTCATATTCCCAAATTCTGATTCCCTGCCTCTGATTCCCAACCTCTGATTCCCAATATCTGATTCCCCTCCTCTGTTTCCCCGCCTCTGATTCCCCGCTTCTGTTTCCCCATATCTGATTCCCCACCTCTGATTCCCCAACTCTGATTCCCCGCCTCTGATTCCCCAGCTCTGATTCCCCGCCTCTGATTCCCCGTGTCTGATTCCCTGCCTCTGATTCCCCGCCTCTGATTCCCCATCTCTGATTCACCGCCTCTGATTCACCACCTCTGATTCCCCATATCTGATAAGCCATCTTTGTTTCCCCGCCTCTGATTCCCCGCCTCTGATTCCCCATATCTGATTCCCCACCTCTGATTCCCCATCTCTGATTCCCGGACTCAGATTCCCCACCTCTGATTCCCAGACTCTGATTCCCGGAATATGATTCTCCGCTTCTGATTCCCCGCCTCTGATTCCCTGCCTCTGATTCCCCATCTCTGATTCCCCATATCTGATTCCCTGCCTCTGATTCGCCATCTCGGATTCCCGCCCTCCGATACCCCACCTCTGGTTCCCCATATCTGATATCCCTCCACTGTTTCCCCGCCTCTGATTCCCCGCCTCTGATTCCCCATATCTGATTCCCCGCCTCTGATTCCCCAACTCTGATTCCCCGCCTCTGATTCCTCAGCTCTGATTCCCCGCCTCTGATTCCCCGCGTCTGATTCCCTGCCTCTGATTCCCCGCCTCTGATTCCCCATCTCTGATTCACCACCACTGATTCCCTGCGTCTGATTCCCTGCCTGTGATTCCCCGCCTCTGATTCCCCTATCTGATTCCCTGCCTCTGATGCCCCATATCTGATTCCCAGCCTCTGATTCCCCAACTCTGATTCCCCGCCTCTGATTCCTCAGCTCTGATTCCCCACCTCTGATTCCCCGTGTCTAATTCCCTGCCTCTGATTCCCCGCCTCTGATTCCCCATCTTGGATTCACCACCACTGATTCCCTGCGTCTGATTCCCTGCCTGTGATTCCCCGCCTCTGATTCACCATCTCTGATTCACTGCCTCTGATTCCCCTTCTCTGATTCCCCATGTCTGATTCCCCAATTCTGATTCCCGCCTCTGATGCCCAACCTCTGATTCCCCTCCTCTGATTCCCCGCCTCTGATTCCCTGCCTCTGATTCCCCATGTCTGATTCCCCTATCTGATTCCCTGCCTCTGATGCCCCATATCAGATTCCCAGCCTCTGCTTCCCCGCCTCTGATTCCTCAGCTCTGATTCCCCACCTCTGATTCCCCGTGTCTAATTCCCTGCCTCTGATTCCCCGCCTCTGATTCCCCATCTTGGATTCACCACCACTGATTCCCTGCGTCTGATTCCCTGCCTGTGATTCCCCGCCTCTGATTCACCATCTCTGATTCACTGCCTCTGATTCCCCTTTTCTGATTCCCCATGTCTGATTCCCCAATTCTGATTCCTGCCTCTGATGCCCAACCTCTGATTCCCCTCCTCTGATTGCCCATATCTGATTCCCCGCCTCTGATTCCCCATATCTTATTCTCCGCCTCTGATTCCCAAACTCAGATTCCCCGCCTCTGATTCCCCAACTCTGATTCCCCGCCTCTGATTCTTCAGCTCTGATTCCCCGCCTCTGATTCCCCGTGTCTGATTCCCTGCCTCTGATTCCCCGCCTCTGATTCCCCATCTCTGATTCACCACCACTGATTCCCTGCGTCTGATTCCCTGCCTGTGATTCCCCGCCTATGATTCACCATCTCTGATTCACCAGCTCTGATTCCCCACCTCTGATTACCCGCGTCTGATTCCCTGATTCTAATTCCCCGCCTCTGATTCCCCATCTCTGATTCACCACCTCTGATTCCCCACCTCTGATTCCCCATATCTGATACCCCGCCTCGGATTCCCCAACTCTGATTCCCCAACTCTGATTCCCCGCCTCTGATTCCCCAGCTATGATTCCCCACCTCTGATTCCCCGCGTCTGATTCCCTGCTTCTGATTCCCTGCTTCTGATTCCCCATCTGTGATTAACCACCTCTGATTCTCCACGTCTGATTCCGCACCTCTGATTCCCCATCTCTGATTCCCCATCTCTGATTCCCAAATTCTGATTCCCCGCCTCTGATTCCCCAGCTCTGATTCCCCATCTCATATTCCCAAATTCTGATTCCCTGCCTCTGATTCCCCACCTCTGATTCCCAATATCTGATTCCCCTCCTCTGTTTCCCCGCCTCTGATTCCCCGCTTCTGTTTCCCCATATCTGATTCCCCACCCCTGATTCCCCAACTCTGATTCCCCGCCTCTGATTCCCCAGCTCTGATTCCCCGCCTCTGATTCCCCGTGTCTGATTCCCTGCCTCTGATTCCCCGCCTCTGATTCCCCATCTCTGATTCACCGCCTCTGATTCACCACCTCTGATTCCCCATATCTGATAAGCCATCTTTGTTTCCCCGCCTCTGATTCCCCATATCTGATTCCCCACCTCTGATTCCCCATCTCTGATTCCCGGACTCAGATTCCCCACCTCTGATTCCCAGACTCTGATTCCCGGAATATGATTCTCCGCTTCTGATTCCCCGCCTCTGATTCCCTGCCTCTGATTCCCCATCTCTGATTCCCCATATCTGATTCCCTGCCTCTGATTCGCCATCTCGGATTCCCGCCCTCCGATTCCCCACCTCTGGTTCCCCATATCTGATATCCCTCCTCTGTTTCCCCGCCTCTGATTCCCCGCCTCTGATTCCCCATATCTGATTCCCCGCCTCTGATTCCCCAACTCTGATTCCCCGCCTCTGATTCCTCAGCTCTGATTCCCCGCCTCTGATTCCCCGCGTCTGATTCCCTGCCTCTGATTCCCCGCCTCTGATTCCCCATCTCTGATTCACCACCACTGATTCCCTGCGTCTGATTCCCTGCCTGTGATTCCCCGCCTCTGATTCCCCTATCTGATTCCCTGCCTCTGATGCCCCATATCTGATTCCCAGCCTCTGATTCCCCAACTCTGATTCCCCGCCTCTGATTCCTCAGCTCTGATTCCCCACCTCTGATTCCCCGTGTCTAATTCATGCCTCTGATTCCCCGCCTCTGATTCCCCATCTTGGATTCACCACCACTGATTCCCTGCGTCTGATTCCCTGCCTGTGATTCCCCGCCTCTGATTCACCATCTCTGATTCACTGCCTCTGATTCCCCTTCTCTGATTCCCCATGTCTGATTCCCCAATTCTGATTCCCGCCTCTGATGCCCAACCTCTGATTCCCCTCCTCTGATTCCCCGCCTCTGATTCCCTGCCTCTGATTCCCCATGTCTGATTCCCCACATCTGATTCCCTGCCTCTGATATCCCGCCTCTGATTCCCCGCCTCTGATTCCCTGCCACTAATTCCCCGCCTCTGATTCCCCTATCTGATTCCCTGCCTCTGATGCCCCATATCAGATTCCCAGCCTCTGCTTCCCCGCCTCTGATTCCTCAGCTCTGATTCCCCACCTCTGATTCCCCGTGTCTAATTCCCTGCCTCTGATTCCCCGCCTCTGATTCCCCATCTTGGATTCACCACCACTGATTCCCTGCGTCTGATTCCCTGCCTGTGATTCCCCGCCTCTGATTCACCATCTCTGATTCACTGCCTCTGATTCCCCTTCTCTGATTCCCCATGTCTGATTCCCCAATTCTGATTCCCGCCTCTGATGCCCAACCTCTGATTCCCCTCCTCTGATTGCCCATATCTGATTCCCCGCCTCTGATTCCCCATATCTTATTCTCCGCCTCTAATTCCCAAACTCAGATTCCCCGCCTCTGATTCCCCAGCTCTGATTCCCCACATCTGATTCTCTGCCTCTGATTCCCCACCTCTGATTCCCCGCCTCTGTTTCCCCATATCTGATTACCCGCCTCTGATTCCCCAACTCTGATTCCCCGCCTCTGATTCCCCAGCTCTGAGTCCCCGCCTCTGATTCCCCGTGTCTGATTCCCTGCCTCTGATTCCCCGCCTCTGATTCAACATCTCTGATTCACCGCCTCTGATTCCCCACCTCTGATTCCCCATATCTGATAAGCCATCTCTGTTTCCCCGCCTCTGATTCCCCACCTCTGATTCCCCATATCTGATTCCCCGCCTCTGATTCCCCATCACTGATTCCCGGACTCAGATTCCCCACCTCTGATTCCCCGCCTCTGATTCCCTGCCTCTGATTCCCAATCTCTGATTCCCCATTTATGATTCCCCAGCTCTGATTCCCAACATCTGATTCCCTGCCTCTGATTCCCCACCTCTGATTCCCAATATCTGATTCCCTGCCTCTGTTTCCCCACTTCTGATTCCCCGCCTCTGTTTCCCCATATCTGATTCCCCACCTCCGATTCCCCAACTCTGATTCCCCGCCTCTGATTCCCCAGCTCTGATTCCCCGCATCTGATTCCCCGTGTCTGATTCCTTGCCTCTGATTCCCCGCCTCTGATTCCTCATCTCTTATTCACCACCACTGATTCCCTGCGTCTGATTCCCTGCCTGTGATTCCCCGCCTCTGATTCACCATCTCTGATTCACTGCCTCTGATTCCCCTTCTCTGATTCCCCATGTTTGATTCCCCAATTCTGATTCCCGCCTCTGATGCCCCACCTCTGATTCCCCTCCTCTGATTCCCCATATCTGATTCCCCGCCTCTGATTCCCCATATCTTATTCCCCGCCTCTGATTCCCAAACTCAGATTCCCCGCCTCTGATTCCCCAGCTCTGATTCCCCGCCTCTGATTCCCCGCGTCTGATTCCCCGCCTCTGAATCCCCGCCTCTCATTCCCCATCTCTGATCCACCACCGCTAATTCCCGGCCTCTGATTCCCCACAACTGATTCCCGGCCTCTGATTCCCGGCCACTGATTCCCCGCCTCTGATTCCCCATCTCTGATTCCCCGCCTCTCATTCCCCGACTCTGATTCCCCGCCTCTGATTCCCCAGCTCTGATTCCCCATCTCTGATTACCCGCGTCTGATTCCCTGACTCTAATTCCCGGCCTCTGATTCCCCATCTCTGATTCACAGCCTCTGATTCCCCACCTCTGATTCCCCATATCTGATTCCCCGCCTCAGTTTCCCCGCCTCTGATTCCCCGCCTCTGATTCCCCATATCTGATACCCGCCTCTGAAACCCCAACTCTGATTCCCCGCCTCTGATTCCCCAGTTTTGATTCCCCACCTCTGATTCCCCGCGTCTGATTCCCTGCTTCTGATTCCCTGCCTCTGATTCCCCATCTGTGATTAACCACCTCTGATACTCCGCGTCTGATTCCCCGCCTCAGTTTCCCCGCCTCTGATTCCCCATATCTGATTCCCGGCCTCTGATTTCCGGCCTATGATTCCCCGCTTGTAATTCCCCGCCACTGATTCCCTGCCTCTGATTCCCCATGTCTGATCCCCACATCTGATTCCCTGCCTCTGATACCCCGCCTCTGATTCCCCGCCTCTGATTCCATGCCACTAATTCCCCGCCTCTGATTCCCCATATCTGATTCCCTGCCTCTGATGCACCATATCTGATTCCCTGCCTCTGATTCCCCAACTCTGATTCCCCGCCTCTGATTCCTCAGCTCTGATTCCCCACCTCTGATTCCCCGTGTCTAAATCCCTGCCTCTGATTCCCCGCCTCTGATTCCCCATCTTGGATTCACCACCACTGATTCCCTGCGTCTGATTCCCTGCCTGTGATTCCCCGCCTCTGATTCACCATCTCTGATTCACTGCCTCTGATTCCCCTTCTCTGATTCCCCATGTCTGATTCCCCAATTCTGATTCCCGCCTCTGATGCCCCACCTCTGATTCCCCTCCACTGATTGCCCATATCTAATTCCCCGCCTCTGATTCCCCATATCTTATTCCCCGACTCTGATTCCCAAACTCAGATTCCCCGCCTCTGATTCCCCAGCTCTGATTCCCCACATCTGATTCCCTGCCTCTGATTCCCCACCTCTGATTCCCAATATCTGATTCCCTGCCTCTGTTTCCCCACCTCTGATTCCCCGCATCTGTTTCCCCATATGTGATTCCCCACCTCTGATTCCCCAACTCTGATTCCCCGCCTCTGATTCCCCAGCTCTGATTCTCCGCCTCTGATTCCCCATCTCTGATTCACCGCCTCTGATTCACCACCTCTGAGTCCCCATATCTGATAAGCCATCTTTGTTTCCCCGCCTCTGATTCCCCATATCTGATTCCCCACCTCTGATTCCCCATCTCTGATTCCCGGACTCAGATTCCCCACCTGTGATTCCCAGACTCTGATTCCCGGAATATGATTCTCCGCTTCTGATTCCCCGCCTCTGATTCCCTGCCTCTGATTCCCCATCTCTGATTCCCCATATCTGATTCCCTGCCTCTGATTCGCCATCTCGGATTCCCGCCCTCCGATTCCCCACCTCTGGTTCCCCATATCTGATATCCCTCCTCTGTTTCCCCGCCTCTGATTCCCCGCCTCTGATTCCCCATATCTGATTCCACGCCTCTGATTCCCCAACTCTGATTCCCCGCCTCTGATTCCTCAGCTCTGATTCCCCGCCTCTGATTCCCCGCGTCTGATTCCCTGCCTCTGATTCCCCGCCTCTGATTCCCCATCTCTGATTCACCACCACTGATTCCCTGCGTCTGATTCCCTGCCTGTGATTCCCCGCCTCTGATTCCCCTATCTGATTCCCTGCCTCTGATGCCCCATATCTGATTCCCAGCCTCTGATTCCCCAACTCTGATTCCCCGCCTCTGATTCCTCAGCTCTGATTCCCCACCTCTGATTCCCCGTGTCTAATTCATGCCTCTGATTCCCCGCCTCTGATTCCCCATCTTGGATTCACCACCACTGATTCCCTGCGTCTGATTCCCTGCCTGTGATTCCCCGCCTCTGATTCACCATCTCTGATTCACTGCCTCTGATTCCCCTTCTCTGATTCCCCATGTCTGATTCCCCAATTCTGATTCCCGCCTCTGATGCCCAACCTCTGATTCCCCTCCTGTGATTCCCCGCCTCTGATTCCCTGCCTCTGATTCCCCATGTCTGATTCCCCACATCTGATTCCCTGCCTCTGATATCCCGCCTCTGATTCCCCGCCTCTGATTCCCTGCCACTAATTCCGCGCCTCTGATTCCCCTATCTGATTCCCTGCCTCTGATGCCCCATATCAGATTCCCAGCCTCTGCTTCCCCGCCTCTGATTCCTCAGCTCTGATTCCCCACCTCTGATTCCCCGTGTCTAATTCCCTGCCTCTGATTCCCCGCCTCTGATTCCCCATCTTGGATTCACCACCACTGATTCCCTGCGTCTGATTCCCTGCCTGTGATTCCCCGCCTCTGATTCACCATCTCTGATTCACTGCCTCTGATTCCCCTTCTCTGATACCCCATGTCTGATTCCCCAATTCTGATTGCCGCCTCTGATGCCCAACCTCTGATTCCCCTCCTCTGATTGCCCATATCTGATTCCCCGCCTCTGATTCCCCATATCTTATTCTCCGCCTCTAATTCCCAAACTCAGATTCCCCGCCTCTGATTCCCCAGCTCTGATTCCCCACATCTGATTCTCTGCCTCTGATTCCCCACCTCTGATTCCCCGCCTCTGTTTCCCCATATCTGATTACCCGCCTCTGATTCCCCAACTCTGATTCCCCGCCTCTGATTCCCCAGCTCTGAGTCCCCGCCTCTGATTCCCCGTGTCTGATTCCCTGCCTCTGATTCCCCGCCTCTGATTCAACATCTCTGATTCACCGCCTCTGATTCCCCACCTCTGATTCCCCATATCTGATAAGCCATCTCTGTTTCCCCGCCTCTGATTCCCCACCTCTGATTCCCCATATCTGATTCCCCGCCTCTGATTCCCCATCTCTGATTCCCGGACTCAGATTCCCCACCTCTGATTCCCCGCCTCTGATTCCCTGCCTCTGATTCCCAATCTCTGATTCCCCATTTATGATTCCCCAGCTCTGATTCCCAACATCTGATTCCCTGCCTCTGATTCCCCACCTCTGATTCCCAATATCTGATTCCCTGCCTCTGTTTCCCCACTTCTGATTCCCCGCCTCTGTTTCCCCATATCTGATTCCCCACCTCCGATTCCCCAACTCTGATTCCCCGCCTCTGATTCCCCAGCTCTGATTCCCCGCCTCTGATTCCCCGTGTCTGATTCCTTGCCTCTGATTCCCCGCCTCTGATTCCCCATCTCTTATTCACCACCACTGATTCCCTGCGTCTGATTCCCTGCCTGTGATTCCCCGCCTCTGATTCACCATCTCTGATTCACTGCCTCTGATTCCCCTTCTCTGATTCCCCATGTTTGATTCCCCAATTCTGATTCCCGCCTCTGATGCCCCACCTCTGATTCCCCTCCTCTGATTCCCCATATCTGATTCCCCGCCTCTGATTCCCCATATCTTATTCCCCGCCTCTGATTCCCAAACTCAGATTCCCCGCCTCTGATTCCCCAGCTCTGATTCCCCGCCTCTGATTCCCCGCGTCTGATTCCCCGCCTCTGAATCCCCGCCTCTGATTCCCCATCTCTGATCCACCACCGCTAATTCCCGGCCTCTGATTCCCCACAACTGATTCCCGGCCTCTGATTCCCGGCCACTGATTCCCCGCCTCTGATTCCCCATCTCTGATTCCCCGCCTCTCATTCCCCGACTCTGATTCCCCGCCTCTGATTCCCCAGCTCTGATTCCCCATCTCTGATTACCCGCGTCTGATTCCCTGACTCTAATTCCCGGCCTCTGATTCCCCATCTCTGATTCACAGCCTCTGATTCCCCACCTCTGATTCCCCATATCTGATTCCCCGCCTCAGTTTCCCCGCCTCTGATTCCCCGCCTCTGATTCCCCATATCTGATACCCGCCTCTGATTCCCCAACTCTGATTCCCCGCCTCTGATTCCCCAGTTTTGATTCCCCACCTCTGATTCCCCGCGTCTGATTCCCTGCTTCTGATTCCCTGCCTCTGATTCCCCATCTGTGATTAACCACCTCTGATACTCCGCGTCTGATTCCCCGCCTCAGTTTCCCCGCCTCTGATTCCCCATATCTGATTCCCGGCCTCTGATTTCCGGCCTATGATTCCCCGCTTGTAATTCCCCGCCACTGATTCCCTGCCTCTGATTCCCCATGTCTGATCCCCACATCTGATTCCCTGCCTCTGATACCCCGCCTCTGATTCCCCGCCTCTGATTCCATGCCACTAATTCCCCGCCTCTGATTCCCCATATCTGATTCCCTGCCTCTGATGCACCATATCTGATTCCCTGCCTCTGATTCCCCAACTCTGATTCCCCGCCTCTGATTCCTCAGCTCTGATTCCCCACCTCTGATTCCCCGTGTCTAATTCCCTGCCTCTGATTCCCCGCCTCTGATTCCCCATCTTGGATTCACCACCACTGATTCCCTGCGTCTGATTCCCTGCCTGTGATTCCCCGCCTCTGATTCACCATCTCTGATTCACTGCCTCTGATTCCCCTTCTCTGATTCCCCATGTCTGATTCCCCAATTCTGATTCCCGCCTCTGATGCCCCACCTCTGATTCCCCTCCACTGATTGCCCATATCTAATTCCCCGCCTCTGATTCCCCATATCTTATTCCCCGACTCTGATTCCCAAACTCAGATTCCCCGCCTCTGATTCCCCAGCTCTGATTCCCCACATCTGATTCCCTGCCTCTGATTCCCCACCTCTGATTCCCAATATCTGATTCCCTGCCTCTGTTTCCCCACCTCTGATTCCCCGCATCTGTTTCCCCATATGTGATTCCCCACCTCTGATTATCCAACTCTGATTCCCCGCCTCTGATTCCCCAGCTCTGATTCTCCGCCTCTGATTCCCCGTGTCTGATTCCCTGCCTCTGATTCCCCGCCTCTGATTCCCCATCTCTGATTCACCGCCTCTGATTCACCACCTCAGATTCCCCATATCTGATAAGCCATCTCTGTTACCCCGCCTCTGATTCCCCGCCTCTGATTCCCCATATCTGATTCCCCGCCTCTGATTCCCCATCTCTGATTCCCGGACTCAGATTCCCCACCTCTGATTCCCAGCCTCTGATTCCCGGAATATGATTCCCCACTTCTGATTCCCCGCCTCTGATTCCCTGCCTCTGATTCCCCATCTCTGATTCCCCACATCTGATTCCCTGCCTCTGATTCCCCGCCTCTGATTCCCCATATCTGATTCCCTGCCTCTGATTCCCGATCTCTGATTCCCGCCCTCCGATTCCCCACCTCTGGTTCCCCATATCTGATACCCCTCCTCTCTTTCCCCGCCTCTGATTCCCCGCCTCTGATTCTCCATATCTGATTCCCCACCTCTGATTGCCCAACTCTGATACCCCGCCTCTGATTCCCCAGCTCTGATTCCCCGCCTCTGATTCCCCGTGTCTGATTCCCTGCCTCTGATTCCCCACCTCTGATTCCCCATCTCTGATTCACCGCCTCTGATTCACCACCTCTGATTCCCCATATCTGATAAGCCATCTTTGTTTCCCCGCCTCTGATTCCCCGCCTCTGATTCCCCATATCTGATTCCCCACCTCTGATTCCCCATCTCTGATTCCAGGACTCAGATTCCCCACCTCTGATTCCCAGACTCTGATTCCCGGAATATGATTCCCCGCTTCTGATTCCCCGCCTCTGATTCCCTGCCTCTGATTCCCCATCTCTGATTCCCCATATCTGATTCCCTGCCTCTGATTCGCCATCTCGGATTCCCGCCCTCCGATTCCCCACCTCTGGTTCCCCATATCTGATATCCCTCCTCTGTTTCCCCGCCTCTGATTCCCCGCCTCTGATTCCCCATATCTGATTCCCCGCCTCTGATTCCCCAACTCTGATTCCCCGCCTCTGATTCTTCAGCTCTGATTCCCCGCCTCTGATTCCCCGTGTCTGATTCCCTGCCTCTGATTCCCCGCCTCTGATTCCCCATCTCTGATTCACCACCACTGATTCCCTGCGTCTGATTCCCTGCCTGTGATTCCCCGCCTATGATTCACCATCTCTGATTCACCAGCTCTGATTCCCCACCTCTGATTACCCGCGTCTGATTCCCTGATTCTAATTCCCCGCCTCTGATTCCCCATCTCTGATTCACCACCTCTGATTCCCCACCTCTGAATCCCCATATCTGATACCCCACCTCGGATTCCCCAACTCTGATTCCCCAACTCTGATTCCCCGCCTCTGATTCCCCAGCTATGATTCCCCGCGTCTGATTCCCTGCTTCTGATTCCCTGCCTCTGATTCCCCATCTGTGATTCCCCATCTCTGATTCCCAAATTCTGATTCCCCGCCTCTGATTCCCCAGCTCTGATTCCCCATCTCATATTCCCAAATTCTGATTCCCTGCCTCTGATTCCCAACCTCTGATTCCCAATATCTGATTCCCCTCCTCTGTTTCCCCGCCTCTGATTCCCCGCTTCTGTTTCCCCATATCTGATTCCCCACCTCTGATTCCCCAACTCTGATTCCCCGCCTCTGATTCCCCAGCTCTGATTCCCCGCCTCTGATTCCCCGTGTCTGATTCCCTGCCTCTGATTCCCCGCCTCTGATTCCCCATCTCTGATTCACCGCCTCTGATTCACCACCTCTGATTCCCCATATCTGATAAGCCATCTTTGTTTCCCCGCCTCTGATTCCCCGCCTCTGATTCCCCATATCTGATTCCCCACCTCTGATTCCCCATCTCTGATTCCCGGACTCAGATTCCCCACCTCTGATTCCCAGACTCTGATTCCCGGAATATGATTCTCCGCTTCTGATTCCCCGCCTCTGATTCCCTGCCTCTGATTCCCCATCTCTGATTCCCCATATCTGATTCCCTGCCTCTGATTCGCCATCTCGGATTCCCGCCCTCCGATTCCCCACCTCTGGTTCCCCATATCTGATATCCCTCCACTGTTTCCCCGCCTCTGATTCCCCGCCTCTGATTCCCCATATCTGATTCCCCGCCTCTGATTCCCCAACTCTGATTCCCCGCCTCTGATTCCTCAGCTCTGATTCCCCGCCTCTGATTCCCCGCGTCTGATTCCCTGCCTCTGATTCCCCGCCTCTGATTCCCCATCTCTGATTCACCACCACTGATTCCCTGCGTCTGATTCCCTGCCTGTGATTCCCCGCCTCTGATTCCCCTATCTGATTCCCTGCCTCTGATGCCCCATATCTGATTCCCAGCCTCTGATTCCCCAACTCTGATTCCCCGCCTCTGATTCCTCAGCTCTGATTCCCCACCTCTGATTCCCCGTGTCTAATTCCCTGCCTCTGATTCCCCGCCTCTGATTCCCCATCTTGGATTCACCACCACTGATTCCCTGCGTCTGATTCCCTGCCTGTGATTCCCCGCCTCTGATTCACCATCTCTGATTCACTGCCTCTGATTCCCCTTCTCTGATTCCCCATGTCTGATTCCCCAATTCTGATTCCCGCCTCTGATGCCCAACCTCTGATTCCCCTCCTCTGATTCCCCGCCTCTGATTCCCTGCCTCTGATTCCCCATGTCTGATTCCCCTATCTGATTCCCTGCCTCTGATGCCCCATATCAGATTCCCAGCCTCTGCTTCCCCGCCTCTGATTCCTCAGCTCTGATTCCCCACCTCTGATTCCCCGTGTCTAATTCCCTGCCTCTGATTCCCCGCCTCTGATTCCCCATCTTGGATTCACCACCACTGATTCCCTGCGTCTGATTCCCTGCCTGTGATTCCCCGCCTCTGATTCACCATCTCTGATTCACTGCCTCTGATTCCCCTTCTCTGATTCCCCATGTCTGATTCCCCAATTCTGATTCCTGCCTCTGATGCCCAACCTCTGATTCCCCTCCTCTGATTGCCCATATCTGATTCCCCGCCTCTGATTCCCCATATCTTATTCTCCGCCTCTGATTCCCAAACTCAGATTCCCCGCCTCTGATTCCCCAACTCTGATTCCCCGCCTCTGATTCTTCAGCTCTGATTCCCCGCCTCTGATTCCCCGTGTCTGATTCCCTGCCTCTGATTCCCCGCCTCTGATTCCCCATCTCTGATTCACCACCACTGATTCCCTGCGTCTGATTCCCTGCCTGTGATTCCCCGCCTATGATTCACCATCTCTGATTCACCAGCTCTGATTCCCCACCTCTGATTACCCGCGTCTGATTCCCTGATTCTAATTCCCCGCCTCTGATTCCCCATCTCTGATTCACCACCTCTGATTCCCCACCTCTGATTCCCCATATCTGATACCCCGCCTCGGATTCCCCAACTCTGATTCCCCAACTCTGATTCCCCGCCTCTGATTCCCCAGCTATGATTCCCCACCTCTGATTCCCCGCGTCTGATTCCCTGCTTCTGATTCCCTGCTTCTGATTCCCCATCTGTGATTAACCACCTCTGATTCTCCACGTCTGATTCCGCACCTCTGATTCCCCATCTCTGATTCCCCATCTCTGATTCCCAAATTCTGATTCCCCGCCTCTGATTCCCCAGCTCTGATTCCCCATCTCATATTCCCAAATTCTGATTCCCTGCCTCTGATTCCCCACCTCTGATTCCCAATATCTGATTCCCCTCCTCTGTTTCCCCGCCTCTGATTCCCCGCTTCTGTTTCCCCATATCTGATTCCCCACCCCTGATTCCCCAACTCTGATTCCCCGCCTCTGATTCCCCAGCTCTGATTCCCCGCCTCTGATTCCCCGTGTCTGATTCCCTGCCTCTGATTCCCCGCCTCTGATTCCCCATCTCTGATTCACCGCCTCTGATTCACCACCTCTGATTCCCCATATCTGATAAGCCATCTTTGTTTCCCCGCCTCTGATTCCCCATATCTGATTCCCCACCTCTGATTCCCCATCTCTGATTCCCGGACTCAGATTCCCCACCTCTGATTCCCAGACTCTGATTCCCGGAATATGATTCTCCGCTTCTGATTCCCCGCCTCTGATTCCCTGCCTCTGATTCCCCATCTCTGATTCCCCATATCTGATTCCCTGCCTCTGATTCGCCATCTCGGATTCCCGCCCTCCGATTCCCCACCTCTGGTTCCCCATATCTGATATCCCTCCTCTGTTTCCCCGCCTCTGATTCCCCGCCTCTGATTCCCCATATCTGATTCCCCGCCTCTGATTCCCCAACTCTGATTCCCCGCCTCTGATTCCTCAGCTCTGATTCCCCGCCTCTGATTCCCCGCGTCTGATTCCCTGCCTCTGATTCCCCGCCTCTGATTCCCCATCTCTGATTCACCACCACTGATTCCCTGCGTCTGATTCCCTGCCTGTGATTCCCCGCCTCTGATTCCCCTATCTGATTCCCTGCCTCTGATGCCCCATATCTGATTCCCAGCCTCTGATTCCCCAACTCTGATTCCCCGCCTCTGATTCCTCAGCTCTGATTCCCCACCTCTGATTCCCCGTGTCTAATTCATGCCTCTGATTCCCCGCCTCTGATTCCCCATCTTGGATTCACCACCACTGATTCCCTGCGTCTGATTCCCTGCCTGTGATTCCCCGCCTCTGATTCACCATCTCTGATTCACTGCCTCTGATTCCCCTTCTCTGATTCCCCATGTCTGATTCCCCAATTCTGATTCCCGCCTCTGATGCCCAACCTCTGATTCCCCTCCTCTGATTCCCCGCCTCTGATTCCCTGCCTCTGATTCCCCATGTCTGATTCCCCACATCTGATTCCCTGCCTCTGATATCCCGCCTCTGATTCCCCGCCTCTGATTCCCTGCCACTAATTCCCCGCCTCTGATTCCCCTATCTGATTCCCTGCCTCTGATGCCCCATATCAGATTCCCAGCCTCTGCTTCCCCGCCTCTGATTCCTCAGCTCTGATTCCCCACCTCTGATTCCCCGTGTCTAATTCCCTGCCTCTGATTCCCCGCCTCTGATTCCCCATCTTGGATTCACCACCACTGATTCCCTGCGTCTGATTCCCTGCCTGTGATTCCCCGCCTCTGATTCACCATCTCTGATTCACTGCCTCTGATTCCCCTTCTCTGATTCCCCATGTCTGATTCCCCAATTCTGATTCCCGCCTCTGATGCCCAACCTCTGATTCCCCTCCTCTGATTGCCCATATCTGATTCCCCGCCTCTGATTCCCCATATCTTATTCTCCGCCTCTAATTCCCAAACTCAGATTCCCCGCCTCTGATTCCCCAGCTCTGATTCCCCACATCTGATTCTCTGCCTCTGATTCCCCACCTCTGATTCCCCGCCTCTGTTTCCCCATATCTGATTACCCGCCTCTGATTCCCCAACTCTGATTCCCCGCCTCTGATTCCCCAGCTCTGAGTCCCCGCCTCTGATTCCCCGTGTCTGATTCCCTGCCTCTGATTCCCCGCCTCTGATTCAACATCTCTGATTCACCGCCTCTGATTCCCCACCTCTGATTCCCCATATCTGATAAGCCATCTCTGTTTCCCCGCCTCTGATTCCCCACCTCTGATTCCCCATATCTGATTCCCCGCCTCTGATTCCCCATCACTGATTCCCGGACTCAGATTCCCCACCTCTGATTCCCCGCCTCTGATTCCCTGCCTCTGATTCCCAATCTCTGATTCCCCATTTATGATTCCCCAGCTCTGATTCCCAACATCTGATTCCCTGCCTCTGATTCCCCACCTCTGATTCCCAATATCTGATTCCCTGCCTCTGTTTCCCCACTTCTGATTCCCCGCCTCTGTTTCCCCATATCTGATTCCCCACCTCCGATTCCCCAACTCTGATTCCCCGCCTCTGATTCCCCAGCTCTGATTCCCCGCATCTGATTCCCCGTGTCTGATTCCTTGCCTCTGATTCCCCGCCTCTGATTCCTCATCTCTTATTCACCACCACTGATTCCCTGCGTCTGATTCCCTGCCTGTGATTCCCCGCCTCTGATTCACCATCTCTGATTCACTGCCTCTGATTCCCCTTCTCTGATTCCCCATGTTTGATTCCCCAATTCTGATTCCCGCCTCTGATGCCCCACCTCTGATTCCCCTCCTCTGATTCCCCATATCTGATTCCCCGCCTCTGATTCCCCATATCTTATTCCCCGCCTCTGATTCCCAAACTCAGATTCCCCGCCTCTGATTCCCCAGCTCTGATTCCCCGCCTCTGATTCCCCGCGTCTGATTCCCCGCCTCTGAATCCCCGCCTCTCATTCCCCATCTCTGATCCACCACCGCTAATTCCCGGCCTCTGATTCCCCACAACTGATTCCCGGCCTCTGATTCCCGGCCACTGATTCCCCGCCTCTGATTCCCCATCTCTGATTCCCCGCCTCTCATTCCCCGACTCTGATTCCCCGCCTCTGATTCCCCAGCTCTGATTCCCCATCTCTGATTACCCGCGTCTGATTCCCTGACTCTAATTCCCGGCCTCTGATTCCCCATCTCTGATTCACAGCCTCTGATTCCCCACCTCTGATTCCCCATATCTGATTCCCCGCCTCAGTTTCCCCGCCTCTGATTCCCCGCCTCTGATTCCCCATATCTGATACCCGCCTCTGAAACCCCAACTCTGATTCCCCGCCTCTGATTCCCCAGTTTTGATTCCCCACCTCTGATTCCCCGCGTCTGATTCCCTGCTTCTGATTCCCTGCCTCTGATTCCCCATCTGTGATTAACCACCTCTGATACTCCGCGTCTGATTCCCCGCCTCAGTTTCCCCGCCTCTGATTCCCCATATCTGATTCCCGGCCTCTGATTTCCGGCCTATGATTCCCCGCTTGTAATTCCCCGCCACTGATTCCCTGCCTCTGATTCCCCATGTCTGATCCCCACATCTGATTCCCTGCCTCTGATACCCCGCCTCTGATTCCCCGCCTCTGATTCCATGCCACTAATTCCCCGCCTCTGATTCCCCATATCTGATTCCCTGCCTCTGATGCACCATATCTGATTCCCTGCCTCTGATTCCCCAACTCTGATTCCCCGCCTCTGATTCCTCAGCTCTGATTCCCCACCTCTGATTCCCCGTGTCTAATTCCCTGCCTCTGATTCCCCGCCTCTGATTCCCCATCTTGGATTCACCACCACTGATTCCCTGCGTCTGATTCCCTGCCTGTGATTCCCCGCCTCTGATTCACCATCTCTGATTCACTGCCTCTGATTCCCCTTCTCTGATTCCCCATGTCTGATTCCCCAATTCTGATTCCCGCCTCTGATGCCCCACCTCTGATTCCCCTCCACTGATTGCCCATATCTAATTCCCCGCCTCTGATTCCCCATATCTTATTCCCCGACTCTGATTCCCAAACTCAGATTCCCCGCCTCTGATTCCCCAGCTCTGATTCCCCACATCTGATTCCCTGCCTCTGATTCCCCACCTCTGATTCCCAATATCTGATTCCCTGCCTCTGTTTCCCCACCTCTGATTCCCCGCATCTGTTTCCCCATATGTGATTCCCCACCTCTGATTCCCCAACTCTGATTCCCCGCCTCTGATTCCCCAGCTCTGATTCTCCGCCTCTGATTCCCCGTGTCTGATTCCCTGCCTCTGATTCCCCGCCTCTGATTCCCCATCTCTGATTCACCGCCTCTGATTCACCACCTCAGATTCCCCATATCTGATAAGCCATCTCTGTTACCCCGCCTCTGATTCCCCGCCTCTGATTCCACATATCTGATTCCCTGCCTCTGATTCCCGATCTCTGATTCCCGCCCTCCGATTCCCCACCTCTGGTTCCCCATATCTGATACCCCTCCTCTCTTTCCCCGCCTCTGATTCCCCGCCTCTGATTCTCCATATCTGATACCCCACCTCTGATTCCCCAACTCTGATTCCCCGCATCTGATTCCTCAGCTCTGATTCCCCGCCTCTGATTCTCCGCGTCTGATTCCCTGCTTCTGATTCCCTGCCTCTGAATCCCCATCTGTGATTAACCACCTCTGATTCTCCACGTCTGATTCCACGCCTCTGATTCCCCAACTCTGATTCCCCATCTCTGATTCCCAAATTCTGATTCCCCGCCTCTGATTCCCCAGTTCTGATTCCCCATCTCTGATTCCCAAATTCTGATTCCCTGCCTCTGATTCCCCACCTCTGATTCCCAATATCTGATTCCCCGCCTCGGTTTCCGCGCCTCTGATTCCCCGCCTCTGTTTCCCCATATCTGATTCCCCAACTCTGATTCCCCAACTCTGATTCCCCGCCTCTGATTCCCCAGCTCTGATTCCCCGCCTCTGATTCCACGTGTCTGATGCCCTGCCTCTGATTCCCCGCCTCTGATTTCCCATCTCTGATTCACTGCCTCTGATTCCCCACCTCTGATTCCCCATATCTGATTAGCCGCCTCTGTTTCCCCGCCTCTGATTCCCAGCCTCTGATTCCCCATATCTGATTCCCAGCCTCTGATTCCCCATCTCTGATTCCCGGACTCTGAATCCCCACCTCTGATTCCCGGCCTCTCATTCCCTGCCTTTGATTCCCGCTTCTGATTCCCTGCCTCTGATTCCCTGCCTTTGATTCCCCATGTCTGATTCCCCACATCTGATTCCCTGCCTCTGATATCCCGCCTCTGATTCCCCGCCTCTGATTCCCTGCCACTAATTCCCCGCCTCTGATTACCCTATCTGATTCCCTGCCTCTGATGCCCCATATCTGATTCCCTGCCTCTGATTCCCCAACTCTGATTCCCCGCCTCTGATTCCTCAGCTCTGATTCCCCACCTCTGATTCCCCGTGTCTAATTCCCTGCCTCTGATTCCCCGCCTCTGATTCCCCATCTTGGATTCACCACCACTGATTCCCCGCGTCTGATTCCCTGCCTGTGATTCCCCGCCTTGATTCACCATCTCTGATTCACTGCCGTTGATTCCCTTCTCTGATTCCCCATGTCTGATTCCCCAATTCTGATTCCCGCCTCTGATGCCCAACCTCTGATTCCCCTCCTCTGATTCCCCATATCTTATTCTCCGCCTCTGATTCCCAAACTCAGATTCCCCGCCTCTGATTCCCCAGCTCTGATTCCCCACATCTGATTCTCTGCCTCTGATTCCCCACCTCTGATTCCCCGCCTCTGTTTCCCCATATCTGATTACCCACCTCTGATTCCCCAACTCTGATTCCCCGCCTCTGATTCCCCAGCTCTGATTCCCCGCCTCTGATTCCCCGTGTCTGATTCCCTGCCTCTGATTCCCCGCCTCTGATTCCACATCTCTGATTCACCGCCTCTGATTCCCCACCTCTGATTCCCCATATCTGATAAGCCATCTCTGTTTCCCCGCCTCTGATTCCCCACCTCTGATTCCCCATATCTGATTCCCCGCCTCTGATTCCCCATCTCTGATTCCCGGACTCAGATTCCCCACCTCTGATTCCCCGCCTCTGATTCCCTGCTTCTGATTCCCCATCTCTGATTTCCCATATCTGATTCCCCAGCTCTGATTCCCAATATCTGATTCCCTGCCTCTGATTCCCCACCTCTGATTCCCAATATCTGATTCCCTGCCTCTGTTTCCCCACTTCTGATTCCCCGCCTCTGTTTCCCCATATCTGATTCCCCACCTCTGATTCCCCAACTCTGATTCCCCGCCTCTGATTTCCCAGCTCTGATTCCCCGCCTCTGATTCCCCGTGTCTGTTTCCTTGCCTCTGATTCCCCGCCTCTGATTCCCCATCTCTGATTCACCACCACTGATTCCCTGCGTCTGATTCCCTGCCTGTGATTCCCCGCCTCTGATTCACCATCTCTGATTCACTGCCTCTGAATCCCCTTCTCTGATTCCCCATGTGTGATTCCCCAATTCTGATTCCCGGCCTCTGATTCCCGGCCTCTGATTCCCCACTACTGATTCCCGGCCTCTGATTCCCGGCCTCGGATTCCCCGCCTCTGATTCCCCATCTCTGATTCTCCGCCTCTGATTCCACATCTCTGATTCACCGCCTCTGATTCCCCACCTCTGATTCCCCATATCTGATAAGCCATCTCTGTTTCCCCGCCTCTGATTCCCCACCTCTGATTCCCCATATCTGATTCCCCGCCTCTGATTCCCCATCTCTGATTCTCGGACTCAGATTCCCCACCTCTGATTCCCCGCCTCTGATTCCCTGCCTCTGATTCCCCATCTCTGATTTCCCATATCTGATTCCCCAGCTCTGATTCCCAACATCTGATTCCCTGCCTCTGATTCCCCACCTCTGATTCCCAATATCTGATTCCCTGCCTCTGTTTCCCCACTTCTGATTCCCCGCCTCTGTTTCCCCATATCTGATTCCCCACCTCTGATTCCCCAACTCTGATTCCTCGCCTCTGATTCCCCAGCTCTGATTCCCCGCCTCTGATTCCCCGTGTCTGATTCCTTGCCTCTGATTCCCCGCCTCTGATTCCCCATCTCTGATTCACCACCACTGATTCCCTGCGTCTGATTCCCTGCCTGTGATTCCCCGCCTCTGATTCACCATCTCTGATTCACTGCCTCTGATTCCCCTTCATGATTCCCCACGTCTGATTCCCCAATTCTGATCCCGCCTCTGATGCCCCACCTCTGACTCCCCGCCTCTGATTCCCCATATCTTATTCCCCGCCTCTGATTCCCAAACTCAGATTTCCCGCCTCATGTTCCCCAGCTCTGATTCCCCGCCTCTGATTCCCCGCGTCTGATTCCCCGCCTCTGAATCCCCGCCTCTGATTCCCCATCTCTGATTCACCACCGCTAATTCCCGGCCTCTGATTCCCCACTACTGATTCCCGGCCTCTGATTCCCGGCCTCTGATTCCCCGCCTCTGATTCCCCATCTCTGATTCCCCGCCTCTGATTCCCCGACTCTGATTCCCTGCCTCTGATTCCCCAGCTCTGATTCCCCACCTCTGATTACCCGCGTCTGATTCCCTGACTCTAATTCCCGGCCTCTGATTCCCCATCTCTGATTCACCGCCTCTGATTCCCCACCTCTGATTCCCCATATCTGATACCCCGCCTCAGTTTCCCCGCCTCTGATTCCCCGCCTCTGATTCCCCATATCTGATACCCCGCCTCTGATTCCCCAACTCTGATTCCCCGCCTCTGATTCCCCAGTTATGATTCCCCACTTCTGATTCCCCGCGTCTGATTCCCTGCTTCTGATTCACTGCCTCTGATTCCCCATCTGTGATTAACCACCTCTGATTCTCCGCGTCTGATTCCACGCCTCAGTTTCCCCGCCTCTGATTCCCCATATCTGATTCCCGGCCTCTGATTCCCGGCCTATGATTCCCCGCTTCTAATTCCCCGCCTCTGATTCCCTGCCTCTGATTCCCCATCTCTGATTCACGAGCTCTGATTCCCCACCTCTGATTACCCGCGTCTGATTCCCTGATTCTAATTCCCCGCCTCTGATTCCCCATCTCTGATTCACCGCCTCTGATTCCCCACCTCTGTTTCCCCATATCTGATTCCCCACCTCTGATTCCCCAACTCTGATTCCCCGCCTCTGATTCCCCAGCTCTGATTCCCCGCCTCTGATTCCCCGTGTCTGATTCCTTGCCTCTGATTCCCCGCCTCTGATTCCCCATCTCTGATTCACCACCACTGATTCCCTGCGTCTGATTCCCTGCCTGTGATTCCCCGCCTCTGATTCACCATCTCTGATTCACTGCCTCTGATTCCCCTTCATGATTCCCCATGTCTGATTCCCCAATTCTGATTCCCGCCTCTGATGCCCCACCTCTGATTCCCCGCCTCTGATTCCCCATATCTTATTCCCCGCCTCTGATTCCCAAACTCAGATTTCCCGCCTCATATTCCCCAGCTCTGATTCCCCGCCTCTGATTCCCCACGTCTGATTCCCCGCCTCTGAATCCCCGCCTCTGATTCCCCATCTCTGATTCACCACCGCTAATTCCCGGCCTCTGATTCCCCACTACTGATTCCCGGCCTCTGATTCCCGGCCTCTGATTCCCCGCCTCTGATTCCCCATCTCTGATTCCCCGCCTCTGATTCCCCGACTCTGATTCCCTGCCTCTGATTCCCCAGCTCTGATTCCCCACCTCTGATTACCCGCGTCTGATTCCCTGACTCTAATTCCCGGCCTCTGATTCCCCATCTCTGATTCACCGCCTTTGATTCCCCACCTCTGATTCCCCATATCTGATTCCCCGCCTCAGTTTCCCCGCCTCTGATTCCCCGCCTCTGATTCCCCATATCTGATACCCCGCCTCTGATTCCCCAACTCTGATTCCCCGCCTCTGATTCCCCAGTTATGATTCCCCACTTCTGATTCCCCGCGTCTGATTCCCTGCTTCTGATTCCCTGCCTCTGATTCCCCATCTGTGATTAACCACCTCTGATTCTCCGCGTCTGATTCCCCGCCTCGGTTTCCCCGCCTCTGATTTCCCATATCTGATCCCCGGCCTCTGATTCCCGGCCTATGATTCCCCGCTTCTAATTCCCCGCCTCTGATTCCCTGCCTCTGATTCCCCATCTCTTATTCACGAGCTCTGATTCCCCACCTCTGATTACCCGCGTCTGATTCCCTGATTCTAATTCCCCGCCTCTGATTCCCCATCTCTGATTCACCGCCTCTTATTCCCCACCTCTGATTCCCCATATCTGATACCCCGCCTCGGATTCCCCAACTCTGATTCCCCAACTCTGATTCCCCGCCTCTGATTCCCCAGCTATGATTCCCCACCTCTGATTCCCCGCGTCTGATTCCCTGCTTCTGATTCCCTGCCTCTGATTCCCCATCTGTGATTAACCACCTCTGATTCTCCACGTCTGATTCCGCGCCTCTGATTCCCCATCTCTGATTCCCCATCTCTGATTCCCAAATTCTGATTCCCCTCCTCTGATTCCCCAGCTCTGATTCCCCATCTCTGATTCCCAAATTCTGATTCCCTGCCTCTGATTCCCCACCTCTGATTCCCAATATCTGATTCCCCGCCTCTGTTTCCCCGCCTCTGATTCCCCGCCTCTGTTTCCCCATATCTGATTCCCCAGCTCTGATTCCCCAACTCTGATTCCCCGCCTCTGATTCCCCAGCTCTGATTCCCCGCCTCTGATTCCACGTGTCTGATGCCCTGCCTCTGATTCCCCGCCTCTGATTTCCCATCTCTGATTCACTGCCTCTGATTCCCCACCTCTGATTCCCCATATCTGATTAGCCACCTCTGTTTCCCCGCCTCTGATTCCCAGCCTCTGATTCCCCATATCTGATTCCCAGCCTCTGATTCCCCATCTCTGATTCCCGGACTCTGAATCCCCACCTCTGATTCCCGGCCTCTCATTCCCGGCCTTTGATTCCCGCTTCTGATTCCCCGCCTCTGATTCCCTGCCTCTGATTCCCCATGTCTGATACCCCATATCTGATACCCCGCCTTGGATTCACCAACTCTGATTCCCCAACTCTGATTCCCCGCCTCTGATTCCCCAGCTATGATTCCCCACCTCTGATTCCCGGCGTCTGATTCCCTGCTTCTGATTCCCTGCCTCTGATTCCCCATCTGTGATTAACCACCTCTGATTCTCCACGTCTGATTCTGCGCCTCTGATTCCCCATCTCTGAATCCCCATCTCTGATTCCCAAATTCTGATTCCCCGCCTCTGATTCCCCAGCTCTGATTCCCCATCTCTGATTCCCAAATTCTGATTCCCTGCCTCTGATTCCCCACCTCTGATTCCCAATATCTGATTCCCCGCCTCTCTTTCCCCGCCTCTGATTCCCCGCCTCTGTTTCCCCATCTGATTCCCCACCTCTGATTCCCCAACTCTGATTCCCCGCCTCTGATTCCCCAGCTCTGATTCCCCGCCTCTGATTCCACATGTCTGATGCCCTGCCTCTGATTCCCCGCCTCTGATTTCCCATCTCTGATTCACTGCCTCTGATTCCCCACCTCTGATTCCCCATATCTGATTAGCCACCTCTGTTTCCCCGCCTCTGATTCCCAGCCTCTGATTCCCCATATCTGATTCCCAGCCTCTGATTCCCCACCTCTGATTCCCGAACTCTCATTCCCGGACTTTGATTCCCGCTTCTGATTCCCCGCCTCTGATTCCCTGCCTCTGATTCCCCATGTCTGATTCCCCACATCTGATTCCCTGCCTCTGATATCCCGCCTCTGATTCCCTGCCTCTGATTCCCTGCCACTAATTCCCCGCCTCTGATTCCCCTATCTGATTCCCTGCCTCTGATGCCCCATATCTGATTCCCAGCCTCTGATTCCCCAACTCTGATTCCCCGCCTCTGATTCCTCAGCTCTGATTCCCCACCTCTGATTCCCCGTGTCTAATTCCCTGCCTCTGATTCCCCGCCTCTGATTCCCCATCTTGGATTCACCACCACTGATTCCCTGCGTCTGATTCCCTGCCTGTGATTCCCCGCCTCTGATTCACCATCTCTGATTCACTGCCTCTGATTCCCCTTCTCTGATTCCCCATGTCTGATTGCCCAATTCTGATTCCCGCCTCTGATGCCCAACCTCTGATTCCCCTCCTCTGATTGCCCATATCTGATTCCCCGCCTCTGATTCCCGATCTCTGATTCACCACCGCTAATTCCCGGCCTCTGATTCCCAACTACTGATTCCCGGCCTCTGATTCCCGGCCTCTGATTCCCCGCCTCTGATTCCCCATCTCTGATTCCCCGCCTCTGATTCCCCGACTCTGATTCCCTGCCTCTGATTCCCCAGCTCTGATTCCCCACCTCTGATTACCCGCGTCTGATTCCCTGACTCTAATTCCCGGCCTCTGATTCCCCATCTCTGATTCACCGCCTCTGATTCCCCACCTCTGATTCCCCAATTCTGATTCCCGCCTCTGATGCCCCACCTCTGAATCCCCTCCTCTGATTCCCCATATCTGATTCCCCGCCTCTGATTCCCCATATCTTATTCCCCGCCTCTGATTCCCAAACTCAGATTCCCCGCCTCTGATTTCCCAGCTCTGATACCCCGCCTCAGATTCCCCGCGTCTGATTCCCCGCCTCTGAATCCCTGCCTCTGATTCCCCATCTCTGATTCACCACCGCTAATTCCCGGCGTCTGATTCCCGGCCTCTGATACCCCGCCTCTGATTCCCCATCTCTGATTCCCCACCTCTGATTCCCCGACTGTGATTCCCCGCCTCTGATTCCCCAGCTCTGATTCCCCACCTCTGATTACCCGCATCTGATTCCCTGAATCTAATTCCCGGCCTCTGATTCCCCATCTCTCATTCACCGCCTCTGATTACCCACCTCTGATTCCCCATATCTGATTCCCCGCCTCTGATTCCCCGCCTCTGATTCCCCATATCTGATACCCCGCCTCTGATTCCCCAACTCTGATTCCCCACCTCTGATTCCCCGTGTCTAATTCCCTGCCTCTGATTCCCCGCCTCTGATTCCCCACCTTGGATTCACCACCACTGATTCCCTGTGTCTGATTCCCTGCCTGTGATTCCCCGCCTCTGATTCACCATCTCTGATTCACGGCCTCTGATTCCCCTTCTCTGATTCCCCATGTCTGATTCCCCAATTCTGATTCCCGCCTCTGATGCCCAACCTCTGATTCCCCTCCTCTGATTGCCCATATCTGATTCCCCGCCTCTGATTCCCCATCTCTGATTCACCACCACTGATTCCCTGCGTCTGATTCCCTGCCTGTGATTCCCCGCCTCTGATTCACCATCTCTGATTCACTGCCTCTGATTCCCCTTCATGATTCCCCATGTCTGATTCCCCAATTCTGATTCCCGCCTCTGATGCCCCACCTCTGATTCCCCGCCTCTGATTCCCCATATCTTATTCCCCGCCTCTGATTCCCAAACTCAGATTTCCCGCCTCATATTCCCCAGCTCTGATTCCCCGCCTCTGATTCCCCGCGTCTGATTCCCCGCCTCTGAATCCCCGCCTCTGATTCCCCATCTCTGATTCACCACCGATAATTCCCGGCCTCTGATTCCCCACTACTGATTCCCGGCCTCTGATTCCCGGCCTCTGATTCCCCGCCTCTGATTCCCCATCTCTGATTCCCCGCCTCTGATTCCCCGACTCTGATTCCCTGCCTCTGATTCCCCAGCTCTGATTCCCCACCTCTGATTACCCGCGTCTGATTCCCTGACTCTAATTCCCGGCCTCTGATTCCCCATCTCTGATTCACCGCCTCTGATTCCCCACCTCTGATTCCCCATATCTGATACCCCGCCTCAGTTTCCCCGCCTCTGATTCCCCGCCTCTGATTCCCCATATCTGATACCCCGCCTCTGATTCCCCAACTCTGATTCCCCGCCTCTGATTCCCCAGTTATGATTCCCCACTTCTGATTCCCCGCGTCTGATTCCCTGCTTCTGATTCACTGCCTCTGATTCCCCATCTGTGATTAACCACCTCTGATTCTCCGCGTCTGATTCCACGCCTCAGTTTCCCCGCCTCTGATTCCCCATATCTGATTCCCGGCCTCTGATTCCCGGCCTATGATTCCCCGCTTCTAATTCCCCGCCTCTGATTCCCTGCCTCTGATTCCCCATCTCTGATTCACGAGCTCTGATTCCCCACCTCTGATTACCCGCGTCTGATTCCCTGATTCTAATTCCCCGCCTCTGATTCCCCATCTCTGATTCACCGCCTCTGATTCCCCACCTCTGTTTCCCCATATCTGATTCCCCACCTCTGATTCCCCAACTCTGATTCCCCGCCTCTGATTCCCCAGCTCTGATTCCCCGCCTCTGATTCCCCGTGTCTGATTCCTTGCCTCTGATTCCCCGCCTCTGATTCCCCATCTCTGATTCACCACCACTGATTCCCTGCGTCTGATTCCCTGCCTGTGATTCCCCGCCTCTGATTCACCATCTCTGATTCACTGCCTCTGATTCCCCTTCATGATTCCCCATGTCTGATTCCCCAATTCTGATTCCCGCCTCTGATGCCCCACCTCTGATTCCCCGCCTCTGATTCCCCATATCTTATTCCCCGCCTCTGATTCCCCAACTCTGATTCCCCGCCTCTGATTCCCCAGCTCTGAGTCCCCGCCTCTGATTCCCCGTGTCTGATTCCCTGCCTCTGATTCCCCGCCTCTGATTCAACATCTCTGATTCACCGCCTCTGATTCCCCACCTCTGATTCCCCATATCTGATAAGCCATCTCTGTTTCCCCGCCTCTGATTCCCCACCTCTGATTCCCCATATCTGATTCCCCGCCTCTGATTCCCCATCTCTGATTCCCGGACTCAGATTCCCCACCTCTGATTCCCCGCCTCTGATTCCCTGCCTCTGATTCCCAATCTCTGATTCCCCATTTATGATTCCCCAGCTCTGATTCCCAACATCTGATTCCCTGCCTCTGATTCCCCACCTCTGATTCCCAATATCTGATTCCCTGCCTCTGTTTCCCCACTTCTGATTCCCCGCCTCTGTTTCCCCATATCTGATTCCCCACCTCCGATTCCCCAACTCTGATTCCCCGCCTCTGATTCCCCAGCTCTGATTCCCCGCATCTGATTCCCCGTGTCTGATTCCTTGCCTCTGATTCCCCGCCTCTGATTCCTCATCTCTTATTCACCACCACTGATTCCCTGCGTCTGATTCCCTGCCTGTGATTCCCCGCCTCTGATTCACCATCTCTGATTCACTGCCTCTGATTCCCCTTCTCTGATTCCCCATGTTTGATTCCCCAATTCTGATTCCCGCCTCTGATGCCCCACCTCTGATTCCCCTCCTCTGATTCCCCATATCTGATTCCCCGCCTCTGATTCCCCATATCTTATTCCCCGCCTCTGATTCCCAAACTCAGATTCCCCGCCTCTGATTCCCCAGCTCTGATTCCCCGCCTCTGATTCCCCGCGTCTGATTCCCCGCCTCTGAATCCCCGCCTCTCATTCCCCATCTCTGATCCACCACCGCTAATTCCCGGCCTCTGATTCCCCACAACTGATTCCCGGCCTCTGATTCCCGGCCACTGATTCCCCGCCTCTGATTCCCCATCTCTGATTCCCCGCCTCTCATTCCCCGACTCTGATTCCCCGCCTCTGATTCCCCAGCTCTGATTCCCCATCTCTGATTACCCGCGTCTGATTCCCTGACTCTAATTCCCGGCCTCTGATTCCCCATCTCTGATTCACAGCCTCTGATTCCCCACCTCTGATTCCCCATATCTGATTCCCCGCCTCAGTTTCCCCGCCTCTGATTCCCCGCCTCTGATTCCCCATATCTGATACCCGCCTCTGAAACCCCAACTCTGATTCCCCGCCTCTGATTCCCCAGTTTTGATTCCCCACCTCTGATTCCCCGCGTCTGATTCCCTGCTTCTGATTCCCTGCCTCTGATTCCCCATCTGTGATTAACCACCTCTGATACTCCGCGTCTGATTCCCCGCCTCAGTTTCCCCGCCTCTGATTCCCCATATCTGATTCCCGGCCTCTGATTTCCGGCCTATGATTCCCCGCTTGTAATTCCCCGCCACTGATTCCCTGCCTCTGATTCCCCATGTCTGATCCCCACATCTGATTCCCTGCCTCTGATACCCCGCCTCTGATTCCCCGCCTCTGATTCCATGCCACTAATTCCCCGCCTCTGATTCCCCATATCTGATTCCCTGCCTCTGATGCACCATATCTGATTCCCTGCCTCTGATTCCCCAACTCTGATTCCCCGCCTCTGATTCCTCAGCTCTGATTCCCCACCTCTGATTCCCCGTGTCTAATTCCCTGCCTCTGATTCCCCGCCTCTGATTCCCCATCTTGGATTCACCACCACTGATTCCCTGCGTCTGATTCCCTGCCTGTGATTCCCCGCCTCTGATTCACCATCTCTGATTCACTGCCTCTGATTCCCCTTCTCTGATTCCCCATGTCTGATTCCCCAATTCTGATTCCCGCCTCTGATGCCCCACCTCTGATTCCCCTCCACTGATTGCCCATATCTAATTCCCCGCCTCTGATTCCCCATATCTTATTCCCCGACTCTGATTCCCAAACTCAGATTCCCCGCCTCTGATTCCCCAGCTCTGATTCCCCACATCTGATTCCCTGCCTCTGATTCCCCACCTCTGATTCCCAATATCTGATTCCCTGCCTCTGTTTCCCCACCTCTGATTCCCCGCATCTGTTTCCCCATATGTGATTCCCCACCTCTGATTCCCCAACTCTGATTCCCCGCCTCTGATTCCCCAGCTCTGATTCTCCGCCTCTGATTCCCCGTGTCTGATTCCCTGCCTCTGATTCCCCGCCTCTGATTCCCCATCTCTGATTCACCGCCTCTGATTCACCACCTCAGATTCCCCATATCTGATAAGCCATCTCTGTTACCCCGCCTCTGATTCCCCGCCTCTGATTCCACATATCTGATTCCCTGCCTCTGATTCCCGATCTCTGATTCCCGCCCTCCGATTCCCCACCTCTGGTTCCCCATATCTGATACCCCTCCTCTCTTTCCCCGCCTCTGATTCCCCGCCTCTGATTCTCCATATCTGATACCCCACCTCTGATTCCCCAACTCTGATTCCCCGCATCTGATTCCTCAGCTCTGATTCCCCGCCTCTGATTCTCCGCGTCTGATTCCCTGCTTCTGATTCCCTGCCTCTGAATCCCCATCTGTGATTAACCACCTCTGATTCTCCACGTCTGATTCCACGCCTCTGATTCCCCAACTCTGATTCCCCATCTCTGATTCCCAAATTCTGATTCCCCGCCTCTGATTCCCCAGTTCTGATTCCCCATCTCTGATTCCCAAATTCTGATTCCCTGCCTCTGATTCCCCACCTCTGATTCCCAATATCTGATTCCCCGCCTCGGTTTCCGCGCCTCTGATTCCCCGCCTCTGTTTCCCCATATCTGATTCCCCAACTCTGATTCCCCAACTCTGATTCCCCGCCTCTGATTCCCCAGCTCTGATTCCCCGCCTCTGATTCCACGTGTCTGATGCCCTGCCTCTGATTCCCCGCCTCTGATTTCCCATCTCTGATTCACTGCCTCTGATTCCCCACCTCTGATTCCCCATATCTGATTAGCCGCCTCTGTTTCCCCGCCTCTGATTCCCAGCCTCTGATTCCCCATATCTGATTCCCAGCCTCTGATTCCCCATCTCTGATTCCCGGACTCTGAATCCCCACCTCTGATTCCCGGCCTCTCATTCCCTGCCTTTGATTCCCGCTTCTGATTCCCTGCCTCTGATTCCCTGCCTTTGATTCCCCATGTCTGATTCCCCACATCTGATTCCCTGCCTCTGATATCCCGCCTCTGATTCCCCGCCTCTGATTCCCTGCCACTAATTCCCCGCCTCTGATTACCCTATCTGATTCCCTGCCTCTGATGCCCCATATCTGATTCCCTGCCTCTGATTCCCCAACTCTGATTCCCCGCCTCTGATTCCTCAGCTCTGATTCCCCACCTCTGATTCCCCGTGTCTAATTCCCTGCCTCTGATTCCCCGCCTCTGATTCCCCATCTTGGATTCACCACCACTGATTCCCCGCGTCTGATTCCCTGCCTGTGATTCCCCGCCTTGATTCACCATCTCTGATTCACTGCCGTTGATTCCCTTCTCTGATTCCCCATGTCTGATTCCCCAATTCTGATTCCCGCCTCTGATGCCCAACCTCTGATTCCCCTCCTCTGATTCCCCATATCTTATTCTCCGCCTCTGATTCCCAAACTCAGATTCCCCGCCTCTGATTCCCCAGCTCTGATTCCCCACATCTGATTCTCTGCCTCTGATTCCCCACCTCTGATTCCCCGCCTCTGTTTCCCCATATCTGATTACCCACCTCTGATTCCCCAACTCTGATTCCCCGCCTCTGATTCCCCAGCTCTGATTCCCCGCCTCTGATTCCCCGTGTCTGATTCCCTGCCTCTGATTCCCCGCCTCTGATTCCACATCTCTGATTCACCGCCTCTGATTCCCCACCTCTGATTCCCCATATCTGATAAGCCATCTCTGTTTCCCCGCCTCTGATTCCCCACCTCTGATTCCCCATATCTGATTCCCCGCCTCTGATTCCCCATCTCTGATTCCCGGACTCAGATTCCCCACCTCTGATTCCCCGCCTCTGATTCCCTGCTTCTGATTCCCCATCTCTGATTTCCCATATCTGATTCCCCAGCTCTGATTCCCAATATCTGATTCCCTGCCTCTGATTCCCCACCTCTGATTCCCAATATCTGATTCCCTGCCTCTGTTTCCCCACTTCTGATTCCCCGCCTCTGTTTCCCCATATCTGATTCCCCACCTCTGATTCCCCAACTCTGATTCCCCGCCTCTGATTTCCCAGCTCTGATTCCCTGCCTCTGATTCCCCGTGTCTGTTTCCTTGCCTCTGATTCCCCGCCTCTGATTCCCCATCTCTGATTCACCACCACTGATTCCCTGCGTCTGATTCCCTGCCTGTGATTCCCCGCCTCTGATTCACCATCTCTGATTCACTGCCTCTGAATCCCCTTCTCTGATTCCCCATGTGTGATTCCCCAATTCTGATTCCCGGCCTCTGATTCCCGGCCTCTGATTCCCCACTACTGATTCCCGGCCTCTGATTCCCGGCCTCGGATTCCCCGCCTCTGATTCCCCATCTCTGATTCTCCGCCTCTGATTCCACATCTCTGATTCACCGCCTCTGATTCCCCACCTCTGATTCCCCATATCTGATAAGCCATCTCTGTTTCCCCGCCTCTGATTCCCCACCTCTGATTCCCCATATCTGATTCCCCGCCTCTGATTCCCCATCTCTGATTCTCGGACTCAGATTCCCCACCTCTGATTCCCCGCCTCTGATTCCCTGCCTCTGATTCCCCATCTCTGATTTCCCATATCTGATTCCCCAGCTCTGATTCCCAACATCTGATTCCCTGCCTCTGATTCCCCACCTCTGATTCCCAATATCTGATTCCCTGCCTCTGTTTCCCCACTTCTGATTCCCCGCCTCTGTTTCCCCATATCTGATTCCCCACCTCTGATTCCCCAACTCTGATTCCTCGCCTCTGATTCCCCAGCTCTGATTCCCCGCCTCTGATTCCCCGTGTCTGATTCCTTGCCTCTGATTCCCCGCCTCTGATTCCCCATCTCTGATTCACCACCACTGATTCCCTGCGTCTGATTCCCTGCCTGTGATTCCCCGCCTCTGATTCACCATCTCTGATTCACTGCCTCTGATCCCCCTTCATGATTCCCCACGTCTGATTCCCCAATTCTGATCCCGCCTCTGATGCCCCACCTCTGACTCCCCGCCTCTGATTCCCCATATCTTATTCCCCGCCTCTGATTCCCAAACTCAGATTTCCCGCCTCATGTTCCCCAGCTCTGATTCCCCGCCTCTGATTCCCCGCGTCTGATTCCCCGCCTCTGAATCCCCGCCTCTGATTCCCCATCTCTGATTCACCACCGCTAATTCCCGGCCTCTGATTCCCCACTACTGATTCCCGGCCTCTGATTCCCGGCCTCTGATTCCCCGCCTCTGATTCCCCATCTCTGATTCCCCGCCTCTGATTCCCCGACTCTGATTCCCTGCCTCTGATTCCCCAGCTCTGATTCCCCACCTCTGATTACCCGCGTCTGATTCCCTGACTCTAATTCCCGGCCTCTGATTCCCCATCTCTGATTCACCGCCTCTGATTCCCCACCTCTGATTCCCCATATCTGATACCCCGCCTCAGTTTCCCCGCCTCTGATTCCCCGCCTCTGATTCCCCATATCTGATACCCCGCCTCTGATTCCCCAACTCTGATTCCCCGCCTCTGATTCCCCAGTTATGATTCCCCACTTCTGATTCCCCGCGTCTGATTCCCTGCTTCTGATTCACTGCCTCTGATTCCCCATCTGTGATTAACCACCTCTGATTCTCCGCGTCTGATTCCACGCCTCAGTTTCCCCGCCTCTGATTCCCCATATCTGATTCCCGGCCTCTGATTCCCGGCCTATGATTCCCCGCTTCTAATTCCCCGCCTCTGATTCCCTGCCTCTGATTCCCCATCTCTGATTCACGAGCTCTGATTCCCCACCTCTGATTACCCGCGTCTGATTCCCTGATTCTAATTCCCCGCCTCTGATTCCCCATCTCTGATTCACCGCCTCTGATTCCCCACCTCTGTTTCCCCATATCTGATTCCCCACCTCTGATTCCCCAACTCTGATTCCCCGCCTCTGATTCCCCAGCTCTGATTCCCCGCCTCTGATTCCCCGTGTCTGATTCCTTGCCTCTGATTCCCCGCCTCTGATTCCCCATCTCTGATTCACCACCACTGATTCCCTGCGTCTGATTCCCTGCCTGTGATTCCCCGCCTCTGATTCACCATCTCTGATTCACTGCCTCTGATTCCCCTTCATGATTCCCCATGTCTGATTCCCCAATTCTGATTCCCGCCTCTGATGCCCCACCTCTGATTCCCCGCCTCTGATTCCCCATATCTTATTCCCCGCCTCTGATTCCCAAACTCAGATTTCCCGCCTCATATTCCCCAGCTCTGATTCCCCGCCTCTGATTCCCCACGTCTGATTCCCCGCCTCTGAATCCCCGCCTCTGATTCCCCATCTCTGATTCACCACCGCTAATTCCCGGCCTCTGATTCCCCACTACTGATTCCCGGCCTCTGATTCCCGGCCTCTGATTCCCCGCCTCTGATTCCCCATCTCTGATTCCCCGCCTCTGATTCCCCGACTCTGATTCCCTGCCTCTGATTCCCCAGCTCTGATTCCCCACCTCTGATTACCCGCGTCTGATTCCCTGACTCTAATTCCCGGCCTCTGATTCCCCATCTCTGATTCACCGCCTTTGATTCCCCACCTCTGATTCCCCATATCTGATTCCCCGCCTCAGTTTCCCCGCCTCTGATTCCCCGCCTCTGATTCCCCATATCTGATACCCCGCCTCTGATTCCCCAACTCTGATTCCCCGCCTCTGATTCCCCAGTTATGATTCCCCACTTCTGATTCCCCGCGTCTGATTCCCTGCTTCTGATTCCCTGCCTCTGATTCCCCATCTGTGATTAACCACCTCTGATTCTCCGCGTCTGATTCCCCGCCTCGGTTTCCCCGCCTCTGATTTCCCATATCTGATCCCCGGCCTCTGATTCCCGGCCTATGATTCCCCGCTTCTAATTCCCCGCCTCTGATTCCCTGCCTCTGATTCCCCATCTCTTATTCACGAGCTCTGATTCCCCACCTCTGATTACCCGCGTCTGATTCCCTGATTCTAATTCCCCGCCTCTGATTCCCCATCTCTGATTCACCGCCTCTTATTCCCCACCTCTGATTCCCCATATCTGATACCCCGCCTCGGATTCCCCAACTCTGATTCCCCAACTCTGATTCCCCGCCTCTGATTCCCCAGCTATGATTCCCCACCTCTGATTCCCCGCGTCTGATTCCCTGCTTCTGATTCCCTGCCTCTGATTCCCCATCTGTGATTAACCACCTCTGATTCTCCACGTCTGATTCCGCGCCTCTGATTCCCCATCTCTGATTCCCCATCTCTGATTCCCAAATTCTGATTCCCCTCCTCTGATTCCCCAGCTCTGATTCCCCATCTCTGATTCCCAAATTCTGATTCCCTGCCTCTGATTCCCCACCTCTGATTCCCAATATCTGATTCCCCGCCTCTGTTTCCCCGCCTCTGATTCCCCGCCTCTGTTTCCCCATATCTGATTCCCCAGCTCTGATTCCCCAACTCTGATTCCCCGCCTCTGATTCCCCAGCTCTGATTCCCCGCCTCTGATTCCACGTGTCTGATGCCCTGCCTCTGATTCCCCGCCTCTGATTTCCCATCTCTGATTCACTGCCTCTGATTCCCCACCTCTGATTCCCCATATCTGATTAGCCACCTCTGTTTCCCCGCCTCTGATTCCCAGCCTCTGATTCCCCATATCTGATTCCCAGCCTCTGATTCCCCATCTCTGATTCCCGGACTCTGAATCCCCACCTCTGATTCCCGGCCTCTCATTCCCGGCCTTTGATTCCCGCTTCTGATTCCCCGCCTCTGATTCCCTGCCTCTGATTCCCCATGTCTGATACCCCATATCTGATACCCCGCCTTGGATTCACCAACTCTGATTCCCCAACTCTGATTCCCCGCCTCTGATTCCCCAGCTATGATTCCCCACCTCTGATTCCCGGCGTCTGATTCCCTGCTTCTGATTCCCTGCCTCTGATTCCCCATCTGTGATTAACCACCTCTGATTCTCCACGTCTGATTCTGCGCCTCTGATTCCCCATCTCTGAATCCCCATCTCTGATTCCCAAATTCTGATTCCCCGCCTCTGATTCCCCAGCTCTGATTCCCCATCTCTGATTCCCAAATTCTGATTCCCTGCCTCTGATTCCCCACCTCTGATTCCCAATATCTGATTCCCCGCCTCTCTTTCCCCGCCTCTGATTCCCCGCCTCTGTTTCCCCATCTGATTCCCCACCTCTGATTCCCCAACTCTGATTCCCCGCCTCTGATTCCCCAGCTCTGATTCCCCGCCTCTGATTCCACATGTCTGATGCCCTGCCTCTGATTCCCCGCCTCTGATTTCCCATCTCTGATTCACTGCCTCTGATTCCCCACCTCTGATTCCCCATATCTGATTAGCCACCTCTGTTTCCCCGCCTCTGATTCCCAGCCTCTGATTCCCCATATCTGATTCCCAGCCTCTGATTCCCCACCTCTGATTCCCGAACTCTCATTCCCGGCCTTTGATTCCCGCTTCTGATTCCCCGCCTCTGATTCCCTGCCTCTGATTCCCCATGTCTGATTCCCCACATCTGATTCCCTGCCTCTGATATCCCGCCTCTGATTCCCTGCCTCTGATTCCCTGCCACTAATTCCCCGCCTCTGATTCCCCTATCTGATTCCCTGCCTCTGATGCCCCATATCTGATTCCCAGCCTCTGATTCCCCAACTCTGATTCCCCGCCTCTGATTCCTCAGCTCTGATTCCCCACCTCTGATTCCCCGTGTCTAATTCCCTGCCTCTGATTCCCCGCCTCTGATTCCCCATCTTGGATTCACCACCACTGATTCCCTGCGTCTGATTCCCTGCCTGTGATTCCCCGCCTCTGATTCACCATCTCTGATTCACTGCCTCTGATTCCCCTTCTCTGATTCCCCATGTCTGATTGCCCAATTCTGATTCCCGCCTCTGATGCCCAACCTCTGATTCCCCTCCTCTGATTGCCCATATCTGATTCCCCGCCTCTGATTCCCGATCTCTGATTCACCACCGCTAATTCCCGGCCTCTGATTCCCAACTACTGATTCCCGGCCTCTGATTCCCGGCCTCTGATTCCCCGCCTCTGATTCCCCATCTCTGATTCCCCGCCTCTGATTCCCCGACTCTGATTCCCTGCCTCTGATTCCCCAGCTCTGATTCCCCACCTCTGATTACCCGCGTCTGATTCCCTGACTCTAATTCCCGGCCTCTGATTCCCCATCTCTGATTCACCGCCTCTGATTCCCCACCTCTGATTCCCCAATTCTGATTCCCGCCTCTGATGCCCCACCTCTGAATCCCCTCCTCTGATTCCCCATATCTGATTCCCCGCCTCTGATTCCCCATATCTTATTCCCCGCCTCTGATTCCCAAACTCAGATTCCCCGCCTCTGATTTCCCAGCTCTGATACCCCGCCTCAGATTCCCCGCGTCTGATTCCCCACCTCTGAATCCCTGCCTCTGATTCCCCATCTCTGATTCACCACCGCTAATTCCCGGCGTCTGATTCCCGGCCTCTGATACCCCGCCTCTGATTCCCCATCTCTGATTCCCCACCTCTGATTCCCCGACTGTGATTCCCCGCCTCTGATTCCCCAGCTCTGATTCCCCACCTCTGATTACCCGCATCTGATTCCCTGAATCTAATTCCCGGCCTCTGATTCCCCATCTCTCATTCACCGCCTCTGATTACCCACCTCTGATTCCCCATATCTGATTCCCCGCCTCTGATTCCCCGCCTCTGATTCCCCATATCTGATACCCCGCCTCTGATTCCCCAACTCTGATTCCCCACCTCTGATTCCCCGTGTCTAATTCCCTGCCTCTGATTCCCCGCCTCTGATTCCCCACCTTGGATTCACCACCACTGATTCCCTGTGTCTGATTCCCTGCCTGTGATTCCCCGCCTCTGATTCACCATCTCTGATTCACGGCCTCTGATTCCCCTTCTCTGATTCCCCATGTCTGATTCCCCAATTCTGATTCCCGCCTCTGATGCCCAACCTCTGATTCCCCTCCTCTGATTGCCCATATCTGATTCCCCGCCTCTGATTCCCCATCTCTGATTCACCACCACTGATTCCCTGCGTCTGATTCCCTGCCTGTGATTCCCCGCCTCTGATTCACCATCTCTGATTCACTGCCTCTGATTCCCCTTCATGATTCCCCATGTCTGATTCCCCAATTCTGATTCCCGCCTCTGATGCCCCACCTCTGATTCCCCGCCTCTGATTCCCCATATCTTATTCCCCGCCTCTGATTCCCAAACTCAGATTTCCCGCCTCATATTCCCCAGCTCTGATTCCCCGCCTCTGATTCCCCGCGTCTGATTCCCCGCCTCTGAATCCCCGCCTCTGATTCCCCATCTCTGATTCACCACCGATAATTCCCGGCCTCTGATTCCCCACTACTGATTCCCGGCCTCTGATTCCCGGCCTCTGATTCCCCGCCTCTGATTCCCCATCTCTGATTCCCCGCCTCTGATTCCCCGACTCTGATTCCCTGCCTCTGATTCCCCAGCTCTGATTCCCCACCTCTGATTACCCGCGTCTGATTCCCTGACTCTAATTCCCGGCCTCTGATTCCCCATCTCTGATTCACCGCCTCTGATTCCCCACCTCTGATTCCCCATATCTGATACCCCGCCTCAGTTTCCCCGCCTCTGATTCCCCGCCTCTGATTCCCCATATCTGATACCCCGCCTCTGATTCCCCAACTCTGATTCCCCGCCTCTGATTCCCCAGTTATGATTCCCCACTTCTGATTCCCCGCGTCTGATTCCCTGCTTCTGATTCACTGCCTCTGATTCCCCATCTGTGATTAACCACCTCTGATTCTCCGCGTCTGATTCCACGCCTCAGTTTCCCCGCCTCTGATTCCCCATATCTGATTCCCGGCCTCTGATTCCCGGCCTATGATTCCCCGCTTCTAATTCCCCGCCTCTGATTCCCTGCCTCTGATTCCCCATCTCTGATTCACGAGCTCTGATTCCCCACCTCTGATTACCCGCGTCTGATTCCCTGATTCTAATTCCCCGCCTCTGATTCCCCATCTCTGATTCACCGCCTCTGATTCCCCACCTCTGTTTCCCCATATCTGATTCCCCACCTCTGATTCCCCAACTCTGATTCCCCGCCTCTGATTCCCCAGCTCTGATTCCCCGCCTCTGATTCCCCGTGTCTGATTCCTTGCCTCTGATTCCCCGCCTCTGATTCCCCATCTCTGATTCACCACCACTGATTCCCTGCGTCTGATTCCCTGCCTGTGATTCCCCGCCTCTGATTCACCATCTCTGATTCACTGCCTCTGATTCCCCTTCATGATTCCCCATGTCTGATTCCCCAATTCTGATTCCCGCCTCTGATGCCCCACCTCTGATTCCCCGCCTCTGATTCCCCATATCTTATTCCCCGCCTCTGATTCCCAAACTCAGATTTCCCGCCTCATATTCCCCAGCTCTGATTCCCCGCCTCTGATTCCCCACGTCTGATTCCCCGCCTCTGAATCCCCGCCTCTGATTCCCCATCTCTGATTCACCACCGCTAATTCCCGGCCTCTGATTCCCCACTACTGATTCCCGGCCTCTGATTCCCGGCCTCTGATTCCCCGCCTCTGATTCCCCATCTCTGATTCCCCGCCTCTGATTCCCCGACTCTGATTCCCTGCCTCTGATTCCCCAGCTCTGATTCCCCACCTCTGATTACCCGCGTCTGATTCCCTGACTCTAATTCCCGGCCTCTGATTCCCCATCTCTGATTCACCGCCTTTGATTCCCCACCTCTGATTCCCCATATCTGATTCCCCGCCTCAGTTTCCCCGCCTCTGATTCCCCGCCTCTGATTCCCCATATCTGATACCCCGCCTCTGATTCCCCAACTCTGATTCCCCGCCTCTGATTCCCCAGTTATGATTCCCCACTTCTGATTCCCCGCGTCTGATTCCCTGCTTCTGATTCCCTGCCTCTGATTCCCCATCTGTGATTAACCACCTCTGATTCTCCGCGTCTGATTCCCCGCCTCGGTTTCCCCGCCTCTGATTTCCCATATCTGATCCCCGGCCTCTGATTCCCGGCCTATGATTCCCCGCTTCTAATTCCCCGCCTCTGATTCCCTGCCTCTGATTCCCCATCTCTTATTCACGAGCTCTGATTCCCCACCTCTGATTACCCGCGTCTGATTCCCTGATTCTAATTCCCCGCCTCTGATTCCCCATCTCTGATTCACCGCCTCTTATTCCCCACCTCTGATTCCCCATATCTGATACCCCGCCTCGGATTCCCCAACTCTGATTCCCCAACTCTGATTCCCCGCCTCTGATTCCCCAGCTATGATTCCCCACCTCTGATTCCCCGCGTCTGATTCCCTGCTTCTGATTCCCTGCCTCTGATTCCCCATCTGTGATTAACCACCTCTGATTCTCCACGTCTGATTCCGCGCCTCTGATTCCCCATCTCTGATTCCCCATCTCTGATTCCCAAATTCTGATTCCCCTCCTCTGATTCCCCAGCTCTGATTCCCCATCTCTGATTCCCAAATTCTGATTCCCTGCCTCTGATTCCCCACCTCTGATTCCCAATATCTGATTCCCCGCCTCTGTTTCCCCGCCTCTGATTCCCCGCCTCTGTTTCCCCATATCTGATTCCCCAGCTCTGATTCCCCAACTCTGATTCCCCGCCTCTGATTCCCCAGCTCTGATTCCCCGCCTCTGATTCCACGTGTCTGATGCCCTGCCTCTGATTCCCCGCCTCTGATTTCCCATCTCTGATTCACTGCCTCTGATTCCCCACCTCTGATTCCCCATATCTGATTAGCCACCTCTGTTTCCCCGCCTCTGATTCCCAGCCTCTGATTCCCCATATCTGATTCCCAGCCTCTGATTCCCCATCTCTGATTCCCGGACTCTGAATCCCCACCTCTGATTCCCGGCCTCTCATTCCCGGCCTTTGATTCCCGCTTCTGATTCCCCGCCTCTGATTCCCTGCCTCTGATTCCCCATGTCTGATACCCCATATCTGATACCCCGCCTTGGATTCACCAACTCTGATTCCCCAACTCTGATTCCCCGCCTCTGATTCACCAGCTATGATTCCCCACCTCTGATTCCCGGCGTCTGATTCCCTGCTTCTGATTCCCTGCCTCTGATTCCCCATCTGTGATTAACCACCTCTGATTCTCCACGTCTGATTCTGCGCCTCTGATTCCCCATCTCTGAATCCCCATCTCTGATTCCCAAATTCTGATTCCCCGCCTCTGATTCCCCAGCTCTGATTCCCCATCTCTGATTCCCAAATTCTGATTCCCTGCCTCTGATTCCCCACCTCTGATTCCCAATATCTGATTCCCCGCCTCTCTTTCCCCGCCTCTGATTCCCCGCCTCTGTTTCCCCATCTGATTCCCCACCTCTGATTCCCCAACTCTGATTCCCCGCCTCTGATTCCCCAGCTCTGATTCCCCGCCTCTGATTCCACATGTCTGATGCCCTGCCTCTGATTCCCCGCCTCTGATTTCCCATCTCTGATTCACTGCCTCTGATTCCCCACCTCTGATTCCCCATATCTGATTAGCCACCTCTGTTTCCCCGCCTCTGATTCCCAGCCTCTGATTCCCCATATCTGATTCCCAGCCTCTGATTCCCCACCTCTGATTCCCGAACTCTCATTCCCGGCCTTTGATTCCCGCTTCTGATTCCCCGCCTCTGATTCCCTGCCTCTGATTCCCCATGTCTGATTCCCCACATCTGATTCCCTGCCTCTGATATCCCGCCTCTGATTCCCTGCCTCTGATTCCCTGCCACTAATTCCCCGCCTCTGATTCCCCTATCTGATTCCCTGCCTCTGATGCCCCATATCTGATTCCCAGCCTCTGATTCCCCAACTCTGATTCCCCGCCTCTGATTCCTCAGCTCTGATTCCCCACCTCTGATTCCCCGTGTCTAATTCCCTGCCTCTGATTCCCCGCCTCTGATTCCCCATCTTGGATTCACCACCACTGATTCCCTGCGTCTGATTCCCTGCCTGTGATTCCCCGCCTCTGATTCACCATCTCTGATTCACTGCCTCTGATTCCCCTTCTCTGATTCCCCATGTCTGATTGCCCAATTCTGATTCCCGCCTCTGATGCCCAACCTCTGATTCCCCTCCTCTGATTGCCCATATCTGATTCCCCGCCTCTGATTCCCGATCTCTGATTCACCACCGCTAATTCCCGGCCTCTGATTCCCAACTACTGATTCCCGGCCTCTGATTCCCGGCCTCTGATTCCCCGCCTCTGATTCCCCATCTCTGATTCCCCGCCTCTGATTCCCCGACTCTGATTCCCTGCCTCTGATTCCCCAGCTCTGATTCCCCACCTCTGATTACCCGCGTCTGATTCCCTGACTCTAATTCCCGGCCTCTGATTCCCCATCTCTGATTCACCGCCTCTGATTCCCCACCTCTGATTCCCCAATTCTGATTCCCGCCTCTGATGCCCCACCTCTGAATCCCCTCCTCTGATTCCCCATATCTGATTCCCCGCCTCTGATTCCCCATATCTTATTCCCCGCCTCTGATTCCCAAACTCAGATTCCCCGCCTCTGATTTCCCAGCTCTGATACCCCGCCTCAGATTCCCCGCGTCTGATTCCCCGCCTCTGAATCCCTGCCTCTGATTCCCCATCTCTGATTCACCACCGCTAATTCCCGGCGTCTGATTCCCGGCCTCTGATACCCCGCCTCTGATTCCCCATCTCTGATTCCCCACCTCTGATTCCCCGACTGTGATTCCCCGCCTCTGATTCCCCAGCTCTGATTCCCCACCTCTGATTACCCGCATCTGATTCCCTGAATCTAATTCCCGGCCTCTGATTCCCCATCTCTCATTCACCGCCTCTGATTACCCACCTCTGATTCCCCATATCTGATTCCCCGCCTCTGATTCCCCGCCTCTGATTCCCCATATCTGATACCCCGCCTCTGATTCCCCAACTCTGAATCCCCGCCTCTGATTCCCCAGCTATGATTCCCCGCCTCTGATCCCCCGCGTCTGAATCCCTGCTTCTGATTCCCTGCCTCTGTTTCCCCATCTGTGATTAACCACCTTTGATTCTCCGCGTCTGTTTCCCCGCCTCTGATTCCCCATCTCTGATTCCCCATCTCTGATTCCCAAATTCTGATTCCCCGCCTCTGATTCCCCAGCTCTGACTCCCCACATCTGATTCCCTGCCTCTGATTCCCCAACTCTGATTCCCAATATCTGATTCCCCGCCTCTGTTTCCCCGCCTCTGATTCCCCGCCTCTGTTTCCCCATATCTGATTCCCCACCTCTGATTCCTCAACTCTGATTCCCCGCATCTGATTCCCCAGCTCTGATTCCCCGCCTTTGATTCCCCGTGTCTGATTCCCTGCCTCTGATTCCCCGCCTCTGATTCCCCATCTCTGATTCACTGCCTCTGATTCCCCATCTCTGATTCCCCATATCTAATTAGCCACCTCTGTTTCCCCGCCTCTGATTCCCCGCCTCTGATTCCCCACATCTGATTCCCCACCTCTGATTCCCCATCTCTGATTCACGGACTCACATTCCCCACCTCTGATTCACAGACTCTGATTCCCGGCCAATGATTCCCCGATTCTGATTCCCCGCCTCTGATTCCCTGCCTCTGATTCCCCATCTCTGATTCACTGCCTCTGATTCCCCACCTCTGATTCCCCATATCTGATTAACCACCTCTGTTTCTCAGCCTCTGATTCCCGCCTCTGATTCCCCATATCTGATTCCCCGCCTCTGATTCCCCATCTCTGATTCCCGTACTCTGATTCCCCACCTCTGATTCCCTGCCTCGGATTCCCGGCCTATGATTCCCCGCTTCTGATTCCCCGCCTCTGATTCCCTGCCTCTGATTCCCCATGTCTGATTCCCCACATCTGATTCCCTGCCTCTGATACCCCACCTCTGATTACCCGCCTCTGATTCCCTGCCACTAATTCCCCGCCTCTGATTCCCCATATCTGATTCCCTGCCTCTGATGCCCCATATCTGCTTCCCTGCCTCTGATTCCTCAGCTCTGATTCCCCACCTCTGATTCCCCGTGTCTGATTCCCCAATTCTGATTCCCGCCTCTGATGAGCAACCTCTGATTCCCCTCCTCTGATTGCCCATATCTGATTCCCCGCCTCTGATTCCCGATCTCTGATTCACCACCGCTAATTCCCGGCCTCTGATTCCCCACTACTGATTCCCGGCCTCTGATTCCCGGCCTCTGATTCCCCGCCTCTGATTCCCCATCTCCGATTCCCCAATTCTGATTCCCGCCTCTGATGCCCCACCTCTGAATCCCCTCCTCTGATTCCCCATATCTGATTCCCCGCCTCTGATTCCCCATATCTTATTCCCCGCCTCTGATTCCCAAAGTCAGATTCCCCGCCTCTGATTCCCCAGCTCTGATACCCCGCCTCAGATTCCCCGCATCTGATTCCCCGCCTCTGAATCCCTGCCTCTGATTCCCCATCTCTGATTCACCACCGCTAATTCCCGGCCTCAGATTCCCGGCCTCTGATACCCCGCCTCTGATTCCCCATCTCTGATTCCCCACCTCTGATTCCCCGACTCTGATTCCCCGCCTCTGATTCCCCATATCTGATAAGCCATCTTTGTTTCCCCGCCTCTGATTCCCCGCCTCTGATTCCCCATATCTGATTCCCCACCTCTGATTCCCCACCTCTGATTACCCGCATCTGATACCCTGACTCTAATTCCCGGCCTCTGATTCCCCATCTCTCATTCACCGCCTCTGATTACCCACCTCTGATTCCCCATATCTGATTCCCCGCCTCTGATTCCCCGCCTCTGATTCCCCATATCAGATACCCCGCCTCTGATTCCCCAACTCTGAATCCCCGCCTCTGATTCCCCAGCTATGATTCCCCGCCTCTGATCCCCCGCGTCTGAATCCCTGCTTCTGATTCCCTGCCTCTGTTTCCCCATCTGTGATTAACCACCTTTGATTCTCCGCGTCCGTTTCCCCGCCTCTGATTCCCCATCTCTGATTCCCCATCTCTGATTCCCAAATTCTGATTCCCCGCCTATGATTCCCCAGCTCTGACACCCCACATCTGATTCCCTGCCTCTGATTCCCCAACTCTGATTCCCAATATCTGATTCCCCGCCTCTGTTTCCCCGCCTCTGATTCCCCGCCTCTGTTTCCCCAGCTCTGATTCCCCGCCTTTGATTCCCCGTGTCTGATTCCCTGCCTCTGATTCCCCGCCTCTGATTCCCCATCTCTGATACACCGCCTCTGATTCCCCACCTCTGATTCCCCATATCTAATTAGCCACCTCTGTTTCCCCGCCTCTGATTCCCCGCCTCTGATTCCCCATATCTGATTCCCCACCTCTGATTCCCCATCTCTGATTCACGGACTCACATTCCCCACCTCTGATTCACAGCCTCTGATTCCCGGCCAATGATTCCCCGCTTCTGATTCCCCGCCTCTGATTCCCCATCTCTGATTCACTGCCTCTGATTCCCCACCTCTGATTCCCCATATCTGATTAGCCACCTCTGTTTCTCAGCCTCTGATTCCCGCCTCTGATTCCCCATATCTGATTCCCCGCCTCTGATTCCCCATCTCTGATTCCCGTACTCTGATTCCCCACCTCTGATTCCCTGCCTCTGATTCGCGGCTATGATTCCCCGCTTCTGATTCCCCGCCTCTGATTCCCTGCCTCTGATTCCCCATGTCTGATTCCCCACATCTGATTCCCTGCCTCTGATACCCCACCTCTGATTCCCCGCCTCTGATTCCCTGCCACTAATTCCCCGCCTCTGATTCCCCATTTCTGATACCCTGCCTCTGATGCCCCATATCTGCTTCCCTGCCTCTGATTCCTCAGCTCTGATTCCCCACCTCTGATTCCCCGTGTCTAATTCCCTGCCTCTGATTCCCCATCTTGGATTCACCACCACTGATTCCCTGCGTCTGATTCCCTGCCTGTGATTCCCCGCCTCTGATTCACCATCTCTGATTCACTGCCTCTGATTCCCCTTCTCTGATTCCCCATGTCTGATTCCCCAATTCTGATTCCCGCCTCTGATGCCCCACCTCTGATTCCCCTCCTCTGATTGCCCATATCTGATTCCCCGCCTCTGATTCCCCATATCTTATTCCCCGCCTCTTATTCCCAAACTCAGATGCCCCGCCTCTGATTCCCCAGCTCTGATTCCCCACATCTGATTCCCTGCTTCTGATTCCCCACCTCTGATTCCCAATATCTGATTCCCTGCCTCTGTTTCCCCACCTCTGATTCCCCGCCTCTGTTTCCCCATATCTGATTCCCCACCTCTGATTCCCCAACTCTGATTCCCCGCCTCTGATTCCCCAGCTCTGATTCCCGGCCTCTGATTCCCCGTGTCTGATTCCCTGCCTCTGATTCCCCGCCTCTGATTCCCCATCTCTGATTCACCGCCTCTGATTCACCACCTCTGATTCCCCATATCTGATAAGCCATCTTTGTTTCCCCGCCTCTGATTCCCCGCCTCTGATTCCCCATATCTGATTCCCCACCTCTGATTCCCCATCTCTGATTCCCGGACTCAGATTCCCCACCTCTGATTCCCAGACTCTGATTCCCGGAATATGATTCCCCGCTTCTGATTCCCTGCCTCTGATTCCCTGCCTCTGATTCCCCATCTCTGATTTCCCATATCTGATTCCCTGCCTCTGATTCGCCATCTCGGATTCCCGCCCTCCGATTCCCCACCTCTGGTTCCCCATATCTGATATCCCTCCTCTGTTTCCCCGCCTCTGATTCCCCGCCTCTGATTCCCCATATCGGATTCCCCGCCTCTGATTCCCCAACTCTGATTCCCCGCCTCTGATTCCTCAGCTCTGATTCCCCGCCTCTGATTCCCCGCGTCTGATTCCCTGCCTCTGATTCCCCGCCTCTGATTCCCCATCTCTGATTCACCACCACTGATTCCCTGCGTCTGATTCCCTGCCTGTGATTCCCCGCCTCTGATTCACCATCTCTGATTCACCAGCTCTGATTCCCCACCTCCGATTACCCGCGTCTGATTCCCTGATTCTAATTCCCCGCCTCTGATTCCCCATCTCTGATTCACCACCTCTGATTCCCCACCTCTGATTCCCCATATCTGACACCCCGCCTCGGATTCCCCAACTCTGATTCCCCAACTCTGATTCCCCGCCTCTGATTCCCCAGCTATGATTCCCCACCTCTGATTCCCCGCGTCTGATTCCCTGCTTCTGATTCCCTGCCTCTGATTCCCCATCTGTGATTAACCACCTCTGATTCTCCACGTCTGATTCCGCACCTCTGATTCCCCATCTCTGATTCCCATCTCTGATTCCCAAATTCTGATTCCCCGCCTCTGATTCCCCAGCTCTGATTCCCCATCTCTGATTCCCAAATTCTGATTCCCTGCCTCTGATTCCCCACCTCTGATTCCCAATATCTAATTCCCCTCCTCTGTTTCCCCGCCTCTGATTCCCCGCCTCTGTTTCCCCATATCTGATTCCCCACCTCTGATTCCCCAACTCTGATTCCACGCATCTGATACCCCAGCTCTGATTCCCCGCCTCTGATTCCACGTGTCTGATGCCCTGCCTCTGATTCCCCGCCTCTGATTTCCCATCTCTGATTCCCTGCCACTAATTCCCCGCCTCTGATTCCCCTATCTGATTCCCTGCCTCTGATGCCCCATATCTGATTCCCAGCCTCTGATTCCCCAACTCTGATTCCCCGCCTCTGATTCCTCAGCTCTGATTCCCCACCTCTGATTCCCCGTGTCTAATTCCCTGCCTCTGATTCCCCGCCTCTGATTCCCCATCTTGGATTCACCACCACTGATTCCCTGTGTCTGATTCCCTGCCTGTGATTCCCCGCCTCTGATTCACCATCTCTGATTCACGGCCTCTGATTCCCCTTCTCTGATTCCCCATGTCTGATTCCCCAATTCTGATTCCCGCCTCTGATGCCCAACCTCTGATTCCCCTCCTCTGATTGCCCATATCTGATTCCCCGCCTCTGATTCCCCATCTCTGATTCACCACCACTGATTCCCTGCGTCTGATTCCCTGCCTGTGATTCCCCGCCTCTGATTCACCATCTCTGATTCACTGCCTCTGATTCCCCTTCATGATTCCCCATGTCTGATTCCCCAATTCTGATTCCCGCCTCTGATGCCCCACCTCTGATTCCCCGCCTCTGATTCCCCATATCTTATTCCCCGCCTCTGATTCCCAAACTCAGATTTCCCGCCTCATATTCCCCAGCTCTGATTCCCCGCCTCTGATTCCCCGCATCTGATTCCCCGCCTCTGAATCCCCGCCTCTGATTCCCCATCTCTGATTCACCACCGATAATTCCCGGCCTCTGATTCCCCACTACTGATTCCCGGCCTCTGATTCCCGGCCTCTGATTCCCCGCCTCTGATTCCCCATCTCTGATTCCCCGCCTCTGATTCCCCGACTCTGATTCCCTGCCTCTGATTCCCCAGCTCTGATTCCCCACCTCTGATTACCCGCGTCTGATTCCCTGACTCTAATTCCCGTCCTCTGATTCCCCATCTCTGATTCACCGCCTCTGATTCCCCACCTCTGATTCCCCATATCTGATTCCCCGCCTCAGTTTCCCCGCCTCTGATTCCCCGCCTCTGATTCCCCATATCTGATACCCCGCCTCTGATTCCCCAACTCTGATTCCCCGCCTCTGATTCCCCAGTTATGATTCCCCACTTCTGATTCCCCGCGTCTGATTCCCTGCTTCTGATTCACTGCCTCTGATTCCCCATCTGTGATTAACCACCTCTGATTCTCCGCGTCTGATTCCCCGCCTCAGTTTCCCCGCCTCTGATTCCCCATATCTGATTCCCGGCCTCTGATTCCCAGCCTATGATTTCCCGCTTCTAATTCCCCGCCTCTGATTCCCTGCCTCTGATTCCCCATCTCTGATTCACGAGCTCTGATTCCCCACCTCTGATTACCCGCGTCTGATTCCCTGATTCTAATTCCCCGCCTCTGATTCCCCATCTCTGATTCACCGCCTCTGATTCCCCACCTCTGTTTCCCCATATCTGATTCCCCACCTCTGATTCCCCAACTCTGATTCCCCGCCTCTGATTCCCCAGCTCTGATTCCCCGTCTCTGATTCCCCGTGTCTGATTCCTTGCCTCTGATTCCCCGCCTCTGATTCCCCATCTCTGATTCACCACCACTGATTCCCTGCGTCTGATTCCCTGCCTGTGATTCCCCGCCTCTGATTCACCATCTCTGATTCACTGCCTCTGATTCCCCTTCATGATTCCCCATGTCTGATTCCCCAATTCTGATTCCCGCCTCTGATGCCCCACCTCTGATTCCCCGCCTCTGATTCCCCATATCTTATTCCCCGCCTCTGATTCCCAAACTCAGATTTCCCGCCTCATATTCCCCAGCTCTGATTCCCCGCCTCTGATTCCCCGCGTCTGATTCCCCGCCTCTGAATCCCCGTCTCTGATTCCCCATCTCTGATTCACCACCTCTAATTCCCGGCCTCTGATTCCCCACTACTGATTCCCGGCCTCTGATTCCCGGCCTCTGATTCCACATGTCTGATGCCCTGCCTCTGATTCCCCGCCTCTGATTTCCCATCTCTGATTCACTGCCTCTGATTCCCCACCTCTGATTCCCCATATCTGATTAGCCACCTCTGTTTCCCCGCCTCTGATTCCCAGCCTCTGATTCCCCATATCTGATTCCCAGCCTCTGATTCCCCACCTCTGATTCCCGAACTCTCATTCCCGGCCTTTGATTCCCGCTTCTGATTCCCCGCCTCTGATTCCCTGCCTCTGATTCCCCATGTCTGATTCCCCACATCTGATTCCCTGCCTCTGATATCCCGCCTCTGATTCCCTGCCTCTGATTCCCTGCCACTAATTCCCCGCCTCTGATTCCCCTATCTGATTCCCTGCCTCTGATGCCCCATATCTGATTCCCAGCCTCTGATTCCCCAACTCTGATTCCCCGCCTCTGATTCCTCAGCTCTGATTCCCCACCTCTGATTCCCCGTGTCTAATTCCCTGCCTCTGATTCCCCGCCTCTGATTCCCCATCTTGGATTCACCACCACTGATTCCCTGCGTCTGATTCCCTGCCTGTGATTCCCCGCCTCTGATTCACCATCTCTGATTCACTGCCTCTGATTCCCCTTCTCTGATTCCCCATGTCTGATTGCCCAATTCTGATTCCCGCCTCTGATGCCCAACCTCTGATTCCCCTCCTCTGATTGCCCATATCTGATTCCCCGCCTCTGATTCCCGATCTCTGATTCACCACCGCTAATTCCCGGCCTCTGATTCCCAACTACTGATTCCCGGCCTCTGATTCCCGGCCTCTGATTCCCCGCCTCTGATTCCCCATCTCTGATTCCCCGCCTCTGATTCCCCGACTCTGATTCCCTGCCTCTGATTCCCCAGCTCTGATTCCCCACCTCTGATTACCCGCGTCTGATTCCCTGACTCTAATTCCCGGCCTCTGATTCCCCATCTCTGATTCACCGCCTCTGATTCCCCACCTCTGATTCCCCAATTCTGATTCCCGCCTCTGATGCCCCACCTCTGAATCCCCTCCTCTGATTCCCCATATCTGATTCCCCGCCTCTGATTCCCCATATCTTATTCCCCGCCTCTGATTCCCAAACTCAGATTCCCCGCCTCTGATTACCCAGCTCTGATACCCCGCCTCAGATTCCCCGCGTCTGATTCCCCGCCTCTGAATCCCTGCCTCTGATTCCCCATCTCTGATTCACCACCGCTAATTCCCGGCGTCTGATTCCCGGCCTCTGATACCCCGCCTCTGATTCCCCATCTCTGATTCCCCACCTCTGATTCCCCGACTGTGATTCCCCGCCTCTGATTCCCCAGCTCTGATTCCCCACCTCTGATTACCCGCATCTGATTCCCTGAATCTAATTCCCGGCCTCTGATTCCCCATCTCTCATTCACCGCCTCTGATTACCCACCTCTGATTCCCCATATCTGATTCCCCGCCTCTGATTCCCCGCCTCTGATTCCCCATATCTGATACCCCGCCTCTGATTCCCCAACTCTGAATCCCCGCCTCTGATTCCCCAGCTATGATTCCCCGCCTCTGATCCCCCGCGTCTGAATCCCTGCTTCTGATTCCCTGCCTCTGTTTCCCCATCTGTGATTAACCACCTTTGATTCTCCGCGTCTGTTTCCCCGCCTCTGATTCCCCATCTCTGATTCCCCATCTCTGATTCCCAAATTCTGATTCCCCGCCTCTGATTCCCCAGCTCTGACTCCCCACATCTGATTCCCTGCCTCTGATTCCCCAACTCTGATTCCCAATATCTGATTCCCCGCCTCTGTTTCCCCGCCTCTGATTCCCCGCCTCTGTTTCCCCATATCTGATTCCCCACCTCTGATTCCTCAACTCTGATTCCCCGCATCTGATTCCCCAGCTCTGATTCCCCGCCTTTGATTCCCCGTGTCTGATTCCCTGCCTCTGATTCCCCGCCTCTGATTCCCCATCTCTGATTCACTGCCTCTGATTCCCCATCTCTGATTCCCCATATCTAATTAGCCACCTCTGTTTCCCCGCCTCTGATTCCCCGCCTCTGATTCCCCACATCTGATTCCCCACCTCTGATTCCCCATCTCTGATTCACGGACTCACATTCCCCACCTCTGATTCACAGACTCTGATTCCCGGCCAATGATTCCCCGATTCTGATTCCCCGCCTCTGATTCCCTGCCTCTGATTCCCCATCTCTGATTCACTGCCTCTGATTCCCCACCTCTGATTCCCCATATCTGATTAGCCACCTCTGTTTCTCAGCCTCTGATTCCCGCCTCTGATTCCCCATATCTGATTCCCCGCCTCTGATTCCCCATCTCTGATTCCCGTACTCTGATTCCCCACCTCTGATTCCCTGCCTCTGATTCCCGGCCTATGATTCCCCGCTTCTGATTCCCCGCCTCTGATTCCCTGCCTCTGATTCCCCATGTCTGATTCCCCACATCTGATTCCCTGCCTCTGATACCCCACCTCTGATTACCCGCCTCTGATTCCCTGCCACTAATTCCCCGCCTCTGATTCCCCATATCTGATTCCCTGCCTCTGATGCCCCATATCTGCTTCCCTGCCTCTGATTCCTCAGCTCTGATTCCCCACCTCTGATTCCCCGTGTCTGATTCCCCAATTCTGATTCCCGCCTCTGATGAGCAACCTCTGATTCCCCTCCTCTGATTGCCCATATCTGATTCCCCGCCTCTGATTCCCGATCTCTGATTCACCACCGCTAATTCCCGGCCTCTGATTCCCCACTACTGATTCCCGGCCTCTGATTCCCGGCCTCTGATTCCCCGCCTCTGATTCCCCATCTCTGATTCCCCAATTCTGATTCCCGCCTCTGATGCCCCACCTCTGAATCCCCTCCTCTGATTCCCCATATCTGATTCCCCGCCTCTGATTCCCCATATCTTATTCCCCGCCTCTGATTCCCAAAGTCAGATTCCCCGCCTCTGATTCCCCAGCTCTGATACCCCGCCTCAGATTCCCCGCATCTGATTCCCCGCCTCTGAATCCCTGCCTCTGATTCCCCATCTCTGATTCACCACCGCTAATTCCCGGCCTCAGATTCCCGGCCTCTGATACCCCGCCTCTGATTCCCCATCTCTGATTCCCCACCTCTGATTCCCCGACTCTGATTCCCCGCCTCTGATTCCCCATATCTGATAAGCCATCTTTGTTTCCCCGCCTCTGATTCCCCGCCTCTGATTCCCCATATCTGATTCCCCACCTCTGATTCCCCACCTCTGATTACCCGCATCTGATACCCTGACTCTAATTCCCGGCCTCTGATTCCCCATCTCTCATTCACCGCCTCTGATTACCCACCTCTGATTCCCCATATCTGATTCCCCGCCTCTGATTCCCCGCCTCTGATTCCCCATATCAGATACCCCGCCTCTGATTCCCCAACTCTGAATCCCCGCCTCTGATTCCCCAGCTATGATTCCCCGCCTCTGATCCCCCGCGTCTGAATCCCTGCTTCTGATTCCCTGCCTCTGTTTCCCCATCTGTGATTAACCACCTTTGATTCTCCGCGTCCGTTTCCCCGCCTCTGATTCCCCATCTCTGATTCCCCATCTCTGATTCCCAAATTCTGATTCCCCGCCTCTGATTCCCCAGCTCTGACACCCCACATCTGATTCCCTGCCTCTGATTCCCCAACTCTGATTCCCAATATCTGATTCCCCGCCTCTGTTTCCCCGCCTCTGATTCCCCGCCTCTGTTTCCCCAGCTCTGATTCCCCGCCTTTGATTCCCCGTGTCTGATTCCCTGCCTCTGATTCCCCATCTCTGATTCACCGCCTCTGATTCCCCACCTCTGATTCCCCATATCTAATTAGCCACCTCTGTTTCCCCGCCTCTGATTCCCCGCCTCTGATTCCCCATATCTGATTCCCCACCTCTGATTCCCCATCTCTGATTCACGGACTCACATTCCCCACCTCTGATTCACAGCCTCTGATTCCCGGCCAATGATTCCCCGCTTCTGATTCCCCGCCTCTGATTCCCCATCTCTGATTCACTGCCTCTGATTCCCCACCTCTGATTCCCCATATCTGATTAGCCACCTCTGTTTCTCAGCCTCTGATTCCCGCCTCTGATTCCCCATATCTGATTCCCCGCCTCTGATTCCCCATCTCTGATTCCCGTACTCTGATTCCCCACCTCTGATTCCCTGCCTCTGATTCGCGGCTATGATTCCCCGCTTCTGATTCCCCGCCTCTGATTCCCTGCCTCTGATTCCCCATGTCTGATTCCCCACATCTGATTCCCTGCCTCTGATACCCCACCTCTGATTCCCCGCCTCTGATTCCCTGCCACTAATTCCCCGCCTCTGATTCCCCATTTCTGATTCCCTGCCTCTGATGCCCCATATCTGCTTCCCTGCCTCTGATTCCTCAGCTCTGATTCCCCACCTCTGATTCCCCGTGTCTAATTCCCTGCCTCTGATTCCCCATCTTGGATTCACCACCACTGATTCCCTGCGTCTGATTCCCTGCCTGTGATTCCCCGCCTCTGATTCACCATCTCTGATTCACTGCCTCTGATTCCCCTTCTCTGATTCCCCATGTCTGATTCCCCAATTCTGATTCCCGCCTCTGATGCCCCACCTCTGATTCCCCTCCTCTGATTGCCCATATCTGATTCCCCGCCTCTGATTCCCCATATCTTATTCCCCGCCTCTTATTCCCAAACTCAGATGCCCCGCCTCTGATTCCCCAGCTCTGATTCCCCACATCTGATTCCCTGCTTCTGATTCCCCACCTCTGATTCCCAATATCTGATTCCCTGCCTCTGTTTCCCCACCTCTGATTCCCCGCCTCTGTTTCCCCATATCTGATTCCCCACCTCTGATTCCCCAACTCTGATTCCCCGCCTCTGATTCCCCAGCTCTGATTCCCGGCCTCTGATTCCCCGTGTCTGATTCCCTGCCTCTGATTCCCCGCCTCTGATTCCCCAGCTCTGATTCACCGCCTCTGATTCACCACCTCTGATTCCCCATATCTGATAAGCCATCTTTGTTTCCCCGCCTCTGATTCCCCGCCTCTGATTCCCCATATCTGATTCCCCACCTCTGATTCCCCATCTCTGATTCCCCACCTCTGATTCCCCATCTCTGATTCCCGGACTCAGATTCCCCACCTCTGATTCCCAGACTCTGATTCCCGGAATATGATTCCCCGCTTCTGATTCCCTGCCTCTGATTCCCTGCCTCTGATTCCCCATCTCTGATTTCCCATATCTGATTCCCTGCCTCTGATTCGCCATCTCGGATTCCCGCCCTCCGATTCCCCACCTCTGGTTCCCCATATCTGATATCTCTCCTCTGTTTCCCCGCCTCTGATTCCCCGCCTCTGATTCCCCATATCGGATTCCCCGCCTCTGATTCCCCAACTCTGATTCCCCGCCTCTGATTCCTCAGCTCTGATTCCCCGCCTCTGATTCCCCGCGTCTGATTCCCTGCCTCTGATTCCCCGCCTCTGATTCCCCATCTCTGATTCACCACCACTGATTCCCTGCGTCTGATTCCCTGCCTGTGATTCCCCGCCTCTGATTCACCATCTCTGATTCACCAGCTCTGATTCCCCACCTCCGATTACCCGCGTCTGATTCCCTGATTCTAATTCCCCGCCTCTGATTCCCCATCTCTGATTCACCACCTCTGATTCCCCACCTCTGATTCCCCATATCTGACACCCCGCCTCGGATTCCCCAACTCTGATTCCCCAACTCTGATTCCCCGCCTCTGATTCCCCAGCTATGATTCCCCACCTCTGATTCCCCGCGTCTGATTCCCTGCTTCTGATTCCCTGCCTCTGATTCCCCATCTGTGATTAACCACCTCTGATTCTCCACGTCTGATTCCGCACCTCTGATTCCCCATCTCTGATTCCCATCTCTGATTCCCAAATTCTGATTCCCCGCCTCTGATTCCCCAGCTCTGATTCCCCATCTCTGATTCCCAAATTCTGATTCCCTGCCTCTGATTCCCCACCTCTGATTCCCAATATCTAATTCCCCTCCTCTGTTTCCCCGCCTCTGATTCCCCGCCTCTGTTTCCCCATATCTGATTCCCCACCTCTGATTCCCCAACTCTGATTCCCCGCATCTGATACCCCAGCTCTGATTCCCCGCCTCTGATTCCACGTGTCTGATGCCCTGCCTCTGATTCCCCGCCTCTGATTTCCCATCTCTGATTCCCTGCCACTAATTCCCCGCCTCTGATTCCCCTATCTGATTCCCTGCCTCTGATGCCCCATATCTGATTCCCAGCCTCTGATTCCCCAACTCTGATTCCCCGCCTCTGATTCCTCAGCTCTGATTCCCCACCTCTGATTCCCCGTGTCTAATTCCCTGCCTCTGATTCCCCGCCTCTGATTCCCCATCTTGGATTCACCACCACTGATTCCCTGTGTCTGATTCCCTGCCTGTGATTCCCCGCCTCTGATTCACCATCTCTGATTCACGGCCTCTGATTCCCCTTCTCTGATTCCCCATGTCTGATTCCCCAATTCTGATTCCCGCCTCTGATGCCCAACCTCTGATTCCCCTCCTCTGATTGCCCATATCTGATTCCCCGCCTCTGATTCCCCATCTCTGATTCACCACCACTGATTCCCTGCGTCTGATTCCCTGCCTGTGATTCCCCGCCTCTGATTCACCATCTCTGATTCACTGCCTCTGATTCCCCTTCATGATTCCCCATGTCTGATTCCCCAATTCTGATTCCCGCCTCTGATGCCCCACCTCTGATTCCCCGCCTCTGATTCCCCATATCTTATTCCCCGCCTCTGATTCCCAAACTCAGATTTCCCGCCTCATATTCCCCAGCTCTGATTCCCCGCCTCTGATTCCCCGCGTCTGATTCCCCGCCTCTGAATCCCCGCCTCTGATTCCCCATCTCTGATTCACCACCGATAATTCCCGGCCTCTGATTCCCCACTACTGATTCCCGGCCTCTGATTCCCGGCCTCTGATTCCCCGCCTCTGATTCCCCATCTCTGATTCCCCGCCTCTGATTCCCCGACTCTGATTCCCTGCCTCTGATTCCACAGCTCTGATTCCCCACCTCTGATTACCCGCGTCTGATTCCCTGACTCTAATTCCCGGCCTCTGATTCCCCATCTCTGATTCACCGCCTCTGATTCCCCACCTCTGATTCCCCATATCTGATTCCCCGCCTCAGTTTCCCCGCCTCTGATTCCCCGCCTCTGATTCCCCATATCTGATACCCCGCCTCTGATTCCCCAACTCTGATTCCCCGCCTCTGATTCCCCAGTTATGATTCCCCACTTCTGATTCCCCGCGTCTGATTCCCTGCTTCTGATTCACTGCCTCTGATTCCCCATCTGTGATTAACCACCTCTGATTCTCCGCGTCTGATTCCCCGCCTCAGTTTCCCCGCCTCTGATTCCCCATATCTGATTCCCGGCCTCTGATTCCCGGCCTATGATTTCCCGCTTCTAATTCCCCGCCTCTGATTCCCTGCCTCTGATTCCCCATCTCTGATTCACGAGCTCTGATTCCCCACCTCTGATTACCCGCGTCTGATTCCCTGATTCTAATTCCCCGCCTCTGATTCCCCATCTCTGATTCACCGCCTCTGATTCCCCACCTCTGTTTCCCCATATCTGATTCCCCACCTCTGATTCCCCAACTCTGATTCCCCGCCTCTGATTCCCCAGCTCTGATTCCCCGTCTCTGATTCCCCGTGTCTGATTCCTTGCCTCTGATTCCCCGCCTCTGATTCCCCATCTCTGATTCACCACCACTGATTCCCTGCGTCTGATTCCCTGCCTGTGATTCCCCGCCTCTGATTCACCATCTCTGATTCACTGCCTCTGATTCCCCTTCATGATTCCCCATGTCTGATTCCCCAATTCTGATTCCCGCCTCTGATGCCCCACCTCTGATTCCCCGCCTCTGATTCCCCATATCTTATTCCCCGCCTCTGATTCCCAAACTCAGATTTCCCGCCTCATATTCCCCAGCTCTGATTCCCCGCCTCTGATTCCCCGCGTCTGATTCCCCGCCTCTGAATCCCCGTCTCTGATTCCCCATCTCTGATTCACCACCGCTAATTCCCGGCCTCTGATTCCCCACTACTGATTCCCGGCCTCTGATTCCCGGCCTCTGATTCCCCGCCTCTGATTCCCCATCTCTGATTCCCCGCCTCTGATTCCCCGACTCTGATTCCCTGCCTCTGATTCCCCAGCTCTGATTCCCCACCTCTGATTACCCGCGTCTAATTCGCTGACTCTAATTCCCGGCCTCTGATTCCCCATCTCTGATTCACCGCCTCTGATTCCCCACCTCTGATTCCCCATATCTGATTCCCCGCCTCAGTTTCCCCGCCTCTGATTCCCCGCCTCTGATTCCCCATATCTGATACCCCGCCTCTGATTCCCCAACTAAGATTCCCCGCCTCTGATTCCCCGCGTCTGATTCCCTGCTTCTGATTCCCTGCCTCTGATTCCCCATCTGTGATTAACCACCTCTGATTCTCCGCGTCTGATTCCCCGCCTCAGTTTCCCCGCCTCTGATTTCCCATATCTGATTCCCGGCCTCTGATATCCGGCCTATGATTCCCCGCTTCTAATTTCCCGCCTCTGATTCCCTGCCTCTGATTCCCCATCTCTTATTCACGAGCTCTGATTCCCCACCTCTGATTACCCGCGTCTGATTCCCTGATTCTAATTCCCCGCCTCTGATTCCCCATCTCTGATTCACCGCCTCTGATTCCCCACCTCTGATTCCCCATATCTGATACCCCGCCTCGGATTCCCCAACTCTGATTCCCCAACTCTGATTCCCCGCCTCTGATTCCCCAGCTATGATTCCCCACCTCTGATTCCCCGCGTCTGATTCCCTGCTTCTGATTCCCTGCCTCTGATTCCCCATCTTGGATTCACCACCACTGATTCCCTGCGTCTGATTCCCTGCCTGTGATTCCCCGCCTCTGATTCACCCTCTGATTCACGGCCTCTGATTCCCCTTCTCTGATTCCCCATGTCTGATTCCCCAATTCTGATTCCCGCCTCTGATTCCCCACCTCTGATTCCCAATATCTGATTCCCCTCCTCTGTTTCCCCGCCTCTGATTCCCCGCCTCTGTTTCCCCATATCTGATTCCCCACCTCTGATTCCCCAACTCTGATTCCCCGCCTCTGATACCCCAGCTCTGATTCCCCGCCTCTGATTCCACGTGTCTGATGCCCTGCCTCTGATTCCCCGCCTCTGATTTCCCATCTCTGATTCCCTGCCACTAATTCCCCGCCTCTGATTCCCCTATCTGATTCCCTGCCTCTGATGCCCCATATCTGATTCCCAGCCTCTGATTCCCCAACTCTGATTCCCCGCCTCTGATTCCTCAGCTCTGATTCCCCACCTCTGATTCCCCGTGTCTAATTCCCTGCCTCTGATTCCCCGCCTCTGATTCCCCATCTTGGATTCACCACCACTGATTCCCTGCGTCTGATTCCCTGCCTGTGATTCCCCGCCTCTGATTCACCATCTCTGATTCACGGCCTCTGATTCCCCTTCTCTGATTCCCCATGTCTGATTACCCAATTCTGATTCCCGCCTCTGATGCCCAACCTCTGATTCCCCTCCTCTGATTGCCCATATCTGATTCCCCGCCTCTGATTCCCCATCTCTGATTCACCACCACTGATTCCCTGCGTCTGATTCCCTGCCTGTGATTCCCCGCCTCTGATTCACCATCTCTGATTCACTGCCTCTGATTCCCCTTCATGATTCCCCATGTCTGATTCCCCAATTCTGATTCCCGCCTCTGATGCCCCACCTCTGATTCCCCGCCTCTGATTCCCCATATCTTATTCCCCGCCTCTGATTCCCAAACTCAGATTTCCCGCCTCATATTCCCCAGCTCTGATTCCCCGCCTCTGATTCCCCGCGTCTGATTCCCCGCCTCTGAATCCCCGCCTCTGATTCCCCATCTCTGATTCACCACCGCTAATTCCCGGCCTCTGATTCCCCACTACTGATTCCCGGCCTCTGATTCCCGGCCTCTGATTCCCCTCCTCTGATTCCCCATCTCTGATTCCCCGCCTCTGATTCCCCGACTCTGATTCCCTGCCTCTGATTCCCCAGCTCTGATTCCCCACCTCTGATTACCCGCGTCTGATTCCCTGACTCTAATTCCCGGCCTCTGATTCCCCATCTCTGATTCACCGCCTATGATTCCCCACCTCTGATTCCCCATATCTGATTCCCCGCCTCAGTTTCCCCGCCTCTGATTCCCCGCCTCTGATTCCCCATATCTGATACCCCGCCTCTGATTCCCCAACTCTGATTCCCCGCCTCTGATTCCCCAGTTATGATTCCCCACTTCTGATTCCCCGCGTCTGATTCCCTGCTTCTGATTCACTGCCTCTGATTCCCCATCTGTGATTAACCACCTCTGATTCTCCGCGTCTGATTCCCCGCCTCAGTTTCCCCGCCTCTGATTCCCCATATCTGATTCCCGGCCTCTGATTCCCGACCTATGATTCCCCGCTTCTAATTCCCCGCCTCTGATTCCCTGCCTCTGATTCCCCATCTCTGATTCACGAGCTCTGATTCCCCACCTCTGATTACCCGCGTCTGATTCCCTGATTCTAATTCCCCGCCTCTGATTCCCCATCTCTGATTCACAGCCTCTGATTCACCACCTCTGTTTCCCCATATCTGATTCCCCACCTCTGATTCCCCAACTCTGATTCCCCGCCTCTGATTCCCCAGCTCTGATTCCCCGCCTCTGATTCCCCGTGTCTGATTCCTTGCCTCTGATTCCCCGCCTCTGATTCCCCATCTCTGATTCACCACCACTGATTCCCTGCGTCTGATTCCCTGCCTGTGATTCCCCGCCTCTGATTCACCATCTCTGATTCACTGCCTCTGATTCCCCTTCATGATTCCCCATGTCTGATTCCCCAATTCTGATTCCCGCCTCTGATGCCCCACCTCTGATTCCCCGCCTCTGATTCCCCATATCTTATTCCCCGCCTCTGATTCCCAAACTCAGATTTCCCGCCTCATATTCCCCAGCTCTGATTCCCCGCCTCTGATTCCCCGCGTCTGATTCCCCGCCTCTGAATCCCCGCCTCTGATTCCCCATCTCTGATTCACCACCGCTAATTCCCGGCCTCTGATTCCCCACTACTGATTCCCGGCCTCTGATTCCCGGCCTCTGATTCCCCGCCTCTGATTCCCCATCTCTGATTCCCCGCCTCTGATTCCCCGACTCTGATTCCCTGCCTCTGATTCCCCAGCTCTGATTCCCCACCTCTGATTACCCGCGTCTGATTCGCTGACTCTAATTCCCGGCCTCTGATTCCCCATCTCTGATTCACCGCCTCTGATTCCCCACCTCTGATTCCCCATATCTGATTCCCCGCCTCAGTTTCCCCGCCTCTGATTCCCCGCCTCTGATTCCCCATATCTGATACCCCGCCTCTGATTCCCCAACTCTGATTCCCCGCCTCTGATTCCCCGCGTCTGATTCCCTGCTTCTGATTCCCTGCCTCTGATTCCCCATCTGCGATTAACCACCTCTGATTCTCCGCGTCTGATTCCCCGCCTCAGTTTCCCCGCCTCTGATTTCCCATATCTGATTCCCGGCCTCTGATTCCCGGCCTATGATTCCCCGCTTCTAATTCCCCGCCTCTGATTCCCTGCCTCTGATTCCCCATCTCTTATTCACGAGCTCTGATTCCCCACCTCTGATTACCCGCGTCTGATTCCCTGATTCTAATTCCCCGCCTCTGATTCCCCATCTCTGATTCACCGCCTCTGATTCCCCACCTCTGATTCCCCATATCTGATACCCCGCCTCGGATTCCCCAACTCTGATTCCCCAACTCTGATTCCCCGCCTCTGATTCCCCAGCTATGATTCCCCACCTCTGATTCCCCGCGTCTGATTCCCTGCTTCTGATTGCCTGCCTCTGATTCCCCATCTGTGATTAACCACCTCTGATTCTCCACGTCTGATTCCGCGCCTCTGATTCCCCATCTCTGATTCCCCATCTCTGATTCCCAAATTCTGATTCCCCTCCTCTGATTCCCCAGCTCTGATTCCCCATCTCTGATTCCCAAATTCTGATTCCCTGCCTCTGATTCCCGCACCTCTGATTCCCAATATCTGATTCCCCGCCTCTGTTTCCCCGCCTCTGATTCCCCGCCTCTGTTTCCCCATATCTGATTCCCCACCTCTGATTCCCCAACTCTGATTCCCCGCCTCTGATTCCCCAGCTCTGATTCCACGCCTCTGATTCCACGTGTCTGATGTCCTGCCTCTGATTCCCCGCCTCTGATTTCCCATCTCTGATTCACTGCCTCTGATTCCCCACCTCTGATTCCCCATATCTGATTAGCCACCTCTGTTTCCCCGCCTCTGATTCCCAGCCTCTGATTCCCCATATCTGATTCCCAGCCTCTGATTCCCCATCTCTGATTCCCGGACTCTGAATCCCCACCTCTGATTCCCGGCCTCTCATTCCCGGCCTTTGATTCCCGCTTCTGATTCCCCGCCTCTGATTCCCTGCCTCTGATTCCCCATGTCTGATACCCCATATCTGATACCCCGCCTTGGATTCCCCAACTCTGATTCCCCAACTCTGATTCCCCGCCTCTGAATCCCCAGCTATGATTCCCCACCTCTGATTCCCGGCGTCTGATTCCCTGCTTCTGATTCCCTGCCCCTGATTCCCCATCTGTGATTAACCACCTCTGATTCTCCACGTCTGATTCTGCGCCTCTGATTCCCCATCTCTAAATCCCCATCTCTGATTCCCAAATTCTGATTCCCCGCCTCTGATTCCCCAGCTCTGATTCCCCATCTCTGATTCCCAAATTCTGATTCCCTGCCTCTGATTCCCCACCTCTGATTCCCAATATCTGATTCCCCGCCTCTCTTTCCCCGCCTCTGATTCCCCGCCTCTGTTTCCCCATCTGATTCCCCACCTCTGATTCCGCAACTCTGATTCCCCGCCTCTGATTCCCCAGCTCTGATTCCCCGCCTCTGATTCCACATGTCTGATGCCCTGCCTCTGATTCCCCGCCTCTGATTTCCCATCTCTGATTCACTGCCTCTGATTCCCCACCTCTGATTCCCAATATCTGATTAGCCACCTCTGTTTCCCCGCCTCTGATTCCCAGCCTCTGATTCCCCATATCTGATTCCCAGCCTCTGATTCCCCACCTCTGATTCCCGAACTCTCATTCCCGGCCTTTGATTCCCGCTTCTGATTCCCCGCCTCTGATTCCCTGCCTCTGATTCCCCATGTCTGATTCCCCACATCTGATTCCCTGCCTCTGATATCCCGCCTCTGATTCCCTGCCTCTGATTCCCTGCCACTAATTCCCCACCTCTGATTCCCCTATCTGATTCCCAGCCTCTGATGCCCCATATCTGATTCCCAGCCTCTGATTCCCCAACTCTGATTCCCCGCCTCTGATTCCTCAGCTCTGATTCCCCACCTCTGATTCCCCGTGTCTAATTCCCTGCCTCTGATTCCCCGCCTCTGATTCCCCATCTTGTATTCACCACCACTGATTCCCTGCGTCTGATTCCCTGCCTGTGATTCCCCGCCTCTGATTCACCATCTCTGATTCACTGCCTCTGATTCCCCTTCTCTGATTCCCCATGTCTGATTCCCCAATTCTGATTCCCGCCTCTGATGCCCAACCTCTGATTCCCCTCCTCTGATTGCCCATATCTGATTCCCCGCCTCTGATTCCCGATCTCTGATTCACCACCGCTAATTCCCGGCCTCTGATTCCCCACTACTGATTCCCGGCCTCTGATTCCCGGCCTCTGATTCCCCGCCTCTGATTCCCCATCTCTGATTCCCCGCCTCTGATTCCCCGACTCATATTCCCTGCCTCTGATTCCCCAGCTCTGATTCCCCACCTCTGATTACCCGCGTCTGATTCCCTGACTCTAATTCCCGGCCTCTGATTCCCCATCTCTGATTCACCGCTTCTGATTCCCCACCTCTGATTCCCCAATTCTGATTCCCGCCTCTGATGCCCCACCTCTGAATCCCCTCCTCTGATTCCCCATATCTGATTCCCTGCCTCTGATTCCCCATATCTTATTCCCCGCCTCTGATTCCCAAACTCAGATTCCCCGCCTCTGATTCCCCAGCTCTGATACCCCGCCTCAGATTCCCCGCGTCTGATTCCCCGCCTCTGAATCCCTGCCTCTGATTCCCCATCTCTGATTCACCACCGCTAATTCCCGGCGTCTGATTCCCGGCCTCTGATACCCCGCCTCTGATTCCCCATCTCTGATTCCCCACCTCTGATTCCCCGACTGTGATTCCCCGCCTCTGATTCCCCAGCTCTGATTCCCCACCTCTGATTACCCGCATCTGATTCCCTGACTCTAATTCCCGGCCTCTGATTCCCCATCTCTCATTCACCGCCTCTGATTACCCACCTCTGATTCCCCATATCTGATTCCCCGCCTCTGATTCCCCGCCTCTGATTCCCCATATCTGATACCCCGCCTCTGATTCCCCAACTCTGAATCCCCGCCTCTGATTCCCCAGCTATGATTCCCCGCCTCTGATCCCCCGCGTCTGAATCCCTGCTTCTGATTCCCTGCCTCTGTTTCCCCATCTGTGATTAACCACCTTTGATTCTCCGCGTCTGTTTCCCCGCCTCTGATTCCCCATCTCTGATTCCCCATCTCTGATTCCCAAATTCTGATTCCCCGCCTCTGATTCCCCAGCTCTGACTCCCCACATCTGATTCCCTGCCTCTGATTCCCCAACTCTGATTCCCAATATCTGATTCCCCGCCTCTGTTTCCCCGCCTCTGATTCCCCGCCTCTGTTTCCCCATATCTGATTCCCCACCTCTGATTCCTCAACTCTGATTCCCCGCATCTGATTCCCCAGCTCTGATTCCCCGCCTTTGATTCCCCGTGTCTGATTCCCTGCCTCTGATTCCCCGCCTCTGATTCCCCATCTCTGATTCACCGCCTCTGATTCCCCATCTCTGATTCCCCATATCTAATTAGCCACCTCTGTTTCCCCGCCTCTGATTCCCCGCCTCTGATTCCCCATATCTGATTCCCCACCTCTGATTCCCCATCTCTGATTCACGGACTCACATTCCCCACCTCTGATTCACAGCCTCTGATTCCCGGCCAATGATTCCCCGCTTCTGATTCCCCGCCTCTGATTCCCTGCCTCTGATTCCCCATCTCTGATTCACTGCCTCTGATTCCCCACCTCTGATTCCCCATATCTGATTAGCCACCACTGTTTCTCAGCCTCTGATTCCCGCCTCTGATTCCCCATATCTGATTCCCCGCCTCTGATTCCCCATCTCTGATTCCCGTACTCTGATTCCCCACCTCTGATTCCCTGCCTCTGATTCCCGGCCTATGATTCCCCGCTTCTGATTCCCCGCCTCTGATTCACTGCCTCTGATTCCCCATGTCTGATTCCCCAGATCTGATTCCCTGCCTCTGATACCCCACCTCTGATTACCCGCCTCTGATTCCCTGCCACTAATTCCCCGCCTCTGATTCCCCATATCTGATTCCCTGCCTCTGATGCCCCATATCTGCTTCCCTGCCTCTGATTCCTCAGCTCTGATTCCCCACCTCTGATTCCCCGTGTCTGATTCCCCAATTCTGATTCCCGCCTCTGATGTCCAACCTCTGATTCCCCTCCTCTGATTGCCCATATCTGATTCCCCGCCTCTGATTCCCGATCTCTGATTCACCACCGCTAATTCCCGGCCTCTGATTCCCCACTACTGATTCCCGGCCTCTGATTCCCGGCCTCTGATTCCCCGCCTCTGATTCCCCATCTCTGATTCCCCGCCTCTGATTCCCCGACTCTGATTCCCTGCCTCTGATTCCCCAGCTCTGATTCCCCACCTCTGATTACCCGCGTCTGATTCCCTGACTCTAATTCCCGGCCTCTGATTCCCCATCTCTGATTCACCGCCTCTGATTCCCAACCTCTGATTCCCCAATTCTGATTCCCCGCCTCTGATTCCCCATATCTTATTCCCCGCCTCTGATTCCCAAACTCAGATTCCCCGCCTCTGATTCCCCAGCTCTGATACCCCGCCTCAGATTCCCCGCGTCTGATTCCCCGCCTCTGAATCCCTGCCTCTGATTCCCCATCTCTGATTCACCACCGCTAATTCCCGGCCTCTGATTCCCGGCCTCTGATACCCCGCCTCTGATTCCCCATCTCTGATTCCCCACCTCTGATTCCCCGACTCTGATTCCCCGCCTCTGATTCCCCAGCTCTGATTCCCCACCTCTGATTACCCGCATCTGATTCCCTGACTCTAATTCCCGGCCTCTGATTCCCCAACTCTCATTCACCGCCTCTGATTACCCACCTCTGATTCCCCATTTCTGATTCCCCGCCTCTGATTCCCTGCCTCTGTTTCCCCATCTGTGATTAACCACCTTTGATTCTCCGCGTCCGTTTCCCCGCCTCTGATTCCCCATCTCTGATTCCCCATCTCTGATTCCCAAATTCTGATTCCCCGCCTCTGATTCCCCAGCTCTGACACCCCACATCTGATTCCCTGCCTCTGATTCCCCAACTCTGATTCCCAATATCTGATTCCCCGCCTCTGTTTCCCCGCCTCTGATTCCCCGCCTCTGTTTCCCCAGCTCTGATTCCCCGCCTTTGATTCCCCGTGTCTGATTCCCTGCCTCTGATTCCCCGCCTCTGATTCCCCATCTCTGATTCACCGCCTCTGATTCCCCACCTCTGATTCCCCATATCTAATTAGCCACCTCTGTTTCCCCGCCTCTGATTCCCCGCCTCTGATTCCCCATATCTGATTCCCCACCTCTGATTCCCCATCTCTGATTCACGGACTCACATTCCCCACCTCTGATTCACAGCCTCTGATTCCCGGCCAATGATTCCCCGCTTCTGATTCCCCGCCTCTGATTCCCCATCTCTGATTCACTGCCTCTGATTTTCCACCTCTGATTCCCCATATCTGATTAGCCACCTCTGTTTCTCAGCCTCTGATTCCCGCCTCTGATTCCCCATATCTGATTCCCCGCCTCTGATTCCCCATCTCTGATTCCCGTACTCTGATTCCCCACCTCTGATTCCCTGCCTCTGATTCCCGGCCTATGATTCCCCGCTTCTGATTCCCCGCCTCTGATTCCCTGCCTCTGATTCCCCATGTCTGATTCCCCACATCTGATTCCCTGCCTCTGATACCCCACCTCTGATTCCCCGCCTCTGATTCCCTGCCACTAATTCCCCGCCTCTGATTCCCCATATCTGATTCCCTGCCTCTGATTCCCCGCCTCTGAATCCCTGCCTCTGATTCCCCATCTCTGATTCACCACCGCTAATTCCCGGCCTCTGATTCCCGGCCTCTGATACCCCGCCTCTGATTCCCCATCTCTGATTCCCCACCTCTGATTCCCCGACTCTGATTCCCCGCCTCTGATTCCCCAGCTCTGATTCCCCACCTCTGATTACCCGCATCTGATTCCCTGACTCTAATTCCCGGCCTCTGATTCCCCAACTCTCATTCACCGCCTCTGATTACCCACCTCTGATTCCCCATTTCTGATTCCCCGCCTCTGATTCCCTGCCTCTGTTTCCCCATCTGTGATTAACCACCTTTGATTCTCCGCGTCCGTTTCCCCGCCTCTGATTCCCCATCTCTGATTCCCCATCTCTGATTCCCAAATTCTGATTCCCCGCCTCTGATTCCCCAGCTCTGACACCCCACATCTGATTCCCTGCCTCTGATTCCCCAACTCTGATTCCCAATATCTGATTCCCCGCCTCTGTTTCCCCGCCTCTGATTCCCCGCCTCTGTTTCCCCAGCTCTGATTCCCCGCCTTTGATTCCCCGTGTCTGATTCCCTGCCTCTGATTCCCCGCCTCTGATTCCCCATCTCTGATTCACCGCCTCTGATTCCCCACCTCTGATTCCCCATATCTAATTAGCCACCTCTGTTTCCCCGCCTCTGATTCCCCGCCTCTGATTCCCCATATCTGATTCCCCACCTCTGATTCCCCATCTCTGATTCACGGACTCACATTCCCCACCTCTGATTCACAGCCTCTGATTCCCGGCCAATGATTCCCCGCTTCTGATTCCCCGCCTCTGATTCCCCATCTCTGATTCACTGCCTCTGATTTTCCACCTCTGATTCCCCATATCTGATTAGCCACCTCTGTTTCTCAGCCTCTGATTCCCGCCTCTGATTCCCCATATCTGATTCCCCGCCTCTGATTCCCCATCTCTGATTCCCGTACTCTGATTCCCCACCTCTGATTCCCTGCCTCTGATTCCCGGCCTATGATTCCCCGCTTCTGATTCCCCGCCTCTGATTCCCTGCCTCTGATTCCCCATGTCTGATTCCCCACATCTGATTCCCTGCCTCTGATACCCCACCTCTGATTCCCCGCCTCTGATTCCCTGCCACTAATTCCCCGCCTCTGATTCCCCATATCTGATTCCCTGCCTCTGATGCCCCATATCTGCTTCCCTGCCTCTGATTCCTCAGCTCTGATTCCCCACCTCTGATTCCCCGTGTCTAATTCCCTGCCTCTGATTCTCCATCTTGGATTCACCACCACTGATTCCCTGCGTCTGATTCCCTGCCTGTGATTCCCCGCCTCTGATTCACCATCTCTGATTCACTGCCTCTGATTCCCGTTCTCTGATTCCCCATGTCTGATTCCCCAATTCTGATTCCCGCCTCTGATGCCCCACCTCTGATTCCCCTCCTCTGATTGCCCACATCTGATTCCCCGCCTCTGATTCCCCATATCTTATTCCCCGCCTCTTATTCCCAAACTCAGATGCCCCGCCTCTGATTCCCCAGCTCTGATTCCCCACATCTGATTCCCTGCTTCTGATTCCCCACATCTGATTCCCAATATCTGATTCCCTGCCTCTGTTTCCCCACCTCTGATTCCCCGCCTCTGTTTCCCCATATATGATTCCCCACCTCTGATTCCCCAACTCTGATTCTCCGCCTCTGATTCCCCAGCTCTGATTCCCGGCCTCTGATTCCCCGTGTCTGATTCCCTGCCTCTGATTCCCCGCCTCTGATTCCCTGCCTCTGATTCCCCGCCTCTGATTCCCCATCTCTGATTCACCACCACTGATTCCCTGCGTCTGATTCCCTGCCTGTGATTCCCCGCCTCTGATTCACCATCTCTGATTCACCAGCTCTGATTCCCCACCTCCGATTACCCGCGTCTGATTCCCTGATTCTAATTCCCCGCCTCTGATTCCCCATCTCAGATTCACCACCTCTGATTCCCCACCTCTGGTTCCCCATATCTGATACCCCGCCTCGGATTCCCCAACTCTGATTCCCCAACTCTGATTCCCCGCCTCTGATTCCCCAGCTATGATTCCCCACCTCTGATTCCCCGCTTCTGATTCCCAGACTCTGATTCCCGGAATATGATTCCCCGCTTCTGATTCCCTGCCTCTGATTCCCTGCCTCTGATTCCCCATCTCTGATTCCCCATATCTGATTCCCTGCCTCTGATTCGCCATCTCGGATTCCCGCCCTCCGATTCCCCACCTCTGGATCCCCATATCTGATATCCCTCCTCTGTTTCCCCGCCTCTGATTCCCCGCCTCTGATTCCCCATATCGGATTCCCCGCCTCTGATTCCCCAACTCTGATTCCCCGCCTCTGATTCCTCAGCTCTGATTCCCCGCCTCTGATTCCCCGCGTCTGATTCCCTGCCTCTGATTCCCCGCCTCTGATTCCCCATCTCTGATTCACCACCACTGATTCCCTGCGTCTGATTCCCTGCCTGTGATTCCCCGCCTCTGATTCACCATCTCTGATTCACCAGCTCTGATTCCCCACCTCCGATTACCCGCGTCTGATTCCCTGATTCTAATTCCCCGCCTCTGATTCCCCATCTCTGATTCACCACCTCTGATTCCCCACCTCTGGTTCCCCATATCTGATACCCCGCCTCGGATTCCCCAACTCTGATTCCCCAACTCTGATTCCCCGCCTCTGATTCCCCAGCTATGATTCCCCACCTCTGATTCCCCGCGTCTGATTCCCTGCTTCTGATTCCCTGCCTCTGATTCCCCATCTGTGATTAACCACCTCTGATTCTCCACGTCTGATTCCGCACCTCTGATTCCCCATCTCTGATTCCCATCTCTGATTCCCAAATTCTGATTCCCCGCCTCTGATTCCCCAGCTCTGATACCCCATCTCTGATTCCCAAATTCTGATTCCCTGCCTCTGATTCCCCACCTCTGATTCCCAATATCTGATTCCCCTCCTCTGTTTCCCCGCCTCTGATTCCCCGCCTCTGTTTCCCCATATCTGATTCCCCACCTCTGATTCCCCAACTCTGATTCCCCGCCTCTGATACCCCAGCTCTGATTCCCCGCCTCTGATTCCACGTGTCTGATGCCCTGCCTCTGATTCCCCGCCTCTGATTTCCCATCTCTGATTCCCTGCCACTAATTCCCCGCCTCTGATTCCCCTATCTGATTCCCTGCCTCTGATGCCCCATATCTGATTCCCAGCCTCTGATTCCCCAACTCTGATTCCCCGCCTCTGATTCCTCAGCTCTGATTCCCCACCTCTGATTCCCCGTGTCTAATTCCCTGCCTCTGATTCCCCGCCTCTGATTCCCCATCTTGGATTCACCACCACTGATTCCCTGCGTCTGATTCCCTGCCTGTGATTCCCCGCCTCTGATTCACCATCTCTGATTCACGGCCTCTGATTCCCCTTCTCAGATTCCCCATGTCTGATTCCCCAATTCTGATTCCCGCCTCTGATGCCCAACCTCTGATTCCCCTCCTCTGATTGCCCATATCTGATTCTCCGCCTCTTATTCCCCATATCTTATTCTCCGCCTCTGATTCCCAAACTCAGATGCCCCGCCACTGATTCCCCAGCTCTGATTCCCCACATCTGATTCCCTGCTTCTGATTCCCCACCTCTGATTCCCAATATCTAATTCCCTGCCTCTGTTTCCCCACCTCTGATTCCCCGCCTCTGTTTCCCCATATCTGATTCCCCACATCTGATTCCCCAACTCTGATTCCCCGCCTCTGATTCCCCAGCTCTGATTCCCCGCCTCTGATTCCCCGTGTCTGATTCCCTGCCTCTGATTCCCCGCCTCTGATTCCCCATCTCTGATTCACCGCCTCTGATTCACCACCTCTGATTCCCCATATCTGATAAGCCATCTTTGTTTCCCCGCCTCTGATTCCCCGCCTCTGATTCCCCATATCTGATTCCCCACCTCTGATTCCCCATCTCTGATTCCCGGACTCAGATTCCCCACCTCTGATTCCCAGACTCTGATTCCCGGAATAAGATTCTCCGCTTCTGATTCCCCGCCTCTGATTCCCTGCATCTGATTCCCCATCTCTGATACCCCATATCTGATTCCCTGCCTCTGATTCGCCATCTCGGATTCCCGCCCTCCGATTCCCCTCCTCTGGTTCCCCATATCTGATATCCCTCCTCTGTTTCCCCGCCTCTGATTCCCCGCCTCTGATTCCCCATATCTGATTCCCCGCCTCTGATTCCCCAACTCTGATTCCCCGCCTCTGATTCCTCAGCTCTGATTCCCCGCCTCTGATTCCCCGCGTCTGATTCCCTGCCTCTGATTCCCCGCCTCTGATTCCCCATCTCTGATTCACCACCACTGATTCCCTGCGTCTGATTCCCTGCCTGTGATTCCCAGCCTCTGATTCCCCTATCTGATTCCCTGCCTCTGATGCCCCATATCTGATTCCCAGCCTCTGATTCCCCAACTCTGATTCCCCGCCTCTGATTCCTCAGCTCTGATTCCCCACCTCTGATTCCCCGTGTCTAATTCCCTGCCTCTGATTCCCCGCCTCTGATTCCCCATCTTGGATTCACCACCACTGATTCCCTGCGTCTCATTCCCTGCCTGTGATTCCCCGCCTCTGATTCACCATCTCTGATTCACTGCCTCTGATTCCCCTTCTCTGATTCCCCATGTCTGATTCCCCAATTCTGATTCCCGCCTCTGATGCCCAACCTCTGATTCCCCTCCTCTGATTGCCCATATCTGATTCCCTGCCTCTGATTCCCCATGTCTGATTCCCCACATCTGATTCCCTGCGTCTGATATCCCGCCTCTGATTCCCCGCCTCTGATTCCCTGCCACTAATTCCCTGCCTCTGATTCCCCTATCTGATTCCCTGCCTCTGATGCCCCATATCTGATTCCCAGCCTCTGATTCCCCGCCTCTGATTCCTCAGCTCTGATTCCCCACCTCTGATTCCCCGTGTCTAATTCCCTGCCTCTGATTCCCCGCCTCTGATTCCCCATCTTGGATTCACCACCACTGATTCCCTGCGTCTTATTCCCTGCCTGTGATTCCCCGCCTCTGATTCACCATCTCTGATTCACTGCCTCTGATTCCCCTTCTCTGACTCCCCGTGTCTGATTCCCCAATTCTTATTCCCGCCTCTGATGCCCAACCTCTGATTCCCCTCCTCTGATTGCCCATATCTGATTCCCCGTCTCTGATTCCCCATATCTTATTCTCCGCCTCTGATTCCCAAACTCAGATTCCCCGCCTCTGATTCCCCAGCTCTGATTCCCCACATCTGATTCTCTGCCTCTGATTCCCCACCTCTGATTCCCCGCCTCTGTTTCCCCATATCTGATTACCCGCCTCTGATTCCCCAACTCTGATTCCCCGCCTCTGATTCCCCAGCTCTGATTCCCCGCCTCTGATTCCCCGTGTCTGATTCCCTGCCTCTGATTCCCCGCCTCTGATTCCACATCTCTGATTCACCACCTCTGATTCCCCACCTCTGATTCCCCATATCTGATAAGCCATCTCTGTTTCCCCGCCTCTGATACCCCACCTCTTATTCCCCATATCTGATTCCCCGCCTCTGATTCCCCATCTCTGATTCCCGGACTCAGATTCCCCACCTCTGATTCCCCGCCTCTGATTCCCTGCCTCTGATTCCCAATCTCTGATTCCCCATATATGATTCCCCAGCTCTGATTCCCAACATCTGATTCCCTGCCTCTGATTCCCCACCTCTGATTCCCAATATCTGATTCCCTGCCTCTGTTTCCCCACTTCTGATTCCCCACCTCTGTTTCCCCATATCTGATTCCCCACCTCCGATTCCCCAACTCTGATTCCCCGCCTCTGATTCCCCAGCTCTGATTCCCCGCCTCTGATTCCCCGTGTCTGATTCCTTGCCTCTGATTCCCCGCCTCTGATTCCCCATCTCTGATTCACCACCACTGATTCCCTGCGTCTGATTCCCTGCCTGTGATTCCCCGCCTCTGATTCACCATCTCTGATTCACTGCCTCTGATTCCCCTTCTCTGATTCTGCATGTCTGATTCCCCAATTCTGATTCCCGCCTCTGATGCCCCACCTCTGATTCCCCTCCTCTGATTCCCCATATCTGATTCCCCGCCTCTGATTCCCCAACTCTGATTCCCCGCCTCTGATTCCTCAGCTCTGATTCCCCGCCTCTGATTCCCCGCGTCTGATTCCCTGCCTCTGATTCCCCGCCTCTGATTCCCCATCTCTGATTCACCACCACTGATTCCCTGCGTCTGATTCCCTGCCTGTGATTCCCCGCCTCTGATTCACCATCTCTGATTCACCAGCTCTGATTCCCCACCTCCGATTACCCGCGTCTGATTCCCTGATTCTAATTCCCCGCCTCTGATTCCCCATCTCTGATTCACCACCTCTGATTCCCCACCTCTGATTCCCCATATCTGATACCCCGCCTCGGATTCCCCAACTCTGATTCCCCAACTCTGATTCCCCGCCTCTGATTCCCCAGCTATGATTCCCCACCTCTTATTCCCCGCGTCTGATTCCCTGCTTCTGATTCCCTGCCTCTGATTCCCCATCTGTGATTAACCACCTCTGATTCTCCACGTCTGATTCCGCACCTCTGATTCCCCAGCTATGATTCCCCACCTCTTATTCCCCGCGTCTGATTCCCTGCTTCTGATTCCCTGCCTCTGATTCCCCATCTGTGATTAACCACCTCTGATTCTCCACGTCTGATTCCGCACCTCTGATTCCCCATCTCTGATTCCCATCTCTGATTCCCAAATTCTGATTCCCCGCCTCTGATTCCCCAGCTCTGATTCCCCATCTCTGATTCCCAAATTCTGATTCCCTGCCTCTGATTCCCCACCTCTGATTCCCAATATCTGATTCCCCTCCTCTGTTTCCCCGCCTCTGATTCCCCGCCTCTGTTTCCCCATATCTGATTCCCCACCTCTGATTCCCCAACTCTGATTCCCCGCCTCTGATACCCCAGCTCTGATTCCCCGCCTCTGATTCCACGTGTCTGATGCCCTGCCTCTGATTCCCCGCCTCTGATTTCCCATCTCTGATTCCCTGCCACTAATTCCCCGCCTCTGATTCCCCTATCTGATTCCCTGCCTCTGATGCCCCATATCTGATTCCCAGCCTCTGTTTCCCCAACTCTGATTCCCCGCCTCTGATTCCTCAGCTCTGATTCCCCACCTCTGATTCCCCGTGTCTAATTCCCTGCCTCTGATTCCCCGCCTCTGATTCCCCATCTTGGATTCACCACCACTGATTCCCTGCGTCTGATTCCCTGCCTGTGATTCCCCGCCTCTGATTCACCATCTCTGATTCACGGCCTCTGATTCCCCTTCTCTGATTCCCCATGTCTGATTCCCCAATTCTGATTCCCGCCTCTGATGCCCAACCTCTGATTCCCCTCCTCTGATTGCCCATATCTGATTCCCCGCCTCTTATTCCCCATATCTTATTCTCCGCCTCTGATTCCCAAACTCAGATGCCCCGCCTCTGATTCCCCAGCTCTGATTCCCCACATCTGATTCCCTGCTTCTGATTCCCCACCTCTGATTCCCAATATCTAATTCCCTGCCTCTGTTTCCCCACCTCTGATTCCCCGCCTCTGTTTCCCCATATCTGATTCCCCACATCTGATTCCCCAACTCTGATTCCCCGCCTCTGATTCCCCAGCTCTGATTCCCCGCCTCTGATTCGCCGTGTCTGATTCCCTGCCTCTGATTCCCCGCCTCTGATTCCCCATCTCTGATTCACCGCCTCTGATTCACCACCTCTGATTCCCCATATCTGATAAGCCATCTTTGTTTCCCCGCCTCTGATTCCCCGCCTCTGATTCCCCATATCTGATTCCCCACCTCTGATTCCCCATCTCTGATTCCCGGACTCAGATTCCCCACCTCTGATTCCCAGACTCTGATTCCCGGAATATGATTCTCCGCTTCTGATTCCCCGCCTCTGATTCCCTGCATCTGATTCCCCATCTCTGATACCCCATATCTGATTCCCTGCCTCTGATTCGCCATCTCGGATTCCCGCCCTCCGATTCCCCACCTCTGGTTCCCCATATCTGATATCCCTCCTCTGTTTCCCCGCCTCTGACTCCCCGCCTCTGATTCCCCATATCTGATTCCCCGCCTCTGATTCCCCAACTCTGATTCCCCGCCTCTGATTCCTCAGCTCTGATTCCCCGCCTCTGATTCCCCGCGTCTGATTCCCTGCCTCTGATTCCCCGCCTCTGATTCCCCATCTCTGATTCACCACCACTGATTCCCTGCGTCTGATTCCCTGCCTGTGATTCCCAGCCTCAGATTCCCCTATCTGATTCCCTGCCTCTGATGCCCCATATCTGATTCCCAGCCTCTGATTCCCCAACTCTGATTCCCTGCCTCTGATTCCTCAGCTCTGATTCCCCACCTCTGATTCCCCGTGTCTAATTCCCTGCCTCTGATTCCCCGCCTCTGATTCCCCATCTTGGATTCACCACCACTGATTCCCTGCGTCTCATTCCCTGCCTGTGATTCCCCGCCTCTGATTCACCATCTCTGATTCACTGCCTCTGATTCCCCTTCTCTGATTCCCCATGTCTGATTCCCCAATTCTGATTCCCGCCTCTGATGCCCAACCTCTGATTCCCCTCCTCTGATTGCCCATATCTGATTCCCTGCCTCTGATTCCCCATGTCTGATTCCCCACATCTGATTCCCTGCCTCTGATATCCCGCCTCTGATTCCCCGCCTCTGATTCCCTGCCACTAATTCCCCGCCTCTGATTCCCCTATCTGATTCCCTGCCTCTGATGCCCCATATCTGATTCCCAGCCTCTGATTCCCCGCCTCTGATTCCTCAGCTCTGATTCCCCACCTCTGATTCCCCGTGTCTAATTCCCTGCCTCTGATTCCCCGCCTCTGATTCCCCATCTTGGATTCACCACCACTGATTCCCTGCGTCTGATTCCCTGCCTGTGATTCCCCGCCTCTGATTCACCATCTCTGATTCACTGCCTCTGATTCCCCTTCTCTGATTCCCCGTGTCTGATTCCCCAATTCTTATTCCCGCCTCTGATGCCCAACCTCTGATTCCCCGCCTCTGATTCCCCATATCTTATTCTCCGCCTCTGATTCCCAAACTCAGATTCCCCGCCTCTGATTCCCCAGCTCTGATTCCCCACATCTGATTCTCTGCCTCTGATTCCCCACCTCTGATTCCCCGCCTCTGTTTCCCCATATCTGATTACCCGCCTCTGATTCCCCAACTCTGATTCCCCGCCTCTGATTCCCCAGCTCTGATTCCCTGCCTCTGATGCCCCATATCTGATTCCCAGCCTCTGATTCCCCGCCTCTGATTCCTCAGCTCTGATTCCCCACCTCTGATTCCCCGTGTCTAATTCCCTGCCTCTGATTCCCCGCCTCTGATTCCCCATCTTGGATTCACCACCATTGATTCCCTGCGTCTGATTCCCTGCCTGTGATTCCCCGCCTCTGATTCACCATCTCTGATTCACTGCCTCTGATTCCCGGACTCAGATTCCCCACCTCTGATTCCCCGCCTCTGATTCCCTGCCTCTGATTCCCAATCTCTGATTCCCCATATATGATTCCCCAGCTCTGATTCCCAACATCTGATTCCCTGCCTCTGATTCCCCACCTCTGATTCCCAATATCTGATTCCCTGCCTCTGTTTCCCCACTTCTGATTCCCCACCTCTGTTTCCCCATATCTGATTCCCCACCTCCGATTCCCCAACTCTGATTCCCCGCCTCTGATTCCCCAGCTCTGATTCCCCGCCTCTGATTCCCCGTGTCTGATTCCTTGCCTCTGATTCCCCGCCTCTGATTCCCCATCTCTGATTCACCACCACTGATTCCCTGCGTCTGATTCCCTGCCTGTGATTCCCCGCCTCTGATTCACCATCTCTCATTCACTGCCTCTGATTCCCCTTCTCTGATTCTGCATGTCTGATTCCCCAATTCTGATTCCCGCCTCTGATGCCCCACCTCTGATTCCCCTCCTCTGATTCCCCATATCTGATTCCCCGCCTCTGATTCCCCAACTCTGATTCCCCGCCTCTGATTCCTCAGCTCTGATTCCCCGCCTCTGATTCCCCGCGTCTGATTCCCTGCCTCTGATTCCCCGCCTCTGATTCCCCATCTCTGATTCACCACCACTGATTCCCTGCGTCTGATTCCCTGCCTGTGATTCCCCGCCTCTGATTCACCATCTCTGATTCACCAGCTCTGATTCCCCACCTCCGATTACCCGCGTCTGATTCCCTGATTCTAATTCCCCGCCGTTGATTCCCCATCTCTGATTCACCACCTCTGATTCCCCACCTCTGATTCCCCATATCTGATACCCCGCCTCGGATTCCCCAACTCTGATTCCCCAACTCTGATTCCCCGCCTCTGATTCCCCAGCTATGATTCCCCACCTCTGATTCCCCGCGTCTGATTCCCTGCTTCTGATTCCCTGCCTCTGATTCCCCATCTGTGATTAACCACCTCTGATTCTCCACGTCTGATTCCGCACCTCTGATTCCCCATCTCTGATTCCCATCTCTTATTCCCAAATTCTGATTCCCCGCCTCTGATTCCCCAGCTCTGATTCCCCATCTCTGATTCCCAAATTCTGATTCCCTGCCTCTGATTCCCCACCTCTGATTCCCAATATCTGATTCCCCTCCTCTGTTTCCCCGCCTCTGATTCCCCGCCTCTGTTTCCCCATATCTGATTCCCCACCTCTGATTCCCCAACTCTGATTCCCCGCCTCTGATACCCCAGCTCTGATTCCCCGCCTCTGATTCCACGTGTCTGATGCCCTGCCTCTGATTCCCCGCCTCTGATTCCACGTGTCTGATGCCCTGCCACTAATTCCCCGCCTCTGATTCCCCTATCTGATTCCCTGCCTCTGATGCCCCATATCTGATTCCCAGCCTCTGATTCCCCAACTCTGATTCCCCGCCTCTGATTCCTCAGCTGTGATTCCCCACCACTGATTCCCTGCGTCTGATTCCCTGCCACTAATTCCCCGCCTCTGATTCCCCAGCTCTGATTCCCTGCCTCTGATGCCCCATATCTGATTCCCAGCCTCTGATTCCCCGCCTCTGATTCCTCAGCTCTGATTCCCCACCTCTGATTCCCCGTGTCTAATTCCCTGCCTCTGATTACCCGCCTCTGATTCCCCATCTTGGATTCACCACCACTGATTCCCTGCGTCTGATTCCCTGCCTGTGATTCCCCGCCTCAGATTCACCATCTCTGATTCACTGCCTCTGATTCCCCTTCTCTGATTCCCCGTGTCTGATTCCCCAAATCTTATTCCCGCCTCTGATGCCCAACCTCTGATTCCCCTCCTCTGATTGCCCATATCTGATTCCCCGCCTCTGATTCCCCATATCTTATTCTCCGCCTCTGATTCCCAAACTCAGATTCCCCGCCTCTGATTCCCCAGCTCTGATTCCCCACATCTGATTCTCTGCCTCTGATTCCCCACCTCTGATTCCCCGCCTCTGTTTCCCCATATCTGATTACCCGCCTCTGATTCCCCAACTCTGATTCCCCGCCTCTGATTCCCCGTGTCTGATTCCCTGCCTCTGATTCCCCGCCTCTGATTCCACATCTCTGATTCACCACCTCTGATTCCCCACCTCTGATTCCCCATATCTGATAAGCCATCTCTGTTTCCCCGCCTCTGATTCCCCACCTCTTATTCCCCATATCTGATTCCCCGCCTCTGATTCCCCATCTCTGATTCCCGGACTCAGATTCCCCACCTCTGATTCCCCGCCTCTGATTCCCTGCCTCTGATTCCCAATCTCTGATTCCCCATATATGATTCCCCAGCTCTGATTCCCAACATCTGATTCCCTGCCTCTGATTCCCCACCTCTGATTCCCAATATCTGATTCCCTGCCTCTGTTTCCCCACTTCTGATTCCCCGCCTCTGTTTCCCCATATCTGATTCCCCACCTCCGATTCCCCAACTCTGATTCCCCGCCTCTGATTCCCCAGCTCTGATTCCCCGCCTCTGATTCCCCGTGTCTGATTCCTTGCCTCTGATTCCCCGCCTCTGATTCCCCATCTCTGATTCACCACCACTGATTCCCTGCGTCTGATTCCCTGCCTGTGATTCCCCGCCTCTGATTCACCATCTCTGATTCACTGCCTCTGATTCCCCTTCCCTGATTCCCCGTGTCTGATTCCCCAATTCTTATTCCCGCCTCTGATGCCCAACCTCTGATTCCCCTCCTCTGATTGCCCATATCTGATTCCCCGCCTCTGATTCCCCATATCTTATTCTCCGCCTCTGATTCCCAAACTCAGATTCCCCGCCTCTGATTCCCCAGCTCTGATTCCCCACATCTGATTCTCTGCCTCTGATTCCCCACCTCTGATTCCCCGCCTCTGTTTCCCCATATCTGATTACCCGCCTCTGATTCCCCAACTCTGATTCCCCGCCTCTGATTCCCCAGCTCTGATTCCCCGCCTCTGATTCCCCGTGTCTGATTCCCTGCCTCTGATTCCCCGCCTCTGATTCCACATCTCTGATTCACCACCTCTGATTCCCCACCTCTGATTCCCCATATCTGATAAGCCATCTCTGTTTCCCCGCCTCTGATTCCCCACCTCTTATTCCCCATATCTGATTCCCCGCCTCTGATTCCCCATCTCTGATTCCCGGACTCAGATTCCCCACCTCTGATTCCCCGCCTCTGATTCCCTGCCTCTGATTCCCAATCTCTGATTCCCCATATATGATTCCCCAGCTCTGATTCCCCACCTCTGATTCCCCATATCTGATACCCCGCCTCGGATTCCCCAACTCTGATTCCCCAACTCTGATTCCCCGCCTCTGATTCCCCAGCTATGATACCCACCTCTGATTCCCCGCGTCTGATTCCCTGCTTCTGATTCCCTGCCTCTGATTCCCCATCTGTGATTAACCACCTCTGATTCTCCACGTCTGATTCCGCACCTCTGATACCCCATCTCTGATTCCCATCTCTGATTCCCAAATTCTGATTCCCCGCCTCTGATTCCCCAGCTCTGATTCCCCATCTCTGATTCCCAAATTCTGATTCCCTGCCTCTGATTCCCCACCTCTGATTCCCAATATCTGATTCCCCTCCTCTGTTTCCCCGCCTCTGATTCCCCGCCTCTGTTTCCCCATATCTGATTCCCCACCTCTGATTCCCCAACTCTGATTCCCCGCCTCTGATACCCCAGCTCTGATTCCCCGCCTCTGATTCCACGTGTCTGATGCCCTGCCTCTGATTCCCCGCCTCTGATTTCCCATCTCTGATTCCCTGCCACTAAATCCCCGCCTCTGATTCCCCTATCTGATTCCCTGCCTCTGATGCCCCATATCTGATTCCCAGCCTCTGATTCCCCAACTCTGATTCCCCGCCTCTGATTCCTCAGCTCTGATTCCCCACCTCTGATTCCCCGTGTCTAATTCCCTGCCTCTGATTCCCCGCCTCTGATTCCCCATCTTGGATTCACCACCACTGATTCCCTGCGTCTGATTCCCTGCCACTAATTCCCCGCCTCTGATTCCCCAGCTCTGATTCCCTGCCTCTGATGCCCCATATCTGATTCCCAGCCTCTGATTCCCCGCCTCTGATTCCTCAGCTCTGATTCCCCACCTCTGATTCCCCGTGTCTAATTCCCTGCCTCTGATTCCCCGCCTCTGATTCCCCATCTTGGATTCACCACCACTGATTCCCTGCGTCTGATTCCCTGCCTGTGATTCCCCGCCTCAGATTCACCATCTCTGATTCACTGCCTCTGATTCCCCTTCTCTGATTCCCCGCGTCTGATTCCCCAAATCTTATTCCCTCCTCTGATGCCCAACCTCTGATTCCCCTCCTCTGATTGCCCATATCTGATTCCCCGCCTCTGATTCCCCATATCTTATTCTCCGCCTCTGATTCCCAAACTCAGATTCCCCGCCTCTGATTCCCCAGCTCTGATTCCCCACATCTGATTCTCTGCCTCTGATTCCCCACCTCAGATTCCCCGCCTCTGTTTCCCCATATCTGATTACCCGCCTCTGATTCCCCAACTCTGATTCCCCGCCTCTGATTCCCCAGCTCTGATTCCCCGCCTCTGATTCCCCGTGTCTGATTCCCTGCCTCTGATTCCCCGCCTCTGATTCCACATCTCTGATTCACCACCTCTGTTTCCCCACCTCTGATTCCCCATATCTGATAAGCCATCTCTGTTTCCCCGCCTCTGATTCCCCACCTCTTATTCCCCATATCTGATTCCCCGCCTCTGATTCCCCATCTCTGATTCCCGGACTCAGATTCCCCACCTCTGATTCCCTGCCTCTGATTCCCTGCCTCTGATTCCCAATCTCTGATTCCCCATATATGATTCCCCAGCTCTGATTCCCAACATCTGATTCCCTGCCTCTGACTCCCCACCTCTGATTCCCAATATCTGATTCCCTGCCTCTGTTTCCCCACTTCTGATTCCCCGCCTCTGTTTCCCCATATCTGATTCCCCACCTCCGATTCCCCAACTCTGATTCCCCGCCTCTGATTCCCCAGCTCTGATTCCCCGCCTCTGATTCCCCGTGTCTGATTCCTTGCCTCTGATTCCCCGCCTCTGATTCACCATCTCTGATTCACCACCACTGATTCCCTGCGTCTGATTCCCTGCCTGTGATTCCCCGCCTCTGATTCACCATCTCTGATTCACTGCCTCTGATTCCCCTTCTCTGATTCTGCATGTCTGATTCCCCAATTCTGATTCCCGCCTCTGATGCCCCACCTCTGATTCCCCTCCTCTGATTCCCCATATCTGATTCCCCGCCTCTGATTCCCCATATCTTATTCCCCGCCTCTGAGTCCCAAACTCAGATTCCCCGCCTCTGATTCCCCAGCTCTGATTCCCCGCCTCTGATTCCCCGCGTCTGATTCCCCGCCTCTGAATCCCCGCCTCTGATTCCCCATCTCTGATCCACCACCGCTAATTCCCGGCCTCTGATTCCCCACAACTGATTCCCGGCCTCTGATTCCCGGCCACTGATACCCCGCCTCTGATTCCCCATCTCTGATTCCCCTCCTCTGATTCCCCGACTCTGATTCCCCACCTCTGATTACCCGCGTCTGATTCCCTGACTCTAATTCCCGGCCTCTGATTCCCCATCTCTGATTCACAGCCTCTGATTCCCCACCTCTGATTCCCCATATCTGATTCCCCGCCTCAGTTTCCCCGCCTCTGATTCCCCGCCTCTGATTCCCCATATCTGATACCCGCCTCTGATTCCCCAACTCTGATTCCCCGCCTCTGATTCCCCAGTTTTGATTCCCCACCTCTGATTCCCCGCGTCTGATTCCCCGCCTCAGTTTCCCCGCCTCTGATTCCCCATATCTGATTCCCGGCCTCTGATTCCCTGCCTATGATTCCCCGCTTGTAATTCCCCGCCTCTGATTCCCTGCCTCTGATTCCCCATGTCTGATTCCCAACATCTGATTCCCTGCCTCTGATACCCCGCCTCTGATTCCCCGCCTCTGATTCCATGCCACTAATTCCCCGCCTCTGATTCCCCATATCTGATTCCCTGCCTCTGATGCACCATATCTGATTCCCTGCCTCTGATTCCCCAACTCTGATTCCCCGCCTCTGATTCCTCAGCTCTGATTCCCCACCTCTGATTCCCCGTGTCTAATTCCCTGCCTCTGATTCCCCGCCTCTGATTCCCCATCTTGGATTCACCACCACTGATTCCCTGCGTCTGATTCCCTGCCTGTGATTCCCCGCCTCTGATTCACCATCTCTGATTCACTGGCTCTGATTCCCCTTCTCTGATTCCCCATGTCTGATTCCCCAATTCTGATTCCCGCCTCTGATGCCCCACCTCTGATTCCCCTCCTCTGATTGCCCATATCTGATTCCCCGCCTCTGATTCCCCATATCTTATTCCCCGACTCTGATTCCCAAACTCAGATTCCCCGCCTCTGATTCCCCAGCTCTGATTCCCCACATCTGATTCCCTGCCTCTGATTCCCCACCTCTGATTCCCAATATCTGATTCCCTGCCTCTGTTTCCCCACCTCTGATTCCCTGCCTCTGTTTCCCCATATCTGATTCCCCACCTCTGATTCCCCAACTCTGATTCCCCGCCTCTGATTCCCCAGCTCTGATTCCCCGCCTCTGATTCCCCGTGTCTGATTCCCTGCCTCTGATTCCCCGCCTCTGATTCCCCATCTCTGATTCACCGCCTCTGATTCACCACCTCAGATTCCCCATATCTGATAAGCCATCTCTGTTACCCCACCTCTGATTCCCCGCCTCTGATTCCCCATATCTGATTCCCCGCCTCTGATTCGCCATCTCTGATTCCCGGACTCAGATTCCCCACCTCTGATTCCCAGCCTCTGATTCCCGGAATATGATTCCCCGCTTCTGATTCCCCGCCTCTGATTCCCTGCCTCTGATTCCCCATCTCTGATTCCCCACATCTGATTCCCTGCCTCTGATTCCCCGCCTCTGATTCCCCATATCTGATTCCCTGCCTCTGATTCCCGATCTCTGATACCCGCCCTCCGATTCCCCACCTCTGGTTCCCCATATTTGATACCCCTCCTCTCTTACCCCGCCTCTGATACCCCGCCTCTGATTCTCCATATCTGATACCCCGCCTCTGATTCCCCAACTCTGATTCCCCGCCTCTGATTCCTCAGCTCTGATTCCCCGCCTCTGATTCCCCTCGTCTGATTCCCTTCTTCTGATTCCCTGCCTCTGATTCCCCATCTGTGATTAACCACCTCTGATTCTCCACGTCTGATTCCACGCCTCTGATTCCCCATCTCTGATTCCCCATCTCTGATTCCCAAATTCTGATTCCCCGCCTCTGATTCCCCAGTTCTGATTCCCCATCTCTGATTCCCAAATTCTGATTCCCTGCCTCTGATTCCCCTCCTCTGATTCCCAATATCTGATTCCCCGCCTCGGTTTCCCCGCCTCTGATTCCCCGCCTCTGTTTCCCCATATCTGATTCCCCACCTCTGATTCCCCAACTCTGATTCCCCGCCTCTGATTCCCCAGCTCTGATTCCCCGCCTCTAATTCCACGTGTCTGATGCCCTGCCTCTGATTCCCCGCCTCTGATTTCCCATCTCTGATTCACTGCCTCTGATTCCCCACCTCTGATTCGCCATATCTGATTAGCCACCTCTGTTTCCCCGCCTCTGATTCCCAGCCTCTGATTCCCCATATCTGATTCCCAGCCTCTGATTCCCCATCTCTGATTCCCGGACTCTGAATCCCCACCTCTGATTCCCGGCCTCTCATTCCCGGCCTTTGATTCCCGCTTCTGATTCCCCGCCTCTGATTCCCTGCCTCTGATTCCCCATGTCTGATTCCCCACATCTGATTCCCTGCCTCTGATATCCCGCCTCTGATTCCCCGCCTCTGATTCCCTGCCACTAATTCCACGCCTCTGATTACCCTATCTGATTCCCTGCCTCTGATGCCCCATATCTGATTCCCTGCTTCTGATTCCCCAACTCTGATTCCCCGCCTCTGATTCCTCAGCTCTGATTCCCCACCTCTGATTCCCCGTGTCTAATTCCCTGCCTCTGATTCCCCGCCTCTGATTCCCCATCTTGGATTCACCACCACTGGTTCCCTGCGTCTGATTCCCTGCCTGTGATTCCCCGCCTCTGATTCCCCATCTCTGATTCAATGCCGTTGATTCCCTTCTCTGATTCCCCATGTCTGATTCCCCAATTCTGATTCCCGCCTCTGATGCCCAACCTCTGATTCCCCTCCTCTGATTGCCCATATCTGATTCCCCGCATCTGATTCCCCATATCTTATTCTCCGCCTCTGATTCCCAAACTCAGATTCCCCGCCTCTGATTCCCCAGCTCTGATTCCCCACATCTGATTCTCTGCCTCTGATTCCCCACCTCTGATTCCCCGCCTCTGTTTCCCCATATCTGATTACCCACCTCTTATTCCCCAACTCTGATTCCCCGCCTCTGATTCCCCAGCTCTGATTCCCCGCCTCTGATTCCCCGTGTCTGATTCCCTGCCTCTGATTCCCCGCCTCTGTTTCCACATCTCTGATTCACCGCCTCTGATTCCCCACCTCTGATTCCCCATATCTGATAAGCCATCTCTGTTTCCCCGCCTCTGATTCCCCACCTCTGATTCCACATATCTGATTCCCCGCCTCTGATTCCCCATCTCTGATTCCCGGACTCAGATTCCCCACCTCTGATTCCCCGCCTCTGATTCCCTGCCTCTGATTCCCCATCTCCGATTTCCCATATCTGATTCCCCAGCTCTGATTCCCAATATCTGATTCCCTGCCTCTGATTCCCCACCTCTGATTCCCAATATCTGATTCCCTGCCTCTGTTTCCCCACTTCTGATTCCCCGCCTCTGTTTCCCCATATCTGATTCCCCACCTCTGATTCCCCAACTCTGATACCCGCCTCTGATTCCCCAGCTCTGATTCCCCGCCTCTGATTCCCCGTGTCTGTTTCCTTGCCTCTGATTCCCCGCCTCTGATTCCCCATCTCTGATTCCCGGCCTCTGATTCCCCGACTCTGATTCCCTGCCTCTGATTCCCCAGCTCTGATTCCCCACCTCATATTACCCGCGTCTGATTCCCTGACTCTAATTCCCGGCCTCTGATTCCCCATCTCTGATACACCGCCTCTGATTCCCCACCTCTGATTCCCCATATCTGATTCCCCGCCTCAGTTTCCCCGCCTCAGATTCCCCGCCTCTGATTCCCCATATCTGATACCCCGCCTCTGATTCCCCAACTCTGATTCCCCGCCTCTGATTCCCCAGTTATGATTCCCCACTTCTGATTCCCCGCGTCTGATTCCCTGCTTCTGATTCGCTGCCTCTGATTCCCCATCTGTGATTAACCACCTCTGATTCTCCGCATCTGATTCCCCGCCTCAGTTTCCCCGCCTCTGATTCCCCACCTCTGATTCCCCATATCTGATTCCCCGCCTCTGATTCCCCATCTCTGATTCTCGGACTCAGATTCCCCACCTCTGATTCCCCGCCTCTGATTCCCTGCCTCTGATTCCCCATCTCTGATTTCCCATATCTGATTCCCCAGCTCTGATTCCCAACATCTGATTCCCTGCCTCTGATTCCCCACCTCTGATTCCCCGCCTCTGATTCCCTGCCTCTGTTTCCCCACTTCTGATTCCCCGCCTCTGTTTCCCCATATCTGATTCCCCACCTCTGATTCTCCAACTCTGATTCCCCGCCTCTGATTCCCCAGCTCTGATTCCCCGCCTCTGATTCCCCGTGCCTGATTCCTTGCCTCTGATTCCCCGCCTCTGATTCCCCATCTCTGATTCACCACCACTGATTCCCTGCGTCTGATTCCCTGCCTGTGATTCCCCGCCTCTGATTCACCATCTCTGATTCACTGCCTCTGATTCCCCTTCATGATTCCCCATGTCTGATTCCCCAATTCTGATTCCCGCCTCTGATGCCCCACCTCTGATTCCCCATCTCTGATTCACCACCACTGATTCCCCGCCTCTGATTCCCCAGCTCTGATTCCCCACCTCTGATTACCCGCGTCTGATTCCATGACTCTAATTCCCGGCCTCTGATTCCCCATCTCTGATTCACCGCCTCTGATTCCCCACCTCTGATTCCCCATATCTGATTCCCCGCCTCAGTTTCCCCGCCTCTGATTCCCCACCTCTGATTCCCCATCTCTGATTCACCACCACTGATTCCCCGCCTCTGATTCCCCAGCTCTGATTCCCCACCTCTGATTACCCGCGCCTGATTCCTTGCCTCTGATTCCCCGCCTCTGATTCCCCATCTCTGATTCACCACCACTGATTCCCTGCGTCTGATTCCCTGCCTGTGATTCCCCGCCTCTGATTCACCATCTCTGATTCACTGCCTCTGATTCCCCTTCATGATTCCCCATGTCTGATTCCCCAATTCTGATTCCCGCCTCTGATGCCCCACCTCTGATTCCCCATCTCTGATTCACCACCACTGATTCCCCGCCTCTGATTCCCCAGCTCTGATTCCCCACCTCTGATTACCCGCGTCTGATTCCATGACTCTAATTCCCGGCCTCTGATTCCCCATATCTGATACCCCGCCTCTGATTCCCCAACTCTGATTCCCCGCCTCTGATTCCCCAGTTATGATTCCCCGCCTCTGATTCCCCATATCTGATTCCCTGCCTCTGATGCCCCATATCTGATTCCCTGCCTCTGATTCCCCAACTCTGATTCCCCGCCTCTGATTCCTCAGCTCTGATTCCCCACCTCTGATTCCCCGTGTCTAATTCCTTGCCTCTGATTCCCCGCCTCTGATTCCCCATCTTGGATTCACCACCACTGATTCCCTGCGTCTGATTCCCTGCCTGTGATTCCCCGCCTCTGATTCACCATCTCTGATTCACTGCCTCTGATTCCCCTTCTCTGATTCCCCATGTCTGATTCCCCAATTCTGATTCCCGCCTCTGATGCCCCACCTCTGATTCCCCTCCTCTGATTGCCCATATCTGATTCCCCGCCTCTGATTCCCCATATCTTATTCCCCGACTCTGATTCCCAAACTCAGATTCCCCGCCTCTGATTCCCCAATTCTGATTCCCCGCCTCTGATTCCCCAGTTATGATTCCCCACCTCTGATTCCCCGCATCTGATTCCCTGCTTCTGATTCCCTGCCTCTGATTCCCCATCTGTGATTAACCACCTCTGATTCTCCGCGTCTGATTCCCCGCCTCAGTTTCCCCGCCGCTGATTCCCCATATCTGATTCCCGGCCTCTGATTCCCACCCTATGATTCCCCGCTTGTAATTCCCCGCCTCTGATTCCCTGCCTCTGATTCCCCATGTCTGATTCCCCACATCTGATTCCCTGCCTCTGATACCCCGCATCTGATTCCCCGCCTCTGATTCCATGCCACTAATTCCCCGCCTCTGATTCCCCATATCTAATTCCCTGCCTCTGATGCCCCATATCTGATTCCCTGCCTCTGATTCCCCAACTCTGATTCCCCGCCTCTGATTCCTCAGCTCTGATTCCCCACCTCTGATTCCCCGTGTCTAATTCCCTGCCTCTGATTCCCCGCCTCTGATTCCCCATCTTGGATTCACCACCACTGATTCCCTGCGTCTGATTCCCTGCCTGTGATTCCCCGCCTCTGATTCACCATCTCGGATTCACTGCCTCTGATTCCCCTTCTCTGATTCCCCATGTCTGATTCCCCAATTCTTATTCCCGCCTCTGATGCCCCACCTCTGATTCCCCTCCTCTGATTGCCCATATCTGATTCCCCGCCTCTGATTCCCCATATCTTATTCCCCGACTCTGATTCCCAAACTCAGATTCCCCGCCTCTGATTCCCCAGCTCTGATTCCCCACATCTGATTCCCTGCCTCTGATTCCCCACCTCTGATTCCCAATATCTGATTCCCTGCCACTGTTTCTCCACCTCTGATTCCCCGCCTCTGTTTCCCCATATCTGATTCTCCACGTCTGATTCCGCGCCTCTGATTCCCCATCTCTGATTCCCCATCTCTGATTCCCAAATTCTGATTCCCCGCCTCTGATTCCCCAGCTCTGATTCCCCATCTCTGATTCCCAAATTCTGATTCCCTGCCTCTGATTCCCCACCTATGATTCCCAATATCTGATTCCCCGCCTCTGTTTCCCCACCCCTGATTCCCCGCCTCTGTTTCCCCATATCTGATTCCCCACCTCTGATTCCCCAACTCTGATTCCCCGCCTCTGATTCCCCAGCTCTGATTCCACGCATCTGATTCCACGTGTCTGATGCCCTGCCTCTGATTCCCCGCCTCTGATTTCCCATCTCTGATTCACTGCCTCTGATTCCCCACCTCTGATTCCCCATATCTGATTAGCCACCTCTGTTTCCCTGCCTCTGATTCCCAGCCTCTGATTCCCCATATCTGATTCCCAGCCTCTGATTCCCCATCTCTGATTCCCGGACTCTGAATCCCCACCTCTGATTCCCGGCCTCTCATTCCCGGCCTTTGATTCCCGCTTCTTATTCCCCGCCTCTGATTCACTGCCTCTGATTCCCCATGTCTGATTCCCCACATCTGATTCCCTGCCTCTGATATCCCGCCTCTGATTCCCCGCCTCTGATTCCCTGCCACTAATTCCCCGCCTCTGATTCCCCTATCTGATTCCCAGCCTCTGATTCCCCAACTCTGATTCCCCGCCTCTGCTTCCTCAGCTCTGATTCCCACCTCTGATTCCCCGTGTCTAATTCACTGCCTCTGATACCCCGCCTCTGATTCCCCATCTTGGATTCACCACCACTGATTCCCTGCGTCTGATTCCCTGCCTGTGATTCCCCGCCTCTGATTCACCATCTCTGATTCACTGCCTCTGATTCCCCTTCTCTGATTCCCCATGTCTGATTCCCAAATTCTGATTCCCGCCTCTGATGCCCAACCTCTGATTCCCCTCCTCTGATTGCCCATATCTGATTCCCCGCATCTGATTCCCCATATCTTATTCTCCGCCTCTGATTCCCAAACTCAGATTCCCCGCCTCTGATTCCCCAGCTCTGATTCCCCACATCTGATTCTCTGCCTCTGATTCCCCACCTCTGATTCCCCGCCTCTGTTTCCCCATATCTGATTACCCACCTCTGATTCCCCAACTCCGATTCCCCGCCTCTGATTCCCCAGCTCTGATTCCCCGCCTCTGATTCCCCGTGTCTGATTCCCTGCCTCCGATTCCCCGCCTCTGATTCCACATCTCTGATTCACCGCCTCTGATTCCCCACCTCTGATTCCCCATATCTGATAAGCCATCTCTGTTTCCCCGCCTCTGATTCCCCACCTCTGATTCCCCATATCTGATTCCCCACCTCTGATTCCCCATCTCTGGTTCCCGGACTCAGATTCCCCACCTCTGATTCCCCGCCTCTGATTCCCTGCCTCTGATTCCCCATCTCTGATTCCCCATATCTGATTCCCCAGCTCTGATTCCCAACATCTGATTCCCTGCCTCTGATTCCCCACCTCTGATTCCCAATATCTGATTCCCTGCCTCTGTTTCCCCACTTCTGATTCCCCGCCTCTGTTTCCCCATATCTGATTCCCCACTTCTGATTCCCCAACTCTGATACCCCGCCTCTCATTCCCCAGCTCTGATTCCCCGCCTCTGATTCCCCGTGTCTGATTCCTTGCCTCTGATTCCCCGCCTCTGATTCCCCATCTCTGATTCACCACCACTGATTCCCTGCGTCTGATTCCCTGCCTGTGATTCCCCGCCTCTGATTCACCATCTCTGATTCACTGCCTCTGATTCCCCTTCTCTGATTCCCCATGTCTGATTCCCCAATTCTGATTCCCGCCTCTGATGCCCCACCTCTGATTCCCCATATCTGATTCCCCGCCTCTGATTCCCCATATCTTATTCCCCGCCTCTGATTCCCAAACTCACATTCCCCGCCTCTGATTCCCCAGCTCTGATTCCCCGCCTCTGATTCCCCGCGTCTGATTCCCCCCCTCTGAATCCCCGCCTCTGATTCCCCATCTCTGATTCACCACCGCTAATTCCCGGCCTCTGATTCCCCACAAATGATTCCCGGCCTCTGATTCCCGGCTTCTGATTCCCCGCCTCTGATTCCCCATCTCTGATTCCCCGTCTCTGATTCCCCGACTCTGATTCCCCGCCTCTGATTCCCCGCCTCTGATTCCCCACCTCTGATTACCCGCATCTGATTCCCTGACTCTAATTCCCGGCCTCCGATTCCCCATCTCTGATTCACCGCCTCTGATTCCCCACCTCTGATTCCCCATATCTGATTCCCCGCCTCAGTTTCCCCGCCTCTGATTCCCCGCCTCTGATTCCCCATATCTGATACCCTGCCTCTGATTCCCCAACTCTGATTCCCCGCCTCTGATTCCCCAGTTATGATTCCCCACCTCTGATTCCGCGCGTCTGATTCCCTGCTTCTGATTCCCTGCCTCTGATTCCCCATCTGTGATTAACCACCTCTGATTCTCCGCGTCTGATTCCCCGCCTCAGTTTCCCCGCCTCTGATTCCCCATATCTGATTCACCGCCTCTGATTCACCACCTCAGATTCCCCATATCTGATAAGCCATCTCTGTTACCCCGCCTCTGATTCCCCATATCTGATTCCCCGCCTCTGATTCCCCATCTCTGATTCCCGGACTCAGATTCCCCACCTCTGATTCCCAGCCTCTGATTCCCGGAATATGATTCCCCGCTTCTGATTCCCCGCCTCTGATTCCCTGCCTCTGATTCCCCATCTCTGATTCCCCACATCTGATTCCCTGCTTCTGATTCCCCGCCTCTGATTCCCCATATCTGATTCCCTGCCTCTGATTCCCCAAATCTGATTCCCCGCCTCTGATTCCTCAGCTCTGATTCCCCGCCTCTGATTCCCCGCGTCTGATTCCCTGCTTCTGATTCCCTGCCTCTGATTCCCCATCTGTGATTAACCACCTCTGATTCTCCACGTCTGATTCCGCGCCTCTGATTCCCCATCTCTGATTCCCCATCTCTGATTCCCAAATTCTGATTCCCTGCCTCTGATTCCCCACCTCTGATTCCCCACCTCTGATTCCCAATATCTGATTCCCCGCCTCTGTTTCCCCGCCTCTGATTCCCCGCCTCTGTTTCCCCATATCTGATTCCCCACCTCTGATTCCCCAACTCTGATTCCCCGCCTCTGATTCCCCAGCTCTGATTCCCCGCCTCTGATTCCACGTGTCTGATGCCCTGCCTCTGATTCCCCGCCTCTGATTTCCCATCTCTGATTCACTGCCTCTGATTCCCCACCTCTGATTCCCCATATCTGATTAGCCACCTCTGTTTCCCCGCCTCTGATTCCCAGCCTCTGATTCCCCATATCTGATTCCCAGCCTCTGTTTCCCCACCTCTGATTCCCGGACTCACATTCCCGGCCTTTGATTCCCGCTTCTGATTCCCCGCCTCTGATTCCCTGCCTCTGATTCCCCATGTCTGATTCCCCACATCTGATTCCCTGCCTCTGATATCCCGCCTCTGATTCCCTGCCTCTGATTCCCTGCAACTAATTCCCCGCCTCTGATTCCCCTATCTGATTCCCTGCCTCTGATGCCCCATATCTGATTCCCAGCCTCTGATTCCCCAACTCTGATTCCCCACCTCTGATTCCTCAGCTCTGATTCCCCACCTCTGATTCCCCGTGTCTAATTCCCTGCCTCTGATTCCCCGCCTCTGATTCCCCATCTTGTATTCACCACCACTGATTCCCGGCGTCTGATTCCCTGCCTGTGATTCCCCGCCTCTGATTCACCATCTTTGATTCCCAGCCTCTGATTCCCCATCTCTGATTCCCGGACTCTGAATCCCCACCTCTGATTCCCGGCCTCTCATTCCCGGCCTTTGATTCCCGCTTCTTATTCCCCGCCTCTGATTCACTGCCTCTGATTCCCCATGTCTGATTCCCCACATCTGATTCCCTGCCTCTGATATCCCGCCTCTGATTCCCCGCCTCTGATTCCCTGCCACTAATTCCCCGCCTCTGATTCCCCTATCTGATTCCCAGCCTCTGATTCCCCAACTCTGATTCCCCGCCTCTGCTTCCTCAGCTCTGATTCCCACCTCTGATTCCCCGTGTCTAATTCACTGCCTCTGATTCCCCGCCTCTGATTCCCCATCTTGGATTCACCACCACTGATTCCCTGCGTCTGATTCCCTGCCTGTGATTCCCCGCCTCTGATTCACCATCTCTGATTCACTGCCTCTGATTCCCCTTCTCTGATTCCCCATGTCTGATTCCCAAATTCTGATTCCCGCCTCTGATGCCCAACCTCTGATTCCCCTCCTCTGATTGCCCATATCTGATTCCCCGCCTCTGATTCCCCATATCTTATTCTCCGCCTCTGATTCCCAAACTCAGATTCCCCGCCTCTGATTCCCCAGCTCTGATTCCCCACATCTGATTCTCTGCCTCTGATTCCCCACCTCTGATTCCCCGCCTCTGTTTCCCCATATCTGATTACCCACCTCTGATTCCCCAACTCCGATTCCCCGCCTCTGATTCCCCAGCTCTGATTCCCCGCCTCTGATTCCCCGTGTCTGATTCCCTGCCTCCGATTCCCCGCCTCTGATTCCACATCTCTGATTCACCGCCTCTGATTCCCCACCTCTGATTCCCCATATCTGATAAGCCATCTCTGTTTCCCCGCCTCTGATTCCCCACCTCTGATTCCCCATATCTGATTCCCCACCTCTGATTCCCCATCTCTGGTTCCCGGACTCAGATTCCCCACCTCTGATTCCCCGCCTCTGATTCCCTGCCTCTGATTCCCCATCTCTGATTCCCCATATCTGATTCCCCAGCTCTGATTCCCAACATCTGATTCCCTGCCTCTGATTCCCCACCTCTGATTCCCAATATCTGATTCCCTGCCTCTGTTTCCCCACTTCTGATTCCCCGCCTCTGTTTCCCCATATCTGATTCCCCACCTCTGATTCCCCAACTCTGATACCCCGCCTCTTATTCCCCAGCTCTGATTCCCCGCCTCTGATTCCCCGTGTCTGATTCCTTGCCTCTGATTCCCCGCCTCTGATTCCCCATCTCTGATTCACCACCACTGATTCCCTGCGTCTGATTCCCTGCCTGTGATTCCCCGCCTCTGATTCACCATCTCTGATTCACTGCCTCTGATTTCCCTTCTCTGATTCCCCATGTCTGATTCCCCAATTCTGATTCCCGCCTCTGATGCCCCACCTCTGATTCCCCATATCTGATTCCCCGCCTCTGATTCCCCATATCTTATTCCCCGCCTCTGATTCCCAAACTCACATTCCCCGCCTCTGATTCCCCAGCTCTGATTCCCCGCCTCTGATTCCCCGCGTCTGATTCCCCCCCTCTGAATCCCCGCCTCTGATTCCCCATCTCTGATTCACCACCGCTAATTCCCGGCCTCTGATTCCCCACAAATGATTCCCGGCCTCTGATTCCCGGCCTCTGATTCCCCGCCTCTGATTCCCCATCTCTGATTCCCCGCCTCTGATTCCCCGACTCTGATTCCCCGCCTCTGATTCCCCGCCTCTGATTCCCCACCTCTGATTACCCGCATCTGATTCCCTGACTCTAATTCCCGGCCTCCGATTCCCCATCTCTGATTCACCGCCTCTGATTCCCCACCTCTGATTCCCCATATCTGATTCCCCGCCTCAGTTTCCCCGCCTCTGATTCCCCGCCTCTGATTCCCCATATCTGATACCCTGCCTCTGATTCCCCAACTCTGATTCCCCGCCTCTGATTCCCCAGTTATGATTCCCCACCTCTGATTCCGCGCGTCTGATTCCCTGCTTCTGATTCCCTGCCTCTGATTCCCCATCTGTGATTAACCACCTCTGATTCTCCGCGTCTGATTCCCCGCCTCAGTTTCCCCGCCTCTGATTCCCCATATCTGATTCACCGCCTCTGATTCACCACCTCAGATTCCCCATATCTGATTCCCCGCCTCTGATTCCCCATCTCTGATTCCCGGACTCAGATTCCCCACCTCTGATTCCCAGCCTCTGATTCCCGGAATATGATTCCCCGCTTCTGATTCCCCGCCTCTGATTCCCTGCCTCTGATTCCCCATCTCTGATTCCCCACATCTGATTCCCTGCTTCTGATTCCCCGCCTCTGATTCCCCATATCTGATTCCCTGCCTCTGATTCCCCAAATCTGATTTCCCGCCTCTGATTCCTCAGCTCTGATTCCCCGCCTCTGATTCCCCGCGTCTGATTCCCTGCTTCTGATTCCCTGCCTCTGATTCCCCATCTGTGATTAACCACCTCTGATTCTCCACGTCTGATTCCGCGCCTCTGATTCCCCATCTCTGATTCCCCATCTCTGATTCCCAAATTCTGATTCCCCGCCTCTGATTCCCAGCCTCTGATTCCCCATCTCTGATTCCCAGCCTCTGATTCCCCACCTCTGATTCCCGGACTCTCATTCCCGGCCTTTGATTCCCGCTTCTGATTCCCCGCCTCTGATTCCCTGCCTCTGATTCCCCATGTCTGATTCCCCACATCTGATTCCCTGCCTCTGATATCCCGCCTCTGATTCCCTGCCTCTGATTCCCTGCCACTAATTCCCCGCCTCTGATTCCCCTATCTGATTCCCTGCCTCTGATGCCCCATATCTGATTCCCAGCCTCTGATTCCCCAACTCTGATTCCCCACCTCTGATTCCTCAGCTCTGATTCCCCACCTCTGATTCCCCGTGTCTAATTCCCTGCCTCTGATTCCCCGCCTCTGATTCCCCATCTTGTATTCACCACCACTGATTCCCGGCGTCTGATTCCCTGCCTGTGATTCCCCGCCTCTGATTCACCATCTTTGATTCACTGCCTCTGATTCCCCTTCTCTGATTCCCCATGTCTGATTCCCCAATTCTGATTCCCGCCTCTGATGCCCAACCTCTGATTCCCCTCCTCTGATTGCCCATATCTGATTCCCCGCCTCTGATTCCCCATATCTTATTCTCCGCCTCTGATCCCGAAACTCAGATTCCCCGCCTCTGATTCCCCACATCTGATTCTCTGCCTCTGATTCCCCACCTCTGATTCCCCGCCTCTGTTTCCCCATATCTGATTACCCACCTCTGATTCCCCAACTCTGATTCACTGCCTCTGATTCCCCACCTCTAATTCCCCATATCTGATTAGCCACCTCTGTTTCCCCGCCTCTGATTCCCAGCCTCTGATTCCCCATATCTGATTCCCAGCCTCTGATTCCCCATCTCTGATTCCCGGACTCTGAATCCCCACCTCTGATTCCCGGCCTCTCATTCCCGGCCTTTGATTCCCGCTTCTGATTCCCCGCCTCTGATTCCCTGCCTCTGATTCCCCATGTCTGATTCCCCACATCTGATTCTCTGCCTCTGATATCCCGCCTCTGATTCCCCGCCTCTGATTCCCTGCCACTAATTCCCCGCCTCTGATTCCCCTATCTGATTCCCTGCCTCTGATGCCCCATATCTGATTCCCAGCCTCTGATTCCCAAACTCTGATTCCCCATATCTGATTCCCCACCTCTGATTCCCCAACTCTGATTCCCCGTGTCTAATTCCCTGCCTCTGATTCCCCGCCTCTGATTCCCCATCTTGGATTCACCACCACTGATTCCCTGCGTCTGATTCCCTGCCTGTGATTCCCCGCCTCTGATTCACCATCTCTGATTCACTGCCTCTGATTCCCCTTCTCTGATTCCCCATGTCTGATTCCCCAATTCTGATTCCCGCCTCTGATGCCCAACCTCTGATTCCCCTCCTCTGATTGCCCATATCTGATTCCCCGCCTCTGATTCCCCATATCTTATTCTCCGCCTCTGATTCCCAAACTCAGATTCCCCGCCTCTGATTCCCCAGCTCTGATTCCCCACATCTGATTCTCTGCCTCTGATTCCCCACCTCTGATTCCCCGCCTCTGTTTCCCCATATCTGATTACCCACCTCTGATTCCCCAACTCCGATTCCCCGCCTCTGTTTCCCCAGCTCTGATTCCCCACCTCTGATTCCCCAACTCCGATTCCCCGCCTCTGATTCCACATCTCTGATTCACCGCCTCTGATTCCCCACCTCTGATTCCCCATATCTGATAAGCCATCTCTGTTTCCCCGCCTCTGATTCCCCACCTCTGATTCCCCGTATCTGATTCCCCACCTCTGATTCCCCATCTCTGGTTCCCGGACTCAGATTCCCCACCTCTGATTCCCCGCCTCTGATTCCCTGCCTCTGATTCCCCATCTCTGATTCCCCATATCTGATTCCCCAGCTCTGATTCCCAACATCTGATTCCCTGCCTCTGATTCCCCACCTCTGATTCCCAATATCTGATTCCCTGCCTCTGTTTCCCCACTTCTGATTCCCCGCCTCTGTTTCCCCATATCTGATTCCCCACCTCTGATTCCCCAACTCTGATGCCCCACCTCTGATTCCCCAGCTCTGATTCCCCGCCTCTGATTCCCCGTGTCTGATTCCTTGCCTCTGATTCCCCGCCTCTGATTCCCCATCTCTGATTCACCACCACTGATTCCCTGCGTCTGATTCCCTGCCTGTGATTCCCCGCCTCTGATTCACCATCTCTGATTCACTGGCTCTGATTCCCCTTCTCTGATTCCCCATGTCTGATTCCCCAATTCTGATTCCCGCCTCTGATGCCCCACCTCTGATTCCCCATATCTGATTCCCCATATCTTATTCCCCGCCTCTGATTCCCAAACTCACATTCCCCGCCTCTGATTCCCCAGCTCTGATTCCCCGCCTCTGATTCCCCGCGTCTGATTCCCCGCCTCTGAATCCCCGCCTCTGATTCCACATCTCCGATTCACCACCGCTAATTCCCGGCCTCTGATTCCCCACAAATGATTCCCGGCCTCTGATTCCAGACCTCTGATTCCCCGCCTCTGATTCCCCATCTCTGATTCCCCGCCTCTGATTCCCCGACTCTGATTCCCCGCCTCTGATTCCCCAGCTCTGATTCCCCACCTCCGATTACCCGCGTCTGATTCCCTGATTCTAATTCCCCGCCTCTGATTCCCCATCTCTGATTCACCACCTCTGATTCCCCACCTCTGATTCCCCATATCTGATACCCCGCCTCGGATTCCCCAACTCTGATTCCCCAACTCTGATTCCCCGCCTCTGATTCCCCAGATATGATTCCCCACCTCTGATTCCCCGAGTCTGATTCCCTGCTTCTGATTCCCTGCCTCTGATTCCCCATCTGTGATTAACCACCTCTGATTCTCCACGTCTGATTCCGCACCTCTGATTCCCCATCTCTGATTCCCATCTCTGATTCCCAAATTCTGATTCCCCGCCTCTGATTCCCCAGCTCTGATTCCCCATCTCTGATTCCCAAATTCTGATTCCCTGCCTCTGATTCCCCACCTCTGATTCCCAATATCTGATTCCCCTCCTCTGTTTCCCCGCCTCTGATTCCCCGCCTCTGTTTCCCCATATCTGATTCCCCACCTCTGATTCCCCAACTCTGATTCCCCGCCTCTGATACCCCAGCTCTGATTCCCCGCCTCTGATTCCACGTGTCTGATGCCCTGCCTCTGATTCCCCGCCTCTGATTTCCCATCTCTGATTCCCTGCCACTAATTCCCCGCCTCTGATTCCCCTATCTGATTCCCTGCCTCTGATGCCCCATATCTGATTCCCAGCCTCTGATTCCCCAACTCTGATTCCCCGCCTCTGATTCCTCAGCTCTGATTCCCCACCTCTGATTCCCCGTGTCTAATTCCCTGCCTCTGATTCCCCGCCTCTGATTCCCCATCTTGGATTCACCACCACTGATTCCCTGCGTCTGATTCCCTGCCACTAATTCCCCGCCTCTGATTCCCCAGCTCTGATTCCCTGCCTCTGATGCCCCATATCTGATTCCCAGCCTCTGATTCCCCGCCTCTGATTCCTCAGCTCTGATTCCCCACCTCTGATTCCCCGTGTCTAATTCCCTGCCTCTGATTCCCCGCCTCTGATTCCCCATCTTGGATTCACCACCACTGATTCCCTGCGTCTGATTCCCTGCCTGTGATTCCCCGCCTCAGATTCACCATCTCTGATTCACTGCCTCTGATTCCCCTTCTCTGATTCCCCGTGTCTGATTCCCCAAATCTTATTCCCGCCTCTGATGCCCAACCTCTGATTCCCCTCCTCTGATTGCCCATATCTGATTCCCCGCCTCTGATTCCCCATATCTTATTCTCCGCCTCTGATTCCCAAACTCAGATTCCCCGCCTCTGATTCCCCAGCTCTGATTCCCCACATCTGATTCTCTGCCTCTGATTCCCCACCTCTGATTCCCCGCCTCTGTTTCCCCATATCTGATTACCCGCCTCTGATTCCCCAACTCTGATTCCCCGCCTCTGATTCCCCAGCTCTGATTCCCCGCCTCTGATTCCCCGTGTCTGATTCCCTGCCTCTGATTCCCCGCCTCTGATTCCACATCTCTGATTCACCACCTCTGATTCCCCACCTCTGATTCCCCATATCTGATAAGCCATCTCTGTTTCCCCGCCTCTGATTCCCCACCTCTTATTCCCCATATCTGATTCCCCGCCTCTGATTCCCCATCTCTGATTCCCGGACTCAGATTCCCCACCTCTGATTCCCCGCCTCTGATTCCCTGCCTCTGATTCCCAATCTCTGATTCCCCATATATGATTCCCCAGCTCTGATTCCCAACATCTGATTCCCTGCCTCTGATTCCCCACGTCTGATTCCCAATATCTGATTCCCTGCCTCTGTTTCCCCACTTCTGATTCCCCGCCTCTGTTTCCCCATATCTGATTCCCCACCTCCGATTCCCCAACTCTGATTCCCCGCCTCTGATTCCCCAGCTCTGATTCCCCGCCTCTGATTCCCCATCTCTGATTCACCACCACTGATTCCCTGCGTCTGATTCCCTGCCTGTGATTCCCCGCCTATGATTCACCATCTCTGATTCACTGCCGCTGATTCCCCTTCTCTGATTCTGCATGTCTGATTCCCCAATTCTGATTCCCGCCTCTGATGCCCCACCTCTGATTCCCCTCCTCTGATTCCCCATATCTGATTCCCCGCCTCTGATTCCCCATATCTTATTCCCCGCCTCTGAGTCCCAAACTCAGATTCCCCGCCTCTGATTCCCCAGCTCTGATTCCCCGCCTCTGATTCCCCGCGTCTGATTCCCCGCCTCTGAATCCCCGCCTCTGATTCCCCATCTCTGATCCACCACCGCTAATTCCCGGCCTCTGATTCCCCACAACTGATTCCCGGCCTCTGATTCCCGGCCACTGATACCCCGCCTCTGATTCCCCATCTCTGATTCCCCGCCTCCGATTCCCCGCCTCAGTTTCCCCACCTCTGATTCCCCGCCTCTGATTCCCCATATCTGATACCCGCCTCTGATTCCCCAACTCTGATTCCCCGCCTCTGATTCCCCAGTTTTGATTCCCCACCTCTGATTCCCCGCGTCTGATTCCCCGCCTCAGTTTCCCCGCCTCTGATTCCCCATATCTGATTCCCGGCCTCTGATTCCCTGCCTATGATTCCCCGCTTGTAATTCCCCGCCTCTGATTCCCTGCCTCTGATTCCCCATGTCTGATTCCCAACATCTGATTCCCTGCCTCTGATACCCCGCCTCTGATTCCCCGCCTCTGATTCCATGCCACTAATTCCCCGCCTCTGATTCCCCATATCTGATTCCCTGCCTCTGATGCACCATATCTGATTCCCTGCCTCTGATTCCCCAACTCTGATTCCCCGCCTCTGATTCCTCAGCTCTGATTCCCCACCTCTGATTCCCCGTGTCTAATTCCCTGCCTCTGATTCCCCGCCTCTGATTCACCATCTTGGATTCACCACCACTGATTCCCTGCGTCTGATTCCCTGCCTGTGATTCCCCGCCTCTGATTCACCATCTCTGATTCACTGCCTCTGATTCCCCTTCTCTGATTCCCCATGTCTGATTCCCCAATTCTGATTCCCGCCTCTGATGCCCCACCTCTGATTCCCCTCCTCTGATTGCCCATATCTGATTCCCCGCCTCTGATTCCCCATATCTTATTCCCCGACTCTGATTCCCAAACTCAGATTCCCCGCCTCTGATTCCCCAGCTCTGATTCCCCACATCTGATTCCCTGCCTCTGATTCCCCACCTCTGATTCCCAATATCTGATTCCCTGCCTCTGTTTCCCCACCTCTGATTCCCCGCCTCTGTTTCCCCATATCTGATTCCCCACCTCTGATTCCCCAACTCTGATTCCCCGCCTCTGATTCCCCAGCTCTGATTCCCTGCCTCTGATTCCCCGTGTCTGATTCCCTGCCTCTGATTCCCCGCCTCTGATTCCCCATCTCTGATTCACCGCCTCTGATTCACCACCTCAGATTCCCCATATCTGATAAGCCATCTCTGTTACCCCACCTCTGATTCCCCGCCTCTGATTCCCCATATCTGATTCCCCGCCTCTGATTCCCCATCTCTGATTCCCGGACTCAGATTCCCCACCTCTGATTCCCAGCCTCTGATTCCCGGAATATGATTCCCCGCTTCTGATTCCCCGCCTCTGATTCCCCATATCTGATTCCCTGCCTCTGATTCCCGATCTCTGATACCCGCCCTCCGATTCCCCACCTCTGGTTCCCCATATTTGATACCCCTCCTCTCTTACCCCGCCTCTGATAACCCGCCTCTGATTCTCCATATCTGATACCCCGCCTCTGATTCCCCAACTCTGATTCCCCGCCTCTGATTCCTCAGCTCTGATTCCCCGCCTCTGATTCCCCTCGTCTGATTCCCTGCTTCTGATTCCCTGCCTCTGATTCCCCATCTGTGATTAACCACCTCTGATTCTCCACGTCTGATTCCACGCCTCTGATTCCCCATCTCTGATTCCCCATCTCTGATTCCCAAATTCTGATTCCCCGCCTCTGATTCCCCAGTTCTGATTCCCCATCTCTGATTCCCAAATTCTGATTCCCTGCCTCTGATTCCCCACCTCTGATTCCCAATATCTGATTCCCCGCCTCGGTTTCCCCGCCTCTGATTCCCCGCCTCTGTTTCCCCATATCTGATTCCCCACCTCTGATTCCCCAACTCTGATTCCCCGCCTCTGATTCCCCAGCTCTGATTCCCCGCCTCTAATTCCACGTGTCTGATGCCCTGCCTCTGATTCCCCGCCTCTGATTTCCCATCTCTGATTCACTGCCTCTGATTCCCCACCTCTGATTCCCCATATCTGATTAGCCACCTCTGTTTCCCCGCCTCTGATTCCCAGCCTCTGATTCCCCATATCTGATTCCCAGCCTCTGATTCCCCATCTCTGATTCCCGGACTCTGAATCCCCACCTCTGATTCCCGGCCTCTCATTCCCGGCCTTTGATTCCCGCTTCTGATTCCCCGCCTCTGATTCCCTGCCTCTGATTCCCCATGTCTGATTCCCCACATCTGATTCCCTGCCTCTGATATCCCGCCTCTGATTCCCCGCCTCTGATTCCCTGCCACTAATTCCACGCCTCTGATTACCCTATCTGATTCCCTGCCTCTGATGCCCCATATCTGATTCCCTGCTTCTGATTCCCCAACTCTGATTCCCCGCCTCTGATTCCTCAGCTCTGATTCCCCACCTCTGATTCCCCGTGTCTAATTCCCTGCCTCTGATTCCCCGCCTCTGATTCCCCATCTTGGATTCACCACCACTGGTTCCCTGCGTCTGATTCCCTGCCTGTGATTCCCCGCCTCTGATTCCCCATCTCTGATTCACTGCCGTTGATTCCCTTCTCTGATTCCCCATGTCTGATTCCCCAATTCTGATTCCCGCCTCTGATGCCCAACCTCTGATTCCGCTCCTCTGATTGCCCATATCTGATTCCCCGCATCTGATTCCCCATATCTTATTCTCCGCCTCTGATTCCCAAACTCAGATTCCCCGCCTCTGATTCCCCAGCTCTGATTCCCCACATCTGATTCTCTGCCTCTGATTCCCCACCTCTGATTCCCCGCCTCTGTTTCCCCATATCTGATTACCCACCTCTTATTCCCCAACTCTGATTCCCCGCCTCTGATTCCCCAGCTCTGATTCCCCGCCTCTGATTCCCCGTGTCTGATTCCCTGCCTCTGATTCCCCGCCTCTGATTCCCCAGCTCTGATTCCCCGCCTCTGATTCCCCGTGTCTGATTCCCTGCCTCTGATTCCCCGCCTCTGTTTCCACATCTCTGATTCACCGCCTCTGATTCCCCACCTCTGATTCCCCATATCTGATAAGCCATCTCTGTTTCCCCGCCTCTGATTCCCCACCTCTGATTCCACATATCTGATTCCCCGCCTCTGATTCCCCATCTCTGATTCCCGGACTCAGATTCCCCACCTCTGATTCCCCGCCTCTGATTCCATGCCTCTGATTCCCCATCTCTGATTTCCCATATCTGATTCCCCAGCTCTGATTCCCAATATCTGATTCCCTGCCTCTGATTCCCCACCTCTGATTCCCAATATCTGATTCCCTGCCTCTGTTTTCCCACTTCTGATTCGCCGCCTCTGTTTCCCCATATCTGATTCCCCACCTCTGATTCCCCAACTCTGATACCCGCCTCTGATTCCCCAGCTCTGATTCCCCGCCTCTGATTCCCCGTGTCTGTTTCCTTGCCTCTGATTCCCCGCCTCTGATTCCCCATCTCTGATTCCCGGCCTCTGATTCCCCGACTCTGATTCCCTGCCTCTGATTCACCAGCTCTGATTCCCCACCTCATATTACCCGCGTCTGATTCCCTGACTCTAATTCCCGGCCTCTGATTCCCCATCTCTGATACACCGCCTCTGATTCCCCACCTCTGATTCCCCATATCTGATTCCCCGCCTCAGTTTCCCCGCCTCTGATTCCCCGCCTCTGATTCCCCATATCTGATACCCCGCCTCTGATTCCCCAACTCTGATTCCCCGCCTCTGATTCCCCAGTTATGATTCCCCACTTCTGATTCCCCGCGTCTGATTCCCTGCTTCTGATTCGCTGCCTCTGATTCCCCATCTGTGATTAACCACCTCTGATTCTCCGCATCTGATTCCCCGCCTCAGTTTCCCCGCCTCTGATTCCCCACCTCTGATTCCCCATATCTGATTCCCCGCCTCTGATTCCCCATCTCTGATTCTCGGACTCAGATTCCCCACCTCTGATTCCCCGCCTCTGATTCCCTGCCTCTGATTCCCCATCTCTGATTTCCCATATCTGATTCCCCAGCTCTGATTCCCAACATCTGATTCCCTGCCTCTGATTCCCCACCTCTGATTCCCAATATCTGATTCCCTGCCTCTGTTTCCCCACTTCTGATTCCCCGCCTCTGTTTCCCCATATCTGATTCCCCACCTCTGATTCCCCAACTCTGATTCCCCGCCTCTGATTCCCCAGCTCTGATTCCCCGCCTCTGATTCCCCGTGCCTGATTCCTTGCCTCTGATTCCCCGCCTCTGATTCCCCATCTCTGATTCACCACCACTGATTCCCTGCGTCTGATTCCCTGCCTGTGATTCCCCGCCTCTGATTCATCATCTCTGATTCACTGCCTCTGATTCCCCTTCATGATTCCCCATGTCTGATTCCCCAATTCTGATTCCCGCCTCTGATGCCCCACCTCTGATTCCCCATCTCTGATTCACCACCACTGATTCCCCGCCTCTGATTCCCCAGCTCTGATTCCCCACCTCTGATTACCCGCGTCTGATTCCATGACTCTAATTCCCGGCCTCTGATTCCCCATCTCTGATTCACCGCCTCTGATTCCCCACCTCTGATTCCCCATATCTGATTCCCCGCCTCAGTTTCCCCGCCTCTGATTCCTCGCCTCTGATTCCCCATATCTGATACCCCGCCTCTGATTCCCCAACTCTGATTCCCCGCCTCTGATTCCCCAGTTATGATTCCCCGCCTCTGATTCCCCATATCTGATTCCCTGCCTCTGATGCCCCATATCTGATTCCCTGCCTCTGATTCCCCAACTCTGATTCCCCGCCTCTGATTCCTCAGCTCTGATTCCCCACCTTGATTCCCCGTGTCTAATTCCCTGCCTCTGATTCCCCGCCTCTGATTCCCCATCTTGGATTCACCACCACTGATTCCCTGCGTCTGATTCCCTGCCTGTGATTCCCCGCCTCTGATTCACCATCTCTGATTCACTGCCTCTGATTCCCCTTCTCTGATTCCCCATGTCTGATTCCCCAATTCTGATTCCCGCCTCTGATGCCCCACCTCTGATTCCCCTCCTCTGATTGCCCATATCTGATTCCCCGCCTCTGATTCCCCATATCTTATTCCCCGACTCTGATTCCCAAACTCAGATTCCCCGCCTCTGATTCCCCAATTCTGATTCCCCGCCTCTGATTCCCCAGTTATGATTCCCCACCTCTGATTCCCCGCATCTGATTCCCTTCTTCTGATTCCCTGCCTCTGATTCCCCATCTGTGATTAACCACCTCTGATTCTCCGCGTCTGATTCCCCGCCTCAGTTTCCCCGCCGCTGATTCCCCATATCTGATTCCCGGCCTCTGATTCCCGGCCTATGATTCCCCGCTTGTAATTCCCCGCCTCTGATTCCCTGCCTCTGATTCCCCATGTCTGATTCCCCACATCTGATTCCCTGCCTCTGATACCCCGCCTCTGATTCCCCGCCTCTGATTCCATGCCACTAATTCCCCGCCTCTGATTCCCCATATCTAATTCCCTGCCTCTGATGCCCCATATCTGATTCCCTGCCTCTGATTCCCCAACTCTGATTCCCCGCCTCTGATTCCTCAGCTCTGATTCCCCACCTCTGATTCCCCGTGTCTAATTCCCTGCCTCTGATTCCCCGCCTCTGATTCCCCATCTTGGATTCACCACCACTGATTCCCTGCGTCTGATTCCCTGCCTGTGATTCCCCGCCTCTGATTCACCATCTCTGATTCACTGCCTCTGATTCCCCTTCTCTGATTCCCCATGTCTGATTCCCCAATTCTTATTCCCGCCTCTGATGCCCCACCTCTGATTCCCCTCCTCTGATTGCCCATATCTGATTCCCCGCCTCTGATTCCCCATATCTTATTCCCCGACTCTGATTCCCAAACTCAGATTCCCCGCCTCTGATTCCCCAGCTCTGATTCCCCACATCTGATTCCCTGCCTCTGACTCCCCACCTCTGATTTCCAATATCTGATTCCCTGCCACTGTTTCTCCACCTCTGATTCCCCGCCTCTGTTTCCCCATATCTGATTCTCCACGTCTGATTCCGCGCCTCTGATTCCCCATCTCTGATTCCCCATCTCTGATTCCCAAATTCTGATTCCCCGCCTCTGATTCCCCAGCTCTGATTCCCCATCTCTGATTCCCAAATTCTGATTCCCTGCCTCTGATTCCCCACCTATGATTCCCAATATCTGATTCCCCGCCTCTGTTTCCCCACCCCTGATTCCCCGCCTCTGTTTCCCCATATATGATTCCCCACCTCTGATTCCCCAACTCTGATTCCCCGCCTCTGATTCCCCAGCTCTGATTCCACGCATCTGATTCCACGTGTCTGATGCCCTGCCTCTGATTCCCCGCCTCTGATTTCCCATCTCTGATTCACTGCCTCTGATTCCCCACCTCTGATTCCCCATATCTGATTAGCCACCTCTGTTTCCCCGCCTCTGATTCCCAGCCTCTGATTCCCCATATCTGATTCCCAGCCTCTGATTCCCCATCTCTGATTCCCGGACTCTGAATCCCCACCTCTGATTCCCGGCCTCTCATTCCCGGCCTTTGATTCCCGCTTCTTATTCCCCGCCTCTGATTCACTGCCTCTGATTCCCCATGTCTGATTCCCCACATCTGATTCCCTGCCTCTGATATCCCGCCTCTGATTCCCCGCCTCTGATTCCCTGCCACTAATTCCCCGCCTCTGATTCCCCTATCTGATTCCCAGCCTCTGATTCCCCAACTCTGATTCCCCGCCTCTGCTTCCTCAGCTCTGATTCCCACCTCTGATTCCCCGTGTCTAATTCACTGCCTCTGATTCCCCGCCTCTGATTCCCCATCTTGGATTCACCACCACTGATTCCCTGCGTCTGATTCCCTGCCTGTGATTCCCCACCTCTGATTCACCATCTCTGATTCACTGCCTCTGATTCCCCTTCTCTGATTCCCCATGTCTGATTCCCAAATTCTGATTCCCGCCTCTGATGCCCAACCTCTGATTCCCCTCCTCTGATTGCCCATATCTGATTCCCCGCCTCTGATTCCCCATATCTTATTCTCCGCCTCTGATTCCCAAACTCAGATTCCCCGCCTCTGATTCCCCAGCTCTGATTCCCCACATCTGATTCTCTGCCTCTGATTCCCCACCTCTGATTCCCCGCCTCTGTTTCCCCATATCTGATTACCCACCTCTGATTCCCCAACTCCGATTCCCCGCCTCTGATTCCCCAGCTCTGATTCCCCGCCTCTGATTCCCCGTGTCTGATTCCCTGCCTCCGATTCCCCGCCTCTGATTCCACATCTCTGATTCACCGCCTCTGATTCCCCACCTCTGATTCCCCATATCTGATAAGCCATCTCTGTTTCCCCGCCTCTGATTCCCCACCTCTGATTCCCCATATCTGATTCCCCACCTCTGATTCCCCATCTCTGGTTCCCGGACTCAGATTCCCCACCTCTGATCACCCCGCCTCTGATTCCCTGCCTCTGATTCCCCATCTCTGATTCCCCATATCTGATTCCCCAGCTCTGATTCCCAACATCTGATTCCCTGCCTCTGATTCCCCACCTCTGATTCCCAATATCTGATTCCCTGCCTCTGTTTCCCCACTTCTGATTCCCCGCCTCTGTTTCCCCATATCTGATTCCCCACCTCTGATTCCCCAACTCTGATACCCCGCCTCTTATTCCCCAGCTCTGATTCCCCGCCTCTGATTCCCCGTGTCTGATTCCTTGCCTCTGATTCCCCGCCTCTGATTCCCCATCTCTGATTCACCACCACTGATTCCCTGCGTCTGATTCCCTGCCTGTGATTCCCCGCCTCTGATTCACCATCTCTGATTCACTGCCTCTGATTCCCCTTCTCTGATTCCCCATGTCTGATTCCCCAATTCTGATTCCCGCCTCTGATGCCCCACCTCTGATTCCCCATATCTGATTCCCCGCCTCTGATTCCCCATATCTTATTCCCCGCCTCTGATTCCCAAACTCACATTCCCCGCCTCTGATTCCCCAGCTCTGATTCCCCGCCTCTGATTCCCCGCGTCTGATTCCCCCCCTCTGAATCCCCGCCTCTGATTCCCCATCTCTGATTCACCACCGCTAATTCCCGGCCTCTGATTCCCCACAAATGATTCCCGGCCTCTGATTCCCGGCCTCTGATTCCCCGCCTCTGATTCCCCATCTCTGATTCCCCGCCTCTGATTCCCCGACTCTGATTCCCCGCCTCTGATTCCCCAGCTCTGATTCCCCACCTCTGATTACCCGCATCTGATTCCCTGACTCTAATTCCCGGCCTCCGATTCCCCATCTCTGATTCACCGCCTCTGATTCCCCACCTCTGATTCCCCATATCTGATTCCCCGCCTCAGTTTCCCCGCCTCTGATTCCCTGCCTCTGATTCCTCATATCTGATACCCTGCCTCTGATTCCCCAACTCTGATTCCCCGCCTCTGATTCCCCAGTTATGATTCCCCACCTCTGATTCCGCGCGTCTGATTCCCTGCTTCTGATTCCCTGCCTCTGATTCCCCATCTCTGATTACCCACCTCTGATTCTCCGCGTCTGATTCCCCGCCTCAGTTTCCCCGCCTCTGATTCCCCATATCTGATTCACCGCCTCTGATTCACCACCTCAGATTCCCCATATCTGATAAGCCATCTCTGTTACCCCGCCTCTGATTCCCCATATCTGATTCCCCGCCTCTGATTCCCCATCTCTGATTCCCGGACTCAGATTCCCCACCTCTGATTCCCAGCCTCTGATTCCCGGAATATGATTACCCGCTTCTGATTCCCCGCCTCTGATTCCCTGCCTCTGATTCCCCATCTCTGATTCCCCACATCTGATTCCCTGCTTCTGATTCCCCGCCTCTGATTCCCCATATCTGATTCCCTGCCTCTGATTCCCCAAATCTGATTCCCCGCCTCTGATTCCTCAGCTCTGATTCCCCGCCTCTGATTCCCCGCGTCTGATTCCCTGCTTCTGATTCCCTGCCTCTGATTCCCCATCTGTGATTAACCACCTCTGATTCTCCACGTTTGATTCCGCGCCTCTGATTCCCAATCTCTGATTCCCCATCTATGATTCCCAAATTCTGATTCCCCGCCTCTGATTCCCCAGTTCTGATTCCCCATCTCTGATTCCCAAATTCTGATTCCCTGCCTCTGATTCCCCACCTCTGATTCCCCACCTCTGATTCCCAATATCTGATTCCCCGCCTCTGTTTCCCCGCCTCTGATTACCCGCCTCTGTTTCCCCATATCTGATTCCCCACCTCTGATTCCCCAACTCTGATTCCCCGCCTCTGATTCCCCAGCTCTGATTCCCCGCCTCTGATTCCACGTGTCTGATGCCCTGCCTCTGATTCCCCGCCTCTGATTTCCCATCTCTGATTCACTGCCTCTGATTCCCCACCTCTGATTCCCCATATCTGATTAGCCACCTCTGTTTCCCCGCCTCTGATTCCCAGCCTCTGATTCCCCATATCTGATTCCCAGCCTCTGTTTCCCCACCTCTGATTCCCGGACTCTCATTCCCGGCCTTTGATTCCCGCTTCTGATTCCCCGCCTCTGATTCCCTGCCTCTGATTCCCCATGTCTGATTCCCCACATCTGATTCCCTGCCTCTGATATCCCGCCTCTGATTCCCTGCCTCTGATTCCCTGCAACTAATTCCCCGCCTCTGATTCCCCTATCTGATTCCCTGCCTCTGATGCCCCATATCTGATTCCCAGCCTCTGATTCCCCAACTCTGATTCCCCACCTCTGATTCCTCAGCTCTGATTCCCCACCTCTGATTCCCCGTGTCTAATTCCCTGCCTCTGATTCCCCGCCTCTGATTCCCCATCTCTGGTTCCCGGACTCAGATTCCCCACCTCTGATCACCCCGCCTCTGATTCCCTGCCTCTGATTCCCCATCTCTGATTCCCCATATCTGATTCCCCAGCTCTGATTCCCAACATCTGATTCCCTGCCTCTGATTCCCCACCTCTGATTCCCAATATCTGATTCCCTGCCTCTGTTTCCCCACTTCTGATTCCCCGCCTCTGTTTCCCCATATCTGATTCCCCACCTCTGATTCCCCAACTCTGATACCCCGCCTCTTATTCCCCAGCTCTGATTCCCCGCCTCTGATTCCCCGTGTCTGATTCCTTGCCTCTGATTCCCCGCCTCTGATTCCCCATCTCTGATTCACCACCACTGATTCCCTGCGTCTGATTCCCTGCCTGTGATTCCCCGCCTCTGATTCACCATCTCTGATTCACTGCCTCTGATTCCCCTTCTCTGATTCCCCATGTCTGATTCCCCAATTCTGATTCCCGCCTCTGATGCCCCACCTCTGATTCCCCATATCTGATTCCCCGCCTCTGATTCCCCATATCTTATTCCCCGCCTCTGATTCCCAAACTCACATTCCCCGCCTCTGATTCCCCAGCTCTGATTCCCCGCCTCTGATTCCCCGCGTCTGATTCCCCCCCTCTGAATCCCCGCCTCTGATTCCCCATCTCTGATTCACCACCGCTAATTCCCGGCCTCTGATTCCCCACAAATGATTCCCGGCCTCTGATTCCCGGCCTCTGATTCCCCGCCTCTGATTCCCCATCTCTGATTCCCCGCCTCTGATTCCCCGACTCTGATTCCCCGCCTCTGATTCCCCAGCTCTGATTCCCCACCTCTGATTACCCGCATCTGATTCCCTGACTCTAATTCCCGGCCTCCGATTCCCCATCTCTGATTCACCGCCTCTGATTCCCCACCTCTGATTCCCCATATCTGATTCCCCGCCTCAGTTTCCCCGCCTCTGATTCCCTGCCTCTGATTCCTCATATCTGATACCCTGCCTCTGATTCCCCAACTCTGATTCCCCGCCTCTGATTCCCCAGTTATGATTCCCCACCTCTGATTCCGCGCGTCTGATTCCCTGCTTCTGATTCCCTGCCTCTGATTCCCCATCTCTGATTACCCACCTCTGATTCTCCGCGTCTGATTCCCCGCCTCAGTTTCCCCGCCTCTGATTCCCCATATCTGATTCACCGCCTCTGATTCACCACCTCAGATTCCCCATATCTGATAAGCCATCTCTGTTACCCCGCCTCTGATTCCCCATATCTGATTCCCCGCCTCTGATTCCCCATCTCTGATTCCCGGACTCAGATTCCCCACCTCTGATTCCCAGCCTCTGATTCCCGGAATATGATTACCCGCTTCTGATTCCCCGCCTCTGATTCCCTGCCTCTGATTCCCCATCTCTGATTCCCCACATCTGATTCCCTGCTTCTGATTCCCCGCCTCTGATTCCCCATATCTGATTCCCTGCCTCTGATTCCCCAAATCTGATTCCCCGCCTCTGATTCCTCAGCTCTGATTCCCCGCCTCTGATTCCCCGCGTCTGATTCCCTGCTTCTGATTCCCTGCCTCTGATTCCCCATCTGTGATTAACCACCTCTGATTCTCCACGTTTGATTCCGCGCCTCTGATTCCCAATCTCTGATTCCCCATCTCTGATTCCCAAATTCTGATTCCCCGCCTCTGATTCCCCAGTTCTGATTCCCCATCTCTGATTCCCAAATTCTGATTCCCTGCCTCTGATTCCCCACCTCTGATTCCCCACCTCTGATTCCCAATATCTGATTCCCCGCCTCTGTTTCCCCGCCTCTGATTACCCGCCTCTGTTTCCCCATATCTGATTCCCCACCTCTGATTCCCCAACTCTGATTCCCCGCCTCTGATTCCCCAGCTCTGATTCCCCGCCTCTGATTCCACGTGTCTGATGCCCTGCCTCTGATTCCCCGCCTCTGATTTCCCATCTCTGATTCACTGCCTCTGATTCCCCACCTCTGATTCCCCATATCTGATTAGCCACCTCTGTTTCCCCGCCTCTGATTCCCAGCCTCTGATTCCCCATATCTGATTCCCAGCCTCTGTTTCCCCACCTCTGATTCCCGGACTCTCATTCCCGGCCTTTGATTCCCGCTTCTGATTCCCCGCCTCTGATTCCCTGCCTCTGATTCCCCATGTCTGATTCCCCACATCTGATTCCCTGCCTCTGATATCCCGCCTCTGATTCCCTGCCTCTGATTCCCTGCAACTAATTCCCCGCCTCTGATTCCCCTATCTGATTCCCTGCCTCTGATGCCCCATATCTGATTCCCAGCCTCTGATTCCCCAACTCTGATTCCCCACCTCTGATTCCTCAGCTCTGATTCCCCACCTCTGATTCCCCGTGTCTAATTCCCTGCCTCTGATTCCCCGCCTCTGATTCCCCATCTTGTATTCACCACCACTGATTCCCGGCGTCTGATTCCCTGCCTGTGATTCCCCGCCTCTGATTCACCATCTTTGATTCCCAGCCTCTGATTCCCCATCTCTGATTCCCGGACTCTGAATCCCCACCTCTGATTCCCGGCCTCTCATTCCCGGCCTTTGATTCCCGCTTCTTATTCCCCGCCTCTGATTCACTGCCTCTGATTCCCCATGTCTGATTCCCCACATCTGATTCCCTGCCTCTGATATCCCGCCTCTGATTCCCCGCCTCTGATTCCCTGCCACTAATTCCCCGCCTCTGATTCCCCTATCTGATTCCCAGCCTCTGATTCCCCAACTCTGATTCCCCGCCTCTGCTTCCTCAGCTCTGATTCCCACCTCTGATTCCCCGTGTCTAATTCACTGCCTCTGATTCCCCGCCTCTGATTCCCCATCTTGGATTCACCACCACTGATTCCCTGCGTCTGATTCCCTGCCTGTGATTCCCCGCCTCTGATTCACCATCTCTGATTCACTGCCTCTGATTCCCCTTCTCTGATTCCCCATGTCTGATTCCCAAATTCTGATTCCCGCCTCTGATGCCCAACCTCTGATTCCCCTCCTCTGATTGCCCATATCTGATTCCCCGCCTCTGATTCCCCATATCTTATTCTCCGCCTCTGATTCCCCAGCTCTGATTCCCCACATCTGATTCTCTGCATCTGATTCCCCACCTCTGATTCCCCGCCTCTGTTTCCCCATATCTGATTACCCACCTCTGATTCCCCAACTCCGATTCCCCGCCTCTGATTCCCCAGCTCTGATTCCCCGCCTCTGATTCCCCGTGTCTGATTCCCTGCCTCCGATTCCCCGCCTCTGATTCCACATCTCTGATTCACCGCCTCTGATTCCCCACCTCTGATTCCCCATATCTGATAAGCCATCTCTGTTTCCCCGCCTCTGATTCCCCACCTCTGATTCCCCATATCTGATTCCCCACCTCTGATTCCCCATCTCTGGTTCCCGGACTCAGATTCCCCACCTCTGATTCCCCGCCTCTGATTCCCTGCCTCTGATTCCCCATCTCTGATTCCCCATATCTGATTCCCCAGCTCTGATTCCCAACATCTGATTCCCTGCCTCTGATTCCCCACCTCTGATTCCCAATATCTGATTCCCTGCCTCTGTTTCCCCACTTCTGATTCCCCGCCTCTGTTTCCCCATATCTGATTCCCCACCTCTGATTCCCCAACTCTGATACCCCGCCTCTTATTCCCCAGCTCTGATTCCCCGCCTCTGATTCCCCGTGTCTGATTCCTTGCCTCTGATTCCCCGCCTCTGATTCCCCATCTCTGATTCACCACCACTGATTCCCTGCGTCTGATTCCCTGCCTGTGATTCCCCGCCTCTGATTCACCATCTCTGATTCACTGCCTCTGATTCCCCTTCTCTGATTCCCCATGTCTGATTCCCCAATTCTGATTCCCGCCTCTGATGCCCCACCTCTGATTCCCCATATCTGATTCCCCGCCTCTGATTCCCCATATCTTATTCCCCGCCTCTGATTCCCAAACTCACATTCCCCGCCTCTGATTCCCCAGCTCTGATTCCCCGCCTCTGATTCCCCGCGTCTGATTCCCCCCCTCTGTATCCCCGCCTCTGATTCCCCATCTCTGATTCACCACCGCTAATTCCCGGCCTCTGATTCCCCACAAATGATTCCCGGCCTCTGATTCCCGGCCTCTGATTCCCCGCCTCTGATTCCCCATCTCTGATTCCCCGCCTCTGATTCCCCGACTCTGATTCCCCGCCTCTGATTCCCCGCCTCTGATTCCCCACCTCTGATTACCCGCATCTGATTCCCTGACTCTAATTCCCGGCCTCCGATTCCCCATCTCTGATTCACCGCCTCTGATTCCCCACCTCTGATTCCCCATATCTGATTCCCCGCCTCAGTTTCCCCGCCTCTGATTCCCCGCCTCTGATTCCCCATATCTGATACCCTGCCTCTGATTCCCCAACTCTGATTCCCCGCCTCTGATTCCCCAGTTATGATTCCCCACCTCTGATTCCGCGCGTCTGATTCCCTGCTTCTGATTCCCTGCCTCTGATTCCCCATCTGTGATTAACCACCTCTGATTCTCCGCGTCTGATTCCCCGCCTCAGTTTCCCCGCCTCTGATTCCCCATATCTGATTCACCGCCTCTGATTCACCACCTCAGATTCCCCATATCTGATAAGCCATCTCTGTTACCCCGCCTCTGATTCCCCATATCTGATTCCCCGCCTCTGATTCCCCATCTCTGATTCCCGGACTCAGATTCCCTGCCTCTGATTCCCCATCTCTGATTTCCCATATCTGATTCCCCAGCTCTGATTCCCAACATCTGATTCCCTGCCTCTGATTCCCCACCTCTGATTCCCAATATCTGATTCCCTGCCTCTGTTTCCCCACTTCTGATTCCCCGCCTCTGTTTCCCCATATCTGATTCCCCACCTCTGATTCCCCAACTCTGATTCCCCGCCTCTGATTCCCCAGCTCTGATTCCCCGCCTCTGATTCCCCGTGCCTGATTCCTTGCCTCTGATTCCCCGCCTCTGATTCCCCATCTCTGATTCACCACCACTGATTCCCTGCGTCTGATTCCCTGCCTGTGATTCCCCGCCTCTGATTCATCATCTCTGATTCACTGCCTCTGATTCCCCTTCATGATTCCCCATGTCTGATTCCCCAATTCTGATTCCCGCCTCTGATGCCCCACCTCTGATTCCCCATCTCTGATTCACCACCACTGATTCCCCGCCTCTGATTCCCCAGCTCTGATTCCCCACCTCTGATTACCCGCGTCTGATTCCATGACTCTAATTCCCGGCCTCTGATTCCCCATCTCTGATTCACCGCCTCTGATTCCCCACCTCTGATTCCCCATATCTGATTCCCCGCCTCAGTTTCCCCGCCTCTGATTCCTCGCCTCTGATTCCCCATATCTGATACCCCGCCTCTGATTCCCCAACTCTGATTCCCCGCCTCTGATTCCCCAGTTATGATTCCCCGCCTCTGATTCCCCATCTCTGATTCCCCGCCTCTGATTCCTCAGCTCTGATTCCCCACCTTGATTCCCCGTGTCTAATTCCCTGCCTCTGATTCCCCGCCTCTGATTCCCCATCTTGGATTCACCACCACTGATTCCCTGCGTCTGATTCCCTGCCTGTGATTCCCCGCCTCTGATTCACCATCTCTGATTCACTGCCTCTGATTCCCCTTCTCTGATTCCCCATGTCTGATTCCCCAATTCTGATTCCCGCCTCTGATGCCCCACCTCTGATTCCCCTCCTCTGATTGCCCATATCTGATTCCCCGCCTCTGATTCCCCATATCTTATTCCCCGACTCTGATTCCCAAACTCAGATTCCCCGCCTCTGATTCCCCAATTCTGATTCCCCGCCTCTGATTCCCCAGTTATGATTCCCCACCTCTGATTCCCCGCATCTGATTCCCTTCTTCTGATTCCCTGCCTCTGATTCCCCATCTGTGATTAACCACCTCTGATTCTCCGCGTCTGATTCCCCGCCTCAGTTTCCCCGCCGCTGATTCCCCATATCTGATTCCCGGCCTCTGATTCCCGGCCTATGATTCCCCGCTTGTAATTCCCCGCCTCTGATTCCCTGCCTCTGATTCCCCATGTCTGATTCCCCACATCTGATTCCCTGCCTCTGATACCCCGCCTCTGATTCCCCGCCTCTGATTCCATGCCACTAATTCCCCGCCTCTGATTCCCCATATCTAATTCCCTGCCTCTGATGCCCCATATCTGATTCCCTGCCTCTGATTCCCCAACTCTGATTCCCCGCCTCTGATTCCTCAGCTCTGATTCCCCACCTCTGATTCCCCGTGTCTAATTCCCTGCCTCTGATTCCCCGCCTCTGATTCCCCATCTTGGATTCACCACCACTGATTCCCTGCGTCTGATTCCCTGCCTGTGATTCCCCGCCTCTGATTCACCATCTCTGATTCACTGCCTCTGATTCCCCTTCTCTGATTCCCCATGTCTGATTCCCCAATTCTTATTCCCGCCTCTGATGCCCCACCTCTGATTCCCCTCCTCTGATTGCCCATATCTGATTCCCCGCCTCTGATTCCCCATATCTTATTCCCCGACTCTGATTCCCAAACTCAGATTCCCCGCCTCTGATTCCCCAGCTCTGATTCCCCACATCTGATTCCCTGCCTCTGACTCCCCACCTCTGATTCCCAATATCTGATTCCCTGCCACTGTTTCTCCACCTCTGATTCCCCGCCTCTGTTTCCCCATATCTGATTCTCCACGTCTGATTCCGCGCCTCTGATTCCCCATCTCTGATTCCCCATCTCTGATTCCCAAATTCTGATTCCCCGCCTCTGATTCCCCAGCTCTGATTCCCCATCTCTGATTCCCAAATTCTGATTCCCTGCCTCTGATTCCCCACCTATGATTCCCAATATCTGATTCCCCGCCTCTGTTTCCCCACCCCTGATTCCCCGCCTCTGTTTCCCCATATCTGATTCCCCACCTCTGATTCCCCAACTCTGATTCCCCGCCTCTGATTCCCCAGCTCTGATTCCACGCATCTGATTCCACGTGTCTGATGCCCTGCCTCTGATTCCCCGCCTCTGATTTCCCATCTCTGATTCACTGCCTCTGATTCCCCACCTCTGATTCCCCATATCTGATTAGCCACCTCTGTTTCCCCGCCTCTGATTCCCAGCCTCTGATTCCCCATATCTGATTCCCAGCCTCTGATTCCCCATCTCTGATTCCCGGACTCTGAATCCCCACCTCTGATTCCCGGCCTCTCATTCCCGGCCTTTGATTCCCGCTTCTTATTCCCCGCCTCTGATTCACTGCCTCTGATTCCCCATGTCTGATTCCCCACATCTGATTCCCTGCCTCTGATATCCCGCCTCTGATTCCCCGCCTCTGATTCCCTGCCACTAATTCCCCGCCTCTGATTCCCCTATCTGATTCCCAGCCTCTGATTCCCCAACTCTGATTCCCCGCCTCTGCTTCCTCAGCTCTGATTCCCACCTCTGATTCCCCGTGTCTAATTCACTGCCTCTGATTCCCCGCCTCTGATTCCCCATCTTGGATTCACCACCACTGATTCCCTGCGTCTGATTCCCTGCCTGTGATTCCCCACCTCTGATTCACCATCTCTGATTCACTGCCTCTGATTCCCCTTCTCTGATTCCCCATGTCTGATTCCCAAATTCTGATTCCCGCCTCTGATGCCCAACCTCTGATTCCCCTCCTCTGATTGCCCATATCTGATTCCCCGCCTCTGATTCCCCATATCTTATTCTCCGCCTCTGATTCCCAAACTCAGATTCCCCGCCTCTGATTCCCCAGCTCTGATTCCCCACATCTGATTCTCTGCCTCTGATTCCCCACCTCTGATTCCCCGCCTCTGTTTCCCCATATCTGATTACCCACCTCTGATTCCCCAACTCCGATTCCCCGCCTCTGATTCCCCAGCTCTGATTCCCCGCCTCTGATTCCCCGTGTCTGATTCCCTGCCTCCGATTCCCCGCCTCTGATTCCACATCTCTGATTCACCGCCTCTGATTCCCCACCTCTGATTCCCCATATCTGATAAGCCATCTCTGTTTCCCCGCCTCTGATTCCCCACCTCTGATTCCCCATATCTGATTCCCCACCTCTGATTCCCCATCTCTGGTTCCCGGACTCAGATTCCCCACCTCTGATCACCCCGCCTCTGATTCCCTGCCTCTGATTCCCCATCTCTGATTCCCCATATCTGATTCCCCAGCTCTGATTCCCAACATCTGATTCCCTGCCTCTGATTCCCCACCTCTGATTCCCAATATCTGATTCCCTGCCTCTGTTTCCCCACTTCTGATTCCCCGCCTCTGTTTCCCCATATCTGATTCCCCACCTCTGATTCCCCAACTCTGATACCCCGCCTCTTATTCCCCAGCTCTGATTCCCCGCCTCTGATTCCCCGTGTCTGATTCCTTGCCTCTGATTCCCCGCCTCTGATTCCCCATCTCTGATTCACCACCACTGATTCCCTGCGTCTGATTCCCTGCCTGTGATTCCCCGCCTCTGATTCACCATCTCTGATTCACTGCCTCTGATTCCCCTTCTCTGATTCCCCATGTCTGATTCCCCAATTCTGATTCCCGCCTCTGATGCCCCACCTCTGATTCCCCATATCTGATTCCCCGCCTCTGATTCCCCATATCTTATTCCCCGCCTCTGATTCCCAAACTCACATTCCCCGCCTCTGATTCCCCAGCTCTGATTCCCCGCCTCTGATTCCCCGCGTCTGATTCCCCCCCTCTGAATCCCCGCCTCTGATTCCCCATCTCTGATTCACCACCGCTAATTCCCGGCCTCTGATTCCCCACAAATGATTCCCGGCCTCTGATTCCCGGCCTCTGATTCCCCGCCTCTGATTCCCCATCTCTGATTCCCCGCCTCTGATTCCCCGACTCTGATTCCCCGCCTCTGATTCCCCAGCTCTGATTCCCCACCTCTGATTACCCGCATCTGATTCCCTGACTCTAATTCCCGGCCTCCGATTCCCCATCTCTGATTCACCGCCTCTGATTCCCCACCTCTGATTCCCCATATCTGATTCCCCGCCTCAGTTTCCCCGCCTCTGATTCCCTGCCTCTGATTCCTCATATCTGATACCCTGCCTCTGATTCCCCAACTCTGATTCCCCGCCTCTGATTCCCCAGTTATGATTCCCCACCTCTGATTCCGCGCGTCTGATTCCCTGCTTCTGATTCCCTGCCTCTGATTCCCCATCTCTGATTAACCACCTCTGATTCTCCGCGTCTGATTCCCCGCCTCAGTTTCCCCGCCTCTGATTCCCCATATCTGATTCACCGCCTCTGATTCACCACCTCAGATTCCCCATATCTGATAAGCCATCTCTGTTACCCCGCCTCTGATTCCCCATATCTGATTCCCCGCCTCTGATTCCCCATCTCTGATTCCCGGACTCAGATTCCCCACCTCTGATTCCCAGCCTCTGATTCCCGGAATATGATTACCCGCTTCTGATTCCCCGCCTCTGATTCCCTGCCTCTGATTCCCCATCTCTGATTCCCCACATCTGATTCCCTGCTTCTGATTCCCCGCCTCTGATTCCCCATATCTGATTCCCTGCCTCTGATTCCCCAAATCTGATTCCCCGCCTCTGATTCCTCAGCTCTGATTCCCCGCCTCTGATTCCCCGCGTCTGATTCCCTGCTTCTGATTCCCTGCCTCTGATTCCCCATCTGTGATTAACCACCTCTGATTCTCCACGTTTGATTCCGCGCCTCTGATTCCCAATCTCTGATTCCCCATCTCTGATTCCCAAATTCTGATTCCCCGCCTCTGATTCCCCAGTTCTGATTCCCCATCTCTGATTCCCAAATTCTGATTCCCTGCCTCTGATTCCCCACCTCTGATTCCCCACCTCTGATTCCCAATATCTGATTCCCCGCCTCTGTTTCCCCGCCTCTGATTACCCGCCTCTGTTTCCCCATATCTGATTCCCCACCTCTGATTCCCCAACTCTGATTCCCCGCCTCTGATTCCCCAGCTCTGATTCCCCGCCTCTGATTCCACGTGTCTGATGCCCTGCCTCTGATTCCCCGCCTCTGATTTCCCATCTCTGATTCACTGCCTCTGATTCCCCACCTCTGATTCCCCATATCTGATTAGCCACCTCTGTTTCCCCGCCTCTGATTCCCAGCCTCTGATTCCCCATATCTGATTCCCAGCCTCTGTTTCCCCACCTCTGATTCCCGGACTCTCATTCCCGGCCTTTGATTCCCGCTTCTGATTCCCCGCCTCTGATTCCCTGCCTCTGATTCCCCATGTCTGATTCCCCACATCTGATTCCCTGCCTCTGATATCCCGCCTCTGATTCCCTGCCTCTGATTCCCTGCAACTAATTCCCCGCCTCTGATTCCCCTATCTGATTCCCTGCCTCTGATGCCCCATATCTGATTCCCAGCCTCTGATTCCCCAACTCTGATTCCCCACCTCTGATTCCTCAGCTCTGATTCCCCACCTCTGATTCCCCGTGTCTAATTCCCTGCCTCTGATTCCCCGCCTCTGATTCCCCATCTTGAATTCACCACCACTGATTCCCGGCGTCTGATTCCCTGCCTGTGATTCCCCGCCTCTGATTCACCATCTTTGATTCCCAGCCTCTGATTCCCCATCTCTGATTCCCGGACTCTGAATCCCCACCTCTGATTCCCGGCCTCTCATTCCCGGCCTTTGATTCCCGCTTCTTATTCCCCGCCTCTGATTCACTGCCTCTGATTCCCCATGTCTGATTCCCCACATCTGATTCCCTGCCTCTGATATCCCGCCTCTGATTCCCCGCCTCTGATTCCCTGCCACTAATTCCCCGCCTCTGATTCCCCTATCTGATTCCCAGCCTCTGATTCCCCAACTCTGATTCCCCGCCTCTGCTTCCTCAGCTCTGATTCCCACCTCTGATTCCCCGTGTCTAATTCACTGCCTCTGATTCCCCGCCTCTGATTCCCCATCTTGGATTCACCACCACTGATTCCCTGCGTCTGATTCCCTGCCTGTGATTCCCCGCCTCTGATTCACCATCTCTGATTCACTGCCTCTGATTCCCCTTCTCTGATTCCCCATGTCTGATTCCCAAATTCTGATTCCCGCCTCTGATGCCCAACCTCTGATTCCCCTCCTCTGATTGCCCATATCTGATTCCCCGCCTCTGATTCCCCATATCTTATTCTCCGCCTCTGATTCCCCAGCTCTGATTCCCCACATCTGATTCTCTGCATCTGATTCCCCACCTCTGATTCCCCGCCTCTGTTTCCCCATATCTGATTACCCACCTCTGATTCCCCAACTCCGATTCCCCGCCTCTGATTCCCCAGCTCTGATTCCCCGCCTCTGATTCCCCGTGTCTGATTCCCTGCCTCCGATTCCCCGCCTCTGATTCCACATCTCTGATTCACCGCCTCTGATTCCCCACCTCTGATTCCCCATATCTGATAAGCCATCTCTGTTTCCCCGCCTCTGATTCCCCACCTCTGATTCCCCATATCTGATTCCCCACCTCTGATTCCCCATCTCTGGTTCCCGGACTCAGATTCCCCACCTCTGATTCCCCGCCTCTGATTCCCTGCCTCTGATTCCCCATCTCTGATTCCCCATATCTGATTCCCCAGCTCTGATTCCCAACATCTGATTCCCTGCCTCTGATTCCCCACCTCTGATTCCCAATATCTGATTCCCTGCCTCTGTTTCCCCACTTCTGATTCCCCGCCTCTGTTTCCCCATATCTGATTCCCCACCTCTGATTCCCCAACTCTGATACCCCGCCTCTTATTCCCCAGCTCTGATTCCCCGCCTCTGATTCCCCGTGTCTGATTCCTTGCCTCTGATTCCCCGCCTCTGATTCCCCATCTCTGATTCACCACCACTGATTCCCTGCGTCTGATTCCCTGCCTGTGATTCCCCGCCTCTGATTCACCATCTCTGATTCACTGCCTCTGATTCCCCTTCTCTGATTCCCCATGTCTGATTCCCCAATTCTGATTCCCGCCTCTGATGCCCCACCTCTGATTCCCCATATCTGATTCCCCGCCTCTGATTCCCCATATCTTATTCCCCGCCTCTGATTCCCAAACTCACATTCCCCGCCTCTGATTCCCCAGCTCTGATTCCCCGCCTCTGATTCCCCGCGTCTGATTCCCCCCCTCTGTATCCCCGCCTCTGATTCCCCATCTCTGATTCACCACCGCTAATTCCCGGCCTCTGATTCCCCACAAATGATTCCCGGCCTCTGATTCCCGGCCTCTGATTCCCCGCCTCTGATTCCCCATCTCTGATTCCCCGCCTCTGATTCCCCGACTCTGATTCCCCGCCTCTGATTCCCCGCCTCTGATTCCCCACCTCTGATTACCCGCATCTGATTCCCTGACTCTAATTCCCGGCCTCCGATTCCCCATCTCTGATTCACCGCCTCTGATTCCCCACCTCTGATTCCCCATATCTGATTCCCCGCCTCAGTTTCCCCGCCTCTGATTCCCCGCCTCTGATTCCCCATATCTGATACCCTGCCTCTGATTCCCCAACTCTGATTCCCCGCCTCTGATTCCCCAGTTATGATTCCCCACCTCTGATTCCGCGCGTCTGATTCCCTGCTTCTGATTCCCTGCCTCTGATTCCCCATCTGTGATTAACCACCTCTGATTCTCCGCGTCTGATTCCCCGCCTCAGTTTCCCCGCCTCTGATTCCCCATATCTGATTCACCGCCTCTGATTCACCACCTCAGATTCCCCATATCTGATAAGCCATCTCTGTTACCCCGCCTCTGATTCCCCATATCTGATTCCCCGCCTCTGATTCCCCATCTCTGATTCCCGGACTCAGATTCCCCACCTCTGATTCCCAGCCTCTGATTCCCGGAATATGATTCCCCGCTTCTGATTCCCCGCCTCTGATTCCCTGCCTCTGATTTCCCATCTCTGATTCCCCACATCTGATTCACTGCTTCTGATTCCCCGCCTCTGATTCCCCATATCTGATTCCCTGCCTCTGATTCCCCAAATCTGATTCCCCGCCTCTGATTCCTCAGCTCTGATTCCCCGCCTCTGATTCCCCGCGTCTGATTCCCTGCTTCTGATTCCCTGCCTCTGATTCCCCATCTGTGATTAACCACCTCTGATTCTCCACGTCTGATTCCGCGCCTCTGATTCCCCATCTCTGATTCCCCATCTCTGATTCCCAAATTCTGATTCCCCGCCTCTGATTCCCCAGTTCTGATTCCCCATCTCTGATTCCCAAATTCTGATTCCCTGCCTCTGATTCCCCACCTCTGATTCCCCACCTCTGATTCCCAATATCTGATTCCCCGCCTCTGTTTCCCCGCCTCTGATTCCCCACCTCTGTTTCCCCATATCTGATTCCCCACCTCTGATTCCCCAACTCTGATTCCCCGCCTCTGATTCCCCAGCTCTGATTCCCCGCCTCTGATTCCACGTGTCTGATGCCCTGCCTCTGATTCCCCGCCTCTGATTTCCCATCTCTGATTCACTGCCTCTGATTCCCCACCTCTGATTCCCCATATCTGATTAGCCACCTCTGTTTCCCCGCCTCTGATTCCCAGCCTCTGATTCCCCATATCTGATTCCCAGCCTCTGATTCCCCACCTCTGATTCCCGGACTCTCATTCCCGGCCTTTGATTCCCGCTTCTGATTCCCCGCCTCTGATTCCCTGCCTCTGATTCCCCATGTCTGATTCCCCACATCTGATTCCCTGCCTCTGATATCCCGCCTCTGATTCCCTGCCTCTGATTCCCTGCCACTAATTCCCCGCCTCTGATTCCCCTATCTGATTCCCTGCCTCTGATGCCCCATATCTGATTCCCAGCCTCTGATTCCCCAACTCTGATTCCCCACCTCTGATTCCTCAGCTCTGATTCCCCACCTCTGATTCCCCGTGTCTAATTCCCTGCCTCTGATTCCCCGCCTCTGATTCCCCATCTTGTATTCACCACCACTGATTCCCGGCGTCTGATTCCCTGCCTGTGATTCCCCGCCTCTGATTCACCATCTTTGATTCACTGCCTCTGATTCCCCTTCTCTGATTCCCCATGTCTGATTCCCCAATTCTGATTCCCGCCTCTGATGCCCAACCTCTGATTCCCCTCCTCTGATTGCCCATATCTGATTCCCCGCCTCTGATTCCCCATATCTTATTCTCCGCCTCTGATCCCCAAACTCAGATTCCCCGCCTCTGATTCCCCACATCTGATTCTCTGCCTCTGATTCCCCACCTCTGATTCCCCGCCTCTGTTTCCCCATATCTGATTACCCACCTCTGATTCCCCAACTCTGATTCACTGCCTCTGATTCCCCACCTCTAATTCCCCATATCTGATTAGCCACCTCTGTTTCCCCGCCTCTGATTCCCAGCCTCTGATTCCCCATATCTGATTCCCAGCCTCTGATTCCCCATCTCTGATTCCCGGACTCTGAATCCCCACCTCTGATTCCCGGCCTCTCATTCCCGGCCTTTGATTCCCGCTTCTGATTCCCCGCCTCTGATTCCCTGCCTCTGATTCCCCATGTCTGATTCCCCACATCTGATTCCCTGCCTCTGATATCCCGCCTCTGATTCCCCGCCTCTGATTCCCTGCCACTAATTCCCCGCCTCTGATTCCCCTATCTGATTCCCTGCCTCTGATGCCCCATATCTGATTCCCAGCCTCTGATTCCCCAACTCTGATTCCCCATATCTGATTCCCCACCTCTGATTCCCCAACTCTGATTCCCCGTGTCTAATTCCCTGCCTCTGATTCCCCGCCTCTGATTCCCCATCTTGGATTCACCACCACTGATTCCCTGCGTCTGATTCCCTGCCTGTGATTCCCCGCCTCTGATTCACCATCTCTGATTCACTGCCTCTGATTCCCCTTCTCTGATTCCCCATGTCTGATTCCCCAATTCTGATTCCCGCCTCTGATGCCCCACCTCTGATTCCCCTCCTCTGATTGCCCATATCTGATTCCACGCCTCTGATTCCCCATATCTTATTCCCCGACTCTGATTCCCAAACTCAGATTCCCCGCCTCTGATTCCCCAGCTCTGATTCCCCACAACTGATTCCCTGCCTCTGATTCCCCACCTATGATTCCCAATATCTGATTCCCTGCCTCTGTTTCCCCACCTCTGATTCCCCGCCTCTGTTTCCCCATATCTGATTCCCCACCTCTGATTCCCCAACTCTGATTCCCCGCCTCTGCTTCCTCAGCTCTGATTCCCACCTCTGATTCCCCGTGTCTAATTCCCTGCCTCTGATTCCCCGCCTCTGATTCCCCATCTTGGATTCACCACCACTGATTCCCTGCGTCTGATTCCCTGCCTGTGATTCCCCGCCTCTGATTCACCATCTCTGATTCACTGCCTCTGATTCCCCTTCTCTGATTCCCCATGTCTGATTCCCCAATTCTGATTCCCGCCTCTGATGCCCAACCTCTGATTCCCCTCCTCTGATTGCCCATATCTGATTCCCCGCCTCTGATTCCCCATATCTTATTCTCCGCCTCTGATTCCCAAACTCAGATTCCCCGCCTCTGATTCCCCAGCTCTGATTCCCCACATCTGATTCTCTGCCTCTGATTCCCCACCTCTGATTCCCCGCCTCTGTTTCCCCATATCTGATTACCCACCTCTGATTCCCCAACTCCGATTCCCCGCCTCTGATTCCCCAGCTCTGATTCCCCACCTCTGATTCCCCAACTCCGATTCCCCGCCTCTGATTCCACATCTCTGATTCACCGCCTCTGATTCCCCACCTCTGATTCCCCATATCTGATAAGCCATCTCTGTTTCCCCGCCTCTGATTCCCCACCTCTGATTCCCCGTATCTGATTCCCCACCTCTGATTCCCCATCTCTGGTTCCCGGACTCAGATTCCCCACCTCTGATTCCCCGCCTCTGATTCCCTGCCTCTGATTCCCCATCTCTGATTCCCCATATCTGATTCCCCAGCTCTGATTCCCAACATCTGATTCCCTGCCTCTGATTCCCCACCTCTGATTCCCAATATCTGATTCCCTGCCTCTGTTTCCCCACTTCTGATTCCCCGCCTCTGTTTCCCCATATCTGATTCCCCACCTCTGATTCCCCAACTCTGATGCCCCGCCTCTGATTCCCCAGCTCTGATTCCCCGCCTCTGATTCCCCGTGTCTGATTCCTTGCCTCTGATTCCCCGCCTCTGATTCCCCATCTCTGATTCACCACCACTGATTCCCTGCGTCTGATTCCCTGCCTGTGATTCCCCGCCTCTGATTCACCATCTCTGATTCACTGCCTCTGATTCCCCTTCTCTGATTCCCCATGTCTGATTCCCCAATTCTGATTCCCGCCTCTGATGCCCCACCTCTGATTCCCCATATCTGATTCCCCATATCTTATTCCCCGCCTCTGATTCCCAAACTCACATTCCCCGCCTCTGATTCCCCAGCTCTGATTCCCCGCCTCTGATTCCCCGCGTCTGATTCCCCGCCTCTGAATCCCCGCCTCTGATTCCACATCTCCGATTCACCACCGCTAATTCCCGGCCTCTGATTCCCCACAAATGATTCCCGGCCTCTGATTCCAGACCTCTGATTCCCCGCCTCTGATTCCCCATCTCTGATTCCCCGCCTCTGATTCCCCGACTCTGATTCCCCGCCTCTGATTCCCCAGCTCTGATTCCCCACCTCTGATTACCCGCATCTGATTCCCTGACTCTAATTCCCGGCCTCCGATTCCCCATCTCTGATTCACCGCCTCTGATTCCCCACCTCTGATTCCCCATATCTGATTCCCCGCCTCAGTTTCCCCGCCTCTGATTCCCCGCCTCTGATTCCCCATATCTGATACCCTGCCTCTGATTCCCCAACTCTGATTCCCCGCCTCTGATTCCCCAGTTATGATTCCCCACCTCTGATTCCGCGCGTCTGATTCCCTGCTTCTGATTCCCTGCCTATGATTCCCCATCTGTGATTAACCACCTCTGATTCTCCGCGTCTGATTCCCCGCCTCAGTTTCCCCGCCTCTGATTCCCCATATCTGATTCACCGCCTCTGATTCACCACCTCAGATTCCCCATATCTGATAAGCCATCTCTGTTACCCCGCCTCTGATTCCCCATATCTGATACCCCGCCTCTGATTCCCCATCTCTGATTCCCGGACTCAGATTCCCCACCACTGATTCCCAGCCTCTGATTCCCGGAATATGATTCCCCGCTTCTGATTCCCCGCCTCTGATTCCCTGCCTCTGATTCCCCATCTCTGATTCCCCACATCTGATTCCCTGCTTCTGATTCCCCGCCTCTGATTCCCCATATCTGATTCCCTGCCTCTGATTCCCCAAATCTGATTCCCCGCCTCTGATTCCTCAGCTCTGATTCCCCGCTTCTGATTCCCCGCGTCTGATTCCCTGCTTCTGATTCCCTGCCTCTGATTCCCCATCTGTGATTAACCACCTCTGATTCTCCACGTCTGACTCCGCGCCTCTGATTCCCCATCTCTGATTCCCCATCTCTGATTCCCAAATTCTGATTCCCCGCCTCTGATTCCCCAGTTCTGATTTCCCATCTCTGATTCCCAAATTCTGATTCCCTGCCTCTGATTCCCCACCTCTGATTCCCCACCTCTGATTCCCAATATCTGATTCCCCGCCTCTGTTTCCCCGCCTCTGATTCCCCGCCTCTGTTTCCCCATATCTGATTCCCCACCTCTGATTCCCCAACTCTGATTCCCCGCCTCTGATTTCCCATCTCTGATTCACTTCCTCTGATTCCCCACCTCTGATTCCCCATATCTGATTAGCCACCTCTGTTTCCCCGCCTCTGATTCCCAGCCTCTGATTCCCCATATCTGATTCCCAGCCTCTGATTCCCCACCTCTGATTCCCGGACTCTCATTCCCGGCCTTTGATTCCCGCTTCTGATTCCCCGCCTCTGATTCCCTGCCTCTGATTCCCCATGTCTGATTCCCCACATCTGATTCCCTGCCACTAATTCCCCGCCTCTGATTCCCCTATCTGATTCCCTGCCTCTGATGCCCCATATCTGATTCCCAGCCTCTGATTCCCCAACTCTGATTCCCCGCCTCTGATTCCTCAGCTCTGATTCCCCACCTCTGATTCCCCGTGTCTAATTCCCTGCCTCTGATTCCCCGCCTCTGATTCCCCATCTTGTATTCACCACCACTGATTCCCTGCGTCTGATATTCTGCCTGTGATTCCCTGCCTCTGATTCACCATCTCTGATTCACTGCCTCTGATTCCCCTTCTCTGATTCCCCATGTCTGATTCCCCAATTCTGATTCCCGCCTCTGATGCCCAACCTCTGATTCCCCTCCTCTGATTGCCCATATCTGATTCCCCTCCTCTGATTGCCCATATCTGATTCCACGCCTCTGATTCCCCATATCTTATTCCCCGACTCTGATTCCCAAACTCAGATTCCCCGCCTCTGATTCCCCAGCTCTGATTCCCCACATCTGATTCCCTGCCTCTGATTCCCCACCTCTGATTCCCAATATCTGATTCCCTGCCTCTGTTTCCCCACCTCTGATTCCCCGCCTCTGTTTCCCCATATCTGATTCCCCACCTCTGATTCCCAAACTCTGATTCCCCGCCTCTGCTTCCTCAGCTCTGATTCCCACCTCTGATTCCCCGTGTCTAATTCCCTGCCTCTGATTCCCCGCCTCTGATTCCCCATCTTGGATTCACCACCACTGATTCCCTGCGTCTGATTCCCTGCCTGTGATTCCCCGCCTCTGATTCACCATCTCAGATTCACTGCCTCTGATTCCCCTTCTCTGATTCCCCATGTCTGATTCCCCAATTCTGATTCCCGCCTCTGATGCCCAACCTCTGATTCCCCTCCTCTGATTGCCCATATCTGATTCCCCGCCTCTGATTCCCCATATCTTATTCTCCGCCTCTGATTCCCAAACTCAGATTCCCCGCCTCTGATTCCCCAGCTCTGATTCCCCACATCTGATTCTCTGCCTCTGATTCCCCACCTCTGATTCCCCGCCTCTGTTTCCCCATATCTGATTACCCACCTCTGATTCCCCAACTCCGATTCCCCGCCTCTGATTCCCCAGCTCTGATTCCCCACCTCTGATTCCCCAACTCCGATTCCCCGCCTCTGATTCCACATCTCTGATTCACCGCCTCTGATTCCCCACCTCTGATTCCCCATATCTGATAAGCCATCTCTGTTTCCCCGCCTCTGATTCCCCACCTCTGATTCCCCGTATCTGATTCCCCACCTCTGATTCCCCATCTCTGGTTCCCGGACTCAGATTCCCCACCTCTGATTCCCCGCCTCTGATTCCCTGCCTCTGATTCCCCATCTCTGATTCCCCATATCTGATTCCCCAGCTCTGATTCCCAACATCTGATTCCCTGCCTCTGATTCCCCACCTCTGATTCCCAATATCTGATTCCCTGCCTCTGTTTCCCCACTTCTGATTCCCCGCCTCTGTTTCCCCATATCTGATTCCCCACCTCTGATTCCCCAACTCTGATGCCCCGCCTCTGATTCCCCAGCTCTGATTCCCCGCCTCTGATTCCCCGTGTCTGATTCCTTGCCTCTGATTCCCCGCCTCTGATTCCCCATCTCTGATTCACCACCACTGATTCCCTGCGTCTGATTCCCTGCCTGTGATTCCCCGCCTCTGATTCACCATCTCTGATTCACTGCCTCTGATTCCCCTTCTCTGATTCCCCATGTCTGATTCCCCAATTCTGATTCCCGCCTCTGATGCCCCACCTCTGATTCCCCATATCTGATTCCCCATATCTTATTCCCCGCCTCTGATTCCCAAACTCACATTCCCCGCCTCTGATTCCCCAGCTCTGATTCCCCGCCTCTGATTCCCCGCGTCTGATTCCCCGCCTCTGAATCCCCGCCTCTGATTCCACATCTCCGATTCACCACCGCTAATTCCCGGCCTCTGATTCCCCACAAATGATTCCCGGCCTCTGATTCCAGACCTCTGATTCCCCGCCTCTGATTCCCCATCTCTGATTCCCCGCCTCTGATTCCCCGACTCTGATTCCCCGCCTCTGATTCCCCAGCTCTGATTCCCCACCTCTGATTACCCGCATCTGATTCCCTGACTCTAATTCCCGGCCTCCGATTCCCCATCTCTGATTCACCGCCTCAGATTCCCCACCTCTGATTCCCCATATCTGATTCCCCGCCTCAGTTTCCCCGCCTCTGATTCCCCGCCTCTGATTCCCCATATCTGATACCCTGCCTCTGATTCCCCAACTCTGATTCCCCGCCTCTGATTCCCCAGTTATGATTCCCCACCTCTGATTCCGCGCGTCTGATTCCCTCCTTCTGATTCCCTGCCTATGATTCCCCATCTGTGATTAACCACCTCTGATTCTCCGCGTCTGATTCCCCGCCTCAGTTTCCCCGCCTCTGATTCCCCATATCTGATTCACCGCCTCTGATTCACCACCTCAGATTCCCCATATCTGATAAGCCATCTCTGTTACCCCGCCTCTGATTCCCCATATCTGATTCCCCGCCTCTGATTCCCCATCTCTGATTCCCGGACTCAGATTCCCCACCTCTGATTCCCAGCCTCTGATTCCCGGAATATGATTCCCCGCTTCTGATTCCCCGCCTCTGATTCCCTGCCTCTGATTCCCCATCTCTGATTCCCCACATCTGATTCCCTGCTTCTGATTCCCCGCCTCTGATTCCCCATATCTGATTCCCTGCCTCTGATTCCCCAAATCTGATTCCCCGCCTCTGATTCCTCAGCTCTGATTCCCCGCCTCTGATTCCCCGCGTCTGATTCCCTGCTTCTGATTCCCTGCCTCTGATTCCCCATCTGTGATTAACCACCTCTGATTCTCCACGTCTGACTCCGCGCCTCTGATTCCCCATCTCTGATTCCCCATCTCTGATTCCCAAATTCTGATTCCCCGCCTCTGATTCCCCAGTTCTGATTCCCCATCTCTGATTCCCAAATTCTGATTCCCTGCCTCTGATTCCCCACCTCTGATTCCCCACCTCTGATTCCCAATATCTGATTCCCCGCCTCTGTTTCCCCGCCTCTGATTCCCCGCCTCTGTTTCCCCATATCTGATTCCCCACCTCTGATTCCCCAACTCTGATTCCCCGCCTCTGATTTCCCATCTCTGATTCACTGCCTCTGATTCCCCACCTCTGATTCCCCATATCTGATTAGCCACCTCTGTTTCCCCGCCTCTGATTCCCAGCCTCTGATTCCCCATATCTGATTCCCAGCCTCTGATTCCCCACCTCTGATTCCCGGACTCTCATTCCCGGCCTTTGATTCCCGCTTCTGATTCCCCGCCTCTGATTCCCTGCCTCTGATTCCCCATGTCTGATTCCCCACATCTGATTCCCTGCCACTAATTCCCCGCCTCTGATTCCCCTATCTGATTCCCTGCCTCTGATGCCCCATATCTGATTCCCAGCCTCTGATTCCCCAACTCTGATTCCCCGCCTCTGATTCCTCAGCTCTGATTCCCCACCTCTGATTCCCCGTGTCTAATTCCCTGCCTCTGATTCCCCGCCTCTGATTCCCCATCTTGTATTCACCACCACTGATTCCCTGCGTCTGATTCCCTGCCTGTGATTCCCTGCCTCTGATTCACCATCACTGATTCACTGCCTCTGATTCCCCTTCTCTGATTCCCCATGTCTAATTCCCCAATTCTGATTCCCGCCTCTGATGCCCAACCTCTGATTCCCCTCCTCTGATTGCCCATATCTGATTCCCCTCCTCTGATTGCCCATATCTGATTCCACGCCTCTGATTCCCCATATCTTATTCCCCGACTCTGATTCCCAAACTCAGATTCCCCGCCTCTGATTCCCCAGCTCTGATTCCCCACATCTGATTCCCTGCCTCTGATTCCCCACCTCTGATTCCCAATATCTGATTCCCTGCCTCTGTTTCCCCACCTCTGATTCCCCGCCTCTGTTTCCCCATATCTGATTCCCCACCTCTGATTCCCAATCTCTGATTCCCCGCCTCTGCTTCCTCAGCTCTGATTCCCACCTCTGATTCCCCGTGTCTAATTCCCTGCCTCTGATTCCCCGCCTCTGATTCCCCATCTTGGATTCACCACCACTGATTCCCTGCGTCTGATTCCCTGCCTGTGATTCCCCGCCTCTGATTCACCATCTCTGATTCCCCGCCTCAGTTTCCCCGCCTCTGATTCCCCGCCTCTGATTCCCCGCCTCTGATTCCCCATATCTGATACCCTGCCTCTGATTCCCCAACTCTGATTCCCCGCCTCTGATTCCCCAGTTATGATTCCCCACCTCTGATTCCGCGCGTCTGATTCCCTGCTTCTGATTCCCTGCCTATGATTCCCCATCTGTGATTAACCACCTCTGATTCTCCGCGTCTGATTCCCCGCCTCAGTTTCCCCGCCTCTGATTCCCCATATCTGATTCACCGCCTCTGATTCACCACCTCAGATTCCCCATATCTGATAAGCCATCTCTGTTACCCCGCCTCTGATTCCCCATATCTGATTCCCCGCCTCTGATTCCCCATCTCTGATTCCCGGACTCACATTCCCCACCTCTGATTCCCAGCCTCTGATTCCCGGAATATGATTCCCCGCTTCTGATTCCCCGCCTCTGATTCCCTGCCTCTGATTCCCCATCTCTGATTCCCCACATCTGATTCCCTGCTTCTGATTCCCCGCCTCTGATTCCCCATATCTGATTCCCTGCCTCTGATTCCCCAAATCTGATTCCCCGCCTCTGATTCCTCAGCTCTGATTCCCCGCCTCTGATTCCCCGCGTCTGATTCCCTGCTTCTGATTCCCTGCCTCTGATTCCCCATCTGTGATTAACCACCTCTGATTCTCCACGTCTGACTCCGCGCCTCTGATTCCCCATCTCTGATTCCCCATCTCTGATTCCCAAATTCTGATTCCCCGCCTCTGATTCCCCAGTTCTGATTCCCCATCTCTGATTCCCAAATTCTGATTCCCTGCCTCTGATTCCCCACCTCTGATTCCCCACCTCTGATTCCCAATATCTGATTCCCCGCCTCTGTTTCCCCGCCTCTGATTCCCCGCCTCTGTTTCCCCATATCTGATTCCCCACCTCTGATTCCCCAACTCTGATTCCCCGCCTCTGATTTCCCATCTCTGATTCACTGCCTCTGATTCCCCACCTCTGATTCCCCATATCTGATTAGCCACCTCTGTTTCCCCGCCTCTGATTCCCAGCCTCTGATTCCCCATATCTGATTCCCAGCCTCTGATTCCCCACCTCTGATTCCCGGACTCTCATTCCCGGCCTTTGATTCCCGCTTCTGATTCCCCGCCTCTGATTCCCTGCCTCTGATTCCCCATGTCTGATTCCCCACATCTGATTCCCTGCCACTAATTCCCCGCCTCTGATTCCCCTATCTGATTCCCTGCCTCTGATGCCCCATATCTGATTCCCAGCCTCTGATTCCCCAACTCTGATTCCCCGCCTCTGATTCCTCAGCTCTGATTCCCCACCTCTGATTCCCCGTGTCTAATTCCCTGCCTCTGATTCCCCGCCTCTGATTCCCCATCTTGTATTCACCACCACTGATTCCCTGCGTCTGATTCCCTGCCTGTGATTCCCTGCCTCTGATTCACCATCTCTGATTCACTGCCTCTGATTCCCCTTCTCTGATTCCCCATGTCTGATTCCCCAATTCTGATTCCCGCCTCTGATGCCCAACCTCTGATTCCCCTCCTCTGATTGCCCATATCTGATTCCCCGCCTCTGATTCCCCATATCTTATTCTCCGCCTCTGATCCCCAAACTCAGATTCCCCGCCTCTGATTCCCCACATCTGATTCTCTGCCTCTGATTCCCCACCTCTGATTCCCCGCCTCTGTTTCCCCATATCTGATTACCCACCTCTGATTCCCCAACTCTGATTCCCCGCCTCTGATTCCCCAGCTCTGATTCCCCGCCTCTGATTCCCCGTGTCTGATTCCCTGCCTCTGATTCCCCGCCTCTGATTCCACATCTCTGATTCACCGCCTCTGATTCCCCACCTCTGATTCCCCATATCTGATAAGCCATCTCTGTTTCCCCGCCTCTGATTCCCCACCTCTGATTCCCCATATCTGATTCCCTGCCTCTGATTCCCCATCTCTGATTCCCGGACTCAGATTCCCCACCTCTGATTCCCCGCCTCTGATTCCCTGCCTCTGATTCCCCATCTCTGATTCCCCATATCTGATTCCCCAGCTCTGATTCCCAACATCTGATTCCCTGCCTCTGTTTCCCCACTTCTGATTCCCCGCCTCTGTTTCCCCATATCTGATTCCCCACCTCTGATTCCCCAACTCTGATTCCCCGCCTCTGATTCCCCAGCCCTTATTCCCCGCCTCTGATTCCCCGTGTCTGATTCCTTGCCTCTGATTCCCCGCCTCTGATTCCCCATCTCTGATTCACCACCACTGATTCCCTGCGTCTGATTTCCTGCCTGTGATTCCCCGCCTCTGATTCACCATCTCTGATTCACTGCCTCTGATTCCCCTTCTCTGATTCCCCATGTCTGATTCCCCAATTCTGATTCCCGCCTCTGATGCCCCACCTCTGATTCCCCTCCTCTGATTCCCCATATCTGATTCCCCGCCTCTGATTCCCCATATCTTATTCCCCGCCTCTGATTCCCAAACTCAGATTCCCCGCCTCTGATTCCCCAGCTCTGATTCCCCGCCTCTGATTCCCCGCGTCTGATTCCCCGCCTCTGAATCCCCGCCTCTGATTCCCCATCTCTGATTCACCACCGCTAATTCCCGGCCTCTGATTCCCCACAACTGATTCCCGGCCTTTGATTACCCGCGTCTGATTCCCTGACTCTAATTCCCCGCCTCTGATTCCCCAGCTCTGATTCCCCACCTCTGATTACCCGCGTCTGATTCCCTGACTCTAATTCCCGGCCTCTGATTCCCCATCTCTGATACACCGCCTCTGATTCCCCACCTCTGATTCCCCATATCTGATTCCCCGCCTCAGTTTCCCTGCCTCTGATTCCCCGCCTCTGATTCCCCATATCTGATACCCCACCTCTGATTCCCCAACTCTGATTCCCCGCCTCTGATTCCCCAGTTATGATTCCCCACCTCTGATTCCCCGCGTCTGATTCCCTGCTTCTGATTCCCTGCCTCTGATTCCCCATCTGTGATTAACCACCTCCGCGTCTGATTCCCCGCCTCAGTTTCCCCGCCGCTGATTCCCCATATCTGATTCCCGGCCTCTGATTCCCGGCCTATGATTCCCCGCTTGTAATTCCCCGCCTCTGATTCCCTGCCTCTGATTCCCCATGTCTGATTCCCCACATCTGATTCCCTGCCTCTGATACCCCGCCTCTGATTCCCTGCCTCTGATTCCATGCCACTAATTCCCCGCCTCTGATTCCCCATATCTGATTCCCTGCCTCTGATGCCCCATATCTGATTCCCTGCCTCTGATTCCCCAACTCTGATTCCCCGCCTCTGATTCCTCAGCTCTGATTCCCCACCTCTGATTCCCCGTGTCTAATTCCCTGCCTCTGATTCCACGCCTCTGATTCCCCATCTTGGATTCACCACCACTGATTCCCTGCGTCTGATTCCCTGCCTGTGATTCCCCGCCTCTGATTCACCATCTCTGATTCACTGCCTCTGATTCCCCTTCTCTGATTCCCCATGTCTGATTCCCCAATTCTGATTCCCGTCTCTGATGCCCCACCTCTGATTCCCCTCCTCTGATTCCCCATATCTGATTCCCCGCCTCTGATTCCCCATATCTTATTCCCCGACTCTGATTCCCAAACTCAGATTCCCCGCCTCTGATTCCCCAGCTCTGATTCCCCACATCTGATTCCCTGCCTCTGATTCCCCACCTCTGATTCCCAATATCTGATTCCCTGCCTCTGTTTCCCCACCTCTGATTCCCCGCCTCTGTTTCCCCATATCTGATTCCCCACCTCTGATTCCCCAACTCTGATTCCCCGCCTCTGAATCCCCAGCTTTGATTCCCCGCCTCTGATTCCCCGTGTCTGATTCCCTGCCTCTGATTCCCCGCCTCTGATTCCCCATCTCTGATTCACCGCCTCTGATTCACCACCTCAGATTCCCCATATCTGATAAGCCTCTCTGTTACCCCGCCTCTGATTCCCCGCTTCTGATTCCCCATATCTGATTCCCCGCCTCTGATTCCCCATCTCTGATTCCCCATCTCTGATTCCCCACATCTGATTCCCTGCCTCTGATTCCCCGCCTCTGATTCCCCATATCTGATTCCCTGCCTCTGATTCCCCATCTCTGATTCCCACCCTCCGATTCCCCACCTCTGGTTCCCCATATCTGATACCCCTCCTCTCCTTCCCCGCCTCTGATTCCCCGCCTCTGATTCTCCATATCTGATACCCCGACTCTGATTCCCCAACTCTGATTCCCCGCCTCTGATTCCTCAGCTCTGATTCCCCGCCTCTGATTCCCCGCGTCTGATTCCCTGCTTCTGATTCCCTGCCTCTGATTCCCCATCTGTGATTAACCACCTCTGATTCTCCACGTCTGATTCCGCGCCTCTGATTCCCCATCTCTGATTCCCAAATTCTGATTCCCCGCCTCAGATTCCCCAGCTCTGATTCCCCATCTCTGATTCCCAAATTCTGATTCCCTGCCTCTGATTCCCCACCTCTGATTCCCAATATCTGATTCCCCGCCTCTGTTTCCCCGCCTCTGATTCCCCGCCTCTGTTTCCCCATATCTGATTCCGCACCTCTGATTCCCCAACTCTGATTCCCCGCCTCTGATTCCCCAGCTCTGATTCCCCGACTCTGATTCCACGTTTCTGATGCCCTGCCTCTGATTCCCCGCCTCTGATTTCCCATCTCTGATTCACTGCCTCTGATTCCCCACCTCTGATTCCCCATATCTGATTAGCCACCTCTGTTTCACCGCCTCTGATTCCCAGCCTCTGATTCCCCATATCTGATTCCCAGCCTCTGATTCCCCATCTCTGATTCCCGGACTCTGAATGCCCACCTCTGATTCCCGGCCTCTCATTCCCGGCCTTTGATTCCCGCTTCTGATTCCCCGCCTCTGATTCCCTGCCTCTGATTCCCATGTCTGATTCCCCACATCTGATTCCCTGCCTCTGATATCCCGCCTCTGATTCCCCGCCTCTGATTCCCTGCCACTAATTGCCCGCCTCTGATTCCCCTATCTGATTCCCTGCCTCTGATGCCCCATATCTGATTCGCAGCCTCTGATTCCCCAACTCTGATTCCCCGCCTCTGATTCCTCAGCTCTGATTCCCCACCTCTGATTCCCCGTGTCTAATTCCCTGCCTCTGATTCCCCGCCTCTGATTCCCCATCTTGGATTCACCACCACTGATTCCCTGCGTCTGATTCCCTGCCTGTGATTCCCCGCCTCTGATTCACCATCTCTGATTCACTGCCTCTGATTCCCCTTCTCTGATTCCCCATGTCTGATTCCCCAATTCTGATTCCCGCCTCTGATGCCCCACCTCTGATTCCCCTCCTCTGATTGCCCATATCTGATTCCCCGCCTCTGATTCCCCATATCTTATTCCCCGACTCTGATTCCCAAACTCAGATTGCCCGCCTCTGATTCCCCAGCTCTGATTCCCCACATCTGATTCCCTGCCTCTGATTCCCCCCTCTGATTCCCAATATCTGATTCCCTGCCTCTGTTTCCCCACCTCTGATTCCCCGCCTCTGTTTCCCCATATCTGATTCCCCACCTCTGATTCCCCAACTCTGATTCCCCGCCTCTGAATCCCCAGCTTTGATTCCCTGCCTCTGATTCCCCGTGTCTGATTCCCTGCCTCTGATTCCCCGCCTCTGATTCACCATCTCTGATTCACCGCCTCTGATTCACCACCTCACATTCCCCATATCTGATAAGCCATCTCTGTTACCCCGCCTCTGATTCCCCATATCTGATTCCCCGCCTCTGATTCCCCATCTCTGATTCCCGGACTCAGATTCCCCACCTCTGATTCCCAGCCTCTGATTCCCGGAATATGATTCCCCGCTTCTGATTCCCCGCCTCTGATTCCCTGCCTCTGATTCCCCATCTCTGATTCCCCACATCAGATTCCCTGCCTCTGATTCCCCGCCTCTGATTCCCCATATCTGATTCCCTGCCTATGATTCCCCATCTCTGATTCCCGCCCTCCGATTCCCCACCTCTGGTTCCCCATATCTGATACCCCTCCTCTCTTTCCCCGCCTCTGATTCCCCGCCTCTGATTCTCCATATCTGATAACCCGCCTCTGATTCCCCAACTCTGATTCCCCGCCTCTGATTCCTCAGCTCTGATTCCCCGCCTCTGATTCCCCGCGTCTGATTCCCTGCTTCTGATTCCCTGCCTCTGATTCCCCATCTGTGATTAACCACCTCTGATTCTCCACGTCTGATTCCGCGCCTCTGATTCCCCATCTCTGATTCCCCATCTCTGATTCCCAAATACTGATTCCCCGCCTCTGATTCCCCACCTCTGATTCCCCATCTCTGATTCCCAAATTCTGATTCCCTGCCTCTGATTCCCCACCTCTGATTCCCAATATCTGATTCCCCGCCTCTGTTTCCCCGCCTCTGATTCCCCGCCTCTGTTTCCCCATATCTGAATCCCCACCTCTGATTCCCCAACTCTGATACCCCGCCTCTGATTCCCCAGCTCTGATTCCCCGCCTCTGATTCCACGTTTCTGATGCCCTGCCTCTGATTCCCCGTCTCTGATTTCCCATCTCTGATTCACTGCCTCTGATTCCCCACCTCTGATTCCCCATATCTGATTAGCCACCTCTGTTTCCCCGCCTCTGATTCCCAGCCTCTGATTCCCCATATCTGATTCCCAGCCTCTGATTCCCCATCTCTGATTCCCGGACTCTGAATCCCCACCTCTGATTCCCGGCCTCTCATTCCCGGCCTTTGATTCCCGCATCTGATTCCCCGCCTCTGATTCCCTGCCTCTGATTCCCCATGTCTGATTCCCCACATCTGATTCCCTGCCTCTGATATCCCGCCTCTGATTCCCCGCCTCTGATTCCCTGCCACTAATTCCCCGCCTCTGATTCCCCTATTTGATTCCCTGCCTCTGATGCCCCATATCTGATTCCCAGCCTCTGATTCCCCAACTCTGATTCCTCAGCTCTGATTCCCCACCTCTGATTCCCCGTGTCTAATTCCCTGCCTCTGATTCCCCGCCTCTGATTCCCCATCTTGGATTCACCACCACTGATTCCCTGCGTCTGATTCCCTGCCTGTGATTCCCCGCCTCTGATTCACCATCTCTGATTCACTGCCTCTGATTCCCCTTCTCTGATTCCCCATGTCTGATTCCCCAATTCTGATTCCCGCCTCTGATGCCCAACCTCTGATTCCCCTCCTCTGATTGCCCATATCTGACTCCCCGCCTCTGATTCCCCATATCTTATTCTCCGCCTCTGATTCCCAAACTCAGATTCCCCGCCTCTGATTCCCTAGCTCTGATTCCCCACATCTGATTCTCTGCCTCTGATTCCCCACCTCTGATTCCCCGCCTCTGATTCCCCGTGTCTGATTCCCTGCCTCTGATTCCCCGCCTCTGATTCCACATCTCTGATTCACCGCCTCTGATTCCCCACCTCTGATTCCCCATATCTGATAAGCCATCTCTGTTTCCCCGCCTCTGATTCCCCACCTCTGATTCCCCATATCTGATTCCCCGCCTCTGATTCCCCATCTCTGATTCCCGGACTCAGATTCCCCACCTCTGATTCCCCGCCTCTGATTCCCTGCCTCTGATTCCTCATCTCTGATTTCCCATATCTGATTCCCCAGCTCTGATTCCCAACATCTGATTCCCTGCCTCTGATTCCCAACCTCTGATTCCCAATATCTGATTCCCTGCCTCTGTTTCCCCACTTCTGATTCCCCGCCTCTGTTTCCCCATATCTGATTCCCCACCTCTGATTCCCGAACTCTGATTCCCCGCCTCTGATTCCCCAGCTCTGATTCCCCGCCTCTGATTCCCCGTGTCTGATTCCTTGCCTCTGATTCCCCGCCTCTGATTCCCCATCTCTGATTCACCACCACTGATTCCCTGCGTCTGATTCCCTGCCTGTGATTCCCCGCCTCTGATTCAACATCTCTGATTCACTGCCTCTGATTGCCCTTCTCTGATTCCCCATGTCTGATTCCCCAATTCTGATTCCCGCCTCTGATTCCCCACTACTGATTCCCGGCCTCTGATTCCCGGCCTCTGATTCCCCGCCTCTGATTCCCGATATCTGATTAGCCACCTCTGTTTCCCCGCCTCTGATTCCCAGCCTCTGATTCCCCATATCTGATTCCCAGCCTCTGATTCCCCATCTCTGATTCCCGGACTCTGAATCCCCACCTCTGATTCCCGGCCTCTCATTCCCGGCCTTTGATTCCCGCTTCTGATTCCCCGCCTTTGATTCCCTGCCTCTGATTCCCCATGTCTGATTCCCCACATCTGATTCCCTGCCTCTGATATCCCGCCTCTGATTTCCCGCCTCTGATTCCCTGCCACTAATTCCCCGCCTCTGATTACCCTATCTGATTCCCTGCCTCTGATGCCCCATATCTGATTCCCTGCCTCTGATTCCCCAACTCTGATTCCCCGCCTCTGATTCCTCAGCTCTGATTCCCCACCTCTGATTCCCCCTGTCTAATTCCCTGCCTCTGATTCCCCGCCTCTGATTCCCCATCTTGGATTCACCACCACTGATTCCCTGCGTCTGATTCCCTGCCTGTGATTCCCCGCCTCTGATTCACCATCTCTGATTCACTGCCGTTGATTCCCCTTCTCTGATTCCCCATGTCTGATTCCCCAATTCTGATTCCCGCCTCTGATGCCCAACCTCTGATTCCCCACCTCTGATTCCCCATATCTGATTCCCCGCCTCAGTTTCCCAGCCTCTGATTCCCCGCCTCTGATTCCCCATATCTGATACCCCACCTCTGATTCCCCAACTCTGATTCCCCGCCTCTGATTCCCCAGTTATGATTCCCCACCTCTGATTCCCCGCATCTGATTCCCTGCTTCTGATTCCCTGCCTCTGATTCCCCATCTGTGATTAACCAGCTCCGCGTCTGATTCCCCGCCTCAGTTTCCCCGCCGCTGATTCCCCATATCTGATTCCCGGCCTCTGATTCCCGGCCTATGATTCCCCGCTTGTAATTCCCCGCCTCTGATTCCCTGCCTCTGATTCCCCATGTCTGATTCCCCACATCTGATTCCCTGCCTCTGATACCCCGCCTCTGATTCCCTGCCTCTGATTCCATGCCACTAATTCCCCGCCTCTGATTCCCCATATCTGATTCCCTGCCTCTGATGCCCCATATCTGATTCCCTGCCTCTGATTCCCCAACTCTGATTCCCCGCCTCTGATTCCTCAGCTCTGATTCCCCACCTCTGATTCCCCGTGTCTAATTCCCTGCCTCTGATTCCCCGCCTCTGATTCGCCATCTTGGATTCACCACCACTGATTCCCTGCGTCTGATTCCCTGCCTGTGATTCCCCGCCTCTGATTCACCATCTCTGATTCACTGCCTCTGATTCCCTTTCTCTGATTCCCCATGTCTGATTCCCCAATTCTGATTCCCGCCTCTGATGCCCCACCTCTGATTCCCCTCCTCTGATTCCCCATATCTGATTCCCCGCCTCTGATTCCCCATATCTTATTCCCCGACTCTGATTCCCAAACTCAGATTCTCCGCCTCTGATTCCCCAGCTCTGATTCCCCACATCTGATTCCCTGCCTCTGATTCCCCACCTCTGATTCCCAATATCTGATTCCCTGCCTCTGTTTCCCCACCTCTGATTCCCCGCCTCTGTTTCCCCATATCTGATTCCCCACCTCTGATTCCCCAACTCTGATTCCCCGCCTCTGAATCCCCAGCTTTGATTCCCCGCCTCTGATTCCCCGTGTCTGATTCCCTGCCTCTGATTCCCCGCCTCTGATTCCCCATCTCTGATTCACCGCCTCTGATTCACCACCTCAGATTCCCCATATCTGATAAGCCTCTCTGTTACCCCGCCTCTGATTCCCCGCTTCTGTTTCCCCATATCTGATTCCCCGCCTCTCATTCCCCATCTCTGATTCCCGGACTCAGATTCCCCACCTCTGATTCCCAGCATTTGATTCCCGGAATATGATTCCCCGCTTCTGATTCCCCGCCTCTGATTCCCTGCCTCTGATTCCCCATCTCTGATTCCCCACATCTGATTCCCTGCCTCTGATTCCCCGCCTCTGATTCCCCATATCTGATTCCCTGCCTCTGATTCCCCATCTCTGAATCCCGCCCTCCGATTCCCCACCTCTGGTTCCCCATATCTGATACCCCTCCTCTCTTTCCCCGCCTCTGATTCCCCGCCTCTGATTCTCCATATCTGATACCCCGACTCTGATTCCCCAACTCTGATTCCCCGCCTCTGATTCCTCAGCTCTGATTCCCCGCCTCTGATTCCCCGCGTCTGATTCCCTGCTTCTGATTCCCTTCCTCTGATTCCCCATCTGTGATTAACCACCTCTGATTCTCCACGTCTGATTCCGCGCCTCTGATTCCCCATCTCTGATTCCCAAATTCTGATTCCCCGCCTCAGATTCCCCAGCTCTGATTCCCCATCTCTGATTCCCAAATTCTGATTCCCTGCCTCTGATTCCCCACCTCTGATTCCCAATATCTGATTCCCCGCCTCTGTTTCCCCGCCTCTGATTCCCCGCCTCTGTTTCCCCATATCTGATTCCCCACCTCTGATTCCCCAACTCTGATTCCCCGCCTCTGATTCCCCAGCTCTGATTCCCCGACTCTGATTCCACGTTTCTGATGCCCTGCCTCTGATTCCCCGCCTCTGATTTCCCATCTCTGATTCACTGCCTCTGATTCCCCACCTCTGATTCCCCATATCTGATTAGCCACCTCTGTTTCCCCGACTCTGATTCCCAGCCTCTGATTCCCCATATCTGATTCCCAGCCTCTGATTCCCCATCTCTGATTCCCGGACTCTGAATCCCCACCTCTGATTCCCGGCCTCTCATTCCCGGCCTTTGATTCCCGCTTCTGATTCCTCGCCTCTGATTCCCTGCCTCTGATTCCCCATGTCTGATTCCCCACATCTGATTCCCTGCCTCTGATATCCCGCCTGATTCCCCGCCTCTGATTCCCTGCCACTAATTGCCCGCCTCTGATTCCCCTATCTGATTCCCTGCCTCTGATGCCCCATATCTGATTCCCAGCCTCTGATTCCCCAACTCTGATTCCCCGCCTCTGATTCCTCAGCTCTGATTCCCCACCTCTGATTCCCCGTGTCTAATTCCCTGCCTCTGATTCCCCGCCTCTGATTCCCCATCTTGGATTCACCACCACTGATTCCCTGCGTCTGATTCCCTGCCTGTGATTCCCCGCCTCTGATTCACCATCTCTGATTCACTGCCTCTGATTCCCCTTCTCTGATTCCCCATGTCTGATTCCCCAATTCTGATTCCCGCCTCTGATGCCCCACCTCTGATTCCCCTCCTCTGATTGCCCATATCTGATTCCCCGCCTCTGATTCCCCATATCTTATTCCCCGACTCTGATTCCCAAACTCAGATTCCCCGCCTCTGATTCCCCAGCTCTGATTCCCCACATCTGATTCCCTGCCTCTGTTTCCCCACCTCTGATTCCCCGCCTCTGTTTCCCCATATCTGATTCCCCACCTCTGATTCCCCAACTCTGATTCCCCGCCTCTGAATCCCCAGCTTTGATTCCCCGCCTCTGATTCCCCGTGTCTGATTCCCTGCCTCTGATTCCCCGCCTCTGATTCCCTATCTCTGATTCACCGCCTCTGATTCACCACCTCACATTCCCCATATCTGATAAGCCATCTCTGTTACCCCGCCTCTGATTCCCCGCCTCTGATTCCCCATATCTGATTCCCCGCCTCTGATTCCCCATCTCTGATTCCCGGACTCAGATTCCCCACCTCTGATTCCCAGCCTCTGATTCCCGGAATATGATTCCCCGCTTCTGATTCCCCGCCTCTGATTCCCTGCCTCTGATTCCCCATCTCTGATTCCCCACATCAGATTCCCTGCCTCTGATTCCCCGCCTCTGATTCCCCATATCTGATTCCCTGCCTATGATTCCCCATCTCTGATTCCCGCCCTCCGATTCCCCACCTCTGGTTCCCCATATCTGATACCCCTCCTCACTTTCCCCGCCTCTGATTCCCCGCCTCTGATTCTCCATATCTGATAACCCGCCTCTGATTCCCCAACTCTGATTCCCCGCCTCTGATTCCTCAGCTCTGATTCCCCACCTCTGATTCCCCGCGTCTGATTCCCTGCTTCTGATTCCCTGCCTCTGATTCCCCATCTGTGATTAACCACCTCTGATTCTCCACGTCTGATTCCGCGCCTCTGATTCCCCATCTCTGATTCCCCATCTCTGATTCCCAAATTCTGATTACCCGCCTCTGATTCCCCACCTCTGATTCCCCATCTCTGATTCCCAAATTCTGATTCCCTGCCTCTGATTCCCCGCCTCTGATTCCCCATATCTGATACCCCACCTCTGATTCCCCAACTCTGATTCCCCGCCTCTGATTCCCCAGTTATGATTCCCCACCTCTGATTCCCCGCATCTGATTCCCTGCTTCTGATTCCCTGCCTCTGATTCCCCATCTGTGATTAACCAGCTCCGCGTCTGATTCCCCGCCTCAGTTTCCCCGCCGCTGATTCCCCATATCTGATTCCCGGCCTCTGATTCCCGGCCTATGATTCCCCGCTTGTAATTCCCCGCCTCTGATTCCCTGCCTCTGATTCCCCATGTCTGATTCCCCACATCTGATTCCCTGCCTCTGATACCCCGCCTCTGATTCCCTGCCTCTGATTCCATGCCACTAATTCCCCGCCTCTGATTCCCCATATCTGATTCCCTGCCTCTGATGCCCCATATCTGATTCCCTGCCTCTGATTCCCCAACTCTGATTCCCCGCCTCTGATTCCTCAGCTCTGATTCCCCACCTCTGATTCCCCGTGTCTAATTCCCTGCCTCTGATTCCCCGCCTCTGATTCGCCATCTTGGATTCACCACCACTGATTCCCTGCGTCTGATTCCCTGCCTGTGATTCCCCGCCTCTGATTCACCATCTCTGATTCACTGCCTCTGATTCCCTTTCTCTGATTCCCCATGTCTGATTCCCCAATTCTGATTCCCGCCTCTGATGCCCCACCTCTGATTCCCCTCCTCTGATTCCCCATATCTGATTCCCCGCCTCTGATTCCCCATATCTTATTCCCCGACTCTGATTCCCAAACTCAGATTCTCCGCCTCTGATTCCCCAGCTCTGATTCCCCACATCTGATTCCCTGCCTCTGATTCCCCACCTCTGATTCCCAATATCTGATTCCCTGCCTCTGTTTCCCCACCTCTGATTCCCCGCCTCTGTTTCCCCATATCTGATTCCCCACCTCTGATTCCCCAACTCTGATTCCCCGCCTCTGAATCCCCAGCTTTGATTCCCCGCCTCTGATTCCCCGTGTCTGATTCCCTGCCTCTGATTCCCCGCCTCTGATTCCCCATCTCTGATTCACCGCCTCTGATTCACCACCTCAGATTCCCCATATCTGATAAGCCTCTCTGTTACCCCGCCTCTGATTCCCCGCTTCTGTTTCCCCATATCTGATTCCCCGCCTCTCATTCCCCATCTCTGATTCCCGGACTCAGATTCCCCACCTCTGATTCCCAGCATTTGATTCCCGGAATATGATTCCCCGCTTCTGATTCCCCGCCTCTGATTCCCTGCCTCTGATTCCCCATCTCTGATTCCCCACATCTGATTCCCTGCCTCTGATTCCCCGCCTCTGATTCCCCATATCTGATTCCCTGCCTCTGATTCCCCATCTCTGAATCCCGCCCTCCGATTCCCCACCTCTGGTTCCCCATATCTGATACCCCTCCTCTCTTTCCCCGCCTCTGATTCCCCGCCTCTGATTCTCCATATCTGATACCCCGACTCTGATTCCCCAACTCTGATTCCCCGCCTCTGATTCCTCAGCTCTGATTCCCCGCCTCTGATTCCCCGCGTCTGATTCCCTGCTTCTGATTCCCTTCCTCTGATTCCCCATCTGTGATTAACCACCTCTGATTCTCCACGTCTGATTCCGCGCCTCTGATTCCCCATCTCTGATTCCCAAATTCTGATTCCCCGCCTCAGATTCCCCAGCTCTGATTCCCCATCTCTGATTCCCAAATTCTGATTCCCTGCCTCTGATTCCCCACCTCTGATTCCCAATATCTGATTCCCCGCCTCTGTTTCCCCGCCTCTGATTCCCCGCCTCTGTTTCCCCATATCTGATTCCCCACCTCTGATTCCCCAACTCTGATTCCCCGCCTCTGATTCCCCAGCTCTGATTCCCCGACTCTGATTCCACGTTTCTGATGCCCTGCCTCTGATTCCCCGCCTCTGATTTCCCATCTCTGATTCACTGCCTCTGATTCCCCACCTCTGATTCCCCATATCTGATTAGCCACCTCTGTTTCCCCGACTCTGATTCCCAGCCTCTGATTCCCCATATCTGATTCCCAGCCTCTGATTCCCCATCTCTGATTCCCGGACTCTGAATCCCCACCTCTGATTCCCGGCCTCTCATTCCCGGCCTTTGATTCCCGCTTCTGATTCCTCGCCTCTGATTCCCTGCCTCTGATTCCCCATGTCTGATTCCCCACATCTGATTCCCTGCCTCTGATATCCCGCCTGATTCCCCGCCTCTGATTCCCTGCCACTAATTGCCCGCCTCTGATTCCCCTATCTGATTCCCTGCCTCTGATGCCCCATATCTGATTCCCAGCCTCTGATTCCCCAACTCTGATTCCCCGCCTCTGATTCCTCAGCTCTGATTCCCCACCTCTGATTCCCCGTGTCTAATTCCCTGCCTCTGATTCCCCGCCTCTGATTCCCCATCTTGGATTCACCACCACTGATTCCCTGCGTCTGATTCCCTGCCTGTGATTCCCCGCCTCTGATTCACCATCTCTGATTCACTGCCTCTGATTCCCCTTCTCTGATTCCCCATGTCTGATTCCCCAATTCTGATTCCCGCCTCTGATGCCCCACCTCTGATTCCCCTCCTCTGATTGCCCATATCTGATTCCCCGCCTCTGATTCCCCATATCTTATTCCCCGACTCTGATTCCCAAACTCAGATTCCCCGCCTCTGATTCCCCAGCTCTGATTCCCCACATCTGATTCCCTGCCTCTGTTTCCCCACCTCTGATTCCCCGCCTCTGTTTCCCCATATCTGATTCCCCACCTCTGATTCCCCAACTCTGATTCCCCGCCTCTGAATCCCCAGCTTTGATTCCCCGCCTCTGATTCCCCGTGTCTGATTCCCTGCCTCTGATTCCCCGCCTCTGATTCCCTATCTCTGATTCACCGCCTCTGATTCACCACCTCACATTCCCCATATCTGATAAGCCATCTCTGTTACCCCGCCTCTGATTCCCCGCCTCTGATTCCCCATATCTGATTCCCCGCCTCTGATTCCCCATCTCTGATTCCCGGACTCAGATTCCCCACCTCTGATTCCCAGCCTCTGATTCCCGGAATATGATTCCCCGCTTCTGATTCCCCGCCTCTGATTCCCTGCCTCTGATTCCCCATCTCTGATTCCCCACATCAGATTCCCTGCCTCTGATTCCCCGCCTCTGATTCCCCATATCTGATTCCCTGCCTATGATTCCCCATCTCTGATTCCCGCCCTCCGATTCCCCACCTCTGGTTCCCCATATCTGATACCCCTCCTCACTTTCCCCGCCTCTGATTCCCCGCCTCTGATTCTCCATATCTGATAACCCGCCTCTGATTCCCCAACTCTGATTCCCCGCCTCTGATTCCTCAGCTCTGATTCCCCACCTCTGATTCCCCGCGTCTGATTCCCTGCTTCTGATTCCCTGCCTCTGATTCCCCATCTGTGATTAACCACCTCTGATTCTCCACGTCTGATTCCGCGCCTCTGATTCCCCATCTCTGATTCCCCATCTCTGATTCCCAAATTCTGATTACCCGCCTCTGATTCCCCACCTCTGATTCCCCATCTCTGATTCCCAAATTCTGATTCCCTGCCTCTGATTCCCCACCTCTGATTCCCAATATCTGATTCCCCGCCTCTGTTTCCCCGCCTCTGATTCCCCGCCTCTGTTTCCCCATATCTGATTCCCCACCTCTGATTCCCCAACTCTGATTCCCCGCCTCTGATTCCCCAGCTCTGATTCCCCGCCTCTGATTCCACGTTTCTGATGCCCTGCCTCTGATTCCCCGTCTCTGATTTCCCATCTCTGATTCACTGCCTCTGATTCCCCACCTCTGATTCCCCATATCTGATTAGCCACCTCTGTTTCCCCGCCTCTGATTCCCAGCCTCTGATTCCCCATATCTGATTCCCAGCCTCTGATTCCCCATCTCTGATTCCCGGACTCTGAATCCCCACCTCTGATTCCCGGCCTCTCATTCCCGGCCTTTGATTCCCGCTTCTGATTCCGCGCCTCTGATTCCCTGCCTCTGATTCCCCATGTCTGATTCCCCACATCTGATTCCCTGCCTCTAATATCCCGCCTCTGATTCCCCGCCTCTGATTCCCTGCCACTAATTCCCCGCCTCTGATTCCCCTATCTGATTCCCTGCCTCTGATGCCCCATATCTGATTCCCAGCCTCTGATTCCCCAACTCTGATTCCCCGCCTCTGATTCCTCAACTCTGATTCCCCACCTCTGATTCCCCGTGTCTAATTCCCTGCCTCTGATTCCCCGCCTCTGATTCCCCATCTTGGATTCACCACCACTGATTCCCTGCGTCTGATTCCCTGCCTGTGATTCCCCGCCTCTGATTCACCATCTCTGATTCACTGCCTCTGATTCCCCTTCTCTGATTCCCCATGTCTGATTCCCCAATTCTGATTCCCGCCTCTGATGCCCAACCTCTGATTCCCCTCCTCTGATTGCCCATATCTGATTCTCCGCCTCTGATTCCCCATATCTTATTCTCCGCCTCTGATTCCCAAACTCAGATTCCCCGCCTCTGATTCCCTAGCTCTGATTCCCCACATCTGATTCTCTGCCTCTGATTCCCCACCTCTGATTCCCCGCCTCTGATTCCCCGTGTCTGATTCCCTGCCTCTGATTCCCCGCCTCTGATTCCACATCTCTGATTCACCGCCTCTGATTCCCCACCTCTGATTCCCCATATCTGATAAGCCATCTCTGTTTCCCCGCCTCTGATTCCCCACCTCTGATTCCCCATATCTGATTCCCCGCCTCTGATTCCCCATCTCTGATTCCCGGAATCAGATTCCCCACCTCTGATTCCCCGCCTCTGATTCCCTGCCTCTGATTCCTCATCTCTGATTTCCCATATCTGATTCCCCAGCTCTGATTCCCAACATCTGATTCCCTGCCTCTGATTCCCAACCTCTGATTCCCAATATCTGATTCCCTGCCTCTGTTTCCCCACTTCTGATTCCCCGCCTCTGTTTCCCCATATCTGATTCCCCACCTCTGATTCCCCAACTCTGATTCCCCGCCTCTGATTCCCCAGCTCTGATTCCCCGCCTCTGATTCCCCGTGTCTGATTCCCTGCCTGTGATTCCCCGCCTCTGATTCAACATCTCTGATTCACTGCCTCTGATTGCCCTTCTCTGATTCCCCATGTCTGATTCCCCAATTCTGATTCCCGCCTCTGATTCCCCACTACTGATTCCCGGCCTCTGATTCCCGGCCTCTGATTCCCCGCCTCTGATTCCCCACCTCTGATTCCCAATATCTGATTCCCCGCCTCTGTTTCCCCGCCTCTGATTCCCCGCCTCTGTTTCCCTATATCTGATTCCCCACCTCTGATTCCCCAACTCTGATTCCCCGCCTCTGATTCCCCAGCTCTGATTCCCCGCCTCTGATTCCACGTGTCTGATGCCCTGCCTCTGATTCCCCGCCTCTGATTTCCCATCTCTTATTCACTGCCTCTGATTCCCCATATCTGATTAGCCACCTCTGTTTCCCCGCCTCTGATTCCCAGCCTCTGATTCCCCATATCTGATTCCCAGCCTCTGATTCCCCATCTCTGATTCCCGGACTCTGAATCCCCACCTCTGATTCCCGGCCTCTCATTCCCGGCCTTTGATTCCCGCTTCTGATTCCCCGCCACTGATTCCCTGCCTCTGATTCCCCATGTCTGATTCCCCACATCTGATTCCCTGCCTCTGATATCCCGCCTCTGATTCCCCGCCTCTGATATCCTGCCACTAATTCCCCGCCTCTGATTACCCTATCTGATTCCCTGCCTCTGATGCCCCATATCTGATTCCCTGCCTCTGATTCCCCAACTCTGATTCCCCGCCTCTGATTCCTCAGCTCTGATTCCCCACCTCTGATTCCCCGTGTCTAATTCCCTGCCTCTGATTCCCCGCCTCTGATTCCCCATCTTGGATTCACCACCACTGATTCCCTGCGTCTGATTCCCTGCCTGTGATTCCCCGCCTCTGATTCACCATCTCTGATTCACTGCCGTTGATTCCCCTTCTCTGATTCCCCATGTCTGATTCCCCAATTCTGATTCCCGCCTCTGATGCCCAACCTCTGATTCCCCTCCTCTGATTGCCCATATCTGATTCCCCGCCTCTGATTCCCCATATCTTATTCTCCGCCTCTGATTCCCAAACTCAGATTCCCCGCCTCTGATTCCCCAGCTCTGATTCCCCACATCTGATTCTCTGCCTCTGATTCCCCACCTCTGATTCCCCGCCTCTGTTTCCCCATATCTGATTACCCACCTCTGATTCCCCAACTCTGATTCCCCGCCTCTGATTCCCCAGCTCTGATTCCCCGCCTCTGATTCCCCGTGTCTGATTCCCTGCCTCTGATTCCCCGCCTCTGATTCCACATCTCTGATTCACCGCCTCTAATTCCCCACCTCTGATTCCCCATATCTGATAAGCCATCTCTGTTTCCCCGCCTCTGATTCCCCACCTCTGATTCCCCATATCTGATTCCCCGCCTCTGATTCCCCATCTCTGATTCCCGGACTCAGATTCCCCACCTCTGATTCCCCGCCTCTGATTCCCTGCCTCTGATTCCCCATCTCTGATTTCCCATATCTGATTCCACAGCTCTGATTCCCAACATCTGATTCCCTGCCTCTGATTCCCCACCTCTGATTCCCAATATCTGATTCCCTGCCTCTGTTTCCCCACTTCTGATTCCCCGCCTCTGTTTCCCCATATCTGATTCCCCACCTCTGATTCCCCAGCTCTGATTCCCCGCCTCTGATTCCCCGTGTCTGATTCCTTGCCTCTGATTCCCCGCCTCTGATTCCCCATCTCTGATTCACCACCACTGATTCCCTGCGTCTGATTCCCTGCCTGTGATTCCCCGCCTCTGATTCACCATCTCTGATTCACTGCCTCTGATTCCCCTTCTCTGATTCCCCATGTCTGATTCCCCAATTCTGATTCCCGCCTCTAATTCCCCACTACTGATTCCCGGCCTCTGATTCCTGGCCTCTGATTCCCCGCCTCTGATTCCCCATCTCTGATTCCCCGCCTCTGATTCCCCGACTCTGATTCCCCGCCTCTGATTCCCCAGCTGTGATTCCCCGCCTCTGATTCCCCGCGTCTGATTCCCCGCCTCTGAATCCCCGCCTCTGATTCCCCATCTCTGATTCACCACCGCTAATTCCCGGCCTCTGATTCCCCACTACTGATTCCCGGCCTCTGATTCCCGGCCTCTGATTCCCCGCCTATGATTCCCCATCTCTGATTCCCCGCCTCTGATTCCCCGACTCTGATTCCCTGCCTCTGATTCCCCAGCTCTGATTCCCCACCTCTGATTACCCGCGTCTGATTCCCTGACTCTAATTCCCGGCCTCTGATTCCCCATCACTGATTCACCGCCTCTGATTCCCCACCTCTGATTCCCCAAATCTGATTCCCCGCCTCAGTTTCCCCGCCTCTGATTCCCCGCCTCTGATTCCCCATTACTGATACCCTGCCTCTGATTCCCCAACACTGATTCCCCGCCTCTGATTCCCCAGTTATGATTCCCCACCTCTGATTCCGCGCGTCTGATTCCCTGCTTCTGAGTCCCTGCCTCTGATTCCCCATCTGTGATTAACCACCTCTGATTCTCCGCGTCTGATTCCCCGCCTCAGTTTCCCCGCCTCTGATTCCCCATATCTGATTCACCGCCTCTGATTCACCACCTCAGATTCCCCATATCTGATAAGCCATCTCTGTTACCCCTCCTCTGATTCCCCATATCTGATTCCCCGCCTCTGATTCCCCATCTCTGATTCCCAGCCTCTGATTCCCGGAATATGATTCCCCGCTTCTGATTCCCCGCCTCTGATTCCCTGCCTCTGATTCCCCATCTCTGATTCCCCACATCTGATTCCCTGCTTCTGATTCCCCACCTCTGATTCCCCATATCTGATTCCCTGCCTCTGATTCCCCAACTCTAATTCCCCGCCTCTGATTCCTCAGCTCTGATTCCCCGCCTCTGATTCCCCGCGTCTGATTCCCTGCTTCTGATTCCCTGCCTCTGTTTCCCCACTTCTGATTCCCCGCCTCTGTTTCCCCATATCTGATTCCCCACCTCTGATTCCCCAGCTCTGATTCCCCGCCTCTGATTCCCCGTGTCTGATTCCTTGCCTCTGATTCCCCGCCTCTGATTCCCCATCTCTGATTCACCACCACTGATTCCCTGCGTCTGATTCCCTGCCTGTGATTCCCCGCCTCTGATTCACCATCTCTGATTCACTGCCTCTGATTCCCCTTCTCTGATTCCCCATGTCTGATTCCCCAATTCTGATTCCCGTCTCTAATTCCCCACTACTGATTCCCGGCCTCTGATTCCCGGCCTCTGATTCCCCGCCTCTGATTCCCCATCTCTGATTCCCCGCCTCTGATTCCCCGACTCTGATTCCCCGCCTCTGATTCCCCAGCTGTGATTCCCTGCCTCTGATTCCCCGCGTCTGATTCCCCGCCTCTGAATCCCCGCCTCTGATTCCCCATCTCTGATTCACCACCGCTAATTCCCGGCCTCTGATTCCCCACTACTGATTCCCGGCCTCTGATTCCCGGCCTCTGATTCCCCGCCTATGATTCCCCATCTCTGATTCCCCGCCTCTGATTCCCCGACTCTGATTCCCTGCCTCTGATTCCCCAGCTCTGATTCCCCACCTCTGATTACCCGCGTCTGATTCCCTGACTCTAATTCCCGGCCTCTGATTCCCCATCACTGATTCACCGCCTCTGATTCCCCACCTCTGATTCCCCAAATCTGATTCCCCGCCTCAGTTTCCCCGCCTCTGATTCCCCGCCTCTGATTCCCCATTACTGATACCCTGCCTCTGATTCCCCAACACTGATTCCCCGCCTCTGATTCCCCAGTTATGATTCCCCACCTCTGATTCCGCGCGTCTGATTCCCTGCTTCTGATTCCCTGCCTCTGATTCCCCATCTGTGATTAACCACCTCTGATTCTCCGCGTCTGATTCCCCGCCTCAGTTTCCCCGCCTCTGATTCCCCATATCTGATTCACCGCCTGTGATTCACCACCTCAGATTCCCCATATCTGATAAGCCATCTCTGTTACCCCTCCTCTGATTCCCCATATCTGATTCCCCGCCTCTGATTCCCCATCTCTGATTCCCAGCCTCTGATTCCCGGAATATAATTCCCCGCTTCTGATTCCCCGCCTCTGATTCCCTGCCTCTGATTCCCCATCTCTGATTCCCCACATCTGATTCCCTGCTTCTGATTCCCCACCTCTGATTCCCCATATCTGATTCCCTGCCTCTGATTCCCCAACTCTAATTCCCCGCCTCTGATTCCTCAGCTCTGATTCCCCGCCTCTGATTCCCCGCGTCTGATTCCCTGCTTCTGATTCCCTGCCTCTGATTCCCCATCTGTGATTAACCACCTCTGATTCTCCACGTCTGAGTCCGCGCCTCTGATTCCCCATATCTTATTCCCCGACTCTGATTCCCAAACTCAGATTCCCCGCCTCTGATTCCCCAGCTCTGATTCCCCACATCTGATTCCCTGCCTCTGATTCCCCACCTCTGATTCCCAATATCTGATTCCCTGCCTCTGTTTTCCCACCTCTGATTCCCCGCCTCTGTTTCCCCATATCTGATTCCCCACCTCTGATTCCCCAACTCTGATTCCCCGCCTCTGAATCCCCAGCTTTGATTCCCCGCCTCTGATTCCCCGTGTCTGATTCCCTGCCTCTGATTCCCCGCCTCTGATTCCCCATCTCTGATTCACCGCCTCTGATTCACCACCTCAGATTCCCCATATCTGATAAGCCTCTCTGTTACCCCGCCTCTGATTCCCCGCTTCTGATTCCCCATATCTGATTCCCCGCCTCTGATTCCCCATCTCTGATTCCCGGACTCAGATTCCCCACCTCTGATTCCCAGCATCTGATTCCCGGAATATGATTCCCCGCTTCTGATTCCCCGCCTCTGATTCCCTGCCTCTGATTCCCCATCTCTGATTCCCCACATCTGATTCCCTGCCTCTGATTCCCCGCCTCTGATTCCCCATATCTGATTCTCTGCCTCTGATTCCCCATCTCTGATTCCCGCCCTCCGATTCCCCACCTCTGGTTCCCCATATCTGATACCCCTCCTCTCTTTCCCCGCCTCTGATTCCCCGCCTCTGATTCTCCATATCTGATACCCCGACTCTGATTCCCCAACTCTGATTCCCCGCCTCTGATTCCTCAGCTCTGATTCCCCGCCTCTGATTCCCCGCGTCTGATTCCCTGCTTCTGATTCCCTGCCTCTGATTCCCCATCTGTGATTAACGACCTCTGATTCTCCACGTCTGATTCCACGCCTCTGATTCCCCATCTCTGATTCCCCATCTCTGATTCCCAAATTCTGATTCCCCGCCTCAGATTCCCCAGCTCTGATTCCCCATCTCTGATTCCCAAATTCTGATTCCCTGCCTCTGATTCCCCACCTCTGATTCCCAATATCTGATTCCCGGCCTCTGTTTCCCCGCCTCTGATTCCCCGCCTCTGTTTCCCCATATCTGATTCCCCACCTCTGATTCCCCAACTCTGATTCCCCGCCTCTGATTCCCCAGCTCTGATTCCCCGACTCTGATTCCACGTTTCTGATGCCCTGCCTCTGATTCCCCGCCTCTGATTTCCCATCTCTGATTCACTGCCTCTGATTCCCCACCTCTGATTCCCCATATCTGATTAGCCACCTCTGTTTCCCCGCCTCTGATTCCCAGCCTCTGATTCCCCATATCTGATTCCCAGCCTCTGATTCCCCATCTCTGATTCCCGGACTCTGAATCCCCACCTCTGATTCCCGGCCTCTCATTCCCGGCCTTTGATTCCCGCTTCTGATTCCCCGCCTCTGATTCCCTGCCTCTGATTCCCCATGTCTGATTCCCCACATCTGATATCCCTGCCTCTGATATCCCGCCTCTGATTCCCCGCCTCTGATTCCCTGCCACTAATTCCCCGCCTCTGATTCCCCTATCTGATTCCCTGCCTCTGATGCCCCATATCTGATTCCCAGCCTCTGATTCCCCAACTCTGATTCCCCGCCTCTGATTCCTCAGCTCTGATTCCCCACCTCTGATTCCCCGTGTCTAATTCCCTGCCTCTGATTCCCCGCCTCTGATTCCCCATCTTGGATTCACCACCACTGATTCCCTGCGTCTGATTCCCTGCCTGTGATTCCCCGCCTCTGATTCACCATCTCTGATTCACTGCCTCTGATTCCCCTTCTCTGATTCCCCATGTCTGATTCCCCAATTCTGATTCCCGCCTCTGATGCCCCACCTCTGATTCCCCGCCTCTGATTCCCCATATCTTATACCCCGACTCTGATTCCCAAACTCAGATTCCCCGCCTCTGATTCCCCAGCTCTGATTCCCCACATCTGATTCCCTGCCTCTGATTCCCCACCTCTGATTCCCAATATCTGATTCCCTGCCCCTGTTTCCCCACCTATGATTCCCCGCCTCTGTTTCCCCATATCTGATTCCCCACCTCTGATTCCCCAACTCTGATTCCCCGCCTCTGAATCCCCAGCTTTGATTCCCCGCCTCTGATTCCCCGTGTCTGATTCCCTGCCTCTGATTCCCCGCCTCTGATTCCCCATCTCTGATTCACCGCCTCTGATTCACCACCTCACATTCCCCATATCTGATAAGCCATCTCTGTTACCCCGCCTCTGATTCCCCGCCTCTGATTCCCCATATCTGATTCCCCGCCTCTGATTCCCCATCTCTGATTCCCGGACTCAGATTCCCCACCTCTGATTCCCAGCCTCTGATTCCCGGAATATGATTCCCCGCTTCTGATTCCCAGCCTCTGATTCCCTGCCTCTGATTCCCCATCTCTGATTCCCCACATCAGATTCCCTGCCTCTGATTCCCCGCTTCTGATTTCCCATATCTGATTCCCTGCCTCTGATTCCCCATCTCTGATTCCCGCCCTCCGATTCCCCACCTCTGGTTCCCCATATCTGATACCCCTCCTCTCTTTCCCCGCCTCTGATTCCCCGCCTCTGATTCTCCATATCTGATAACCCGCCTCTGATTCCCCAACTCTGATTCCCCGCCTCTGATTCCTCAGCTCTGATTCCCCGCCTCTGATTCCCCGCGTCTGATTCCCTGCTTCTGATTCCCTGCCTCTGATTCCCCATCTGTGATTAACCACCTCTGATTCTCCACGTCTGATTCCGGGCCTCTGATTCCCCATCTCTGATTCCCCATCTCTGATTCCCAAATTCTGATTCCCCGCCTCTGATTCCCCACCTCTGATTCCCCGCCTCTGTTTCCCCATATCTGATTCCCCACCTCTGATTCCCCAACTCTGATTCCCCGCCTCTGATTCCCCAGCTCTGATTCCCCGCCTCTGATTCCACGTTTCTGATGCCCTGCCTCTGATTCCCCGCCTCTGATTTCCCATCTCTGATTCACTGCCTCTGATTCCCCACCTCTGATTCCCCATATCTGATTAGCCACCTCTGTTTCCCCGCCTCTGATTCCCAGCCTCTGATTCCCCATATCTGATTCCCAGCCTCTGATTCCCCATCTCTGATTCCCGGACTCTGAATCCCCACCTCTGATTCCCGGCCTCTCATTCCCGGCCTTTGATTCCCGCTTCTGATTCCCCGCCTCTGATTCCCTGCCTCTGATTCCCCATGTCTGATTCCCCACATCTGATTCCCTGCCTCTGATATCCCGCCTCTGATTCCCCGCCTCTGATTCCCTGCCACTAATTCCCCGCCTCTGATTCCCCTATCTGATTCCCTGCCTCTGATGCCCCATATCTGATTCCCAGCCTCTGATTCCCCAACTCTGATTCCCCGCCTCTGGTTCCTCAGCTCTGATTCCCCACCTCTGATTCCCCGTGTCTAATTCCCTGCCTCTGATTCCCCGCCTCTGATTCCCCATCTTGGATTCACCACCACTGATTCCCTGCGTCTGATTCCCTGCCTGTGATTCCCCGCCTCTGATTCACCATCTCTGATTCACTGCCTCTGATTCCCCTTCTCTGATTCCCCATGTCTGATTCCCCAATTCTGATTCCCGCCTCTGATGCCCAACCTCTGATTCCCCTCCTCTGATTGCCCATATCTGATTCCCCGCCTCTGATTCCCCATATCTTATTCTCCGCCTCTGATTCCCAAACTCAGATTCCCCGCCTCTGATTCCCTAGCTCTGATTCCCCACATCTGATTCTCTGCCTCTGATTCCCCACCTCTGATTCCCCGCCTCTGTTTCCCCATATCTGATTACCCACCTCTGATTCCCCAACTCTGATTCCCCGCCTCTGATTCCCCAGCTCTGATTCCCCGCCTCTGATTCCCCGTGTCTGATTCCCTGCCTCTGATTCCCCGCCTCTGATTCCACATCTCTGATTCACCGCCTCTGATTCCCCACCTCTGATTCCCCATATCTGATAAGCCATCTCTGTTTCCCCGCCTCTGATTCCCCACCTCTGATTCCCCATATCTGATTCCCCGCCTCTGATTCCCCATCTCTGATTCCCGGACTCAGATTCCCCACCTCTGATTCCCCGCCTCTGATTCCCTGCCTCTGATTCCTCATCTCTGATTTCCCATATCTGATTCCCCAGCTCTGATTCCCAACATCTGATTCCCGCCTCTAATTCCCCACTACTGATTCCCGGCCTCTGATTCCCGGCCTCTGATTCCCCGCCTCTGATTCCCCATCTCTGATTCCCCGCCTCTGATTCCCCGACTCTGATTCCCCGCCTCTGATTCCCCAGCTGTGATTCCCCGCCTCTGATTCCCCGCGTCTGATTCCCCGCCTCTGAATCCCCGCCTCTGATTCCCCATCTCTGATTCACCACCGCTAATTCCCGGCCTCTGATTCCCCACTACTGATTCCCGGCCTCTGATTCCCGGCCTCTGATTCCCCGCCTATGATTCCCCATCTCTGATTCCCCGCCTCTGATTCCCCGACTCTGATTCCCTGCCTCTGATTCCCCAGCTCTGATTCCCCACCTCTGATTACCCGCGTCTGATTCCCTGACTCTAATTCCCGGCCTCTGATTCCCCATCACTGATTCACCGCCTCTGATTCCCCACCTCTGATTCCCCATATCTGATTCCCCGCCTCAGTTTCCCCGCCTCTGATTCCCCGCCTCTGATTCCCCATTACTGATACCCTGCCTCTGATTCCCCAACTCTGATTCCCCGCCTCTGATTCCCCAGTTATGATTCCCCACCTCTGATTCCGCGCGTCTGATTCCCTGCTTCTGATTCCCTGCCTCTGATTCCCCATCTGTGATTAACCACCTCTGATTCTCCGCGTCTGATTCCCCGCCTCAGTTTCCCCGCCTCTGATTCCCCATATCTGATTCACCGCCTCTGATTCACCACCTCAGATTCCCCATATCTGATAAGCCATCTCTGTTACCCCTCCTCTGATTCCCCATATCTGATTCCCCGCCTCTGATTCCCCATCTCTGATTCCCAGCCTCTGATTCCCGGAATATGATTCCCCGCTTCTGATTCCCCGCCTCTGATTCCCTGCCTCTGATTCCCCATCTCTGATTCCCCACATCTGATTCCCTGCTTCTGATTCCCTCCTCTGATTCCCCATATCTGATTCCCTGCCTCTGATTCCCCAACTCTAATTCCCCGCCTCTGATTCCTCAGCTCTGATTCCCCGCCTCTGATTCCCCGCGTCTGATTCCCTGCTTCTGATTCCCTGCCTCTGATTCCCCATCTGTGATTAACCACCTCTGATTCTCCACGTCTGAGTCCGCGCCTCTGATTCCCCATATCTTATTCCCCGACTCTGATTCCCAAACTCAGATTCCCCGCCTCTGATTCCCCAGCTCTGATTCCCCACATCTGATTCCCTGCCTCTGATTCCCCACCTCTGATTCCCAATATCTGATTCCCTGCCTCTGTTTTCCCACCTCTGATTCCCCGCCTCTGTTTCCCCATATCTGATTCCCCACCTCTGATTCCCCAACTCTGATTCCCCGCCTCTGAATCCCCAGCTTTGATTACCCGCCTCTGATTCCCCGTGTCTGATTCCCTGCCTCTGATTCCCCGCCTCTGATTCCCCATCTCTGATTCACCGCCTCTGATTCACCACCTCAGATTCCCCATATCTGATAAGCCTCTCTGTTACCCCGCCTCTGATTCCCCGCTTCTGATTCCCCATATCTGATTCCCCGCCTCTGATTCCCCATCTCTGATTCCCGGACTCAGATTCCCCACCTCTGATTCCCAGCATCTGATTCCCGGAATATGATTCCCCGCTTCTGATTCCCCGCCTCTGATTCCCTGCCTCTGATTCCCCATCTCTGATTCCCCACATCTGATTCCCTGCCTCTGATTCCCCGCCTCTGATTCCCCATATCTGATTCTCTGCCTCTGATTCCCCATCTCTGATTCCCGCCCTCCGATTCCCCACCTCTGGTTCCCCATATCTGATACCCCTCCTCTCTTTCCCCGCCTCTGATTCCCCGCCTCTGATTCTCCATATCTGATACCCCGACTCTGATTCCCCAACTCTGATTCCCCGCCTCTGATTCCTCAGCTCTGATTCCCCGCCTCTGATTCCCCGCGTCTGAATCCCTGCTTCTGATTCCCTGCCTCTGATTCCCCATCTGTGATTAACCACCTCTGATTCTCCACGTCTGATTCCACACCTCTGATTCCCCATCCCTGATTCCCCATCTCTGATTCCCAAATTCTGATTCCCCGCCTCAGATTCCCCAGCTCTGATTCCCCATCTCTGATTCCCAAATTCTGATTCCCTGCCTCTGATTCCCCACCTCTGATTCCCAATATCTGATTCCCGGCCTCTGTTTCCCCGCATCTGATTCCCCGCCTCTGTTTCCCCATATCTGATTCCCCACCTCTGATTCCCCAACTCTGATTCCCCGCCTCTGATTCCCCAGCTCTGATTCCCCGACTCTGATTCCACGTTTCTGATGCCCTGCCTCTGATTCCCCGCCTCTGATTTCCCATCTCTGATTCACTGCCTCTGATTCCCCACCTCTGATTCCCCATATCTGATTAGCCACCTCTGTTTCCCCGCCTCTGATTCCCAGCCTCTGATTCCCCATATCTGATTCCCAGCCTCTGATTCCCCATCTCTGATTCCCGGACTCTGAATCCCCACCTCTGATTCCCGGCCTCTCATTCCCGGCCTTTGATTCCCGCTTCTGATTCCCCGCCTCTGATTCCCTGCCTCTGATTCCCCATGTCTGATTCCCCACATCTGATTCCCTGCCTCTGATATCCCGCCTCTGATTCCCCGCCTCTGATTCCCTGCCACTAATTCCCCGCCTCTGATTCCCCTATCTGATTCCCTGCCTCTGATGCCCCATATCTGATTCCCAGCCTCTGATTCCCCAACTCTGATTCCCCGCCTCTGATTCCTCAGCTCTGATTCCCCACCTCTGATTCCCCGTGTCTAATTCCCTGCCTCTGATTCCCCGCCTCTGATTCCCCATCTTGGATTCACCACCACTGATTCCCTGCGTCTGATTCCCTGCCTGTGATTCCCCGCCTCTGATTCACCATCTCTGATTTACTGCCTCTGATTCCCCTTCTCTGATTCCCCATGTCTGATTCCCCAATTCTGATTCCCGCCTCTGATGCCCCACCTCTGATTCCCCGCCTCTGATTCCCCATATCTTATTCCCCGACTCTGATTCCCAAACTCAGATTCCCCGCCTCTGATTCCCCAGCTCTGATTCCCCACATCTGATTCCCTGCCTCTGATTCCCCACCTCTGATTCCCAATATCTGATTCCCTGCCTCTGTTTCCCCACCTCTGATTCCCCGCCTCTGTTTCCCCATATCTGATTCCCCACCTCTGATTCCCCAACTCTGATTCCCCGCCTCTGAATCCCCAGCTTTGATTCCCCGCCTCTGATTCCCCGTGTCTGATTCCCTGCCTCTGATTCCCCGCCTCTGATTCCCCATCTCTGATTCACCGCCTCTGATTCACCACCTCACATTCCCCATATCTGATAAGCCATCTCTGTTACCCCGCCTCTGATTCCCCGCCTCTGATTCCCCATATCTGATTCCCCGCCTCTGATTCCCCATCTCTGATTCCCGGACTCAGATTCCCCACCTCTGATTCCCAGCCTCTGATTCCCGGAATATGATTCCCCGCTTCTGATTCCAAGCCTCTGATTCCCTGCCTCTGATTCCCCATCTCTGATTCCCCACATCAGATTCCCTGCCTCTGATTCCCCGCTTCTGATTTCCCATATCTGATTCCCTGCCTCTGATTCCCCATCTCTGATTCCCGCCCTCCGATTCCCCACCTCTGGTTCCCCATATCTGATACCCCTCCTCTCTTTCCCCGCCTCTGATTCCCCGCCTCTGATTCTCCATATCTGATAACCCGCCTCTGATTCCCCAACTCTGATTCCCCGCCTCTGATTCCTCAGCTCTGATTCCCCGCCTCTGATTCCCCGCGTCTGATTCCCTGCTTCTGATTCCCTGCCTCTGATTCCCCATCTGTGATTAACCACCTTTGATTCTCCACGTCTGATTCCGGGCCTCTGATTCCCCATCTCTGATTCCCCATCTCTGATTCCCAAATTCTGATTCCCCGCCTCTGATTCCCCACCTCTGATTCCCCGCCTCTGTTTCCCCATATCTGATTCCCCACCTCTGATTCCCCAACTCTGATTCCCCGCCTCTGATTCCCCAGCTCTGATTCCCCGCCTCTGATTCCACGTTTCTGATACCCTGCCTCTGATTCCCCGCCTCTGATTTCCCATCTCTGATTCACTGCCTCTGATTCCCCACCTCTGATTCCCCATATCTGATTAGCCACCTCTGTTTCCCCGCCTCTGATTCCCAGCCTCTGATTCCCCATATCTGATTCCCAGCCTCTGATTCCCCATCTCTGATTCCCGGACTCTGAATCCCCACCTCTGATTCCCGGCCTCTCATTCCCGGCCTTTGATTCCCGCTTCTGATTCCCCGCCTCTGATTCCCTGCCTCTGATTCCCCATGTCTGATTCCCCACATCTGATTCCCTGCCTCTGATATCCCGCCTCTGATTCCCCGCCTCTGATTCCCTGCCACTAATTCCCCGCCTCTGATTCCCCTATCTGATTCCCTGCCTCTGATGCCCCATATCTGATTCCCAGCCTCTGATTCCCCAACTCTGACTCCCCGCCTCTGGTTCCTCAGCTCTGATTCCCCACCTCTGATTCCCCGTGTCTAATTCCCTGCCTCTGATTCCCCGCCTCTGATTCCCCATCTTGGATTCACCACCACTGATTCCCTGCGTCTGATTCCCTGCCTGTGATTCCCCGCCTCTGATTCACCATCTCTGATTCACTGCCTCTGATTCCCCTTCTCTGATTCCCCATGTCTGATTCCCCAATTCTGATTCCCGCCTCTGATGCCCAACCTCTGATTCCCCTCCTCTGATTGCCCATATCTGATTCCCCGCCTCTGATTCCCCATATCTTATTCTCCGCCTCTGATTCCCAAACTCAGATTCCCCGCCTCTGATTCCCTAGCTCTGATTCCCCACATCTGATTCTCTGCCTCTGATTCCCCACCTCTGATTCCCCGCCTCTGTTTCCCCATATCTGATTACCCACCTCTGATTCCCCAACTCTGATTCCCCGCCTCTGATTCCCCAGCTCTGATTCCCCGTCTCTGATTCCCCGTGTCTGATTCCCTGCCTCTGATTCCCCGCCTCTGATTCCACATCTCTGATTCACCGCCTCTGATTCCCCACCTCTGATTCCCCATATCTGATAAGCCATCTCTGTTTCCCCGCCTCTGATTCCCCACCTCTGATTCCCCATATCTGATTCCCCGCCTCTGATTCCCCATCTCTGATTCCCGGACTCAGATTCCCCACCTCTGATTCCCCGCCTCTGATTCCCTGCCTCTGATTCCTCATCTCTGATTTCCCATATCTGATTCCCCAGCTCTGATTCCCAACATCTGATTCCCTGCCTCTGATTCCCCACCTCTGATTCCCAATATCTGATTCCCTGCCTCTGTTTCCCCACTTCTGATTCCCCGCCTCTGTTTCCCCATATCTGATTCCCCACCTCTGATTCCCCAACTCTGATTCCCCGCCTCTGATTCCCCAGCTCTGATTCCCCGCCTCTGATTCCCCGTGTCTGATTCCTTGCCTCTGATTCCCCGCCTCTGATTCCCCATCTCTGATTCACCACCACTGATTCCCTGCGTCTGATTCCCTGCCTGTGATTCCCCGCCTCTGATTCACCATCTCTGATTCACTGCCGTTGATTCCCCTTCTCTGATTCCCCATGTCTGATTCCCCAATTCTGATTCCCGCCTCTGATTCCCCACTACTGATTCCCGGCCTCTGATTCCCGGCCTCTGATTCCCCGCCTCTGATTCCCCACCTCTGATTCCCAATATCTGATTCCCTGCCTCTGTTTCCCCGCCTCTGATTCCCCGCCTCTGTTTCCCTATATCTGATTCCCCACCTCTGATTCCCCAACTCTGATTCCCCGGCTCTGATTCCCCAGCTCTGATTCCCCGCCTCTGATTCCACGTGTCTGATGCCCTGCCTCTGATTCCCCGCCTCTGATTTCCCATCTCTGATTCACTGCCTCTGATTCCCCACCTCTGATTCCCCATATCTGATTAGCCACCTCTGTTTCCCCGCCTCTGATTCCCAGCCTCTGATTCCCCATATCTGATTCCCAGCCTCTGATTCCCCATCTCTGATTCCCGGACTCTGAATCCCCACCTCTGATTCCCGGCCTCTCATTCCCGGCCTTTGATTCCCGCTTCTGATTCCCCGCCTCTGATTCCCTGCCTCTGATTCCCCATGTCTGATTCCCCACATCTGATTCCCTGCCTCTGATATCCCGCCTCTGATTCCCCGCCTCTGATTCCCTTCCACTAATTCCCCGCCTCTGATTACCCTATCTGATTCCCTGCCTCTGATGCCCCATATCTGATTCCCTGCCTCTGATTCCCCAACTCTGATTCCCCGCCTCTGATTCCTCAGCTCTGATTCCCCACCTCTGATTCCCCGTGTCTAATTCCCTGCCTCTGATTCCCCGCCTCTGATTCACCATCTCTGATTCACTGCCGTTGATTCCCCTTCTCTGATTCCCCATGTCTGATTCCCCAATTTTGATTCCCGCCTCTGATGCCCAAACTCAGATTCCCCGCCTCTGATTCCCCAGCTCTGATTCCCCACATCTGATTCTCTGCCTCTGATTCCCCACCTCTGATTCCCCGCCTCTGATTCCCCATATCTGATTACCCACCTCTGATTCCCCAACTCTGATTCCCCGCCTCTGATTCCCCAGCTCTGATTCCCCGCCTCTGATTCCCCGTGTCTGATTCCCTGCCTCTGATTCCCCGCCTCTGATTCCACATCTCTGATTCACCGCCTCTGATTCCCCACCTCTGATTCCCCATATCTGATAAGCCATCTCTGTTTCCCCGCCTCTGATTCCCCACCTCTGATTCCCCATATCTGATTCCCCGCCTCTGATTCCCCATCTCTGATTCCCGGACTCAGATTCCCCACCTCTGATTCCCCGCCTCTGATTCCCTGCCTCTGATTCCCCATCTCTGATTTCCCATATCTGATTCCCCAGCTCTGATTCCCCACCTCTGATTACCCGCGTCTGATTCCCTGACTCTAATTCCCGGCTTCTGATTCCCCATCACTGATTCACCGCCTCTGATTCCCCACCTCTGATTCCCCATATCTGATTCCCCGCCTCAGTTTCCCCGCCTCTGATTCCCCGCCTCTGATTCCCCATTACTGATACCCTGCCTCTGATTCCCCAACTCTGATTCCCCGCCTCTGATTCCCCAGTTATGATTCCCCACCTCTGATTCCGCGCGTCTGATTCCCTGCTTCTGATTCCCTGCCTCTGATTCCCCATCTGTGATTAACCACCTCTGATTCTCCGCGTCTGATTCCCTGCCTCTGATTCCCCAACTCTGATTCCCCGCCTCTGATTCCTCAGCTCTGATTCCCCACCTCTGATTCCCCGTGTCTAATTCCCTGCCTCTGATTCCCCGCCTCTGATTCCCCATCTTGGATTCACCACCACTGATTCCCTGCGTCTGATTCCCTGCCTGTGATTCCCCGCCTCTGATTCACCATCTCTGATTCACTGCCGTTGATTCCCCTTCTCTGATTCCCCATGTCTGATTCCCCAATTCTGATTCCCGCCTCTGATGCCCAAACTCAGATTCCCCGCCTCTGATTCCCCAGCTCTGATTCCCCACATCTGATTCTCTGCCTCTGATTCCCCACCTCTGATTCCCCGCCTCTGTTTCCCCATATCTGATTACCCACCTCTGATTCCCCAACTCTGATTCCCCGCCTCTGATTCCCCAGCTCTGATTCCCCGCCTCTGATTCCCCGTGTCTGATTCCCTGCCTCTGATTCCCCGCCTCTGATTCCACATCTCTGATTCACCGCCTCTGATTCCCCACCTCTGATTCCCCATATCTGATAAGCCATCTCTGTTTCCCCGCCTCTGATTCCCCACCTCTGATTCCCCATATCTGATTCCCCGCCTCTGATTCCCCATCTCTGATTCCCGGACTCAGATTCCCCACCTCTGATTACCCGCCTCTGATTCCCTGCCTCTGATTCCCCATCTCTGATTTCCCATATCTGATTCCCCAGCTCTGATTCCCAACATCTGATTCCCTGCCTCTGATTCCCCACCTCTGATTCCCAATATCTGATTCCCTGCCTCTGTTTCCCCACTTCTGATTCCCCGCCTCTGTTTCCCCATATCTGATTCCCCACCTCTGATTCCCCAACTCTGATTCCCCGCCTCTGATTCCCCAGCTCTGATTCCCCGCCTCTGATTCCCCGTGTCTGATTCCTTGCCTCTGATTCCCCGCCTCTGATTCCCCATCTCTGATTCACCACCACTGATTCCCTGCGTCTGATTCCCTGCTTGTGATTCCCCGCCTCTGATTCACCATCTCTGATTCACTGCCTCTGATTCCCCTTCTCTGATTCCCCATGTCTGATTCCCCAATTCTGATTCCCGCCTCTGATTCCCCACTACTGATTCCCGGCCTCTGATTCCCGGCCTCTGATTCCCCACCTCTGATTCCCCATCTCTGATTCCCCGCCTCTGATTCCCCGACTCTGATTCCCCGCCTCTGATTCCCCAGCTCTGATTCCCCGCCTCTGATTCCCCGCGTCTGATTCCCCGCCTCTGAATCCCCGCCTCTGATTCTCCATCTCTGATTCACCACCGCTAATTCCCGGCCTCTGATTCCCCACTACTGATTCCCGGCCTCTGATTCCCGGCCTCTGATTCCCCGCCTATGATTCCCCATCTCTGATTCCCCGCCTCTGATTCCCCGACTCTGATTCCCTGCCTCTGATTCCCCAGCTCTGATTCCCCACCTCTGATTACCCGCGTCTGATTCCCTGACTCTAATTCCCGGCTTCTGATTCCCCATCACTGATTCACCGCCTCTGATTCCCCACCTCTGATTCCCCATATCTGATTCCCCGCCTCAGTTTCCCCGCCTCTGATTCCCCGCCACTGATTCCCCATTACTGATACCCTGCCTCTGATTCCCCAACTCTGATTCCCCGCCTCTGATTCCCCAGTTATGATTCCCCACCTCTGATTCCGCGCGTCTGATTCCCTGCTTCTGATTCCCTGCCTCTGATTCCCCATCTGTGATTAACCACCTCTGATTCTCCGCGTCTGATTCCCCGCCTCAGTTTCCCCGCCTCTGATTCCCCATATCTGATTCACCGCCTCTGATTCACCACCTCAGATTCCCCATATCTAATAAGCCATCTCTGTTACCCCGCCTCTGATTCCCCATATCTGATTCCCCGCCTCTGATTCCCCATCTCTGATTCCCGGACTCAGATTCCCCACCTCTGATTCCCAGCCTCTGATTCCCGGAATATGATTCCCCGCTTCTGATTCCCCGCCTCTGATTCCCTGCCTCTGATTCCCCATCTCTGATTCCCCACATCTGATTCCCTGCTTCTGATTCCCCGCCTCTGATTCCCCATATCTGATTCCCTGCCTCTGATTCCCCAACTCTAATTCCCCGCCTCTGATTCCTCAGCTCTGATTCCCCGCCTTTGATTCCCCGCGTCTGATTCCCTGCTTCTGATTCCCTGCCTCTGATTCCCCATCTGTGATTAACCACCTCTGATTCTCCACGTCTGATTCCGCGCCTCTGATTCCCCATCTCTGATTCCCCATCTCTGATTCCCAAATTCTGATTCCCCGCCTCTGATTCCCCAGTTCTGATTCCCCATCTCTGATTCTCAAATTCTGATTCCCTGCCTCTGATTCCCCACCTCTGATTCCCCACCTCTGATTCCCAATATCTGATTCCCCGCCTCTGTTTCCCCGCCTCTGATTCCCCGCCTCTGTTTCCCCATATCTGATTCCCCACCTCTGATTCCCCAACTCTGATTCCCCGCCTCTGATTCCCCAGCTCTGATTCCCCGCCTCTGATTCCACGTGTCTGATGCCCTGCCTCTGATTCCCCGCCTCTGATTTCCCATCTCTGATTCACTGCCTCTGATTCCCCACCTCTGATTCCCCATATCTGATTAGCCACCTCTGTTTCCCCGCCTCTGATTCCCAGCCTCTGATTCCCCATATCTGATTCCCAGCCTCTGATTACCCACCTCTGATTCCCGGACTCTCATTCCCGGCCTTTGATTCCCGCTTCTGATTCCCCGCCTCTGATTCCCTGCCTCTGATTCCCCATGTCTGATTCCCCACATCTGATTCCCTGCCTCTGATATCCCGCCTCTGATTCCCTGCCTCTGATTCCCTGCCACTAATTCCCCGCCTCTGATTCCCCTATCTGATTCCCTGCCTCTGATGCCCCATATCTGATTCCCAGCCTCTGATTCCCCAACTCTGTTTCCCCGCCTCTGATTCCTCAGCTCTGATTCCCCACCTCTGATTCCCCGTGTCTAATTCCCTGCCAACGATTCCCCGCCTCTGATTCCCCATCTTGTATTCACCACCACTGATTCCCTGCGTCTGATTCCCTGCCTGTGATTCCCCGCCTCTGATTCACCATCTCTGATTCACTGCCTCTGATTCACCTTCTCTGATTCCCCATGTCTGATTCCCCAATTCTGATTCCCGCCTCTGATGCCCAACCTCTGATTCCCCTCCTCTGATTGCCCATATCTGATTCCCCGCCTCTGATTCCCCATATCTTATTCTCCGCCTCTGATCCCCAAACTCAGATTCCCCGCCTCTGATTCCCCGCATCTGATTCTCTGCCTCTGATTCCCCACCTCTGATTCCCCGCCTCTGTTTCCCCATATCTGATTACCCACCTCTGATTCCCCAACTCTGATTCCCCGCCTCTGATTCCCCAGCTCTGATTCCCCGCCTCTGATTCCCCGTGTCTGATTCCCTGCCTCTGATTCCCCACCTCTGATTCCCCATATCTGATAAGCCATCTCTGTTTCCCCGCCTCTGATTCCCCACCTCTGATTCCCCATATCTGATTCCCCGCCTCTGATTCCCCATCTCTGATTCCCGGACTCAGATTCCCCACCTCTGATTCCCCGCCTCTGATTCCCTGCCTCTGATTCCCCATCTCTGATTCCCCATATCTGATTCCCCAGCTCTGATTCCCAACATCTGATTCCCTGCCTCTGATTCCCCACCTCTGATTCCCAATATCTGATTCCCTGCCTCTGTTTCCCCACTTCTGATTCCCCGCCTCTGTTTCCCCATATCTGATTCCCCACCTCTGATTCCCCAACTCTGATTCCCCGCCTCTGATTCCCCAGCTCTGATTCCCCGCCTCTGATTCCCCGTGTCTGATTCCTTGCCTCTGATTCCCCGCCTCTGATTCCCCATCTCTGATTCACCACCACTGATTCCCTGCGTCTGATTTCCTGCCTGTGATTCCCCGCCTCTGATTCACCATCTCTGATTCACTGCCTCTGATTCCCCTTCTCTGATTCCCCATGTCTGATTCCCCAATTCTGATTCCCGCCTCTGATGCCCCACCTCTGATTCCCCTCCTCTGATTGCCCATATCTGATTCCCCGCCTCTGATTCCCCATATCTTATTCCCCGACTCTGATTCCCAAACTCAGATTCCCCGCCTCTGATTCCCCAGCTCTGATTCCCCACATCTGATTCCCTGCCTCTGATTCCCCACCTCTGATTCCCAATATCTGATTCCCTGCCTCTGTTTCCCCACCTCTGATTCCCCGCCTCTGTTTCCCCATATCTGATTCTCCACCTCTGATTCCCCAACTCTGATTCCCCGCCTCTGAATCCCAAGCTTTGATTCCCCGCCTCTGATTCCCCGTGTCTGATTCCCTGCCTCTGATTCCCCGCCTCTGATTCCCCATCTCTGATTCACCGTCTCTGATTCACCACCTCACATTCCCCATATCTGCTAAGCCATCTCTGTTACCCCGCCTCTGATTCCCCGCCTCTGATTCCCCATATCTGATTCCCCGCCTCTGATTCCCCATCTCTGATTCCCGGACTCAGATTCCCCACCTCTGATTCCCAGCCTCTGATTCCCGGAATATGATTCCCCGCTTCTGATTCCCCGCCTCTGATTCCCTGCCTCTGATTCCCCATCTCTGATTCCCCACATCAGATTCCCTGCCTCTGATTCCCCGCCTCTGATTCCCCGTATCTGATTCCCTGCCTCTGATTCCCCATCTCTGAATCCCGCCCTCCGATTCCCCACCTCTGGTTCCCCATATCTGATACCCCTCCTCTCTTTCCCCGCCTCTGATTCCCCGCCTCTGATTCTACATATCTGATAACCCGCCTCTGATTCCCCAACTCTGATTCCCCGCCTCTGATTCCTCAGCTCTGATTCCCCGCCTCTGATTCCCCGCGTCTGATTCCCTGCTTCTGATTCCCTGCCTCTGATTCCCCATTTGTGATTAACCACCTCTGATTCTCCACGTCTGATTCCGCGACTCTGATTCCCCATCTCTGATTCCCCATCTCTGATTCGCAAATTCTGATTCCCCGCCTCTGATTCGCCACCTCTGATTCCCCATCTCTGATTCCCAAATTCTGATTCCCTGCCTCTGATTCCCCACCTCTGATTCCCAATATCTGATTCCCCGCCTCTGTTTCCCCGCCTCTGATTCCCCGCCTCTGTTTCCCCATATCTGATTCCCCACCTCTGATTCCCCAACTCTGATTCCCCGCCTCTGATTCCCCAGCTCTGATTCCCCGCCTCTGATTCCACGTTTCTGATGCCCTGCCTCTGATTCCCCGCCTCTGATTTCCCATCTCTGATTCACTGCCTCTGATTCCCCACCTCTGATTCCCGGACTCTGAATCCCCACCTCTGATTCCCGGCCTCTCATTCCCGGCCTTTGATTCCCGCTTCTGATTCCCCGCCTCTGATTCCCTGCCTCTGATTCCCCATGTCTGATTCCCCACATCTGATTCCCTGCCTCTGATATCCCGCCTCTTATTCCCCGCCTCTGATTCCCTGCTACTAATTCCCCGCCTCTGATTCCCCTATCTGATTCCCTGCCTCTGATGCCCCATATCTGATTCCCAGCCTCTGATTCCCCAACTCTGATTCCCCGCCTCTGATTCCTCAGCTCTGATTCCCCACCTCTGATTCCCCGTGTCTAATTCCCTGCCTCTGATTCCCCGCCTCTGATTCCCCATCTTGGATTCACCACCAGTGATTCCCTGCGTCTGATTCCCTGCCTGTGATTCCCCGCCTCTGATTCACCATCTCTGATTCACTGCCTCTGATTCCCCTTCTCTGATTCCCCATGTCTGATTCCCCAATTCTGATTCCCGCCTCTGATGCCCAACCTCTGATTCCCCTCCTCTGATTGCCCATATCTGATTCCCCGCCTCTGATTCCCCATATCTTATTCTCCGCCTCTGATTCCAAACTCAGATTCCCCGCCTCTGATTCCCCAGCTCTGATTCCCCACATCTGATTCTCTGCCTCTGATTCCCCACCTCTGATTCCCCGCCTCTGTTTCCCCATATCTGATTACCCACCTCTGATTCCCCAACTCTGATTCCCTGCCTCTGATTCCCCAGCTCTGATTCCCCGCCTCTGTTTCCCCGTGGCTGATTCCCTGCCTCTGATACCCCGCCTCTGATTCCACATCTCTGATTCACTGCCTCTGATTCCCTTTCTCTGATTCCCCATGTCTGATTCCCCAATTCTGATTCCCGCCTCTGATGCCCCACCTCTGATTCCCCTCCTCTGATTGCCCATATCTGATTCCCCGCCTCTGATTCCCCATATCTTATTCCCCGACTCTGATTCCCAAACTCAGATTCCCCGCCTCTGATTCCCCAGCTCTGATTCCCCACATCTGATTCCCTGCCTCTGATTCCCCACCTCTGATTCCCAATATCTGATTCCCTGCCTCTGTTTCCCCACCTCTGATTCCCCGCCTCTGTTTCCCCATATCTGATTCCCCACCTCTGATTCCCCAACTCTGGTTCCCCGCCTCTGATTCCCCAGCTCTGATTCCACGCCTCTGATTCCCCGTGTCTGATTCCCTGCCTCTGATTCCCCGCCTCTGATTCCCCATCTCTGATTCACCGCCTCTGATTCACCACCTCAGATTCCCCATATCTGATAAGCCATCTCCGTTACCCCGCCTCTGATTCCCCGCCTCTGATTCCCCATATCTGATTCCCCGCCTCTGATTCCCCATCTCTGATTCCCGGACTCAGATTCCCCACCTCTGATTCCCAGCCTCAGATTCCCGGAATATGATTCCCCGCTTCTGATTCCCCGCCTCTGATTCCCTGCCTCTGATTCCCCATCTCTGATTCCCCACATCTGATACCCTGCCTCTGATTCCCCGCCTCTGATTCCCCATATCTGATTCCCTGCCTCTGATTCCCCATCTCTGATTCCCGCCCTCCGATTCCCCACCTCTGGTTCCCCATATCTGATACCCCTCCTCTCTTTCCCCGCCTCTGATTCCCCGCCTCTGATTCTCCATATCTGATACCCCGCCTCTGATTCCCCAACTCTGATTCCCCGCCTCTGATTCCTCAGCTCTGATTCCCCGCCTCTGATTCCCCGCGTCTGATTCCCTGCTTCTGATTCCCTGCCTCTGATTCCCCATCTGTGATTAACCACCTCTGATTCTCCACGTCTGATTCCGCGCCTCTGATTCCCCATCTCTGATTCCCCATCTCTGATTCCAAAATTCTGATTCCCCGCCTCTGATTCCCCAGTTCTGATTCCCCATCTCTGATTCCCAAATTCTGATTCCCTGCCTCTGATTCCCCACCTCTGATTCCCAATATCTGATTCCCCGCCTCTGTTTCCCCGCCTCTGATTCCCCGCCTCTGTTTCCCTATATCTGATTCCCCACCTCTGATTCCCCAACTCTGATTCCCCGCCTCTGATTCCCCAGCTCTGATTCCCCGCCTCTGATTCCACGTGTCTGATGCCCTGCCTCTGATTCCCCGCCTCTGATTTCCCATCTCTGATTCACTGCCTCTGATTCCCCACCTCTGATTCCCCATATCTGATTAGCCACCTCTGTTTCCCCGCCTCTGATTCCCAGCCTCTGATTCCCCATATCTGATTCCCAGCCTCTGATTCCCCATCTCTGATTCCCGGACTCTGAATCCCCACCTCTGATTCCCGGCCTCTCATTCCCGGCCTTTGATTCCCGCTTCTGATTCCCCGCCTCTGATTCCCTGCCTCTGATTCCCCATGTCTGATTCCCCACATCTGATTCCCTGCCTCTGATATCCCGCATCTGATTCCCCGCCTCTGATTCCCTGCCACTAATTCCCCGCCTCTGATTACCCTATCTGATTCCCTGCCTCTGATGCCCCATATCTGATTCCCTGCCTCTGATTCCCCAACTCTGATTCCCCGCCTCTGATTCCTCAGCTCTGATTCCCCACCTCTGATTCCCCGTGTCTAATTCCCTGCCTCTGATTCCCCGCCTCTGATTCCCCATCTTGGATTCACCACCACTGATTCCCTGCGTCTGATTCCCTGCCTGTGATTCCCCGCCTCTGATTCACCATCTCTGATTCACTGCCGTTGATTCCCCTTCTCTGATTCCCCATGTCTGATTCCCCAATTCTGATTCCCGCCTCTGATGCCCAACCTCTGATTCCCCTCCTCTGATTGCCCATATCTGATTCCCCGCCTCTGATTCCCCATATCTTATTCTCTGCCTCTGATTCCCAAACTCAGATTCCCCGCCTCTGATTCCCCAGCTCTGATTCCCCACATCTGATTCTCTGCCTCTGATTCCCCACCTCTGATTCCCCGCCTCTGTTTCCCCATATCTGATTACCCACCTCTGATTCCCCAACTCTGATTCCCCGCCTCTGATTCCCCAGCTCTGATTCCCCGCCTCTGATTCCCCGTGTCTGATTCCCTGCCTCTGATTCCCGCCTCTGATTCCACATCTCTGATTCACCACCTCTGATTCCCCACCTCTGATTCCCCATATCTGATAAGCCATCTCTGTTTCCCCGCCTCTGATTCCCCACCTCTGATTCCCCATATCTGATTCCCCGCCTCTGATTCCCCATCTCTGATTCCCGGACTCAGATTCCCCACCTCTGATTCCCCGCCTCTGATTCCCTGCCTCTGATTCCCCATCTCTGATTTCCCATATCTGATTCCCCAGCTCTGATTCCCAACATCTGATTCCCTGCCTCTGATTCCCCACCTCTGATTCCCAATATCTGATTCCCTGCCTCTGTTTCCCCACTTCTGATTCCCCGCCTCTGTTTCCCCATATCTGATTCCCCACCTCTGATTCCCCAACTCTGATTCCCCGCCTCTGATTCCCCAGCTCTGATTCCCCGCCTCTGATTCCCCGTGTCTGATTCCTTGCCTCTGATTCCCCGCCTCTGATTCCCCATCTCTGATTCACCACCACTGATTCCCTGCGTCTGATTCCCTGCCTGTGATTCCCCGCCTCTGATTCACCATCTCTGATTCACTGCCTCTGATTCCCCTTCTCTGATTCCCCATGTCTGATTCCCCAATTCTGATTCCCGCCTCTGATTCCCCACTACTGATTCCCGGCCTCTGATTCCCGGCCTCTGATTCCACGCTTCTGATTCCCCATCTCTGATTCCCCACCTCTGATTCCCCGATTCTGATTCCCCGCCTCTGATTCCCCAGCTCTGATTCCCCGACTCTGATTCCTCGCGTCTGATTCCCCGCCTCTGAATCCCCGCCTCTGATTCCCCATCTCTGATTCACCACCGCTAATTCCCGGCCTCTGATTCCCCACTACTGATTCCCGGCCTCTGATTCCCGGCCTCTGATTCCCCGCCTATGATTCCCCATCTCTGATTCCCCGCCTCTGATTCCCCGACTCTGATTCCCTGCCTCTGATTCCCCAGCTCTGATTCCCCACCTCTGATTACCCGCGTCTGATTCCCTGATTCTAATTCCCGGCCTCTGATTCCCCATCTCTGATTCACCGCCTCTGATTCCCCACCTCTGATTCCCCATATCTGATTCCCCGCCTCAGTTTCCCCGCCTCTGATTCCCCGCCTCTGATTCCCCATATCTGATACCCCGCCTCTGATTCCCCAACTCTGATTCCCCGCCTCTGATTCCCCAGTTATGATTCCCCACTTCTGATTCCCCGCGTCTGATTCCCTGCTTCTGATTCCCTGCCTCTGATTCCCCATCTGTGATTAACCACCTCTGATTCTCCGCGTCTGATTCCCCGCCTCAGTTTCCCCGCCTCTGATTCCCCATCTCTGATTCACCACCACTGATTCCATGCGTCTGATTCCCTGCCTGTGATTCCCCGCCTCTGATTCACCATCTCTGATTCACTGCCTCTGATTCCCCTTCTCTGATTCCCCATGTCTGATTCACCACCGCTAATTCCCGGCCTCTGATTCCCCACTACTGATTCCCGGCCTCTGATTCCCGCCCTCTGATTCCCCGCCTCTGATTCCCCATCTCTGATTCCCCGCCTCTGATTCCACATCTCTGATTCACCGCCTCTGATTCCCCACCTCTGATTCCCCATATCTGATAAGCCATCTCTGTTTCCCCGCCTCTGATTCCCCACCTCTGATTCCCCATATCTGATTCCCCGCCTCTGATTCCCCATCTCTGATTCCCGGACTCAGATTCCCCACCTCTGATTCCCCGCATCTGATTCCCTGCCTCTGATTCCCCATCTCTGATTTCCCATATCTGATTCCCCAGCTCTGATTCCCAACATCTGATTCCCTGCCTCTGATTCCCCACCTCTGATTCCCAATATCTGATTCCCTGCCTCTGTTTCCCCACTTCTGATTCCCCGCCTCTGTTTCCCCATATCTGATTCCCCACCTCTGATTCCCCAACTCTGATTCCCCGCCTCTGATTCCCCAGCTCTGATTCCCCGCCTCTGATTCTCCGTGTCTGATTCCTTGCCTCTGATTCCCCGCCTCTGATTCCCCATCTCTGATTCACCACCACTGATTCCCTGCGTCTGATTCCCTGCCTGTGATTCCCCGCCTCTGATTCACCATCTCTGATTCACTGCCTCTGATTCCCCTTCATGATTCCCCATGTCTGATTCCCCAATTCTGATTCCCGCCTCTGATGCCCCACCTCTGATTCCCCTCCTCTGATTCCCCATATCTTATTCCCCGCCTCTGATTCCCCAACTCAGATTCCCCGCCTCTAATTCCCCAGCTCTGATTCCCCGCCTCTGATTCCCCGCGTCTGATTCTCCGCCTCTGAATCCCCGCCTCTGATTCCCCATCTCTGATTCACCACCGCTAATTCCCGGCCTCTGATTCCCCACTACTGATTCCCGGCCTCTGATTCCCGGCCTCTGATTCCCCGCCTCTGATTCCCCATCTCTGATTCCCCGCCTCTGATTCCCCGACTCTGATTCCCTGCCTCTGATTCCCCAGCTCTGATTCCCCACCTCTGATTACCCGCGTCTGATTCCCTGACTCTAATTCCCGGACTCTGAATCCCCACCTCTGATTCCCGGCCTCTCATTCCCAGCCTTTGATTCCCGCTTCTGATTCCCCGCCTCTGATTCCCTGCCTCTGATTCCCCGTATCTGATTCCCCATATCTGATACTCCGCCTCTGATTCCCCAACTCTGATTCCCCATCTGTGATTAACCACCTCTGATTCTCCGCGTCTGATTCCCCGCCTCAGTTTCCCGGCCTCTGATTCCCGGCCTACGATTCCCCGCTTCTAATTCCCCGCCTCTGATTCCCTGCCTCTGATTCCCCATCTCTGATTCACGAGCTCTGATTCCCCACCTCTGATTACCCGCGTCTGATTCCCTGAATCTAATTCCCCGTCTCTGATTCCCCATCTCTGATTCACCGCCTCTGATTCCCCACCTCTGATTCCTCATATCTGATACCCCGCCTCGGATTCCCCAACTCTGATTCCCCAACTCTGATTCCCCTCCTCTGATTCCCCAGCTATGATTCCCCACCTCTGATTCCCCGCGTCTGATTCCCTGCTTCTGATTCCCTGCCTCTGATTCCCCATCTGTGATTAACCACCTCTGATTCTCCACGTCTGATTCCGCGCCTCTGATTCCCCATCTCTGATTCCCCATCTCCGATTCCCAAATTCTGATTCCCCACCTCTGATTCCCCAGCTCTGATTCCCCATCTCTGATTCCCAAATTCTGATTCCCTGCCTCTGATTCCCCACCTCTGATTCCCAATATCTGATTCCCCGCCTCTGTTTCCCCACCTCTGATTCCCCACCTCTGTTTCCCCATATCTGATTCCCCACCTCCGATTCCCCAACTCTGATTCCCCGCCTCTGATTCCCCAGCTCTGATTCCCCGCCTCTGATTCCACGTGTCTGATGCCCTGCCTCTGATTCCCCTCCTCTGATTTCCCATCTCTGATTCACTGCCTCTGATTCCCCACCTCTGATTCCCCATATCTGATTAGCCACCTCTGTTTCCCCGCCTCTGATTCCCAGCCTCTGATTCCCCATATCTGATTCCCAGCCTCTGATTCCCCATCTCTGATTCCCGGACTCTGAATCCCCACCTCTGATTCCCGGCCTCTCATTCCCGGCCTTTGATTCCCGCTTCTGATTCCCCGCCTCTGATTCCCTGCCTCTGATTCCCCATGTCTGATTCCCCATATCTGATACCCCGCCTCGGATTCCCCATCTCTGATTCCCCAACTCTGATTCCCCGCCTCTGATTCCCCAGCTATGATTCCCCACCTCTGATTCCCCGCGTCTGATTCCCTGCTTCTGATTCCCTGCCTCTGATTCCCCATCTGTGATTAACCACCTCTGATTCTCCACGTCTTATTCCGCGCCTCTGATTCCCCATCTCTGAATCCCCATCTCTGATTCCCAAATTCTGATTCCCCGCCTCTGATTCCCCAGCTCTGATTCCCCATCTCTGATTCCCAAATTCTGATTGCCTGCCTCTGATTCCCCACCTATGATTCCCAATATCTGATTCCCCGCCTCTGTTTCCCCGCCTCTGATTCCCCGCCTCTGTTTCCCCATATCTGATTCCCCACCTCTGATTCCCCAATCTGATTCCCCGCCTCTGATTCCCCAGCTCTGATTCCCCGCCTCTGATTCCACGTGTCTGATGCCCTGCCTCTGATTCCCCGCCTCTGATTTCCCATCTCTGATTCACTGCCTCTGATTCCCCACCTCTGATTCCCCATATCTGATTAGCCACCTCTGTTTCCCCGCCTCTGATTCCCAGCCTCTGATTCCCCATATCTGATTCCCAGCCTTTGCTTCCCCACCTCTGATTCCCGGACTCTCATTCCCGGCCTTTGATTCCCCATGTCTGATTCCCCACATCTGATTCCCTGCCTCTGATATCCTGCCTCTGATTCCCTGCCTCTGATTCCCTGCCACTAATTCCCCGCCTCTGATTCCCCTATCTGATTCCCTGCCTCTGATGCCCCATATCTGATTCCCAGCCTCTGATTCCCCAACTCTGATTCCACGTGTCTGATGCCCTGCCTCTGATTCCCCGCCTCTGATTTCCCATCTCTGATAAGCCATCTCTGTTTCCCCATATCTTATTCCCCGACTCTGATTCCCAAACTCAGATTCCCCGCCTCTGATTCCCCAACTCTGATTCCCCTCCTCTGATTCCCCAGTTATGATTCCCCACCTCTGATTCCCCGCGTCTGATTCCCTGCTTCTGATTCCCTGCCTCTGATTCCCCATCTGTGATTAACCACCTCTGATTCTCCGCGTCTGATTCCCCGCCTCAGTTTCCCCGCCGCTGATTCCCCATATCTGATTCCCGGCATCTGATTCCCGGCCTATGATTCCCCGCTTGTAATTCCCCGCCTCTGATTCCCTGCCTCTGATTCCCCATGTCTGATTCCCCACATCTGATTCCCTGCCTCTGATACCCCGCCTCTGATTCCCCGCCTCTGATTCCATGCCACTAATTCCCCGCCTCTGATTCCCCATATCTGATTCCCTGCCTCTGATGCCCCATATCTGATTCCCTGCCTCTGATTCCCCAACTCTGATTCCCCGCCTCTGATTCCTCAGCTCTGATTCCCCACCTCTGATTCCCCGTGTCTAATTCCCTGCCTCTGATTCCCCGCCTCTGATTCCCCATCTTGGATTCACCACCACTGATTCCCTGCGTCTGATTCCCTGCCTGTGATTCCCCGCCTCTGATTCACCATCTCTGATTCACTGCCTCTGATTCCCCTTCTCTGATTCCCCATGTCTGATTCCCCAATTCTTATTCCCGCCTCTGATGCCCCACCTCTGATTCCCCTCCTCTGATTGCCCATATCTGATTCCCCGCCTCTGATTCCCCATATCTTATTCCCCGACTCTGATTCCCAAACTCAGATTCCCCGCCTCTGATTCCCCAGCTCTGATTCCCCACATCTGATTCCCTGCCTCTGATTCCCCACCTCTGATTCCCAATATCTGATTCCCTGCCTCTGTTTCCCCACCTCTGATTCCCCGCCTCTGTTTCCCCATATCTGATTCCCCACCTCTGATTCCCCAAATCTGATTCCCCGCATCTGAATCCCCAGCTTTGTTTCCCCGCCTCTGATTCCCCGTGTCTGATTCCCTGCCTCTGATTCCCCGCCTCTGATTCCCCATCCCTGATTCACCGCCTCTGATTCACCACCTCAGATTCCCCATATCTGATAAGCCATCTCTGTTACCCCGCCTCTGATTCCCCGCTTCTGATTCCCCATATCTGATTCCCCGCCTCTGATTCCCCATCTCTGATTCCCGGACTCAGATTCTCCACCTCTGATTCCCAGCATCTGATTCCTGGAATATAATTCCCCGCTTCTGATTCCCCGCCTCTGATTCCCTGCCTCTGATTCCCCATCTCTGATTCCCCACATCTGATTCCCTGCCTCTGATTCCCCGCCTCTGATTCCCCATATCTGATTCCCTGCCTCTGATTCCCCATCTCTGATTCCCGCCCTCCGATTCCCCACCTCTGGTTCCCCATATCTGATACCCCTCCTCTCTTTCCCCGCCTCTGATTCCCCGCCTCTGATTCTCCATATCTGATACCCCGACTCTGATTCCCCAACTCTGATTCCCCGCCTCTGATTCCTCAGCTCTGATTCCCCGCCTCTGATTCCCCGCGTCTGATTCCCTGCTTCTGATTCCCTGCCTCTGATTCCCCATCTGTGATTAACCACCTCTGATTCTCCACGTCTGATTCCGCGCCTCTGATTCCCCATCTCTGATTCCCCATCTCTGATTCCCAAATTCTGATTCCCCGCCTCTGATTCCCCAGCTCTGATTCCCCATCTCTGATTCCCAAATTCTGATTCCCTGCCTCTGATTCCCCACCTCTGATTCCCAATATCTGTTTCCCCGCCTCTGTTTCCCCGCCCCTGATTCCCCGCCTCTGTTTCCCCATATCTGATTCCCCACCTCTGAATCCCCAACTCTGATTCCCCACCTCTGATTCCCCAGCTCTGATTCCCCGCATCTGATTCCACGTGTCTGATGCCCTGCCTCTGATTCCCCGCCTCTGATTTTCCATCTCTGATTCACTGCCTCTGATTCCCCACCTCTGATTCCCCATATCTGATTAGCCACCTCTGTTTCCCCGCCTCTGATTCCCAGCCTCTGATTCCCCATATCTGATTCCCAGCCTCTGATTCCCCATCTCTGATTCCCGGACTCTGAATCCCCACCTCTGATTCCCGGCCTCTCATTCCCGGCCTTTGATTCCCGCTTCTGATTCCCCGCCTCTGATTCACTGCCTCTGATTCCCCATGTCTGATTCCCCACATCTGATTCCCTGCCTCTGATATCCCGCCTCTGATTCCCCGCCTCTGATTCCCTGCCACTAATTCCCCGCCTCTGATTCCCCTATCTGATTCCCTGCCTCTGATGCCCCATATCTGATTCCCACCTCTGATTCCCCAACTCTGATTCCCCGCCTCTGATTCCCCTCCTCTCTTTCCCCGCCTCTGATTCCCCGCCTCTGATTCTCCATATCTGATACCCCGACTCTGATTCCCCAACTCTGATTCCCCGCCTCTGATTCCTCAGCTCTGATTCCCCGCCTCTGATTCCCCGCGTCTGATTCCCTGCTTCTGATTCCCTGCCTCTGATTCCCCATCTGTGATTAACCGCCTCTGATTCTCCACGTCTGATTCCGCGCCTCTGATTCCCCATCTCTGATTCCCCATCTCTGATTCCCAAATTCTGATTCCCCGCCTCTGATTCCCCAGCTCTGATTCCCCATCTCTGATTCCCAAATTCTGATTCCCTGCCTCTGATTCCCCACCTATGATTCCCAATATCTGATTCCCCGCCTCTGTTTCCCCGCCCCTGATTCCCCGCCTCTGTTTCCCCAGATCTGATTCCCCACCTCTGATTCCCCAACTCTGATTCCCCGCCTCTGATTCCCCAGCTCTGATTCCCCGCATCTGATTCCACGTGTCTGATGCCCTGCCTCTGATTCCCCGCCTCTGATTTCCCATCTCTGATTCACTGCCTCTGATTCCCCACCTCTGATTCCCCATATCTGATTAGCCACCTCTGTTTCCCCGCCTCTGATTCCCAGCCTCTGATTCCCCATATCTGATTCCCAGCCTCTGATTCCCCATCTCTGATTCCCGGACTCTGAATCCCCACCTCTGATTCCCGGCCTCTCATTCCCGGCCTTTGATTCCCGCTTCTGATTCCCCGCCTCTGATTCACTGCCTCTGATTCCCCATGTCTGATTCCCCACATCTGATTCCCTGCCTCTGATATCCCGCCTCTGATTCCCCGCCTCTGATTCCCTGCCACTAATTCCCCGCCTCTGATTCCCCTATCTGATTCCCTGCCTCTGATGCCCCATATCTGATTCCCAGCCTCTGATTCCCCAACTCTGATTCCCCGCCTCTGCTTCCTCAGCTCTGATTCCCACCTCTGATTCCCCGTGTCTAATTCCCTGCCTCTGATTCCCCGCCTCTGATTCCCCATCTTGGATTCACCACCACTGATTCCCTGCGTCTGATTCCCTGCCTGTGATTCCCCGCCTCTGATTCACCATCTCTGATTCACTGCCTCTGATTCCCCTTCTCTGATTCCCCATGTCTGATTCCCCAATTCTGATTCCCGTCTCTGATGCCCAACCTCTGATTCCCCTCCTCTGATTGCCCATATCTGATTCCCCGCCTCTGATTCCCCATATCGTATTCTCCGCCTCTGATTCCCAAACTCACATTCCCCGCCTCTGATTCCCCAGCTCTGATTCCCCACATCTGATTCTCTGCCTCTGATTCCCCACCTCTGATTCCCCGCCTCTGTTTCCCCATATCTGATTACCCACCTCTGATTCCCCAACTCTGATTCCCCGCCTCTGCTTCCCCAGCTCTGATTCCCCGCCTCTGATTCCCCGCGTCTGATTCCCCGCCTCTGATTCCCCGCCTCTGATTCCCCATCTCTGATTCACCAACGCTAATTCCCGGCCTCTGATTCCCCACAAATGATTCCCGGCCTCTGATTCCCGGCCTCTGATTCCCCGCCTCTGATTCCCCATCTCTGATTCCCCGCCTCTGATTCCCCGACTCTGATTCCCCGCCTCTGATTCCCCAGCTCTGATTCCCCACCTCTGATTACCCGCATCTGATTCCCTGACTCTAATTCCCGGCCTCCGATTCCCCATCTCTGATTCACCGCCTCTGATTCCCCACCTCTGATTCCCCATATCTGATTCCCCGCCTCAGTTTCCCCGCCTCTGATTCCCCGCCTCTGATTCCCCATATCTGATACCCTGCCTCTGATTCCCCAACTCTGATTCCTCGCCTCTGATTCCCCAGTTATGATTCCCCACCTCTGATTCCGCGCGTCTGATTCCCTGCTTCTGATTCCCTGCCTCTGATTCCCCATCTGTGATTAACCACCTCTGATTCTCCGCGTCTGATTCCCCGCCTCAGTATCCCCGCCTCTGATTCCCCATATCTGATTCACCGCCTCTGATTCACCACCTCAGATTCCCCATATCTGATAAGCCATCTCTGTTACCCCGCCTCTGATTCCCCATATCTGATTCCCCGCCTCTGATTCCCCATCTCTGATTCCCGGACTCAGATTCCCCACCTCTGATTCCCAGCCTCTGATTCCCGGAATATGATTCCCCGCTTCTGATTCCCCGCCTCTGATTCCCTGCCTCTGATTCCCCATCTCTGATTCCCCACATCTGATTCCCTGCTTCTGATTCCCCGCCTCTGATTCCCCATATCTGATTCCCTGCCTCTGATTCCCCAACTCTGATTCCCCGCCTCTGATTCCTCAGCTCTGATTCCCCGCCTCTGATTCCCCGCGTCTGATTCCCTGCTTCTAATTCCCTGCCTCTGATTCCCCATCTGTGATTAACCACCTCTGATTCTCCACGTCTGATTACAGCGCCTCTGATTCCCCATCTCTGATTCCCCATCTCTGATTCCCAAATTCTGATTCCCCGCCTCTGATTCCCCAGTTCTGATTCCCCATCTCTGATTCCCAAATTCTGATTCCCTGCCTCTGATTCCCCACCTCTGATTCCCCACCTCTGATTCCCAATATCTGATTCCCCGCCTCTGTTTCCCCGCCTCTGATTCCACGCCTCTGTTTCCCCATATCTGATTCCCCACCTCTGATTCCCCAACTCTGATTCCCCGCCTCTGATTCCCCAGCTCTGATTCCCCGCCTCTGATTCCACGTGTCTGATGCCCTGCCTCTGATTCCCCGCCTCTGATTTCCCATCTCTGATTCACTGCCTCTGATTCCCCACCTCTGATTCCCCATATCTGATTAGCCACCTCTGTTTCCCCGCCTCTGATTCCCAGCCTCTGATTCCCCATATCTGATTCCCAGCCTCTGATTCCCCACCTCTGATTCCCGGACTCTCATTCCCGGCCTTTGATTCCCGCTTCTGATTCCCCGCCTCTGATTCCCTGCCTCTGATTCCCCAGGTCTGATTCCCCACATCTGATTCCCTGCCTCTGATATCCCGCCTCTGATTCCCTGCCTCTGATTCCCTGCCACTAATTCCCCGCCTCTGATTCCCCTATCTGATTCCCTGCCTCTGATGCCCCATATCTGATTCCCAGCTTCTGATTCCCCAACTCTGATTCCCCGCCTCTGATTCCTCAGCTCTGATTCCCCACCTCTGATTCCCCGTGTCTAATTCCCTGCCTCTGATTCCCCGCCTCTGATTACCCATCTTGTATTCACCACCACTGATTCCCTGCGTCTGATTCCCTGCCTGTGATTCCCCGCCTCTGGTTCACCATCTCTGATTCACTGCCTCTGATTCTCCTTCTCTGATTCCCCATGTCTGATTCCCCAATTCTGATTCCCGCCTCTGATGCCCAACCTCTGATTCCCCTCCTCTGAGTGCCCATATCTGATTCCCCGCCTCTGATTCCCCATATCTTATTCTCCGCCTCTGATCCCCAAACTCAGATTCCCCACCTCTGATTCCCCACATCTGATTCTCTGCCTCTTATTCCCCACCTCTGATTCCCCTCCTCTGTTTCCCCATATCTGATTACCCACCTCTGATTCCCCAACTCTGATTCCCCGCCTCTGATTCCCCAGCTCTGATTCCCCGCCTCTGATTCCCCGTGTCTGATTCCCTGCCTCTGATTCCCCGCCTCTGATTCCACATCTCTGATTCACCGCCTCTGATTCCCCACATCTGATTCCCCATATCTGATAAGCCATCTCTGTTTCCCCGCCTCTGATTCCCCACTTCTGATTCCCCATATCTGATTCCCCGCCTCTGATTCCCCATGTCTGATTCCCGGACTGAGATTCCCCACCTCTGATTCCCCGCCTCTGATTCCCTGCCTCTGATTCCCCATCTCTGATTCCCCATATCTGATTCCCCAGCTCTGATTCCCAACATCTGATTCCCTGCCTCTGATTCCCCACCTCTGATTCCCAATATCTGATTCCCTGCCTCTGTTTCCCCACTTCTGATTCCCCGCCTCTGTTTCCCCATATCTGATTCCCCACCTCTGATTCCCGAACTCTGATTCCCCGCCTCTGATTCCCCAGCCCTGATTCCCCGCCTCTGATTCCCCGTGTCTGATTCCTTGCCTCTGATTCCCCGCCTCTGATTCCCCATTTCTGATTCACCACCACTGATTCCCTGCGTCTGATTTCCTGCCTGTGATTCCCCGCCTCTGATTCACCATCTCTGATTCACTGCCTCTGATTCCCCTTCTCTGATTCCCCATGTCTGATTCCCCAATTTTGATTCCCGCCTCTGATGCCCCACCTCTGATTCCCCTCCTCTGATACCCCATATCTGATTCCCCGCCTCTGGTTCCCCATATCTGATTCCCCGCCTCTGATTCCCCAGCTCTGATTCCCCGCCTCTGATTCCCCGCGTCTGATTCCCCGCCTCTGAATCACCGCCTCTGATTCCCCATCTCTGATTCACCACCGCTAATTCCCGGCCTCTGATTCCCCACAACTGATTCCCGGCCTCTGATTCCCGGCCTCTGATTCCCCGCCTCTGATTCCCCATCTCTGATTCCCCGCCTCTGATTCCCCGACTCTGATTCCCCGCCTCTGATTCCCCAGCTCTGATTCCCCACCTCTGATTACCCGCGTCTGATTCCCTGACTCTAATTCCCGGCCTCTGATTCCCCATCTCTGATTCACCGCCTCTGATTCCCCACCTCTGATTCCCCATATCTGATTCCCCGCCTCAGTTTCCCTGCCTCTGATTCCCCGCCTCTGATTCCCCATATCTGATACCCCACCTCTGATTCCCCAACTCTGATTCCCCGCCTCTGATTCCCCAGTTATGATTCCCCACCACTGATTCCCCGCGTATGATTCCCTGCTTCTGATTCCCTGCCTCTGATTCCCCATCTGTGATTAACCACCTCTGATTCTCCGCATCTGATTCTCCGCCTCAGTTTCCCCGCCGCTGATTCCCCATATCGGATTCCCGGCCTCTGATTCCCGGCCTATGATTCCCCGCTTGTAATTCCCCGCCTCTGATTCCCTGCCTCTGATTCCCCATGTCTGATTCCCCACATCTGATTCCCTGCCTCTGATACCCCGCCTCTGATTCCCCGCCTCTGATTCCATGCCACTAATTCCCCGCCTCTGATTCCCCATATCTGATTCCCTGCCTCTGATGCCCCATATCTGATTCCCTGCCTCTGATTCCCCAACTCTGATTCCCCGCCTCTGATTCCTCAGCTCTGATTCCCCACCTCTGATTCCCCGTGTCTAATTCCCTGCCTCTGATTCCCCGCCTCTGATTCCCCATCTTGGATTCACCACCACTGATTCCCTGCGTCTGATTCCCTGCCTGTGATTCCCCGCCTCTGATTCACCATCTCTGATTCACTGCCTCTGATTCCCCTTCTCTGACTCCCCATGTCTGATTCCCCAATTCTGATTCCCGCCTCTGATGCCCCACCTCTGATTCCCCTCCTCTGATTCCCCATATCTGATTCCCCGCCTCTGATTCCCCATATATTATTCCCCGACTCTGATTCCCAAACTCAGATTCCCCGCCTCTGATTCCCCAGCTCTGATTCCCCACATCTGATTCCCTGCCTCTGATTCCCCACCTCTGATTCCCAATATCTGATTCCCTGCCTCTGTTTCCCCACCTCTGATTCCCCGCCTCTGTTTCCCCATATCTGATTCCCCACCTCTGATTCCCCAACTCTGATTCCCCGCCTCTGAATCCCCAGCTTTGATTCCCCGCCTCTGATTCCCCGTGTCTGATTCCCTGCCTCTGATTCCCCGCCTCTGATTCCCCATCTCTGATTCACCGCCTCTGATTCACCACCTCAGATTCCTCATATCTGATAAGCCTCTCTGTTACCCCGCCTCTGATTCCCCGCTTCTGATTCCCCATATCTGATTCCCCGCCTCTGATTCCCCATCTCTGATTCCCGGACTCAGATTCCCCACCTCTGATTCCCAGCATCTGATTCCCGGAATATGATTCCCCGCTTCTGATTCCCCGCCTCTGATTCCCTGCCTCTGATTCCCCATCTCTGATTCCCCACATCTGATTCCCTGCCTCTGATTCCCCGCCTCTGATTCCCCATATCTGAATCCCTGCCTCTGATTCCCCATCTCTGATTCCCGCCCTCCGATTCCCCACTTCTGGTTCCCCATATCTGATACCCCTCCTATCTTTCCCCGCCTCTGATTCCCCGCCTCTGATTCTCCATATCTGATACCCCGACTCTGATTCCCCAACTCTGATTCCCTGCCTCTGATTCCTCAGCTCTGATTCCCCGCCTCTGATTCCCCGCATCTGATTCCCTGCTTCTGATTCGCTGCCTCTGATTCCCCATCTGTAATTAACCACCTCTGATTCTCCACGTCTGATTCCGCGCCTCTGATTCCCCATCTCTGATTCCCCATCTCTGATTCCCAAATTCTGATTCCCCGACTCTGATTGCCCAGCTCTGATTCCCCATCTCTGATTCCCAAATTCTGATTCCCTGCCTCTGATTCCCCACCTCTGATTCCCAATATCTGATTCCCCGCCTCTGTTTCCCTGCCTCTGATTCCCCGCCTCTGTTTCCCCATATCTGATTCCACACCTCTGATTCCCCAACTCTGATTCCCCACCTCTGATTCCCCATATCTGGTTCCCCGCCGCTGATTCCCCAACTCTGATACCCCGCCTCTGATTCCCCAGCTCTGATTCCCCGCCTCTGATTCCCCGCATCTGATTCCCTGCCTCTGATTCCCCGCCTCTGATTCCCCATTTCTGATTCACCACTTATGATCCCCCGCCTCTGATTCCCCATGTTTGATTCCCCGCCTCTGTTTCCCTGCCTCTGATTCCCCGCCTCTGATTCCCCATATCAGATTCCCCGCCTCTGATTCCCCAACTCTTATTCCCCGCCTGTGATTCGCCAACTATGATTCCCCGCCTCTGATTCCCCGCGTCTGATTCTCTGCCTGTGATTCCCTGCCTCTGATTCCCCACTTCTGTTACCCCACCTCTGATTCCCCGCCTCTGATTCCCCATATCTGATTCCCCTCCTCTGATTCCCCAACTCTGATTCCCCGCCTCTGATTCCCCAGCTCTGATTCCCCGCCTCTGTTTCCACGCGTCTGATTCCCTGCCTCTGATTCCCCACCTCTGATTCCCCATCTCTGATTCACCACCTCTGATTCCCTACCTATGATTCCCCATATCTGATTCCCCATATCTGATTCCCCTCCTCTGTTTCCCTGCCTCTGATTCCATGCCTCTGATTACCCATATCTCATTCCCAGCCTCTGATTCCCCATCTCTGATTCCCGGACTCTGATTCCCCACCTGTGATTCCCGGCCTCTTATTCCCGGCATCTTATTCCCCGCCTCTGATTCCCCAGCTCTGATTCCCCATCTCTGATCCCCAAATTCTGATTCCCCAACTCTTATTCCCCGCCTGTGATTCGCCAACTATGATTCCCCGCCTCTGATTCCCCGCGTCTGATTCTCTGCCTGTGATTCCCTGCCTCTGATTTCCCACCTCTGTTACCCCACCTCTGATTCCCCGCCTCTGATTCCCCATATCTGATTCCCCTCCTCTGATTCCCCAACTCTGATTCCCCGCCTCTGATTCCCCAGCTCTGATTCCCCGCCTCTGTTTCCCCGCATCTGATTCCCTGCCTCTGATTCCCCACCTCTGATTCCCCATCTCTGATTCACCACCTCTGATTCCCTACCTATGATACCCCATATCTGATTCCCCATATCTGATTCCCCTGCTCTGTTTCCCTGCCTCTGATTCCCCGCCTCTGATTCCCCATATCTCATTCCCAGCCTCTGATTCCCCATCTCTGATTCCCGGACTCTGATTCCCCACCTCTGATTCCCGGCCTCTTATTCCCGGCATCTTATTCCCGGCCTCTGATTCCCAGCCATTGATTCCCCGCTTCTGATTCTGATTCCCTGCCTCTGATTCCCCATCTCTGATTCCACACATCTGATTCCCTGCCTCTGATTCCCCACTTCTGATTCCCCGCCTCTGATTCCCCACCTCTGTTTCCCCACCTCTGATTCCCCGCCTCTGTTTCCCCATATCTAATTCCCCACCTCTGATTCCCCAAATCTGATTCCCCGCTCTGATTCCCCAGCTCTGAATTCCCGCCTCTGATTCCCCGCATCTGATTCCCTGCCTCTGAATCCCCACCTCTGATTCCCTGCCTCTGATTCCCAACCTCTGATTCCCCGCCTCTGATTCCCTGCCTCTGATTCCCCGCCTCTGATTCCCTGCCTCTGATTCCCCACCTCCGTTTCCCCACCTCTGATTCCCCGCCTCTGTTTCCCCATATCTAATTCCACGCCTCTGATTCCCCAACTCTGATTCTGCACATCTGATTCCCTGCCTCTTTTTCCCCACCTCTGATTCCCGGCCTCTGATTCCCGGCCTCTCATTCCCGGCCTCACATTCCCCGCCTCTGATTCCCGGCCTCTGATTACCCGCCTCTGATTCCCCGCCTCTGATTCCCTGCCTCTGATTCCCCATCTCTGATTCCGCACATCTGATTCCCTGCCTCTGATTCCCCGCCTCGGATTCCCCGCCTCTGATTCCCTGCCTCTGATTCCCAACCTCTGATTCACCACCTCTGATTCCCCATATCTGATTCCCCGCCTCTGTTTCCCCGCCTCTGATTCCCCGCCTCTGTTTCCCCATATCTGATTCCCCGCCTCTGTTTCCCCATATCTAATTCCCCGCCTCTGATTCCCCAACTCTGATTCCCCGCTCTTATTCCCCAGCTCTGAATCCCCGCCTCTGATTCCCCGCTTCTGATTCACTGCCTCTGAATCCCCACCTCTGATTCCCTGCCTCTGATTCACAACCTCTGATTCCCCTCCTCTGATTCCCCATATCTGATTACCCGCCTCCGTTTCCCTGCCTCTGATTCCCCGCCTCTGTTTCCCCATATCTGATTCCCCGCCACCATTTCCCTGCCTCTGATTCCCCGCCTCTGTTTCCCCATATCTGATTCCCCGCCTCTGATACCCCAACTCTGATTCCCCGCCTCTGATTCCCCAGCTCTGATTCCCCGCCTCTGACTCCCCGCGTCTGATTCCCAGCCTCTGATTCCCCATGTCTGATTTCCTGCCTCTGATTCCCCGCCTCTGATTCCGCACATCCAATTCCCTGCCTCTGATTCCCCGCCTCTGATGCCCCGCCTCTGATTCCATGCTTCTGATTCCCAACGTCTGATTCCCCACCTCTGATTCCCCATATCTGATTCCCCGCCTCTGTTTCCCCGCCTCTGATTCCCTGCATCTGTTTCCTCATATCTGATTCCCCTCCTCTGATTCCCCAACACTGATTCCCCGCCTCTGATTCCTTGCCTCTGATTCCCAACCTCTGATTCCCCACTTCTGATTCCCCAATTCTGATTCCCCGCCTCTGATTCCCCAAATCTGATTCCCCGCCTCTGATTCCCCAGCTCTGATTCCCCACCTCTGAATCCCCGTGTTTGATTCCCTGCCTCTGATTCCCCGCCTCTGCTTCCCAATCTCTGATTCACCACCTTTGATTCGCCACCGCTGATTCCCCATATGTGATTCCCCGCCTCTGTTACCCCGCCTCTGATTCCACGCCTCTGATTCCCCATATCTCATTCCCCGCCTCTGATTCCCCATCTCTGATTCCGCACATCCAATTCCCTGCCTCTGATTCCCCGCCTCTGATGCCCCGCCTCTGATTCCATGCTTCTGATTGCCAACCTCTGATTCCCCACCTCTGATTCCCCATATCTGATTCCCCGCCTCTGTTTCCCCGCCTCTGATTCCCTGCATCTGTTTCCTCATATCTGATTCCCCTCCTCTGATGCCCCAACACTGATTCCCCGCCTCTGATTCCCTGCCTCTGATTCCCAACCTCTGATTCCCCACCTCTGATTCCCCATCTCTGATTCCGCACATCCAATTCCCTGCCTCTGATTCCCCGCCTCTGATGCCCCACCTCTGATTCCATGCTTCTGATTCCCAAACTCTGATTCCCCACCTCTGATTCCCCATATCTGATTCCCCGCCTTTGTTTCCCCGCCTCTGATTCCCTGCATCTGTTTCCTCATATCTGATTCCCCTCCTCTGATTCCCCAACACTGATTCCCCGCCTCCTTTTCCCTGCCTCTGATTCCCAACCTCTGATTCCCCACCTCTGATTCCCCATATCTGATTCCCCCCCTCTGTTTCCCAACCTCTGATTCCCGACCTCTGATTCACCATATCTGATTCCCCGCCTCTGTTTCTCCGCCTCTTATTCCCCGCCTCTGTTTCACCATATCTGATTCCCGGCCTCTCATTCCCCAGCTCTGATTCCCCGCCTCTGATTCCCCATATCTGATTCCCCGCCGCTGATTCCCCAACTCTGATACCCCGCCTCTGATTCCCCAGCTCTGATTCCCCGCCTCTGATTCCCCGCGTCTGATTCCCTGCCTCTGATTCCCCGCATCTGATTCCCCATCTCTGATTCACCGCCTTTGATTCCACACCTCTGATTCCCCATATCTGATTCCCCGCCTCTGATTCCCTGCCTCTGATTCCCCATTTCTGATTCCGTACATCTGATTCCCTGCCTCTGATTCCCCGCCTCTGATTCCCCGCCTCTGATTCCCTGCCTCTGATTCCCAACCTCTGATTCACCACCTCTGATTCCCCATATCTGATTCCCCACCTCTGTTTCCCCACCTCTGATTCCCCACCTCTGTTTCCCCATATCTGATTCCACGCCTCTGATTCACCAACTCTGATTCCCCGCCTCTGATTCCCCGCCTCTGATTCCCCATCTCTGATTCAGCGCCATTGATTCGCCATCTCTGATTCCCCATATCTGATTCCCCACCTCTGTTTCCCTGCCTCTGATTCCCCATCTCTGATTCCGCACATCTGATTCCCTGCCTCTGATTCCCCACCTCTGATTCCCCATATCTGATACCCCGCCTCTGATTCCCGGCCTCTGATTCCCTGCCTCTGATTCCCCACCTCTGATTCCCTGCCTCTGATTCCCCATTTCTGATTCTGCACATCTGATTCCCTGCCTCTGATTTTCCGCCTCTGATTCCCCGCCTCTGATTCCCTGCCTCTGATTCCCGGAATATGATTCCCCGCTTCTGATTCCCCGCCTCTGATTCCCTGCCTCTGATTCCCCATCTCTGATTCCCCACATCTGATTCCCTGCCTCTGATTCCCCGCCTCTGATTCCCCATATCTGAATCCCTGCCTCTGATTCCCCATCTCTGATTCCCGCCCTCCGATTCCCCACTTCTGGTTCCCCATATCTGATACCCCTCCTATCTTTCCCCGCCTCTGATTCCCCGCCTCTGATTCTCCATATCTGATACCCCGACTCTGATTCCCCAACTCTGATTCCCTGCCTCTGATTCCTCAGCTCTGATTCCCCGCCTCTGATTCCCCGCATCTGATTCCCTGCTTCTGATTCGCTGCCTCTGATTCCCCATCTGTAATTAACCACCTCTGATTCTCCACGTCTGATTCCGCGCCTCTGATTCCCCATCTCTGATTCCCCATCTCTGATTCCCAAATTCTGATTCCCCGACTCTGATTCCCCAGCTCTGATTCCCCATCTCTGATTCCCAAATTCTGATTCCCTGCCTCTGATTCCCCACCTCTGATTCCCAATATCTGATTCCCCGCCTCTGTTTCCCCGCCTCTGATTCCCCGCCTCTGTTTCCCCATATCTGATTCCACACCTCTGATTCCCCAACTCTGATTCCCCACCTCTGATTCCCCATATCTGGTTCCCCGCCGCTGATTCCCCAACTCTGATACCCCGCCTCTGATTCCCCAGCTCTGATTCCCCGCCTCTGATTCCCCGCGTCTGATTCCCTGCCTCTGATTCCCCGCCTCTGATTCCCCATTTCTGATTCACCACTTATGATCCCCCGCCTCTGATTCCCCATGTTTGATTCCCCGCCTCTGTTTCCCTGCCTCTGATTCCCCGCCTCTGATTCCCCATATCAGATTCCCCGCCTCTGATTCCCCAACTCTTATTCCCCGCCTGTGATTCGCCAACTATGATTCCCCGCCTCTGATTCCCCGCGTCTGATTCTCTGCCTGTGATTCCCTGCCTCTGATTCCCCACTTCTGTTACCCCACCTCTGATTCCCCGCCTCTGATTCCCCATATCTGATTCCTCTCCTCTGATTCCCCAACTCTGATTCCCCGCCTCTGATTCCCCAGCTCTGATTCCCCGCCTCTGTTTCCACGCGTCTGATTCCCTGCCTCTGATTCCCCACCTCTGATTCCCCATCTCTGATTCACCACCTCTGATTCCCTACCTATGATTCCCCATATCTGATTCCCCATATCTGATTCCCCTCCTCTGTTTCCCTGCCTCTGATTCCATGCCTCTGATTACCCATATCTCATTCCCAGCCTCTGATTCCCCATCTCTGATTCCCGGACTCTGATTCCCCACCTGTGATTCCCGGCCTCTTATTCCCAGCATCTTATTCCCCGCCTCTGATTCCCCAGCTCTGATTCCCCATCTCTGATCCCCAAATTCTGATTCCCCAACTCTTATTCCCCGCCTGTGATTCGCCAACTATGATTCCCCGCCTCTGATTCCCCGCGTCTGATTCTCTGCCTGTGATTCCCTGCCTCTGATTCCCCACCTCTGTTACCCCACCTCTGATTCCCCGCCTCTGATTCCCCATATCTGATTCCCCTCCTCTGATTCCCCAACTCTGATTCCCCGCCTCTGATTCCCCAGCTCTGATTCCTCGCCTCTGTTTCCAAGCATCTGATTCCCTGCCTCTGATTCCCCACCTCTGATTCCCCATCTCTGATTCACCACCTCTGATTCCCTACCTATGATTCCCCATATCTGATTCCCCATATCTGATTCCCCTGCTCTGTTTCCCTGCCTCTGATTCCCCGCCTCTGATTCCCCATATCTCATTCCCAGCCTCTGATTCCCCATCTCTGATTCCCGGACTCTGATTCCCCACCTCTGATTCCCGGCCTCTTATTCCCGGCATCTTATTCCCGGCCTCTGATTCCCAGCCATTGATTCCCCGCTTCTGATTCTGATTCCCTGCCTCTGATTCCCCATCTCTGATTCCACACATCTGATTCCCTGCCTCTGATTCCCCACTTCTGATTCCCCGCCTCTGATTCCCCACCTCTGTTTCCCCACCTCTGATTCCCCGCCTCTGTTTCCCCATATCTAATTCCCCACCTCTGATTCCCCAAATCTGATTCCCCGCTCTGATTCCCCAGCTCTGAATTCCCGCCTCTGATTCCCCGCATCTGATTCCCTGCCTCTGAATCCCCACCTCTGATTCCCTGCCTCTGATTCCCAACCTCTGATTCCCCGCCTCTGATTCCCTGCCTCTGATTCCCCGCCTCTGATTCCCTGCCTCTGATTCCCCACCTCCGTTTCCCCACCTCTGATTCCCCGCCTCTGTTTCCCCATATCTAATTCCATGCCTCTGATTCCCCAACTCTGATTCTGCACATCTGATTCCCTGCCTCTTTTTCCCCACCTCTGATTCCCGGCCTCTGATTCCCGGCCTCTCATTCCCGGCCTCACATTCCCCGCCTCTGATTCCCGGCCTCTGATTACCCGCCTCTGATTCCCCGCCTCTGATTCCCTGCCTCTGATTCCCCATCTCTGATTCCGCACATCTGATTCCCTGCCTCTGATTCCCCGCCTCTGATTCCCCGCCTCTGATTCCCTGCCTCTGATTCCCAACCTCTGATTCACCACCTCTGATTCCCCATATCTGATTCCCCGCCTCTGTTTCCCCGCCTCTGATTCCCCGCCTCTGTTTCCCCATATCTGATTCCCCGCCTCTGTTTCCCCATATCTAATTCCCCGCCTCTGATTCCCCAACTCTGATTCCCCGCTCTGATTCCCCAGCTCTGAATCCCCGCCTCTGATTCCCCGTTTCTGATTCACTGCCTCTGAATCCCCACCTCTGATTCCCTGCCTCTGATTCACAACCTCTGATTCCCCTCCTCTGATTCCCCATATCTGATTCCCCGCCTCCGTTTCCCTGCCTCTGATTCCCCGCCTCTGTTTCCCCATATCTGATTCCCCGCCACCATTTCCCTGCCTCTGATTCCCCGCCTCTGTTTCCCCATATCTGATTCCCCGCCTCTGATACCCCAACTCTGATTCCCCGCCTCTGATTCCCCAGCTCTGATTCCCCGCCTCTGACTCCCCGCGTCTGATTCCCAGCCTCTGATTCCCCATGTCTGATTTCCTGCCTCTGATTCCCCGCCTCTGATTCCGCACATCCAATTCCCTGCCTCTGATTCCCCGCCTCTGATGCCCCGCCTCTGATTCCATGCTTCTGATTCCCAACGTCTGATTCCCCACCTCTGATTCCCCATATCTGATTCCCCGCCTCTGTTTCCCCGCCTCTGATTCCCTGCATCTGTTTCCTCATATCTGATTCCCCTCCTCTGATTCCCCAACACTGATTCCCCGCCTCTGATTCCTTGCCTCTGATTCCCAACCTCTGATTCCCCACTTCTGATTCCCCAATTCTGATTCCCCGCCTCTGATTCCCCAAATCTGATTCCCCGCCTCTGATTCCCCAGCTCTGATTCCCCGCCTCTGAATCCCCGTGTTTGATTCCCTGCCTCTGATTCCCCGCCTCTGCTTCCCAATCTCTGATTCACCACCTTTGATTCGCCACCGCTGATTCCCCATATGTGATTCCCCGCCTCTGTTACCCCGCCTCTGATTCCACGCCTCTGATTCCCCATATCTCATTCCCCGCCTCTGATTCCCCATCTCTGATTCCGCACATCCAATTCCCTGCCTCTGATTCCCCGCCTCTGATGCCCCGCCTCTGATTCCATGCTTCTGATTGCCAACCTCTGATTCCCCACCTCTGATTCCCCATATCTGATTCCCCGCCTCTGTTTCCCCGCCTCTGATTCCCTGCATCTGTTTCCTCATATCTGATTCCCCTCCTCTGATGCCCCAACACTGATTCCCCGCCTCTGATTCCCTGCCTCTGATTCCCAACCTCTGATTCCCCACCTCTGATTCCCCATCTCTGATTCCGCACATCCAATTCCCTGCCTCTGATTCCCCGCCTCTGATGCCCCACCTCTGATTCCATGCTTCTGATTCCCAACCTCTGATTCCCCACCTCTGATTCCCCATATCTGATTCCCCGCCTTTGTTTCCCCGCCTCTGATTCCCTGCATCTGTTTCCTCATATCTGATTCCCCTCCTCTGATTCCCCAACACTGATTCCCCGCCTCCTTTTCCCTGCCTCTGATTCCCAACCTCTGATTCCCCACCTCTGATTCCCCATATCTGATTCCCCCCCCTCTGGTTCCCAACCTCTGATTCCCGACCTCTGATTCCCCATATCTGATTCCCCGCCTCTGTTTCTCCGCCTCTTATTCCCCGCCTCTGTTTCACCATATCTGATTCCCGGCCTCTCATTCCCCAGCTCTGATTCCCCGCCTCTGATTCCCCATATCTGATTCCCCGCCGCTGATTCCCCAACTCTGATACCCCGCCTCTGATTCCCCAGCTCTGATTCCCCGCCTCTGATTCCCCGCGTCTGATTCCCTGCCTCTGATTCCCCGCATCTGATTCCCCATCTCTGATTCACCGCCTTTGATTCCACACCTCTGATTCCCCATATCTGATTCCCCGCCTCTGATTCCCTGCCTCTGATTCCCCATTTCTGATTCCGTACATCTGATTCCCTGCCTCTGATTCCCCGCCTCTGATTCCCCGCCTCTGATTCCCTGCCTCTGATTCCCAACCTCTGATTCACCACCTCTGATTCCCCATATCTGATTCCCCACCTCTGTTTCCCCACCTCTGATTCCCCACCTCTGTTTCCCCATATCTGATTCCACGCCTCTGATTCACCAACTCTGATTCCCCGCCTCTGATTCCCCGCCTCTGATTCCCCATCTCTGATTCAGCGCCATTGATTCGCCATCTCTGATTCCCCATATCTGATTCCCCACCTCTGTTTCCCTGCCTCTGATTCCCCATCTCTGATTCCGCACATCTGATTCCCTGCCTCTGATTCCCCACCTCTGATTCCCCATATCTGATACCCCGCCTCTGATTCCCGGCCTCTGATTCCCTGCCTCTGATTCCCCACCTCTGATTCCCTGCCTCTGATTCCCCATTTCTGATTCTGCACATCTGATTCCCTGCCTCTGATTTTCCGCCTCTGATTCCCCGCCTCTGATTCCCTGCCTCTGATTCCCAACCTCTGATACCCCACCTCTGATTCCCCATATCTGATTCCCCGCCTCTGTTTCACCGCCTCTGAATCACCGCCTCTGTTTCCCCATATCTGATTCCCCGCCTCTGATTCCCCAACTCTGATTCCCCGCCTCTGATGCCCCGTGTTTGATTCCCTGCCTCTGATTCCCCGCCTCTGATTCCCCATCTCTGATTCAGCGCCTTTGATTCACCACCTCTGATTCCCCATATCTGATTCCCCGCATCTGTTTCCCCGCCTATGATTCCCCGCCTCTGTTTCCCCATATCTAATTCCCCGCCTCTGATTCCCCAACTCTGTTTCCCCGCTCTGATCCCCCGCCTCTGATTCCCCATGTCTGATTCCCCGCCTCTGTTTCCCTGCCTCTGATTCCCCGCCTCTGATTCCCCATATCAGATTCCCCGCCTCTGATTCCCCAACTCTTATTCCCCGCCTGTGATTCGCCAACTATGATTCCCCGCCTCTGATTCCCCGCGTCTGATTCTCTGCCTGTGATTCCCTGCCTCTGATTCCCCATCTCTGTTACCCCGCCTCTGATTCCCCGCCTCTGATTCCCCATATCTGATTCCCCTCCTCTGATTCCCCAACTCTGATTCCCCGCCTCTGATTCCCCAGCTCTGATTCCCCGCCTCTGTTTCCCCGCGTCTGATTCCCTGCCTCTGATTCCCCACCTCTGATTCCCCATCTCTGATTCACCACCTCTGATTCCCCACCTATGATTCCCCATATCTGATTCCCCGTCTCTGTTTCCCCGCCTCTGATTCCCCGCCTCTGATTCCCCATATCTGATTCCCCACCTATGATTTCCCAACTCTGATTCCCCGCCTCTGATTCGCCAACTATGATTCCCCTGCTCTGATTCCCCGCGTCTGAATCCCTGCCTCTGATTCCCCGCCTCTGATTCCCAATATCTGATTCCCCGCCTCCGTTACCCTGCCTCTGATTCCCCGCCTCTGTTTCCCCATATCTGATTCCCCGCCTCTGATTCCCCAACTCTGATTCCCCGCCTCTGATTCCCCAGCTCTGATTCCCCGCCTCTGACTCCCCGCGTCTGATTCCCAGCCTCTGATTCCCCATGTCTGATTTCCTGCCTCTGATTCCCCGCCTCTGATTCGCCATCTCTGATTCATCGCCTCTGATTCCCCACCTCTGATTCCCCATATCTGATTCCCCACCTATGTTTCCCCGCCTCTGATTCCCCTCCTCTGATTCCCCAACTCTGATTCCCGGACTCTGATTCCCAACTCTGATTCCCCATCTCTGATTCCGAACATCCGATTCCCTGCCTCTGATTCCCCGCCTCTGATGCCCCGCCTCTGATTTCATGCCTCTGTTTCCTCATATCTGATTCCCCGCCTCTGATTCCCCAACACTGATTTCCCGCCTCTGATTCCCCAGCTCTGATTCACCACCTCTGATTCCCCGCGTCTGATTCCCCGCCTCTGATTCCCCATATCTGATTCCCCGCCTCTGATTCCCCAAATCTGATTCCCCGCCTCTGATTCCCCAGCTCTGATTCCCCGCCTCTGAATCCCCGTGTTTGATTCCCTGCCTCTGATTCCCCGCCTCTGCTTCCCCATCTCTGATTCACCACCTTTGATTCGCCACCGCTGATTCCCCATATGTGATTCCCCGCCTCTGTTACTCCGCCTCTGATTCCACGCCTCTGATACCCCATATCTCATTCCCCGCCTCTGATTCCCCATCTCTGATTCCGCACATCCAATTCCCTGCCTCTGATTCCCCGCCTCTGATGCCCCGCCTCTGATTCCATGCTTCTGATTACCAACCTCTGATTCCCCACCTCTGATTCCCCATATCTGATTCCCCGCCTTTGTTTCCCCGCTCTGATTCCCTGCATCTGTTTCCTCATATCTGATTCCCCTCCTCTGATTCCCCAACACTGATTCCCCGCCTCTGATTCCCTGCCTCTGATTCCCAACCTCTGATTCCCCACCTCTGATTCCCCATATCTGATTCCCCCCCTCTGTTTCCCAACCTCTGATTCCCGACCTCTGATTCCCCATATCTGATTCCCCGCCTCTGTTTCCCCGCCTCTTATTCCCCGCCTCTGTTTCACCATATCTGATTCCCGGCCTCTCATTCCCCAGCTCTGATTCCCCGCCTCTGATTCCCCATATCTGATTCCCCGCCGCTGATTCCCCAACTCTGATACCACGCCTCTGAATCCCCAGCTCTGATTCCCCGCCTCTGATTCCCCACGTCTGGTTCCCTGCCTCTGATTCCCCGCCTCTGATTCCCCATCTCTGATTCACCGCCTTTGATTCCACACCTCTGATTCCCCATATCTGATTCCCCGCCTCTGTTTCCACGCCTCTGATTCCCCGCCTCTGATTCCCTGCCTCTGATTCCCCATTTCTGATTCCGTACATCTGATTCCCTGCCTCTGATTCCCCGCCTCTGATTCCCCGCCTCTGATTCCCTGCCTCTGATTCCCAACCTCCGATTCACCACCTCTGATTCCCCATATCTTATTCCCCACCTCTGTTTCCCCACCTCTGATTCCCCACCTCTGTTTCCCCATATCTGATTCCCCGCCTCTGATTCACCAACTCTGATTCCCCGCCTCTGATTCCCCGCCTCTGATTCCCCATCTCTGATTCAGCGCCATTGATTCGCCATCTCTGATTCCCCATATCTGATTCCCCACCTATATTTCCCTGCCTCTGATTCCCCATCTCTGATTCCGCACATCTGATTCCCTGCCTCTGATTCCCCACCTCTGATTCCCCATATCTGATACCCCGCCTCTGATTCCCGGCCTCTGATTCCCTGCCTCTGATTCCCCACCTCTGATTCCCTGCCTCTGATTCCCCATTTCTGATTCTGCACATCTGATTCCCTGCCTCTGATTTTCCGCCTCTGATTCCCCGCCTCTGATTCCCTGCCTCTGATTCCCAACCTCTGATACCCCACCTCTGATTCCCCATATCTGATTTCCCGCCTCTGTTTCACCGCCTCTGAATCACCGCCTCTGTTTCCCCATATCTGATTCCCCGCCTCTGATTCCCCAACTCTGATTCCCCGACTCTGATTCCCCGTGTTTGATTCCCTGCCTCTGATTCCCCGCCTCTGATTCCCCATCTCTGATTCAGCGCCTTTGATTCACCACCTCTGATTCCCCATATCTGATTCCCCGCATCTGTTTCCCCGCCTCTGATTCCCCGCCTCTGTTTCCCCATATCTAATTCCCCGCCTCTGATTCCCCAACTCTGATTCCCCGCTCTGATCCCCCGCCTCTGATTCCCCATGTCTGATTCCCCGCCTCTGTTTCCCTGCCTCTGATTCCCCGCCTCTGATTCCCCATATCAGATTCCCCGACTCTGATTCCCCAACTCTTATTCCCCGCCTGTGATTCCCCGCGTCTGATTCCCAGCCTCTGATTCCCCATGTCTGATTTCCTGCCTCTGATTCCCCGCCTCTGATTCGCCATCTCTGATTCATCGCCTCTGATTCCCCACCTCTGATTCCCCATATCTGATTCCCCACCTATGTTTCCCCGCCTCTGATTCCCCTCCTCTGATTCCCCAACTCTGATTCCCGGACTCTGATTCCCAACTCTGATTCCCCATCTCTGATTCCGAACATCCGATTCCCTGCCTCTGATTCCCCGCCTCTGATGCCCCGCCTCTGATTTCATGCCTCTGTTTCCTCATATCTGATTCCCCGCCTCTGATTCCCCAACACTGATTTCCCGCCTCTGATTCCCCAGCTCTGATTCACCACCTCTGATTCCCCGCGTCTGATTCCCCGCCTCTGATTCCCCATATCTGATTCCCCGCCTCTGATTCCCCAAATCTGATTCCCCGCCTCTGATTCCCCACCTCTGATTCCCGCCCTCTGATTCCCGGCCTCTGATTCCCGGCCTCTGATTCCCGGCCTCTGATTCCCGGCCTCTGATTCCCCGCTTCAGATTCTGATTCCCTGCCTCTGATTCCCCATCTCTGATTCCCCACATCTGATTCCCTGCCTCTGATTCCCTGTCTCTGATTCCCCGCCTCTGATTCCCCGCCTCGGATTCCCAACCTCTGATTCCCCACCTCTGATTCCCCATATCTGATTCCCCGCCTCTGTTTCCCCACCTCTGATTCCCCGCCTCTGTTTCCCCATATCTGATTCCCCGCATCTGATTCCCCAACTCTGATTCCCCGCCTCTCATTCCCTGCCTCTGATTCCCCGCCTCTGATTCGCCATCTCTGATTCACCGCCTTTGATTCGCCACCTCTGATTCCACATATCTGATTCCCCGCCTCTGTTTCCCCGCCTCTGATTCCCCGCCTCTAATTCCCCATATCTCATTCCCCGCCTCTGATTCCCCATCTCTGATTCCCGGTCTCTGATTCCCCACCTCTGATTAAAGGCCTCTTATTCCCGGCCTCTGATTCCCCGCTTCTTATTCTGATTCCCTGCCTCTGATTCCCCATCTCTGATTCCACACATCTGATTCCCTGCCACTGATTCCCCACCTCTGATTCCCCATATCTGATTCCCCGCCTTTGTTTCCCCGCTCTGATTCCCTGCATCTGTTTCCTCATATCTGATTCCCCTCCTCTGATTCCCCAACACTGATTCCCCGCCTCTGATTCCCTGCCTCTGATTCCCAACCTCTGATTCCCCACCTCTGATTCCCCATATCTGATTCCCCCCCTCTGTTTCCCAACCTCTGATTCCCGACCTCTGATTCCCCATATCTGATTCCCCGCCTCTGTTTCCCCGCCTCTTATTCCCCGCCTCTGTTTCACCATATCTGATTCCCGGCCTCTCATTCCCCAGCTCTGATTCCCCGCCTCTGATTCCCCATATCTGATTCCCCGCCGCTGATTCCCCAACTCTGATACCACGCCTCTGAATCCCCAGCTCTGATTCCCCGCCTCTGATTCCCCACGTCTGGTTCCCTGCCTCTGATTCCCCGCCTCTGATTCCCCATCTCTGATTCACCGCCTTTGATTCCACACCTCTGATTCCCCATATCTGATTCCCCGCCTCTGTTTCCACGCCTCTGATTCCCCGCCTCTGATTCCCTGCCTCTGATTCCCCATTTCTGATTCCGTACATCTGATTCCCTGCCTCTGATTCCCCGCCTCTGATTCCCCGCCTCTGATTCCCTGCCTCTGATTCCCAACCTCCGATTCACCACCTCTGATTCCCCATATCTTATTCCCCACCTCTGTTTCCCCACCTCTGATTCCCCACCTCTGTTTCCCCATATCTGATTCCCCGCCTCTGATTCACCAACTCTGATTCCCCGCCTCTGATTCCCCGCCTCTGATTCCCCATCTCTGATTCAGCGCCATTGATTCGCCATCTCTGATTCCCCATATCTGATTCCCCACCTATATTTCCCTGCCTCTGATTCCCCATCTCTGATTCCGCACATCTGATTCCCTGCCTCTGATTCCCCACCTCTGATTCCCCATATCTGATACCCCGCCTCTGATTCCCGGCCTCTGATTCCCTGCCTCTGATTCCCCACCTCTGATTCCCTGCCTCTGATTCCCCATTTCTGATTCTGCACATCTGATTCCCTGCCTCTGATTTTCCGCCTCTGATTCCCCGCCTCTGATTCCCTGCCTCTGATTCCCAACCTCTGATACCCCACCTCTGATTCCCCATATCTGATTTCCCGCCTCTGTTTCACCGCCTCTGAATCACCGCCTCTGTTTCCCCATATCTGATTCCCCGCCTCTGATTCCCCAACTCTGATTCCCCGACTCTGATTCCCCGTGTTTGATTCCCTGCCTCTGATTCCCCGCCTCTGATTCCCCATCTCTGATTCAGCGCCTTTGATTCACCACCTCTGATTCCCCATATCTGATTCCCCGCATCTGTTTCCCCGCCTCTGATTCCCCGCCTCTGTTTCCCCATATCTAATTCCCCGCCTCTGATTCCCCAACTCTGATTCCCCGCTCTGATCCCCCGCCTCTGATTCCCCATGTCTGATTCCCCGCCTCTGTTTCCCTGCCTCTGATTCCCCGCCTCTGATTCCCCATATCAGATTCCCCGACTCTGATTCCCCAACTCTTATTCCCCGCCTGTGATTCCCCGCGTCTGATTCCCAGCCTCTGATTCCCCATGTCTGATTTCCTGCCTCTGATTCCCCGCCTCTGATTCGCCATCTCTGATTCATCGCCTCTGATTCCCCACCTCTGATTCCCCATATCTGATTCCCCACCTATGTTTCCCCGCCTCTGATTCCCCTCCTCTGATTCCCCAACTCTGATTCCCGGACTCTGATTCCCAACTCTGATTCCCCATCTCTGATTCCGAACATCCGATTCCCTGCCTCTGATTCCCCGCCTCTGATGCCCCGCCTCTGATTTCATGCCTCTGTTTCCTCATATCTGATTCCCCGCCTCTGATTCCCCAACACTGATTTCCCGCCTCTGATTCCCCAGCTCTGATTCACCACCTCTGATTCCCCGCGTCTGATTCCCCGCCTCTGATTCCCCATATCTGATTCCCCGCCTCTGATTCCCCAAATCTGATTCCCCGCCTCTGATTCCCCACCTCTGATTCCCGCCCTCTGATTCCCGGCCTCTGATTCCCGGCCTCTGATTCCCGGCCTCTGATTCCCGGCCTCTGATTCCCCGCTTCAGATTCTGATTCCCTGCCTCTGATTCCCCATCTCTGATTCCCCACATCTGATTCCCTGCCTCTGATTCCCTGTCTCTGATTCCCCGCCTCTGATTCCCCGCCTCGGATTCCCAACCTCTGATTCCCCACCTCTGATTCCCCATATCTGATTCCCCGCCTCTGTTTCCCCACCTCTGATTCCCCGCCTCTGTTTCCCCATATCTGATTCCCCGCATCTGATTCCCCAACTCTGATTCCCCGCCTCTCATTCCCTGCCTCTGATTCCCCGCCTCTGATTCGCCATCTCTGATTCACCGCCTTTGATTCGCCACCTCTGATTCCACATATCTGATTCCCCGCCTCTGTTTCCCCGCCTCTGATTCCCCGCCTCTAATTCCCCATATCTCATTCCCCGCCTCTGATTCCCCATCTCTGATTCCCGGTCTCTGATTCCCCACCTCTGATTAAAGGCCTCTTATTCCCGGCCTCTGATTCCCCGCTTCTTATTCTGATTCCCTGCCTCTGATTCCCCATCTCTGATTCCACACATCTGATTCCCTGCCACTGATTCCCCACCTCTGATTCCCCATATCTGATTCCCCGCCTCTGTTTCCCCATATCTAATTCCCCGCCTCTGATTCCCCAACTCTGATTCCCCGCCTCTGATTCCACACCTCTGATTCCCGGCCTCTGATTTCCGGCCTCTGATTCCCGGTCTCTCATTCCCGGCCTCTGATTCCCGGCCTCTGATTCCCGGCCTCTGATTCCCCGCCTCTGATTCCCCGCCTCTGATTCCCTGCCTCTGATTCCCTGCCTCTGAATCCCCATCTCTGATTCCGCACATCTGATTCCCTGCCTCTGATTCCCGGCCTCTGATTTCCGGCCTCTGATACCCGGCCTCTGATTCCCCGCCTCAGATTCCCCGCCTCTGATTCCCCGCCTCTGATTCCCTGCCTCTGAATCCCCATCTCTGATTTCGCACATCTGATTCCCTGCCTCTGATTCCCCGCCTCTGATTCCCCGCCTCTGATTCCCTGCCTCTGACTCGCAACCTCTGATTCCCCACCTCTGTTTCCTCATATCTGATTCCACGCCTCTGATTCCCCAACCCTGATTCCCCGCCTCTGATTCCCCAGCTCTGATTCCCCGCCTCTGATTCCCCGTGCTTGATTCCCTGCCTCTGATTCCCCGCCTCTGATACCCCATCTCTGATTCACAACCTTTGATTCGCCACCTCTGATTCGCAATATCTGATTCCCCGCCTCTGATTCCCCAGCTCTGATTCCCCACCTCTGATTCCCTGCCTCTGATTCCCAACCTCTGATTCCCCACCTCTGATTCCCCATATCTGATTCCCCGCCTCTGTTTCCCTGCCTCTGATACCCCACCTCTGTTTCCCCATATCTGATTCCCCGCCTCTGATTCCCCAACTCTGATTCCCCGCCTCTGATTCCCCAGCTCTGATTCCCCGTGTTTGATTCCCTGCCTCTGATTCCCCGCCTCTGATAACCCATCTCTGATTCACCACCTCTGATTCCCCATCTCTGATTCAACGCCTTTGATTCGCCAGATCTGATTCTTCATATCTGACTCCCCGCCTCTGTTTCCCCGCCTCTGATTCCCTGCCTCTGATTCCCCATATCTCATTCCCCGCCTCTGATTCCCCATCTCTGATTCCAGGACTCTGATTCCCCACCTCTGAATCCCAGTCCTCTTATTCCCGGCATCTGATTCCCGGCCTCTGATTCCCTGCCTCTGATTCCCTGTCTCTGATTCCCCGCCTCTGATTCCCCGCCTCGGATTCCCAACCTCTTATAAGAGGATTCCCAGTCCTCTTATTCCCTGCCACTGATTCCCTACCCCTGATTCCCCACCTCTGATTTCCCATATCTGATTCCCCGCCTCTGTTTCCCTGCCTCTGATTCGCAGCCTCTGATACCCCGCCTCTTATTCCCCATCTCTAATTCATCACATCTGATTCCCCACCTCTGCTTCCCCATCTCTGTTTCACTGCCTCTGATTCGCCACCTCTGATTCCCCATATCTGATTCCCCGCCTATGTTTCCCCTCCTCTGTTTCCCCATATCTGATTCCCGGACTCTGATTCCCCACCTCTGATTCCCGATCTCTGATTCCGCACATCTGATACCCTGCCTCTGATTCCCCGCCTCTGATTCCCTGCGTCTGATTCCCTGCCTCTGATTCCCAACCTCTGATTCCCCACCTCTGATTCCCCATATCTGATTCCCCGCCTCTGTTTCCTCGCCTCTGATTCCTCGCCTCTGTTTCCCCATATCTGATACCCCGCTTCTGATTCCCCAACTCTGATTCCCCGCCTCTGATTCCCCAGCTCTGATTCAACTCCTCTTACTCCTCGCGTCTGATTCCCTGCCTCTGATGCCCCGCCTCTGATTCCCCATCTCTGATTCCCAGCCTCTGATTCCCCGTGTCTGATTCCCTGCCTTTGATTCCCCGCCTCTGATTCCACGCATCTGTTTCCCCAACTCTGATTCGCTGCCTCTGATTCCCCATCTCTGATTCCCAGTCCTCTTATGCCCAGCATCTGATTCATGGCCTCTGATTCCCCGCCTCTGATTCCCTGCCTCTGGTTCCCAACCTCTGATTCCCCACCTCTGATTCCCCATATCTGATTCCCCGCCTCTGTTTCCCTCCCTCTGATTCCCCGCCTCTGTTTCCCCATATCTGATTCCCCGCCTCTGATTCCCCAACTCTGATACCCCGCCTCTGATTCCCCAGCTCTAATTCCCCGCGTTTGATTCCCTGCCTCTGATTCCCCGCCTCTGATACCCCATCTCTGATTCACCACCTCTGATTCCCCATCTCTGATTCACCGCCTTTGATTCGCCAGCTCTGATTCCCCATATCTGACTCCCGGCCTCTGTTTCCCCGCCTCTGATTCCCCGCCTTTGATTCCCCATATCTCATTCCCCGCCTCTGATTCCCCATCTCTGATTCCCCATATCTTATTTCCGGCTTCTGATTCCCGGCCTCTGATTCCCGGCCTCTGATTCCCTGCCACTGATTCCCCACCCCTGATTCCCCACCTCTGATTTCCCATATCTGATTCCCCACCTCTGTTTCCCCGCCTCTGATTCGCAGCCTCTGATACCCCGCCTCTGATTCCCCATCTCTAATTCATCACATCTGATTCCCCATCTCTGCTTCCCCATCTCTGATTCACTGCCTCTGATTCGCCACCTCAGATTCCCCATATCTGATTCCCGGCCTATGTTTCCCCACCTCTGATTCCCCGCCTCTGATTCCCCATATCGGATTCCCCGCCTCTGATTCCCCATCTCTGATTCCCGGACTCTGATTCCCCACCTCTGATTCCCGGGCTCTGATTCCCGACCTCTGATTCCCGGCCTCTGATTCCCGGCCTCTGATTCCACGCTTCTGATTCTGATTCCCTGCCTCTGATTCCCCATCTCTGATTCCCCACATCTGATTCCCTGCCTCTGATTCCCTGTCTCTGATTCCCCGCCTTTGATTCCCCGCCTCTAATTCCCCAGCTCTGATTCCCCGCCTCTGATTCCCTGCCTCTGATACCCAACCTCTGATTCCCCACCTCTGATTCCCCATATCTGATTCCCCGCCTCTGTTTCCCTGCCTCTGATTCCCCGCCTCTGTTTCCCCATATCTGATTCCCCGCCTCTGATACCCCAACTCTGATTACCCGCCTCTGATTCCCCAGCTCTGATTCCCCGTGTTTGATTCCCTGCCTCTGATTCCCCGCCTCTGATACCCCATCTCTGATTCACCACCTCTGATTCCCCATCTCTGATTCAACGCCTTTGATTCGCCAGATCTGATTCCCCATATCTGACTTCCCGCCTCTGTTTCCCCGCCTCTGATTCCCCGCCTCTGATTCCCCATGTCTCATTCCCCGCCTCTGATTCCCCATCTCTGATTCCAGGACTCTGATTCCCCACCTCTGAATCCCAGTCCTCTTATTCCCGGCATCTGATTCCCGGCCTCTGATTCCCGGCCTCTGATTCCCTGCCACTGATTCCCTGCCCCTGATTCCCCACCTCTGATTTCCCATAACTGATTCCCCGCCTCTGTTTCCCCGCCTCTGATTCGCAGCCTCTGATACCCCGCCTCTGATTCCCCATCTCTAATTCATCACATCTGATTCCCCACCTCTGCTTCCCCATCTCTGATTCACTGCATCTGATTCGCCACCTCTGGTTCCCCATATCTGATTCCCCGCCTATGTTTCCCCACCTCTGATTCCCCGCCTCTGATTCCCCATATCGGATCCCCCTCCTCTGATTCCCCATCTCTGATTCCCGGACTCTGATTTCCCACCTCTGATTCCCGGCCTCTGATTCCCGGCCTCTGATTCCCGGCCTCTGATTCCCGGCCTCTGATTCCCCGCTTCTGATTCTGATTCCCTGCCTCTGATTCCCCATCTCTGATTCCCCACATCTGATTCCCTGCCTCTGATTCCCTGTCTCTGATTCCACGCCTCTGATTCCCCGCCTCGGATTCCCAACCTCTGATTCCCAACCTCTGATTCGCCATATCTGATTCCCCGCCTCTGTTTCCCCACCTCTGATTCCCCGCCTCTGTTTCCCCATATCTGATTCCCCGCATCTGATTTCCCAACTCTGATTCCCCGCCTCTCATGCCCCAGCTCTTATTCCCCGCCTCTGATTCCACGTGTTTGATTCCCTGCCTTTGATTCCCCGCCTCTGATTCGCCATCTCTGATTCACCGCCTTTGATTCGCCACCTCTGATTCCCCATATCAGATTCCCTGCCTCTGCTTCCCCGCCTCTAATTCCCCGCCTCTGATTCCCCATATCTCATTCCCCGCCTCTGATTCCCCAACTCTGATTCCCTGCCTCTGATTCCCCATCTCTGATTCCCAGTCCTCTTATGCCCGGCATCTGATTCACGGCCTCTGATTCCCCGCCTCTGATTCCCTGCCTCTGATTCCCAACCTCTGATTCCCCACCTCTGATTCCCCATATCTGATTCACCGCCTCTGTTTCCCTCCCTCTGATTCCCCGCGTCTCTTTCCCCATATCTGATTCCCCGCCTCTGATTCCCCAACTCTGATTCCCAGCCTCTGATTCCCCAGCTCTGATTCCCCGTGTTTGATTCCCTGCCTCTTATTCCCCGCCTCTGATACCCCATCTCTGATTCACCACCTCTGATTCCCCATCTCTGATTCACCGCCTTTGATTCGCCAGCTCTGATTCCCCATATCTGACTCCCGGCCTCTGTTTTCCCGCCTCTGTTTCCCCGCCTCTGATTCCCCATATCTCATTCCCCGCCTCTGATTCCCCATCTCTGATTCCCGGACTCTGATTCCCCACCTCTGATTCCCAGTCCTCTTCTTCCCGGCATCTGATTCCCGGCCTCTGATTCCCGGCCTCTGATTCCCTGCCACTGATTCCCCGCCCCTGATTCCCCACCTCTGATTTCCCATATCTGATTCCCCGCCTCCGTTTCCCCACCTCTGATTCGCAGCCTCTGATACCCCGCCTCTGATTCCCCATCTCTAATTCATCACATCTGATTCCCCATCTCTGCTTCCCCATCTCTGATTCACTGCCTCTGATTCGCCACCTCTGATTCCCCATATCTGATTCCCCGCCTATGATTCCCCACCTCTGATTCCCCGCCTCTGATTCCCCATATCGGATTCCCCGCCTCTGATTCCCCATCACTGATTCCCGGACTCTGATTCTCCACCTCTGATTCCCGGGCTCTGATTCCCGACCTCTGATTCCCGGCCTCTGATTCCCGGCCTCTGATTCCCCGCTTCTGATTCTGATTCCCTGCCTCTGATTCCCCATCTCTGATTCCCCACATCTGATTCCCTGCCTCTGATTCCCTGTCTCTGATTCCCCGCCTCTGATTCCCCGCCTCTGATTCCCCAGCTCTGATTCCCCGCCTCTGATTCCCTGCCTCTGATTCCCAACCTCTGATTCCCCACCTCTGATTCCCCATATCTGATTCCCCGCCTCTGTTTCCCTGCCTCTGATTCCCCGCCTCTGTTTCCCCATATCTGATTCCCCGCCTCTGATTCCCCAACTCTGATTCCCCGCCTCTGATTCCCCAGCTCTGATTCCCCGTGTTTGATTCCCTGCCTCTGATTCCCCGCCTCTGATACCCCATCTCTGATTCACCACCTCTGATTCCCCATCTCTGATTCAACGCCTTTGATTCGCCAGATCTGATTCCCCATATCTGACTCCCCGCCTCTGTTTCCCCGCCTCTGATTCCCCACCTCTGATTCCCCATATCTCATTCCCCGCCTCTGATTCCCCATCTCTGATTCTAGGACTCTGATTCCCCACCTCTGATTCCCAGTCCTCATTCCCGGCATCTGATTCCCGGCCTCTGATTCCCGGCCTCTGATTCCCTGCCACTGATTCCCTACCCCTGATTCCCCACATCTGATTTCCCATATCTGATTCCCCGCCTCTGTTTCCCCGCCGTTGATTCGCAGCCTCTGATACCCCGCCTCTGATTCCCCATCTCTAATTCATCACATCTGATTCCCCACCTCTGCTTCCCCATCTCTGATTCACTGCCTCTGATTCGCCACCTCTGATTCCCCATATCTGATTCCCCGCCTATGTTTCCCCACCTCTGATTCCCCGCCTCTGATTCCCCATATCGGATTCCCTCCTCTGATTCCCCATCTCTGATTCCCGGACTCTGATTCCCCACCTCTGGTTCCCGCCCTCTGATTCCCGGCCTCTGATTCCCGGCCTCTGATTCCCGGCCTCTGATTCCCGGCCTCTGATTCCCCGCTTCAGATTCTGATTCCCTGCCTCTGATTCCCCATCTCTGATTCCCCACATCTGATTCCCTGCCTCTGATTCCCTGTCTCTGATTCCCCGCCTCTGATTCCCCGCCTCGGATTCCCAACCTCTGATTCCCCACCTCTGATTCCCCATATCTGATTCCCCGCCTCTGTTTCCCCACCTCTGATTCCCCGCCTCTGTTTCCCCATATCTGATTCCCCGCATCTGATTCCCCAACTCTGATTCCCCGCCTCTCATTCCCTGCCTCTGATTCCCCGCCTCTGATTCGCCATCTCTGATTCACCGCCTTTGATTCGCCACCTCTGATTCCACATATTTGATTCCCCGCCTCTGTTTCCCCGCCTCTGATTCCCCGCCTCTAATTCCCCATATCTCATTCCCCGCCTCTGATTCCCCATCTCTGATTCCCGGTCTCTGATTCCCCACCTCTGATTAAAGGCCTCTTATTCCCGGCCTCTGATTCCCCGCTTCTGATTCTGATTCCCTGCCTCTGATTCCCCATCTCTGATTCCACACATCTGATTCCCTGCCACTGATTCCCCACCTCTGATTCCCCATATCTGATTCCCCGCCTCTGTTTCCCCATATCTAATTCCCCGCCTCTGATTCCCCAACTCTGATTCCCCGCCTCTGATTCCACACCTCTGATTCCCGGCCTCTGATTTCCGGCCTCTGATTCCCGGTCTCTCATTCCCGGCCTCTGATTCCCGGCCTCTGATTCCCGGCCTCTGATTCCCCGCCTCTGATTCCCCGCCTCTGATTCCCTGCCTCTGATTCCCTGCCTCTGAATCCCCATCTCTGATTCCGCACATCTGATTCCCTGCCTCTGATTCCCGGCCTCTGATTTCCGGCCTCTGATTCCCGGCCTCTGATTCCCCGCCTCTGATTCCCCGCCTCTGATTCCCCGCCTCTGATTCCCTGCCTCTGAATCCCCATCTCTGATTTCGCACATCTGATTCCCTGCCTCTGATTCCCCGCCTCTGATTCCCCGCCTCTGATTCCCTGCCTCTGACTCGCAACCTCTGATTCCCCACCTCTGTTTCCTCATATCTGATTCCACGCCTCTGATTCCCCAACCCTGATTCCCCGCCTCTGATTCCCCAGCTCTGATTCCCCGCCTCTGATTCCCCGTGCTTGATTCCCTGCCTCTGATTCCCCGCCTCTGATACCCCATCTCTGATTCACAACCTTTGATTCGCCACCTCTGATTCGCAATATCTGATGCCCCGCCTCTGTTTCCCCATATCTCATTCCCCGCCTCTGATTCCCCATCTCTAATTCCGGGACTCTGATTCCCCACCTCTGATTCCCGGCCTCTTATTCCCGGCATCTGATTCCCGGCCTCTGATTCCCGGCCTCTGATTCCCTGCTTCTGATTCTTATTCCATGCCTCTGATTCCCCATCTCTGATTCCGCACATCTGATTCCCTGCCTCTGATTCCCCACCTCTGATTCCCCATATCTGATTCCCCGCCTCTGTTTCCCCGCCTCTGATTCCCCGCCTCTGTTTCCCCATATCTAATTCCCCGCCTCTGATTCCCCAACTCTGATTCCCCGCCTCTGATTCCCTGCCTCTGATTCCCCATTTCTGATTCCGTACATCTGATTCCCTGCCTCTGATTCCCCGCCTCTGATTTCCCCGCCTCTGATTCCCTGCCTCTGATTCCCAACCTCTGATTCTCCACCTCTGATTCCCCTATCTGATTCCCCACCTCTGTTTCCCCGCCTCTGATTCCCCACCTCTGTTTCCCCTTATCTGATTCCCCGCCTCTGATTCCCCAACTCTGATTCCCCGCCTCTGATTCCCCGCCTCTGATTCCCCATCTCTGATTCAGCGCCTTTGATTCGCCATCTCTGATTCCCCATATCTGATTCCCCGCCTCTGTTTCCGCGCCTTTGATTCCCGGCCTCTGATTCCCTGCTTCTGATTCTTATTCCATGCCTCTGATTCCCCATCTCTGATTCCGCACATCTGATTCCCTGCCTCTGATTCCCCATCTCTGATTCCCCATATCTGATTCCCCGCCTCTGTTTCCCCGCCTCTGATTCCCCGCCTCTGTTTCCCCATATCTAATTCCCCGCCTCTGATTCCCCAACTCTGATTCCCCGCCTCTGATTCCCTGCCTCTGATTCCCCATTTCTGATTCCGTAAATCTGATTCCCTGCCTCTGATTCCCCGCCTCTGATTTTCTGCATCTGATTCCCCATCTCTGATTCCCCATATCTGCTTCCCCACCTCTGATTCCCGGCCTCTGATTCCCTGCCTCTGATTCCCCGCCTCTGATTCCCTGCCTCTGATTCCCCATCTCTGATTCCGCACATCTGATTCCCTGCCTCTGATTCCCTGCCTCTGACTCCCCGCCTATGATTCCCTGCCTCTGATTCCCAACATCTGATTCCCCACCTCTGATTCCCCATATCTGATTCCCCGCCTCTGTTTCCCCGCCTCTGATACCCCGCCTCTGTTTCCCCATATCTGATTCCCCGCCTCTGATTCCCCAACTCAGTTTCCCCGCCTCTAATTCCCCGCCTCTGTTTCCCCATATCTGATTCCCCGCCTCTGATTCCCCAACACTGATTCCCCGCCTCTGATTCCCCAGCTCTGATTCCCCGTGTTTGATTCCCTGCCTCTGATTCCCCGCCTCTGATTCCCCATCTCTGATTCATCACCTCTGATTCCCCATCTCTGATTCACCGCCTTTGATTCGCCAACTCTGATTCCCCATATCTGACTCCCCGCCTCTGTTTTCCCGCCTCTGATTCCCCGCCTCTGATTCCCCATATCTCATTCCCCACCTCTGATTCCCCATCTCTGATTCCCGGACTCTTATTCCCCACCTCTGATTCCCAGTCCTCTTATTCCCGGCATCTGAGTCACGGCCTCTGATTCCCTGCCTCTGATTCCCCGCCTCTGATTCCCTGCCTCTGATTCCCCATCTCTGATTCCGCACATCTGATTCCCTGCCTCTGATTCCCTGCCTCTGACTCCCCGCCTATGATTCCCTGCCTCTGATTCCCAACATCTGATTCCCCACCTCTGATTCCCCATATCTGATTCCCCGCCTCTGTTTCCCCGCCTCTGATACCCCGCCTCTGTTTCCCCATATCTGATTCCCCGCCTCTGATTCCCCAACTCAGTTTCCCCGCCTCTAATTCCCCGCCTCTGTTTCCCCATATCTGATTCCCCGCCTCTGATTCCCCAACACTGATTCCCCGCCTCTGATTCCCCAGCTCTGATTCCCCATGTTTGATTCCCTGCCTCTGATTCCCCGCCTCTGATTCCCCATCTCTGATTCATCACCTCTGATTCCCCATCTCTGATTCACCGCCTTTGATTCGCCAACTCTGATTCCCCATATCTGACTCCCCGCCTCTGTTTTCCCGCCTCTGATTCCCCGCCTCTGATTCCCCATATCTCATTCCCCACCTCTGATTCCCCATCTCTGATTCCCGGACTCTTATTCCCCACCTCTGATTCCCAGTCCTCTTATTCCCGGCATCTGAGTCACGGCCTCTGATTCCCGGCCTCTGATTCCCTGCCACTGATTCCCCTCCCCTGATTCCCCACCTCTGATTTCCCACATCTGATTCCCCGCCTCTGTTTCCCCGCCTCTGATTCCCAGTCCTCTTATTCCCGGCATCTGATTCCCGGCCTCTGATTCCCGGCCTCTGATTCCCTGCCACTGATTCCCCGCCCCTGATTCCCCACCTCTGATTTCCCATATCTGATTCCCCGCCTCTGTTTCCCCACCTCTGATTCGCAGCCTCTGATACCCCGCCTCTGATTCCCCATCTCTAATTCATCACATCTGATTCCCCATCTCTGCTTCCCCATCTCTGATTCACTGCCTCTGATTCGCCACCTCTGATTCCCCATATCTGATTCCCCGCCTATGTTTCCCCACCTCTGATTCCCCGCCTCTGATTCCCCATATCGGATTCCCCGCCTCTGATTCCCCATCACTGATTCCCGGACTCTGATTCTCCACCTCTGATTCCCGGGCTCTGATTCCCGACCTCTGATTCCAGGCCTCTGATTCCCGGCCTCTGATTCCCCATATCTGATTCCCCGCCTATGTTTCCCCACCTCTGATTCCCCGCCTCTGATTCCCCATATCGGATTCCCCGCCTCTGATTCCCCATCACTGATTCCCGGACTCTGATTCTCCACCTCTGATTCCCGGGCTCTGATTCCCGACCTCTGATTCCAGGCCTCTGATTCCCGGCCTCTGATTCCCCGCTTCTGATTCTGATTCCCTGCCTCTGATTCCCCATCTCTGATTCCCCACATCTGATTCCCTGCCTCTGATTCCCTGTCTCTGATTCCCCGCCTCTGATTCCCTGCCTCTGATTCCCAACCTCTGATTCCCCACCTCTGATTCCCCATATCTGATTCCACGCCTCTGTTTCCCTGCCTCTGATTCCACGCCTCTGTTTCCCCATATCTGATTCCCCACCTCTGAGTCCCAAACTCTGATACCCCGCCTCTGATTCCCCAGCTCTGATTCCCCGTGTATGATTCCCTGTCTCTGATTCCCCGCCTCTGATACCCCATCTCTGATTCACCACCTCTGACTCCCCATCTCTGATTCAACGCCTTTGATTCGCCAGATCTGATTCCCCATATCTGATTCCCCGCCTCTGTTTCCCCGCCTCTGATTCCCCGCCTCTGATTCCCCATATCTCATTCCCCGCCTCTGATTCCCCATCTCTGATTCCAGGACTCTGATTCCCCACCTCTGATTCCCAGTCCTCATTCCCGGCATCTGATTCCCGGCCTCTGATTCCCGGCCTCTGATTCCCTGCCACTGATTCCCTACCCCTGATTCCCCACATCTGATTTCCCATATCTGATTCCCCGCCTCTGCTTCCCCGCCGTTGATTCGCAGCCTCTGATACCCCGCCTCTGATTCCCCATCTCTAATTCATCACATCTGATTCCCCACCTCTGCTTCCCCATCTCTGATTCACTGCCTCTGATTCGCCACCTCTGATTCCCCATATCTGATTCCCCGCCTATGTTTCCCCACCTCTGATTCCCCGCCTCTGATTCCCCATATCGGATTCCCCTCCTCTGATTCCCCATCTCTGATTCCCGGCCTCTGATTCCCGGCCTCTGATTCCCGGCCTCTGATTCCCCGCTTCAGATTCTGATTCCCTGCCTCTGATTCCCCATCTCTGATTCCCCACATCTGATTCCCTGCCTCTGATTCCCTGTCTCTGATTCGCCGCCTCTGATTCCCCGCCTCGGATTCCCAACCTCTGATTCCCCACCTCTGATTCCCCATATCTGATTCCCCGCCTCTGTTTCCCCACCTCTGATTCCCCTCCTCTGTTTCCCCATATCTGATTCCCCGCATCTGATTCCCCAACTCTGATTCCCCGCCTCTCATTCCCCAGCTCTGATTCACCGCCTCTGATTCCCCGTGTTTGATTCCCTGCCTCTGATTCCCCGCCTCTGATTCACCATCTCTGATTCCCTGCCTCTGAATCCCCATCTCTGATTCCGCACATCTGATTCCCTGCCTCTGATTCCCCGCCTCTGATTCCCCGCCTCTGATTCCCTGCCTCTGACTCGCAACCTCTGATTCCCCACCTCTGTTTCCCCATATCTGATTCCACGCCTCTGATTCCCCAACCCTGATTCCCCGCCTCTGATTCCCCAGCTCTGATTCCCCGCCTCTGATTCCCCGTGCTTGATTCCCTGCCTCTGATTCCACGCCTCTGATACCCCATCTCTGATTCACAACCTTTGATTCGCCACCTCTGATTCCCAATATCTGATTCCCCGCCTCTGTTTCCCCGCCTCTGATTCCCCGCCTCTGATTTCCCCATATCTCATTCCCCGCCTCTGATTCCCCATCTCTGATTCCGGGACTCTGATTCCCCACCTCTGATTCCCGGCCTCTTATTCCCGGCATCTGATTCCCGGCCTCTGATTCCCGGCCTCTGATTCCCTGCTTCTGATTCTTATTCCATGCCTCTGATTCCCCATCTCTGATTCCGCACATCTTATTCCCTGCCTCTGATTCCCCACCTCTGATTCCCCATATCTGATTCCCCGCCTCTGTTTCCCCACCTCTGATTCCCCGCCTCTGTTTCCCCATATCTGATTCCCCGCATCTGATTCCCCAACTCTGATTCCCCGCCTCTCATTCCCCAGCTCTGATTCCCCGCCTCTGATTCCCCGTGTTTGATTCCCTGCCTCTGATTCCCCGCCTCTGATTCACCATCTCTGATTCACCGCCTTTGATTCGCCACCTCTGATTCCACATATCTGATTCCCCGCCTCTGTTTCCCCGCCTCTGATTCCCCGCCTCTGATTTCCCCATATCTCATTCCCCGCCTCTGATTCCCCATCTCTGATTCCGGGACTCTGATTCCCCACCTCTGATTCCCGGCCTCTTATTCCCGGCATCTGATTCCCGGCCTCTGATTCCCGGCCTCTGATTCCCTGCTTCTGATTCTTATTCCATGCCTCTGATTCCCCGCCTCTGATTCCCCACCTCTGATTCCCGGCCTCTGATTTCCGGCCTCTGATTCCCGGTCTCTCATTCCCGGCCTCTGATTCCCGGCATCTGATTTCCGGCCTCTGATTCCCCGCCTCTGATTCCCCGCCTCTGATTCCCTGCCTCTGATTCCCTGCCTCTGAATCCCCATCTCTGATTCCGCACATCTGATTCCCTGCCTCTGATTCCCGGCCTCTGATTTCCGGCCTCTGATTCCCGGACTCTCATTCCCGGCCTCTGATTCCCCGCCTCTGATTCCCTGCCTCTGATTCCCTGCCTCTGAATCCCCATCTCTGATTCCGCACATCTGATTCCCTGCCTCTGATTCCCCGCCTCTGATTCCCCGCCTCTGATTCCCTGCCTCTGACTCGCAACCTCTGATTCCCCACCTCTGTTTCCCCATATCTGATTCCACGCCTCTGATTCCCCAACCCTGATTCCCCGCCTCTGATTCCCCAGCTCTGATTCCCCGCCTCTGATTCCCCGTGCTTGATTCCCTGTCTCTGATTCCCCGCCTCTGATACCCCATCTCTGATTCACAACCTTTGATTCGCCACCTCTGATTCCCAATATCTGATTCCCCGCCTCTGTTTCCCCGCCTCTGATTCCCCGCCTCTGATTTCCCCATATCTCATTCCCCGCCTCTGATTCCCCATCTCTGATTCCGGGACTCTGATTCCCCACCTCTGATTCCCTGCCTCTTATTCCCGGCATCTGATTCCCGGCCTCTGATTCCCGGCCTCTGATTCCCTGCTTCTGATTCTAAATTCCATGCCTCTGATTCCCCATCTCTGATTCCGCACATCTTATTCCCTGCCTCTGATTCCCTACCTCTGATTCCCCATATCTGATTCCCCGCCTCTGTTTCCCCACCTCTGATTCCCCGCCTCTGTTTCCCCATATCTGATTCCCCGCATCTGATTCCCCAACTCTGATTCCCCGCCTCTCATTCCCCAGCTCTGATTCCCCGCCTCTGATTCCCCGTGTTTGATTCCCTGCCTCTGATTCCCCGCCTCTGATTCACCATCTCTGATTCACCGCCTTTGATTCGCCACCTCTGACTCCACATATCTGATTCCCCGCCTCTGTTTCCCCGCCTCTGATTCCCCGCCTCTGATTTCCCCATATCTCATTCCCCGCCTCTGATTCCCCATCTCTGATTCCGGGACTCTGATTCCCCACCTCTGATTCCCGGCCTCTTATTCCCGGCATCTGATTCCCGGCCTCTGATTCCCGGCCTCTGATTCCCTGCTTCTGATTCTTATTCCATGCCTCTGATTCCCCATCTCTGATTCCGCACATCTGATTCCCTGCCTCTAATTCCCCACCTCTGATTCCCCATATCTGATTCCCCGCCTCTGTTTCCCCGCCTCTGATTCCCCGCCTCTGTTTCCCCATATCTAATTCCCCGCCTCTGATTCCACAACTCTGATTCCCTGCCTCTGATTCCCTGCCTCTGATTCCCCATTTCTGATTCCGTACATCTGATTCCCTGCCTCTGATTCCCCGCCTCTGATTCCCCGCCTCTGATTCCCTGCCTCTGATTCCCAACCTCTGATTCCCCACCTCTGATTCCCCATATCTGATTCCCCACCTCTGTTTCCCCGCCTCTGATTCGCCATCTCTGATTCCCCATATCTGATTCCCCGCCTCTGATTCCCCAACTCTGATTCCCCGCCTCTGATTCCCAATATATCATTCCCCGCCTCTGATTCCCCATCTCTGATTCCCGGACTCTGATTCCCCACCTCTGATTCCCTGCCTCTGATTCCCCGCCTCTGATTTTCTGCCTCTGATTCCCCATCTCTGATTCCCCATATCTGCTTCCCCGCCTCTGATTCCCGGCCTCTGATTCCCTGCCTCTGATTCCCCGCCTCTGATTCCCTGCCTCTGATTCCCCATCTCTGATTCCGCACATCTAATTCCCTGCCTCTGATTCCCTGCCTCTGACTCCCCGCCTATGATTCCCTGCCTCTGATTCCCAACATCTGATTCCCCACCTCTGATTCCCCATATCTGATTCCCCGCCTCTGTTTCCCCGCCTCTGATACCCCGCCTCTGTTTCCCCATATCTGATTCCCCGCCTCTGATTCCCCAACTCAGTTTCCCCGCCTCTAATTCCCCGCCTCTGTTTCCCCATATCTGATTCCCCGCCTCTGATTCCCCAACACTGATTCCCCGCCTCTGATTCCCCAGCTCTGATTCCCCGTGTTTGATTCCCTGCCTCTGATTCCCCGCCTCTGATTCCCCATCTCTGATTCATCACCTCTGATTCCCCATCTCTGATTCACCGCCTTTGATTCGCCAACTCTGATTCCACATATCTGACTCCCCGCCTCTGTTTTCCCACCTCTGATTCCCCGCCTCTGATTCCCCATATCTCATTCCCCGCCTCTGATTCCCCATCTCCGATTCCCGGACTCTTATTCCCCACCTCTGACTCGCAGTCCTCTTATTCCCGGCATCTGAGTCCCGGCCTCTGATTCCCGGCCTCTGATTCCCTGCCACTGATTCCCCTCCCCTGATTCCCCACCTCTGATTTCCCATATCTGATTCCCCGCCTCTGTTTCCCCGCCTCTGATTCTCTGCCTCTGATACCCAGCTTCTGATTCCCCATCTCTAATTCATCACATCTGATTCCCCACCTCTGCTTCCCCATCTCTGATTCACTGCCTCTGATTCGCCACCTCTGATTCTCCATATCTGATTCCCCGCCTATGTTTCCCCACCTCTGATTCCCCGCCTCTGATTCCCCATATCGGATTCCCTGCCTCTGATTCACCATCTCTGATTCCCGGACTCTGATTCCCCACCTCTGATTCCCGGCCTCTGATTCCCGGCCTCTGATCCCGGCCTCTGATTCCCGGCCTCTGATTCCCCGCTTCTGATTCTGATTCCCTGCCTCTGATTCCCCATCTCTGATTCCCCACATCTGATTCCCTGCCTCTGATACCCCGCCTCTGATTACCCATCTCTGATTAACCACCTCTGATTCCCCGTGTCTGATTCCCTGCCTCTGATTCCCCATCTCTGATTCCCCATCTCTGATTCCCCAATTCCGATTCCCCACCTCTGATTCCCCAGCTCTGATTCCCCGCCTCTGATTCCCTGCCTCTGATTCCCAACCTCTGATTCCCCACCTCTGATTCCCCATGTCTGATACCCCGCCTCTGTTTCCCTGCCTCTGATTCCCTGCCTCTGTTTCCCCATATCTGATTCCCCGCCTCTGATTCCCCAACTCTGATTCCCCGCCTCTGATTCCCCAGCTCTGATTCCCCGTGTTTGATTCCCTGCCTCTGATTCCCCGCCTCTGATACCCCATCTCTGATTCACCAGCTCTGATTCCCCATCTCTGATTCACCGCCTTTGATTCGCCAGCTCTGATTCCCCATATCTGACTCCCCGCCTCTGTTTCCCCGCCTCTGATTCCCCGCCTCTGATTCCCCATATCTCATTCCCCGCCTCTGATTCCCCATATCTCATTCCCCGCCTCTGATTCCCCATCTCTGATTCCCGGACTCTGATTCCCCACCTCTGATTCCCTGCCCCTGATTCCCCACCTCTGATTTCAAATATCTGATTCCCCGCCTCTGTTTCCCCGCCTCTGATTCGCAGCCTCTGATAACCCGCCTCTGATTCCCCATCTCTAATTCATCACATCTGATTCCCCAGCTCTGCTTCCCCATCTCTGATTCACTGCCTCTGATTTGCCACCTCTGATTCCCCATATCTGATTCCTCGCCTCTGATTCCCGGCCTCTGATTCCCGACCTCTGATTCCCCGCTTCTGATTCTGATTCCCTGCCTCTGATTCCCCATCTCTGATTCCCCACATCTGATTCCCTGTCTCTGATTCCCCGCCTCTGATTCCCCGCCTCGGATTCCCAACCTCTGATTCCCAACCTCTGATTCTCCACCTCTGATTCCCCATATCTGATTCCCCGCCTCTGTTTCCCCGCCTCTGATTCCCCGCCTCTGTTTCCCCATATCTGATTCCCCACTTCTGATTCCCCAACTCTGATTCCCCGCCTCTGATTCCCCAGCTCTGATTCCCCGCCTCTGACCCCTCACGTCTGATTCCCTGCCTCTGATACCCCGCCTCTGATTCCCCAACTCTGATTCCCCGCCTCTGATTCCCCATCTCTGATTCCCAGTCCTCTTATGCCCGGCATCTGATTCACGGCCTCTGATTCCCCGTCTCTGATTCGCTCCCTCTGATTCCCAACCTCTGATTCCCCACCTCTGATTCCCCTTATCTGATTCTTCGCCTCTGTTTCCCTCCCTCTGATTCCCCGCCTCTGTTTCCCCATATCTGATTCCCCGCCTCTGATTCCCCAACTCTGATTCCCCGCCTCTGATTCCCCAGCTCTGATTCCCCGTGTTTGATTCCCTGCCTCTGATTCCCCGCCTCTGATACCCCATCTCTGATTCACCACCTCTGATTCCCCATCTCTGATTCACTGCCTCTGATTCGCCACCTCTGATTCCCCATATCTGATTCCCCGCCTATGTTTCCCCACCTCTGATTCCCCGCATCTGATTCCCCATATCGGATTCCCCGCCTCTGATTCCCCATCTCTGATTCCCGGACTCTGATTCCCCACCTTTCATTCCCGGCTTCTGATTCCCGACCTCTGATTCCCGGCCTCTGATTCCCTGTCTCTGATTCCCCGCCTTTGATTCCCCGCCTCTAATTCCCCAGCTCTGATTCCCCGCCTCTGATTCCCTGCCTCTGATTCCCAACCTCTGATTCCCCACCTCTGATTCCCCATATCTGATTCCCCGCCTCTGTTTCCCTGCCTCTGATTCCCCGCCTCTGTTTCCCCATATCTGATTCCCCGCCTCTGATTCCCCAACTCTGATTCCCCGCCTCTGATTCCCCAGCTCTGATTCCCCGTGTTTGATTCCCTGCCTCTGATTCCCCGCCTCTGATACCCCATCTCTGATTCACCACCTCTGATTCCCCATCTCTGATTCAACGCCTTTGATTCGCCAGATCTGATTCCCCATATCTGACTTCCCGCCTCTGATTCCCCATATCTCATTCCCCGCCTCTGATTCCCCATATCTCATTCCCCGCCTCTGATTCCCCATCTCTGATTCCAGGACTCTTATTCCCCACCTTTGAATCCCAGTCCTCTTATTCCCGGCATCTGATTCCCGGCCTCTGATTCCCGGCCTCTGATTCCCTGCCACTGATTCCCTGCCCCTGATTCCCCACCTCTGATTTCCCATAACTGATTCCCCGCCTCTGTTTCCCCGCCTCTGATTCGCAGCCTCTGATACCCCGCCTCTGATTCCCCATCTCTAAATCATCACATCTGATTCCCCACCTCTGCTTCCCCATCTCTGATTCACTGCATCTGATTCGCCACCTCTGGTTCCCCATATCTGATTCCCCGCCTATGTTTCCCCACCTCTGATTCCCCGCCTCTGATTCCCCATATCGGATCCCCCTCCTCTGATTCCCCATCTCTGATTCCCGGACTCTGATTTGCCACCTCTGATTCCCGGCCTCTGATTCCCGGCCTCTGATTCCCGGCCTCTGATTCCCGGCCTCTGATTCCCCACTTCTGATTCTGATACCCTGCCTCTGATTCCCCATCTCTGATTCCCCACATCTGATTCCCTGCCTCTGATTCCCTGTCTCTGATTCCCCGCCTCTGATTCCACGCCTCGGATTCCCAACCTCTGATTCCCCACCTCTGATTCGCCATATCTGATTCCCCGCCTCTGTTTCCCCACCTCTGATTCCCCGCCTCTGTTTCCCCATATCTGATTCCCCGCATCTGATTCCCCAACTCTGATTCCCCGCCTCTCATGCCCCAGCTCTTATTCCCCGCCTCTGATTCCCCGTGTTTGATTCCCTGCCTTTGATTCCCCGCCTCTGATTCGCCATCTCTGATTCACCGCCTTTGATTCGCCACCTCTGATTCCCCATATCAGATTCACTGCCTCTGCTTCCCCGCCTCTGATTCCCCGCCTCTGATTCCCCATATCTCATTCCCCGCCTCTGATTCCCCAACTCTGATTCCCTGCCTCTGATTCCCCATCTCTGATTCCCAGTCCTCTTATGCCCGGCATCTGATTCACGGCCTCTGATTCCCCGCCTCTGATTCCCTGCCTCTGATTCCCAACCTCTTATTCCCCACCTCTGATTCCCCATATCTGATTCACCGCCTCTGTTTCCCTCCCTCTGATTCCCCGCCTCTGTTTCCCCATATCTGATTCCCCGCCTCTGATTCCCCAACTCTGATTCCCCGCCTCTGATTCCCCAGCTCTGATTCCCCGTGTTTGATTTCCTGCCTCTGATTCCCCGCCTCTGATACCCCATCTCTGATTCACCACCTCTGATTCCCCATCTCTGATTCACCGCCTTTGATTCGCCAGCTCTGATTCCCCATATCTGACTCCCGGCCTCTGTTTTCCCGCCTCTGTTTCCCCGCCTCTGATTCCCCATATCTCATTCCCCGCCTCTGATTCCCCATCTCTGATTCCCGGACTCTGATTCCCCACCTCTGATTCCCAGTCCTCTTATTCCTGGCATCTGATTCCCGGCCTCTGATTCCCGGCCTCTGATTCCCTGCCACTGATTCCCCGCCCCTGATTCCCCACCTCTGATTTCCCATATCTGATTCCCCGCCTCTGTTTCCCCACCTCTGATTCGCAGCCTCTGATACCCCGCCTCTGATTCCCCATCTCTAATTCATCACATCTGATTCCCCATCTCTGCTTCCCCATCTCTGATTCACTGCCTCTGATTCGCCACCTCTGATTCCCCATATCTGATTCCCCGCCTATGTTTCCCCACCTCTGATTCCCCGCCTCTGATTCCCCATATCGGATTCCCCGCCTCTGATTCCCCATCACTGATTCCCGGACTCTGATTCTCCACCTCTGATTCCCGGGCTCTGATTACCGACCTCTGATTCCCGGCCTCTGATTCCCGGCCTCTGATTCCCCGCTTCTGATTCTGATTCCCTGCCTCTGATTCCCCATCTCTGATTCCCCACATCTGATTCCATGCCTCTGATTCCCTGTCTCTGATTCCCCGCCTCTGATTCCCCGCCTCTGATTCCCCAGCTCTGATTCCCCGCCTCTGATTCCCTGCCTCTGATTCCCAACCTCTGATTCCCCACCTCTGATTCCCCATATCTGATTCCGCGCCTATGTTTCCCTGCCTCTGATTCCCCGCCTCTGTTTCCCCATATCTGATTCCCCGCCTCTGATTCCCCAACTCTGATTCCCCGCCTCTGATTCCCCAGCTCTGATTCCCCGTGTTTGATTCCCTGCCTCTGATTCCCCGCCTCTGATACCCCTTCTCTGATTCACCACCTCTGATTCCCCATCTCTGATTCAACGCCTTTGATTCGCCAGATCTGATTCCCCATATCTGACTCCCCGCCTCTGTTTCCCCGCCTCTGATTCCCCACCTCTGATTCCCCATATCTCATTCCCCGCCTCTGATTCCCCATCTCTGATTCCAGGACTCTGATTCCCCACCTCTGATTCCCAGTCCTCATTCCCGGCATCTGATTCCCGGCCTCTGATTCCCGGCCTCTGATTCCCTGCCACTGATTCCCTACCCCTGATTCCCCACCTCTGATTTCCCATATCTGATTCCCCGCCTCTGTTTCCCCGCCTCTGATTCGCAGCCTCTGATACCCCGCCTCTTATTCCCCATCTCTAATTCATCACATCTGATTCCCCACCTCTGCTTCCCCATCTCTGTTTCACTGCCTCTGATTCGCCACCTCTGATTCCCCATATCTGATTCCCCGCCTATGTTTCCCCACCTCTGTTTCCCCATATCTGATTCCCGGACTCTGATTCCCCACCTCTGATTCCCGATCTCTGATTCCGCACATCTGATTCCCTGCCTCTGATTCCCCGCCTCTGATTCCCTGCGTCTGATTCCCTGCCTCTGATTCCCAACCTCTGATTCCCCACCTCTGATTCCCCATATCTGATTCCCCGCCTCTGTTTCCTCGCCTCTGATTCCTCGCCTCTGTTTCCCCATATCTGATACCCCGCTTCTGATTCCCCAACTCTGATTCCCCGCCTCTGATTCCCCAGCTCTGATTCCCCGCCTCTGACTCCTCGCGTCTGATTCCCTGCCTCTGATGCCCCGCCTCTGATTCCCCATCTCTGATTCCCAGCCTCCGATTCCCCGTGTCTGATTCCCTGCCTTTGATTCCCCGCCTCTGATTCCACGCATCTGTTTCCCCAACTCTGATTCGCTGCCTCTGATTCCCCATCTCTGATTCCCAGTCCTCTTATGCCCGTCATCTGATTCATGGCCTCTGATTCCCCGCCTCTGATTCCCTGCCTCTGATTCCCAACCTCTGATTCCCCACCTCTGATTCCCCATATCTGATTCCCCGCCTCTGATTCCCCAACTCTGATTCCCCGCCTCTGATTCCCCAGCTCTAATTCCCCGCGTTTGATTCCTTGCCTCTGATTCCCCGCCTCTGATACCCCATCTCTGATTCACCACCTCTGATTCCCCATCTCTGATTAACCGCCTTTGATTCGCCAGCTCTGATTCCCCATATCTGACTCCCGGCCTCTGTTTCCCCGCCTCTGATTCCCCATATCTCATTCCCCGCCTCTGATTCCCCATCTCTGATTCCCCATATCTTATTTCCGGCTTCTGATTCCCGGCCTCTGATTCCCGGCCTCTGATTCCCTGCCACTGATTCCCCACCCCTGATTCCCCACCTCTGATTTCCCATATCTGATTCCCCACCTCTGTTTCCCCGCCTCTGATTCGCAGCCTCTGATACCCCGCCTCTGATTCCCCATCTCTAATTCATCACATCTGATTCCCCATCTCTGCTTCCCCATCTCTGATTCACTGCCTCTGATTCGCCACCTCAGATTCCCCATATCGGATTCCCCGCCTCTGATTCCCCATCCCTGATTCCCGGACTCTGATTCCCCACCTCTGATTCCCGGGCTCTGATTCCCGACCTCTGATTCCCGGCCTCTGATTCCCGGCCTCTGATTCCACGCTTCTGATTCTGATTCCCTGCCTCTGATTCCCCATCTCTGATTCCCCACATCTGATTCCCTGCCTCTGATTCCCTGTCTCTGATTCCCCGCCTTTGATTCCCCGCCTCTAATTCCCCAGCTCTGATTCCCCGCCTCTGATTCCCTGCCTCTGATTCCCAACCTCTGATTCCCCACCTCTGATTCCCCATATCTGATTCCCCGCCTCTGTTTCCCTGCCTCTGATTCCCCGCCTCTGTTTCCCCATATCTGATTCCCCGCCTCTGATTCCCCAACTCTGATTACCCGCCTCTGATTCCCCAGCTCTGATTCCCCGTGTTTGATTCACTGCCTCTGATTCCCCGCCTCTGATACCCCATCTCTGATTCACCACCTCTGATTCCCCATCTCTGATTCAACGCCTTTGATTCGCCAGATCTGATTCCCCATATCTGACTTCCCGCCTCTGTTTCCCCGCCTCTGATTTCCCGCCTCTGATTCCCCATATCTCATTCCCCGCCTCTGATTCCCCATCTCTGATTCCAGGACTCTGATTCCCCACCTCTGAATCCCAGTCCTCTTATTCCCGGCATATGATTCCCGGCCTCTGATTCCCGGCCTCTGATTCCCTGCCACTGATTCACTGCCCCTGATTCCCCACCTCTGATTTCCCATAACTGATTCCCCGCCTCTGTTTCCCCGCCTCTGATTCGCAGCCTCTGATACCCCGCCTCTGATTCCCCATCTCTAATTCATCACATCTGATTCCCCACCTCTGCTTCCCCATCTCTGATTCACTGCATCTGATTCGCCACCTCTGGTTCCCCATATCTGATTCCCCGCCTATGTTTCCCCACCTCTGATTCCCCGCCTCTGATTCCCCATATCGGATCCCCCTCCTCTGATTCCCCATCTCTGATTCCTGGCCTCTGATTTCCCACATCTGATTCCCCGCTTCTGATTCTGATTCCCTGCCTCTGATTCCCCATCTCTGATTCCCCACATCTGATTCCCTGCCTCTGATTCCCCACCTCTGATTCCCCATATCTGATTCCCCGCCTCTGTTTCCCTGCCTCTGATACCCCACCTCTGTTTCCCCATATCTGATTCCCCGCCTCTGATTCCCCAACTCTGATTCCCCACCTCTGATTCCCCAGCTCTGATTCCCCGTGTTTGATTCCCTGCCTCTGATTCCCCGCCTCTGATACCCCATCTCTGATTCACCACCTCTGATTCCCCATCTCTGATTCAACGCCTTTGATTCGCCAGATCTGATTCCCCATATCTGACTCCCCGCCTCTGTTTCCCCGCCTCTGATTCCCTGCCTCTGATTCCCCATATCTCATTCCCCGCCTCTGATTCCCCATCTCTGATTCCAGGACTCTGATTCCCCACCTCTGAATCCCAGTCCTCTTATTCCCGGCATCTGATTCCCGGCCTCTGATTCCCTGCCTCTGATTCCCTGTCTCTGATTCCCCGCCTCTGATTCCCCGCCTCGGATTCCCAACCTCTTATAAGAGGATTCCCAGTCCTCTTATTCCCTGCCACTGATTCCCTACCCCTGATTCCCCACCTCTGATTTCCCATATCTGATTCCCCGCCTCTGTTTCCCTGCCTCTGATTCGCAGCCTCTGATACCCCGCCTCTTATTCCCCATCTCTAATTCATCACATCTGATTCCCCACCTCTGCTTCCCCATCTCTGTTTCACTGCCTCTGATTCGCCACCTCTGATTCCCCATATCTGATTCCACGCCTATGTTTCCCCACCTCTGTTTCCCCATATCTGATTCCCGGACTCTGATTCCCCACCTCTGATTCCCGATCTCTGATTCCGCACATCTGATACCCTGCCTCTGATTCCCCGCCTCTGATTCCCTGCGTCTGATTCCCTGCCTCTGATTCCCAACCTCTGATTCCCCACCTCTGATTCCCCATATCTGATTCCCCACCTCTGTGTCCTCGCCTCTGATTCCTCGCCTCTGTTTCCCCATATCTGATACCCCGCTTCTGATTCCCCAACTCTGATTCCCCGCCTCTGATTCCCCAGCTCTGATTCAACTCCTCTTACTCCTCGCGTCTGATTCCCTGCCTCTGATGCCCCGCCTCTGATTCCCCATCTCTGATTCCCAGCCTCTGATTCCCCGTGTCTGATTCCCTGCCTTTGATTCCCCGCCTCTGATTCCACGCATCTGTTTCCCCAACTCTGATTCGCTGCCTCTGATTCCCCATCTCTGATTCCCAGTCCTCTTATGCCCGGCATCTGATTCATGGCCTCTGATTCCCCGCCTCTGATTCCCTGCCTCTGATTCCCAACCTCTGATTCCCCACCTCTGATTCCCCATATCTGATTCCCCGCCTCTGTTTCCCTCCCTCTGATTCCCCGCCTCTGTTTCCCCATATCTGATTCCCCGCCTCTGATTCCCCAACTCTGATACCCCGCCTCTGATTCCCCAGCTCTAATTCCACGCGTTTGATTCCCTGCCTCTGATTCCCCGCCTCTGATACCCCATCTCTGATTCACCACCTCTGATTCCCCATCTCTGATTCACCGCCTTTGATTCGCCAGCTCTGATTCCCCATATCTGACTCCCGGCCTCTGTTTCCCCGCCTCTGATTCCCCGCCTCTGATTCCCCATATCTCATTCCCCGCCTCTGATTCCCCATCTCTGATTCCCCATATCTTATTTCCGGCTTCTGATTCCCGGCCTCTGATTCCCGGCCTCTGATTCCCTGCCACTGATTCCCCACCCCTGATTCCCCACCTCTGATTTCCCATATCTGATTCCCCACCTCTGTTTCCCCGCCTCTGATTCGCAGCCTCTGATACCCCGCCTCTGATTCCCCATCTCTAATTCATCACATCTGATTCCCCATCTCTGCTTCCCCATCTCTGATTCACTGCCTCTGATTCGCCACCTCAGATTCCCCATATCTGATTCCCGGCCTATGTTTCCCCACCTCTGATTCCCCGCCTCTGATTCCCCATATCGGATTCCCCGCCTCTGATTCCCCCTCTCTGATTCCCGGACTCTGATTCCCCACCTCTGATTCCCGGGCTCTGATTCCCGACCTCTGATTCCCGGCCTCTGATTCCCGGCCTCTGATTCCACGCTTCTGATTCTGATTCCCTGCCTCTGATTCCCCATCTCTGATTCCCCACATCTGATTCCCTGCCTCCTATTCCCTGTCTCTGATTCCCCGCCTTTGATTCCCCGCCTCTAATTCCCCAGCTCTGATTCCCCGCCTCTGATTCCATGCCTCTGATTCCCAACCTCTGATTCCCCACCTCTGATTCCCCATATCTGATTCCCCGCCTCTGTTTCCCTGCCTCTGATTCCCCGCCTCTGTTTCCCCATATCTGATTCCCCGCCTCTGATACCCCAACTCTGATTACCCGCCTCTGATTCCCCAGCTCTGATTCCCCGTGTTTGATTCCCTGCCTCTGATTCCCCGCCTCTGATACCCCATCTCTGATTCACCACCTCTGATTCCCCATCTCTGATTCAACGCCTTTGATTCGCCAGATCTGATTCCCCATATCTGACTTCCCGCCTCTGTTTCCCCGCCTCTGATTCCCCGCCTCTGATTCCCCATGTCTCATTCCCCGCCTCTGATTCCCCATCTCTGATTCCAGGACTCTGATTCCCCACCTCTGAATCCCAGTCCTCTTATTCCCGGCATCTGATTCCCGGCCTCTGATTCCCGGCCTCTGATTCCCTGCCACTGATTCCCTGCCCCTGATTCCCCACCTCTGATTTCCCATAACTGATTCCCCGCCTCTGTTTCCCGCCTCTGATTCGCAGCCTCTGATACCCCGCCTCTGATTCCCCATCTCTAATTCATCACATCTGATTCCCCACCTCTGCTTCCCCATCTCTGATTCACTGCATCTGATTCGCCACCTCTGGTTCCCCATATCTGATTCCCCGCCTATGTTTCCCCACCTCTGATTCCCCGCCTCTGATTCCCCATATCGGATCCCCCTCCTCTGATTCCCCATCTCTGATTCCCGGCCTCTGATTCCCGGCCTCTGATACCCGGCCTCTGATTCCCCGCTTCTGATTCTGATTCCCTGCCTCTGATTCCCCATCTCTGATTCCCAACATCTGATTCCCTGCCTCTGATTCCCTGTCTCTGATTCCCCGCCTCTGATTCCCCGCCTCGGATTCCCAACCTCTGATTCCCCACCTCTGATTCGCCATATCTGATTCCCCGCCTCTGTTTCCCCACCTCTGATTCCCCGCCTCTGTTTCCCCATATCTGATTCCCCGCATCTGATTCCCCAACTCTGATTCCCCGCCTCTCATGCCCCAGCTCTTATTCCCCGCCTCTGATTCCACGTGTTTGATTCCCTGCCTTTGATTCCATGCCTCTGATTCGCCATCTCTGATTCACCGCCTTTGATTCGCCACCTCTGATTCCCCATATCAGATTCCCTGCCTCTGCTTCCCCGCCTCTAATTCCCCGCCTCTGATTCCCCATATCTCATTCCCCGCCTCTGATTCCCCAACTCTGATTCCCTGCCTCTGATTCCCCATCTCTGATTCCCAGTCCTCTTATGCCCGGCATCTGATTCACGGCCTCTGATTCCCCGCCTCTGATTCCCTGCCACTGATTCCCAACCTCTGATTCCCCACCTCTGATTCCCCATATCTGATTCACCGCCTCTGTTTCCCTCCCTCTGATTCCCCGCGTCTGTTTCCCCATATCTGATTCCCCGCCTCTGATTCCCCGCCTATGATTCCCCACCTCTGATTCCCCGCCTCTGATTCCCCATATCGGATTCCCCGCCTCTGATTCCCCATCACTGATTCCCGGACTCTGATTCTCCACCTCTGATTCCCGGGCTCTGATTCCCGACCTCTGATTCCCGGCCTCTGATTCCCGGCCTCTGATTCCCCGCTTCTGATTCTGATTCCCTGCCTCTGATTCCCCATCTCTGATTCCCCACATCTGATTCCCCGCCTCTGATTCCCCGCCTCTGATTCCCCATATCGGATTCCCCGCCTCTGATTCCCCCTCTCTGATTCCCGGACTCTGATTCCCCACCTCTGATTCCCGGGCTCTGATTCCCGACCTCTGATTCCCGGCCTCTGATTCCCGGCCTCTGATTCCACGCTTCTGATTCTGATTCCCTGCCTCTGATTCCCCATCTCTGATTCCCCACATCTGATTCCCTGCCTCTGATTCCCTGTCTCTGATTCCCCGCCTTTGATTCCCCGCCTCTAATTCCCCAGCTCTGAATCCCCGCCTCTGATTCCCTGCCTCTGATTCCCAACCTCTGATTCCCCACCTCTGATTCCCCATATCTGATTCCCCGCCTCTGTTTCCCTGCCTCTGATTCCCCGCCTCTGTTTCCCCATATCTGATTCCCCGCCTCTGATACCCCAACTCTGATTACCCGCCTCTGATTCCCCAGCTCTGATTCCCCGTGTTTGATTCCCTGCCTCTGATTCCCCGCCTCTGATACCCCATCTCTGATTCACCACCTCTGATTCCCCATCTCTGATTCAACGCCTTTGATTCGCCAGATCTGATTCCCCATATCTGACTTCCCGCCTCTGTTTCCCCGCCTCTGATTCCCCGCCTCTGATTCCCCATGTCTCATTCCCCGCCTCAGATTCCCCATCTCTGATTCCAGGACTCTGATTCCCCACCTCTGAATCCCAGTCCTCTTATTCCCGGCATCTGATTCCCGGCCTCTGATTCCCGGCCTCTGATTCCCTGCCACTGATTCCCTGCCCCTGATTCCCCACCTCTGATTTCCCATAACTGATTCCCCGCCTCTGTTTCCCCGCCTCTGATTCGCAGCCTCTGATACCCCGCCTCTGATTCCCCATCTCTAATTCATCACATCTGATTCCCCACCTCTGCTTCCCCATCTCTGATTCACTGCATCTGATTCGCCACCTCTGGTTCCCCATATCTGATTCCCCGCCTATGTTTCCCCACCTCTGATTCCCCGCCTCTGATTCCCCATATCGGATCCCCCTCCTCTGATTCCCCATCTCTGATTCCCGGCCTCTGATTCCCGGCCTCTGATACCCGGCCTCTGATTCCCCGCTTCTGATTCTGATTCCCTGCCTCTGATTCCCCATCTCTGATTCCCCACATCTGATTCCCTGCCTCTGATTCCCTGTCTCTGATTCCCCGCCTCTGATTCCCCGCCTCGGATTCCCAACCTCTGATTCCCCACCTCTGATTCGCCATATCTGATTCCCCGCCTCTGTTTCCCCACCTCTGATTCCCCGCCTCTGTTTCCCCATATCTGATTCCCCGCATCTGATTCCCCAACTCTGATTCCCCGCCTCTCATGCCCCAGCTCTTATTCCCCGCCTCTGATTCCACGTGTTTGATTCCCTGCCTTTGATTCCATGCCTCTGATTCGCCATCTCTGATTCACCGCCTTTGATTCGCCACCTCTGATTCCCCATATCAGATTCCCTGCCTCTGCTTCCCCGCCTCTAATTCCCCGCCTCTGATTCCCCATATCTCATTCCCCGCCTCTGATTCCCCAACTCTGATTCCCTGCCTCTGATTCCCCATCTCTGATTCCCAGTCCTCTTATGCCCGGCATCTGATTCACGGCCTCTGATTCCCCGCCTCTGATTCCCTGCCACTGATTCCCAACCTCTGATTCCCCACCTCTGATTCCCCATATCTGATTCACCGCCTCTGTTTCCCTGTCTCTGATTCCCCGCCTCTGATTCCCCGCCACTGATTCCCCAGCTCTGATTCCCCGCCTCTGATTCCCTGCCTCTGATTCCCGGCCTCTGATTCCCCGCTTCTGATTCTGATTCCCTGCCTCTGATTCCCCATCTCTGATTCCCCACATCTGATTCCCTGCCTCTGATTCCCTGTCTCTGATTCCCCGCCTCTGATTCCCCGCCACTGATTCCCCAGCTCTGATTCCCCGCCTCTGATTCCCTGCCTCTGATTCCCAACCTCTGATTCCCCACCTCTGATTCCCCATATCTGATTCCCCGCCTCTGTTTCCCTGCCTCTGATTCCCCGCCTCTGTTTCCCCATATCTGATTCCCCGCCTCTGATTCCCCAACTCTGATTCCCCGCCTCTGATTCCCCAGCTCTGATTCCCCGTGTTTGATTCCCTGCCTCTGATTCCCCGCCTCTGATACCCCATCTCTGATTCACCACCTCTGATTCCCCATCTCTGATTCAACGCCTTTGATTCGCCAGATCTGATTCCCCATATCTGACTCCCCGCCTCTGTTTCCCCGCCTCTGATTCCCCACCTCTGATTCCCCATATCTCATTCCCCGCCTCTGATTCCCCATCTCTGATTCCAGGACTCTGATTCCCCACCTCTGATTCCCAGTCCTCATTCCCGGCATCTGATTCCCGGCCTCTGATTCCCGGCCTCTGATTCCCTGCCACTGATTCCCTACCCCTGATTCCCCACATCTGATTTCCCATATCTGATTCCCCGCCTCTGTTTCCCCGCCGTTGATTCGCAGCCTCTGATACCCCGCCTCTGATTCCCCATCTCTAATTCATCACATCTGATTCCCCACCTCTGCTTCCCCATCTCTGATTCACTGCCTCTGATTCGCCACCTCTGATTCCCCATATCTGATTCCCCGCCTATGTTTCCCCACCTCTGATTCCCCGCCTCTGATTCCCCATATCGGATTCCCTCCTCTGATTCCCCATCTCTGATTCCCGGACTCTGATTCCCCACCTCTGATTCCCGCCCTCTGATTCCCGGCCTCTGATTCCCGGCCTCTGATTCCCGGACTCTGATTCCCGGCCTCTGATTCCCCGCTTCAGATTCTGATTCCCTGCCTCTGATTCCCCATCTCTGATTCCCCACATCTGATTCCCTGCCTCTGATTCCCTGTCTCTGATTCCCCGCCTCTGCTTCCCCGCCTCGGATTCCCAACCTCTGATTCCCCACCTCTGATTCCCCATATCTGATTCCCCGCCTCTGTTTCCCCACCTCTGATTCCCCGCCTCTGTTTCCCCATATCTGATTCCCCGCATCTGATTCCCCAACTCTGATTCCCCGCCTCTCATTCCCTGCCTCTGATTCCCCGCCTCTGATTCGCCATCTCTGATTCACCGCCTTTGATTCGCCACCTCTGATTCCACATATCTGATTCCCCGCCTCTGTTTCCCCGCCTCTGATTACCCGCCTCTAATTCCCCATATCTCATTCCCCGCCTCTGATTCCCCATCTCTGATTCCCGGTCTCTGATTCCCCACCTCTGATTAAAGGCCTCTTATTCCCGGCCTCTGATTCCCCGCTTCTTATTCTGATTCCCTGCCTCTGATTCCCCATCTCTGATTCCACACATCTGATTCCCTGCCACTGATTCCCCACCTCTGATTCCCCATATCTGATTCCCCGCCTCTGTTTCCCCATATCTAATTCCCCGCCTCTGATTCCCCAACTCTGATTCCCCGCCTCTGATTCCACACCTCTGATTCCCGGCCTCTGATTTCCGGCCTCTGATTCCCGGTCTCTCATTCCCGGCCTCTGATTCCCGGCCTCTGATTCCCGGCCTCTGAATCCCCGCCTCTGATTCCCCGCCTCTGATTCCCTGCCTCTGATTCCCTGCCTCTGAATCCCCATCTCTGATTCCGCACATCTGATTCCCTGCCTCTGATTCCCGGCCTCTGATTTCCGGCCTCTGATTCCCGGCCTCTGATTCCCCGCCTCTGATTCCCCGCCTCTGATTCCCCGCCTCTGATTCCCTGCCTCTGAATCCCCATCTCTGATTTCGCACATCTGATTCCCTGCCTCTGATTCCCCGCCTCTGATTCCCCGCCTCTGATTCCCTGCCTCTGACTCGCAACCTCTGATTCCCCACCTCTGTTTCCTCATATCTGATTCCACGCCTCTGATTCCCCAACCCTGATTCCCCGCCTCTGATTCCCCAGCTCTGATTCCCCGCCTCTGATTCCCCGTGCTTGATTCCCTGCCTCTGATTCCCCGCCTCTGATACCCCATCTCTGATTCACAACCTTTGATTCGCCACCTCTGATTCGCAATATCTGATTCCCCGCCTCTGATTCCCCAGCTCTGATTCCCCGCCTCTGATTCCCTGCCTCTGATTCCAAACCTCTGATTCCCCACCTCTGATTCCCCATATCTGATTCCCCGCCTCTGTTTCCCTGCCTCTGATACCCCACCTCTGTTTCCCCATATCTGATTCCCCGCCTCTGATTCCCCAACTCTGATTCCCCGCCTCTGATTCCCCAGCTCTGATTCCCCGTGTTTGATTCCCTGCCTCTGATTCCCCGCCTCTGATACCCCATCTCTGATTCACCACCTCTGATTCCCCATCTCTGATTCAACGCCTTTGATTCGCCAGATCTGATTCCCCATATCTGACTCCCCGCCTCTGTTTCCCCGCCTCTGATTCCCTGCCTCTGATTCCCCATATCTCATTCCCCGCCTCTGATTCCCCATCTCTGATTCCAGGACTCTGATTCCCCACCTCTGAATCCCAGTCCTCTTATTCCCGGCATCTGATTCCCGGCCTCTGATTCCCTGCCTCTGATTCCCTGTCTCTGATTCCCCGCCTCTGATTCCCCGCCTCGGATTCCCAACCTCTTATAAGAGGATTCCCAGTCCTCTTATTCCCTGCCACTGATTCCCTACCCCTGATTCCCCACCTCTGATTTCCCATATCTGATTCCCCGCCTCTGTTTCCCTGCCTCTGATTCGCAGCCTCTGATACCCCGCCTCTTATTCCCCATCTCTAATTCATCACATCTGATTCCCCACCTCTGCTTCCCCATCTCTGTTTCACTGCCTCTGATTCGCCACCTCTGATTCCCCATATCTGATTCCCCGCCTATATTTCCCCTCCTCTGTTTCCCCATATCTGATTCCCGGACTCTGATTCCCCACCTCTGATTCCCGATCTCTGATTCCGCACATCTGATACCCTGCCTCTGATTCCCCGCCTCTGATTCCCTGCGTCTGATTCCCTGCCTCTGATTCCCAACCTCTGATTCCCCACCTCTGATTCCCCATATCTGATTCCCCGCCTCTGTTTCCTCGCCTCTGATTCCTCGCCTCTGTTTCCCCATATCTGATACCCCGCTTCTGATTCCCCAACTCTGATTCCCCGCCTCTGATTCCCCAGCTCTGATTCAACTCCTCTTACTCCTCGCGTCTGATTCCCTGCCTCTGATGCCCCGCCTCTGATTCCCCATCTCTGATTCCCAGCCTCTGATTCCCCGTGTCTGATTCCCTGCCTTTGATTCCCCGCCTCTGATTCCACGCATCTGTTTCCCCAACTCTGATTCGCAGCCTCTGATTCCCCATCTCTGATTCCCAGTCCTCTTATGCCCGGCATCTGATTCATGGCCTCTGATTCCCCGCCTCTGATTCCCTGCCTCTGGTTCCCAACCTCTGTTTCCCCGCCTCTGATTCCCCGCCTCTGATTCCCCATATCTCATTCCCCGCCTCTGATTCCCCATCTCTGATTCCCCATATCTTATTTCCGGCTTCTGATTCCCGGCCTCTGATTCCCGGCCTCTGATTCCCTGCCACTGATTCCCTACCCCTGATTCCCCACCTCTGATTTCCCATATCTGATTCCCCGCCTCTGTTTCCCCGCCTCTGATTCGCAGCCTCTGATACCCCGCCTCTTATTCCCCATCTCTAATTCATCACATCTGATTCCCCACCTCTGCTTCCCCATCTCTGTTTCACTGCCTCTGATTCGCCACCTCTGATTCCCCATATCTGATTCCCCGCCTATGTTTCCCCACCTCTGTTTCCCCATATCTGATTCCCGGACTCTGATTCCCCACCTCTGATTCCCGATCTCTGATTCCGCACATCTGATTCCCTGCCTCTGATTCCCCGCCTCTGATTCCCTGCGTCTGATTCCCTGCCTCTGATTCCCAACCTCTGATTCCCCACCTCTGATTCCCCATATCTGATTCCCCGCCTCTGATTCCACACCTCTGATTCCCGGCCTCTGATTTCCGGCCTCTGATTCCCGGTCTCTCATTCCCGGCCTCTGATTCCCGGCCTCTGATTCCCGGCCTCTGAATCCCCGCCTCTGATTCCCCGCCTCTGATTCCCTGCCTCTGATTCCCTGCCTCTGAATCCCCATCTCTGATTCCGCACATCTGATTCCCTGCCTCTGATTCCCGGCCTCTGATTTCCGGCCTCTGATTCCCGGCCTCTGATTCCCCGCCTCTGATTCCCCGCCTCTGATTCCCCGCCTCTGATTCCCTGCCTCTGAATCCCCATCTCTGATTTCGCACATCTGATTCCCTGCCTCTGATTCCCCGCCTCTGATTCCCCGCCTCTGATTCCCTGCCTCTGACTCGCAACCTCTGATTCCCCACCTCTGTTTCCTCATATCTGATTCCACGCCTCTGATTCCCCAACCCTGATTCCCCGCCTCTGATTCCCCAGCTCTGATTCCCCGCCTCTGATTCCCCGTGCTTGATTCCCTGCCTCTGATTCCCCGCCTCTGATACCCCATCTCTGATTCACAACCTTTGATTCGCCACCTCTGATTCGCAATATCTGATTCCCCGCCTCTGATTCCCCAGCTCTGATTCCCCGCCTCTGATTCCCTGCCTCTGATTCCAAACCTCTGATTCCCCACCTCTGATTCCCCATATCTGATTCCCCGCCTCTGTTTCCCTGCCTCTGATACCCCACCTCTGTTTCCCCATATCTGATTCCCCGCCTCTGATTCCCCAACTCTGATTCCCCGCCTCTGATTCCCCAGCTCTGATTCCCCGTGTTTGATTCCCTGCCTCTGATTCCCCGCCTCTGATACCCCATCTCTGATTCACCACCTCTGATTCCCCATCTCTGATTCAACGCCTTTGATTCGCCAGATCTGATTCCCCATATCTGACTCCCCGCCTCTGTTTCCCCGCCTCTGATTCCCTGCCTCTGATTCCCCATATCTCATTCCCCGCCTCTGATTCCCCATCTCTGATTCCAGGACTCTGATTCCCCACCTCTGAATCCCAGTCCTCTTATTCCCGGCATCTGATTCCCGGCCTCTGATTCCCTGCCTCTGATTCCCTGTCTCTGATTCCCCGCCTCTGATTCCCCGCCTCGGATTCCCAACCTCTTATAAGAGGATTCCCAGTCCTCTTATTCCCTGCCACTGATTCCCTACCCCTGATTCCCCACCTCTGATTTCCCATATCTGATTCCCCGCCTCTGTTTCCCTGCCTCTGATTCGCAGCCTCTGATACCCCGCCTCTTATTCCCCATCTCTAATTCATCACATCTGATTCCCCACCTCTGCTTCCCCATCTCTGTTTCACTGCCTCTGATTCGCCACCTCTGATTCCCCATATCTGATTCCCCGCCTATATTTCCCCTCCTCTGTTTCCCCATATCTGATTCCCGGACTCTGATTCCCCACCTCTGATTCCCGATCTCTGATTCCGCACATCTGATACCCTGCCTCTGATTCCCCGCCTCTGATTCCCTGCGTCTGATTCCCTGCCTCTGATTCCCAACCTCTGATTCCCCACCTCTGATTCCCCATATCTGATTCCCCGCCTCTGTTTCCTCGCCTCTGATTCCTCGCCTCTGTTTCCCCATATCTGATACCCCGCTTCTGATTCCCCAACTCTGATTCCCCGCCTCTGATTCCCCAGCTCTGATTCAACTCCTCTTACTCCTCGCGTCTGATTCCCTGCCTCTGATGCCCCGCCTCTGATTCCCCATCTCTGATTCCCAGCCTCTGATTCCCCGTGTCTGATTCCCTGCCTTTGATTCCCCGCCTCTGATTCCACGCATCTGTTTCCCCAACTCTGATTCGCAGCCTCTGATTCCCCATCTCTGATTCCCAGTCCTCTTATGCCCGGCATCTGATTCATGGCCTCTGATTCCCCGCCTCTGATTCCCTGCCTCTGGTTCCCAACCTCTGTTTCCCCGCCTCTGATTCCCCGCCTCTGATTCCCCATATCTCATTCCCCGCCTCTGATTCCCCATCTCTGATTCCCCATATCTTATTTCCGGCTTCTGATTCCCGGCCTCTGATTCCCGGCCTCTGATTCCCTGCCACTGATTCCCTACCCCTGATTCCCCACCTCTGATTTCCCATATCTGATTCCCCGCCTCTGTTTCCCCGCCTCTGATTCGCAGCCTCTGATACCCCGCCTCTTATTCCCCATCTCTAATTCATCACATCTGATTCCCCACCTCTGCTTCCCCATCTCTGTTTCACTGCCTCTGATTCGCCACCTCTGATTCCCCATATCTGATTCCCCGCCTATGTTTCCCCACCTCTGTTTCCCCATATCTGATTCCCGGACTCTGATTCCCCACCTCTGATTCCCGATCTCTGATTCCGCACATCTGATTCCCTGCCTCTGATTCCCCGCCTCTGATTCCCTGCGTCTGATTCCCTGCCTCTGATTCCCAACCTCTGATTCCCCACCTCTGATTCCCCATATCTGATTCCCCGCCTCTGTTTCCTCGCCTCTGATTCCTCGCCTCTGTTTCCCCATATCTGATACCCCGCTTCTGATTCCCCAACTCTGATACCCCGCCTCTGATTCCCCAGCTCTGATTCCCCGCCTCTGACTCCTCGCGTCTGATTCCCTGCCTCTGATGCCCCGCCTCTGATTCCCCATCTCTGATTCCCAGCCTCCGATTCCCCGTGTCTGATTCCCTGCCTTTGATTCCCCGCCTCTGATTCCACGCATCTGTTTCCCCAACTCTGATTCGCTGCCTCTGATTCCCCATCTCTGATTCCCAGTCCTCTTATGCCCGTCATCTGATTCATGGCCTCTGATTCCCCGCCTCTGATTCCCTGCCTCTGATTCCCAACCTCTGATTCCCCACCTCTGATTCCCCATATCTGATTCCCCGCCTCTGTTTCCCTCCCTCTGATTCCCCGCCTCTGTTTCCCCATATCTGATTCCCCGCCTCTGATTCCCCAACTCTGATTCCCCGCCTCTGATTCCCCAGCTCTAATTCCCCGCGTTTGATTCCTTGCCTCTGATTCCCCGCCTCTGATACCCCATCTCTGATTCACCACCTCTGATTCCCCATCTCTGATTAACCGCCTTTGATTCGCCAGCTCTGATTCCCCATATCTGACTCCCGGCCTCTGTTTCCCCGCCTCTGATTCCCCATATCTCATTCCCCGCCTCTGATTCCCCATCTCTGATTCCCCATATCTTATTTCCGGCTTCTGATTCCCGGCCTCTGATTCCCGGCCTCTGATTCCCTGCCACTGATTCCCCACCCCTGATTCCCCACCTCTGATTTCCCATATCTGATTCCCCACCTCTGTTTCCCCGCCTCTGATTCGCAGCCTCTGATACCCCGCCTCTGATTCCCCATCTCTAATTCATCACATCTGATTCCCCATCTCTGCTTCCCCATCTCTGATTCACTGCATCTGATTCGCCACCTCAGATTCCCCATATCGGATTCCCCGCCTCTGATTCCCCATCCCTGATTCCCGGACTCTGATTCCCCACCTCTGATTCCCGGGCTCTGATTCCCGACCTCTGATTCCCGGCCTCTGATTCCCGGCCTCTGATTCCACGCTTCTGATTCTGATTCCCTGCCTCTGATTCCCCATCTCTGATTCCCCACATCTGATTCCCTGCCTCTGATTCCCTGTCTCTGATTCCCCGCCTTTGATTCCCCGCCTCTAATTCCCCAGCTCTGATTCCCCGCCTCTGATTCCCTGCCTCTGATTCCCAACCTCTGATTCCCCACCTCTGATTCCCCATATCTGATTCCCCGCCTCTGTTTCCCTGCCTCTGATTCCCCGCCTCTGTTTCCCCATATCTGATTCCCCGCCTCTGATTCCCCAACTCTGATTACCCGCCTCTGATTCCCCAGCTCTGATTCCCCGTGTTTGATTCACTGCCTCTGATTCCCCGCCTCTGATACCCCATCTCTGATTCACCACCTCTGATTCCCCATCTCTGATTCAACGCCTTTGATTCGCCAGATCTGATTCCCCATATCTGACTTCCCGCCTCTGTTTCCCCGCCTCTGATTCCCCGCCTCTGATTCCCCATATCTCATTCCCCGCCTCTGATTCCCCATCTCTGATTCCAGGACTCTGATTCCCCACCTCTGAATCCCAGTCCTCTTATTCCCGGCATATGATTCCCGGCCTCTGATTCCCGGCCTCTGATTCCCTGCCACTGATTCCCTGCCCCTGATTCCCCACCTCTGATTTCCCATAACTGATTCCCCGCCTCTGTTTCCCCGCCTCTGATTCGCAGCCTCTGATACCCCGCCTCTGATTCCCCATCTCTAATTCATCACATCTGATTCCCCACCTCTGCTTCCCCATCTCTGATTCACTGCATCTGATTCGCCACCTCTGGTTCCCCATATCTGATTCCCCGCCTATGTTTCCCCACCTCTGATTCCCCGCCTCTGATTCCCCATATCGGATCCCCCTCCTCTGATTCCCCATCTCTGATTCCCGGCCTCTGATTTCCCACATCTGATTCCCCGCTTCTGATTCTGATTCCCTGCCTCTGATTCCCCATCTCTGATTCCCCACATCTGATTCCCTGCCTCTGATTCCCCACCTCTGATTCCCCATATCTGATTCCCCGCCTCTGTTTCCCTGCCTCTGATACCCCACCTCTGTTTCCCCATATCTGATTCCCCGCCTCTGATTCCCCAACTCTGATTCCCCGCCTCTGATTCCCCAGCTCTGATTCCCCGTGTTTGATTCCCTGCCTCTGATTCCCCGCCTCTGATACCCCATCTCTGATTCACCACCTCTGATTCCCCATCTCTGATTCAACGCCTTTGATTCGCCAGATCTGATTCCCCATATCTGACTCCCCGCCTCTGTTTCCCCGCCTCTGATTCCCTGCCTCTGATTCCCCATATCTCATTCCCCGCCTCTGATTCCCCATCTCTGATTCCAGGACTCTGATTCCCCACCTCTGAATCCCAGTCCTCTTATTCCCGGCATCTGATTCCCGGCCTCTGATTCCCTGCCTCTGATTCCCTGTCTCTGATTCCCCGCCTCTGATTCCCCGCCTCGGATTCCCAACCTCTTATAAGAGGATTCCCAGTCCTCTTATTCCCTGCCACTGATTCCCTACCCCTGATTCCCCACCTCTGATTTCCCATATCTGATTCCCCGCCTCTGTTTCCCTGCCTCTGATTCGCAGCCTCTGATACCCCGCCTCTTATTCCCCATCTCTAATTCATCACATCTGATTCCCCACCTCTGCTTCCCCATCTCTGTTTCACTGCCTCTGATTCGCCACCTCTGATTCCCCATATCTGATTCCACGCCTATGTTTCCCCACCTCTGTTTCCCCATATCTGATTCCCGGACTCTGATTCCCCACCTCTGATTCCCGATCTCTGATTCCGCACATCTGATACCCTGCCTCTGATTCCCCGCCTCTGATTCCCTGCGTCTGATTCCCTGCCTCTGATTCCCAACCTCTGATTCCCCACCTCTGATTCCCCATATCTGATTCCCCACCTCTGTGTCCTCGCCTCTGATTCCTCGCCTCTGTTTCCCCATATCTGATACCCCGCTTCTGATTCCCCAACTCTGATTCCCCGCCTCTGATTCCCCAGCTCTGATTCAACTCCTCTTACTCCTCGCGTCTGATTCCCTGCCTCTGATGCCCCGCCTCTGATTCCCCATCTCTGATTCCCAGCCTCTGATTCCCCGTGTCTGATTCCCTGCCTTTGATTCCCCGCCTCTGATTCCACGCATCTGTTTCCCCAACTCTGATTCGCTGCCTCTGATTCCCCATCTCTGATTCCCAGTCCTCTTATGCCCGGCATCTGATTCATGGCCTCTGATTCCCCGCCTCTGATTCCCTGCCTCTGATTCCCAACCTCTGATTCCCCACCTCTGATTCCCCATATCTGATTCCCCGCCTCTGTTTCCCTCCCTCTGATTCCCCGCCTCTGTTTCCCCATATCTGATTCCCCGCCTCTGATTCCCCAACTCTGATACCCCGCCTCTGAATCCCCAGCTCTAATTCCCCGCGTTTGATTCCCTGCCTCTGATTCCCCGCCTCTGATACCCCATCTCTGATTCACCACCTCTGATTCCCCATCTCTGATTCACCGCCTTTGATTCGCCAGCTCTGATTCCCCATATCTGACTCCCGGCCTCTGTTTCCCCGCCTCTGATTCCCCGCCTCTGATTCCCCATATCTCATTCCCCGCCTCTGATTCCCCATCTCTGATTCCCCATATCTTATTTCCGGCTTCTGATTCCCGGCCTCTGATTCCCGGCCTCTGATTCCCTGCCACTGATTCCCCACCCCTGATTCCCCACCTCTGATTTCCCATATCTGATTCCCCACCTCTGTTTCCCCGCCTCTGATTCGCAGCCTCTGATACCCCGCCTCTGATTCCCCATCTCTAATTCATCACATCTGATTCCCCATCTCTGCTTCCCCATCTCTGATTCACTGCCTCTGATTCGCCACCTCAGATTCCCCATATCTGATTCCCGGCCTATGTTTCCCCACCTCTGATTCCCCGCCTCTGATTCCCCATATCGGATTCCCCGCCTCTGATTCCCCCTCTCTGATTCCCGGACTCTGATTCCCCACCTCTGATTCCCGGGCTCTGATTCCCGACCTCTGATTCGCCACCTCTGATTCCCCATATCTGATTCCACGCCTATGTTTCCCCACCTCTGTTTCCCCATATCTGATTCCCGGACTCTGATTCCCCACCTCTGATTCCCGATCTCTGATTCCGCACATCTGATACCCTGCCTCTGATTCCCCGCCTCTGATTCCCTGCGTCTGATTCCCTGCCTCTGATTCCCAACCTCTGATTCCCCACCTCTGATTCCCCATATCTGATTCCCCACCTCTGTGTCCTCGCCTCTGATTCCTCGCCTCTGTTTCCCCATATCTGATACCCCGCTTCTGATTCCCCAACTCTGATTCCCCGCCTCTGATTCCCCAGCTCTGATTCAACTCCTCTTACTCCTCGCGTCTGATTCCCTGCCTCTGATGCCCCGCCTCTGATTCCCCATCTCTGATTCCCAGCCTCTGATTCCCCGTGTCTGATTCCCTGCCTTTGATTCCCCGCCTCTGATTCCACGCATCTGTTTCCCCAACTCTGATTCGCTGCCTCTGATTCCCCATCTCTGATTCCCAGTCCTCTTATGCCCGGCATCTGATTCATGGCCTCTGATTCCCCTCCTCTGATTCCCTGCCTCTGATTCCCAACCTCTGATTCCCCACCTCTGATTCCCCATATCTGATTCCCCGCCTCTGTTTCCCTCCCTCTGATTCCCCGCCTCTGTTTCCCCATATCTGATTCCCCGCCTCTGATTCCCCAACTCTGATACCCCGCCTCTGATTCCCCAGCTCTAATTCCCCGCGTTTGATTCCCTGCCTCTGATTCCCCGCCTCTGATACCCCATCTCTGATTCACCACCTCTGATTCCCCATCTCTGATTCACCGCCTTTGATTCGCCAGCTCTGATTCCCCATATCTGACTCCCGGCCTCTGTTTCCCCGCCTCTGATTCCCCGCCTCTGATTCCCCATATCTCATTCCCCGCCTCTGATTCCCCATCTCTGATTCCCCATATCTTATTTCCGGCTTCTGATTCCCGGCCTCTGATTCCCGGCCTCTGATTCCCTGCCACTGATTCCCCACCCCTGATTCCCCACCTCTGATTTCCCATATCTGATTCCCCACCTCTGTTTCCCCGCCTCTGATTCGCAGCCTCTGACACCCCGCCTCTGATTCCCCATCTCTAATTCATCACATCTGATTCCCCATCTCTGCTTCCCCATCTCTGATTCACTGCCTCTGATTCGCCACCTCAGATTCCCCATATCTGATTCCCGGCCTATGTTTCCCCACCTCTGATTCCCCGCCTCTGATTCCCCATATCGGATTCCCCGCCTCTGATTCCCCCTCTCTGATTCCCGGACTCTGATTCCCCACCTCTGATTCCCGGGCTCTGATTCCCGACCTCTGATTCCCGGCCTCTGATTCCCGGCCTCTGATTCCACGCTTCTGATTCTGATTCCCTGCCTCTGATTCCCCATCTCTGATTCCCCACATCTGATTCCCTGCCTCTGATTCCCTGTCTCTGATTCCCCGCCTTTGATTCCCCGCCTCTAATTCCCCAGCTCTGATTCCCCGCCTCTGATTCCCTGCCTCTGATTCCCAACCTCTGATTCCCCACCTCTGATTCCCCATATCTGATTCCCCGCCTCTGTTTCCCTGCCTCTGATTCCCCGCCTCTGTTTCCCCATATCTGATTCCCCGCCTCTGATACCCCAACTCTGATTCCCGGCCTCTGATTCCCGGCCTCTGATACCCGGCCTCTGATTCCCCGCTTCTGATTCTGATTCCCTGCCTCTGATTCCCCATCTCTGATTCCCCACATATGATTCCCTGCCTCTGATTCCCTGTCTCTGATTCCCCGCCTCTGATTCCCCGCCTCGGATTCCCAACCTCTGATTCCCCACCTCTGATTCGCCATATCTGATTCCCCGCCTCTGTTTCCCCACCTCTGATTCCCCGCCTCTGTTTCCCCATATCTGATTCCCCGCATCTGATTCCCCAACTCTGATTCCCCGCCTCTCATGCCCCAGCTCTTATTCCCCGCCTCTGATTCCACGTGTTTGATTCCCTGCCTTTGATTCCATGCCTCTGATTCGCCATCTCTGATTCACCGCCTTTGATTCGCCACCTCTGATTCCCCATATCAGATTCCCTGCCTCTGCTTCCCCGCCTCTAATTCCCCGCCTCTGATTCCCCATATCTCATTCCCCGCCTCTGATTCCCCAACTCTGATTCCCTGCCTCTGATTCCCCATCTCTGATTCCCAGTCCTCTTATGCCCGGCATCTGATTCACGGCCTCTGATTCCCCGCCTCTGATTCCCTGCCACTGATTCCCAACCTCTGATTCCCCACCTCTGATTCCCCATATCTGATTCACCGCCTCTGTTTCCCTCCCTCTGATTCCCCGCGTCTGTTTCCCCATATCTGATTCCCCGCCTCTGATTCCCCGCCTATGATTCCCCACCTCTGATTCCCCGCCTCTGATTCCCCATATCGGATTCCCCGCCTCTGATTCCCCATCACTGATTCCCGGACTCTGATTCTCCACCTCTGATTCCCGGGCTCTGATTCCCGACCTCTGATTCCCGGCCTCTGATTCCCGGCCTCTGATTCCCCGCTTCTGATTCTGATTCCCTGCCTCTGATTCCCCATCTCTGATTCCCCACATCTGATTCCCTGCCTCTGATTCCCTGTCTCTGATTCCCCGCCTCTGATTCCCCGCCTCTGATTCCCCAGCTCTGATTCCCCGCCTCTGATTCCCTGCCTCTGATTCCCAACCTCTGATTCCCCACCTCTGATTCCCCATATCTGATTCCCCGCCTCTGTTTCCCTGCCTCTGATTCCCCGCCTCTGTTTCCCCATATCTGATTCCCCGCCTCTGATTCCCCAACTCTGATTCCCCGCCTCTGATTCCCCAGCTCTGATTCCCCGTGTTTGATTCCCTGCCTCTGATTCCCCGCCTCTGATACCCCATCTCTGATTCACCACCTCTGATTCCCCATCTCTGATTCAACGCCTTTGATTCGCCAGATCTGATTCCCCATATCTGACTCCCCGCCTCTGTTTCCCCGCCTCTGATTCCCCACCTCTGATTCCCCATATCTCATTCCCCGCCTCTGATTCCCCATCTCTGATTCCAGGACTCTGATTCCCCACCTCTGATTCCCAGTCCTCATTCCCGGCATCTGATTCCCGGCCTCTGATTCCCGGCCTCTGATTCCCTGCCACTGATTCCCTACCCCTGATTCCCCACATCTGATTTCCCATATCTGATTCCCCGCCTCTGTTTCCCCGCCGTTGATTCGCAGCCTCTGATACCCCGCCTCTGATTCCCCATCTCTAATTCATCACATCTGATTCCCCACCTCTGCTTCCCCATCTCTGATTCACTGCCTCTGATTCGCCACCTCTGATTCCCCATATCTGATTCCCCGCCTATGTTTCCCCACTTCTGATTCCCCGCCTCTGATTCCCCATATCGGATTCCCTCCTCTGATTCCCCATCTCTGATTCCCGGACTCTGATTCCCCACCTCTGATTCCCGCCCTCTGATTCCCGGCCTCTGATTCCCGGCCTCTGATTCCCGGCCTCTGATTCCCGGCCTCTGATTCCCCGCTTCAGATTCTGATTCCCTGCCTCTGATTCCCCATCTCTGATTCCCCACATCTGATTCCCTGCCTCTGATTCCATGTCTCTGATTCCCCGCCTCTGATTCCCCGCCTCGGATTCCCAACCTCTGATTCCCCACCTCTGATTCCCCATATCTGATTCCCCGCCTCTGTTTCCCCACCTCTGATTCCCCGCCTCTGTTTCCCCATATCTGATTCCCCGCATCTGATTCCCCAACTCTGATTCCCCGCCTCTCATTCCCCAGCTCTGATTCAACTCCTCTTACTCCTCGCGTCTGATTCCCTGCCTCTGATGCCCCGCCTCTGATTCCCCATCTCTGATTCCCAGCCTCTGATTCCCCGTGTCTGATTCCCTGCCTTTGATTCCCCGCTTCTGATTCCACGCATCTGTTTCCCCAACTCTGATTCGCTGCCTCTGATTCCCCATCTCTGATTCCCAGTCCTCTTATGCCCGGCATCTGATTCATGGCCTCTGATTCCCCGCCTCTGATTCCCTGCCTCTGATTCCCAACCTCTGATTCCCCACCTCTGATTCCCCATATCTGATTCCCCGCCTCTGTTTCCCTCCCTCTGATTCCCCGCCTCTGTTTCCCCATATCTGATTCCCCGCCTCTGATTCCCCAACTCTGATACCCCGCCTCTGATTCCCCAGCTCTAATTCCCCGCGTTTGATTCCCTGCCTCTGATTCCCCGCCTCTGATACCCCATCTCTGATTCACCACCTCTGATTCCCCATCTCTGATTCACCGCCTTTGATTCGCCAGCTCTGATTCCCCATATCTGACTCCCGGCCTCTGTTTCCCCGCCTCTGATTCCCCGCCTCTGATTCCCCATATCTCATTCCCCGCCTCTGATTCCCCATCTCTGATTCCCCATATCTTATTTCCGGCTTCTGATTCCCGGCCTCTGATTCCCGGCCTCTGATTCCCTGCCACTGATTCCCCACCCCTGATTCCCCACCTCTGATTTCCCATATCTGATTCCCCACCTCTGTTTCCCCGCCTCTGATTCGCAGCCTCTGATACCCCGCCTCTGATTCCCCATCTCTAATTCATCACATCTGATTCCCCATCTCTGCTTCCCCATCTCTGATTCACTGCCTCTGATTCGCCACCTCAGATTCCCCATATCTGATTCCCGGCCTATGTTTCCCCACCTCTGATTCCCCGCCTCTGATTCCCCATATCGGATTCCCCGCCTCTGATTCCCCCTCTCTGATTCCCGGACTCTGATTCCCCACCTCTGATTCCCGGGCTCTGATTCCCGACCTCTGATTCCCGGCCTCTGATTCCCGGCCTCTGATTCCACGCTTCTGATTCTGATTCCCTGCCTCTGATTCCCCATCTCTGATTCCCCACATCTGATTCCCGGCCTCTGATTCCCTGTCTCTGATTCCCCGCCTTTGATTCCCCGCCTCTAATTCCCCAGCTCTGATTCCCCGCCTCTGATTCCCTGCCTCTGATTCCCAACCTCTGATTCCCCACCTCTGATTCCCCATATCTGATTCCCCGCCTCTGTTTCCCTGCCTCTGATTCCCCGCCTCTGTTTCCCCATATCTGATTCCCCGCCTCTGATACCCCAACTCTGATTACCCGCCTCTGATTCCCCAGCTCTGATTCCCCGTGTTTGATTCCCTGCCTCTGATTCCCCGCCTCTGATACCCCATCTCTGATTCACCACCTCTGATTCCCCATCTCTGATACAACGCCTTTGATTCGCCAGATCTGATTCCCCATATCTGACTTCCCGCCTCTGTTTCCCCGCCTCTGATTCCCCGCCTCTGATTCCCCATGTCTCATTCCCCGCCTCTGATTCCCCATCTCTGATTCCAGGACTCTGATTCCCCACCTCTGAATCCCAGTCCTCTTATTCCCGGCATCTGATTCCCGGCCTCTGATTCCCGGCCTCTGATTCCCTGCCACTGATTCCCTGCCCCTGATTCCCCACCTCTGATTTCCCATAACTGATTCCCCGCCTCTGTTTCCCCGCCTCTGATTCGCAGCCTCTGATACCCCGCCTCTGATTCCCCATCTCTAATTCATCACATCTGATTCCCCACCTCTGCTTCCCCATCTCTGATTCACTGCATCTGATTCGCCACCTCTGGTTCCCCATATCTGATTCCCCGCCTATGTTTCCCCACCTCTGATTCCCCGCCTCTGATTCCCCATATCGGATCCCCCTCCTCTGATTCCCCATCTCTGATTCCCGGCCCCTGATTCCCGGCCTCTGATACCCGGCCTCTGATTCCCCGCTTCTGATTCTGATTCCCTGCCTCTGATTCCCCATCTCTGATTCCCCACATCTGATTCCCTGCCTCTGATTCCCTGTCTCTGATTCCCCGCCTCTGATTCCCCGCCTCGGATTCCCAACCTCTGATTCCCCACCTCTGATTCGCCATATCTGATTCCCCGCCTCTGTTTCCCCACCTCTGATTCCCCGCCTCTGTTTCCCCATATCTGATTCCCCGCATCTGATTCCCCAACTCTGATTCCCCGCCTCTCATGCCCCAGCTCTTATTCCCCGCCTCTGATTCCACGTGTTTGATTCCCTACCTTTGATTCCATGCCTCTGATTCGCCATCTCTGATTCACCGCCTTTGATTCGCCACCTCTGATTCCCCATATCAGATTCCCTGCCTCTGCTTCCCCGCCTCTAATTCCCCGCCTCTGATTCCCCATATCTCATTCCCCGCCTCTGATTCCCCAACTCTGATTCCCTGCCTCTGATTCCCCATCTCTGATTCCCAGTCCTCTTATGCCCGGCATCTGATTCACGGCCTCTGATTCCCCGCCTCTGATTCCCTGCCACTGATTCCCAACCTCTGATTCCCCACCTCTGATTCCCCATATCTGATTCACCGCCTCTGTTTCCCTCCCTCTGATTCCCGGCGTCTGTTTCCCCATATCTGATTCCCCGCCTCTGATTCCCCGCCTATGATTCCCCACCTCTGATTCCCCGCCTCTGATTCCCCATATCGGATTCCCCGCCTCTGATTCCCCATCACTGATTCCCGGACTCTGATTCTCCACCTCTGATTCCCGGGCTCTGATTCCCGACCTCTGATTCCCGGCCTCTGATTCCCGGCCTCTGATTCCCCGCTTCTGATTCTGATTCCCTGCCTCTGATTCCCCATCTCTGATTCCCCACATCTGATTCCCCGCCTCTGATTCCCCGCCTCTGATTCCCCATATCGGATTCCCCGCCTCTGATTCCCCCTCTCTGATTCCCGGACTCTGATTCCCCACCTCTGATTCCCGGGCTCTGATTCCCGACCTCTGATTCCCGGCCTCTGATTCCCGGCCTCTGATTCCACGCTTCTGATTCTGATTCCCTGCCTCTGATTCCCCATCTCTGATTCCCCACATCTGATTCCCTGCCTCTGATTCCCTGTCTCTGATTCCCCGCCTTTGATTCCCCGCCTCTAATTCCCCAGCTCTGATTCCCCGCCTCTGATTCCCTGCCTCTGATTCCCAACCTCTGATTCCCCACCTCTGATTCCCCATATCTGATTCCCCGCCTCTGTTTCCCTGCCTCTGATTCCCCGCCTCTGTTTCCCCATATCTGATTCCCCGCCTCTGATACCCCAACTCTGATTACCCGCCTCTGATTCCCCAGCTCTGATTCCCCGTGTTTGATTCCCTGCCTCTGATTCCCCGCCTCTGATACCCCATCTCTGATTCACCACCTCTGATTCCCCATCTCTGATTCAACGCCTTTGATTCGCCAGATCTGATTCCCCATATCTGACTTCCCGCCTCTGTTTCCCCGCCTCTGATTCCCCGCCTCTGATTCCCCATGTCTCATTCCCCGCCTCTGATTCCCCATCTCTGATTCCAGGACTCTGATTCCCCACCTCTGAATCCCAGTCCTCTTATTCCCGGCATCTGATTCCCGGCCTCTGATTCCCGGCCTCTGATTCCCTGCCACTGATTCCCTGCCCCTGATTCCCCACCTCTGATTTCCCATAACTGATTCCCCGCCTCTGTTTCCCCGCCTCTGATTCGCAGCCTCTGATACCCCGCCTCTGATTCCCCATCTCTAATTCATCACATCTGATTCCCCACCTCTGCTTCCCCATCTCTGATTCACTGCATCTGATTCGCCACCTCTGGTTCCCCATATCTGATTCCCCGCCTATGTTTCCCCACCTCTGATTCCCCGCCTCTGATTCCCCATATCGGATCCCCCTCCTCTGATTCCCCATCTCTGATTCCCGGCCTCTGATTCCCGGCCTCTGATACCCGGCCTCTGATTCCCCGCTTCTGATTCTGATTCCCTGCCTCTGATTCCCCATCTCTGATTCCCCACATCTGATTCCCTGCCTCTGATTCCCTGTCTCTGATTCCCCGCCTTTGATTCCCCGCCTCGGATTCCCAACCTCTGATTCCCCACCTCTGATTCGCCATATCTGATTCCCCGCCTCTGTTTCCCCACCTCTGATTCCCCGCCTCTGTTTCCCCATATCTGATTCCCCGCATCTGATTCCCCAACTCTGATTCCCCGCCTCTCATGCCCCAGCTCTTATTCCCCGCCTCTGATTCCACGTGTTTGATTCCCTGCCTTTGATTCCATGCCTCTGATTCGCCATCTCTGATTCACCGCCTTTGATTCGCCACCTCTGATTCCCCATATCAGATTCCCTGCCTCTGCTTCCCCGCCTCTAATTCCCCGCCTCTGATTCCCCATATCTCATTCCCCGCCTCTGATTCCCCAACTCTGATTCCCTGCCTCTGATTCCCCATCTCTGATTCCCAGTCCTCTTATGCCCGGCATCTGATTCACGGCCTCTGATTCCCCGCCTCTGATTCCCTGCCACTGATTCCCAACCTCTGATTCCCCACCTCTGATTCCCCATATCTGATTCACCGCCTCTGTTTCCCTCCCTCTGATTCCCCGCGTCTGTTTCCCCATATCTGATTCCCCGCCTCTGATTCCCCGCCTATGATTCCCCACCTCTGATTCCCCGCCTCTGATTCCCCATATCGGATTCCCCGCCTCTGATTCCCCATCACTGATTCCCGGACTCTGATTCTCCACCTCTGATTCCCGGGCTCTGATTCCCGACCTCTGATTCCCGGCCTCTGATTCCCGGCCTCTGATTCCCCGCTTCTGATTCTGATTCCCTGCCTCTGATTCCCCATCTCTGATTCCCCACATCTGATTCCCTGCCTCTGATTCCCTGTCTCTGATTCCCCGCCTCTGATTCCCCGCCTCTGATTCCCCAGCTCTGATTCCCCGCCTCTGATTCCCTGCCTCTGATTCCCAACCTCTGATTCCCCACCTCTGATTCCCCATATCTGATTCCCCGCCTCTGTTTCCCTGCCTCTGATTCCCCGCCTCTGTTTCCCCATATCTGATTCCCCGCCTCTGATTCCCCAACTCTGATTCCCCGCCTCTGATTCCCCAGCTCTGATTCCCCGTGTTTGATTCCCTGCCTCTGATTCCCCGCCTCTGATACCCCATCTCTGATTCACCACCTCTGATTCCCCATCTCTGATTCAACGCCTTTGATTCGCCAGATCTGATTCCCCATATCTGACTCCCCGCCTCTGTTTCCCCGCCTCTGATTCCCCACCTCTGATTCCCCATATCTCATTCCCCGCCTCTGATTCCCCATCTCTGATTCCAGGACTCTGATTCCCCACCTCTGATTCCCAGTCCTCATTCCCGGCATCTGATTCCCGGCCTCTGATTCCCGGCCTCTGATTCCCTGCCACTGATTCCCTACCCCTGATTCCCCACATCTGATTTCCCATATCTGATTCCCCGCCTCTGTTTCCCCGCCGTTGATTCGCAGCCTCTGATACCCCGCCTCTGATTCCCCATCTCTAATTCATCACATCTGATTCCCCACCTCTGCTTCCCCATCTCTGATTCACTGCCTCTGATTCGCCACCTCTGATTCCCCATATCTGATTCCCCGCTTATGTTTCCCCACCTCTGATTCCCCGCCTCTGATTCCCCATATCGGATTCCCTCCTCTGATTCCCCATCTCTGATTCCCGGACTCTGATTCCCCACCTCTGATTCCCGGCCTCTGATTCCCGGCCTCTGATTCCCGGCCTCTGATTCCCGGCCTCTGATTCCCGGCCTCTGATTCCCCGCTTCAGATTCTGATTCCCTGCCTCTGATTCCCCATCTCTGATTCCCCACATCTGATTCCCTGCCTCTGATTCCCTGTCTCTGATTCCCCGCCTCTGATTCCCCGCCTCGGATTCCCAACCTCTGATTCGCCACCTCTGATTCCCCATATCTGATTCCCCGCCTCTGTTTCCCCACCTCTGATTCCCCGCCTCTGTTTCCCCATATCTGATTCCCCGCATCTGATTCCCCAACTCTGATTCCCCGCCTCTCATTCCCTGCCTCTGATTCCCCGCCTCTGATTCGCCATCTCTGATTCACCGCCTTTGATTCGCCACCTCTGATTCCACATATCTGATTCCCCACCTCTGTTTCCCCGCCTCTGATTCCCCGCCTCTAATTCCCCATATCTCATTCCCCGCCTCTGATTCCCCATCTCTGATTCCCGGTCTCTGATTCCCCACCTCTGATTAAAGGCCTCTTATTCCCGGCCTCTGATTCCCCGCTTCTTATTCTGATTCCCTGCCTCTGATTCCCCATCTCTGATTCCACACATCTGATTCCCTGCCACTGATTCCCCACCTCTGATTCCCCATATCTGATTCCCCGCCTCTGTTTCCCCATATCTAATTCCCCGCCTCTGATTCCCCAACTCTGATTCCCCGCCTCTGATTCCACACCTCTGATTCCCGGCCTCTGATTTCCGGTCTCTGATTCCCGGTTTCTCATTCCCGGCCTCTGATTCCCGGCCTCTGATTCCCGGCCTCTGAATCCCCGCCTCTGATTCCCCGCCTCTGATTCCCTGCCTCTGATTCCCTGCCTCTGAATCCCCATCTCTGATTCTGCACATCTGATTCCCTGCCTCTGATTCCCGGCCTCTGATTTCCGGCCTCTAATTCCCGGCCTCTGATTCCCCGCCTCTGATTCCCCGCCTCTGATTCCCCGCCTCTGATTCCCTGCCTCTGAATCCCCATCTCTGATTTCGCACATCTGATTCCCTGCCTCTGATTCCCCGCCTCTGATTCCCCGCCTCTGATTCCCTGCCTCTGACTCGCAACCTCTGATTCCCCACCTCTGTTTCCTCATATCTGATTCCACGCCTCTGATTCCCCAACCCTGATTCCCCGCCTCTGATTCCCCAGCTCTGATTCCCCGCCTCTGATTCCCCGTGCTTGATTCCCTGCCTCTGATTCCCCGCCTCTGATACCCCATCTCTGATTCACAACCTTTGATTCGCCACCTCTGATTCCCAATATCTGATTCCCCGCCTCTGATTCCCCAGCTCTGATTCCCCGCCTCTGATTCCCTGCCTCTGATTCCAAACCTCTGATTCCCCACCTCTGATTCCCCATATCTGATTCCCCGCCTCTGTTTCCCTGCCTCTGATACCCCACCTCTGTTTCCCCATATCTGATTCCCCGCCTCTGATTCCCCAACTCTGATTCCCCGCCTCTGATTCCCCAGCTCTGATTCCCCGTGTTTGATTCCCTGCCTCTGATTCCCCGCCTCTGATACCCCATCTCTGATTCACCACCTCTGATTCCCCATCTCTGATTCAACGCCTTTGATTCGCCAGATCTGATTCCCCATATCTGACTCCCCGCCTCTGTTTCCCCGCCTCTGATTCCCTGCCTCTGATTCCCCATATCTCATTCCCCGCCTCTGATTCCCCATCTCTGATTCCAGGACTCTGATTCCCCACCTCTGAATCCCAGTCCTCTTATTCCCGGCATCTGATTCCCGGCCTCTGATTCCCTGCCTCTGATTCCCTGTCTCTGATTCCCCGCCTCTGATTCCCCGCCTCGGATTCCCAACCTCTTATAAGAGGATTCCCAGTCCTCTTATTCCCTGCCACTGATTCCCTACCCCTGATTCCCCACCTCTGATTTCCCATATCTGATTCCCCGCCTCTGTTTCCCTGCCTCTGATTCGCAGCCTCTGATACCCCGCCTCTTATTCCCCATCTCTAATTCATCACATCTGATTCCCCACCTCTGCTTCCCCATCTCTGTTTCACTGCCTCTGATTCGCCACCTCTGATTCCCCATATCTGATTCCCCGCCTATATTTCCCCTCCTCTGTTTCCCCATATCTGATTCCCGGACTCTGATTCCCCACCTCTGATTCCCGATCTCTGATTCCGCACATCTGATACCCTGCCTCTGATTCCCCGCCTCTGATTCCCTGCGTCTGATTCCCTGCCTCTGATTCCCAACCTCTGATTCCCCACCTCTGATTCCCCATATCTGATTCCCCGCCTCTGTTTCCTCGCCTCTGATTCCTCGCCTCTGTTTCCCCATATCTGATACCCCGCTTCTGATTCCCCAACTCTGATTCCCCGCCTCTGATTCCCCAGCTCTGATTCAACTCCTCTTACTCCTCGCGTCTGATTCCCTGCCTCTGATGCCCCGCCTCTGATTCCCCATCTCTGATTCCCAGCCTCTGATTCCCCGTGTCTGATTCCCTGCCTTTGATTCCCCGCCTCTGATTCCACGCATCTGTTTCCCCAACTCTGATTCGCAGCCTCTGATTCCCCATCTCTGATTCCCAGTCCTCTTATGCCCGGCATCTGATTCATGGCCTCTGATTCCCCGCCTCTGATTCCCTGCCTCTGGTTCCCAACCTCTGTTTCCCCGCCTCTGATTCCCCGCCTCTGATTCCCCATATCTCATTCCCCGCCTCTGATTCCCCATCTCTGATTCCCCATATCTTATTTCCGGCTTCTGATTCCCGGCCTCTGATTCCCGGCCTCTGATTCCCTGCCACTGATTCCCCACCCCTGATTCCCCACCTCTGATTTCCCATATCTGATTCCCCACCTCTGTTTCCCCGCCTCTGATTCGCAGCCTCTGATACCCCGCCTCTGATTCCCCATCTCTAATTCATCACATCTGATTCCCCATCTCTGCTTCCCCATCTCTGATCCACTGCCTCTGATTCGCCACCTCAGATTCCCCATATCTCATTCCCGGCCTATGTTTCCCCACCTCTGATTCCCCGACTCTGATTCCCCATATCGGATTCCCCGCCTCTGATTCCCCATCTCTGATTCCCGGACTCTGATTCCCCACCTCTGATTCCCGGGCTCTGATTCCCGACCTCTGATTCCCGGCCTCTGATTCCCGGCCTCTGATTCCACGCTTCTGATTCTGATTCCCTGCCTCTGATTCCCCATCTCTGATTCCCCACATCTGATTCCCTGCCTCTGATTCCCTGTCTCTGATTCCCCGCCTTTGATTCCCCGCCTCTAATTCCCCAGCTCTGATTCCCCGCCTCTGATTCCCTGCCTCTGATTCCCAACCTCTGATTCCCCACCTCTGATTCCCCATATCTGATTCCCCGCCTCTGTTTCCCTGCCTCTGATTCCCCGCCTCTGTTTCCCCATATCTGATTCCCCGCCTCTGATTCCCCAGCTCTGATTCCCCGTGTTTGATTCCCTGCCTCTGATTCCCCGCCTCTGATACCCCATCTCTGATTCACCACCTCTGATTCCCCATCTCTGATTCAACGCCTTTGATTCGCCAGATCTGATTCCCCATATCTGACTTCCCGCCTCTGTTTCCCCGCCTCTGATTCCCCGCCTCTGATTCCCCATGTCTCATTCCCCGCCTCTGATTCCCCATCTCTGATTCCAGGACTCTGATTCCCCACCACTGAATCCCAGTCCTCTTATTCCCGGCATCTGATTCCCGGCCTCTGATTCCCGGCCTCTGATTCCCTGCCACTGATTCCCTGCCCCTGATTCCCCACCTCTGATTTCCCATAACTGATTCCCCGCCTCTGTTTCCCCGCCTCTGATTCGCAGCCTCTGATACCCCGCCTCTGATTCCCCATCTCTAATTCATCACATCTGATTCCCCACCTCTGCTTCCCCATCTCTGATTCACTGCATCTGATTCGCCACCTCTGGTTCCCCATATCTGATTCCCCGCCTATGTTTCCCCACCTCTGATTCCTCGCCTCTGATTCCCCATATCGGATCCCCCTCCTCTGATTCCCCATCTCTGATTCCCGGACTCTGATTTCCCACCTCTGATTCCCGGCCTCTGATTCCCGGCCTCTGATTCCCGGCCTCTGATTCCCGTCCTCTGATTCCCCGCTTCTGATTCTGATTCCCTGCCTCTGATTCCCCATCTCTGATTCCCCACATCTGATTCCCTGCCTCTGATTCCCTGTCTCTGATTCCCCGCCTCTGATTCCCCGCCTCGGATTCCCAACCTCTGATTCCCAACCTCTGATTCGCCATATCTGATTCCCCGCCTCTGTTTCCCCACCTCTGATTCCCCGCCTCTGTTTCCCCATATCTGATTCCCCGCATCTGATTCCCCAACTCTGATTCCCCGCCTCTCATGCCCCAGCTCTTATTCCCCGCCTCTGATTCCACGTGTTTGATTCCCTGCCTTTGATTCCCCGCCTCTGATTCGCCATCTCTGATTCACCGCCTTTGATTCGCCACCTCTGATTCCCCATATCAGATTCCCTGCCTCTGCTTCCCCGCCTCTAATTCCCCGCCTCTGATTCCCCATATCTCATTCCCCGCCTCTGATTCCCCAACTCTGATTCCCTGCCTCTGATTCCCCATCTCTGATTCCCAGTCCTCTTATGCCCGGCATCTGATTCACGGCCTCTGATTCCCCGCCTCTGATTCCCTGCCTCTGATTCCCAACCTCTGATTCCCCACCTCTGATTCCCCATATCTGATTCACCGCCTCTGTTTCCCTCCCTCTGATTCCCCGCGTCTGTTTCCCCATATCTGATTCCCCGCCTCTGATTCCCCAACTCTGATTCCCAGCCTCTGATTCCCCAGCTCTGATTCCCCGTGTTTGATTCCCTGCCTCTTATTCCCCGCCTCTGATACCCCATCTCTGATTCACCACCTCTGATTCCCCATCTCTGATTCACCGCCTTTGATTCGCCAGCTCTGATTCCCCATATCTGACTCCCGGCCTCTGTTTTCCCGCCTCTGTTTCCCCGCCTCTGATTCCCCATATCTCATTCCCCGCCTCTGATTCCCCATCTCTGATTCCCGGACTCTGATTCCCCACCTCTGATTCCCAGTCCTCTTCTTCCCGGCATCTGATTCCCGGCCTCTGATTCCCGGCCTCTGATTCCCTGCCACTGATTCCCCGCCCCTGATTCCCCACCTCTGATTTCCCATATCTGATTCCCCGCCTCCGTTTCCCCACCTCTGATTCGCAGCCTCTGATACCCCGCCTCTGATTCCCCATCTCTAATTCATCACATCTGATTCCCCATCTCTGCTTCCCCATCTCTGATTCACTGCCTCTGATTCGCCACCTCTGATTCCCCATATCTGATTCCCCGCCTATGATTCCCCACCTCTGATTCCCCGCCTCTGATTCCCCATATCGGATTCCCCGCCTCTGATTCCCCATCACTGATTCCCGGACTCTGATTCTCCACCTCTGATTCCCGGGCTCTGATTCCCGACCTCTGATTCCCGGCCTCTGATTCCCGGCCTCTGATTCCCCGCTTCTGATTCTGATTCCCTGCCTCTGATTCCCCATCTCTGATTCCCCACATCTGATTCCCTGCCTCTGATTCCCTGTCTCTGATTCCCCGCCTCTGATTCCCCGCCTCTGATTCCCCAGCTCTGATTCCCCGCCTCTGATTCCCTGCCTCTGATTCCCAACCTCTGATTCCCCACCTCTGATTCCCCATATCTGATTCCCCGCCTCTGTTTCCCTGCCTCTGATTCCCCGCCTCTGTTTCCCCATATCTGATTCCCCGCCTCTGATTCCCCAACTCTGATTCCCCGCCTCTGATTCCCCAGCTCTGATTCCCCGTGTTTGATTCCCTGCCTCTGATTCCCCGCCTCTGATACCCCATCTCTGATTCACCACCTCTGATTCCCCATATCTGACTCCCCGCCTCTGTTTCCCCGCCTCTGATTCCCCACCTCTGATTCCCCATATCTCATTCCCCGCCTCTGATTCCCCATCTCTGATTCCAGGACTCTGATTCCCCACCTCTGATTCCCAGTCCTCATTCCCGGCATCTGATTCCCGGCCTCTGATTCCCGGCCTCTGATTCCCTGCCACTGATTCCCTACCCCTGATTCCCCACATCTGATTTCCCATATCTGATTCCCCGCCTCTGTTTCCCCGCCGTTGATTCGCAGCCTCTGATACCCCGCCTCTGATTCCCCATCTCTAATTCATCACATCTGATTCCCCACCTCTGCTTCCCCATCTCTGATTCACTGCCTCTGATTAGCCACCTCTGATTCCCCATATCTGATTCCCCGCCTATGTTTCCCCACCTCTGATTCCCCGCCTCTGATTCCCCATATCGGATTCCCTCCTCTGATTCCCCATCTCTGATTCCCGGACTCTGATTCCCCACCTCTGGTTCCCGCCCTCTGATTCCCGGCCTCTGATTCCCGGCCTCTGATTCCCGGCCTCTGATTCCCGGCCTCTGATTCCCCGCTTCAGATTCTGATCCCTGCCTCTGATTCCCCATCTCTGATTCCCCACATCTGATTCCCTGCCTCTGATTCCCTGTCTCTGATTCCCCGCCTCTGATTCCCCGCCTCGGATTCCCAACCTCTGATTCCCCACCTCTGATTCCCCATATCTGATTCCCCGCCTCTGTTTCCCCACCTCTGATTCCCCGCCTCTGTTTCCCCATATCTGATTCCCCGCATCTGATTCCCCAACTCTGATTCACGCCTCTCATTCCCTGCCTCTGATTCCCCGCCTCTGATTCGCCATCTCTGATTCACCGCCTTTGATTCGCCACCTCTGATTCCACATATCTGATTCCCCGCCTCTGTTTCCCCGCCTCTGATTCCCCGCCTCTAATTCCCCATATCTCATTCCCCGCCTCTGATTCCCCATCTCTGATTCCCGGTCTCTGATTCCCCACCTCTGATTAAAGGCCTCTTATTCCCGGCCTCTGATTCCCCGCTTCTGATTCTGATTCCCTGCCTCTGATTCCCCATCTCTGATTCCACACATCTGATTCCCTGCCACTGATTCCCCACCTCTGATTCCCCATATCTGATTCCCCGCCTCTGTTTCCCCATATCTAATTCCCCGCCTCTGATTCCCCAACTCTGATTCCCCGCCTCTGATTCCACACCTCTGATTCCCGGCCTCTGATTTCCGGCCTCTGATTCCCGGTCTCTCATTCCCGGCCTCTGATTCCCGGCCTCTGATTCCCGGCCTCTGATTCCCCGCCTCTGATTCCCCGCCTCTGATTCCCTGCCTCTGATTCCCTGCCTCTGAATCCCCATCTCTGATTCCGCACATCTGATTCCCTGCCTCTGATTCCCGGCCTCTGATTTCCGGCCTCTGATTCCCGGCCTCTGATTCCCCGCCTCTGATTCCCCGCCTCTGATTCCCCGCCTCTGATTCCCTGCCTCTGAATCCCCATCTCTGATTTCGCACATCTGATTCCCTGCCTCTGATTCCCCGCCTCTGATTCCCCGCCTCTGATTCCCTGCCTCTGACTCGCAACCTCTGATTCCCCACCTCTGTTTCCTCATATCTGATTCCACGCCTCTGATTCCCCAACCCTGATTCCCCGACTCTGATTCCACAGCTCTGATTCCCCGCCTCTGATTCCCCGTGCTTGATTCCCTGCCTCTGATTCCCCGCCTCTGATACCCCATCTCTGATTCACAACCTTTGATTCGCCACCTCTGATTCGCAATATCTGATTCCCCGCCTCTGTTTCCCCGCCTCTGATTCCCCGCCTCTGATTTCCCCATATCTCATTCCCCGCCTCTGATTCCCCATCTCTAATTCCGGGACTCTGATTCCCCACCTCTGATTCCCGGCCTCTTATTCCCGGCATCTGATTCCCGGCCTCTGATTCCCGGCCTCTGATTCCCTGCTTCTGATTCTTATTCCATGCCTCTGATTCCCCATCTCTGATTCCGCACATCTGATTCCCTGCCTCTGATTCCCCACCTCTGATTCCCCATATCTGATTCCCCGCCTCTGTTTCCCCGCCTCTGATTCCCCGCCTCTGTTTCCCCATATCTAATTCCCCGCCTCTGATTCCCCAACTCTGATTCCCCGCCTCTGATTCCCTGCCTCTGATTCCCCATTTCTGATTCCGTACATCTGATTCCCTGCCTCTGATTCCCCGCCTCTGATTTCCCCGCCTCTGATTCCCTGCCTCTGATTCCCAACCTCTGATTCTCCACCTCTGATTCCCCATATCTGATTCCCCACCTCTGTTTCCCCGCCTCTGATTCCCCACCTCTGTTTCCCCATATCTGATTCCCCGCCTCTGATTCCCCAACTCTGATTCCCCGCCTCTGATTCCCCGCCTCTGATTCCCCATCTCTGATTCAGCGCCTTTGATTCGCCATCTCTGATTCCCCATATCTGATTCCCCGCCTCTGTTTCCCCGCCTCTGATTCCCGGCCTCTGATTCCCGGCCTCTGATTCCCTGCTTCTGATTCTTATTCCATGCCTCTGATTCCCCATCTCTGATTCCGCACATCTGATTCCCTGCCTCTGATTCCCCATCTCTGATTCCCCATATCTGATTCCCCGCCTCTGTTTCCCCATATCTGCTTCCCCGCCTCTGATTCCCGGCCTCTGATTCCCTGCCTCTGATTCCCCGCCTCTGATTCCCTGCCTCTGATTCCCCATCTCTGATTCCGCACATCTGATTCCCTGCCTCTGATTCCCTGCCTCTGACTCCCCGCCTATGATTCCCTGCCTCTGATTCCCAACATCTGATTCCCCACCTCTGATTCCCCATATCTGATTCCCCGCCTCTGTTTCCCCGTCTCTGATACCCCGCCTCTGTTTCCCCATATCTGATTCCCCGCCTCTGATTCCCCAACTCAGTTTCCCCGCCTCTAATTCCCCGCCTCTGTTTCCCCATATCTGATTCCCCGCCTCTGATTCCCCAACACTGATTCCCCGCCTCTGATTCCCCAGCTCTGATTCCCCGTGTTTGATTCCCTGCCTCTGATTCCCCGCCTCTGATTCCCCATCTCTGATTCATCACCTCTGATTCCCCATCTCTGATTCACCGCCTTTGATTCGCCAACTCTGATTCCCCATATCTGACTCCCCGCCTCTGTTTTCCCGCCTCTGATTCCCCGCCTCTGATTCCCCATATCTCATTCCCCACCTCTGATTCCCCATCTCTGATTCCCGGACTCTTATTCCCCACCTCTGATTCCCAGTCCTCTTATTCCCGGCATCTGAGTCACGGCCTCTGATTCCCGGCCTCTGATTCCCTGCCACTGATTCCCCTCCCCTGATTCCCCACCTCTGATTTCCCACATCTGATTCCCCGCCTCTGTTTCCCCGCCTCTGATTCCCAGTCCTCTTATTCCCGGCATCTGATTCCCGGCCTCTGATTCCCGGCCTCTGATTCCCTGCCACTGATTCCCCGCCCCTGATTCCCCACCTCTGATTTCCCATATCTGATTCCCCGCCTCTGTTTCCCCACCTCTGATTCGCAGCCTCTGATACCCCGCCTCTGATTCCCCATCTCTAATTCATCACATCTGATTCCCCATCTCTGCTTCCCCATCTCTGATTCACTGCCTCTGATTCGCCACCTCTGATTCCCCATATCTGATTCCCCGCCTATGTTTCCCCACCTCTGATTCCCCGCCTCTGATTCCCCATATCGGATTCCCCGCCTCTGATTCCCCATCACTGATTCCCGGACTCTGATTCTCCACCTCTGATTCCCGGGCTCTGATTCCCGACCTCTGATTCCAGGCCTCTGATTCCCGGCCTCTGATTCCCCGCTTCTGATTCTGATTCCCTGCCTCTGATTCCCCATCTCTGATTCCCCACATCTGATTCCCTGCCTCTGATTCCCTGTCTCTGATTCCCCGCCTCTGATTCCCTGCCTCTGATTCCCAACCTCTGATTCCCCACCTCTGATTCCCCATATCTGATTCCCCGCCTCTGTTTCCCTGCCTCTGATTCCACGCCTCTGTTTCCCCATATCTGATTCCCCACCTCTGAGTCCCCAACTCTGATACCCCGCCTCTGATTCCCCAGCTCTGATTCCCCGTGTATGATTCCCTGTCTCTGATTCCCCGCCTCTGATACCCCATCTCTGATTCACCACCTCTGATTCCCCATCTCTGATTCAACGCCTTTGATTCGCCAGATCTGATTCCCCATATCTGATTCCCCGCCTCTGTTTCCCCGCCTTTGATTCCCCGCCTCTGATTCCCCATATCTCATTCCCCGCCTCTGATTCCCCATCTCTGATTCCAGGACTCTGATTCCCCACCTCTGATTCCCAGTCCTCATTCCCGGCATCTGATTCCCGGCCTCTGATTCCCGGCCTCTGATTCCCTGCCACTGATTCCCTACCCCTGATTCCCCACATCTGATTTCCCATATCTGATTCCCAGCCTCTGTTTCCCCGCCGTTGATTCGCAGCGTCTGATACCCCGCCTCTGATTCCCCATCTCTAATTCATCACATCTGATTCCCCACCTCTGCTTCCCCATCTCCGATTCACTGCCTCTGATTCGCCACCTCTGATTCCCCATATCTGATTCCCCGCCTATGTTTCCCCACCTCTGATTCCCCGCCTCTGATTCCCCATATCGGATTCCCTTCCTCTGATTCCCCATCTCTGATTCCCGGCCTCTGATTCCCGGCCTCTGATTCCCGGCCTCTGATTCCCCGCTTCAGATTCTGATTCCCTGCCTCTGATTCCCCATCTCTGATTCCCCACATCTGATTCCCTGCCTCTGATTCCCTGTCTCTGATTCGCCGCCTCTGATTCCCCGCCTCGGATTCCCAACCTCTGATTCCCCACCTCTGATTCCCCATATCTGATTCCCCGCCTCTGTTTCCCCACCTCTGATTCCCCTCCTCTGTTTCCCCATATCTGATTCCCCGCATCTGATTCCCCAACTCTGATTCCCCGCCTCTCATTCCCCAGCTCTGATTCACTGCCTCTGATTCCCCGTGTTTGATTCCCTGCCTCTGATTCCCCGCCTCTGATTCACCATCTCTGATTCCCTGCCTCTGAATCCCCATCTCTGATTCCGCACATCTGATTCCCTGCCTCTGATTCCCCGCCTCTGATTCCCCGCCTCTGATTCCCTGCCTCTGACTCGCAACCTCTGATTCCCCACCTCTGTTTCCCCATATCTGATTCCACGCCTCTGATTCCCCAACCCTGATTCCCCGCCTCTGATTCCCCAGCTCTGATTCCCCGCCTCTGATTCCCCGTGCTTGATTCCCTGCCTCTGATTCCCCGCCTCTGATACCCCATCTCTGATTCACAACCTTTGATTCGCCACCTCTGATTCCCAATATCTGATTCCCCGCCTCTGTTTCCCCGCCTCTGATTCCCCGCCTCTGATTTCCCCATATCTCATTCCCCGCCTCTGATTCCCCATCTCTGATTCCGGGACTCTGATTCCCCACCTCTGATTCCCGGCCTCTTATTCCCGGCATCTGATTCCCGGCCTCTGATTCCCGGCCTCTGATTCCCTGCTTCTGATTCTTATTCCATGCCTCTGATTCCCCATCTCTGATTCCGCACATCTTATTCCCTGCCTCTGATTCCCCACCTCTGATTCCCCATATCTGATTCCCCGCCTCTGTTTCCCCACCTCTGATTCCCCGCCTCTGTTTCCCCATATCTGATTCCCCGCATCTGATTCCCCAACTCTGATTCCCCGCCTCTCATTCCCCAGCTCTGATTCCCCGCCTCTGATTCCCCGTGTTTGATTCCCTGCCTCTGATTCCCCGCCTCTGATTCACCATCTCTGATTCACCGCCTTTGATTCGCCACCTCTGATTCCACATATCTGATTCCCCGCCTCTGTTTCCCCGCCTCTGATTCCCCGCCTCTGATTTCCCCATATCTCATTCCCCGCCTCTGATTCCCCATCTCTGATTCCGGGACTCTGATTCCCCACCTCTGATTCCCGGCCTCTTATTCCCGGCATCTGATTCCCGGCCTCTGATTCCCGGCCTCTGATTCCCTGCTTCTGATTCTTATTCCATGCCTCTGATTCCCCGCCTCTGATTCCCCACCTCTGATTCCCGGCCTCTGATTTCCGGCCTCTGATTCCCGGTCTCTCATTCCCGGCCTCTGATTCCCGGCATCTGATTTCCGGCCTCTGATTCCCCGCCTCTGATTCCCCGCCTCTGATTCCCTGCCTCTGATTCCCTGCCTCTGAATCCCCATCTCTGATTCCGCACATCTGATTCCCTGCCTCTGATTCCCGGCCTCTGATTTCCGGCCTCTGATTCCCGGACTCTCATTCCCGGCCTCTGATTCCCCGCCTCTGATTCCCTGCCTCTGATTCCCTGCCTCTGAATCCCCATCTCTGATTCCGCACATCTGATTCCCTGCCTCTGATTCCCCGCCTCTGATTCCCCGCCTCTGATTCCCTGCCTCTGACTCGCAACCTCTGATTCCCCACCTCTGTTTCCCCATATCTGATTCCACGCCTCTGATTCCCCAACCCTGATTCCCCGCCTCTGATTCCCCAGCTCTGATTCCCCGCCTCTGATTCCCCGTGCTTGATTCCCTGTCTCTGATTCCCCGCCTCTGATACCCCATCTCTGATTCACAACCTTTGATTCGCCACCTCTGATTCCCAATATCTGATTCCCCGCCTCTGTTTCCCCGCCTCTGATTCCCCGCCTCTGATTTCCCCATATCTCAATCCCCGCCTCTGATTCCCCATCTCTGATTCCGGGACTCTGATTCCCCACCTCTGATTCCCTGCCTCTTATTCCCGGCATCTGATTCCCGGCCTCTGATTCCCGGCCTCTGATTCCCTGCTTCTGATTCTAAATTACATGCCTCTGATTCCCCATCTCTGATTCCGCACATCTTATTCCCTGCCTCTGATTCCCCACCTCTGATTCCCCATATCTGATTCCCCGCCTCTGTTTCCCCACCTCTGATTCCCCGCCTCTGTTTCCCCATATCTGATTCCCCGCATCTGATTCCCCAACTCTGATTCCCCGCCTCTCATTCCCCAGCTATGATTCCCCGCCTCTGATTCCACGTGTTTGATTCCCTGCCTCTGATTCCCCGCCTCTGATTCACCATCTCTGATTCACCGCCTTTGATTCGCCACCTCTGATTCCACATATCTGATTCCCCGCCTCTGTTTCCCCGCCTCTGATTCCCCGCCTCTGATTTCCCCATATCTCATTCCCCGCCTCTGATTCCCCATCTCTGATTCCGGGACTCTGATTCCCCACCTCTGATTCCCGGCCTCTTATTCCCGGCATCTGATTCCCGGCCTCTGATTCCCGGCCTCTGATTCCCTGCTTCTGATTCTTATTCCATGCCTCTGATTCCCCATCTCTGATTCCGCACATCTGATTCCCTGCCTCTGATTCCCCACCTCTGATTCCCCATATCTGATTCCCCGCCTCTGTTTCCCCGCCTCTGATTCCCCGCCTCTGTTTCCCCATATCTAATTCCCCGCCTCTGATTCCACAACTCTGATTCCCTGCCTCTGATTCCCTGCCTCTGATTCCCCATTTCTGATTCCGTACATCTGATTCCCTGCCTCTGATTCCCCGCCTCTGATTCCCCGCCTCTGATTCCCTGCCTCTGATTCCCAACCTCTGATTCCCCACCTCTGATTCCCCATATCTGATTCCCCACCTCTGTTTCCCCGCCTCTGATTCGCCATCTCTGATTCCCCATATCTGATTCCCCGCCTCTGATTCCCCAACTCTGATTCCCCGCCTCTGATTCCCAATATATCATTCCCCGCCTCTGATTCCCCATCTCTGATTCCCGGACTCTGATTCCCCACCTCTGATTCCCTGCCTCTGATTCCCCGCCTCTGATTTTCTGCCTCTGATTCCCCATCTCTGATTCCCCATATCTGCTTCCCCGCCTCTGATTCCCGGCCTCTGATTCCCTGCCTCTGATTCCCCGCCTCTGATTCCCTGCCTCTGATTCCCCATCTCTGATTCCGCACATCTAATTCCCTGCCTCTGATTGCCTGCCTCTGACTCCCCACCTATGATTCCCTGCCTCTGATTCCCAACATCTGATTCCCCACCTCTGATTCCCCATATCTGATTCCCCGCCTCTGTTTCCCCGCCTCTGATACCCCGCCTCTGTTTCCCCATATCTGATTCCCCGCCTCTGATTCCCCAACTCAGTTTCCCCGCCTCTAATTCCCCGCCTCTGTTTCCCCATATCTGATTCCCCGCCTCTGATTCCCCAACACTGATTCCCCGCCTCTGATTCCCCGTGTTTGATTCCCTGCCTCTGATTCCCCGCCTCTGATTCCCCATCTCTGATTCATCACCTCTGATTCCCCATCTCTGATTCACCGCCTTTGATTCGCCAACTCTAATTCCACATATCTGACTCCCCGCCTCTGTTTTCCCACCTCTGATTCCCCGCCTCTGATTCCCCATATCTCATTCCCCGCCTCTGATTCCCCATCTCTGATTCCCGGACTCTTATTCCCCACCTCTGACTCCCAGTCCTCTTATTCCCGGCATCTGAGTCCCGGCCTCTGATTCCCGGCCTCTGATTCCCTGCCACTGATTCCCCTCCCCTGATTCCCCACCTCTGATTTCCCATATCTGATTCCCCGCCTCTGTTTCCCCGCCTCTGATTCTCTGCCTCTGATACCCAGCTTCTGATTCCCCATCTCTAATTCATCACATCTGATTCCCCACCTCTGCTTCCCCATCTCTGATTCACTGCCTCTGATTCGCCACCTCTGATTCTCCATATCTGATTCCCCGCCTATGTTTCCCCACCTCTGATTCCCCGCCTCTGATTCCCCATATCGGATTCCCTGCCTCTGATTCACCATCTCTGATTCCCGGACTCTGATTCCCCACCTCTGATTCCCGGCCTCTGATTCCCGGCCTCTGATTCCCGGCCTCTGATTCCCGGCCTCTGATTCCCCGCTTCTGATTCTGATTCCCTGCCTCTGATTCCCCATCTCTGATTCCCCACATCTGATTCCCTGCCTCTGATACCCCGCCTCTGATTACCCATCTCTGATTAACCACCTCTGATTCCCCGTGTCTGATTCCCTGCCTCTGATTCCCCATCTCTGATTCCCCATCTCTGATTCCCCAATTCCGATTCCCCACCTCTGATACCCCAGCTCTGATTCCCCGCCTCTGATTCCCTGCCTCTGATTCCCAACCTCTGATTCCCCACCTCTGATTCCCCATGTCTGATACCCCGCCTCTGTTTCCCTGCCTCTGATTCCCTGCCTCTGTTTCCCCATATCTGATTCCCCGCCTCTGATTCCCCAACTCTGATTCCCCGCCTCTGATTCCCCAGCTCTGATTCCCCGTGTTTGATTCCCTGCCTCTGATTCCCCGCCTCTGATACCCCATCTCTGATTCACCAGCTCTGATTCCCCATCTCTGATTCACCGCCTTTGATTCGCCAGCTCTGATTCCCCATATCTGACTCCCCGCCTCTGTTTCCCCGCCTCTGATTCCCCGCCTCTGATTCCCCATATCTCATTCCCCGCCTCTGATTCCCCATATCTCATTCCCCGCCTCTGATTCCCCATCTCTGATTCCCGGACTCTGATTCCCCACCTCTGATTCCCTGCCCCTGATTCCCCACCTCTGATTTCCCATATCTGATTCCCCGCCTCTGTTTCCCCGCCTCTGATTCGCAGCCTCTGATAACCCGCCTCTGATTCCCCATCTCTAATTCATCACATCTGATTCCCCAGCTCTGCTTCCCCATCTCTGATTCACTGCCTCTGATTTGCCACCTCTGATTCCCCATATCTGATTCCTCGCCTCTGATTCCCGGCCTCTGATTCCCGACCTCTGATTCCCCGCTTCTGATTCTGATTCCCTGCCTATGATTCCCCATCTCTGATTCCCCACATCTGATTCCCTGTCTCTGATTCCCCGCCTCTGATTCCCCGCCTCGGATTCCCAACCTCTGATTCCCAACCTCTGATTCTCCACCTCTGATTCCCCATATCTGATTCCCCGCCTCTGTTTCCCCGCCTCTGATTCCCCGCCTCTGTTTCCCCATATCTGATTCCCCACTTCTGATTCCCCAACTCTGATTCCCCGCCTCTGATTCCCCAGCTCTGAATCCCCGCCTCTGACTCCTCACGTCTGATTCCCTGCCTCTGATACCCCGCCTCTGATTCCCCAACTCTGATTCCCCGCCTCTGATTCCCCATCTCTGATTCCCAGTCCTCTTATGCCCGGCATCTGATTCACGGCCTCTGATTCCCCGCCTCTGATTCGCTCCCTCTGATTCCCAACCTCTGATTCCCCACCTCTGATTCCCCTTATCTGATTCTTCGCCTCTGTTTCCCTCCCTCTGATTCCCCGCCTCTGTTTCCCCATATCTGATTCCCCGCCTCTGATTACCCAACTCTGATTCCCCGCCTCTGATTCCCCAGCTCTGATTCCCCGTGTTTGATTCCCTGCCTCTGATTCCCCGCCTCTGATACCCCATCTCTGATTCACCACCTCTGATTCCCCATCTCTGATTCACTGCCTCTGATTCGCCACCTCTGATTCCCCATATCTGATTCCCCGCCTATGTTTCCCCACCTCTGATTCCCCGCATCTGATTCCCCATATCGGATTCCCCGCCTCTGATTCCCCATCTCTGATTCCCGGACTCTGATTCCCCACCTTTCATTCCCGGCCTCTGATTCCCGACCTCTGATTCCCGGCCTCTGATTCCCTGTCTCTGATTCCCCGCCTTTGATTCCCCGCCTCTAATTCCCCAGCTCTGATTCCCCGCCTCTGATTCCCTGCCTCTGATTCCCAACCTCTGATTCCCCACCTCTGATTCCCCATATCTGATTCCCCGCCTCTGTTTCCCTGCCTCTGATTCCCCGCCTCTGTTTCCCCATATCTGATTCCCCGCCTCTGATTCCCCAACTCTGATTCCCCGCCTCTGATTCCCCAGCTCTGATTCCCCGTGTTTGATTCCCTGCCTCTGATTCCCCGCCTCTGATACCCCATCTCTGATTCACCACCTCTGATTCCCCATCTCTGATTCAACGCCTTTGATTCGCCAGATCTGATTCCCCATATCTGACTTCCCGCCTCTGATTCCCCATATCTCATTCCCCGCCTCTGATTCCCCATATCTCATTCCCCGCCTCTGATTCCCCATCTCTGATTCCCGGACTCTTATTCCCCACCTCTGACTCCCAGTCCTCTTATTCCCGGCATCTGAGTCCCGGCCTCTGATTCCCGGCCTCTGATTCCCTGCCACTGATTCCCCTCCCCTGATTCCCCACCTCTGATTTCCCATATCTGATTCCCCGCCTCTGTTTCCCCGCCTCTGATTCTCTGCCTCTGATACCCAGCTTCTGATTCCCCATCTCTAATTCATCACATCTGATTCCCCACCTCTGCTTCCCCATCTCTGATTCACTGCCTCTGATTCGCCACCTCTGATTCTCCATATCTGATTCCCCGCCTATGTTTCCCCACCTCTGATTCCCCGCCTCTGATTCCCCATATCGGATTCCCTGCCTCTGATTCACCATCTCTGATTCCCGGACTCTGATTCCCCACCTCTGATTCCCGGCCTCTGATTCCCGGCCTCTGATTCCCGGCCTCTGATTCCCGGCCTCTGATTCCCCGCTTCTGATTCTGATTCCCTGCCTCTGATTCCCCATCTCTGATTCCCCACATCTGATTCCCTGCCTCTGATACCCCGCCTCTGATTACCCATCTCTGATTAACCACCTCTGATTCCCCGTGTCTGATTCCCTGCCTCTGATTCCCCATCTCTGATTCCCCATCTCTGATTCCCCAATTCCGATTCCCCACCTCTGATTCCCCAGCTCTGATTCCCCGCCTCTGATTCCCTGCCTCTGATTCCCAACCTCTGATTCCCCACCTCTGATTCCCCATGTCTGATACCCCGCCTCTGTTTCCCTGCCTCTGATTCCCTGCCTCTGTTTCCCCATATCTGATTCCCCGCCTCTGATTCCCCAACTCTGATTCCCCGCCTCTGATTCCCCAGCTCTGATTCCCCGTGTTTGATTCCCTGCCTCTGATTCCCCGCCTCTGATACCCCATCTCTGATTCACCAGCTCTGATTCCCCATCTCTGATTCACCGCCTTTGATTCGCCAGCTCTGATTCCCCATATCTGACTCCCCGCCTCTGTTTCCCCGCCTCTGATTCCCCGCCTCTGATTCCCCATATCTCATTCCCCGCCTCTGATTCCCCATATCTCATTCCCCGCCTCTGATTCCCCATCTCTGATTCCCGGACTCTGATTCCCCACCTCTGATTCCCTGCCCCTGATTCCCCACCTCTGATTTCCCATATCTGATTCCCCGCCTCTGTTTCCCCGCCTCTGATTCGCAGCCTCTGATAACCCGCCTCTGATTCCCCATCTCTAATTCATCACATCTGATTCCCCAGCTCTGCTTCCCCATCTCTGATTCACTGCCTCTGATTTGCCACCTCTGATTCCCCATATCTGATTCCTCGCCTCTGATTCCCGGCCTCTGATTCCCGACCTCTGATTCCCCGCTTCTGATTCTGATTCCCTGCCTATGATTCCCCATCTCTGATTCCCCACATCTGATTCCCTGTCTCTGATTCCCCGCCTCTGATTCCCCGCCTCGGATTCCCAACCTCTGATTCCCAACCTCTGATTCTCCACCTCTGATTCCCCATATCTGATTCCCCGCCTCTGTTTCCCCGCCTCTGATTCCCCGCCTCTGTTTCCCCATATCTGATTCCCCACTTCTGATTCCCCAACTCTGATTCCCCGCCTCTGATTCCCCAGCTCTGAATCCCCGCCTCTGACTCCTCACGTCTGATTCCCTGCCTCTGATACCCCGCCTCTGATTCCCCAACTCTGATTCCCCGCCTCTGATTCCCCATCTCTGATTCCCAGTCCTCTTATGCCCGGCATCTGATTCACGGCCTCTGATTCCCCGCCTCTGATTCGCTCCCTCTGATTCCCAACCTCTGATTCCCCACCTCTGATTCCCCTTATCTGATTCTTCGCCTCTGTTTCCCTCCCTCTGATTCCCCGCCTCTGTTTCCCCATATCTGATTCCCCACCTCTGATTACCCAACTCTGATTCCCCGCCTCTGATTCCCCAGCTCTGATTCCCCGTGTTTGATTCCCTGCCTCTGATTCCCCGCCTCTGATACCCCATCTCTGATTCACCACCTCTGATTCCCCATCTCTGATTCACTGCCTCTGATTCGCCACCTCTGATTCCCCATATCTGATTCCCCGCCTATGTTTCCCCACCTCTGATTCCCCGCATCTGATTCCCCATATCGGATTCCCCGCCTCTGATTCCCCATCTCTGAATCCCGGACTCTGATTCCCCACCTTTCATTCCCGGCCTCTGATTCCCGACCTCTGATTCCCGGCCTCTGATTCCCTGTCTCTGATTCCCCGCCTTTGATTCCCCGCCTCTAATTCCCCAGCTCTGATTCCCCGCCTCTGATTCCCTGCCTCTGATTCCCAAACTCTGATTCCCCACCTCTGATTCCCCATATCTGATTCCCCGCCTCTGTTTCCCTGCCTCTGATTCCCCGCCTCTGTTTCCCCATATCTGATTCCCCGCCTCTGATTCCCCAACTCTGATTCCCCGCCTCTGATTCCCCAGCTCTGATTCCCCGTGTTTGATTCCCTGCCTCTGATTCCCCGCCTCTGATACCCCATCTCTGATTCACCACCTCTGATTCCCCATCTCTGATTCAACGCCTTTGATTCGCCAGATCTGATTCCCCATATCTGACTTCCCGCCTCTGATTCCCCATATCTCATTCCCCGCCTCTGATTCCCCATATCTCATTCCCCGCCTCTGATTCCCCATCTCTGATTCCCGGACTCTTATTCCCCACCTCTGACTCCCAGTCCTCTTATTCCCGGCATCTGAGTCCCGGCCTCTGATTCCCGGCCTCTGATTCCCTGCCACTGATTCCCCTCCCCTGATTCCCCACCTCTGATTTCCCATATCTGATTCCCCGCCTCTGTTTCCCCGCCTCTGATTCTCTGCCTCTGATACCCAGCTTCTGATTCCCCATCTCTAATTCATCACATCTGATTCCCCACCTCTGCTTCCCCATCTCTGATTCACTGCCTCTGATTCGCCACCTCTGATTCTCCATATCTGATTCCCCGCCTATGTTTCCCCACCTCTGATTCCCCGCCTCTGATTCCCCATATCGGATTCCCTGCCTCTGATTCACCATCTCTGATTCCCGGACTCTGATTCCCCACCTCTGATTCCCGGCCTCTGATTCCCGGCCTCTGATTCCCAGCCTCTGATTCCCGGCCTCTGATTCCCCGCTTCTGATTCTGATTCCCTGCCTCTGATTCCCCATCTCTGATTCCCCACATCTGATTCCCTGCCTCTGATACCCCGCCTCTGATTACCCATCTCTGATTAACCACCTCTGATTCCCCGTGTCTGATTCCCTGCCTCTGATTCCCCATCTCTGATTCCCCATCTCTGATTCCCCAATTCCGATTCCCCACCTCTGATTCCCCAGCTCTGATTCCCCGCCTCTGATTCCCTGCCTCTGATTCCCAACCTCTGATTCCCCACCTCTGATTCCCCATGTCTGATACCCCGCCTCTGTTTCCCTGCCTCTGATTCCCTGCCTCTGTTTCCCCATATCTGATTCCCCGCCTCTGATTCCCCAACTCTGATTCCCCGCCTCTGATTCCCCAGCTCTGATTCCCCGTGTTTGATTCCCTGCCTCTGATTCCCCGCCTCTGATACCCCATCTCTGATTCACCAGCTCTGATTCCCCATCTCTGATTCACCGCCTTTGATTCGCCAGCTCTGATTCCCCATATCTGACTCCCCGCCTCTGTTTCCCCGCCTCTGATTCCCCGCCTCTGATTCCCCATATCTCATTCCCCGCCTCTGATTCCCCATATCTCATTCCCCGCCTCTGATTCCCCATCTCTGATTCCCGGACTCTGATTCCCCACCTCTGATTCCCTGCCCCTGATTCCCCACCTCTGATTTCCCATATCTGATTCCCCGCCTCTGTTTCCCCGCCTCTGATTCGCAGCCTCTGATAACCCGCCTCTGATTCCCCATCTCTAATTCATCACATCTGATTCCCCAGCTCTGCTTCCCCATCTCTGATTCACTGCCTCTGATTTGCCACCTCTGATTCCCCATATCTGATTCCTCGCCTCTGATTCCCGGCCTCTGATTCCCGACCTCTGATTCCCCGCTTCTGATTCTGATTCCCTGCCTATGATTCCCCATCTCTGATTCCCCACATCTGATTCCCTGTCTCTGATTCCCCGCCTCTGATTCCCCGCCTCGGATTCCCAACCTCTGATTCCCAACCTCTGATTCTCCACCTCTGATTCCCCATATCTGATTCCCCGCCTCTGTTTCCCCGCCTCTGATTCCCCGCCTCTGTTTCCCCATATCTGATTCCCCACTTCTGATTCCCCAACTCTGATTCCCCGCCTCTGATTCCCCAGCTCTGAATCCCCGCCTCTGACTCCTCACGTCTGATTCCCTGCCTCTGATACCCCGCCTCTGATTCCCCAACTCTGATTCCCCGCCTCTGATTCCCCATCTCTGATTCCCAGTCCTCTTATGCCCGGCATCTGATTCACGGCCTCTGATTCCCCGCCTCTGATACGCTCCCTCTGATTCCCAACCTCTGATTCCCCACCTCTGATTCCCCTTATCTGATTCTTCGCCTCTGTTTCCCTCCCTCTGATTCCCCGCCTCTGTTTCCCCATATCTGATTCCCCGCCTCTGATTACCCAACTCTGATTCCCTGCCTCTGATTCCCCGCCTCTGATACCCCATCTCTGATTCACCACCTCTGATTCCCCATCTCTGATTCACTGCCTCTGATTCGCCACCTCTGATTCCCCATATCTGATTCCCCGCCTATGTTTCCCCACCTCTGATTCCCAGCATCTGATTCCCCATATCGGATTCCCCGCCTCTGATTCCCCATCTCTGATTCCCGGACTCTGATTCCCCACCTTTCATTCCCGGCCTCTGATTCCCGACCTCTGATTCCCGGCCTCTGATTCCCTGTCTCTGATTCCCCGCCTTTGATTCCCCGCCTCTAATTCCCCAGCTCTGATTCCCCGCCTCTGATTCCCTGCCTCTGATTCCCAACCTCTGATTCCCCACCTCTGATTCCCCATATCTGATTCCCCGCCTCTGTTTCCCTGCCTCTGATTCCCCGCCTCTGTTTCCCCATATCTGATTCCCCGCCTCTGATTCCCCAACTCTGATTCCCCGCCTCTGATTCCCCAGCTCTGATTCCCCGTGTTTGATTCCCTGCCTCTGATTCCCCGCCTCTGATACCCCATCTCTGATTCACCACCTCTGATTCCCCATCTCTGATTCAACGCCTTTGATTCGCCAGATCTGATTCCCCATATCTGACTTCCCGCCTCTGATTCCCCATATCTCATTCCCCGCCTCTGATTCCCCATATCTCATTCCCCGCCTCTGATTCCCCATCTCTGATTCCAGGACTCTTATTCCCCACCTTTGAATCCCAGTCCTCTTATTCCCGGCATCTGATTCCCGGCCTCTGATTCCCGGCCTCTGATTCCCTGCCACTGATTCCCTGCCCCTGATTCCCCACCTCTGTTTTCCCATAACTGATTCCCCGCCTCTGTTTCCCCGCCTCTGATTCGCAGCCTCTGATACCCCGCCTCTGATTCCCCATCTCTAAATCATCACATCTGATTCCCCACCTCTGCTTCCCCATCTCTGATTCTCTGCATCTGATTCGCCACCTCTGGTTCCCCATATCTGATTCCCCGCCTATGTTTCCCCACCTCTGATTCCCCGCCTCTGATTCCCCATATCGGATCCCCCTCCTCTGATTCCCCATCTCTGATTCCCGGACTCTGATTTGCCACCTCTGATTCCCGGCCTCTGATTCCCGGCCTCTGATTCCCGGCCTCTGATTCCCGGCCTCTGATTCCCCACTTCTGATTCTGATTCCCTGCCTCTGATTCCCCATCTCTGATTCCCCACATCTGATTCCCTGCCTCTGATTCCCTGTCTCTGATTCCCCGCCTCTGATTCCACGCCTCGGATTCCCAACCTCTGATTCCCCACCTCTGATTCGCCATATCTGATTCCCCGCCTCTGTTTCCCCACCTCTGATTCCCCGCCTCTGTTTCCCCATATCTGATTCCCCGCATCTGATTCCCCAACTCTGATTCCCCGCCTCTCATGCCCCAGCTCTTATTCCCCGCCTCTGATTCCCCGTGTTTGATTCCCTGCCTTTGATTCCCCGCCTCTGATTCGCCATCTCTGATTCACCGCCTTTGATTCGCCACCTCTGATTCCCCATATCAGATTCACTGCCTCTGCTTCCCCGCCTCTGATTCCCCGCCTCTGATTCCCCATATCTCATTCCCCGCCTCTGATTCCCCAACTCTGATTCCCTGCCTCTGATTCCCCATCTCTGATTCCCAGTCCTCTTATGCCCGGCATCTGATTCACGGCCTCTGATTCCCCGCCTCTGATTCCCTGCCTCTGATTCCCAACCTCTTATTCCCCACCTCTGATTCCCCATATCTGATTCACCGCCTCTGTTTCCCTCCCTCTGATTCCCCGCCTCTGTTTCCCCATATCTGATTCCCCGCCTCTGATTCCCCAACTCTGATTCCCCGCCTCTGATTCCCCAGCTCTGATTCCCCGTGTTTGATTTCCTGCCTCTGATTCCCCGCCTCTGATACCCCATCTCTGATTCACCACCTCTGATTCCCCATCTCTGATTCACCGCCTTTGATTCGCCAGCTCTGATTCCCCATATCTGACTCCCGGCCTCTGTTTTCCCGCCTCTGTTTCCCCGCCTCTGATTCCCCATATCTCATTCCCCGCCTCTGATTCCCCATCTCTGATTCCCGGACTCTGATTCCCCACCTCTGATTCCCAGTCCTCTTATTCCTGGCATCTGATTCCCGGCCTCTGATTCCCGGCCTCTGATTCCCTGCCACTGATTCCCCGCCCCTGATTCCCCACCTCTGATTTCCCATATCTGATTCCCCGCCTCTGTTTCCCCACCTCTGATTCGCAGCCTCTGATACCCCGCCTCTGATTCCCCATCTCTAATTCATCACATCTGATTCCCCATCTCTGCATCCCCATCTCTGATTCACTGCCTCTGATTCGCCACCTCTGATTCCCCATATCTGATTCCCCGCCTATGTTTCCCCACCTCTGATTCCCCGCCTCTGATTCCCCATATCGGATTCCCCGCCTCTGATTCCCCATCACTGATTCCCGGACTCTGATTCTCCACCACTGATTCCCGGGCTCTGATTACCGACCTCTGATTCCCGGCCTCTGATTCCCGGCCTCTGATTCCCCGCTTCTGATTCTGATTCCCTGCCTCTGATTCCCCATCTCTGATTCCCCACATCTGATTCCATGCCTCTGATTCCCTGTCTCTGATTCCCCGCCTCTGATTCCCCGCCTCTGATTCCCCAGCTCTGATTCCCCGCCTCTGATTCCCTGCCTCTGATTCCCAACCTCTGATTCCCCACCTCTGATTCCCCATATCTGATTCCGCGCCTCTGTTTCCCTGCCTCTGATTCCCCGCCTCTGTTTCCCCATATCTGATTCCCCGCCTCTGATTCCCCAACTCTGATTCCCCGCCTCTGATTCCCCAGCTCTGATTCCCCGTGTTTGATTCCCTGCCTCTGATTCCCCGCCTCTGATACCCCTTCTCTGATTCACCACCTCTGATTCCCCATCTCTGATTCAACGCCTTTGATTCGCCAGATCTGATTCCCCATATCTGACTCCCCGCCTCTGTTTCCCCGCCTCTGATTCCCCACCTCTGATTCCCCATATCTCATTCCCCGCCTCTGATTCCCCATCTCTGATTCCAGGACTCTGATTCCCCACCTCTGATTCCCAGTCCTCATTCCCGGCATCTGATTCCCGGCCTCTGATTCCCGGCCTCTGATTCCCTGCCACTGATTCCCTACCCCTGATTCCCCACATCTGATTTCCCATATCTGATTCCCCGCCTCTGTTTCCCCGCCGTTGATTCGCAGCCTCTGATACCCCGCCTCTGATTCCCCATCTCTAATTCATCACATCTGATTCCCCACCTCTGCTTCCCCATCTCTGATTCACTGCCTCTGATTCGCCACCTCTGATTCCCCATATCTGATTCCCCGCCTATGTTTCCCCACCTCTGATTCCCCGCCTCTGATTCCCCATATCGGATTCCCTCCTCTGATTCCCCATCTCTGATTCCCGGACTCTGATTCCCCACCTCTGATTCCCGCCCTCTGATTCCCGGCCTCTGATTCCCGGCCTCTGATTCCCGGCCTCTGATTCCCCGCTTCAGATTCTGATTCCCTGCCTCTGATTCCCCATCTCTGATTCCCCACATCTGATTCCCTGCCTCTGATTCCCTGTCTCTGATTCCCCGCCTCTGATTCCCCGCCGCGGATTCCCAACCTCTGATTCCCCACCTCTGATTCCCCATATCTGATTCCCTGCCTCTGATTCCCTGTCTCTGATTCCCCGCCTCTGATTCCCCGCCTCGGATTCCCAACCTCTGATTTCCCACCTCTGATTCCCCATATCTGATTCCCCGCCTCTGTTTCCCCACATCTGATTCCCCGCCTCTGTTTCCCATTATCTGATTCCCCGCATCTGATTCCCCAACTCTGATTCCCCGCCTCTCATTCCCCAGCTCTGATTCCCCGCCTCTGATTCCCCGTGTTTGATTCCCTGCCTCTGATTCCCCGCCTCTGATTCACCATCTCTGATTCACCGCCTTTGATTCGCCACCTCTGATTCCACATATCTGATTCCCCGCCTCTGTTTCCCCGCCTCTGATTCCCCGCCTCTAATTCCCCATATCTCATTCCCCGCCTCTGATTCCCCATCTCTGATTCCCGGTCTCTGATTCCCCACCTCTGATTAAAGGCCTCTTATTCCCGGCCTCTGATTCCCCGCTTCTGATTCTGATTCCCTGCCTCTGATTCCCCATCTCTGATTCCACACATCTGATTCCCTGCCACTGATTCCCCACCTCTGATTCCCCATATCTGATTCCCCGCCTCTGTTTCCCCATATCTAATTCCCCGCCTCTGATTCCCCAACTCTGATTCCCCGCCTCTGATTCCCCACCTCTGATTCCCGGCCTCTGATTTCCGGCCTCTGATTCCCGGTCTCTCATTCCCGGCCTCTGATTCCCGGCATCTGATTCCCGGCCTCTGATTCCCCGCCTCTGATTCCCCGCCTCTTATTCCCTGCCTCTGATTCCCTGCCTCTGAATCCCCATCTCTGATTCCGCACATCTGATTCCCTGCCTCTGATTCCCGGCCTCTGATTTCCGGCCTCTGATTCCCGGACTCTCATTCCCGGCCTCTGATTCCCCGCCTCTGATTCCCCGCCTCTGATTCCCTGCCTCTGAATCCCCATCTCTGATTCCGCACATCTGATTCCCTGCCTCTGATTCCCCGCCTCTGATTCCCCGCCTCTGATTCCCTTCCTCTGACTCGCAACCTCTGATTCCCCACCTCTGTTTCCCCATATCTGATTCCACGCCTCTGATTCCCCAACCCTGATTCCCCGCCTCTGATTCCCCAGCTCTGATTCCCCGCCTCTGATTCCCCGTGCTTGATTCCCTGCCTCTGATTCCCCGCCTCTGATACCCCATCTCTGATTCACAACCTTTGATTCGCCACCTCTGATTCCCAATATCTGATTCCCCGCCTCTGTTTTTCCCGCCTCTGATTCCCCGCCTCTGATTTCCCCATATCTCATTCCCCGCCTCTGATTCCCCATCTCTGATTCCGGGACTCTGATTCCCCACCTCTGATTCCCGGCCTCTTATTCCCGGCATCTGATTCACGGCCTCTGATTCCCGGCCTCTGATTCCCTGCTTCTGATTCTTATTCCATGCCTCTGATTCCCCATCTCTGATTCCGCACATCTGATTCCCTGCCTCTGATTCCCCACCTCTGATTCCCCATATCTGATTCCCCGCCTCTGTTTCCCCGCCTCTGATTCCCCGCCTCTGTTTCCCCATATCTAATTCCCAGCCTCTGATTCCCCAACTCTGATTCCCTGCCTCTGATTCCCTGCCTCTGATTCCCCATTTCTGATTCCGTACATCTGATTCCCTGCCTCTGATTCCCCGCCTCTGATTCCCCGCCTCTGATTCCCTGCCTCTGATTCCCAACCTCTGATTCCCCACCTCTGATTCCCCATATCTGATTCCCCACCTCTGTTTCCCCGCCTCTGATTCGCCATCTCTGATTCCCCATATCTGATTCCCCGCCTCTGATTCCCCAACTCTGATTCCCCGCCTCTGATTCCCAATATATCATTCCCCGCCTCTGATTCCCCATCTCTGATTCCCGGACTCTGATTCCCCACCTCTGATTCCCTGCCTCTGATTCGCCGCCTCTGATTTTCTGCCTCTGATTCCCCATCTCTGATTCCCCATATCTGCTTCCCCGCCTCTGATTCCCGGCCTCTGATTCCCTGCCTCTGATTCCCCGCCTCTGATTCCCTGCCTCTGATTCCCCATCTCTGATTCCGCACATCTGATTCCCTGCCTCTGATTCCCTGCCTCTGACTCCCCGCCTATGATTCCCTGCCTCTGATTCCCAACATCTGATTCCCCACCTCTGATTCCCCATATCTGATTCCCCGCCTCTGTTTCCCCGCCTCTGATACCCCGCCTCTGTTTCCCCATATCTGATTCCCCGCCTCTGATTCCCCAACTCAGTTTCCCCGCCTCTAATTCCCCGCCTCTGTTTCCCCATATCTGATTCCCCGCCTCTGATTCCCCAACACTGATTCCCCGCCTCTGATTCCCCAGCTCTGATTCCCCGTGTTTGATTCCCTGCCTCTGATTCCCCGCCTCTGATTCCCCATCTCTGATTCATCACCTCTGATTCCCCATCTCTGATTCACCGCCTTTGATTCGCCAACTCTGATTCCCCATATCTGACTCCCCGCCTCTGTTTTCCCGCCTCTGATTCCCCGCCTCTGATTCCCCATATCTCATTCCCCGCCTCTGATTCCCCATCTCTGATTCCCGGACTCTTATTCCCCACCTCTGATTCCCAGTCCTCTTATTCCCGGCATCTGAGTCCCGGCCTCTGATTCCCGGCCTCTGATTCCCTGCCACTGATTCCCCTCCCCTGATTCCCCACCTCTGATATCCCATATCTGATTCCCCGCCTCTGTTTCCCCGCCTCTGATTCTCTGCCTCTGATACCCAGCTTCTGATTCCCCATCTCTAATTCATCACATCTGATTCCCCACCTCTGCTTCCCCATCTCTGATTCGCTGCCTCTGATTCGCCACCTCTGATTCTCCATATCTGATTCCCCGCCTATGTTTCCCCACCTCTGATTCCCCGCCTCTGATTCCCCATATCGGATTCCCTGCCTCTGATTCACCATCTCTGATTCCCGGACTCTGATTCCCCACCTCTGATTCCCGGCCTCTGATTCCCGGCCTCTGATTCCCGGCCTCTGATTCCCAGCCTCTGATTCCCCGCTTCTGATTCTGATTCCCTGCCTCTGATTCCCCATCTCTGATTCCCCACATCTGATTCCCTGCCTCTGATACCCCGCCTCTGATTACCCATCTCTGATTCACCACCTCTGATTCCCCGTGTCTGATTCCCTGCCTCTGATTCCCCATCTCTGATTCCCCATCTCTGATTCCCCAATTCTGATTCCCCACCTCTGATTCCCCAGCTCTGATTCCCCGCCTCTGATTCCCTGCCTCTGATTCCCAACCTCTGATTCCCCACCTCTGATTCCCCATGTCTGATACCCCGCCTCTGTTTCCCTGCCTCTGATTCCCTGCCTCTGTTTCCCCATATCTGATTCCCCGCCTCTGATTCCCCAACTCTGATTCCCCGCCTCTGATTCCCCAGCTCTGATTCCCCGTGTTTGATTCCCTGCCTCTGATTCCCCGCCTCTGATACCCCATCTCTGATTCACCAGCTCTGATTCCCCATCTCTGATTCACCGCCTTTGATTCGCCAGCTCTGATTCCCCATATCTGACTCCCCGCCTCTGTTTCCCCGCCTCTGATTCCCCGCCTCTGATTCCCCATATCTCATTCCCCGCCTCTGATTCCCCATATCTCATTCCCCGCCTCTGATTCCCCATCTCTGATTCCCGGACTCTGATTCCCCACCTCTGATTCCCTGCCCCTGATTCCCCACCTCTGATTTCCCATATCTGATTCCCCGCCTCTGTTTCCCCGCCTCTGATTCGCAGCCTCTGATAACCCGCCTCTGATTCCCCATCTCTAATTCATCACATCTGATTCCCCAGCTCTGCTTCCCCATCTCTGATTCACTGCCTCTGATTTGCCACCTCTGATTCCCCATATCTGATTCCTCGCCTCTGATTCCCGGCCTCTGATTCCCGACCTCTGATTCCCCGCTTCTGATTCTGATTCCCTGCCTCTGATTCCCCATCTCTGATTCCCCACATCTGATTCCCTGTCTCTGATTCCCCGCCTCTGATTCCCCGCCTCGGATTCCCAACCTCTGATTCCCAACCTCTGATTCTCCACCTCTGATTCCCCATATCTGATTCCCCGCCTCTGTTTCCCCGCCTCTGATTCCCCGCCTCTGTTTCCCCATATCTGATTCCCCACTTCTGATTCCCCAACTCTGATTCCCCGCCTCTGATTCCCCAGCTCTGATTCCCCGCCTCTGACTCCTCACGTCTGATTCCCTGCCTCTGATACCCCGCCTCTGATTCCCCAACTCTGATTCCCCGCCTCTGATTCCCCGTGTTTGATTCCCTGCCTCTGATTCCCCGCCTCTGATTCACCATCTCTGATTCACCGCCTTTGATTCGCCACCTCTGATTCCACATATCTGATTCCCCGCCTCTGTTTCCCCGCCTCTGATTCCCCGCCTCTAATTCCCCATATCTCATTCCCCGCCTCTGATTCCCCATCTCTGATTCCCGGTCTCTGATTCCCCACCTCTGATTAAAGGCCTCTTATTCCCGGCCTCTGATTCCCCGCTTCTGATTCTGATTCCCTGCCTCTGATTCCCCATCTCTGATTCCACACATCTGATTCCCTGCCACTGATTTCCCACCTCTGATTCCCCATATCTGATTCCCCGCCTCTGTTTCCCCATATCTAATTCCCCGCCTCTGATTCCCCAACTCTGATTCCCCGCCTCTGATTCCCCACCTCTGATTCCCGGCCTCTGATTTCCGGCCTCTGATTCCCGGTCTCTCATTCCCGGCCTCTGATTCCCGGCCTCTGATTCCCGGCCTCTGATTCCCCGCCTCTGATTCCCCGCCTCTTATTCCCTGCCTCTGATTCCCTGCCTCTGAATCCCCATCTCTGATTCCGCACATCTGATTCCCTGCCTCTGATTCCCGGCCTCTGATTTCCGGCCTCTGATTCCCGGACTCTCATTCCCGGCCTCTGATTCCCCGCCTCTGATTCCCCGCCTCTGATTCCCTGCCTCTGAATCCCCATCTCTGATTCCGCACATCTGATTCCCTGCCTCTGATTCCCCGCCTCTGATTCCCCGCCTCTGATTCCCTGCCTCTGACTCGCAACCTCTGATTCCCCACCTCTGTTTCCCCATATCTGATTCCACGCCTCTGATTCCCCAACCCTGATTCCCCGCCTCTGATTCCCCAGCTCTGATTCCCCGCCTCTGATTCCCCGTGCTTGATTCCCTGCCTCTGATTCCCCGCCTCTGATACCCCATCTCTGATTCACAACCTTTGATTCGCCACCTCTGATTCCCAATATCTGATTCCCCGCCTCTGTTTTTCCCGCCTCTGATTCCCCGCCTCTGATTTCCCCATATCTCATTCCCCGCCTCTGATTCCCCATCTCTGATTCCGGGACTCTGATTCCCCACCTCTGATTCCCGGCCTCTTATTCCCGGCATCTGATTCCCGGCCTCTGATTCCCGGCCTCTGATTCCCTGCTTCTGATTCTTATTCCATGCCTCTGATTCCCCATCTCTGATTCCGCACATCTGATTCCCTGCCTCTGAATCCCCACCTCTGATTCCCCATATCTGATTCCCCGCCTCTGTTTCCCCGCCTCTGATTCCCCGCCTCTGTTTCCCCATATCTAATTCCCAGCCTCTGATTCCCCAACTCTGATTCCCTGCCTCTGATTCCCTGCCTCTGATTCCCCATTTCTGATTCCGTACATCTGATTCCCTGCCTCTGATTCCCCGCCTCTGATTCCCCGCCTCTGATTCCCTGCCTCTCATTCCCAACCTCTGATTCCCCACCTCTGATTCCCCATATCTGATTCCCCACCTCTGTTTCCCCGCCTCTGATTCGCCATCTCTGATTCCCCATATCTGATTCCCCGCCTCTGATTCCCCAACTCTGATTCCCCGCCTCTGATTCCCAATATATCATTCCCCGCCTCTGATTCCCCATCTCTGATTCCCGGACTCTGATTCCCCACCTCTGATTCCCTGCCTCTGATTCGCCGCCTCTGATTTTCTGCCTCTGATTCCCCATCTCTGATTCCCCATATCTGCTTCCCCGCCTCTGATTCCCGGCCTCTGATTCCCTGCCTCTGATTCCCCGCCTCTGATTCCCTGCCTCTGATTCCCCATCTCTGATTCCGCACATCTGATTCCCTGCCTCTGATTCCCTGCCTCTGACTCCCCGCCTATGATTCCCTGCCTCTGATTCCCAACATCTGATTCCCCACCTCTGATTCCCCATATCTGATTCCCCGCCTCTGTTTCCCCGCCTCTGATACCCCGCCTCTGTTTCCCCATATCTGATTCCCCGCCTCTGATTCCCCAACTCAGTTTCCCCGCCTCTAATTCCCCGCCTCTGTTTCCCCATATCTGATTCCCCGCCTCTGATTCCCCAACACTGATTCCCCGCCTCTGATTCCCCAGCTCTGATTCCCCGTGTTTGATTCCCTGCCTCTGATTCCCCGCCTCTGATTCCCCATCTCTGATTCATCACCTCTGATTCCCCATCTCTGATTCACCGCCTTTGATTCGCCAACTCTGATTCCCCATATCTGACTCCCCGCCTCTGTTTTCCCGCCTCTGATTCCCCGCCTCTGATTCCCCATATCTCATTCCCCGCTTCTGATTCCCCATCTCTGATTCCCGGACTCTTATTCCCCACCTCTGATTCCCAGTCCTCTTATTCCCGGCATCTGAGTCCCGGCCTCTGATTCCCGGCCTCTGATTCCCTGCCACTGATTCCCCTCCCCTGATTCCCCACCTCTGATTTCCCATATCTGATTCCCCGCCTCTGTTTCCCCGCCTCTGATTCTCTGCCTCTGATACCCAGCTTCTGATTCCCCATCTCTAATTCATCACATCTGATTCCCCACCTCTGCTTCCCCATCTCTGATTCGCTGCCTCTGATTCGCCACCTCTGATTCTCCATATCTGATTCCCCGCCTATGTTTCCCCACCTCTGATTCCCCGCCTCTGATTCCCCATATCGGATTCCCTGCCTCTGATTCACCATCTCTGATTCCCGGACTCTGATTCCCCACCTCTGATTCCCGGCCTCTGATTCCCGGCCTCTGATTCCCGGCCTCTGATTCCCAGCCTCTGATTCCCCGCTTCTGATTCTGATTCCCTGCCTCTGATTCCCCATCTCTGATTCCCCACATCTGATTCCCTGCCTCTGATACCCCGCCTCTGATTACCCATCTCTGATTCACCACCTCTGATTCCCCGTGTCTGATTCCCTGCCTCTGATTCCCCATCTCTGATTCCCCATCTCTGATTCCCCAATTCTGATTCCCCACCTCTGATTCCCCAGCTCTGATTCCCCGCCTCTGATTCCCTGCCTCTGATTCCCAACCTCTGATTCCCCACCTCTGATTCCCCATGTCTGATAACCCGCCTCTGTTTCCCTGCCTCTGATTCCCTGCCTCTGTTTCCCCATATCTGATTCCCCGCCTCTGATTCCCCAACTCTGATTCCCCGCCTCTGATTCCCCAGCTCTGATTCCCCGTGTTTGATTCCCTGCCTCTGATTCCCCGCCTCTGATACCCCATCTCTGATTCACCAGCTCTGATTCCCCATCTCTGATTCACCGCCTTTGATTCGCCAGCTCTGATTCCCCATATCTGACTCCCCGCCTCTGTTTCCCCGCCTCTGATTCCCCGCCTCTGATTCCCCATATCTCATTCCCCGCCTCTGATTCCCCATATCTCATTCCCCGCCTCTGATTCCCCATCTCTGATTCCCGGACTCTGATTCCCCACCTCTGATTCCCTGCCCCTGATTCCCCACCTCTGATTTCCCATATCTGATTCCCCGCCTCTGTTTCCCCGCCTCTGATTCGCAGCCTCTGATAACCCGCCTCTGATTCCCCATCTCTAATTCATCACATCTGATTCCCCAGCTCTGCTTCCCCATCTCTGATTCACTGCCTCTGATTTGCCACCTCTGATTCCCCATATCTGATTCCTCGCCTCTGATTCCCGGCCTCTGATTCCCGACCTCTGATTCCCCGCTTCTGATTCTGATTCCCTGCCTCTGATTCCCCATCTCTGATTCCCCACATCTGATTCCCTGTCTCTGATTCCCCGCCTCTGATTCCCCGCCTCGGATTCCCAACCTCTGATTCCCAACCTCTGATTCTCCACCTCTGATTCCCCATATCTGATTCCCCGCCTCTGTTTCCCCGCCTCTGATTCCCCGCCTCTGTTTCCCCATATCTGATTCCCCACTTCTGATTCCCCAACTCTGATTCCCCGCCTCTGATTCCCCAGCTCTGATTCCCCGCCTCTGACTCCTCACGTCTGATTCCCTGCCTCTGATACCCCGCCTCTGATTCCCCAACTCTGATTCCCCGCCTCTGATTCCCCGTGTTTGATTCCCTGCCTCTGATTCCCCGCCTCTGATTCACCATCTCTGATTCACCGCCTTTGATTCGCCACCTCTGATTCCACATATCTGATTCCCCGCCTCTGTTTCCCCGCCTCTGATTCCCCGCCTCTAATTCCCCATATCTCATTCCCCGCCTCTGATTCCCCATCTCTGATTCCCGGTCTCTGATTCCCCACCTCTGATTAAAGGCCTCTTATTCCCGGCCTCTGATTCCCCGCTTCTGATTCTGATTCCCTGCCTCTGATTCCCCATCTCTGATTCCACACATCTGATTCCCTGCCACTGATTTCCCACCTCTGATTCCCCATATCTGATTCCCCGCCTCTGTTTCCCCATATCTAATTCCCCGCCTCTGATTCCCCAACTCTGATTCCCCGCCTCTGATTCCCCACCTCTGATTCCCGGCCTCTGATTTCCGGCCTCTGATTCCCGGTCTCTCATTCCCGGCCTCTGATTCCCGGCCTCTGATTCCCGGCCTCTGATTCCCCGCCTCTGATTCCCCGCCTCTTATTCCCTGCCTCTGATTCCCTGCCTCTGAATCCCCATCTCTGATTCCGCACATCTGATTCCCTGCCTCTGATTCCCGGCCTCTGATTTCCGGCCTCTGATTCCCGGACTCTCATTCCCGGCCTCTGATTCCCCGCCTCTGATTCCCCGCCTCTGATTCCCTGCCTCTGAATCCCCATCTCTGATTCCGCACATCTGATTCCCTGCCTCTGATTCCCCGCCTCTGATTCCCCGCCTCTGATTCCCTGCCTCTGACTCGCAACCTCTGATTCCCCACCTCTGTTTCCCCATATCTGATTCCACGCCTCTGATTCCCCAACCCTGATTCCCCGCCTCTGATTCCCCAGCTCTGATTCCCCGCCTCTGATTCCCCGTGCTTGATTCCCTGCCTCTGATTCCCCGCCTCTGATACCCCATCTCTGATTCACAACCTTTGATTCGCCACCTCTGATTCCCAATATCTGATTCCCCGCCTCTGTTTTTCCCGCCTCTGATTCCCCGCCTCTGATTTCCCCATATCTCATTCCCCGCCTCTGATTCCCCATCTCTGATTCCGGGACTCTGATTCCCCACCTCTGATTCCCGGCCTCTTATTCCCGGCATCTGATTCCCGGCCTCTGATTCCCGGCCTCTGATTCCCTGCTTCTGATTCTTATTCCATGCCTCTGATTCCCCATCTCTGATTCCGCACATCTGATTCCCTGCCTCTGATTCCCCACCTCTGATTCCCCATATCTGATTCCCCGCCTCTGTTTCCCCGCCTCTGATTCCCCGCCTCTGTTTCCCCATATCTAATTCCCAGCCTCTGATTCCCCAACTCTGATTCCCTGCCTCTGATTCCCTGCCTCTGATTCCCCATTTCTGATTCCGTACATCTGATTCCCTGCCTCTGATTCCCCGCCTCTGATTCCCCGCCTCTGATTCCCTGCCTCTGATTCCCAACCTCTGATTCCCCACCTCTGATTCCCCATATCTGATTCCCCACCTCTGTTTCCCCGCCTCTGATTCGCCATCTCTGATTCCCCATATCTGATTCCCCGCCTCTGATTCCCCAACTCTGATTCCCCGCCTCTGATTCCCAATATATCATTCCCCGCCTCTGATTCCCCATCTCTGATTCCCGGACTCTGATTCCCCACCTCTGATTCCCTGCCTCTGATTCCCCGCCTCTGATTTTCTGCCTCTGATTCCCCATCTCTGATTCCCCATATCTGCTTCCCCGCCTCTGATTCCCGGCCTCTGATTCCCTGCCTCTGATTCCCCGCCTCTGATTCCCTGCCTCTGATTCCCCATCTCTGATTCCGCACATCTGATTCCCTGCCTCTGATTCCCTGCCTCTGACTCCCCGCCTATGATTCCCTGCCTCTGATTCCCAACATCTGATTCCCCACCTCTGATTCCCCATATCTGATTCCCCGCCTCTGTTTCCCCTCCTCTGATACCCCGCCTCTGTTTCCCCATATCTGATTCCCCGCCTCTGATTCCCCAACTCAGTTTCCCCGCCTCTAATTCCCCGCCTCTGTTTCCCCATATCTGATTCCCCGCCTCTGATTCCCCAACACTGATTCCCCGCCTCTGATTCCCCAGCTCTGATTCCCCGTGTTTGATTCCCTGCCTCTGATTCCCCGCCTCTGATTCCCCATCTCTGATTCATCACCTCTGATTCCCCATCTCTGATTCACCGCCTTTGATTCGCCAACTCTGATTCCCCATATCTGACTCCCCGCCTCCGTTTTCCCGCCTCTGATTCCCCGCCTCTGATTCCCCATATCTCATTCCCCGCCTCTGATTCCCCATCTCTGATTCCCGGACTCTTATTCCCCACCTCTGATTCCCAGTCCTCTTATTCCCGGCATCTGAGTCCCGGCCTCTGTTTCCCTCCCTCTGATTCCCCGCCTCTGTTTCCCCATATCTGATTCCCCGCCTCTGATTACCCAACTCTGATTCCCCGCCTCTGATTCCCCAGCTCTGATTCCCCGTGTTTGATTCCCTGCCTCTGATTCCCCGCCTCTGATACCCCATCTCTGATTCACCACCTCTGATTCCCCATCTCTGATTCACTGCCTCTGATTCGCCACCTCTGATTCCCCATATCTGATTCCCCGCCTATGTTTCCCCACCTCTGATTCCCCGCATCTGATTCCCCATATCGGATTCCCCGCCTCTGATTCCCCATCTCTGATTCCCGGACTCTGATTCCCCACCTTTCATTCCCGGCCTCTGATTCCCGACCTCTGATTCCCGGCCTCTGATTCCCTGTCTCTGATTCCCCGCCTTTGATTCCCCGCCTCTAATTCCCCAGCTCTGATTCCCCGCCTCTGATTCCCTGCCTCTGATTCCCAACCTCTGATTCCCCACCTCTGATTCCCCATATCTGATTCCCCGCCTCTGTTTCCCTGCCTCTGATTCCCCGCCTCTGTTTCCCCATATCTGATTCCCCGCCTCTGATTCCCCAACTCTGATTCCCCGCCTCTGATTCCCCAGCTCTGATTCCCCGTGTTTGATTCCCTGCCTCTGATTCCCCGCCTCTGATACCCCATCTCTGATTCACCACCTCTGATTCCCCATCTCTGATTCAACGCCTTTGATTCGCCAGATCTGATTCCCCATATCTGACTTCCCGCCTCTGATTCCCCATATCTCATTCCCCGCCTCTGATTCCCCATATCTCATTCCCCGCCTCTGATTCCCCATCTCTGATTCCCGGACTCTTATTCCCCACCTCTGACTCCCAGTCCTCTTATTCCCGGCATCTGAGTCCCGGCCTCTGATTCCCGGCCTCTGATTCCCTGCCACTGATTCCCCTCCCCTGATTCCCCACCTCTGATTTCCCATATCTGATTCCCCGCCTCTGTTTCCCCGCCTCTGATTCTCTGCCTCTGATACCCAGCTTCTGATTCCCCATCTCTAATTCATCACATCTGATTCCCCACCTCTGCTTCCCCATCTCTGATTCACTGCCTCTGATTCGCCACCTCTGATTCTCCATATCTGATTCCCCGCCTATGTTTCCCCACCTCTGATTCCCCGCCTCTGATTCCCCATATCGGATTCCCTGCCTCTGATTCACCATCTCTGATTCCCGGACTCTGATTCCCCACCTCTGATTCCCGGCCTCTGATTCCCGGCCTCTGATTCCCGGCCTCTGATTCCCGGCCTCTGATTCCCCGCTTCTGATTCTGATTCCCTGCCTCTGATTCCCCATCTCTGATTCCCCACATCTGATTCCCTGCCTCTGATACCCCGCCTCTGATTACCCATCTCTGATTAACCACCTCTGATTCCCCGTGTCTGATTCCCTGCCTCTGATTCCCCATCTCTGATTCCCCATCTCTGATTCCCCAATTCCGATTCCCCACCTCTGATTCCCCAGCTCTGATTCCCCGCCTCTGATTCCCTGCCTCTGAATCCCAACCTCTGATTCCCCACCTCTGATTCCCCATGTCTGATACCCCGCCTCTGTTTCCCTGCCTCTGATTCCCTGCCTCTGTTTCCCCATATCTGATTCCCCGCCTCTGATTCCCCAACTCTGATTCCCCGCCTCTGATTCACCAGCTCTGATTCCCCATCTCTGATTCACCGCCTTTGATTCGCCAGCTCTGATTCCCCATATCTGACTCCCCGCCTCTGTTTCCCCGCCTCTGATTCCCCGCCTCTGATTCCCCATATCTCATTCCCCGCCTCTGATTCCCCATATCTCATTCCCCGCCTCTGATTCCCCATCTCTGATTCCCGGACTCTGATTCCCCACCTCTGATTCCCTGCCCCTGATTCCCCACCTCTGATTTCCCATATCTGATTCCCCGCCTCTGTTTCCCCGCCTCTGATTCGCAGCCTCTGATAACCCGCCTCTGATTCCCCATCTCTAATTCATCACATCTGATTCCCCAGCTCTGCTTCCCCATCTCTGATTCACTGCCTCTGATTTGCCACCTCTGATTCCCCATATCTGATTCCTCGCCTCTGATTCCCAGCCTCTGATTCCCGACCTCTGATTCCCCGCTTCTGATTCTGATTCCCTGCCTATGATTCCCCATCTCTGATTCCCCACATCTGATTCCCTGTCTCTGATTCCCCGCCTCTGATTCCCCGCCTCGGATTCCCAACCTCTGATTCCCAACCTCTGATTCTCCACCTCTGATTCCCCATATCTGATTCCCCGCCTCTGTTTCCCCGCCTCTGATTCCCCGCCTCTGTTTCCCCATATCTGATTCCCCACTTCTGATTCCCCAACTCTGATTCCCCGCCTCTGATTCCCCAGCTCTGAATCCCCGCCTCTGACTCCTCACGTCTGATTCCCTGCCTCTGATACCCCGCCTCTGATTCCCCAACTCTGATTCCCCGCCTCTGATTCCCCATCTCTGATTCCCAGTCCTCTTATGCCCGGCATCTGATTCACGGCCTCTGATTCCCCGCCTCTGATTCGCTCCCTCTGATTCCCAACCTCTGATTCCCCACCTCTGATTCCCCTTATCTGATTCTTCGCCTCTGTTTCCCTCCCTCTGATTCCCCGCCTCTGTTTCCCCATATCTGATTCCCCGCCTCTGATTACCCAACTCTGATTCCCTGCCTCTGATTCCCCGCCTCTGATACCCCATCTCTGATTCACCACCTCTGATTCCCCATCTCTGATTCACTGCCTCTGATTCGCCACCTCTGATTCCCCATATCTGATTCCCCGCCTATGTTTCCCCACCTCTGATTCCCCGCATCTGATTCCCCATATCGGATTCCCCGCCTCTGATTCCCCATCTCTGATTCCCGGACTCTGATTCCCCACCTTTCATTCCCGGCCTCTGATTCCCGACCTCTGATTCCCGGCCTCTGATTCCCTGTCTCTGATTCCCCGCCTTTGATTCCCCGCCTCTAATTCCCCAGCTCTGATTCCCCGCCTCTGATTCCCTGCCTCTGATTCCCAACCTCTGATTCCCCACCTCTGATTCCCCATATCTGATTCCCCGCCTCTGTTTCCCTGCCTCTGATTCCCCGCCTCTGTTTCCCCATATCTGATTCCCCGCCTCTGATTCCCCAACTCTGATTCCCCGCCTCTGATTCCCCAGCTCTGATTCCCCGTGTTTGATTCCCTGCCTCTGATTCCCCGCCTCTGATACCCCATCTCTGATTCACCACCTCTGATTCCCCATCTCTGATTCAACGCCTTTGATTCGCCAGATCTGATTCCCCATATCTGACTTCCCGCCTCTGATTCCCCATATCTCATTCCCCGCCTCTGATTCCCCATATCTCATTCCCCGCCTCTGATTCCCCATCTCTGATTCCAGGACTCTTATTCCCCACCTTTGAATCCCAGTCCTCTTATTCCCGGCATCTGATTCCCGGCCTCTGATTCCCGGCCTCTGATTCCCTGCCACTGATTCCCTGCCCCTGATTCCCCACCTCTGTTTTCCCATAACTGATTCCCCGCCTCTGTTTCCCCGCCTCTGATTCGCAGCCTCTGATACCCCGCCTCTGATTCCCCATCTCTAAATCATCACATCTGATTCCCCACCTCTGCTTCCCCATCTCTGATTCTCTGCATCTGATTCGCCACCTCTGGTTCCCCATATCTGATTCCCCGCCTATGTTTCCCCACCTCTGATTCCCCGCCTCTGATTCCCCATATCGGATCCCCCTCCTCTGATTCCCCATCTCTGATTCCCGGACTCTGATTTGCCACCTCTGATTCCCGGCCTCTGATTCCCGGCCTCTGATTCCCGGCCTCTGATTCCCGGCCTCTGATTCCCCACTTCTGATTCTGATTCCCTGCCTCTGATTCCCCATCTCTGATTCCCCACATCTGATTCCCTGCCTCTGATTCCCTGTCTCTGATTCCCCGCCTCTGATTCCACGCCTCGGATTCCCAACCTCTGATTCCCCACCTCTGATTCGCCATATCTGAATCCCCGCCTCTGTTTCCCCACCTCTGATTCCCCGCCTCTGTTTCCCCATATCTGATTCCCCGCATCTGATTCCCCAACTCTGATTCCCCGCCTCTCATGCCCCAGCTCTTATTCCCCGCCTCTGATTCCCCGTGTTTGATTCCCTGCCTTTGATTCCCCGCCTCTGATTCGCCATCTCTGATTCACCGCCTTTGATTCGCCACCTCTGATTCCCCATATCAGATTCACTGCCTCTGCTTCCCCGCCTCTGATTCCCCGCCTCTGATTCCCCATATCTCATTCCCCGCCTCTGATTCCCCAACTCTGATTCCCTGCCTCTGATTCCCCATCTCTGATTCCCAGTCCTCTTATGCCCGGCATCTGATTCACGGCCTCTGATTCCCCGCCTCTGATTCCCTGCCTCTGATTCCCAACCTCTTATTCCCCACCTCTGATTCCCCATATCTGATTCACCGCCTCTGTTTCCCTCCCTCTGATTCCCCGCCTCTGTTTCCCCATATCTGATTCCCCGCCTCTGATTCCCCAACTCTGATTCCCCGCCTCTGATTCCCCAGCTCTGATTCCCCGTGTTTGATTTCCTGCCTCTGATTCCCCGCCTCTGATACCCCATCTCTGATTCACCACCTCTGATTCCCCATCTCTGATTCACCGCCTTTGATTCGCCAGCTCTGATTCCCCATATCTGACTCCCGGCCTCTGTTTTCCCGCCTCTGTTTCCCCGCCTCTGATTCCCCATATCTCATTCCCCGCCTCTGATTCCCCATCTCTGATTCCCGGACTCTGATTCCCCACCTCTGATTCCCAGTCCTCTTATTCCTGGCATCTGATTCCCGGCCTCTGATTCCCGGCCTCTGATTCCCTGCCACTGATTCCCCGCCCCTGATTCCCCACCTCTGATTTCCCATATCTGATTCCCCGCCTCTGTTTCCCCACCTCTGATTCGCAGCCTCTGATACCCCGCCTCTGATTCCCCATCTCTAATTCATCACATCTGATTCCCCATCTCTGCATCCCCATCTCTGATTCACTGCCTCTGATTCGCCACCTCTGATTCCCCATATCTGACTCCCCGCCTATGTTTCCCCACCTCTGATTCCCCGCCTCTGATTCCCCATATCGGATTCCCCGCCTCTGATTCCCCATCACTGATTCCCGGACTCTGATTCTCCACCACTGATTCCCGGGCTCTGATTACCGACCTCTGATTCCCTGCCTCTGATTCCCGGCCTCTGATTCCCCGCTTCTGATTCTGATTCCCTGCCTCTGATTCCCCATCTCTGATTCCCCACATCTGATTCCATGCCTCTGATTCCCTGTCTCTGATTCCCCGCCTCTGATTCCCCGCCTCTGATTCCCCAGCTCTGATTCCCCGCCTCTGATTCCCTGCCTCTGATTCCCAACCTCTGATTCCCCACCTCTGATTCCCCATATCTGATTCCGCGCCTCTGTTTCCCTGCCTCTGATTCCCCGCCTCTGTTTCCCCATATCTGATTCCCCGCCTCTGATTCCCCAACTCTGATTCCCCGCCTCTGATTCCCCAGCTCTGATTCCCCGTGTTTGATTCCCTGCCTCTGATTCCCCGCCTCTGATACCCCTTCTCTGATTCACCACCTCTGATTCCCCATCTCTGATTCAACGCCTTTGATTCGCCAGATCTGATTCCCCATATCTGACTCCCCGCCTCTGTTTCCCCGCCTCTGATTCCCCACCTCTGATTCCCCATATCTCATTCCCCGCCTCTGATTCCCCATCTCTGATTCCAGGACTCTGATTCCCCACCTCTGATTCCCAGTCCTCATTCCCGGCATCTGATTCCCGGCCTCTGATTCCCGGCCTCTGATTCCCTGCCACTGATTCCCTACCCCTGATTCCCCACATCTGATTTCCCATATCTGATTCCCCGCCTCTGTTTCCCCGCCGTTGATTCGCAGCCTCTGATACCCCGCCTCTGATTCCCCATCTCTAATTCATCACATCTGATTCCCCACCTCTGCTTCCCCATCTCTGATTCACTGCCTCTGATTCGCCACATCTGATTCCCCATATCTGATTCCCCGCCTATGTTTCCCCACCTCTGATTCCCCGCCTCTGATTCCCCATATCGGATTCCCTCCTCTGATTCCCCATCTCTGATTCCCGGACTCTGATTCCCCACCTCTGATTCCCGCCCTCTGATTCCCGGCCTCTGATTCCCGGCCTCTGATTCCCGGCCTCTGATTCCCCGCTTCAGATTCTGATTCCCTGCCTCTGATTCCCCATCTCTGATTCCCCACATCTGATTCCCTGCCTCTGATTCCCTGTCTCTGATTCCCCGCCTCTGATTCCCCGCCGCGGATTCCCAACCTCTGATTCCCCACCTCTGATTCCCCATATCTGATTCCCTGCCTCTGATTCCCTGTCTCTGATTCCCCGCCTCTGATTCCCCGCCTCGGATTCCCAACCTCTGATTTCCCACCTCTGATTCCCCATATCTGATTCCCCGCCTCTGTTTCCCCACCTCTGATTCCCCGCCTCTGTTTCCCATTATCTGATTCCCCGCATCTGATTCCCCAACTCTGATTCCCCGCCTCTCATTCCCCAGCTCTGATTCCCCGCCTCTGATTCCCCGTGTTTGATTCCCTGCCTCTGATTCCCCGCCTCTGATTCACCATCTCTGATTCACCGCCTTTGATTCGCCACCTCTGATTCCACATATCTGATTCCCCGCCTCTGTTTCCCCGCCTCTGATTCCCCGCCTCTAATTCCACATATCTCATTCCCCGCCTCTGATTCCCCATCTCTGATTCCCGGTCTCTGATTCCCCACCTCTGATTAAAGGCCTCTTATTCCCGGCCTCTGATTCCCCGCTTCTGATTCTGATTCCCTGCCTCTGATTCCCCATCTCTGATTCCACACATCTGATTCCCTGCCACTGATTCCCCACCTCTGATTCCCCATATCTGATTCCCCGCCTCTGTTTCCCCATATCTAATTCCCCGCCTCTGATTCCCCAACTCTGATTCCCCGCCTCTGATTCCCCACCTCTGATTCCCGGCCTCTGATTTCCGGCCTCTGATTCCCGGTCTCTCATTCCCGGCCTCTGATTCCCGGCATCTGATTCCCGGCCTCTGATTCCCCGCCTCTGATTCCCCGCCTCTTATTCCCTGCCTCTGATTCCCTGCCTCTGAATCCCCATCTCTGATTCCGCACATCTGATTCCCTGCCTCTGATTCCCGGCCTCTGATTTCCGGCCTCTGATTCCCGGACTCTCATTCCCGGCCTCTGATTCCCCGCCTCTGATTCCCCGCCTCTGATTCCCTGCCTCTGAATCCCCATCTCTGATTCCGCACATCTGATTCCCTGCCTCTGATTCCCCGCCTCTGATTCCCCGCCTCTGATTCCCTTCCTCTGACTCGCAACCTCTGATTCCCCACCTCTGTTTCCCCATATCTGATTCCACGCCTCTGATTCCCCAACCCTGATTCCCCGCCTCTGATTCCCCAGCTCTGATTCCCCGCCTCTGATTCCCCGTGCTTGATTCCCTGCCTCTGATTCCCCGCCTCTGATACCCCATCTCTGATTCACAACCTTTGATTCGCCACCTCTGATTCCCAATATCTGATTCCCCGCCTCTGTTTTTCCCGCCTCTGATTCCCCGCCTCTGATTTCCCCATATCTCATTCCCCGCCTCTGATTCCCCATCTCTGATTCCGGGACTCTGATTCCCCACCTCTGATTCCCGGCCTCTTATTCCCGGCATCTGATTCACGGCCTCTGATTCCCGGCCTCTGATTCCCTGCTTCTGATTCTTATTCCATGCCTCTGATTCCCCATCTCTGATTCCGCACATCTGATTCCCTGCCTCTGATTCCCCACCTCTGATTCCCCATATCTGATTCCCCGCCTCTGTTTCCCCGCCTCTGATTCCCCGCCTCTGTTTCCCCATATCTAATTCCCAGCCTCTGATTCCCCAACTCTGATTCCCTGCCTCTGATTCCCTGCCTCTGATTCCCCATTTCTGATTCCGTACATCTGATTCCCTGCCTCTGATTCCCCGCCTCTGATTCCCCGCCTCTGATTCCCTGCCTCTGATTCCCAACCTCTGATTCCCCACCTCTGATTACCCATATCTGATTCCCCACCTCTGTTTCCCCGCCTCTGATTCGCCATCTCTGATTCCCCATATCTGATTCCCCGCCTCTGATTCCCCAACTCTGATTCCCCGCCTCTGATTCCCAATATATCATTCCCCGCCTCTGATTCCCCATCTCTGATTCCCGGACTCTGATTCCCCACCTCTGATTCCCTGCCTCTGATTCGCCGCCTCTGATTTTCTGCCTCTGATTCCCCATCTCTGATTCCCCATATCTGCTTCCCCGCCTCTGATTCCCGGCCTCTGATTCCCTGCCTCTGATTCCCCGCCTCTGATTCCCTGCCTCTGATTCCCCATCTCTGATTCCGCACATCTGATTCCCTGCCTCTGATTCCCTGCCTCTGACTCCCCGCCTATGATTCCCTGCCTCTGATTCCCAACATCTGATTCCCCACCTCTGATTCCCCATATCTGATTCCCCGCCTCTGTTTCCCCGCCTCTGATACCCCGCCTCTGTTTCCCCATATCTGATTCCCCGCCTCTGATTCCCCAACTCAGTTTCCCCGCCTCTAATTCCCCGCCTCTGTTTCCCCATATCTGATTCCCCGCCTCTGATTCCCCAACACTGATTCCCCGCCTCTGATTCCCCAGCTCTGATTCCCCGTGTTTGATTCCCTGCCTCTGATTCCCCGCCTCTGATTCCCCATCTCTGATTCATCACCTCTGATTCCCCATCTCTGATTCACCGCCTTTGATTCGCCAACTCTGATTCCCCATATCTGACTCCCCGCCTCTGTTTTCCCGCCTCTGATTCCCCGCCTCTGATTCCCCATATCTCATTCCCCGCCTCTGATTCCCCATCTCTGATTCCCGGACTCTTATTCCCCACCTCTGATTCCCAGTCCTCTTATTCCCGGCATCTGAGTCCCGGCCTCTGATTCCCGGCCTCTGATTCCCTGCCACTGATTCCCCTCCCCTGATTCCCCACCTCTGATTTCCCATATCTGATTCCCCGCCTCTGTTTCCCCGCCTCTGATTCTCTGCCTCTGATACCCAGCTTCTGATTCCCCATCTCTAATTCATCACATCTGATTCCCCACCTCTGCTTCCCCATCTCTGATTCGCTGCCTCTGATTCGCCACCTCTGATTCTCCATATCTGATTCCCCGCCTATGTTTCCCCACCTCTGATTCCCCGCCTCTGATTCCCCATATCGGATTCCCTGCCTCTGATTCACCATCTCTGATTCCCGGACTCTGATTCCCCACCTCTGATTCCCGGCCTCTGATTCCCGGCCTCTGATTCCCGGCCTCTGATTCCCAGCCTCTGATTCCCCGCTTCTGATTCTGATTCCCTGCCTCTGATTCCCCATCTCTGATTCCCCACATCTGATTCCCTGCCTCTGATACCCCGCCTCTGATTACCCATCTCTGATTCACCACCTCTGATTCCCCGTGTCTGATTCCCTGCCTCTGATTCCCCATCTCTGATTCCCCATCTCTGATTCCCCAATTCTGATTCCCCACCTCTGATTCCCCAGCTCTGATTCCCCGCCTCTGATTCCCTGCCTCTGATTCCCAACCTCTGATTCCCCACCTCTGATTCCCCATGTCTGATACCCCGCCTCTGTTTCCCTGCCTCTGATTCCCTGCCTCTGTTTCCCCATATCTGATTCCCCGCCTCTGATTCCCCAACTCTGATTCCCCGCCTCTGATTCCCCAGCTCTGATTCCCCGTGTTTGATTCCCTGCCTCTGATTCCCCGCCTCTGATACCCCATCTCTGATTCACCAGCTCTGATTCCCCATCTCTGATTCACCGCCTTTGATTCGCCAGCTCTGATTCCCCATATCTGACTCCCCGCCTCTGTTTCCCCGCCTCTGATTCCCCGCCTCTGATTCCCCATATCTCATTCCCCGCCTCTGATTCCCCATATCTCATTCCCCGCCTCTGATTCCCCATCTCTGATTCCCGGACTCTGATTCCCCACCTCTGATTCCCTGCCCCTGATTCCCCACCTCTGATTTCCCATATCTGATTCCCCGCCTCTGTTTCCCCGCCTCTGATTCGCAGCCTCTGATAACCCGCCTCTGATTCCCCATCTCTAATTCATCACATCTGATTCCCCAGCTCTGCTTCCCCATCTCTGATTCACTGCCTCTGATTTGCCACCTCTGATTCCCCATATCTGATTCCTCGCCTCTGATTCCCGGCCTCTGATTCCCGACCTCTGATTCCCCGCTTCTGATTCTGATTCCCTGCCTCTGATTCCCCATCTCTGATTCCCCACATCTGATTCCCTGTCTCTGATTCCCCGCCTCTGATTCCCCGCCTCGGATTCCCAACCTCTGATTCCCAACCTCTGATTCTCCACCTCTGATTCCCCATATCTGATTCCCCGCCTCTGTTTCCCCGCCTCTGATTCCCCGCCTCTGTTTCCCCATATCTGATTCCCCACTTCTGATTCCCCAACTCTGATTCCCCGCCTCTGATTCCCCAGCTCTGATTCCCCGCCTCTGACTCCTCACGTCTGATTCCCTGCCTCTGATACCCCGCCTCTGATTCCCCAACTCTGATTCCCCGCCTCTGATTCCCCGTGTTTGATTCCCTGCCTCTGATTCCCCGCCTCTGATTCACCATCTCTGATTCACCGCCTTTGATTCGCCACCTCTGATTCCACATATCTGATTCCCCGCCTCTGTTTCCCCGCCTCTGATTCCCCGCCTCTAATTCCCCATATCTCATTCCCCGCCTCTGATTCCCCATCTCTGATTCCCGGTCTCTGATTCCCCACCTCTGATTAAAGGCCTCTTATTCCCGGCCTCTGATTCCCCGCTTCTGATTCTGATTCCCTGCCTCTGATTCCCCATCTCTGATTCCACACATCTGATTCCCTGCCACTGATTTCCCACCTCTGATTCCCCATATCTGATTCCCCGCCTCTGTTTCCCCATATCTAATTCCCCGCCTCTGATTCCCCAACTCTGATTCCCCGCCTCTGATTCCCCACCTCTGATTCCCGGCCTCTGATTTCCGGCCTCTGATTCCCGGTCTCTCATTCCCGGCCTCTGATTCCCGGCCTCTGATTCCCGGCCTCTGATTCCCCGCCTCTGATTCCCCGCCTCTTATTCCCTGCCTCTGATTCCCTGCCTCTGAATCCCCATCTCTGATTCCGCACATCTGATTCCCTGCCTCTGATTCCCGGCCTCTGATTTCCGGCCTCTGATTCCCGGACTCTCATTCCCGGCCTCTGATTCCCCGCCTCTGATTCCCCGCCTCTGATTCCCTGCCTCTGAATCCCCATCTCTGATTCCGCACATCTGATTCCCTGCCTCTGATTCCCCGCCTCTGATTCCCCGCCTCTGATTCCCTGCCTCTGACTCGCAACCTCTGATTCCCCACCTCTGTTTCCCCATATCTGATTCCACGCCTCTGATTCCCCAACCCTGATTCCCCGCCTCTGATTCCCCAGCTCTGATTCCCCGCCTCTGATTCCCCGTGCTTGATTCCCTGCCTCTGATTCCCCGCCTCTGATACCCCATCTCTGATTCACAACCTTTGATTCGCCACCTCTGATTCCCAATATCTGATTCCCCGCCTCTGTTTTTCCCGCCTCTGATTCCCCGCCTCTGATTTCCCCATATCTCATTCCCCGCCTCTGATTCCCCATCTCTGATTCCGGGACTCTGATTCCCCACCTCTGATTCCCGGCCTCTTATTCCCGGCATCTGATTCCCGGCCTCTGATTCCCGGCCTCTGATTCCCTGCTTCTGATTCTTATTCCATGCCTCTGATTCCCCATCTCTGATTCCGCACATCTGATTCCCTGCCTCTGAATCCCCACCTCTGATTCCCCATATCTGATTCCCCGCCTCTGTTTCCCCGCCTCTGATTCCCCGCCTCTGTTTCCCCATATCTAATTCCCAGCCTCTGATTCCCCAACTCTGATTCCCTGCCTCTGATTCCCTGCCTCTGATTCCCCATTTCTGATTCCGTACATCTGATTCCCTGCCTCTGATTCCCCGCCTCTGATTCCCCGCCTCTGATTCCCTGCCTCTCATTCCCAACCTCTGATTCCCCACCTCTGATTCCCCATATCTGATTCCCCACCTCTGTTTCCCCGCCTCTGATTCGCCATCTCTGATTCCCCATATCTGATTCCCCGCCTCTGATTCCCCAACTCTGATTCCCCGCCTCTGATTCCCAATATATCATTCCCCGCCTCTGATTCCCCATCTCTGATTCCCCACCTCTGATTCCCTGCCTCTGATTCGCCGCCTCTGATTTTCTGCCTCTGATTCCCCATCTCTGATTCCCCATATCTGCTTCCCCGCCTCTGATTCCCGGCCTCTGATTCCCTGCCTCTGATTCCCCGCCTCTGATTCCCTGCCTCTGATTCCCCATCTCTGATTCCGCACATCTGATTCCCTGCCTCTGATTCCCTGCCTCTGACTCCCCGCCTATGATTCCCTGCCTCTGATTCCCAACATCTGATTCCCCACCTCTGATTCCCCATATCTGATTCCCCGCCTCTGTTTCCCCGCCTCTGATACCCCGCCTCTGTTTCCCCATATCTGATTCCCCGCCTCTGATTCCCCAACTCAGTTTCCCCGCCTCTAATTCCCCGCCTCTGTTTCCCCATATCTGATTCCCCGCCTCTGATTCCCCAACACTGATTCCCCGCCTCTGATTCCCCAGCTCTGATTCCCCGTGTTTGATTCCCTGCCTCTGATTCCCCGCCTCTGATTCCCCATCTCTGATTCATCACCTCTGATTCCCCATCTCTGATTCACCGCCTTTGATTCGCCAACTCTGATTCCCCATATCTGACTCCCCGCCTCTGTTTTCCCGCCTCTGATTCCCCGCCTCTGATTCCCCATATCTCATTCCCCGCCTCTGATTCCCCATCTCTGATTCCCGGACTCTTATTCCCCACCTCTGATTCCCAGTCCTCTTATTCCCGGCATCTGAGTCCCGGCCTCTGATTCCCGGCCTCTGATTCCCTGCCACTGATTCCCCTCCCCTGATTCCCCACCTCTGATTTCCCATATCTGATTCCCCGCCTCTGTTTCCCCGCCTCTGATTCTCTGCCTCTGATACCCAGCTTCTGATTCCCCATCTCTAATTCATCACATCTGATTCCCCACCTCTGCTTCCCCATCTCTGATTCGCTGCCTCTGATTCGCCACCTCTGATTCTCCATATCTGATTCCCCGCCTATGTTTCCCCACCTCTGATTCCCCGCCTCTGATTCCCCATATCGGATTCCCTGCCTCTGATTCACCATCTCTGATTCCCGGACTCTGATTCCCCACCTCTGATTCCCGGCCTCTGATTCCCGGCCTCTGATTCCCGGCCTCTGATTCCCAGCCTCTGATTCCCCGCTTCTGATTCTGATTCCCTGCCTCTGATTCCCCATCTCTGATTCCCCACATCTGATTCCCTGCCTCTGATACCCCGCCTCTGATTACCCATCTCTGATTCACCACCTCTGATTCCCCGTGTCTGATTCCCTGCCTCTGATTCCCCATCTCTGATTCCCCATCTCTGATTCCCCAATTCTGATTCCCCACCTCTGATTCCCCAGCTCTGATTCCCCGCCTCTGATTCCCTGCCTCTGATTCCCAACCTCTGATTCCCCACCTCTGATTCCCCATGTCTGATACCCCGCCTCTGTTTCCCTGCCTCTGATTCCCTGCCTCTGTTTCCCCATATCTGATTCCCCGCCTCTGATTCCCCAACTCTGATTCCCCGCCTCTGATTCCCCAGCTCTGATTCCCCGTGTTTGATTCCCTGCCTCTGATTCCCCGCCTCTGATACCCCATCTCTGATTCACCAGCTCTGATTCCCCATCTCTGATTCACCGCCTTTGATTCGCCAGCTCTGATTCCCCATATCTGACTCCCCGCCTCTGTTTCCCCGCCTCTGATTCCCCGCCTCTGATTCCCCATATCTCATTCCCCGCCTCTGATTCCCCATATCTCATTCCCCGCCTCTGATTCCCCATCTCTGATTCCCGGACTCTGATTCCCCACCTCTGATTCCCTGCCCCTGATTCCCCACCTCTGATTTCCCATATCTGATTCCCCGCCTCTGTTTCCCCGCCTCTGATTCGCAGCCTCTGATAACCCGCCTCTGATTCCCCATCTCTAATTCATCACATCTGATTCCCCAGCTCTGCTTCCCCATCTCTGATTCACTGCCTCTGATTTGCCACCTCTGATTCCCCATATCTGATTCCTCGCCTCTGATTCCCGGCCTCTGATTCCCGACCTCTGATTCCCCGCTTCTGATTCTGATTCCCTGCCTCTGATTCCCCATCTCTGATTCCCCACATCTGATTCCCTGTCTCTGATTCCCCGCCTCTGATTCCCCGCCTCGGATTCCCAACCTCTGATTCCCAACCTCTGATTCTCCACCTCTGATTCCCCATATCTGATTCCCCGCCTCTGTTTCCCCGCCTCTGATTCCCCGCCTCTGTTTCCCCATATCTGATTCCCCACTTCTGATTCCCCAACTCTGATTCCCCGCCTCTGATTCCCCAGCTCTGATTCCCCGCCTCTGACTCCTCACGTCTGATTCCCTGCCTCTGATACCCCGCCTCTGATTCCCCAACTCTGATTCCCCGCCTCTGATTCCCCGTGTTTGATTCCCTGCCTCTGATTCCCCGCCTCTGATTCACCATCTCTGATTCACCGCCTTTGATTCGCCACCTCTGATTCCACATATCTGATTCCCCGCCTCTGTTTCCCCGCCTCTGATTCCCCGCCTCTAATTCCCCATATCTCATTCCCCGCCTCTGATTCCCCATCTCTGATTCCCGGTCTCTGATTCCCCACCTCTGATTAAAGGCCTCTTATTCCCGGCCTCTGATTCCCCGCTTCTGATTCTGATTCCCTGCCTCTGATTCCCCATCTCTGATTCCACACATCTGATTCCCTGCCACTGATTTCCCACCTCTGATTCCCCATATCTGATTCCCCGCCTCTGTTTCCCCATATCTAATTCCCCGCCTCTGATTCCCCAACTCTGATTCCCCGCCTCTGATTCCCCACCTCTGATTCCCGGCCTCTGATTTCCGGCCTCTGATTCCCGGTCTCTCATTCCCGGCCTCTGATTCCCGGCCTCTGATTCCCGGCCTCTGATTCCCCGCCTCTGATTCCCCGCCTCTTATTCCCTGCCTCTGATTCCCTGCCTCTGAATCCCCATCTCTGATTCCGCACATCTGATTCCCTGCCTCTGATTCCCGGCCTCTGATTTCCGGCCTCTGATTCCCGGACTCTCATTCCCGGCCTCTGATTCCCCGCCTCTGATTCCCCGCCTCTGATTCCCTGCCTCTGAATCCCCATCTCTGATTCCGCACATCTGATTCCCTGCCTCTGATTCCCCGCCTCTGATTCCCCGCCTCTGATTCCCTGCCTCTGACTCGCAACCTCTGATTCCCAACCTCTGATTCCCAACCTCTGATTCTCCACCTCTGATTCCCCATATCTGATTCCCCGCCTATGTTTCCCCACCTCTGATTCCCCGCCCCTGATTCCCCATATCGGATTCCCTCCTCTGATTCCCCATCTCTGATTCCCGGACTCTGATTCCCCACCTCTGATTCCCGCCCTCTGATTCCCGGCCTCTGATTCCCGGCCTCTGATTCCCGGCCTCTGATTCCCCGCTTCAGATTCTGATTCCCTGCCTCTGATTCCCCATCTCTGATTCCCCACATCTGATACCCTGCCTCTGATTCCCTGTCTCTGATTCCCCGCCTCTGATTCCCCGCCGCGGATTCCCAACCTCTGATTCCCCACCTCTGATTCCCCATATCTGATTCCCTGCCTCTGATTCCCTGTCTCTGATTCCCCGCCTCTGATTCCCCGCCTCGGATTCCCAACCTCTGATTCCCCACCTCTGATTCCCCATATCTGATTCCCCGCCTCTGTTTCCCCACCTCTGATTCCCCGCCTCTGTTTCCCATTATCTGATTCCCCGCATCTGATTCCCCAACTCTGATTCCCCGCCTCTCATTCCCCAGCTCTGATTCCCCGCCTCTGATTCCCCGTGTTTGATTCCCTGCCTCTGATTCCCCGCCTCTGATTCACCATCTCTGATTCACCGCCTTTGATTCGCCACCTCTGATTCCACATATCTGATTCCCCGCCTCTGTTTCCCCGCCTCTGATTCCCCGCCTCTAATTCCCCATATCTCATTCCCCGCCTCTGATTCCCCATCTCTGATTCCCGGTCTCTGATTCCCCACCTCTGATTAAAGGCCTCTTATTCCCGGCCTCTGATTCCCCGCTTCTGATTCTGATTCCCTGCCTCTGATTCCCCATCTCTGATTCCACACATCTGATTCCCTGCCACTGATTCCCCACCTCTGATTCCCCATATCTGATTCCCCGCCTCTGTTTCCCCATATCTAATTCCCCGCCTCTGATTCCCCAACTCTGATTCCCCGCCTCTGATTCCCCACCTCTGATTCCCGGCCTCTGATTTCCGGCCTCTGATTCCCGGTCTCTCATTCCCGGCCTCTGATTCCCGGCATCTGATTCCCGGCCTCTGATTCCCCGCCTCTGATTCCCCGCCTCTTATTCCCTGCCTCTGATTCCCTGCCTCTGAATCCCCATCTCTGATTCCGCACATCTGATTCCCTGCCTCTGATTCCCGGCCTCTGATTTCCGGCCTCTGATTCCCGGACTCTCATTCCCGGCCTCTGATTCCCCGCCTCTGATTCCCCGCCTCTGATTCCCTGCCTCTGAATCCCCATCTCTGATTCCGCACATCTGATTCCCTGCCTCTGATTCCCCGCCTCTGATTCCCCGCCTCTGATTCCCTGCCTCTGACTCGCAACCTCTGATTCCCCACCTCTGTTTCCCCATATCTGATTCCACGCCTCTGATTCCCCAACCCTGATTCCCCGCCTCTGATTCCCCAGCTCTGATTCCCCGCCTCTGATTCCCCGTGCTTGATTCCCTGCCTCTGATTCCCCGCCTCTGATACCCCATCTCTGATTCACAACCTTTGATTCGCCACCTCTGATTCCCAATATCTGATTCCCCGCCTCTGTTTTTCCCGCCTCTGATTCCCCGCCTCTGATTTCCCCATATCTCATTCCCCGCCTCTGATTCCCCATCTCTGATTCCGGGACTCTGATTCCCCACCTCTGATTCCCGGCCTCTTATTCCCGGCATCTGATTCCCGGCCTCTGATTCCCGGCCTCTGATTCCCTGCTTCTGATTCTTATTCCATGCCTCTGATTCCCCATCTCTGATTCCGCACATCTGATTCCCTGCCTCTGATTCCCCACCTCTGATTCCCCATATCTGATTCCCCGCCTCTGTTTCCCCGCCTCTGATTCCCCGCCTCTGTTTCCCCATATCTAATTCCCAGCCTCTGATTCCCCAACTCTGATTCCCTGCATCTGATTCCCTGCCTCTGATTCCCCATTTCTGATTCCGTACATCTGATTCCCTGCCTCTGATTCCCCGCCTCTGATTCCCCGCCTCTGATTCCCTGCCTCTGATTCCCAACCTCTGATTCCCCACCTCTGATTCCCCATATCTGATTCCCCACCTCTGTTTCCCCGCCTCTGATTCGCCATCTCTGATTCCCCATATCTGATTCCCCGCCTCTGATTCCCCAACTCTGATTCCAAGCCTCTGATTCCCAATATATCATTCCCCGCCTCTGATTCCCCATCTCTGATTCCCGGACTCTGATTCCCCACCTCTGATTCCCTGCCTCTGATTCCCCGCCTCTGATTTTCTGCCTCTGATTCCCCATCTCTGATTCCCCATATCTGCTTCCCCGCCTCTGATTCCCGGCCTCTGATTCCCTGCCTCTGATTCCCCGCCTCTGATTCCCTGCCTCTGATTCCCCATCTCTGATTCCGCACATCTGATTCCCTGCCTCTGATTCCCTGCCTCTGACTCCCCGCCTATGATTCCCTGCCTCTGATTCCCAACATCTGATTCCCCACCTCTGATTCCCCATATCTGATTCCCCGCCTCTGTTTCCCCGCCTCTGATACCCCGCCTCTGTTTCCCCATATCTGATTCCCCGCCTCTGATTCCCCAACTCAGTTTCCCCGCCTCTAATTCCCCGCCTCTGTTTCCCCATATCTGATTCCCCGCCTCTGATTCCCCAACACTGATTCCCCGCCTCTGATTCCCCAGCTCTGATTCCCCGTGTTTGATTCCCTGCCTCTGATTCCCCGCCTCTGATTCCCCATCTCTGATTCATCACCTCTGATTCCCCATCTCTGATTCACCGCCTTTGATTCGCCAACTCTGATTCCCCATATCTGACTCCCCGCCTCTGTTTTCCCGCCTCTGATTCCCCGCCTCTGATTCCCCATATCTCATTCCCCGCCTCTGATTCCCCATCTCTGATTCCCGGACTCTTATTCCCCACCTCTGATTCCCAGTCCTCTTATTCCCGGCATCTGAGTCCCGGCCTCTGATTCCCGGCCTCTGATTCCCTGCCACTGATTCCCCTCCCCTGATTCCCCACCTCTGATTTCCCATATCTGATTCCCCGCCTCTGTTTCCCCGCCTCTGATTCTCTGCCTCTGATACCCAGCTTCTGATTCCCCATCTCTAATTCATCACATCTGATTCCCCACCTCTGCTTCCCCATCTCTGATTCGCTGCCTCTGATTCGCCACCTCTGATTCTCCATATCTGATTCCCCGCCTATGTTTCCCCACCTCTGATTCCCCGCCTCTGATTCCCCATATCGGATTCCCTGCCTCTGATTCACCATCTCTGATTCCCGGTCTCTGATTCCCCACCTCTGATTCCCGGCCTCTGATTCCCGGCCTCTGATTCCCGGCCTCTGATTCCCAGCCTCTGATTCCCCGCTTCTGATTCTGATTCCCTGCCTCTGATTCCCCATCTCTGATTCCCCACATCTGATTCCCTGCCTCTGATACCCCGCCTCTGATTACCCATCTCTGATTCACCACCTCTGATTCCCCGTGTCTGATTCCCTGCCTCTGATTCCCCATCTCTGATTCCCCATCTCTGATTCCCCAATTCTGATTCCCCACCTCTGATTCCCCAGCTCTGATTCCCCGCCTCTGATTCCCTGCCTCTGATTCCCAACCTCTGATTCCCCACCTCTGATTCCCCATGTCTGATACCCCGCCTCTGTTTCCCTGCCTCTGATTCCCTGCCTCTGTTTCCCCATATCTGATTCCCCGCCTCTGATTCCCCAACTCTGATTCCCCGCCTCTGATTCCCCAGCTCTGATTCCCCGTGTTTGATTCCCTGCCTCTGATTCCCCGCCTCTGATACCCCATCTCTGATTCACCAGCTCTGATTCCCCATCTCTGATTCACCGCCTTTGATTCGCCAGCTCTGATTCCCCATATCTGACTCCCCGCCTCTGTTTCCCCGCCTCTGATTCCCCGCCTCTGATTCCCCATATCTCATTCCCCGCCTCTGATTCCCCATATCTCATTCCCCGCCTCTGATTCCCCATCTCTGATTCCCGGACTCTGATTCCCCACCTCTGATTCCCTGCCCCTGATTCCCCACCTCTGATTTCCCATATCTGATTCCCCGCCTCTGTTTCCCCGCCTCTGATTCGCAGCCTCTGATAACCCGCCTCTGATTCCCCATCTCTAATTCATCACATCTGATTCCCCAGCTCTGCTTCCCCATCTCTGATTCACTGCCTCTGATTTGCCACCTCTGATTCCCCATATCTGATTCCTCGCCTCTGATTCCCGGCCTCTGATTCCCGACCTCTGATTCCCCGCTTCTGATTCTGATTCCCTGCCTCTGATTCCCCATCTCTGATTCCCCACATCTGATTCCCTGTCTCTGATTCCCCGCCTCTGATTCCCCGCCTCGGATTCCCAACCTCTGATTCCCAACCTCTGATTCTCCACCTCTGATTCCCCATATCTGATTCCCCGCCTCTGTTTCCCCGCCTCTGATTCCCCGCCTCTGTTTCCCCATATCTGATTCCCCACTTCTGATTCCCCAACTCTGATTCCCCGCCTCTGATTCCCCAGCTCTGATTCCCCGCCTCTGACTCCTCACGTCTGATTCCCTGCCTCTGATACCCCGCCTCTGATTCCCCAACTCTGATTCCCCGCCTCTGATTCCCCGTGTTTGATTCCCTGCCTCTGATTCCCCGCCTCTGATTCACCATCTCATATTCACTGCCTCTGATTTGCCACCTCTGATTCCCCATATCTGATTCCTCGCCTCTGATTCCCGGCCTCTGATTCCCGACCTCTGATTCCCCGCTTCTGATTCTGATTCCCTGCCTCTGATTCCCCATCTCTGATTCCCCACATCTGATTCCCTGTCTCTGATTCCCCGCCTCTGATTCCCCGCCTCGGATTCCCAACCTCTGATTCCCAACCTCTGATTCTCCACCTCTGATTCCCCATATCTGATTCCCCGCCTATGTTTCCCCACCTCTGATTCCCCGCCCCTGATTCCCCATATCGGATTCCCTCCTCTGATTCCCCATCTCTGATTCCCGGACTCTGATTCCCCACCTCTGATTCCCGCCCTCTGATTCCCGGCCTCTGATTCCCGGCCTCTGATTCCCGGCCTCTGATTCCCCGCTTCAGATTCTGATTCCCTGCCTCTGATTCCCCATCTCTGATTCCCCACATCTGATACCCTGCCTCTGATTCCCTGTCTCTGATTCCCCGCCTCTGATTCCCCGCCGCGGATTCCCAACCTCTGATTCCCCACCTCTGATTCCCCATATCTGATTCCCTGCCTCTGATTCCCTGTCTCTGATTCCCCGCCTCTGATTCCCCGCCTCGGATTCCCAACCTCTGATTCCCCACCTCTGATTCCCCATATCTGATTCCCCGCCTCTGTTTCCCCACCTCTGATTCCCCGCCTCTGTTTCCCATTATCTGATTCCCCGCATCTGATTCCCCAACTCTGATTCCCCGCCTCTCATTCCCCAGCTCTGATTCCCCGCCTCTGATTCCCCGTGTTTGATTCCCTGCCTCTGATTCCCCGCCTCTGATTCACCATCTCTGATTCACCGCCTTTGATTCGCCACCTCTGATTCCACATATCTGATTCCCCGCCTCTGTTTCCCCGCCTCTGATTCCCCGCCTCTAATTCCCCATATCTCATTCCTCGCCTCTGATTCCCCATCTCTGATTCCCGGTCTCTGATTCCCCACCTCTGATTAAAGGCCTCTTATTCCCGGCCTCTGATTCCCCGCTTCTGATTCTGATTCCCTGCCTCTGATTCCCCATCTCTGATTCCACACATCTGATTCCCTGCCACTGATTCCCCACCTCTGATTCCCCATATCTGATTCCCCGCCTCTGTTTCCCCATATCTAATTCCCCGCCTCTGATTCCCCAACTCTGATTCCCCGCCTCTGATTCCCCACCTCTGATTCCCGGCCTCTGATTTCCGGCCTCTGATTCCCGGTCTCTCATTCCCGGCCTCTGATTCCCGGCATCTGATTCCCGGCCTCTGATTCCCCGCCTCTGATTCCCCGCCTCTTATTCCCTGCCTCTGATTCCCTGCCTCTGAATCCCCATCTCTGATTCCGCACATCTGATTCCCTGCCTCTGATTCCCGGCCTCTGATTTCCGGCCTCTGATTCCCGGACTCTCATTCCCGGCCTCTGATTCCCCGCCTCTGATTCCCCGCCTCTGATTCCCTGCCTCTGAATCCCCATCTCTGATTCCGCACATCTGATTCCCTGCCTCTGATTCCCCGTCTCTGATTCCCCGCCTCTGATTCCCTGCCTCTGACTCGCAACCTCTGATTCCCCACCTCTGTTTCCCCATATCTGATTCCACGCCTCTGATTCCCCAACCCTGATTCCCCGCCTCTGATTCCCCAGCTCTGATTCCCCGCCTCTGATTCCCCGTGCTTGATTCCCTGCCTCTGATTCCCCGCCTCTGATACCCCATCTCTGATTCACAACCTTTGATTCGCCACCTCTGATTCCCAATATCTGATTCCCCGCCTCTGTTTTTCCCGCCTCTGATTCCCCGCCTCTGATTTCCCCATATCTCATTCCCCGCCTCTGATTCCCCATCTCTGATTCCGGGACTCTGATTCCCCACCTCTGATTCCCGGCCTCTTATTCCCGGCATCTGATTCCCGGCCTCTGATTCCCGGCCTCTGATTCCCTGCTTCTGATTCTTATTCCATGCCTCTGATTCCCCATCTCTGATTCCGCACATCTGATTCCCTGCCTCTGATTCCCCACCTCTGATTCCCCATATCTGATTCCCCGCCTCTGTTTCCCCGCCTCTGATTCCCCGCCTCTGTTTCCCCATATCTAATTCCCAGCCTCTGATTCCCCAACTCTGATTCCCTGCATCTGATTCCCTGCCTCTGATTCCCCATTTCTGATTCCGTACATCTGATTCCCTGCCTCTGATTCCCCGCCTCTGATTCCCCGCCTCTGATTCCCTGCCTCTGATTCCCAACCTCTGATTCCCCACCTCTGATTCCCCATATCTGATTCCCCACCTCTGTTTCCCCGCCTCTGATTCGCCATCTCTGATTCCCCATATCTGATTCCCCGCCTCTGATTCCCCAACTCTGATTCCAAGCCTCTGATTCCCAATATATCATTCCCCGCCTCTGATTCCCCATCTCTGATTCCCGGACTCTGATTCCCCACCTCTGATTCCCTGCCTCTGATTCCCCGCCTCTGATTTTCTGCCTCTGATTCCCCATCTCTGATTCCCCATATCTGCTTCCCCGCCTCTGATTCCCGGCCTCTGATTCCCTGCCTCTGATTCCCCGCCTCTGATTCCCTGCCTCTGATTCCCCATCTCTGATTCTGCACATCTGATTCCCTGCCTCTGATTCCCTGCCTCTGACTCCCCGCCTATGATTCCCTGCCTCTGATTCCCAACATCTGATTCCCCACCTCTGATTCCCCATATCTGATTCCCCGCCTCTGTTTCCCCGCCTCTGATACCCCGCCTCTGTTTCCCCATATCTGATTCCCCGCCTCTGATTCCCCAACTCAGTTTCCCCGCCTCTAATTCCCCGCCTCTGTTTCCCCATATCTGATTCCCCGCCTCTGATTCCCCAACACTGATTCCCCGCCTCTGATTCCCCAGCTCTGATTCCCCGTGTTTGATTCCCTGCCTCTGATTCCCCGCCTCTGATTCCCCATCTCTGATTCATCACCTCTGATTCCCCATCTCTGATTCACCGCCTTTGATTCGCCAACTCTGATTCCCCATATCTGACGCCCCGCCTCTGTTTTCCCGCCTCTGATTCCCCATATCTCATTCCCCGCCTCTGATTCCCCATCTCTGATTCCCGGACTCTTATTCCCCACCTCTGATTCCCAGTCCTCTTATTCCCGGCATCTGAGTCCCGGCCTCTGATTCCCGGCCTCTGATTCCCTGCCACTGATTCCCCTCCCCTGATTCCCCACCTCTGATTTCCCATATCTGATTCCCCGCCTCTGTTTCCCCGCCTCTGATTCTCTGCCTCTGATTCGCCACCTCTGATTCTCCATATCTGATTCCCCGCCTATGTTTCCCCACCTCTGATTCCCCGCCTCTGATTCCCCATATCGGATTCCCTGCCTCTGATTCACCATCTCTGATTCCCGGTCTCTGATTCCCCACCTCTGATTCCCGGCCTCTGATTCCCGGCCTCTGATTCCCGGCCTCTGATTCCCAGCCTCTGATTCCCCGCTTCTGATTCTGATTCCCTGCCTCTGATTCCCCATCTCTGATTCCCCACATCTGATTCCCTGCCTCTGATACCCCGCCTCTGATTACCCATCTCTGATTCACCACCTCTGATTCCCCGTGTCTGATTCCCTGCCTCTGATTCCCCATCTCTGATTCCCCATCTCTGATTCCCCAATTCTGATTCCCCACCTCTGATTCCCCAGCTCTGATTCCCCGCCTCTGATTCCCTGCCTCTGATTCCCAACCTCTGATTCCCCACCTCTGATTCCCCATGTCTGATACCCCGCCTCTGTTTCCCTGCCTCTGATTCCCTGCCTCTGTTTCCCCATATCTGATTCCCCGCCTCTGATTCCCCAACTCTGATTCCCCGCCTCTGATTCCCCAGCTCTGATTCCCCGTGTTTGATTCCCTGCCTCTGATTCCCCGCCTCTGATACCCCATCTCTGATTCACCAGCTCTGATTCCCCATCTCTGATTCACCGCCTTTGATTCGCCAGCTCTGATTCCCCATATCTGACTCCCCGCCTCTGTTTCCCCGCCTCTGATTCCCCGCCTCTGATTCCCCATATCTCATTCCCCGCCTCTGATTCCCCATATCTCATTCCCCGCCTCTGATTCCCCATCTCTGATTCCCGGACTCTGATTCCCCACCTCTGATTCCCTGCCCCTGATTCCCCACCTCTGATTTCCCATATCTGATTCCCCGCCTCTGTTTCCCCGCCTCTGATTCGCAGCCTCTGATAACCCGCCTCTGATTCCCCATCTCTAATTCATCACATCTGATTCCCCAGCTCTGCTTCCCCATCTCTGATTCACTGCCTCTGATTTGCCACCTCTGATTCCCCATATCTGATTCCTCGCCTCTGATTCCCGGCCTCTGATTCCCGACCTCTGATTCCCCGCTTCTGATTCTGATTCCCTGCCTCTGATTCCCCATCTCTGATTCCCCACATCTGATTCCCTGTCTCTGATTCCCCGCCTCTGATTCCCCGCCTCGGATTCCCAACCTCTGATTCCCAACCTCTGATTCTCCACCTCTGATTCCCCATATCTGATTCCCCGCCTCTGTTTCCCCGCCTCTGATTCCCCGCCTCTGTTTCCCCATATCTGATTCCCCACTTCTGATTCCCCAACTCTGATTCCCCGCCTCTGATTCCCCAGCTCTGATTCCCCGCCTCTGACTCCTCACGTCTGATTCCCTGCCTCTGATACCCCGCCTCTGATTCCCCAACTCTGATTCCCCGCCTCTGATTCCCCGTGTTTGATTCCCTGCCTCTGATTCCCCGCCTCTGATTCACCATCTCTGATTCACCGCCTTTGATTCGCCACCTCTGATTCCACATATCTGATTCCCCGCCTCTGTTTCCCCGCCTCTGATTCCCCGCCTCTAATTCCCCATATCTCATTCCCCGCCTCTGATTCCCCATCTCTGATTCCCGGTCTCTGATTCCCCACCTCTGATTAAAGGCCTCTTATTCCCGGCCTCTGATTCCCCGCTTCTGATTCTGATTCCCTGCCTCTGATTCCCCATCTCTGATTCCACACATCTGATTCCCTGCCACTGATTCCCCACCTCTGATTCCCCATATCTGATTCCCCGCCTCTGTTTCCCCATATCTAATTCCCCGCCTCTGATTCCCCAACTCTGATTCCCCGCCTCTGATTCCCCACCTCTGATTCCCGGCCTCTGATTTCCGGCCTCTGATTCCCGGTCTCTCATTCCCGGCCTCTGATTCCCGGCCTCTGATTCCCGGCCTCTGATTCCCCGCCTCTGATTCCCCGCCTCTTATTCCCTGCCTCTGATTCCCTGCCTCTGAATCCCCATCTCTGATTCCGCACATCTGATTCCCTGCCTCTGATTCCCGGCCTCTGATTTCCGGCCTCTGATTCCCGGACTCTCATTCCCGGCCTCTGATTCCCCGCCTCTGATTCCCCGCCTCTGATTCCCTGCCTCTGAATCCCCATCTCTGATTCCGCACATCTGATTCCCTGCCTCTGATTCCCCGCCTCTGATTCCCCGCCTCTGATTCCCTGCCTCTGACTCGCAACCTCTGATTCCCCACCTCTGTTTCCCCATATCTGATTCCACGCCTCTGATTCCCCAACCCTGATTCCCCGCCTCTGATTCCCCAGCTCTGATTCCCCGCCTCTGATTCCCCGTGCTTGATTCCCTGCCTCTGATTCCCCGCCTCTGATACCCCATCTCTGATTCACAACCTTTGATTCGCCACCTCTGATTCCCAATATCTGATTCCCCGCCTCTGTTTTTCCCGCCTCTGATTCCCCGCCTCTGATTTCCCCATATCTCATTCCCCGCCTCTGATTCCCCATCTCTGATTCCGGGACTCTGATTCCCCACCTCTGATTCCCGGCCTCTTATTCCCGGCATCTGATTCCCGGCCTCTGATTCCCGGCCTCTGATTCCCTGCTTCTGATACTTATTCCATGCCTCTGATTCCCCATCTCTGATTCCACACATCTGATTCCCTGCCTCTGATTCCCCACCTCTGATTCCCCATATCTGATTCCCCTCCTCTGTTTCCCCGCCTCTGATTCCCCGCCTCTGTTTCCCCATATCTAATTCCCAGCCTCTGATTCCCCAACTCCGATTCCCTGCCTCTGATTCCCTGCCTCTGATTCCCCATTTCTGATTCCGTACATCTGATTCCCTGCCTCTGATTCCCCGCCTCTGATTCCCCGCCTCTGATTCCCTGCCTCTGATTCCCAACCTCTGATTCCCCACCTCTGATTCCCCATATCTGATTCCCCACCTCTGTTTCCCCGCCTCTGATTCGCCATCTCTGATTCCCCATATCTGATTCCCCGCCTCTGATTCCCCAACTCTGATTCCCCGCCTCTGATTCCCAATATATCATTCCCCGCCTCTGATTCCCCATCTCTGATTCCCGGACTCTGATTCCCCACCTCTGATTCCCTGCCTCTGATTCCCCGCCTCTGATTTTCTGCTTCTGATTCCCCATCTCTGATTCCCCATATCTGCTTCCCCGCCTCTGATTCCCGGCCTCTGATTCCCTGCCTCTGATTCCCCGCCTCTGATTCCCTGCCTCTGATTCCCCATCTCTGATTCCGCACATCTGATTCCCTGCCTCTGATTCCCTGCCTCTGACTCCCCGCCTATGATTCCCTGCCTCTGATTCCCAACATCTGATTCCCCACCTCTGATTCCCCATATCTGATTCCCCGCCTCTGTTTCCCCTCCTCTGATACCCCGCCTCTGTTTCCCCATATCTGATTCCCCGCCTCTGATTCCCCAACTCAGTTTCCCCGCCTCTAATTCCCCGCCTCTGTTTCCCCATATCTGATTCCCCGCCTCTGATTCCCCAACACTGATTCCCCGCCTCTGATTCCCCAGCTCTGATTCCCCGTGTTTGATTCCCTGCCTCTGATTCCCCGCCTCTGATTCCCCATCTCTGATTCATCACCTCTGATTCCCCATCTCTGATTCACCGCCTTTGATTCGCCAACTCTGATTCCCCATATCTGACTCCCCGCCTCTGTTTTCCCGCCTCTGATTCCCCGCCTCTGATTCCCCATATCTCATTCCCCGCCTCTGATTCCCCATCTCTGATTCCCGGACTCTTATTCCCCACCTCTGATTCCCAGTCCTCTTATTCCCGGCATCTGAGTCCCGGCCTCTGATTCCCGGCCTCTGATTCCCTGCCACTGATTCCCCTCCCCTAATTCCCCACCTCTGATTTCCCATATCTGATTCCCCGCCTCTGTTTCCCCGCCTCTGATTCTCTGCCTCTGATACCCAGCTTCTGATTCCCCATCTCTAATTCATCACATCTGATTCCCCACCTCTGCTTCCCCATCTCTGATTCACTGCCTCTGATTCGCCACCTCTGATTCTCCATATCTGATTCCCCGCCTATGTTTCCCCACCTCTGATTCCCCGCCTCTGATTCCCCATATCGGATTCCCTGCCTCTGATTCACCATCTCTGATTCCCGGACTCTGATTCCCCACCTCTGATTCCCGGCCTCTGATTCCCGGCCTCTCATTCCCGGCCTCTGATTCCCGGCCTCTGATTCCCCGCTTCTGATTCTGATTCCCTGCCTCTGATTCCCCATCTCTGATTCCCCACATCTGATTCCCTGCCTCTGATACCCCGCCTCTGATTACCCATCTCTGATTCACCACCTCTGATTCCCCGTGTCTGATTCCCTGCCTCTGATTCCCCATCTCTGATTCCCCATCTCTGATTCCCCAATTCTGATTCCCCACCTCTGATTCCCCAGCTCTGATTCCCCGCCTCTGATTCCCTGCCTGTTATTCCCAACCTCTGATTCCCCACCTCTGATTCCCCATGTCTGATACCCCGCCTCTGTTTCCCTGCCTCTGATTCCCTGCCTCTGTTTCCCCATATCTGATTCCCCGCCTCTGATTCCCCAACTCTGATTCCCCGCCTCTGATTCCCCAGCTCTGATTCCCCGTGTTTGATTCCCTGCCTCTGATTCCCCGCCTCTGATACCCCATCTCTGATTCACCAGCTCTGATTCCCCATCTCTGATTCACCGCCTTTGATTCGCCAGCTCTGATTCCCCATATCTGACTCCCCGCCTCTGTTTCCCCGCCTCTGATTCCCCGCATCTGATTCCCCATATCTCATTCCCCGCCTCTGATTCCCCATATCTCATTCCCCGCCTCTGATTCCCCATCTCTGATTCCCGGACTCTGATTCCCCACCTCTGATTCCCTGCCCCTGATTCCCCACCTCTGATTTCCCATATCTGATTCCCCGCCTCTGTTTCCCCGCCTCTGATTCGCAGCCTCTGATAACCCGCCTCTGATTCCCCATCTCTAATTCATCACATCTGATTCCCCAGCTCTGCTTCCCCATCTCTGATTCACTGCCTCTGATTTGCCACCTCTGATTCCCCATATCTGATTCCTCGCCTCTGATTCCCGGCCTCTGATTCCCGACCTCTGATTCCCCGCTTCTGATTCTGATTCCCTGCCTCTGATTCCCCATCTCTGATTCCCCACATCTGATTCCCTGTCTCTGATTCCCCGCCTCTGATTCCCCGCCTCGGATTCCCAACCTCTGATTCCCAACCTCTGATTCTCCACCTCTGATTCCCCATATCTGATTCCCCGCCTCTGTTTCCCCGCCTCTGATTCCCCGCCTCTGTTTCCCCATATCTGATTCCCCACTTCTGATTCCCCAACTCTGATTCCCCGCCTCTGATTCCCCAGCTCTGATTCCCCGCCTCTGACTCCTCACGTCTGATTCCCTGCCTCTGATACCCCGCCTCTGATTCCCCAACTCTGATTCCCCGCCTCTGATTCCCCATCTCTGATTCCCAGTCCTCTTATGCCCGGCATCTGATTCACGACCTCTGATTCCCCGCCTCTGATTCCCTGCCTCTGATTCCCAACCTCTGATTCCCCACCTCTGATTCCCCTTATCTGATTCCCCGCCTCTGTTTCCCTCCCTCTGATTCCCCGCCTCTGTTTCCCCATATCTGATTCCCCGCCTCTGATTCCCCAACTCTGATTCCCCGCCTCTGATTCCCCAGCTCTGATTCCCCGTGTTTGATTCCCTGCCTCTGATTCCCCGCCTCTGATACCCCATCTCTGATTCACCACCTCTGATTCCCCATCTCTGATTCACTGCCTCTGATTCGCCACCTCTGATTCCCCATATCTGATTCCCCGCCTATGTTTCCCCACCTCTGATTCCCCGCATCTGATTCCCCATATCGGATTCCCCGCCTCTGATTCCCCATCTCTGATTCCCGGACTCTGATTCCCCACCTTTGATTCCCGGCCTCTGATTCCCGACCTCTGATTCCCGGCCTCTGATTCCCGGCCTCTGATTCCCCGCTTCTGATTCTGATTCCCTGCCTCTGATTCCCCATCTCTGATTCCCCACATCTGATTCCCTGCCTCTGATTCCCTGTCTCTGATTCACGCCTCTGATTCCCCGCCTCTGATTCCCCAGCTCTGATTCCCTGCCTCTGATTCCCTGCCTCTGATTCCCAACCTCTGATTCCCCACCTCTGATTCCCCATATCTGATTCCAAGCCTCTGTTTCCCTGCCTCTGATTCCCCGCCTCTGATTCCCCATATCTTATTCCCCACCTCTGATTCCACAACTCTGATTCCCCGCCTCTGATTCCCCAGCTCTGATTCCCCGTGTTTGATTCCCTGCCTCTGATTCACCACCTCTGATTCCCCATCTCTGATTCACCGCCTTTGATTCGCCAGCTCTGAAATCCCCATATCTGACTCCCCGCCTCTGTTTACCCGCCTCCGATTCCCCACCTCTGATTCCCCATATCTCATTCCCCGCCTCTGATTCCCCATCTCTGATTCCCGGACTTTGATACCCCACCTCTGATTCGCAGTCCTCTTATTCCCGGCATCTGATTCCCGGCCTCTGATTCCCTGCCACTGATTCCCTGCCCCTGATTCCCCACCTCTGATTTCCCATATCTGATTCCCCGCCTCTGTTTCCCCGCCTCTGATTCGCAGCCTCTGATACCCCACCTCTTATTCCCCATCTCTAATTCATCACATCTGATTCTCCACCTCTGCTTCCCCATCTCTGTTTCACTGCCTCTGATTCGCCACCTCTGATTCCCCATATCTGATTCCCCGCCTATGTTTCCCCACCTCTGTTTCCCAATATCTGATTCCCGGACTCTGATTCCCCACCTCTGATTCCCGATCTCTGATTCCGCACATCTGATTCCCTGCCTCTGATTCCCCGCCTCTGATTCCCTGCGTCTGATTCCCTGCCTCTGATTCCCAACCTCTGATTCCCCACCTCTGATTCCCCATATCTGATTCCCCGCCTCTGTTTCTTCGCCTCTGATTCCTCGCCTCTGTTTCCCCATATCTGATACCCCGCTTCTGATTCCCCAACTCTGATTCCCCGCCTCTGATTCCCCAGCTCTGATTCCCCGCCTCTGACTCCTCGCGTCTGATTCCCTGCCTCTGATGCCCCGCCTCTGATTCCCCATCTCTGATTCCCAGCCTCTGATTCCCCGTGTCTGATTCCCTGCCTTTGATTCCCCGCCTCTGATTCCACGCATCTGTTTCCCCAACTCTGATTCGCTGCCTCTGATTCCCCATCTCTGATTCCCAGTCCTCTTATGCCCGGCATCTGATTCATGGCCTCTGATTCCCCGCCTCTGATTCCCTGCCTCTAATTCCCAACCTCTGATTCCCCACCTCTGATTCCCCATATCTGATTCCCCGCCTCTGTTTCCCTCCCTCTGATTCCCCGCCTCCGTTTCCCCATATCTGATTCCCCGCCTCTGATTCTCCAACTCTGATTCCCCGCCTCTGATTCCCCAGCTCTAATTTCCCGCGTTTGATTCCCTGCCTCTGATTCCCTGCCTCTGATACCCCATCTCTGATTCACCACCTCTGATTCCCCATCTCTGATTCACCGCCTTTGATTCGCCAGCTCTGATTCCCCATATCTGAATCCCGGCCTCTGTTTCCCCGCCTCTGATTCCCCACCTCTGATTCCCCATATCTCATTCCCCGCCTCTGATTCCCCATCTCTGATTCCCCATATCTTATTTCTGGCTTCTGATTCCCGGCCTCTGATTCCCGGCCTCTGATTCCCTGCCACTGATTCCCCACCCCTGATTCCCCACCTCTGATTTCCCATATCTGATTCCCCACCTCTGTTTCCCCGCCTCTGATTCGCAGCCTCTGATACCCCGCCTCTGATTCCCCATCTCTAATTCATCACATCTGATTCCCCATCTCTGCTTCCCCATCTCTGATTCACTGCCTCTGATTCGCCACCTCAGATTCCCCATATCTGATTCCCGGCCTATGTTTCCCCACCTCTAATTCCCCGCCTCTGATTCCCCATCTCTGATTCCCGGACTCTGTTTCCCCATATCTGATTCCCCGCCTCTGATTCCCCAACTCTGATTCCCCGCCTCTGATACCCCATCTCTGATTCACCACCTCTGATTCCCCATCTCTGATTCACCGCCTTTGATTCGCCAGCTCTGATTCCCCATATCTGACTCCCGGCCTCTGTTTCCCCGCCTCTGATTCCCCACCTCTGATTCCCCATATCTCATTCCCCGCCTCTGATTCCCCATCTCTGATTCCCCATATCTTATTTCTGGCTTCTGATTCCCGGCCTCTGATTCCCGGCCTCTGATTCCCTGCCACTGATTCCCCACCCCTGATTCCCCACCTCTGATTTCCCATATCTGATTCCCCACCTCTGTTTCCCCGCCTCTGATTCGCAGCCTCTGATACCCCGCCTCTGATTCCCCATCTCTAATTCATCACATCTGATTCCCCATCTCTGCTTCCCCATCTCTGATTCACTGCCTCTGATTCGCCACCTCAGATTCCCCATATCTGATTCCCGGCCTATGTTTCCCCACCTCTGATTCCCCGCCTCTGATTCCCCATATCGGATTCCCCGCCTCTGATTCCCCATCTCTGATTCCCGGACTCTGATTCCCCACCTCTGATTCCCGGGCTCTGATTCCCGACCTCTGATTCCCGGCCTCTGATTCCCGGCCTCTGATTCCACGCTTCTGATTCTGATTCCCTGCCTCTGATTCCCCATCTCTGATTCCCCACATCTGATTCCCTGCCTCTGATTCCCTGTCTCTGATTCCCCGCCTTTGATTCCCCGCCTCTAATTCCCCAGCTCTGATTCCCCACCTCTGATTCCCTGCCTCTGATTCCCAACCTCTGATTCCCCACCTCTGATTCCCCATATCTGATTCCCCGCCTCTGTTTCCCTGCCTCTGATTCCCCGCCTCTGTTTCCCCATATCTGATTCCCCGCCTCTGATTCCCCAACTCTGATTCCCCGCCTCTGATTCCCCAGCTCTGATTCCCCGTGTTTGATTCCCTGCCTCTGATTCCCCGCCTCTGATACCCCATCTCTGATTCACCACCTCTGATTCCCCATCTCTGATTCAACGCCTTTGATTCGCCAGATCTGATTCCCCATATCTGACTTCCCGCCTCTGTTTCCCCGCCTCTGATTCCCCGCCTCTGATTCCCCATATCTCATTCCCCGCCTCTGATTCCCCATCTCTGATTCCAGGACTCTTATTCCCCACCTCTGAATCCCAGTCCTCTTATTCCCGGCATCTGATTCCCGGCCTCTGATTCCCGGCCTCTGATTCCCTGCCACTGATTCCCTGCCCCTGATTCCCCACCTCTGATTTCCCATAACTGATTCCCCGCCTCTGTTTCCCCGCCTCTGATTCGCAGCCTCTGATACCCCGCCTCTGATTCCCCATCTCTAAATCATCACATCTGATTCCCCACCTCTGGTTCCCCATATCTGATTCCCCGCCTATGTTTCCCCACCTCTGATTCCCCGCCTCTGATTCCCCATATCGGATCCCCCTCCTCTGATTCCCCATCTCTGATTCCCGGACTCTGATTTGCCACCTCTGATTCCCGGCCTCTGATTCCCGGCCTCTGATTCCCGGCCTCTGATTCCCGGCCTCTGATTCCCCACTTCTGATTCTGATTCCCTGCCTCTGATTCCCCATCTCTGATTCCCCACATCTCATTCCCTGCCTCTGATTCCCTGTCTCTGATTCCCCACCTCTGATTCCACGCCTCGGATTCCCAACCTCTGATTCCCCACCTCTGATTCGCCATATCTGATTCCCCGCCTCTGTTTCCCCACCTCTGATTCCCCGCCTCTGTTTCCCCATATCTGATTCCCCGCATCTGATTCCCCAACTCTGATTCCCCGCCTCTCATGCCCCAGCTCTTATTCCCCGCCTCTGATTCCCCGTGTTTGATTCCCTGCCTTTGATTCCCCGCCTCTGATTCGCCATCTCTGATTCACCGCCTTTGATTCGCCACCTCTGATTCCCCATATCAGATTCACTGCCTCTGCTTCCCCGCCTCTGATTCCCCGCCTCTGATTCCCCATATCTCATTCCCCGCCTCTGATTCCCCAACTCTGATTCCCTGCCTCTGATTCCCCATCTCTGATTCCCAGTCCTCTTATGCCCGGCATCTGATTCACGGCCTCTGATTCCCCACCTCTGATTCCCTGCCTCTGATTCCCAACCTCTTATTCCCCACCTCTGATTCCCCATATCTGATTCACCGCCTCTGTTTCCCTCCCTCTGATTCCCCGCCTCTGTTTCCCCATATCTGATTCCCCGCCTCTGATTCCCCAACTCTGATTCCCCGCCTCTGATTCCCCAGCTCTGATTCCCCGTGTTTGATTTCCTGCCTCTGATTCCCCGCCTCTGATACCCCATCTCTGATTCCCAGTCCTCTTATTCCTGGCATCTGATTCCCGGCCTCTGATTCCCGGCCTCTGATTCCCTGCCACTGATTCCCCGCCCCTGAAACCCCACCTCTGATTTCCCATATCTGATTCCCCGCCTCTGTTTCCCCACCTCTGATTCGCAGCCTCTGATACCCCGCCTCTGATTCCCCATCTCTAATTCATCACATCTGATTCCCCATCTCTGCTTCCCCATCTCTGATTCACTGCCTCTGATTCGCCACCTCTGATTCCCCATATCTGATTCCCCGCCTATGTTTCCCCACCTCTGATTCCCCGCCTCTGATTCCCCATATCGGATTCCCCGCCTCTGATTCCCCATCACTGATTCCCGGACTCTGATTCTCCACCTCTGATTCCCGGGCTCTGATTACCGACCTCTGATTCCCGGCCTCTGATTCCCGGCCTCTGATTCCCCGCTTCTGATTCTGATTCCCTGCCTCTGATTCCCCATCTCTGATTCCCCACATCTGATTCCATGCCTCTGATTCCCTGTCTCTGATTCCCCGCCTCTGATTCCCCGCCTCTGATTCCCCAGCTCTGATTCCCCGCCTCTGATTCCCTGCCTCTGATTCCCAACCTCTGATTCCCCACCTCTGATTCCCCATATCTGATTCCCCGCCTCTGTTTCCCTGCCTCTGATTCCCCGCCTCTGTTTCCCCATATCTGATACCCCGCCTCTGATTCCCCAACTCTGATTCCCCGCCTCTGATTCCCCAGCTCTGATTCCCCGTCTTTGATTCCCTGCCTCTGATTCCCCGCCTCTGATACCCCTTCTCTGATTCACAACCTCTGATTCCCCATCTCTGATTCAACGCCTTTGATTCGCCAGATCTGATTCCCCATATCTGACTCCCCGCCTCTGTTTCCCCGCCTCTGATTCCCCACCTCTGATTCCCCACCCCTGATTCCCCACCTCTGATTTCCCATATCTGATTCCCCACCTCTGTTTCCCCGCCTCTGATTCGCAGCCTCTGATACCCCGCCTCTGATTCCCCATCTCTAATTCATCAAATCTGATTCCCCATCTCTGCTTCCCCATCTCTGATTCACTGCCTCTGATTCGCCACCTCAGATTCCCCATATCTGATTCCCGGCCTATGTTTCCCCACCTCTGATTCCCCGCCTCTGATTCCCCATATCGGATTCCCCGCCTCTGATTCCCCATCTCTGATTCCCGGACTCTGATTCCCCACCTCTGATTCCCGGGCTCTGATTCCCGACCTCTGATTCCCGGCCTCTGATTCCCGGCCTCTGATTCCACGCTTCTGATTCTGATTCCCTGCCTCTGATTCCCCATCTCTGATTCCCCACATCTGATTCCCTGCCTCTGATTCCCTGTCTCTGATTCCCCGCCTTTGATTCCCCGCCTCTAATTCCCCAGCTCTGATTCCCCACCTCTGATTCCCTGCCTCTGATTCCCAACCTCTGATTCCCCACCTCTGATTCCCCATATCTGATTCCCCGCCTCTGTTTCCCTGCCTCTGATTCCCCGCCTCTGTTTCCCCATATCTGATTCCCCGCCTCTGATTCCCCAACTCTGATTCCCCGCCTCTGATTCCCCAGCTCTGATTCCCCGTGTTTGATTCCCTGCCTCTGATTCCCCGCCTCTGATACCCCATCTCTGATTCACCACCTCTGATTCCCCATCTCTGATTCAACGCCTTTGATTCGCCAGATCTGATTCCCCATATCTGACTTCCCGCCTTTGTTTCCCCGCCTCTGATTCCCCGCCTCTGATTCCCCATATCTCATTCCCCGCCTCTGATTCCCCATCTCTGATTCCAGGACTCTTATTCCCCACCTCTGAATCCCAGTCCTCTTATTCCCGGCATCTGATTCCCGGCCTCTGATTCCCGGCCTCTGATTCCCTGCCACTGATTCCCTGCCCCTGATTCCCCACCTCTGATTTCCCATAACTGATTCCCCGCCTCTGTTTCCCCGCCTCTGATTCGCAGCCTCTGATACCCCGCCTCTGATACCCCATCTCTAAATCATCACATCTGATTCCCCACCTCTGGTTCCCCATATCTGATTCCCCGCCTATGTTTCCCCACCTCTGATTCCCCGCCTCTGATTCCCCATATCGGATCCCCCTCCTCTGATTCCCCATCTCTGATTCCCGGACTCTGATTTGCCACCTCTGATTCCCGGCCTCTGATTCCCGGCCTCTGATTCCCGGCCTCTGATTCCCGGCCTCTGATTCCCCACTTCTGATTCTGATTCCCTGCCTCTGATTCCCCATCTCTGATTCCCCACATCTCATTCCCTGCCTCTGATTCCCTGTCTCTGATTCCCCGCCTCTGATTCCACGCCTCGGATTCCCAACCTCTGATTCCCCACCTCTGATTCGCCATATCTGATTCCCCGCCTCTGTTTCCCCACCTCTGATTCCCCGCCTCTGTTTCCCCATATCTGATTCCCCGCATCTGATTCCCCAACTCTGATTCCCCGCCTCTCATGCCCCAGCTCTTATTCCCCGCCTCTGATTCCCCGTGTTTGATTCCCTGCCTTTGATTCCCCGCCTCTGATTCGCCATCTCTGATTCACCGCCTTTGATTCGCCACCTCTGATTCCCCATATCAGATTCACTGCCTCTGCTTCCCCGCCTCTGATTCCCCGCCTCTGATTCCCCATATCTCATTCCCCGCCTCTGATACCCCAACTCTGATTCCCTGCCTCTGATTCCCCATCTCTGATTCCCAGTCCTCTTATGCCCGGCATCTGATTCACGGCCTCTGATTCCCCGCCTCTGATTCCCTGCCTCTGATTCCCAACCTCTTATTCCCCACCTCTGATTCCCCATATCTGATTCACCGCCTCTGTTTCCCTCCCTCCGATTCCCCGCCTCTGTTTCCCCATATCTGATTCCCCGCCTCTGATTCCCCAACTCTGATTCCCCGCCTCTGATTCCCCAGCTCTGATTCCCCGTGTTTGATTTCCTGCCTCTGATTCCCCGCCTCTGATACCCCATCTCTGATTCCCAGTCCTCTTATTCCTGGCATCTGATTCCCGGCCTCTGATTCCCGGCCTCTGATTCCCTGCCACTGATTCCCCGCCCCTGATTCCCCACCTCTGATTTCCCATATCTGATTCCCCGCCTCTGTTTCCCCACCTCTGATTCGCAGCCTCTGATACCCCGCCTCTGATTCCCCATCTCTAATTCATCACATCTGATTCCCCATCTCTGCTTCCCCATCTCTGATTCACTGCCTCTGATTCGCCACCTCTGATTCCCCATATCTGATTCCCCGCCTATGTTTCCCCACCTCTGATTCCCCGCCTCTGATTCCCCATATCGGATTCCCCGCCTCTGATTCCCCATCACTGATTCCCGGACTCTGATTCTCCACCTCTGATTCCCGGGCTCTGATTACCGACCTCTGATTCCCGGCCTCTGATTCCCGGCCTCTGATTCCCCGCTTCTGATTCTGATTCCCTGCCTCTGATTCCCCATCTCTGATTCCCCACATCTGATTCCATGCCTCTGATTCCCTGTCTCTGATTCCCCGCCTCTGATTCCCCGCCTCTGATTCCCCAGCTCTGATTCCCCGCCTCTGATTCCCTGCCTCTGATTCCCAACCTCTGATTCCCCACCTCTGATTCCCCATATCTGATTCCCCGCCTCTGTTTCCCTGCCTCTGATTCCCCGCCTCTGTTTCCCCATATCTGATTCCCCGCCTCTGATTCCCCAACTCTGATTCCCCGCCTCTGATTCCCCAGCTCTGATTCCCCGTGTTTGATTCCCTGCCTCTGATTCCCCGCCTCTGATACCCCTTCTCTGATTCACAACCTCTGATTCCCCATCTCTGATTCAACGCCTTTGATTCGCCAGATCTGATTCCCCATATCTGACTCCCCGCCTCTGTTTCCCCGCCTCTGATTCCCCACCTCTGATTCCCCATATCTCATTCCCCGCCTCTGATTCCCCATCTCTGATTCCAGGACTCTGATTCCCCACCTCTGATTCCCAGTCCTCATTCCCGGCATCTGATTCCCGGCCTCTGATTCCCGGCCTCTGATTCCCTGCCACTGATTCCCTACCCCTGATTCCCCACATCTGATTTCCCATATCTGATTCCCCGCCTCTGTTTCCCCGCCGTTGATTCGCAGCCTCTGATACCCCGCCTCTGATTCCCCATCTCTAATTCATCACATCTGACTCCCCACCTCTGCTTCCCCATCTCTGATTCACTGCCTCTGATTCGCCACCTCTGATTCCCCATATCTGATTCCCCGCCTATGTCTCCCCACCTCTGATTCCCCGCCTCTGATTCCCCATATCGGATTCCCTCCTCTGATTCCCCATCTCTGATTCCCGGACTCTGATTCCCCACCTCTGATTCCAGCCCTCTGATTCCCGGGCTCTGATTCCCGGCCTCTGATTCCCGGCCTCTGATTCCCCGCTTCAGATTCTGATTCCCTGCCTCTGATTCCCCATCTCTGATTCCCCACATCTGATTCCCTGCCTCTGATTCCCTGTCTCTGATTCCCCGCCTCTGATTCCCCGCCGCGGATTCCCAACCTCTGATTCCCCACCTCTGATTCCCCATATCTGATTCCCCGCCTCTGTTTCCCCACCTCTGATTCCCCGCCTATGTTTCCCCATATCTGATTCCCCCGCATCTGATTCCCCAACTCTGATTCCCCGCCTCTCATTCCCCAGCTCTGATATCCCGCCTCTGATTCACCGTGTTTGATTCCCTGCCTCTGATTCCCCGCCTCTGATTCGCCATCTCTGATTCACCGCCTTTGATTCGCCACCTCTGATTCCACATATCTGATTCCCCGCCTCTGTTTCCCCGCCTCTGATTCCCCGCCTCTAATTCCCCATATCTCTTTCCCCGCCTCTGATTCCCCATCTCTGATTCCCGGTCTCTGATTCCCCACCTCTGATTAAAGGCCTCTTATTCCCGGCCTCTGATTCCCCGCTTCTGATTCTGATTCCCTGCCTCTGATTCCCCATCTCTGATTCCACACATCTGATTCCCTGCCACTGATTCCCCACCTCTGATTCCCCATATCTGATTCCCCGCCTCTGTTTCCCCATATCTAATTCCCCGCCTCTGATTCCCCAACTCTGATTCCCCGCCTCTGATTCCCCACCTCTGATTCCCGGCCTCTGATTTCCTGCCTCTGATTCCCGGTCTCTCATTCCCGGCCTCTGATACCCGGCCTCTGATTCCTGGCCTCTGATTCCCCGCCTCTGATTCCCCGCCTCTGATTCCCTGCCTCTGATTCCCTGCCTCTGAATCCCCATCTCTGATTCCGCACATCTGATTCCCTGCCTCTGATTCCCGGCCTCTGATTTCCGGCCTCTGATTCCCGGCCTCTGATTCCCCGCCTCTGATTCCCCGCCTCTGATTCCCCGCCTCTGATTCCCTGCCTCTGAATCCCCATCTCTGATTCCGCACACCTGATTCCCTGCCTCTGATTCCCCGCCTCTGATTCCCCGCCTCTGATTCCCTGCCTCTGACTCGCAAACTCTGATTCCCCACCTCTGTTTCCTCATATCTGATTCCACGCCTCTGATTCCCCAACCCTGATTCCCCGCCTCTGATTCCCCAGCTCTGATTCCCCGCCACTGATTCCCCGTGCTTGATTCCCTGCCTCTGATTCCCCGCCTCTGATACCCCATCTCTGATTCACAACCTTTGATTCGCCACCTCTGATTCCCAATATCTGATTCCCCGCCTCTGTTTCCCCGCCTCTGATTCCCCGCCTCTGATTTCCCCATATCTCATTCCCCGCCTCTGATTCCCCATCTCTAATTCCGGGACTCTGATTCCCCACCTCTGATTCCCGGCCTCTTATTCCCGGCATCTGATTCCCGGCCTCTGATTCCCGGCCTCTGATTCCCTGCTTCTGATTTTTATTCCATGCCTCTGATTCCCCATCTCTGATTCCGCACATCTGATTCCCTGCCTCTGATTCCCCACCTCTGATTCCCCATATCTGATTCCCCGCCTCTGATTCCCAACCTCTGATTCCCCACCTCTGATTCCCCATATCTGATTCCCCACCTCTGTTTCCCCGCCTCTGATTCCCCACCTCTGTTTCCCCATATCTGATTCCACGCCTCTGATTCCCCGCCTCTGTTTCCCCACCTCTGATTCCCCGCCTCTGATTCCCAATATATCATTCCCCGCCTCTGATTCCCCATCTCTGATTCCCGGACTCTGATTCCCCACCTCTGATTCCCTGCCTCTGATTCCCCGCCTCTGATTTTCTGCCTCTGATTCCCCATCTCTGATTCCCCATATCTGCTTCCCAGCCTCTGATTCCCGGCCTCTGATTCCCTGCCTCTGATTCCCCGCCTCTGATTCCCTGCCTCTGATTCCCCATCTCTGATTCCGCACATCTGATTCCCTGCCTCTGATTCCCTGCCTCTGACTCCCCGCCTATGATTCCATGCCTCTGATTCCCAACATCTGATTCCCCACCTCTGATTCCCCATATCTGATTCCCCGCCTCTGTTTCCACGCCACTGATACCCCGCCTCTGATTCCCCATATCTGATTCCCCTCCTCTGATTCCCCAACTCAGTTTCCCCGCCTCTGATTCCCCATCTCTGATTCCCAGTCCTCTTATGCCCGGCATCTGATTCACGGCCTCTGATTCCCCGCCTCTGATTCCCTGCCTCTGATTCCCAACCTCTTATTCCCCACCTCTGATTCCCCATATCTGATTCACCGCCTCTGTTTCCCTCCCTCTGATTCCCCGCCTCTGTTTCCCCATATCTGATTCCCCGCCTCTGATTCCCCAACTCTGATTCCCCGCCTCTGATTCCCCAGCTCTGATTCCCCGTATTTGATTTCCTGCCTCTGATTCCCCGCCTCTGATACCCCATCTCTGATTCCCAGTCCTCTTATTCCTGGCATCTGATTCCCGGCCTCTGATTCCCGGCCTCTGATTCCCTGCCACTGATTCCCCGCCCCTGATTCCCCACCTCTGATTTCCCATATCTGATTCCCCGCCTCTGTTTCCCCACCTCTGATTCGCAGCCTCTGATACCCCGCCTCTGATTCCCCATCTCTAATTCATCACATCTGATTCCCCATCTCTGCTTCCCCATCTCTGATTCACTGCCTCTGATTCGCCACCTCTGATTCCCCATATCTGATTCCCCGCCTATGTTTCCCCACCTCTGATTCCCCGCCTCTGATTCCCCATATCGGATTCCCCGCCTCTGATTCCCCATCACTGATTCCCGGACTCTGATTCTCCACCTCTGATTCCCGGGCTCTGATTACCGACCTCTGATTCCCGGCCTCTGATTCCCGGCCTCTGATTCCCCGCTTCTGATTCTGATTCCCTGCCTCTGATTCCCCATCTCTGATTCCCCACATCTGATTCCATGCCTCTGATTCCCTGTCTCTGATTCCCCGCCTCTGATTCCCCGCCTCTGATTCCCCAGCTCTGATTCCCCGCCTCTGATTCCCTGCCTCTGATTCCCAACCTCTGATTCCCCACCTCTGATTCCCCATATCTGATTCCCCGCCTCTGTTTCCCTGCCTCTGATTCCCCGCCTCTGTTTCCCCATATCTGATTCCCCGCCTCTGATTCCCCAACTCTGATTCCCCGCCTCTGATTCCCCAGCTCTGATTCCCCGTCTTTGATTCCCTGCCTCTGATTCCCCGCCTCTGATACCCCTTCTCTGATTCACAACCTCTGATTCCCCATCTCTGATTCAACGCCTTTGATTCGCCAGATCTGATTCCCCATATCTGACTCCCCGCCTCTGTTTCCCCGCCTCTGATTCCCCACCTCTGATTCCCCATATCTCATTCCCCGCCTCTGATTCCCCATCTCTGATTCCAGGACTCTGATTCCCCACCTCTGATTCCCAGTCCTCATTCCCGGCATCTGATTCCCGGCCTCTGATTCCCGGCCTCTGATTCCCTGCCACTGATTCCCTACCCCTGATTCCCCACATCTGATTTCCCATATCTGATTCCCCGCCTCTGTTTCCCCGCCGTTGATTCGCAGCCTCTGATACCCCGCCTCTGATTCCCCATCTCTAATTCATCACATCTGATTCCCCACCTCTGCTTCCCCATCTCTGATTCACTGCCTCTGATTCGCCACCTCTGATTCCCCATATCTGATTCCCCGCCTATGTTTCCCCACCTCTGATTCCCCGCCTCTGATTCCCCATATCGGATTCCCTCCTCTGATTCCCCATCTCTGATTCCCGGACTCTGATTCCCCACCTCTGATTCCAGCCCTCTGATTCCCGGGCTCTGATTCCCGGCATCTGATTCCCGGCCTCTGATTCCCCGCTTCAGATTCTGATTCCCTGCCTCTGATTCCCCATCTCTGATTCCCCACATCTGATTCCCTGCCTCTGATTCCCTGTCTCTGATTCCCCGCCTCTGATTCCCCGCCGCGGATTCCCAACCTCTGATTCCCCACCTCTGATTCCCCATATCTGATTCCCCGCCTCTGTTTCCCCACCTCTGATTCCCCGCCTATGTTTCCCCATATCTGATTCCCCCGCATCTGATTCCCCAACTCTGATTCCCCGCCTCTCATTCCCCAGCTCTGATATCCCGCCTCTGATTCACCGTGTTTGATTCCCTGCCTCTGATTCCCCGCCTCTGATTCGCCATCTCTGATTCACCGCCTTTGATTCGCCACCTCTGATTCCACATATCTGATTCCCCGCCTCTGTTTCCCCGCCTCTGATTCCCCGCCTCTAATTCCCCATATCTCTTTCCCCGCCTCTGATTCCCCATCTCTGATTCCCGGTCTCTGATTCCCCACCTCTGATTAAAGGCCTCTTATTCCCGGCCTCTGATTCCCCGCTTCTGATTCTGATTCCCTGCCTCTGATTCCCCATCTCTGATTCCATACATCTGATTCCCTGCCACTGATTCCCCACCTCTGATTCCCCATATCTGATTCCCCGCCTCTGTTTCCCCATATCTAATTCCCCGCCTCTGATTCCCCAACTCTGATTCCCCGCCTCTGATTCCCCACCTCTGATTCCCGGCCTCTGATTTCCTGCCTCTGATTCCCGGTCTCTCATTCCCGGCCTCTGATACCCGGCCTCTGATTCCTGGCCTCTGATTCCCCGCCTCTGATTCCCCGCCTCTGATTCCCTGCCTCTGATTCCCTGCCTCTGAATCCCCATCTCTGATTCCGCACATCTGATTCCCTGCCTCTGATTCCCGGCCTCTGATTTCCGGCCTCTGATTCCCGGCCTCTGATTCCCCGCCTCTGATTCCCCGCCTCTGATTCCCCGCCTCTGATTCCCTGCCTCTGAATCCCCATCTCTGATTCCGCACACCTGATTCCCTGCCTCTGATTCCCGCCTCTGATTCCCCGCCTCTGATTCCCTGCCTCTGACTCGCAAACTCTGATTCCCCACCTCTGTTTCCTCATATCTGATTCCACGCCTCTGATTCCCCAACCCTGATTCCCCGCCTCTGATTCCCCAGCTCTGATTCCCCGCCACTGATTCCCCGTGCTTGATTCCCTGCCTCTGATTCCCCCCCTCTGATACCCCATCTCTGATTCACAACCTTTGATTCGCCACCTCTGATTCCCAATATCTGATTCCCCGCCTCTGTTTCCCCGCCTCTGATTCCCCGCCTCTGATTTCCCCATATCTCATTCCCCGCCTCTGATTCCCCATCTCTAATTCCGGGACTCTGATTCCCCACCTCTGATTCCCGGCCTCTTATTCCCGGCATCTGATTCCCGGCCTCTGATTCCCGGCCTCTGATTCCCTGCTTCTGATTTTTATTCCATGCCTCTGATTCCCCATCTCTGATTCCGCACATCTGATTCCCTGCCTCTGATTCCCCACCTCTGATTCCCCATATCTGATTCCCCGCCTCTGATTCCCAACCTCTGATTCCCCACCTCTGATTCCCCATATCTGATTCCCCACCTCTGTTTCCCAGCCTCTGATTCCCCACCTCTGTTTCCCCATATCTGATTCCACGCCTCTGATTCCCCGCCTCTGTTTCCCCGCCTCTGATTCCCCGCCTCTGATTCCCAATATATCATTCCCCGCCTCTGATTCCCCATCTCTGATTCCCGGACTCTGATTCCCCACCTCTGATTCCCTGCCTCTGATTCCCCGCCTCTGATTTTCTGCCTCTGATTCCCCATCTCTGATTCCCCATATCTGCTTCCCCGCCTCTGATTCCCGGCCTCTGATTCCCTGCCTCTGATTCCCCGCCTCTGATTCCCTGCCTCTGATTCCCCATCTCTGATTCCGCACATCTGATTCCCTGCCTCTGATTCCCTGCCTCTGACTCCCCGCCTATGATTCCATGCCTCTGATTCCCAACATCTGATTCCCCACCTCTGATTCCCCATATCTGATTCCCCGCCTCTGTTTCCACGCCTCTGATACCCCGCCTCTGATTCCCCATATCTGATTCCCCTCCTCTGATTCCCCAACTCAGTTTCCCCGCCTCTAATTCCCCGCCTCTGTTTCCCCATATCTGATTCCCCGCCTCTGATTCCCCAACACTGATTCCCCGCCTCTGATTCCGCACATCTGATTCCCTGCCTCTGATTCCCTGCCTCTGACTCCCCGCCTCTGATTCCCCGCCTCGGATTCCCAACCTCTGATTTCCCACCTCTGATTCCCCATATCTGATTCCCCGCCTCTGTTTCCCCACATCTGATTCCCCGCCTCTGTTTCCCATTATCTGATTCCCCGCATCTGATTCCCCAACTCTGATTCCCCGCCTCTCATTCCCCAGCTCTGATTCCCCGCCTCTGATTCCCCGTGTTTGATTCCCTGCCTCTGATTCCCCGCCTCTGATTCACCATCTCTGATTCACCGCCTTTGATTCGCCACCTCTGATTCCACATATCTGATTCCCCGCCTCTGTTTCCCCGCCTCTGATTCCCCGCCTCTAATTCCCCATATCTCATTCCCCGCCTCTGATTCCCCATCTCTGATTCCCGGTCTCTGATTCCCCACCTCTGATTAAAGGCCTCTTATTCCCGGCCTCTGATTCCCCGCTTCTGATTCTGATTCCCTGCCTCTGATTCCCCATCTCTGATTCCACACATCTGATTCCCTGCCACTGATTCCCCACCTCTGATTCCCCATATCTGATTCCCCGCCTCTGTTTCCCCATATCTAATTCCCCGCCTCTGATTCCCCAACTCTGATTCCCCGCCTCTGATTCCCCACCTCTGATTCCCGGCCTCTGATTTCCGGCCTCTGATTCCCGGTCTCTCATTCCCGGCCTCTGATTCCCGGCATCTGATTCCCGGCCTCTGATTCCCCGCCTCTGATTCCCCGCCTCTTATTCCCTGCCTCTGATTCCCTGCCTCTGAATCCCCATCTCTGATTCCGCACATCTGATTCCCTGCCTCTGATTCCCGGCCTCTGATTTCCGGCCTCTGATTCCCGGACTCTCATTCCCGGCCTCTGATTCCCCGCCTCTGATTCCCCGCCTCTGATTCCCTGCCTCTGAATCCCCATCTCTGATTCCGCACATCTGATTCCCTGCCTCTGATTCCCCGCCTCTGATTCCCCGCCTCTGATTCCCTTCCTCTGACTCGCAACCTCTGATTCCCCACCTCTGTTTCCCCATATCTGATTCCACGCCTCTGATTCCCCAACCCTGATTCCCCGCCTCTGATTCCCCAGCTCTGATTCCCCGCCTCTGATTCCCCGTGCTTGATTCCCTGCCTCTGATTCCCCGCCTCTGATACCCCATCTCTGATTCACAACCTTTGATTCGCCACCTCTGATTCCCAATATCTGATTCCCCGCCTCTGTTTTTCCCGCCTCTGATTCCCCGCCTCTGATTTCCCCATATCTCATTCCCCGCCTCTGATTCCCCATCTCTGATTCCGGGACTCTGATTCCCCACCTCTGATTCCCGGCCTCTTATTCCCGGCATCTGATTCACGGCCTCTGATTCCCGGCCTCTGATTCCCTGCTTCTGATTCTTATTCCATGCCTCTGATTCCCCATCTCTGATTCCGCACATCTGATTCCCTGCCTCTGATTCCCCACCTCTGATTCCCCATATCTGATTCCCCGCCTCTGTTTCCCCGCCTCTGATTCCCCGCCTCTGTTTCCCCATATCTAATTCCCAGCCTCTGATTCCCCAACTCTGATTCCCTGCCTCTGATTCCCTGCCTCTGATTCCCCATTTCTGATTCCGTACATCTGATTCCCTGCCTCTGATTCCCCGCCTCTGATTCCCCGCCTCTGATTCCCTGCCTCTGATTCCCAACCTCTGATTCCCCACCTCTGATTCCCCATATCTGATTCCCCACCTCTGTTTCCCCGCCTCTGATTCGCCATCTCTGATTCCCCATATCTGATTCCCCGCCTCTGATTCCCCAACTCTGATTCCCCGCCTCTGATTCCCAATATATCATTCCCCGCCTCTGATTCCCCATCTCTGATTCCCGGACTCTGATTCCCCACCTCTGATTCCCTGCCTCTGATTCGCCGCCTCTGATTTTCTGCCTCTGATTCCCCATCTCTGATTCCCCATATCTGCTTCCCCGCCTCTGATTCCCGGCCTCTGATTCCCTGCCTCTGATTCCCCGCCTCTGATTCCCTGCCTCTGATTCCCCATCTCTGATTCCGCACATCTGATTCCCTGCCTCTGATTCCCTGCCTCTGACTCCCCGCCTATGATTCCCTGCCTCTGATTCCCAACATCTGATTCCCCACCTCTGATTCCCCATATCTGATTCCCCGCCTCTGTTTCCCCGCCTCTGATACCCCGCCTCTGTTTCCCCATATCTGATTCCCCGCCTCTGATTCCCCAACTCAGTTTCCCCGCCTCTAATTCCCCGCCTCTGTTTCCCCATATCTGATTCCCCGCCTCTGATTCCCCAACACTGATTCCCCGCCTCTGATTCCCCAGCTCTGATTCCCCGTGTTTGATTCCCTGCCTCTGATTCCCCGCCTCTGATTCCCCATCTCTGATTCATCACCTCTGATTCCCCATCTCTGATTCACCGCCTTTGATTCGCCAACTCTGATTCCCCATATCTGACTCCCCGCCTCTGTTTTCCCGCCTCTGATTCCCCGCCTCTGATTCCCCATATCTCATTCCCCGCCTCTGATTCCCCATCTCTGATTCCCGGACTCTTATTCCCCACCTCTGATTCCCAGTCCTCTTATTCCCGGCATCTGAGTCCCGGCCTCTGATTCCCGGCCTCTGATTCCCTGCCACTGATTCCCCTCCCCTGATTCCCCACCTCTGATATCCCATATCTGATTCCCCGCCTCTGTTTCCCCGCCTCTGATTCTCTGCCTCTGATACCCAGCTTCTGATTCCCCATCTCTAATTCATCACATCTGATTCCCCACCTCTGCTTCCCCATCTCTGATTCGCTGCCTCTGATTCGCCACCTCTGATTCTCCATATCTGATTCCCCGCCTATGTTTCCCCACCTCTGATTCCCCGCCTCTGATTCCCCATATCGGATTCCCTGCCTCTGATTCACCATCTCTGATTCCCGGACTCTGATTCCCCACCTCTGATTCCCGGCCTCTGATTCCCGGCCTCTGATTCCCGGCCTCTGATTCCCAGCCTCTGATTCCCCGCTTCTGATTCTGATTCCCTGCCTCTGATTCCCCATCTCTGATTCCCCACATCTGATTCCCTGCCTCTGATACCCCGCCTCTGATTACCCATCTCTGATTCACCACCTCTGATTCCCCGTGTCTGATTCCCTGCCTCTGATTCCCCATCTCTGATTCCCCATCTCTGATTCCCCAATTCTGATTCCCCACCTCTGATTCCCCAGCTCTGATTCCCCGCCTCTGATTCCCTGCCTCTGATTCCCAACCTCTGATTCCCCACCTCTGATTCCCCATGTCTGATACCCCGCCTCTGTTTCCCTGCCTCTGATTCCCTGCCTCTGTTTCCCCATATCTGATTCCCCGCCTCTGATTCCCCAACTCTGATTCCCCGCCTCTGATTCCCCAGCTCTGATTCCCCGTGTTTGATTCCCTGCCTCTGATTCCCCGCCTCTGATACCCCATCTCTGATTCACCAGCTCTGATTCCCCATCTCTGATTCACCGCCTTTGATTCGCCAGCTCTGATTCCCCATATCTGACTCCCCGCCTCTGTTTCCCCGCCTCTGATTCCCCGCCTCTGATTCCCCATATCTCATTCCCCGCCTCTGATTCCCCATATCTCATTCCCCGCCTCTGATTCCCCATCTCTGATTCCCGGACTCTGATTCCCCACCTCTGATTCCCTGCCCCTGATTCCCCACCTCTGATTTCCCATATCTGATTCCCCGCCTCTGTTTCCCCGCCTCTGATTCGCAGCCTCTGATAACCCGCCTCTGATTCCCCATCTCTAATTCATCACATCTGATTCCCCAGCTCTGCTTCCCCATCTCTGATTCACTGCCTCTGATTTGCCACCTCTGATTCCCCATATCTGATTCCTCGCCTCTGATTCCCGGCCTCTGATTCCCGACCTCTGATTCCCCGCTTCTGATTCTGATTCCCTGCCTCTGATTCCCCATCTCTGATTCCCCACATCTGATTCCCTGTCTCTGATTCCCCGCCTCTGATTCCCCGCCTCGGATTCCCAACCTCTGATTCCCAACCTCTGATTCTCCACCTCTGATTCCCCATATCTGATTCCCCGCCTCTGTTTCCCCGCCTCTGATTCCCCGCCTCTGTTTCCCCATATCTGATTCCCCACTTCTGATTCCCCAACTCTGATTCCCCGCCTCTGATTCCCCAGCTCTGATTCCCCGCCTCTGACTCCTCACGTCTGATTCCCTGCCTCTGATACCCCGCCTCTGATTCCCCAACTCTGATTCCCCGCCTCTGATTCCCCGTGTTTGATTCCCTGCCTCTGATTCCCCGCCTCTGATTCACCATCTCTGATTCACCGCCTTTGATTCGCCACCTCTGATTCCACATATCTGATTCCCCGCCTCTGTTTCCCCGCCTCTGATTCCCCGCCTCTAATTCCCCATATCTCATTCCCCGCCTCTGATTCCCCATCTCTGATTCCCGGTCTCTGATTCCCCACCTCTGATTAAAGGCCTCTTATTCCCGGCCTCTGATTCCCCGCTTCTGATTCTGATTCCCTGCCTCTGATTCCCCATCTCTGATTCCACACATCTGATTCCCTGCCACTGATTTCCCACCTCTGATTCCCCATATCTGATTCCCCGCCTCTGTTTCCCCATATCTAATTCCCCGCCTCTGATTCCCCAACTCTGATTCCCCGCCTCTGATTCCCCACCTCTGATTCCCGGCCTCTGATTTCCGGCCTCTGATTCCCGGTCTCTCATTCCCGGCCTCTGATTCCCGGCCTCTGATTCCCGGCCTCTGATTCCCCGCCTCTGATTCCCCGCCTCTTATTCCCTGCCTCTGATTCCCTGCCTCTGAATCCCCATCTCTGATTCCGCACATCTGATTCCCTGCCTCTGATTCCCGGCCTCTGATTTCCGGCCTCTGATTCCCGGACTCTCATTCCCGGCCTCTGATTCCCCGCCTCTGATTCCCCGCCTCTGATTCCCTGCCTCTGAATCCCCATCTCTGATTCCGCACATCTGATTCCCTGCCTCTGATTCCCCGCCTCTGATTCCCCGCCTCTGATTCCCTGCCTCTGACTCGCAACCTCTGATTCCCCACCTCTGTTTCCCCATATCTGATTCCACGCCTCTGATTCCCCAACCCTGATTCCCCGCCTCTGATTCCCCAGCTCTGATTCCCCGCCTCTGATTCCCCGTGCTTGATTCCCTGCCTCTGATTCCCCGCCTCTGATACCCCATCTCTGATTCACAACCTTTGATTCGCCACCTCTGATTCCCAATATCTGATTCCCCGCCTCTGTTTTTCCCGCCTCTGATTCCCCGCCTCTGATTTCCCCATATCTCATTCCCCGCCTCTGATTCCCCATCTCTGATTCCGGGACTCTGATTCCCCACCTCTGATTCCCGGCCTCTTATTCCCGGCATCTGATTCCCGGCCTCTGATTCCCGGCCTCTGATTCCCTGCTTCTGATTCTTATTCCATGCCTCTGATTCCCCATCTCTGATTCCGCACATCTGATTCCCTGCCTCTGAATCCCCACCTCTGATTCCCCATATCTGATTCCCCGCCTCTGTTTCCCCGCCTCTGATTCCCCGCCTCTGTTTCCCCATATCTAATTCCCAGCCTCTGATTCCCCAACTCTGATTCCCTGCCTCTGATTCCCTGCCTCTGATTCCCCATTTCTGATTCCGTACATCTGATTCCCTGCCTCTGATTCCCCGCCTCTGATTCCCCGCCTCTGATTCCCTGCCTCTCATTCCCAACCTCTGATTCCCCACCTCTGATTCCCCATATCTGATTCCCCACCTCTGTTTCCCCGCCTCTGATTCGCCATCTCTGATTCCCCATATCTGATTCCCCGCCTCTGATTCCCCAACTCTGATTCCCCGCCTCTGATTCCCAATATATCATTCCCCGCCTCTGATTCCCCATCTCTGATTCCCGGACTCTGATTCCCCACCTCTGATTCCCTGCCTCTGATTCGCCGCCTCTGATTTTCTGCCTCTGATTCCCCATCTCTGATTCCCCATATCTGCTTCCCCGCCTCTGATTCCCGGCCTCTGATTCCCTGCCTCTGATTCCCCGCCTCTGATTCCCTGCCTCTGATTCCCCATCTCTGATTCCGCACATCTGATTCCCTGCCTCTGATTCCCTGCCTCTGACTCCCCGCCTATGATTCCCTGCCTCTGATTCCCAACATCTGATTCCCCACCTCTGATTCCCCATATCTGATTCCCCGCCTCTGTTTCCCCGCCTCTGATACCCCGCCTCTGTTTCCCCATATCTGATTCCCCGCCTCTGATTCCCCAACTCAGTTTCCCCGCCTCTAATTCCCCGCCTCTGTTTCCCCATATCTGATTCCCCGCCTCTGATTCCCCAACACTGATTCCCCGCCTCTGATTCCCCAGCTCTGATTCCCCGTGTTTGATTCCCTGCCTCTGATTCCCCGCCTCTGATTCCCCATCTCTGATTCATCACCTCTGATTCCCCATCTCTGATTCACCGCCTTTGATTCGCCAACTCTGATTCCCCATATCTGACTCCCCGCCTCTGTTTTCCCGCCTCTGATTCCCCGCCTCTGATTCCCCATATCTCATTCCCCGCTTCTGATTCCCCATCTCTGATTCCCGGACTCTTATTCCCCACCTCTGATTCCCAGTCCTCTTATTCCCGGCATCTGAGTCCCGGCCTCTGATTCCCGGCCTCTGATTCCCTGCCACTGATTCCCCTCCCCTGATTCCCCACCTCTGATTTCCCATATCTGATTCCCCGCCTCTGTTTCCCCGCCTCTGATTCTCTGCCTCTGATACCCAGCTTCTGATTCCCCATCTCTAATTCATCACATCTGATTCCCCACCTCTGCTTCCCCATCTCTGATTCGCTGCCTCTGATTCGCCACCTCTGATTCTCCATATCTGATTCCCCGCCTATGTTTCCCCACCTCTGATTCCCCGCCTCTGATTCCCCATATCGGATTCCCTGCCTCTGATTCACCATCTCTGATTCCCGGACTCTGATTCCCCACCTCTGATTCCCGGCCTCTGATTCCCGGCCTCTGATTCCCGGCCTCTGATTCCCAGCCTCTGATTCCCCGCTTCTGATTCTGATTCCCTGCCTCTGATTCCCCATCTCTGATTCCCCACATCTGATTCCCTGCCTCTGATACCCCGCCTCTGATTACCCATCTCTGATTCACCACCTCTGATTCCCCGTGTCTGATTCCCTGCCTCTGATTCCCCATCTCTGATTCCCCATCTCTGATTCCCCAATTCTGATTCCCCACCTCTGATTCCCCAGCTCTGATTCCCCGCCTCTGATTCCCTGCCTCTGATTCCCAACCTCTGATTCCCCACCTCTGATTCCCCATGTCTGATAACCCGCCTCTGTTTCCCTGCCTCTGATTCCCTGCCTCTGTTTCCCCATATCTGATTCCCCGCCTCTGATTCCCCAACTCTGATTCCCCGCCTCTGATTCCCCAGCTCTGATTCCCCGTGTTTGATTCCCTGCCTCTGATTCCCCGCCTCTGATACCCCATCTCTGATTCACCAGCTCTGATTCCCCATCTCTGATTCACCGCCTTTGATTCGCCAGCTCTGATTCCCCATATCTGACTCCCCGCCTCTGTTTCCCCGCCTCTGATTCCCCGCCTCTGATTCCCCATATCTCATTCCCCGCCTCTGATTCCCCATATCTCATTCCCCGCCTCTGATTCCCCATCTCTGATTCCCGGACTCTGATTCCCCACCTCTGATTCCCTGCCCCTGATTCCCCACCTCTGATTTCCCATATCTGATTCCCCGCCTCTGTTTCCCCGCCTCTGATTCGCAGCCTCTGATAACCCGCCTCTGATTCCCCATCTCTAATTCATCACATCTGATTCCCCAGCTCTGCTTCCCCATCTCTGATTCACTGCCTCTGATTTGCCACCTCTGATTCCCCATATCTGATTCCTCGCCTCTGATTCCCGGCCTCTGATTCCCGACCTCTGATTCCCCGCTTCTGATTCTGATTCCCTGCCTCTGATTCCCCATCTCTGATTCCCCACATCTGATTCCCTGTCTCTGATTCCCCGCCTCTGATTCCCCGCCTCGGATTCCCAACCTCTGATTCCCAACCTCTGATTCTCCACCTCTGATTCCCCATATCTGATTCCCCGCCTCTGTTTCCCCGCCTCTGATTCCCCGCCTCTGTTTCCCCATATCTGATTCCCCACTTCTGATTCCCCAACTCTGATTCCCCGCCTCTGATTCCCCAGCTCTGATTCCCCGCCTCTGACTCCTCACGTCTGATTCCCTGCCTCTGATACCCCGCCTCTGATTCCCCAACTCTGATTCCCCGCCTCTGATTCCCCGTGTTTGATTCCCTGCCTCTGATTCCCCGCCTCTGATTCACCATCTCTGATTCACCGCCTTTGATTCGCCACCTCTGATTCCACATATCTGATTCCCCGCCTCTGTTTCCCCGCCTCTGATTCCCCGCCTCTAATTCCCCATATCTCATTCCCCGCCTCTGATTCCCCATCTCTGATTCCCGGTCTCTGATTCCCCACCTCTGATTAAAGGCCTCTTATTCCCGGCCTCTGATTCCCCGCTTCTGATTCTGATTCCCTGCCTCTGATTCCCCATCTCTGATTCCACACATCTGATTCCCTGCCACTGATTTCCCACCTCTGATTCCCCATATCTGATTCCCCGCCTCTGTTTCCCCATATCTAATTCCCCGCCTCTGATTCCCCAACTCTGATTCCCCGCCTCTGATTCCCCACCTCTGATTCCCGGCCTCTGATTTCCGGCCTCTGATTCCCGGTCTCTCATTCCCGGCCTCTGATTCCCGGCCTCTGATTCCCGGCCTCTGATTCCCCGCCTCTGATTCCCCGCCTCTTATTCCCTGCCTCTGATTCCCTGCCTCTGAATCCCCATCTCTGATTCCGCACATCTGATTCCCTGCCTCTGATTCCCGGCCTCTGATTTCCGGCCTCTGATTCCCGGACTCTCATTCCCGGCCTCTGATTCCCCGCCTCTGATTCCCCGCCTCTGATTCCCTGCCTCTGAATCCCCATCTCTGATTCCGCACATCTGATTCCCTGCCTCTGATTCCCCGCCTCTGATTCCCCGCCTCTGATTCCCTGCCTCTGACTCGCAACCTCTGATTCCCCACCTCTGTTTCCCCATATCTGATTCCACGCCTCTGATTCCCCAACCCTGATTCCCCGCCTCTGATTCCCCAGCTCTGATTCCCCGCCTCTGATTCCCCGTGCTTGATTCCCTGCCTCTGATTCCCCGCCTCTGATACCCCATCTCTGATTCACAACCTTTGATTCGCCACCTCTGATTCCCAATATCTGATTCCCCGCCTCTGTTTTTCCCGCCTCTGATTCCCCGCCTCTGATTTCCCCATATCTCATTCCCCGCCTCTGATTCCCCATCTCTGATTCCGGGACTCTGATTCCCCACCTCTGATTCCCGGCCTCTTATTCCCGGCATCTGATTCCCGGCCTCTGATTCCCGGCCTCTGATTCCCTGCTTCTGATTCTTATTCCATGCCTCTGATTCCCCATCTCTGATTCCGCACATCTGATTCCCTGCCTCTGATTCCCCACCTCTGATTCCCCATATCTGATTCCCCGCCTCTGTTTCCCCGCCTCTGATTCCCCGCCTCTGTTTCCCCATATCTAATTCCCAGCCTCTGATTCCCCAACTCTGATTCCCTGCCTCTGATTCCCTGCCTCTGATTCCCCATTTCTGATTCCGTACATCTGATTCCCTGCCTCTGATTCCCCGCCTCTGATTCCCCGCCTCTGATTCCCTGCCTCTGATTCCCAACCTCTGATTCCCCACCTCTGATTCCCCATATCTGATTCCCCACCTCTGTTTCCCCGCCTCTGATTCGCCATCTCTGATTCCCCATATCTGATTCCCCGCCTCTGATTCCCCAACTCTGATTCCCCGCCTCTGATTCCCAATATATCATTCCCCGCCTCTGATTCCCCATCTCTGATTCCCGGACTCTGATTCCCCACCTCTGATTCCCTGCCTCTGATTCCCCGCCTCTGATTTTCTGCCTCTGATTCCCCATCTCTGATTCCCCATATCTGCTTCCCCGCCTCTGATTCCCGGCCTCTGATTCCCTGCCTCTGATTCCCCGCCTCTGATTCCCTGCCTCTGATTCCCCATCTCTGATTCCGCACATCTGATTCCCTGCCTCTGATTCCCTGCCTCTGACTCCCCGCCTATGATTCCCTGCCTCTGATTCCCAACATCTGATTCCCCACCTCTGATTCCCCATATCTGATTCCCCGCCTCTGTTTCCCCTCCTCTGATACCCCGCCTCTGTTTCCCCATATCTGATTCCCCGCCTCTGATTCCCCAACTCAGTTTCCCCGCCTCTAATTCCCCGCCTCTGTTTCCCCATATCTGATTCCCCGCCTCTGATTCCCCAACACTGATTCCCCGCCTCTGATTCCCCAGCTCTGATTCCCCGTGTTTGATTCCCTGCCTCTGATTCCCCGCCTCTGATTCCCCATCTCTGATTCATCACCTCTGATTCCCCATCTCTGATTCACCGCCTTTGATTCGCCAACTCTGATTCCCCATATCTGACTCCCCGCCTCCGTTTTCCCGCCTCTGATTCCCCGCCTCTGATTCCCCATATCTCATTCCCCGCCTCTGATTCCCCATCTCTGATTCCCGGACTCTTATTCCCCACCTCTGATTCCCAGTCCTCTTATTCCCGGCATCTGAGTCCCGGCCTCTGTTTCCCTCCCTCTGATTCCCCGCCTCTGTTTCCCCATATCTGATTCCCCGCCTCTGATTACCCAACTCTGATTCCCCGCCTCTGATTCCCCAGCTCTGATTCCCCGTGTTTGATTCCCTGCCTCTGATTCCCCGCCTCTGATACCCCATCTCTGATTCACCACCTCTGATTCCCCATCTCTGATTCACTGCCTCTGATTCGCCACCTCTGATTCCCCATATCTGATTCCCCGCCTATGTTTCCCCACCTCTGATTCCCCGCATCTGATTCCCCATATCGGATTCCCCGCCTCTGATTCCCCATCTCTGATTCCCGGACTCTGATTCCCCACCTTTCATTCCCGGCCTCTGATTCCCGACCTCTGATTCCCGGCCTCTGATTCCCTGTCTCTGATTCCCCGCCTTTGATTCCCCGCCTCTAATTCCCCAGCTCTGATTCCCCGCCTCTGATTCCCTGCCTCTGATTCCCAACCTCTGATTCCCCACCTCTGATTCCCCATATCTGATTCCCCGCCTCTGTTTCCCTGCCTCTGATTCCCCGCCTCTGTTTCCCCATATCTGATTCCCCGCCTCTGATTCCCCAACTCTGATTCCCCGCCTCTGATTCCCCAGCTCTGATTCCCCGTGTTTGATTCCCTGCCTCTGATTCCCCGCCTCTGATACCCCATCTCTGATTCACCACCTCTGATTCCCCATCTCTGATTCAACGCCTTTGATTCGCCAGATCTGATTCCCCATATCTGACTTCCCGCCTCTGATTCCCCATATCTCATTCCCCGCCTCTGATTCCCCATATCTCATTCCCCGCCTCTGATTCCCCATCTCTGATTCCCGGACTCTTATTCCCCACCTCTGACTCCCAGTCCTCTTATTCCCGGCATCTGAGTCCCGGCCTCTGATTCCCGGCCTCTGATTCCCTGCCACTGATTCCCCTCCCCTGATTCCCCACCTCTGATTTCCCATATCTGATTCCCCGCCTCTGTTTCCCCGCCTCTGATTCTCTGCCTCTGATACCCAGCTTCTGATTCCCCATCTCTAATTCATCACATCTGATTCCCCACCTCTGCTTCCCCATCTCTGATTCACTGCCTCTGATTCGCCACCTCTGATTCTCCATATCTGATTCCCCGCCTATGTTTCCCCACCTCTGATTCCCCGCCTCTGATTCCCCATATCGGATTCCCTGCCTCTGATTCACCATCTCTGATTCCCGGACTCTGATTCCCCACCTCTGATTCCCGGCCTCTGATTCCCGGCCTCTGATTCCCGGCCTCTGATTCCCGGCCTCTGATTCCCCGCTTCTGATTCTGATTCCCTGCCTCTGATTCCCCATCTCTGATTCCCCACATCTGATTCCCTGCCTCTGATACCCCGCCTCTGATTACCCATCTCTGATTAACCACCTCTGATTCCCCGTGTCTGATTCCCTGCCTCTGATTCCCCATCTCTGATTCCCCATCTCTGATTCCCCAATTCCGATTCCCCACCTCTGATTCCCCAGCTCTGATTCCCCGCCTCTGATTCCCTGCCTCTGAATCCCAACCTCTGATTCCCCACCTCTGATTCCCCATGTCTGATACCCCGCCTCTGTTTCCCTGCCTCTGATTCCCTGCCTCTGTTTCCCCATATCTGATTCCCCGCCTCTGATTCCCCAACTCTGATTCCCCGCCTCTGATTCACCAGCTCTGATTCCCCATCTCTGATTCACCGCCTTTGATTCGCCAGCTCTGATTCCCCATATCTGACTCCCCGCCTCTGTTTCCCCGCCTCTGATTCCCCGCCTCTGATTCCCCATATCTCATTCCCCGCCTCTGATTCCCCATATCTCATTCCCCGCCTCTGATTCCCCATCTCTGATTCCCGGACTCTGATTCCCCACCTCTGATTCCCTGCCCCTGATTCCCCACCTCTGATTTCCCATATCTGATTCCCCGCCTCTGTTTCCCCGCCTCTGATTCGCAGCCTCTGATAACCCGCCTCTGATTCCCCATCTCTAATTCATCACATCTGATTCCCCAGCTCTGCTTCCCCATCTCTGATTCACTGCCTCTGATTTGCCACCTCTGATTCCCCATATCTGATTCCTCGCCTCTGATTCCCAGCCTCTGATTCCCGACCTCTGATTCCCCGCTTCTGATTCTGATTCCCTGCCTATGATTCCCCATCTCTGATTCCCCACATCTGATTCCCTGTCTCTGATTCCCCGCCTCTGATTCCCCGCCTCGGATTCCCAACCTCTGATTCCCAACCTCTGATTCTCCACCTCTGATTCCCCATATCTGATTCCCCGCCTCTGTTTCCCCGCCTCTGATTCCCCGCCTCTGTTTCCCCATATCTGATTCCCCACTTCTGATTCCCCAACTCTGATTCCCCGCCTCTGATTCCCCAGCTCTGAATCCCCGCCTCTGACTCCTCACGTCTGATTCCCTGCCTCTGATACCCCGCCTCTGATTCCCCAACTCTGATTCCCCGCCTCTGATTCCCCATCTCTGATTCCCAGTCCTCTTATGCCCGGCATCTGATTCACGGCCTCTGATTCCCCGCCTCTGATTCGCTCCCTCTGATTCCCAACCTCTGATTCCCCACCTCTGATTCCCCTTATCTGATTCTTCGCCTCTGTTTCCCTCCCTCTGATTCCCCGCCTCTGTTTCCCCATATCTGATTCCCCGCCTCTGATTACCCAACTCTGATTCCCTGCCTCTGATTCCCCGCCTCTGATACCCCATCTCTGATTCACCACCTCTGATTCCCCATCTCTGATTCACTGCCTCTGATTCGCCACCTCTGATTCCCCATATCTGATTCCCCGCCTATGTTTCCCCACCTCTGATTCCCCGCATCTGATTCCCCATATCGGATTCCCCGCCTCTGATTCCCCATCTCTGATTCCCGGACTCTGATTCCCCACCTTTCATTCCCGGCCTCTGATTCCCGACCTCTGATTCCCGGCCTCTGATTCCCTGTCTCTGATTCCCCGCCTTTGATTCCCCGCCTCTAATTCCCCAGCTCTGATTCCCCGCCTCTGATTCCCTGCCTCTGATTCCCAACCTCTGATTCCCCACCTCTGATTCCCCATATCTGATTCCCCGCCTCTGTTTCCCTGCCTCTGATTCCCCGCCTCTGTTTCCCCATATCTGATTCCCCGCCTCTGATTCCCCAACTCTGATTCCCCGCCTCTGATTCCCCAGCTCTGATTCCCCGTGTTTGATTCCCTGCCTCTGATTCCCCGCCTCTGATACCCCATCTCTGATTCACCACCTCTGATTCCCCATCTCTGATTCAACGCCTTTGATTCGCCAGATCTGATTCCCCATATCTGACTTCCCGCCTCTGATTCCCCATATCTCATTCCCCGCCTCTGATTCCCCATATCTCATTCCCCGCCTCTGATTCCCCATCTCTGATTCCAGGACTCTTATTCCCCACCTTTGAATCCCAGTCCTCTTATTCCCGGCATCTGATTCCCGGCCTCTGATTCCCGGCCTCTGATTCCCTGCCACTGATTCCCTGCCCCTGATTCCCCACCTCTGTTTTCCCATAACTGATTCCCCGCCTCTGTTTCCCCGCCTCTGATTCGCAGCCTCTGATACCCCGCCTCTGATTCCCCATCTCTAAATCATCACATCTGATTCCCCACCTCTGCTTCCCCATCTCTGATTCTCTGCATCTGATTCGCCACCTCTGGTTCCCCATATCTGATTCCCCGCCTATGTTTCCCCACCTCTGATTCCCCGCCTCTGATTCCCCATATCGGATCCCCCTCCTCTGATTCCCCATCTCTGATTCCCGGACTCTGATTTGCCACCTCTGATTCCCGGCCTCTGATTCCCGGCCTCTGATTCCCGGCCTCTGATTCCCGGCCTCTGATTCCCCACTTCTGATTCTGATTCCCTGCCTCTGATTCCCCATCTCTGATTCCCCACATCTGATTCCCTGCCTCTGATTCCCTGTCTCTGATTCCCCGCCTCTGATTCCACGCCTCGGATTCCCAACCTCTGATTCCCCACCTCTGATTCGCCATATCTGAATCCCCGCCTCTGTTTCCCCACCTCTGATTCCCCGCCTCTGTTTCCCCATATCTGATTCCCCGCATCTGATTCCCCAACTCTGATTCCCCGCCTCTCATGCCCCAGCTCTTATTCCCCGCCTCTGATTCCCCGTGTTTGATTCCCTGCCTTTGATTCCCCGCCTCTGATTCGCCATCTCTGATTCACCGCCTTTGATTCGCCACCTCTGATTCCCCATATCAGATTCACTGCCTCTGCTTCCCCGCCTCTGATTCCCCGCCTCTGATTCCCCATATCTCATTCCCCGCCTCTGATTCCCCAACTCTGATTCCCTGCCTCTGATTCCCCATCTCTGATTCCCAGTCCTCTTATGCCCGGCATCTGATTCACGGCCTCTGATTCCCCGCCTCTGATTCCCTGCCTCTGATTCCCAACCTCTTATTCCCCACCTCTGATTCCCCATATCTGATTCACCGCCTCTGTTTCCCTCCCTCTGATTCCCCGCCTCTGTTTCCCCATATCTGATTCCCCGCCTCTGATTCCCCAACTCTGATTCCCCGCCTCTGATTCCCCAGCTCTGATTCCCCGTGTTTGATTTCCTGCCTCTGATTCCCCGCCTCTGATACCCCATCTCTGATTCACCACCTCTGATTCCCCATCTCTGATTCACCGCCTTTGATTCGCCAGCTCTGATTCCCCATATCTGACTCCCGGCCTCTGTTTTCCCGCCTCTGTTTCCCCGCCTCTGATTCCCCATATCTCATTCCCCGCCTCTGATTCCCCATCTCTGATTCCCGGACTCTGATTCCCCACCTCTGATTCCCAGTCCTCTTATTCCTGGCATCTGATTCCCGGCCTCTGATTCCCGGCCTCTGATTCCCTGCCACTGATTCCCCGCCCCTGATTCCCCACCTCTGATTTCCCATATCTGATTCCCCGCCTCTGTTTCCCCACCTCTGATTCGCAGCCTCTGATACCCCGCCTCTGATTCCCCATCTCTAATTCATCACATCTGATTCCCCATCTCTGCATCCCCATCTCTGATTCACTGCCTCTGATTCGCCACCTCTGATTCCCCATATCTGACTCCCCGCCTATGTTTCCCCACCTCTGATTCCCCGCCTCTGATTCCCCATATCGGATTCCCCGCCTCTGATTCCCCATCACTGATTCCCGGACTCTGATTCTCCACCACTGATTCCCGGGCTCTGATTACCGACCTCTGATTCCCTGCCTCTGATTCCCGGCCTCTGATTCCCCGCTTCTGATTCTGATTCCCTGCCTCTGATTCCCCATCTCTGATTCCCCACATCTGATTCCATGCCTCTGATTCCCTGTCTCTGATTCCCCGCCTCTGATTCCCCGCCTCTGATTCCCCAGCTCTGATTCCCCGCCTCTGATTCCCTGCCTCTGATTCCCAACCTCTGATTCCCCACCTCTGATTCCCCATATCTGATTCCGCGCCTCTGTTTCCCTGCCTCTGATTCCCCGCCTCTGTTTCCCCATATCTGATTCCCCGCCTCTGATTCCCCAACTCTGATTCCCCGCCTCTGATTCCCCAGCTCTGATTCCCCGTGTTTGATTCCCTGCCTCTGATTCCCCGCCTCTGATACCCCTTCTCTGATTCACCACCTCTGATTCCCCATCTCTGATTCAACGCCTTTGATTCGCCAGATCTGATTCCCCATATCTGACTCCCCGCCTCTGTTTCCCCGCCTCTGATTCCCCACCTCTGATTCCCCATATCTCATTCCCCGCCTCTGATTCCCCATCTCTGATTCCAGGACTCTGATTCCCCACCTCTGATTCCCAGTCCTCATTCCCGGCATCTGATTCCCGGCCTCTGATTCCCGGCCTCTGATTCCCTGCCACTGATTCCCTACCCCTGATTCCCCACATCTGATTTCCCATATCTGATTCCCCGCCTCTGTTTCCCCGCCGTTGATTCGCAGCCTCTGATACCCCGCCTCTGATTCCCCATCTCTAATTCATCACATCTGATTCCCCACCTCTGCTTCCCCATCTCTGATTCACTGCCTCTGATTCGCCACCTCTGATTCCCCATATCTGATTCCCCGCCTATGTTTCCCCACCTCTGATTCCCCGCCTCTGATTCCCCATATCGGATTCCCTCCTCTGATTCCCCATCTCTGATTCCCGGACTCTGATTCCCCACCTCTGATTCCCGCCCTCTGATTCCCGGCCTCTGATTCCCGGCCTCTGATTCCCGGCCTCTGATTCCCCGCTTCAGATTCTGATTCCCTGCCTCTGATTCCCCATCTCTGATTCCCCACATCTGATTCCCTGCCTCTGATTCCCTGTCTCTGATTCCCCGCCTCTGATTCCCCGCCGCGGATTCCCAACCTCTGATTCCCCACCTCTGATTCCCCATATCTGATTCCCTGCCTCTGATTCCCTGTCTCTGATTCCCCGCCTCTGATTCCCCGCCTCGGATTCCCAACCTCTGATTTCCCACCTCTGATTCCCCATATCTGATTCCCCGCCTCTGTTTCCCCACCTCTGATTCCCCGCCTCTGTTTCCCATTATCTGATTCCCCGCATCTGATTCCCCAACTCTGATTCCCCGCCTCTCATTCCCCAGCTCTGATTCCCCGCCTCTGATTCCCCGTGTTTGATTCCCTGCCTCTGATTCCCCGCCTCTGATTCACCATCTCTGATTCACCGCCTTTGATTCGCCACCTCTGATTCCACATATCTGATTCCCCGCCTCTGTTTCCCCGCCTCTGATTCCCCGCCTCTAATTCCACATATCTCATTCCCCGCCTCTGATTCCCCATCTCTGATTCCCGGTCTCTGATTCCCCACCTCTGATTAAAGGCCTCTTATTCCCGGCCTCTGATTCCCCGCTTCTGATTCTGATTCCCTGCCTCTGATTCCCCATCTCTGATTCCACACATCTGATTCCCTGCCACTGATTCCCCACCTCTGATTCCCCATATCTGATTCCCCGCCTCTGTTTCCCCATATCTAATTCCCCGCCTCTGATTCCCCAACTCTGATTCCCCGCCTCTGATTCCCCACCTCTGATTCCCGGCCTCTGATTTCCGGCCTCTGATTCCCGGTCTCTCATTCCCGGCCTCTGATTCCCGGCATCTGATTCCCGGCCTCTGATTCCCCGCCTCTGATTCCCCGCCTCTTATTCCCTGCCTCTGATTCCCTGCCTCTGAATCCCCATCTCTGATTCCGCACATCTGATTCCCTGCCTCTGATTCCCGGCCTCTGATTTCCGGCCTCTGATTCCCGGACTCTCATTCCCGGCCTCTGATTCCCCGCCTCTGATTCCCCGCCTCTGATTCCCTGCCTCTGAATCCCCATCTCTGATTCCGCACATCTGATTCCCTGCCTCTGATTCCCCGCCTCTGATTCCCCGCCTCTGATTCCCTTCCTCTGACTCGCAACCTCTGATTCCCCACCTCTGTTTCCCCATATCTGATTCCACGCCTCTGATTCCCCAACCCTGATTCCCCGCCTCTGATTCCCCAGCTCTGATTCCCCGCCTCTGATTCCCCGTGCTTGATTCCCTGCCTCTGATTCCCCGCCTCTGATACCCCATCTCTGATTCACAACCTTTGATTCGCCACCTCTGATTCCCAATATCTGATTCCCCGCCTCTGTTTTTCCCGCCTCTGATTCCCCGCCTCTGATTTCCCCATATCTCATTCCCCGCCTCTGATTCCCCATCTCTGATTCCGGGACTCTGATTCCCCACCTCTGATTCCCGGCCTCTTATTCCCGGCATCTGATTCACGGCCTCTGATTCCCGGCCTCTGATTCCCTGCTTCTGATTCTTATTCCATGCCTCTGATTCCCCATCTCTGATTCCGCACATCTGATTCCCTGCCTCTGATTCCCCACCTCTGATTCCCCATATCTGATTCCCCGCCTCTGTTTCCCCGCCTCTGATTCCCCGCCTCTGTTTCCCCATATCTAATTCCCAGCCTCTGATTCCCCAACTCTGATTCCCTGCCTCTGATTCCCTGCCTCTGATTCCCCATTTCTGATTCCGTACATCTGATTCCCTGCCTCTGATTCCCCGCCTCTGATTCCCCGCCTCTGATTCCCTGCCTCTGATTCCCAACCTCTGATTCCCCACCTCTGATTACCCATATCTGATTCCCCACCTCTGTTTCCCCGCCTCTGATTCGCCATCTCTGATTCCCCATATCTGATTCCCCGCCTCTGATTCCCCAACTCTGATTCCCCGCCTCTGATTCCCAATATATCATTCCCCGCCTCTGATTCCCCATCTCTGATTCCCGGACTCTGATTCCCCACCTCTGATTCCCTGCCTCTGATTCGCCGCCTCTGATTTTCTGCCTCTGATTCCCCATCTCTGATTCCCCATATCTGCTTCCCCGCCTCTGATTCCCGGCCTCTGATTCCCTGCCTCTGATTCCCCGCCTCTGATTCCCTGCCTCTGATTCCCCATCTCTGATTCCGCACATCTGATTCCCTGCCTCTGATTCCCTGCCTCTGACTCCCCGCCTATGATTCCCTGCCTCTGATTCCCAACATCTGATTCCCCACCTCTGATTCCCCATATCTGATTCCCCGCCTCTGTTTCCCCGCCTCTGATACCCCGCCTCTGTTTCCCCATATCTGATTCCCCGCCTCTGATTCCCCAACTCAGTTTCCCCGCCTCTAATTCCCCGCCTCTGTTTCCCCATATCTGATTCCCCGCCTCTGATTCCCCAACACTGATTCCCCGCCTCTGATTCCCCAGCTCTGATTCCCCGTGTTTGATTCCCTGCCTCTGATTCCCCGCCTCTGATTCCCCATCTCTGATTCATCACCTCTGATTCCCCATCTCTGATTCACCGCCTTTGATTCGCCAACTCTGATTCCCCATATCTGACTCCCCGCCTCTGTTTTCCCGCCTCTGATTCCCCGCCTCTGATTCCCCATATCTCATTCCCCGCCTCTGATTCCCCATCTCTGATTCCCGGACTCTTATTCCCCACCTCTGATTCCCAGTCCTCTTATTCCCGGCATCTGAGTCCCGGCCTCTGATTCCCGGCCTCTGATTCCCTGCCACTGATTCCCCTCCCCTGATTCCCCACCTCTGATTTCCCATATCTGATTCCCCGCCTCTGTTTCCCCGCCTCTGATTCTCTGCCTCTGATACCCAGCTTCTGATTCCCCATCTCTAATTCATCACATCTGATTCCCCACCTCTGCTTCCCCATCTCTGATTCGCTGCCTCTGATTCGCCACCTCTGATTCTCCATATCTGATTCCCCGCCTATGTTTCCCCACCTCTGATTCCCCGCCTCTGATTCCCCATATCGGATTCCCTGCCTCTGATTCACCATCTCTGATTCCCGGACTCTGATTCCCCACCTCTGATTCCCGGCCTCTGATTCCCGGCCTCTGATTCCCGGCCTCTGATTCCCAGCCTCTGATTCCCCGCTTCTGATTCTGATTCCCTGCCTCTGATTCCCCATCTCTGATTCCCCACATCTGATTCCCTGCCTCTGATACCCCGCCTCTGATTACCCATCTCTGATTCACCACCTCTGATTCCCCGTGTCTGATTCCCTGCCTCTGATTCCCCATCTCTGATTCCCCATCTCTGATTCCCCAATTCTGATTCCCCACCTCTGATTCCCCAGCTCTGATTCCCCGCCTCTGATTCCCTGCCTCTGATTCCCAACCTCTGATTCCCCACCTCTGATTCCCCATGTCTGATACCCCGCCTCTGTTTCCCTGCCTCTGATTCCCTGCCTCTGTTTCCCCATATCTGATTCCCCGCCTCTGATTCCCCAACTCTGATTCCCCGCCTCTGATTCCCCAGCTCTGATTCCCCGTGTTTGATTCCCTGCCTCTGATTCCCCGCCTCTGATACCCCATCTCTGATTCACCAGCTCTGATTCCCCATCTCTGATTCACCGCCTTTGATTCGCCAGCTCTGATTCCCCATATCTGACTCCCCGCCTCTGTTTCCCCGCCTCTGATTCCCCGCCTCTGATTCCCCATATCTCATTCCCCGCCTCTGATTCCCCATATCTCATTCCCCGCCTCTGATTCCCCATCTCTGATTCCCGGACTCTGATTCCCCACCTCTGATTCCCTGCCCCTGATTCCCCACCTCTGATTTCCCATATCTGATTCCCCGCCTCTGTTTCCCCGCCTCTGATTCGCAGCCTCTGATAACCCGCCTCTGATTCCCCATCTCTAATTCATCACATCTGATTCCCCAGCTCTGCTTCCCCATCTCTGATTCACTGCCTCTGATTTGCCACCTCTGATTCCCCATATCTGATTCCTCGCCTCTGATTCCCGGCCTCTGATTCCCGACCTCTGATTCCCCGCTTCTGATTCTGATTCCCTGCCTCTGATTCCCCATCTCTGATTCCCCACATCTGATTCCCTGTCTCTGATTCCCCGCCTCTGATTCCCCGCCTCGGATTCCCAACCTCTGATTCCCAACCTCTGATTCTCCACCTCTGATTCCCCATATCTGATTCCCCGCCTCTGTTTCCCCGCCTCTGATTCCCCGCCTCTGTTTCCCCATATCTGATTCCCCACTTCTGATTCCCCAACTCTGATTCCCCGCCTCTGATTCCCCAGCTCTGATTCCCCGCCTCTGACTCCTCACGTCTGATTCCCTGCCTCTGATACCCCGCCTCTGATTCCCCAACTCTGATTCCCCGCCTCTGATTCCCCGTGTTTGATTCCCTGCCTCTGATTCCCCGCCTCTGATTCACCATCTCTGATTCACCGCCTTTGATTCGCCACCTCTGATTCCACATATCTGATTCCCCGCCTCTGTTTCCCCGCCTCTGATTCCCCGCCTCTAATTCCCCATATCTCATTCCCCGCCTCTGATTCCCCATCTCTGATTCCCGGTCTCTGATTCCCCACCTCTGATTAAAGGCCTCTTATTCCCGGCCTCTGATTCCCCGCTTCTGATTCTGATTCCCTGCCTCTGATTCCCCATCTCTGATTCCACACATCTGATTCCCTGCCACTGATTTCCCACCTCTGATTCCCCATATCTGATTCCCCGCCTCTGTTTCCCCATATCTAATTCCCCGCCTCTGATTCCCCAACTCTGATTCCCCGCCTCTGATTCCCCACCTCTGATTCCCGGCCTCTGATTTCCGGCCTCTGATTCCCGGTCTCTCATTCCCGGCCTCTGATTCCCGGCCTCTGATTCCCGGCCTCTGATTCCCCGCCTCTGATTCCCCGCCTCTTATTCCCTGCCTCTGATTCCCTGCCTCTGAATCCCCATCTCTGATTCCGCACATCTGATTCCCTGCCTCTGATTCCCGGCCTCTGATTTCCGGCCTCTGATTCCCGGACTCTCATTCCCGGCCTCTGATTCCCCGCCTCTGATTCCCCGCCTCTGATTCCCTGCCTCTGAATCCCCATCTCTGATTCCGCACATCTGATTCCCTGCCTCTGATTCCCCGCCTCTGATTCCCCGCCTCTGATTCCCTGCCTCTGACTCGCAACCTCTGATTCCCCACCTCTGTTTCCCCATATCTGATTCCACGCCTCTGATTCCCCAACCCTGATTCCCCGCCTCTGATTCCCCAGCTCTGATTCCCCGCCTCTGATTCCCCGTGCTTGATTCCCTGCCTCTGATTCCCCGCCTCTGATACCCCATCTCTGATTCACAACCTTTGATTCGCCACCTCTGATTCCCAATATCTGATTCCCCGCCTCTGTTTTTCCCGCCTCTGATTCCCCGCCTCTGATTTCCCCATATCTCATTCCCCGCCTCTGATTCCCCATCTCTGATTCCGGGACTCTGATTCCCCACCTCTGATTCCCGGCCTCTTATTCCCGGCATCTGATTCCCGGCCTCTGATTCCCGGCCTCTGATTCCCTGCTTCTGATTCTTATTCCATGCCTCTGATTCCCCATCTCTGATTCCGCACATCTGATTCCCTGCCTCTGAATCCCCACCTCTGATTCCCCATATCTGATTCCCCGCCTCTGTTTCCCCGCCTCTGATTCCCCGCCTCTGTTTCCCCATATCTAATTCCCAGCCTCTGATTCCCCAACTCTGATTCCCTGCCTCTGATTCCCTGCCTCTGATTCCCCATTTCTGATTCCGTACATCTGATTCCCTGCCTCTGATTCCCCGCCTCTGATTCCCCGCCTCTGATTCCCTGCCTCTCATTCCCAACCTCTGATTCCCCACCTCTGATTCCCCATATCTGATTCCCCACCTCTGTTTCCCCGCCTCTGATTCGCCATCTCTGATTCCCCATATCTGATTCCCCGCCTCTGATTCCCCAACTCTGATTCCCCGCCTCTGATTCCCAATATATCATTCCCCGCCTCTGATTCCCCATCTCTGATTCCCCACCTCTGATTCCCTGCCTCTGATTCGCCGCCTCTGATTTTCTGCCTCTGATTCCCCATCTCTGATTCCCCATATCTGCTTCCCCGCCTCTGATTCCCGGCCTCTGATTCCCTGCCTCTGATTCCCCGCCTCTGATTCCCTGCCTCTGATTCCCCATCTCTGATTCCGCACATCTGATTCCCTGCCTCTGATTCCCTGCCTCTGACTCCCCGCCTATGATTCCCTGCCTCTGATTCCCAACATCTGATTCCCCACCTCTGATTCCCCATATCTGATTCCCCGCCTCTGTTTCCCCGCCTCTGATACCCCGCCTCTGTTTCCCCATATCTGATTCCCCGCCTCTGATTCCCCAACTCAGTTTCCCCGCCTCTAATTCCCCGCCTCTGTTTCCCCATATCTGATTCCCCGCCTCTGATTCCCCAACACTGATTCCCCGCCTCTGATTCCCCAGCTCTGATTCCCCGTGTTTGATTCCCTGCCTCTGATTCCCCGCCTCTGATTCCCCATCTCTGATTCATCACCTCTGATTCCCCATCTCTGATTCACCGCCTTTGATTCGCCAACTCTGATTCCCCATATCTGACTCCCCGCCTCTGTTTTCCCGCCTCTGATTCCCCGCCTCTGATTCCCCATATCTCATTCCCCGCCTCTGATTCCCCATCTCTGATTCCCGGACTCTTATTCCCCACCTCTGATTCCCAGTCCTCTTATTCCCGGCATCTGAGTCCCGGCCTCTGATTCCCGGCCTCTGATTCCCTGCCACTGATTCCCCTCCCCTGATTCCCCACCTCTGATTTCCCATATCTGATTCCCCGCCTCTGTTTCCCCGCCTCTGATTCTCTGCCTCTGATACCCAGCTTCTGATTCCCCATCTCTAATTCATCACATCTGATTCCCCACCTCTGCTTCCCCATCTCTGATTCGCTGCCTCTGATTCGCCACCTCTGATTCTCCATATCTGATTCCCCGCCTATGTTTCCCCACCTCTGATTCCCCGCCTCTGATTCCCCATATCGGATTCCCTGCCTCTGATTCACCATCTCTGATTCCCGGACTCTGATTCCCCACCTCTGATTCCCGGCCTCTGATTCCCGGCCTCTGATTCCCGGCCTCTGATTCCCAGCCTCTGATTCCCCGCTTCTGATTCTGATTCCCTGCCTCTGATTCCCCATCTCTGATTCCCCACATCTGATTCCCTGCCTCTGATACCCCGCCTCTGATTACCCATCTCTGATTCACCACCTCTGATTCCCCGTGTCTGATTCCCTGCCTCTGATACCCCATCTCTGATTCCCCATCTCTGATTCCCCAATTCTGATTCCCCACCTCTGATTCCCCAGCTCTGATTCCCCGCCTCTGATTCCCTGCCTCTGATTCCCAACCTCTGATTCCCCACCTCTGATTCCCCATGTCTGATACCCCGCCTCTGTTTCCCTGCCTCTGATTCCCTGCCTCTGTTTCCCCATATCTGATTCCCCGCCTCTGATTCCCCAACTCTGATTCCCCGCCTCTGATTCCCCAGCTCTGATTCCCCGTGTTTGATTCCCTGCCTCTGATTCCCCGCCTCTGATACCCCATCTCTGATTCACCAGCTCTGATTCCCCATCTCTGATTCACCGCCTTTGATTCGCCAGCTCTGATTCCCCATATCTGACTCCCCGCCTCTGTTTCCCCGCCTCTGATTCCCCGCCTCTGATTCCCCATATCTCATTCCCCGCCTCTGATTCCCCATATCTCATTCCCCGCCTCTGATTCCCCATCTCTGATTCCCGGACTCTGATTCCCCACCTCTGATTCCCTGCCCCTGATTCCCCACCTCTGATTTCCCATATCTGATTCCCCGCCTCTGTTTCCCCGCCTCTGATTCGCAGCCTCTGATAACCCGCCTCTGATTCCCCATCTCTAATTCATCACATCTGATTCCCCAGCTCTGCTTCCCCATCTCTGATTCACTGCCTCTGATTTGCCACCTCTGATTCCCCATATCTGATTCCTCGCCTCTGATTCCCGGCCTCTGATTCCCGACCTCTGATTCCCCGCTTCTGATTCTGATTCCCTGCCTCTGATTCCCCATCTCTGATTCCCCACATCTGATTCCCTGTCTCTGATTCCCCGCCTCTGATTCCCCGCCTCGGATTCCCAACCTCTGATTCCCAACCTCTGATTCTCCACCTCTGATTCCCCATATCTGATTCCCCGCCTCTGTTTCCCCGCCTCTGATTCCCCGCCTCTGTTTCCCCATATCTGATTCCCCACTTCTGATTCCCCAACTCTGATTCCCCGCCTCTGATTCCCCAGCTCTGATTCCCCGCCTCTGACTCCTCACGTCTGATTCCCTGCCTCTGATACCCCGCCTCTGATTCCCCAACTCTGATTCCCCGCCTCTGATTCCCCGTGTTTGATTCCCTGCCTCTGATTCCCCGCCTCTGATTCACCATCTCTGATTCACCGCCTTTGATTCGCCACCTCTGATTCCACATATCTGATTCCCCGCCTCTGTTTCCCCGCCTCTGATTCCCCGCCTCTAATTCCCCATATCTCATTCCCCGCCTCTGATTCCCCATCTCTGATTCCCGGTCTCTGATTCCCCACCTCTGATTAAAGGCCTCTTATTCCCGGCCTCTGATTCCCCGCTTCTGATTCTGATTCCCTGCCTCTGATTCCCCATCTCTGATTCCACACATCTGATTCCCTGCCACTGATTTCCCACCTCTGATTCCCCATATCTGATTCCCCGCCTCTGTTTCCCCATATCTAATTCCCCGCCTCTGATTCCCCAACTCTGATTCCCCGCCTCTGATTCCCCACCTCTGATTCCCGGCCTCTGATTTCCGGCCTCTGATTCCCGGTCTCTCATTCCCGGCCTCTGATTCCCGGCCTCTGATTCCCGGCCTCTGATTCCCCGCCTCTGATTCCCCGCCTCTTATTCCCTGCCTCTGATTCCCTGCCTCTGAATCCCCATCTCTGATTCCGCACATCTGATTCCCTGCCTCTGATTCCCGGCCTCTGATTTCCGGCCTCTGATTCCCGGACTCTCATTCCCGGCCTCTGATTCCCCGCCTCTGATTCCCCGCCTCTGATTCCCTGCCTCTGAATCCCCATCTCTGATTCCGCACATCTGATTCCCTGCCTCTGATTCCCCGCCTCTGATTCCCCGCCTCTGATTCCCTGCCTCTGACTCGCAACCTCTGATTCCCAACCTCTGATTCCCAACCTCTGATTCTCCACCTCTGATTCCCCATATCTGATTCCCCGCCTATGTTTCCCCACCTCTGATTCCCCGCCCCTGATTCCCCATATCGGATTCCCTCCTCTGATTCCCCATCTCTGATTCCCGGACTCTGATTCCCCACCTCTGATTCCCGCCCTCTGATTCCCGGCCTCTGATTCCCGGCCTCTGATTCCCGGCCTCTGATTCCCCGCTTCAGATTCTGATTCCCTGCCTCTGATTCCCCATCTCTGATTCCCCACATCTGATACCCTGCCTCTGATTCCCTGTCTCTGATTCCCCGCCTCTGATTCCCCGCCGCGGATTCCCAACCTCTGATTCCCCACCTCTGATTCCCCATATCTGATTCCCTGCCTCTGATTCCCTGTCTCTGATTCCCCGCCTCTGATTCCCCGCCTCGGATTCCCAACCTCTGATTCCCCACCTCTGATTCCCCATATCTGATTCCCCGCCTCTGTTTCCCCACCTCTGATTCCCCGCCTCTGTTTCCCATTATCTGATTCCCCGCATCTGATTCCCCAACTCTGATTCCCCGCCTCTCATTCCCCAGCTCTGATTCCCCGCCTCTGATTCCCCGTGTTTGATTCCCTGCCTCTGATTCCCCGCCTCTGATTCACCATCTCTGATTCACCGCCTTTGATTCGCCACCTCTGATTCCACATATCTGATTCCCCGCCTCTGTTTCCCCGCCTCTGATTCCCCGCCTCTAATTCCCCATATCTCATTCCCCGCCTCTGATTCCCCATCTCTGATTCCCGGTCTCTGATTCCCCACCTCTGATTAAAGGCCTCTTATTCCCGGCCTCTGATTCCCCGCTTCTGATTCTGATTCCCTGCCTCTGATTCCCCATCTCTGATTCCACACATCTGATTCCCTGCCACTGATTCCCCACCTCTGATTCCCCATATCTGATTCCCCGCCTCTGTTTCCCCATATCTAATTCCCCGCCTCTGATTCCCCAACTCTGATTCCCCGCCTCTGATTCCCCACCTCTGATTCCCGGCCTCTGATTTCCGGCCTCTGATTCCCGGTCTCTCATTCCCGGCCTCTGATTCCCGGCATCTGATTCCCGGCCTCTGATTCCCCGCCTCTGATTCCCCGCCTCTTATTCCCTGCCTCTGATTCCCTGCCTCTGAATCCCCATCTCTGATTCCGCACATCTGATTCCCTGCCTCTGATTCCCGGCCTCTGATTTCCGGCCTCTGATTCCCGGACTCTCATTCCCGGCCTCTGATTCCCCGCCTCTGATTCCCCGCCTCTGATTCCCTGCCTCTGAATCCCCATCTCTGATTCCGCACATCTGATTCCCTGCCTCTGATTCCCCGCCTCTGATTCCCCGCCTCTGATTCCCTGCCTCTGACTCGCAACCTCTGATTCCCCACCTCTGTTTCCCCATATCTGATTCCACGCCTCTGATTCCCCAACCCTGATTCCCCGCCTCTGATTCCCCAGCTCTGATTCCCCGCCTCTGATTCCCCGTGCTTGATTCCCTGCCTCTGATTCCCCGCCTCTGATACCCCATCTCTGATTCACAACCTTTGATTCGCCACCTCTGATTCCCAATATCTGATTCCCCGCCTCTGTTTTTCCCGCCTCTGATTCCCCGCCTCTGATTTCCCCATATCTCATTCCCCGCCTCTGATTCCCCATCTCTGATTCCGGGACTCTGATTCCCCACCTCTGATTCCCGGCCTCTTATTCCCGGCATCTGATTCCCGGCCTCTGATTCCCGGCCTCTGATTCCCTGCTTCTGATTCTTATTCCATGCCTCTGATTCCCCATCTCTGATTCCGCACATCTGATTCCCTGCCTCTGATTCCCCACCTCTGATTCCCCATATCTGATTCCCCGCCTCTGTTTCCCCGCCTCTGATTCCCCGCCTCTGTTTCCCCATATCTAATTCCCAGCCTCTGATTCCCCAACTCTGATTCCCTGCATCTGATTCCCTGCCTCTGATTCCCCATTTCTGATTCCGTACATCTGATTCCCTGCCTCTGATTCCCCGCCTCTGATTCCCCGCCTCTGATTCCCTGCCTCTGATTCCCAACCTCTGATTCCCCACCTCTGATTCCCCATATCTGATTCCCCACCTCTGTTTCCCCGCCTCTGATTCGCCATCTCTGATTCCCCATATCTGATTCCCCGCCTCTGATTCCCCAACTCTGATTCCAAGCCTCTGATTCCCAATATATCATTCCCCGCCTCTGATTCCCCATCTCTGATTCCCGGACTCTGATTCCCCACCTCTGATTCCCTGCCTCTGATTCCCCGCCTCTGATTTTCTGCCTCTGATTCCCCATCTCTGATTCCCCATATCTGCTTCCCCGCCTCTGATTCCCGGCCTCTGATTCCCTGCCTCTGATTCCCCGCCTCTGATTCCCTGCCTCTGATTCCCCATCTCTGATTCCGCACATCTGATTCCCTGCCTCTGATTCCCTGCCTCTGACTCCCCGCCTATGATTCCCTGCCTCTGATTCCCAACATCTGATTCCCCACCTCTGATTCCCCATATCTGATTCCCCGCCTCTGTTTCCCCGCCTCTGATACCCCGCCTCTGTTTCCCCATATCTGATTCCCCGCCTCTGATTCCCCAACTCAGTTTCCCCGCCTCTAATTCCCCGCCTCTGTTTCCCCATATCTGATTCCCCGCCTCTGATTCCCCAACACTGATTCCCCGCCTCTGATTCCCCAGCTCTGATTCCCCGTGTTTGATTCCCTGCCTCTGATTCCCCGCCTCTGATTCCCCATCTCTGATTCATCACCTCTGATTCCCCATCTCTGATTCACCGCCTTTGATTCGCCAACTCTGATTCCCCATATCTGACTCCCCGCCTCTGTTTTCCCGCCTCTGATTCCCCGCCTCTGATTCCCCATATCTCATTCCCCGCCTCTGATTCCCCATCTCTGATTCCCGGACTCTTATTCCCCACCTCTGATTCCCAGTCCTCTTATTCCCGGCATCTGAGTCCCGGCCTCTGATTCCCGGCCTCTGATTCCCTGCCACTGATTCCCCTCCCCTGATTCCCCACCTCTGATTTCCCATATCTGATTCCCCGCCTCTGTTTCCCCGCCTCTGATTCTCTGCCTCTGATACCCAGCTTCTGATTCCCCATCTCTAATTCATCACATCTGATTCCCCACCTCTGCTTCCCCATCTCTGATTCGCTGCCTCTGATTCGCCACCTCTGATTCTCCATATCTGATTCCCCGCCTATGTTTCCCCACCTCTGATTCCCCGCCTCTGATTCCCCATATCGGATTCCCTGCCTCTGATTCACCATCTCTGATTCCCGGTCTCTGATTCCCCACCTCTGATTCCCGGCCTCTGATTCCCGGCCTCTGATTCCCGGCCTCTGATTCCCAGCCTCTGATTCCCCGCTTCTGATTCTGATTCCCTGCCTCTGATTCCCCATCTCTGATTCCCCACATCTGATTCCCTGCCTCTGATACCCCGCCTCTGATTACCCATCTCTGATTCACCACCTCTGATTCCCCGTGTCTGATTCCCTGCCTCTGATTCCCCATCTCTGATTCCCCATCTCTGATTCCCCAATTCTGATTCCCCACCTCTGATTCCCCAGCTCTGATTCCCCGCCTCTGATTCCCTGCCTCTGATTCCCAACCTCTGATTCCCCACCTCTGATTCCCCATGTCTGATACCCCGCCTCTGTTTCCCTGCCTCTGATTCCCTGCCTCTGTTTCCCCATATCTGATTCCCCGCCTCTGATTCCCCAACTCTGATTCCCCGCCTCTGATTCCCCAGCTCTGATTCCCCGTGTTTGATTCCCTGCCTCTGATTCCCCGCCTCTGATACCCCATCTCTGATTCACCAGCTCTGATTCCCCATCTCTGATTCACCGCCTTTGATTCGCCAGCTCTGATTCCCCATATCTGACTCCCCGCCTCTGTTTCCCCGCCTCTGATTCCCCGCCTCTGATTCCCCATATCTCATTCCCCGCCTCTGATTCCCCATATCTCATTCCCCGCCTCTGATTCCCCATCTCTGATTCCCGGACTCTGATTCCCCACCTCTGATTCCCTGCCCCTGATTCCCCACCTCTGATTTCCCATATCTGATTCCCCGCCTCTGTTTCCCCGCCTCTGATTCGCAGCCTCTGATAACCCGCCTCTGATTCCCCATCTCTAATTCATCACATCTGATTCCCCAGCTCTGCTTCCCCATCTCTGATTCACTGCCTCTGATTTGCCACCTCTGATTCCCCATATCTGATTCCTCGCCTCTGATTCCCGGCCTCTGATTCCCGACCTCTGATTCCCCGCTTCTGATTCTGATTCCCTGCCTCTGATTCCCCATCTCTGATTCCCCACATCTGATTCCCTGTCTCTGATTCCCCGCCTCTGATTCCCCGCCTCGGATTCCCAACCTCTGATTCCCAACCTCTGATTCTCCACCTCTGATTCCCCATATCTGATTCCCCGCCTCTGTTTCCCCGCCTCTGATTCCCCGCCTCTGTTTCCCCATATCTGATTCCCCACTTCTGATTCCCCAACTCTGATTCCCCGCCTCTGATTCCCCAGCTCTGATTCCCCGCCTCTGACTCCTCACGTCTGATTCCCTGCCTCTGATACCCCGCCTCTGATTCCCCAACTCTGATTCCCCGCCTCTGATTCCCCGTGTTTGATTCCCTGCCTCTGATTCCCCGCCTCTGATTCACCATCTCATATTCACTGCCTCTGATTTGCCACCTCTGATTCCCCATATCTGATTCCTCGCCTCTGATTCCCGGCCTCTGATTCCCGACCTCTGATTCCCCGCTTCTGATTCTGATTCCCTGCCTCTGATTCCCCATCTCTGATTCCCCACATCTGATTCCCTGTCTCTGATTCCCCGCCTCTGATTCCCCGCCTCGGATTCCCAACCTCTGATTCCCAACCTCTGATTCTCCACCTCTGATTCCCCATATCTGATTCCCCGCCTATGTTTCCCCACCTCTGATTCCCCGCCCCTGATTCCCCATATCGGATTCCCTCCTCTGATTCCCCATCTCTGATTCCCGGACTCTGATTCCCCACCTCTGATTCCCGCCCTCTGATTCCCGGCCTCTGATTCCCGGCCTCTGATTCCCGGCCTCTGATTCCCCGCTTCAGATTCTGATTCCCTGCCTCTGATTCCCCATCTCTGATTCCCCACATCTGATACCCTGCCTCTGATTCCCTGTCTCTGATTCCCCGCCTCTGATTCCCCGCCGCGGATTCCCAACCTCTGATTCCCCACCTCTGATTCCCCATATCTGATTCCCTGCCTCTGATTCCCTGTCTCTGATTCCCCGCCTCTGATTCCCCGCCTCGGATTCCCAACCTCTGATTCCCCACCTCTGATTCCCCATATCTGATTCCCCGCCTCTGTTTCCCCACCTCTGATTCCCCGCCTCTGTTTCCCATTATCTGATTCCCCGCATCTGATTCCCCAACTCTGATTCCCCGCCTCTCATTCCCCAGCTCTGATTCCCCGCCTCTGATTCCCCGTGTTTGATTCCCTGCCTCTGATTCCCCGCCTCTGATTCACCATCTCTGATTCACCGCCTTTGATTCGCCACCTCTGATTCCACATATCTGATTCCCCGCCTCTGTTTCCCCGCCTCTGATTCCCCGCCTCTAATTCCCCATATCTCATTCCTCGCCTCTGATTCCCCATCTCTGATTCCCGGTCTCTGATTCCCCACCTCTGATTAAAGGCCTCTTATTCCCGGCCTCTGATTCCCCGCTTCTGATTCTGATTCCCTGCCTCTGATTCCCCATCTCTGATTCCACACATCTGATTCCCTGCCACTGATTCCCCACCTCTGATTCCCCATATCTGATTCCCCGCCTCTGTTTCCCCATATCTAATTCCCCGCCTCTGATTCCCCAACTCTGATTCCCCGCCTCTGATTCCCCACCTCTGATTCCCGGCCTCTGATTTCCGGCCTCTGATTCCCGGTCTCTCATTCCCGGCCTCTGATTCCCGGCATCTGATTCCCGGCCTCTGATTCCCCGCCTCTGATTCCCCGCCTCTTATTCCCTGCCTCTGATTCCCTGCCTCTGAATCCCCATCTCTGATTCCGCACATCTGATTCCCTGCCTCTGATTCCCGGCCTCTGATTTCCGGCCTCTGATTCCCGGACTCTCATTCCCGGCCTCTGATTCCCCGCCTCTGATTCCCCGCCTCTGATTCCCTGCCTCTGAATCCCCATCTCTGATTCCGCACATCTGATTCCCTGCCTCTGATTCCCCGTCTCTGATTCCCCGCCTCTGATTCCCTGCCTCTGACTCGCAACCTCTGATTCCCCACCTCTGTTTCCCCATATCTGATTCCACGCCTCTGATTCCCCAACCCTGATTCCCCGCCTCTGATTCCCCAGCTCTGATTCCCCGCCTCTGATTCCCCGTGCTTGATTCCCTGCCTCTGATTCCCCGCCTCTGATACCCCATCTCTGATTCACAACCTTTGATTCGCCACCTCTGATTCCCAATATCTGATTCCCCGCCTCTGTTTTTCCCGCCTCTGATTCCCCGCCTCTGATTTCCCCATATCTCATTCCCCGCCTCTGATTCCCCATCTCTGATTCCGGGACTCTGATTCCCCACCTCTGATTCCCGGCCTCTTATTCCCGGCATCTGATTCCCGGCCTCTGATTCCCGGCCTCTGATTCCCTGCTTCTGATTCTTATTCCATGCCTCTGATTCCCCATCTCTGATTCCGCACATCTGATTCCCTGCCTCTGATTCCCCACCTCTGATTCCCCATATCTGATTCCCCGCCTCTGTTTCCCCGCCTCTGATTCCCCGCCTCTGTTTCCCCATATCTAATTCCCAGCCTCTGATTCCCCAACTCTGATTCCCTGCATCTGATTCCCTGCCTCTGATTCCCCATTTCTGATTCCGTACATCTGATTCCCTGCCTCTGATTCCCCGCCTCTGATTCCCCGCCTCTGATTCCCTGCCTCTGATTCCCAACCTCTGATTCCCCACCTCTGATTCCCCATATCTGATTCCCCACCTCTGTTTCCCCGCCTCTGATTCGCCATCTCTGATTCCCCATATCTGATTCCCCGCCTCTGATTCCCCAACTCTGATTCCAAGCCTCTGATTCCCAATATATCATTCCCCGCCTCTGATTCCCCATCTCTGATTCCCGGACTCTGATTCCCCACCTCTGATTCCCTGCCTCTGATTCCCCGCCTCTGATTTTCTGCCTCTGATTCCCCATCTCTGATTCCCCATATCTGCTTCCCCGCCTCTGATTCCCGGCCTCTGATTCCCTGCCTCTGATTCCCCGCCTCTGATTCCCTGCCTCTGATTCCCCATCTCTGATTCTGCACATCTGATTCCCTGCCTCTGATTCCCTGCCTCTGACTCCCCGCCTATGATTCCCTGCCTCTGATTCCCAACATCTGATTCCCCACCTCTGATTCCCCATATCTGATTCCCCGCCTCTGTTTCCCCGCCTCTGATACCCCGCCTCTGTTTCCCCATATCTGATTCCCCGCCTCTGATTCCCCAACTCAGTTTCCCCGCCTCTAATTCCCCGCCTCTGTTTCCCCATATCTGATTCCCCGCCTCTGATTCCCCAACACTGATTCCCCGCCTCTGATTCCCCAGCTCTGATTCCCCGTGTTTGATTCCCTGCCTCTGATTCCCCGCCTCTGATTCCCCATCTCTGATTCATCACCTCTGATTCCCCATCTCTGATTCACCGCCTTTGATTCGCCAACTCTGATTCCCCATATCTGACGCCCCGCCTCTGTTTTCCCGCCTCTGATTCCCCATATCTCATTCCCCGCCTCTGATTCCCCATCTCTGATTCCCGGACTCTTATTCCCCACCTCTGATTCCCAGTCCTCTTATTCCCGGCATCTGAGTCCCGGCCTCTGATTCCCGGCCTCTGATTCCCTGCCACTGATTCCCCTCCCCTGATTCCCCACCTCTGATTTCCCATATCTGATTCCCCGCCTCTGTTTCCCCGCCTCTGATTCTCTGCCTCTGATTCGCCACCTCTGATTCTCCATATCTGATTCCCCGCCTATGTTTCCCCACCTCTGATTCCCCGCCTCTGATTCCCCATATCGGATTCCCTGCCTCTGATTCACCATCTCTGATTCCCGGTCTCTGATTCCCCACCTCTGATTCCCGGCCTCTGATTCCCGGCCTCTGATTCCCGGCCTCTGATTCCCAGCCTCTGATTCCCCGCTTCTGATTCTGATTCCCTGCCTCTGATTCCCCATCTCTGATTCCCCACATCTGATTCCCTGCCTCTGATACCCCGCCTCTGATTACCCATCTCTGATTCACCACCTCTGATTCCCCGTGTCTGATTCCCTGCCTCTGATTCCCCATCTCTGATTCCCCATCTCTGATTCCCCAATTCTGATTCCCCACCTCTGATTCCCCAGCTCTGATTCCCCGCCTCTGATTCCCTGCCTCTGATTCCCAACCTCTGATTCCCCACCTCTGATTCCCCATGTCTGATACCCCGCCTCTGTTTCCCTGCCTCTGATTCCCTGCCTCTGTTTCCCCATATCTGATTCCCCGCCTCTGATTCCCCAACTCTGATTCCCCGCCTCTGATTCCCCAGCTCTGATTCCCCGTGTTTGATTCCCTGCCTCTGATTCCCCGCCTCTGATACCCCATCTCTGATTCACCAGCTCTGATTCCCCATCTCTGATTCACCGCCTTTGATTCGCCAGCTCTGATTCCCCATATCTGACTCCCCGCCTCTGTTTCCCCGCCTCTGATTCCCCGCCTCTGATTCCCCATATCTCATTCCCCGCCTCTGATTCCCCATATCTCATTCCCCGCCTCTGATTCCCCATCTCTGATTCCCGGACTCTGATTCCCCACCTCTGATTCCCTGCCCCTGATTCCCCACCTCTGATTTCCCATATCTGATTCCCCGCCTCTGTTTCCCCGCCTCTGATTCGCAGCCTCTGATAACCCGCCTCTGATTCCCCATCTCTAATTCATCACATCTGATTCCCCAGCTCTGCTTCCCCATCTCTGATTCACTGCCTCTGATTTGCCACCTCTGATTCCCCATATCTGATTCCTCGCCTCTGATTCCCGGCCTCTGATTCCCGACCTCTGATTCCCCGCTTCTGATTCTGATTCCCTGCCTCTGATTCCCCATCTCTGATTCCCCACATCTGATTCCCTGTCTCTGATTCCCCGCCTCTGATTCCCCGCCTCGGATTCCCAACCTCTGATTCCCAACCTCTGATTCTCCACCTCTGATTCCCCATATCTGATTCCCCGCCTCTGTTTCCCCGCCTCTGATTCCCCGCCTCTGTTTCCCCATATCTGATTCCCCACTTCTGATTCCCCAACTCTGATTCCCCGCCTCTGATTCCCCAGCTCTGATTCCCCGCCTCTGACTCCTCACGTCTGATTCCCTGCCTCTGATACCCCGCCTCTGATTCCCCAACTCTGATTCCCCGCCTCTGATTCCCCGTGTTTGATTCCCTGCCTCTGATTCCCCGCCTCTGATTCACCATCTCTGATTCACCGCCTTTGATTCGCCACCTCTGATTCCACATATCTGATTCCCCGCCTCTGTTTCCCCGCCTCTGATTCCCCGCCTCTAATTCCCCATATCTCATTCCCCGCCTCTGATTCCCCATCTCTGATTCCCGGTCTCTGATTCCCCACCTCTGATTAAAGGCCTCTTATTCCCGGCCTCTGATTCCCCGCTTCTGATTCTGATTCCCTGCCTCTGATTCCCCATCTCTGATTCCACACATCTGATTCCCTGCCACTGATTCCCCACCTCTGATTCCCCATATCTGATTCCCCGCCTCTGTTTCCCCATATCTAATTCCCCGCCTCTGATTCCCCAACTCTGATTCCCCGCCTCTGATTCCCCACCTCTGATTCCCGGCCTCTGATTTCCGGCCTCTGATTCCCGGTCTCTCATTCCCGGCCTCTGATTCCCGGCCTCTGATTCCCGGCCTCTGATTCCCCGCCTCTGATTCCCCGCCTCTTATTCCCTGCCTCTGATTCCCTGCCTCTGAATCCCCATCTCTGATTCCGCACATCTGATTCCCTGCCTCTGATTCCCGGCCTCTGATTTCCGGCCTCTGATTCCCGGACTCTCATTCCCGGCCTCTGATTCCCCGCCTCTGATTCCCCGCCTCTGATTCCCTGCCTCTGAATCCCCATCTCTGATTCCGCACATCTGATTCCCTGCCTCTGATTCCCCGCCTCTGATTCCCCGCCTCTGATTCCCTGCCTCTGACTCGCAACCTCTGATTCCCCACCTCTGTTTCCCCATATCTGATTCCACGCCTCTGATTCCCCAACCCTGATTCCCCGCCTCTGATTCCCCAGCTCTGATTCCCCGCCTCTGATTCCCCGTGCTTGATTCCCTGCCTCTGATTCCCCGCCTCTGATACCCCATCTCTGATTCACAACCTTTGATTCGCCACCTCTGATTCCCAATATCTGATTCCCCGCCTCTGTTTTTCCCGCCTCTGATTCCCCGCCTCTGATTTCCCCATATCTCATTCCCCGCCTCTGATTCCCCATCTCTGATTCCGGGACTCTGATTCCCCACCTCTGATTCCCGGCCTCTTATTCCCGGCATCTGATTCCCGGCCTCTGATTCCCGGCCTCTGATTCCCTGCTTCTGATACTTATTCCATGCCTCTGATTCCCCATCTCTGATTCCACACATCTGATTCCCTGCCTCTGATTCCCCACCTCTGATTCCCCATATCTGATTCCCCTCCTCTGTTTCCCCGCCTCTGATTCCCCGCCTCTGTTTCCCCATATCTAATTCCCAGCCTCTGATTCCCCAACTCCGATTCCCTGCCTCTGATTCCCTGCCTCTGATTCCCCATTTCTGATTCCGTACATCTGATTCCCTGCCTCTGATTCCCCGCCTCTGATTCCCCGCCTCTGATTCCCTGCCTCTGATTCCCAACCTCTGATTCCCCACCTCTGATTCCCCATATCTGATTCCCCACCTCTGTTTCCCCGCCTCTGATTCGCCATCTCTGATTCCCCATATCTGATTCCCCGCCTCTGATTCCCCAACTCTGATTCCCCGCCTCTGATTCCCAATATATCATTCCCCGCCTCTGATTCCCCATCTCTGATTCCCGGACTCTGATTCCCCACCTCTGATTCCCTGCCTCTGATTCCCCGCCTCTGATTTTCTGCTTCTGATTCCCCATCTCTGATTCCCCATATCTGCTTCCCCGCCTCTGATTCCCGGCCTCTGATTCCCTGCCTCTGATTCCCCGCCTCTGATTCCCTGCCTCTGATTCCCCATCTCTGATTCCGCACATCTGATTCCCTGCCTCTGATTCCCTGCCTCTGACTCCCCGCCTATGATTCCCTGCCTCTGATTCCCAACATCTGATTCCCCACCTCTGATTCCCCATATCTGATTCCCCGCCTCTGTTTCCCCTCCTCTGATACCCCGCCTCTGTTTCCCCATATCTGATTCCCCGCCTCTGATTCCCCAACTCAGTTTCCCCGCCTCTAATTCCCCGCCTCTGTTTCCCCATATCTGATTCCCCGCCTCTGATTCCCCAACACTGATTCCCCGCCTCTGATTCCCCAGCTCTGATTCCCCGTGTTTGATTCCCTGCCTCTGATTCCCCGCCTCTGATTCCCCATCTCTGATTCATCACCTCTGATTCCCCATCTCTGATTCACCGCCTTTGATTCGCCAACTCTGATTCCCCATATCTGACTCCCCGCCTCTGTTTTCCCGCCTCTGATTCCCCGCCTCTGATTCCCCATATCTCATTCCCCGCCTCTGATTCCCCATCTCTGATTCCCGGACTCTTATTCCCCACCTCTGATTCCCAGTCCTCTTATTCCCGGCATCTGAGTCCCGGCCTCTGATTCCCGGCCTCTGATTCCCTGCCACTGATTCCCCTCCCCTAATTCCCCACCTCTGATTTCCCATATCTGATTCCCCGCCTCTGTTTCCCCGCCTCTGATTCTCTGCCTCTGATACCCAGCTTCTGATTCCCCATCTCTAATTCATCACATCTGATTCCCCACCTCTGCTTCCCCATCTCTGATTCACTGCCTCTGATTCGCCACCTCTGATTCTCCATATCTGATTCCCCGCCTATGTTTCCCCACCTCTGATTCCCCGCCTCTGATTCCCCATATCGGATTCCCTGCCTCTGATTCACCATCTCTGATTCCCGGACTCTGATTCCCCACCTCTGATTCCCGGCCTCTGATTCCCGGCCTCTCATTCCCGGCCTCTGATTCCCGGCCTCTGATTCCCCGCTTCTGATTCTGATTCCCTGCCTCTGATTCCCCATCTCTGATTCCCCACATCTGATTCCCTGCCTCTGATACCCCGCCTCTGATTACCCATCTCTGATTCACCACCTCTGATTCCCCGTGTCTGATTCCCTGCCTCTGATTCCCCATCTCTGATTCCCCATCTCTGATTCCCCAATTCTGATTCCCCACCTCTGATTCCCCAGCTCTGATTCCCCGCCTCTGATTCCCTGCCTGTTATTCCCAACCTCTGATTCCCCACCTCTGATTCCCCATGTCTGATACCCCGCCTCTGTTTCCCTGCCTCTGATTCCCTGCCTCTGTTTCCCCATATCTGATTCCCCGCCTCTGATTCCCCAACTCTGATTCCCCGCCTCTGATTCCCCAGCTCTGATTCCCCGTGTTTGATTCCCTGCCTCTGATTCCCCGCCTCTGATACCCCATCTCTGATTCACCAGCTCTGATTCCCCATCTCTGATTCACCGCCTTTGATTCGCCAGCTCTGATTCCCCATATCTGACTCCCCGCCTCTGTTTCCCCGCCTCTGATTCCCCGCATCTGATTCCCCATATCTCATTCCCCGCCTCTGATTCCCCATATCTCATTCCCCGCCTCTGATTCCCCATCTCTGATTCCCGGACTCTGATTCCCCACCTCTGATTCCCTGCCCCTGATTCCCCACCTCTGATTTCCCATATCTGATTCCCCGCCTCTGTTTCCCCGCCTCTGATTCGCAGCCTCTGATAACCCGCCTCTGATTCCCCATCTCTAATTCATCACATCTGATTCCCCAGCTCTGCTTCCCCATCTCTGATTCACTGCCTCTGATTTGCCACCTCTGATTCCCCATATCTGATTCCTCGCCTCTGATTCCCGGCCTCTGATTCCCGACCTCTGATTCCCCGCTTCTGATTCTGATTCCCTGCCTCTGATTCCCCATCTCTGATTCCCCACATCTGATTCCCTGTCTCTGATTCCCCGCCTCTGATTCCCCGCCTCGGATTCCCAACCTCTGATTCCCAACCTCTGATTCTCCACCTCTGATTCCCCATATCTGATTCCCCGCCTCTGTTTCCCCGCCTCTGATTCCCCGCCTCTGTTTCCCCATATCTGATTCCCCACTTCTGATTCCCCAACTCTGATTCCCCGCCTCTGATTCCCCAGCTCTGATTCCCCGCCTCTGACTCCTCACGTCTGATTCCCTGCCTCTGATACCCCGCCTCTGATTCCCCAACTCTGATTCCCCGCCTCTGATTCCCCATCTCTGATTCCCAGTCCTCTTATGCCCGGCATCTGATTCACGACCTCTGATTCCCCGCCTCTGATTCCCTGCCTCTGATTCCCAACCTCTGATTCCCCACCTCTGATTCCCCTTATCTGATTCCCCGCCTCTGTTTCCCTCCCTCTGATTCCCCGCCTCTGTTTCCCCATATCTGATTCCCCGCCTCTGATTCCCCAACTCTGATTCCCCGCCTCTGATTCCCCAGCTCTGATTCCCCGTGTTTGATTCCCTGCCTCTGATTCCCCGCCTCTGATACCCCATCTCTGATTCACCACCTCTGATTCCCCATCTCTGATTCACTGCCTCTGATTCGCCACCTCTGATTCCCCATATCTGATTCCCCGCCTATGTTTCCCCACCTCTGATTCCCCGCATCTGATTCCCCATATCGGATTCCCCGCCTCTGATTCCCCATCTCTGATTCCCGGACTCTGATTCCCCACCTTTGATTCCCGGCCTCTGATTCCCGACCTCTGATTCCCGGCCTCTGATTCCCGGCCTCTGATTCCCCGCTTCTGATTCTGATTCCCTGCCTCTGATTCCCCATCTCTGATTCCCCACATCTGATTCCCTGCCTCTGATTCCCTGTCTCTGATTCACGCCTCTGATTCCCCGCCTCTGATTCCCCAGCTCTGATTCCCTGCCTCTGATTCCCTGCCTCTGATTCCCAACCTCTGATTCCCCACCTCTGATTCCCCATATCTGATTCCAAGCCTCTGTTTCCCTGCCTCTGATTCCCCGCCTCTGATTCCCCATATCTTATTCCCCACCTCTGATTCCACAACTCTGATTCCCCGCCTCTGATTCCCCAGCTCTGATTCCCCGTGTTTGATTCCCTGCCTCTGATTCACCACCTCTGATTCCCCATCTCTGATTCACCGCCTTTGATTCGCCAGCTCTGAAATCCCCATATCTGACTCCCCGCCTCTGTTTACCCGCCTCCGATTCCCCACCTCTGATTCCCCATATCTCATTCCCCGCCTCTGATTCCCCATCTCTGATTCCCGGACTTTGATACCCCACCTCTGATTCGCAGTCCTCTTATTCCCGGCATCTGATTCCCGGCCTCTGATTCCCTGCCACTGATTCCCTGCCCCTGATTCCCCACCTCTGATTTCCCATATCTGATTCCCCGCCTCTGTTTCCCCGCCTCTGATTCGCAGCCTCTGATACCCCACCTCTTATTCCCCATCTCTAATTCATCACATCTGATTCTCCACCTCTGCTTCCCCATCTCTGTTTCACTGCCTCTGATTCGCCACCTCTGATTCCCCATATCTGATTCCCCGCCTATGTTTCCCCACCTCTGTTTCCCAATATCTGATTCCCGGACTCTGATTCCCCACCTCTGATTCCCGATCTCTGATTCCGCACATCTGATTCCCTGCCTCTGATTCCCCGCCTCTGATTCCCTGCGTCTGATTCCCTGCCTCTGATTCCCAACCTCTGATTCCCCACCTCTGATTCCCCATATCTGATTCCCCGCCTCTGTTTCTTCGCCTCTGATTCCTCGCCTCTGTTTCCCCATATCTGATACCCCGCTTCTGATTCCCCAACTCTGATTCCCCGCCTCTGATTCCCCAGCTCTGATTCCCCGCCTCTGACTCCTCGCGTCTGATTCCCTGCCTCTGATGCCCCGCCTCTGATTCCCCATCTCTGATTCCCAGCCTCTGATTCCCCGTGTCTGATTCCCTGCCTTTGATTCCCCGCCTCTGATTCCACGCATCTGTTTCCCCAACTCTGATTCGCTGCCTCTGATTCCCCATCTCTGATTCCCAGTCCTCTTATGCCCGGCATCTGATTCATGGCCTCTGATTCCCCGCCTCTGATTCCCTGCCTCTAATTCCCAACCTCTGATTCCCCACCTCTGATTCCCCATATCTGATTCCCCGCCTCTGTTTCCCTCCCTCTGATTCCCCGCCTCCGTTTCCCCATATCTGATTCCCCGCCTCTGATTCTCCAACTCTGATTCCCCGCCTCTGATTCCCCAGCTCTAATTTCCCGCGTTTGATTCCCTGCCTCTGATTCCCTGCCTCTGATACCCCATCTCTGATTCACCACCTCTGATTCCCCATCTCTGATTCACCGCCTTTGATTCGCCAGCTCTGATTCCCCATATCTGAATCCCGGCCTCTGTTTCCCCGCCTCTGATTCCCCACCTCTGATTCCCCATATCTCATTCCCCGCCTCTGATTCCCCATCTCTGATTCCCCATATCTTATTTCTGGCTTCTGATTCCCGGCCTCTGATTCCCGGCCTCTGATTCCCTGCCACTGATTCCCCACCCCTGATTCCCCACCTCTGATTTCCCATATCTGATTCCCCACCTCTGTTTCCCCGCCTCTGATTCGCAGCCTCTGATACCCCGCCTCTGATTCCCCATCTCTAATTCATCACATCTGATTCCCCATCTCTGCTTCCCCATCTCTGATTCACTGCCTCTGATTCGCCACCTCAGATTCCCCATATCTGATTCCCGGCCTATGTTTCCCCACCTCTAATTCCCCGCCTCTGATTCCCCATCTCTGATTCCCGGACTCTGTTTCCCCATATCTGATTCCCCGCCTCTGATTCCCCAACTCTGATTCCCCGCCTCTGATTCCCCAGCTCTAATTTCCCGCGTTTGATTCCCTGCCTCTGATTCCCCGCCTCTGATACCCCATCTCTGATTCACCACCTCTGATTCCCCATCTCTGATTCACCGCCTTTGATTCGCCAGCTCTGATTCCCCATATCTGACTCCCGGCCTCTGTTTCCCCGCCTCTGATTCCCCACCTCTGATTCCCCATATCTCATTCCCCGCCTCTGATTCCCCATCTCTGATTCCCCATATCTTATTTCTGGCTTCTGATTCCCGGCCTCTGATTCCCGGCCTCTGATTCCCTGCCACTGATTCCCCACCCCTGATTCCCCACCTCTGATTTCCCATATCTGATTCCCCACCTCTGTTTCCCCGCCTCTGATTCGCAGCCTCTGATACCCCGCCTCTGATTCCCCATCTCTAATTCATCACATCTGATTCCCCATCTCTGCTTCCCCATCTCTGATTCACTGCCTCTGATTCGCCACCTCAGATTCCCCATATCTGATTCCCGGCCTATGTTTCCCCACCTCTGATTCCCCGCCTCTGATTCCCCATATCGGATTCCCCGCCTCTGATTCCCCATCTCTGATTCCCGGACTCTGATTCCCCACCTCTGATTCCCGGGCTCTGATTCCCGACCTCTGATTCCCGGCCTCTGATTCCCGGCCTCTGATTCCACGCTTCTGATTCTGATTCCCTGCCTCTGATTCCCCATCTCTGATTCCCCACATCTGATTCCCTGCCTCTGATTCCCTGTCTCTGATTCCCCGCCTTTGATTCCCCGCCTCTAATTCCCCAGCTCTGATTCCCCACCTCTGATTCCCTGCCTCTGATTCCCAACCTCTGATTCCCCACCTCTGATTCCCCATATCTGATTCCCCGCCTCTGTTTCCCTGCCTCTGATTCCCCGCCTCTGTTTCCCCATATCTGATTCCCCGCCTCTGATTCCCCAACTCTGATTCCCCGCCTCTGATTCCCCAGCTCTGATTCCCCGTGTTTGATTCCCTGCCTCTGATTCCCCGCCTCTGATACCCCATCTCTGATTCACCACCTCTGATTCCCCATCTCTGATTCAACGCCTTTGATTCGCCAGATCTGATTCCCCATATCTGACTTCCCGCCTCTGTTTCCCCGCCTCTGATTCCCCGCCTCTGATTCCCCATATCTCATTCCCCGCCTCTGATTCCCCATCTCTGATTCCAGGACTCTTATTCCCCACCTCTGAATCCCAGTCCTCTTATTCCCGGCATCTGATTCCCGGCCTCTGATTCCCGGCCTCTGATTCCCTGCCACTGATTCCCTGCCCCTGATTCCCCACCTCTGATTTCCCATAACTGATTCCCCGCCTCTGTTTCCCCGCCTCTGATTCGCAGCCTCTGATACCCCGCCTCTGATTCCCCATCTCTAAATCATCACATCTGATTCCCCACCTCTGGTTCCCCATATCTGATTCCCCGCCTATGTTTCCCCACCTCTGATTCCCCGCCTCTGATTCCCCATATCGGATCCCCCTCCTCTGATTCCCCATCTCTGATTCCCGGACTCTGATTTGCCACCTCTGATTCCCGGCCTCTGATTCCCGGCCTCTGATTCCCGGCCTCTGATTCCCGGCCTCTGATTCCCCACTTCTGATTCTGATTCCCTGCCTCTGATTCCCCATCTCTGATTCCCCACATCTCATTCCCTGCCTCTGATTCCCTGTCTCTGATTCCCCACCTCTGATTCCACGCCTCGGATTCCCAACCTCTGATTCCCCACCTCTGATTCGCCATATCTGATTCCCCGCCTCTGTTTCCCCACCTCTGATTCCCCGCCTCTGTTTCCCCATATCTGATTCCCCGCATCTGATTCCCCAACTCTGATTCCCCGCCTCTCATGCCCCAGCTCTTATTCCCCGCCTCTGATTCCCCGTGTTTGATTCCCTGCCTTTGATTCCCCGCCTCTGATTCGCCATCTCTGATTCACCGCCTTTGATTCGCCACCTCTGATTCCCCATATCAGATTCACTGCCTCTGCTTCCCCGCCTCTGATTCCCCGCCTCTGATTCCCCATATCTCATTCCCCGCCTCTGATTCCCCAACTCTGATTCCCTGCCTCTGATTCCCCATCTCTGATTCCCAGTCCTCTTATGCCCGGCATCTGATTCACGGCCTCTGATTCCCCACCTCTGATTCCCTGCCTCTGATTCCCAACCTCTTATTCCCCACCTCTGATTCCCCATATCTGATTCACCGCCTCTGTTTCCCTCCCTCTGATTCCCCGCCTCTGTTTCCCCATATCTGATTCCCCGCCTCTGATTCCCCAACTCTGATTCCCCGCCTCTGATTCCCCAGCTCTGATTCCCCGTGTTTGATTTCCTGCCTCTGATTCCCCGCCTCTGATACCCCATCTCTGATTCCCAGTCCTCTTATTCCTGGCATCTGATTCCCGGCCTCTGATTCCCGGCCTCTGATTCCCTGCCACTGATTCCCCGCCCCTGAAACCCCACCTCTGATTTCCCATATCTGATTCCCCGCCTCTGTTTCCCCACCTCTGATTCGCAGCCTCTGATACCCCGCCTCTGATTCCCCATCTCTAATTCATCACATCTGATTCCCCATCTCTGCTTCCCCATCTCTGATTCACTGCCTCTGATTCGCCACCTCTGATTCCCCATATCTGATTCCCCGCCTATGTTTCCCCACCTCTGATTCCCCGCCTCTGATTCCCCATATCGGATTCCCCGCCTCTGATTCCCCATCACTGATTCCCGGACTCTGATTCTCCACCTCTGATTCCCGGGCTCTGATTACCGACCTCTGATTCCCGGCCTCTGATTCCCGGCCTCTGATTCCCCGCTTCTGATTCTGATTCCCTGCCTCTGATTCCCCATCTCTGATTCCCCACATCTGATTCCATGCCTCTGATTCCCTGTCTCTGATTCCCCGCCTCTGATTCCCCGCCTCTGATTCCCCAGCTCTGATTCCCCGCCTCTGATTCCCTGCCTCTGATTCCCAACCTCTGATTCCCCACCTCTGATTCCCCATATCTGATTCCCCGCCTCTGTTTCCCTGCCTCTGATTCCCCGCCTCTGTTTCCCCATATCTGATACCCCGCCTCTGATTCCCCAACTCTGATTCCCCGCCTCTGATTCCCCAGCTCTGATTCCCCGTCTTTGATTCCCTGCCTCTGATTCCCCGCCTCTGATACCCCTTCTCTGATTCACAACCTCTGATTCCCCATCTCTGATTCAACGCCTTTGATTCGCCAGATCTGATTCCCCATATCTGACTCCCCGCCTCTGTTTCCCCGCCTCTGATTCCCCACCTCTGATTCCCCACCCCTGATTCCCCACCTCTGATTTCCCATATCTGATTCCCCACCTCTGTTTCCCCGCCTCTGATTCGCAGCCTCTGATACCCCGCCTCTGATTCCCCATCTCTAATTCATCAAATCTGATTCCCCATCTCTGCTTCCCCATCTCTGATTCACTGCCTCTGATTCGCCACCTCAGATTCCCCATATCTGATTCCCGGCCTATGTTTCCCCACCTCTGATTCCCCGCCTCTGATTCCCCATATCGGATTCCCCGCCTCTGATTCCCCATCTCTGATTCCCGGACTCTGATTCCCCACCTCTGATTCCCGGGCTCTGATTCCCGACCTCTGATTCCCGGCCTCTGATTCCCGGCCTCTGATTCCACGCTTCTGATTCTGATTCCCTGCCTCTGATTCCCCATCTCTGATTCCCCACATCTGATTCCCTGCCTCTGATTCCCTGTCTCTGATTCCCCGCCTTTGATTCCCCGCCTCTAATTCCCCAGCTCTGATTCCCCACCTCTGATTCCCTGCCTCTGATTCCCAACCTCTGATTCCCCACCTCTGATTCCCCATATCTGATTCCCCGCCTCTGTTTCCCTGCCTCTGATTCCCCGCCTCTGTTTCCCCATATCTGATTCCCCGCCTCTGATTCCCCAACTCTGATTCCCCGCCTCTGATTCCCCAGCTCTGATTCCCCGTGTTTGATTCCCTGCCTCTGATTCCCCGCCTCTGATACCCCATCTCTGATTCACCACCTCTGATTCCCCATCTCTGATTCAACGCCTTTGATTCGCCAGATCTGATTCCCCATATCTGACTTCCCGCCTTTGTTTCCCCGCCTCTGATTCCCCGCCTCTGATTCCCCATATCTCATTCCCCGCCTCTGATTCCCCATCTCTGATTCCAGGACTCTTATTCCCCACCTCTGAATCCCAGTCCTCTTATTCCCGGCATCTGATTCCCGGCCTCTGATTCCCGGCCTCTGATTCCCTGCCACTGATTCCCTGCCCCTGATTCCCCACCTCTGATTTCCCATAACTGATTCCCCGCCTCTGTTTCCCCGCCTCTGATTCGCAGCCTCTGATACCCCGCCTCTGATACCCCATCTCTAAATCATCACATCTGATTCCCCACCTCTGGTTCCCCATATCTGATTCCCCGCCTATGTTTCCCCACCTCTGATTCCCCGCCTCTGATTCCCCATATCGGATCCCCCTCCTCTGATTCCCCATCTCTGATTCCCGGACTCTGATTTGCCACCTCTGATTCCCGGCCTCTGATTCCCGGCCTCTGATTCCCGGCCTCTGATTCCCGGCCTCTGATTCCCCACTTCTGATTCTGATTCCCTGCCTCTGATTCCCCATCTCTGATTCCCCACATCTCATTCCCTGCCTCTGATTCCCTGTCTCTGATTCCCCGCCTCTGATTCCACGCCTCGGATTCCCAACCTCTGATTCCCCACCTCTGATTCGCCATATCTGATTCCCCGCCTCTGTTTCCCCACCTCTGATTCCCCGCCTCTGTTTCCCCATATCTGATTCCCCGCATCTGATTCCCCAACTCTGATTCCCCGCCTCTCATGCCCCAGCTCTTATTCCCCGCCTCTGATTCCCCGTGTTTGATTCCCTGCCTTTGATTCCCCGCCTCTGATTCGCCATCTCTGATTCACCGCCTTTGATTCGCCACCTCTGATTCCCCATATCAGATTCACTGCCTCTGCTTCCCCGCCTCTGATTCCCCGCCTCTGATTCCCCATATCTCATTCCCCGCCTCTGATACCCCAACTCTGATTCCCTGCCTCTGATTCCCCATCTCTGATTCCCAGTCCTCTTATGCCCGGCATCTGATTCACGGCCTCTGATTCCCCGCCTCTGATTCCCTGCCTCTGATTCCCAACCTCTTATTCCCCACCTCTGATTCCCCATATCTGATTCACCGCCTCTGTTTCCCTCCCTCCGATTCCCCGCCTCTGTTTCCCCATATCTGATTCCCCGCCTCTGATTCCCCAACTCTGATTCCCCGCCTCTGATTCCCCAGCTCTGATTCCCCGTGTTTGATTTCCTGCCTCTGATTCCCCGCCTCTGATACCCCATCTCTGATTCCCAGTCCTCTTATTCCTGGCATCTGATTCCCGGCCTCTGATTCCCGGCCTCTGATTCCCTGCCACTGATTCCCCGCCCCTGATTCCCCACCTCTGATTTCCCATATCTGATTCCCCGCCTCTGTTTCCCCACCTCTGATTCGCAGCCTCTGATACCCCGCCTCTGATTCCCCATCTCTAATTCATCACATCTGATTCCCCATCTCTGCTTCCCCATCTCTGATTCACTGCCTCTGATTCGCCACCTCTGATTCCCCATATCTGATTCCCCGCCTATGTTTCCCCACCTCTGATTCCCCGCCTCTGATTCCCCATATCGGATTCCCCGCCTCTGATTCCCCATCACTGATTCCCGGACTCTGATTCTCCACCTCTGATTCCCGGGCTCTGATTACCGACCTCTGATTCCCGGCCTCTGATTCCCGGCCTCTGATTCCCCGCTTCTGATTCTGATTCCCTGCCTCTGATTCCCCATCTCTGATTCCCCACATCTGATTCCATGCCTCTGATTCCCTGTCTCTGATTCCCCGCCTCTGATTCCCCGCCTCTGATTCCCCAGCTCTGATTCCCCGCCTCTGATTCCCTGCCTCTGATTCCCAACCTCTGATTCCCCACCTCTGATTCCCCATATCTGATTCCCCGCCTCTGTTTCCCTGCCTCTGATTCCCCGCCTCTGTTTCCCCATATCTGATTCCCCGCCTCTGATTCCCCAACTCTGATTCCCCGCCTCTGATTCCCCAGCTCTGATTCCCCGTGTTTGATTCCCTGCCTCTGATTCCCCGCCTCTGATACCCCTTCTCTGATTCACAACCTCTGATTCCCCATCTCTGATTCAACGCCTTTGATTCGCCAGATCTGATTCCCCATATCTGACTCCCCGCCTCTGTTTCCCCGCCTCTGATTCCCCACCTCTGATTCCCCATATCTCATTCCCCGCCTCTGATTCCCCATCTCTGATTCCAGGACTCTGATTCCCCACCTCTGATTCCCAGTCCTCATTCCCGGCATCTGATTCCCGGCCTCTGATTCCCGGCCTCTGATTCCCTGCCACTGATTCCCTACCCCTGATTCCCCACATCTGATTTCCCATATCTGATTCCCCGCCTCTGTTTCCCCGCCGTTGATTCGCAGCCTCTGATACCCCGCCTCTGATTCCCCATCTCTAATTCATCACATCTGACTCCCCACCTCTGCTTCCCCATCTCTGATTCACTGCCTCTGATTCGCCACCTCTGATTCCCCATATCTGATTCCCCGCCTATGTCTCCCCACCTCTGATTCCCCGCCTCTGATTCCCCATATCGGATTCCCTCCTCTGATTCCCCATCTCTGATTCCCGGACTCTGATTCCCCACCTCTGATTCCAGCCCTCTGATTCCCGGGCTCTGATTCCCGGCCTCTGATTCCCGGCCTCTGATTCCCCGCTTCAGATTCTGATTCCCTGCCTCTGATTCCCCATCTCTGATTCCCCACATCTGATTCCCTGCCTCTGATTCCCTGTCTCTGATTCCCCGCCTCTGATTCCCCGCCGCGGATTCCCAACCTCTGATTCCCCACCTCTGATTCCCCATATCTGATTCCCCGCCTCTGTTTCCCCACCTCTGATTCCCCGCCTATGTTTCCCCATATCTGATTCCCCCGCATCTGATTCCCCAACTCTGATTCCCCGCCTCTCATTCCCCAGCTCTGATATCCCGCCTCTGATTCACCGTGTTTGATTCCCTGCCTCTGATTCCCCGCCTCTGATTCGCCATCTCTGATTCACCGCCTTTGATTCGCCACCTCTGATTCCACATATCTGATTCCCCGCCTCTGTTTCCCCGCCTCTGATTCCCCGCCTCTAATTCCCCATATCTCTTTCCCCGCCTCTGATTCCCCATCTCTGATTCCCGGTCTCTGATTCCCCACCTCTGATTAAAGGCCTCTTATTCCCGGCCTCTGATTCCCCGCTTCTGATTCTGATTCCCTGCCTCTGATTCCCCATCTCTGATTCCACACATCTGATTCCCTGCCACTGATTCCCCACCTCTGATTCCCCATATCTGATTCCCCGCCTCTGTTTCCCCATATCTAATTCCCCGCCTCTGATTCCCCAACTCTGATTCCCCGCCTCTGATTCCCCACCTCTGATTCCCGGCCTCTGATTTCCTGCCTCTGATTCCCGGTCTCTCATTCCCGGCCTCTGATACCCGGCCTCTGATTCCTGGCCTCTGATTCCCCGCCTCTGATTCCCCGCCTCTGATTCCCTGCCTCTGATTCCCTGCCTCTGAATCCCCATCTCTGATTCCGCACATCTGATTCCCTGCCTCTGATTCCCGGCCTCTGATTTCCGGCCTCTGATTCCCGGCCTCTGATTCCCCGCCTCTGATTCCCCGCCTCTGATTCCCCGCCTCTGATTCCCTGCCTCTGAATCCCCATCTCTGATTCCGCACACCTGATTCCCTGCCTCTGATTCCCCGCCTCTGATTCCCCGCCTCTGATTCCCTGCCTCTGACTCGCAAACTCTGATTCCCCACCTCTGTTTCCTCATATCTGATTCCACGCCTCTGATTCCCCAACCCTGATTCCCCGCCTCTGATTCCCCAGCTCTGATTCCCCGCCACTGATTCCCCGTGCTTGATTCCCTGCCTCTGATTCCCCGCCTCTGATACCCCATCTCTGATTCACAACCTTTGATTCGCCACCTCTGATTCCCAATATCTGATTCCCCGCCTCTGTTTCCCCGCCTCTGATTCCCCGCCTCTGATTTCCCCATATCTCATTCCCCGCCTCTGATTCCCCATCTCTAATTCCGGGACTCTGATTCCCCACCTCTGATTCCCGGCCTCTTATTCCCGGCATCTGATTCCCGGCCTCTGATTCCCGGCCTCTGATTCCCTGCTTCTGATTTTTATTCCATGCCTCTGATTCCCCATCTCTGATTCCGCACATCTGATTCCCTGCCTCTGATTCCCCACCTCTGATTCCCCATATCTGATTCCCCGCCTCTGATTCCCAACCTCTGATTCCCCACCTCTGATTCCCCATATCTGATTCCCCACCTCTGTTTCCCCGCCTCTGATTCCCCACCTCTGTTTCCCCATATCTGATTCCACGCCTCTGATTCCCCGCCTCTGTTTCCCCACCTCTGATTCCCCGCCTCTGATTCCCAATATATCATTCCCCGCCTCTGATTCCCCATCTCTGATTCCCGGACTCTGATTCCCCACCTCTGATTCCCTGCCTCTGATTCCCCGCCTCTGATTTTCTGCCTCTGATTCCCCATCTCTGATTCCCCATATCTGCTTCCCAGCCTCTGATTCCCGGCCTCTGATTCCCTGCCTCTGATTCCCCGCCTCTGATTCCCTGCCTCTGATTCCCCATCTCTGATTCCGCACATCTGATTCCCTGCCTCTGATTCCCTGCCTCTGACTCCCCGCCTATGATTCCATGCCTCTGATTCCCAACATCTGATTCCCCACCTCTGATTCCCCATATCTGATTCCCCGCCTCTGTTTCCACGCCACTGATACCCCGCCTCTGATTCCCCATATCTGATTCCCCTCCTCTGATTCCCCAACTCAGTTTCCCCGCCTCTGATTCCCCATCTCTGATTCCCAGTCCTCTTATGCCCGGCATCTGATTCACGGCCTCTGATTCCCCGCCTCTGATTCCCTGCCTCTGATTCCCAACCTCTTATTCCCCACCTCTGATTCCCCATATCTGATTCACCGCCTCTGTTTCCCTCCCTCTGATTCCCCGCCTCTGTTTCCCCATATCTGATTCCCCGCCTCTGATTCCCCAACTCTGATTCCCCGCCTCTGATTCCCCAGCTCTGATTCCCCGTATTTGATTTCCTGCCTCTGATTCCCCGCCTCTGATACCCCATCTCTGATTCCCAGTCCTCTTATTCCTGGCATCTGATTCCCGGCCTCTGATTCCCGGCCTCTGATTCCCTGCCACTGATTCCCCGCCCCTGATTCCCCACCTCTGATTTCCCATATCTGATTCCCCGCCTCTGTTTCCCCACCTCTGATTCGCAGCCTCTGATACCCCGCCTCTGATTCCCCATCTCTAATTCATCACATCTGATTCCCCATCTCTGCTTCCCCATCTCTGATTCACTGCCTCTGATTCGCCACCTCTGATTCCCCATATCTGATTCCCCGCCTATGTTTCCCCACCTCTGATTCCCCGCCTCTGATTCCCCATATCGGATTCCCCGCCTCTGATTCCCCATCACTGATTCCCGGACTCTGATTCTCCACCTCTGATTCCCGGGCTCTGATTACCGACCTCTGATTCCCGGCCTCTGATTCCCGGCCTCTGATTCCCCGCTTCTGATTCTGATTCCCTGCCTCTGATTCCCCATCTCTGATTCCCCACATCTGATTCCATGCCTCTGATTCCCTGTCTCTGATTCCCCGCCTCTGATTCCCCGCCTCTGATTCCCCAGCTCTGATTCCCCGCCTCTGATTCCCTGCCTCTGATTCCCAACCTCTGATTCCCCACCTCTGATTCCCCATATCTGATTCCCCGCCTCTGTTTCCCTGCCTCTGATTCCCCGCCTCTGTTTCCCCATATCTGATTCCCCGCCTCTGATTCCCCAACTCTGATTCCCCGCCTCTGATTCCCCAGCTCTGATTCCCCGTCTTTGATTCCCTGCCTCTGATTCCCCGCCTCTGATACCCCTTCTCTGATTCACAACCTCTGATTCCCCATCTCTGATTCAACGCCTTTGATTCGCCAGATCTGATTCCCCATATCTGACTCCCCGCCTCTGTTTCCCCGCCTCTGATTCCCCACCTCTGATTCCCCATATCTCATTCCCCGCCTCTGATTCCCCATCTCTGATTCCAGGACTCTGATTCCCCACCTCTGATTCCCAGTCCTCATTCCCGGCATCTGATTCCCGGCCTCTGATTCCCGGCCTCTGATTCCCTGCCACTGATTCCCTACCCCTGATTCCCCACATCTGATTTCCCATATCTGATTCCCCGCCTCTGTTTCCCCGCCGTTGATTCGCAGCCTCTGATACCCCGCCTCTGATTCCCCATCTCTAATTCATCACATCTGATTCCCCACCTCTGCTTCCCCATCTCTGATTCACTGCCTCTGATTCGCCACCTCTGATTCCCCATATCTGATTCCCCGCCTATGTTTCCCCACCTCTGATTCCCCGCCTCTGATTCCCCATATCGGATTCCCTCCTCTGATTCCCCATCTCTGATTCCCGGACTCTGATTCCCCACCTCTGATTCCAGCCCTCTGATTCCCGGGCTCTGATTCCCGGCATCTGATTCCCGGCCTCTGATTCCCCGCTTCAGATTCTGATTCCCTGCCTCTGATTCCCCATCTCTGATTCCCCACATCTGATTCCCTGCCTCTGATTCCCTGTCTCTGATTCCCCGCCTCTGATTCCCCGCCGCGGATTCCCAACCTCTGATTCCCCACCTCTGATTCCCCATATCTGATTCCCCGCCTCTGTTTCCCCACCTCTGATTCCCCGCCTATGTTTCCCCATATCTGATTCCCCCGCATCTGATTCCCCAACTCTGATTCCCCGCCTCTCATTCCCCAGCTCTGATATCCCGCCTCTGATTCACCGTGTTTGATTCCCTGCCTCTGATTCCCCGCCTCTGATTCGCCATCTCTGATTCACCGCCTTTGATTCGCCACCTCTGATTCCACATATCTGATTCCCCGCCTCTGTTTCCCCGCCTCTGATTCCCCGCCTCTAATTCCCCATATCTCTTTCCCCGCCTCTGATTCCCCATCTCTGATTCCCGGTCTCTGATTCCCCACCTCTGATTAAAGGCCTCTTATTCCCGGCCTCTGATTCCCCGCTTCTGATTCTGATTCCCTGCCTCTGATTCCCCATCTCTGATTCCATACATCTGATTCCCTGCCACTGATTCCCCACCTCTGATTCCCCATATCTGATTCCCCGCCTCTGTTTCCCCATATCTAATTCCCCGCCTCTGATTCCCCAACTCTGATTCCCCGCCTCTGATTCCCCACCTCTGATTCCCGGCCTCTGATTTCCTGCCTCTGATTCCCGGTCTCTCATTCCCGGCCTCTGATACCCGGCCTCTGATTCCTGGCCTCTGATTCCCCGCCTCTGATTCCCCGCCTCTGATTCCCTGCCTCTGATTCCCTGCCTCTGAATCCCCATCTCTGATTCCGCACATCTGATTCCCTGCCTCTGATTCCCGGCCTCTGATTTCCGGCCTCTGATTCCCGGCCTCTGATTCCCCGCCTCTGATTCCCCGCCTCTGATTCCCCGCCTCTGATTCCCTGCCTCTGAATCCCCATCTCTGATTCCGCACACCTGATTCCCTGCCTCTGATTCCCGCCTCTGATTCCCCGCCTCTGATTCCCTGCCTCTGACTCGCAAACTCTGATTCCCCACCTCTGTTTCCTCATATCTGATTCCACGCCTCTGATTCCCCAACCCTGATTCCCCGCCTCTGATTCCCCAGCTCTGATTCCCCGCCACTGATTCCCCGTGCTTGATTCCCTGCCTCTGATTCCCCCCCTCTGATACCCCATCTCTGATTCACAACCTTTGATTCGCCACCTCTGATTCCCAATATCTGATTCCCCGCCTCTGTTTCCCCGCCTCTGATTCCCCGCCTCTGATTTCCCCATATCTCATTCCCCGCCTCTGATTCCCCATCTCTAATTCCGGGACTCTGATTCCCCACCTCTGATTCCCGGCCTCTTATTCCCGGCATCTGATTCCCGGCCTCTGATTCCCGGCCTCTGATTCCCTGCTTCTGATTTTTATTCCATGCCTCTGATTCCCCATCTCTGATTCCGCACATCTGATTCCCTGCCTCTGATTCCCCACCTCTGATTCCCCATATCTGATTCCCCGCCTCTGATTCCCAACCTCTGATTCCCCACCTCTGATTCCCCATATCTGATTCCCCACCTCTGTTTCCCAGCCTCTGATTCCCCACCTCTGTTTCCCCATATCTGATTCCACGCCTCTGATTCCCCGCCTCTGTTTCCCCGCCTCTGATTCCCCGCCTCTGATTCCCAATATATCATTCCCCGCCTCTGATTCCCCATCTCTGATTCCCGGACTCTGATTCCCCACCTCTGATTCCCTGCCTCTGATTCCCCGCCTCTGATTTTCTGCCTCTGATTCCCCATCTCTGATTCCCCATATCTGCTTCCCCGCCTCTGATTCCCGGCCTCTGATTCCCTGCCTCTGATTCCCCGCCTCTGATTCCCTGCCTCTGATTCCCCATCTCTGATTCCGCACATCTGATTCCCTGCCTCTGATTCCCTGCCTCTGACTCCCCGCCTATGATTCCATGCCTCTGATTCCCAACATCTGATTCCCCACCTCTGATTCCCCATATCTGATTCCCCGCCTCTGTTTCCACGCCTCTGATACCCCGCCTCTGATTCCCCATATCTGATTCCCCTCCTCTGATTCCCCAACTCAGTTTCCCCGCCTCTAATTCCCCGCCTCTGTTTCCCCATATCTGATTCCCCGCCTCTGATTCCCCAACACTGATTCCCCGCCTCTGATTCCCCAGCTCTGATTCCCCGTGTTTGATTCCCTGCCTCTGAATTCCCGCCTCTGATTCCCCATCTCTGATTCATCACCTCTGATTCCCCATCTCTGATTCACCGCCTTTGATTCGCCAACTCTGATTCCCCATATCTGACTCCCCGCCTCTGTTTTCCCGCCTCTGATTCCCCACCTCTGATTCCCCATATCTCATTCCCCGCCTCTGATTCCCCATCTCTGATTCCCGGACTCTTATTCCCCACCTCTGATTCCCAGTCCTCTTATTCCCGGCATCTGAGTCCCGGCCTCTGATTCCCGGCCTCTGATTCCCTGCCACTGATTCCCCTCTCCTGATTCCCCACCTCTGATTTCCCATATCTGATTCCCCGCCTCTGTTTCCCCGCCTCTGATTCCCAGTCCTCTTATTCCCGGCATCTGATTCCCGGCCTCTGATTCCCGGCCTCTGATTCCCTGCCACTGATTCCCCGCCCCTGATTCCCCACCTCTGATTTCCCATATCTGATTCCCCGCCTCTGTTTCCCCACCTCTGATTCGCTGCCTCTGATACCCCGCCTCTGATTCCCCATCTCTAATTCATCACATCTGATTCCCCATCTCTGCTTCCCCATCTCTGATTCACTGCCTCTGATTCGCCACCTCTGATTCCCCATATCTGATTCCCCGCCTATGTTTCCCCACCTCTGATTCCCCACCTCTGTTTCCCCGCCTCTGATTCCCCACCTCTGTTTCCCCATATCTGATTCCCCGCCTCTGATTCCCCAACTCTGATTCCCCGCCTCTGATTCCCCGCCTCTGATTCCCCATCTCTGATTCAGCGCCTTTGATTCGCCATCTCTGATTCCCCATATCTGATTCCCGCCTCTGTTTCCCCGCCTCTGATTCCCCGCCTCTGATTCCCAATATATCATTCCCCGCCTCTGATTCCCCATCTCTGATTCCCGGACTCTGATTCCCCACCTCTGATTCCCTGCCTCTGATTCCCCGCCTCTGATTTTCTGCCTCTGATTCCCCATCTCTGATTCCCCATATCTGCTTCCCCGCCTCTGATACCCGGCCTCTGATTCCCTGTCTCTGATTCCCCGCCTCTGATTCCCTGCCTCTGATTCTCCATCTCTGATTCCGCACATCTGATTCCCTGCCTCTGATTCCCTGCCTCTGACTCCCCGCCTATGATTCCCTGCCTCTGATTCCCAACATCTGATTCCCCACCTCTGATTCCCCATATCTGATTCCCCGCCTCTGTTTCCCCGCCTCTGATACCCCGCCTCTGTTTCCCCATATCTGATTCCCCGCCTCTGATTCCCCAGCTCTGATTCCCCGTGTTTGATTCCCTGCCTCTGATTCCCCGCCTCTGATTCCCCATCTCTGATTCATCACCTCTGATTCCCCATCTCTGATTCAGGGCCTTTGATTCGCCAACTCTGATTCCCCATATCTGACTCCCCGCCTCTGTTTTCCCGCCTCTGATTCCCCGCCTCTGATTCCCCATATCTCATTCCCCGCCTCTGATTCCCCATCTCTGATTCCCGGACTCTTATTCCCCACCTCTGATTCCCAGTCCTCTTATTCCCGGCATCTGAGTCCCGGCCTCTGATTCCCGGCCTCTGATTCCCTGCCACTGATTCCCCTCCCCTGATTCCCCACCTCTGATTTCCCATATCTGATTCCCCGCCTCTGTTTCCCCGCCTCTGATTCTCTGCCTCTGATACCCAGCTTCAGATTCCCCATCTCTAATTCATCACATCTGATTCCCCAGCTCTGCTTCCCCATCTCTGATTCACTGCCTCTGATTCGCCACCTCTGATTCTCCATATCTGATTCCCCGCCTATGTTTCCCCACCTCTGATTCCCCGCCTCTGATTCCCCATATCGGATTCCCTGCCTCTGATTCACCATCTCTGATTCCCGGACTCTGATTCCCCACCTCTGATTCCCGGACTCTGATTCCCGGCCTCTGATTCCCGGCCTCTGATTCCCGGCCTCTGATTCCCCGCTTCTGATTCTGATTCCCTGCCTCTGATTTCCCATCTCTGATTCCCCACATCTGATTCCCTGCCTCTGATTCCCTGTCTCTGATTGCCCGCCTCTGATTCCCTGCCTCTGATACCCCGCCTCTGATTACCCATCTCTGATTTACCACCTCTGATTCCTCGTGTCTGATTCCCTGCCTCTGATTCCCCATCTCTGATTCCCCATCTCTGATTCCCCAATTCTGATTCCCCGCCTCTGATTCCCCAGCTCTGATTCCCCGCCTCTGATTCCCTGCCTCTGATTCCCAACCTCTGATTCCCCACCTCTGATTCCCCATGTCTGATACCCCGCGTCTGTTTCCCTGCCTCTGATTCCCTGCCTCTGTTTCCCCATATCTGATTCCCCGCCTCTGATTCCCCAACTCTGATTCCCCGCCTCTGATTCCCCAGCTCTGATTCCCCGTGTTTGATTCCCTGCCTCTGATTCCCCGCCTCTGATACCCCATCTCTGATTCACCACCTCTGATTCCCCATCTCTGATTCACCGCCTTTGATTCGCCAGCTCTGATTCCCCATATCTGACTCCCCGCCTCTGTTTCCCCGCCTCTGATTCCCCGCCTCTGATTCCCCATATCTCATTCCCCGCCTCTGATTCCCCATATCTCATTCCCCGCCTCTGATTCCCCATCTCTGATTCCCGGACTCTGATTCCCCACCTCTGATTCCCTGCCCCTGATTCCCCACCTCTGATTTCCCATATCTGATTCCCCGCCTCTGTTTCCCCGCCTCTGATTCGCAGCCTCTGATAACCCGCCTCTGATTCCCCATCTCTAATTCATCACATCTGATTCCCCACCTCTGCTTCCCCATCTCTGATTCACTGCCTCTGATTTGCCACCTCTGATTCCCCATATCTGATTCCTCGCCTCTGATTCCCGGCCTCTGATTCCCGACCTCTGATTCCCCGCTTCTGATTCTGATTCCCTGCCTCTGATTCCCCTCTCTGATTCCCCACATCTGATTCCCTGTCTCTGATTCCCCGCCTCTGATTCCCCGCCTCGGATTCCCAACCTCTGATTCCCCACCTCTGATTCCCCATATGTGATTTCCCGCCTCTGTTTCCCCATATCTGATTCCCGGACTCTGATTCCCCACCTCTGATTCCCCATCTCTGATTCCACACATCCGATTCCCTGCCTCTGATTCCCCGCCTCTGATTCCCTGCGTCTGATTCCCTGCCTCTGATTCCCAACCTCTGATTCTCCACCTCTGATTCCCCATATCTGATTCCCCGCCTCTGTTTCCCCGCCTCTGATTCCCCGCCTCTGTTTCCCCATATCTGATTCCCCACTTCTGATTCCCCAACTCTGATTCCCCGCCTCTGATTCCCCAGCTCTGATTCCCCGCCTCTGACTCCTCGCGTCTGATTCCCTGCCTCTGATACCCCGCCTCTGATTCCCCAACTCTGATTCCCCGCCTCTGATTCCCCATCTCTGATTCCCAGTCCTCTTATGCCCGGCATCTGATTCACGGCCTCTGATTCCCCGCCTCTGATTCCCTGCCTCTGATTCCCAACCTCTGATTCCCCACCTCTGATTCCCCTTATCTGATTCCCCGCCTCTGTTTCCCTCCCTCTGATTCCCCGCCTCTGTTTCCCCATATCTGATTCCCCGCCTCTGATTCCCCAACTCTGATTCCCCGCCTCTGATTCCCCAGCTCTGATTTCCCGTGTTTGATTCCCTGCCTCTGATTCCCCGCCTCTGATACCCCTTCTCTGATTCACCACCTCTGATTCCCCATCTCTGATTCACTGCCTCTGATTCGCCACCTCTGATTCCCCATATCTGATTCCCCGCCTATGTTTCCCCACCTCTGATTCCCCGCATCTGATTCCCCATATCTGATTCCCCAACTCTGATTCCCCGCCTCTGATTCCCCAGCTCTGATTCCCCGTGTTTGATTCCCTGCCTCTGATTCCCCGCCTCTGATACCCCATCTCTGATTCACCACCTCTGATTCCCCATCTCTGATTCACCGCCTTTGATTCGCCAGCTCTGATTCCCCATATCTGACTCCCCGCCTCTGTTTCCCCGCCTCTGATTTCCCGCCTCTGATTCCCCATATCTCATTCCCCGCCTCTGATTCCCCATATCTCATTCCCCGCCTCTGATTCCCCATCTCTGATTCCCGGACTCTGATTCCCCACCTCTGATTCCCTGCCCCTGATTCCCCACCTCTGATTTCCCATATCTGAATCCCCGCCTCTGTTTCCCCGCCTCTGATTCGCAGCCTCTGATAACCCGCCTCTGATTCCCCATCTCTAATTCATCACATCTGATTCCCCACCTCTGCTTCCCCATCTCTGATTCACTGCCTCTGATTTGCCACCTCTGATTCCCCATATCTGATTCCTCGCCTCTGATTCCCGGCCTCTGATTCCCGACCTCTGATTCCCCGCTTCTGATTCTGATTCCCTGCCTCTGATTCCCCATCTCTGATTCCCCACATCTGATTCCCTGTCTCTGATTCCCCGCCTCTGATTCCCCGCCTCGGATTCCCAACCTCTGATTCCCCACCTCTGATTCCCCATATGTGATTTCCCGCCTCTGTTTCCCCATATCTGATTCCCGGACTCTGATTCCCCACCTCTGATTCCCCATCTCTGATTCCACACATCCGATTCCCTGCCTCTGATTCCCCGCCTCTGATTCCCTGCGTCTGATTCCCTGCCTCTGATTCCCAACCTCTGATTCTCCACCTCTGATTCCCCATATCTGATTCCCCGCCTCTGTTTCCCCGCCTCTGATTCCCCGCCTCTGTTTCCCCATATCTGATTCCCCACTTCTGATTCCCCAACTCTGATTCCCCGCCTCTGATTCCCCAGCTCTGATTCCCCGCCTCTGACTCCTCGCGTCTGATTCCCTGCCTCTGATACCCCGCCTCTGATTCCCCAACTCTGATTCCCCGCCTCTGATTCCCCATCTCTGATTCCCAGTCCTCTTATGCCCGGCATCTGATTCACGGCCTCTGATTCCCCGCCTCTGATTCCCTGCCTCTGATTCCCAACCTCTGATTCCCCACCTCTGATTCCCCTTATCTGATTCCCCGCCTCTGTTTCCCTCCCTCTGATTCCCCGCCTCTGTTTCCCCATATCTGATTCCCCGCCTCTGATTCCCCAACTCTGATTCCCCGCCTCTGATTCCCCAGCTCTGATTTCCCGTGTTTGATTCCCTGCCTCTGATTCCCCGCCTCTGATACCCCTTCTCTGATTCACCACCTCTGATTCCCCATCTCTTATTCACTGCCTCTGATTCGCCACCTCTGATTCCCCATATCTGATTCCCCGCCTATGTTTCCCCACCTCTGATTCCCCGCATCTGATTCCCCATATCTGATTCCCCGCGTCTGTTTCCCCGCCTCTGATTCGCAGCCTCTGATACCCCGCCTCTAATTTCCCATCTCTAATTCATCACATCCGATTCCCCACCTCTGCTTCCCCATCTCTGATTCCCCGCCTATGTTTCCCCACCTCTGATTCCCCGACTCTGATTCCCCATATCGGATTCCCCGCCTCTGATTCCCCATCTCTGATTCCCAGACTCTCATTCCCCACCTCTGATTCCCGGCCTCTGATTCCCGGCCTCTGTTTCCCGGCCTCTGATTCCCGGCCTCTGATTCCCGGCCTCTGATTCCCCGCTTCTGATTCTGATTCCCACCCTCTGATTCCCCATCTCTCATTCCCCACCTCTGATTCCCTGCCTCTGATTCCCGGCCTCTGATTCCCCACCTCGGATTCCCAACCTCTGATTCCCCACCTCTGATTCCCCATATCTGATTTCCCGCCTCTGTATCCCCGCCTCTGATTCCCCGCCTCTGTTTCCCCATATCTGATTCCCGGACTCTGATTCCCCACCTCTGATTCCCCATCTCTGATTCCGCACATCCGATTCCCTGCCTCTGATTCCCTGCGTCTGATTCCCCGCTTCTGATTCTGATTCCCACCCTCTGATTCCCCATCTCTCATTCCCCACCTCTGATTCCCGGCCTCTGATTCCCGGCCTCTGATTCCCCACCTCGGATTCCCAACCTCTGATTCCCCACCTCTGACTCCCCATATCTGATTCCCCGCCTCTGTTTCCCTGCCTCTGATTCCCCGCCTCTGTTTCCCCATATCTGATTCCCCGCCTCTGATTCCCCAACTCTGATTCCCCGCCTCTGATTCCCCAGCTCTGATTCCCCGTGTTTGATTCCCTGCCTCTGATTCCCCGCCTCTGATACCCCTTCTCTGATTCACCACCTCTGATTCCCCATCTCTGATTCAACGCCTTTGATTCGCCAGATCTGATTCCCCATATCTGACTCCCCGCCTCTGTTTCCCCGCCTCTGATTCCCCACCTCTGATTCCCCATATCTCATTCCCCGCCTCTGATTCCCCATCTCTGATTCCAGGACTCTGATTCCCCACCTCTGATTCCCAGTCCTCATTCCCGGCATCTGATTCCCGGCCTCTGATTCCCGGCCTCTGATTCCCTGCCACTGATTCCCTACCCCTGATTCCCCACATCTGATTTCCCATATCTGATTCCCCGCCTCTGTTTCCCCGCCGTTGATTCGCAGCCTCTGATACCCCGCCTCTGATTCCCCATCTCTAATTCATCACATCTGATTCCCCACCTCTGCTTCCCCATCTCTGATTCACTGCCTCTGATTCGCCACCTCTGATTCCCCATATCTGATTCCCCGCCTATGTTTCCCCACCTCTGATTCCCCGCCTCTGATTCCCCATATCGGATTCCCTCCTCTGATTCCCCATCTCTGATTCCCGGACTCTGATTCCCCACCTCTTATTCCTCGCCTCTGATTCCCGGCCTCTGATTCCCGACCTCTGATTCCCCGCTTCTGATTCTGATTCCCTGCCTCTGATTCCCCATCTCTGATTCCCCACATCTGATTCCCTGTCTCTGATTCCCCGCCTCTGATTCCCCGCCTCGGATTCCCAACCTCTGATTCCCCACCTCTGATTCCCCATATGTGATTTCCCGCCTCTGTTTCCCCATATCTGATTCCCGGACTCTGATTCCCCACCTCTGATTCCCCATCTCTGATTCCACACATCCGATTCCCTGCCTCTGATTCCCCGCCTCTGATTCACTGCGTCTGATTCCCTGCCTCTGATTCCCAACCTCTGATTCCCAACCTCTGATTCTCCACCTCTGATTCCCCATATCTGATTCCCCGCCTCTGTTTCCCCGCCTCTGATTCCCCGCCTCTGTTTCCCCATATCTGATTCCCCACTTCTGATTCCCCAACTCCGATTCCCCGCCTCTGATTCCCCAGCTCTGATTCCCTGCCTCTGACTCCTCGCGTCTGATTTTCTGCCTCTGATACCCCGCCTCTGATTCCCCAACTCTGATTCCCCGCCTCTGATTCCCCATCTCTGATTCCCAGTCCTCTTATGCCCGGCATCTGATTCACGGCCTCTGATTCCCCGCCTCTGATTCCCTGCCTCTGATTCCCAACCTCTGATTCCCCACCTCTGATTCCCCTTATCTGATTCCCCGCCTCTGTTTCCCTCCCTCTAATTCCCCGCCTCTGTTTCCCCATATCTGATTCCCCGCCTCTGATTCCCCAACTCTGATTCCCCGCCTCTGATTCCCCAGCTCTGATTCCCCGTGTTTGATTCCCTGCCTCTGATTCCCCGCCTCTGATACCCCATCTCTGATTCACCACCTCTGATTCACCATCTCTGATTCACTGCCTCTGATTCGCCACCTCTGATTCCCCATATCTGATTCCCCGCCTATGTTTCCCCACCTCTGATTCCCCGCATCTGATTCCCCATCTCTAATTCATCACATCTGATTCCCCACCTCTGCTTCCCCATCTCTGATTCACTGCCTCTGATTCGCCACCTCTGATTCCCCATATCTGATTCCCCGCCTATGTTTCCCCACCTCTGATTCCCCGACTCTGATTCCGCATATCGGATTCCCCGCCTCTGATTCCCCATCTCTGATTCCCAGACTCTCATTCCCCACCTCTGATTCCCGGCCTCTGATTCCCGGCCTCTGTTTCCCGGCCTCTGATTCCCGGCCTCTGATTCCCGGCCTCTGATTCCCCGCTTCTGATTCTGATTCCCACCCTCTGATTCCCCATCTCTCATTCCCCACCTCTGATTCCCTGCCTCTGATTCCCGGCCTCTGATTCCCCACCTCGGATTCCCAACCTCTGATTCCCCACCTCTGATTGCCCATATCTGATTTCCCGCCTCTGTATCCCCGCCTCTGATTCCCCGCCTCTGTTTCCCCATATCTGATTCCCGGACTCTGATTCCCCACCTCTGATTCCCCATCTCTGATTCCGCACATCCGATTCCCTGCCTCTGATTCCCTGCGTCTGATTCCCCGCTTCTGATTCTGATTCCCACCCTCTGATTCCCCATCTCTCATTCCCCACCTCTGATTCCCGGCCTCTGATTCCCGGCCTCTGATTCCCCACCTCGGATTCCCAACCTCTGATTCCCCACCTCTGACTCCCCATATCTGATTCCCCGCCTCTGTTTCCCTGCCTCTGATTCCCCGCCTCTGTTTCCCCATATCTGATTCCCCGCCTCTGATTCCCCAACTCTGATTCCCCGCCTCTGATTCCCCAGCTCTGATTCCCCGTGTTTGATTCCCTGCCTCTGATTCCCCGCCTCTGATACCCCTTCTCTGATTCACCACCTCTGATTCCCCATCTCTGATTCAACGCCTTTGATTCGCCAGATCTGATTCCCCATATCTGACTCCCCGCCTCTGTTTCCCCGCCTCTGATTCCCCACCTCTGATTCCCCATATCTCATTCCCCGCCTCTGATTCCCCATCTCTGATTCCAGGACTCTGATTCCCCACCTCTGATTCCCAGTCCTCATTCCCGGCATCTGATTCCCGGCCTCTGATTCCCGGCCTCTGATTCCCTGCCACTGATTCCCTACCCCTGATTCCCCACATCTGATTTCCCATATCTGATTCCCCGCCTCTGTTTCCCCGCCGTTGATTCGCAGCCTCTGATACCCCGCCTCTGATTCCCCATCTCTAATTCATCACATCTGATTCCCCACCTCTGCTTCCCCATCTCTGATTCACTGCCTCTGATTCGCCACCTCTGATTCCCCATATCTGATTCCCCGCCTATGTTTCCCCACCTCTGATTCCCCGCCTCTGATTCCCCATATCGGATTCCCTCCTCTGATTCCCCATCTCTGATTCCCGGACTCTGATTCCCCACCTCTTATTCCTCGCCTCTGATTCCCGGCCTCTGATTCCCGACCTCTGATTCCCCGCTTCTGATTCTGATTCCCTGCCTCTGATTCCCCATCTCTGATTCCCCACATCTGATTCCCTGTCTCTGATTCCCCGCCTCTGATTCCCCGCCTCGGATTCCCAACCTCTGATTCCCCACCTCTGATTCCCCATATGTGATTTCCCGCCTCTGTTTCCCCATATCTGATTCCCGGACTCTGATTCCCCACCTCTGATTCCCCATCTCTGATTCCACACATCCGATTCCCTGCCTCTGATTCCCCGCCTCTGATTCCCTGCGTCTGATTCCCTGCCTCTGATTCCCAACCTCTGATTCCCAACCTCTGATTCTCCACCTCTGATTCCCCATATCTGATTCCCCGCCTCTGTTTCCCCGCCTCTGATTCCCCGCCTCTGTTTCCCCATATCTGATTCCCCACTTCTGATTCCCCAACTCCGATTCCCCGCCTCTGATTCCCCAGCTCTGATTCCCTGCCTCTGACTCCTCGCGTCTGATTTTCTGCCTCTGATACCCCGCCTCTGATTCCCCAACTCTGATTCCCCGCCTCTGATTCCCCATCTCTGATTCCCAGTCCTCTTATGCCCGGCATCTGATTCACGGCCTCTGATTCCCCGCCTCTGATTCCCTGCCTCTGATTCCCAACCTCTGATTCCCCACCTCTGATTCCCCTTATCTGATTCCCCGCCTCTGTTTCCCTCCCTCTAATTCACCGCCTCTGTTTCCCCATATCTGATTCCCCGCCTCTGATTCCCCAACTCTGATTCCCCGCCTCTGATTCCCCAGCTCTGATTCCCCGTGTTTGATTCCCTGCCTCTGATTCCCCGCCTCTGATACCCCATCTCTGATTCACCACCTCTGATTCACCATCTCTGATTCACTGCCTCTGATTCGCCACCTCTGATTCCCCATATCTGATTCCCCGCCTATGTTTCCCCACCTCTGATTCCCCGCATCTGATTCCCCATATCGGATTCCCCGCCTCTGATTCCCCATCTCTGATTCCCGGACTCTGATTCCCCACCTTTGATTCCCGGCCTCTGATTCCCGACCTCTGATTCCCGGCCTCTGATTCCCAGCCTCTGATTCCCCGCTTCTGATTCTGATTCCCTGCCTCTGATTCCCCATCTCTGATTCCCCACATCTGATTCCCTGCCTCTGATTCCCTGTCTCTGATTCCCCGCCTCTGATTCCCCGCCTCTGATTCCCCAGCTCTGATTCCCTACCTCTGATTCCCTGCCTCTGATTCCCAACCTCTGATTCCCCACCTCTGATTCCCCATATCTGATTCCACGCCTCTGTTTCCCTGCCTCTGATTCCCCGCCTCTGTTTCCCCATATCTGATTCGCCACCTCTGATTCCACAACTCTGATTCCCCGCCTCTGATTCCCCAGCTCTGATTCCCCGTGTTTGATTCCCTGCCTCTGATTCCCCGCCTCTGATACCCCATCTCTGATTCACCACCTCTGATTCCCCATCTCTGATTCACCGCCTTTGTTTCGCCAGCTCTGATTCCCCATATCTGACTCCCCGCCTCTGTTTCCCCGCCTTCGATTCCCCGCCTCTGATTCCCCATATCTCATTCCCCGCCTCTGATTCCCCATCTCTGATTCCCGGACTTTGATACCCCACCTCTGATTCGCAGTCCTCTTATTCCCGGCATCTGATTCCCGGCCTCTGATTCCCTGCCACTGATTCCCTGCCCCTGATTCACCACCTCTGATTTCCCATATCTGATTCCCCGCCTCTGTTTCCCCGCCTCTGATTCGCAGCCTCTGATACCCCGCCTCTAATTCCCCATCTCTTATTCATCACATCTGATTCCCCACCTCTGCTTCCCCATCTCTGATTCACTGCCTCTGATTCGCCACCTCTGATTCCCCATATCTGATTCCCCGCCTATGTTTCCCCACCTCTGATTCCCCGACTCTGATTCCCCATATCGGATTCCCCGCCTCTGATTCCCCATCTCTGATTCCCGGACTCTCATTCCCCACCTCTGATTCCCGGCCTCTGATTCCCGGCCTCTGTTTCCCGGCCTCTGATTCCCGGCCTCTGATTCCCGGCCTCTGATTCCCCGCTTCTGATTCTGATTCCCACCCTCTGATTCCCCATCTCTCATTCCCCACCTCTGATTCCCGGCCTCTGATTCCCGGCCTCTGATTCCCCACCTCGGATTCCCAACCTGTGATTCCCCACCTCTGATTCCCCATATCTGATTTCCCGCCTCTGTATCCCCGCCTCTGATTCCCCGCCTCTGTTTCCCCATATCTGATTCCCGGACTCTGATTCCTCACCTCTGATTCCCCATCTCTGATTCCGCACATCCGATTCCCTGCCTCTGATTCCCTGCCTCTGATTCCCTGCGTCTGATTCCCTGCCTCTGATTCCCAACCTCTGATTCCCCACCTCCGCTTCCCCATATCTGATTCCCCACCTCTGTTTCCCCTCCTCTGATTCACCGCCTCTGTCTCCCCATATCTGATTCCCCGCTACTGATTCCTCAACTCTGATTCCCCGCCTCTGATTCCCCGCCTCTGATTCCCCAGCTCTGATTCACCGTGTTTGATTCCCTGCCTCTGATTCCCAGCCTCTGATACCCCATCTCTGATTCACCACCTCTGATTCCCCATCTCTGATTCACCGCCTTTGATTCGCCAGCTCTGATTCCCCATATCTGACTCCCCGCCTCTGTTTCCCCGCCTCTGATTCCCCGCCTCTGATTCCCCATATCTCATTCCCCGCCTCTGATTCCCCATCTCTGATACCCGGACTCTGATTCCCCACCTCCGATTCCCAGTCCTCTTATTCCCGGCATCTGATTCCCGGCCTCTGATTCCCTGCCACTGATTCCCTGCCCCTGATTCCCCACCTCTGATTTCCCATATCTGATTCCCGCCTCTGTTTCCCCGCCTCTGATTCGCAGCCTCTGATACCCCGCCTCTGATTCCCCATCTCTAATTCATCACATCTGATTCCCCACCTCTGCTTCCCCATCTCCGATTCACTGCCTCTGATTCGCCACCTCTGATTCCCCATATCTGATTCCCCGCCTATGTTTCCCCACCTCTGATTCCACGCCTCTGATTCCCCATTTCGGATTCCCCGCCTCTGATTCCCCATCTCTGATTCCCGGACTCTCATTCCCCACCTCTGATTCTCGGCCTCTGATTCCCGGCCTCTGATTCCCGGCCTCTGATTCCCGGCCTCTGATTCCCCGCTTCTGATTCCCCGCTTCTGATTCTGATTCCCTGCCTCTGATTCCCCATCTCTGATTCCCCACATCTGATTCCCTGCCTCTGATTCCCTGTCTCTGATTCCCTGCCTCTGATTCCCCGCCTCGGATTCCCAACCTCTGATTCCCCACCTCTGATTCCCCATATCTGATTCCCCGCCGCTGTTTCCCCGCCTCTGATTCGCAGCCTCTGATACCCCGCCTCTGATTCCCCATCTCTAATTCACCACCTCTGATTCCCCATCTCTGAATCACCGCCTTTGATTCGCCAGCTCTGATTCCCCATTTCTGACTCCCCGCCTCTGTTTCCCCGCCTCTGATTCCCCGCCTCTGATTCCCCATATCTCATTCCCCACCTCTGATTCCCCATCTCTGATTCCCGGACTCTGATTCCCCATCTCTGATTCCCGGACTCTGATTCCCCACCTCCGATTCCCAGTCCTCTTATTCCCGGCATCTGATTCCCGGCCTCTGATTCCCTGCCACTGACTCCCTGCCCCTGATTCCCCACCTCTGATTTCCCATATCTGATTCCCCGCCTCTGTTTCCCCGCCTCTGATTCCCGGACTCTGATTCCCCACCTCTGATTCCCGGCCTCTGATTCCCGGCCTCTGATTCCCGGCCTCTGATTCCCGGCCTCTGATTCCCCGCTTCTGATTCTGATTCCCTGCCTCTGATTCCCCATCTCTGATTCCCCACATCTGATTCCCTGCCTCTGATTCCCTGTCTCTGATTCCCCGCCTCTGATTCCCCTCCTCGGATTCCCAACCTCTGATTCCCCACCTCTGATTCCCCATATCTGATTCCCCGCCTCTGTTTCCCCGCCTCTGATTCGCAGCCTCTGATACCCCGCCTCTGATTCCCGGACTCTGATTCATCACATCTGATTCCCCACCTCTGCTTCCCCATCTCTGATTCACTGCCTCTGATTCGCCACCTCTGATTCCTCATATCTGATTCCCCGCCTATGTTTCCCCACCTCTGATTCCCCGACTCTGATTCCCCATATCGGATTCCCCGCCTCTGATACCCCATCTCTGATTCCCGGACTCTCATTCCCCACCTCTGATTCCCGGCCTCTGATTCCCGGCCTCTGATTCCCGGCCTCTGATTCCCCGCTTCTGATTCTGATTCCCTGCCTCTGATTCCCCATCTCTCATTCCCCACCTCTGATTCCCGGCCTCTGATTCCCGGCCTCTGATTCCCTGCGTCTGATTCCCTGCCTCTGATTCCCAACCTCTGATTCCCCACCTCCGATTCCCCATATCTGATTCCCCGCCTCTGTTTCCCCTCCTCTGATTCACCGCTTCTGTTTCCCCATATCTGATTCCCCGCTTCTGATTCCCCAACTCTGATTCCCCGCCTCTGATTCCCCGCCTCTGATTCCCCAGCTCTGATTCCCCGTGTTTGATTCCCTGCCTCTGATTCCCAGCCTCTGATACCCCATCTCTGATTCACCACCTCTGATTCCCCATCTCTGATTCACCGCCTATGTTTCCCCACCTCTGATTCCCCGACTCTGATTCCCCATATCGGATTCCCCGCCTCTGATTCCCCATCTCTGATTCCCGGACTCTCATTCCCCACCTCTGATTCCCGGCCTCTGATTCCCGGCCTCTGATTCCCGGCCTCTGATTCCCGGCCTCTGATTCCCCGCTTCTGATCTGATTCCCTGCCTCTGATTCCCGGCCTCTGATTCCCGGCCTCTGATTCCCCACCTCGGATTCCCAACCTCTGATTCCCCACCTCTGATTCCCCATATCTGATTTCCCGCCTCTGTTTCCCCGGCTCTGATTCCCCGCCTCTGTTTCCCCATATCTGTTTCCTGGACTCTGATTCCCCACCTCTGATTCCCCATCTCTGATTCTGCACATCCGATTCCCTGCCTCTGATTCCCCGCCTCTGATTCATTGGGTCTGATTCCCTGCCTCTGATTCCCAACCTCTGATTCGCCACCTCTGACTCCCCATATCTGATTCCCCGCCTATGTTTCCCCACCTCTGATTCCCCGACTCTGATTCCCCATATCGGATTCCCCGCCTCTGATTCCCCATCTCTGATTCCCGGACTCTAATTCCCCACCTCTGATTCCCGGCCTCTGATTCCTGGCCTCTGATTCCCGGCCTCTGATTCCCCGCTTCTGATTCTGATTCCCTGCCTCTGATTCCCCATCTCTCATTCCCCACCTCTGATTCCCTGCCTCTGATTCCCCATCTCTCATTCCCCACCTCTGATTCCCGGCCTCTGATTCCCCACCTCTGATTCCCCACATCTGATTCCCTGCCTCTGATTCCCTGTCTCTGATTCCCCGCCTCTGATTCCCCTCCTCGGATTCCCAACCTCTGATTCCCCACCCCTGATTCCCCATATCTGATTCCCCGCCTCTGTTTCCCCGCCTCTGATTCGCAGCCTCTGATACCCCGCCTCTGATTCCCCATCTCTAATTCATCACATCTGATTCCCGACCTCTGCTTCCCCATCTCTGATTCACTGCCTCTGATTCGCCACCTCTGATTCCCCATATCTGATTCCCCGCCTATGTTTCCCCACCTCTGATTCCCCGACTCTGATTCCCCATATCGGATTCCCCGCCTCTGATTCCCCATCTCTGATTCCCGGACTCTCATTCCCCACCTTTGATACCCGGCCTCTGATTCCCGGCCTCTGATTTCCCATATCTGATTCCCCGCCTCTGTTTCCCCGCCTCTGATTCGCAGCCTCTGATAACCCGCCTCTGATTCCCCATCTCTAATTCATCACATCTGATTCCCCACCTCTGCTTCCCCATCTCTGATTCACTGCCTCTGATTTGCCACCTCTGATTCCCCATATCTGATTCCTCGCCTCTGATTCCCGGCCTCTGATTCCCGACCTCTGATTCCCCGCTTCTGATTCTGATTCCCTGCCTCTGATTCCCCATCTCTGATTCCCCACATCTGATTCCCTGTCTCTGATTCCCCGCCTCTGATTCCCCGCCTCGGATTCCCAACCTCTGATTCCCCACCTCTGATTCCCCATATGTGATTTCCCGCCTCTGTTTCCCCATATCTGATTCCCGGACTCTGATTCCCCACCTCTGATTCCCCATCTCTGATTCCACACATCCGATTCCCTGCCTCTGATTCCCCGCCTCTGATTACCTGCGTCTGATTCCCTGCCTCTGATTCCCAACCTCTGATTCACCGCCTCTGTTTCCCCATATCTGATTCCCCACTTCTGATTCCCCAACTCTGATTCCCCGCCTCTGATTCCCCATCTCTGATTCCCCGCCTCTGACTCCTCGCGTCTGATTCCTTGCCTCTGATACCCCGCCTCTGATTCCCCAACTCTGATTCCCTGCCTCTGATTCCCCATCTCTGATTCCCAGTCCTCTTATGCCCGGCATCTGATTCACGGCCTCTGATTCCCCGCCTCTGATTCCCTGCCTCTGATTCCCAACCTCTGATTCCCCACCTCTGATTCCCCTTATCTGATTCCCCATCTCTGATTCCCCGCCTCTGACTCCTCGCGTCTGATTCCTTGCCTCTGATACCCCGCCTCTGATTCCCCAACTCTGATTCCCTGCCTCTGATTCCCCATCTCTGATTCCCAGTCCTCTTATGCCCGGCATCTGATTCACGGCCTCTGATTCCCCGCCTCTGATTCCCTGCCTCTGATTCCCAAACTCTGTTTCCCCGCCTCTGATTCCCCATCTCTGATTCCCGGACTTTGATACCCCACCTCTGATTCGCAGTCCTCTTATTCCAGGCATCTGATTCCCGGCCTCTGATTCCCTGCAACTGATTCCCTGCCCCTGATTCACCACCTCTGATTTCCCATATCTGATTCCCCGCCTCTGTTTCCCCACCTCTGATTCGCAGCCTCTGATACCCCGCCTCTAATTCCCCATCTCTAATTCATCACATCTGATTCCCCACCTCTGCTTCCCCATCTCTGATTCACTGTCTCTGATTCGCCACCTCTGATTCCCCATATCTGATTCCCCGCCTATGTTTCCCCACCTCTGATTCCCCGACTCTGATTCCCCATATCGGATTCCCCGCCTCTGATTCCCCATCTCTGATTCCCGGACTCTCATTCCCCACCTCTGATTCCCGGCCTCTGATTCCCGGCCTCTGTTTCCCGGCCTCTGATTCCCGGCCTCTGATTCCCGGCCTCTGATTCCCCACTTCTGATTCTGATTCCCACCCTCTGATTCCCCATCTCTCATTCCCCACCTCTGATTCCCGGCCTCTGATTCCCGGCCTCTGATTCCCCACCTCGGATTCCCAACCTCTGATTCCCCACATCTGACTCCCCATATCTGATTCCCCGCCTCTGTTTCCCTGCCTCTGATTCCCCGCCTCTGTTTCCCCATATCTGATTCCCCGCCTCTGATTCCCCAACTCTGATTCCCCGCCTCTGATTCCCCAGCTCTGATTCCCCGTGTTTGATTCCCTGCCTCTGATTCCCCGCCTCTGATACCCCTTCTCTGATTCACCACCTCTGATTCCCCATCTCTGATTCAACGCCTTTGATTCGCCAGATCTGATTCCCCATATCTGACTCCCCGCCTCTGTTTCCCCGCCTCTGATTCCCCACCTCTGATTCCCCATATCTCATTCCCCGCCTCTGATTCCCCATCTCTGATTCCAGGACTCTGATTCCCCACCTCTGATTCCCAGTCCTCATTCCCGGCATCTGATTCCCGGCCTCTGATTCCCGGCCTCTGATTCCCTGCCACTGATTCCCTACCCCTGATTCCCCACATCTGATTTCCCATATCTGATTCCCCGCCTCTGTTTCCCCGCCGTTGATTCGCAGCCTCTGATACCCCGCCTCTGATTCCCCATCTCTAATTCATCACATCTGATTCCCCACCTCTGCTTCCCCATCTCTGATTCACTGCCTCTGATTCGCCACCTCTGATTCCCCATATCTGATTCCCCGCCTATGTTTCCCCACCTCTGATTCCCCGCCTCTGATTCCCCATATCGGATTCCCTCCTCTGATTCCCCATCTCTGATTCCCGGACTCTGATTCCCCACCTCTTATTCCTCGCCTCTGATTCCCGGCCTCTGATTCCCGACCTCTGATTCCCCGCTTCTGATTCTGATTCCCTGCCTCTGATTCCCCATCTCTGATTCCCCACATCTGATTCCCTGTCTCTGATTCCCCGCCTCTGATTCCCCGCCTCGGATTCCCAACCTCTGATTCCCCACCTCTGATTCCCCATATGTGATTTCCCGCCTCTGTTTCCCCATATCTGATTCCCGGACTCTGATTCCCCACCTCTGATTCCCCATCTCTGATTCCACACATCCGATTCCCTGCCTCTGATTCCCCGCCTCTGATTCCCTGCGTCTGATTCCCTGCCTCTGATTCCCAACCTCTGATTCCCAACCTCTGATTCTCCACCTCTGATTCCCCATATCTGATTCCCCGCCTCTGTTTCCCCGCCTCTGATTCCCCGCCTCTGTTTCCCCATATCTGATTCCCCACTTCTGATTCCCCAACTCCGATTCCCCGCCTCTGATTCCCCAGCTCTGATTCCCTGCCTCTGACTCCTCGCGTCTGATTTTCTGCCTCTGATACCCCGCCTCTGATTCCCCAACTCTGATTCCCCGCCTCTGATTCCCCATCTCTGATTCCCAGTCCTCTTATGCCCGGCATCTGATTCACGGCCTCTGATTCCCCGCCTCTGATTCCCTGCCTCTGATTCCCAACCTCTGATTCCCCACCTCTGATTCCCCTTATCTGATTCCCCGCCTCTGTTTCCCTCCCTCTAATTCCCCGCCTCTGTTTCCCCATATCTGATTCCCCGCCTCTGATTCCCCAACTCTGATTCCCCGCCTCTGATTCCCCAGCTCTGATTCCCCGTGTTTGATTCCCTGCCTCTGATTCCCCGCCTCTGATACCCCATCTCTGATTCACCACCTCTGATTCACCATCTCTGATTCACTGCCTCTGATTCGCCACCTCTGATTCCCCATATCTGATTCCCCGCCTATGTTTCCCCACCTCTGATTCCCCGCATCTGATTCCCCATATCGGATTCCCCGCCTCTGATTCCCCATCTCTGATTCCCGGACTCTGATTCCCCACCTTTGATTCCCGGCCTCTGATTCCCGACCTCTGATTCCCGGCCTCTGATTCCCAGCCTCTGATTCCCCGCTTCTGATTCTGATTCCCTGCCTCTGATTCCCCATCTCTGATTCCCCACATCTGATTCCCTGCCTCTGATTCCCTGTCTCTGATTCCCCGCCTCTGATTCCCCGCCTCTGATTCCCCAGCTCTGATTCCCTACCTCTGATTCCCTGCCTCTGATTCCCAACCTCTGATTCCCCACCTCTGATTCCCCATATCTGATTCCACGCCTCTGTTTCCCTGCCTCTGATTCCCCGCCTCTGTTTCCCCATATCTGATTCGCCACCTCTGATTCCACAACTCTGATTCCCCGCCTCTGATTCCCCAGCTCTGATTCCCCGTGTTTGATTCCCTGCCTCTGATTCCCCGCCTCTGATACCCCATCTCTGATTCACCACCTCTGATTCCCCATCTCTGATTCACCGCCTTTGTTTCACCAGCTCTGATTCCCCATATCTGACTCCCCGCCTCTGTTTCCCCGCCTTCGATTCCCCGCCTCTGATTCCCCATATCTCATTCCCCGCCTCTGATTCCCCATCTCTGATTCCCGGACTTTGATACCCCACCTCTGATTCGCAGTCCTCTTATTCCCGGCATCTGATTCCCGGCCTCTGATTCCCTGCCACTGATTCCCTGCCCCTGATTCACCACCTCTGATTTCCCATATCTGATTCCCCGCCTCTGTTTCCCCGCCTCTGATTCGCAGCCTCTGATACCCCGCCTCTAATTCCCCATCTCTTATTCATCACATCTGATTCCCCACCTCTGCTTCCCCATCTCTGATTCACTGCCTCTGATTCGCCACCTCTGATTCCCCATATCTGATTCCCCGCCTATGTTTCCCCACCTCTGATTCCCCGACTCTGATTCCCCATATCGGATTCCCCGCCTCTGATTCCCCATCTCTGATTCCCGGACTCTCATTCCCCACCTCTGATTGCCGGCCTCTGATTCCCGGCCTCTGTTTCCCGGCCTCTGATTCCCGGCCTCTGATTCCCGGCCTCTGATTCCCCGCTTCTGATTCTGATTCCCACCCTCTGATTCCCCATCTCTCATTCCCCACCTCTGATTCCCGGCCTCTGATTCCCGGCCTCTGATTCCCCACCTCGGATTCCCAACCTGTGATTCCCCACCTCTGATTCCCCATATCTGATTTCCCGCCTCTGTATCCCCGCCTCTGATTCCCCGCCTCTGTTTCCCCATATCTGATTCCCGGACTCTGATTCCTCACCTCTGATTCCCCATCTCTGATTCCGCACATCCGATTCCCTGCCTCTGATTCCCTGCCTCTGATTCCCTGCGTCTGATTCCCTGCCTCTGATTCCCAACCTCTGATTCCCCACCTCCGCTTCCCCATATCTGATTCCCCACCTCTGTTTCCCCTCCTCTGATTCACCGCCTCTGTCTCCCCATATCTGATTCCCCGCTACTGATTCCTCAACTCTGATTCCCCGCCTCTGATTCCCCGCCTCTGATTCCCCAGCTCTGATTTCCCATATCTGATTCCCTGCCTCTGATTCCCAGCCTCTGATACCCCATCTCTGATTCACCACCTCTGATTCCCCATCTCTGATTCACCGCCTTTGATTCGCCAGCTCTGATTCCCCATATCTGACTCCCCGCCTCTGTTTCCCCGCCTCTGATTCCCCGCCTCTGATTCCCCATATCTCATTCCCCGCCTCTGATTCCCCATCTCTGATACCCGGACTCTGATTCCCCACCTCCGATTCCCAGTCCTCTTATTCCCGGCATCTGATTCCCGGCCTCTGATTCCCTGCCACTGATTCCCTGCCCCTGATTCCCCACCTCTGATTTCCCATATCTGATTCCCGCCTCTGTTTCCCCGCCTCTGATTCGCAGCCTCTGATACCCCGCCTCTGATTCCCCATCTCTAATTCATCACATCTGATTCCCCACCTCTGCTTCCCCATCTCCGATTCACTGCCTCTGATTCGCCACCTCTGATTCCCCATATCTGATTCCCCGCCTATGTTTCCCCACCTCTGATTCCACGCCTCTGATTCCCCATTTCGGATTCCCCGCCTCTGATTCCCCATCTCTGATTCCCGGACTCTGATTCCCCGCTTCTGATTCCCCGCTTCTGATTCTGATTCCCTGCCTCTGATTCCCCATCTCTGATTCCCCACATCTGATTCCCTGCCTCTGATTCCCTGTCTCTGATTCCCTGCCTCTGATTCCCCGCCTCGGATTCCCAACCTCTGATTCCCCACCTCTGATTCCCCATATCTGATTCCCCGCCGCTGTTTCCCCGCCTCTGATTCGCAGCCTCTGATACCCCGCCTCTGATTCCCCATCTCTAATTCACCACCTCTGATTCCCCATCTCTGAATCACCGCCTTTGATTCGCCAGCTCTGATTCCCCATTTCTGACTCCCCGCCTCTGTTTCCCCGCCTCTGATTCCCCGCCTCTGATTCCCCATATCTCATTCCCCACCTCTGATTCCCCATCTCTGATTCCCGGACTCTGATTCCCCATCTCTGATTCCCGGACTCTGATTCCCCACCTCCGATTCCCAGTCCTCTTATTCCCGGCATCTGATTCCCGGCCTCTGATTCCCTGCCACTGACTCCCTGCCCCTGATTCCCCACCTCTGATTTCCCATATCTGATTCCCCACCTCTGATTCCCGGCCTCTGATTCCCGGCCTCTGATTCCCGGCCTCTGATTCCCGGCCTCTGATTCCCCGCTTCTGATTCTGATTCCCTGCCTCTGATTCCCCATCTCTGATTCCCCACATCTGATTCCCTGCCTCTGATTCCCTGTCTCTGATTCCCCGCCTCTGATTCCCCTCCTCGGATTCCCAACCTCTGATTCCCCACCTCTGATTCCCCATATCTGATTCCCCGCCTCTGTTTCCCCGCCTCTGATTCGCAGCCTCTGATACCCCGCCTCTGATTCCCGGACTCTGATTCATCACATCTGATTCCCCACCTCTGCTTCCCCATCTCTGATTCACTGCCTCTGATTCGCCACCTCTGATTCCTCATATCTGATTCCCCGCCTATGTTTCCCCACCTCTGATTCCCCGACTCTGATTCCCCATATCGGATTCCCCGCCTCTGATACCCCATCTCTGATTCCCGGACTCTCATTCCCCACCTCTGATTCCCGGCCTCTGATTCCCGGCCTCTGATTCCCGGCCTCTGATTCCCCGCTTCTGATTCTGATTCCCTGCCTCTGATTCCCCATCTCTCATTCCCCACCTCTGATTCCCGGCCTCTGATTCCCGGCCTCTGATTCCCTGCGTCTGATTCCCTGCCTCTGATTCCCAACCTCTGATTCCCCACCTCCGATTCCCCATATCTGATTCCCCGCCTCTGTTTCCCCTCCTCTGATTCACCGCTTCTGTTTCCCCATATCTGATTCCCCGCTTCTGATTCCCCAACTCTGATTCCCCGCCTCTGATTCCCCGCCTCTGATTCCCCAGCTCTGATTCCCCGTGTTTGATTCCCTGCCTCTGATTCCCAGCCTCTGATACCCCATCTCTGATTCACCACCTCTGATTCCCCATCTCTGATTCACCGCCTATGTTTCCCCACCTCTGATTCCCCGACTCTGATTCCCCATATCGGATTCCCCGCCTCTGATTCCCCATCTCTGATTCCCGGACTCTCATTCCCCACCTCTGATTCCCGGCCTCTGATTCCCGGCCTCTGATTCCCGGCCTCTGATTCCCGGCCTCTGATTCCCCGCTTCTGATCTGATTCCCTGCCTCTGATTCCCGGCCTCTGATTCCCGGCCTCTGATTCCCCACCTCGGATTCCCAACCTCTGATTCCCCACCTCTGATTCCCCATATCTGATTTCCCGCCTCTGTTTCCCCGCCTCTGATTCCCCGCCTCTGTTTCCCCATATCTGTTTCCTGGACTCTGATTCCCCACCTCTGATTCCCCATCTCTGATTCTGCACATCCGATTCCCTGCCTCTGATTCCCCGCCTCTGATTCATTGGGTCTGATTCCCTGCCTCTGATTCCCAACCTCTGATTCGCCACCTCTGACTCCCCATATCTGATTCCCCGCCTATGTTTCCCCACCTCTGATTCCCCGACTCTGATTCCCCATATCGGATTCCCCGCCTCTGATTCCCCATCTCTGATTCCCGGACTCTAATTCCCCACCTCTGATTCCCGGCCTCTGATTCCTGGCCTCTGATTCCCGGCCTCTGATTCCCCGCTTCTGATTCTGATTCCCTGCCTCTGATTCCCCATCTCTCATTCCCCACCTCTGATTCCCTGCCTCTGATTCCCCATCTCTCATTCCCCACCTCTGATTCCCGGCCTCTGATTCCCCACCTCTGATTCCCCACATCTGATTCCCTGCCTCTGATTCCCTGTCTCTGATTCCCCGCCTCTGATTCCCCTCCTCGGATTCCCAACCTCTGATTCCCCACCCCTGATTCCCCATATCTGATTCCCCGCCTCTGTTTCCCCGCCTCTGATTCGCAGCCTCTGATACCCCGCCTCTGATTCCCCATCTCTAATTCATCACATCTGATTCCCGACCTCTGCTTCCCCATCTCTGATTCACTGCCTCTGATTCGCCACCTCTGATTCCCCATATCTGATTCCCCGCCTATGTTTCCCCACCTCTGATTCCCCGACTCTGATTCCCCATATCGGATTCCCCGCCTCTGATTCCCCATCTCTGATTCCCGGACTCTCATTCCCCACCTTTGATACCCGGCCTCTGATTCCCGGCCTCTGATTTCCCATATCTGATTCCCCGCCTCTGTTTCCCCGCCTCTGATTCGCAGCCTCTGATAACCCGCCTCTGATTCCCCATCTCTAATTCATCACATCTGATTCCCCACCTCTGCTTCCCCATCTCTGATTCACTGCCTCTGATTTGCCACCTCTGATTCCCCATATCTGATTCCTCGCCTCTGATTCCCGGCCTCTGATTCCCGACCTCTGATTCCCCGCTTCTGATTCTGATTCCCTGCCTCTGATTCCCCATCTCTGATTCCCCACATCTGATTCCCTGTCTCTGATTCCCCGCCTCTGATTCCCCGCCTCGGATTCCCAACCTCTGATTCCCCACCTCTGATTCCCCATATGTGATTTCCCGCCTCTGTTTCCCCATATCTGATTCCCGGACTCTGATTCCCCACCTCTGATTCCCCATCTCTGATTCCACACATCCGATTCCCTGCCTCTGATTCCCCGCCTCTGATTACCTGCGTCTGATTCCCTGCCTCTGATTCCCAACCTCTGATTCTCCACCTCTGATTCCCCATATCTGATTCCCCGCCTCTGTTTCCCCGCCTCTGATTCACCGCCTCTGTTTCCCCATATCTGATTCCCCACTTCTGATTCCCCAACTCTGATTCCCCGCCTCTGATTCCCCATCTCTGATTCCCCGCCTCTGACTCCTCGCGTCTGATTCCTTGCCTCTTATACCCCGCCTCTGATTCCCCAACTCTGATTCCCTGCCTCTGATTCCCCATCTCTGATTCCCAGTCCTCTTATGCCCGGCATCTGATTCACGGCCTCTGATTCCCCGCCTCTGATTCCCTGCCTCTGATTCCCAACCTCTGATTCCCCACCTCTGATTCCCCTTATCTGATTCCCCATCTCTGATTCCCCGCCTCTGACTCCTCGCGTCTGATTCCTTGCCTCTGATACCCCGCCTCTGATTCCCCAACTCTGATTCCCTGCCTCTGATTCCCCATCTCTGATTCCCAGTCCTCTTATGCCCGGCATCTGATTCACGGCCTCTGATTCCCCGCCTCTGATTCCCTGCCTCTGATTCCCAAACTCTGTTTCCCCGCCTCTGATTCCCCATCTCTGATTCCCGGACTTTGATACCCCACCTCTGATTCGCAGTCCTCTTATTCCAGGCATCTGATTCCCGGCCTCTGATTCCCTGCAACTGATTCCCTGCCCCTGATTCACCACCTCTGATTTCCCATATCTGATTCCCCGCCTCTGTTTCCCCACCTCTGATTCGCAGCCTCTGATACCCCGCCTCTAATTCCCCATCTCTAATTCATCACATCTGATTCCCCACCTCTGCTTCCCCATCTCTGATTCACTGTCTCTGATTCGCCACCTCTGATTCCCCATATCTGATTCCCCGCCTATGTTTCCCCACCTCTGATTCCCCGACTCTGATTCCCCATATCGGATTCCCCGCCTCTGATTCCCCATCTCTGATTCCCGGACTCTCATTCCCCACCTCTGATTCCCGGCCTCTGATTCCCGGCCTCTGTTTCCCGGCCTCTGATTCCCGGCCTCTGATTCCCGGCCTCTGATTCCCCACTTCTGATTCTGATTCCCACCCTCTGATTCCCCATCTCTCATTCCCCACCTCTGATTCCCGGCCTCTGATTCCCGGCCTCTGATTCCCCACCTCGGATTCCCAACCTCTGATTCCCCACCTCTGATTCCCCATATCTGATTCCCCGCCTCTGTTTCCCTGCCTCTGATTCCCCGCCTCTGTTTCCCCATATCTGATTCCCCGCCTCTGATTCCCCAACTCTGATTCCCCGTCTCTGATTCCCCAGCTCTGATTCCCCGTGTTTGATTCCCTGCCTCTGATTCCCCGCCTCTGATACCCCTTCTCTGATTCACCACCTCTGATTCCCCATCTCTGATTCAACGCCTTTGATTCGCCAGATCTGATTCCCCATATCTGACTCCCCGCCTCTGTTTCCCCGCCTCGGATTCCCCACCTCTGATTCCCCATATCTCATTCCCCGCCTCTGATTCCCCATCTCTGATTCCAGGAGTCTGATTCCCCACCTCTGATTCCCAGTCCTCATTCCCGGCATCTGACTCCCGGCCTCTGATTCCCGGCCTCTGATTCCCTGCCACTGATTCCCTACCCCTGATTCCCCACATCTGATTTCCCATATCTGATTCCCCGCCTCTGTTTCCCCGCCGTTGATTCGCAGCCTCTGATACCCCGCCTCTGATTCCCCATCTCTAATTCATCACATCTGATTCCCCACCTCTGCTTCCCCATCTCTGATTCACTGCCTCTGATTCGCCACCTCTGATTCCCCATATCTGATTCCCCGCCTATGTTTCCCCAACTCTGATTCCCCACCTCTGATTCCCCATATCGGATTCCCTCCTCTGATTCCCCATCTCTGATTCCCGGACTCTGATTCCCCACCTCTGATTCCCGCCCTCTGATTCCCGGCCTCTGATTCCCGGCCTCTGATTCCCGGCCTGTGATTCCCCGCTTCAGATTCTGATTCCATGCCTCTGATTCCCCATCTCTGATTCCCCATCTCTCATTCCCCACCTCTGATTCCCGGCCTCTGATTCCCGGCCTCTGATTCCCCACCTCGGATTCCCAACCTCTGATTCCCCACCTCTGATTCCCCATATCTGATTCCCCGCCTCTGTTTCCCTGCCTCTGATTCCCCGCCTCTGTTTCCCCATATCTGATTCCCCGCCTCTGATTCCCCAACTCTGATTCCCCGCCTCTGATTCCCCAGCACTGATTCCCCATGTTTGATTCACTGCCTCTGATTCCCCGCCTCTGATACCCCTTCTCTGATTCACCACCTCTGATTCCCCATCTCTGATTCAACGCCTTTGATTCGCCAGATCTGATTCCCCATATCTGACTCCCCGCCTCTGTTTCCCCGCCTCTGATTCCCCACCTCTGATTCCCCATATCTCATTCCTCGCCTCTGATTCCCCATCTCTGATTCCAGGACTCTGATTCCCCACCTCTGATTCCCAGTCCTCATTCCCGGCATCTGATTCCCGGCCTCTGATTCCCGGCCTCTGATTCCCTGCCACTGATTCCCTACCCCTGATTCCCCACATCTGATTTCCCATATCTGATTCCCCGCCTCTGTTTCCCCGCCGTTGATTCGCAGCCTCTGATACCCCGCCTCTGATTCCCCATCTCCAATTCATCACATCTGATTCCCCACCTCTGCTTCCCCATCTCTGATTCACTGCCTCTGATTCGCCACCTCTGATTCCCCATATCTGATTCCCCGCCTATGTTTCCCCACCTCTGATTCCCCGCCTCTGATTCCCCATATCGGATTCCCTCCTCTGATTCCCCATCTCTGATTCCCGGACTCTGATTCCCCACCTCTGATTCCTCGCCTCTGATTCCCGGCCTCTGATTCCCGACCTCTGATTCCCAGCTTCTGATTCTGATTCCCTGCCTCTGATTCCCCATCTCTGATTCCCCACATCTGATTCCCTGTCTCTGATTCCCCGCCTCTGATTCCCCGCCTCGGATTCCCAACCTCTGATTCCCCACCTCTGATTCCCCATATGTGATTTCCCGCCTCTGTTTCCCCATATCTGATTCCCGGACTCTGATTCCCCACCTCTGATTCCCCATCTCTGATTCCACACATCCGATTCCCTGCCTCTGATTCCCCGCCTCTGATTCCCTGCGTCTGATTCCCTGCCTCTGATTCCCAACCTCTGATTCTCCACCTCTGATTCCCCATATCTGATTCCCCGCCTCTGTTTCCCCGCCTCTGATTCCCCGCCTCTGTTTCCCCATATCTGATTCCCCACTTCTGATTCCCCAACTCCGATTCCCCGCCTCTGATTCCCCAGCTCTGATTCCCCGCCTCTGACTCCTTGCGTCTGATTCCCTGCCTCTGATTCCCAACCTCTGATTCCCCACCTCTGATTCCCCTTATCTGATTCCCCGCCTCTGTTTCCCTCCCTCTGATTCCCCGCCTCTGTTTCCCCATATCTGATTCCCCGCCTCTGATTCCCCAACTCTGATTCCCCGCCTCTGATTCCCCAGCTCTGATTCCCCGTGTTTGATTCCCTGCCTCTGATTCCCCGCCTCTGATACCCCATCTCTGATTCACCACCTCTGATTCCCCATCTCTGATTCACTGCCTCTGATTCGCCACCTCTGATTCCCCATATCTGATTCCCCGCCTATGTTTCCCCACCTCTGATTCCCCGCATCTGATTCCCCATATCGGATTCCCCGCCTCTGATTCCCCATCTCTGATTCCCGGACTCTGATTCCCCACCTTTGATTCCCGGCCTCTGATTCCCGACCTCTGATTCCCGGCCTCTGATTCCCGGCCTCTGATTCCCCGCTTCTGATTCTGATTCCCTGCCTCTGATTCCCCATCTCTGATTCCCCACATCTGATTCCCTGCCTCTGATTCCCTGTCTCTGATTCCCCGCCTCTGATTCCCCGCCTCTGATTCCCCAGCTCTGATTCCCTGCCTCTGATTCCCTGCCTCTGATTCCCAACCTCTGATTCCCCACCTCTGATTCCCCATATCTGATTCCACGCCTCTGTTTCCCTGCCTCTGATTCCCCGCCTCTGTTTCCCCATATCTGATACCCCACCTCTGATTCCACAACTCTGATTCCCCGCCTCTGATTCCCCAGCTCTGATTCCCCGTGTTTGATTCCCTGCCTCTGATTCCCCGCCTCTGATACCCCGCCTCTGATTCGCAGCCTCTGATAACCCGCCTCTGATTCCCCATCTCTAATTCATCACATCTGATTCCCCACCTCTGCTTCCCCATCTCTGATTCACTGCCTCTGATTTGCCACCTCTGATTCCCCATATCTGATTCCTCGCCTCTGATTCCCGGCCTCTGATTCCCGACCTCTGATTCCCCGCTTCTGATTCTGATTCCCTGCCTCTGATTCCCCATCTCTGATTCCCCACATCTGATTCCCTGTCTCTGATTCCCCGCCTCTGATTCCCCGCCTCGGATTCCCAACCTCTGATTCCCCACCTCTGATTCCCCATATGTGATTTCCCGCCTCTGTTTCCCCATATCTGATTCCCGGACTCTGATTCCCCACCTCTGATTCCCCATCTCTGATTCCACACATCCGATTCCCTGCCTCTGATTCCCCGCCTCTGATTACCTGCGTCTGATTCCCTGCCTCTGATTCCCAACCTCTGATTCTCCACCTCTGATTCCCCATATCTGATTCCCCGCCTCTGTTTCCCCGCCTCTGATTCACCGCCTCTGTTTCCCCATATCTGATACCCCACTTCTGATTCCCCAACTCTGATTCCCCGCCTCTGATTCCCCATCTCTGATTCCCCGCCTCTGACTCCTCGCGTCTGATTCCTTGCCTCTGATACCCCGCCTCTGATTCCCCAACTCTGATTCCCCGCCTCTGATTCCCCATCTCTGATTCCCAGTCCTCTTATGCCCGGCATCTGATTCACGGCCTCTGATTCCCCGCCTCTGATTCCCTGCCTCTGATTCCCAACCTCTGATTCCCCACCTCTGATTCACCTTATCTGATTCCCGCCTCTGTTTCCCTCCCTCTGATTCCCCGCCTCTGTTACCCCATATCTGATTCCCCGCCTCTGATTCCCCAACTCTGATTCCCCGCCTCTGATTCCCCAGCTCTGATTCCCCGTGTTTGATTCCCTGCCTCTGATTGCCCGCCTCTGATACCCCATCTCTGATTCACCACCTCTGATTCCCCATCTCTGATTCACCGCCTTTGATTCGCCAGCTCTGATTCCCCATATCTGACTCCCCGCCTCTGATTCCCCATATCTCATTCCCCGCCTCTGATTCCCCATCTCTGATTCCCGGACTTTGATACCCCACCTCTGATTCGCAGTCCTCTTATTCCCGGCATCTGATTCCCGGCCTCTGATTCCCTGCAACTGATTCCCTGCCCCTGATTCACCACCTCTGATTTCCCATATCTGATTCCCCGCCTCTGTTTCCCCACCTCTGATTCGCAGCCTCTGATACCCCGCCTCTAATTCCCCATCTCTAATTCATCACATCTGATTCCCCACCTCTGCTTCCCCATCTCTGATTCACTGTCTCTGATTCGCCACCTCTGATTCCCCATATCTGATTCCCCGCCTATGTTTCCCCACCTCTGATTCCCCGACTCTGATTCCCCATATCGGATTCCCCGCCTCTGATTCCCCATCTCTGATTCCCGGACTCTCATTCCCCACCTCTGATTCCCGGCCTCTGATTCCCGGCCTCTGTTTCCCGGCCTCTGATTCCCGGCCTCTGATTCCCGGCCTCTGATTCCCCGCTTCTGATTCTGATTCCCACCCTCTGATTCCCCATCTCTCATTCCCCACCTCTGATTCCCGGCCTCTGATTCCCGGCCTCTGATTCCCCACCTCGGATTCCCAACCTCTGATTCCCCACCTCTGATTCCCCATATCTGATTCCCCGCCTCTGTTTCCCTGCCTCTGATTCCCCGCCTCTGTTTCCCCATATCTGATTCCCCGCCTCTGATTCCCCAACTCTGATTCCCCGTCTCTGATTCCCCAGCTCTGATTCCCCGTGTTTGATTCCCTGCCTCTGATTCCCCGCCTCTGATACCCCTTCTCTGATTCACCACCTCTGATTCCCCATCTCTGATTCAACGCCTTTGATTCGCCAGATCTGATTCCCCATATCTGACTCCCCGCCTCTGTTTCCCCGCCTCTGATTCCCCACCTCTGATTCCCCATATCTCATTCCCCGCCTCTGATTCCCCATCTCTGATTCCAGGAGTCTGATTCCCCACCTCTGATTCCCAGTCCTCATTCCCGGCATCTGACTCCCGGCCTCTGATTCCCGGCCTCTGATTCCCTGCCACTGATTCCCTACCCCTGATTCCCCACATCTGATTTCCCATATCTGATTCCCTGCCTCTGTTTCCCCGCCGTTGATTCGCAGCCTCTGATACCCCGCCTCTGATTCCCCATCTCTAATTCATCACATCTGATTCCCCACCTCTGCTTCCCCATCTCTGATTCACTGCCTCTGATTCGCCACCTCTGATTCCCCATATCTGATTCCCCGCCTATGTTTCCCCAACTCTGATTCCCCGCCTCTGATTCCCCATATCGGATTCCCTCCTCTGATTCCCCATCTCTGATTCCCGGACTCTGATTCCCCACCTCTGATTCCCGCCCTCTGATTCCCGGCCTCTGATTCCCGGCCTCTGATTCCCGGCCTGTGATTCCCCGCTTCAGATTCTGATTCCATGCCTCTGATTCCCGGCCTCTGATTCCCCACCTCGGATTCCCAACCTCTGATTCCCCACCTCTGATTCCCCATATCTGATTCCCCGCCTCTGTTTCCCTGCCTCTGATTCCCCGCCTCTGTTTCCCCATATCTGATTCCCCGCCTCTGATTCCCCAACTCTGATTCCCCGCCTCTGATTCCCCAGCTCTGATTCCCCGTGTTTGATTCCCTGCCTCTGATTCCCCGCCTCTGATACCCCTTCTCTGATTCACCACCTCTGATTCCCCATCTCTGATTCAACGCCTTTGATTCGCCAGATCTGATTCCCCATATCTGACTCCCCGCCTCTGTTTCCCCGCCTCTGATTCCCCACCTCTGATTCCCCATATCTCATTCCCCGCCTCTGATTCCCCATCTCTGATTCCAGGACTCTGATTCCCCACCTCTGATTCCCAGTCCTCATTCCCGGCATCTGATTCCCGGCCTCTGATTCCCGGCCTCTGATTCCCTGCCTCTGATTCCCCATCTCTGATTCCCCACATCTGATTCCCTGTCTCTGATTCCCCGCCTCTGATTCCCCGCCTCGGATTCCCAACCTCTGATTCCCCACCTCTGATTCCCCATATGTGATTTCCCGCCTCTGTTTCCCCATATCTGATTCCCGGACTCTGATTCCCCACCTCTGATTCCCCATCTCTGATTCCACACATCCGATTCCCTGCCTCTGATTCGCCGCCTCTGATTCCCTGCGTCTGATTCCCTGCCTCTGATTCCCAACCTCTGATTCTCCACCTCTGATTCCCCATATCTGATTCCCCGCCTCTGTTTCCCCGCCTCTGATTCCCCGCCTCTGTTTCCCCATATCTGATTCCCCACTTCTGATTCCCCAACTCCGATTCCCCGCCTCTGATTCCCCAGCTCTGATTCCCCGCCTCTGACTCCTTGCGTCTGATTCCCTGCCTCTGATACCCCGCCTCTGATTCCCCAACTCTGATTCCCCGCCTCTGATTCCCCATCTCTGATTCCCAGTCCTCTTATGCCCGGCATCTGATTCACGGCCTCTGATTCCCCGCCTCTGATTCCCTGCCTCTGATTCCCAACCTCTGATTCCCCACCTCTGATTCCCCTTATCTGATTCCCCGCCTCTGTTTCCCTCCCTCTGATTCCCCGCCTCTGTTTCCCCATATCTGATTCCCCGCCTCTGATTCCCCAACTCTGATTCCCCGCCTCTGATTCCCCAGCTCTGATTCCCCGTGTTTGATTCCCTGCCTCTGATTCCCCGCCTCTGATACCCCATCTCTGATTCACCACCTCTGATTCCCCATCTCTGATTCACTGCCTCTGATTCGCCACCTCTGATTCCCCATATCTGATTCCCCGCCTATGTTTCCCCACCTCTGATTCCCCGCATCTGATTCCCCATATCGGATTCCCCGCCTCTGATTCCCCATCTCTGATTCCCGGACTCTGATTCCCCACCTTTGATTCCCGGCCTCTGATTCCCGACCTCTGATTCCCGGCCTCTGATTCCCTGCCTCTGATTCCCCGCTTCTGATTCTGATTCCCTGCCTCTGATTCCCCATCTCTGATTCCCCACATCTGATTCCCTGCCTCTGACTCCCTGTCTCTGATTCCCCACCTCTGATTCCCCGCCTCTGATTCCCCAGCTCTGATTCCCTGCCTCTGATTCCCTGCCTCTGATTCCCAACCTCTGATTCCCCACCTCTGATTCCCCATATCTGATTCCACGCCTCTGTTTCCCTGCCTCTGATTCCCCGCCTCTGTTTCCCCATATCTGATACCCCACCTCTGATTCCACAACTCTGATTCCCCGCCTCTGATTCCCCAGCTCTGATTCCCCGTGTTTGATTCCCTGCCTCTGATTCCCCGCCTCTGATACCCCATCTCTGATTCACCACCTCTGATTCCCCATCTCTGATTCACCGCCTTTGTTTCGCCAGCTCTGATTCCCCATATCTGACTCCCCGCCTCTGTTTCCCCACCTCCGATTCCCCGCCTCTGATTCCCCATATCTCATTCCCCGCCTCTGATTCCCCATCTCTGATTCCCGGACTTTGATACCCCACCTCTGATTCGCAGTCCTCTTATTCCCGGCATCTGATTCCCGGCCTCTGATTCCCTGCCACTGATTCCCTGCCCCTGATTCACCACCTCTGATTTCCCATATCTGATTCCCCGCCTCTGTTTCCCCGCCTCTGATTCGCAGCCTCTGATACCCCGCCTCTAATTCCCCATCTCTTATTCATCACATCTGATTCCCCACCTCTGCTTCCCCATCTCTGATTCACTGCCTCTGATTCGCCAGCTCTGATTCCCCATATCTGATTCCCCGCCTATGTTTCCCCACCTCTGATTCCCCGACTCTGATTCCCCATATCGGATTCCCCGCCTCTGATTCCCCATCTCTGATTCCCGGACTCTCATTCCCCACCTCTGATTCCCGGCCTCTGATTCCCGGCCTGTGTTTCCCGGCCTCTGATTCCCGGCATCTGATTCCCGGCCTCTGATTCCCCTCTTCTGATTCTGATTCCCACCCTCTGATTCCCCATCTCTCATTCCCCACCTCTGATTCCCGGCCTCTGATTCCCGGCCTCTGATTCCCCACCTCTGATTCCACAACTCTGATTCCCCGCCTCTGATTCCCCAGCTCTGATTCCCCGTGTTTGATTCCCTGCCTCTGATTCCCCGCCTCTGATACCTCATCTCTGATTCACCACCTCTGATTCCCCATCTCTGATTCACCGCCTTTGTTTCGCCAGCTCTGATTCCCCATATCTGACTCCCCGCCTCTGTTTCCCCGCCTCCCATTCCCCGCCTCTGATTCCCCATATCTCATTCCCCACCTCTGATTCCCCATCTCTGATTCCCGGACTTTGATACCCCACCTCTGATTCGCAGTCCTCTTAATCCCGGCATCTGATTCCCGGCCTCTGATTCCCTGCCACTGATTCCCTGCCCCTGATTCACCACCTCTGATTTCCCATATCTGATTCCCCGCCTCTGTTTCCCCGCCTCTGATTCGCAGCCTCTGATACCCCGCCTCTAATTCCCCATCTCTTATTCATCACATCTGATTCCCCACCTCTGCTTCCCCATCTCTGATTCACTGCCTCTGATTCGCCACCTCTGATTCCCCATATCGGATTCCCCGCCTCTGATTCCCCATCTCTGATTCCCGGACTCTCATTCCCCACCTCTGATTCCCGGCCTCTGATTCCCGGCCTCTGTTTCCCGGCCTCTGATTCCCGGCATCTGATTCCCGGCCTCTGATTCCCCGCTTCTGATTCTGATTCCCACCCTCTGATTTCCCATCTCTCATTCCCCACCTCTGATTCCCGGCCTCTGATTCCCGGCCTCTGATTCCCCACCTCGGATTCCCAACCTCTGATTCCCCACCTCTGATTCCCCATATCTGATTTCCCGCCTCTGTATCCCCGCCTCTGATTCCCCGCCTCTGTTTCCCCATATCTGATTCCCGGACTCTGATTCCCCACCTCTGATTCCCCATCTCTGATTCCGCACATCCGATTCCCTGCCTCTGATTCCCCGCCTCTGATTCTCTGCGTCTGATTCCCTGCCTCTGATTCCCAACCTCTGATTCCCCACCTCCGATTCCCCATATCTGATTCCCCGCCTCTGTTTCCCCTCCTCTGATTCACCGCCTCTGTTTCCCCATATCTGATTCCCCGCTTCTGATACCCCAACTCTGATTCCCCGCCTCTGATTCCCCGCCTCTGATTCCCCAGCTCTGATTCCCCGTGTATGATTCCCTGCCTCTGATTCCCAGCCTCTGATACCCCATCTCTGATTCACCACTTCTGATTCCCCATCTCTGATTCACCGCCTTTGATTCGCCAGCTCTGATTCCCCATATCTGACTCCCCGCCTCTGTTTCCCCGCCTCTGATTCCCCGCCTCTGATTCCCCATATCTCATTCCCCGCCTCTGATTCCCCATCTCTGATACCCGGACTCTGATTCCCCACCTCCGATTCCCAGTCCTCTTATTCCCGGCATCTGATTCCCGGCCTCTGATTCCCTGCCACTGATTCCCTGCCCCTGATTCCCCACCTCTGATTTCCCATATCTGATTCCGGCCTCTGTTTCCCCGCCTCTGATTCGCAGCCTCTGATACCCCGCCTCTGATTCCCCATCTCTAATTCATCACATCTGATTCCCCACCTCTGCTTCCCCATCTCCGATTCACTGCCTCTGATTCGCCACCTCTGATTCCCCATATCTGATTCCCCGCCTATGTTTCCCCACCTCTGATTCCACGCCTCTGATTCCCCATTTCGGATTCCCCGCCTCTGATTCCCCATCTCTGATTCCCGGACTCTCATTCCCCACCTCTGATTCCCTGCCTCTGATTCCCGGCCTCTGATTCCCGGCCTCTGATTTCCGGCCTCTGATTCCCCGCTTCTGATTCTGATTCCCTGCCTCTGATTCCCCATCTCTGATTCCCCACATCTGATTCCCTGCCTCTGATTCCCTGTCTCTGATTCCCTGCCTCTGATTCCCCGCCTCGGATTCCCAACCTCTGATTCCCCACCTCTGATTCCCCATAATGGATTAACCGCCTCTGTTTCCCCGCCTCTGATTCCCCGCCTCTGTTTCCCCATATCTGATTCCCGGACTCTGATTCCCCACCTCCGATTCCCCATCTCTGATTCCGCACATCCGATTCCCTGCCTCTGATTCCCCACCTCTGATTCCCTGCGTCTGATTCCCTGCCTCTGATTCCCAACCTCTGATTCCCCACCTCTGATTCCCCATATCTGATTCCCCGCCTCTGTTTCCCCGCCTCTGATTCCCCGACTCTGTTTCCCCATATCTGAAACCCCGCTTCTGATTCCCCAACTCTGATTCCCCACCTCTGATTCCCCAGCTCTGATTCCCCGCCTCTGACTCCTCGCGTCTGATTCCCTGCCTCTGATGCCCCGCCTCTGATTCCCCATCTCTGATTCCCCGCCTCTGATTCCCCCTGTCTGAATCCCTGCCTTTGTTTCCCCGCCTCTGATTCCCCGCCTCTGATTCCCCATATCTGATTCCCCGCCTCTGATTCCCCAACTCAGATTCCCCGCCTCTGATTCTCCATCTCTGATTCCCAGTCCTCTTATGCCCGGCATCTGATTCACGGCCTCTGATTCCCCGCCTCTGATTCCCTGCCTCTGATTCCCAACCTCTGATTCCCCACCTCTGATTCCCCATATCTGATTCCCCGCCTCTGTTTCCCTCCCTCTGATTCCCCGCCTCTGTTTCCCCATATCTGATTCCCCGCCTCTGATTCCCCAACTCTGATTCCCCGCCTCTGATTCCCCAGCTCTGATTCCCCGTGTTTGATTCGCCAGCTCTGATTCCCCATATCTGACTCCCAGCGTCTGTTTCCCCGCCTCTGATTCCCCGCCTCTGATTCCCCATATCTCATTCCCCGCCTCTGATTCCCCAACTCTGATTCCCCGCCTCTGATTCCCCAGCTCTGATTCACCGCCTTTGATTCGCCAGCTCTGATTCCCCATATCTGACTCCCAGCCTCTGTTTCCCCGCCTCTGATTCCCCGCCTCTGATTCCCCATATCTCATTCCCCGCCTCTGATTCCCCAACTCTGATTCCCCGCCTCTGATTCCCCAGCTCTGATTCCCCGTGTTTGATTCCATGCCTCTGATTCCCGTTCTGATACCCCATCTCTGATTCACCACCTCTGATTCTCCATCTCTGATTCACCGCCTTTGATTCGCCAGCTCTGATTCCCCATATCTGACTCCCGGCCTCTGTTTCCCCGCCTCTGATTCCCCACCTCTGATTCCCAGTCCTCTTAATCCCGGCATCTGATTCCTGGCCTCTGATTCCCTGCCACTGATTCCCTGCCCCTGATTCCCCACCTCTGATTTCCCATATCTGATTCCCCGCCTCTGTTTCCCCGCCTCTGATTCTCGGACTCTGATTCCCCACCTCTGATTCCCGGCCTCTGATTCCCTGCCTCTGATTCCCGGCCTCTGATTCCCGGCCTCTGATTCCCCGCTTCTGATTCTGATTCCCTGACTCTGAATCCCCATCTCTGATTCCCCACATCTGATTCCCTGCCTCTGATTCCCTGTCTCTGATTCCCCGCCTCTGATTCCCCTCCTCGGATTCCCAAACTCTGATTCCCCACCTCTGATTCCCCATATCTGATTTCCCGCCTCTGTTTCCCCGCCTCTGATTCCCCTCCTCTGTTTCCACATATCTGATTCCCGGACTCTGATTCCCCACCTCTGATTCCCCATCTCTGATTCCGCACATCCGATTCCCTGCCTCTGATTCCCCGCCTCTGATTCCCTGCGTCTGATTCCCTGCCTCTGATTCCCAACCTCTGTTTCCCCACCTCTGATTCTCCATATCTGATTCCCCGCCTCTGTTTCCCCTCCTCTGATTCTCCGCCTCTGTTTCCCCATATCTGATTCCCCGCTTCTGATTCCCCAACTCTGATTCCCCGCCTCTGATTCCCCGCCTCTGATTCCCCAGCTCTGATTCCCCGTATTTGATTCCCTGCCTCTGATTCCCAGCATCTGATACCCCATCTCTGATTCACCACCTCTGATTCCCCATCTCTGATTCACCGCGTTTGATTCGCCAGCTCTGATTCCCCATATCTGACTCCCCGCCTCTGTTTCCCCGCCTCTGATTCCCCGCCTCTGATTCCCCATATCTCATTCCCCACCTCTGATTCCCCATCTCTGATTCCCGGCCTCTGATTCCCTGCCACTGATTCCCTGCCCCTGATTCCCCACCTCTGATTTCCCATATCTGATTCCCCGCCTCTGTTTCCCCGCCTCTGATTCCCGGACTCTGATTCCCCACCTCTGATTCCCGGCCTCTGATTCCCGGCCTCTGATTCCCGGCCTCTGATTCCCGGCCTCTGATTCCCCGCTTCTGATTCTGATTCCCTGCCTCTGATTCCCCATCTCTGATTCCCCACATCTGATTCCCTGCCTCTGATTCCCTGTCTCTGATTCCCCGCCTCTGATTCCCCTCCTCGGATTCCCAACCTCTGATTCCCCACCTCTGATTCCCCATATCTGATTTCCCGCCTCTGTTTCCCCGCCTCTGATTCCCCGCCTCTGTTTCCCCATATCTGATTCCCGGAATCTGATTCCCCACCTCTGATTCCCCATCTCTGATTCCGCACATCCGATTCCCTGCCTCTGATTCCCCGCCTCTGATTCCCTGCGTCTGATTCCCTGCCTCTAATTCCCAACCTCTGATTCCCCACCTCTGATTCTCCATATCTGATTCCCCGCCTCTGTTTCCCCTCCTCTGATTCCCCGCCTCTGTTTCCCCATATCTGATTCCCCGCTTCTGATTCCCGAACTCTGATTCCCCGCCTCTGATTCCCCGCCTCTGATTCCCCAGCTCTGATTCCCCGTGTTTGATTCCCTGCCTCTGATTCCCAGCCTCTGATACCCCATCTCTGATTTACCACCTCTGATTCCCCATCTCTGATTCACCGCCTTTGATTCGCCAGCTCTGATTCCCCATATCTGACTCCCCGCCTCTGTTTCCCCGCCTCTGATTCCCCGCCTCTGATTCCCCATATCTGATTCCCCACCTCTGATTCCCCATCTCTGATTCCCGGACTCTGATTCCCCACCTCCGATTCCCAGTTCTCTTATTCCCGCCCTCTGATTCCCGGCCTCTGATTCCCGGCCTCTGATTCCCGGCCTGTGATTCCCCGCTTCAGATTCTGATTCCATGCCTCTGATTCCCCATCTCTGATTCCCCATCTCTCATTCCCCACCTCTGATTCCCGGCCTCTGATTCCCGGCCTCTGATTCCCCACCTCGGATTCCCAACCTCTGATTCCCCACCTCTGATTCCCCATATCTGATTCCCCGCCTCTGTTTCCCTGCCTCTGATTCCCCGCCTCTGTTTCCCCATATCTGATTCCCCGCCTCTGATTCCCCAACTCTGATTCCCCGCCTCTGATTCCCCAGCACTGATTCCCCATGTTTGATTCCCTGCCTCTGATTCCCCGCCTCTGATACCCCTTCTCTGATTCACCACCTCTGATTCCCCATCTCTGATTCAACGCCTTTGATTCGCCAGATCTGATTCCCCATATCTGACTCCCCGCCTCTGTTTCCCCGCCTCTGATTCCCCACCTCTGATTCCCCATATCTCATTCCTCGCCTCTGATTCCCCATCTCTGATTCCAGGACTCTGATTCCCCACCTCTGATTCCCAGTCCTCATTCCCGGCATCTGATTCCCGGCCTCTGATTCCCGGCCTCTGATTCCCTGCCACTGATTCCCTACCCCTGATTCCCCACATCTGATTTCCCATATCTGATTCCCCGCCTCTGTTTCCCCGCCGTTGATTCGCAGCCTCTGATACCCCGCCTCTGATTCCCCATCTCCAATTCATCACATCTGATTCCCCACCTCTGCTTCCCCATCTCTGATTCACTGCCTCTGATTCGCCACCTCTGATTCCCCATATCTGATTCCCCGCCTATGTTTCCCCACCTCTGATTCCCCGCCTCTGATTCCCCATATCGGATTCCCTCCTCTGATTCCCCATCTCTGATTCCCGGACTCTGATTCCCCACCTCTGATTCCTCGCCTCTGATTCCCGGCCTCTGATTCCCGACCTCTGATTCCCAGCTTCTGATTCTGATTCCCTGCCTCTGATTCCCCATCTCTGATTCCCCACATCTGATTCCCTGTCTCTGATTCCCCGCCTCTGATTCCCCGCCTCGGATTCCCAACCTCTGATTCCCCACCTCTGATTCCCCATATGTGATTTCCCGCCTCTGTTTCCCCATATCTGATTCCCGGACTCTGATTCCCCACCTCTGATTCCCCATCTCTGATTCCACACATCCGATTCCCTGCCTCTGATTCCCCGCCTCTGATTCCCTGCGTCTGATTCCCTGCCTCTGATTCCCAACCTCTGATTCTCCACCTCTGATTCCCCATATCTGATTCCCCGCCTCTGTTTCCCCGCCTCTGATTCCCCGCCTCTGTTTCCCCATATCTGATTCCCCACTTCTGATTCCCCAACTCCGATTCCCCGCCTCTGATTCCCCAGCTCTGATTCCCCGCCTCTGACTCCTTGCGTCTGATTCCCTGCCTCTGATTCCCAACCTCTGATTCCCCACCTCTGATTCCCCTTATCTGATTCCCCGCCTCTGTTTCCCTCCCTCTGATTCCCCGCCTCTGTTTCCCCATATCTGATTCCCCGCCTCTGATTCCCCAACTCTGATTCCCCGCCTCTGATTCCCCAGCTCTGATTCCCCGTGTTTGATTCCCTGCCTCTGATTCCCCGCCTCTGATACCCCATCTCTGATTCACCACCTCTGATTCCCCATCTCTGATTCACTGCCTCTGATTCGCCACCTCTGATTCCCCATATCTGATTCCCCGCCTATGTTTCCCCACCTCTGATTCCCCGCATCTGATTCCCCATATCGGATTCCCCGCCTCTGATTCCCCATCTCTGATTCCCGGACTCTGATTCCCCACCTTTGATTCCCTGCCTCTGATTCCCGACCTCTGATTCCCGGCCTCTGATTCCCGGCCTCTGATTCCCCGCTTCTGATTCTGATTCCCTGCCTCTGATTCCCCATCTCTGATTCCCCACATCTGATTCCCTGCCTCTGATTCCCTGTCTCTGATTCCCCGCCTCTGATTCCCCGCCTCTGATTCCCCAGCTCTGATTCCCTGCCTCTGATTCCCTGCCTCTGATTCCCAACCTCTGATTCCCCACCTCTGATTCCCCATATCTGATTCCACGCCTCTGTTTCCCTGCCTCTGATTCCCCGCCTCTGTTTCCCCATATCTGATACCCCACCTCTGATTCCACAACTCTGATTCCCCGCCTCTGATTCCCCAGCTCTGATTCCGCGTGTTTGATTCCCTGCCTCTGATTCCCCGCCTCTGATACCCCGCCTCTGATTCGCAGCCTCTGATAACCCGCCTCTGATTCCCCATCTCTAATTCATCACATCTGATTCCCCACCTCTGCTTCCCCATCTCTGATTCACTGCCTCTGATTTGCCACCTCTGATTCCCCATATCTGATTCCTCGCCTCTGATTCCCGGCCTCTGATTCCCGACCTCTGATTCCCCGCTTCTGATTCTGATTCCCTGCCTCTGATTCCCCATCTCTGATTCCCCACATCTGATTCCCTGTCTCTGATTCCCCGCCTCTGATTCCCCGCCTCGGATTCCCAACCTCTGATTCCCCACCTCTGATTCCCCATATGTGATTTCCCGCCTCTGTTTCCCCATATCTGATTCCCGGACTCTGATTCCCCACCTCTGATTCCCCATCTCTGATTCCACACATCCGATTCCCTGCCTCTGATTCCCCGCCTCTGATTACCTGCGTCTGATTCCCTGCCTCTGATTCCCAACCTCTGATTCTCCACCTCTGATTCCCCATATCTGATTCCCCGCCTCTGTTTCCCCGCCTCTGATTCACCGCCTCTGTTTCCCCATATCTGATACCCCACTTCTGATTCCCCAACTCTGATTCCCCGCCTCTGATTCCCCATCTCTGATTCCCCGCCTCTGACTCCTCGCGTCTGATTCCTTGCCTCTGATACCCCGCCTCTGATTCCCCAACTCTGATTCCCCGCCTCTGATTCCCCATCTCTGATTCCCAGTCCTCTTATGCCCGGCATCTGATTCACGGCCTCTGATTCCCCGCCTCTGATTCCCTGCCTCTGATTCCCAACCTCTGATTCCCCACCTCTGATTCCCCTTATCTGATTCCCGCCTCTGTTTCCCTCCCTCTGATTCCCCGCCTCTGTTACCCCATATCTGATTCCCCGCCTCTGATTCCCCAACTCTGATTCCCCGCCTCTGATTCCCCAGCTCTGATTCCCCGTGTTTGATTCCCTGCCTCTGATTGCCCGCCTCTGATACCCCATCTCTGATTCACCACCTCTGATTCCCCATCTCTGATTCACCGCCTTTGATTCGCCAGCTCTGATTCCCCATATCTGACTCCCCGCCTCTGATTCCCCATATCTCATTCCCCGCCTCTGATTCCCCATCTCTGATTCCCGGACTTTGATACCCCACCTCTGATTCGCAGTCCTCTTATTCCCGGCATCTGATTCCCGGCCTCTGATTCCCTGCAACTGATTCCCTGCCCCTGATTCACCACCTCTGATTTCCCATATCTGATTCCCCGCCTCTGTTTCCCCACCTCTGATTCGCAGCCTCTGATACCCCGCCTCTAATTCCCCATCTCTAATTCATCACATCTGATTCCCCACCTCTGCTTCCCCATCTCTGATTCACTGTCTCTGATTCGCCACCTCTGATTCCCCATATCTGATTCCCCGCCTATGTTTCCCCACCTCTGATTCCCCGACTCTGATTCCCCATATCGGATTCCCCGCCTCTGATTCCCCATCTCTGATTCCCGGACTCTCATTCCCCACCTCTGATTCCCGGCCTCTGATTCCCGGCCTCTGTTTCCCGGCCTCTGATTCCCGGCCTCTGATTCCCGGCCTCTGATTCCCCGCTTCTGATTCTGATTCCCACCCTCTGATTCCCCATCTCTCATTCCCCACCTCTGATTCCCGGCCCCTGATTCCCGGCCTCTGATTCCCCACCTCGGATTCCCAACCTCTGATTCCCCACCTCTGATTCCCCATATCTGATTCCCCGCCTCTGTTTCCCTGCCTCTGATTCCCCGCCTCTGTTTCCCCATATCTGATTCCCCGCCTCTGATTCCCCAACTCTGATTCCCCGTCTCTGATTCCCCAGCTCTGATTCCCCGTGTTTGATTCCCTGCCTCTGATTCCCCGCCTCTGATACCCCTTCTCTGATTCACCACCTCTGATTCCCCATCTCTGATTCAACGCCTTTGATTCGCCAGATCTGATTCCCCATATCTGACTCCCCGCCTCTGTTTCCCCGCCTCTGATTCCCCACCTCTGATTCCCCATATCTCATTCCCCGCCTCTGATTCCCCATCTCTGATTCCAGGAGTCTGATTCCCCACCTCTGATTCCCAGTCCTCATTCCCGGCATCTGACTCCCGGCCTCTGATTCCCGGCCTCTGATTCCCTGCCACTGATTCCCTACCCCTGATTCCCCACATCTGATTTCCCATATCTGATTCCCTGCCTCTGTTTCCCCGCCGTTGATTCGCAGCCTCTGATACCCCGCCTCTGATTCCCCATCTCTAATTCATCACATCTGATTCCCCACCTCTGCTTCCCCATCTCTGATTCACTGCCTCTGATTCGCCACCTCTGATTCCCCATATCTGATTCCCCGCCTATGTTTCCCCAACTCTGATTCCCCGCCTCTGATTCCCCATATCGGATTCCCTCCTCTGATTCCCCATCTCTGATTCCCGGACTCTGATTCCCCACCTCTGATTCCCGCCCTCTGATTCCCGGCCTCTGATTCCCGGCCTCTGATTCCCGGCCTGTGATTCCCCGCTTCAGATTCTGATTCCATGCCTCTGATTCCCCATCTCTGATTCCCCATCTCTCATTCCCCACCTCTGATTCCCGGCCTCTGATTCCCGGCCTCTGATTCCCCACCTCGGATTCCCAACCTCTGATTCCCCACCTCTGATTCCCCATATCTGATTCCCCGCCTCTGTTTCCCTGCCTCTGATTCCCCGCCTCTGTTTCCCCATATCTGATTCCCCGCCTCTGATTCCCCAACTCTGATTCCCCGCCTCTGATTCCCCAGCTCTGATTCCCCGTGTTTGATTCCCTGCCTCTGATTCCCCGCCTCTGATACCCCTTCTCTGATTCACCACCTCTGATTCCCCATCTCTGATTCAACGCCTTTGATTCGCCAGATCTGATTCCCCATATCTGACTCCCCGCCTCTGTTTCCCCGCCTCTGATTCCCCACCTCTGATTCCCCATATCTCATTCCCCGCCTCTGATTCCCCATCTCTGATTCCAGGACTCTGATTCCCCACCTCTGATTCCCAGTCCTCATTCCCGGCATCTGATTCCCGGCCTCTGATTCCCGGCCTCTGATTCCCTGCCTCTGATTCCCCATCTCTGATTCCCCACATCTGATTCCCTGTCTCTGATTCCCCGCCTCTGATTCCCCGCCTCGGATTCCCAACCTCTGATTCCCCACCTCTGATTCCCCATATGTGATTTCCCGCCTCTGTTTCCCCATATCTGATTCCCGGACTCTGATTCCCCACCTCTGATTCCCCATCTCTGATTCCACACATCCGATTCCCTGCCTCTGATTCGCCGCCTCTGATTCCCTGCGTCTGATTCCCTGCCTCTGATTCCCAACCTCTGATTCTCCACCTCTGATTCCCCATATCTGATTCCCCGCCTCTGTTTCCCCGCCTCTGATTCCCCGCCTCTGTTTCCCCATATCTGATTCCCCACTTCTGATTCCCCAACTCCGATTCCCCGCCTCTGATTCCCCAGCTCTGATTCCCCGCCTCTGACTCCTTGCGTCTGATTCCCTGCCTCTGATACCCCGCCTCTGATTCCCCAACTCTGATTCCCCGCCTCTGATTCCCCATCTCTGATTCCCAGTCCTCTTATGCCCGGCATCTGATTCACGGCCTCTGATTCCCCGCCTCTGATTCCCTGCCTCTGATTCCCAACCTCTGATTCCCCACCTCTGATTCCCCTTATCTGATTCCCCGCCTCTGTTTCCCTCCCTCTGATTCCCCGCCTCTGTTTCCCCATATCTGATTCCCCGCCTCTGATTCCCCAACTCTGATTCCCCGCCTCTGATTCCCCAGCTCTGATTCCCCGTGTTTGATTCCCTGCCTCTGATTCCCCGCCTCTGATACCCCATCTCTGATTCACCACCTCTGATTCCCCATCTCTGATTCACTGCCTCTGATTCGCCACCTCTGATTCCCCATATCTGATTCCCCGCCTATGTTTCCCCACCTCTGATTCCCCGCATCTGATTCCCCATATCGGATTCCCCGCCTCTGATTCCCCATCTCTGATTCCCGGACTCTGATTCCCCACCTTTGATTCCCGGCCTCTGATTCCCGACCTCTGATTCCCGGCCTCTGATTCCCGGCCTCTGATTCCCCGCTTCTGATTCTGATTCCCTGCCTCTGATTCCCCATCTCTGATTCCCCACATCTGATTCCCTGCCTCTGATTCCCTGTCTCTGATTCCCCACCTCTGATTCCCCGCCTCTGATTCCCCAGCTCTGATTCCCTGCCTCTGATTCCCTGCCTCTGATTCCCAACCTCTGATTCCCCACCTCTGATTCCCCATATCTGATTCCACGCCTCTGTTTCCCTGCCTCTGATTCCCCGCCTCTGTTTCCCCATATCTGATACCCCACCTCTGATTCCACAACTCTGATTCCCCGCCTCTGATTCCCCAGCTCTGATTCCCCGTGTTTGATTCCCTGCCTCTGATTCCCCGCCTCTGATACCCCATCTCTGATTCACCACCTCTGATTCCCCATCTCTGATTCACCGCCTTTGTTTCGCCAGCTCTGATTCCCCATATCTGACTCCCCGCCTCTGTTTCCCCACCTCCGATTCCCCGCCTCTGATTCCCCATATCTCATTCCCCGCCTCTGATTCCCCATCTCTGATTCCCGGACTTTGATACCCCACCTCTGATTCGCAGTCCTCTTATTCCCGGCATCTGATTCCCGGCCTCTGATTCCCTGCCACTGATTCCCTGCCCCTGATTCACCACCTCTGATTTCCCATATCTGATTCCCCGCCTCTGTTTCCCCGCCTCTGATTCGCAGCCTCTGATACCCCGCCTCTAATTCCCCATCTCTTATTCATCACATCTGATTCCCCACCTCTGCTTCCCCATCTCTGATTCACTGCCTCTGATTCGCCAGCTCTGATTCCCCATATCTGATTCCCCGCCTATGTTTCCCCACCTCTGATTCCCCGACTCTGATTCCCCATATCGGATTCCCCGCCTCTGATTCCCCATCTCTGATTCCCGGACTCTCATTCCCCACCTCTGATTCCCGGCCTCTGATTCCCGGCCTGTGTTTCCCGGCCTCTGATTCCCGGCATCTGATTCCCGGCCTCTGATTCCCCTCTTCTGATTCTGATTCCCACCCTCTGATTCCCCATCTCTCATTCCCCACCTCTGATTCCCGGCCTCTGATTCCCGGCCTCTGATTCCCCACCTCTGATTCCACAACTCTGATTCCCCGCCTCTGATTCCCCAGCTCTGATTCCCCGTGTTTGATTCCCTGCCTCTGATTCCCCGCCTCTGATACCTCATCTCTGATTCACCACCTCTGATTCCCCATCTCTGATTCACCGCCTTTGTTTCGCCAGCTCTGATTCCCCATATCTGACTCCCCGCCTCTGTATCCCCGCCTCCGATTCCCCGCCTCTGATTCCCCATATCTCATTCCCCACCTCTGATTCCCCATCTCTGATTCCCGGACTTTGATACCCCACCTCTGATTCGCAGTCCTCTTAATCCCGGCATCTGATTCCCGGCCTCTGATTCCCTGCCACTGATTCCCTGCCCCTGATTCACCACCTCTGATTTCCCATATCTGATTCCCCGCCTCTGTTTCCCCGCCTCTGATTCGCAGCCTCTGATACCCCGCCTCTAATTCCCCATCTCTTATTCATCACATCTGATTCCCCACCTCTGCTTCCCCATCTCTGATTCACTGCCTCTGATTCGCCACCTCTGATTCCCCATATCGGATTCCCCGCCTCTGATTCCCCATCTCTGATTCCCGGACTCTCATTCCCCACCTCTGATTCCCGGCCTCTGATTCCCGGCCTCTGTTTCCCGGCCTCTGATTCCCGGCATCTGATTCCCGGCCTCTGATTCCCCGCTTCTGATTCTGATTCCCACCCTCTGATTTCCCATCTCTCATTCCCCACCTCTGATTCCCGGCCTCTGATTCCCGGCCTCTGATTCCCCACCTCGGATTCCCAACCTCTGATTCCCCACCTCTGATTCCCCATATCTGATTTCCCGCCTCTGTATCCCCGCCTCTGATTCCCCGCCTCTGTTTCCCCATATCTGATTCCCGGACTCTGATTCCCCACCTCTGATTCCCCATCTCTGATTCCGCACATCCGATTCCCTGCCTCTGATTCCCCGCCTCTGATTCCCTGCGTCTGATTCCCTGCCTCTGATTCCCAACCTCTGATTCCCCACCTCCGATTCCCCATATCTGATTCCCCGCCTCTGTTTCCCCTCCTCTGATTCACCGCCTCTGTTTCCCCATATCTGATTCCCCGCTTCTGATACCCCAACTCTGATTCCCCGCCTCTGATTCCCCGCCTCTGATTCCCCAGCTCTGATTCCCCGTGTATGATTCCCTGCCTCTTATTCCCAGCCTCTGATACCCCATCTCTGATTCACCACTTCTGATTCCCCATCTCTGATTCACCGCCTTTGATTCGCCAGCTCTGATTCCCCATATCTGACTCCCCGCCTCTGTTTCCCCGCCTCTGATTCCCCGCCTCTGATTCCCCATATCTCATTCCCCGCCTCTGATTCCCCATCTCTGATACCCGGACTCTGATTCCCCACCTCCGATTCCCAGTCCTCTTATTCCCGGCATCTGATTCCCGGCCTCTGATTCCCTGCCACTGATTCCCTGCCCCTGATTCCCCACCTCTGATTTCCCATATCTGATTCCCGCCTCTGTTTCCCCGCCTCTGATTCGCAGCCTCTGATACCCCGCCTCTGATTCCCCATCTCTAATTCATCACATCTGATTCCCCACCTCTGCTTCCCCATCTCCGATTCACTGCCTCTGATTCGCCACCTCTGATTCCCCATATCTGATTCCCCGCCTATGTTTCCCCACCTCTGATTCCACGCCTCTGATTCCCCATTTCGGATTCCCCGCCTCTGATTCCCCATCTCTGATTCCCGGACTCTCATTCCCCACCTCTGATTCCCTGCCTCTGATTCCCGGCCTCTGATTCCCGGCCTCTGATTTCCGGCCTCTGATTCCCCGCTTCTGATTCTGATTCCCTGCCTCTGATTCCCCATCTCTGATTCCCCACATCTGATTCCCTGCCTCTGATTCCCCGCCTCGGATTCCCAACCTCTGATTCCCCACCTCTGATTCCCCATAATGGATTTCCCGCCTCTGTTTCCCCGCCTCTGATTCCCCGCCTCTGTTTCCCCATATCTGATTCCCGGACTCTGATTCCCCACCTCCGATTCCCCATCTCTGATTCCGCACATCCGATTCCCTGCCTCTGATTCCCCACCTCTGATTCCCTGCGTCTGATTCCCTGCCTCTGATTCCCAACCTCTGATTCCCCACCTCTGATTCCCCATATCTGATTCCCCGCCTCTGTTTCCCCGCCTCTGATTCCCCGACTCTGTTTCCCCATATCTGAAACCCCGCTTCTGATTCCCCAGCTCTGATTCCCCGCCTCTGACTCCTCGCGTCTGATTCCCTGCCTCTGATGCCCCGCCTCTGATTCCCCATCTCTGATTCCCCGCCTCTGATTCCCCCTGTCTGAATCCCTGCCTTTGTTTCCCCGCCTCTGATTCCCCGCCTCTGATTCCCCATATCTGATTCCCCGCCTCTGATTCCCCAACTCTGATTCCCCGCCTCTGATTCTCCATCTCTGATTCCCAGTCCTCTTATGCCCGGCATCTGATTCACGGCCTCTGATTCCCCGCCTCTGATTCCCTGCCTCTGATTCCCAACCTCTGATTCCCCACCTCTGATTCCCCATATCTGATTCCCCGCCTCTGTTTCCCTCCCTCTGATTCCCCGCCTCTGTTTCCCCATATCTGATTCCCCGCCTCTGATTCCCCAACTCTGATTCCCCGCCTCTGATTCCCCAGCTCTGATTCCCCGTGTTTGATTCGCCAGCTCTGATTCCCCATATCTGACTCCCAGCGTCTGTTTCCCCGCCTCTGATTCCCCGCCTCTGATTCCCCATATCTCATTCCCCGCCTCTGATTCCCCAACTCTGATTCCCCGCCTCTGATTCCCCAGCTCTGATTCACCGCCTTTGATTCGCCAGCTCTGATTCCCCATATCTGACTCCCAGCCTCTGTTTCCCCGCCTCTGATTCCCCGCCTCTGATTCCCCATATCTCATTCCCCGCCTCTGATTCCCCAACTCTGATTCCCCGCCTCTGATTCCCCAGCTCTGATTCCCCGTGTTTGATTCCATGCCTCTGATTCCCGTTCTGATACCCCATCTCTGATTCACCACCTCTGATTCTCCATCTCTGATTCACCGCCTTTGATTCGCCAGCTCTGATTCCCCATATCTGACTCCCGGCCTCTGTTTCCCCGCCTCTGATTCCCCACCTCTGATTCCCAGTCCTCTTAATCCCGGCATCTGATTCCTGGCCTCTGATTCCCTGCCACTGATTCCCTGCCCCTGATTCCCCACCTCTGATTTCCCATATCTGATTCCCCGCCTCTGTTTCCCCGCCTCTGATTCCCGGACTCTGATTCCCCACCTCTGATTCCCGGCCTCTGATTCCCTGCCTCTGATTCCCGGCCTCTGATTCCCGGCCTCTGATTCCCCGCTTCTGATTCTGATTCCCTGACTCTGAATCCCCATCTCTGATTCCCCACATCTGATTCCCTGCCTCTGATTCCCTGTCTCTGATTCCCCGCCTCTGATTCCCCTCCTCGGATTCCCAAACTCTGATTCCCCACCTCTGATTCCCCATATCTGATTTCCCGCCTCTGTTTCCCCGCCTCTGATTCCCCTCCTCTGTTTCCACATATCTGATTCCCGGACTCTGATTCCCCACCTCTGATTCCCCATCTCTGATTCCGCACATCCGATTCCCTGCCTCTGATTCCCCGCCTCTGATTCCCTGCGTCTGATTCCCTGCCTCTGATTCCCAACCTCTGTTTCCCCACCTCTGATTCTCCATATCTGATTCCCCGCCTCTGTTTCCCCTCCTCTGATTCTCCGCCTCTGTTTCCCCATATCTGATTCCCCGCTTCTGATTCCCCAACTCTGATTCCCCGCCTCTGATTCCCCGCCTCTGATTCCCCAGCTCTGATTCCCCGTATTTGATTCCCTGCCTCTGATTCCCAGCATCTGATACCCCATCTCTGATTCACCACCTCTGATTCCCCATCTCTGATTCACCGCGTTTGATTCGCCAGCTCTGATTCCCCATATCTGACTCCCCGCCTCTGTTTCCCCGCCTCTGATTCCCCGCCTCTGATTCCCCATATCTCATTCCCCACCTCTGATTCCCCATCTCTGATTCCCGGCCTCTGATTCCCTGCCACTGATTCCCTGCCCCTGATTCCCCACCTCTGATTTCCCATATCTGATTCCCCGCCTCTGTTTCCCCGCCTCTGATTCCCGGACTCTGATTCCCCACCTCTGATTCCCGGCCTCTGATTCCCGGCCTCTGATTCCCGGCCTCTGATTCCCGGCCTCTGATTCCCCGCTTCTGATTCTGATTCCCTGCCTCTGATTCCCCATCTCTGATTCCCCACATCTGATTCCCTGCCTCTGATTCCCTGTCTCTGATTCCCCGCCTCTGATTCCCCTCCTCGGATTCCCAACCTCTGATTCCCCACCTCTGATTCCCCATATCTGATTTCCCGCCTCTGTTTCCCCGCCTCTGATTCCCCGCCTCTGTTTCCCCATATCTGATTCCCGGAATCTGATTCCCCACCTCTGATTCCCCATCTCTGATTCCGCACATCCGATTCCCTGCCTCTGATTCCCCGCCTCTGATTCCCTGCGTCTGATTCCCTGCCTCTAATTCCCAACCTCTGATTCCCCACCTCTGATTCTCCATATCTGATTCCCCGCCTCTGTTTCCCCTCCTCTGATTCCCCGCCTCTGTTTCCCCATATCTGATTCCCCGCTTCTGATTCCCGAACTCTGATTCCCCGCCTCTGATTCCCCGCCTCTGATTCCCCAGCTCTGATTCCCCGTGTTTGATTCCCTGCCTCTGATTCCCAGCCTCTGATACCCCATCTCTGATTTACCACCTCTGATTCCCCATCTCTGATTCACCGCCTTTGATTCGCCAGCTCTGATTCCCCATATCTGACTCCCCGCCTCTGTTTCCCCGCCTCTGATTCCCCGCCTCTGATTCCCCATATCTGATTCCCCACCTCTGATTCCCCATCTCTGATTCCCGGACTCTGATTCCCCACCTCCGATTCCCAGTTCTCTTATTCCCGGCATCTGATTCCCGGCCTCTGATTCCCTGCCACTGATTCCCTGCCCCTGATTCCTCACCTCTGATTTCCCATATCTGATTCCCCGCCTCTGTTTCCCCGCCTCTGATTCGCAGCCTCTGATACCCCGCCTCTGATTCCCCATCTCTAATTCATCACATCTGATTCCCCACCTCTGCTTCCCCATCTCTGATTCACTGCCTCTGATTCGCCACCTCTGATTCCCCATATCTGATTCCCCGCCTATGTTTCCCCACCTCTGATTCCACGCCTCTGATTCCCCATTTCGGATTCCCCGCCTCTGATTCCCCATCTCTGATTCCCCACCTCTGATTCCTGGCCTCTGATTTTCGGCCTCTGATTCCCGGCCTCTGATTCCCGGCCTCTGATTCCCAGCTTCTGATTCTGATTCCCTGCCTCTGATTCCCCATCTCTGATTCCCCACATCTGATTCCCTGCCTCTGATTCCCTGTCTCTGATTCCCCGCCTCTGATTCCCCGCCTCGGATTCCCAACCTCTGATTCCCCACCTCTGATTCCCCATAATGGATTCCCCGCCTCTGTTTCCCCATATCTGATTCCCGGACTCTGACTCCCCACCTCTGATTCCCCATATCTGATTTCCCGCCTCTGTTTCCCCGCCTCTGATTCCCCGCCTCTGTTTCCCCATATCAGATTCCTGGACACTGATTCCCCACCTCTGATTCCCCATCTCTGATTCCGCACATCCGATTCCCTGCCTCTGATTCACCGCCTCTGATTCCCTGCGTCTGATTCCCTGCCTCTGATTCCCAACCTCTGATTCCCCACCTCTGATTCTCCATATCTGATTCCCCGCCTCTGTTTCCCCTCCTTTGATTCCCCGCCTCTGTTTCCCCATATCTGATTCCCCGCTTCTGATTCCCCAACTCTGATTCCCCGCCTCTGATTCCCCGCCTCTGATTCCCCAGCTCTGATTCCCCGTGTTTGATTCCCTGCCTCTGATTCCCAGCCTCTGATACCCCATCTCTGATTCACCACCTCTGATTCCCCATCTCTGATTCACCGCCTTTGATTCGCCAGCTCTGATTCCCCATTTCTGTCTCCCCGCCTCTGTTTCCCCGCCTCTGATTCCCCGCCTCTGATTCCCCATATCTCATTCCCCACCTCTGATTCCCCATCTCTGATTCCCGGCCTCTGATTCCCTGCCACTGATTCCCTGCCCCTGATTCCACACCTCGGATTTCCCATATCTGATTCCCCGCCTCTGTTTCCCCGCCTCTGATTCCCGGACTCTGATTCCCCAACTCTGATTCCCGGCATCTGATTCCCGGCCTCTGATTCCCGGCCTCTGATTCCCGGCCTCTGATTCCCCGCTTCTGATTCTGATTCCCTGCCTCTGATTCCCCATCTCTGATTCCCCACATCTGATTCCCTGCCTCTGATTCCCTGTCTCTGATTCCCCGCCTCTGATTCCCCTCCTCGGATTCCCAACCTCTGATTCCCCACCTATGATTCCCCATATCTGATTCCCCGCCTCTGTTTCCCCGCCTCTGATTCGCAGTCTCTGATACCCCGCCTCTGATTCCCCATCTCTAATTCACCACCTCTGATTCCCCATCTCTGAATCACCGCCTTTGATTCGCCAGCTCTGATTCCCCATTTCTGACTCCCAGCCTCTGATTCCCCGCCTCTGATTCCCCATATCTCATTCCCCACCTCTGATTCCCCATCTCTGATTCCCGGACTCTGATTCCCCATCTCTGATTCCCGGCCTCTGATTCCCGGCCTCTGATTCCCGGCCTCTGATTCCCGGCCTCTGATTCCCCGCTTCTGATTCTGATTCCCTGCCTCTGATTCCTCATCTCTGATTCCCCACATCTGATTCCCTGCCTCTGATTCCCTGTCTCTGATTCCCCGCCTCTGATTCCCCTCCTCGGATTCCCAACCTCTGATTCCCCACCTCTGATTCCCCATATCTGATTTCCCGCCTCTGTTTCCCCGCCTCTGATTCCCCGCCTCTGTTTCCCCATATCTGATTCCCGGAATCTGATTCCCCACCTCTGATTCCCCATCTCTGATTCCGCACATCCGATTCCCTGCCTCTGATTCCCCGCCTCTGATTCCCTGCGTCTGATTCCCTGCCTCTGATTCCCAACCTCTGATTCCCCACCTCTGATTCTCCATATCTGATTCCCCGCCTCTGTTTCCCCTCCTCTGATTCCCCGCCTCTGTTTCCCCATATCTGATTCCCCGCTTCTGATTCCCCAACTCTGATTCCCCGCCTCTAATTCCCCGCCTCTGATTCCCCAGCTCTGATTCCCCGTGTTTGATTCCCTGCCTCTGATTCCCAGCCTCTGATACCCCATCTCTGATTTACCACCTCTGATTCCCGGACTCTGATTCCCCATCTCTGATTCCCGGACTCTGATTCCCCACCTCCGATTCCCAGTCCTCTTATTCCCGGCATCTGATTCCCGGCCTCTGATTCCCTGCCACTGATTCCCTGCCCCTGATTCCCCACCTCTGATTTCCCATATCTGATTCCCCGCCTCTGTTTCCCCGCCTCTGATTCCCGGACTCTGATTCCCCACCTCTGATTCCCGGCCTCTGATTCCCGGCCTCTGATTATCGGCCTCTGATTCCCGGCCTCTGATTCCCCGCTTCTGATTCTGATTCCCTTCCTCTGATTCCCCATCTCTGATTCCCCACATCTGATTCCCTGCCTCTGATTCCCTGTCTCTGATTCCCCGCCTCTGATTCCCCTCCTCGGATTCCCAACCTCTGATTCCCCACCTCTGATTCCCCATATCTGATTCCCCGCCTCTGTTTCCCCGCCTCTGATTCGCAGCCTCTGATACCCCGCCTCTGATTCCCGGACTCTGATTCATCACATCTGATTCCCCACCTCTGCTTCCCCATCTCTGATTCACTGCCTCTGATTCGCCACCTCTGATTCCTCATATCTGATTCTCCGCCTATGTTTCCCCACCTCTGATTCCCCGACTCTGATTCCCCATATCGGAATCCCCGCCTCTGATACCCCATCTCTGATTCCCGGACTCTCATTCCCCACCTCTGATTCCCGGCCTCTGATTCCCGGCCTCTGATTCCCGGCCTCTGATTCCCGGCCTCTGATTCCCCGCTTCTGATTCTGATTCCCTGCCTCTGATTCCCCATCTCTCATTCCCCACCTCTGATTCCCGGCCTCTGATTCCCGGCCTCTGATTCCCCACCTCGGATTCACAACCTCTGATTCCCCACCTCTGATTCCCCATATCTGATTTCCCGCCTCTGAATCCCCGCCTCTGTTTCCCCATATCTGATTCCCGGACTCTGATTCCCCACCTCTGATTCCCCATCTCTGATTCCGCACATCCGATTCCCTGCCTCTGATTCCCCGCCTCTGATTCCCTGCGTCTGATTCCCTGCCTCTGATTCCCAACCTCTGATTCCCCACCTCCGATTCCCCATATCTGATTCCCCGCCTCTGTTTCCCCTCCTCTGATTCACCGCCTCTGATTCCCCAACTCTGATTCCCCGCCTCTGATTCCCCGCCTCTGATTCCCCAGCTCTGATTCCCCGTGTTTGATTCCCTGCCTCTGATTCCCAGCCTCTGATACCCCATCTCTGATTCACCACCTCTGATTCCCCATCTCTGATTCACCGCCTATGTTTCCCCACCTCTGATTCCCCGACTCTGATTCCCCATATCGGATTCCCCGCCTCTGATTCCCCATCTCTGATTCCCGGACTCTCATTCCCCACCTCTGATTCCCGGCCTCTGATTCCCGGCCTCTGATTCCCGGCCTCTGATTCCCGGCCTCTGATTCCCCGCTTCTGATTCTGATTCCCTGCCTCTGATTCCCCATCTCTCATTCCCCACCTCTGATTCCCCGCTTCTGATTCTGATTACCGGCCTCTGATTCCCCACCTCGGATTCCCAACCTCTGATTCCCCACCTCTGATTCCCCATATCTGATTTCCCGCCTCTGTTTCCCCGCCTCTGATTCCCCGCCTCTGTTTCCCCATATCTGATTCCTGGACTCTGATTCCCCACCTCTGATTCCCCATCTCTGATTCTGCACATCCGATTCCCTGCCTCTGATTCCCCGCCTCTGATTCCCTGGGTCTGATTCCCTGCCTCTGATTCGCCACCTCTGAATCCCCATATCTGATTCCCCGCCTATGTTTCCCCACCTCTGATTCCCCGACTCTGATTCCCCATATCGGATTCCCCGCCTCTGATTCCCCATCTCTGATTCCCGGACTCTCATTCCCCACCTCTGATTCCCGGCCTCTGATTCCCGGCCTCTGATTCCCGGCCTCTGATTCCCCATCTCTCATTCCCCACCTCTGATTCCCTGCCTCTGATTCCCCATCTCTCATTCCCCACCTCTGATTCCCTGCCTCTGATTCCCCATCTCTCATTTCCCACCTCTGATTCCCCGCTTCTGATTCTGATTCCCTGACTCTGAATCCCCATCTCTGATTCCCCACATCTGATTCCCTGCCTCTGATTCCCTGTCTCTGATTCCCCGCCTCTGATTCCCCTCCTCGGATTCCCAAACTCTGATTCCCCACCTCTGATTCCCCATATCTGATTTCCCGCCTCTGTTTCCCCGCCTCTGATTCCCCGCCTCTGTTTCCCCATATCTGATTCCCGGACTCTGATTCCCCACCTTTCATTCCCCATCTCTGATTCCGCACATCCGATTCCCTGCCTCTGATTCCCCGCCTCTGATTCCCTGCGTCTGATTCCCTGACTCTGATTCCCAACCTCTGATTCCCCACCTCTGATTCCCCATATCTGATTCCCCGCCTCTGTTTCCCCTCCTCTGATTCACCGCCTTTCTTTCCCCATATCTGATTCCCCGCTTCTGATTCCCCAACTCTGATTCCCCGCCTCTGATTCCCCGCCTCTGATTCCCCAGCTCTGATTCCCCATGTTTGATTCCCTGCCTCTGATTCCCAGCCTCTGATACCCCATCTCTGATTCACCACCTCTGATTCCCCATCTCTGATTCACCGCCTTTGATTCGCCAGCTCTGATTCCCCATATCTGACTGCCCGCCTCTGTTTCCCCGCCTCTGATTCCCCGCCTCTGATTCCCCATATCTCATTCCCCGCCTCTGATTCCCCATCTCTGATACCCGGACTCTGATTCCCCACCTCCGATTCCCAGTCCTCTTATTCCCGGCATCTGATTCCCGGCCTCTGATTCCCTGCCACTGATTCCCTGCCCCTGATTCCCCACCTCTGATTTCCCATATCTGATTCCTGCCTCTGTTTCCCCGCCTCTGATTCGCAGCCTCTGATACCCCGCCTCTGATTCCCCATCTCTAATTCATCACATCTCATTCCCCACCTCTGCTTCCCCATCTCCGATTCACTGCCTCTGATTCGCCACCTCTGATTCCCCATATCTGATTCCCCGCCTATGATTCCCCACCTCTGATTCCACGCCTCTGATTCCCCATTTCGGATTCCCCGCCTCTGATTCCCCATCTCTGATTCCCGGACTCTCATTCCCCACCTCTGATTCCCGGCCTCTGATTCCCGGCCTCTGATTCCCGGCCTCTGATTCCCGGCCTCTGATTCCCCGCTTCTGATTCTGATTCCCTGCCTCTGATTCCCCATCTCTGATTCCCCACATCTGATTCCCTGCCTCTGATTCCCTGTCTCTGATTCCCCGCCTCTGATTCCCCGCCTCGGATTCCCAACCTCTGATTCCCCACCTCTGATTCCCCATAATGGATTTCCCGCCTCTGTTTCCCCGCCTCTGATTCCCCGCCTCTGTTTCCCCATATCTGATTCCCGGACTCTGATTCCCCACCTCTGATTCCCCATCTCTGATTCCGCACATCCGATTCCCTGCCTCTGATTCCCCGCCTCTGATTCCCTGCGTCTGATTCCCTGCCTCTGATTCCCAACCTCTGATTCCCCACCTCTGATTCCCCATATCTGATTCCCCGCCTCTGTTTCCCCGCCTCTGATTCCCCGACTCTCTTTCCCCATATCTGAATCCCCGCTTCTGATTCCCCAACTCTGATTCCCCGCCTCTGATTCCCCAGCTCTGATTCACCGCCTCTGATTCCTCACGTCTGATTCCCTGCCTCTGATGCCCCGCCTCTGATTCCCCATATCTCATTCCCCACCTCTGATTCCCCATCTCTGATTCCCGGACTCTGATTCCCCTCCTCCGATTCCCAGTCCTCTTATTCCCGGCATCTGATTCCCGGCCTCTGATTCCCTGCCACTGATTCCCTGCCCCTGATTCCCCACCTCTGATTTCCCATATCTGATTCCCCGCCTCTGTTTCCCCGCCTCTGATTCCCGGACTCTGATTCCCCACCTCTGATTCCCGGCCTCTGATTCCCGGCCTCTGATTCCCGGCCTCTGATACCCGGCCTCTGATTCCCCGCTTCTGATTCTGATTCCCTGCCTCTGATTCCCCATCTCTGATTCCCCACATCTGATTCCCTGCCTCTGATTCCCTGTCTCTGATTCCCCGCCTCTGATTCCCCTCCTCGGATTCCCAACCTCTGATTCCCCACCTCTGATTCCCCATATCTGATTTCCCGCCTCTGTTACCCCGCCTCTGATTCCCCGCCTCTGTTTCCCCATATCTGATTCCCGGACTCTGATTCCCCACCTCTGATTCCCCATCTCTGATTCCGCACATCCGATTCCCTGCCTCTGATTCCCCGCCTCTGACTCCCTGCGTCTGATTCCCTGCCTCTGATTCCCAACCTCTGATTCCCCACCTCTGATTCTCCATATCTGATTCCCCGCCTCTGTTTCCCCTCCTCTGATTCCCCGCCTCTGTTTCCCCATATGTGATTCCCCGCTTCTGATTCCCCAACTCTGATTCCCCACCTCTGATTCCCCGCCTCTGATTCCACAGCTCTGATTCCCCGTGTTTGATTCCCTGCCTCTGATTCCCAGCCTCTGATACCCCATCTCTGATTCACCACCTCTGATTCCCCATCTCTGATTCACCGCCTTTGATTCGCCAGCTCTGATTCCCCATATCTGACTCCCCGCCTCTGTTTCCCCGCCTCTGATTCCCCGCCTCTGATTCCCCATATCTGATTCCCCACATCTGATTCCCCATCTCTGATTCCCGGACTCTGATTCCCCACCTCCGATTCCCAGTCCTCTTATTCCCGGCATCTGATTCCCGGCCTCTGATTCCCTGCCACTGATTCCCTGCCCCTGATTCCCCACCTCTGATTTCCCATATCTGATTCCCCGCCTCTGTTTCCCCGCCTCTGATTCGCAGCCTCTGATACCCCGCCTCTGATTCCCCATCTCTAATTCATCACATCTGATTCCCCACCTCTGCTTCCCCATCTCTGATTCCCGGACTCTGATTCCCCACCTCCGATTCCCAGTCCTCTTATTCCCGGCATCTGATTCCCGGCCTCTGATTCCCTGCCACTGATTCCCTGCCCCTGATTCCCCACCTCTGACTCCCCATATCTGATTCCCCGCCTATGTTTCCCCACCTCTGATTCCCCGACTCTGATTCCCCATATCGGATTCCCCGCCTCTGATTCCCCATCTCTGATTCCCGGACTCTCATTCCCCACCTCTGATTCCCGGCCTCTGATTCCCGGCCTCTGATTCCCGGCCTCTGATTCCCGGCCTCTGATTCCCCGCTTCTGAATCTGATTCCCTGCCTCTGATTCCCCATCTCTCATTCCCCACCTCTGATTCCCTGCCTCTGATTCCCCATCTCTCATTCCCCACCTCTGATTCCCCGCTTCTGATTCTGATTCCCTGACTCTGAATCCCCATCTCTGATTCCCCACATCTGATTCCCTGCCTCTGATTCCCTGTCTCTGATTCCCCGCCTCTGATTCCCCTCCTCGGATTCCCAAACTCTGATTCCCCACCTCTGATTCCCCATATCTGATTTCCCGCCTCTGTTTCCCCGCCTCTGATTCCCCGCCTCTGTTTCCCCATATCTGATTCCCGGACTCTGATTCCCCACCTCTGATTCCCCATCTCTGATTCCGCACATCCGATTCCCTGCCTCTGATTCCCCGACTCTGATTCCCTGCGTCTGATTCCCTGACTCTGATTCCCAACCTCTGATTCCCCACCCCTGATTCCCCATATCTGATTCCCCGCCTCTGTTTCCCTTCCTCTGATTCACCGCCTTTCTTTCCCCATATCTGATTCCCCGCTTCTGATTCCCCAACTCTGATTCCCCGCCTCTGATTCCCCGCCTCTGATTCCCCAGCTCTGATTCCCCATGTTTGATTCCCTGCCTCTGATTCCCAGCCTCTGATACCCCATCTCTGATTCACCACCTCTGATTCCCCATCTCTGATTCACCGCCTTTGATTCGCCAGCTCTGATTCCCCATATCTGACTGCCCGCCTCTGTTTCCCCGCCTCTGATTCCCCGCCTCTGATTCCCCATATCTCATTCCCCGCCTCTGATTCCCCATCTCTGATACCCGGACTCTGATTCCCCACCTCCGATTCCCAGTCCTCTTATTCCCGGCATCTGATTCCCGGCCTCTGATTCCCTGCCACTGATTCCCTGCCCCTGATTCCCCACCTCTGATTTCCCATATCTGATTCCTGCCTCTGTTTCCCCGCCTCTGATTCGCAGCCTCTGATACCCCGCCTCTGATTCCCCATCTCTAATTCATCACATCTCATTCCCCACCTCTGCTTCCCCATCTCCGATTCACTGCCTCTGATTCGCCACCTCTGATTCCCCATATCTGATTCCCCGCCTATGATTCCCCACCTCTGATTCCACGCCTCTGATTCCCCATTTCGGATTCCCCGCCTCTGATTCCCCATCTCTGATTCCCGGACTCTCATTCCCCACCTCTGATTCCCGGCCTCTGATTCCCGGCCTCTGATTCCCGGCCTCTGATTCCCGGCCTCTGATTCCCGGCCTCTGATTCCCCGCTTCTGATTCTGATTCCCTGCCTCTGATTCCCCATCTAAGATTCCCCACATCTGATTCCCTGCCTCTGATTCCCTGTCTCTGAATCCCCGCCTCTGATTCCCCGCCTCGGATTCCAAACCTCTGATTCCCCACCTCTGATTCCCCATAATGGATTTCCCGCCTCTGTTTCCCCGCCTCTGATTCCCCGCCTCTGTTTCCCCATATCTGATTCCCGGACTCTGATTCCCCACCTCTGATTCCCCATCTCTGATTCCGCACATCCGATTCCCTGCCTCTGATTCCCCGCCTCTGATTCCCTGCGTCTGATTCCCTGCCTCTGATTCCCAACCTCTGATTCCCCACCTCTGATTCCCCATATCTGATTCCCCGCCTCTGTATCCCCGCCTCTGATTCCCCGACTCTCTTTCCCCATATCTGAATCCCCGCTTCTGATTCCCCAACTCTGATTCCCCGCCTCTGATTCCCCAGCTCTGATTCACCGCCTCTGATTCCTCGCGTCTGATTCCCTGCCTCTGATGCCCCGCCTCTGATTCCCCATATCTCATTCCCCACCTCTGATTCCCCATCTCTGATTCCCGGACTCTGATTCCCCTCCTCCGATTCCCAGTCTTCTTATTCCCGTCATCTGATTCCCGGCCTCTGATTCCCTGCCACTGATTCCCTGCCCCTGATTCCCCACCTCTGATTTCCCATATCTGATTCCCCGCCTCTGTTTCCCCGCCTCTGATTCCCGGACTCTGATTCCCCACCTCTGATTCCCGGCCTCTGATTCCCGGCCTCTGATTCGCGGCCTCTGATTCCCGGCCTCTGATTCCCCGCTTCTGATTCTGATTCCCTGCCTCTGATTCCCCATCTCTGATTCCCCACATCTGATTCCCTGCCTCTGATTCCCTGTCTCTGATTCCCCGCCTCTGATTCCCCTCCTCGGATTCCCAACCTCTGATTCCCCACCTCTGATTCCCCATATCTGATTTCCCGCCTCTGTTTCCCCGCCTCTGATTCCCCGCCTCTGTTTCGCCATATCTGATTCCCGGACTCTGATTCCCCACCTCTGATTCCCCATCTCTGATTCCGCACATCCGATTCCCTGCCTCTGAATCCCCGCCTCTGATTCCCTGCGTCTGATTCACTGCCTCTGATTCCCAACCTCTGATTCCCCACCTCTGATTCTCCATATCTGATTCCCCGCCTCTGTTTCCCCTCCTCTGATTCCCCGCCTCTGTTTCCCCATATCTGATTCCCCGCTTCTGATTCCCCAACTCTGATTCCCCGCCTCTGATTCCCCGCCTCTGATTCCACAGCTCTGATTCCCCGTGTTTGATTCCCTGCCTCTGATTCCCAGCCTCTGATACCCCATCTCTGATTCACCACCTCTGATTCCCCATCTCTGATTCACCGCCTTTGATTCGCCATCTCTGATTCCCCATATCTGACTCCCCGCCTCTGTTTCCCCGCCTCTGATTCCCCGCCTCTGATTCCCCATATCTGATTCCCCACCTCTGATTCCCCATCTCTGATTCCCGGACTCTGATTCCCCACCTCCGATTCCCAGTCCTCTTATTCCCGGCATCTGATTCCCGGCCTCTGATTCCCTGCCACTGATTCCCTGCCCCTGATTCCCCACCTCTGATTTCCCATATCTGATTCCCCGCCTCTGTTTCCCCGCCTCTGATTCGCAGCCTCTGATACCCCGCCTCTGATTCCCCATCTCTAATTCATCACATCTGATTCCCCACCTCTGCTTCCCCATCTCTGATTCACTGCCTCTGATTCGCCACCTCTGATTCCCCATATCTGATTCCCCGCCTATGTTTCCCCACCTCTGATTCCACGCCTCTGATTCCCCATTTCCGATTCCCCGCCTCTGATTCCCCATCTCTGATTCCCCACCTCTGATTCCTGGCCTCTGACTCCCGGCCTCTGATTCCCGGCCTCTAATTCCCGGCCTCTGATTCCCAGATTCTGATTCTGATGCCCTGCCTCTGATTCCCCATCTCTGATTCCCCACATCTGATTCCCTGCCTCTGATTCCCTGTCTCTGATTCCCCGCCTCTGATTCCCCGCCTCGGATTCCCAACCTCTGATTCCCCACCTCTGATTCCCCATAATGGATTCCCCGCCTCTGTTTCCCCATATCTGATTCCCGGACTCTGATTCCCCACCTCTGATTCCCCATATCTGATTTCACGCCTCTGTTTCCCCGCCTCTGATTCCCCGCCTCTGTTTCCCTGCGTCTGATTCCCTGCCTCTGATTCCCAACCTCTGACTCCCCACCTCTGATTCTCCATATCTGATTCCCCGCCTCTGTTTCCCCTCCTTTGATTAACCGCCTCTGTTTCCCCATATCTGATTCCCCGCTTCTGATTCCCCAACTCTGATTCCCCGCCTCTGATTCCCCGCCTCTGATTCCCCAGCTCTGATTCCCCGTGTTTGATTCCCTGCCTCTGATTCCCAGCCTCTGATACCCCATCTCTGATTCACCACCTCTGATTCCCCATCTCTGATTCACCGCCTTTGATTCGCCAGCTCTGATTCCCCATTTCTGACTCCCCGCCTCTGTTTCCCCGCCTCTGATTCCCCGCCTCTGATTCCCCATATCTCATTCCCCACCTCTGATTCCCCATCTCTGATTCCCGGCCTCTGATTCCCTGCCACTGATTCCCTGCCCCTGATTCCCCACCTCTGATTTCCCATATCTGATTCCCCGCCTCTGTTTCCCCGCCTCTGATTCCCGGACTCTGATTCCCCAACTCTGATTCCCGGCCTCTGATTCCCGGCCTCTGATTCCCGGCCTCTGACTCCCGGCCTCTTATTCCCGGCCTCTGATTCCCCGCTTCTGATTCTGATTCCCTGCCTCTGATTCCCCATCTCTGATTCCCCACATCTGATTCCCTGCCTCTGATTCCCTGTCTCTGATTCCCCGCCTCTGATTCCCCTCCTCGTATTCCCAACCTCTCATTCCCCACCTCTGATTCCCCATATCTGATTCCCCGCCTCTGTTTCCCCGCCTCTGATTCGCAGCCTCTGATACCCCGCCTCTGATTCCCCATCTCTAATTCACCACCTCTGATTCCCCATCTCTGAATCACCGCCTTTGATTCACCAGCTCTGATTCCCCATTTCTGACTCCCCGCCTCTGTTTCCCCGCCTCTGATTCCCCGCCTCTGATTCCCCATATCTCATTCCCCACCTCTGATTCCCCATCTCTGATTCCCGGAGTCTGATTCCCCATCTCTGATTCCCGGACTCTGATTCCCCACCTCCGATTCCCAGTCCTCTTATTCCCGGCATCTGATTCCCGGCCTCTGATTCCCTGCCACTGATTCCCTGCCCCTGATTCCCCACCTCTGATTTCCCATATCTGATTCCCCGCCTCTGTTTCCCCGCCTCTGATTCCCGGACTCTGATTCCCCACCTCTGATTCCCGGCCTCTGATTCCCGGCCTCTGATTCCCGGCCTCTGATACCCGGCCTCTGATTCCCCGCTTCTGATTCTGATTCCCTGCCTCTGATTCCCCATCTCTGATTCCCCACATCTGATTCCCTGCCTCTGATTCCCTGTATCTGATTCCCCGCCTCTGATTCCCCTCCTCGGATTCCCAACCTCTGATTCCCCACCTCTGATTCCCCATATCTGATTCCCCGCCTCAGTTTCCCCGCCTCTGATTCGCAGCCTCTGATACCCCGCCTCTGATTCCCGGACTCTGATTCACGACCTCTGATTCCCCATCTCTGTTTCCGCACATCCGATTCCCTGCCTCTGATTCCCCGCCTCTGATTCCCTGCGTCTGATTCCCTGCCTCTGATTCCCAACCTCTGATTCCCCACCTCCGATTCCCCATATCTGATTCCCCGCCTCTGTTTCCCCTCCTCTGATTCACCGCCTCTGTTTCCCCATATCTGATTCCCCGCTTCTGATTCCCCAACTCTGATTCCCCGCCTCTGATTCCCCGCCTCTGATTCCCCAGCTCTGATTCCCCGTGTTTGATTCCCTGCCTCTGATTTCCAGCCTCTGATACCCCATCTCTGATTCACCACCTCTGATTCCCCATCTCTGATTCACCGCCTATGTTTCCCCAGCTCTGATTCCCCGACTCTGATTCCCCATATCGGATTCCCCGCCTCTGATTCCCAGTCCTCTTATTCCCGGCATCTGATTCCCGGCCTCTGATTCCCTGCCACTGATTCCCTGCCCCTGATTCCCCACCTCTGACTCCCCATATCTGATTCCCCGCCTATGTTTCCCCACCTCTGATTCCCCGACTCTGATTCCCCATATCGGATTCCCCGCCTCTGATTCCCCATCTCTGATTCCCGGACTCTCATTCCCCACCTCTGATTCCCGGCCTCTGATTCCCGGCCTCTGATTCCCGGCCTCTGATTCCCGGCCTCTGATTCCCCGCTTCTGAATCTGATTCCCTGCCTCTGATTCCCCATCTCTCATTCCCCACCTCTGATTCCCTGCCTCTGATTCCCCATCTCTCATTCCCCACCTCTGATTCCCCGCTTCTGATTCTGATTCCCTGACTCTGAATCCCCATCTCTGATTCCCCACATCTGATTCCCTGCCTCTGATTCCCTGTCTCTGATTCCCCGCCTCTGATTCCCCTCCTCGGATTCCCAAACTCTGATTCCCCACCTCTGATTCCCCATATCTGATTTCCCGCCTCTGTTTCCCCGCCTCTGATTCCCCGCCTCTGTTTCCCCATATCTGATTCCCGGACTCTGATTCCCCACCTCTGATTCCCCATCTCTGATTCCGCACATCCGATTCCCTGCCTCTGATTCCCCGACTCTGATTCCCTGCGTCTGATTCCCTGACTCTGATTCCCAACCTCTGATTCCCCACCCCTGATTCCCCATATCTGATTCCCCGCCTCTGTTTCCCTTCCTCTGATTCACCGCCTTTCTTTCCCCATATCTGATTCCCCGCTTCTGATTCCCCAACTCTGATTCCCCGCCACTGATTCCCCGCCTCTGATTCCCCAGCTCTGATTCCCCATGTTTGATTCCCTGCCTCTGATTCCCAGCCTCTGATACCCCATCTCTGATTCACCACCTCTGATTCCCCATCTCTGATTCACCGCCTTTGATTCGCCAGCTCTGATTCCCCATATCTGACTGCCCGCCTCTGTTTCCCCGCCTCTGATTCCCCGCCTCTGATTCCCCATATCTCATTCCCCGCCTCTGATTCCCCATCTCTGATACCCGGACTCTGATTCCCCACCTCCGATTCCCAGTCCTCTTATTCCCGGCATCTGATTCCCGGCCTCTGATTCCCTGCCATTGATTCCCTGCCCCTGATTCCCCACCTCTGATTTCCCATATCTGATTCCTGCCTCTGTTTCCCCGCCTCTGATTCGCAGCCTCTGATACCCCGCCTCTGATTCCCCATCTCTAATTCATCACATCTCATTCCCCACCTCTGCTTCCCCATCTCCGATTCACTGCCTCTGATTCGCCACCTCTGATTCCCCATATCTGATTCCCCGCCTATGATTCCCCACCTCTGATTCCACGCCTCTGATTCCCCATTTCGGATTCCCCGCCTCTGATTCCCCATCTCTGATTCCCGGACTCTCATTCCCCACCTCTGATTCCCGGCCTCTGATTCCCGGCCTCTGATTCCTGGCCTCTGATTCCCGGCCTCTGATTCCCCGCTTCTGATTCTGATTCCCTGCCTCTGATTCCCCATCTCTGATTCCCCACATCTGATTCCCTGCCTCTGATTCCCTGTCTCTGATTCCCCGCGTCTGATCCCCCGCCTCGGATTCCCAACCTCTGATTCCCCACCTCTGATTCCCCATAATGGATTTCCCGCCTCTGTTTCCCCGCCTCTGATTCCCCGCCTCTGTTTCCCCATATCTGATTCCCGGACTCTGATTCCCCACCTCTGATTCCCCATCTCTGATTCCGCACATCCGATTCCCTGCCTCTGATTCCCCGCCTCTGATTCCCTGCGTCTGATTCCCTGCCTCTGATTCCCAACCTCTGATTCCCCACCTCTGATTCCCCATATCTGATTCCCCGCCTCTCTATCCCCGCCTCTGATTCCCCGACTCTCTTTCCCCATATCTGAATCCCCGCTTCTGATTCCCCAACTCTGATTCCCCGCCTCTGATTCCCCAGCTCTGATTCACCGCCTCTGATTCCTCGCGTCTGATTCCCTGCCTCTGATGCCCCGCCTCTGATTCCCCATATCTCATTCCCCACCTCTGATTCCCCATCTCTGATGCCCGGACTCTGATTCCCCTCCTCCGATTCCCAGTCCTCTTATTCCCGTCATCTGATTCCCGGCCTCTGATTCCCTGCCACTGATTCCCTGCCCCTGATTCCCCACCTCTGATTTCCCATATCTGATTCCCCGCCTCTGTTTCCCCGCCTCTGATTCCCGGACTCTGATTCCCCACCTCTGATTCCCGGCCTCTGATTCCCGGCCTCTGATTCCTGGCCTCTGATTCCCGGCCTCTGATTCCCCGCTTCTGATTCTGATTCCCTGCCTCTGATTCCCCATCTCTGATTCCCCACATCTGATTCCCTGCCTCTGATTCCCTGTCTCTGATTCCCCGCCTCTGATTCCCCTCCTCGGATTCCCAACCTCTGATTCCCCACCTCTGATTCCCCATATCTGATTTCCCGCCTCTGTTTCCCCGCCTCTGATTCCCCGCCTCTGTTTCCCCATATCTGATTCCCGGACTCTGATTCCCCACCTCTGATTCCCCATCTCTGATTCCGCACATCCGATTCCCTGCCTCTGATTCCCCGCCTCTGATTCCCTGCGTCTGATTCCCTGCCTCTGATTCCCAACCTCTGATTCCCCACCTCTGATTCTCCATATCTGATTCCCCGCCTCTGTTTCCCCTCCTCTGATTCCCCGCCTCTGTTTCCCCATATCTGATTCCCCGCTTCTGATTCCCCAACTCTGATTCCCCGCCTCTGATTCCCCGCCTCTGATTCCACAGCTCTGATTCCCCGTGTTTGATTCCCTGCCTCTGATTCCCAGCCTCTGATACCCCATCTCTGATTCACCACCTCTGATTCCCCATCTCTGATTCACCGCCTTTTATTCGCCAGCTCTGATTCCCCATATCTGACTCCCCGCCTCTGTTTCCCCGCCTCTGATTCCCCGCCTCTGATTCCCCATATCTGATTCCCCACCTCTGATTCCCCATCTCTGATTCCCGGACTCTGATTCCCCACCTCCGATTCCCAGTCCTCTTATTCCCGGCATCTGATTCCCGGCCTCTGATTCCCTGCCACTGATTCCCTGCCCCTGATTCCCCACCTCTGATTTCCCATATCTGATTCCCCGCCTCTGTTTCCCCGCCTCTGAATCGCAGCCTCTGATACCCCGCCTCTGATTCCCCATCTCTAATTCATCACATCTGATTCCCCACCTCTGCTTCCCCATCTCTGATTCACTGCCTCTGATTCGCCACCTCTGATTCCCCATATCTGATTCCCCGCCTATGTTTCCCCACCTCTGATTCCACGCCTCTGATTCCCCATTTCGGATTCCCCGCCTCTGATTCCCCATCTCTGATTCCCCACCTCTGATTCCTGGCCTCTGACTCCCGGCCTCTGATTCCCGGCCTCTGATTCCCGGCCTCTGATTCCCAGATTCTGATTCTGATGCCCTGCCTCTGATTCCCCATCTCTGATTCCCCACATCTGATTCCCTGCCTCTGATTCCCTGTCTCTGATTCCCCGCCTCTGATTCCCCGCCTCGGATTCCCAACCTCTGATTCCCCACCTCTGATTCCCCATAATGGATTCCCCGCCTCTGTTTCCCCATATCTGATTCCCGGACTCTGATTCCCCACCTCTGATTCCCCATATCTGATTTCACGCCTCTGTTTCCCCGCCTCTGATTCCCCGCCTCTGTTTCCCTGCGTCTGATTCCCTGCCTCTGATTCCCAACCTCTGATTCCCCACCTCTGATTCTCCATATCTGATTCCCCGCCTCTGTTTCCCCTCCTTTGATTAACCGCCTCTGTTTCCCCATATCTGATTCCCCGCTTCTGATTCCCCAACTCTGATTCCCCGCCTCTGATTCCCCGCCTCTGATTCCCCAGCTCTGATTCCCCGTGTTTGATTCCCTGCCTCTGATTCCCAGCCTCTGATACCCCATCTCTGATTCACCACCTCTGATTCCCCATCTCTGATTCACCGCCTTTGATTGGCCAGCTCTGATTCCCCATTTCTGACTCCCCGCCTCTGTTTCCCCGCCTCTGATTCCCCGCCTCTGATTCCCCATATCTCATTCCCCACCTCTGATTCCCCATCTCTGATTCCCGGCCTCTGATTCCCTGCCACTGATTCCCTGCCCCTGATTCCCCACCTCTGATTTCCCATATCTGATTCCCCGCCTCTGTTTCCCCGCCTCTGATTCCCGGACTCTGATTCCCCAACTCTGATTCCCGGCCTCTGATTCCCGGCCTCTGATTCCCGGCCTCTGACTCCCGGCCTCTTATTCCCGGCCTCTGATTCCCCGCTTCTGATTCTGATTCCCTGCCTCTGATTCCCCATCTCTGATTCCCCACATCTGATTCCCTGCCTCTGATTCCCTGTCTCTGATTCCCCGCCTCTGATTCCCATCCTCGTATTCCCAACCTCTCATTCCCCACCTCTGATTCCCCATATCTGATTCCCCGCCTCTGTTTCCCCGCCTCTGATTCGCAGCCTCTGATACCCCGCCTCTGATTCCCCATCTCTAATTCACCACCTCTGATTCCCCATCTCTGAATCACCGCCTTTGATTCACCAGCTCTGATTCCCCATTTCTGACTCCCCGCCTCTGTTTCCCCGCCTCTGATTCCCCGCCTCTGATTCCCCATATCTCATTCCCCACCTCTGATTCCCCATCTCTGACTCCCGGACTCTGATTCCCCATCTCTGATTCCCGGACTCTGATTCCCCACCTCCGATTCCCAGTCCTCTTATTCCCGGCATCTGATTCCCGGCCTCTGATTCCCTGCCACTGATTCCCTGCCCCTGATTCCCCACCTCTGATTTCCCATATCTGATTCCCCGCCTCTGTTTCCCCGCCTCTGATTCCCGGAATCTGATTCCCCACCTCTGATTCCCGGCCTCTGATTCCCGGCCTCTGATTCCCGGCCTCTGATACCCGGCCTATGATTCCCCGCTTCTGATTCTGATTCCCTGCCTCTGATTCCCCATCTCTGATTCCCCACATCTGATTCCCTGCCTCTGATTCCCTGTATCTGATTCCCCGCCTCTGATTCCCCTCCTTGGATTCCCAACCTCTGATTCCCCACCTCTGATTCCCCATATCTGATTCCCCGCCTCTGTTTCCCCGCCTCTGATTCGCAGCCTCTGATACCCCGCCTCTGATTCCCGGACTCTGATTCACGACCTCTGATTCCCCATCTCTGATTCCGCACATCCGATTCCCTGCCTCTGATTCCCCGCCTCTGATTCCCTGCGTCTGATTCCCTGCCTCTGATTCCCAACCTCTGATTCCCCACCTCCGATTCCCCATATCTGATTCCCCGCCTCTGTTTCCCCTCCTCTGATTCACCGCCTCTGTTTCCCCATATCTGATTCCCCGCTTCTGATTCCCCAACTCTGATTCCCCGCCTCTGATTCCACGCTTCTGATTCCCCAGCTCTGATTCCCCGTGTTTGATTCCCTGCCTCTGATTCCCAGCCTCTGATACCCCATCTCTGATTCACCACCTCTGATTCCCCATCTCTGATTCACCGCCTATGTTTCCCCACCTCTGATTCCCCGACTCTGATTCCCCATATCGGATTCCCCGCCTCTGATTCCCCATCTCTGATTCCCGGACTCTCATTCCCCACCTCTGATTCCCGGCCTCTGATTCCCGGCCTCTGATCCCTGGCCTCTGATTCCCGGCCTCTGATTCCCCGCTTCTGATTCTGATTCCCTGCCTCTGATTCCCCATCTCTCATTCCCCACCTCTGATTCCCGGCCTCTGATTCCCGGCCTCTGATTCCCCACCTCGGATTCCCAACCACTGATTCCCCACCTCATATTCCACATATCTGATTTCCCGCCTCTGTTTCCCCGCCTCTGATTCCCCGCCTCTGTTTCCCCATATCTGATTCCTGGACTCTGATTCCCCACCTCTGATTCCCCATCTCTGATTCCGCACATCCGATTCCCTGCCTCTGATTCCCCGCCTCTGATTCCCTGGGTCTGATTCCCTGCCTCTGATTCCCAACCTCTGATTCGCCACCTCTGACTCCCCATATCTGATTCCCCGCCTATGTTTCCCCACCTCTGATTCCCCATCTCTGATTCCCGGACTCTCATTCCCCACCTCTGATTCCCGGCCTCTGATTCCCGGCCTCTGATTCCCGGCCTCTGATTCCCGGCCTCTGATTCCCCGCTTCTGATTCTGATTCCCTGCCTCTGATTCCCCATCTCTCATCCCCACCTCTGATTCCCTGCCTCAGATTCCCCATCTCTCATTCCCCACCTCTGATTCCCGGCCTCTGATTCCCGGCCTCTGATTCCCCACCTCGGATTCCCAACCTCTGATTCCCCACCTCTGATTCCCCACATCTGATTCCCTGCCTCTGATTCCCTGTCTCTGATTCCCCGCCTCTGATTCCCCTCCTCGGATTCCCAACCTCTGATTCCCCACCCCTGATTCCCCATATCTGATTCCCCGCCTCTGTTTCCCCGCCTCTGATTCGCAGCCTCTGATACCCCGCCTCTGATTCCCCATCTCTAATTCATCACACCTGATTCCCCACCTCTGCTTCCCCATCTCTGATTCACTGCCTCTGATTCGCCACCTCTGATTCCCCATATCTGATTCCCCGCCTATGTTTCCCCACCTCTGATTCCCCGACTCTGATTCCCCATATCGGATTCCCCGCCTCTGATTCCCCATCTCTGATTCCCGGACTCTCATTCCCCACCTCTGATTCCCGGCCTCTGATTCCCGGCCTCTGATTCCCGGCCTCTGATTCCCGGCCTCTGATTCCCCGCTTCTGATTCTGATTCCCTGCCTCTGATTCCCCATCTCTCATTCCCCACCTCTGATTCCCGGTCTCTGATTCCCGGCCTCTGATTCCCCACCTCGGATTCCCAACCTCTGATTCCCCATATCTGACTCCCGGACTCTGATTCCCCACCTCTGATTCCCCATCTCTGATTCCGCACATCCGATTCCCTGCCTCTGATTCCCCGCCTCTGATTCCCTGCGTCTGATTCCCTGCCTCTGATTCCCAACCTCTGATTCCCCACCTCTGATTCCCCATATCTGATTCCCCGCCTCCGTTTCCCCTCCTCTGATTCACCGCCTTTCTTTCCCCATATCTGATTCCACGCTTCTGATTCCCCAACTCTGATTCCCTGCCTCTGATTCCCCGCCTCTGATTCCCCAGCTCTGATTCCCCATGTTTGATTCCCTGCCTCTGATTCCCAGCCTCTGATACCCCATCTCTGATTCACCACCTCTGATTCCCCATCTCTGATTCACCGCCTTTGATTCGCCAGCTCTGATTCCCCATATCTGACTCCCCGCCTCTGTTTCCCCGCCTCTGATTCCCCGCCTCTGATTCCCCATATCTCATTCCCCTCCTCTGATTCCCCATCTCTGATACCCGGACTCTGATTCCCCACCTCCGATTCCCAGTCCTCTTATTCCCGGCATCTGATTCCCGACCTCTGATTCCCTGCCACTGATTCCCTGCCCCTGATTCCCCACCTCTGATTTCCCATATCTGATTCCCGCCTCTGTTTCCCCGCCTCTGATTCGCAGCCTCTGATACCCCGCCTCTGATTCCCCATCTCTAATTCATCACATCTCATTCCCCACCTCTGCTTCCCCATCTCCGATTCACTGCCTCTGATTCGCCACCTCTGATTCCCCATATCTGATTCCCCGCCTATGATTCCCCACCTCTGATTCCACGCCTCTGATTCCCCATTTCGGATTCCCCGCCTCTGATTCCCCATCTCTGATTCCCCACATCTGATTCCCTGCCTCTGATTCCCTGTCTCTGATTCCCCGCCTCTGATTCTCCGCCTCGGATTCCCAACCTCTGATTCCCCACCTCTGATTCCCCATAATGGATTTCCCGCCTCTGTTTCCCCGCCTCTGATTCCCCGCCTCTGTTTCCCCATATCTGATTCCCGGACTCTGATTCCCCACCTCAGATTCCCCATCTCTGATTCCGCACATCCGATTCCCTGCCTCTGATTCCCCACCTCTGATTCCCTGCGTCTGATTCCCTGCCTCTGATTCCCAACCTCTGATTCCCCACCTCTGATTCCATATATCTGATTCCCCGCCTCTGTTTCCCCGCCTCTGATTCCCCGACTCTCTTTCCCCATATCTGAATCCCCGCTTCTGATTCCCCAACTCTGATTCCCCGCCTCTGATTCCCCAGCTCTGATTCCCCGCCTCTGACTCCTCGCGTCTGATTCCCAGCCTCTGATGCCCCGCCTCTGTTTCCCCATCTCTGATTCCCCGCGTCTGATTCCCCCTGTCTGAATCCCTGCCTTTGATTCCCCGCCTCTGATTCCACGTCTCTGTTTCCCCGCCTCTGATTCCCCATATCTGATTCCCCGCCTCTGATTCCCCATCTCTGATTCCCCGCCTCCGATTCCCCATCTCTGATTCCCAGTCCTCTTATGCCTGGCATCTGATTCACGGCCTCTGATTCCCCGCCTCTGAATCCCTGCCTCTGATTCCCAACCTCTGATTCCCCACCTCTGATTCCCCATATCTGATTCCCCGCCTCTGTTTCCCTCCCTCTGATTCCCCGCCTCTGTTTCCCCATATATGATTCCCCACCTCTGATTCCCCAACTCTACTTCCCCGCCTCTGATTCCCCAGCTCTGATTCCCCGTGTTTGATTCCCTGCCTCTGATTCCCCGCCTCTGATACCCCATCTCTGATTCACCACCTCTGATTCCCCATCTCTGATTCACCGCCTTTGATTCGCCAGCTCTGATTCCCCATATCTGACTCCCAGCCTCTGTTTCCCCGCCTCTGATTCCCCTCCTCTGATTCCCCATATCTCATTCCCCGCCTCTGATTCCCCAACTCTGATTCCCCGCCTCTGATTCCCCAGCTCTGATACCCCGTGTTTGATTCCCTGCCTCAGATTCACGTTCTGATACCCCATCTCTGATTCACCACCTCTGATTCCCCATCTCTGATTCACCGCCTTTGATTCGCCAGCTCTGATTCCCCATATCTGACTCCCGGCCTCTGTTTCCCCGCCTCTGATTCCCCACCTCTGATTCCCAGTCCTCTTATTCCCGGCATCTGATTCCCGGCCTCTGATTCCCTGCACTGATTCCCTGCCCCTGATTCCCCACCTCTGATTTCCCATATCTGATTCCCCACCTCTGTTTCCCCGACTCTGATTCCCGGACTCTGATTCCCCACCTCTGATTCCCGGCCTCTGATTCCCTGCCTCTGATTCCCGGCCTCTGATTTCCGGCCTCTGATTCCCCGCTTCTGATTCTGATTCCCTGCCTCTGATTCCCCATCTCTGATTCCCCACATCTGATTCCCTGCCTCTGATTCCCCGTGTTTGATTCCCTGCCTCAGATTCACGTTCTGATACCCCATCTCTGATTCACTACCTCTGATTCCCCATCTCTGATTCACCGCCTTTGATTCGCCAGCTCTGATTCCCCATATCTGACTCCCGGCCTCTGTTTCCCTGCCCCTGATTCCCCACCTCTGATTTCCCATATCTGATTCCCCGCCTCTGTTTCCCCGCCTCTGATTCGCAGCCTCTGATACCCCGCCTCTGATTCCCCATCTCTAATTCATCACATCTGATTCCCCACCTCTGCTTCCCCATCTCTGATTCACTGCCTCTGATTCGCCACCTCTGATTCCCCATATCTGATTCCCCGCCTATGTTTCCCCACCTCTGATTCCACGCCTCTGATTCCCCATTTCGGATTCCCCGCCTCTGATTCCCCATCTCTGATTCCCCACCTCTGATTCCTGGCCTCTGACTCCCGGCCTCTGATTCCCGGCCTCTGATTCCCGGCCTCTGATTCCCAGATTCTGATTCTGATGCCCTGCCTCTGATTCCCCATCTCTGATTCCCCACATCTGATTCCCTGCCTCTGATTCCCTGTCTCTGATTCCGCGCCTCTGATTCCCCGCCTCGGATTCCCAACCTCTGATTCCCCACCTCTGATTCCCCATAATGGATTCCCCGCCTCTGTTTCCCCATATCTGATTCCCGGACTCTGATTCCCCACCTCTGATTCCCCATATCTGATTTCACGCCTCTGTTTCCCCGCCTCTGATTCCCCGCCTCTGTTTCCCTGCGTCTGATTCCCTGCCTCTGATTCCCAACCTCTGATTCCCCACCTCTGATTCTCCATATCTGATTCCCCGCCTCTGTTTCCCCTCCTTTGATTAACCGCCTCTGTTTCCCCATATCTGATTCCCCGCTTCTGATTCCCCAACTCTGATTCCCCGCCTCTGATTCCCCGCCTCTGATTCCCCAGCTCTGATTCCCCGTGTTTGATTCCCTGCCTCTGATTCCCAGCCTCTGATACCCCATCTCTGATTCACCACCTCTGATTCCCCATCTCTGATTCACCGCCTTTGATTCGCCAGCTCTGATTCCCCATTTCTGACTCCCCGCCTCTGTTTCCCCGCCTCTGATTCCCCGCCTCTGATTCCCCATATCTCATTCCCCACCTCTGATTCCCCATCTCTGATTCCCGGCCTCTGATTCCCTGCCACTGATTCCCTGCCCCTGATTCCCCACCTCTGATTTCCCATATCTGATTCCCCGCCTCTGTTTCCCCGCCTCTGATTCCCGGACTCTGATTCCCCAACTCTGATTCCCGGCCTCTGATTCCCGGCCTCTGATTCCCGGCCTCTGACTCCCGGCCTCTTATTCCCGGCCTCTGATTCCCCGCTTCTGATTCTGATTCCCTGCCTCTGATTCCCCATCTCTGATTCACCACATCTGATTCCCTGCCTCTGATTCCCTGTCTCTGATTCCCCGCCTCTGATTCCCCTCCTCGTATTCCCAACCTCTCATTCCCCACCTCTGATTCCCCATATCTGATACCCCGCCTCTGATTCCCCATCTCTAATTCACCACCTCTGATTCCCCATCTCTGAATCACCGCCTTTGATTCACCAGCTCTGATTCCCCATTTCTGACTCCCCGCCTCTGTTTCCCCGCCTCTGATTCCCCGCCTCTGATTCCCCATATCTCATTCCCCACCTCTGATTCCCCATCTCTGATTCCCGGACTCTGATTCCCCATCTCTGATTCCCGGACTCTGATTCCCCACCTCCGATTCCCAGTCCTCTTATTCCCGGCATCTGATTCCCGGCTTCTGATTCCCTGCCACTGATTCCCTGCCCCTGATTCCCCACCTCTGATTTCCCATATCTGATTCCCCGCCTCTGTTTCCCCGCCTCTGATTCCCGGACTCTGATTCCCCACCTCTGATTCCTGGCCTCTGATTCCCGGCCTCTGATTCCCGGCCTCTGATACCCGGCCTCTGATTCCCCGCTTCTGATTCTGATTCCCTGCCTCTGATTCCCCATCTGTGATTCCCCACATCTGATTCCCTGCCACTGATTCCCTGCCCCTGATTCCCCACCTCTGATTTCCCATATCTGATTCCTGCCTCTGTTTCCCCGCCTCTGATTCGCAGCCTCTGATACCCCGCCTCTGATTCCCCATCTCTAATTCATCACATCTCATTCCCCACCTCTGCTTCCCCATCTCCGATTCACTGCCTCTGATTCGCCACCTCTGATTCCCCATATCTGATTCCCCGCCTATGATTCCCCACCTCTGATTCCACGCCTCTGATTCCCCATTTCGGATTCCCCGCCTCTGATTCCCCATCTCTGATTCCCGGACTCTCATTCCCCACCTCTGATTCCCGGCCTCTGATTCCCGGCCTCTGATTCCCGGCCTCTGATTCCCGGCCTCTGATTCCCCGCTTCTGATTCTGATTCCCTGCCTCTGATTCCCCATCTCGGATTCCCCACATCTGATTCCCTGCCTCTGATTCCCTGTCTCTGAATCCCCGCCTCTGATTCCCCGCCTCGGATTCCCAACCTCTGATTCCCCACCTCTGATTCCCCATAATGGATTTCCCGCCTCTGTTTCCCCGCCTCTGATTCCCCGCCTCTGATTCCCCATATCTGATTCCCGGACTCTGATTCCCCACCTCTGATTCCCCATCTCTGATTCCGCACATCCGATTCACTGCCTCTGATTCCCCGCCTCTGATTCCCTGCGTCTGATTCCCTGCCTCTGATTCCCAACCTCTGATTCCCCACCTCTGATTCCCCATATCTGATTCCCCGCCTCTGTATCCCCGCCTCTGATTCCCCGACTCTCTTTCCCCATATCTGAATCCCCGCTTCTGATTCCCCAACTCTGATTCCCCGCCTCTGATTCCCCAGCTCTGATTCACCGCCTCTGATTCCTCGCGTCTGATTCCCTGCCTCTGATGCCCCGCCTCTGATTCCCCATATCTCATTCCCCACCTCTGATTCCCCATCTCTGATTCCCGGACTCTGATTCCCCTCCTCCGATTCCCAGTCCTCTTATTCCCGTCATCTGATTCCCGGCCTCTGATTCCCTGCCACTGATTCCCTGCCCCTGATTCCCCACCTCTGATTTCCCATATCTGATTCCCCGCCTCTGTTTCCCCGCCTCTGATTCCCGGACTCTGATTCCCCACCTCTGATTCCCGGCCTCTGATTCCCGGCCTCTGATTCCCGGCCTCTGATTCCCGGCCTCTGATTCCCCGCTTCTGATTCTGATTCCCTGCCTCTTATTCCCCATCTCTGATTCCCCACATCTGATTCCCTGCCTCTGATTCCCTGTCTCTGATTCCCCGCCTCTGATTCCCCTCCTCGGATTCCCAACCTCTGATTCCCCACCTCTGATTCCCCATATCTGATTTCCCGCCTCTGTTTCCCCGCCTCTGATTCCCCGCCTCTGTTTCCCCATATCTGATTCCCGGACTCTGATTCCCCACCTCTGATTCCCCATCTCTGATTCCGCACATCCGATTCCCTGCCTCTGATTCCCCGCCTCTGATTCCCTGCGTCTGATTCACTGCCTCTGATTCCCAACCTCTGATTCCCCACCTCTGATTCTCCATATCTGATTCCCCGCCTCTGTTTCCCCTCCTCTGATTCCCCGCCTCTGTTTCCCCATATCTGATTCCCCGCTTCTGATTCCCCAACTCTGATTCCCCGCCTCTGATTCCCCGCCTCTGATTCCACAGCTCTGATTCCCCGTGTTTGATTCCCTGCCTCTGATTCCCAGCCTCTGATACCCCATCTCTGATTCACCACCTCTGATTCCCCATCTCTGATTCACCGCCTCTGATTCCCCGCCTCTGATTCCCCATATCTGATTCCCCACCTCTGATTCCCCATCTCTGATTCCCGGACTCTGATTCCCCACCTCCGATTCACAGTCCTCTTATTCCCGGCATCTGATTCCCGGCCTCTGATTCCCTGCCACTGATTCCCTGCCCCTGATTCCCCACCTCTGATTTCCCATATCTGATTCCCCGCCTCTGTTTCCCCGCCTCTGATTCGCAGCCTCTGATACCCCGCCTCTGATTCCCCATCTCTAATTCATCACATCTGATTCCCCACCTCTGCTTCCCCATCTCTGATTCACTGCCTCTGATTCGCCACCTCTGATTCCCCATATCTGATTCCCCGCCTATGTTTCCCCACCTCTGATTCCACGCCTCTGATTCCCCATTTCGGATTCCCCGCCTCTGATTCCCCATCTCTGATTCCCCACCTCTGATTCCTGGCCTCTGACTCCCGGCCTCTGATTCCCGGCCTCTGATTCCCGGCCTCTGATTCCCAGATTCTGATTCTGATGCCCTGCCTCTGATTCCCCATCTCTGATTCCCCACATCTGATTCCCTGCCTCTGATTCCCTGTCTCTGATTCCCCGCCTCTGATTCCCCGCCTCGGATTCCCAACCTCTGATTCCCCACCTCTGATTCCCCATAATGGATTCCCCGCCTCTGTTTCCCCATATCTGATTCCCGGACTCTGATTCCCCACCTCTGATTCCCCATATCTGATTTCACGCCTCTGTTTCCCCGCCTCTGATTCCCCGCCTCTGTTTCCCTGCGTCTGATTCCCTGCCTCTGATTCCCAACCTCTGATTCCCCACCTCTGATTCTCCATATCTGATTCCCCGCCTCTGTTTCCCCTCCTTTGATTAACCGCCTCTGTTTCCCCATATCTGATTCCCCGCTTCTGATTCCCCAACTCTGATTCCCCGCCTCTGATTCCCCGCCTCTGATTCCCCAGCTCTGATTCCCCGTGTTTGATTCCCTGCCTCTGATTCCCAGCCTCTGATACCCCATCTCTGATTCACCACCTCTGATTCCCCATCTCTGATTCACCGCCTTTGATTCGCCAGCTCTGATTCCCCATTTCTGACTCCCCGCCTCTGTTTCCCCGCCTCTGATTCCCCGCCTCTGATTCCCCATATCTCATTCCCCACCTCTGATTCCCCATCTCTGATTCCCGGCCTCTGATTCCCTGCCACTGATTCCCTGCCCCTGATTCCCCACCTCTGATTTCCCATATCTGATTCCCCGCCTCTGTTTCCCCGCCTCTGATTCCCGGACTCTGATTCCCCAACTCTGATTCCCGGCCTCTGATTCCCGGCCTCTGATTCCCGGCCTCTGACTCCCGGCCTCTTATTCCCGGCCTCTGATTCCCCGCTTCTGATTCTGATTCCCTGCCTCTGATTCCCCATCTCTGATTCCCCACATCTGATTCCCTGCCTCTAATTCCCTGTATCTGATTCCCCGCCTCTGATTCCCCTCCTCGGATTCCCAAACTCTGATTCCCCACCTCTGATTCCCCATATCTGATTCCCCGCCTCTGTTTCCCCGCCTCTGATTCGCAGCCTCTGATACCCCGCCTCTGATTCCCGGACTCTGATTCACGACCTCTGATTCCCTATCTCTGTTTCCGCACATCCGATTCCCTGCCTCTGATTCCCCGCCTCTGATTCCCTGCGTCTGATTCCCTGCCTCTGATTCCCAACCTCTGATTCCCCACCTCCGATTCCCCATATCTGATTCCCCGCCTCTGTTTCCCCTCCTCTGATTCACCGCCTCTGTTTCCCCATATCTGATTCCCCGCTTCTGATTCCCCAACTCTGATTCCCCGCCTCTGATTCCCCGCCTCTGATTCCCCAGCTCTGATTCCCCGTGTTTGATTCCCTGCCTCTGATTCCCAGCCTCTGATACCCCATCTCTGATTCACCACCTCTGATTCCCCATCTCTGATTCACCGCCTATGTTTCCCAACCTCTGATTCCCCGACTCTGATTCCCCATATCGGATTCCCCGCCTCTGATTCCCAGTCCTCTTATTCCCGGCATCTGATTCCCGGCCTCTGATTCCCTGCCACTGATTCCCTGCCCCTGATTCCCCACCTCTGACTCCCCATATCTGATTCCCCGCCTATGTTTCCCCACCTCTGATTCCCCGACTCTGATTCCCCATATCGGATTCCCCGCCTCTGATTCCCCATCTCTGATTCCCGGACTCTCATTCCCCACCTCTGATTCCCGGCCTCTGATTCCCGGCCTCTGATTCCCGGCCTCTGATTCCCGGCCTCTGATTCCCCGCTTCTGAATCTGATTCCCTGCCTCTGATTCCCCATCTCTCATTCCCCACCTCTGATTCCCTGCCTCTGATTCCCCATCTCTCATTCCCCACCTCTGATTCCCCGCTTCTGATTCTGATTCCCTGACTCTGAATCCCCATCTCTGATTCCCCACATCTGATTCCCTGCCTCTGATTCCCTGTCTCTGATTCCCCGCCTCTGATTCCCCTCCTCGGATTCCCAAACTCTGATTCCCCACCTCTGATTCCCCATATCTGATTTCCCGCCTCTGTTTCCCCGCCTCTGATTCCCCGCCTCTGTTTCCCCATATCTGATTCCCGGACTCTGATTCCCCACCTCTGATTCCCCATCTCTGATTCCGCACATCCGATTCCCTGCCTCTGATTCCCCGACTCTGATTCCCTGCGTCTGATTCCCTGACTCTGATTCCCAACCTCTGATTCCCCACCCCTGATTCCCCATATCTGATTCCCCGCCTCTGTTTCCCTTCCTCTGATTCACCGCCTTTCTTTCCCCATATCTGATTCCCCGCCTCTGATTCCCCAACTCTGATTCCCCGCCACTGATTCCCCGCCTCTGATTCCCCAGCTCTGATTCCCCATGTTTGATTCCCTGCCTCTGATTCCCAGCCTCTGATACCCCATCTCTGATTCACCACCTCTGATTCCCCATCTCTGATTCACCGCCTTTGATTCGCCAGCTCTGATTCCCCATATCTGACTGCCCGCCTCTGTTTCCCCGCCTCTGATTCCCCGCCTCTGATTCCCCATATCTCATTCCCCGCCTCTGATTCCCCATCTCTGATACCCGGACTCTGATTCCCCACCTCCGATTCCCAGTCCTCTTATTCCCGGCATCTGATTCCCGGCCTCTGATTCCCTGCCACTGATTCCCTGCCCCTGATTCCCCACCTCTGATTTCCCATATCTGATTCCTGCCTCTGTTTCCCCGCCTCTGATTCGCAGCCTCTGATACCCCGCCTCTGATTCCCCATCTCTAATTCATCACATCTCATTCCCCACCTCTGCTTCCCCATCTCCGATTCACTGCCTCTGATTCGCCACCTCTGATTCCCCATATCTGATTCCCCGCCTATGATTCCCCACCTCTGATTCCACGCCTCTGATTCCCCATTTCGGATTCCCCGCCTCTGATTCCCCATCTCTGATTCCCGGACTCTCATTCCCCACCTCTGATTCCCGGCCTCTGATTCCCGGCCTCTGATTCCCGGCCTCTGATTCCCGGCCTCTGATTCCCCATCTCTGATTCCCCACATCTGATTCCCTGCCTCTGATTCCCTGTCTCTGATTCCCCGCCTCTGATTCCCCGCCTCGGATTCCCAACCTCTGATTCCCCACCTCTCATTCCCCATAATGGACTTCCCGCCTCTGTTTCCCCGCCTCTGATTCCCCGCCTCTGTTTCCCCATATCTGATTCCCGGACTCTGATTCCACACCTCTGATTCCCCATCTCTGATTCCGCACATCCGATTCCCTGCCTCTGATTCCCCGCCTCTGATTCCCTGCGTCTGATTCCCTGCCTCTGATTCCCAACCTCTGATTCCCCACCTCTGATTCCCCATATCTGATTCCCCGCCTCTGTATCCCCGCCTCTGATTCCCCGACTCTCTTTCCCCATATCTGAATCCCCGCTTCTGATTCCCCAACTCTGATTCCCCGCCTCTGATTCCCCAGCTCTGATTCACCGCCTCTGATTCCTCGCGTCTGATTCCCTGCCTCTGATGCCCCGCCTCTGATTCCCCATATCTCATTCCCCACCTCTGATTCCCCATCTCTGATTCCCGGACTCTGATTCCCCTCCTCCGATTCCCAGTCCTCTTATTCCCGTCATCTGATTCCCGGCCTCTGATTCCCTGCCACTGATTCCCTGCCCCTGATTCCCCACCTCTGATTTCCCATATCTGATTCCCCGCCTCTGTTTCCCCGCCTCTGATTCCCGGACTCTGATTCCCCACCTCTGATTCTCCATATCTGATTCCCCGCCTCTGTTTCCCCTCCTTTGATTAACCGCCTCTGTTTCCCCATATCTGATTCCCCGCTTCTGATTCCCCAACTCTGATTCCCCGCCTCTGATTCCCCGCCTCTGATTCCCCAGCTCTGATTCCCCGTGTTTGATTCCCTGCCTCTGATTCCCAGCCTCTGATACCCCATCTCTGATTCACCACCTCTGATTCCCCATCTCTGATTCACCGCCTTTGATTCGCCAGCTCTGATTCCCCATTTCTGACTCCCCGCCTCTGTTAACCCGCCTCTGATTCCCCGCCTCTGATTCCCCATATCTCATTCCCCACCTCTGATTCCCCATCTCTGATTCCCGGCCTCTGATTCCCTGCCACTGATTCCCTGCCCCTGATTCCCCACCTCTGATTTCCCATATCTGATTCCCCGCTTCTGTTTCCCCGCCTCTGATTCCCGGACTCTGATTCCCCAACTCTGATTCCCGGCCTCTGATTCCCGGCCTCTGATTCCCGGCCTCTGACTCCCGGCCTCTTATTCCCGGCCTCTGATTCCCCGCTTCTGATTCTGATTCCCTGCCTCTGATTCCCCATCTCTGATTCCCCACATCTGATTCCCTGCCTCTGATTCCCTGTCTCTGATTCCCCGCCTCTGATTCCCCTCCTCGTATTCTCAACCTCTTATTCCCCACCTCTGATTCCCCATATCTGATTCCCCGCCTCTGTTTCCCCGCCTCTGATTCGCAGCCTCTGATACCCCGCCTCTGATTCCCCATCTCTAATTCACCACCTCTGATTCCCCATCTCTGAATCACCGCCTTTGATTCACCAGCTCTGATTCCCCATTTCTGACTCCCCGCCTCTGTTTCCCCGCCTCTGATTCCCCGCCTCTGATTCCCCATATCTCATTCCCCACCTCTGATTCCCCATCTCTGATTCCCGGACTCTGATTCCCCATCTCTGATTCCCGGACTCTGATTCCCCACCTCCGATTCCCAGTCCTCTTATTCCCGGCATCTGATTCCCGGCCTCTGATTCCCTGCCACTGATTCCCTGCCCCTGATTCCCCACCTCTGATTTCCCATATCTGATTCCCCGCCTCTGTTTCCCCGCCTCTGATTCCCGGACTCTGATTCCCCACCTCTGATTCCCGGCCTCTGATTCCCGGCCTCTGATTCCCGGCCTCTGATACCCGGCCTCTGATTCCCCGCTTCTGATTCTGATTCCCTGCCTCTGATTCCCCATCTCTGATTCCCCACATCTGATTCCCCGCCTCTGATTCCCCTCCTCGGATTCCCAACCTCTGATTCCCCACCTCTGATTCCCCATATCTGATTCCCCGCCTCTGTTTCCCCGCCTCTGATTCGCAGCCTCTGATACCCCGCCTCTGATTCCCGGACTCTGATTCACGACCTCTGATTCCCCATCTCTGTTTCCGCACATCCGATTCCCTGCCTCTGATTCCCCGCCTCTGATTCCCTGCGTCTGATTCCCTGCCTCTGATTCCCAACCTCTGATTCCCCACCTCCGATTCCCCATATCTGATTCCCCGCCTCTGTTTCCCCTCCTCTGATTCACCGCCTCTGTTTCCCCATATCTGATTCCCCGCTTCTGATTCCCCAACTCTGATTCCCCGCCTCTGATTCCCCGCCTCTGATTCCCCAGCTCTGATTCCCCGTGTTTGATTCCCTGCCTCTGATTCCCAGCCTCTGATACCCCATCTCTGATTCACCACCTCTGATTCCCCATCTCTGATTCACCGCCTATGTTTCCCCACCTCTGATTCCCCGACTCTGATTCCCCATATCGGATTCCCCGCCTCTGATTCCCAGTCCTCTTATTCCCGGCATCTGATTCCCGGCCTCTGATTCCCTGCCACTGATTCCCTGCCCCTGATTCCCCACCTCTGACTCCCCATATCTGATTCCCCGCCTATGTTTCCCCACCTCTGATTCCCCGACTCTGATTCCCCATATCGGATTCCCCGCCTCTGATTCCCCATCTCTGATTCCCGGACTCTCATTCCCCACCTCTGATTCCCGGCCTCTGATTCCCGGCCTCTGATTCCCGGCCTCTGATTCCCGGCCTCTGATTCCCCGCTTCTGAATCTGATTCCCTGCCTCTGATTCCCCATCTCTCATTCCCCACCTCTGATTCCCTGCCTCTGATTCCCCATCTCTCATTCCCCACCTCTGATTCCCCGCTTCTGATTCTGATTCCCTGACTCTGAATCCCCATCTCTGATTCCCCACATCTGATTCCCTGCCTCTGATTCCCTGTCTCTGATTCCCCGCCTCTGATTCCCCTCCTCGGATTCCCAAACTCTGATTCCCCACCTCTGATTCCCCATATCTGATTTCCCGCCTCTGTTTCCCCGCCTCTGATTCCCCGCCTCTGTTTCCCCATATCTGATTCCCGGACTCTGATTCCCCACCTCTGATTCCCCATCTCTGATTCCGCACATCCGATTCCCTGCCTCTGATTCCCCGACTCTGATTCCCTGCGTCTGATTCCCTGACTCTGATTCCCAACCTCTGATTCCCCACCCCTGATTCCCCATATCTGATTCCCCGCCTCTGTTTCCCTTCCTCTGATTCACCGCCTTTCTTTCCCCATATCTGATTCCCCGCTTCTGATTCCCCAACTCTGATTCCCCGCCACTGATTCCCCGCCTCTGATTCCCCAGCTCTGATTCCCCATGTTTGATTCCCTGCCTCTGATTCCCAGCCTCTGATACCCCATCTCTGATTCACCACCTCTGATTCCCCATCTCTGATTCACCGCCTTTGATTCGCCAGCTCTGATTCCCCATATCTGACTGCCCGCCTCTGTTTCCCCGCCTCTGATTCCCCGCCTCTGATTCCCCATATCTCATTCCCCGCCTCTGATTCCCCATCTCTGATACCCGGACTCTGATTCCCCACCTCCGATTCCCAGTCCTCTTATTCCCAGCATCTGATTCCCGGCCTCTGATTCCCTGCCACTGATTCCCTGCCCCTGATTCCCCACCTCTGATTTCCCATATCTGATTCCTGCCTCTGTTTCCCCGCCTCTGATTCGCAGCCTCTGATACCCCGCCTCTGATTCCCCATCTCTAATTCATCACATCTCATTCCCCACCTCTGCTTCCCCATCTCCGATTCACTGCCTCTGATTCGCCACCTCTGATTCCCCATATCTGATTCCCCGCCTATGATTCCCCACCTCTGATTCCACGCCTCTGATTCCCCATTTCGGATTCCCCGCCTCTGATTCCCCATCTCTGATTCCCGGACTCTCATTCCCCACCTCTGATTCCCGGCCTCTGATTCCCGGCCTCTGATTCCCGGCCTCTGATTCCCGGCCTCTGATTCCCCATCTCTGATTCCCCACATCTGATTCCCTGCCTCTGATTCCCTGTCTCTGATTCCCCGCCTCTGATTCCCCGCCTCGGATTCCCAACCTCTGATTCCCCACCTCTGATTCCCCATAATGGATTTCCCGCCTCTGTTTCCCCGCCTCTGATTCCCCGCCTCTGTTTCCCCATATCTGATTCCCGGACTCTGATTCCCCACCTCTGATTCCCCATCTCTGATTCCGCACATCCGATTCCCTGCCTCTGATACCCCGCCTCTGATTCCCTGCGTCTGATTCCCTGCCTCTGATTCCCAACCTCTGATTCCCCACCTCTGATTCCCCATAACTGATTCCCCGCCTCTGTATCCCCGCCTCTGATTCCCCGACTCTCTTTCCCCATATCTGAATCCCCGCTTCTGATTCCCCAACTCTGATTCCCCGCCTCTGATTCCCCAGCTCTGATTCACCGCCTCTGATTCCTCGCGTCTGATTCCCTGCCTCTGATGCCCCGCCTCTGATTCCCCATATCTCATTCCCCACCTCTGACTCCCCATCTCTGATTCCCGGACTCTGATTCCCCTCCTCCGATTCCCAGTCCTCTTATTCCCGTCATCTGATTCCCGGCCTCTGATTCCCTGCCACTGATTCCCTGCCCCTGATTCCCCACCTCTGATTTCCCATATCTGATTCCCCGCCTCTGTTTCCCCGCCTCTGATTCCCGGACTCTGATTCCCCACCTCTGATTCCCGGCCTCTGATTCCCGGCCTCTGATTCCCGGCCTCTGATTCCCGGCCTCTGATTCCCCGCTTCTGATTCTGATTCCCTGCCTCTGATTCCCCATCTCTGATTCCCCACATCTGATTCCCTGCCTCTGATTCCCTGTCTCTGATTCCCCGCCTCTGATTCCCCTCCTCGGATTCCCAACCTCTGATTCCCCACCTCTGATTCCCCATATCTGATTTCCCGCCTCTGTTTCCCCGCCTCTGATTCCCCGCCTCTGTTTCCCCATATCTGATTCCCGGACTCTGATTCCCCACCTCTGATTCCCCATCTCTGATTCCGCACATCCGATTCCCTGCCTCTGATTCCCCGCCTCTGATTCCCTGCGTCTGATTCCCTGCCTCTGATTCCCAACCTCTGATTCCCCACCTCTGATTCTCCATATCTGATTCCCCGCCTCTGTTTCCCCTCCTCTGATTCCCCGCCTCTGTTTCCCCATATCTGATTCCCCGCTTCTGATTCCCCAACTCTGATTCCCCGCCTCTGATTCCCCGCCTCTGATTCCACAGCTCTGATTCCCCGTGTTTGATTCCCTGCCTCTGATTCCCAGCCTCTGATACCCCATCTCTGATTCACCACCTCTGATTCCCCATCTCTGATTCACCGCCTTTGATTCGCCAGCTCTGATTCCCCATATCTGACTCCCCGCCTCTGTTTCCCCGCCTCTGATTCCCCGCCTCTGATTCCCCATATCTGATTCCCCACCTCTGATTCCCCATCTCTGATTCCCGGACTCTGATTCCCCACCTCCGATTCCCAGTCCTCTTATTCCCGGCATCTGATTCCCGGCCTCTGATTCCCTGCCACTGATTCCCTGCCCCTGATTCCCCACCTCTGATTTCCCATATCTGATTCCCCGCCTCTGTTTCCCTGCCTCTGATTCGCAGCCTCTGATACCCCGCCTCTGATTCCCCATCTCTAATTCATCACATCTGATTCCCCACCTCTGCTTCCCCATCTCTGATTCACTGCCTCTGATTCGCCACCTCTGATTCCCCATATCTGATTCCCCGCCTATGTTTCCCCACCTCTGATTCCACGCCTCTGATTCCCCATTTCGGATTCCCCGCCTCTGATTCCCCATCTCTGATTCCTGGCCTCTGACTCCCGGCCTCTGATTCCCGGCCTCTGATTCCCGGCCTCTGATTCCCAGATTCTGATTCTGATGCCCTGCCTCTGATTCCCCATCTCTGATTCCCCACATCTGATTCCCTGCCTCTGATTCCCTGTCTCTGATTCCCCGCCTCTGATTCCCCGCCTCGGATTCCCAACTTCTGATTCCCCACCTCTGATTCCCCATAATGGATTCCCCGCCTCTGTTTCCCCATATCTGATTCCCGGACTCTGATTCCCCACCTCTGATTCCCCATATCTGATTTCACGCCTCTGTTTCCCCGCCTCTGATTCCCCGCCTCTGTTTCCCTGCGTCTGATTCCCTGACTCTGATTCCCAACCTCTGATTCCCCACCTCTGATTCTCCATATCTGATTCCCCGCCTCTGTTTCCCCTCCTTTGATTAACCGCCTCTGTTTCCCCATATCTGATTCCCCGCTTCTGATTCCCCAACTCTGATTCCCCGCCTCTGATTCCCCGCCTCTGATTCCCCAGCTCTGATTCCCCGTGTTTGATTCCCTGCCTCTGATTCCCAGCCTCTGATACCCCATCTCTGATTCACCACCTCTGATTCCCCATCTCTGATTCACCGCCTATGTTTCCCCACCTCTGATTCCCCGACTCTGATTCCCCATATCGGATTCCCCGCCTCTGATTCCCAGTCCTCTTATTCCCGGCATCTGATTCCCGGCCTCTGATTCCCTGCCACTGATTCCCTGCCCCTGATTCCCCACCTCTGACTCCCCATATCTGATTCCCCGCCTATGTTTCCCCACCTCTGATTCCCCGACTCTGATTCCCCATATCGGATTCCCCGCCTCTGATTCCCCATCTCTGATTCCCGGACTCTCATTCCCCACCTCTGATTCCCGGCCTCTGATTCCCGGCCTCTGATTCCCGGCCTCTGATTCCCGGCCTCTGATTCCCCGCTTCTGAATCTGATTCCCTGCCTCTGATTCCCCATCTCTCATTCCCCACCTCTGATTCCCTGCCTCTGATTCCCCATCTCTCATTCCCCACCTCTGATTCCCCGCTTCTGATTCTGATTCCCTGACTCTGAATCCCCATCTCTGATTCCCCACATCTGATTCCCTGCCTCTGATTCCCTGTCTCTGATTCCCCGCCTCTGATTCCCCTCCTCGGATTCCCAAACTCTGATTCCCCACCTCTGATTCCCCATATCTGATTTCCCGCCTCTGTTTCCCCGCCTCTGATTCCCCGCCTCTGTTTCCCCATATCTGATTCCCGGACTCTGATTCCCCACCTCTGATTCCCCATCTCTGATTCCGCACATCCGATTCCCTGCCTCTGATTCCCCGACTCTGATTCCCTGCGTCTGATTCCCTGACTCTGATTCCCAACCTCTGATTCCCCACCCCTGATTCCCCATATCTGATTCCCCGCCTCTGTTTCCCTTCCTCTGATTCACCGCCTTTCTTTCCCCATATCTGATTCCCCGCTTCTGATTCCCCAACTCTGATTCCCCGCCACTGATTCCCCGCCTCTGATTCCCCAGCTCTGATTCCCCATGTTTGATTCCCTGCCTCTGATTCCCAGCCTCTGATACCCCATCTCTGATTCACCACCTCTGATTCCCCATCTCTGATTCACCGCCTTTGATTCGCCAGCTCTGATTCCCCATATCTGACTGCCCGCCTCTGTTTCCCCGCCTCTGATTCCCCGCCTCTGATTCCCCATATCTCATTCCCCGCCTCTGATTCCCCATCTCTGATACCCGGACTCTGATTCCCCACCTCCGATTCCCAGTCCTCTTATTCCCGGCATCTGATTCCCGGCCTCTGATTCCCTGCCACTGATTCCCTGCCCCTGATTCCCCACCTCTGATTTCCCATATCTGATTCCTGCCTCTGTTTCCCCGCCTCTGATTCGCAGCCTCTGATACCCCGCCTCTGATTCCCCATCTCTAATTCATCACATCTCATTCCCCACCTCTGCTTCCCCATCTCCGATTCACTGCCTCTGATTCGCCACCTCTGATTCCCCATATCTGATTCCCCGCCTATGATTCCCCACCTCTGATTCCACGCCTCTGATTCCCCATTTCGGATTCCCCGCCTCTGATTCCCCATCTCTGATTCCCGGACTCTCATTCCCCACCTCTGATTCCCGGCCTCTGATTCCCGGCCTCTGATACCCCATCTCTGATTCACCACCTCTGATTCCCCATCTCTGATTCACCGCCTATGTTTCCCCACCTCTGATTCCCCACCTCTGATTCCCTGCCTCTGATTCCCCATCTCTCATTCCCCACCTCTGATTCCCCGCTTCTGATTCTGATTCCCTGACTCTGAATCCCCATCTCTGATTCACCACCTCTGATTCCCCATCTCTGATTCACCGCCTTTGATTCGCCAGCTCTGATTCCCCATTTCTGACTCCCCGCCTCTGTTTCCCCGCCTCTGATTCCCCGCCTCTGATTCCCCATATCTCATTCCCCACCTCTGATTCCCCATCTCTGATTCCCGGCCTCTGATTCCCTGCCACTGATTCCCTGCCCCTGATTCCCCACCTCTGATTTCCCATATCTGATTCCCCGCCTCTGTTTCCCCGCCTCTGATTCCCGGACTCTGATTCCCCAACTCTGATTCCCGGCCTCTGATTCCCGGCCTCTGATTCCCGGCCTCTGACTCCCGGCCTCTTATTCCCTGCCTCTGATTCCCCGCTTCTGATTCTGATTCCCTGACTCTGATTCCCCATCTCTGATTCCCCACATCTGATTCCCTGCCTCTGATTCCCTGTCTCTGATTCCCCGCCTCTGATTCCCCTCCTCGTATTCCCAACCTCTCATTCCCCACCTCTGATTCCCCATATCTGATTCCCCGCCTCTGTTTCCCCACCTCTGATTCGCAGCCTCTGATACCCCGCCTCTGATTCCCCATCTCTAATTCACCACCTCTGATTCCCCATCTCTGAATCACCGCCTTTGATTCACCAGCTCTGATTCCCCATTTCTGACTCCCCGCCTCTGTTTCCCCGCCTCTGATTCCCCGCCTCTGATTCCCCATATCTCATTCCCCACCTCTGATTCCCCATCTCTGATTCCCGGACTCTGATTCCCCATCTCTGATTCCCGGACTCTGATTCCCCACCTCCGATTCCCAGTCCTCTTATTCCCGGCATCTGATTCCCGGCCTCTGATTCCCTGCCACTGATTCCCTGCCCCTGATTCCCCACCTCTGATTTCCCATATCTGATTCCCCGCCTCTGTTTCCCCGCCTCTGATTCCCGGACTCTGATTCCCCACCTCTGATTCCCGGCCTCTGATTCCCGGCCTCTGATTCCCGGCCTCTGATTCCCGGCCTCTGATTCCCCGCTTCTGATTCTGATTCCCTGCCTCTGATTCCCCATCTCTGATTCCCCACATCTGATTCCCTGCCTCTGATTCCCTGTCTCTGATTCCCCGCCTCTGATTCCCCTCCTCGGATTCCCAACCTCTGATTCCCCACCTCTGATTCCCCATATCTGATTTCCCGCCTCTGTTTCCCCGCCTCTGATTCCCCGCCTCTGTTTCCCCATATCTGATTCCCGGACTCTGATTCCCCACCTCTGATTCCCCATCTCTGATTCCGCACATCCGATTCCCTGCCTCTGATTCCCCGCCTCTGATTCCCTGCGTCTGATTCACTGCCTCTGATTCCCAACCTCTGATTCCCCACCTCTGATTCTCCATATCTGATTCCCCGCCTCTGTTTCCCCTCCTCTGATTCCCCGCCTCTGTTTCCCCATATCTGATTCCCCGCTTCTGATTCCCCAACTCTGATTCCCCGCCTCTGATTCCCCGCCTCTGATTCCACAGCTCTGATTCCCCGTGTTTGATTCCCTGCCTCTGATTCCCAGCCTCTGATACCCCATCTCTGATTCACCACCTCTGATTCCCCATCTCTGATTCACCGCCTTTGATTCGCCAGCTCTGATTCCCCATATCTGACTCCCCGCCTCTGTTTCCCCGCCTCTGATTCCCCGCCTCTGATTCCCCATATCTGATTCCCCACCTCTGATTCCCCATCTCTGATTCCCGGACTCTGATTCCCCACCTCCGATTCCCAGTCCTCTTATTCCCGGCATCTGATTCCCGGCCTCTGATTCCCTGCCACTGATTCCCTGCCCCTGATTCCCCACCTCTGATTTCCCATATCTGATTCCCCGCCTCTGTTTCCCCGCCTCTGATTCGCAGCCTCTGATACCCCGCCTCTGATTCCCCATCTCTAATTCATCACATCTGATTCCCCACCTCTGCTTCCCCATCTCTGATTCACTGCCTCTGATTCGCCACCTCTGATTCCCCATATCTGATTCCCCGCCTATGTTTCCCCACCTCTGATTCCACGCCTCTGATTCCCCATTTCGGATTCCCCGCCTCTGATTCCCCATCTCTGATTCCCCACCTCTGATTCCTGGCCTCTGACTCCCGGCCTCTGATTCCCGGCCTCTGATTCCCGGCCTCTGATTCCCAGATTCTGATTCTGATGCCCTGCCTCTGATTCCCCATCTCTGATTCCCCACATCTGATTCCCTGCCTCTGATTCCCTGTCTCTGATTCCCCGCCTCTGATTCCCCGCCTCGGATTCCCAACTTCTGATTCCCCACCTCTGATTCCCCATAATGGATTCCCCGCCTCTGTTTCCCCATATCTGATTCCCGGACTCTGATTCCCCACCTCTGATTCCCCATATCTGATTTCACGCCTCTGTTTCCCCGCCTCTGATTCCCCGCCTCTGTTTCCCTGCGTCTGATTCCCTGACTCTGATTCCCAACCTCTGATTCCCCACCTCTGATTCTCCATATCTGATTCCCCGCCTCTGTTTCCCCTCCTTTGATTAACCGCCTCTGTTTCCCCATATCTGATTCCCCGCTTCTGATTCCCCAACTCTGATTCCCCGCCTCTGATTCCCCGCCTCTGATTCCCCAGCTCTGATTCCCCGTGTTTGATTCCCTGCCTCTGATTCCCAGCCTCTGATACCCCATCTCTGATTCACCACCTCTGATTCCCCATCTCTGATTCACCGCCTTTGATTCGCCAGCTCTGATTCCCCATTTCTGACTCCCCGCCTCTGTTTCCCCGCCTCTGATTCCCCGCCTCTGATTCCCCATATCTCATTCCCCACCTCTGATTCCCCATCTCTGATTCCCGGCCTCTGATTCCCTGCCACTGATTCCCTGCCCCTGATTCCCCACCTCTGATTTCCCATATCTGATTCCCCGCCTCTGTTTCCCCGCCTCTGATTCCCGGACTCTGATTCCCCAACTCTGATTCCCGGCCTCTGATTCCCGGCCTCTGATTCCCGGCCTCTGACTCCCGGCCTCTTATTCCCTGCCTCTGATTCCCCGCTTCTGATTCTGATTCCCTGCCTCTGATTCCCCATCTCTGATTCCCCACATCTGATTCCCTGCCTCTGATTCCCTGTCTCTGATTCCCCGCCTCTGATTCCCCTCCTCGTATTCCCAACCTCTCATTCCCCACCTCTGATTCCCCATATCTGATTCCCCGCCTCTGTTTCCCCGCCTCTGATTCGCAGCCTCTGATACCCCGCCTCTGATTCCCCATCTCTAATTCACCACCTCTGATTCCCCATCTCTGAATCACCGCCTTTGATTCACCAGCTCTGATTCCCCATTTCTGACTCCCCGCCTCTGTTTCCCCGCCTCTGATTCCCCGCCTCTGATTCCCCATATCTCATTCCCCACCTCTGATTCCCCATCTCTGATTCCCGGACTCTGATTCCCCATCTCTGATTCCCGGACTCTGATTCCCCACCTCCGATTCCCAGTCCTCTTATTCCCGGCATCTGATTCCCGGCCTCTGATTCCCTGCCACTGATTCCCTGCCCCTGATTCCCCACCTCTGATTTCCCATATCTGATTCCCCGCCTCTGTTTCCCCGCCTCTGATTCCCGGACTCTGATTCCCCACCTCTGATTCCCGGCCTCTGATTCCCGGCCTCTGATTCCCGGCCTCTGATACCCGGCCTCTGATTCCCCGCTTCTGATTCTGATTCCCTGCCTCTGATTCCCCATCTCTGATTCCCCACATCTGATTCCCTGCCTCTGATTCCCTGTATCTGATTCCCCGCCTCTGATTCCCCTCCTCGGATTCCCAACCTCTGATTCCCCACCTCTGATTCCCCATATCTGATTCCCCGCCTCTGTTTCCCCGCCTCTGATTCGCAGCCTCTGATACCCCGCCTCTGATTCCCGGACTCTGATTCACGACCTCTGATTCCCCATCTCTGTTTCCGCACATCCGATTCCCTGCCTCTGATTCCCCGCCTCTGATTCCCTGCGTCTGATTCCCTGCCTCTGATTCCCAACCTCTGATTCCCCACCTCCGATTCCACATATCTGATTCCCCGCCTCTGTTTCCCCTCCTCTGATTCACCGCCTCTGTTTCCCCATATCTGATTCCCCGCTTCTGATTCCCCAACTCTGATTCCCCGCCTCTGATTCCCCGCCTCTGATTCCCCAGCTCTGATTCCCCGTGTTTGATTCCCTGCCTCTGATTCCCAGCCTCTGATACCCCATCTCTGATTCACCACCTCTGATTCCCCATCTCTGATTCACCGCCTATGTTTCCCCACCTCTGATTCCCCGACTCTGATTCCCCATATCGGATTCCCCGCCTCTGATTCCCAGTCCTCTTATTCCCGGCATCTGATTCCCGGCCTGTGATTCCCTGCCACTGATTCCCTGCCCCTGATTCCCCACCTCTGACTCCCCATATCTGATTCCCCGCCTATGTTTCCCCACCTCTGATTCCCTGACTCTGATTCCCCATATCGGATTCCCCGCCTCTGATTCCCCATCTCTGATTCCCGGACTCTCATTCCCCACCTCTGATTCCCGGCCTCTGATTCCCGGCCTCTGATTCCCGGCCTCTGATTCCCGGCCTCTGATTCCCCGCTTCTGAATCTGATTCCCTGCCTCTGATTCCCCATCTCTCATTCCCCACCTCTGATTCCCTGCCTCTGATTCCCCATCTCTCATTCCCCACCTCTGATTCCCCGCTTCTGATTCTGATTCCCTGACTCTGAATCCCCATCTCTGATTCCCCACATCTGATTCCCTGCCTCTGATTCCCTGTCTCTGATTCCCCGCCTCTGATTCCCCTCCTCGGATTCCCAAACTCTGATTCCCCACCTCTGATTCCCCATATCTGATTTCCCGCCTCTGTTTCCCCGCCTCTGATTCCCCGCCTCTGTTTCCCCATATCTGATTCCCGGACTCTGATTCCCCACCTCCGATTCCCCATCTCTGATTCCGCACATCCGATTCCCTGCCTCTGATTCCCCGACTCTGATTCCCTGCGTCTGATTCCCTGACTCTGATTCCCAACCTCTGATTCCCCACCCCTGATTCCCCATATCTGATTCCCCGCCTCTGTTTCCCTTCCTCTGATTCACCGCCTTTCTTTCCCCATATCTGATTCCCCGCCTCTGATTCCCCAACTCTGATTCCCCGCCACTGATTCCCCGCCTCTGATTCCCCAGCTCTGATTCCCCATGTTTGATTCCCTGCCTCTGATTCCCAGCCTCTGATACCCCATCTCTGATTCACCACCTCTGATTCCCCATCTCTGATTCACCGCCTTTGATTCGCCAGCTCTGATTCCCCATATCTGACTGCCCGCCTCTGTTTCCCCGCCTCTGATTCCCCGCCTCTGATTCCCCATATCTCATTCCCCGCCTCTGATTCCCCATCTCTGATACCCGGACTCTGATTCCCCACCTCCGATTCCCAGTCCTCTTATTCCCGGCATCTGATTCTCGGCCTCTGATTCCCTGCCACTGATTCCCTGCCCCTGATTCCCCACCTCTGATTTCCCATATCTGATTCCTGCCTCTGTTTCCCCGCCTCTGATTCGCAGCCTCTGATACCCCGCCTCTGATTCCCCATCTCTAATTCATCACATCTCATTCCCCACCTCTGCTTCCCCATCTCCGATTCACTGCCTCTGATTCGCCACCTCTGATTCCCCATATCTGATTCCCCGCCTATGATTCCCCACCTCTGATTCCACGCCTCTGATTCCCCATTTCGGATTCCCCGCCTCTGATTCCCCATCTCTGATTCCCGGACTCTCATTCCCCACCTCTGATTCCCGGCCTCTGATTCCCGGCCTCTGATTCCCGGCCTCTGATTCCCGGCCTCTGATTCCCCATCTCTGATTCCCCACATCTGATTCCCTGCCTCTGATTCCCTGTCTCTGATTCCCCGCCTCTGATTCCCCGCCTCGGATTCCCAACCTCTGATTCCCCACCTCTGATTCCCCATAATGGATTTCCCGCCTCTGTTTCCCCGCCTCTGATTCCCCGCCTCTGTTTCCCCATATCTGATTCCCGGACTCTGATTCCCCACCTCTGATTCCCCATCTCTGATTCCGCACATCCGATTCCCTGCCTCTGATTCCCCGCCTCTGATTCCCTGCGTCTGATTCCCTGCCTCTGATTCCCAACCTCTGATTCCCCACCTCTGATTCCCCATATCTGATTCCCCGCCTCTGTATCCCCGCCTCTGATTCCCCGACTCTCTTTCCCCATATCTGAATCCCCGCTTCTGATTCCCCAACTCTGATTCCCCGCCTCTGATTCCCCAGCTCTGATTCACCGCCTCTGATTCCTCGCGTCTGATTCCCTGCCTCTGATGCCCCGCCTCTGATTCCCCATATCTCATTCCCCACCTCTGATTCCCCATCTCTGATTCCCGGAGTCTGATTCCCCTCCTCCGATTCCCAGTCCTCTTATTCCCGTCATCTGATTCCCGGCCTCTGATTCCCTGCCACTGATTCCCTGCCCCTGATTCCCCACCTCTGATTTCCCATATCTGATTCCCCGCCTCTGTTTCCCCGCCTCTGATTCCCGGACTCTGATTCCCCACCTCTGATTCTCCATATCTGATTCCCCGCCGCTGTTTCCCCTCCTTTGATTAACCGCCTCTGTTTCCCCATATCTGATTCCCCGCTTCTGATTCCCCAACTCTGATTCCCCGCCTCTGATTCCCCGCCTCTGATTCCCCAGCTCTGATTCCCCGTGTTTGATTCCCTGCCTCTGATTCCCAGCCTCTGATACCCCATCTCTGATTCACCACCTCTGATTCCCCATCTCTGATTCACCGCCTTTGATTCGCCAGCTCTGATTCCCCATTTCTGACTCCCCGCCTCTGTTTCCCCGCCTCTGATTCCCCGCCTCTGATTCCCCATATCTCATTCCCCACCTCTGATTCCCCATCTCTGATTCCCGGCCTCTGATTCCCTGCCACTGATTCCCTGCCCCTGATTCCCCACCTCTGATTTCCCATATCTGATTCCCCGCCTCTGTTTCCCCGCCTCTGATTCCCGGACTCTGATTCCCCAACTCTGATTCCCGGCCTCTGATTCCCGGCCTCTGATTCCCGGCCTCTGACTCCCGGCCTCTTATTCCCGGCCTCTGATTCCCCGCTTCTGATTCTGATTCCCTGCCTCTGATTCCCCATCTCTGATTCCCCACATCTGATTCCCTGCCTCTGATTCCCTGTCTCTGATTCCCCGCCTCTGATTCCCCTCCTCGTATTCTCAACCTCTCATTCCCCACCTCTGATTCCCCATATCTGATTCCCCGCCTCTGTTTCCCCGCCTCTGATTCGCAGCCTCTGATACCCCGCCTCTGATTCCCCATCTCTAATTCACCACCTCTGATTCCCCATCTCTGAATCACCGCCTTTGATTCACCAGCTCTGATTCCCCATTTCTGACTCCCCGCCTCTGTTTCCCCGCCTCTGATTCCCCGCCTCTGATTCCCCATATCTCATTCCCCACCTCTGATTCCCCATCTCTGATTCCCGGACTCTGATTCCCCATCTCTGATTCCCGGACTCTGATTCCCCACCTCCGATTCCCAGTCCTCTTATTCCCGGCATCTGATTCCCGGCCTCTGATTCCCTGCCACTGATTCCCTGCCCCTGATTCCCCACCTCTGATTTCCCATACCTGATTCCCCACCTCTGTTTCCCCGCCTCTGATTCCCGGACTCTGATTCCCCACCTCTGATTCCCGGCCTCTGATTCCCGGCCTCTGATACCCGGCCTCTGATAACCGGCCTCTGATTCCCCGCTTCTGATTCTGATTCCCTGCCTCTGATTCCCCATCTCTGATTCCCCACATCTGATTCCCTGCCTCTGATTCCCTGTATCTGATTCCCCGCCTTTGATTCCCCTCCTCGGATTCCCAACCTCTGATTCCCCACCTCTGATTCCCCATATCTGATTCCCCGCCTCTGTTTCCCCGCCTCTGATTCGCAGCCTCTGATACCCCGCCTCTGATTCCCGGACTCTGATTCACGACCTCTGATTCCCCATCTCTGTTTCCGCACATCCGATTCCCTGCCTCTGATTCCCCGCCTCTGATTCCCTGCGTCTGATTCCCTGCCTCTGATTCCCAACCTCTGATTCCCCACCTCCGATTCCCCATATCTGATTCCCCGCCTCTGTTTCCCCTCCTCTGATTCACCGCCTCTGTTTCCCCATATCTGATTCCCCGCTTCTGATTCCCCAACTCTGATTCCCCGCCTCTGATTCCCCGCCTCTGATTCCCCAGCTCTGATTCCCCGTGTTTGATTCCCTGCCTCTGATTCCCAGCCTCTAATACCCCATCTCTGATTCACCACCTCTGATTCCCCATCTCTGATTCACCGCCTATGTTTCCCCACCTCTGATTCCCCGACTCTGATTCCCCATATCGGATTCCCCGCCTCTGATTCCCAGTCCTCTTATTCCCGGCATCTGATTCCCGGCCTCTGATTCCCTGCCACTGATTCCCTGCCCCTGATTCCCCACCTCTGACTCCCCATATCTGATTCCCCGCCTATGTTTCCCCACCTCTGATTCCCCGACTCTGATTCCCCATATCTCATTCCCCGCCTCTGATTCCCCATCTCTGATACCCGGACTCTGATTCCCCACCTCCGATTCCCAGTCCTCTTATTCCCGGCATCTGATTCTCGGCCTCTGATTCCCTGCCACTGATTCCCTGCCCCTGATTCCCCACCTCTGATTTCCCATATCTGATTCCTGCCTCTGTTTCCCCGCCTCTGATTCGCAGCCTCTGATACCCCGCCTCTGATTCCCCATCTCTAATTCATCACATCTCATTCCCCACCTCTGCTTCCCCATCTCCGATTCACTGCCTCTGATTCGCCACCTCTGATTCCCCATATCTGATTCCCCGCCTATGATTCCCCACCTCTGATTCCACGCCTCTGATTCCCCATTTCGGATTCCCCGCCTCTGATTCCACATCTCTGATTCCCGGACTCTCATTCCCCACCTCTGATTCCCGGCCTCTGATTCCCGGCCTCTGATTCCCGGCCTCTGATTCCCGGCCTCTGATTCCCCGCTTCTGAATCTGATTCCCTGCCTCTGATTCCCCATCTCTCATTCCCCACCTCTGATTCCCTGCCTCTGATTCCCCATCTCTCATTCCCCACCTCTGATTCCCCGCTTCTGATTCTGATTCCCTGACTCTGAATCCCCATCTCTGATTCCCCACATCTGATTCCCTGCCTCTGATTCCCTGTCTCTGATTCCCCGCCTCTGATTCCCCTCCTCGGATTCCCAAACTCTGATTCCCCACCTCTGATTCCCCATATCTGATTTCCCGCCTCTGTTTCCCCGCCTCTGATTCCCCGCCTCTGTTTCCCCATATCTGATTCCCGCACTCTGATTCCCCACCTCTGATTCCCCATCTCTGATTCCGCACATCCGATTCCCTGCCTCTGATTCCCCGACTCTGATTCCCTGCGTCTGATTCCCTGACTCTGATTCCCAACCTCTGATTCCCCACCCCTGATTCCCCATATCTGATTCCCCGCCTCTGTTTCCCTTCCTCTGATTCACCGCCTTTCTTTCCCCATATCTGATTCCCCGCTTCTGATTCCCCAACTCTGATTCCCCGCCACTGATTCCCCGCCTCTGATTCCCCAGCTCTGATTCCCCATGTTTGATTCCCTGCCTCTGATTCCCAGCCTCTGATACCCCATCTCTGATTCACCACCTCTGATTCCCCATCTCTGATTCACCGCCTTTGATTCGCCAGCTCTGATTCCCCATATCTGACTGCCCGCCTCTGTTTCCCCGCCTCTGATTCCCCGCCTCTGATTCCCCATATCTCATTCCCCGCCTCTGATTCCCCATCTCTGATACCCGGACTCTGATTCCCCACCTCCGATTCCCAGTCCTCTTATTCCCGGCATCTGATTCCCGGCCTCTGATTCCCTGCCACTGATTCCCTGCCCCTGATTCCCCACCTCTGATTTCCCATATCTGATTCCTGCCTCTGTTTCCCCGCCTCTGATTCGCAGCCTCTGATACCCCGCCTCTGATTCCCCATCTCTAATTCATCACATCTCATTCCCCACCTCTGCTTCCCCATCTCCGATTCACTGCCTCTGATTCGCCACCTCTGATTCCCCATATCTGATTCCCCGCCTATGATTCCCCACCTCTGATTCCACGCCTCTGATTCCCCATTTCGGATTCCCCGCCTCTGATTCCCCATCTCTGATTCCCGGACTCTCATTCCCCACCTCTGATTCCCGGCCTCTGATTCCCGGCCTCTGATTCCCGGCCTCTGATTCCCGGCCTCTGATTCCCCATCTCTGATTCCCCACATCTGATTCCCTGCCTCTGATTCCCTGTCTCTGATTCCCCGCCTCTGATTCCCCGCCTCGGATTCCCAACCTCTGATTCCCCACCTCTGATTCCCCATAATGGATTTCCCGCCTCTGTTTCCCCGCCTCTGATTCCCCGCCTCTGTTTCCCCATATCTGATTCCCGGACTCTGATTCCCCACCTCTGATTCCCCATCTCTGATTCCGCACATCCGATTCCCTGCCTCTGATTCCCCGCCTCTGATTCCCTGCGTCTGATTCCCTACCTCTGATTCCCAACCTCTGATTCCCCACCTCTGATTCCCCATATCTGATTCCCCGCCTCTGTATCCCCGCCTCTGATTCCCCGACTCTCTTTCCCCATATCTGAATCCCCGCTTCTGATTCCCCAACTCTGATTCCCCGCCTCTGATTCCCCAGCTCTGATTCACCGCCTCTGATTCCTCGCGTCTGATTCCCTGCCTCTGATGCCCCGCCTCTGATTCCCCATATCTCATTCCCCACCTCTGATTCCCCATCTCTGATTCCCGGACTCTGATTCCCCTCCTCCGATTCCCAGTCCTCTTATTCCCGTCATCTGATTCCCGGCCTCTGATTCTCTGCCACTGATTCCCTGCCCCTGATTCCCCACCTCTGATTTCCCATATCTGATTCCCCGCCTCTGTTTCCCCGCCTCTGATTCCCGGACTCTGATTCCCCACCTCTGATTCCCGGCCTCTGATTCCCGGCCTCTGATTCCCGGCCTCTGATTCCCGGCCTCTGATTCCCCGCTTCTGATTCTGATTCCCTGCCTCTGATTCCCCATCTCTGATTCCCCACATCTGATTCCCTGCCTCTGATTCCCTGTCTCTGATTCCCCGCCTCTGATTCCCCTCCTCGGATTCCCAACCTCTGATTCCCCACCTCTGATTCCCCATATCTGATTTCCCGCCTCTGTTTCCCCGCCTCTGATTCCCCGCCTCTGTTTCCCCATATCTGATTCCCGGACTCTGATTCCCCACCTCTGATTCCCCATCTCTGATTCCGCACATCCGATTCCCTGCCTCTGATTCCCCGCCTCTGATTCCCTGCGTCTGATTCCCTGCCTCTGATTCCCAACCTCTGATTCCCCACCTCTGATTCTCCATATCTGATTCCCCGCCTCTGTTTCCCCTCCTCTGATTCCCCGCCTCTGTTTCCCCATATCTGATTCCCCGCTTCTGATTCCCCAACTCTGATTCCCCGCCTCTGATTCCCCGCCTCTGATTCCACAGCTCTGATTCCCCGTGTTTGATTCCCTGCCTCTGATTCCCAGCCTCTGATACCCCATCTCTGATTCACCACCTCTGATTCCCCATCTCTGATTCACCGCCTTTGATTCGCCAGCTCTGATTCCCCATATCTGACTCCCAGCCTCTGTTTCCCCGCCTCTGATTCCCCGCCTCTGATTCCCCATATCTGATTCCCCACCTCTGATTCCCCATCTCTGATTCCCGGACTCTGATTCCCCACCTCCGATTCCCAGTCCTCTTATTCCCGGCATCTGATTCCCGGCCTCTGATTCCCTGCCACTGATTCCCTGCCCCTGATTCCCCACCTCTGATTTCCCATATCTGATTCCCCGCCTCTGTTTCCCCGCCTCTGATTCGCAGCCTCTGATACCCCGCCTCTGATTCCCCATCTCTAATTCATCACATCTGATTCCCCACCTCTGCTTCCCCATCTCTGATTCACTGCCTCTGATTCGCCACCTCTGATTCCCCATATCTGATTCCCCGCCTATGTTTCCCCACCTCTGATTCCACGCCTCTGATTCCCCATTTCGGATTCCCCGCCTCTGATTCCCCATCTCTGATTCCCAACCTCTGATTCCTGGCCTCTGACTCCCGGCCTCTGATTCCCGGCCTCTGATTCCCGGCCTCTGATTCCCAGATTATGATTCTGATGCCCTGCCTCTGATTCCCCATCTCTGATTCCCCACATCTGATTCCCTGCCTCTGATTCCCTGTCTCTGATTCCCCGCCTCTGATTCCCCGCCTCGGATTCCCAACTTCTGATTCCCCACCTCTGATTCCCCATAATGGATTCCCCGCCTCTGTTTCCCCATATCTGATTCCCGGACTCTGATTCCCCACCTCTGATTCCCCATATCTGATTTCACGCCTCTGTTTCCCCGCCTCTGATTCCCCGCCTCTGTTTCCCTGCGTCTGATTCCCTGCCTCTGATTCCCAACCTCTGATTCCCCACCTCTGATTCTCCATATCTGATTCCCCGCCTCTGTTTCCCCTTCTTTGATTAACCGCCTCTGTTTCCCCATATCTGATTCCCCGCTTCTGATTCCCCAACTCTGATTCCCCGCCTCTGATTCCCCGCCTCTGATTCCCCAGCTCTGATTCCCCGTGTTTGATTCCCTGCCTCTGATTCCCAGCCTCTGATACCCCATCTCTGATTCACCACCTCTGATTCCCCATCTCTGATTCACCGCCTTTGATTCGCCAGCTCTGATTCCCCATTTCTGACTCCCCGCCTCTGTTTCCCCGCCTCTGATTCCCCGCCTCTGATTCCCCATATCTCATTCCCCACCTCTGATTCCCCATCTCTGATTCCCGGCCTCTGATTCCCTGCCACTGATTCCCTGCCCCTGATTCCCCACCTCTGATTTCCCATATCTGATTCCCCGCCTCTGTTTCCCCGCCTCTGATTCCCGGACTCTGATTCCCCAACTCTGATTCCCGGCCTCTGATTCCCGGCCTCTGATTCCCGGCCTCTGACTCCCGGCCTCTTATTCCCTGCCTCTGATTCCCCGCTTCTGATTCTGATTCCCTGACTCTGATTCCCCATCTCTGATTCCCCACATCTGATTCCCTGCCTCTGATTCCCTGTCTCTGATTCCCCGCCTCTGATTCCCCTCCTCGTATTCCCAACCTCTCATTCCCCACCTCTGATTCCCCATATCTGATTCCCCGCCTCTGTTTCCCCGCCTCTGATTCGCAGCCTCTGATACCCCGCCTCTGATTCCCCATCTCTAATTCACCACCTCTGATTCCCCATCTCTGAATCACCGCCTTTGATTCACCAGCTCTGATTCCCCATTTCTGACTCCCCGCCTCTGTTTCCCCGCCTCTGATTCCCCGCCTCTGATTCCCCATATCTCATTCCCCACCTCTGATTCCCCATCTCTGATTCCCGGACTCTGATTCCCCATCTCTGATTCCCGGACTCTGATTCCCCACCTCCGATTCCCAGTCCTCTTATTCCCGGCATCTGTTTCCCGGCCTCTGATTCCCTGCCACTGATTCCCTGCCCCTGATTCCCCACCTCTGATTTCCCATATCTGATTCCCCGCCTCTGTTTCCCCGCCTCTGATTCCCGGACTCTGATTCCCCACCTCTGATTCCCGGCCTCTGATTCCCGGCCTCTGATTCCCGGCCTCTGATACCCGGCCTCTGATTCCCCGCTTCTGATTCTGATTCCCTGCCTCTGATTCCCCATCTCTGATTCCCCACATCTGATTCCCTGCCTCTGATTCCCTGTATCTGATTCCCCGCCTCTGATTCCCCTCCTCGGATTCCCAACCTCTGATTCCCCACCTCTGATTCCCCATATCTGATTCCCCGCCTCTGTTTCCCCGCCTCTGATTCGCAGCCTCTGATACCCCGCCTCTGATTCCCGGACTCTGATTCACGACCTCTGATTCCCCATCTCTGATTCCGCACATCCGATTCCCTGCCTCTGATTCCCCGCCTCTGATTCCCTGCGTCTGATTCCCTGCCTCTGATTCCCAACCTCTGATTCCCCACCTCCGATTCCCCATATCTGATTCCCCGCCTCTGTTTCCCCTCCTCTGATTCACCGCCTCTGTTTCCCCATATCTGATTCCCCGCTTCTGATTCCCCAACTCTGATTCCCCGCCTCTGATTCCCCGCCTCTGATTCCCCAGCTCTGATTCCCCGTGTTTGATTCCCTGACTCTGATTCCCAGCCTCTGATACCCCATCTCTGATTCACCACCTCTGATTCCCCATCTCTGATTCACCGCCTATGTTTCCCCACCTCTGATTCCCCGACTCTGATTCCCCATATCGGATTCCCCGCCTCTGATTCCCCATCTCTGATTCCCGGACTCTCATTCCCCACCTCTGATTCCCGGCCTCTGATTCCCGGCCTCTGATCCCCGGCCTCTGATTCCCGGCCTCTGATTCCCCGCTTCTGATTCTGATTCCCTGCCTCTGATTCCCCATCTCTCATTCCCCACCTCTGATTCCCGGCCTCTGATTCCCGGCCTCTGATTCCCCACCTCGGATTCCCAACCACTGATTCCCCACCTCATATTCCACATATCTGATTTCCCGCCTCTGTTTCCCCGCCTCTGATTCCCCGCCTCTGTTTCCCCATATCTGATTCCTGGACTCTGATTCCCCACCTCTGATTCCCCATCTCTGATTCCGCACATCCGATTCCCTGCCTCTGATTCCCCGCCTCTGATTCCCTGGGTCTGATTCCCTGCCTCTGATTCCCAACCTCTGATTCGCCACCTCTGACTCCCCATATCTGATTCCCCGCCTATGTTTCCCCACCTCTGATTCCCCATCTCTGATTCCCGGACTCTCATTCCCCACCTCTGATTCCCGGCCTCTGATTCCCGGCCTCTGATTCCCGGCCTCTGATTCCCCGCTTCTGATTCTGATTCCCTTCCTCTGATTCCCCATCTCTCATCCCCACCTCTGATTCCCTGCCTCTGATTCCCCATCTCTCATTCCCCACCTCTGATTCCCGGCCTCTGATTCCCGGCCTCTGATTCCCCACCTCGGATTCCCAACCTCTGATTCCCCACCTCTGATTCCCCACATCTGATTCCCTGCCTCTGATTCCCTGTCTCTGATTCCCCGCCTCTGATTCCCCTCCTCGGATTCCCAACCTCTGATTCCCCACCCCTGATTCCCCATATCTGATTCCCCGCCTCTGTTTCCCCGCCTCTGATTCGCAGCCTCTGATACCCCGCCTCTGATTCCCCATCTCTAATTCATCACACCTGATTCCCCACCTCTGCTTCCCCATCTCTGATTCACTGCCTCTGATTCGCCACCTCTGATTCCCCATATCTGATTCCCCGCCTATGTTTCCCCACCTCTGATTCCCAGACTCTGATTCCCCATATCGGATTCCCCGCCTCTGATTCCCCATCTCTGATTCCCGGACTCTCATTCCCCACCTCTGATTCCCGGCCTCTGATTCCCGGCCTCTGATTCCCGGCCTCTGATTCCCGGCCTCTGATTCCCCGCTTCTGATTCTGATTCCCTGCCTCTGATTCCCCATCTCTCATTCCCCACCTCTGATTCCCGGTCTCTGATTCCCGGCCTCTGATTCCCCACCTCGGATTCCCAACCTCTGATTCCCCATATCTGACTCCCGGACTCTGATTCCCCACCTCTGATTCCCCATCTCTGATTCCGCACATCCGATTCCCTGCCTCTGATTCCCCGCCTCTGATTCCCTGCGTCTGATTCCCTGCCTCTGATTCCCAACCTCTGATTCCCCACCTCTGATTCCCCATATCTGATTCCCCGCCTCTGTTTCCCCTCCTCTGATTCACCGCCTTTCTTTCCCCATATCTGATTCCACGCTTCTGATTCCCCAACTCTGATTCCCTGCCTCTGATTCCCCGCCTCTGATTCCCCAGCTCTGATTCCCCATGTTTGATTCCCTGCCTCTGATTCCCAGCCTCTGATACCCCATCTCTGATTCACCACCTCTGATTCCCCATCTCTGATTCACCGCCTTTGATTCGCCAGCTCTGATTCCCCATATCTGACTCCCCGCCTCTGTTTCCCCGCCTCTGATTCCCCGCCTCTGATTCCCCATATCTCATTCCCCTCCTCTGATTCCCCATCTCTGATACCCGGACTCTGATTCCCCACCTCCGATTCCCAGTCCTCTTATTCCCGGCATCTGATTGCCGACCTCTGATTCCCTGCCACTGATTCCCTGCCCCTGATTCCCCACCTCTGATTTCCCATATCTGATTCCCGCCTCTGTTTCCCCGCCTCTGATTCGCAGCCTCTGATACCCCGCCTCTGATTCCCCATCTCTAATTCATCACATCTCATTCCCCACCTCTGCTTCCCCATCTCCGATTCACTGCCTCTGATTCGCCACCTCTGATTCCCCATATCTGATTCCCCGCCTATGATTCCCCACCTCTGATTCCACGCCTCTGATTCCCCATTTCGGATTCCCCGCCTCTGATTCCCCATCTCTGATTCCCGGACTCTCATTCCCCACCTCTGATTCCCGGACTCTGATTCCCGGCCTCTGATTCCCGGCCTCTGATTCCCGGCCTCTGATTCCCCGCTTCTGATTCTGATTCCCTGCCTCTGATTCCCCATCTCTGATTCCCCACATCTGATTCCCTGCCTCTGATTCCCTGTCTCTGATTCCCCGCCTCTGATTCTCCGCCTCGGATTCCCAACCTCTGATTCCCCACCTCTGATTCCCCATATCTGATTCCCCGCCTCTGTTTCCCCGCCTCTGATTCGCAGCCTCTGATACCCCGCCTCTGATTCCCGGACTCTGATTCACGACCTCTGATTCCCCATCTCTGTTTCCGCACATCCGATTCCCTGCCTCTGATTCCCCGCCTCTGATTCCCTGCGTCTGATTCCCTGCCTCTGATTCCCAACCTCTGATTCCCCACCTCCGATTCCCCATATCTGATTCCCCGCCTCTGTTTCCCCTCCTCTGATTCACCGCCTCTGTTTCCCCATATCTGATTCCCCGCTTCTGATTCCCCAACTCTGATTCCCCGCCTCTGATTCCCCGCCTCTGATTCCCCAGCTCTGATTCCCCGTGTTTGATTCCCTGCCTCTGATTCCCAGCCTCTGATACCCCATCTCTGATTCACCACCTCTGATTCCCCATCTCTGATTCACCGCCTATGTTTCCCCACCTCTGATTCCCCGACTCTGATTCCCCATATCGGATTCCCCGCCTCTGATTCCCAGTCCTCTTATTCCCGGCATCTGATTCCCGGCCTCTGATTCCCTGCCACTGATTCCCTGCCCCTGATTCCCCACCTCTGACTCCCCATATCTGATTCCCCGCCTATGTTTCCCCACCTCTGATTCCCCGACTCTGATTCCCCATATCGGATTCCCCGCCTCTGATTCCCCATCTCTGATTCCCGGACTCTCATTCCCCACCTCTGATTCCCGGCCTCTGATTCCCGGCCTCTGATTCCCGGCATCTGATTCCCGGCCTCTGATTCCCCGCTTCTGAATCTGATTCCCTGCCTCTGATTCCCCATCTCTCATTCCCCACCTCTGATTCCCTGCCTCTGATTCCCCATCTCTCATTCCCCACCTCTGATTCCCCGCTTCTGATTCTGATTCCCTGACTCTGAATCCCCATCTCTGATTCCCCACATCTGATTCCCTGCCTCTGATTCCCTGTCTCTGATTCCCCGCCTCTGATTCCCCTCCTCGGATTCCCAAACTCTGATTCCCCACCTCTGATTCCCCATATCTGATTTCCCGCCTCTGTTTCCCCGCCTCTGATTCTCCGCCTCTGTTTCCCCATATCTGATTCCCGGACTCTGATTCCCCACCTCTGATTCCCCATCTCTGATTCCGCACATCCGATTCCCTGCCTCTGATTCCCCGACTCTGATTCCCTGCGTCTGATTCCGTGACTCTGATTCCCAACCTCTGATTCCCCACCCCTGATTCCCCATATCTGATTCCCCGCCTCTGTTTCCCTTCCTCTGATTCACCGCCTTTCTTTCCCCATATCTGATTCCCCGCTTCTGATTCCCCAACTCTGATTCCCCGCCACTGATTCCCCGCCTCTGATTCCCCAGCTCTGATTCCCCATGTTTGATTCCCTGCCTCTGATTCCCAGCCTCTGATACCCCATCTCTGATTCACCACCTCTGATTCCCCATCTCTGATTCACCGCCTTTGATTCGCCAGCTCTGATTCCCCATATCTGACTGCCCGCCTCTGTTTCCCCGCCTCTGATTCCCCGCCTCTGATTCCCCATATCTCATTCCCCGCCTCTGATTCCCCATCTCTGATACCCGGACTCTGATTCCCCACCTCCGATTCCCAGTCCTCTTATTCCCGGCATCTGATTCCCGGCCTCTGATTCCCTGCCACTGATTCCCTGCCCCTGATTCCCCACCTCTGATTTCCCATATCTGATTCCTGCCTCTGTTTCCCCGCCTCTGATTCGCAGCCTCTGATACCCCGCCTCTGATTCCCCATCTCTAATTCATCACATCTCATTCCCCACCTCTGCTTCCCCATCTCCGATTCACTGCCTCTGATTCGCCACCTCTGATTCCCCATATCTGATTCCCCGCCTATGATTCCCCACCTCTGATTCCACGCCTCTGATTCCCCATTTCGGATTCCCCGCCTCTGATTCCCCATCTCTGATTCCCGGACTCTCATTCCCCACCTCTGATTCCCGGCCTCTGATTCCCGGCCTCTGATTCCCGGCCTCTGATTCCCGGCCTCTGATTCCCCGCTTCTGATTCTGATTCCCTGCCTCTGATTCCCCATCTCTGATTCCCCACATCTGATTCCCTGCCTCTGATTCCCTGTCTCTGATTCCCCGCCTCTGATTCCCCGCCTCGGATTCCCAACCTCTGATTCCCCACCTCTGATTCCCCATAATGGATTTCCCGCCTCTGTTTCCCCGCCTCTGATTCCCCGCCTCTGTTTCCCCATATCTGATTCCCGGACTCTGATTCCCCACCTCTGATTCCCCATCTCTGATTCCGCACATCCGATTCCCTGCCTCTGATTCCCCGCCTCTGATTCCCTGCGTCTGATTCCCTGCCTCTGATTCCCAACCTCTGATTCCCCACCTCTGATTCCCCATATCTGATTCCCCGCCTCTGTATCCCCGCCTCTGATTCCCCGACTCTCTTTCCCCATATCTGAATCCCCGCTTCTGATTCCCCAACTCTGATTCCCCGCCTCTGATTCCCCAGCTCTGATTCACCGCCTCTGATTCCTCGCGTCTGATACCCTGCCTCTGATGCCCCGCCTCTGATTCCCCATATCTCATTCCCCACCTCTGATTCCCCATCTCTGATTCCCGGACTCTGATTCCCCTCCTCCGATTCCCAGTCCTCTTATTCCCGTCATCTGATTCCCGGCCTCTGATTCCCTGCCACTGATTCCCTGCCCCTGATTCCCCACCTCTGATTTCCCATATCTGATTCCCCGCCTCTGTTTCCCCGCCTCTGATTCCCGGACTCTGATTCCCCACCTCTGATTCCCGGCCTCTGATTCCCGGCCTCTGATTCCCGGCCTCTGATTCCCGGCCTCTGATTCCCCGCTTCTGATTCTGATTCCCTGCCTCTGATTCCCCATCTCTGATTCCCCACATCTGATTCCCTGCCTCTGATTCCCTGTCTCTGATTCCCCGCCTCTGATTCCCCTCCTCGGATTCCAAACCTCTGATTCCCCACCTCTGATTCCCCATATCTGATTTCCCGCCTCTGTTTCCCCGCCTCTGATTCCCCGCCTCTGTTTCCCCATATCTGATTCCCGGACTCTGATTCCCCACCTCTGATTCCCCATCTCTGATTCCGCACATCCGATTCCCTGCCTCTGATTCCCCGCCTCTGATTCCCTGCGTCTGATTCCCTGCCTCTGATTCCCAACCTCTGATTCCCCACCTCTGATTCTCCATATCTGATTCCCCGCCTCTGTTTCCCCTCCTCTGATTCCCCGCCTCTGTTTCCCCATATCTGATTCCCCGCTTCTGATTCCCCAACTCTGATTCCCCGCCTCTGATTCCCCGCCTCTGATTCCACAGCTCTGATTCCCCGTGTTTGATTCCCTGCCTCTGATTCCCAGCCTCTGATACCCCATCTCTGATTCACCACCTCTGATTCCCCATCTCTGATTCACCGCCTTTGATTCGCCAGCTCTGATTCCCCATATCTGACTCCCCGCCTCTGTTTCCCCGCCTCTGATTCCCCGCCTCTGATTCCCCATATCTGATTCCCCACCTCTGATTCCCCATCTCTGATTCCCGGACTCTGATTCCCCACCTCCGATTCCCAGTCCTCTTATTCCCGGCATCTGATTCCCGGCCTCTGATTCCCTGCCACTGATTCCCTGCACCTGATTCCCCACCTCTGATTTCCCATATCTGACTCCCCGCCTCTGTTTCCCCGCCTCTGATTCGCAGCCTCTGATACCCTGCCTCTGATTCCCCATCTCTAATTCATCACATCTGATTCCCCACCTCTGCTTCCCCATCTCTGATTCACTGCCTCTGATTCGCCACCTCTGATTCCCCATATCTGATTCCCCGCCTATGTTTCCCCACCTCTGATTCCACGCCTCTGATTCCCCATTTCGGATTCCCCGCCTCTGATTCCCCATCTCTGATTCCCCACCTCTGATTCCTGGCCTCTGACTCCCGGCCTCTGATTCCCGGCCTCTGATTCCCGGCCTCTGATTCCCAGATTCTGATTCTGATGCCCTGCCTCTGATTCCCCATCTCTGATTCCCCACATCTGATTCCCTGCCTCTGATTCCCTGTCTCTGATTCCCCGCCTCTGATTCCCCGCCTCGGATTCCCAACCTCTGATTCCCCACCTCTGATTCCCCATAATGGATTCCCCGCCTCTGTTTCCCCATATCTGATTCCCGGACTCTGATTCCCCACCTCTGATTCCCCATATCTGATTTCACGCCTCTGTTTCCCCGCCTCTGTTTCCCTGCGTCTGATTCCCTGCCTCTGATTCCCAACCTCTGATTCCCCACCTCTGATTCTCCATATCTGATTCCCCGCCTCTGTTTCCCCTCCTTTGATTAACCGCCTCTGTTTCCCCATATCTGATTCCCCGCTTCTGATTCCCCAACTCTGATTCCCCGCCTCTGATTCCCCGCCTCTGATTCCCCAGCTCTGATTCCCCGTGTTTGATTCCCTGCCTCTGATTCCCAGCCTCTGATACCCCATCTCTGATTCAACACCTCTGATTCCCCATCTCTGATTCACCGCCTTTGATTCGCCAGCTCTGATTCCCCATTTCTGACTCCCCGCCTCTGTTTCCCCGCCTCTGATTCCCCGCCTCTGATTCCCCATATCTCATTCCCCACCTCTGATTCCCCATCTCTGATTCCCGGCCTCTGATTCCCTGCCACTGATTCCCTGCCCCTGATTCCCCACCTCTGATTTCCCATATCTGATTCCCCGCCTCTGTTTCCCCGCCTCTGATTCCCGGACTCTGATTCCCCAACTCTGATTCCCGGCCTCTGATTCCCGGCCTCTGATTCCCGGCCTCTGACTCCCGGCCTCTTATTCCCGGCCTCTGATTCCCCGCTTCTGATTCTGATTCCCTGCCTCTGATTCCCCATCTCTGATTCCCCACATCTGATTCCCTGCCTCCGATTCCCTGTCTCTGATTCCCCGCCTCTGATTCCCCTCCTCGTATTCCCAACCTCTCATTCCCCACCTCTGATTCCCCATATCTGATTCCCCGCCTCTGTTTCCCCGCCTCTGATTCGCAGCCTCTGATACCCCGCCTCTGATTCCCCATCTCTAATTCACCACCTCTGATTCCCCATCTCTGAATCACCGCCTTTGATTCACCAGCTCTGATTCCCCATTTCTGACTCCCCGCCTCTGTTTCCCCGCCTCTGGTTCCCCGCCTCTGATTCCCCATATCTCATTCCCCACCTCTGATTCCCCATCTCTGATTCCCGGACTCTGATTCCCCATCTCTGATTCCCGGACTCTGATTCCCCACCTCCGATTCCCAGTCCTCTTATTCCCGGCATCTGATTCCCGGCCTCTGATTCCCTGCCACTGATTCCCTGCCCCTGATTCCCCACCTCTGATTTCCCATATCTGATTCCCCGCCTCTGTTTCCCCGCCTCTGATTCCCGGACTCTGATTCCCCAACTCTGATTCCCGGCCTCTGATTCCCGGCCTCTGATTCCCGGCCTCTGATACCCGGCCTCTGATTCCCCGCTTCTGATTCTGATTCCCTGCCTCTGATTCCCCATCTCTGATTCCCCACATCTGATTCCCTGCCTCTGATTCCCTGTATCTGATTCCCCGCCTCTGATTCCCCTCCTCGGATTCCCAACCTCTGATTCCCCACCTCTGATTCCCCATATCTGATTCCCCGCCTCTGTTTCCCCGCCTCTGATTCGCAGCCCCTGATACCCCGCCTCTGATTCCCGGACTCTGATTCACGACCTCTGATTCCCCATCTCTGATTCCGCACATCCGATTCCCTGCCTCTGATTCCCCGCCTCTGATTCCCTGCGTCTGATTCCCTGCCTCTGATTCCCAACCTCTGATTCCCCACCTCCGATTCCCCATATCTGATTCCCCGCCTCTGTTTCCCCTCCTCTGATTCACCGCCTCTGTTTCCCCATATCTGATTCCCCGCTTCTGATTCCCCAACTCTGATTCCCCGCCTCTGATTCCCCGCCTCTGATTCCCCAGCTCTGATTCCCCGTGTTTGATTCCCTGCCTCTGATTCCCAGCCTCTGATACCCCATCTCTGATTCACCACCTCTGATTCCCCATCTCTGATTCACCGCCTATGTTTCCCCACCTCTGATTCCCCGACTCTGATTCCCCATATCGGATTCCCCGCCTCTGATTCCCCATCTCTGATTCCCGGACTCTCATTCCCCACCTCTGATTCCCGGCCTCTGATTCCCGGCCTCTGATCCCCGGCCTCTGATTCCCGGCCTCTGATTCCCCGCTTCTGATTCTGATTCCCTGCCTCTGATTCCCCATCTCTCATTCCCCACCTCTGATTCCCGGCCTCTGATTCCCGGCCTCTGATTCCCCACCTCGGATTCCCAACCACTGATTCCCCACCTCATATTCCACATATCTGATTTCCCGCCTCTGTTTCCCCGCCTCTGATTCCCCGCCTCTGTTTCCCCATATCTGATTCCTGGACTCTGATTCCCCACCTCTGATTCCCCATCTCTGATTCCGCACATCCGATTCCCTGCCTCTGATTCCCCGCCTCTGATTCCCTGGGTCTGATTCCCTGCCTCTGATTCCCAACCTCTGATTCGCCACCTCTGACTCCCCATATCTGATTCCCCGCCTATGTTTCCCCACCTCTGATTCCCCATCTCTGATTCCCGGACTCTCATTCCCCACCTCTGATTCCCGGCCTCTGATTCCCGGCCTCTGATTCCCGGCCTCTGATTCCCGGCCTCTGATTCCCCGCTTCTGATTCTGATTCCCTGCCTCTGATTCCCCATCTCTCATCCCCACCTCTGATTCCCTGCCTCTGATTCCCCATCTCTCATTCCCCACCTCTGATTCCCGGCCTCTGATTCCCGGCCTCTGATTCCCCACCTCGGATTCCCAACCTCTGATTCCCCACCTCTGATTCCCCACATCTGATTCCCTGCCTCTGATTCCCTGTCTCTGATTCCCCGCCTCTGATTCCCCTCCTCGGATTCCAAACCTCTGATTCCCCACCCCTGATTCCCCATATCTGATTCCCCGCCTCTGTTTCCCCGCCTCTGATTCGCAGCCTCTGATACCCCGCCTCTGATTCCCCATCTCTAATTCATCACACCTGATTCCCCACCTCTGCTTCCCCATCTCTGATTCACTGCCTCTGATTCGCCACCTCTGATTCCCCATATCTGATTCCCCGCCTATGTTTCCCCACCTCTGATTCCCCGACTCTGATTCCCCACCTCTGATTCCCGGCCTCTGATTCCCGGCCTCTGATTCCCGGCCTCTGATTCCCGGCCTCTGATTCCCCGCTTCTGATTCTGATTCCCTGCCTCTGATTCCCCATCTCTCATTCCCCACCTCTGATTCCCGGTCTCTGATTCCCGGCCTCTGATTCCCCACCTCGGATTCCCAACCTCTGATTCCCCATATCTGACTCCCGGACTCTGATTCCCCACCTCTGATTCCCCATCTCTGATTCCGCACATCCGATTCCCTGCCTCTGATTCCCCGCCTCTGATTCCCTGCGTCTGATTCCCTGCCTCTGATTCCCAAACTCTGATTCCCCACCTCTGATTCCCCATATCTGATTCCCCGCCTCTGTTTCCCCTCCTCTGATTCACCGCCTTTCTTTCCCCATATCTGATTCCACGCTTCTGATTCCCCAACTCTGATTCCCTGCCTCTGATTCCCAGCCTCTGATTCCCCAGCTCTGATTCCCCATGTTTGATTCCCTGCCTCTGATTCCCAGCCTCTGATACCCCATCTCTGATTCACCACCTCTGATTCCCCATCTCTGATTCACCGCCTTTGATTCGCCAGCTCTGATTCCCCATATCTGACTCCCCGCCTCTGTTTCCCCGCCTCTGATTCCCCGCCTCTGATTCCCCATATCTCATTCCCCTCCTCTGATTCCCCATCTCTGATACCCGGACTCTGATTCCCCACCTCCGATTCCCAGTCCTCTTATTCCCGGCATCTGATTCCCGACCTCTGATTCCCTGCCACTGATTCCCTGCCCCTGATTCCCCACCTCTGATTTCCCATATCTGATTCCCGCCTCTGTTTCCCCGCCTCTGATTCGCAGCCTCTGATACCCCGCCTCTGATTCCCCATCTCTAATTCATCACATCTCATTCCCCACCTCTGCTTCCCCATCTCCGATTCACTGCCTCTGATTCGCCACCTCTGATTCCCCATATCTGATTCCCCGCCTATGATTCCCCACCTCTGATTCCACGCCTCTGATTCCCCATTTCGGATTCCCCGCCTCTGATTCCCCATCTCTGATTCCCGGACTCTCATTCCCCACCTCTGATTCCCGGACTCTGATTCCCGGCCTCTGATTCCCGGCCTCTGATTCCCGGCCTCTGATTCCCCGCTTCTGATTCTGATTCCCTGCCTCTGATTCCCCATCTCTGATTCCCCACATCTGATTCCCTGCCTCTGATTCCCTGTCTCTGATTCCCCGCCTCTGATTCTCCGCCTCGGATTCCCAACCTCTGATTCCCCACCTCTGATTCCCCATAATGGATTTCCCGCCTCTGTTTCCCCGCCTCTGATTCCCCGCCTCTGTTTCCCCATATCTGATTCCCGGACTCTGATTCCCCACCTCAGATTCCCCATCTCTGATTCCGCACATCCGATTCCCTGCCTCTGATTCCCCACCTCTGATTCCCTGCGTCTGATTCCCTGCCTCTGATTCCCAACCTCTGATTCCCCACCTCTGATTCCATATATCTGATTCCCCGCCTCTGTTTCCCCGCCTCTGATTCCCCGACTCTCTTTCCCCATATCTGAATCCCCGCTTCTGATTCCCCAACTCTGATTCCCCGCCTCTGATTCCCCAGCTCTGATTCCCCGCCTCTGACTCCTCGCGTCTGATTCCCAGCCTCTGATGCCCCGCCTCTGTTTCCCCATCTCTGATTCCCCGCGTCTGATTCCCCCTGTCTGAATCCCTGCCTTTGATTCCCAGCCTCTGATTCCACGTCTCTGTTTCCCCGCCTCTGATTCCCCATATCTGATTCCCCGCCTCTGATTCCCCATCTCTGATTCCCCGCCTCCGATTCCCCATCTCTGATTCCCAGTCCTCTTATGCCTGGCATCTGATTCACGGCCTCTGATTCCCCGCCTCTGATTCCCTGCCTCTGATTCCCAACCTCTGATTCCCCACCTCTGATTCCCCATATCTGATTCCCCGCCTCTGTTTCCCTCCCTCTGATTCCCCGCCTCTGTTTCCCCATATATGATTCCCCGCCTCTGATTCCCCAACTCTGCTTCCCCGCCTCTGATTCCCCAGCTCTGATTCCCCGTGTTTGATTCCCTGCCTCTGATTCCCCGCCTCTGATACCCCATCTCTGATTCACCACCTCTGATTCCCCATCTCTGATTCACCGCCTTTGATTCGCCAGCTCTGATTCCCCATATCTGACTCCCAGCCTCTGTTTCCCCGCCTCTGATTCCCCTCCTCTGATTCCCCATATCTCATTCCCCGCCTCTGATTCCCCAACTCTGATTCCCCGCCTCTGATTCCCCAGCTCTGATACCCCGTGTTTGATTCCCTGCCTCAGATTCACGTTCTGATACCCCATCTCTGATTCACCACCTCTGATTCCCCATCTCTGATTCACGGCCTTTGATTCGCCAGCTCTGATTCCCCATATCTGACTCCCGGCCTCTGTTTCCCCGCCTCTGATTCCCCACCTCTGATTCCCAGTCCTCTTATTCCCGGCATCTGATTCCCGGCCTCTGATTCCCTGCACTGATTCCCTGCCCCTGATTCCCCACCTCTGATTTCCCATATCTGATTCCCCACCTCTGTTTCCCCGACTCTGATTCCCGGACTCTGATTCCCCACCTCTGATTCCCGGCCTCTGATTCCCTGCCTCTGATTCCCGGCCTCTGATTCCCGGCCTCTGATTCCCCGCTTCTGATTCTGATTCCCTGCCTCTGATTCCCCATCTCTGATTCCCCACATCTGATTCCCTGCCTCTGATTCCCCGTGTTTGATTCCCTGCCTCAGATTCACGTTCTGATACCCCATCTCTGATTCACCACCTCTGATTCCCCATCTCTGATTCACCGCCTTTGATTCGCCAGCTCTGATTCCCCATATCTGACTCCCGGCCTCTGTTTCCCTGCCCCTGATTCCCCACCTCTGATTTCCCATATCTGATTCCCCGCCTCTGTTTCCCCGCCTCTGATTCGCAGCCTCTGATACCCCGCCTCTGATTCCCCATCTCTAATTCATCACATCTGATTCCCCACCTCTGCTTCCCCATCTCTGATTCACTGCCTCTGATTCGCCACCTCTGATTCCCCATATCTGATTCCCCGCCTATGTTTCCCCACCTCTGATTCCACGCCTCTGATTCCCCATTTCGGATTCCCCGCCTCTGATTCCCCATCTCTGATTCCCCACCTCTGATTCCTGGCCTCTGACTCCCGGCCTCTGATTCCCGGCCTCTGATTCCCGGCCTCTGATTCCCAGATTCTGATTCTGATGCCCTGCCTCTGATTCCCCATCTCTGATTCCCCACATCTGATTCCCTGCCTCTGATTCCCTGTCTCTGATTCCCCGCCTCTGATTCCCCGCCTCGGATTCCCAACCTCTGATTCCCCACCTCTGATTCCCCATAATGGATTCCCCGCCTCTGTTTCCCCATATCTGATTCCCGGACTCTGATTCCCCACCTCTGATTCCCCATATCTGATTTCACGCCTCTGTTTCCCCGCCTCTGATTCCCCGCCTCTGTTTCCCTGCGTCTGATTCCCTGCCTCTGATTCCCAACCTCTGATTCCCCACCTCTGATTCTCCATATCTGATTCCCCGCCTCTGTTTCCCCTCCTTTGATTAACCGCCTCTGTTTCCCCATATCTGATTCCCCGCTTCTTATTCCCCAACTCTGATTCCCCGCCTCTGATTCCCCGCCTCTGATTCCCCAGCTCTGATTCCCCGTGTTTGATTCCCTGCCTCTGATTCCCAGCCTCTGATACCCCATCTCTGATTCACCACCTCTGATTCCCCATCTCTGATTCACCGCCTTTGATTCGCCAGCTCTGATTCCCCATTTGTGACTCCCCGCCTCTGTTTCCCCGCCTCTGATTCCCCGCCTCTGATTCCCCATATCTCATTCCCCACCTCTGATTCCCCATCTCTGATTCCCGGCCTCTGATTCCCTGCCACTGATTCCCTGCCCCTGATTCCCCACCTCTGATTTCCCATATCTGATTCCCCGCCTCTGATTCCCGGACTCTGATTCCCCAACTCTGATTCCCGGCCTCTGATTCCCGGCCTCTGATTCCCGGCCTCTGACTCCCGGCCTCTTATTCCCGGCCTCTGATTCCCCGCTTCTGATTCTGATTCCCTGCCTCTGATTCCCCATCTCTGATTCACCACATCTGATTCCCTGCCTCTGATTCCCTGTCTCTGATTCCCCGCCTCTGATTCCCCTCCTCGTATTCCCAACCTCTCATTCCCCACCTCTGATTCCCCATATCTGATTCCCCGCCTCTGTTTCCCCGCCTCTGATTCGCAGCCTCTGATACCCCGCCTCTGATTCCCCATCTCTAATTCACCACCTCTGATTCCCCATCTCTGAATCACCGCCTTTGATTCACCAGCTCTGATTCCCCATTTCTGACTCCCCGCCTCTGTTTCCCCGCCTCTGATTCCCCGCCTCTGATTCCCCATATCTCATTCCCCACCTCTGATTCCCCATCTCTGATTCCCGGACTCTGATTCCCCATCTCTGATTCCCGGACTCTGATTCCCCACCTCCGATTCCCAGTCCTCTTATTCCCGGCATCTGATTCCCGGCCTCTGATTCCCTGCCACTGATTCCCTGCCCCTGATTCCCCACCTCTGATTTCCCATATCTGATTCCCCGCCTCTGTTTCCCCGCCTCTGATTCACCGCCTATGTTTCCCCACCTCTGATTCCCCGACTCTGATTCCCCATATCGGATTCCCCGCCTCTGATTCCCCATCTCTGATTCCCGGACTCTCATTGCCCACCTCTGATTCCCGGCCTCTGATTCCCGGCCTCTGATGCCCGGCCTCTGATTCCCGGCCTCTGATTCCCCACTTCTGATTCTGATTCCCTGCCTCTGATTCCCCATCTCTCATTCCCCACCTCTGATTCCCGGCCTCTGATTCCCGGCCTCTGATTCCCCTCCTCGGATTCCCAACCTCTGATTCCCCACCTCTGATTCCCCATATCTGATTCCCCGCCTCTGTTTCCCCGCCTCTGATTCGCAGCCTCTGATACCCCGCCTCTGATTCCCGGACTCTGATTCACGACCTCTGATTCCCCATCTCTGATTCCGCACATCCGATTCCCTGCCTCTGATTCCCCGCCTCTGATTCCCTGCGTCTGATTCCCTGCCTCTGATTCCCAACCTCTGATTCCCCACCTCCGATTCCCCATATCTGATTCCCCGCCTCTGTTTCCCCTCCTCTGATTCACCGCCTCTGTTTCCCCATATCTGATTCCCCGCTTCTGATTCCCCAACTCTGACTCCCCGCCTCTGATTCCCCGCCTCTGATTCCCCAGCTCTGATTCCCCGTGTTTGATTCCCTGCCTCTGATTCCCAGCCTCTGATACCCCATCTCTGATTCACCACCTCTGATTCCCCATCTCTGATTCACCGCCTATGTTTCCCCACCTCTGATTCCCCGACTCTGATTCCCCATATCGGATTCCCCGCCTCTGATTCCCCATCTCTGATTCCCGGACTCTCATTCCCCACCTCTGATTCCCGGCCTCTGATTCCCGGCCTCTGATCCCCGGCCTCTGATTCCCGGCCTCTGATTCCCCGCTTCTGATTCTGATTCCCTGCCTCTGATTCCCCATCTCTCATTCCCCACCTCTGATTCCCGGCCTCTGATTCCCGGCCTCTGATTCCCCACCTCGGATTCCCAACCACTGATTCCCCACCTCATATTCCACATATCTGATTTCCCGCCTCTGTTTCCCCGCCTCTGATTCCCCGCCTCTGTTTCCCCATATCTGATTCCTGGACTCTGATTCCCCACCTCTGATTCCCCATCTCTGATTCCGCACATCCGATTCCCTGCCTCTGATTCCCCGCCTCTGATTCCCTGGGTCTGATTCCCTGCCTCTGATTCCCAACCTCTGATTCGCCACCTCTGACTCCCCATATCTGATTCCCCGCCTATGTTTCCCCACCTCTGATTCCCCATCTCTGATTCCCGGACTCTCATTCCCCACCTCTGATTCCCGGCCTCTGATTCCCGGCCTCTGATTCCCGGCCTCTGATTCCCGGCCTCTGATTCCCCGCTTCTGATTCTGATTCCCTGCCTCTGATTCCCCATCTCTCATCCCCACCTCTGATTCCCTGCCTCTGATTCCCCATCTCTCATTCCCCACCTCTGATTCCCGGCCTCTGATTCCCGGCCTCTGATTCCCCACCTCGGATTCCCAACCTCTGATTCCCCACCTCTGATTCCCCACATCTGATTCCCTGCCTCTGATTCCCTGTCTCTGATTCCCCGCCTCTGATTCCCCTCCTCGGATTCCCAACCTCTGATTCCCCACCCCTGATTCCCCATATCTGATTCCCCGCCTCTGTTTCCCCGCCTCTGATTCGCAGCCTCTGATACCCCGCCTCTGATTCCCCATCTCTAATTCATCACACCTGATTCCCCACCTCTGCTTCCCCATCTCTGATTCACTGCCTCTGATTCGCCACCTCTGATTCCCCATATCTGATTCCCCGCCTATGTTTCCCCACCTCTGATTCCCTGACTCTGATTCCCCATATCGGATTCCCCGCCTCTGATTCCCCATCTCTGATTCCCAGACTCTCATTCCCCACCTCTGATTCCCGGCCTCTGATTCCCGGCCTCTGATTCCCGGCCTCTGATTCCCTGCCTCTGATTCCCCGCTTCTAATTCTGATTCCCTGCCTCTGATTCCCCATCTCTCATTCCCCACCTCTGATTCCCGGTAACTGATTCCCGGCCTCTGATTCCCCACCTCGGATTCCCAACCTCTGATTCCCCACCTCTGATTCCCCATATCTGATTTCCCGCCTCTGTTTCCCCGCCTCTGATTCCCCGCCTCTGTTTCCCCATATCTGACTCCCGGACTCTGATTCCCCACCTCTGATTCCCCATCTCTGATTCCGCACATCCGATTCCCTGCCTCTGATTCCCCGCCTCTGATTCCCTGCGTCTGATTCCCTGCCTCTGATTCCCAACCTCTGATTCCCCACCTCTGATTCCCCATATCTGATTCCCCGCCTCTGTTTCCCTCCCTCTGATTCCCCGCCTCTGTTTCCCCATATATGATTCCCCGCCTCTGATTCCCCAACTCTGCTTCCCCGCCTCTGATTCCCCAGCTCTGATTCCCCGTGTTTGATTCCCTGCCTCTGATTCCCCGCCTCTGATACCCCATCTCTGATTCACCACCTCTGATTCCCCATCTCTGATTCACCGCCTTTGATTCGCCAGCTCTGATTCCCCATATCTGACTCCCAGCCTCTGTTTCCCCGCCTCTGATTCCCCGCCTCTGATTCCCCATATCTCATTCCCCGCCTCTGATTCCCCAACTCTGATTCCCCGCCTCTGATTCCCCAGCTCTGATTCCCCGTGTTTGATTCCCTGCCTCAGATTCACGTTCTGATACCCCATCTCTGATTCACCACCTCTGATTCCCCATCTCTGATTCACCGCCTTTGATTCGCCAGCTCTGATTCCCCATATCTGACTCCCGGCCTCTGTTTCCCCGCCTCTGATTCCCCACCTCTGATTCCCAGTCCTCTTATTCCCGGCATCTGATTCCCGGCCTCTGATTCCCTGCACTGATTCCCTGCCCCTGATTCCCCACCTCTGATTTCCCATATCTGATTCCCCACCTCTGTTTCCCCGACTCTGATTCCCGGACTCTGATTCCCCACCTCTGATTCCCGGCCTCTGATTCCCTGCCTCTGATTCCCGGCCTCTGATTCCCGGCCTCTGATTCCCCGCTTCTGATTCTGATTCCCTGCCTCTGATTCCCCATCTCTGATTCCCCACATCTGATTCCCTGCCTCTGATTCCCCGTGTTTGATTCCCTGCCTCAGATTCACGTTCTGATACCCCATCTCTGATTCACCACCTCTGATTCCCCATCTCTGATTCACCGCCTTTGATTCGCCAGCTCTGATTCCCCATATCTGACTCCCGGCCTCTGTTTCCCTGCCCCTGATTCCCCACCTCTGATTTCCCATATCTGATTCCCCGCCTCTGTTTCCCCGCCTCTGATTCGCAGCCTCTGATACCCCGCCTCTGATTCCCCATCTCTAATTCATCACATCTGATTACCCACCTCTGCTTCCCCATCTCTGATTCACTGCCTCTGATTCGCCACCTCTGATTCCCCATATCTGATTCCCCGCCTATGTTTCCCCACCTCTGATTCCACGCCTCTGATTCCCCATTTCGGATTCCCCGCCTCTGATTCCCCATCTCTGATTCCCCACCTCTGATTCCTGGCCTCTGACTCCCGGCCTCTGATTCCCGGCCTCTGATTCCCGGCCTCTGATTCCCAGATTCCGATTCTGATGCCCTGCCTCTGATTCCCCATCTCTGATTCCCCACATCTGATTCCCTGCCTCTGATTCCCTGTCTCTGATTCCCCGCCTCTGATTCCCCGCCTCGGATTCCCAACCTCTGATTCCCCACCTCTGATTCCCCATAATGGATTCCCCGCCTCTGTTTCCCCATATCTGGTTCCCGGACTCTGATTCCCCACCTCTGATTCCCCATATCTGATTTCACGCCTCTGTTTCCCCGCCTCTGATTCCCCGCCTCTGTTTCCCTGCGTCTGATTCCCTGCCTCTGATTCCCAACCTCTGATTCCCCACCTCTGATTCTCCATATCTGATTCCCCGCCTCTGTTTCCCCTCCTTTGATTAACCGCCTCTGTTTCCCCATATCTGATTCCCCGCTTCTGATTCCCCAACTCTGATTCCCCGCCTCTGATTCCCCGCCTCTGATTCCCCAGCTCTGATTCCCCGTGTTTGATTCCCTGCCTCTGATTCCCAGCCTCTGATACCCCATCTCTGATTCACCACCTCTGATTCCCCATCTCTGATTCACCGCCTTTGATTCGCCAGCTCTGATTCCCCATTTCTGACTCCCCGCCTCTGTTTCCCCGCCTCTGATTCCCCGCCTCTGATTCCCCATATCTCATTCCCCACCTCTGATTCCCCATCTCTGATTCCCGGCCTCTGATTCCCTGCCACTGATTCCCTGCCCCTGATTCCCCACCTCTGATTTCCCATATCTGATTCCCCGCCTCTGTTTCCCCGCCTCTGATTCCCGGACTCTGATTCCCCAACTCTGATTCCCGGCCTCTGATTCCCGGCCTCTGATTCCCGGCCTCTGACACCCGGCCTCTTATTCCCGGCCTCTGATTCCCCGCTTCTGATTCTGATTCCCTGCCTCTGATTCCCCATCTCTGATTCCCCACATCTGATTCCCTGCCTCTGATTCCCTGTCTCTGATTCCCCGCCTCTGATTCCCCTCCTCGTATTCCCAACCTCTCATTCCCCACCTCTGATTCCCCATATCTGATTCCCCGCCTCTGTTTCCCCGCCTCTGATTCGCAGCCTCTGATACCCCGCCTCTGATTCCCCATCTCTAATTCACCACCTCTGATTCCCCATCTCTGAATCACCGCCTTTGATTCACCAGCTCTGATTCCCCATTTCTGACTCCCCGCCTCTGTTTCCCCGCCTCTGATTCCCCGCCTCTGATTCCCCATATCTCATTCCCCACCTCTGATTCCCCATCTCTGATTCCCGGACTCTGATTCCCCATCTCTGATTCCCGGACTCTGATTCCCCACCTCCGATTCCCAGTCCTCTTATTCCCGGCATCTGATTCCCGGCCTCTGATTCCCTGCCACTGATTCCCTGCCCCTGATTCCCCACCTCTGATTTCCCATATCTGATTCCCCGCCTCTGTTTCCCCGCCTCTGATTCCCGGACTCTGATTCCCCACCTCTGATTCCCGGCCTCTGATTCCCCGCCTCTGATTCCCGGCCTCTGATACCCGGCCTCTGATTCCCCGCTTCTGATTCTGATTCCCTGCCTCTGATTCCCCATCTCTGATTCCCCACATCTGATTCCCTGCCTCTGATTCCCTGTATCTGATTCCCCGCCTCCGATTCCCCTCCTCGGATTCCCAACCTCTGATTCCCCACCTCTGATTCCCCATATCTGATTCCCCGCCTCTGTTTCCCCGCCTCTGATTCGCAGCCTCTGATACCCCGCCTCTGATTCCCGGACTCTGATTCACGACCTCTGATTCCCCATCTCTGATTCCGCACATCCGATTCCCTGCCTCTGATTCCCCGCCTCTGATTCCCTGCGTCTGATTCCCTGCCTCTGATTCCCAACCTCTGATTCCCCACCTCCGATTCCCCATATCTTATTCCCCGTCTCTGTTTCCCCTCCTCTGATTCACCGCCTCTGTTTCCCCATATCTGATTCCCCGCTTCTGATTCCCCAACTCTGATTCCCCACCTCTGATTCCCCGCCTCTGATTCCCCAGCTCTGATTCCCCGTGTTTGATTCCCTGCCTCTGATTCCCAGCCTCTGATACCCCATCTCTGATTCACCACCTCTGATTCCCCATCTCTGATTCACCGCCTATGTTTCCCCACCTCTGATTCCCCGACTCTGATTCCCCATATCGGATTCCCCGCCTCTGATTCCCCATCTCTGATTCCCGGACTCTCATTCCCCACCTCTGATTCCCGGCCTCTGATTCCCGGCCTCTGATCCCCGACCTCTGATTCCCGGCCTCTGATTCCCCGCTTCTGATTCTGATTCCCTGCCTCTGATTCCCCATCTCTCATTCCCCACCTCTGATTCCCGGCCTCTGATTCCCGGCCTCTGATTCCCCACCTCGGAATCCCAACCACTGATTCCCCACCTCATATTCCACATATCTGATTTCCCGCCTCTGTTTCCCCGCCTCTGATTCCCCGCCTCTGTTTCCCCATATCTGATTCCTGGACTCTGATTCCCCACCTCTGATTCCCCATCTCTGATTCCGCACATCCGATTCCCTGCCTCTGATTCCCCGCCTCTGATTCCCTGGGTCTGATTCCCTGCCTCTGATTCCCAACCTCTGATTCGCCACCTCTGACTCCCCATATCTGATTCCCCGCCTATGTTTCCCCACCTCTGATTCCCCATCTCTGATTCCCGGACTCTCATTCCCCACCTCTGATTCCCGGCCTCTGATTCCCGGCCTCTGATTCCCGGCCTCTGATTCCCGGCCTCTGATTCCCCGCTTCTGATTCTGATTCCCTGCCTCTGATTCCCCATCTCTCATCCCCACCTCTGATTCCCTGCCTCTGATTCCCCATCTCTCATTCCCCACCTCTGATTCCCGGCCTCTGATTCCCGGCCCCTGATTCCCCACCTCGGATTCCCAACCTCTGATTCCCCACCTCTGATTCCCCACATCTGATTCCCTGCCTCTGATTCCCTGTCTCTGATTCCCCGCCTCTGATTCCCCTCCTCGGATTCCCAACCTCTGATTCCCCACCCCTGATTCCCCATATCTGATTCCCCGCCTCTGTTTCCCCGCCTCTGATTCGCAGCCTCTGATACCCCGCCTCTGATTCCCCATCTCTAATTCATCACACCTGATTCCCCACCTCTGCTTCCCCATCTCTGATTCACTGCCTCTGATTCGCCACCTCTGATTCCCCATATCTGATTCCCCGCCTATGTTTCCCCACCTCTGATTCCCCGACTCTGATTCCCCATATCGGATTCCCCGCCTCTGATTCCCCATCTCTGATTCCCGGACTCTCATTCCCCACCTCTGATTCCCGGCCTCTGATTCCCGGCCTCTGATTCCCGGCCTCTGATTCCCGGCCTCTGATTCCCCGCTTCTAATTCTGATTCCCTGCCTCTGATTCCCCATCTCTCATTCCCCACCTCTGATTCCCGGTCTCTGATTCCCGGCCTCTGATTCCCCACCTCGGATTCCCAACCTCTGATTCCCCACCTCTGATTCCCCATATCTGATTTCCCGCCTCTGTTTCCCCGCCTCTGATTCCCCGCCTCTGTTTCCCCATATCTGACTCCCGGACTCTGATTCCCCACCTCTGATTCCCCATCTCTGATTCCGCACATCCGATTCCCTGCCTCTGATTCCCCGCCTCTGATTCCCTGCGTCTGATTCCCTGCCTCTGATTCCCAACCTCTGATTCCCCACCTCTGATTCCCCATATCTGATTCCCGGCCTCTGTTTCCCCTCCTCTGATTCACCGCCTTTCTTTCCCCATATCTGATTCCACGCTTCTGATTCCCCAACTCTGATTCCCTGCCTCTGATTCCCCGCCTCTGATTCCCCAGCTCTGATTCCCCATGTTTGATTCCCTGCCTCTGATTCCCAGCCTCTGATACCCCATCTCTGATTCACCACCTCTGATTCTCCATCTCTGATACCCGGACTCTGATTCCCCACCTCCGATTCCCAGTCCTCTTATTCCAGGCATCTGATTCCCGACCTCTGATTCCCTGCCACTGATTCCCTGCCCCTGATTCCCCACCTCTGATTTCCCATATCTGATTCCCGCCTCTGTTTCCCCGCCTCTGATTCGCAGCCTCTGATACCCCGCCTCTGATTCCCCATCTCTAATTCATCACATCTCATTCCCCACCTCTGCTTCCCCATCTCCGATTCACTGCCTCTGATTCGCCACCTCTGATTCCCCATATCTGATTCCCCGCCTATGATTCCCCACCTCTGATTCCACGCCTCTGATTCCCCATTTCGGATTCCCCGCCTCTGATTCCCCATCTCTGATTCCCGGACTCTCATTCCCCACCTCTGATTCCCGGACTCTGATTCCCGGCCTCTGATTCCCGGCCTCTGATTCCCGGCCTCTGATTCCCCGCTTCTGATTCTGATTCCCTGCCTCTGATTCCCCATCTCTGATTCCCCACATCTGATTCCCTGCCTCTGATTCCCTGTCTCTGATTCCCCGCCTCTGATTCTCCGCCTCGGATTCCCAACCGCTGATTCCCCACCTCTGATTCCCCATAATGGATTTCCCGCCTCTGTTTCCCCGCCTCTGATTCCCCGCCTCTGTTTCCCCATATTTTATTCCCGGACTCTGATTCCCCACCTCAGATTCCCCATCTCTGATTCCGCACATCCGATTCCCTGCCTCTGATTCCCCACCTCTGATTCCCTGCGTCTGATTCCCTGCCTCTGATTCCCAACCTCTGATTCCCCACCTCTGATTCCATATATCTGATTCCCCGCCTCTGTTTCCCCGCCTCTGATTCCCCGACTCTCTTTCCCCATATCTGAATCCCCGCTTCTGATTCCCCAACTCTGATTCCCCGCCTCTGATTCCCCAGCTCTGATTCCCCGCCTCTGACTCCTCGCGTCTGATTCCCAGCCTCTGATGCCCCGCCTCTGTTTCCCCATCTCTGATTCCCCGCGTCTGATTCCCCCTGTCTGAATCCCTGCCTTTGATTCCCGGCCTCTGATTCCACGTCTCTGTTTCCCCGCCTCTGATTCCCCATATCTGATTCCCCGCCTCTGATTCCCCATCTCTGACTCCCCGCCTCCGATTCCCCATCTCTGATTCCCAGTCCTCTTATGCCTGGCATCTGATTCACGGCCTCTGATTCCCCGCCTCTGATTCCCTGCCTCTGATTCCCAACCTCTGATTCCCCACCTCTGATTCCCCATATCTGATTCCCCGCCTCTGTTTCCCTCCCTCTGATTCCCCGCCTCTGTTTCCCCATATATGATTCCCCGTCTCTGATTCCCCAACTCTGCTTCCCCGCCTCTGATTCCCCAGCTCTGATTCCCCGTGTTTGATTCCCTGCCTCTGATTCCCCGCCACTGATACCCCATCTCTGATTCACCACCTCTGATTCCCCATCTCTGATTCACCGCCTTTGATTCGCCAGCTCTGATTCCCCATATCTGATTCCCGCCTCTGTTTCCCCGCCTCTGATTCGCAGCCTCTGATACCCCGCCTCTGATTCCCCATCTCTAATTCATCACATCTCATTCCCCACCTCTGCTTCCCCATCTCCGATTCACTGCCTCTGATTCGCCACCTCTGATTCCCCATATCTGATTCCCCGCCTATGATTCCCCACCTCTGATTCCACGCCTCTGATTCCCCATTTCGGATTCCCCGCCTCTGATTCCCCATCTCTGATTCCCGGACTCTCATTCCCCACCTCTGATTCCCGGACTCTGATTCCCGGCCTCTGATTCCCGGCCTCTGATTCCCGGCCTCTGATTCCCCGCTTCTGATTCTGATTCCCTGCCTCTGATTCCCTGTCTCTGATTCCCCGCCTCTGATTCTCCGCCTCGGATTCCCAACCGCTGATTCCCCACCTCTGATTCCCCATAATGGATTTCCCGCCTCTGTTTCCCCGCCTCTGATTCCCCGCCTCTGTTTCCCCATATCTTATTCCCGGACTCTGATTCCCCACCTCAGATTCCCCATCTCTGATTCCGCACATCCGATTCCCTGCCTCTGATTCCCCACCTCTGATTCCCTGCGTCTGATTCCCTGCCTCTGATTCCCAACCTCTGATTCCCCACCTCTGATTCCATATATCTGATTCCCCGCCTCTGTTTCCCCGCCTCTGATTCCCCGACTCTCTTTCCCCATATCTGAATCCCGCTTCTGATTCCCCAACTCTGATTCCCCGCCTCTGATTCCCCAGCTCTGATTCCCCGCCTCTGACTCCTCGCGTCTGATTCCCAGCCTCTGATGCCCCGCCTCTGTTTCCCCATCTCTGATTCCCCGCGTCTGATTCCCCCTGTCTGAATCCCTGCCTTTGATTCCCGGCCTCTGATTCCACGTCTCTGTTTCCCCGCCTCTGATTCCCCATATCTGATTCCCCGCCTCTGATTCCCCATCTCTGACTCCCCGCCTCCGATTCCCCATCTCTGATTCCCAGTCCTCTTATGCCTGGCATCTGATTCACGGCCTCTGATTCCCCGCCTCTGATTCCCTGCCTCTGATTCCCAACCTCTGATTCCCCACCTCTGATTCCCCATATCTGATTCCCCGCCTCTGTTTCCCTCCCTATGATTCCCCGCCTCTGTTTCCCCATATATGATTCCCCGCCTCTGATTCCCCAACTCTGCTTCCCCGCCTCTGATTCCCCAGCTCTGATTCCCCGTGTTTGATTCCCTGCCTCTGATTCCCCGCCACTGATACCCCATCTCTGATTCACCACCTCTGATTCCCCATCTCTGATTCACCGCCTTTGATTCGCCAGCTCTGATTCCCCATATCTGACTCCCAGCCTCTGTTTCCCCGCCTCTGATTCCCCGCCTCTGATTCCCCATATCTCATTCCCCGCCTCTGATTCCCCAACTCTGATTCCCCGCCTCTGTTTCCCCAGCTCTGATTCCCCGTGTTTGATTCCCTGCCTCAGATTCACGTTCTGATACCCCATCTCTGATTCACCACCTCTGATTCCCCATCTCTGATTCACCGCCTTTGATTCGCCAGCTCTGATTCCCCATATCTGACTCCCGGCCTCTGTTTCCCCGCCTCTGATTCCCCACCTCTGATTCCCAGTCCTCTTATTCCCGGCATCTGATTCCCGGCCTCTGATTCCCTGCACTGATTCCCTGCCCCTGATTCCCCACCTCTGATTTCCCATATCTGATTCCCCACCTCTGTTTCCCCGACTCTGATTCCCGGACTCTGATTCCCCACCTCTGATTCCCGGCCTCTGATTCCCTGCCTCTGATTCCCGGCCTCTGATTCCCGGCCTCTGATTCCCGGCCTCTGATTCCCGGCCTCTGAATCCCCGCTTCTGATTCTGATTCCCTGCCTCTGATTCCCCATCTCTGATTCCCCACATCTGATTCCCTGCCTCTGATTCCCTGTCTCTGATTCCCCGCCTCTGATTCTCCGCCTCGGATTCCCAACCTCTGATTTCCCATATCTGATTCCCCACCTCTGTTTCCCCGCCTCTGATTCCCGGACTCTGATTCCCCACCTCTGATTCCCGGCCTCTGATTCCCTGCCTCTGATTTCCGGCCTCTGATTCCCAGCCTCTGATTCCCCGCTTCTGATTCTGATTCCCTGCCTCTGATTCCCCATCTCTGATTCCCCACATCTGATTCCCTGCCTCTGATTCACTGTCTCTGATTCCCCGCCTCTGATTCCCCTCCTCGGATTCCCAAACTCTGATTCCCGACCTCTGATTCCCCATATCTGATTTCCCGCCTCTGTTTCCCCGCCTCTGATTCCGCGCCTCTGTTTCCCCATATCTGATTCCCGGACTCTGATTCCCCACCTCTGATTCCCCATCTCTGATTCCGCACATCCGATTCCCTGCCTCTGATTCCCCGCCTCTGATTCCCTGCGTCTGATTCCCTGCCTCTGATTCCCAACCTCTGATTCCCCACCTCTGATTCTCCATATCTGATTCCCCGCCTCTGTTTCCCCTCATCTGATTCCCCGCCTCTGTTTCCCCATATCTGATTCCCCACTTCTGATTCCCCACCTCTGATTCCCCATATCTGATTTCCCGCCTCTGTTTCCCCGCCTCTGATTCCCCGCCTCTGTTTCCCCATATCTGATTCCCGGACTCTGATTCCCCACCTCTGATTCCCCATCTCTGATTCCGCACATCCGATTCCCTGCCTCTGATTCCCCGCCTCTGATTCCCTGCGTCTGATTCCCTGCCTCTGATTCCCAACCTCTGATTCCCCACCTCTGATTCCCCATATCTGATTCCCCGCCTCTGATTCCCTGGGTCTGATTCCCTGCCTCTGATTCCCAACCTCTGATTCGCCACCTCTGACTCCCCATATCTGATTCCCCGCCTATGTTTCCCCACCTCTGATTCCCCAGCTCTGATTCCCCGTGTTTGATTCCCTGCCTCTGATTCCCCGCCTCTGATACCCCATCTCTGATTCACCACCTCTGATTCCCCATCTCTGATTCACCGCCTTTGATTCGCCAGCTCTGATTCCCCATATCTGACTCCCAGCCTCTGTTTCCCCGCCTCTGATTCCCCGCCTCTGATTCCCCATATCTCATTCCCCGCCTCTGATTCCCCAACTCTGATTCCCCGCCTCTGATTCCCCAGCTCTGATTCCCCGTGTTTGATTCCCTGCCTCAGATTCACGTTCTGATACCCCATCTCTGATTCACCACCTCTGATTCCCCATCTCTGATTCACCGCCTTTGATTCGCCAGCTCTGATTCCCCATATCTGACTCCCGGCCTCTGTTTCCCCGCCTCTGATTCCCCACCTCTGATTCCCAGTCCTCTTATTCCCGGCATCTGATTCCCGGCCTCTGATTCCCTGCACTGATTCCCTGCCCCTGATTCCCCACCTCTGATTTCCCATATCTGATTCCCCACCTCTGTTTCCCCGCCTCTGATTCCCGGACTCTGATTCCCCACCTCTGATTCCCGGCCTCTGATTCCCTGCCTCTGATTCCCGGCCTCTGATTCCCGGCCTCTGATTCCCCGCTTCTGATTCTGATTCCCTGCCTCTGATTCCACAACTCTGATTCCCCGCCTCTGATTCCCCAGCTCTGATTCCCCGTGTTTGATTCCCTGCCTCAGATTCACGTTCTGATACCCCATCTCTGATTCACCACCTCTGATTCCCCATCTCTGATTCACCGCCTTTGATTCGCCAGCTCTGATTCCCCATATCTGACTCCCGGCCTCTGTTTCCCCGCCTCTGATTCCCCACCTCTGATTCCCAGTCCTCTTATTCCCGGCATCTGATTCCCGGCCTCTGATTCCCTGCACTGATTCCCTGCCCCTGATTCCCCACCTCTGATTTCCCATATCTGATTCCCCACCTCTGTTTCCCCGCCTCTGATTCCCGGACTCTGATTCCCCACCTCTGATTCCCGGCCTCTGATTCCCTGCCTCTGATTCCCGGCCTCTGATTCCCGGCCTCTGATTCCCCGCTTCTGATTCTGATTCCCTGCCTCTGATTCCCCATCTCTGATTCCCCACATCTGATTCCCTGCCTCTGATTCACTGTCTCTGATTCCCCGCCTCTGATTCCCCTCCTCGGATTCCCAAACTCTGATTCCCCACCTCTGATTCCCCATATCTGATTTCCCGCCTCTGTTTCCCCGCCTCTGATTCCGCGCCTCTGTTTCCCCATATCTGATTCCCGTCTCTGATTCCCCACCTCTGATTCCCCATCTCTGATTCCGCACATCCGATTCCCTGCCTCTGATTCCCCGCCTCTGATTCCCTGCGTCTGATTCCCTGCCTCTGATTCCCAACCTCTGATTCCCCACCTCTGATTCTCCATATCTGATTCCCCGCCTCTGTTTCCCCTCATCTGATTCCCCGCCTCTGTTTCCCCATATCTGATTCCCCACTTCTGATTCCCCACCTCTGATTCCCCATATCTGATTTCCCGCCTCTGTTTCCCCGCCTCTGATTCCCCGCCTCTGTTTCCCCATATCTGATTCCCGGACTCTGATTCCCCACCTTTGATTCCCCATCTCTGATTCCGCACATCCGATTCCCTGCCTCTGATTCCCCGCCTCTGATTCCCTGCGTCTGATTCCCTGCCTCTGATTCCCAACCTCTGATTCCCCACCTCTGATTCCCCATATCTGATTCCCCGCCTCTGATTCCCTGGGTCTGATTCCCTGCCTCTGATTCCCAACCTCTGATTCGCCACCTCTGACTCCCCATATCTGATTCCCCGCCTATGTTTCCCCACCTCTGATTCCCCATCTTTGATTCCCGGACTCTCATTCCCCACCTCTGATTCCCGGCCTCTGATTCCCGGCCTCTGATTCCCGGCCTCTGATTCCCGGCCTCTGATTCCCCGCTTCTGATTCTGATTCCCTGCCTCTGATTCCCCATCTCTCATCCCCACCTCTGATTCCCTGCCTCTGATTCCCCATCTCTCATTCCCCACCTCTGATTCCCGGCCTCTGATTCCCGGCCTCTGATTCCCCACCTCAGATTCCCAACCTCTGATACCCCACCTCTGATTCCCCACATCTGATTCCCTGCCTCTGATTCCCTGTCTCTGATTCCCCGCCTCTGATTCCCCTCCTCGGATTCCCAACCTCTGATTCCCCACCCCTGATTCCCCATATCTGATTCCCCGCCTCTGTTTCCCCGCCTCTGATTCGCAGCCTCTGATACCCCGCCTCTGATTCCCCATCTCTAATTCATCACATCTGATTCCCCACCTCTGCTTCCCCATCTCTGATTCACTGCCTCTGATTCGCCACCTCTGATTCCGCATATCTGATTCCCCGCCTATGTTTCCCCAACTCTGATTCCCCGACTCTGATTCCCCATATCGGATTCCCCGCCTCTGATTACCCATCTCTGATTCCCGGACTCTCATTCCCCACCTCTGATTCCCGGCCTCTGATTCCCGGCCTCTGATTCCCGGCCTCTGATTCCCGGCCTCTGATTCCCCACTTCTGATTCTGATACCCTGCCTCTGATTCCCCATCTCTCATTCCCCACCTCTGATGTCCGGCCTCTGATTCCCGGCCTCTGATTCCCCACCTCGGATTCCCAACCTCTGATTCCCCACCTCTGATTCCCCATATCTGATTTCCCGCCTCTGTTTCCACGCCTCTGATTCCCCGCCTCTGTTTCCCCATATCTGATTCCCGGACTCTGATTCCCCACCTCTGATTCCCCATCTCTGATTCCGCACATCCGATTCCCTGCCTCTGATTCCCCACCTCTGATTCCCCATATCTGATTCCCCGCCTCTGTTTCCCCTCCTCTGATTCACCGCCTTTCTTTCCCCATATCTGATTCCCCGCTTCTGATTCCCCAACTCTGATTCCCTGCCTCTGATTCCCCGCCTCTGATTCCCCAGCTCTGATTCCCCATGTTTGATTCCCTGCCTCTGATTCCCAGCCTCTGATACCCCATCTCTGATTCACCACCTCTGATTCCCCATCTCTGATTCACCGCCTTTGATTCGCCAGCTCTGATTCCCCATATCTGACTCCCCGCCTCTGTTTCCCCGCCTCTGATTCCCCGCCTCTGATTCCCCATATCTCATTCCCCACCTCTGATTCCCCATCTCTGATACCCGGACTCTGATTCCCCACCTCCGATTCCCAGTCCTCTTATTCCCGGCATCTGATTCCCGAACTCTGATTCCCTGCCACTGATTCCCTGCCCCTGATTCCCCACCTCTGATTTCCCATATCTGATTCCCGCCTCTGTTTCCCCGCCTCTGATTCGCAGCCTCTGATACCCCGCCTCTGATTCCCCATCTCTAATTCATCACATCTTATTCCCCACCTCTGCTTCCCCATCTCCGATTCACTGCCTCTGATTCGCCACCTCTGATTCCCGGACTCTCATTCCCCACCTCTGATTCCCGGCCTCTGATTCCCGGCCTCTGATTCCCGGCCTCTGATTCCCGGCCTCTGATTCCCCGCTTCTGATTCTGATTCCCTGCCTCTGATTCCCCATCTCTGATTCCCCACATCTGATTCCCTGCCTCTGATTCCCTGTCTCTGATTCCCCGCCTCTGATTCCCCGCCTCGGATTCCCAACCTCTGATTCCCCACCTCTGATTCCCCATAATGGATTTCCCGCCTCTGTTTCCCCGCCTCTGATTCCCCGCCTCTGTTTCCCCATATCTGATTCCCGGACTCTGATTCCCCACCTCTGATTCCCCATCTCTGATTCCGCACATCCGATTCCCTGCCTCTGATTCCCCGCCTCTGATTCCCTGCGTCTGATTCCCTGCCTCTGATTCCCAACCTCTGATTCCCCACCTCTGATTCCATATATCTGATTCCCCGCCTCTGTTTCCCCGCCTCTGATTCCCCGACTCTCTTTCCCCATATCTGAATCCCCGCTTCTGATTCCCCAACTCTGATTCCCCACCTCTGATTCCCCAGCTCTGATTCCCCGCCTCTGACTCCTCGCGTCTCATTCCCAGCCTCTGATGCCCCGCCTCTGATTCCCCATCTCTGATTCCCCGCGTCTGATTCCCCCTGTCTGAATCCCTGCCTTTGATTCCCCGCCTCTGATTCCACGTCTCTGTTTCCCCGCCTCTGTTTCCCCATATCTGATTCCCCGCCTCTGATTCCCCATCTCTGATTCCCCGCCTCTGATTCCCCATCTCTGATTCCCAGTCCTCTTATGCCTGGCATCTGATTCACGGCCTCTGATTCCCCGCCTCTGATTCCCTGCCTCTGATTCCCAACCTCTGATACCCCACCTCTGATTCCCCATATCTGATTCCCCGCCTCTGTTTCCCTCCCTCTGATTCCCCGCCTCTGTTTCCCCATATATGATTCCCCGCCTCTGATTCTCCAACTCTGCTTCCCCGCCTCTGATTCCCCAGCTCTGATTCCCCGTGTTTGATTCCCTGCCTCTGATTCCCCGCCTCTGATACCCCATCTCTGATTCACCACCTCTGATTCCCCATCTCTGATTCACCGCCTTTGATTCGCCAGCTCTGATTCCCCATATCTGACTCCCAGCCTCTGTTTCCCCGCCTCTGATTCCCCGCCTCTGATTCCCCATATCTCATTCCCCGCCTCTGATTCCCCAACTCTGATTCCCCGCCTCTGATTCCCCAGCTCTGATTCCCCGTGTTTGATTCCCTGCCTCAGATACACGTTCTGATACCCCATCTCTGATTCACCACCTCTGATTCCCCATCTCTGATTCACCGCCTTTGATTCGCCAGCTCTGATTCCCCATATCTGACTCCCGGCCTCTGTTTCCCCGCCTCTGATTCCCCACCTCTGATTCCCAGTCCTCTTATTCCCGGCATCTGATTCCCGGCCTCTGATTCCCTGCACTGATTCCCTGCCCCTGATTCCCCACCTCTGATTTCCCATATCTGATTCCCCACCTCTGTTTCCCCGCCTCTGATTCCCGGACTCTGATTCCCCACCTCTGATTCCCGGCCTCTGATTCCCTGCCTCTGATTCCCGGCCTCTGATTCCCGGCCTCTGATTCCCCGCTTCTGATTCTGATTCCCTGCCTCTGATTCCCCATCGCTGATTCCCCACATCTGATTCCCTGCCTCTGATTCCCTGTCTCTGATTCCCCGCCTCTGATTCCCCTCCTCGGATTCCCAAACTCTGATTCCCCACCTCTGATTCCCCATATCTGATTTCCCGCCTCTGTTTCCCCGCCTCTGATTCCCCGCCTCTGTTTCCCCATATCTGATTCCCGGACTCTGATTCCCCACCTCTGATTCCCCATCTCTGATTCCGCACATCCGATTCCCTGCCTCTGATTCCCCGCCTCTGATTCCCTGCGTCTGATTCCCTGCCTCTGATTCCCAACCTCTGATTCCCCACCTCTGATTCTCCATATCTGATTCCCCGCCTCTGTTTCCCCTCATCTGATTCCCCGCCTCTGTTTCCCCATATCTGATTCCCCACTTCTGATTCCCCAACTCTGATTCCCCGCCTCTGATTCCCCAGCTCTGATTCCCCGCCTCTGACTCCTCGCGTCTGATTCCCTGCCTCTGATACCCCGCCTCTGATTCCCCAACTCTGATTCCCCGCCTCTGATTCCCCATCTCTGATTCCCAGTCCTCTTATGCCCGGCATCTTATTCACGGCCTCTGATTCCCCGCCTCTGATTCCCTGCCTCTGATTCCCAACCTCTGATTCCCCACCTCTGATTCCCCTTATCTGATTCCCCGCCTCTGTTTCCCTCCCTCTGATTCCCCGCCTCTGTTTCCCCATATCTGATTCCCCGCCTCTGATTCCCCAACTCTGATTCCCCGCCTCTGATTCCCCAGCTCTGATTCCCCGTGTTTGATTCCCTGCCTCTGATTCTCCGCCTCTGATACCCCATCTCTGATTCACCACCTCTGATTCCCCATTTCTGATTCACTGCCTCTGATTCGCCACCTCAGATTCCCCATATCTGATTCCCCGCCTATGTTTCCCCACCTCTGATTTCCCGCATCTGATTCCCCATATCGGATTCCCCGCCTCTGATTCCCCATCTCTGATTCCCGGACTCTGATTCCCCACCTTTGATTCCCGGCCTCTGATTCCCGACCTCTGATTCCCGGCCTCTGATTCCCGGCCTCTGATTCCCGCTTCTGATTCTGATTCCCTGCCTCTGATTCCCCATCTCTGATTCCCCACATCTGATTCCCTGCCTCTGATTCCCTGTCTCTGATTCCCCGCCTCTGATTCCCCGCCTCTGATTCCCCAGCTCTTATTCCCTGCCTCTGATTCCCTGCCTCTGATTCCCAACCTCTGATTCCCCACCTCTGATTCCCCATATCTGATTCCACGCCTCTGTTTCCCTGCCTCTGATTCCCAGCCTCTGTTTCCCCATATCTAATTCCCCACCTCTGATTCCACAACTCTGATTCCCCGCCTCTGATTCCCCAGCTCTGATTCCCCGTGTTTGATTCCCTGCCTCTGATTCCCCGCCTCTGATACCCCATCTCTGATTCACCACCTCTGATTCCCCATCTCTGATTCACCGCCTTTGGTTCGCCAGCTCTGATTCCCCATATCTGACACCCCGCCTCTGTTTCCCCGCCTCCGATTCCCCGCCTCTGATTCCCCATCTCTGATTCCCAGTCCTCTTATGCCCGGCATCTGATTCACGGCCTCTGATTCCCCGCCTCTGATTCCCTGCCTCTGATTCCCAACCTCTGATTCCCCACCTCTGATTCCCCTTATCTGATTCCCCGCCTCTGTTTCCCTCCCTCTGATTCCCCGCCTCTGTTTCCCCATATATGATTCCCCGCCTCTGATTCCCCAACTCTGATACCCGGACTCTGATTCCCCACCTCCGATTCCCAGTCCTCTTATTCCCGGCATCTGATTCCCGGCCTCTGATTCCCTGCCACTGATTCCCTGCCCCTGATTCCCCACCTCTGATTTCCCATATCTGATTCCCGCCTCTGTTTCCCCGCCTCTGATTCGCAGCCTCTGATACCCCGCCTCTGATTCCCCATCTCTAATTCATCACATCTGATTCCCCACCTCTGCTTCCCCATCTCCGATTCACTGCCTCTGATTCGCCACCTCTGATTCCCCATATCTGATTCCCCGCCTATGTTTCCCCACCTCTGATTCCACGCCTCTGATTCCCCATTTCGGATTCCCCGCCTCTGATTCCCCATCTCTGATTCCCGGACTCTCATTCCCCACCTCTGATTCCCGGCCTCTGTTTCCCGGCCTCTGATTCCCGGCCTCAGATTCCATGCCTCTGATTCCCCGCTTCTGATTCTGATTCCCTGCCTCTGATTCCCCATCTCTGATTCCCCACATCTGATTCCCTGCCTCTGATTCCCTGTCTCTGATTCCCCGCCTCTGATTCCCCGCCTCGGATTCCCAACCTCTGATTCCCCAGCTCTGATTCCCCGTGTTTGATTCCCTGCCTCAGATTCACGTTCTGATACCCCATCTCTGATTCACTGCCTCTGATTCGCCACCTCTGATTCCCCATATCTGATTCCCCGCCTATGATTCCCCACCTCTGATTCCACGCCTCTGATTCCCCATTTCGGATTCCCCGCCTCTGATTCCCCATCTCCGATTCACTGCCTCTGATTCGCCACCTCTGATTCCCCATATCTGATTCCCCGCCTATGATTCCCCACCTCTGATTCCCCGACTCTGATTCCCCATATCGGATTCCCCGCCTCTGATTCCCCATCTCTGATTCCCGGACTCTCATTCCCCACCTCTGATTCCCGGCCTCTGATTCCCGGCCTCTGATCCCCGGCCTCTGATTCCCGGCCTCTGATTCCCCGCTTCTGATTCTGATTCCCTGCCTCTGATTCCCCATCTCTCATTCCCCACCTCTGATTCCCGGCCTCTGATTCCCGGCCTCTGATTCCCCACCTCGGATTCCCAACCACTGATTCCCCACCTCATATTCCACATATCTGATTTCCCGCCTCTGTTTCCCCGCCTCTGATTCCCCGCCTCTGTTTCCCCATATCTGATTCCTGGACTCTGATTCCCCACCTCTGATTCCCCATCTCTGATTCCGCACATCCGATTCCCTGCCTCTGATTCCCCGCCTCTGATTCCCTGGGTCTGATTCCCTGCCTGTGATTCCCAACCTCTGATTCGCCACCTCTGACTCCCCATATCTGATTCCCCGCCTATGTTTCCCCACCTCTGATTCCCCATCTCTGATTCCCGGACTCTCATTCCCCACCTCTGATTCCCGGCCTCTGATTCCCGGCCTCTGATTCCCGACCTCTGATTCCCGGCCTCTGATTCCCCGCTTCTGATTCTGATTCCCTGCCTCTGATTCCCCATCTCTCATCCCCACCTCTGATTCCCTGCCTCTGATTCCCCATCTCTCATTCCCCACCTCTGATTCCCGGCCTCTGATTCCCGGCCTCTGATTCCCCACCTCGGATTCCCAACCTCTGATTCCCCACCTCTGATTCCCCACATCTGATTCCCTGCCTCTGATTCCCTGTCTCTGATTCCCCGCCTCTGATTCCCCTCCTCGGATTCCCAACCTCTGATTCCCCACCCCTGATTCCCCATATCTGATTCCCCGCCTCTGTTTCCCCGCCTCTGATTCGCAGCCTCTGATACCCCGCCTCTGATTCCCCATCTCTAATTCATCACACCTGATTCCCCACCTCTGCTTCCCCATCTCTGATTCACTGCCTCTGATTCGCCACCTCTGATTCCCCATATCTGATTCCCCGCCTATGTTTCCCCACCTCTGATTCCCTGACTCTGATTCCCCATATCGGATTCCCCGCCTCTGATTCCCCATCTCTGATTCCCGGACTCTCATTCCCCACCTCTGATTCCCGGCCTCTGATTCCCGGCCTCTGATTCCCGGCCTCTGATTCCCTGCCTCTGATTCCCCGCTTCTAATTCTGATTCCCTGCCTCTGATTCCCCATCTCTCATTCCCCACCTCTGATTCCCGGTCTCTGATTCCCGGCCTCTGATTCCCCACCTCGGATTCCCAACCTCTGATTCCCCACCTCTGATTCCCCATATCTGATTTCCCGCCTCTGTTTCCCCGCCTCTGATTCCCCGCCTCTGTTTCCCCATATCTGACTCCCGGACTCTGATTCCCCACCTCTGATTCCCCATCTCTGATTCCGCACATCCGATTCCCTGCCTCTGATTCCCCGCCTCTGATTCCCTGCGTCTGATTCCCTGCCTCTGATTCCCAACCTCTGATTCCCCACCTCTGATTCCCCATATCTGATTCCCCGCCTCTGTTTCCCTCCCTCTGATTCCCCGCCTCTGTTTCCCCATATATGATTCCCCGCCTCTGATTCCCCAACTCTGCTTCCCCGCCTCTGATTCCCCAGCTCTGATTCCCCGTGTTTGATTCCCTGCCTCTGATTCCCCGCCTCTGATACCCCATCTCTGATTCACCACCTCTGATTCCCCATCTCTGATTCACCGCCTTTGATTCGCCAGCTCTGATTCCCCATATCTGACTCCCAGCCTCTGTTTCCCCGCCTCTGATTCCCCGCCTCTGATTCCCCATATCTCATTCCCCGCCTCTGATTCCCCAACTCTGATTCCCCGCCTCTGATTCCCCAGCTCTGATTCCCCGTGTTTGATTCCCTGCCTCAGATTCACGTTCTGATACCCCATCTCTGATTCACCACCTCTGATTCCCCATCTCTGATTCACCGCCTTTGATTCGCCAGCTCTGATTCCCCATATCTGACTCCCGGCCTCTGTTTCCCCGCCTCTGATTCCCCACCTCTGATTCCCAGTCCTCTTATTCCCGGCATCTGATTCCCGGCCTCTGATTCCCTGCACTGATTCCCTGCCCCTGATTCCCCACCTCTGATTTCCCATATCTGATTCCCCACCTCTGTTTCCCCGACTCTGATTCCCGGACTCTGATTCCCCACCTCTGATTCCCGGCCTCTGATTCCCTGCCTCTGATACCCGGCCTCTGATTCCCGGCCTCTGATTCCCCGCTTCTGATTCTGATTCCCTGCCTCTGATTCCCCATCTCTGATTCCCCACATCTGATTCCCTGCCTCTGATTCCCCGTGTTTGATTCCCTGCATCAGATTCACGTTCTGATACCCCATCTCTGATTCACCACCTCTGATTCCCCATCTCTGATTCACCGCCTTTGATTCGCCAGCTCTGATTCCCCATATCTGACTCCCGGCCTCTGTTTCCCTGCCCCTGATTCCCCACCTCTGATTTCCCATATCTGATTCCCCGCCTCTGTTTCCCCGCCTCTGATTCGCAGCCTCTGATACCCCGCCTCTGATTCCCCATCTCTAATTCATCACATCTGATTCCCCACCTCTGCTTCCCCATCTCTGATTCACTGCCTCTGATTCGCCACCTCTGATTCCCCATATCTGATTCCCCGCCTATGTTTCCCCACCTCTGATTCCACGCCTCTGATTCCCCATTTCGGATTCCCCGCCTCTGATTCCCCATCTCTGATTCCCCACCTCTGATTCCTGGCCTCTGAGTCCCGGCCTCTGATTCCCGGCCTCTGATTCCCGGCCTCTGATTCCCAGATTCCGATTCTGATGCCCTGCCTCTGATTCCCCATCTCTGATTCCCCACATCTGATTCCCTGCCTCTGATTCCCTGTCTCTGATTCCCCGCCTCTGATTCCCCGCCTCGGATTCCCAACCTCTGATTCCCCACCTCTGATTCCCCATAATGGATTCCCCGCCTCTGTTTCCCCATATCTGATTCCCGGACTCTGATTCCCCACCTCTGATTCCCCATATCTGATTTCACGCCTCTGTTTCCCCGCCTCTGATTCCCCGCCTCTGTTTCCCTGCGTCTGATTCCCTGCCTCTGATTCCCAACCTCTGATTCCCCACCTCTGATTCTCCATATCTGATTCCCCGCCTCTGTTTCCCCTCCTTTGATTAACCGCCTCTGTTTCCCCATATCTGATTCCCCGCTTCTGATTCCCCAACTCTGATTCCCCGCCTCTGATTCCCCGCCTCTGATTCCCCAGCTCTGATTCCCCGTGTTTGATTCCCTGCCTCTGATTCCCAGCCTCTGATACCCCATCTCTGATTCACCACCTCTGATTCCCCATCTCTGATTCACCGCCTTTGATTCGCCAGCTCTGATTCCCCATTTCTGACTCCCCGCCTCTGTTTCCCCGCCTCTGATTCCCCGCCTCTGATTCCCCATATCTCATTCCCCACCTCTGATTCCCCATCTCTGATTCCCGGCCTCTGATTCCCTGCCACTGATTCCCTGCCCCTGATTCCCCACCTCTGATTTCCCATATCTGATTCCCCGCCTCTGTTTCCCCGCCTCTGATTCCCGGACTCTGATTCCCCAACTCTGATTCCCGGCCTCTGATTCCCGGCCTCTGATTCCCGGCCTCTGACACCCGGCCTCTTATTCCCGGCCTCTGATTCCCCGCTTCTGATTCTGATTCCCTGCCTCTGATTCCCCATCTCTGATTCCCCACATCTGATTCCCCATATCTGATTCCCCGCCTCTGATTCCCCGCCTCTGATTCCCCACCTCTGATTCCCCATATCTGATTCCCCGCCTCTGTTTCCCCGCCTCTGATTCGCAGCCTCTGATACCCCGCCTCTGATTCCCCATCTCTAATTCACCACCTCTGATTCCCCATCTCTGAATCACCGCCTTTGATTCACCAGCTCTGATTCCCCATTTCTGACTCCCCGCCTCTGTTTCCCCGCCTCTGATTCCCCGCCTCTGATTCCCCATATCTCATTCCCCACCTCTGATTCCCCATCTCTGATTCCCGGACTCTGATTCCCCATCTCTGATTCCCGGACTCTGATTCCCCACCTCCGATTCCCAGTCCTCTTATTCCCGGCATCTGATTCCCGGCCTCTGATTCCCTGCCACTGATTCCCTGCCCCTGATTCCCCACCTCTGATTTCCCATATCTGATTCCCCGCCTCTGTTTCCCCGCCTCTGATTCCCGGACTCTGATTCCCCACCTCTGATTCCCGGCCTCTGATTCCCGGCCTCTGATTCCCGGCCTCTGATACCCGGCCTCTGATTCCCCGCTTCTGATTCTGATTCCCTGCCTCTGATTCACCATCTCTGATTCCCCACATCTGATTCCCTGCCTCTGATTCCCTTTATCTGATTCCCCGCCTCCGATTCCCCTCCTCTGATTCCCAACCTCTGATTCCCCACCTCTGATTCCCCATATCTGATTCCCCGCCTCTGTTTCCCTCCCTCTGATTCCCCGCCTCTGTTTCCCCATATATGATTCCCCGCCTCTGATTCCCCAACTCTGCTTCCCCGCCTCTGATTCCCCAGCTCTGATTCCCCGTGTTTGATTCCCTGCCTCTGATTCCCCGCCTCTGATACCCCATCTCTGATTCACCACCTCTGATTCCCCATCTCTGATTCACCGCCTTTGATTCGCCAGCTCTGATTCCCCATATCTGACTCCCAGCCTCTGTTTCCCCGCCTCTGATTCCCCGCCTCTGATTCCCCATATCTCATTCCCCGCCTCTGATTCCCCAACTCTGATTCCCCGCCTCTGATTCCCCAGCTCTGATTCCCCGTGTTTGATTCCCTGCCTCAGATTCACGTTCTGATACCCCATCTCTGATTCACCACCTCTGATTCCCCATCTCTGATTCACCGCCTTTGATTCGCCAGCTCTGATTCCCCATATCTGACTCCCGGCCTCTGTTTCCCCGCCTCTGATTCCCCACCTCTGATTCCCAGTCCTCTTATTCCCGGCATCTGATTCCCGGCCTCTGATTCCCTGCACTGATTCCCTGCCCCTGATTCCCCACCTCTGATTTCCCATATCTGATTCCCCACCTCTGTTTCCCCGACTCTGATTCCCGGACTCTGATTCCCCACCTCTGATTCCCGGCCTCTGATTCCCTGCCTCTGATACCCGGCCTCTGATTCCCGGCCTCTGATTCCCCGCTTCTGATTCTGATTCCCTGCCTCTGATTCCCCATCTCTGATTCCCCTCATCTGATTCCCTGCCTCTGATTCCCCGTGTTTGATTCCCTGCATCAGATTCACGTTCTGATACCCCATCTCTGATTCACCACCTCTGATTCCCCATCTCTGATTCACCGCCTTTGATTCGCCAGCTCTGATTCCCCATATCTGACTCCCGGCCTCTGTTTCCCTGCCCCTGATTCCCCACCTCTGATTTCCCATATCTGATTCCCCGCCTCTGTTTCCCCGCCTCTGATTCGCAGCCTCTGATACCCCGCCTCTGATTCCCCATCTCTAATTCATCACATCTGATTCCCCACCTCTGCTTCCCCATCTCTGATTCACTGCCTCTGATTCGCCACCTCTGATTCCCCATATCTGATTCCCCGCCTATGTTTCCCCACCTCTGATTCCACGCCTCTGATTCCCCATTTCGGATTCCCCGCCTCTGATTCCCCATCTCTGATTCCCCACCTCTGATTCCTGGCCTCTGACTCCCGGCCTCTGATTCCCGGCCTCTGATTCCCGGCCTCTGATTCCCAGATTCCGATTCTGATGCCCTGCCTCTGATTCCCCATCTCTGATTCCCCACATCTGATTCCCTGCCTCTGATTCCCTGTCTCTGATTCCCCGCCTCTGATTCCCCGCCTCGGATTCCCAACCTCTGATTCCCCACCTCTGATTCCCCATAATGGATTCCCCGCCTCTGTTTCCCCATATCTGATTCCCGGACTCTGATTCCCCACCTCTGATTCCCCATATCTGATTTCACGCCTCTGTTTCCCCGCCTCTGATTCCCCGCCTCTGTTTCCCTGCGTCTGATTCCCTGCCTCTGATTCCCAACCTCTGATTCCCCACCTCTGATTCTCCATATCTGATTCCCCGCCTCTGTTTCCCCTCCTTTGATTAACCGCCTCTGTTTCCCCATATCTGATTCCCCGCTTCTGATTCCCCAACTCTGATTCCCCGCCTCTGATTCCCCGCCTCTGATTCCCCAGCTCTGATTCCCCGTGTTTGATTCCCTGCCTCTGATTCCCAGCCTCTGATACCCCATCTCTGATTCACCACCTCTGATTCCCCATCTCTGATTCACCGCCTTTGATTCGCCAGCTCTGATTCCCCATTTCTGACTCCCCGCCTCTGTTTCCCCGCCTCTGATTCCCCGCCTCTGATTCCCCATATCTCATTCCCCACCTCTGATTCCCCATCTCTGATTCCCGGCCTCTGATTCCCTGCCACTGATTCCCTGCCCCTGATTCCCCACCTCTGATTTCCCATATCTGATTCCCCGCCTCTGTTTCCCCGCCTCTGATTCCCGGACTCTGATTCCCCAACTCTGATTCCCGGCCTCTGATTCCCGGCCTCTGATTCCCGGCCTCTGACACCCGGCCTCTTATTCCCGGCCTCTGATTCCCCGCTTCTGATTCTGATTCCCTGCCTCTGATTCCCCATCTCTGATTCCCCACATCTGATTCCCCATATCTGATTCCCCGCCTCTGATTCCCCGCCTCTGATTCCCCACCTCTGATTCCCCATATCTGATTCCCCGCCTCTGTTTCCCCGCCTCTGATTCGCAGCCTCTGATACCCCGCCTCTGATTCCCCATCTCTAATTCACCACCTCTGATTCCCCATCTCTGAATCACCGCCTTTGATTCACCAGCTCTGATTCCCCATTTCTGACTCCCCGCCTCTGTTTCCCCGCCTCTGATTCCCCGCCTCTGATTCCCCATATCTCATTCCCCACCTCTGATTCCCCATCTCTGATTCCCGGACTCTGATTCCCCATCTCTGATTCCCGGACTCTGATTCCCCACCTCCGATTCCCAGTCCTCTTATTCCCGGCATCTGATTCCCGGCCTCTGATTCCCTGCCACTGATTCCCTGCCCCTGATTCCCCACCTCTGATTTCCCATATCTGATTCCCCGCCTCTGTTTCCCCGCCTCTGATTCCCGGACTCTGATTCCCCACCTCTGATTCCCGGCCTCTGATTCCCGGCCTCTGATTCCCGGCCTCTGATACCCGGCCTCTGATTCCCCGCTTCTGATTCTGATTCCCTGCCTCTGATTCCCCATCTCTGATTCCCCACATCTGATTCCCTGCCTCTGATTCCCTGTATCTGATTCCCCGCCTCCGATTCCCCTCCTCGGATTCCCAACCTCTGATTCCCCACCTCTGATTCCCCATATCTGATTCCCCGCCTCTGTTTCCCCGCCTCTGATTCGCAGCCTCTGATACCCCGCCTCTGATTCCCGGACTCTGATTCACGACCTCTGATTCCCCATCTCTGATTCCGCACATCCGATTCCCTGCCTCTGATTCCCCGCCTCTGATTCCCTGCGTCTGATTCCCTGCCTCTGATTCCCAACCTCTGATTCCCCACCTCCGATTCCCCATATCTGATTCCCCGCCTCTGTTTCCCCTCCTCTGATTCACCGCCTCTGTTTCCCCATATCTGATTCCCCGCTTCTGATTCCCCAACTCTGATTCCCCACCTCTGATTCCCCGCCTCTGATTCCCCAGCTCTGATTCCCCGTGTTTGATTCCCTGCCTCTGATTCCCAGCCTCTGATACCCCATCTCTGATTCACCACCTCTGATTCCCCATCTCTGATTCACCGCCTATGTTTCCCCACCTCTGATTCCCCGACTCTGATTCCCCATATCGGATTCCCCGCCTCTGATTCCCCATCTCTGATTCCCGGACTCTCATTCCCCACCTCTGATTCCCGGCCTCTGATTCCCGGCCTCTGATCCCCGACCTCTGATTCCCGGCCTCTGATTCCCCGCTTCTGATTCTGATTCCCTGCCTCTGATTCCCCATCTCTCATTCCCCACCTCTGATTCCCGGCCTCTGATTCCCGGCCTCTGATTCCCCACCTCGGATTCCCAACCACTGATTCCCCACCTCATATTCCACATATCTGATTTCCCGCCTCTGATTCCCCACCTCTGATTCCCCATCTCTGATTCCGCACATCCGATTCCCTGCCTCTGATTCCCCGCCTCTGATTCCCTGGGTCTGATTCCCTGCCTCTGATTCCCAACCTCTGATTCGCCACCTCTGACTCCCCATATCTGATTCCCCGCCTATGTTTCCCCACCTCTGATTCCCCATCTCTGATTCCCGGACTCTCATTCCCCACCTCTGATTCCCGGCCTCTGATTCCCGGCCTCTGATTCCCGGCCTCTGATTCCCGGCCTCTGATTCCCCGCTTCTGATTCTGATTCCCTGCCTCTGATTCCCCATCTCTCATCCCCACCTCTGATTCCCTGCCTCTGATTCCCCATATCTCATTCCCCACCTCTGATTCCCGGCCTCTGATTCCCGGCCTCTGATTCCCCACCTCGGATTCCCAACCTCTGATTCCCCACCTCTGATTCCCCACATCTGATTCCCTGCCTCTGATTCCCTGTCTCTGATTCCCCGCCTCTGATTCCCCTCCTCGGATTCCCAACCTCTGATTCCCCACCCCTGATTCCCCATATCTGATTCCCCGCCTCTGTTTCCCCGCCTCTGATTCGCAGCCTCTGATACCCCGCCTCTGATTCCCCATCTCTAATTCATCACACCTGATTCCCCACCTCTGCTTCCCCATCTCTGATTCACTGCCTCTGATTCGCCACCTCTGATTCCCCATATCTGATTCCCCGCCTATGTTTCCCCACCTCTGATTCCCCGACTCTGATTCCCCATATCGGATTCCCCGCCTCTGATTCCCCATCTCTGATTCCCGGACTCTCATTCCCCACCTCTGATTCCCGGCCTCTGATTCCCGGCCTCTGATTCCCGGCCTCTGATTCCCGGCCTCTGATTCCCCGCTTCTAATTCTGATTCCCTGCCTCTGATTCCCCATCTCTCATTCCCCACCTCTGATTCCCGGTCTCTGATTCCCGGCCTCTGATTCCCCACCTCGGATTCCCAACCTCTGATTCCCCACCTCTGATTCCCCATATCTGATTTCCCGCCTCTGTTTCCCCGCCTCTGATTCCCCGCCTCTGTTTCCCCATATCTGACTCCCGGACTCTGATTCCCCACCTCTGATTCCCCATCTCTGATTCCGCACATCCGATTCCCTGCCTCTGATTCCCCGCCTCTGATTCCCTGCGTCTGATTCCCTGCCTCTGATTCCCAACCTCTGATTCCCCACCTCTGATTCCCCATATCTGATTCCCGGCCTCTGTTTCCCCTCCTCTGATTCACCGCCTTTCTTTCCCCATATCTGATTCCACGCTTCTGATTCCCCAACTCTGATTCCCTGCCTCTGATTCCCCGCCTCTGATTCCCCAGCTCTGATTCCCCATGTTTGATTCCCTGCCTCTGATTCCCAGCCTCTGATACCCCATCTCTGATTCACCACCTCTGATTCTCCATCTCTGATACCCGGACTCTGATTCCCCACCTCCGATTCCCAGTCCTCTTATTCCCGGCATCTGATTCCCGACCTCTGATTCCCTGCCACTGATTCCCTGCCCCTGATTCCCCACCTCTGATTTCCCATATCTGATTCCCGCCTCTGTTTCCCCGCCTCTGATTCGCAGCCTCTGATACCCCGCCTCTGATTCCCCATCTCTAATTCATCACATCTCATTCCCCACCTCTGCTTCCCCATCTCCTATTCACTGCCTCTGATTCGCCACCTCTGATTCCCCATATCTGATTCCCCGCCTATGATTCCCCACCTCTGATTCCACGCCTCTGATTCCCCATTTCGGATTCCCCGCCTCTGATTCCCCATCTCTGATTCCCGGACTCTCATTCCCCACCTCTGATTCCCGGACTCTGATTCCCGGCCTCTGATTCCCGGCCTCTGATTCCCGGCCTCTGATTCCCCGCTTCTGATTCTGATTCCCTGCCTCTGATTCCCCATCTCTGATTCCCCACATCTGATTCCCTGCCTCTGATTCCCTGTCTCTGATTCCCCGCCTCTGATTCTCCGCCTCGGATTCCCAACCGCTGATTCCCCACCTCTGATTCCCCATAATGGATTTCCCGCCTCTGTTTCCCCGCCTCTGATTCCCCGCCTCTGTTTCCCCATATCTTATTCCCGGACTCTGATTCCCCACCTCAGATTCCCCATCTCTGATTCCGCACATCCGATTCCCTGCCTCTGATTCCCCACCTCTGATTCCCTGCGTCTGATTCCCTGCCTCTGATTCCCAACCTCTGATTCCCCACCTCTGATTCCATATATCTGATTCCCCGCCTCTGTTTCCCCGCCTCTGATTCCCCGACTCTCTTTCCCCATATCTGAATCCCCGCTTCTGATTCCCCAACTCTGATTCCCCGCCTCTGATTCCCCAGCTCTGATTCCCCGCCTCTGACTCCTCGCGTCTGATTCCCAGCCTCTGATGCCCCGCCTCTGTTTCCCCATCTCTGATTCCCCGCGTCTGATTCCCCCTGTCTGAATCCCTGCCTTTGATTCCCCGCCTCTGATTCCACGTCTCTGTTTCCCCGCCTCTGATTCCCCATATCTGATTCCCCGCCTCTGATTCCCCATCTCTGACTCCCCGCCTCCGATTCCCCATCTCTGATTCCCAGTCCTCTTATGCCTGGCATCTGATTCACGGCCTCTGATTCCCCGCCTCTGATTCCCTGCCTCTGATTCCCAACCTCTGATTCCCCACCTCTGATTCCCCATATCTGATTCCCCGCCTGTTTCCCTCCCTCTGATTCCCCGCCTCTGTTTCCCCATATATGATTCCCCGCCTCTGATTCCCCAACTCTGCTTCCCCGCCTCTGATTCCCCAGCTCTGATTCCCCGTGTTTGATTCCCTGCCTCTGATTCCCCGCCACTGATACCCCATCTCTGATTCACCACCTCTGATTCCCCATCTCTGATTCACCGCCTTTGATTCGCCAGCTCTGATTCCCCATATCTGACTCCCAGCCTCTGTTTCCCCGCCTCTGATTCCCCGCCTCTGATTCCCCATATCTCATTCCCCGCCTCTGATTCCCCAACTCTGATTCCCCGCCTCTGATTCCCCAGCTCTGATTCCCCGTGTTTGATTCCCTGCCTCAGATTCACGTTCTGATACCCCATCTCTGATTCACCACCTCTGATTCCCCATCTCTGATTCACCGCCTTTGATTCGCCAGCTCTGATTCCCCATATCTGACTCCCGGCCTCTGTTTCCCCGCCTCTGATTCCCCACCTCTGATTCCCAGTCCTCTTATTCCCGGCATCTGATTCCCGGCCTCTGATTCCCTGCACTGATTCCCTGCCCCTGATTCCCCACCTCTGATTTCCCATATCTGATTCCCCACCTCTGTTTCCCCGACTCTGATTCCCGGACTCTGATTCCCCACCTCTGATTCCCGGCCTCTGATTCCCTGCCTCTGATTCCCGGCCTCTGATTCCCGGCCTCTGATTCCCCACATCTGATTCCCTGCCTCTGATTCCCCGTGTTTGATTCCCTGCCTCAGATTCACGTTCTGATACCCCATCTCTGATTCACCACCTCTGATTCCCCATCTCTGATTCACCGCCTTTGATTCGCCAGCTCTGATTCCCCATATCTGACTCCCGGCCTCTGTTTCCCCGCCTCTGATTCCCCACCTCTGATTCCCAGTCCTCTTATTCCCGGCATCTGATTCCCGGCCTCTGATTCCCGGCCTCTGATTCCCGGCCTCTGATTCCCCGCTTCTGATTCTGATTCCCTGCCTCTGATTCCCCATCTCTGATTCCCCACATCTGATTCCCTGCCTCTGATTCCCTGCCTCTGATTCCCCGCCTCTGATTCTCCGCCTCGGATTCCCAACCTCTGATTTCCCATATCTGATTCCCCACCTCTGTTTCCCCGCCTCTGATTCCCGGACTCTGATTCCCCACCTCTGATTCCCGGCCTCTGATTCCCTGCCTCTGATTCCCGGCCTCTGATTCCCAGCCTCTGATTCCCCGCTTCTGATTCTGATTCCCTGCCTCTGATTCCCCATCTCTGATTCCCCACATCTGATTCCCTGCCTCTGATTCACTGTCTCTGATTCCCCGCCTCTGATTCCCCTCCTCGGATTCCCAAACTCTGATTCCCGACCTCTGATTCCCCATATCTGATTTCCCGCCTCTCTTTCCCCGCCTCTGATTCCGCGCCTCTGTTTCCCCATATCTGATTCCCGGACTCTGATTCCCCACCTCTGATTCCCCATCTCTGATTCCGCACATCCGATTCCCTGCCTCTGATTCCCCGCCTCTGATTCCCTGCGTCTGATTCCCTGCCTCTGATTCCCAACCTCTGATTCCCCACCTCTGATTCTCCATATCTGATTCCCCGCCTCTGTTTCCCCTCATCTGATTCCCCGCCTCTGTTTCCCCATATCTGATTCCCCACTTCTGATTCCCCACCTCTGATTCCCCATATCTGATTTCCCGCCTCTGTTTCCCCGCCTCTGATTCCCCGCCTCTGTTTCCCCATATCTGATTCCCGGACTCTGATTCCCCACCTCTGATTCCCCATCTCTGATTCCGCACATCCGATTCCCTGCCTCTGATTCCCCGCCTCTGATTCCCTGCGTCTGATTCCCTGCCTCTGATTCCCAACCTCTGATTCCCCACCTCTGATTCCCCATATCTGATTCCCCGCCTCTGATTCCCTGGGTCTGATTCCCTGCCTCTGATTCCCAACCTCTGATTCGCCACCTCTGACTCCCCATATCTGATTCCCCGCCTATGTTTCCCCACCTCTGATTCCCCAGCTCTGATTCCCCGTGTTTGATTCCCTGCCTCTGATTCCCCGCCTCTGATACCCCATCTCTGATTCACCACCTCTGATTCCCCATCTCTGATTCACCGCCTTTGATTCGCCAGCTCTGATTCCCCATATCTGACTCCCAGCCTCTGTTTCCCCGCCTCTGATTCCCCGCCTCTGATTCCCCATATCTCATTCCCCGCCTCTGATTCCCCAACTCTGATTCCCCGCCTCTGATTCCCCAGCTCTGATTCCCCGTGTTTGATTCCCTGCCTCAGATTCACGTTCTGATACCCCATCTCTGATTCACCACCTCTGATTCCCCATCTCTGATTCACCGCCTTTGATTCGCCAGCTCTGATTCCCCATATCTGACTCCCGGCCTCTGTTTCCCCGCCTCTGATTCCCCACCTCTGATTCCCAGTCCTCTTATTCCCGGCATCTGATTCCCGGCCTCTGATTCCCTGCACTGATTCCCTGCCCCTGATTCCCCACCTCTGATTTCCCATATCTGATTCCCCACCTCTGTTTCCCCGCCTCTGATTCCCGGACTCTGATTCCCCACCTCTGATTCCCGGCCTCTGATTCCCTGCCTCTGATTCCCGGCCTCTGATTCCCGGCCTCTGATTCCCCGCTTCTGATTCTGATTCCCTGCCTCTGATTCCCCATCTCTGATTCCCCACATCTGATTCCCTGCCTCTGATTCCCCGTGTTTGATTCCCTGCCTCAGATTCACGTTCTGATACCCCATCTCTGATTCACCACCTCTGATTCCCCATCTCTGATTCACCGCCTTTGATTCGCCAGCTCTGATTCCCCATATCTGACTCCCGGCCTCTGTTTCCCCGCCTCTGATTCCCCACCTCTGATTCCCAGTCCTCTTATTCCCGGCATCTGATTCCCGGCCTCTGATTCCCGGCCTCTGATTCCCGGCCTCTGATTCCCCGCTTCTGATTCTGATTCCCTGCCTCTGATTCCCCATCTCTGATTCCCCACATCTGATTCCCTGCCTCTGATTCCCTGCCTCTGATTCCCCGCCTCTGATTCTCCGCCTCGGATTCCCAACCTCTGATTTCCCATATCTGATTCCCCACCTCTGTTTCCCCGCCTCTGATTCCCGGACTCTGATTCCCCACCTCTGATTCCCGGCCTCTGATTCCCTGCCTCTGATTCCCGGCCTCTGATTCCCAGCCTCTGATTCCCCGCTTCTGATTCTGATTCCCTGCCTCTGATTCCCCATCTCTGATTCCCCACATCTGATTCCCTGCCTCTGATTCACTGTCTCTGATTCCCCGCCTCTGATTCCCCTCCTCGGATTCCCAAACTCTGATTCCCGACCTCTGATTCCCCATATCTGATTTCCCGCCTCTCTTTCCCCGCCTCTGATTCCGCGCCTCTGTTTCCCCATATCTGATTCCCGGACTCTGATTCCCCACCTCTGATTCCCCATCTCTGATTCCGCACATCCGATTCCCTGCCTCTGATTCCCCGCCTCTGATTCCCTGCGTCTGATTCCCTGCCTCTGATTCCCAACCTCTGATTCCCCACCTCTGATTCTCCATATCTGATTCCCCGCCTCTGTTTCCCCTCATCTGATTCCCCGCCTCTGTTTCCCCATATCTGATTCCCCACTTCTGATTCCCCACCTCTGATTCCCCATATCTGATTTCCCGCCTCTGTTTCCCCGCCTCTGATTCCCCGCCTCTGTTTCCCCATATCTGATTCCCGGACTCTGATTCCCCACCTCTGATTCCCCATCTCTGATTCCGCACATCCGATTCCCTGCCTCTGATTCCCCGCCTCTGATTCCCTGCGTCTGATTCCCTGCCTCTGATTCCCAACCTCTGATTCCCCACCTCTGATTCCCCATATCTGATTCCCCGCCTCTGATTCCCTGGGTCTGATTCCCTGCCTCTGATTCCCAACCTCTGATTCGCCACCTCTGACTCCCCATATCTGATTCCCCGCCTATGTTTCCCCACCTCTGATTCCCCAGCTCTGATTCCCCGTGTTTGATTCCCTGCCTCTGATTCCCCGCCTCTGATACCCCATCTCTGATTCACCACCTCTGATTCCCCATCTCTGATTCACCGCCTTTGATTCGCCAGCTCTGATTCCCCATATCTGACTCCCAGCCTCTGTTTCCCCGCCTCTGATTCCCCGCCTCTGATTCCCCATATCTCATTCCCCGCCTCTGATTCCCCAACTCTGATTCCCCGCCTCTGATTCCCCAGCTCTGATTCCCCGTGTTTGATTCCCTGCCTCAGATTCACGTTCTGATACCCCATCTCTGATTCACCACCTCTGATTCCCCATCTCTGATTCACCGCCTTTGATTCGCCAGCTCTGATTCCCCATATCTGACTCCCGGCCTCTGTTTCCCCGCCTCTGATTCCCCACCTCTGATTCCCAGTCCTCTTATTCCCGGCATCTGATTCCCGGCCTCTGATTCCCTGCACTGATTCCCTGCCCCTGATTCCCCACCTCTGATTTCCCATATCTGATTCCCCACCTCTGTTTCCCCGCCTCTGATTCCCGGACTCTGATTCCCCACCTCTGATTCCCGGCCTCTGATTCCCTGCCTCTGATTCCCGGCCTCTGATTCCCGGCCTCTGATTCCCCGCTTCTGATTCTGATTCCCTGCCTCTGATTCCACAACTCTGATTCCCCGCCTCTGATTCCCCAGCTCTGATTCCCCGTGTTTGATTCCCTGCCTCATATTCACGTTCTGATACCCCATCTCTGATTCACCACCTCTGATTCCCCATCTCTGATTCACCGCCTTTGATTCGCCAGCTCTGATTCCCCATATCTGACTCCCGGCCTCTGTTTCCCCGCCTCTGATTCCCCACCTCTGATTCCCAGTCCTCTTATTCCCGGCATCTGATTCCCGGCCTCTGATTCCCTGCACTGATTCCCTGCCCCTGATTCCCCACCTCTGATTTCCCATATCTGATTCCCCACCTCTGTTTCCCCGCCTCTGATTCCCGGACTCTGATTCCCCACCTCTGATTCCCGGCCTCTGATTCCCTGCCTCTGATTCCCGGCCTCTGATTCCCGGCCTCTGATTCCCCGCTTCTGATTCTGATTCCCTGCCTCTGATTCCCCATCTCTGATTCCCCACATCTGATTCCCTGCCTCTGATTCACTGTCTCTGATTCCCCGCCTCTGATTCCCCTCCTCGGATTCCCAAACTCTGATTCCCCACCTCTGATTCCCCATATCTGATTTCCCGCCTCTGTTTCCCCGCCTCTGATTCCGCGCCTCTGTTTCCCCATATCTGATTCCCGTCTCTGATTCCCCACCTCTGATTCCCCATCTCTGATTCCGCACATCCGATTCCCTGCCTCTGATTCCCCGCCTCTGATTCCCTGCGTCTGATTCCCTGCCTCTGATTCCCAACCTCTGATTCCCCACCTCTGATTCTCCATATCTGATTCCCCGCCTCTGTTTCCCCTTATCTGATTCCCCGCCTCTGTTTCCCCATATCTGATTCCCCACTTCTGATTCCCCACCTCTGATTCCCCATATCTGATTTCCCGCCTCTGTTTCCCCGCCTCTGATTCCCCGCCTCTGTTTCCCCATATCTGATTCCCGGACTCTGATTCCCCACCTTTGATTCCCCATCTCTGATTCCGCACATCCGATTCCCTGCCTCTGATTCCCCGCCTCTGATTCCCTGCGTCTGATTCCCTGCCTCTGATTCCCAACCTCTGATTCCCCACCTCTGATTCCCCATATCTGATTCCCCGCCTCTGATTCCCTGGGTCTGATTCCCTGCCTCTGATTCCCAACCTCTGATTCGCCACCTCTGACTCCCCATATCTGATTCCCCGCCTATGTTTCCCCACCTCTGATTCCCCATCTCTGATTCCCGGACTCTCATTCCCCACCTCTGATTCCCGGCCTCTGATTCCCGGCCTCTGATTCCCGGCCTCTGATTCCCGGCCTCTGATTCCCCGCTTCTGATTCTGATTCCCTGCCTCTGATTCCCCATCTCTCATCCCCACCTCTGATTCCCTGCCTCTGATTCCCCATCTCTCATTCCCCACCTCTGATTCCCGGCCTCTGATTCCCGGCCTCTGATTCCCAACCTCAGATTCCCAACCTCTGATACCCCACCTCTGATTCCCCACATCTGATTCCCTGCCTCTGATTCCCTGTCTCTGATTCCCCGCCTCTGATTCCCCTCCTCGGATTCCCAACCTCTGATTCCCCACCCCTGATTCCCCATATCTGATTCCCCGCCTCTGTTTCCCCGCCTCTGATTCGCAGCCTCTGATACCCCGCCTCTGATTCCCCATCTCTAATTCATCACATCGTATTCCCCACCTCTGCTTCCCCATCTCTGATTCACTGCCTCTGATTCGCCACCTCTGATTCCGCATATCTGATTCCCCGCCTATGTTTCCCCAACTCTGATTCCCCGACTCTGATTCCCCATATCGGATTCCCCGCCTCTGATTACCCATCTCTGATTCCCGGACTCTCATTCCCCACCTCTGATTCCCGGCCTCTGATTCCCGGCCTCTGATTCCCGGCCTCTGATTCCCGGCCTCTGATTCCCCACTTCTGATTCTGATTCCCTGCCTCTGATTCCCCATCTCTCATTCCCCACCTCTGATGTCCGGCCTCTGATTCCCGGCCTTTGATTCCCCACCTCGGATTCCCAACCTCTGATTCCCCACCTCTGATTCCCCATATCTGATTTCCCGCCTCTGTTTCCACGCCTCTGATTCCCCGCCTCTGTTTCCCCATATCTGATTCCCGGACTCTGATTCCCCACCTCTGATTCCCCATCTCTGATTCCGCACATCCGATTCCCTGCCTCTGATTCCCCACCTCTGATTCCCCATATCTGATTCCCCGCCTCTGTTTCCCCTCCTCTGATTCACCGCCTTTCTTTCCCCATATCTGATTCCCCGCTTCTGATTCCCCAACTCTGATTCCCTGCCTCTGATTCCCCGCCTCTGATTCCCCAGCTCTGATTCCCCATGTTTGATTCCCTGCCTCTGATTCCCAGCCTCTGATACCCCATCTCTGATTCACCACCTCTGATTCCCCATCTCTGATTCACCGCCTTTGATTCGCCAGCTCTGATTCCCCATATCTGACTCCCCGCCTCTGTTTCCCCGCCTCTGATTCCCCGCCTCTGATTCCCCATATCTCATTCCCCACCTCTGATTCCCCATCTCTGATACCCGGACTCTGATTCCCCACCTCCGATTCCCAGTCCTCTTATTCCCGGCATCTGATTCCCGAACTCTGATTCCCTGCCACTGATTCCCTGCCCCTGATTCCCCACCTCTGATTTCCCATATCTGATTCCCGCCTCTGTTTCCCCGCCTCTGATTCGCAGCCTCTGATACCCCGCCTCTGATTCCCCATCTCTAATTCATCACATCTCATTCCCCACCTCTGCTTCCCCATCTCCGATTCACTGCCTCTGATTCGCCACCTCTGATTCCCGGACTCTCATTCCCCACCTCTGATTCCCGGCCTCTGATTCCCGGCCTCTGATTCCCGGCCTCTGATTCCCGGCCTCTGATTCCCCGCTTCTGATTCTGATTCCCTGCCTCTGATTCCCCATCTCTGATTCCCCAAATCTGATTCCCTGCCTCTGATTCCCTGTCTCTGATTCCCCGCCTCTGATTCCCCGCCTCGGATTCCCAACCTCTGATTCCCCAGCTCTGATTCCCCATGTTTGATTCCCTGCCTCTGATTCCCAGCCTCTGATACCCCATCTCTGATTCACCACCTCTGATTCTCCATCTCTGATACCCGGACTCTGATTCCCCACCTCCGATTCCCAGTCCTCTTATTCCCGGCATCTGATTCCCGACCTCTGATTCCCTGCCACTGATTCCCTGCCCCTGATTCCCCACCTCTGATTTCCCATATCTGATTCCCGCCTCTGTTTCCCCGCCTCTGATTCGCAGCCTCTGATACCCCGCCTCTGATTCCCCATCTCTAATTCATCACATCTCATTCCCCACCTCTGCTTCCCCATCTCCTATTCACTGCCTCTGATTCGCCACCTCTGATTCCCCATATCTGATTCCCCGCCTATGATTCCCCACCTCTGATTCCACGCCTCTGATTCCCCATTTCGGATTCCCCGCCTCTGATTCCCCATCTCTGATTCCCGGACTCTCATTCCCCACCTCTGATTCCCGGACTCTGATTCCCGGCCTCTGATTCCCGGCCTCTGATTCCCGGCCTCTGATTCCCCGCTTCTGATTCTGATTCCCTGCCTCTGATTCCCCATCTCTGATTCCCCACATCTGATTCCCTGCCTCTGATTCCCTGTCTCTGATTCCCCGCCTCTGATTCTCCGCCTCGGATTCCCAACCGCTGATTCCCCACCTCTGATTCCCCATAATGGATTTCCCGCCTCTGTTTCCCCGCCTCTGATTCCCCGCCTCTGTTTCCCCATATCTTATTCCCGGACTCTGATTCCCCACCTCAGATTCCCCATCTCTGATTCCGCACATCCGATTCCCTGCCTCTGATTCCCCACCTCTGATTCCCTGCGTCTGATTCCCTGCCTCTGATTCCCAACCTCTGATTCCCCACCTCTGATTCCATATATCTGATTCCCCGCCTCTGTTTCCCCGCCTCTGATTCCCCGACTCTCTTTCCCCATATCTGAATCCCCGCTTCTGATTCCCCAACTCTGATTCCCCGCCTCTGATTCCCCAGCTCTGATTCCCCGCCTCTGACTCCTCGCGTCTGATTCCCAGCCTCTGATGCCCCGCCTCTGTTTCCCCATCTCTGATTCCCCGCGTCTGATTCCCCCTGTCTGAATCCCTGCCTTTGATTCCCCGCCTCTGATTCCACGTCTCTGTTTCCCCGCCTCTGATTCCCCATATCTGATTCCCCGCCTCTGATTCCCCATCTCTGACTCCCCGCCTCCGATTCCCCATCTCTGATTCCCAGTCCTCTTATGCCTGGCATCTGATTCACGGCCTCTGATTCCCCGCCTCTGATTCCCTGCCTCTGATTCCCAACCTCTGATTCCCCACCTCTGATTCCCCATATCTGATTCCCCGCCTGTTTCCCTCCCTCTGATTCCCCGCCTCTGTTTCCCCATATATGATTCCCCGCCTCTGATTCCCCAACTCTGCTTCCCCGCCTCTGATTCCCCAGCTCTGATTCCCCGTGTTTGATTCCCTGCCTCTGATTCCCCGCCACTGATACCCCATCTCTGATTCACCACCTCTGATTCCCCATCTCTGATTCACCGCCTTTGATTCGCCAGCTCTGATTCCCCATATCTGACTCCCAGCCTCTGTTTCCCCGCCTCTGATTCCCCGCCTCTGATTCCCCATATCTCATTCCCCGCCTCTGATTCCCCAACTCTGATTCCCCGCCTCTGATTCCCCAGCTCTGATTCCCCGTGTTTGATTCCCTGCCTCAGATTCACGTTCTGATACCCCATCTCTGATTCACCACCTCTGATTCCCCATCTCTGATTCACCGCCTTTGATTCGCCAGCTCTGATTCCCCATATCTGACTCCCGGCCTCTGTTTCCCCGCCTCTGATTCCCCACCTCTGATTCCCAGTCCTCTTATTCCCGGCATCTGATTCCCGGCCTCTGATTCCCTGCACTGATTCCCTGCCCCTGATTCCCCACCTCTGATTTCCCATATCTGATTCCCCACCTCTGTTTCCCCGACTCTGATTCCCGGACTCTGATTCCCCACCTCTGATTCCCGGCCTCTGATTCCCTGCCTCTGATTCCCGGCCTCTGATTCCCGGCCTCTGATTCCCCACATCTGATTCCCTGCCTCTGATTCCCCGTGTTTGATTCCCTGCCTCAGATTCACGTTCTGATACCCCATCTCTGATTCACCACCTCTGATTCCCCATCTCTGATTCACCGCCTTTGATTCGCCAGCTCTGATTCCCCATATCTGACTCCCGGCCTCTGTTTCCCCGCCTCTGATTCCCCACCTCTGATTCCCAGTCCTCTTATTCCCGGCATCTGATTCCCGGCCTCTGATTCCCGGCCTCTGATTCCCGGCCTCTGATTCCCCGCTTCTGATTCTGATTCCCTGCCTCTGATTCCCCATCTCTGATTCCCCACATCTGATTCCCTGCCTCTGATTCCCTGCCTCTGATTCCCCGCCTCTGATTCTCCGCCTCGGATTCCCAACCTCTGATTTCCCATATCTGATTCCCCACCTCTGTTTCCCCGCCTCTGATTCCCGGACTCTGATTCCCCACCTCTGATTCCCGGCCTCTGATTCCCTGCCTCTGATTCCCGGCCTCTGATTCCCAGCCTCTGATTCCCCGCTTCTGATTCTGATTCCCTGCCTCTGATTCCCCATCTCTGATTCCCCACATCTGATTCCCTGCCTCTGATTCACTGTCTCTGATTCCCCGCCTCTGATTCCCCTCCTCGGATTCCCAAACTCTGATTCCCGACCTCTGATTCCCCATATCTGATTTCCCGCCTCTCTTTCCCCGCCTCTGATTCCGCGCCTCTGTTTCCCCATATCTGATTCCCGGACTCTGATTCCCCACCTCTGATTCCCCATCTCTGATTCCGCACATCCGATTCCCTGCCTCTGATTCCCCGCCTCTGATTCCCTGCGTCTGATTCCCTGCCTCTGATTCCCAACCTCTGATTCCCCACCTCTGATTCTCCATATCTGATTCCCCGCCTCTGTTTCCCCTCATCTGATTCCCCGCCTCTGTTTCCCCATATCTGATTCCCCACTTCTGATTCCCCACCTCTGATTCCCCATATCTGATTTCCCGCCTCTGTTTCCCCGCCTCTGATTCCCCGCCTCTGTTTCCCCATATCTGATTCCCGGACTCTGATTCCCCACCTCTGATTCCCCATCTCTGATTCCGCACATCCGATTCCCTGCCTCTGATTCCCCGCCTCTGATTCCCTGCGTCTGATTCCCTGCCTCTGATTCCCAACCTCTGATTCCCCACCTCTGATTCCCCATATCTGATTCCCCGCCTCTGATTCCCTGGGTCTGATTCCCTGCCTCTGATTCCCAACCTCTGATTCGCCACCTCTGACTCCCCATATCTGATTCCCCGCCTATGTTTCCCCACCTCTGATTCCCCAGCTCTGATTCCCCGTGTTTGATTCCCTGCCTCTGATTCCCCGCCTCTGATACCCCATCTCTGATTCACCACCTCTGATTCCCCATCTCTGATTCACCGCCTTTGATTCGCCAGCTCTGATTCCCCATATCTGACTCCCAGCCTCTGTTTCCCCGCCTCTGATTCCCCGCCTCTGATTCCCCATATCTCATTCCCCGCCTCTGATTCCCCAACTCTGATTCCCCGCCTCTGATTCCCCAGCTCTGATTCCCCGTGTTTGATTCCCTGCCTCAGATTCACGTTCTGATACCCCATCTCTGATTCACCACCTCTGATTCCCCATCTCTGATTCACCGCCTTTGATTCGCCAGCTCTGATTCCCCATATCTGACTCCCGGCCTCTGTTTCCCCGCCTCTGATTCCCCACCTCTGATTCCCAGTCCTCTTATTCCCGGCATCTGATTCCCGGCCTCTGATTCCCTGCACTGATTCCCTGCCCCTGATTCCCCACCTCTGATTTCCCATATCTGATTCCCCACCTCTGTTTCCCCGCCTCTGATTCCCGGACTCTGATTCCCCACCTCTGATTCCCGGCCTCTGATTCCCTGCCTCTGATTCCCGGCCTCTGATTCCCGGCCTCTGATTCCCCGCTTCTGATTCTGATTCCCTGCCTCTGATTCCCCATCTCTGATTCCCCACATCTGATTCCCTGCCTCTGATTCCCCGTGTTTGATTCCCTGCCTCAGATTCACGTTCTGATACCCCATCTCTGATTCACCACCTCTGATTCCCCATCTCTGATTCACCGCCTTTGATTCGCCAGCTCTGATTCCCCATATCTGACTCCCGGCCTCTGTTTCCCCGCCTCTGATTCCCCACCTCTGATTCCCAGTCCTCTTATTCCCGGCATCTGATTCCCGGCCTCTGATTCCCGGCCTCTGATTCCCGGCCTCTGATTCCCCGCTTCTGATTCTGATTCCCTGCCTCTGATTCCCCATCTCTGATTCCCCACATCTGATTCCCTGCCTCTGATTCCCTGCCTCTGATTCCCCGCCTCTGATTCTCCGCCTCGGATTCCCAACCTCTGATTTCCCATATCTGATTCCCCACCTCTGTTTCCCCGCCTCTGATTCCCGGACTCTGATTCCCCACCTCTGATTCCCGGCCTCTGATTCCCTGCCTCTGATTCCCGGCCTCTGATTCCCAGCCTCTGATTCCCCGCTTCTGATTCTGATTCCCTGCCTCTGATTCCCCATCTCTGATTCCCCACATCTGATTCCCTGCCTCTGATTCACTGTCTCTGATTCCCCGCCTCTGATTCCCCTCCTCGGATTCCCAAACTCTGATTCCCGACCTCTGATTCCCCATATCTGATTTCCCGCCTCTCTTTCCCCGCCTCTGATTCCGCGCCTCTGTTTCCCCATATCTGATTCCCGGACTCTGATTCCCCACCTCTGATTCCCCATCTCTGATTCCGCACATCCGATTCCCTGCCTCTGATTCCCCGCCTCTGATTCCCTGCGTCTGATTCCCTGCCTCTGATTCCCAACCTCTGATTCCCCACCTCTGATTCTCCATATCTGATTCCCCGCCTCTGTTTCCCCTCATCTGATTCCCCGCCTCTGTTTCCCCATATCTGATTCCCCACTTCTGATTCCCCACCTCTGATTCCCCATATCTGATTTCCCGCCTCTGTTTCCCCGCCTCTGATTCCCCGCCTCTGTTTCCCCATATCTGATTCCCGGACTCTGATTCCCCACCTCTGATTCCCCATCTCTGATTCCGCACATCCGATTCCCTGCCTCTGATTCCCCGCCTCTGATTCCCTGCGTCTGATTCCCTGCCTCTGATTCCCAACCTCTGATTCCCCACCTCTGATTCCCCATATCTGATTCCCCGCCTCTGATTCCCTGGGTCTGATTCCCTGCCTCTGATTCCCAACCTCTGATTCGCCACCTCTGACTCCCCATATCTGATTCCCCGCCTATGTTTCCCCACCTCTGATTCCCCAGCTCTGATTCCCCGTGTTTGATTCCCTGCCTCTGATTCCCCGCCTCTGATACCCCATCTCTGATTCACCACCTCTGATTCCCCATCTCTGATTCACCGCCTTTGATTCGCCAGCTCTGATTCCCCATATCTGACTCCCAGCCTCTGTTTCCCCGCCTCTGATTCCCCGCCTCTGATTCCCCATATCTCATTCCCCGCCTCTGATTCCCCAACTCTGATTCCCCGCCTCTGATTCCCCAGCTCTGATTCCCCGTGTTTGATTCCCTGCCTCAGATTCACGTTCTGATACCCCATCTCTGATTCACCACCTCTGATTCCCCATCTCTGATTCACCGCCTTTGATTCGCCAGCTCTGATTCCCCATATCTGACTCCCGGCCTCTGTTTCCCCGCCTCTGATTCCCCACCTCTGATTCCCAGTCCTCTTATTCCCGGCATCTGATTCCCGGCCTCTGATTCCCTGCACTGATTCCCTGCCCCTGATTCCCCACCTCTGATTTCCCATATCTGATTCCCCACCTCTGTTTCCCCGCCTCTGATTCCCGGACTCTGATTCCCCACCTCTGATTCCCGGCCTCTGATTCCCTGCCTCTGATTCCCGGCCTCTGATTCCCGGCCTCTGATTCCCCGCTTCTGATTCTGATTCCCTGCCTCTGATTCCACAACTCTGATTCCCCGCCTCTGATTCCCCAGCTCTGATTCCCCGTGTTTGATTCCCTGCCTCATATTCACGTTCTGATACCCCATCTCTGATTCACCACCTCTGATTCCCCATCTCTGATTCACCGCCTTTGATTCGCCAGCTCTGATTCCCCATATCTGACTCCCGGCCTCTGTTTCCCCGCCTCTGATTCCCCACCTCTGATTCCCAGTCCTCTTATTCCCGGCATCTGATTCCCGGCCTCTGATTCCCTGCACTGATTCCCTGCCCCTGATTCCCCACCTCTGATTTCCCATATCTGATTCCCCACCTCTGTTTCCCCGCCTCTGATTCCCGGACTCTGATTCCCCACCTCTGATTCCCGGCCTCTGATTCCCTGCCTCTGATTCCCGGCCTCTGATTCCCGGCCTCTGATTCCCCGCTTCTGATTCTGATTCCCTGCCTCTGATTCCCCATCTCTGATTCCCCACATCTGATTCCCTGCCTCTGATTCACTGTCTCTGATTCCCCGCCTCTGATTCCCCTCCTCGGATTCCCAAACTCTGATTCCCCACCTCTGATTCCCCATATCTGATTTCCCGCCTCTGTTTCCCCGCCTCTGATTCCGCGCCTCTGTTTCCCCATATCTGATTCCCGTCTCTGATTCCCCACCTCTGATTCCCCATCTCTGATTCCGCACATCCGATTCCCTGCCTCTGATTCCCCGCCTCTGATTCCCTGCGTCTGATTCCCTGCCTCTGATTCCCAACCTCTGATTCCCCACCTCTGATTCTCCATATCTGATTCCCCGCCTCTGTTTCCCCTCATCTGATTCCCCGCCTCTGTTTCCCCATATCTGATTCCCCACTTCTGATTCCCCACCTCTGATTCCCCATATCTGATTTCCCGCCTCTGTTTCCCCGCCTCTGATTCCCCGCCTCTGTTTCCCCATATCTGATTCCCGGACTCTGATTCCCCACCTTTGATTCCCCATCTCTGATTCCGCACATCCGATTCCCTGCCTCTGATTCCCCGCCTCTGATTCCCTGCGTCTGATTCCCTGCCTCTGATTCCCAACCTCTGATTCCCCACCTCTGATTCCCCATATCTGATTCCCCGCCTCTGATTCCCTGGGTCTGATTCCCTGCCTCTGATTCCCAACCTCTGATTCGCCACCTCTGACTCCCCATATCTGATTCCCCGCCTATGTTTCCCCACCTCTGATTCCCCATCTCTGATTCCCGGACTCTCATTCCCCACCTCTGATTCCCGGCCTCTGATTCCCGGCCTCTGATTCCCGGCCTCTGATTCCCGGCCTCTGATTCCCCGCTTCTGATTCTGATTCCCTGCCTCTGATTCCCCATCTCTCATCCCCACCTCTGATTCCCTGCCTCTGATTCCCCATCTCTCATTCCCCACCTCTGATTCCCGGCCTCTGATTCCCGGCCTCTGATTCCCAACCTCAGATTCCCAACCTCTGATACCCCACCTCTGATTCCCCACATCTGATTCCCTGCCTCTGATTCCCTGTCTCTGATTCCCCGCCTCTGATTCCCCTCCTCGGATTCCCAACCTCTGATTCCCCACCCCTGATTCCCCATATCTGATTCCCCGCCTCTGTTTCCCCGCCTCTGATTCGCAGCCTCTGATACCCCGCCTCTGATTCCCCATCTCTAATTCATCACATCGTATTCCCCACCTCTGCTTCCCCATCTCTGATTCACTGCCTCTGATTCGCCACCTCTGATTCCGCATATCTGATTCCCCGCCTATGTTTCCCCAACTCTGATTCCCCGACTCTGATTCCCCATATCGGATTCCCCGCCTCTGATTACCCATCTCTGATTCCCGGACTCTCATTCCCCACCTCTGATTCCCGGCCTCTGATTCCCGGCCTCTGATTCCCGGCCTCTGATTCCCGGCCTCTGATTCCCCACTTCTGATTCTGATTCCCTGCCTCTGATTCCCCATCTCTCATTCCCCACCTCTGATGTCCGGCCTCTGATTCCCGGCCTTTGATTCCCCACCTCGGATTCCCAACCTCTGATTCCCCACCTCTGATTCCCCATATCTGATTTCCCGCCTCTGTTTCCACGCCTCTGATTCCCCGCCTCTGTTTCCCCATATCTGATTCCCGGACTCTGATTCCCCACCTCTGATTCCCCATCTCTGATTCCGCACATCCGATTCCCTGCCTCTGATTCCCCACCTCTGATTCCCCATATCTGATTCCCCGCCTCTGTTTCCCCTCCTCTGATTCACCGCCTTTCTTTCCCCATATCTGATTCCCCGCTTCTGATTCCCCAACTCTGATTCCCTGCCTCTGATTCCCCGCCTCTGATTCCCCAGCTCTGATTCCCCATGTTTGATTCCCTGCCTCTGATTCCCAGCCTCTGATACCCCATCTCTGATTCACCACCTCTGATTCCCCATCTCTGATTCACCGCCTTTGATTCGCCAGCTCTGATTCCCCATATCTGACTCCCCGCCTCTGTTTCCCCGCCTCTGATTCCCCGCCTCTGATTCCCCATATCTCATTCCCCACCTCTGATTCCCCATCTCTGATACCCGGACTCTGATTCCCCACCTCCGATTCCCAGTCCTCTTATTCCCGGCATCTGATTCCCGAACTCTGATTCCCTGCCACTGATTCCCTGCCCCTGATTCCCCACCTCTGATTTCCCATATCTGATTCCCGCCTCTGTTTCCCCGCCTCTGATTCGCAGCCTCTGATACCCCGCCTCTGATTCCCCATCTCTAATTCATCACATCTCATTCCCCACCTCTGCTTCCCCATCTCCGATTCACTGCCTCTGATTCGCCACCTCTGATTCCCGGACTCTCATTCCCCACCTCTGATTCCCGGCCTCTGATTCCCGGCCTCTGATTCCCGGCCTCTGATTCCCGGCCTCTGATTCCCCGCTTCTGATTCTGATTCCCTGCCTCTGATTCCCCATCTCTGATTCCCCAAATCTGATTCCCTGCCTCTGATTCCCTGTCTCTGATTCCCCGCCTCTGATTCCCCGCCTCGGATTCCCAACCTCTGATTCCCCACCTCTGATTCCCCATAATGGATTTCCCGCCTCTGTTTCCCCGCCTCTGATTCCCCGCCTCTGTTTCCCCACATCTGATTCCCGGACTCTGATTCCCCACCTCTGATTCCCCATCTCTGATTCCGCACATCCGATTCCTTGCCTCTGATTCCCCGCCTCTGATTCCCTGCGTCTGATTCCCTGCCTCTGATTCCCAACCTCTGATTCCCCGCCTCTGTTTCCCCGCCTCTGATTCCCCGACTCTCTTTCCCCATATCTGAATCCCCGCTTCTGATTCCCCAACTCTGATTCCCCGCCTCTGATTCCCCAGCTCTGATTCCCCGCCTCTGACTCCTCGCGTCTCATTCCCAGCCTCTGATGCCCCGCCTCTGATTCCCCATCTCTGATTCCCCGCGTCTGATTCCCCCTGTCTGAATCCCTGCCTTTGATTCCCCGCCTCTGATTCCACGTCTCTGTTTCCCCGCCTCTGATTCCCCATATCTGATTCCCCGCCTCTGATTCCCCATCTCTGATTCCCCGCCTCTGATTCCCCATCTCTGATTCCCAGTCCTCTTATGCCTGGCATCTGATTCACGGCCTCTGATTCCCCGCCTCTGATTCCCTGCCTCTGATTCCCAACCTCTGATACCCCACCTCTGATTCCCCATATCTGATTCCCCGCCTCTGTTTCCCTCCCTCTGATTCCCCGCCTCTGTTTCCCCATATATGATTCCCCGCCTCTGATTCTCCAACTCTGCTTCCCCGCCTCTGATTCCCCAGCTCTGATTCCCCGTGTTTGATTCCCTGCCTCTGATTCCCCGCCTCTGATACCCCATCTCTGATTCACCACCTCTGATTCCCCATCTCTGATTCACCGCCTTTGATTCGCCAGCTCTGATTCCCCATATCTGACTCCCAGCCTCTGTTTCCCCGCCTCTGATTCCCCGCCTCTGATTCCCCATATCTCATTCCCCGCCTCTGATTCCCCAACTCTGATTCCCCGCCTCTGATTCCCCAGCTCTGATTCCCCGTGTTTGATTCCCTGCCTCAGATACACGTTCTGATACCCCATCTCTGATTCACCACCTCTGATTCCCCATCTCTGATTCACCGCCTTTGATTCGCCAGCTCTGATTCCCCATATCTGACTCCCGGCCTCTGTTTCCCCGCCTCTGATTCCCCACCTCTGATTCCCAGTCCTCTTATTCCCGGCATCTGATTCCCGGCCTCTGATTCCCTGCACTGATTCCCTGCCCCTGATTCCCCACCTCTGATTTCCCATATCTGATTCCCCACCTCTGTTTCCCCGCCTCTGATTCCCGGACTCTGATTCCCCACCTCTGATTCCCGGCCTCTGATTCCCTGCCTCTGATTCCCGGCCTCTGATTCCCGGCCTCTGATTCCCCGCTTCTGATTCTGATTCCCTGCCTCTGATTCCCCATCGCTGATTCCCCACATCTGATTCCCTGCCTCTGATTCCCTGTCTCTGATTCCCCGCCTCTGATTCCCCTCCTCGGATTCCCAAACTCTGATTCCCCACCTCTGATTCCCCATATCTGATTTCCCGCCTCTGTTTCCCCGCCTCTGATTCCCCGCCTCTGTTTCCCCATATCTGATTCCCGGACTCTGATTCCCCACCTCTGATTCCCCATCTCTGATTCCGCACATCCGATTCCCTGCCTCTGATTCCCCGCCTCTGATTCCCTGCGTCTGATTCCCTGCCTCTGATTCCCAACCTCTGATTCCCCACCTCTGATTCTCCATATCTGATTCCCCGCCTCTGTTTCCCCTCATCTGATTCCCCGCCTCTGTTTCCCCATATCTGATTCCCCACTTCTGATTCCCCAACTCTGATTCCCCGCCTCTGATTCCCCAGCTCTGATTCCCCGCCTCTGACTCCTCGCGTCTGATTCCCTGCCTCTGATACCCCGCCTCTGATTCCCCAACTCTGATTCCCCGCCTCTGATTCCCCATCTCTGATTCCCAGTCCTCTTATGCCCGGCATCTTATTCACGGCCTCTGATTCCCCGCCTCTGATTCCCTGCCTCTGATTCCCAACCTCTGATTCCCCACCTCTGATTCCCCTTATCTGATTCCCCGCCTCTGTTTCCCTCCCTCTGATTCCCCGCCTCTGTTTCCCCATATCTGATTCCCCGCCTCTGATTCCCCAACTCTGATTCCCCGCCTCTGATTCCCCAGCTCTGATTCCCCGTGTTTGATTCCCTGCCTCTGATTCTCCGCCTCTGATACCCCATCTCTGATTCACCACCTCTGATTCCCCATTTCTGATTCACTGCCTCTGATTCGCCACCTCAGATTCCCCATATCTGATTCCCCGCCTATGTTTCCCCACCTCTGATTTCCCGCATCTGATTCCCCATATCGGATTCCCCGCCTCTGATTCCCCATCTCTGATTCCCGGACTCTGATTCCCCACCTTTGATTCCCGGCCTCTGATTCCCGACCTCTGATTCCCGGCCTCTGATTCCCGGCCTCTGATTCCCGCTTCTGATTCTGATTCCCTGCCTCTGATTCCCCATCTCTGATTCCCCACATCTGATTCCCTGCCTCTGATTCCCTGTCTCTGATTCCCCGCCTCTGATTCCCCGCCTCTGATTCCCCAGCTCTTATTCCCTGCCTCTGATTCCCTGCCTCTGATTCCCAACCTCTGATTCCCCACCTCTGATTCCCCATATCTGATTCCACGCCTCTGTTTCCCTGCCTCTGATTCCCAGCCTCTGTTTCCCCATATCTAATTCCCCACCTCTGATTCCACAACTCTGATTCCCCGCCTCTGATTCCCCAGCTCTGATTCCCCGTGTTTGATTCCCTGCCTCTGATTCCCCGCCTCTGATACCCCATCTCTGATTCACCACCTCTGATTCCCCATCTCTGATTCACCGCCTTTGGTTCGCCAGCTCTGATTCCCCATATCTGACACCCCGCCTCTGTTTCCCCGCCTCCGATTCCCCTCCTCTGATTCCCCATCTCTGATTCCCAGTCCTCTTATGCCCGGCATCTGATTCACGGCCTCTGATTCCCCGCCTCTGATTCCCTGCCTCTGATTCCCAACCTCTGATTCCCCACCTCTGATTCCCCTTATCTGATTCCCCGCCTCTGTTTCCCTCCCTCTGATTCCCCGCCTCTGTTTCCCCATATATGATTCCCCGCCTCTGATTCCCCAACTCTGATACCCGGACTCTGATTCCCCACCTCCGATTCCCAGTCCTCTTATTCCCGGCATCTGATTCCCGGCCTCTGATTCCCTGCCACTGATTCCCTGCCCCTGATTCCCCACCTCTGATTTCCCATATCTGATTCCCGCCTCTGTTTCCCCGCCTCTGATTCGCAGCCTCTGATACCCCGCCTCTGATTCCCCATCTCTAATTCATCACATCTGATTCCCCACCTCTGCTTCCCCATCTCCGATTCACTGCCTCTGATTCGCCACCTATGATTCCCCATATCTGATTCCCTGCCTATGTTTCCCCACCTCTGATTCCACGCCTCTGATTCCCCATTTCGGATTCCCCGCCTCTGATTCCCCATCTCTGATTCCCGGACTCTCATTCCCCACCTCTGATTCCCGGCCTCTGATTCCCGGCCTCAGATTCCATGCCTCTGATTCCCCGCTTCTGATTCTGATTCCCTGCCTCTGATTCCCCATCTCTGATTCCCCACATCTGATTCCCTGCCTCTGATTCCCTGTCTCTGATTCCCCGCCTCTGATTCCCCGCCTCGGATTCCCAACCTCTGATTCCCCACCTCTGATTCCCCATAATGGATTTCCCGCCTCTATTTCCCCGCCTCTGATTCCCCACCTCTGTTTCCCCATATCTGATTCCCGGACTCTGATTCCCCACCTCTGATTCCCCATCTCTGATTCACCACCTCTGATTCCCCATCTCTGATTCACCGCCTTTGATTCGCCAGCTCTGATTCCCCATATCTGACTCCCAGCCTCTGTTTCCCCGCCTCTGATTCCCCGCCTCTGATTCCCCATATCTCATTCCCCGCCTCTGATTCCCCAACTCTGATTCCCCGCCTCTGATTCCCCAGCTCTGATTCCCCGTGTTTGATTCCCTGCCTCAGATTCACGTTCTGATACCCCATCTCTGATTCACTGCCTCTGATTCGCCACCTCTGATTCCCCATATCTGATTCCCCGCCTATGATTCCCCACCTCTGATTCCACGCCTCTGATTCCCCATTTCGGATTCCCCGCCTCTGATTCCCCATCTCCGATTCACTGCCTCTGATTCGCCACCTCTGATTCCCCATATCTGATTCCCCGCCTATGATTCCCCACCTCTGATTCCACGCCTCTGATTCCCCATTTCGGATTCCCCGCCTCTGATTCCCCATCTCTGATTCCCGGACTCTCATTCCCCACCTCTGATTCCCGGCCTCTGATTCCCGGCCTCTGATTCCCGGCCTCTGATTCCCGGCCTCTGATTCCCGGCCTCTGATTCCCGGCCTCTGATTCCCCGCTTCTGATTCTGATTCCCTGCCTCTGATTCCCCATCTCTGATTCCCCACATCTGATTCCCTGCCTCTGATTCCCTGTCTCTGATTCCCCATCTCTGATTCACCGCCTTTGGTTCGCCAGCTCTGATTCCCCATATCTGACACCCCGCCTCTGTTTCCCCGCCTCCGATTCCCCGCCTCTGATTCCCCATCTCTGATTCCCAGTCCTCTTATGCCCGGCATCTGATTCACGGCCTCTGATTCCCCGCCTCTGATTCCCTGCCTCTGATTCCCAACCTCTGATTCCCCACCTCTGATTCCCCTTATCTGATTCCCCGCCTCTGTTTCCCTCCCTCTGATTCCCCGCCTCTGTTTCCCCATATATGATTCCCCGCCTCTGATTCCCCAACTCTGATACCCGGACTCTGATTCCCCACCTCCGATTCCCAGTCCTCTTATTCCCGGCATCTGATTCCCGGCCTCTGATTCCCTGCCACTGATTCCCTGCCCCTGATTCCCCACCTCTGATTTCCCATATCTGATTCCCGCCTCTGTTTCCCCGCCTCTGATTCGCAGCCTCTGATACCCCGCCTCTGATTCCCCATCTCTAATTCATCACATCTGATTCCCCACCTCTGCTTCCCCATCTCCGATTCACTGCCTCTGATTCGCCACCTCTGATTCCCCATATCTGATTCCCCGCCTATGTTTCCCCACCTCTGATTCCACGCCTCTGATTCCCCATTTCGGATTCCCCGCCTCTGATTCCCCATCTCTGATTCCCGGACTCTCATTCCCCACCTCTGATTCCCGGCCTCTGATTCCCGGCCTCTGATTCCCGGCCTCAGATTCCATGCCTCTGATTCCCCGCTTCTGATTCTGATTCCCTGCCTCTGATTCCCCATCTCTGATTCCCCACATCTGATTCCCTGCCTCTGATTCCCTGTCTCTGATTCCCCGCCTCTGATTCCCCGCCTCGGATTCCCAACCTCTGATTCCCCACCTCTGATTCCCCATAATGGATTTCCCGCCTCTGTTTCCCCGCCTCTGATTCCCCACCTCTGTTTCCCCATATCTGATTCCCGGACTCTGATTCCCCACCTCTGATTCCCCATCTCTGATTCACCACCTCTGATTCCCCATCTCTGATTCACCGCCTTTGATTCGCCAGCTCTGATTCCCCATATCTGACTCCCAGCCTCTGTTTCCCCGCCTCTGATTCCCCGCCTCTGATTCCCCATATCTCATTCCCCGCCTCTGATTCCCCAACTCTGATTCCCCGCCTCTGATTCCCCAGCTCTGATTCCCCGTGTTTGATTCCCTGCCTCAGATTCACGTTCTGATACCCCATCTCTGATTCACTGCCTCTGATTCGCCACCTCTGATTCCCCATATCTGATTCCCCGCCTATGATTCCCCACCTCTGATTCCACGCCTCTGATTCCCCATTTCGGATTCCCCGCCTCTGATTCCCCATCTCCGATTCACTGCCTCTGATTCGCCACCTCTGATTCCCCATATCTGATTCCCCGCCTATGATTCCCCACCTCTGATTCCACGCCTCTGATTCCCCATTTCGGATTCCCCGCCTCTGATTCCCCATCTCTGATTCCCGGACTCTCATTCCCCACCTCTGATTCCCGGCCTCTGATTCCCGGCCTCTGATTCCCGGCCTCTGATTCCCGGCCTCTGATTCCCGGCCTCTGATTCCCGGCCTCTGATTCCCCGCTTCTGATTCTGATTCCCTGCCTCTGATTCCCCATCTCTGATTCCCCACATCTGATTCCCTGCCTCTGATTCCCTGTCTCTGATTCCCCGCCTCTGATTCCCCGCCTCGGAATCCCAACCTCTGATTCCCCACCTCTGATTCCCCATAATGGATTTCCCGCCTCTGTTTCCCCGCCTCTGATTCCCCGCCTCTGTTTCCCCATGTCTGATTCCCGGACTCTGATTCCCCACCTCTGATTCCCCATCTCTGATTCCGCACATCCGATACCCTGCCTCTGATTCCCCGCCTCTCATTCCCTGCGTCTGATTCCCTGCCTCTGATTCCCAACCTCTGATTCCCCACCTCTGATTCCCCATATCTGATTCCCCGCCTCTGTTTCCCCGCCTCTGATTCCCCGACTCTCTTTCCCCATATCTGAATCCCCGCTTCTGATTCCCCAACTCTGATTCCCCGCCTCTGATTCCCCAGCTCTGATTCCCCGCCTCTGACTCCTCGCATCTGATTCCCTGCCTCTGATGCCCCGCCTCTGATTCCCCATATCTCATTCCCCACCTCTGATTCCCCATCTCTGATTCCCGGACTCTGATTCCCCTCCTCCGATTCCCAGTCCTCTTATTCCCGGCATCTGATTCCCGGCCTCTGATTCCCTGCCACTGATTCCCTGCCCCTGATTCCCCACCTCTGATTTCCCATATCTGATTCCCCGCCTCTGTTTCCCCGCCTCTGATTCCCGGACTCTGATTCCCCACCTCTGATTCCCGGCCTCTGATTCCCGGCCTCTGATTCCCGGCCTCTGATTCCCGGCCTCTGATTCCCCACTTCTGATTCTGATTCCCTGCCTCTGATTCCCCATCTCTGATTCCCCACATCTGATTCCCTGCCTCTGATTCCCTGTCGCTGATTCCCCGCCTCTGATTCCCCTCCTCGGATTCCCAACCTCTGATTCCCCACCTCTGATTCCCCATATCTGATTTCCCGCCTCTGTTTCCCCGCCTCTGATTCCCCGCCTCTGTTTCCCCATATCTGATTCCCGGACTCTGATTCCCCACCTCTGATTCCCCATCTCTGATTCCGCACATCCGATTCCCTGCCTCTGATTCCCCGCCTCTGATTCCCTGCGTCTGATTCCCTGCCTCTGATTCCCAACCTCTGATTCCCCACCTCTGATTCTCCATATCTGATTCCCCGCCTCTGTTTCCCCTCCTCTGATTCCCCGCCTCTGTTTCCCCATATCTGATTCCCCGCTTCTGATTCCCCAACTCTGATTCCCCGCCTCTGATTCCCCGCCTCTGATTCCCCAGCTCTGATTCCCCGTGTTTGATTCCCTGCCTCTGATTCCCAGCCTCTGATACCCCATCTCTGATTCACCACCTCTGATTCCCCATCTCTGATTCACCGCCTTTGATTCGCCAGCTCTGATTCCCCATATCTGACTCCCCGCCTCTGTTTCCCCGCCTCTGATTCCCCGCCTCTGATTCCCCATATCTGATTCCCCACCTCTGATTCCCCATCTCTGATTCCCGGACTCTGATTCCCCACCTCCGATTCCCAGTCCTCTTATTCCCGGCATCTGATTCCCGGCCTCTGATTCCCTGCCACTGATTCCCTGCCCCTGATTCCCCACCTCTGATTTCCCATATCTGATTCCCCGCCTCTGTTTCCCCGCCTCTGATTCGCAGCCTCTGATACCCCGCCTCTGATTCCCCATCTCTAATTCATCACATCTGATTCCCCACCTCTGCTTCCCCATCTCTGATTCACTGCCTCTGATTCGCCACCTCTGATTCCCCATATCTGATTCCCCGCCTATGTTTCCCCACCTCTGATTCCACGCCTCTGATTCCCCATTTCGGATTCCCCGCCTCTGATTCCCCATCTCTGATTCCCCACCTCTGATTCCTGGCCTCTGACTCCCGGCCTCTGATTCCCGGCCTCTGATTCCCGGCCTCTGATTCCCAGATTCTGATTCTGATTCCCTGCCTCTGATTCCCCATCTCTGATTCCCCACATCTGATTCCCTGCCTCTGATTCCCTGTCTCTGATTCCCCGCCTCTGATTCCCCGCCTCGGATTCCCAACCTCTGATTCCCCACCTCTGATTCCCCATAATGGATTCCCCGCCTCTGTTTCCCCATATCTGATTCCCCGCCTCTGTTTCCCCATATCAGATTCACGGACACTGATTCCACACCTCTGATTCCACATCTCTGATTCCGCACATCCGATTCCCTGCCTCTGATTACCCGCCTCTGATTCCCTGCTTCTGATTCCCTGCCTCTGATTCCCAACCTCTGATTCCCCACCTCTGTTTCCCCGCCTCTGATTCCCCGCCCCTGTTTCCCCATATCTGATTCCCGGACTCTGATTCTCCACCTCTGATTCCCCATCTCTGATTCCGCACATCCGATTCCCTGCCTCTGATTCCCCGCCTCTGATTCCCTGCGTCTGATTCCCTGCCTCTAATTCCCAACCTCTGATTCCCCACCTCTGATTCTCCATATCTGATTCCCCGCCTCTGTTTTCCCTCATCTGATTCCCCGCCTCTGTTTCCCCATATCTGATTCCCCACTTCTGATTCCCCATCTCTGATTCCCCGCCTCTGATTCCCCAGCTCTGATTCCCCGCCTCTGACTCCTCGCGTCTGATTCCCTGCCTCTGATACCCCGCCTCTGATTCCCCAACTCTGATTCCCCGCCTCTGATTCCCCATCTCTGATTCCCAGTCCTCTTATGCCCGGCATCTTATTCACGGCCTCTGATTCCCCGCCTCTGATTCCCTGCCTCTGATTCCCAACCTCTGATTCCCCACCTCTGATTCCCCTTATCTGATTCCCCGCCTCTGTTTCCCTCCCTCTGATTCCCCGCCTCTGTTTCCCCATATCTGATTCCCCGCCTCTGATTCCCCAACTCTGATTCCCCGCCTCTGATTCCCCAGCTCTGATTCCCCGTGTTTGATTCCCTGCCTCTGATTCCCCGCCTCTGATACCCCATCTCTGATTCACCACCTCTGATTCCCCATTTCTGATTCACTGCCTCTGATTCGCCACCTCTGATTCCCCATATCTGATTCCCCGCCTATGTTTCCCCACCTCTGATTCCCCGCATCTGATTCCCCATATCGGATTCCCCGCCTCTGATTCCCCATCTCTGATTCCCGGACTCTGATTCCCCACCTTTGATTCCCGGCCTCTGATTCCCGACCTCTGATTCCCGGCCTCTGATTCCCGGCCTCTGATTCCCGCTTCTGATTCTGATTCCCCACCTCTGATTCCCCGCCTCGGATTCCCAACCTCTGATTCCCCACCTCTGATTCCCCATAATGGATTTCCCGCCTCTGTTTCCCCGCCTCTGATTCCCCGCCTCTGTTTCCCCATATCTGATTCCCGGACTCTGATTCCCCACCTCTGATTCCCCATCTCTGATTCACCACCTCTGATTCCCCATCTCTGATTCACCGCCTTTGATTCGCCAGCTCTGATTCCCCATATCTGACTCCCAGCCTCTGTTTCCCCGCCTCTGATTCCCCGCCTCTGATTCCCCATATCTCATTCCCCGCCTCTGATTCCCCAACTCTGATTCCCCGCCTCTGATTCCCCAGCTCTGATTCCCCGTGTTTGATTCCCTGCCTCAGATTCACGTTCTGATACCCCATCTCTGATTCACTGCCTCTGATTCGCCACCTCTGATTCCCCATATCTGATTCCCCGCCTATGATTCCCCACCTCTGATTCCACGCCTCTGATTCCCCATTTCGGATTCCCCGCCTCTGATTCCCCATCTCCGATTCACTGCCTCTGATTCGCCACCTCTGATTCCCCATATCTGATTCCCCGCCTATGTTTCCCCACCTCTGATTCCCCGCATCTGATTCCCCATATCGGATTCCCCGCCTCTGATTCCCCATCTCTGATTCCCCGCCTCTGATTCCCTGCGTCTGATTCCCTGCCTCTGATTCCCAACCTCTGATTCCCCACCTCTGATTCTCCATATCTGATTCCCCGCCTCTGTTTCCCCTCCTCTGATTCCCCGCCTCTGTTTCCCCATATCTGATTCCCCGCTTCTGATTCCCCAACTCTGATTCCCCGCCTCTGATTCCCCGCCTCTGATTCCCCAGCTCTGATTCCCCGTGTTTGATTCCCTGCCTCTGATTCCCAGCCTCTGATACCCCATCTCTGATTCACCACCTCTGATTCCCCATCTCTGATTCACCGCCTTTGATTCGCCAGCTCTGATTCCCCATATCTGACTCCCCGCCTCTGTTTCCCCGCCTCTGATTCCCCGCCTCTGATTCCCCATATCTGATTCCCCACCTCTGATTCCCCATCTCTGATTCCCGGACTCTGATTCCCCACCTCCGATTCCCAGTCCTCTTATTCCCGGCATCTGATTCCCGGCCTCTGATTCCCTGCCACTGATTCCCTGCCCCTGATTCCCCACCTCTGATTTCCCATATCTGATTCCCCGCCTCTGTTTCCCCGCCTCTGATTCGCAGCCTCTGATACCCCGCCTCTGATTCCCCATCTCTAATTCATCACATCTGATTCCCCACCTCTGCTTCCCCATCTCTGATTCACTGCCTCTGATTCGCCACCTCTGATTCCCCATATCTGATTCCCCGCCTATGTTTCCCCACCTCTGATTCCACGCCTCTGATTCCCCATTTCGGATTCCCCGCCTCTGATTCCCCATCTCTGATTCCCCACCTCTGATTCCTGGCCTCTGACTCCCGGCCTCTGATTCCCGGCCTCTGATTCCCGGCCTCTGATTCCCAGATTCTGATTCTGATTCCCTGCCTCTGATTCCCCATCTCTGATTCCCCACATCTGATTCCCTGCCTCTGATTCCCTGTCTCTGATTCCCCGCCTCTGATTCCCCGCCTCGGATTCCCAACCTCTGATTCCCCACCTCTGATTCCCCATAATGGATTCCCCGCCTCTGTTTCCCCATATCTGATTCCCCGCCTCTGTTTCCCCATATCAGATTCACGGACACTGATTCCACACCTCTGATTCCACATCTCTGATTCCGCACATCCGATTCCCTGCCTCTGATTACCCGCCTCTGATTCCCTGCTTCTGATTCCCTGCCTCTGATTCCCAACCTCTGATTCCCCACCTCTGTTTCCCCGCCTCTGATTCCCCGCCCCTGTTTCCCCATATCTGATTCCCGGACTCTGATTCTCCACCTCTGATTCCCCATCTCTGATTCCGCACATCCGATTCCCTGCCTCTGATTCCCCGCCTCTGATTCCCTGCGTCTGATTCCCTGCCTCTAATTCCCAACCTCTGATTCCCCACCTCTGATTCTCCATATCTGATTCCCCGCCTCTGTTTTCCCTCATCTGATTCCCCGCCTCTGTTTCCCCATATCTGATTCCCCACTTCTGATTCCCCATCTCTGATTCCCCGCCTCTGATTCCCCAGCTCTGATTCCCCGCCTCTGACTCCTCGCGTCTGATTCCCTGCCTCTGATACCCCGCCTCTGATTCCCCAACTCTGATTCCCCGCCTCTGATTCCCCATCTCTGATTCCCAGTCCTCTTATGCCCGGCATCTTATTCACGGCCTCTGATTCCCCGCCTCTGATTCCCTGCCTCTGATTCCCAACCTCTGATTCCCCACCTCTGATTCCCCTTATCTGATTCCCCGCCTCTGTTTCCCTCCCTCTGATTCCCCGCCTCTGTTTCCCCATATCTGATTCCCCGCCTCTGATTCCCCAACTCTGATTCCCCGCCTCTGATTCCCCAGCTCTGATTCCCCGTGTTTGATTCCCTGCCTCTGATTCCCCGCCTCTGATACCCCATCTCTGATTCACCACCTCTGATTCCCCATTTCTGATTCACTGCCTCTGATTCGCCACCTCTGATTCCCCATATCTGATTCCCCGCCTATGTTTCCCCACCTCTGATTCCCCGCATCTGATTCCCCATATCGGATTCCCCGCCTCTGATTCCCCATCTCTGATTCCCGGACTCTGATTCCCCACCTTTGATTCCCGGCCTCTGATTCCCGACCTCTGATTCCCGGCCTCTGATTCCCGGCCTCTGATTCCCGCTTCTGATTCTGATTCCCCACCTCTGATTCCCCGCCTCGGATTCCCAACCTCTGATTCCCCACCTCTGATTCCCCATAATGGATTTCCCGCCTCTGTTTCCCCGCCTCTGATTCCCCGCCTCTGTTTCCCCATATCTGATTCCCGGACTCTGATTCCCCACCTCTGATTCCCCATCTCTGATTCACCACCTCTGATTCCCCATCTCTGATTCACCGCCTTTGATTCGCCAGCTCTGATTCCCCATATCTGACTCCCAGCCTCTGTTTCCCCGCCTCTGATTCCCCGCCTCTGATTCCCCATATCTCATTCCCCGCCTCTGATTCCCCAACTCTGATTCCCCGCCTCTGATTCCCCAGCTCTGATTCCCCGTGTTTGATTCCCTGCCTCAGATTCACGTTCTGATACCCCATCTCTGATTCACTGCCTCTGATTCGCCACCTCTGATTCCCCATATCTGATTCCCCGCCTATGATTCCCCACCTCTGATTCCACGCCTCTGATTCCCCATTTCGGATTCCCCGCCTCTGATTCCCCATCTCCGATTCACTGCCTCTGATTCGCCACCTCTGATTCCCCATATCTGATTCCCCGCCTATGATTCCCCACCTCTGATTCCACGCCTCTGATTCCCCATTTCGGATTCCCCGCCTCTGATTCCCCATCTCTGATTCCCGGACTCTCATTCCCCACCTCTGATTCCCGGCCTCTGATTCCCGGCCTCTGATTCCCGGCCTCTGATTCCCGGCCTCTGATTCCCCGCTTCTGATTCTGATTCCCTGCCTCTGATTCCCCATCTCTTATTCCCCACATCTGATTCCCTGCCTCTGATTCCCTGTCTCTGATTCCCCGCCTCTGATTCCCCGCCTCGGATTCCCAACCTCTGATTCCCCACCTCTGATTCCCCATAATGGATTTCCCGCTTCTGTTTCCCCGCCTCTGATTCCCCGCCTCTGTTTCCCCATATCTGATTCCCGGACTCTGATTCCCCACCTCTGATTCCCCATCTCTGATTCCGCACATCCGATTCCCTGCCTCTGATTCCCCGCCACTCATTCCCTGCGTCTGATTCCCTGCCTCTGATTCCCAACCTCTGATTCCCCACCTCTGATTCCCCATATCTGATTCCCCGCCTCTGTTTCCCCGCCTCTGATTCCCCGACTCTCTTTCCCCATATCTGAATCCCCGCTTCTGATTCCCCAACTCTGATTCCCCGCCTCTGATTCCCCAGCTCTGATTCCCCGCCTCTGACTCCTCGCATCTGATTCCCTGCCTCTGATGCCCCGCCTCTGATTACCCATATCTCATTCCCCACCTCTGATTCCCCTCCTCCGATTCCCAGTCCTCTTATTCCCGGCATCTGATTCCCGGCCTCTGATTCCCTGCCACTGATTCCCTGCCCCTGATTCCCCACCTCTGATTTCCCATATCTGATTCCCCGCCTCTGTTTCCCCGCCTCTGATTCCCGGACTCTGATTCCCCACCTCTGATTCCCGGCCTCTGATTCCCGGCCTCTGATTCCCGGCCTCTGATTCCCGGCCTCTGATTCCCCGATTCTGATTCTGATTCCCTGCCTCTGATTCCCCATCTCTGATTCCCCACATCTGATTCCCTGCCTCTGATTCCCTGTCTCTCATTCCCCGCCTCTGATTCCCCTCCTCGGATTCCCAACCTCTGATTCCCCACCTCTGATTCCCCATATCTGATTTCCCGCCTCTGTTTCCCCGCCTCTGATTCCCCGCCTCTGTTTCCCCATATCTGATTCCCGGACTCTGATTCCCCACCTCTGATTCCCCATCTCTGATTCCGCACATCCGATTCCCTGCCTCTGATTCCCCGCCTCTGATTCCCTGCGTCTGATTCCCTGCCTCTGATTCCCAACCTCTGATTCCCCACCTCTGATTCTCCATATCTGATTCCCCGCCTCTGTTTCCCCTCCTCTGATTCCCCGCCTCTGTTTCCCCATATCTGATTCCCCGCTTCTGATTCCCCAACTCTGATTCCCCGCCTCTGATTCCCCGCCTCTGATTCCCCAGCTCTGATTCCCCGTGTTTGATTCCCTGCCTCTGATTCCCAGCCTCTGATACCCCATCTCTGATTCACCACCTCTGATTCCCCATCTCTGATTCACCGCCTTTGATTCGCCAGCTCTGATTCCCCATATCTGACTCCCCGCCTCTGTTTCCCCGCCTCTGATTCCCCGCCTCTGATTCCCCATATCTGATTCCCCACCTCTGATTCCCCATCTCTGATTCCCGGCCTCTGATTCCCGCTTCTGATTCTGATTCCCCACCTCTGATTCCCCGCCTCGGATTCCCAACCTCTGATTCCCCACCTCTGATTCCCCATAATGGATTTCCCGCCTCTGTTTCCCCGCCTCTGATTCCCCGCCTCTGTTTCCCCATATCTGATTCCCGGACTCTGATTCCCCACCTCTGATTCCCCATCTCTGATTCACCACCTCTGATTCCCCATCTCTGATTCACCGCCTTTGATTCGCCAGCTCTGATTCCCCAGATCTGACTCCCAGCCTCTGTTTCCCCGCCTCTGATTCCCCGCCTCTGATTCCCCATATCTCATTCCCCGCCTCTGATTCCCCAACTCTGATTCCCCGCCTCTGATTCCCCAGCTCTGATTCCCCGTGTTTGATTCCCTGCCTCAGATTCACGTTCTGATACCCCATCTCTGATTCACTGCCTCTGATTCGCCACCTCTGATTCCCCATATCTGATTCCCCGCCTATGATTCCCCACCTCTGATTCCACGCCTCTGATTCCCCATTTCGGATTCCCCGCCTCTGATTCCCCATCTCCGATTCACTGCCTCTGATTCGCCACCTCTGATTCCCCATATCTGATTCCCCGCCTATGATTCCCCACCTCTGATTCCACGCCTCTGATTCCCCATTTCGGATTCCCCGCCTCTGATTCCCCATCTCTGATTCCCGGACTCTCATTCCCCACCTCTGATTCCCGGCCTCTGATTCCCGGCCTCTGATTCCCGGCCTCTGATTCCCGGCCTCTGATTCCCCGCTTCTGATTCTGATTCCCTGCCTCTGATTCCCCATCTCTTATTCCCCACATCTGATTCCCTGCCTCTGATTCCCTGTCTCTGATTCTCCGCCTCTGATTCCCCGCCTCGGATTCCCAACCTCTGATTCCCCACCTCTGATTCCCCATAATGGATTTCCCGCCTCTGTTTCCCCGCCTCTGATTCCCCGCCTCTGTTTCCCCATATCTGATTCCCGGACTCTGATTCCCCACCTCTGATTCCCCATCTCTGCTTCCGCACATCCGATTCCCTGCCTCTGATTCCCCGCCTTTCATTCCCTGCGTCTGATTCCCTGCCTCTGATTCCCAACCTCTGATTCCCCACCTCTGATTCCCCATATCTGATTCCCCGCCTCTGTTTCCCCGCCTCTGATTCCCCGACTCTCTTTCCCCATATCTGAATCCCCGCTTCTGATTCCCCAACTCTGATTCCCCGCCTCTGATTCCCCAGCTCTGATTCCCCGCCTCTGACTCCTCGCATCTGATTCCCTGCCTCTGATGCCCCGCCTCTGATTCCCCATATCTCATTCCCCACCTCTGATTCCCCTCCTCCGATTCCCAGTCCTCTTATTCCCGGCATCTGATTCCCGGCCTCTGATTCCCTGCCACTGATTCCCTGCCCCTGATTCCCCACCTCTGATTTCCCATATCTGATTCCCCGCCTCTGTTTCCCCGCCTCTGATTCCCGGACTCTGATTCCCCACCTCTGATTCCCGGCCTCTGATTCCCGGCCTCTGATTCCCGGCCTCTGATTCCCGGCCTCTGATTCCCCGATTCTGATTCTGATTCCCTGCCTCTGATTCCCCATCTCTGATTCCCCACATCTGATTCCCTGCCTCTGATTCCCTGTCTCTGATTCCCCGCCTCTGATTCCCCTCCTCGGATTCCCAACCTCTGATTCCCCACCTCTGATTCCCCATATCTGATTTCCCGCCTCTGTTTCCCCGCCTCTGATTCCCCGCCTCTGTTTCCCCATATCTGATTCCCGGACTCTGATTCCCCACCTCTGATTCCCCATCTCTGATTCCGCACATCCGATTCCCTGCCTCTGATTCCCCGCCTCTGATTCCCCAGCTCTGATTCCCCGTGTTTGATTCCCTGCCTCTGATTCCCTGCCTCTGATTCCCAACCTCTGATTCCCCACCTCTGATTCCCCGCCTCTGATTCCCCGCCTCTGATTCCCCAGCTCTGATTCCCCGTGTTTGATTCCCTGCCTCTGATTCCCTGCCTCTGATTCCCAACCTCTGATTCCCCACCTCTGATTCTCCATTTCTGATTCCCCGCCTCTGTTTCCCCTCCTCTGATTCCCCGCCTCTGTTTCCCCATATCTGATTCCCCACCTCTGCTTCCCCATCTCTGATTCACTGCCTCTGATTCGCCACCTCTGATTCCCCATATCTGATTCCCCGCCTATGTTTCCCCACCTCTGATTCCACGCCTCTGATACCCCATTTCGCATTCCCCGCCTCTGATTCCCCATCTCTGATTCCCCACCTCTGATTCCTGGCCTCTGACTCCCGGCCTCTGATTCCCGGCCTCTGATTCCCGGCCTCTGATTCCCAGATTCTGATTCTGATTCCCTGCCTCTGATTCCCCATCTCTGATTCCCCACATCTGATTCCCTGCCTCTGATTCCCTGTCTCTGATTCCCCGCCTCTGATTCCCCGCCTCGGATTCCCAATCTCTGATTCCCCACCTCTGATTCCCCATAATGGATTCCCCGCCTCTGTTTCCCCATATCTGATTCCCGGACTCTGATTCCCCGCCTCTGATTCGCAGCCTCTGATACCCCGCCTCTGATTCCCCATCTCTAATTCATCACATCTGATTCCCCACCTCTGCTTCCCCATCTCTGATTCACTGCCTCTGATTCGCCACCTCTGATTCCCCATATCTGATTCCCCGCCTATGTTTCCCCACCTCTGATTCCACGCCTCTGATTCCCCATTTCGGATTCCCCGCCTCTGATTCCCCATCTCTGATTCCCCACCTCTGATTCCTGGCCTCTGACTCCCGGCCTCTGATTCCCGGCCTCTGATTCCCGGCCTCTGATTCCCAGATTCTGATTCTGATTCCCTGCCTCTGATTCCCCATCTCTGATTCCCCACATCTGATTCCCTGCCTCTGATTCCCTGTCTCTGATTCCCCGCCTCTGATTCCCCGCCTCGGATTCCCAACCTCTGATTCCCCACCTCTGATTCCCCATAATGGATTCCCCGCCTCTGTTTCCCCATATCTGATTCCCCGCCTCTGTTTCCCCATATCAGATTCACGGACACTGATTCCACACCTCTGATTCCACATCTCTGATTCCGCACATCCGATTCCCTGCCTCTGATTACCCGCCTCTGATTCCCTGCTTCTGATTCCCTGCCTCTGATTCCCAACCTCTGATTCCCCACCTCTGTTTCCCCGCCTCTGATTCCCCGCCCCTGTTTCCCCATATCTGATTCCCGGACTCTGATTCTCCACCTCTGATTCCCCATCTCTGATTCCGCACATCCGATTCCCTGCCTCTGATTCCCCGCCTCTGATTCCCTGCGTCTGATTCCCTGCCTCTAATTCCCAACCTCTGATTCCCCACCTCTGATTCTCCATATCTGATTCCCCGCCTCTGTTTTCCCTCATCTGATTCCCCGCCTCTGTTTCCCCATATCTGATTCCCCACTTCTGATTCCCCAACTCTGATTCCCCGCCTCTGATTCCCCAGCTCTGATTCCCCGCCTCTGACTCCTCGCGTCTGATTCCCTGCCTCTGATACCCCGCCTCTGATTCCCCAACTCTGATTCCCCGCCTCTGATTCCCCATCTCTGATTCCCAGTCCTCTTATGCCCGGCATCTTATTCACGGCCTCTGATTCCCCGCCTCTGATTCCCTGCCTCAGATTCCCAACCTCTGATTCCCCACCTCTGATTCCCCTTATCTGATTCCCCGCCTCTGTTTCCCTCCCTCTGATTCCCCGCCTCTGTTTCCCCATATCTGATTCCCCGCCTCTGATTCCCCAACTCTGATTCCCCGCCTCTGATTCCCCAGCTCTGATTCCCCGTGTTTGATTCCCTGCCTCTGATTCCCCGCCTCTGATACCCCATCTCTGATTCACCACCTCTGATTCCCCATTTCTGATTCACTGCCTCTGATTCGCCACCTCTGATTCCCCATATCTGATTCCCCGCCTATGTTTCCCCACCTCTGATTCCCCGCATCTGATTCCCCATATCGGATTCCCCGCCTCTGATTCCCCATCTCTGATTCCCGGACTCTGATTCCCCACCTTTGATTCCCGGCCTCTGATTCCCGACCTCTGATTCCCGGCCTCTGATTCCCGGCCTCTGATTCCCGCTTCTGATTCTGATTCCCCACCTCTGATTCCCCGCCTCGGATTCCCAACCTCTGATTCCCCACCTCTGATTCCCCATAATGGATTTCCCGCCTCTGTTTCCCCGCCTCTGATTCCCCGCCTCTGTTTCCCCATATCTGATTCCCGGACTCTGATTCCCCACCTCTGATTCCCCATCTCTGATTCACCACCTCTGATTCCCCATCTCTGATTCACCGCCTTTGATTCGCCAGCTCTGATTCCCCATATCTGACTCCCAGCCTCTGTTTCCCCGCCTCTGATTCCCCGCCTCTGATTCCCCATATCTCATTCCCCGCCTCTGATTCCCCAACTCTGATTCCCCGCCTCTGATTCCCCAGCTCTGATTCCCCGTGTTTGATTCCCTGCCTCAGATTCACGTTCTGATACCCCATCTCTGATTCACTGCCTCTGATTCGCCACCTCTGATTCCCCATATCTGATTCCCCGCCTATGATTCCCCACCTCTGATTCCACGCCTCTGATTCCCCATTTCGGATTCCCCGCCTCTGATTCCCCATCTCCGATTCACTGCCTCTGATTCGCCACCTCTGATTCCCCATATCTGATTCCCCGCCTATGATTCCCCACCTCTGATTCCACGCCTCTGATTCCCCATTTCGGATTCCCCGCCTCTGATTCCCCATCTCTGATTCCCGGACTCTCATTCCCCACCTCTGATTCCCGGCCTCTGATTCCCGGCCTCTGATTCCCGGCCTCTGATTCCCGGCCTCTGATTCCCCGCTTCTGATTCTGATTCCCTGCCTCTGATTCCCCATCTCTTATTCCCCACATCTGATTCCCTGCCTCTGATTCCCTGTCTCTGATTCCCCGCCTCTGATTCCCCGCCTCGGATTCCCAACCTCTGATTCCCCACCTCTGATTCCCCATAATGGATTTCCCGCTTCTGTTTCCCCGCCTCTGATTCCCCGCCTCTGTTTCCCCATATCTGATTCCCGGACTCTGATTCCCCACCTCTGATTCCCCATCTCTGATTCCGCACATCCGATTCCCTGCCTCTGATTCCCCGCCACTCATTCCCTGCGTCTGATTCCCTGCCTCTGATTCCCAACCTCTGATTCCCCACCTCTGATTCCCCATATCTGATTCCCCGCCTCTGTTTCCCCGCCTCTGATTCCCCGACTCTCTTTCCCCATATCTGAATCCCCGCTTCTGATTCCCCAACTCTGATTCCCCGCCTCTGATTCCCCAGCTCTGATTCCCCGCCTCTGACTCCTCGCATCTGATTCCCTGCCTCTGATGCCCCGCCTCTGATTCCCCATATCTCATTCCCCACCTCTGATTCCCCTCCTCCGATTCCCAGTCCTCTTATTCCCGGCATCTGATTCCCGGCCTCTGATTCCCTGCCACTGATTCCCTGCCCCTGATTCCCCACCTCTGATTTCCCATATCTGATTCCCCGCCTCTGTTTCCCCGCCTCTGATTCCCGGACTCTGATTCCCCACCTCTGATTCCCGGCCTCTGATTCCCGGCCTCTGATTCCCGGCCTCTGATTCCCGGCCTCTGATTCCCCGATTCTGATTCTGATTCCCTGCCTCTGATTCCCCATCTCTGATTCCCCACATCTGATTCCCTGCCTCTGATTCCCTGTCTCTCATTCCCCGCCTCTGATTCCCCTCCTCGGATTCCCAACCTCTGATTCCCCACCTCTGATTCCCCATATCTGATTTCCCGCCTCTGTTTCCCCGCCTCTGATTCCCCGCCTCTGTTTCCCCATATCTGATTCCCGGACTCTGATTCCCCACCTCTGATTCCCCATCTCTGATTCCGCACATCCGATTCCCTGCCTCTGATTCCCCGCCTCTGATTCCCTGCGTCTGATTCCCTGCCTCTGATTCCCAACCTCTGATTCCCCACCTCTGATTCTCCATATCTGATTCCCCGCCTCTGTTTCCCCTCCTCTGATTCCCCGCCTCTGTTTCCCCATATCTGATTCCCCGCTTCTGATTCCCCAACTCTGATTCCCCGCCTCTGATTCCCCGCCTCTGATTCCCCAGCTCTGATTCCCCGTGTTTGATTCCCTGCCTCTGATTCCCAGCCTCTGATACCCCATCTCTGATTCACCACCTCTGATTCCCCATCTCTGATTCACCGCCTTTGATTCGCCAGCTCTGATTCCCCATATCTGACTCCCCGCCTCTGTTTCCCCGCCTCTGATTCCCCGCCTCTGATTCCCCATATCTGATTCCCCACCTCTGATTCCCCATCTCTGATTCCCGGCCTCTGATTCCCGCTTCTGATTCTGATTCCCCACCTCTGATTCCCCGCCTCGGATTCCCAACCTCTGATTCCCCACCTCTGATTCCCCATAATGGATTTCCCGCCTCTGTTTCCCCGCCTCTGATTCCCCGCCTCTGTTTCCCCATATCTGATTCCCGGACTCTGATTCCCCACCTCTGATTCCCCATCTCTGATTCACCACCTCTGATTCCCCATCTCTGATTCACCGCCTTTGATTCGCCAGCTCTGATTCCCCAGATCTGACTCCCAGCCTCTGTTTCCCCGCCTCTGATTCCCCGCCTCTGATTCCCCATATCTCATTCCCCGCCTCTGATTCCCCAACTCTGATTCCCCGCCTCTGATTCCCCAGCTCTGATTCCCCGTGTTTGATTCCCTGCCTCAGATTCACGTTCTGATACCCCATCTCTGATTCACTGCCTCTGATTCGCCACCTCTGATTCCCCATATCTGATTCCCCGCCTATGATTCCCCACCTCTGATTCCACGCCTCTGATTCCCCATTTCGGATTCCCCGCCTCTGATTCCCCATCTCCGATTCACTGCCTCTGATTCGCCACCTCTGATTCCCCATATCTGATTCCCCGCCTATGATTCCCCACCTCTGATTCCACGCCTCTGATTCCCCATTTCGGATTCCCCGCCTCTGATTCCCCATCTCTGATTCCCGGACTCTCATTCCCCACCTCTGATTCCCGGCCTCTGATTCCCGGCCTCTGATTCCCGGCCTCTGATTCCCGGCCTCTGATTCCCCGCTTCTGATTCTGATTCCCTGCCTCTGATTCCCCATCTCTTATTCCCCACATCTGATTCCCTGCCTCTGATTCCCTGTCTCTGATTCTCCGCCTCTGATTCCCCGCCTCGGATTCCCAACCTCTGATTCCCCACCTCTGATTCCCCATAATGGATTTCCCGCCTCTGTTTCCCCGCCTCTGATTCCCCGCCTCTGTTTCCCCATATCTGATTCCCGGACTCTGATTCCCCACCTCTGATTCCCCATCTCTGCTTCCGCACATCCGATTCCCTGCCTCTGATTCCCCGCCTTTCATTCCCTGCGTCTGATTCCCTGCCTCTGATTCCCAACCTCTGATTCCCCACCTCTGATTCCCCATATCTGATTCCCCGCCTCTGTTTCCCCGCCTCTGATTCCCCGACTCTCTTTCCCCATATCTGAATCCCCGCTTCTGATTCCCCAACTCTGATTCCCCGCCTCTGATTCCCCAGCTCTGATTCCCCGCCTCTGACTCCTCGCATCTGATTCCCTGCCTCTGATGCCCCGCCTCTGATTCCCCATATCTCATTCCCCACCTCTGATTCCCCTCCTCCGATTCCCAGTCCTCTTATTCCCGGCATCTGATTCCCGGCCTCTGATTCCCTGCCACTGATTCCCTGCCCCTGATTCCCCACCTCTGATTTCCCATATCTGATTCCCCGCCTCTGTTTCCCCGCCTCTGATTCCCGGACTCTGATTCCCCACCTCTGATTCCCGGCCTCTGATTCCCGGCCTCTGATTCCCGGCCTCTGATTCCCGGCCTCTGATTCCCCGATTCTGATTCTGATTCCCTGCCTCTGATTCCCCATCTCTGATTCCCCACATCTGATTCCCTGCCTCTGATTCCCTGTCTCTGATTCCCCGCCTCTGATTCCCCTCCTCGGATTCCCAACCTCTGATTCCCCACCTCTGATTCCCCATATCTGATTTCCCGCCTCTGTTTCCCCGCCTCTGATTCCCCGCCTCTGTTTCCCCATATCTGATTCCCGGACTCTGATTCCCCACCTCTGATTCCCCATCTCTGATTCCGCACATCCGATTCCCTGCCTCTGATTCCCCGCCTCTGATTCCCCAGCTCTGATTCCCCGTGTTTGATTCCCTGCCTCTGATTCCCTGCCTCTGATTCCCAACCTCTGATTCCCCACCTCTGATTCCCCGCCTCTGATTCCCCGCCTCTGATTCCCCAGCTCTGATTCCCCGTGTTTGATTCCCTGCCTCTGATTCCCTGCCTCTGATTCCCAACCTCTGATTCCCCACCTCTGATTCTCCATTTCTGATTCCCCGCCTCTGTTTCCCCTCCTCTGATTCCCCGCCTCTGTTTCCCCATATCTGATTCCCCACCTCTGCTTCCCCATCTCTGATTCACTGCCTCTGATTCGCCACCTCTGATTCCCCATATCTGATTCCCCGCCTATGTTTCCCCACCTCTGATTCCACGCCTCTGATACCCCATTTCGCATTCCCCGCCTCTGATTCCCCATCTCTGATTCCCCACCTCTGATTCCTGGCCTCTGACTCCCGGCCTCTGATTCCCGGCCTCTGATTCCCGGCCTCTGATTCCCAGATTCTGATTCTGATTCCCTGCCTCTGATTCCCCATCTCTGATTCCCCACATCTGATTCCCTGCCTCTGATTCCCTGTCTCTGATTCCCCGCCTCTGATTCCCCGCCTCGGATTCCCAATCTCTGATTCCCCACCTCTGATTCCCCATAATGGATTCCCCGCCTCTGTTTCCCCATATCTGATTCCCGGACTCTGATTCCCCACCTCTGATTCCCCATATCTGATTTCCCGCCTCTGTTTCCCCGCCTCTGATTCCCCGCCTCTGTTTCCCCATATCAGATTCACGGACACTGATTCCACACCTCTGATTCCACATCTCTGATTCCGCACATCCGATTCCCTGCCTCTGATTACCCGCCTCTGATTCCCTGCTTCTGATTCCCTGCCTCTGATTCCCAACCTCTGATTCCCCACCTCTGTTTCCCCGCCTCTGATTCCCCGCCCCTGTTTCCCCATATCTGATTCCCGGACTCTGATTCTCCACCTCTGATTCCCCATCTCAGATTCCGCACATCCGATTCCCTGCCTCTGATTCCCCGCCTCTGATTCCCTGCGTCTGATTCCCTGCCTCTAATTCCCAACCTCTGATTCCCCACCTCTGATTCTCCATATCTGATTCCCCGCCTCTGTTTTCCCTCATCTGATTCCCCGCCTCTGTTTCCCCATATCTGATTCCCCACTTCTGATTCCCCAACTCTGATTCCCCGCCTCTGATTCCCCAGCTCTGATTCCCCGCCTCTGACTCCTCGCGTCTGATTCCCTGCCTCTGATACCCCGCCTCTGATTCCCCAACTCTGATTCCCCGCCTCTGATTCCCCATCTCTGATTCCCAGTCCTCTTATGCCCGGCATCTTATTCACGGCCTCTGATTCCCCGCCTCTGATTCCCTGCCTCTGATTCCCAACCTCTGATTCCCCACCTCTGATTCCCCTTATCTGATTCCCCGCCTCTGTTTCCCTCCCTCTGATTCCCCGCCTCTGTTTCCCCATATCTGATTCCCCGCCTCTGATTCCCCAACTCTGATTCCCCGCCTCTGATTCCCCAGCTCTGATTCCCCGTGTTTGATTCCCTGCCTCTGATTCCCCGCCTCTGATACCCCATCTCTGATTCACCACCTCTGATTCCCCATTTCTGATTCACTGCCTCTGATTCGCCACCTCTGATTCCCCATATCTGATTCCCCGCCTATGTTTCCCCACCTCTGATTCCCCGCATCTGATTCCCCATATCGGATTCCCCGCCTCTGATTCCCCATCTCTGATTCCCGGACTCTGATTCCCCACCTTTGATTCCCGGCCTCTGATTCCCGACCTCTGATTCCCGGCCTCTGATTCCCGGCCTCTGATTCCCGCTTCTGATTCTGATTCCCCACCTCTGATTCCCCGCCTCGGATTCCCAACCTCTGATTCCCCACCTCTGATTCCCCATAATGGATTTCCCGCCTCTGTTTCCCCGCCTCTGATTCCCCGCCTCTGTTTCCCCATATCTGATTCCCGGACTCTGATTCCCCACCTCTGATTCCCCATCTCTGATTCACCACCTCTGATTCCCCATCTCTGATTCACCGCCTTTGATTCGCCAGCTCTGATTCCCCATATCTGACTCCCAGCCTCTGTTTCCCCGCCTCTGATTCCCCGCCTCTGATTCCCCATATCTCATTCCCCGCCTCTGATTCCCCAACTCTGATTCCCCGCCTCTGATTCCCCAGCTCTGATTCCCCGTGTTTGATTCACTGCCTCAGATTCACGTTCTGATACCCCATCTCTGATTCACTGCCTCTGATTCGCCACCTCTGATTCCCCATATCTGATTCCCCGCCTATGATTCCCCACCTCTGATTCCACGCCTCTGATTCCCCATTTCGGATTCCCCGCCTCTGATTCCCCATCTCCGATTCACTGCCTCTGATTCGCCACCTCTGATTCCCCATATCTGATTCCCCGCCTATGATTCCCCACCTCTGATTCCACGCCTCTGATTCCCCATTTCGGATTCCCCGCTTCTGATTCCCCATCTCTGATTCCCGGACTCTCATTCCCCACCTCTGATTCCCGGCCTCTGATTCCCGGCCTCTGATTCCCGGCCTCTGATTCCCGGCCTCTGATTCCCCGCTTCTGATTCTGATTCCCTGCCTCTGATTCCCCATCTCTTATTCCCCACATCTGATTCCCTGCCTCTGATTCCCTGTCTCTGATTCCCCGCCTCTGATTCCCCGCCTCGGATTCCCAACCTCTGATTCCCCACCTCTGATTCCCCATAATGGATTTCCCGCCTCTGTTTCCCCGCCTCTGATTCCCCGCCTCTGTTTCCCCATATCTGATTCCCGGACTCTGATTCCCCACCTCTGATTCCCCATCTCTGATTCCGCACATCCGATTCCCTGCCTCTGATTCCCCGCCACTCATTCCCTGCGTCTTATTCCCTGCCTCTGATTCCCAACCTCTGATTCCCCACCTCTGATTCCCCATATCTGATTCCCCGCCTCTGTTTCCCCGCCTCTGATTCCCCGACTCTCTTTCCCCATATCTGAATCCCCGCTTCTGATTCCCCAACTCTGATTCCCCGCCTCTGATTCCCCAGCTCTGATTCCCCGCCTCTGACTCCTCGCATCTGATTCCCTGCCTCTGATGCCCCGCCTCTGATTCCCCATATCTCATTCCCCACCTCTGATTCCCCTGCTCCGATTCCCAGTCCTCTTATTCCCGGCATCTGATTCCCGGCCTCTGATTCCCTGCCACTGATTCCCTGCCCCTGATTCCCCACCTCTGATTTCCCATATCTGATTCCCCGCCTCTGTTTCCCCGCCTCTGATTCCCGGACTCTGATTCCCCACCTCTGATTCCCGGCCTCTGATTCCCGGCCTCTGATTCCCGGCCTCTGATTCCCGGCCTCTGATTCCCCGATTCTGATTCTGATTCCCTGCCTCTGATTCCCCATCTCTGATTCCCCACATCTGATTCCCTGCCTCTGATTCCCTGTCTCTGATTCCCCGCCTCTGATTCCCCTCCTCGGATTCCCAACCTCTGATTCCCCACCTCTGATTCCCCATATCTGATTTCCCGCCTCTGTTTCCCCGCCTCTGATTCCCCGCCTCTGTTTCCCCATATCTGATTCCCGGACTCTGATTCCCCACCTCTGATTCCCCATCTCTGATTCCGCACATCCGATTCCCTGCCTCTGATTCCCCGCCTCTGATTCCCTGCGTCTGATTCCCTGCCTCTGATTCCCAACCTCTGATTCCCCACCTCTGATTCTCCATATCTGATTCCCCGCCTCTGTTTCCCCTCCTCTGATTCCCCGCCTCTGTTTCCCCATATCTGATTCCCCGCTTCTGATTCCCCAACTCTGATTCCCCGCCTCTGATTCCCCGCCTCTGATTCCCCAGCTCTGATTCCCCGTGTTTGATTCCCTGCCTCTGATTCCCAGCCTCTGATACCCCATCTCTGATTCACCACCTCTGATTCCCCATCTCTGATTCACCGCCTTTGATTCGCCAGCTCTGATTCCCCATATCTGACTCCCCGCCTCTGTTTCCCCGCCTCTGATTCCCCGCCTCTGATTCCCCATATCTGATTCCCCACCTCTGATTCCCCATCTCTGATTCCCGGCCTCTGATTCCCGCTTCTGATTCTGATTCCCCACCTCTGATTCCCCGCCTCGGATTCCCAACCTCTGATTCCCCACCTCTGATTCCCCATAATGGATTTCCCGCCTCTGTTTCCCCGCCTCTGATTCCCCACCTCTGTTTCCCCATATCTGATTCCCGGACTCTGATTCCCCACCTCTGATTCCCCATCTCTGATTCACCACCTCTGATTCCCCATCTCTGATTCACCGCCTTTGATTCGCCAGCTTTGATTCCCCATATCTGACTCCCAGCCTCTGTTTTCCCGCCTCTGATTCCCCGCCTCTGATTCCCCATATCTCATTCCCCGCCTCTGATTCCCCAACTCTGATTCCCCGCCTCTGATTCCCCAGCTCTGATTCCCCGTGTTTGATTCCCTGCCTCAGATTCACGTTCTGATACCCCATCTCTGATTCACTGCCTCTGATTCGCCACCTCTGATTCCCCATATCTGATTCCCCGCCTATGATTCCCCACCTCTGATTCCACGCCTCTGATTCCCCATTTCGGATTCCCCGCCTCTGATTCCCCATCTCCGATTCACTGCCTCTGATTCGCCACCTCTGATTCCCCATATCTGATTCCCCGCCTATGATTCCCCACCTCTGATTCCACGCCTCTGATTCCCCATTTCGGATTCCCCGCCTCTGATTCCCCATCTCTGATTCCCGGACTCTCATTCCCCACCTCTGATTCCCGGCCTCTGATTCCCGGCCTCTGATTCCCGGCCTCTGATTCCCGGCCTCTGATTCCCCGCTTCTGATTCTGATTCCCTGCCTCTGATTCCCCATCTCTTATTCCCCACATCTGATTCCCTGCCTCTGATTCCCTGTCTCTGATTCTCCGCCTCTGATTCCCCGCCTCGGATTCCCAACCTCTGATTCCCCACCTCTGATTCCCCATAATGGATTTCCCGCCTCTGTTTCCCCGCCTCTGATTCCCCGCCTCTGTTTCCCCATATCTGATTCCCGGACTCTGATTCCCCACCTCTGATTCCCCATCTCTGATTCCGCACATCCGATTCCCTGCCTCTGATTCCCCGCCTTTCATTCCCTGCGTCTGATTCCCTGCCTCTGATTCCCAACCTCTGATTCCCCACCTCTGATTCCCCATATCTGATTCCCCGCCTCTGTTTCCCCGCCTCTGATTCCCCGACTCTCTTTCCCCATATCTGAATCCCCGCTTCTGATTCCCCAACTCTGATTCCCCGCCTCTGATTCCCCAGCTCTGATTCCCCGCCTCTGACTCCTCGCATCTGATTCCCTGCCTCTGATGCCCCGCCTCTGATTCCCCATATCTCATTCCCCACCTCTGATTCCCCTCCTCCGATTCCCAGTCCTCTTATTCCCGGCATCTGATTCCCGGCCTCTGATTCCCTGCCACTGATTCCCTGCCCCTGATTCCCCACCTCTGATTTCCCATATCTGATTCCCCGCCTCTGTTTCCCCGCCTCTGATTCCCGGACTCTGATTCCCCACCTCTGATTCCCGGCCTCTGATTCCCGGTCTCTGATTCCCGGCCTCTGATTCCCGGCCTCTGATTCCCCGATTCTGATTCTGATTCCCTGCCTCTGATTCCCCATCTCTGATTCCCCACATCTGATTCCCTGCCTCTGATTCCCTGTCTCTGATTCCCCGCCTCTGATTCCCCTCCTCGGATTCCCAACCTCTGATTCCCCACCTCTGATTCCCCATATCTGATTTCCCGCCTCTGTTTCCCCGCCTCTGATTCCCCGCCTCTGTTTCCCCATATCTGATTCCCGGACTCTGATTCCCCACCTCTGATTCCCCATCTCTGATTCCGCACATCCGATTCCCTGCCTCTGATTCCCCGCCTCAGATTCCCTGCGTCTGATTCCCTGCCTCTGATTCCCAACCTCTGATTCCCCACCTCTGATTCTCCATATCTGATTCCCCGCCTCTGTTTCCCCTCCTCTGATTCCCCGCCTCTGTTTCCCCATATCTGATTCCCCGCTTCTGATTCCCCAACTCTGATTCCCCGCCTCTGATTCCCCGCCTCTGATTCCCCAGCTCTGATTCCCCGTGTTTGATTCCCTGCCTCTGATTCCCAGCCTCTGATACCCCATCTCTGATTCACCACCTCTGATTCCCCATCTCTGATTCACCGCCTTTGATTCGCCAGCTCTGATTCCCCATATCTGACTCCCCGCCTCTGTTTCCCCGCCTCTGATTCCCCGCCTCTGATTCCCCATATCTGATTCCCCACCTCTGATTCCCCATCTCTGATTCCCGGACACTGATTCCCCACCTCCGATTCCCAGTCCTCTTATTCCCGGCATCTGATTCCCGGCCTCTGATTCCCTGCCACTGATTCCCTGCCCCTGATTCCCCACCTCTGATTTCCCATATCTGATTCCCCGCCTCTGTTTCCCCGCCTCTGATTCCCCGCCTATGTTTCCCCACCTCTGATTCCACGCCTCTGATTCCCCATTTCGGATTCCCCACCTCTGCTTCCCCATCTCTGATTCCCCACCTCTGATTCCTGGCCTCTGACTCCCGGCCTCTGATTCCCGGCCTCTGATTCCCGGCCTCTGATTCCCAGATTCTGATTCTGATTCCCTGCCTCTGATTCCCCATCTCTGATTCCCCACATCTGATTTCCTGCCTGTGATTCCCTCTCTCTGATTCCCCGCCTCTGATTCCCCGCCTCGGATTCCCAACCTCTGATTCCCCACCTCTGATTCCCCATAATGGATTCCCCGCCTCTGTTTCCCCATATCTGATTCCCGGACTCTGATTCCCCACCTCTGATTCCCCATATCTGATTTCCCGCCTCTGTTTCCCCGCCTCTGATTCCCCGCCTCTGTTTCCCCATATCAGATTCCCGGACACTGATTCCACACCTCTGATTCCACATCTCTGATTCCGCACATCCGATTCCCTGCCTCTGATTCCCCGCCTCTGATTCCCTGCGTCTGATTCCCTGCCTCTGATTCCCAACCTCTGATTCCCCACCTCTGATTCTCCATATCTGATTCCCCGCCTCTGTTTCCCCTCCTTTGATTCCCCGCCTCTGTTTCCCCATAACTGATTCCCCGCTTCTGATTCCCCAACTCTGATTCCCCGCCTCTGATTCCCCGCCTCTGATTCCCCAGCTCTGATTCCCCGTGTTTGATTCCCTGCCTCTGATTCCCAGCCTCTGATACCCCATCTCTGATTCACCACCTCTGATTCCCCATCTCTGATTCACCGCCTTTGATTCGCCAGCTCTGATTCCCCATTTCTGACTCCCCGCCTCTGTTTCCCCGCCTCTGATTCCGAGCCTCTGATTCCCCATATCTCATTCCCCACCTCTGATTCCCCATCTCTGATTCCCGGCCTCTGATTCCCTGTCACTGATTCCCTGCCCCTGATTCCCCACCTCTGATTTCCCATATCTGATTCCCCGCCTCTGTTTCCCAGCCTCTGATTCCCGGACTCTGATTCCCCAACTCTGATTCCCGGCCTCTGATTCCCGGCCTCTGATTCCCGGCCTCTGACTCCCGGCCTCTGATTCCCGGCCTCTGATTCCCCGCTTCTGATTCTGATTCCCTGCCTCTGATTCCCCACCTCTGATTCCCCACATCTGATTCCCTGCCTCTGATTCCCTGTCTCTGATTCCCCGCCTCTGATTCCCCTCCTCGGATTCCCAACCTCTGATTCCCCACCCCTGATTCCCCATATCTGATTCCCCGCCTCTGTTTCCCCGCCTCTGACTCGCAGCCTCTGATACCCCGCCTCTGATTCCCCATCTCTAATTCATCACAACTGATTCCCCACCTCTGCTTCCCCATCTCTGATTCACTGCCTCTGATTCGCCACCTCTGATTCCCCATATCTGATTCCCCGCCTATGTTTCCCCACCTCTGATTCCCCGACTCTGATTCCCCATATCGGATTCCCCGCCTCTGATTCCCCATCTCTGATTCCCGGACTCTCATTCCCCACCTCTGATTCCCGGCCTCTGATTCCCGGCCTCTGATTCCCGGCCTCTGATTCCCGGCCTCTGATTCCCCGCTTCTGATTCTGATTCCCTGCCTCTGATTCCCCATCTCTCATTCCCCACCTCTGATTCCCGGTCTCTGATTCCCGGCCTCTGATTCCCCACCTCGGATTCCCAACTTCTGATTCCCCACCTCTCATTCCCCATATCTGATTTCCCGCCTCTGTTTCCCCGCCTCTGATTCCCCGCCTCTGTTTCCCCATATCTGATTCCCGGACTCTGATTCCCCACCTCTGATTCCCCATCTCTGATTCCGCACATCCGATTCCCTGCCTCTGATTCCCCGCCTCTGATTCCCTGCGTCTGATTCCCTGCCTCTGATTCCCAACCTCTGATTCCCCACCTCTGATTCCCCATATCTGATACCCCGCCTCTGTTTCCCCTCCTCTGATTCACCGCCTTTCTTTCCCCATATCTGATTCCACGCTTCTGATTCCCCAACTCTCATTCCCTGCCTCTGATTCCCCGCCTCTGATTCCCCAGCTCTGATTCCCCATGTTTGATTCCCTGCCTCTGATTCCCAGCCTCTGATACCCAATCTCTGATTCACCACCTCTGATTCCCCATCTCTGATTCACCGCCTTTGATTCGCCAGCTCTGATTCCCCATATCTGACTCCCCGCCTCTGTTTCCCCGCCTCTGATTCCCCGCCTCTGATTCCCCATATCTCATTCCCCGCCTCTGATTCCCCATCTCTGATACCCGGACTCTGATTCCCCACCTTCGATTCCCAGTCCTCTTATTCCCGGCATCTGATTCCCGACCTCTGATTCCCTGCCACTGATTCCCTGCCCCTGATTCCCCACCTCTGATTTCCCATTTCTGATTCACTGCCTCTGATTCGCCACCTCTGATTCCCCATATCTGATTCCCCGCCTATGTTTCCCCACCTCTGATTCCCCGCATCTGATTCCCCATATCGGATTCCCCGCCTCTGATTCCCCATCTCTGATTCCCGGACTCTGATTCCCCACCTTTGATTCCCGGCCTCTGATTCCCGACCTCTGATTCCCGGCCTCTGATTCCCGGCCTCTGATTCCCGCTTCTGATTCTGATTCCCCACCTCTGATTCCCCGCCTCGGATTCCCAACCTCTGATTCCCCACCTCTGATTCCCCATAATGGATTTCCCGCCTCTGTTTCCCCGCCTCTGATTCCCCGCCTCTGTTTCCCCATATCTGATTCCCGGACTCTGATTCCCCACCTCTGATTCCCCATCTCTGATTCACCACCTCTGATTCCCCATCTCTGATTCACCGCCTTTGATTCGCCAGCTCTGATTCCCCATATCTGACTCCCAGCCTCTGTTTCCCCGCCTCTGATTCCCCGCCTCTGATTCCCCATATCTCATTCCCCGCCTCTGATTCCCCAACTCTGATTCCCCGCCTCTGATTCCCCAGCTCTGATTCCCCGTGTTTGATTCCCTGCCTCAGATTCACGTTCTGATACCCCATCTCTGATTCACTGCCTCTGATTCGCCACCTCTGATTCCCCATATCTGATTCCCCGCCTATGATTCCCCACCTCTGATTCCACGCCTCTGATTCCCCATTTCGGATTCCCCGCCTCTGATTCCCCATCTCCGATTCACTGCCTCTGATTCGCCACCTCTGATTCCCCATATCTGATTCCCCGCCTATGATTCCCCACCTCTGATTCCACGCCTCTGATTCCCCATTTCGGATTCCCCGCCTCTGATTCCCCATCTCTGATTCCCGGACTCTCATTCCCCACCTCTGATTCCCGGCCTCTGATTCCCGGCCTCTGATTCCCGGCCTCTGATTCCCGGCCTCTGATTCCCCGCTTCTGATTCTGATTCCCTGCCTCTGATTCCCCATCTCTTATTCCCCACATCTGATTCCCTGCCTCTGATTCCCTGTCTCTGATTCCCCGCCTCTGATTCCCCGCCTCGGATTCCCAACCTCTGATTCCCCACCTCTGATTCCCCATAATGGATTTCCCGCTTCTGTTTCCCCGCCTCTGATTCCCCGCCTCTGTTTCCCCATATCTGATTCCCGGACTCTGATTCCCCACCTCTGATTCCCCATCTCTGATTCCGCACATCCGATTCCCTGCCTCTGATTCCCCGCCACTCATTCCCTGCGTCTGATTCCCTGCCTCTGATTCCCAACCTCTGATTCCCCACCTCTGATTCCCCATATCTGATTCCCCGCCTCTGTTTCCCCGCCTCTGATTCCCCGACTCTCTTTCCCCATATCTGAATCCCCGCTTCTGATTCCCCAACTCTGATTCCCCGCCTCTGATTCCCCAGCTCTGATTCCCCGCCTCTGACTCCTCGCATCTGATTCCCTGCCTCTGATGCCCCGCCTCTGATTCCCCATATCTCATTCCCCACCTCTGATTCCCCTCCTCCGATTCCCAGTCCTCTTATTCCCGGCATCTGATTCCCGGCCTCTGATTCCCTGCCACTGATTCCCTGCCCCTGATTCCCCACCTCTGATTTCCCATATCTGATTCCCCGCCTCTGTTTCCCCGCCTCTGATTCCCGGACTCTGATTCCCGGCCTCTGATTCCCGGCCTCTGATTCCCGGCCTCTGATTCCCCGATTCTGATTCTGATTCCCTGCCTCTGATTCCCCATCTCTGATTCCCCACATCTGATTCCCTGCCTCTGATTCCCTGTCTCTCATTCCCCGCCTCTGATTCCCCTCCTCGGATTCCCAACCTCTGATTCCCCACCTCTGATTCCCCATATCTGATTTCCCGCCTCTGTTTCCCCGCCTCTGATTCCCCGCCTCTGTTTCCCCATATCTGATTCCCGGACTCTGATTCCCCACCTCTGATTCCCCATCTCTGATTCCGCACATCCGATTCCCTGCCTCTGATTCCCCGCCTCTGATTCCCTGCGTCTGATTCCCTGCCTCTGATTCCCAACCTCTGATTCCCCACCTCTGATTCTCCATATCTGATTCCCCGCCTCTGTTTCCCCTCCTCTGATTCCCCGCCTCTGTTTCCCCATATCTGATTCCCCGCTTCTGATTCCCCAACTCTGATTCCCCGCCTCTGATTCCCCGCCTCTGATTCCCCAGCTCTGATTCCCCGTGTTTGATTCCCTGCCTCTGATTCCCAGCCTCTGATACCCCATCTCTGATTCACCACCTCTGATTCCCCATCTCTGATTCACCGCCTTTGATTCGCCAGCTCTGATTCCCCATATCTGACTCCCCGCCTCTGTTTCCCCGCCTCTGATTCCCCGCCTCTGATTCCCCATATCTGATTCCCCACCTCTGATTCCCCATCTCTGATTCCCGGCCTCTGATTCCCGCTTCTGATTCTGATTCCCCACCTCTGATTCCCCGCCTCGGATTCCCAACCTCTGATTCCCCACCTCTGATTCCCCATAATGGATTTCCCGCCTCTGTTTCCCCGCCTCTGATTCCCCGCCTCTGTTTCCCCATATCTGATTCCCGGACTCTGATTCCCCACCTCTGATTCCCCATCTCTGATTCACCACCTCTGATTCCCCATCTCTGATTCACCGCCTTTGATTCGCCAGCTCTGATTCCCCAGATCTGACTCCCAGCCTCTGTTTCCCCGCCTCTGATTCCCCGCCTCTGATTCCCCATATCTCATTCCCCGCCTCTGATTCCCCAACTCTGATTCCCCGCCTCTGATTCCCCAGCTCTGATTCCCCGTGTTTGATTCCCTGCCTCAGATTCACGTTCTGATACCCCATCTCTGATTCACTGCCTCTGATTCGCCACCTCTGATTCCCCATATCTGATTCCCCGCCTATGATTCCCCACCTCTGATTCCACGCCTCTGATTCCCCATTTCGGATTCCCCGCCTCTGATTCCCCATCTCCGATTCACTGCCTCTGATTCGCCACCTCTGATTCCCCATATCTGATTCCCCGCCTATGATTCCCCACCTCTGATTCCACGCCTCTGATTCCCCATTTCGGATTCCCCGCCTCTGATTCCCCATCTCTGATTCCCGGACTCTCATTCCCCACCTCTGATTCCCGGCCTCTGATTCCCGGCCTCTGATTCCCGGCCTCTGATTCCCGGCCTCTGATTCCCCGCTTCTGATTCTGATTCCCTGCCTCTGATTCCCCATCTCTTATTCCCCACATCTGATTCCCTGCCTCTGATTCCCTGTCTCTGATTCTCCGCCTCTGATTCCCCGCCTCGGATTCCCAACCTCTGATTCCCCACCTCTGATTCCCCATAATGGATTTCCCGCCTCTGTTTCCCCGCCTCTGATTCCCCGCCTCTGTTTCCCCATATCTGATTCCCGGACTCTGATTCCCCACCTCTGATTCCCCATCTCTGCTTCCGCACATCCGATTCCCTGCCTCTGATTCCCCGCCTTTCATTCCCTGCGTCTGATTCCCTGCCTCTGATTCCCAACCTCTGATTCCCCACCTCTGATTCCCCATATCTGATTCCCCGCCTCTGTTTCCCCGCCTCTGATTCCCCGACTCTCTTTCCCCATATCTGAATCCCCGCTTCTGATTCCCCAACTCTGATTCCCCGCCTCTGATTCCCCAGCTCTGATTCCCCGCCTCTGACTCCTCGCATCTGATTCCCTGCCTCTGATGCCCCGCCTCTGATTCCCCATATCTCATTCCCCACCTCTGATTCCCCTCCTCCGATTCCCAGTCCTCTTATTCCCGGCATCTGATTCCCGGCCTCTGATTCCCTGCCACTGATTCCCTGCCCCTGATTCCCCACCTCTGATTTCCCATATCTGATTCCCCGCCTCTGTTTCCCCGCCTCTGATTCCCGGACTCTGATTCCCCACCTCTGATTCCCGGCCTCTGATTCCCGGCCTCTGATTCCCGGCCTCTGATTCCCGGCCTCTGATTCCCCGATTCTGATTCTGATTCCCTGCCTCTGATTCCCCATCTCTGATTCCCCACATCTGATTCCCTGCCTCTGATTCCCTGTCTCTGATTCCCCGCCTCTGATTCCCCTCCTCGGATTCCCAACCTCTGATTCCCCACCTCTGATTCCCCATATCTGATTTCCCGCCTCTGTTTCCCCGCCTCTGATTCCCCGCCTCTGTTTCCCCATATCTGATTCCCGGACTCTGATTCCCCACCTCTGATTCCCCATCTCTGATTCCGCACATCCGATTCCCTGCCTCTGATTCCCCGCCTCTGATTCCCCAGCTCTGATTCCCCGTGTTTGATTCCCTGCCTCTGATTCCCTGCCTCTGATTCCCAACCTCTGATTCCCCACCTCTGATTCCCCGCCTCTGATTCCCCGCCTCTGATTCCCCAGCTCTGATTCCCCGTGTTTGATTCCCTGCCTCTGATTCCCTGCCTCTGATTCCCAACCTCTGATTCCCCACCTCTGATTCTCCATTTCTGATTCCCCGCCTCTGTTTCCCCTCCTCTGATTCCCCGCCTCTGTTTCCCCATATCTGATTCCCCACCTCTGCTTCCCCATCTCTGATTCACTGCCTCTGATTCGCCACCTCTGATTCCCCATATCTGATTCCCCGCCTATGTTTCCCCACCTCTGATTCCACGCCTCTGATACCCCATTTCGCATTCCCCGCCTCTGATTCCCCATCTCTGATTCCCCACCTCTGATTCCTGGCCTCTGACTCCCGGCCTCTGATTCCCGGCCTCTGATTCCCGGCCTCTGATTCCCAGATTCTGATTCTGATTCCCTGCCTCTGATTCCCCATCTCTGATTCCCCACATCTGATTCCCTGCCTCTGATTCCCTGTCTCTGATTCCCCGCCTCTGATTCCCCGCCTCGGATTCCCAATCTCTGATTCCCCACCTCTGATTCCCCATAATGGATTCCCCGCCTCTGTTTCCCCATATCTGATTCCCGGACTCTGATTCCCCACCTCTGATTCCCCATATCTGATTTCCCGCCTCTGTTTCCCCGCCTCTGATTCCCCGCCTCTGTTTCCCCATATCAGATTCACGGACACTGATTCCACACCTCTGATTCCACATCTCTGATTCCGCACATCCGATTCCCTGCCTCTGATTACCCGCCTCTGATTCCCTGCTTCTGATTCCCTGCCTCTGATTCCCAACCTCTGATTCCCCACCTCTGTTTCCCCGCCTCTGATTCCCCGCCCCTGTTTCCCCATATCTGATTCCCGGACTCTGATTCTCCACCTCTGATTCCCCATCTCAGATTCCGCACATCCGATTCCCTGCCTCTGATTCCCCGCCTCTGATTCCCTGCGTCTGATTCCCTGCCTCTAATTCCCAACCTCTGATTCCCCACCTCTGATTCTCCATATCTGATTCCCCGCCTCTGTTTTCCCTCATCTGATTCCCCGCCTCTGTTTCCCCATATCTGATTCCCCACTTCTGATTCCCCAACTCTGATTCCCCGCCTCTGATTCCCCAGCTCTGATTCCCCGCCTCTGACTCCTCGCGTCTGATTCCCTGCCTCTGATACCCCGCCTCTGATTCCCCAACTCTGATTCCCCGCCTCTGATTCCCCATCTCTGATTCCCAGTCCTCTTATGCCCGGCATCTTATTCACGGCCTCTGATTCCCCGCCTCTGATTCCCTGCCTCTGATTCCCAACCTCTGATTCCCCACCTCTGATTCCCCTTATCTGATTCCCCGCCTCTGTTTCCCTCCCTCTGATTCCCCGCCTCTGTTTCCCCATATCTGATTCCCCGCCTCTGATTCCCCAACTCTGATTCCCCGCCTCTGATTCCCCAGCTCTGATTCCCCGTGTTTGATTCCCTGCCTCTGATTCCCCGCCTCTGATACCCCATCTCTGATTCACCACCTCTGATTCCCCATTTCTGATTCACTGCCTCTGATTCGCCACCTCTGATTCCCCATATCTGATTCCCCGCCTATGTTTCCCCACCTCTGATTCCCCGCATCTGATTCCCCATATCGGATTCCCCGCCTCTGATTCCCCATCTCTGATTCCCGGACTCTGATTCCCCACCTTTGATTCCCGGCCTCTGATTCCCGACCTCTGATTCCCGGCCTCTGATTCCCGGCCTCTGATTCCCGCTTCTGATTCTGATTCCCCACCTCTGATTCCCCGCCTCGGATTCCCAACCTCTGATTCCCCACCTCTGATTCCCCATAATGGATTTCCCGCCTCTGTTTCCCCGCCTCTGATTCCCCGCCTCTGTTTCCCCATATCTGATTCCCGGACTCTGATTCCCCACCTCTGATTCCCCATCTCTGATTCACCACCTCTGATTCCCCATCTCTGATTCACCGCCTTTGATTCGCCAGCTCTGATTCCCCATATCTGACTCCCAGCCTCTGTTTCCCCGCCTCTGATTCCCCGCCTCTGATTCCCCATATCTCATTCCCCGCCTCTGATTCCCCAACTCTGATTCCCCGCCTCTGATTCCCCAGCTCTGATTCCCCGTGTTTGATTCACTGCCTCAGATTCACGTTCTGATACCCCATCTCTGATTCACTGCCTCTGATTCGCCACCTCTGATTCCCCATATCTGATTCCCCGCCTATGATTCCCCACCTCTGATTCCACGCCTCTGATTCCCCATTTCGGATTCCCCGCCTCTGATTCCCCATCTCCGATTCACTGCCTCTGATTCGCCACCTCTGATTCCCCATATCTGATTCCCCGCCTATGATTCCCCACCTCTGATTCCACGCCTCTGATTCCCCATTTCGGATTCCCCGCTTCTGATTCCCCATCTCTGATTCCCGGACTCTCATTCCCCACCTCTGATTCCCGGCCTCTGATTCCCGGCCTCTGATTCCCGGCCTCTGATTCCCCGCTTCTGATTCTGATTCCCTGCCTCTGATTCCCCATCTCTTATTCCCCACATCTGATTCCCTGCCTCTGATTCCCTGTCTCTGATTCCCCGCCTCTGATTCCCCGCCTCGGATTCCCAACCTCTGATTCCCCACCTCTGATTCCCCATAATGGATTTCCCGCCTCTGTTTCCCCGCCTCTGATTCCCCGCCTCTGTTTCCCCATATCTGATTCCCGGACTCTGATTCCCCACCTCTGATTCCCCATCTCTGATTCCGCACATCCGATTCCCTGCCTCTGATTCCCCGCCACTCATTCCCTGCGTCTTATTCCCTGCCTCTGATTCCCAACCTCTGATTCCCCACCTCTGATTCCCCATATCTGATTCCCCGCCTCTGTTTCCCCGCCTCTGATTCCCCGACTCTCTTTCCCCATATCTGAATCCCCGCTTCTGATTCCCCAACTCTGATTCCCCGCCTCTGATTCCCCAGCTCTGATTCCCCGCCTCTGACTCCTCGCATCTGATTCCCTGCCTCTGATGCCCCGCCTCTGATTCCCCATATCTCATTCCCCACCTCTGATTCCCCTGCTCCGATTCCCAGTCCTCTTATTCCCGGCATCTGATTCCCGGCCTCTGATTCCCTGCCACTGATTCCCTGCCCCTGATTCCCCACCTCTGATTTCCCATATCTGATTCCCCGCCTCTGTTTCCCCGCCTCTGATTCCCGGACTCTGATTCCCCACCTCTGATTCCCGGCCTCTGATTCCCGGCCTCTGATTCCCGGCCTCTGATTCCCGGCCTCTGATTCCCCGATTCTGATTCTGATTCCCTGCCTCTGATTCCCCATCTCTGATTCCCCACATCTGATTCCCTGCCTCTGATTCCCTGTCTCTGATTCCCCGCCTCTGATTCCCCTCCTCGGATTCCCAACCTCTGATTCCCCACCTCTGATTCCCCATATCTGATTTCCCGCCTCTGTTTCCCCGCCTCTGATTCCCCGCCTCTGTTTCCCCATATCTGATTCCCGGACTCTGATTCCCCACCTCTGATTCCCCATCTCTGATTCCGCACATCCGATTCCCTGCCTCTGATTCCCCGCCTCTGATTCCCTGCGTCTGATTCCCTGCCTCTGATTCCCAACCTCTGATTCCCCACCTCTGATTCTCCATATCTGATTCCCCGCCTCTGTTTCCCCTCCTCTGATTCCCCGCCTCTGTTTCCCCATATCTGATTCCCCGCTTCTGATTCCCCAACTCTGATTCCCCGCCTCTGATTCCCCGCCTCTGATTCCCCAGCTCTGATTCCCCGTGTTTGATTCCCTGCCTCTGATTCCCAGCCTCTGATACCCCATCTCTGATTCACCACCTCTGATTCCCCATCTCTGATTCACCGCCTTTGATTCGCCAGCTCTGATTCCCCATATCTGACTCCCCGCCTCTGTTTCCCCGCCTCTGATTCCCCGCCTCTGATTCCCCATATCTGATTCCCCACCTCTGATTCCCCATCTCTGATTCCCGGCCTCTGATTCCCGCTTCTGATTCTGATTCCCCACCTCTGATTCCCCGCCTCGGATTCCCAACCTCTGATTCCCCACCTCTGATTCCCCATAATGGATTTCCCGCCTCTGTTTCCCCGCCTCTGATTCCCCACCTCTGTTTCCCCATATCTGATTCCCGGACTCTGATTCCCCACCTCTGATTCCCCATCTCTGATTCACCACCTCTGATTCCCCATCTCTGATTCACCGCCTTTGATTCGCCAGCTTTGATTCCCCATATCTGACTCCCAGCCTCTGTTTTCCCGCCTCTGATTCCCCGCCTCTGATTCCCCATATCTCATTCCCCGCCTCTGATTCCCCAACTCTGATTCCCCGCCTCTGATTCCCCAGCTCTGATTCCCCGTGTTTGATTCCCTGCCTCAGATTCACGTTCTGATACCCCATCTCTGATTCACTGCCTCTGATTCGCCACCTCTGATTCCCCATATCTGATTCCCCGCCTATGATTCCCCACCTCTGATTCCACGCCTCTGATTCCCCATTTCGGATTCCCCGCCTCTGATTCCCCATCTCCGATTCACTGCCTCTGATTCGCCACTTCTGATTCCCCATATCTGATTCCCCGCCTATGATTCCCCACCTCTGATTCCACGCCTCTGATTCCCCATTTCGGATTCCCCGCCTCTGATTCCCCATCTCTGATTCCCGGACTCTCATTCCCCACCTCTGATTCCCGGCCTCTGATTCCCGGCCTCTGATTCCCGGCCTCTGATTCCCGGCCTCTGATTCCCCGCTTCTGATTCTGATTCCCTGCCTCTGATTCCCCATCTCTTATTCCCCACATCTGATTCCCTGCCTCTGATTCCCTGTCTCTGATTCTCCGCCTCTGATTCCCCGCCTCGGATTCCCAACCTCTGATTCCCCACCTCTGATTCCCCATAATGGATTTCCCGCCTCTGTTTCCCCGCCTCTGATTCCCCGCCTCTGTTTCCCCATATCTGATTCCCGGACTCTGATTCCCCACCTCTGATTCCCCATCTCTGATTCCGCACATCCGATTCCCTGCCTCTGATTCCCCGCCTTTCATTCCCTGCGTCTGATTCCCTGCCTCTGATTCCCAACCTCTGATTCCCCACCTCTGATTCCCCATATCTGATTCCCCGCCTCTGTTTCCCCGCCTCTGATTCCCCGACTCTCTTTCCCCATATCTGAATCCCCGCTTCTGATTCCCCAACTCTGATTCCCCGCCTCTGATTCCCCAGCTCTGATTCCCCGCCTCTGACTCCTCGCATCTGATTCCCTGCCTCTGATGCCCCGCCTCTGATTCCCCATATCTCATTCCCCACCTCTGATTCCCCTCCTCCGATTCCCAGTCCTCTTATTCCCGGCATCTGATTCCCGGCCTCTGATTCCCTGCCACTGATTCCCTGCCCCTGATTCCCCACCTCTGATTTCCCATATCTGATTCCCCGCCTCTGTTTCCCCGCCTCTGATTCCCGGACTCTGATTCCCCACCTCTGATTCCCGGCCTCTGATTCCCGGTCTCTGATTCCCGGCCTCTGATTCCCGGCCTCTGATTCCCCGATTCTGATTCTGATTCCCTGCCTCTGATTCCCCATCTCTGATTCCCCACATCTGATTCCCTGCCTCTGATTCCCTGTCTCTGATTCCCCGCCTCTGATTCCCCTCCTCGGATTCCCAACCTCTGATTCCCCACCTCTGATTCCCCATATCTGATTTCCCGCCTCTGTTTCCCCGCCTCTGATTCCCCGCCTCTGTTTCCCCATATCTGATTCCCGGACTCTGATTCCCCACCTCTGATTCCCCATCTCTGATTCCGCACATCCGATTCCCTGCCTCTGATTCCCCGCCTCAGATTCCCTGCGTCTGATTCCCTGCCTCTGATTCCCAACCTCTGATTCCCCACCTCTGATTCTCCATATCTGATTCCCCGCCTCTGTTTCCCCTCCTCTGATTCCCCGCCTCTGTTTCCCCATATCTGATTCCCCGCTTCTGATTCCCCAACTCTGATTCCCCGCCTCTGATTCCCCGCCTCTGATTCCCCAGCTCTGATTCCCCGTGTTTGATTCCCTGCCTCTGATTCCCAGCCTCTGATACCCCATCTCTGATTCACCACCTCTGATTCCCCATCTCTGATTCACCGCCTTTGATTCGCCAGCTCTGATTCCCCATATCTGACTCCCCGCCTCTGTTTCCCCGCCTCTGATTCCCCGCCTCTGATTCCCCATATCTGATTCCCCACCTCTGATTCCCCATCTCTGATTCCCGGACACTGATTCCCCACCTCCGATTCCCAGTCCTCTTATTCCCGGCATCTGATTCCCGGCCTCTGATTCCCTGCCACTGATTCCCTGCCCCTGATTCCCCACCTCTGATTTCCCATATCTGATTCCCCGCCTCTGTTTCCCCGCCTCTGATTCCCCGCCTATGTTTCCCCACCTCTGATTCCACGCCTCTGATTCCCCATTTCGGATTCCCCACCTCTGCTTCCCCATCTCTGATTCCCCACCTCTGATTCCTGGCCTCTGACTCCCGGCCTCTGATTCCCGGCCTCTGATTCCCGGCCTCTGATTCCCAGATTCTGATTCTGATTCCCTGCCTCTGATTCCCCATCTCTGATTCCCCACATCTGATTTCCTGCCTGTGATTCCCTCTCTCTGATTCCCCGCCTCTGATTCCCCGCCTCGGATTCCCAACCTCTGATTCCCCACCTCTGATTCCCCATAATGGATTCCCCGCCTCTGTTTCCCCATATCTGATTCCCGGACTCTGATTCCCCACCTCTGATTCCCCATATCTGATTTCCCGCCTCTGTTTCCCCGCCTCTGATTCCCCGCCTCTGTTTCCCCATATCAGATTCCCGGACACTGATTCCACACCTCTGATTCCACATCTCTGATTCCGCACATCCGATTCCCTGCCTCTGATTCCCCGCCTCTGATTCCCTGCGTCTGATTCCCTGCCTCTGATTCCCAACCTCTGATTCCCCACCTCTGATTCTCCATATCTGATTCCCCGCCTCTGTTTCCCCTCCTTTGATTCCCCGCCTCTGTTTCCCCATAACTGATTCCCCGCTTCTGATTCCCCAACTCTGATTCCCCGCCTCTGATTCCCCGCCTCTGATTCCCCAGCTCTGATTCCCCGTGTTTGATTCCCTGCCTCTGATTCCCAGCCTCTGATACCCCATCTCTGATTCACCACCTCTGATTCCCCATCTCTGATTCACCGCCTTTGATTCGCCAGCTCTGATTCCCCATTTCTGACTCCCCGCCTCTGTTTCCCCGCCTCTGATTCCGAGCCTCTGATTCCCCATATCTCATTCCCCACCTCTGATTCCCCATCTCTGATTCCCGGCCTCTGATTCCCTGTCACTGATTCCCTGCCCCTGATTCCCCACCTCTGATTTCCCATATCTGATTCCCCGCCTCTGTTTCCCAGCCTCTGATTCCCGGACTCTGATTCCCCAACTCTGATTCCCGGCCTCTGATTCCCGGCCTCTGATTCCCGGCCTCTGACTCCCGGCCTCTGATTCCCGGCCTCTGATTCCCCGCTTCTGATTCTGATTCCCTGCCTCTGATTCCCCACCTCTGATTCCCCACATCTGATTCCCTGCCTCTGATTCCCTGTCTCTGATTCCCCGCCTCTGATTCCCCTCCTCGGATTCCCAACCTCTGATTCCCCACCCCTGATTCCCCATATCTGATTCCCCGCCTCTGTTTCCCCGCCTCTGACTCGCAGCCTCTGATACCCCGCCTCTGATTCCCCATCTCTAATTCATCACAACTGATTCCCCACCTCTGCTTCCCCATCTCTGATTCACTGCCTCTGATTCGCCACCTCTGATTCCCCATATCTGATTCCCCGCCTATGTTTCCCCACCTCTGATTCCCCGACTCTGATTCCCCATATCGGATTCCCCGCCTCTGATTCCCCATCTCTGATTCCCGGACTCTCATTCCCCACCTCTGATTCCCGGCCTCTGATTCCCGGCCTCTGATTCCCGGCCTCTGATTCCCGGCCTCTGATTCCCCGCTTCTGATTCTGATTCCCTGCCTCTGATTCCCCATCTCTCATTCCCCACCTCTGATTCCCGGTCTCTGATTCCCGGCCTCTGATTCCCCACCTCGGATTCCCAACTTCTGATTCCCCACCTCTCATTCCCCATATCTGATTTCCCGCCTCTGTTTCCCCGCCTCTGATTCCCCGCCTCTGTTTCCCCATATCTGATTCCCGGACTCTGATTCCCCACCTCTGATTCCCCATCTCTGATTCCGCACATCCGATTCCCTGCCTCTGATTCCCCGCCTCTGATTCCCTGCGTCTGATTCCCTGCCTCTGATTCCCAACCTCTGATTCCCCACCTCTGATTCCCCATATCTGATACCCCGCCTCTGTTTCCCCTCCTCTGATTCACCGCCTTTCTTTCCCCATATCTGATTCCACGCTTCTGATTCCCCAACTCTCATTCCCTGCCTCTGATTCCCCGCCTCTGATTCCCCAGCTCTGATTCCCCATGTTTGATTCCCTGCCTCTGATTCCCAGCCTCTGATACCCAATCTCTGATTCACCACCTCTGATTCCCCATCTCTGATTCACCGCCTTTGATTCGCCAGCTCTGATTCCCCATATCTGACTCCCCGCCTCTGTTTCCCCGCCTCTGATTCCCCGCCTCTGATTCCCCATATCTCATTCCCCGCCTCTGATTCCCCATCTCTGATACCCGGACTCTGATTCCCCACCTTCGATTCCCAGTCCTCTTATTCCCGGCATCTGATTCCCGACCTCTGATTCCCTGCCACTGATTCCCTGCCCCTGATTCCCCACCTCTGATTTCCCATATCTGATTCCCGCCTCTGTTTCCCCGCCTCTGATTCGCAGCCTCTGATACCCCGCCTCTGATTCCCCATCTCTAATTCATCACATCTCATTCCCCACCTCTGCTTCCCCATCTCCGATTCACTGCCTCTGATTCGCCACCTCTGATTCCCCATATCTGATTCCCCGCCTATGATTCCCCACCACTGATTCCACGCCTCTGATTCCCCATTTCGGATTCCCCGCCTCTGATTCCCCATCTCTGATTCCCGGACTCTCATTCCCCACCTCTGATTCCCGGCCTCTGATTCCCGGCCTCTGATTCCCGGCCTCTGATTCCCGGCCTCTGATTCCCCGCTTCTGATTCTGATTCCCTGCCTCTGATTCCCCATCTCTGATTCCCCACATCTGATTCCCTGCCTCTGATTCCCTGTCTCTGATTCCCCGCCTCTGATTCCCCGCCTCGGATTCCCAACCTCTGATTCCCCACCTCTGATTCCCCATAATGGATTTCCCGCCTCTGTTTCCCCGCCTCTGATTCCCCGCCTCTGTTTCCCCATATCTGATTCCCGGACTCTGATTCCCCACCTCAGATTCCCCATCTCTGATTCCGCACATCCGATTCCCTGCCTCTGATTCCCTACCTCGGATTCCCTGCGTCTGATTCCCTGCCTCTGATTCCCAACCTCTGATTCCCCACCTCTGATTCCATATATCTGATTCCCCGCCTCTGTTTCCCCGCCTCTGATTCCTCGACTCTCCTTCCCCATATCTGAATCCCCGCTTCTGATTCCCCAACTCTGATTCCCCGCCTCTGATTCCCCAGCTCTGATTCCCCGCCTCTGACTCCTCGCGTCTGATTCCCAGCCTCTGATGCCCCGCCCCTGTTTCCCCATCTCTGATTCCCCGCGTCTGATTCCCCCTGTCTGAATCCCTGCCTTTGATTCCCCGCCGTCTCTGTTTCCCCGCCTCTGATTCCCCATATCTGATTCCCCGCCTCTGATTCCCCATCTCTGATTCCCCGCCTCTGATTCCCCATCTCTGATTCCCAGTCCTCTTATGCCTGGCATCTGATTCACGGCCTCTGATTCCCCGCCTCTGATTCCCTGCCTCTGATTCCCAACCTCTGATTCCCCACCTCTGATTCCCCATATCTGATTCCCCGACTCTGTTTCCCTCCCTCTGATTCCCCGCCTCTGTTTCCCCATATATGATTCCCCGCCTCTGATTCCCAAACTCTGCTTCCCCGCCTCTGATTCCCCAGCTCTGATTCCCCGTGTTTGATTCCCTGCCTCTGATTCCCCGCCTCTGATACCCCATCTCTGATTCACCACCTCTGATTCCCCATCTCTGATTCACCGCCTTTGATTCGCCAGCTCTGATTCCCCATATCTGACTCCCAGCCTCTGTTTCCCCGCCTCTGATTCCCCGCCTCTGATTCCCCATATCTCATTCCCCGCCTCTGATTCCCCAACTCTGATTCCCCGCCTCTGATTCCCCAGCTCTGATTCCCCGTGTTTGATTCCCTGCCTCAGATTCACGTTCTGATACCCCATCTCTGATTCACCACCTCTGATTCCCCATCTCTGATTCACCGCCTTTGATTCGCCAGCTCTGATTCCCCATATCTGACTCCCGGCCTCTGTTTCCCCGCCTCTGATTCCCCACCTCTGATTTCCAGTCCTCTTATTCCCGGCATCTGATTCCCGGCCTCTGATTCCCTGCACTGATTCCCTGCCCCTGATTCCCCACCTCTGATTTCCCATATCTGATTCCCCACCTCTGTTTCCCCGCCTCTGATTCCCGGACTCTGATTCCCCACCTCTGATTCCCGGCCTCTGATTCCCTGCCTCTGATTCCCGGCCTCTGATTCCCGGCCTCTGATTCCCCGCTTCTGATTCTGATTCCCTGCCTCTGATTCCCCATCTCTGATTCCCCACATCTGATTCCCTGCCTCTGATTCCCCGTGTTTGATTCCCTGCCTCAGATTCACCTTCTGATACCCCATCTCTGATTCACCACCTCTGATTCCCCATCTCTGATTCACCGCCTTTGATTCGCCAGCTCTGATTCCCCATATCTGACTCCCGGCCTCTGTTTACCCGCCTCTGATTCCCCACCTCTGATTCCCAGTCCTCTTATTCCCGGCATCTGATTCCCGGCCTCTGATTCCCTGCACTGATTCCCTGCCCCTGATTCCCCACCTCTGATTTCCCATATCTGATTCCCCACCTCTGTTTCCCCGCCTCTGATTCCCGGACTCTGATTCCCCACCTCTGATTCCCGGCCTCTGATTCCCTGCCTCTGATTCCCGGCCTCTGATTCCCGGCCTCTGATTCCCCGCTTCTGATTCTGATTCCCTGCCTCTGATTCCCCATCTCTGATTCCCCACATCTGATTCCCTGCCTCTGATTCACTGTCTCTGATTCCCCGCCTCTGATTCCCCTCCTCGGATTCCCAAACTCTGATTCCCCACCTCTGATTCCCCATATCTGATTTCCCGCCTCTGTTTCCCCGCCTCTGATTCCGCGCCTCTGTTTCCCCATATCTGATTCCCGGACTCTGATTCCCCACCTCTGATTCCCCATCTCTGATTCCGCACATCCGATTCCCTGCCTCTGATTCCCCGCCTCTGATTCCCTGCGTCTGATTCCCTGCCTCTGATTCCCAACCTCTGATTCCCCACCTCTGATTCTCCATATCTGATTCCCCGCCTCTGTTTCCCCTCATCTTATTCCCCGCCTCTGTTTCCCCATATCTGATTCCCCACTTCTGATTCCCCAACTCTGATTCCCCGCCTCTGATTCCCCAGCTCTGATTCCCCGCCTCTGACTCCTCGCGTCTGATTCCCTGCCTCTGATACCCCGCCTCTGATTCCCCAACTCTGATTCCCCGCCTCTGATTCCCCATCTCTGATTCCCAGTCCTCTTATGCCCGGCATCTTATTCACGGCCTCTGATTCCCCATCTCTGATTCCGCACATCCGATTCCCTGCCTCTGATTCCCCGCCTCTGATTCCCTGGGTCTGATTCCCTGCCTCTGATTCCCAACCTCTGATTCGCCACCTCTGACTCCCCATATCTGATTCCCCGCGTATGTTTCCCCACCTCTGATTCCCCATCTCTGATTCCCGGACTCTCATTCCCCACCTCTGATTCCCGGCCTCTGATTCCCGGCCTCTGATTCCCGGCCTCTGATTCCCGGCCTCTGATTCCCCGCTTCTGATTCTGATTCCCTGCCTCTGATTCCCCATCTCTCATCCCCACCTCTGATTCCCTGCCTCTGATTCCCCATCTCTCATTCCCCACCTCTGATTCCCGGCCTCTGATTCCCGGCCTCTGATTCCCCACCTCGGATTCCCAACCTCTGATTCCCCACCTCTGATTCCCCACATCTGATTCCCTGCCTCTGATTCCCTGTCTCTGATTCCCCGCCTCTGATTCCCCTCCTCGGATTCCCAACCTCTGATTCCCCACCCCTGATTCCCCATATCTGATTCCCCGCCTCTGTTTCCCCGCCTCTGATTCGCAGCCTCTGATACCCCGCCTCTGATTCCCCATCTCTAATTCATCACATCTGATTCCCCACCTCTGCTTCCCCATCTCTGATTCACTGCCTCTGATTCGCCACCTCTGATTCCCCATATCTGATTCCCCGCCTATGTTTCCCCAACTCTGATTCCCCGACTCTGATTCCCCATATCGGATTCCCCGCCTCTGATTCCCCATCTCTGATTCCCGGACTCTCATTCCCCACCTCTGATTCCCGGCCTCTGATTCCCGGCCTCTGATTCCCGGCCTCTGATTCCCGGCCTCTGATTCCCCGCTTCTGATTCTGATTCCCTGCCTCTGATTCCCCATCTCTCATCCCCACCTCTGATTCCCTGCCTCTGATTCCCCATCTCTCATTCCCCACCTCTGATTCCCGGCCTCTGATTCCCGGCCTCTGATTCCCCACCTCGGATTCCCAACCTCTGATTCCCCACCTCTGATTCCCCACATCTGATTCCCTGCCTCTGATTCCCTGTCTCTGATTCCCCGCCTCTGATTCCCCTCCTCGGATTCCCAACCTCTGATTCCCCACCCATGATTCCCCATATCTGATTCCCCGCCTCTGTTTCCCCGCCTCTGATTCGCAGCCTCTGATACCCCGCCTCTGATTTCCCATCTCTAATTCATCACATCTGATTCCCCACCTCTGCTTCCCCATCTCTGATTCACTGCCTCTGATTCGCCACCTCTGATTCCCCATATCTGATTCCCCGCCTATGTTTCCCCAACTCTGATTCCCCGACTCTGATTCCCCATATCGGATTCCCCGCCTCTGATTCCCCATCTCTGATTCCCGGACTCTCATTCCCCACCTCTTATTCCCGGCCTCTGATTCCCGGCCTCTGATTCCCGGCCTCTGATTCCCCACTTCTGATTCTGATTCCCTGCCTCTGATTCCCCATCTCTCATTCCCCACCTCTGATTCCCGGCCTCTGATTCCCGGCCTCTGATTCCCCAACTCGGATTCCCAACCTCTGATTCCCCACCTCTGATTCCCCATATCTGATTTCCCGCCTCTGTTTCCCCGCCTCTGATTCCCCGCCTATGTTTCCCCATATCTGATTCCCGGACTCTGATTCCCCACCTCTGATTCCCCATCTCTGATTCCGCACATCCGATTCCCTGCCTCTGATTCCCCGCCTCTGATTCCCTGCATCTGATTCCCTGCCTCTGATTCCCAACCTCTGATTTCCCACCTCTGATTCCCCATATCTGATTCCCCGCCTCTGTTTCCCCTCCTCTGATTCACCGCCTTTCTTTCCCCATATCTGATTCCCCGCTTCTGATTCCCCAACTCTGATTCCCTGCCTCTGATTCCCCGCCTCTGATTCCCCAGCTCTGATTCCCCATGTTTGATTCCCTGCCTCTGATTCCCAGCCTCTGATACCCCATCTCTGATTCACCACCTCTGATTCCCCATCTCTGATTCACCGCCTTTGATTCGCCAGCTCTGATTCCCCATATCTGACTCCCTGCCTCTGTTTCCCCGCCTCTGATTCCCCGCCTCTGATTCCCCATATCTCATTCCCCGCCTCTGATTCCCCACCTCTGATTCCCGGCCTCTGATTCCCGGCCTCTGATTAACGGCCTCTGATTCCCGGCCTCTGATTCCCCACTTCTGATTCTGATTCCCTGCCTCTGATTCCCCATCTCTGATTCCCCACATCTGATTCCCTGCCTCTGATTCCCTGTCTCTGATTCCCCGCCTCTGATTCCCCGCCTCGGATTCCCAACCTCTGATTCCCCACCTCTGATTCCCCATAATGGATTTCCCGCCTCTGTTTCCCCGCCTCTGATTCCCCGCCTCTGTTTCCCCATATCTGATTCCCGGACTCTGATTCCCCACCTCAGATTCCCCATCTCTGATTCCGCACATCCGATTCCCTGCCTCTGATTCCCTACCTCGGATTCCCTGCGTCTGATTCCCTGCCTCTGATTCCCAACCTCTGATTCCCCACCTCTGATTCCATATATCTGATTCCCCGCCTCTGTTTCCCCGCCTCTGATTCCCCGACTCTCCTTCCCCATATCTGAATCCCCGCTTCTGATTCCCCAAATCTGATTCCCCGCCTCTGATTCCCCAGCTCTGATTCCCCGCCTCTGACTCCTCGCGTCTGATTCCCAGCCTCTGATGCCCCGCCTCTGTTTCCCCGTCTCTGATTCCCCGCGTCTGATTCCCCCTGTCTGAATCCCTGCCTTTGATTCCCCGCCGTCTCTGTTTCCCCGCCTCTGATTCCCCATATCTGATTCCCCGCCTCTGATTCCCCATCTCTGATTCCCCGCCTCTGATTCCCCATCTCTGATTCCCAGTCCTCTTATGCCTGGCATCTGATTCACGGCCTCTGATTCCACGCCTCTGATTCCCTGCCTCTGATTCCCAACCTCTGATTCCCCACCTCTGATTCCCCATATCTGATTCCCCGCCTCTGTTTCCCTCCCTCTGATTCCCCGCCTCTGTTTCCCCATATATGATTCCCCGCCTCTGATTCCCAAACTCTGCTTCCCCGCCTCTGATTCCCCAGCTCTGATTCCCCGTGTTTGATTCCCTGCTTCTGATTCCCCGCCTCTGATACCCCATCTCTGATTCACCACCTCTGATTCCCCACCTCTGATTCACCGCCTTTGATTCGCCAGCTCTGATTCCCCATATCTGACTCCCAGCCTCTGTTTCCCCGCCTCTGATTCCCCGCCTCTGATTCCCCATATCTCATTCCCCGCCTCTGATTCCCCAACTCTGATCCCCCGCCTCTGACTCCTCGCATCTGATTCCCTGCCTCTGATGCCCCGCCTCTGATTCCCCATATCTCATTCCCCACCTCTGATTCCCCTCCTCCGATTCCCAGTCCTCTTATTCCCGGCATCTGATTCCCGGCCTCTGATTCCCTGCCACTGATTCCCTGCCCCTGATTCCCCACCTCTGATTTCCCATATCTGATTCCCCGCCTCTGTTTCCCCGCCTCTGATTCCCGGACTCTGATTCCCCACCTCTGATTCCCGGCCTCTGATTCCCGGCCTCTGATTCCCGGCCTCTGATTCCCGGCCTCTGATTCCCCGATTCTGATTCTGATTCCCTGCCTCTGATTCCCCATCTCTGATTCCCCACATCTGATTCCCTGCCTCTGATTCCCTGTCTGTGATTCCCCGCCTCTGATTCCCCTCCTCGGATTCCCAACCTCTGATTCCCCACCTCTGATTCCCCATCTCTGATTTCCCGCCTCTGTTTCCCCGCCTCTGATTCCCCGCCTCTGTTTCCCCATATCTGATTCCCGGACTCTGATTCCCCACCTCTGATTCCCCATCTCTGATTCCGCACATCCGATTCCCTGCCTCTGATTCCCCGCCTCTGATTCCCTGCGTCTGATTCCCTGCCTCTGATTCCCAACCTCTGATTCCCCACCTCTGATTCTCCATATCTGATTCCCCGCCTCTGTTTCCCCTCCTCTGATTCCCCGCCTCTGTTTCCCCATATCTGATTCCCCGCTTCTGATTCCCCAACTCTGATTCCCCGCCTCTGATTCCCCGCCTCTGATTCCCCAGCTCTGATTCCCCGTGTTTGATTCCCTGCCTCTGATTCCCAGCCTCTGATACCCCATCTCTGATTCACCACCTCTGATTCCCCATCTCTGATTCACCGCCTTTGATTCGCCAGCTCTGATTCCCCATATCTGACTCCCCGCCTCTGTTTCCCCGCCTCTGATTCCCCGCCTCTGATTCCCCATATCTGATTCCCCCCCTCTGATTCCCCATCTCTGATTCCCGGCCTCTGATTCCCGCTTCTGATTCTGATTCCCCACCTCTGATTCCCCGCCTCGGATTCCCAACCTCTGATTCCCCACCTCTGATTCCCCATAATGGATTTCCCGCCTCTGTTTCCCCGCCTCTGATTCCCCGCCTCTGTTTCCCCATATCTGATTCCCGGACTCTGATTCCCCACCTCTGATTCCCCATCTCTGATTCACCACCTCTGATTCCCCATCTCTGATTCACCGCCTTTGATTCGCCAGCTCTGATTCCCCATATCTGACTCCCAGCCTCTGTTTCCCCGCCTCTGATTCCCCATATCTCATTCCCCGCCTCTGATTCCCCAACTCTGATTCCCCGCCTCTGATTCCCCAGCTCTGATTCCCCGTGTTTGATTCCCTGCCTCAGATTCACGTTCTGATACCCCATCTCTGATTCACTGCCTCTGATTCGCCACCTCTGATTCCCCATATCTGATTCCCCGCCTATGATTCCCCACCTCTGATTCCACGCCTCTGATTCCCCATTTCGGATTCCCCGCCTCTGATTCCCCATCTCCGATTCACTGCCTCTGATTCGCCACCTCTGATTCCCCATATCTGATTCCCCGCCTATGATTCCCCACCTCTGATTCCACGCCTCTGATTCCCCATTTCGGATTCCCCGCCTCTGATTCCCCATCTCTGATTCCCGGACTCTCATTCCCCACCTCTGATTCCCGGCCTCTGATTCCCGGCCTCTGATTCCCGGCCTCTGATTCCCGGCCTCTGATTCCCCGATTCTGATTCTGATTCCCTGCCTCTGAGTCCCCATCTCTTATTCCCCACATCTGATTCCCTGCCTCTGATTCCCTGTCTCTGATTCTCCGCCTCTGATTCCCCGCCTCGGATTCCCAACCTCTGATTCCCCACCTCTGATTCCCCATAATGGATTTCCCGCCTCTGTTTCCCCGCCTCTGATTCCCCGCCTCTGTTTCCCCATATCTGATTCCCGGACTCTGATTCCCCACCTCTGATTCCCCATCTCTGATTCCGCACATCCGATTCCCTGCCTCTGATTCCCCGCCTTTCATTCCCTGCGTCTGATTCCCTGCCTCTGATTCCCAACCTCTGATTCCCCACCTCTGATTCCCCATATCTGATTCCCCGCCTCTGTTTCCCCGCCTCTGATTCCCCGACTCTCTTTCCCCATATCTGAATCCCCGCTTCTGATTCCCCAACTCTGATTCCCCGCCTCTGATTCCCCAGCTCTGATTCCCCGCCTCTGACTCCTCGCATCTGATTCCCTGCCTCTGATGCCCCGCCTCTGATTCCCCATATCTCATTCCCCACCTCTGATTCCCCTCCTCCGATTCCCAGTCCTCTTATTCCCGGCATCTGATTCCCGGCCTCTGATTCCCTGCCACTGATTCCCTGCCCCTGATTCCCCACCTCTGATTTCCCATATCTGATTCCCCGCCTCTGTTTCCCCGCCTCTGATTCCCGGACTCTGATTCCCCACCTCTGATTCCCGGCCTCTGATTCCCGGCCTCTGATTCCCGGCCTCTGATTCCCGGCCTCTGATTCCCCGATTCTGATTCTGATTCCCTGCCTCTGATTCCCCATCTCTGATTCCCCACATCTGATTCCCTGCCTCTGATTCCCTGTCTCTGATTCCCCGCCTCTGATTCCCTTCCTCGGATTCCCAACCTCTGATTCCCCACCTCTGATTCCCCATATCTGATTTCCCGCCTCTGTTTCCCCGCCTCTGATTCCCCGCCTCTGTTTCCCCATATCTGATTCCCGGACTCTGATTCCCCACCTCTGATTCCCCATCTCTGATTCCGCACATCCGATTCCCTGCCTCTGATTCCCCGCCTCTGATTCCCTGCGTCTGATTCCCTGCCTCTGATTCCCAACCTCTGATTCCCCACCTCTGATTCTCCATATCTGATTCCCCGCCTCTGTTTCCCCTCCTCTGATTCCCCGCCTCTGTTTCCCCATATCTGATTCCCCGCTTCTGATTCCCCAACTCTGATTCCCCGCCTCTGATTCCCCGCCTCTGATTCCCCAGCTCTGATTCCCCGTGTTTGATTCCCTGCCTCTGATTCCCAGCCTCTGATACCCCATCTCTGATTCACCACCTCTGATTCCCCATCTCTGATTCACCGCCTTTGATTCGCCAGCTCTGATTCCCCATATCTGACTCCCCGCCTCTGTTTCCCCGCCTCTGATTCCATGCCTCTGATTCCCCATATCTGATTCCCCACCTCTGATTCCCCATCTCTGATTCCCGGACTCTGATTCCCCACCTCCGATTCCCAGTCCTCTTATTCCCGGCATCTGATTCCCGGCCTCTGATTCCCTGCCACTGATTCCCTGCCCCTGATTCCCCACCTCTGATTTCCCATATCTGATTCCCCGCCTCTGTTTCCCCGCCTCTGATTCCCCGCCTATGTTTCCCCACCTCTGATTCCACGCCTCTGATTCCCCATTTCGGATTCCCCACCTCTGCTTCCCCATCTCTGATTCCCCACCTCTGATTCCTGGCCTCTGACTCCCGGCCTCTGATTCCCGGCCTCTGATTCCCGGCCTCTGATTCCCAGATTCTGATTCTGATTCCCTGCCTCTGATTCCCCATCTCTGATTCCCCACATCTGATTCCCTGCCTCTGATTCCCTGTCTCTGATTCCCCGCCTCTGATTCCCCGCCTCGGATTCCCAACCTCTGATTCCCCACCTCTGATTCCCCATAATGGATTCCCCGCCTCTGTTTCCCCATATCTGATTCCCGGACTCTGATTCCCCACCTCTGATTCCCCATATCTGATTTCCCGCCTCTGTTTCCCCGCCTCTGATTCCCCGCCTCTGTTTCCCCATATCAGATTCCCGGACACTGATTCCACACCTCTGATTCCACATCTCTGATTCCGCACATCCGATTCCCTGCCTCTGATTCCCCGCCTCTGATTCCCTGCGTCTGATTCCCTGCCTCTGATTCCCAACCTCTGATTCCCCACCTCTGATTCTCCATATCTGATTCCCCGCCTCTGTTTCCCCTCCTTTGATTCCCCGCCTCTGTTTCCCCATAACTGATTCCCCGCTTCTGATTCCCCAACTCTGATTCCCCGCCTCTGATTCCCCGCCTCTGATTCCCCAGCTCTGATTCCCCGTGTTTGATTCCCTGCCTCTGATTCCCAGCCTCTGATACCCCATCTCTGATTCACCACCTCTGATTCCCCATCTCTGATTCACCGCCTTTGATTCGCCAGCTCTGATTCCCCATTTCTGACTCCCCGCCTCTGTTTCCCCGCCTCTGATTCCGAGCCTCTGATTCCCCATATCTCATTCCCCACCTCTGATTCCCCATCTCTGATTCCCGGCCTCTGATTCCCTGTCACTGATTCCCTGCCCCTGATTCCCCACCTCTGATTTCCCATATCTGATTCCCCGCCTCTGTTTCCCCGCCTCTGATTCCCGGACTCTGATTCCCCAACTCTGATTCCCGGCCTCTGATTCCCGGCCTCTGATTCCCGGCCTCTGACTCCCGGCCTCTGATTCCCGGCCTCTGATTCCCCGCTTCTGATTCTGATTCCCTGCCTCTGATTCCCCACCTCTGATTCCCCACATCTGATTCCCTGCCTCTGATTCCCTGTCTCTGATTCCCCGCCTCTGATTCCCCTCCTCGGATTCCCAACCTCTGATTCCCCACCCCTGATTCCCCATATCTGATTCCCCGCCTCTGTTTCCCCGCCTCTGACTCACAGCCTCTGATACCCCGCCTCTGATTCCCCATCTCTAATTCATCACAACTGATTCCCCACCTCTGCTTCCCCATCTCTGATTCACTGCCTCTGATTCGCCACCTCTGATTCCCCATATCTGATTCCCCGCCTATGTTTCCCCACCTCTGATTCCCCGACTCTGATTCCCCATATCGGATTCCCCGCCTCTGATTCCCCATCTCTGATTCCCGGACTCTCATTCCCCACCTCTGATTCCCGGCCTCTGATTCCCGGCCTCTGATTCCCGGCCTCTGATTCCCGGCCTCTGATTCCCCGCTTCTGATTCTGATTCCCTGCCTCTGATTCCCCATCTCTCATTCCCCACCTCTGATTCCCGGTCTCTGATTCCCGGCCTCTGATTCCCCACCTCGGATTCCCAACTTCTGATTCCCCACCTCTGATTCCCCATATCTGATTTCCCGCCTCTGTTTCCCCGCCTCTGATTCCCCGCCTCTGTTTCCCCATATCTGATTCCCGGACTCTGATTCCCCACCTCTGATTCCCCATCTCTGATTCCGCACATCCGATTCCCTGCCTCTGATTCCCCGCCTCTGATTCCCTGCGTCTGATTCCCTGCCTCTGATTCCCAACCTCTGATTCCCCACCTCTGATTCCCCATATCTGATACCCCGCCTCTGTTTCCCCTCCTCTGATTCACCGCCTTTCTTTCCCCATATCTGATTCCACGCTTCTGATTCCCCAACTCTCATTCCCTGCCTCTGATTCCCCGCCTCTGATTCCCCAGCTCTGATTCCCCATGTTTGATTCCCTGCCTCTGATTCCCAGCCTCTGATACCCAATCTCTGATTCACCACCTCTGATTCCCCATCTCTGATTCACCGCCTTTGATTCGCCAGCTCTGATTCCCCATATCTGACTCCCCGCCTCTGTTTCCCCGCCTCTGATTCCCCGCCTCTGATTCCCCATATCTCATTCCCCGCCTCTGATTCCCCATCTCTGATACCCGGACTCTCATTCCCCACCTCCGATTCCCAGTCCTCTTATTCCCGGCATCTGATTCCCGACCTCTGATTCCCTGCCACTGATTCCCTGCCCCTGATTCCCCACCTCTGATTTCCCATATCTGATTCCCGCCTCTGTTTCCCCGCCTCTGATTCGCAGCCTCTGATACCCCGCCTCTGATTCCCCATCTCTAATTCATCACATCTCATTCCCCACCTCTGCTTCCCCATCTCCGATTCACTGCCTCTGATTCGCCACCTCTGATTCCCCATATCTGATTCCCCGCCTATGATTCCCCACCTCTGATTCCACGCCTCTGATTCCCCATTTCGGATTCCCCGCCTCTGATTCCCCATCTCTGATTCCCGGACTCTCATTCCCCACCTCTGATTCCCGGCCTCTGATTCCCGGCCTCTGATTCCCGGCCTCTGATTCCCGGCCTCTGATTCCCCGCTTCTGATTCTGATTCCCTGCCTCTGATTCCCCATCTCTGATTCCCCACATCTGATTCCCTGCCTCTGATTCCCTGTCTCTGATTCCCCGCCTCTGATTCCCCGCCTCGGATTCCCAACCTCTGATTCCCCACCTCTGATTCCCCATAATGGATTTCCCGCCTCTGTTTCCCCGCCTCTGATTCCCCGCCTCTGTTTCCCCATATCTGATTCCCGGACTCTGATTCCCCACCTCAGATTCCCCATCTCTGATTCCGCACATCCGATTCCCTGCCTCTGATTCCCTACCTCGGATTCCCTGCGTCTGATTCCCTGCCTCTGATTCCCAACCTCTGATTCCCCACCTCTGATTCCATATATCTGATTCCCCGCCTCTGTTTCCCCGCCTCTGATTCCTCGACTCTCCTTCCCCATATCTGAATCCCCGCTTCTGATTCCCCAACTCTGATTCCCCGCCTCTGATTCCCCAGCTCTGATTCCCCGCCTCTGACTCCTCGCGTCTGATTCCCAGCCTCTGATGCCCCGCCTCTGTTTCCCCATCTCTGATTCCCCGCGTCTGATTCCCCCTGTCTGAATCCCTGCCTTTGATTCCCCGCCGTCTCTGTTTCCCCGCCTCTGATTCCCCATATCTGATTCCCCGCCTCTGATTCCCCATCTCTGATTCCCCGCCTCTGATTCCCCATCTCTGATTCCCAGTCCTCTTATGCCTGGCATCTGATTCACGGCCTCTGATTCCCCGCCTCTGATTCCCTGCCTCTGATTCCCAACCTCTGATTCCCCACCTCTGATTCCCCATATCTGATTCCCCGACTCTGTTTCCCTCCCTCTGATTCCCCGCCTCTGTTTCCCCATATATGATTCCCCGCCTCTGATTCCCAAACTCTGCTTCCCCGCCTCTGATTCCCCAGCTCTGATTCCCCGTGTTTGATTCCCTGCCTCTGATTCCCCGCCTCTGATACCCCATCTCTGATTCACCACCTCTGATTCCCCATCTCTGATTCACCGCCTTTGATTCGCCAGCTCTGATTCCCCATATCTGACTCCCAGCCTCTGTTTCCCCGCCTCTGATTCCCCGCCTCTGATTCCCCATATCTCATTCCCCGCCTCTGATTCCCCAACTCTGATTCCCCGCCTCTGATTCCCCAGCTCTGATTCCCCGTGTTTGATTCCCTGCCTCAGATTCACGTTCTGATACCCCATCTCTGATTCACCACCTCTGATTCCCCATCTCTGATTCACCGCCTTTGATTCGCCAGCTCTGATTCCCCATATCTGACTCCCGGCCTCTGTTTCCCCGCCTCTGATTCCCCACCTCTGATTTCCAGTCCTCTTATTCCCGGCATCTGATTCCCGGCCTCTGATTCCCTGCACTGATTCCCTGCCCCTGATTCCCCACCTCTGATTTCCCATATCTGATTCCCCACCTCTGTTTCCCCGCCTCTGATTCCCGGACTCTGATTCCCCACCTCTGATTCCCGGCCTCTGATTCCCTGCCTCTGATTCCCGGCCTCTGATTCCCGGCCTCTGATTCCCCGCTTCTGATTCTGATTCCCTGCCTCTGATTCCCCATCTCTGATTCCCCACATCTGATTCCCTGCCTCTGATTCCCCGTGTTTGATTCCCTGCCTCAGATTCACCTTCTGATACCCCATCTCTGATTCACCACCTCTGATTCCCCATCTCTGATTCACCGCCTTTGATTCGCCAGCTCTGATTCCCCATATCTGACTCCCGGCCTCTGTTTACCCGCCTCTGATTCCCCACCTCTGATTCCCAGTCCTCTTATTCCCGGCATCTGATTCCCGGCCTCTGATTCCCTGCACTGATTCCCTGCCCCTGATTCCCCACCTCTGATTTCCCATATCTGATTCCCCACCTCTGTTTCCCCGCCTCTGATTCCCGGACTCTGATTCCCCACCTCTGATTCCCGGCCTCTGATTCCCTGCCTCTGATTCCCGGCCTCTGATTCCCGGCCTCTGATTCCCCGCTTCTGATTCTGATTCCCTGCCTCTGATTCCCCATCTCTGATTCCCCACATCTGATTCCCTGCCTCTGATTCACTGTCTCTGATTCCCCGCCTCTGATTCCCCTCCTCGGATTCCCAAACTCTGATTCCCCACCTCTGATTCCCCATATCTGATTTCCCGCCTCTGTTTCCCCGCCTCTGATTCCGCGCCTCTGTTTCCCCATATCTGATTCCCGGACTCTGATTCCCCACCTCTGATTCCCCATCTCTGATTCCGCACATCCGATTCCCTGCCTCTGATTCCCCGCCTCTGATTCCCTGCGTCTGATTCCCTGCCTCTGATTCCCAACCTCTGATTCCCCACCTCTGATTCTCCATATCTGATTCCCCGCCTCTGTTTCCCCTCATCTGATTCCCCGCCTCTGTTTCCCCATATCTGATTCCCCACTTCTGATTCCCCAACTCTGATTCCCCGCCTCTGATTCCCCAGCTCTGATTCCCCGCCTCTGACTCCTCGCGTCTGATTCCCTGCCTCTGATACCCCGCCTCTGATTCCCCAACTCTGATTCCCCGCCTCTGATTCCCCATCTCTGATTCCCAGTCCTCTTATGCCCGGCATCTTATTCACGGCCTCTGATTCCCCATCTCTGATTCCGCACATCCGATTCCCTGCCTCTGATTCCCCGCCTCTGATTCCCTGGGTCTGATTCCCTGCCTCTGATTCCCAACCTCTGATTCGCCACCTCTGACTCCCCATATCTGATTCCCCGCGTATGTTTCCCCACCTCTGATTCCCCATCTCTGATTCCCGGACTCTCATTCCCCACCTCTGATTCCCGGCCTCTGATTCCCGGCCTCTGATTCCCGGCCTCTGATTCCCGGCCTCTGATTCCCCGCTTCTGATTCTGATTCCCTGCCTCTGATTCCCCATCTCTCATCCCCACCTCTGATTCCCTGCCTCTGATTCCCCATCTCTCATTCCCCACCTCTGATTCCCGGCCTCTGATTCCCGGCCTCTGATTCCCCACCTCGGATTCCCAACCTCTGATTCCCCACCTCTGATTCCCCACATCTGATTCCCTGCCTCTGATTCCCTGTCTCTGATTCCCCGCCTCTGATTCCCCTCCTCGGATTCCCAACCTCTGATTCCCCACCCCTGATTCCCCATATCTGATTCCCCGCCTCTGTTTCCCCGCCTCTGATTCGCAGCCTCTGATACCCCGCCTCTGATTCCCCATCTCTAATTCATCACATCTGATTCCCCACCTCTGCTTCCCCATCTCTGATTCACTGCCTCTGATTCGCCACCTCTGATTCCCCATATCTGATTCCCCGCCTATGTTTCCCCAACTCTGATTCCCCGACTCTGATTCCCCATATCGGATTCCCCGCCTCTGATTCCCCATCTCTGATTCCCGGACTCTCATTCCCCACCTCTGATTCCCGGCCTCTGATTCCCGGCCTCTGATTCCCGGCCTCTGATTCCCGGCCTCTGATTCCCCGCTTCTGATTCTGATTCCCTGCCTCTGATTCCCCATCTCTCATCCCCACCTCTGATTCCCTGCCTCTGATTCCCCATCTCTCATTCCCCACCTCTGATTCCCGGCCTCTGATTCCCGGCCTCTGATTCCCCACCTCGGATTCCCAACCTCTGATTCCCCACCTCTGATTCCCCACATCTGATTCCCTGCCTCTGATTCCCTGTCTCTGATTCCCCGCCTCTGATTCCCCTCCTCGGATTCCCAACCTCTGATTCCCCACCCATGATTCCCCATATCTGATTCCCCGCCTCTGTTTCCCCGCCTCTGATTCGCAGCCTCTGATACCCCGCCTCTGATTTCCCATCTCTAATTCATCACATCTGATTCCCCACCTCTGCTTCCCCATCTCTGATTCACTGCCTCTGATTCGCCACCTCTGATTCCCCATATCTGATTCCCCGCCTATGTTTCCCCAACTCTGATTCCCCGACTCTGATTCCCCATATCGGATTCCCCGCCTCTGATTCCCCATCTCTGATTCCCGGACTCTCATTCCCCACCTCTTATTCCCGGCCTCTGATTCCCGGCCTCTGATTCCCGGCCTCTGATTCCCGGCCTCTGATTCCCCACTTCTGATTCTGATTCCCTGCCTCTGATTCCCCATCTCTCATTCCCCACCTCTGATTCCCGGCCTCTGATTCCCGGCCTCTGATTCCCCAACTCGGATTCCCAACCTCTGATTCCCCACCTCTGATTCCCCATATCTGATTTCCCGCCTCTGTTTCCCCGCCTCTGATTCCCCGCCTCTGTTTCCCCATATCTGATTCCCGGACTCTGATTCCCCACCTCTGATTCCCCATCTCTGATTCCGCACATCCGATTCCCTGCCTCTGATTCCCCGCCTCTGATTCCCTGCATCTGATTCCCTGCCTCTGATTCCCAACCTCTGATTCCCCACCTCTGATTCCCCATATCTGATTCCCCGCCTCTGTTTCCCCTCCTCTGATTCACCGCCTTTCTTTCCCCATATCAGATTCCCCGCTTCTGATTCCCCAACTCTGATTCCCTGCCTCTGATTCCCCGCCTCTGATTCCCCAGCTCTGATTCCCCATGTTTGATTCCCTGCCTCTGATTCCCAGCCTCTGATACCCCATCTCTGATTCACCACCTCTGATTCCCCATCTCTGATTCACCGCCTTTGATTCGCCAGCTCTGATTCCCCATATCTGACTCCCTGCCTCTGTTTCCCCGCCTCTGATTCCCCGCCTCTGATTCCCCATATCTCATTCCCCGCCTCTGATTCCCCACCTCTGATTCCCGGCCTCTGATTCCCGGCCTCTGATTAACGGCCTCTGATTCCCGGCCTCTGATTCCCCGCTTCTGATTCTGATTCCCTGCCTCTGATTCCCCATCTCTGATTCCCCACATCTGATTCCCTGCCTCTGATTCCCTGTCTCTGATTCCCCGCCTCTGATTCCCCGCCTCGGATTCCCAACCTCTGATTCCCCACCTCTGATTCCCCATAATGGATTTCCCGCCTCTGTTTCCCCGCCTCTGATTCCCCGCCTCTGTTTCCCCATATCTGATTCCCAGACTCTGATTCCCCACCTCAGATTCCCCATCTCTGATTCCGCACATCCGATTCCCTGCCTCTGATTCCCTACCTCGGATTCCGTGCGTCTGATTCCCTGCCTCTGATTCCCAACCTCTGATTCCCCACCTCTGATTCCATATATCTGATTCCCCGCCTCTGTTTCCCCGCCTCTGATTCCCCGACTCTCCTTCCCCATATCTGAATCCCCGCTTCTGATTCCCCAACTCTGATTCCCCGCCTCTGATTCCCCAGCTCTGATTCCCCGCCTCTGACTCCTCGCGTCTGATTCCCAGCCTCTGATGCCCCGCCTCTGTTTCCCCATCTCTGATTCCCCGCGTCTGATTCCCCCTGTCTGAATCCCTGCCTTTGATTCCCCGCCGTCTCTGTTTCCCCGCCTCTGATTCCCCATATCTGATTCCCCGCCTCTGATTCCCCATCTCTGATTCCCCGCCTCTGATTCCCCATCTCTGATTCCCAGTCCTCTTATGCCTGGCATCTGATTCACGGCCTCTGATTCCACGCCTCTGATTCCCTGCCTCTGATTCCCAACCTCTGATTCCCCACCTCTGATTCCCCATATCTGATTCCCCGCCTCTGTTTCCCTCCCTCTGATTCCCCGCCTCTGTTTCCCCATATATGATTCCCCGCCTCTGATTCCCAAACTCTGCTTCCCCGCCTCTGATTCCCCAGCTCTGATTCCCCGTGTTTGATTCCCTGCCTCTGATTCCCCGCCTCTGATACCCCATCTCTGATTCACCACCTCTGATTCCCCATCTCTGATTCACCGCCTTTGATTCGCCAGCTCTGATTCCCCATATCTGACTCCCAGCCTCTGTTTCCCCGCCTCTGATTCCCCGCCTCTGAATCCCCATATCTCATTCCCCGCCTCTGATTCCCCAACTCTGATTCCCCGCCTCTGATTCCCCAGCTCTGATTCCCCGTGTTTGATTCCCTGCCTCAGATTCACGTTCTGATACCCCATCTCTGATTCACCACCTCTGATTCCCCATCTCTGATTCACCGCCTTTGATTCGCCAGCTCTGATTCCCCATATCTGACTCCCGGCCTCTGTTTCCCCGCCTCTGATTCCCCACCTCTGATTCCCAGTCCTCTTATTCCCGGCATCTGATTCCCGGCCTCTGATTCCCTGCACTGATTCCCTGCCCCTGATTCCCCACCTCTGATTTCCCATATCTGATTCCCCACTGTTTCCCCGCCTCTGATTCCCGGACTCTGATTCCCCACCTCTGATTCCCGGCCTCTGATTCCCTGCCTCTGATTCCCGGCCTCTGATTCCCGGCCTCTGATTCCCCGCTTCTGATTCTGATTCCCTGCCTCTGATTCCCCATCTCTGATTCCCCACATCTGATTCCCTGCCTCTGATTCCCCGTGTTTGATTCCCTGCCTCAGATTCACCTTCTGATACCCCATCTCTGATTCACCACCTCTGATTCCCCATCTCTGATTCACCGCCTTTGATTCACCAGCTCTGATTCCCCATATCTGACTCCCGGCCTCTGTTTCCCCGCCTCTGATTCCCCACCTCTGATTCCCAGTCCTCTTATTCCCGGCATCTGATTCCCGGCCTCTGATTCCCTGCACTGATTCCCTGCCCCTGATTCCCCACCTCTGATTTCCCATATCTGATTCCCCACCTCTTTTTCCCCGCCTCTGATTCCCGGACTCTGATTCCCCACCTCTGATTCCCGGCCTCTGATTCCCTGCCTCTGATTCCCGGCCTCTGATTCCCGGCCTCTGATTCCCCGCTTCTGATTCTGATTCCCTGCCTCTGATTCCCCATCTCTGATTCCCCACATCTGATTCCCTGCCTCTGATTCACTGTCTCTGATTCCCCGCCTCTGATTCCCCTCCTCGGATTCCCAAACTCTGATTCCCCACCTCTGATTCCCCATATCTGATTTCCCGCCTCTGTTTCCCCGCCTCTGATTCCGCGCCTCTGTTTCCCCATATCTGATTCCCGGACTCTGATTCCCCACCTCTGATTCCCCATCTCTGATTCCGCACATCCGATTCCCTGCCTCTGATTCCCCGCCTCTGATTCCCTGCGTCTGATTCCCTGCCTCTGATTCCCAACCTCTGATTCCCCACCTCTGATTCTCCATATCTGATTCCCCGCCTCTGTTTCCCCTCATCTGATTCCCCGCCTCTGTTTCCCCATATCTGATTCCCCACTTCTGATTCCCCAACTCTGATTCCCCGCCTCTGATTCCCCAGCTCTGATTCCCCGCCTCTGACTCCTCGCGTCTGATTCCCTGCCTCTGATACCCCGCCTCTGATTCCCCAACTCTGATTCCCCGCCTCTGATTCCCCATCTCTGATTCCCAGTCCTCTTATGCCCGGCATCTTATTCACGGCCTCTGATTCCCCATCTCTGATTCCGCACATCCGACTCCCTGCCTCTGATTCCCCGCCTCTGATTCCCTGGGTCTGATTCCCTGCCTCTGATTCCCAACCTCTGATTCGCCACCTCTGACTCCCCATATCTGATTCCCCGCCTATGTTTCCCCACCTCTGATTCCCCATCTCTGATTCCCGGACTCTCATTCCCCACCTCTGATTCCCGGCCTCTGATTCCCGGCCTCTGATTCCCGGCCTCTGATTCCCGGCCTCTGATTCCCCGCTTCTGATTCTGATTCCCTGCCTCTGATTCCCCATCTCTCATCCCCACCTCTGATTCCCTGCCTCTGATTCCACATCTCTCATTCCCCACCTCTGATTCCCGGCCTCTGATTCCCGGCCTCTGATTCCCCACCTCGGATTCCCAACCTCTGATTCCCCACCTCTGATTCCCCACATCTGATTCCCTGCCTCTGATTCCCTGTCTCTGATTCCCCGCCTCTGATTCCCCTCCTCGGATTCCCAACCTCTGATTCCCCACCCCTGATTCCCCATATCTGATTCCCCGCCTCTGTTTCCCCGCCTCTGATTCGCAGCCTCTGATACCCCGCCTCTGATTCCCCATCTCTAATTCATCACATCTGATTCCCCACCTCTGCTTCCCCATCTCTGATTCACTGCCTCTGATTCGCCACCTCTGATTCCCCATATCTGATTCCCCGCCTATGTTTCCCCAACTCTGATTCCCCGACTCTGATTCCCCATATCGGATTCCCCGCCTCTGATTCCCCATCTCTCATTCCCGGACTCTCATTCCCCACCTCTGATTCCCGGCCTCTGATTCCCGGCCTCTGATTCCCGGCCTCTGATTCCCGGCCTCTGATTCCCCACTTCTGATTCTGATTCCCTGCCTCTGATTCCCCATCTCTCATTCCCCACCTCTGATTCCCGGCCTCTGATTCCCTGCCTCTGATTCCCCACCTCGGATTCCAAACCTCTGATTCCCCACCTCTGATTCCCCATATCTGATTTCCCGCCTCTGTTTCACCGCCTCTGATTCCCCGCCTCTGTTTCCCCATATCTGATTCCCGGACTCTGATTCCCCACCTCTGATTCCCCATCTCTGATTCCGCACATCCGATTCCCTGCCTCTGATTCCCCGCCTCTGATTCCCTGCGTCTGATTCCCTGCCTCTGATTCCCAACCTCTGATTCCCCACCTCTGATTCCCCATATCTGATTCCCCGCCTCTGTTTCCCCTCCTCTGATTCACCGCCTTTCTTTCCCCATATCTGATTCCCCGCTTCTGATTCCCCAACTCTGATTCCCTGCCTCTGATTCCCCACCTCTGATTCCCCAGCTCTGATTCCCCATGTTTGATTCCCTGCCTCTGATTCCCAGCCTCTGATACCCCATCTCTGATTCACCACCTCTGATTCCCCATCTCTGATTCACCGCCTTTGATTCGCCAGCTCTGATTCCCCATATCTGACTCCCTGCCTCTGTTTCCCCGCCTCTGATTCCCCGCCTCTGATTCCCCATATCTCATTCCCCGCCTCTGATTCCCCACCTCTGATTCCCGGCCTCTGATTCCCGGCCTCTGATTCCCGGCCTCTGATTCCCGGCCTCTGATTCCCCGCTTCTGATTCTGATTCCCTGCCTCTGATTCCCCATCTCTGATTCCCCACATCTGATTCCCTGCCTCTGATTCCCTGTCTCTGATTCCCCGCCTCTGATTCCCCGCCTCGGATTCCCAACCTCTGATTCCCCACCTCTGATTCCCCATAATGGATTTCCCGCCTCTGTTTCCCCGCCTCTGATTCCCCGCCTCTGTTTCCCCATATCTGATTCCCGGACTCTGATTCCCCACCTCAGATTCCCCATCTCTGATTCCGCACATCCGATTCCCTGCCTCTGATTCCCTACCTCGGATTCCCTGCGTTGATTCCCTGCCTCTGATTCCCAACCTCTGATTCCCCACCTCTGATTCCATATATCTGATTCCCCGCCTCTGTTTCCCCGCCTCTGATTCCCCGACTCTCCTTCCCCATATCTGAATCCCCGCTTCTGATTCCCCAACTCTGATTCCCCGCCTCTGATTCCCCAGCTCTGATTCCCCGCCTCTGACTCCTCGCGTCTGATTCCCAGCCTCTGATGCCCCGCCTCTGTTTCCCCATCTCTGATTCCCCGCGTCTGATTCCCCCTGTCTGAATCCCTGCCTTTGATTCCCCGCCGTCTCTGTTTCCCCGCCTCTGATTCCCCATATCTGATTCCCCGCCTCTGATTCCCCATCTCTGATTCCCCGCCTCTGATTCCCCATCTCTGATTCCCAGTCCTCTTATGCCTGGCATCTGATTCACGGCCTCTGATTCCCCGCCTCTGATCCCCTGCCTCTGATTCCCAACCTCTGATTCCCCACCTCTGATTCCCCATATCTGATTCCCCGCCTCTGTTTCCCTCCCTCTGATTCCCCGCCTCTGTTTCCCCATATATGATTCCCCGCCTCTGATTCCCAAACTCTGCTTCCCCGCCTCTGATTCCCCAGCTCTGATTCCCCGTGTTTGATTCCCTGCCTCTGATTCCCCGCCTCTGATACCCCATCTCTGATTCACCACCTCTGATTCCCCATCTCTGATTCACCGCCTTTGATTCGCCAGCTCTGATTCCCCATATCTGACTCCCAGCCTCTGTTTCCCCGCCTCTGATTCCCCGCCTCTGATTCCCCATATCTCATTCCCCGCCTCTGATTCCCCAACTCTGATTCCCCGCCTCTGATTCCCCAGCTCTGATTCCCCGTGTTTGATTCCCTGCCTCAGATTCACGTTCTGATACCCCATCTCTGATTCACCACCTCTGATTCCCCATCTCTGATTCACCGCCTTTGATTCGCCAGCTCTGATTCCCCATATCTGACTCCCGGCCTCTGTTTCCCCGCCTCTGATTCCCCACCTCTGATTCCCAGTCCTCTTATTCCCGGCATCTGATTCCCGGCCTCTGATTCCCTGCACTGATTCCCTGCCCCTGATTCCCCACCTCTGATTTCCCATATCTGATTCCCCACTGTTTCCCCGCCTCTGATTCCCGGACTCTGATTCCCCACCTCTGATTCCCGGCCTCTGATTCCCTGCCTCTGATTCCCGGCCTCTGATTCCCGGCCTCTGATTCCCCGCTTCTGATTCTGATTCCCTGCCTCTGATTCCCCATCTCTGATTCCCCACATCTGATTCCCTGCCTCTGATTCCCCGTGTTTGATTCCCTGCCTCAGATTCACCTTCTGATACCCCATCTCTGATTCACCACCTCTGATTCCCCATCTCTGATTCACCGCCTTTGATTCACCAGCTCTGATTCCCCATATCTGACTCCCGGCCTCTGTTTCCCCGCCTCTGATTCCCCACCTCTGATTCCCAGTCCTCTTATTCCCGGCATCTGATTCCCGGCCTCTGATTCCCTGCACTGATTCCCTGCCCCTGATTCCCCACCTCTGATTTCCCATATCTGATTCCCCACCTCTTTTTCCCCGCCTCTGATTCCCGGACTCTGATTCCCCACCTCTGATTCCCGGCCTCTGATTCCCTGCCTCTGATTCCCGGCCTCTGATTCCCGGCCTCTGATTCCCCGCTTCTGATTCTGATTCCCTGCCTCTGATTCCCCATCTCTGATTCCCCACATCTGATTCCCTGCCTCTGATTCACTGTCTCTGATTCCCCGCCTCTGATTCCCCTCCTCGGATTCCCAAACTCTGATTCCCCACCTCTGATTCCCCATATCTGATTTCCCGCCTCTGTTTCCCCGCCTCTGATTCCGCGCCTCTGTTTCCCCATATCTGATTCCCGGACTCTGATTCCCCACCTCTGATTCCCCATCTCTGATTCCGCACATCCGATTCCCTGCCTCTGATTCCCCGCCTCTGATTCCCTGCGTCTGATTCCCAACCTCTGATTCCCCACCTCTGATTCTCCATATCTGATTCCCCGCCTCTGTTTCCCCTCATCTGATTCCCCGCCTCTGTTTCCCCATATCTGATTCCCCACTTCTGATTCCCCAACTCTGATTCCCCGCCTCTGATTCCCCAGCTCTGATTCCCCGCCTCTGACTCCTCGCGTCTGATTCCCTGCCTCTGATACCCCGCCTCTGATTCCCCAACTCTGATTCCCCGCCTCTGATTCCCCATCTCTGATTCCCAGTCCTCTTATGCCCGGCATCTTATTCACGGCCTCTGATTCCCCATCTCTGATTCCGCACATCCGACTCCCTGCCTCTGATTCCCCGCCTCTGATTCCCTGGGTCTGATTCCCTGCCTCTGATTCCCAACCTCTGATTCGCCACCTCTGACTCCCCATATCTGATTCCCCGCCTATGTTTCCCCACCTCTGATTCCCCATCTCTGATTCCCGGACTCTCATTCCCCACCTCTGATTCCCGGCCTCTGATTCCCGGCCTCTGATTCCCGGCCTCTGATTCCCGGCCTCTGATTCCCCGCTTCTGATTCTGATTCCCTGCCTCTGATTCCCCATCTCTCATCCCCACCTCTGATTCCCTGCCTCTGATTCCCCATCTCTCATTCCCCACCTCTGATTCCCGGCCTCTGATTCCCGGCCTCTGATTCCCCACCTCGGATTCCCAACCTCTGATTCCCCACCTCTGATTCCCCACATCTGATTCCCTGCCTCTGATTCCCTGTCTCTGATTCCCCGCCTCTGATTCCCCTCCTCGGATTCCCAACCTCTGATTCCCCACCCCTGATTCCCCATATCTGATTCCCCGCCTCTGTTTCCCCGCCTCTGATTCGCAGCCTCTGATACCCCGCCTCTGATTCCCCATCTCTAATTCATCACATCTGATTCCCCACCTCTGCTTCCCCATCTCTGATTCACTGCCTCTGATTCGCCACCTCTGATTCCCCATATCTGATTCCCCGCCTATGTTTCCCCAACTCTGATTCCCCGACTCTGATTCCCCATATCGGATTCCCCGCCTCTGATTCCCCATCTCTGATTCCCGGACTCTCATTCCCCACCTCTGATTCCCGGCCTCTGATTCCCGGCCTCTGATTCCCGGCCTCTGATTCCCGGCCTCTGATTCCCCACTTCTGATTCTGATTCCCTGCCTCTGATTCCCCATCTCTCATTCCCCACCTCTGATTCCCGGCCTCTGATTCCCTGCCTCTGATTCCCCACCTCGGATTCCAAACCTCTGATTCCCCACCTCTGATTCCCCATATCTGATTTCCCGCCTCTGTTTCACCGCCTCTGATTCCCCGCCTCTGTTTCCCCATCTCTGATTCCCGGACTCTGATTCCCCACCTCTGATTCCCCATCTCTGATTCCGCACATCCGATTCCCTGCCTCTGATTCCCCGCCTCTGATTCCCTGCGTCTGATTCCCTGCCTCTGATTCCCAACCTCTGATTCCCCACCTCTGATTCCCCATATCTGATTCCCCGCCTCTGTTTCCCCTCCTCTGATTCACCGCCTTTCTTTCCCCATATCTGATTCCCCGCTTCTGATTCCCCAACTCTGATTCCCTGCCTCTGATTCCCCGCCTCTGATTCCCCAGCTCTGATTCCCCATGTTTGATTCCCTGCCTCTGATTCCCAGCCTCTGATACCCCATCTCTGATTCACCACCTCTGATTCCCCATCTCTGTTTCACCGCCTTTGATTCGCCAGCTCTGATTCCCCATATCTGACTCCCTGCCTCTGTTTCCCCGCCTCTGATTCCCCGCCTCTGATTCCCCATATCTCATTCCCCGCCTCTGATTCCCCATCTCTGATACCCGGACTCTGATTCCCCACCTCCGATTCCCAGTCCTCTTATTCCCGGCATCTGATTCCCGAACTCTGATTCCCTGCCACTGATTCCCTGCCCCTGATTCCCCACCTCTGATTTCCCATATCTGATTCCCGCCTCTGTTTCCCCGCCCCTGATTCGCAGCCTCTGATACCCCGCCTCTGATTCCCCATCTCTAATTCATCACATCTCATTCCCCACCTCTGCTTCCCCATCTCCGATTCACTGCCTCTGATTCGCCACCTCTGATTCCCGGACTCTCATTCCCCACCTCTGATTCCCGGCCTCTGATTCCCGGCCTCTGATTCCCGGCCTCTGATTCCCCGCTTCTGATTCTGATTCCCTGCCTCTGATTCCCCATCTCTGATTCCCCACATCTGATTCCCTGCCTCTGATTCCCTGTCTCTGATTCCCCGCCTCTGATTCCCCGCCTCGGATTCCCAACCTCTGATTCCCCACCTCTGATTCCCCATAATGGATTTCCCGCCTCTGTTTCCCCGCCTCTGATTCCCCGCCTCTGTTTCCCCATATCTGATTCCCGGACTCTGATTCCCCACCTCTGATTCCCCATCTCTGATTCTGCACATCCGATTCCCTGCCTCTGATTCCCCGCCTCTGATTCCCTGCGTCTGATTCCCTGCCTCTGATTCCCAACCTCTGATTCCCCACCTCTGATTCCATATATCTGATTCCCCGCCTCTGTTTCCCCGCCTCTGATTCCCCGACTCTCTTTCCCCATATCTGAATCCCCGCTTCTGATTCCCCAACTCTGATTCCCCGCCTCTGATTCCCCAGCTCTGATTCCCCGCCTTTGACTCCTCGCGTCTGATTCCCAGCCTCTGATGCCCCGCCTCTGATTCCCCATCTCTGATTCCCCGCGTCTGATTCCCCCTGTCTGAATCCCTGCCTTTGATTCCCCGCCTCTGATTCCACGTCTCTGTTTCCCCGCCTCTGATTCCCCATATCTGATTCCCCGCCTCTGATTCCCCATCTCTGATTCCCCGCCTCTGATTCCCCATCTCTGATTCCCAGTCCTCTTATGCCTGGCATCTGATTCACGGCCTCTGATTCCCCGCCTCTGATTCCCTGCCTCTGATTCCCAACCTCTGATTCCCCACCTCTGATTCCCCATATCTGATTCCCCGACTCTGTTTCCCTCCCTCTGATTCCCCGCCTCTGTTTCCCCATATATGATTCCCCGCCTCTGATTCCCCAACTCTGCTTCCCCGCCTCTGATTCCCCAGCTCTGATTCCCCGTGTTTGATTCCCTGCCTCTGATACCCTGCCTCTGATACCCCATCTCTGATTCACCACCTCTGATTCCCCATCTCTGATTCACCGCCTTTGATTCGCCAGCTCTGATTCCCCATATCTGACTCCCAGCCTCTGTTTCCCCGCCTCTGATTCCCCGCCTCTGATTCCCCATATCTCATTCCCCGCCTCTGATTCCCCAACTCTGATTCCCCGCCTCTGATTCCCCAGCTCTGATTCCCCGTGTTTGATTCCCTGCCTCAGATTCACGTTCTGATACCCCATCTCTGATTCACCACCTCTGATTCCCCATCTCTGATTCACCGCCTTTGATTCGCCAGCTCTGATTCCCCATATCTGACTCCCGGCCTCTGTTTCCCCGCCTCTGATTCCCCACCTCTGATTCCCAGTCCTCTTATTCCCGGCATCTGATTCCCGGCCTCTGATTCCCTGCACTGATTCCCTGCCCCTGATTCCCCACCTCTGATTTCCCATATCTGATTCCCCACCTCTGTTTCCCCGCCTCTGATTCCCGGACTCTGATTCCCCACCTCTGATTCCCGGCCTCTGATTCCCTGCCTCTGATTCCCGGCCTCTGATTCCCGGCCTCTGATTCTTCGCTTCTGATTCTGATTCCCTGCCTCTGATTCCCCACCTCTGATTCCCCATATCTGATTCCCCGCCTCTGTTTCCCTCCCTCTGATTCCCCGCCTCTGTTTCCCCATATATGATTCCCCGCCTCTGATTCCCAAACTCTGCTTCCCCGCCTCTGATTCCCCAGCTCTGATTCCCCGTGTTTGATTCCCTGCCTCTGATTCCCCGCCTCTGATACCCCATCTCTGATTCACCACCTCTGATTCCCCATCTCTGATTCACCGCCTTTGATTCGCCAGCTCTGATTCCCCATATCTGACTCCCAGCCTCTGTTTCCCCGCCTCTGATTCCCCACCTCTGATTCCCCATATCTCATTCCCCGCCTCTGATTCCCCAACTCTGATTCCCCGCCTCTGATTCCCCAGCTCTGATTCCCCGTGTTTGATTCCCTGCCTCAGATTCACGTTCTGATACCCCATCTCTGATTCACCACCTCTGATTCCCCATCTCTGATTCACCGCCTTTGATTCGCCAGCTCTGATTCCCCATATCTGACTCCCGGCCTCTGTTTCCCCGCCTCTGATTCCCCACCTCTGATTCCCAGTCCTCTTATTCCCGGCATCTGATTCCCGGCCTCTGATTCCCTGCACTGATTACCTGCCCCTGATTCCCCACCTCTGATTTCCCATATCTGATTCCCCACCTCTTTTTCCCCGCCTCTGATTCCCGGACTCTGATTCCCCACCTCTGATTCCCGGCCTCTGATTCCCTGCCTCTGATTCCCGGCCTCTGATTCCCGGCCTCTGATTCCCCGCTTCTGATTCTGATTCCCTGCCTCTGATTCCCCATCTCTGATTCCCCACATCTGATTCCCTGCCTCTGATTCACTGTCTCTGATTCCCCGCCTCTGATTCCCCTCCTCGGATTCCCAAACTCTGATTCCCCACCTCTGATTCCCCATATCTGATTTCCCGCCTCTGTTTCCCCGCCTCTGATTCCGCGCCTCTGTTTCCCCATATCTGATTCCCGGACTCTGATTCCCCACCTCTGATTCCCCATCTCTGATTCCGCACATCCGATTCCCTGCCTCTGATTCCCCGCCTCTGATTCCCTGCGTCTGATTCCCTGCCTCTGATTCCCAACCTCTGATTCCCCACCTCTGATTCTCCATATCTGATTCCCCGCCTCTGTTTCCCCTCATCTGATTCCCCGCCTCTGTTTCCCCATATCTGATTCCCCACTTCTGATTCCCCAACTCTGATTCCCCGCCTCTGATTCCCCAGCTCTGATTCCCCGCCTCTGACTCCTCGCGTCTGATTCCCTGCCTCTGATACCCCGCCTCTGATTCCCCAACTCTGATTCCCCGCCTCTGATTCCCCATCTCTGATTCCCAGTCCTCTTATGCCCGGCATCTTATTCACGGCCTCTGATTCCCCATCTCTGATTCCGCACATCCGACTCCCTGCCTCTGATTCCCCGCCTCTGATTCCCTGGGTCTGATTCCCTGCCTCTGATTCCCAACCTCTGATTCGCCACCTCTGACTCCCCATATCTGATTCCCCGCCTATGTTTCCCCACCTCTGATTCCCCATCTCTGATTCCCGGACTCTCATTCCCCACCTCTGATTCCCGGCCTCTGATTCCCGGCCTCTGATTCCCGGCCTCTGATTCCCGGCCTCTGATTCCCCGCTTCTGATTCTCATTCCCTGCCTCTGATTCCCCATCTCTCATCCCCAACTCTGATTCCCTGCCTCTGATTCCCCATCTCTCATTCCCCACCTCTGATTCCCGGCCTCTGATTCCCGGCCTCTGATTCCCCACCTCGGATTCCCAACCTCTGATTCCCCACCTCTGATTCCCCACATCTGATTCCCTGCCTCTGATTCCCTGTCTCTGATTCCCCGCCTCTGATTCCCCTCCTCGGATTCCCAACCTCTGATTCCCCACCCCTGATTCCCCATATCTGATTCCCCGCCTCTGTTTCCCCGCCTCTGATTCGCAGCCTCTGATACCCCGCCTCTGATTCCCCATCTCTAATTCATCACATCTGATTCCCCACCTCTGCTTCCCCATCTCTGATTCACTGCCTCTGATTCGCCACCTCTGATTCCCCATATCTGATTCCCCGCCTATGTTTCCCCAACTCTGATTCCCCGACTCTGATTCCCCATATCGGATTCCCCGCCTCTGATTCCCCATCTCTGATTCCCGGACTCTCATTCCCCACCTCTGATTCCCGGCCTCTGATTCCCGGCCTCTGATTCCCGGCCTCTGATTCCCGGCCTCTGATTCCCCACTTCTGATTCTGATTCCCTGCCTCTGATTCCCCATCTCTCATTCCCCACCTCTGATTCCCGGCCTCTGATTCCCTGCCTCTGATTCCCCACCTCGGATTCCAAACCTCTGATTCCCCACCTCTGATTCCCCACCTCTGATTCCCCATATCTGATTTCCCGCCTCTGTTTCACCGCCTCTGATTCCCCGCCTCTGTTTCCCCATATCTGATTCCCGGACTCTGATTCCCCACCTCTGATTCCCCATCTCCGATTCCGCACATCCGATTCCCTGCCTCTGATTCCCCGCCTCTGATTCCCTGCGTCTGATTCCCTGCCTCTGATTCCCAACCTCTGATTCCCCACCTCTGATTCCCCATATCTGATTCCCCGCCTCTGTTTCCCCTCCTCTGATTCACCGCCTTTCTTTCCCCATATCTGATTCCCCGCTTCTGATTCCCCAACTCTGATTCCCTGCCTCTGATTCCCCGCCTCTGATTCCCCAGCTCTGATTCCCCATGTTTAATTCCCTGCCTCTGATTCCCAGCCTCTGATACCCCATCTCTGATTCACCACCTCTGATTCCCCATCTCTGATTCACCGCCTTTGATTCGCCAGCTCTGATTCCCCATATCTGACTCCCTGCCTCTGTTTCCCCACCTCTGATTCCCCGCCTCTGATTCCCCATATTTCATTCCCCGCCTCTGATTCCCCATCTCTGATACCCGGACTCTGATTCCCCACCTCCGATTCCCAGTCCTCTTATTCCCGGCATCTGATTCCCGAACTCTGATTCCCTGCCACTGATTCCCTGCCCCTGATTCCCCACCTCTGATTTCCCATATCTGATTCCCGCCTCTGTTTCCCCGCCCCTGATTCGCAGCCTCTGATACCCCGCCTCTGATTCCCCATCTCTAATTCATCACATCTCATTCCCCACCTCTGCTTCCCCATCTCCGATTCACTGCCTCTGATTCGCCACCTCTGATTCCCGGACTCTCATTCCCCACCTCTGATTCCCGGCCTCTGATTCCCGGCCTCTGATTCCCGGCCTCTGATTCCCGGCCTCTGATTCCCCGCTTCAGATTCTGATTCCCTGCCTCTGATTCCCCATCTCTGATTCCCCACATCTGATTCCCTGCCTCTGATTCCCTGTCTCTGATTCCCCGCCTCTGATTCCCCGCCTCGGATTCCCAACCTCTGATTCCCCACCTCTGATTCCCCATAATGGATTTCCCGCCTCTGTTTCCCCGCCTCTGATTCCCCGCCTCTGTTTCCCCATATCTGATTCCCGGACTCTGATTCCCCACCTCTGATTCCCCATCTCTGATTCTGCACATCCGATTCCCTGCCTCTGATTCCCCGCCTCTGATTCCCTGCGTCTGATTCCCTGCCTCTGATTCCCAACCTCTGATTCCCCACCTCTGATTGCATATATCTGATTCCCCGCCTCTGTTTCCCCGCCTCTGATTCCCCGACTCTCTTTCCCCATATCTGAATCCCCGCTTCTGATTCCCCAACTCTGTTTCCCCGCCTCTGATTCCCCAGCTCTGATTCCCCGCCTTTGACTACTCGCGTCTGATTCCCAGCCTCTGATGCCCCGCCTCTGATTCCCCATCTCTGATTCCCCGCGTCTGATTCCCCCTGTCTGAATCCCTGCCTTTGACTCCCCGCCTCAGATTCCACGTCTCTGTTTCCCCGCCTCTGATTCCCCATATCTGATTCCCCGCCTCTGATTCCCCATCTCTGATTCCCCGCCTCTGATTCCCCATCTCTGATTCCCAGTCCTCTTATGCCTGGCATCTGATTCGCGGCCTCTGATTCCCCGCCTCTGATTCCCTGCCTCTGATTCCCAACCTCTGATTCCCCACCTCTGATTCCCCATATCTGATTCCCCGCCTCTGTTTCCCTCCCTCTGATTCCCCGCCTCTGTTTCCCCATATATGATTCCCCGCCTCTGATTCCCCAACTCTGCTTCCCCGCCTCTGATTCCCCAGCTCTGATTCCCCGTGTTTGATTCCCTGCCTCTGATACCCCGCCTCTGATACCCCATCTCTGATTCACCACCTCTGATTCCCCATCTCTGATTCACCGCCTTTGATTCGCCAGCTCTGATTCCCCATATCTGACTCCCAGCCTCTGTTTCCCCGCCTCTGATTCCCCGCCTCTGATTCCCCATATCTCATTCCCCGCCTCTGATTCCCCAACTCTGATTCCCCGCCTCTGATTCCCCAGCTCTGATTCCCCGTGTTTGATTCCCTGCCTCAGATTCACGTTCTGATACCCCATCTCTGATTCACCACCTCTGATTCCCCATCTCTGATTCACCGCCTTTGATTCGCCAGCTCTGATTCCCCATATCTGACTCCCGGCCTCTGTTTCCCCGCCTCTGATTCCCCACCTCTGATTCCCAGTCCTCTTATTCCCGGCATCTGATTCCCGGCCTCTGATTCCCTGCACTGATTCCCTGCCCCTGATTCCCCACCTCTGATTTCCCATATCTGATTCCCCACCTCTGTTTCCCCGCCTCTGATTCCCGGACTCTGATTCCCCACCTCTGATTCCCGGCCTCTGATTCCCTGCCTCTGATTCCCGGCCTCTGATTCCCGGCCTCTGATTCCCCGCTTCTGATTCTGATTCCCTGCCTCTGATTCCCCATCTCTGATTCCCCACATCTGATTCACTGCCTCTGATTCCCTGTCTCTGATTCCCCGCCTCTGATTCCCCTCCTCGGATTCCCAAACTCTGATTCCCCACCTCTGATTCCCCATATCTGATTTCCCGCCTCTGTTTCCCCGCCTCTGATTCCCCGCCTCTGTTTCCCCACATCTGATTCCCGGACTCTGATTCCCCACCTCTGATTCCCCATCTCTGATTCCGCACATCCGATTCCCTGCCTCTGATTCCCCGCCTCTGATTCCCTTCGTCTGATTCCCTGCCTCTGATTCCCAACCTCTGATTCCCAACCTCTGATTCTCCATATCTGATTCCCCGCCTCTGTTTCCCCTCATCTGATTCCCCGCCTCTGTTTCCCCATATCTGATTCCCCACTTCTGATTCCCCAACTCTGATTCCCCGCCTCTGATTCCCCAGCTCTGATTCCCCGCCTCTGACTCCTCGCGTCTGATTCCCTGCCTCTGATACCCCGCCTCTGATTCCCCAACTCTGATTCCCCGCCTCTGATTCCCCATCTCTGATACCCAGTCCTCTTATGCCCGGCATCTTATTCACGGCCTCTGATTCCCCGCCTCTGATTCCCTGCCTCTGATTCCCAACCTCCGATTCCCCACCTCTGATTCCCCTTATCTGATTCCCCGCCTCTGTTTCCCTCCCTCTGATTCCCCGCCTCTGTTTCCCCATTTCTGAATCCCCGCCTCTGATTCCCCAACTCTGATTCCCCGCCTCTGATTCCCCAGCTCTGATTCCCCGTGTTTGATTCCCTGCCTCTGATTCCCCGCCTCTGATACCCCATCTCTGATTCACCACCTCTGATTCCCCATCTCTGATTCACTGCCTCTGATTCGCCAAATCTGATTCCCCATATCTGATTCCCCGCCTATGTTTCCCCACCTCTGATTCCCCGCATCTGATTCCCCATATCGGATTCCCCGCCTCTGATTCCCCATCTCTGATTCCCGGACTCTGATTCCCCACCTTTGATTCCCGGCCTCTGATTCCCGACCTCTGATTCCCGGCCTCTGATTCCCGGCCTCTGATTCCCGCTTCTGATTCTGATTCCCTGCCTCTGATTCCCCATCTCTGATTCCCCACATCTGATTCCCTGCCTCTGATTCCCTGTCTCTGATTCCCCGCCTCTGATTCCCCGCCTCTGATTCCCCAGCTCTTATTCCCTGCCTCTGATTCCCTGCCTCTGATTCCCAACCTCTGATTCCCCACCTCTGATTCCCCATATCTGATTCCACGCCTCTGTTTCCCTGCCTCTGATTCCCAGCCTCTGTTTCCCCATATCTAATTCCCCACCTCTGATTCCACAACTCTGATTCCCCGCCTCTGATTCCCCAGCTCTGATTCCCCGTGTTTGATTCCCTGCCTCTGATTCCCCGCCTCTGATACCCCATCTCTGATTCACCACCTCTGATTCCCCATCTCTGATTCACCGCCTTTGGTTCGCCAGCTCTGATTCCCCATATCTGACTCCCCGCCTCTGTTTCCCCGCCTCCGATTCCCCGCCTCTGATTCCCCATCTCTGATTCCTAGTCCTCTTATGCCCGGCCTCTGATTCACGGCCTCTGATTCCCCGCCTCTGATTCCCTGCCTCTGATTCCCAACCTCTGATTCCCCACCTCTGATTCCCCTTATCTGATTCCCCGCCTCTGTTTCCCTCCCTCTGATTCCCCGCCTCTGTTTCCCCATATATGATTCCCCGCCTCTGATTCCCCAACTCTGATACCCGGACTCTGATTCCCCACCTCCGATTCCCAGTCCTCTTATTCCCGGCATCTGATTCCCGGCCTCTGATTCCCTGCCACTGATTCCCTGCCCCTGATTCCCCACCTCTGATTTCCCATATCTGATTCCCGCCTCTGTTTCCCCGCCTCTGATTCGCAGCCTCTGATACCCCGCCTCTGATTCCCCATCTCTAATTCATCACATCTGATTCCCCACCTCTGCTTCCCCATCTCCGATTCACTGCCTCTGATTCGCCACCTCTGATTCCCCATATCTGATTCCCCGCCTATGTTTCCCCACCTCTGATTCCACGCCTCTGATTCCCCATTTCGGATTCCCCGCCTCTGATTCCCCATCTCTGATTCCCGGACTCTCATTCCCCACCTCTGATTCCCGGCCTCTGATTCCCGGCCTCTGATTCCCGGCCTCAGATTCCATGCCTCTGATTCCCCGCTTCTGATTCTGATTCCCTGCCTCTGATTCCCCATCTCTGATTCCCCACATCTGATTCCCTGCCTCTGATTCCCTGTCTCTGATTCCCCGCCTCTGATTCCCCGCCTCGGATTCCCAACCTCTGATTCCCCACCTCTGATTCCCCATAATGGATTTCCCGCCTCTGTTTCCCCGCCTCTGATTCCCCGCCTCTGTTTCCCCATATCTGATTCCCGGACTCTGATTCCCCACCTCTGATTCCCCATCTCTGATTCCGCACATCCGATTCCCTGCCTCTGATTCCCCACCTCTGATTCCCTGCGTCTGATTCCCTGCCTCTGATTCCCAACCTCTGATTCCCCACCTCTGATTCCCCATATCTGATTCCCCGCCTCTGTTTCCCCGCCTCTGATTCCCCGACTCTGTTTCCCCATATCTGAATCCCCGCTTCTGATTCCCCAACTCTGATTCCCCGCCTCTGATTCCCCAGCTCTGATTCCCCGCCTCTGACTCCTCGCGTCTGATTCCCTGCCTCTGATGCCCCGCCTCTGATTCCCCATCTCTGATTCCCCGCCTCTGATTCCCCCTGTCTGAATCCCTGCCTTTGATTCCCCGCCTCTGATTCCACGGCTATGTTTCCCCGCCTCTGATTCCCCGCCTCTGATTCCCCATATCTGATTCCCCGCCTCTGATTCCCCAACTCTGATTCCCCGCCTCTGATTCCCCATCTCTGATTCCCAGTACTCTTATGCCCGGCATCTGATTCACGGCCTCTGATACCCCGCCTCTGATTCCCTGCCTCTGATTCCCAACCTCTGATTCCCCACCTCTGATTCCCCATATCTGATTCCCCGCCTCTGTTTCCCTCCCTCTGATTCCCCGCCTCTGTTTCCCCATATCTGATTCCCCGCCTCTGATTCCCCAACTCTGATTCCCCGCCTCTGATTCCCCAGCTCTGATTCCCCGTGTTTGATTCCATGCCTCTGATTCCCGTTCTGATACCCCATCTCTGATTCACCACCTCTGATTCCCCATCTCTGATTCACCGCCTTTGATTCGCCAGCTCTGATTCCCCATATCTGACTCCCGGCCTCTGTTTCCCCGCCTCTGATTCCCCACCTCTGATTCCCAGTCCTCTTATTCCCGGCATCTGATTCCCGGCCTCTGATTCCCTGCCACTGATTCCCTGCCCCTGATTCCCCACCTCTGATTTCCCATATCTGATTCCCCGCCTCTGTTTCCCCGCCTCTGATTCCCGGACTCTCATTCCCCACCTCTGATTCCCGGCCTCAGATTCCCGGCCTCTGATTCCCGGCCTCTGATTCCCGGCCTATGATTCCCCGCTTCTGATTCTGATTCCCTGCCTCTGATTCCCCATCTCTCATTCCCCACCTCTGATTCCCGGCCTCTGATTCCCGGCCTCTGATTCCCCACCTCGTATTCCCAACCTCTGATTCCCCACCTTTGATTCCCCATATCTGATTTCCCACCTCTGTTTCCCCGCCTCTGATTCCCCGCCTCTGTTTCCCCATATCTGATTCCCGGACTCTGATTCCCCACCTCTGATTCCCCATCTCTGATTCCGCACATCCGATTCCCTGCCTCTGATTCCCCGCCTCTGATTCCCTGCGTCTGATTCCCTGCCTCTGATTCCCAACCTCTGATTCCCCACCTCTGATTCCCCACATCTGATTCCCCGCCTCTGTTTCCCCTCCTCTGATTCACCGCCTTTCTTTCCCCATATCTGATTCCCCGCTTCTGATTCCCCAACTCTGATTCCCCGCCTCTGATTCCCCGCCTCTGATTCCCCAGCTCTGATTCCCCATGTTTGATTCCCTGCCTCTGATTCCCAGCCTCTGATACGCCATCTCTGATTCACCACCTCTGATTCCCCATCTCTGATTCACCACCTTTGATTCGACAGCTCTGATTCCCCATATCTGACTCATCGCCTCTGTTTCCCCGCCTCTGATTCCCCGCCTCTGATTCCACATATTTCATTCCTCGCCTCTGATTCCCCATCTCTGATACCCGGACTCTGATTCCCCACCTCCGATTCCCAGTCCTCTTATTCCCGGCATCTGATTCCCGGCCTCTGATTCCCTGCCACTGATTCCCTGCCCCTGATTCCCCACCTCTGATTTCCCATATCTGATTCCCCGCCTATGATTCCCCACCTCTGATTCCACGCCTCTGATTCCCCATTTCGGATTCCCCGCCTCTGATTCCCCATCTCTGATTCCCGGACTCTCATTCCCCACCTCTGATTCCCGGCCTCTGATTCCCGGCCTCTGATACCCGGCCTCTGATTCCCGGCCTCTGATTCCCCGCTTCTGATTCTGATTCCCTGCCTCTGATTCCCCATCTCTGATTCCCCACATCTGATTCCCTGCCTCTGATTCCCTGTCTCTGATTCCCCGCCTCTGATTCCCCGCCTCGGATGCCCAACCTCTGTTTCCCAGCCTCTGATTCCCCGCCTCTGTTTCCCCATATCTGATTCCCGGACTCTGATTCCCCACCTCTGATTCCCCATCTCTGATTCCGCACATCCGATTCCCTGCCTCAGATTCCCCGCCTCTGATTCCCTGCGTCTGATTCCCTGCCTCTGATTCCCAACCTCTGATTCCCCACCTCTGATTCCCCATATCTGATTCCCCGCCTCTGTTTCCCCGCCTCTGATTCCCCGACTCTCTTTCCCCATATCTGAATCCCCGCTTCTGATTCCCCAACTCTGATTCCCCGCCTCTGATTCCCCAGCTCCGATTCCCCACCTCTGACTCCTCGCGTCTGATTCCCTGCCTCTGATGCCCCGCCTCTGATTCCCCATCTCTGATTCCCCGCGTCTGATTCCCCCTGTCTGAATCCCTGCCTTTGATTCCCCGCCTCTGATTCCACGTCTCTGTTTCCCCGCCTCTGATTCCCCATATCTGATTCCCTGCCTCTGATTCCCAACCTCTGATTCCCCACCTCTGATTCCCCATATCTGATTCCCCGCCTCTGTTTCCCTCCCTCTGATTCCCCGCCTCTGTTTCCCCATATATGATTCCCCACCTCTGATTCCCCAACTCTGCTTCCCCGCCTCTGATTCCCCAGGTCTGATTCCCCGTGTTTGATTCCCTGCCTCTGATTCCCCGCCTCTGATACCCCATCTCTGATTCACCACCTCTGATTCCCCATCTCTGATTCACCGCCTTTGATTCGCCAGCTCTGATTCCCCATTTCTGACTCCCAGCCTCTGTTTCCCCGCCTCTGATTCCCCGCCTCTGATTCCCCATATCTCATTCCCCGCCTCTGATTCCCCAACTCTGATTCCCCGCCTCTGATTCCCCAGCTCTGATTCCCCGTGTTTGATTCCCTGCCTCAGATTCCCGTTCTGATACCCCATCTCTGATTCACCACCTCTGATTGCCCATCTCTGATTCACCGCCTTTGATTCGCCAGCTCTGATTCCCCATATCTGACTCCCGGCCTCTGTTTCCCCGCCTCTGATTCCCCACCTCTGATTCCCAGTCCTCTTATTCCCGGCATCTGATTCCCGGCCTCTGATTCCCTGCACTGATTCCCTGCCCCTGATTCCCCACCTCTGATTTCCCATATCTGATTCCCCACCTCTTTTTCCCCGCCTCTGATTCCCGGACTCTGATTCCCCACCTCTGATTCCCGGCCTCTGATTCCCTGCCTCTGATTCCCGGCCTCTGATTCCCGGCCTCTGATTCCCCGCTTCTGATCTGATTCCCTGCCTCTGATTCCCCATCTCTGATTCCCCACATCTGATTCCCTGCCTCTGATTTCCTGTCTCTGATTCCCCGCCTCTGATTCCCCTCCTCGGATTCCCAAACTCTGATTCCCCACCTCTGATTCCCCATATCTGATTTCCCGCCACTGTTTCCCCGCCTCTGATTCCCCGCCTCTGTTTCCCCATATCTGATTCCCGGACTCTGATTCCCCACGTCTGATTCCCCATCTCTGATTCCGCACATCCGATTCCCCGCCTCTGTTTCCCCGCCTCTGATTCCCCGACTCTGTTTCCCCATATCTGAATCCCCGCTTCTGATTCCCCAACTCTGATTCCCCGCCTCTGATTCCCCAGCTCTGATTCCCCGCCTCTGACTCCTCGCGTCTGATTCCCTGCCTCTGATGCCCCGCCTCTGATTCCCCATCTCTGATTCCCCGCCTCTGATTCCCCCTGTCTGAATCCCTGCCTTTGATTCCCCGCCTCTGATTCCACGGCTCTGTTTCCCCGCCTCTGATTCCGCGCCTCTGATTCCCCATATCTGATACCCCGCCTCTGATTCCCCAACTCTGATTCCCCGCCTCTGATTCCCCATCTCTGATCCCCAGTCCTCTTATGCCCGGCATCTGATTCACTGCCTCTGATTCCCCGCCTCTGATTCCCTGCCTCTGATTCCCAACCTCTGATTCCCCACCTCTGATTCCCCATATCTGATTCCCCGCCTCTGTTTCCCTCCCTCTGATTCCCCGCCTCTGTTTCCCCATATCTGATTCCCCGCCTCTGATTCCCCAACTCTGATTCCCCGCCTCTGATTCCCCAGCTCTGATTCCCCGTGTTTGATTCCATGCCTCTGATTCCCGTTCTGATACCCCATCTCTGATTCACCACCTCTGATTCCCCATCTCTGATTCACCGCCTTTGATTCGCCAGCTCTGATTCCCCATATCTGACTCCCGGCCTCTGTTTCCCCGCCTCTGATTCCCCACCTCTGATTCCCAGTCCTCTTATTCCCGGCATCTGATTCCCGGCCTCTGATTCCCTGCCACTGATTCCCTGCCCCTGATTCCCCACCTCTGATTTCCCATATCTGATTCCCCGCCTCTGTTTCCCCGCCTCTGATTCCCGGACTCTCATTCCCCACCTCTGATTCCCGGCCTCAGATTCCCGGCCTCTGATTCCCGGCCTCTGATTCCCGGCCTATGATTCCCCGCTTCTGATTCTGATTCCCTGCCTCTGATTCCCCATCTCTCATTCCCCACCTCTGATTCCCGGCCTCTGATTCCCGGCCTCTGATTCCCCACCTCGTATTCCCAACCTCTGATTCCCCACCTTTGATTCCCCATATCTGATTTCCCACCTCTGTTTCCCCGCCTCTGATTCCCCGCCTCTGTTTCCCCATATCTGATTCCCGGACTCTGATTCCCCACCTCTGATTCCCCATCTCTGATTCCGCACATCCGATTCCCTGCCTCTGATTCCCCGCCTCTGATTCCCTGCGTCTGATTCCCTGCCTCTGATTCCCAACCTCTGATTCCCCACCTCTGATTCCCCACATCTGATTCCCCGCCTCTGTTTCCCCTCCTCTGATTCACCGCCTTTCTTTCTCCATATCTGATTCCCCGCTTCTGATTCCCCAACTCTGATTCCCCGCCTCTGATTCCCCGCCTCTGATTCCCCAGCTCTGATTCCCCATGTTTGATTCTCTGCCTCTGATTCCCAGCCTCTGATACCCCATCTCTGATTCACCACCTCTGATTCCCCATCTCTGATTCACCGACTTTGATTCGCCAGCTCTGATTCCCCATATCTTACTCCCCGCCTCTGTTTCCCCGCCTCTGATTCCCCGCCTCTGATTCCCCATATCTCATTCCCCGCCTCTGATTCCCCATCTCTGATACCCGGACTCTGATTCCCCACCTCCGATTCCCAGTCCTCTTATTCCCGGCATCTGATTCCCGGCCTCTGATTCCCTGCCACTGATTCCCTGCCCCTGATTCCCCACCTCTGATTTCCCATATCTGATTCCCGCCTCTGTTTCCCCGACTCTGATTCGCAGCCTCTGATACCCCGCCTCTGATTCCCCATCTCTAATTCATCACATCTCATTCCCCACCTCTGCTTCCCCATCTCCGATTCACTGCCTCTGATTCGCCACCTCTGATTCCCCATATATGATTCCCCGCCTATGATTCCCCACCTCTGATTCCACGCCTCTGATTCCCCATTTCGGATTCCCCGCCTCTGATTCCCCATCTCTGATTCCCGGACTCACATTCCCCAACTCTGATTCCCGGCCTCTGATTCCCGGCCTCTGATTCCCGGCATCTGATTCCCGGCCTCTGATTCCCCGCTTCTGATTCTGATTCCCTGCCTCTGATTCCCCATCTCTGATTCCCCACATCTGATTCCCTGCCTCTGATTCCCTGTCTCTGATTCCCCGCCTCTGATTTCCCGCCTCGGATTCCCAACCTCTGATTCCCCACCTCTGATTCCCCATAATGGATTTCCCGCCTCTGTTTCCCCGCCTCTGATTCCCCGCCTCTGTTTCCCCATATCTGATTCCCGGACTCTGATTCCCCACCTCTGATTCCCCATCTCTGATTCCGCACATCCGATTCCCTGCCTCTGATTCCCCGCCTCTGATTCCCTGCGTCTGATTCCCTGCCTCTGATTCCCAACCTCTGATTCCCCACCTCTGATTCCCCATATCTGATTCCCCGCCTCTGTTTCCCCGCCTCTGATTCCCCGACTCTCTTTCCCCATATCTGAATCCCCGCTTCTGATTCCCCAACTCTGATTCCCCGCCTCTGATTCCCCAGCTCTCATTCCCCGCCTCTGACTCCTCGCGTCTGATTCCCTGCCTCTGATGCCCCGCCTCTGATTCCCCATCTCTGATTCCCCGCGTCTGATTCCCCCTGTCTGAATCCCTGCCTTTGATTCCCCGCCTCTGATTCCACATCTCTGTTTCCCCGCCTCTGATTCCCCATATCTGATTCCCCGCCTCTGATTCCCCATCTCTGATTCCCCGCCTCTGATTCCCCATCTCTGATTCCCAGTCCTCTTATGCCTGGCATCTGATTCACGGCCTCTGATTCCCCGCCTCTGATTCCCTGCCTCTGATTCCAAAACTCTGATTCCCCACCTCTGATTCCCCATATCTGATTCCCCGCCTCTGTTTCCCTCCCTCTGATTCCCCGCCTCTGTTTCCCCATATATGATTCCCCGCATCTGATTCCCCAACTCTGCTTCCCCGCCTCTGATTCCCCAGCTCTGATTCCCCGTGTTTGATTCCCTGCCTCTGATTCCCCGCCTCTGATACCCCATCTCTGATTCACCACCTCTGATTCCCCATCTCTGATTCACCGCCTTTGATTCGCCAGCTCTGATTCCCCATATCTGACTCCCAGCCTCTGTTTCCCCGCCTCTGATTCCCCGCCTCTGATTCCCCATATCTCATTCCCCGCCTCTGATTCCCCAACTCTGATTCCCCGCCTCTGATTCCTCAGCTCTGATTCCCCGTGTTTGATTCCCTGCCTCAGATTACCGTTCTGATACCCCATCTCTGATTCACCACCTCTGATTCCCCATCTCTGATTCACCGCCTTTGATTCGCCAGCTCTGATTCCCCATATCTGACTCCCGGCCTCTGTTTCCCCGCCTCTGATTCCCCACCTCTGATTCCCAGTCCTCTTATTCCCGGCATCTGATTCCCGGCCTCTGATTCCCTGCACTGATTCCCTGCCCCTGATTCCCCACCTCTGATTTCCCATATCTGATTCCCCACCTCTGTTTCCCCGCCTCTGATTCCCGGACTCTGATTCCCCACCTCTGATTCCCGGCCTCTGATTCCCTGCCTCTGATTCCCGGCCTCTGATTCCCCGCTTCTGATTCTGATTCCCTGCCTCTGATTCCCCATCTCTGATTCCCCACATCTGATTCCCTGCCTCTGATTCCCTGTCTGTGATTCCCCGCCTCTGATTCCCCATATCTGATTTCCCGCCTCTGTTTCCCCACCTCTGATTCCCCATCTCTGATTCCGCACATCCGATTCCCTGCCTCTGATTCCCCGCCTCTGATTCCCTGCGTCTGATTCCCTGCCTCTGATTCCCAACCTCTGATTCCCCACCTCTGATTCTCCATATCTGATTCCCCGCCTCTGTTTCCCCTCATCTGATTCCCCGCCTCTGTTTCCCCATATCTGATTCCCCACTTCTGATTCCCCAACTCTGATTCCCCGCCTCTGATTCCCCAGCTCTGATTCCCCGCCTCTGACTCCTCGCGTCTGATTCCCTGCCTCTGATACCCCGCCTCTGATTCCCCAACTCTGATTCCCCGCCTCTGATTCCCCATCTCTGATTCCCAGTCCTCTTATGCCCGGCATCTTATTCACGGCCTCTGATTCCCCGCCTCTGATTCCCTGCCTCTGATTCCCAACCTCTGATTCCCCACATCTGATTCCCCTTATCTGATTCCCCGCCTCTGTTTCCCTCCCTCTGATTCCCCGCCTCTGTTTCCCCATATCTGATTCCCCGCCTCTGATTCCCCAACTCTGATTCCTTGCCTCTGATTCCCCAGCTCTGATTCCCCGTGTTTGATTCCCTGCCTCTGATTCCCCGCCTCTGATACCCCATCTCTGATTCACCACCTCTGATTCCCCATCTCTGATTCACTGCCTCTGATTCGCCACCTCTGATTCCCCATATCTGATTCCCCGCCTATGTTTCCCCACCTCTGATTCCCCGCATCTGATTCCCCATATCGGATTCCCCGCCTCTGATTCCCCATCTCTGATTCCCGGATTCTCATTCCCCACCTTTGATTCCCGGCCTCTGATTCCCGACCTCTGATTCCCGGCCTCTGATTCCCGGCCTCTGATTCCCCGCTTCTGATTCTGATTCCCTGCCTCTGATTCCCCATCTCTGATTCCCCACATCTGATTCCCTGCCTCTGATTCCCTGTCTCTGATTCCCCGCCTCTAATTCCCCGCCTCTGATTCCCCAGCTCTGATTCCCTGCCTCTGATTCCCTGCCTCTGATTCCCAACCTCTGATTCCCCTCCTCTGATTCCACATATCTGATTCCACGCCTCTGTTTCCCTGCCTCTGATTCCCCGCCTCTGTTTCCCCATATCAAATTCCCCACCTCTGATTCCACAACTCTGATTCCCCGCCTCTGATTCCCCAGCTCTGATTCCCCGTGTTTGATTCCCTGCCTCTGATTCCCCGTCTCTGATACCCCATCTCTGATTCACCACCTCTGATTCCCCATCTCTGATTCACCGCCTTTGGTTCGCCAGCTCTGATTCCCCATATCTGACTCCCCGCCTCTGTTTCCCCGCCTCCGATTCCCCGCCTCTGATTCCCCATCTCTGATTCCCAGTCCTCTTATGCCCGGCCTCTGATTCACGGCCTCTGATTCCCCGCCTCTGATTCCCTGCCTCTGATTCCCAACCTCTGATTCCCCACCTCTGATTCCCCTTATCTGATTACCCGCCTCTGTTTCCCTCCCTCTGATTCCCCGCCTCTGTTTCCCCATATATGATTCCCCGCCTCTGATTCCCCAACTCTGATACCCGGACTCTGATTCCCCACCTCCGATTCCCAGTCCTCTTATTCCCGGCATCTGATTCCCGGCCTCTGATTCCCTGCCACTGATTCCCTGCCCCTGATTCCCCACCTCTGATTTCCCATATCTGATTCCCGCCTCTGTTTCCCCGCCTCTGATTCGCAGCCTCTGATACCCCGCCTCTGATTCCCCATCTCTAATTCATCACATCTGATTCCCCACCTCTGCTTCCCCATCTCCGATTCACTGCCTCTGATTCGCCACCTCTGATTCCCCATATCTGATTCCCCGCCTATGTTTCCCCACCTCTGATTCCACGCCTCTGATTCCCCATTTCGGATTCCCCGCCTCTGATTCCCCATCTCTGATTCCCGGACTCTCATTCCCCACCTCTGATTCCCGGCCTCTGATTCCCGGCCTCTGATTCCCGGCCTCAGATTCCATGCCTCTGATTCCCCGCTTCTGATTCTGATTCCCTGCCTCTGATTCCCCATCTCTGATTCCCCACATCTGATTCCCTGCCTCTGATTCCCTGTCTCTGATTCCCCGCCTCTGATTCCCCGCCTCGGATTCCCAACCTCTGATTCCCCACCTCTGATTCCCCATAATGGATTTCCCGCCTCTGTTTCCCCGCCTCTGATTCCCCGCCTCTGTTTCCCCATATCTGATTCCCGGACTCTGATTCCCCACCTCTGATTCCCCATCTCTGATTCCGCACATCCGATTCCCTGCCTCTGATTCCCCACCTCTGATTCCCTGCGTCTGATTCCCTGCCTCTGATTCCCAACCTCTGATTCCCCACCTCTGATTCCCCATATCTGATTCCCCGCCTCTGTTTCCCCGCCTCTGATTCCCCGACTCTGTTTCCCCATATCTGAATCCCCGCTTCTGATTCCCCAACTCTGATTCCCCGCCTCTGATTCCCCAGCTCTGATTCCCCGCCTCTGACTCCTCGCGTCTGATTCCCTGCCTCTGATGCCCCGCCTCTGATTCCCCATCTCTGATTCCCCGCCTCTGATTCCCCCTGTCTGAATCCCTGCCTTTGATTCCCCGCCTCTGATTCCACGGCTCTGTTTCCCCGCCTCTGATTCCCCGCCTCTGATTCCCCATATCTGATTCCCCGCCTCTGATTCCCCAACTCTGATTCCCCGCCTCTGATTCCCCATCTCTGATTCCCAGTACTCTTATGCCCGGCATCTGATTCACGGCCTCTGATACCCCGCCTCTGATTCCCTGCCTCTGATTCCCAACCTCTGATTCCCAGTCCTCTTATTCCCGGCATCTGATTCCCGGCCTCTGATTCCCTGCACTGATTCCCTGCCCCTGATTCCCCACCTCTGATTTCCCATATCTGATTCCCCACCTCTGTTTCCCCGCCTCTGATTCCCGGACTCTGATTCCCCACCTCTGATTCCCGGCCTCTGATTCCCTGCCTCTGATTCCCGGCCTCTGATTCCCGGCCTCTGATTCCCCGCTTCTGATTCTGATTCCCTGCCTCTGATTCCCCATCTCTGATTCCCCACATCTGATTCACTGCCTCTGATTCCCTGTCTCTGATTCCCCGCCTCTGATTCCCCTCCTCGGATTCCCAAACTCTGATTCCCCACCTCTGATTCCCCATATCTGATTTCCCGCCTCTGTTTCCCCGCCTCTGATTCCCCGCCTCTGTTTCCCCACATCTGATTCCCGGACTCTGATTCCCCACCTCTGATTCCCCATCTCTGATTCCGCACATCCGATTCCCTGCCTCTGATTCCCCGCCTCTGATTCCCTTCGTCTGATTCCCTGCCTCTGATTCCCAACCTCTGATTCCCAACCTCTGATTCTCCATATCTGATTCCCCGCCTCTGTTTCCCCTCATCTGATTCCCCGCCTCTGTTTCCCCATATCTGATTCCCCACTTCTGATTCCCCAACTCTGATTCCCCGCCTCTGATTCCCCAGCTCTGATTCCCCGCCTCTGACTCCTCGCGTCTGATTCCCTGCCTCTGATACCCCGCCTCTGATTCCCCAACTCTGATTCCCCGCCTCTGATTCCCCATCTCTGATACCCAGTCCTCTTATGCCCGGCATCTTATTCACGGCCTCTGATTCCCCGCCTCTGATTCCCTGCCTCTGATTCCCAACCTCTGATTCCCCACCTCTGATTCCCCTTATCTGATTCCCCGCCTCTGTTTCCCTCCCTCTGATTCCCCGCCTCTGTTTCCCCATATCTGAATCCCCGCCTCTGATTCCCCAACTCTGATTCCCCGCCTCTGATTCCCCAGCTCTGATTCCCCGTGTTTGATTCCCTGCCTCTGATTCCCCGCCTCTGATACCCCATCTCTGATTCACCACCTCTGATTCCCCATCTCTGATTCACTGCCTCTGATTCGCCAAATCTGATTCCCCATATCTGATTCCCCGCCTATGTTTCCCCACCTCTGATTCCCCGCATCTGATTCCCCATATCGGATTCCCCGCCTCTGATTCCCCATCTCTGATTCCCGGACTCTGATTCCCCACCTTTGATTCCCGGCCTCTGATTCCCGACCTCTGATTCCCGGCCTCTGATTCCCGGCCTCTGATTCCCGCTTCTGATTCTGATTCCCTGCCTCTGATTCCCCATCTCTGATTCCCCACATCTGATTCCCTGCCTCTGATTCCCTGTCTCTGATTCCCCGCCTCTGATTCCCCGCCTCTGATTCCCCAGCTCTTATTCCCTGCCTCTGATTCCCTGCCTCTGATTCCCAACCTCTGATTCCCCACCTCTGATTCCCCATATCTGATTCCACGCCTCTGTTTCCCTGCCTCTGATTCCCAGCCTCTGTTTCCCCATATCTAATTCCCCACCTCTGATTCCACAACTCTGATTCCCCGCCTCTGATTCCCCAGCTCTGATTCCCCGTGTTTGATTCCCTGCCTCTGATTCCCCGCCTCTGATACCCCATCTCTGATTCACCACCTCTGATTCCCCATCTCTGATTCACCGCCTTTGGTTCGCCAGCTCTGATTCCCCATATCTGACTCCCCGCCTCTGTTTCCCCGCCTCCGATTCCCCGCCTCTGATTCCCCATCTCTGATTCCCAGTCCTCTTATGCCCGGCCTCTGATTCACGGCCTCTGATTCCCCGCCTCTGATTCCCTGCCTCTGATTCCCAACCTCTGATTCCCCACCTCTGATTCCCCTTATCTGATTACCCGCCTCTGTTTCCCTCCCTCTGATTCCCCGCCTCTGTTTCCCCATATATGATTCCCCGCCTCTGATTCCCCAACTCTGATACCCGGACTCTGATTCCCCACCTCCGATTCCCAGTCCTCTTATTCCCGGCATCTGATTCCCGGCCTCTGATTCCCTGCCACTGATTCCCTGCCCCTGATTCCCCACCTCTGATTTCCCATATCTGATTCCCGCCTCTGTTTCCCCGCCTCTGATTCGCAGCCTCTGATACCCCGCCTCTGATTCCCCATCTCTAATTCATCACATCTGATTCCCCACCTCTGCTTCCCCATCTCCGATTCACTGCCTCTGATTCGCCACCTCTGATTCCCCATATCTGATTCCCCGCCTATGTTTCCCCACCTCTGATTCCACGCCTCTGATTCCCCATTTCGGATTCCCCGCCTCTGATTCCCCATCTCTGATTCCCGGACTCTCATTCCCCACCTCTGATTCCCGGCCTCTGATTCCCGGCCTCTGATACCCGGCCTCAGATTCCATGCCTCTGATTCCCCGCTTCTGATTCTGATTCCCTGCCTCTGATTCCCCATCTCTGATTCCCCACATCTGATTCCCTGCCTCTGATTCCCTGTCTCTGATTCCCCGCCTCTGATTCCCCGCCTCGGATTCCCAACCTCTGATTCCCCACCTCTGATTCCCCATAATGGATTTCCCACCTCTGTTTCCCCGCCTCTGATTCCCCGCCTCTGTTTCCCCATATCTGATTCCCGGACTCTGATTCCCCACCTCTGATTCCCCATCTCTGATTCCGCACATCCGATTCCCTGCCTCTGATTCCCCACCTCTGATTCCCTGCGTCTGATTCCCTGCCTCTGATTCCCAACCTCTGATTCCCCACCTCTGATTCCCCATATCTGATTCCCCGCCTCTGTTTCCCCGCCTCTGATTCCCCGACTCTGTTTCCCCATATCTGAATCCCCGCTTCTGATTCCCCAACTCTGATTCCCCGCCTCTGATTCCCCAGCTCTGATTCCCCGCCTCTGACTCCTCGCGTCTGATTCCCTGCCTCTGATGCCCCGCCTCTGATTCCCCATCTCTGATTCCCCGCCTCTGATTCCCCCTGTCTGAATCCCTGCCTTTGATTCCCCGCCTCTGATTCCACGGCTCTGTTTCCCCGCCTCTGATTCCCCGCCTCTGATTCCCCATATCTGATTCCCCGCCTCTGATTCCCCAACTCTGATTCCCCGCCTCTGATTCCCCATCTCTGATTCCCAGTACTCTTATGCCCGGCATCTGATTCACGGCCTCTGATACCCCGCCTCTGATTCCCTGCCTCTGATTCCCAACCTCTGATTCCCCACCTCTGATTCCCCACATCTGATTCCCCGCCTCTGTTTCCCTCCCTCTGATTCCCCGCCTCTGTTTCCCCATATCTGATTCCCCGCCTCTGATTCCCCAACTCTGATTCCCCGCCTCTGATTGCCCAGCTCTGATTCCCCGTGTTTGATTCCATGCCTCTGATTCCCGTTCTGATACCCCATCTCTGATTCACCACCTCTGATTCCCCATCTCTGATTCACCGCCTTTGATTCGCCAGCTCTGATTCCCCATATCTGACTCCCGGCCTCTGTTTCCCCGCCTCTGATTCCCCACCTCTGATTCCCAGTCCTCTTATTCCCGGCATCTGATTCCCGGCCTCTGATTCCCTGCCACTGATTCCCTGCCCCTGATTCCCCACCTCTGATTTCCCATATCTGATTCCCCGCCTCTGTTTCCCCGCCTCTGATTCCCGGACTCTCATTCCCCACCTCTGATTCCCGGCCTCTGATTCCCGGCCTCTGATTCCCGGCCTCTGATTCCCGGCCTCTGATTCCCCGCTTCTGATTCTGATTCCCTGCCTCTGATTCCCCATCTCTCATTCCCCACCTCTGATTCCCGGCCTCTGATTCCCGGCCTCTGATTCCCCACCTCGGATTCCCAACCTCTGATTCCCCACCTCTGATTCCCCATATCTGATTTCCCGCCTCTGTTTCCCCGCCTCTGATTCCCCGCCTCTGTTTCCCCATATCTGATTCCCGGACTCTGATTCCCCACCTCTGATTCCCCATCTCTGATTCCGCACATCCGATTCCCTGCCTCTGATTCCCCGCCTCTGATTCCCTGCGTTTGATTCCCTGCCTCTGATTCCCAACCTCTGATTCCCCACCTCTGATTCCCCATATCTGATTCCCCGCCTCTGTTTCCCCTCCTCTGATTCACCGCCTTTCTTTCCCCATATCTGATTCCCCGCTTCTGATTCCCCAACTCTGATTCCCCGCCTCTGATTCCCCGCCTCTGATTCCCCAGCTCTGATTCCCCATGTTTGATTCCCTGCCTCTGATTCCCAGCCTCTGATACGCCATCTCTGATTCACCACCTCTGATTCCCCATCTCTGATTCACCACCTTTGATTCGCCAGCTCTGATTCCCCATATCTGACTCACCGCCTCTGTTTCCCCGCCTCTGATTCCCCGCCTCTGATTCCACATATTTCATTCCCCGCCTCTGATTCCCCATCTCTGATACCCGGACTCTGATTCCCCACCTCCGATTCCCAGTCCTCTTATTCCCGGCATCTGATTCCCGGCCTCTGATTCCCTGCCACTGATTCCCTGCCCCTGATTCCCCACCTCTGATTTCCCATATCTGATTCCCCGCCTATGATTCCCCACCTCTGATTCCACGCCTCTGATTCCCCATTTCGGATTCCCCGCCTCTGATTCCCCATCTCTGATTCCCGGACTCTCATTCCCCACCTCTGATTCCCGGCCTCTGATTCCCGGCCTCTGATACCCGGCCTCTGATTCCCGGCCTCTGATTCCCCGCTTCTGATTCTGATTCCCTGCCTCTGATTCCCCATCTCTGATTCCCCACATCTGATTCCCTGCCTCTGATTCCCTGTCTCTGATTCCCCGCCTCTGATTCCCCGCCTCGGATGCCCAACCTCTGTTTCCCAGCCTCTGATTCCCCGCCTCTGTTTCCCCATATCTGATTCCCGGACTCTGATTCCCCACCTCTGATTCCCCATCTCTGATTCCGCACATCCGATTCCCTGCCTCAGATTCCCCGCCTCTGATTCCCTGCGTCTGATTCCCTGCCTCTGATTCCCAACCTCTGATTCCCCACCTCTGATTCCCCATATCTGATTCCCCGCCTCTGTTTCCCCGCCTCTGATTCCCCGACTCTCTTTCCCCATATCTGAATCCCCGCTTCTGATTCCCCAACTCTGATTCCCCGCCTCTGATTCCCCAGCTCTGATTCCCCACCTCTGACTCCTCGCGTCTGATTCCCTGCCTCTGATGCCCCGCCTCTGATTCCCCATCTCTGATTCCCCGCGTCTGATTCCCCCTGTCTGAATCCCTGCCTTTGATTCCCCGCCTCTGATTCCACGTCTCTGTTTCCCCGCCTCTGATTCCCCATATCTGATTCCCTGCCTCTGATTCCCAACCTCTGATTCCCCACCTCTGATTCCCCATATCTGATTCCCCGCCTCTGTTTCCCTCCCTCTGATTCCCCGCCTCTGTTTCCCCATATATGATTCCCCACCTCTGTTTCCCCAACTCTGCTTCCCCGCCTCTGATTCCCCAGGTCTGATTCCCCGTGTTTGATTCCCTGCCTCTGATTCCCCGCCTCTGATACCCCATCTCTGATTCACCACCTCTGATTCCCCATCTCTGATTCACCGCCTTTGATTCGCCAGCTCTGATTCCCCATATCTGACTCCCAGCCTCTGTTTCCCCGCCTCTGATTCCCCGCCTCTGATTCCCCATATCTCATTCCCCGCCTCTGATTCCCCAACTCTGATTCCCCGCCTCTGATTCCCCAACTCTGATTCCCCGTGTTTGATTCCCTGCCTCAGATTCCCGTTCTGATACCCCATCTCTGATTCACCACCTCTGATTGCCCATCTCTGATTCACCGCCTTTGATTCGCCAGCTCTGATTCCCCATATCTGACTCCCGGCCTCTGTTTCCCCGCCTCTGATTCCCCACCTCTGATTCCCAGTCCTCTTATTCCCGGCATCTGATTCCCGGCCTCTGATTACCTGCACTGATTCCCTGCCCCTGATTCCCCACCTCTGATTTCCCATATCTGATTCCCCACCTCTTTTTCCCCGCCTCTGATTCCCGGACTCTGATTCCCCACCTCTGATTCCCGGCCTCTGATTCCCTGCCTCTGATTCCCGGCCTCTGATTCCCGGCCTCTGATTCCCCGCTTCTGATCTGATTCCCTGACTCTGATTCCCCATCTCTGATTCCCCACATCTGATTCCCTGCCTCTGATTTCCTGTCTCTGATTCCCCGCCTCTGATTCCCCTCCTCGGATTCCCAAACTCTGATTCCCCACCTCTGATTCCCCATATCTGATTTCCCGCCACTGTTTCCCCGCCTCTGATTCCCCGCCTCTGTTTCCCCATATCTGATTCCCGGACTCTGATTCCCCACGTCTGATTCCCCATCTCTGATTCCGCACATCCGATTCCCCGCCTCTGTTTCCCCGCCTCTGATTCCCCGACTCTGTTTCCCCATATCTGAATCCCCGCTTCTGATTCCCCAACTCTGATTCCCCGCCTCTGATTCCCCAGCTCTGATTCCCCGCCTCTGACTCCTCGCGTCTGATTCCCTGCCTCTGATGCCCCGCCTCTGATTCCCCATCTCTGATTCCCCGCCTCTGATTCCCCCTGTCTGAATCCCTGCCTTTGATTCCCCGCCTCTGATTCCACGGCTCTGTTTCCCCGCCTCTGATTCCGCGCCTCTGATTCCCCATATCTGATACCCCGCCTCTGATTCCCCAACTCTGATTCCCCGCCTCTGATTCCCCATCTCTGATTCCCAGTCCTCTTATGCCCGGCATCTGATTCACTGCCTCTGATTCCCCGCCTCTGATTCCCTGCCTCTGATTCCCAACCTCTGATTCCCCACCTCTGATTCCCCATATCAGATTCCCCGCCTCTGTTTCCCTCCCTCTGATTCCCCGCCTCTGTTTCCCCATATCTGATTCCCCGCCTCTGATTCCCCAACTCTGATTCCCCGCCTCTGATTCCCCAGCTCTGATTCCCCGTGTTTGATTCCATGCCTCTGATTCCCGTTCTGATACCCCATCTCTGATTCACCACCTCTGATTCCCCATCTCTGATTCACCGCCTTTGATTCGCCAGCTCTGATTCCCCATATCTGACTCCCGGCCTCTGTTTCCCCGCCTCTGATTCCCCACCTCTGATTCCCAGTCCTCTTATTCCCGGCATCTGATTCCCGGCCTCTGATTCCCTGCCACTGATTCCCTGCCCCTGATTCCCCACCTCTGATTTCCCATATCTGATTCCCCGCCTCTGTTTCCCCGCCTCTGATTCCCGGACTCTCATTCCCCACCTCTGATTCCCGGCCTCAGATTCCCGGCCTCTGATTCCCGGCCTCTGATTCCCGGCCTATGATTCCCCGCTTCTGATTCTGATTCCCTGCCTCTGATTCCCCATCTCTCATTCCCCACCTCTGATTCCCGGCCTCTGATTCCCGGCCTCTGATTCCCCACCTCGTATTCCCAACCTCTGATTCCCCACCTTTGATTCCCCATATCTGATTTCCCGCCTCTGTTTCCCCGCCTCTGATTCCCCGCCTCTGTTTCCCCATATCTGATTCCCGGACTCTGATTCCCCACCTCTGATTCCCCATCTCTGATTCCGCACATCCGATTCCCTGCCTCTGATTCCCCGCCTCTGATTCCCTGCGTCTGATTCCCTGCCTCTGATTCCCAACCTCTGATTCCCCACCTCTGATTCCCCACATCTGATTCCCCGCCTCTGTTTCCCCTCCTCTGATTCACCGCCTTTCTTTCTCCATATCTGATTCCCCGCTTCTGATTCCCCAACTCTGATTCCCCGCCTCTGATTCCCCGCCTCTGATTCCCCAGCTCTGATTCCCCATGTTTGATTCTCTGCCTCTGATTCCCAGCCTCTGATACCCCATCTCTGATTCACCACCTCTGATTCCCCATCTCTGATTCACCGACTTTGATTCGCCAGCTCTGATTCCCCATATCTTACTCCCCGCCTCTGTTTCCCCGCCTCTGATTCCCCGCCTCTGATTCCCCATATCTCATTCCCCGCCTCTGATTCCCCATCTCTGATACCCGGACTCTGATTCCCCACCTCCGATTCCCAGTCCTCTTATTCCCGGCATCTGATTCCCGGCCTCTGATTCCCTGCCACTGATTCCCTGCCCCTGATTCCCCACCTCTGATTTCCCATATCTGATTCCCGCCTCTGTTTCCCCGACTCTGATTCGCAGCCTCTGATACCCCGCCTCTGATTCCCCATCTCTAATTCATCACATCTCATTCCCCACCTCTGCTTCCCCATCTCCGATTCACTGCCTCTGATTCGCCACCTCTGATTCCCCATATATGATTCCCCGCCTATGATTCCCCACCTCTGATTCCACGCCTCTGATTCCCCATTTCGGATTCCCCGCCTCTGATTCCCCATCTCTGATTCCCGGACTCACATTCCCCAACTCTGATTCCCGGCCTCTGATTCCCGGCCTCTGATTCCCGGCATCTGATTCCCGGCCTCTGATTCCCCGCTTCTGATTCTGATTCCCTGCCTCTGATTCCCCATCTCTGATTCCCCACATCTGATTCCCTGCCTCTGATTCCCTGTCTCTGATTCCCCGCCTCTGATTCCCCGCCTCGGATTCCCAACCTCTGATTCCCCACCTCTGATTCCCCATAATGGATTTCCCGCCTCTGTTTCCCCGCCTCTGATTCCCCGCCTCTGTTTCCCCATATCTGATTCCCGGACTCTGATTCCCCACCTCTGATTCCCCATCTCTGATTCCGCACATCCGATTCCCTGCCTCTGATTCCCCGCCTCTGATTCCCTGCGTCTGATTCCCTGCCTCTGATTCCCAACCTCTGATTCCCCACCTCTGATTCCCCATATCTGATTCCCCGCCTCTGTTTCCCCGCCTCTGATTCCCCGACTCTCTTTCCCCATATCTGAATCCCCGCTTCTGATTCCCCAACTCTGATTCCCCGCCTCTGATTCCCCAGCTCTCATTCCCCGCCTCTGACTCCTCGCGTCTGATTCCCTGCCTCTGATGCCCCGCCTCTGATTCCCCATCTCTGATTCCCCGCGTCTGATTCCCCCTGTCTGAATCCCTGCCTTTGATTCCCCGCCTCTGATTCCACGTCTCTGTTTCCCCGCCTCTGATTCCCCATATCTGATTCCCCGCCTCTGATTCCCCATCTCTGATTCCCCGCCTCTGATTCCCCATCTCTGATTCCCAGTCCTCTTATGCCTGGCATCTGATTCACGGCCTCTGATTCCCCGCCTCTGATTCCCTGCCTCTGATTCCAAAACTCTGATTCCCCACCTCTGATTCCCCATATCTGATTCCCCGCCTCTGTTTCCCTCCCTCTGATTCCCCGCCTCTGTTTCCCCATATATGATTCCCCGCCTCTGATTCCCCAACTCTGCTTCCCCGCCTCAGATTCCCCAGCTCTGATTCCCCGTGTTTGATTCCCTGCCTCTGATTCCCCGCCTCTGATACCCCATCTCTGATTCACCACCTCTGATTCCCCATCTCTGATTCACCGCCTTTGATTCGCCAGCTCTTATTCCCCATATCTGACTCCCAGCCTCTGTTTCCCCGCCTCTGATTCCCCGCCTCTGATTCCCCATATCTCATTCCCCGCCTCTGATTCCCCAACTCTGATTCCCCGCCTCTGATTCCTCAGCTCTGATTCCCCGTGTTTGATTCCCTGCCTCAGATTCCCGTTCTGATACCCCATCTCTGATTCACCACCTCTGATTCCCCATCTCTGATTCACCGCCTTTGATTCGCCAGCTCTGATTCCCCATATCTGACTCCCGGCCTCTGTTTCCCCGCCTCTGATTCCCCACCTCTGATTCCCAGTCCTCTTATTCCCGGCATCTGATTCCCGGCCTCTGATTCCCTGCACTGATTCCCTGCCCCTGATTCCCCACCTCTGATTTCCCATATCTGATTCCCCACCTCTGTTTCCCCGCCTCTGATTCCCGGACTCTGATTCCCCACCTCTGATTCCCGGCCTCTGATTCCCTGCCTCTGATTCCCGGCCTCTGATTCCCGGCCTCTGATTCCCCGCTTCTGATTCTGATTCCCTGCCTCTGATTCCCCATCTCTGATTCCCCACATCTGATTCCCTGCCTCTGATTCCCTGTCTGTGATTCCCCGCCTCTGATTCCCCATATCTGATTTCCCGCCTCTGTTTCCCCGCCTCTGATTCCCCGCCTCTGTTTCCCCATATCTGATTCCCGGACTCTGATTCCCCACCTCTGATTCCCCATCTCTGATTCCGCACATCCGATTCCCTGCCTCTGATTCCCCGCCTCTGATTCCCTGCGTCTGATTCCCTGCATCTGATTCCCAACCTCTGATTCCCCACCTCTGATTCTACATATCTGATTCCCCGCCTCTGTTTCCCCTCATCTGATTCCCCGCCTCTGTTTCCCCATATCTGATTCCCCACTTCTGATTCCCCAACTCTGATTCCCCGCCTCTGATTCCCCAGCTCTGATTCCCCGCCTCTGACTCCTCGCGTCTGATTCCCTGCCTCTGATACCCCGCCTCTGATTCCCCAACTCTGATTCCCCGCCTCTGATTCCCCATCTCTGATTCCCAGTCCTCTTATGCCCGGCATCTTATTCACGGCCTCTGATTCCCCGCCTCTGATTCCCTGCCTCTGATTCCCAACCTCTGATTCCCCACATCTGATTCCCCTTATCTGATTCCCCGCCTCTGTTTCCCTCCCTCTGATTCCCCGCCTCTGTTTCCCCATATCTGATTCCCCGCCTCTGATTCCCCAACTCTGATTCCTTGCCTCTGATTCCCCAGCTCTGATTCCCCGTGTTTGATTCCCTGCCTCTGATTCCCCGCCTCTGATACCCCATCTCTGATTCACCACCTCTGATTCCCCATCTCTGATTCACTGCCTCTGATTCGCCACCTCTGATTCCCCATATCTGATTCCCCGCCTATGTTTCCCCACCTCTGATTCCCCGCATCTGATTCCCCATATCGGATTCCCCGCCTCTGATTCCCCATCTCTGATTCCCGGATTCTCATTCCCCACCTTTGATTCCCGGCCTCTGATTCCCGACCTCTGATTCCCGGCCTCTGATTCCCGGCCTCTGATTCCCCGCTTCTGATTCTGATTCCCTGCCTCTGATTCCCCATCTCTGATTCCCCACATCTGATTCCCTGCCTCTGATTCCCTGTCTCTGATTCCCCGCCTCTGATTCCCCGCCTCTGATTCCCCAGCTCTGATTCCCTGCCTCTGATTCCCTGCCTCTGATTCCCAACCTCTGATTCCCCTCCTCTGATTCCACATATCTGATTCCACGCCTCTGTTTCCCTGCCTCTGATTCCCCGCCTCTGTTTCCCCATATCAAATTCCCCACCTCTGATTCCACAACTCTGATTCCCCGCCTCTGATTCCCCAGCTCTGATTCCCCGTGTTTGATTCCCTGCCTCTGATTCCCCGTCTCTGATACCCCATCTCTGATTCACCACCTCTGATTCCCCATCTCTGATTCACCGCCTTTGGTTCGCCAGCTCTGATTCCCCATATCTCACTCCCCGCCTCTGTTTCCCCGCCTCCGATTCCCCGCCTCTGATTCCCCATCTCTGATTCCCAGTCCTCTTATGCCCGGCATCTGATTCACGGCCTCTGATTCCCCGCCTCTGATTCCCTGCCTCTGATTCCCAACCTCTGATTCCCCACCTCTGATTCCCCTTATCTGATTCCCCGCCTCTGTTTCCCTCCCTCTAATTCCCCGCCTCTGTTTCCCCATATCTGATTCCCCGCCTCTGATTCCCCAACTCTGATTCAACGCCTCTTATTCCCCAGCCCTGATTCCCCGTGTTTGATTCCCTGCCTCTGATTCCCCGCCTCTGATACCCCATCTCTGATTCACCACCTCTGATTCCCCATCTCTGATTCACTGCCTCTGATTCGCCACCTCTGATTCCCCATATCTGATTCCCCGCCTATGTTTCCCCACCTGTGATTCCCCGCATCTGATTCCCCATATCGGATTCCCCGCCTCTGATTCCCCATCTCTGATTCCCGGACTCTGATTCCCCACCTTTGATTCCCGGCCTCTGATTCCCGACCTCTGATTCCCGGCCTCTGATTCCCGGCCTCCGATTCCCCGCTTCTGATTCTGATTCCCTGCCTCTGATTCCCCATCTCTGATTCCCCACATCTGATTCCCTGCCTCTGATTCCCTGTCTCTGATTCCCCGCCTCTGATTCCCCGCCTCTGATTCCCCAGCTCTGATTCCCTGCCTCTGATTCCCTGCCTCTGATTCCCAACCTCTGATTCCCCACCTCTGATTCCCCATATCTGATTCCACGCCTCTGTTTCCCTGCCTCTGAATCCCCGCCTCTGTTTCCCAATATCTGATTCCCCACCTCTGATTCCACAACTCTGATTCCCCGCCTCTGATTCCCCAGCTCTGATTCCCCGTGTTTGATTCCCTGCCTCTGATTCCCCGCCTCTGATACCCCATCTCTGATTCACCACCTCTGATTCCCCATCTCTGATTCACCGCCTTTGATTCGCCAGCTCTGATTCCCCATATCTGACTCCCCGCCTCTGTTTCCCCGCCTCCGATTCCCCGCCTCTGATTCCCCATATCTCATTCCCCGCCTCTGATTCCCCATCTCTGATTCCCGGACTTTGATACCCCACCTCTGATTCGCAGTCCTCTTATTCCCGGCATCTGATTCCCGGCCTCTGATTCCCTGCCACTGATTCCCTGCCCCTGATTCCCCACCTCTGATTTCCCATATCTGATTCCCCGCCTCTGTTTCCCCGCCTCTGATTCGCAGCCTCTGATACCCCGCCTCTGATTCCCCATCTCTAATTCATCACATCTGATTCCCCACCTCTGCTTCCCCATCTCTGATTCACTGCCTCTGATTCACCACCTCTGATTCCCCATCTCTGATTCACCGACTTTGATTCGCCAGCTCTGATTCCCCATATCTTACTCCCCGCCTCTGTTTCCCCGCCTCTGATTCCCCGCCTCTGATTCCCCATATCTCATTCCCCGCCTCTGATTCCCCATCTCTGATACCCGGACTCTGATTCCCCACCTCCGATTCCCAGTCCTCTTATTCCCGGCATCTGATTCCCGGCCTCTGATTCCCTGCCACTGATTCCCTGCCCCTGATTCCCCACCTCTGATTTCCCATATCTGATTCCCGCCTCTGTTTCCCCGACTCTGATTCGCAGCCTCTGATACCCCGCCTCTGATTCCCCATCTCTAATTCATCACATCTCATTCCCCACCTCTGCTTCCCCATCTCCGATTCACTGCCTCTGATTCGCCACCTCTGATTCCCCATATATGATTCCCCGCCTATGATTCCCCACCTCTGATTCCACGCCTCTGATTCCCCATTTCGGATTCCCCGCCTCTGATTCCCCATCTCTGATTCCCGGACTCACATTCCCCAACTCTGATTCCCGGCCTCTGATTCCCGGCCTCTGATTCCCGGCATCTGATTCCCGGCCTCTGATTCCCCGCTTCTGATTCTGATTCCCTGCCTCTGATTCCCCATCTCTGATTCCCCACATCTGATTCCCTGCCTCTGATTCCCTGTCTCTGATTCCCCGCCTCTGATTCCCCGCCTCGGATTCCCAACCTCTGATTCCCCACCTCTGATTCCCCATAATGGATTTCCCGCCTCTGTTTCCCCGCCTCTGATTCCCCGCCTCTGTTTCCCCATATCTGATTCCCGGACTCTGATTCCCCACCTCTGATTCCCCATCTCTGATTCCGCACATCCGATTCCCTGCCTCTGATTCCCCGCCTCTGATTCCCTGCGTCTGATTCCCTGCCTCTGATTCCCAACCTCTGATTCCCCACCTCTGATTCCCCGCGTCTGATTCCCCGCCTCTGTTTCCCCGCCTCTGATTCCCCGCCTCTGATTCCACGTCTCTGTTTCCCCGCCTCTGATTCCCCATATCTGATTCCCCGCCTCTGATTCCCCATCTCTGATTCCCCGCCTCTGATTCCCCATCTCTGATTCCCAGTCCTCTTATGCCTGGCATCTGATTCACGGCCTCTGATTCCCCGCCTCTGATTCCCTGCCTCTGATTCCAAAACTCTGATTCCCCACCTCTGATTCCCCATATCTGATTCCCCGCCTCTGTTTCCCTCCCTCTGATTCCCCGCCTCTGTTTCCCCATATATGATTCCCCGCCTCTGATTCCCCAACTCTGCTTCCCCGCCTCAGATTCCCCAGCTCTGATTCCCCGTGTTTGATTCCCTGCCTCTGATTCCCCGCCTCTGATACCCCATCTCTGATTCACCACCTCTGATTCCCCATCTCTGATTCACCGCCTTTGATTCGCCAGCTCTTATTCCCCATATCTGACTCCCAGCCTCTGTTTCCCCGCCTCTGATTCCCCGCCTCTGATTCCCCATATCTCATTCCCCGCCTCTGATTCCCCAACTCTGATTCCCCGCCTCTGATTCCTCAGCTCTGATTCCCCGTGTTTGATTCCCTGCCTCAGATTCCCGTTCTGATACCCCATCTCTGATTCACCACCTCTGATTCCCCATCTCTGATTCACCGCCTTTGATTCGCCAGCTCTGATTCCCCATATCTGACTCCCGGCCTCTGTTTCCCCGCCTCTGATTCCCCACCTCTGATTCCCAGTCCTCTTATTCCCGGCATCTGATTCCCGGCCTCTGATTCCCTGCACTGATTCCCTGCCCCTGATTCCCCACCTCTGATTTCCCATATCTGATTCCCCACCTCTGTTTCCCCGCCTCTGATTCCCGGACTCTGATTCCCCACCTCTGATTCCCGGCCTCTGATTCCCTGCCTCTGATTCCCGGCCTCTGATTCCCGGCCTCTGATTCCCCGCTTCTGATTCTGATTCCCTGCCTCTGATTCCCCATCTCTGATTCCCCACATCTGATTCCCTGCCTCTGATTCCCTGTCTGTGATTCCCCGCCTCTGATTCCCCATATCTGATTTCCCGCCTCTGTTTCCCCGCCTCTGATTCCCCGCCTCTGTTTCCCCATATCTGATTCCCGGACTCTGATTCCCCACCTCTGATTCCCCATCTCTGATTCCGCACATCCGATTCCCTGCCTCTGATTCCCCGCCTCTGATTCCCTGCGTCTGATTCCCTGCATCTGATTCCCAACCTCTGATTCCCCACCTCTGATTCTCCATATCTGATTCCCCGCCTCTGTTTCCCCTCATCTGATTCCCCGCCTCTGTTTCCCCATATCTGATTCCCCACTTCTGATTCCCCAACTCTGATTCCCCGCCTCTGATTCCCCAGCTCTGATTCCCCGCCTCTGACTCCTCGCGTCTGATTCCCTGCCTCTGATACCCCGCCTCTGATTCCCCAACTCTGATTCCCCGCCTCTGATTCCCCATCTCTGATTCCCAGTCCTCTTATGCCCGGCATCTTATTCACGGCCTCTGATTCCCCGCCTCTGATTCCCTGCCTCTGATTCCCAACCTCTGATTCCCCACATCTGATTCCCCTTATCTGATTCACCGCCTCTGTTTCCCTCCCTCTGATTCCCCGCCTCTGTTTCCCCATATCTGATTCCCCGCCTCTGATTCCCCAACTCTGATTCCTTGCCTCTGATTCCCCAGCTCTGATTCCCCGTGTTTGATTCCCTGCCTCTGATTCCCCGCCTCTGATACCCCATCTCTGATTCACCACCTCTGATTCCCCATCTCTGATTCACTGCCTCTGATTCGCCACCTCTGATTCCCCATATCTGATTCCCCGCCTATGTTTCCCCACCTCTGATTCCCCGCATCTGATTCCCCATATCGGATTCCCCGCCTCTGATTCCCCATCTCTGATTCCCGGATTCTCATTCCCCACCTTTGATTCCCGGCCTCTGATTCCCGACCTCTGATTCCCGGCCTCTGATTCCCGGCCTCTGATTCCCCGCTTCTGATTCTGATTCCCTGCCTCTGATTCCCCATCTCTGATTCCCCACATCTGATTCCCTGCCTCTGATTCCCTGTCTCTGATTCCCCGCCTCTGATTCCCCGCCTCTGATTCCCCAGCTCTGATTCCCTGCCTCTGATTCCCTGCCTCTGATTCCCAACCTCTGATTCCCCTCCTCTGATTCCACATATCTGATTCCACGCCTCTGTTTCCCTGCCTCTGATTCCCCGCCTCTGTTTCCCCATATCAAATTCCCCACCTCTGATTCCACAACTCTGATTCCCCGCCTCTGATTCCCCAGCTCTGATTCCCCGTGTTTGATTCCCTGCCTCTGATTCCCCGTCTCTGATACCCCATCTCTGATTCACCACCTCTGATTCCCCATCTCTGATTCACCGCCTTTGGTTCGCCAGCTCTGATTCCCCATATCTGACTCCCCGCCTCTGTTTCCCCGCCTCCGATTCCCCGCCTCTGATTCCCCATCTCTGATTCCCAGTCCTCTTATGCCCGGCATCTGATTCACGGCCTCTGATTCCCCGCCTCTGATTCCCTGCCTCTGATTCCCAACCTCTGATTCCCCACCTCTGATTCCCCTTATCTGATTCCCCGCCTCTGTTTCCCTCCCTCTAATTCCCCGCCTCTGTTTCCCCATATCTGATTCCCCGCCTCTGATTCCCCAACTCTGATTCAACGCCTCTTATTCCCCAGCCCTGATTCCCCGTGTTTGATTCCCTGCCTCTGATTCCCCGCCTCTGATACCCCATCTCTGATTCACCACCTCTGATTCCCCATCTCTGATTCACTGCCTCTGATTCGCCACCTCTGATTCCCCATATCTGATTCCCCGCCTATGTTTCCCCACCTGTGATTCCCCGCATCTGATTCCCCATATCGGATTCCCCGCCTCTGATTCCCCATCTCTGATTCCCGGACTCTGATTCCCCACCTTTGATTCCCGGCCTCTGATTCCCGACCTCTGATTCCCGGCCTCTGATTCCCGGCCTCCGATTCCCCGCTTCTGATTCTGATTCCCTGCCTCTGATTCCCCATCTCTGATTCCCCACATCTGATTCCCTGCCTCTGATTCCCTGTCTCTGATTCCCCGCCTCTGATTCCCCGCCTCTGATTCCCCAGCTCTGATTCCCTGCCTCTGATTCCCTGCCTCTGATTCCCAACCTCTGATTCCCCACCTCTGATTCCCCATATCTGATTCCACGCCTCTGTTTCCCTGCCTCTGAATCCCCGCCTCTGTTTCCCAATATCTGATTCCCCACCTCTGATTCCACAACTCTGATTCCCCGCCTCTGATTCCCCAGCTCTGATTCCCCGTGTTTGATTCCCTGCCTCTGATTCCCCGCCTCTGATACCCCATCTCTGATTCACCACCTCTGATTCCCCATCTCTGATTCACCGCCTTTGATTCGCCAGCTCTGATTCCCCATATCTGACTCCCCGCCTCTGTTTCCCCGCCTCCGATTCCCCGCCTCTGATTCCCCATATCTCATTCCCCGCCTCTGATTCCCCATCTCTGATTCCCGGACTTTGATACCCCACCTCTGATTCGCAGTCCTCTTATTCCCGGCATCTGATTCCCGGCCTCTGATTCCCTGCCACTGATTCCCTGCCCCTGATTCCCCACCTCTGATTTCCCATATCTGATTCCCCGCCTCTGTTTCCCCGCCTCTGATTCGCAGCCTCTGATACCCCGCCTCTGATTCCCCATCTCTAATTCATCACATCTGATTCCCCACCTCTGCTTCCCCATCTCTGATTCACTGCCTCTGATTCGCCACCTCTGATTCCCCATATCTGATTCCCCGCCTATGTTTCCCCACCTCTGATTCCCCGACTCTGATTCCCCATATCGGATTCCCCGCCTCTGATTCCCCATCTCTGATTCCCGGACTCTCATTCCCCACCTCTGATTCCCGGCCTCTGATTCCCGGCCTCTGATTCCCGGCCTCTGATTCCCGGCCTCTGATTCCCGGCCTCTGATTCCCCGCTTCTGATTCTGATTCCCACCCTCTGATTCCCCATCTCTCATTCCCCACCTCTGATTCCCGGCCTCTGATTCCCGGCCTCTGATTCCCCTCCTCGGATTCCCAAACTCTGATTCCCAACCTCTGATTCCCCATATCTGATTTCCCGCCTCTGTTTCCCCGCCTCTGATTCCCCGCCTCTGTTTCCCCATATCTGATTCCCGGACTCTGAATCCCCACCTCTGATTCCCCATCTCTGATTCCGCACATCCGATTCCCTGCCTCTGATTCCCCGCCTCTGATTCCCTGCATCTGATTCCCTGCCTCTGATTCCCAACCTCTGATTCCCCACCTCTGATTCCCCATCTCAGATTCCCAGTCCTCTTATGCCCGGCATCTTATTCACGGCCTCTGATTCCCCGCCTCTGATTCCCTGCCTCTGATTCCCAACCTCTGATTCCCCACCTCTGATTCCCCTTATCTGATTCCCCGCCTCTGTTTCCCTCCCTCTGATTCCCCGCCTCTGTTTCCCCATATCTGATTCCCCGCCTCTGATTCCCCAACTCTGATTCCCCGCCTCTGATTCCCCAGCTCTGATTCCCCGTGTTTGATTCCCTGCCTCTGATTCCCCGCCTCTGATACCCCATCTCTGATTCACCACCTCTGATTCCCCATCTCTGATTCACTGCCTCTGATTCGCCACCTCTGATTCCCCATATCTGATTCCCCGCCTATGTTTCCCCACCTCTGATTCCCCGCATCTGATTCCCCATATCGGATTCCCCGCCTCTGATTCCCCATCTCTGATTCCCGGACTCTGATTCCCCACCTTTGATTCCCGGCCTCTGATTCCCGACCTCTGATTCCCGGCCTCTGATTCCCGGCCTCTGATTCCCCGCTTCTGATTCTGATTCCCTGCCTCTGATTCCCCATCTCTGATTCCCCACATCTGATTCCCTGCCTCTGATTCCCTGTCTCTGATTCCCCGCCTCTGATTCCCCGCCTCTGATTCCCCAGCTCTGATTCCCTGCCTCTGATTCCCTGCCTCTGATTCCCAACCTCTGATTCCCCTCCTCTGATTCCACATATCTGATTCCACGCCTCTGTTTCCCTGCCTCTGATTCCCCATCTCTGATTCCCGGACTCTGATTCCCCACCTTTGATTCCCGGCCTCTGATTCCCGACCTCTGATTCCCGGCCTCTGATTCGCGGCCTCTGATTCCCCGCTTCTGATTCTGATTCCCTGCCTCTGATTCCCTATCTCTGATTCCCCACATCTGATTCCCTGCCTCTGATTCCCTGTCTCTGATTCCCCGCCTCTGATTCCCCGCCTCTGATTCCCCAGCTCTGATTCCCTGCCTCTGATTCCCTGCCTCTGATTCCCAACCTCTGATTCCCCACCTCTGATTCCCCATATCTGATTCCACGCCTCTGATTCCCCGCCTCTGTTTCCCCATATCTGATTCCCCACCTCTGATTCCACAACTCTGATTCCCCGCCTCTGATTCCCCAGCTCTGATTCCCCATGTTTGATTCCCTGCCTCTGATTCCCCGCCTCTGATACCCCATCTCTGATTCACCACCTCTGATTCCCCATCTCTGATTCACCGCCTTTGATTCGCCAGCTCTGATTCCCCATATCTGACTCCCCGCCTCTGTTTCCGCGCCTCCGATTCCCCGCCTCTGATTCCCCATATCTCATTCCCCGCCTCTGATTCCCCATCTCTGATTCCCGGACTTTGATACCCCACCTCTGATTCGCAGTCCTCTTATTCCCGGCATCTGATTCCCGGCCTCTGATTCCCTGCCACTGATTCCCTGCCCCTGATTCCCCACCTCTGATTTCCCATATCTGATTCCCCGCCTCTGTTACCCCGCCTCTGAACGCAGCCTCTGATACCCCGCCTCTGATTCCCCATCTCTAATTCATCACATCTGATTCCACACCTCTGCTTCCCCATCTCTGATTCACTGCCTCTGATTCGCCACCTCTGATTCCCCATATCTGATTCCCATCCTATGTTTCCCCACCTCTGATTCCCCGACTCTGATTCCCCATATCGGATTCCCCGCCTCTGATTCCCCATCTCTGATTCCCGGACTCTCATTCCCCACCTCTGATTCCCGGCCTCTGATTCCCGGCCTCTGATTCCCGGCCTCTAATTCCCGGCCTCTGATTCCCGGCCTCTGATTCCCCGATTCTGATTCTGATTCCCACCCTCTGATTCCCCATCTCTCATTCCCCACCTCTGATTCCCGGCCTCTGATTCCCGGCCTCTGATTCCCCTCCTCGGATTCCCAAACTCTGATTCCCCACCTCTGATTCCCCATATCTGATTTCCCGCCTCTGTTTCCCCGCCTCTGATTTCCCGCCTCTGTTTCCCCACCTCTGATTCCCCATCTCTGATTCCGCACATCCGATTCCCTGCCTCTGATTCCCCGCCTCTGATTCCCTGAATCTGATTCCCTGCCTCTGATTCCCAACCTCTGATTTCCCACCTCTGATTCTCCATATCTGATTCCCCGCCTCTGTTTCCCCTCATCTGATTCCCCGCCTATGTTTCCCCATATCTGATTCCCCACTTCTGATTCCCCAACTCTGATTCCCCGCCTCTGATTCCCCAGCTCTGATTCCCCGCCTCTGACTCCTCGCGTCTGATTCCCTGCCTCTGATACCCCACCTCTGTTTCCCTCCCTCTGATTCCCCGCCTATGTTTCCCCATATCTGATTCCCCGCCTCTGATTCCCCAACTCTGATTCCCCGCCTCTGATTCCCCAGCTCTGATTCCCCGTGTTTGATTCCCTGCCTCTGATTCCCCGCCTCTGATACACCATCTCTGATTCACCACCTCTGATTCCCCATCTCTGATTCACTGCCTCTGATTCGCCACCTCTGATTCCCCATATCTGATTCCCCGCCTATGTTTCCCCACCTCTGATTCCCCGCATCTGATTCCCCATATCGGATTCCCCGCCTCTGATTCCCCATCTCTGATTCCCGGACTCTGATTCCCCACCTTTGATTCCCGGCCTCTGATTCCCGACCTCTGATTCCCGGCCTCTGATTCCCGGCCTCTGATTCCCCGCTTCTGATTCTGATTCCCTGCCTCTGATTCCCCATCTCTGATTCCCCACATCTGATTCCCTGCCTCTGATTCCCTGTCTCTGATTCCCCGCCTCTGATTCCCCGCCTCTGATTCCCCAGCTCTGATTCCCTGCCTCTGATTCCCTGCCTCTGATTCCCAACCTCTGATTCCCCTCCTCTGATTCCACATATCTGATTCCACGCCTCTGTTTCCCTGCCTCTGATTCCCCATCTCTGATTCCCGGACTCTGATTCCCCACCTTTGATTCCCGGCCTCTGATTCCCGACCTCTGATTCCCGGCCTCTGATTCCCGGCCTCTGATTCCCCGCTTCTGATTCTGATTCCCTGCCTCTGATTCCCCATCTCTGATTCCCCACATCTGATTCCCTGCCTCTGATTCCCTGTCTCTGATTCCCCGCCTCTGATTCCCCGCCTCTGATTCCCCAGCTCTGATTCCCTGCCTCTGATTCCCTGCCTCTGATTCCCAACCTCTGATTCCCCACCTCTGATTCCCCATATCTGATTCCACGCCTCTGTTTCCCTGCCTCTGACTCCCCGCCTCTGTTTCCCCGCCTCTGATTCCCCGCCTCTGATTCCCCATATCTCATTCCCCACCTCTGTTTCCCCGCCTCTGATTCCCGGACTCTGATTCCCCAACTCTGATTCCCGGCCTCTGATTCCCCGCCTCTGATTCCCCAGCTCTGATTCCCTGCCTCTGATTCCCTGCCTCTGATTCCCAACCTCTGATTCCCCACCTCTGATTCCCCATATCTGATTCCACGCCTCTGTTTCCCTGCCTCTGACTCCCCGCCTCTGTTTCCCCATATCTGATTCCCCACTTCTGATTCCCCAACTCTGATTCCCCGCCTCTGATTCCCCAGCTCTGATTCCCCGCCTCTGACTCCTCGCGTCTGATTCCCTGCCTCTGATACCCCGCCTCTGTTTCCCTCCCTCTGATTCCCCGCCTATGTTTCCCCATATCTGATTCCCCGCCTCTGATTCCCCAACTCTGATTCCCCGCCTCTGATTCCCCAGCTCTGATTCCCCGTGTTTGATTCCCTGCCTCTGATTCCCCGCCTCTGATACACCATCTCTGATTCACCACCTCTGATTCCCCATCTCTGATTCACTGCCTCTGATTCGCCACCTCTGATTCCCCATATCTGATTCCCCGCCTATGTTTCCCCACCTCTGATTCCCCGCATCTGATTCCCCATATCGGATTCCCCGCCTCTGATTCCCCATCTCTGATTCCCGGACTCTGATTCCCCACCTTTGATTCCCGGCCTCTGATTCCCGACCTCTGATTCCCGGCCTCTGATTCCCGGCCTCTGATTCCCCGCTTCTGATTCTGATTCCCTGCCTCTGATTCCCCATCTCTGATTCCCCACATCTGATTCCCTGCCTCTGATTCCCTGTCTCTGATTCCCCGCCTCTGATTCCCCGCCTCTGATTCCCCAGCTCTGATTCCCTGCCTCTGATTCCCTGCCTCTGATTCCCAACCTCTGATTCCCCTCCTCTGATTCCACATATCTGATTCCACGCCTCTGTTTCCCTGCCTCTGATTCCCCATCTCTGATTCCCGGACTCTGATTCCCCACCTTTGATTCCCGGCCTCTGATTACCGACCTCTGATTCCCGGCCTCTGATTCCCGGCCTCTGATTCCCCGCTTCTGATTCTGATTCCCTGCCTCTGATTCCCCATCTCTGATTCCCCACATCTGATTCCCTGCCTCTGATTCCCTGTCTCTGATTCCCCGCCTCTGATTCCCCGCCTCTGATTCCCCAGCTCTGATTCCCTGCCTCTGATTCCCTGCCTCTGATTCCCAACCTCTGATTCCCCACCTCTGATTCCCCATATCTGATTCCACGCCTCTGTTTCCCTGCCTCTGATTCCCCGCCTCTGTTTCCCCATATCTGATTCCCCACCTCTGATTCCACAACTCTGATTCCCCGCCTCTGATTCCCCAGCTCTGATTCCCCGTGTTTGATTCCCTGCCTCTGATTCCCCGCCTCTGATACCCCATCTCTGATTCACCACCTCTGATTCCCCATCTCTGATTCACCGCCTTTGATTCGCCAGCTCTGATTCCCCATATCTGACTCCCCGCCTCTGTTTCCGCGCCTCCGATTCCCCGCCTCTGATTCCCCATATCTCATTCCCCGCCTCTGATTCCCCATCTCTGATTCCCGGACTTTGATACCCCACCTCTGATTCGCAGTCCTCTTATTCCCGGCATCTGATTCCCGGCCTCTGATTCCCTGCCACTGATTCCCTGCCCCTGATTCCCCACCTCTGATTTCCCATATCTGATTCCCCGCCTCTGTTTCCCCGCCTCTGATTCGCAGCCTCTGATACCCCGCCTCTGATTCCCCATCTCTAATTCATCACATCTGATTCCCCACCTCTGCTTCCCCATCTCTGATTTACTGCCTCTGATTCGCCACCTCTGATTCCCCATATCTGATTCCCCTCCTATGTTTCCCCACCTCTGATTCCCCTTATCTGATTCCCCGCCTCTGTTTCCCTCCCTCTGATTCCCCGCCTCTGATTCCCAGTCCTCTTATGCCCGGCATCTTATTCACGGCCTCTGATTCCCCGCCTCTGATTCCCTGCCTCTGATTCCCAACCTCTGATTCCCCACCTCTGATTCCCCTTATCTGATTCCCCGCCTCTGTTTCCCTCCCTCTGATTCCCCGCCTCTGTTTCCCCATATCTGATTCCCCGCCTCTGATTCCCCAACTCTGATTCAACGCCTCTGATTCCCCAGCCCTGATTCCCCGTGTTTGATTCCCTGCCTCTGATTCCCCGCCTCTGATACCCCATCTCTGATTCACCACCTCTGATTCCCCATCTCTGATTCATTGCCTCTGATTCGCCACCTCTGATTCCCCATATCTGATTCCCCGCCTATGTTTCCCCACCTCTGATTCCCCGCATCTGATTCCCCATATCGGATTCCCCGCCTCTGATTCCCCATCTCTGATTCCCGGACTCTGATTCCCCACCTTTGATTCCCGGCCTCTGATTCCCGACCTCTGATTCCCGGCCTCTGATTCCCGGCCTCTGATTCCCCGCTTCTGATTCTGATTCCCTGCCTCTGATTCCCCATCTCTGATTCCCCACATCTGATTCCCTGCCTCTGATTCCCTGTCTCTGATTCCCCGCCTCTGATTCCCCGCCTCTGATTCCCCAGCTCTGATTCCCTGCCTCTGATTCCCTGCCTCTGATTCCCAACCTCTGATTCCCCACCTCTGATTCCCCATATCTGATTCCACGCCTCTGTTTCCCTGCCTCTGAATCCCCGCCTCTGTTTCCCCATATCTGATTCCCCACCTCTGATTCCACAAGTCTGATTCCCCGCCTCTGATTCCCCAGCTCTGATTCCCCGTGTTTGATTCCCTGCCTCTGATTCCCCGCCTCTGATACCCCATCTCTGATTCACCACCTCTGATTCCCCATCTCTGATTCACCGCCTTTGATTCGCCAGCTCTGATTCCCCATATCTGACTCCCCGCCTCTGTTTCCCCGCCTCCGATTCCCCGCCTCTGATTCCCCATATCTCATTCCCCGCCTCTGATTCCCCATCTCTGATTCCCGGACTTTGATACCCCACCTCTGATTCGCAGTCCTCTTATTCCCGGCATCTGATTCCCGGCCTCTGATTCCCTGCCACTGATTCCCTGCCCCTGATTCCCCACCTCTGATTTCCCATATCTCATTCCCCGCCTCTGATTCCCCATCTCTGATTCCCGGACTTTGATACCCCACCTCTGATTCGCAGTCCTCTTATTCCCGGCATCTGATTCCCGGCCTCTGATTCCCTGCCACTGATACCCCGCCTCTGATTCCCCATCTCTAATTCATCACATCTGATTCCCCACCTCTGCTTCCCCATCTGTGATCCACTGCCTCTGATTCGCCACCTCTGATTCCCCATATCTGATTCCCCGCCTATGTTTCCCCACCTCTGATTCCCCGACTCCGAATCCCCATATCGGATTCCCCGCCTCTGATTCCCCATCTCTGATTCCCGGACTCTCATTCCCCACCTCTGATTCCCGGCCTCTGATTCCCGGCCTCTGATTCCCGGCCTCTGATTCCCGGCCTCTGATTCCCGGCCTCTGATTCCCCGCTTCTGATTCTGATTCCCACCCTCTGATTCCCCATCTCTCATTCCCCACCTCTGATTCCCGGCCTCTGATTCCTGGCCTCTGATTCCCCTCCTCGGATTCCCAAACTCTGATTCCCCACCTCTGATTCCCCATATCTGATTTCCCGCCTCTGTTTCCCCGCCTCTGAATCCCCGCCTCTGTTTCCCCATATCTGATTCCCGGACTCTGATTCCCCACCTCTGATTCCCCATCTCTGATTCCGCACATCCGATTCCCTGCCTCTGATTCCCCGCCTCTGATTCCCTGCATCTGATTCCCTGCCTCTGATTCCCAACCTCTGATTCCCCACCTCTGATTCCCCATCTCTGATTCCCAGTCCTCTTATGCCCGGCATCTTATTCACGGCCTCTGATTCCCCGCCTCTGATTCCCTGCCTCTGATTCCCAACCTCTGATTCCCCACCTCTGATTCCCCTTATCTGATTCCCCGCCTCTGTTTCCCTCCCTCTGATTCCCCGCCTCTGTTTCCCCATATCTGATTCCCCGCCTCTGATTCCCCAATTCTGATTCCCCGCCTCTGATTCCCCAGCTCTGATTCCCCGTGTTTGATTCCCTGCCTCTGATTCCCCGCCTCTGATACCCCATCTCTGATTCACCACCTCTGATTCCCCATCTCTGATTCACTGCCTCTGATTCGCCACCTCTGATTCCCCATATCTGATTCCCCGCCTATGTTTCCCCACCTCTGATTCCCCGCATCTGATTCCCCATATCGGATTCCCCGCCTCTGATTCCCCATCTCTGATTCCCGGACTCTGATTCCCCACCTTTGATTCCCGGCCTCTGATTCCCGACCTCTGATTCCCGGCCTCTGATTCCCGGCCTCTGATTCCCCGCTTCTGATTCTGATTCCCTGCCTCTGATTCCCCATCTCTGATTCCCCACATCTGATTCCCTGCCTCTGATTCCCTGTCTCTGATTCCCCTCCTCTGATTCCCCGCCTCTGATTCCCCAGCTCTGATTCCCTGCCTCTGATTCCCTGCCTCTGATTCCCAACCTCTGATTCCCCTCCTCTGATTCCACATATCTGATTCCAAGCCTCTGTTTCCCTGCCTCTGATTCCCCATCTCTGATTCCCGGACTCTGATTCCCCACCTTTGATTCCCGGCCTCTGATTCCCGACCTCTGATTCCCGGCCTCTGATTCGCGGCCTCTGATTCCCCGCTTCTGATTCTGATTCCCTGCCTCTGATTCCCTATCTCTGATTCCCCACATCTGATTCCCTGCCTCTGATTCCCTGTCTCTGATTCCCCGCCTCTGATTCCCCGCCTCTGATTCCCCAGCTCTGATTCCCTGCCTCTGATTCCCTGCCTCTGATTCCCAACCTCTGATTCCCCACCTCTGATTCCCCATATCTGATTCCACGCCTCTGTTTCCCTGCCTCTGATTCCCCGCCTCTGTTTCCCCATATCTGATTCCCCACCTCTGATTCCACAACTCTGATTCCCCGCCTCTGATTCCCCAGCTCTGATTCCCCGTGTTTGATTCCCTGCCTCTGATTCCCCGCCTCTGATACCCCATCTCTGATTCACCACCTCTGATTCCCCATCTCTGATTCACCGCCTTTGATTCGCCAGCTCTGATTCCCCATATCTGACTCCCCGCCTCTGTTTCCGCGCCTCCGATTCCCCGCCTCTGATTCCCCATATCTCATTCCCCGCCTCTGATTCCCCATCTCTGATTCCCGGACTTTGATACCCCACCTCTGATTCGCAGTCCTCTTATTCCCGGCATCTGATTCCCGGCCTCTGATTCCCTGCCACTGATTCCCTGCCCCTGATTCCCCACCTCTGATTTCCCATATCTGATTCCCCGCCTCTGTTTCCCCGCCTCTGATTCGCAGCCTCTGATACCCCGCCTCTGATTCCCCATCTCTAATTCATCACATCTGATTCCACACCTCTGCTTCCCCATCTCTGATTCACTGCCTCTGATTCGCCACCTCTGATTCCCCATATCTGATTCCCCTCCTATGTTTCCCCACCTCTGATTCCCCGACTCTGATTCCCCATATCGGATTCCCCGCCTCTGATTCCCCATCTCTGATTCCCGGACTCTCATTCCCCACCTCTGATTCCCGGCCTCTGATTCCCGGCCTCTGATTCCCGGCCTCTGATTCCCGGCCTCTGATTCCCGGCCTCTGATTCCCCGCTTCTGATTCTGATTCCCACCCTCTGATTCCCCATCTCTCATTCCCCACCTCTGATTCCCGGCCTCTGATTCCCGGCCTCTGATTCCCCTCCTCGGATTCCCAAACTCTGATTCCCCACCTCTGATTCCCCATATCTGATTTCCCGCCTCTGTTTCCCCGCCTCTGATTCCCCGCCTCTGTTTCCCCATATCTGATTCCCGGACTCTGATTCCCCACCTCTGATTCCCCATCTCTGATTCCGCACATCCGATTCCCTGCCTCTGATTCCCCGCCTCTGATTCCCTGCATCTGATTTCCTGCCTCTGATTCCCAACCTCTGATTCCCCGCCTCTGTTTCCCCTCATCTGATTCCCCGCCTATGTTTCCCCATATCTGATTCCCCACTTCTGATTCCCCAACTCTGATTCCCCGCCTCTGATTCCCCAGCTCTGATTCCCCGCCTCTGACTCCTCGCGTCTGATTCCCTGCCTCTGATACCCCGCCTCTGTTTCCCTCCCTCTGATTCCCCGCCTATGTTTCCCCATATCTGATTCCCCGCCTCTGATTCCCCAACTCTGATTCCCCGCCTCTGATTCCCCAGCTCTGATTCCCCGTGTTTGATTCCATGCCTCTGATTCCCCGCCTCTGATACCCCATCTCTGATTCACCACCTCTGATTCCCCATCTCTGATTCACTGCCTCTGATTCGCCACCTCTGATTCCCCATATCTGATTCCCCGCCTATGTTTCCCCACCTCTGATTCCCCGCATCTGATTCCCCATATCGGATTCCCCGCCTCTGATTCCCCATCTCTGATTCCCGGACTCTGATTCCCCACCTTTGATTCCCGGCCTCTGATTCCCGACCTCTGATTCCCGGCCTCTGATTCCCGGCCTCTGATTCCCCGCTTCTGATTCTGATTCCCTGCCTCTGATTCCCCATCTCTGATTCCCCACATCTGATTCCCTGCCTCTGATTCCCTGTCTCTGATTCCCCGCCTCTGATTCCCCGCCTCTGATTCCCCAGCTCTGATTCCCTGCCTCTGATTCCCTGCCTCTGATTCCCAACCTCTGATTCCCCTCCTCTGATTCCACATATCTGATTCCACGCCTCTGTTTCCCTGCCTCTGATTCCCCATCTCTGATTCCCGGACTCTGATTCCCCACCTTTGATTCCCGGCCTCTGATTCCCGACCTATGATTCCCGGCCTCTGATTCCCGGCCTCTGATTCCCCGCTTCTGATTCTGATTCCCTGCCTCTGATTCCCCATCTCTGATTCCCCACATCTGATTCCCTGCCTCTGATTCCCTGTCTCTGATTCCCCGCCTCTGATTCCCCGCCTCTGATTCCCCAGCTCTGATTCCCTGCCTCTGATTCCCTGCCTCTGATTCCCAACCTCTGATTCCCCACCTCTGATTCCCCATATCTGATTCCACGCCTCTGTTTCCCTGCCTCTGATTCCCCGCCTCTGTTTCCCCATATCTGATTCCCCACCTCTGATTCCACAACTCTGATTCCCCGCCTCTGATTCCCCAGCTCTGATTCCCCGTGTTTGATTCCCTGCCTCTGATTCCCCGCCTCTGATACCCCATCTCTGATTCACCACCTCTGATTCCCCATCTCTGATTCACCGCCTTTGATTCGCCAGCTCTGATTCCCCATATCTGACTCCCCGCCTCTGTTTCCGCGCCTCCGATTCCCCGCCTCTGATTCCCCATATCTCATTCCCCGCCTCTGATTCCCCATCTCTGATTCCCGGACTTTGATACCCCACCTCTGATTCGCAGTCCTCTTATTCCCGGCATCTTATTCCCGGCCTCTGATTCCCTGCCACTGATTCCCTGCCCCTGATTCCCCACCTCTGATTTCCCATATCTGATTCCCCGCCTCTGTTTCCCCGCCTCTGATTCGCAGCCTTTGATACCCCGCCTCTGATTCCCCATCTCTAATTCATCACATCTGATTCCCCACCTCTGCTTCCCCATCTCTGATTCACTGCCTCTGATTCGCCACCTCTGATTCCCCATATCTGATTCCCCGGCTATGTTTCCCCACCTCTGATTCCCCGACTCTGATTCCCCATATCGGATTCCCCGCCTCTGATTCCCCATCTCTGATTCCCGGACTCTCATTCCCCACCTCTGATTCCCGGCCTCTGATTCCCGGCCTCTGATTCCCGGCCTCTGATTCCCGGCCTCTGATTCCCGGCCTCTGATTCCCCGCTTCTGATTCTGATTCCCACCCTCTGATTCCCCATCTCTCATTCCCCACCTCTGATTCCCGGCCTCTGATTCCCGGCCTCTGATTCCCCTCCTCGGATTCCCAAACTCTGATTCCCCACCTCTGATTCCCCATATCTGATTTCCCGCCTCTGTTTCCCCGCCTCTGATTCCCCGCCTCTGTTTCCCCATATCTGATTCCCGGACTCTGATTCCCCACCTCTGATTCCCCATCTCTGATTCCGCACATCCGATTCCCTGCCTCTGATTCCCCGCCTCTGATTCCCTGCATCTGATTCCCTGCCTCTGATTCCCAACCTCTGATTCCCCACCTCTGATTCTCCATATCTGATTCCCCGCCTCTGTTTCCCCTCATCTGATTCCCCGCCTATGTTTCCCCATATCTGATTCCCCACTTCTGATTCCCCAACTCTGATTCCCCGCCTCTGATTCCCCAGCTCTGATTCCCCGCCTCTGACTCCTCGCGTCTGATTCCCTGCCTCTGATACCCCGCCTCTGATTCCCCAACTCTGATTTCCCGCCTCTGATTCCCCATCTCTGATTCCCAGTCCTCTTATGCCCGGCATCTTATTCACGGCCTCTGATTCCCCGCCTCTGATTCCCTGCCTCTGATTCCCAACCTCTGATTCCCCACCTCTGATTCCCCCTATCTGATTCCCCGCCTCTGTTTCCCTCCCTCTGAATCCCCGCCTCTGTTTCCCCATATCTGATTCCCCGCCTCTGATTCCCCAACTCTGATTCCCCGCCTCTGATTCCCCAGCTCTGATTCCCCGTGTTTGATTCCCTGCCTCTGATTCCCCGCCTCTGATACCCCATCTCTGATTCGCCACCTCTGATTCCCCATATCTGATTCCCCGCCTATGTTTCCCCACCTCTGATTCCCCGCATCTGATTCCCCATATCGGATTCCCCGCCTCTGATTCCCCATCTCTGATTCCCGGACTCTGATTCCCCACCTTTGATTCCCGGCCTCTGATTCCCGACCTCTGATTCCCGGCCTCTGATTCCCCGCTTCTGATTCTGATTCCCTGCCTCTGATTCCCCATCTCTGATTCCCCACATCTGATTCCCTGCCTCTGATTCCCTGTCTCTGATTCCCCGCCTCTGATTCCCCGCCTCTGATTCCCCAGCTCTGATTCCCTGCCTCTGATTCCCTGCCTCTGATTCCCAACCTCTGATTCCCCACCTCTGATTCCCCATATCTGATTCCACGCCTCTGTTTCCCTGCCTCTGATTCCCCGCCTCTGTTTCCCCATATCTAATTCCCCACCTCTGATTCCACAACTCTGATTCCCCGCCTCTGATTCCCCAGCTCTGATTCCCCGTGTTTGATTCCCTGCCTCTGATTCCCCGCCTCTGATACCCCATCTCTGATTCACCACCTCTGATTCCCCATCTCTGATTCACCGCCTTTGGTTCGCCAGCTCTGATTCCCCATATCTGACTCCCCGCCTCTGTTTCCCCGCCTCCTATTCCCCGCCTCTTATTCCCCATCTCTGATTCCCAGTCCTCTTATGCCCGGCATCTGATTCACGGCCTCTGATTCCCCGCCTCTGATTCCCTGCCTCTGATTCCCAACCTCTGATTCCCCACCTCTGATTCCCCTTATCTGATTCCCCGCCTCTGTTTCCCTCCCTCTGATTCCCCGCCTCTGTTTCCCCATATCTGATTCCCCGCCTCTGATTCCCCAACTCTGATTCCCCGCCTCTGATTCCCCAACTCTGATTCCCCGTGTTTGATTCCCTGCCTCTGATTCCCCGCCTCTGATACCCCATCTCTGATTCACCACCTCTGATTCCCCATCTCTGATTCACTGCCTCTGATTTGCCACCTCTGATTCCCCATATCTGATTCCCCGCCTATGTTTCCCCACCTCTGATTCCCCGCATCTGATTCCCCATATCGGATTCCCCGCCTCTGATTCCCCACCTTTGATTCCCGGCCTCAGATTCCAGACCTCTGATTCCCGGCCTCTGATTCCCTGCCTCTGATTCCCCGCTTCTGATTCTGATTCCCTGCCTCTGATTCCCCATCTCTGATTCCCCACATCTGATTCACTGCCTCTGATTCCCTGTCTCTGATTCCCCGCCTCTGATTCCCCGCCTCTGATTCCCCAGCTCTGATTCCCTGCCTCTGATTCCCTGACTCTGATTCCCAACCTCTGATTCCCCACCTCTGATTCCCCATATCTGATTCCACGCCTCTGTTTCCCTGCCTCTGATTCCCCGCCTCTGTTTCCCCATATCTGATTCCCCACCTCTGATTCCACAACTCTTATTCCCCGCCTCTGATTCCCCAGCTCTGATTCCCCGTGTTTGATTCCCTGCCTCTGATTCCCCGCCTCTGATACCCCATCTCTGATTCACCACCTCTGATTCCCCATCTCTGATTCACCGCCTTTGATTCACCAGCTCTGATTCCCCATATCTGTTTCCCCGCCTCTGTTTCCCCGCCTCCGATTCTCCGCCTCTGATTCCCCATATCTCATTCCCCGCCTCTGATTCCCCATCTCAGATTCCCGGACTTTGATACCCCACCTCTGATTCGCAGTCCTCTTATTCCCGGCATCTGATTCCCGGCCTCTGATTCCCTGCCACTGATTCCCTGCCCCTGATTCCCCACCTCTGATTTCCCATATCTGATTCCCCGCCTCTGTTTCCCCGCCTCTGATTCACAGCCTCTGATACCCCGCCTCTGATTCCCCATCTCTAATTCATCACATCTGATTCCCCACCTCTGCTTCCCCATCTCTGATTCACTGCCTCTGATTCGCCACCTCTGATTCCCCATATCTGATTCCCCGGCTATGTTTCCCCACCTCTGATTCCCCGACTCTGATTACCCATATCGGATTCCCCGCCTCTGATTCCCCATCTCTGATTCCCGGACTCTCATTCCCCACCTCTGATTCCCGGCCTCTGATTCCCGGCCTCTGATTCCCGGACTCTGATTCCTGGCCTCTGATTCCCGGCCTCTGATTCCCCGCTTCTGATTCTGATTCCCACCCTCTGATTCCCCATCTCTCATTCCCCACCTCTGATTCCCGGCCTCTGATTCCCGGCCTCTGATTCCCCACCTCGGATTCCCAACCTCTGATTCCCCACCTCTGATTCCCCATATCTGATTTCCCGCCACTGTATCCCCGCCTCTGATTCCCCGCCTCTGTTTCCCGATATCTGATTCCCGGACTCTGATTCCCCACCTCTTATTCCCCATCTCTGATTCCGCACATCCGATTCCCTGCCTCTGATTCCCCGCCTCTGATTCCCTGCGTCTGATTCCCTGCCTCTGATTCCCAACCTCTGATTCCCCACCTCCGATTCCCCATATCTGATTCCCCGCCTCTGTTTCCCCTCCTCTGATTCACCGCCTCTGTTTCCCCATATCTGATTCCCCGCTTCTGATTCCCCAACTCTGATTCCCCGCCTCTGATTCCCCGCCTCTGATTCCCCAGCTCTGATTCCCCGTGTTTGATTCCCTGCCTCTGATTCCCAGCCTCTGATATCCCATCTCTGATTCACCACCTCTGATTCCCCATCTCTGATTCACCGCCTTTGATTCGCCAGCTCTGATTCCCCATATCTGACTCCCCGCCTCTGTTTCCCCGCCTCTGATTCCCCGCCTCTGATTCCCCATATCTCATTCCCCGCCTCTGATTCCCCATCTCTGATACCCGGACTCTGATTCCCCACCTCCGATTCCCAGTCCTCTTATTCCCGGCATCTGATTCCCGGCCTCTGATTCCCTGCCACTGATTCCCTGCCCCTCATTCCCCACCTCTGATTTCCCATATCAGATTCCCGCCTCTGTTTCCCCGCCTCTGATTCGCAGCCTCTGATACCCCGCCTCTGATTCCCCATCTCTAATTCATCACATCTGATTCCCCACCTCTGCCTCCCCATCTCCGATTCACTGCCTCTGATTCGCCACCTCTTATTCCCCATATCTGATTCCCCGCCTATGTTTCCCCACCTCTGATTCCACGCCTCTGATTCCCCATTTCGGATTCCCCGCCTCTGATTCCCCATCTCTGATTCCCGGACTCTCATTCCCCACCTCTGATTCCCGGCCTCTGATTCCCGGCCTCTGATTCCCGGCCTCAGATTCCCGGCCTCTGATTCCCCGCTTCTGATTCTGATTCCCTGCCTCTGATTCCCCATATCTGATTCCCCACATCTGATTCCCTGCCTCTGATTCCCTGTCTCTGATTCCCCGCCTCTGATTCCCCGCCTCGGATTCCCAACCTCTGATTCCCCACCTCTGATTCCCCATAATGGATTTCCCGCCTCTGTTTCCCCGCCTCTGATTCCCCGCCTCTGTTTCCCCATATCTGATTCCCGGACTCTGATTCCCCACCTCTGATTCCCCATCTCTGATTCCGCACATCCGATTCCCTGCCTCTGATTCCCCACCTCTGATTCCCTGCGTCTGATTCCCTGCCTCTGATTCCCAACCTCTGGTTCCCCACCTCTCATTCCCCATATCTGATTCCCCGCCTCTGTTTCCCCGCCTCTGATTCCCCGACTCTGTTTCCCCATATCTGAATCCCCGCTTCTGATTCCCCAACTCTGATTCGCCGCCTCTGATTCCCCAGCTCTGATTCCCCGCCTCTGACTCCTCGCGTCTGATTCCCTGCCTCTGATGCCCCGCCTCTGAATCCCCATCTCTGATTCCCCGCCTCTGATTCCCCCTGTCTGAATCCCTGCCTTTGATTCCCCGCCTCTGATTCCACGGCTCTATTTCCCCGCCTCTGATTCCCCGCCTCTGATTCCCCATATCTGATTCCCCGCCTCTGATTCCCCAACTCTGATTCCCCGCCTCTGATTCCCCATCTCTGATTCCCAGTCCTCTTATGCCCGGCATCTGATTCACGGCCTCTGATTCCCCGCCTCTGATTCCCTGCCTCTGATTCCCAAACTCTGATTCCCCACCTCTGATTCCCCATATCTGATTCCCCGCCTCTGTTTCCCTCCCTCTGATTCCCCGCCTCTGTTTCCCCATATCTGATTCCCCGCCTCTGATTCCCCAACTCTGATTCCCCGCCTCTGATTCCCCAGCTCTGATTCCCCGTGTTTGATTCCATGCCTCTGATTCCCGTTCTGATACCCCATCTCTGATTCACCACCTCTGATTCCCCATCTCTGATTCACCGCCTTTGATTCGCCAGCTCTGATTCCCCATATCTGACTCCCGGCCTCTGTTTCCCCGCCTCTGATTCCCCACCTCTGATTCCCAGTCCTCTTATTCCCGGCATCTGATTCCCGGCCTCTGATTCCCTGCCACTGATTCCCTGCCCCTGATACCACACCTCTGATTTCCCATATCTGATTCCCCGCCTCTGTTTCCCCGCCTCTGATTCCCGGACTCTGATTCCCCACCTCTGATTCCCGGCCTCTGATTCCCTGCCTCTGATTCCCGGCCTCTGATTCCCGGCCTCTGATTCCCCGCTTCTGATTCTGATTCCCTGACTCTGAATCCCCATCTCTGATTCCCCACATCTGATTCCCTGCCTCTGATTCCCTGTCTCTGATTCCCCGCCTCTGATTCCCCTCCTCGGATTCCCAAACTCTGATTCCCCACCTCTGATTCCCCATCTCTGATTCTGCACATCCGAATCCCTGCCTCTGATTCCCGCCTCTGATTCCCTGCGTCTGATTCCCTGCCTCTGATTCCCAACCTCTGATTCCCCACCTCTGATTCTCCATATCTGATTCCCCGCCTCTGTTTCCCCTCCTCTGATTCTCCGCCTCTGTTTCCCCATATCTGATTCCCCGCTTCTGATTCCCCAACTCTGATTCCCCGCCTCTGATTCCCCGCCTCTGATTCCCCAGCTCTGATTCCCTGTGTTTGATTCCCTGCCTCTGATTCCCAGCATCTGATACCCCATCTCTGATTCACCACCTCTTATTCCCCATCTCTGATTCTCCGCGTTTGATTCGCCAGCTCTGATTCCCCATATCTGACTCCCCGCCTCTGTTTCCCCGCCTCTGATTCCCCGCCTCTGATTCCCCATATCTCATTCCCCACCTCTGATTCCCCATCTCTGATTCCCGGACTCTGATTCCCCTCCTCCGATTCCCAGTCCTCTTATTCCCGGCATCTGATTCCCGGCCTCTGATTCCCTGCCACTGATTCCCTGCCCCTGATTCCCCACCTCTGATTTCCCATATCTGATTCCCCGCCTCTGTTTCCCCGCCTCTGATTCCCGGACTCTGATTCCCCACCTCTGATTCCCGGCCTCTGATTCCCGGCCTCTGATTCCCGGCCTCTGATTCCCGGCCTCTGATTCCCCGCTTCTGATTCTGATTCCCTGCCTCTGATTCCTCATCTCTGATTCCCCACATCTGATTCCCTGCCTCTGATTCCCTGTCTCTGATTCCCCGCCTCTGATTCCCCTCCTCGGATTCCCAACCTCTGATTCCCCACCTCTGATTCCCCATATCTGATTTCCCGCCTCTGTTTCCCTGCCTCTGATTCCCCGCCTCTGTTTCCCCATATCTGATTCCCGGACTCTGATTCCCCACCTCTGATTCCCCATCTCTGATTCCGCACATCCGATTCCCTGCCTCTGATTCCCCGCCTCTGATTCCCTGCGTCTGATTCCCTGCCTCTGATTCCCAACCTCTGATTCCCCACCTCTGTATCTCCATATCTGATTCCCCGCCTCTGTTTCCCCTCCTCTGATTCCCCGCCTCTGTTTCCCCATATCTGATTCCCCGCTTCTGATTCCCCAACTCTGATTCCCCGCCTCTGATTCCCCGCCTCTGATTCCCCAGCTCTGATTCCCCGTGTTTGATTCCCTGCCTCTGATTCCCAGCCTCTGATACCCCATCTCTGATTCACCACCTCTGATTCCCCATCTCTGATTCACCGCCTTTGATTCGCCAGCTCTGATTCCCCATATCTGACTCACCGCCTCTGTTTCCACGCCTCTGATTCCCCGCCTCTGATTCCCCATATCTGATTCCCCACCTCTGATTCCCCATCTCTGATTCCCGGACTCTGATTCCCCACCTCCGATTCCCAGTCCTCTTATTCCCGGCATCTGATTCCCGGCCTCTGATTCCCTGCCACTGATTCCCTGCCCCTCATTCCCCACCTCTGATTTCCCATATCTGATTCCCGCCTCTGTTTCCCCGCCTCTGATTCGCAGCCTCTGATACCCCGCCTCTGATTCCCCATCTCTAATTCATCACATCTGATTCCCCACCTCTGCTTCCCCATCTCCGATTCACTGCCTCTGATTCGCCACCTCTGATTCCCCATATCTGATTCCCCGCCTATGTTTCCCCACCTCTGAATCCACGCCTCTGATTCCCCATTTCGGATTCCCCGCCTCTGATTCCCCATCTCTGATTCCCGGACTCTCATTCCCCACCTCTGATTCCCGGCCTCTGATTCCCGGCCTCTGATTTCCGGTCTCTGATTCCCGGCCTCTGATTCCCTGCTTCTGATTCTGATTCCCTGCCTCTGATTCCCCATCTCTGATTCCCCACATCTGATTCCCTGCCTCTGATTCCCTGTCTCTGATTCCGCACATCCGATTCCCTGCCTCTGATTCCCCACCTCTGATTCCCTGCGTCTGATTCCCTGCCTCTGATTCCCAACCTCTGATTCCCCACCTCTGATTCCCCATATCTGATTCCCCGCCTCTGTTTCCCCGCCTCTGATTCCCCGACTCTGTTTCCCCGTATCTGAATCCCCGCTTCTGATTCCCCAACTCTGATTCCCCGCCTCTGATTCCCCAGCTCTGATTCCCCGCCTCTGACTCCTCGCGTCTGATTCCCTGCCTCTGATGCCCCGCCTCTGATTCCCCATCTCTGATTCCCCATAATGGATTTCCCGCCTCTGTTTCCCCGCCTCTGATTCCCCGCCTCTGTTTCCACATATCTGATTCCCGGACTCTGATTCCCCACCTCTGATTCCCCATCTCTGATTCCGCACATCCGATTCCCTGCCTCTGATTCCCCACCTCTGATTCCCTGCGTCTGATTCCCTGCCTCTGATTCCCAACCTCTGATTCCCCACCTCTGATTCCCCATATCTGATTACCCGCCTCTGTTTCCCCGCCTCTGATTCCCCGACTCTGTTTCCCCATATCTGAATCCCCGCTTCTGATTCCCCAACTCTGATTCCCCGCCTCTGATTCCCCAGCTCTGATTCCCCGCCTCTGACTACTCGCGTCTGATTCCCTGCCTCTGATGCCCCGCCTCTGATTCCCCATCTCTGATTCCCCGCCTCTGATTCCCCCTGTCTGAATCCCTGCCTTTGATTCCCCGCCTCTGATTCCACGGCTCTGTTTCCCCGCCTCTGATTCCCCGCCTCTGATTCCCCATATCTGATTCCCCGCCTCTGATTCCCCAACTCTGATTCCCCGCCTCTGATTCCCCATCTCTGATTCCCAGTCCTCTTATGCCCGGCATCTGATTCACGACCTCTGATTCCCCGCCTCTGATTCCCTGCCTCTGATTCCCAACCTCTGATTCCCCACCTCTGATTCCCCATATCTGATTCCCCGCCTCTGTTTCCCTCCCTCTGATTCCCCGCCTCTGTTTCCCCATATCTGATTCCCCGCCTCTGATTCCCCAACTCTGATTCCCCGCCTCTGATTCCCCAGCTCTGATTCCCCGTGTTTGATTCCCTGCCTCTGATTCCCCGCCTCTGATACCCCATCTCTGATTCACCACCTCTGATTCCCCATCTCTGATTCACCGCCTTTGATTCGCCAGCTCTGATTCCCCATATCTGACTCCCAGCCTCTGTTTCCCCGCCTCTGATTCCCCTCCTCTGATTGCCCATATCTCATTCCCCGCCTCTGATTCCCCAACTCTGATTCCCCGCCTCTGATTCCCCAGCTCCGATTCCCCGTGTTTGATTCCATGCCTCTGATTCCCGTTCTGATACTCCATCTCTGATTCACCACCTCTGATTCCCCATCTCTGATTCACCGCCTTTGATTCGCCTGCTCTGATTTCCCATATCTGATTCCCCGCCTCTGTTTCCCCGCCTCTGATTCCCGGACTCTGATTCCCCACCTCTGATTCCCGGCCTCTGATTCCCTGCCTCTGATTCCCGGCCTCTGATTCCCGGCCTCTGATTCCCCGCTTCTGAGTCTGATTCCCTGACTCTGAATCCCCATCTCTGATTCCCCACATCTGATTCCCTGCCTCTGATTCCCTGTCTCTGATTCCCCGCCTCTGATTCCCCTCCTCGGATTCCCAAACTCTGATTCCCCACCTCTGATTCCACATATCTGATTTCCCGCCTCTGTTTCCCCGCCTCTGATTCCCCGCCTCTGTTTCCCCATATCTGATTCCCGGACTCTGATTCCCCACCTCTGATTCCCCATCTCTGATTCCGCACATCCGATTCCCTGCCTCTGATTCCCCGCCTCTGATTCCCTGCGTCTGATTCCCTGCCTCTGATTCGCAACCTCTGATTCCCCACCTCTGATTCTCCATATCTGATTCCCCGCCTCTGTTTCCCCTCCTCTGATTCTCCGCCTCTGTTTCCCCATATCTGATTCCCCGCTTCTGATTCCCCAACTCTGATTCCCCGCCTCTTATTCCCCGCCTCTGATTCCCCAGTTCTGATTCCCCGTGTTTGATTCCCTGCCTCTGATTCCCAGAATCTGATACCCCATCTCTGATTCACCACCTCTGATTCCCCATCTCTGATTCACCGCGTTTGATTCGCCAGCTCTGATTCCCCATATCTGATTCCCCGCCTCTGTTTCCCCGCCTCTGATTCCCCGCCTCTTATTCCCCATATCTCATTCCCCACCTCTGATTCCCCATCTCTGATTCCCGGACTCTGATTCCCCACCTCCGATTCCCAGTCCTCTTATTCCCGGCATCTGATTCCCGGCCTCTGATTCCCTGCCACTGATTCCCTGCCCCTGATTCCCCACCTCTGATTTCCCATATCTGATTCCCCGCCTCTGTTTCCCCGCCTCTGATTCCCGGACTCTGATTCCCCACCTCAGATTCCCGGCCTCTGATTCCCGGCCTCTGATTCCCGGCCTCTGATTCCCGGCCTCTGATTCCCCGCTTCTGATTCTGATTCCCTGCCTCTGATTCCCCATCTCTGATTCCCCACATCTGATTCCCTGCCTCTGATTCCCTGTCTCTGATTCCCCGCCTCTGATTCCCCTCCTCGGATTCCCAACCTCTGATTCCCCACCTCTGATTCCCCATATCTGATTTCCCGCCTCTGTTTCCCCGCCTCTGATTCCCCGCCTCTGTTTCCCCATATCTGATTCCCGGACTCTGATTCCCCGCCTCTGTTTCCCCATATCTGATTCCCCGCTTCTGATTCCCCAACTCTGATTCCCCGCCTCTGATTCCCCGCCTCTGATTCCCCAGCTCTGATTCCCCGTGTTTGATTCCCTGCCTCTGATTCCCAGCCTCTGATACCCCATCTCTGATTCACCACCTCTGATTCCCCATCTCTGATTCACTGCCTTTGATTCGCCAGCTCTGATTCCCCATATCTGACTCCCCGCCTCTGTTTCCCCGCCTCTGATTCGCAGCCTCTGATACCCCGCCTCTGATTCCCCATCTCTAATTCATCACATCTGATTCCCCACCTCTGCCTCCCCATCTCCGATTCACTGCCTCTGATTCGCCACCTCTTATTCCCCATATCTGATTCCCCGCCTATGTTTCCCCACCTCTGATTCCACGCCTCTGATTCCCCATTTCGGATTCCCCGCCTCTGATTCCCCATCTCTGATTCCCGGACTCTCATTCCCCACCTCTGATTCCCGGCCTCTGATTCCCGGCCTCTGATTCCCGGCCTCAGATTCCCGGCCTCTGATTCACCGCTTCTGATTCTGATTCCCTGCCTCTGATTCCCCATATCTGATTCCCCACATCTGATTCCCTGCCTCTGATTCCCTGTCTCTGATTCCCCGCCTCTGATTCCCCGCCTCGGATTCCCAACCTCTGATTCCCCACCTCTGATTCCCCATAATGGATTTCCCGCCTCTGTTTCCCCGCCTCTGATTCCCCGCCTCTGTTTCCCCATATCTGATTCCCGGACTCTGATTCCCCACCTCTGATTCCCCATCTCTGATTCCGCACATCCGATTCCCTGCCTCTGATTCCCCACCTCTGATTCCCTGCGTCTGATTCCCTGCCTCTAATTCCCAACCTCTGGTTCCCCACCTCTCATTCCCCATATCTGATTCCCCGCCTCTGTTTCCCCGCCTCTGATTCCCCGACTCTGTTTCCCCATATCTGAATCCCCGCTTCTGATTCCCCAACTCTGATTCGCCGCCTCTGATTCCCCAGCTCTGATTCCCCGCCTCTGACTCCTCGCGTCTGATTCCCTGCCTCTGATGCCCCGCCTCTGAATCCCCATCTCTGATTCCCCGCCTCTGATTCCCCCTGTCTGAATCCCTGCCTTTGATTCCCCGCCTCTGATTCCACGGCTCTATTTCCCCGCCTCTGATTCCCCGCCTCTGATTCCCCATATCTGATTCCCCGCCTCTGATTCCCCAACTCTGATTCCCCGCCTCTGATTCCCCATCTCTGATTCCCAGTCCTCTTATGCCCGGCATCTGATTCACGGCCTCTGATTCCCCGCCTCTGATTCCCTGCCTCTGATTCCCAAACTCTGATTCCCCACCTCTGATTCCCCATATCTGATTCCCCGCCTCTGTTTCCCTCCCTCTGATTCCCCGCCTCTGTTTCCCCATATCTGATTCCCCGCCTCTGATTCCCCAACTCTGATTCCCCGCCTCTGATTCCCCAGCTCTGATTCCCCGTGTTTGATTCCATGCCTCTGATTCCCGTTCTGATACCCCATCTCTGATTCACCACCTCTGATTCCCCATCTCTGATTCACCGCCTTTGATTCGCCAGCTCTGATTCCCCATATCTGACTCCCGGCCTCTGTTTCCCCGCCTCTGATTCCCCACCTCTGATTCCCAGTCCTCTTATTCCCGGCATCTGATTCCCGGCCTCTGATTCCCTGCCACTGATTCCCTGCCCCTGATACCACACCTCTGATTTCCCATATCTGATTCCCCGCCTCTGTTTCCCCGCCTCTGATTCCCGGACTCTGATTCCCCACCTCTGATTCCCGGCCTCTGATTCCCTGCCTCTGATTCCCGGCCTCTGATTCCCGGCCTCTGATTCCCCGCTTCTGATTCTGATTCCCTGACTCTGAATCCCCATCTCTGATTCCCCACATCTGATTCCCTGCCTCTGATTCCCTGTCTCTGATTCCCCGCCTCTGATTCCCCTCCTCGGATTCCCAAACTCTGATTCCCCACCTCTGATTCCCCATCTCTGATTCTGCACATCCGAATCCCTGCCTCTGATTCCCGCCTCTGATTCCCTGCGTCTGATTCCCTGCCTCTGATTCCCAACCTCTGATTCCCCACCTCTGATTCTCCATATCTGATTCCCCGCCTCTGTTTCCCCTCCTCTGATTCTCCGCCTCTGTTTCCCCATATCTGATTCCCCGCTTCTGATTCCCCAACTCTGATTCCCCGCCTCTGATTCCCCGCCTCTGATTCCCCAGCTCTGATTCCCTGTGTTTGATTCCCTGCCTCTGATTCCCAGCATCTGATACCCCATCTCTGATTCACCACCTCTGATTCCCCATCTCTGATTCTCCGCGTTTGATTCGCCAGCTCTGATTCCCCATATCTGACTCCCCGCCTCTGTTTCCCCGCCTCTGATTCCCCGCCTCTGATTCCCCATATCTCATTCCCCACCTCTGATTCCCCATCTCTGATTCCCGGACTCTGATTCCCCTCCTCCGATTCCCAGTCCTCTTATTCCCGGCATCTGATTCCCGGCCTCTGATTCCCTGCCACTGATTCCCTGCCCCTGATTCCCCACCTCTGATTTCCCATATCTGATTCCCCGCCTCTGTTTCCCCGCCTCTGATTCCCGGACTCTGATTCCCCACCTCTGATTCCCGGCCTCTGATTCCCGGCCTCTGATTCCCGGCCTCTGATTCCCGGCCTCTGATTCCCCGCTTCTGATTCTGATTCCCTGCCTCTGATTCCTCATCTCTGATTCCCCACATCTGATTCCCTGCCTCTGATTCCCTGTCTCTGATTCCCCGCCTCTGATTCCCCTCCTCGGATTCCCAACCTCTGATTCCCCACCTCTGATTCCCCATATCTGATTTCCCGCCTCTGTTTCCCTGCCTCTGATTCCCCGCCTCTGTTTCCCCATATCTGATTCCCGGACTCTGATTCCCCACCTCTGATTCCCCATCTCTGATTCCGCACATCCGATTCCCTGCCTCTGATTCCCCGCCTCTGATTCCCTGCGTCTGATTCCCTGCCTCTGATTCCCAACCTCTGATTCCCCACCTCTGTATCTCCATATCTGATTCCCCGCCTCTGTTTCCCCTCCTCTGATTCCCCGCCTCTGTTTCCCCATATCTGATTCCCCGCTTCTGATTCCCCAACTCTGATTCCCCGCCTCTGATTCCCCGCCTCTGATTCCCCAGCTCTGATTCCCCGTGTTTGATTCCCTGCCTCTGATTCCCAGCCTCTGATACCCCATCTCTGATTCACCACCTCTGATTCCCCATCTCTGATTCACCGCCTTTGATTCGCCAGCTCTGATTCCCCATATCTGACTCACCGCCTCTGTTTCCACGCCTCTGATTCCCCGCCTCTGATTCCCCATATCTGATTCCCCACCTCTGATTCCCCATCTCTGATTCCCGGACTCTGATTCCCCACCTCCGATTCCCAGTCCTCTTATTCCCGGCATCTGATTCCCGGCCTCTGATTCCCTGCCACTGATTCCCTGCCCCTCATTCCCCACCTCTGATTTCCCATATCTGATTCCCGCCTCTGTTTCCCCGCCTCTGATTCGCAGCCTCTGATACCCCGCCTCTGATTCCCCATCTCTAATTCATCACATCTGATTCCCCACCTCTGCTTCCCCATCTCCGATTCACTGCCTCTGATTCGCCACCTCTGATTCCCCATATCTGATTCCCCGCCTATGTTTCCCCACCTCTGAATCCACGCCTCTGATTCCCCATTTCGGATTCCCCGCCTCTGATTCCCCATCTCTGATTCCCGGACTCTCATTCCCCACCTCTGATTCCCGGCCTCTGATTCCCGGCCTCTGATTTCCGGTCTCTGATTCCCGGCCTCTGATTCCCTGCTTCTGATTCTGATTCCCTGCCTCTGATTCCCCATCTCTGATTCCCCACATCTGATTCCCTGCCTCTGAATCCCTGTCTCTGATTCCGCACATCCGATTCCCTGCCTCTGATTCCCCACCTCTGATTCCCTGCGTCTGATTCCCTGCCTCTGATTCCCAACCTCTGATTCCCCACCTCTGATTCCCCATATCTGATTCCCCGCCTCTGTTTCCCCGCCTCTGATTCCCCGACTCTGTTTCCCCGTATCTGAATCCCCGCTTCTGATTCCCCAACTCTGATTCCCCGCCTCTGATTCCCCAGCTCTGATTCCCCGCCTCTGACTCCTCGCGTCTGATTCCCTGCCTCTGATGCCCCGCCTCTGATTCCCCATCTCTGATTCCCCATAATGGATTTCCCGCCTCTGTTTCCCCGCCTCTGATTCCCCGCCTCTGTTTCCACATATCTGATTCCCGGACTCTGATTCCCCACCTCTGATTCCCCATCTCTGATTCCGCACATCCGATTCCCTGCCTCTGATTCCCCACCTCTGATTCCCTGCGTCTGATTCCCTGCCTCTGATTCCCAACCTCTGATTCCCCACCTCTGATTCCCCATATCTGATTACCCGCCTCTGTTTCCCCGCCTCTGATTCCCCGACTCTGTTTCCCCATATCTGAATCCCCGCTTCTGATTCCCCAACTCTGATTCCCCGCCTCTGATTCCCCAGCTCTGATTCCCCGCCTCTGACTACTCGCGTCTGATTCCCTGCCTCTGATGCCCCGCCTCTGATTCCCCATCTCTGATTCCCCGCCTCTGATTCCCCCTGTCTGAATCCCTGCCTTTGATTCCCCGCCTCTGATTCCACGGCTCTGTTTCCCCGCCTCTGATTCCCCGCCTCTGATTCCCCATATCTGATTCCCCGCCTCTGATTCCCCAACTCTGATTCCCCGCCTCTGATTCCCCATCTCTGATTCCCAGTCCTCTTATGCCCGGCATCTGATTCACGACCTCTGATTCCCCGCCTCTGATTCCCTGCCTCTGATTCCCAACCTCTGATTCCCCACCTCTGATTCCCCATATCTGATTCCCCGCCTCTGTTTCCCTCCCTCTGATTCCCCGCCTCTGTTTCCCCATATCTGATTCCCCGCCTCTGATTCCCCAACTCTGATTCCCCGCCTCTGATTCCCCAGCTCTGATTCCCCGTGTTTGATTCCCTGCCTCTGATTCCCCGCCTCTGATACCCCATCTCTGATTCACCACCTCTGATTCCCCATCTCTGATTCACCGCCTTTGATTCGCCAGCTCTGATTCCCCATATCTGACTCCCAGCCTCTGTTTCCCCGCCTCTGATTCCCCTCCTCTGATTGCCCATATCTCATTCCCCGCCTCTGATTCCCCAACTCTGATTCCCCGCCTCTGATTCCCCAGCTCCGATTCCCCGTGTTTGATTCCATGCCTCTGATTCCCGTTCTGATACTCCATCTCTGATTCACCACCTCTGATTCCCCATCTCTGATTCACCGCCTTTGATTCGCCTGCTCTGATTTCCCATATCTGATTCCCCGCCTCTGTTTCCCCGCCTCTGATTCCCGGACTCTGATTCCCCACCTCTGATTCCCGGCCTCTGATTCCCTGCCTCTGATTCCCGGCCTCTGATTCCCGGCCTCTGATTCCCCGCTTCTGAGTCTGATTCCCTGACTCTGAATCCCCATCTCTGATTCCCCACATCTGATTCCCTGCCTCTGATTCCCTGTCTCTGATTCCCCGCCTCTGATTCCCCTCCTCGGATTCCCAAACTCTGATTCCCCACCTCTGATTCCACATATCTGATTTCCCGCCTCTGTTTCCCCGCCTCTGATTCCCCGCCTCTGTTTCCCCATATCTGATTCCCGGACTCTGATTCCCCACCTCTGATTCCCCATCTCTGATTCCGCACATCCGATTCCCTGCCTCTGATTCCCCGCCTCTGATTCCCTGCGTCTGATTCCCTGCCTCTGATTCGCAACCTCTGATTCCCCACCTCTGATTCTCCATATCTGATTCCCCGCCTCTGTTTCCCCTCCTCTGATTCTCCGCCTCTGTTTCCCCATATCTGATTCCCCGCTTCTGATTCCCCAACTCTGATTCCCCGCCTCTTATTCCCCGCCTCTGATTCCCCAGTTCTGATTCCCCGTGTTTGATTCCCTGCCTCTGATTCCCAGAATCTGATACCCCATCTCTGATTCACCACCTCTGATTCCCCATCTCTGATTCACCGCGTTTGATTCGCCAGCTCTGATTCCCCATATCTGATTCCCCGCCTCTGTTTCCCCGCCTCTGATTCCCCGCCTCTTATTCCCCATATCTCATTCCCCACCTCTGATTCCCCATCTCTGATTCCCGGACTCTGATTCCCCTCCTCCGATTCCCAGTCCTCTTATTCCCGGCATCTGATTCCCGGCCTCTGATTCCCTGCCACTGATTCCCTGCCCCTGATTCCCCACCTCTGATTTCCCATATCTGATTCCCCGCCTCTGTTTCCCCGCCTCTGATTCCCGGACTCTGATTCCCCACCTCAGATTCCCGGCCTCTGATTCCCGGCCTCTGATTCCCGGCCTCTGATTCCCGGCCTCTGATTCCCCGCTTCTGATTCTGATTCCCTGCCTCTGATTCCCCATCTCTGATTCCCCACATCTGATTCCCTGCCTCTGATTCCCTGTCTCTGATTCCCCGCCTCTGATTCCCCTCCTCGGATTCCCAACCTCTGATTCCCCACCTCTGATTCCCCATATCTGATTTCCCGCCTCTGTTTCCCCGCCTCTGATTCCCCGCCTCTGTTTCCCCATATCTGATTCCCGGACTCTGATTCCCCGCCTCTGTTTCCCCATATCTGATTCCCCGCTTCTGATTCCCCAACTCTGATTCCCCGCCTCTGATTCCCCGCCTCTGATTCCCCAGCTCTGATTCCCCGTGTTTGATTCCCTGCCTCTGATTCCCAGCCTCTGATACCCCATCTCTGATTCACCACCTCTGATTCCCCATCTCTGATTCACTGCCTTTGATTCGCCAGCTCTGATTCCCCATATCTGAATCCCCGCCTCTGTTTCCCCGCCTCTGATTCCCCGCCTCAGATTCCCCATATCTGATTCCCCACCTCTGATTCCCCATCTCTGATTCCCGGACTCTGATTCCCCACCTCCGATTCCCAGTCCTCTTATTCCCGGCATCTGATTCCCGGCCTCTGATTCCCTGCCACTGATTCCCTGCCCCTGATTCCCCACCTCTGATTTCCCATATCTGATTCCCCGCCTCTGTTTCCCCGCCTCTGATTCGCAGCCTCTGATACCCCGCCTCTGATTCCCCATCTCTAATTCATCACATCTGATTCCCCACCTCTGCTTCCCCATCTCTGATTCACTGCCTCTGATTCGCCACCTCTGATTCCCCATATCTGATTCCCCGCCTATGTTTCCCCACCTCTGATTCCACGCCTCTGATTCCCCATTTCGGATTCCCCGCCTCTGATTCCCCATCTCTGATTCCCCACCTCTGATTCCTGGCCTCTGATTCCGGCCTCTGATTCCCGGCCTCTGATTCCCGGCCTCTGATTCCCAGCTTCTGATTCTGATTCCCTGCCTCTGATTCCCCATCTCTGATTCCCCACATCTGATTCCCTGCCTCTGATTCCCTGTCTCTGATTCCCCGCCTCTGATTCCCCGCCTCGGATTCCCAACCTCTGATTCCCCACCTCTGATTCCCCATAATGGATTCCCCGCCTCTGTTTCCCCATATCTGATTCCCGGACTCTGATTCCCCACCTCTGATTCCCCATATCTGATTTCCCGCCTCTGTTTCCCCGCCTCTGATTCCCCGTCTCTGTTTCCCCATATCAGATTCCCGGACACTGATTCCCCACCTCTGATTCCCCATCTCTGATTCCGCACATCCGATTCCCTGCCTCTGATTCCCCGCCTCTGATTCCCTGCGTCTGATTCCCTGCCTCTGCTTCCCAACCTCTGATTCCCCACCTCTGATTCTCCATATCTGATTCCCCGCCTCTGTTTCCCCTCCTTTGATTCCCCGCCTCTGTTTCCCCATATCTGATTCCCCGCTTCTGATTCCCCAACTCTGATTCCCCGCCTCTGATTCCCCGCCTCTGATTCCCCAGCTCTGATTCCCCGTGTTTGATTCCCTGCCTCTGATTCCCAGCCTCTGATACCCCATCTCTGATTCACCACCTCTGATTCCCCATCTCTGATTCACCGCCTTTGTTTCGCCAGCTCTGATTCCCCATTTCTGACTCCCCGCCACTGTTTCCCCGCCTCTGATTCCCCGCCTCTAATTCCCCATATCTCATTCCCCACCTCTGATTCCCCATCTCTGATTCCCGGCCTCTGATTCCCTGCCACTGATTCCCTGCCCCTGATTCCCCACCTCTGATTTCCCATATCTGATTCCCCGCCTCTGTTTCCCCGCCTCTGATTCCCGGACTCTGATTCCCCAACTCTGATTCCCGGCCTCTGATTCCCGGCCTCTGATTCCCGGCCTCTGATTCCCGGCCTCTGATTCCCCGCTTCTGATTCTGATTCCTTGCCTCTGATTCCCCATCTCTGATTCCCCACATCTGATTCCCTGCCTCTGATTCCCTGTCTTTGATTCCCCGCCTCTGATTCCCCTCCTCGGATTCCCAACCTCTGATTCCCCACCTCTGATTCCCCATATCTGATTCCCCGCCTCTGTTTCCCCGCCTCTGATTCGCAGCCTCTGATACCCCGCCTCTGATTCCCGGACTCTGATTCATCACATCTGATTCCCCACCTCTGCTTCCCCATCTCTGATTCACTGCCTCTGATTCGCCACCTCTGATTCCCCATATCTGATTCCCCGCCTATGTTTCCCCACCTCTGATTCCCCGACTCTGATTCCCCATATCGGATTCCCCGCCTCTGATTCCCCATCTCTGATTCCCGGACTCTCATTCCCCACCTCTGATTCCCGGCCTCTGATTCCCGGCCTCTGATTCCCGGCCTCTGATTCCCGGCCTCTGATTCCCCGCTTCTGATTCTGATTCCCTGCCTCTGATTCCCCATCTCTCATTCCCCACCTCTGATTCCCTGCCTCTGATTCCCCATCTCTCATTCCCCACCTCTGATTCCCGGCCTCTGATTCCCGGCCTCTGATTCCCCACCTCGGATTCCCAACCTCTGATTCCCCACCTCTGATTCCCCACATCTGATACCCTGCCTCTGATTCCCTGTCTCTGATTCCCCGCCTCTGATTCCCCTCCTCGGATTCCCAACCTCTGATTCCCCACCCCTGATTCCCCATATCTGATTCCCCGCCTCTGTTTCCCCGCCTCTGATTCGCAGCCTCTGATACCCCGCCTCTGATTCCCCATCTCTAATTCATCACATCTGATTCCCCACCTCTGCTTCCCCATCTCTGATTCATTGCCTCTGATTCGCCACCTCTGATTCCCCATATCTGATTCCCCGCCTATGTTTCCCCACCTCTGATTCCCCGACTCTGATTCCCCATATCGGATTCCCCGCCTCTGATACCCCATCTCTGATTCCCGGACTCTCATTCCCCACCTCTGATTCCCGGCCTCTGATTCCCGGCCTCTGATTCCCGGCCTCTGATTCCCCGCTTCTGATTCTGATTCCCTGCCTCTGATTCCCCATCTCTCATTCCCCACCTCTGATTCCCGGCCTCTGATTCCCGGCCTCTGATTCCCCACCTCGGATTCCCAACCTCTGATTCCCCACCTCTGATTCCCCATATCTGATTTCCCGCCTCTGTTTCCCTGCCTCTGATTCCCCGCCTCTGTTTCCCCATATCTGATTCCCGGACTCTGATTCCCCACCTCTGATTCCCCATCTCTGATTCCGCACATCCGATTCCCTGCCTCTGATTCCCCGCCTCTGATTCCCTGCGTCTGATTCCCTGCCTCTGATTCCCAACCTCTGATTCCCCACCTCCGATTCCCCATATCTGATTCCCCGCCTCTGTTTCCCCTCCTCTGATTCACCGCCTTTCTTTCCCCATATCTGATTCCCCGCTTCTGATTCCCCAACTCTGATTCCCCGCCTCTGATTCCCCGCCTCTGATTCCCCAGCTCTGATTCCCCATGTTTGATTCCCTGCCTCTGATTCCCAGCCTCTGATACCCCATCTCTGATTCACCACCTCTGATTCCCCATCTCTGATTCACCGCCTTTGATTCGCCAGCTCTGATTCCCCATATCTGACTCCCCGCCTCTGTTTCCCCGCCTCTGATTCCCCGCCTCTGATTCCCCATATCTCATTCCCCGCCTCTGATTCCCCATCTCTGATACCCGGACTCTGATTCCCCACCTCCGATTCCCAGTCCTCTTATTCCCGGCATCTGATTCCCGGCCTCTGATTCCCTGCCACTGATTCCCTGCCCCTGATTCCCCACCTCTGATTTCCCATATATGATTCCCGCCTCTGTTTCCCCGCCTCTGATTCGCAGCCTCTGATACCCCGCCTCTGATTCCCCATCTCTAATTCATCACATCTCATTCCCCACCTCTGCTTCCCCATCTCCGATTCACTGCCTCTGATTCGCCACCTCTGATTCCCCATATCTGATTCCCCGCCTATGATTCCCCACCTCTGATTCCACGCCTCTGATTCCCCATTTCGGATTCCCCGCCTCTGATTCCCCATCTCTGATTCCCGGACTCTCATTCCCCACCTCTGATTCCCGGCCTCTGATTCCCGGCCTATGATTCCCGGCCTCTGATTCCTCGCTTCTGATTCTGATTCCCTGCCTCTGATTCCCCATCTCTGATTCCCCACATCTGATTCCCTGCCTCTGATACCCTGTCTCTGATTCCCCGCCTCTGATTCCCCGCCTCGGATTCCCAACCTCTGAATCCCCACCTCTGATTACCCATAATGGATTTCCCGCCTCTGTTTCCCCGCCTCTGATTCCCCGCCTCTGTTTCCCCATATCTGATTCCCGGACTCTGATTCCCCACCTCTGATTCCCCATCTCTGATTCCGCACATCCGATTCCCTGCCTCTGATTCCCCGCCTCTGATTCCCTGCGTCTGATTCCCTGCCTCTGATTCCCAACCTCTGATTCCCCACATCTGATTCCCCATATATGATTCCCCGCCTCTGATTCCCCGCCTCTGATTCCCGGACTCTGATTCCCCACCTCTGATTCCCGGCCTCTGATTCCCGGCCTCTGATTCCCGGCCTCTGATTCCCCGCTTCTGATTCTGATTCCTTGCCTCTGATTCCCCATCTCTGATTCACCGCCTTTGATTCGCCAGCTCTGATTCCCCATATCTGACTCCCCGCATCTGTTTCCCCGCCTCTGATTCCCCGCCTCTGATTCCCCATCTCTGATACCCGGACTCTGATTCCCCACCTCCGATTCCCAGTCCTCTTATTCCCGGCATCTGATTCCCGGCCTCTGATTCCCTGCCACTGATTCCCTGCCCCTGATTCCCCACCTCTGATTTCCCATATATGATTCCCGCCTCTGTTTCCCCGCCTCTGATTCGCAGCCTCTGATACCCCGCCTCTGATTCCCCATCTCTAATTCATCACATCTCATTCCCCACCTCTGCTTCCCCATCTCCGATTCACTGCCTCTGATTCGCCACCTCTGATTCCCCATATCTGATTCCCCGCCTATGATTCCCCACCTCTGATTCCACGCCTCTGATTCCCCATTTCGGATTCCCCGCCTCTGATTCCCCATCTCTGATTCCCGGACTCTCATTCCCCACCTCTGATTCCCGGCCTCTGATTCCCGGCCTATGATTCCCGGCCTCTGATTCCTCGCTTCTGATTCTGATTCCCTGCCTCTGATTCCCCATCTCTGATTCCCCACATCTGATTCCCTGCCTCTGATACCCTGTCTCTGACTCCCCGCCTCTGATTCCCCATATCTGACTCCCCGCCTCTGATTCCCCAACTCTGATTTCCCGCCTCTGATTCCCCAGCTCTGATTCCCCGTGTTTGATTCCATGCCTCTGATTCCCGTTCTGATACCCCATCTCTGATTCACCACCTCTGATTCCCCATCTCTGATTCCCCGCCTCTGATTCCCCCTGTCTGAATCCCTGCCTTTGATTCCCCGCCTCTGATTCCACGGCTCTGTTTCCCCGCCTCTGATTCCCCGCCTCTGATTCCCCATATCTGATTCCCCGCCTCTGATTCCCCAACTCTGATTGCCCGCCTCTGATTCCCCATCTCTGATTCCCAGTCCTCTTATGCCCGGCATCTGATTCACGACCTCTGATTCCCCGCCTCTGATTCCCTGCCTCTGATTCCCAACCTCTGATTCCCCACCTCTGATTCCCCATATCTGATTCCCCGCCTCTGTTTCCCTCCCTCTGATTCCCCGCCTCTGTTTCCCCATATCTGATTCCCCGCCTCTGATTCCCCAACTCTGATTCCCCGCCTCTGATTCCCCAGCTCTGATTCCCCGTGTTTGATTCCCTGCCTCTGATTCCCCGCCTCTGATACCCCATCTCTGATTCACCACCTCTGATTCCCCATCTCTGATTCACCGCCTTTGATTCGCCAGCTCTGATTCCCCATATCTGACTCCCAGCCTCTGTTTCCCCGCCTCTGATTCCCCTCCTCTGATTCCCCATATCTCATTCCCCGCCTCTGATTCCCCAACTCTGATTCCCCGCCTCTGATTCCCCAGCTCCGATTCCCCATGTTTGATTCCATGCCTCTGATTCCCGTTCTGATACTCCATCTCTGATTCACCACCTCTGATTCCCCATCTCTGATTCACCGCCTTTGATTCGCCTGCTCTGATTTCCCATATCTGATTCCCCGCCTCTGTTTCCCCGCCTCTGATTCCCGGACTCTGATTCCCCACCTCTGATTCCCGGCCTCTGATTCCCTGCCTCTGATTCCCGGCCTCTGATTCCCGGCCTCTGATTCCCCGCTTCTGAGTCTGATTCCCTGACTCTGAATCCCCATCTCTGATTCCCCACATCTGATTCCCTGCCTCTGATTCCCTGTCTCTGATTCCCCGCCTCTGATTCCCCTCCTCGGATTCCCAAACTCTGATTCCCCACCTCTGATTCCACATATCTGATTTCCCGCCTCTGTTTCCCCGCCTCTGATTCCCCGCCTCTGTTTCCCCATATCTGATTCCCGGACTCTGATTCCCCACCTCTGATTCCCCATCTCTGATTCCGCACATCCGATTCCCTGCCTCTGATTCCCCGCCTCTGATTCCCTGCGTCTGATTCCCTGCCTCTGATTCGCAACCTCTGATTCCCCACCTCTGATTCTCCATATCTGATTCCCCGCCTCTGTTTCCCCTCCTCTGATTCTCCGCCTCTGTTTCCCCATATCTGATTCCCCGCTTCTGATTCCCCAACTCTGATTCCCCGCCTCTGATTCCCCGCCTCTGATTCCCCAGTTCTGATTCCCCGTGTTTGATTCCCTGGCTCTGATTCCCAGAATCTGATACCCCATCTCTGATTCACCACCTCTGATTCCCCATCTCTGATTCACCGCGTTTGATTCGCCAGCTCTGATTCCCCATATCTGATTCCCCGCCTCTGTTTCCCCGCCTCTGATTCCCCGCCTCTTATTCCCCATATCTCATTCCCCACCTCTGATTCCCCATCTCTGATTCCCGGACTCTGATTCCCCTCCTCCGATTCCCAGTCCTCTTATTCCCGGCATCTGATTCCCGGCCTCTGATTCCCTGCCACTGATTCCCTGCCCCTGATTCCCCACCTCTGATTTCCCATATCTGATTCCCCGCCTCTGTTTCCCCGCCTCTGATTCCCGGACTCTGATTCCCCACCTCTGATTCCCGGCCTCTGATTCCCGGCCTCTGATTCCCGGCCTCTGATTCCCGGCCTCTGATTCCCCGCTTCTGATTCTGATTCCCTGCCTCTGATTCCCCATCTCTGATTCCCCACATCTGATTCCCTGCCTCTGATTCCCTGTCTCTGATTCCCCGCCTCTGATTCCCCTCCTCGGATTCCCAACCTCTGATTCCCCACCTCTGATTCCCCATATCTGATTTCCCGCCTCTGTTTCCCCGCCTCTGATTCCCCGCCTCTGTTTCCCCATATCTGATTCCCGGACTCTGATTCCCCGCCTCTGTTTCCCCATATCTGATTCCCCGCTTCTGATTCCCCAACTCTGATTCCCCGCCTCTGATTCCCCGCCTCTGATTCCCCAGCTCTGATTCCCCGTGTTTGATTCCCTGCCTCTGATTCCCAGCCTCTGATACCCCATCTCTGATTCACCACCTCTGATTCCCCATCTCTGATTCACCGCCTTTGATTCGCCAGCTCTGATTCCCCATATCTGACTCCCCGCCTCTGTTTCCCCGCCTCTGATTCCCCGCCTCTGATTCCCCATATCTGATTCCCCACCTCTGATTCCCCATCTCTGATTCCCGGACTCTGATTCCCCACCTCCGATTCCCAGTCCTCTTATTCCCGGCATCTGATTCCCGGCCTCTGATTCCCTGCCACTGATTCCCTGCCCCTGATTCCCCACCTCTGATTTCCCATATCTGATTCCCCGCCTCTGTTTCCCCGCCTCTGATTCGCAGCCTCTGATACCCCGCCTCTGATTCCCCATCTCTAATTCATCACATCTGATTCCCCACCTCTGCTTCCCCATCTCTGATTCACTGCCTCTGATTCGCCACCTCTGATTCCCCATATCTGATTCCCCGCCTATGTTTCCCCACCTCTGATTCCACGCCTCTGATTCCCCATTTCGGATTCCCCGCCTCTGATTCCCCATCTCTGATTCCCCACCTCTGATTCCTGGCCTCTGATTCCGGCCTCTGATTCCCGGCCTCTGATTCCCGGCCTCTGATTCCCAGCTTCTGATTCTGATTCCCTGCCTCTGATTCCCCATCTCTGATTCCCCACATCTGATTCCCTGCCTCTGATTCCCTGTCTCTGATTCCCCGCCTCTGATTCCCCGCCTCGGATTCCCGACCTCTGATTCCCCACCTCTGATTCCCCATAATGGATTCCCCGCCTCTGTTTCCCCATATCTGATTCCCGGACTCTGATTCCCCACCTCTGATTCCCCATATCTGATTTCCCGCCTCTGTTTCCCCGCCTCTGATTCCCCGTCTCTGTTTCCCCATATCAGATTCCCGGACACTGATTCCCCACCTCTGATTCCCCATCTCTGATTCCGCACATCCGATTCCCTGCCTCTGATTCCCCGCCTCTGATTCCCTGCGTCTGATTCCCTGCCTCTGCTTCCCAACCTCTGATTCCCCACCTCTGATTCTCCATATCTGATTCCCCGCCTCTGTTTCCCCTCCTTTGATTCCCCGCCTCTGTTTCCCCATATCTGATTCCCCGCTTCTGATTCCCCAACTCTGATTCCCCGCCTCTGATTCCCCGCCTCTGATTCCCCAGCTCTGATTCCCCGTGTTTGATTCCCTGCCTCTGATTCCCAGCCTCTGATACCCCATCTCTGATTCACCACCTCTGATTCCCCATCTCTGATTCACCGCCTTTGATTCGCCAGCTCTGATTCCCCATTTCTGACTCCCCGCCACTGTTTCCCCGCCTCTGATTCCCCGCCTCTGATTCCCCATATCTCATTCCCCACCTCTGATTCCCCATCTCTGATTCCCGGCCTCTGATTCCCTGCCACTGATTCCCTGCCCCTGATTCCCCACCTCTGATTTCCCATATCTGATTCCCCGCCTCTGTTTCCCCGCCTCTGATTCCCGGACTCTGATTCCCCAACTCTGATTCCCGGCCTCTGATTCCCGGCCTCTGATTCCCGGCCTCTGATTCCCGGCCTCTGATTCCCCGCTTCTGATTCTGATTCCTTGCCTCTGATTCCCCATCTCTGATTCCCCACATCTGATTCCCTGCCTCTGATTCCCTGTCTTTGATTCCCCGCCTCTGATTCCCCTCCTCGGATTCCCAACCTCTGATTCCCCACCTCTGATTCCCCATATCTGATTCCCCGCCTCTGTTTCCCCGCCTCTGATTCGCAGCCTCTGATACCCCGCCTCTGATTCCCGGACTCTGATTCATCACATCTGATTCCCCACCTCTGCTTCCCCATCTCTGATTCACTGCCTCTGATTCGCCACCTCTGATTCCCCATATCTGATTCCCCGCCTATGTTTCCCCACCTCTGATTCCCCGACTCTGATTCCCCATATCGGATTCCCCGCCTCTGATTCCCCATCTCTGATTCCCGGACTCTCATTCCCCACCTCTGATTCCCGGCCTCTGATTCCCGGCCTCTGATTCCCTGCCACTGATTCCCTGCCCCTGATTCCCCACCTCTGATTTCCCATATCTGATTCCCCGCCTCTGTTTCCCCGCCTCTGATTCCCGGACTCTGATTCCCCACCTCTGCTTCCCGGCCTCTGATTCCCGGCCTCTGATTCCCGGCCTCTGATTCCCGGCCTCTGATTCCCCGCTTCTGATTCTGATTCCCTGCCTCTGATTCCCCATCTCTGATTCCCCACATCTGATTCCCTGCCTCTGATTCCCTGTCTCTGATTCCCCGCCTCTGATTCCCCTCCTCGGATTCCCAACCTCTGATTCCCCACCTCTGATTCCCCATATCTGATTTCCCGCCTCTGTTTCCCCGCCTCTGATTCCCCGCCTCTGTTTCCCCATATCTGATTCCCGGACTCTGATTCCCCGCCTCTGTTTCCCCATATCTGATTCCCCGCTTCTGATTCCCCAACTCTGATTCCCCGCCTCTGATTCCCCGCCTCTGATTCCCCAGCTCTGATTCCCCGTGTTTGATTCCCTGCCTCTGATTCCCAGCCTCTGATACCCCATCTCTGATTCACCACCTCTGATTCCCCATCTCTGATTCACCGCCTTTGATTCGCCAGCTCTGATTCCCCATATCTGACTCCCCGCCTCTGTTTCCCCGCCTCTGATTCCCCGCCTCTGATTCCCCATATCTGATTCCCCACCTCTGATTCCCCATCTCTGATTCCCGGACTCTGATTCCCCACCTCCGATTCCCAGTCCTCTTATTCCCGGCATCTGATTCCCGGCCTCTGATTCCCTGCCACTGATTCCCTGCCCCTGATTCCCCACCTCTGATTTCCCATATCTGATTCCCCGCCTCTGTTTCCCCGCCTCTGATTCGCAGCCTCTGATACCCCGCCTCTGATTCCCCATCTCTAATTCATCACATCTGATTCCCCACCTCTGCTTCCCCATCTCTGATTCACTGCCTCTGATTCGCCACCTCTGATTCCCCATATCTGATTCCCCGCCTATGTTTCCCCACCTCTGATTCCACGCCTCTGATTCCCCATTTCGGATTCCCCGCCTCTGATTCCCCATCTCTGATTCCCCACCTCTGATTCCTGGCCTCTGATTCCGGCCTCTGATTCCCGGCCTCTGATTCCCGGCCTCTGATTCCCAGCTTCTGATTCTGATTCCCTGCCTCTGATTCCCCATCTCTGATTCCCCACATCTGATTCCCTGCCTCTGATTCCCTGTCTCTGATTCCCCGCCTCTGATTCCCCGCCTCGGATTCCCGACCTCTGATTCCCCACCTCTGATTCCCCATAATGGATTCCCCGCCTCTGTTTCCCCATATCTGATTCCCGGACTCTGATTCCCCACCTCTGATTCCCCATATCTGATTTCCCGCCTCTGTTTCCCCGCCTCTGATTCCCCGTCTCTGTTTCCCCATATCAGATTCCCGGACACTGATTCCCCACCTCTGATTCCCCATCTCTGATTCCGCACATCCGATTCCCTGCCTCTGATTCCCCGCCTCTGATTCCCTGCGTCTGATTCCCTGCCTCTGCTTCCCAACCTCTGATTCCCCACCTCTGATTCTCCATATCTGATTCCCCGCCTCTGTTTCCCCTCCTTTGATTCCCCGCCTCTGTTTCCCCATATCTGATTCCCCGCTTCTGATTCCCCAACTCTGATTCCCCGCCTCTGATTCCCCGCCTCTGATTCCCCAGCTCTGATTCCCCGTGTTTGATTCCCTGCCTCTGATTCCCAGCCTCTGATACCCCATCTCTGATTCACCACCTCTGATTCCCCATCTCTGATTCACCGCCTTTGATTCGCCAGCTCTGATTCCCCATTTCTGACTCCCCGCCACTGTTTCCCCGCCTCTGATTCCCCGCCTCTGATTCCCCATATCTCATTCCCCACCTCTGATTCCCCATCTCTGATTCCCGGCCTCTGATTCCCTGCCACTGATTCCCTGCCCCTGATTCCCCACCTCTGATTTCCCATATCTGATTCCCCGCCTCTGTTTCCCCGCCTCTGATTCCCGGACTCTGATTCCCCAACTCTGATTCCCGGCCTCTGATTCCCGGCCTCTGATTCCCGGCCTCTGATTCCCGGCCTCTGATTCCCCGCTTCTGATTCTGATTCCTTGCCTCTGATTCCCCATCTCTGATTCCCCACATCTGATTCCCTGCCTCTGATTCCCTGTCTTTGATTCCCCGCCTCTGATTCCCCTCCTCGGATTCCCAACCTCTGATTCCCCACCTCTGATTCCCCATATCTGATTCCCCGCCTCTGTTTCCCCGCCTCTGATTCGCAGCCTCTGATACCCCGCCTCTGATTCCCGGACTCTGATTCATCACATCTGATTCCCCACCTCTGCTTCCCCATCTCTGATTCACTGCCTCTGATTCGCCACCTCTGATTCCCCATATCTGATTCCCCGCCTATGTTTCCCCACCTCTGATTCCCCGACTCTGATTCCCCATATCGGATTCCCCGCCTCTGATTCCCCATCTCTGATTCCCGGACTCTCATTCCCCACCTCTGATTCCCGGCCTCTGATTCCCGGCCTCTGATTCCCGGCCTCTGATTCCCGGCCTCTGATTCCCCGCTTCTGATTCTGATTCCCTGCCTCTGATTCCCCATCTCTCATTCCCCACCTCTGATTCCCTGCCTCTGATTCCCCATCTCTCATTCCCCACCTCTGATTCCCGGCCTCTGATTCCCGGCCTCTGATTCCCCACCTCGGATTCCCAACCTCTGATTCCCCACCTCTGATTCCCCACATCTGATACCATGCCTCTGATTCCCTGTCTCTGATTCCCCGCCTCTGATTCCCCTCCTCGGATTCCCAACCTCTGATTCCCCACCCCTGATTCCCCATATCTGATTCCCCGCCTCTGTTTCCCCGCCTCTGATTCGCAGCCTCTGATACCCCGCCTCTGATTCCCCATCTCTAATTCATCACATCTGATTCCCCACCTCTGCTTCCCCATCTCTGATTCATTGCCTCTGATTCGCCACCTCTGATTCCCCATATCTGATTCCCCGCCTATGTTTCCCCACCTCTGATTCCCCGACTCTGATTCCCCATATCGGATTCCCCGCCTCTGATACCCCATCTCTGATTCCCGGACTCTCATTCCCCACCTCTGATTCCCGGCCTCTGATTCCCGGCCTCTGATTCCCGGCCTCTGATTCCCGGCCTCTGATTCCCTGCTTCTGATTCTGATTCCCTGCCTCTGATTCCCCATCTCTCATTCCCCACCTCTGATTCCCGGCCTCTGATTCCCGGCCTCTGATTCCCCACCTCGGATTCCCAACCTCTGATTCCCCACCTCTGATTCCCCATATCTGATTTCCCGCCTCTGTTTCCCCGCCTCTGATTCCCCGCCTCTGTTTCCCCATATCTGATTCCCGGACTCTGATTCCCCACCTCTGATTCCCCATCTCTGATTCTGCACATCCGATTCCCTGCCTCTGATTCCCCGCCTCTGATTCCCTGCGTCTGATTCCCTGCCTCTGATTCCCAACCTCTGATTCCCCACCTCCGATTCCCCATATCTGATTCCCCGCCTCTGTTTCCCCTCCTCTGATTCACCGCCTTTCTTTCCCCATATCTGATTCCCCGCTTCTGATTCCCCAACTCTGATTCCCCGCCTCTGATTCCCCGCCTCTGATTCCCCAGCTCTGATTCCCCATGTTTGATTCCCTGCCTCTGATTCCCAGCCTCTGATACCCCATCTCTGATTCACCACCTCTGATTCCCCATCTCTGATTCACCGCCTTTGATTCGCCAGCTCTGATTCCCCATATCTGACTCCCCGCCTCTGTTTCCCCGCCTCTGATTCCCCGCCTCTGATTCCCCATATCTCATTCCCCGCCTCTGATTCCCCATCTCTGATACCCGGACTCTGATTCCCCACCTCCGATTCCCAGTCCTCTTATTCCCGGCATCTGATTCCCGGCCTCTGATTCCCTGCCACTGATTCCCTGCCCCTGATTCCCCACCTCTGATTTCCCATATATGATTCCCGCCTCTGTTTCCCCGCCTCTGATTCGCAGCCTCTGATACCCCGCCTCTGATTCCCCATCTCTAATTCATCACATCTCATTCCCCACCTCTGCTTCCCCATCTCCGATTCACTGCCTCTGATTCGCCACCTCTGATTCCCCATATCTGATTCCCCGCCTATGATTCCCCACCTCTGATTCCACGCCTCTGATTCCCCATTTCGGATTCCCCGCCTCTGATTCCCCATCTCTGATTCCCGGACTCTCATTCCCCACCTCTGATTCCCGGCCTCTGATTCCCGGCCTATGATTCCCGGCCTCTGATTCCTCGCTTCTGATTCTGATTCCCTGCCTCTGATTCCCCATCTCTGATTCCCCACATCTGATTCCCTGCCTCTGATACCCTGTCTCTGATTCCCCGCCTCTGATTCCCCGCCTCGGATTCCCAACCTCTGAATCCCCACCTCTGATTCCCCATAATGGATTTCCCGCCTCTGTTTCACCGCCTCTGATTCCCCGCCTCTGTTTCCCCATATCTGATTCCCGGACTCTGATTCCCCACCTCTGATTCCCCATCTCTGATTCCGCACATCCGATTCCCTGCCTCTGATTCCCCGCCTCTGATTCCCTGCGTCTGATTCCCTGCCTCTGATTCCCAACCACTGATTCCCCACATCTGATTCCCCATATCTGATTCCCCGCCTCTGATTCCCCGCCTCTGATTCCCGGACTCTGATTCCCCACCTCTGATTCCCGGCCTCTGATTCCCGGCCTCTGATTCCCGGCCTCTGATTCCCCGCTTCTGATTCTGATTCCTTGCCTCTGATTCCCCATCTCTGATTCACCGCCTTTGATTCGCCAGCTCTGATTCCCCATATCTGACTCCCCGCCTCTGTTTCCCCGCCTCTGATTCCCCGCCTCTGATTCCCCATATCTCATTCCCGGCCTCTGATTCCCGGCCTCTGATTCCCCGCTTCTGATTCTGATTCCTTGCCTCTGATTCCCCATCTCTGATTCACCGCCTTTGATTCGCCAGCTCTGATTCCCCATATCTGACTCCCCGCCTCTGTTTCCCCGCCTCTGATTCCCCGCCTCTGATTCCCCATATCTCATTCCCCGCCTCTGATTCCCCATCTCTGATACCCGGACTCTGATTCCCCACCTCCGATTCCCAGTCCTCTTATTCCCGGCATCTGATTCCCGGCCTCTGATTCCCTGCCACTGATTCCCTGCCCCTGATTCCCCACCTCTGATTTCCCATATATGATTCCCGCCTCTGTTTCCCCGCCTCTGATTCGCAGCCTCTGATACCCCGCCTCTGATTCCCCATCTCTAATTCATCACATCTCATTCCCCACCTCTGCTTCCCCATCTCCGATTCACTGCCTCTGATTCGCCACCTCTGATTCCCCATATCTGATTCCCCGCCTATGATTCCCCACCTCTGATTCCACGCCTCTGATTCCCCATTTCGGATTCCCCGCCTCTGATTCCCCATCTCTGATTCCCGGACTCTCATTCCCCACCTCTGATTCCCGGCCTCTGATTCCCGGCCTATGATTCCCGGCCTCTGATTCCTCGCTTCTGATTCTGATTCCCTGCCTCTGATTCCCCATCTCTGATTCCCCACATCTGATTCCCTGCCTCTGATACCCTGTCTCTGATTCCCCGCCTCTGATTCCCCGCCTCGGATTCCCAACCTCTGAATCCCCACCTCTGATTCCCCATAATGGATTTCCCGCCTCTGTTTCCCCGCCTCTGATTCCCCGCCTCTGTTTCCCCATATCTGATTCCCGGACTCTGATTCCCCACCTCTGATTCCCCATCTCTGATTCCGCACATCCGATTCCCTGCCTCTGATTCCCCGCCTCTGATTCCCTGCGTCTGATTCCCTGCCTCTGATTCCCAACCTCTGATTCCCCACATCTGATTCCCCATATCTGATTCCCCGCCTCTGATTCCCCGCCTCTGATTCCCGGACTCTGATTCCCCACCTCTGATTCCCGGCCTCTGATTCCCGGCCTCTGATTCCCGGCCTCTGATTCCCCGCTTCTGATTCTGATTCCTTGCCTCTGATTCCCCATCTCTGATTCCCCACATCTGATTCCCTGCCTCTGATTCCCTGTCTCTGATTCCCCGCCTCTGATTCCCCTCCTCGGATTCCCAACCTCTGATTCCCCACCTCTGATTCCACATATCTGATTCCCCGCCTCTGTTTCCCCGCCTCTGATTCGCAGCCTCTGATACCCCGTCTCTGATTCCCGGACTCTGATTCATCACATCTGATTCCCCACCTCTGCTTCCCCATCTCTGATTCACTGCCTCTGATTCGCCACCTCTGATTCCCCATATCTGATTCCCCGCCTATGTTTCCCCACCTCTGATTCCCCGACTCTGATCCCCATATCGGATTCCCCGCCTCTGATTCCCCATCTCTGATTCCCGGACTCTCATTCCCCACCTCTCATTCCCGGCCTCTGATTCCCGGCCTCTGATTCCCGGCCTCTGATTCCCGGCCTCTGATTCCCCGCTTCTGATTCTGATTCCCTGCCTCTGATTCCCCATCTCTCATTCCCCACCTCTGATTCCCGGCCTCTGATTCCCGGCCTCTGATTCCCCACCTCGGATTCCCAACCTCTGATTCCCCACCTCTGATTCCCCATATCTGATTTCCCGCCTCTGTTTCCCCGCCTCTGAATCCCCGCCTCTGTTTCCCCATATCTGATTCCCGGACTCTGATTCCCCACCTCTGATTCCCCATCTCTGATTCCGCACATCCGATTCCCTGCCTCTGATTCCCCGCCTCTGATTCCCTGCGTCTGATTCCCTGCCTCTGATTCCCAACCTCTGATTCCCCACCTCCGATTCCCCATATCTGATTCCCGCCTCTGTTTCCCCTCCTCTGATTCACCGCCTCTGTTTCCCCATATCTGATTCCCCGCTTCTGATTCCCCAACTCTGATTCCCCGCCTCTGATTCCCCGCCTCTGATTCCCCAGCTCTGATTCCCCGTGTTTGATTCCCTGCCTCTGATTCCCAGCCTCTGATACCCCATCTCTGATTCACCACCTCTGATTCCCCATCTCTGATTCACCGCCTATGTTTCCCCACCTCTGATTCCCCGACTCTGATTCCCCATATCAGATTCCCCGCCTCTGATTCCCCATCTCTGATTCCCGGACTCTCATTCCCCACCTCTGATTCCCGGCCTCTGATTCCCGGCCTCTGATTCCCGGCCTCTGATTCCCGGCCTCTGATTCCCCGCTTCTGATTCTGATTCCCTGCCTCTGATTCCCCATCTCTCATTCCCCACCTCTGATTCCCGGCCTCTGATTCCCGGCCTCTGATTCCCCACCTCGGATTCCCAACCTCTGATTCCCCGCCTCTGATTCCCCGCCTCTGTTTCCCCATATCTCATTCCTGGACTCTGATTCCCCACCTCTGATTCCCCATCTCTGATTCCGCACATCCGATTCCCTGCCTCTGATTCCCCGCCTCTGATTCCCTGGGTCTGATTCCCTGCCTCTGATTCCCAACCTCTGATTCGCCACCTCTGACTCCCCATATCTGATTCCCCGCCTATGTTTCCCCACCTCTGATTCCCCGACTCTGATTCCCCATATCGGATTCCCCGCCTCTAATTCCCCATCTCTGATTCCCGGACTCTCATTCCCCACCTCTGATTCCCGGCCTCTGATTCCCGGCCTCTGATTCCCGGCCTCTGATTCCCGGCCTCTGATTCCCCGCTTCTGATTCTGATTCCCTGCCTCTGATTCCCCATCTCTCATTCCCCACCTCTGATTCCCTGCCTCTGATTCCCCATCTCTCATTCCCCACCTCTGATTCCCGGCCTCTGATTCCCGGCCTCTGATTCCCCACCTCGGATTCCCAACCTCTGATTCCCCACATCTGATTCCCTGCCTCTGATTCCCTGTCTCTGATTCCCCGCCTCTGATTCCCCTCCTCGGATTCCCAACCTCTGATTCCCCACCCCTGATTCCCCATATCTGATTCCCCGCCTCTGTTTCCCCGCCTCTGATTCGCAGCCTCTGATACCCCGCCTCTGATTCCCCATCTCTAATTCATCACATCTGATTCCCCACCTCTGCTTCCCCATCTCTGATTCATTGCCTCTGATTCGCCACCTCTGATTCCCCATATCTGATTCCCCGCCTATGTTTACCCACCTCTGATTCCCCGACTCTGATTCCCCATATCGGATTCCCCGCCTCTGATTCCCCATCTCTGATTCCCGGACTCTCATTCCCCACCTCTGATTCCCGGCCTCTGATTCCCGGCCTCTGATTCCCGGCCTCTGATTCCCGGCCTCTGATTCCCCGCTTCTGATTCTGATTCCCTGCCTCTGATTGCCCATATCTGATTTCCCGCCTCTGTTTCCCCGCCTCTGATTCCCCGCCTCTGTTTCCCCATATCTGATTCCCGGACTCTGATTCCCCACCTCTGATTCCCCATCTCTGATTCCGCACATCCGATTCCCTGCTTCTGATTCCCCACCTCTGATTCCCTGCGTCTGATTCCTTGCCTCTGATTCCCAACCTCTGATTCCCCACCTCCGATTCCCCATATCTGATTCCCCGCCTCTGTTTCCCCTCCTCTGATTCACCGCCTTTCTTTCCCCATATCTGATTCCCCGCTTCTGATTCCCCAACTCTGATTCCCCGCCTCTGATTCCCCGCCTCAGATTCCCCAGCTCTGATTCCCCATGTTTGATTCCCTGCCTCTGATTCCCAGCCTCTGATACCCCATCTCTGATTCACCACCTCTGATTCCCCATCTCTGATTCACCGCCTTTGATTCGCCAGCTCTGATTCCCCATATCTGACTCCCCGCCTCTGTTTCCCCGCCTCTGATTCCCCGCCTCTGATTCCCCATATCTCATTCCCCGCCTCTGATTCCCCATCTCTGATACCCGGACTCTGATTCCCCACCTCCGATTCCCAGTCCTCTTATTCCCGGCATCTGATTCCCGGCCTCTGATTCCCGGCCTCTGATTCCCCGCTTCTGATTCTGATTCCCTGCCTCTGATTCCCCATCTCTCATTCCCCACCTCTGATTCCCGGCCTCTGATTCCCGGCCTCTGATTCCCCACCTCGGATTCCCAACCTCTGATTCCCCGCCTCTGATTCCCCGCCTCTGTTTCCCCATATCTCATTCCTGGACTCTGATTCCCCACCTCTGATTCCCCATCTCTGATTCCGCACATCCGATTCCCTGCCTCTGATTCCCCGCCTCTGATTCCCTGGGTCTGATTCCCTGCCTCTGATTCCCAACCTCTGATTCGCCACCTCTGACTCCCCATATCTGATTCCCCGCCTATGTTTCCCCACCTCTGATTCCCCGACTCTGATTCCCCATATCGGATTCCCCGCCTCTAATTCCCCAGCTCTGATTCCCGGACTCTCATTCCCCACCTCTGATTCCCGGCCTCTGATTCCCGGCCTCTGATTCCCGGCCTCTGATTGCCCATATCTGATTTCCCGCCTCTGTTTCCCCGCCTCTGATTCCCCGCCTCTGATTCCCGGCCTCTGATTCCCGGACTCTGATTCCCCACCTCCGATTCCCAGTCCTCTTATTCCCGGCATCTGATTCCCGGCCTCTGATTCCCTGCCACTGATTCCCTGCCCCTGATTCCCCACCTCTGATTTCCCATATCTGATTCCCGCCTCTGTTTCCCCGCCTCTGATTCGCAGCCTCTGATACCCCGCCTCTGATTCCCCATCTCTAATTCATCACATCTCATTCCCCACCTCTGCTTCCCCATCTCCGATTCTCTGCCTCTGATTCGCCACCTCTGATTCCCCATATCTGATTCCCCGCCTATGATTCCCCACCTCTGATTCCACGCCTCTGATTCCCCATTTCGGATTCCCCGCCTCTGATTCCCCATCTCTGATTCCCGGACTCTCATTCCCCACCTCTGATTCCCGGCCTCTGATTCCCGGCCTATGATTCCCGGCCTCTGATTCCCCGCTTCTGATTCTGATTCCCTGCCTCTGATTCCCCATCTCTGATTCCCCACATCTGATTCCCTGCCTCTGATTCCCTGTCTCTGATTCCCCGCCTCTGATTCCTCGCCTCGGATTCCCAACCTCTGAATCCCCACCTCTGATTCCCCATAATGGATTTCCCGCCTCTGTTTCTCCAACTCTGATTCCCCGCCTCTGTTTCCCCATATCTGATTCCCGGACTCTGATTCCCCACCTCTGATTCCCCATCTCTGATTCCGAACATCCGATTCCCTGCCTCTGATTCCCCGCCTCTGATTCCCTGCGTCTGATTCCCTGCCTCTGATTCCCAACCTCTGATTCCCCACCTCTGATTCCCCATATCTGATTCCCCGCCTCTGTTTCCCCGCCTCTGATTCCCCGACTCTGTTTCCCTATATCTGAATCCCCGCTTCTGATTCCCCAACTCTGATTCCCCGCCTCTGATTCCCCAGCTCTGATTCCCCGCCTCTGACTCCTCGCGTCTGATTCCCTGCCTCTGATGCCCCGCCTCTGATTCCCCATCTCTGATTCCCCGCGTCTGATTCCCCCTGTCTGAATCCCTGCCTTTGATTCCACGCCTCTGATTCCACGTCTCTGTTTCCCCGCCTCTGATTCCCCATATCTGATTCCCCGCCTCTGATTCCCCATCTCTGATTCCCCGCCTCTGATTCCCCATCTCTGATTCCCAGTCCTCTTATGCCTGGCATCTGATTCACGGCCTCTGATTCCCCGCCTCTGATTCCCTGCCTCTGATTCCCAACCTCTCATTCCCCACCTCTGATTCCCCATATCTGATTCCCCGCCTCTGTTTCCCTCCCTCTGATTCCCCGCCTCTGTTTCCCCATATCTGATTCCCCGCCTCTGATTCCCCAACTCTGATTCCCCGCCTCTGATTCCCCAGCTCTGATTCCCCGTGTTTGATTCCCTGCCTCTGATTCCCCGCTTCTGATTCTGATTCCCTGCCTCTGATTCCCCATCTCTGATTCCCCACATCTGATTCCCTGCCTCTGATTCCCTGTCTCTGATTCCCCGCCTCTGATTCCTCGCCTCGGATTCCCAACCTCTGAATCCCCACCTCTGATTCCCCATAATGGATTTCCCGCCTCTGTTTCTCCAACTCTGATTCCCCGCCTCTGTTTCCCCATATCTGATTCCCGGACTCTGATTCCCCACCTCTGATTCCCCATCTCTGATTCCGAACATCCGATTCCCTGCCTCTGATTCCCCGCCTCTGATTCACTGCGTCTGATTCCCTGCCTCTGATTCCCAACCTCTGATTCCCCACCTCTGATTCCCCATATCTGATTCCCCGCCTCTGTTTCCCCGCCTCTGATTCCCCGACTCTGTTTCCCTATATCTGAATCCCCGCTTCTGATTCCCCAACTCTGATTCCCCGCCTCTGATTCCCCAGCTCTGATTCCCCGCCTCTGACTCCTCGCGTCTGATTCCCTGCCTCTGATGCCCCGCCTCTGATTCCCCATCTCTGATTCCCCGCGTCTGATTCCCCCTGTCTGAATCCCTGCCTTTGATTCCACGCCTCTGATTCCACGTCTCTGTTTCCCCGCCTCTGATTCCCCATATCTGATTCCCCGCCTCTGATTCCCCATCTCTGATTCCCCGCCTCTGATTCCCCATCTCTGATTCCCAGTCCTCTTATGCCTGGCATCTGATTCACGGCCTCTGATTCCCCGCCTCTGATTCCCTGCCTCTGATTCCCAACCTCTCATTCCCCACCTCTGATTCCCCATATCTGATTCCCCGCCTCTGTTTCCCTCCCTCTGATTCCCCGCCTCTGTTTCCCCATATCTGATTCCCCTCCTCTGATTCCCCAACTCTGATTCCCCGCCTCTGATTCCCCAGCTCTGATTCCCCGTGTTTGATTCCCTGCCTCTGATTCCCCGCCTCTGATACCCCATCTTTGATTCACCACCTCTGATTCCCCATCTCTGATTCACCGCCTTTGATTCGCCAGCTCTGATTCCCCATATCTGACTCCCAGCCTCTGTTTCCCCGCCTCTGATTCCCCGCCTCTGATTCCCCATATCTCATTCCCCGCCTCTGATTCCCCAACTCTGATTCCCCGCCTCTGATTCCCCAGCTCTGATTCCCCGTGTTTGATTCCCTGCCTCAGATTCCCGTTCTGATACCCCATCTCTGATTCACCACCTCTGATTCCCCATCTCTGATTCACCGCCTTTGATTCGCCAGCTCTTATTCCCCATATCTGACTCCCGGCCTCTGTTTCCCCGCCTCTGATTCCCCACCTCTGATTTCCAGTCCTCTTATTCCCGGCATCTGATTCCCGGCCTCTGATTCCCTGCACTGATTCCCGGCCCCTGATTCCCCACCTCTGATTTCCCATATCTGATTCCCCACCTCTGTTTCCCCGCCTCTGATTCCCGGACACTGATTCCCCACCTCTGATTCCCGGCCTCTCATTCCCTGCCTCTGATTCCCGGCCTCTGATTCCCGGCCTCTGATTCCCCGCTTCTGATTCTGATTTCCTGCCTCTGATTCCCCATCTCTGATTCCCCACATCTGATTCCCTGCCTCTGTTTCCCTGTCTCTGATTCCCCGCCTCTGATTCCCCTCCACGGATTCCCAAACTCTGATTCCCCACCTCTGATTCCCCATATCTGATTTCCCGCCTCTGTTTCCCCGCCTCTGATTACCCGCCTCTGTTTCCCCATATCTGATTCCCGGACTCTGATTCCCCACCTCTGATTCCCCATCTCTGATTCCGCACATCCGATTCCCTGCCTCTGATTCCCCGCCTCTGATTCCCTGCGTCTGATTCCCTGCCTCTGATTCCCAACCTCATATTCCCCACCTCTGATTCTCCATATCTGATTCCCCGCCTCTGTTTCCCCTCCTCTGATTCCCCGCCTCTGTTTCCCCATATCTGATTCCCCACTTCTGATTCCCCAACTCTGATTCCCCGCCTCTGATTCCCCAGCCTTGATTCCCCGCCTCTGACTCCTCGCGTCTGATTCCCTGCCTCTGATACCCCGCCTCTGATTCCCCAACTCTGATTCCCCGCCTCTGATTCCCCATCTCTGATTCCCAGTCCTCTTATGCCCGGCATCTGATTCACGGCCTCTGATTCCCCGCCTCTGATTCCCTGCCTCTGATTCCCAACCTCTGATTCCCCACCTCTGATTCCCCTTATCTGATTCCCCGCCTCTGTTTCCCTCCCTCTGATTCCCCGCCTCTGTTTCGCCATATCTGATTCCCCGCCTCTGATTCCCCAACTCTGATTCCCCGCCTCTGATTCCCCAGCTCTGATTCCCCGTGTTTGATTCCCTGCCTCTGATTCCCCGCCTCTGATACCCCATCTCTGATTCACCACCTCTGATTCCCCATCTCTGATTCACTGCCTCTGATTCGCCACCTCTGATTCCCCATATCTGATTCCCCGCCTATGTTTCCCCACCTCTGATTCCCCGCATCTGATTCCCCATATCGGATTCCCCGCCTCTGATTCCCCATCTCTGATTCCCGGACTCTGATTCCCCACCTTTGATTCCCGGCCTCTGATTCCCGACCTCTGATTCCCAGCCTCTGATTCCCGGCCTCTGATTCCCTGCTTCTGATTCTGATTCCCTGCCTCTGATTCCCCATCTCTGATTCCCCACATCTGATTCCCTGCCTCTGATTCCCTGTCTCTGATTCCCCGCCTCTGATTCCCCGCCTCTGATTCCCCAGCTCTGATTCCCTGCCTCTGATTCCCTGCCTCTGATTCCCAACCTCTGATTCCCCACCTCTGATTCCCCATATCTGATTCCACGCCTCTGTTTCCCTGCCTCTGATTCCCCGCCTCTGTTTCCCCATATCTGATTCCCCACCTCTGATTCCACAACTCTGATTCCCCGCCTCTGATTCCCCAGCTCTGATTCCCCGTGTTTGATACCCTGCCTCTGATTCCCCGCCTCTGATACCCCATCTCTGATTCACCACCTCTGATTCCCCATCTCTGATTCACCGCCTTTGGTTCCCCGCCTCCGATTCCCCGCCTCTGATTCCCCATATCTCATTCCCCGCCTCTGATTCCCCATCACTGATTCCCGGACTTTGATACCCCACCTCTGATTCCCAGTCCTCTTATTCCCGGCATCTGATTCCCGGCCTCTGATTCCCTGCCACTGATTCCCTGCCCCTGATTCCCCACCTCTGATTTCCCATATCTGATTCCCCGCCTCTGTTTCCCCGCCTCTGATTCGCAGCCTCTGATACCCCGCCTCTGATTCCCCATCTCTAATTCATCACATCTGATTCCCCACCTCTGCTTCCCCATCTCTGATTCACTGCCTCTGATTCGCCACCTCTGATTCCCCATATCTGATTCCCCGCCTATGTTTCCCCACCTCTGATTCCCCGACTCTGATTCCCCATATCGGATTCCCCGCCTCTGATTCCCCATCTCTGATTCCCGGACTCTCATTCCCCACCTCTGATTCCCGGCCTCTGATTCCCGGCCTCTGATTCCCGGCCTCTGATTCCCGGCCTCTGATTCCTCGCTTCTGATTCTGATTCCCACCCTCTGATTACCCATCTCTCATTCCCCACCTCTGATTCGGGGGCTCTGATTCCCGGCCTCTGATTCCCCACCTCGGATTCCCAAGCTCTGATTCCCCACCTCTGATTCCCCATATCTGATTTCTCGCCTCTGTTTCCCCGCCTCTGATTCCCCGCCTCTGTTTCCCCATATCTGATTCCCGGACTCTGATTCCCCACCTCTGATTCCCCATCTCTGATTCCGCACATCCGATTCCCTGCCTCTGATTCCCCACCTCTGATTCCCTGCGTCTGATTCCCTGCCTCTGATTCCCAACCTCTGATTCCCCACCTCCGATTCCCCATATCTGATTCCCCGCCTCTGTTTCCCCTCCTCTGATTCACCGCCTCTGTTTCCCCATATCTGAATCCCCGCTTCTGATTCCCCAACTCTGATTCCCCGCCTCTGATTCCCCAGCTCTGATTCCCCGCCTCTGACTCCTCGCGTCTGATTCCCTGCCTCTGATTCCCAGCCTCTGATACCCCATCTCTGATTCACCACCTCTGATTCCCCATCTCTGATTCACCGCCTTTGATTCGCCAGCTCTGATTCCCCATATCTGACTCCCCGCCTCTGTTTCCCCGCCTCTGATTCCCCGCCTCTGATTCCCCATATCTCATTCCCCGCCTCTGATTCCCCATCTCTGATACCCGGACTCTGATTCCCCACCTCCGATTCCCAGTCCTCTTATTCCCGGCATCTGATTCCCGGCCTCTGATTCCCTGCCACTGATTCCCTGACCCTGATTCCCCACCTCTGATTTCCCATATCTGATTCCCGCCTCTGTTTCACCACCTCTGATTCGCAGCCTCTGATACCCCGCCTCTGATTCACCATCTGTAATTCATCACATCTGATTCCCCACCTCTGCTTCCCCATCTCCGATTCACTGCCTCTGATTCGCCATCTCTGATTCCCCATATCTGATTCCCCGCCTATGTTTCCCCAACTCTGATTCCACGCCTCTGATTCCCCATTTCGGATTCCCCGCCTCTGATTCCCCATCTCTGATTCCCGGACTCTCATTCCCCACCTCTGATTTCCGGCCTCTGATTCCCGGCCTCTGATTCCCGGCCTCTGATACCCGGCCTCTGATTCCCAGCTTCTGATTCTGATTCCCTGCCTCTGATTCCCCATCTCTGATTCCCCACATCTGATTCCCTGCCTCTGATTCCCTGTCTCTGATTCCCCGCCTCTGATTCCCCGCCTCGGATTCCCAACCTCTGATTCCCCACCTCTGATTCCCCATAATGGATTTCCCGCCTCTGTTTCCCCGCCTCTGATTCCCCGCCTCTGTTTCCCCATATCTGATTCCCGGACTCTGATTCCCCACCTCTGATTCCCCATCTCTGATTCCGCACATCCGATTCCCTGCCTCTGATTCCCCACCTCTGATTCCCTGCGTCTGATTCCCTGCCTCTGATTCCCAACCTCTGATTCCCCACCTCTGATTCCCCATATCTGATTCCCCGCCTCTGTTTCCCCGCCTCTGATTCCCCGACTCTGTTTCCCCATATCTGAATCCCCGCTTCTGATTCCCCAACTCTGATTCCCCGCCTCTGATTCCCCAGCTCTGATTCCCCGCCTCTGACTCCTCGCGTCTGATTCCCTGCCTCTGATGCCCCGCCTCTGATTCCCCATCTCTGATTCCCCGCCTCTGATTCCCCCTGTCTGAATCCCTGCCTTTGATTCCCCGCCTCTGATTCCACGGCTCCGTTTCCCCGCCTCTGATTCCCCGCCTCTGATTCCCCATATCTGATTCCCCGCCTCTGATTCCCCAACTCTGATTCCCCGCCTCTGATTCCACATCTCTGATTCCCAGTCCTCTTATGCCCGGCATCTGATTCACGGCCTCTGATTCCCAACTCTGATTCCCCGCCTCTGATTCCCCATCTCTGATTCCCAGTCCTCTTATGCCCGGCATCTGATTCCCTGCCTCTGATTCCCAACCTCTGATTCCCCACCTCTGATTCCCCATATCTGATTCCCCTCCTCTGTTTCCCTCCCTCTGATTCCCCGCCTCTGTTTCCCCATATCTGATTCCCCGCCTCTGATTCCCCAACTCTGATTCCCCGCCTCTGATTCCCCAGCTCTGATTCCCCGTGTTTGATTCCCTGCGTCTGATTCCCCGCCTCTGATACCCCATCTCTGATTCACCACCTCTGATTCCCCATCTATGATTCACCGCCTTTGATTCGCCAGCTCTGATTCCCCATATCTGACTCCCAGCCTCTGATTCCCCAACTCTGATTCCCCGCCTCTGATTCCCCAGCTCTGATTCCCCGTGTTTGATTCCATGCCTCTGATTCCCGTTCTGATACCCCATCTCTGATTCACCACCTCTGATTCCCCATCTCTGATTCACCGCCTTTGATTCGCCAGCTCTGATTCCCCATATCTGACTCCCGGCCTCTGTTTCCCCGCCTCTGATTCCCCACCTCTGATTCCCAGTCCTCTTATTCCCGGCATCTGATTCCCGGCCTCTGATTCCCTGCCACTGTTTCCCTGCCCCTGATTCCCCACCTCTGATTTCCCATATCTGATTCCCCGCCTCTGTTTCCCCGCCTCTGATTCCCGGACTCTGATTCCCCACCTCTGATTCCCGGCCTCTGATTCCCTGCCTCTGATTCCCGGCCTCTGATTCCCGGCCTCTGATTCCCCGATTCTGATTCTGATTCCCTGACTCTGATTCCCCATCTCTGATTCCCCACATCTGATTCCCTGCCTCTGATTCCCTGTCTCTGATTCCCCGCCTCTGATTCCCCTCCTCGGATTCCCAAACTCTGATTCCCCACCTCTGATTCCCCATATCTGATTTCCCGCCTCTGTTTCCCCGCCTCTGATTCCCCGCCTCTGTTTCCCCATATCTGATTCCCGGACTCTGATTCCCCACCTCTGATTCCCCATCTCTGATTCCGCACATCCGATTCCCTGCCTCTGATTCCCCGCCTCTGATTCCCTGCGTCTGATTCCCTGCCTCTGATTCCCAACCTCTGATTCCCAACCTCTGATTCTCCATATCTGATTCCCCGCCTCTGTTTCCCCTCCTCTGATTCCCTGCCTCTGTTTCCCCATATCTGATTCCCCGCTTCTGATTCCCCAACTCTGATTCCCCGCCTCTGATTCCCCGCATCTGATTCCCCAGCTCTGATTTCCCGTGTTTGATTCCCTGCCTCTGATTCCCAGCATCTGATACCCCATCTCTGATTCACCACCTCTGATTCCCCATCTCTGATTCACCGCCTTTGATTCGCCAGCTCTGATTCCCCATATCTGACTCCCCGCCTCTGTTTCCCCGCCTCTGATTCCCGCCTCTGATTCCCCATATCTCATTCCCCACCTCTGATTCCCCATCTCTGATTCCCGGACTCTGATTCCCCACCTCCGATTCCCAGTCCTCTTATTCCCGGCACCTGATTCCCGGCCTCTGATTCCCTGCCACTGATTCCCTGCCCCTTATTCCCCACCTCTGATTTCCCATATCTGATTCCCCGCCTCTGTTTCACCGCCTCTGATTCCCGAACTCTGATTCCCCACCTCTGATTCCCGGCCTCTGATTCCCGGCCTCTGATTCCCGGCCTCTGATTCCCTGCCTCTGATTCCCCGCTTCTGATTCTGATTCCCTGCCTCTGATTCCCCATCTCTGATTCCCCACATCTGATTCTCTGCCTCTGATTCCCTGCCTCTGATTCCCCATCTCTGATTCCCCACATCTGATTCTCTGCCTCTGATTCCCTGTCTCTGATTCCCCGCCTCTGATTCCCCTCCTCGGATTCCCAACCTCTGATTCCCCACCTCTGATTCCCCATATCTGATTTCCCGCCTTTCATTCGCCAGCTCTGATTCCCCATATCTGACGCCCCGCCTCTGTTTCCCCGCCTCTGATTCCCCGCCTCTGATTCCCCATATCTCATTCCCCGCCTCTGATTCCCCATCTCTGATACCCGGACTCTGATTCCCCACCTCCGATTCCCAGTCCTCTTATTCCCGGCATCTGATTCCCGGCCTCTGATTCCCTGCCACTGATTCCCTGCCCCTGATTCCCCACCTCTGATTTCCCATATCTGATTCCCGCCTCTGTTTCCCCGCCTCTGATTCCCCGCCTCTGATTCCCCATATCTCATTCCCCGCCTCTGATTCCCCAACTCTGATTCCCCGCCTCTGATTCCCCAGCTCTGATTCCCCGTGTTTGATTCCCTGCCTCAGATTCCCGTTCTGATACCCCATCTCTGATTCACCACCTCTGATTCCCCATCTCTGATTCACCGCCTTTGATTCGCCAGCTCTTATTCCCCATATCTGACTCCCGGCCTCTGTTTCCCCGCCTCTGATTCCCCACCTCTGATTCCCAGTCCTCTTATTCCCGGCATCTGATTCTTGGCCTCTGATTCCCTGCACTGATTCCCTGCCCCTGATTCCCCACCTCTGATTTCCCATATCTGATTCCCCACCTCTGTTTCCCCGCCTCTGATTCCCGGACACTGATTCCCCACCTCTGATTCCCGGCCTCTCATTCCCTGCCTCTGATTCCCGGCCTCTGATTCCCGGCCTCTGATTCCCCGCTTCTGATTCTGATTTCCTGCCTCTGATTCCCCATCTCTGATTCCCCACATCTGATTCCCTGCCTCTGATTCCCTGTCTCTGATTCCCCGCCTCTGATTCCCCTCCACGGATTCCCAAACTCTGATTCCCCACCTCTGATTCCCCATATCTGATTTCCCGCCTCTGTTTCCCCGCCTCTGATTCCCCGCCTCTGTTTCCCCATATCTGATTCCCGGACTCTGATTCCCCACCTCTGATTCCCCATCTCTGATTCCGCACATCCGATTCCCTGCCTCTGATTCCCCGCCTCTGATTCCCTGCGTCTGATTCCCTGCCTCTGATTCCCAACCTCATATTCCCCACCTCTGATTCTCCATATCTGATTCCCCGCCTCTGTTTCCCCTCCTCTGATTCCCCGCCTCTGTTTCCCCATATCTGATTCCCCACTTCTGATTCCCCAACTCTGATTCCCCGCCTCTGATTCCCCAGCCTTGATTCCTCGCCTCTGACTCCTCGCGTCTGATTCCCTGCCTCTGATACCCCGCCTCTGATTCCCCAACTCTGATTCCCCGCCTCTGATTCCCCATCTCTGATGCCCAGTCCTCTTATGCCCGGCATCTGATTCACGGCCTCTGATTCCCCGCCTCTGATTCCCTGCCTCTGATTCCCAACCTCTGATTCCCCACCTCTGATTCCCCTTATCTGATTCCCCGCCTCTGTTTCCCTCCCTCTGATTCCCAGCCTCTGTTTTCCCATATCTGATTCCCCGCCTCTGATTCCCCAACTCTGATTCCCCGCCTCTGATTCCCCAGCTCTGATTCCCCGTGTTTGATTCCCTGCCTCTGATTCCCCGCCTCTGATACCCCATCTCTGATTCACCACCTCTGATTCCCCATCTCTGATTCACTGCCTCTGATTCGCCACCTCTGATTCCCCATATCTGATTCCCCGCCTATGTTTCCCCACCTCTGATTCCCCGCATCTGATTCCCCATATCGGATTCCCCGCCTCTGATTCCCCATCTCTGATTCCCGGACTCTGATTCCCCACCTTTGATTCCCGGCCTCTGATTCCCGACCTCTGATTCCCAGCCTCTGATTCCCGGCCTCTGATTCCCTGCTTCTGATTCTGATTCCCTGCCTCTGATTCCCCATCTCTGATTCCCCACATCTGATTCCCTGCCTCTGATTCCCTGTCTCTGATTCCCCGCCTCTGATTCCCCGCCTCTGATTCCCCAGCTCTGATTCCCTGCCTCTGATTCCCTGCCTCTGATTCCCAACCTCTGATTCCCCACCTCTGATTCCCCATATCTGATTCCACGCCTCTGTTTCCCTGCCTCTGATTCCCCGCCTCTGTTTCCCCATATCTGATTCCCCACCTCTGATTCCACAACTCTGATTCCCCGCCTCTGATTCCCCAGCTCTGATTCCCCGTGTTTGATTCCCTGCCTCTGATTCCCCGCCTCTGATACCCCATCTCTGATTCACCACCTCTGATTCCCCATCTCTGATTCACCGCCTTTGGTTCGCCAGCTCTGATTCCCCATATCTGTCTCCCCGCCTCTGTTTCCCCGCCTCCGATTCCCCGCCTCTGATTCCCCATATCTCATTCCCCGCCTCTGATTCCCCATCTCTGATTCCCGGACTTTGATACCCCACCTCTGATTCCCAGTCCTCTTATTCCCGGCATCCGATTCCCGGCCTCTGATTCCCTGCCACTGATTCCCTGCCCCTGATTCCCCACCTCTGATTTCCCATATCTGATTCCCCGCCTCTGTTTCCCCGCCTCTGATTCGCAGCCTCTGATACCCCGCCTCTGATTCCCCATCTCTAATTCCTCACATCTGATTCCCCACCTCTGCTTCCCCATCTCTGATTCACTGCCTCTGATTCGCCACCTCTGATTCCCCATATCTGATTCCCCGCCTATGTTTCCCCACCTCTGATTCCCCGACTCTGATTCCCCATATCGGATTCCCCGCCTCTGATTCCCCATCTCTGATTCCCGGACTCTCATTCCCCACCTCTGATTCCAGGCCTCTGATTCCCGGCCTCTGATTCCCGGCCTCTGATTCCCGGCCTCTGATTCCTCGCTTCTGATTCTGATTCCCACCCTCTGATTACCCATCTCTCATTCCCCACCTCTGATTCCCGGGCTCTGATTCCCGGCCTCTGATTCCCCACCTCGGATTCCCAACCTCTGATTCCCGACCTCTGATTCCCCATATCTGATTTCCCGCCTCTGTTTCCCCGCCTCTGATTCCCCGCCTCTGTTTCCCCATATCTGATTCCCGGACTCTGATTCCCCACCTCTGATTCCCCATCTCTGATTCCGCACATCCGATTCCCTGCCTCTGATTCCCCGCCTCTGATTCCCTGCGTCTGATTCCCTGCCTCTGATTCCCAACCTCTGATTCCCCACCTCCGATTCCCCATATCTGATTCCCCGCCTCTGTTTCCCCTCCTCTGATTCACCGCCTCTGTTTCCCCATATCTGATTCCCCGCTTCTGATTCCCCAACTCTGATTCCCCGCCTCTGATTCCCCGCCTCTGATTCCCCAGCTCTGATTCCCCGTGTTTGATTCCCTGCCTCTGATTCCCAGCCTCTGATACCCCATCTCTGATTCACCACCTCTGATTCCCCATCTCTGATTCACCGCCTTTGATTCGCCAGCTCTGATTCCCCATATCTGACTCCCCGCCTCTGTTTCCCCGCCTCTGATTCCCCGCCTCTGATTCCCCATATCTCATTCCCCGCCTTTGATTCCCCATCTCTGATACCCGGACTCTGATTCCCCACCTCCGATTTCCAGTCCTCTTATTCCCGGCATCTGATTCCCGGCCTCTGATTCCCTGCCACTGATTCCCTGACCCTGATTCCCCACCTCTGATTTCCCATATCTGATTCCCGCCTCTGTTTCACCGCCTCTGATTCGCAGCCTCTGATACCCCGCCTCTCATTCACCATCTGTAATTCATCACATCTGATTCCCAACCTCTGATTCCCCACCTCTGATTCCCCATATCTGATTCCCCGCCTCTGTTTCCCCGCCTCTGATTCCCCGACTCTGTTTCCCCATATCTGAATCCCCGCTTCTGATTCCCCAACTCTGATTCCCCGCCTCTGATTCCCCAGCTCTGATTCCCCGCCTCTGACTCCTCGCGTCTGATTCCCTGCCTCTGATGCCCCGCCTCTGATACCCCATCTCTGATTCCCCGCCTCTGATTCCCCCTGTCTGAATCCCTGCCTTTGATTCCCCGCCTCTGATTCCACGGCTCTGTTTCCCCGCCTCTGATTCCCCGCCTCTGATTCCCCATATCTGATTCCCCGCCTCTGATTCCCCAACTCTGATTCCCCGCCTCTGATTCCCCATCTCTGATTCCCAGTCCTCTTATGCCCGGCATCTGATTCACGGCCTCTGATTCCCCGCCTCTGATTCCCTGCCTCTGATTCCCAACCTCTGATTCCCCACCTCTGATTCCCCATATCTGATTCCCCTCCTCTGTTTCCCTCCCTCTGATTCCTCGCCTCTGTTTCCCCATATCTGATTCCCCGCCTCTGATTCCCCAACTCTGATTCCCCGCCTCTGATTTCCCAGCTCTGATTCCCCGTGTTTGATTCCCTGCCTCTGATTCCCCGCCTCTGATACCCCATCTCTGATTCACCACCTCTGATTCCCCATCTCTGATTCAACGCCTTTGATTCGCCAGCTCTGATTCCCCATATCTGACTCCCGGCCTCTGTTTCCCCGCCTCTGATTCCCGGACTCTGATTCCCCACCTCTGATTCCCGGCCTCTGATTCCCTGCCTCTGATTCCCGGCCTCTGATTCCCGGCCTCTGATTCCCCGATTCTGATTCTGATTCCCCGCATCTGTTTCCCCTCCTCTGAATCCCCGCCTCTGTTTCCCAATATCTGATTCCCCGCTTCTGATTCCCCAACTCTGATTCCCCGCCTCTGATTCCCCGCCTCTGAATCCCCAGCTCTGATTCCCCGTGTTTGATTCCCTGCCTCTGATTCCCAGCATCTGATACCCCATCTCTGATTCACCACCTCTGATTCCCCATCTCTGATTCACCGCCTTTGATTCGCCAGCTCTGATTCCCCATATCTGACTCCCCGCCTCTGTTTCCCCGCCTCTGATTCCCGCGTCTGATTCCCCATATCTCATTCCCCACCTCTGATTCCCCATCTCTGATTCCCGGACTCTGATTCCCCACCTCCGATTCCCAGTCCTCTTATTCCCGGCATCTGATTCCCGGCCTCTGATTCCCTGCCACTGATTCCCTGCCCCTGATTCCCCACCTCTGATTTCCCATATCTGATTCCCCGCCTCTGTTTCCCCGCCTCTGATTCCCGGACTCTGATTCCCCACCTCTGATTCCCGGCCTCTGATTCCCGGCCTCTGATTCCCGGCCTCTGATTCCCTGCCTCTGATTCCCCGCTTCTGATTCTGATTCCCTGCCTCTGATTCCCCATCTCTGATTCCCCACATCTGATTCCCTGCCTCTGATTCCCTGTCTCTGATTCCCCGCCTCTGATTCCCCTCCTCGGATTCCCAACCTCTGATTCCCCACCTCTGATTCCCCATATCTGATTTCCCGCCTCTGTTTCCCCGCCTCTGATTCCCCGCCTCTGTTTCCCCATATCTGATTCCCGGACTCTGATTCCCCACCTCTGATTCCCCATCTCTGATTCCGCACATCCGATTCCCTGCCTCTGATTCCCCGCCTCTGATTCCCTGCGTCTGATTCCCTGCCTCTGATTCCCAACCTCTGATTCCCCACCTCTGATTCTCCATATCTGATTCTTCGCCTCTGTTTCCCCTCCTCTGATAGCCCGCCTTTGTTTCCCCATATCTGATTCCCCGCTTCTGATTCCCCAACTCTGATTCCCCGCCTCTGATTCCCCACCTCTGATTCCCCATATCTGACTCCCCGCCTCTGTTTCCCCGCCTCTGATTCCCCGCCTCTGATTCCCCATATCTGATTCCCCACCTCTGATTCCCCATCTCTGATTCCCGGACTCTGATTCCCCACCTCCGATTTCCAGTCCTCTTATTCCCGGCATCTGATTCCCGGCCTCTGATTCCCTGCCACTGATTCCCTGCCCCTGATTCCCCACCTCTGATTTCCCATATCTGATTCCCCGCCTCTGTTTCCCCGCCTCTGATTCGCAGCCTCTGATACCCCGCCTCTGATTCCCCATCTCTAATTCATCACATCTGATTCCCCACCTCTGCTTCCCCATCTCTGATTCACTGCCTCTGATTCGCCACCTCTGATTCCCCATATCTGATTCCCCACCTATGTTTCCCCACCTCTGATTCCACGCCTCTGAGTCCCCATTTCGGAATCCCCGCCTCTGATTCCCCATCTCTGATTCCCCACCTCTGATTTCTGGCCTCTGATTCCCGGCCTCTGATTCCCGGCCTCTGATTCCCGGCCTCTGATTCCCCGCTTCTGATTCTGATTCCCTGCCTCTGATTCCCCATCTCTGATTCCCCACATCTGATTCCCTGCCTCTGATTCCCTGTCTCTGATTCCCCGCCTCTGATTCCCCGCCTCGGATTCCCAACCTCTGATTCCCCACCTCTGATTCCCCATAATGGATTCCCCGCCTCTGTTTCCCCATATCTGATTCCCGGACTCTGATTCCCCACCTCTGATTCCCCATATCTGATTTTCCGCCTCTGTTTCCCCGCCTCTGATTCCCCGCCTCTGTTTCCCCATATCAGATTCCCGGACTCTGATTCCCCACCTCTGATTCCCCATCTCTGATTCCGCACATCCGATTCCCTGCCTCTGATTCCCCGCCTCTGATTCCCTGCGTCTGATTCCCTGCCTCCTATTCCCAACCTCTGATTCCCCACCTCTGATTCTCCATATCTGATTCCCCGCCTCTGTTTCCCCTCCTTTGATTCCCCGCCTCTGTTTCCCCATATCTGATTCCCCGCTTCTGATTCCTCAACTCTGATTCCCCGCCTCTGATTCCCCGCCTCTGATTCCCCAGCTCTGATTCCCCGTGTTTGTTTCCCTGCCTCTGATTCCCAGCCTCTGATACCCCATCTCTGATTCACCACCTCTGATTCCCCATCTCTGATTCACCGCCTTTGATTCGCCAGCTCTGATTCCCCATTTCTGACTCCCCGCCTCTGTTTCCCCGCCTCTGATTCCCCTCCTCTGATTCCCCATATCTCATTCCCCACCTCTGATTCCCCAGCTCTGATTCCCGGCCTCTGATTCCCTGCCACTGATTCCCTGCCCCTGATTCCCCACCTCTGATTTCCCATATCTGATTCCCCGCCTCTGTTTCCCCACCTCTGATTCCCGGACTCTGATTCCCCAACTCTGATTCCAGGCCTCTGATTCCCGGCCTCTGATTCCCGGCCTCTGATTCCCGGCCTCTGATTCCCCGCTTCTGATTCTGATTCCCTGCCTCTGATTCCCCATCTCTGATTCCCCACATCTGATTCCCTGCCTCTGATTCCCTGTGTCTGATTCCCCGCCTCTGATTCCCCTCCTCGGATTCCCAACCTCTGATTCCCCACCTCTGATTCCCCATATCTGATTCCCCGCCTCTGTTTCCCCGCCTCTGATTTGCAGCCTCTGATACCCCGCCTCTGATTCCCCATCTCTAATTCACCACCTCTGATTCCCCATCTCTGAATCACTGCCTTTGATTCGCCAGCTCTGATACCCCATTTCTGACTCCCCGCCTCTGTTTCCCCGCCTCTGATTCCCCGCCTCTGATTCCCCATATCTCATTCCCCACCTCTGATTCCCCTTCTTTGATTCCCGGACTCTGATTCCCCATCTCTGATTCCCGGACTCTGATTCCCCACCTCCGATTCCCAGTCCTCTTATTCCCGGCATCTGATTCCCGGCCTCTGATTCCCTGCCACTGATTCCCTGCCCCTGTTTCCCCACCTCTGATTTCCCATATCTGATTCCCCGCCTCTGTTTCCCCGCCTCTGATTCCCGGACTCTGATTCCCCACCTCTGATTCCCGGCCTCTGATTCCCGGCCTCTGATTCCCGGCCTCTGATTCCCCGCTTCTGATTCTGATTCCCTGCCTCTAATTCCCCATCTCTGATTCCCCACATCTGATTCCCTGCCTCTGATTCCCTGTCTCTGATTCCCCGCCTCTGATTCCCCGCCTCTGATTCCCCAACTCTGATTCCCCATATCTGCTTCCCCGCCTCTGTTTCCCCGCCTCTGATTCGCAGCCTCTGATACCCCGCCTCTGATTCCCGGACTCTGATTCATCACATCTGATTCCCCACCTCTGCTTCCCCATCTCTGATTCACTGCCTCTGATTCGCCACCTCTGATTCCCCATATCTGATTCCCCGCCTATGTTTCCCCACCTCTGATTCCCCGACTCTGATTCCCCATATCGGATTCCCCGCCTCTGATTCCCCATCTCTGATTCCCGGACTCTCATTCCCCACCTCTGATTCCCGGCCTCTGATTCCCGGCCTCTGATTCCCGGCCTCTGATTCCCCGCCTCTGTTTCCCCTCCTCTGATAGCCCGCCTTTGTTTCCCCATATCTGATTCCCCGCTTCTGATTCCCCAACTCTGATTCCCCGCCTCTGATTCCCCGCCTCTGATTCCCCAGCTCTGATTCCCCGTGTTTGATTCCCTGCCTCTGATTCCCAGCCTCTGATACCCCATCTCTGATTCACCACCTCTGATTCCCCATCTCTGATTCACCGCCTTTGATTCGCCAGCTCTGATTCCCCATATCTGACTCCCCGCCTCTGTTTCCCCGCCTCTGATTCCCCGACTCTGATTCCCCATCTCTGATTCCCGGACTCTGATTCCCCACCTCCGATTTCCAGTCCTCTTATTCACGGCATCTGATTCCCGGCCTCTGATTCCCTGCCACTGATTCCCTGCCCCTGATTCCCCACCTCTGATTTCCCATATCTGATTCCCCGCCTCTGTTTCCCCGCCTCTGATTCGCAGCCTCTGATACCCCGCCTCTGATTCCCCATCTCTAATTCATCACATCTGATTCCCCACCTCTGCTTCCCCATCTCTGATTCACTGCCTCTGATTCGCCACCTCTGATTCCCCATGTCTGATTCCCCGCCTATGTTTCCCCACCTCTGATTCCACGCCTCTGATTCCCCATTTCGGAATCCCCGCCTCTGATTCCCCATCTCTGATTCCCCACCTCTGATTCCTGGCCTCTGATTCCCAGCCTCTGATTCCCGGCCTCTGATTCCCGGCCTCTGATTCCCCGCTTCTGATTCTGATTCCCTGCCTCTGATTCCCCATCTCTGATTCCCCACATCTGATTCCCTGCCTCTGATTCCCTGTCTCTGATTCCCCGCCTCTGATTCCCCGCCTCGGATTCCCAACCTCTGATTCCCCACCTCTGATTCCCCATAATGGATTCCCCGCCTCTGTTTCCCCATATCTGATTCCCGGACTCTGATTCCCCACCTCTGATTCCCCATATCTGATTTCCCGCCTCTGTTTCCCCGCCTCTGATTCCCCGCCTCTGTTTCCCCATATCAGATTCCCGGACTCTGATTCCCCACCTCTGATTCCCCATCTCTGATTCCGCACATCCGATTCCCTGCCTCTGATTCCCTGCCTCTGATTCCCAACCTCTGATTCCCCACCTCTGATTCTCCATATCTGATTCCCCGCCTCTGTTTCCCCTCCTTTGATTCCCCGCATCTGTTTCCCCATATCTGATTCCCCGCTTCTGATTCCCCAACTCTGATTCCCCGCCTCTGATTCCCCGCCTCTGATTCCCCAGCTCTGATTCCCCGTGTTTGTTTCCCTGCCTCTGATTCCCAGCCTCTGATACCCCATCTCTGATTCACCACCTCTGATTCCCCATCTCTGATTCACCGCCTTTGATTCGCCAGCTCTGATTCCCCATTTCTGACTCCCCGCCTCTGTTTCCCCGCCTCTGATTCCCCGCCTCTGATTCCCCATATCTCATTCCCCACCTCTGATTCCCCAGCTCTGATTCCCGGCCTCTGATTCCCTGCCACTGATTCCCTGCCCCTGATTCCCCACCTCTGATTTCCCATATCTGATTCCCTGCCTCTGTTTCCCCACCTCTGATTCCCGGACTCTGATTCCCCAACTCTGATTCCCGGCCTCTGATTCCCGGCCTCTGATTCCCGGCCTCTGATTCCCGGCCTCTGATTCCCCGCTTCTGATTCTTATTCCCTGCCTCTGATTCCCCATCTCTGATTCCCCACATCTGATTCCCTGCCTCTGATTCCCTGTCTCTGATTCCCCGCCTCTGATTCCCCGCCTCGGATTCCCAACCTCTGATTCCCCACCTCTGATTCCCCATAATGGATTTCCCGCCTCTGTTTCCCCGCCTCTGATTCCCCGCCTCTGTTTCCCCATATCTGATTCCCGGACTCTGATTCCCCACCTCTGATTCCCCATCTCTGATTCCGCACATCCGATTCCCTGCCTCTGATTCCCCACCTCTGATTCCCTGCGTCTGATTCCCTGCCTCTGATTCCCAACCTCTGATTCCCCACCTCTGATTCCCCATATCTGATTCCCCGCCTCTGTTTCCCCGCCTCTGATTCCCCGACTCTGTTTCCCCATATCTGAATCCCCGCTTCTGATTCCCCAACTCTGATTCCCCGCCTCTGATTCCCCAGCTCTGATTCCCCGCCTCTGACTCCTCGCGTCTGATTCCCTGCCTCTGATGCCCCGCCTCTGATTCCCCATCTCTGATTCCCCGCCTCTGATTCCCCCTGTCTGAATCCCTGCCTTTGATTCCCAGCCTCTGATTCCACGGCTCTGTTTCCCCGCCTCTGATTCCCCGCCTCTGATTCCCCATATCTGATTCCCCGCCTCTGATTCCCCAACTCTGATTCCCCGCCTCTGATTCCCCATCTCTGATTCCCAGTCCTCTTATGCCCGGCATCTGATTCACGGCCTCTGATTCCACGCCTCTGATTCCCTGCCTCTGATTCCCAACCTCTGATTCCCCACCTCTGATTCCCCATATCTGATTCCCCTCCTCTGTTTCCCTCCCTCTGATTCCCCGCCTCTGTTTCCCCATATCTGATTCCCCGCCTCTGATTCCCCAACTCTGATTCCCCGCCTCTGATTCCCCAGCTCTGATTCCCCGTGTTTGATTCCCTGCGTCTGATTCCCCGCCTCTGATACCCCATCTCTGATTCACCACCTCTGATTCCCCATCTCTGATTCACCGCCTTTGATTCGCCAGCTCTGATTCCCCATATCTGACTCCCAGCCTCTGTTTCCCCGCCTCTGATTCCCCGCCTCTGATTCCCCATATCTCATTCCCCGCCTCTGATTCCCCAACTCTGATTCCCCGCCTCTGATTCCCCAGCTCTGATTCCCCGTGTTTGATTCCATGCCTCTGATTCCCGTTCTGATACCCCATCTCTGATTCACCACCTCTGATTCCCCATCTCTGATTCACCGCCTTTGATTCGCCAGCTCTGATTCCCCATATCTGACTCCCGGCCTCTGTTTCCCCGCCTCTGTTTCCCCGCCTCTGATTCCCGAACTCTGATTCCCCACCTCTGATTCCCGGCCTCTGATTCCCGGCCTCTGATTCCCGGCCTCTGATTCCCTGCCTCTGATTCCCCGCTTCTGATTCTGATTCCCTGCCTCTGATTCCCCATCTCTGATTCCCCACATCTGATTCTCTGCCTCTGATTCCCTGTCTCTGATTCCCCGCCTCTGATTCCCCTCCTCGGATTCCCAACCTCTGATTCCCCACCTCTGATTCCCCATATCTGATTTCCCGCCTTTGATTCGCCAGCTCTGATTCCCCATATCTGACGCCCCGCCTCTGTTTCCCCGCCTCTGATTCCCCGCCTCTGATTCCCCATATCTCATTCCCCGCCTCTGATTCCCCATCTCTGATACCCGGACTCTGATTCCCCACCTCCGATTCCCAGTCCTCTTATTCCCGGCATCTGATTCCCGGCCTCTGATTCCCTGCCACTGATTCCCTGCCCCTGATTCCCCACCTCTGATTTCCCATATCTGATTCCCGCCTCTGTTTCACCGCCTCTGATTCGCAGCCTCTGATACCCCGCCTCTGATTCACCATCTGTAATTCATCACATCTGATTCCCCACCTCTGCTTCCCCATCTCCGATTCACTGCCTCTGATTCGCCATCTCTGATTCCCCATATCTGATTCCCCGCCTATGTTTCCCCACCTCTGATTCCACGCCTCTGATTCCCCATTTCGGATTCCCCGCCTCTGATTCCCCATCTCTGATTCCCGGACTCTCATTCCCCACCTCTGATTCCCGGCCTCTGATTCCCGGCCTCTGATTCCCGGCCTCTGATACCTGGCCTCTGATTCCCCGCTTCTGATTCTGATTCCCTGCCTCTGATTCCCCATCTCTGATTCCCCACATCTGATTCCCTGCCTCTGATTCCCTGTCTCTGATTCCCCGCCTCTGATTCCCTGCCTCGGATTCCCAACCTCTGATTCCCCACCTCTGATTCCCCATAATGGATTTCCCGCCTCTGTTTCCCCGCCTCTGATTTCCCGCCTCTGTTTCCCCATATCTGATTCCTGGACTCTGATTCCCCACCTCTGATTCCCCATCTCTGATTCCGCACATCCGATTCCCTGCCTCTGATTCCCCACCTCTGATTCCCTGCGTCTGATTCCCTGCCTCTGATTCCCAACCTCTGATTCCCCACCTCTGATTCCCCATATCTGATTCCCCGCCTCTGTTTCCCCGCCTCTGATTCCCCGACTCTGTTTCCCCATATCTGAATCCCCGCTTCTGATTCCCCAACTCTGATTCCCCGCCTCTGATTCCCCAGCTCTGATTCCCCGCCTCTGACTCCTCGCGTCTGATTCCCTGCCTCTGATGCCCCGCCTCTGATTCCCCATCTCTGATTCCCCGCCTCTGATTCCCCCTGTCTGAATCCCTGCCTTTGATTCCCCGCCTCTGATTCCACGGCTCTGTTTCCCCGCCTCTGATTCCCCGCCTCTGATTCCCCATATCTGATTCCCCGCCTCTGATTCCCCAACTCTGATTCCCCGCCTCTGATTCCCCATCTCTGATTCCCAGTCCTCTTATGCCCGGCATCTGATTCACGGCCTCTGATTCCCCGCCTCTGATTCCCTGCCTCTGATTCCCAACCTCTGATTCCCCACCTCTGATTCCCCATATCTGATTCCCCTCCTCTGTTTCCCTCCCTCTGATTCCCCGCCTCTGTTTCCCCATATCTGATTCCCCGCCTCTGATTCCCCAACTCTGATTCCCCGCCTCTGATTCCCCAGCTCTGATTCCCCGTGTTTGATTCCCTGCGTCTGATTCCCCGCCTCTGATACCCCATCTCTGATTCACCACCTCTGATTCCCCATCTCTGATTCACCGCCTTTGATTCGCCAGCTCTGATTCCCCATATCTGACTCCCAGCCTCTGTTTCCCCGCCTCTGATTCCCCGCCTCTGATTCCCCATATCTCATTCCCCGCCTCTGATTCCCCAACTCTGATTCCCCGCCTCTGATTCCCCAGCTCTGATTCCCCGTGTTTGATTCCATGCCTCTGATTCCCGTTCTGATACCCCATCTCTGATTCACCACCTCTGATTCCCCATCTCTGATTCACCGCCTTTGATTCGCCAGCTCTGATTCCCCATATCTGACTCCCGGCCTCTGTTTCCCCGCCTCTGATTCCCCACCTCTGATTCCCAGTCCTCTTATTCCCGGCATCTGATTCCCGGCCTCTGATTCCCTGCCACTGATTCCCTGCCCCTGATTCCCCACCTCTGATTTCCCATATCTGATTCCCCGCCTCTGTTTCCCCGCCTCTGATTCCCGGACTCTGATTCCCCACCTCTGATTCCCGGCCTCTGATTCCCTGCCTCTGATTCCCGGCCTCTGATTCCCGGCCTCTGATTCCCCGATTCTGATTCTGATTCCCTGACTCTGATTCCCCATCTCTGATTCCCCACATCTGATTCCCTGCCTCTGATTACCTGTCTCTGATTCCCCGCCTCTGATTCCCCTCCTCGGATTCCCAAACTCTGATTCCCCACCTCTGATTCCCCATATCTGATTTCCCGCCTCTGTTTCCCGCCTCTGATTCCCCGCCTCTGTTTCCCCATATCTGATTCCCGGACTCTGATTCCCCACCTCTGATTCCCCATCTCTGATTCCGCACATCCGATTCCCTGCCTCTGATTCCCCGCCTCTGATTCCCTGCGTCTGATTCCCTGCCTCTGATTCCCAACCTCTGATTCCCCACCTCTGATTCTCCATATCTGATTCCCCGCCTCTGTTTCCCCTCCTCTGATTCCCCGCCTCTGTTTCCCCATATCTGATTCCCCGCTTCTGATTCCCCAACTCTGATTCCCCGCCTCTGATTCCCCGCATCTGATTCCCCAGCTCTGATTTCCCGTGTTTGATTCCCTGCCTCTGATTCCCAGCATCTGATACCCCATCTCTGATTCACCACCTCTGATTCCCCATCTCTGATTCACCGCCTTTGATTCGCCAGCTCTGATTCCCCATATCTGACTCCCCGCCTCTGTTTCCCCGCCTCTGATTCCCGCCTCTGATTCCCCATATCTCATTCCCCACCTCTGATTCCCCATCTCTGATTCCCGGACTCTGATTCCCCACCTCCGATTCCCAGTCCTCTTATTCCCGGCACCTGATTCCCGGCCTCTGATTCCCTGCCACTGATTCCCTGCCCCTTATTCCCCACCTCTGATTTCCCATATCTGATTCCCCGCCTCTGTTTCCCCGCCTCTGATTCCCGAACTCTGATTCCCCACCTCTGATTCCCGGCCTCTGATTCCCTGCCTCTGATTCCCCGCTTCTGATTCTGATTCCCCGCCTCTGATTCCCCTCCTCGGATTCCCAACCTCTGATTCCCCACCTCTGATTCCCCATATCTGATTTCCCGCCTTTGATTCGCCAGCTCTGATTCCCCATATCTGACGCCCCGCCTCTGTTTCCCCGCCTCTGATTCCCCGCCTCTGATTCCCCATATCTCATTCCCCGCCTCTGTTTCCCCATCTCTGATTCCCGGACTCTCATTCCCCACCTCTGATTCCCGGCCTCTGATTCCCGGCCTCTCATTCCCGGCCTCTGATACCTGGCCTCTGATTCCCCGCTTCTGATTCTGATTCCCTGCCTCTGATTCCCCATCTCTGATTCCCCACATCTGATTCCCTGCCTCTGATTCCCTGTCTCTGATTCCCCGCCTCTGATTCCCCGCCTCGGATTCCCAACCTCTGATTCCCCACCTCTGATTCCCCATAATGGATTTCCCGCCTCTGTTTCCCCGCCTCTGATTCCCCGCCTCTGTTTCCCCATATCTGATTCCTGGACTCTGATTCCCCACCTCTGATTCCCCATCTCTGATTCCGCACATCCGATTCCCTGCCTCTGATTCCCCACCTCTGATTCCCTGCGTCTGATTCCCTGCCTCTGATTCCCAACCTCTGATTCCCCACCTCTGATTCCCCATATCTGATTCCCCGCCTCTGTTTCCCCGCCTCTGATTCCCCGACTCTGTTTCCCCATATCTGAATCCCCGCTTCTGATTCCCCAACTCTGATTCCCCGCCTCTGATTCCCCAGCTCTGATTCCCCGCCTCTGACTCCTCGCGTCTGATTCCCTGCCTCTGATGCCCCGCCTCTGATACCCCATCTCTGATTCCCCGCCTCTGATTCCCCCTGTCTGAATCCCTGCCTTTGATTCCCCGCCTCTGATTCCACGGCTCTGTTTCCCCGCCTCTGATTCCCCGCCTCTGATTCCCCATATCTGATTCCCCGCCTCTGATTCCCCAACTCTGATTCCCCGCCTCTGATTCCCCATCTCTGATTCCCAGTCCTCTTATGCCCGGCATCTGATTCACGGCCTCTGATTCCCCGCCTCTGATTCCCTGCCTCTGATTCCCAACCTCTGATTCCCCACCTCTGATTCCCCATATCTGATTCCCCTCCTCTGTTTCCCTCCCTCTGATTCCTCGCCTCTGTTTCCCCATATCTGATTCCCCGCCTCTGATTCCCCAACTCTGATTCCCCGCCTCTGATTTCCCAGCTCTGATTCCCCGTGTTTGATTCCCTGCCTCTGATTCCCCGCCTCTGATACCCCATCTCTGATTCACCACCTCTGATTCCCCATCTCTGATTCAACGCCTTTGATTCGCCAGCTCTGATTCCCCATATCTGACTCCCGGCCTCTGTTTCCCCGCCTCTGATTCCCGGACTCTGATTCCCCACCTCTGATTCCCGGCCTCTGATTCCCTGCCTCTGATTCCCGGCCTCTGATTCCCGGCCTCTGATTCCCCGATTCTGATTCTGATTCCCCGCATCTGTTTCCCCTCCTCTGAATCCCCGCCTCTGTTTCCCAATATCTGATTCCCCGCTTCTGATTCCCCAACTCTGATTCCCCGCCTCTGATTCCCCGCCTCTGAATCCCCAGCTCTGATTCCCCGTGTTTGATTCCCTGCCTCTGATTCCCAGCATCTGATACCCCATCTCTGATTCACCACCTCTGATTCCCCATCTCTGATTCACCGCCTTTGATTCGCCAGCTCTGATTCCCCATATCTGACTCCCCGCCTCTGTTTCCCCGCCTCTGATTCCCGCGTCTGATTCCCCATATCTCATTCCCCACCTCTGATTCCCCATCTCTGATTCCCGGACTCTGATTCCCCACCTCCGATTCCCAGTCCTCTTATTCCCGGCATCTGATTCCCGGCCTCTGATTCCCTGCCACTGATTCCCTGCCCCTGATTCCCCACCTCTGATTTCCCATATCTGATTCCCCGCCTCTGTTTCCCCGCCTCTGATTCCCGGACTCTGATTCCCCACCTCTGATTCCCGGCCTCTGATTCCCGGCCTCTGATTCCCGGCCTCTGATTCCCTGCCTCTGATTCCCCGCTTCTGATTCTGATTCCCTGCCTCTGATTCCCCATCTCTGATTCCCCACATCTGATTCCCTGCCTCTGATTCCCTGTCTCTGATTCCCCGCCTCTGATTCCCCTCCTCGGATTCCCAACCTCTGATTCCCCACCTCTGATTCCCCATATCTGATTTCCCGCCTCTGTTTCCCCGCCTCTGATTCCCCGCCTCTGTTTCCCCATATCTGATTCCCGGACTCTGATTCCCCACCTCTGATTCCCCATCTCTGATTCCGCACATCCGATTCCCTGCCTCTGATTCCCCGCCTCTGATTCCCTGCGTCTGATTCCCTGCCTCTGATTCCCAACCTCTGATTCCCCACCTCTGATTCTCCATATCTGATTCTTCGCCTCTGTTTCCCCTCCTCTGATAGCCCGCCTTTGTTTCCCCATATCTGATTCCCCGCTTCTGATTCCCCAACTCTGATTCCCCGCCTCTGATTCCCCACCTCTGATTCCCCATATCTGACTCCCCGCCTCTGTTTCCCCGCCTCTGATTCCCCGCCTCTGATTCCCCATATCTGATTCCCCACCTCTGATTCCCCATCTCTGATTCCCGGACTCTGATTCCCCACCTCCGATTTCCAGTCCTCTTATTCCCGGCATCTGATTCCCGGCCTCTGATTCCCTGCCACTGATTCCCTGCCCCTGATTCCCCACCTCTGATTTCCCATATCTGATTCCCCGCCTCTGTTTCCCCGCCTCTGATTCGCAGCCTCTGATACCCCGCCTCTGATTCCCCATCTCTAATTCATCACATCTGATTCCCCACCTCTGCTTCCCCATCTCTGATTCACTGCCTCTGATTCGCCACCTCTGATTCCCCATATCTGATTCCCCACCTATGTTTCCCCACCTCTGATTCCACGCCTCTGAGTCCCCATTTCGGAATCCCCGCCTCTGATTCCCCATCTCTGATTCCCCACCTCTGATTTCTGGCCTCTGATTCCCGGCCTCTGATTCCCGGCCTCTGATTCCCGGCCTCTGATTTCCCGCTTCTGATTCTGATTCCCTGCCTCTGATTCCCCATCTCCGATTCCCCACATCTGATTCCCTGCCTCTGATTCCCTGTCTCTGATTCCCCGCCTCTGATTCCCCGCCTCGGATTCCCAACCTCTGATTCCCCACCTCTGATTCCCCATAATGGATCCCCGCCTCTGTTTCCCCATATCTGATTCCCGGACTCTGATTCCCCACCTCTGATTCCCCATATCTGATTTTCCGCCTCTGTTTCCCCGCCTCTGATTCCCCGCCTCTGTTTCCCCATATCAGATTCCCGGACTCTGATTCCCCACCTCTGATTCCCCATCTCTGATTCCGCACATCCGATTCCCTGCCTCTGATTCCCCGCCTCTGATTCCCTGCGTCTGATTCCCTGCCTCCTATTCCCAACCTCTGATTCCCCACCTCTGATTCTCCATATCTGATTCCCCGCCTCTGTTTCCCCTCCTCTGATTCCCCGCCTCTGTTTCCCCATATCTGATTCCCCGCTTCTGATTCCTCAACTCTGATTCCCCGCCTCTGATTCCCCGCCTCTGATTCCCCAGCTCTGATTCCCCGTGTTTGTTTCCCTGCCTCTGATTCCCAGCCTCTGATACCCCATCTCTGATTCACCACCTCTGATTCCCCATCTCTGATTCACCGCCTTTGATTCGCCAGCTCTGATTCCCCATTTCTGACTCCCCGCCTCTGTTTCCCCGCCTCTGATTCCCCTCCTCTGATTCCCCATATCTCATTCCCCACCTCTGATTCCCCAGCTCTGATTCCCGGCCTCTGATTCCCTGCCACTGATTCCCTGCCCCTGATTCCCCACCTCTGATTTCCCATATCTGATTCCCCGCCTCTGTTTCCCCACCTCTGATTCCCGGACTCTGATTCCCCAACTCTGATTCCAGGCCTCTGATTCCCGGCCTCTGATTCCCGGCCTCTGATTCCCGGCCTCTGATTCCCCGCTTCTGATTCTGATTCCCTGCCTCTGATTCCCCATCTCTGATTCCCCACATCTGATTCCCTGCCTCTGATTCCCTGTGTCTGATTCCCCGCCTCTGATTCCCCTCCTCGGATTCCCAACCTCTGATTCCCCACCTCTGATTCCCCATATCTGATTCCCCGCCTCTGTTTCCCCGCCTCTGATTTGCAGCCTCTGATACCCCGCCTCTGATTCCCCATCTCTAATTCACCACCTCTGATTCCCCATCTCTGAATCACTGCCTTTGATTCGCCAGCTCTGATACCCCATTTCTGACTCCCCGCCTCTGTTTCCCCGCCTCTGATTCCCCGCCTCTGATTCCCCATATCTCATTCCCCACCTCTGATTCCCCTTCTTTGATTCCCGGACTCTGATTCCCCATCTCTGATTCCCGGACTCTGATTCCCCACCTCCGATTCCCAGTCCTCTTATTCCCGGCATCTGATTCCCGGCCTCTGATTCCCTGCCACTGATTCCCTGCCCCTGTTTCCCCACCTCTGATTTCCCATATCTGATTCCCCGCCTCTGTTTCCCCGCCTCTGATTCCCGGACTCTGATTCCCCACCTCTGATTCCCGGCCTCTGATTCCCGGCCTCTGATTCCCGGCCTCTGATTCCCCGCTTCTGATTCTGATTCCCTGCCTCTAATTCCCCATCTCTGATTCCCCACATCTGATTCCCTGCCTCTGATTCCCTGTCTCTGATTCCCCGCCTCTGATTCCCCGCCTCTCATTCCCCAACTCTGATTCCCCATATCTGCTTCCCCGCCTCTGTTTCCCCGCCTCTGATTCGCAGCCTCTGATACCCCGCCTCTGATTCCCGGACTCTGATTCATCACATCTGATTCCCCACCTCTGATTCCCCATATCTGATTCCCCGCCTATGTTTCCCCACCTCTGATTCCCCGACTCTGATTCCCCATATCGGATTCCCCGCCTCTGATTCCCCATCTCTGATTCCCGGACTCTCATTCCCCACCTCTGATTCCCGGCCTCTGATTCCCGGCCTCTGATTCCCGGCCTCTGATTCCCCGCCTCTGTTTCCCCTCCTCTGATAGCCCGCCTTTGTTTCCCCATATCTGATTCCCCGCTTCTGATTCCCCAACTCTGATTCCCCGCCTCTGATTCCCCGCCTCTGATTCCCCAGCTCTGATTCCCCGTGTTTGATTCCCTGCCTCTGATTCCCAGCCTCTGATACCCCATCTCTGATTCACCACCTCTGATTCCCCATCTCTGATTCACCGCCTTTGATTCGCCAGCTCTGATTCCCCATATCTGACTCCCCGCCTCTGTTTCCCCGCCTCTGATTCCCCGACTCTGATTCCCCATCTCTGATTCCCGGACTCTGATTCCCCACCTCCGATTTCCAGTCCTCTTATTCACGGCATCTGATTCCCGGCCTCTGATTCCCTGCCACTGATTCCCTGCCCCTGATTCCCCACCTCTGATTTCCCATATCTGATTCCCCGCCTCTGTTTCCCCGCCTCTGATTCGCAGCCTCTGATACCCCGCCTCTGATTCCCCATCTCTAATTCATCACATCTGATTCCCCACCTCTGCTTCCCCATCTCTGATTCACTGCCTCTGATTCGCCACCTCTGATTCCCCATGTCTGATTCCCCGCCTATGTTTCCCCACCTCTGATTCCACGCCTCTGATTCCCCATTTCGGAATCCCCGCCTCTGATTCCCCATCTCTGATTCCCCACCTCTGATTCCTGGCCTCTGATTCCCGGCCTCTGATTCCCGGCCTCTGATTCCCGGCCTCTGATTCCCCGCTTCTGATTCTGATTCCCTGCCTCTGATTCCCCATCTCTGATTCCCCACATCTGATTCCCTGCCTCTGATTCCCTGTCTCTGATTCCCCGCCTCTGATTCCCTGCGTCTGATTCCCTGCCTCTGATTCCCAACCTCTGATTCCCCACCTCTGATTCTCCATATCTGATTCTTCGCCTCTGTTTCCCCTCCTCTGATAGCCCGCCTTTGTTTCCCCATATCTGATTCCCCGCTTCTGATTCCCCAACTCTGATTCCCCGCCTCTGATTCCCCACCTCTGATTCCCCATATCTGACTCCCCGCCTCTGTTTCCCCGCCTCTGATTCCCCGCCTCTGATTCCCCATATCTGATTCCCCACCTCTGATTCCCCATCTCTGATTCCCGGACTCTGATTCCCCACCTCCGATTTCCAGTCCTCTTATTCCCGGCATCTGATTCCCGGCCTCTGATTCCCTGCCACTGATTCCCTGCCCCTGATTCCCCACCTCTGATTTCCCATATCTGATTCCCCGCCTCTGTTTCCCCGCCTCTGATTCGCAGCCTCTGATACCCCGCCTCTGATTCCCCATCTCTAATTCATCACATCTGATTCCCCACCTCTGCTTCCCCATCTCTGATTCACTGCCTCTGATTCGCCACCTCTGATTCCCCATATCTGATTCCCCACCTATGTTTCCCCACCTCTGATTCCACGCCTCTGAGTCCCCATTTCGGAATCCCCGCCTCTGATTCCCCATCTCTGATTCCCCACCTCTGATTTCTGGCCTCTGATTCCCGGCCTCTGATTCCCGGCCTCTGATTCCCGGCCTCTGATTCCCCGCTTCTGATTCTGATTCCCTGCCTCTGATTCCCCATCTCTGATTCCCCACATCTGATTCCCTGCCTCTGATTCCCTGTCTCTGATTCCCCGCCTCTGATTCCCCGCCTCGGATTCCCAACCTCTGATTCCCCACCTCTGATTCCCCATAATGGATTCCCCGCCTCTGTTTCCCCATATCTGATTCCCGGACTCTGATTCCCCACCTCTGATTCCCCATATCTGATTTTCCGCCTCTGTTTCCCCGCCTCTGATTCCCCGCCTCTGTTTCCCCATATCAGATTCCCGGACTCTGATTCCCCACCTCTGATTCCCCATCTCTGATTCCGCACATCCGATTCCCTGCCTCTGATTCCCCGCCTCTGATTCCCTGCGTCTGATTCCCTGCCTCCTATTCCCAACCTCTGATTCCCCACCTCTGATTCTCCATATCTGATTCCCCGCCTCTGTTTCCCCTCCTTTGATTCCCCGCCTCTGTTTCCCCATATCTGATTCCCCGCTTCTGATTCCTCAACTCTGATTCCCCGCCTCTGATTCCCCGCCTCTGATTCCCCAGCTCTGATTCCCCGTGTTTGTTTCCCTGCCTCTGATTCCCAGCCTCTGATACCCCATCTCTGATTCACCACCTCTGATTCCCCATCTCTGATTCACCGCCTTTGATTCGCCAGCTCTGATTCCCCATTTCTGACTCCCCGCCTCTGTTTCCCCGCCTCTGATTCCCCTCCTCTGATTCCCCATATCTCATTCCCCACCTCTGATTCCCCAGCTCTGATTCCCGGCCTCTGATTCCCTGCCACTGATTCCCTGCCCCTGATTCCCCACCTCTGATTTCCCATATCTGATTCCCCGCCTCTGTTTCCCCACCTCTGATTCCCGGACTCTGATTCCCCAACTCTGATTCCAGGCCTCTGATTCCCGGCCTCTGATTCCCGGCCTCTGATTCCCGGCCTCTGATTCCCGGCCTCTGATTCCCCGCTTCTGATTCTGATTCCCTGCCTCTGATTCCCCATCTCTGATTCCCCACATCTGATTCCCTGCCTCTGATTCCCTGTGTCTGATTCCCCGCCTCTGATTCCCCTCCTCGGATTCCCAACCTCTGATTCCCCACCTCTGATTCCCCATATCTGATTCCCCGCCTCTGTTTCCCCGCCTCTGATTTGCAGCCTCTGATACCCCGCCTCTGATTCCCCATCTCTAATTCACCACCTCTGATTCCCCATCTCTGAATCACTGCCTTTGATTCGCCAGCTCTGATACCCCATTTCTGACTCCCCGCCTCTGTTTCCCCGCCTCTGATTCCCCGCCTCTGATTCCCCATATCTCATTCCCCACCTCTGATTCCCCTTCTTTGATTCCCGGACTCTGATTCCCCATCTCTGATTCCCGGACTCTGATTCCCCACCTCCGATTCCCAGTCCTCTTATTCCCGGCATCTGATTCCCGGCCTCTGATTCCCTGCCACTGATTCCCTGCCCCTGTTTCCCCACCTCTGATTTCCCATATCTGATTCCCCGCCTCTGTTTCCCCGCCTCTGATTCCCGGACTCTGATTCCCCACCTCTGATTCCCGGCCTCTGATTCCCGGCCTCTGATTCCCGGCCTCTGATTCCCCGCTTCTGATTCTGATTCCCTGCCTCTAATTCCCCATCTCTGATTCCCCACATCTGATTCCCTGCCTCTGATTCCCTGTCTCTGATTCCCCGCCTCTGATTCCCCGCCTCTGATTCCCCAACTCTGATTCCCCATATCTGCTTCCCCGCCTCTGTTTCCCCGCCTCTGATTCGCAGCCTCTGATACCCCGCCTCTGATTCCCGGACTCTGATTCATCACATCTGATTCCCCACCTCTGATTCCCCATATCTGATTCCCCGCCTATGTTTCCCCACCTCTGATTCCCCGACTCTGATTCCCCATATTGGATTCCCCGCCTCTGATTCCCCATCTCTGATTCCCGGACTCTCATTCCCCACCTCTGATTCCCGGCCTCTGATTCCCGGCCTCTGATTCCCGGCCTCTGATTCCCCGCCTCTGTTTCCCCTCCTCTGATAGCCCGCCTTTGTTTCCCCATATCTGATTCCCCGCTTCTGATTCCCCAACTCTGATTCCCCGCCTCTGATTCCCCGCCTCTGATTCCCCAGCTCTGATTCCCCGTGTTTGATTCCCTGCCTCTGATTCCCAGCCTCTGATACCCCATCTCTGATTCACCGCCTTTGATTCGCCAGCTCTGATTCCCCATATCTGACTCCCCGCCTCTGTTTCCCCGCCTCTGATTCCCCGACTCTGATTCCCCATCTCTGATTCCCGGACTCTGATTCCCCACCTCCGATTTCCAGTCCTCTTATTCACGGCATCTGATTCCCGGCCTCTGATTCCCTGCCACTGATTCCCTGCCCCTGATTCCCCACCTCTGATTTCCCATATCTGATTCCCCGCCTCTGTTTCCCCGCCTCTGATTCGCAGCCTCTGATACCCCGCCTCTGATTCCCCATCTCTAATTCATCACATCTGATTCCCCACCTCTGCTTCCCCATCTCTGATTCACTGCCTCTGATTCGCCACCTCTGATTCCCCATGTCTGATTCCCCGCCTATGTTTCCCCACCTCTGATTCCACGCCTCTGATTCCCCATTTCGGAATCCCCGCCTCTGATTCCCCATCTCTGATTCCCCACCTCTGATTCCTGGCCTCTGATTCCCGGCCTCTGATTCCCGGCCTCTGATTCCCGGCCTCTGATTCCCCGCTTCTGATTCTGATTCCCTGCCTCTGATTCCCCATCTCTGATTCCCCACATCTGATTCCCTGCCTCTGATTCCCTGTCTCTGATTCCCCGCCTCTGATTCCCCGCCTCGGATTCCCAACCTCTGATTCCCCACCTCTGATTCCCCATAATGGATTCCCCGCCTCTGTTTCCCCATATCTGATTCCCGGACTCTGATTCCCCACCTCTGATTCCCCATATCTGATTTCCCGCCTCTGTTTCCCCGCCTCTGATTCCCCGCCCCTGTTTCCCCATATCAGATTCCCGGACTCTGATTCCCCACCTCTGATTCCCCATCTCTGATTCCGCACATCCGATTCCCTGCCTCTGATTCCCTGCCTCTGATTCCCAACCTCTGATTCCCCACCTCTGATTCTCCATATCTGATTCCCCGCCTCTGTTTCCCCTCCTTTGATTCCCCGCATCTGTTTCCCCATATCTGATTCCCCGCTTCTGATTCCCCAACTCTGATTCCCCGCCTCTGATTCCCCGCCTCTGATTCCCCAGCTCTGATTCCCCGTGTTTGTTTCCCTGCCTCTGATTCCCAGCCTCTGATACCCCATCTCTGATTCACCACCTCTGATTCCCCATCTCTGATTCACCGCCTTTGATTCGCCAGCTCTGATTCCCCATTTCTGACTCCCCGCCTCTGTTTCCCCGCCTCTGATTCCCCGCCTCTGATTCCCCATATCTCATTCCCCACCTCTGATTCCCCAGCTCTGATTCCCGGCCTCTGATTCCCTGCCACTGATTCCCTGCCCCTGATTCCCCACCTCTGATTTCCCATATCTGATTCCCCGCCTCTGTTTCCCCACCTCTGATTCCCGGACTCTGATTCCCCAACTCTGATTCCCGGCCTCTGATTCCCGGCCTCTGATTCCCGGCCTCTGATTCCCGGCCTCTGATTCCCCGCTTCTGATTCTTATTCCCTGCCTCTGATTCCCCATCTCTGATTCCCCACATCTGATTCCCTGCCTCTGATTCCCTGTCTCTGATTCCCCGCCTCTGATTCCCCGCCTCGGATTACCAACCTCTGATTCCCCACCTCTGATTCCCCATAATGGATTTCCCGCCTCTGTTTCCCCGCCTCTGATTCCCCGCCTCTGTTTCCCCATATCTGATTCCCGGACTCTGATTCCCCACCTCTGATTCCCCATCTCTGATTCCGCACATCCGATTCCCTGCCTCTGATTCCCCACCTCTGATTCCCTGCGTCTGATTCCCTGCCTCTGATTCCCAACCTCTGATTCCCCACCTCTGATTCCCCATATCTGATTCCCCGCCTCTGTTTCCCCGCCTCTGATTCCCCGACTCTGTTTCCCCATATCTGAATCCCCGCTTCTGATTCCCCAACTCTGATTCCCCGCCTCTGATTCCCCAGCTCTGATTCCCCGCCTCTGACTCCTCGCGTCTGATTCCCTGCCTCTGATGCCCCGCCTCTGATTCCCCATCTCTGATTCCCCGCCTCTGATTCCCCCTGTCTGAATCCCTGCCTTTGATTCCCAGCCTCTGATTCCACGGCTCTGTTTCCCCGCCTCTGATTCCCCGCCTCTGATTCCCCATATCTGATTCCCCGCCTCTGATTCCCCAACTCTGATTCCCCGCCTCTGATTCCCCATCTCTGATTCCCAGTCCTCTTATGCCCGGCATCTGATTCACGGCCTCTGATTCCACGCCTCTGATTCCCTGCCTCTGATTCCCAACCTCTGATTCCCCACCTCTGATTCCCCATATCTGATTCCCCTCCTCTGTTTCCCTCCCTCTGATTCCCCGCCTCTGTTTCCCCATATCTGATTCCCCGCCTCTGATTCCCCAACTCTGATTCCCCGCCTCTGATTCCCCAGCTCTGATTCCCCGTGTTTGATTCCCTGCGTCTGATTCCCCGCCTCTGATACCCCATCTCTGATTCACCACCTCTGATTCCCCATCTCTGATTCACCGCCTTTGATTCGCCAGCTCTGATTCCCCATATCTGACTCCCAGCCTCTGTTTCCCCGCCTCTGATTCCCCGCCTCTGATTCCCCATATCTCATTCCCCGCCTCTGATTCCCCAACTCTGATTCCCCGCCTCTGATTCCCCAGCTCTGATTCCCCGTGTTTGATTCCATGCCTCTGATTCCCGTTCTGATACCCCATCTCTGATTCACCACCTCTGATTCCCCATCTCTGATTCACCGCCTTTGATTCGCCAGCTCTGATTCCCCATATCTGACTCCCGGCCTCTGTTTCCCCGCCTCTGTTTCCCCGCCTCTGATTCCCGAACTCTGATTCCCCACCTCTGATTCCCGGCCTCTGATTCCCGGCCTCTGATTCCCGGCCTCTGATTCCCTGCCTCTGATTCCCCGCTTCTGATTCTGATTCCCTGCCTCTGATTCCCCATCTCTGATTCCCCACATCTGATTCTCTGCCTCTGATTCCCTGTCTCTGATTCCCCGCCTCTGATTCCCCTCCTCGGATTCCCAACCTCTGATTCCCCACCTCTGATTCCCCATATCTGATTTCCCGCCTTTGATTCGCCAGCTCTGATTCCCCATATCTGACGCCCCGCCTCTGTTTCCCCGCCTCTGATTCCCCGCCTCTGATTCCCCATATCTCATTCCCCGCCTCTGATTCCCCATCTCTGATACCCGGACTCTGATTCCCCACCTCCGATTCCCAGTCCTCTTATTCCCGGCATCTGATTCCCGGCCTCTGATTCCCTGCCACTGATTCCCTGCCCCTGATTCCCCACCTCTGATTTCCCATATCTGATTCCCGCCTCTGTTTCACCGCCTCTGATTCGCAGCCTCTGATACCCCGCCTCTGATTCACCATCTGTAATTCATCACATCTGATTCCCCACCTCTGCTTCCCCATCTCCGATTCACTGCCTCTGATTCGCCATCTCTGATTCCCCATATCTGATTCCCCGCCTATTTTTCCCCACCTCTGATTCCACGCCTCTGATTCCCCATTTCGGATTCCCCGCCTCTGATTCCCCATCTCTGATTCCCGGACTCTCATTCCCCACCTCTGATTCCCGGCCTCTGATTCCCGGCCTCTGATTCCCGGCCTCTGATACCTGGCCTCTGATTCCCCGCTTCTGATTCTGATTCCCTGCCTCTGATTCCCCATCTCTGATTCCCCACATCTGATTCCCTGCCTCTGATTCCCTGTCTCTGATTCCCCGCCTCTGATTCCCTGCCTCGGATTCCCAACCTCTGATTCCCCACCTCTGATTCCCCATAATGGATTTCCCGCCTCTGTTTCCCCGCCTCTGATTCCCCGCCTCTGTTTCCCCATATCTGATTCCTGGACTCTGATTCCCCACCTCTGATTCCCCATCTCTGATTCCGCACATCCGATTCCCTGCCTCTGATTCCCCACCTCTGATTCCCTGCGTCTGATTCCCTGCCTCTGATTCCCAACCTCTGATTCCCCACCTCTGATTCCCCATATCTGATTCCCCGCCTCTGTTTCCCCGCCTCTGATTCCCCGACTCTGTTTCCCCATATCTGAATCCCCGCTTCTGATTCCCCAACTCTGATTCCCCGCCTCTGATTCCCCAGCTCTGATTCCCCGCCTCTGACTCCTCGCGTCTGATTCCCTGCCTCTGATGCCCCGCCTCTGATACCCCATCTCTGATTCCCCGCCTCTGATTCCCCCTGTCTGAATCCCTGCCTTTGATTCCCCGCCTCTGATTCCACGGCTCTGTTTCCCCGCCTCTGATTCCCCGCCTCTGATTCCCCATATCTGATTCCCCGCCTCTGATTCCCCAACTCTGATTCCCCGCCTCTGATTCCCCATCTCTGATTCCCAGTCCTCTTATGCCCGGCATCTGATTCACGGCCTCTGATTCCCCGCCTCTGATTCCCTGCCTCTGATTCCCAACCTCTGATTCCCCACCTCTGATTCCCCATATCTGATTCCCCTCCTCTGTTTCCCTCCCTCTGATTCCCCGCCTCTGTTTCCCCATATCTGATTCCCCGCCTCTGATTCCCCAACTCTGATTCCCCGCCTCTGATTCCCCAGCTCTGATTCCCCGTGTTTGATTCCCTGCCTCTGATTCCCCGCCTCTGATACCCCATCTCTGATTCACCACCTCTGATTCCCCATCTCTGATTCACCGCCTTTGATTCGCCAGCTCTGATTCCCCATATCTGACTCCCAGCCTCTGTTTCCCCGCCTCTGATTCCCCGCCTCTGATTCCCCATATCTCATTCCCCGCCTCTGATTCCCCAACTCTCATTCCCCGCCTCTGATTCCCCAGCTCTGATTCCCCGTGTTTGATTCCATGCCTCTGATTCCCGTTCTGATACCCCATCTCTGATTCACCACCTCTGATTCCCCATCTCTGATTCACCGCCTTTGATTCGCCAGCTCTGATTCCCCATATCTGACTCCCGGCCTCTGTTTCCCCGCCTCTGATTCCCGGACTCTGATTCCCCACCTCTGATTCCCGGCCTCTGATTCCCTGCCTCTGATTCCCGGCCTCTGATTCCCGGCCTCTGATTCCCCGATTCTGATTCTGATTCCCCGCATCTGTTTCCCCTCCTCTGAATCCCCGCCTCTGTTTCCCAATATCTGATTCCCCGCTTCTGATTCCCCAACTCTGATTCCCCGCCTCTGATTCCCCGCCTCTGAATCCCCAGCTCTGATTCCCCTTGTTTGATTCCCTGCCTCTGATTCCCAGCATCTGATACCCCATCTCTGATTCACCACCTCTGATTCCCCATCTCTGATTCATTGCCTTTGATTCGCCAGCTCTGATTCCCCATATCTGACTCCCCGCCTCTGTTTCCCCGCCTCTGATTCCCGCGTCTGATTCCCCATATCTCATTCCCCACCTCTGATTCCCCATCTCTGATTCCCGGACTCTGATTCCCCACCTCCGATTCCCAGTCCTCTTATTCCCGGCATCTGATTCCCGGCCTCTGATTCCCTGCCACTGATTCCCTGCCCCTGATTCCCCACCTCTGATTTCCCATATCTGATTCCCCGCCTCTGTTTCCCCGCCTCTGATTCCCGGACTCTGATTCCCCGCCTCTGATTCCCGGCCTCTGATTCCCGGCCTCTGATTTCCGGCCTCTGATTCCCTGCCTCTGATTCCCCGCTTCTGATTCTGATTCCCTGCCTCTGATTCCCCATCTCTGATTCCCCACATCTGTTTCCCTGCCTCTGATTCCCTGTCTCTGATTCCCCGCCTCTGATTCCCCTCCTCGGATTCCCAACCTCTGATTCCCCACCTCTGATTCCCCATATCTGATTTCCCGCCTCTGTTTCCCCGCCTCTGATTCCCCGCCTCTGTTTCCCCATATCTGATTCCCGGACTCTGATTCCCCACCTCTGATTCCCCATCTCGGATTCCGCACATCCGATTCCCTGCCTCTGATTCCCCGCCTCTGATTCCCTGCGTCTGATTCCCTGCCTCTGATTCCCAACCTCTGATTCCCCACCTCTGATTCTCCATATCTGATTCCCGGCCTCTGATTCCCCGCTTCTGATTCTGATTCCCTGCCTCTGATTCCCCATCTCTGATTCCCCACATCTGATTCCCTGCCTCTGATTCCCTGTCTCTGATTCCACGCCTCTGATTCCCCGCCTCTGATTCCCCACCTCTGATTCCCCATATCTGATTCCCCGCCTCTGTTTCCCCACCTCTGATTCGCAGCCTCTGATACCCCGCCTCTGATTCCCGGACTCTGATTCATCACATCTGATTCCCCACCTCTGCTTCCCCATCTCTGATTCACTGCCTCTGATTCGCCACCTCTGATTCCCCATATCTGATTCCCCGCCTATGTTTCCCCACCTCTGATTCCCCATATCTGATTCCCAGCCTCTGATACCCCATCTCTGATTCACCACCTCTGATTCCCCATCTCTGATTCACCGCCTTTGATTCGCCAGCTCTGATTCCCCATTTCTGACTCCCCGCCTCTGTTTCCCCGCCTCTGATTCCCCGCCTCTGATTCCCCATATCTCATTCCCCACCTCTGATTCCCCAGCTCTGATTCCCGGCCTCTGATTCCCTGCCACTGATTCCCTGCCCCTGATTCCCCACCTCTGATTTCCCATATCTGATTCCCCGCCTCTGTTTCCCCACCTCTGATTCCCGGACTCTGATTCCCCAACTCTGATTCCAGGCCTCTGATTCCCGGCCTCTGATTCCCGGCCTCTGATTCCCGGCCTCTGATTCCCCGCTTCTGATTCTGATTCCCTGCCTCTGATTCCCCATCTCTGATTCCCCACATCTGATTCCCTGCCTCTGATTCCCTGTGTCTGATTCCCCGCCTCTGATTCCCCTCCTCGGATTCCCAACCTCTGATTCCCCACCTCTGATTCCCCATATCTGATTCCCCGCCTCTGTTTCCCCGCCTCTGATTTGAAGCCTCTGATACCCCGCCTCTGATTCCCCATCTCTAATTCACCACCTCTGATTCCCGGCCTCTGATTCCCGGCCTCTGATTCCCGGCCTCTGATTCCCCGCTTCTGATTCTGATTCCCTGCCTCTGATTCCCCATATCTGATTCCCCGCTTCTGATTCCCCAACTCTGATTCCCCGCCTCTGATTCCCCGCCTCTGATTCCCCAGCTCTGATTCCCCGTGTTTGATTCCCTGCCTCTGATTCCCAGCCTCTGATACCCCATCTCTGATTCACCACCTCTGATTCCCCATCTCTGATTCCCCGCGTCTGATTCCCCCTGTCTGAATCCCTGCCTTTGATTCCACGCCTCTGATTCCACGTCTCTGTTTCCCCGCCTCTGATTCCCCATATCTGATTCCCCGCCTCTGATTCCCCATCTCTGATTCCCCGCCTCTGATTCCCCATCTCTGATTCCCAGTCCTCTTATGCCTGGCATCTGATTCACGGCCTCTGATTCCCCGCCTCTGATTCCCTGCCTCTGATTCCCAACCTCTCATTCCCCACCTCTGATTCCCCATATCTGATTCCCCGCCTCTGTTTCCCTCCCTCTGATTCCCCGCCTCTGTTTCCCCATATCTGATTCCCCGCCTCTGATTCCCCAACTCTGATTCCCCGCCTCTGATTCCCCAGCTCTGATTCCCCGTGTTTGATTCCCTGCCTCTGATTCCCCGCCTCTGATACCCCATCTTTGATTCACCACCTCTGATTCCCCATCTCTGATTCACCGCCTTTGATTCGCCAGCTCTGATTCCCCATATCTGACTCCCAGCCTCTGTTTCCCCGCCTCTGATTCCCCGCCTCTGATTCCCCATATCTCATTCCCCGCCTCTGATTCCCCAACTCTGATTCCCCGCCTCTGATTCCCCAGCTCTGATTCCCCGTGTTTGATTCCCTGCCTCAGATTCCCGTTCTGATACCCCATCTCTGATTCACCACCTCTGATTCCCCATCTCTGATTCACCGCCTTTGATTCGCCAGCTCTTATTCCCCATATCTGACTCCCGGCCTCTGTTTCCCCGCCTCTGATTCCCCACCTCTGATTTCCAGTCCTCTTATTCCCGGCATCTGATTCCCGGCCTCTGATTCCCTGCACTGATTCCCGGCCCCTGATTCCCCACCTCTGATTTCCCATATCTGATTCCCCACCTCTGTTTCCCCGCCTCTGATTCCCGGACACTGATTCCCCACCTCTGATTCCCGGCCTCTCATTCCCTGCCTCTGATTCCCGGCCTCTGATTCCCGGCCTCTGATTCCCCGCTTCTGATTCTGATTTCCTGCCTCTGATTCCCCATCTCTGATTCCCCACATCTGATTCCCTGCCTCTGTTTCCCTGTCTCTGATTCCCCGCCTCTGATTCCCCTCCACGGATTCCCAAACTCTGATTCCCCACCTCTGATTCCCCATATCTGATTTCCCGCCTCTGTTTCCCCGCCTCTGATTCCCCGCCTCTGTTTCCCCATATCTGATTCCCGGACTCTGATTCCCCACCTCTGATTCCCCATCTCTGATTCCGCACATCCGATTCCCTGCCTCTGATTCCCCGCCTCTGATTCCCTGCGTCTGATTCCCTGCCTCTGATTCCCAACCTCATATTCCCCACCTCTGATTCTCCATATCTGATTCCCCGCCTCTGTTTCCCCTCCTCTGATTCCCCGCCTCTGTTCCCCCATATCTGATTCCCCACTTCTGATTCCCCAACTCTGATTCCCCGCCTCTGATTCCCCAGCCTTGATTCCCCGCCTCTGACTCCTCGCGTCTGATTCCCTGCCTCTGATACCCCGCCTCTGATTCCCCAACTCTGATTTCCCGCCTCTGATTCCCCATCTCTGATTCCCAGTCCTCTTATGCCCGGCATCTGATTCACGGCCTCTGATTCCCCGCCTCTGATTCCCTGCCTCTGATTCCCAACCTCTGATTCCCCACCTCTGATTCCCCTTATCTGATTCCCCGCCTCTGTTTCCCTCCCTCTGATTCCCCGCCTCTGTTTCGCCATATCTGATTCCCCGCCTCTGATTCCCCAACTCTGATTCCCCGCCTCTGATTCCCCAGCTCTGATTCCCCGTGTTTGATTCCCTGCCTCTGATTCCCCGCCTCTGATACCCCATCTCTGATTCACCACCTCTGATTCCCCATCTCTGATTCACTGCCTCTGATTCGCCACCTCTGATTCCCCATATCTGATTCCCCGCCTATGTTTCCCCACCTCTGATTCCCCGCATCTGATTCCCCATATCGGATTCCCCGCCTCTGATTCCCCATCTCTGATTCCCGGACTCTGATTCCCCACCTTTGATTCCCGGCCTCTGATTCCCGACCTCTGATTCCCAGCCTCTGATTCCCGGCCTCTGATTCCCTGCTTCTGATTCTGATTCCCTGCCTCTGATTCCCCGCCTCTGATACCCCATATCGGATTCCCCGCCTCTGATTCCCCATCTCTGATTCCCGGACTCTGATTCCCCACCTTTGATTCCCGGCCTCTGATTCCCGACCTCTGATTCCCCGCCTCTGATTCCCCAGCTCTGATTCCCCGCCTATGTTTCCCCACCTCTGATTCCCCGCATCTGATTCCCCATATCGGATTCCCCGCCTCTGATTCCCCATCTCTGATTCCCGGACTCTGATTCCCCACCTTTGATTCCCGGCCTCTGATTCCCGACCTCTGATTCCCAGCCTCTGATTCCCGGCCTCTGATTCCATGCTTCTGATTCTGATTCCCTGCCTCTGATTCCCCATCTCTGATTCCCCACATCTGATTCCCTGCCTCTGATTCCCTGTCTCTGATTCCCCGCCTCTGATTCCCCGCCTCTGATTCCCCAGCTCTGATTCCCTGCCTCTGATTCCCTGCCTCTGATTCCCAACCTCTGATTCCCCACCTATGATTCCCCATATCTGATTCCACGCCTCTGTTTCCCTGCCTCTGATTCCCCGCCTCTGTTTCCCCATATCTGATTCCCCACCTCTGATTCCACAACTCTGATTCCCCGCCTCTGATTCCCCAGCTCTGATTCCCCGTGTTTGATTCCCTGCCTCTGATTCCCCGCCTCTGATACCCCATCTCTGATTCACCACCTCTGATTCCCCATCTCTGATTCACCGCCTTTGGTTCGCCAGCTCTGATTCCCCATATCTGACTCCCCGCCTCTGTTTCCCCGCCTCCGATTCCCCGCCTCTGATTCCCCATATCTCATTCCCCGCCTCTGATTCCCCATCACTGATTCCCGGACTTTGATACCCCACCTCTGATTCCCAGTCCTCTTATTCCCGGCATCTGATTCCCGGCCTCTGATTCCCTGCCACTGATTCCCTGCCCCTGATTCCCCACCTCTGATTTCCCATATCTGATTCCCCGCCTCTGTTTCCCCGCCTCTGATTCGCAGCCTCTGATACCCCGCCTCTGATTCCCCATCTCTAATTCATCACATCTGATTCCCCACCTCTGCTTCCCCATCTCTGATTCACTGCCTCTGATTCGCCACCTCTGATTCCCCATATCTGATTCCCCGCCTATGTTTCCCCACCTCTGATTCCCCGACTCTGATTCCCCATATCGGATTCCCCGCCTCTGATTCCCCATCTCTGATTCCCGGACTCTCATTCCCCACCTCTGATTCCCGGCCTCTGATTCCCGGCCTCTGATTCCCGGCCTCTGATTCCCGGCCTCTGATTCCCGGCCTCTGATTCCTCGCTTCTGATTCTGATTCCCACCCTCTGATTACCCATCTCTCATTCCCCACCTCTGATTCGGGGGCTCTGATTCCCGGCCTCTGATTCCCCACCTCGGATTCCCAAGCTCTGATTCCCCACCTCTGATTCCCCATATCTGATTTCCCGCCTCTGTTTCCCCGCCTCTGATTCCCCGCCTCTGTTTCCCCATATCTGATTCCCGGACTCTGATTCCCCACCTCTGATTCCCCATCTCTGATTCCGCACATCCGATTCCCTGCCTCTGATTCCCCACCTCTGATTCCCTGCGTCTGATTCCCTGCCTCTGATTCCCAACCTCTGATTCCCCACCTCCGATTCCCCATATCTGATTCCCCGCCTCTGTTTCCCCTCCTCTGATTCACCGCCTCTGTTTCCCCATATCTGAATCCCCGCTTCTGATTCCCCAACTCTGATTCCCCGCCTCTGATTCCCCGCCTCTGATTCGCAGCCTCTGATACCCCGCCTCTGATTCCCCATCTCTAATTCATCACATCTGATTCCCCACCTCTGCTTCCCCATCTCTGATTCACTGCATCTGATTCGCCACCTCTGGTTCCCCATATCTGATTCCCCGCCTATGTTTCCCCACCTCTGATTCCCCGCCTCTGATTCCCCATATCGGATTCCCCTCCTCTGATTCCCCATCTCTGATTCCCGGACTCTGATTCCCCACCTCTGATTCCCGGCCTCTGATTCCCGGCCTCTGATTCCCGGCCTCTTATTCCCGGCCTCTGATTCCCCGCTTCTGATTCTGATTCCCTGCCTCTGATTCCCCATCTCTGATTCCCCACATCTGATTCCCTGCCTCTGATTCCTTGTCTCTGATTCCCCGCCTCTGATTCCCCGACTCGGATTCCCAACCTCTGATTCCCCACCTCTGATTCCCCATATCTGATTCCCCGCATCTGATTCCCCAACTCTGATTCCCCGCCGCTCACGCCCCAGCTCTGATTCCCCGCCTCTGATTCCCCGTGTTTGATTCCCTGCCTTTGATTCCCCGCCTCTGATTCGCCATCTCTGATTCACCGCCTTTGATTCGCCACCCCTGATTCCCCATATCAGATTCTCCGCCTCTGCTTCCCCGCCTCTGATTCCCCACCTCTGATTTCCCCTTATCTCATTCCCCGCCTCTGATTCCCCAACTCTGATTCCGTGCCTCTGATTCCCCATCTCTGATTCCCAGTCCTCTTATGCCCGGCATCTGATTCACGGCCTCTGATTCCCCGCCTCTGATTCCCTGCCTCTGATTCCCAACCTCTGATTCCCCGCCTCTGTTTCCCCATATCTGATTCCCCGCTTCTGATTCCCCAACTCTGATTCCCCGCCTCTGATTCCCCAGCTCTGATTCCCCGCCTCTGACTCCTCACGTCTGATTCCCTGCCTCTGATGCCCCGCCTCTGATTCCCCATCTCTGATTCCCCGCCTCTGATACCCCGTGTCTGATTCCCTGCCTTTGATTCCCCGCCTCTGATTCCACGCCTCTGTTTCCCCGCCTCTGATTCCCCTCCTCTGATTCCCCATATCTGATTCCCCGCCTCTGATTCCCCAACTCTGATTCCCCGCCTCTGATTCCCCATCTCTGATTCCCAGTCCTCTTATGCCTGGCATCTTATTCACGGCCTCTGTTTCCCCGCCTCTGATTCCCTGCCTCTGATTCCCAACCTCTGATTCCCCACCTCTGATTCCCCATATCTGATTCCCCGCCTCTGTTTCCCTCCCTCTGATTCCCCGCCTCTGTTTCCCCATATCTGATTCCCCGCCTCTGATTCCCCAACGCTGATTCCCCGCCTCTGATTCCCCAGCTCTGATTCCCCGTGTTTGATTCCCTGCCTCTGATTTCCCGCCTCTGATACCCCTTCTCTGACTTACCACCTATGATTCCCCATCTCTGATTCACCGCCTTTGATTCGCCAGCTCTGATTCCCCATATCTGACTCCCGGCCTCTGTTTCCCCGCCTCTGATTCCCCGCCTCTGATTCCCCATATCTCATTCCCCACCTCTGATTCCCCATCTCTGATTCCCGGACTCTGATTCCCCACCTCTGATTCCCAGTCCTTTTATTCCCGGCATCTGATTCCCTGCCTCTGATTCCCCGCCTCTGTTTCCCCATATCTGATTCCCCGCCTCTGATTCCCCAACTCTGATTCCCCGCCTCTGATTCCCCAGCTCTGATTCCCCGTGTTTGATTCCCTGCCTCTGATTCCCCGCCTCTGATACCCCATCTCTGATTCACCACCTCTGATTCCCCATCTCTGATTCAACGCCTTTGATTCGCCAGATCTGATTCCCCATATCTGACTCCCCGCCTCTGTTTCCCCGCCTCTGATTCCCCGCCTCTGATTCCCCATATCTCATTCCCCGCCTCTGATTCCCCATCTCTGATTCCAGGACTCTGATTCCCCACCTCTGAATCCCAGTCCTATTATTCCCGGCATCTGATTCCCGGCCTCTGACTCCCGGCCTCTGATTCCCTGCCACTGATTCCCTGCCCCTGATTCCCCACCTCTGATTTCCCATATCTGATTCCCCGCCTCTGTTTCCCCGCCTCTGATTCGCAGCCTCTGATACCCCGCCTCTGATTCCCCATCTCTAATTCATCACATCTGATTCCCCACCTCTGCTTCCCCATCTCTGATTCACTGCATCTGATTCGCCACCTCTGGTTCCCCATATCTGATTCCCCGCCTATGTTTCCCCACCTCTGATTCCCCGCCTCTGATTCCCCATATCGGATTCCCCTCCTCTGATTCCCCATCTCTGATTCCCGGACTCTGATTCCCCACCTCTGATTCCCGGCCTCTGATTCCCGGCCTCTGATTCCCGGCCTCTGATTCCCGGCCTCTGATTCCCCGCTTCTGATTCTGATTCCCTGCCTCTGATTCCCCATCTCTGATTCCCCACATCTGATTCCCTGCCTCTGATTCCTTGTCTCTGATTCCCCGCCTCTGATTCCCCGACTCGGATTCCCAACCTCTGATTCCCAACCTCTGATTCCCCATATCTGATTCCCCGCATCTGATTCCCCAACTCTGATTCCCCGCCGCTCACGCCCCAGCTCTGATTCCCCGCCTCTGATTCCCCGTGTTTGATTCCCTGCCTTTGATTCCCCGCCTCTGATTCGCCATCTCTGATTCACCGCCTTTGATTCGCCACCCCTGATTCCCCATATCAGATTCCCCGCCTCTGCTTCCCCGCCTCTGATTCCCCACCTCTGATTTCCCCTTATCTCATTCCCCGCCTCTGATTCCCCAACTCTGATTGCGTGTCTCTGATTCCCCATCTCTGATTCCCAGTCCTCTTATGCCCGGCATCTGATTCACGGCCTCTGATTCCCCGCCTCTGATTCCCTGCCTCTGATTCCCAACCTCTGATTCCCCGCCTCTGTTTCCCCATATCTGATTCCCCGCTTCTGATTCCCCAACTCTGATTCCCCGCCTCTGATTCCCCAGCTCTGATTCCCCGCCTCTGACTCCTCGCGTCTGATTCCCTGCCTCTGATGCCCCGCCTCTGATTCCCCATCTCTGATTCCCCGCCTCTGATACCCCGTGTCTGATTCCCTGCCTTTGATTCCCCGCCTCTGATTCCACGCCTCTGTTTCCCCGCCTCTGATTCCCCTCCTCTGATTCCCCATATCTGATTCCCCGCCTCTGATTCCCCAACTCTGATTCCCCGCCTCTGATTCCCCATCTCTGATTCCCAGTCCTCTTATGCCCGGCATCTTATTCACGGCCTCTGTTTCCCCGCCTCTGATTCCCTGCCTCTGATTCCCAACCTCTGATTCCCCACCTCTGATTCCCCATATCTGATTCCCCGCCTCTGTTTCCCTCCCTCTGATTCCCCGCCTCTGTTTCCCCAGCTCTGATTCCCCGCCTCTGACTCCTCACGTCTGATTCCCTGCCTCTGATGCCCCGCCTCTGATTCCCCATCTCTGATTCCCCGCCTCTGATACCCCGTGTCTGATTCCCTGCCTTTGATTCCCCGCCTCTGATTCCACGCCTCTGTTTCCCCGCCTCTGATTCCCCTCCTCTGATTCCCCATATCTGATTCCCCGCCTCTGATTCCCCAACTCTGATTCCCCGCCTCTGATTCCCCATCTCTGATTCCCAGTCCTCTTATGCCAGGCATCTTATTCACGGCCTCTGTTTCCCCGCCTCTGATTCCCTGCCTCTGATTCCCAACCTCTGATTCCCCACCTCTGATTCCCCATATCTGATTCCCCGCCTCTGTTTCCCTCCCTCTGATTCCCCGCCTCTGTTTCCCCATATCTGATTCCCCGCCTCTGATTCCCCAACGCTGATTCCCCGCCTCTGATTCCCCAGCTCTGATTCCCCGTGTTTGATTCCCTGCCTCTGATTTCCCGCCTCTGATACCCCTTCTCTGACTTACCACCTATGATTCCCCATCTCTGATTCACCGCCTTTGATTCGCCAGCTCTGATTCCCCATATCTGACTCCCGGCCTCTGTTTCCCCGCCTCTGATTCCCCGCCTCTGATTCCCCATATCTCATTCCCCACCACTGATTCCCCATCTCTGATTCCCGGACTCTGATTCCCCACCTCTGATTCCCAGTCCTTTTATTCCCGGCATCTGATTCCCTGCCTCTGATTCCCCGCCTCTGTTTCCCCATATCTGATTCCCCGCCTCTGATTCCCCAACTCTGATTCCCCGCCTCTGATTCCCCAGCTCTGATTCCCCGTGTTTGATTCCCTGCCTCTGATTCCCCGCCTCTGATACCCCATCTCTGATTCACCACCTCTGATTCCCCATCTCTGATTCAACGCCTTTGATTCGCCAGATCTGATTCCCCATATCTGACTCCCCGCCTCTGTTTCCCCGCCTCTGATTCCCCGCCTCTGATTCCCCATATCTCATTCCCCGCCTCTGATTCCCCATCTCTGATTCCAGGACTCTGATTCCCCACCTCTGAATCCCAGTCCTATTATTCCCGGCATCTGATTCCCGGCCTCTGATTCCCGGCCTCTGATTCCCTGCCACTGATTCCCTACCCCTGATTCCCCACCTCTGATTTCCCATATCTGATTCCCCGCCTCTGTTTCCCCGCCTCTGATTCGCAGCCTCTGATACCCCGCCTCTGATTCCCCATCTCTAATTCATCACATCTGATTCCCCACCTCTGCTTCCCCATCTCTGATTCACTGCATCTGATTCGCCACCTCTGGTTCCCCATATCTGATTCCCCGCCTATGTTTCCCCACCTCTGATTCCCCGCCTCTGATTCCCCATATCGGATTCCCCTCCTCTGATTCCCCATCTCTGATTCCCGGACTCTGATTCCCCACCTCTGATTCCCGGCCTCTGATTCCCGGCCTCTGATTCCCGGCCTCTGATTCCCGGCCTCTGATTCCCCGCTTCTGATTCTGATTCCCTGCCTCTGATTCCCCATCTCTGATTCCCCACATCTGATTCCCTGCCTCTGATTCCTTGTCTCTGATTCCCCGCCTCTGATTCCCCGACTCGGATTCCCAACCTCTGATTCCCCACCTCTGATTCCCCATATCTGATTCCCCGCATCTGATTCCCCAACTCTGATTCCCCGCCGCTCACGCCCCAGCTCTGATTCCCCGCCTCTGATTCCCCGTGTTTGATTCCCTGCCTTTGATTCCCCGCCTCTGATTCGCCATCTCTGATTCACCGCCTTTGATTCGCCACCCCTGATTCCCCATATCAGATTCCCCGCCTCTGCTTCCCCGCCTCTGATTCCCCACCTCTGATTTCCCCTTATCTCATTCCCCGCCTCTGATTCCCCAACTCTGATTGCGTGCCTCTGATTCCCCATCTCTGATTCCCAGTCCTCTTATGCCCGGCATCTGATTCACGGCCTCTGATTCCCCGCCTCTGATTCCCTGCCTCTGATTCCCAACCTCTGATTCCCCGCCTCTGTTTCCCCATATCTGATTCCCTGCTTCTGATTCCCCAACTCTGATTCCCCGCCTCTGATTCCCCAGCTCTGATTCCCCGCCTCTGACTCCTCGCGTCTGATTCCCTGCCTCTGATGCCCCGCCTCTGATTCCCCATCTCTGATTCCCCGCCTCTGATACCCCGTGTCTGATTCCCTGCCTTTGATTCCCCGCCTCTGATTCCACGCCTCTGTTTCCCCGCCTCTGATTCCCCTCCTCTGATTCCCCATATCTGATTCCCCGCCTCTGATTCCCCAACTCTGATTCCCCGCCTCTGATTCCCCATCTCTGATTCCCAGTCCTCTTATGCCCGGCATCTTATTCACGGCCTCTGTTTCCCCGCCTCTGATTCCCTGCCTCTGATTCCCAACCTCTGATTCCCCACCTCTGATTCCCCATATCTGATTCCCCGCCTCTGTTTCCCTCCCTCTGATTCCCCGCCTCTGTTTCCCCATATCTGATTCCCCGCCTCTGATTCCCCAACGCTGATTCCCCGCCTCTGATTCCCCAGCTCTGATTCCCCGTGTTTGATTCCCTGCCTCTGATTTCCCGCCTCTGATACCCCTTCTCTGACTTACCACCTATGATTCCCCATCTCTGATTCACCGCCTTTGATTCGCCAGCTCTGATTCCCCATATCTGACTCCCGGCCTCTGTTTCCCCGCCTCTCATTCCCCGCCTCTGATTCCCCATATCTCATTCCCCACCTCTGATTCCCCATCTCTGATTCCCGGACTCTGATTCCCCACCTCTGATTCCCAGTCCTTTTATTCCCGGCATCTGATTCCCGGCCTCTGATTCCCGGCCTCTGATTCCCTGCCACTGATTCCCCGCCCCTGATTCCCCACCTCTGATTTCCCATATCTGATTCCCCGCCTCTGTTTCCCCGCCTCTGATTCGCAGCCTCTGATACCCCGCATCTGATTCCCCATCTCTAATTCATCACATCTGATTCCCCACCTCTGCTTCCACATCTCTGTTTCACTGCCTCTGATTCGCCACCTCTGATTCCCCATATCGATTCCGCGCCTATGTTTCCCCACCTCTGATTTCCCGCCTCTGATTCCCCATATCGGATTCCCCGCCTCTGATTCCCCACCTCTGATTCACGGCCTCTGATTCCCGACTTCTGATTCCCGGCCTCTGATTCCCGGCCTCTGATTCCCCGCTTCTGATTCTGATTCCCTGCCTCTGATTCCCCATCTCTGATTCCCCACATCTGATTCCCTGCCTCTGATTCCCTGTCTCTGATTCCCCGCCTCTGATTCCCCGCATCTGATTCCCAAGCTCTGATTCCCCGCCTCTGATTCCCTGCCTCTGATTCCCAACCTCTGATTCCCCACCTCTGATTCCCCATATCTGAATCCCCGCCTCTGTTTCCCTGCCTCTGATTCCCCGCCTCTGTTTCCCCATATCTGATTCCACGCCTCTGATTCCCCAACTCTGATTCCCCGCCTCTGATTCCCCAGCTCAAATTCCCCGTGTTTGATTCCCTGCCTCTGATTCCCCGCCTCTGATATTCCATCTCTGATTCACCACCTCTGATTCCCCATCTCTGATTCACAGCCTTTGATTCGCCAGCTCTGATTCCCCATATCTAACTCCCCTCCTCTGTTTCCCCGCCTCTGATTCCCCGACTCTTATTCCCCATATCTCATTCCCCGCCTCTGATTCCCCATCTCTGATTCCCAAACTCTGATTCCCCACCTCTGATTCCCAGTCCTCTTATTCCCGGCATCTGATTCCCGGCCTCTGATTCCCTGCCACTGATTCCCTGCCCCTGATTCCCCACCTCTGATTTCCCATATCTGATTCCCCGCCTCTGTTTCCCCGCCTCTGATTCGCAGCCTCTGATACCCAGCCTCTTATTCCCCATCTCTAATTCATCACATCTGATTCCCCACCACTGCTTCCCCATCTCTGATTCACTGCCTCTGATTCGCCACCTCTGATTCCCCATATCTGATTCCCCGCCTATGTTTCCCCACCTCTGATTCCCCGCCTCTGATTCCCCATATCGGATTCCCCACCTCTGATTCCCCATCTCTGATTCCCGGACTCTGATTCCCCACCTCTGATTCCCGGCCTCTGATTCCCGGCCTCTGATTCCCGGCCTCTGATTCCCGACCTCTGATTCCCCGCTTCTGATTCTGATTCCCTGCCTCTGATTCCCCATCTCTGATTCCCCACATCTGATTCCCCGCCTCTGATTCCCCGCCTCTGATTCCCCAGCTCTGATTCCCCGTGTTTGATTCCCTGCCTCTGATTTCCCGCCTCTGATAACCCATCTCTGATTCACCACCTCTGATTCCCCATCTCTGATTCAACGCCTTTGATTCGCCAGATCTGATTCCCCATATCTGACTCCCCGCCTCTGTTTCCCCGCTTCTGATTCCCCGCGTCTGATTCCCCATATCTCATTCCCCGCCTCTGATTCCCCATCTCTGATTCCAGGACTCTGATTCCCCACCTCTGAATCCCAGTCCTATTATTCCCGGCATCTGATTCCCGGCCTCTGATTCCCGGCCTCTGATTCCCTGCCACTGATTCCCTGCCCCTGATTCCCCACCTCTGATTTCCCATATCTGATTCCCCGCCTCTGTTTCCCCGCCTCTGATTCGCAGCCTCTGATACCCCGCCTCTGATTCCCCATCTCTAATTCATCACATCTGATTCCCCACCTCTGCTTCCCCATCTCTGATTCACTGCATCTGATTCGCCACCTCTGGTTCCCCATATCTGATTCCCCGCCTATGTTTCCCCACCTCTGATTCCCCGCCTCTGATTCCCCATATCGGATTCCCCTCCTCTGATTCCCCATCTCTGATTCCCGGACTCTGATTCCCCACCTCTGATTCCCGGCCTCTGATTCCCGGCCTCTGATTCCCGGCCTCTTATTCCCGGCCTCTGATTCCCCGCTTCTGATTCTGATTCCCTGCCTCTGATTCCCCATCTCTGATTCCCCACATCTGATTCCCTGCCTCTGATTCCTTGTCTCTGATTCCCCGCCTCTGATTCCCCGACTCGGATTCCCAACCTCTGATTCCCCAACTCTGATTCCCCGCCGCTCACGCCCCAGCTCTGATTCCCCGCCTCTGATTCCCCGTGTTTGATTCCCTGCCTTTGATTCCCCGCCTCTGATTCGCCATCTCTGATTCACCGCCTTTGATTCGCCACCCCTGATTCCCCATATCAGATTCTCCGCCTCTGCTTCCCCGCCTCTGATTCCCCACCTCTGATTTCCCCTTATCTCATTCCCCGCCTCTGATTCCCCAACTCTGATTCCGTGCCTCTGATTCCCCATCTCTGATTCCCAGTCCTCTTATGCCCGGAATCTGATTCACGGCCTCTGATTCCCCGCCTCTGATTCCCTGCCTCTGATTCCCAACCTCTGATTCCCCGCCTCTGTTTCCCCATATCTGATTCCCCGCTTCTGATTCCCCAACTCTGATTCCCCGACTCTGATTCCCCAGCTCTGATTCCCCGCCTCTGACTCCTCGCGTCTGATTCCCTGCCTCTGATGCCCCGCCTCTGATTCCCCATCTCTGATTCCCCGCCTCTGATACCCCGTGTCTGATTCCCTGCCTTTGATTCCCCGCCTCTGATTCCACGCCTCTGTTTCCCCGCCTCTGATTCCCCTCCTCTGATTCCCCATATCTGATTCCCCGCCTCTGATTCCCCAACTCTGATTCCCCGCCTCTGATTCCCCATCTCTGATTCCCAGTCCTCTTATGCCCGGCATCTTATTCACGGCCTCTGTTTCCCCGCCTCTGATTCCCTGCCTCTGATTCCCAACCTCTGATTCCCCACCTCTGATTCCCCATATCTGATTCCCCGCCTCTGTTTCCCTCCCTCTGATTCCCCGCCTCTGTTTCCCCATATCTGATTCCCCGCCTCTGATTCCCCAACGCTGATTCCCCGCCTCTGATTCCCCAGCTCTGATTCCCCGTGTTTGATTCCCTGCCTCTGATTTCCCGCCTCTGATACCCCTTCTCTGACTTACCACCTATGATTCCCCATCTCTGATTCACCGCATTTGATTCGCCAGCTCTGATTCCCCATATCTGACTCCCGGCCTCTGTTTCCCCGCCTCTGATTCCCCGCCTCTGATTCCCCATATCTCATTCCCCACCTCTGATACCCCATCTCTGATTCCCGGACTCTGATTCCCCACCTCTGATTCCCAGTCCTTTTATTCCCGGCATCTGATTCCCGGCCTCTGATTCCCGGCCTCTGATTCCCTGCCACTGATTCCCTGCCCCTGATTCCCCACCTCTGATTTCCCATATCTGATTCCCCGCCTCTGTTTCCCCGCCTCTGATTCGCAGCCTCTGATACCCAGCCTCTTATTCCCCATCTCTAATTCATCACATCTGATTCCCCACCACTGCTTCCCCATCTCTGATTCACTGCCTCTGATTCGCCACCTCTGATTCCCCATATCTAATTCCCCGCCTATGTTTCCCCACCTCTGATTCCCCGCCTCTGATTCCCCATATCGGATTCCCCACCTCTGATTCCCCATCTCTGATTCCCGGACTCTGATTCCCCACCTCTGATTCCCGGCCTCTGATTCCCGGCCTCAGATTCCCGGCCTCTGATTCCCGACCTCTGATTCCCCGCTTCTGATTCTGATTCCCTGCCTCTGATTCCCCATCTCTGATTCCCCACATCTGATTCCCCGCCTCTGATTCCCCGCCTCTGATTCCCCAGCTCTGATTCCCCGTGTTTGATTCCCTGCCTCTGATTCCCCGCCTCTGATACCCCATCTCTGATTCACCACCTCTGATTCCCCATCTCTGATTCAACGCCTTTGATTCGCCAGATCTGATTCCCCATATCTGACTCCCCGCCTCTGTTTCCCCGCCTCTGATTCCCCGCCTCTGATTCCCCATATCTCATTCCCCGCCTCTGATTCCCCATCTCTGATTCCAGGACTCTGATTCCCCACCTCTGAATCCCAGTCCTATTATTCCCGGCATCTGATTCCCGGCCTCTGATTCCCGGCCTCTGATTCCCTGCCACTGATTCCCTGCCCCTGATTCCCCACCTCTGATTTCCCATATCTGATTCCCCGCCTCTGTTTCCCCGCCTCTGATTCGCAGCCTCTGATACCCCGCCTCTGATTCCCCATCTCTAATTCATCACATCTGATTCCCCACCTCTGCTTCCCCATCTCTGATTCACTGCATCTGATTCGCCACCTCTGGTTCCCCATATCTGATTCCCCGCCTATGTTTCCCCACCTCTGATTCCCCGCCTCTGATTCCCCATATCGGATTCCCCTCCTCTGATTCCCCATCTCTGATTCCCGGACTCTGATTCCCCACCTCTGATTCCCGGCCTCTGATTCCCGGCCTCTGATTCCCGGCCTCTTATTCCCGGCCTCTGATTCCCCGCTTCTGATTCTGATTCCCTGCCTCTGATTCCCCATCTCTGATTCCCCACATCTGATTCCCTGCCTCTGATTCCTTGTCTCTGATTCCCCGCCTCTGATTCCCCGACTCGGATTCCCAACCTCTGATTCCCCACCTCTGATTCCCCATATCTGATTCCCCGCATCTGATTCCCCAACTCTGATTCCCCGCCGCTCACGCCCCAGCTCTGATTCCCCGCCTCTGATTCCCCGTGTTTGATTGCCTGCCTTTGATTCCCCGCCTCTGATTCGCCATCTCTGATTCACCGCCTTTGATTCGCCACCCCTGATTCCCCATATCAGATTCCCCGCCTCTGCTTCCCCGCCTCTGATTCCACACCTCTGATTTCCCCTTATCTCATTCCCCGCCTCTGATTCCCCAACTCTGATTCCGTGCCTCTGATTCCCCATCTCTGCTTCCCAGTCCTCTTATGCCCGGCATCTGATTCACGGCCTCTGATTCCCCGCCTCTGATTCCCTGCCTCTGATTCCCAACCTCTGATTCCCCGCCTCTGTTTCCCCATATCTGATTCCCCGCTTCTGATTCCCCAACTCTGATTCCCCGCCTCTGATTCCCCAGCTCTGATTCCCCGCCTCTGACTCCTCGCGTCTGATTCCCTGCCTCTGATGCCCCGCCTCTGATTCCCCATCTCTGATTCCCCGCCTCTGATACCCCGTGTCTGATTCCCTGCCTTTGATTCCCCGCCTCTGATTCCACGCCTCTGTTTCCCCGCCTCTGATTCCCCTCCTCTGATTCCCCATATCTGATTCCCCGCCTCTGATTCCCCAACTCTGATTCCCCGCCTCTGATTCCCCATCTCTGATTCCCAGTCCTCTTATGCCCGGCATCTTATTCACGGCCTCTGTTTCCCCGCCTCTGATTCCCTGCCTCTGATTCCCAACCTCTGATTCCCCACCTCTGATTCCCCATATCTGATTCCCCGCCTCTGTTTCCCTCCCTCTGATTCCCCGCCTCTGTTTCCCCATATCTGATTCCCCGCCTCTGATTCCCCAACTCTGATTCCCCGCCTCTGATTCCCCAGCTCTGATTCCCCGTGTTTGATTCCCTGCCTCTGATTTCCCGCCTCTGATACCCCTTCTCTGACTTACCACCTATGATTCCCCATCTCTGATTCACCGCCTTTGATTCGCCAGCTCTGATTCCCCATATCTGACTCCCGGCCTCTGTTTCCCCGCCTCTGATTCCCCGCCTCTGATTCCCCATATCTCATTCCCCACCTCTGATTCCCCATCTCTGATTCCCGGACTCTGATTCCCCACCTCTGATTCCCAGTCCTTTTATTCCCGGCATCTGATTCCCGGCCTCTGATTCCCGGCCTCTGATTCCCTGCCACTGATTCCCCGCCCCTGATTCCCCACCTCTGATTTCCCATATCTGATTCCCCGCCTCTGTTTCCCCGCCTCTGATTCGCAGCCTCTGATACCCCGCATCTGATTCCCCATCTCTAATTCATCACATCTGATTCCCCACCTCTGCTTCCACATCTCTGTTTCACTGCCTCTGATTCGCCACCTCTGATTCCCCATATCGATTCCGCGCCTATGTTTCCCCACCTCTGATTTCCCGCCTCTGATTCCCCATATCGGATTCCCCGCCTCTGATTCCCCACCTCTGATTCACGGCCTCTGATTCCCGACTTCTGATTCCCGGCCTCTGATTCCCGGCCTCTGATTCCCCGCTTCTGATTCTGATTCCCTGCCTCTGATTCCCCATCTCTGATTCCCCACATCTGATTCCCTGCCTCTGATTCCCTGTCTCTGATTCCCCGCCTCTGATTCCCCGCATCTGATTCCCAAGCTCTGATTCCCCGCCTCTGATTCCCTGCCTCTGATTCCCAACCTCTGATTCCCCACCTCTGATTCCCCATATCTGAATCCCCGCCTCTGTTTCCCTGCCTCTGATTCCCCGCCTCTGTTTCCCCATATCTGATTCCACGCCTCTGATTCCCCAACTCTGATTCCCCGCCTCTGATTCCCCAGCTCAAATTCCCCGTGTTTGATTCCCTGCCTCTGATTCCCCGCCTCTGATATTCCATCTCTGATTCACCACCTCTGATTCCCCATCTCTGATTCACAGCCTTTGATTCGCCAGCTCTGATTCCCCATATCTAACTCCCCTCCTCTGTTTCCCCGCCTCTGATTCCCCGACTCTTATTCCCCATATCTCATTCCCCGCCTCTGATTCCCCATCTCTGATTCCCAAACTCTGATTCCCCACCTCTGATTCCCAGTCCTCTTATTCCCGGCATCTGATTCCCGGCCTCTGATTCCCTGCCACTGATTCCCTGCCCCTGATTCCCCACCTCTGATTTCCCATATCTGATTCCCCGCCTCTGTTTCCCCGCCTCTGATTCGCAGCCTCTGATACCCAGCCTCTTATTCCCCATCTCTAATTCATCACATCTGATTCCCCACCACTGCTTCCCCATCTCTGATTCACTGCCTCTGATTCGCCACCTCTGATTCCCCATATCTGATTCCCCGCCTATGTTTCCCCACCTCTGATTCCCCGCCTCTGATTCCCCATATCGGATTCCCCACCTCTGATTCCCCATCTCTGATTCCCGGACTCTGATTCCCCACCTCTGATTCCCCATCTCTGATTCCGCACATCTGATTCCCTGCCTCTGATTCCCCGCCTCTGATTCCCTGCGTCTGATTCCCTGCCTCTGATTCCCAACCTCTGATTCCCCACCTCTGATTCCCCATATTTGATTCCCCGCCTCTGTTTCCTCGCCTCTGATTCCCCGCCTCTGTTTCCCCATATCTGATTCCCCGCTTCTGATTCCCCAACTCTGATTCCCCGCCTCTGATTCCCCAGCTCTGATTCCCCGCCTCTGACTCCTCGCGTCTGATTCCCTGCCTCTGATGCCCCGCCTCTGATTCCCCATCTCTGATTCCCAGCCTCTGATTCCCCGTGTCTGATTCCCTGCCTTTGATTCCCCGCCTCTGATTCCACGCATCTGTTTCCCCGCCTCTGATACCCCAGCTCTGATTCCCCGTGTTTGATTCCCTGCCTCTGATTCCCCGCCTCTGATACCCCATCTCTGATTCACCACCTCTGATTCCCCATCTCTGATTCACCACCTTTGATTCGCCATCTCTGATTCCCCATATCTGACTCCCGGCATCTGATTCCTGGCCTCTGAGTCCCGGCCTCTGATTCCCTGCCACTGATTCCCCGCCCCTGATTCCCCACATCTGATTTCCCATATCTGATTCCCCGCCTCTGTTTCCCCGCCTCTGATACGCAGCCTCTGATACCCCGCCTCTGATTCCCGGCCTCTGATTCCCCATATCTGATTCCCCACGTCTGATTCCCCAACTCTGATTCCCTGCCTCTGATTCCCCATCTCTGATTCCCAGTCCTCTTATGCCCAGCATCTGATTCATGGCCTCTGATTCCCCGCCTCTGATTCCCTGCCTCTGATTCCCAACCTCTGATTCCCCACCTCTGATTCCCCATATCTGATTCACCGCCTCTGTTTCCCTCCCTCTGATTCCCCGCCTCTGTTTCCCCATATCTGATTCCCCGCCTCTGATTCCCCAACTCTGATTCCCCGCCTCTGATACCCCAGCTCTGATTCCCCGTGTTTGATTCCCTGCCTCTGATTCCCCGCCTCTGATACCCCATCTCTGATTCACCACCTCTGATTCCCCATCTCTGATTCACCACCTTTGATTCGCCATCTCTGATTCCCCATATCTGACTCCCGGCATCTGATTCCTGGCCTCTGATTCCCGGCCTCTGATTCCCTGCCACTGATTCCCCGCCCCTGATTCCCCACATCTGATTTCCCATATCTGATTCCCCGCCTCTGTTTCCCCGCCTCTGATACGCAGCCTCTGATACCCCGCCTCTGATTCCCCATCTCTAATTCATCACATCTGATTCCCCATCTCTGCTTTCCCATCTCTGATTCACTGCCTCTGATTCGCCACCTCTGATTCCCCATATCTGATTCCCCGCCTATGTTTCCCCACCTCTGATTCCCCGCCTCTGATTCCCCATATCGGATTCCCCGCCTCTGATTCCCCAACTCTGATTCACGGACTCTGATTCCCCACCTCTGATTCCCGGGCTCTGATTCCCGACCTCTGATTCCCCGCCTCTGATTCCCCGCCTCTGATTCCCCAGCTCTGATTCCCCGCCTCTGATTCCCTGCCTCTGATTCCCAACCTCTGATTCCTCACCTCTGATTCCCCATATCTGATTCCCCGCCTCTGTATCCCTGCCTCTGATTCCCCGCCTCTGTTTCCCCATATCTGATTCCCCGCCTCTGATTCCCCAACTCTGATTCCCCGCCTCTGATTCCCCAGCTCTGATTCCCCGTGTTTGATTCCCTGCCTCTGATTCCCCGCCTCTGATACCCCATCTCTGATTCACCACCTCTGATTCCCCATCTCTGATTCAACGCCTTTGATTCGCCAGATCTGATTCCCCATATCTGACTCCCCGCCTCTGTTTCCCCGCCTCTGATTCCCCGCCTCTGATTCCCCATATCTCATTCCCCGCCTCTGATTCCCCATCTCTGATTCCAGGACTCTGATTCCCCACCTCTGAATCCCAGTCCTATTATTCCCGGCATCTGATTCCCGGCCTCTGATTCCCGGCCTCTGATTCCCTGCCACTGATTCCCTGCCCCTGATTCCCCACCTCTGATTTCCCATATCTGATTCCCCGCCTCTGTTTCCCCGCCTCTGATTCGCAGCCTCTGATACCCCGCCTCTGATTCCCCATCTCTAATTCATCACATCTGATTCCCCACCTCTGCTTCCCCATCTCTGATTCACTGCATCTGATTCGCCACCTCTGGTTCCCCATATCTGATTCCCCGCCTCTGATTCCCCATATCGGATTCCCCTCCTCTGATTCCCCACCTCTGATTCCCGGCCTCTGATTCCCGGCCTCTGATTCCCGGCCTCTGATTCCCGGCCTCTGATTCCCCGCTTCTGATTCTGATTCCCTGCCTCTGATTCCCCATCTCTGATTCCCCACATCTGATTCCCTGCCTCTGATTCCTTGTCTCTGATTCCCCGCCTCTGATTCCCCGACTCGGATTCCCAACCTCTGATTCCCCACCTCTGATTCCCCATATCTGATTCCCCGCATCTGATTCCCCAACTCTGATTCCCCGCCGCTCACGCCCCAGCTCTGATTCCCCGCCTCTGATTCCCCGTGTTTGATTCCCTGCCTTTGATTCCCCGCCTCTGATTCGCCATCTCTGATTCACCGCCTTTGATTCGCCACCCCTGATTCCCCATATCAGATTCCCCGCCTCTGCTTCCCCGCCTCTGATTCCCCACCTCTGATTTCCCCTTATCTCATTCCCTGCCTCTGATTCCCCAACTCTGATTCCGTGCCTCTGATTCCCCATCTCTGATTCCCAGTCCTCTTATGCCCGGCATCTGATTCACGGCCTCTGATTCCCCGCCTCTGATTCCCTGCCTCTGATTCCCAACCTCTGATTCCCCACCTCTGTTTCCCCATATCTGATTCCCCGCCTCTGATTCCCCAACTCTGATTCTCCGCCTCTGATTCCCCAGCTCTGATTCCCCGTGTTTGATTCCCTGCCTCTGATTCCCCGCCTCTGATACCCCATCTCTGATTCACCACCTCTGATTCCCCATCTCTGATTCACCGCCTTTGATTCGCCAGCTCTGAATCCCCATATCTGACTCCCGGCCTCTGTTTCCCCGCCACTGATTCCCCGCCTCTGATTCCCCATATCTCATTCCCCGCCTCTGATTCCCCATCTCTGATTCCCGGACTCTGATTCCCCACCTCTGATTCCCAGTCCTCTTATTCCCGGCATCTGATTCCCGGCCTCTGATTCCCGGCCTCTGATTCCCTGCCACTGATTCCCCGCCCCTGATTCCCCACCTCTAATTTCCCAAATCTGATTCCCCGCCTCAGTTTCCCCGCCTCTGATTCGCAGCCTCTGATCCCCCGCCTCTGATTCCCCATCTCTAATTCATCACATCTGATTCCCCATCTCTGCTTCCCCATCTCTGATTCACTGCCTCTGATTCGCCACCTCTGATTCCCCATATCTGATTCCCCGCCTATGTTTCCCCACCTCTGATTCCCAGCCTCTGATTCCCCATATCGGATTCCCCGCCTCTGATTCCCCATCTCTGATTCCCGGGCTCTGATTCCCGACCTCTGATTCCCAGCCTCTGATTCCCGGCCTCTGATTCCCCGCTTCTGATTCTGATTCCCTGCCTCTGATTCCCCATCTCTGATTCCCCACATCTGATTCCCCATATCTGATTCCCCGCCTCTGTTTCCCTCCCTCTGTTTCCCCATATCTGATTCCCCGCCTCTGATTCCCCAACTCTGATTCCCCGCCTCTGATTCCCCAGCTCTGGTTCCCCGTGTTTGATTCCCTGCCTATGATTCCCCGCCTCTGATACCCCATCTCTGATTCACCACCTCTGATTCCCCATCTCTGATTCACCGCATTTGATTCGCCAGCTCTGATTCCCCATATCTGACTCCCGGCCTCTGTTTCCCCACCTCTGATTCCAGGCCTCTGATTCCCCATATCTCATTCCCCGCCTCTGATTCCCCATCTCTGATTCCCGGACTCTGATTCCCCACCTCTGATTCCCAGTCCTCTTATTCCCGGCATCTGATTCCCGGCCTCTGATTTCCGGCCTCTGATTCCCTGCCACTGATTCCCCGTCCCTGATTCCCCACCTCTAATTTCCCATATCTGATTCCCCGCCTCAGTTTCCCCGCCTCTGATTCGCAGCCTCTGATCCCCCGCCTCTGATTCCCCATCTCTAATTCATCACATCTGATTCCCCATCTCTGCTTCCCCATCTCTGATTCACTGCCTCTGATTCGCCACCTCTGATTCCCCATATCTGATTCCCCGCCTATGTTTCCCCACCTCTGATTCACAGCTTCTGATTCCCCATATCGGATTCCCTGCCTCTGATTCCCCACCTCTGATTCCCGGGCTCTGATTCCCGACCTCTGATTCCCAGCCTCTGATTCCCGGCCTCTGATTCCCCGCTTCTGATTCTGATTCCCTGCCTCTGATTCCCCATCTCTGATTCCCCACATCTGATTCCCTGCCTCTGATTCCCTGTCTCTGATTCCCCGCCTCTGATTCCCCGCCTCTGATTCCCCATCTCTGATTCCCCGCCTCTGATTCCCTGCCTCTGATTCCCAACCTCTGATTCCCCACCTCTGATTCCCCATATCTGATTCCCCGCCTCTGTTTCCCCATATCTGATTCCCCGCCTCTGATTCCCCAACTCTGATTCCCCGCCTCTGATTCCCCAGCTCTGATTCCCCGTGTTTGATTCCCTGCCTCTGATTCCCCGCCTCTGATACCCCATCTCTGATTCACCACATCTGATTCCCCATCTCTGATTCAACGCCTTTGATTCGCCAGATCTGATTCCCCATATCTGACTCCCCGCCTCTGTTTCCCCGCCTCTGATTCCCCATCTCTGATTCCAGGACTCTGATTCCCCACCTCTGATTCCCCATCTCTGATTCCGCACATCCGATTCCCTGCCTCTGATTCCCCGCCTCTGAGTCCCTGCGTCTGATTCCCTGCCTCTGATTCCCCACCTCTGATTCCCCACCTCTGATTCTCCATATCTGATTCCCCGCCTCTGTTTCCCCTCCTCTGATTCCCCGCCTCTGTTTCCCCATATCTGATTCCCCGCTTCGGATTCCCCAACTCTGATTCCCCGCCTCTGATTCCCCGCCTCTGATTCCCCAGCTCTGATTCCCCGTGTTTGATTCCCTGCCTCTGATTCCCAGCCTCTGATACCCCATCTCTGATTCACCACCTCTGATTCCCCATCTCTGATTCACCGCCTTTGATTCGCCAGCTCTGATTCCCCATTTCTGACTCCCCGCCTCTGTTTCCCCACCTCTGATTCCCCGCCTCTGATTCCCCATATCTCATTCCCCACCTCTGATTCCCCATATCTGATTCCCCACCTCTGATTCCCCAACTCTGATTCCCCGCCTCTGATTCCACATCTCTGATTCCGCACATCTGATTCCCTGCCTCTGATTCCCCACCTCTGATTCCCCATAACTGATTCCCCGCATCTGATTCCCTGCCTCTGATTCCCCGCCTCTGTTTCCCCATATCTGATTCCCCGCTTCTGATTCCCCAACTCTGATTCCCCGCCTCTGATTCCCCGCCTCTGATTTCCCATATCTGATTCCCCGCCTCTGTTTCCCCACCTCTGATTCGCAGCCTCTGATACCCCGCCTCTGATTCCCCATCTCTAATTCATCACATCTGATTCCCCACCTCTGCTTCCCCATCTCTGATTCACTGCCTCTGATTCGCTACCTCTGATTCCCCATATCTGATTCCCCGCCTATGTTTCCCCACCTCTGATTCCACGTCTCTGATTCCCCATTTCGGATTCCCCGCCTCTGATTCCCCATCTCTGATTCCCGGACTCTGATTCCCCTCCTCTGATTCCCGGCCTCTCATTCCCGGCCTCTGATTCCCGGCCTCTGATTCCCGGCCTCTGATTCCCCGCTTCTGATTCTGATTCCCTGCTTCTGATTCCCCATCTCTGATTCCCCACATCTGATTCCCCGCCTCGGATTCCCAACCTCTGATTCCCCACCTCTGATTCCCCATAATGGATTCCCCGACTCTGTTTCCCCATATCTGATTCCCGGACTCTGATTCCCCATATCTCATTCCCCACCTCTGATTCCCCATCTCTGATTCCCGGACTCTGATTCCCCACCTCTGATTCCCAGTCCTCTTATTCCCGGCATCTGATTCCCGGCCTCTGATTCCCGGCCTCTGATTCCCTGCCACTGATTCCCCGCCCCTGATTCCCCACCTCTGATTTCCCATATCTGATTCCCCGCCTCTTTTTCCCTGCCTCTGATTCGCAGCCTCTGATACCCCGCATCTGATTCCCCATCTCTAATTCATCACATCTGATTCCCCACCTCTGCTTCCACATCTCTGATTCACTGCCTCTGATTCGCCACCTCTGATTCCCCATATCGATTCCCCGCCTATGTTTCCCCACCTCTGATTCCCCGCCTCTGATTCCCCATATCGGATTCCCCGCCTCTGATTCCCCACCTCTGATTCACGGCCTCTGATTCTCGACCTCTGATTCCCGGCCTCTGATTCCCGGCCTCTGATTCCCTGCTTCTGATTCTGATTCCCTGCTTCTGATTCCCAATCTCTGATTCCCCACATCTGATTCCCTGCCTCTGATTCCCTGTCTCTGATTCCCCGCCTCTGATTCCCCGCCTCGGATTCCCAACCTCTGATTCCCCACCTCTGATTCCCCATAATGGATTCCCCGCCTCTGTTTCCCCATATCTGATTCCCGGACTCTGATTCCCCACCTCTGATTCCCCATATCTGATTTCCCGCCTCTGTTTCCCCGCCTCTGATTCCCCGCCTCTGTTTCCCCATATCTGATACCCGGACTCTGATTCCCCACCTCTGATTCCCCATCTCTGATTCCGCACATCCGATTCCCTGCCTCTGATTCCCCGCCTCTGAGTCCCTGCGTCTGATTCCCTGCCTCTGATTCCCCACCTCTGATTCCCCACCTCTGATTCTCCATATCTGATTCCCCGCCTCTTTTTCACCTCCTCTGATTCCCCGCCTCTGTTTCCCCATATCTCATTCCCCGCTTCTGATTCCCCAACTCTGATTCCCCGCCTCTGATTCCCCGCCTCTGATTCCCCAGCTCTGATTCCCCGTGTTTGATTCCCTGCCTCTGATTCCCAGCCTCTGATACCCCATCTCTGATTCACCACCTCTGATTCCCCATCTCTGATTCACCGCCTTTGATTCGCCAGCTCTGATTCCCCATTTCTGACTCCCCGCCTCTGTTTCCCCGCCTCTGATTCCCCGCCTCTGATTCCCCATATCTCATTCCCCACCTCTGATTCCCCATATCTGATTCCCCACCTCTGATTCCCCAACTCTGATTCCCCGCCTCTGATTCCACATCTCTGATTCCGCACATCTGATTCCCTGCCTCTGATTCCCCACCTCTGATTCCCCATAACTGACTCCCCGCCTCTGTTTCCCCGCCTCTGATTCCCCAACTCTGTTTCCCCACCTCTGATTCCCCGCCTCTGATTCCCCATCTCTGATTTACAACCTCTGAATCCCCGCGTCTGATTCACCACCGCTTATTCCCCTCATCCGATTCCCCATCTCTGATTCCCGGCCTCTGATTCCCCACCTCTGATTCCCGGCCTCTGATTTCCGGCCTATGATTCCCGGCCTCTCATTCCCGGCCTCTGATTCCCGGCCTCTGATTCCCCGCCTCTGATTCCCCGCCTCTGATTCCCTGCCCCTGATTCCCCATCTCTGATTCCGCACATCTGATTCCCTGACTCTGATTCCCCGCCTCTGACTCCCTGCCTCTGATTCCCTGCCTCTGATTCCCAACCTTTGATTCCCCACCTCTGATTCCCCATATCTGATTCCCAGCCCCTGTTTCCCCGCCTCTGATACCCCGCCTCTGTTTCCCTGCCTCTGATTCCCCGCCTCTGATTCCCCAACTCTGATTCCCCGCCTCTCATTCCCCAGCTCTGATTCCCCGCCTCTGATTCCCCGTGTTTGATTCCCTGCCTCTGATTCCCCGCCTCTGATTCGCCATCTCTGATTCACCGCCTTTGATTCGCCACCTCTGATTCCCCATATCAGATTCGCCGCCTCTGCTTCCCCGCCTCTGATTCCCCGTCTCTGATTCCCCATATCTCATTCCCCGCCTCTGATTCCCCATCTCTGATTCCCGGACTCTGATTCCCGGCCTCTTATTCCCGGTATCTGATTCCCGGCCTCTGATCCCGGCCTCTAATTCTCCGCTTCTGATTCTGATTCCCTGCCTCTGATTCCCCATCTCTGATTCCGCACATCTGATTCCCTGCCTCTGATTCCCCACCTCTGATTCCCCATATCTGATTCCCCGCCTCTGTTTCCCCGCCTCTGATTCCCCGCCTCTGTTTCGCCATATCTAATTCCCCGCCTCTGATTCCCCAACTCTGATTCCCCGCCTCTGATTCCCCAGCTCTGATTCCCCGCCTCTGATTCCCCATCTCTGATTCCCGGACTCTGATTCCCCACCTCTGATTCCCGGCCTCTGATTCCCGGCCTCTGATTCCCGGCCTCTGATTCCCGGCCTCTGATTCCCAGCCTCCGATTCCCTGCTTCTGATTCTCATTCCCTGCCTCTGATTCCCTCTGATTCCCCACATCTGATTCCCTGCCTTTGATTCCCTGACTCTGATTCCCCGCCTCTGATTCCCCGCCTCGGATTCCCAACCTCTGATTCCCCACCTCTGATTCCCCATATCTGATTCCCCGCCTCTGTTTCCCCACCTCTGATTCCCCGCCTCTGTTTCCCCATATCTGATTCCCCGCATCTGATTCCCCAACTCTGATTCCCCGCCTCTCATTCCCCAGCTCTGATTCCCCGTCTCTGATTCCCCGTGTTTGATTCCCTGCCTCTGATTCCCCGCCTCTGATTCGCCATCCCTGATTCACCGCCTCTGCTTCCCCGCCTCTGATTCCCCGCCTCTGATTCCCCATATCTCATTCCCCGCCTCTGATTCCCCATCTCTGACTCCCGGACTCTGATTCCCGGCCTCTGATCCCGGCCTTTGATTCCCCGCTTCTGATTCTGATTCCCTGCCTCTGATTCCCCATCTCTGATTCCGCACATCTGATTCCCTGCGTCTGATTCCCCACCTCTGATTCCCCATATTTGATTCCCTGCCTCTGTTTCCCCGCCTCTGATTCCCCACCTCTGTTTCCCCACCTCTGATTCCCCGCCTCTGATTCCCCATCTCTGATTTACAACCTCTGAATCCCCGCGTCTGATTCACCACCGCTGATTCCCCGCCTCCGATTCCCCATCTCTGATTCCCGGCCTCTGATTCCCCACCTCTGATTCCCGGCCTCTGATTTCCGGCCTCTGATTCCCGGCCTCTCATTCCCGGCCTCTGATTCCCGGACTCTGATTCCCCGCTTCTGATTCTGATTCCCTGCCTCTGATTCCCCATCTCTGATTCCCCACATCTGATTCCCTGCCTTTGATTCCCTGACTCTGATTCCCCGCCTCTGACTCCCCGCCTCTGATTCCCTGCCTCTGATTCCCAACCTCTGATTCCACACATCTGATTCCCCATATCTGATTCCCCGCCTCTGTTTCCCCGCATCTGATACCCCACCTCTGTTTCCCCATATCTGATTCCCCGCCTCTGTTTCCCCAACTTTGATTCCCCGCCTCTCATTCCCCAGCTCTGATTCCCCGCCTCTGATTCCCCGTGTTTGATTCCCTGCCTCTGATTCCCCGCCTCTGATTCGCCATCTCTGATTCACCGCCTTTGATTCGCCACCTCTGATTCCCCATATCAGATTCCCCGCCTCTGCTTCCCCACCTCTGATTCCCCGTCTCTGATTCCCCATATCTCATTCCCCGCCTCTGATTCCCCATCTCTGATTCCCGGACTCTGATTCCCGGCCTCTTATTCCCGGCATCTAATTCCCGGCCTCTGATCCCGGCCTCTGATTCCCCGCTTCTGATTCTGATTCCCTGCCTCTGAGTCCCCATCTCTGATTCCGCACATCTGATTCCCTGCCTCTGATTCCCACCTCTGATTCCCCATATCTGATTCCCAGCCTCTCTTTCCCTGCCTCTGATTTCCCGCCACTGTTTCGCCATATCTAATTCCCCGCCTCTGATGCCCCAACTCTGATTCCCCGCCTCTGATTCCCCAGCTCTGATTCCCTGCCTCTGATTCCCGGCCTCTGATTCCCTGCCACTGATTCCCTGCCCCTGATTCCCCACCTCTGATTTCCCATATCTGATTCCCCGCCTCTGTTTCTCCGCCTCTGATTCCCGGACTCAGATTCCCCACCTCTGATTCCCGGCCTCTGATTCCCTGCCTCTGATTCCCGGCCTCTGATTCCCGGCCTCTGATTCCCCACTTCTGATTCTGATTCCCTGCCTCTGATTCCCCATCTCTGATTCCCCACATCTGATTCCCTGCCTCTGATTCCCTGTCTCTGATTCCCCGCCTCTGATTCCCCTCCTCGGATTCCCAAACTCTGATTCCCCACCTCTGATTCCCCATATCTGATTTCCCGCCTCTGTTTCCCCGCCTCTGATTCCCCGCCTCTGTTTCCCCATATCTGATTCCCGGACTCTGATTCCCCACCTCTGATTCCCCATCTCTGATTCCGCACATCCGATTCCCTGCCTCTGATTCCCCACCTCTGATTCCCTGCGTCTGATTCCCTGCCTCTGATTCCCAACCTCTGATTCCCCACCTCTGATTCTCCATATCTGATTCCCCGCCTCTGTTTCCCCTCCTCTGATTCCCCGCCTCTGTTTCCCCATATCTGATTCCCCGCTTCTGATTCCCCAAATCTGATTCCCCGCCTCTGATTCCCCGCCTCTGATTTCCCATATCTGATTTCCCGCCTCTGTTTCCCCGCCTCTGATTCGCAGCCTCTGATACCCCGCCTCTGATTCCCCATCTCTAATTCATCACATCTGATTCCCCACCTCTGCTTCCCCATCTCTGATTCACTGCCTCTGATTCGCTACCTCTGATTCCCCATATCTGATTCCCCGCCTATGTTTCCCCACCTCTGATTCCACGCCTCTGATTCCCCATTTCGGATTCCCCGCCTCTGATTCCCCATCTCTGATTCCCGGACTCTGATTCCCCACCTCTGATTCCCGGCCTCTCATTCCCGGCCTCTGATTCCCGGCCTCTAATTCCCGGCCTCTGATTCCCAGCTTCTGATTCTGATTCCCTGCTTCTGATTCCCCATCTCTGATTCCCCACATCTGATTCCCTGCCTCTGATTCCCTGTCTCTGATTCCCCGCCTCTGATTCCCCGCCTCGGATTCCCAACCTCTGATTCCCCACCTCTGATTCCCCATAATGGATTCCCCGCCTCTGTTTCCCCATATCTGATTCCCGGACTCCGATTCCCCACCTCTGATTCCCCATATCTGATTTCCCGCCTCTGTTTCCCCGCCTCTGATTCCCCGCCTCTGTTTCCCCATATCTGATTCCCGGACTCTGATTCCCCACCTCTGATTCCCCATCTCTGATACCGCACATCCGATTCCCTGCCTCCGATTCCCCGCCTCTGATTCCCTGCGTCTGATTCCCTGCCTCTGATTCCCAACCTCTGATTCCCCACCTCTGATTCTCCATATCTGATTCCCCGCCTCTGTTTCCCCTCCTCTGATTCCCCGCCTCTGTTTCCCCATATCTGATTCCCCGCTTCTGATTCCCCAACTCTGATTCCCCGCCTCTGATTCCCCGCCTCTGATTCCCCAGCTCTGATTCCCCGTGTTTGATTCCCTGCCTCTGATTCCCAGCCTCTGATACCCCATCTCTGATTCACCACCTCTGATTCCCCATCTCTGATTCACCGCCTTTGATTCGCCAGCTCTGATTCCCCATTTCTGACTCCCCGCCTCTGTTTCCCCGCCTCTGATTCCCCGCCTCTGATTCCCCATATCTCATTCCCCACCTATGATTCCCCATCTCTGATTCCCGGACTCTGATTCCACACCTCCGATTCCCAGTCCTCTTATTCCCGGCATCTGATTCCCGGCCTCTGATGCCCTGCCACTGATTCCCTGCCCCTGATTCCCCACCTCTGATTTCCCATATCTGATTCCCCGCCTCTGTTTCCCCGCCTCTGATTCCCGGACTCTGATTCCCCACCTCTGATTCCCGGCCTCTGATTCCCGGCCTCTGATTCCCGGCCTCTGATTCCCCGCTTCTGATTCTGATTCCCTGCCTCTGATTCCCCATCTCTGATTCCGCACATCTGATTCCCTGCCTCTGATTCCCACCTCTGATTCCCCATATCTGATTCCCAGCCTCTGTTTCCCTGCCTCTGATTTCCCGCCACTGTTTCGCCATATCTAATTCCCCGCCTCTGATTCCCCAACTCTGATTCCCCGCCTCTGATTCCCCAGCTCTGATTCCCTGCCTCTGATTCCCGGCCTCTGATTCCCTGCCACTGATTCCCTGCCCCTGATTCCCCACCTCTGATTTCCCATATCTGATTCCCCGCCTCTGTTTCTCCGCCTCTGATTCCCGGACTCTGATTCCCCACCTCTGATTCCCGGCCTCTGATTCCCTGCCTCTGATTCCCGGCCTCTGATTCCCGGCCTCTGATTCCCCGCTTCTGATTCTGATTCCCTGCCTCTGATTCCCCATCTCTGATTCCCCACATCTGATTCCCTGCCTCTGATTCCCTGTCTCTGATTCCCCGCCTCTGATTCCCCACCTCTGATTCCCCATATCTGATTTCCCGCCTCTGTTTCCCCGCCTCTGATTCCCCGCCTCTGTTTCCCCATATCTGATTCCCGGACTCTGATTCCCCACCTCTGATTCCCCATCTCTGATTCCGCACATCCGACTCCCTGCCTCTGATTCCCCGCCTCTGATTCCCTGCGTCTGATTCCCTGCCTCTGATTCCCAACCTCTGATTCCCCACCTCTGATTCTCCATATCTGATTCCCCGCCTCTGTTTCCCCTCCTCTGATTCCCCGCCTCTGTTTCCCCATATCTGATTCCCCGCTTCTGATTCCCCAACTCTGATTCCCCGCCTCTGATTCCCCGCCTCTGATTTCCCATATCTGATTCCCCGCCTCTGTTTCCCCGCCTCTGATTCGCAGCCTCTGATACCCCGCCTCTGATTCCCCATCTCTAATTCATCACATCTGATTCCCCACCTCTGCTTCCCCATCTCTGATTCACTGCCTCTGATTCGCTACCTCTGATTCCCCATATCTGATTCCCCGTCTATGTTTCCCCACCTCTGATTCCACGCCTCTGATTCCCCATATCGGATTCCCCGCCTCTGATTCCCCATCTCTGATTCCCGGACTCTGATTCCCCACCTCTGATTCCCGGCCTCTGATTCCCGGCCTCTGATTCCCGGCCTCTGATTCCCGGCCTCTGATTCCCCGCTTCTGATACTGATTCCCTGCTTCTGATTCCCCATCTCTGATTCCCCGCCTCGGATTCCCAACCTCTGATTCCCCATATCTGATTCCCGGACTCTGATTCCCCACCTCTGATTCACCATATCTGATTTCCCGCCTCTTTTTCCCCGCCTCTGATTCCCCGCCTCTGTTTCCCCATATCTGATTCCCGGACTCTGATTCCCCACCTCTGATTCCCCATCTCTGATTCCGCACATCCGATTCCCTGCCTCTGATTCCCCGCCTCTGATTCCCTGCGTCTGATTCCCTGCCTCTGATTCCCAACCTCTGATTCCCCACCTCTGATTCTCCATATCTGATTCCCCGCCTCTGTCTCCCCTCCTCTAATTCCTCGCCTCTGTTTCCCCATATCTGATTCCCCGCTTCTGATTCCCCAACTCTGATTCCCCGCCTCTGATTCCCCGCCTCTGATTCCCCAGCTCTGATTCCCCGTGTTTGATTCCCTGCCTCTGATTCCCAGCCTCTGATACCCCATCTCTGATTCACCACCTCTGATTCCCCATCTCTGATTCACCGCCTTTGATTCGCCAGCTCTGATTCCCCATTTCTGACTCCCCGCCTCTGTTTCCCCGCCTCTGATTCCCCGCCTCTGATTCCCCATATCTCATTCCCCACCTCTGATTCCCCATCTCTGATTCCCGGACTCTGATTCCCCACCTCCGATTCCCAGTCCTCTTATTCCCGGCATCTGATTCCCGGCCTCTGATTCCCTGCCACTGATTCCCTGCCCCTGATTCCCCACCTCTGATTTCCCATATCTGATTCCCCGCCTCTGTTTCCCCGCCTCTGATTCCCGGACTCTGATTCCCCACCTCTGATTCCCGGCCTCTGATTCCCGGCCTCTGATTCCCGGCCTCTGATTCCCCGCTTCTGATTCTGATTCCCTGCCTCTGATTCCCCATCTCTGATTCCCCACATCTGATTCCCTGCCTCTGATTCCCTGTCTCTGATTCCCCGCCTCTGATTCCCCTCCTCGGATTCCCCATATCTGATTTCCCGCCTCTGTTTCCCCACCTCTGATTCCCCGCCTCTGTTTCCCCATATCTGATTCCCGCCTCTGATTCCCCATATCTCATTCCCAACCTCTGAATCCCCATCTCTGATTCCCGGACTCTGATTCCACACCTCCGATTCCCAGTCCTCTTATTCCCGGCATCTGATTCCCGGCCTCTGATTCCCTGCCACTGATTCCCTGCCCCTGATTCCCCACCTCTGATTTCCCATATCTGATTCCCCGCCTCTGTTTCCCCGCCTCTGATTCGCAGCCTCTGATACCACGCCTCTGATTCCCCATCTCTAATTCATCACATCTGATTCCCCACCTCTGCTTCCCCATCTCTGATTCACTGCCTCTGATTCGCCACCTCTGATTCCCCATATCTGATTCCCCGCCTATGTTTCCCCACCGCTGATTCCACGCCTCTGATTCCCCATTTCGGATTCCCCGCCTCTGATTCCCCATCTCTGATTCCCGGACTCTGATTCCCCACCTCAGATTCCCGGCCTCTGATTCCCGGCCTCTGATTCCCGGCCTCTGATTCCCGGCCACTGATTCCCCGCTTCTGATTCTGATTCCCTGCCTCTGATTCCCCATCTCTGATTCCCCACATCTGATTCCCTGCCTCTGATTCCCTGTCTCTGATTCCCCGCCTCTGATTCCCCGCCTCGGATTCCCAACCTCTGATTCCCCACCTCTGATTCCCCATAATGGATTCCCCGCCTCTGTTTCCCCATATCTGATTCCCGGACTCTGATTCCCCACCTCTGATTCTCCATCTCTGATTCCGCACATCCGATTCCCTGCCTCTGATTCCCCGCCTCTGATTCCCTGCGTCTGATTCCCTGCCTCTGATTCCCAACCTCTGATTCCCCACCTCTGATTCCCCATATCTGATTCCCCGCTTCTGATTCCCCAACTCTGAATCCCCGCCTCTGATTCCCCAGCTCTGATTCCCCGCCTCTGATTCCCCATCTCTGATTCCCCGCCTCTGATACCCCGTGTCTGATTCCCTGCCTTTGATTCCCCGCCTCTGATTCCACGCCTCTGTTTCCCCGCCTCTGATTCCCCTCCTCTGATTCCCCATATCTGATTCCCCGCCTCTGATTCCCCAACTCTGATTCCCCGCCTCTGATTCCCCATCTCTGATTCCCAGTCCTCTTATGCCCGGCATCTGATTCACGGCCTCTGTTTCCCCGCCTCTGATTCCCTGCCTCTGATTCCCAACCTCTGATTCCCCACCTCTGATTCCCCATATCTGATTCCCCGCCTCTGTTTCCCTCCCTCTGATTCCCCGCCTCTGTTTCCCCATATCTGATTCCCCGCCTCTGATTCCCCAACTCTGATTCCCCGCCTCTGATTCCCAAGCTCTGATTCCCCGTGTTTGATTCCCTGCCTCTGATTTCCCGCCTCTGATACCCCTTCTCTGATTTACCACCTCTGATTCCCCATCTCTGATTCACCGCCTTTGATTCGCCAGCTCTGATTCCCCATATCTGACTCCCGGCCTCTGTTTCCCCGCCGCTGATTCCCCGCCTCTGATTCCCCATATCTCATTCCCCACCTCTGATTCCCCATCTCTGATTCCCGGACTCTGATTCCCCACCTCTGATTCCCAGTCCTCTTATTCCCGGCATCTGATTCCCGGCCTCTGATTCCCGGCCTCTGATTCCCTGCCACTGATTCCCCGCCCCTGATTCCCCACCTCTGATTTCCCATATCTGATTCCCCGCCTCTGTTTCCCCGCCTCTGATTCGCAGCCTCTGATACCCCGCATCTGATTCCCCATCTCTAATTCATCACATCTGATTCCCCACCTCTGCTTCCACATCTCTGATTCACTGCCTCTGATTCGCCACCTCTGATTCCCTATTTCGATTCCCCGCCTATGTTTCCCCACCTCTGATTCCCCGCCTCTGATTCCCCATATCGGATTCCCCGCCTCTGATTCCCCACCTCTGATTCACGGCCTCTAATTCTCGACCTCTGATTCCCGGCCTCTGATTCCCGGCCTCTGATTCCCTGCTTCTGATTCTGATTCCCTGCTTCTGATTCCCCATCTCTGATTCCCCACATCTGATTCCCTGCCTCTGATTCCCTGTCTCTGATTCCCCGCCTCTGATTCCCCGCCTCGAATTCCCAACCTCTGATTCCCCACCTCTGATTCCCCATAATGGATTCCCCGCCTCTGTTTCCCCATATCTGATTCCCGGACTCTGATTCCCCACCTCTGATTCCCCATATCTGATTTCCCGCCTCTGTTTCCCCGCCTCTGATTCCCCGCCTCTGTTTCCCCATATCTGATTCCCGGACTCTGATTCCCCACCTCTGATTCCCCATCTCTGATTCCGCACATCCGATTCCCTGCCTCTGATTCCCCGCCTCTGAGTCCCTGCGTCTGATTCCCTGCCTCTGATTCCCCACCTCTGATTCCCCACCTCTGATTCTCCATATCTGATTCCCCGCCTCTGTTTCCCCTCCTCTGATTCCCCGCCTCTGTTTCCCCATATCTGATTCCCCGCTTCTGATTCCCCAACTCTGATTCCCCGCCTCTGATTCCCCGCCTCAGATTCCCCAGCTCTGATTCCCCGTGTTTGATTCCCTGCCTCTGATTCCCAGCCTCTGATACCCCATCTCTGATTCACCACCTCTGATTCCCCATCTCTGATTCACTGCCTTTGATTCGCCAGCTCTGCTTCCCCATTTCTGACTCCCCGCCTCTGTTTCCCCGCCTCTGATTCCCCGCCTCTGATTCCCCATATCTCATTCCCCACCTCTGATTCCCCATATCTGATTCCCCACCTCTGATTCCCCAACTCTGATTCCCCGCCTCTGATTCCCCATCTCTGATTCCCCGCCTCTGATACCCCGTGTCTGATTCCCTGCCTTTGATTCCCCGCCTCTGATTCCACGCCTCTGTTTCCCCGCGTCTGATTCCCCTCCTCTGATTCCCCATATCTGATTCCCCGCCTCTGATTCCCCAACTCTGATTCCCCGCCTCTGATTCCCCATCGCTGATTCCCAGTCCTCTTATGCCCGGCATCTGATTCACGGCCTCTGTTTCCCCGCCTCTGATTCCCTGCCTCTGATTCCCAACCTCTGATTCCCCACCTCTGATTCCCCATATCTGATTCCCCGCCTCTGTTTCCCTCCCTCTGATTCCCCGCCTCTGTTTCCCCATATCTGATTCCCCGCCTCTGATTCCCCAAATCCGATTCCCCGCCTCTGATTCCCCAGCTCTGATTCCCCGTGTTTGATTCCCTGCCTCTGATTTCCCGCCTCTGATACCCCTTCTCTGATTTACCACCTCTGATTCCCCATCTCTGATTCACCGCCTTTGATTCGCCAGCTCTGATTCCCCATATCTTACTCCCGGCCTCTGTTTCCCCGCCTCTGATTCCCCGCCTCTGATTCCCCATATCTCATTCCCCACCTCTGATTCCCCATCTCTGATTCCCGGACTCTGATTCCCCACCTCTGATTCCCAGTCCTCTTATTCCCGGCATCTGATTCCCGGCCTCTGATTCCCGGCCTCTGATTCCCTGCCACTGATTCCCCGCCCCTGATTCCCCACCTCTGATTTCCCATATCTGATTCCCCGCCTCTGTTTCCCCGCCTCTGATTCGCAGCCTCTGATACCCCGCATCTGATTCCCCATCTCTAATTCATCACATCTGATTCCCTGCCTCTGATTCCCCATCTCTGATTCCCAGTCCTCTTATGCCCAGCATCTGATTCATGGCCTCTGATTCCCCGCCTCTGATTCCCTGCCTCTGATTCCCAACCTCTGATTCCCCACCTCTGATTCCCCATATCTGATTCCCCGCCTCTGTTTCCTCGCCTCTGATTCCCCGCCTCTGTTTCCCCATATCTGATTCCCCGCCTCTAATTCCCCAACTCTGATTCCCCGCCTCTGATTCCCCAGCTCTGATTCCCCGTGTTTGATTCCCTGCCTCTGATTCCCCGCCTCTGATACCCCATATCTGATTCAACACCTCTGATTCCCCATCTCTGATTCACCGCCTTTGATTCGCCATCTCTGATTCCCCATATCTGACTCCCGGCATCTGATTCCTGGCCTCTGATTCCCGGCCTCTGATTCCCTGCCACTGATTCCCTGCCCCTGATTCCCCACATCTGATTTCCCATATCTGATTCCCCGCCTCTGTTTCCACGCCTCTGATACGCAGCCGCTGATTCCCCGCCTCTGATTCCCCATATCTCATTCCCCACCTCTGATTCCCCATCTCTGATTCCCGGACTCTGATTCCCCACCTCTGATTCCCAGTCCTCTTATTCCCGGCATCTGATTCCCGGCCTCTGATTCCCGGCCTCTGATTCCCTGCCACTGATTCCCCGCCCCTGATTCCCCACCTCTGATTTCCCATATCTGATTCCCCGCCTCTGTTTCCCCGCCTCTGATTCGCAGCCTCTGATACCCCGCATCTGATTCCCCATCTCTAATTCATCACATCTGATTCCCCACCTCTGCTTTCCCATCTCTGATTCACTGCCTCTGATTCGCCACCTCTAATTCCCCATATCTGATTCCCCGCCTATGTTTCCCCACCTCTGATTCCCCGCCTCTGATTCCCCATATCGGATTCCCCGCCTCTGATTCCCCATCTCTGATTCACGGACTCTGATTCCCCACCTCTGATTCCCGGGCTCTGATTCCCGACCTCTGATTCCCGGCCTCTGATTCCCGGCCTCTGATTCCACGCTTCTGATTCTGATTCCCTGCCTCTGATTCCCCATCTCTGATTCCCCACATCTGATTCCCTGCCTCTGATTCCCCGTCTCTGATTCCCCGCCTCTGATTCCCCGCCTCTGATTCCCCAGCTCTGATTCCCCGCCTCTGATTCCCTGCCTCTGATTCCCAACCTCTGATTCCCCACCTCTGATTCCCCATATCTGATTCCCCGCCTCTGTTTCCCTGCCTCTGATTCCCCGCCTCTGATACCCCATCTCTGATTCACCACCTCTGATTCCCCATATCTGAATCCCCGCCTCTGTTTCCCCGCCTCTGATTCCCCATATCTCATTCCCCGCCTCTGATTCCCCATCTCTGATTCCAGGACTCTGATTCCCCACCTCTGAATCCCAGTCCTCTTATTCCCGGCATCTGATTCCCGGCATCTGATTCCCAGCCTCTGATTCCCTGCCACTGATTCCCTGCCCCTGATTCCCCACCTCTGATTTCCCATATCTGATTCCCCACCTCTGTTTCCCCGCCTCTGATTCGCAGCCTCTGATACCCCGCCTCTGATTCCCCATCTCTAATTCATCACATCTGATTCCCCACCTCTGCTTCCCCATCTCTGATTCACTGCCTCTGATTCGCCACCTCTGATTCCCCATATCTGATTCCCCGCCTATGTTTCCCCACCTCTGATTCCACGCCTCTGATTCCCCATTTCGGATTCCCCGCCTCTGATTCCCCATCTCTGATTCCCGGACTCTGATTCCCCACCTCAGATTCCCGGCCTCTGATTCCCGGCATCTGATTCCCGGCCTCTGATTCCCGGCCACTGATTCCCCGCTTCTGATTCTGATTCCCTGCCTCTGATTCCCCATCTCTGATTCCCCACACCTGATTCCCTGCCTCTGATTCCCTGTCTCTGATTCCCCGCCTCTGATTCCCCGCCTCGGATTCCCAACCTCTGATTCCCCACCTCTGATTCCCCATAATGGATTCCCCGCCTCTGTTTCCCCATATCTGATTCCCGGACTCTGATTCCCCACCTCTGATTCTCCATCTCTGATTCCGCACATCCGATTCCCTGCCTCTGATTCCCCGCCTCTGATTCCCTGCGTCTGATTCCCTGCCTCTGATTCCCAACCTCTGATTCCCCACCTCTGATTCCCCATATCTGATTCCCCGCCTCTGTTTCCCCGCCTCTGATTCCCCGCTTCTGATTCCCCAACTCTGAATCCCCGCCTCTGATTCCCCAGCTCTGATTCCCCGCCTCTGATTCCCCATCTCTGATTCCCCGCCTCTGATACCCCGTGTCTGATTCCCTGCCTTTGATTCCCCGCCTCTGATTCCACGCCTCTGTTTCCCCGCCTCTGATTCCCCTCCTCTGATTCCCCATATCTGATTCCCCGCCTCTGATTCCCCAACTCTGATTCCCCGCCTCTGATTCCCCATCTCTGATTCCCAGTCCTCTTATGCCCGGCATCTGATTCACGGCCTCTGTTTCCCCGCCTCTGATTCCCTGCCTCTGATTCCCAACCTCTGATTCCCCACCTCTGATTCCCCATATCTGATTCCCCGCCTCTGTTTCCCTCCCTCTGATTCCCCGCCTCTGTTTCCCCATATCTGATTCCCCGCCTCTGATTCCCCAACTCTGATTCCCCGCCTCTGATTCCCAAGCTCTGATTCCCCGTGTTTGATTCCCTGCCTCTGATTTCCCGCCTCTGATACCCCTTCTCTGATTTACCACCTCTGATTCCCCATCTCTGATTCACCGCCTTTGATTCGCCAGCTCTGATTCCCCATATCTGACTCCCGGCCTCTGTTTCCCCGCCGCTGATTCCCCGCCTCTGATTCCCCATATCTCATTCCCCACCTCTGATTCCCCATCTCTGATTCCCGGACTCTGATTCCCCACCTCTGATTCCCAGTCCTCTTATTCCCGGCATCTGATTCCCGGCCTCTGATACCCGGCCTCTGATTCCCTGCCACTGATACCCCGCATCTGATTCCCCATCTCTAATTCATCACATCTGATTCCCCACCTCTGCTTCCACATCTCTGATTCACTGCCTCTGATTCGCCACCTCTGATTCCCCATTTCGATTCCCCGCCTATGTTTCCCCACCTCTGATTCCCCGCCTCTGATTCCCCATATCGGATTCCCCGCCTCTGATTCCCCACCTCTGATTCACGGCCTCTGATTCTCGACCTCTGATTCCCGGCCTCTGATTCCCGGCCTCTGATTCCCTGCTTCTGATTCTGATTCCCTGCTTCTGATTCCCCATCTCTGATTCCCCACATCTGATTCCCTGCCTCTGATTCCCTGTCTCTGATTCCCCGCCTCTGATTCCCCGCCTCGGATTCCCAACCTCTGATTCCCCACCTCTGATTCCCCATAATGGATTCCCCGCCTCTGTTTCCCCATATCTGATTCCCGGACTCTGATTCCCCACCTCTGATTCCCCATATCTGATTTCCCGCCTCTGTTTCCCCGCCTCTGATTCCCCGCCTCTGTTTCCCCATATCTGATTCCCGGACTCTGATTCCCCACCTCTGATTCCCCATCTCTGATTCCGCACATCCGATTCCCTGCCTCTGATTCCCCGCCTCTGAGTCCCTGCGTCTGATTCCCTGCCTCTGATTCCCCACCTCTGATTCCCCACCTCTGATTCTCCATATCTGATTCCCCACCTCTGTTTCCCCTCCTCTGATTCCCCGCCTCTGTTTCCCCATATCTGATTCCCCGCTTCTGATTCCCCAACTCTGATTCCCCATCTCTGATTCCCCGCCTCAGATTCCCCAGCTCTGATTCCCCGTGTTTGATTCCCTGCCTCTGATTTCCAGCCTCTGATACCCCATCTCTGATTCACCACCTCTGATTCCCCATCTCTGATTCACCGCCTTTGATTCGCCAGCTCTGATTCCCCATTTCTGACTCCCCGCCTCTGTTTCCCCGCCTCTGATTCCCCGCCTCTGATTCCCCATATCTCATTCCCCACCTCTGATTCCCCATATCTGATTCCCCACCTCTGATTCCCCAACTCTGATTCCCCGCCTCTGATTCCCCATCTCTGATTCCCCGCCTTTGATACCCCGTGTCTGATTCCCTGCCTTTGATTCCCCGCCTCTGATTCCACGCCTCTGTTTCCCCGCCTCTGATTCCCCTCCTCTGATTCCCCATATCTGATTCCCCACCTCTGATTCCCCAACTCTGATTCCCCGCCTCTGATTCCCCATCTCTGATTCCCAGTCCTCTTATGCCCGGCATCTGATTCACGGCCTCTGTTTCCCCGCCTCTGATTCCCTGCCTCTGATTCCCAACCTCTGATTCCCCACCTCTGATTCCCCATATCTGATTCCCCGCCTCTCTTTCCCTCCCTCTGATTCCCCGCCTCTGTTTCCCCATATCTGATTCCCCGCCTCTGATTCCCCAAATCCGATTCCCCGCCTCTGATTCCCCAGCTCTGATTCCCCGTGTTTGATTCCCTGCCTCTGATTTCCCGCCTCTGATACCCCTTCTCTGATTTACCACCTCTGATTCCCCATCTCTGATTCACCGCCTTTGATTCGCCAGCTCTGATTCCCCATATCTGACTCCCGGCCTCTGTTTCCCCGCCTCTGATTCCCCGCCTCTGATTCCCCATATCTCATTCCCCACCTCTGATTCCCCATCTCTGATTCCCGGACTCTGATTCCCCACCTCTGATTCCCAGTCCTCTTATTCCCGGCATCTGATTCCCGGTCTCTGATTCCCTGCCACTGATTCCCCGCCCCTGATTCCCCACCTCTGATTTCCCATATCTGATTCCCTGCCTCTGATTCCCCATCTCTGATTCCCAGTCCTCTTATGCCCAGCATCTGATTCATGGCCTCTGATTCCCCGCCTCTGATTCCCTGCCTCTGATTCCCAACCTCTGATTCCCCACCTCTGATTCCCCATATCTGATTCCCCGCCTCTGTTTCCTCGCCTCTGATTCCCCGCCTCTGTTTCCCCATATCTGATTCCCCGCCTCTGATTCCCCAACTCTGATTCAACACCTCTGATTCCCCATCTCTGATTCACCGCCTTTGATTCGCCATCTCTGATTCCCCATATCTGACTCCCGGCATCTGATTCCTGGCCTCTGATTCCCGGCCTCTGATTCCCTACCACTGATTCCCTGCCCCTGATTCCCCACATCTGATTTCCCATATCTGATTCCCCGCCTCTGTTTCCCCGCCTCTGATACGCAGCCTCTGATACCCCGCCTCTGATTCCCCATCTCTAATTCATCACATCTGATTCCCCATCTCTGCTTTCCCATCTCTGATTCACTGCCTCTGATTCGCCACCTCTGATTCCCCATATCTGATTCCCCGCCTATGTTTCCCCACCTCTGATTCCCCGCCTCTGATTCTCCATATCGGATTCCCCGCCTCTGATACCCCATCTCTGATTCACGGACTCTGATTCCCCACCTCTGATTCCCGGGCTCTGATTCCCGACCTCTGATTCCCGGCCTCTGATTCCCGGCCTCTGATTCCACGCTTCTGATTCTGATTCCCTGCCTCTGATTCCCCATCTCTGATTCCCCACATCTGATTCCCTGCCTCTGATTCCCCGTCTCTGATTCCCCGCCTCTGATTCCCCGCCTCTGATTCCCCAGCTCTGATTCCCCGCCTCTGATTCCCTGCCTCTGATTCCCAACCTCTGATTCCCCACCTCTGATTCCCCATATCTGATTCCCTGCCTCTGTTTCCCTGCCTCTGATTCCCCGCCTCTGATACCCCATCTCTGATTCACCACCTCTGATTCCCCATCTCTGATTCAACGCCTTTGATTCGCCAGATCTGATTCCCCATATCTGAATCCCCGCCTCTGTTTCCCCGCCTCTGATTCCCCATATCTCATTCCCCGCCTCTGATTCCCCATCTCTGATTCCAGGACTCCGATTCCCCACCTCTGAATCCCAGTCCTCTTATTCCCGGCATCTGATTCCCGGCATCTGATTCCCAGCCTCTGATTCCCTGCCACTGATTCCCTGCCCCTGATTCCCCACCTCTGATTTCCCATATCTGATTCCCCACCTCTGTTTCCCCGCCTCTGATTCGCAGCCTCTGATACCCCGCCTCTGATTCCCCATCTCTAATTCATCACATCTGATTCCCCACCTCTGCTTCCCCATCTCTGATTCACTGCATCTGATTCGCCACCTCTGGTTCCCCATATCTGATTCCCTGCCTATGTTTCCCCACCTCTGATTCCCCGCCTCTGATTCCCGGCCTCTGATTCCCGGCCTCAGATTCCCGGCCTCTGATTCCCGGCCTCTGATTCCCCGCTTCTGATTCTGATTCCCTGCCTCTGATTCCCCATCTCTGATTCCCCACATCTGATTCCCTGCCTCTGATTCCCTGTCTCTGATTCCCCGCCTCTGATTCCCCGCCTCGGATTCCCAACCTCTTATTCCCCACCTCTGATTCCCCATATCTGATTCCCCGCATCTGATTCCCCAACTCTGATTCCCCGCCTCTCATGCCCCAGCTCTGATTCCCCGCCTCTGATTCCCCGTGTTTGATTCCCTGCCTTTGATTCCCCGCCTCTGATTCGCCATCTCTGATTCACCGCCTTTGATTCGCCACCCCTGATTCCCCATATCAGATTCCCCGCCTCTGCTTCCCCGCCTCTGATTACCCACCTCTGATTTCCCATTATCTCATTCCCCGCCTCTGATTCCCCAACTCTGATTCCCTGCCTCTGATTCCCCATCTCTGATTCCCAGTCCTCTTATGCCCGGCATCTGATTCACGGCCTCTGATTCCCCTCCTCTGATTCCCTACCTCTGATTCCCAACCTCTGATTCCCCACCTCTGATTCCCCATATCTGATTCCCCGCCTCTGTTTCCCTCCCTCTGATTCCCCGCCTCTGTTTCCCCATATCTGATTCCCCGCCTCTGATTCCCCAACTCTGATTCCCCGCCTCTGATTCCCCAGCTCTGATTCCCCGTGTTTGATTCCCTGCCTCTGATTCCCCGCCTCTGATACCACATCTCTGATTCACCACCTCTGATTCCCCATCTCTGATTCACCGCCTTTGATTCGCCAGCTCTGATTCCCCATATCTGACTCCCGGCCTCTGTTTCCCCGCCTCTGATTCCCCGCCTCTGATTCCCCATATCTCATTCCCCGCCTCTGATTCCCCATCTCTGATTCCCGGACTCTGATTCCCCACCTCTGATTCCCAGTCCTCTTATTCCCGGCATCTGATTCCCGGCCTCTGATTCCCAGCCTCTGATTCCCTGCCACTGATTCCCCGCCCCTGATTCCCCACCTCTAATTTCCCATATCTGATTCCCCGCCTCAGTTTCCCCGCCTCTGATTCGCAGCCTCTGATCCCCCGCCTCTGATTCCCCATCTCTAATTCATCACATCTGATTCCCCATCTCTGCTTCCCCATCTCTGATTCACTGCCTCTGATTCGCCACCTCTGATTCCCCATATCTGATTCCCCGCCTATGTTTCCCCACCTCTGATTCCCCGCCTCTGATTCCCCATATCGGATTCCCCGCCTCTGATTCCCCATCTCTGATTCCCGGACTCTGATTCCCCACCTCTGATTCCCGGGCTCTGATTCCCGACCTCTGATTGCCGGCCTCTGATTCCCGGCCTCTGATTCCACGCTTCTGATTCTGATTCCCTGCCTCTGATTCCCCATCTCTGATTCCCCACATCTGATTCCCTGCCTCTGATTCCCTGTCTCTGATTCCCCATCTCTGATTCCCAGCCTTTGATACCCCGTGTCTGATTCCCTGCCTTTGATTCCCCGCCTCTGATTCCACGCCTCTGTTTCCCCGCCTCTGATTCCCCTCCTCTGATTCCCCATATCTGATTCCCCACCTCTGATTCCCCAACTCTGATTCCCCGCCTCTGATTCCCCATCTCTGATTCCCAGTCCTCTTATGCCCGGCATCTGATTCACGGCCTCTGTTTCCCCGCCTCTGATTCCCTGCCTCTGATTCCCAACCTCTGATTCCCCACCTCTGATTCCCCATATCTGATTCCCCGCCTCTGTTTCCCTCCCTCTGATTCCCCGCCTCTGTTTCCCCATATCTGATTCCCCGCCTCTGATTCCCCAAATCCGATTCCCCGCCTCTGATTCCCCAGCTCTGATTCCCCGTGTTTGATTCCCTGCCTCTGATTTCCCGCCTCTGATACCCCTTCTCTGATTTACCACCTCTGATTCCCCATCTCTGATTCACCGCCTTTGATTCGCCAGCTCTGATTCCCCATATCTGACTCCCGGCCTCTGTTTCCCCGCCTCTGATTCCCCGCCTCTGATTCCCCATATCTCATTCCCCACCTCTGATTCCCCATCTCTGATTCCCGGACTCTGATTCCCCACCTCTGATTCCCAGTCCTCTTATTCCCGGCATCTGATTCCCGGTCTCTGATTCCCTGCCACTGATTCCCCGCCCCTGATTCCCCACCTCTGATTTCCCATATCTGATTCCCCGCCTCTGTTTCCCCGCCTCTGATTCGCAGCCTCCGATACCCCGCATCTGATTCCCCATCTCTAATTCATCACATCTGATTCCCTGCCTCTGATTCCCCATCTCTGATTCCCAGTCCTCTTATGCCCAGCATCTGATTCATGGCCTCTGATTCCCCGCCTCTGATTCCCTGCCTCTGATTCCCAACCTCTGATTCCCCACCTCTGATTCCCCATATCTGATTCCCCGCCTCTGATTCCCCAACTCTGATTCCCCGCCTCTGATTCCCCAGCTCTGATTCCCCGTGTTTGATTCCCTGCCTCTGATTCCCCGCCTCTGATACCCCATCTCTGATTCAACACCTCTGATTCCCCATCTCTGATTCACCGCCTTTGATTCGCCATCTCTGATTCCCCATATCTGACTCCCGGCATCTGATTCCTGGCCTCTGATTCCCGGCCTCTGATTCCCTGCCACTGATTCCCTGCCCCTGATTCCCCACATCTGATTTCCCATATCTGATTCCCCGCCTCTGTTTCCCCGCCTCTGATACGCAGCCTCTGATACCCCGCCTCTGATTCCCCATCTCTAATTCATCACATCTGATTCCCCATCTCTGCTATCCCATCTCTGATTCACTGCCTCTGATTCGCCACCTCTGATTCCCCATATCTGATTCCCCGCCTATGTTTCCCCACCTCTGATTCCCCGCCTCTGATTCCCCATATCGGATTCCCCGCCTCTGATACCCCATCTCTGATTCACGGACTCTGATTCCCCACCTCTGATTCCCGGGCTCTGATTCCCGACCTCTGATTCCCGGCCTCTGATTCCCGGCCTCTGATTCCACGCTTCTGATTCTGATTCCCTGCCTCTGATTCCCCATCTCTGATTCCCCACATCTGATTCCCTGCCTCTGATTCCCCGTCTCTGATTCCCCGCCTCTGATTCCCCGCCTCTGATTCCCCAGCTCTGATTCCCCGCCTCTGATTCCCTGCCTCTGATTCCCCACCTCTGATTCCCCATATCTGATTCCCCGCCTCTGTTTCCCTGCCTCTGATTCCCCGCCTCTGATACCCCATCTCTGATTCACCACCTCTGATTCCCCATCTCTGATTCAACGCCTTTGATTCGCCAGATCTGATTCCCCATATCTGAATCCCCGCCTCTGTTTCCCCGCCTCTGATTCCCCATATCTCATTCCCCGCCTCTGATTCCCCACCTCTGAATCCCAGTCCTCTTATTCCCGGCATCTGATTCCCGGCATCTGATTCCCAGCCTCTGATTCCCTGCCACTGATTCCCTGCCCCTGATTCCCCACCTCTGATTTCCCATATCTGATTCCCCACCTCTGTTTCCCCGCCTCTGATTCGCAGCCTCTGATACCCCGCCTCTGATTCCCCATCTCTAATTCATCACATCTGATTCCCCACCTCTGCTTCCCCATCTCTGATTCACTGCATCTGATTCGCCACCTCTGGTTCCCCATATCTGATTCCCTGCCTATGTTTCCCCACCTCTGATTCCCCGCCTCTGATTCCCGGCCTCTGATTCCCGGCCTCTGATTCCCGGCCTCTGATTCCCGGCCTCTGATTCCCCGCTTCTGATTCTGATTCCCTGCCTCTGATTCCCCATCTCTGATTCCCCACATCTGATTCCCTGCCTCTGATTCCCTGTCTCTGATTCCCCGCCTCTGATTCCCCGCCTCGGATTCCCAACCTCTGATTCCCCACCTCTGATTCCCCATATCTGATTCCCCGCATCTGATTCCCCAACTCTGATTCCCCGCCTCTCATGCCCCAGCTCTGATTCCCCGCCTCTGATTCCCCGTGTTTGATTCCCTGCCTTTGATTCCCCGCCTCTGATTCGCCATCTCTGATTCACCGCCTTTGATTCGCCACCCCTGATTCCCCATATCAGATTCCCCGCCTCTGCTTCCCGGGCTCTGATTCCCGACCTCTGATTCCCGGCCTCTGATTCCCGGCCTCTGATTCCACGCTTCTGATTCTGATTCCCTGCCTCTGATTCCCCATCTCTGATTCCCCACATCTGATTCCCTGCCTCTGATTCCCCGTCTCTGATCCCCGCCTCTGATTCCCCGCCTCTGATTCCCCAGCTCTGATTCCCCGCCTCTGATTCCCTGCCTCTGATTCCCAACCTCTGATTCCCCACCTCTGATTCCCCATATCTGATTCCCCGCCTCTGTTTCCCTGCCTCTGATTCCCCGCCTCTGATACCCCATCTCTGATTCACCACCTCTGATTCCCCATCTCTGATTCAACGCCTTTGATTCGCCAGATCTGATTCCCCATATCTGAATCCCCGCCTCTGTTTCCCCGCCTCTGATTCCCCATATCTCATTCCCCGCCTCTGATTCCCCATCTCTGATTCCAGGACTCCGATTCCCCACCTCTGAATCCCAGTCCTCTTATTCCCGGCATCTGATTCCCGGCATCTGATTCCCAGCCTCTGATTCCCTGCCACTGATTCCCTGCCCCTGATTCCCCACCTCTGATTTCCCATATCTGATTCCCCACCTCTGTTTCCCCGCCTCTGATTCGCAGCCTCTGATACCCCGCCTCTGATTCCCCATCTCTAATTCATCACATCTGATTCCCCACCTCTGCATCCCCATCTCTGATTCACTGCATCTGATTCGCCACCTCTGGTTCCCCATATCTGATTCCCTGCCTATGTTTCCCCACCTCTGATTCCCCGCCTCTGATTCCCGGCCTCTGATTCCCGGCCTCAGATTCCCGGCCTCTGATTCCCGGCCTCTGATTCCCCGCTTCTGATTCTGATTCCCTGCCTCTGATTCCCCATCTCTGATTCCCCACATCTGATTCCCTGCCTCTGATTCCCTGTCTCTGATTCCCCGCCTCTGATTCCCCGCCTCGGATTCCCAACCTCTGATTCCCCACCTCTGATTCCCCATATCTGATTCCCCGCATCTGATTCCCCAACTCTGATTCCCCGCCTCTCATGCCCCAGCTCTGATTCCCCGCCTCTGATTCCCCGTGTTTGATTCCCTGCCTTTGATTCCCCGCCTCTGATTCGCCATCTCTGATTCACCGCCTTTGATTCGCCACCCCTGATTCCCCATATCAGATTCCCCGCCTCTGCTTCCCCGCCTCTGATTACCCACCTCTGATTTCCCATTATCTCATTCCCCGCCTCTGATTCCCCAACTCTGATTCCCTGCCTCTGATTCCCCATCTCTGATTCCCAGTCCTCTTATGCCCGGCATCTGATTCACGGCCTCTGATTCCCCTCCTCTGATTCCCCGCCTCTGTTTCCCCATATCTGTTTCCCCGCCTCTGATTCCCTGCCTCTGATTCCCGACCTCTGATTCCCCACCTCTGATTCCCCATATCTGATTCCCCGCCTCTGTTTCCCTCCCTCTGATTCCCCGCCTCTGTTTCCCCATATCTGATTCCCCGCCTCTGATTCCCCAAATCCGATTCCCCGCCTCTGATTCCCCAGCTCTGATTCCCCGTGTTTGATTCCCTGCCTCTGATTTCCCGCCTCTGATACCCCTTCTCTGATTTACCACCTCTGATTCCCCATCTCTGATTCACCGCCTTTGATTCGCCAGCTCTGATTCCCCATATCTGACTCCCGGCCTCTGTTTCCCCGCCTCTGATTCCCCGCCTCTGATTCCCCATATCTCATTCCCCACCTCTGATTCCCCATCTCTGATTCCCGGACTCTGATTCCCCACCTCTGATTCCCAGTCCTCTTATTCCCGGCATCTGATTCCCGGCCTCTGATTCCCGGCCTCTGATTCCCTGCCACTGATTCCCCGCCCCTGATTCCCCACCTCTGATTTCCCATATCTGATTCCCCGCCTCTGTTTCCCCGCCTCTGATTCGCAGCCTCTGATACCCCGCATCTGATTCCCCATCTCTAATTCATCACATCTGATTCCCTGCCTCTGATTCCCCATCTCTGATTCCCAGTCCTCTTATGCCCAGCATCTGATTCATGGCCTCTGATTCCCCGCCTCTGATTCCCTGCCTCTGATTCCCAACCTCTGATTCCCCACCTCTGATTCCCCATATCTGATTCCCCGCCTCTGTTTCCTCGCCTCTGATTCCCCGCCTCTGTTTCCCCATATCTGATTCCCCGCCTCTGATTCCCCAACTCTGATTCCCCGCCTCTGATACCCCATCTCTGATTCAACACCTCTGATTCCCCATCTCTGATTCACCGCCTTTGATTCGCCATCTCTGATTCCCCATATCTGACTCCCGGCATCTGATTCCTGGCCTCTGATTCCCGGCCTCTGATTCCCTGCCACTGATTCCCTGCCCCTGATTCCCCACATCTGATTTCCCATATCTGATTCCCCGCCTCTGTTTCCCCGCCTCTGATACGCAGCCTCTGATACCCCGCCTCTGATTCCCCATCTCTAATTCATCACATCTGATTCCCCATCTCTGCTTTCCCATCTCTGATTCACTGCCTCTGATTCGCCACCTCTGATTCCCCATATCTGATTCCCCGCCTATGTTTCCCCACCTCTGATTCCCCGCCTCTGATTCCCCATATCGTATTCCCCGCCTCTGATTCCCCATCTCTGATTCACGGACTCTGATTCCCCACCTCTGATTCCCGGGCTCTGATTCCCGACCTCTGATTCCCGGCCTCTGATTCCCGGCCTCTGATTCCACGCTTCTGATTCTGATTCCCTGCCTCTGATTCCCCATCTCTGATTCCCCACATCTGATTCCCTGCCTCTGATTCCCCGTCTCTGATTCCCCGCCTCTGATTCCCCGCCTCTGATTCCCCAGCTCTGATTCCCCGCCTCTGATTCCCTGCCTCTGATTCCCAACCTCTGATTCCCCACCTCTGATTCCCCATATCTGATTCCCCGCCTCTGTTTCCCTGCCTCTGATTCCCCGCCTCTGATACCCCATCTCTGATTCACCACCTCTGATTCCCCATATCTGAATCCCCGCCTCTGTTTCCCCGCCTCTGATTCCCCATATCTCATTCCCCGCCTCTGATTCCCCATCTCTGATTCCAGGACTCTGATTCCCCACCTCTGAATCCCAGTCCTCTTATTCCCGGCATCTGATTCCCGGCATCTGATTCCCAGCCTCTGATTCCCTGCCACTGATTCCCTGCCCCTGATTCCCCACCTCTGATTTCCCATATCTGATTCCCCACCTCTGTTTCCCCGCCTCTGATTCGCAGCCTCTGATACCCCGCCTCTGATTCCCCATCTCTAATTCATCACATCTGATTCCCCACCTCTGCTTCCCCATCTCTGATTCACTGCCTCTGATTCGCCACCTCTGATTCCCCATATCTGATTCCCCGCCTATGTTTCCCCACCTCTGATTCCACGCCTCTGATTCCCCATTTCGGATTCCCCGCCTCTGATTCCCCATCTCTGATTCACTGCCTCTGATTCGCCACCTCTGATTCCCCATATCTGATTCCCCGCCTATGTTTCCCCACCTCAGATTCCCGGCCTCTGATTCCCGGCATCTGATTCCCGGCCTCTGATTCCCGGCCACTGATTCCCCGCTTCTGATTCTGATTCCCTGCCTCTGATTCCCCATCTCTGATTCCCCACACCTGATTCCCTGCCTCTGATTCCCTGTCTCTGATTCCCCGCCTCTGATTCCCCGCCTCGGATTCCCAACCTCTGATTCCCCACCTCTGATTCCCCATAATGGATTCCCCGCCTCTGTTTCCCCATATCAGATTCCCGGACTCTGATTCCCCACCTCTGATTCTCCATCTCTGATTCCGCACATCCGATTCCCTGCCTCTGATTCCCCGCCTCTGATTCCCTGCGTCTGATTCCCTGCCTCTGATTCCCAACCTCTGATTCCCCACCTCTGATTCCCCATATCTGATTCCCCGCCTCTGTTTCCCCGCCTCTGATTCCCCGCTTCTGATTCCCCAACTCTGAATCCCCGCCTCTGATTCCCCAGCTCTGATTCCCCGCCTCTGATTCCCCATCTCTGATTCCCCGCCTCTGATACCCCGTGTCTGATTCCCTGCCTTTGATTCCCCGCCTCTGATTCCACACCTCTGTTTCCCCGCCTCTGATTCCCCTCCTCTGATTCCCCATATCTGATTCCCCGCCTCTGATTCCCCAACTCTGATTCCCCGCCTCTGATTCCCCATCTCTGATTCCCAGTCCTCTTATGCCCGGCATCTGATTCACGGCCTCTGTTTCCCCGCCTCTGATTCCCTGCCTCTGATTCCCAACCTCTGATTCCCCACCTCTGATTCCCCATATCTGATTCCCCGCCTCTGTTTCCCTCCCTCTGATTCCCCGCCTCAGTTTCCCCATATCTGATTCCCCGCCTCTGATTCCCCAACTCTGATTCCCCGCCTCTGATTCCCAAGCTCTGATTCCCCGTGTTTGATTCCCTGCCTCTGATTTCCCGCCTCTGATACCCCTGCTCTGATTTACCACCTCTGATTCCCCATCTCTGATTCACCGCCTTTGATTCGCCAGCTCTGATTCCCCATATCTGACTCCCGGCCTCTGTTTCCCCGCCGCTGATTCCCCGCCTCTGATTCCCCATATCTCATTCCCCACCTCTGATTCCCCATCTCTGATTCCCGGACTCTGATTCCCCACCTCTGATTCCCAGTCCTCTTATTCCCGGCATCTGATTCCCGGCCTCTGATACCCGGCCTCTGATTCCCTGCCACTGATTCCCCGCCCCTGATTCCCCACCTCTGATTTCCCATATCTGATTCCCCGCCTCTGTTTCCCCGCCTCTGATTCGCAGCCTCTGATACCCCGCATCTGATTCCCCATCTCTAATTCATCACATCTGATTCCCCACCTCTGCTTCCACATCTCTGATTCACTGCCTCTGATTCGCCACCTCTGATTCCCCATTTCGATTCCCCGCCTATGTTTCCCCACCTCTGATTCCCCGCCTCTGATTCCCCATATCGGATTCCCCGCCTCTGATTCCCCACCTCTGATTCACGGCCTCTGATTCTCGACCTCTGATTCCCGGCCTCTGATTCCCGGCCTCTGATTCCCTGCTTCTGATTCTGATTCCCTGCTTCTGATTCCCCATCTCTGATTCCCCACATCTGATTCCCTGCCTCTGATTCCCTGTCTCTGATTCCCCGCCTCTGATTCCCCGCCTCGGATTCCCAACCTCTGATTCCCCACCTCTGATTCCCCATAATGGATTCCCCGCCTCTGTTTCCCCATATATGATTCCCGGACTCTGATTCCCCACCTCTGATTCCCCATATCTGATTTCCCGCCTCTGTTTCCCCGCCTCTGATTCCCCGCCTCTGTTTCCCCATATCTGATTCCCGGACTCTGATTCCCCACCTCTGATTCCCCATCTCTGATTCCGCACATCCGATTCCTGCCTCTGATTCCCCGCCTCTGAGTCCCTGCGTCTGATTCCCTGCCTCTGATTCCCCACCTCTGATTCCCCACCTCTGATTCTCCATATCTGATTCCCCACCTCTGTTTCCCCTCCTCTGATTCCCCGCCTCTGTTTCCCCATATCTGATTCCCCGCTTCTGATTCCCCAACTCTGATTCCCCATCTCTGATTCCCCGCCTCAGATTCCCCAGCTCTGATTCCCCGTGTTTGATTCCCTGCCTCTGATTCCCAGCCTCTGATACCCCATCTCTGATTCACCACCTCTGATTCCCCATCTCTGATTCACCGCCTTTGATTCGCCAGCTCTGATTCCCCATTTCTGACTCCCCGCCTCTGTTTCCCCGCCTCTGATTCCCCGCCTCTGATTCCCCATATCTCATTCCCCACCTCTGATTCCCCATATCTGATTCCCCACCTCTGATTCCCCAACTCTGATTCCCCGCCTCTGATTCCCCATCTCTGATTCCCCGCCTTTGATACCCCGTGTCTGATTCCCTGCCTTTGATTCCCTGCCTCTGATTCCACGCCTGTTTCCCCGCCTCTGATTCCCCTCCTCTGATTCCCCATATCTGATTCCCCACCTCTGATTCCCCAACTCTGATTCCCCGCCTCTGATTCCCCATCTCTGATTCCCAGTCCTCTTATGCCCGGCATCTGATTCACGGCCTCTGTTTCCCCGCCTCTGATTCCCTGCCTCTGATTCCCAACCTGTGATTCCCCACCTCTGATTCCCCATATCTGATTCCCCGCCTCTGTTTCCCTCCCTCTGATTCCCCGCCTCTGTTTCCCCATATCTGATTCCCTGCCTCTGATTCCCCAAATCCGATTCCCCGCCTCTGATTCCCCAGCTCTGATTCCCCGTGTTTGATTCCCTGCCTCTGATTTCCCGCCTCTGATACCCCTTCTCTGATTTACCACCTCTGATTCCCCATCTCTGATTCACCGCCTTTGATTCGCCAGCTCTGATTCCCCATATCTGACTCCCGGCCTCTGTTTCCCCGCCTCTGATTCCCCGCCTCTGATTCCCCATATCTCATTCCCCACCTCTGATTCCCCATCTCTGATTCCCGGACTCTGATTCCCCACCTCTGATTCCCAGTCCTCTTATTCCCGGCATCTGATTCCCGGTCTCTGATTCCCTGCCACTGATTCCCCGCCCCTGATTCCCCACCTCTGATTTCCCATATCTGATTCCCCGCCTCTGTTTCCCCGCCTCTGATTCGCAGCCTCTGATACCCCGCATCTGATTCCCCATCTCTAATTCATCACATCTGATTCCCTGCCTCTGATTCCCCATCTCTGATTCCCAGTCCTCTTATGCCCAGCATCTGATTCATGGCCTCTGATTCCCGGCCTCTGATTCCCAGCCTCTGATTCCCGGCCTCTGATTCCCGGCCTCTGATTCCCCGCTTCTGATTCTGATTCCCTGCCTCTGATTCCCCATCTCTGATTCCCCACATCTGATTCCCTGCCTTTGATTCCCTGACTCTGATTCCCCGCCACTGATTCCCCGCCTCGGATTCCCAACCTCTGATTCCCCACCTCTGATTCCCCATATCTGATTCCCCGCCTCTGTTTCCCTGCCTCTGATTCCCCGCCTCTGTTTCCCCATATCTGATTCCCCGCCTCTGATTCCCCAACTCTGATTCCCCGCCTCTGATTCCCCAGCTCTGATTCCCCGTGTTTGATTCCCTGCCTCTGATTCCCCGCCTCTGATACCCCATCTCTGATTCACCACCTCTGATTCCCCATCTCTGATTCAACGCCTTTGATTCGCCAGATCTGATTCATCACATCTGATTCCCCACCTCAGCTTCCCCATCTCTGATTCACTGCCTCTGATTCGCCACCTCTGATTCCCCATATCTGATTCCCCGCCTATGTTTCCCCACCTCTGATTCCCCGCCTCTGATTCCACATATAGGTTTACCCTCCTCTGATTCCCCATCTCTGATTCCCGGACTCTGATTCCTCACCTCTGATTCCCGGCCTTTGATTCCCGGCCTCTGATTCCCGGCCTCTGATTCCCGGCCTCTGATTCCCCGCTTCAGATTCTGATTCCCTGCCTCTGATTCCCCATCTCTGATTCCCCACATCTGATTCCCTGCCTCTGATTCCCTGTCTCTGATTCCCCGCCTCTGTCTCCCCGTGTTTGATTCCCTGCCTCTGATTCCCCACCTCTGATTCCCGGGCTCTGATTCCCGACCTCTGATTCCCGGCCTCTGATTCCCGGCCTCTGATTCCACGCTTCTGATTCTGATTCCCTGCCTCTGATTCCCCATCTCTGATTCCCCACATCTGATTCCCTGCCTCTGATTCCCTGTCTCTGATTCCCCGCCTCTGATTCCCCGCCTCGGATTCCCAACCTCTGATTCCCCACCTCTGATTCCCCATAATGCATTCCCCGCCTCTGTTTCCCCATATCTGATTCCCGGACTCTGATTCCCCACCTCTGATTCCCCATATCTGATTTCCCGCCTCTGTTTCCCCGCCTCTGATTCCCCGCCTCTGTTTCCCCATATCTGATTCCCGGACTCTGATTCCCCACCTCTGATTCCCCATCTCTGATTCCGCACATCCGATTCCCTGCCTCTGATTCCCCGCCTCTGAGTCCCTGCGTCTGATTCCCTGCCTCTGATTCCCCACCTCTGATTCCCCACCTCTGATTCTCCATATCTGATTCCCCGCCTCTGTTTCCCCTCCTCTGATTCCCCGCCTCTGTTTCCCCATATCTGATTCCCCGCTTCTGATTCCCCAACTCTGATTCCCCGCCTCTGATTCCCCGCCTCAGATTCCCCAGCTCTGATTCCCCGTGTTTGATTCCCTGCCTCTGATTCCCAGCCTCTGATACCCCATCTCTGATTCCCCACACCTGATTCCCTGCCTCTGATTCCCTGTCTCTGATTCCCCGCCTCTGATTCCCCGCCTCGGATTCCCAACCTCTGATTCCCCACCTCTGATTCCCCATAATGGATTCCCCGCCTCTGTTTCCCCATATCAGATTCCCGGACTCTGATTCCCCACCTCTGATTCTCCATCTCTGATTCCGCACATCCGATTCCCTGCCTCTGATTCCCCGCCTCTGATTCCCTGCGTCTGATTCCCTGCCTCTGATTCCCAACCTCTGATTCCCCACCTCTGATTCCCCATATCTGATTCCCCGCCTCTGTTTCCCCGCCTCTGATTCCCCGCTTCTGATTCCCCAACTCTGAATCCCCGCCTCTGATTCCCCAGCTCTGATTCCCCGCCTCTGATTCCCCATCTCTGATTCCCCGCCTCTGATACCCCGTGTCTGATTCCCTGCCTTTGATTCCCCGCCTCTGATTCCACACCTCTGTTTCCCCGCCTCTGATTCCCCTCCTCTGATTCCCCATATCTGATTCCCCGCCTCTGATTCCCCAACTCTGATTCCCCGCCTCTGATTCCCCATCTCTGATTCCCAGTCCTCTTATGCCCGGCATCTGATTCACGGCCTCTGTTTCCCCGCCTCTGATTCCCTGCCTCTGATTCCCAACCTCTGATTCCCCACCTCTGATTCCCCATATCTGATTCCCCGCCTCTGTTTCCCTCCCTCTGATTCCCCGCCTCAGTTTCCCCATATCTGATTCCCCGCCTCTGATTCCCCAACTCTGATTCCCCGCCTCTGATTCCCAAGCTCTGATTCCCCGTGTTTGATACCCTGCCTCTGATTTCCCGCCTCTGATACCCCTGCTCTGATTTACCACCTCTGATTCCCCATCTCTGATTCACCGCCTTTGATTCGCCAGCTCTGATTCCCCATATCTGACTCCCGGCCTCTGTTTCCCCGCCGCTGATTCCCCGCCTCTGATTCCCCATATCTCATTCCCCACCTCTGATTCCCCATCTCTGATTCCCGGACTCTGATTCCCCACCTCTGATTCCCAGTCCTCTTATTCCCGGCATCTGATTCCCGGCCTCTGATACCCGGCCTCTGATTCCCTGCCACTGATTCCCCGCCCCTGATTCCCCACCTCTGATTTCCCATATCTGATTCCCCGCCTCTGTTTCCCCGCCTCTGATTCGCAGCCTCTGATACCCCGCATCTGATTCCCCATCTCTAATTCATCACATCTGATTCCCCACCTCTGCTTCCACATCTCTGATTCACTGCCTCTGATTCGCCACCTCTGATTCCCCATTTCGATTCCCCGCCTATGTTTCCCCACCTCTGATTCCCCGCCTCTGATTCCCCATATCGGATTCCCCGCCTCTGATTCCCCACCTCTGATTCACGGCCTCTGATTCTCGACCTCTGATTCCCGGCCTCTGATTCCCGGCCTCTGATTCCCTGCTTCTGATTCTGATTCCCTGCTTCTGATTCCCCATCTCTGATTCCCCACATCTGATTCCCTGCCTCTGATTCCCTGTCTCTGATTCCCCGCCTCTGATTCCCCGCCTCGGATTCCCAACCTCTGATTCCCCACCTCTGATTCCCCATAATGGATTCCCCGCCTCTGTTTCCCCATATCTGATTCCCGGACTCTGATTCCCCACCTCTGATTCCCCATATCTGATTTCCCGCCTCTGTTTCCCCGCCTCTGATTCCCCGCCTCTGTTTCCCCATATCTGATTCCCGGACTCTGATTCCCCACCTCTGATTCCCCATCTCTGATTCCGCACATCCGATTCCCTGCCTCTGATTCCCCGCCTCTGAGTCCCTGCGTCTGATTCCCTGCCTCTGATTCCCCACCTCTGATTCCCCACCTCTGATTCTCCATATCTGATTCCCCACCTCTGTTTCCCCTCCTCTGATTCCCCGCCTCTGTTTCCCCATATCTGATTCCCCGCTTCTGATTCCCCAACTCTGATTCCCCATCTCTGATTCCCCGCCTCAGATTCCCCAGCTCTGATTCCCCGTGTTTGATTCCCTGCCTCTGATTCCCAGCCTCTGATACCCCATCTCTGATTCACCACCTCTGATTCCCCATCTCTGATTCACCGCCTTTGATTCGCCAGCTCTGATTCCCCATTTCTGACTCCCCGCCTCTGTTTCCCCGCCTCTGATTCCCCGCCTCTGATTCCCCATATCTCATTCCCCACCTCTGATTCCCCATATCTGATTCCCCACCTCTGATTCCCCAACTCTGATTCCCCGCCTCTGATTCCCCATCTCTGATTCCCCGCCTTTGATACCCCGTGTCTGATTCCCTGCCTTTGATTCCCTGCCTCTGATTCCACGCCTCTGTTTCCCCGCCTCTGATTCCCCTCCTCTGATTCCCCATATCTGATTCCCCACCTCTGATTCCCCAACTCTGATTCCCCGCCTCTGATTCCCCATCTCTGATTCCCAGTCCTCTTATGCCCGGCATCTGATTCACGGCCTCTGTTTCCCCGCCTCTGATTCCCTGCCTCTGATTCCCAACCTGTGATTCCCCACCTCTGATTCCCCATATCTGATTCCCCGCCTCTGTTTCCCTCCCTCTGATTCCCCGCCTCTGTTTCCCCATATCTGATTCCCTGCCTCTGATTCCCCAAATCCGATTCCCCGCCTCTGATTCCCCAGCTCTGATTCCCCGTGTTTGATTCCCTGCCTCTGATTTCCCGCCTCTGATACCCCTTCTCTGATTTACCACCTCTGATTCCCCATCTCTGATTCACCGCCTTTGATTCGCCAGCTCTGATTCCCCATATCTGACTCCCGGCCTCTGTTTCCCCGCCTCTGATTCCCCGCCTCTGATTCCCCATATCTCATTCCCCACCTCTGATTCCCCATCTCTGATTCCCGGACTCTGATTCCCCACCTCTGATTCCCAGTCCTCTTATTCCCGGCATCTGATTCCCGGTCTCTGATTCCCTGCCACTGATTCCCCGCCCCTGATTCCCCACCTCTGATTTCCCATATCTGATTCCCCGCCTCTGTTTCCCCGCCTCTGATTCGCAGCCTCTGATACCCCGCATCTGATTCCCCATCTCTAATTCATCACATCTGATTCCCTGCCTCTGATTCCCCATCTCTGATTCCCAGTCCTCTTATGCCCAGCATCTGATTCATGGCCTCTGATTCCCGGCCTCTGATTCCCAGCCTCTGATTCCCGGCCTCTGATTCCCGGCCTCTGATTCCCCGCTTCTGATTCTGATTCCCTGCCTCTGATTCCCCATCTCTGATTCCCCACATCTGATTCCCTGCCTTTGATTCCCTGACTCTGATTCCCCGCCACTGATTCCCCGCCTCGGATTCCCAACCTCTGATTCCCCACCTCTGATTCCCCATATCTGATTCCCCGCCTCTGTTTCCCTGCCTCTGATTCCCCGCCTCTGTTTCCCCATATCTGATTCCCCGCCTCTGATTCCCCAACTCTGATTCCCCGCCTCTGATTCCCCAGCTCTGATTCCCCGTGTTTGATTCCCTGCCTCTGATTCCCCGCCTCTGATACCCCATCTCTGATTCACCACCTCTGATTCCCCATCTCTGATTCAACGCCTTTGATTCGCCAGATCTGATTCATCACATCTGATTCCCCACCTCAGCTTCCCCATCTCTGATTCACTGCCTCTGATTCGCCACCTCTGATTCCCCATATCTGATTCCCCGCCTATGTTTCCCCACCTCTGATTCCCCGCCTCTGATTCCACATATAGGTTTACCCTCCTCTGATTCCCCATCTCTGATTCCCGGACTCTGATTCCTCACCTCTGATTCCCGGCCTTTGATTCCCGGCCTCTGATTCCCGGCCTCTGATTCCCGGCCTCTGATTCCCCGCTTCAGATTCTGATTCCCTGCCTCTGATTCCCCATCTCTGATTCCCCACATCTGATTCCCTGCCTCTGATTCCCTGTCTCTGATTCCCCGCCTCTGTCTCCCCGTGTTTGATTCCCTGCCTCTGATTCCCCACCTCTGATTCCCGGGCTCTGATTCCCGACCTCTGATTCCCGGCCTCTGATTCCCGGCCTCTGATTCCACGCTTCTGATTCTGATTCCCTGCCTCTGATTCCCCATCTCTGATTCCCCACATCTGATTCCCTGCCTCTGATTCCCTGTCTCTGATTCCCCGCCTCTGATTCCCCGCCTCGGATTCCCAACCTCTGATTCCCCACCTCTGATTCCCCATAATGCATTCCCCGCCTCTGTTTCCCCATATCTGATTCCCGGACTCTGATTCCCCACCTCTGATTCCCCATATCTGATTTCCCGCCTCTGTTTCCCCGCCTCTGATTCCCCGCCTCTGTTTCCCCATATCTGATTCCCGGACTCTGATTCCCCACCTCTGATTCCCCATCTCTGATTCCGCACATCCGATTCCCTGCCTCTGATTCCCCGCCTCTGAGTCCCTGCGTCTGATTCCCTGCCTCTGATTCCCCACCTCTGATTCCCCACCTCTGATTCTCCATATCTGATTCCCCGCCTCTGTTTCCCCTCCTCTGATTCCCCGCCTCTGTTTCCCCATATCTGATTCCCCGCTTCTGATTCCCCAACTCTGATTCCCCGCCTCTGATTCCCCGCCTCAGATTCCCCAGCTCTGATTCCCCGTGTTTGAGTCCCTGCCTCTGATTCCCAGCCTCTGATACCCCATCTCTGATTCACCACCTCTGATTCCCCATCTCTGATTCACTGCCTTTGATTCGCCAGCTCTGCTTCCCCATTTCTGACTCCCCGCCTCTGTTTCCCCGCCTCTGATTCCCCGCCTCTGATTCCCCATATCTCATTCCCCACCTCTGATTCCCCATATCTGATTCCCCACCTCTGATTCCCCAACTCTGATTCCCCGCCTCTGATTCCCCATCTCTGATTCCCCACCTCTGATACCCCGTGTCTGATTCCCTGCCTTTGATTCCCCGCCTCTGATTCCACGCCTCTGTTTCCCCGCCTCTGATTCCCCTCCTCTGATTCCACATATCTGATTCCCCGCCTCTGATTCCCCAACTCTGATTCCCCGCCTCTGATTCCCCATCTCTGATTCCCAGTCCTCTTATGCCCGGCATCTGATTCACGGCCTCTGTTTCCCCGCCTCTGATTCCCTGCCTCTGATTCCCAACCTCTGATTCCCCACCTCTGATTCCCCATATCTGATTCCCCGCCTCTGTTTCCCTCCCTCTGATTCCCCGCCTCTGTTTCCCCATATCTGATTCCCCGCCTCTGATTCCCCAAATCCGATTCCCCGCCTCTGATTCCCCAGCTCTGATTCCCCGTGTTTGATTCCCTGCCTCTGATTTCCCGCCTCTGATACCCCTTCTCTGATTTACCACCTCTGATTCCCCATCTCTGATTCACCGCCTTTGATTCGCCAGCTCTGATTCCCCATATCTGACTCCCGGCCTCTGTTTCCCCGCCTCTGATTCCCCGCCTCTGATTCCCCATATCTCATTCCCCACCTCTGATTCCCCATCTCTGATTCCCGGACTCTGATTCCCCACCTCTGATTCCCAGTCCTCTTATTCCCGGCATCTGATTCCCGGCCTCTGATTCCCGGCCTCTGATTCCCTGCCACTGATTCCCCGCCCCTGATTCCCCACCTCTGATTTCCCATATCTGATTCCCCGCCTCTGTTTCCCCGCCTCTGATTCGCAGCCTCTGATACCCAGCATCTGATTCCCCATCTCTAATTCATCACATCTGATTCCCTGCCTCTGATTCCCCATCTCTGATTCCCAGTCCTCTTATGCCCAGCATCTGATTCATGGCCTCTGATTCCCCGCCTCTGATTCCCTGCCTCTGATTCCCAACCTCTGATTCCCCACCTCTGATTCCCCATATCTGATTCCCCGCCTCTGTTTCCTCGCCTCTGATTCCCCGCCTCTGTTTCCCCATATCTGATTCCCCGCCTCTGATTCCCCAACTCTGATTCCCCGCCTCTGATTCCCCAGCTCTGATTCCCTGTGTTTGATTCCCTGCCTCTGATTCCCCGCCTCTGATACCCCATCTCTGATTCAACACCTCTGATTCCCCATCTCTGATTCACCGCCTTTGATTCGCCATCTCTGATTCCCCATATCTGACTCCCGGCATCTGATTCCTGGCCTCTGATTCCCGGCCTCTGATTCCCTGCCACTGATTCCCTGCCCCTGATTCCCCATATCGGATTCCCCGCCTCTGATTCCCCATCTCTGATTCACGGACTCTGATTCCCCACCTCTGATTCCCGGGCTCTGATTCCCGACCTCTGATTCCCGGCCTCTGATTCCCGGCCTCTGATTCCACGCTTTTGATTCTGATTCCCTGCCTCTGATTCCCCATCTCTGATTCCCCACATCTGATTCCCCGCCTCTGTTTCCCTGCCTCTGATTCCCCGCCTCTGATACCCCATCTCTGATTCACCACCTCTGATTCCCCATCTCTGATTCAACGCCTTTGATTCGCCAGATCTGATTCCCCATATCTGAATCCCCGCCTCTGTTTCCCCGCCTCTGATTCCCCATATCTCATTCCCCGCCTCTGATTCCCCATCTCTGATTCCAGGACTCTGATTCCCCACCTCTGAATCCCAGTCCTCTTATTCCCGGCATCTGATTCCCGGCATCTGATTCCCAGCCTCTGATTCCCTGCCACTGATTCCCTGCCCCTGATTCCCCACCTCTGATTTCCCATATCTGATTCCCCACCTCTGTTTCCCCGCCTCTGATTCGCAGCCTCTGATACCCCGCCTCTGATTCCCCATCTCTAATTCATCACATCTGATTCCCCACCTCTGCTTCCCCATCTCTGATTCACTGCCTCTGATTCGCCACCTCTGATTCCCCATATCTGATTCCCCGCCTATGTTTCCCCACCTCTGATTCCACGCCTCTGATTCCCCATTTCGGATTCCCCGCCTCTGATTCCCCATCTCTGATTCCCGGACTCTGATTCCCCACCTCTGATTCTCCATCTCTGATTCCGCACATCCGATTCCCTGCCTCTGATTCCCCGCCTCTGATTCCCTGCGTCTGATTCCCTGCCTCTGATTCCCAACCTCTGATTCCCCACCTCTGATTCCCCATATCTGATTCCCCGCCTCTGTTTCCCCGCCTCTGATTCCCCGCCTCTGTTTCCCCATATCTGATTCCCCGCTTCTGATTCCCCAACTCTGAATCCCCGCCTCTGATTCCCCAGCTCTGATTCCCCGCCTCTGATTCCCCATCTCTGATTCCCCGCCTCTGATACCCCGTGTCTGATTCCCTGCCTTTGATTCCCCGCCTCTGATTCCACGCCTCTGTTTCCCCGCCTCTGATTCCCCTCCTCTGATTCCCCATATCTGATTCCCCGCCTCTGATTCCCCAACTCTGATTCCCCGCCTCTGATTCCCCATCTCTGATTCCCAGTCCTCTTATGCCCGGCATCTGATTCACGGCCTCTGTTTCCCCGCCTCTGATTCCCTGCCTCTGATTCCCAACCTCTGATTCCCCACCTCTGATTCCCCATATCTGATTCCCCGCCTCTGTTTCCCTCCCTCTGATTCCCCACCTCTGTTTCCCCATATCTGATTCCCCGCCTCTGATTCCCCAACTCTGATTCCCCGCCTCTGATTCCCAAGCTCTGATTCCCCGTGTTTGATTCCCTGCCTCTGATTTCCCGCCTCTGATACCCCTTCTCTGATTTACCACCTCTGATTCCCCATCTCTGATTCACCGCCTTTGATTCGCCATATCTCATTCCCCACCTCTGATTCCCCATCTCTGATTCCCGGACTCTGATTCCCCACCTCTGATTCCCAGTCCTCTTATTCCCGGCATCTGATTCCCGGCCTCTGATACCCGGCCTCTGATTCCCTGCCACTGATTCCCCGCCCCTGATTCCCCACCTCTGATTTCCCATATCTGATTCCCCGCCTCTGTTTCCCCGCCTCTGATTCGCAGCCTCTGATACCCCGCATCTGATTCCCCATCTCTAATTCATCACATCTGATTCCCCACCTCTGCTTCCACATCTCTGATTCACTGCCTCTGATTCGCCACCTCTGATTCCCCATTTCGATTCCCCGCCTATGTTTCCCCACCTCTGATTCCCCGCCTCTGATTCCCCATATCGGATTCCCCGCCTCTGATTCCCCACCTCTGATTCACGGCCTCTGATTCTCGACCTCTGATTCCCGGCCTCTGATTCCCGGCCTCTGATTCCCTGCTTCTGATTCTGATTCCCTGCTTCTGATTCCCCATCTCTGATTCCCCACATCTGATTCCCTGCCTCTGATTCCCTGTCTCTGATTCCCCGCCTCTGATTCCCCGCCTCGGATTCCCAACCTCTGATTCCCCACCTCTGATTCCCCATAATGGATTCCCCGCCTCTGTTTCCCCATATCTGATTCCCGGACTCTGATTCCCCACCTCTGATTCCCCATATCTGATTTCCCGCCTCTGTTTCCCCGCCTCTGATTCCCCGCCTCTGTTTCCCCATATCTGATTCCCGGACTCTGATTCCCCACCTCTGATTCCCCATCTCTGATTCCGCACATCCGATTCCCTGCCTCTGATTCCCCGCCTCTGAGTCCCTGCGTCTGATTCCCTGCCTCTGATTCCCCACCTCTGATTCCCCACCTCTGATTCTCCATATCTGATTCCCCACCTCTGTTTCCCCTCCTCTGATTCCCCGCCTCTGTTTCCCCATATCTGATTCCCCGCTTCTGTTTCCCCAACTCTGATTCCCCATCTCTGATTCCCCGCCTCAGATTCCCCAGCTCTGATTCCCCGTGTTTGATTCCCTGCCTCTGATTCCCAGCCTCTGATACCCCATCTCTGATTCACCACCTCTGATTCCCCATCTCTGATTCACCGCCTTTGATTCGCCAGCTCTGATTCCCCATTTCTGACTCCCCACCTCTGTTTCCCCGCCTCTGATTCCCCGCCTCTGATTCCCCATATCTCATTCCCCACCTCTGATTCCCCATATCTGATTCCCCACCTCTGATTCCCCAACTCTGATTCCCCGCCTCTGATTCCCCATCTCTGATTCCCCGCCTCTGATACCCCGTGTCTGATTCCCTGCCTTTGATTCCCCGCCTCTGATTCCACGCCTCTGTTTCCCCGCCTCTGATTCCCCTCCTCTGATTCCCCATATCTGATTCCCCACCTCTGATTCCCCAACTCTGATTCCCCGCCTCTGATTCCCCATCTCTGATTCCCAGTCCTCTTATGCCCGGCATCTGATTCACGGCCTCTGTTTCCCCGCCTCTGATTCCCTGCCTCTGATTCCCAACCTCTGATTCCCCACCTCTGATTCCCCATGTCTGATTCCCCGCCTCTGTTTCCCTCCCTCTGATTCCCCGCCTCTGTTTCCCCATATCTGATTCCCCGCCTCTGATTCCCCAAATCCGATTCCCCGCCTCTGATTCCCCAGCTCTGATTCCCCGTGTTTGATTCCCTGCCTCTGATTTCCCGCCTCTGATACCCCTTCTCTGATTTACCACCTCTGATTCCCCATCTCTGATTCACCGCCTTTGATTCGCCAGCTCTGATTCCCCATATCTGACTCCCGGCCTCTGTTTCCCCGCCTCTGATTCCCCGCCTCTGATTCCCCATATCTCATTCCCCACCTCTGATTCCCCATCTCTGATTCCCGGACTCTGATTCCCCACCTCTGATTCCCAGTCCTCTTATTCCCGGCATCTGATTCCCGGTCTCTGATTCCCTGCCACTGATTCCCCGCCCCTGATTCCCCACCTCTGATTTCCCATATCTGATTCCCCGCCTCTGTTTCCCCGCCTCTGATTCGCAGCCTCTGATACCCCGCATCTGATTCAACATCTCTAATTCATCACATCTGATTCCCTGCCTCTGATTCCCCATCTCTGATTCCCAGTCCTCTTATGCCCAGCATCTGATTCATGGCCTCTGATTCCCCATCTCTGCTATCCCATCTCTGATTCACTGCCTCTGATTCGCCACCTCTGATTCCCCATATCTGATTCCCCGCCTATGTTTCCCCACCTCTGATTCCCCGCCTCTGATTCCCCATATCGGATTCCCCGCCTCTGATACCCCATCTCTGATTCACGGACTCTGATTCCCCACCTCTGATTCCCGGGCTCTGATTCCCGACCTCTGATTCCCGGCCTCTGATTCCCGGCCTCTGATTCCACGCTTCTGATTCTGATTCCCTGCCTCTGATTCCCCATCTCTGATTCCCCACATCTGATTCCCTGCCTCTGATTCCCCGTCTCTGATTCCCCGCCTCTGATTCCCCGCCTCCGATTCCCCAGCTCTGATTCCCCGCCTCTGATTCCCTGCCTCTGATTCCCAACCTCTGATTCCCCACCTCTGATTCCCCATATCTGATTCCCCGCCTCTGTTTCCCTGCCTCTGATTCCCCGCCTCTGATACCCCATCTCTGATTCACCACCTCTGATTCCCCATCTCTGATTCAACGCCTTTGATTCGCCAGATCTGATTCCCCATATCTGAATCCCCGCCTCTGTTTCCCCGCCTCTGATTCCCCATATCTCATTCCCCGCCTCTGATTCCCCACCTCTGAATCCCAGTCCTCTTATTCCCGGCATCTGATTCCCGGCATCTGATTCCCAGCCTCTGATTCCCTGCCACTGATTCCCTGCCCCTGATTCCCCACCTCTGATTTCCCATATCTGATTCCCCACCTCTGTTTCCCCGCCTCTGATTCGCAGCCTCTGATACCCCGCCTCTGATTCCCCATCTCTAATTCATCACATCTGATTCCCCACCTCTGCTTCCCCATCTCTGATTCACTGCATCTGATTCGCCACCTCTGGTTCCCCATATCTGATTCCCTGCCTATGTTTCCCCACCTCTGATTCCCCGCCTCTGATTCCCGGCCTCTGATTCCCGGCCTCTGATTCCCCATCTCTGATTCCCCACATCTGATTCCCTGCCTCTGATTCCCTGTCTCTGATTCCCCGCCTCTGATTCCCTGCCTCGGATTCCCAACCTCTGATTCCCCACCTCTGATTCCCCATATCTGATTCCCCGCATCTGATTCCCCAACTCTGATTCCCCGCCTCTCATGCCCCAGCTCTGATTCCCCGCCTCTGATTCCCCGTGTTTGATTCCCTGCCTTTGATTCCCCGCCTCTGATTCGCCATCTCTGATTCACCGCCTTTGATTCGCCACCCCTGATTCCCCATATCAGATTCCCCGCCTCTGCTTCCCGGGCTCTGATTCCCGACCTCTGATTCCCGGCCTCTGATTCCACGCTTCTGATTCTGATTCCCTGCCTCTGATTCCCCATCTCTGATTCCCCACATCTGATTCCCTGCCTCTGATTCCCTGTCTCTGATTCCCCGCCTCTGATTCCCTGCCTCGGATTCCCAACCTCTGATTCCCCACCTCTGATTCCCCATATCTGATTCCCCGCATCTGATTCCCCAACTCTGATTCCCCGCCTCTCATGCCCCAGCTCTGATTCCCCGCCTCTGATTCCCCGTGTTTGATTCCCTGCCTTTGATTCCCCGCCTCTGATTCGCCATCTCTGATTCACCGCCTTTGATTCGCCACCCCTGATTCCCCATATCAGATTCCCCGCCTCTGCTTCCCGGGCTCTGATTCCCGACCTCTGATTCCCGGCCTCTGATTCCCGGCCTCTGATTCCACGCTTCTGATTCTGATTCCCTGCCTCTGATTCCCCATCTCTGATTCCCCACATCTGATTCCCTGCCTCTGATTCCCCGTCTCTGATTCCACGCCTCTGATTCCCCGCCTCTGATTCCCCAGCTCTGATTCCCCGCCTCTGATTCCCTGCCTCTGATTCCCAACCTCTGATTCCCCACCTCTGATTCCCCATATCTGATTCCCCGCCTCTGTTTCCCTGCCTCTGATTCCCCGCCTCTGATACCCCATCTCTGATTCACCACCTCTGATTCCCCATCTCTGATTCAACGCCTTTGATTCGCCAGATCTGATTCCCCATATCTGAATCCCCGCCTCTGATTCCCCATATCTCATTCCCCGCCTCTGATTCCCCATCTCTGATTCCAGGACTCCGATTCCCCACCTCTGAATCCCAGTCCTCTTATTCCCGGCATCTGATTCCCGGCATCTGATTCCCAGCCTCTGATTCCCTGCCACTGATTCCCTGCCCCTGATTCCCCACCTCTGATTTCCCAAATCTGATTCCCCACCTCTGTTTCCCCGCCTCTGATTCGCAGCCTCTGATACCCCGCCTCTGATTCCCCATCTCTAATTCATCACATCTGATTCCCCACCTCTGCTTCCCCATCTCTGATTCACTGCATCTGATTCGCCACCTCTATTTCCCCATATCTGATTCCCTGCCTATGTTTCCCCACCTCTGATTCCCCGCCTCTGATTCCCGGCCTCTGATTCCCGGCCTCAGATTCCCGGCCTCTGATTCCCGGCCTCTGATTCCCCGCTTCTGATTCTGATTCCCTGCCTCTGATTCCCCATCTCTGATTCCCCACATATGATTCCCTGCCTCTGATTCCCTGTCTCTGATTCCCCGCCTCTGATTCCCCGCCTCGGATTCCCAACCTCTGATTCCCCACCTCTGATTCCCCATATCTGATTCCCCGCATCTGATTCCCCAACTCTGATTCCCCGCCTCTCATGCCCCAGCTCTGATTCCCCGCCTCTGATTCCCCGTGTTTGATTCCCTGCCTTTGATTCCCCGCCTCTGATTCGCCATCTCTGATTCACCGCCTTTGATTCGCCACCCCTGATTCCCCATATCAGATTCCCCGCCTCTGCTTCCCCGCCTCTGATTACCCACCTCTGATTTCCCATTATCTCATTCCCCGCCTCTGATTCCCCAACTCTGATTCCCTGCCTCTGATTCCACATCTCTGATTCCCAGTCCTCTTATGCCCGGCATCTGATTCACGGCCTCTGATTCCCCGCCTCTGATTCCCTGCCTCTGATTCCCAACCTCTGATTCCCCACCTCTGATTCCCCATATCTGATTCCTCGCCTCTGTTTCCCTCCCTCTGATTCCCCGCCTCTGTTTCCCCATATCTGATTCCCCGCCTCTGATTCCCCAACTCTGATTCCCCGCCTCTGATTCCCCAGCTCTGATTCCCCGTGTTTGATTCCCTGCCTCTGATTCCCCGCCTCTGATACCACATCTCTGATTCACCACCTCTGATTCCCCATCTCTGATTCACCGCCTTTGATTCGCCAGCTCTGATTCCCCATATCTGACTCCCGGCCTCTGTTTCCCCGCCTCTGATTCCCCGCCTCTGATTCCCCATATCTCATTCCCCGCCTCTGATTCCCCATCTCTGATTCCCGGACTCTGATTCCCCACCTCTGATTCCCAGTCCTCTTATTCCCGGCATCTGATTCCCGGCCTCTGATTCCCGGCCTCTGATTCCCTGCCACTGATTCCCCGCCCCTGATTCCCCACCTCTAATTTCCCATATCTGATTCCCCACCTCTGTTTCCCCGCCTCTGATTCGCAGCCTCTGATACCCCGCCTCTGATTCCCCATCTCTAATTCATCACATCTGATTCCCCACCTCTGCTTCCCCATCTCTGATTCACTGCATCTGATTCGCCACCTCTGGTTCCCCATATCTGATTCCCTGCCTATGTTTCCCCACCTCTGATTCCCCGCCTCTGATTCCCGGCCTCTGATTCCCGGCCTCTGATTCCCCATCTCTGATTCCCCACATCTGATTCCCTGCCTCTGATTCCCTGTCTCTGATTCCCCGCCTCTGATTCCCTGCCTCGGATTCCCAACCTCTGATTCCCCACCTCTGATTCCCCATATCTGATTCCCCGCATCTGATTCCCCAACTCTGATTCCCCGCCTCTCATGCCCCAGCTCTGATTCCCCGCCTCTGATTCCCCGTGTTTGATTCCCTGCCTTTGATTCCCCGCCTCTGATTCGCCATCTCTGATTCACCGCCTTTGATTCGCCACCCCTGATTCCCCATATCAGATTCCCCGCCTCTGCTTCCCGGGCTCTGATTCCCGACCTCTGATTCCCGGCCTCTGATTCCACGCTTCTGATTCTGATTCCCTGCCTCTGATTCCCCATCTCTGATTCCCCACATCTGATTCCCTGCCTCTGATTCCCTGTCTCTGATTCCCCGCCTCTGATTCCCTGCCTCGGATTCCCAACCTCTGATTCCCCACCTCTGATTCCCCATATCTGATTCCCCGCATCTGATTCCCCAACTCTGATTCCCCGCCTCTCATGCCCCAGCTCTGATTCCCCGCCTCTGATTCCCCGTGTTTGATTCCCTGCCTTTGATTCCCCGCCTCTGATTCGCCATCTCTGATTCACCGCCTTTGATTCGCCACCCCTGATTCCCCATATCAGATTCCCCGCCTCTGCTTCCCGGGCTCTGATTCCCGACCTCTGATTCCCGGCCTCTGATTCCCGGCCTCTGATTCCACGCTTCTGATTCTGATTCCCTGCCTCTGATTCCCCATCTCTGATTCCCCACATCTGATTCCCTGCCTCTGATTCCCCGTCTCTGATTCCCCGCCTCTGATTCCCCGCCTCTGATTCCCCAGCTCTGATTCCCCGCCTCTGATTCCCTGCCTCTGATTCCCAACCTCTGATTCCCCACCTCTGATTCCCCATATCTGATTCCCCGCCTCTGTTTCCCTGCCTCTGATTCCCCGCCTCTGATACCCCATCTCTGATTCACCACCTCTGATTCCCCATCTCTGATTCAACGCCTTTGATTCGCCAGATCTGATTCCCCATATCTGAATCCCCGCCTCTGTTTCCCCGCCTCTGATTCCCCATATCTCATTCCCCGCCTCTGATTCCCCATCTCTGATTCCAGGACTCCGATTCCCCACCTCTGAATCCCAGTCCTCTTATTCCCGGCATCTGATTCCCGGCATCTGATTCCCAGCCTCTGATTCCCTGCCACTGATTCCCTGCCCCTGATTCCCCACCTCTGATTTCCCATATCTGATTCCCCACCTCTGTTTCCCCGCCTCTGATTCGCAGCCTCTGATACCCCGCCTCTGATTCCCCATCTCTAATTCATCACATCTGATTCCCCACCTCTGCTTCCCCATCTCTGATTCACTGCATCTGATTCGCCACCTCTATTTCCCCATATCTGATTCCCTGCCTATGTTTCCCCACCTCTGATTCCCCGCCTCTGATTCCCGGCCTCTGATTCCCGGCCTCAGATTCCCGGCCTCTGATTCCCGGCCTCTGATTCCCCGCTTCTGATTCTGATTCCCTGCCTCTGATTCCCCATCTCTGATTCCCCACATATGATTCCCTGCCTCTGATTCCCTGTCTCTGATTCCCCGCCTCTGATTCCCCGCCTCGGATTCCCAACCTCTGATTCCCCACCTCTGATTCCCCATATCTGATTCCCCGCATCTGATTCCCCAACTCTGATTCCCCGCCTCTCATGCCCCAGCTCTGATTCCCCGCCTCTGATTCCCCGTGTTTGATTCCCTGCCTTTGATTCCCCGCCTCTGATTCGCCATCTCTGATTCACCGCCTTTGATTCGCCACCCCTGATTCCCCATATCAGATTCCCCGCCTCTGCTTCCCCGCCTCTGATTACCCACCTCTGATTTCCCATTATCTCATTCCCCGCCTCTGATTCCCCAACTCTGATTCCCTGCCTCTGATTCCACATCTCTGATTCCCAGTCCTCTTATGCCCGGCATCTGATTCACGGCCTCTGATTCCCCGCCTCTGATTCCCTGCCTCTGATTCCCAACCTCTGATTCCCCACCTCTGATTCCCCATATCTGATTCCTCGCCTCTGTTTCCCTCCCTCTGATTCCCCGCCTCTGTTTCCCCATATCTGATTCCCCGCCTCTGATTCCCCAACTCTAATTCCCCGCCTCTGATTCCCCAGCTCTGATTCCCCGTGTTTGATTCCCTGCCTCTGATTCCCCGCCTCTGATACCACATCTCTGATTCACCACCTCTGATTCCCCATCTCTGATTCACCGCCTTTGATTCGCCAGCTCTGATTCCCCATATCTGACTCCCGGCCTCTGTTTCCCCGCCTCTGATTCCCCGCCTCTGATTCCCCATATCTCATTCCCCGCCTCTGATTCCCCATCTCTGATTCCCGGACTCTGATTCCCCACCTCTGATTCCCAGTCCTCTTATTCCCGGCATCTGATTCCCGGCCTCTGATTCCCGGCCTCTGATTCCCTGCCACTGATTCCCCGCCCCTGATTCCCCACCTCTAATTTCCCATATCTGATTCCCCGCCTCAGTTTCCCCGCCTCTGATTCGCAGCCTCTGATCCCCCGCCTCTTATTCCCCATCTCTAATTCATCACATCTGATTCCCCATCTCTGCTTCCCCATCTCTGATTCACTGCCTCTGATTCGCCACCTCTGATTCCGCATATCTGATTCCCCGCCTATGTTTCCCCACCTCTGATTCCCCGCCTCTGATTCCCCATATCGGATTCCCCGCCTCTGATTCCCCATCTCTGATTCCCGGACTCTGATTCCCCACCTCTGATTCCCGGGCTCTGATTCCCGACCTCTGATTGCCGGCCTCTGATTCCCGGCCTCTGATTCCACGCTTCTGATTCTGATTCCCTGCCTCTGATTCCCCATCTCTGATTCCCCACATCTGATTCCCTGCCTCTGATTCCCTGTCTCTGATTCCCCGCCTCTGATTCCCCGCCTCTGATTCCCCAGCTCTGATTCCCCGCCTCTGATTCCCTGCCTCTGATTCCCAACCTCTGATTCCCCACCTCTGATTCCCCATATCTGATTCCCCGCCTCTGTTTCCCTGCCTCTGATTCCCCGCCTCTGTTTCCCCATATCTGATTCCCCGCCTCTGATTCCCCAACTCTGATTCCCCGCCTCTGATTCCCCAGCTCTGATTCCCCGTGTTTGATTCCCTGCCTCTGATTCCACGCCTCTGATACCCCATCTCTGATTCACCACCTCTGATTCCCCATCTCTGATTCAACGCCTTTGATTCGAAAGATCTGATTCCCCATATCTGACTCCCCGCCTCTGTTTCCCCGCCGTTGATTCGCAGCCTCTGATACCCCGCCTCTGATTCCCCATCTCTAATTCATCACATCTGATTCCCCACCTCAGCTTCCCCATCTCTGATTCACTGCCTCTGATTCGCCACCTCTGATTCCCCATATCTGATTCCCCGCCTATGTTTCCCCACCTCTGATTCCCCGCCTCTGATTCCACATATCGGATTACCCTCCTCTGATTCCCCATCTCTGATTCCCGGACTCTGATTCCCTGCCTCTGATTCCCAACCTCTGATTCCCCACCTCTGATTCCCCATATCTGATTCCCAGCCCCTGTTTCCCCGCCTCTGATACCCCGCCTCTGTTTCCCCATATCTGATTCCCCGCCTCTTCCCCAACTCTGATTCCCCGCCTCTCATTCCCCAGCTCTGATTCCCCGCCTCTGATTCCCCGTGTTTGATTCCCTGCCTCTGATTCCCCGCCTCTGATTCGCCATCTCTGATTCACTGCCTTTGATTCGCCACCTCTGATTCCCCATATCAGATTCGCCGCCTCTGCTTCCCCGCCTCTGATTCCCCGTCTCTGATTCCCCATATCTCATTCCCCGCCTCTGATTCCCCATCTCTGATTCCCGGACTCTGATTCCCGGCCTCTTATTCCCGGCATCTGATTCCCGGCCTCTGATCCCGGCCTCTAATTCTCCGCTTCTGATTCTGATTCCCTGCCTCTGATTCCCCATCTCTGATTCCGCACATCTGATTCCCTGCCTCTGATTCCCCACCTCTGATTCCCCATATCTGATTCCCCGCCTCTGTTTCCCCGCCTCTGTTTCGCCATATCTAATTCCCCGCCTCTGATTCCCCAACTCTGATTCCCCGCCTCTGATTCCCCAGCTCTGATTCCCCGCCTCTGATTCCCCATCTCCAATTCCCGGACTCTGATTCCCCACCTCTGATTCCCGGCCTCTGATTCCCGGCCTCTGATTCCCGGCCTTTGATTCCCGGCCTCTGATTCCCGGCCTCTGATTCCCCGCTTCTGATTCTGATTCCCTGCCTCTGATTCCCCATCTCTGATTCCCCACATCTGATTCCCTGCCTTTGATTCCCTGACTCTGATTCCCCGCCACTGATTCCCCGCCTCGGATTCCCAACCTCTGATTCCCCACCTCTGATTCCCCATATCTGATTCCCCGTCTCTGTTTCCCTGCCTCTGATTCCCCGCCTCTGTTTCCCCATATCTGATTCCCCGCCTCTGATTCCCCAACTCTGATTCCCCGCCTCTGATTCCCCAGCTCTGATTCCCCGTGTTTGATTCCCTGCCTCTGATTCCCCGCCTCTGATACCCCATCTCTGATTCACCACCTTTGATTCCCCATCTCTGATTCAACGCCTTTGATTCGCCAGATCTGATTCCCCATATCTGACTCCCCGCCTCTGTTTCCCCGCCGTTGATTCGCAGCCTCTGATACCCCGCCTCTGATTCCCCATCTCTAATTCATCACATCTGATTCCCCACCTCAGCTTCCCCATCTCTGATTCACTGCCTCTGATTCGCCACCTCTGATTCCCCATATCTGATTCCCCGCCTATGTTTCCCCACCTCTGATTCCCCGCCTCTGATTCCACATATAGGATTACCCTCCTCTGATTCCCCATCTCTGATTCCCGGACTCTGATTCCTCACCTCTGATTCCCGGCCTTTGATTCCCGGCCTCTGATTCCCGGCCTCTGATTCCCGGCCTCTGATTCCCCGCTTCAGATTCTGATTCCCTGCCTCTGATTCCCCATCTCTGATTCCCCACATTTGATTCCCTGCCTCTGATTCCCTGTCTCTGATTCCCCACCTCTGATTCCCCACCTCGGATTCCCAACCTCTGATTCCCCACCTCTGATTCCCCATATCTGATTCCCCACCTCTGTTTCCCCACCTCTGATTCCCCGCATCTGTTTCCCCATATCTGATTCCCCGCATCTGATTCCCCAACTCTGATTCCCCGCCTCTCATTCCCCAGCTCTGATTCCCCGCCTCTGATTCCCCGTGTTTGATTCCCTGCCTCTGATTCCCCGCCTCTGATTCGCCATCTCTGATTCACCACCTTTGATATGCCACCTCTGATTCCACATATCAGATACCCCGCCTCTGCTTCCCCGCCTCTGATTCCCCGCCTCTGATTCCCCATATCTCATTCCCCGCCTCTGATTCTCCATCTCTGATTCCCGGACTGTGATTCCCGGCCTCTTATTCCCGGCATTTAATTCCCGGCCTCTGATCCCGGCCTCTGATTCCCCGCTTCTGATTCTGATTCACTGCCTCTGATTCCCCATCTCTGATTCCGCACATCTGATTCCCTGCCTCTGATTCCCCACCTCTGATTCCCCATAACTGATTCCCCGCCTCTGTTTCCCTGCCTCTGATTCCCCACCTCTGTTTCCCCACCTCTGATTCCCCGCCTCTGATTCCCCATCTCTGATTTACAACCTCTGAATCCCCGCGTCTGATTCACCACCGCTTATTCCCCGCATCCGATTCCCCATCTCTGATTCCCGTCCTCTGATTCCCCACCTCTGATTCCCGGCCTCTGATTTCCGGCCTCTGATTCCCGGCCTCTCATTCCCGGCCTCTGATTCCCGGCCTCTGATTCCCCGCCTCTGATTCCCCGCCTCTGATTCCCTGCCTCTGATTCCCCATCTCTGATTCCGCACATCTGATTCCCTGACTCTGATTCCCCGCCTCTGACTCCCCGCCTCTGATTCCCTGCCTCTGATTCCCAACCTCTGATTCCCCACCTCAGATTCCCCATATCTGATTCCCAGCCCCTGTTTCCCCGCCTCTGATTCCCCGCATCTGATTCCCCAACTCTGATTCCCCGCCTCTCATTCCCCAGCTCTGATTCCCCGCCTCTGTCTCCCCGTGTTTGATTCCCTGCCTCTGATTCCCCGCCTCTGATTCGCCATCTCTGATTCACCACCTTTGATATGCCACCTCTGATTCCACATATCAGATACCCCGCCTCTGCTTCCCCGCCTCTGATTCCCCGCCTCTGATTCCCCATATCTCATTCCCCGCCTCTGATTCTCCATCTCTGATTCCCGGACTCTGATTCCTGGCCTCTTATTCCCGGCATTTAATTCCCGGCCTCTGATCCCGGCCTCTGATTCCCCGCTTCTGATTCCGATTCACTGCATCTGATTCCCCATCTCTGATTCCGCACATCTGATTCCCTGCCTCTGATTCCCCACCTCTGATTCCCCATAACTGATTCCCCGCCTCTGTTTCCCCGCTTTTGATTCCCCACCTCTGTTTCCCCACCTCTGATTCCCCGCCTCTGATTCCCCATCTCTGATTTACAACCTCTGAATCCCCGCGTCTGATTCACCACCGCTTATTCCCCGCATCCGATTCCCCATCTCTGATTCCCGGCCTCTGATTGCCCACCTCTGATTCCCGGCCTCTGATTTCCGGCCTCTGATTCCGGGCCTCTCATTCCCGGCCTCTGATTCCCGGCCTCTGATTCCCCATCTCTGATTCCGCACATCTGATTCCCTGACTCTGATTCCCCGCCTCTGACTCCCCGCCTCTGATTCCCTGCCTCTGATTCCCAACCTCTGATTCCCCACCTCTGATTCCCCATCTCTGATTCCCAGCCCCTGTTTCCCCGCCTCTGATACCCCGCCTCTGTTTCCCCATATCTGATTCCCCGCCTCTGATTCCCCAACTCTGATTCCCCGCCTCTCATTCCCCAGCTCTGATTCCCCGCCTCTGATTCCCCGTGTTTGATTCCCTGCCTCTGATTCCCCGCCTCTGATTCGCCATCTCTGATTCACCGCCTTTGATTCGCCACCTCTGATTCCCCATATCAGATTCGCCGCCTCTGCTTCCCCGCCTCTGATTCCCCATATCTCATTCCCCGCCTCTGATTCCCCATCTCTGATTCCCGGACTCTGATTCCCGGCCTCTTATTCCCGGCATCTGATTCCCGGCCTCTGATTCCCGGCCTCTGATTCCCGGCCTCTGATTCCCCGCTTCTGATTCTGATTCCCTGCCTCTGATTCCCCATCTCTGATTCCCCACATCTGATTCCCTGCCTTTGATTCCCTGACTCTGATTCCCCACCTCTGATTCCCCGCCTCGGATTCCCAACCTCTGATTCCCCAGCTCTGATTCCCCATATCTGATTCCCCGCCTCTGTTTCCCCACCTCTGATTCCCCGCCTCTGTTTCCCCATATCTGATTCACCACCTCTGATTCCCCATCTCTGATTCACCGCCTTTGATTCGCCATCTCTGATTCCCCATATCTGACTCCCGGCATCTGATTCCTGGCCTCTGATTCCCGGCCTCTGATTCCCGGCCTCTGATTCCCGGACTCTGATTCCCGGCCTCTGATTCCCCGCTTCTGATTCTGATTCCCTGCCTCTGATTCCCCATATCTGACTCCCGGCCTCTGTTTCCCCGCCCCTGATTCCCCACATCTGATTTCCCATATCTGATTCCCCGCCTCTGTTTCCCCGCCTCTGATACGCAGCCTCTGATACCCCGCCTCTGATTCCCCATCTCTAATTCATCACATCTGATTCCCAATCTCTGCTTTCCCATCTCTGATTCACTTCCTCTGATTCGCCACCTCTGATTCCCCATATCTGATTCCCCGCCTATGTTTCCCCACCTCTGATTCCCCGCCTCTGTTTCCCCATATCTGATTCCCCGCCTCTGATTCCCCAACTCTGATTCCCCGCCTCTGATTCCCCAGCTCTGATTCCCCGTGTTTGATTCCCTGCCTCTGATTCCCCGCCTCTGATACCCCATCTCTGATTCACCACCTCTGATTCCCCATCTCTGATTCAACGCCTTTGATTCGCCAGATCTGATTCCCCATATCTGACTCCCCGCCTCTGTTTCCCCGCCGTTGATTCGCAGCCTCTGATACCCCGCCTCTGATTCCCCATCTCTAATTCATCACATCTGATTCCCCACCTCAGCTTCCCCATCTCTGATTCACTGCCTCTGATTCGCCACCTCTGATTCCCCATATCTGATTCCCCGCCTATGTTTCCCCACCTCTGATTCCCCGCCTCTGATTCCACATATCGGATTACCCTCCTCTGATTCCCCATCTCTGATTCCAGGACTCTGATTCCTCACCTCTGATTCCCGGCCTTTGATTCCCGGCCTCTGATTCCCGGCCTCTGATTCCCGGCCTCTGATTCCCCACTTCAGATTCTGATTCCCTGCCTCTGATTCCCCATCTCTGATTCCCCACATCTGATTCCCTGCCTCTGATTCCCTGTCTCTGATTCCCCACCTCTGATTCCCCACCTCGGATTCCCAACCTCTGATTCCCCACCTCTGATTCCCCATATCTGATTCCCCACCTCTGTTTCCCCACCTCTGATTCCCCGCCTCTGTTTCCCCATATCTGATTCCCCGCATCTGATTCCCCAACTCTGATTCCCCGCCTCTCATTCCCCAGCTCTGATTCCCCGCCTCTGATTCCCCGTGTTTGATTCCCTGCCTCTGATTCCCCACCTCTGATTCGCCATCTCTGATTCACCACCTTTGATATGCCACCTCTGATTCCACATATCAGATACCCCGCCTCTGCTTCCGCGCCTCTGATTCCCCGCCTCTGATTCCCCATATCTCATTCCCCGCCTCTGATTCTCCATCTCTGATTCCCGGACTCTGATTCCTGGCCTCTTATTCCCGGCATTTAATTCCCGGCCCCTGATCCCGGCCTCTGATTCCCCGCTTCTGATTCTGATTCACTGCATCTGATTCCCCATCTCTGATTCCGCACATCTGATTCCCTGCCTCTGATTCCCCACCTCTGATTCCCCATAACTGATTCCCCGCCTCTGTTTCCCCACCTCTGATTCCCCACCTCTGTTTCCCCACCTCTGATTCGCCGCCTCTGATTCCCCATCTCTGATTTACAACCTCTGAATCCCCGCGTCTGATTCACCACCGCTTATTCCCCGCATCCGATTCCCCATCTCTGATTCCCGGCCTCTGATTGCCCACCTCTGATTCCCGGCCTCTGATTTCCGGCCTCTGTTTCCCGGCCTCTCATTCCCGGCCTCTGATTCCCGGCCTCTGATTCCCCGCCTCTGATTCCCCGCCTCTGATTCCCTGCCTCTGATTCCCCATCTCTGATTCCGCACATCTGTTTCCCTGACTCTGATTCCCCGCCTCTGACTCCCCGCCTCTGATTCCCTGCCTCTGATTCCCAACCTCTGATTCCCCACCTCTGATTCCCCATATCTGATTCCCAGCCCCTGTTTCCCCGCCTCTGATTCCCCGCCTCTGTTTCGCCATATCTAATTCCCCGCCTCTGATTCCCCAACTCTGATTCCCCGCCTCTGATTCCGCAGCTCTGATTCCCCGCCTCTGATTCCCCATCTCTGATTCCCGGACTCTGATTCCCCACCTCTGATTCCCGGCCTCTGATTCCCGGCCTCTGATTCCCGGCCTCTGATTCCCGGCCTCTGATTCCCGGCCTCTGATTCCCCGCTTCTGATTCTGATCCCCTGCCTCTGATTCCCCATCTCTGATTCCCCACATCTGATTCCCTGCCTTTGATTCCCTGACTCTGATTCCCCGCCTCTGATTCCCCACCTCGGATTCCCAACCTCTGACTCCCCACCTCTGATTCCCCATATCTGATTCCCCGCCTCTGTTTCCCCACCTCTGATTCCCCGCCTCTGTTTCCCCATATCTGATTCACCACCTCTGATTCCCCATCTCTGATTCACCGCCTTTGATTCGCCATCTCTGATTCCCCATATCTGACTCCCGGCATCTGATTCCTGGCCTCTGATTCCCGGCCTCTGATTCCCTGCCACTGATTCCCTGCCCCTGATTCCCCACATCTGATTTCCCATATCAGATTCCCCGCCTCTGTTTCCCCGCCTCTGATACGCAGCCTCTGATACCCCGCCTCTGATTCCCCATCTCTAATTCATCACATCTGATTCCCCATCTCTGCTTTCCCATCTCTGATTCACTTCCTCTGATTCGCCACCTCTGATTCCCCATATCTGATTCCCCGCCTATGATTCCCCACCTCTGATTCCCCATCTCTGATTCACGGACTCTGATTCCCAACCTCTGATTCCCGGGCTCTGATTCCCGACCTCTGATTCCCGGCCTCTGATTCCCGGCCTCTGATTCCACGCTTCTGATTCTGATTCCCTGCCTCTGATTCCCCATCTCTGATTCCCCACATCTGATTCCCTGCCTCTGATTCCCTGTCTCTGATTCCCCGCCTCTGATTCCCCGCCTCTGATTCCCCAGCTCTGATTCCCCGCCTCTGATTCCCTGCCTCTGATTCCCAACCTCTGATTCCCCACCTCTGATTCCCCATATCTGATTCCCCGCCTCTGTTTCCCTGCCTCTGATTCCCCGCCTCTGTTTCCCCATATCTGATTCCCCGCCTCTGATTCCCCAACTCTGATTCCCCGCCTCTGATTCCCCAGCTCTGATTCCCCGTGTTTGATTCCCTGCCTCTGATTCCCCGCCTCTGATACCCCATCTCTGATTCACCACCTCTGATTCCCCATCTCTGATTCAACGCCTTTGATTCGCCAGATCTGATTCCCCATATCTGACTCCCCGCCTCTGTTTCCCCGCCTCTGATTCCCCATATCTCATTCCCCGCCTCTGATTCCCCATCTCTGATTCCAGGACTCTGATTCCCCACCTCTGAATCCCAGTCCTCTTATTCCCGGCATCTGATTCCCGGCATCTGATTCCCAGCCTCTGATTCCCTGCCACTGATTCCCTGCCCCTGATTCCCCACCTCTGATTTCCCATATCTGATTCCCCGCCACTATTTCCCCGCCTCTGATTCGCAGCCTCTGATACCCCGCCTCTGATTCCCCATCTCTAATTCATCACATCTGATTCCCCACCTCTGCTTCCCCATCTCTGATTCACTGCATCTGATTCGCCACCTCTGGTTCCCCATATCTGATTCCCCGCCTATGTTTCCCCACCTCTGATTCCCCGCCTCTGATTCCCCATATCGGATTCCCCTCCTCTGATTCCCCATCTCTGATTCCCGGACTCTGATTCCCCACCTCTGATTCCCGGCCTCTGATTCCCGGCCTCTGATTCCCGGCCTCTGATTCCCGGCCTCTGATTCCCCGCTTCTGATTCTGATTCCCTGCCTCTGATTCCCCATCTCTGATTCCCCACATCTGATTCCCTGCCTCTGATTCCCTGTCTCTGATTCCCCGCCTCTGATTCCCCGCCTCGGATTCCCAACCTCTGATTCCCCACCTCTGATTCCCCATATCTGATTCCCCGCATCTGATTCCCCAACTCTGATTCCCCGCCTCTCATGCCCCAGCTCTGATTCCCCGCCTCTGAATCCCCGTGTTTGATTCCCTGCCTTTGATTCCCCGCCTCTGATTCGCCATCTCTGATTCACCGCCTTTGATTCGCCACCCCTGATTCCCCATATCAGATTCCCCGCCTCTGCTTCCCCGCATCTGATTCCCCACCTCTGATTTCCCCTTATCTCATTCCCCGCCTCTGATTCCCCAACTCTGATTCCCTGCCTCTGATTCCCCATCTCTGATTCCCAGTCCTCTTATGCCCGGCATCTGATTCACGGCCTCTGATTCCCCGCCTCTGATTCCCTGCCTCTGATTCCCAACCTCTGATTCCCCACCTCTGATTCCCCATATCTGATTCCCCGCCTCTGTTTCCCTCCCTCTGATTCCCCGCCTCTGTTTCCCCATATCTGATTCCCCGCCTCTGATTCCCCAACTCTGATTCCCCGCCTCTGATTCCCCAGCTCTGATTCCCCGTGTTTGATTCCCTGCCTCTGATTCCCCGCCTCTGATACCACATCTCTGATTCACCACCTCTGATTCCCCATCTCTGATTCACCGCCTTTGATTCGCCAGCTCTGATTCCCCATATCTGACTCCCGGCCTCTGTTTCCCCGCCTCTGATTCCCCGCCTCTGATTCCCGGACTCTGATTCCCCACCTCTGATTCCCAGTCCTCTTATTCCCGGCATCTGATTCCCGGCCTCTGATTCCCGGCCTCTGATTCCCTGCCACTGATTCCCCGCCCCTGATTCCCCACCTCTAATTTCCCATATCTGATTCCCCGCCTCAGTTTCCCCGCCTCTGATTCGCAGCCTCTGATCCCCTGCCTCTGATTCCCCATCTCTAATTCATCACATCTGATTCCCCATCTCTGCTTCCCCATCTCTGATTCACTGCCTCTGATTCGCCACCTCTGATTCCCCATATCTGATTCCCCGCCTATGTTTCCCCACCTCTGATTCCCCGCCTCTGATTCCCCATATCGGATTCCCCGCCTCTGATTCCCCATCTCTGATTCTTGGACTCTGATTCCCCACCTCTGATTCCCGGGCTCTGATTCCCGACCTCTGATTCCCGGCCTCTGATTCCCGGCCTCTGATTCCCCGCTTCTGATTCTGATTCCCTGCCTCTGATTCCCCATCTCTGATTCCCCACATCTGATTCCCTGCCTCTGATTCCCTGTCTCTGATTCCCCGCCTCTGATTCCCCGCCTCTGATTCCCCAGCTCTGATTCCCCGCCTCTGATTCCCTGCCTCTGATTCCCAACCTCTGATTCCCCACCTCTGATTCCCCATATCTGATTCCCCGCCTCTGTTTCCCTGCCTCTGATTCCCCGCCTCTGTTTCCCCATATCTGATTCCCCGCCTCTGATTCCCCAACTCTGATTCCCCGCCTCTGATTCCCCAGCTCTGATTCCCCGTGTTTGATTCCCTGCCTCTGATTCCCCGCCTCTGATACCCCATCTCTGATTCACCACCTCTGATTCCCCATCTCTGATTCAACGCCTTTGATTCGCCAGATCTGATTCCCCATATCTGACTCCCCGCCTCTGTTTCCCCGCCGTTGATTCGCAGCCTCTGATACCCCGCCTCTGATTCCCCATCTCTAATTCATCACATCTGATTCCCCACCTCAGCTTCCCCATCTCTGATTCACTGCCTCTGATTCGCCACCTCTGATTCCCCATATCTGATTCCCCGCCTATGTTTCCCCACCTCTGATTCCCCGCCTCTGATTCCACATATCGGATTACCATCCTCTGATTCCCCATCTCTGATTCCCGGACTCTGATTCCTCACCTCTGATTCCCGGCCTTTGATTCCCGGCCTCTGATTCCCGGCCTCTGATTCCCGGCCTCTGATTCCCCGCTTCAGATTCTGATTCCCTGCCTCTGATTCCCCATCTCTGATTCCCCACATCTGATTCCCTGCCTCTGATTCCCTGTCTCTGATTCCCCACCTCTGATTCCCCACCTCGGATTCCCAACCTCTGATTCCCCACCTCTGATTCCCCATATCTGATTCCCCACCTCTGCTTCCGCGCCTCTGATTCCCCGCCTCTGATTCCCCATATCTCATTCCCCGCCTCTGATTCTCCATCTCTGATTCCCGGACTCTGATTCCCGGCCTCTTATTCCCGGCATTTAATTCCCGGCCTCTGATCCCGGCCTCTGATTCCCCGCTTCTGATTCTGATTCACTGCCTCTGATTCCCCATCTCTGATTCCGCACATCTGATTCCCCGCCTCTGTTTCCCTGCCTCTGATTCCCCACCTCTGTTTCCCCACCTCTGATTCCCCGCCTCTGATTCCTCATCTCTGAATTACAACCTCTGAATCCCCGCGTCTGATTCACCACCGCTTATTCCCCGCATCCGATTCCCCATCTCTGATTCCCGGCCTCTGATTCCCCACCTCTGATTCCCGGCCTCTGATTTCCGGCCTCTGATTCCCGGCCTCTCATTCCCGGCCTCTGATTCCCGGCCTCTGATTCCCCGCCTCTGATTCCCCGCCTCTGATTCCCCACCTCTGATTCCCTGCCTCTGATTCCCCATCTCTGATTCCGCACATCTGATTCCCTGACTCTGATTCCCCGCCTCTGACTCCCCGCCTCTGATTCCCTGCCTCTGATTCCCAACCTCTGATTCCCCACCTCTGATTCCCCATATCTGATTCCCAGCCCCTGTTTCCCCGCCTCTGATTCCCCGCATCTGATTCCCCAACTCTGATTCCCCGCCTCTCATTCCCCAGCTCTGATTCCCCGCCTCTGATTCCCCGTGTTTGATTCCCTGCCTCTGATTCCCCGCCTCTGATTCGCCATCTCTGATTCACCACCTTTGATATGCCACCTCTGATTCCACATATCAGATACCCCGCCTCTGCTTCCCCGCCTCTGATTCCCCGCCTCTGATTCCCCATATCTCATTCCCCGCCTCTGATTCTCCATCTCCGATTCCCGGACTCTGATTCCCGGCCTCTTATTCCTGGCATTTAATTCCCGGCCTCTGATCCCGGCCTCTGATTCCCCGCTTCTGATTCTGATTCACTGCATCTGATTCCCCATCTCTGATTCCGCACATCTGATTCCCTGCCTCTGATTCCCCACCTCTGATTCCTCATAACTGATTCCCCGCCTCTGTTTCCCCGCCTCTGATTCCCCACCTCTGTTTCCCCACCTCTGATTCCCCGCCTCTGATTCCCCATCTCTGATTTACAACCTCTGAATCCCCGCGTCTGATTCACCACCGCTTATTCCCCGCATCCGATTCCCCATCTCTGATTCCCGGCCTCTGATTGCCCACCTCTGATTCCCGGCCTCTGATTTCCGGCCTCTGATTCCCGGCCTCTCATTCCCGGCCTCTGATTCCCGGCCTCTGATTCCCCGCTTCTGATTCCCCGCCTCTGATTCCCTGCCTCTGATTCCCCATCTCTGATTCCGCACATCTGATTCCCTGACTCTGATTCCCCGCCTCTGACTCCCCGCCTCTGATTCCCTGCCTCTGATTCCCAACCTCTGATTCCCCACCTCTGATTCCCCATATCTGATTCCCAGCCCCTGTTTCCCCGCCTCTGATACCCCGCCTCTGTTTCCCCATATCTGATTCCCCGCCTCTGATTCCCCAACTCTGATTCCCCGCCTCTCATTCCCCAGCTCTGATTCCCCGCCTCTGATTCCCCGTGTTTGATTCCCTGCCTCTGATTCCCCGCCTATGATTCGCCATCTCTGATTCACCGCCTTTGATTCGCCACCTCTGATTCCCCATATCAGATTCGCCGCCTCTGCTTCCCCGCCTATGATTCCCCGTTTCTGATTCCCCATATCTCATTCCCCGCCTCTGATTCCCCATCTCTGATTCCCGGACTCTGATTCCCGGCCTCTTATTCCCGGCATCTGATTCCCGGCCTCTGATCCCGGCCTCTAATTCTCCGCTTCTGATTCTGATTCCCTGCCTCTGATTCCCCATCTCTGATTCCGCACATCTGATTCCCTGCCTCTGATTCCCCACCTCTGATTCCCCATATCTGATTCCCCGCCTCTGTTTCCCCGCCTCTGATTCCCCGCCTCTGTTTCGCCATATCTAATTCCCCGCCTCTGATTCCCCAACTCTGATTCCCCGCCTCTGATTCCCCAGCTCTGATTCCCCAACTCTGATTCCCCATCTCTGATTCCCGGACTCTGATTCCCCACCTCTGATTCCCGGCCTCTGATTCCCGGCCTCTGATTCCCGGCCTCTGATTCCCGGCTTCTGATTCCCGGCCTCTGATTCCCCGCTTCTGATTCTGATTCCCTGCCTCTGATTCCCCATCTCTGATTCCCCACATCTGATTCCCTGCCTTTGATTCCCTGACTCTGATTCCCCGCCTCTGATTCCCCGCCTCGGATTCCCAACCTCTGATTCCCCACCTCTGATTCCCCATATCTGATTCCCCGCCTCTGTTTCCCAACCTCTGATTCCCCGCCTCTGTTTCCCCATATCTGATTCCCCGCATCTGATTCCCCAACTCTGATTCCCCGTCTCTCATTCCCCAGCTCTGATTCCCCGTCTCTGATTCCCCGTGTTTGATTCCCTGCCTCTGATTCCCCGCCTCTGATTCGCCATCTCTGATTCACCGCCTCTGATTCCCCGCCTCTGATTCCCCACCTCTGATTCCCCATATCTCATTCCCCGCCTCTGATTCCCCATCTCTGATTCCCGGACTCTGATTCCCGGCCTCTTATTCCCGGCATTTAATTCCCGGCCTCTGATCCCGGCCTCTGATTCCCCGCTTCTGATTCTGATTCACTGCCTCTGATTCCCCACCTCTGATTCCCCATAACTGATTCCCCGCCTCTGTTTCCCTGCCTCTGATTCCCCACCTCTGTTTCCCCACTTCTGATTCCCCGCCTCTGATTCCCCATCTCTGATTTACAACCTCTGAATCCCCGCGTCTGATTCACCACCGCTTATTCCCCGCATCCGATTCCCCATCTCTGATTCCCGGCCTCTGATTGCCCACCTCTGATTCCCGGCCTCTGATTTCCGGCCTCTGATTCCCGGCCTCTCATTCCCGGCCTCTGATTCCCGGCCTCTGATTCCCCGCCTCTGATTCCCCGCCTCTGATTCCCTGCCTCTGATTCCCCATCTCTGATTCCGCACATCTGATTCCCTGACTCTGATTCCCCGCCTCTGACTCCCCGCCTCTGATTCCCTTCCTCTGATTCCCAACCTCTGATTCCCCACCTCTGATTCCCCATATCTGATTCCCAGCCCCTGTTTCCCCGCCTCTGATAGCCCGCCTCTCTTTCCCCATATCTGATTCCCCGCCTCTGATTCCCCAACTCTGATTCCCCGCCTCTCATTCCCCAGCTCTGATTCCCCGCCTCTGATTCCCCGTGTTTGATTCCCTGCCTCTGACTCCCTGCCTCTGATTCGCCATCTCTGATTCACCGCCTTTGATTCGCCACCTCTGATTCCCCATATCAGATTCGCCGCCTCTGCTTCCCCGCCTCTGATTCCCCGTCTCTGATTCCCCATATCTCATTCCCCGCCTCTGATTCCCCATCTCTGATTCCCGGACTCTGATTCCCGGCCTCTTATTCCCGGCATCTGATTCCCGGCCTCTGATCCCGGCCTCTAATTCTCCGCTTCTGATTCTGATTCCCTGCCTCTGATTCCCCATCTCTGATTCTGCACATCTGATTCCCTGCCTCTGATTCCCCACCTCTGATTCCCCATATCTGATTCCCCGCCTCTGTTTCCCCGCCTCTGATTCCCCGCCTCTGTTTCGCCATATCTAATTCCCCGCCTCTGATTCCCCAACTCTGATTCCCCACCTCTGATTCCCCAGCTCTGATTCCCCGCCTCTGATTCCCCATCTCTGATTCCCGGACTCTGATTCCCCACCTCTGATTCCCGGCCTCTGATTCCCGGCCTCTGATTCCCGGCCTCTGATTCCCGGCCTCTGATTCCCGGCCTCTGATTCCCCTCTTCTGATTCTGATTCCCTGCCTCTGATTCCCCATCTCTGATTCCCCACATCTGATTCCCTGCCTTTGATTCCCTGACTCTGATTCCCCGCCTCGGATTCCCAACCTCTGATTCCCCACCTCTGATTCCCCATATCTGATTCCCCGCCTCTGTTTCCCAACCTCTGATTCCCCGCCTCTGTTTCCCCATATCTGATTCCCCGCATCTGATTCCCCAACTCTGATTCCCCGTCTCTCATTCCCCAGCTCTGATTCCCCGTCTCTGATTCCCCGTGTTTGATTCCCTGCCTCTGATTCCCCGCCTCTAATTCGCCATCTCTGATTCACCGCCTCTGATTCCCCGCCTCTGATTCCCCACCTCTGATTCCCCATATCTCATTCCCCGCCTCTGATTCCCCATCTCTGATTCCCGGACTCTGATTCCCGGCCTCTTATTCCCGGCATTTAATTCCCGGCCTCTGATCCCGGCCTCTGATTCCCCGCTTCTGATTCTGATTCACTGCCTCTGATTCCCCACCTCTGATTCCCCATAACTGATTCCCCGCCTCTGTTTCCCTGCCTCTGATTCCCCACCTCTGTTTCCCCACTTCTGATTCCCCGCCTCTGATTCCCCATCTCTGATTTACAACCTCTGAATCCCCGCGTCTGATTCACCACCGCTTATTCCCCGCATCCGATTCCCCATCTCTGATTCCCGGCCTCTGATTGCCCACCTCTGATTCCCGGCCTCTGATTTCCGGCCTCTGATTCCCGGCCTCTCATTCCCGGCCTCTGATTCCCGGCCTCTGATTCCCCGCCTCTGATTCCCCGCCTCTGATTCCCTGCCTCTGATTCCCCATCTCTGATTCCGCACATCTGATTCCCTGACTCTGATTCCCCGCCTCTGACTCCCCGCCTCTGATTCCCTTCCTCTGATTCCCAACCTCTGATTCCCCACCTCTGATTCCCCATATCTGATTCCCAGCCCCTGTTTCCCCGCCTCTGATACCCCGCCTCTCTTTCCCCATATCTGATTCCCCGCCTCTGATTCCCCAACTCTGATTCCCCGCCTCTCATTCCCCAGCTCTGATTCCCCGCCTCTGATTCCCCGTGTTTGATTCCCTGCCTCTGACTCCCTGCCTCTGATTCGCCATCTCTGATTCACCGCCTTTGATTCGCCACCTCTGATTCCCCATATCAGATTCGCCGCCTCTGCTTCCCCGCCTCTGATTCCCCGTCTCTGATTCCCCATATCTCATTCCCCGCCTCTGATTCCCCATCTCTGATTCCCGGACTCTGATTCCCGGCCTCTTATTCCCGGCATCTGATTCCCGGCCTCTGATCCCGGCCTCTAATTCTCCGCTTCTGATTCTGATTCCCTGCCTCTGATTCCCCATCTCTGATTCTGCACATCTGATTCCCTGCCTCTGATTCCCCACCTCTGATTCCCCATATCTGATTCCCCGCCTCTGTTTCCCCGCCTCTGATTCCCCGCCTCTGTTTCGCCATATCTAATTCCCCGCCTCTGATTCCCCAACTCTGATTCCCCACCTCTGATTCCCCAGCTCTGATTCCCCGCCACTGATTCCCCATCTCTGATTCCCGGACTCTGATTCCCCACCTCTGATTCCCGGCCTCTGATTCCCGGCCTCTGATTCCCGGCCTCTGATTCCCGGCCTCTGATTCCCGGCCTCTGATTCCCCGCTTCTGATTCTGATTCCCTGCCTCTGATTCCCCATCTCTGATTCCCCACATCTGATTCCCTGCCTTTGATTCCCTGACACTGATTCCCCGCCTCTGATTCCCCGCCTCGGATTCCCAACCTCTGATTCCCCACCTCTGATTCCCCATATCTGATTCCCCGCCTCTGTTTCCCCACCTCTGACTCCCCACCTCTGTTTCCCAACCTCTGATTCCCTGCCTCTGATTCCCCATCTCTGATTTACAACCTCTGAATCCCCGCGTCTGATTCACCACCGCTTATTCCCCGCATCCGATTCCCCATCTCTGATTCCTGGCCTCTGATTGCCCACCTCTGATTCCCGGCCTCTGATTCCCGGCCTCTGATTCCCCGTCTCTCATTCCCCAGCTCTGATTCCCCGTCTCTGATTCCCCGTGTTTGATTCCCTGCCTCTGATTCCCCGCCTCTGATTCGCCATCTCTGATTCACCGCCTCTGCTTCCCCGCCTCTGATTCCCCGCCTCTGATTCCACATATCTCATTCCCCGCCTCTGATTCCCCATCTCTGATTCCCGGACTCTGATTCCCGGCCTCTTATTCCCGGCATCTGATTCCCGGCCTCTGATCCCGGCCTCTAATTCTCCGCTTCTGATTCTGATTCCCTGCCTCGGATTCCCAACCTCTGATTCCCCACCTCTGATTCCCTGCCTCTGATTCCCCTCCTCTGATTCCCCATATCTGATTCCCTGCCTCTGTTTCCCCGCCTCTGATTCCCCACCTCTGTTTCCCCACCTCTGATTCCCCGCCTCTGATTCCCCATCTCTGAATTACAACCTCTGAATCCCCGCGTCTGATTCACCACCGCTGATTCCCCGCCTCCGATTCCCCATCTCTGATTCCCGGCCTCTGATTGCCCACCTCTGATTCCCGGCCTCTGATTTCCGGCCTCTGATTCCCGGCCTCTCATTCCCGGCCTCTGATTCCCGGCCTCTGATTCCCCGCCTCTGATTCCCCGCCTCTGATTCCCTGCCTCTGATTCCCCATCTCTGATTCCGCACATCTGATTCCCTGACTCTGATTCCCCGCCTCTGACTCCCCGCCTCTGATTCCCTGCCTCTGATTCCCAACCTCTGATTCCCCACCTCTGATTCCCCATATCTGATTCCCAGCCCCTGTTTCCCCGCCTCTGATACCCCGCCTCTCTTTCCCCATATCTGATTCCCCGCCTCTGATTCCCCAACTCTGATTCCCCGCCTCTCATTCCCCAGCTCTGATTCCCCGCCTCTGATTCCCCGTGTTTGATTCCCTGCCTCTGACTCCCTGCCTCTGATTCGCCATCTCTGATTCACCGCCTTTGATTCGCCACCTCTGATTCCCCATATCAGATTCGCCGCCTCTGCTTCCCCGCCTCTGATTCCCCGTCTCTGATTCCCCATATCTCATTCCCCGCCTCTGATTCCCCATCTCTGATTCCCGGACTCTGATTCCCGGCCTCTTATTCCCGGCATCTGATTCCCGGCCTCTGATCCCGGCCTCTAATTCTCCGCTTCTGATTCTGATTCCCTGCCTCTGATTCCCCATCTCTGATTCTGCACATCTGATTCCCTGCCTCTGATTCCCCACCTCTGATTCCCCATATCTGATTCCCCGCCTCTGTTTCCCCGCCTCTGATTCCCCGCCTCTGTTTCGCCATATCTAATTCCCCGCCTCTGATTCCCCGCCTCGGATTCCCAACCTCTGATTCCCCACCTCTGATTCCCCATATCTGATTCCCCGCCTCTGTTTCCCAACCTCTGATTCCCCGCCTCTGTTTCCCCATATCTGATTCCCCGCATCTGATTCCCCAACTCTGATTCCCCGTCTCTCATTCCCCAGCTCTGATTCCCCGTCTCTGATTCCCCGTGTTTGATTCCCTGCCTCTGATTCCCCGCCTCTGATTCGCCATCTCTGATTCACCGCCTCTGATTCCCCGCCTCTGATTCCCCACCTCTGATTCCCCATATCTCATTCCCCGCCTCTGATTCCCCATCTCTGATTCCCGGACTCTGATTCCCGGCCTCTTATTCCCGGCATTTAATTCCCGGCCTCTGATCCCGGCCTCTGATTCCCCGCTTCTGATTCTGATTCCCTGCCTCTGATTCCCCTCCTCTGATTCCCCATATCTGATTCCCTGCCTCTGTTTCCCCGCCTCTGATTCCCCACCTCTGTTTCCCCACCTCTGATTCCCCGCCTCTGATTCCCCATCTCTGAATTACAACCTCTGAATCCCCGCGTCTGATTCACCACCGCTGATTCCCCGCCTCCGATTCCCCATCTCTGATTCCCGGCCTCTGATTGCCCACCTCTGATTCCCGGCCTCTGATTTCCGGCCTCTGATTCCCGGCCTCTCATTCCCGGCCTCTGATTCCCGGCCTCTGATTCCCCGCCTCTGATTCCCCGCCTCTGATTCCCTGCCTCTGATTCCCCATCTCTGATTCCGCACATCTGATTCCCTGACTCTGATTCCCCGCCTCTGACTCCCCGCCTCTGATTCCCTGCCTCTGATTCCCAACCTCTGATTCCCCACCTCTGATTCCCCATATCTGATTCCCAGCCCCTGTTTCCCCGCCTCTGATACCCCGCCTCTCTTTCCCCATATCTGATTCCCCGCCTCTGATTCCCCAACTCTGATTCCCCGCCTCTCATTCCCCAGCTCTGATTCCCCGCCTCTGATTCCCCGTGTTTGATTCCCTGCCTCTGACTCCCTGCCTCTGATTCGCCATCTCTGATTCACCGCCTTTGATTCGCCACCTCTGATTCCCCATATCAGATTCGCCGCCTCTGCTTCCCCGCCTCTGATTCCCCGTCTCTGATTCCCCATATCTCATTCCCCGCCTCTGATTCCCCATCTCTGATTCCCGGACTCTGATTCCCGGCCTCTTATTCCCGGCATCTGATTCCCGGCCTCTGATCCCGGCCTCTAATTCTCCGCTTCTGATTCTGATTCCCTGCCTCTGATTCCCCATCTCTGATTCTGCACATCTGATTCCCTGCCTCTGATTCCCCACCTCTGATTCCCCATATCTGATTCCCCGCCTCTGTTTCCCCGCCTCTGATTCCCCGCCTCTGTTTCGCCATATCTAATTCCCCGCCTCTGATTCCCCAACTCTGATTCCCCACCTCTGATTCCCCAGCTCTGATTCCCCGCCTCTGATTCCCCATCTCTGATTCCCGGACTCTGATTCCCCACCTCTGATTCCCGGCCTCTGATTCCCGGCCTCTGATTCCCGGCCTCTGATTCCCGGCCTCTGATTCCCGGCCTCTGATTCCCCGCTTCTGATTCTGATTCCCTGCCTCTGATTCCCCATCTCTGATTCCCCACATCTGATTCCCTGCCTTTGATTCCCTGACACTGATTCCCCGCCTCTGATTCCCCGCCTCGGATTCCCAACCTCTGATTCCCCACCTCTGATTCCCCATATCTGATTCCCCGCCTCTGTTTCCCCACCTCTGACTCCCCACCTCTGTTTCCCAACCTCTGATTCCCTGCCTCTGATTCCCCATCTCTGATTTACAACCTCTGAATCCCCGCGTCTGATTCACCACCGCTTATTCCCCGCATCCGATTCCCCATCTCTGATTCCTGGCCTCTGATTGCCCACCTCTGATTCCCGGCCTCTGATTCCCCAACTCTGATTCCCCGTCTCTCATTCCCCAGCTCTGATTCCCCGTCTCTGATTCCCCGTGTTTGATTCCCTGCCTCTGATTCCCCGCCTCTGATTCGCCATCTCTGATTCACCGCCTCTGCTTCCCCGCCTCTGATTCCCCGCCTCTGATTCCACATATCTCATTCCCCGCCTCTGATTCCCCATCTCTGATTCCCGGACTCTGATTCCCGGCCTCTTATTCCCGGCATCTGATTCCCGGCCTCTGATCCCGGCCTCTAATTCTCCGCTTCTGATTCTGATTCCCTGCCTCGGATTCCCAACCTCTGATTCCCCACCTCTGATTCCCCATATCTGATTCCCCGCCTCTGTTTCCCCACCTCTGATTCCCCGCCTCTGTTTCCCCATATCTGATTCACCACCTCTGATTCCCCATCTCTGATTCACCGCCTTTGATTCGCCATCACTGATTCCCCATATCTGACTCCCGGCATCTGATTCCTGGCCTCTGATTCCCGGCCTCTGATTCCCTGCCACTGATTCCCCGCCCCTGATTCCCCACATCTGATTTCCCATATCTGATTCCCCGCCTCTGTTTCCCCGCCTCTGATACGCAGCCTCTGATACCCCGCCTCTGATTCCCCATCTCTAATTCATCACATCTGATTCCCCATCTCTGCTTTCCCATCTCTGATTCCCTGCCTCTGATTCCCAACCTCTGATTCCCCACCTCTGATTCCCCATATCTGATTCCCAGCCCCTGTTTCCCCGCCTCTGATTCCCCGCATCTGATTCCCCAACTCTGATTCCCCGCCTCTCATTCCCCAGCTCTGATTCCCCGCCTCTGATTCCCCGTGTTTGATTCCCTGCCTCTGATTCCCCGCCTCTGATTCGCCATCTCTGATTCACCACCTTTGATATGCCACCTCTGATTCCACATATCAGATACCCCGCCTCTGCTTCCCCGCCTCTGATTCCCCGCCTCTGATTCCCCATATCTCATTCCCCGCCTCTGATTCTCCATCTCTGATTCCCGGACTCTGATTCCCGGCCTCTTATTCCCGGCATTTAATTCCCGGCCTCTGATCCCGGCCTCTGATTCCCCGCTTCTGATTCTGATTCACTGCATCTGATTCCCCATCTCTGATTCCGCACATCTGATTCCCGGCCTCTGATTGCCCACCTCTGATTCCCGGCCTCTGATTTCCGGCCTCTGATTCCCGGCCTCTCATTCCCGGCCTCTGATTCCCGGCCTCTGATTCCCCGCCTCTGATTCCCCGCCTCTGATTCCCTGCCTCTGATTCCCCATCTCTGATTCCGCACATCTGATTCCCTGACTCTGATTCCCCGCCTCTGACTCCCCGCCTCTGATTCCCTGCCTCTGATTCCCAACCTCTGATTCCCCACCTCTGATTCCCCATATCTGATTCCCAGCCCCTGTTTCCCCGCCTCTGATACCCCGCCTCTGTTTCCCCATATCTGATTCCCCGCCTCTGATTCCCCAACTCTGATTCCCCGCCTCTCATTCCCCAGCTCTGATTCCCCGCCTCTGATTCCCCGTGTTTGATTCCCTGCCTCTGATTCCCCGCCTCTGATTCGCCATCTCTGATTCACCGCCTTTGATTCGCCACCTCTGATTCCCCATATCAGATTCGCCGCCTCTGATTCCCCGCCTCTGATTCCCCGTCTCTGATTCCCCATATCTCATTCCCCGCCTCTGATTCCCCATCTCTGATTCCCGGACTCTGATTCCCGGCCTCTTATTCCCGGCATCTGATTCCCGGCCTCTGATCCCGGCCTCTAATTCTCCGCTTCTGATTCTGATTCCCTGCCTCTGATTCCCCATCTCTGATTCCGCACATCTGATTCCCTGCCTCTGATTCCCCACCTCTGATTCCCCATATCTGATTCCCCGCCTCTGTTTCCCCGCCTCTGATTCCCCGCCTCTGTTTCGCCATATCTAATTCCCCGCCTCTGATTCCCCAACTCTGATTCCCCGCCTCTGATTCCCCAGCTCTGATTCCCCAACTCTGATTCCCCATCTCTGATTCCCGGACTCTGATTCCCCACCTCTGATTCCCGGCCTCTGATTCCCGGCCTCTGATTCCCGGCCTCTGATTCTGATTCCCTGCCTCTGATTCCCCATCTCTGATTCCCCACATCTGATTCCCTGCCTTTGATTCCCTGACTCTGATTCCCCGCCTCTGATTCCCCGCCTCGGATTCCCAACCTCTGATTCCCCACCTCTGATTCCCCATATGTGATTCCCCGCCTCTGTTTCCCCACCTCTGATTCCCCGCCTCTGTTTCCCCATATCTGATTCCCCGCATCTGATTCCCCAACTCTCATTCCCCATCTCTCATTCCCCAGCTCAGATTCCCCGTCTCTGATTCCCCGTGTTTGATTCCCTGCCTCTGATTCCCCGCCTCTGATTCGCCATCTCTGATTCACCGCCTCTGATTCCCCGCCTCTGATTCCCCACCTCTGATTCCCCATATCTCATTCCCCGCCTCTGATTCCCCATCTCTGACTCCCGGACTCTGATTCCCGGCCTTTGATTCCCCGCTTCTGATTCTGATTCCCTGCCTCTGATTCCCCATCTCTGATTCCGCACATCTGATTCCCTGCCTCTGATTCCCCTCCTCTGATTCCCCATATCTGATTCCCTGCCTCTGTTTCCCCGCCTCTGATTCCCCACCTCTGTTTCCCCACCTCTGATTCCCCGCCTCTGATTCCCCATCTCTGAATTACAACCTCTCAATCCCCGCGTCTGATTCACCACCGCTGATTCCCCGCCTCCGATTCCCCATCTCTGATTCCCGGCCTCTGATTCCCCACCTCTGATTCCCGGCCTCTGATTTCCGGCCTCTGATTCCCGGCCTCTCATTCCCGGCCTCTGATTCCCGGCCTCTGATTCCCCGCCCCTGATTCCCCGCCTCTGATTCCCTGCCTCTGATTCCCCATCACTGATTCCGCACATCTGATTCCCTGCCTCTGATTCCCCGCCTCTGACTCCCCGCCTCTGATTCCCTGCCTCTGATTCCCAACCTCTGATTCCCCACGTCTGATTCCCCATATCTGATTCCACGCCTCTGTTTCCCCGCATCTGATACCCCGCCTCTGTTTCCCCATATCTGATTCCCCGCCTCTGATTCCCCAACTCTGATTCCCCGCCTCTCATTCCCCAGCTCTGATTCCCTGCCTCTGATTCCCCGTGTTTGATTCCCTGCCTCTGATTCCCCGCCTCTGATCCGCCATCTCTGATTCACCGCCTTTGATTCGCCACCTCTGATTCCCCATATCAGATTCCCCGCCTCTGCTTCCCCGCCTCTGATTCCCCGTCTCTGATTCCCCATATCTCATTCCCCGCCTCTGAATCTCCATCTCTGATTCCCGGACTCTGATTCCCGGCCTCTTATTCCCGGCATTTAATTCCCGGCCTCTGATCCCGGCCTCTGATTCCCCGCTTCTGATTCTGATTCACTGCCTCTGATTCCCCATCTCTGATTCCCCACATCTGATTCCCTGCCTTTGATTCCCTGACTCTGATTCCCCGCCTCTGATTCCCCGCCTCGGATTCCCAACCTCTGATTCCCCACCTCTGATTCCCCATATCTGATTCCCCGCCTCTGTTTCCCCACCTCTGATTCCCCGCCTCTGTTTCCCCATATCTGATTCACCACCTCTGATTCCTCATCTCTGATTCACCACCTTTGATTCGCCATCACTGATTCCCCATATCTGACTCCCGGCATCTGATTCCTGGCCTCTGATTCCCGGCCTCTGATTCCCTGCCACTGATTCCCCGCCCCTGATTCCCCACATCTGATTTCCCATATCTGATTCCCCGCCTCTGTTTCCCCGCCTCTGATACGCAGCCTCTGATACCCCTCCTCTGATTCCCCATCTCTAATTCATCACATCTGATTCCCCATCTCTGCTTTCCCATCTCTGATTCCCTGCCTCTGATTCCCAACCTCTGATTCCCCACCTCTGATTCCCCATATCTGATTCCCAGCCCCTGTTTCCCCGCCTCTGATTCCCCGCATCTGATTCCCCAACTCTGATTCCCCGCCTCTCATTCCCCAGCTCTGATTCCCCGCCTCTGATTCCCCGTGTTTGATTCCCTGCCTCTGATTCCCCGCCTCTGATTCGCCATCTCTGATTCACCACCTTTGATATGCCACCTCTGATTCCACATATCAGATACCCCGCCTCTGCTTCCCCGCCTCTGATTCCCCGCCTCTGATTCCCCATATCTCATTCCCCGCCTCTGATTCTCCATCTCTGATTCCCGGACTCTGATTCCCGGCCTCTTATTCCCGGCATTTAATTCCCGGCCTCTGATCCCGGCCTCTGATTCCCCGCTTCTGATTCTGATTCACTGCATCGGATTCCCCATCTCAGATTCCGCACATCTGATTCCCTGCCTCTGATTCCCCACCTCTGATTCCCCATAACTGATTCCCCGCCTCTGTTTCCCCGCCTCTGATTCCCCACCTCTGTTTCCCCACCTCTGATTCCCCGCCTCTGATTCCCCATCTCTGATTTACAACCTCTGAATCCCCGCGTCTGATTCACCACCGCTTATTCCCCGCATCCGATTCCCCATCTCTGATTCCCGGCCTCTGATTGCCCACCTCTGATTCCCGGCCTCTGATTTCCGGCCTCTGATTCCCGGCCTCTCATTCCCGGCCTCTGATTCCCGGCCTCTGATTCCCCGCCTCTGACTCCCCGCCTCTGATTCCCTGCCTCTGATTCCCAACCTCTGATTCCCCACCTCTGATTCCCCATATCTGATTCCCAGCCCCTGTTTCCCCGCCTCTGATACCCCGCCTCTGTTTCCCCATATCTGATTCCCCGCCTCTGATTCCCCAACTCTGATTCCCCGCCTCTCATTCCCCAGCTCTGATTCCCCGCCTCTGATTCCCCGTGTTTGATTCCCTGCCTCTGATTCCCCGCCTCTGATTCGCCATCTCTGATTCACCGCCTTTGATTCGCCACCTCTGATTCCCCATATCAGATTCGCCGCCTCTGCTTCCACGCCTCTGATTCCCCGTCTCTGATTCCCCATATCTCATTCCCCGCCTCTGATTCCACATCTCAGATTCCCGGACTCTGATTCCCGGCCTCTTATTCCCGGCATCTGATTCCCGGCCTCTGATCCCGGCCTCTAATTCTCCGCTTCTGATTCTGATTCCCTGCCTCTGATTCCCCATCTCTGATTCAGCACATCTGATTCCCTGCCTCTGATTCCCCACCTCTGATTCCCCATATCTGATTCCCCGCCTCTGTTTCCCCGCCTCTGATTCCCCGCCTCTGTTTCACCATATCTAATTCCCCGCCTCTGATTCCCCAACTCTGATTCCCCGCCTCTTATTCCCCAGCTCTGATTCCCCAACTCTGATTCCCCATCTCTGATTCCCGGACTCTGATTCCCCACCTCTGATTCCCGGCCTCTGATTCCCGGCCTCTGATTCCCGGCCTCTGATTCCCGGCCTCTGATTCCCCGCTTCTGATTCTGATTCCCTGCCTCTGATTCCCCATCTCTGATTCCCCACATCTGATTCCCTGCCTTTGATTCCCTGACTCTGATTCCCCGCCTCTGATTCCCCGCCTCGGATTCCCAACCTCTGATTCCCCACTGATTCCCCATATGTGATTCCCCGCCTCTGTTTCCCCACCTCTGATTCCCCGCCTCTGTTTCCCCATATCTGATTCCCCGCATCTGATTCCCCAACTCTCATTCCCCGTCTCTCATTCCCCAGCTCTGATTCCCCGTCTCTGATTCCCCGTGTTTGATTCCCTGCCTCTGATTCCCCGCCTCTGATTCGCCATCTCTGATTCACCGCCTCTGATTCCCAGCCTCTGATTCCCCACCTCTGATTCCCCATATCTCATTCCCCGCCTCTGATTCCCCATCTCTGACTCCCGGACTCTGATTCCCGGCCTCTGATCCCGGCCTTTGATTCCCCGCTTCTGATTCTGATTCCCTGCCTCTGATTCCCCATCTCTGATTCCGCACATCTGATTCCCTGCCTCTGATTCCCCTCCTCTGATTCCCCATATCTGATTCCCTGCCTCTGTTTCCCCGCCTCTGATTCCCCACCTCTGTTTCCCCACCTCTGATTCCCCGCCTCTGATTCCCCATCTCTGAATTACTACCTCTTAATCCCCGCGTCTGATTCACCACCGCTGATTCCCCGCCTCCGATTCCCCATCTCTGATTCCCTGCCTCTGATTCCCCACCTCTGATTCCCGGCCTCTGATTTCCGGCCTCTGATTCCCGGCCTCTCATTCCCGGCCTCTGATTCCCGGCCTCTGATTCCCAGCCCCTGTTTCCCCGCCTCTGATTCCCCGCATCTGATTCCCCAACTCTGATTCCCCGCCTCTCATTCCCCAGCTCTGATTCCCCGCCTCTGATTCCCCGTGTTTGATTCCCTGCCTCTGCTTCCCCGCCTCTGATTCCCCGCCTCTGATTCCCCATATCTCATTCCCCGCCTCTGATTCTCCATCTCTGATTCCCGGACTCTGATTCCCGGCCTCTTATTCCCGGCATTTAATTCCCGGCCTCTGATCCCGGCCTCTGATTCCCCGCTTCTGATTCTGATTCACTGCATCGGATTCCCCATCTCAGATTCCGCACATCTGATTCCCTGCCTCTGATTCCCCACCTCTGATTCCCCATAACTGATTCCCCGCCTCTGTTTCCCCGCCTCTGATTCCCCACCTCTGTTTCCCCACCTCTGATTCCCCGCCTCTGATTCCCCATCTCTGATTTACAACCTCTGAATCCCCGCGTCTGATTCACCACCGCTTATTCCCCGCATCCGATTCCCCATCTCTGATTCCCGGCCTCTGATTGCCCACCTCTGATTCCCGGCCTCTGATTTCCGGCCTCTGATTCCCGGCCTCTCATTCCCGGCCTCTGATTCCCGGCCTCTGATTCCCCGCCTCTGACTCCCCGCCTCTGATTCCCTGCCTCTGATTCCCAACCTCTGATTCCCCACCTCTGATTCCCCATATCTGATTCCCAGCCCCTGTTTCCCCGCCTCTGATACCCCGCCTCTGTTTCCCCATATCTGATTCCCCGCCTCTGATTCCCCAACTCTGATTCCCCGCCTCTCATTCCCCAGCTCTGATTCCCCGCCTCTGATTCCCCGTGTTTGATTCCCTGCCTCTGATTCCCCGCCTCTGATTCGCCATCTCTGATTCACCGCCTTTGATTCGCCACCTCTGATTCCCCATATCAGATTCGCCGCCTCTGCTTCCACGCCTCTGATTCCCCGTCTCTGATTCCCCATATCTCATTCCCCGCCTCTGATTCCACATCTCAGATTCCCGGACTCTGATTCCCGGCCTCTTATTCCCGGCATCTGATTCCCGGCCTCTGATCCCGGCCTCTAATTCTCCGCTTCTGATTCTGATTCCCTGCCTCTGATTCCCCATCTCTGATTCCGCACATCTGATTCCCTGCCTCTGATTCCCCACCTCTGATTCCCCATATCTGATTCCCCGCCTCTGTTTCCCCGCCTCTGATTCCCCGCCTCTGTTTCACCATATCTAATTCCCCGCCTCTGATTCCCCAACTCTGATTCCCCGCCTCTTATTCCCCAGCTCTGATTCCCCAACTCTGATTCCCCATCTCTGATTCCCGGACTCTGATTCCCCACCTCTGATTCCCGGCCTCTGATTCCCGGCCTCTGATTCCCGGCCTCTGATTCCCGGCCTCTGATTCCCCGCTTCTGATTCTGATTCCCTGCCTCTGATTCCCCATCTCTGATTCCCCACATCTGATTCCCTGCCTTTGATTCCCTGACTCTGATTCCCCGCCTCTGATTCCCCGCCTCGGATTCCCAACCTCTGATTCCCCACTGATTCCCCATATGTGATTCCCCGCCTCTGTTTCCCCACCTCTGATTCCCCGCCTCTGTTTCCCCATATCTGATTCCCCGCATCTGATTCCCCAACTCTCATTCCCCGTCTCTCATTCCCCAGCTCTGATTCCCCGTCTCTGATTCCCCGTGTTTGATTCCCTGCCTCTGATTCCCCGCCTCTGATTCGCCATCTCTGATTCACCGCCTCTGATTCCCAGCCTCTGATTCCCCACCTCTGATTCCCCATATCTCATTCCCCGCCTCTGATTCCCCATCTCTGACTCCCGGACTCTGATTCCCGGCCTCTGATCCCGGCCTTTGATTCCCCGCTTCTGATTCTGATTCCCTGCCTCTGATTCCGCATCTCTGATTCCGCACATCTGATTCCCTGCCTCTGATTCCCCTCCTCTGATTCCCCATATCTGATTCCCTGCCTCTGTTTCCCCGCCTCTGATTCCCCACCTCTGTTTCCCCACCTCTGATTCCCCGCCTCTGATTCCCCATCTTTGAATTACTACCTCTTAATCCCCGCGTCTGATTCACCACCGCTGATTCCCCGCCTCCGATTCCCCATCTCTGATTCCCTGCCTCTGATTCCCCACCTCTGATTCCCGGCCTCTGATTTCCGGCCTCTGATTCCCGGCCTCTCATTCCCGGCCTCTGATTCCCGGCCTCTGATTCCCCGCCCCTGATTCCCCGCCTCTGACTCCCTGCCTCTGATTCCCCATCACTGATTCCGCACATCTGATTCCCTGCCTCTGATTCCCCGCCTCTGACTCCCCGCCTCTGATTCCCTGCCTCTGATTCCCAACCTCTGATTCCCCACCTCTGATTCCCCATATCTGATTCCACGCCTCTGTTTCCCTGCATCTGATACCCCGCCTCTGTTTCCCCATATCTGATTCCCCACCTCTGATTCCCCAACTCTGATTCCCCGCCTCTCATTCCCCAGCTCTGATTCCCTGCCTCTGATTCCCCGTGTTTGATTCCCTGCCTCTGATTCCCCGCCTCTGATTCGCCATCTCTGATTCACCGCCTTTGATTCGCCACCTCTGATTCCCCATATCAGATTCTCCGCCTCTGCTTCCCCGCCTCTGATTCCCCGTCTCTGATTCCCCATATCTCATTCCCCGCCTCTGATTCTCCATCTCTGATTCCCGGACTCTGATTCCCGGCCTCTTATTCCCGGCATTTAATTCCCGGCCTCTGATCCCGGCCTCTGATTCCCCGCTTCTGATTCTGATTCACTGCCTCTGATTCCCCATCTCTGATTCCGCACATCTGATTCCCTGCCTCTGATTCCCCACCTCTGATTCCCCATAACTGATTCCCCGCCTCTGTTTCCCTGCCTCTGATTCCCCACCTCTGTTTCCCCACCTCTGATTCCCCGCCTCTGATTCCCCATCTCTGATTTACAACCTCTGAATCCCCGCGTCTGATTCACCACCGCTTATTCCCCGCATCCGATTCCCCATCTCTGATTCCCGGCCTCTGATTGCCCACCTCTGATTCACGGCCTCTGATTTCCGGCCTCTGATTCCCGGCCTCTCATTCCCGGCCTCTGATTCCCGGCCTCTGATTCCCCGCCTCTGATTCCCCGCCTCTGATTCCCTGCCTCTGATTCCCCATCTCTGATTCCGCACATCTGATTCCCTGACTCTGATTCCCCGCCTCTGACTCCCCGCCTCTGATTCCCTGCCTCTGATTCCCAACCTCTGATTCCCCACCTCTGATTCCCCATATCTGATTCCCAGCCCCTGTTTCCCCGCCTCAGATACCCCGCCTCTGTTTCCCCATATCTGATTCCCCGCCTCTGATTCCCCAACTCTGATTCCCCGCCTCTCATTCCCCAGCTCTGATTCCCCGCCTCTGATTCCCCGTGTTTGATTCCCTGCCTCTGATTCCCCGCCTCTGATTCGCCATCTCTGATTCACCGCCTTAGATTCGCCACCTCTGATTCCCCATATCAGATTCGCCGCCTCTGCTTCCCCGCCTCTGATTCCCCGTCTCTGATTCCCCATATCTCATTCCCCGCCTCTGATTCCCCATCTCTGATTCCCGGACTCTGATTCCCGGCCTCTTATTCCCGGCATCTGATTCCCGGCCTCTGATCCCGGCCTCTAATTCTCCGCTTCTGATTCTGATTCCCTGCCTCTGATTCCCCACCTCTGATTCCCCATATCTGATTCCCCGCCTCTGTTTCCCCGCCTCTGATTCCCCGCCTCTGTTTCGCCATATCTAATTCCCCGCCTCTGATTCCCCAACTCTGATTCCCCGCCTCTGATTCCCCAGCTCTGATTCCCCGCCTCTGATTCCCCATCTCTGATTCCCGGACTCTGATTCCCCACCTCTGATTCCCGGCCTCTGATTCCCGGCCTCTGATTCCCGGCCTCTGATTCCCGGCCTCTGATTCCCCGCTTCTGATTCTGATTCCCTGCCTCTGATTCCCCATCTCTGATTCCCCACATCTGATTCCCTGCCTTTGATTCCCTGACACTGATTCCCCGCTTCTGATTCCCCGCCTCGGATTCCCAACCTCTGATTCCCCACCTCTGATTCCCCATATCTGATTCCCCGCCTCTGTTTCCCCACCTCTGATTCCCCACCTCTGTTTCCCCACCTCTGATTCCCCGCCTCTGATTCCCCATCTCTGATTTACAACCTCTGAATCCCCGCGTCTGATTCACCACCGCTTATTCCCCGCATCCGATTCCCCATCTCTGATTCCCGGCCTCTGATTGCCCACCTCTGATTCCCGGCCTCTGATTCCCCAACTCTGATTCCCCGTCTCTCATTCCCCAGCTCTGATTCCCCGTCTCTGATTCCCCGTGTTTGATTCCCTGCCTCTGATTCCCCGCCTCTGATTCGCCATCTCTGATTCACCGCCTCTGCTTCCCCGCCTCTGATTCCCCGCCTCTGATTCCCCATATCTCATTCCCCGCCTCTGATTCCCCATCTCTGATTCCCGGACTCTGATTCCCGGCCTCTTATTCCCGGCATCTGATTCCCGGCCTCTGATCCCGGCCTCTAATTCTCCGCTTCTGATTCTGATTCTCTGCCTCTGATTCCCCATCTCTGATTCCGCACATCTGATTCCCTGCCTCTGATTCCCCACCTCTGATTCCCCATATCTGATTCCCCGCCTCTGTTTCCCCGCCTCTGATTCCCCGCCTCTGTTTCGCCATATCTAATTCCCCGCCTCTGATTCCCCATCTCTGATTCCCGGACTCTGATTCCCCACCTCTGATTCCCGGCCTCTGATTCCCGGCCTCTGATTCCCGGCCTCTGATTCCCGGCCTCTGATTCCCGGCCTCTGATTCCCCGCTTCTGATTCTGATTCCCTGCCTCTGATTCCCCATCTCTGATTCCCCACATCTGATTCCCTGCCTTTGATTCCCTGACTCTGATTCCCCGCCTCTGATTCCCCGCCTCGGATTCCCAACCTCTGATTCCCCACCTCTGATTCCCCATCTCTGATTCCGCACATCTGATTCCCTGCCTCTGATTCCCCACCTCTGATTCCCCATATCTGATTCCCCGCCTCTGTTTCCCCGCCTCTGATTCCCCGCCTCTGTTTCGCCATATCTAATTCCCCGCCTCTGATTCCCCAACTCTGATTCCCCGCCTCTGATTCCCCAGCTCTGATTCCCCGCCTCTGATTCCCCATCTCTGATTCCCGGACTCTGATTCCCCACCTCTGATTCCCGGCCTCTGATTCCCGGCCTCTGATTCCCGGCCTCTGATTCCCGGCCTCTGATTCCCCGCTTCTGATTCTGATTCCCTGCCTCTGATTCCCCATCTCTGATTCCCCACATCTGATTCCCTGCCTTTGATTCCCTGACACTGATTCCCCGCTTCTGATTCCCCGCCTCGGATTCCCAACCTCTGATTCCCCACCTCTGATTCCCCATATCTGATTCCCCGCCTCTGTTTCCCCACCTCTGATTCCCCACCTCTGTTTCCCCACCTCTGATTCCCCGCCTCTGATTCCCCATCTCTGATTTACAACCTCTGAATCCCCGCGTCAGATTCACCACCGCTTATTCCCCGCATCCGATTCCCCATCTCTGATTCCCGGCCTCTGATTGCCCACCTCTGATTCCCGGCCTCTGATTCCCCAACTCTGATTCCCCGTCTCTCATTCCCCAGCTCTGATTCCCCGTCTCTGATTCCCCGTGTTTGATTCCCTGCCTCTGATTCCCCGCCTCTGATTCGCCATCTCTGATTCACCGCCTCTGCTTCCCCGCCTCTGATTCCCCGCCTCTGATTCCCCATATCTCATTCCCCGCCTCTGATTCCCCATCTCTGATTCCCGGACTCTGATTCCCGGCCTCTTATTCCCGGCATCTGATTCCCGGCCTCTGATCCCGGCCTCTAATTCTCCGCTTCTGATTCTGATTCTCTGCCTCTGATTCCCCATCTCTGATTCCGCACATCTGATTCCCTGCCTCTGATTCCCCACCTCTGATTCCCCATATCTGATTCCCCGCCTCTGTTTCCCCGCCTCTGATTCCCCGCCTCTGTTTCGCCATATCTAATTCCCCGCCTCTGATTCCCCAACTCTGATTCCCCGCCTCTGATTCCCCAGCTCTGATTCCCCGCTTCTGATTCCCCATCTCTGATTCCCGGACTCTGATTCCCCACCTCTGATTCCCGGCCTCTGATTCCCGGCCTCTGATTCCCGGCCTCTGATTCCCGGCCTCTGATTCCCGGCCTCTGATTCCCCGCTTCTGATTCTGATTCCCTGCCTCTGATTCCCCATCTCTGATTCCCCACATCTGATTCCCTGCCTTTGATTCCCTGACTCTGATTCCCCGCCTCTGATTCCCCGCCTCGGATTCCCAACCTCTGATTCCCCACCTCTGATTCCCCATATCTGATTCCCCGCCTCTGTTTCCCCACCTCTGATTCCCCGCCTCTCTTTCCCCATATCTGATTCACCACCTCTGATTCCCCATCTCTGATTCACCGCCTTTGATTCGCCATCTCTGATTCCCCATATCTGACTCCCGGCATCTGATTCCTGGCCTCTGATTCCCGGCCTCTGATTCCCTGCCACTGATACCCCGCCCCTGATTCCCCACATCTGATTTCCCATATCTGATTCCCCGCCTCTGTTTCCCTGCCTCTGATACGCAGCATCTGATACCCCGCCTCTGATTCCCCATCTCTAATTCATCACATCTGATTCCCCATCTCTGCTTTCCCATCTCTGATTCACTGCCTCTGATTCGCCACCTCTGATTCCCCATATCTGATTCCCCGCCTATGTTTCCCCACCTCTGATTCCCCGCCTCTGATTCCCCATATCGGATTCCCCGCCTCTGATTCCCCATCTCTGATTCACGGACTCTGATTCCCCACCTCTGATTCCCGGGCTCTGATTCCCGACCTCTGATTCCCGGCCTCTGATTCCCGGTCTCTGATTCCACGCTTCTGATTCTGATTCCCTGCCTCTGATTCCCCATCTCTGATTCCCCACATCTGATTCCCTGCCTCTGATTCCCTGTCTCTGATTCCCCGCCTCTGATTCCCCGCCTCTGATTCCCCAGCTCTGATTCCCCGCCTCTGATTCCCTTCCTCTGATTCCCAACCTCTGATTCCCCACCTCTGATTCCCCATATCTGATTCCCCGCCTCTGTTTCCCTGCCTCTGATTCCCCGCCTCTGTTTCCCCATATCTGATTCCCCGCCTCTGATTCCCCAACTCTGATTCCCCGCCTCTGATTCCCCAGCTCTGATTCCCCGTGTTTGATTCCCTGCCTCTGATTCCCCGCCTCTGATACCCCATCTCTGATTCACCACCTCTGATTCCCCATCTCTGATTCAACGCCTTTGATTCGCCAGATCTGATTCCCCATATCTGACTCCCCGCCTCTGTTTCCCCGCCTCTGATTCCCCATATCACATTCCCCGCCTCTGATTCCCCATCTCTGATTCCAGGACTCTGATTCCCCACCTCTGAATCCCAGTCCTCTTATTCCCGGCATCTGATTCCCGGCATCTGATTCCCAGCCTCTGATTCCCTGCCACTGATTCCCTGCCCCTGATTCCCCACCTCTGATTTCCCATATCTCATTCCCCGCCACTGTTTCCCCGCCTCTGATTCGCAGCCTCTGATACCCCGCCTCTGATTCCCCATCTCTAATTCATCACATCTGATTCCCCACCTCTGCTTCCCCATCTCTGATTCACTGCATCTGATTCGCCACCTCTGGTTTCCCATATCTGATTCCCCGCCTATGTTTCCCCACCTCTGATTCCCCGCCTCTGATTCCCCGTGTTTGATTCCCTGCCTCTGATTCCCCGCCTCTGATTCGCCATCTCTGATTGACCGCCTTTGATTCGCCACCTCTGATTCCCCATATCAGATTCGCCGCCTCTGCTTCCCCGCCTCTGATTCCCCGTCTCTGATTCCCCATATCTCATTCCCCGCCTCTGATTCCCCATCTCTGATTCCCGGACTCTGATTCCCGGCCTCTTATTCCCGGCATCTGATTCCCGGCCTCTGATCCCGGCCTCTAATTCTCCGCTTCTGATTCTGATTCCCTGCCTCTGATTCCCCATCTCTGATTCCGCACATCTGATTCCCTGCCTCTGATTCCCCACCTCTGATTCCCCATATCTGATTCCCCGCCTCTGTTTCCCCGCCTCTAATTCCCCGCCTCTGTTTCGCCATATCTAATTCCCCGCCTCTGATTCCCCAACTCTGATTCCCCGCCTCTGATTCCCCAGCTCTGATTCCCCGCCTCTGATTCCCCATCTCTGATTCCCGGACTCTGATTCCCCACCTCTGATTCCCGGCCTCTGATTCCCGGCCTCTGATTCCCGGCCTCTGATTCCCGGCCTCTGATTCCCCGCTTCTGATTCTGATTCCCTGCCTCTGATTCCCCATCTCTGATTACCCACATCTGATTCCCTGCCTTTGATTCCCTGACACTGATTCCCCGCCTCTGATTCCCCGCCTCGGATTCCCAACCTCTGATTCCCCACCTCTGATTCCCCATATCTGATTCCCCGCCTCTGTTTCCCCACCTCTGATTCCCCACCTCTGTTTCCCCACCTCTGATTCCCCGCCTCTGATTCCCCATCTCTGATTTACAACCTCTGAATCCCCGCGTCTGATTCACTACCGCTTATTCCCCGCATCCGATTCCCCATCTCTGATTCCCGGCCTCTGATTGCCCACCTCTGATTCCCGGCCTCTGATTCCCCAACTCTGATTCCCCGTCTCTCATTCCCCAGCTCTGATTCCCCGTCTCTGATTCCCCGTGTTTGATTCCCTGCCTCTGATTCCCCGCCTCTGATACGCCATCTCTGATTCACCGCCTCTGCTTCCCCGCCTCTGATTCCCCGCATCTGATTCCCCATATCTCATTCCCCGCCTCTGATTCCCCATCTCTGATTCCCGGACTCTGATTCCCGGCCTCTTATTCCCGGCATCTGATTCCCGGCCTCTGATCCCGGCCTCTAATTCTCCGCTTCTGATTCTGATTCCCTGCCTCTGATTCCCCATCTCTGATTCCGCACATCTGATTCCCTGCCTCTGATTCCCCACCTCTGATTCCCCATATCTGATTCCCCGCCTCTGTTTCCCCGCCTCTAATTCCCCGCCTCTGTTTCGCCATATCTAATTCCCCGCCTCTGATTCCCCAACTCTGATTCCCCGCCTCTGATTCCCCAGCTCTGATTCCCCGCCTCTGATTCCCCATCTCTGATTCCCGGACTCTGATTCCCCACCTCTGATTCCCGGCCTCTGATTCCCGGCCTCTGATTCCCGGCCTCTGATTCCCGGCCTCTGATTCCCCGCTTCTGATTCTGATTCCCTGCCTCTGATTCCCCATCTCTGATTACCCACATCTGATTCCCTGCCTTTGATTCCCTGACACTGATTCCCCGCCTCTGATTCCCCGCCTCGGATTCCCAACCTCTGATTCCCCACCTCTGATTCCCCATATCTGATTCCCCGCCTCTGTTTCCCCACCTCTGATTCCCCACCTCTGTTTCCCCACCTCTGATTCCCCGCCTCTGATTCCCCATCTCTGATTTACAACCTCTGAATCCCCGCGTCTGATTCACTACCGCTTATTCCCCGCATCCGATTCCCCATCTCTGATTCCCGGCCTCTGATTGCCCACCTCTGATTCCCGGCCTCTGATTCCCCAACTCTGATTCCCCGTCTCTCATTCCCCAGCTCTGATTCCCCGTCTCTGATTCCCCTTGTTTGATTCCCTGCCTCTGATTCCCCGCCTCTGATACGCCATCTCTGATTCACCGCCTCTGCTTCCCCGCCTCTGATTCCCCGCCTCTGATTCCCCATATCTCATTCCCCGCCTCTGATTCCCCATCTCTGATTCCCGGACTCTGATTCCCGGCCTCTTATTCCCGGCATCTGATTCCCGGCCTCTGATCCCGGCCTCTAATTCTCCGCTTCTGATTCTGATTCCCTGCCTCTGATTCCCCATCACTGATTCCGCACATCTGATTCCCTGCCTCTGATTCCCCACCTCTGATTCCCCATATCTGATTCCCCGCCTCTGTTTCCCCGCCTCTGATTCCCCGCCTCTGTTTCGCCATATCTATTTCCCCGCCTCTGATTCCCCAACTCTGATTCCCCGCCTCTGATTCCCCAGCTCTGATTCCCCGCTTTTGATTCCCCATCTCTGATTCCCGGACTCTGATTCCCCACCTCTGATTCCCGGCCTCTGATTCCCGGCCTCTGATTCCCGGCCTCTGACTCCCGGCCTCTGATTCCCGGCCTCTGATTCCCCGCTTCTGATTCTGATTCCCTGCCTCTGATTCCCCATCTCTGATTCCCGGACTCTGATTCCCCACCTCTGATTCCCGGCCTCTGATTCCCTGCCTTTGATTCCCTGACTCTGATTCCCCGCCTCTGATTCCCCGCCTCGGATTCCCAACCTCTGATTCCCCACCTCTGATTCCCCATATCTGATTCCCCGCCTCTGTTTCCCCACCTCTGATTCCCCGCCTCTGTTTCCCCATATCTGATTCACCACCTCTGATTCCCCATCTCTGATTCACCGCATTTGATTCGCCATCTCTGATTCCCCATATCTGACTCCCGGCATCTGATTCCTGGCCTCTGATTCCCGGCCTCTGATTCCCTGCCACTGATTCCCCGCCCCTGATTCCCCACATCTGATTCCCCATATCTGATTCCCCGCCTATGTTTCCCCACCTCTGATTCCCCGCCTCTGATTCCCCATATCGGATTCCCCGCCTCTGATTCCCCATCTCTGATTCACGGACTCTGATTCCCCACCTCTGATTCCCGGGCTCTGATTCCCGACCTCTGATTCCCGGCCTCTGATTCCCGGCCTCTGATTCCACGCTTCTGATTCTGATTCCCTGCCTCTGATTCCCCATCTCTGATTCCCCACATCTGATTCCCTGCCTCTGATTCCCTGTCTCTGATTCCCCGCCTCTGATTCCCCGCCTCTGATTCCCCAGCTCTGATTCCCCGCCTCTGATTCCCTTCCTCTGATTCCCAACCTCTGATTCCCCACCTCTGATTCCCCATATCTGATTCCCCGCCTCTGTTTCCCTGCCTCTGATTCCCCGCCTCTGTTTCCCCATATCTGATTCCCCGCCTCTGATTCCCCAACTCTGATTCCCAGCCTCTGATTCCCCAGCTCTGATTCCCCGTGTTTGATTCCCTGCCTCTGATTCCCCGCCTCTGATACCCCATCTCTGATTCACCACCTCTGATTCCCCATCTCTGATTCAACGCCTTTGATTCGCCAGATCTGATTCCCCATATCTGACTCCCCGCCTCTGTTTCCCCGCCTCTGATTCCCCATATCTCATTCCCCGCCTCTGATTCCCCATCTCTGATTCCAGGACTCTGATTCCCCACCTCTGAATCCCAGTCCTCTTATTCCCGGCATCTGATTCCCGGCATCTGATTCCCAGCCTCTGATTCCCTGCCACTGATTCCCTGCCCCTGATTCCCCACCTCTGATTTCCCATATCTGATTCCCCGCCACTGTTTCCCCGCCTCTGATTCGCAGCCTCTGATACCCCGCCTCTGATTCCCCATCTCTAATTCATCACATCTGATTCCCCACCTCTGCTTCCCCATCTCTGATTCACTGCATCTGATTCGCCACCTCTGGTTCCCCATATCTGATTTCCCGCCTATGTTTCCCCACCTCAGATTCCCCGCCTCTGATTCCCCATATCGGATTCCCCTCCTCTGATTCCCCATCTCTGATTCCCGGACTGTGATTCCCCACCTCTGATTCCCGGCCTCTGATTCCCGGCCTCTGATTGCCGGCCTCTGATTCCCGGCCTCTGATTCCCCGCTTCTGATTCTGATTCCCTGCCTCTGATTCCCCATCTCTGATTCCCCACATCTGATTCCCTGCCTCTGATTCCCTGTCTCTGATTCCCCGCCTCTGATTCCCCGCCTCGGATTCCCAACCTCTGATTCCCAACCTCTGATTCCCCATATCTGATTCCCCGCATCTGATTCCCCAACTCTGATTCCCCGCCTCTCATGCCCCAGCTCTGATTCCCCGCCTCTGATTCCCCGTGTTTGATTCCCTGCCTTTGATTCCCCGCCTCTGATTCGCCATCTCTGATTCACCGCCTTTGATTCGCCACCCCTGATTCCCCATATCAGATTCCCCGCCTCTGCTTCCCCGCCTCTGATTCCCCACCTCTGATTTCCCCTTATCTCATTTCCCGCCTCTGATTCCCCAACTCTGATTCCCTGCATCTGATTCCCCATCTCTGATTCCCAGTCCTCTTATGCCCGTCATCTGATTCACGGCCTCTGATTCCCCGCCTCTGATTCCCTGCCTCTGATTCCCAACCTCTGATTCCCCACCTCTGATTCCCCATATCTGATTCCCCGCCTCTGTTTCCCTCCCTCTGATTCCCCGCCTCTGTTTCCCCATATCTGATTCCCCACCTCTGAATCCCCAACTCTGATTCCCCGCCTCTGATACCACATCTCTGATTCACCACCTCTGATTCCCCATCTCTGATTCACCGCCTTTGATTCGCCAGCTCTGATTCCCCATATCTGACTCCCGGCATCTGTTTCCCCGCCTCTGATTCCCCGCCTCTGATTCCCCATATCTCATTCCCCGCCTCTGATTCCCCATCTCTGATTCCCGGACTCTGATTCCCCACCTCTGATTCCCAGTCCTCTTATTCCCGGCATCTGATTCCCGGCCTCTGATTCCCGGCCTCTGATTCCCTGCCACTGATTCCCCGCCCCTGATTCCCCACCTCTAATTTCCCATATCTGATTCCCCGCCTCAGTTTCCCCGCCTCTGATTCGCAGCCTCTGATCCCCCGCCTCTGATTCCCCATCTCTAATTCATCACATCTGATTCCCCATCTCTGCTTCCCCATCTCTGATTCACTGCCTCTGATTCGCCACCTCTGATTCCCCATATCTGATTCCCCGCCTATGTTTCCCCACCTCTGATTCCCCGCCTCTGATTCCCCATATCGGATTCCCCGCCTCTGATTCCCCATCTCTGATTCCCGGACTCTGATTCCCCACCTCTGATTCCCGGGCTCTGATTCCCGACCTCTGATTCCCGGCCTCTGATTCCCGGCCTCTGATTCCCCGCTTCTGATTCTGATTCCCTGCCTCTGATTACCCATCTCTGATTCCCCACATCTGATTCCCTGCCTCTGATTCCCTGTCTCTGATTCCCCGCCTCTGATTCCCCGCCTCTGATTCCCCAGCTCTGATTCCCCGCCTCTGATTCCCCGCCTCGGATTCCCAACCTCTGATTCCCCACCTCTGATTCCCGGACTCTGATTCCCCACCTCTGATTCCCGGCCTCTGATTCCCGGCCTCTGATTCCCGGCCTCTGATTCCCGGCCTCTGATTCCCCGCTTCTGATTCTGATTCCCTGCCTCTGATTCCCCATCTCTGATTACCCACATCTGATTCCCTGCCTTTGATTCCCTGACACTGATTCCCCGCCTCTGATTCCCCGCCTCGGATTCCCAACCTCTGATTCCCCACCTCTGATTCCCCATATCTGATTCCCCGCCTCTGTTTCCCCACCTCTGATTCCCCACCTCTGTTTCCCCACCTCTGATTCCCCGCCTCTGATTCCCCATCTCTGATTTACAACCTCTGAATCCCCGCGTCTGATTCACCACCGCTTATTCCCCGCATCCGATTCCCCATCTCTGATTCCCGGCCTCTGATTGCCCACCTCTGATTCCCGGCCTCTGATTCCCCAACTCTGATTCCCCGTCTCTCATTCCCCAGCTCTGATTCCCCGTCTCTGATTCCCCGTGTTTGATTCCCTGCCTCTGATTCCCCGCCTCTGATACGCCATCTCTGATTCACCGCCTCTGCTTCCCCGCCTCTGATTCCCCGCCTCTGATTCCCCATATCTCATTCCCCGCCTCTGATTCCCCATCTCTGATTCCCGGACTCTGATTCCCGGCCTCTTATTCCCGGCATCTGATTCCCGGCCTCTGATCCCGGCCTCTAATTCTCCGCTTCTGATTCTGATTCCCTGCCTCTGATTCCCCATCACTGATTCCGCACATCTGATTCCCTGCCTCTGATTCCCCACCTCTGATTCCCCATATCTGATTCCCCGCCTCTGTTTCCCCGCCTCTGATTCCCCGCCTCTGTTTCGCCATATCTATTTCCCCGCCTCTGATTCCCCAACTCTGATTCCCCGCCTCTGATTCCCCAGCTCTGATTCCCCGCTTCTGATTCCCCATCTCTGATTCCCGGACTCTGATTCCCCACCTCTGATTCCCGGCCTCTGATTCCCGGCCTCTGATTCCCGGCCTCTGACTCCCGGCCTCTGATTCCCGGCCTCTGATTCCCCGCTTCTGATTCTGATTCCCTGCCTCTGATTCCCCATCTCTGATTCCCCACATCTGATTCCCTGCCTTTGATTCCCTGACTCTGATTCCCCGCCTCTGATTCCCCGCCTCGGATTCCCAACCTCTGATTCCCCACCTCTGATTCCCCATATCTGATTCCCCGCCTCTGTTTCCCCACCTCTGATTCCCCGCCTCTGTTTCCCCATATCTGATTCACCACCTCTGATTCCCCATCTCTGATTCACCGCCTTTGATTCGCCATCTCTGATTCCCCATATCTGACTCCCGGCATCTGATTCCTGGCCTCTGATTCCCGGCCTCTGATTCCCTGCCACTGATTCCCCGCCCCTGATTCCCCACATCTGATTTCCCATATCTGATTCCCCGCCTCTGTTTCCCCGCCTCTGATACGCAGCCTCTGATACCCCGCCTCTGATTCCCCATCTCTAATTCATCACATCTGATTCCCCATCTCTGCTTTCCCATCTCTGATTCGCTGCCTCTGATTCGCCACCTCTGATTCCCCATATCTGATTCCCCGCCTATGTTTCCCCACCTCTGATTCCCCGCCTCTGATTCCCCATATCGGATTCCCCGCCTCTGATTCCCCATCTCTGATTCACGGACTCTGATTCCCCACCTCTGATTCCCGGGCTCTGATTCCCGACCTCTGATTCCCGGCCTCTGATTCCCGGCCTCTGATTCCACGCTTCTGATTCTGATTCCCTGCCTCTGATTCCCCATCTCTGATTCCCCACATCTGATTCCCTGCCTCTGATTCCCTGTCTCTGATTCCCCGCCTCTGATTCCCCGCCTCTGATTCCCCAGCTCTGATTCCCCGCCTCTGATTCCCTTCCTCTGATTCCCAACCTCTGATTCCCCACCTCTGATTCCCCATATCTGATTCCCCGCCTCTGTTTCCCTGCCTCTGATTCCCCGCCTCTGTTTCCCCATATCTGATTCCCCGCCTCTGATTCCCCAACTCTGATTCCCAGCCTCTGATTCCCCAGCTCTGATTCCCCGTGTTTGATTCCCTGCCTCTGATTCCCCGCCTCTGATACCCCATCTCTGATTCACCACCTCTGATTCCCCATCTCTGATTCAACGCCTTTGATTCGCCAGATCTGATTCCCCATATCTGACTCCCCGCCTCTGTTTCCCCGCCTCTGATTCCCCATATCTCATTCCCCGCCTCTGATTCCCCATCTCTGATTCCAGGACTCTGATTCCCCACCTCTGAATCCCAGTCCTCTTATTCCCGGCATCTGATTCCCGGCATCTGATTCCCAGCCTCTGATTCCCTGCCACTGATTCCCTGCCCCTGATTCCCCACCTCTGATTTCCCATATCTGATTCCCCGCCACTGTTTCCCCGCCTCTGATTCGCAGCCTCTGATACCCCGCCTCTGATTCCCCATCTCTAATTCATCACATCTGATTCCCCACCTCTGCTTCCCCATCTCTGATTCACTGCATCTGATTCGCCACCTCTGGTTCCCCATATCTGATTCCCCGCCTATGTTTCCCCACCTCTGATTCCCCGCCTCTGATTCCCCATATCGGATTCCCCTCCTCTGATTCCCCATCTCTGATTCCCGGACTGTGATTCCCCACCTCTGATTCCCGGCCTCTGATTCCCGGCCTCTGATTGCCGGCCTCTGATTCCCGGCCTCTGATTCCCCGCTTCTGATTCTGATTCCCTGCCTCTGATTCCCCATCTCTGATTCCCCACATCTGATTCCCTGCCTCTGATTCCCTGTCTCTGATTCCCCGCCTCTGATTCCCCGCCTCGGATTCCCAACCTCTGATTCCCAACCTCTGATTCCCCATATCTGATTCCCCGCATCTGATTCCCCAACTCTGATTCCCCGCCTCTCATGCCCCAGCTCTGATTCCCCGCCTCTGATTCCCCGTGTTTGATTCCCTCCCTTTGATTCCCCGCCTCTGATTCGCCATCTCTGATTCGCCACCTTTGATTCGCCACCCCTGATTCCCCATATCAGATTCCCCGCCTCTGCTTCCCCGCCTCTGATTCCCCACCTCTGATTTCCCCTTATCTCATTTCCCGCCTCTGATTCCCCAACTCTGATTCCCTGCCTCTGATTCCCCATCTCTGATTCCCAGTCCTCTTATGCCCGTCATCTGATTCACGGCCTCTGATTCCCCGCCTCTGATTCCCTGCCTCTGATTCCCAACCTCTGATTCCCCACCTCTGATTCCCCATATCTGATTCCCCGCCTCTGTTTCCCTCCCTCTGATTCCCCGCCTCTGTTTCCCCATATCTGATTCCCCACCTCTGAATCCCCAACTCTGATTCCCCGCCTCTGATTCCCCAGCTCTGATTCCCCGTGTTTGATTCCCTGCCTCTGATTCCCCGCCTCTGATACCACATCTCTGATTCACCACCTCTGATTCCCCATCTCTGATTCACCGCCTTTGATTCGCCAGCTCTGATTCCCCATATCTGACTCCCGGCATCTGTTTCCCCGCCTCTGATTCCCCGCCTCTGATTCCCCATATCTCATTCCCCGCCTCTGATTCCCCATCTCTGATTCCCGGACTCTGATTCCCCACCTCTGATTCCCAGTCCTCTTATTCCCGGCATCTGATTCCCGGCCTCTGATTCCCGGCCTCTGATTCCCTGCCACTGATTCCCCGCCCCTGATTCCCCACCTCTAATTTCCCATATCTGATTCCCCGCCTCAGTTTCCCTGCCTCTGATTCGCAGCCTCTGATCCCCCGCCTCTGATTCCCCATCTCTAATTCATCACATCTGATTCCCCATCTCTGCTTCCCCATCTCTGATTCACTGCCTCTGATTCGCCACCTCTGATTCCCCATATCTGATTCCCCGCCTATGTTTCCCCACCTCTGATTCCCCGCCTCTGATTCCCCATATCGGATTCCCCGCCTCTGATTCCCCATCTCTGATTCCCGGACTCTGATTCCCCACCTCTGATTCCCGGGCTCTGATTCCCGACCTCTGATTCCCGGCCTCTGATTCCCGGCCTCTGATTCCCCGCTTCTGATTCTGATTCCCTGCCTCTGATTCCCCATCTCTGATTCCCCACATCTGATTCCCTGCCTCTGATTCCCTGTCTCTGATTCCCCGCCTCTGATTCCCCGCCTCTGATTCCCCAGCTCTGATTCCCCGCCTCTGATTCCCCGCCTCGGATTCCCAACCTCTGATTCCCCACCTCTGATTCCCGGACTCTGATTCCCCACCTCTGATTCCCGGCCTCTGATTCCCGGCCTCTGATTCCCGGCCTCTGATTCCCGGCCTCTGATTCCCCGCTTCTGATTCTGATTCCCTGCCTCTGATTCCCCATCTCTGATTACCCACATCTGATTCCCTGCCTTTGATTCCCTGACACTGATTCCCCGCCTCTGATTCCCCGCCTCGGATTCCCAACCTCTGATTCCCCACCTCTGATTCCCCATATCTGATTCCCCGCCTCTGTTTCCCCACCTCTGATTCCCCACCTCTGTTTCCCCACCTCTGATTCCCCGCCTCTGATTCCCCATCTCTGATTTACAACCTCTGAATCCCCGCGTCTGATTCACCACCGCTTATTCCCCGCATCCGATTCCCCATCTCTGATTCCCGGCCTCTGATTGCCCACCTCTGATTCCCGGCCTCTGATTCCCCAACTCTGATTCCCCGTCTCTCATTCCCCAACTCTGATTCCCCGTCTCTGATTCCCCGTGTTTGATTCCCTGCCTCTGATTCCCCGCCTCTGATACGCCATCTCTGATTCACCGCCTCTGCTTCCCCGCCTCTGATTCCCCGCCTCTGATTCCCCATATCTCATTCCCCGCCTCTGATTCCCCATCTCTGATTCCCGGACTCTGATTCCCGGCCTCTTATTCCCGGCATCTGATTCCCGGCCTCTGATCCCGGCCTCTAATTCTCCGCTTCTGATTCTGATTCCCTGCCTCTGATTCCCCATCACTGATTCCGCACATCTGATTCCCTGCCTCTGATTCCCCACCTCTGATTCCCCATATCTGATTCCCCGCCTCTGTTTCCCCGCCTCTGATTCCCCGCCTCTGTTTCGCCATATCTATTTCCCCGCCTCTGATTCCCCAACTCTAATTCCCCGCCTCTGATTCCCCAGCTCTGATTCCCCGCTTCTGATTCCCCATCTCTGATTCCCGGACTCTGATTCCCCACCTCTGATTCCCGGCCTCTGATTCCCGGCCTCTGATTCCCGGCCTCTGACTCCCGGCCTCTGATTCCCGGCCTCTGATTCCCCGCTTCTGATTCTGATTCCCTGCCTCTGATTCCCCATCTCTGATTCCCCACATCTGATTCCCTGCCTTTGATTCCCTGACTCTGATTCCCCGCCTCTGATTCCCCGCCTCGGATTCCCAACCTCTGATTCCCCACCTCTGATTCCCCATATCTGATTCCCCGCCTCTGTTTCCCCACCTCTGATTCCCCGCCTCTGTTTCCCCATATCTGATTCACCACCTCTGATTCCCCATCTCTGATTCACCGCCTTTGATTCGCCATCTCTGATTCCCCATATCTGACTCCCGGCATCTGATTCCCGGCCTCTGATTCCCTGCCACTGATTCCCCGCCCCTGATTCCCCACATCTGATTTCCCATATCTGATTCCCCGCCTCTGTTTCCCCGCCTCTGATACGCAGCCTCTGATACCCCGCCTCTGATTCCCCATCTCTAATTCATCACATCTGATTCCCCATCTCTGCTTTCCCATCTCTGATTCGCTGCCTCTGATTCGCCACCTCTGATTCCCCATATCTGATTCCCCGCCTATGTTTCCCCACCTCTGATTCCCCGCCTCTGATTCCCCATATCGGATTCCCCGCCTCTGATTCCCCATCTCTGATTCACGGACTCTGATTCCCCACCTCTGATTCCCGGGCTCTGATTCCCGACCTCTGATTCCCGGCCTCTGATTCCCGGCCTCTGATTCCACGCTTCTGATTCTGATTCCCTGCCTCTGATTCCCCATCTCTGATTCCCCACATCTGATTCCCTGCCTCTGATTCCCTGTCTCTGATTCCCCGCCTCTGATTCCCCGCCTCTGATTCCCCAGCTCTGATTCCCCGCCTCTGATTCCCTTCCTCTGATTCCCAACCTCTGATTCCCCACCTCTGATTCCCCATATCTGATTCCCCGCCTCTGTTTCCCTGCCTCTGATTCCCCGCCTCTGTTTCCCCATATCTGATTCCCCGCCTCTGATTCCCCAACTCTGATTCCCAGCCTCTGATTCCCCAGCTCTGATTCCCCGTGTTTGATTCCCTGCCTCTGATTCCCCGCCTCTGATACCCCATCTCTGATTCACCACCTCTGATTCCCCATCTCTGATTCAACGCCTTTGATTCGCCAGATCTGATTCCCCATATCTGACTCCCCGCCTCTGTTTCCCCGCCTCTGATTCCCCATATCTCATTCCCCGCCTCTGATTCCCCATCTCTGATTCCAGGACTCTGATTCCCCACCTCTGAATCCCAGTCCTCTTATTCCCGGCATCTGATTCCCGGCATCTGATTCCCAGCCTCTGATTCCCTGCCACTGATTCCCTGCCCCTGATTCCCCACCTCTGATTTCCCATATCTGATTCCCCGCCACTGTTTCCCCGCCTCTGATTCGCAGCCTCTGATACCCCGCCTCTGATTCCCCATCTCTAATTCATCACATCTGATTCCCCACCTCTGCTTCCCCATCTCTGATTCACTGCATCTGATTCGCCACCTCTGGTTCCCCATATCGATTCCCCGCCTATGTTTCCCCACCTCTGATTCCCCGCCTCTGATTCCCCATATCGGATTCCCCTCCTCTGATTCCCCATCTCTGATTCCCGGACTGTGATTCCCCACCTCTGATTCCCGGCCTCTGATTCCCGGCCTCTGATTGCCGGCCTCTGATTCCCGGCCTCTGATTCCCCGCTTCTGATTCTGATTCCCTGCCTCTGATTCCCCATCTCTGATTCCCCACATCTGATTCCCTGCCTCTGATTCCCTGTCTCTGATTCCCCGCCTCTGATTCCCCGCCTCGGATTCCCAACCTCTGATTCCCAACCTCTGATTCCCCATATCTGATTCCCCGCATCTGATTCCCCAACTCTGATTCCCCGCCTCTCATGCCCCAGCTCTGATTCCCCGCCTCTGATTCCCCGTGTTTGATTCCCTGCCTTTGATTCCCCGCCTCTGATTCGCCATCTCTGATTCACCGCCTTTGATTCGCCACCCCTGATTCCCCATATCAGATTCCCCGCCTCTGCTTCCCCGCCTCTGATTCCCCACCTCTGATTTCCCCTTATCTCATTTCCCGCCTCTGATTCCCCAACTCTGATTCCCTGCCTCTGATTCCCCATCTCTGATTCCCAGTCCTCTTATGCCCGTCATCTGATTCACGGCCTCTGATTCCCCGCCTCTGATTCCCTGCCTCTGATTCCCAACCTCTGATTCCCCACCTCTGATTCCCCATATCTGATTCCCCGCCTCTGTTTCCCTCCCTCTGATTCCCCGCCTCTGTTTCCCCATATCTGATTCCCCACCTCTGATTCCCCAACTCTGATTCCCCGCCTCTGATTCCCCAGCTCTGATTCCCCGTGTTTGATTCCCTGCCTCTGATTCCCCGCCTCTGATACCACATCTCTGATTCACCACCTCTGATTCCCCATCTCTGATTCACCGCCTTTGATTCGCCAGCTCTGATTCCCCATATCTGACTCCCGGCATCTGTTTCCCCGCCTCTGATTCCCCGCCTCTGATTCCCCATATCTCATTCCCCGCCTCTGATTCCCCATCTCTGATTCCCGGCCTCTGATTCCCCACCTCTGATTCCCAGTCCTCTTATTCCCGGCATCTGATTCCCGGCCTCTGATTCCCGGCCTCTGATTCCCTTCCACTGATTCCCCGCCCCTGATTCCCCACCTCTAATTTCCCATATCTGATTCCCCGCCTCAGTTTCCCCGCCTCTGATTCGCAGCCTCTGATCCCCCGCCTCTGATTCCCCATCTCTAATTCATCACATCTGATTCCCCATCTCTGCTTCCCCATCTCTGATTCACTGCCTCTGATTCGCCACCTCTGATTCCCCATATCTGATTCCCCGCCTATGTTTCCCCACCTCTGATTCCCCGCCTCTGATTCCCCATATCGGATTCCCCGCCTCTGATTCCCCATCTCTGATTCCCGGACTCTGATTCCCCACCTCTGATTCCCGGGCTCTGATTCCCGACCTCTGATTCCCGGCCTCTGATTCCCGGCCTCTGATTCCCCGCTTCTGATTCTGATTCCCTGCCTCTGATTCCCCATCTCTGATTCCCCACATCTGATTCCCTGCCTCTGATTCCCTGTCTCTGATTCCCCGCCTCTGATTCCCCGCCTCTGATTCCCCAGCTCTGATTCCCCGCCTCTGATTCCCTGCCTCTGATTCCCAACCTCTGATTCCCCACCTCTGATTCCCCATATCTGATTCCCCGCCTCTGTTTCCCTGCCTCTGATTCCCCGCCTCTGTTTCCCCATATCTGATTCCCCGCCTCTGATTCCCCATATCGGATTCCCCGCCTCTGATTCCCCATCTCTGATTCCCTGCCTCTGATTCCCCGCCTCTGATACCCCATCTCTGATTCACCACCTCTGATTCCCCATCTCTGATTCAACGCCTTTGATTCGCCAGATCTGATTCCCCATATCTGTTTCCCCACCTCTGATTCCCCGCCTCTGTTTCCCCATATCTGATTCCCCACATCTGATTCCCTGCCTCTGATTCCCTGTCTCTGATTCCCCACCTCTGATTCCCCACCTCGGATTCCCAACCTCTGATTCCCCACCTCTGATTCCCCATATCTGATTCCCCACCTCTGTTTCCCCACCTCTGATTCCCCGCCTCTGTTTCCCCATATCTGATTCCCCGCATCTGATTCCCCAACTCTGATTCCCCGCCTCTCATTCCCCAGCTCTGATTCCCCGCCTCTGTTTCCCCGTGTTTGATTCCCTGCCTCTGATTCCCCGCCTCTGATTCGCCATTTCTGATTCACCACCTTTGATATGCCACCTCTGATTCCACATATCAGATACCCCGCCTCTGCTTCCCCGCCTCTGATTCCCCGCCTCTGATTCCCCATATCTGATTCCCTGCCTCTGATTCTCCATCTCTGATTCCCGGACTCTGATTCCCGGCCTCTTATTCCCGGCATTTAATTCCCGGCCTCTGATCCCGGCCTCTGATTCCCCGCTTCTGATTCTGATTCACTGCCTCTGATTCCCCATCTCTGATTCCGCACATCTGATTCCCCGCCTCTGTTTCCCTGCCTCTGATTCCCCACCTCTGTTTCCCCACCTCTTATTCCCCGCATCCGATTCCCCATCTCTGATTCCCGGCCTCTGATTCCCCACCTCTGATTCCCGGCCTCTGATTTCCGGCCTCTGATTCCCGGCCTCTCATTCCCGGCCTCTGATTCCCGGCCTCTGATTCCCCGCCTCTGATTCCCCGCCTCTGATTCCTCGCCTCTGATTCCCTGCCTCTGATTCCCCATCTCTGATTCCGCACATCTGATTCCCTGACGCTGATTCCCCGCCTCTGACTCCCCGCCTCTGATTCCCTGCCTCTGATTCCCAACCTCTGATTCCCCACCTCTGATTCCCCATATCTGATTCCCAGCCCCTGTTTCCCCGCCTCTGATTCCCCGCATCTGATTCCCCAACTCTGATTCCCCGCCTCTCATTCCCCAGCTCTGATTCCCCGCCTCTGATTCCCCGTGTTTGATTCCCTGCCTCTGCTTCCCCGCCTCTGATTCCCCGCCTCTGATTCCCCATATCTCATTCCCCGCCTCTGATTCTCCATCTCTGATTCCTGGACTCTGATTCCCGGCCTCTTATTCCCGGCATTTAATTCCCGGCCTCTGATCCCGGCCTCTGATTCCCCGCTTCTGATTCTGATTCACTGCATCTGATTCCCCATCTCTGATTCCGCACATCTGATTCCCTGCCTCTGATTCCCCACATCTGATTCCCCATAACTGATTCCCCGCTTCTGTTTCCCCGCCTCTGATTCCCCACCTCTGTTTCCCCACCTCTGATTCCCCGCCTCTGATTCCCCATCTCTGATTTACAACCTCTGAATCCCCGCGTCTGATTCACCACCGCTTATTCCCCGCATCCGATTCCCCATCTCTGATTCCCGGCCTCTGATTGCCCACCTCTGATTCCCAGCCTCTGATTCCCGGCCTCTGATTCCCCGCCTCTGATTCCCCGCCTCTGATTCCCTGCCTCTGATTCCCCATCTCTGATTCCGCACATCTGATTCCCTGACTCTGATTCCCCGCCTCTGACTCCCCGCCTCTGATTCCCTGCCTCTGATTCCCAACCTCTGATTCCCCATATCTGATTCCCAGCCACTGTTTCCCCGCCTCTGATACCCCGCCTCTGTTTCCCCATATCTGATTCCCCGCCTCTGATTCCCCAACTCTGATTCCCCGCCTCTCATTCCCTAGCTCTGATTCCCCGCCTCTGATTCCCCGTGTTTGATTCCCTGCCTCTGATTCCCCTCCTCTGATTCGCCATCTCTGATTCACCGCCTTTGATTCACCACCTCTGATTCCCCATATCAGATTCGCCGCCTCTGATTCCCCGTCTCTGATTCCCCATATCTCATTCCCCGCCTCTGATTCCCCATCTCTGATTCCCGGACTCTGATTCCCGGCCTCTTATTCCCAGCATCTGATTCCCGGCCTCTGATCCCGGCCTCTAATTCTCCGCTTCTGATTCTGATTCCCTGCCTCTGATTCCCCATCTCTGATTCCGCACATCTGATTCCCTGCCTCTGATTCACCACCTCTGATTCCCCATATCTGATTCCCCGCCTCTGTTTCCCCACCTCTGATTCCCCGCCTCTGTTTCCCCATATCTGATTCCCCGCATCTGATTCCCCAACTCTGATTCCCCGTCTCTCATTCCCCAGCTCTGATTCCCCGTCTCTGATTCCCCGTGTTTGATTCCCTGCCTCTGATTCCCCGCCTCTGATTCGCCATCTCTGATTCACCGCCTCTGCTTCCCCGCCTCTGATTCCCCACCTCTGATTCCCCATATCTCATTCCCCGCCTCTGATTCCCCATCTCTGACTCCCGGACTCTGATTCCCGGCCTCTGATCCCGGCCTTTGATTCCCCGCTTCTGATTCTGATTCCCTGCCTCTGATTCCCCATCTCTGATTCCGCACATCTGATTCCCTGCCTCTGTTTCCCCGCCTCTGATTCCCCACCTCTGTTTCCCCACCTCTGATTCCCCGCCTCCGATTTCCCATCTCTGATTCCCGGCCTCTGATTCCCCACCTCTGATTCCCGGCCTCTGATTTCCGGCCTCTGATTCCCGGCCTCTCATTCCCGGCCTCTGATTCCCGGCCTCTGATTCCCCGCCTCTGATTCCCCGCCTCTGATTCCCTGCCTCTGATTCCCCATCACTGATTCCGCACATCTGATTCCCTGCCTCTGATTCCCCGCCTCTGACTCCCCGCCTCTGATTCCCTGCCTCTGATTCCCAACCTCTGATTCCCCACCTCTGATTCCCCATATCTCATTCCACGCCTCTGTTTCCCCGCATCTGATACCCCGCCTCTGTTTCCCCATATCTGATTCCCCGCCTCTGATTCCCCAACTCTGATTCCCCGCCTCTCATTCCCCAGCTCTGATTCCCTGCCTCTGATTCCCCGTGTTTGATTCCCTGCCTCTGATTCCCCGCCTCCGATTCGCCATCTCTGATTCACCGCCTTTGATTCGCCACCTCTGATTCCCCATATCAGATTCCCCGCCTCTGCTTCCCCGCCTCTGATTCCCCGTCTCTGATTCCCCATATCTCATTCCCCGCCTCTGATTCTCCATCTCTGATTCCCGGACTCTGATTCCCGGCCTCTTATTCCCGGCATTTAATTCCCGGCCTCTGATCCCGGCCTCTGATTCCCCGCTTCTGATTCTGATTCACTGCCTCTGATTCCCCATCTCTGATTCCCGGACTCTGATTCCCGGCCTCTTATTCCCGGCATCTGATTCCCGGCCTCTGATCCCGGCCTCTGATTCCCCGCTTCTGATTCTGATTCCCTGCCTCTGAGTCCCCATCTCTGATTCCGCACATCTGATTCCCAGCCTCTGTTTCCCTGCCTCTGATTTCCCGCCACTGTTTCGCCATATCTAATTCCCCGCCTCTGATTCCCCAACTCTGATTCCCCGCCTCTAATTCCCCAGCTCTGATTCCCTGCCTCTGATTCCCCGCATCTGATTCCCTGCCTCTGATTACCCGCCTCAGATTCCCCAACTCTGATTCCCCGCCTCTGATTCCCCAGCTCTGATTCCCCGCCTCTGATTCCCCGCGTTTGATTCCCTGCCTCTGATTCCCCGCCTCTGATTCGCCATCTCTGATTCACCGCCTTTGATTCGCCACCTCTGAGTTCCCATATCAGATTCCCCGCCTCTGCATCCCCGCCTCTGATTCCCCGCCTCGGATTCGCCATCTCTGATTCACCGCCTTTGATTCACCACCTCTGAGTTCCCATATCAGATTCCCCACCTCTGCTTCCCCGCCTCTGATTCCCCGCCTCTGATTCCCCATATCTCATACCCCGCCTCTGATTCCCCATCTCTGATTCCCGGACTCTGATTCCCGGCCTCTTTTTCCCGGCATCGGATTCCCGGCCTCTGATCCCGGCCTCTGATTCCCCGCTTCTGATTCTGATTCCCTGCCTCTGATTCCCCATCTCTGATTCCGAACATCTGATTCCCTGCCTCTGATTCCCCACCTCTCATTCCCCATATCTGAATCCCCGCCTCTGTTTCCCCGCCTCAGATTCCCCACCTCTGTTTCCCCGCCTCTGATTCCCCGCCTCTGATTCCCCATATCTGATTCCCCGCCTCTGATTCACCAACTCTGTTTCCCCGCCTCTGATTCCCCAGCTCTGATTCCCCGCATCTGATTCCCCGTGTTTGATTCCCTGCCTCTGATTCCCCGCCTCTGATTCACCATCTCTGATTCACCGCTTTTGATTCGCCAACTCTGATTCCCCATATCAGATTCCCCGCCTCTGCTTCCCCGCCTATGATTCCCCTTCTCTGATTCCCGGACTCTGATACCCGGCCTCTTATTCCCGCAGGAGCAGGAGCAGGAGCAGGAGCAGGAGCAGGAGCAGGAGCAGGAGCAGGAGCAGGAGCAGGAGCAGGAGCAGGAGCAGGAGCAGGAGCAGGAGCAGGAGCAGGAGCAGGAGCAGGAGCAGGAGCAGAAGCAGGAGCAGGAGCAGGAGCAGGAGCAGGAGCAGGAGCAGGAGCAGGAGCAGGAGCAGGAGCAGGAGCAGGAGCAGGAGCATCAGAGGAGCAGGAGCAGGAGCAGGAGAAGGAGCAGGAGCAGGAGCAGGAGCAGGAGCAGGAGCAGGAGCAGGAGCAGGAGCAGGAGCAGGAGCAGAAGCAGGAGCAGGAGCAGGAGCAGGAGCAGGAGCAGGAGCAGGAGCAGGAGCAGGAGCAGGAGCAGGAGCAGGAGCAGGAGCAGGAGCATCAGAGGAGCAGGAGCAGGAGCAGGAGAAGGAGCAGGAGCAGGAGCAGGAGCAGGAGCAGGAGCAGGAGCAGGAGCAGGAGCAGGAGCAGGAGCAGGAGCAGGAGCAGGAGCAGGAGAAGGAGCAGGAGCAGGAGAAGGAGCAGGAGCAGGAGCAGGAGCAGGAGCAGTAGCAGGAGCAGGAGCAGGATCAGGAGCAGGAGCATCAGAGGAGCAGGAGCAGGAGCATGAGCAGGAGCAGGAGCAGGAGCAGGAGCAGGAGCATCAGAGGAGCAGGAGCAGCAGCAGGAGCAGGAGCAGGAGCAGGAGCATCAGAGGAGCATAAGAGGAGCAGGAGCATGAGCAGGAGCAGGAGCAGGAGCATCAGAGGAGCATCAGAGGAGCATCAGAGGAGCATCTGAGGAGCATCAGAGGAGCATCAAAGGAGCATCTGAGGAGCATCAGAGGAGCATCAGAGGAGCATCAGAGGAGCATCAGAGGAGCATCAGAGGAGCATCAGAGTAGCATCAGAGGTGCATCAGAGGTGCATCAGAGGAGCAGGAGCAGGAGCAGGAGCAGGAGCAGGAGCAGGAGCAGGAGCAGGAGCAGGAGCAGGAGCAGGAGCAGGAGCAGGAGCAGGAGCAGGAGCAGAGGCAGGAGCAGGAGCAGGAGCAGGAGCAGGAGCAGGAGCAGGAGCAGGAGCAGCAGCATCAGGAGCAGGAGCAGGAGCAGGAGCAGGAGCAGGAGCAGGAGCAGGAGCAGGAGCAGGAGCAGGAGCAGGAGCAGGAGCAGGAGCAGGAGCAGGAGCAGGAGCAGGAGCAGGAGCAGGAGCAGGAGCAGGAGCAGGAGCAGGAGCAGGTGCAGGAGCAGGAGCAGGAGCAGGAGGAGGAGCAGGAGCAGGAGGAGGAGCAGGAGCATCAGAGGAGCAGGAGCAGGAGCAGGAGCAGGAGCAGGAGCAGGAGCATCAGAGGAGCACCAGAGGAGCAGGAGCATGAGCAGGAGCAGGAGCAGAAGCATCAGAGGAGCATCAGAGGAGCATCAGAGGAGCATCAGAGGAGCATCAGAGGAGCATCAGAGGAGCAACAGAGGAGCATCAGAGGAGCATCAGAGGAGCATCAGAGGAGCATCAGAGGAGCATCAGAGGAGCATCAGAGGAGCATCAGAGGAGCATCAGAGGAGCATCAGAGGAGCAACAGAGGAGCATCAGAGGAGCATCAGAGGAGCATCAGAGGAGCATCAGAGGAGCAGGAGCAGGAGCAGGAGCAGGAGCAGGAGCAGGAGCAGGAGCAGGAGCAGGAGCAGGAGCAGGAGCAGCAGCAGCAGGAGCAGGAGCAGGTGCAGCAGCAGCAGGAGCAGGAGCAGGAGCAGGAGCAGGAGCAGGAGCAGGAGCAGGAGCAGGAGCAGGAGCAGGAGCAGGAGCAGCAGCAGGAGCAGGAGCAGGAGCAGGAGCAGGAGCAGGAGCAGGAGCAGGAGCAGGAGCAGGAGCAGGAGCAGGAGCAGGTGCAGGTGCAGGAGCAGGAGCAGGAGCAGGAGCAGGAGCAGGAGCAGGAGCATCAGAGGAGCAGGAGCATCAGAGGAGCAGGAGCAGGAGCAGGAGCAGGAGCAGGAGCAGGAGCATCAGAGGAGCATCAGAGGAGCAGGAGCATGAGCAGGAGCAGGAGCAGGAGCATCAGAGGAGCATCAGAGCAGCATCAGAGGATCATCAGAGGAGCATCAGAGGAGCATCAGAGGAGCATCAGAGGAGCATCAGAGGAGCATCAGAGGAGCATCAGAGGAGCATCAGAGGAGCATCAGAGGACATCAGAGGTGCATCAGAGGTGCATCAGAGGAGCAGGAGCAGGAGCAGGAGCAGGAGCAGGAGCATCGGAGGAGCATCAGAGGAGCAGGAGCAGGAGCAGGAGCAGGAGCAGGAGCAGGAGCAAGAGCAGGAGCAAGAGCATCAGAGGAGCAGGAGCAGGAGCAGGAGCAGGAGCAGGAGCAGGAGCATCACAGGAGCATCAGAGGAGCATCAGAGGAGCATCAGAGGAGCATCAGAGGAGCATCAGATGAGCAGGAGCAGGAGCAGGAGCAGGAGCAGGTGCAGGAGCAGGAGCAGGAGCAGGAGCAGGAGCAGCAGCATCAGGAGCAGGAGCAGGAGCAGGAGCAGGAGCAGGAGCAGGAGCAGGAGCAGGAGCAGGAGCAGGAGCAGGAGCAGGAGCAGGAGCAGGTGCAGGAGCAGGAGCAGGAGCAGGAGGAGGAGCAGGAGCAGGAGGAGGAGCAGGAGCATCACAGGAGCAGCAGCAGGAGCAGGAGCAGGAGCAGGAGCAGGAGCATCAGAGGAGCATCAGAGGAGCAGGAGCATGAGCAGGAGCAGGAGCAGGAGCATCAGAGGAGCATCAGAGGAGCATCAGAGGAGCATCAGAGGAGCATAAGAGGAGCAACAGAGGAGCATCAGAGGAGCATCAGAGGAGCATCAGAGGAGCATCAGAGGAGCATCAGAGGAGCATCAGAGGAGCATCAGAGGAGCATCAGAGGAGCATTAGAGGAGCATCAGAGGAGCAACAGAGGAGCATCAGAGGAGCATCAGAGGAGCATCAGAGGAGCATCAGAGGAGCAGGAGCAGGAGCAGGAGCAGGAGCAGGAGCAGGAGCAGGAGCAGGAGCAGGAGCAGGAGCAGGAGCAGGAGCAGGAGCAGGAGCAGGAGCAGGAGCAGGAGCAGCAGCAGCAGGAGCAGGAGCAGGAGCAGAAGCAGCAGGAGCAGGAGCAGGAGCAGGAGCAGGAGCAGGAGCAGGAGCAGGAGCAGGAGCAGGAGCAGGAGCAGGAGCAGGAGCCGGAGCAGGAGCAGGAGCAGGAGCAGGAGCAGGAGCAGGTGCAGGAGCAGGAGCAGGAGCAGGAGCAGGAGCAGGAGCAGGAGCATCAGAGGAGCAGGAGCAGGAGCAGGAGCAGGAGCAGGAGCAGGAGCATCAGAGGAGCATCAGAGGTGCAGGAGCATGAGCAGGAGCAGGAGCAGGAGCATTAGAGGAGCATCAGAGGAGCATCAGAGGATCATCAGAGGAGCATCAGAGGGGCATCAGAGGAGCATCAGAGGAGCATCAGAGGAGCATCAGAGGAGCATCAGAGGAGCATCAGAGGAGCATCAGAGGAGCATCAGAGGAGCATCAGAGGTGCATCAGAGGTGCATCAGAGGAGCAGGAGCAGGAGCAGGAGCAGGAGCAGGAGCATCGGAGGAGCATCAGAGGAGCAGGAGCAGGAGCAGGAGCAGGAGCAGGAGCAGGAGCAAGAGCAGGAGCAAGAGCATCAGAGGAGCAGGAGCAGGAGCAGGAGCAGGAGCAGGAGCAGGAGCATCAGAGGAGCATCAGAGGAGCATCAGAGGAGCATCAGAGGAGCATCAGAGGAGCATCAGATGAGCAGGAGCAGGAGCAGGAGCAGGAGCAGGTGCAGGAGCAGGAGCAGGAGCAGGAGCAGGAGCAGGAGCAGGAGCAGGAGCAGGAGCAGGAGCAGGAGCAGGAGCAGGAGCAGGAGCAGGAGCAGGAGCAGGAGCAGGAGCAGGAGCAGGAGCAGGAGCATCACAGGAGCATCAGAGGAGCATCAGAGGAGCATCAGAGGAGCATCAGAGGAGCATCAGATGAGCAGGAGCAGGAGCAGGAGCAGGAGCAGGTGCAGGAGCAGGAGCAGGAGCAGGAGCAGGAGCAGCAGCATCAGGAGCAGGAGCAGGAGCAGGAGCAGGAGCAGGAGCAGGAGCAGGAGCAGGAGCAGGAGCAGGAGCAGGAGCAGGAGCAGGAGCAGGTGCAGGAGCAGTAGCAGGAGCAGGAGGAGGAGCAGGAGCAGGAGGAGGAGCAGGAGCATCAGAGGAGCAGGAGCAGGAGCAGGAGCAGGAGCAGGAGCAGGAGCATCAGAGGAGCATCAGAGGAGCAGGAGCATGAGCAGGAGCAGGAGCAGGAGCATCAGAGGAGCATCAGAGGAGCATCAGAGGAGCATCAGAGGAGCATAAGAGGAGCAACAGAGGAGCATCAGAGGAGCATCAGAGGAGCATCAGAGGAGCATCAGAGGAGCATCAGAGGAGCATCAGAGGAGCATCAGAGGAGCATCAGAGGAGCATCAGAGGAGCATCAGAGGAGCAACAGAGGAGCATCAGAGGAGCATCAGAGGAGCATCAGAGGAGCATCAGAGGAGCAGGAGCAGGAGCAGGAGCAGGAGCAGGAGCAGGAGCAGGAGCAGGAGCAGGAGCAGGAGCAGGAGCAGGAGCAGGAGCAGGAGCAGGAGCAGGAGCAGGAGCAGGAGCAGGAGCAGGAGCAGGAGCAGGAGCAGGAGCAGGAGCAGCAGCAGCAGGAGCAGGAGCAGGAGCAGAAGCAGCAGGAGCAGGAGCAGGAGCAGGAGCAGGAGCAGGAGCAGGAGCAGGAGCAGGAGCAGGAGCAGGAGCAGGAGCAGGAGCCGGAGCAGGAGCAGGAGCAGGAGCAGGAGCAGGAGCAGGTGCAGGAGCAGGAGCAGGAGCAGGAGCAGGAGCAGGAGCAGGAGCATCAGAGGAGCAGGAGCAGGAGCAGGAGCAGGAGCAGGAGCAGGAGCATCAGAGGAGCATCAGAGGTGCAGGAGCATGAGCAGGAGCAGGAGCAGGAGCATTAGAGGAGCATCAGAGGAGCATCAGAGGATCATCAGAGGAGCATCAGAGGAGCATCAGAGGAGCATCAGAGGAGCATCAGAGGAGCATCAGAGGAGCATCAGAGGAGCATCAGAGGAGCATCAGAGGAGCATCAGAGGAGCATCAGAGGTGCATCAGAGGTGCATCAGAGGAGCAGGAGCAGGAGCAGGAGCAGGAGCAGGAGCATCGGAGGAGCATCAGAGGAGCAGGAGCAGGAGCAGGAGCAGGAGCAGGAGCAGGAGCAAGAGCAGGAGCAAGAGCATCAGAGGAGCAGGAGCAGGAGCAGGAGCAGGAGCAGGAGCAGGAGCATCAGAGGAGCATCAGAGGAGCATCAGAGGAGCATCAGAGGAGCATCAGAGGAGCATCAGATGAGCAGGAGCAGGAGCAGGAGCAGGAGCAGGTGCAGGAGCAGGAGCAGGAGCAGGAGCAGGAGCAGGAGCAGGAGCAGGAGCAGGAGCAGGAGCAGGAGCAGGAGCAGGAGCAGGAGCAGGAGCAGGAGCAGGAGCAGGAGCAGGAGCAGGAGCAGGAGCATCAGAGGAGCAGGAGCAGGAGCAGGAGCAGGAACAGGAGAAGGAGCAAGAGCATCAGAGGAGCATCAGAGGAGCATCAGAGGAGCATCAGAGGAGCATCAGAGGAGCAGGAGCAGGAGCAGGAGCAGGAGCAGGAGCAGGAGCAGGAGCAGGAGCAGCAGCAGCAGGAGCAGGAGCAGCAGCAGCAGGAGCAGGAGCAGGAGCAGGAGCAGGAGCAGCAGCAGGAGCAGGAGCAGGAGCAGGAGCAGGAGCAGGAGCACCAGCAGCAGGAGCAGGAGCAGGAGCAGGAGCAGGAGCAGGAGCAGGAGCAGGAGCAGGAGCAGGAGCAGGAGCAGGAGCAGGAGCAGGAGCAGGAGCAGGAGCAGGAGCATCAGAGGAGCATCAGAGGAGCATCAGAGGAGCATCAGAGGAGCATCAGAGGAGCATCTGAGGAGCATCAGAGGAGCATCAGAGGAGCATCAGAGGAGCATCACAGGAGCATCAGAGGAGCATCAGAGGAGCATCAGACTAGCATCAGAGGTGCATCAGAGGTGCATCAGAGGAGCAGGAGCAGGAGCAGGAGCAGGAGCAGGAGCAGGAGCAGGAGCAGGAGCAGGAGCAGGAGCAGGAGCAGGAGCAGGAGCAGGAGCAGGAGCAGCAGCAGCAGGAGCAGGAGCAGGTGCAGCAGCAGCAGGAGCAGGAGCAGGAGCAGGAGCAGGAGCAGGAGCAGGAGCAGGAGCAGGAGCAGGAGCAGGAGCAGGAGCAGGAGCAGGAGCAGGAGCAGGAGCAGCAGCATCAGGAGCAGGAGCAGGAGCAGGAGCAGGAGCAGGAGCAGCAGCAGGAGCAGGAGCATCAGAGGAGCAGGAGCATGAGCAGGAGCAGGAGCAGGAGCATCAGAGGAGCATCAGAGGAGCATCAGAGGAGCATCAGAGGAGCATCAGAGGAGCATGAGAGGAGCATCAGAGGAGCATCAGAGGAGCATCTGAGGAGCATCAGAGGAGCATCAGAGGAGCATCAGAGGAGCATCAGAGGAGCATCAGAGGAGAATCAGAGTAGCATCAGAGGTGCATCAGAGGTGCATCAGAGGAGCAGGAGCAGGAGCAGGAGCAGGAGCAGGAGCAGGAGCAGGAGCAGGAGCAGGAGCAGGAGCAGGAGCAGGAGCAGGAGCAGGAGCAGGAGCAGAGGCAGGAGCAGGAGCAGGAGCACGAGCAGGAGCAGGAGCAGGAGCAGGAGCAGGAGCAGCAGCATCAGGAGCAGGAGCAGGAGCAGGAGCAGGAGCAGGAGCAGGAGCAGGAGCAGGAGCAGGAGCAGGAGCAGGAGCAGGAGCAGGAGCAGAAGCTGGATTCGGAGCAGGAGCAGGAGCAGGAGCAGGAGCAGAGGCAGGAGCAGGAGCAGGAGCAGGAGCATCAGAGGAGCATCAGAGGAGCATCAGAGGAGCATCAGAGGAGCATCAGAGGAGCATGAGAGGAGCAACAGAGGAGCATCAGAGGAGCATCAGAGGAGCATCAGAGGAGCATCAGAGGAGCCTCAGAGGAGCATCAGAGGAGCATCAGAGGAGCATCAGAGGAGCATCAGAGGAGCATCAGAGGAGCATCAGAGGAGCATCTGAGGAGCATCAGAGGAGCATCAGAGGAGCATCAGAGGAGCATCAGAGGAGCATCAGAGGAGAATCAGAGTAGCATCAGAGGTGCATCAGAGGTGCATCAGAGGAGCAGGAGCAGGAGCAGGAGCAGGAGCAGGAGCAGGAGCAGGAGCAGGAGCAGGAGCAGGAGCAGGAGCAGGAGCAGGAGCAGGAGCAGGAGCAGAGGCAGGAGCAGGAGCAGGAGCAGGAGCAGGAGCAGGAGCAGGAGCAGGAGCAGCAGCATCAGGAGCAGGAGCAGGAGCAGGAGCAGGAGCAGGAGCAGGAGCAGGAGCAGGAGCAGGAGCAGGAGCAGGAGCAGGAGCAGGAGCAGAAGCTGGATTCGGAGCAGGAGCAGGAGCAGGAGCAGGAGCAGGAGCAGGTGCAGGAGCAGGAGCAGGAGCAGGAGGAGGAGCAGGAGCAGGAGGAGGAGCAGGAGCATCAGAGGAGCAGGAGCAGGAGCAGGAGCAGGAGCATCAGAGGAGCATCAGAGGAGCAGGAGCATGAGCAGGAGCAGGAGCAGGAGCATCAGAGGAGCATCAGAGGAGCATCAGAGGAGCATCAGAGGAGCATCAGAGGAGCATCAGAGGAGCAACAGAGGAGCATCAGAGGAGCATCAGAGGAGCATCAGAGGAGCATCAGAGGAGCATCAGAGGAGCATCAGAGGAGCATCAGAGGAGCATCAGAGGAGCATCAGAGGAGCATCAGAGGAGCAACAGAGGAGCATCAGAGGAGCATCAGAGGAGCATCAGAGGAGCATCAGAGGAGCAGGAGCAGGAGCAGGAGCAGGAGCAGGAGCAGGAGCAGGAGCAGGAGCAGGAGCAGGAGCAGGAGCAGGAGCAGGAGCAGGAGCAGGAGCAGGAGCAGGAGTAGGAGCAGGAGCAGGAGCAGGAGCAGCAGCAGCAGGAGCAGGAGCAGGAGCAGCAGCAGCAGGAGCAGGAGCAGGAGCAGGAGCAGGAGCAGGAGCAGGAGCAGGAGCAGGAGCAGGAGCAGGAGCAGGAGCAGGAGCAGGAGCAGGAGCAGGAGCCGGAGCAGGAGCAGGAGCAGGAGCAGGAGCAGGAGCAGGTGCAGGAGCAGGAGCAGGAGCAGGAGCAGGAGCAGGAGCAGGAGCATCAGAGGAGCAGGAGCAGGAGCAGGAGAAGGAGCAGGAGCAGGAGCATCAGAGGAGCATCAGAGGAGCAGGAGCATGAGCAGGGGCAGGAGCAGGAGCATCAGAGGAGCATCAGAGGAGCATCAGAGGATCATCAGAGGAGCATCAGAGGAGCATCAGAGGAGCATCAGAGGAGCATCAGAGGAGCATCAGAGGAGCATCAGAGGAGCATCAGAGGAGCATCAGAGGAGCATCAGAGGTGCATCAGAGGTGCATCAGAGGAGCAGGAGCAGGAGCAGGAGCAGGAGCATCGGAGGAGCATCAGAGGAGCAGGAGCAGGAGCAGGAGCAGGAGCAGGAGCAGGAGCAAGAGCAGGAGCAAGAGCATCAGAGGAGCAGGAGCAGGAGCAGGAGCAGGAGCAGGAGCAGGAGCATCAGAGGAGCATCAGAGGAGCATCAGAGGAGCATCAGAGGAGCATCAGAGGAGCATCAGATGAGCAGGAGCAGGAGCAGGAGCAGGAGCAGGTGCAGGAGCAGGAGCAGGAGCAGGAGCAGGAGCAGCAGCATCAGGAGCAGGAGCAGGAGCAGGAGCAGGAGCAGGAGCAGGAGCAGGAGCAGGAGCAGGAGCAGGAGCAGGAGCAGGAGCAGGAGCAGGAGCAGGAGCAGGAGCTGGAGCCGGAGCAGGAGCAGGAGCAGGAGCAGGAGCAGGAGCAGGTGCAGGAGCAGGAGCAGGAGCAGGAGGAGGAGCAGGAGCAGGAGGAGGAGCAGGAGCATCAGAGGAGCAGGAGCAGGAGCAGGAGCAGGAGCAGGAGCAGGACCATCAGAGGAGCATCAGAGGAGCAGGAGCATGAGCAGGAGCAGGAGCAGGAGCATCAGAGGAGCATCAGAGGAGCATCAGAGGAGCATCAGAGGAGCATCAGAGGAGCATCAGAGGTGCAACAGAGGAGCATCAGAGGAGCATCAGAGGAGCATCAGAGGAGCATCAGAGGAGCATCAGAGGAGCATCAGAGGAGCATCAGAGGAGCATCAGAGGAGCATCAGAGGAGCATCAGAGGAGCATCAGAGGAGCAACAGAGGAGCATTAGAGGAGCATCAGAGGAGCATCAGAGGAGAATCAGAGGAGCAGGAGCAGGAGCAGGAGCAGGAGCAGGAGCAGGAGCAGGAGCAGGAGCAGGAGCAGGAGCAGGAGCAGGAGCAGGAGCAGGAGCAGGAGCAGGAGCAGGAGCAGGAGCAGGAGCAGGAGCAGGAGCAGCAGCAGCAGGAGCAGGAGCAGGAGCAGCAGCAGCAGGAGCAGGAGGAGGAGCAGGAGCAGGAGCAGGAGCAGGAGCAGGAGCAGGAGCAGGAGCAGGAGCAGGAGCAGGAGCAGGAGCAGGAGCAGGAGCAGGAGCAGGAGCAGGAGCAGGAGCAGGAGCAGGAGCAGGAGCAGGTGCAGGAGCAGGAGCAGGAGCAGGAGCAGGAGCAGGAGCAGGAGCATCAGAGGAGCAGGAGCAGGAGCAGGAGCAGGAGCAGGAGCAGGAGCATCAGAGGAGCATCAGAGGAGCAGGAGCATGAGCAGGAGCAGGAGCAGGAGCATCAGAGGAGCATCAGAGGAGCATCAGAGGAGCATCAGAGGAGCATCAGAGGAGCATCAGAGGAGCATCAGAGGAGCATCAGAGGAGCATCAGAGGAGCATCAGAGGAGCATCAGAGGAGCATCAGAGGTGCATCAGAGGTGCATCAGAGGAGCAGGAGCAGGAGCAGGAGCAGGAGCAGGAGCATCGGAGGAGCATCAGAGGAGCAGGAGCAGGAGCAGGAGCAGGAGCAAGAGCATCAGAGGAGCAGGAGCAGGAGCAGGAGCAGGAGCAGGAGCAGGAGCAGGAGCAGGAGCAGGAGCAGGAGCATCAGAGGAGCATCAGAGGAGCATCAGAGGAGCATCAGAGGAGCATCAGAGGAGCATCAGAGGAGCAACAGAGGAGCATCAGAGGAGCATCAGAGGAGCATCAGAGGAGCATCAGAGGAGCAGGAGCAGGAGCAGGAGCAGGAGCAGGAGCAGGAGCAGGAGCAGGAGCAGGAGCAGGAGCAGGAGCAGGAGAAGGAGCAGGAGCAGGAGCAGCAGCAGCAGGAGCAGGAGCAGGAGCAGCAGCAGCAGGAGCAGGAGCAGGAGCAGGAGCAGGAGCAGGAGCAGGAGCAGGAGCAGGAGCAGGAGCAGGAGCAGGAGCAGGAGCAGGAGCAGGAGCAGGAGCAGGAGCAGGAGCAGGAGCAGGTGCAGGAGCAGGAGCAGGAGCAGGAGCAGGAGCAGGAGCAGGAGCATCAGAGGAGCAGGAGCAGGAGCAGGAGCAGGAGCAGGAGCAGGAGCATCAGAGGAGCATCAGAGGAGCAGGAGCATGAGCAGGAGCAGGAGCAGGAGCATTAGAGGAGCATCAGAGGAGCATCAGAGGATCATCAGAGGAGCATCAGAGGGGCATCAGAGGAGCATCAGAGGAGCATCAGAGGAGCATCAGAGGAGCATCAGAGGAGCATCAGAGGAGCATCAGAGGAGCATCAGAGGAGCATCAGAGGTGCATCAGAGGTGCATCAGAGGAGCAGGAGCAGGAGCAGGAGCAGGAGCAGGAGCATCGGAGGAGCATCAGAGGAGCAGGAGCAGGAGCAGGAGCAGGAGCAGGAGCAGGAGCAAGAGCAGGAGCAAGAGCATCAGAGGAGCAGGAGCAGGAGCAGGAGCAGGAGCAGGAGCAGGAGCATCAGAGGAGCATCAGAGGAGCATCAGAGGAGCATCAGAGGAGCATCAGAGGAGCATCAGATGAGCAGGAGCAGGAGCAGGAGCAGGAGCAGGTGCAGGAGCAGGAGCAGGAGCAGGAGCAGGAGCAGGAGCAGGAGCAGGAGCAGGAGCAGGAGCAGGAGCAGGAGCAGGAGCAGGAGCAGGAGCAGGAGCAGGAGCAGGAGCAGGAGCAGGAGCAGGAGCAGGAGCAGGAGCATCAGAGGAGCAGGAGCAGGAGCAGGAGCAGGAACAGGAGAAGGAGCAAGAGCATCAGAGGAGCATCAGAGGAGCATCAGAGGAGCATCAGAGGAGCATCAGAGGAGCAGGAGCAGGAGCAGGATCAGGAGCAGGAGCAGGAGCAGGAGCAGGAGCAGCAGCAGCAGGAGCAGGAGCAGCAGCAGAAGGAGCAGGAGCAGGAGCAGGAGCAGGAGCAGCAGCAGGAGCAGGAGCAGGAGCAGGAGCAGGAGCAGGAGCACCAGAAGCAGGAGCAGGAGCAGGAGCAGGAGCAGGAGCAGGAGCAGGAGCAGGAGCAGGAGCAGGAGCAGGAGCAGGAGCAGGAGCAGGAGCAGGAGCAGGAGCAGGAGCATCAGTGGAGCATCAGAGGAGCATCAGAGGAGCATCAGAGGAGCATCAGAGGAGCATCAGAGGAGCATCTGAGGAGCATCAGAGGAGCATCAGAGGAGCATCAGAGGAGCATCAGAGGAGCATCAGAGGAGAATCAGAGGAGCATCAGACTAGCATCAGAGGTGCATCAGAGGTGCATCAGAGGAGCAGGAGCAGGAGCAGGAGCAGGAGCAGGAGCAGGAGCAGGAGCAGGAGCAGGAGCAGGAGCAGGAGCAGGAGCAGGAGCAGGAGCAGGAGCAGAACAGCAGCAGCAGGAGCAGGAGCAGGTGCAGCAGCAGCAGGAGCAGGAGCAGGAGCAGGAGCAGGAGCAGGAGCAGGAGAAGGAGCAGGAGCAGGAGCAGGAGCAGGAGCAGGAGCAGGAGCAGGAGCAGGAGCAGCAGCATCAGGAGCAGGAGCAGGAGCAGGAGCAGGAGCAGGAGCAGGAGCAGGAGCAGGAGCAGGAGCAGGAGCATCAGAGGAGCAGGAGCATGAGCAGGAGCAGGAGCAGGAGCATCAGAGGAGCATCAGAGGAGCATCAGAGGAGCATCAGAGGAGCATCAGAGGAGCATGAGAGGATCATCAGAGGAGCATCAGAGGGGCATCAGAGGAGCATCAGAGGAGCATCAGAGGAGCATCAGAGGAGCATCAGAGGAGCATCAGAGGAGCATCAGAGGAGCATCAGAGGTGCATCAGAGGTGCATCAGAGGAGCAGGAGCAGGAGCAGGAGCAGGAGCAGGAGCATCGGAGGAGCATCAGAGGAGCAGGAGCAGGAGCAGGAGCAGGAGCAGGAGCAGGAGCAAGAGCAGGAGCAAGAGCATCAGAGGAGCAGGAGCAGGAGCAGGAGCAGGAGCAGGAGCAGGAGCAGGAGCAGGAACAGCAGCAGGAGCAGGAGCAGGAGCAGGAGCAGGAGCAGGAGCAGCAGCAGCAGGAGCAGGAGCAGGAGCAGCAGCAGGAGCAGGAGGAGGAGCAGGAGGAGCAGGAGCAGGAGCAGGAGCAGGAGCAGGAGCAGGAGCAGGAGCAGGAGCAGGAGCAGGAGCAGGAGCAGGAGCAGGAGCAGGAGCAGGAGCAGGAGCAGGAGCAGGTGCAGGAGCAGGAGCAGGAGCAGGAGCAGGAGCAGGAGCAGGAGCATCAGAGGAGCAGGAGCAGGAGCAGGAGCAGGAGCAGGAGCAGGAGCATCAGAGGAGCATCAGAGGAGCAGGAGCATGAGCAGGAGCAGGAGCAGGAGCATCAGAGGAGCATCAGAGGAGCATCAGAGGAGCATCAGAGGAACATCAGAGGAGCATCAGAGGAGCATCAGAGGAGCATCAGAGGAGCATCAGAGGTGCATCAGAGGTGCATCAGAGGTGCATCAGAGGAGCAGGAGCAGGAGCAGGAGCAGGAGCAGGAGCATCGGAGGAGCATCAGAGGAGCAGGAGCAGGAGCAGGAGCAGGAGCAGGAGCAAGAGCAGGAGCAAGAGCATCAGAGGAGCAGGAGCACGAGCAGGAGCTGGAGCAGGAGCAGGAGCATCAGAGGAGCATCAGAGGAGCATCAGAGGAGCATCAGAGGAGCATCAGAGGAGCATCAGATGAGCAGGAGCAGTAGCAGGAGCAGGAGCAGGTGCAGGAGCAGGAGCAGGAGCAGGAGCAGGAGCAGGAGCAGGAGCAGGAGCAGGAGCAGGAGCAGGAGCAGGAGCAGGAGCAGGAGCAGGAGCAGCAGCAGGAGCAGGAGCAGGAGCAGGAGCAGGAGCAGGAGCAGGAGCAGGAGCAGGAGCAGGAGCAGGAGCAGGAGCAGGAGCAGGAGCAGGAGCATCAGAGGAGCAGGAGCAGGAGCAGGAGCAGGAGAAGGAGCAAGAGCATCAGAGGAGCATAAGAGGAGCATCAGAGGAGCATCAGAGGAGCATCAGAGGAGCAGGAGCAGGAGCAGGAGCAGGAGCAGGAGCAGTAGCAGGAGCAGGAGCAGGAGCAGGAGCAGCAGCAGCAGGAGCAGGAGCAGGAGCAGGAGCAGGAGCAGGAGCAGGAGCAGGAGCAGGAGCAGGAGCAGGAGCAGCAGCAGCAGGAGCAGGAGCAGGAGCAGGAGCAGGAGCAGGAGCAGGAGCAGGAGCAGGAGCAGGAGCAGGAGCAGGAGCAGGAGCAGGAGCAGGAGCAGGAGAAGGAGCAGGAGCAGGAGCAGGAGCAGGAGCCGGAGCAGGAGCAGGAGCAGGAGCAGGAGCAGGAGCAGGAGCAGGAGCAGGAGCAGGAGCAGGAGCAGGAGCAGGAGCATCAGAGGAGCAGGAGCAGGAGCAGGAGCAGGAGCAGGAGCAGGAGCATGAGCAGGTGCAGGAGCAGGAGCAGAAGCAGGAGCAGGAGCAGGAGCAGGAGCAGGAGCATCAGAGGAGCAGGAGCAGGAGCAGGAGCAGGAGCAGGAGCAGGAGCATGAGCAGGTGCAGGAGCAGGAGCAGGAGCAGGAGCAGGAGCAGGAGCAGGAGCAGGAGCATCAGAGGAGCAGGAGCAGGAGCAGGAGCAGGAGCAGGAGCAGGAGCATCAGAGGAGCATCAGAGGAGCAGGAGCAGGAGCAGGAGCAGGAGCATCAGAGTAGCATCAGAGGAGCAGGAGCAGGAGCAGGAGCGTCAGAGGAGCATCAGAGGAGCGTCAGAGGAGCATCAGAGGAGCATCAGAGGAGCATCAGAGGAGCATCAGAGGAGCATCAGAGGAGCATCAGAGGAGCAACAGAGGCGCATCAGATGTGCATCAGAGGAGCATCATAGGAGCATCAGAGGAGCAACTGAGGAGCACCAGAGGAGCATCAGAGGAGCAGGGGCAGGAGCAAGAGCAGGAGCAGGAGCAGGAGCAGGAGCAGGGGCAGGAACAGGAGCAGGAGCAGGAGCAGGAGCAGGAGCAGGAGCAGGAGCAGGAGCAGGAGCAGGAGCAGGAGCAGGAGCAGGAGCAGGAGCAGGAGCAGGAGCAGGAGCAGGAGCAGGAGCAGGAGCATCAGAGGAGCAGGAGCAGGAGCAGGAGCAGGAGCAGGAGCATCAGAGGAGCATCAGAGGAGCATCAAAGGAGCATCAGAGGAGCATCAGAGGAGCATCAGAGATGCATCAGAGGAGCATCAGAGGAGCATCAGAGAAGCATCAGAGGAGCATCAGAGGAGCATCAGAGGAGCATCAGAGGAGCATCAGAGGAGCAACAGAGGAGCATCAGAGAAGCATCAGAGGAGCATCAGAGGAGCAGGAGCAGGAGCAGAAGCAGGAGCAGGAGCAGGAGCAGGAGCAGGAGCAGGAGCATCAGAGGAGCATCAGAGGAGCATCAGAGGAGCATCAGAGGAGCAGGAGCAGGAGAAGGAGCAGGAGCAGGAGCAGGAGCAGGAGCAGGAATAGGAGCAGGAGCAGGAGCAGCAGCAGGAGCAGGAGCAGGAGCAGGAGCAGGAGCAGGAGCAGGAGCAGGAGCAGAGGCAGGAGCAGGAGCAGGAGCAGGAGCAGGAGCAGGAGCAGGAGCAGGAGCAGGAGCTGGAGCTGGAGCAGGAGCAGCAGCAGGAGCAGGAGCATGAGCAGGTGCAGGAGCAGAGTAGGAGCAGGAGGAGGAGCAAGAGCAGGAGGAGGAGCAGGAACATCAGAGGAGCAGGAGCAGGAGCAGGAGCAGGAGCAGGAGCAGGAGCATCAGAGGAGCATCAGAGGAGCAGGAGCATGAGCAGGAGCAGGAGCAGGAGCATCAGAGGAGCATCAGAGGAGCATCAGAGGAGCATCAGAGGAGCATCAGAGGAGCAACAGAGGAGCATCAGAGGAGCATCAGAGGAGCAGCAGAGGAGCATCAGAGGACCATCAGAGGAGCATCAGAGGAGCATCAGAGGAGCATCAGAGGATCATCAGAGGAGCATCAGAGGAGCATCAGAGGAGCATCAGAGGAGCATCAGAGGAGCATCAGAGGAGCAGGAGCAGGAGCAGGAGCAGGAGCAGGAGCAGGAGCAGGAGCAGGAGCAGGAGCAGGAGCAGGAGCAGGAGCAGGAGCAGGAGCAGGAGCAGGAGCAGGAGCAGGAGCAGGAGCAGGAGCAGGAGCAGGAGCAGGAGCAGGAGCAGGAGCAGGAGCAGGAGCAGGAGCAGGAGCAGGAGCAGGAGCAGGAGCAGGAGCAGGAGCAGGAGCAGGAGCAGGAGCAGGAGCAGGAGCAGGAGCAGGAGCAGGAGCAGGAGCAGGAGCAGGAGCAGGAGCAGCAGCAGCAGGAGCAGGAGCAGTAGCAGGAGCAGGAGCAGGAGCAGGAGCAGGAGCTGGAGCAGGAGCAGGAGCAGGAGCAGCAGCAGCAGGAGCAGGAGCAGGAGCAGGAGCAGGAGCAGGAGCAGGAGCAGGAGCAGGAGCAGGAGCAGGAGCAGGAGCAGGAGCAGGAGCAGGAGCAGGAGCAGGAGCAGGAGCCGGAGCAGGAGCAGGAGCAGGAGCAGGAGCAGGAGCAGGTGCAGGAGCAGGAGCAGGAGCAGGAGCAGGAGCAGGAGCAGGAGCATCAGAGGAGCAGGAGCAGGAGCAGGAGCAGGACAGGAGCAGGAGCATCAGAGGAGCATCAGAGGAGAATCAGAGGAGCATCAGAGAAGCATCAGAGGAGCATCAGAGGAGCATCAGAGGAGAATCAGAGGAGCATCAGAGGAGCATCAGAGGAGCAACGGAGGAGCATCAGAGGAGCATCAGAGGAGCATCAGAGGAGCATCAGAGGAGCATCAGAGGAGCATCAGAGGAGCATCAGAGAAGCATCAGAGGAGCATCAGAGGAGCAGGAGCAGGAGAAGGAGCAGGAGCAGGAGCAAGAGCAGGAGCAGGAGCAGGAGCAGGAGCAGGAGCAGGAGCAGGAGCAGGAGCAGGAGCAGGAGCAGGAGCAGGAGCAGGAGCAGGAGCAGGAGTAGGAGCAGGAGCAGGAGCAGAGGCAGGAGAAGGAGCAGGAGCAGGAGCAGGAGCAGGAGCAGGAGCAGGAGCAGGAGCAGGAGCAGGAGCAGCAGCAGGAGCAGGAGCAGGAGCAGGAGCAGGAGCAGGAGCAGGAGCAGGAGCAGGAGCAGGAGCAGGAGCAGGAGCAGGAGCAGGTGCAGGAGCAGGAGCAGGAGCAGGAGCAGGAGCAGGAGCAGGAGCAGGAGCAGGAGCATCAGAGGAGCAGGAGCAGGAGCAGGAGCAGGAGCAGGAGCAGGAGCATCAGAGGAGCATCAGAGGAGCAGGAGCAGGAGCAGGAGCAGGAGCATCAGAGTAGCATCAGAGGAGCAGGAGCAGGAGCAGGAGCAGGAGCAGGAGCGTCAGAGGAGCATCAGAGGAGCATCAGAGGCGCATCAGAGGCGCATCAGAGGAGCATCAGAGGAACATCAGAGGAGCAACAGAGGAGCATCAGAGGAGCATCAGAGGAGCAGGAGCAGGAGCAGGAGCAGGAGCAGGAGCAGGAGCAGGAGCAGGAGCAGGATCAGGAGCAGGAGCAGGAGCAGGAGCAGGAGCTGGAGCCGGAGCAGGAGCAGCAGCAGGAGCAGGAGCAGGAGCAGGTGCAGGAGCAGGAGCAGGAGCACGAGGAGGAGCAGGAGCAGGAGGAGGAGCAGGAGCATCAGAGGAGCAGGAGCAGGAGCAGGAGCAGGAGCAGGAGCAGGAGCATCAGAGGAGCATCAGAGGAGCAGGAGCATGAGCAGGAGCAGGAGCAGGAGCATCAGAGGAGCTTCAGAGGAGCATCAGAGGCGCATCAGAGGCGCATCAGAGGAGCATCAGAGGAACATCAGAGGAGCATCAGAGGAGCATCAGAGGAGCATCAGAGGAGCATCAGAGGAGCATCAGAGGAGCATCAGAGGAGCATCAGAGGAGCATCAGAGGAGCAGAAGCAGGAGCAGGAGCAGGAGCAGGAGCAGGGGCAGGAACAGGAGCAGGAGCAGGAGCAGGAGCGTCAGAGGAGCATCAGAGGAGCATCAGAGGCGCATCAGAGGCGCATCAGAGGAGCATCAGAGGAACATCAGAGGAGCATCAGAGGAGCATCAGAGGAGCATCAGAGGAGCATCAGAGGAGCATCAGAGGAGCATCAGAGGAGCAGAAGCAGGAGCAGGAGCAGGAGCAGGAGCAGGGGCAGGAACAGGAGCAGGAGCAGGAGCAGGAGCAGGAGCAGGAGCAGGAGCAGGAGCAGGAGCAGGAGCAAGAGCAGGAGCAGGAGCAGGAGCAGGAGCAGGAGCAGGAGCAGGAGCAGGAGCAGGAGCAGGAGCAGGGGCAGGAGCAGGAGCAGGAGCATCAGAGGAGCAGGAGCAGGAGCAGGAGCAGGAGCAGGAGCATCAGAGGAGCATCAGAGGAGCATCAGAGGAGCATCAGAGGAGCATCAGAGGAGCATCAGAGATGCATCAGAGGAGCATCAGAGGAGCATCAGAGAAGCATCAGAGGAGCATCAGAGGAGCATCAGAGGAGCATCAGAGGAGCATCAGAGGAGCATCAGAGGAGCAACAGAGGAGCATCAGAGAAGCATCAGAGGAGCATCAGAGGAGCAGGAGCAGGAGCAGGAGCAGGAGCAGGAGCAGGAGCAGGAGCATCAGAGGAGCATCAGAGGAGCATCAGTGGAGCATCAGAGGTGCAGGAGCAGGAGAAGGAGCAGGAGCAGGAGCAGGAGCAGGAGCAGGAGCAGGAGCAGGAGCAGGAGCAGCAGCAGGAGCAGGAGCAGGAGCAGGAGCAGGAGCAGGAGCAGAGGCAGGAGCAGGAGCAGGAGCAGGAGCAGGAGCAGGAGCAGGAGCAGGAGCTGGAGCAGGAGCAGGAGCAGGAGCATCAGAGGAACATCAGAGGAGCATCAGAGGAGCATCAGAGGAGCATCAGAGGAGCATCAGAGGAGCATCAGAGGAGCAGGAGCAGGAGCAGGAGCAGGAGCAGGAGCAGGAGCAGGAGCAGGAGCAGGAGCAGGAGCAGGAGCAGGAGCAGGAGCAGGAGCAGGAGCAGGAGCAGGAGCAGGAGGAGGAGCAGGAGCAGGAGCAGGAGCAGGAGCAGGAGCAGGAGCAGAGGCAGGTGCATGAGCAGGAGCAGGAGCAGGAGCAGGAACAGGAGCAGGAGCAGGAGCAGCAGCAGCAGGAGCAGGAGCAGGAGCAGGAGCAGGAGCAGGAGCAGGATCAGGAGCAGGAGCAGGTGCAGGAGCAGGAGCAGGAGCAGGAGCAGGAGCAGTAGCAGGAGCAGGAGCAGGAGCAGGAGCAGGAGCAGGAGCCGGAGCAGGAGCAGGAGCAGGAGCAGGAGCATGAGCAGGTGCAGGAGCAGGAGCAGGAGCAGGAGCAGGAGCAGGAGCAGGAGCATCAGAGGAGCAGGAGCAGGAGCAGGAGCAGGAGCAGGAGCAGGAGCAGGAGCATCAGAGGAGCATCAGAGGAGCAGGAGCATGAGCAGGAGCAGGAGCAGGAGCATCAGAGGAGCATCAGAGGAGCATCAGAGGAGCATGAGAGGAGCATCAGAGGAGCATCAGAGGAGCATCAGAGGAGCATCAGAGGAGCATCAGAGGAGCATCAGAGGAGCATCAGAGATGCATCAGAGGAGCATCAGAGGAGCATCAGAGAAGCATCAGAGGAGCATCAGAGGAGCATCAGAGGAGCAACAGAGGAGCATCAGAGAAGCATCAGAGGAGCATCAGAGGAGCAGGAGCAGGAGAAGGAGCAGGAGCAGGAGCAGGAGCAGGAGCATCAGAGGAGCATCAGAGGAGCATCAGAGGAGCAGGAGCAGGAGAAGGCGCAGGAGTAGGAGCAGGAGCAGGAGCAGGAGCAGGAGCAGGAGCAGGAGCAGCAGCAGGAGCAGGAGCAGGAGCAGGAGCAGGATCAGGAGCAGGAGCAGGAGCAGAGGCAGGAGCAGGAGCAGGATCAGGAGCAGGAGCAGGAGCAGGAGCAGGAGCAGGAGCAGGAACAGGAGCAGGAGCAGGAGCAGGAGCAGGAGCAGGAGCAGGAGCAGGTGCAGGAGCAGGAGCAGGAGCAGGAGCCGGAGCAGGAGCAGGAGCAGGAGCATCAGAGGAGCAGGAGCAGGAGCAGGAGCAGGAGCAGCAGCAGGAGCAGGAGCAGGAGCAGGAGCAGGATCAGGAGCAGGAGCAGGAGCAGAGGCAGGAGCAGGAGCAGGATCAGGAGCAGGAGCAGGAGCAGGAGCAGGAGCAGGAGCAGGAACAGGAGCAGGAGCAGGAGCAGGAGCAGGAGCAGGAGCAGGAGCAGGTGCAGGAGCAGGAGCAGGAGCAGGAGCCGGAGCAGGAGCAGGAGCAGGAGCATCAGAGGAGCAGGAGCAGGAGCAGGAGCAGGAGCAGGAGCAGGAGCAGGAGCATCAGAGGAGCATCAGAGGAGCAGGAACAGGAGCAGGAGCAGGAGCAGGAGCATGAGCATCAGAGTAGCATCAGAGGAGCAGGAGCAGGAGCAGGAGCAGGAGCAGGAGCAGGAGCAGGAGCAGGAGCAGGAGCAGGAGCAGGAGCAGGAGCAGGAGCAGGAGCAGGAGCAGGAGCAGGAGCAGGAGCAGGAGCAGGAGCAGGAGCAGAGGCAGGAGCAGGAGCAGGAGCAGGAGCAGGAGCAGGAGCAGGAGCAGGAGCAGGAGCAGCAGCAGCAGGAGCAGGAGCAGGAGCAGGAACAGGAGCAGGAGCAGGAGCAGGAGCAGGAGCAGGAGCAGGAGCAGGAGCAGGAGCAGGAGCAGGAGCAGGAGCAGGAGCAGGAGCAGGAGCCGGAGCAGGAGCAGGAGCAGGAGCAGGAGCAGGAGCAGGTGCAGGAGCAGGAGCAGGAGCAGGAGCAGGAGCAGGAGCATCAGAGGAGCAGGAGCAGGAGCAGGAGCACGAGCAGGAGCAGGAGCATCAGAGGAGCATCAGAGGAGCAGGAGCATGAGCAGGAGCAGGAGCAGGAGCATCAGAGGAGCATCAGAGGAGCATCAGAGGAGCATCAGAGGAGCATCAGAGGAGCATCAGAGGAGCATCAGAGGAGCATCAGAGGAGCAGGAGCAGGAGCAGGAGCAGGAGCAGGAGCAGGAGCAGGAGCAGGAGCAGGAGCAGGAGCAGGAGCAGGAGCAGGAGCAGGATCAGGAGCAGGAGCAGAGGCAGGAGCAGGAGCAGGAGCAGGAGCAGGAGCAGGAGCAGGAGAAGGAGCAGGAGCAGGAGCAGCAGCAGTAGGAGCAGGAGCAGGAGCAGGAGCAGGAGCAGGAGCAGGAGCAGGAGCATCAGAGGAGCAGGAGCAGGAGCAGGAGCAGGAGCAGGAGCATCAGAGGAGCATCAGAGGAGCAGGAGCATGAGCAGGAGCAGGAGCAGGAGCATCAGAGGAGCATCAGAGGAGCATCAGAGGAGAATGAGAGGAGCAGGAGCAGGAGCAGGAGCAGGAGCATGAGCATCAGAGTAGCATCAGAGGAGCAGGAGCAGGAGCAGGAGCAGGAGCAGGAGCAGGAGCAGGAGCAGGAGCAGGAGCAGGAGCAGGAGCAGGAGCAGGAGCAGGAGCAGGAGCAGGAGCAGAGGCAGGAGCAGGAGCAGGAGCAGGAGCAGGAGCAGGAGCAGGAGCAGCAGCAGCAGGAGCAGGAGCAGGAGCAGGAACAGGAGCAGGAGCAGGAGCAGGAGCAGGAGCAGGAGCAGGAGCAGGAGCAGGAGCAGGAGCAGGAGCAGGAGCAGGAGCAGGAGCCGGAGCAGGAGCAGGAGCAGGAGCAGGAGCAGGAGCAGGTGCAGGAGCAGGAGCAGGAGCAGGAGCAGGAGCAGGAGCATCAGAGGAGCAGGAGCACGAGCAGGAGCACGAGCAGGAGCAGGAGCATCAGAGGAGCATCAGAGGAGCAGGGGCATGAGCAGGAGCAGGAGCAGGAGCAGGAGCAGGAGCAGGAGCATCAGAGGAGCATCAGAGGAGCATCAGAGGAGCATCAGAGGAGCATCAGAGGAGCATCAGAGGAGCATCAGAGAAGCATCAGAGGAGCATCAGAGGAGCATCAGAGGAGCAGGAGCAGGAGCAGGAGCAGGAGCAGGAGCAGGAGCAGGAGCAGGAGCAGGAGCAGGAGCAGGAGCAGGAGCAGGAGCAGGATCAGGAGCAGGAGCAGAGGCAGGAGCAGGAGCAGGAGCAGGAGCAGGAGCAGGAGCAGGAGCAGGAGCAGGAGCAGGAGCAGCAGCAGTAGGAGCAGGAGCAGGAGCAGGAGCAGGAGCAGGAGCAGGAGCAAGAGCAGGAGCAGGAGCAGGAGCAGGAGCAGGAGCAGGAGCAGGATCAGGAGCAGGAGCAGGAGCAGGAGCAGGAGCTGGAGCCGGAGCAGGAGCAGGAGCAGGAGCAGGAGCAGGAGCAGGTGCAGGAGCAGGAGCAGGAGCAGGAGGAGGAGCAGGAGCAGGAGGAGGAGCAGGAGCATCAGAGGAGCAGGAGCAGGAGCAGGAGCAGGAGCAGGAGCAGGAGCATCAGAGGAGCATCAGAGGAGCAGGAGCATGAGCAGGAGCAGGAGCAGGAGCATCAGAGGAGCATCAGAGGAGCATCAGAGGAGCATCAGAGGAGCAACAGAGGACCATCAGAGGAGCATCAGAGGAGCATCAGAGGAGCATCAGAGGAGCATCAGAGGAGCATCAGAGGAGCATCAGAGGAGCAACAGAGGAGCATCAGAGGAGCATCAGAGGAGCATCAGAGGAGCATCAGAGGAGCACCAGAGGAGCAGGAGCAGGAGCAGGAGCAGGAGCAGGAGCAGGAGCAGGAGCAGGAGCAGGAGCAGGAGCAGGAGCAGGAGCGGGAGCAGGAGCAGGAGCAGGAGCAGGAGCAGAGGCAGGTGCAGGAGCAGGAGCAGGAGCAGGAGCAGGAGCAGGAGCAGGAGCAGGAGCAGCAGCAGCAGGAGCAGGAGCAGGAGCAGGATCAGGAGCAGGAGCAGGAGCAGGATCAGGAGCAGGAGCAGGAGCAGGAGCAGGAGCAGGAGCAAGCAGGAGCAGGAGCAGGAGCAGGAGCAGGAGCAGGAGCAGGAGCAGGAGCCGGAGCAGGAGCAGGAGCAGGAGCAGGAGCAGGAGCAGGAGCAGGTGCAGGAGCAGGAGCAGGAGCAGGAGCAGGAGCAGGAGCAGGAGCATCAGAGGAGCAGGAGCAGGAGCAGGAGCAGGAGCATCAGAGGAGCATCAGAGGAGCAGGAGCATGAGCAGGAGCAGGTGCATCAGAGGAGCATCAGAGGAGCATCAGAGGAGCATCAGAGGAGCATCAGAGGAGCATCAGAGGAGCATCAGAGGAGCATCAGAGGAGCATCAGAGGTGCATCAGAGGTGCATCAGAGGAGCAGGAGCAGGAGCAGGAGCAGGAGCAGGAGCATCGGAGGAGCATCAGAGGAGCAGGAGCAGGAGCAGGAGCAGGAGCAGGAGCAGGAGCAAGAGCAGGAGCAGGAGCAGGAGCTGGAGCAGGAGCAGGAGCAGGAGCATCAGAGGAACATCAGAGGAGCATCAGAGGAGCATCAGAGGAGCATCAGAGGAGCATCAGAGGAGCATCAGAGGAGCAGGAGCAGGAGCAGGAGCAGGAGCAGGAGCAGGAGCAGAGGCAGGAGCAGGAGCAGGAGCAGGAGCAGGAGCAGGAGCAGGAGCTGGAGCAGGAGCAGGAGCAGGAGCATCAGAGGAACATCAGAGGAGCATCAGAGGAGCATCAGAGGAGCATCAGAGGAGCATCAGAGGAGCATCAGAGGAGCAGGAGCAGGAGCAGGAGCAGGAGCAGGAGCAGGAGCAGGAGCAGGAGCAGGAGCAGGAGCAGGAGCAGGAGCAGGAGCAGGAGCAGGAGCAGGAGCAGGAGCAGAGGCAGGTGCATGAGCAGGAGCAGGAGCAGGAGCAGGAACAGGAGCAGGAGCAGGAGCAGCAGCAGCAGGAGCAGGAGCAGGAGCAGGAGCAGGAGCAGGAGCAGGATCAGGAGCAGGAGCAGGTGCAGGAGCAGGAGCAGGAGCAGGAGCAGGAGCAGTAGCAGGAGCAGGAGCAGGAGCAGGAGCAGGAGCAGGAGCCGGAGCAGGAGCAGGAGCAGGAGCAGGAGCATGAGCAGGTGCAGGAGCAGGAGCAGGAGCAGGAGCAGGAGCAGGAGCAGGAGCATCAGAGGAGCAGGAGCAGGAGCAGGAGCAGGAGCAGGAGCAGGAGCAGGAGCATCAGAGGAGCATCAGAGGAGCAGGAGCATGAGCAGGAGCAGGAGCAGGAGCATCAGAGGAGCATCAGAGGAGCATCAGAGGAGCATGAGAGGAGCATCAGAGGAGCATCAGAGGAGCATCAGAGGAGCATCAGAGGAGCATCAGAGGAGCATCAGAGGAGCATCAGAGATGCATCAGAGGAGCATCAGAGGAGCATCAGAGAAGCATCAGAGGAGCATCAGAGGAGCATCAGAGGAGCAACAGAGGAGCATCAGATAAGCATCAGAGGAGCATCAGAGGAGCAGGAGCAGGAGAAGGAGCAGGAGCAGGAGCAGGAGCAGGAGCATCAGAGGAGCATCAGAGGAGCATCAGAGGAGCAGGAGCAGGAGAAGGCGCAGGAGTAGGAGCAGGAGCAGGAGCAGGAGCAGGAGCAGGAGCAGGAGCAGCAGCAGGAGCAGGAGCAGGAGCAGGAGCAGGATCAGGAGCAGGAGCAGGAGCAGAGGCAGGAGCAGGAGCAGGATCAGGAGCAGGAGCAGGAGCAGGAGCAGGAGCAGGAGCAGGAACAGGAGCAGGAGCAGGAGCAGGAGCAGGAGCAGGAGCAGGTGCAGGAGCAGGAGCAGGAGCAGGAGCCGGAGCAGGAGCAGGAGCAGGAGCATCAGAGGAGCAGGAGCAGGAGCAGGAGCAGGAGCAGGAGCAGGAGCAGGAGCATCAGAGGAGCATCAGAGGAGCAGGAACAGGAGCAGGAGCAGGAGCAGGAGCATGAGCATCAGAGTAGCATCAGAGGAGCAGGAGCAGGAGCAGGAGCAGGAGCAGGAGCAGGAGCAGGAGCAGGAGCAGGAGCAGGAGCAGGAGCAGGAGCAGGAGCAGGAGCAGGAGCAGGAGCAGGAGCAGGAGCAGGAGCAGGAGCAGGAGCAGAGGCAGGAGCAGGAGCAGGAGCAGGAGCAGGAGCAGGAGCAGGAGCAGGAGCAGGAGCAGCAGCAGCAGGAGCAGGAGCAGGAGCAGGAACAGGAGCAGGAGCAGGAGCAGGAGCAGGAGCAGGAGCAGGAGCAGGAGCAGGAGCAGGAGCAGGAGCAGGAGCAGGAGCAGGAGCAGGAGCCGGAGCAGGAGCAGGAGCAGGAGCAGGAGCAGGAGCAGGTGCAGGAGCAGGAGCAGGAGCAGGAGCAGGAGCAGGAGCATCAGAGGAGCAGGAGCAGGAGCAGGAGCACGAGCAGGAGCAGGAGCATCAGAGGAGCATCAGAGGAGCAGGAGCATGAGCAGGAGCAGGAGCAGGAGCATCAGAGGAGCATCAGAGGAGCATCAGAGGAGCATCAGAGGAGCATCAGAGGAGCATCAGAGGAGCATCAGAGGAGCATCAGAGGAGCAGGAGCAGGAGCAGGAGCAGGAGCAGGAGCAGGAGCAGGAGCAGGAGCAGGAGCAGGAGCAGGAGCAGGAGCAGGAGCAGGATCAGGAGCAGGAGCAGAGGCCGGAGCAGGAGCAGGAGCAGGAGCAGGAGCAGGAGCAGGAGAAGGAGCAGGAGCAGGAGCAGCAGCAGTAGGAGCAGGAGCAGGAGCAGGAGCAGGAGCAGGAGCAGGAGCAGGAGCATCAGAGGAGCAGGAGCAGGAGCAGGAGCAGGAGCAGGAGCATCAGAGGAGCATCAGAGGAGCAGGATCATGAGCAGGAGCAGGAGCAGGAGCATCAGAGGAGCATCAGAGGAGCATCAGAGGAGAATGAGAGGAGCAGGAGCAGGAGCAAGAGCAGGAGCATGAGCATCAGAGTAGCATCAGAGGAGCAGGAGCAGGAGCAGGAGCAGGAGCAGGAGCAGGAGCAGGAGCAGGAGCAGGAGCAGGAGCAGGAGCAGGAGCAGGAGCAGGAGCAGGAGCAGGAGCAGAGGCAGGAGCAGGAGCAGGAGCAGGAGCAGGAGCAGGAGCAGGAGCAGCAGCAGCAGGAGCAGGAGCAGGAGCAGGAACAGGAGCAGGAGCAGGAGCAGGAGCAGGAGCAGGAGCAGGAGCAGGAGCAGGAGCAGGAGCAGGAGCAGGAGCAGGAGCAGGAGCCGGAGCAGGAGCAGGAGCAGGAGCAGGAGCAGGAGCAGGTGCAGGAGCAGGAGCAGGAGCAGGAGCAGGAGCAGGAGCATCAGAGGAGCAGGAGCACGAGCAGGAGCACGAGCAGGAGCAGGAGCATCAGAGGAGCATCAGAGGAGCAGGGGCATGAGCAGGAGCAGGAGCAGGAGCAGGAGCAGGAGCAGGAGCATCAGAGGAGCATCAGAGGAGCATCAGAGGAGCATCAGAGGAGCATCAGAGGAGCATCAGAGGAGCATCAGAGGAGCATCAGAGGAGCATCAGAGGAGCAGGAGCAGGAGCAGGAGCAGGAGCAGGAGCAGGAGCAGGAGCAGGAGCAGGAGCAGGAGCAGGAGCAGGAGCAGGAGCAGGATCAGGAGCAGGAGCAGAGGCAGGAGCAGGAGCAGGAGCAGGAGCAGGAGCAGGAGCAGGAGCAGGAGCAGGAGCAGGAGCAGCAGCAGTAGGAGCAGGAGCAGGAGCAGGAGCAGGAGCAGGAGCAGGAGCAAGAGCAGGAGCAGGAGCAGGAGCAGGAGCAGGAGCAGGAGCAGGATCAGGAGCAGGAGCAGGAGCAGGAGCAGGAGCTGGAGCCGGAGCAGGAGCAGGAGCAGGAGCAGGAGCAGGAGCAGGTGCAGGAGCAGGAGCAGGAGCAGGAGGAGGAGCAGGAGCAGGAGGAGGAGCAGGAGCATCAGAGGAGCAGGAGCAGGAGCAGGAGCAGGAGCAGGAGCAGGAGCATCAGAGGAGCATCAGAGGAGCAGGAGCATGAGCAGGAGCAGGAGCAGGAGCATCAGAGGAGCATCAGAGGAGCATCAGAGGAGCATCAGAGGAGCAACAGAGGAGCATCAGAGGAGCATCAGAGGAGCATCAGAGGAGCATCAGAGGAGCATCAGAGGAGCATCAGAGGAGCATCAGAGGAGCATCAGAGGAGCAACAGAGGAGCATCAGAGGAGCATCAGAGGAGCATCAGAGGAGCATCAGAGGAGCACCAGAGGAGCAGGAGCAGGAGCAGGAGCAGGAGCAGGAGCAGGAGCAGGTGCAGGAGCAGGAGCAGCAGCAGGAGCAGGAGCGGGAGCAGGAGCAGGAGCAGGAGCAGGAGCAGAGGCAGGTGCAGGAGCAGGAGCAGGAGCAGGAGCAGGAGCAGGAGCAGGAGCAGGAGCAGCAGCAGCAGGAGCAGGAGCAGGAGCAGGATCAGGAGCAGGAGCAGGAGCAGGATCAGGAGCAGGAGCAGGAGCAGGAGCAGGAGCAGGAGCAAGCAGGAGCAGGAGCAGGAGCAGGAGCAGGAGCAGGAGCAGGAGCAGGAGCAGGAGCCGGAGCAGGAGCAGGAGCAGGAGCAGGAGCAGGAGCAGGAGCAGGTGCAGGAGCAGGAGCAGGAGCAGGAGCAGGAGCAGGAGCATCAGAGGAGCAGGAGCAGGAGCAGGAGCAGGAGCAGGAGCAGGAGCATCAGAGGAGCATCAGAGGAGCAGGAGCATGAGCAGGAGCAGGTGCATCAGAGGAGCATCAGAGGAGCATCAGAGGAGCATCAGAGGAGCATCAGAGGAGCATCAGAGGAGCATCAGAGGAGCATCAGAGGAGCATCAGAGGTGCATCAGAGGTGCATCAGAGGAGCAGGAGCAGGAGCAGGAGCAGGAGCAGGAGCATCGGAGGAGCATCAGAGGAGCAGGAGCAGGAGCAGGAGCAGGAGCAGGAGCAGGAGCAAGAGCAGGAGCAAGAGCATCAGAGGAGCAGGAGCAGGAGCAGGAGCAGGAGCAGGAGCTGGAGCATCAGAGGAGCATCAGAGGAGCATCAGAGGAGCATCAGAGGAGCATCAGAGGAGCATCAGATGAGCAGGAGCAGCATCAGGAGCAGGAGCAGGAGCAGGAGCAGGAGCAGGAGCAGGAGCAGGAGCAGGAGCAGGAGCAGGAGCAGGAGCAGGAGCAGGAGCAGGAGCAGGAGCAGGAGCAGGAGCAGGAGCAGGAGCAGGAGCATGAGCAGGAGCAGGAGCAGGAGCAGGAGCAGGAGCAGGAGCAGGAGCATCAGAGGAGCAGGCGCAGGAGCAGGAGCAGGAGCAGGAGAAGGAGCAGGAGCATCAGAAGAGCATCAGAGGAGCGTCAGAGGAGCATCAGAGGAGAATCAGAGGAGCAGGAGCAGGAGCAGGAGCAGGAGCAGGAGCAGGAGCAGGAGCAGGAGCAGGAGCAGGAGCCGGAGCAGGAGCAGGAGCAGGAGCAGGAGCAGGAGCAGGTGCAGGAGCAGGAGCAGGAGCAGGAGCAGGAGCAGGAGCAGGAGCAGGAGCATCAGAGGAGCAGGAGCAGGAGCAGGAGCAGTAGCAGGAGCAGGAGCATCAGAGGAGCATCAGAGGAGAATCAGAGGAGCATCAGAGAAGCATCAGAGGAGCATCAGAGGAGCATCAGAGGAGCATCAGAGGAGCATCAGAGGAGCAACAGAGGAGCATCAGAGGAGCATCAGAGGAGCATTAGAGGAGCATCAGAGGAGCATCAGAGGAGCATCAGAGGAGCATCAGAGGAGCATCAGAGGAGCATCAGAGGAGCAGGAGCAGGAGAAGGAGCAGGAGCAGGAGCAAGAGCAGGAGCAGGAGCAGGAGCAGGAGCAGGAGCAGGAGCAGGAGCAGGAGCAGGAGCAGGAGCAGGAGCAGAGGCAGGAGAAGGAGCAGGAGCAGGAGCAGGAGCAGGAGCAGGAGCAGGAGCAGGAGCAGGAGCAGGAGCAGCAGCAGGAGCAGGAGCAGGAGCAGGAGCAGGAGCAGGAGCAGGAGCAGGAGCAGGAGCAGGAGCAGGAGCAGGAGCAGGAACAGGAGCAGGTGCAGGTGCAGGAGCAGGAGCAGGAGCAGGAGCAGGAGCAGTAGCAGGAGCAGGAGCAGGAGCAGGAGCAGGAGCAGGAGCCGGAGCAGGAGCAGGAGCAGGAGCAGGAGCATGAGCAGGTGCAGGAGCAGGAGCAGGAGCAGGAGCAGGAGCAGGAGCAGGAGCATCAGAGGAGCAGGAGCAGGAGCAGGAGCAGGAGCAGGAGCAGGAGCAGGAGCATCAGAGGAGCATCAGAGGAGCAGGAGCATGAGCAGGAGCAGGAGCAGGAGCATCAGAGGAGCATCAGAGGAGCATCAGAGGAGCATGAGAGGAGCATCAGAGGAGCATCAGAGGAGCATCAGAGGAGCATCAGAGGAGCATCAGAGGAGCATCAGAGGAGCATCAGAGATGCATCAGAGGAGCATCAGAGGAGCATCAGAGAAGCATCAGAGGAGCATCAGAGGAGCATCAGAGGAGCAACAGAGGAGCATCAGAGAAGCATCAGAGGAGCATCAGAGGAGCAGGAGCAGGAGAAGGAGCAGGAGCAGGAGCAGGAGCAGGAGCATCAGAAAAGCATCAGAGGAGCATCAGAGGAGCAGGAGCAGGAGAAGGCGCAGGAGTAGGAGCAGGAGCAGGAGCAGGAGCAGGAGCAGGAGCAGGAGCAGCAGCAGGAGCAGGAGCAGGAGCAGGAGCAGGATCAGGAGCAGGAGCAGGAGCAGAGGCAGGAGCAGGAGCAGGATCAGGAGCAGGAGCAGGAGCAGGAGCAGGAGCAGGAGCAGCAGCAGGAGCAGGAGCAGGAGCAGGAGTAGGAGCAGGAGAAGGAGCAGGAGCAGGAGCAGGAGCAGGAGCAGGAGCAGGAGCAGGAACAGGAGCAGGAGCAGGAGCAGGAGCAGGAGCAGGAGCAGGAGCAGGTGCAGGAGCAGGAGCAGGAGCAGGAGCCGGAGCAGGAGCAGGAGCAGGAGCATCAGAGGAGCAGGAGCAGGAGCAGGAGCAGGAGCAGGAGCAGGAGCAGGAGCATCAGAGGAGCATCAGAGGAGCAGGAACAGGAGCAGGAGCAGGAGCAGGAGCATGAGCATCAGAGTAGCATCAGAGGAGCAGGAGCAGGAGCAGGAGCAGGAGCAGGAGCAGGAGCAGGAGCAGGAGCAGGAGCAGGAGCAGGAGCAGGAGCAGGAGCAGGAGCAGGAGCAGGAGCAGGAGCAGGAGCAGGAGCAGGAGCAGGAGCAGGAGCAGAGGCAGGAGCAGGAGCAGGAGCAGGAGCAGGAGCAGGAGCAGGAGCAGGAGCAGCAGCAGCAGCAGCAGGAGCAGGAGCAGGAGCAGGAACAGGAGCAGGAGCAGGAGCAGGAGCAGGAGCAGGAGCAGGAGCAGGAGCAGGAGCAGGAGCAGGAGCAGGAGCAGGAGCAGGAGCCGGAGCAGGAGCAGGAGCAGGAGCAGGAGCAGGAGCAGGTGCAGGAGCAGGAGCAGGAGCAGGAGCAGGAGCAGGAGCATCAGAGGAGCAGGAGCAGGAGCAGGAGCACGAGCAGGAGCAGGAGCATCAGAGGAGCATCAGAGGAGCAGGAGCATGAGCAGGAGCAGGAGCAGGAGCATCAGAGGAGCATCAGAGGAGCATCAGAGGAGCATCAGAGGAGCATCAGAGGAGCATCAGAGGAGCATCAGAGGAGCATCAGAGGAGCAGGAGCAGGAGCAGGAGCAGGAGCAGGAGCAGGAGCAGGAGCAGGAGCAGGAGCAGGAGCAGGAGCAGGAGCAGGATCAGGAGCAGGAGCAGAGGCAGGAGCAGGAGCAGGAGCAGGAGCAGGAGCAGGAGCAGGAGAAGGAGCAGGAGCAGGAGCAGCAGCAGTAGGAGCAGGAGCAGGAGCAGGAGCAGGAGCAGGAGCAGGAGCAGGAGCAGGAGCAGGAGCAGGAGCAGGAGCATCAGAGGAGCAGGAGCAGGAGCAGGAGCAGGAGCAGGAGCATCAGAGGAGCATCAGAGGAGCAGGAGCATGAGCAGGAGCAGGAGCAGGAGCATCAGAGGAGCATCAGAGGAGAATGAGAGGAGCAGGAGCAGGAGCAGGAGCAGGAGCATGAGCATCAGAGTAGCATCAGAGGAGCAGGAGCAGGAGCAGGAGCAGGAGCAGGAGCAGGAGCAGGAGCAGGAGCAGGAGCAGGAGCAGGAGCAGGAGCAGGAGCAGGAGCAGGAGCAGGAGCAGGAGCAGAGGCAGGAGCAGGAGCAGGAGCAGGAGCAGGAGCAGGAGCAGGAGCAGCAGCAGCAGGAGCAGGAGCAGGAGCAGGAACAGGAGCAGGAGCAGGAGCAGGAGCAGGAGCAGGAGCAGGAGCAGGAGCAGGAGCAGGAGCAGGAGCAGGAGCAGGAGCAGGAGCCGGAGCAGGAGCAGGAGCAGGAGCAGGAGCAGGAGCAGGTGCAGGAGCAGGTGCAGGAGCAGGAGCAGGAGCAGGAGCATCAGAGGAGCAGGAGCAGGAGCAGGAGCACGAGCAGGAGCAGGAGCATCAGAGGAGCATCAGAGGAGAAGGGGCATGAGCAGGAGCAGGAGCAGGAGCAGGAGCAGGAGCATCAGAGGAGCATCAGAGGAGCATCAGAGGAGCATCAGAGGAGCATCAGAGGAGCATCAGAGGAGCATCAGAGGAGCATCAGAGGAGCATCAGAGGAGCAGGAGCAGGAGCAGGAGCAGGAGCAGGAGCAGGAGCAGGAGCAGGAGCAGGAGCAGGAGCAGGAGCAGGAGCAGGAGCAGGATCAGGAGCAGGAGCAGAGGCAGGAGCAGGAGCAGGAGCAGGAGCAGGAGCAGGAGCAGGAGCAGGAGCAGGAGCAGGAGCAGCAGCAGTAGGAGCAGGAGCAGGAGCAGGAGCAGGAGCAGGAGCAGGAGCAAGAGCAGGAGCAGGAGCAGGAGCAGGAGCAGGAGCAGGAGCAGGATCAGGAGCAGGAGCAGGAGCAGGAGCAGGAGCTGGAGCCGGAGCAGGAGCAGGAGCAGGAGCAGGAGCAGGAGCAGGTGCAGGAGCAGGAGCAGGAGCAGGAGGAGGAGCAGGAGCAGGAGGAGGAGCAGGAGCATCAGAGGAGCAGGAGCAGGAGCAGGAGCAGGAGCAGGAGCAGGAGCATCAGAGGAGCATCAGAGGAGCAGGAGCATGAGCAGGAGCAGGAGCAGGAGCATCAGAGGAGCATCAGAGGAGCATCAGAGGAGAATCAGAGGAGCAACAGAGGAGCATCAGAGGAGCATCAGAGGAGCATCAGAGGAGCATCAGAGGAGCATCAGAGGAGCATCAGAGGAGCATCAGAGGAGCATCAGAGGAGCAACAGAGGAGCATCAGAGGAGCATCAGAGGAGCATCAGAGGAGCATCAGAGGAGCACCAGAGGAGCAGGAGCAGGAGCAGGAGCAGGAGCAGGAGCAGGAGCAGGAGCAGGAGCAGGAGCAGGAGCAGGAGCAGGAGCGGGAGCAGGAGCAGGAGCAGGAGCAGGAGCAGAGGCAGGTGCAGGAGCAGGAGCAGGAGCAGGAGCAGGAGCAGGAGCAGGAGCAGGAGCAGCAGCAGCAGGAGCAGGAGCAGGAGCAGGATCAGGAGCAGGAGCAGGAGCAGGATCAGGAGCAGGAGCAGGAGCAGGAGCAGGAGCAGGAGCAAGCAGGAGCAGGAGCAGGAGCAGGAGCAGGAGCAGGAGCAGGAGCAGGAGCCGGAGCAGGAGCAGGAGCAGGAGCAGGAGCAGGAGCAGGAGCAGGTGCAGGAGCAGGAGCAGCAGCAGGAGCAGGAGCAGGAGCAGGAGCATCAGAGGAGCAGGAGCAGGAGCAGGAGCAGGAGCAGGAGCAGGAGCATCAGAGGAGCATCAGAGGAGCAGGAGCATGAGCAGGAGCAGGTGCATCAGAGGAGCATCAGAGGAGCATCAGAGGAGCATCAGAGGAGCATCAGAGGAGCATCAGAGGAGCATCAGAGGAGCATCAGAGGAGCATCAGAGGTGCATCAGAGGTGCATCAGAGGAGCAGGAGCAGGAGCAGGAGCAGGAGCAGGAGCATCGGAGGAGCATCAGAGGAGCAGGAGCAGGAGCAGGAGCAGGAGCAGGAGCAGGAGCAAGAGCAGGAGCAAGAGCATCAGAGGAGCAGGAGCAGGAGCAGGAGCAGGAGCAGGAGCTGGAGCATCAGAGGAGCATCAGAGGAGCATCAGAGGAGCATCAGAGGAGCATCAGAGGAGCATCAGATGAGCAGGAGCAGCATCAGGAACAGGAGCAGGAGCAGGAGCAGGAGCAGGAGCAGGAGCAGGAGCAGGAGCAGGAGCAGGAGCAGGAGCAGGAGCAGGAGCAGGAGCAGGAGCAGGAGCAGGAGCAGGAGCAGGAGCAGGAGCAGGAGCAGGAGCAGGAGCAGGAGCAGGAGCAGGAGCATCAGAGGAGCAGGCGCAGGAGCAGGAGCAGGAGCAGGAGAAGGAGCAGGAGCATCAGAAGAGCATCAGAGGAGCGTCAGAGGAGCATCAGAGGAGAACCAGAGGAGCAGGAGCAGGAGCAGGAGCAGGAGCAGGAGCAGGAGCAGGAGCAGGAGCAGGAGCAGGAGCAGGAGCCGGAGCAGGAGCAGGAGCAGGAGCAGGAGCAGGAGCAGGTGCAGGAGCAGGAGCAGGAGCAGGAGCAGGAGCAGGAGCAGGAGCAGGAGCATCAGAGGAGCAGGAGCAGGAGCAGGAGCAGGAGCATCAGAGTAGCATCAGAGGAGCAGGAGCAGGAGCAGGAGCAGGAGCAGGAGCAGGAGCAGGAGCAGAGGCAGGAGCAGAGGCAGGAGCAGGAGCAGGAGCATGAGCAGGAGCAGGAGCAGGAGCAGCAGCAGCAGGAGCAGGAGCAGGAGCAGGAGCAGGAGCAGGAGCAGGAGCAGGAGCAGGAGCAGGAGCAGGAGCAGGAGCAGGAGCAGGAGCAGGAGCAGGAGCAGGAGCAGGAGCAGGAGCCGGAGCAGGAGCAGGAGCAGGAGCAGGAGCAGGAGCAGGAGCATCAGAGGAGCAGGAGCACGAGCAGGAGCACGAGCAGGAGAAGGAGCATCAGAGGAGCATCAGAGGAGCAGGAGCATGAGCAGGAGCAGGAGCAGGAGCATCAGAGGAGCATCAGAGGAGCATCAGAGGAGCATCAGAGGAGCATCAGAGGAGCAGGAACAGGAGCAGGAGCAGGAGCAGGAGCAGGAGCAGGAGCAGGAGCAGGAGCAGGAGCAGGAGCAGCAGCAGGAGCAGGAGCAGGAGCAGGAGCAGGAGCAGGAGCAGGAGCAGGAGCAGGAGCAGGAGCAGGAGCAGGAGCAGGAGCAGGAGCAGGTGCAGGAGCAGGAGCAGGAGCAGGAGCAGGAGCAGGAGCAGGAGCAGGAGCAGGAGCAGGAGCAGGAGCAGGAGCAGGAGCATCAGAGGAGCATCAGAGGAGCAGGAGCAGGAGCAGGAGCAGGAGCATCAGAGTAGCATCAGAGGAGCAGGAGCAGGAGCAGGAGCAGGAGCAGGAGCAGGAGCAGGAGCATCAGAGGAGCATCAGAGGAGCATCAGAGGAGCAGGAGCAGGAGCAGGAGCAGGAGCAGGAGCAGGAGCCGGAGCAGGAGCAGGAGCAGGAGCAGGAGCAGGTGCAGGAGCAGGAGCAGGGGCAGGAGCAGGAGCAGGAGCATCAGAGGAGCAGGAGCAGGAGCATGAGCAGGAGCAGGAGCAGGAGCATCAGAGGAGCATCAGAGGAGCATCAGAGGAGCATCAGAGGAGCATCAGAGGAGCATCAGAGGAGCATCAGAGGAGCATCAGAGGAGCATCAGAGGTGCATCAGAGGTGCATCAGAGGAGCAGGAGCAGGAGCAGGAGCAGGAGCAGGAGCAGGATCAGGAGCAGGAGCAGAGGCAGAAGCAAGAGCAGGAGCAGGAGCAGGAGCAGGAGCAGGAGCAGGAGCAGGAGCAGGAGCAGCAGCAGCAGGAGCAGGAGCAGGAGCAGGAGCAGGAGCAGGAGCAGGAGCAGGAGCAGGAGCAGGAGCAGGAGCAGGAGCAGGCGCAGGAGCAGGATCAGGAGCATCATAGGAGCATCAGAGGAGCATCAGAGGAGCATCAGAGGAGCAGGAGCAGGAGCAGGAGCAGGAGCAGGAGCAGGAGCCGGAGCAGGAGCAGGAGCAGGAGCAGGAGCAGGAGCAGGTGCAGGAGCAGGAGCAGGAGCAGGAGCAGGAGCAGGAGCATCAGAGGAGCAGGACCAGGAGCAGGAGCGCGAGCAGGAGCAGGAGCATCAGAGGAGCATCAGAGGAGCAGGAGCATGAGCAGGAGCAGGAGCAGGAGCATCAGAGGAGCATCAGAGGAGCATCAGAGGAGCATCAGAGGAGCATCAGAGGAGCATCAGAGGAGCATCAGAGGAGCATCAGAGGAGCATCAGAGGAGCATCAGAGGAGCATCAGAGGTGCATCAGAGGTGCATCAGAGGAGCAGGAGCAGGAGCAGGAGCAGGAGCAGGAGCAGGAGCAGGAGCAGGATCAGGAGCAGGAGCAGAAGCAGGAGCAGGAGCAGGAGCAGGAGCAGGAGCAGGAGCAGGAGCAGCAGCAGCAGGAGCAGGAGCAGGAGCAGGAGCAGGAGCAGGAGCAGGAGCAGGAGCAGGAGCAGGAGCAGGAGCAGGAGCAGGAGCAGGAGCAGGAGCAGGAGCAGGATCAGGAGCAGGAGCAGGAGCAGGAGCAGGAGCTGGAGCCGGAGCAGGAGCAGGAGCAGGAGCAGGAGCACGAGCAGGTGCAGGAGCAGGAGCAGGAGCACGAGGAGGAGCAGGAGCAGGAGGAGGAGCAGGAGCATCAGAGGAGCAGGAGCAGGAGCAGGAGCAGGAGCAGGAGCAGGAGCAGGAGGAGGAGCAGGAGCAGGAGCAGGAGCAGGAGCAAGAGCAGGGGCAGGAGCAGCAGCAGGAGCAGGAGCAGGAGCAGGAGCAGGAGCAGGAGCACGAGCAGGTGCAGGAGCAGGAGCAGGAGCACGAGGAGGAGCAGGAGCAGGAGGAGGAGCAGGAGCATCAGAGGAGCAGGAGCAGGAGCATCAGAGGAGCATCAGAGGAGCATCAGAGGAGCATCAGAGGAGCATCAGAGGAGCATCAGAGGAGCATCAGAGGAGCATCAGAGGAGCATCAGAGGAGCATCAGAGGTGCATCAGAGGTGCATCAGAGGAGCAGGAGCAGGAGCAGGAGCAGGAGCAGGAGCTGGAGCATCAGAGGAGCATCAGAGGAGCATCAGAGGAGCATCAGAGGAGCATCAGAGGAGCATCAGATGAGCAGGAGCAGCATCAGGAACAGGAGCAGGAGCAGGAGCAGGAGCAGGAGCAGGAGCAGGAGCAGGAGCAGGAGCAGGAGCAGGAGCAGGAGCAGGAGCAGGAGCAGGAGCAGGAGCAGGAGCAGGAGCAGGAGCAGGAGCAGGAGCAGGAGCAGGAGCAGGAGCAGGAGCAGGAGCAGGAGCAGGAGCAGGAGCATCAGAGGAGCAGGCGCAGGAGCAGGAGCAGGAGCAGGAGAAGGAGCAGGAGCATCAGAAGAGCATCAGAGGAGCGTCAGAGGAGCATCAGAGGAGAACCAGAGGAGCAGGAGCAGGAGCAGGAGCAGGAGCAGGAGCAGGAGCAGGAGCAGGAGCAGGAGCAGGAGCAGGAGCCGGAGCAGGAGCAGGAGCAGGAGCAGGAGCAGGAGCAGGTGCAGGAGCAGGAGCAGGAGCAGGAGCAGGAGCAGGAGCAGGAGCAGGAGCATCAGAGGAGCAGGAGCAGGAGCAGGAGCAGTAGCAGGAGCAGGAGCATCAGAGGAGCATCAGAGGAGAATCAGAGGAGCATCAGAGAAGCATCAGAGGAGCATCAGAGGAGCATCAGAGGAGCATCAGAGGAGCATCAGAGGAGCATCAGAGGAGCAACAGAGGAGCATCAGAGGAGCATCAGAGGAGCATTAGAGGAGCATCAGAGGAGCATCAGAGGAGCATCAGAGGAGCATCAGAGGAGCATCAGAGGAGCATCAGAGGAGCAGGAGCAGGAGAAGGAGCAGGAGCAGGAGCAAGAGCAGGAGCAGGAGCAGGAGCAGGAGCAGGAGCAGGAGCAGGAGCAGGAGCAGGAGCAGGAGCAGGAGCAGAGGCAGGAGAAGGAGCAGGAGCAGGAGCAGGAGCAAGAGCAGGAGCAGGAGCAGGAGCAGGAGCAGGAGCAGCAGCAGGAGCAGGAGCAGGAGCAGGAGCAGGAGCAGGAGCAGGAGCAGGAGCAGGAGCAGGAGCAGGAGCAGGAGCAGGAGCAGGAACAGGAGCAGGTGCAGGAGCAGGAGCAGGAGCAGGAGCAGGAGCAGGAGCAGGAGCAGGAGCAGGAGCAGGAGCAGGAGCAGGAGCAGGAGCAGGAGCAGGAGCATCAGAGGAGCATCAGAGGAGCAGGAGCAGGAGCAGGAGCAGGAGCATCAGAGTAGCATCAGAGGAGCAGGAGCAGGAGCAGGAGCAGGAGCAGGAGCAGGAGCAGGAGCATCAGAGGAGCATCAGAGGAGCATCAGAGGAGCATCAGAGGAGCAGGAGCAGGAGCAGGAGCAGGAGCAGGAGCAGGAGCCGGAGCAGGAGCAGGAGCAGGAGCAGGAGCAGGAGCAGGTGCAGGAGCAGGAGCAGGAGCAGGAGCAGGAGCAGGAGCATCAGAGGAGCAGGAGCAGGAGCAGGAGCACGAGCAGGAGCAGGAGCATCAGAGGAGCATCAGAGGAGCAGGAGCATGAGCAGGAGCAGGAGCAGGAGCATCAGAGGACCATCAGAGGAGCATCAGAGGAGCATCAGAGGAGCATCAGAGGAGCATCAGAGGAGCATCAGAGGAGCATCAGAGGAGCATCAGAGGAGCATCAGAGGTGCATCAGAGGTGCATCAGAGGAGCAGGAGCAGGAGCAGGAGCAGGAGCAGGAGCAGGAGCAGGAGCAGGAGCAGGATCAGGAGCAGGAGCAGAGGCAGGAGCAGGAGCAGGAGCAGGAGCAGGAGCAGGAGCTGGAGCAGGAGCAGGAGCAGCAGCAGCAGGAGCAGGAGCAGGAGCAGGAGCAGGAGCAGGAGCAGGAGCAGGAGCAGGAGCAGGAGCAGGAGCAGGAGCAGGAGCAGGAGCAGGATCAGGAGCAGGAGCAGGAGCAGGAGCAGGAGCAGGAGCAGGAGCAGGAGCATCAGAGGAGCATCAGAGGAGCATCAGAGGAGCATCAGAGGAGCAGGAGCAGGAGCAGGAGCAGGAGCAGGAGCAGGAGCCGGAGCAGGAGCAGGAGCAGGAGCAGGAGCAGGAGCAGGTGCAGGAGCAGGAGCAGGAGCAGGAGCAGGAGCAGGAGCATCAGAGGAGCAGGAGCAGGAGCAGGAGCACGAGCAGGAGCAGGAGCATCAGAGGAGCATCAGAGGAGCAGGAGCATGAGCAGGAGCAGGAGCAGGAGCATCAGAGGAGCATCAGAGGAGCATCAGAGGAGCATCAGAGGAGCATCAGAGGAGCATCAGAGGAGCATCAGAGGAGCATCAGAGGAGCATCAGAGGAGCATCAGAGGAGCATCAGAGGTGCATCAGAGGTGCATCAGAGGAGCAGGAGCAGGAGCAGGAGCAGGAGCAGGAGCAGGAGCAGGAGCAGGATCAGGAGCAGGAGCAGAGGCAGGAGCAGGAGCAGGAGCAGGAGCAGGAGCAGGAGCAGGAGCAGGAGCAGGAGCAGCAGCAGCAGGAGCAGGAGCAGGAGCAGGAGCAGGAGCAGGAGCAGGAGCAGGAGCAGGAGCAGGAGCAGGAGCAGGAGCAGGAGCAGGAGCAGGAGCAGGAGCTGGAGCCGGAGCAGGAGCAGGAGCAGGAGCAGGAGCAGGAGCAGGTGCAGGAGAAGGAGCAGGAGCAAGAGGAGGAGCAGGAGCAGGAGGAGGAGCAGGAGCATCAGAGGAGCAGGAGCAGGAGCAGGAGCAGGAGCAGGAGCAGGAGCATCAGAGGAGCATCAGAGGAGCAGGAGCATGAGCAGGAGCAGGAGCAGGAGCAGGAGCAGGAGCTGGAGCCGGAGCAGGAGCAGGAGCAGGAGCAGGAGCAGGAGCAGGTGCAGGAGAAGGAGCAGGAGCAGGAGGAGGAGCAGGAGCAGGAGGAGGAGCAGGAGCATCAGAGGAGCAGGAGCAGGAGCAGGAGCAGGAGCAGGAGCAGGAGCATCAGAGGAGCATCAGAGGAGCAGGAGCATGAGCAGGAGCAGGAGCAGGAGCATCAGAGGAGCATCAGAGGAGCATCAGAGGAGCATCAGAGGAGCATCAGAGGAGCAACAGAGGAGCATCAGAGAAGCATCAGAGGAGCATCAGAGGAGCATCAGAGGAGCATCAGAGGAGCATCAGAGGAGCATCAGAGGAGCAACAGAGGAGCATCAGAGAAGCATCAGAGGAGCATCAGAGGAGCAGGAGCAGGAGCAGGAGCAGGAGCAGGAGCAGGAGCAGGAGCATCAGAGGATCATCAGAGGAGCATCAGAGGAGCAGGAGCAGGAGAAGGAGCAGGAGCAGCAGCAGAAGCAGGAGCAGGAGCAGGAGCAGGAGCAGGAGCAGCAGCAGGAGCAGGAGCAGGAGCAGGAGCAGGAACAGGAGCAGGAGCAGGAGCAGAGGCAGGAGCAGGAGCAGGAGCAGGAGCAGGAGCAGGAGCAAGAGCAGGAGCAGGAGCAGCAGCAGGAGCAGCAGCAGAAGCAGGAGCAGGAGCAGGAGCAGGAGCAGGAGCAGCAGCAGGAGCAGGAGCAGGAGCAGGAGCAGGAGCAGGAGCAGGAGCAGGAGCAGAGGCAGGAGCAGGAGCAGGAGCAGGAGCAGGAGCAGGAGCAAGAGCAGGGGCAGGAGCAGCAGCAGGAGCAGGAGCAGGAGCAGGAGCAGGAGCAGGAGAAGGAGCAGGAGCAGGAGCAGGAGCAGGAGCAGGAGCAGGAGCAGGAGCAGGAGCAGGAGCAGGAGCAGGAGCAGGAGCAGGAGCAGGTGCAGGAGCAGGAGCAGGAGCAGGAGCAGGAGCAGGAGCAGGAGCAGGAGCATCAGAGGAGCAGGAGCAGGAGCAGGAGCAGGAGCAGGAGCAGCAGCAGGAGCAGGAGCATCAGGGGAGCATCAGAGGAGCAGGAACAGGAGCAGGAGCAGGAGCATCAGAGTAGCATCAGAGGAGCAGGAGCAGGAGCAGGAGCAGGAGCAGGAGCATCAGAGGAGCGTCAGAGGAGCATCAGAGGAGCATCAGAGGAGCATCAGAGGAGCATCAGAGGAGCATCAGAGGAGCAACAGAGGCGCATCAGAGGCGCAGCAGAGGAGCATCAGAGGAGCATCAGAGGAGCAACAGAGGAGCATCAGAGGAGCATCAGAGGAGCATCAGAGGAGCATCAGAGGAGCATCAGAGGAGCATCAGAGGAGCATCAGAGGAGCATCAGAGGAGCATCAGAGCAGCATCAGAGGAGCATCAGAGGAGCATCAGAGGAGCATCAGAGGAGCAGGAGCAGGAGCAGGAGCAGGAGAAGGAGCAGGAGCAGGAGCAGGAGAAGGAGCAGGAGCAGGAGCAGGAGCAGGAGCAGGAGCAGGAGCAGGAGCAGGAGCAGGAGCAGGAGCAGGAGCAGGAGCAGGAGCAGGAGCAGGAGCAGGAGCAGGAGCAGGAGCAGGAGCAGGAGCAGGAGCATCAGAGGAGCAGGAGAAGGAGCAGGAGCAGCAGCAGGAGCAGGAGCAGGAGCAGGAGCAGGAGCAGGAGCAGGAGCAGGAGCAGGAGCAGAGGCAGGAGCAGGAGCAGGAGCAGGAGCAGGCGCAGGAGCAGGAGCAGGAGCAGGCGCAGCAGCAGGGGCAGGAGCAGGAGCAGGAGCAGGAGCAGAAGAAGGAGCAGGAGCAGGAGCAGGAGCAGGAGCAGGAGCAGGAGCATGAGCAGGAGCAGGAGCAGGAGCAGGAGCAGGAGCAGGTGACGGAGCAGGTGCAGGAGCAGGAGCAGGAGCAGGAGCAGGAGCAGGAGCATCAGAGGAGCAGGAGCAGGAGCAGGAGCAGGAGCAGGAGCAGGAGCAGGAGCAGGAGAAGGAGCAGGAGCAGGAGCATCAGAGGAGCATCAGAGGAGCAGGAACAGGAGCAGGAGCAGGAGCAGGAGCAGGAGCATCAGAGTAGCATCAGAGGAGCAGGAGCAGGAGCAGGAGCAGGAGCAGGAGCAGGAGCAGGAGCAGAGGCAGGAGCAGAGGCAGGAGCAGGAGCAGGAGCATGAGCAGGAGCAGGAGCAGGAGCAGCAGCAGCAGGAGCAGGAGCAGGAGCAGGAGCAGGAGCAGGAGCAGGAGCAGGAGCAGGAGCAGGAGCAGGAGCAGGAGCAGGAGCAGGAGCAGGAGCAGGAGCAGGAGCAGGAGCAGGAGCCGGAGCAGGAGCAGGAGCAGGAGCAGGAGCAGGAGCAGGAGCATCAGAGGAGCAGGAGCACGAGCAGGAGCACGAGCAGGAGAAGGAGCATCAGAGGAGCATCAGAGGAGCAGGAGCATGAGCAGGAGCAGGAGCAGGAGCATCAGAGGAGCATCAGAGGAGCATCAGAGGAGCATCAGAGGAGCATCAGAGGAGCAGGAACAGGAGCAGGAGCAGGAGCAGGAGCAGGAGCAGGAGCAGGAGCAGGAGCAGGAGCAGGAGCAGCAGCAGGAGCAGGAGCAGGAGCAGGAGCAGGAGCAGGAGCAGGAGCAGGAGCAGGAGCAGGAGCAGGAGCAGGAGCAGGAGCAGGAGCAGGTGCAGGAGCAGGAGCAGGAGCAGGAGCAGGAGCAGGAGCAGGAGCAGGAGCAGGAGCAGGAGCAGGAGCAGGAGCAGGAGCATCAGAGGAGCATCAGAGGAGCAGGAGCAGGAGCAGGAGCAGGAGCATCAGAGTAGCATCAGAGGAGCAGGAGCAGGAGCAGGAGCAGGAGCAGGAGCAGGAGCAGGAGCATCAGAGGAGCATCAGAGGAGCATCAGAGGAGCAGGAGCAGGAGCAGGAGCAGGAGCAGGAGCAGGAGCCGGAGCAGGAGCAGGAGCAGGAGCAGGAGCAGGTGCAGGAGCAGGAGCAGGGGCAGGAGCAGGAGCAGGAGCATCAGAGGAGCAGGAGCAGGAGCATGAGCAGGAGCAGGAGCAGGAGCATCAGAGGAGCATCAGAGGAGCATCAGAGGAGCATCAGAGGAGCATCAGAGGAGCATCAGAGGAGCATCAGAGGAGCATCAGAGGAGCATCAGAGGAGCATCAGAGGTGCATCAGAGGTGCATCAGAGGAGCAGGAGCAGGAGCAGGAGCAGGAGCAGGAGCAGGATCAGGAGCAGGAGCAGAGGCAGAAGCAAGAGCAGGAGCAGGAGCAGGAGCAGGAGCAGGAGCAGGAGCAGGAGCAGGAGCAGCAGCAGCAGGAGCAGGAGCAGGAGCAGGAGCAGGAGCAGGAGCAGGAGCAGGAGCAGGAGCAGGAGCAGGAGCAGGAGCAGGCGCAGGAGCAGGATCAGGAGCATCATAGGAGCATCAGAGGAGCATCAGAGGAGCATCAGAGGAGCAGGAGCAGGAGCAGGAGCAGGAGCAGGAGCAGGAGCCGGAGCAGGAGCAGGAGCAGGAGCAGGAGCAGGAGCAGGTGCAGGAGCAGGAGCAGGAGCAGGAGCAGGAGCAGGAGCATCAGAGGAGCAGGACCAGGAGCAGGAGCGCGAGCAGGAGCAGGAGCATCAGAGGAGCATCAGAGGAGCAGGAGCATGAGCAGGAGCAGGAGCAGGAGCATCAGAGGAGCATCAGAGGAGCATCAGAGGAGCATCAGAGGAGCATCAGAGGAGCATCAGAGGAGCATCAGAGGAGCATCAGAGGAGCATCAGAGGAGCATCAGAGGAGCATCAGAGGTGCATCAGAGGTGCATCAGAGGAGCAGGAGCAGGAGCAGGAGCAGGAGCAGGAGCAGGAGCAGGAGCAGGATCAGGAGCAGGAGCAGAAGCAGGAGCAGGAGCAGGAGCAGGAGCAGGAGCAGGAGCAGGAGCAGCAGCAGCAGGAGCAGGAGCAGGAGCAGGAGCAGGAGCAGGAGCAGGAGCAGGAGCAGGAGCAGGAGCAGGAGCAGGAGCAGGAGCAGGAGCAGGAGCAGGAGCAGGATCAGGAGCAGGAGCAGGAGCAGGAGCAGGAGCTGGAGCCGGAGCAGGAGCAGGAGCAGGAGCAGGAGCACGAGCAGGTGCAGGAGCAGGAGCAGGAGCACGAGGAGGAGCAGGAGCAGGAGGAGGAGCAGGAGCATCAGAGGAGCAGGAGCAGGAGCAGGAGCAGGAGCAGGAGCAGGAGCAGGAGGAGGAGCAGGAGCATCAGAGGAGCAGGAGCAGGTGCAGGAGCAGGAGCAGGAGCAGGAGCAGGAGCAGGAGCAGGAGCAGGATCAGGAGCAGGAGCAGAGACAGGAGCAGGAGCAGGAGCAGGAGCAGGAGCAGGAGCAGGAGCAGGAGCAGGATCAGGAGCAGGAGCAGGAGCAGGAGCAGGAGCTGGAGCTGGAGCAGGAGCAGGAGCAGGAGCAGGAGCAGGAGCAGGTGCAGGAGCAGGAGCAGGAGCACGAGGAGGAGCAGGAGCAGGAGGAGGAGCAGGAGCATCAGAGGAGCAGGAGCAGGAGCAGGAGCAGGAGCAGGAGCAGGAGCAGGAGCATCAGAGGAGCATCAGAGGAGCAGGAGCATGAGCAGGAGCAGGAGCAGGAGCATCAGAGGAGCATCAGAGGAGCATCAGAGGAGCATCAGAGGAGCATCAGAGGAGCAACAGAGGAGCATCAGAGAAGCATCAGAGGAGCATCAGAGGGGCATCAGAGGAGCATCAGAGGAGCATCAGAGGAGCATCAGAGGAGCATCAGAGGAGCATCAGAGCAGCATCAGAGGAGCATCAGAGGAGCATCAGAGGAGCAACAGAGGAGCAGGAGCAGGAGCAGGAGAAGGAGCAGGAGCAGGAGCAGGAGAAGGAGCAGGAGCAGGAGCAGGAGCAGGAGCAGGAGCAGGAGCAGGAGCAGGAGCAGGAGCAGGAGCAGGAGCAGGAGCAGGAGCAGGAGCAGGAGCAGGAGCAGGAGCATCAGAGGAGCAGGAGAAGGAGCAGGAGCAGGAGCAGGAGCAGGAGCAGGAGCAGGAGCAGGAGCAGGAGCAGCAGCAGGAGCAGGAGCAGGAGCAGGAGCAGGAGCAGGAGCAGGAGCAGGAGCAGAGGCAGGAGCAGGAGCAGGATCAGGAGCAGGAGCAGGAGCAGGAGCAGGAGCAGGCGCAGCAGCAGGAGCAGGAGCAGGAGCAGGAGCAGGAGCAGGAGAAGGAGCAGGAGCAGGAGCAGGCGCAGGAGCAGGAGCAGGAGCATCAGAGGAGCATCAGAGGAGCAGGAGCATGAGCAGGAGCAGGAGCAGGAGCATCAGAGGAGCATCAGAGGAGCATCAGAGGAGCATCAGAGGAGCATCAGAGGAGCAACAGAGGAGCATCAGAGAAGCATCAGAGGAGCATCAGAGGGGCATCAGAGGAGCATCAGAGGAGCATCAGAGGAGCATCAGAGGAGCATCAGAGGAGCATCAGAGCAGCATCAGAGGAGCATCAGAGGAGCATCAGAGGAGCAACAGAGGAGCAGGAGCAGGAGCAGGAGAAGGAGCAGGAGCAGGAGCAGGAGAAGGAGCAGGAGCAGGAGCAGGAGCAGGAGCAGGAGCAGGAGCAGGAGCAGGAGCAGGAGCAGGAGCAGGAGCAGGAGCAGGAGCAGGAGCAGGAGCAGGAGCAGGAGCATCAGAGGAGCAGGAGAAGGAGCAGGAGCAGGAGCAGGAGCAGGAGCAGGAGCAGGAGCAGGAGCAGGAGCAGCAGCAGGAGCAGGAGCAGGAGCAGGAGCAGGAGCAGGAGCAGGAGCAGGAGCAGAGGCAGGAGCAGGAGCAGGATCAGGAGCAGGAGCAGGAGCAGGAGCAGGAGCAGGCGCAGCAGCAGGAGCAGGAGCAGGAGCAGGAGCAGGAGCAGGAGAAGGAGCAGGAGCAGGAGCAGGCGCAGGAGCAGGAGCAGGAGCAGGAGCAGGAGCAGGAGCAGGTGCAGGAGCAGGTGACAGAGCAGGTGCAGGAGCAGGAGCAGGAGCAGGAGCAGGAGCATCAGAGGAGCAGGAGCAGGAGCAGGAGCAGGAGCAGGAGCAGGAGCAGGAGCAGGAGAAGGAGCAGGAGCATCAGAGTAGCATCAGAGGAGCAGGAGCAGGAGCAGGAGCAGGAGCAGGAGCAGGAGCAGGAGCAGAGGCAGGAGCAGGAGCAGGAGCAGGAGCAGGAGCATGAGCAGGAGCAGGAGCAGGAGCAGGAGCAGGAGCAGAGGCAGGAGCAGGAGCAGGAGCAGGAGCAGGAGCATGAGCAGGAGCAGGAGCAGGAGCAGGAGCAGGAGCATCAGAGTAGCATCAGAGGAGCAGGAGCAGGAGCAGGAGCAGGAGCAGGAGCAGGAGCAGGAGCAGAGGCAGGAGCAGGAGCAGGACCAGGAGCAGGAGCATGAGCAGGAGCAGGAGCAGGAGCAGCAGCAGCAGGAGCAGGAGCAGGAGCAGGAGCAGGAGCAGGAGCAGGAGCAGGAGCAGGAGCAGGAGCAGGAGCAGGAGCAGGAGCAGGAGCAGGAGCAGGAGCAGGAGCAGGAGCCGAAGCAGGAGCAGGAGCAGGAGCAGGAGCAGGAGCAGGAGCATCAGAGGAGCAGGAGCACGAGCAGGAGCACGAGCAGGAGAAGGAGCATCAGAGGAGCATCAGAGGAGCAGGAGCATGAGCAGGAGCAGGAGCAGGAGCATCAGAGGAGCATCAGAGGAGCATCAGAGGAGCATCAGAGGAGCATCAGAGGAGCAGGAACAGGAGCAGGAGCAGGAGCAGGAGCAGGAGCAGGAGCAGGAGCAGGAGCAGGAGCAGGAGCAGCAGCAGGAGCAGGAGCAGGAGCAGGAGCAGGAGCAGGAGCAGGAGCAGGAGCAGGAGCAGGAGCAGGAGCAGGAGCAGGAGCAGGAGCAGGTGCAGGAGCAGGAGCAGGAGCAGGAGCAGGAGCTGGAGCAGGAGCAGGAGCAGGAGCAGGAGCAGGAGCAGGAGCAGGAGCATCAGAGGAGCAGGAGCAGGAGCAGGAGCAGGAGCATCAGAGTAGCATCAGAGGAGCAGGAGCAGGAGCAGGAGCAGGAGCAGGAGCAGGAGCAGGAGCATCAGAGGAGCATCAGAGGAGCATCAGAGGAGCAGGAGCAGGAGCAGGAGCAGGAGCAGGAGCAGGAGCCGGAGCAGGAGCAGGAGCAGGAGCAGGAGCAGGAGCAGGAGCAGGTGCAGGAGCAGGAGCAGGAGCAGAAGCAGGAGCAGGAGCATCAGAGGAGCAGGAGCAGGAGCAGGAGCACGAGCAGGAGCAGGAGCATCAGAGGAGCATCAGAGGAGCAGGAGCATGAGCAGGAGCAGGAGCAGGAGCATCAGAGGAGCATCAGAGGAGCATCAGAGGAGCATCAGAGGAGCATCAGAGGAGCATCAGAGGAGCATCAGAGGAGCATCAGAGGAGCATCAGAGGAGCATCAGAGGTGCATCAGAGGTGCATCAGAGGAGCAGGAGCAGGAGCAGGAGCAGGAGCAGGAGCAGGAGCAGGAGCAGGATCAGGAGCAGGAGCAGAGGCAGGAGCAGGAGCAGGAGCAGGAGCAGGAGCAGGAGCAGGAGCAGGAGCAGGAGCAGCAGCAGCAGGAGCAGGAGCAGGAGCAGGAGCAGGAGCAGGAGCAGGAGCAGGAGCAGGAGCAGGAGCAGGAGCAGGAGCAGGCGCAGGAGCAGGATCAGGAGCATCAGAGGAGCATCAGAGGAGCATCAGAGGAGCATCAGAGGAGCAGGAGCAGGAGCAGGAGCAGGAGCAGGAGCAGGAGCCGGAGCAGGAGCAGGAGCAGGAGCAGGAGCAGGAGCAGGAGCAGGAGCAGGAGCAGGAGCAGGAGCAGGAGCAGGAGCATCAGAGGAGCAGGACCAGGAGCAGGAGCACGAGCAGGAGCAGGAGCATCAGAGGAGCATCAGAGGAGCAGGAGCATGAGCAGGAGCAGGAGCAGGAGCATCAGAGGAGCATCAGAGGAGCATCAGAGGAGCATCAGAGGAGCATCAGAGGAGCATCAGAGGAGCATCAGAGGAGCATCAGAGGAGCATCAGAGGAGCATCAGAGGTGCATCAGAGGTGCATCAGAGGAGCAGGAGCAGGAGCAGGAGCAGGAGCAGGAGCAGGAGCAGGAGCAGGATCAGGAGCAGGAGCAGAGGCAGGAGCAGGAGCAGGAGCAGGAGCAGGAGCAGGAGCAGGAGCAGGAGCAGGAGCAGGAGCAGGAGCAGGAGCAGGAGCAGCAGCAGCAGGAGCAGGAGCAGGAGCAGGAGCAGGAGCAGGAGCAGGAGCAGGAGCAGGAGCAGGAGCAGGAGCAGGAGCAGGAGCAGGAGCAGGAGCAGGAGTTGGAGCAGGAGCAGGAGCAGGAGCTGGAGCCGGAGCAGGAGCAGGAGCAGGAGCAGGAGCAGGAGCAGGAGCAGGAGCAGCAGCAGCAGGAGCAGGAGCAGGAGCAGGAGCAGGAGCAGGAGCAGGAGCAGGAGCAGGAGCAGGAGCAGGAGCAGGAGCAGGAGCAGGAGCAGGATCAGGAGCAGGAGCAGGAGCAGGAGCAGGAGCTGGAGCCGGAGCAGGAGCAGGAGCAGGAGCAGGAGCAGGAGCAGGTGCAGGAGCAGGAGCAGGAGCAGGAGTTGGAGCAGGAGCAGGAGCAGAGGCAGGAGCAGGAGCAGGAGCAGGAGCAGGAGCAGGAGCAGGAGCAGGAGCAGGAGCAGCAGCAGCAGGAGCAGGAGCAGGAGCAGGAGCAGGAGCAGGAGCAGGAGCAGGAGCAGGAGCAGGAGCAGGAGCAGGAGCAGGAGCAGGAGCAGGATCAGGAGCAGGAGCAGGAGCAGGAGCAGGAGCAGGAGCTGGAGCCGGAGCAGGAGCAGGAGCAGAAGCAGGAGCAGGAGCAGGTGCAGGAGCAGGAGCAGGAGCATCAGAGGAGCATCAGAGGAGCAGGAACAGGAGCAGGAGCAGGAGCAGGAGCAGGAGCATCAGAGTAGCATCAGAGGAGCAGGAGCAGGAGCAGGAGCAGGAGTTGGAGCAGGAGCAGGAGCAGAGGCAGGAGCAGGAGCAGGAGCAGGAGCAGGAGCAGGAGCAGGAGCAGGAGCAGGAGCAGGAGCAGGAGCACGAGCAGGAGCAGGAGCAGGAGCAGGAGCAGGAGCAGGAGCCGGAGCAGGAGCAGGAGCAGGAGCAGGAGCAGGAGCAGGAGCATCAGAGGAGCAGGAGCACGAGCAGGAGCACGAGCAGGAGAAGGAGCATCAGAGGAGCATCAGAGGAGCAGGAGCATGAGCAGGAGCAGGAGCAGGAGCATCAGAGTAGCATCAGAGGAGCAGGAGCAGGAACAGGAGCAGGAGCAGGAGCAGGAGCAGGAGCATCAGAGTAGCATCAGAGGAGCAGGAGCAGGAGCAGGAGCAGGAGCAGGAGCAGGAGCAGGAGAAGGAGCAGGAGCAGGAGCAGGAGCAGGAGCAGGAGCAGGAGCAGGAGCAGGAGCAGGAGCAGGAGCAGGAGCAGGAGCAGGTGCATGAGCAGGAGCAGGAGCAGGAGCAGGAGCAGGAGCATGAGCAGGAGCATCAGAGGAGCAGGAGCAGGAGCAGGAGCAGGAGCAGGAGCAGGAGCAGGAGCAGGAGCATCAGGGGAGCATCAGAGGAGCAGGAACAGGAGCAGGAGCAGGAGCAGGAGCAGGAGCATCAGAGTAGCATCAGAGGAGCAGGAGCAGGAGCAGGAGCAGGAGCAGGAGCATCAGAGGAGCGTCAGAGGAGCATCAGAGGAGCATCAGAGGAGCATCAGAGGAGCATCAGAAGAGCATCAGAGGAGCAACAGAGGCGCATCAGAGGCGCAGCAGAGGAGCATCAGAGGAGCATCAGAGGAGCAACAGAGGAGCATCAGAGGAGCATCAGAGGAGCATCAGAGGAGCATCAGAGGAGCATCAGAGGAGCATCAGAGGAGCATCAGAGGAGCATCAGAGCAGCATCAGAGGAGCATCAGAGGAGCATCAGAGGAGCATCAGAGGAGCAGGAGCAGGAGCAGGAGCAGGAGAAGGAGCAGGAGCAGGAGCAGGAGCAGGAGCAGGAGCAGGAGCAGGAGCAGGAGCAGGAGCAGGAGCAGGAGCAGGAGCAGGAGCAGGAGCAGGAGCAGGAGCAGGAGCAGGAGCAGGTGCATCAGAGGAGCAGGAGCAGGAGCAGGAGCAGGAGCATCAGAGGAGCAGGAGCAGGAGCAGGAGCAGGAGCAGGAGCAGGAGCATCAGAGGAGCATCAGAGGAGCATCAGAGGAGCATCAGAGGAGCATCAGAGATGCATCAGAGGAGCATCAGAGAAGCATCTGAGGAGCATCAGAGGAGCAGGAGCAGGAGCAGGAGCAAGAGCAGGAGCAGGAGCAGGAGCATCAGAGGAGCATCAGAGGAGCATCAGAGGAGCATCAGAGGAGCAGGAGCAGGAGAAGGAGCAGGAGCAGGAGCAGGAGCAGGAGCAGGAGCAGGAGCAGGAGCAGCAGCAGGAGCAGGAGCAGGAGCAGGAGCAGGAGCAGGAGCAGGAGCAGAGGCAGGAGCAGGAGCAGGATCAGGAGCAGGAGCAGGAGCAGGAGCAGGAGCAGCAGCAGGAGCAGGAGCAGGAGCAGGAGCAGGAGCAGGAGAAGGAGCAGGAGCAGGAGCAGGAGCAGGAGCAGGAGCAGGAGCAGGAGCAGGAGCAGGAGCAGGAGCAGTTGCAGGAGCAGGTGCAGGAGCAGGAGCAGGAGCAGGAGCAGGAGCAGGAGCATCAGAGGAGCAGGAGCAGGAGCAGGAGCAGGAGCAGGAGCAGGAGCAGGAGCAGGAGCAGGAGCAGGAGCAGGAGCATCAGAGGAGCATCAGAGGAGCAGGAACAGGAGCAGGAGCAGGAGCAGGAGCAGGAGCATCAGAGTAGCATCAGAGGAGCAGGAGCAGGAGCAGGAGCAGGAGTTGGAGCAGGAGCAGGAGCAGAGGCAGGAGCAGGAGCAGGAGCAGGAGCAGGAGCAGGAGCAGGAGCAGGAGCAGGAGCAGCAGCAGCAGGAGCAGGAGCAGGAGCAGGAGCAGGAGCAGGAGCAGGAGCAGGAGCAGGAGCAGGAGCAGGAGCAGGAGCAGGAGCAGGAGCAGGATCAGGAGCAGGAGCAGGAGCAGGAGCAGGAGCTGGAGCCGGAGCAGGAGCAGGAGCAGGAGCAGGAGCAGGAGCAGGAGCACGAGGAGGAGCAGGAGCAGGAGGAGGAGCAGGGGCATCAGAGGAGCAGGAGCAGGAGCAGGAGCAGGAGCAGGAGCAGGAGCATCAGAGGAGCATCAGAGGAGCAGGAGCATGAGCAGGAGCAGGAGCAGGAGCATCAGAGGAGCATCAGAGGAGCATCAGAGGAGCATCAGAGGAGCATCAGAGGAGCAACAGAGGAGCATCAGAGAAGCATCAGAGGAGCATCAGAGGAGCATCAGAGGAGCATCAGAGGAGCATCAGAGGAGCATCAGAGGAGCAACAGAGGAGCATCAGAGAAGCATCGGAGGAGCATCAGAGGAGCAGGAGCAGGAGAAGGAGCAGGAGCAGGAGCAGGAGCAGGAGCAGGAGCATCAGAGGAGCATCAGAGGAGCAGGAACAGGAGCAGGAGCACGAGCAGGAGCAGGAGCATCAGAGGAGCATCAGAGGAGCAGGAGCATGAGCAGGAGCAGGAGCAGGAGCATCAGAGGAGCATCAGAGGAGCATCAGAGGAGCATCAGAGGAGCATCAGAGGAGCATCAGAGGAGCATCAGAGGAGCATCAGAGGAGCATCAGAGGAGCATCAGAGGTGCATCAGAGGTGCATCAGAGGAGCAGGAGCAGGAGCAGGAGCAGGAGCAGGAGCAGGAGCAGGAGCAGGATCAGGAGCAGGAGCAGAGGCAGGAGCAGGAGCAGGAGCAGGAGCAGGAGCAGGAGCAGGAGCAGGAGCAGGAGCAGGAGCAGGAGCAGGAGCAGGAGCAGCAGCAGCAGGAGCAGGAGCAGGAGCAGGAGCAGGAGCAGGAGCAGGAGCAGGAGCAGGAGCACGAGCAGGAGCAGGAGCAGGAGCAGGAGCAGGAGCAGGAGTTGGAGCAGGAGCAGGAGCAGGAGCTGGAGCCGGAGCAGGAGCAGGAGCAGGAGCAGGAGCAGGAGCAGGAGCAGGAGCAGCAGCAGCAGGAGCAGGAGCAGGAGCAGGAGCAGGAGCAGGAGCAGGAGAAGGAGCAGGAGCAGGAGCAGGAGCAGGAGCAGGAGCAGGAGCAGGATCAGGAGCAGGAGCAGGAGCAGGAGCAGGAGCTGGAGCCGGAGCAGGAGCAGGAGCAGGAGCAGGAGCAGGAGCAGGTGCAGGAGCAGGAGCAGGAGCAGGAGTTGGAGCAGGAGCAGGAGCAGAGGCAGGAGCAGGAGCAGGAGCAGGAGCAGGAGCAGGAGCAGGAGCAGGAGCAGGAGCAGCAGCAGCAGGAGCAGGAGCAGGAGCAGGAGCAGGAGCAGGAGCAGGAGCAGGAGCAGGAGCAGTAGCAGGAGCAGGAGCAGGAGCAGGATCAGGAGCAGGAGCAGGAGCAGGAGCAGGAGCAGGAGCTGGAGCCGGAGCAGGAGCAGGAGCAGGAGCAGGAGCAGGAGCAGGTGCAGGAGCAGGAGCAGGAGCATCAGAGGAGCATCAGAGGAGCAGGAACAGGAGCAGGAGCAGGAGCAGGAGCAGGAGCATCAGAGTAGCATCAGAGGAGCAGGAGCAGGAGCAGGAGCAGGAGTTGGAGCAGGAGCAGGAGCAGAGGCAGGAGCAGGAGCAGGAGCAGGAGCAGGAGCAGGAGCAGGAGCAGGAGCAGGAGCAGGAGCAGGAGCACGAGCAGGAGCAGGAGCAGGAGCAGGAGCAGGAGCAGGAGCCGGAGCAGGAGCAGGAGCAGGAGCAGGAGCAGGAGCAGGAGCATCAGAGGAGCAGGAGCACGAGCAGGAGCACGAGCAGGAGAAGGAGCATCAGAGGAGCATCAGAGGAGCAGGAGCATGAGCAGGAGCAGGAGCAGGAGCATCAGAGTAGCATCAGAGGAGCAGGAGCAGGAACAGGAGCAGGAGCAGGAGCAGGAGCAGGAGCATCAGAGTAGCATCAGAGGAGCAGGAGCAGGAGCAGGAGCAGGAGCAGGAGCAGGAGCAGGAGAAGGAGCAGGAGCAGGAGCAGGAGCAGGAGCAGGAGCAGGAGCAGGAGCAGGAGCAGGAGCAGGAGCAGGAGCAGGAGCAGGTGCATGAGCAGGAGCAGGAGCAGGAGCAGGAGCAGGAGCATGAGCAGGAGCATCAGAGGAGCAGGAGCAGGAGCAGGAGCAGGAGCAGGAGCAGGAGCAGGAGCAGGAGCATCAGGGGAGCATCAGAGGAGCAGGAACAGGAGCAGGAGCAGGAGCAGGAGCAGGAGCATCAGAGTAGCATCAGAGGAGCAGGAGCAGGAGCAGGAGCAGGAGCAGGAGCATCAGAGGAGCGTCAGAGGAGCATCAGAGGAGCATCAGAGGAGCATCAGAGGAGCATCAGAGGAGCATCAGAGGAGCAACAGAGGCGCATCAGAGGCGCAGCAGAGGAGCATCAGAGGAGCATCAGAGGAGCAACAGAGGAGCATCAGAGGAGCATCAGAGGAGCATCAGAGGAGCATCAGAGGAGCATCAGAGGAGCATCAGAGGAGCATCAGAGGAGCATCAGAGCAGCATCAGAGGAGCATCAGAGGAGCATCAGAGGAGCATCAGAGGAGCAGGAGCAGGAGCAGGAGCAGGAGAAGGAGCAGGAGCAGGAGCAGGAGCAGGAGCAGGAGCAGGAGCAGGAGCAGGAGCAGGAGCAGGAGCAGGAGCAGGAGCAGGAGCAGGAGCAGGAGCAGGAGCAGGAGCAGGAGCAGGAGCAGGTGCATCAGAGGAGCAGGAGCAGGAGCAGGAGCAGGAGCATCAGAGGAGCAGGAGCAGGAGCAGGAGCAGGAGCAGGAGCAGGAGCATCAGAGGAGCATCAGAGGAGCATCAGAGGAGCATCAGAGGAGCATCAGAGATGCATCAGAGGAGCATCAGAGAAGCATCTGAGGAGCATCAGAGGAGCAGGAGCAGGAGCAGGAGCAAGAGCAGGAGCAGGAGCAGGAGCATCAGAGGAGCATCAGAGGAGCATCAGAGGAGCATCAGAGGAGCAGGAGCAGGAGAAGGAGCAGGAGCAGGAGCAGGAGCAGGAGCAGGAGCAGGAGCAGGAGCAGCAGCAGGAGCAGGAGCAGGAGCAGGAGCAGGAGCAGGAGCAGGAGCAGAGGCAGGAGCAGGAGCAGGATCAGGAGCAGGAGCAGGAGCAGGAGCAGGAGCAGCAGCAGGAGCAGGAGCAGGAGCAGGAGCAGGAGCAGGAGAAGGAGCAGGAGCAGGAGCAGGAGCAGGAGCAGGAGCAGGAGCAGGAGCAGGAGCAGGAGCAGGAGCAGTTGCAGGAGCAGGTGCAGGAGCAGGAGCAGGAGCAGGAGCAGGAGCAGGAGCATCAGAGGAGCAGGAGCAGGAGCAGGAGCAGGAGCAGGAGCAGGAGCAGGAGCAGGAGCAGGAGCAGGAGCAGGAGCATCAGAGGAGCATCAGAGGAGCAGGAACAGGAGCAGGAGCAGGAGCAGGAGCAGGAGCATCAGAGTAGCATCAGAGGAGCAGGAGCAGGAGCAGGAGCAGGAGTTGGAGCAGGAGCAGGAGCAGAGGCAGGAGCAGGAGCAGGAGCAGGAGCAGGAGCAGGAGCAGGAGCAGGAGCAGGAGCAGCAGCAGCAGGAGCAGGAGCAGGAGCAGGAGCAGGAGCAGGAGCAGGAGCAGGAGCAGGAGCAGGAGCAGGAGCAGGAGCAGGAGCAGGAGCAGGATCAGGAGCAGGAGCAGGAGCAGGAGCAGGAGCTGGAGCCGGAGCAGGAGCAGGAGCAGGAGCAGGAGCAGGAGCAGGAGCACGAGGAGGAGCAGGAGCAGGAGGAGGAGCAGGGGCATCAGAGGAGCAGGAGCAGGAGCAGGAGCAGGAGCAGGAGCAGGAGCATCAGAGGAGCATCAGAGGAGCAGGAGCATGAGCAGGAGCAGGAGCAGGAGCATCAGAGGAGCATCAGAGGAGCATCAGAGGAGCATCAGAGGAGCATCAGAGGAGCAACAGAGGAGCATCAGAGAAGCATCAGAGGAGCATCAGAGGAGCATCAGAGGAGCATCAGAGGAGCATCAGAGGAGCATCAGAGGAGCAACAGAGGAGCATCAGAGAAGCATCGGAGGAGCATCAGAGGAGCAGGAGCAGGAGAAGGAGCAGGAGCAGGAGCAGAAGCAGGAGCAGGAGCAGGAGCAGGAGCAGGAGCAGCAGTAGGAGCAGGAGCAGGAGCAGGAGCAGGAGCAGGAGCAGGAGCAGGAGCAGAGGCAGGAGCAGGAGCAGGAGCAGGAGCAGGAGCAGGAGCAAGAGCAGGAGCAGGAGCAGCAGCAGGAGCAGGAGCAGGAGCAGGAGCAGGAGCAGGAGAAGGAGCAGGAGCAGGAGCAGCAGCAGCAGGAGCAGGAGCAGGAGCAGGATCAGGAGCAGGAGCAGGAGCAGGATCAGGAGCAGGAGCAGGAGCAGGAGCAGGAGCAGGAGCAAGCAGGAGCAGGAGCAGGAGCAGGAGCAGGAGCAGGAGCAGGAGCAGGAGCAGGAGCCGGAGCAGGAGCAGGAGCAGGAGCAGGAGCAGGAGCAGGAGCAGGTGCAGGAGCAGGAGCAGGAGCAGGAGCAGGAGCAGGAGCAGGAGCATCAGAGGAGCAGGAGCAGGAGCAGGAGCAGGTGCATCAGAGGAGCATCAGAGGAGCATCAGAGGAGCATCAGAGGAGCATCAGAGGAGCATCAGAGGAGCATCAGAGGAGCATCAGAGGAGCATCAGAGGTGCATCAGAGGTGCATCAGAGGAGCAGGAGCAGGAGCAGGAGCAGGAGCAGGAGCATCGGAGGAGCATCAGAGGAGCAGGAGCAGGAGCAGGAGAAGGAGCAGGAGCAGGGGCAAGAGCAGGAGCAAGAGCATCAGAGGAGCAGGAGCAGGAGCAGGAGCAGGAGCAGGAGCTGGAGCATCAGAGGAGCATCAGAGGAGCATCAGAGGAGCATCAGAGGAGCATCAGAGGAGCATCAGATGAGCAGGAGCAGCATCAGGAGCAGGAGCAGGAGCAGGAGCAGGAGCAGGAGCAGGAGCAGGAGCAGGAGCAGGAGCAGGAGCAGGAGCAGGAGCAGGAGCAGGAGCAGGAGCAGGAGCAGGAGCAGGAGCAGGAGCAGGAGCAGGAGCAGGAGCAGGAGCAGGAGCAGGAGCATGAGCAGGAGCAGGAGCAGGAGCAGGAGCAGGAGCAGGAGCAGGAGCATCAGAGGAGCAGGCGCAGGAGCAGGAGCAGGAGCAGGAGAAGGAGCAGGAGCATCAGAAGAGCATCAGAGGAGCGTCAGAGGAGCATCAGAGGAGAATCAGAGGAGCAGGAGCAGGAGCAGGAGCAGGAGCAGGAGCAGGAGCAGGAGCAGGAGCAGGAGCAGGAGCAGGAGCCGGAGCAGGAGCAGGAGCAGGAGCAGGAGCAGGAGCAGGTGCAGGAGCAGGAGCAGGAGCAGGAGCAGGAGCAGGAGCAGGAGCAGGAGCATCAGAGGAGCAGGAGCAGGAGCAGGAGCAGTAGCAGGAGCAGGAGCATCAGAGGAGCATCAGAGGAGAATCAGAGGAGCATCAGAGAAGCATCAGAGGAGCATCAGAGGAGCATCAGAGGAGCATCAGAGGAGCATCAGAGGAGCATCAGAGGAGCAACAGAGGAGCATCAGAGGAGCATCAGAGGAGCATTAGAGGAGCATCAGAGGAGCATCAGAGGAGCATCAGAGGAGCATCAGAGGAGCATCAGAGGAGCAGGAGCAGGAGAAGGAGCAGGAGCAGGAGCAAGAGCAGGAGCAGGAGCAGGAGCAGGAGCAGGAGCAGGAGCAGGAGCAGGAGCAGGAGCAGGAGCAGGAGCAGAGGCAGGAGAAGGAGCAGGAGCAGGAGCAGGAGCAGGAGCAGGAGCAGGAGCAGGAGCAGGAGCAGGAGCAGCAGCAGGAGCAGGAGCAGGAGCAGGAGCAGGAGCAGGAGCAGGAGCAGGAGCAGGAGCAGGAGCAGGAGCAGGAGCAGGAGCAGGTGCAGGAGCAGGAGCAGGAGCAGGAGCAGGAGCAGGAGCAGGAGCAGGAGCAGGAGCAGGAGCAGGAGCAGGAGCAGGAGCAGGAGCAGGAGCATCAGAGGAGCATCAGAGGAGCAGGAGCAGGAGCAGGAGCAGGAGCATCAGAGTAGCATCAGAGGAGCAGGAGCAGGAGCAGGAGCAGGAGCAGGAGCAGGAGCAGGAGCATCAGAGGAGCATCAGAGGAGCATCAGAGGAGCATCAGAGGAGCAGGAGCAGGAGCAGGAGCAGGAGCAGGAGCAGGAGCCGGAGCAGGAGCAGGAGCAGGAGCAGGAGCAGGAGCAGGTGCAGGAGCAGGAGCAGGAGCAGGAGCAGGAGCAGGAGCATCAGAGGAGCAGGAGCAGGAGCACGAGCACGAGCAGGAGCAGGAGCATCAGAGGAGCATCAGAGGAGCAGGAGCATGAGCAGGAGCAGGAGCAGGAGCATCAGAGGAGCATCAGAGGAGCATCAGAGGAGCATCAGAGGAGCATCAGAGGAGCATCAGAGGAGCATCAGAGGAGCATCAGAGGAGCATCAGAGGTGCATCAGAGGTGCATCAGAGGAGCAGGAGCAGGAGCAGGAGCAGGAGCAGGAGCAGGAACATCAGAGTAGCATCAGAGGAGCAGGAGCAGGAGCAGGAGCAGGAGTTGGAGCAGGAGCAGGAGCAGAGGCAGGAGCAGGAGCAGGAGCAGGAGCAGGAGCAGGAGCAGGAGCAGGAGCAGGAGCAGGAGCAGGAGCACGAGCAGGAGCAGGAGCAGGAGCAGGAGCAGGAGCAGGAGCCGGAGCAGGAGCAGGAGCAGGAGCAGGAGCAGGAGCAGGAGCATCAGAGGAGCAGGAGCACGAGCAGGAGCACGAGCAGGAGAAGGAGCATCAGAGGAGCATCAGAGGAGCAGGAGCATGAGCAGGAGCAGGAGCAGGAGCATCAGAGTAGCATCAGAGGAGCAGGAGCAGGAACAGGAGCAGGAGCAGGAGCAGGAGCAGGAGCATCAGAGTAGCATCAGAGGAGCAGGAGCAGGAGCAGGAGCAGGAGCAGGAGCAGGAGCAGGAGAAGGAGCAGGAGCAGGAGCAGGAGCAGGAGCAGGAGCAGGAGCAGGAGCAGGAGCAGGAGCAGGAGCAGGAGCAGGAGCAGGTGCATGAGCAGGAGCAGGAGCAGGAGCAGGAGCAGGAGCATGAGCAGGAGCATCAGAGGAGCAGGAGCAGGAGCAGGAGCAGGAGCAGGAGCAGGAGCAGGAGCAGGAGCATCAGGGGAGCATCAGAGGAGCAGGAACAGGAGCAGGAGCAGGAGCAGGAGCAGGAGCATCAGAGTAGCATCAGAGGAGCAGGAGCAGGAGCAGGAGCAGGAGCAGGAGCATCAGAGGAGCGTCAGAGGAGCATCAGAGGAGCATCAGAGGAGCATCAGAGGAGCATCAGAGGAGCATCAGAGGAGCAACAGAGGCGCATCAGAGGCGCAGCAGAGGAGCATCAGAGGAGCATCAGAGGAGCAACAGAGGAGCATCAGAGGAGCATCAGAGGAGCATCAGAGGAGCATCAGAGGAGCATCAGAGGAGCATCAGAGGAGCATCAGAGCAGCATCAGAGGAGCATCAGAGGAGCATCAGAGGAGCATCAGAGGAGCAGGAGCAGGAGCAGGAGCAGGAGAAGGAGCAGGAGCAGGAGCAGGAGCAGGAGCAGGAGCAGGAGCAGGAGCAGGAGCAGGAGCAGGAGCAGGAGCAGGAGCAGGAGCAGGAGCAGGAGCAGGAGCAGGAGCAGGAGCAGGAGCAGGTGCATCAGAGGAGCAGGAGCAGGAGCAGGAGCAGGAGCATCAGAGGAGCAGGAGCAGGAGCAGGAGCAGGAGCAGGAGCAGGAGCATCAGAGGAGCATCAGAGGAGCATCAGAGGAGCATCAGAGGAGCATCAGAGATGCATCAGAGGAGCATCAGAGAAGCATCTGAGGAGCATCAGAGGAGCAGGAGCAGGAGCAGGAGCAAGAGCAGGAGCAGGAGCAGGAGCATCAGAGGAGCATCAGAGGAGCATCAGAGGAGCATCAGAGGAGCAGGAGCAGGAGAAGGAGCAGGAGCAGGAGCAGGAGCAGGAGCAGGAGCAGGAGCAGGAGCAGCAGCAGGAGCAGGAGCAGGAGCAGGAGCAGGAGCAGGAGCAGGAGCAGAGGCAGGAGCAGGAGCAGGATCAGGAGCAGGAGCAGGAGCAGGAGCAGGAGCAGCAGCAGGAGCAGGAGCAGGACCAGGAGCAGGAGCAGGAGAAGGAGCAGGAGCAGGAGCAGGAGCAGGAGCAGGAGCAGGAGCAGGAGCAGGAGCAGGTGCAGGAGCAGGAGCAGGAGCAGTTGCAGGAGCAGGTGCAGGAGCAGGAGCAGGAGCAGGAGCAGGAGCAGGAGCATCAGAGGAGCAGGAGCAGGAGCAGGAGCAGGAGCAGGAGCAGGAGCAGGAGCAGGAGCAGGAGCAGGAGCAGGAGCATCAGAGGAGCATCAGAGGAGCAGGAACAGGAGCAGGAGCAGGAGCAGGAGCAGGAGCATCAGAGTAGCATCAGAGGAGCAGGAGCAGGAGCAGGAGCAGGAGTTGGAGCAGGAGCAGGAGCAGAGGCAGGAGCAGGAGCAGGAGCAGGAGCAGGAGCAGGAGCAGGAGCAGGAGCAGCAGCAGCAGGAGCAGGAGCAGGAGCAGGAGCAGGAGCAGGAGCAGGAGCAGGAGCAGGAGCAGGAGCAGGAGCAGGAGCAGGAGCAGGAGCAGGATCAGGAGCAGGAGCAGGAGCAGGAGCAGGAGCTGGAGCCGGAGCAGGAGCAGGAGCAGGAGCAGGAGCAGGAGCAGGAGCACGAGGAGGAGCAGGAGCAGGAGGAGGAGCAGGGGCATCAGAGGAGCAGGAGCAGGAGCAGGAGCAGGAGCAGGAGCAGGAGCATCAGAGGAGCATCAGAGGAGCAGGAGCATGAGCAGGAGCAGGAGCAGGAGCATCAGAGGAGCATCAGAGGAGCATCAGAGGAGCATCAGAGGAGCATCAGAGGAGCAACAGAGGAGCATCAGAGAAGCATCAGAGGAGCATCAGAGGAGCATCAGAGGAGCATCAGAGGAGCATCAGAGGAGCATCAGAGGAGCAACAGAGGAGCATCAGAGAAGCATCGGAGGAGCATCAGAGGAGCAGGAGCAGGAGAAGGAGCAGGAGCAGGAGCAGAAGCAGGAGCAGGAGCAGGAGCAGGAGCAGGAGCAGCAGTAGGAGCAGGAGCAGGAGCAGGAGCAGGAGCAGGAGCAGGAGCAGGAGCAGAGGCAGGAGCAGGAGCAGGAGCAGGAGCAGGAGCAGGAGCAAGAGCAGGAGCAGGAGCAGCAGCAGGAGCAGGAGCAGGAGCAGGAGCAGGAGCAGGAGAAGGAGCAGGAGCAGGAGCAGCAGCAGCAGGAGCAGGAGCAGGAGCAGGATCAGGAGCAGGAGCAGGAGCAGGATCAGGAGCAGGAGCAGGAGCAGGAGCAGGAGCAGGAGCAAGCAGGAGCAGGAGCAGGAGCAGGAGCAGGAGCAGGAGCAGGAGCAGGAGCAGGAGCCGGAGCAGGAGCAGGAGCAGGAGCAGGAGCAGGAGCAGGAGCAGGTGCAGGAGCAGGAGCAGGAGCAGGAGCAGGAGCAGGAGCAGGAGCATCAGAGGAGCAGGAGCAGGAGCAGGAGCAGGAGCAGGAGCAGGAGCATCAGAGGAGCATCAGAGGAGCAGGAGCATGAGCAGGAGCAGGTGCATCAGAGGAGCATCAGAGGAGCATCAGAGGAGCATCAGAGGAGCATCAGAGGAGCATCAGAGGAGCATCAGAGGAGCATCAGAGGAGCATCAGAGGTGCATCAGAGGTGCATCAGAGGAGCAGGAGCAGGAGCAGGAGCAGGAGCAGGAGCATCGGAGGAGCATCAGAGGAGCAGGAGCAGGAGCAGGAGAAGGAGCAGGAGCAGGAGCAAGAGCAGGAGCAAGAGCATCAGAGGAGCAGGAGCAGGAGCAGGAGCAGGAGCAGGAGCTGGAGCATCAGAGGAGCATCAGAGGAGCATCAGAGGAGCATCAGAGGAGCATCAGAGGAGCATCAGATGAGCAGGAGCAGCATCAGGAGCAGGAGCAGGAGCAGGAGCAGGAGCAGGAGCAGGAGCAGGAGCAGGAGCAGGAGCAGGAGCAGGAGCAGGAGCAGGAGCAGGAGCAGGAGCAGGAGCAGGAGCAGGAGCAGGAGCAGGAGCAGGAGCAGGAGCATGAGCAGGAGCAGGAGCAGGAGCAGGAGCAGGAGCAGGAGCAGGAGCATCAGAGGAGCAGGCGCAGGAGCAGGAGCAGGAGCAGGAGAAGGAGCAGGAGCATCAGAAGAGCATCAGAGGAGCGTCAGAGGAGCATCAGAGGAGAATCAGAGGAGCAGGAGCAGGAGCAGGAGCAGGAGCAGGAGCAGGAGCAGGAGCAGGAGCAGGAGCAGGAGCAGGAGCCGGAGCAGGAGCAGGAGCAGGAGCAGGAGCAGGAGCAGGTGCAGGAGCAGGAGCAGGAGCAGGAGCAGGAGCAGGAGCAAGAGCAGGAGCATCAGAGGAGCAGGAGCAGGAGCAGGAGCAGTAGCAGGAGCAGGAGCATCAGAGGAGCATCAGAGGAGAATCAGAAGAGCATCAGAGAAGCATCAGAGGAGCATCAGAGGAGCATCAGAGGAGCATCAGAGGAGCATCAGAGGAGCATCAGAGGAGCAACAGAGGAGCATCAGAGGAGCATCAGAGGAGCATTAGAGGAGCATCAGAGGAGCATCAGAGGAGCATCAGAGGAGCATCAGAGGAGCATCAGAGGAGCATCAGAGGAGCAGGAGCAGGAGAAGGAGCAGGAGCAGGAGCAAGAGCAGGAGCAGGAGCAGGAGCAGGAGCAGGAGCAGGAGCAGGAGCAGGAGCAGGAGCAGGAGCAGAGGCAGGAGAAGGAGCAGGAGCAGGAGCAGGAGCAGGAGCAGGAGCAGGAGCAGGAGCAGGAGCAGGAGCAGGAGCAGGAGCAGGAGCAGGAGCAGGAGCAGGAGCAGGAGCAGGAGCAGGAGCAGGAGCAGGAGCAGGAGCAGGAGCAGGTGCAGGAGCAGGAGCAGGAGCAGGAGCAGGAGCAGGAGCAGGAGCAGGAGCAGGAGCAGGAGCAGGAGCAGGAGCAGGAGCAGGAGCATCAGAGGAGCATCAGAGGAGCAGGAGCAGGAGCAGGAGCAGGAGCATCAGAGTAGCATCAGAGGAGCAGGAGCAGGAGCAGGAGCAGGAGCAGGAGCAGGAGCAGGAGCATCAGAGGAGCATCAGAGGAGCATCAGAGGAGCATCAGAGGAGCAGGAGCAGGAGCAGGAGCAGGAGCAGGAGCAGGAGCCGGAGCAGGAGCAGGAGCAGGAGCAGGAGCAGGAGCAGGTGCAGGAGCAGGAGCAGGAGCAGGAGCAGGAGCAGGAGCATCAGAGGAGCAGGAGCAGGAGCAGGAGCACGAGCAGGAGCAGGAGCATCAGAGGAGCATCAGAGGAGCAGGAGCATGAGCAGGAGCAGGAGCAGGAGCATCAGAGGAGCATCAGAGGAGCATCAGAGGAGCATCAGAGGAGCATCAGAGGAGCATCAGAGGAGCATCAGAGGAGCATCAGAGGAGCATCAGAGGAGCATCAGAGGTGCATCAGAGGTGCATCAGAGGAGCAGGAGCAGGAGCAGGAGCAGGAGCAGGAGCAGGAGCAGGAGCAGGAGCAGGATCAGGAGCAGGAGCAGAGGCAGGAGCAGGAGCAGGAGCAGGAGCAGGAGCAGGAGCAGGAGCAGGAGCAGGAGCAGGAGCAGCAGCAGCAGGAGCAGGAGCAGGAGCAGGAGCAGGAGCAGGAGCAGGAGCAGGAGCAGGAGCAGGAGCAGGAGCAGGAGCAGGAGCAGGAGCAGAATCAGGAGCAGGAGCAGGAGCAGGAGCAGGAGCAGGAGCAGGAGCAGGAGCATCAGAGGAGCATCAGAGGAGCATCAGAGGAGCATCAGAGGAGCAGGAGCAGGAGCAGGAGCAGGAGCAGGAGCAGGAGCCGGAGCAGGAGCAGGAGCAGGAGCAGGAGCAGGAGCAGGTGCAGGAGCAGGAGCAGTAGCAGGAGCAGGAGCAGGAGCATCAGAGGAGCAGGAGCAGGAGCAGGAGCACGAGCAGGAGCAGGAGCATCAGAGGAGCATCAGAGGAGCAGGAGCATGAGCAGGAGCAGGAGCAGGAGCATCAGAGGAGCATCAGAGGAGCATCAGAGGAGCATCAGAGGAGCATCAGAGGAGCATCAGAGGAGCATCAGAGGAGCATCAGAGGAGCATCAGAGGAGCATCAGAGGAGCATCAGAGGAGCATCAGAGGTGCATCAGAGGTGCATCAGAGGAGCAGGAGCAGGAGCAGGAGCAGGAGCAGGAGCAGGAGCAGGAGCAGGATCAGGAGCAGGAGCAGAGGCAGGAGCAGGAGCAGGAGCAGGAGCAGGAGCAGGAGCAGGAGCAGGAGCAGGAGCAGCAGCAGCAGGAGCAGGAGCAGGAGCAGGAGCAGGAGCAGGAGCAGGAGCAGGAGCAGGAGCAGGAGCAGGAGCAGGAGCAGGAGCAGGAGCAGGAGCAGGAGCTGGAGCCGGAGCAGGAGCAGGAGCAGGAGCAGGAGCAGGAGCAGGTGCAGGAGAAGGTGCAGGAGCAAGAGGAGGAGCAGGAGCAGGAGGAGGAGCAGGAGCATCAGAGGAGCAGGAGCAGGAGCAGGAGCAGGAGCAGGAGCAGGAGCATCAGAGGAGCATCAGAGGAGCAGGAGCATGAGCAGGAGCAGGAGCAGGAGCAGGAGCAGGAGCTGGAGCCGGAGCAGGAGCAGGAGCAGGAGCAGGAGCAGGAGCAGGTGCAGGAGAAGGAGCAGGAGCAGGAGGAGGAGCAGGAGCAGGAGGAGGAGCAGGAGCATCAGAGGAGCAGGAGCAGGAGCAGGAGCAGGAGCAGGAGCATCAGAGGAGCATCAGAGGAGCAGGAGCATGAGCAGGAGCAGGAGCAGGAGCATCAGAGGAGCATCAGAGGAGCATCAGAGGAGCATCAGAGGAGCATCAGAGGAGCAACAGAGGAGCATCAGAGAAGCATCAGAGGAGCATCAGAGGAGCATCAGAGGAGCATCAGAGGAGCATCAGAGGAGCATCAGAGGAGCAACAGAGGAGCATCAGAGAAGCATCAGAGGAGCATCAGAGGAGCAGGAGCAGGAGCAGGAGCAGGAGCAGGAGCAGGAGCAGGAGCATCAGAGGATCATCAGAGGAGCATCAGAGGAGCAGGAGCAGGAGAAGGAGCAGGAGCAGCAGCAGGAGCAGGAGCAGGAGCAGGAGCAGGAGCAGGAGCAGCAGCAGGAGCAGGAGCAGGAGCAGGAGCAGGAGCAGGAGCAGGAGCAGGAGCAGAGGCAGGAGCAGGAGCAGGAGCAGGAGCAGGAGCAGGAGCAAGAGCAGGAGCAGGAGCAGCAGCAGGAGCAGGAGCAGGAGCAGGAGCAGGAGCAGGAGCAGGAGCAGGAGCAGGAGCAGGAGCAGGAGCAGGAGCAGGAGCAGGAGCAGGAGCAGGAGCAGGAGCAGGAGCAGGAGCAGGAGCAGGAGCATCAGAGGAGCAGGAGAAGGAGCAGGAGCAGGAGCAGCAGCAGGAGCAGGAGCAGGAGCAGGAGCAGGAGCAGGAGCAGGAGCAGGAGCAGAGGCAGGAGCAGGAGCAGGAGCAGGAGCAGGCGCAGGAGCAGGAGCAGGAGCAGGCGCAGCAGCAGGAGCAGGAGCAGGAGCAGGAGCAGGAGCAGAAGAAGGAGCAGGAGCAGGAGCAGGAGCAGGAGCAGGAGCAGGAGCAGGAGCAGGAGCAGGAGCAGGAGCAGGAGCAGGAGCAGGTGACGGAGCAGGTGCAGGAGCAGGAGCAGGAGCAGGAGCAGGAGCAGGAGCAGGAGCATCAGAGGAGCAGGAGCAGGAGCAGGAGCAGGAGCAGGAGCAGGAGCAGGAGCAGGAGAAGGAGCAGGAGCAGGAGCATCAGAGGAGCATCAGAGGAGCAGGAACAGGAGCAGGAGCAGGAGCAGGAGCAGGAGCATCAGAGTAGCATCAGAGGAGCAGGAGCAGGAGCAGGAGCAGGAGCAGGAGCAGGAGCAGGAGCAGAGGCAGGAGCAGAGGCAGGAGCAGGAGCAGGAGCATGAGCAGGAGCAGGAGCAGGAGCAGCAGCAGCAGGAGCAGGAGCAGGAGCAGGAGCAGGAGCAGGAGCAGGAGCAGGAGCAGGAGCAGGAGCAGGAGCAGGAGCAGGAGCAGGAGCAGGAGCAGGAGCAGGAGCAGGAGCCGGAGCAGGAGCAGGAGCAGGAGCAGGAGCAGGAGCAGGAGCATCAGAGGAGCAGGAGCACGAGCAGGAGCACGAGCAGGAGAAGGAGCATCAGAGGAGCATCAGAGGAGCAGGAGCATGAGCAGGAGCAGGAGCAGGAGCATCAGAGGAGCATCAGAGGAGCATCAGAGGAGCATCAGAGGAGCATCAGAGGAGCAGGAACAGGAGCAGGAGCAGGAGCAGGAGCAGGAGCAGGAGCAGGAGCAGGAGCAGGAGCAGGAGCAGCAGCAGGAGCAGGAGCAGGAGCAGGAGCAGGAGCAGGAGCAGGAGCAGGAGCAGGAGCAGGAGCAGGAGCAGGAGCAGGAGCAGGAGCAGGAGCAGGTGCAGGAGCAGGAGCAGGAGCAGGAGCAGGAGCAGGAGCAGGAGCAGGAGCAGGAGCAGGAGCAGGAGCAGGAGCAGGAGCAGGAGCATCAGAGGAGCATCAGAGGAGCAGGAGCAGGAGCAGGAGCAGGAGCATCAGAGTAGCATCAGAGGAGCAGGAGCAGGAGCAGGAGCAGGAGCAGGAGCAGGAGCAGGAGCATCAGAGGAGCATCAGAGGAGCATCAGAGGAGCAGGAGCAGGAGCAGGAGCAGGAGCAGGAGCAGGAGCCGGAGCAGGAGCAGGAGCAGGAGCAGGAGCAGGTGCAGGAGCAGGAGCAGGGGCAGGAGCAGGAGCAGGAGCATCAGAGGAGCAGGAGCAGGAGCAGGAGCACGAGCAGGAGCAGGAGCATCAGAGGAGCATCAGAGGAGCAGGAGCATGAGCAGGAGCAGGAGCAGGAGCATCAGAGGAGCATCAGAGGAGCATCAGAGGAGCATCAGAGGAGCATCAGAGGAGCATCAGAGGAGCATCAGAGGAGCATCAGAGGAGCATCAGAGGTGCATCAGAGGTGCATCAGAGGAGCAGGAGCAGGAGCAGGAGCAGGAGCAGGAGCAGGAGCAGGAGCAGGATCAGGAGCAGGAGCAGAGGCAGGAGCAAGAGCAGGAGCAGGAGCAGGAGCAGGAGCAGGAGCATCAGAGGAGCATCAGAGGAGCATCAGAGGAGCATCAGAGGAGCATCAGAGGAGCATCAGAGGAGCATCAGAGGAGCATCAGAGGAGCATCAGAGGAGCAACAGAGGAGCATCAGAGAAGCATCAGAGGAGCATCAGAGGAGCAGGAGCAGGAGCAGGAGCAGGAGCAGGAGCAGGAGCAGGAGCAACAGAGGATCATCAGAGGAGCATCAGAGGAGCAGGAGCAGGAGAAGGAGCAGGAGCAGCAGCAGGAGCAGGAGCAGGAGCAGGAGCAGGAGCAGGAGCAGCAGCAGGAGCAGGAGCAGGAGCAGGAGCAGGAGCAGGAGCAGGAGCAGGAGCAGAGGCAGGAGCAGGAGCAGGAGCAGGAGCAGGAGCAGGAGCAAGAGCAGGAGCAGGAGCAGCAGCAGGAGCAGGAGCAGGAGCAGGAGCAGGAGCAGGAGCAGGAGCAGGAGCAGGAGCATCAGAGCATCATCAGAGGAGCATCAGAGGAGCAGGAGCAGGAGAAGGAGCAGGAGCAGCAGCAGAAGCAGGAGCAGGAGCAGGAGCAGGAGCAGGAGCAGAGGCAGGAGCAGGAGCAGGAGCAGGAGCAGGAGCAGGAGCAAGAGCAGGAGCAGGAGCAGCAGCAGGAGCAGGAGCAGGAGCAGGAGCAGGAGCAGGAGAAGGAGCAGGAGCAGGAGCAGGAGCAGGAGCAGGAGCAGGAGCAGGAGCAGGAGCAGGAGCAGGAGCAGGAGCAGGAGCAGGAGCAGGTGCAGGAGCAGGAGCAGGAGCAGGAGCAGGAGCAGGTGCAGGAGCAGGAGCATCAGAGGAGCAGGAGCAGGAGCAGGAGCAGGAGCAGGAGCAGGAGCAGGAGCAGGAGCATCAGGGGAGCATCAGAGGAGCAGGAACAGGAGCAGGAGCAGGAGCATCAGAGTAGCATCAGAAGAGCAGGAGCAGGAGCAGGAGCAGGAGCAGGAGCATCAGAGGAGCGTCAGAGGAGCATCAGAGGAGCATCAGAGGAGCATCAGAGGAGCATCAGAGGAGCATCAGAGGAGCAACAGAGGCGCATCAGAGGCGCAGCAGAGGAGCATCAGAGGAGCATCAGAGGAGCAACAGAGGAGCATCAGAGGAGCATCAGAGGAGCATCAGAGGAGCATCAGAGGAGCATCAGAGGAGCATCAGAGGAGCATCAGAGGAGCAGGAGCAGGAGCAGGAGCAGGAGAAGGAGCAGGAGCAGGAGCAGGAGAAGGAGCAGGAGCAGGAGCAGGAGCAGGAGCAGGAGCAGGAGCAGGAGCAGGAGCAGGAGCAGGAGCAGGAGCAGGAGCAGGAGCAGGAGCAGGAGCAGGAGCAGGAGCAGGAGCAGGAGCAGGAGCAGGAGCAGGAGCATCAGAGGAGCAGGAGAAGGAGCAGGAGCAGGAGCAGCAGCAGGAGCAGGAGCAGGAGCAGGAGCAGGAGCAGGAGCAGGAGCAGGAGCAGGAGCAGAGGCAGGAGCAGGAGCAGGAGCAGGAGCAGGCGCAGGAGCAGGAGCAGGAGCAGGCGCAGCAGCAGGAGCAGGAGCAGGAGCAGGAGCAGGAGCAGAAGAAGGAGCAGGAGCAGGAGCAGGAGCAGGAGCAGGAGCAGGAGCAGGAGCAGGAGCAGGAGCAGGAGCAGGAGCAGGAGCAGGTGACGGAGCAGGTGCAGGAGCAGGAGCAGGAGCAGGAGCAGGAGCAGGAGCAGGAGCATCAGAGGAGCAGGAGCAGGAGCAGGAGCAGGAGCAGGAGCAGGAGCAGGAGCAGGAGAAGGAGCAGGAGCAGGAGCATCAGAGGAGCATCAGAGGAGCAGGAACAGGAGCAGGAGCAGGAGCAGGAGCAGGAGCATCAGAGTAGCATCAGAGGAGCAGGAGCAGGAGCAGGAGCAGGAGCAGGAGCAGGAGCAGGAGCAGAGGCAGGAGCAGAGGCAGGAGCAGGAGCAGGAGCATGAGCAGGAGCAGGAGCAGGAGCAGCAGCAGCAGGAGCAGGAGCAGGAGCAGGAGCAGGAGCAGGAGCAGGAGCAGGAGCAGGAGCAGGAGCAGGAGCAGGAGCAGGAGCAGGAGCAGGAGCAGGAGCAGGAGCAGGAGCCGGAGCAGGAGCAGGAGCAGGAGCAGGAGCAGGAGCAGGAGCATCAGAGGAGCAGGAGCACGAGCAGGAGCACGAGCAGGAGAAGGAGCATCAGAGGAGCATCAGAGGAGCAGGAGCATGAGCAGGAGCAGGAGCAGGAGCATCAGAGGAGCATCAGAGGAGCATCAGAGGAGCATCAGAGGAGCATCAGAGGAGCAGGAACAGGAGCAGGAGCAGGAGCAGGAGCAGGAGCAGGAGCAGGAGCAGGAGCAGGAGCAGGAGCAGCAGCAGGAGCAGGAGCAGGAGCAGGAGCAGGAGCAGGAGCAGGAGCAGGAGCAGGAGCAGGAGCAGGAGCAGGAGCAGGAGCAGGAGCAGGAGCAGGTGCAGGAGCAGGAGCAGGAGCAGGAGCAGGAGCAGGAGCAGGAGCAGGAGCAGGAGCAGGAGCAGGAGCAGGAGCAGGAGCAGGAGCAGGAGCATCAGAGGAGCATCAGAGGAGCAGGAGCAGGAGCAGGAGCAGGAGCATCAGAGTAGCATCAGAGGAGCAGGAGCAGGAGCAGGAGCAGGAGCAGGAGCAGGAGCAGGAGCATCAGAGGAGCATCAGAGGAGCATCAGAGGAGCAGGAGCAGGAGCAGGAGCAGGAGCAGGAGCAGGAGCCGGAGCAGGAGCAGGAGCTGGAGCAGGAGCAGGTGCAGGAGCAGGAGCAGGGGCAGGAGCAGGAGCAGGAGCATCAGAGGAGCAGGAGCAGGAGCAGGAGCACGAGCAGGAGCAGGAGCATCAGAGGAGCATCAGAGGAGCAGGAGCATGAGCAGGAGCAGGAGCAGGAGCATCAGAGGATCATCAGAGGAGCATCAGAGGAGCATCAGAGGAGCATCAGAGGAGCATCAGAGGAGCATCAGAGGAGCATCAGAGGAGCATCAGAGGAGCATCAGAGGTGCATCAGAGGTGCATCAGAGGAGCAGGAGCAGGAGCAGGAGCAGGAGCAGGAGCAGGAGCAGGAGCAGGATCAGGAGCAGGAGCAGAGGCAGGAGCAAGAGCAGGAGCAGGAGCAGGAGCAGGAGCAGGAGCAGGAGCAGGAGCAGGAGCAGCAGCAGCAGGAGCAGGAGCAGGAGCAGGAGCAGGAGCAGGAGCAGGAGCAGGAGCAGGAGCTGGAGCAGGAGCAGGAGCAGGCGCAGGAGCAGGATCAGGAGCATCATAGGAGCATCAGAGGAGCATCAGAGGAGCATCAGAGGAGCAGGAGCAGGAGCAGGAGCAGGAGCAGGAGCAGGAGCCGGAGCAGGAGCAGGAGCACGAGCAGGAGCAGGAGCAGGTGCAGGAGCAGGAGCAGGAGCAGGAGCAGGAGCAGGAGCATCAGAGGAGCAGGACCAGGAGCAGGAGCACGAGCAGGAGCAGGAGCATCAGAGGAGCATCAGAGGAGCAGGAGCATGAGCAGGAGCAGGTGCAGGAGCATCAGAGGAGCATCAGAGGAGCATCAGAGGAGCATCAGAGGAGCATCAGAGGAGCATCAGAGGAGCATCAGAGGAGCATCAGAGGAGCATCAGAGGAGCATCAGAGGAGCATCAGAGGTGCATCAGAGGAGCAGGAGCAGGAGCAGGAGCAGGAGCAGGAGCAGGAGCAGGAGCAGGATCAGGAGCAGGAGCAGAATCAGGAGCAGGAGCAGGAGCAGGAGCAGGAGCAGGAGCAGGAGCAGCAGCAGCAGGAGCAGGAGCAGGAGCAGGAGCAGGAGCAGCAGCAGGAGCAGGAGCAGGAGCAGGAGCAGGAGCAGGAGCAGGAGCAGGATCAGGAGCAGGAGCAGGAGCAGGAGCAGGAGCTGGAGCCGGAGCAGGAGCAGGAGCAGGAGCAGGAGCAGGAGCAGGTGCAGGAGCAGGAGCAGGAGCACGAGGAGGAGCAGGAGCAGGAGGAGGAGCAGGAGCATCAGAGGAGCAGGAGCAGGAGCAGGAGCAGGAGCAGGAGCAGGAGCAGGAGGAGGAGCAGGAGCATCAGAGGAGCAGGAGCAGGTGCAGGAGCAGGAGCAGGAGCAGGAGCAGGAGCAGGAGCAGGATCAGGAGCAGGAGCAGAGACAGGAGCAGGAGCAGGAGCAGGAGCAGGAGCAGGAGCAGGAGCAGGAGCAGGATCAGGAGCAGGAGCAGGAGCAGGAGCAGGAGCTGGAGCCGGAGCAGGAGCAGGAGCAGGAGCAGGAGCAGGAGCAGGTGCAGGAGCAGGAGCAGGAGCACGAGGAGGAGCAGGAGCAGGAGGAGGAGCAGGAGCATCAGAGGAGCAGGAGCAGGAGCAGGAGCAGGAGCAGGAGCAGGAGCATCAGAGGAGCATCAGAGGAGCAGGAGCATGAGCAGGAGCAGGAGCAGGAGCATCAGAGGAGCATCAGAGGAGCATCAGAGGAGCATCAGAGGAGCATCAGAGGAGCAACAGAGGAGCATCAGAGAAGCATCAGAGGAGCATCAGAGGGGCATCAGAGGAGCATCAGAGGAGCATCAGAGGAGCATCAGAGGAGCATCAGAGGAGCATCAGAGCAGCATCAGAGGAGCATCAGAGGAGCATCAGAGGAGCAACAGAGGAGCAGGAGCAGGAGCAGGAGAAGGAGCAGGAGCAGGAGCAGGAGAAGGAGCAGGAGCAGGAGCAGGAGCAGGAGCAGGAGCAGGAGCAAGAGCAGGAGCAGGAGCAGGAGCAGGAGCAGGAGCAGGAGCAGGAGCAGGAGCAGGAGCAGGAGCAGGAGCAGGAGCATCAGAGGAGCAGGAGAAGGAGCAGGAGCAGGAGCAGGAGCAGGAGCAGGAGCAGGAGCAGGAGCAGGAGCAGCAGCAGGAGCAGGAGCAGGAGCAGGAGCAGGAGCAGGAGCAGGAGCAGGAGCAGGAGCAGAGGCAGGAGCAGGAGCAGGATCAGGAGCAGGAGCAGGAGCAGGAGCAGGAGCAGGCGCAGCAGCAGGAGCAGGAGCAGGAGCAGGAGCAGGAGCAGGAGAAGGAGCAGGAGCAGGAGCAGGAGCAAGAGCAGGAGCAGGAGCAGGAGCAGGAGCAGGAGCAGGTGCAGGAGCAGGTGACAGAGCAGGTGCAGGAGCAGGAGCAGGAGCAGGAGCAGGAGCAGGAGCAGGAGCATCAGAGGAGCAGGAGCAGGAGCAGGAGCAGGAGCAGGAGCAGGAGCAGGAGCAGGAGAAGGAGCAGGAGCAGGAGCATCAGAGGAGCATCAGAGGAGCAGGAACAGGAGCAGGAGCAGGAGCAGGAGCAGGAGCATCAGAGTAGCATCAGTGGAGCAGGAGCAGGAGCAGGAGCAGGAGCAGGAGCAGGAGCAGGAGCAGAGGCAGGAGCAGGAGCAGGAGCAGGAGCAGGAGCAGGAGCAGGAGCAGGAGCAGGAGCAGCAGCAGCAGGAGCAGGAGCAGGAGCAGGAGCAGGAGCAGGAGCAGGAGCAGGAGCAGGAGCAGGAGCAGGAGCAGGAGCAGGAGCAGGAGCAGGAGCAGGAGCAGGAGCAGGAGCAGGAGCCGAAGCAGGAGCAGGAGCAGGAGCAGGAGCAGGAGCAGGAGCATCAGAGGAGCAGGAGCACGAGCAGGAGCACGAGCAGGAGAAGGAGCATCAGAGGAGCATCAGAGGAGCAGGAGCATGAGCAGGAGCAGGAGCAGGAGCATCAGAGGAGCATCAGAGGAGCATCAGAGGAGCATCAGAGGAGCATCAGAGGAGCAGGAACAGGAGCAGGAGCAGGAGCAGGAGCAGGAGCAGGAGCAGGAGCAGGAGCAGGAGCAGGAGCAGCAGCAGGAGCAGGAGCAGGAGCAGGAGCAGGAGCAGGAGCAGGAGCAGGAGCAGGAGCAGGAGCAGGAGCAGGAGCAGGAGCAGGAGCAGGAGCAGGAGCAGGTGCAGGAGCAGGAGCAGGAGCAGGAGCAGGAGCTGGAGCAGGAGCAGGAGCAGGAGCAGGAGCAGGAGCAGGAGCAGGAGCATCAGAGGAGCAGGAGCAGGAGCAGGAGCAGGAGCATCAGAGTAGCATCAGAGGAGCAGGAGCAGGAGCAGGAGCAGGAGCAGGAGCAGGAGCAGGAGCATCAGAGGAGCATCAGAGGAGCATCAGAGGAGCAGGAGCAGGAGCAGGAGCAGGAGCAGGAGCAGGAGCCGGAGCAGGAGCAGGAGCAGGAGCAGGAGCAGGAGCAGGAGCAGGTGCAGGAGCAGGAGCAGGAGCAGAAGCAGGAGCAGGAGCATCAGAGGAGCAGGAGCACGAGCAGGAGCACGAGCAGGAGCAGGAGCATCAGAGGAGCATCAGAGGAGCAGGAGCATGAGCAGGAGCAGGAGCAGGAGCATCAGAGGAGCATCAGAGGAGCATCAGAGGAGCATCAGAGGAGCATCAGAGGAGCATCAGAGGAGCATCAGAGGAGCATCAGAGGAGCATCAGAGGAGCATCAGAGGTGCATCAGAGGTGCATCAGAGGAGCAGGAGCAGGAGCAGGAGCAGGAGCAGGAGCAGGAGCAGGATCAGGAGCAGGAGCAGAGGCAGGAGCAGGAGCAGGAGCAGGAGCAGGAGCAGGAGCAGGAGCAGGAGCAGGAGCAGCAGCAGCAGGAGCAGGAGCAGGAGCAGGAGCAGGAGCAGGAGCAGGTGCAGGAGCAGGAGCAGGAGCAGGAGCAGGAGCAGGCGCAGGAGCAGGATCAGGAGCATCAGAGGAGCATCAGAGGAGCATCAGAGGAGCATCAGAGGAGCAGGAGCAGGAGCAGGAGCAGGAGCAGGAGCAGGAGCCGGAGCAGGAGCAGGAGCAGGAGCAGGAGCACGAGCAGGAGCAGGAGCATCAGAGGAGCAGGACCAGGAGCAGGAGCACGAGCAGGAGCAGGAGCATCAGAGGAGCATCAGAGGAGCAGGAGAATGAGCAGGAGCAGGAGCAGGAGCATCAGAGGAGCATCAGAGGAGCATCAGAGGAGCATCAGAGGAGCATCAGAGGAGCATCAGAGGAGCATCAGAGGAGCATCAGAGGAGCATCAGAGGAGCATCAGAGGTGCATCAGAGGTGCATCAGAGGAGCAGGAGCAGGAGCAGGAGCAGGAGCAGGAGCAGGAGCAGGAGCAGGATCAGGAGCAGGAGCAGAGGCAGGAGCAGGAGCAGGAGCAGGAGCAGGAGCAGGAGCAGGAGCAGGAGCAGGAGCAGGAGCAGGAGCAGCAGCAGCAGGAGCAGGAGCAGGAGCAGGAGCAGGACCAGGAGCAGGAGCAGGAGCAGGAGCAGGAGCAGGAGCAGGAGCAGGAGCAGGAGCAGGAGCAGGAGTTGGAGCAGGAGCAGGAGCAGGAGCTGGAGCCGGAGCAGGAGCAGGAGCAGGAGCAGGAGCAGGAGCAGGAGCAGGAGCAGCAGCAGCAGGAGCAGGAGCAGGAGCAGGAGCAGGAGCAGGAGCAGGAGCAGGAGCAGGAGCAGGAGCAGGAGCAGGAGCAGGAGCAGGAGCAGGATCAGGAGCAGGAGCAGGAGCAGGAGCAGGAGCTGGAGCCGGAGCAGGAGCAGGAGCAGGAGCAGGAGCAGGAGCAGGTGCAGGAGCAGGAGCAGGAGCAGGAGTTGGAGCAGGAGCAGGAGCAGAGGCAGGAGCAGGAGCAGGAGCAGGAGCAGGAGCAGGAGCAGGAGCAGGAGCAGGAGCAGCAGCAGCAGGAGCAGGAGCAGGAGCAGGAGCAGGAGCAGGAGCAGGAGCAGGAGCAGGAGCAGGAGCAGGAGCAGGAGCAGGAGCAGGATCAGGAGCAGGAGCAGGAGCAGGAGCAGGAGCAGGAGCTGGAGCCGGAGCAGGAGCAGGAGCAGGAGCAGGAGCAGGAGCATCAGAGGAGCATCAGAGGAGCAGGAACAGGAGCAGGAGCAGGAGCAGGAGCAGGAGCATCAGAGTAGCATCAGAGGAGCAGGAGCAGGAGCAGGAGCAGGAGTTGGAGCAGGAGCAGGAGCAGAGGCAGGAGCAGGAGCAGGAGCAGGAGCAGGAGCAGGAGCAGGAGCAGGAGCAGGAGCAGGAGCACGAGCAGGAGCAGGAGCAGGAGCAGGAGCAGGAGCAGGAGCCGGAGCAGGAGCAGGAGCAGGAGCAGGAGCAGGAGCAGGAGCATCAGAGGAGCAGGAGCACGAGCAGGAGCACGAGCAGGAGAAGGAGCATCAGAGGAGCATCAGAGGAGCAGGAGCATGAGCAGGAGCAGGAGCAGGAGCATCAGAGTAGCATCAGAGGAGCAGGAGCAGGAACAGGAGCAGGAGCAGGAGCAGGAGCAGGAGCATCAGAGTAGCATCAGAGGAGCAGGAGCAGGAGCAGGAGCAGGAGCAGGAGCAGGAGCAGGAGAAGGAGCAGGAGCAGGAGCAGGAGCAGGAGCAGGAGCAGGAGCAGGAGCAGGAGCAGGAGCCGGAGCAGGAGCAGGAGCAGGTGCATAGGCAGGAGCAGGAGCAGGAGCAGGAGCAGGAGCAGGAGCAGGAGCATCAGAGGAGCAGGAGCAGGAGCAGGAGCAGGAGCAGGAGCAGGAGCAGGAGCAGGAGCATCAGGGGAGCATCAGAGGAGCAGGAACAGGAGCAGGAGCAGGAGCAGGAGCAGGAGCATCAGAGTAGCATCAGAGGAGCAGGAGCAGGAGCAGGAGCAGGAGCAGGAGCATCAGAGGAGCGTCAGAGGAGCATCAGAGGAGCATCAGAGGAGCATCAGAGGAGCATCAGAGGAGCATCAGAGGAGCAACAGAGGCGCATCAGAGGCGCAGCAGAGGAGCATCAGAGGAGCATCAGAGGAGCAACAGAGGAGCATCAGAGGAGCATCAGAGGAGCATCAGAGGAGCATCAGAGGAGCATCAGAGGAGCATCAGAGGAGCATCAGAGCAGCATCAGAGGAGCATCAGAGGAGCATCAGAGGAGCATCAGAGGAGCAGGAGCAGGAGCAGGAGCAGGAGAAGGAGCAGGAGCAGGAGCAGGAGCAGGAGCAGGAGCAGGAGCAGGAGCAGGAGCAGGAGCAGGAGCAGGAGCAAGAGCAGGAGCAGGTGCATCAGAGGAGCAGGAGCAGGAGCAGGAGCAGGAGCATCAGAGGAGCAGGAGCAGGAGCAGGAGCAGGAGCAGGAGCAGGAGCATCAGAGGAGCATCAGAGGAGCATCAGAGGAGCATCAGAGGAGCATCAGAGATGCATCAGAGGAGCATCAGAGAAGCATCAGAGGAGCATCAGAGGAGCAGGAGCAGGAGCAGGAGCAAGAGCAGGAGCAGGAGCAGGAGCATCAGAGGAGCATCAGAGGATCATCAGAGGAGCATCAGAGGAGCAGGAGCAGGAGAAGGAGCAGGAGCAGGAGCAGGAGCAGGAGCAGGAGCAGGAGCAGGAGCAGCAGCAGGAGCAGGAGCAGGAGCAGGAGCAGGAGCAGGAGCAGGAGCAGAGGCAGGAGCAGGAGCAGGATCAGGAGCAGGAGCAGGAGCAGGAGCAGGAGCAGCAGCAGGAGCAGGAGCAGGAGCAGGAGCAGGAGCAGGAGAAGGAGCAGGAGCAGGAGCAGGAGCAGGAGCAGGAGCAGGAGCAGGAGCAGGAGCAGGAGCAGGAGCAGGAGCAGGAGCAGTTGCAGGAGCAGGTGCAGGAGCAGGAGCAGGAGCAGGAGCAGGAGCAGGAGCATCAGAGGAGCAGGAGCAGGAGCAGGAGCAGGAGCAGGAGCAGGAGCAGGAGCAGGAGCAGGAGCAGGAGCAGGAGCATCAGAGGAGCATCAGAGGAGCAGGAACAGGAGCAGGAGCAGGAGCAGGAGCAGGAGCATCAGAGTAGCATCAGAGGAGCAGGAGCAGGAGCAGGAGCAGGAGTTGGAGCAGGAGCAGGAGCAGAGGCAGGAGCAGGAGCAGGAGCAGGAGCAGGAGCAGGAGCAGGAGCAGGAGCAGGAGCAGCAGCAGCAGGAGCAGGAGCAGGAGCAGGAGCAGGAGCAGGAGCAGGAGCAGGAGCAGGAGCAGGAGCAGGAGCAGGAGCAGGAGCAGGATCAGGAGCAGGAGCAGGAGCAGGAGCAGGAGCTGGAGCCGGAGCAGGAGCAGGAGCAGGAGCAGGAGCAGGAGCAGGAGCACGAGGAGGAGCAGGAGCAGGAGGAGGAGCAGGGGCATCAGAGGAGCAGGAGCAGGAGCAGGAGCAGGAGCATCAGAGGAGCATCAGAGGAGCAGGAGCATGAGCAGGAGCAGGAGCAGGAGCATCAGAGGAGCATCAGAGGAGCATCAGAGGAGCATCAGAGGAGCATCAGAGGAGCAACAGAGGAGCATCAGAGAAGCATCAGAGGAGCATCAGAGGAGCATCAGAGGAGCATCAGAGGAGCATCAGAGGAGCATCAGAGGAGCAACAGAGGAGCATCAGAGAAGCATCGGAGGAGCATCAGAGGAGCAGGAGCAGGAGAAGGAGCAGGAGCAGGAGCAGAAGCAGGAGCAGGAGCAGGAGCAGGAGCAGGAGCAGCAGTAGGAGCAGGAGCAGGAGCAGGAGCAGGAGCAGGAGCAGGAGCAGGAGCAGAGGCAGGAGCAGGAGCAGGAGCAGGAGCAGGAGCAGGAGCAAGAGCAGGAGCAGGAGCAGCAGCAGGAGCAGGAGCAGGAGCAGGAGCAGGAGCAGGAGAAGGAGCAGGAGCAGGAGCAGGAGCAGGAGCAGGAGCAGGAGCAGGAGCAGGAGCAGGAGCAGGAGCAGGAGCAGGAGCATGAGCTGGTGCAGGAGCAGGAGCAGGAGCAGGAGCAGGAGCAGGAGCAGGAGCATCAGAGGAGCAGGAGCAGGAGCAGGAGCAGGAGCAGGAGCAGGAGCAGGAGCAGGAGCAGGAGCATCAGGGGAGCATCAGAGGAGCAGGAACAGGAGCAGGAGCAGGAGCAGGAGCAGGAGCATCAGAGTAGCATCAGAGGAGCAGGAGCAGGAGCAGGAGCAGGAGCAGGAGCATCAGAGGAGCGTCAGAGGAGCATCAGAGGAGCATCAGAGGAGCATCAGAGGAGCATCAGAGGAGCATCAGAGGAGCAACAGAGGCGCATCAGAGGCGCAGCAGAGGAGCATCAGAGGAGCATCAGAGGAGCAACAGAGGAGCATCAGAGGAGCATCAGAGGAGCATCAGAGGAGCATCAGAGGAGCATCAGAGGAGCATCAGAGGAGCATCAGAGGAGCATCAGAGGAGCATCAGAGCTGCATCAGAGGAGCATCAGAGGAGCATCAGAGGAGCATCAGAGGAGCAGGAGCAGGAGCAGGAGCAGGAGAAGGAGCAGGAGCAGGAGCAGGAGCAGGAGCAGGAGCAGGAGCAGGAGCAGGAGCAGGAGCAGGAGCAGGAGCAGGAGCAGGAGCAGGAGCAGGAGCAGGAGCAGGAGCAGGAGCAGGAGCAGGAGCAGGAGCAGGAGCATCAGAGGAGCAGGAGCAGGAGCAGGAGCAGGAGCAGGAGCATCAGAGGAGCAGGAGCAGGAGCAGGAGCAGGAGCAGGAGCAGGAGCATCAGAGGAGCATCAGAGGAGCATCAGAGGAGCATCAGAGGAGCATCAGAGATGCATCACAGGAGCATCAGAGAAGCATCAGAGGAGCATCAGAGGAGCAGGAGCAGGAGCAGGAGCAAGAGCAGGAGCAGGAGCAGGAGCATCAGAGGAGCATCAGAGGAGCATCAGAGGAGCATCAGAGGAGCAGGAGCAGGAGAAGGAGCAGGAGCAGGAGCAGGAGCAGGAGCAGGAGCAGGAGCAGGAGCAGCAGCAAGAGCAGGAGCAGGAGCAGGAGCAGGAGCAGGAGCAGGAGCAGGAGCAGGAGCAGGAGCAGAGGCAGGAGCAGGAGCAGGATCAGGAGCAGGAGCAGGAGCAGGAGCAGGAGCAGCAGCAGGAGCAGGAGCAGGAGCAGGAGCAGGAGCAGGAGAAGGAGCAGGAGCAGGAGCAGGAGCAGGAGCAGGAGCAGGAGCAGGAGCAGGAGCAGGAGCAGGAGCAGGAGCAGGAGCAGGTGCAGGAGCAGGTGCAGGAGCAGGAGCAGGAGCAGGAGCAGGAGCAGGAGCAGGAGAAGGAGCAGGAGCAGGAGCAGGAGCAGGAGCAGGAGCAGGAGCAGGAGCAGGAGCAGGAGCAGGAGCAGGAGCAGGAGCATGAGCTGGTGCAGGAGCAGGAGCAGGAGCAGGAGCAGGAGCAGGAGCAGGAGCATCAGAGGAGCAGGAGCAGGAGCAGGAGCAGGAGCAGGAGCAGGAGCAGGAGCAGGAGCAGGAGCATCAGGGGAGCATCAGAGGAGCAGGAACAGGAGCAGGAGCAGGAGCAGGAGCAGGAGCATCAGAGTAGCATCAGAGGAGCAGGAGCAGGAGCAGGAGCAGGAGCAGGAGCATCAGAGGAGCGTCAGAGGAGCATCAGAGGAGCATCAGAGGAGCATCAGAGGAGCATCAGAGGAGCATCAGAGGAGCAACAGAGGCGCATCAGAGGCGCAGCAGAGGAGCATCAGAGGAGCATCAGAGGAGCAACAGAGGAGCATCAGAGGAGCATCAGAGGAGCATCAGAGGAGCATCAGAGGAGCATCAGAGGAGCATCAGAGGAGCATCAGAGGAGCATCAGAGGAGCATCAGAGCTGCATCAGAGGAGCATCAGAGGAGCATCAGAGGAGCATCAGAGGAGCAGGAGCAGGAGCAGGAGCAGGAGAAGGAGCAGGAGCAGGAGCAGGAGCAGGAGCAGGAGCAGGAGCAGGAGCAGGAGCAGGAGCAGGAGCAGGAGCAGGAGCAGGAGCAGGAGCAGGAGCAGGAGCAGGAGCAGGAGCAGGAGCAGGAGCAGGAGCAGGAGCATCAGAGGAGCAGGAGCAGGAGCAGGAGCAGGAGCAGGAGCATCAGAGGAGCAGGAGCAGGAGCAGGAGCAGGAGCAGGAGCAGGAGCATCAGAGGAGCATCAGAGGAGCATCAGAGGAGCATCAGAGGAGCATCAGAGATGCATCACAGGAGCATCAGAGAAGCATCAGAGGAGCATCAGAGGAGCAGGAGCAGGAGCAGGAGCAAGAGCAGGAGCAGGAGCAGGAGCATCAGAGGAGCATCAGAGGAGCATCAGAGGAGCATCAGAGGAGCAGGAGCAGGAGAAGGAGCAGGAGCAGGAGCAGGAGCAGGAGCAGGAGCAGGAGCAGGAGCAGCAGCAAGAGCAGGAGCAGGAGCAGGAGCAGGAGCAGGAGCAGGAGCAGGAGCAGGAGCAGGAGCAGAGGCAGGAGCAGGAGCAGGATCAGGAGCAGGAGCAGGAGCAGGAGCAGGAGCAGCAGCAGGAGCAGGAGCAGGAGCAGGAGCAGGAGCAGGAGAAGGAGCAGGAGCAGGAGCAGGAGCAGGAGCAGGAGCAGGAGCAGGAGCAGGAGCAGGAGCAGGAGCAGGAGCAGGAGCAGGTGCAGGAGCAGGTGCAGGAGCAGGAGCAGGAGCAGGAGCAGGAGCAGGAGCAGGAGCATCAGAGGAGCAGGAGCAGGAGCAGGAGCAGGAGCAGGAGCAGGAGCAGGAGCAGGAGCAGGAGCAGGAGCAGGAGCAGGAGCAGGAGCATCAGAGGAGCATCAGAGGAGCAGGAACAGGAGCAGGAGCAGGAGCAGGAGCATCAGAGTAGCATCAGAGGAGCAGGAGCAGGAGCAGGAGCAGGAGTTGGAGCAGGAGCAGGAGCAGAGGCAGGAGCAGGAGCAGGAGCAGGAGCAGGAGCAGGAGCAGGAGCAGGAGCAGGAGCAGCAGCAGCAGGAGCAGGAGCAGGAGCAGGAGCAGGAGCAGGAGCAGGAGCAGGAGCAGGAGCAGGAGCAGGAGCACGAGCAGGAGCAGGAGCAGGAGCAGTAGCAGGAGCAGGAGCCGGAGCAGGAGCAGGAGCAGGAGCAGGAGCAGGAGCAGGAGCATCAGAGGAGCAGGAGCACGAGCAGGAGCACGAGCAGGAGAAGGAGCATCAGAGGAGCATCAGAGGAGCAGGAGCATGAGCAGGAGCAGGAGCAGGAGCATCAGAGGAGCATCAGAGGAGCATCAGAGGAGCATCAGAGGAGCATCAGAGGAGCAGGAACAGGAGCAGGAGCAGGAGCAGGAGCAGGAGCATCAGAGTAGCATCAGAGGAGCAGAAGCAGGAGCAGGAGCAGGAGCAGGAGCAGGAGCAGGAGCAGGAGCATCAGAGGAGCATCAGAGGAGCAGGAGCATGAGCAGGAGCAGGAGCAGGAGCATCAGAGGAGCATCAGAGGAGCATCAGAGGAGCATCAGAGGAGCATCAGAGGAGCAACAGAGGAGCATCAGAGAAGCATCAGAGGAGCATCAGAGGAGCATCAGAGGAGCATCATAGGAGCATCAGAGGAGCATCAGAGGAGCAACAGAGGAGCATCAGAGAAGCATCAGAGGAGCATCAGAGGAGCAGGAGCAGGAGCAGGAGCAGGAGCAGGAGCAGGAGCAGGAGCATCAGAGGAGCATCAGAGGAGCATCAGAGGAGCATCAGAGGAGCAGGAGCAGGAGAAGGAGCAGGAGCAGGAGCAGAAGCAGGAGCAGGAGCAGGAGCAGGAGCAGCAGCAGGAGCAGGAGCAGGAGCAGGAGCAGGAGCAGGAGCAGGAGCAGGAGCAGAGGCAGGAGCAGGAGCAGGAGCAGGAGCAGGAGCAGGAGCAAGAGCAGGAGCAGGAGCAGCAGCAGGAGCAGGAGCAGGAGCAGGAGCAGGAGCAGGAGAAGGAGCAGGAGCAGGAGCAGGAGCAGGAGCAGGAGCAGGAGCAGGAGCAGGAGCAGGAGCAGGAGCAGGAGCAGGTGCATGAGCAGGAGCAGGAGCAGGAGCAGGAGCAGGAGCAGGAGCATCAGAGGAGCAGGAGCAGGAGCAGGAGCAGGAGCAGGAGCAGGAGCAGGAGCATCAGGGGAGCATCAGAGGAGCAGGAACAGGAGCAGGAGCAGGAGCAGGAGCAGGAGCATCAGAGTAGCATCAGAGGAGCAGGAGCAGGAGCAGGAGCAGGAGCAGGAGCATCAGAGGAGCGTCAGAGGAGCATCAGAGGAGCATCAGAGGAGCATCAGAGGAGCATCAGAGGAGCATCAGAGGAGCAACAGAGGCGCATCAGAGGCGCAGCAGAGGAGCATCAGAGGAGCATCAGAGGAGCAACAGAGGAGCATCAGAGGAGCATCAGAGGAGCATCAGAGGAGCATCAGAGGAGCATCAGAGGAGCATCAGAGGAGCATCAGAGGAGCATCAGAGCAGCATCAGAGGAGCATCAGAGGAGCATCAGAGGAGCATCAGAGGAGCAGGAGCAGGAGCAGGAGCAGGAGAAGGAGCAGGAGCAGGAGCAGGAGCAGGAGCAGGAGCAGGAGCAGGAGCAGGAGCAGGAGCAGGAGCAGGAGCAGGAGCAGGAGCAGGAGCAGGAGCAGGAGCAGGAGCAGGAGCAGGAGCAGGAGCATCAGAGGAGCAGGAGCAGGAGCAGGAGCAGGAGCATCAGAGGAGCAGGAGCAGGAGCATGAGCAGGAGCAGGAGCAGGAGCATCAGAGGAGTATCAGAGGAGCATCAGAGGAGCATCAGAGGAGCATCAGAGATGCATCAGAGGAGCATCAGAGAAGCATCAGAGGAGCATCAGAGGAGCAGGAGCAGGAGCAGGAGCAAGAGCAGGAGCAGGAGCAGGAGCATCAGAGGAGCATCAGAGGAGCATCAGAGGAGCATCAGAGGAGCAGGAGCAGGAGAAGGAGCAGGAGCAGGAGCAGGAGCAGGAGCAGGAGCAGGAGCAGGAGCAGCAGCAGGAGCAGGAGCAGGAGCAGGAGCAGGAGCAGGAGCAGGAGCAGGAGCAGGAGCAGAGGCAGGAGCAGGAGCAGGATCAGGAGCAGGAGCAGGAGCAGGAGCAGGAGCAGCAGCAGGAGCAGGAGCAGGAGCAGGAGCAGGAGCAGGAGAAGGAGCAGGAGCAGGAGCAGGAGCAGGAGCAGGAGCAGGAGCAGGAGCAGGAGCAGGAGCAGGAGCAGGAGCAGGAGCAGTTGCAGGAGCAGGTGCAGGAGCAGGAGCAGGAGCAGGAGCAGGAGCAGGAGCAGGAGCATCAGAGGAGCAGGAGCAGGAGCAGGAGCAGGAGCAGGAGCAGGAGCAGGAGCAGGAGCAGGAGCAGGAGCAGGAGCATCAGAGGAGCATCAGAGGAGCAGGAACAGGAGCAGGAGCAGGAGCAGGAGCAGGAGCATCAGAGTAGCATCAGAGGAGCAGGAGCAGGAGCAGGAGCAGGAGTTGGAGCAGGAGCAGGAGCAGAGGCAGGAGCAGGAGCAGGAGCAGGAGCAGGAGCAGGAGCAGGAGCAGGAGCAGGAGCAGCAACAGCAGGAGCAGGAGCAGGAGCAGGAGCAGGAGCAGGAGCAGGAGCAGGAGCAGGAGCACGAGCAGGAGCAGGAGCAGGAGCAGGAGCACGAGCAGGAGCAGGAGCAGGAGCAGGAGCAGGAGCAGGAGCCGGAGCAGGAGCAGGAGCAGGAGCAGGAGCAGGAGCAGGAGCATCAGAGGAGCAGGAGCACGAGCAGGAGCACGAGCAGGAGAAGGAGCATCAGAGGAGCATCAGAGGAGCAGGAGCATGAGCAGGAGCAGGAGCAGGAGCATCAGAGGAGCATCAGAGGAGCATCAGAGGAGCATCAGAGGAGCATCAGAGGAGCAGGAACAGGAGCAGGAGCAGGAGCAGGAGCAGGAGCATCAGAGTAGCATCAGAGGAGCAGGAGCAGGAGCAGGAGCAGGAGCAGGAGCAGGAGAAGGAGCAGAGGCAGGAGCAGGAGCAGGAGCAGGAGCAGGAGCAGGAGCAGGAGCAGGAACAGGAGCAGCAGCAGCAGGAGCAGGAGCAGGAGCAGGAGCAGGAGCAGGAGCAGTAGCAGGAGCAGGAGCAGGAGCAGGAGCAGGAGCAGGAGCAGGTGCAGGAGCAGGAGCAGGAGCAGGAGCAGGAGCAGGAGCAGGAGCAGGAGCCGGAGCAGGAGCAGGAGCAGGAGTAGGAGCAGGAGCAGGAGCATCAGAGGAGCAGGAGCAGGAGCAGGAGCACGAGCAGGAGCAGGAGCATCAGAGGAGCAGGTGCATGAGCAGGAGCAGGAGCAGGAGCATCAGAGGAGCGTAGAGGAGCATCAGAGGAGCATCAGAGGAGCATCAGAGGAGCATCAGAGGAGCATCAGAGGAGCATCAGAGGAGCATCAGAGGTGCATCAGAGGTGCATCAGAGGAGCAGGAGCAGGAGCAGGAGCAGGAGCAGGAGCAGAGCAGGAGCAAGAGCAGGAGCAAGAGCAGGAGCAGGAGCATGAGCAGGAGCAGGAGCAGGAGCAGGAGCAGGAGCAGAGGCAGGAGCAGGAGCAGGAGCAGGAGCAGGAGCAGGAGCAGGAGCAGGAGCAGGAGCAGGAGCAGGAGCAGGAGCAGGAGCAGGAGCAGGAGCAGGTGCAGGAGCAGGAGCAGGAGCAGGAGCAGGAGCAGGAGCAGGAGCAGGAGCAGGAGCAGGAGCAGGAGCTGGAGCCGGAGCAGGAGCAGGAGCAGGAGCAGGAGCAGGAGCAGGTGCAGGAGCAGGAGCAGGAGCAGGAGGAGGAGCAGGAGCAGGAGGAGGAGCAGGAGCATCAGAGGAGCAGGAGCAGGAGCAGGAGCAGGAGCATCAGAGGAGCATCAGAGGAGCAGGAGCATGAGCAGGAGCAGGAGCAGGAGCATCAGAGGAGCATCAGAGGAGCATCAGAGGAGCATCAGAGGAGCATCAGAGGAGCATCAGAGGAGCCCCTTATTCCCCACCCCTGATTACCCATATCTGATTCCCCGCCGCTTTTTCCCTGCCTCTGATTCCCCGCCTCTGATTCCCCGCCTCTGATTCCCCACCTCTGATTCCCTGCCACTGATTCCCCAGCTCTGATTCCCCGCCTCTGATTCCCCACCTCTGATTCCCTGCCTCTGATTCCCCATCTCTGATTCCCCGCCTCTGATTCCCCGCGTCTGAATCCCCGCCTCTGATTCCCCATCTCTGATTCCCCGCCTCTGATTCCCCGCGTCTGATTCCTCGCATCTGAGTCCCTTCCTCTGATTCCCTGCCTCTGATTCCCCATCTCTGATTCCGCACATCTGATACCCTGCCTCTGATACCCCGGCTCTGATTCCCCGCCTCTGATTCCCTGCCTCTGATTCCCCGCCTCTGTTTCCCCATATCTGATTCCCCGCCTCTGAATCCCCAACTCTGATTCCCCGCCTCTGATTCCCCAGCTCTGATTCCCTGCCTCTGATGCCCCGCCTCTGATTCCCCATCTCTGACTCCCCGCCTCTGTTTCCCCATATCTGATTCCCCGCCTCTGAATCCCCAACTCTGATTCCCCGCCTCTGATTCCCCAGCTCTGAGTCCCTTCCTCTGATTCACCACCTCTGATTCCCCATCTCTGATTCCCGGCCTCTGATTCCCCACCTCTGATTCCCGGCTCTGATTCCTGGCTTCTGATGCCCGGCCTCTGATTCCCCGCCTCTGAGTCCCCATCTCTGATTTACAACCTCTGAATCCCGGCGTCTGATTCAACACCGCTGATTCCCCGCCTCTGAATCCCCATCCCTGATTCCCGGCCTCTCATTCCCCACCTATGATTCCCGGCCTCTGATTCCCGGCCTCTCATTCCCGGCCTCTCATTCCCGGCCTCTCATTCCCGGCCTCTGATTCCCGGCCTCTGATTCCCCGCCTCTGATTCCCCGCCTCTGATTCCCTGCCACTGATTCCCCATCTCTGATTCCCCACCTCTGATTCCCCATATCTGATTCCCCACCTATGTTTCCCCGCCTCTGATTCCCCGCCTCTGATTCGCAACCTCTGATTCCCCGCCTCTGATTCCCCAGCTCTGATTCCCGGCCTCTGATTCCCCGCGTCTGATTCCCTTCCTCTGATTCGCCACCTCTGATTCCCCGTGTCTGATTCCCCGCCTCTGAATCCCCACCTCTGATTCCCCGCCTCTGATTCCCCGTGTCTGATTCCCTGCCTCTGATTCCCCGCCTCTGAATCCCCACCTCTGTTTCCCCGCCTCTGATTCCGCATATCTGATTCCCCATATCTGATTCCCCGCCTCTGATTCCCCAACTCTGATTCCCCGCCTCTGATTCCCAATCTCTGATTCCCTGCCACTGATTCCCCGCCCCTGATTCCCCACCTCTGATTCCCCATATCTGATTCCCCGCCTCTGTTTCCCAGCCTCTGATTCGCCGCCTCTGATACCCCGCCTCTGATTCCCCATCTCTAATTCATCACATCTGATTCCCCACCTCTGCTACCCCATCTCAGATTCACTGCCTCTGATTCCCCGCCTCTGATTCCCTGCCACTGATTCCCCGCCCCTTATTCCCCACCTCTGATTACCCATATCTGACTCCCCGCCGCTTTTACCCTGCCTCTGATTCCCCGCCTCTGATTCCCCATATCTGATTCAACGCATCTTATTCCCCAACTCTGATTCCCCGCCTCTGATTCCCCACCTCTGATTCCCTGCCTCTGATTTCCTGCCTCTGATTCCCCATCTCTGATACACCACCTCTGATTCCCCTCCTCTGATTCCCCATATCTGATTCCCCGCCTCTGATTCACCACCTCTGATTCACCATCTCTGATTCCCGGCCTCTGATTCCCCACCTCTGATTATCGGCTCTGATTCCTGGCTTCTGATGCCCGGCCTCTGATTCGCTGCCTCTGATTCTCCGCCTCTTATTCCCCACCTCTGATTCCCCATACTGATTCCCCACCTCTGTTTCCCCGCCTCTGATTCCCCGCCTCTGATTCCCCATCTCTGATTTACAACCTCTGAATCCCCGCGTCTGATTCACCACCGCTGATTCCCCGCCTCTGATTCCCCATCCCTGATTCCCGGCCTCTGATTCCCTACCTCTGATTCCCGGCCTCTGATTCCCGGCCTCTGATTCCCGGGCTCTGATTCCCGGCCTCTCATTCCCGGCCTCTGATTCCCGGCCTCTGATTCCCCGCCTCTGATTCCCCGCCTCCGATTCCCTGCCTCTGATTCCCCATCTCTGATTCTCCATATCTGATTCCCCGCCTCTATTTCCCCGTCTCTGATTCCCCGCCCCTGTTTCCCCATATCTGATTCCCCGCCTCTGATTCCCCAACTCTGATTCCCCGCCTCTGATTCCCCATCTCCGATTCACCGCCTTTGATTCGCCACCTCTGATTCCCCATATCTGATTCCCCGCCTCTGTTTCCCCGCCTCCGATTCCCCGCCTCTGATTCCCTGCCTCTGATTCCCCGCCTCTCATTCCCCGCCTCTGTTTCCCCGCCTCTGATTTGCCGCCTCTGATTCCCCATATCTGATTCCCCGCTTCTGATTCCCCAACTCTGATTCCCCGCCTATGATTCCCCATCTCTGATTGCCGGACTCTGATTCCCCACCTCTGAATCCCAGTCCTCTTATTACCGGCATCTGATTGCCGGCCTCTGATTCCCGGCCTCTGATTCCCGGCCTCTGATTCGCGGCCACTGATTCTCCGCCCCTGATTCCCCACCCCAGATTCCCCATATCTGATTCCCCGCATCTGATACCCCGCCTCTGATTCCCCATCTCCGATTCACCGCCTTTGATTCGCCACCTCTGATTCCCCATATCTGATTCCCCGCCTCTGTTTCCCCGCCACTGATTCCCCGCCTCTGATTCCCCGCTACTGATTCCCCGTGTCTGAATCCCTGCCTCTGATTCCCCGCCTCTCATTCCCCGCCTCTGTTTCCCCGCCTCTGATTCCCCGCCTCTGATTCCCCATATCTGATTCCCCGCTTCTGATTCCCCAACTCTGATTCCCCGCCTCTGATTCCCCATCTCTGATTGCCGTACTCAGATTCCCCACCTCTGAATCCCAGTCCTCTTATTCCCGGCATCTGATTGCCGGCCTCTGATTCCCGGCCTCTGATTCCCTGCCACTGATTCCCCGCCCCTGATTGCCCACCCCAGATTCCCCATATCTGTTTCCCCGCCTCTGATTCCCCGCCTCTGATTCCCCGCCTCTGATTCCACGCCTCGGATTCCCCGCGTCTGATTCCCTGCCTCTGATTCCCCGCCTCTGATTCCCCATCTCTGATTCACCACTGAATCCCCACCTCTGATTCCCAATATCTGATTCCCCGCCTCTGTTTCCCAACCTCAGATTCCCCGCCTCTGATTCCCCATATCTTATTCCCCGCCTCTGATTCCCCAACTCTGTTTCCCCGCCTCTGATTCCCCTGCTCTGATTCCCCGCCTCTGATTCCCCGCGTCTGATTCCCTGCCTCTGATTCCCCGCCTCTGATTCCCCATCTATGATTCACCACCTCTGATTCCCCACCTCTGATTCCCCATATCTGACTCCCCGCCTCTGTTTCCCCGCCTCTGATTCCCCACCTCTGATTCCCCATATCTGATTCCCCGCCTCTGTTTCCCTTCCTCTGTTTCCCTGCCTCTTTTTCCCCATATCTGATTCCCCGCCTCTGATTCCCCAACTCTGATTCCCCGCCTCTGATTCCCCAGCTCTGATTCCCCGCCTCTGATTCCCCGCGTCTGATTCCCTGCCTCTGATTCCCCGCCTCTGATTCCCAATCTCTGATTCGCCGCCTCTGATTCCCCGTGTCTGATTCCCCACCTCTGATTCACCGCCTCTGATTCCCCGTGTCTGATTCACCACCTCTGATTCCCCATCTCTGATTCCCGGCCTCTGATTCCCCACCTCTGATTATCGGCTCTGATTCCTGGCTTCTGATGTCCGGCCTCTGATTCCCCGCCTCTGATTCGCTGCCTCTGATTCTCCGCCTCTTATTCCCCACCTCTGATTCCCCATACTGATTCCCCACCTCTGTTTCCCCGCCTCTGATTCCCCGCCTCTGATTCCCCATCTCTGATTTACAACCTCTGAATCCCCGCGTCTGATTCACCAACGATGATTCCCCGCCTCTGATTCCCCATTTCTGATTCACCACTGAATACCCACCTCTGATTCCCCATATCTGATTCCCCGCCTCGGTTTCCCAACCTCAGATTCCCCGCCTCTGATTCCCCATATCTTATTCCCCGCCTCTGATTCCCCAACTCTGTTTCCCCGCCTCTGATTCCCCTGCTCTGATTCCCCGCCTCTGATTCCCCGCGTCTGATTCCCCGCCTCTGATTCCCCACCTCTGATTCCCCATATCTGATTCCCCGCCTCTGTTTCCCTTCCTCTGTTTCCCTGCCTCTTTTTCCCCATATCTGATTCCCCGCCTCTGATTCCCCAACTCTGATTCCCCGCCTCTGATTCCCCAGCTCTGATTCCCCGCCTCTGATTCCCCGCGTCTGATTCCCCGCGTCTGATTCCCTGCCTCTGATTCCCCACCTCTGATTATCGGCTCTGATTCCTGGCTTCTGATGTCCGGCCTCTGATTCCCCGCCTCTGATTCGCTGCCTCTGATTCTCCGCCTCTTATTCCCCACCTCTGATTCCCCATACTGATTCCCCACCTCTGTTTCCCCGCCTCTGATTCCCCGCCTCTGATTCCCTGCCTCTGATTCTCCACCTCTTATTCCCCACCTCAGATTCCCCATACTGATTCCCCACCTCTGTTTCACCGCCTCTAATTCCCCGCCTCTGATTCCCCATCTCTGATTTACAACCTCTGAATCCCAGCGTCTGATTCACCACCGCTGATTCCCCGCCTCTGATTCCCCATCCCTGATTCCCGGCCTCTCATTCCCCACCAATGATTCCCGGCCTTTGATTCCCGGCCTCTGATTCCCGGCCTCTGATTCCCGGCCTCTGATTCCCGGCCTCTGATCCCCGGCCTCTGATTCCCGGCCTCTGATTCCCCGCCTCTGATTCCCCGCCTCTGATTCCCTGCCACTGATTCCCCATCTCTGATTCCCCACCTCTGATTCCCCAGCTCTGATTCCCCGGCTCTGATTCCCCGCCTCTGATTCCCCGCCTCTGATTCCCAACCTCTGATTCCCCACCTCTGATTCTCCATATCTGATTCCTCCCCTCTATTTCCCCAACTCTGATTCCCCGCCTCTGATTCCCCGCCTCTGTTTCCCCATATCTGATTCCCCGCCTCTGAATCCCCAACTCTGATTCCCCGCCTCTGATTCACCAGCTCTGATTCCCTGCCTCTGATGCCCCGCCTCTGATTCCCCATCTCTGACTCCCTGCCTCTGATTCCCCGTGTCTGATTCCCTGCCTCTGACTCCCCGCCTCTGATTCCCCGCCTCTGATTCCCCAACTCTGATTCCCCGCCTCTGATTCCCCAGCTCTGATTCCCCGCCTCTGAATCCCCGCGTCTGATTCCCTGCCTCTGATTCCCTGCCTCTGATTCCCCATCTCTGATTCACCACCTCTTATTCCCCATCTCTGATTCCCGGCCTCTGATTCCCCACCTCTGATTACCGGCTCTGATTCCTGGCTTCTGATGCCCGGCCTCTGATTCCCCGCCTGTGATTCCCCATCTATGATTCACCACCTCTGATTCCCCACCTCTGATTCCCCATATCTGACTCCCCGCCTCTGTTTCCCCGCCTCTGATTCCCCACCTCTGATTCCCCATATCTGATTCCCCGCCTCTGTTTCCCTTCCTCTGTTTCCCTGCCTCTTTTTCCCCATATCTGATTCCCCGCCTCTGATTCCCCAACTCTGATTCCCCGCCTCTGATTCCCCAGCTCTGATTCCCCGCCTTTGATTCCCCGCGTCTGATTCCCCGCGTCTGATTCCCTGCCTCTGATTCCCCGCCTCTGATTCCCAATCTCTGATTCGCCGCCTCTGATTCCCCGTGTCTGATTCCCCGCCTCTGATTCACCGCCTCTGATTCCCCGCGTCTGATTCACCACCTCTGATTCCCCATCTCTGATTCCCGGCCTCTGATTCCCCACCTCTGATTATCGGCTCTGATTCCTGGCTTCTGATGTCCGGCCTCTGATTCCCCGCCTCTGATTCGCTGCCTCTGATTCTCCGCCTCTTATTCCCCACCTCTGATTCCCCATACTGATTCCCCACCTCTGTTTCCCCGCCTCTGATTCCCCGCCTCTGATTCCCCATCTCTGATTTACAACCTCTGAATCCCCGCATCTGATTCACCACCGATGATTCCCCGCCTCTGATTCCCCATCCCTGATTCCCGGCCTCTGATTCCCTACCTCTGATTCCCGGCCTCTGATTCCCGGGCTCTGATTCCCGGCCTCTCATTCCCGGCCTCTGATTCCCGGCCTCTGATTCCCCGCCTCTGATTCCCCGCCTCTGATTCCCTGCCTCTGATTCCCCGCCTCTGATTCCACGCCTCTGATACCCCGCCTCTGATTCCCCGCCTCTATTTCCCCGCCTCTGATTCCCCGCCTCTGTTTCCCCATATCTGATTCCCCGCCTCTGATTCCCCAACTCTGATTCCCCGCCTCTGATTCCCCATCTCCGATTCACCGCCTTTGATTCGCCACCTCTGATTCCCCATATCTGATTCCCCGCCTCTGTTTCCCCGCCACTGATTCCCCGCCTCTGATTCCCCGCTACTGATTCCCCGTGTCTGGATCCCTGCCACTGATTCCCCGCCCCTGATTCCCAGCCTCTGATTCCCCGCCTATGATTCTCCAGCTCTGATTCCACGCCTCGGATTCCCCAGCTCTGATTCCCCGCCTCTGATTCCCCGCCTCTGATTCCCCGCCTATGATTCCCCAGCTCTGATTCCACGCCTCGGATTCCCCAGCTCTGATTCCACGCCTCGGATTCCCCGCGTCTGATTCCCTGCCTCTGATTCCCCGCCTCTGATTCCCCATCTCTGATTCACGACTGAATCCCCACCTCTGATTCCCCATATCTGATTCCCCGCCTCTGTTTCCCAACCTCAGATTCCCCGGCTCTGATTCCCCATATCTTATTCCCCGCCTCTGATTCCCCAACTCTGTTTCCCCGCCTCTGATTCCCCAGCTCTGATTCCCCGCCTCTGATTCCCCGCGTCTGATTCCCCATATCTGACTCCCCGCCTCTGTTTCCCCGCCTCTGATTCCCCGCCTCTGATTCCCCATCTCTGATTCACCACCTCTGATTCCCCATCTCTGATTCCCGGCCTCTGATTCCCCACCTGTGATTCACGGCTCTGATTCCTGGCTTCTGATGTCCGGCCTCTGATTCCCCGTGTCTGATTCCTTGCCTCTGATTCTCCGCCTCTTATTCCCCACCTCTAATTCCCCATACTGATTCCCCACCTCTGTTTCACCGCCTCTGATTCCCCGCCTCCGATTCCACATCTCTGATTTACAACCTCTGAATACCCGCGTCTGATTCACCACCGCTGATTCTCCGCCTCTGATTCCCCATCCCTGATTCCCGGCCTCTCATTCCCCACCAATGATTCCCGGCCTTTGATTCCCGGCCTCTGATTCCCGGCCTCTGATTCCCGGCCTCTGATTCCCGGCCTCTGATTCCCGGCCTCTGATTCCCGGCCTCTGATTCCCCGCCTCTGATTCCCCGCCTCTGATTCCCTGCCACTGATTCCCCATCTCTGATTCCCCACCTCTGATTCCCCAGCTCTGATTCCCCGGCTCTGATTCCCCGCCTCTGATTCCCCGCCTCTGATTCCCAACCTCTGATTCCCCACCTCTGATTCTCCATATCTGATTCCTCCCCTCTATTTCCCCAACTCTGATTCCCCGCCTCTGATTCCCCGCCTCTGTTTCCCCATATCTGATTCCCCGCCTCTGAATCCCCAACTCTGATTCCCCGCCTCTGATTCCCCAGCTCTGATTCCCTGCCTCTGATGCCCCGCCTCTGATTCCCCATCTCTGACTCCCTGCCTCTGATTCCCCGTGTCTGATTCCCTGCCTCTGACTCCCCGCCTCTGATTCCCCGCCTCTGATTCCCCAACTCTGATTCCCCGCCTCTGATTCCCCAGCTCTGATTCCCCGCCTCTGAATCCCCGCGTCTGATTCCCTGCCTCTGATTCCCTGCCTCTGATTCCCCATCTCTGATTCACCACCTCTTATTCCCCATCTCTGATTCCCGGCCTCTGATTCCCCACCTCTGATTACCGGCTCTGATTCCTGGCTTCTGATGCCCGGCCTCTGATTCCCCACCTCTGATTCCCCATCTATGATTCACCACCTCTGATTCCCCACCTCTGATTCCCCATATCTGACTCCCCGCCTCTGTTTCCCCGCCTCTGATTCCCCACCTCTGATTCCCCATATCTGATTCCCCGCCTCTGTTTCCCTTCCTCTGTTTCCCTGCCTCTTTTTCCCCATATCTGATTCCCCGCCTCTGATTCCCCAACTCTGATTCCCCGCCTCTGATTCCCCAGCTCTGATTCCCCGCCTCTGATTCCCCGCGTCTGATTCCCCGCGTCTGATTCCCTGCCTCTGATTCCCCGCCTCTGATTCCCAATCTCTGATTCGCCGCCTCTGATTCCCCGTGTCTGATTCCCCGCCTCTGATTCACCGCCTCTGATTCCCCGCGTCTGATTCACCACCTCTGATTCCCCATCTCTGATTCCCGGCCTCTGATTCCCCACCTCTGATTATCGGCTCTGATTCCTGGCTTCTGATGTCCGGCCTCTGATTCCCCGCCTCTGATTCGCTGCCTCTGATTCTCCGCCTCTTATTCCCCACCTCTGATTCCCCATACTGATTCCCCACCTCTGTTTCCCCGCCTCTGATTCCCCGCCTCTGATTCCCCATCTCTGATTTACAACCTCTGAATCCCCGCATCTGATTCACCACCGATGATTCCCCGCCTCTGATTCCCCATCCCTGATTCCCGGCCTCTGATTCCCTACCTCTGATTCCCGGCCTCTGATTCCCGGGCTCTGATTCCCGGCCTCTCATTCCCGGCCTCTGATTCCCGGCCTCTGATTCCCCGCCTCTGATTCCCCGCCTCTGATTCCCTGCCTCTGATTCCCCGCCTCTGATTCCACGCCTCTGATACCCCGCCTCTGATTCCCCGCCTCTATTTCCCCGCCTCTGATTCCCCGCCTCTGTTTCCCCATATCTGATTCCCCGCCTCTGATTCCCCAACTCTGATTCCCCGCCTCTGATTCCCCATCTCCGATTCACCGCCTTTGATTCGCCACCTCTGATTCCCCATATCTGATTCCCCGCCTCTGTTTCCCCGCCACTGATTCCCCGCCTCTGATTCCCCGCTACTGATTCCCCGTGTCTGGATCCCTGCCTCTGATTCCCCGCCTCTCATTCCCCGCCTCTGTTTCCCTGCCACTGATTCCCCGCCCCTGATTCCCAGCCTCTGATTCCCCGCCTATGATTCTCCAGCTCTGATTCCACGCCTCGGATTCCCCAGCTCTGATTCCCCGCCTCTGATTCCCCGCCTCTGATTCCCCGCCTATGATTCCCCAGCTCTGATTCCACGCCTCGGATTCCCCAGCTCTGATTCCACGCCTCGGATTCCCCGCGTCTGATTCCCTGCCTCTGATTCCCCGCCTCTGATTCCCCATCTCTGATTCACGACTGAATCCCCACCTCTGATTCCCCATATCTGATTCCCCGCCTCTGTTTCCCAACCTCAGATTCCCCGGCTCTGATTCCCCATATCTTATTCCCCGCCTCTGATTCCCCAACTCTGTTTCCCCGCCTCTGATTCCCCAGCTCTGATTCCCCGCCTCTGATTCCCCGCGTCTGATTCCCCATATCTGACTCCCCGCCTCTGTTTCCCCGCCTCTGATTCCCCGCCTCTGATTCCCCATCTCTGATTCACCACCTCTGATTCCCCATCTCTGATTCCCGGCCTCTGATTCCCCACCTGTGATTCACGGCTCTGATTCCTGGCTTCTGATGACCGGCCTCTGATTCCCCGTGTCTGATTCCTTGCCTCTGATTCTCCGCCTCTTATTCCCCACCTCTGATTCCCCATACTGATTCCCCACCTCTGTTTCACCGCCTCTGATTCCCCGCCTCCGATTCCACATCTCTGATTTACAACCTCTGAATACCCGCGTCTGATTCACCACCGCTGATTCTCCGCCTCTGATTCCCCATCCCTGATTCCCGGCCTCTGATTCCCCACCTATGATTCCCGGCCTCTGATTCCCGGTCTCTCATTCCCGGCCTCTCATTCCCGGCCTCTGATTCCCGGCCTCTGATTCCCCGCCTCTGATTCCCCGCCTCTGATTCCCTGCCACTGATTCCCCACCTCTGATTCCCCACCTCTGATTCCCCATATCTGATTCCCCGCCTCTGTTTCCCTTCCTCTGTTTCCCCACCTCTGTTTCCCCATATCTGATACCCCGCCTCTGATTCCCCAACTCTGATTCCCCGCCTCTGATTCCCCGCGTCTGATTCCCTGCCTCTGATTCCCCGCCTCTGATTCCCAATCTCTATTTCGCCGCCTCTGATTCCCCGTGTCTGATTCCCCGCCTCTGATTCACCGCCTCTGATTCCCCACGTCTGATTCCCCGCCTCTGATTCCCCGTGTCTGATTCCCTGCCTCTGATTCACCGCCTATGATTCCCCATCTCTGATTCCCCGCCTCTGATTCCCCGCCTCTGATTCCCTGCCACTGATTCCCCGCCCCTTATTCCCCACCTCTGAATCCCCATCTCTAATTAATCACATCTGATTCCCGACCTCTGCTACCCCATCTCTGATTCACTGCCTCTGATTCGGTACCTCTGATTCCCCATATCTGATTCCCCGCCACTGATTCCCCGCCCCTTATTCCCCACCTCTGATTACCCATATCTGATTCCCCGCCGCTTTTTCCCTGCCTCTGATTCCCCGCCTCTGATTCCCAATATCTGATTCAATGCCTCTTATTCCCCAACTCTGATTCCCTGCCTCTGAATCCCCAGCTCTGATTCCCCGCCTCTGATTCCCCACCTCTGATTCCCTGCCTCTGATTCCCTGCCTCTGATTCCCCATCTCTTATTCACCACCTCCGATTCCCCTCCTCAGATTCCCCATATCTGACTCCCCGCCTCTGTTTCCCCGCCTCTGATTCCCCGCCTCTGATTCCCCATCTCTGATTCCCTGCCTCTGATTCCCCATCTCTGATTCCTCGCCTCTGATTCCCCGCGTCTGATTCCCCTCATCTGAGTCCCTTCCTCTGATTCCCCATCTCTGATTCACCACCTCTGATTCCCCATCTCTGATTCCCGGCCTCTGATTCCCCACCTCTGATTCCCGGCTCTGATTCCTGGCTTCTGATGCCCGGCCTCTGATTCCCCGCCTCTGATTCGCTGCCTCTGATTCTCCGCCTCTTATTCCCCACCTCTGTTTCCCCGCCTCTGATTCCCCGCCTCTGATTCCCCATCTCTGATTTACAACCTCTGAATCCCCGCGTCTGATTCACCACCGCTGATTCCCCGTCTCTGATTCCCCATCCCTGAATCCCGGCCTCTTATTCCCTACCTCTGATTCCCGGCCTCTGATTCCCGGCCTCTGATTCCCGGGCTCTGATTCCCGGCCTCTCATTCCCGGCCTCTGATTCCCGGCCTCTGATTCCCCATCTCTGATTCCGCACATCTGATACCCTGCCTCTGATTCCCCGCCTCTGATTCCCTGCCTCTGATTCCCAACCTCTGATTCCCCACCTCTGATTCTCCATATCTGATTCCTCGCCTCTATTTCCCCGCCTCTGATTCCCCGCCTCTGATTCCCCGCCTCTGTTTACCCATATCTGATTCCCCGCCTCTGAATCCCCAACTGATTCCCCGCCTCTGATTCCCCAGCTCTGATTCCCCGCCTCTGATTCCCCGCGTCTGATTCCCTGCCTCTGATGCCCCGCCTCTGATTCCCCATCTCTGACTCCCCGCCTCTGATTCCCCGTGTCTGATTCCCTTCATCTGATTCCCAGCCTCTGATTCCCCAACTCTGATTCCCCGCCTCTGATTCGCCAGCTATGATGCCCCGCCTCTGATTCCCCGCGTCTGATTCCCTGCCTCTGATTCCCTGCCTCTGTTTCCACATCTCTTATTCACCACCTCTGATTCCCTGCGTCTGATTCCCCGACTCTGATTCACCATCTCTGATTCCCCATCTCTGATTCCCCAATTCTGATACCCCGCCTCTGATTCCCCAGCTCTGATTCCCCGCCTCTGATTCCCTGCCTCTGATTCACAACCTCTGATTCCCCACCTCTGATTCCCCATACCTGATTCCCCGCCTCTGATTCCCAATCTCTGATTCGCCGCCTCTGATTCCCCATGTCTGATTCCCCGCCTCTGATTCACCGCCTCTGATTCCCCGCGTCTGATTCCCTACCTCTGATGCCCCGCCTCTGTTTCCCCATCTCTGATTCCCCGCCTCTGATTCCCCGTGTCTGATTCCCTGCCTCTGATTCCCCGCCTCTGATTCCCCACCTCTGTTTCCCCACCTCTGTTTCCCCGCCTCTGATTCCCCATATCTGATTCCCCGCCTCTGATTCCCCAACTCTGATTCCCCGCCTCTGATTCCCCATCTCTGATTCCCGGACTCTGATTCCCCACCTCTGATTCCCAGTCGTCTTATTCCTGGCATCTGAATCCCAGCCTCTGATTCCCGGCCTCTGATTCCCTGCCACTGATTCCCCGCCCCTGATTCCCCACCTCTGATTCCCCGCCTCTGATTCCCCGCCTCTGATTCCCCGCCTATGATTCCCCGCCTCTGATTCCCTGCCACTGATTCTCCGCCCCTTATTCCCCACCTCTGATTACCCATATCTGATTCCCCGCCGCTTTTTCCCTGCCTCTTATTCCCCACCTCTGATTCCCCGCCTCTGATTCCCCACCTCTGATTCCCTGCCTCTGATTCCCCAGCTCTGATTCCCCGCCTCTGATTCCCCACCTCTGATTCCCTGCCTCTGATTTCCTGCCTCTGATTCCCCATCTCTGATACACCACCTCTGATTCCCCTCCTCTGATTCCCCATATCTGACTCCCCGCCTCTGTTTCCCCGCCTCTGAATCCCCGCCTCTGATTCCCCATCTCTGATTCCCCGCCTCTGATTCCCCGCGTCTGATTCCTCGCATCTGAGTCCCTTCCTCTGATTCCCTGCCTCTGATTCCCCATCTCTGATTCCGCACATCTGATACCCTGCCTCTGATACCCCGGCTCTGATTCCCCGCCTCTGATTCCCTGCCTCTGATTCCCCGCCTCTGTTTCCCCATATCTGATTCCCCGCCTCTGAATCCCCAACTCTGATTCCCCGCCTCTGATTCCCCAGCTCTGAGTCCCTTCCTCTGATTCACCACCTCTGATTCCCCATCTCTGATTCCCGGCCTCTGATTCCCCACCTCTGATTCCCGGCTCTGATTCCTGGCTTCTGATGCCCGGCCTCTGATTCCCCGCCTCTGAGTCCCCATCTCTGATTTACAACCTCTGAATCCCGGCGTCTGATTCAACACCGCTGATTCCCCGCCTCTGAATCCCCATCCCTGATTCCCGGCCTCTCATTCCCCACCTATGATTCCCGGCCTCTGATTCCCGGCCTCTCATTCCCGGCCTCTCATTCCCGGCCTCTCATTCCCGGCCTCTGATTCCCTGCCTCTGATTCCCCGCCTATGATTCCCAATCTCTGATTCGCCGCCTCTGATTCCCCGTGTCTGATTCCCCGCCTCTGATTCACCGCCTCTGATTCCCCGCGTCTGATTCACCACCTCTGATTCCCCATCTCTGATTCCCGGCCTCTGATTCCCCACCTCTGATTATCGGCTCTGATTCCTGGCTTCTGATGTCCGGCCTCTGATTCCCCGCCTCTGATTCGCTGCCTCTGATTCTCCGCCTCTTATTCCCCACCTCTGATTCCCCATACTGATTCCCCACCTCTGTTTCCCCGCCTCTGATTCCCCGCCTCTGATTCCCCATCTCTGATTTACAACCTCTGAATCCCCGCGTCTGATTCACCACCGATGATTCCCCGCCTCTGATTCCCCATCCCTGATTCCCGGCCTCTGATTCCCTACCTCTGATTCCCGGCCTCTGATTCCCGGGCTCTGATTCCCGGCCTCTCATTCCCGGCCTCTGATTCCCGGCCTCTGATTCCCCGCCTCTGATTCCCCGCCTCTGATTCCCTGCCTCTGATTCCCCGCCTCTGATTCCACGCCTCTGATACCCCGCCTCTGATTCCCCGCCTCTATTTCCCCGCCTCTGATTCCCCGCCTCTGTTTCCCCATATCTGATTCCCCGCCTCTGATTCCCCAACTCTGATTCCCCGCCTCTGATTCCCCATCTCCGATTCACCGCCTTTGATTCGCCACCTCTGATTCCCCATATCTGATTCCCCGCCTCTGTTTCCCCGCCACTGATTCCCCGCCTCTGATTCCCCGCTACTGATTCCCCGTGTCTGGATCCCTGCCTCTGATTCCCCGCCTCTCATTCCCTGCCTCTGTTTCCCTGCCACTGATTCCCCGCCCCTGATTCCCCGCCTCTGATTCCCCGCCTATGATTCTCCAGCTCTGATTCCACGCCTCGGATTCCCCAGCTCTGACTCCCCGCCTCTGATTCCCCGCCTCTGATTCCCCGCCTATGATTCCCCAGCTCTGATTCCACGCCTCGGATTCCCCAGCTCTGATTCCACGCCTCGGATTCCCCGCGTCTGATTCCCTGCCTCTGATTCCCCGCCTCTGATTCCCCATCTCTGATTCACGACTGAATCCCCACCTCTGATTCCCCATATCTGATTCCCCGCCTCTGTTTCCCAACCTCAGATTCCCCGCCTCTGATTCCCCATATCTTATTCCCCGCCTCTGATTCCCCAACTCTGTTTCCCCGCCTCTGATTCCCCAGCTCTGATTCCCCGCCTCTGATTCCCCGCGTCTGATTCCCCATATCTGACTCCCCGCCTCTGTTTCCCCGCCTCTGATTCCCCGCCTCTGATTCCCCATCTCTGATTCACCACCTCTGATTCCCCATCTCTGATTCCCGGCCTCTGATTCCCCACCAGTGATTCACGGCTCTGATTCCTGGCTTCTGATGTCCGGCCTCTGATTCCCCGTGTCTGATTCCCTGCCTCTGATTCTCCGCCTCTTATTCCCCACCTCTGATTCCCCATACTGATTCCCCACCTCTGTTTCACCGCATCTGATTCCCCGCCTCCGATTCCCCATCTCTGATTTACAACCTCTGAATCCCCGCGTCTGATTCACCACCGCTGATTCTCCGCCTCTGATTCCCCATCCCTGATTCCCGGCCTTTGATTCCCCACCTATGATTCCCGGCCTCTGATTCCCGGTCTCTCATTCCCGGCCTCTCATTCCCGGCCTCTGATTCCCGGCCTCTGATTCCCCGCCTCTGATTCCCCGCCTCTGATTCCCTGCCACTGATTCCCCATCTCTGATTCCCCACCTCTGATTCCCCATATCTGATTCCCCACCTATGTTTCCCCGCCTCTGATTCCCCATATCTGATTCCCCGCCTCTGTTTCCCTTCCTCTGTTTCCCCACCTCTGTTTCCCCATATCTGATTCCCCGCCTCTGATTCCCCAACTCTGATTCCCCGCCTCTGATTCCCCGCGTCTGATTCCCTGCCTCTGATTCCCCGCCTCTGATTCCCAATCTCTATTTCGCCGCCTCTGATTCCCCGTGTCTGATTCCCCGCCTCTGATTCACCGCCTCTGATTCCCCACGTCTGATTCCCCGCCTCTGATTCCCCGTGTCTGATTCCCCGCCTCTGATTCACCGCCTCTGATTCCCCATCTCTGATTCCCCGCCTCTGATTCCCCGCCTCTGATTCCCTGCCACTGATTCCCCGCCCCTTATTCCCCACCTCTGAATCCCCATCTCTAATTAATCACATCTGATTCCCGACCTCTGCTACCCCATCTCTGATTCACTGCCTCTGATTCGGCACCTCTGATTCCCCATATCTGATTCCCCGCCTCTGATTCCCCGCCTCTGATTCCCCGCCTCTGATTCCCTGCCACTGATTCCCCGCCCCTTATTCCCCACCTCTGATTACCAATATCTGATTCCCCGCCGCTTTTTCCCTGCCTCTGATTCCCCGCCTCTGATTCCCCATATCTGATTCAATGCCTCTTATTCCCCAACTCTGATTCCCTGCCTCTGAATCCCCAGCTCTGATTCCCCGCCTCTGATTCCCCACCTCTGATTCCCTGCCTCTGATTCCCTGCCTCTGATTCCCCATCTCTGATTCACCACCTCCGATTCCCCTCCTCAGATTCCCCATATCTGACTCCCCGCCTCTGTTTCCCCGCCTCTGATTCCCCGCCTCTGATTCCCCATCTCTGATTCCCTGCCTCTGATTCCCCATCTCTGATTCCTCGCCTCTGATTCCCCGCGTCTGATTCCCCTCATCTGAGTCCCTTCCTCTGATTACCCATCTCTGATTCCCGGCCTCTGATTCCCCACCTCTGATTCCCGGCTCTGATTCCTGGCTTCTGATGCCCGGCCTCTGATTCCCCGCCTCTGATTCGCTGCCTCTGATTCTCCGCCTCTTATTCCCCACCTCTGTTTCCCCGCCTCTGATTCCCAGCCTCTGATTCCCCATCTCTGATTTACAACCTCTGAATCCCCGCGTCTGATTCACCACCGCTGATTCCCCGTCTCTGATTCCCCATCCCTGAATCCCGGCCTCTTATTCCCTACCTCTGATTCCCGGCCTCTGATTCCCAGCCTCTGATTCCCGGCCTCTGATTCCCGGCCTCTCATTCCCGGCCTCTGATTCCCGGCCTCTGATTCCCCATCTCTGATTCCGCACATCTGATACCCTGCCTCTGATTCCCCGCCTCTGATTCCCTGCCTCTGACTCCCAACCTCTGATTCCCCACCTCTGATTCTCCATATCTGATTCCTCGCCTCTATTTCCCCGCCTCTGATTCCCCGCCTCTGATTCCCCGCCTCTGTTTACCCATATCTGATTCCCCGCCTCTGAATCCCCAACTGATTCCCCGCCTCTGATTCCCCAGCTCTGATTCCCCGCCTCTGATTCCCCGCGTCTGATTCCCTGCCTCTGATGCCCCGCCTCTGATTCCCCATCTCTGACTCCCCGCCTCTGATTCCCCGTGTCTGATTCCCTGCATCTGATTCCCAGCCTCTGATTCCCCAACTCTGATTCCCCGCCTCTGATTCGCCAGCTATGATGCCCCGCCTCTGATTCCCAGCGTCTGATTCCCCGACTCTGATTCACCATCTCTGATTCCCCATCTCTGATTCCCCAATTCTGATACCCCGCCTCTGATTCCCCAGCTCTGATTCCCCGCCTCTGATTCCCTGCCTCTGATTCACAACCTCTGATTCCCCACCTCTGATTCCCCATACCTGATTCCCCGCCTCTGATTCCCAATCTCTGATTCGCCGCCTCTGATTCCCCATGTCTGATTCCCCGCCTCTGATTCACCGCCTCTGATTCCCCGCGTCTGATTCCCTACCTCTGATGCCCCGCCTCTGTTTCCCCATCTCTGATTCCCCGCCTCTGATTCCCCGTGTCTGATTCCCTGCCTCTGATTCCCCGCCTCTGATTCCCCACCTCTGTTTCCCCGCCTCTGTTTCCCCGCCTCTGATTCCCCATATCTGATTCCCCGCCTCTGATTCCCCAACTCTGATTCCCCGCCTCTGATTCCCCATCTCTGATTCCCGGACTCTGATTCCCCACCTCTGATTCCCAGTCGTCTTATTCCTGGCATCTGAATCCCAGCCTCTGATTCCCGGCCTCTGATTCCCTGCCACTGATTCCCCGCCCCTGATTCCCCACCTCTGATTCCCCGCCTCTGATTCCCCGCCTCTGATTCCCCGCCTATGATTCCCCGCCTCTGATTCCCTGCCACTGATTCTCCGCCCCTTATTCCCCACCTCTGATTACCCATATCTGATTCCCTGCCGCTTTTTCCCTGCCTCTGATTCCCCGCCTCTGATTCCCCGCCTCTGATTCCCCACCTCTGATTCCCTGCCTCTGATTCCCCAGCTCTGATTCCCCGCCTCTGATTCCCCACCTCTGATTCCCTGCCTCTGATTTCCTGCCTCTGATTCCCCATCTCTGATACACCACCCCTGATTCCCCTCCTCTGATTCCCCATATCTGACTCCCCGCCTCTGTTTCCCCGCCTCTGAATCCCCGCCTCTGATTCCCCATCTCTGATTCCCCGCCTCTGATTCCCCGCGTCTGATTCCTCGCATCTGAGTCCCTTCCTCTGATTCCCTGCCTCTGATTCCCCATCTCTGATTCCGCACATCTGATACCCTGCCTCTGATACCCCGGCTCTGATTCCCCGCCTCTGATTCCCTGCCTCTGATTCCCCGCCTCTGTTTCCCCATATCTGATTCCCCGCCTCTGAATCCCCAACTCTGATTCCCCGCCTCTGATTCCCCAGCTCTGATTCCCTGCCTCTGATGCCCCGCCTCTGATTCCCCATCTCTGACTCCCCGCCTCTGTTTCCCCATATCTGATTCCCCGCCTCTGAATCCCCAACTCTGATTCCCCGCCTCTGATTCCCCAGCTCTGAGTCCCTTCCTCTGATTCACCACCTCTGATTCCCCATCTCTGATTCCCGGCCTCTGATTCCCCACCTCTGATTCCCGGCTCTGATTCCTGGCTTCTGATGCCCGGCCTCTGATTCCCCGCCTCTGAGTCCCCATCTCTGATTTACAACCTCTGAATCCCGGCGTCTGATTCAACACCGCTGATTCCCCGCCTCTGATTCCCCATCCCTGATTCCCGGCCTCTCATTCCCCACCCATGATTCCCGGCCTCTGATTCCCGGCCTCTCATTCCCGGCCTCTCATTCCCGGCCTCTCATTCCCGGCCTCTGATTCCCGGCCTCTGATTCCCCGCCTCTGATTGCCCACCCCAGATTCCCCATATCTGATTCCCCGCCTCTGATTCCCCGCCTCTGATTCCCCGCCTCTGATTCCCCGCCTATGATTCCCCACCTCTGATTCCCAAACTCTGATTCCCCGCCTCTGATTCCCCAGCTCTGATTCCACGCCTCGGATTCCCCGCGTCTGATTCCCTGCCTCTGATTCCCCGCCTCTGATTCCCCATCTCTGATTCACCACTGAATCCCCACCTCTGAATCCCCATATCTGATTCCCCGCCTCTGTTTCCCAACCTCAGATTCCCCGCCTCTGATTCCCCATATCTTATTCCCCGCCTCTGATTCCCCAACTCTGTTTCCCCGCCTCTGATTCCCCTGCTCTGATTCCCCGCCTCTGATTCCCCGCGTCTGATTCCCTGCCTCTGATTCCCCGCCTCTGATTCCCCATCTATGATTCACCACCTCTGATTCCCCACCTCTGATTCCCCATATCTGACTCCCCGCCTCTGTTTCCCCGCCTCTGATTCCCCACCTCTGATTCCCCATATCTGATTCCCCGCCTCTGTTTCCCTTCCTCTGTTTCCCTGCCTCTATTTCCCCATATCTGATTCCCCGCCTCTGATTCCCCAACTCTGATTCCCCGCCTCTGATTCCCCAGCTCTGATACCCCGCTTCTGATTCCCCGCCTCTGAATCCCCAACTCTGATTCCCCGCCTCTGATTCCCCAGCTCTGATTCCCCGCCTCTGATTCCCCGCGTCTGATTCCCTGCCTCTGATTCCCCGCCTCTGATTCCCAATCTCTGATTCGCCGCCTCTGATTCCCCGTGTCTGATTCCCCGCCTCTGATTCACCGCCTCTGATTCCCCGCGTCTGATTCACCACCTCTGATTCCCCATCTCTGATTCCCGGCCTCTGATTCCCCACCTCTGATTATCGGCTCTGATTCCTGGCTTCTGATGTCCGGCCTCTGATTCCCCGCCTCTGATTCGCTGCCTCTGATTCTCCGCCTCTTATTCCCCACCTCTGATTCCCCATACTGATTCCCCACCTCTGTTTCCCCGCCTCTGATTCCCCGCCTCTGATTCCCCATCTCTGATTTACAACCTCTGAATCCCCGCGTCTGATTCACCACCGATGATTCCCCGCCTCTGATTCCCCATCCATGATTCCCGGTCTCTGATTCCCTACCTCTGATTCCCGGCCTCTGATTCCTGGGCTCTGATTCCCGGCCTCTCATTCCCGGCCTCTGATTCCCGGCCTCTGATTCCCCGCCTCTGATTCCCTGCCTCTGATTCCCCGCCTCTGATTCCACGCCTCTGATACCCCGCCTCTGATTCCCCGCCTCTATTTCCCCGCCTCTGATTCCCCGCCTCTGTTTCCCCATATCTGATTCCCCGCCTCTGATTCCCCAACTCTGATTCCCCGCCTCTGATTCCCCATCTCCGATTCACCGCCTTTGATTCGCCACCTCTGATTCCCCATATCTTATTCCCCGCCTCTGTTTCCCCGCCACTGATCCCCGCCTCTGATTCTCCAGCTCTGATTCCCCGTGTCTGGATCCCTGCCTCTGATTCCCCGCCTCTGATTCCCCGCCTCTGATTCCCCGCCTATGATTCCCCAGCTCTGATTCCACGCCTCGGATTCCCCAGCTCTGATTCCACGCCTCGGATTCCCCGCGTCTGATTCCCTGCCTCTGATTCCCCGCCTCTGATTCCCCATCTCTGATTCCCCGCCTCTGTTTCCCAACCTCAGATTCCCCGCCTCTGATTCCCCATATCTTATTCCCCGCCTCTGATTCCCCAACTCTGTTTCCCCGCCTCTGATTCCCCAGCTCTGATTCCCCGCCTCTGATTCCCCGCTTCTGATTCCCCATATCTGACTCCCCGCCTCTGTTTCCCCGCCTCTGATTCCCCGCCTCTGATTCCCCGCCTCTGATTCCCCATCTCTGATTCACCACCTCTGATTCCCCATCTCTGATTCCCGGCCTCTGATTCCCCACCTGTGATTCACGGCTCTGATTCCTGGCTTCTGATGCCCGGCCTCTGATTCCCCGTGTCTGATTCCCTGCCTCTGATTCTCCGCCTCTTATTCCCCACCTCTGATTCCCCATACTGATTCCCCACCTCTGTTTCACCGCCTCTGATTCCCCGCCTCCGATTCCCCATCTCTGATTTACAACCTCTGAATCCCCACGTCTGATTCACCACCGCTGATTCCCCGCCTCTGATTCCCCATCCCTGATTCCCGGCCTCTGATTCCCCACCTATGATTCCCGGCCTCTGATTCCCGGTCTCTCATTCCCGGCCTCTCATTCCCGGCCTCTGATTCCCGGCCTCTGATTCCCGGCCTCTGATTCCCCGCCTCTGATTCCCCGCCTCTGATTCCCTGCCACTGATTCCCCATCTCTGATTCCCCACCTCTGATTCCCTATATCTGATTCCCCACCTATGTTTCCCCGCCTCTGATTCCCCATATCTGATTCCCCGCCTCTGTTTCCCTTCCTCTGTTTCCCCACCTCTGTTTCCCCATATCTGATTCCCCGCCTCTGATTCCCCAACTCTGATTCCCCGCCTCTGATTCCCCGCGTCTGATTCCCTGCCTCTGATTCCCCGCCTCTGATTCCCAATCTCTATTTCGCCGCCTCTGATTCCCCGTGTCTGATTCCCCGCCTCTGATTCACCGCCTCTGATTCCCCACGTCTGATTCCCCGCCTCTGATTCCCCGTGTCTGATTCCCTGCCTCTGATTCACCGCCTCTGATTCCCCATCTCTGATTCCCCGCCTCTGATTCCCCGCCTCTGATTCCCTGCCACTGATTCCCCACCCCTTATTCCCCACCTCTGATTCCCCATCTCTAATTAATCACATCTGATTCCCGACCTCTGCTACCCCATCTCTGATTCACTGCCTCTGATTCGGCACCTCTGATTCGCCGCCTCTGATTCCCCGCCTCTGATTCCCCGCCTCTGATTCCCCGCCTCTGATTCCCTGCCACTGATTCCCCGCCCCTTATTCCCCACCTCTGATTACCCATATCTGATTCCCCGCCGCTTTTTCCCTGCCTCTGATTCCCCGCCTCTGATTCCCCATATCTGATTCAGTGCCTCTTATTCCCCAACTCAGATTCCCTGCCTCTGAATCCCCAGCTCTGATTCCCCGCCTCTGATTCCCCACCTCTGATTCCCTGCCTCTGATTCCCTGCCACTGATTCCCCATCTCTGATTCACCACCTCCGATTCCCCTCCTCAGATTCCCCATATCTGACTCCCCGCCTCTATTTCCCCGCCTCTGATTCCCCGCCTCTGATTCCCCATCTCTGATTCCCTGCCTCTGATTCCCCATCTCTGATTCCTCGCCTCTGATTCCAGGCGTCTGATTCCCCTCATCTGAGTCCCTTCCTCTGATTCCCCATCTCTGATTCACCACCTCTGATTCCCCATCTCTGATTCCCCATATCTGACTCCCCGCCTCTGTTTCCCCGCCTCTGATTCCCCACCTCTGATTCCCCATATCTGATTCCCCGCCTCTGTTTCCCTTCCTCTGTTTCCCTGCCTCTTTTTCCCCATATCTGATTCCCCGCCTCTGATTCCCCAACTCTGATTCCCCGCCTCTGATTCCCCAGCTCTGATTCCCCGCCTCTGATTCCCCGCGTCTGATTCCCTGCCTCTGATTCCCCGCCTCTGATTCCCAATCTCTGATTCGCCGCCTCTGATTCCCCGTGTCTGATTCCCCGCCTCTGATTCACCGCCTCTGATTCCCCGCGTCTGATTCACCACCTCTGATTCCCCATCTCTGATTCCCGGCCTCTGATTCCCCACCTCTGATTATCGGCTCTGATTCCTGGCTTCTGATGTCCGGCCTCTGATTCCCCGCCTCTGATTCGCTGCCTCTGATTCTCCGCCTCTTATTCCCCACCTCTGATTCCCCATACTGATTCCCCACCTCTGTTTCCCCGCCTCTGATTCCGCATCTCTGATTTACAACCTCTGAATCCCCGCGTCTGATTTACCACCGATGATTCCCCGCCTCTGATTCCCCATCCCTGATTCCCGGCCTCTGATTCCCTACCTCTGATTCCCGGCCTCTGATTCCCGGGCTCTGATTCCCGGCCTCTCATTCCCGGCCTCTGATTCCCGGCCTCTGATTCCCCGCCTCTGATTCCCCGCCTCTGATTCCCTGCCTCTGATTCCCCGCCTCTGATTCCACGCCTCTGATACCCCGCCTCTGATTCCCCGCCTCTGATTCCCTGCCTCTGATTCCCCGCCTCTGATTCCACGCCTCTGATACCCCGCCTCTGATTCCCCGCCTCTGATTCCCCGCCTATGATTCCCCAGCTCTGATTCCACGCCTCGGATTCCCCAGCTCTGATTCCACGCCTCGGATTCCCCGCGTCTGATTCCCTGCCTCTGATTCCCCGCCTCTGATTCCCCATCTCTGATTCACGACTGAATCCCCACCTCTGATTCCCCATATCTGATTCCCCGCCTCTGTTTCCCAACCTCAGATTCCCCGCCTCTGATTCCCCATATCTTATTCCCCGCCTCTGATTCCCCAACTCTGTTTCCCCGCCTCTGATTCCCCAGCTCTGATTCCCCGCCTCTGATTCCCCGCGTCTGATTCCCCATATCTGACTCCCCGCCTCTGTTTCCCCGCCTCTGATTCCCCGCCTCTGATTCCCCATCTCTGATTCACCACCTCTGATTCCCCATCTCTGATTCCCGGCCTCTGATTCCCCACCAGTGATTCACGGCTCTGATTCCTGGCTTCTGATGTCCGGCCTCTGATTCCCCGTGTCTGATTCCCTGCCTCTGATTCTCCGCCTCTTATTCCCCACCTCTGATTCCCCATACTGATTCCCCACCTCTGTTTCACCGCATCTGATTCCCCGCCTCCGATTCCCCATCTCTGATTTACAACCTCTGAATCCCCGCGTCTGATTCACCACCGCTGATTCTCCGCCTCTGATTCCCCATCCCTGATTCCCGGCCTTTGATTCCCCACCTATGATTCCCGGCCTCTGATTCCCGGTCTCTCATTCCCGGCCTCTCATTCCCGGCCTCTGATTCCCGGCCTCTGATTCCCCGCCTCTGATTCCCCGCCTCTGATTCCCTGCCACTGATTCCCCATCTCTGATTCCCCACCTCTGATTCCCCATATCTGATTCCCCACCTATGTTTCCCCGCCTCTGATTCCCCATATCTGATTCCCCGCCTCTGTTTCCCTTCCTCTGTTTCCCCACCTCTGTTTCCCCATATCTGATTCCCCGCCTCTGATTCCCCAACTCTGATTCCCCGCCTCTGATTCCCCGCGTCTGATTCCCTGCCTCTGATTCCCCGCCTCTGATTCCCAATCTCTATTTCGCCGCCTCTGATTCCCCGTGTCTGATTCCCCGCCTCTGATTCACCGCCTCTGATTCCCCACGTCTGATTCCCCGCCTCTGATTCCCCGTGTCTGATTCCCCGCCTCTGATTCACCGCCTCTGATTCCCCATCTCTGATTCCCCGCCTCTGATTCCCCGCCTCTGATTCCCTGCCACTGATTCCCCGCCCCTTATTCCCCACCTCTGAATCCCCATCTCTAATTAATCACATCTGATTCCCGACCTCTGCTACCCCATCTCTGATTCACTGCCTCTGATTCGGCACCTCTGATTCCCCATATCTGATTCCCCGCCTCTGATTCCCCGCCTCTGATTCCCCGCCTCTGATTCCCTGCCACTGATTCCCCGCCCCTTATTCCCCACCTCTGATTACCCATATCTGATTCCCCGCCGCTTTTTCCCTGCCTCTGATTCCCCGCCTCTGATTCCCCATATCTGATTCAATGCCTCTTATTCCCCAACTCTGATTCCCTGCCTCTGAATCCCCAGCTCTGATTCCCCGCCTCTGATTCCCCATATCTTATTCCCCGCCTCTGATTCCCCAACTCTGTTTCCCCGCCTCTGATTCCCCAGCTCTGATTCCCCGCCTCTGATTCCCCGCGTCTGATTCCCCATATCTGACTCCCCGCCTCTGTTTCCCCGCCTCTGATTCCCCGCCTCTGATTCCCCATCTCTGATTCACCACCTCTGATTCCCCATCTCTGATTCCCGGCCTCTGATTCCCCACCAGTGATTCACGGCTCTGATTCCTGGCTTCTGATGTCCGGCCTCTGATTCCCCGTGTCTGATTCCCTGCCTCTGATTCTCCGCCTCTTATTCCCCACCTCTGATTCCCCATACTGATTCCCCACCTCTGTTTCACCGCCTCTGATTCCCCGCCTCCGATTCCCCATCTCTGATTTACAACCTCTGAATCCCCGCGTCTGATTCACCACCGCTGATTCTCCGCCTCTGATTCCCCATCCCTGATTCCCGGCCTCTGATTCCCCACCTATGATTCCCGGCCTCTGATTCCCGGTCTCTCATTCCCGGCCTCTCATTCCCGGCCTCTGATTCCCGGCCTCTGATTCCCCGCCTCTGATTCCCCGCCTCTGATTCCCTGCCACTGATTCCCCATCTCTGATTCCCCACCTCTGATTCCCCATATCTGATTCCCCACCTATGTTTCCCCGCCTCTGATTCCCCATATCTGATTCCCCGCCTCTGTTTCCCTTCCTCTGTTTCCCCACCTCTGTTTCCCCATATCTGATTCCCCGCCTCTGATTCCCCAACTCTGATTCCCCGCCTCTGATTCCCCGCGTCTGATTCCCTGCCTCTGATTCCCCGCCTCTGATTCCCAATCTCTATTTCGCCGCCTCTGATTCCCCGTGTCTGATTCCCCGCCTCTGATTCACCGCCTCTGATTCCCCACGTCTGATTCCCCGCCTCTGATTCCCCGTGTCTGATTCCCCGCCTCTGATTCACCGCCTCTGATTCCCCATCTCTGATTCCCCGCCTCTGATTCCCCGCCTCTGATTCCCTGCCACTGATTCCCCGCCCCTTATTCCCCACCTCTGAATCCCCATCTCTAATTAATCACATCTGATTCCCGACCTCTGCTACCCCATCTCTGATTCACTGCCTCTGATTCGGCACCTCTGATTCCCCATATCTGATTCCCCGCCTCTGATTCCCCGCCTCTGATTCCCCGCCTCTGATTCCCTGCCACTGATTCCCCGCCCCTTATTCCCCACCTCTGATTACCAATATCTGATTCCCCGCCGCTTTTTCCCTGCCTCTGATTCCCCGCCTCTGATTCCCCATATCTGATTCAATGCCTCTTATTCCCCAACTCTGATTCCCTGCCTCTGAATCCCCAGCTCTGATTCCCCGCCTCTGATTCCCCACCTCTGATTCCCTGCCTCTGATTCCCTGCCTCTGATTCCCCATCTCTGATTCACCACCTCCGATTCCCCTCCTCAGATTCCCCATATCTGACTCCCCGCCTCTGTTTCCCCGCCTCTGATTCCCCGCCTCTGATTCCCCATCTCTGATTCCCTGCCTCTGATTCCCCATCTCTGATTCCTCGCCTCTGATTCCCCGCGTCTGATTCCCCTCATCTGAGTCCCTTCCTCTGATTCCCCATCTCTGATTCACCACCTCTGATTCCCCATCTCTGATTCCCGGCCTCTGATTCCCCACCTCTGATTCCCGGCTCTGATTCCTGGCTTCTGATGCCCGGCCTCTGATTCCCCGCCTCTGATTCGCTGCCTCTGATTCTCCGCCTCTTATTCCCCACCTCTGTTTCCCCGCCTCTGATTCCCCGCCTCTGATTCCCCATCTCTGATTTACAACCTCTGAATCCCCGCGTCTGATTCACCACCGCTGATTCCCCGTCTCTGATTCCCCATCCCTGAATCCCGGCCTCTTATTCCCTACCTCTGATTCCCGGCCTCTGATTCCCAGCCTCTGATTCCCGGGCTCTGATTCCCGGCCTCTCATTCCCGGCCTCTGATTCCCGGCCTCTGATTCCCCATCTCTGATTCCGCACATCTGATACCCTGCCTCTGATTCCCCGCCTCTGATTCCCTGCCTCTGACTCCCAACCTCTGATTCCCCACCTCTGATTCTCCATATCTGATTCCTCGCCTCTATTTCCCCGCCTCTGATTCCCCGCCTCTGATTCCCCGCCTCTGTTTACCCATATCTGATTCCCCGCCTCTGAATCCCCAACTGATTCCCCGCCTCTGATTCCCCAGCTCTGATTCCCCGCCTCTGATTCCCCGCGTCTGATTCCCTGCCTCTGATGCCCCGCCTCTGATTCCCCATCTCTGACTCCCCGCCTCTGATTCCCCGTGTCTGATTCCCTGCATCTGATTCCCAGCCTCTGATTCCCCAACTCTGATTCCCCGCCTCTGATTCGCCAGCTATGATGCCCCGCCTCTGATTCCCAGCGTCTGATTCCCCGACTCTGATTCACCATCTCTGATTCCCCATCTCTGATTCCCCAATTCTGATACCCCGCCTCTGATTCCCCAGCTCTGATTCCCCGCCTCTGATTCCCTGCCTCTGATTCACAACCTCTGATTCCCCACCTCTGATTCCCCATACCTGATTCCCCGCCTCTGATTCCCAATCTCTGATTCGCCGCCTCTGATTCCCCATGTCTGATTCCCCGCCTCTGATTCACCGCCTCTGATTCCCCGCGTCTGATTCCCTACCTCTGATGCCCCGCCTCTGTTTCCCCATCTCTGATTCCCCGCCTCTGATTCCCCGTGTCTGATTCCCTGCCTCTGATTCCCCGCCTCTGATTCCCCACCTCTGTTTCCCCGCCTCTGTTTCCCCGCCTCTGATTCCCCATATCTGATTCCCCGCCTCTGATTCCCCAACTCTGATTCCCCGCCTCTGATTCCCCATCTCTGATTCCCGGACTCTGATTCCCCACCTCTGATTCCCAGTCGTCTTATTCCTGGCATCTGAATCCCAGCCTCTGATTCCCGGCCTCTGATTCCCTGCCACTGATTCCCCGCCCCTGATTCCCCACCTCTGATTCCCCGCCTCTGATTCCCCGCCTCTGATTCCCCGCCTATGATTCCCCGCCTCTGATTCCCTGCCACTGATTCTCCGCCCCTTATTCCCCACCTCTGATTACCCATATCTGATTCCCTGCCGCTTTTTCCCTGCCTCTGATTCCCCGCCTCTGATTCCCCGCCTCTGATTCCCCACCTCTGATTCCCTGCCTCTGATTCCCCAGCTCTGATTCCCCGCCTCTGATTCCCCACCTCTGATTCCCTGCCTCTGATTTCCTGCCTCTGATTCCCCATCTCTGATACACCACCCCTGATTCCCCTCCTCTGATTCCCCATATCTGACTCCCCGCCTCTGTTTCCCCGCCTCTGAATCCCCGCCTCTGATTCCCCATCTCTGATTCCCCGCCTCTGATTCCCCGCGTCTGATTCCTCGCATCTGAGTCCCTTCCTCTGATTCCCTGCCTCTGATTCCCCATCTCTGATTCCGCACATCTGATACCCTGCCTCTGATACCCCGGCTCTGATTCCCCGCCTCTGATTCCCTGCCTCTGATTCCCCGCCTCTGTTTCCCCATATCTGATTCCCCGCCTCTGAATCCCCAACTCTGATTCCCCGCCTCTGATTCCCCAGCTCTGATTCCCTGCCTCTGATGCCCCGCCTCTGATTCCCCATCTCTGACTCCCCGCCTCTGTTTCCCCATATCTGATTCCCCGCCTCTGAATCCCCAACTCTGATTCCCCGCCTCTGATTCCCCAGCTCTGAGTCCCTTCCTCTGATTCACCACCTCTGATTCCCCATCTCTGATTCCCGGCCTCTGATTCCCCACCTCTGATTCCCGGCTCTGATTCCTGGCTTCTGATGCCCGGCCTCTGATTCCCCGCCTCTGAGTCCCCATCTCTGATTTACAACCTCTGAATCCCGGCGTCTGATTCAACACCGCTGATTCCCCGCCTCTGATTCCCCATCCCTGATTCCCGGCCTCTCATTCCCCACCCATGATTCCCGGCCTCTGATTCCCGGCCTCTCATTCCCGGCCTCTCATTCCCGGCCTCTCATTCCCGGCCTCTGATTCCCGGCCTCTGATTCCCCGCCTCTGATTGCCCACCCCAGATTCCCCATATCTGATTCCCCGCCTCTGATTCCCCGCCTCTGATTCCCCGCCTCTGATTCCCCGCCTATGATTCCCCGCCTCTGATTCCCAAACTCTGATTCCCCGCCTCTGATTCCCCAGCTCTGATTCCACGCCTCGGATTCCCCGCGTCTGATTCCCTGCCTCTGATTCCCCGCCTCTGATTCCCCATCTCTGATTCACCACTGAATCCCCACCTCTGATTCCCCATATCTGATTCCCCGCCTCTGTTTCCCAACCTCAGATTCCCCGCCTCTGATTCCCCATATCTTATTCCCCGCCTCTGATTCCCCAACTCTGTTTCCCCGCCTCTGATTCCCCTGCTCTGATTCCCCGCCTCTGATTCCCCGCGTCTGATTCCCTGCCTCTGATGCCCCGCCTCTGATTCCCCATCTATGATTCACCACCTCTGATTCCCCACCTCTGATTCCCCATATCTGACTCCCCGCCTCTGTTTCCCCGCCTCTGATTCCCCACCTCTGATTCCCCATATCTGATTCCCCGCCTCTGTTTCCCTTCCTCTGTTTCCCTGCCTCTATTTCCCCATATCTGATTCCCCGCCTCTGATTCCCCAACTCTGATTCCCCGCCTCTGATTCCCCAGCTCTGATACCCCGCTTCTGATTCCCCGCCTCTGATTCCCAATCTCTGATTCGCCGCCTCTGATTCCCCGTGTCTGATTCCCCGCCTCTGATTCACCGCCTCTGATTCCCCGCGTCTGATTCACCACCTCTGATTCCCCATCTCTGATTCCCGGCCTCTGATTCCCCACCTCTGATTATCGGCTCTGATTCCTGGCTTCTGATGTCCGGCCTCTGATTCCCCGCCTCTGATTCGCTGCCTCTGATTCTCCGCCTCTTATTCCCCACCTCTGATTCCCCATACTGATTCCCCACCTCTGTTTCCCCGCCTCTGATTCCCCGCCTCTGATTCCCCATCTCTGATTTACAACCTCTGAATCCCCGCGTCTGATTCACCACCGATGATTCCCCGCCTCTAATTCCCCATCTCTGATTCACCACTGAATCCCCACCTCTGATTCCCCATATCTGATTCCCCGCCTCTGTTTCCCAACCTCAGATTCCCCGCCTCTGATTCCCCATATCTTATTCCCCGCCTCTGATTCCCCAACTCTGTTTCCCCGCCTCTGATTCCCCTGCTCTGATTCCCCGCCTCTGATTCCCCGCGTCTGATTCCCTGCCTCTGATTCCCCGCCTCTGATTCCCCATCTATGATTCACCACCTCTGATTCCCCACCTCTGATTCCCCATATCTGACTCCCCGCCTCTGTTTCCCCGCCTCTGATTCCCCACCTCTGATTCCCCATATCTGATTCCCCGCCTCTGTTTCCCTTCCTCTGTTTCCCTGCCTCTTTTTCCCCATATCTGATTCCCCGCCTCTGATTCCCCAACTCTGATTCCCCGCCTCTGATTCCCCAGCTCTGATTCCCCGCCTCTGATTCCCCGCGTCTGATTCCCTGCCTCTGATTCCCCGCCTCTGATTCCCAATCTCTGATTCGCCGCCTCTGATTCCCCGTGTCTGATTCCCCGCCTCTGATTCACCGCCTCTGATTCCCCGCGTCTGATTCACCACCTCTGATTCCCCATCTCTGATTCCCGGCCTCTGATTCCCCACCTCTGATTATCGGCTCTGATTCCTGGCTTCTGATGTCCGGCCTCTGATTCCCCGCCTCTGATTCGCTGCCTCTGATTCTCCGCCTCTTATTCCCCACCTCTGATTCCCCATACTGATTCCCCACCTCTGTTTCCCCGCCTCTGATTCCCCGCCTCTGATTCCCCATCTCTGATTTACAACCTCTGAATCCCCGCGTCTGATTCACCACCGATGATTCCCCGCCTCTGATTCCCCATCCATGATTCCCGGCCTCTGATTCCCTACCTCTGATTCCCGGCATCTGATTCCTGGGCTCTGATTCCCGGCCTCTCATTCCCGGCCTCTGATTCCCGGCCTCTGATTCCCCGCCTCTGATTCCCTGCCTCTGATTCCCCGCCTCTGATTCCACGCCTCTGATACCCCGCCTCTGATTCCACGCCTCTATTTCCCCGCCTCTGATTCCCCGCCTCTGTTTCCCCATATCTGATTCCCCGCCTCTGATTCCCCAACTCTGATTCCCCGCCTCTGATTCCCCATCTCCGATTCACCGCCTTTGATTCGCCACCTCTGATTCCCCATATCTTATTCCCCGCCTCTGTTTCCCCGCCACTGATCCCCGCCTCTGATTCTCCAGCTCTGATTCCCCGTGTCTGGATCCCTGCCTCTGATTCCCCGCCTCTGATTCCCCGCCTCTGATTCCCCGCCTATGATTCCCCAGCTCTGATTCCACGCCTCGGATTCCCCAGCTCTGATTCCACGCCTCGGATTCCCCGCGTCTGATTCCCTGCCTCTGATTCCCCGCCTCTGATTCCCCATCTCTGATTCCCCGCCTCTGTTTCCCAACCTCAGATTCCCCGCCTCTGATTCCCCATATCTTATTCCCCGCCTCTGATTCCCCAACTCTGTTTCCCCGCCTCTGATTCCCCAGCTCTGATTCCCCGCCTCTGATTCCCCGCGTCTGATTCCCCATATCTGACTCCCCGCCTCTGTTTCCCCGCCTCTGATTCCCCGCCTCTGATTCCCCGCCTCTGATTCCCCATCTCTGATTCACCACCTCTGATTCCCCATCTCTGATTCCCGGCCTCTGATTCCCCACCTGTGATTCACGGCTCTGATTCCTGGCTTCTGATGCCCGGCCTCTGATTCCCCGTGTCTGATTCCCTGCCTCTGATTCTCCGCCTCTTATTCCCCACCTCTGATTCCCCATACTGATTCCCCACCTCTGTTTCACCGCCTCTGATTCCCCGCCTCCGATTCCCCATCTCTGATTTACAACCTCTGAATCCCCGCGTCTGATTCACCACCGCTGATTCCCCGCCTCTGATTCCCCATCCCTGATTCCCGGCCTCTGATTCCCCACCTATGATTCCCGGCCTCTGATTCCCGGTCTCTCATTCCCGGCCTCTCATTCCCGGCCTCTGATTCCCGGCCTCTGATTCCCGGCCTCTGATTCCCCGCCTCTGATTCCCCGCCTCTGATTCCCTGCCACTGATTCCCCATCTCTGATTCCCCACCTCTGATTCCCTATATCTGATTCCCCACCTATGTTTCCCCGCCTCTGATTCCCCATATCTGATTCCCCGCCTCTGTTTCCCTTCCTCTGTTTCCCCACCTCTGTTTCCCCATATCTGATTCCCCGCCTCTGATTCCCCAACTCTGATTCCCCGCCTCTGATTCCCCGCGTCTGATTCCCTGCCTCTGATTCCCCGCCTCTGATTCCCAATCTCTATTTCGCCGCCTCTGATTCCCCGTGTCTGATTCCCCGCCTCTGATTCACCGCCTCTGATTCCCCACGTCTGATTCCCCGCCTCTGATTCCCCGTGTCTGATTCCCTGCCTCTGATTCACCGCCTCTGATTCCCCATCTCTGATTCCCCGCCTCTGATTCCCCGCCTCTGATTCCCTGCCACTGATTCCCCACCCCTTATTCCCCACCTCTGATTCCCCATCTCTAATTAATCACATCTGATTCCCGACCTCTGCTACCCCATCTCTGATTCACTGCCTCTGATTCGGCACCTCTGATTCGCCGCCTCTGATTCCCCGCCTCTGATTCCCCGCCTCTGATTCCCCGCCTCTGATTCCCTGCCACTGATTCCCCGCCCCTTATTCCCCACCTCTGATTACCCATATCTGATTCCCCGCCGCTTTTTCCCTGCCTCTGATTCCCCGCCTCTGATTCCCCATATCTGATTCAGTGCCTCTTATTCCCCAACTCAGATTCCCTGCCTCTGAATCCCCAGCTCTGATTCCCCGCCTCTGATTCCCCACCTCTGATTCCCTGCCTCTGATTCCCTGCCACTGATTCCCCATCTCTGATTCACCACCTCCGATTCCCCTCCTCAGATTCCCCATATCTGACTCCCCGCCTCTATTTCCCCGCCTCTGATTCCCCGCCTCTGATTCCCCATCTCTGATTCCCTGCCTCTGATTCCCCATCTCTGATTCCTCGCCTCTGATTCCAGGCGTCTGATTCCCCTCATCTGAGTCCCTTCCTCTGATTCCCCATCTCTGATTCACCACCTCTGATTCCCCATCTCTGATTCCCCATATCTGACTCCCCGCCTCTGTTTCCCCGCCTCTGATTCCCCACCTCTGATTCCCCATATCTGATTCCCCGCCTCTGTTTCCCTTCCTCTGTTTCCCTGCCTCTTTTTCCCCATATCTGATTCCCCGCCTCTGATTCCCTGCCTCTGATTCCCCGCCTCTGATTCCCAATCTCTGATTCGCCGCCTCTGATTCCCCGTGTCTGATTCCCCGCCTCTGATTCACCGCCTCTGATTCCCCGCGTCTGATTCACCACCTCTGATTCCCCATCTCTGATTCCCGGCCTCTGATTCCCCACCTCTGATTATCGGCTCTGATTCCTGGCTTCTGATGTCCGGCCTCTGATTCCCCGCCTCTGATTCGCTGCCTCTGATTCTCCGCCTCTTATTCCCCACCTCTGATTCCCCATACTGATTCCCCACCTCTGTTTCCCCGCCTCTGATTCCGCATCTCTGATTTACAACCTCTGAATCCCCGCGTCTGATTTACCACCGATGATTCCCCGCCTCTGATTCCCCATCCCTGATTCCCGGCCTCTGATTCCCTACCTCTGATTCCCGGCCTCTGATTCCCGGGCTCTGATTCCCGGCCTCTCATTCCCGGCCTCTGATTCCCGGCCTCTGATTCCCCGCCTCTGATTCCCCGCCTCTGATTCCCTGCCTCTGATTCCCCGCCTCTGATTCCACGCCTCTGATACCCCGCCTCTGATTCCCCGCCTCTATTTCCCCGCCTCTGATTCCCCGCCTCTGTTTCCCCATATCTGATTCCCCGCCTCTGATTCCCCAACTCTGATTCCCCGCCTCTGATTCCCCATCTCCGATTCACCGCCTTTGATTCGCCACCTCTGATTCCCCATATCTGATTCCCCGCCTCTGTTTCCCCGCCACTGATTCCCCGCCTCTGATTCCCCGCTACTGATTCCCCGTGTCTGGATCCCTGCCTCTGATTCCCCGCCTCTCATTCCCCGCCTCTGTTTCCCTGCCACTGATACCCCGCCCCTGATTCCCCGCCTCTGATTCCCCGCCTATGATTCTCCAGCTCTGATTCCACGCCTCGGATTCCCCAGCTCTGATTCCCCGCCTCTGATTCCCCGCCTCTGATTCCCCGCCTATGATTCCCCAGCTCTGATTCCACGCCTCGGATTCCCCAGCTCTGATTCCACGCCTCTGATTCCCCAGCTCTGATTCCACGCCTCTGATTCCCCGCCTCTGATTCCCCATCTCTGATTCCCCGCCTCTGTTTCCCAACCTCAGATTCCCCGCCTCTGATTCCCCATATCTTATTCCCCGCCTCTGATTCCCCAACTCTGTTTCCCCGCCTCTGATTCCCCAGCTCTGATTCCCCGCCTCTGATTCCCCGCGTCTGATTCCCCATATCTGACTCCCCGCCTCTGTTTCCCCGCCTCTGATTCCCCGCCTCTGATTCCCCATCTCTGATTCACCACCTCTGATTCCCCATCTCTGATTCCCGGCCTCTGATTCCACACCTGTGATTCACGGCTCTGATTCCTGGCTTCTGATGCCCGGCCTCTGATTCCCCGTGTCTGATTCCCTGCCTCTGATTCTCCGCCTCTGATTCCCCGCCTCCGATTCCCCATCTCTGATTTACAACCTCTGAATCCCCGCGTCTGATTCACCACCGCTGATTCCCCGCCTCTGATTCCCCATCCCTGATTCCCGGCCTCTGATTCCCCACCTATGATTCCCGGCCTCTGATTCCCGGTCTCTCATTCCCGGCCTCTCATTCCCGGCCTCTGATTCCCGGCCTCTGATTCCCCGCCTCTGATTCCCCGCCTCTGATTCCCTGCCACTGATTCCCCATCTCTGATTCCCCACCTCTGATTCCCCATATCTGATTCCCCACCTATGTTTCCCCGCCTCTGATTCCCCATATCTGATTCCCCGCCTCTGTTTCCCTTCCTCTGTTTCCCCACCTCTGTTTCCCCATATCTGATTCCCCGCCTCTGATTCACCGCCTCTGATTCCCCACGTCTGATTCCCCGCCTCTGATTCCCCGTGTCTGATTCCCTGCCTCTGATTCACCGCCTCTGATTCCCCATCTCTGATTCCCCGCCTCTGATTCCCCATCTCTGATTCCCCGCCTCTGATTCCCCGCCTCTGATTCCCTGCCACTGATTCCCCGCCCCTTATTCCCCACCTCTGATTCCCCATCTCTAATTAATCACATCTGATTCCCGACCTCTGCTACCCCATCTCTGATTCACTGCCTCTGATTCGGCACCTCTGATTCCCCATATCTGATTCCCCGCCTCTGATTCCCCGCCTCTGATTCCCCGCCTCTGATTCCCTGCCACTGATTCCCCGCCCCTTATTCCCCACCTCTGATTACACATATCTGATTCCCCGCCGCTTTTTCCCTGCCTCTGATTCCCCGCCTCTGATTCACCATATCTGATTCAATGCCTCTGATTCCCCATATCTGATTCCCCGCCTCTGTTTCCCTTCCTCTGTTTCCCCACCTCTGTTTCCCCATATCTGACTCCCCGCCTCTGATTCCCCAACTCTGATTCCCCGCCTCTGATTCCCCAACTCTGATTCCCTGCCTCTGAATCCCCAGCTCTGATTCCCCGCCTCTGATTCCCCACCTCTGATTCCCTGCCTCTGATTCCCTGCCTCTGATTCCCCATCTCTGATTCACCACCTCCGATTCCCCTCCTCAGATTCCCCATATCTGACTCCCCGCCTCTGTTTCCCCGCCTCTGATTCCCCGCCTCTGATTCCCCATCTCTGATTCCCTGCCTCTGATTCCCCATCTCTGATTCCTCGCCTCTGATTCCCCGCGTCTGATTCCCCTCATCTGAGTCCCTTCCTCTGATTCCCCATCTCTGATTCACCACCTCTGATTCCCCATCTCTGATTCCCGGCCTCTGATTCCCCACCTCTGATTCCCGGCTCTGATTCCTGGCTTCTGATGCCCGGCCTCTGATTCCCCGCCTCTGATTCGCTGCCTCTGATTCTCCGCCTCTTATTCCCCACCTCTGTTTCCCCGCCTCTGATTCCCCGCCTCTGATTCCCCATCTCTGATTTACAACCTCTGAATCCCCGCGTCTGATTCACCACCGCTGATTCCCCGTCTCTGATTCCCCATCCCTGAATCCCGGCCTCTTATTCCCTACCTCTGATTCCCGGCCTCTGATTCCCGGCCTCTGATTCCCGGGCTCTGATTCCCGGCCTCTCATTCCCGGCCTCTGATTCCCGGCCTCTGATTCCCCATCTCTGATTCCGCACATCTGATACCCTGCCTCTGATTCCCCGCCTCTGATTCCCTGCCTCTGATTCCCAACCTCTGATCCCCACCTCTGATTCTCCATATCTGATTCCTCGCCTCTATTTCCCCGCCTCTGATTCCCCGCCTCTGATTCCCCGCCTCTGTTTACCCATATCTGATTCCCCGCCTCTGAATCCCCAACTGATTCCCCGCCTCTGATTCCCCAGCTCTGATTCCCCGCATGTGATTCCCCGCGTCTGATTCCCTGCCTCTGATGCCCCGCCTCTGATTCCCCATCTCTGATTCACCACCTCCGATTCCCCTCCTCAGATTCCCCATATCTGACTCCCCGCCTCTGTTTCCCCGCCTCTGATTCCCCGCCTCTGATTCCCCATCTCTGATTCCCTGCCTCTGATTTCCCATCTCTGATTCCTCGCCTCTGATTCCCCGCGTCTGATTCCCCTCATCTGAGTCCCTTCCTCTGATTCCCCATCTCTGATTCACCACCTCTGATTCCCCATCTCTGATTCCCGGCCTCTGATTCCCCACCTCTGATTCCCGGCTCTGATTCCTGGCTTCTGATGCCCGGCCTCTGATTCCCCGCCTCTGATTCGCTGCCTCTGATTCTCCGCCTCTTATTCCCCACCTCTGTTTCCCCGCCTCTGATTCCCCGCCTCTGATTCCCCGCCTCTGATTCCCCATCTCTGATTTACAACCTCTGAATCCCCGCTTCTGATTCACCACCGCTGATTCCCCGTCTCTGATTCCCCATCCCTGAATCCCGGCCTCTTATTCCCTACCTCTGATTCCCGGCCTCTGATTCCCGGCCTCTGATTCCCGGGCTCTGATTCCCGGCCTCTCATTCCCGGCCTCTGATTCCCGGCCTCTGATTCCCCATCTCTGATTCCGCACATCTGATACCCTGCCTCTGATTCCCCGCCTCTGATTCCCTGCCTCTGATTCCCAACCTCTGATTCCCCACCTCTGATTCTCCATATCTGATTCCTCGCCTCTATTTCCCCGCCTCTGATTCCCCGCCTCTGATTCCCCGCCTCTGTTTACCCATATCTGATTCCCCACCTATGTTTCCCCGCCTCTGATTCCCCATATCTGATTCCCCGCCTCTGTTTCCCTTCCTCTGTTTCCCCACCTCTGTTTCCCCATATCTGATTCCCCGCCTCTGATTCCCCAACTCTGATTCCCCGCCTCTGATTCCCCGCGTCTGATTCCCTGCCTCTGATTCCCCGCCTCTGATTACCAATCTCTATTTCGCCGCCTCTGATTCCCCGTGTCTGATTCCCCGCCTCTGATTCACCGCCTCTGATTCCCCACGTTTGATTCCCCGCCTCTGATTCCCCGCGTCTGATTCCCTGCCTCTGATTCACCGCCTCTGATTCCCCATCTCTGATTCCCCGCCTCTGATTCCCCGCCTCTGATTCCCTGCCACTGATTCCCCGCCCCTTATTCCCCACCTCTGATTCCCCATCTCTAATTAATCACATCTGATTCCCGACCTCTGCTACCCCATCTCTGATTCACTGCCTCTGATTCGGCACCTCTGATTCCCCATATCTGATTCCCCGCCTCTGATTCCCCGCCTCTGATTCCCCGCCTCTGATTCCCTGCCACTGATTCCCCGCCCCTTATTCCCCACCTCTGATTACACATATCTGATTCCCCGCCGCTTTTTCCCTGCCTCTGATTCCCCGCCTCTGATTCACCATATCTGATTCAATGCCTCTGATTCCCCATATCTGATTCCCCGCCTCTGTTTCCCTTCCTCTGTTTCCCCACCTCTGTTTCCCCATATCTGACTCCCCGCCTCTGATTCCCCAACTCTGATTCCCCGCCTCTGATTCCCCAACTCTGATTCCCTGCCTCTGAATCCCCAGCTCTGATTCCCCGCCTCTGATTCCCCACCTCTGATTCCCTGCCTCTGATTCCCTGCCTCTGATTCCCCATCTCTGATTCACCACCTCCGATTCCCCTCCTCAGATTCCCCATATCTGACTCCCCGCCTCTGTTTCCCCGCCTCTGATTCCCCGCCTCTGATTCCCCATCTCTGATTCCCTGCCTCTGATTCCCCATCTCTGATTCCTCGCCTCTGATTCCCCGCGTCTGATTCCCCTCATCTGAGTCCCTTCCTCTGATTCCCCATCTCTGATTCACCACCTCTGATTCCCCATCTCTGATTCCCGGCTCTGATTCCTGGCTTCTGATGCCCGGCCTCTGATTCCCCGCCTCTGATTCGCTGCCTCTGATTCTCCGCCTCTTATTCCCCACCTCTGTTTCCCCGCCTCTGATTCCCCGCCTCTGATTCCCCATCTCTGATTTACAACCTCTGAATCCCCGCGTCTGATTCACCACCGCTGATTCCCCGTCTCTGATTCCCCATCCCTGAATCCCGGCCTCTTATTCCCTACCTCTGATTCCCGGCCTCTGATTCCCGGCCTCTGATTCCCGGGCTCTGATTCCCGGCCTCTCATTCCCGGCCTCTGATTCCCGGCCTCTGATTCCCCATCTCTGATTCCGCACATCTGATACCCTGCCTCTGATTCCCCGCCTCTGATTCCCTGCCTCTGATTCCCAACCTCTGATTCCCCACCTCTGATTCTCCATATCTGATTCCTCGCCTCTATTTCCCCGCCTCTGATTCCCCGCCTCTGATTCCCCGCCTCTGTTTACCCATATCTGATTCCCCGCCTCTGAATCCCCAACTGATTCCCCGCCTCTGATTCCCCAGCTCTGATTCCCCGCCTCTGATTCCCCGCGTCTGATTCCCTGCCTCTGATTCCCAGCCTCTGATTCCCCAACTCTGATTCCCCGCCTCTGATTCCCCAGCTCTGATTCCCCGCCTCTGATTCCCCGCCTCTGATTCCCCGCGTCTGATTCCCTGCCTCTGATTCCCCGCCTCTGTTTCCACATCTCTTATTCACCACCTCTGATTCCCTGCGTCTGATTCCCCGACTCTGATTCACCATCTCTGATTCCCCATCTCTGATTCCCCAATTCTGATACCCCGCCTCTGATTCCCCAGCTCTGATTCCCCGCCTCTGATTCCCTGCCTCTGATTCACAACCTCTGATTCCCCACCTCTGATTCCCCATACCTGATTCCCCGCCTCTGTTTCCCCGCCCCTGATTCCACGCCTCTGTTTCCCCATATCTGATTCCCCGCCTCTGATTCCCCAACTCTGAATCCCCGCCTCTGATTCCCAAGCTCTGATTCCCCGCCTCTGATTCCGCGTGTCTGATTCCCCGCCTCTGATTCCCCAGTTCTGATTCCCAGCCTCTGATTCCCTGCCTCTGATTCCCCGCCTCTGATTCCCCGCGTCTGTTTCCCCATATCTGACTCCCCGCCTCTGTTTCCCCGCCTCTGATTCCCCGCCTCTGATTCCCCATCTCTGATTCACCACCTCTGATTCCCCATCTCTGATTCCCGGCCTCTGATTCCCCACCTGTGATTCACGGCTCTGATTCCTGGCTTCTGATGCCCGGCCTCTGATTCCCCGTGTCTGATTCCCTGCCTCTGATTCTCCGCCTCTTATTCCCCACCTCTGATTCCCCATACTGATTCCCCACCTCTGTTTCACCGCCTCTGATTCCCCGCCTCCGATTCCCCATCTCTGATTTACAACCTCTGAATCCCCGCGTCTGATTCACCACCGCTGATTCCCCGCCTCTGATTCCCCATCCCTGATTCCCGGCCTCTGATTCCCCACCTATGATTCCCGGCCTCTGATTCCCGGTCTCTCATTCCCGGCCTCTCATTCCCGGCCTCTGATTCCCGGCCTCTGATTCCCCGCCTCTGATTCCCCGCCTCTGATTCCCTGCCACTGATTCCCCATCTCTGATTCCCCACCTCTGATTCCCCATAACTGATTCCCCACCTATGTTTCCCCGCCTCTGATTCCCCATATCTGATTCCCCGCCTCTGTTTCCCTTCCTCTGTTTCCCCACCTCTGTTTCCCCATATCTGATTCCTCGCCTCTGATTCCCCAACTCTGATTCCCCGCCTCTGATTCCCCCCGTCTGATTCCCTGCCTCTGCTTCCCCGCCTCTGATTCCCAATCTCTATTTCGCCGCCTCTGATTCCCCGTGTCTGATTCCCCGCCTCTGATTCACCGCCTCTGATTCCCCACGTCTGATTCCCCGCCTCTGATTCCCCGTGTCTGATTCCCTGCCTCTGATTCACCGCCTCTGATTCCCCATCTCTGATTCCCCGCCTCTGATTCCCCGCCTCTGATTCCCCGTGTCTGATTCCCTGCCTCTGATTCCCTGCCTCTGATTCCCTGCCTCTGATTCCCAAGCTCTGATTCCCCGCCTCTGATTCCCCGCGTCTGATTCCCTGCCTCTTATTCCCCATCTCTGATTCCCCGCCTCTGATTCCCCAGCTCTGATTCCCAGCCTCTGATTCCCTGCCTCTGATTCCCTGCCTCTGATTCCCCACCTCTGATTCCCCGCCCCTGATTCCCCATCTCTGATTCACCACCTCTGATTCCACACCTCTGATTCCCCATATCTGACTCCCCGCCTCTGTTTCCCCGCCTCTGATTCCCTGCCTCTGATTCCCCATCTCTGATTCCCTGCCTCTTATTCCCCATCTCTGATTCCCCGCCTCTGATTCCCCGCGTCTGATTCCCCGCAATTGAGTCCCTTCCTCTGATTCCCCATCTCTGATTCACCACCTCTGATTCCCCATCTCTGATTCCCGGCCTCTGATTCCCCACCTCTGATTCCTGGCTCTGATTCCTGGCTTCTGATGCCCGGCCTCTGATTCCCCGCCTCTGATTCACCACCTCTGATTCCACACCTCTGATTCCCCATATCTGACTCCCCGCCTCTGTTTCCCCGACTCTGATTCCCCGCCTCTGATTCCCCATATCTGATTCCCCGCCTCTTTTTCCCCGCCTCTGATTCCCCGCCTCTGATTCGCAACCTCTGATTCCCCGCCTCTGTTTCCCTTCCTCTGATTCCCCGCCTCTGTTTCCCCAACTCTGATTCCCCGCCTCTGATTCCCAAGCTCTGATTCACCGCCTCTGATTCCCCGCGTCTGATTCCCTACCTCTGATGCCCCGCCTCTGATTCCCCATCTCTGATTCCCCGCCTCTGATTCCCCGTGTCTGATTCCCTGCCTCTGATTCCCCGCCTCTGATTCCCCGCCTCTGATTCCCCACCTCTGTTTCCCCGCCTCTGATTCCCCGCCTCTGATTCCCCGCCTCTGATTCCCCATATCTGATTCCCCGCCTCTGATTCCCCAACTCTGATTCCCCGCCTCTGATTCCCCATCTCTGATTCCCGGACTCTGATTCCCCACCTCTGATTCCCAGTCGTCCTATTCCCGGCATCTGATTCCCGGCCTTTGATTCCCGGCCTCTGATTCCCTGCCACTGATTCCCAGCCCCTGATTCCCCACCTCTGATTCCCCATATCTGATTCCCCGCCTCTGTTTCCCCGCCTCTGATTCGCCGCCTCTGATATCCCACCTCTGATTCCCCATCTCTAATTCATCACATCTGATTCCCCACCTCTGCTACCCCATCTCTGATTCACTGCCTCTGATTCAGCACCTCTGATTCCCCATATCTGATTCCCCGCCTCTGATTCCCCGCCTCTGATTCCCCGCCTCTGATTCCCCGCCTCTGATTCCCCGCCTCTGATTCCCTGCCACTGATTCCCCGCCCCTTATTCCCCACCTCTGAATACCCATATCTGATTCCCCGCCGCTTTTTCCCTGCCTCTGATTCCACGCCTCTTATTCCCCAACTCTGATTCCCTGCCTCTGATTCCCCAGCTCTGATTCCCCGCCTCTGATTCCCCGCGTCTGATTCCCCGCCTCTGATTCCCCATCTCTGATTCCCTGCCTCTTATTCCCCATCTCTGATTCCCCGCCTCTGATTCCCCACCTCTGATTCCCCGCCTCTGATTCCCCATCTCTGATTCCCTGCCTCTGATTCCCCGCCTCTGATTCCCCACCTCTGTTTACCCGCCTCTGATTCCCCGCCTCTGATTCCCCACCTCTGTTTCCCCGCCTCTGATTCCCCGCCTCTGATTCCCCGCCTCTGATTCCCCGCCTCTGATTCCCCATCTCTGATTCCCGGACTCTGATTCCCCACCTCTGATTCCCAGTCGTCCTATTCCCGGCATCTGATTCCCGGCCTTTGATTCCGGCCTCTGATTCCCTGCCACTGATTCCCCATATCTGATTCCCCGCCTCTGTTTCCCCGCCTCTGATTCACCACCTCTGATTACCCATCTCTGATTCCCCGCCCCTGATTCCCCATCTCTGATTCACCACCTCTGATTCCACACCTCTGATTCCCCATATCTGACTCCCCGCCTCTGATTCCCCACCTCTGATTCCCCGCCTCTGATTCCCCATCTCTGATTCCCTGCCTCTTATTGCCCATCTCTGATTCCCCGCCTCTGATTCCCCGCGTCTGATTCCCCGCATCTGAGTCCCTTCCTCTGATTCCCCATCTCTGATTCACCACCTCTGATTCCCCATCTCTGATTCCCGGCCTCTGATTCCCCACCTCTGATTCCTGGCTCTGATTCCTGGCTTCTGATGCCCGGCCTCTGATTCCCCGCCTCTGATTCCCCGCCCCTGATTCCCCATCTCTGATTCACCACCTCTGATTCCACACCTCTGATTCCCCATATCTGACTCCCTGCCTCTGTTTCCCCGCCTCTGATTCCCCGCCTCTGATTCCCCATATCTGATTCCCCGCCTCTTTTTCCCCGCCTCTGATTCTGATTCCCCGCCTCTGTTTCCCCATATCTGATTCCCCGCATCTGATTCCCCATCTCTTATACCCCGCCTCTGATTCCCCGCCTCTGATTCCCTGCCTCTGATTCCCAACCTCTGATTCCCCACCTCTGATTCTCCATATCTGATTCCCCGCCTCTGTTTCCCCGCCTCTGATTCCACGCCTCTGTTTCCCCATATCTGATTCCCCGCCTCTGATTCCCCAACTCTGAATCCCCGCCTCTGATTCCCCAGCTCTGATTCCCCGCCTCTGATTCCCCGTGTTTGATTCCCTGCCTCTGATTCCCTGCCTCTGATTCCCCATCTCTCATTCACCGCCTCTGATTCCCCACCTCTGATTCCCCATATCTGATTCCCGGCCTCTGATTCCTGGCCTCTGATTCCCGGCCTCTGATACCCCGCTTCTGATTCTGATTCCCTGCCTCTGATTCCCCATCACTGATTCCCCACATCTGATTCACTGCCTCTGATTCCCCGCCTCTGATTCCCCGCCTCTGATTCCCTGCCACTGATTCCCCACCCCTGATTCCCCACCTCTGATTACCCATATCTGATTCCCCGCCTCTGATTCCCCGCGTCTGATTCCCTGCCTCTGATTCCCCGCCTCTGATTCCCCATCTATGATTCACCACCTCTGATTCCCCACCTCTGATTCCCCATATCTGACTCCCCGCCTCTGTTTCCCCACCTCTGTTTCCCCACCTCTGATTCCCCACCTCTGATTCCTGGCTCTGATTCCTGGCTTCTGATGCCCGGCCTCTGATTCCCCGCCTCTGATTCCCCGCCCCTGATTCCCCATCTCTGATTCACCACCTCTGATTCCACACCTCTGATTCCCCATATCTGACTCCCTGCCTCTGTTTCCCCGCCTCTGATTCCCCGCCTCTGATTCCCCATATCTGATTCCCCGCCTCTTTTTCCCCGCCTCTGATTCTGATTCCCCGCCTCTGTTTCCCCATATCTGATTCCCCGCATCTGATTCCCCATCTCTTATACCCCGCCTCTGATTCCCCGCCTCTGATTCCCTGCCTCTGATTCCCAACCTCTGATTCCCCACCTCTGATTCTCCATATCTGATTCCCCGCCTCTGTTTCCCCGCCTCTGATTCCACGCCTCTGTTTCCCCATATCTGATTCCCCGCCTCTGATTCCCCAACTCTGAATCCCCGCCTCTGATTCCCCAGCTCTGATTCCCCGCCTCTGATTCCCCGTGTTTGATTCCCTGCCTCTGATTCCCTGCCTCTGATTCCCCATCTCTCATTCACCGCCTCTGATTCCCCACCTCTGATTCCCCATATCTGATTCCCGGCCTCTGATTCCTGGCCTCTGATTCCCGGCCTCTGATACCCCGCTTCTGATTCTGATTCCCTGCCTCTGATTCCCCATCACTGATTCCCCACATCTGATTCACTGCCTCTGATTCCCCGCCTCTGATTCCCCGCCTCTGATTCCCTGCCACTGATTCCCCACCCCTGATTCCCCACCTCTGATTACCCATATCTGATTCCCCGCCTCTGTTTCCCCACCTCTGATTCCCCGCCTCTGATTCCCCATATCTGATTCCACGCCTCTTATTCCCTAACTCTGATTCCCCGCCTCTGATTCCCCAGCTCTGATTCCCCGCCTCTGATTCCCCGCGTCTGATTCCCTGCCTCTGATTCCCCGCCTCTGATTCCCCATCTATGATTCACCACCTCTGATTCCCCACCTCTGATTCCCCATATCTGACTCCCCGCCTCTGTTTCCCCACCTCTGTTTCCCCACCTCTGATTCCCCACCTCTGATTAGTCTCCCGACAGCAGTCTCCAGGAGCCCACAGCGTCACTGGGTTCCTCACCTCAAGTCATTAGCAGCCCGCCATGCCTATTGGTCTTTCAGCTGCAGAGCGCCCTCACTGGTCCACTGTCATGGTCACCGTCCCGCGGGTCGTCTCCTCTGCTTATTCTCAGATGCAGGATTGTTTTCCCATTTTCTTGTGCCCCGTGCCTGTCCTCTACTTCCCTGGAGTCCGCAACCCCTCGTGGCTGCTGCCATCTTTGGTGCTACCGCCAACTCCTTTAACAGACTGTGAGGAGCCGATAGCAGTTGATTGGGTGGTTGTACCTCCACGCCTCACTCACCGCGGATCCCCACCAGAGCCATCGCTGCCGTTACTGTGGCTCTGGCAGCGCTGCCATTTTCCTCCGCTTTTTTGCATTTAAGGGAAATCTTGTTAAACACAGGAGGGAGTAAGAAAGAGATCGGATAGTTTTTTCAGAAATATACACAAAATCTTCAATAACGTGATTTAGTAAACTTACAACCAACAACAAAAAAAAAACATTCCCTCCCTCCTTCTATACAAACAGATCCACGCACCATCAGAGCTTGCTGATCTTTCAAATATATAGAATACAGTTTGGGAAATCTCTTTTGGGTATGTATAATATCAGCATTTATATTCCTTTCTGTTATTTGAGTCCCTGTGTGGTCCAGGTATGGCTGCCAAATACTTACAAAAGTGCCCTATTCTTCAAGTTGTATGTGATTTCCCCCCCCCCCCATAGATATACAGCTGTTCATTTCCGCAGTCCATCTGAGGAGGGGAGTGCTATTTTTATAAATTATATTTGATATTTGGTCAAGCTGTTGCTTATTTCAATAAAATTGCCTAGTAGGATAGCTCTGGGTTGCCCATGATGGCCACTCTTGTTATCCTAGCTAATTCTTCTGCGATATCTTGCCAAAATGGTCTTGCCTTTATGCATCACTGTGTAACATGTAGAAAAGTTCCAATTTCAGTCCCACATTTGAAATACATCTCAGAAATTTCTGTTTTTGTAACTTGTGTGGAGTAAGATATACCATAAATATTCATGTATAATGTGCTTTTTCCCCACCCCCCAATTTTTTAGGGGAAAATACGAGCCCCCTCGCCCGCCTGAGTCGCACTCATGTCTCTCCGCTCGGCCATCCGGCCTCCTGAATAGTGCTTGCATCTGTCTCTCTGCTTGTCCAGCCTGCTGACTACCGCTCGCCTGCAGAATTTTAAAAAAAATATAATCTCGTGTATAATGCAACACCACCCCCCCCCCCACAATTTTTGAGGAGAAATTTTTTTGCATTATACATGAATATTTACGGTAATTGGTACAGAAAATTATACTGAATCAGTCCATAGCTTGCATTTATAATTGATGTCCTACTGTCTATACACCAATCTGACCAGCTTCTTTCTGAGATTACTACGCCCAAGTCCAACTCCCATTTTTCCCTTTTCCTCTGCAAACCTGGTTTTGCACTTTCACTTTGGAGAGCATAATACATTTTGGTTATAAATTTGGGTGTATTTCCCATCCAGACTGTTCATTCCATTCCACTAGTTTCAGGTGGGATCAGTGTTGGTCTCCATCTTTTAGGAACTATCTTAGCTAAATAAAACAATAGAAGGTCCCATTGGCCACTCTGTATTTGTGTTTTAGTTGTTCAAAGGATGCAAGAGTTCCTTCTATGTAACAGTCCTTAATATTTTTATTCCTTTGTCAGATGATGATTTAATATTCTATTGCATAAGAAGTAGTGGCGGCAGAGTCCATTTTTTCATTTTACAAAAAATTGGATAGGTATATGGATGGGGGGTGCAGGTAGGTGGGACTAGAGGAGAGTACTTGGTTCAGTGCAGACTAGAAGGGCTGTGATGGCCTGTTTCCGTGCTGTAATTGTTAAATGGTTATGGGCAATAACATTTTTTACACAGTGGAGCTTTTATTGATATCCCTGCTTTTTTCCTATATATTTAATTTCCATCCACTATCTGATGTGTATTAATGTGGAATTATCTGTCTTTTTAGTGATTTGTACATAAAATCCTTTGCTTCCCCCTCCCCCATTGAGTACATTCCCATTTAAATCCAAGAGGGGGGGCTGTCTTCCACAAAGAAGGGTGTGAGAAATCTCGCCTGTGTAGTTGGGTAATATTTTTTAAAATCCGGAAGTCTAAGTCCTCCCAGCCCGTAGTCCCATGTCAGTTTTTCCAATGCAATTCTTGGTACCTTGTTATTCTATAGGAACTGTCTAATATGATTATTTTGTAGTGTCTGTGCTGCAGCAGGTGTGGAAAGAAGACACACGAGAAGTTGAAGACTGATTTAATGCACTGGCAACTCTGCTTATATGGGCCCCTGGCACTGATGTCACGGTTGGCTGGCGTTCCTGTCAGAATTCTCCATCTTTCCACTGTATGGAGGACACCTGGGATGATGACCGCTGTCACCCCCAGGTCCGCACTGTCCTAAGCCATTTTGCGGGCCAGTTCACACCTCCATGCGTGATCTGCTACATGACCCTTCCCGCACCGCTGACTAGGCCATTGTCCTTCGCCTTTGAACGCTTGCCCCTGCATCCTGGGGGTGGAGTGGAGACTGGATCATCACTGACCAGGTATGCCAATTTCAGACGGTCGACGGTAAAGGCCTCCTCCTTAATGCCGATGTTGGGGACGAAGGTGGAACCATTGTCTCTAATGAATGACCTTGTAGGGTGTTACGAGCCCAAAGGACCCCAAAAATCCAGCAGCAATAGACATTCACCAAGACAAGTGGTTATTCAAACAAAAGTTGTTTTTAATTAACTTTAAACATGAAAACCGAATCAAATTTTAACTTATCACTATACTTAACCATCCCAAATTAACCCCCTTCTAATTCTAAGCACACGTGTATGTAATGTGTGTGTAAATTTAAGAAAAGTTATTTGGTTCACAGTTCAATCTCACTTCTCATTCTTCCAAGTTCACTAGTTGTAGGCAATTCTTATACTGAGCACAGAATTTAACATGTACAAAGTTCACCAGGCTTTGGTGCTCAAAAGGTAAGTGTTTACCACTCAGGAAGGTTATTGTCAGATTTGCACAGAGAGATTTGTTGTTCCAGGATTTCCACAACTGAGGTACCACCATTAGTTACCTCAATGTCTCACTGATGAAACTTCTGCAGATGATGACCTCTTTCTTTCAGGCTATCAGTTCCTTTCTGTTCCACTTATTCCAAGAGAAACATCAGACAGATAGCACTTCCAGACATCCACTGCTCTGGAGCTTTCTGTTTCAACAAGCTTCCTGGCTTGTTTTAGCTGTGACTGTTCAGTCTCTTTCAGTGTCACACACACACACACACTAGCTGAGAGAGCTTGTTGAACTTGTCTTCTCTCTCTCTCCAACTGCCAACTGCCAGGAAGCCCATGTGACTCTCTCACTTGCAAAAACCCCCACCACCTTCAGCAAACAACAGGAATTATCCTTCTGTTCCCATCTGTTGTCTTAGATAAACAAAACCCAGGAGTGACCTTTCTGCAAGCACACTGTAGGTACCTTTAAACAGCCAGTTTGTCTTCTCCAAACAATGGTCTATTCATTTCATGATGTCATTTCAATTAGCACCTACTTGTAAAATGTGCATAGCATTCTCCATTGCCTCTGCAATGTTACAGAATATGAATTCTTCAATATTTCAAATAAGATCTGTTTTAAAATGTGTGTATGTATGTAACCCACTAATCTACCAAATTCCTCAATATTCATTACAAGGGCCCCTCAAAGGGCCGTTGTAAGGGTGGCTCATGTGCGCCCCTCCTCACGAGCACTTACTGATAAGTCTTTAGGCCCTTTGGGACGCTATACCTGGGCTTGCCGTGTGGTGAGGGTTGCTGCAGAACTAAGGATCCCAACTTTCACTGCAGGCTCTCTATGGTCACTACAGGGGTCTCCTGTACATTTATTGGGGGCCAGGAACTGCCACCGAGGCATTGAAGTCCTCCTTCGGTGCAGTAAGGATTCCCAGCAAGACCCAAGGTAGTTTGTCCATGCAGCTAGGACCCTTGATCCGAGCCATCAAGACTTCCTTGAGGTGCCTGTGGAAGTGTATCACCAACTTGTTTGGCCTGCGGGTGATGCGCTGTAGTATGGTGGAGCTGCATCCCAAGAAAGTTAGCTCATGCAGCCCAGAGGTGAATTGTGCCCCATCTGAGGTGAGGTGCTCCAGGGCTCTGAATCAGTACACCCATATGTTAACAAGTGCCCTGGCACAGGTTTCTGTGGTGGTGTTAGCCAGCGGGACTTCCTTTGGCCATTTCAAGGAGCAGTCAACAATGGTCGAGGTATCTCACCCCATGGGAAACTGTAACAGCTCCACTATGTCGATGTGTTCATGGCTGAACCTGCGCCGTGCCAGCTCAAAAGTCTGTATGGGTGCTCTCATGTGGAACAGCACTTTGGAGGACTAACAGTTCATCCAGGTCTTGGGCCAGTGGCCGACCTGTTTACAGAGGCCATGCCAGACCAACCTGTTGGCCACTATTTTGACCATGGTGCGGATGGTGGGATGTGCCAGGTTGTGGATGGCCTCAAGAACTTGGCACCTCCATGCAGCCTGGACGATGGGAAAGGGGCTGCTGGTAGAAACATCGCACAGCAGTGTCAGGTTACCTGAGCCGACTGGGATGTCCTCCACCCTGAGACTGGAGATGGCCGTCCTGTAAGCAGGGATCTTAGGGTTCTGTTGCTGCACTTTGGTGAGGGCCATGTAATTGACCCCTTGGGACAGGGTGTGTAACGATCGATTGTAGCGCGAGGCAGAGCGTCGGTTACTATGTTGTTACTATGTGCCTTCGGTCTGGGGTGGACCAGGAGGGTGGTGTTGGCCAGTGCATATTTGGCATTCTGGAACACCCTGGAGGATTCCTCATCCCAAGCAATGTCTTTTGCCTTGCCAGTCATCAGAGCAAAGAGGGGGCACAAGGTGCATGTCACTACCGGTATGAACTGGTGGTAAAAAAATTTATCATACCAGCAAATTCCTGCAGCCCTATCACCTTGCGTGGCCTAGCAAAGTGGCAAACTGCCTCAACCTTCTCTGGGAGGGGTGTGGCCCCAGGTCTGTTAATCCAGTGCCTCAAGAAGTCAATGGTACCCAGACCAAACTGGTATTTAGCGGGGTTGATGATCAGACCGAACGTACTCACAGGTGCACAGTTGTCTCAGGTGGGTGGTGTGGTCTTTGTGGCTGTGGCTGACAATGAGGATATCATCCAAATGGATGAATGCAAATGGGAGGTCCCAGCCCACTGCGTCCATCAGTTGCTGAAAGGTTTGTGCCGCGTTCTTTAGACCGAAGGGCATGTGGAGAAATTCTCTGTACATCTCCCATTAAAAACAAGGGCATTAAGAGAAAATCTCTGTACATCTCCCATTTCTTTGTTGACCATTGGGGTTCTTTTGATTAGGGAGTAATTAATCTGATTATCTGCTGCTTTGCCACTGTTCAGTTCAATTGCCTTATATGTCTCTTCCCGGGTGAGGACCTCATCCACCTCTAGCCTTGAGGGCTGTTGAGGGAGCTGGAGCAGGGCGGATTCTTGGACTGAGTGGTTGGCACTTAAAAGAGATTGGAAGTGTTCTGACCATCGGTTGAGGATGGAGATCTTGTCGCTGAGGAGGACTTTGCCATGTGAGCTGCACAGCAGGCTTTGGACTTGGGGTGAGGGGCCGTACACAGCCTTTAGAGCTTCGTAAAAACCCCTGAAGTCGCCAATGTCCGCACTGAGCTGGGTTTGTTTGGTGAGGCTAATCCACCACTCATTTTGGATCTCCCGGAGTTTGCGCTGAAGATGGCTGCATGCGCGACGGAAGACTCGTTTCTTCTCTGGCCAGGATGGCTTTGCAAGGTGAGCCTGGTGGGCAGCTCGCTTCTTTGCCAGCAGCTCCTGGATTTTCTGGTTGTTTTCGTCGAACCAGTCCTTGTTTTTCCTGGAGGAGAAGCCCAGTACCTTTTCAGTGGATTGCAGTATGGTAGTCTTCAGCTGATCCCAGAGGGTTTCAGGGGACGAGTCCGTGAGGCGCATTGCATCGTCGAGCTTTGCTTTGAGGTTTGCCTGGAAGTTTCCTCTCACTTCGTCTGACTGCAAGTTTCCAACATTGAACCTCTTTCTGGGGGCTTTACTGTTCTTGGACTTTGGCTTGAAGTGAAGGTTGAGCTTGCAGCGAACCAGCCGGTGGTCAGTGTGGCATTCCATGCTGGGCATGACCCTGGTGTGGAGCACATCTCGTTTGCCTCTTTCTCGCACCAGGACGTAGTCCAGGAGGTGCCAGTGTTTGGATCGGGGAAGCATCCAGGTAGTCTTCAGGTTGTCCCTCTGCTGAAAAAGGGTGTTTGTAATGACAAGCCGCTGTTCTGTGCAGAGCTCCAACAGGAGGCGCCCGTTGTCGTTGCACTTTCCGACACCATGCTTGCCCAGGATTCCTGGCCAGGTTACTGAGTCTTTGCCGACGCGAGCGTTGAAGTCGCCAAGGATGACAACCTTGTCGGCTGTAGAGGTGCGTGGAATGAGGTTGCGCAGATCAGTGTCGAACTTGTCCTTTTCTGCTGGTTCCGCCTGGAGGGTTGGAGCATAGACACTGATGAGGGTGATGTGACGCTTGTTTTGAAGGGGGAGTCTCATGGACATGATCCGGTCCGAGTGGCCTGTCGGGAGGTTTTCGAGTTTGGAGGCAATGGAGCAGCAGGTGTGGATGGAATCCCCCCAGAGGTCTGGAAGGTTGGCGGCAAAACTCTGCATGCCAAACTGCATGAGTTTTTCAAGCTCTGCTGGGACCAAGGAAAGCTGCTTCATGACCTTCATGATGCCATCATCATCAACCTGTACAAAAACAAAGGCGAGAAATCAGACTGCTCAAACTACAGGGGAATCGCGCTGCTCTCCATTGCAGGCAAAATCTTCGCTAGGATTCTCCTAAATAGAATAATACCTAGTGTCGCTGAAAATGTTCTCCCAGAATTACAGTGCGGCTTTCGCGCAAACAGAGGAACTACTGACATGGTCTTTGCCCTCAGACAGCTCCAAGAAAAGTGCAGAGAACAAAACAAAGGACTCTACATCACCTTTGCTGACCTCACCAAAGCCTTCGACACAGTGAGCAGGAAAGGGCTTTGGCAAATACTAGAGCGCCTCGGATGCCCCCCAAAGTTCCTCAACATGGTTATCCAACTGCACGAAAACCAACAAGGTTGGGTCAGATATAGCAATGAGCTCTCTGAACCCTTCTCCATTAACAATTGCGTGAAGCAAGGCTGCGTCCTCGCACCAACCCTCTTTTCAATCTTCTTCAGCATGATGCTGAAACAAGCCAACAAAGACCTCAACAAGGAAGACAGTGTTTACATTCGGTACCGCACGGATGACAGTCTCTTCAATCTGAGGCGCCTGCAAGCTCACACCAAGACACAAGAGCAACTTGTCCGTGAACTACTCTTTGCAGACGATGCCGCTTTAGTTGCCCATTCAGAGCCAGCTCTTCAGCGCTTGACGTCCTGTTTTGCGGAAACTGCCAAAATGTTTGGCCTGGAAGTCAGCGTGAAGAAAACGAAGGTCCTCCATCAGCCAGCTCCCCACCATGACTACCAGACCCCCACATCTCCATCGGGCACACAAAACTCAAAACGGTCAACCAGTTTACCTATCTCGGCTGCACCATTTCATCAGAGGCAAGGATCGACAACGAGATAGACAACAGACTCGCCAAGGCAAATAGCGCCTTTGGAAGACTACACAAAAGAGTCTGGAAAAACAACCAACTGAAAAACCTCACAATGATTTAAAAAAAAAAAAAAAAAATTATTTTTCACACCATGAACCACATTGACCATGATACATACATTTTCCTTTTCAAATATATACAGTGTCATTTTCTCCCCCCCCTCCCTCCCCATCCATTTAAAGTACAAAATCTAAGATACATTAAACCAGTCAAACAATGTTGTCATTCAATAAAAATAAACAAGAAATTCCACTGAGTCAATTCTTTTAATTTCCTTCTTCTTTCGTTAATTTAGGTAATGAATGTCCCCGGTAGGTTTTCTCTATTGTGTTTCATGTAAGTGTCTTGGGTAAACTTGTACCTCTCATTTTGTTCATTTTAGATTGGTCACAGTGTTTGAGCTACCGAAAGAAAATAGACACACACACCGAGAGCAGTTCAGTTTATACAAATGTTTATTACTAATTTAAAAGCTGATTTCACACTACAATATGCAAGCCCTTCCCAACTATACTTATCAACGCTTGGACTGGTCCCAACTGCTGAAGCGAGGCAACGACTGCACACTTGTAGTAGGTTGTCAGGGCGCTGGTAGCAGCTTCTCCACCTCCCCTGACCGGGACGTTGCTCGGACTCTGGCTGTTCTTCCTTCTTGACAAGGGGTGTTCCCACCCCTCGGAGAATCTAAACTTCAGCAGCAGGACCACAGGCTTATATACCTCAAAAACAATTAATCATGCGCCTACTCCTTCTAATATTTGTCAGTCAAAATCAAAACTGAACATTACATTCTACAATTTAGAAGATTAATTATTATGGAACCAGGATGTTATAATTTCCTGGTTTATCTCGTAGATACAAAGACTTATTAAAACTTCTCGAGCAAGACAGGTTGTGACCAATTTGTCAATTTCAGAGTGTTGCATTTGACAACTGCTTTCCCTGGGCCTCACAGTGGAATTCCATTTCAAAGTGTATCTTCAGATAAGTCCACATGGCTGAGTTTAATTACATCTGCTAGTTCTTAAAGTAAGGTGACCTGCGTGTGGACCCAGTGTCGTCAGTTCCACATAAGCAAAAAGCATCTGGGTACATGGTTTTAATCCTCCATTACAGTAAGGCTCCCATATTTGTTCAAATATTTCAATATTATTTCTTAAACTATATGTTATTTTTTCTAATGGAATACATTTATTCATTTCTATATACCATTGTTGTATTTTCAAATTATCTTCCAATTTCCAGGTTGACATAATACATTTTTTTGCTACGGCTAGAACTATCTTAACAAATCTTTTTTGTGCACCATCCAAATCAATTCCAAATTCTTTGTTTTTTATGTTACTTAGGAGGAAGATCTCTGGATTTTTTGGTATATTGTTTTCTGTAATTTTATTTAATATTTAGTTTAGATCTTCCCAAAATTTTTCTACTTTCTCACATGTCCAGATTGCATGAATGTTGTTCCCATTTCTTTTTTACATCGAAAATATCTGTCAGATACTTTTGGGTCCCATTTATTTAACTTTTGAGGTGTAATGTATAGCCTGTGTATCCAGTTATATTGTATCATATGTAACCTTGTATTTATTGTATTTCTCATCGTTCCAGAACATAACTTCTCCCATGTTTCCTTTTTTATCTTTATATTTAAATCTTGTTCCCATTTTTGTTTAGTTTTACCATTTGTTTCCTCATTCTCCTTTTCTTGCAGTTTAATATACATATTTGTTATAAATCTTTTGATTATCATTGTATCTGTAATCACATATTCAAAGTTACTTCCCTCTGGTAACCTCAGACTGCTTCCTAATTTGTCCTTCAAGTAGGATCTCAATTGGTAAAATGCCAACACTGTATCTTGAGTTATATTGTATTTATCTTTCATTTGTTCAAAGGATAATAATCTATTTCCTGAAAAACAATTTTCTATTCTTTTGATCCCTTTTTTCTCCCATTCTCTAAAGGAAAGGTTATCTATTGTAAAAGGGAGTAACTTATTTTGCGTCAATATTAGTTTTGGTAATTGGTAATTTGTTTTATTCCTTTCTACATGAATCTTTTTCCAAATATTGAGTAGATGATGTAATACTGGAGAACTCCTACGTTGTACCAATTTTTCATCCCATTTATATAAATATGTGTTCAGGTATCTTTTCCCCTATTTTATCTAGTTCTAATCTAGTCCAATCTGGCTTTTCCCTTGTTTGATAAAAATCTGATAGGTATCTTAATTGTGCGGCTCTATAATAATTTTTAAAGTTTGGCAGTTGTAAGCCTCCTTGTTTATACCATTCTGTTAATTTATCTAGTGCTATCCTCGGTTTCCCCCCTTTCCATAAAAATTTCCTTATTATTTTCTTTAACTCCTTGAAAAATTTCTCTCTCAAGTGTATTGGCAATGCCTGAAATAGGTATAATATCCTTGGGAAAATGTTCATTTTAATACAGTTTATCCTTCCTATTAGTGTTAATGGTAAATCTTTTCAATGCTCTAAATCGTCCTGTAATTTTTTCATTAGTGGATAATAATTGAGTTTATATAGATGGCCGAGATTTTTATTTATTTGTATACCTAGGTATCTTATTGCTTGCATTTGCCATCTGAATGGTGATTCCTTCTTAAATTTTTGAAATTCGCATTATTCATTGGCATTGCTTCACTTTTATTTACGTTAATCTTGTAACCCAACACTTCTCCATATTCCTTCAATTTCTTATATAATTCTTTTATTGATAGTTCTGGTTCTGTTAAGTATACTATAACATCATCCACAAATAAACTGATTTTATATTCCTTGTCTTTTATTTTTATCCCTTTTATATTATTTTCTGTTCTTATCAATTCTGCTAGTGGTTCTATAGCTAACGCGAACAATAAGGGTGATAGTGGGCATCCCTGCCGTGTTGACCTGCTTAAGTTAAATTGCTTTGATATATATCCATTTACTGTCACTTTCGCCAATGGCCCCTTATATAATGCTTTAATCTAATTAATATACTTCTCTGGTAAACTGAATTTTTGCAATACTTTGAATAAATAATTCCATTCTACTCTGTCAAAAACCTTCTCTGCGTCTAAAGCAACTGCTACTGTTGGCGCTTTACTCCCTTCTACTGCATGAATTAAGTTAATAAATTTACAAATATTGTCTGTTGTGCATCTTTTTTTAATAAATCCAGTTTGGTCTAGATTTACCATTTTAGGTACATACTCTGCCAATCTCTCCTGGTGTTTTATTATTTGGTAATTTTTTTTATTATCTCTTGTATTTCTACTATTTCAAATGGTTCTATTAATTTATTTTGTTCCTCTATTTGTAATTTTGGTAGTTCAATTTTAGTTAAAAATTCATCTATTTTGCCTTCTTTCCCTTCGTTTTCAGTTTGGTATAATTGTTCATAGAATTCTCTAAAGTTTTCCTTGATCTCCGTTGGATTATATGTGATTTGTTTGTCTTTTTTCCTTGATGCCAATACCATTTTCTTAGCTTGTTCTGTCTTAAGCTGCCATGGTAGAATTTTGTGCGTTTTTTCCCCTAGTTCATAATATTTCTGTTTTGTCTTCATTATGTTCTTCTCCACCTTATATGTTTGTAGTGTTTCATATTTTATTTTTTTATCTGCCAATTCTCTTCTTTTAGTTGTATCTTCCTTCATTGCTAATTCTTTTTCTATATTTACTATTTCCCTTTCCAACTGCTCTGTTTCCTGATTATAGTCCTTCTTCATCTTGGTTCCATAACTTATTATTTGCCCTCTAATGAACGTTTTCATTGCATCCCATAGTGTAAACTTATCTTTCACTGATTCCGTATTTATTTCAAAATACATTTTAATTTGTCTTTCAATGAATTCTCTAAAATCCTGCCTTTTAAGTAGCATGGAGTTTAATCTCCATCTTTATATTCTTGGAGGGATGTCCTCTAACTCTATTGTCAATATCAAGGGTGTATGGTCCGATAATATTCTAGCTTTATATTCTGTTTTTCTTACTCTATCTTGCATACGAGCTGATAACAAAAATAGGTCTATTCTTGAGTATGTTTTGTGTCTAGCCGAGTAATATGAATATTCCTTTTCATTTGGGTGTTGTTTCCTCCATATATCCAAAAGTTGCATTTCTTCCATCGATTTAATTATAAATTTGGTTACTTTGTTCTTTCTGTTAATTTTTTTCCCAGTTTTGTCTATATTTGAATCAAAATTCAGGTTGAAATCCCCTCCTATTAATATGTTCCCTTGCGTATCTGCTATCTTCAAAAAAATATCTTGCATAAACTTTTGATCTTCTTCGTTAGGTGAATATACATTGAGTAGATTCCAAAACTCCGAATATATCGGACATTTTATCATTACATATCTCCCTGCTGGATCTATTATTTCCTCTTCTATTTTAATTGGCATATTTTTACTAATTAATATAGCTACTCCTCTTGCTTTTGAATTATACGACGCTGCTGTTACATGTCCTACCCAATCTCTCTTTAATTTCTTGTGCTCCAATTCAGTTAAATGTGTTTCTTGCACAAATGCTATATCAATTTTTTCTTTTTTCAGTAAATTTAGCAGTTTCTTCCTTTTAATTTGGTTATGTATTCCGTTAATATTTAAAGTCGTATAGTTCAGCGTAGCCATTTCATACTTTGTTTATCTTCCATTTCCGTTTCTCCATCATCACCTTTCCTTCTTATCCATTTCTGCTTTCTTGTTTTGAACACTTTATAAGACAACATTTCTAAAACATCAAACATTTTCCTTATTCTCCTATTTAAAACTTCTTTAACCCCATTCTCTCCTCCCCCTCCTGAGTTGCCCTTTATCCCTTGTCAGGCAACCACATCTCCCCTCTCCATTTGGATTTGCGAATTCTCTCACAAACGTCAACTGATTTTGCAGACCGTAACTCCTCCCCACCCAGCCCCCCGGAAAAGATTTAAATTTTCTTATGTATCAAAGGTCACTCTTTTAATTCCCTCCTTATTCCCTCTATTCCCTTTCCCTCCCTTATTAATTCTTGTCTATACTCTATATATTTTCCTCTAAATACGGATACATTCATGTATACATACTATATGTATACACACATACCCCTTTACACACATACATATAGTTCGTGGTCATTTTTACTCTCATTACATGTCTTCATCTCTCTGCTTGTTTTGTAGTTGTTCTGCAAATTTTCGTGCTTCCTCTGGATCCGAGAATATTCTGTTTTGTTGCCCTGGAATAACTATTTTAAGTACTGCTGGGTACTTTAACATAAATTTATATCCTTTTTTCCATAAGATCGTTTTTGCTGTATTGAACTCCTTCGTCTTCTTCAGGAGTTCAAAACTTATGTCTGGATAGAAAAAATTTTTTTGACCTTTATATTCCAGTGGCTTTTTGTCTTCTCTTACTTTCTTCATTGTTTTCTCCAATATATTTTCTCTTGTTGTATATCTTAAGAATTTTACTAAAATGGATCTTGGTTTTTGCTGCGGTTGTGGTTTCGGGGCTAAAGTTCTATGTGCCCTCTCTATTTCCATTTCTTCCTGTAATTCTGGTCTTCCTAGGACCCTGGGGATCCAATCTTTTATAAATTCTCTCATGTTCTTGCCTTCTTCATCTTCCTTAAGGTCCACTATCTTTATTATTTCTTCTATTATAGTTTTCTATTATATTTATCTTCTGAGCTAACAGCTCATGTGCCTCTTTAACTTTTTTATTAGATTCTTCTAATTTCTCTTTTAAGTCCTCTACTTCCATTTCTACAATTATTTCTCGTTCTTCCATATTTTCCACTCTTTTTCCTATCTCTGACATGACCATTTCTATTTTATTCATTTTTTTCTTCTGCATTCTTAATTCTTTTTATCTCATTAAATTCTTGTAATTGCCATTCTTTCACTGATTCCATATATTCTTTAAAAAAAGATACATCCATTGTCTTGCCTTTCTCCTCTTCTTCCATTTCTTTCTGTTCTTCTTCCTCTGGGTTGAGCATCTGTTGTTTCCTTGTTTTCTTTTTACCCTCTTCTTTCTTGTTGTTGTTATTGTCTGTGTTCTGCACCTGCTGCTGTGCTGCAGGTGCCTCTCTCAGCTGTGGAGATTGACTCCGCAGCTGTTCCCCCCCCCCCCCCCACCACCATCAGTGTGCATGGTTGCGCACTTTTTCTCGGCTCTGTGAGCCATTTTTGTAGTCCCGACCACGGGACTTCCACTGACCTGAGGGAGCGGGCTTCTCTCTCCACAGCGGGCCTCTTCGGACAGGTAAGGCCTTCACCTTCTTCTTCCGACGTTCTTTCTTCCTCTTTTCTTCCTGTTGTTTTCGACTTTTCTCTCTTCGCTGCCATTTTCTTCTCACCTTTATTTTTACTTTATTATAAATTTTAATCTTGTACCTTTGTGCTTTGTGTGTTTTTTTAACTTTTCGGGAGATGGCTGGAATTCCCTGACCGGCCACTTCTCCATCACGTGACTCCTCCAAAACCTCACAATGATTAGCGTATACAGAACCGTTGTCATACCCACACTCCTGTTCGGCTCCGAATCATGGGTCCTCTACCGGCATCACCTACATCTCCTAGAACGCTTCCACCAGCGTTGTCTCCGCTCCATCCTCAACATTCATTGGAGCGACTTCATCTCCAACATCGAAGTACTCGAGATGGCAGAGGCCGACAGCATCGAATCCACGCTGCTGAAGATCAAACTGTGCTGGGTAGGTCACGTCTTCAGAATGGAGGACCATCGCCTTCCCAAGATCGTGTTATATGGCGAGCTCTCCACTGGCCACCGTGACAGAGGTGCAACGAAGAAGAGGTACAAGGACTGCCTAAAGAAATCTCTTGGTGCCTGCCACATTGACCACCGCCAGTGGGCTGATATTGCCTCAAACTGTGCATTTTGGCGCCTCACAGTTCGGCGGGCAGCAACCTCCTTTGAAGAAGACCGCAAAGCCCACCTCACTGTCAAAAGACAAAGGAGGAAAAACCCAACACCCAACCCCAACCAACCAATTTTCCCTTGCAACCGCTGCAACCGTGTCTGCCTGTCCCGCATTGGACTTGTCAGCCACAAACGAGCCTGCAGCTGACATGGACATTACCCCTCCATAAATCTTCGTCCGCGAAGCCAAGCCAAAGAGAGACGAATTAATCTGATTATATTGGTCCTGATTTGGGAGAGAGGATATACCTGGGCAATTTTCCACATTGTTAAGTATATTGATAATTATGTAGCTATTGAAAAACTTGGATCGGGATTCAGATAGTTCTGGAGAGCAAGTCTCAAGACTGAGATAAGGAGGAACTTCTTCTCCCAGAGGAAGCAGTAGAGGGTGCCTCATTAAATATATTTAAGACACAGATAGATTTTTGTATAGTAGAGGATGAGGGGAAAGGCAGGTATATGTAGATGATGCCATTCCAGACCAGGAAGATCTTGTTGAATATCAGATTGCCTGATAGGCCTCTTTCTATTTCTTATGTTCACAGTTGGAGCTGAGGTGTTAGAAAATACTTTTGTCGATCTACATTTAAAAATACCAGAACAGTTGATGATCATATTAGCCTCATCCAACAGATTGGACAGAGAGTATTGAAAATGTGGATAAGGAAAGCTTTGTTTTCTGCCCAAATAATAATTACAGTTGTTTAATATGGTATTTAATGAAAAATGGGCTCTACTATAAAGGGCTGCGTAGAATTCATTGTTGACTCAATGTTCAATCAGTAAAGTTATTAAGTGGCAGTAATGAAAATTGTTTATGTTAATAATACAATTAACATTTTCTTCCTTGCAAGCTGTATACTAAATACATATGTTGAACTCTATCCTAGAACACACCCTTTCTATGATCTCCATGCAAATTCACACCTACCCTTAATACCGGTTCTTGTAAGGCTTGGTTATCAGCTGTATCATCTTCACATGAGAAACCGAGTAAGATATTGTTCAGAAATTTCTGGTATTTAATAAGATGTAATGTATGCACTGTAAAAATATGATTGCATCTCCATCAAGATCATGTGATAAGTTGATGAGGGAGGGGAGGGTCATGACAGTTTATATCTCGTTGCTTCATTGGGTTAGGGTGAAAGTTAACCACAGCTTCAACCACATAGCAATATACTTCAGGACAATGCCAGCTCAGTTAGAGGTGGTGGTATGAAATGATTCCTGTGATTCATCTGCTGAGGAAGGAGTGTCAGTGGCATTGAGAGGCATGAGCAGGAGGATGAGGAAGAATGTGTCAAGAGAGTTGGTGTGAATACTGAAGTGTCCCAGAATCATTTCTTCCTACTTCTAAGATAACATGCCATCATGTCTGCTTGATTAGTCCACATAATGAGACAGGATGTATCTGTAAATTGTGACAGAAGATCCTAGCGCATTGATTGTGCGATTCTTGTGAAAGTTGTTACATCAGCTGGCTGCTTAAGAACCATTGAAGGACTCCACTAACTACCTTTGGGGGGATAAAAACTTGGGAAGGGGCAGTGGAAGAAATTCTGCCATGTTGAAATCAGAAGCCTGGTTCAATATTTTCTTATTGTATTTCACATAGCTGTTTTGATTAGATGCAAGGTATTGTTGTCCCATTTCCGAGAATAGTTGAATGTCAATCATACTGTTATGTGCTTGAAGTCACAGATGTGTTGAGAGTGGCTAGTTATCTTTCTAGAATCCAGAATTTGCAGGGATATTTAGTAGTTTAATTATTTTTGAATTTCAGATTTTGCATTACTCTGAAATAAATTTGCCTAGCTGGTAGTGTAGATTGGAACCAGTTTACTATTATTTGTGTTAACATTCCTTCAGGCAATGTACATCCCTATCCACCACTAAAGATTGTGGTCAAAATTGCAAATCGCTCATTTTGATATTGGAATCCCCGTGGCATACAATCTTTTGCCTTGAAATTCCAAAGTTGTTCTTTCAGACCTCGATGGATCAATGTTCCAGTAATAAATAACAAGAATTTGACACCCAGTCACATCAGACTTGTGGACAGATAACTAAAATCTTAGTCAGGGAGAAATTTAAATAAAATAATCAAAAAAAGGAAATTTTGAACAGTTCCTTGAAAGAACAAGAGAGAAGAAGAGTCGGCGTTTAGATTCTTGGAAGCTGATGGTCACTAATGGTGAGACCGTTAAAATTAGAGCTGGTTATTTCTCAGACAGTTGTAGGGCTACCATTGTGTTTGGGAAAGGAATATTCACTTTATATATTAAAAAAGTACTGAGTGAATCAAATGCATCACATTTAACTCCAAGTTCAACACAAAATATGATAAAACCAATAATGGGCAAGATAAATTGATACACAAGTATAGAGTTCATAAAAGTTCCATACTGTACATCATTTGAGGTTGGTGACTAATAGGTTGGTCTCCATCCCCTTTACCCTAACATGGAAGATTAGGGAGATGTAATTTGATGTTTTTGACCCATATAAATTAATTTGTACCCTAAGCTATGTCTCCCACAAGAATGTGACAAATAGAGAGGTGTCAAGTGTCTCAAACCTAACTTTCTACCCAGCTGGTTATAACTGCACAAAACTATTCATGACCATCAAGGTAGTCAAGAGCACCAAATTCCTGGTCCCCCAATGGCAGATCCATTGCCAAAAAAGCCCAACAACACATTTACTTCCTGCAGAGGTTGAGGTAAGTCTTGCTTCCACCCTCACTACATTCTACAAGGGATGCATTGAGAGCATCCTATGAAACTGCATCACCGCCTGGTTTGGGAACTGCACCATCTCCTTGCAAGTCCTTGCAGCGGATAGTAAAGACTTTTGAGGGGATTATTTGGATCTTTCTCTCTGCCATGATATTTATAATGGCTATGTTTGTGGAAAGCCAGAAACTCCACACACCCCTCCTGCAATCTATTCTCCCTCCTGTCCTCCAGGAAGAGGTACTGACACATTTGGGTCCTCAAGACCAGATTGCAAAACAGTTTTTTTCCCCAAGCTGTGAGGCTTCTGAACTTCAGGTACACAGCTAGCATATGTAGCATGATATTTTAAGTGATATATAATTTATAATAAAGTTTCTGATGCAATTTAGCCATGTAAATAACCAGCTCCTTGGTCTGGAGAAATGCTATCTTGTTTTCACTGTACATTGCAATGGTTATGATATGAACAACAAATAAATGCATCTTGACTTTACTAAAGTTACTTGAGATTGATGTAATTTGATGACTTTGTTCTTCCATCAAGGATTTACTGTTTTTTTTTAGTGGTCTTTTTTTTATCATATATATGTTATATCACAGACCAAGAGCAATGGAATTCACCAAGGTAATGTTATTGTTTTTCTTCTAAAACAGTATATAATTTACAAATCTTTGGTGTAAATCTTTAATTATGTACATCCTAATCCTCAAAACCTGTGTTGATCATCTCCAAAGGAAATTAATATGAAGTTATGATCTGTGGAGTGTGGAACTCTTTTCAGCAATCTAACTTGCTTTTCTTTTTCTTTTTTCTTCTTACTTTTCTTTAAAAAATTAACTTTATCTTTGGGGTCTAACCATTATGGAGCAAAGACTGGATTACTTTCGAACTTGTATTTTTAATTTTGTAATTGACTGCATGCATGGTCAAACATTTTAAATGAATGAAAACACTATTTATTAATAACTACTAATAGCACTAGTCAAATCAAAACCAACCATGTGCATGCGTGCGATACTCAAACCATTACAGCTTAGGCACAATTCTGGAAAGTCAATTCAAAGTTCAGTCTTAAAAATCCATTGTCAAAATGCAGACTTTTAAACTGATGCACAGAAGTACCGTATATGTCAGCGTATAAGTTGACCCCCTTTTTCAGCCTCATTTTAAGGGTTTTATGGTATATCCTGCGTATAAGTCGACCCCATTTTCTGGACACCTGAGGTGCCCCATTGACTGGTGTATAAGTCGAACCCCAAAGCTCGCAATGCCTGAGACAGAACATTGACCAGCGTGTATATCGAATATCCCCCTGCCGTACCATAGATTGCGTGATTGATCTGGGCGTTGGCTGGAAATGATTGCTGTCATGGAGGGTTCATTATCACTACATAGCACATGATGAAAATATGAAGTGAGCTTTGAGTTGAAAGTGATTAGAAAAGGCCAAGAAAACCAACGACTGTGCTTATGACATGCATGCGAATTTGTTAAGAGATTGGAGGAAGAAAGAAGAGACTTTAAGAAAAATACCAAAAAGGCAATGTTCTTTGAGAAAAGGAATCACTCATTGGCCAGAGTTGGAAAATCACATCGCAGAATGGGTATGCAAATAGAGGCTTTTTCCAAGAGTCAACTTGTACACTGAATCAGTTTTTCAAGGGTTGACGTACACCAGAAAAGTGTGGATTGGATTTTGAGCTGAATTTAAGGTCTCAAAAGTATATCTGGCATATAAGTTGACCCCCTTTTCTGAGATTTTGTTTTGGGAGTTTCACGACTCGTACGCTGAAATATACGGTTATCACGAAGGAAATGGACTGCCAAAAACTCATAAATTGTCATCGACTTTCTTCCAGAGAAATATCCTTTCATACTAATGGTTGTCACAACTCCCCTTTTCCTTGCGTAGGGGAAACAAAATGCATGACTCCCACGATGCTTCCAAAACCCAGGTACGGGTCAATCAAAGTAACCTTTGCTTTGGTTACAGTAGGGTTCAATAATTCCCCTGATAGGGAGAATCAGCCAAATTGTCCATTCTTGCTCTGTGTTCGATGAAATGGTTGCTGGTCATAAAGTGCCATTCCTTCTCACCACCTGTGTCCCTAGAGAAAGTACCCGATGTCTTTTCTCCTCTACAAAGGGGTGAATTTGGGTACAGCATGTACAAGCTGATGCCACCTAGTCTCTCCAAAGCTTTGAATGGATGCAGCCTGTATTAACCCTTAAAGTGATACTCAAAGAGGAGCTTGTAATACAGTCATCTTAATTCTCACTTTTAATTGGTGAAACTATTAATGTCAACACACTTCAGAAGATTCCTCTGGCTTGGAATCATCAGATTCAACAAGGAATTTGGGTCTAACCTGACTGAGTAATTTGGCACCACATTAGGCAAAGTATGTACCTAAGGAATTAGTTGGGGAAGAATATGCACATTCAATTTTTCAGTTACAATTTTTTTCCCTGGGAGAATTGATGCATAGTTTTCTAGATTTGACACTATTTGGGTAGAATTGAGGAATGGCAGAGGCATGAAAACATTAATGGGAGTGTATTATAGACCACCAAATGGGCTGAGGGAATTAGAGGAGTAAATTTGTAAGGAGATTGGATTTATGTGTAATAAACACAAGGTGGTAGTTATGGGAGATTTCAACTGTCCACACGTTAATTGGGACCCATACAGTAAGAGGGCAGTAAAAGTTTAAATGTGTTCAGGAAGGTTTTCTTAATCAGCACGTAGAAGAACCAACTTGAGAGGGGTTAATATTGGATCTCCTATTAGGGAATGAGATAGGCCAGGTGACAGTTTGGGTTTAGTGATCACAATACTATTCGTTTTGGGCTAGAAATGGAAAATAACAGAGATGGGCCAAAGGTTGAGGTTCTTGATTGGAAGAAAGGAAATTTCGAGGGGATGAGAAAAGATTTGGAGAGTGTGGATTGGGATAAGATTTTCAGGGAAGGATGTAGCAGATAAATGGAGGATATTCAAATAAATTTTGAGAGCACAAAGTTGGTATATCCTTATGAGGATTAAAGAAAAGGCTAGAAACTATAGGGAGCCTTGATTTTCAAAAGCTATTGGGAACTTGGTTCGGAGGGATGTGTACAACAGGTATAAACAGCAGGAAATAGGTGAATTGTTTGAGGAATATATGGAGTGTATTAAAAAATCTTAAGAAGGAAATTAAAATGGCTAAAAGGAGATATGAAGCTGCTTTGGTAGGTAAAGTAAAAATAAATCCAAAGGGTTTCTTCTTTCTCTTTGGCTTGGCTTCGCGGACGAAGATTTATGGAGGGGTATGTCCACGTCTGCTGCAGGCTCGTTGGTGACTGACAAGTCCGATGTGGGACAGGCAGGCACGGTTGCAGCGGTTGCAAGGGAAAATTGGTTGGTCGGGGTTGGGTGTTGGGTTTTACCTCTTTTGTCAGTGGGGTGGGCTCTGCGGTCTTCTTCAAAGGAGGTTGCTGCCCGCTGAACTGTGAGGCGCCAAGATGCATGGTTGGAGGCGATATCAGCCCACTGGCAACAAAGGTACATTAAAGGTTTAAAAAAAAAAGTGAAGGATAAAATTGGGCCCCTTGAAGATGAGGGGGAGAGGCTCCATGAGAAGCCAGAAGAGTTTGGAGAAACTTTAAATGATGTTTTTACTTCAGTATTCACTAAGGAAAAGAATATTGAGCCAGATGAAGTGAAGAAATATGGTAGGGAGCTCATGGATAATATAAGGATTAATGAGGAGGTAGTGTTTGATAATTGAAAAAGATCAAGGTGGATAAGTCTCCAGGTCCTGACAAAATATTCGCTAGGACCCTGAGGGAGTTTACAAATAGTGGGGGCATTGATGGATATATTTAAATTGTCACTGGCCTTGGGGGAGGTGGCAGTGGACTGGAGGGTGGGTCATGTTGTTCTGTCCGCTGTTCAAACAAGGATCCAAAAGTAAACCTGGTAATTATAAGCCTGACTTTGGTAGTGGGTACATTAATGGAAAGTGTTTTTTTTTAAAGATGGTACATACAACTATTTGGAAAGACACAGATTGATTCGGAGTCGTCAGCGTGGTTTTGTACATGGTAGATCATGTCTAACAAATCTTGAGTTTTTTGAGGAGGTTGATGAAGGGAAGGGGCTGGATGTTGTCTATTTGAAGTTTAGTAGGGCTTTTGATAAGATTCTCCATAGGAAGTTAGTAAGGAAGGTGGAAGCATTAGGTATTAATGATGAAGTAGTGAAATGGATTCAACAATGGTTAGATGGGAGATGCCAGAGAGTAGTGGTGGAAAATTGTTTGTCAATTTGGAGGCCGGTGACGAGTGGAGTGCCTCAGGGATCGGTACTGTGTCCACTGCTGTTTGTCATATATATTAATGATCTAGATCACACATGTCAAACTCTGGCCCGCGATATAATTATATTTGGCCCGCAAGATCATTTCAAAAATGTATTAGAGGTGGCCCGCCCTGCAGCGAGAGCCGATGCTGTTTTTTGGTAATGTCACCCCCACCATCCTCCCCCTTCATTGCACATCCTTCCCCATTGTAACACGAGAAATTGTAACACGATGTCATCAGCCGGCAAGCCAGTTGGAAGGCTCCCCGCACAACCAGTCACTTCTCCCACCTGTCGAGCGGTGCGGTGGATTGGCGAGCGCCTGTGATTTCCTGTCGGCGCAATGGGCATGGCAGGCTGCGCACGGCCCCCGGGCAGCGCGAGCCCCGCGTGACTGGCACCAGACAGCCCTTCCACAGCACGAGCGCACTTCTCCTGGTCGCCACGGCCTTCAGCGCTTGCACCCGCGTGGACCCCAGGGATGGCTGGTTCGGCCCTGCACGTGAAGAGAGAGATGGTGGCTGTCCACAAAGGCTGATTGGCACCGTGCTGGGCCTGAGTGGGTGGGTAAGCAGGGGTGGGCAGAGGGTGTAGGTGAGGAGTAATGGGCAGGGGAAGTTATGGTGGTGCGAGGGGCAGTTAGCGGGAGGGATGAGTAGAAGGAGGGGTGGATAGGGAAGAGGTAAAAGGGGAGGGGCAGGGCGAGTAGGGGAGGGGTGATTAGAGGGTGAGAGATGGGTAGAGGGAGGAACAGGTTGAGGGGAGAGGCAGTAGAGGGGCGTGTATAGGATGGGGTGGGTAGAGGCAGAGCGAGTGGAGTGAGGGGTGAGTAGAGGTTGGGTAAAGGACTGGTCAGGTAGAGGGATGGTGGGTCGAGGGTGAATAGAGGCCTAGAGCCTGGAGTGAGCAGGAAATGCTGAGTCCTGATGCAGGCCAAAGTGGACACAGCCTGTGAATGCTGACTACATCTCCACGGGACCAAATATGTTTCCCTCAGGTCAAGCAAAGGATGAACTTGAGCTACCTACTCCTGACCTGTAACATTATCCTCCTAAAGTTATATCCTAAAGTTTAACATTACATATGTTGAAAGAAGAGAAAACATGCAGATGTTGTTGAAAATTTTCAATAAATATTTAGTTCGGCCCTCGACTTAGTCCAAGTTTTTAATTTTGGCCCTCTGTGAATTTGAGTTTGACACCCCTGATCTAGATGATAGGGTGGCAAATTGGATTAGTAAATTTGCAGATGATACAAAGGTTAGCAGTATTGTGGATAGTGAGGAATATTATCAAAGCTTACAGGGTAATATAGGACAGTTAGAAGATTGGTCTGAAAGATGGCAGTTGGAGTTTAATACTGATAAATGTGAGGTGCTACATTTTGGTAGGACTAATCAAAGTAGGACATACACAGTAAATGGTAGACAATTGTGGAGTGCAGTGGAAGAAAAGGATTTAGGAGTCATGGTACATAATTTCCTAAAAGTTGAATTGTATGTTGATAGGGTGGGAAAGAAAGCATTTGGTATGTTGGCTTTCATAAATCAGAGTATTGAATACAAATGTTGGGATGTTATGTTGAAGTTCTATAAGGCATTGGTGAGGCCAAATTTGGAATATTGTGTGCAGTTTTGGCTGCCAAATTACAGGAAGGCTATAAACAGAAAAGAGAGTGAGTCCAGAGGAGGTTTATGAGAATGTTCCTGGGGTTTCAGGATTTGAGTTACAGGGAAAGGTTGAGCAGGCTGGGACTTTATTCCCTGAATGTAGATGATTGAGGGGTGATTTGATAGATGTATTCAAAATTATAAGGGAGACAGATAGGGTCAATGTGGATAGGCTTTTTCCATTGAGGGGGCATGGATTGAGAGTAAAAGGGGAAAGGTTTAGGGGAAACATGAGGAGGAATTTCTTCATGCAGAGGGTGGTGGGGGTGTGGAATGAACTTCCCGGCAGAGGTGGTTGAAGCGAGATCGATGTTAATATTTAAGGAAAAGATGGATAGGTATATGAACGAGAGAGGTGTGGAGGGTTATGGGCCGAATGCAGGCCAGTGTGACTAGGTGGGAGAAATTGTTCGACATGGACTCGAAGGGCCGAACTTGCCTGTTTTTGTGCTGTAAATGGTTATATGGTTAAATGTGCTCATAGGTATTAAAAAAAAATCAGCCATGTTGTCAAAAGGATTGCTCATGAACAAATGCTCAGGGGAAATTTCCATGGCACATAAAATACTTACAATAGTGTTTGCATATTGCACACAAGGGAATGATTAGCAAGGCACATTGGCAAAGACCAATATATTGGTAAACAAACTGAATTGAACAAAGTTTCACAGTACTAGAATGTAGCAAGATTCGGTGAATTGTTACATTCTAAAGGCAAAGGTTACAAGACAACAGGTCTAAAGAGTAGAATGGAATATTTTCTGCATGCATACAATGTGCTGTTGATGTGATCAACAGCATGGACACGAACTAGCTATGGAAAGAAAGGGGAGTTGGCAAGGGATATCTGTTCAACAAAGTCTCCACAAATGTATGGATCCGTGGGCATAATGAAGAAAAACTGCTTCTTCCCTTCATCTCTCCACCACAATTTCAAAGATGTACATTATAAAAATATTCATATCAAGGTGGTTTTCATATCCTCAAGATGTCACACATTACAATTCTGTATAACATTAAAGTATGCTCATGGAAATATAAAGGAAATACAGCACAAATTTCCATATATCAAGATCCCACCATGTCAATGAGATAAATGACAAGGTATCTGATATAGTTTATGGAAAGGATATTGACAGGAGACCAGGGAGATGATCTTGCTCCTCCTCCACTATTAGCTGTGCAATCTTACAAATGCTCCTTATTTGAAAGACGGTGCTTCCTTAATACTAGGAATGCCCTTTTATACAGGTAGTCCTTGACTTCCAATCTATGCGAATTGCATCCACCCGCATGTTCAACCCAATTTAAAAAAAATTAAAACTAATGTACAAGTTCATATTTTGTATTAAAAGTACTGTATACTGTGGTCCCCATTGCCCACGGCAGCCCAAGGACCCTGTAAGTCGGGGACTACCTGTATTCCTTCAGGAGTGAAGCTTGAAACAACAACTTTCAGACTCAAGACAAAAGAAAACTCTACCCACTGAGGCACAGAGGGCATTAAAAAAATCGACAGAAAGTATTCCTCTTAGTGTTTTTAAAACTTTTTTCCATAATCTTGAAGACAAGGACTTGTAGCTGATTTGAAATTCAATCAATACCAATTTTCTTTTATTATTTTTCCCAAGCAGCCATTCTTCATAAGAGTCTAGGGCAAATATTGGCAATTAACAAACCAAAGGATTTGAACAATGCAAGTATTTCTGAGACCTTGGAAGAAGAGTTGGAGAATTGAGGCCTTCAAGACTTTTTTCAAGAAAGTTAATTAGATTGCAGCTCAGCTCCTTCCACTTACCTTGGTTCAGTAGCTTTTAAAAGCTTGCCTGGCCAAAAAAAACTAACTCTGTGTTCATGTGTTCCATTGACCTTTCTCCCTTAATAATACTTCCAGATGAACACCTCCATATGACAAATTGCTTCTTGAAATTTTACTGATACAATTTTACTGTTATCCCCCTTTTCAATTTTTTTTGTCCCTAATGTGTCATAAATCTTGGGCTGGTCTAAACTTTCCCCTCCATGTGCTCAATACCTCCCTTGAGTAGATAGCTGAAGCTACCTGGGAACACTTATAACCTCAAAATTTATTTCATGAATGAATTGTATTTGAAGGCCAGGAGGTGACCTGCTTCCTGACCTTAGTCATTTACCAAAAGGTTGATGAAAGAAACCATGATTTCTTTTATATCTGAATCTTGCTTTCTTATCTAAATGCAGAATGTCTAATTCTGCTGTACACTCTATCCTCAATAGCCTCAATTTTCTGCATCTCATGAGCATATGACCATTAGTGCAATGGATGGAAATTTTCTTAATGTCTCCAAATACAAGTTGGACAAGAAATAACATAGCCCTGAATTTAAATGTGTTTTTGCAACAGATAATTCATTTAACCATCTGAGAATGGCAGCTGGGAAAGAAATTTTGTTGCCTTAATTGGTTTAATCCCATAGTAAACCTGTTTTTTTTTAAACTATATCTGAAAATCACACACCTTCATGCCACAAGTGTGTGTGTGTGTGTGTATAAAGTTGATGGGGGTCAAAGTGTTAATGATATAATGTTTCTTATTGCATGGGTCAAGGTTTATGATGCTATTTGTTTATCTGCCTTTTTTCTATAACAAACTAAAGCAGTCTCCCAAGCATAGGAGAGCCAAGTGCATTGAATAGGTTGCTACATAATGCACTTTGACATAAATGTTCCTGAACACAGCTCCAAAAAAAATTGGCATCATGCTTTTGAAATGTGATTTAATCCAGAGTATTGCAATTTTTAAAAATTCTCAGTCATTGATATTCATTAACATATGATTGCCACCATGGTGATCGAGCTGGCACTCTGGGCAGCGAGGGCAACCAAAGGCCACTGACCCCAACAAGTGAACCAGTGGGTGAACGGCAAGGGCAGCTTAAAGGCCAGCAACCCCAAAATGACACTGGCCTTGCTGCACAGCCAACGGACAGGGACAGTGCGTGGAGAAGAAGGGCATTGGAATGCAGGGAAGTACCCTCATGCAGGAAACCCGCTTTTATGCAAGTTGTGATGTCAGCCAAGGGGGCCACGGCAGGAACAATGCAAGTATAAAAGTCGGGCCTGAGTCCTAATAAAACTCAGAGCTTAACCTGACGACACTACGTATGTGTACTTTGAGTAGCGTGCGGCTACAATTGGTGACCCTGATGGTTTAGATGGCATCTAAACCCAGCAATGAGCAAACAGGCAGCAGTCAGTGGTCACTCTCAAGCTGCCGATCTTTTGGATGAATCGACCATGTGTGTGGTTTGGCCAGGCTGCGGCACAGTTCCAGATATCCATCCGGTACTACCATGTGGTGAGCGCCCTGGACCAGGACACAGCAGGGTGGGTGGACAACTTCATCCAGGAGTCCCTATTTGAAAGAGTGTACACTGCTTTCAAAGACTTGCTGATTGAGACCTTTGGGCTCTCACGGCATGAGAGAAGAGCATGTATGATCCACCTGGATTGGCTAGAGGACAATGAACGAGTTGCTGGCCCTCCTGGGCAAACACGAGCCCTGCATCATGTTTGAGCAGGTATTCGTGGAGCAACTGCCTAAGGACATCCAACTGCTCCTGGCTAACGGAGAAAGTCGCAGCACAAGTGGACCTTCTGTGGAAACAGAAGAGAAAATGCTCGGCACTCATGGGGCTCATCATTAAACACTACAACAGAGCCTCTGAGAGAACTGCAGCGCCCCAGAGGAGGTGATCCAGACAATCAGTGGTGGTTCTACCATAAGGGATGGGGCGCTGGAGCCCACTGGTGCAGGCCGCCATGCACGTTTCAGGGAAATGCCAGGAGCTAGCTGTTGCTAATGGTTTAGTGGCCAATCTGATGGCACTACCTTATACAAGTGAGAATAAATGACACTGGAGACAATAGAGTCAGGAATTGATTACTTTATTGTGCTTAACCACAGCTTTTATAGTTCCCTTTGCGTTTCACGCTGAGCCTTCTGGGATGCGGTAGTGATGTCACTTTCCAGTGTCTGGTGCCATAAAAAGCGCAGGCTCTTATTCACGCGCTTTTCCTAATTGCTAGTCCCTGCCATGTAGCTGGAGGACTGGGATGTCGTTGGAGGCGATGTGCTCTGGTAATGCGCTTGCTAAACTGCTGTGGCTGCATGTAATTCTGTTGTACGCGTGGGGCTCTCGCTACACACCCCTCCCCCAGAATCGTGGCTGCCAGACGCAGGTCCCTGCTGGTAGTTCAGCCTGGGGCATCCTCTGGGACATTTCAGAGGTGATGAGATAGGTCTTGAAAGGTCAGTGTGTGCTGGTTTCAGTCGTTCAATTGTGAACATACACTCTTGGCCCCCTATGTCCAATGTGAATACCACACCTTCTCGCTCTCTCATGTATCGTGACCTTCCTCATTCCAAAAGTAGGAATTGTGGTACCATTAACTGCTGAAAGCGGTGGAGTACATGAACTTTGTGCCAACTCAAACTGTCGGGGGAACAATACTGAACTCAGCCCCCGTATCTATCAAGTAATCCACCCCCGAAATCACGTCATGTAAATAAAGTAGACTTTGTTCTGTGCCAACCGCTGAGGCTACTAATGGCGGTTGGCAGGCCCGTTTCCCTGACGTGGTGGTGAACCTGGGTAAGTGCAAGGATTCTTACATCTATAGACAGAGTGACCCCATCGGCGATGATAAAAACAGAATCCGGAACTTTTGTTTCCTTGATCAGGATGTGGTCGCTATACTGCCGCACATGCTGGTGGTCTTGGTGTTTCGGGGAGCTCGGACAACTCAGCCACACAGATGGGCTGCATCTGCATTCTGTTAGCCTGTGGAAGACCATAAAGTCGGTCGGCCTCTCTCTGCAAAACTCGTGCGCGCCACTCCTGCCGCCACATGCACTGGTAATTTCGATTTAAAAACAGTGCCTCAAAAAGGAAACAATCCGTATGGCCTGTGGCTAGAGATACCAGCTCTTGCATTAACTGGGATGGACTACGGTTCCCCCAGTTCTTGCGTATTCAAAATCCTTGTAGCTCATTCATGACGAGAAAGCTCAAATGTTTTTTCAGCAAAAAGTCCTGGAATTTAGTGTACTTCTGGTCCACTGGCGGATTATTGATGAATGAACTCCCCATTGCTGTGGTCGTAGTGTCTAATGCACTCACAACGTGCCAATATCACATGTCCTCAGATGTAATGTTCCAAAGCACAAATTGCGCTTCAGCCAACTGCAGCCAGCTATGTGGCTGATCCAACCAAAATGGAGGCAGGTGAACTGCTACTACATTAATCACCACCAGTGCTACAGCCAGAGAGGCGGCGTCGACCTCCACCTTTGAAGTTGTCAGTTACTCAACTGTGTCAGACATGTGGGACTCAGTGTAGCTGAGACCCATCGGGGTCACCAAAATATGTAGTGGCCTATCTGATGGCACTACCTAATGCAAGTGGCAATAAATGACTCTGGAGACGGTGGAGTCAGGAATCAGTGGGTTTATTGTGCTTAACCACAGCTTTTATAGTTCCCTCTGCGCGTTTCACGCTGAACCTTCTGGGATGCGATAGTGATGTCACTTTCCAGCCTCAGGTGTTGGGTACCATAAAAAGCACGGGTTCTTATTCGCGTGCTTTTCCTAATTGCTGGTTCCCGGCTTGTAGCTGGAGGACTGGGACATCATTGGAGGCGATGAGCTCTGGTAATGCGATTGCTAAACTATGGTGGCTGTGCGCAATTCTGTTGTACGTGTGGGGCTCCCAGTACAATGGCCACAATGGCTGACCACCAAGACAGCTACCTGTACATTTGGGACCGCCAGTCCGGATGACGCTTCCTCATAGACACAGGAGCAGACGTCAGCATCCTGCCCATCAGGACAGGACACCAGGGACAAGCAGTCTAGCCCCACACTGAGGGCTGCCAACAACAGCACGATTTGGACGTACGGTATCCACAAGGCCCAACTGCAGTTGGGAGGCAGCTTCTTGTGGGTGTTCACACTGGCACTGTTCTTCACCATCCACCTCTTCAGGCACTTCCTAGAGGGCAGGCCCTTCTCTGCTTTCACAGATCACAAGCCCCTGACTTTTGTATGGGCTAAGATCTCAGACCCCTGGTCGGCCCGCCAGCAATGACACCTGTCTTACATCTCTGAGTGCACCACAGATGTAAGGCGCGTCACCAGCAAGGACAACATGGTGGCCGACACACTGTCAAGACAAAGTATCCAAGCGCTATCAAGGGGAGTGGACTTTGTTGCATTTGTGGAGGCACAGTAAAAAGACAAGAAGATGCCACATCAGGACTGCAGCTCCAGGACGTCTCAATCAGCACAGGTAACACCACACTGCTGTGTGACGTGGCCACTGGTCATCTCAGGCCCATCGTCCTGGTGGCTTGGAGATGACAGGTTTTCAACTCCATCCACAGACTGACTCATCCATCCATGGTCCAGCTGGTGATCAACAAATATGTGTGGCATGGATTGCGGAAACAAGTCAGTGGTTGGGCAAAGGCGTGCACGCAGTGTCAAACAACCAAGATACGGCAACACACCAAGACCCCACCTCAGCACAGAACGCAAGTTCAGTCACATCCACATGGACATAGTAGGACTCTTACTAACTTTTCACGATGGTCAGCTGCTTCACCAGGTGGCCAGAAGCAGTCTCGATAGCAGACACATCCACAGCCTCGTGCGCCAAGGCCCTCATCTCATCCAGGGTGAAACCGTTCGGGTTACCGTCCCACATCACATTTGACAGGGGCCCAGTTCAATTTGTCTGACTTCGCCAGCCTGTGGGGTGCCCAGCTGCATCACACAACAGCTCATCACCCACAGTCCAATGAGTTGGTGGAGCACTTCCACAAGCACATCAAAACCTCGCTCATGACCAGACTCCCAAGGACCCAACTGGATAGATGAGCTACCATGGGCACCGTTGGGCATCCGCACGGCACCCAAGGAGGACCGACCACCTCGTCTATGGAGCTCCACTGGTGGTCCCGGGAAAATTTGTACCATCCCCAGGCAGACAGCAAGACAACTCTGCAGTGTTCCTCAGCAGGCTAAGGAAAAGAGTCAGCAACCTGGCCCCGATTCCACCTTCCAGGCACGGACACACGAGGTCCAACATACCCAAAGACCTGCAGGACTGTGAGTATGTTTTCATTCCCAGGGGTCCATATTCTCTACCACTTCAGAGGCCATACGAGGGTCCATTCTGGGTCACCCGGAACAACAGGGCCACGTTCGAGCTGGAGGTCGAAAACAAGACAGGTCTTAACCACAGACAGGCTGAAGCCGCCACACCTGGACTTGGCACGCCTGGACTAGACACCAGCACCATGCTGAAGAGGCAGACCACTGAAGGCTGCAGAGACTTTACCTCCGGGCACCAAGGACAATTACAAGGACAATACCGCCAGTTTGAGGAGGTCATGTGGTTGCCTACTGCTCCGGTGCACCAGGTGGCGAACGCAACCAAAGGTCAGCAGCCCATGCAGCGGCACTAGCCCCAACAAGCAAACCAGCAGGAGAACGTCAAGGGCAGCTTAAAGGCCAGCGGCCCCAAAATGGTGCTGTCCTTGCTGTGCAGCCAACAGATAGGGACAGCGTGCAGGGAAGAAGGGCATTGTTACGCAGGAAATACCCGTGCACGGGAAACCCGCTTTTGTTATGCATGTTATGACGTCAGCCAAAGTGGGGTGGGGGGGGTGGACAGCAGGAACAGTGCAAGTATAAAAGTCGGGCCTGAGCTGTTATCAACAGTTGTGCACATGCAAAATGTGACTTCATGAGGTCCATGACTATAACCACTGAGGGTCTCTGTGATCAATACACCTACCAACCCCCACTTTCCACAAAGATAATTTACACATTAGCTGCTTAGATCTTATCTGCTGGATTATGTTGTGCTGAAGAAGTGTATATTAGTTTCAGAACATACTGATTAGGGATAGCCAACATGGCTTTGTGCGTGGTAGGTCGTGTTTAACCAATCATATAGTTTTTTTTTGAGGAGGTTATCAGGAAAGTTGATGAAGAAAAGGCTGTGGAAGTTGTCTACGTGGACTTTAGTAAGGCCTATGTGGGAGGTTATTCAGGAAGGTTTATACGCTCGGTATTCTTAATAAATGGATTTGACAATGGCTGGTAGTAGATGATTGCTTCTCAGACTGGAGGCCTGTGACTAGTGGTCATTTGGATCTGCATGTTTGCAGATGATACAAAGATTGGAGGTATTGTTGACAGTGAGAAGGTTTTCAAAGCTTGCCAAGGGATCTGGATCAGCTGGAAAAATGGGCTGAAAAATGGCAGATGGAATTTAATGCAGACAAGTGTGAGGTGATGCATTTTGGATGGACAAACCAAGGTAGGATATATACAGTAAATGGTAGGGCAGTGAGGAGTGTGGTAGAATAGGAATCTGGGAATGCAGATAGATAATTCCCACAGGCAGATGGGGTTGTAAAGAGAACATTTGCATATTGACCTTCAGAAATCAAAGTATTGCATATAGGAGCTGGGATGTTATGGTAGAATTGTACAAGACATTGGTGAGGCCAGATTTGGAGTATTGTGTGCAGTTTTGGTCAACTGACTACAGGAAATGTATGAAGTAGTGCAGAGGATTTATTTGGATTCCGGGACTTCAGGAACAGAGTTACAGGGAAAGATTAAACAAGTTATGGCTTTATTTCCTGGAGCGTAGAAGAAGGAGGGGAGATTTGATAGAGGTTTACAAAATGATGAGGGGAATAGTCAGAGTAAATGCAACTAGTCTTTTCTCTCTGAGATTAGGTGCGATACAAAACAGAGGGCATCTTGGGAATGTTGTTGCATCTCTGGTAGATTCAAGATGTATGCCTCCACATAAGGTCTGGCATGTGTATGTGCTGTTTGCTTAGTTGTTTTAAAAAGAACCCAAGTTTCTTTATTGTAATAGAAGAAACATTACATGGTACCAGGAGTGGAAGAAACAGCCAAATTTCTGCTGTGCAGAGGAGTGAAACACACAGTTCATAGTGAGTAACAATCGATATCAGCAGAGAAAATATGGAGAGTTCAAATGATCCTAATGCTGTAAAATGGACTGGAAATATTGACCATGAGTGGAGGATGTTTAAACAAAGCTTTATGCTGTACCTGCAAGCCATCGGAATCGATAGCGAACCGAATACATGGAAGATTGCAGTACTACTTACAGTGGCAGGACTTCTAGCACTAGAGGTTTTCAATGCATGTATTTTTGCCAAAGCTGAAGACCAGGGCAAAGTCAGCAAGGTTATCGAGATGTTTTTTTTTGTTTATAATTTTTTTATTTTACACACTTTGAACCATAACAACCAAAATATGTACAAATGTTTCTCATTAAATTTTCACAGTGGTCTTTTCTCCCCTTTTTTCCCCCCTTTCCCTCCCTCCCCTCTACCCACTCCCCTCCAAAACCCATAAATATTCAACATGTACAATACAATAAAACCATAAAACAATATTTTCACACAAAGGAAAATAAACAAGAAAAATGCATCATCTATTTATTACACATTGAATCTAGTCATTTTGTCGTCTTATTTTAATTCTCATTTTAGCGGATGGAGGTCGTAGGCAAGCTCTCTCTGATATGTTCCATGTATGGTTCCCAAATTTGTTCAAACATTGTGACTTTATTTTTTAAATTTTGTTATTTTTTCCAATTTCCATGTACCATTGCTGTATACTTATGCTCTCTTCCATTTTCCAAGTTGACATTATACATTTTTTTGCTATCGCTAAGGCTATCATAATGAATTTTTTTTTGCACTTTATCCAATTTGAGGCTTAATTCTCTACTTAAGTTACTTAAAAGAAATATTTTTTTTGGTATGTTATTTTTTGTAATTTTATTTAGTTTCTGATTTAATTCTTCCCAAAACATTTACTTTCGTACATGCCCAAGTTGTATGTAATGTTGTTCCCATTTCCTCCTTACAGCGAAAACATCTTACCGATAATGTTGAATCCCATTTTTTTAATTTTTGAGGAGTAATATATACCCTGTGTAACCAATTATACTGTATCATGCATAACCTTGTATTTATTGTATTCTTCATAGTTCCAGAACATAACTTTTCCCATACTTCATTTTTTATCTTTATGTTTAGAACCTTTTCCCACTTCTGCTTAGGTTTATAGTTTATTTCATTTTCCTTGTCTTGCAGCTTAATGTACATGTTGGTTATAAATCTTTTGATTATCATTGTGTCTGTATTACGTATTCAAAGCTGCTTCCTTCAGGTAATCTCAAGCTGTTTCCCAATTTATCCTTTAAATAAGCTTTCAATTGATGATATGCAAACTTTGTACCATTTATTTCATATTTGTACTTCTACTGTTCAAATGTTAATAAATTATTTCCCAAAAAAGTTTTCTATTCTTTTGATTCCTTTTTTATCATTCTCTAAAGGAAAGGTTGTCTATTATAAAAGGGATTAGCGGATTTTGCGTCAATAGTAATTTTGGTATTTGATCATTTTTTCCTTTCTAAATGGATCTTTTTCCATTATAAAGTAAATGATGCAGTACTGGTGAGTTTTTGTATTGCACCAGCTTTTCATCCCACTTATAAAGTATATGTTCTGGTACCTTTTCCCCTATTTTATCTAGTTCTATCTTAGTCCAGTCTGGTATTTCCCTTGTCTGGTAAAAATCTGATAAATATCTTAATTGTGCGGCTCTATAATAATTTCTAAAATTTGGTAATTATAAACCACCTTGATTATACCTCTCTGTTAATTTATCTAACCCTACCCTTGGATTCCTCCCTTTCCACAGGAATTTCCTTATTATTCTCTTTAGTTCCTTAAAAAAAATTTCTGTTAAGGGAACTGGTAACGATTGAAATAAGTATTGTATCCTTGGGATTTCTGGTAGATTGAACTTCTGTAATAATTTAAATGCAAGGTTCGACAACGAGATAGACAACAGACTCGCAAAGGCAAATAGCGCCTTTGGAAGACTACACAAAAGAGTCTGGAAAAATGACCAACTGAGAAACCTCACAAAGATTAGCGTATACAGAGCCGTTGTCATACCCACACTCCTGTTCGGCTCCGAATCATGGGTCCTCTACCGGCATCACCTATGGCTCCTAGAACGCTTCCACCAGCGTTCTCTCCGCTCCATCCTCAAAATTCATTGGAGCGACTTCATCCCTAACATCGAAGTACTCGAGATGGCAGAGGCCGACAGCATCGAGTCCACGCTGATGAAGATCCAGCTGCGCTGGGTGGGTCACGTCTCCAGAATGGAGGGCCATCGCCTTCCCAAGATGGTGTTATATGGCGAGCTCTCCACTGGCCACCGTGACAGAGGTGCACCAAAGAAGAGGTACAAGGACTGCCTAAAGAAATCTCTTGGTGCCTGCCACATTGACCACCGCCAGTGGGCTGATATCGCCTCAAACTGTGCATCTTGGCGCCTCACAGTTCGGCGGGCAGCAACCTCCTTTGAAGAAGACCGCAGAGCCCACCTCACTGACAAAAGACAAAGGAGGAAAAACCCAACACCCAACCCCAACCAACCAATTTTCCCCTGCAACCGCTGCAACCGTGTCTGCCTGTCCCGCATCGGACTTGTCAGCCACAATCGAGCCTGCAGCTGACGTGGACTTTTACCCCCTCCATAAATCTTCGTCCGCGAAGCCAAGCCAAAGAAGAATACTTTAAATAAGTAATTCCACTCAGCTCTGTCAAAGGCCTTTTCTGCATCTAGAGTAACAGCCACTGTTAGTTTCTTATTTCCTTGAACTGCATGGATTAGATTAATAAGTTTGAAGACATTGTCCGCTGTTCGTCTTTTCTTAATAAATCCAGTTTGATCTTGTTTTACTATTTTTGGTACGCAATCGGCCAGTCTGTTTGTTAATAATTTCGCTATTATCTTATCGTCTGAGTTAAGTAGAGATATTAGTCTATATGATGCTGGTGTTAATGGATCCTTCCCCATCTTTGGTATTACTGTAATTATTGCTGTGTTACATGAACCTGGCAAGTTTTGTGTTTCTTCTATCTGGTTCATTACTTCCAGGAGAGGAGGAATTAATAACTCTTTAAATGTTTTATAAATTTCTATTGGGAATCCATCCTCTCCAGGCATTTTATTGTTCGGCAACTTTTTTAAATATATCCTGTACTTCCTCTATTTCAAATGGTTTTATTGGTTTGTTTTGTTCCTCTTCTTGCAATTTTGGCAGTTCAATTTTAGCTAAAAATTCCTCTACTTTATCATTTTTCCCCTCATTCTCAGTTTGATACAATTATTCATAAAATTTCTTAAAATTTTCATTAATCTCTATTGGATTATATGTAATTTGTTTGTTCTTTTTCCTTGATGCCAGTATCATTTTTTTTACTTGTTCTGTTTTAAGTTGCCAGACTAATATTTTGTTTTTTTTTTCTCCCAGTTCGTAATACTTTTGCTTTGTTTTCATTATGTTCTTCTCCACCTTGTACGTTTGTAATGTTTCATATTTAATTTTTTTGTCTGCCAATTCTCTCCTTTTTGTTATATCATCCTTTTTTACTAATTCCTTTTCTGTACTTACTATCTCCCTTTCCAACTGCTCTATTTCCCGATTGTAATCCTTTTTCATCTTTGTCACATAACTTATTATCTGCCCTCTAATGAAGGCTTTCATTGCATCCCATAATATAAATTTGTCTTTCACTGATCCTGTGTTTATTTCAAAATATGTTTTAATTTGGCATTCAATAAACTCCCTAAATTCCTGTCTTTTAAGTAGCATGGAGTTTAACCTCCATCTATATGTTCTTGGTGGGATGTCCTCCAGTTCTATTGCTAATAATAGGGGTGAATGATCTGATAGTAGTCTAGCTTTATACTCAGTTTTCCTAACTCTCCCTTGAATATGGGCTGACAACAAAAACATATCAATCCTTGAGTAAGTTTTGTGCCTACTCGAATAATATGAAAATTCCTTCTCTCTTGAGTGTTGCCTCCTCCATATATCCATAAGTTTCATTTCCTGCATTGATTTAACCATAAATTTGGCTACTTTGTTCTTTTCAACTTGTCTTTTGTCCAGTTTTATCCAACATTGGGTCCAAATTAAGGTTAAAATCTCCTATCAATATATTTCCTTGTGTGTCTGCAATCTTCAAAAAAAAAAAATCCTGCATAAACTTTTGATCCTCCTCATTAAGTGCATATATATTGAGCAAATTCCAAAATTCGGAGTATATCTGACGCTTTATCATTGCATACCTCCCTGCCGGATCTATTATTTCCTCCTATTTTGATTGGTACATTTTTGTTAACTAATATGGCTACACCTCTAGCTTTGAGTTATAGGATGCTGCCATTACGTGCCCAACCTAGTCTCTCTTCAGTTTATGTTCCGCTTCAGTTAGATGCATTTCCTGCACAAATGCTAAATCTATTTTTTCCTACTTCAATAAATTTAGTAGCCTCTTCCTTTTAATTTGGTTATGTATTCCATTAATGTTTATAGTCATATAGTTCAACATGGCCATCTTGTATCTTGTATACACTTCTTTTCCATCTCTTTGCCACCTCCATCTCCCTTTTTCCCATTTTCATCTCTTAGTTTTCTCTTATTACACTTAATGTACGATAACACATTTAAGAGTTAAAGTACCCCTGCAGTTCCCACATCCACTAATACCTTAACCCCAAAAGTCCCTCCACTCTCTGAGTTGCCCCATATCTCTTGCTGGGCCACCACCACTCCCCTTTTCATTTGGATTGCAATCTTGTTTGCAGCGTCAACTGATTTTGCAGTGACGGTTATTCCCCCTCTACCCAGCCCTCTCCAGAAAACACTTTTTTAAACACATAACAAAGCTCTCTCTCTTTTCCCCCTTACTCCCTTCCTTCCCTTCTCTTTTCCCTCTTTAGTTCTTTACATATACATTGTTTTTACATCTTTATATATAATTTTTCGCCATTCTTCATTCTTGTTAAATCTCCATCTCTTCTCCTGTCCTGCAAATGTTCTGCGAATTCTTGTGCATTCTCTGGATCCGAGAACAGTCTGTTTTGCTCCCCGGGTATAAATATTTTAAGCACGGCTGGATGTCTTAATATGAATTTGTAACCTTTTTTCCATAAAGTTGATTTCGCTGTATTAAATTCCTTCCTCTTTAAAAGTTCAAAACTTGTGTCTGGATAAAAAAATCTTTTTTGATCTTGTATTCCAATGGTTTATTATCTTCTCTAATTTTATTCCTTGCCCATTCCAGTATATTTTCTCTTTTCATGTATCTCAAAAATTTTACTAAGATGGATGTTGGTTTTTGATGTGTTTGTGGTTTCTGAGCTAATGCTATGTGTGCCCTTTCTATTTCCATTTCCTCTTGCATTTCTGTCATTCCCAGGACCTTTGGGATCCATCCTTTTATAAATTCCTTCATGTCTGCCGCCTTCACCCTCCTTCAGGCCCACTAGTTTTATGTTGTTTCGTCTACTATAATTTTCCAACATATCAATTTTCTGAGATAACAACTCTTGTATCTCTTTCATTTTTTGTCACTTTCTTCCAATTTTTCTCTTAAGTAATTTACTTCCATTTCTACAGCTGTTTCCCGCTCTTCCACACTCTCTAATCTTTCCCCTATTTCTGTCATTACCAGTTCTAACCTTTGCATTTTATCTTCTGTTCTTTTCATTTTCCTTTTAATTGCATTAAACTCTAATGACAACCATTCTTTTAGTGATCTCATTTGTTCTTCAAAAAAGACTTTATCTATATTCTGTCCATCAGTTTTACCTTCTATTTCTCTGTGAAGATCTTGGTTGTCTTCTTCCTCTTCTTCTGTGTCTGTATCTGTGTTTGTGTGTCTGTGTCTCTTCCGTTTTTTTTCTGATGAGCTGCTTGTATCTCTTTGTCAGTCCTCTTCTTGCTGGGCCTCTTGTTGCTGGTCCTCCCCTCCTGGGATGCTCGTCTGTTGTGCTTCCTGACGTTGGTGGTCTTGTCTGTCTTCCCTCCATCTGTCGTCCACGTCTGTTTCGTCGCTCCCTCTTCTGCTGTCTTCCTTATCCTCCAGCTGAGAGCTGTGATGTCGGGCATCCCTCAGCTGCTCACTCTGTGACAGCCCGCTCCTCTGCTGAGCCCCCCTCCCGCCGGTGTCCTCTTTCTCTTTTGATTGTGCACTACGCACTTTAGTTTGGCTCAGAGAGCCATTTTTGTAGTGCACCGGCTGGTGGGTCGCGACTCTGTAGGGCAGGCACTGACCTCGAGGGTTGGGTGCTCCTCATCACCACAGCATCCTGTTCCTTCTTGCAGGTAAGGCCTTCTTCTTTCTTCGGTGACTTTTTTTTAACTTTTTTAGTGTTCTTACTTTCTCCTTCTTGGAAGCCATCTTCTTTCTCTTCTCTGTATCTTTATCTTCTATTTCTTGCATTCTATTTTTATTAAGCTTTGCTTTTTCTTAACTTTTTTCCTATTTTCCTGGAGAGGGCTGCTTTTCCCGACCGGCCACTACTCCATCACGTGACTCCTCCCAAGGTTATCGAGATATTTGATGAACACTGTTCACCAAAGAAAAATGAAACCTTAGAAAGGAAGGTGTTTTGCTCTCGACACAGATGCTGGGAGAGAACTTTGATACTTTTTTTTAAAACAGATTTAAAATTAAAAGCAAGAACTTGCAATTTTGAATCACTGCAAGATTCAATGATCCGTGATCAAATTGTGTTTGGAATTAATGATAAGTGAGAGAGAGGTTGCTGCGAGAGACAGCTTACCTTAGCTGGAGCTGTGAAGATATGCCATGCCAGTGAATTAGCTCTGTAGCATGCAAAAAAATTTGGTGATAGTGTAAAAGCCAGTGAAAATGAAGGCAAAGTCGTAGCCACAGTGTCTGAACACACACAAACAAAATATGAGACATAGGAAACAAATAAAAGATGGAGAGACATTCAATTGTAAATGATGTAGTGCTAAACCTGTGCCAAAGCAATGCCCAGCTTGTGGTACTGCAAAGGACAGAATCACTATTCAAAGCAATATTTTTCTAAAGGGAAACAAAACAACTAAAAGTGTACACACTATATAAGAAATTGCTCTGTGATATAATTTTCATAGGCATGGTGGTGTAGGAAGGGAACAGTGTCGACAAGGATAAATGGACTGTGTCATCCTTTCAAGGTGGATACAGGCAAAGGTCAGTTTGATCTCTGAGCATCACATCAGGGCAATGAAGATAAAGCCATACATCCATGCAAATGCTATACTGTTCAAAGCATACAATGGACAGAGCATCAAAACAAAAATTACATGTAAACTGAAGGTGAAAGATAAAGAGCACCACGTCAGGTTCACAGTAGTCCCAGACGGATATTATTCATTGCTTGGAGACAAGAGGGTGCATCACACTAATTGTGACCATGCACAGAACAGTGGAGAGGAAATACTGGATCAATTTCCCAACATCTTCAAAGGGTTTGGAGTGCTACCATTCACATACAAGATAGAGTTAAAGAGGATGCAGAGCCAGTAGTGCATGCCCTGAGGTGGGCTCCAGCAGCACTAAAAGATAACCTCAAGCAGGAACTCGACTGAATGATGGCATTAGAGTCATAAAGAAAATGGAGAAGCCCACAGAATGGGCAAATTCAATGGTGTGTGTCAAAAAGAACAATGGTGACCTACGCGTGTGCATGGGCCCAAAAGACTTGAATGCCAATATAAACAGGGAACATTATTAGGGATGAAATTACAAATGAGATAGCTGGTGCCAAGTTTTTCACTAAATTGGATGCATCCCAGGGCTTCTGGTAAATAAAACTGCATGATGATAGCACAAAATACTGTATATTTAATACATAATTTGACCAAATCTCCTCTCTGAGAGTGCCTTTTGAAATTTCCTCAGCTCCAGAAGTGTTCTACAGGGCAATGGAGCACACCACAGAAGGCATAAATTAGGTATGTGTGTACATGGATGACATGATCCTAGGGGGATCTACACAAAAACATCACAACGGAAGGGTCATCAAAGTGCTACAATGCATCCAAAAGTTTGGATTAAAGTTAAACAGAGAAAAATGTTAATTTGGTGTGAAGAAAATTACCTTTCTGGGAGATGAACTGTTTGAGGCAGGTATGGAGCCAGACAAAAGCAAAGTGAAAGCAATTTTAGAGATGGCCAAACCCACTGATTTTTAAAAAAAAGGCATATTGAGAATGCTGCAAATGATCAACTTCATTGGTAAATTTTTCCAAAACAATGTACCTAAGGAAGTTGTTACAGGACAAATGTGAATTCAAGTCAACAGACAACCAAGGGGAAGAATGGGGGATGACTGAAGACCATTCTGACTACATAACCAGTACTTTTAATGTTCTTTGATGCCACTAGGATGAAAATACCTACAGACACTTCAAAAGATGAAACAGGTGCCATACTACTTCGGGCTGTGCGAGAAGATTGGAGGCCAGTAGCATGCGCATCATGGATGATGACAGCATCTGAATGTTGATGTGCACAGATCGAGAAAGTGTCTAGGTCTGGACTATGGACTCAAAATTCCACAGTTATGTGTATGATCTACCAACATTTGTGGCAGAGATAGACCACGAGCCATTAATAGCAATAATCAAGAAAAATCTCAGTGAAATGTGACCGAGAATCCAAAGACTGATGATGAAGTTACAGCGTTATGACTTTGAATTGGTGTACATACCAGGGAAACATTGTGTCAGCTGATGAGTTATCCAGGGCAACAGCGCAGAGTTAAGCACACAATGAGAGTTCCACGGAGACCGATGTGAACCTGGTCACCTGAATCTCTTCCTATTTCTGACTTGAAATCCAAGCAGATAGCAGCTGAAACAGAAAAGGACACAGTTCTTCCAAAGATTATCAAGAATCTGAATGAAGAATGACCTAGCGGGGAATGTCAGCAATACTACAACATCAGAACTGAGCTGAGTGTTGTCAATGGGATTCTACTCAGACAGAGCAGAATTATCATTCTTCAATCACTGTGACAAGTGATGCTGAAAAGGGTGCATGAGGGGCATTTTGGAATGGAAAAATGCAAGAGGAGGGCTAGAACTGCTATTTATTGGCCAGGGATAAATGTTGACATTGACAGGGTGGTTTCAAGCTGTGAGACCTGTTTGAAACATCATGCAAAGCAGACAAAGGAATGCATGATAATAACTAACTTACCAGCAGAACAATGGGAGAATATTGGGACTGATCTGATCCACATGGATGGAAATAATTACTTGCTGGTTATTGATTATTTATCGAACTGTCCAGAGATTGCACTGCTTCTTAGCGTGTCTGCTGCTTGTGTGATCCAATACATGAAATCTATCTTTGCAAGACGCACAATTCCTCAAATTGTCTACAGTGACAATGGACCATGCTACAATTGTAGAGAATTTCAGAACTTTGCAGAATACTATGATTTCTGACATGAGTTCAAGTCCTCTGCATCCACAGTCAAATGACAAAGCAGAGAAAAGAGTTCACATTGTTAAACAGTTGCTCAAGAAAGCACTAGAGTGGCTCAGATCCTTATCTAGCTCTTTTGTGTTAGAGCTTTGCCACATGAACATGGCACGTCACCTGCTGAGCTTCTGATGGGACGTAGATTATGTACCACACTTCCCTACACTGCAGACCCAAACAAGAACAGATGTTGAATGGAAACAAAAGTGTGCAAGGGAGTCAAAAGGCAAACTGACATGTCAATGAGAAACTTGGGGCCACTGCCACAACATGACACAGTGAGACTCAGAGATTCCAACACTTAGGACAAAAAGGCTACTGTTCTGGGAGAAGTAAATCCAAGATCCTACACTGTCAGAACAGAGGAGTGTCAAATACTGAGGCGGAATTGAAGGAGCCTGCAGAAAACACCAGAGATGCTGCAGAAATAGACATGCAGAGGATTCAGCCTGCAGAGAAACAGAGGAAACGCCACCCGTGCTAGATAGTAGTGGACTAACAGAGCTGACACAAGCACCTGTTTTAAGAAGATCCACATGAGTTGTCAAAGTACCTGACAGACTGAATCTATTTTTTTAAAAGCTGCACTCTTAAAAGTTTGTGTTGAACATTAAATTGAAAGAGTACTGTATTAATGTCATGCTTGGTTAAACCTTTCGAGAAAAGGGGGATATAGTGATAGTGCTACCACCAGGAAGAGTCTGAGATGGCGTGTGCAGCATCTGGGGAATGTTGCATCTTGGGAATGCTGTTGCATCTTGGGCAGATGCAAGATGGATACCTGCACATGAGGTCTGGCATGTGAATGTTCTGTCCTTAGTTCTGTTTGCTTAGTTAATAAATCTAGTTGTTTTAAAAAGAACCCAAGTTTCTTTATTGTAATAGAATAAACATCTCAGACATGGGTTAAGTTTGAAAGTGGAAAAGTCCATCCATTTAAACATTTCTTATCCATCTATCTGAATTTGAATCATTGCAATTGAACCCGCCTCTTCCATTTTTTATGGCAGTTCATTCCACATACCCACCATCCTCTGTATGGGAAAAATTGCTCCTCAATCCCCTTTAAATACTTCTTTTATGTTAAATCCATGGCCTCTGGTTTTAGATACCCCCACTCAGGGAATAAAGTTACAATTTTTTATGTACCTTGGTAAGTACACCCATCAGCTCCTACATACCAGGGAAAAGAAAGCATCAGCCTTTTCAGTCTCCTCGTAGCTCAATCCCTCCAATCCTAGCAACATTATTGTAAATATTTTCTTTACCCTTTTCAGCTCAATGACATCTACACAATGCTCCGTGCAGTCTCATAGTAGTCTTGTACAATTGTAATATGACGTCCAAACTCACTTTGTGTCCTCACCAATGAAGACAAACATGCAAGTGCTTTCTTCATTGTCCTGTCTACCATTTTCAGGGAACAATGTACTTGTACTGCTAAGTCTCTGTTCTACAAATTCTCTAGGGCCCTGTCATTTTCTGTACAAATCTTCCTTGATTTTGCTTCCCAAAGTACAACATCTCACATGTGTCTGAGTTAAATTGTCTTGTATCGAAACTAAATACAAAGAATTCAGATGTTGCTCAAAGGTAATTCTGTCCTATTTTCAGAAATATTGCTTATCTTGCTGCCATGATTTTTGCTTAATTCTAGGGCAAGGGTAATGTATAGTCTGGGACTGGCCCTATAACCCACCCAGGTATCTGTGACCCTTAATTTTGGTCCTGTTGTAGCGGCAGCTACACTGCTAACTGAAGGATCACACAACCAGACTGGTTGAGTTCAGTGAGAAAAACGGATTTATTGCAGTACTCCCAGCCCGGACCTGGCTGAGAACCGCGCTGGGGGCCCCCAACATCACCTGGGCATCACGTGGGTCACCAAGTGTGGGCTTCTGAGCCTGGAGCTGAGGTCGGGAGGAAATCCCCCGACAGCGCCATTTTGGCCGGCTGCCCCTCTGCGTGCGTCACAAGCGGGGCTAGTTCGCCTGCTTAATGGCATACTGCCACACAGCCCCCCCCAGAACCGGTGCCAATGTCCTATTTTGACGTGCAGCCTTGTTCTTGGATTGGGCCACAACTATTAGCTCAGTGGGGTCGAGGTGGGCTGGCTTTAACCTGTCCACCGTAAACAGTTCCCTCTTACCACCGATGTCCAGTGTGAAAGTGGATACTGAATGCTGGACAACTCTGTTTGGCCCTTCGTATGATCCTTGTAGTGGTGCTGATGAAAATGTACTCTGCAGAATACAGCTCGCTGGGGACATGAGGCCTGTGTGCCGTGTCTGGGCGGTGGTGGGCCTGTGAAGGAGTCCAACTGGGCCCAGAGGCAGGGAAATAGACCATGCGGTGACTGCTGGGGGTTGTGAGGTGCATTGAGGAACTCACCGGGTAGGGCTAGCGGTGCACCGTAGACCAGCTCGGCTGATGATGCCCGTATGTCTTTGGGTGTCGAGCGGATGCCCAGGAGCTTCAAGGTAGCTCGTCCACCCAGTCAGGGCCGGTGAGCTGGGCCATCAGTGCCGATTTAAGGTGGCGGTGCAATCACTCGACCAGCCCATTAGCCTATGGGTGATAGGCCATGGTGTGATGTAGCTCGATCCCCAGCCTTTTGGCGAGCTGTGCCCAGAGTGCAGAGGGGATCTGGGTGCCCCGATCATTGGTGAGGTGGTTTAGGGTGCCAAACTGGGCAACCCAATCATTCAAAAGCGCTCGAGAGCAGGAGTCCGTGGAGGCATCTGACATCGGGATCGCATCTGGCCAACGAGTGGTGCAGTCTACCACTGTGAAAAGGTAATGGTTACCTTGGGAAATGGGTAAGGGTCAGACGATGTCCACATGTATGTGGCTAAACCATTTCCGGACATATAACCACTTACAGCACAGAACAGGCCAGTTCGGCCCTACTAGTCCATGCCGTAACAAATCCCCACCCTCCTAGTCCCACTGACCAGTGCCTGATCCATACCCCTCCAGTCCTCTCCTATCCATGTAACTATCTAGTCTTTCCTTAAATGTAACCAATGATCCCGCCTTGACCACGTCTGTCGGAAGCTCATTCCACATCCCCACCACCCTTTGCATAAAGAAATTTCCTCTCATGTTCCCCTTATAATTTTCCCCCTTCAATCTTAAACCATGCCCTCTAGTTTGAAACTCCCCCACTCTTAATTGAAAAAGCCTATCCATGTTTACTCTCTGTCCCTTTTAAAATCTTAAACACCTCTATCAAGTCCCCTCTCAATCTTCTACGCTCCAGAGAAAAAAGCCCCAGTCTGCACAACCTTTCCCTGTAACTTCAACCTTGAAATCCTGTCAACATTCTCGTGAACCTTCTCTGCACTCTCTCTATTTTGTTTATATCTTTCCTATAATTTGGTGACCAAAATTGTACACAGTACTCCAAATTTGGCCTCACCAATGCCTTGTACAATTTCATCATAACCTCCCTACTCTTGAAATCTTTGATGTTTGAAATCTTGTACGGGTGCTCTGGTGTGCCTGTGCACCTTGAAAAGCTGGCAATGGGTGCAATCTGCTTCTGAAGCCCGTGCCAGACGAAACGTTCTTCCACCATACAACGGTGGACCTGATGGGAAAGGTCATGAATATGGCGGAAGACTTGCCTGTGCCACTGCTGGGGAATCACTGGATGCGGGGTGTCCATGGAGACATCGCACAGGACGGTGCCCACACCATGAGGAGTCGGGAGGTCCTGGAACCGCAGGCCCATGATGGCAGTCCTGAAGGCCTGCGTTTCCTCGTTGGACTTCTGGCCCTGGGCAAGCTGGTCGAAGTCGAGGCTGGGTGTCAGCGCGCAAATGGCCGGTCGTGAGAGTGCATCGGCAACCACGTTGTCTTTTCCCACGTTGTGCCGAATGTCGGTGGTGAACTCTGACACGAAGGAGAGGTGACGCTGTTGGGGGCCGACCAGGGAGCGCCTGAATGAGGGGTTTACATATATACGCTGAAATATACAGTGTTAAAATTTTTCTTTTCGGACATTAACTCTTAAATCACTTTAAATCTTTTCAAGTTTTTGGTCATCTGTCTATTATCTTCATTTGCATTTCATGTCAATTTTAAAAAAATCTGTTAAAGCTGCACAAAGAACCTTAAAATATTTTTGCCAGATTAAATTTCTGGATAAATGAGGGTTCCTGTTATGCTGAAATTTGTTGGCACAAGGTAGGAGACTAAGAACTTAAAAGTTTGGCAATGTTTACTAAATTGACTGCCTAATCAGCATTCGTTCTTCCCAGGGATTGATCAGCCATGTTGTGAGCAGTAGTGAATACAGTGTACCAAAGGTGTAAATTAATACTGGAGACACACAAGATCCTGATGAAGGGTTCTGATGCAAAATATTGACCATTCTTTTTCTCCCACTGATCTTGTTGGATTCACTCAATTCCTCCAGCAGATGATTTTTTGTAGTTCAGCTGAAAGGTACTTGCACCACAGATGAAGCAGAGGACAGGAGATGCTGGCGAAAGAGGACAAGTAATTGAACAAGCAGACTAGAGAAAGTAGAATGAGAATGTTTGAAGATGACATGGAGATGGGTGCATTTGAAAATGAGATGGAAAGGGAAGTGTGAGGTTGCAGGATGCACATAATCAAGGATCTGATTAATGAGAATGGGGTGGGGGGGGGAAGAAAAGTAAGACATTAGAGGCATCAGTATTTCACTGCAAATTGTCATTGATAGGGTAGATGCAGAGAAGCTGGAATACTAAATATTAAACTTGACCTTGACATTTGATATGTACTGTGAACAATAAAGCTGCTTTTTAAACATTTTAACTGCTTCTGGAAGGTGAAATTATTAAGAGCTAATGGTTTTAGTTGAAGATTTTATTGAGCCAGAAAAATTAATCAGAGTTTAGTGAATGAAATGGTACAATTGAGATGCTGACAATTCTGAGCTGTGGAAATGTAAACTACTATCTCACTCACCTCCTTGAACAATAAACCCTTCTTAAAAAAATCTCTGCAGACTTCCATTTCTATTCTTTTGGCCATTCCTGATTTTAATCTCTCCATGATTCGTTGCTGTATATTCAAACACCCAATTTTTGAAATTCCCTCCACAAATCTATCCACTTTTTTCTCATTTAAGACTTTTATTTGGTTATGTTATAACCACCTTGGGTGATGTCCAAATTTCCATCTGATCATAGCCTTGTGGGATACCTTGGAATATTTAATTTTATTGTAGTTGCAATATAAATGCTGTGGTTGTATTCACTCCTTTGTTTTTTAAAATGTACCAAACAAAATGAAAAATGTTAAGAGCCATGAAAAAGTTTTTTCATGGCTCTTAACACAGTATCTAAAATGTTCACTTAGTTAAGCATACTTAAGAGGGCAGATGCTGTTCATTACACCTCCAGTGCTTGCTGCCTGGGGAATGATCTGATCTTTGACATATTTTGACCATGGACTTTGCATTCTTTGGCTTGGCTTCACGGACGAAGATTTATGGAGGGGTAAATGTCCACGTCAGCTGCAGGCTCGTTTGTGGCTGACAAGTCCGATGCGGGACAGGCAGACACGGTTGCAGGGGAAAATTGGTTGGTTGGGGTTGGGTGTTGGGTTTTTCCTCCTTTGTCTTTTGTCAATGAGGTGGGCTCTGTGGTCTTCTTCAAAGGAGGTTGCTTCCCGCCGAACTGTGAGGCACCAAGATGCACGGTTTGAGGCGATATCATGACTTTGAATTAGAGGAGTGGAAATAGAAGCAGCAATATTTTCATGGTGTGGTGCCTGTTCATAGGTTCAATTGTATTTTGTAATGTTACTGCTCAATCAGCAGAATATTGACGGGTAACATGAAAGTTACAATTGTGGAAGTATTGCCCTGACTGTACTTAGCGAGAAGCACAATTCTTTTTTGCATTTTTTAATATAATTTAGGGCAAAGACCAGCCTGTTGGAAACAACAATGAACAATTATCATACTCATTGCTTTTGTTCCTTTCCTATGTTAAGATATTTACATTGCAGAATATTGAAGGCCACTTTCAGTGGTGTATTCAAAATATTTTTTTTTATTTTCTCTCACAAACTCTTATGATCTAGAATTATTTTTTGTATTTTAATGCAAAATGCATGTATTTGAAGTTGTATTGTTGGAAAATTTAATAGTTGAAATGGTATTGAATTCTTTACCATTTTTATTCAAGTGAAATGGAATGGATATTTTTGAAGTTTGCTTTTGAAATGGCATAATCAAAATGGTTATTATATAATGGGTTCAAATTCCAGAGGCCAAGCATGCTCACTCTATGATAAAATTTCTGGTGCTCTTAATCTGGGAAAGGATTAAGTTAATTGCTTCAGTCATGGATCCTGTTAGACTAACTCGAAAATAGAATAACATAAATAGATATACTGGTGAACTAATCTCTATGTTGAAATTCTGTGTACTCTTATCAATATTTTATAGCCACAGTATTCCTTTGGAAATCGTCCAAGTCTACATGCAACAATAATGAACTAATATGGCAAATAATGTGCATGTCAAACAGGTGTTGGATGATGACCATAGCTAAAAAGAAGCTAACCACAAAGTCCATGTCAACCTTTTTGCCCATCTATGTGAATTCCACTTGCCCATATTAGGAATTTATCTTTTATATGGCTGATCTGATTGAATTTCTCTTTGATGCAGAAGGAGAGGTTAAGTAAAGTGGGCCTACTTTCTCTTGAGTTTAGAAATATAAAAGGTGATCTCATTGAAATATACATAACGTTGACCAGGCTTGATAGGGTAAATAGAAGGATCGCAGGTGTCTAGAACTGGAGGTCACAACATCAAAGTAAGGGTTAGACCAGTGGTTCTTAACTCTTTTCTTCCCACTCACATACCACTTTAAGTAATCCCTATACCATCGGTGCTCTGATTAGTAAGGGATTGCTTAAGATGGTATGTGAGTGAGAAGGGAAGGTTGAGAATCACTGCCCTAGACCCAATTATTACTGAAATATTTAGCTTGAGAAAAATTGTCATTGGCTCATTTCCTTTGGAGTTATGAAACCATGCACATAACGAGTCATTTAGGTACGATTAAAACAGTGGTTTTCAAACTTTTTTCTTTCCACTCATAACATCTTAAGCAATCCCTTACTAATCACAGAACACCTGTGAGTTAGGGAATACTTAAAATGGTATATGAGTGGAAAGAAAAAGGATAAGAACCACTGGGTTAGATTACTAAGGAGTGAAAAGGAGACATTTCTTCACCCAGACAGTTGTGAATTTTTGGAATCTTCCAAAGAGACTTAGCTGTGTATATTCAAGAAAAAGGTTGATGATATTATTTTAGATATTCAGAGAACTAGTTAGTAGCTAAAAGCAGCCCTGTGATGTATCAGCTATTATCTTACTGACTGGCAGAGCAGGCAGTGGTGACCTCCTGGATTTTGTCACTAGGAACTGGCTGATGATTTTGCTATTGGATGTCAATGTGCTTAGTGTTTTCTGAAGATGGAAATTGCCCAATGCTTGTGTGGCATGAACATTATTTACTACATTAGCCCATTCTTGTCAATTTTTTCATTGCATGCAGAATTGGTTGTTTTATTTCCATAGTAATTAAAACTTTAATCCAATATTCTCTACTGTTGATTACACACCTACTTTTGAGTTTATATGGAAAATTTATCACTGAAGTAATTGAAGTTTTTCCACAATAATCTCAAAATACCAGATAATAGAGGACAGATGACTAAAACTTTCACTGGTTATTTGTATAATGATGTACACTGACATTTCATACAATATACCCCTCCAGCTAAATTTACATACATTTCTTCCACATAAATGGACATGAGAATCTTCAACTATTAAATATACCTGAATACAATTAGCAAGTTGATAAATCAATTTTGTTAATGCTGAATGTTGCATTTCTCTATTACATCACATGAAAAATATTTATCAGAGTTTCTCCTTGAAAATTACTGGAATCCACTTTCCAAGCATGCCAACCTCTCCTCTCATTTTCAGGACTGATTATAAACGGAGGATTCCTAGTTATGAACTCAGTAGCCCTTATTATTCCAAATGATTTATTGTCAAATATTTCACAGAGCTAGACAATAATAATGTAGCCTAATTGAATAATTGCTTATGGAGACTTTTCTGGATATTGAAGAGAAACATAATTGGAAATGTTGGCAGCACAAAGTTAAGCAAGGACAGGAACAAATCCATATTAACCATTATCAGAATCCGACAATACTTGAAACATTTTCTTGTTTCCAAGTTTTGCTATTCTAAGACGATAGCTGTTATTTTGAACATGCATGTGGTCAAAGCGAACTCCCAACACTTGGAGACAAACTCCACCCAATAGTACACTGAGTGGAAAACGAGAGCAGAGAGTCCATATCTGATTTCACAGACTTCCAAGCCACACATGTCCCGTGATTATGTTGAGTGTGAGAAACTGAAGCCAATTTTACTTGAATAAGCTGTTTTTCTGATTTTAGTTTGAGCTGTAACCTCTTGTAACTAATTTTTAAACAAGACAAGAAATCTACAGGATCAGCACAGTGAGGAAAAGGGTCATCTGTCAGCAGATGGCAAACTATTAGGAGTCTTACCATCAAATCTTTCAAGCTGTGCATCCCAGTGTTGGTCAAACATGAACAGAAAGACATACTGGAACCTAAAGACCTGAATTCAGGAATGAACATAAATACCTGATGTTTGTTACCAGGAACAGGTGGAACCCAGTAATTTTCTCATTGCCAGAGAGCTGGGTCTAATTCAGTTATGCCGATAGGGAGGTAACACTCTGACCATCTCTCTTCTAAAATTGTTCTTGCCCAGCTTGTCTCAGGGCTGGAGCATAAGCACCCACTAATTTGTCTGAATGTAGCCCTTTTCTAGTCAGTCAGTGTTGCAGACTAAAAATTGGATCTAAAGTGTTCACCACATCAATACAACAATTAACATTTGTGTTACAATATTTGTAAAACAATGCATTTTTTTGTATTTGATTCCTACTTTGACCCCTAAATTGTTCTGAGAAGGCCCTTCTAACTTCACATGTATAGTGCCCTCCATAATGTTTGGGACAGACATTTTTTTGCCCTTGTGCTCCACAGTTTTAAATTTGTAATCAAACGATTCACATGTAATTAAAGTGCACATTCCAGATTTTATTCAAGGTTATTTATATACATTTTTGTTTGACCATGCAGAAATTACAGCACTTTTTATACATAGTCCCCTCATTTCAAGACACCATAATGTTTGGGACATTTGGCTTCACAGGTGTTTGTGATTACTCGGGTACATTTAATTTCTTCATTGGTGCAGGTATGAGAGAGCGAGGTTTGCTTCTAAGCTTTTGATCACATTTGGAGTCTGTAGTTGCCATTTTTCAACATGAGGGCCAGTTTCACCAATGAAAGTCAAAGAAGCCATTATAAGGCCGAAAAACAAGAATAAAACAGTAAGAAACATTGGCTAAACATTAGGATTTAAAAAAAATCAAATATTTGGAACACCATTAAGAAGAGAGAACTTACTGGTGAGCTCAGTAATTGCAAAGGGATGGGTCTTCCATGGAAGACTTCCACTGCTGATGACAGAGGAATTTTCATCATAATGGAGAAAAATCCCCAAATGTATGTCCGACAGATCAGAAACTTTCTTTTGGAAGCAGATGTTGATGTGTCTGCAGAAGACTTTATGAATACAGAGGCTAGACTGCAAGATCCAAACAAAGGTGGTTTGCTTTAAATCGTAGGCAGTTCATTTACACCTCCATTCTTTGCTCTTGCTATCATTCTGATGCAGGTTAATCTAGGGTTCATCTGTCCACAAGACCTTTTCCAGAATTCTGCAGGCTCTTTTAAATATTTCTTGGCAAACTGTAATCTGGCCATCATTTTTGTGGCAAACCTGTGGTTTGCATCTTGCAGTGTAGCCTCTGTATTTCTGTTCATGATGTCTTCTGCGGACAGTAGACATTGACATATCCACACTTGCCTTCTGAAGAATGTTTCTGATCTGTCGAACATACGTTTGGGGATTTTTCTTCATTATGATGAGAATTCTTCTGTCATCAGTAGTGGAAGTTTTCCTTGGAATACCAGTCCCAATGTGATTACTGAGCACACCAGAACACTCTTCTTAATGATGTATCAAACATTTTGATTTGGTAATCCTAAAGTTTGACTCTTACTGTTCTTGATTTTAGCCTGGCAATGCCTCCTTTGACTTTTATTGGCACAACTCTGGACCTCGTGTTGAAAAATGGCAACAACAGACACCAAAGATGATCAAAAGCTTAGAAGCGAGCTTATCTTTCTTAAACCTGTGACTATGAAGCAATTAAACACACCTGTGAAGCCTATTGTCCCAAACATTATGGTGCCCTAAGCTGAGAGTAAAAAATGCTGTAATTTCTACATGGTCAAATCAAAATGCAAACAAATAACCTTGAATAAAATCTGGAATGTTCCCTTTAATTACATGTGAATTGTTTAATTACAACTTTAAAACTGGAGTAAGGGGGAGAAAAAAGTGTCTTTTTCCCAAACATTATGGATGTGAAAAAATTAGTTTTATTTCTTTCCCAATAATTGCCTAAGAATGTCAAGCAATTTTTACCTCCCCAGATTTTGTTGTTTTTATTGTTCCTTATAGACAAACATTTTTTATGACAACCAAACAGCAGAGGAATTGTTTCTGTTTTCGTGGAAAAAGATATTAGTGTATAAGGAAATTAAGTATGCCAAAGGAATCCAGGATTGTGTAAAAGGTGGATGAAGATGGTGGATGAGATTATAATCTTATAAAGTCTATAGATTTTGGAATTGCACCTGTGGATTGGAGAAAATGCAAATGCTCTTTTAGCTGTACTGAGGAGGCACCAAGAGGAAACTGAAAAGATGAGATTAATAGGATTGAACAAAGCCAATATGGATTATGAAAGGATAGCAAGTTTGATTGTTTTAATGGCAGGCTGAGGAATGTGACCAGTCTTATAGATAAAGTTGATATGGTGTATTTGGATTTTTGAAGGGCATTTGATACGGTTCTGCAATGCAGGGAAAATCTTTCCCCTGGAGCTACAGGAGCCTGCAAGATCGGAAGCATCAGTGCGAGGGAAAAAAACCCACAATGGTAAACATTTCGAGCTGGAATCCTTCGTCGAGGTTTGTTTCCCCTGGTTGACCAGTCTTGGAAGGAGCGAGTGGGAGAGTTTCTGAAGAAATGGGAGGCGGTTAGAACTCGAACGAGGGGGGCAATTCTTCATTCGGAGAGTGGCCTTGTTTCAAACCCTCAGGGCTTTGGCGGCCCAGTCGTTGCCATAGGCACGCAGCACGGCGAACCAGATGCCAATAAATTCATTCCGAGCATTGTCCTCTGAATCCAGCTGGAAACTCGCGCTAAGGTTCAAATTCAGTCATGATATTAATGACTGGTCTGTTAACACATTGGAATGGAAAAAATGGTCAACTTTGCATTTTCATTCCCAGGCCAAGTTAACAGATAATAAACCTGTCCATCATTAGCGACGCCCGTCTTCGGATTGGCCATGCCAACCAGGCAAGCTCCCCAATTGGAGGTTTGGACGATGACGTCGTTGTCGGTCCCGCCCCCCCAGCGCATCTCTCCCGTTCGAGTGGTCAACGTGCTTGTCAATTGAAGTCTCGCCCGCCATTCCGAATAGAAAGCGGCGCTCGCGATCTCGTCTCGCCGGCCCGAACTGGTGGCGCATTGTTGCTCTCGTCCTCCGGGTTTCTCCCTCCGTAATCCCAGCCTTCAAATCCAGGCGGCTTCGAGCCACTATTCCGCGCCGAATCCAGCCCGCTTGGGAATGAAAGAACGTGCCCTCGTCTCACCATTATTCAGCGGCCTCTTCTGCGAGTGCGAGTCGGCGTGTCCGGCAGACAGTCGCTGCCAGGCGGCCCGGCTTGAGCAGGAGCGGCGGTTCCAGGTCCTCTTTCAGCAACTGGATGTCAACCAGGACGGGGGACTGTGCGTCAACGACCTGGTGGCGGGGCTGCCGCGGCTCGGCGTTCACCGGACCGAATCGGAGCTGAGGGTGAGTCGGGATATTAGTGATTCAGTCCTGGTTCAAGCCCACGGGCCTGGGCTGATGGGTGGAGTCTGAGCGGGATCCGAACAGCACACGATTAACGCCTTGTTCGACCAATGGCCAGGCACAAATAGTAATCCTGCTTTCATCTCGTTTTCATTTCCCTCCTCGGCGAATAAATGTAGTAAAATCCCATGCGTAAGGAACAATAAACGGTTCAGGATGATTAGCTTTCATCAGAATTCTCTAACGATACCTTTACTTTCATTCATGGTGATCAAAAAAGACAAGATTGTCCCCCCAAAAAACCCATTCATTCCATTAGAACATGAACGATATCAACCCCATCCTCGTCTGCATCGCTTCAATTGGCTAAATTTGGAGAATCGTAAATGGTTCAGCAAGTCCATTGTTACAAGCATTAAAACGGGTGTGAAAAGGAATCACCTGAAAACGACACGAACACCGAATTCATTACTTTGTTTATAAATTATGGCTCTTACCCATTCATTAACACTTTGAAGGAGCACTAAAAGTTGCAAAGGCACAGGGTGGGGGAACCTGATGATCCATCACCAGAGTGATTTTGTAGCACCAGCAGTGACTGATCTGATTGAGTCCTGAAGAATAGAACTGGATTCGTGGCTGGTAGTCGGTGAATCCGAACGACGGGTACATTTCCTTGACTCCATTATTACTAATCCAGCAGTGTGGGATGCACCTGACCATGATCTAGCGTTGCAAGAAATGCCTACTTTTCAAATGTCTTTTTTTTAACTGGCCATTGTGTTTAGCATTACAGTTGTGAGAAAGAGAACAGAGCTGGAGCTTATCAGCAACACCAAAAAATGCACACTGGTAGTCTGTAACTTTATCAATACTATCAAGCTAGAAGTTCAATGAAGAGTTCAGTAGGGCATGTCAGGTATGCCTCAAAATGAGATACCACCTTAGTGAAGCTGCATCACAGATATGCAACACGATGCAATAGACACTACTAAGCAATCAGTGAATTAACGTATCAGATCTTTGTTTCGTATGTCATCTAGCAATTAATGATAATGGAGAAGGTGGCTCTCAGCTCCAGGACACCGCAGAAGGTGTTCCTTCGGGCTGTGCCATAAGAAAAGATAATCTCCCCGATCAATGATCTGTCTATCAAAATTCAGCAAAAATCCAAATGCTCTTTTCTATTTCAGTTAAAGTTGCATAGAATGTGTTCTTGACACCATTCATGACACTTGTGGGTAGAAAGTGCTAGGCACTTTCCAACAAGAGAATTTGATGATCTACTCTTGACATTAAGCAGCATGACTGTTGCTGACACCTCTGCCATCAACATCTCCTGGGTCACCATTGATCAGAAACTGAATGGACCAATGGTATACAGAGGCCACAAGGAGATTGGAAGCCAGATGGCCTGTAGAACATGACTTGCCACTGGACATTTCAGACCTCTTTAAAGCTCACAGAAGCATGATGGAGTGCTAGCCACTTATCTGGGTGAATGTAAGGTTGCAACTTGTAAGAAGTTCAATGAAACAGCCCTCTTGGGACTTCCCAATAATGTCACCCCTCCCCTACTCGCCCTGCCCCTCCCCTTTTACCTCTTCCCTATCCACCCCTCCTTCTACTCATCCCTCCCTCTAACTTCCCATTTTGTTCTCCACCAGCACACTGTGACTTCTATTTGTGTCATCTACAAAATGCATGGCAGTTACTTGCCTGGGCCAACAGCATGTGTTAGACTCCCCCTATCCCCCTCCCTTCCCCATGACCTCTTGCTACTAAGGAAAGAAAATGCAGCAAAACACGGGAATGGCACAACCTCTAGATAATCCCCCAAGTCTTGAAAATATCCAATGATGATGAAGAATGTGAATATTATACCCCCTTATCCTTTGTACGTTGGGAGTAGTTTCAAGTGTAAGACTCCAGCTGAACCTTCTTGGAGGCAGTAAATGCTCTATAGCAAGGGTGTCAAACTCAAATTCACGGAGGGCCAAAATTAAAAACTTGGACTAAGTCGAGGGCCGAACTAAATATTTATTGAAAATTTTCAACAACATCTGCATGTTTTCTCTTCTTTCAACATATGTAATGTTAAACTTTAGGATATAACTTTAGGAGGATAATGTTACAGGTCAGGAGTAGGTAGCTCAAGTTCACCCTTTGCTTGACCTGAGGGAAACCTATTTGGTCCCTGTGGAGATGTAGTCAGCATTCACAGGCTGTGTCCATTTTGGCCTGCATCAGGACTCAGCATTTCCTGCTCACTCCTCAGGCTCTAGGCCTCTATTCACCCTCGACCCACCATCCCTCTACCTGACCAGTCCTTTACCCAACCTCTACTCACCCCTCACTCCACTCGCTCTGCCTCTACCCACCCCATCCTATACACGCCCCTCTACTGCCTCTCCTTTCAACCTGTTCCTCCCTCTACCCGTCTCTCACCCTCTAATCACCCCTCCCCTACTCGCCCTGCCCCTCCCCTTTTACCTCTTCCCTATCCACCCCTCCTTCTACTCATCCCTCCCTCTAACTGCCCCTCGCACCACCATAACTTCCCCTGCCCATTACTCCTCACCTACACCCTCTGCCCACCCCTGCTTACCCACCCACTCAGGCCCAGCGCGCTGCCGATCAGCCTTTGCGGACAGCCACCATCTCTCTCTTCACGTGCAGGGCCGAACCAGCCGTCCCTGGAGTCCGCGCGGGTGCAAGCGCTGAAGGCCGTGGCGACCGGGAGAAGTGCGCTCGCGCTGTGGAAGGGCCGTCCGGTGCGAGTCGCGCAGTGCTCGCGCTGCCCGGGGGCCATGCGCAGCCTGCCATGCCCGTCGCACTGACAGGAAATCACAGGCGCTCGCCCATCCGCCGCACCGCTCGACAGGTGGGAGAAGTGACTGGTTGTGCGGGGAGCGTTCCAACTGACTTGCCGGCTGATGACATCGACAGACTTCTCGTGTTACAATTTCTCGTGTTACAACGGGGAAGGATGTGCAATGAAGGGGGAGGATGGTGGGGGTGACATTACCAAAAAACAGCATCGGCTCTCGCTGCAGGGCGGGCCACCTCTAATACATTTTTGAAATGATCTTGTGGGCCAAATATAATTATATCGCGGGCCAAATTTGGCCCGCGGGCCAGAGTTTGACATGTGTGCTGTATTGTATAAAAAATTTATTTAAGACATGGTTCTAAACCAACTCTTGTGATTGAACCTTAACTGCTTTCTCAAGTTGAATGCAACTTGTAATGGACAATAAATACTGGCAGCATTTTGCACACTTGGCATTTCAAGATCACAACTTTAAATTTGGTACAAAATTTGTGGTCATCTGTGCAGTAGACTATCTCCCATTTTTGGATGATTTGCAGGAAGTGATTGGAAGCATGGAAAGATAATCTCAATACTGTCACTCTAAAATCTTTCAAATCTACTGGCTAGAGAGTAGAACTTGTTTTGAATTATTAAATTCTTGATATAGATCCCAAAACTGTAGTTCCAAACAAAACTTGTGAACATCAGGTGCTTGTGGCTGGCCACAAAGCTAAACTGGTCATAATAGCAAACAACAGTGCATCCCACCCAGATGAGTTCAATACATTCTATGCTTGCTTTGAACAGAAAGCCAGTAAACCTGTGGCATGCATCTCTCCAATTTCTGGTGCACCACCATCCACAGTTGCTGCCACAGTTGTTAGATTGGACTTCTGAAAAGTGAATCCATGGAATGTGACTGTCCCAGAAGGGGTCTGTGAATGAGTCCTTAGAGCCTCCACAGACTAGTTAGCAGAAACTAGTCAAAGACCTCTTCAATCTCTCCCTGCTACAAGTGAAAGTATTCACCTGCTTCAACAAGGCCAATATCATTCCAGTGCCCAGAAAAAACATAATATAAATGAGATCCATCAAAATGAAGAGTTAAAGACTCATATTAACACTAGCCTACTAGTCCACCTTGATCCACTCTAATTTGCCTACTGCTGCAACAGATTCACAATAGAAGTTATCCTCCTGGTCCAGCATCCATTTGTGGTATATAAGAATAACAATGATGCCTATGTCAATCATTGACTAGATGTCAGTCTTCAAAGCTTGCCCACAACCCTAAATGCTGTGACATTGGCCTCAGCACCCACCTTTGCAATTGGTTCCACAACCTCCTGACCTGCCTGTCACAAAAACTTAGTAATGGAGCCTCCTCCATGATCATCCTCAGCACCAGGCTTTGTACTCTGCACCTGCCTGTACACCCATTATGTTGTGGCCAAACACCGCTCCAACTTGATCTGTAAATTTATGGATGACAGCATTGTCATGGGTTGGATCTCCAACAATGACGAGTCAGACTAGAAGGGAGGTAGCGGGACAAACGGCTTGGTGCCAGGACCACAACCTCGACCTCATTGATGACAAGACTGAGGAACTGGTATTAGGCATCTGTCTATGTTGTTGGTGCTGATGTGGAGTTAGTAGACAGCTTTAAGTTCCTAGGAATAAACATTTCCAGTGACTTGTTGTGGTCCAGTTATGTCAATGACCTCTACCTCCTCCAGAGGTCAAAAAAAAGATTGGTATGTCACCTGTGTCCCTCACCAACATTTAGAAATGCACATCACAGCGTGGTACTGCAACTTCTCCTTCCAAAACTGCAAGAAATTGCATAGTATTGTGAATGCAGTGCAGATAATCACACGAACACCCCCTCCCCTTCATCTATATTACCTCACTACCTTGGAAAAGTAACCACATTGTCAAAAGGCTCATTGCACTGATGCCGGACACTCTTCACTTTCATCCCCGCAAGTCAAAGATCAATGAATGCAAGATCATGCATCACCAGATTCAAGGATAGTTTCTTTCCTGCCGTTATTGGACTCCTGAAAGAAAGGTGGCATGGTTAGGGTAGTGTTTAGAGCAATGCCATATAGGGCCAGCATCCCGAGTTTGAATCTGGTGCTGTCTTCAAGGATTTTATACGTTATCCCCATGAACTGTGTTCATTTTCTTTGGTATTCTCCCACCTGCTAAAACATGCAGGATTGGTGTATTAATTGGGTATAGTTGGCAGTGTTGGTTTCATATTCAGAAGGGCCTTCTACCATGATGTAACATTAAAATGAACCTCACACTAAAATTGCTGCCCTTTTATACTAACTGATCTCTCTCCAAAATAGCACTTGTGTAGTGTACTCTGAAAAAGATGTCTATCTAAACTGCTCACTCACAAAACAAACCTGTGACAATCTTTTTCTTTGGGTTGGTTGGGGTTGGGTGTTGGGTTTTTCCTCCTTTGCCTTTTGTCAGTGAGGTGGGCTCTGCGGTCTTCTTCAAAGGAGGCTGCTGCCCGCCAAACTGTGAGGCGCCAAGATGCACGGTTTGAGGCGTTATCAGCCCACTGGCGGTGGTCAATGTGGCAGGCACCAAGAGATTTCTTTAGGCAGTCCTTGTACCTTTTCTTTGGTGCACCTCTGTCACGGTGGCCAGTGGAGAGCTCGCCATATAATACGATCTTGGGAAGGCGATGGTCCTCCATTCTGGAGACGTGACCCATCCAGCACAGCTGGATCTTCAGCAGCGTGGACTCGATGCTGTCGACCTCTGCCATCTCGAGTACCTCGACGTTAGGGGTGTGAGCGCTCCAATGGATGTTGAGGATGGAGCGGAGACAACGCTGGTGGAAGCGTTCTAGGAGCCGTAGGTGGTGCCGGTAGAGGACCCATGATTCGGAGCCGAACAGGAGTGTGGGTATGACAACGGCTCTGTATACGGCTCTGTAACTGATCAAATGATATGAGTTCATTGTCACAGGCAACAATGGAAATTCACTAAGACAATGGTATCTTCAAAACTAAATTTTATTAATAAATATTAATAACATTACTTACTCAAGTCTAAACTTATTCTAACTTAACTCCACTAGGTGCAAATGTACAGTATTTTCACGCATATAACACAGAAAAATCATAAATGTGTAAAGGTATTTTTGTATCATGTGCACATGCAGATACTGCACACAGGTGTAGTATTCTAAATTCCAACTGACAAAAGCAATTTGCATTTAAGTGGGACTGAAACAAAATACATACCAGTATCTGGCCACAGTTAATCTCCTGCAATTAACACCCAATCAACTTCCCCATAGGTGTTGATGATAATACTGCTGCAACACATTAACAAACTTTGGAGAGGAGTCAATTAAATATATCGAAGACAGGCTTCAGAGTTGAGCATGATCTTGTCTCAAATCAGACACTTGATATGTTAATCTCTTCCTTCAGGGGACGGGTCTGGGCAATTAACATTGATAAGGTGCATACCCTAACCAGAATGTCCTGTTTATAGGAACTCCAAGGCATTCAGTACAAAACGATTTTCCCAAGATCAAAATTTCCCACGCTTGAATTGTGCATGTTCTTTCATTGCTGATGGAACATTTTCATGCTGGCTATAACCACACTTGCTATAAATTGCTGGCATGTCTTTACCAAGGCTACTATAAATTATGTGCATTCTTTCAATGCCACTATTACATTCTCCTGCTCGCTATAATATTCCCACTCTCGCTATAAATTACCGACGCATCTTTCCCATGACCGCTGTAAATTGTGCTCATTCTTTCAATACTTCTATTGTATTCCCAAGCCTGCTATAAATTGTGCGTGTTCTTTCAACATGTAAAAATATTCTCACATACCGTGCACATGTATCTAGCGTGCAGGAGAGTGGGAGTGCTTGGTTTGTAAAATACACATATAATACATGCGTAAAAATACAGTATATATGTGTATGCCAGAACCAATACAGTTCAGGTATAATTCTGAAGAGATGATTGTAAAGTTCAGTCAATTTTGTTTTGAAACTCAGATTCTTTAAATTGTTGCTCAACAGGTATGTGGCATCAGACTTCTCAACTCACAAGATTCTTGTAGAGTAGTTTTCAGAGAACTTTTACTTCAGATGAATGTTTTTCCATAAATCTCCCTCTTTTGCATGGAGGTTTCGGAATCTTTGTTTCACACGATGATTTCACAAACCTAGACAAGGGTTAAATGAAGTGCCATATAGAAATAGACAAAACAGGACTGTTTTCTCTCTCTTAAAGAGACAATCAAAATTGGTCATTCTCTTTTGAAAGCCACTTATTCTGCATTCTCCTTTGACCAGGAATAACACGTAACAGTACCTTTCAGGTTACTGTATCTTCAATCCTATCTTACTTACAGGATGGCCAAGCAACTGCTTCAATCCTGTGTTACCTACAGGATGGCCAGGTGATCTCCGTCTTCAGTTTGAAATTCGTTCCTTAATATTCAAAAATGTTTTCTGTCTTGAATTGTCTTTACCACATGACATCATTCCTGTCTTTGAAGTTTAAATTCCAAAAGTTTGAGCTAATGTGCTTCTGAGTTGTCTGCACAGCTCAATTAGCAAATGGTTTCCTTTCATATACAGCTGTTTCTTTGAGTAAACATCATAAAACTTATGTCTGTTTATGGTTTTGAATTCGCAGTCACACTGTCTTTTTAAGCAAACAGGCTTCCAGATCTCAGAGACTATCTCTTAGCAGACAGTCTCTGAGATCTGCCAGCTGCAATTTCAAAGGATTCTCTGAGTGTGTAATTGTGCGTGTCTGTGTCCCTATGTCCATTCCCACAAAATAACTTTGCAAAAAATATATTTTCTAACTAAAGATTAATAATAACACAATTCTGTCACACATTGTACAATGTACCTGAAATTCTTTCTTATGGCAGAAAAAAACTTTAATAGTAAACTAATTGAATTAAAGTAAAAGAAACAATAAATACCCAAGATAAATAATATTCACAGTAATCTTAATGCAAAAGAGTGACTAACAATTTGCAGGCGGTGCATGATTTGTGTACCAAGAGGGAGGTTCAAGAGTGTGAATGCTACTGGAAAGAAACTGTTCTTGAACTAAGAGGTGCTGACTTTTTCAGGCTTCTGTATGTTCTGTTCAGAGGTTTTACGATTTTTGCTACCTTCTTGGAGCAGCACTTCACATAGACATCTGCAGTGGTGGGATAAGGGGAGGAGGTTGGGTCCTCTAATGGACTTAGCTATGTTCTTGGGCATTTAATTGTGATAAGTCAATTGTGTATTACTAAGGAAACACTTAACTGAAATAAATCCATATGGAATTTTTTCTAATAGAAAAGCAATAATTTGATATTTTTTTGAAATTTTACTTCATTCTACAGTAGTACATGTTCTCAACTATCTCTCTTTATGATTGACCCCATAATAGTGATGTTGGTCTTGCACAACTTTCTGAGGTGGAGAAAGACAGATTTAGGATGGTTACGATTAAATTGTAAAACTAGGCCATTTAAAATGAAATCAGAAAACATGTTTATTGTCACAGGTTTGTTTTGTGAGCAGTTTCCAAACATGTTCTTAGTCCATCTGTGGGTTAATTGATGTTATTTTTTGCTCAATCTGTCAGACTCCCTTGCTACTGTTTAGTGTGGATCTGAAAAGGTTGAAAGATGTCCCATTAAATTGCAGTTTGCCTAATAGGGCAAGGAATGTGAAAATGAAATGAATACTATTTAAAGTTTTGGCAATGGTAAACATTAGATGAACAGTGCTTCACTTTGCATTGGGCTTAGAAACAAAATGTAAGTGGAGAGTGATATGCACCCGCTAAAATTGACACTAGAAAGATTTCAAGCAGTTTTCCATTTTTGATACTGATACTGACGTATTAGAACATTCAAGGCAAGTCTATCAGTTGTATTTTTGAAAGGCACTGTTTTAACATTTTCAGCAAGATTTTAGAGCAAGACTATAGGCCTTGGTGAAGATTTTTTTTGTAGTTTGCTTATTAGACATTCCAGTATTGCAAGACATACCCTCTGATGCTATTATACTAATTTTAGACAAACATTGAGTCATTTAAATTAAATCTACAAATTTGATGATGACTGTTTCTCCTTTATAATCTTATCAATCACCTGATTCTCCACATTGCTCACCATCTTGACCTGAACATATTTTACTATTTCATTATGAATTAAATGGTTAAAATCCAAGCATTTCTTTCTAATCATTCCATTATAAAAATACCTTCATGACATGAACTGTGGCTATATATAAAATTGATTGTCATCTCTTCAAGTAGATAAAGGCTAGAGGTGAGCCATACCACAAAATCAAAATTTTAATTTTGGAGTTAAAGCACGATAACAGGACCTTCCTGCCCACGAGCCAAAAAGCACCCAATTAACCTAGCAACTGTGTAAATCTTTGGAACATTGGAGGAGACACTGAGGGAACGTACGAACTCTTTATAGACGGCGCCAGATTTGAATGGGTCCCTGGCACTCTTTTAGTGATGTGCTAACTCTGCCACTAGTTTATTGAGTACATTTCTGAATGGTTGTAAATGATTACTTTTAATTAGCATTTCATTTATTGGACTGTTTGTTGAGCTATATGAATGAACTATCGGCATTGAAACTCCCTCTGATTTTTAGTTCATGTAATACTTGTGCATCATGCTCCAGTTTTGGTGCTATTTCAGTAGTTTGAATTCTCACCAATAATGTTACTTTGGTTATCCTGTTTTTTTAAAAAAAAAAATCTTAATTGTGCCAATTTGAAATAATAAGAGGGGCGAAATGAAAGTGCAGATGCTGTGAATATAGTAAAAACGTACTGAAATGCAGGGGGAATTCAGTCGGTCTTTTCAGCATCTGTAGGAGACAAAGATGTATCGCTGATGTTTCAGGATTGAGCCCTTCTTCAGGAATAATCTTATTCTGCTTATTCCTTGAAGAACAGTGGAGGCCCAAAACGTCATCAATACATCTTTGTCTCCTACAGATGCTGAAAAGATCAGCTGGGTTCCTCCAGCATTTCAGTGTGTTTTTATTATAATAAGAGGGCACATAATTCATATATAAAATTTTGTACTCTTACTGTAATGTTAATTTAATTGCAGATTTGAGTTAGACATTTACAGTTCTGTAAACTTGGCATGAGAAACCATTAAGTGCTTTCTCCAACCACTTTTGTGCTGTCTGATATGCCAACAAGAAATTTAATTAGTTTGTATTAGCTGTGTTGCCTCCAGGATTTTTTTGCACAATGGTGTTGGCTAATATTTAGTCTACAACACTTAAATTGTCTGAACATGAAAGACAGTGGTCTGGTATGACACATGAGAATATAATCAATATAGTTGTTCATCAACTTTGACCCTGAAGAAGATTTGGCATCAGACATAATTTGATTGGCTGAAAAGTGGTTTTGAAATGAAGCATGTTAGTATCTTGCTGTATGAGTGGCTAGGAAAGTACTGCATTGAACCTGCAGGCTTTACGACATTGCAGAGAGAAAGTGATTTCCTGCATTGCATTGGCATACGATTTTTGGCTTGCAGTTCAGTGTCGGAGGCTGCAGCATCTCTTCAGTAGGGGCGATTGAAATTGCTCGTACCAAACACATAAGAGTATATAATGTTAAAAGTTGTGTTTGATTGCTTGCATAAATTATTCCGAAATGTGCTTTGTGAGGAAGCAGGATTAGAGAATGAACCAACCAGTTACATGGACAATGCAACTGAAAAAGGAATATCCAGTAATAAAGAGGATAGGAGTGATGCTGATGTAAAGTGCCATGAACACGATCAAAAATCTGTGCAGAAAATAGCAGAGGTAATGCATGGAGATTCTGTGTTGGGAGTTAAATATGATTTCCTTTCGGTGATTTGAAAGAATATTTTGTAGTGAATGAATCATGGCAAATGTTTTAAACTAATTTTGGCAAATTCCAGATCCTTTTGTAAAATAGCAGCATTTGTTACCTCGAAGGCATTGGAATTTAAGATTTATTAATACAGGAGTCAAAATTATGACTTTGAGTTTGTTCTATAAAAATAAGTTTTTTTTATTGCATTCACCAGCTATTTACAAAAAGTCACCGTAAAATTATTTGGAAATTTAATTTAGCAAGTTATTCCTGCAGTGGTTTATAGTAAACTTGGAACTAACTCGTTATGCCTTTAAGTATTTAGTAAATTTTAAGCCTTTTGTCAGGTCAAATTTTACTGCCCTTTAGAAAGGTAATGAACATTACATTTGTTTTTGACTGGTGGGATGATGTTACATCAGTGGTTTTCCTGGAGTAATGTTTGCAGTATGTGTTAAACATTTTGAGTCCTCACTGGTGGAGTGTTTGTTATTTTTGTCCCTCAAATGTATCTCCACTATGATTTTTTAAAATACTTAATTTAAAACCACAAAACAAACATTTTACAATATTTCAAATTCATATATTTTATATATATATAAAAAGAAAACATAAAATGACAGAAGAAACTCCCTTCTACCCCCCCTCCCCCACACTCCTCCCTCCAACCTCCTACAAAAGCAAGAAAAGAAAAAGAACAGGACAAGAGAACTAGAACAGGAGTATTTTGCCTATAAAAGAAAGAGAGTGTTGGAGATTCATTTAAATATTATTACCAACACTTTGTAAATATGGCCACCCTATTTTCCAAATCCATATCCGACTTCCAAGTTATAGCAATGCATTTTCTAGCTATTGTCAAAGCAATTTGAACAAATTTCACTTGATGCATATTCAATTTTAATTTAGGTTTAACAACTCCACTCTGATTAACTTGCAGTTTGAAACCTGCAGAATTTAGAATCTCATTTTCTGCACACAGGCTTTGTTTTTTTTCCCCATGGCATTGATGACAAAATATTTGGGGGTGCATAGTTAAGGCTCTGGCTGAGTGTTTGAGATTAGGTTTGAAATTTTAAAGAAGGTGTTTGCTTTTCTCCAAAACACTCTTTAAATGCTCATGAACTAGTTTAAGGTTTTCAATTTGGAACATGTAATTGGATTTAAAAAAAACATTTTCATGGAAATTGTTCCCAATGTCCTTCTAACTCTGAAATTGCCCTCTGGAGGAATCACAGAATCTGTGTAAATTAATGAACCTGAAATAACACTGGATGTCTTAAAAACACTCTTCTTACATTGTTATTTTTAATGTCGGGCAAGAATGTGATGCAATATTGAAATTGGTGTAAACATAGGTGAATAACAAAAAAAACATTGTACTAATATCTGGAATTTTAAAAAAAACAATTACTGGAGGAACTCAGTGGGTCAGGCATTATTTGTGGAGGCAGAGGGATGGATAATTAATGCTGCAGGTTGAGACTTCACATGTCAGGCTGGACGATGACTTGAGGTACTATGAGGTGATGTTCTTCATGTATCTACTATTTGCTCTTCCAGGTGATGAGATTTCTAAATGATGTTAAGGGAGTTTGAGTTACTGCAGTACATCTTGTAGATAATACACACTAGCCAAGTTCCACCAAAAGGAGAGGATAACCATTCTTTTGAAATGTGAAGCTAAGAATCTTAACTAATGACTGTACATAAGATTCAGAATCCTTTTCTGTGAAAGTAAAAAAAATCAGGTTAATTAGTAATGTTAAATCTGGTTGCCATGATATTGAACAGTAGAACAAGTTTTGTTTGGTGGGGATTAGGGGTTGTGCTGAATCCTCAACAAAAAGTGTTTCTAAGTTTTTTTTGTCATTGTAGACAACTAGTTGGTGCAATGAAATTACCAGACCAGTAATGCAGAGACCTGGGTTTACAGATCTTTTAAGGGGCATGAGTTCATTATCACACTGTGGCAACAGTAGAATTTAAATTGATAAGTTTCTTCAAACTAGTAGCTTGCACTTTTTATTTTAATCCAAGTGCCCTGAAAATAATTGTTGGTCTAGAGAGCAGACACTGCCAAGACTTGGCAGCATGGTTAACGCAATGCTATTACAGTGTCAGAGGATGTACAAACTCCTTACAGGCAGTGCCAGATTTGAACCCAGATTGCTGGCATTGTAATAGCATTGTGGTAACTGCTACACAAACTCTACCTTACTCATGTATTGCCCTTGCTGTCATGACTATTGAACTTGCTTGCTTCCCCCATCTATCCTATTGTTATTGTAAGTTCCACCTTTCTGTCAGATTAATTTCTGACCAGGAACAATCCTGAGCTTGCAACCCAAGAGGTCCTGTTTTTTTAAAAAACTTGTTGCGTAACTCTCGAACTTCTTTTTGCAGGACCTCTGTCTGCTAACCCTCCCAATTCAGAAGGTCCTGCGCCTGTTCAAGGACTTCTTTAATCTGGTACCAGAGAAGCAATCCACCATCCTGGAGTCTCATCCCTGCCTCAGAAATGCTTGTATGCTCCTCTGACTAAAGATCTAGCGGCTGCTGCTGCCCTTTTCCCTGAGTGGCTACACCCTAATCGTAATCTAAACTGGAATATTTGTTTGAGAGGGGGATAGCCACATGAGATCTCTTAGTTACCCATTTACCTGACTGAAACTTCCCTGAAACTCAACTGTTACACTGCCTCCTTGATGCTCTTCAGCTAGTCCAACAGCTGCTCTAATTGAACCTTGCAGTCTGAGAGGAGCTGCAGCCAGACAGAATTTCTACCGACATCGTCATCAGAGGCAATTGACTTCGCCTTGACTCCTCACATCTTCTAGATGGAGCAAACACATCATTGCTTGACATTACTGCCCTTTAATTTTATTTATATATGACAGACTTGGAAGAAAAAAGGTTAGTTCTTTCTTTGCCCTTGCTTTAATGCTGCTTACCCTCTTCACTGAAGCCCAGATTTACCAGTGCCTGCACTTTGACATCAGCTGTATTTCCACCTCAAACCAGCCCCTCTCAAAAATGACGTATCTGCTAGTTCTTGCCTTGCTTTTGTCTGCTGCTAGATTCCTCCGTAATCCAGCAAATAAATGGCTCCTCACCTGCGACGCACTTCAGTATATATTTGAGGACTCAAAAAAAGGCACAGAATGAAATCCGAACGTAAAAATTGAATTATTGTGAAGCTCTTTTTCTGGTTATTACTTCTTTTGCAATGACATTTCTTTTCCTCCAAATCTGGCACAGTCAAGAGTTACCAAAGGGGTTTGCAAATAATGTAGATGGCAGAGGACATTGCAAAAGGAAAGAAGTCTTCATGTAGTCTGCACGCAAGTTATCTGAGTTTACAAGGAACTATGGTCCTACTTTTAATTGCTAAAATAATAATGGATGTTCCTTCAGGAGCTGCAATCTAGCTATTGTTACACTAGATTAAAACTCGTACAGCCATCTTGTCGCTGCCCTCCAAGAACAATGTGGTGAGATTGTTTTCCATTAAGAGTTTATCTAATTCTATTTTAACAGCCTGACAAGCAGTGAATTAAAAGACAGAATCCCTCTGATTTAATTTTGCCTGTAAATTCCAACCCAAGCACTGTGGTATTGCACAGATCTACATGATTTTCTAAGATCCTTCCTCTCTGACTTCTCTTTTGTTCTTGAACATCAAAGTTAGGCTGCTTCCTTTTCCATTTTCCATATCTCTTCTAAGCACCTTAGAATATTAATTCTCAACCTTGTTTACTTAACTATTTGGATCATATCTAATTAACTTTACTACATTGGCTTGATAGTAATGAAGAGTTTGGATTAAAGTGTGCAATTTTATTTCAGGCTCTGGTCCACTTTCTGTGATGAGATTGATTGTTTTTTGCATTAACTATCTCCTTTGTGCTAAGAAGTTCCCTTGCCTATCTTTTATTTATTTCACTTGCTATCCCTAAGACCACAAGACAGAGGAGCAAAAATAAGCTATTTTGCTCATCTTTGGGCCTGCTGTCCAGTCACTTGCTGATTCATTTTCCTCTCGAAGCCCCACTGCCTGGTCTTCTCCCCATAACCTTGGATGCCCTGGCTCATCAAGAACCTATCAGTCTCTCCCTTAAGTACACCCAATGATTGGCATCCACAATCACCTTTGGCAACAAATTCCACAGATTTCCCACCCTCCAGCTAAAGAAATTCCTTCACATCTCTGTTTTAAGCGGATGCCCTTCAATCCTGAAGTTTTGCCCTTTTGTCCTAAACTTTCCTACCATGGGAAACAACCTTTCTACATCTACTGTCTGCTGAATGACCTTTTTAAATGTTTCCTCCAAAGGCATCTCAGTGAGTAATGCATGTAGGTCTGGTGGTGACAATGGTTGGTGACAAACTGGCACCAACAGAGTGTCAGAGCCCCAATGAGCAAGTGAGAGCAGGTGAGAAATTTTCCATTTGTGGCGTCAAAAGGTTTTAGGTTTTAGATCATTTCGGATTTTTGATTTTTGGATGAGGGGTATTTAACCTGTACTATATACCAACATTTATGAAGGATCCATAACAATTGAAAGTTTTTTTGATTGCCATTTAACAAATAGCTGCTTTGAATATGAATAATGTTTAAATGAGTACTTTTTTATTGGATCAAAGTGCTAAGGGTAAGTAATATAACAGTAAAATTGGGAAATGTTATTTTTCTTCATTTTTACATTGGAATTTACATTAAAGAATCTTACAATATGGTTGAAAATTAAAATAATACATTCTCAATGCATATTAATAGCAAGACACATGGTCCATCTAGAAAACTGATTTTGATTGACTCTGGAAATTTTAATCTGGCTACTTGGTTACAATCACCTTAATTCATTGCCTTTGGAGCTTTTGATTCTCCTGGTATAAATTGACTTGTTCAGTTTTCTATCCATTGTAAGTCATTGATACCATAGAATCTTTGTGGTAGCGTTAATTTCAAATAGAGGTGTATTAATACAAGGTAAATTTAGGGGAGAATTCCATGCCTTTGAAAATATTTTTAAGTTTAATTGAGATTAAGACATTTGTGTTATTTCATTGGTATTTTGGAAAAACTTGGTTGAAGTAAGCTGGTTAATATCTGAAGAAAATTGTTGTAGGGCTATTAAATGTTTCTCTGCTAAGATCAGCAACTTGAAATTTTGTTTGGAGTTGTTTATAAAACAAAACACATGTGGATAAACCAGTAACACCTGATACCATTGGAAGTATGGTGACCTTGTGAGTTAGGATGGTAGATATGTCAATCAAAGGGTACCATACACTAATGATTTGAGATGTCATATTATTGTAGTGTTACTACGAGGCTCGTCTAGAAACTGCTATAACTTCAAAAAGTATTTTGATTAATTAAGTAATCTGGGGTATAAACTAGCAGCTTTGCTATAAGCTATGAAAATACTGGATTCCTGTCAATAATCAACTTGTGAGTTTGATTCTTGTATGCTGCTCTCAAACAGCTGTCAAATAGAAACAAGAATAAACTGTTACGTGCTGTGAATCTGCTTTCAACCTGCAGTGTTTCAAGAACATGGCTCTCCATTACCTTTTTGTGGGCTTTTAAAACTAGCAGCCACTCTTTTTTAAAAAAAAAAGTCAAGTGGCGATAATTATGCCCAGCCCAAAGCTTTTGGTGTGTTTTTAATATTCATTTGTCAGGATCTGAGTATCGTTGGTAAGGTTTGAATTTGTTACCCTTGAGTAAGCAGCACTGAGCTACCTTCATGAATGGCTGCAGTCCTGGTGAAGGTGCTGCCACTGTGCTGTTGGGGAGGTAGTTCTAGGATCCAATCTAGTGACTATGTTTAAGTTGGAATAGTGTGCTTGGATGGGAACGTGCAAGTAGCAGTGCTTCTGTGTGCCTGAAACCTTCGTCTTTCGTGATGGTAGATGTTGCAGGTTTGGAAAGTATTAATGGAGTAGCCTCGGGAGTAATGTTAATGATGTTCAGACACTGAGTGGTGAAGGGAATGAAAGGTTAGGGAATAGATTAGAGACTGATCATGGTACTTTGTCTTGGATAGTATCAAGCTGTTTGAGGGATGTTGGAGCTGCTCTCAGCAAGACAAGTGAAGAGTATTCTGTTACACTGTTGATGTGTGCATGTTAGATAAATATTCTGGAAGAGATTTGGGGTGTCAGGCAATTAGTCATAGGATACCTAGCTTTTGCCTCTTTATGCCCACAGTGTTTGTGTAGTTAGTCCAATTAACTTTTTGATTGGGAACCACCAAAATGTTGAGGATGAGGATGCCACAATAGTAGTGCCATTGAATGTTAAGAAAAGTGGTTGGACATTTTTCTTATAGTTGGTTGTTGCGTTGCACCTTATTGGCATGAATGTTGCTCTCCATTAGTCCTTGCCTCAATGTTGTCTTGGTGCATGCAGGTTTGAACTGTTTCAGTTGCTGAGGAATGCAAAATCACTGATGAATGTCATCAAATTAGGTATAGATAGTGGGGTCCAGACAGTATTAGAATTGTAGAACATTATAGCACAGAAAGAGGCCTCTTCAGCCCTTCTAGTCTGTGCCAAACCATTTTTCTGGCTAATCCCACTGACCTGCACCCAGTCCATAGCCCTCCATATCTCTCCATCCATGTATCCTATCCAACTTCCTCTTAAATATCAAATTGAGCCTGCATTCACCACTTCAACTTTTCCCCTTTCACTCTTAACACATGCCTCTGGTTTGTATCTCCCCTACCCTCAGTGGAAAAATTCTATCGACATTTACTCTGTCTATCCCCTGCATAATTTTAAATACATCTATCAAATTCCCCTCATTTTTCTATGGTCCAGGGAATAAAGTCCTAACTTTAGTTCCTGAAGTGCAGGCAACCTCGTAGTACATCTTCTCTGCACTCTTTCTATCTTATTGATATCTTTTCTGTAGTTAGGTGACCAAAACTACACACAGTACTCCAAATTTGGCCTCACCAATGTATTCTGCCTACTGTATTAATGTCCTGTGCTGGGATGACTAACCTCCAACCATCACATCTATATATTCATCCTTGTATAAGATATGACTGGAATCATTGGAATGTTTTCCCATTGGATGTCCATTGACTTCAGTTTTACTAGCACATCTGATGTCATGCTCACTTAGATGCAGCTTTGGTGTTATGGCAATAGCTCTTGCCTTGCCATGTCAGCCAGAGGCAAGTCTCTCACTTCCTTAGTCCTTGAGTTGCTTCATGTTCCTGAAGTGTGAATTTTGTGTAATGACGAAACAAATGTCTTTCTGATTAAGTTATGCTTCAAAAATGCTTTAAATTCAATACTATTTGGTAAATCTCTTGTTGCTTGGAGTTTGTGTTATAAATACATGGAAATATAGTCATTCTAAATTCTATTTAAAATTATGCAGCATTGTTGACTTAAATCACCCCAGTTCACATGTTGGGTCTTAATCTTGGAACCTGAGAAGCATCTTTCAGTTGTTAATAATTGCCCATCCAGGAAGGGGGTGGGGGCATATAATAACTTGAATCCTGAGAATGAATTTAAGGATATAAATTAGCCTTATTATCATGAGGTGAAAGTCAGAGAGTCCATCTTGGATATCAACCAGAATATCAAAGCTTGCCTTTAATAAAACTTAAAAAAAAATTATTTATCAACTTTAGTGTTAGGATATTTTGTGACTGAGAGTAACACAGTAAGTAAAGAAATTACACACTTAATTCTTGATTATTTTGTGTTCCTCATTGTTGCAGTTAAACTTTATGCACATGGAGAAGATCTATTTTAAAGTAATATTGAGTGTTCAGTTACTCCACAGAATTCTGGCTGGACATCTTGAGAACCATTTGACAACAATGGCTACTTGTGAGTAAAACAGTAACTGCTGTCACTTTGGTATATTGAAAACTTAATGGTAAATTAAAATTTGAATTAATATCAGTCTATCAGGAAGTTTACGGTGCTTAGGGTATATGTGGCAGGTAAATTGTTGGTCCATTGGTATAGGAGTCAAATTTAATTGTATGTTGAACAAAACAAGTTCAGGAATTGAATATTGTTATGGAATGGATTAATAAAATATATTCTTAAAAGGGATAAGATTGTGAGGTTTAGTTGTTAGGTCATATTTCACAAACATCTCAAGTGCCATGCAGGAGTAGACTTCATGTCTCCAATTGGATTTGCTGAGACAATGGGAGGGCACTTGTGAGTGTTTTACAAGTAGGTGTAAATGGATCAGCAGGTTTGTACAGGGCCCAGGCTCAAGAACTGAACATCTTTTGCTATTAAGAGTATACCCAGACATTTAAATTGCTAGTTGAAGGTTGCTATTCCAAGAGGGGTCATGTGGTTTTGCAAACAGAGAGAAAACATTAATTCTTTGGGGGAGCGAGAGAGACTGAGAGATTCAGCAGCAGTTAGTGTTGAAGACTGCAAGTTTGCAGATTGGCTGCAAGACCCTATTTCAAGATGGGTTTTGAGTTCTGAGTTTAGCGTGTTATAAATCTCTGTCGTCAGCTGCAGAGGCTGTGCCAAGTTATTGTGGTTCTCCTGAAATGGGGGAAAAAAAAGAAGAATTCTGTGGTAACCTGGAAGAAGAGGTTATTTTCTGGAAAAATCCAGAAGGGGGCAAGTTTCTTCAGCAAAACACTTCAGTGGCTGATTGAGGGAGATCAGTTTGTGTGTGTCCAACAAATAAAGATTAGCTCTAAAACTAACAAAGACCTTCCTGAGTGGTAATAAGTTAAAGCACTAGAGCGTGGTGAAGATAATAACTGTTTAATTCTGTGCACGGTATGGAAGATGGCCTGATACCAGTGAACTTGGAGAAGTGAAAAGTGAATGATTGGACAGTGAAAATGAACTTTCCTGAACACATAAACATTACATATATGTGTGCTTAGAATTAGAAGGGGGTTAAGTTAATAGTAACAAGTTAAATATTGATCTTATCATTATGTATTAAGAAAATAAAACCATTTTTGTTTAAGTTGCTGTTGTCTTGGTAAATTTCTGTTGCTCCTGGTTTTTGAGTCCTTTGGGCTCGTTAACAATATGAAGGGTGATTTTAAAAAAAATTACAAGTTCTCAGTATTAGCAGAGGATTGGAGTAGAGATGGAATTGTTATGACGCACAACATTGGTTTAGTCCCCTCCTCTATCCCGTTGGATCCTGAGTAATTATAACCAGGTATTATCACAAAGCAGAAGTAGGCCCATTGGCCCATCAAATCTGCTCTGCCATTCTAATCACAAGCTGATCCATCCTCTCACTCGGCCCCACTCCCCGGCTCCCCCCCCCCAAAAAAAAACCCTGATGCCCTGACAAATCAAATACCTGTCAATCTCTGTCTTAAATACACCTTGAGAAAGAATAGACCCTAGAAATGTATTTGAACGCACATACTCAAATTCATGAAACATTGAGAACCAATTTGAGGAAAGAGGAGAATTTATGATGATGATTGAAGTTTGCAAAATCTTTCAAAATTGATGCAAATAAATGTTTCACAATAAAAATAATTTAATACAAAGGGGTACAGATTAAACAAGAAAGGTAAGATTAAATGGTTTTTTTTTTAAACTAAGGATTACTTTGTTATTGAAAAAAGTAAGAAGTTCAATGCATTAAAAGGCAGAAAAAAATAAATCTGTAACCGGAAGATGTAGTTAATAATGAGGGAAGGTTGGGCTTTTTGTGCTAAATGGCTTTCTTTACCTAAAATTCTTGTTCCTCCATGATATTGGGTTTATCCAGTGAACTACAATCTGCCTCCCTGTCATACTTTTACTGAGGAACCTGCCAAGAAAGTAGATGAAGGAAAGGCTGTGGATGTTGTCTATATGGACTTTAGTAAGGCCTTTGACAAGGTCCCACATGGGAGATTAGTTCAGAAGCTTCAGACACTAGGTTTCCATGGAGAGGTGTTCTGAGCTCTGTTTCCATAGAACCATAGAAATCTACAGCACAGAAAACAGGCCATTCGGCCCTTCTAGTCTATGCCGAAACATCATTCCTCTTGACCTACTGACCTATATCCATTCCATAATCCTCCAGACCACTCCCATCCATGTATTTATCTAATTTATTCTTAGAACTTAAGAGTGAACCCACATTTATCACATCAGATGGCAGCTCATTCCAAACTCCCACTACTCTCTGAGTGAAGAAGTTCCCCTAAACCTTTCACCCTAAAGCCATATCCTCTCGTATTTATCTCTCCCAATCCAAGTGGAAAGAGCTTCCTCGCATTTACTCTGTCTATTCCCCTCTTAATTTTATAAACCTCAATCTAATCTCCCCTCATTCTTGTAAACTCAAAAGGAATAAAATCCCATCCTGTTTACTCTTTCCCTGTAACTCAACTCCTGAAGATCCAGCAACATCCTAGTAAATCTTCTCTGCACTCTTTCGATGTTACTGATATCCTTCCTGTAGTTTGGCAAGCAGAACTGCACAAACAGTACTCTAAATTTGGCCTCACCAATGTCTTATACAACCTTAGCATAACTTCCCAACTCCTGAAGGCCAAGATTCCAAAAGCTTTCTTTACAACCATGACTACATGTGATGCCACTTTCAGAGAATTATGCATCTGTATTCTCACGTCCCTTTGTTCCTCTGCACTTCTCAGTGCCCTACCATTTACTATGTATATCCTACCTTGGTTTCCAAAATGCAACACCTCACACTTGTCTGCATTAAATTCCATCTATCATTTTCTGTCCCATTTTTCCAGTTGGCCCAAATCCATTTGCAAGCTTTGAAACCCTTCCTCGCTGTCCACAATACCTCCAATCTTGGTGTCATCAGCAAACCTGCTGATCCATTTTCCCACATTTTCATCCAGATCATTGATATAGACAACAAACAACAATGGTCCCAGCACCGATCCCTGAGGCAGACCACTAATCACAGGCCTCCAGTCTGGGAAGCAATCATTCACTACCACTCTCTGTCTTGTCCCATTCAGCTAATTTCGAACCCATTTTTACAACCTCTCCATGGATACCTAGTGTCTAAAACTTCTGAACTAACCCCTCCTCCTTGTGGGATCTTGTCAAAGGCCTTACTAAAGTCCATGTAGACAAAAACCATTGTCTTTTCTTCATCTACGTTTTTGGCAGGCTCCTGAAAAAAACTCTATAAGATTCGTTAAACATGACCTACCACGCACAAAGCCATGCTGACTATCCTTAATCAGCCCTTGGCTGTCCAAATACTTGTATATCCTATCTCTCAGAACACCCTCCAATAATTTACCCACTACTGACATCAAGCTCACCAGCCTGTAATTTCGGAGTTTTTTTTAAACAATGGAACAGCATGAGCTACCATCCAATCTTCTGGCACTGCACCCATGGCTAAGGACATTTTAAATATTTCTGCCAGGGCCCCTGTAATTTCCACACTAGTCTCCCTCAAGATCCTAGGGAATATCATGTCAGGCCTGGGTGATTTATCTACCTTTATTTGCTGTCAGGCAGCAAGCACCTCCTCCTCTTTAATCTCTATATGTTTCATGGCACTATTGCTTGTTTCCCTTCCTTATATACCATGCCAGTTTCCTGAGTAAATACTGATGTAAAAAAAATTGTTTAAGATCTTCCCCCATCTCATTAGGCTCCACACATAGATGACCACTCTGATCTTCTCAGGGACTAATTTTGTCTTAACATACTTGTGGAAACCGTTTGGGTTTGCCATCACATTATCTGCCAAAGCAACCTCGTGTCTTCTTTTTGCCTTCCTAATTTGCTTCTTAAGTATTTTCTTACATTTATACTTTTCTAGTACCTCATTTGCTCTTTGTTATCTGTATCTGCTAATCACCTCTCTCATCCTTGTTATCAGATTGCTAATATCCTTTGAAAACCAAGGTTCCTTATGCCTTTTAACTTTGGCTTTAATCCTCAAGCAATGATACAGATGGACTTGCTACTCTGTGTTTATTGTCTGCCAGCAGTGTGCCAGAGAAAGTTCGTCCATCTATATACCCTATCCTCCCTTGTCCGTTGCTTACTTTGAATTTCAGCCATTCACGTGGCCACCAGGAATTACCTGGCAGCGACTGGACTTCGTTGTTTGATTTTAATTCCTCCTGAAACTATGACTGAAGAGTAATTGAACTCCTTGGGCTTCTGAGCAGGTATATGGATTTTGTTTTGTTATTGAAAATAAATAGATTTTTAAATTCAGTTTATCCCGTTATCAAGAACTTGCAACTTGAATCATTTCATTGTTCTACTTAAGCTTGAAATGTCAGCTCAAAGATGCTTTTAATTTTTTTTTTACATTTTAAATTTTTTTATTTTTCACACTATGAACCATACTGACCAAAATACACACAAACATTTCCCTCTTGAATATACAGTGTCATTTTCTCCCCTTTCCCCCTCCCTTCCCTCCCTCCTTCACCCCCCCTCCCCACCCACTCAACGTTCAACATATATGATACATTAAACCCATTAAACAATGTCATCACACAATGAAAAAAAAAAGATGCTTTTAATTTGCATCTTTGATTGATAATGGGCGTATCATGGTTCTTTGTGTTCATCTCCAAATTTAGCAATGTTATCTTGGTATCAAAATCCTTTTTATTTTGATACAAATATTCAGGATACTTTGGATTTAAACTTTGAGTGAAATATGTATTTTTAAGACTAAGTGTGAAGTCCAATGTAATGAATGAAAATTAATTAATTAATGGCTATAAATTTAAAACCTCAAATGAGACTTGCACATTGTGGGACTAAGTGAAATAAACATATTAAGACATGTTTGCAGCTAAGTTGGCAATGCTGATGCATTTGGTTTGATTGTGCAGTCATTGCTGTGATTCTCATTGGCTTTATTCCAGAATAATTGTATTTTATTAGACAGAATCACATACCAATTGAGTGCCCAAACCTGGATTAAGTTTGTGGCATTTATGTCAACATATTTTGTAATTATGTACACATGCTGGATATGTAAAGTTCATGGTTGGATTTGTGAAATGTGATGTCTTAAACTCTCTGAACTTGGAATATGGAGCAAAGATGTTAGTGAACTTCACTCATTTACGTCTGCTTAAACGTCAGTATGTCCATTGCCTAATGCTGGAGAATTGCCATTAAATTCTTGATTGGTAGGCAATCAATACCCACTGAACTTGGTATGTTTAATTAGATATTCAGGAGCAAGCTTTAGATTTTGCAATCGTGCTTTTTTTTTAACCTGGTCAAGGATCCTTGATTACTACTCTGAAGTGAACTTTGCCTGGTACTGTATATCTTTTGGTGAGAAGTGAGGTTATCTTGATACTGCACTTTATGGGCAAGAAGTATTGAGATCAACTTGCTCTTTAGAATGACATAGATCGCTTCCAGTCTTGTGAATGTCAAACACCCAGTATTTTGCTGGAGCAGAGGTTGCGAGATAATTACAATTTTAATTTGATTTCTATACATTTGTGAATATTGTACCAAACACTTTGGCCAGTATGCTGTGCCTATGTTTATATGTACCAGTGCTGGACACTTTGGAAAAAGAATTTGAATACCTTGAATCAGGACAGCTGCCTTTTAAACTAGAATCATCGTTCAGGCTTAGCCTTTTCGTCACTTTGTGTGAGTTAATGACCTATTGTCGGTGGAGACAGGTAAATCCTAACTGTATTTATTATAGATTTATCAGTACTTTAGAAGGATTTTTATAAAAACTTTAGGACCCCTTACTGATGACAGCAGAAAATACTTGTTTCAATATGTCAGTGATGCTGTTTGCTTGTAATGCTAGCTAGGGAAAGGAATCAATCATGCTTATAGTCTACTGCTTGTTTATCTGTGAGGATTATGATAGACTTGGGCAAAAGATGATGATTGAAATTTAATGAAGAGGAAATATAAATTGCATAATTGAAAGGTGTTTGAGAATTAAGATGTGGAATTGTCTGCTTGATAAATCAGTAGGGTTAATGTCAATCTGGCCATCACAATTTGGGAAAACCATGCCATTGAAGACTTTCTCCTTCAACTCCCTTCATTGGGTTATCACAAATAATGAGAGGTAACAATAAAAGAATATAATATTATGAGGGGCTTGAGTAGGGTGGACAGCCAGCACATTTTTCTTGGCACAACAGCAAATATCAGAGGACATCTGTTCAAGGTGAGTGGAGGAAAGTTTAGGGGGACATGTCAGAGGCAAGTTTTTTTTAATATATTGAGCATGGTGAATACCTGCAATGCATTGCCAGAGGTTATGGTGGAAGGACATATATGTAAGAAAAATTGAGGGTTATGGGTGTGAGGTAGGGATAATTTAGATTGTTGTGTAGGTTTACATTGGATGGCACAACCTTGTGAGCTGAAGGGTCTGTAATGTGCTATAATTTTCTATGTTGTCTTTTTGGAAATCATGGTTGAGTAATGCCATAGGGAATGTGTCAGTTTATTAAAAAAAATTTCATTCATTCTGAATGGTGGGAAAAAACTTTGTGCGTATTGGGATTCATTGAGTGTTTTTGTTGTTTAGAACAACATTTTTAATTTAGTCTTAAGAATCGTTGTTAAAGTTTGGAAAATATCTTTCCAAAAATGTTCCAAGTTCAGACACTACCAAAACATGAATCAATGAAGCTTCAAAAAATTTATACTTATCACATAATGGATTCATATCAGGATAAAAATTATATAATTTAACTTTAGACATATGTATTCTGTGCATCATCAAAAAATGTCGTGCACAAAATGAAGGCTCATTGGCCAAATTAAAAGTTGTGTTCCAATCTTCGTCCAAGAATGCTCTATTCAAGTCACACTCCTGATTGTTCTTAATCATTGCCATTGAGGCCATTCTTAAATCCATTAAATTATTATAAGTATTTGATATTAATCCTCCATGGGGAAAATTGCATATAAAAAAAAATACATCAAGAATATTAGCTTCTGAAATTTGAGGGAAAACCAGAAAGTTTGGATAGAACAAAATAACTAATTTGTAAATATCTAAAAAAGCACCTAATTAGAAAGATTAAATTTTGTTGTTGTTCAAAAGAAGCAAAATATCTCAAATAAAAAGATCTTTAAAACTTTTAATGCCTCATCTATACCATCCTTAAAACAAATAGGGTTGGAAAAAATGAAAAGTTACAATAAGAATGGTAAGAGAAAAACTACGATAACAAAAAACTAAATTGTGTCCATATCCTCAATCTATGCCTCATCAATGGGTTCTTCAATTTAGGGAAACAAAAAAGGTAAAAATGAACCTAAAATAGTCAATATGGATGTCTTTTTTAGAAAAATTAAATTCCATTTCAACCTTTTGATTGCTTTATTTGTTTTTTTTTCTAGAAAAGGATATATTTCTGTCCTCAACCTAGAAGAAAATCCTAGTTTTTGCTTCGTTGATAGCTAGGCAAACAATTTTGATGAAGTGGAAAGATAATGTTTTATCCATTCACATTCAATGGTTACATGATATCATCCTATTTAAGTTTGGAAAAAAAAGATAATAAAAATGCAAAGACTGAATTTGAAAAGAATGTGGGACCATTCATGGATTATTAATATAATCTGAGGATTTAAATGAATGCTCTGGGGATTCCCTGTCTCGGGGCTGTTATTCAATTCATATTTACAATATATACAGATAACCTTGTTTAGAGGGATAATTTTTTTCCTTTTATTATTAAGACAAGTAAAGGGGGTTTAATATGATCACATCAGAGAAGTATAAAATCCAATGTATATTTGTGCATGTTTATCTGTTCTCCATGCAAATCAATATGGAGCACTCTAGAAATTTCTAAGGAGGTTAGTATAGGTAACATTTGATGCTGAATCCCCTGTTCACATTGAATTTAACTTTTAAGGTCATATGGAGTTCAAAAGTGTTTTTTGACCAGTTTGCACTGACTTGCATTACTGTTTATTATACAAGTGTTTACTAGCACTGACTTGCATTACCGTTTACTATAACTGGTAACATTTGATGCTGAATGTCATGACCACATTGAATTTAATCTTTAAGGTCATATGAAGTTCAAAAAATTTTTTTGAACTTGCACCTCAATTAGTTGCAGTGTTGAGCATCAATTTACATTCAGAAACCAAATTCAGTTCAATCTGGGCCCAAAAAAGAGAAGCAACATTGGTAGAAGCTGTTCACAAGCCTGTTGAATTAGACAAAGGAGAAAGCAAGAGACAGTAGAGGAACATCAGTCTTGCATCTCTGTTGACGCATCCAGACATGCAATGAGCAGGCAGCAGGGATCAGAAAAAATATATGTTTATGCAGAATTACCATGAAGGTTTTTTTGGGTATTTTGTTTCAACTATGTAGTCAATAACTGAGTGTTTTATTTCCCGGGCAATGTTGGGTATCTTGCTAGTATCTTGTACAAGGGAATTTTATGTGTATAGTTTGTATAATTTTTGTATTCAATATTATTTTTGGACATGGTTCAAGTTATTATTTAATTGTTTAATTATTAGAATTAGAGAATTTGATGTCCTGAGCAAAATAAGTTGTGTAATATTTATGGTTCTGCTTCTAATTTACAACTGATATGTATATGATAATTTTATTTCTTGTCATCATTAGTATACTTTGTGTAAAGGGTTTTTGTTAAACTCAATAGAAATATTTTAAAAAGAAAGGTTTTTTTTAAATTTTGCTGGAAGTGCACAAGAACTCGATGACTTGTGCACCAGCTCAGATTCTTTTTTTTTAACATGCAGTACTTTGAATTAGTGAAATAAAATAATTTCTAATTGAACAGTGTTTGCCAGTGGTAGATGCAGATTTTTTCTTGGCAGTGTGCTAATGCATTATATATCTTTGTAATGCTCTTGAAAATGTTTTCCTACTGATCATACCATACATTGAATTTAAGACCAAATCATCTCAAATACATGAGTCTTTATCACTTGATCTTTTTTCCACTATAGAAACTAAGAAACAAATAGATAAATGTTGTATCTATCAAATCAACTTGTTTCTCAGTGAATGTGGATAGTTCCCTGACTTAATGTGAGCAGAGACAGCTGCCTGCCATCAGCTGACATTCCATTCAGTTCAGTGAGGAACTTGATCCTTGCATACAAGATTTTCGTGAGAGCTTGACATTTAGTTATGCGTATAATAGTTACAACTCTGACTCCTTTAAAAAAAAATGTGCTGTGAAGTTCTGCATAATAATGCACATTGGAAAGAGGGAAAAAATTTCCTGCTTCAGTTATTAAAATGTTGTCTACAAAAGGGGCTATTTAGTACAACCATTCTCACCAGGGGCCCAATAATGCTCCCTCCTCCTGTGGGCCGCAGCACATTTAAGTAAAGGCCGCAGCACATTTAAGTAAAGGCCACAGCACATTTAAGTAAAGGCCTTGTTTTTTTACACCTCATGTAACAATTATTTTTGTTTAGTGTAGTCAGCAGGAGGGAAGTATGGAAGAAACCAAAAATTAACTGGACTCAGGGAAGGGGGTGAGGGCATAGTTAAAAAAAAAGAGTTAAATGGCTACATAACATGTTTTTTTGATTAAGATTGTAGCAGGAGGAATATATTGATATTTTATTTTTGGAAGTATCAATGTGCAATTACCCCCAATGTTTCAACATCTTAAAACCAATTTGGATAAAATGTGCCTTTGTGGTACATGCATTAAATTCCAAAATGTTAATCTTTGCAAATTTGAGTCTGGTCAGTTTGTTGCATTTCTTCAAAAATAACTTAGAAATGCCATCAGCATCTGTTTGAAAGTTGTGGACTGTAGTGGACTGTAGTTTCACAATGCAAATAATTCTTCAGATGTGGGTAGAATTTACATTTAATCTCACTGTAGCTATGGATATAGACATTTACTTTTTATAGTTTGTCTGTTGTAATATTTCTTACTAAACTGCAAACGAGTCCCAGCTAAGTACTGCAGAAATGATAACAAATCTGTTTAATAAATATCAAATAAATAGCGATCATAATGAAAATTGCTTTAGTCAGCCTCAATTTGGGATCATTAGTCAGTTTAGACTCTTAAATGTTAGGAATACAGACCGTGATTTCCTTCCTTCACAATTGAATTGCCCACAGAAATATGTTGGGTGCAGTCAGTTTGTTTACATTTTGTTATCTTTACAATTCTTTTATTTGTTTACATTGTGTACAGTTTATTTTTTGCACTACCAATTAGGGGTAATTCTGCCAACCCTGCAGGAAAAAGGAATCTCAGGGTTGTATGTGATGTCATGTATGTATTTTGAAAATAAATCTGAAATAGTCTCTAAAATGTTAGGAATACAAACTCTGATTTCTTTCCTTCACAATTGAATTGCCACAGAAATATGTTGGGTTTTATTTCCTTTTTCCCACCACTAGATCTTTCTATTATCTGCCTAGAAATTAAGATTACTTTTTGTTTTAAAACAGAAAATTGTGAAAGCTGGTGATAAAGACTTGGATGGCCAACTTGATTTTGAAGAATTTGTTCATTATTTAAAAGATCATGAAAAGAAACTCCGACTGGTTTTCAAAAGCCTAGATAAGAAAAACGATGGTAAGAAGTCATTTTTTTCTTTCTGCAACAATGTCCAGTTTAGTAATTTTAAAAAATGCATTTATGTGAAGTAAACATCTAGCCTTCAATCTTGGGCAATGCCAGATTGTTATTTGGACTTGACATGTGGACTAAATGTTCTGTGAGTGTGTTCAGTTGGTTGTATATTCAGAATGTTTCTGAATTTTTCAGGTAAAATTGATGCACAAGAAATCATGCAGTCATTGCGTGACCTTGGAGTACACATTTCAGAACAGCAGGCTGAGAAGATCCTGAAACGGTGAGCTATTAATAAAACATTTACCTTTTGATTTTCAGTAACTTATCTGCAATACTACTATTAATATGTGGTTGTTTTTGCTGCAAAATTCCCTCTAGTTTTTTAACTACAGAAATATTCTCCATTTCATTTACTTCCTTTCTTTCCCAATTTTCATTGTTTACTAAGATTTCATAAAAGATGAGAGGTGCCATCCTGTATTGATGCATCCTTTCATTTTTTTTAATACACTTGTCTAATGACCTATTATATATTTGTGGTAAGATATGAAATGAAACTTTGGATGAAATCAGAATAACATATTTGCTACTGTGGTGGCATAACATCAGCACAATATTTTAAATTACAATCCACTTCCTCATACTTGTTGTAGGTGGAATCGCCCAGTTTTCCAGTTATGACATGACATGCTATTCCATTTGTCTAAAATCTTAATTTGAATTTATTCCAGACATTTTCAGTTCTGCAGATCACTTACTGGCTCCTGTCTCATCCCAACCCTCTTTTAATACTGACCACCTACAATGGGTGACACTGCCAGAGCTGTAGTAATGCCGCTGGGGCAGTAATGCTGGGAGTGCGGAGACACAGTTCCAAAAGGTTCATCTGCCCAGTCCTAATGCCAGTGGACCTGTACAGGCTATAAATGGCCAGTTAAAATCTTGCAACTACAGGGGCTGTACCTGTGCTCTGCAGCAGCCATGAGGGATTGTAGACCCCAAGGGAACAGCAAGGCACCAGAAACTGGGAGAGTACACCCCTTTCCTCATGTTGAGAAGGAGAAGCCAAGGAGACATCCCTCTAGGCCAGTGACCTCGGCAGGGAAGCAACGAAGGGCTCAGTGGCTGAAGGACCCTCAAAGATTGCAGGTGATTTACGGTTGAAGGACCCACATGGGCCATGGCTGCAGCTGGGATTCATCAGGGTGATGAGGGCAAGAAGGGTTCCTGAACAGCCACTGGGGGGGTGAAGGCTTCCTGATTGTGTTGGAAGTTTGGATCTGGAGCTTGGGTTGCCAATGAATCAAACTGGAGTCTGCGTGGCTGCAGAGGCTATCGGAGTGCTTGAGATGAAATCATGAACAGTGTGTCACTAAAGGGACTGTTTTGTTTCTTTCTCTTGCTGTAAAGGGCATCAAGCAATTCTGTCTGCCTGATGGCAAGCAGAAGGTAATTTCATGTAATATTGTTCTGTACTATTACATGACAAAATGAATCTTGAATCTCTACTCTTACTACTAATAAAGGTCCATAATCTAAAAAGTTGACAATATCTCACCCACCCCCCCCCCCCCCACCACCAATCCTTGCACTGTTCCTTCAGCAGATTTTTTTTTACACACACTTGTATTGATTGATTTTATGAAAATATGGTTGATTTAACATAAAATCAGTATAGGGTTGGATGGCATCTTCTCTATCTTTTAGAAAACTAATGTATGTTGCATAGTCACTGCTGACTATGTCACAGCAAAGAAGGTGACAAGGCTTTTAAAGCTTTTCTTAAATAAGAGGATGATTTGCAGCTACTGTCCCCTCCTCTGTGTGTGTGTGTGTGTGTGTGTGTGTGTGTGTGTGTGTGTGTGTGTGTGTGTGTGTGTGTGTGTGTGTGTGTGTGTTGCAACCAGTACGCAAAGGAAATTAATGTGTGCACAAAAGGTGAGTTACCTAAAATAATGTAGTAATTAATAGTATACTTATTGAAAATAATCTTAACTTAATACATTAATTTGTAGATTGCAACCGTACTTGTATTCTATTAAAACATGTCAATGGTTTTCTTAGTTGTGAGAGATAGGCTGTGCCAAAATGATCTTGAAACAATTTCAAGTTTATATTTGCACAAGCATTCAGTGTGCACATACTTTGGTCACAGGAAATAAACTTGCAAAAAGTAAGATTTTTGTGCACACCGTACTACTAAAAATTAGAGGGAACATTGTTTACAGCATATTTTAATGAGGATAAAAAATTATAGTCAATTGTTTTATATTCTCTGTTATATGTACAAAAGACTTTATCTGTGCTATTTTCTACATCTTTTGCTTTCTGTCTTCAGAATTTGGAGAGGGCACCTTTGGGGCCCTATTGCTTAGTAAGTACTGTTATGTCTGCCTGTTCCCCTGCTACTTCTTTGAAATAGATAAACAGCATTTTGTATCCATCATGTGCAGCTTCACCCCTCCTTTGCCAAAAATAGGTTGAAAAAAATGTTCCTGCACAGCCTACATTGCCTTGCAAGCTTTACGATATTATTCCTAACATTCTTTGGCAATTACTTTATAAAATATTAGAAAATCTAGTTTAACTTTTTTAATTACATTAAATTGTTGTATGACATGACAATATTCAGAAATCATGCTATTTTTTCTTTGTTTTAAATAGCATGGATAAAAATGGAACAATGACAATTGATTGGAATGAATGGCGAGATTATCACCTTCTGCATCCAGCGGATAACATTCCTGAAATAATTCTGTACTGGAAACACTCCACAGTAAGTTCATCAAATAGTTCATTGACTATGCTTACCTGTGAAGAATAGGCAGGTGAAGTAGATTTTTGTTAAAATTGCTTTCACGCTAATTAGTGTCTTTTAACTTGTGCATCCATGTATGAAATACCTCGTGTCTATAGTGAAAACATGAAGATGTTCAGTGGACATATTTAACCTAATAGTTCATGTTAACATGTAGATACGTAATTCAGATATAAACAATGAAGATTTCTTGGATTTAAATTGTTAGGGATTTTAGGAATGAGAAAAATTTTGAGGAATATTTTACAAACCTATAATTCTTGATTTACATCCTTTTTGAGAAGAAAATTGATGCTGATTGCACAGAGATGTGTTTAGATTTGAAATTTTGAGAACATGAGGATAATTGGAAGATTTGATGGAGTTTAAAAACAACCTTTTGTTAAAAATTGGGAATAAAATTGAAATGAAAAAAAAACTATTTCCTGCAGAAAATTGGTCTTTCAGAACTTTGATCTTGTAAGCTTGCAAATTTTTGCTTTGGTGGTCAAAGGTGTTTTTTAAGGGTGATTTAGTAGTAATGAGATAGTTACAAATCACCATATCCAATATCCTGCTGCTTCTGTCGACTAAATTCTGAAACCAGCAGAGTCAGAAAATAGTTAAGTTTAAAATTTCACATGGCTACTTGTTCTCCAGATTCTAAAGCACACATCAATGCTTATAATCTGTGTTCTGCACAAAAACACAGTCTGCAGAGAAGATTAAGGTAATATAATAAAGTGCCTTTCCATTCAGTCTTCCAGAAATTCATAATAATAGCTACTGGGATTATTGGTATAATCTTTCAAGGAACCATTGAATTTTAAGTACACGTCAAGACAGTGTTAGTGGTGGATGACTTGCTTTGTCACAAGGCATTGCTCGTGTGACATTGATTCAGTAATGATGGCGGGGGTGGCGTGGTGTTAGGGCATGAAAATCCAACTCTCTTGATATATCAGTTTTAAAAAAGTATCTAAAAAGTAAAGGTTTAGAGTAAAAACTTTTCAAAGTGTTTTTAAACATTTAAGTAACATTTTGAAACATGTCTCCAAAAAGAGAAAAAAAAGGATAAAAATGCCGCTGACTTACCTCGAGCCCAACGTGAAGAACAGACCAGAGGGCCTACGACGAGTTCGAGTCAGCGGACTGGAGTTCGATTGGATCCCAGGATGTGTGACCTGGAGTTGGAGCCATCTGCTGGCACCCACCCAAAGCAACGGGGATATGGCGTTGCAGAGAGAATTGAGAAAGAACCCGGATGTAGGTCGCACATGTACAGTAAGCTGGGGCCCTCATCAACAATGTCAGAGATTGAGTCGGGTTCAAAAAATCTGCAAGTGACAAGGAAGATGAAGAAGACATGCAGTTATCTGAAGAGAAGACATGGAAGGAAGTAAGATCTTTAAGTAATAAAAGTAAAACAGGCAATATAAATAATATTGCATTATTGAGTGCAATAAGGAAGAATCAGTGGATAAAATTAAGAAAAAATTAGGTAAGATGGATGAGAAGATGAAAAGGATGCAGCAGGACATGCTACAATTTGATGATAGAGTATCACAAGTAGAAGATAATACTACTGCTTTGGATGTGGAGACACAAGCTTCAGCAAAAAGTAGATGTGTTGGAAAACTTCAGCAGGAGAAATAACATTAAAATAGTGGGCCTGAAAGAAGGACTAGAGCAAGAAAACTCTTAATTGTTTTCAAAAGTGGATTCCTGAAGTTTTGGGAGAAGAACATTTTTGATATTGTTGAGATTGAAAGCGCTCATAGAACTCTTAGAGGGAAACCATCTCTAGGCCAGAGATCGCGTTCAATGTTGGTTACATTTCTTCATTACTGGGATAGAGAAAAGATTTTGAGACTTGCGATGCAAGGGGCAAGAGACAGGAAAGGACCCCTTATATTAAGAAGGAGATAAAGTTTTGTTTTATCCTGACATAAGTGAAGACTTGCTGAAAAGAAGAGGAGAATTTAATATGGTTAAAAAGGGTCTCTGGGAGAAAGAGTATAAATTTTTATTGCAATATCGTGCATCTTTGAAAATTTCCCTTCCTAGTGGACAAAATAAATTTTTCATCAAATTCTATGGAAGCAGAAGATTATGTGAAACAACTTCCAGAACAGCAGTCACAGACACAATGAAGAGTTACAAGACTATTTGCTGTAATGGTTTTTTTTAGAATAATCTAAAAGAACAAATATTCTGATTTTTGAAAGTTTTTCTTTTTTAATTAACTGTTTAAAGACTGTATGATAAATGTATTGGGGGGGTGTTGGGGTGGAGGTAGGGTACTAACTACTACGGATTATGTGTGTAATTGTGACCTTGGCCACAACCTTTAAAATAGAGGGAGGTAATGTTGTGCATTATTTAAACACTAGTTTGGGAGGGGGTTTATTGTTTATATATGGCTACAAATGTTGGAAAGTATGCTTGTTTTTGTGCTTTTTTTCTTTCTCTGGATTGCCAGAAAAGATGCACGCTGGACAATGAGTAATGGAATTGATGAGAGAAGATTTGGAGAGCGGGGTTAAGGGAGTAAGACTGATAGGATTGAATATGGTTAATTAAGATGAGTAATACATTAAAATTTGTAAATTCTAATATTAATAGGATAAACATTGTCAGTTAAAGGGAAGAGAGTATTAACACATTTCAAGAAAATGGGAGTAGATGTAGCTTTTCTGCAAGAAACTCACTTAATTGAAAAAGAACATTTGAAATTGAAAAGGGATTAGAGTGGCCTCTTCATTTAATTCTAAGGCAAGAGGACTGGAAATTTTGATTTTTCTTTTTAAAAAAAAAAAAAATTACCAATTAAAATTCATAATATTGTGACTGATCCAATAGGAAGATACTGTATGGTAAATTGTCAGAGATATTTAGAGTTTTGGGCACTATTAAATTTGTATGCCTCTAATGTGGATGATGAGAGATTTATTCAAGAAACATTTCTTAACTTAGCAGAAGCACATGAAAATATTTTAATTGGAGATTTTAATTTTTGTTTAAATCCATTATTAAAGGAATGATGAGAACTAAAGTGGCTAAAGCGACGTTGGTTTTGATGAGGGATTTACATTTAATAGATGTATGGAGGAGAATACACCCTAGAGAAAAAGATTCTTTCTATTCGAATAGGCATTACTCTTATTCTAGAATTGATTTATTCTTGATTTCAGCACTGATACTGGATAAAATTTTGGAAGAGGAATATAAAGCAAGAATTTTGTCTGATTATTCACCTTTTATTAATGACAATTGTAATACCTGATAAAGAGAAATTAATATATAGATGGAGACTGAATACATCCTTGTTAAAGAGAACAGATTTTTGTGATTTAAAAAAAAATCAGAGAACATATTCAAATATTTTCTGAAATAAATTTGAACACTAAATCATAAGTTTATAATATGGGATGCACTGAAAGTGTATTTAAGAGGACAAATTATGTTTTACTTCTAAAATTAAAAAGGAATATATGAAAGAGTTAGATAAGTTTTAAAAAGAAATAACAATTTTAGAAAAAGATCTTAAAAAGAGGAGTTCCGAAGATAAACAAAGACTGATTAATAAAAAAAACCTAATATATTCCATTGAAAACTTATAGAACAGAGAAAACAATCACTAGAACTAAGCAAAGGCATTATGAATTACTTGAATGATTACATAAAGTTCTTGCATGGCAATTAAAAACAGAACAAGTTTTAAGAACGATTAACACAATTAAAAAAGATTCTGACCTATATAGTTTATTTCTTGAGGTTTATCACTAATAACAACATTAGTGATAAGCCTCAAGAAATAAATGAATCTTTTTATTCTAAACTATATAGGTCAGAACCTTTTAAGGATGACAATACGATGTTAAGTGTCTTCTATAGAAAATTAACATGGAAGCATGAATTGGGAGGATTACAGCTTCCTTACTTTAAGAATTATTATCAAGCAGCTCAATGAGATTTCTTGCTTTTTTTTGTTTTGAAGGAGAGAGAAAATGGCATGGGTTAAAATAGAATTGGAAAACATACTAGGAGAGTAGCAGAAGAGTTCATATATAAATGGCATTCAAAATTAATGGTTGGTGTAAAAGAAATACCATTGTTGAAACACTTAATTAATGTTTGGAATAAGATAAATGATGAGATTTGGAATTAAGGGAGGTGTGTTGCCTAAGACACCATTATTTCAAAATGATCTTTTATCTTTTTGAAAGGATGAGCAGATTTTAAGTATTTGGTCCTGTAAAGGGATCAAGACAATTGAAGATTGTTATGAACAGGATCAATTGATGTCATTTCAGCAATTAAGGAATAAATATGGGATAACCGTTAACACTCTGTTATTTCCAAATTAGGGAGAAAAATTAGCTTCAGCTATGTCATTACCTATTTGACTGAAGTGGAAAATGTCATTAGAAAGGACAATATCAAAAAATTCATTTCTACATGTATATTTTAATACAAATAAGAACCCCTAAACATGGAGTTTATAAATCTAAATAAAGGTGGGAGATGGATTTGAATACTACAATTAATGAATGAAGATTGTCAGAACTATACTGAGATTGTATGACTAATACTATTAACGTAAGGTATAGACTAGTTCAGTATAATTTCCTACATCAATTATACCACAAAAATTGACTAGAATGAAATCAGACTTAATCGGCTCAATGTTTCAGATGTGGTGCAGGGATGGGAACTTTCTTGCACTCAACATGGTCATGTCCCAAAGTAAGGCAGTTTTGGGTGGATTTAAGGGAACTTTTTAGAGCAGGTTACAAAATGTTGTATTTCCACAAAATCCAGATGTATTCCAGACCTAAATTAAAATTATCAATATATCAAGAGAAATTTGTTAAAATTGCACTAGCAATGACAAGAAAATGTATTACAACTACCTGGAAATCAGACTCACATTTGGGTATGGAGAGATGGAATGCAGAAATACAGAGTTGTATTCCTTTAGAGAAAATTACATACAATTTGAGAAATAAATACAGTATATTTGTGGAATTTGGTACCAGTATCTGCAAACTTTAAGTATAAATATGTGATAGTCGGCTTCCTTTCCCTTGAACCTGTATTGATTCTGTCTAAATTGACTTTCTAGAAGCTTGGTTAATGTCCTGTGAGTTTGCTTTTACATCTCAGAGTTATCCTTAAAGATTTTCTTTTTTATTTTACCTTACTATATTATTGTACTTTTAAATAATTTATTTTTGGGGGTGAGGGGAAGGGGAGGGTTTATAAATATGTGTTTTAAATTTTTTTTATTATTGTTGTATTAACTAATTGAAACTTTAAATACAATTTTCCAAAAAAGGTAGTGATGGCAAAAAATTTTGCTTTGAATTTTATTTGGGAAGATCATTTTTATATTATTATTGGCATTTTAACATTAAATTTTGACATTCCAATAATATGAACCAGTGGTTAATTGTATGATAAATGCATCTTGGCATTTCCTTTTGAATTTCAAAAGTAAATTTTGAACTAAAATTCCATCATAGTCAAAGTTAAAAGTTTAATTGGTATGAATTTAATTGGTATGAATTTTCTGAATCAGATTATTATGGAGCAATGATTTTCATTGTTAAACAGTTGAATAGAGCAAATTTCTTTGGACATCTGTTGCTGGAATTCATAAAAAATACTGCTGGCTTTTCAATTCACTATCACCATCTTCAAATGTAACTATCCAAATCAGTATATTTTAAGCTTGATGAAGATTGACATTTTGGGGAAAACAATATGGCAATTGTTATTATCTTTTTTTATTTTTATTTGCCAATTGATGGAAAATTTTAAAACCATTTATGTTTCAGATATTTGATGTCGGTGAGAGTTTAACAATTCCAGATGAGTTCACTGAAGAGGAGAAGCAAACTGGTATGTGGTGGCGACAGCTTGTTGCAGGAGGCGGTGCAGGTGCTGTGTCTAGGACATGTACTGCCCCACTCGACCGGCTTAAGGTGTTAATGCAGGTGAGTTTCCCACAAGTGATGGCATGCTCTGATAATTTGGTGCATCACAGTTTAGCTTTGTGCTGTCCCCCATACTGTAAGCAAGTATGCTTAGCTGGTCGTCATCAGGAATATTTTTAATGTTTTCTTTCCTTTTACCCCCCCACCACCCCTGCTCCCCTATTTTCCTTGCCCTCTTTAACCTTAACCAAGCAGTGCACAGTTGATGCAGAGGGCTAGCTCAATACAACTTATCAGTTAAGGCCTTGGCATCAGCAGCACACAATTTAAAATGTGTATTTAATTTAGGCAGAGTCTCTAATCTATTTCTTTACAAATCAAAATTTGAGGGACAAACAAGGTAAATTACTTTTACTAACCAAAAATCAATCTGCAGATGCTATAAATTTGAAATAAAAACTGAAATCACTATAATAACTCATCAGGTCCTTCTCTCCCCACCATCCAGTGATCCACCTATTCTTTGAAGTTGAAGCTTTGATTCCCTTGTGCTACTTCCAGTTTGGTATACTGCATTTGGTGTTCACATTATGGCTTCTCTACATAGGAGAAACCAAAGGCAGGTTGAGTAATCGCTCAGTTGTCAGAAATGCCCTCAGGCTTCCAATTGCCTTTTTTCATTTGTTTCTGTCCTACTGTTTCACTTCCTTTCTAATTTCTTTTTGTGGCTGCCAAAGGTAGATCGAGGAGCAAACACCGCCTAGTTTCTGACTGGCCAATTTGCTGCCTTCCAGACTTGATGAATTTTCTACTTCAAATAACCTGTTCTTTCTTCCTATCTATACAAGAATGATTTTACCTGCCATCCTGTTTTATTTCCTCTTTGTGGATAATGTGGCCCGATATTCGAGAACCGGTGAGCAACAAATTTGCATCCATCATGTTTTGTGCATTCTGCCATGTATTCGCTCTATCAGAGAAATTCCCTACATTCCACTTCTCCCCAAACGAACTTCCCTTTCTAAAGAAGGTACTGCTGCATAACCTGCTTAGTTTTAGTTTCTTCTACACAAGTCAGGCCTGCCAGGCAAATCTCACCACATAATCATTAACAACTCGTTCTGTTCCCCTTAATCCATCTTGACTCCTTCTATGCAGATGCTCTCTTTTAATCTACACATTTTGCGCACCACCGACCCCCACCATTTCACTGTTAAAGCTGAGTTCTGATAAAGGATTGCAAACCTGCCACAGATCATTTTCTTTCCTTAGACGCTACCTGACCTGCTGATATTTTTCCAACGTTTTTTGTTTTTGCAACTAACACTCTGACTAATAATGAACATATCAATAAATTGAACTATTCCTTCTCAATCAACTTTAATTAACAAGGAGAGAAATGCTAATTTAATCAGTAAACATTGCCCCTAATTTTTCATATCATACCAATATTTAAAAAAAAAGTATAGTTTAAACTTTAGAGACTTGCTTTATTTTTAAGGTTCCTTTATTGTCATGTAATAAAAACAACGCAATATTACATGGACTTTGTGGTAAGGCAGACAGATTCGCCATTGGCAGAAACTACTTGAAGCACCTCTTATGTCAGAAGGAGAAGAAAAAGAGAATCCCCTCAGTCACTAAGTGTTTGTGGTTTTGCCTCTAGTGCTCCCACAGCCACACAGTCCACTCAAAACCATCAGCACCCCGAGCTACCTCCAACACAAAACCTCCAGAGCCCTTGGCACCCTCTCGCATCCTGGTTCCCTTCAACCAGTCTCCAGCAGTCCACAGCCTGGTGTTGGATCCCAGTTGCTAGTAGCTTGCATGGTTTCCTCACCTCAAGTCACCAACAGCCCACTGCTTGTGTGTTCTTCAGCTGCAGAACCCCTCATTGGTGTGTTGCAATGGTCCCCATCCTGTGGGTCGTCTCCTCTGCTTCTCCTTCTCAAATGAAGGGTGTTCTCCCTGTTTTCTAGTGTCTTATGCCTGTTCTCTGCTTCCCGGAGTCTGCAACCCCTCATGGCTGCTGCCGATCATGGGTACCACCATCTTGGGCCAGACCCTGCGGCTGCGAGATTTTCAAATAAAATCACTGTCTGCTCCATTAACAGGCCGTTTAAAGCCTGTCTGGAGCTGATTGCAGTTGAACTGGGTGTTTGGACCCTGCGTGAGCGCTGTGCTTCCACTCCTCTCTCGCCGTGGGTCTGCACCTGCAGCAGCGCTGCTTTTTCAGAACTAAGCGGAAATGTTAGTTGAGCCAAAGCAAAGCTGTTTTAACTGATCAGTATTGAATTCACCCACTGAATTATTTCAATTTATTTATATATTTCACAAACAATTTACATAAGACATGATTTTTATTTTGAAAACAAAACTATATCAAGTTAGTTAAGATCAAAACTGCAAAATGTTTTTGTCAAGTTAAAAGTGGGAAAATAATATAAAGTGCTTTGCCCTTAAAGATCAATTTGCTTTTCAAATAAAAATCTTCTGGCAATCAAATCTTTATTTCATCCAATGCATTCAAGTTGCATTTTTCGGGAGACTGATTATGCCACTGTATAAGGATTTATTTGTCTGTTATCTTTGTCATTTTGGATCGGGACCTGTATATCCAAAAGAGCATTAGTCGAGTCTCCCTACAATCTACCATAAATATTCGTGTATAATGTGTTTCATGTAAAATGCGACACCCCCATTTTTAAGTAGGAAAATTTTTACCCCGTGTATAATACGACCCCCCCTCTCCTCGCCCGCCCAAGTTGCGCTGCCGTCTCTCCCCCACTCGCCAGCCCGAGTCACACTGCCATCTCTCCCCACTGATTTGTGCTGCCATCTCTTCCCCCCCCCGCCCAAGTCGCACTGCTGTCTCTACCCCTTCTCCTGCCCGAATCGCACTTCCATCTCTCCCCACTGATTTGGGTTGCCATCTCTCCTCCCTCCTCACCACCCCCCCCCCCCCCCCCTCAACCTACATCAATGTAGTCTATGGCTGATAATAAGTGGTTCCAAATGAACCAGCAAGCATCATACTGGCCACAGAGCTTTCAACGGTCGCATCTTCAAGTTGTATAGAATGTATCAGCAGCCGACTACATTCTTAAACCTGGCAGAATTTTTTTTTAAATTAACTCCCGTGTATAATGCGACCGCCCCCCCCCCCCCCCCCCCCTACTTTGAGCTCAAATTTCAGTACAAAATGTTTCGGATTATACTCGAATGTTTAAGTTAAGTGTTTGGGCTGATTCTCGTATCTATCAGAAATACATTGAATTTATTATTTTTGGTGTGCAAATTTCAGACCACCTTGCTGGCTAAACTTTTAAAAGATTGTGTGAAATAAAAATGTAATTTTTCTTCTTATGAAGAATATTGAGTGCCGCAATTTCAATATGGCTACAATGAACTTCTGTTAAATGTGGGTAAGGGATGTGCTGGTGAAGGCTTTAAACTCTTTTGTGCTTTAACATTCCAGTCATAACTGCAGGGGAAGGGAGTTAAAGCCGCCCCTCCTTCCTTCCCCAGTACACCTCCCCACACTCCTGCATTTCATTGTCATTGTAGATTTGTAAGATGAGAATCTAGAATAAAAGCATATTGAAACCTTTCCTATTTAACAGGTTCACGCCTCCAAATCTAACAGTATGTGTATTTCGGGAGGATTTAGCCAGATGGTTAAAGAAGGAGGATTCCGGTCTCTGTGGCGAGGAAATGGAGTCAATGCAATCAAAATTGCTCCTGAATCTGCACTCAAGTTCATGGCGTACGAGCAGGTGAGAAGCGCGAAATAGAAGGAAGGGTTTGTATACATAAAATGGATTTTTATTAAAATTGAAATGGATTCCACTGACCTGATGCTTACTGTTCTTTTAGTAATTTAACTTTGATAAAGTTACATTAGTCTGCTAAAGATGTTTTTCCCACTAAGCTAAGGAAATTTCATTGCCTAATATTCATGTTGTTCATCTGTGAATGTTACTTTGCAGATTAAGAGGATAATTGGCAGTAATCAACAAACTTTGGGTATTCAGGAGAGATTGATTGCAGGATCATTAGCGGGATTAATTGCTCAGAGCACAATCTATCCAATGGAGGTAAAGGGAGTTGTATTCTGCTTGTTAATTTAGATTTCCATTATTTAAAAAATACCATTTCTCTAATTCTGATTATTGCTCCCACCAGGTGTTAAAGACCAGACTGGCACTGCGGAAAACTGGGCAGTATTCAGGAATGCTTAACTGTGCAAAGCACATTTTTAAGAAGGAGGGATTTACTGCATTTTACAAAGGCTATGTTCCCAATATGCTGGGCATCATCCCATATGCTGGAATAGATTTGGCAATTTATGAGGTGAATTTTCCAACATGTAGATTTGTTTTTTAATATTGTAACCACACCTGACTGTAGAACCTTAATTCATTGTTGTATTTTCATTTGTTTGTTACAAACAAATTCTTGCCTTGAACTATAGCTTTTACTAATTGGGTGTAAGTTCATTCCAGGCATTTTTTGTAAAACTTTGAATCGTTGCAAGCATTTTTGTTTTTTAGACTTTGAAGAATTCATGGCTTCAGCGCTGTGCCACTGATAGTGTGGATCCTGGTGTCTTTGTTCTCTTGGCATGCGGCACTGTTTCAAGCACTTGTGGACAGTTGGCTAGTTACCCCTTGGCACTCGTCAGGACACGAATGCAGGCACAAGGTAATGGTACAAAATGGGAAATTGAGGTGAAGGGGATAATTTTTATTAGATGATACTGATCCATCAATGGGTTTTATGAGGCTGCATAAGTACATCTTGCTAACGTGAATAGAATTATCTCTATATGGCTGTACATAGTAAGCCATATCATGGCAGCAGTTGTCAACTGTGTAACCCAAGAGGCCATTAGTATGTTTGTAGGAAAGAATTATCACATTATAAATCATAATAAATTAACTAGCATATGAAATGGGGTTCCGTTTTGAAACTTGATCCCGAATTGCCATGCAGAGGTACAGAAAGTAAGCCTTACTGTTTTGGGCTTTATTGTAAGTGCATGTTTCAAGGAGCCAAAGTTGAACATCAATGACATAATTTTCAACTTTCATTATAGTTGGTGCTTGGTGCTCTCTTTTTCTGTTGTGTAATACATAGACCTAATGAACAATGGGACAGCATACTGGTTGAAGCTCTTTTTAATTAAAAATACAACTAACATTGTACAACTAACAGTGCTAACATGGCACTAACATCTTTGGTCTATAGTTGAACTTTGATCTCTAGAGTCTATTGGTTTTCCATTGATTGCAATAGATAAGTCACAAATGTGCAAATATTTTCTTGTGTTTTAAAGCTACCACTGAAGGAGCAACTCAGCACACGATGGTTGGACTATTCAGACACATTCTGAGCACAGAAGGAGCAATTGGACTGTATAGAGGCTTAGCACCAAATTTCATGAAAGTTATTCCTGCTGTGAGCATTAGTTATGTGGTTTATGAAAACTTGAAAATGACACTTGGAGTCACATCACGGTGATGAAATGTGGGAAAATTTGCTTGAAATTATTTGATCTTGGGTTATCATCCTGGGATTTGACCATCTCATTCTGTGAATGTCATGAAACACTAGTGAAGTAACAGTGCACTGGGGAAGAGGGTTAAAGGGACCATTCCCCAATATTTATCAGCAGATTTATTTTCTAATTAGCATTTTTTAATCAGCTCTAAAATGCTGCCTGAAATACTGATGAAGATACTTTGCAAAGTGCAGATGCCACTTTGGCTCCCTTGTAGTATTGTGACCTGTTCAGAGATTGCTTAGACCACCTTTATCATTGTATCAGATGTTTGCAAAAATCCACCTACAAGTTGCTGTGAATGCTTACAGACCCATATCTGCCATTAAAGTAGCAGTGCTATCCTATCTAGAATAAGTGGCTTAGATAATATACAAAGGATTATCTTAAAAAATGCTTTAGAGTATTCATCAATATAATATTGCTATTCATCATTAATAACCTGCGATGAAGAGCTTGAGAAACCAAATCAGAACTTTTAATGAATAGGCCTGGTCGTTGAAATGGAATTCCTACAATCTCCAAAAGGAGTTTGGCCTTGGGGGTTTCTTCTGATTTGGTGAAATATTCACAACTGGAAAGCTCAAGGAGGGATTTTGATTTGTATTAGAGTTTTTAAAAAAAACCCAATAATTATTTTGTCAAACATGGATATTCTCATTTTCATTACCAGTTTAATTAATTTTATTATTGTCTGGTTGTTATCATATAGAGATGGTGTAAACTGGATATTTATATTATTTATTTTTTTGCAAGATTCACAAGGGTCATAATCTGTGATAGTGGAAGCTTAATTTTTCATCGAAGTACCGAATCTGTCATTGTACAATGCTGAAGTTTTAACCCAGAAATAGCTGCTGATATTTGAAATTTCCTTCAACTTTGCAGGTAGTTAGTTGTGTCTTATAAAAATCTTAAATAATCATCTTACATTTAGAAAGGGGTAAATTATTTATTTTTGTACACCTTGAGGCTAAGCAGATATTTATTAATGAATGTGATCTAAATGAGGACAGATGTGTTGCTGATATTTGCACAACCTGTAAATTAGTTTTTTTTTTGTGTGGGTTTAAGATTCCTCCAGACCCTTTTTAACATGTTAATGATTAACCTTTGTTTCAGTATTTTGATTTTTTAAAAATATTTTCCTCTTTGAATAGTTAGAATCTATCCAAATGTGCTGCACAGACCAGCTTACTCTTACAATGTGCAACTCCTGCCAGCCTAACAGATTTTTGCAGGAGACATTTAAGGATATTAAGTAGTTGAAAGGTTGTGAATTATGAAATACTAAATACTCATCTGGAACATTTCACAAAGCTGAGCCACTCCATTTTAATCCATTGCAATGGTTTAAAATGAAAACATTTTAATATTCTGAATATTTATAAAGAAACTGGGCCATCTATCATTTCTGTCTTTTGTGAAGTATTCAAATGAAATAATGGTTTGGAGTAGAAAGGCCATGTTGTATGGTTCTGTGGACATTCACTTGCCTGCCATGTGCAAACCTCCTATTTTTGAATCTTCTGAAAGGAGTGTGGAATTCATGTCTTATATGTGTAGAGGACCAATCAACTGTAGTCTGCTTACATGTCTAAAAAAGTTCATTTTGAAGAAGAGGGGACGGGGTATTAGGGATGTTGAGATAGGTTATAGCAAACTTCCTGAAAACTGGTACAGAGCCTGTGACTCTGGTTTACAACTATCATGGTAATGTGGGACCCCTCAGGTTTATGGGACCAGATAATATATCTGTCTAAACTGTGGGCTCCATTAAGGGAATCTGATCCTTGTGTACTTGAATTCATTACAGTAGTAGGTCTTGCGGTGTGGTTTGGCTTGCGCAAAGATCAGTATGGCTCAAATTTGTAAAATTTTGTTTTGCAGTAATATTCTATATTATGGTGTGACAAGGCATTTCTGATGCGTGTGTGTTTTTTTTTTAACAAGAGGCCAATTCCCTTTATTCCGAGTTGAGAATTGTAATTTGTTCCTCTACTGCAGTGGTTTTCAATCTGCCCCCTCCCCCCCAAAAAAAAACTCGCATCCAAATTAAGTTATCCCTATGCCATCTGTGCTCTGTGATTAATAAGGGAATGCTTAAGGTGGTATGTGAATGGGAAAAGAAGGTTGAGAATCACTGCTCTAGACCCAATTATTACTGAAATATTTTGCTTGAAAAAAGTTGTCATTGGCCTATTTTCTTTGGAGATCTGAAACCGTGCACATAACAAATCAATTAAGTACAATTAAAGCAGCGGTTTTCAATCTTTTTCTTTCCACCCACATACCACCTTAAGCAATCCTTTACTAATCACAGAGTACCTATGACATAGGGAATACTTAAGGTGGAATGTGAGTTTAAGGCAGCAGTTTGAAAGCCACTGCTTTACTGGTTGCACAATTTTCTTACACGTTACTATAGAATTACAAACTGTCTTATTCATGTATCCAACATTGGCTGTTTTGTGTTGCAGGCTGAGCTTTAATAGATTTTCCTCTGCTCTTGATTTATTTATTTTGGAGATTTGTGAAAAACATTTATGTAGCTTTAATTGTAAAATGTAATCACTAAATTTAGTCAGTGGGTTTGGAGCATGGTTCTACCTTGATTGTTTCTATTTTAGATAGTTGCACAAGCTTATAGGGGCTTCAAACTGCAACTCAGCAGCATTCTTTGAGATGAGGAGGATGTCTGATTCATTCATTTTTGTGTAAACCTTGCTCATTTCCAGTGGTTTATTACAATCTGGTTGTGGGTTATAGATTCTATCTAGGGACCTGTGAGGCAATTTTATTAATTTGGCCCAAATCTGGAATCTGCACTGTTGACTTTTTTATAATGGATGATATATGAGGGAGTATGGACAAGAGGCATGTTGAGAGGGAATGACATGTTTTACTGTTGCAGGTGGTTGAGTTCCTTCTCAAATGTGTTGTCAAGAGTCGTAGAATGTTATTTTGCTGGGACCATAGGTGTTTTCCATTGAAGGCTTATTTTCAAATTGTAAATCTGATCATGCAAGTACAGTTTTTTATTTTATAAATATTTGGTTTAATAAAAAAACAGACTAATTGAGGATACTAGACCTGAGTCCCAAGGCCCGTAACCTGTGACTGGTTTGTTTTGAAAGCCATAATGGGCTTAAAGTATGTCTGCAGATCCTGATGTATATGCGCTGACCCTGTTTTGGAACTTTGCTGCAAGCCTCCTTTTGGGACCATGCCTCCAGAGAACAGATATAAATGTCCTGTAATGCTGCTGTTCAGCTCCATCTTTTTTGACTTCATGTCTGAATTAAAAATCCATTGAACTTCATTGGAGAACTCAAGTTGCTGGTTTGCCAAAGGCATCCTGTCATTAGTTTCTTAAATTATGAATGCAAGTTGAGCAGAACCAGTGCAAGCAAGGTTCTGTTTTTGGTGTTGCTGTTATGTTTCAGAGCAAAACTGAGTTTCAAACCTATGTATTTATGTTGAAATAAAAAAACTACTAATAAAGTTTATTTCTACGTGAACAAACAGCATTGTTTCATTCTTTCCACTTTGTACGTAACAGTTTGATGCTCTGCAGCAAACTGCAGAACTTGCATACCAGCTTATCCCCAGTGTTATCGCTGATGTGTAACAAGCTATCTGAATTGTCCATAGTATTTCTGAGCTAAGGTATTGGGGGTGGGGAGGATAGGGTATCACTAGTTGGATTTTCTGCCATTGGCTGAATGTGTAAATTTACTTATTGAGTGAAGATTGGATGAAGCTCCAAGGAGGTTGAATAATATGCAAAAGCTGACTGGCGTCCAACTTGAAAGATGGTTTAGTATGGTGGGTTGTTGAAGCTGGTGAGTATCTGAAATACCAGGAAGGAGGCAGCTTGCAGCTCAGTGATTAGTATTCTTTGAGTCAGAAGTATAAGCCCCATTACAGAGAGAGAAGTTTTGAATTTAGGTTGAAGTGCTAGAACTGTAGTCTGGCTGAATGAGGCAGTCATCTAAGACCATATTAACCAACTAGGCAATCATAAAAGATCCGATGGCTAGAGAAGAGTGGGGAGAGGTCAATCAAGTATAACTGAAATAATGTCAAATCATTTGCTGAACATAAATTACTTTATGTATCTCCTACCTCACAAGTTAAGAGGAACCACATTTTAATGATTTAAATATAACAATTCAGGACAACCTGCAGTTATCAGAGATGTGCAAAATGCTAATCAGTTTTCTCCCACCCCATTCATTCTAACATGAGATTTCTACATGTTGACTGCAAATTTTACAATTTTGGGCTTCTACGTCCTAATCAGAATTAAAAAAAAAAAAAAATTTAATAAAAAGATAGAAAGTCAACCAATGGGCTTAAGTTCTGGTTATGTCAGGGCATGTTTTAGCAATGACAGCGATTTAATAATCTACACTGGATGAATAACAAAGACAAACTTCAGTGTGGAAGACTTTTGGGAATTGAGATTTCAAAATTAATTGTGCCCTAAATTTTTGCATTGGGTGTGTTACCTGGAGGCTTGTACATGCGTGCCTGCACACTTCCCCATTTGTGACTTTTTACTGATTTGAATTGCTCCACTGGTGAAAGTGTCTCCAGCTGCCAAGGAGCTTCCACTTCTTTAAAATGCTCCTTGAAAAAAATCATGATTTTGTCAAACTACTGATTATCGCACTATTTTTGTATTAAATTTTGTTTGATAATGCCCTTGTTATGTATTTTTGGTTACCTTGCTATGTTAACATTTTAGTAGATCTGAAATTGATGCATTCTCAATCTTTTTGGATAGTATCCAGAAGTAACTGTGACTCAAATCCAATCTGACTATCCATCATTCTGATGGTTCAAAGTATTCACTCTGATCCACTATCAATTTTGCTAGGACCCCTCCTCTCCCAACCTTCATGCAAACATGCACCTAAATGCTAAATTCTACAGGTAAGGTGGAAAAGGCTGCTTTGACTGACATCAAAGCTCCTTGGTGTAACTGGTCAATGGGCATCTCTCTATGCTTAGACATAACCTGATGGATGTTATGTTACATTTATGCCATAAGGCCAGGCTAAGACCATCAATAACATTGCTAAGTCTTCCACCATCACTATCCTAGCAAGTTGATGTTGACTTGAAACTTAATTGGATCAAATCTCCAGTTAATGTAATTACAAGAGCTGTCTGAAGCTGGTTATCTTCGGGCCTGACCCTCTGAGGACTTTTCACCATCTGCATTTCACAAATCGGGAATGTGTTGGAATACTCTCCATCTATCACAATGTACGATACCTACAGCTTCAAGGAGCTTGACACAATACAGGATAATGCAATAGTCTTTGATTATGTGCCATCAAACACCCTAAAGTTCATTGCCTCCATCACCAGCTCACAATGGCTGCAGCATGCACCATGTTCAGGCTATTCCAATATCTCTCAAACCTGCAAAATGGGCAAGGGAAGCCAGCAAGTGGTAACACCAGTTCTTGGAGGTCTCCCTCGAAGCCACATAGCGCCCTCACTCGCTTCTCAAAAGGAGCAGATTTGACGGGCCAACGAGTCTCCTGCTCCTACATTTTGTGAAGTCTTGTTGATGGGTCTGAACTGTGGGAGTATGATTCCTTCTCAAGAAAGTACTACGGTGGTTTAGGAGAATATTCAACCACAATTCTGGCCTTGCTGATGACACCTAAGTCCCAAAAATAAGGGTATAAAAGGACATCTCAGATATAAAACAGGAAGCAACATGCTACAATAATACTGGGCTATTATTGTAGGAAATTATTACAAGAAATGTGAATGGACAGATCTTGGTTCCCATGTGAATGGAGCAAAATAAAGGCTTCAAGTTTTCCTGGTAGGTTGAGTAGGTGTTGAATAAAGGGGAGGTAGAAGATTGACCATGTCCTTGGAATGTGGCAGAGTAGGTTTGTTAGGCCAATTCTTGCATCTATTTTTTTTAATCTTAGGCTGGATGTTCGAGGTCTGATACAGGGAGAGTCAAATTTAATGAAAGCAAAGTTGGCTAGAGAGGTCTGGGAAAAATGGATTAAAAAGCATGATCCATGAGGAAGTATTCTGTAATTCTCTAGAAATACATTCTATTCATGAATAAAGACCATATAAAACCATGGCAATCCATCGGTGATTAAATAAAGAAGTTAAGAACAGTGCCAAATTGAAAGGATGTACAGGATTGTGAAAATAGGAATTAATTTCAAAAAAAGGTTAGGATGGCAATCTATTTTCTTTCTTTATTATGAAAGTAAATGTTCAAAAAGCCATTTCACTTCGTTCAGCGAGGATAAAGTCACAATTTTTTTTGTATTATATTGCATTTAGAATGTTTTTGTCTACATACCCCGCTTGAAACCTCCTCCCCATTTGCCACCCCATCCTGTAATATTGAAAACAAATTTGGAAAAATTACACTTGCTTTTCTCAGCCCAGTAGTTCTGGACTTGCCCTGTATTGACCCCTTTGCATTCCATTAGCTGGTCTTGGAAAAGGAAGTCCTTTTATTCTCACTGCTTCATGTCAGTTAAAAAATCCATGTTGATATATTGCCCCAGTTTCATGTATTCTAAACTTCTTTTCCAATCTCCTCTTATCAATCTTTTTGAAAATCTAAAATGCACCACATTCTTGATTTTAAGAGAAAGTGGAGTACACAAAGTACTGGAGGAACGTGATATTAGGACCTGAGTTGTCTTCAGGAGTCTTGAAAATCAAGCAGACACTTGTAGAAAGTGGGAGGAATTAAGGATTGAATGTGGAGAAAGTTCATGCATCAGTAAGGCTGAATATCTGGTCATCTTGCATCCTCCGGTGGACTATGCTGGTATTGCAAGCTTGGTTTGGCCATTTGATTTTGAGATATCAAAATTACATGAATTTTCTACAACCTATTTAATGTTCTCTGAATTTTCTGAAGAGTTGTACAGCCTGTTTTAGTCATGGAAATGCAACACAACAAACTGCTGCAAAGAACAATGACTGGCTGTGACACAACCTGGAATGGGGGCACCAATATCTCGGAGTGGAAAGCCTTGCAAAAGGTACAGCCCAGTGCAGCACAGGAAAAACTCTCCCCACGATCAAGAAATTAGACATGAGCGCTGCCATCAAAGAGCAGCAGCAAAAATCAAGGATCCACACCACCAGGCCATGTTCTGTTCTCGCTGCTGCTATTAGGAAAGAAGTATGGGTGCCACAAGACCCGTACGAGTAGGTTCAGGAACAGCTGTTACCCCTCCACCATTAGAGTCCTCACCAAGGAACTCAATCAGAGATTTATTTAAGAACTTTTACTTTGCTCTTTATTATTGAATATATATTTTCTGTATGGCACAGTCAGTTTGTTTGCCCTTATTTCTCGTTTACATTTCTCTCTGTAGGCATATCTTGACTACAATTTTTTGCACTACCGATAAGTGGAAATTCTGCCTGGCCCGCAGGAAAAAGATCTGGGTTGTAAGTGATATCATGTTTGACAATAAATCTGAACTTTGATAAGATGATCTGTTTGCATCATGTTGGTAAGGAATAAATGCAGTGCTCTCCATCATGGCTTGGCTTCGAGAACGAAGATTTAGGAAGAATCATGTCTGCTGTAGGCTCACCGGTGGCTGATGAGGACAATGCAGGATAGGTGTGCCCAGCCACAGCGGCTGCAAGGGAAGTTTTGTTCTCGGTTGAGGCACTGCTGTATCACGGTTCTCCCTCCATCTCTTGTGGCCTCAAGGCCAGCCCTACATTTGACCATGTAGAAATCACAGCACACTTTATACATCATCCCCTCATTTAGGGTACCATAATGTTTGGGACATTTGGCTTCACTAGAGTTTGTGATTATTCCTTAATTTGGTGCAGGTATAAGAGACCTGTTTCTAAGCTTTTGATCACCTTTGGAGTATGTAGTTGTCATTTTTTTCAACTTGAGGACCAGAGTTGTGCCAATGAAAGTCAAAGAACCCATTATGAGGCTGAAAAACAAGAATAAAACAGTATGAATCATCACCCAAAACTTAGGATTACCAAGAGTGTACTGGTGTGCTCAGGAATTGCCAAGGGACTGGTGTTCCAAGGAAGATCTCCACTGCTGATGACAGAAGATTTCTCACCATAATGAAGAAAAATCCCCAAACACCTGTCCAACAGATCAGAAACCCTCTTCAGAAAGAAGGTATGGATATGTCAATGACTACTGTCTGCAGAGGACCTCATGAATAGAAATAGAGGCACTACACTGCAAGGCGGGAGAAGCGGACTGAGTGGGGAGGCGGGGGAAATGGTTAACGAAAGTCAGGGAAGACAGTGTCAATGCCTTTTGGTTGGAGGGTGCCCAGTCAGAAAATTAGGTGTTGTTCCTCCAATTTATGGGTGGTCTCAGTCTGGCAGCACATGAGACCATGGACAGACAAGCCAGCAAGGGAATGGGGATGGAGAATTGAAATGGGTGGCCACTGGGAGATCCATATTATACGGTGGATAGAAGAGTGGAGGTGCTCAACAAAGTGATTTCCAAGTCTGTGTCCAATCTCTCTGATGCAGAGTAGATCACAACAGGACCACCAGATGCAGTGGACGACTCCTGCAGAATCACGTGAAATGTTGCTTCACTTGGAAGGACTATTTGGGGCCCTGAATGGTGGTGAGGGAGGAGGTGTGGCAAAGGTGGAGCATCTCCTGCAGTCATAGGGGTAGGTACCAAATGGATGATTGGTGGAGAGGGAGGAGTGGACAAGGGAGTTGTGGAGGGAGCAGTCCCTGTGGAAGGCGGAAAGGAGTGGAGAGGGAAATAAATGTCTAGTGGTGGGATCACATAAGTGGCAGAAATAATGGAGGAGGATGTGTTGGACACGGAGGCTGGTTCGGTGATAGGTGAGGACAAGAGGAATCTAGTCCTTGTTGCATGTGGGGGTGGAAGGAGCCAGGGCGGATGTGGGTAATGGAGGATATACGGGAAAGGGCTGAGTTGATGGTGGTAGAGGGAAAGATACGTTGTTTAAAGAAGGACATCTCTGATGATCTGGCATGGAAGCCCTCTTTCTGGGTGCAGATGTGATGGAAACGAAGGAGTTGCGAGATTGGAATGGAATCCTTTCAGGGGACAGGGTGGGAAGAGTTGTGGTTGAGGTAGCTGTGGAAGTTGGTGGGTTTGTAGAAGATGTTTATCACCTGAGATAGAGACTGAGGAAAGGGAACAGGTTGCTTGAGATGGACCAAGTGAATTTGAGGTCAGGGTGGAATTTGGCAGCTCGGTGGATGAAGTCAATGAGCTCATTATGGGTACATGAGGCATAGGGTCAGTGCCAAGGGGGAGCATCTGCGGGCATTGCCCCCCCCCCAAGCAAGGTGCTATGCCCTCCATACAGTCGCAGCCATCGCTCGCTGTCAGACCATGGTGTCATGCACTGCCAGACTGAGACCACCCGTAAATTGGAGGAACAAAACACCTCATCTTCTGACTGGACGCCCTCCAACTAGATGGCATTAATATCGACTTCTCTGGCTATCATTAAATTCCACACAGCCTTCGCCCCCCTCCCACTCCGATGGTCTCTCCTTTCACACAGACAACATATCTAATTAACACCTTTTGTTGGACTGGATTTCTCCCACACTGTTTGAATTCTGAGACTTTCTGATATATCCTGTTTCTGTTTTTTTTTCCCCTTGAAGAAGGTCTCAGCCCTGAAATGTCAGCAATATATCTTTGTCTCCTCTAGATGCTGAAAATACCAGCTGAGTTCCTCCAGCCTTTCGATGTATTTACTACAGTTACAGTGTCTGCAGCCTATCGTGTTCACTCTGATAACAAATTTAAAACTGGAGCACAGGCAAATAAAGGAAAAATGTGTCTTTGTCCCATACATTATGGCGGGCCCTCTAGGTGTTCTGTTGCTCTTTGAAAGAGACCCATGAAATCCTTCATTCCTACCTATTTTTTTTTTAAATGTGGGCTGTGCTTCACGCAGGAATAATCTGTGTTCACTGCTGGATTCTGGAAAAGATAGTGATGACCTATCTTCTAAACACGTGCTGGCTCTCCTGGTGTGGAGTTGAGTATGGAGTTTCAGGAATTCAATCCACCAGAGGTAAGGTGGCTTCCAGTAATCTGATCCTTGGTCGGTTTTGTACATTTAATAAAATATTGGCCTTTAAAGCCACAAAATGTTAGGATAGTTACAAATGAATGAATTTTCTATTTCAGTGTTAGAAGATGGAATACAAGTCCCTTTCCAACAGGAGACTATCCTTGCGTGATGCATGCCAGGTATTGTGACCTTCCTCCTCTGCTCACCCATCAAACTCTTTCTGTTGGCAATATGTGGTTTGCTGGTCTTTTCAAAACCATTTTAAGCATTTGGCATTTTTTTCCTTGAGTTATAGAATTTTACCACCAACTGCAAGAAACTTAAAAGTGCACCATTGAGAAGTAATGTTGAAATTGTGACATGCAAGTTAGGTTATGCTGTACCTCCAAGCGAACAGATCGTTCGCTCGGTATTTTTTTTAGGAATGATTGCTAATGTTAGAGTCAGTAGATAAGAAGTTCTCATTTTTACATCCTACTGAAAGTGCACATGCTTCCATTCTCCTTTTTAAGTGAAACTGACATTGGACTGTATACTATTCCAATGAAGTATTGCTGATAATCATTTTCCACAATGTTGACTATGGGTCACTATGAACAATACATTTTGGAAGCACTGAAATATCATACCATCGTTCTCAATCATAAATGTGTGTTTCTTTCAAAATTCTGTAAAGCAACCTTTGTATTTGTTCTTTGGAAGATATCTTACTAATCAGGATGGAGATAAGAATTCTATCTTTGTTTATGTAAAGGTCTATTCACAGCTTGCAGATATAGTGGGTTCTGACGTTTGTGTCCTTGCAAAATTCTCTGTATCGTAAGCATTTTATAATTTAACTAGCATACCTATATTTGAAACAAGGTTTGATCTTTCAAACAAAATGACCAAAAAGTATGTGAATAGTGTTTAATAACAAATAATTTGGAAATGGATATTACACAACCAACTGTAGTATTTACAGTTTATTGTGGCTATATAATTCCTGAACAAAAAATGGAAAAGATGACAAATAAGATGTCAAGCAACCACTATGAAGAGAAGAGTTTGAGGAAAGGCCAGTGAGTAGGGACAGTAATTATGCTGCTTTCCTGCAGAAGTGGGCCTGATCCTGATCCACTGAGTATTTTTTAACTTTCTATTTAATTGTATCTGCCATACATTTTGACGTATGAGATGACCTTCAGGTAAGACAGATCCCCAATTTCAGCCTGAATTTCATGTTTTTATCAGATATGGGGTGTATAAGAAACACCCCACCCCTCCAATACATGTGTTGACTGAGCTGGTGTTACGTTGACTGAGCTGTTGGGCATGGCCAGAAGGTAGGTGTTATCATGGAGCCTCCAGCAAAACGAAGCAAGTTTTAAGTTAAAAAAGATAAAAATGTCCTTATAATATACCAGTAGCTTAAAAATTTGTTGTAGGGTAGGGTCTGAGTGAGTTACAGGATTAATCGAGTAGAATTTTAAGGCCATATTTTTGTATAAGACGACCCCCGTTGTTGCCGTGTTTTTTGGATGTTTCAAAGGTCATCTCGTACACTGAAATGTACGGTATTTGAAAATATATATCGTATATTCTCTGATATCTGTGGAGAAATGCTGTGCAAGGCCTGGTCCTTCAATTGTGGGCTGAGGAATTTTTGAAATCAAGTCTGCAAGTTTTGATAAACAGGTAGCTTTGCAACAACTCCAAATGAGAGAAGTGACTGAAATAGAATGGCAATAAATTAAAAATAAATTAAATGCAAGTGCAGAGTTTCATGCATTTCTCTAACATTTAGGAGAATACCATTTTACTTTCATGGTTGAGAAAGTTTATTTATTTATTTTGGATTCTCTGTGCGGAGACCAGATTGAAAGGAGAGAGAATGAGGAAAGCTTGCTGGCGCCTGTGTGATGTGTCAACATTTAGTCTGCAGAATAACAACAAGGAGAGTGTAATATTGTCCATGGTTACAAGGTTCTTGCTCCCTGCGGAGCTGGATAAATACTAAATATTGAGATAATATTTATCAGGGAGATATTGACTGTTGTGATCAAGTGGAGATTGAGGTGAAAGATCACGGTGTGTTTTCCTTGCTGCTCTAGGAATTTCTCGCATCCCTTTTAGTCCGTTGCTTTGGTTTTGACCATTTTCCTTCCTTTCTCGGAAGTACTTCTGTTGAGTTGTGCACAGAAGTGCTAGACATTTAGGAGGTAAAATGTGGTCAATGTTTCGGGCCGGAACACTTCGTCAGGAATGAGTTGAGTTGTGCCTGCTCTCATACTTGGTGCACTCAGTTGCCGTGCAGAAGTAGACTTCATTTTGAGTTTGCAGTATGAGTATCAATGCCTAGATGACCACAGCCAATTTAATATAATAAAAGAGGTAAAAGCTGGATATACTCAGCGGGTCAAGCCACGCTTGTGGGAAGAGAAACAGAGCTAACGCTTCAGATTAAAGACTCTTGGTCAGAATAGTTCGGCTGAGAATTTCCAGGTTTCCAACATATTCAGCTAAATTTTGATTTTCACAACCAGATTATTGTGTTTGAAGATGAATGACTTTATAGGGGAAAAAATATGTGCCTTGTGAGCACTTGGATTAGTGCACGATTTTGTGTATTTCGAAGATAGTCAGAGAGGAATTTTACAAGGCACACTTTCCCTTGCAGGGAATGCAGAGCCACGCTTCTTCTTACAGCAACTCCTTCAGCAGCATCCACGTAAGGCAAAGATTCATGTGCACCTCCTCTAATCTCATCTACTACATCTAGACTCAAGAACCATTTCACAGCCACCCCGAGTTCCCGGTTGCATACCGTTTCAACCATTTATCCTGGGAACAGCCGAGGCAGAGGAATTGTGAGACTGGGATACCATCCTTACAAGGGGCAGGATGGGTGCATGGTATTACAGTGCCAGCGACCTGTGTTTGAGTCCAGCGCAGTCTGTAAGGATTTTGTAAGTTCCTGTGTCTGCGTAGGATTTCCCTGGGTACTCCGGTTTCCTCTAGCCTTCCAAAGTGTACAGGGTTGTAAATTAATTTTGGTGTAATTAGGCAGCATGGTGTTTAAATGGTTGGAATCTACTTCTACTGAGCGGTAAATAAAAGAAAATTTTATCCAGGTAGCTGTGAGAGTCAGTGGGTATGTAATAGTTATCCGTAGGAGACAGGTGTCAAGGGGTGGAAAGACATAGCAGAAACTTCCTGTGTGCCACAGTTAGTGTAACATTATTACAATGCCAGTGACCCGAGTTCAAATCCAGCATTGTCTGCAAGGGTTTGTACTTCTTCTCGTATCTGCATGGGTTTCTTCTGGGTACTCCTGTTTCCTTCAACCCTCCCAAAACATACAGGGTTTGTAGGTTAATTGGTGCATTTGGGCAGCACAGCCTCATGGGCTGGAAGGGCCTGTTACTGTGCTGTATGTCTAATTTTGGAAAAAACCGTCCAGGTAAATTTAATGATGGTGAAGTTAATGAAATTGACATGTGAAATTGCATGGGTATGGGAGGTAATAGTCATTGATGTAGTGGAGGAAGAGAGAGTTGGGGAGTGGTACCCGAGTCGGATTGGAACAGGGTCTGGCAGGGTAGGAGCTGCGTAGTTCTGTCTGTGAATTTTGGGTAGAAGATGGAGGTGGTGGGAGATCACCTGAAGTGATGAAGTCTACGATTGCCTGATGATGTTTGGAGGTCTTGGCCATGGGTAGATACGAGAGGTTTCCAAGAGCTGGCATCTGACCTCAACAAAGCAGAAGTAATATGGCAGACCACAACAGCGATACCTTGTCTGTGGGTTTGAGTTAAGTTGGGGAGTGAGTGGAGAGCAGTGCATTCAGAGGGAGGCTGTGGGGTGGAGAAGTCCAGACAGTTAATATCTCGTATGCAATCAGTTTGAAAAGGTTTAAAGCAGGAAACCAGTTGGAGGAAGTGTCCAGAAGGAGGATTTTTGGAGAAGGGTGAAAGGATCATTAGTGGGATGGTTGGGATTCCTTCCCAAGGAAATAGGTGCGGTGGAGGAGGCAACAAAAGAAACGCTCTGGAATTCATTGAGGTGCAGGTATAAAGGTGAGATCTTTGCCATTGACGGATCTTTCAACATTGGAGGTGGGGGGTGATGAAGACATGGTTGGAGTTGACGCTAGGATCAAGTATAAAGTCAGAGGAGGATGTGGAAGGTCTCTGGGATGATCAAAGTGGTTGTGGGGTTATTGTCATGAAGGTCAGAAGAGTATCGAATGCAGTAGACTAGGTGAGAGGATGTGCTCATGAATCTTTGCCTCACCTGTCAGTAACTTCCTCTCCATCAGTGAGACCAAATGTAGACTTGGGTGCTGATTCGCAGAACATCTACGCTCTGATGCCATGGCCAACCTGTGATCCTGAATACATGTTATTGTCTGTCCAGGGCCTTCTCCACTGCTAGAGAGAGGCCCAACATAAATTAGAGCCACAACACATCATTCTGCCTGGGTAGTCTACAGCCCAATGGCATAAGCATAGAATTTTCTAATTTCAGGTAATACCCCCTCTCTCTTTTCCCAACCCCTCCCCTCCTCTTTAGTTCCACCCCCATTTTCCCACTAGATTCATCTGTTCTCCCTCCCCTATCCCACCCCTTCTCCTTACATGAAGTTCTCTTTATTTCCCCAGTCCTGATAAAGGGTTTTTATCAAAGCGGCAACCACCCTTTTTCTCCCACTGGTGCTTATTTACCCACTGACTTCCAGAGCAGATTGTTTTTAGCTTCAGATTTCCCATTCTGCAGACTCCCGTATGTCTCCAGTGCCACTTCAATAGTTTGGGATAGGGGAGGTACTGAATGGTATGGAGTTGTGGTTAGACAAAATAGGGCAAGTTCCATGAGCTACAAACCCAGGTTTCAGAAAAAAAATCAGGGCATCAATGTGACCACACACAATAGAACAGTGGATGGAAATGGCCTTCTATATTTGGAAGGAAAACACTGAATTAAAACTATTCAATTGATAAATGTAATCACGTTACTGGGACATCAGTACTTTGAAACATTTGCTGAATGTTAGATGTTTGTTTTTGAGAAATGCTTTGAATGTTGAAAGTCCAGTGGACTGATTGAGCAAAGTGATGAGTTTAGAAATGTCAGCCACAGAAAGGGGCTGGTACTCTGGAGGGAACGTGCCTGGAGGTCCTAAGTGAATATTTAGCTTTAGTGCTCATCAGAGAGAGGGACATTGGTCAATGTGCAGTCAGTATAGAACAGGCTTATGTGCTGGAGTATATTGTGGTTAAAAAGGAAGAATTGCTGAATCTTAAAAACATTTGGATTGATAAGTCCCATGGACCTGTTGAGATGTACCCCAGGTTACTACAGGAAATGATGGAAGAGATTGCAGGGGGATTGGAAATGATCTTTGGGTCCTCCCTACAGGGGATGTACCAGAGAATTGAAGAAGGGCAAATGTTGTCCCCTTGTTTAAAAAAAGATAATGGTGAGAATCTTGGGAATTATAGACCAATGAGTCTTGTGTCAGTGTTGGGCAAACTATTAGAGAGGATTCTTGGGGATTGGATTTATGAGCATTCCAAGAAGCATAGTCTTCTCAGGGATAGTCAGCAATGGCGTTGTGTGGAGCAGCTCATGCCCTCACGAGCCTTTTCTTTGAGGAACTGACAAATTGATAAAGGTAGGGAGGTATATGTGGTCTATATGAATTTTAGTATTTGACAAGGTCCCCCATGGTAGACTTGTTCAGAAAGTCATGAGGGACAAAATCGGTCTGCCTGCAGACAGCAGAGGACATTAGTAGATGGAGCATATTCTGCTTGGAGGTCAGTGACTAGTGAAGTTCTGGGACCCCTACTCTCTGTGATTTTGATAAATGACTTGGATGAAGATATTGAAGGATGGGCCAGTAAGTTTGCAGATGACAAGAGGTTGGAGGTGTTGTGGATAGTTGGTTACAATTTTGGGTAGAGCAGCACCAGATAGAGTTCAATCTGGATAAATGTGAAAATGCATTTTGCAGGGTTCACTTTGAAGATGGAGTACATGATTAATGACAGGATTCTCAACGATGTGAAAGAACTGAGGGGCCTGAAATCCAAACATCTGCAGATGCTGTGATGGTAGTTAAAACACAGAAATGCTGGAGGAACTCAGCAGGTCTCACAGCATCCATAGGAAGTAAAGGTATATAACTGATGTTTCAGGCCCGAGCTCTTCTTCAAGGTATAAGTAAGAAGCAGGAAAGCCCCTGAATTAAAAGGCTGAGGAGGGGAGAATGGGCAGCAGGACCAACAGGCAAAAGGTGTAAATTAGCTATGGATGGGACACAGGAAAGAGGAAAGGTGAGAGTTGACTGGGATGGGGAGGGGGTGTATCATTTGGAGCTTTGTGGAAGCAGAGCTAGAGGAAAGGAGACCAAGGGAAAAGGGAAGGGGATGGGGGAAGAGAGAGAGCTAGAAGATGGGAGAATGGAGAGGTCAGTGTTAATGTGAACAGTTGGAGGATGCTGAGTTGTTCCTCCAATTACAAGTGGTCTGAATGTGACAGTGCATGAAACCATGGACAGACATGTCACAATGGTGTGGGAATTGAAATGGGTGGCCACCAGGAGATCCCAGCTATTGTGGTGGAAAGAGCTGAGGTTTTCCCAGTCAGCGTCCAATTCAGGTGTAGAGGAGACCATAATTGTGAGCACTGGATGCAGCAGATGACCCCTGTTTGTGGGTAATGGAGGATATGCAAGTGGGGGCCTAGTTGGTGCCAGTAGAAGGAAAGCCATATTGTTTGAAGAAGGAAGACATCTCTGATTTGCTATGGAAGATCTCGTGTTCGGAGTAGATGTGTCGGAGACAGAGGAATTGAGAGAAAGGAATGGAATTCTTACAATAGACATGGCTTGAATAGGTGTAATTGAGGTAGCTGTGGGAGTTGATGGGTTTGTAGAATATATCTGTCGAGTTTGTCTCCCAAGAGATGGACCAAGTGAATTTGAGGTTGGGGTAGAAGTTGGCTACAAAATGGATAAAGGCAACAAGCTCCTCATGCGTGCATGAGGCAGCACCAACATAGTCATCATTGTCGTGGAGGAAGAGTTAAGAGGCTTTGCCTTTGTTGGCTTGTCACATGTTGTTTCATATAGCCACAACAGGGCAGGCATAGCTGGGCCCATTTAGGTACTCATGGCTAACCCTTTGTCTGAGAAAAAGTGGGATGAGTCAAAGGAGAAGTTACTGGGGGTGCTGCTAGCTGGAGGAGGGTGGTGGTGGAGGAAGACTGGTTGGTATTTTGTTGAGAAGGCAACAAGGGGCTTTGAGGCCTTCAGTAAGGGGGATAGAGGTGTATAGTGATTGGATATCCATAATAAAGATGAGCTGGTTGATTTTAGAGAACTGAAAGTTGTTGAAGTGATGGACAGCATGAGAAGTATTGTGGATATAGTTGGGGATGAACTGGGCCAGGGACAAAAAGTCAAGGTAAGTGGGGCGGGAGCATGTGGGACCTCGGGGTCCAAATCCATAGATCTCCCAAAATTGGTGTGCAGTGAATAGAGTAGTCAAGAAGACTTGTGGTAATGCTGGCCTTCATTAGTTGGGAGATTGATTTCAAGAACTGTGAAGTAATGTTACAGCTCTTATAGATCACATTACAGGAAGGATATGGAAACTTTGGAGAGTGTGTGGAGGAGACCTACCAGGATGTTGTCTGGATTGGAGAAGGCAAGGTTAACAGAGGTTTTCTCTCTGGAGAAAGAAGGATGAGAGGTGACTTGGAGGTCTACAGGATTGAAAGGCATAGAGAGGGTTGATAGCCAGCACCTTTTTCTTGGGACAACAGTATCAAATACCCAAGGACATCTGTAGAAGATGAGGAGAGTAAAGTTTCAGGGAGATGTTGGGTACTTTTTTATACAAAGTAGTGGGTGCTGGGAATGCTTTTCCAGATGTAGTGGTGGAGGCTGGCAAATAGGGACATTTAAAAGACTCAGGCGCACGGATGGAAGAAAAATAGAGGGTAAGGGTGTGAGGTGGGGAAGGTTTAGATTGTTGAGTAAGGTGCTTATAAGTCAGCACAACATTGTGGGGCCTGTACTGTGTTCTATACCTTTTCCTGAGTCAAAATGTCATGGGTTTAACCCCAATTTCCAAAGTCCTTAAAGCACAAGAACTTTTTAATGAGAAAAAGTTTAAAAACAAAAATCTTATCAGAGGCAAGTCACAGTGTGGAGAGAGGAAACATGTAACATTTAAATTATCAACAGAATTAGTCAAGAAGACTCTTGGTGTGACTGTGAAATAAAATCTCATCTTATGTGCAGCCAAGAAGCAAGACACAATCTCCTTGATGAGTTCAAAAGGTACTGATTAATTTATTTTGTGGAAATTACATTATTCTTAAAAAATGCACAAAACTGACAACCCAAGTTTCATTGCTTCAGTTTGAAATATTTATTTCAATAAAGTCTCAGAAACTTAATTTCAAACAATGGAAGTCTAAGCCCCAATGAGACTAGCAAAAGGCTGAGTAAGGTATTTCACAGCTAAATAGTGAACCGTTGTACAGAACGTTCAAACATTTGCAACTAAGGCAATAATGATAGTTGTCTGTGGATGACCATTTTATGGCAACTCTGTTTCTATAGCAACAGACACACACAGCAAAGCAAATGGAATAGAACAAACCCAAAGTAAAAAAAATGAAAAATTAAAATAAAATGGAACAAGATTGAAATGTGTTCAGAATGGAACCTAAATGTATCTGAGGTATTCTGATGGCTGGTTTTTCAACTGTATTATCAGATTTTTTTTAAAAAAAGAAATAAATTTATAATGTATTAGAATTCTAGATTCTTCACATATTTCCTTCAAAGTAAAAAAAGAATTAAAAAGCGCTTAATGCATTTTCCTATACAGTACGTTTAAACTCTGCATTTTACCTTATAGATTTAAAACACTGAAATATTCTTCTCTTCCAAGCACCAAATTTACACATTAGACAAGCCACAAAAGAAGTCCACATAACTCTCCAAGACCAGTTGGGTGCTGAAGCAACACGTTTACAACTACAAAAAAAGACAGATCTACTTTGAAACATAGACATCTGTGATAGGGAGAGGCGACTTGTGTTTTTAACTATGGTTTTAAAACATTAAATAACATTAAATAGCTGACTGTAAAATATTGATCCACTGTATACAACAAAGCATGTAGAAACATTTTACACAATTTGATAAGATGGGAATTCTACCATTTCAGGAAAGATCTAGTTTCTTTTTAATTAATAAAGCTTCCCTAAATATTAATTACAGCTTTCAAGGGCAACTCTGTACAAACAGAAGCATATTCAAAATAAAGAACTTAAAGACAGTATAGCTTTCAAAAATAGTTTAACTCTGCTCAATTTCCCAACTTCATTCTTTGAAAAGCGTCAGTCAGTGACTCTGGAACTGTAGGCTGCTTTCATACCCCTTCAAAACACAATTAAAATGATCCCTTAACATATTAAAAAGGTTCTTCTGACATAATTAAGTTAATAACTATGGTTGCTTTACAGTAAGGAAAAGAGTGCAGGTGAGACTGGGATGAGTGTTTTTGTCCCACTCAAAAATGAGAACTACTACCCCAGGACAACCTTCTCTGTCCTGTGTAAATGACAGAGCAACACAGAGTCAGAACTGACGTGAATGGAAACGAGCAAGAAAATGGGAGCACCAATACCAGGCAATGGGAGGTACAAAATCACCTGGGAAGCTCATTCTATTAGCACCATTTTTTTTTCTACTATTTCCCCTTGCCTAAAACCAGTTAATTAGGTCAGGCATCTTTTGGCTGAAAGCCAACTCAAGAATGGTTCACACATTAAATTAAGTGTCATGGATTTGGAAAATTTCAACAACTCTTAAAAGTTCCCCTTCTCTTCCACTATTGCACATTGGTGATGCTTATCAAGCATGCAGCCACCTGCTATTTAGTCACTCTTTTATAAGGCTCTTAACCTGTGACTGCTAATATTATGCTACGGAGGTTTCACAGCCACTAGAAACAAATTTGCTCTTTTATTTTAAAAAATTGGATTTTCTTTAAACCAGTTATAGACATTCTCATTTCTCTCAACACAAAGGCAGAAAGATTCTTTGCCTACTGGTGAAGATTTTCAATTCTAGTTGTTTTAGCCAAGAACTCTTCCTCAAATCAAGTCTGATAACATTTTCCTTAGTTTTTTTAAAAAAAAGCCATTGATGGCTTTCTATGATTGGCAATGTGACATCTTCACATCATACCAGAAATGTCCTCACTTTTATTCATATATAGTAACTACACTCTGACGTGGGTTAAAGATTGTTGAGTCAGGAGTTCAGAGAAAGCAGACAGGTCCGACCTCTAGGTGATAATGTAGTCCCGGCTTTGGTTGTGGTAAATTATAGATGCCGATTATTGGCAGCTGATTGGGATCTTGTGTGTGAAAAAAGAAGTGAGCCTGATGCCAACGGCCATCCTGTATCTGAAAGACAATAAAGAGAGAGAAAATATGATCACTAGTTTCATTTGTACCAGTGATTAAAAGAACAGGCTCTACTGTTGAGTTAAAAAGCACTTTACTTTCTTCCTGGAAGATCTTCAATCTTTCTGAAGGATAATGATGGTGATTGTAGTTTCACAGAAGTTCCCCAGATCCCATTTAGACCCACTTTTGGTAGGAGGGGCCTGACTGAAATGCAGATCCCATTGGTGAACTTGCCTTTAGCTGCCACAGCCCATGGACCTGGAATTCTCTCCCTACATCCCTCCAACTTGGTTGCTTCCTAAATCCTCCTCCTTTGACTAAATTAATATTGCTATTTGTAATTTTCTGCAAAATATTGTCTGATGCTGCTCCTGTGAACCATTCTGGAATGTTTTCTATAACTGCAAATATTGTGTTGAGTTGCAGCACAGAAATGCTGGTGACTACATCTCCACATTAAGCCTGAAGAGAATGTGAGATGTCGAAAAGAAAACCCAGTATGGGATGCCCTGCTCTCCTTAGTTATTGTCAGGCTTTGGGCAACTTAAAGAACTTTTACTTCTTAATTTACTAAGTCGGGAGTTGTATAAGAAGCAACAAAATACAGCAATGTAAAGAATAAAGACACAACATGGAGAGTTCATTGGAATACAAGATGGTTGGTACCCAGCAATCGTCCAACAGCACTTTTGGAATAAATTGTCCTCCTGCCTCCAGCATCAGGCCATTCCAGGACTTGAATTTTACAGCTTGTTTAAAAGGTTTACTCGAAGTTCCATCTGTCCAGACTGGAACATTCAGGCAGTGAATGGTGATGTGCTGGACTGCCTCTGAGCTCAGCAAATGCAAGAAGTTCATCTGAACTCGTCCAACAGAAAACTCCAACTGAAACAAAGAAAGAAGTGAATGAAAATCCAGCTAATCAGGACCTGGCCTTTCAGGACTAGAAAACAAAGAATTGGCTGCAATTCAGGGATTTAGAAGAGTGACAGGCGCTCTGTTTGACACATCCAAGATTGAGAGGGTACCTATTGAGAGTTTCCTCTGACTAAGGAACATAGAACATCGAAACAAGTGAAGTGGCCATTCAGGACTGAGATGAAGAAAATATTTCACACAGGATAGTTGTTTAATCTCCCGGCAACGAAGCATGTATATCCGTCATAGTAAAGAAAGGTAACGATCCAACTGAGTGCTCCTCCTATAGGCCAATTTCTTTATTAAATGTTGATGTAAAAATTATGGCTAAAGTTTTGGCCTGTAGAACATTTTACCATCTATCATTTCTGAAGACCAGACTGGTTTTATTAAAAACCATTACTGTTTTAATATACATCGCTTATTGAATAGTTTGTATTTCCCTTCCAGTGTGGCTCCTGAATGTGTTCTTTCCCTTGATGCAGAGAAAGTGTTTGATCGAGTTGAAATGATATTTATTTACGATCTTAGAAAAATTCAGTTTTGGACTGTTTTATTACATGGATTAAATTATTGTATTCATGCCCTATGGCTTCAATTCTCATTAATTTTCAACAGTCACAACCTTTCAATTTCCAATGGGGAACCTGTTAAGGGTGCCCTCTAAGTCAATTACGTTTTGACTTTGCCCTAGAGCCATTAGTGATTGTATTTCAAGAGGGCAAGGATATTTCAGGGTTTTGTAGGAAGGGAATTAAACATAAAGTTTCCCTTTCTGCTTTTTTTAAAATCAATCCCTGACACTTCCTTACCATCCACACTTTCAATACTTTCTCAATTTAGTCAGTTTTCAGGATGTAGATTAAATCTGCAAAAAGGTGAACTTTCCCCTTTGAATGCACCTGCATCAATGTACACTTATTTTTCTTTTAAGATTGTGGAAAATCAATTTATTATCTTGGTATTAGTCACAAAGAATCATAAGTATCTACATAAAAAAAAATTTCTTACATTATTAAAGCATGTGAAACAGTCTATAACACAATGGGCATCCCTTTCTCCATCTCTGGTTGATTGTCTTAATTCTATTAAGATGAATATTTTATCTAAATTTTTATATCTTTTCCAATCTATGCCAATTTTCATTCCCAAATCGTTTTTTGATTCACTTGATTTGGTTCTATCGTCTTATATATGGAAGGGTAAAAGCCCTCGTCTAAACAAAGCTTATTTTCAAAAATCTAAAAGGAATGAAGGCATAGCTTTACCTAATTTATTATTGGCTGGTCAATATATACAACCTTTTGGTTACATTTTCATAACCAAGTGGACTGTCCAGTATGGGTAGCTAAAATTCTGCTAAAAATCTTTTACATTTCAGTGCTTCTTGGATCCTCACTTCTCTTTAAATACAGTACAACTCCAATTATCCAAAGTTGGATTCTATAAAATCATCATTTATCCAAAAAATTTGGATAAATTAGTATATAGAAACAAATCAGAAATCCTCATTTATCCAAATTTTTTTCGGAGCCCAAACTGACTGGAGATGTCGGGCTGCTGGCAGGTACGGGGCCTCGGTGGGGAGGTGATTGGTGGCAGCTAGCATTTTTTGGAGAGAATTAAACATTTCTTTAATGCTTTAAAAAGCATTACCTTGTTGTTTTAACAATGTTACAAGTGATTTTCTGTTGCTACTGGGCTGTTTTTTTAAAAAATGACCGTTTCTCAAAAAAAAACACATTTATCTAACATAGGCCTAGTCCTGACCATTTTGGATTATTGGAGTTGTACTGTAAATCAATGGACAATCCTGTTGTCAGCCACACTGAGAGTGTGGGTGCAGTTCAGAAAACACTTTGGACAACATGGTTTTTCTCTTTCAAGTCCTATTTTATTCAATCATCCTTTTCAACTTTATTTGCATGATCTTGTTTTTCATGAATGGCATAGATTGGGTATTGAATGTTTTAAAGATCTTTTTATTGATAACAGCTTTCTGAAAAGTTCAATTTACCAAATACTCATTTTCTTCAATCTCAAATACCTGATTTTCCTGTGGTACCTAGTTAAAATTAAAAATGCCTGGGAACAGAATTTAAACCTTTCAATATCAGATGAGGTTTGGGATTTAATTTTTAAGATATTTACTACTATATCCTTATGTGCCCATCATTGTTCATTACAGTTTAAAGCTGTATCTAGAGTCTACACATCTAAAATCAAATTATCTCATACTATTCAGATGTAAATTCTCGTTGTGATAAATGTAAGAGAGGAGAGGCTTCTTTAATTTATATGTTCTGGATGTGTCCTAGCCTTGAAAAATACTGGAGGGACACGTTTCAAACTTTATCTTTAATCCTTAATATAATTCCAGAGCCTAATCCAGTGGTTCTCAACTTTTTTCTATCCACTTGCGTACCATTTTAAGTAATCCCTATGCCATCAGTGCTCTGTGGTTAGTAAGGTGGGATGTGAGTGGGAAGGGAAGGTTGAGAATCACTGGTCGAGACCCAGTTGTTACTGAAATATTTTGCTTGAGAAAAATTGTCATTGGCCCATTTCCTTTGGAGTTATGAAACCGTGCACATAACGAGTCAATTAGGTACGATTAAAACAGTGGTTTTCAAACATTTTCTTTCCACCCACAGACCCATCTTAAGTAATCCCTTCCTAATCACAGATCACTGATGGCATAGGGAAAACTTAAAGTCGTATGTGAGTGGTAAGAAAAAGGTTTAGAATCACTGGGCTAATCTTTTGGTACCACTGGAGAGGATGATGTTCTTTTATGTCGTCCTCTCTTTGCCTCTCTTTTGGCCAGATGTATGATATTACTTAGATGGAAGGCTGCTGGCCCGCTCACTCATGCTCTGTGGTTGAAAGACATTATGCTCTGCTTACATTTAGAAAAGATCTGTTACTCAATTAATAACTCCAATATAAGGTTTCAAATGCTGTGGGGACTATTCCTGAATTACTTCCATAACCCCTAGGCATATTATTAATCCAGGATTTCAGTACTTTGCCATTTTATTTCAGGATTGAAATACATTTTTTCTTTAGTCATACAATGTTGGTTTGGGGATGGGGTTTAGAGACGTGCCCAGACATGATAAAATGTTCTTTTTGATGTACTTTTGCATTATGGATGCACTAAAGATGCTTTTATATTTTAAGTTATGCAATTGTGGTGATACAACCATTGGACTGTCAGTGACTGTCTGCACTCCTGAACTGACTACTGCAGGGGCTAACCTGGGAGACCGGTTCCACATACTCCCTGCCAATCACTGGCCCCATATAAAGGCTCACCCCAGCTCTTGGGCAGGAGCGGAGCACATGGAACCAGAAGGGATACAGAACCTTGTGTGCAAGTTTTAAGCTAATTAAAGCCTGTAGTACAGCCTTTCATTTTTTGTGCTTGTTTTGTTCACACTGCAGCGCACCACAGTAATGTGTTATACCTTTAATGTTTTGTACATGTATGTTTTTTGTAAAACCAATAAAATATTCAAAACAAAAAAGAGGATAGTTATGAGGCTTTGGAAATCTCTGTCCGAGATCTGTGGATGCTTAGTAACTGGCTAAGATTGGACTCCAGGGGAATTGAGATTAGAAGGTCTGGACTGCCCGGTCCTCCTATTCTCTGTGTGTTGTAACTCTTTGGGTATGTTTGATAGTTTTTGCTCAGGAATTGTACATGATGCCCACTTATCATCTTTGAGTCATGGCTCAATGTACAAGAAGAGGTCATTTGACTCACCATGCACTCATAGGATGTCAGAATTAAAATGATCGCTATTTTTAAAATTTAGACATACAGCATGGTAACAGGCCATTTTGGCCCACGAGGCCGTGCTGCCCGATTTACACCCTATTAACCTACACCACCGGTACATTTTTGAAGGATGGGAGGAAACCCACATAGACATGGGGAGAATGTACAAACTCCTTACAGACAGCACGGGATTCGAACCCAGGTCCAGTCCCACTCACTGGCACTGTAAAGGCGTTGCGCTAACCACTATGCCAACTGTGCTGCCCTATAAATGTTATAGCATTATTTGTGGAATGGTTACAGTTTGTGACCAAGTCTAAAGCATCGATATGTTACTTTAGCCCTAGTCTCAACATTTTCCTTTAACATTTAGGGAAAACAATCAATGTTATTATAGACATATAAGAGACTATAGGTGCTGCAAACTGGAGCAAAAATAATTTGCTGGTGGAACTCAGTGGGTTGAACAGCATCAGTGGAGGATAAGGGAATTTTTGATTCGAGCAGTCAAGTGGCCTACTCCTGCTCCCATTGTGCTCTTCTGAATTGCTTGAATCCTCTGTTCAGTATGCTCAGTGGCTGAGCATAAACACGACTCAGAAGGGAATCATGCACCCATATCAAGATTATGATTATAAACACGCAGATATATTGTGTCCCTTTAAGAAATGAGAATTGCAAAATTACTTCTAATTCAAGACACTTAAACTTCTGTCCTTCAGCAGGCCTATCTCTGTAGAATTGATGCAGATACTCCATTAAAGCATTTATGTCACACGCTCAACATGGAGAAAGACCTTTGGGCTATCGTCTACAGGTGGAAACAATAGAAGCATTGCTTTACCTTTGACACTGTGATGGGTTTGAGACAGGTTTGGCCGCCATTAGTAAAGTTGCATGCTACTTCAATCTTGTCAGAGGTACAACCAAGGTTAGGATCGACCCAGTAAGCGCCTAAAGATTGCATAAAAGTCAAGGATCTATTACTGAACTCAAGCAACAGAAGGATGCAAGGAACCAAGAGGCAATACACTATTCAGATTATCTTAACAAAAAGGTCTGAGATGCACACATCCTGAATCTGCCCAGCATGACTGTGATTAGACACTTGCAAATTAAAACATGCTTGCAAATCATTTGTAAATAACATCCTGAAACAAGAGGCAGACAGCAATAGTGCCTGGGTTAAGGTACTGCAACTTGTGGGCTTGGTTCATTCATCCAGCAGTTTGACAGTTACCTCTGTCTGGGAACAACCAACCTTAGACAGTTCATGACTCCAAAGCCATTAATCTTAAATGCCAGTTTCATTCTAGAGAAACTAATGTCATCAGTATGCAAGGACATTAGAGAATGAAGTAAGGAGAAGATACAGATCTTGCAAAGAATAAACTGCTGTGTTGCCAAATTTAAAGTGTTTGGCAACAGGACCAGAAATGACATAAAGACACATTTTTATACGTGACACGTTTCATTGGCACTGTCTGAAACAGTGGTGGAAGAAGATCTAATAGCAACATTCAAAAGAGAATTGGATGCACTGGGAAAGAATAAATGAGTGAAATCTATTCGATGACTATCAAAGAGCGGGCAGCTCAATGAATTGAGTAGTTTCCATCTATATTGCATTATTCAAATACTAAATACATGGTAATTTTGAGGTGGCAGTTGCTAGGAAGATACGCAAAGCAACTGTGTCAGTAAAAAGAAGCAGTAAAGAGTTGGACTTACCATCGTTCATTCGCTGCTCACAGTTCATAAGATCACGGCAGACCCGGGCAGGATTGTCCCTCGTGCCCAGAGGGTTCTTTATGCTATGGATGAGATTACTGAGGTAGTGTAGGGTCTTGAAGATCTCTGCTCCCTGGTCAATCAAAGGTAAGTCTGAATTTTGATAGTTCTGGGTAAGGAAAATACATGCTGTCTTTAATAACGAGTTAAATATTTCATGATTGATTATAATAGTAAGCATTTATTGCAGAAGATATGAAAACATGATTTCAACTGATCAAAGGTATCAGTATGAAGATAAGGAGCACTAAGTTACCTCTGTCCTGAGTGCAGTTTTTGATTCAATATAAGCTTGTAAAGCAGCACCTAGATCATCATCTTTCTGAAAATGCAAATGATAAAAAATAAGAATGTAACATTTTTGAAACAATCTTGGAGTTTGGTAAAAAGTGAAAACTCTTGCGAAAAAAGATAGCAATAGGCTGAGTAGTTTTTAATTGTATCTGTAACTACTATAAAAAGTATGTTGGAAATATTTAACCTTTTTTATGTCACTGTATGGCAAATTTTGTATTTTATAGAGCAGGTGGAGAATGTTACTCTATAATGTTGCATGATGAATTGTATGCTGTGAAAAAATTTAAATTTGCCAGTTAAATTGTTAAAAACATTTTATTATGAAAATAATCCATGCAAGGTAATTTCTTAGTTATGTTTATACAGTGAGGGAAAATGTTCTGAGCACTGTCAATACATTAATATTGCTTTTCATTGTTTCAGTCGAAGACAGCTGAATAACGCATAGCTTTGAAAAGACATGAAGAAATAAGAAGAGATCAAATAATTTAGAACAACTTACAAGTGCAACTTGAATTCCAGGGGGACCCTGTTCAAAAGTATAAATATTAGCTAGCTAACAATTAAATGTTGGATTACTATTTATATTATGCTTTGGTGATCAATGTTTCCAATAGAAAATATAGTGTCACAAAGTTTAAAAACATATACAGGATAATTATTTTGCTATTAAAAAGTCCTGAAACTTACTGGTGGTCCAGGGAGTCCTCGAGGGCCCATTGGACCCTAAAATGTTAGAAGGCACAAAATATTCCATCAGTTTCAGTCGCAAGTTCAAGAAAAAAATCATATTATGTGTTTTGATGATATTTAACAGTGGATGTTAAGTCTACAATTGTTTTACCGCTCTTCTAATTAATGCTGAAACTATTTTTCTGATAGACAATATGGAGAATATCCACATGGACAATAATAAAGCAGAATGGACTCTTATTTTGTTCTGGGAAAGTAGGACATGCCTTAGTTGCCTTGAACACTGCAGGTTCTAAATCTGTTTATTTTGACAATATAATCTTAAAGCACCCCAAGTCACAGGAAGACTTCCCCTCCTGGGCTGTAGTTTGCACAAGAATCACCATTCTTTTTCTTTTTGTGGGATTGTTCTTTAATGTTTCATTAAAATGTCAACACAAACGTTGAACAAAAAATTATGATTATACCAAGCAATCTCTGCAAACACAGGCTCGATAAAGAACAATGCTGTGAAATCTGAAAATATTAAAAGAAGGTAACATCTTACCTTTGGCCCTTGGAGCCCCTACCATCCAATCAAGGAAAAAAGAAAACAGTAAGTCAAGAAACTTCCATGAAAATTCTCAGAAATAATGTCATTAGCAACTAAGAACCATCCGCTATAATAATTAGTCAGCTATATCAAAAATGTCTACCTTCAGGACTACTGTTCTCAATCGACCTGGACCATATAGAACACTCATGCGCACCACTCATGAAGTGAAGTATAATAACTATTTTAACAGATATTTGCGGGAGTCCTCATACAGAGGGGCATAGAACATCTCTTGTTTGATTCAATTCATCCAGTTGCTCTTAAGCATTTCCGCTATAGTGGAGGAGGAGAGGGCTTTTAAGAAGCTGTTGGGTCAATTTTTATGTATTGTTACGGGCCCAGAGGACCCTAAAACCCAGCAGCAATAGAAATTCACCAATACAAATGGTTACTTAAACAAAAGTCATTTTAGATTTTCTTTAAACATAAAAAAAATCAAACTTTAACTTATTACTAATAACTTAACCTAATTTAACCCCCTTCTAATTCTAAGTGCATGTGTATAAATTCAGAAAAGTTCTTTGATTCACAGTCCAAACTCACTTCTCACTCCTCCAAGTTCACCGGTATCAGGCAATTCTTATACTATGCACAGAATCTAACATTTTTGAATTTTCACCAAGCTCTGGTGGTTAAATGGTTACCACTCAGGAAGGTTCTTGTTAGTTTCAGAGAGAGATTTGTTGCTCATTGGACACACACAAACTGATTCCTTCCGATCAGCCACTTCAATGTCTGGCCGAAGAAACGTGCCCCATCAGGGTTTTCCAAATGATAACTTCTTTTTCTGTAGGTCACCACAGAGTTCCTTTTGTTTCCTTTATTTCAGGTGAAGCACTCTAGCCAGCCATTTCCTCTTGTATGGACCACAAGGGTTTTCAACAGGCTGAGCTCAGAACTCACAACCCGTCTTCAAAATGGGGTTTCAACAAGCTGCCAGCTTGCCATGCTGCAGAAACTAGTTCTCTCTCTCTCGCTCTCTCAGAGAAAGCCTGTTTTTCTCCTCTCTCTGCTTGCAAAACCACATGACCTCCCTAGAACAGCAAACTGCATTTAGACAAACCGCGGCTCTGGACCCAAACCTATGAGTCCGTCCATCTGTTGCTCTCAAAAAAATAATCTATTACTCCACATCATGTCCAATTAAAACCTACTTGTGAAGTCCTTAAAGTCATTCTCCAAAGTTTTTGCAAAGGCACTCAGAGCCTGGACTGTCTGGCATGAGCAGAGCTCTGGCATTTTAAGTGAGATCTGTTTTGTGAAGTGTTTGTTTGTGACCTGCCCTACTCTCACAATCTATCTCCTTCAAAAAGATTTCTATATACAATATAAAATATGATATAATCCATCACAGTATGTTATACACTGTCACAAGAATTTGCAGATACCCGAGCAGTATGAATGAAAATTAAAGAAAACAGGACACCACAAATGCTGGAATCTGGAGCATCAAACAATCTGCTGGAGGAACTCAGAGCATTGAGCAGCATCATTAGGCCCTTTCAAACTGCCATGTAAGTTGGGGTTAACTGGGCAAGCGCCCTAGTTACCAGGGTCAACCCTGTCGGAATCCAACCCAGTTAAACTTACCTAGGTCACGTCCACGGACAATTTGAACAGGAAAATGACCATCCCACTTACTCCTGTGATGTCAGTGCTTGCGTGACCAGGCAGCCAGCATCTGAACATCCGGCAGTACTTCCAGTAAGTGTGTCATTGCGGGAGTAGGATCCCCCTTAAATCACCAGGTGGTCATTTAATGGGTCAACCCCCCTGCAATTTAAAAGGTGCTTCCGAGCATTTTTGCCCCAGTAATCGTGCCTGGGTCCCAGGAGGGCTACCCATGTGCTGGAATTTAAAAGGGGCTACTGGGAGACAAAGAATTCTCAACAGTTTCACTTCAATCTTGATGAAGGGTCTGGCTTAAAATGTTGACAAAGGAAAAAGACACAAGATGGTTTAAAGAGCTACTGTGAAGGGTGCACCAACATAGAAGAAGATCTCCTCTCCAAAGTTGTTTTCCTCAGTTGCATTTCTGTTCATCAAGGTGAAGGAGTCTTCTGGCAGGAAGCTGAAACTGCTGCTCCTCAGTATTATCAGCCCTTACTCCTACACAGTGGTTATATGATGGAATGTCCTATTTAAGTGTAGAGAAAATAATATTAAAGATAGGAAATTTCAATTTATGAAATTGTGGGGCCCGTTCTTAGAATTTTTTATAAATGGAAGAATTAGCAAATTTTTGTATGTTCTGGTGGTTCATTGTCTGTTCTCTGGGGGTCACCAGTGGTTCTACATGATTGATTTTTTAAAAATTAATTTATAAGTTAACCTTGATTAGAGGGAGGGAGTAGATTAGATTTAGTTTTTTTTTCTCCTTTACTTCATACAAGGTTTTTCAACAAATGGGTTTAACATGGTTGCATAGATCATTTCAATTAAATGTTTTTGAAGTATTGTAAGCTATTATTGATGTAGTTTTGTCTACTTTCTTTTCATGGCCTTTTTTCGTGCGTGCTTACTTGTATACAAATGAATTATTATGTAATTGTCAATTCTGTATTTATGCTTATATGTTAAACACAATAAAAATATTTTAAAAAAGAAAGAAAAAGTTTTATCAACCAGCGTCTACTGTTGGCATTCCAATGTCAACAGAGGAACTAACCCCCATTCACTTTGCTTCAACTTGAGTACAAGTGGATTACCTACTGATAAGTATCCACCTCACGACCTGTGTTCTCCTCCACTGATCTAATTTGGTGGTCTATGCAGTCCCAATGTTTATGGGCTATTTGAGTCTTCTTTGGCTTGGCTTCGCGGATGAATATTTATGGAGGGGTAAATGTCCACGTCAGCTGCAGGCTCGCTTGTGGCTGACAAGTCCAATGCAGGACAGGCAAACACGGTTGCAGGGGAAAATTTGTTGGTTGGGTGTTGGGTTTTTCCTCCTTTGTCTTTTGTCAGTGAGGTGGATCTTTTACTCAAATCCTCTTGCAATAAAGGCTAACATTCTGCTCGTTTTTAAAAAAGTGCTTGTGTACCTGAACATTGTCTTTTAGTGATTTGTACACAAAGCCACCTAGGTCCATTTGAACCATTTAAGAATCTCAAATCTCCAAATTTTTCTAACAAAGTAGATTTCTGCTCGCCTTGTGTCCTTGCTCATTCAATTGGTTTGTTAATATTTTCCTGAAGCCTCTCTGCAATCTTTTAACCGGTCACCATATCATCCTACTTAGATTCAGAAGCAACCTAGCTTATTGCTGCTAATACACATGCTGGAGAAACTTGGCAGGTCCCGCAGCATCCATGGGAGGCAAAGATGTAAAACCTCAATGAAGGGCTCTGGTCTGAAATGTTGGTGATACATAGTTGCCTCCTATGGACGCTCCAGGGCCTCCAACACTTTGGTGTATTAACTGCAATCAGAACACCTGCAGGCTTTCTTGTTTCACTAGCTTATTACTGCATTTGGTTTCCTCATCTAAATAATTGACAGAACTTCTGAGCAACTGGGGGACCTTTCCTGCAGCATCCTACCAATCTCAATCTCCCAACCTGAACAATCCATTTATTCCCACTGCCCGTTTTCTATTCAACCCTTTATAACCCACACAAGTAATTACCATTTGTGGTAATTTTCCTTAATAACCTGAGGTTATTATTGCAGGCCTCCTGACAGTTCATATACAGGTAGACCCCGACAAACGACGGGGTTCAGTTCCGCAACTCGCATCATCAGGTGAAAATATCACAAGTTGGATTTACTTTCCGAGCCGCTCCTGCTGGAAGCCCAAGATGGTATATGGTAACTAGGGGCAGTGGCGTCACTTTGCAACCTACGATGTGATTGGAAATGCATGGGCAGATTGCTGTCGTTCTCGCTCCCTCTTCAATCTCTCCCACCCAGCCACGGCAATCTGCCCATGCATTCCAAATCGTTTAAAAAAAAACGGTGTTGGATCTGACAAAGCACGTTGGGAAAGCAAACTGCGTGCACTGACTGGATGGATGAGTTTCTTCAGAGAAGGAAAAGCAGCCACGTTGATACAGGTAGAGCCTGACTTACCTTTATTCAAAATGGATTCTGATCATTGTAACTTCAAAATATAGTATGTCAGAACTTCGTAAGTCAGGGTCTATTAGTTCCTACATATCTATTCTGACAGCTGCAACCATAGCAACTCTTAAAAGATATGTCAAATGTAAATCCACATTGAATCTGCCCAATCCAATCATAATTTGCCCTGTAAATATTTCCTTATTAATAAATTTCTACCATTTTCCAGTCAGGTTAACAGATTGACAATTCCCCATTTTCCATTTCACTCCTTTCTTAAATAGTGGCTACATTTGCGAACTTCCAATCTCTGCAAACTGTTTTAAAAGCTACTCAATAGGCTTCTTCAGGTATATTCTCCACCAAGAATGCACTTGCAGAAGTGGAAGCAGGCCTTTGAATTGCTGTTCAGGTGGCAGCGCTGGCCACCTGAAGGGACAGCTGCACCAGATGCACCTCTGAGCACACTCCGGCTCCTGTCCCTTCGGGCTGTCAGGTTTGGGATGGCGGGCTGTCAGCACGGGGACGTCCCCACACTGATCCTGTTGCCTCGCTCTCTCCCCACAGCCCGATATCAGTCCCCACAGCCAGCGCCGGTTGCCCCACAGTGTGGGGACTGATATTGGGCTGTGGGGAGAGAGCGGGGTAGCGGGATCAGTGTGGGGACATTCCCGCACTGACAGCCCATGCCGGCTGCCTCTGCCATAACGTCCCGCGCCGGGAGGCAGGGGCAGCTGGGAGGGGAGCTGTCAGGCCTGCTGACTGTCATCCCCTTAGAAGCCGCTTTCAGGCGGCTGCATTCAGGTGCCGGGGTGGGGGGACCTTGGCGATTATCCCTCCTGCGCTTTCAAGTGGCCTCCTGACAGCCGCATATGGGCATAATATGCGGCTTTAAATCGGAGGTTTTTTGGCCACCTGTAAGTGCCTAATTTTAAACCAATCCAGACACAGACTCCTTATAGCCAGCAATGGACTGCCAGATTAATAAAAATCACACTCTGAACAGAAAATAAGATCCTCAAATTGAAAAGCCAAGCAAAGTCAGAGTTCCTCATTAAGTAGAAAGATTGGCTTTTAAGTTTCTGTGACACTGATCTTACCATATCACCTTGATTTCCTTTGTAACCTTTTGGACCCTAAGGAACAAATAAGATTGTGATGTCCAGATTAGCATAACAAGGAAATCCAAGTACCATCAATAATTCAAAGCATTCTTCTATTCAAGTTCACAAAGACAAAGGAAAGCAAACTCACTGGATGCCCCTTTGGACCTGCCAAACCAAATGGACCAATGATGCCTTCTTTACCCTGGAAAGGAAAAAATATTATTCCCTCTCACACCAACTGCTTTCAAATACTATTTTATTTATGTTCATGTTTGATGAGCAACAGATTCCAAATGTTAAAAAAAAATAGTCGGGTGCGAACAATCAGCTTTCGAGATTCACAAAGACCAGAAGACCTCTTAAGTTTCACCTCCAACAACCACCAAATCCAATGTGAAAATGTAATAAGGAATCAATCCATTTTGCAAATTTTCCCGATGATTTGACTCACACTTTGAATGTTTGCATCATGTGGTATTATAACATTTTAACAATTCAGACTCAAAGATTGATAGATGACAGCAATCCATGACACGTGATTTATCACTGTCCTGCAATCCACATCTTCACGTTGATTCAATTTGAAGTTTTTCATAATTACTTGCGTTTGTGAAATTACAAATTATTAATTCAGAAACTAGTAAAAAGACATAATTGACAGATCTGTATTGCTCACTTAAAGTCCTCAGAAAAGAAAGACGGTACGTGGTCCTTTTCACGACCACAGAGTTCATCCTTTGATGAGTGAGCAGAAGGAGGGGTTGATGATGCATTGATAATTGATGTAGTATTGGGGAGCTATTGAAACTCAGGTTTGGTAAAATCAAGTAAAGCAAAAAAGGTGATTATTCATTGTTTAATTGACTACATCAGCTCTTTTATCAATAATGATTGTTTATGTAACTACATACCATTAATCCTGGAGGCCCTTTTGGACCTTGGATCCCAGAAAAACCTACATTTCCAGGTTGGCCCTAAACAAAAAGAACAAGTAAAAGATGATGGATCATTGTGCTCCTAATTCATATTTATCCCCATTTTCACAAATATGATTATTTGACTTAAACACAATGAAGGTTATAATGATCAGTTATCAAACAAGTGGCCAGATTTCTCCTGGGAAATAATTTTCCAGTTATTCAGTTTGGTGGGTGTGAAGTATCAGGCTACTGAGTATAGAAGGGAGAATTCCTTAGTAATACCTATTGCATTAATGGAGATGCCATTATTGTTGACAATGGGACTGTACATTATTGACAAGAAGAGAGTGTTACAGATCTAGATCAGTTTGAATCCTTATGCTGCAGGAGTTGGTGGACAGATGGACTGATAGGATGGGCCCATTTGCTGCAGAATTTTCTCCAATCGAGGCAAAAAATATGATCTGAGCTTTGTTTCAGAACACTGAGCGAAGAGCAGCAGCATTGTCTAAAATTAAATGAATTTCATTACATCTTTAACGCATGCAGTGGAACGCTCATAAACTCGCTCAGTGGGGGAAGGGGGGGGGGGAAAGAGATTAGGTGCTAGGACCTACCTGTCAACAAACGTTAACACCATCCACCTCTCCCATGTAGGAGACTGGGGGTGCGCTACTTTTATTGTGTCAAGCATCACTAGACGCTACTATCACTTGACACATGCTATATACGCGGCTGGGGGGTGGGTGGAGAGTCGCTAGGTGCGACAAGCTAGATGCAAATGATGTGGGAGGGGAGCGATGGCCATGGGGGGTACAGCACCTTGCTGGGGGGCGGGCAATGCCCGTGAATTTCCCCCTCCTACCCCAGCACTGACCCTGTTCTTTTTACTGCTTTACTGAACAGCTTTCAGCTTTTTATTTTTGTAATAATTTGACAGGGTCTCATCAAATAGTTCCTTGAATTTGAAGTTCCCATACTTGACCCCTGATATTTTCTGTTCCATATCTTTATTCTTCCATATGAAAGGATCTTCTCTTCTTAGCTCTGATCACACAAACTGATCTTCTATCTTTGTAAAGTGTATTGGTTTCATGCTCATTTCCCTGATATCTTCAAGTGTGTTTTGTCCAGCTTCACTCACCACATTAAATTTTCAACCACATAACCCAGCACCTACACTGACAGATGGTGCTAATGGGTCTTTCTCCCTCAGGATTGTCCTCATGTCACCCAACTCTTTGCAAAACTCTTCTCTCCTTCTACTTGCAAAATGTCACCCCTCTACCAGTACTCACCAAACCCCTTCCCCCCAAAAAAAAGTTGCTGTCATTAAAATTTTTGCTGATTTTGCTAATGCCAACATTTCTTGAGGACTACCTCCAATCTAGTCTCTGGCCATGGTTCATTGCTCTACTGTTACTTCATGAATTGCTTCAACGTTGCCTTCAGATGCTACAGATGAGTTTAGGAATAGTGATGGTCAAGGTAAATGCAGGGCAGCACTCAAGTATGAAGCTAAAACTGTGATAATGACAGGTTGTAGATCTAAAAGATGTGTCAGCAAGCTTAAGAAGTACAAGCGATCTCATCCTCTTCAGATTCAGATTTCAGGTTTATTGTCAGAGAACATACATGATATCACAAAACCCCGAGATTCTTTTCTTGCTGATGAGACAGAATTACCACTTATTGGCAGTGCAAAAAACATTGACTCAACATACACATGTAATCAAATAAAGAAATGTAAACAAACTTATTGTGCACTACAGAGGGGGAGGAAAAAAAAAGTGCAAATCAAAGAGTCCTTAACCAAGGCCCTGATCAAGGGGTTTGATGGTGGAGGGGTAGTAGCTGTTCCTGCATCTGGTGGTTGGAGTCTTGTGACACCAATACCTCTTTCCTGATGGCAGCAGCGAGGACAGTTTGTGTGCTAGGTGGTGTGGATCTTTGATGATTGCTGCTGCTCTCTGATGGCAGCGTTCCTTGTACATTGTGGGGGTGGGGGAGGGGCAGGCTTTTACCCATGATGTCCTGGGCTGTGTCCACTTACTTTTGCAGAGCTTTATGCTCAACGGTTTTGGTGTTCCCGTACCAGACCGTGATGTAGCTGGTCAGCACACTTTCCACCACACATCTGTAGAAATCTGCCAGGGTTTCTGGTTTCATCCCAAACCTCCGCAAATTCCTGAGGAAGTAGAGGTGCTGATGTGCTTTCTTTCCGATGCCATTGGGTCCAGGAAAGATCCTCCGAGACTCCCAAGACTTAAATTTGCTCACTGCTTTGTAAACCTCTGGTTTTCCCTTCAATCAGCTCTTTAGTTTTGGTGACATTGAATGCAAGGTTGTTGATGATGTATAATTCAGCCAAGTTTTCTCTCTCCTATAGCTGACTCATTACTTTCATTTATACAACCCACTATCGTGGTATCATCGGCAAATTTTATGTCACTATTGTACCGAGCCCCACAGTCGTAGGAGTAAAGTGAGTAGAGCAGAGGGCTAAGAATACAGCCGGGTACTGATGGAGATTCACTGTGGATGTGAGTGCCACTGGTCGGTGGTAATTTTGGCAGGTTAACACACTCTTCTTGACACCATTTTGAAACAGGTGGGTACCATGCCCTGCTAGAGTGAGACATTGAAGATATCCACAAATACATTGGCAAGTTGGTCAGCACAGACCGGATGCTTTCCTCAAATTCACTCTCCTGAAGGCAGCCTGCATGTCACCATCGGATATTGAGAGGAGAGGATCATCAGGGGACATGGGAGTGCACAGTGGTGGTTCTTCCTTGTTCTTAAGGTCGAATATGGTTCTTAGATTCTTTTACACTACATATGGAATGAATGGAGGTATTTCTGAAAATGAGCAGCATCACAGAAGTTCCAGAGAAAACACAGAACAGTGTAGTAAAGCCAGATGCAAAGTTGATGTATGTAGGACAGAAGACACATGAAAAGTTGATGTGCTTACTCGCTCCAAGGACATGTTCATACAAGAGCATTGGAAAGACCTTGAAAGGACATTTTAATCTCGTGTCTTCGAAGAATTTTAGTCTCGTGTTGATGGACGGAAGACAGAGGCAGATACTGTGAAACCGGATTCACAATGGGGAGAAGGTCAATCACTGCTGCACGATAAACTGTGCAAGATAGTTTGACCCTAGGTTCACAGTGCCAGAATGTTTCACAGTAATGAATGATAAACTGTGTCAAATACTCTGACCCCAGGTTCACATGGGATGTGTAGCCAGCGTAAGAGGAAACACTTGACAGTGACTTTGGAAAAAAACATAGGATTTTAGACAGGATTCTTTGAGATTGTTTGTTGTTTGAGCTGACAAATGACAGAATGGAAGCAAATTGACACATTTGATGTTATTTTTGAAGGATCATGTAGGATAATTGGCAGTAAAGTTGTTCCATTCAGGACTCTGTTCTGAGATGCAGGCAGGAATGGTGTAGAATACGAGTGCAGAAAGTTAGCAAGTCTCTTGGGTGAAAAAGGGTAAGAAGATCTTGCTGGGAATGTTAATGAATTCAAAATGACATTATGTTATAGGTGTCACCGAATAGACATTGTCTGAAAAAGTCAACAGTCATAGCTCCAAAGCAAACCCTAGTAGGACAGACACTACAGCTAACTTCCCAGGTTAGTCAATAAATTGATCCTAAATCCATGAGCTTCAGCTTTAACTACAGTCTCTTATGAGGGACTTTTCAAATGCCAACTTGAGGTGCATGGAAGCAACACCACTAGACATTTTCCTGCATCTTAGTTCATTGAACTCTTCAAAAATTTCAATTATATTCTTCAGGCATGACCTACCCTTCACTAATCCATAATAAAACACAAAATGCTGGAAATACTCAGCAGGTCAGGCTGCATCTGTGGAGAGAAAAACAGAATTAACATTTCAGGACAAAAACCTTGTTTGACCTGCTGAGTGCTTCCAGGATTTTTTGGTGTCTATTTCAGATTTTCAGCGTCTGCAGTTTTTTTGCCAGTCCTTTACACATCCATTTTGACTCTCCCTGGCCAAATGAACATTTTCAAAGAGTACAATGACTTCATTCTTATTTACAGACAATCATAAACATTGGACAAAACAAGAATTCGCTGCTTTCCCTCTCTCACCATCCAAAATATTGGTGCAATGTGTGCAATTTAAAAAAGCTACAGCAAGAGTTTCCAATGCAAATTTTGTCCGATGGTCCATGTTTTGCTATGTTAGAGTCACGGGGGGGGGGATGTTTGGCATAGCGGTTAGTGGAATGCCTTTATTGTGCCAGTGATCAGGTCCGGGGTTTGAATCCTGCGCTGTAAGGAGTTTGTACATTCTCCCTGTGACTGCATGGGATTTCCCTAGGGATTCCAGTTTCCTCCCACCTTTCAAAATGTACTGAGGGTGTAGGTTAATTGGGTGAAAATTGGGTGGCACGGACTTGGGGGCTGAAATGGCCTGTTACTGTGCTATAGATCTAAATTTAAAAAAAATGTAAACATGAAGTTGCTGCTGCTGTACAGATATTAATAATTTTCCTGTTTCTCCTTTCAGGTCTGTATTAGTTACTCATCAATTTGGAATAGACTTCAACATTGATGCAGTATAATTGATGCTGCTTGAGAAGCCCAGTTTGTAGCTTCTCTCAACTTTTACCATATGTACATTACAAGAACAGGTCACATAAATCAATTCTTTAATCCAATCCAACATGGACCAATCATTTTCTTATTTGCTCACCTCAGCAACAGTCACTCCAACAATGTTTCCACCAGCTTCCTATCCCTTCCACCTACGATACCCCACCTGATTATACTGAGCTGAGAGGCAAAACATTTTGCATCTGGGCCCTCAGCTCTTTCTCAGCTGAAGCTGGCATTGTAGCATGCTCCGATTAATTAGAAAAGTGTTGCTGACTGTGGTAACCCACTGTTATGCTATGATTGGTGCTGCTGGCTGAAACGCCTCTGGAGACTAATCCTACCCATAGCCCTTTGCATTCGGTACAGACCTTGAAGTTTTTAGTGATTGTCCGGACTTCCTCAATGGAGTATGGTAGGTTCCGAGCTTTGATAAAATGGAAAAACCTAGTTACTCCGGGGTGACAAAGGTTATTATGGAGGACCTGCAGTTTGTCCATTTAGCCAGTAGAGGATGTCGTGGTTGTAAGTGGACAGGTCAATTCTCCACCTGAGGATCTTTTCATTCTCTGTTTTGCCTCCCTGCTTATTATTAAACATGAATGCGACTGCTCACTGATCCGTGAGGAGAGTGAACTGTTTTCTGGTGAGGTAATGCCTCCAGTGGCATACTGCCTTCATGATGGCCTGGGCTTCTATCTTAACTAATTTCAGGGCCCTGGAGGGTGTGTGAGAAAAAGGCGATGAGTCTGCCCGCTTGGTTGAGTGTGAGAGCCAGGGCAAAGTTGGATGAATCGCTTTCCAGTTGGAACAGTGTGGACTCGTCAATGGCATGCATTGTTGGCTTGGCAATGTCGTCCTTGATATAGTCAAATGCAGGTTGTGCATTAGGGGAAACATAATGGCTTTGACCAATGGGTGAATCTTGTCTGCATAGTTGGGGACCTATTGAGCGTAATATGAGAAGAACTCAAGGCATCTTTTCAGTGCTTTCGACCATGCAGTCGAGGAAGGTTAATCATGCTGTTTGAAGTGGTGACTATCCGCACGCGGTGCTGTGAGGTTTTGTAGATGGTTTAGATTGGCAAACTTTGGCATAATGTCTCTTTTTTCTGTACCTAGCGCATACCGCCTCCTTGAAAGGACAGCATTTCCTTGGGTGCATACCCTGCCTGCAGAAGTGGGAATTTGGGAGATCACCCGAAACGACGGCCGAGGTCAGGTCACTCGAGGAGGGGGAAGGTGTGGGCGACCAGTCCCTCATGGTGTGGGATGATCCTCTGTCCCAGGATAGCAGCACCTGCGGCAACCAAGAGGCGGCTGAGTAATCACCTGAGTTTTGGAAGGCCAACTCCAGTGTCTCTGTCAGCTCAACTACCCTCTGTAGATCAAACACCTTTTGTTCCAGGAGTCTCTGTCTTATGTATCTGGAGCAATTACCCACATAAGTGTCCTGGATGAGGCCTTCAGTGTTCTGGGTGGCTGATATGGCCTTACAGTCACACACTCTGCATAGGCTCTGGAGGGCTGCAGGTACTCAGTGCTTGACTCACCAGGTCACTGCTTTCTGGTGGCCAGGAGGTGCCATTTACTTTCTTGTGATACTGGGCCTTCAGAATTTCCATGGCTGCTGGGTACGAATGGGGGTTGCTGATTATTGGGAATACTTGGGGTCTGACTCGTCAGACAATTAATTTCAGTCGGTTAGCATCCATGGTGATAACATCGACGGATGCCGCCAGGAAGTCTTCAAAACAGTGTAGCCAGAGTTTGAACATGTTTGGAGTGCCTGGCAATCAAGGGTTGGTGTCAAACTTCTCAGGTTTCAAGTCCTGTTCCATGCTTTTTTGGAAAAAAATTATAGTTAATAAAACCATCAATAATCACAAAAGACTGAAGTGAAACTGATAGGCTTTTATTTACTATAGACTGGAACAGCCATCAAACTCATTGACTGATCAAGGCGGAGTGGAATGGGGAGCATGCAAAGGGCTATGGGTAGGATCAGTCTCGGGAGGTGTGTCCAGCCGGCAGCAGCAGTGGTTTACCTTTACCACACTGACCTTCATTAAAAGGTCGATGAAACAAAATCATTTGTTTTTATCTTTTGTAATCATTTCATATTTTAAATTCATATGCATGAGCAAAATTGTTTATGAGTTAATTTATCATGTTTTTCTATTTCAAATTCTTTTTTAAACGGTGGCAGTGATACCACAAAGCCATGATTAGTTTGTGGCTATGGGGATCCAGTAGCGATGAATGTAAAGTGTGGGCTTATTCCAAGCATGATTCAGCCAGGATTCTTACTGGTTATAAAGGAAATGTCTTCAGGAAACTGTGGATACAATTAATGTCAAAAATCATCTGTATATACATAATTATGTGGTAACATCAAAAGCTCTCTGTTACTATTCAAACATCTCTATAATAGAGGTAAAATGACTGATAATTGTCTGTGGGTGATGCACAAGCTACAAAGGATATGTGCTTGAAGTGAATAACTATACTAGGACACGGAGTAGGAGGCTACCTGGCCACTCTTTACCTCCACCATTTGACGTGACATGGCTGATCTATGCTGGCTTCAGTTCCTCATCTGTATCAGCTCCCCATAAGGGTTAATCCATGTTCCTTTGCTTGAAACACTCCCACTAGTACAAACATTGAAGCATCAATCCTGTGATCAATCATTACCAGCTTATATTTTTTATAAGATCACCCCTTATTTTTCTGAATTCCAAAGAATTAGTATCATTTGACATAATGAGTGTGGAATGCTACCCAATCCTTTCTTATTGGAAGGAACCAAAACTGCCCAGAATGGGTAAAAATTAAATATTTAAATACAGCTCCCCAGTGCTCAAGAACATATGGGATAGTTTGCACAAAAATGTCAACTTAATCTGCTTACATGAAACACAACCAAGAAATTCATGTGCAATTAATTAAACCTATCTAACATCTAGCGTAAACCTACTGTTGACGTCAGGCAACATTTGGTACATAATGAACATTTTGCAGGATGTAGCAGCACGTGAAGGAAAGTCATTTTATCAACATATCATGTGGGTGGTAAAATAATGGATTATTCTATGATATACTAAGTCATGTTAAATGTTACAGTAAAAACTTTGATTTAACATGCTGGTTGACAATCCAATGACTTTTTAAAAAAATTTAAATATTATTGTTTCTTAACAGCTCAAGAAAGCAGAAAATGATCCTGAACCTCAGAAAATAGTTTCAGATCCAATACCTTTGGTCCAAATACTCCCATCAGCCCAGGGAAGCCAGACTCTCCAGGATCTCCCTGAAAACAACAAATACATTTGGTTACTAATAAAAAAAGAGGGCCCAATTAGGTTGGAGCAAATCTAAACACAGATAGCATCTTAATAGTCTGCTGCTACAAGGCCCACTCAATAGCCAATGCTTTTAAAGAACTAAATTTGGTTCATGTATAATAGGCGTTAAAGTGATTTTGACAGTTTTGTATCCACCACCCACATCCTATTCATGTCCTGCATTTTGTTGCAATAACAACAAGAATTGAATTCATGTATCCTATCTCACACACTCGATCAGATTACATTCTCTATCAGTGGGGAAAAGCCAGCGTGAGTGGCCCAGTGCAGGAGTAGAGAGTTAGAGGCTTTGGCTCGAGAGGCTTCAGCAAAAAGAGACTGAAGACGTGCTACAGGAAAGGTCAGGTAAGATCTTTTCATAGTAACCCAGAGTAGGTTGTAGAGATAGCAGCTTGGGCAGTGAACTGCTCCAATTGTTGCAGGATATAGGAAACCAGGAACAGCACAAGAATCCCTGATGACTACCCCTGCAAGAGGTACAACCAGCTGCAGCTCCTTACAGACTGTGTTTGGGAACTAGAGCTGGATGAACTTTGGGAGGTAGAGGGCGTGTCAGACAGAAGCTAGAAGGAGACAGTCACACCATAAAGGCAAGAGACAGGTAACTGGATAACACTTAGGAGAGGGGAGAAAAATAGACAGTCAGTGCAGAGCTCCCCTGCCGCTATTCCCATCAGTGACGTTTACCTCTATGGATACTGAACGGATAAGAGCTTCTGCAGCTGCAAAAGAGACTCCAAGATAGTGTGTTGCTTCCTGGGTGCTCAGGTCTAGGATGTCTCTGAGCAGTTGCAGAATATTCTTAAGGGGAAGGGTGAGCAGCTAGAGATCATGGTATATATTGGTCCTGCTAATGACATAGGCAGGAGTGGGCTCGAAGTAAGTTTAGGGAGTTAAGAAAGAGGTTGAAAAGCAGGACCTCCAAGGTGGTATCTCTGGATTACTCCCAGTGCCATCAGCTAGGGAAAGTCAGAACAGGAATATAGGGCAGACAAATGAGTGGCTGATGAGATGGTGCATGGTTCTTGAATCATTGGAACCTTTCCAGGGAAGGGTTGACCCATACAATTGAGGTGGGTTGTGTCTGAACTGGAGGCTAATGCACGGGGATTTTAAACTAGATTGGCGGGGGGGTGGGGGGTGGATGAAGAGACAGAGGAGGTTAGCACACAAGTAGGAACAGCTGGAAGAGAGTTTGTGTGGAAGAAAATCAGATAGGGAAAAATTGCAGCAATGAGGATACAAGGACACATGTCAAAAAAAGTGACTAATACAGGGCTTAAGGTTTTATTAAATGCATGCAGAATAAGAAATAAAGTGGATGACCTTATAGTACAGCTACATATTGGCATGTATAATGTTGTGGTCATCACAGAATCATAGCTAAAGTATGTGCCATTGGGAGCTGAATGTCCAAGGATACACAGTGTATCAAAAGGATAGGCTCTATTGGTAAGGTGTAATATTTAATCATTAGAAAGAGATGACATGGGATTAGAAGATATAGAATTAATGTGGATTGAGTTCAGAAATGGGAAAGGTAAAAAGACACTTCGCAATTATACACAGACTACCAAACAGTAAGCAGGATGTAGACAACAAATTACAACAGCAAATAGGAAGGTGAGTCATAAGGGCAAAGTTATGATAGTCATGGGGGGTTTCAACATGCAAATAGATTGGGAAAACCAGGCTGGAATTGGATCTCGAGAGAGAGAATTTTTTGAATATTGACAGCCTCTTCGAACATTTTATGGCTGAGTTGACCAGGGAAACAGCAATTCTGGATTAGATACTGTGTAATGAACCAGTGTTAAAAAGAGAAATGAAAGTAAGGGAACCCTTGGAATGCTTTAATCATAATGTGATAGAATTTGCCCTGCAGTTTGAGAGGAAGAAACTAAAATCAGAAGTGTCAGTATACCAGTGAAACAACAGGGACTACAGAGGTATGAGAGAGGAACTTGAGGCACACTGGCAAGGAGGATGGCAGAGCACCAACGGCTGGAGTCTCTGTGAGAAATAAGGAAAATGCAGGAGAAGTACTGTATATGCTAAAACAGTAGAAATATTTGAATGGAAAAATGACACAACTGTGGCTGACAAAATAAGTCAAATCCAAAGGAAGGGCATACATGGAAGCAAAAATTAATGGGAAGATAGAGGACAGGCAAGCTTTTAAAAGCATACAGAAGGCAACTAAGAAGGTCATTAGGAAAGAAAAGATGAACTTTGAAAGGAGGCTAGCAAATGATATCAAAAGCTTTTTTTTAAAGTACATTAAGAGTAAAAGGGAGGCAAGAGTAGATACAAGACCAATAGAAAATAATGCTGGAGAAATTATAATTGGAGACAAGAAGATGGCAGCGGAACTGAATGAGTCTTCACTGTAGAAGATATTAACTGTGTACAGTACCAGACTTTCAAGTTTGTCAAGGAAGAGAGGTGAGTGCAGTCACGATCACCAGCTTGGCAAGCTGAAAGATAAGTCTCCCTGACCAGATGAAATGCAACTTCTGAAAGAAGTAGCTAACGAGATTTTGGAGGCACTAGTAACGATCTTCCAATAATCCATGGATCTGGCATGGTTCCAGAGGATTGGAAAATTGCTCCGCTATTTAAAAAGGAGGTAGACGGCAAAAAGGAAATTATAGGCCTGATAACCCAACATCAATGATTGGGAAGCTGCTGCAGTCAACTGTCAAGGATGAGGTTATGGAGTACCTGGAGGTGCATGACAAGATAGGCCAAAGTCAGCATGGTTTCCTTAAGGAATAATCTTGCCTGACAAACCTAGTGCAATTTTTTGAGGAAACCACAAACAGGCTGGACAAAGAACAGGCAGTTGGTGTTGTACATTTGGACTTTCAAAAGGCCTTTGACAAGATGCTGCACATAAGGCTGCTTCAAAAAATGAGAGCCCATGGAATTACAAGAAAGAAACTTGTATGGGTAGAGCATTGGCTGATCAGCAGAAAGCAGAGAGTAGAATAGAGGGATCCTAAACAGGTTGGCTACTGGTTACCAGCGGTGTACCACAAAGAGTCAGTGTTGGGGCTACTTCTTTTTACATTGTAATGATTTAGATTGCAGAATAAATGGCTTTGTGGCTAAGTTTGTAGACGATACAAAGATAGGTGGTGGGGGGTTGGGGGGGGGGAAGGTAGTGAAGAGAAAATGGAGAGGCTGTGGAGAGAATTAGATTAAAAGAATAGTCAAAGAAGTGGTAAATGAAATACAAAGGTAGAAGAAATAAAAAGGCAGACCATCATTTTTATGGGAAGAAAATTCAAAATTTGGGGGTGTAAAGGGATTTGGGAGCACTGTTCCCTCCCACATATGTTTTGGAACTAGTGCACAAAGTAAATTAATGTGCTCACAAAAGGTTGATTACCTAAAATAAAATAAAATCCTAACTAAATATGTTACTCTGTAGAATGCAATCATACTTGTATTATATACATGCCAATACAGTTTTATTAGCCATGAAAGGTAGGCTGTACCAAAATTATCTTGAAACAATTTCAAGCTCACATACTTTTGTCACAGGAAAAGAATTTGCAGAATGTAAGATTTTTGTGCACAATGACTACTAAAAATGAGAGGGAACATTGCTTGGGATCCCTTGTACAGGATACCCTAAAGGTTGACCTCCTGGTTGAGTTAGTGGTGAAGAAGGTGAATGCAGTGATGCATTCATATCGAGAGGCACAGGATATAAGAATAGGGATGTGATATAAGGCACTGGTGTGGCCTCACTTGGAGTACGGGGTACAATATTGGGCTCCTTATTTATGGAAGGATGTGTTGACTTTGGAGAGTGTTCACAAGAACGATTCCTTGAATGAAGGGATTAGCAAATGAGGAACATTTGATGGCTCTTGGACAGTACTCCTTGAAGTTCAGAAGAATAAGGGGGAATCTCAGAAGCATTTTGAATGTTGCAAAGCCTAGACAGAGTTGATGTGGCTAAGTTGTTTCCCATCGTAGATGAGTTAAGGACAAGAAGTCACAACTTCAGGACTGAAGGGGCGTCTATTTTCTCAGGAGAAAACACAGAATGTGGAAAACATTTATGGACCACTTGCGTGGGATTCTGGATAGGTCTGTCGTACTGAGACAGGGAAAATATAGTAGGAAAAGGGAAATGTGGTTGACAAAGCAGGTGAGGCAGTTAGTTAAGAGGAAGAAGGATGCATACATTAGATTTAGGAAGCATAAAACAGGAAGGGCTCATGAGAATTATATGGTAGTCAATAACTAACTTAAGAAAGGACTTAGGAGAGGTAAAATAGGATTAAGGAAAACCCTAAGGCATTCTATGCATATGTGAAGAACAGAAGGATGACGAGAGTGAAGGTATCCCTATCAGGATAAAGGAGGCAACGTGTGCCTGGAAGCGAAGGAAGTTGGGGAGGTCCTAAATGAATACTTAGTATTCACCAGAAAAAAGAAACTTGGTCAAGGTGAGGTCAGAATAGAACAAGCTTTTGCACTGGACCATGTTGATATTAAGAAAGAGGAAGTGCTACATCTTCTTAAAAACATTAGGATTGACAAGTCCACAGGATCGGACGAGATATACCCAAGGTTGCTATGGTATGGGAGGGAAGAGATTACTAAGGTGTTGGTGATGATCTTTACATCCTCCCTGGCTACAGGGGAGGTGCCAGGGGATTGGAGAATAGTAAATGTGGTCCCTTGTTTAAAGAAGGTAATAGGCAGAATCCTGGGAATTATAGACCAGGATCAGTAATGGGCAAGCTAGTGAAGAGGATTCTTAGGACAGGATTTATGAGCATTTAGAGAAGTCCAGTCTTCTCATGAATAGTTAGCATGGCTTTCTGAGGAGGTCAGATTTCAGATTTATTGACAGAGTACATACACAACCCCAAGGTTTTTTTTCCTCCTGCAGTCAAGGCAGAATTATCACTTCCACTTATTGTAGTGCAAAAAAACTACAAACAATCTACTCATAAAGAAATGTAAACAAACTGACTGTGCAATACAGAGAGGTAAAATAAATCAATAAAGTGCAAAGGTAAGATTCCTTAAATGAGTCCCTGATTGAGTTTGTTGTTGAGGAGTCTGATGATGGAGGGGTAGCAGCTGTTCCTGAACCTGACAGTGTGAGTCTTGTGTCACCTGAATCTCTTTCCTGATGATAGCAATGAGAACAGATCATGTGCTGAATGATATGGATCCTTGATGATTACTGCTGCTCTCTGATGGCAGCGTTCTTTGTAAATGTCTTGATGGTGGGGAGGGTTTTGCTTGTGATGTCCTGGGCTGTGTCCACTACCTTTTGCAGGTTTTTACGCTCAAGGGTATTGATGACCCCATACCAGACCACGATGCAGCCAGTCAGCACACTTTCTACCACACATCTGTAGAAATTTGCAGGATTTCTGATGTCACACCAAACCTCCGCAAACTCCGGAGGAAGTAGAGTTGCTGATGTGCTTTCTTCTTGATGCCATTAGTGTGTTGGATCCAGGAAAAATCCTCCAAGATAGTGACTCCTACAAACTTAAATTTGCTCACCCTCTCCACCACTGATCTTGGCTGTGCCTCACAAGCCTAATTGAGGTTTTTTTGAGAAGGTAACAAAATAAATTAATGAAGGTAGGGCAGAAGATGTGGTGTACATGGATTTTTGTAAGGCATTTGACAAGGCCCGCCATAGGAAATTTGTTCAGAAAGTCATGAGATGAGATCCATGGAACCTTGTCTGTGGATTCAGAATTGGCTTATCTATAGAAAGCAGAAAGTATTAGTGGATGGATAGTATTCTTCCTGGAGGTCAGTGACCTGTGGAGTTGCACAAGAATCTGTTTTGGGATTCCTGCTCTCTGTGATTTTTCTAGATGACCCGTATGAAGAATTAGAGGGAAGTACTAGGTCATTAAGTTTATGGATGATATGAGGATTGAAGGTGTTGTGGATAGTGTTGAAGTTTGTCATAAGTTACAACAGGATCGAGATAGGATGCAGAGTTGGGCAGAATAGTGACAGATGAAGTGTGAGGTGATGAATTTTGGAAGGTCAAATTTGAAGGCAGGATACATGGTAAATGGTTGGATACTTAACAGTGTGGAAGACAGAGGGACATTGGGGTCAAAATCCACAGATCTCTCAAGGTTTCCACACGAGTTGATAGGATAGTTAAGAAGGCCTACGATACGCTGGTTTTCATTAGTCAGGGGATTGAGTTTAAAAGTCAAGAGGTTATGTTGCAGTTGAACAAATTTAGAATATTGTGTTCAGTCCTGGTCACCTCATTATATGTGGAAGTTATGAAGAGGGTGTAGAGAAGATTTATTAGGATGTGGCTTGGATTGGAAAATGTGTCTTATGAGGCAAGGTTAGTAGAGTTGGGACTTTTCATTTTGGAGCGAAGAAGGGTGAGAGGCAACTTAATAGAGGTCTACAAGATTCTGAGAAGTACAGATAAGGTCAACAACCAGCATCTTTTCTCCAGGGTAGGAGTAGCAAACATCTGTACAAAGTGAAGCTTTTCACACAGAAGGTTGTGGGTGCCTGGAGTGCATTGCCAGGGATGGTGGTGGAGGCTGGAATAGGGGAGATTTAAGAGACTCTAAGACAGGCACATAGATGAAACAAAAATAGAGGGTTACCAGGTAGGGAAAGTTTAGTTTTTTTTGATAGGTCAGCACAACATCGTGGGTCAAAGGCCCTGTACTATGCTGTAATGCTCTATGTTCAATGTGATATCACTTAATCATGCACGTAGGGTTCTATGTGCGGCTTTGCTTGGCAAGTGAAGAATGATGATATACTGAATGCTGCAGGACAATATCATGGAATTGGAAGAGACAAGGAGCAATAAGGCTACCTTAAGCATATTGGAAAGTTAGGAACTTATCCTAAAGTTTTGTGAAGTCATTCTCTCATTGCCTATCATACTGCAAATCACTGCACTTGATCCCGATTCTGACATTACGTGCGTGTGTGTGTGTGTGTATGTATGTACACGTATACATACCCACACATACAATGGGTACAGGTATGTAATCTTATAACTGAACATCAGAAAACCTTCAAAAACCGAACATTTCTTAACTGCATGTACAGTATATTTTCAGGTGTTTAACTTAGTTTGAGCCAGTTTAAGTTTAAAGTTTTACTGTACATTTTACTTAAAAATACAAGGATTGCCCTCCAGCAGAATTTCAGCAATTCTGCTGAAAGGCTATTTGACAGAGAGAGCAGCTCGGGTGGGAGAGAGCGGCAGCGCAGCTCGGACAGGAAGAGAGCGGCAGCTCAGCTCGGGCAGGGAGAGAGCGGTAGTGTGGCTTGGGTGGGAGAGCAGGGAAAGAGCAGTCTGCCTTATCTCACTTCATTTACTATCTTCCCCATCCAATGTGTCCCCCACCCCTGCAATTACTTCAAAGTTTTAATATTATTCCATTATCCAAAAAAATTTCAAAATCCGAAAAGCGTCTAGCCTCCAAGATTTTGGATAAAAGATTAAGCACCTGTACTGAGCATTCAGGATCATGGGTCAGAGATGTACAGTGTTTAAAAAAAAGATATAAAACCAGCTAATCTTCTTCACCAATTTTCTAATTAAAAATTAATTCTTAATTTTAGGCACAACTCTAAGAGATGCTGAGATCACAGTCAGTTCTATTTCCCATCATTCTCAGTTGAACGTAACTCATATCATATCAGTAAAATGCAACTCAAGGAAAACATTTGACTGACCGGTTGACCTTTGGAACCTCGATCACCTCTCTTCCCTGGGAGACCTGCCCCTCCTTCTGTTCCTTTTATTCCTGGTGGTCCAGCCTGACCCCGCAAACCTCTTTCTCCCTATGACGATCACAATAGATAAAAGTACATTTATTGAAACTGATCACAGCATGCACATCATCGTTACAGTATTTGACTTTCTGCTATTGTAAACTAATAAGATTCAGTGTTTCAGTGTTCATTGAAATATTGTAGTATTATAACAATAATTACTTTCAGACAGCAAAAATAGATGGTCTCAAACAAATTTATTTTAATCTTTTAAACAGAATATCTTCCTAAATGCAGTAGATGTTAAATCAATTTAAATTTTCAATAATGAGCAATAGATTTTTCTGAGATACTAAGGAGCACAACTGCATTTAAAGCATTGGTCGGGCATGTAAAATTGAATAGTTCCTGTAATGGAATGGCTACATCCTTCTTCCATTGGCAAACCGAATGAAAATTGAATTTATTCTTTTATTATACCAATTCTTCTCTGATCTTAGCCTAAGAATGATGACACTGTGATAAAATCAAAGCTCTGTCCACAGGGCAAATGGTTTTCTACAATGCTCTTTGATACAATGGGATTGATATACAGCAAGATCACACAGACCACTTTGCCACTCTCTCAAATATGTCATACTCAAGCTTCTGAAAATATTTTACAATTAACCTTCAACACTCTACCTGCATTAGCAGAGAAAGATTCCAAAATAAAAGGCACTTTTTTATGAATCAAAATTGCTACTCCTATTGATATAGTTGCCATGGACACAGGGCCTGAGGTATTAATCAAGAAGTAAATCTGAGAATTGGTGCATAGATCCAACCAGAAAAAAATTGCCTCTAGTTTTACTTCAATTGAAATAGATTCCAATAGCCACCAGCACAGAGAAGATAACTTCATTTACACAATTACTTCCAAATAAAAAAACAGCATTAATTATTGATGTGGCCAGTTTACTTTCACTTAATTTTAGTAGGCACTTCAGTCACTTATTAGTATTCAATTGGGGACGTGAAGTAAATGTTTTTCCAGCTAGAGCCAAATGATGATAAAGAATTATTATTTATAAAATAATTTGAAGCAAAAGGACAGAATAATCTGCAATTGCTATTTATTTGACCAAATTATTATTGCATTTATTTATTCATATGCTTTAAAAAGCATTCTGGTGAGAAACTATGTGTAATTATTTAATAAATAAGTACAATTTGTTAATCCCTCCACAGGCGCATATATAGACATGTTGAATTTTGTGGCACACAGTCTATCAGGTCAGCACTAGCAATGGGGTATCTGGAAGAAATGAAGATTGGATGTCCATAATAAAATCACCTCAAGGTGACAGAATTGTTAGCATTGGAGAAACAGAGGAATCTTGGGGTTCAAGTCCATAGATCCCTTAAGATTGCCACACAAGTTGATAGGATGGTTGAGAAAGCAATATAGTGGACTGGACTTCATTTGAAGGGCATTGGGTTTAAGAGCCACAAAATAGATTTGTAGTTCCATAAAACTTTGGCCAGACTACACTTGGGGTCTAATTCAGTTCAATCTATTCAGTTGTGGTCACCTCATTACAGGAAGGATATGGAAGATTTAGAGAGGCTGCAAAGGAGATTTAGCAGGATGCTGTCTGGATTGGAGAGCATATCTTGTGAAGAAAGGTTGAGCAAACTAGGGCTTTTCTCTTTGGAGTGATGGAAAATTAAAGGCAACTTAATAGAGATGCACAAGATTATGAGAGGCAAAAATAGGGTGGACAGCTGGGACATTTTTCCCAGGATGGCACTGGCCAATGCCAGAAGACATGCATTTAAGGCGAGTAGAGGAAAGTTTAGGGGTGATTTCATAGGTAGATTATTTTACACAGGCAGCCACCTTCTCGCCTATTTGCTCCTCTAATAAGTTCTGTTTCAGGGTGGAAATTCAGCTTCATTCTAACAATGTTAATTTGCATAAGATCAGATTAGAGGAGGAACTCTGGTTATTACAATAAAATATCTTTCAAGGGATGTTTAAGAGAGATGGCAGTTTTTAAATGTATCAGTTTGCATATTGTTTTAATTTTTGATTACATTTCTGTTTCTCATCTATTGAAAATACTCTGGCTTCAAGAATGGGGACATTGGCTGTTCTGTAAGACTGTTCAGTGAGCTGTTTCCTGCTATTATTAGCAAGTATAATAATGATAGCGAACATTTCAGTTTGACCACAGCATTGTAGGGAAAAGATATAAAATAAAATGTGAATTTATTTGTATGTGTTCCATGGCACAAGAAAATGCTCACAATTTGCTAAACAGATGAAGAAAAGGTGTGATTTTGCCTCTTTTGTTGAGAAGTGACAACTGAGCACATTAGAAACAGAATAAAAATGGGGCAAAAATGGCAGATTCTGGAAACCTGAAACAAAAACAGAGAACAGTGCATGCATGTAACTGGTTGGGCAGCAACAGTGGGGAGGGAGACCTTTAGTCTGATGAATGGTCCTTGACCTGAAATGTCAAATCTGTTTCTCTAATGAACCTTGGTGATAACAACAAAAACTGCTGGGAGCACTCAGCAAGTCAAGCAGAATCTGTGGCAAGAGAAACAGAGTCAATGTTTCAGATTGCTAACCCTCAGGAAGGTGAGGAAGTCTCTTTAATTTGAAATAATAACCCAATTTCTCTTTCCACAGTGGCATTTTTTGACTTTCATTTTCAGTTGAGTTTGTTTTGCTCTGAATTGGCAGAGCAGCCGGTTACACTCGGGTGATCTGTAAAAGTGTTAACCATATAACCGTTTACAGCATGGAAACAGGCCATGTCGGCCCTTCAAGTCCGTACCAGTTCACTTGAACAACTCCACTAACTCCTCCGCAAACGCCTGAGGAAGAATTGCACTTGAACTTATCTCGGTAGATTTTTTTTCACTATATAACTTTGTAAAACAACCAGATTTTTAAAAAATGGTCTTGCCAGTGTTATATGATTCATCACAATTTGTTTGGTGTACTTGGAAATGTATTTATCTTTAATTTTAAATAGTAGAATAAATCAGATCATTTTGACTCTCACTACTTTTCCATTCACTTAATATTCTTTTGACAGCTTCAGTTGTCAGGATGATTGCTGTTTCACATGAACATACATGCAACTTTAAATTTTATTTGACAGATTTTCCCAAAGGAGTAGGATTTCAGGAAATGGTTGAAAGTAGGTGGAAGAGGTTTCATTTAAATTATAAAAAAATCTTTTACATGCATCAAAATATATGAATTAAGTTAATACATCCCATTTTTTTAATTACAGAAGCTTAATTCAGAAGGTATATCAATTTTTAGATTAATTTTTCCTAAATCTGAGAGGCTAAATTTTTTTTTTGGATATATTGTGATAGCTTTATTGGTATATATGGTAAGATGATTCCAAAATTAGAAGTATGTTTAACTTAAATGAAAAATAGGGACATTCATTGAAATGGCAAAAATTTATGGGGAGATTAAAAGTGTGAACTGAAGATAACCAGATTCCATTATTTGCATCAGATGAAGTCTGGTCTGCCCTGAAGTTGGCGGCAGCTACTAAGTTACACAGGATTCCAACCTTTTCAGTCTGAAACCTTTAACAGCCCTATTATCCCATCCTTTTCACTAACCTGACTTGACAATAGAAACACAAGAAATTTTGAAACAATGTCTCAGTGATACAATTCAAAGCACCAGAGACTTTAAATCAAATAGTTTCCAGAAATATTAGAGACTAAATTAATCATGTAGCTTTCTGCTCAGACTTGGCCAGAATTTGTTCAAGAGATCACCTGAGGATAACAGGTGCTAACAGTAGTATCTCATTGGCGGAGACGTCGCCGCAACCAAAACATGGCTTGTGTTCTCACTAAGGTGACGCCAGGGCGACGTCGCAGCGACTAATGTTCTCCACGACTGGGGAGACGTCTCCGTGACCTCTCCACAGCGTTGCCGCGACCTCTCCTCAGTCTTCTTGGTCTCCAGCAGGTCTCGGCGACATCGCAGAGAGGTCTCAGCAACGTCGCGGAGGCATCTCCCCAGTCACGGAGACCTGCTGGAGACTGGAAAAAGTCTCCAGAAAAATTGAACTTGTTCGATTTTCCGGTGACTCCTTGGAGACCCGGCTAGTCTCCAGGAGATGTTGCTGAGATGTCTCCGCAACCAGCGAAGACTCGAGTCGCCAGCAGGTCTCCACCTAGTCTCCAGGCCAGTGAGATAGGCCCTTAAGTGGGTGAAGAATGAACCAAATGAATTCAGTAAGAATCTCAGCAAAATTGTTTATTTAGTATGGACAAAACAATGTAAGCTTCTATTACACAGATTGAGTTGTGTTTTACACTATTTCAAGGAATGTTTTTGACTTGGTGTTTTGATTAAATTCATAAGTTAAAAAAATCCCCTAATAATCACTAAAATTGCAATATTTAAATATTGCCATAAATTACAGCGAATTGACCTAACATGAGAGTAGCTGAACCACCAAACATGAGTACTTTGCAGTTGAGGGTCCAACTGAATTCAGATATCTGACAACTTGAAGGTGCATTAATACAGTAACTTCCCTATTTAATCAAAACAGGATTTCAAAAATACTATTTGAACTACTAATTGAGGTAGCATGTTTCCTAATTTTGATTTTGCAGTAAGGGTGGTTTATTAAATTAGTGGATTGTATCAGGAGCTGAAATATTAATGTTACTTATTAAATGTTATTCTATTTATTGTTAAATTTGTGTATCTATTGCTAAGAAAAAAAATGGTATTTTGAAAGTAGCTCATAGTTAATAAAGTATATTAAAACTAAGAACACTATCATCATTTATGTAACTATATCTACTTTTACATTTAAGTATCAGCCAAGCATATAGGTTTAAAGCAATAGATGAGAAATGAATCCATCATTGAGTACCACAGCAAGTACTGAGGGCAACATGGCCAATTCCGGATCTTATTTTCTATGTTCGACTGAACCAATAATTTTGCTACTCAGAGTGAATGGCATCACTACTGAGCCAAGGTGAGGCTTGAAAAGGCGTAGAATAACAATGGCTTTCCAAAACAAAACATAATTCGCAAAATGCAACACAAAGGTATTATCTCATATATTGTGCTTCTTTCAGTAGAATGGGAATTCATTCCAGCATACAGTAAAATTCCAACCGGCCACCATATGACAAAATGGAAACCTTGATGTTGGGCATCTAGCTCAGAAGTAATGTTTGCCATACTCCTTTTCAACTCACGGAGACTCCAATTCTTCTGGTGAACTCTCCTTGCTCACTGGAACATTTATCAAATGCCATAACATTTAATTTAATTAAAATATTTTGGTATTAATAGAAATAGCATCCAGTGGTCCAGAAAATTTGCCAGTTTTACATCAATAAAGTTCTGAACATGTGGGATTTTTGCACCTCTTCTGTATTGCATGAACAGATCACCTTTAAACAACAATCTTTGTCTTTCTCATTATCAAGTTATTATTCAGGACTATTTTATGTTATTGATCTGAAACCTGGAAATCTCAAACCTGCTTACCTTAAAGCCAGGGGCTCCCTGAGGTCCAGGCAATCCGGGGACTCCAACACGGCCAATTGCCCCAATTGCACCAATCAATCCCATACTCCCATCATCTCCTTGTTCTCCCTATAGCATGAGGAAAAGATGCAATATGAACAAGCTTAAAGGATATAAACTCGATGAGTGCTAGTTCTAAAACTACAGTAAAAGTTATAATACATTGTACTAAAATAAAATAATCTAGGAATACATAAAAATGGATAACTTATTGGGATCCAATGTGCAATCATTTCACTTCATGATCATGTACATCTCAGTCAGATTGCCTTTTCTCTAAAAACATATTCATTCTCCAGTATTTTAATGACAAAAACTTCCAAGCATAATTGCAAATTTAGTCAATTTCTTCTCTAGCTTCACTGGCTCAGCATCCTTCATAAAGCAGGTCCCACTGTAATAAAAGTTTGGGTGCTGTGGCGCGAGCAATGACCACTCGCAGACACGAAGCAAGGAGTCAAAGGCTTTATTGATCAGAAGACCCAGACATGCCTCTACATGCTGCTGGCTCACGTCCAAGGCATGTATGAAGGAGGAGACTAGGGCTCTCAGCCTTTATTAGGGGATCTATGGGGAGGAGCTACATGTATAGAAGACAGGCCAGCCTGCCCAGCCCATTGAGGACATGCCCAGACATGCCCGCAGTACTGTGCTCCACCACAGGTGCTAACTTAAAAAAAAATTGATAGCTTCATTGCTCACTCAAAGTAAATTGAGTTAAAAATAACACCTCCTCTCTTCACTATAGGTGAAATAGATAGCCACAGGGGGGTAAACTGTATAGAAAACAAACATTTGTTATTAATTAGAGGTTAGTTACAAGGACGGTGTTTTGATGGCTGACTGCAGTTGGAAGAAGGGCACATCATGTGTAAAAAAGATTCTCTGGTAAAAACAGATCAATGTTTAATTGTCTGCCAATATCTGAATGCTGTTAACATTGAGATTTCCTGACTGTTTCAAAGGAAATTCTTTTGCATGAAAGATATTCCATGGGACTAATAACACCCTCTTGACTACTGCTCTTTGGATGCAAACAGGATAATTAGTCTCTGGAGATGCTGAAAGGACATGTAATGTCTTACACTGAATGAATAATTCTATGATTAATTTTTCCTAAGAAAGAGTGGACTACGTCTAAATACTCTAAAGTTCTGCGTAATACCATTAAAAAACTTGCAGCTTCCACAATATTAAATCTTTCACCAATTATTTTATGACCTAAAAGTTCATGGAGTGGTGTGAAAATTCCTAGAACATATTACCATGTGAGGTATGATGTTTGGCATTTTACTTGAACCTCTGTTATAATATAACACACAATTAAATATAAACCAGCAGTTATTACAGAGGGCATTGCCCTTATCACCAGCCTCCAATCTATTTGTGGACAATGGCACTGATAGGATTTATTAACTGACTTGTTAGGCAGTTAGTCTTCACTTCTCAAATATATTATTTATGTGCAATCATTATGTATTGGATTGCAATGGTTTTTTGATGGATAAACCTTTGCTTGGCAGTAGTAGTATCGCATGTACAAATGAGTGGTTTATTTAGTTTCAATATTACTGTTACTGATTGAGACTTCTCCAGGGATGATTTACTGTGCTGTAATTACATAGTCATACAGTGCGCAAACAGGCCCTTAGTCTTAACTTGCTCACACCAACCAAAATGTCCTGCCCACATTAGACCCATCTGCCTGCATTTGCCCCTTATCCCTCTAAAAGCACATTGAAATGCTGGAGGAACCCAGCTGGTCTTTTCAGCATCCAAAAAAAGCAAAGATATATTGCTGACATTTAGGGCCTGAGCCTTTCTTCATGGAATAAGCTAGAAGCAGGAAATCTCAGGAAGTCTCAGAATTCAGACAGTGCAGGCTGGGGAGGAACCCAGACCAATAAAAGGTATTGTTAATTGGATATGATAAGGGATGAGGTAAGAATTTATTATGTTTGTGTGAAAGGAGACAGGGAAAAGGGAGAGAGACAGAGCTGAAGAGGTGATGGGGAAGAAGTGAGGGGGGGGGGGGGGTGGGGATTTAACTGAAAGCCAGAGAAGTTGATATTAATGCCATCTGGTTGGAAGGTACCTAGTCAGAAGATGAGGTGTTGTTCCTCCAATTTGTGGGTGGTCTCAGTCTGGCAGTGCATGAGATCATGGACAAACATGCCAGCAAGGGAATGGGATGGGGAATTGAAATGGGTGGCCACAGGGAGATCCATGCTATGTTGGTGGACAGAGCTGAGGTGCTCCACAAAGCGATCTCCCACTCTGCGTCCAGTCTCTCTGATGCAGAGGAGACCTCAAAGGGAGGACCAGATGCTGTATATGACCCCTACAGATCCATGTGAAGTGCTGCTTCACTTGGAAGGACTATTTGGGGGCCTCGAATGATGGTGAGGGGAGAGGTTGCACCCATAAGTGCAGCATCTCCTGTGGTCACAGGGGTAGGTCCCAAGGGGACGATTGGTGGTGAGGGAGGAGTCATGGAGGGAGCAGTCCTTGTGGGAGAGGGGAGAAGAAGGGAATGTGTCTAGTGGTGGGATCACTTAGAAGGAGGTGGTAATGGAAGAGGAGGATGTGTTGGATGCGGAGGACAAGAGGTCAAGGACAAGAAGAATCCTGTCATTGCATGTAGGGGCAGAGGGAGGCAGGGTAGATGTGCGAGTTATGGTTAATTTTCACTGCAATCTGCAGACCTTTGTGTTTCAGCCATGCCCATGTATCCATCCAAACGTTTCTTGATCGTTGCTTGTCCTATACACCCACCATCCTGTGTAATAAATTTATGTCTTCAGGTTCTCAATTCCCCTACTCTTGGCAAAAGACTTTGAACATTCACCTGATCTATTCCTCTCATGATTTTGTGTACACTTAAATTATTATGTCAAAGATGTCAAGTCATATATTTTCATCATTATCAGAAGCTCCCTCTTACTGTATTTCCTGGTTTAGCATCAATTCCTGGAAATCCATCCAACCCTGGAGCACCCTCATGACCTTGCCGGCCAACAACACCCCTTGGACCAGGAGGCCCGACTGGACCCTGAATGTTAGAAACAAAAAATGTTGTAATGATGTAAGAATGTAACATACATAACATTAATTTCCATACCATTTAATATTCTTGCAAAAACACCTAGGACAGTAGCTCAAAACTACTTAATTAAAGCAAAAGCACCTTGGAACATTTTGTAAGGTATCTGAAAGGCATCATATTCTTTTCCTTCAGTGCACCACAACTAGATTTACTGCTATGCAGATACCTAATCACATTCTCGGAATATCAGTGCCCTTTGTAGCCAATGAAATAGTTTGAATTTCAGTTCGTGCTAAAAAGAGTATGGGTCTGCCAAATTGAAATATTGCAGAAACCATGGGTCCTGCAACATTTGACATCTAATGTAAAGCCGATATTGTCTAACCTACTCCTATTCCTGATACCTCTGACCTCCCTCTCAGATGCTATCATGGCTTATGACGTGGAGGTCCCAGATTGTTAACATTCCTGATTTGGATGGTTTCTGGGGCCTTACCCTTCTTTTCAGCAGTTTCTTGGATCTCTGGCCTTTCTCTTAATTGACCCTAGTATCCTGAGCCTTGAGTTTATTTGATGATGGGATTTCTGGTCTCTATCTCAGGCACTCCTGTAACCTGGAGTCTCCTTCCCAATCCCAGACTCGCCTGTCTTTACAGCAGACATTGTGAACTAAATCAACTAAAAAGTGTTTAATCCAGAAAAAAAATATGCCTACTGGCTTTTCCAGATTTTCATATTTAATAAAGCTGAATAAATTTTCTACAATTTCATCTGACTGTAACTAAGCCACAATGTTTTGTAATTCATCGTCAATTTAGGCAACATGCAAGTCATACGAAACACTTACTGGTGGGCCTGGGCTTCCTCGCATACCTCGGACACCTTTTTTTCCTTTGCGCCCCTGTTTAAAAGAGGAATGATTATCTGAGGTTTGTCATTTTGTTACTGATGTAACCTGCGATGCGGCTCAATGGAATTCAGCTTCATTTCATTTGCTTTAGTTTTTTAAAAATCTCTGCAGTTCATGTCACAAGAGGCTAAGGTCTGAGTTTTTGGCTTTTATTTTAGCTATCTGCTGTACTCACCCCTTGAGGTTTGGTTCCATTGCTCTCAATGAAATCAATGATCAGGAACAGAGTAAAATATACAGCCTAGTTAACTTTCTTCCCCTTTGTGATTACATTGCATTTGTGACAGTTGAATTCCAGACTAATGAAAAGTCAGAATAAGGGTTAGAAAATGCAATTGATCCACAGAAATAAAAAAAAACAACTCTACTTGCAATGAAGAGTAACAGGGTGCTTAACTTTAGAATGTAACATTTAATTTGTTTTACAAAATCATAGATGCTAGCGAATGGTATGGCTGGTCTCTAATAAATAATTCGTTACTGCAATAGTCATCTTAAGTTGACTTGATTTCCCCACATTGGCAAATTTTACTTGTTCTTGCAGGTCTAATTGCTGGAAAATAGGAGGAAATCTATGCTTGCCTACTGCTGTAAAATGAAGTGGGAGTTCGACAAAATAAAAAAAATAACAAGCTGGTTGAACATGATTTTCTTTCCCTTAACTTTTACCTATTCTGCTAATATTTTGGAACATTATGGGACATTTCACTATATTAAAGTCATTTCACTATTCTTCATATTGCTTTTGCAAATCTGCCATTTTTCATTTGCTCTGCAGGATACAAATTGTAAATAGAAGGCTTATTTCTTTTCTGCACAAGTATGACTTTAATTGTTATATATAATGATGCTGTAGATCAGGGGTGTCAAACTCAAATTCACGGAGGGCCAAAATTAAAAACTTGGACTAAGTCGAGGGCCGAACTAAATATTTATTGAAAATTTTCAACAACATCTGCATGTTTTCTCTTCTTTCAATATATGTAATGTTAAACTTTAGGATATAACTTTAGGAGGATAATGTTACAGGTCAGGAGTAGGTAGCTCAAGTTCACCCTTTGCTTGACCTGAGGGAAACATATTTGGTCCCTGTGGAGATGTAGTCAGCATTCACAGGCTGTGTCCATTTTGGCCTGCATCAGGACTCAGCATTTCCTGCTCACTCCTCAGGCTCTAGGCCTCTATCCACCCTTGACCCACCATCCCTCTACCTGACCAGTCCTTTACCCAACCTCTACTCACCCCTCACTCCACTCACTCTGCCTCTACCCATCCCATCCTATACACACCCCTCTACTGCCTCTCCCCTCAACCTGTTCCTCCCTCTACCCGTCTCTCACCCTCTAATCACCCCTCCCCTACTCGTCCTGCCCCTCCCCTTTTACCTCTTCCCTATCCACCCCTCCTTCTACTCATCCCTCCCTCTAACTGCCCCTCGCACCACCATAACTTCCCCTCACCTACACCCTCTGCCCACCCCTGCTTACCCACCCACTCAGGCCCAGCGCGCTGCCGATCAGCCTTTGCGGAACAGCAGGGGCCGTGCACAGCCTGCCATGTCCGTCACGCCGACAGGAAATCACAGGTGCTCGCCAATCCGCCGCACCGCTCGACAGGTGGGAGTAGTGACTGGTTGTGCGGGGAGCCTTCCAACTGGCTTGCCGGTTGATGACATCGACAGACTTCTCGTGTTACAATTTTGTTTTCCCCGTTCTCAAAGTTTGCACGGTCAACCTGCAACACTCTTACTCCCTCCGCGTCCCGTGGATCTGATGCCCGGGTGTTGTTAGGATTCCCAGCAGAAAGTTTGTGGAACTTTACCATTCTGGATTCCTTTTTGAGAATATTCTGGCCATCTTTTAAGGGGGGTGGTTTTAGGGGGGAGTGGATAGTTAGGGGGTGGGGAAGGATGTGCAATGAAGGGGGAGGATGGTGGGGGTGACATTACCAAAAAACAGCATTGGCTCTCGCTGCAGGGCGGGCCACCTCTAATACATTTTTGAAATGATCTTGCGGGCCAAATATAATTATATGGCCCGCGGGCCAGAGTTTGACATGTGTGCTGTAGATGATCGTGTTATATGGTGAGCTCTCCACTGGCCACCGAGACAGAGGTGCACCAAAGAAGAGGTACAAGGACTGCCTAAAGAAATCTCTTCGTGCCTGCCACATTGACCACCGCCAGTGGGCTGATATCGCCTCAAACTGTGCATCTTGGCGCCTCACAGTTCGGCAGGCAGCAACCTCCTTTGAAGAAGACCGCAGAGCCCACCTCACTGACAAAAGACAAAGGAGGAAAAACCCAACACCCAACCCCAACCCACCAATTTTCCCTTGCAACCGCTGCAACCGTGTCTGCCTGTCCCGCATCGGACTTGTCAGCCACAAACGAGCCTGCAGCTGATGTGGACATTACCCCTTCATAAATCTTCGTCCGCGAATCCAAGCCAAAGAAGAAGAAAGATGTCTTACACAATGAAATGGGAGAATTGAATGTGAAAGTTGCTAATAGTTACAAAAGAAGTGCTAACAGCAGTTTAACTAGCAACACTTCATTCTTAACCTTATAATAGTGCAGACATGGAGTGTTAATGTTCAGTGATAACATGTACCAGCATATTCCGACAAACTGATTGAAGCTGCATTCATGGTTTCCAGTTTTTAATGGTGCTGCTTAATCATCAATGAAAGCTAGTAAGTAGAATAGAGCATGCATAAATTTTTTGTTGTTTTCATGACTGGGTGAAACATCTTAAAAGAATTACCGTTGCTTGCCATCTTACCATATACATGTCAGAAGGAACTAGTGTTTTTGAACATGAATTGACAAAGGAATTACCATTCAAACATTGTGCATTTCTGAAGTATATTGTTCCAAACTGTATTCTGGTGAATGCATCTATGAGTAGCCTTTCAGAGTGCTGGGCTTAAACTTTCACAAATGTAGCCCAAAATAACACAGCACATGAATATATCATAAAATTCAAAGTTCTTACACAAGGTATGATGATCACAGTTTTGCCTTTCTTTCAATGAATGGCAGCCTTTCAATAGTAATTGTCTTGATGTTTTCCTTTAACTTTTGAACCCATTCCATTTGAAACACAAGATAAATTGCAAATTCTACTTGTCAGTTGCAACTTTCAAACTCTTGGCTTAGTTGCAAAGTTATGTGGCTCGTAATTGCCATGGTGGAAAGGTTCTTATGAACTTAAGGGAGAATGCTGTTGTGGGATTTGTAATGACTTGCACTATTTATTTTGTTGACAATTCTACATTAAGGTTGCAAGACAATTCTTCGCACACTTGGAAAACACTTCCAAAGTTAGCAGTGTTTTGGTACACTGTCATTAAGGATTGTGAGTTTGACTGAAGTAAGAAATAAAATATTGACGTTAGCTTACAAAAGCAAAGAATTATGCTTTTGGCTTGAAATAGAGAAAATTGAAATTATAGCCAGTTGATTTACAACCAAGAATTTACTGTGCTTAATCCTATACTGTATTTAAGATCCAATTAAAAAAAAAAAATGACAGAAGCTCTAAAAACTTAGTAATGAAATGTACTGAAACACCAGACACAATGCCTTACAAAGTGCAATCATATAACCTGTATAAATTCTGATGCTAATCCAAGACAAGGATTATTCAACATCGTTCTTATGAAATTTTTAGTTAATAATTTCAGGATGACATTGACAAATATCTGATTGATTTGTCTCTTCCTTAGTAATTCCTTTAAAGAGTTACTCCATCACTTGTTGCAACACAGGACATTCAGCTCATTGGGTACTTTTGAATCCTGATGGAACAAACCCCTCAGTTCCATTTCCCCTCTCTTTATTTTCCTGTATGCCTGCAACTTTCTCTCATATCAATAAACTCTCTTGGATTCTTTTGCCATTCACCTGCACTAACATGTTATTTACAGTAATCAATTAATTTACAAGCACATGTTTGCAACATGAGAGAAAATTAAGCGCAAGACAGATACCCACACAAACCATGGAGAATATGAGGCTAATCTCACATTAGTCACCATACTGTTACGAGCCCAGAGGACCCCAAAACCCAGCAGCAATAGATATTCACAAAGACAAATGGTTACTTAAACAAAAGTTGCTTTTAATTGTAAGGTGAAAACATCATGAGATGGGACCGGAGAAGGAGTCACCCAGTACTAAGGAGTAACAGAATGCAGATGTGACCTTGTACACTCAAGATAAGCTTTGCACTAACAAGAATGATGTGCAGCAGACTAACAGAGAAGGGTAGCAACAGTTTATTCATTGGACAATGTAATGGTATGATAATTTACTAAGTACGTATCCTGAGGTATGAAAAAAAAACCACTTGCTGATAACGGCAGAATGCGCCTTCTCCAACTAACACTGTTAGTTGCAAGTGTTACAATCCGGCAATAAAGAACAAAGAACCTTGATTTCGACTCAGTCTGGTGTTTGACTCACTCATTCATGAACAAAGCAGACCTAACATAATTATCTTTAAACATGAAAACAGATTCACAGTTAAACTTATCACTATTGACTTAACTAACCTAACTTAACCCTCTTCTAATTCTAAGCACATGTGCAAGTAATGTGTAAGTTCAGAAAAGTTCTTTGATTCACAGTCTAATCTCACTTCTCATTCCTCCAAGTTCACTGGTTGCAGGCAATTCTTATTCTGTGCACAGAATTTAACATTTATATATAACCATATAACCGTTTACAGTATGGAAATAGGCCATATCGGCCCTTCGAGTCCACCCTGGATCACTTGAACAACTCCACGAGTTCCCCCCTCCCACTCTCCACCCATAACCCTCCAACCCCCTCATATCCATGTACACATCCAACCTTCTCTTAACTGACAGAAAGGACCCTGCCGTAATGATCTCCTCTGGAAGATCGTTCCATTCTGCCACCACTCTCTGAGTGAAGAAGCATCCTCTAACATTTCTCCTAAAGAAGTTTTCCCCTTTACCCTTAACATGCCCTCTTGTTCCAACCTCCCCTGCCCTCATGGAAAGAGTCTACTCACATCTAATCTATCTATTCCCTTCATAATTTTAAATACAGGTACATGATCCTTTATCCGGAATCCTTGGGGGGCAGTGTGTTCCAAATTTCTGATTTTTCCGAATTTCGGAAAGCCCACCTGAATTGTGCTGCCATATCCACCCCCACCCTCTTCCAGTTGCCCAGCTGTCTCCCCCAACCATGGTCCCACGGCCACCTCCCCCAAACGCTGGTCTCTCGGCCCCCTGGATGTCTCCCCCAACCACCGGTCCCTCAGCTGTCCCCCAACCGTGGTTCCTCGGCCACCCGGCTGCCTTCCCCAACCACGGTCCCTTGGCCACCCAGACGTCTCCCCTGACTGCCGGTCCCTCACCCGCTCAGCAGTCTCCCCCAACCGCGGTCCCTCGACTGCCCAGACATCTCCCCCGACCTCCGGTCCCTCAGCTGCCCGGCAGTCTCCCCTAACCGTGGTCTCTCGGCTGCCCAGACATCTCCCCCGACTGCTGGTCCCTCAGCTCTCTCCCCCAACCGTGGTCCCTCAACCACTCGGCTGCCTGCCCCAACTGCGGTCCCTCGGCCACCCTTTACAACCTGCGATCCCTCGGTCGCCTGGCCACCTTCCCCAACCGCGGTTCCTCGGCTGACTCCCCCGACCGTGGTCCCTTGGCCTCCCGGACGTCTCCCTTGACCGCCCAGCAGTCTCCTCCGACCACCCGACAGACTCCTCCGACCTCCAGTCCCTCAACCGCCCAGCCGCCTCCCCCAAACGCAGTCCCTTGGCCGCCCGGACGTCTCCCCCGACCGCCAGTCCCTCAGCCGCCCAGCAGTCTCCCCCAACCGTGGTCCCTTGGCCGCCTGGACGTCTCACCCGACCGCCGGTCCCTTGAATGCCTCCCCCAACCATCAGTCCCTCGGCCGTCTCCCCCGACTGCGGTCCCTCAGCTGCCCGGCCGCCTCTCCCAACCGCCGTCCCTCGGTCATCTGGGTATCTTCCCTGACCGCCAATCCCTCAGTCACATCCCCCAACTACCGGTCCCTCAGCCGTCTCCCTTGACCGCGGTCCCTCAGCTGCCCGGCCGCCTCCCTGACCGCCGGTCCCTCAGCCGCCTCCCCCGACCACTGGCCCCTCAGACGCCTCCCCCAACCACTGGTCCCTTGGCCGCATCCCCCAACCGCTGGTCCTTCGGCCACCCAGCAGTCTCCCCTGGCCGCCCGGCAGTTTCCCCAGACTACCAGGCAGTCTCCCCAGACTACCAGGCAGTCTCCCCAGACTACCAGGCAGTCTCCCCAGACTACCAGGCAGTCTCCCCAGACTACCAGGCAGTCTCCCCAGACTACCAGGCAGTCTCCCCAGACTACCAGGCAGTCTCCCCAGACTACCAGGCAGTCTCCCCAGACTACCAGGCAGTCTCCCCAGACTACCAGGCAGTCTCCCCAGACTACCAGGCAGTCTCCCCAGACTACCAGGCAGTCTCCCCCGACCACTGGTCCCTCAGCCGCCCAGCCGCCTCCCCCAACCACGGTGACTCAGCCACCTGGGCAGGCAGTCTCCCTTGGCCGCCTCCCCCGACTGCCCAGCAGTCTCCCTTTTCCCCGACTGCCGGTTCCTCGGCTGCCTCCCGCAACCGCTGGTCCCCACTTGACGGATTTTGGAGCTTTCAGGATTTTAGATGTCTGAATAAAGGATCGTGTACCGATACCTCTATCACAGGGGTGTCAAACTCAAATTCACGGAGGGCCAAAATTAAATACTTGGACTAAGTCGAGGGCCAAACTAAATATTTATTGAAAATTTTCAACAACATCTGCATGTTTTCTCTTCTTTCAACATATGTAATGTTAAACTTTTTCTTATTAAAATAAATGTTTAATAATAGTTTTGGATAAACTCTTTCCAGAAGCATTAACAAATGAGAAATAAAATATTCAATAAATAATATTTCTCTATAGAGGATTTGTCAAATGTTGCTAGTGTGCTGTCGATTAGTAAAATCTGAGGGCTATTGAGAATGTGGGAGAATAACATGATTCCTGAAACAATCAAATGGGTGACTGATTGTGGGCATGAACTCTAGCAGGGTTATTTGCCATGCCCTTTTTCCATTGGTACAGATATCCTTTGATTTACACACTTTTCAAGTTTTATGCCTAATGAGCTTGTATCCAGGTGCAGGACCATTTTTAACCAGGAATATATTTATCACTGTTGCATGAAACCATTGGAAGATCGTTTTATCCTGAGATTAAAGTTCATAATACTTACTCAGGCCTGTGTGCGGGAGGGCAGGGTTTGCGGGCGATCGGGTTGGACAACGACAGTGCGGGGACATCGGCTCTCGCTGCAGGGTGGCATCTCGGCGGTTTGCGGCCCCGTCACCGTGAGTTGCGGGTCGGCCTGCGGCAGGGAGGGGGAGTGGGCAACGGTCCTGGCGAGGTCAGGCCCCCCCGAGTTTCTGCCGGACCCCACTTGACCTGCTGAGTTTTTCCCGGACCCCCCTTGACCTGCTGAGTTTCTGCCGGACCCCCCTTGAGCTGCTGAGTTTCTCCCGGACCCCCCTTGACCTGCTGAGTTTCTCCCGGACCCCCTCCCCTTGACCTTCTGAGTTTCTCCCGGACCCTCCTTTAACCTGCTGAGTTTCTCTCGGACCCCCCTTTGACCTGCTGAGTTTCTCCCGGACCTCCCTTGACCTGCTGAGTTTCTCCCGGACCCCCTTTGACCTGCTGAGTTTCTCCCGGACCCCCCTTGACCTGCTGAGTTTCTCCCGGACCCCCTTTTCTTTCCGTGCCGGTGTCCCAGGACCTTTCCAGGGCAGTCTCCGCGCTCAGGACCGCGCTGGGATCCCGGTCAGCGGTGGAGGAGCAGGTGAGGGCGGCTAATCCCGATCCAGCCCACGCCACTCCCGAGATTGGCGGGGGGTTCCACCCTGCCTGCCCGACCAGCCTCGCTCTCCACGTGTACTCCGGGCACCCGCCGCTGGTCCGGTGGGAAGGCGCAGGGCGGCCGGTGGCCGGCGCCCCCATCGCCCGGCAGGGAGCCCCAATCTTCCCTCCGGCGTCCCGACTCCATCTGCAGCTCCAAGAAACGCTGTGCCACTGGGGTTCCGGGTGCTGGGAAGCGGCCTTGGCTTCCCCTGACACCGGCCAGGCCACGCTGCGGTGGGGGGGTGGGCAGGGGTACACGACAGCGTGTTTATAAAACCACCCACCACTACTTTTCATGACCAGGATTTTTCTCTCTCTCTCACCCTGGGACACAGCGGTTACTGTGCATGCGTTATACTGGCGCGGCGGCCAGCTGGCCACCTCTAATACCTTTTTGATATGATCTTGCGGGCCAAATATAATTATATCGCGGGCCAAATTTGGCCCGAGGGCCAGAGTTTGATATGTGTGCTCTATCAAATCCCCTCTCAACTGTCTATGTTCCAATGAATAAAGACCTATTCTCCTCAATCTTTCTCTGTACTCTAGATGTTGTAAGCCAGGCAACAACCTTGTAAATCTTCTCTGCACCCTCTCCACCTTATCTATATCTTTTCAATAATTTGGAGACCAAAACTGAACACAATACTCCAAACCTGGCCTCACCAATGCCTTAAACAGCTGCAGCATCACTTCCCAGCTCCTATACTCTATACTATGATTTATGAAGGCCAGCATACCATATGCCTTCTTAACCACCCTGTCTACATGGGAATCCACCTTCAATGAACTCTGTAGCATAACTCCAAGATCCCTCTGTTCCTTGGCGTACCTTAATGCCCTCCCCTTAACTGCGTTTGTCTTATTTTGGTTATTTTATTCCAAAATGCAGCACCTCACACTTGTCTACACTGAATTTCATCTGCCATCTTTCAGCTCACTTTTTCAAACAAACCAAATCCTTCTGTAATCCAAGAAAACCTTCCTCACTATCCACCACTCCCCCTATTTTTGTATCATCTGCATATTTGCTTACCCAGTTAACCACACCCTCCTCCAAATCATTAATATAAATGATAAACAACAGGGGACCTGACAGACAGTTGTCCACCATGACTCTCTGCTGTCTATCTTCCAGCCACCCCTGAACCCATTTCACTATCTCTCTATTAATCCCTAGTGACTGAACCTTCCTTACTAAACTTACATGCGGAACCTTATCAAAAGCCTTACTAAAATCCAAAAAGAGCACATCAACCGCCATACCTTCATCCACTTTTCTTGTCACCTCTTCAAAAATCTCAACAAGATTCATCAAACATGACTTTCCCTTCACAAACCCATGCTGGGTGTCCCTAATCAATCCCTGCCTATCCAGATATTGGTACATACTATCTCTAAGAATACCCTCCATAACCCCACCACCGAAGTCAAACTTACTGGCCGATAATTACTTGGCCTGAACCTTGTGTCTTTTTTAAACAATGGAACTACATTTGCAACCCTTCAATCCTGCGGCACCACACCCTTCTCCAGTGATCGTTGAAAAATCACTAACAGAGCCCCCACTATTTTCTCCCTGACCTCCCTTAACATCCTGGGAAAAATCCCATCAGGACCAGGAGACTTATCCACCTTTATTGACCCTAAAAGCTCCAAAATCCTCTCTTTACTAATCCCTATCCTTCCATAACTAAGCCATTTGCATCACTTATCTCACATAGTCCAATGTCCCTTTCCCTCATGAATACAGACGAGAAAAAATATTGTTCAATATCTCTCCCATCTCATACAGTTCTTCACATCGTCAACCGTTTCCATTTTCCAGTGGACCTACTCTATCCTTAACCCTCCTTTTACTATTCAAGTATCTGTAAAAACCCATAGGATTCACTTTCACCTTATTACCTATGGACTCCTCATACCTTCTTTTTGCCTTTCTAATTTCCCTCTTAAAGTTCTTTCTGCAATCTAAATAGCGATCATACATCTCATCAATCTTTTGTTTCTTAAATTTAGCATAGGCCTCTCTCTTATCCCGAACCAACTTCCTAATTTTTCTAGAAAACCACAGCTCCCTTGCCTTTCGGCCGGACTGGAACATAAAGATCCTGTACTCTCAAAATCTCACCCTTAAATACCCTCCAAATTTCCTCTACATCCTTTCCAGCAAAAAGATCAGCCCACACAACACTGCAAATCCCTTCTCATTTCTCCAAATCTGTCCTTCCCCCACTTGAAGACCTTCAGCTTCGGACCGATCTATCCCTTTCCATAATTAAGCTAATGCTAATGGACCCATGATCACTGGATCCAAAATTCTCTTCAATGCTCACCTCTATCACCTGCCCTATTTAATTTCCAAACAACAGATCTAACACTGCTCCACCTGTAGTGGACATCTTCACATACTGCTGCAAAAAGCCGTCCTGAACATATCGTATAAACTCTAAGCCATCCTGCCCTCTCACTAACTGTGTTTCCCAATCTATGTTAGGAAAATTGAAACCCCCAACCAACACCACTCTATTCCTACTGCACATCTCAGCTATTTCCTTCCACATTTGCTCTTCTAGTTCCCTCTCCCCATTCGGAGGCCTATAATATACCCCTATAATAGTAACCTTATTTTTCAGTTCTACCCACAGTGCCTCCCTCGATGAGCCCTCCAGTCTTCCCAGATAAGTAATGCCACACCTCCCCCTCTTACTCCTCCACATCTGTCACATCTAAAGCAGCGAAATCCTGGAATATTTAACTGCCAGTCACAACCCTCCTTCAACCACGTCTCGCTAATGGCCACAATATCATAACGCCATGTGTCAATCCACACCTTTAGCTCATCCACCTTCCTTACAACACTCCTTGCATTAAAATAAATACATCTCAGAGATCTTCCGCATCCTACCTTCTGCCTACCATTCTACCATTCTCACAATTGTCATTATAGCATCTATTTATTACTTCCTGCCATTCCATCCCAAAATTATTTGAATATGCTTTTTTACCTTTGCCTACAAACCCTCTCTCTGCTGTCCTCCCTTACTTGAACCCCTATCCCAAACCATACTATTTTAAAGCTCCCCTAACAGCCCTAGCAAATGTCTCCGCCAGGAGACTGGTCCCTCTGGCATTCAGATGTAACCCATTGCTATGGTATAGGACCCATCTCCCCCAAAAAATGTCCCAGTGGTTCAAGTTCATCAGGCTTTGGCGCTTGAAAGGTAAATTGTTACTGCTCAGGAATTTTCTTGTCAGTTTTCAGAGAGAGATTTGTTGTTCCAGGACACCCACAACTGATTTACTTCCATCAGCCATTTCAGTGTCTTGCTGACGAACCTTGCCCCTTCAGGGTTCTCCAGATGATGACCTCTTTCTTTCAGGTCACCACAGAGTTCCATTTTGTTTCCCTTATTCCAAGTTAAACATTAGACAGCCAGTCCTCTCTTCTTGCATGAACCACAAGGGCTTTGACCAGGCTGAACTAAGCACTCACAACCAATCTTCCAAATGGGGTTTACCACAAGCTTGCCAGCTTGTCCTGTTCCAGTCCAGTTGCTGCTGCTGACTATAGCACTGATCTCTCTCTCTCTGTGTGTGTGTGTGTGTGTGTGTGTGTGTGTGTGTGTGTGTGTGTGTGTGTGTGTGTGTGTGTGTGTGTGTGTGTGTGTGTCACACAGTGATAAATACTTTTTTTACTCTCTCTGCTTGCAAAACCACATGACCCTCTTAGAACAGCAAGTTCTACTGCAATCTGTGGTTCCAAAAAGTTCTTTCATCTGTTGCCTTTTGTAAACAACAATCCATTAGTGAAGTCTCTTGGGCATTCTCCAAAGCTTTTGCAAAGGATCTATGGCCATGACATGTCTAGCATTAGCAGAGCTCCAGTATTTTAAATAAGATCTGTTTTAAAGTGTTTGTATGTGACCTACACTAACAAACCTGCCCCAACTTATCTCCCCAAAACATATCTATATACTGTCACAATACAAGTAAGAAGACTTTTAAAAAGGTACTTTGGTGACTACTTTTCACCAGATGTATTAGCCCAGATTTTCTTTCTCAGCAAAGTTCTTTGCAATTTCTTCCCTGGCTTCTGACAAGGTCTGAAGATACAATTGATGAGACTATGAGGATCTGTTCACCTCAATGTGCTCCAAGGCTGCCAACACTTCCTCCCTGGTCCTTTGTATCTGGTGCAGGACATTACAACTCTTCCAATCAAACTCTGCATGTTCTTTCCTAATGCTTCAAGAAAAACGATCTTGCCCCAATTTAGGACCTTAACCTCGACCAGTCCTATCCTTGTCTGTAATATTTTAAAATTAATAGAGTTATGGCCATTGTTCTTACAATGCTCCCTCACTTACACATGGACAGTTAACAAATTTCACCCCACCTAAGCCCTAGAGATGACTCAGTCCTTGACCATTCACAGCCTGTTAATATTCTCTTGAACACTCTTCACAACACACACTGACATTCAGTGATTTTTTTCCTCCCTATTAGTCATCTACACAAATGATTTGGATCGAGCCACAAATAACATGATGAGAAGAAACAGTGATTATAATTTAGTGATCATTCCAAAGTTATACATGTACAACTTTGAGGTAGAATGTAAGAGAAGCCAGAACTTGGACATGTTGATGGAGTAAATAGAGTTGAATGTGTAACAGTAAAATTTAAGATAAAAGAAATAGAAAAATACCCAATTAGCCAGGTAAAATGAAAAAAATTAGAGAATAGACATATGGATCTTCAGAGAAGTGAAAAGAAGTTTTGTTCAGTTCTGTCTTCTATGAAAAGCTGCCAAGATGCAACAATCCCATTGAAGAGCAAAAGAGTAGAATGAAGAAAGTATTCTAAAAATTATGATATCTATTTCATGAATGTAAAGTATAATTATGAGAAAATTTAATACATCCTTTTTACTGCAAAATTGAAAAAAACAATTTGGACTTTTTCCACTGATTCAACAACAGTGAAAAGGTGGCAAAAATTAAAATTAATTGAATGTGAAATATTTTAGTACAAGTAAATGCTGAGGCATAAAATATATAATCACAAACAGAATTAAACTTGCATTTTGAAGGAAAGTGTAAGTACAATGGACTAATTTGCTTTGTTCTTCTTGTTCATTTCTTTGATTCAATGTCATTTGCTCTATAAAACATATTATCACGGGCAAAAAGTTACGTACCTCTTGACCTTTAGATCCTTTTACACCCGGTTGACCTGGAGGTCCAGGATTACCCTAGAAAATCAAAACAAATAATCAAGGAAGTATCCCCAATTCTCTATCTAATGCAAGCCAGCCTTTCTATAGCATAAAAGTTATCCATCATGTGGAATCAATTATTGTTGTGCTTCCCATCCAGACAAATTCTCCTCCCACTGCACATTCACATAAGTGATTCAACATTTGTGGTTTGGTAAAGAGAATTAAGAAATACAGTCATTTTTGATGAAATGAAATGTTAATCTTTTGGTGCATTTCTGTAATGTCTGCAGCATATCGATTTTTATGAAGTTTTAAAATATACTTACTGGTAAACCTTGCTGGCCATACTTCCCTCTCTCACCATCCAGGCCTTCCTGACCCTGCAGAAAATATATATCCATCAATGACACTGTGGCTAATATCCAGGCAATCTAGAATACTTCGGGCATTAGTGTTCTAAATTCAAGCACCCAAATAGCATCACATGTGCACATTTCTGATTCCTCATTTCTACTCAATAAATATACTAAAACAACACTTGCATTACAAGAATGTATCTAAAACAATTAAAACATCCAAGGAATTAAAAGGCACATTATCAGAAATTGGATATTAAGCCACAGAAGATAACAGGACAGAAATATATTGATTGTTACGGAGCTTCTTAAAGGATAGGGAGTATTGGGAAGTAATTCCAGAATTTCAAATCAAGTTGAAAGAAAGTACAACAGATAATTGAATTTAATTGGATAGAATTAAATTGTTTACTGTCAAGATACAGTGAAGAGCTTTGTTTTGTGTGCCATTCAGTCAAGTCAACCCATAGAACTGGTGAAATAGTAAAATAAAATGCACAGTCAATCGGTGTAATGTAACAATAAATCAAAGAGTACAGGGTATAGTTCTGTGGTTGGAGTTTGTCTTCATATCTGCAGCCATGAAAGGAGAGCCCATGTGCCTGAAGATCACTGCTAGTTGCTAAAAATGTTCAGCACTGCTGACCCGCTCAGCACAAAGAAGTCATGGGACCGCCAGCAAATGTGGCAATCACTAACGTGAAATCCCTCGGTCTGCAATTAACTGTACATTAAGGGCACGGAAACCTTTCTAGTGATTAGAAGAGCATGGTTATTAATGCACTCGTGAAAAGCCAGCAATGTTGGTACATCCCAGTGCCAAAGGTGTTATTCTCTCTTCGTTGAAACCAAAATCAATGACCCTTTTCTTTCATGAGCAGAGAGCCTAGGTGTTTCTGCTGTACTGAGGAACAAATTGAGAAATAAGGCATGAATTTGCTTCCACCTGGAATAATTCAATGGTTAGTAAGTTTTAAGTCATCTTGACCTCCATGGAAAGAGCAGTCCAGACACAATACAAGTTCTTCGTAAAATTTCATATATCTCTGAAAGGTCAGATGTTCAAAAGCAGAGCACATGAATACTTTGCTCCTTGGACAGCCTCAAGTAAAACATTATGTCCTTGAAGGCAGGAATAGGCTCTTCTCAGATGCCTTTTTTCTTTTTCACTTAACCTGAAGTCCACGGGTTGCGGCCTGCAGCTCATATTGGGCTACTATTCGGCCCATCTCCCACATGAAGACTGAGACCCCATTGGTGATGCTGAAGGGAACCCTCAGGAAATGGTGGAGGCAGCCATCTGCCTCAAAACTAGTATACTGGTGGTTCTTCGGGCGGATGGGGAGCTGGTGGTATGCTGACTTTAGATCAATGGTGGAGAATACCTGATATTGAGTGATGTGGTTTACCATATCGGATATGCGAGGAAGAGGGTACGCGTCCAGCTGCATGAATCTGTTAATGGTCGGACTGTAGTCAATGACCATTCTGTTTTTCACCCCATTCTTCACCATCGCCACTTAGGCTCTCCAGGGGATGGTGCTGGCTTCAATGATCCCCTCAATGAGTAGCTGCTGCACCTTTGACCTAGTAAAGGCCCTGTCCCCAGCACTGTACTGCCTACTTTTGGTGGCAACGGGTTTACAGTCGGGGATGAGGTTAGCGAATAAAAGTGGAGGGGTGATCTTGAGAGTTGAGAATCTGCAGGTCGTATGCTATGGGCAATCTTTGGGTTGCTGGCTGGAAGCAGTGGGAGAAGAGGTAGGGGATTTGCCAGTGGAGCACAGTGGGCCATTTAAAAACTGCTGGCTACAGACAGTGAGGGGGTGGATGAGGGCTGTTGTACTCCATCGTCACACTTTGAAGGTGACCTTGAAAATCCAGCCCCAATAGCACGGCAGCACAGAGCTGTGACATCACCAGGAGTTTAAAGTCTTTGTAGTCTATGCCCCGCACAGAGTCACTATACAGTAACTGCAAACATCAGCTGTATGGGACTTCAAGGTCAAAGAGACTTTGTGGCTTACTGCCCTTACTGCGAGGGAGTAACACTGCACCATGTTGGGGTGGATGAAGCTCTCTGTGCTCTCACTATTGAACAGGCAGCTTGTCTCATGGTCATTTACCTGGATGTCCATCAGCAATGTTTGAAGTTGGCGAGGGCTACCTTGATTCAGCGTGATGGAGGCCAGTATTGGATCTCTATCTGTAGATGCGGTGGAATGTTTGGTCCCAAGATGGCAGCATCCAAGATGGTGGCCCCCATAGCTTGCTTGCGGCGCTGCTGGATCTCAAAGATGGTGGTGTTCAAGATGACAACCCCCAAGGCCCCCAATGCGGCGCTGGTGGATTGGGGTGACTTGGACTTACACTTTCACGTAATGTCCTTTCTTCCCACAGTTAGAACAAAATACATCTTTTGCCAGGCAGCATTTCCTTGAGTGCTTTTTCACTTTTTCAGGCCTCAGAATTAGCACTTCAGGTGCTCACAGAGTACAGCTGCCTTGGTTGGGTCGCTGGCTGAATGTGGCTTTAGCTGTTTTAGGTGCCTGTGGTGTAGAGCGGCCATGGTCGGATCACTAGCGAGATGTGGCAGTAGTCCGCAGGGTTGCGACCCTTCCACATCCCAAGATGGTGGCGTCTGGGGCAACCACGAGGCGGCCGCATTGTCAGTCACCTAGGCTTCCATATTCTGGAAGGCTACCTCTCGCATGCCTGCCAGTTTGTCGGCCCTCCACAAGTTGAGCTCACCTTGCTCAAACTGTCTCTGCCGGATGTAGCTGGACCTGATGCCTGTGACGTAAGCGTCTCTGATCAGGTCTTTTGTGTTCATGCAGCCATCGTGGTCCTGCAATCGCAGGCCCATCCGAGGTACTTACAGGGCTCCGGAGGTACTTAGTGCTCGATTCCCCAGGTTGGTGTTTTCGAGTAGCCAGGTGTCTCGCATAGACCTCCTTTACCTTCTTCAGGTACTGTCCTTTCAGGATGTCCATTGCCTCTGGGTATGATTTGGTGTCCCTGATCACTGAATATACCAGGGGCCAAACCTGAGAATGTAGTACCTGCAGCTTGTCATTCTCTGATCGAACAATAGTAGATGATGTCTGCAGGAACACTTTGAAGCAACGCAGCCAGTGTTTGAAGTTGTTGGAGGCTTCTGGTGACTGTGGGTCGATTTCCAACTTCTCTGATTTTAGGATCTGCTCTATTATCAAAATTTATTGCTAAACAAAATTGATGCACCATCAGTAACTCTAAAAGACTAGAAGTTATGTAAAACTGACAGGCTTTTATTAGCAATAGAATAGAAGCACATCCATGCTGTTCGACTGTCCTGAACTAGCAAAGGATGGTCACCTTTGTTCAGGAGTCTGTGGGAGGAGCCACAAGGTACAGTCAGCCAAAAGGGCGTGTCCAGACAGCTTAACAAAAGTGGCTTACCACAGTACACAAATTGTTTGAAGATACATCGAGGCTTAATTGTCAATTATGACATGGAAAACTGAGCCTAGTTATCATTATTGAAACACAAGATAGATCACTTCAACTACAGAGAGTTCATCTTGCTACTGAGTGAAGTGGTAAATAACTTACAGGATAACCAGGGTCTCCAGGATCACCTCTGTCTCCCCGATCCCCAACAGAACCCTAAAAAAAAAATTACTTCAATTAGTCAGATACTTTCTTCTTTCACAGTGACTGTGGAGGCCTTCTATTTAACTTCACTGTCTTTAATATGAATCTTCACATTTATGTCCTCTATTTATTATTTTGGATTGATTTTTAGAGTGACAACTCCACAAATTGCAGATGCTTTTTTGTTATCTAGGACAATTTTCTACAGAGAAGTCAGAAACACCTTGTTACTTAATTGACAAAAATCTGGTGCAAAGTGTCAGGAATTAAGTAAATTGTTTAAAGCTGGAAATTAATGAAAACGTTGCTTGAAAGTTATCCAAAATCATCTGCTGAGTTGAATCTGTATTAACTTGAGTACTGTGGTAACAATTTAATGACTGGAAACTGAATTGCTTTTGTGGTTCACTGCAGCAGTTATTGTCATACTGAAGAACATCTCATGGTTTGACTTATAATGCAGTTTGTATTAGATTACATCAATTGATTGGATGCAGATGTAGGGGCTGTGCTTGCACAGGGATGTTTGTCCTCTATTTCTACTTCAGTGGAGGCAATAACCTATTTAATTTCAAATAGGCAAAGAGCACAATTTCAGAGTTCAAGATAATACATAATTCTCTACGTATCCAGTACATGGACCTGTGCCTTGAATCATGGCATTCTATCCTTTATATGGTATGTTTTTGGCTGAGATAGACATCATAACCCTTCATTCTCCTGAATTCCTTTGGTGTACTCCCACTAATACTCTGGCAAGAGTCTAATAGAAACCTGAGCATTCTCAGGTCATGCTCTCTTAAATCACTCAGCCAAAAGCATACCAAACAAGTAACAGACTACCCTTCATGACTCAGCAAAATTTGCTGGAATTACATGTTATTCTCAAAGACTGCTCTGAAAATTCATGGGCCTTGATCCCTTGGCATAATTGTGCAAGGCCACAACAGATGCTTGTTTTTGCCTCTAGATGTTGGTGCCATTTGTTTCTCTTTTGCCGGCCATTGGCATTTTCAAAATAAAGGGAGGAGTTTCAGGTAAATACCTCAACAATTTATCTCTGGAGGGAGTGTCGTGAGAGTTCTGGAATATAGGCAGATTGATTCAGCCTGCAATGCCACTTTTTGAGGCCATTAGTCCTCCATCAGGCTTAAATATAGTTTCCTTCCTCAGGTGGGGCAGGGACTTTGGACGAAAAGCAGGATAAAGGCAAGGATGACGGCAATAGGGAAGTTAATGTGTGATACTATTACCATAATCAACAAACATAAGTAGGGATTCTTACTTGAGCTGAAAAGACATTTGAGTTAAAATGAAAGTTAGAAAACATGACAACATGCAGACAATGGTTAGAAATTGCCATAATCTGTTAATGAAGTGACTTCAGTGGTCTAAAGGTATTCACAATAATATTTTACCCTGTCACCAGGTGGACCCGCCGGCCCTTCCACTTTCCCATCATCCCCTTGTTCACCCTGGAGCACAAGAAAAATTCTGTTAATGATACTGTTATGAGCACAGAGGACCCCAAAACCCAGCAGCAAAAGATATTCACCAAGACAAATGGTTACTTAAACAAAAGTTGCTTTTAATTATCTTTAAACATGAAAATAGAATCACACTTTCACTTATCACTATTGACTTAACTAACCTAACTTCTAATTCATAGCGCATGTGTATGTAATATGTGTGGAAGTTCAGAAAAGTTCTTTGATTCACAGTCCCATCTCACTTCTCATTCCTCCAAATTCACTGGTTGCAGGCAATTCTTATACTGTGCACAGAATTTAACATTTATAAGGTTCATCAGGCTTTGGTGCTTGAAAGGTAAATGGTTACCGCTCAGGAAGGTTCTTGTCGGTTGTTCGCTGGACACCCACAACTGATTCCTTTTTAATCAGCCACTTCAATGCCTTGCTAAAGAAACTTGCCCTCTCAGAGTTCTCCTTTCTTTCAGGTCACCACAGATTTCCTTTTTGTTTCAAGTGAAATATTAGACAGCCAGTCCTCTCCTCTTGCATGAACTACAAGGGCTTTGACCAGGCTGAACTAAGCACTCACAACCCGTCTTCCAAATGGGGTTTTCCACAAGCTTGCCAGCTTGTCCTGTTCCAGTCCCAGCTGCTGCTGTCTGTAAAACTGCAGAACTGAATTCTCTCTCTCCCTCTCTGAGAGAAAAACCTGTTTTACTTTCTCTGCTTGCAAAACCATATGACCGTCTTAGAACAGCGAGTTCCACTCCAGACAGTCTATGAATCTGACAAGTTCTTTCATCTGTTGCCTTTTTGTAAAAAAAATCCATTAGTGAAGTCTTTTGGACACTCTTCAAAGTGTTTGCAAAGGCTCTGGGGCCCCAACATGTCTAGCATGAGCAGAGCTCCAGTATTTTAAGTAAGATCTGTTTTAAATGTTTATATGTGACTTACACTAAAAACTCTGTCCCAATTTATCTCCCAAAAACATATCTATATATAATACAATATAACATAATCTGTCACAATACTCAGTATAGACACTCTGTGAACCAGGATTTGCAGGTAGAGTTAATGACCTGATTACTGTGGAAATATAAGAATGAAGAAGATGAAAGAAAATAAAACCAAGTGTTTTTTCCAGTAACTCAACGTTTTACTGGTACAGCTTCACTGATGATTGAATTCAAAGCTATGAATTACTTAAGAGTTGGAAGACTGTTGATACGCTTTAGCTGGATATTTATGCAACATTATTAAATGCCAGTATTGTTAACTTTCGGATTAACTTGACATTTATTGGGTATAAATGTATACATTAGTAACATTTCCACAAAAGAAGGATGCTCACTAATTTCTAGAAAGGTGCATTAGAAAAAATAAATTTGTCAGAAAAATCCGACTTGTTTGACTCCAGCTGAAGTATGTTAAAATTATGACGATGTGCAAGTTTTGGAGAGCATAGAGATTTCAAGCAGGAATTATAATTAATTTGATAGGTTGAGATTTTTCTCTCTGAAGCAAAAGAGAAGAGAAAATTTGACAGAAATGTAATAATCACAGGGCCGAGGGTGGATCAAGTATGACTTGGGATCTCTTGACTTGGCCTGCTGAAGGGTAGCGTTCCTGAAGGAGAAGCTTTGATAGTCTTTTTCTCTCTCTCTTAGGCAGTTCCTCAGGGTCAGGAACGAGTTGATTGCATTGCAGTTTTGTGGGAAATGAGGTGGCTGATGAGGCCGGTATAGGAAGTGTGTATTCTTCTGTAAACAGAGCAAGAGATGCCTGACCAGAAGGGCTAGTGGGCAGGCATGCCTTTTGTGTGCCCCCAAATGGATCAACTCAAGGTTCTCAATTTTACCCTGAACGGTCATGGACCAAGGATTCTGAGCAGACAGTGGAGAAGCTGTGTTTATTCAAAGAAACTCTGACTTCATCCTTGGACTTCTTCTTCGATAGACCTAGTAATCTTCTGCTGTGAGATAACTTGGAAGAGTGGGGGAGACCCAAGCTTCCAGTTGCATATCATTTTAACTCTCCTTTCTATTTCTCCACTGACCTGTCTGTCCTTAGTCTTCTCCTTTTCTACCGAGAGGTTGAATGCCAAGTGTAAGAACAACATCAAATATACAGCTTGGGTACCTTTCAACCCACTGAATTTTCCAATTTCAGGTAATCCACATCCCTGATGTTCTCCTCCCACACACATTCATCTGTCCACTTCGTTTTCTTCTCCCTTTGTTCATCTTTCCATTCCCTAACCCCCACCATTCTATCTGTGCATTATTCCCTTTTTATTTAGTATATTCTATCACCTACCAGCACCTTTCCAGCTCCCACATACTGCTATGTAAAGGCAATCATTTCCCTTCCCTCTCAGTCTGGATGAGGATTTTTACCCCAAATGTTGACTAGTACCTTTTGCCTTCATATAGCTGTTTGACTTGCTGAGTCCTTCCAATGTTCTGTTTTACTTTGATCCAGGAGTTTGGTACCAGACATAAAAAAAAATGGTGGAATGTCCAATGAAGCCAACTGTGTGGAACTAGAGTTTCAATTCTATGGATGCTGATCTGAGAAGACGCTGACATTGGTTCTTGTGACTCGAGGATTTTGTGATGACAACATTGGTGGTATCGTTCCAGTGCTTTACTGTCACTGCTGTAGGTAGTTCACTACTGCCTAGTCAACTACAGATTTTATGCCAGATCTGAGAATTTGATCTTCAAACACCCTTTTTCTCAATTCATTAACGAGGATAGAATTGTGGTGGGAAGGAATCAGGGCAGATGATCACTGGGACACTAAAAGGCACAAAATTAGATACTAGATTATATGAAACAAACCCAGGAATGATTAAAAAATGGTGATATTACCAAGCCAGGAAAGTATAAGGCTTAGAGGGAAACATCCAAGCTACAGTCCTTCAAATCAGTCTGGTGAGCCTCAGTTGCACTCTCTACATTCTTCCCAAGACCGGGAGACCAAAACTGTTGTTTTGTCCAGGTGTTGTCTCAGTAAAACCTTGTTCATTTGTCATAAGACATCCTTGCTTCTGAACTCAAAGCTTCTCACTGTGAAGGCCAAAATACTACTTGCCTTCTTAACTGCTTTCTGATTCGTATTTGCTTTCTGTGGTGAATATGTGAGCCAAGTGTACAACTGCGAATACACAAGACCACCAAAATCTCTTTGTATGTCAACACTTTCCAGACCAATATCATTATAATAACACTGTCTTTGTTTTTGTACTGAAGTGGATAACTATACATTTATCAACATTATGTAATATCTGCCAAGTGTCGCTCATATTAAGTTATCTTTAAGTGTCATTATTAAGACTTTTTTCCTCCAAATTCCAGTTTAATAAAGTATGTCTCACTGATTATTTCCAGCATTCTTATTTATTTCAGATTTATAGCAAACTGTGCTGTTTTCTGTATCCCACAGTTCTAGAATTGTATTGCTTTCTTTCTATTGTCCTCACTAAATGAGTCCATCTATAGTCAAATGAATAGCTTGGATGGTGTTGGAAGCAATCACCTAAATTTCACAGCTCTCAACAGATTGGAGAGATATTTGTTTTATATTCTGGGAGAAAGTAAAACTGCAAAAAAATGGAATGATCTCTTGTTATCTCCCATTGTCAATGGTTAAAAGTATTCATTGATTTCTCAATGATGCATAACATATAACAGTTAATATTTAAATTTGCATGGGATGAGACTACTTGACATTGAAGGTGAATGACCTTCTTCTATGCGGAATCACTCTTGTAACATGAAAAAAAAAGATGTAAAATGAGCCTCAGAATTTTACTGAAAATGAAGTTTTGGCCCTTGTAAGTCAGAATGCCAGACATTACGAAACATTTTTTTTTCTGGACTTCCGGTGAAATAAGATCTTTCTTATGGGGTTATGTGCAGAGAGCAAGTTAATTTCAACTGTCAGGACTTGGCAGTTGTTCCCACCTTCAGGATTGCTGGAGAATCCTGGGGTGTTTGTTTTCCTGGCAGCAGAGTCCAGCTGAAACAGAGCCAGTCTTTAATCACAGATAATGTAGAGGTGAATCAGCAATGAAATATACATCTGTGTGTTTTTAAAGCCGAGTCTGGAGAACTCATATTTAAACCAATCAAGAAACCCCAAACATCATACCAATTGGAAAATAGGTGTAATTATATTTAAAACTGGGTTGGGAGTCAGATCTTGTCCATCTCCCAATATAGCAATCATTCTCTCTGATGAATACAAAAAAAATTAAAGCAAAACTGTTACATTTGGTAATACTCAGCTGGTTGCTCCTGTCCTCTCAATTTTACTATTGGATTTTACAAAACAATTCCACAAAATGAGTGATATTTGAAGTTTTTTTTAAACTATTCCTAATTTGTAAATGAGAAGATGTAGTAAGTCAGAGGCATAATTAACGAATATGAACAAAACATCCAAAAATAATCTTTCAATTATGCAAATGTTCTTTGTGTAGTTGTTATAAATTTCCTTTTTTTCTATTTTAGTGGTTTTTCAAAAAAATTGACTGGGCCAGATCATGCAAGGCCAGTGGGACTACATGGACACATGCCCATCCACCTTTAGTTACCCTTTCCACATGTGGAGATCTGAGCAAGTTGACCCTTGCTGTAGAGAGTCAGATGAAGGGCTCAGGCCAGAAATGTTAGTTATATATCTTTGTCTCTATATCTATTCCTCCTATGAATGTTGCAGGACCTGCTGAGTTTCTCCAATTTCATGTATGTTTGTACATCAAATCTAGCATAGAGTGTTTAAAGATTAAGATTTCAAACTTAGCACAGCGATCCCTGCACTTCTCTAACCTTCTGAGCCAATGGACTACCTAAAGCGGACATCTCAAAGCATTGAAGAGATATCATGAACATCACTGCAGCAAAATCTTCAAATTTGTTGGCAGAATAAATGAACCAATGTCAGTGTCCTCTCCCTGGCTTCCATCTCGCATTGAGGTCCTAGTTACAAACAGTTGGTTTTGATAGGCAGCTCACATCATTTACAAGCCCAACAGCATTCTCTGAAAGCAGATACTCTATTCCAGATTCTCACGATGGAGGTTACCAAATGGAAAAAGAAAAAGATTCAAAGATGTTATTTAAAAAGTAAAACATACCAATTGACCTGCAGGAGATTCCTAACCCATGTTGATCAATTTGGAGAAAGAGCTTAGGGGACAGCATTAGGTACTTTAAGTCCAATTGTCAGAAGGAACTAGATGTCCAGTGAAAGCAGGGAAAAAAGAGCACCAGCTCCCAGTTATCTACTGGCCCCAATCAGCAGCTCCTAACTATTTCACAATGGGCACTTCACCCCTCAGAACCCATAGAACTAGAGAGGAAGTTAGTTTTCGCAAACCTTCAAGGGACTGCCACTGAAGAAAAAGATGAGATGAAGGACCCAAAGGACATGTAATTGCTTCCTCTTTCCAGAACACTGCTGTGATTCTGTTGAGCTGAGTTATGCTGACATCCATTCTCAAGGGCACTTTGGACTTGTGTATTTGGCAATGTATACACATAAATGTGAAACAAACTAAGGTGTGAACAGCTGTCACTCCCAAATATGGCCAAAAGCTATTTATTCACATATAATTTCAATCTTTTTCCAATGATAACAACATTAAAAAAACTATTTTGTCTCTATCAAAATAACATTTATCAATAGCAAAATGGTCAAATTTAGTTGCATTCTCTCTTATGACATTGTGTAAAATACAGCCTATTGAGTCTCAGACAATGTTTCCCAACATCCAGTCTGTGCCAATCTGTATGAGGTTACTCAAAAATGTGTATCAACTACTTTTTGAGGAAGGGAGATAATTGACATAGACTTCTTGAATTTCTGAGCAGAGCATAATTTCACAAAATTCAAAATAGCTTGTAGTAAATTCATATTCTGATCCATTGCAGCTTCACTTTGGGTTATCCATTAACCAGGGTACAGGAGTCGAGTGGTGGATGTATGGGTCAAGTGTGTGACTATAGGCAGGTCAGGATAGGTATGTAGCCTGAGCCAGGGACCTGGAACATGGCTCAGGTGAGTGGATGAACAGTGGTTGGATGAACATCTGGCTAGATGTGTGTGTGATCATAGAATGGACAAAAGAACATTAGAAATAGAAACAGGAGTGGGTCATTCCTCCTTTCTATTCAGTTCCATCATTCAATCAGCTCCAGGCCATTTTTCTACCTTACCCTGTTCCCAAACAATTTTCACATCTCTTGCTTTCTTACTATTTAAAAACCTATCCATTTTTTTCTTGAATATAGAAAAGTAAAGGATACCCATAGCTCTCTAAAGTGGAAAGTTTTATAGATACATAAACCGTTTGTTGAAGAAATTTCTCATATCCTTATCTGCCTGATCTCTTGTTCTTGTTCCTACTTCTGCCACCCAAAGCTTTGGACTGTCCACACAAAGAAAAATATTTGTCCAGCACCCACCATGCCAAGCCTTGAAACAATTTTGTTGCTTTCAATGAAATTAGATCTCATTTATACACACCCAAGGGAGTATAGGCCTGGTCTGCTCAATTTGTCCTCAAGGGACAAACTCTTGTTTTCTTCCCTCCAAGCAAAGAATATTATCCCTTTGATAAAGAGACCAAAATTGTAAACTCCAGCCTGATATAATGCATGAAGACTCACTATCCTTTACTAACCTTTACTAAATCCATCACTTTCCAATTAAGTGAATTAATTACTATTTGGTTTCCTAATTCTTTTAATTTTCATATAAAAGACCACCTAGGTTCTGATTTTCCTGAAAATGAAAGTAAAACCTGACCTTAACCCTACCCGGGGCACATCAAAACAACAGCAATGCTGAACTCAATATGCCAAGTATGTTTGCACAACTCTATTGCAATAAAGGTCAAATTCTTATCCATCTGTCCTGCAGAATTTTGCTTTCTCCCTCTATGTACATATTTTTCAATTTCCACACCAAAGCAGACACGTGAATTTTTTTCCCCACTTGCTTAACTTGTTTTGTAGACCGTCTTTGTGCTCTTCACACTTGCTTCCACCTTGGAACAATGTGACCTCATTACCCATACATTATTCTGAAGGTACATAGCAGTGTTAATAACATCATCCTTCATGCAACTGTATAAATTGCGTGATACATGGACAGATATTTGGAAGTGGATAACACAGTTGCTCCATTATAACAACTTTCTTGATTTTCTTGATTGTAATGACCAGGTACACAAATAGAAAATGTAGTACATTGCCATCCCTCTGGAAGGCTGGTGGGGGTGGATGGTAAATGTTTTCCGTAGACTCTAGAAGCTTAAAATTCAAATTTCAATTGTCTACTTCACTGGATTTCAAGGTTATTAGACAACCATTTTCAATTTTTCATTTGTTATTAGTTAAGATTTTGAGATATGCCAGTACTGAGTATGTGGGGTTTGCCTGTTCTTGTTGTGAACATGTGGGTTTCTTCACATTCCAAAAATATGCTGATTGGTATCTGTAAAATACCCTTAGTTTATTGGTGAATGGGAGAATGTGGGGGGATTAAAATGTGGGAGAATAAAATGAGATTAGTGTGGGATTAGAATAAACAGGTACATGATGGTCAGTTTGGATTTAATGGGCTCAAGAACCTGTTTCAATCGCGTACGACTCTATCTGAAGTACAGAAGCTACATCCTTGTGGCCTCAATGCAGAATTAAAAAGTAGAATTCATTTGACTTTCACAATATATGACAATCAAATACAAATCACATAGTGTGCCAACATTGCATTGTATCACAATGGAGCCTTTCAGAAAGACAGCATCACTGGCACAGAACCAAACTCTCAGACAACCAAAAATTTACATAAGTGGAGTTCAAATAAAAATAAACAAAACATTTCTCCGAAGAGATCAAAAGGAATTGCAAAACACTGGAGATTGAGAGATCTTAAGAGCCTTTATAAAGTATAAATCAATGAGCTACCATATACTGCTCATGAAGGCTTGTTTCATCTTTCATTTGGCGAAATCTTCATTGCACAAACATTTCCAGATGAGTGTAACTGCAGACTTACTGGTAAATGCATACAAAATCAGATGTTGGCTGCTTGGTAGGAATAATTTGCTTAATAATTTAATTAAGTACTTTGGAACTAAGTGCAATGAGCTGATCAATAGGTGGAGGTCACTGAATGTAATTTAATTATATAAACCAAATTGATTTGAGAAACAGCTGCAGATTATAGATTTGAATGCACTCTGCATGCAATTCCCTTATTATCTTATTCTTTTACTTGCTGCCAAAACAAAATTTAACTCTACAAATCTTTAATTTCCTAGACATTAAAATTCAACTTTAAAAAAGATCAAGCTATTTTACCTTTTCACCTTTGTGACCAGGGGGTCCTTTTGGGCCAGGTGGTCCTTTGTGACCCTATACAAAAGAAAAATATTTTTAACAAATGAATATATTGCCCATTCAATAAACACATAATGAGCTTGGAAAAGAAGGATGGAGTTTGGCATGGACTAGATGGGCTGAAGGGTCTGTTTCAGTGCCTGCAGTGATTGAGTCTGTCACAGCTCAACCTGTTTAATACCAATCTTTGATATGATAACTGTATCCTCCATTAACTAGAGTGGTGTTTCTTTAGTAAGTCTGCCAAAGACACCACGGTTGTCAGCAGAATCACCAATGGCAACGAGGAAGCGTACAGGAGGGGGATAGATTCGCTTGTTGCACTCAGCTTCAGCAAAACCAAGGAGATGATTGTGGACTTCAGGACGAAATCAAGAGGACACAATCCAGTCCTCATTGAAGACCCAATAGTGGAGAAGGTCAAGAACTTCGAAGTTTTGAGCGTCAACATCTCCGAGGATCTGTCCTGGAGCCTCCATGTCAATGCAAACATGAAGAAGACTCACCAGCGGCTATACTTTGTGAGGTGTTTGAGGAGATTCAGTATGTCACTAAAGACTCTTGATAACTTCTACAGAGAGCATTCTGGTGGTTGTATCACTATCTGGTAAAGAGTTGCCCAATCTCAGGACAAGAAAAAAACTCCAGAGGATTGTTAACTTGGCTTGCAACATCACAAGCACCAGACTTCACTCCATCAAGGACATCTACAAGAGGTGGTGTCTTAAGAAAGCAGCCTCTATCCTCAAAGACCCTCACCATCCAGCCTATGCCCTCTTCAATCTGCTTCCATCGGGGGTAAAGGTACAGGAGCTTAAAGAAGAGCACTCAGTGGCACAAGGATGGCTTCTTCCCCAATGACATCAGATTCCTGAATGATAATGAACCAAAGACACGGCCTTACTTTGACTTTTAGTGCATTATTTTTATTTATTTGTTCTAAGGTTGTTTACATGAATGTTTGCTCGAAGATGCTGGTGCAAAACAATGATTTTATTGACTTGTTCCTGACAATAAATTCTGATTCTGATGTGTCTTATGTCACTGTGTAAAAGCAATGTATTATCAGTTAATCATTGGTAATGTTATGTGGTTTGTCTTAATGATACACGACATAGTCATAGGAAAATACAATAAATGTATGGATAATTAAATTGGTCTGGACGTAAATTAGGTAACTGATCCAATACTAAATTTCAGAGAGCACTTTGTGTCAAGTTAAAATAAAATTTGGGATATACATGAGGTTAAAAAAGAAGATGAAACATAAGCAAACTGATTTGAGGGACAAATTAATTAGTGATTGCCATAAGGACCGTGAGAGACAAATGTTAAATGTAATGGAACTCACATTTGATATGCAAAGGGAAAAATATTTAATTAAAACAGAAAATGTCAGTACACTCAGCAGGTCAGCTAGTATCTGTGCAGAGAAACTGAGTTACTACTGTTTCAGGGTGATGATTTTATTAGAACTGGGAAATGTAAGAAATGAAATAAGTGTAAGCTGTGGACAGAGTGAAAAAGCGAAGAGATCAAAGGGGAGATCTTGGTGTCATTCTTTTTCTCCTGGTCATGATCTCTTTTGCTCACTCCATCTCTCCTATATGGTAAAAAAAACTTCATTATTTATTTTGTACTTAGGAGTTTTAAGATGTTTCTAAAGATATTCGATAACAATTAAAAAACCATTGACAGCTTTAAAATTGCGAAGTGGTGTCAGACTTTTCTGGGTTTCTCGTTTTTCTAGGGGAATCTTCTGGGCAAGGCTTGTTCAAGGCAGCCTACCTCATTCCCTTACATATATAAGAGGACAAGCAAAATTGGCCCTCTGGATTTAGATCTAGTAAGTTTGAGGAAAATTAGGAATATGAAGAGACAACAGTTCTGTATCAGGAAATCCAGAGCTTATAGTTATGGATTAAAATACTTAATCATACTGAGGTTTCAATTACTTTCTTACTATATACCACCAATTAGAGTACCTGCTACTGACAGGAGGTATTCAAGTTTATGTTAATTGAGATTGTTTGAAAAGTAAATGGAAACAGGATTATTCTGAACTTTGTCTTATGGTGAGAAGGAAGCTTCTAAACTTGTTCCTAAATTTTCCACACTTTTACCACTTTGACTGTTTTTCTTCTTGTTTCACAAGAGATTAGAATACTGGAAGTGTGTGCTTGATGGATGAGGTCAATACGATTTAGTAGGCTTGATAAAAGTTTATTTCTTTCTGTACCAGAAAGTTTGGATGTAAAAGCACTTCTGCACCGTACTGAAGGAAATTCAAGGAATTTGTGTGAAAGGTTAATATTCTAAGAGGTTGTACCTAAAATTGTACATTGAAAGGCACTTTAGGACTTCTGAAATTATTTGAGTTTTAAAATAAATCAGAACTTCATAACATTTCATTGTGTTTGTTTAGTTGCACCATTATTGGATATCATTTCAATTCTCACTTTTGTTTTCCTCATCACATGAATAAAATAGTTTCTTATTCTACTGTTTGGATGGAGCATGTGACACATTTAACAGGCTTAATTGTATAGAAGTATTGGATTAAATTTCACAACTTGCAATGAAAAATGTCATCCTGTACCAAAAGGCTGGTGGGTTGGCTTGCTACATTATCACTGACGTTGCCAGACTTTCTGTTTCAATTAAAAAAAAAACCTCCAAATGCTGAAATAAAAACAGAAAATGCTGGAAGCATTCAGCAGGTCTGACACAGGTCTCTGTAGAGAGAAAATGAGTTATGCTTCAAAAATGGGAAAGAGATTTTTTAAAAAGTTACTTTTTGGTTGCAGAAAAGATGGGGGTAGCAAATAGATAGATCAAAAGAATAGTATCTCTGGTACAGTGCAACCAGGGCATCTTAGGGATAAGCTGTTGGTGTCATTGTGTGTCTAGGTTATTGGAAGTAGACATAGAGAAAAAAAATCAATAAACTCTCTGAGATGAAGGCTGTTTGAAAGTGATAATACAAACAAAGGGTGTGTAATAGTTGCAAAATGAGGGGCTGTTGGACATGCCCATAGGGTAGGCTGAGCTAATTGTCAGATAAAACCATAATTTCCCCTCTGCCACAGATGACAGAGCCCATTCCACATCTCAGCAATTTTCCACATCCCTGATCTCATCTCCTCTTCTTTTGGACACAACAATGCTAGAGTTCCCCAGTTCTTACCATCTAAACAGCCTCAGCATTCAAAAGATGATCTTTTGCAATTTCAGCCACTTTCAAAGAGCTTTCACCACAAGACACATCTTTCTTTTCCTCCTCTTTCATCATTCTGAAGGGACCATTGTCTTCAGGACCCTTTAGTGTGTTCTGCTGTCTCCACCAAATTTTTTATCCTCTTACAGCTATTTACCATGCAACCACAGGAGAGTCAACACTTCTTTTAACTTTTCCCCTCCCAGTTTCCAAGGACCCAAACAGTCCTTTCAGGCAAAGCAGCGATTTACTTGAACTTCTTCCAATCTAGTGCACTACATTTGATGTTCAAAATGTGGTTGGTATATTGTATAAACCAAATGCAAATTGGACAGCTATTTTGCAGAATGCCTGTATTCAGTTGGCATTGGAGAAAGCAGGCTTCCTGTTGCCTAATATTTTAATTCTCCATTCTACTATCATTCAAACCCAGTTGACTTTGGCTGCCCACACTGTTATTATAATTATAAGACCAAATGCAAGCTTGAGGAACAACATATCATCTGATAGATAGCAATGCAGGCTTTGGATTCAGTATAAAATTCTGCGACTTCACACAACTCGCTTTTTGTCCGTATCACATTATCATTTTTGCTGCTTCATCAACCTCTGATATTGACTTCTCTCTCCATTAGCTTTGCCTGACCTTCTTGACATGTCCTGAGCAGCCAGACTCAATGGGGCCTCATGGTTCCCCCTGGGGCCACAACACATTAAGTAAAAGCCTTTTCTTTTAATTTCACATAAAAAAATGTTATGTTTTATTTGTAGGAGTTGGGAGGAGAGATGTACGGAATAAATCAAAACGTGACTGCTTCACAGGGAAGGGTACTTTGAGCCGAGTCCTCGGGGGCAAGAGCCAAAATAAGGTTGAGAATGGCTGTCCTAGAGCTGTGCATCTCACAACTTTTATGCTCCTTTGTATTCTCACTGCTTAATTTTCCTCATCTTACAGCTTTTAAAAAAAAATCTTTCACTCTAAATACCTCCTTCAACTCATCAATCACATAACCTCTCCAACTCATCCCCATGCCAGCTGTGTCCTCATGCAATCAGACATATTGCCTTTGCCCTCCCTATTCATCAATTTGCTAGTTTCTCTGCAAGTTAAAACAAATGTTTTTTCTCAATCTTAGTTCTGATAGTGAGTTTTGACAATAGAAACGTTCTCTTTCCAATGACACTGCCTGACGTGTTATTTCTAGCATTAGTAAAACTTTGTATCTTGATCATAACAACTTTAACTTTGAAAAACTAAGATGATCTTACTGTATTTGTCTGCCGGTCAATGTATTCCTGCTAGAATATAGAGTATATAATATTCCAAGACAAAACTGACACCATAAGTTCAAGAACTGTGAGGCAATGTTACAGTTATTTCAGACCTTGGTTAGACCCCACTTTTGGAATATTGTGTTCAGTTCTGGTTATCTCATTATAGGAAAGATGTGGATGCTACAGAGTGGGTAAGAGCACGCCTTATGAGGATCAGCTGAGTGAATTTGGTTTTTTCTCCTTGGAGCGACAGAGAATGAAGGGTGACCTGATAAAGGTGTACAAGATGATGAGGCATTGATCATGTGGATGGTCAGAGGCATTTTCCCTAAGGCTGAAATAGCTATCATGAGGGGGCATAGTTTTAAGGTGCTTGGGAGTAAGTATAGAGGGGATATAAAAAGTGCTTTTTTCACACAGTGAGTGCATGGAATGCGCTACTGACAAATGTGGTGTAGTTACGTACAACAAGATCTCTTAAGAGACTATTAGATAGGTACATGAGCAGGAAAATGGCGGGAATGCAGTAGGGAAATTCTACGGAGTTAGAGTAAATTATTAGGTCAGCACAACAACATGAGATGAAGGGGCTGTACTGTGCAGTAGCTTTCTATGCTCCATAACATTCATTCCTTGACTTGTCTGCTATTTCAATCATTTTCTTTGCAATGTTTATCCACTTTATTTATGAAGAGCAGATTCATGATGGGATCTTATTTCTATCCTATTTGGGAATATGCATGTCAGGGACATGTTACAACATGGAATATTTTGGAATAAGGGATATTGAGACAGATTAAATTACATTTTTAAAGCAAAAATAGTTAGAATCATAGAACTTCTTCAGCCCTTCTCATCTGTGCTGAACCATCTTTTTTGCCTAGTTCCACTGACCTGCTCCCAGTCAATAGCCCTCTATACCTCTCCCATCCATGTTCCTGTCCAAATTCTTCTTAAATGTTAAAATTGAGCCCGCATTCACCACCTCAGTTGGTAGCTCATTCCACACCCCCTCCATTCTGTGTGTGAAGACATTCCCCCTAAACTTTTGCCTTAACCCATATCCTCTGGTTTGTACCTTACCTACCCTCAGTGGAAAAAGCCTATCTACATTTACTCTGTCTATCCCACTCATAATTTTAAATACCTCTATCAAATCTCCCCTCATTCTTCTACGCTTCAGGGAATAAATTCCTAACCTGTTTAACCTTTCCTTATAACAGTTCCAGAACAGGGCAACATCCTAGTAAATCTTCTCTGCACTCTTTCAAACTTATTGATATCTTTCCTGTAGTTAGGTGACCAAAACTGCACATTATACTCCAGATTTGGCCTCACCAAGTCTTATACAACTTTACCATAACACCCCAACTCCTGTTCTCAGTACTTTGATCTATAAAGAGCAAAATGCAAGAAGCTATCTGTACATCCCAGTCCACCTGTGATGCCACTTTATGTACCTGTATTCTCTGATCCTTCTGTTCTTCCATCCCATTTACTGTGTATGCTCTTTCTTGGTTTGTCCTTCCAAAATGCAACACATCACATTTATCTGCATTAAGTTCCATCTGCCATTTTTCAGCCCATTTTTCCAGCTGGTTCAGATCCTTCCGCAAACTTTGAAAACCTTCTTTGCTGTTCACAATGCTTCCTATCTACTATGCACAAAGCTATGTCGACTAACCCTAATTAGTCCATGACTATCCAAATAATTGTATCTTTTAGAACCCCTTCTGATAATTTACCTACTAGTGACCTCAGGCTTACTGACCTATAATTTCCAGGGCTAATTTTGGAGCCTTTTTTAAACAACGGAACAACATGAGCTACCCTCCAATCCTCCGGCACCTCACCCGTGGCTAAGGACATTTTAAATATTTTTGCCAGAGCCCCTGCAATTTCTACACTAGCCTCCCTGAGGGAATATTTTGTAATGCCTTGGAGAATTTAGCCACACTTATTTGCTTTAAGACAGCAAGCACTTCCTCCACTTTAATCTGTACGGGCTCCATGAGTGGTTGTTTTCCTTACTTCCATGACTCTGTGCCTGTTTTCTGAATGAATACCAATGAAAAAAAAAATTAAGATCTGCCCCATCTCTTTTGGGTCCATACAATTCCAATCACTCTGATCTTCAAGGGGACCAATTTTGTCCCTTACTATACTTTTGCTCTTAATATACCTGTAGAACCCCTGAGAATTTTCCTTCACATTGTCTGCCATTCAAAACGTACCGGGGGTGTAGGTTAATGGGGTCTAAATTGGGTGGCATGGGCCCATGGGCAGAAATGGCCTGCTGTATGTCTAAATTTTAAAAAATTAAAAGATTAAAAATCTTGAAGCCCTCCCTCCTGTATCATGCCTTTAGCCATGTATTAAGCTGCATTATCCTCCTATTTCTAGGCTTACTAGGCACGAGCCTGCTATCCTGAGATCACAATCCTGGAGGACCTATCCTTCGACCAAGTGCCTAACCCCCTGAACATTCATTGCAGGACCTCCTCACCCTTCCTACCCACATCATTGGTCCCTTCATGGACCATGGCATCTGGGTGCTCACCCTCCCTCCTGAGAATGCTGTGAACTTGATCTGAGATATCTTGGACCATGGCACTGGGGAGGCAACATACCATCCGGGATACTCCATCTCTTCCACAGAACCTCTTATCTGTCCCACTAACTATGGAATCCCCTATCAAAACAGCTCTCCTCTTCTCCTCCCTTCCCTTCTTACACAGGACCAGACTCTGTGACAAAGACCTGATTTCTGTGGCTTGTCCTTGATAGATTGCTTCCCCCCAACAGTATCCAAAATGGTATACTTGTTATTGAGGGGGGGGGGGGTGGAAACAGCCACAGGAGTGCCCTGCACTGCCTGTCTGTTCCCTTTCCCTCTCCTGTCACTCATCTACTCTCCTCCTGCCTCCAAGGTGGGATAGTGTTCCTATAACTCCTGTCTATCACCCTCTCTGCCTCCTGAATGATCCAGAGTTCATCCAGCTTCAGCTCCAGCTTGTCAGGAGCTGCAACTGGATGCATTTCTCGCAGATGAAGTCGTCAGGGGCACAGCTGGCTTCCTTGGTGACCCACATTCTGCAAGAGGAGCATTCCCCTGCCTTGGCTGCCATTCCCACTGTTTATGATGAGATGAACAAAATATATGATATCTAAAACTTGCCCTTACCTATGCCTACCTGCTGAATCTGTTTTGTTCCTTGAATAGGGTGTCCCTTTCTTACTTCAACTCCTACTATCTCTCACCTCTTACCTGTTCTCATTGAAACCTATTGAGCCAAAGCTGTAACACTCTGACAATGGGACTGTGAGATTAGTCCTGGGTTGTTTTAGTGAGGAATTGATGAAGAAACAATAGACAAAAAAGGCCATCTTGGATACGTTCAAAAGCCTCTTAGAAAAGCACGTGGATATAAGAAAAATAGTGTATTGTGGGTGTGAGGTAGGGAAAAAATAGATTGCTGTGGAGTAGGTTTACATTGATTGGCAGTGCGTCGTGGGCTTGAGGGCCTGTACTGTGCTGTAAAGTTTTATGTTTTAAGTGCTGTAATTCTTAATGACACTGCCACCCTTATAATAAAAGCAATTCATTTTTTCTCCATTACTTGGTGATAGAAAGTATTTAAATCTTTTGCATAGTGTAACAAAATCTCTAGTACTTTGAGGATGTTATACTCTTTCTGGGCACAGTGGTATAATGATTATAACAAAAAGAAAGTAACAATTGATGCAGGAAAATGAGAATACAATCATAAAACATTAATAACCATCAACAGGTCAGGTAATATTCTCTGTAAAACAGCAACAGACAATGATCCAAAAATTGCAATTCAAATATTTGTTGCCTGTGGTGCTAATCTCATCCCCAGGAAAAATATTATGTAAGAGGACAAAAGTACATTGAAGATAATATGATGGTTTTCACTTATAATTGTGAGACAAATGGGACCCTTGGAAACACTGAATATCAGGGTTGGGATGTTGAAACACTAGTAAGGTCACATTTGGAGTATTCTGTCACCACACATCACGAGAATGTGATTAGACAGGTGAAAATACAGAAGAGATTCACCAGGCTGTTGGCAGGATTGGAGGACTTTATTTATGTGGAGAGACTGGATCAGCTGGACTTGCTTTACATGGAGCAATAGAAGCTGATTATATAAGATTATGACAGGCATAGATAATAATCAATTTATTCCCCCATGATAGATGCAGCAACAAGAGGGCATAGTTTTAAGGTGAGAGCTAGGTGTTGCAAAGGGGACTCAAGGACAAGTTTGTTTAAATGATTGATATCTGGAACCTGCTGTCGGGTGGTGGAATCGGATACAGTTTCTATGTTTAAGGGACATTTAGACAGTCACAAGGCATAGAAAGATGTGGTCCTAACCCAGGCAAATGGGATTAGTGTAGATGGGAAAAATGATTGGCATAGGTGTAATGGCTGCAGGGCCTATTTCTGTTCATCAGTGACTACTTTGATGCTGGCTCATGCACCCATGGTGAGCTGGTCGATTTTATCCACTTTGCTGCAACTTCCACTCTGGCCTAAATTCACTTGGTCCATTTCTAATAACACTCTCCCTTTTTCAATCTTGATCTTGGGAGACAACTCTTGAAGCTAGCTTCTACAAACTCACTAACTCCTACAACTACCTCAACTACATCTCTTCACACCCTACTCTCTTTCAATTTTTTTCAATTTCTCCGTCTCCTTCACATTTGCTCCCATGCCAGATCATTAGAGACGTCCTCCTTCTTCAAACAACAGTTTCCCCTCAACCACCATTAACTTGGCCCTCACCCACATATCCTCCATTACATACACATCTGCCTTGGCCCCCTCCATCCCCACACACTAGGACAGGATTCCCTTTGTCCTCACCTACCACCCATCAGCTCTGCATCCAACCAATCCTCCTTTGCCATTTCCGTCAACTACTACGAGATCCCACCACCATCACATATTCCCCTCTTCTCCTGACACAGGAACTATTTCCTCTGTGTCTCCCTTGTCCACTCCTCCATCCCTACTACCAATTGCCCTCTTGGTACCTACCCCTGTGACTGCAGGAGATGCTCAACTTACACCCTCCCTCACCACCATTCAGGGTCCCAAACAGTCCTTCCAAGTAAAGCAACACTTCACTTGTGAATCTGCAGTGGTCATCAATTGCATCCGGTGCTCCCGTTGTGGTCTCCTCTCCATTGGAGAGACTGGACGCAGACTGGGAGATGGTTTTGTTGAACACCTTAGCTTCGTTTACCGCAATAGTGTGGATCTCCAAGTGACCACCATTTCAATTCCCCGCCCCATTCCCATGCTAACATGTCTGTCCATGGTCTCGTGCACTGCCAGACTGAGAACACCCGTAAATTGGAGGAACAACATCTCACTTTCCAACTGGGCATCTTCCAACTAGATGGCATTAACATCAAGTTTTCTGGCTTTTGTTAAAGCTCACCCCACTCCCCCAAATTTTCTTCCCCCTGAATCCTTTCCTCTAGCTCTTTCTCTTCCCTTTCCCCTCTGTCTTCTTTCACAGAATCAATTCTCATCTTTCCTCTTATTAAATCCAATTAACATCTTTTGACTGTTGGCCTGCACTGCTTCCCTCCCATTCTTCCCTTTTTCTTTCTTCAGCTTTTAAAAGACGTCTGTCTTTTTTCACTCGTACCTTGAGGAACAGCTCAGGCCTGACACGTCAGTAATATATCTTTACCTTCTGTGGATGCTGTGAGATTGGCTGAGCTCCTCTAGCATTTCTGTGTTTTGACTACAATTGCAGCGTCTGGAGACTTTTGTGTTTCACTCTCTATAACTCTATTACTCCTTACAGTTACCAATGAAAATTGCATGAAAAGCTCACAATTGCTGTATCCTTGCCATACTGAGTTCTTGGAAGGGCAACCGATCCTTATGGAACTCTGCAAAGCAGCTACACAATAGTTGCATAAAAGCTGCCATGGAGGTGAGGAAAAGCATGGTGATCTTCTTTAAGTATGGGTACCAATTGCACACTGTGGTCATCTCTGCTCTGAACAAGTCCTGTGCAACTCCACTGAGAGGTGAGGAATAATCAATGATACAGACTTTACAACATGTATTCTGATGTACGTAGTACAAAAAGGCTACAAGTGGCCATGGAGTAACTAAGGTAAAGGTTTCAGATATTTCAAGCATTGAAACTGAGCCAGCAGAAGTAGTGTACATGAATCTGGCATTAAAATGGAGGCACTTTGCATTTCATTATCAATCTCATTTCTTGGATTCTTAATTTTTCTGGCTGTTCAGAGAATGCAGTTGGTTCCATTTAAAATGGTAATGGGGAAAGCATGTCATGAAGTGTCAATGGTTTTAGATCCAATAGTATTTTTATTGGGTAGTTTGCAACCTCTGAAAGGCTTGGGATTAGTTAAGTTTCAGCTTGCTTTTGTATATTTAGCTTTATCCATAGCGAAAAAATGTATTGCTAGTACGTGGAAAGATACAGATATGATTGATATTAATAGATGGCATAATGAGATGAAATATTGTTTAATAATGGAAAAAATTACATATGTTTTGCATGATAATTATAATTTTTTTCTTAATAAGTGGCTGTTATACTCAGAATATTTACATTTCAATTTATATTGATTAGATTTCAATATGTTTATTTAATTTTTTTAAATATTCTTTCTTTTTTCTGTTTTTATGGCTCTCCTTAGGAGAGTTGGCTGAAGGGGGGGTTCTTTTCTTCTCTCTCTCTCTCTCTCTCTCTCTCTCTCTCTCTCTCGCTCTCTCTCTCTCTATATATATATATGTAAAATGTTCATGTTTAATTGCTGTATATGTCATATATTATTTGTTTTTTGAACGAATAAATAAAGTTAAAAAAAAAAATTAAAACAAAATGAAGTGTCAAATGTCCCAAGGTGAATTGCACACAAAAGTATCTGGATTCAAAGCATGCAATTTCATCTGGAAATTATCACTTTGCAGATCCAGCCTGGGTTTTACACACCATTTGCAAAATAAGCCTTTACCTCAGATTTTTTTCCCCAAACTTCTCATTCAGACGAGACATCTTGAGGTAGAGAGTTCCAATGCCATTATGGTAATTTGCAAAATTAAATTCCATTTTATCATTTATGATACGCACTATAAACAATAACCATTCAAGGAAGGAAATGTCACTTCCAAATTGATTTGGCCCTGCATGGCTCTTGGTTGGTTAACTCTTCATAATCTTGGAACCAGAATAACAGGCCATGTAATATGAAAAAGATGTTTCTTTACTTGAAAGCATTATATGTGGCCATACCAGGAATTCATAATTCCAACAATAAAAATAAACATATGGCTTTCAGATGAAGAGAGTTTTTGACAAGGAATGTTTATATGCTCTTTTCCACTGAGGCATTAGAGACTGCAGATAATGGAATCTGGGGAGCAACAAACAAACTGTTGGTGGAACTCAGCAGGTCAGACAGCATCTATGGAGGGAAAGGAACTGCTGATGTTTCACATCAAGACTCCAAAATGGGACACAAGTCTGGCAGTACAAGTCTGATGTAGTGTCTTGATTGAAGCATCACCATTCCTTTCCCTCCACAGGTTTTGTTTTTTTTTCCTTATTTCTACAGCTGATGCATGAACTGTTCATTTTTTAAAAAGCTTTATCTGCATTAATTAAAAAATTAAGCCATTGTAATCTTTACAAAGTATAATTAAATCTCTTAGGTTATAGATTAAATTATTAGATTACAGCACAGTACAGGTTCTTTGGCCCACGATGTTGTGTCAACCTACGTAAACCTACTCCACAACAATCGAATGCTTCCCTACCTCACACCCATAATCCTCCATTTTTCTTACATCGAATGAATGAGAAGCATGAACTTAGGAACATTTTATTTTTCATTCAGACCTGTACAGTTTTCCATTATAAGGAAGTGAACATTATCAGTCTTTGTGCTTTAAAATATCCTTACCTCATAGCCTGCGAGCCCAGGTTCACCTTGAACTCCCATTCGACCAGGAGCACCCTATCAAAGAAAGAATAAAAAAATACCTTAAATGGCAATTGAATCAAGAAGCAAAAATTATTGCAATATTCATTAATTTAAAATAATATTATTTATCTATTCATTAGAGAATTAGTTAAATACATAGCTTTCTCTAATGCCGTGCTTATTAGGACCCAATCTATGCCTAAAGTTAAATGGAATTGGCACAAACAGATAGCACAAGCTAAGAATTAAAAAGTTGTTTTAGCATATTTCACACCAATATATTTTAGCTAACATTGCAAAGCTGAAGCAGGTTTTCAATTAAATGCAATATGAATGTTTGAACAATATAAAGACAGCTGAAAAACTGGACGGTCTCTGCCATGAGTTTACTTTCAACTTTATATTCTTATTAGCTTTTCAGTGATGGGTTTAAATCATTAAAATATATTTTATGAAGCTGAATACCAAAGATCCTCGTGTTCCTCGAGATCCCTTGGGCCCCTGAGTTCCTATAGGTCCTTGCTCTCCAGGGGGTCCGGTTTCTCCCAGATATCCCAAGTGTCCTTTACTACCCTTAAAAACACAATGAATCAAAGGGTTAACAACTATTTTTTTATATTACTGGCTAGTTGAATCTCATTCCAACACATTTTATATAAGATATTTTAAATCACCTACAGCATTAGAGTCTAAAAAAAACAATTAGACTCGATAATTTACCAAACAAGTTTAGGAGACGGCAGAAGGAAATGCACCAGAGTATTTTCCATTTAGTAATTCAAAGAGGGGAGAATGAAGAGGAAGTATTGGGAAGGCATTTGGATAAAGTGTTTCAATTGATGGATGAATACAATGCATTTTTAGAGGTTAATTCTTTTTCTCTGAAGCATTACCATTGGCACTGGACAAAATAAATATTCTTTGCTCACAGGACCAAAAGAGAATATCCAGAGCAAACCCATTCTATGTCTTTCAATAATGTATGAATAAATAGCACACACAGAAAATCCATCCACATAATATTACTACTGGGACAAAGGAAGAATGCTGCTAGTTTCCACAGATCCAGTAGTTTTACAGTTTGTTCATGGATCTCCTCCAAGGTCACTCATGTGCTTCCATAATTCGATGAGACTATTAAAGTGTTACCTGCAACTAATATTATTTGGCAAGGTTTACAGTCTTTCAAAGGTACTTCAGAAATAAAATGCTTTGCCTGATAATTGTGAAACAATTTGGTTCTTCTCACTGATTTTAACTCTTGGATGTTATAACTGTCTGCAATGGTTAAGTAGAAATGATGGGCCCAATACTAAGACAAAGATAGTTAGATACAATGATGACAAGCAAGGAGAAGTTGAGACATTCATGTAATTGCAAAATGATGCTATTTGGACTCATGCTGTTAGAGCAGCAGTTGGCATAATGGTCAGCTATTACAGCACCAGTGACCCGGGTTCAAAGCCGGCGCTGTCTGCAAGGAGCTTGTACATTCTCCCTGCATCTGCGTGGGTTTCCTCTAGGTGTTCCGGTCTCCTCCCACCTTTCAAAAACATATGGCGGTGGGGGGGATGTAGGTTAATTGGTGTATGGGGGAGGGGGAAGGGCTCGTGGGCCGGAAAGGCCTGTTGCTCTGTTGTACATCTCAATTTTTAAAAATGTGCACATGTTGGCAAATACAAGTGTATTTTTTGATAGTACTAAACAAAATACAAGTGGAACTAACCTTCCTGCCAGGTATTCCCCTTATCCCAGACTTTCCTGGTTTTCCTTCAAGTCCCTAGATAAAAATAACAACGTGGATGAAAATCAGGTTACACAATTTGTATAACAACCACTCACTAAGGTGGTGGAACAAATACAGAAAGGACTGGAAAATAGAAGACATATCAGACATAGCTTGAAATTGGAGTAGAGTTATCATTTCATATTGATGACTTTTCAGTTGACTGGCTTGATGTTGATCTGTGAAACCACTTCCAAATAACTATTTGCTGATTGTGTTATACGAGGAATTATTCTTCTTGTAACTAAATTCTTTTTTTTTAAACCTTTCTCCCACCCACCACTCCCTGGAATAGGGATGTCTCCTTATTATACGAGATTTTAACCAATACCAAGGACAAAAGCTGTTGAAATTGAACTCAGGTGAATTCAATAGGTAAATTAGATCCAAGGAACTCGATCTCCAGTTACCCAGCTTTAGCTATATACATTTTATACTTTCTAATGTTTTAATTCTAGTTTAGCTTAAGGGTAAATGCTTTGGTGATTATGCACAACTAATCTTTCTCATGACCAAAACTTTGCATTTCCTAAAGCTAAAGGCTCTACCTTCCAGATACCTGGAACTCATTATCATTATTAGATATGATAAAATCCAAATATAATTCCAAATTAGAGACCTTTTGGAGAATTTTTACACTAAGTGCATAACTTGCTTCATGAAATAAATGGAAGTATTTTTTGCATCTAAACTTTGTCAATTCTAAATTAATCAAATAATTAGTTTGAAATCTGCGTACAAGAGCGAGGGTAAAAAGTACTCTTCATCATTGGAATAGAGAGGTGCACCTTTCATATGTCATTTGGGGAAATTATATACTTTGGAGACTAAAAGAAGCTAATAATCATCCTTATTTGTAACTTTAACAAAAATGTGGAATCAACAGGAAATGATCAATGTCATCTGCATCAATAGTCTTTTTCCGTATTTTGTCATTATTTCCTTATTATCTCTTTCAAGTGGATACGATGTGGAATAAAATGAGACAACTTTTACCATGTAACTGTTAATGATGCAGCATGTTATTACAAAGGGTTTTTCCGTTCCACACTTCGTAATTTTACATTCCCAAAATACTGTTCTAGCTTGTTCAAACTCTAAAAAGTTGAAGGAAATCTTAGAACCATTACAGCACAGAAACAGGCCCCTTTGGCCCTTCTAGTCTGTGCTGAACCATTTTTTTGCCTAGTCCTGCATCCATACCTCGCCCATCCAAATCTTTCTTAAAGGTTAAAATTGAGCCCGCATTCTTCTATCAAGTGTTTAGTAAAATGAATACTTCCTTTGACCTGGAGAGGTAACCTGACTAATGGAAGCGACAGCCCTGTACCATCAACTTCAGCAGTGTCATAGCAGCTACAGGCTAAATATCTAAAGGGTTTACGTGTACAAGATTTATGTGCTCTAAGCAAGTTCTTAAAACCCTCTTAATAAAGAATCATCAACTTAGACATCACTCATTTCACTGTAAATAAACTAAATACTAGAAATTATTTATTGCAGTATTGCCCCACTAATTTTTTGACGGTTATGATGAGGGTGGGACAAGAATGAGAAAAGCCCGCAGTTTGGAAAAAAAGAACTCACCAATTGACTTCCCACAACTGGAATATTCGGAGTGATTTTCAGACAAGAGGTTTTGGCCAGGATTAAACATTTTTACAGGTCTGGATAGCCCCAGGATACAATAAATGTAGTTTATTCTATTGATTTATTAATAGTCTGCACTGAGAATCTCCTTGGTGTGCAATTAATACTCATGTTCAAAAATTCATAAAAGGATTAAAAAAATAAATAATGGCATGAAGCAGAAGTAGTTCAACCTCAATGATGTTATTATTTCAAACTATAACAAAATTAAATGTCTCACAATAAATAATATGCAGAATTTAATAATCAATGGCGTCTAGTAATGAATGGAACATTTCTTATAAAAATCTTATAAAGATCCCATTTCACTCATTCCGGGGGAGCAATTCCATTTGCCCCATTCACCCTCGCCTCGTATACCTGCAGCCCTGCCACTCATTCTCCATCACACAAACCTGACAATTCACCTTTGATTCTTTTTGCCTTTAACATGCACTAAAGAGTAATTTTCAGGAACCAATTAACCTACTAGTTCATCTTTGGGATGTGGGAGAAAACTGGAATTTCCAGAGGAAATTGATGTGGTCAAGAGAAAAATGTGCAAACGCTATGCCTACAGCATTCAAAGTCAGGCTCAAACCCAGCTCTCCAGGGTTGGAAGGCAGCAGTACTAACTGCTCGTCTTTGTGCCATAACAAGGGAATGTACTTTCAAACAGAATTCTACAATTGGTAAATTTTATCAGTTAATTCCCCAATCATTGTTGCATTGCTATATGAGCCAGACTTGAAAAAGTTTAAATGTAATCTGGAAATGTTAATGTTTGCTGGCAGCTGCTTGTTCAATTGCTTTCTAGTTTTAAAAATATCCCTCTGATTTGCAATCACACACAAGATTTTAATGAACTTTAATCAAATAAATGAAGGGTTTAGGAACAGATGACATCATTTTTATTTTACTGGTTATTCAGGAAACTACCAATAAACAGAAAATCTGACAGCAGAAAGTTTGACAAATCGTCTAATAATTAGTCTTGCTGTACTTTAACAAAATATGTAATGATTGAACATTATGGTCTGTCCGTTCCAATTTCACGGATGTCTTTGCTTTATTAACCTGAAGCAAGGAAAGAAAGATGCTGGATTGTCTTCTCTTCCTACTTCCACGTTAATCTGCATCAATGCAATTTGACCAAAGGCACAAGGTGCAAAAGGAGGAGAAAAAAAGATTCTCCATCTGGTGACCAGCTGAACTTCAATAAACATCAGGGAAAGAAACTGAATGCAGTATCAATTGAGGCTGGAATTTGTCTTTGGTCATGGAAGACCGAGTTAGGGAACTGGAGTTGCAGGTGGATGATCTGATCATAAGGGAGGCAGAGGCAGTGATAGTTAGGAGTTATGGTGAGGTAGTCACCCCCAACAGTCAGGAATCAGGGAAATGGGTGACTGTGAGGAAAGGGAAAGAGGGGTGGCAAGAGTACCCCTGTGGTCATTCCCCTCAACAACAAATATACTGCTTTGGATACTGTTGGGGGGGATGATCTACAGGGGACAAATCATGGAGGTCGGGTCTCTGGCACAAGGGCTGGACCCTTGGCCCAGAAGGGAAGGGGGAAAAGAGTAGGGCTCATGTAGTTGGGGACTCGCTGGTTAGGGCAGCAGATAGGAGGTTTGCTGGATGAGATTGGGGATCCCTGTTGGTATGTTGTTCCCAAGTGCCAGGGCACAGAATCCACAGCATTCTGAAGGGGGAGGGGCAGGGTGGTCCACGTGGAGATCAATGACATAGTTAGAAGTGGGGATGAGGTCCTGAAAAGGGAGTACATAGAGTTAAGGAAGAGGTTGAAAGCAGGACCTCAAGGGTGGCAATCTCAGGATTGCAGCCTGTGCCATGTGCTAGTGAGGGTAGATATAGGAAGTTGTGGAGGATGAATGTGTGGCTCAGGAGCTGGTGCAGGGGGCAGGAGTTTAGATTTCTGGATCATTGGATCTCTTTAGGGGCAAGTCTGACCTGTACAAAAGGAACAGGCTGCACTTGAACTGGAGGGGAATCAATATCCTGGTGGGCAGGTTTGCTAGAGCTGTTGGGGAGGGTTTAAACTAGTTTGGCAGAGGGATGGGAATCAGAATGAGAGTACAGAGAGTAGGGAGGAAGAGTAGCTAGATTGGAAGGAATGGGGGAACAGAACCTAAAAACAAATGGAGGGAAGAAGGTAAAGGTAGTTGGTAACAAAAGGAGTATGTGTGGAGGGCAGTCTCTCAAGTGCATATATTTTAACGCAAGCAGCATTGTAAATAAGGAAGTTGATCTTAAGGCCTGGATGGCCACATGGAAATATGATATTGTGGCCATCAGTGAAAATTGGTTGCAGGAAGGGCATGTTTGGCAGTTAAATATTCCAGGATTCTGTTGGTTTAGGCATGATAGAACAGGGGGGATAAAAGGTGGAGGAGTTGCATTGCTTATTAGAGAGAACATTACAGCAGTGCTGTGGTAGGATGATTTGGAGGGATTGTCCAATGAAGCTATTTGGGTAGAATTGAGGAATGGCAGAGGCATAAATACATTAATGGGAGTGTGACCAGCAAATGGGCTGAGGGAATTAGAGGAGCAAATTTGTAAGGTTGTGTATATGTGTAATAAACATAAGGTGGTGGTTGTGGGAGATTTCAACTTTACGAACATTAACTGGGACACCCATACAGTAAGAGGCCTGGATGGGGTAGAGTTTGTTAAGTGTGTTCAGGAAAGTTTTCTTAATCAATATGTAGAAGAACTGACTTGAGAGGGGGCAGTATTGGATCTCCTGTTAGGGAACAAGATAGGTTAGGTGACAGTGTTGGGAAACTCTGGGTCTAGTGATCACAATACTATTAGTTTTAGGCTGGTAATGGAAAATAATGGAGGTGGGTCAAAGGTTGAGTTTTTGATTGGAAGAAAGCAAATTTTGATGGGATGAGAAAAGATTTGCAGGGTGTGGATTGGGATAATATTTTCATGGACGAATGTAGCAGAAAAATGGTGCATATTCAAAGAAGTTCTGAAAACGCAGAGTTGATATGTCCCCTTGAGGATTAAAGGAAAGGTTAGAAACTGTAGGGAGCCTTGGTTTTCAAAAGATATTGGGAACTTAGTTCAGAGGAAGAGAGATGTGTACAACAGGAATAAACAGCAGGGAATTGATGAACTGCTTGAGGAATATAAGGAGTGTAAAAAAACTTAAGAAAATTAGAAAGGCTAAAAGGAGATATGAAGCTGCTTTGGCAGGAAAATTAAAAATAAATCCAAGGGGTTTCTATAGGTACATTAAAAGTAAAAGAATAATGAGGGATAAAATTGGACCCCTTGAAGATGAGGGAGGTAGGCTCCATGAGAAGCCAGAGGAGATGGGAGAAACTTTAAATAATTTTTTTCTTCATTATTCACTAAGGAAAAGAATATTGAGCCAGATGAAGTGAAGAAATATGGTAGGGAGCTCATGAATAATATAAGAATTAATGAGGAGGTAGCTTTAGCTATATTAAAAAAGATCGAGGTGGATAAATCTTCAGGTCCTGACAAAATATTCCCTAGGACCCTGAGGGAGGTTAGCGAACAAATAGTGGGGGCATTGACAGAAATATTTAAAATGTCACTGGCCACAGGGGAAGTGCCGGAGGACTGGAGGGTGGCTCATGCTGTTCTGCTGTTCAAAAAAAGGATCCAAAAGTAAACCTGGTAATTATAGGCCTGTAAGTCTGACATAAGTGGTGGGTAAATTAATGGAAAGTGTTCTTAGAGATGGTATATACAACTATTTGGAAAGACAGGGATTGATTTGGAGTAGTCATCATGGGTTTGCACATGGTAGATCATGTCTAACAAATCTTATAAAGTTTTTCGAGGAGGTTGATGAAGGGAAGGGGGAGGATGTTATTTATTTGGACTTTAGTAAGGCACAGGGAGAGCAGCAGCGGCCCCGGCCCCGGTCCGGGCGAAGGGTAGACGGCGGCGGCCCCGATACGGGCAGGAGCAAGGGGGAGACGGCGGCCCCGGCCTCGGTCATGTGAGGCAGGCGGAGGCCCCGGTCCGGGCAGGGAGTGGGAGGCGGCGGCCCCAGTCCAGGCACAGGGAGAGCAGCAGCGGCCCCGGCCCCGGTCCGGGCGAAGGGTAGACGGCGGCGGCCCCGATACGGGCAGGAGCAAGGGGGAGACGGCGGCCCCGGCCTCGGTCGAGTGAGGCAGGCGGAGGCCCCGGTCCGGACAGGGAGTGGGAGGCGGCGGCCCCAGTCCAGGCACAGGGTGAACTGCGGCGGCCTCGGCCCCGGTCCGGGCAGTATGGACCGACCTAGGAGGGGAGGCAGGCCCCTCCAGCCCGGGTAAGAAACCTGCATAGGAGAAGGCCACTCCGATATAAAACCTACGACCCAAGGACCTCGCTGCCATGTCCCAGCTTGCTTGGCCACGGCACACGAACCATGGGTGTAAAGGGTGGGGCCAGTACTGCGCGCACTGCACTCCACCTAAAAGCTCCTTTGCGCAGGCCCAAGGACAGGTCCACGTCCTCCCCCTCCACGTCCTCCCCCTCCACGTCCTCCCCCTCAAAAGATGCTCACAAACTCAAGCTAGCATGCTGGAACATCAGAACCATGCTAGACAAGGCTGACAGCCACCGACCTGAACGTCGGTCTGCCCTCATTGCACATGAACTCCCCAGACTTGACATCGACATAGCCGCTCTCAGTGAAGTCCGCCTGGCAGATGTAGGCAGCCTCCAAGAACGCGGCGCGGGCTACATACTCTACTGGTCTGGCAAGCCTTCGGATGAACGACGCCTATCTGGTGTAGGCTTCATGGTCAAGAGCTTCATTGCCTCCAAACTCGAAAACCTTCCGACAGGCCTCTCGGACCGAATCATGTCCATGCGACTCCCACTTCAAAACAAGCGTCACATCACCCTCATCAGTGTCTATGCTCCAACCCTCCAGGCGGAACCAGCAGAAAAGAACAAGTTCTACACCGACCTGCGCAACCTCATCCAACGTACCCCTACAGCCGACAAGGTTGTCATCCTGGGCGACTTCAACGCTCGTGTCGGCAAAGACTCAGAAACCTGGCCAGGAATCCTGGGCAAGCATGGCGTCGGCAAGTGCAACGACAATGGGCGCCTCCTGTTGGAGCTCTGCGCAGAACAGCGACTTGTCATTACAAACACCCTTTTTCAGCAGAGGGACAGCCTTAAGACCACCTGGATGCATCCCCGATCCAAACACTGGCACCTCCTGGACTACATCCTGGTGCGAGAAAGTGACAAACAAGATGTGCTCCACACCAGGGTCATGCCTAGCGCGGAATGCCACACTGACCACTGGCTGGTTCGCTGCAAGCTCAACCTTCACTTCAAGCCAAAGCCCAGGAACAATAAAGCCCCCAGAAAGAGGTTCAATGTTGGAAACCTGCAGTCAGACGAAGCGAGAGGAAACTTCCAGGCAAACCTCAAAGCAAAGCTCGACGTTGCAACCCGCCTCACGGACCCGTCCCCTGAAACCCTCTGGGATCAGTTGAAGACTACCATACTGCAATCCACTGAAGAGGTACTGGGCTTCTCCTCCAGGAAAAACAAGGACTGGTTTGACGAAAACAGCCAGGAAATCCAGGAGCTGCTGGCAAAGAAGCGAGCTGCCCACCAGGCTCACCTTACAAAGCCGTCCTGTCCAGAGAAGAAACAAGCCTTCCGTCGCGCATGCAGCCATCTTCAGCGCAAACTCCGGGAGATCCAAAATGAGTGGTGGACTAGCCTCGCCAAACGAACACAGCTCAGCGCGGACATTGGCGACTTCAGGGGTTTCTACGAGGCTCTAAAGGCTGTGTACGGCCCCTCACCCCAAGTCCAAAGCCCGCTGCGCAGCTCAGACGGCAAAGTCCTCCTCAGCGACAAGATCTCCATCCTCAACCGATGGTCAGAACACTTCCAATCTCTTTTCAGTGCCAACCGCTCAGTCCAAGATTCCGCCCTGCTCCAGCTCCCTCAACAGCCCCTAAGGCTAGAGCTGGATGAGGTTCCCACCCTGGATGAGACATATAAGGCAATCGAACAACTGAAAAGTGGCAAAGCAGCAGGTATGGATGGAATCCCCCCAGAAGTCTGGAAGGCTGGCGGCAAAACTCTGCATGCCAAACTGCATGAGTTTTTCAAGCTTTGTTGGGACCAAGGTACCCTGCCTCAGGATCTTCGTGATGCCACCATCATCACCCTGTACAAAAACAAAGGCGAGAAATCAGACTGCTCAAACTACAGGGGAATCACGTTGCTCTCCATTGCAGGCAAAATCTTCGCTAGGATTCTACTAAATAGAATAATACCTAGTGTCGCCGAGAATATTCTCCCAGAATCACAGTGCGGCTTTCGCGCAAACAGAGGAACCACTGACATGGTCTTTGCCCTCAGACAGCTCCAAGAAAAGTGCAGAGAACAAAACAAAGGACTCTACATCACCTTTGTTGACCTCACCAAAGCCTTCGACACCGTGAGCAGGAAAGGGCTTTGGCAAATACTAGAGCGCATCGGATGTCCCCCAAAGTTGCTCAACATGATTATCCAACTGCACGAAAACCAACAAGGTCGGGTCAGATACAGCAATGAGCTCTCTGAACCCTTCTCCATTAACAATGGCGTGAAGCAAGGCTGTGTTCTCGCACCAACCCTCTTTTCAATCTTCTTCAGCATGATGCTGAACCAAGCCATGAAAGACCCCAACAATGAAGACGCTGTTTACATCCGGTACCGCACGGATGGCAGTCTCTTCAATCTGAGGTGCCTGCAAGCTCACTCCAAGACACAAGAGAAACTTGTCCGTGAACTACTCTTTGCAGATGATGCCGCTTTAGTTGCCCATTCAGAGCCAGCTCTTCAGCGCTTGACTTCCTGCTTTGCGGAAACTGCCAAAATGTTTGGCCTGGAAGTCAGCCTGAAGAAAACTGAGGTCCTCCATCAGCCAGCTCCCCACCATGACTACCAGCCCCCCCACATCTCCATCGGGCACACAAAACTCAAAACGGTCAACCAGTTTACCTATCTCGGCTGCACCATTTCATCAGATGCAAGGATCGACAATGAGATAGACAACAGACTCGCCAAGGCAAATAGTGCCTTTGGAAGACTACACAAAAGAGTCTGGAAAAACAACCAACTGAAAAACCTCACAAAGATAAGCGTATACAGAGCCGTTGTCATACCCACACTCCTGTTCGGCTCCGAATCATGGGTCCTCTACCGGCACCACCTACGGCTCCTAGAACGCTTCCACCAGCGTTGTCTCCGCTCCATCCTCAACATCCATTGGAGCGCTTACACCCCTAACGTCGAAGTACTCGAGATGGCAGAGGTCGACAGCATCGAGTCCACGCTGCTGAAGATCCAGCTGCGCTGGATGGGTCACGTCTCCAGAATGGAGGACCATCGCCTTCCCAAGATCGTGTTATATGGCGAGCTCTCCACTGGCCACCGTGACAGAGGTGCACCAAAGAAAAGGTACAAGGACTGCCTAAAGAAATCTCTTGGTGCCTGCCACATTGACCACCGCCAGTGGGCTGATAACGCCTCAAACCGTGCATCTTGGCGCCTCACAGTTTGGCGGGCAGCAACCTCCTTTGAAGAAGACCGCAGAGCCCACCTCACTGACAAAAGGCAAAGGAGGAAAAACCCAACACCCAACCCCAACCAACCAATTTTCCCTTGCAACCGCTGCAATCGTGTCTGCCTGTCCCGCATCGGACTTGTCAGCCACAAACGAGCCTGCAGCTGACGTGGACTTTTTACCCCCTCCATAAATCTTCGTCCGCGAAGCCAAGCCAAAGAAAGAAAAGAAGAAAAGTAAGGCTTCTGATAAGGTTTCCCATAAGAGGTTAGTAAGGAAGGTGGAAGCATTAGGTATTAATGATGAAGTAGTGAAATGGATTCAACAATGGTTGGATGGGAGATACCAGAGAGTAGTGGTGGAAAATTGTTTGTCGAATTGGAGGCCAGTGACGAGTGGAGTGCATCAGGGATTGGTATCGGGTCCCCTGATTTTGTCATATATATGTTAATGATCTAGATGATAGAGTGGCAAATTGGATTAGTAAAGTTGCAGGTGATATAAAGGTTGGCAGTATTGTGGACAGTGAGGAAGATTATCAAAGCTTTCAGGGTAATATAGGACAGTTAGAAGAGTGGTCTGAAAGATGGCAGATGGAGTTTAATACTGATAAATGTGAGGTGCTATATTTTGGTAGGGCTAATCAAAGTAGGACATACACATTAAATGGTAGACAATTGAGGAGTGCAGTAGAACAAAGGGATTTCGGAGTCATGGTACATAATTCTCTGAAAGTTGAATCACATGTGGATAGGGTGGTGAGGAATGCATTTACTATGTTGGCTTTCATAAATCAGAGTATAGAATACAGAAGTTGGGGTGTTATGAAATTGTATCAGGCATTAGTGAGGCCAAATTTGGAATATTGTGTGCAGTTTTGGTTGCTAAATTACAGAAAGGATATAAACAGTATAGAGAGAGTGCAGAGGAGGTTTACGAGAATATTGCCGGGGTTTCAGGATTTGAGTTACAGGGAAAGGTTGAGCAGGCTGGGACTTTATTCCCTGGAGCATAGAAGGTCGAGGATTTGATAAAGGTATTCAAAATCATAAGGAGGAAAAATAGAGTCAATGTGGATAGGCTTTTTCCACTGAGAGTGAGGGAGATTCAAACAAGAGGGCATGGTTTGAGAGTAAAAGGGAAATTTTAAGGGAAACATAAGGGGAATTTCTTCACGCAGAGTGTGATGGGGGTATGGAATGAACTTCCAGCAGAGGTGATAGAAGCAAGATCAATGCTAGGAAAGGTTGGATAGGTATATGGATGGGAGAGATGTGGAGGGTTATGGCCAAATGCGGGTCAATGGGACTAGGTGGGAGAAGATGTTCGGTATGGATCAGTAGGGCCAAACTGGCCTTTTTCTGTGCTGTAAATAATTATATGGTTATATTATATGGTCTTTGAAAAGTCAAAGCAAAGCTTTATGCACTAGACATCAAGTAAACAAAAATGTTTTTATTTAAAATGTTTCCTCAATGTCAATATATCCATGTTCCAAACCTTCAGTCTCAAGAGTATAGGACCTCTAGGCCCTTCCCCCAGCTTGGCAATGGGAGACAGACAAGTGATGGTAGAAAGTGGTTTATGTGATTAGATATCTGTGACTACATATAAAATCTGAGGTAGTCCATTTTGGGAGCACGAATGAGGCTAGGTCAAAGACCATGAATGGCGGGGTCCAAGGGAGTATTGAGGAATAGAGAGACAAAAGAACACATCCATAGATCCTTGAAGGTGGCAAAGCAGGTGGACAACATAGTTAGGAAGGCACATGAACGACTGACCTTTGTCTGTCAGGGCACTGAATACAGAAGTAGGGAAGCTATGCCCTGACTTTATAAAACTTTGGTCAGAACTTAGCTGGAATACTGTGTGTAAGTTCTGGTCACCAAGGTAGAGCAAGAATACAATACTGCCAGGTGGGTTGTAGAGGAGATTTACCAGAAAGTTACCAGGGATGGACCAGTTCAGTTATGAGGAAAACCTGGAGCAGTGTACAATTTTATGTAAAATTAACTTCCAGTTCTATAAATTGATTGAATTATTGTGGCTTTTCTCAAGGTGAAGGGCAGGACTCCTGGGAGAAGAAACACTATTTCTCTCGCTGTCTAGAGTTATTATCAAATAATCCTAAACCAATTTTTGTATAGTTAGTACAACATCAAATATTTGCCTCTCTTCAATTTTGCAAACATGATAATTTTTTGCTTTCAAAACTAAATCTGTTCTGGGGTTCTGTGTAATGATAATGCTGATTTTGTTATTACTGTAATTTCACAAGAAGCTGTTTTTCACTGTGGATGGATGTACTATTTTGACGAATTGGGTGGAAACTGCAGACCCTTATAGATTTTTCTAGCTTTATATTCTGTTTTTCTTACTCTATCTTGCATACAAGCTGATAACAAAAATAGGTCTATTCTTGAGTATGTTTTATGTCTAGCCGAGTAATATGAATATTCCTTTTCCTTTGGGTGTTGTTTCCTCCATATATCCAAAAGTTGCATTTCTTCCATCGATTTAATTATAAATTTGGTTACTTTGTTCTTTCTGTTAATTTTTTTCCCAGTTTTGTCCATATTTGAATCCAAATTCAGGTTGAAATCCCCTCCTATTAATATGTTCCCTTGCGTATCTGCTATCTTCAAAAAGATATCTTGCATAAACTTTTGATCTTCTTCGTTAGGTGAATATACATTGAGTAGATTCCAAAACTCCGTATATATCTGACATTTTATCATTACATCTCCCTGCTGGATCTATTATTTCCTCTTCTAATTTAAATGGCACATTTTTACTAATTAATATAGCTACTCCTCTTGCTTTTGAATTATATGATGCTGCTGTTATGTGTCCTACCCAATCTCTCTTTAATTTCTTGTGCTCCAATTCAGTTAAATGTGTTTCTTGCACAAATGCTATATCAATTTTTTCTTTTTTCAATAAATTTAGCAGTTTCTTCCTTTTAATTTGGTTATGTATTCCATTAATATTTAAAGTCATATAGTTCAACGTAGCCATTTTATACTTTGTTTATCTTCCCTTTCCGTTTCTCCATCATTACCTTTCCTTCTTATCCATTTCTGTTTTCTTGTTTTGAACCCTTTATAAGACAACATTCCTAAAACATCAAACATTTTCCTTATTCTCCTATTTAAAACTTCTTTAGCCCCAATCTCCCCTTCCCCTCCTGAGTTGTCCTTTATCCCTTGTCGGACAACCACATCTCCCCTCTCCATTTGGATTTGCGAATTCACTCGCAAGCGTCAGCTGATTTTGCAGTGACCGTAACTCCTCCCCACCCAGCACCCCCCCAGAAAAGATTTCACTTTTCATATGTAACAAAGGTCACTCTTTTAATTCCCTCTATTCCATTTCCTTCCCTTATTAATTCTTGTCTATACTCTCTATTTTCCTCTAAATATGGATACATTCATGTATGCACACTATACATATACACACATATACCTCTTTACCCACATACATATAAATCGTGGTCATTTTTACTCTTATTACATGTCTTCATCTCTCTGCTTGTTTTGTAGTTGTTCTGCAAATTTCCTTGCTTCCTCTGGATCCGAGAATAGTTTTTTTCCATAAGATCGTTTTCGCTGTATTGAACTCCTTCCTCTTCTTCAGGAGTTCAAAACTTATATGTCTTTTTAGTTCGCAGTCTTTTGTACTCTCGTTACACGTCTTCATCTCTCAGTCTATTTTGTAATTGTTCTGCAAATTTTCGTGCTTCCTCTGGATCCGAGAATAGTCTGTTTTGCTGTCCTGGAATAAATATTTTCAATACCGCTGGATGCTTTAGTATAAATTTATACTCTTTCTTCCATAAAATCGCCTTTGCTGTATTGAACTCCTTTCTCTTCTTTAGGAGTTCAAAACTTATATCTGGATAAATGAAGATTTTTCGCCCTTTGTACTCCAGTGGCTTGTTGTCCTCTCTTACTTTCTCCATTGTTTTCTCCAGTACCTTTTCTCTTGTGGTATAATCTTAGGAATTTTACTAAAATAGATCTTGGCTTTTGTTGTGGTTGTGGTTTAAAGGCCAATGCTCTATGTGCCCTTTCTATTTCCATTTCTTGCTGTAGTTCTGGACATCCTAGGATCCTGGGGATCCAATCTTTTATAAACTCTCTCATATTCTTGCCTTCTTCATCTTCCTTAAGGCCCACTATCTTTATGTTATTTCTTCTGTTATAATTTTCCATTATATCTATTTTCTGAGCTAACAGCTCTTGTGTCTCTTTAACTTTTTTATTAGATTCCTCTAATTTCTTTTTTAAGTCCTCTACCTCCATTTCTACTGCTGCTTCTCGTTCTTCCACCTTGTCCATTCTTTTTCCCATTTCTGATAAGGTCATATCTATTTTATTCACTTTCTCTTCTGTATTGTTTATTCTTCTTCTTAAATCATTAAATTCTTGTGCTTGCCATTCTTTAAATGAATCCATGTATTCTTTAATAAGAGAAAGTATATCCTTTGTCTTGCCTTTCCCTTCTTCTTCCATTTCACTGTACTCTTCCTCTTCTTCTTCCTCTGGGTTGGCCATCTGTTGTTTCTTTGTTGTCCTTTTCTTCTCTTTTTTCTTGTTTTCATTGTCTTCTATGTTCTCCTCTTGCTGCTGCTTTCTGCAGCTGTCATTGCTGGCTGTGGAGATTGACTCCCCAGCTGGTCACCCCTCCCGTCGGTGTGTTTTTTTGCATGCGCGGTTGCGCACTTTTACTCGGCTCAGCGAGCCATTTTTGTAGTCCACTTTCTACCGACCTGAGGGAGCGGGTTTCTTTCTCCACCGTGGGCCTCTTCGAACAGGTAAGGCCTTCTCCTTCTTCTTCCGTTGTCTTCTCTTTCTCTCTTCTTACCGTTGGTTTCGATTTTTCTTTTTTCATCGCCATCTTCTTTCCACCTTTATACTCACTTTACTTTAATTTTTATTTTTGTGCCTTTGTGCTTTCCTTTATTTTTTCCGACTTTTCTGGAGAGGGCTGGAGTTCACCGTCCGGCCACTACTCCATCACGTGACTCCCCTCCCAGACCCTTATAGATGAAGGAAACTTTGATTTTATCAGTTTGTCTGAGATCACATGAGGTGGAAGGTCAACATCTCAACCACAGGAGAATACTATGGCCAAACACTTAGTTCAAGGTACCATCTAGGTAGTTTGTGAGGAGTTTAAGGATATTCGGTACATCACTGAGGACACACAAAATCATCAACTGGTGAACTGTGGAGAGCATTGTGGCTGGTTGCATCATTGTCTGGCCCAGAAGTGCCAGTACTCAGGACAGAGGTTAGTTAACTCGGCTAGCGAGATAATCGAGGACATCTATAAGAGGTGGTGCCTTATGAAAGCAGCCTCTTTCCTCAAGGACCCCCACCACCCAGGCTACGCCCTCTTCACTCTGCTACCCTTGAGAAGGAGGTACAGGAGCATGAAAATGAGCACTAGGCAGCACAAGGCCAGCTTCCTCCCCTCTGCCATCAAATTCCTGAATGGACAATGAGCCACAGAACACTGCCTTAGACTTTTCCTTGCACTACTTTCATTTATTTTGTAAGGTGGTTTATGGAAATCTTTGCACTGTGATGTTGCCGTAAAACAATGAATTTTGTGGCATGTTCATGACAATAAATTCTTCTTCTGAAACTGAAGACTTGAATTTGGCAGAAGCTCAGACAAAATCTTACCCAGTGAAGTGTCAAAAATCATTAAGGGGAATTTATCCATTGTGTTCACAGAAACAATGAACTTTCTGAGATTGGATTTGAGGCATGTAATCCAAACAAATATTGGAGGCTGACTAAAAGGTTAGAATTTAGCAATGCTACTGGTGCAAACCCTCAGAGAGCGGGGAGAGGAGACACACTGCTTCTCTGCTGGATTCTCCTGCCCAGTCCAATTACTGACAGCTCTGAACAGGCTTTAAATGCCTATTAAAGGAGCTGATGGGAGTTTTATTTTAAAATCCTGCGTTCGCAGGGTCTGAGCTCAAAATGCCAGTTCCTGTCCTGGCAGCAGCCTCAAGGGATTGCAGACTCCAGGGAAGCAGAGGACTGGCACAGAGCACCAGTAAGTAGGATGACCACCTCCATTTGAGAAGGAGAAGCAGAGGAGACAACCCTAAGGGACGATGACCACGGCGGAGGACTAGTGAGGGGATCTGCAGCTGAAGAACACACAGGCGAAGGGCTGTTGGTGACTCAAGGTGAGGAGCCCCACGCAGGCTGGGGGGACTGCTGGCAACTGCAGTCAAAGAACTCATACCAGACTGGCTTGGGACTGGCTGAAGGGGTATCAGGTATCAGAACCGGGATGTGAGATGGTTGGGTGGGGTGGGGGGAGGGCTTCCGTGGGGTCTTGAGCACTGAAGACATCCTGATCACTTTGGAGGATTTGATCTGGAGCTCGAGTCTGCAAAGGCTATGGGAGTGCTGGGAGGCAAATCTATGGCTTCTTTTTCTCTTGCTGTATCGGGAGGCAGGCAATTTCTACTGACGGTGAATTTTTGTCTGCCTTACGACATACTAATGCAATTTCGTGTAATATTACATCTGTTTAAAAATTTATAAATAAAATATTCAAAGAAATTACATCTGTGTTATTACATGACAATAAAAGAATCATGAAAAAATACCTTGAAAAGTTTGAGTGATCCAATTATGAGGAGATAAAATCTGAATCTAGTTTTGAACCAGTTCCTGCTAACTACTGAAAAGATCTGTTTTTTTAAAAGTCTCCCTCCTTTAAAATAGTGCAGTTGCTTTTGATCTCTCTCATTCTCTGGCCACCATTCTTAAATCTACAGAATCTTACTGACCATCACCTCTCTCAAAATGATAAGATTCAGATTTACAGGTATTGGGGATTTATCACCTTCAAGTCCTATTAATTTCTCTATTCAATGTTTTATAGATGGTAATTTTTGGAGCTCATTCACTGGACTTTTCCCTATCCATAGCCAACTCATTTTTGCAGCCTGTCTTATTCAGATTTAATACTCTAGTTTTTGACTGAAAGTTACAATGATGTCTTCTGCAGTCTCCAGCCATTGAAGTAGAATGGTGCTTATGAGCTTCTGACTATTAATGAGACCTGGAAGGGCCACTAGGAGATTTCCTACTCTTCACCATCTACAGGGAGGAGAAACTGCCAAATTCTGGAGTGATTTATGCAAACTCAAGCCAACATGAACTTGCATTAAGAACTAACTCATTCCAGATTTCATTGGCCTGGATCCCAACTTCTGAAAATTAATGGGAACAGTTAATCTTATGGTCCATCATAACTGAACAAACTCAATAGCAAAATCCCCCAAAAAGAAATGAGACTTTCCAGTAGTAGTCTGTTTAACTCATTCTTGTTATTTCAGCCAAATCTCTTTATTAATGATATTTACTCAAAAGCAATGCATGCACAAGGCTTTCAAGCAGTAGCCATAGATAAATATGCCAGTTTTTTCAATGTTATGGAGTGACAACAAAGAATTAGCCAAAGGACTTTTAATCAAAGGTAGTATAGACTGTGGATAAATGTAATCAAAATATGCCATATTCATTATCATTTGTGGAGAAAGTGTTAACATTTTAGGTTGACGGCCTTTTGTTAGAACTGGAAAAAAGATAATTTGCATAAATCACTGTAGAATTTGGCAATCTCTTCTTCATGTGGATAGTAAAGAGTGGAAAATCTCCCAATAGTTCGTCAGGTCACTTTAATAATCAGATATTCATACCACTCTGCTTCAATGTCAGAAGCAAACATCAAATCGTGCATTTTTCACTGTTCATTGATCATTTTGAAACAGGCTTATGTGCATTAAAAAAAAAACATTTGTTTGTCTCCTAGGTAGCTGATTTAATATTTTTAGAAACTTCAGAGATATTTTTAGAAATTATTTCAGCTCCAGAACTCATTGGCTTGGCTCAATTTCTACCTCTGTCTGGCACTTGTTTCCTCAGCATTCTGACTATACAATTCAATAAAATGTCAGGTTCAAACAATCTCCAGATGGTTCTTTATTTTGTTGCTCAACAACTTCCTAAATCTACAAACATTATACAGAATTGTCATTTGGGATGAAATACCTCTCGTTTGTAGTTTATTGCAGCATTTAAAATTAATCTCCAAAAGAAAATATACAATGTCCTCTTTTGGATAAGTCATTTTTTCCAAGGACTTCATAGTGTTCCTGAATAGTTTCGTATGGCTCCTCAAAGCAATTATAAACCTCAGATAAGCATGTCAGCAAACCACTGCTCCCTCATTCAATCCCTTTGAGAATATTAATCATGTCTGTAGGAAATAGCATTAGAAGAGCTTAGCATGATTCACCGTGATGAAAGAGAGGATCAGGAGTGTTAACCAGCACAAAAGTAGCAATGATATTCATTCAAATTTCAAACCATGCTCTACTTTAGTAGAGTGAAAAGAAATCAGTTAAAATGCTGTTTAATTAATGATAACCCACACCCACCTATTGCAGAAAAAGTTATGATACTATTAAATGAATGATCCATCTATTTTCTACCTTTATTACATTTTTCAAAGTGCCACAAGGTTTACATGCACAAATTTTCATTTTAAAATGTTATTCTATTAAATTATATAGAAATTGGTTCTTGGACAATCGACCCAGTTTCTAAAAAAGAAAATAACCTCCATTTCCTAAGGTGAAAGACCCCATTGCTAAAATTAACTGCTCACTTCTCCAATGGAACTAGGTGAATGAATAAATAATGTACTGCTATTTCTCACTTTATTTACGAGACAAATAACTCATTTCCTTTTATAGAGAGAATAACAGAATCATCTAAGCATTCTTATGTAGCATGTAACCAGTAAAATCAGTGACATAATCATGAGCTCATTTTTCTGATTAAAAGAGCAAATTTACACTTCTTCAACATAACTAATGATGCGATTAGTTCTGTGTTTTGAGCAGTGAAAAATGCACAATCTAATGTTTAGGAGGGCTGATACCACCAAAAACTCTCCAAGCTGTAGACCCAGTCACCAAGACTTTTAGGCACGGATAATATTTAAGCAGAGATTGGCCACTTCATTGTATAACCCTCCTAGGTCATGGATGGTATGTTCTCATCCTTAAATCTACCTTATGAAGAGAAATGACACAGTAAACTTTCAATTGCACAAGAAAATATCAGAGTATTTTACAAGTTTTTCATTCCTGATCAAGTGGAAATAGAAGGCTGCACTAGAGGTCCATGCATATCGTATTGATTCAGTCAATGACCTTCATCAGATCCAGATTTTGTTTTTCAGTGCTATTTCTCTCTCTTCAGATGCTGCCTGATCTGATGAGCATTTCTAGCATTTTCCATTTTTATTTCAGATTTCAGGTATCTGCAGTTTTTAGCTTTCTTATTGTAATGTTATAACCCTAATTTCACGAGTGCTGATTCCAAAAGGTGTGGAATTACTTAAAATTATTAGTAACTTGTGGGTACATCACAAATGATAAAGTCAGTGGGTATTAGTCAGCAAATAGTTATTACCTGTATTTGAAATATTCCAATGTAGCAACATTCCTACATTACAAGATACCTCAGTGTTAATGTCTATAAATTGTTATCTTCAGTCTCTACATTCTCTGTGGTTATCATTAGAAATGGTTCTTACGTGTACTCCTGTGATTCCTGGTACTCCAGGTGGTCCTTCTTTTCCTTTCAACCCTTCAGAGCCCTTCTCTCCTTTATCCCCTTCTATTCCTGGGTCTCCTTTGTCACCCTAGTGGGGAAAACAACAAAGTGCCCTGTCAGATGTAATTCATTCAGTTAGAGTAAGACCAGCAAAATATGTAACCTACTAAAACATGTTGTATAAACAGTATGACATTTCAGTATTCAACAAATATTATACTTTAATAATGAAAAACATTAAGATACATTTAAGAAGCTAAAATAATTAAAAATACTTTGAAATTTGAAGGTTAACACCCTCATTCAAATTAAAGGGATGACACTAGATCTGCCAGTCCTGGCAGGTTAAAGCTATGGAGTGGTTCTCGTGTGCTAGATATTAGCATGTTTCAGGCCAGTGTTGCCAAGCAATAATTAGGAAATTGGGTGGTCTGAGGCTTGGCTGTAACTGAGATTGAAAAGAGCACGTGCAATGTTGAGACATCTGTAGAGGGCCAGGAACAGTTGGAGATAGATATGAACATTTAGAAATCAGAAACAAGGAGAGTGAGAGCAGAAGAAATTTTTGAGAGATTAGTTGTTTTGAAAAGGAGTTTCAGGTAGATAACATATTTTTGTGACTTTTTAATAGATTGGGAGAAACAACGGTGCTTAAACCACACCAGTTAAATTTACATGTACAATCCAGACCACTTACAAGGCTTCACATAATAACACACACAGAAGAACTAATTCACTGGAACTACTATCATTCTTTCATATGACCATGATATTAAAAGACAGTATTATTCTGTCCATTATTCCTAGGCTAAGTCTTTGACAAAAATTATCAATTAATACTCTGTTTTTTTGCCTTTAGTTTGTTTCCTGCCAAGTATTCATCTTGAAAACTACCACTGAATTAATTTTTACCATTTTTTTTTGGTGGGGGGGGGGAGGTGAATTCTAAATCAAAAATCATTTGCCATATCAAGAAAAAGGTTTCTGTGTCACTTCATTCTTTTACCAATCATTGTAAAACTGGGGTTTCTGGTAATTAGAACTAAGGCATAAACAACATTTTATTAAGTTTCAGCATAATTTATTCTATTTATATCAAGGTTCCCTTATATTAATCGGCATTTCAGCTTGTCCTGCTATTCTCAGAGATTTGCATATATCCACTTCTGAGTTCCAGAACACCCTTTAAAATTGCACTTTTTTTTAGTCTCTCATCATTCTTCCACACAACCCTTCAAAGTACCCTGATTAAATTTCATCTGTAATGTATTTCTTTATACTGCCATGGCTTTTGAAACTTTTAAAAACATAACAAGCCCATTCCACTGTTCCTGGACTTCAAGTTCAGCTCCTGCTCTGAAATCTGTAACAAATTACGGTCAAAAAAATCTCTGACTTGGCCTGAAATATGATGAATAGTATTGAATGGAACATGTATTGTAAGCAAAGTATATATAATTAGGTGAAGAATAACTTGGTCATTTTGGGTCTGTGGCTGAAACAATCAAGGATTTAGATGGGCAGATGGCAGGAGTGGCCAAGAGAGAGAGATCAGAATTCACAGAAGAGGTCAAGAAGGAGACAGAAGCGAGTTGCAAAATCTGAACTGAACCACTGCGACCATTCACAATGAGGGCTATATATACACTCCCCCCATAATGTCCCCCCCCCCAGGGGCCACAGCACATTTAAGGGAGGGCACAGACAAATCATAAAATATTTATTATTTTTTAAAAATATAATCGGTAGGAAAGAAGTATGGAAGAAACCAACTAAACTTGACTGCTTCACAGGGAGGTGGGGGGGGGGGGGGTGGGGGACATAAACTTTGAGCAGAGTCCTAAGGGGACCATAGTCAAAAGAAAGGTTGAGAATGGCTGCTGTAGAGGATGTATATTGCAAGATCTACAGTCTCCGCAATATATCGCATTTTAGACAGGCCTTAGAGGAAGCCTAATTTTAATGCTCAAATAAATGTCATTAACATCTACATGTAATGAAGTATTGTCCTACGCAAAAATATATGAAGGAAAGAACAGTCCATCAGTGATATGTTGCTTCCTATTTTGAAAACATCAAGTAGAGAAACTAAAATGTTCCATATATATATGTAAATATGTACAGATATATTCAAATGCTTATTTTAAATGTACTCTGCATATATTAGATTCAAATATATTCACGGATTATCAAATTAGATCTATTCAAGCTTCAGTTTCATTGGTATTGTGCTTATATATTTTTATTCAAATCCAGCCTTGAAAAGCCTACCTTGAGCCCATCAATTCCAAGAGGTCCATCATCACCCATCAGACCAGGGTCACCCTTTGTAAATAAAAAAATAATTACTGAACATACCAGTTTCATTAGTCAATATGTAGTAAAAAGATGGCATTTCAAAACATGATTTGCTTGTATTTGTAAAAATACAGTACAACTCCGATTATCTGAAATCAGAATATCTGAAATCCTCAGTTACCTCAAAATTTTTTGGACCCAGAAGTGACATTTGTTCAGCTCTTAAATTTTTTTTGGATAACTGAGGATTTCAGAAAAATCAGAAATCCTCATTTATCCAAAAAATTCAAAGCCAAAATGACGTCATTTTGTCTCAGAAAAATTTCGGAAAAATGAGGATATCCGAAACAATCAGAAATTCTCAGTTATCCAAAATATTCTCGGAGCTGACCTGATGTCACAGGTTAAAAAAAATTTGGAATTTTGGAAAAACCTCTGAGTAGAATTTCAAGTTTTTGGTGTTGGATTTATCTTATTTTGTTCAATTTGTTTTTTGGTGAGAATTAAACATTATTTCATGCTTAAAATGTCTTCCCTTGTTGGTTAAACACTGTTACAAGTGATTTGTTGTTTCTACTGAGCTGTTTTTAAAATATGACCAGTTATCCGAAAATATAGTTTATCCGAAATAGGCCCGGTCCCGACCATTTCAGATAATCGGAGTTGTACTGTAAGTGTAAAATTAATGCATTCTATCCAAATTATCAAGACTGGCCAGCAAAAAGATTAGATACTGTGATCAGAATAGAGAGTGGCAAAGTTTGACAGTCTTAAAGATCTCTTAAATTATTTGCTTACAAAAGCCAAAAACTTTACATGCTCTTACAGAGAAACTTTTAATTTACAATGACATTGAATGTAACAAACGCATTTTATAATATTATGATAGTCTGTATTTGGATTAAACAATATGGATCTGTTGGTATTTAGGAAATTCTCAGTTATATAGCACTAGAATTAAATGGTGATGGGTAAATATTGTTGAAAGGGTGGTATATTGAAATGGAGATATGACAGCAGAACCCTAGATACAATTGAACAGCAGGGATATCTTGCAAAAAATGTAATAGATTATTAAAGAGCAATAGTTAAAGATGATGTATTATTTTCAGAAAACAATCAATTTCCTTAATGTTGTTAACTTTCTTCTGAAACATAATAGAATATAATTACTTTAGTGAGCCCATGGAGATTGAGATATAACTACTTTAAACTTTTATGACATTCAATCAGTCAGCAAGATTCTCTATTAGAGTTAAACACAGAAAATAGTGGAAATACTCAGCAGGTCAGACCACATCTGTGGAAAGAGAAACAGAGCTTGTTAAGCTGCAGGGAGTGAGGGGGATGGTGGTGGTCTCTGATAGATGTTGAAAAGAGTGAGTTATAAACAAGATTATCTCTACTGAGTGAATGGGATTTGTTAAAGAATGAGAACACAGGCAACAGCATCTAGAAGTAGGAGTTGGGAACTCAGCATAGAAAGATTTGGCCTGCAGATCAGGCTGTGGGCCTCCTTCTCCAGAGAAGATTCATAGAGTTTTGCAGCAGACAATCATACCGATTTTTTTGCCCATCTACACCAATCCCATTGCCTTGCTCAATTCCTATTCCTCAATCCTTTTATCTACGTCCCTTTATTCAAGTTCTCAGTCTGAAGCTGATCCCATTCACTCATTGACCAGTAATCTTGTTTACAGTTTATCCCCAAAGTCACTCCTTATCAGAAACAGTCAATACCCTCTTCAATTTACCAAGCTACTTTACACTCCTTTTGATGAAAAGTCCTTGACTTGTGAAGCTCATCATTTCAATATTTCCTTTATTTAATTTTAGATTTTCAGTATCTGTGGACTTCTTGATTTTCTCCAACCGAATCATCAACTTCCAAATTCTCTATTACAGAAAACCATTTAAATGACTTAAATAAGAACACAAAGCTGGAGAAACTCAGCAGGTCCTACTGTAGTCCTGATCTCACTGCTGGACTGATTTACTGCATCCGGTACACCCTTTGTGGCCTTCTCTACATCAGACAGACTGGACACAGATTGGGAGATTATTTTGCTGAGCACCTTCGCTCTGTCCACACCAGTGACAGGGACCTCCCAGTGGCCAACCATTTCAGTTCTGTTTCACACTCCTAAACTCACATGTCTGTTCCATGGCCTCATGTATTGACCAACCACGACCACCTGCAAATTGGAGGAACAACGCCTGATTTTCTGTCTGCGCCCTCTCCAGCCAGATGACATTAATATTGACTTTTCAGGTTTCTACTAACCTGCTCTCTTCTTCCCCCTCCCACTTCCCTCCCCCTTTCCAGTTCTCCTCCCTCACTTCCCCCTCCCTTCACCTAGTCTCCCTTCACATTCTCTTCTCCTTCATCATTGTTGTCCCCTCCCTCCCTTCTCCACCTATCACCTCCTGCCTTTGTGACCACATCTTCCTCCCTACTCTTTTGTTCGGACACCTGCAAACATTTTTCCATACCTTGATGAAGGGCTCACGCCCAAAACATCGGTTATGTAATTTTACCATTGTTATATAAAGGACACTGTTTGACCTGATGAGTTTCTCCAGCTTTGTGTTTTTATTCCAACCACAGTGTCTGCAGATTTTCGTGTTTTACTAAGTGACTTAAGTTCTTGATTGATTGATCATCAGCTTGAAAAACATAATGATAATCCCCATTTTCATGGATACATTTTTAAATTCTGCAGTAGTATTTGGATCAGGTAACACTTGTAGAGATTTTGAAAAAAAAATGAATGCACAGTATAATTTCTGTTTTTGTCTGCAAAGTCCACACATATATGGTAACCATAGAACCATATAACAATTACAGAATAGGAACAGACCACTTGGCCCTTCTAGTCCATGCCGAACAATTTCTCCCACCTAATTCCACTGACCTACACTCAACCCGTAACCCTCCATTTCTTTCCCATCCATATACATATCCAACTACTTAAATGTTAATATTGAGCCTACCTCTGCCAATTCGTCCGGAAGCTCGTTCCACACACCCACCACCCTCCAAGTAAAGAAGTCCCCCCTCATGTTTCCGCTAAACTCTTGCCCCCTAACTCTCAGTTCATGTCCTCTCGTTAAAGGAAATATCCTCTCCATGTCAACTCTATCTATACCCCTAATAATTTTGAATACCTCAATCAAATCCCCTCTCAATCTTCTACACTCCAAAGAACAAAGACCTAACTTATTTAACCTTTCCGTACAACTTAGACTCTGTAACCCCAGCAACATTCTAGTAAATCTTCTCTGCACTCTCTCCAATTTGTTGACATCTTTCCTATACTTGGTGTCACCACCCTATCCAGATGTGACTTCACCTTCAGCGAACTATGTACCATTGTCCCTAGATCCTTCTGCTCTACTGCGCTCTTCAATGCCCTACCATTGACCATGAAAATCTGAGAATTGGAAATAATTTGACCAAAAAGATAATAAATCAGGTTAAGTAAACATTTATATTTAAAATACTATTTTGTTAAGTTGCTTATTAGAGGGACTGTTCGCTACAAAGGTAAAAAAAAACTGCACTTTATACATAGTTTTAAGAGATTAACAAGAATTCAGGGAATTTCATGGTGGAATAGGAAGATTTTTTTCCTAATGACCTCCCCTATGACACTTTGGAGGAACAGCAACACATACATCTGCGTATTACAGCTCAGCCTTCAACACCATTATTCCCTCAGTACTGATCAACAAGCTCCAAACCCTGGGCCTCTGCAGCCCTCTCTGCAACTTGATCCTCGACTTCCTCATCAGAAGACCACAGTGTGTATGAATCAGAAACAACATCTGCTCCTCACTGATGATCAACACAGGTAAACTTTACGTATACATGCTTTGCCCATTGCTCTACTCACTCCGCACCCATGACACCACGATCATCGGCAGAGTCACAGACAGCAATAGGAAGATAGATCAGCCAGCTGAGTGATGTTACAGCAACAACCTTGCCCTCAAAGTTAGCAAAACTAAGGAGCTGATTGTTGACTTCAGGAGGAAATCAGGAGAATACGAACTAGTCCTCGTCAAAGGGTCAACAGTGGAGAGGGTCAAAAACTTACAATCATGAAGACTCGTCAGCAGGTATACTTTGTAAGGAGCTTGAGGAGATTTGGTTTGTCATAAAGATTTTCAAAACCTCTACAGGTGTACCAAGGAGAGCATTCTGATTGGTTGCATCACTCTATGGCATGGTGGTGTCAATGTCCAGGACAGAAAAAAATTCCAGAGGTTTGTTAACTCAGCCGGCGACAGGCACCATTCTTCAGTCTATCGAGGACATCTACAAGAGGCTTAAGAAAGTAGGCTCTCTCCTCAAGGACCTCCACCACCCTTCTTCCCCCGGTACTATCAGGAAAAAAGGTACCGAAGCCTGAAGATAAGCACCCAGCGGCACAAGGACAGCTTCTTCCCCGCTGCCATCAGATTTCTGAATGAACAATGAACACAGACACTACCTCACTTTCTCCTATTTTCTTGCATAATTTATTTTTGAAATGTAATTTACAGCAATGTTTGCACTGTGATGCAAAACAACATATTTCGTGACATGTTCATGACAATAAATTCGGATTCAGAATTAAACAAAAAAATTGAGAACACAAACTGGATTGAAATGCCACATGAACAATTACTCACCCTTTGGCCCATGAGCCCTTGTTCACCTGCAACTCCAGCTGGTCCAATTTGACCCTGCAGATCAGAGGGTATGACGCTAAATGCTAAATCCCAAAATCTAAATCTCAAATTAATTTATATAATTCAATTCCATAAAATCACAATTGTTAAAATACTGTTGATTTGCAAATGTTATCATTTAGAGAAAGTTAAAAATAATTTTGCATCAAAAAATATTCTAACAAATTTAACTGAAACTTCAGTTCACAGGATCACCTTCCCTGCAAACGCACCCAAGCTATTAAATGTTATTTTGAAATATGATAAATTATTTACAACTTTACAACAAATTTGAGGCTTGCCATTTTAAATGTCATGAGTAAACTTTGTGTGTCATAAAAATTTAAAATGCTATTTCTATAGAAGTTAAAGAAGGAGATAACCTTCAGATAAAACTCTGCTTTTATTACAATTTAAGCTTCCAAAGCTGAAATAGTCTTGATTATAAGAATTCTATTTTTAGAAGCACACATTCTATGAAACACATTGTTTTATGAAGATAACCACTGGTCCAGATTTTATGGTTTTTTTGCAGTGAACAAACAACATTCATTGTTGATCTCAGAAGATTGCTCTTGAAGATGTGATGGGCTGGAAATAATTTCACCCATTCTGAAGTAATTTAAAATCTGGTGCCATCCACAGGGAAATCTGAACTATTACCATACTCAAAGAACAGGAAACAGGGCCCTGGTGAGTTTAAAAGGAGCACAGGAAACAGAGCCCAGGTGAGTTTAAAAGGAGCACAGGAAACAGAGCCCAGGTGAGTTTAAAAGGAGCACAGGAAACAGAGCCCAGGTGAGTTTAAAAGGAGCACAGGAAACAGAGCCCAGGTGAGTTTAAAAGGAGCACAGGAAACAGGGCCCTGGTGAGTTTAAAAGGAGCACAGGAAACAGAGCCCTGGTGAATTTAAAAGGAGCACAGGAAACAGAGCCCAGGTGAGTTTAAAAGGAGCACAGGAAACAGGGCCCTGGTGAGTTTAAAAGGAGCACAGGAAACAGAGCCCAGGTGAGTTTAAAAGGAGCACAGGAAACAGAGCCCAGGTGAGTTTAAAAGGAGCACAGGAAACAGGGCCCTGGTGAGTTTAAAAGGAGCACAGGAAACAGAGCCCAGGTGAATCGAAAGGAAGTGTGGGAAATAGGACAGAGTACTTTGGGGATTTTAAAGGGAGCATGGGAAATGAACTCATGAGCCAAATGCTCAATCATCCAAATAACAAGATAGTGTGTTCTCAGAGTTTGCCTGCATGTGTTGATCCCAAAGTTGCGTCCACCATTACATTAAAGGATTAAAGGTGGTGAATGCTGAGAGTTTTACTGCTGAACCTGACTTTGCTGCAGACTAAAATGGGTCATTTGTAACAAATTAGGTTATTCATAGATTTAAAAAAATAAATTTTACAGATTTGTTTGCTTGGGGTAGCGTTCATAAAAGTTGTTCAATGGACTTTGGGAAAGGACTTATTAAGGATCCATACCAGAGTTTATCAGCAAAACAGAGAGCACTTAGAATTGGAGGTAATTATGTGAGATATTTCCACAATTTATTTTGATAGAGAGCTAGGAGCAAGGATAACCAGCTCATTCTTTGATCAGAAATGTGAGAAACAGCATTTAAAAAAAATTTGCGCAGGACCTTCATCAAATCTAAATATGTTAATGACTAAAAACAATGATGCGGTTTATCTAAAGTTTGTACAAAAGTTAAGAGTTACAGTAAATTATGTAGATGGGAGGATAAGGTTGCAAAGATATGTAAACAAATCAGGTGAGTATGTACAACTATGACAGATGGAGCTTAGTGTGAGGGATACAAGAACATTCACTTTGACAGCGAGGCACAAGTCTTTTCCTAACATTGTGAAGCTTGGAGCTGGGGTGAGCAAAAGGATTCAAATATCTCTGGATAAAAATCATTAATATTTCATACATTGGTATAAATGTCCAATAGTTTTTTTGGGCCTTTCTCTCAAGATGACTAATATTCAAAAGTGAGGAAATAATTCAGAATCTTGGTCAGACCTCATCTAGAGAGCGGTATTCAGTTTTGGGCACTGCCTCATCCAATCAGTTTGGATAAACTTGGTTAGCAAACTTTGAGTTTATAGGTTTGAGGGTAAGTTAAGTGCAATGTTGATACAAAAACTATTTAAAATACATTATGAAAATGCAGTGGGAATAATTAGAATTAAGTACATAATAGCATAAAATAATTTTAAGCTATGTTTGTGTACATACGAGGAATTGCAATATTGAGCAGCCACCATAAGTGAATGTTGCATATATTAATCTGATAATTGTTACTCAAACATATCCGCTGCTACACATTTCCTCACACATGAGGAATGTAAACTTTGCCTGCAGCTAGGATGCAGGTAGTGTAAACAGAAATTTGGAGTTGGCAAATTCTTTCAGTCAGAATACCCCTTAAAAATAAAACCCATTTAGATAGCAGGTTTTAAAACAGTTTTTTTTACAGTATATGCTTATATACTGATATCTTTCTCTCATTTTACTTTATATAATTCTGAACTGTGCATTTTTGGATATTGGTTCCAATAGTATTACCAGATAGAAAACAGGTGCATATTTAACTAACTGCAAAAGGAAACGTAGAGCACAGAGGGTTATTTTGAGAAAGATTCGGCCCACTTTTTCTTTCCACTAAAGAGGTTTTTGCAGTAAGAATGGAGCTTGCTGTAGTAATACTGGCTTATTCTGTCTGGCTGCCCAGTTGGAATGGGTTGTAATGAGAGCCAGTTTTCAAAACAAAAGCCTCCATTATCCACAGAAAATTCAGTTCGTAATGTTTAGAATGTCATACCTTTTCTCCTACTTCACCTGGGAGTCCAGGCTCACCAATAGGACCAGGAATTCCCTAAAAAATAGAACATCTTCAGGAAAAATCTGTAGTATCAGGTCATTAACATAGATGGAACCTGTGTTAATCAGATTCAGTATGCTGCTCAGAGGAAGTATTGAATGAAAGGCAGATAGAAAAACTACGGCTTTGTCTGAAACTCAGGTTGAAATCAGCCATGCAATGCATTGAAACAATGCAACTCCTTCCATAGAACCATAGAACATTACAGCACAGAAACAGACTCCTTTGTCCCTTCTAGTCTGTGCTGAACCATTTATTTGCCTAGCCTACTGACATGCACCTAGTCTACTGCCCTCCATACCTCTGCCATCCATGTACCTGACCAGATTTTTCCTAATGTTAAAATTGAGCCCACATTCACCATCCCAGCTGGCAGCTTGTACCACACTCCCACCACTATCTGTATGAAGAATTTCCCTCTCATGTTCCCTCTAAACTTTTCTCCTTTCACTCTGGTTTGTATCTCTGAGGAAAAAACCTATCTACATTTACTTTGTCTATTCCCCTCATAATTTTAAATATCTCTATCAAATCTCCCATCATTCTTTTATGTTCCGAGAAATAAAGTTCTAACCTATTTAACCTTTCCCTGTAACTTAGTTCCTGAAGACCAGACAATATTCTAGTAAATCTTCTCTGCCCCCTTTCTATCTTATTGATACCTTTCCTGACCAAAACTGCACACAATACTCCAAATTTGGCCTCACCAATGTCTTATAAAACTTTAACATAACATCCCAACTCCTGTTCTCAGTACTTTGATTTATGAAGACCAATATGTCAAAAGCTCTCCTTACAACTCTATCCTCCTGTGATGCTACTTTCAGGGAATTATTTATATGTATTCCCAGATCCCTCTGTTCTACCATACTCCTCAATGCCCTACTGTTTACCATGTCCTTTCTTGGTTTGTCCTTCCAAAATGCAAAACCACACACGCATCTGCATTAAATCCCATCTACCATTTTCACCCCATTATTCCAACTGGTCGCAATTCCTCTGCAAGCTTTGAAAACCTGTTCGCTGTCTTCAAAGCTTCCAACCTTAGTGACATTTGCAAACTTGCTGATCCAATTTACTACATTATCATCCAGATCATTGACATAGATGAGAAACAACAATGGTCCTAGCACTGATCCCTGAGGCACACCACTAGTCACAGGCCTCCAGTCTGAGAAGGAATCATCCACCACTACTCTCTGGTTTCTCCCGTCCAGCCATTGTCAAATCCAGTTCACTACTTCACCATCAATACGTAGCATCTAAACCTTCCTGTCTAACCTCCCATGTGGTACCTTGTCAAAGGCCTTACTAAAGTCCATGTAGTCGAAAAACACGAGGTTAAACACCTCCTACCTCGGACAAAGCCATATTGACTATCCCTAATCAGTCCATAGCTATCCAAATTATTGTATATCCGATCTCTTAAAAGACCTTCCAATAACTTACCTCCTACTGATGTCAGGTTCACTGGCCTATAATTTCAAGGGTTGTTTTTGGAGCCTTTTTTTAAAATAACAGAACAACTTGAGCTACCCTCCAATCCTCTGGCACCACCCCCATGGCTAAAGGCTTTTTAAATATTTCTTCCAGATCCCCTGCAATTTCTACACTAGCCTATCTCATCAGGCCCTGGGGATTTATCCTCCCTTATTTGCTTTAAAACAGTGAGCACTTCTTCCTCTTTAATCTGCATTGGTTCCATGACTTCACTGCTTGTTTTCTCCAATTTAGAAAATTAACCCAAGGCCCAGACCTATCCTTCTCCATAATTAACCTGATATTTAATGACACTTGATTATTGGACTCAAACTGTTCCCCTACACATACTTCTGTCTTGTTCCCTAAAAGGAGGGCCAGTATTGCATTCTCCCTAGTTGCTACCTCTATATATTGATTTATAAAACTTTCCTGAATACATTTGAGAAACTTCAAACCATCCAGCCCTTTTACAGTATGGGAGTCCTTGTCAATATGTGGAAAGTTAAAATCTCCTACTATCACATCCTTATGTTTCTTGCATCTGTCTGCTATCTCTCTATAGATTTACTCCTCCAATTCTTGTTGACGGTTGGACGGTCTATAATACAACCCCAGGAGTGTGGTCATACCTTTCCTGTTCCTCAGCTCCACCCATATAGCCTTAGTAGATGAGCCCTATTCTCTGTCCTGCCTGAGCACAGCTGTGATATTTTCCACAACAAGCAATGCCTCTCCTGCCCCTTTCTTCCCTCCCGTTTTATCACATTTAAAGCAATGAAACCTTGAACAATGAGTTGCCCCTCCTGCAACCAAGTTTCACTAATGGCCACAGTACCATATTTCCATCTGCCAATCCATGCCCTAAGCTTGTCTGCCTTTCCTGCAATCCACCTGGGATCGAAACAGATGTACCTGAGAACATTTTCACCATGTTGACTTCTAACAGTGCATGTAATTTTCACATTTTTCCCCTCCTCCACTCCTCTATCTGTTCTGGCACCCTGGTTCCCCTTCCCCTGAAAATCTAGTTTAAACCCACAAGAGCAAACCTTCCTGCAAGGATATTCGCTCCCCTCTAGATCAGATGCAAACCGTCCCATCGGAGCAGGTCCCACGTTCCCTGGAAGAGAGCCCAATGATCCAGAAACCTGAAGACCTCCCTGCTGCTCCATGTCTTTAGCCACATGTTAAGCTGCATTATCCTCCTATTTCTAACTTCAGCAGCACATGGCACAAGTAGCAATCCTGAGATCACTACCTTGGAAGTTCTGTCTTCAACCTAGCCCCTAATTCCTTGAGCTCTCCTTGCAGGATTTCCTCATCTTTCCTACCCACATCATTGGTTCCTACATGGACCATGGCATCTGGCTGCTCACCCTCCCTCCTGAGAATGGCGGGAACTTGATTTGAAATATCGAATACCCTGGCATTGGGGAGGCAACATACCATCTGGGATACTCGATTTCTTCCACAGAACCTCTTATCTGTCCCCCTAACTATGGAATCCCCTACCACAGCTCACCTCTTCTCCTACCTTCCCTTCATACACAGGACCAGACTCTGTGCCAGGGACGATCTCTGTTGCTTGTCCCTGGTAGGTTGTTCCCCCTCCCCCCCCATAGTATCGACAATGGTATTCTTGTTGTTGATAGGAACAGTCACAGGAATGCCCTGCACTGCCTGCCTGTCCCCTTTCCTTCTCCTAACTGTCACCCATCTGCCCTCCTCCTGCCTCCTAGGTGTGATAATGTCCCTGCAACTCCTGTCCATCACCCCTTCTGCCTCCCGAAAGATCTGGAGTTCATCCAACTCCAGCTCCAATTCCTTAACTTGGCTTGTCAGGAGCTGCAGCTGGATGCACTTCTTACCGATGAAGTCATCAGGGATCCTGTTGGCCTCCCTGATTCCCACATTCTGCAAGAAGAGCATTCCCCTGCCTTGGCTGCCATTCTGACTGTTTAGACTAGAGCAGGGGTGGCCAAACTTGCTTAAGGTAAGAACCACAAATAATAAAGCTCAGATACTTGAGAGCCACAGGACATGAACAAAACTCACACATGTTTTTATTGTTACATACACATTTTGTTACCAAAATTTTAAATACATTTTAAGAAATGCATATTAAATGCAACAATATTTATTCATGCATGCAGTTTTTAAACTGTTAATTTGTATTATTTTCAGTTATCACAAAGACACAAATATGTAAAAAAAAAGGTAAACCAAAATATTAGAGATATTTTAATCAGATTTCCACCTTACAAAATTAGTCTTATTAGTCGGGTAGGTGAGAGACTGGCAGCATGAGTCAAGTGGGTGAGAGACTGGCAGCGCGAGTTGGGCGGGTTGAAATTTATAGAATATTCAAATTTTCCACGAGCCGCATATTAAAGATCAAAGAGCCACATGTGGCTGGCGAGCCGCGGTTTGGCCACCTCTGGACTAGAGGAACGAAATATTTTAAATCTAAAACCTGCCCTTACCTGTGCCTACCTGATGAATCCTTTTTGTTCTTCAAATAGGGTGGCCCTTTCTTATTTCAACTCCTTCTATCCCTTGCCCCTTATCCTGTTCTTGCTGAAACCTACTGAGCCAAAGCCTTACGAGTCTGACTCAGCCCATTCCAACAATGACTGCTCTACTTATCAGCATTAATGTGCAGAGGAGGACCTTGAGAATGCTAACTTAGAGGATAGTTTTAGGGAAATAGGGATTGATAATGGGCATTGGGACTAATTTCTAGACACAAAGGGATCGATTTTCAAGCATTGGTTGGGGTGATCATGATGGTGGTTGGTGGGACTGCTTTGGAGTGGTGGAGTTTGGGAAGGAGAACTCACATGAAATAGAAAGACATCCAGTGCAGGAAGTGAGGAATTGTATCAGTAACAAAGATGGATGCTTCAATCAATTTGTGCTCTTAAGTGGATGCATTAGATCCACAACATAGAATAAGCAAAATCTCCCATGTGTCAATTTTATTTTCCAACATCACCACTAGTTATAGTCACATCCCACATTCAGTTTTGAAACTATACAACACGTTAGAAGTCAGTTTTGACCATCAAAACCTGTGCCACCCAATTACATTCAATTAACCTACTAACCCCATACATTTTTGGAGGGTGGGAGGAAAGTAAAGCATCTGGGAAAAAGCCTTGCAGGCCAACAGGGAGAACATACAAACTCCTGACAGACAGTGTTGGATTTTAACTCAGATTTCTGCCACTATGGTGCAAACTGCTATGCTAACTGTGACGCCTGTGGCAATTTGCTTTGTGCAAAATGATTGCTCTGCTACTGTGTAAAAACAGAAACTTTATTTTGTAAGTCCTCATTGTCAGATCACTTGTCAGAGTGCTACTCCAGTACTACCTGTCGCATGGTCGGGTGGTCGGTGGCTAAACTGGCTCTCCCACCAGGCTTGCCTGGTGCGGAGGGTGCTTAGACACTCTGCAGGATGAAAAACAAGACCTGTCAAAGGGCGGACGAACCCTTTTGTAGGGCCAACAGCCATTTAGCAAACATGTGCCATGAAGCGTGGAAAGGGCATCCCTTGCATCGAAGCTTGGTCTGGACATTCTCTGCAAAAGAACTTCTCCCAGCCGCCTTGGACCTCACCATGCCACTGGATTTGGGAGGGGATGTCTGGACCTGTGCAACTCCTACTCACCTAAATCCATTCATGCGCACTCTGTTCCTTTCTGAGGAGTGGAGTATCCCACAAACTGACTGAAAGGAACCATCACCATCCTACAGGATGGACAGCCAGAAGAAGACGACAACTATAAAAGTGTAAGTTACTTCTTTTAACCTTTCCTCTGGGGGCCTCATTTCAATTGTAATTTCTCCTTTTTAAGAAGTCAATTTGAGGTCTGGAAGAAAATGCTGCAGGCCTCTTCCAAAAGATAAGATGCTTTATTCTACAAGATCTTTGTGGCACAAGTAGGAGAGCTGGTCTTGGCCCCACCAGAAAATTCCAGTCCTTAGCTTTTGACATTTGTTTCTGTCTGTTCACAGAATGTGCTTCTCTGCCAACAGGCTATCTGCTGGTTAGCTGTTTGCAGTAGCTTGCTGAGTTTTTTTCCCTATACCATAGCATGAGCTCACTTAAAAAAAAGTTCATGTGCCCAGAATCTACAATTAGTTGTAGCCTCTCTGTCACACATTAGGCAGGTACCATGAGTATAACATCATACTCCACTAGGACACTTCAACATGAGCCTTTCCCCCTTATGCACCACAATCTTTATAATTGCTGGTCTGGAACATGGGCTGAAATTTATTACGTAGTAATCAAATTATTTTTGAACAGTTTGGTTAAAGATCCAAAAACTACAATTAAATTAATCTGGGCAGCCTCAAACTAGTTCTAATTTAGTTCAATACAAAGCACAAATTCTTTACAATGTGACACTCATTGATCAATCTCAGATGATGGGGGATAAGGGAATGCCTCACCACAGTTGCTAATCGAGGGGCACTTTATAGCATACAATTCAACTAATAGACAGGAAGCTTTATAATTCATTTAACTCACGCTATATCCAACTTGTATTACATTTTCTGAAGCTGAATGCAAAAACTAAAAGTTATCAACTTCCCAGCATCTTTCATCAGCAGAATATATTGATTTTAAGAATGATTGTTGGCTTTCATTTTACCTTTGGGCCCATCTCCCCAAGCATTCCAATGCCGCCCTCTGGTCCAGGAGGTCCCTAAAAAATAAGCATAGAACTTCAAAAATTGGGTGCAATTATAGACTTAATTTTATGAAGGGGTTATCTTAAAATCTGAAGATGAACAGCAAGTTATGAATTTCTGCTTCATGGCAATTGCAGGCATCCAACAGTAGTTTATGTTTGTCGGGCCCATCATTTTGTGATAGCACAGCTTGGAGCAAGTTGAGAAAAAGCATGTAGCATGGGATGACTCCATCACTGAAGTAATTTGCATTCAGGGACTGATTAATAGATCTCATCAAGAAGGCATGAAAATAATCTTCAAACATGCCAAACGTGTTCACAGCTCATCAAAAGGTGGCTGTTTGGCTGAATGCTAAGAGGACTGGCAAATTAAAGGAAAATGCATGCTGTTATGCTACAAGGAAAACATGTGGGTAAGCAGCTTAGTACAAGAAAATGAAACCTTCTCTTCCTGTTCCACTTCCCAGACATCATTCAAAAAAGTCCCCAAACACTTAACAATGATTTATGATCATACAAAGCCAAAGAAGAAGAAAATAAAGAGAGCTAGTTAGATTAAAAAAATAAGTTTACAGAAGCGCTTTCAGAAAGCAGAGATGTGGAATGGCTTGAGAACAGAGTTCCAGAGATTAGAAGTAAATAGACAAAGCTGGAGAAACACAGCAGGTCAAATGTCCTTTATATAGCAACCATAAAAATACATAACTGACATTTCGGGCTTCAGCCTTTTATCAAGATATGGAAAAATGTCAGCAGGCGTCAAACAAAAGGGTGGGGGGGGGGGCCGACATGGTCGCAAAGGCAGAGCCAATAGCTGGAGAAGAGAGGGAGGGCATAGCAGCAAGCAAGAGGAGGAGGGATAGATAGGTGAAGAGAGATGGAAAGGGGTGCAGAACTGACCGGGAGGAGGGGAGGGGGAAAGGAGAGCAGGTTAGCAGAAACTGGAAAAGTTGCTGTTTATGCCACCTGTCTGGAGAGTGCCCAGGTGGAAAATCAGGTGTTGTTCCTCCAATTTGCGGGTGGCCTTGGTGGGATAGTACAGGGACAGACATGTGAGTATGGGAGTGTGACACAGAGCTTAAATGGTTGGCCACTGGGGGATCTCAGTCACTGATGTGGGCAGAGCTAAGGTGCTCAATGAAGTGATCTCCCAGTCTGTGCCAAATCTCTCCGATGTAGAGGCCAGAAAGCGAGCACCGGATACAGTAATGAATCCTGCGGATACACAAGTGAGGTGCTACTTCAGGGATTAGAACTTAAACTCTAGATGACTGAAAGCATGAGGATTTGGAAAATGGAAGAAGGATGCAGAAGTGAAAAACGTTCCTTGGAGGAATTTTGATAGGAACATAGTGGGAGGAGACATAGGATTTACTTGGTAAGTAGGTGTGAGGTGAGAAGTAGAGGCGTCGACGATTGAGGCCATGGTGGTAGTTTAACACAGAGACAAATCTGAAGTTCTCTGGGACAGGAATGAATGGTGGTTAACAACAGGTATCAAAGGAAGGAATGAAGGTTTCAAAGGCTGTTTGTTTGTGATAGGGGTATAGGAAATGATTATTGTAGTGAAATTGATTAATTTTGTAGTGGAAAATATACAAAGTTGGATAGTTTGGAGCAAAACTGAATGCTAGGACTGCCCAATGATTTGGTTGCCAGCGTGAGGAATGAAGAAAGAGCAGTAGGCTGTCTAATATTTAGGTGATGGAAGTTCAAGATTCAAGTTATTGTCAAGTAATAAAACCATGTCATATTACACAAAATTGCCTTTGCCTGCTGTATGGCAGACAAATTCGCCACTGGCAGAAATTGCCTGAAGCGTCTCTTACAGTCAGAAGCCGTTTTCAGATGGAATAGCTGGGAGAATGCAGCTCCGGAGCCAGCTATGGGTGTGTAGAAAATGACATTCAGGTGGCAGTGCTGAAGGCGCTGTTCTGGCACCTGAACGGTCTGCAGCGGGGAGAGGTGCTGTGGCTCCTGTCGACTGTGGCCGTAGTCCCGTCTGCTTTGAGGTGCCTAGGGGGAGTGCTCAGAAGCGGAGAGTACACCTACCCCGAGGAGGGTTGGGTAAGTACTCTTCAGGTCAGGGTTCTCAGCTTCCAGGTGGCCTCCCAACAGCCACATTCGGGTATTTTAGGCAGCTTTACATTGGGGTATTCTGGCCACTTGAAAGCGGCTAGAGAAAGAGGAGCAAAAGAGAGATCCCCCAGAGTTACTGAATGTCTGTAAATTTGACTCCAGCACTTCCGCAGCCCCCACACAAAGTCCAGTCCATACCATTAGCAACCCAGGCGACAGATCCAAACCTCTGATACGATCAGGAACCCTTCAGTGGCTTCGGCATTCCCTCGCATCCCAGTTCCAATACCTGGTATCCCTTCAGCCAGTTTTGAGCCAGTCTCCAGCCATCCACAGTCTGGAGTGAATCTCCTGACAGCGGTCTCCAACAGCCCACAGCCTTCGTGGGTTCCTTGCCTCTAGTTGCCGGCAGCTGCTGCCTGTGCACCTCACTTGTCCGGCGGCATGGTCACCGTCCCATGGGTCGTCTCCTCTGTTTCTCTTCTCAGACGGGTGACGGTCTTCCCATGTTCTGGTGCCCTGCGCCAGTCCTCTGCTTTCCGGGAGTCTGCAACCCCTCATGGCTGCTGCTGATCGGAGGTGCCACCATCTTGGGTGCAGACCCTGTGGTCGCAGGATTATAAATAAAACTACCATCGGTTCCTTTAACAAGCCGTTCAAAGCCTGAGCATTGAGGTGGTTGGACCCCGCAGGAGCGGTGTATCTCCACTCCTCGCTCTCCATGGGTCTATACCTACGCTGCCGTTACAGCGGTTCTGGCAGTGCCGCCATTTTCCTCATGCAGTTACAGGTCAACCAAGAATGGATTTCAGGGTAGAAATCTGACAACTTTTCAGATATACTGGAATATCTTTGGATGTTATTGCCATGATGGAGCTCTTAGATGAGGATTTGGAAATGTTTAATGAACAATGGTTTTTAAAGATGAAAATCACAGTACAAAAGCAGTTTGTAAATTGGCAGCATATTCTGGAAATATGGAGTAGAGAGGGGTTAAAGGTTATTTTGTGATAAGAACCAAGAGGAGAAACAGGTGACCAAAGTCAAATGAGCAGAGGATATGAGAGGAGAGATAAGGTTGTAGATATGAGGTGGAGGAAGGTGCCAGAGAAATTTGCAGAGGGGTACAATAATTTGCAGAAATTTAAAATGCTGGGATACAGACAACAAACAAGAGAATGAAGGATGGAAGAATACCATGCAGGATATGAAGCAGACAGAATAGGAGAGAATTTCATGTTCAATGACAAATGTAAGTGTGAAAGTTGTCTTATACAATGCCAGTCACTTGGGTATGGGATGTGTGTTTACCACCATTACTAATGATGGTAAAGGAGGCGGCATGGTTGGCATAGCGGTTAATGAAATGCCTTTACAGTGCCAGTGATCGGGACCTGGGTTCGAATCCCATGCTGTCTGCAAGGAGTTTGCACATTCTCCCCGCCTCAGCGTGGGCTTTCTCAGGAGGCTCTGGTTTCCTCCCATCACTCAAAACATATTGGGGGTGTAAGTTAATTGGGTGTAAATTTGGCATCACGAACTCATGGGCCGAAACGGCCTGTTACTGTGCTACATGTCTAAATTTAAAAGGATTTTAAAAAGCAGTCATTAGAAGAAATTTAAACATATTTTCAACAAACTTTCCATTTAGAATAAAGGCTCCATGGAAAAAGTGATCAATTTCTGGATAACAAATGTTAAGAATGGTATAATTTGAAAGAAAATGGCAAAATAGTTGTCAAGAATAGCAATAGGACTGAGAATTGGAAAAAATTCCAAAACCACCAGTCACTCAAATTTGTTTTAGGACAAGAAAAGTATCAACCAGGATGAAATATAACAATAATCTAAAAGTTTCTACAAATATATAATGAAAAGATTAATAGAAGTATTGATCACCTACAAAATGAGATAATTGTCAATGGAAATAAAGAATATGGCAGAGACTTTGAAGAAATATTTTGAATCTGCCTTTGCACTGGAGGACATTTAAAATGAACGCCAAAATGTACAGTAATGAAAACAAAAGAGAATTAAAAACTTAAATGCAATTAATATAACTGAGGAAAAGTGTTCAGCAATGTACTGCAATTAAGGGCAATCAAATCTCCTTTGCTGGAAGGCCTGGAAAGTGCGATTCTAAAATAACTGGCTGGAGTGATAGTGGATGCTTTAGTTGTCAGCTTCCACATTTCTTGGATTTTGGAGAGGTTCCAGTGATGTTCTTGTAAAAAGAAAGACAGTAAATATAACGCCTCTAAGAAAGGAGGGAGAGAGAAATAGGGAAGCACAGGCCAGTGGACCTAATGTTAGTTATTAGGAAAATGCTAGCAACCAATATGAAAGATCTGATACAAGATTACTTAGAAATATATAACATGACCAGACTGAGTAAGTATAATTTTAATGAAGTGGAAATTATACTTAATACATTTATCAGAATTCTTTGAACATGTGACTGGCAGGATAGACAATAAATAAAGAATAGTTATTGTGTATTTGTGACAAAGTGACTGCACAAGAGAAAGATTAAATGGTAATATATTATTTTGGCCAGAGGACTGATTAATAGATCAAAAATGATAGTTCCAACTTAAAAACTGTAATGAGATGCTTCACGTTTCAGTGTTGGAGCCTCCACTATTTACAATCTATAATTAATGAAAGTTGAAGAAGCAGACACTAATGTATTCAAGTTTGTAGGGTGGAAAGTTTTTGAGGAGAACACCAAGTGTCAGCAAAGATACAGTAAAACCCCTGTTATTTGGAATTCAAGTGACTGGCAACCTCAAGCAACCGGCAAAATAAAATCAAGGGAAAAAAAAAGATAAAGACAAATAAATAAAAAATTAAATAAAAGTTTAAAATGGTAATACGTTCGCTGAAGTAACACATAAACATTTGGTGAAGATGGGAGCAAATATTCAGCCAGCAGACTGCCTTGGTCGTGCTTTGCTCGTAGCAGCTGTTTGAATAAAGTTGTGTTTGAATAAAATGGAGTCACTCAGGATGAAGAGCTGGTTGATGCTGCTTGCCGTCGGGGTGACTCTCTTAACGTGCCTCCTTATCCCTGCTTAGTACGAACCTTTATTTTATTAATACTTTATTAAGTATATTAGTAAGGCTTTATCTATAAACTTGGGGGAAGGAGGCTTAATTATGATGGCAGCATGGTTAGCCTAGAGGTTAGTGCAACACTGTTACAGCACCAGTGATGGGTTTGAATTTAAATTTTGTAAGTTACGGGAATTACCTGATTAAAGTGAACTTTATATAATTAAGGATTACTATACTGATTTTTTTTCCAAATTACTTTATAGTTTGCACTGTCTTTTGTTTTTTAAACTGTTTATTCTTAATGCTAGTGTATTAGTCATTGTAAGAGAGAGTGTCAAGGAACTGGAAAATTTGCATCCACCAATCTCTGTAGGTGCCGGATACCCCAGGGGTTTTATTGTATATTGTTTTCACTGAAGGATCACAGAAAATTAATATGCAAACAATTAAGAAGGCAAATGTAATGTTGGCTTGTATTGCAAAGAGGATGGAGTATTAAAGCAAGAAGAAATGATTCTATTTCTTTTGATAAAATACATCATGAAATAATAATGTGTATTGAAAACCATCCATATGTCTGCTCTCTTTTATTAATATATCTTTCTCGAAATTATGAAGCAATTATAAAGGTACTTACTGGTTCTCCATGAACTCCTTTTGCACCTGGAGGTCCAGAAGGTCCTGGTATACCCTGCAACATCAGAGTGATCATGTTCATTCTCAACAAAGTCTGGTAGGTAATATAATTAAGCAAGAAGCTTAAGTGTGATGAAATATAAATATTTAACATTAATGTCCTTTGATGTATTTCCCATGCTTTTTGTAGTTTGGATAAGTCATGAATTACTCAATCTTTATTAAACAAATACATTTCAGACCTCACTTCAACATCATATAATTATTTTCAGCGACAGATATCATGTGATGTCATTTGACTTCATTCTTCTCTGCATTCAAACTGTAACAGGAAACTTAATTCTTCATTTAATAATTTTGACAACTCAAGTCAAAGACTTCTCAGCACTTTTCTTTTTTTTCACTTTGCTCCAATCTCTGAACTCTTCATTCCAATTTTACCCATTACGACACTCTCTTTTCTGATTCTGAATGATTGGTTCTTAGCAGAGGCTTCAGCTTCACTCAACCTCAATATATTCTGGCTTACTGTGATGCTGAGCTCTTCTGTTCATTTCTCTGGCTGGTGTCCTTCACTCGAGATTGTGGATTCCATCCCTGTCTTCAGAATTAACACTTTATCTACCCTCCCACCATCTCCAGACCCATTCACAGTAAATTACTGTTTGCCTCATTTTTTTCACATTACTTGCTTAACCTACCCAACTCTGAACTTGGAGCCCTCTGCTGACTAAGAAGGAACCTCTACATTGTCAATAAAGCTGACGACAAAGACAATTTCCAGCTTGCAGAGGCAGGATACCATCCCTTCATTCCCACACTCAGGTCATGAGTTCACCAGAACATCAGTCCATGGTCTCCAAAATATTGTCCTCAGCTCCACAGCCTTTAGCCTCATAGCTATCCAGAGATGGTGAACCTGTTAGGATCTCTTCTCTAAATCCATAAGCAGGACAGTCATAATAGGTTCATTGTTTTAGTCTTTTTTTCGACAACTAATTTCGTTTTATCTTTATTCTTTCTCACTGTGTCCAATCTCCACCCACCTACACCTTTGAAATCCTCTGTCTCTTTGACACTTCTATTTTTATGATCTTAGCTGCCTCATTTTAACTCTGCATCCCACACCAGGATGGTCTGAGAGCCTTTCTCTTCTTCCTTGAACAGAGAGGCCCAGATGCTACTTTGCCATCACCACCTCCTTCACTTGGCCTAACTTGGTTTCACATTGAATAACTTTTCCTTTTAGGCTACTTGAATTAAAAGGATCCCACATGGGGACAGATTTAAGTGGCATAAGTGTTTCAGTTCTACTTCCTTAACTCTTTTGGAAGTAAATTGATGACCTGTTGCTTCTTGGTCCTGTATAGAACTTTTGCTTCTAACTTCCAACCTCTTCTTACATTCAAATGATCCAGGACTATATTTTCCTTCCTGATTTCTCTTCCAACTCAGTGGATATGTTATTGACCAATATCCAGGACAAGCCATTGGCTTCCACAGTTATCTGAACTGTGTCATGGTCGCATACTTACCTGCATCGGGAGTGGTGCCGGCTGCCACTGAGAGGAGTAATTGCACGCACGCGCGGGTGTGTTAAGTGTCAGTATACAGGTGATTGATCTCAGATGCAGTAGGAGGAGAGCATCAGGATCATCCATGTAGCAGTGAGCCAATGAGAAGGACAGAAAGGCTTGGCTGGGTGGTGCTTGGAGAGTTTTGCCTGCAGTAAATAAAGCAAGTTGACTCCATGGTGTACTGAAAGAAATGAGTGAGTGTATTCTTTATTTGTTTGTAAACTGGGGTAAATCAATGTCATTACAAGTGGTGACCCTGTGAATTCACAGTACATTCTAGTTTAAAATGGATGGTGATGAGGATAAACAGGAACAGTCAAGGAGGTCAAACTGGAGATTCCCTCCCCCCCCCCACCCCCTACATTTTCATTACTAATGTACCAGTGTGGTACATGATCCTAGAAAGATGTTTCTTTGCCCTCAGTGTGACGAGTTAGAAGACAAAGAATAGTTTACTTGTGGCATGTCTTCCAGAGCAGATTGCCTGAGAAGTGGAGGATGTCTTAGTGGATCCGAATGTAATCTCCCATATGAAATTGTGACAGATTATATTGTCTTTGTATTGTATATAGATATGTTTTTGGGAGATAAATTGGAGACGGTTTTTTAGTGTAGGTTACATACAAACACTTTAATAGAGATCATATTTAAAATACTGGACTCTGCTCACGCTAGACAGGCCGGCGCCAAGAGTCTTTGCCAAAGCTTTGGAGAGTGCCCAAGAGACGTCACTAATAGATTGCTGTTTACAAAAAGACAACACTTGAATAAACTCAGTGTCGCAGGCTATCTGGAGTGGAACTTGCTGTCCTAAGAGGGTCATGTGGCTTTGCAAGCAGAGAGAGTCAAACAGGCTTTCTCCCTGAGAGAGAGAGAGAGAGAGAGAGAGAGATCAGTGCTATAGTCAGCAGCAGCTGGGACTGGAACAGGACAAGCTGGCAAGCTTGTGGTAAACCCCATTTGGAAGATTGGTTGTGAGTTCTTAGTTCAGCCTGGTCAAAGCCCTTGTGGTTCATGCAAGATGAGAAGACTGGCTGCCTAATGTTTCTCTTGAAATAAGAGAAACAAAAGGGAACTCTGTGGTGACTTGAAAGAAAGAGGTTATCATCTGGAAAACCCTGATGGGGAAAGTTTTTTCGGCAAGACACTGAAGTGGTTGTAGGTGTCCAGTGAACAACAAATCTCTCTCTGAAAGCCAACAAGAACCTTCCTAAGTGAGAACCATTTATTTTTCAAGCACCAAAGCCTGGTGAACTTCATAAATGTTAAATTCTATGCACAGTATAAGAATTGCCTGCAAGCAGTAAATTTGTAGGAGTGAGATGGGACTGTGAATCTAAGAACTTTTCTGAACTTACATACTCATTACATACATGTACACTTGGAATTAGAAGGGGTTAAGTTAGATTAGTTAAGTTAATAGTGATAAGTTAAAGTGTGATTCTGTTTTCATGTTTAAAGATGCAGAGATTTCTGTGGTCCCTCCAACCACGGAGGAACGCAGTCACCCCAATATGTCACATGCTCTTTCAGCCATGAATAATTCTCATATTCAAACATTTGGCCAGATGTCACTCACGTTGGATTTCGGTATTAAGAAACCTTTTCATTGGGTTTTCACGGCTGCAAATGTGGCAAATTCCATTTTGGGAGCGGATTTCTTGTCACATTTTTCATTGTTGGTGGATTTGAAAAATCGCTGTCTCATGGACCGCAGCTCTTGAATGCAAGTGAGCTGCATTTGTCATCCTTCCAATGTCACCAGCTGGTTCCTGTCCTTTCTGAGACTTGGTCAAGTGTTTCTCTTGCCTAGTGACCCCATTGCATTATCATACAGACATTAAACATATAATAACCCAGCATATAGAGACTCGCGGCCCTCCAGTGGTAGCATGATTACCCCATGACCATCTTAAAATCGCAAAATTGGAATTCGATCACATGCAAAAGTTGGGCTTAGTCCACAGATGACAGCTGCTGGGCTTTACTGTTGCATGTGGATCTGAAAAAATCTCCTGGTGATTGGTGGCCTGAACAATTGTGCCCTGAACAATTCCACAGTGCCTGACCAATTTACATGATTTCTCAGCAAACCTCCCTGGCAAACACATTTGGGAAAATAGATCTAGTACATGCTTACTATCAGATTCCAGTTGAGTCTTCTGATGTCATGAAGACAGCAGGAATTTCCCATTTCAGCACATTTGAGCTTCTGCAAATGCCATTTGGTTTATGGAATGCAGCTCAGACATTCCAGCAGTTTATGGACTAAATACTCACTGACTTTGATTTTGTGTCTGTTTATATCTACAATATTCTGGTCGCAAATGTGGATGAAGAGGAGCACAAGCACCACCTTATCTCATTGTTTCAAAGGCATGATGAGTTTGAAATTGTGATCAATCCCAGTCAATGTGTTTTTGGCACAGCTGATCTTATACCTTTGGGACATGGAGTTATGCAACATGGTATTTTGCCAAATGAATCAAAAGTGTGAGAAATTTGAGAATTTCCTACACCGGTTACATTTGGTTAGTTGCAAAGTTTTTGGGCATGATGAATTTTTATTGCCAATTGCTGCCAAATGCTGCAGCATCTCTATTACCCCTCACTAAACAACTAAAAGGATCCGCAAAGTCCATTTCTGAAAGACCATTAACTTTGGGAGATGATACCGTGCATGCTTTCAATGATGTGAAGAATGCACTTGCAAATGCCACGTACATCAAAAGCCCAATGCCTTGCTCTCTCTTACCACAGATGCATCTGTCAGTGCTGTGGGAGCAGTGTTAGAACAACGAGTTCGTGGGCAATTGGAACCTCTGGCATTTGTTTCAGCCAAGTGGTCACCAGCTCAGGCAAGGTATCGTATGTTTGGTTGAGAACTCTTAGCCAGCTGTCTCACAGTGAAACATTTCTGCTTTCTATTGGAAGACCATCATTTCAACATTTGTACAGACCACCAGCCTCTTACACAAACTGTGAGTACAAGCACACATCTCTACTTGCCCAGAGAAATTTGGCACTTCCTCTTACAATTTTCATCAGACATATGACACATCTGAAGTAAAATGAATGCTGTGGCTGACAGCCTGTCCAGGTGTGATACTGACACCTTACATACAACTATTGCCATCAATTTCACCACCATGGCTTGTGCACAGCACACCGATCCTGATCTCATCTGGTATCACCGGACCAACTCTGGTCTCCAACTTCAAGACGAGACCCTGAATGAATCGGAGCAAGTGTTAGTCTGCGATTTTGTCACAGGAAGACCTAGGTTTTTGTGCTGGTGGCTATGAGGGGAGCGATCTTTGAGTCTCTTCTCAATCTATCGCATCCTGGTAGAAAAGCACCCATCAAACTAATTATGGAATGTTTTACCTGGATGTTGGATTATGGGCAAGAACCTGCTAGCTGTGTCAACGCTCTAAAGTCTCAAGACACACGAAATCCAAGCTGGGGGAATTTGTTGTTCTGGATTTACATTTGCAGCATGTGCACCTGGACTTGGTATGGCCACTTCCACCATCTTGGGGTATACATATCTGCTCACATGTGAAGATCGGACTATCAGGTGGCAGGAGACCACCTGTCACTGACATCTCTGCAGAGACGGTGGTTCAGGCTGTTATGGATCATTGGATTCCATCTTTTGGTGTTCTGGGCACCTTTACTCAGATCAAGAGTCTGAGTTCAAGTCAGGATTGTTCTGAGCTCTCACAGATCTTCTGGGCACAAAACATATTGGCACTACACTTACCAATACACTAGTGTGAGTCCACACTGATCCAAGTACCCTCCTCTAATCCCACTTGCACTGTCCAATGGCCTTGTTGAGTGTTTCCATCGACAATTGAAAGCAGCAATGACAGCAGGTGGTGATGCATCTATATGGAGCTTCCCCATGGTTCTCCCTGGCATGCATTCTGCTGTTAAGGCAGATCTTGGATGTTCAACAGCAGAGCTAGTGTATGGCACTATGTTATCCTTGCCAGGCGAGTTTGTGAATCCAAATCCAAGCACAATGCTCTGTGATCCAGCTAGTTATAACCATATAACAATTACAGCACGGAAACAGGCCAATTTGGCCCTTCGAGTCCGCACTGATCCAAGTACCCTCCTCTAATCCCACTTACCAGCACTCTGCCCATATCCCTCTATCCCCCTCCCATCTATATACTTATCCAACTCTTTCTTAAATGACAAAATTGACCCTGCCTCCACCACCTATCACACCTAAAGCAACTAAATCCAGGAATATTTAGCTGCCAGTCACTTCCCTCCTGTAACCATGTTTCACTAATTGCTACCACGTCATACGTCCAAGTGTCAATCCATATCTTCAGCTCATCCACCTTCCTTACAATACTCCTAGCATTAAAATATATGCATTTTAGAGATTTCCCACTTTTTTACTTCCTGTATGCCCCTATCTTTACCAACAGCTCTTATGATCTTTTGCAATCGACCTCTGTCCATCTTCGTATAGGGCATCCCCCTTTTCTATCACCTACCTTTCCCCCCTCAAACACTGTCTACAAGCTTTCTCTGATTGCACTCTAACCTTCTCCTTGCTGTTCTCCTTCATTTGGTTCCCTCCCCCAAGTCATTCTAGTTTAAAGTCTCCTGAGTAACCCATCTTCGAGGAAACATGAGATTACTCCGTCCTACTCCTACGTGGCATGCGTCACCTGCAGTGCACGTGCCGAATGATTAACAATGCTGTACTCATGTGTTCTTCTGGCTTGATGCTGTTCACAAACCACTTTAGCCTGTTTATGATGGCTTGGAGGTTTGAGGGGGAGGGGAGGCGGGTGTCATAGTCACATACCTGTGTTGGGAGCAGTGTCAGTGACGCACGAGGGTAATAGCGTACATGTGCAGGTGTGTTAAATGTCAGTATATGTGACGGATCTCGGACAAAGGACGAGGAGAGTCAGAGCATCAGGATCACTTGTGTGGTGGAGAGTCAATGATAATTTTGCTGCTTCCCCTTAATCAGAGCCAATCGGATCTAACCACGAATATTCAATTTCTCACGTTTTTTTTGCACTCAGCCCGTCTCCTCCTATCTGAAAGGTTTTCCTTTCTCACACCATCCACAACATCAGCCTTTACCTTTAACAGGCCATCCTCTGTTATTGCTGCTATCTTCAACATTTTGGTGGATCTACGCATTGGTGGAAAGGCCTGCATTTGTTGCCCATCCCTAAATTTCATTTAAACTAATAGCATGTGAGGTTATTTTGGAGATGGGTTTGGAGTCATATTACACATCAGACTGTGAGGATGGTCCCAGAGAATTTGTAATAACTAAGGGATTTTTGTGGTTATTGTTAACAAGGCTAGTTTATTAACTGACTTGCAATTCCATAGCTAGCTAAATAGGTTCTGGTCTGGATTGTCAGCCCAGGCACCTTAGTTACTAGTTCAGTCACATAATCACTATGCCACCAGCATCCTTGATACCTGTCTCTTCTCTACAACTTCAAACTCATTTAATTTCTAACTTATCTTAATTCTGATGAAAGATCATCCATTAAAATATAGATTTTATTTCTCTGTCCACCTATCCTGTTCTCCTGCTGTTTGTTTTCCACCATTTTCTGCTGTAATCTAACTATAACATGTCCAGATTTTTATTCATTAATTACTGTTATTAGTATAGTTAAATTGGTGCAATAGTTCAAAGTTCAATTTATTGGAAGATCACAGATATGACGTCACACACTACCCTGAGATATTTTTAATAACAGGGAAAGTGAAAAGGAATCTGAGTGACATGGTAGATCAGGGCTTAACCTGGAGCAGCAACCAAAAATAAAAGCACTATTTTTATGGGATAAGTGGAATACTTCAATTTTAATGGAGAATATTTGTTGAGTTTCACTTGTTCAGAGCCCAGCTTGGATTTCACCTTCAAGATTTCTGTTCAGTCTGGTCAGCAAGCTATCAAAGCAGTACAGAGAGGAAAAAAAAACAAAGCTGATCCCAAATAACAGATAATTCCATTTGGAGGAAAAAGAAAACCATGAGATTTTCAAACTAAGAAGGTGACTGAATGGGCCGTAACCAGATGTACATCATTTATAAAATGTACAGTGGACAATGCCTTATTAATTTACATGGACTTAAGCAACATTAATTTGATATAAAAGGCAATGTGAATCAAATGCAGCTAACTACTTCCTGTTAATATCTGTTACGTGGAAAAGATACACCAAGCATAATATTTACATTTGTAGCCTGGAGCAACCAGTCCCACCAAACCACTTCCTGTTGAATCCCATGCTAAAACAGACAGAATACTTAAAAAAATGGTAACATAATCATAAGATTCTAATTTACCTAAACCACTTGCATTCTTTGTTATTGTATAATAGCAGATCCAAGTGCAACATCTTGATCCAAACACAGAATGTTCCTGAGTTACTCAGATTTACAGCACAATACCAGCCCTTCGGTCCACCATGTTGCACCAACTGATAGAAACCTACTCAACAAACTAAACCTTTCCTATCTTACACCCATAGCCTATTTTTCTTGTATCCAAGTGACTAAGAGTCTTTAAAAAGTCCCTATTGTACCAACCTCCACCAAAACTGATCCTTCATGGAAGAGAATTCCATTTGGAGGAAAAAAGGAAACCATGAGATTTTCAAACTAAAATTTGTTTGTTCAGAGCTAAGTCAATGCATTCCAAGCGACTACTACTCTGTTAAAAAGTTACCCCAGAAGTCTCCCCTAAACTTTTCACCTCTCACCTTGCACAGCCATCCTCTGGTTGTCTACTCTCGCCCTTGGAAAAAGATGCTTGTTGTCCAACCTATCTATGCATCTCATAATCTTGTAGACCTTTATGAGATCATGTCTCATACTTCTTCGCTTCATAAGACATGTTCTACAATCCAGGCAATCCGTAAATATTCGTGTATAATGCGAAAAATTTTGTACCGAAATTCGGGGGGTGGGGGTTGCATTATACACAAGGTTATCACAAGGTTATTATTTTAACATTTTTTTTCTGCCAGGTTTAATGATAAGTAAGATTATCATCAGCTGCCTACATTGACGGCAACGCGACTAGGTAGGGTGGGGGAGGAGAGATGACAGCGCGACTCAGGTGGGTAAGGGGGAGAGAGATGACAGCGTGAATCGGGCAGGCGAGGGGGGAGAGACAGCAGTGAATTGGGCGGGCAAGGGGGGAGAGAGACGCCAGCGCGAATCGGGTGAGCGAGGGGGGAGATCATATTATACATGGGGGTAAAAACTTTCTCCCTTTTTCCCCTCAAAAATGGGAGAGGGGGGGTCACATTATACACAAAACACATTATTCACAAATATTTATGGTAATCCTGGTAAATCAGCTTTGCATCATCACCTTCACATCCTTCCTGTAATGAAGCAACCAGAACCGAACATAATATTCCAAGTGTAGTCTAACCAGAGTTTTATAGAGCTGCAATAATACCTCTTTAACTTAATCACCTGACTAATGAAGGTTAGCATTCCATAAGCCTTTTTAACAACCCTAACAACCTATTACCAATATTTCAGGAGCAGACATTCCTTTGGTTAGATTGCAACATACTCAGGATATTTCAATAACTATGGTAGAACTCATGAATTTAATAATATTTTGTCATGCTTGTTTGGATATGTTTGAAATAAATTATTTATCAATTTAAACTTCAAAGACATACACATTGCATTTTTAAACAGTATGTAGAAAAAAATTAATAAACAGTTTCCAGAAAACCAATCCTTAAAACATATTTGATCAAAAGCATATTTGTTCAGTTCAGATACTAGCTCACATCCAAGCTCAGTCCTATTTGGATGCATTAGCTGGGGTTAGAGCCTGAAGATGCCAGTGGCATAGCAGACAAAAGTGATCCACTGACTTTAATTGTTAATTGTTTTTGAGATCTGAACCCCATCATAGTCTGAGATAGCTTATTAATTGGGAGGAGGAGTGTGTTCAATAAGTATATCTGAGAATGAACAAGTCAGAGCGGGGGTAACAGTTATATGTAGCTTTAACGTGGAGCCAACAAGGAAAAAAAACAAAGTTACTTTGTACTTCACATAATTATAGTGTATTCAAAAACCCCTTTCAAATTGGCAAACCACTAGGTTGGCAGGTGAACAAACTGTTTAGAAAAACTGGTAGCATTGTCCACACTTGGACCATGGAAAAATGGTTCTGTGCACTCTTTGACACTGCCTACCCAGTTGTGCAGAACAATACAGTGTCTATCCTCCAGTGGTGTCATCCTGAGTGACACTTCGACGGTCCTGCCCTCCCAGAATTCCGTGCAGCAGAGAAACCAGAGTGGCACATTGAGCGATGGCAGACCAGCCCTCCCAGAATTCCTTGCGGCAGAGAAACCCATCCATGAGTTTTCCATGCATACAGCCCTTTCATTGTGTCAAGGCACAATGGGACACAGGGGCTTTAAAGGAAAAGACGGCTTGTTCCTTGCTTGCCCGCAGTTTTTCTCACTCTGTCTTTATCTGTCTCTATCCCCACACTTTCTCTCTCCCTATCTTTCTCTCCTTTTCCTCTGTCTCTCACAGACATATCTATCTATCCTTTGATTGTTGTATGTACCCACTTCATGTTTTGTGTGTGTGTGTGTGTGTGTGTGTGTGTTGCCGCTATCATTTTCCCACAGTCCTTTATAAATTGTGCCTGTATGTTTTATTAAATTGTGCATGCATTTTCCCACACTCTAATTTGTGTGTCTTTTATTCCCGCTACGATTTTCTGATGCTAGAGTGGGTTTATATAGGTTGGGACAATAACATGGGCTGAAGGGCTCATAATGTGCTGTACATAATGTTTAATTATGTTTTAATTAAGCATGAATAATTTTGTTTAAATACAGGATCCATATAACCATATAACCACTTACAGCACAGAACAGGCCAGTTCTACTAGTCCATGCCGTAACAAATCCCCACCCTCCTAGTCCCACTGACCTCCACCCGGTCCATACCCCTCCAATCCTCTCCTCTCCATGTCACTATCCAGTCTATCCTTAAATATATTGATAATATATTGATCAGGATTGCGAATTTAATAAATTGAATACAAAGTTTATTCCTTCTTTTTAAATCAGTGTTGTTATTTGGAAGAATATCTTTTGTTTCCTTCACGTTTCTGCGCACACGCAAGAATATCACCAACACATCACTAATTGGACCTGACATACCCAAGTGTCCTATTCACATTGGGTGACCTGGTATGCTGAATCAAAACAGATCGGCAATGATACACCCTCACTTCATCCCTGGGCAATTTGGCCCCCCCTACCATTCCACGAGCATCACACTAGCAGGTGAAACAGAAGATTGATGGCTAATTATTGGGTTCAAGTGCCAATGTGAAAGGGACTAAAGTGTCTTATGGTCAATGAAATATATTTTGTAATGTAGATACTGGTACAATGTAGGGAATACAACATTCCCTTGGTACCACTAACAGCAATATAATAATGCTCAGATAATCTGTCTTAATGATAATCTTTAAAGTATAGATATTAGTTAGGCAACCAGAATGACTTCCATACTGTTTTTTGAAATGGTGTTTGGGAACGTTAATCGATGTACTCCCTGTGTGGATTGAATGCTTGCATGCCATTATGTATTCTTTAACACTTGCTTCTTATTTGAGAAACTTGCACTGCACTATTGAATTTCTACATCAAAATAACAAATAAGAGTGGATTTGGGTGGATGCAAACACTATCAAGGATTATCTCTCACTAAGCTCTTCCACAAAACGTTTTCCAGGTTCATGCTGATAAATGACAAAATTAAATTAATAAGATTCCAAAATAGAAATCAATAGTATTTAAATATTAAATTTTAGCATATTTGTTGAAGTCAGGTGAACGTTCTAATTATTCACAATGTTTCATCTTACTTAAAAGTTATGAAGTTCTTAATTTCAGAATACTTTCAAGGTTAAATCTTTATGAAAATGTAATCTTCACATAAATGGTTATTCAAATACATACTGGAAATCCAGATGGTCCTGTCTTTCCTGGTTCTCCTCTTTTTCCCTGTAAATAAATACATACATTTCAAACAACTTAAATGTTAAAGTGTTTGTCAGAAATGTAATTACATTCCTTGGATAAGTATAAAATATTGGATTTCCTTTTTGGCTTCACATACCCTCTGTCCATTTGGACCAGTACGTCCTGGGACCCCTACAGATCCCTGTAGTGAAAAGAAACAAAAATAATATTAATTGAGGCAATAATGTTTTAAACATATTGCTAATATAAATAGCAAAGTAGCTTATGGAGAACAAGGTTTATTTATAGACTGTCACTGTGAATGGGGTGAAATGGTAAAATCCCTTCATTAATTTAACATGCATTAGAAGTATTATCAATATTTATTTCTGAACTCACTGCTGGCAGCAGCATATTGATAGAATGCTCTCAATTACATAAAAAAATGTATATAGCTATTATACAGACATTCCCCGCCATCTGTCCAAGTTCAGTTCTGACTGACTGGTTGTATCTCCAAATGGATGAAAGTTGGAAGTATGTTAGCATGGCATATAGTCCCCATTCTATTAGTCCCTACACTGATCCCACTGCACCATGCTCTACCAACAGCCCACTATCAGTCCCCACACAGATCCCATTGCCATGCGCTTTCCTTACAGCCCATTATCAGTCCCCATATTGAGACATCATTCTTTTAACCTGAGAACTGAGATGCTGTGATGCACACAATACCGGGATATCTTTTGACGGTCACTATCGTATGCACGCGGCCTTTAGCACTGGTGAACACACGACCAAGGGTAATTTTTGCATTTACATATATTTTTCTTTACTTTTAAAAATTTATCGACTATTTTTATTTGGTTTTATATGTATGGTCATAAGTTGTAAGTCAGAGAGTATATAATATTGTGAGCTTTAATAGTTTGTCCCTTTTACATGACAAGCATCATGGAAGAGTGTAACAGATACTGAGTATCTTGGAAACATTCTGGAAACCAATAAGTAAACAGTAAAAGAAAATTGACTTAGACTGGGACACCCTTTTCCAATTCATCTTGTAATTACATACCTTAACACCCGATGACCCCGGCTCCCCTGTAGGACCATCAGTACCTCGGGCACCCTGAAAGACAGAAGAGATGCTTTGAACAGCAGGTGTCTCTCTCGCACTTCTTCCTACTTTATCTCAGCACCTAGTTGGTGCGGTACAGTACAGGTACTTGGATTCTTTCTTCATTGCTTCCGAACTTTCTTTCTAAATTAGTATTTATACGACTTCCTGGATTGTTAATTTATTGGGTTTGTTGTTGCTGTTTTGCTCTCTCTTTAATTTTTAAAAATTTCTTATCAGCACCTAATTTTATCAGTCATCTGCACTAAAGTAAAGAGCACGGCCAATACAGAAATATACTGTCTGACAATAATATGAATGAGCAGTTTAGTAGATGTAGTTTTATAAAGCCTATGTATGAGCAGTCAGGATTTGAAATATATAAAATATTCTTTTTAAGCCAGTAGACAATGGAAAATGTATATTTTATATTCTGAGCACATGTTTAAACCGCTGCAAATACTTCCTATAAGCAACAAATGATCTTCAGTTCCTGTGTCTCTTGGTCTTGCGTCATGTGTTTTGTATTTTATATTTATATTTTGGATCAGTCTGCACTGTAGAAGACATTAGTAGCATACCAGACTCCCATGGCTCTCTCAAAAGAGAAGTGAGTGCAGTCAAGATCACAAGACAGAAGGTACTTGGGAAGCTAAATGGTCTAAGGGTAGATAAATCTCTCAGACCGGATGGAATGCACCCTCAGGTTCTGAAGGAGGTAGCTGTAGAGATTGTGGAGCCATTGGTAATAATCTTCTAGGAGTCAATGGAGTCTGATATGGTTCAGGTGGATTGCAACATCATGAATGTCACTCCACTGTTTAAGAAGGGAGCAAGGCAGCAGAAATGAAATTGTAGGCTGACATTGACAAGGTGCCACACATAAAGCTGCTAAACAAGATGAAAGCCCATGGAATTACAGGAAGGATACTAGCATGACTAGAGCATTGGCTGGTCGGCAGGAAAGAGAGAGTAGGAATAAAGGGATCCTAATCTGGTTGGGGAGTGGGGCTGAGTGGGTGGATGGATCAGCTCATGATTAGAATGGTGGAGCAGACTTGAACGGCCCAAGGGCCTACTTCTGCTCCAATATCTTGTGATTTTGAATGCAAGTTATCATTTTAAAGCATTATCTCCTGGACATTCTAGATATTCAACAAATAATACATTTTAACAAAATAATTCAGAACTAAAACACAACTCTGGAAGCTGTTGGGAGTCAATTGGCAAAGATGAGATTGCTGAATACCTGGAGGTGCATGAAAAAATAGGCCCAAATCAGCATTGTTTCCTTAAAGGAAAATCACTCCTGACAAACCTATTGCAAGTTTTTGAAGAGATCGCAAGTAGAATAGACAGGGGAGATGTAGTGGATGTTGCATATTTAGACTTTCAAAAGGCTTTCGACAAGATGCCACACAAAAAGTTGCTAAACAAGATGAAAGCCCATGGAATTACAGGAAGGATACTGGCATGACGAGAGCATTGGCTGGTCGGCAGGAAAGAGAGAGTAGGAATAGAAGGATCCTAATCTGGTTGGAAACTGAATAATAGTAGTTTTTAATAGTGGTCAGTGTTGGGGCTTCTTCTCTTTATGTTGTGTATAAATGACTTGGGTAAAAGAATATATTTGCAGATGATACCAAAATAGGTGGTAAGGGTGGTGGTGCTGAGGTTACCGAAAGGCTACAGAGAGACTTGGATACGTTAGGAGAGGAAGCAAAGAGGTGGCAGAGGAAGTACAATTTGGAAAATGTACAGTCATGCACTTGGAAGAAGAAATAGACAGGCAGACTATTATTTAAATGGGGAGAAAATTCAAAATCCCAAGGTGCAAAGGGACTTGAAAGCCCTTCTGCAAGATGCCCTAAAGGTTGACCTCCAGGTTGAGTTGGAGGTGAAGAAGGCAAATGTTGGCATTCATTTTTAGAGGGATAGCATACAAGAACAGAGATGTAATGTTGAGACTCCATAAAGTGCCAGTGAGACCTCACTTGGAGCGCTGTATTTGAGAAAAGAATTGCTGGGTTTGGGAAATGGTTCAGAGAAGATTTACTAGAATGATACAAGCAATGAAAGGGTTAGTATAGGAGAAACAATTGTCAGATCTTGAACAGTACTTTTTAGAGTACAAAAGGATGAGGGGGGACTCATAGAGGCATTTTGAATGCTGAAAGAGTAGATGTGGCAAGAATGTTTCTCATGTTTGGGGATTCTAGGATAAAAGGCTGTCGATTTAAAACAGATAAATAGAAACATTTCTTTAGTCAGAGGGTTGTGAATCTGAGGAACTTGTTGCCACGGGCAGCTGTGTGAGTGAGGTCGTTGGGTGTATTTGATTAGTCAGGGCATTAAGTTTATGGGGAAAAAGCTGGGGAGTGGGGCTGAGTGGGTGGATGGATCAGCTCATGATTAGAATGGTGGAGCAGACTTGAACGGCCCATGGGCCTACTTCTGCTCCAATATCTTGTGATTTTGAATGCAAGTTATCATTTTAAAGCATTATCTCCTGGACATTCGAGATAATTCAACAAATAATACATTTTAACAAAATAATTCAGAACTAAAACACAACTCTGGATCTTATGGTTTGATGGAATTGTTAGCAAAGAGTAAGAATTCCTGTATTTGTTTTTCTTAAATGTAATTATTCCAGAACTCTAAAATGCAGAACTCTAAAATTAGGACCATCAAGAAAATTGTATAATTATAACGGCATTATTTGTAATCCATGAAGAAACAACCAAATTCCATGGCAGACATGCATCACCAGTCATTCTGTGAGCTTGGTTCAAAATGCATCATGGTACTGCTTTAAAAAGAAAATCAGGCTTATTTAAAATAGACCAAAATCACCACATATGTTAAAATACTGGTCAGAATTTAGCACAAACTTGTTAATCCATTAAAGAAATATGTTGATTATTCCAGCACTCAGATCAGGATTTCCACACCCTACATGTGCTCTGTTCACCACATCTGCATTGGTGCAATTAAAACTCTGCATCACAGTTTATTTGCCTTGTGAATATTTTACATGCAATCCATGGAACTGTGACTCTTTCTGCAGATTACTTTTACACAAAGGACCTAAAGATTAGGTGTTAAAGTGATTGACAAATAGAACAAATATATCTTACAAAGCAGTAATTTGATTTGTCAAGTAAGCTAAATTGAAAGCAAAATTTGATGCTAAAAAAAAGTTCTGTTCTTTTAAATAGGAAAATTACATCATTGCTGTTTAGAATCTAACTCCATCTCCTAAGTATGAAATAATTAGATAATGTCAGAAGAATACCATAAACAATTGCTAACTATATAAAGCAAAATGTTGAAAAGTTCTTTAAATACAGATGCTAATGAATTATAGCAATTTGATGACATTAAAAACAAATCAAACTCTGATTGCGGGTATGATTTCTTTTGCATTATTTTGGATTTAAAGAAATTTATCTTGCATACATTTCCCAATCTGGGGAAATTTAACATGCAGAAATTTACAAGAATGAATCTGAACAAAATATTCTCAGATCCCAATAAATTACTTGAAAATGAACACCATAGGATTGGATCAATAGAAAGTAAGAAATGTAGAAGCATGAATACACAGGACATGCACACAGAACTGAAAATTTAAGGGGTACTCTTGCTTACAAATAGAGTCATAAATAACTCTACCAGGTTTGTAAACAAGGGAATTTATACAGATGAAATCTTTTGACCTTTGAAAGACAAAAGCACATGCTTCAGAGAAATCTCTTGTCATGTCCTGAATCTCAAACATCTTTAACATTATTGTTAGGCTATTATTTTAGACTTTCAGGCCTAAGGAATGTCATCTTTTTGCTGGTGATGCATGATCCTCAATTTTATCCTGATAAGAAGAGACAGCAGGATCACTTGAATAATTGAGTTTGTGTTATTTAATTTAAGATCAACTGTTTTGTATCTTTTTGTGGATAATATAAAGAGAATCATATAAATAAATTGAAAACAAACTATCAGATTTATAGAGGAAATCATGAGGTTTCCAGAAATATAGAGGCAAATGGCTGGAGTGTTGTGGAACAGGTCAGGCTGATGGAACAAGGCCAATTTGCCTGTTGGAAGATGTAAATGTGGTAACTCCCATTTCGAACTGGCAGGATGCAGAATTCAAGGTGTAATTGCAGGTACAGTCATGAGGTTATGAAATTAAGATGTGAAACAACCTCAATGTTTTTGACTGCTGAGTGCTAGTCTTTAGGCTCCTGTACCTTTTTCCTGATAGTAGCAGAGTGAAAAGGGCATGGCCTGGGTGGTGGGGGTCTTTGAAATAGAGGCTGTTTTATTAAGACACTGCTTCATGTGAATGTCTTCGATGGAGTGGAGACTGTGCCTATAATGTCACAGGCTGAGTTAACAACCCTCTGGAGTTTTTACTTGTCCTGAGATTTGGCACCTCCATACCAGACAGTGATACAACTAGCCAGAATGCTCTTCATGGCACACCTGTAGAAGTTTGTGAGAATCTTCGGTGACATACCGAATCTCCTCAGACACCTCACAAAGTTAGCCACTGGCAAGCCTTCTTCATGATTGCATCAACATGGAGGCACCAAGACAGATCCTTGGAGATATTGATACTCGGGAATTTGCAGTTCTTGACAATCTCCACTACTGAGCCTGCGATGAGGACTGGGTCATGTTCCCCTGAGTCCCTCCTGAATGTGATGTTTCTTTTATTACAATGAAGAAACTTGGGTTCTTTTTAATCACCTAGATTTATTAATGAAGCAAACAGCACGAAGAACAGAGCACACACAGTCAGGTCCGCACAAGGAGGCATCCATCATGAATCGGCCCAAGATGCAACAGCATTCCTAAGATGCAACCATTCCCCAGATGCCACATGCTCTGTCTCTGACTCCTCCTGGTGTTAGGCCTTTCCTTGAGATATTTAATCTAACATTACACATTAATACAATATTTTCAAACTTTTAAGTGTGCAGTTCTTCAAACAGGTCTCACAACTGCAAACCATCCAGTCAATGTCAGTATTTATCCCTGTCCAATAAACAGCACTTCTGGCCTTCCTCTTGCATTTTTCCATTTTCAAGATGCCTTTCTTGCACTCTTTTCAGCATCTCTTGTTGCAGTGATTGAGAGTAGAAGCCCATTGAAAGCACTCAGCTCTAGTCGTATGGCTGACATTCACTCACATTCTTGATGCCCCACTGTAGAACTGTGCCCTTTTCTGTTTCAGCTGCGATCTGCTTGGATTTCATGTCAGATACGGGAAGAGATTCAGTGATCAGGTTCACATGGAGATTCACCTCTGTCTCTGTGGTACTCTCATTGTGTGCTTCACTCTGCATTGCTGCCCTGGATAACGCATCAACTGACACAATATTTCCCTGGTGTGTACACCAATTCAAAGTCATAACATTATAGGTTCATTATCAGTTTTTGGATTCTTGGTGATAATTCAGTGAGATTTTTCTTGATTATGGCCATTAATGGCTGGTGGTCTGTCTCTACCATGAAGGTTGGTACACCATACACATAACTGTGGACTTTCTTGACCAGACCAGATCTAGCCATTCCTTCTCAGCCTGAGCACATAGACATTTAGATGTTGTCATCATCCTCGATGCATATGCTACTGGTTCCAATCTTCTTCCACAGCCTATACAGCCAATACGGCATCTATTCCATCTTTTGAAGCATTTGTTGATATTTTTGTCTTTCTGGATGCGTCAAAGAATATCAAAAGCACTAGTTCTGTCGTCAGAATAGTCTTCAGTCACCCCCCATTCTTCCTCGTGGTTGTCTGCTCACTTGAATTCACATTTGTCCTGTAACAACTTCCTTAGGCACATTGTTTTGGAAGAAAAGTTTGATATGAATTTACTAATGAAATGGATTATTCCCAGCACCCTCAATATGCCTTTTTGTCAGAGGGTCTGGGAATCTCTAAAATTGTTTTCACCTTGCTCCACATCTTCCTCTGAAAGTTTATCTCTCAGAAAGGTAATTTCCTTCACACCAAATGGACATTTTTCTCTTTTTAACTTTAATCCACACTTCTGGATGCGTCGTAGCACTTTGAGAAGCCTCTCATTGTTGTTTTTGTGTGGCTCCCATAGGATCAAGTCATCCATGTACACGCGTACCCCATTTATGCCTTCTATGATGTGCTCCATGGTCCTGTGGAACACTTCTGGAGCTGAAGAAATTCCAAAAGGCATCCTTAGACAAGAGTATCAGCCAAATTGTGTATTAAATGTACAGTCTTTTGTGCTTTCATCATGCCAGAAGCCCTGGGATCCATCCAATTTAGTGAAAAACTTTGTACTTGTAATTGGAATTTGATAATGTTCCCTCTTTATATTGGCATTCAAGCCTTTTGGGTCCATGTACATGCGTCACCGTTTTTCTTTTTGACATACACCATTGAATTCACCCATTTTGTTGGCTCCTCACTTTCTTTATGACCCCTACTGCCATCATTCGGTTGAGTACTTGTTGAGGTTTATTTAATCCTAGCGGCACTGGAACCCGCTTCAGGGCATGCACTACTGGCTGCACATCCTTTTTTAACTGTATCTTGTAGGTGAATGGTAGAACTCCAAACCTACTGAAGATGTCTGGAAATTGATCCAATATTTCCTCTATGCTGTTAACAGCATGGTCACTGTCAATATGGTACACCCTCTTGACTAGGCTTAAGTTTTCACATGCTTTGTCACCAAGCAGTAAATAATGACCACCTGGGACTACTGTGAACCTGAGGTGGTGTTATTTATCTTTAATATTCACCTTTAGTTTACATGCATCTTTTGTGTCAATGCTCTGTCCATTATAGGCTTTGAGCAGAACAGGATTTGCATGGATGTATGGCTTTATCTTAATTTTCCTGATGTTGAGCTCACAGATCATAATACCTTTGCCCGTTTCCAGCTTGAAAAGAATATTTGTTCCATTTGTATGCAATGACGCAGTCCATTTATCCTGTTTGACACTGTTCACTTCAGGCATTATCATGCCCACGAAAAGTGTATCACTGAGAGCAGTTTCTCCTATAGTGTGTGCAATGTCTTCTATAGTGTGTACACTTTTACTTCTGTCTTGTTTCCCTTTGGAAAAACATTGCTCTTCATAGTGATTCTGCCCTTTGCATTGTTACAGACTTTTCCATACGCTGGGCATTGCTTTGGAGCCGGTTTAGAGCCACATCGTTTACAATTGAATGCCTCTCTATCTTTTTGTTGTTTCTATGTCTCATTTTTTTGTTTGTGTGTGAGAGTCCAGATACTGTAGCTATGACTTAATTTTCACTGGCTTTTATACTATCACCAAACTTTTTCACGTGCTGTAGAGCTAATTCACTGGCGTGGCATATCTTCACAGCTCCATCTAAGGTAAGCTCTGTCTCTTGCAGCCACCTCTTTCTCACTTACTTACCATTAATTCTGAACACAATTTGATCATGGATCATTGAATCTTGCAGCGTTTCAACATTTAATGTTCTTGCTTTAAGTTTCAAGTCTGTTAAAAAAAAGTATCAAAGGTCTCTCCCTGTTACGGCATGCATGAGTGAAACACGTAACTCTCAAAAGTTTCATTTTTCTTTGGTGAACAGCATTCACCAACCATCTCGATAACCTTGTTGAATTTGCTCTGGTCTTCTGTCTCGGCAAAAATAAATGTGTTGAAACCTCTAGTGCTTGAGGTTCTGCTATGGTACGAAGCAGTGCAATCTTCTGTGTACTTGATTCACTATCGATTCCGATCGCTCTTAGGAACAGCATAAATCTTTGTTTAAACAGCCTCCACTCATGGAATTTACAGCATCAGGAATTTTTAAACTCTTCATATTTTCTCTCCTGATATCAATTAATACTCACTGTGGAGTTTCTTCCACTCCTGGTACCATGCGATGTTTTTTTTAATTCTTCTTAAATAACTAGATTTACTAAATAAGCAAACAGCACTAAAATACAACACACACAGATCATACCTCATGTGGAGGCATTCATCTTGAATGCAACATAATTCCAAAATGCAACATAATTCCCAAGATACAACATCCTCCAGATGCCATACACTCCATCTCTGACATCTCCTGCTGGTAACACTCTATCACTGCACTGAAGTTCACAATCATCTCCTTGGTTTTGCTAACATTGAGCACAAGGTTGTTGTTGTGACAACAATCAAAAAGCTGATCTATCTTCCTTCTGTTTGCTTCCTCATTGCCGTTTGTGATTCTGCCGACAACTGTGGTGTCATCGGCAAACTTATAGATGGCATTGGAATTGTGCCTGGCCACACAGTCATGGGTATATAATGAGTAGAGCACTGGGCTAAGCATGGATCCTTGGGGTGGGCCTGTGTTAATAATCAGTGAGGAGGAGATGTTACTTCCAATTCGTACTGACTGTAGTCTTACAATGAGAAAGTCAAGGATTCAGTTGCAGAATGGAGTACAGAAGCCTAGAATTTGTAGCTTCTTGACCAGCATTGAAGGGAAAAATGGAATTGAAGGCTGAGCTGTAGTCAATGAATTGCTGTTTTCGAAGTGTTCCAGAGCTGAGTGGAGACCCAGTGATATTGCATCTGCTGTGAAGCGATTGCAATGATAGTGAATTGCAGTGGATCCAGATCTTTGCTTAGGTAATTCTGGCTATGAAAGCATTTCATCACAGTAGAAGTTAGTGCTACTGGGTGATAGTCATTGAGGCAACTCACTCTACTCTTCTTGGGCACTGGGATAATTAATGCCCTTTTGAAGCTGGTGGGAAACTCTGATTGTAGCAATGAGAGGTTGAAAATTCTGGCTAGTTGGTTGGTGCAGATTTTTAGTACCCTGCCAGGTACACTGTCAAGGCCTGAAACCTTGTAAGGGTTCACCCTTTTGAATGATGTTCTGACGTCACCCTCAGAGACAGATATCACAGGGTCCTCAGCCTTTTCAGGGATTCTAGTAGGCATTGTTTGGTTCTTCTTCTCTGAGCGGGCATAGTTGGTGTTCAGCTCATATCCCTCTATGGTGTACGCCCTTTGTAGGTAGTAATGGACTGCATTCCCTGCCATTCCTGGCATGTATTTGTCTCTGTCTCTAGCTTCCTCTGGAATTGCCACTTTGCCTCAGAGATGGCCTTCTGCAGGTCATACCTGGTCTTTTTATAGTGATCTTGATCCCCAGCCTTAATCATCCTTATTCTTGCTATCAGCAGATTGTGAATTCTCTGATTCATCTAGGGTTTCTGGTTGGGGAACACCTGGTATGTGTGCGTGGGCATACACTCGTTCATGCAGGTCTTGATGAAGTCAGTGACGCCTGTGCATATTCATTCAAGTCTATAGATGAGTTCTTGAATATTTTTCAGTTTACCGAGACGCTCCTCTGCCTCTCTCGATCATACTTTCATCGTCTTCACTACTGGTGCTATGGTCCTCGTCCTTTGCTTGTACGCTGGGAGTAGGAGTATGGCCAAGGCCAGCCTGATCAGACTCGGCGAAGTGCAGTCGTGGTATGGCTCTGTATGCATCCTTCATGGAGGTGTAGCAGTGGTTGAGTGTGTTGACAACCCTGGTCTTGCATGTGATGTGTTGGTAGTAGTTTGTCAGAGATTTCTTCATGTGGGCCTGATTGAAGTCCCCTACAATGATTGGAAAGGCATCAGGATGTGCTGTCTCATGGCTGCTTTATCGCAGTGGTCAGTCAGTCCATCCAGTGCCATCCTGATGTTAGCCTGGGGCAGAATGTACACTGTGACCGGAATGATGGTGGTGAACTTCCTCGACAGGTAGAATGGGTGACACTTGATCACCAGAAGTTCCAGGTCAGGGGAGCAGGATTGGGACATGACTGTCAAGCCTATGCACCACGATGAATTGATGATGACACAAATGCTGCCTCCCCTGGTTTTTCCTGATGCTAGTGTTTGATCAGTGCTATGGACCTTGGGCTGCAGTGCCGTGTCTGGAATGGTCACGTTTAGCTGTGTCTCTGTAAAGCACATCACGTATCACTCCCTGATGTCTCTCTTATGTTGAAGTCTGGGTTGGAGTTCATCAAGTTTGTTCTCCAAGGATTGTACATTAGCCAGGAGGATGGTAGGGAGTGGAAGCCTCAGGGCCCAGCATCTCAGCTTAACCTGTGGCCCCTCCCCCCTCTCCGACCATGTGATTGGGTCTTCTTTACCTGGCCCGTGGGTCTGCTGCTGGTAGTTCCCATGGTGTTTAAATGGTCTGTACGATGTCACTTTAAATCTCCTGCAATGTTTTAATGTACTGAGCATCTGCTGTTTGCAACTCCCACAAAGTTTAAATGGCCCAATCGCTAGCTGTTTAAAACTCCCATGGCCTGACGGAGACTGCCGATTCTCTCGACTCCAAGGTCTGCCAGTGATCTTAGGACATCCTTGTTAATGGGGAAGTTTGTTTATGTGGTTCTGGTTCTTTGGTGTATTTTAGTAGTTCTGAACAAGAATATTTGATGATTCCTGTTAGTGGTACGTGCAAAGAGTGGTCACTGTAGGGCACCATTTTTGATCCTTCATTTACTCAATGTGACTCCATATCCTTTAAAATTGTTGCTTGTAAAAACGGTATAATTTTCAGCCTTGAACTATGAATTGAGGCTTCTGATCATCTTTTATTTTGGAGGGATTATTTCCAAACATCTACAACCCCTTGAGTAAAGATGTAGTTCCTAATTTTTCTTTTTAAAGGCCTGGCTCTGATTTTAAGGTTATGCCCTCTTGTCCTAGATTTTCCCAAAAGTATAAAGAAGTTTGTATCTCCCTCAACCTCAGTATGATGTACTGCAATGTGAGCCCACAGTAAACAATCCCAACAAAGAGCTTATCATGAAAAATTCATGAAATTGCTGAAAGGCAGCTTCCTTCACTTCCTCCCCAGATGGCCAATGCAGATTTTTTTTGCAGAAAACACTAATTTTCATAAAAGATGAACATTATATCTGGTTTGTGAACAAGACCATTATGCCTTTACTGAATAACTGCACAGTATATTTTCATTTCCCACCCTTGCCATCCATATGTCTCTCCTGTCTGGGTTGGCTGAAGTAATATTAATTACAGACTTGTTTAAGCAGTTACAATGCGATTGCTTATGCTTGCCTTACTTAAAATTCTAACTGGATAGCAGAAGTAGCAATTTTTATCCAGTTGCTTGTGGAAAATAAATAAATTATACATAATTGGAGGATTAACATATTAGCGAGTTGATGTTGGTCCAATAATTATAAACATATATTAAATATCAAGCAGAGGATTAAAAATTGAAACTTAACGTCAAATCATTACATTCAAGTCAGGTCACCTTTATCATCGTTCATACCATGTCTGCATGGTAAAAGCGAGATAGCATTTCTCCAGGACCACGGAGCATATTTAAATAAATAAGTTAAAATAGAAGTTAAGCAAATAAAATATTAAATATTAAGACATATACTGTAAGAGTCCCCAGTACCAAGGAATCTGATGCCCGGGGAGGGGGAATGTTGCCCAATCTGGATGTATGGGCCCTAGTGCTACCAGATGGCAGAAGGGTGGACAGATTACTTGAGGGGTGTGTGGAGTCATTCACAATGTTTATTGCCTTTCGCCTGCATCGAGTGTTGTGAATGTCCTTCATGTCGAAAGAGCCCCCCCCCAGTGATCTTTTCTGCTGACTTCACTATCCTCTGCAGGGACTTGTGGTCTGAGGAGGTACAGCCACTAAACCAGGCGATGATGCAGTTGCACAGGATGCTCTCGATAATTCTCTGTAGAATGTAGCGAGGATGAAGGGTGGGAAATGAACTTTCCTCAGCCTTTGCAGGAAGAGGAGGCACTGCTGGGCTTTCTTGGCTATGGAGCTGGTGTTAAGGGACCAGGTGAGATTCTCTGCCAAGTGCACTCCAAGGAACTTGATACTCTTGAAGACCTCAATGGTGGAGCTGTCAATGGTCAGCGGAGCGAGGTCCCCTTTGACCTTCTTGGGATTTCATTGGATGGCTCATTGTTTACTTTGACATGACTATCTGATGGTGTGATAATAGGAGCAGGAATAGGCCATCTGGCCCGTTGAGCCTGCTCTGCCATTGAATTAACTTCTAAGTTCATGGCTGATATCAGCACCATTGCTCACCATAAACCTTAATTCATTCACTATTCAAAATTCTATCTGTGTCTTAAATATATTTAAAGAGGTTGCCTCTATTCATTCATATGGCAGAGAATTTCACAGATTCATTCTTCTCTAGGAAAATAAATTTCTCCTAAACTCTGTTTTAAATCTATTACCCCAAATCTTGAGACTATGTCCTGAGTTCTAGTCCCATGTGCCAGTGGAAATAACCTCTTTGGTTCTATTTTTTCATAATTTTACACATTTCTACAAGATTCCACCCTCATTTCTAACTTCATTTAATATAGTTCAAGGCTACTCAATCTTTTCTCACAAGATAACCCCCTTATTGTGTGGCAAAACAGATGGAAGATTAAATTATTTCCATGCCCTTTAACTGCACGATTTGGTTTTTCACGTCAACTGGATAAACTTTTATCAGCATCTCAAGAGAAAGTTTAAGCTTTTAGTACATTGATAGCCAGACGAGGAATTTTAATGAAATGGAAAGATGAACGCTCATTAACTCATGCACAGTGGCTACATAATGTAATGTCATATCTAAGCTTAGAGAAAATTAGGTATAATATTAAAGATAAAAAGTTTCAGTTTGAAAAGGTATGGGGGCCATTTATAGAATACTATTATAATTGACAGTTTTAGATGAGTTGAGTGCTCTAATGCTGATCTGTCTGTTTTCTGGAGTTCGCGACGTGATCTGTTTTTATATTTTTCTTGTAACCTGGACTAGAGGGAGGGGTTAGATTAGTTTTAGTTTTTTTCCCTTTCTTTTGGATAAGTGGATTTATGGGGTTTAATTACGATTATCCTGTATAATATCCCTTTTTTTGGATCTTATAAAGATACAATGTGACTTATTATAAAATAGTATTGAACTGATTTTTATGTTTAATCATTTTAACAGATAATCACATTTAATAATAAGGGATGGAATTTAAAATATGGCATATTGTGTACTTACTTTAATTTTGTTATGTATATGTTATTATTTTGCCTTGCTTTACTGATATTTTGTATATGGATTATTATGTTAAACAATAAAAATATTTTAAAAAGAAAAAACATATGGAAGAGATTTGAAACTGTAGGATTCCTGGACTCCATTACTGTCTTAATAAATGCTGTTAACATTGAAAGAATGATTTATTGGCAGAGAAATCATGATAAAATGTGTCAGATCATGTAGAACACCATTTAGTAAATTCTTCTATTTGTGCCCATCACTTACTTCTACAATTTAATGTAGTACATCGAGCCTACTTTTCTAAAATTCCCTTGGTTGAATTTTACTCCAATGTTTCTTCGCAATGTGACAGATGTAGGACTGAGGAAGGTACTCAGTTACACATGTTCTGGTCTTGTACTTCTCTTACCCTTTGTAAAGATATTTTTTGTATCATATCTTTAGTCCTTAATGTTAATTTGGGACCAAATCCCTTAATGCCCTATTTGGATGAACTAAAATAACAGTCTCTCAATCCCATGTCATCACCTTTTCTTCCCTTATTGCAAGATATTTAATACTTATGAAATGGAAAGTTGCTGTCCCTCCTACACATACTCAATGGCTATCCAATATGATGGCATGCTTAACTTTAGGAAAAAAATCAAATGCTCTACCAATGTAATGGGTTTGAATCTTAAAAAATTATGGGGTCCTTTTATCAACTACTTTCACATTTATAAGATTATTCAGATATTGTTTTGTGATTTTAGTCTCTCTATATGTTAGTAAATAATAGGCAACTACCAACAACTTTGGAAGGGAAGGGGATAGATTTTGTATAATAATAATAATATCTTTTTTTTGTCTTTTTCAATTAGCCATTTTATATTTGTTTAAGAGCATAATATACTTTTTTGTCTTTCTTTTAGTCTGTTTGTTAAAGTACTTTGTTTATATATAAGTTTTTTCGACATATAATTATTACACCTGTATATTCCTTTTTAAGTACTTACTCTGTTTAATAGCTTTTACCTGTTTATTGTAAACTAATAACAGTATTGAAAGAGAAATCTACTCTCCCAAATCTTGAGATTATGTTCCTGAGTTCTGGTCCCACGTGCCAGTGGAAACAACCTCCTTAGTTCTATCTTATCTATTTTTTTTTCATAATTTTACACATTTATACAAGATTCTGCCTTATTTCTAACTCCAATTAATATAGTTCAAGGCTCACAAGATAACCCCTTATTGTGCGACAAAACATATGGAAGAGATTTGAAACTGGGATTCCTGGATTTCATTACTGTCTTAATAAATGCTGCTAACATTGCAAGAATGATTTATTGGCAGAGAGATCACGATAAAAGAATACAGACCATGTAGAACACGATTAAGGCCATGCTATTGGAAAAATATAACAGAAGTGCTGAGGGCACATTGGATATTAAGAGGATAGGACCAAAGGAGTATGCCTTTAGAGAGCTATTGGCTCAACTGGGGTTGTTTGTAATGCAGGTGACTTGAGATATGTTTCAGTGAGATGTATAAAGTTATGAGGTATGGAGAAAGTAAATGATCAATTTTTATTAGAAGGAAGTTTAAGAGATATAAATTTGAGGTAATTATTAGAACAATTAGATGGGTGATAGGGCTTTGGAACTTATAAGTGGAAACGATAGAGGTGGCAGAATCACTTATCATATTTATAAGGTCTCTAGAAGAGAAATACACTGACAAAAAGCCGAATAAACCCAAATTGCTCTTTATTGAGCAGCATAGACACACCGGCCTGAATGCCCTTCTTCTGTGCTGCAGATTTCTGATTTTAGGTATGAAGAATGAATCTGGTCCCTTAGACTACAGTTTTACTGCAGATTACCATACACTTTTTCAGCAGCTTTGACCAATACAACAGTTCACCTGCAAGTTCTTAAAGAACGTAGTTGATTATAGATAAAGATCCATTTTTGGCAACCATGATGTGTATGTGTCCAGAGACTTGATAATAGTTAAAATAACATTTTTTTTATATAGTGGGAAATGTCCCTCATATAATACAGTGGCTGCAATAATAGTAAATCACAGTGGGCCTCATGACCAGAAGCCTGAGTAAGAGGTGTCCATGTTCCAGCACAGAGGGCATAAAATAAAGTACTAATTCCAAAAAAAAGTGAATGGCCAGGATTCTGAAATTGATATAACCATGCAGTTTGTAGGGCCACGTCATGTAAGAAGCACCATGCACCCTGTCGACCTCTGCGGGATTAATTTAAAAAAGTCTATATTAGGAAAAGTTTTCTTAATTAAAAACAACTCAAGTTAATTTAAGGTAATTAACAGAAGAAAAAAAGATGTCACCTAAAAAACCATGCAGTTTGTTGGTAAGTAAATGCAATTGGTAAAAAAATAAAGGACAGAAAAGAATAGCATGAAATCGACTAGATGGAGATGGCAAGGTTCGTGCGGTGAAGGAGATGGATGAATTAGTTTCATTTCTACATAGATTTTGAAGGGCCTTGTATCAATGGTAAACCCAAGGCTGTCGGGTTGGTAAGGGGTATGAAATTATTTGGAGGTCTAAATGATAGAGAATTCAGCAAAAATTGGGGTGCAGGTGAGGTTTTACGTGGAAGGGTTCATTCTCAGATGGTCAATAAAATAATTTTAACAAAATTTGACCCCATGAGTTAATGGACAAATGGGGCAATGCTGGATATGACTCTGAAAGCAGAGTGCTGTTGATGCCTGTCCACCATGGCTACTTCACTGCATCTTCAGACCATCCTGGACAAGTCAGCACAACATCGAGGGCCTAAAGACCTGTACTATGCTGTAGTCTATGATCTAAGATGAAACAAATTAGAGCAAATGACACAATTCTTTCACAGCCTGTGCTCAAAACCCATTCTCTCACACTGATGTGTCGCATATCTGCCTTAGGTTAAAATAATCACTTTTCTGTTATTCTCTACAGTTGTATAGCACTATGAATGTTAGTTTTATAATAGACTTTATCAAGACTATGACATGAAAAAACACATTTTTTGATCTCATACCAATATAGCAGCTCATTCATGATTATATTTTCAACATGAGCAAAGAGAGAAATATCTAACTGTTGTTGGCTTATGGATCTGGCTTGATTTGAAAAGCAGAAAAGAAAAAAGTTTCATTGAAAATGAAATTAATTGAATATTGTCAAAGAACCAATCATTCAAAAATATTTTCCCATGTTGTCAACAGCAAAACAAGATTGATTGGTGCAGATAATTCACTCTTGATATTAACAATAGCAGGATAAGCAGGATACAGCATACAGGTGGCGTCTTCATATATTGTTGCTAAAGAAGCCAGAGTTTTGTAGTTTTAGAAAAGCGCAGATAGATGTTCCATGAAGCCAACTGTACCTCTACTCCAGATAAATTTCTCATATAGGAGCCACTCAAAGTATATTTGAGAGATCAGATAATTGGATACACCAAAACAGTCAAAACAATTAGGGAGGTGGACAAATTGGAACAGGATATTACTTGTCTAGAAAAAGACTTCCAAAAATCAGGTTCAGAGGATCATTATAGGGCTCTAACAAATAAAAAACTGAAATTCAATACGCTCCAAATGATTAGTATGGAAAAGGCCATAATGCAGTCAAAACAAAAATACTATGAATTGGGAGAGAGAGCCCACAAAGTCCTTTCTTGGCATTTGAAGACAGAACAGGCTTCAAGGATGATCAATGTGATACAAACTGGGAATGGCAGCTTGTATCGAAAGAGATACAAACCAAAAGAGATTAATGAGGGTTTATATAAATCAGAATTGACGGGGGGCCCGATAAAGCGAGTAAGTTACTGTGTAAATTGGAGTTACCAAATTTAGACCCAGCAAGGCCTAGATCTTCCCTTCCCAAAAGAAGAGATAGGGAAAGCATTGAATTCACTGCAAACTAACAAATCTCCAGGTGAGGCTGGGTTTCCACCTAAGTATTATAAGGAGTTTAAATATTTTTGATGCCTCTTTGTATGGAGGTGGTAGACAAGGCAATGGAGACCCATATCCTCCTGGAATATTTTTCGACATCAATCATTACGATGATACTTAAAAAAGACAAAGATCCACTCATGCCTTCTTCTTGTAGACCCATTTCACTGTTAAACACAAATTATATGATACTCACCCAAGCCCTAGGAAATAAATTGGTGAAAGATTTGCTGAAACTAATAAATAAAGACCAAATGGGCTTCATCCAAAAAAGACAGACAGCAGATAACATTGGCAGACTGCTGAGAATAATGCATCTGGCACAAACCAGAAATAAGAAGAGTTTAGCTGTGGGCCTGGATACGAAAAAGGCATTTAACAGATTGGAGTGGGATTTTCTTTTATTTTAAGTGCTGGAAAATTTGGGATTAGGACTAACTTTTATAAATTGGGAAAGGGGGCTGTACCATGCACTCAAGGCTAAAGTTGCGACCAATGAACAAATTCCTCCAGCTTCCTCAAGAACATAAGGGTGCCTGATATCTCCAGCCCTAATCGTACTACCCATGGAGCCACTGACTAAAGCCATTTGCCAGGATCCAGCAGACATCAACGGTTTTAGAGCAGGCCAGGAAGGACATAAAATTAATTTATTTGCCGATAACGTACTGATATATCTGACAGACCTAGCAAACTTATTGACCAAGCTGCGCTCTACTCTGGAGGACTATGGGGAGATCTCTGGGTATAAGGTTAATTAGGAGAAGAGTGAAACCATGCCACTTGCTAAGGGGGATTACAGTCAATATCAAGAAAACATTTATATAAAGTGGCCACAAAATGGGATCAAATATCTAGGAGTCAGAATAGACCATATCCTGAATAATTTATAGAAACTAAATTATATCCCCTTGCTTGGGAGAATTGAAGAGGACCTAAAGAGGTGGATGTCCATGTCCATAACGTTAGTGGGCAGGGTCAACTGTGTTAAAATGAATGTGTTGCCGAGATTTCAGTACCTCTTCCAGATACTGCCCATGGCATTGCCCCTGGGATTCTTTCAAAATTTGTTCTCACGAATAAGGACATTCCTATGCAATGGAAAGGTAACCAGGGTTTCTATGGAAAAATTGACCTGGGACTACAGTCTGGGTGGATTACAAATGCCAGACTTCAAGAAATACAATTGGGCAGCTCAGTTGAGATACATCACCTCACTCTTTTAAGGGGGTAATATACCATCTTTGGCCACAAATTGATATGCATGGGATAGGTGAGAAAGTAGCAGAGGACTTTATTTATAAATGGGATGCTAAATTGTTACCTGGGAAAACAGGCAGTCCTATACTAAAACAAATTATCCTAATTTGGAATCAAAGTGGAGCTGTCCCCAGAACCACCCTGACTCCAAATAGATTCATACCATTGACACTGTTATGATCAGGGGCAACGAATGTCATTTGAACAATTCAGGCATAAGTATGATTTATCAAATAAGACGTTCCACTGCTAGCTTCAGATAAGATCTTTTCTGCAGGACAAATTAGGTCCAACTATGGCCCTACCAGCATGCAGTGACATAGGGGCCCATGATTCAAGGGGGGAACATACAGAAGTTTATCTTGCCAATGTATTTCTTGCACCAAGCAGAAGGACCTAAACCAGGCCTTCACAAATCAAAGCAGAGGTGGGAGTCAGATCTAAGAATAACAATTGATGGGTGGTGCTGGTCCGACTTATGTAGGATCAGGATGACTGCAATCATTAATGCACCAGCTATACCTGATGCTGCAAACATTGAACAGATCTAAACCAGAATTATCAGACCAATACTTTATATGTGGCACTGAGAAAGGAACCTTTGTGCATACAACTTGGACATGTACCAAAATGAGACCCTTTTGGGTGGAACTGGGCCAAGTCCTAGAAACTAATATAGGTAAAGAATTCCCACAGGACCCAGAGTTGTTCCTGTTAGGAAACATAATAGACGTAAGACTTACAATAAACCTATCTAAATTTCATATCAAATGTGTAATGATCGTATTGGCAGTGGCCAGGAAGTGCATAGCGGCTACCTGGAAATCCAATTCCTGTTTGAGCATTATTTGCTAGAACACAGAAATGCAAAGCTGTGTTCCCCTGGAGAAAATTACTTACAACTTGAGGAAAAATACAACACTTTTCTGAAAATTTGGCAAACATCCTTAAATTCCATAGTAGCACGATTATTGTGTGGACCATTGTGCCTTGCCGCCCTACTTTCCCTGTCTATTCCTCAATTGGTTGGGGGGAGGTTCATCCCATCCCAACCAGGAAGAGAAGAAAACGGCCTGAGCACTGGCTGCCGTGTCGTGACAAACCCATAAAACCCCTGATATATGTTTCACTCCTTTGTTGTGAGCATCTTCAATGTCTTGTGTAACTGTTGTTTGTTAAGTGTTAAATGTTGAGGGTGTGGGAGAGGGACGGGGACAGAAAGAGCTTGAACGCAGCAGAAAACTTTGTATAGAATTGATTATTATAAATTATGGTCAATCCTGATACTGTTAACATTGATAATGTTGATAACTGAGTTTAAGTTTGGAAAATCATAAAATGTAAACAAAAAGATTGATGGTGCAGTTGTAAACAACCCTGCAACCTCTTTCCTGCTCTTCCTTCCTTACAGTGACATAGAAAATCACAACTGGAGAATCAAATATGTGATTTACATCTTCATAATTTGATTGGACAGAAACAGCAGGATTTTGCCAATTAGTTAAAAATGAATTCTATTAAGTTTACAGAATCTGACATGCTTTATTAGAGGCTAGTGAAGGAAGTAGCATATGACTGAATTAATTCCAATAACTACCATATCATAACTGCAGCCTAAGCTGAGTCACTCACAGTTTGGCAAAGAAAATGGAAAAAATCTTAATCTGGAAGTAGCTGGAAGGGCAAGATCCATCCTGTAAAATGTTTCACAGTAAGATTAATCAAATAGTGACATTTTTAGAATTAGCTTTAAAGTTGAACTTTTAAAACTGCTTCATCTTAGTGTCTGCTCTGCTCTGAACCATACTTGAATTGTGTGTGAATCCCATGTAATATTCCTTCCTTTTGGAAATGGGAAATAGATTATTTATACAAAATAGACTTAATTACAACAAAATCTTCATTTTACCAGTTTAAATTAATCCACTTAGTCTATAAGAAAACTATGGGACTATAACTCCTTATTGAAATTATAGTTGTAAATCTAGCTGTTCATATTTTCTAACACCATCCTGTTCAGTAGCTTTCCTAATGGAAGAAACATTTAGCATGTGGCTTAATGCAAGAACCTTACTTAACCTACTTGTCTGATTGCCGAAAAATCAGAATTGACAAACAGATCCAGACAAGCTCAATCTAGATTAAAACAATTTAAATGATGAATTTTCTTTCATCTCATTTTCAGGATTTTTCATTCATTTAATTCAAAATTCCAGACTAGACAGCCTGACGACTGACCACGCAAGCTAAATATTAATGCAGCAGTTGGTGGTAGAAGAACAAAATGCAGCAGACCCTGGAAATGTGAAATACAACATAAATGCTTCAAAGATCAATCAGGTGGCATCCATGGAGAGCATTTTGTGTGATCAGTTATTCTATTTCTACCTTTCAGTTTTCTTGGCTCCTCCTGTTTAATTGTGCATACTAATTAACATACTTCCATTTATTGGGATTCTGAATTCTCTATTTAATTATGTGTTAATAGTTGACACAGTTGAAATCACTCTATACAACTTGTAGCTCAGTTGTTTCCATTGGAGAAAACACATAAGAAACTAAAATGTGAACTTTTACAATCTAAGCATCCAAGGTTAAATCAGAGAATTCCACAGTTGAATAAAAATAATTGTAAATAATCATTTATATATTTTTTAGAATAGCTGATAAATTTTCTTCTTAATAGAAAATTGGTAAATCTCTACATTTTTATAGTACTACACTAATACTCCTCAGCCAAAAATTGATCACATTTGTTCATTTAAACTATAGGAGTTTGCTGTCCTACTTGAGGCCCCCATTTATTGCATTTATTCCGATATTTATGAATTGCTTAATGATTCATGACAGAAGTGTAACAATTTATTTAGGTTTTAGTACTGCATGACTAAAGATATTAGAAATGGTACTAAAGAAACAAGGAGCAATACAAATCTGATACTGAACAAGAATTTAAGTCCACAAACCTCGCAGTTTACTGTAATTCCATAATTGTATTCTAAAACTGAGACAATGCCACCCATAATTTTCCTCTGGAGAGAAAAATGTCACAATACATTCTACCACTTCAATAATGTAAAGAGAATTAAATGCAAGTACTATTGAATCTGCTTAAGGTTCTATGAAGTGCCAGGAATTCTCCAGTATTTTTTTAAAAATTATCGCAATATAAATCATGTAACCATGTCAAATGATAAGTGCTCATAAAACTTCGAAGGACATAAAAATCGTGGAAAAATAAAATTGGACAATGAGAGGTTGAAGAGAAAACATATGTTGCATCTAGTGTGGGAAGTGAACATATGTCTTAAAGTAGCTGTGACTTTTGTGTTGCAATGTGAAGTATTACAAGTGCTGTAGAAACTCAGCAGGTCACATAGCATCCATAGAAAGTAAAAGGCAGTTAATGCTTCGGGCCTGAGTGCTGAAAATCCAGACAGACAATTGAATAAAAAGGGAGAGTTGGAAGGGGAGGAACACAGGCTTACAGGTAAGATGTAATAGATGGGAGGGAAAGCAAAAGAAGCTGAGAACTGACGGTGAGAGAGGGAAAATAGCTGAGAAAGACAGCTTTTTGATTGCAGTAAGTGTCTGTCTTGTCAGAGTTTACAACAGTCTTGCCCAATCAGAAAGTAACAGGTTCACACTTTGCTGCAGACACTTGAGCACTTAGTGTAGCTGATTGATTTGTACAGCATTGCAGGAGGACTGCAATGGTAGAAGCGACATCTTTTGAATTAGGTGTCGAAAAAAAAGGACTCACCAACCTTTTCGGGTGAATCTAAAAGATTCCATGGGATGATTGCAAAGATAACTGAATTTAATGTCCAATATTATACCCATAATCAAGTTTACAACAAACCCCTATTATTGTATATTTTATAGAATGTATCCCTGTGAAAATTGGTATATCTCTGGTCATGGGTAATTCTTTCTTCCAAATACCGTGAAAATATTTGGGATTTACAAACCATAACCTCTTAAGTGGTGACCAGACATGGTAAAATTATGGGATATGCCAACTTTGAACATAACTCTGAAGTTTTCTGTGTCATGCAATGATCATGATTGAACTTAATATCTTAATATGATTAGCCCTGACATTAATAAGATTCCTAGCATAATTTAATTTTCATTTTAAAGAAATGAAACAGGATTGAGACATTTTTATGCCAGTCTAGACTGCGCCCAAATCTGACCCTGTCTTAGGACAGGGGTCATTTACATGTTGTTGACATGCCCATTTTCCTTTGGGAATTTTTTGCAGCCACACATTCTTGGTAGTTACTGTGGCTGTAGGAGTTCCTCAACATGGTTATCCAACTGCACGAAAACCAACAAAGTCGGGTCAGATACAGCAATGAGCTCTCTGAACCCTTCTCCATTAACAATGGCGTGAAGCAAGGCTGTGTTCTCGCACCAACCCTCTTTTCAATCTTCTTCAGCATGATGCTGAACCAAGCCATGAAAGACCCCAACAATGAAGACGCTTTTTACATCCAGTACCGCACGGATGGCAGTCTCTTCAATCTGAGGCGCCTGCAAGCTCACACCAAGACACAAGAGCAACTTGTCCATGAACTGCTCTTTGCAGACGATGCCGCTTTAGTTGCCCATTCAGAGCCAGCTCTTCAGCGCTTGACGTCCTGTTTTGCGGAAACTGCCAAAATGTTTGGCCTGGAAGTCAGCCTGAAGAAAACGGAGGTCCTCCATCAGCCAGCTCCCCACCATGACTACCAGCCCCCCCACATCTCCATCGGGCACACAAAACTCAAAACGGTCAACCAGTTTACCTATCTCGGCTGCACCATTTCATCAGAGGCAAGGATCGACAACGAGATAGACAACAGACTCGCCAAGGCAAATAGCGCCTTTGGAAGACTACACAAAAGAGTCTGGAAAAACAACCAACTGAAAAACCTCACAAAGATAAGCGTATACAGAGCCGTTGTCATACCCACACTCCTGTTCGTCTCCGAATCATGGGTCCTCTACCGGCATCACCTACGGCTCCTAGAACGCTTCCACCAGCATTGTCTCCGCTCCATCCTCAACATTCATTGGAGCGCCTTCATCCCTAACATCGAAGTACTCGAGATGGCAGAGGCTGACAGCATCGAGTCCACGCTGCTGAAGATCCAGCTGCGCTGGGTGGGTCACGTCTCCAGAATGAAGGACCATCGCCTTCCCAAGATCATGTTATATGGCGGGCTCTCCACTGGCCACCGTGACAGAGGTGCACCAAAGAAGAGGTACAAGGACTGCCTAAAGAAATCTCTTGGTGCCTGCCACATTGACCACCGCCAGTGGGCTGATCTCGCCTCAAACCGTGCATCTTGGCGCCTCACAGTTCGGCGGGCAGCAACCTCCTTTGAAGAAGACCGCAGAGCCCACCTCACTGACAAAAGACAAAGGAGGAAAAACCCAACACCTAACCCCAACCAACCAATTTTCCCTTGCAATCGCTGCAACCGTGTCTGCCTGTCCCGCATCGGACTTGTCAGCCACAAACGAGCCTGCAGCTGACGTGGACATTACCCCTCCATTAATCTTCGTCCGCGAAGCCAAGCCAAAAGGAAAAAGGAAAAAGGGGGCCAACCTTTACGTTTAAATATTTAACATTGTGCATGTTTCTCCTCAACTATAATGCAATTAACTGCTGTGATCAATTGTGTTAGGGACAAGGAACTCTTTAAATTATAAAATATACCAAGGAAATATATTTTATGAATATTTCCATCTGTGACATTTCAATACATCCTCCCCATGGTGGGCAGACACATTAAGTACCTGCCACGACTTGTGGAGAAAAATTCTGGTAGAAACAAAACAGAAAGCACTGGTTGATGACCCCACTTCACCCCAAAATGCAAATACAATGGAGGAAAGTATCCTGGGTTGAGAAAATAAAAGCAAGAGCAGACCATATGATCCCTTGAACTTCCTTGTCATCCAGTGAAATCATGGTTGATCCTGTCATATTTTACCCACTCATGATCTATTATCCTCTGTCTTGAACATATCCAATGACAAATCAATCACTGCTCTCTGAGGTAGAAAGTTCCAAAGATTTATAGCCTTCTGCGTGATGAAATTTATTTTGTCTCATTATAAATAATTAGGCCTTACCCTGAGATGATGCCCACAAGTCTAGATTCAGTACTGAATCTTGTATTTCTCAGTGAAATTATACTCATTTTACGACCGTGCACATTATATGCATATTTTACAAACCAGGCACTCCCCCCCCCACCATGCGTTATATACGTATGTGTGCTATGTGAGAATATTTTTACGGGTTGATATAACGTGCACAATTAACAGTGAGCATGGGAAAGTCGAACCCGCAATTTATAGTGGGCATGGGAATATAATAGTGGCATTGAAAGAACCCGCACAATTTATAGAGGGCTTGGAAAGATGTGCCAGCAATTTATAACAAGCATGGGTAATTATGGTGAGCATGAGAATGTAATAGTGGCAATGAAAGAACATGTAGAATTGATAGTGAGCATGGGAAATGTTGATTTCAGGAATATCTCTTTGTACTGAATGCCATGGTATTCCTATAAACAGGACATTCTAGCTGGGGCACTGTACCTTATCAATGTTAAGTGTCCAGACCCATCCCTGAGGGAGATTAATATATCAAGTGCCTCTGATTTGAGACAATCTTAGAATTAAAGTCCTACTTAACTCTGAAGGTTGTCTTTGATCTATTTAATTGATTCCTCTCCAAAGCTTATTAATATGTTGCAGAAGGACATAATCTATATAATGGGTGATTGACACCTCTGGGGGAAGTTGATTGGGTGTCAATTGCAGGTGATTAACTGTGGAGATTCTGGTATGTGCTTGCTTTGTCTCATGTCCCATTTAAATGCAAATTGCTCTTGTTAGTTGAAATTTAGACTACTACACCCACGCGGTATATGCATGTGCGCGTTATACAAATATATTTTTACACAATTTATGATTTTCTGTGGGTTATATGCGCGTGTGCATTATACGTGTGTGCGTGCATTATATAAGTGAAAATATGGTAATCTCCAATTGATAATGGGAATCTTACTGCATTTTTTTTGGAGGACAATCCCCTTATTCTAGAAATCAAGATAATAAATGTATACTGTAATATACACTCACTTTCATGAAGCAAGACTAAAACTGCACATAGTTCTCCTAATTGGACCCCAATGAAGCCCTACATAATTTCTTCCTCTCCTCTAAATGTAGTGGCATATTAAATGAACTTGCCTGTTTAGATGAAACATTGAGTACAAGATTGGGATGACATGTTACACCTGTCTTGGAGAGCAGTGAGTCAAACCTGGTATATTGTGTGCAATTCTTGTAGCCAATATTAAGCCAGACAGTGCAAAAACACACTCATAAGGATGTTGCTGGCACAGGGAGGCTTCAGTTATAAGGAGAGATAGGATAGGCCAGGAATGCTTTCCCTGAAGAAAAGGATGCAAAGAAAGGAACATATAGTTTTATAAAATCCTGGGAGGCATGGACGGGTGGATAGTCACAATCTTTACCCCAGAGAAGGGTAGTTTAAAACTAGAGGACACAGATTTAAACTGAGAGAGGAAGGATTTAAAAGTAACCTAAGGATAGTTTTTTTTTTCACGCAGAGAATGGTTGATCCATAGAAAGTGCAAAGGAAGTTGTAGAGGTGGGTACAATTAGAACATTTAAAAGGCATTTGGACAGGTTCATGGATAGGAAAGGCTTGGAGTATCCATTCTCAACAGGAACCCTACAGCCTCCCTGGGGGCCTCAATATGTTGGGGTGGTTGGAGGGGAGAGCATGGACCGATATAAAATATTTTTTATTTATTTTATGTAATTTATGCAGTTGGTAGGAGAGAAGTATGGAAGTAACCAACTAAACTTGACTGCTTCACAGGCCATAGCTTTAAAAAAAGGTTGAGAATGGTTCATTTAGAGGGATATAGGCCAAATATAGTCAAGTAAGATCAGCTCAGGATGGCACCTTGGTCAGCATGTTTCTGTGCTGTATAATTCTGTGTTCTAAAACATACCTAAAAAACATACTATTTAGAGGCAGAATGGTTCAAATCTTGAGAAACAAAAGTGCATGAATGAACTTTTTTTTAAATGAGTTGTTCCTCTTCAATTTGTCTGTGTTCCCTTTCATAAAGAGGGCATATTTATAGGCATCAGTATTTTGCATGGTTATATTTGATCAAATAGGTACAGAAAATTCTATTCTCTTTCTCACAGATGGGAAAAGTAATTGCTGTCTTTTGGTGGAAATATCAGTTGAACTTATCCAAGCAGCAACTTGACCACCTTAATCCAAGCAGTTGCTGCTGGCCTGTCGACATTATTCAAATTGCTGTTCCAATTGCTCCCAGATAAATTCAATCTGATGTGGATTTATTTTTTATTGCCATTTGCTCTGATTTAGTGAATTATTACATGTTAATTTTTGGATGCACAGAGAAATATACCCATGCCTTATCTTTTCAAAAATAAGTGTTCAGTTTTGCTACCGATAATCTTGATATTTTTTTTACAATCTGCATATTCTCAAGACAACAGCAGTAAAATCCCCATTATCTGGAATTCAAGCAACTGGCATCCTCAAGCAAACAGTAAAAAAAATCGCGAAAAATAAATAGGTTAAAAAAAATGCAAGTTTAAAATTAGTGCTCTCTTGTGGTTAGTTCACCAATCACGCAACATGCAATCTCAAACAACCGGCAAATTCAATTAACTGGCGTATATCAATCTCCATAGGTGCCAGATACCAGGGGTTTTCACTGTACCTGGTTAGTTAGTTCAAATAAATTTCAGACTTTTCAAATATTGACTTCATTTAACATAGTTAGATGGCTTTCCTGATGAAAGCAGATAATTAAGTAAATATAGTGACAGGAACTGCAGTTTACAAATAGGATTTGACAAAATTGTGGCAATGTAAATATTTAAAAATTGTCCCCAAAAATGTGCCAAGCAAATAGAAGTACAGAATAGCAATCAGGCTGGAATGCAGTCTGTTGATGAGCCAGGAACAGATACAAAGCATTTGTTGTTGTTCATGTCTTAGATAAACTTTAACTTCTACAGGAGATTTTTCTGAATTCCTAATCCTGTGTACTTGGTCAATTCTGCAAAGATCTGGGAAGGCATCTAATTAAAATCCAGATGATCTAAATGTTTAGGACTAGCAATGATTTCTGATGCATCCAAGACTTGTATCATGGAACAGTGATGTGACCATTTTTGAAATATGTAGCTTGAAATGACTGGATGCATATGCTACCATTGTGGAGAGAAGTTTTCTTCACTACTTAAGTCAATGCTATAAATGTGCCTTTGTTGTTTATATTTATGTCTTGTTATAGCCAACACAGGAAATTTTATTCCTTGACATCTCTCTGCCACTTGTTTTCATATAAATCCAATTATAGGAAAATGTGAAACAAACTTGTTAGGAGTTCAACTGTTAATACTACTATAATGAACTTGAGGCATTTCAATACTTTATTTCTCTTGGAACTGCATTCAGATGCACAAAATAATTGGAAGCCCCTCAAGGGGCTTTTGATTTTTGAGTTTAGAATTAATATTTATTTAACTACCATCATCATTCAGAGCAAATTGTATTTGAAGATTAATTTTAGGTCTCAAATACTATGAAACATCCTGACAATTTTAGGTCTTAAATATTTTGAGAATGGTAATTAACTTACAAGTAAAGTTAAAAAGAACTAAAATGCAGTTTACTGTACTGTCTTGAAAATAAACCACCAAGTGTTTACCAAAAGCAGATTAATCTAGAAAAGGGAATGAGTATCTCCTCCAGAAAATTCTCCTGTGAGCAGAATGGAAAAGGACAAACTTTACCAAATGTTGTCAGCCATCCTTGCTTCTGTTTTGATGAGATGATGTTGATTCATCCTTCTGAATGAAATTTCAATGTGAGCCAGAGTGAAATTTCTAGAGACTGGTGGCAAAACCTGACCATGAAGATTACCCTCCTCTGGTTTTTGAGATGGGATTTCCAGCTTCTAACTAGTTAGTGTAGGCATGCATTTTGCCACACCTGTGGTCAATTAGCACAGGGTTTTGGCTTCTTGGATCATTGGAATTTCAGTCCTAAAGTCATTGTCTGGAACAGTGGCAAAGATACCAATAAAATCTGATGAGATGATTTTATGCTGAGATCAACAGTTCCAATAAATCATTCTGAGAACCATATCAGAACCATAGAAATCTACAACTCAGAAAAGAGGCCATTAGGCTCTTCTAGTCTGCATCAAACCATCGTTCCGCTAGTCCCACTGACCTGCACCCATTCCATAATCCTCCAGACTACTCCCATCCATGTCTCTATCCAATTTATTTTTAAAACTTAAGAGTGAGCCCGCATTTATCACATCAGATGGCAGCTCGTTCCAAAGTCCCGCCACTCTCTGAGTGAAGAAATTTCCCCTTATGTTCCCCCTAAACCTTTCCCCATTCAGCCTAAAGCCATGTCCTCTCATACTTTGTTCTCCTAATCTAAGTGAAAAGAGCCTACTCGCATTTACTCTGTCTATTCCCTTCATAATTTTGTAAACATCTATCAAATCTCCCCTCATTCTTCTACACTCCAAGTAATAAAGTCCTAACCTGTTTAATCTTGCCCTGTAACTCAACTCCTGAAGACCCAGCAATATCCTAGTAAATCTTCTCTGCACTTTTTCAATCTTACTGATATCCTTCCTAGTTTGGGGACCAAAACTGCACACAGTAAGGGAGAGTGAGGAGTTGATAGATTCAACTTTCAGGGACATAGTTACCTCAAGACCAGATGTGTCAGGTAAGTGGGTAACTGTCAGGGGAGGGAAGAAAAATACCAGGAAAATGGAGAGCACACCTGTGAATATCCCCCTCAGTAACAGGTATATTTTGTTGGATGCTGTTGAGGGAGATGACCTGACAGAAGCTGGCAGCAGTGACCAGGTTGCTGGCACTGAGCCTGGCATGGTGGACCAAAAGGTAAAGAGGAATGCAGTGATCATTGGGGACTCCATTGTCAGAAATACAGACAGGAGATTCTGTGAGCCAGATAGGTATGCCCGCATGGTGTGCTGCCTCCCTGGTGCAAGGGTGCGGGATATCTCAAATCAGGTCCAGGGTATTCTAAAAGGGGAAGGCGAACAGCCTGATGTCTTGGTACATGTGGGTACCAATGACATAGATAAAAAGAAGGAGGAAGTACTGAAAAAGGATTATAGAGAGCTAGGACAGAAACTAAGAAATAGGACACCCAGGGTGGTGATCTTTGGTTTGCTACCTGTGCCAAATGCAACTGAGGACAAAAATGGAAGGTTAAGAAAAATGAATGTGTGGCTGAGGGGCTGGTGTAAAGGACAGGGTTTTGGCTTCTTGGATCATTGGGATCTCTTTTGGGGAAGGCATGACCTCTACAAGAAGGATGGGCTACACCTAAACACAAAAGGGGTCAATATATTGGCAGCTAGGTTTGGTACAGCCGTCGGGTGTGGTTTAAACTAATTTGGCAGGGGGGTGGGAACCTGTATGATAGGGCAAAGGACAGAAAAGATAAAACAGGAAAAGTTAGGTTAGGCAGCGAAAGTAAAAAATCAGAAAGAGCAAGGAGGGTGAAAAAAGCAAATCTGAAGGCTTTATATCTTAATGCAAGAATCATTCAGAACAAGGTAGATGAATTAGCTGTGGAAATTGAGATAAACAAATATGATTTGATTGGGATTACAGAAACATGGCTGCAGGGTGGGCAAGCCTGGGAACTTAACATCCCAGGGTATACGATATTTAGGAGGGATCGGCAAGAAAGAAAAGGGGGTGGGGTAGTATTGATGGTGTAGAAGGGACCGACACGATTGACAGAAAGGATATCAACTCGGAAGATGCGGAATCTATATGGGTAGAACTGAGGAATAGCAAGGGGCGGAAAACATTAGTGGAGGTGGTATATAGGCCTCCAAATAGTAGTGTAGAGGTGAGGGAAGGCATTAAAAGAGAAATTAGAAAAGCGTGCAATAAGGGAACAGCTGTCATCATGGGAGATTTTAATTTGCATATAGATTGGACTAGCCAAATTAGTAAAAATACTGAGGAGGAAGAATTCCTTGAATGTTTACGGGACAGTTATCTAAACCAATATGTCGAGGAACCAACTCGGGAGCAGGCCATTTTAGATTGGGTATTATGCAATGATAAGGGGCTAATCAACAATCTTGTTGTACGAGGCCCTTTGGGTAGGAGCGATCACAATATGATCGAATTCTCACTCGACATGGAGAGCGATGAAATTAAAACCGAGACTAAGGTCCTGAATTTAAATAAAGGGAATTATGAAGGTATGAGACGGGTTTTGAGTAAGATTGATTGGGTGGTGTTTATGGGGGAGTTGACTGTGGATAGACAATGGAAAACATTCACAGATCTAATGGAGGAATTGCAAAAATCGTTTATACCGGTTTGGTATAAAAATAAACCAAAAAAGGTGACTCAACCGTGGATAACAAGGGAAATTAGAGACAGCATTAGGTCCAAAGAGAGAGCATATCAATTGGCCAAAAAAAATACCACAACCGAAGACTGGGAGCAGTTCAAGATGCACCAAAGGAGGACAAAGGGATCAATCAAGAGAGCAAAAATAAATTACGAAAGTAAGCTTGCGGCAAATATAAAAACCGACTGCAAAAGCTTTTATAAATATGTCAAGAGGAAAAGATTGGTGAAATCCAGAGTAGGTCCCTTGCAGTCGGAATCAGGGGTATAATGGGGAATAAGGAAATGGCAGACCAATTAAATTCTTACTTTAGTTCTGTTTTTACAAGAGAGGATACAAATAACCTCCCAAGGATGTTGGGAAACATAGAGACTAATGCAAGGGAGGAACTGAAAGAAATCAGTATCTCTAAGGACATGGTCTTGGGGAAATTGATGGGATTGAAGGCAGATAAATCCCAAGGGCCTGATAATCTACATCCTAGGGTACTTAAGGAAGTGGCCATTCAGATAGCAGATGCTTTAAGAATTATTTTCCAGAACTCGATAGACTCAGGATCAGTACCCATGGATTGGAGGGTAGCTAATGTTACCCCACTATTTAAAAAGGGGGGTAGAGAAAAAGCGGGGAATTATAGGCCGGTGAGCCTTACATCAGTAGTGGGCAAAATGATGGAATCCATTATTAAGGATGTAATAGCGGAGCATATGACTAGCAGAGAAGGGATCGGACAGAGTCAACATGGATTTACAAAAGGTAAATCGTGCTTGACAAATCTATTGGAATTCTTTGAGATGGTGACAGGTAAAATAGATGGGGGAGAGCCAGTGGATGTGGTGTACCTGGACTTCCAAAAGGCCTTCGATAAGGTCCCGCATAAACGACTGGCTTCCAAAATCAAGGCTCATGGGATTGGGGGGCAAAGTATTGATGTGGATTGAGAACTGGCTGGCAGGTAGATGACAGAGTTGGGATAAATGGCTCGTTTTCTGAGTGGCAGGCGGTGACCAGTGGGGTGCCACAGGGATCTGTACTGGGACCCCAGCTGTTCACAATTTACATTAATGATCTGGATGAGGGGAATGGATGTAATATCTCCAAATTTGCAGATGACACTAAGCTAGGAGGGGTTGTGTGCACGGAAGAGGGGGCCAGGAAGCTCCAGTGTGATTTGGATAAATTGAAGGAGAGGGCAGATACATGGCAATGTGGATAAATGTGAGGTTATCCACTTTGGTAATACAAACCGGAGGGCAGATTACTATTTGAATGGCAATAGATTAAGAGATGGGGAAGTGCAGAGAGACCTAGGGGTACTTGTACACCAGTCTCTGAAGGCGAGCATGCAGGTACAGCAGGCGGTTAAAAAGGCAAATGGTATGTCGGCCTTCATATCAAGAGGGTTTGAGTATAGGAACAAGGATACCTTACTGCAGCTGTACAGGGCCTTGGTGAGACCACACCTGGAGTATTGTGTGCAGTTTTGGTCACCTTATCTAAGGAAAGATGTTCTTGCAATGGAGGGAGTGCAGAGGCGATAAACCAGGCAGGAATGGCAGGAATGACTTATGAGGAAAGATTGCACAAATTGGGATTGTACTCCCTGGAGTTTAGAAGATTGAGAGGGGATCTCATAGAGACATATAAAATTCTGGCAGGACTGGACAGAGTGGATGCAGATGGGATGTTTCCAATGATGGGAAAATCCAGAACCCGGGGCCATGGTTTGAGGATAATAGGCAAACCATTTAGGACCGAGATGAGGAGGAATTTCTTTACCCAGAGGGTGGTGAATCTGTGGAATTCATTGCCACAGGGAGCAGAAGAGTCAGGTTCATTAAATATATTTAAGATGGAATTAGATATATTTCTTCAGTATAAGGGTATTAAAGGTTACAGAGAGAAGGCGGGGACAGGGTACTGAACTTTAAGATCAACTATGATCTCGTTGAATGGCGGAGCAGGCTCGATGGGTCGAATGACCTACTCCTGCTCCTATCTTCTATGTTTCTATGTTTCTAAATTTGGTCTCACCAATGTCTTATACAACCTCACCATTACATCCCAACTCCTGGACTCAATATTTTGATTTATGAAGGCTAAGATGCCAAACATTTTTTTTAACACCCCTGTCTACATGTGACGCCACTTTCAGGGAATTATGCATCTGAATTCCAAGATCCCATTGTTCCTCCACACTCCTCAGTGCCCTATCATTTACTATGTATGCCTTACCTTGGTTTGTCCTTCCAAAATACAACACCTCACATTTATCTGCATTAAATTCCATCTACCATTTTCTGTCTCATTTTTCCAGTTGGTCCAAATCCTTCTGCAAGCTTTAAAAGCCTTCCTCGCTATTTGCTAGGCTACCAATCTTAGTGTCATCAACAAACTTCCTGATTCAATTTACCATATTATCATCCAGATCATTGATATAAAAACAAACAACAATGTTCCCAGCACCGACCCCTGAGCCAGACCGCTAAACACAGGCCTCCAGTCTGAGAAGCAATCATTCACTCCCACTCTGTCTTCTCCCATTTCGCCAATTTTGAATCCAGTTTACAATCTCTCCATGGATACTTGTGTCTGAACCTTCTGAACTAACTTCCCAAATGGGACCTTGTTAAACATCCACAGCCTTTCCTTCATCTACTTTCTTGGTTACTACCTCGAAAAACTCTATAACATTCTTTAAATACTACCTACCACTCACAAAGCCATGCTGATTATCCTTAATCAGCCTTTGGCTGTCCAAATACTTGTAGATCCAATCTCTCAGAACACCCTCCAATAATTTACTTACTACTGATATCAGGCTCACCGGCCTGTAATTTACATTCTTATAATACATGACCATATTCCATAAGTGTATCTCTTTACAACAAGAAACATCAAAATAAATAATTAGTACTTAAGAATGTGATGAATACAGATTACCCTTAAAATCAAAGTTATGCTTTTAGTCTCAGAGATACTTATCCAACTGTACAATACTAAAAAGTGATAAACAAAAAGGTTTGTTATTAAGTGAATGGATTGTTTGCAAACTTGTTGGTGTGATAAATGTAATAAAACTGAGATCTGTTTTTCCCAAGTTTCTCGAAAAGCAGACACTTTTGAGTAGGAAGAACAGTTCATCAGATAATTGGGATTTGCTGGTATCCCAAATACAAATACTTCTTTCCCACTGTTCTTTGTTCTTGTTAGAGCTGAGATTCTCTAGTATTTCTGGCAAGTAATTGTTTTGTGTTATCTCCCATGATGGCATACGCAACAGAGTTTAATTCATCTCCAATTTCATTATCTCTCATTGTAAACTTCGAACTCTGCCAGTCTATTTTTTTTTAACTGCAAGTGATATTACAGTCTGATTTTATGTTTTTTCCCTATTCAGACCATACATACACATACTGCTTGCTGGAGAATTGTGAATGTGATCTCGCTTTCTACTATTAATAATTCAGGATGAATGTCCAGTGGAAGTTAGGAGAGAAAATGGAATGATGTATTGCTTTAAATACATTTCATCTTAAATCCATCTTGTATTCCTTAACAATAGGTACAGAATACAACACTTCATGGGTTAATGGTGAAACTATTGAAGGAAAACTTTATTTTACTTTATTATAAGTGTGCAGGATTTTGAACAATTGATACACAAGATTTCATTTTGGAAGAATTCTATTACAATATTTTAAATTATGGTAGCAGCTCTGCAAGTTATTAGTAATGTTCACTGGTTACACTCAGTCTTCAAATTTCTGAGAGATCAATATGGTAAGATATCATAGCTGTAACACTAAGTGACTTTATCTTCTCAGAAGTAATTCAAATAATAAAAGGTGGTAAGTTAATGTGGAATTTTGACATCTCACATCTTCACTTAAACTCAGCAACTTAATGGCAATTTTCTCCAAATAGGTAATTTCCCCTAAGTGATTTTGCAGTCAAATGCCAATCCTTATTTCACTTGTTACAAGAACAATTCAGATTATGAAACTGGAAACTTGAGTGTGATTTCTGATGTGTGGAATCAAGCTTTTTTTTTCTATTGTATTTCATACAAAGGACAGAAGGTGTGAAAACATAAAACCAGGACACAATGTGTCTGATTTAGGCATGTAGAAAAACCATGGGAAAATTTGTCTGCAAACTCAGACAGTGATACGCACTTTGTACTATAAAGCATGACAAGAGTAACTGTCACTCAGGCAAACCAGAAACTTCTACCATAGCTGGTTGATTTTGAAAGATTCTTTGCCACTGGATGCAGACAACAACAACTTGTCAATATAAATAAAGGCTTCAGTCCCAAAAACAAAGAAACCTCAGGCTAAGTCCAACTAAGTTGTCAAAGGAAAAGAATTTTGAACACCATAATAATCAAAAGAGTACAAGAACATAAGATCTATAAGCATTTGCTGTTAAACTCCTCTGTGAGATCATTTCTCAGCCTTTAGGATTTACTCTCAACATTTTTTTTCACCAATGTTAATTTCTTCCAGGCCCTCATTCTCTTTAAACCAGTCTCAAGTGAAACTCAGGGATAACTAGCAATTCTGGTAGGATGTCATGATACCTACAAAGAGAAAGTAGGTAGAAGAGCAAGCAGAGGCACATCCTCCCTGATGAGCTTAATGCATTTTGCACTCGCTTCGATCAGGAGGCCAGTGAGCCAGCAGCACATACCACAATAACCTCAGCTGTACCTGCACCACTGTAGACCTAGAGAAAGTGACTGGCTCAGAGAGAGTCCCTATGAACCTGCACAGACCAGCTGATGGGAGCATTAATCCCTAGCCTTTCCCTATTGCAGGCAGAAGTATTCCCCAATTCTAAGAAGGTGACTGCAATTCCGGGGTTGAAGAATATAATGGGCTTAAATTACTATTGGCTGATGGCTCTGACATCCATCATCAAGATAGGGCTTGGAGAGACTGGTAATAGCTCACATTAACTCCAGCCAGCCTTGAATGACTTCAATTTGCCTACTGCAGCAACAGGTCTTTAGCAGATGTCATCTCCCTGACCTTACACTCAATCCTGGAACATCCAGATAACAAGGATACTGATGTCAGAATACTTTTCATAAACTACAGCTTCACTCTCAACACCATTGTCCCAAATAAACTCATCCTCAAACTCCATAACTTTGGTCTCAGCAACTCAATCCACAAATTTTCTTCCTTGCAGAATGCAATCAGCAAGTATTGGTGATAACTCCTTTTCCATGATCACTCTCAGGACTAGTACCTGGCAACGTTGAATACTCAGTCCCCTGCTAATCTCCATGTACACCCATGACTGTATGGCCAAGTACTGCTCCAGCTCCAACTGTGGGGTCAAAGATGCCAGAACAGTAATTGCTCTCTCAATGTATGCAAGATGAAGAAGCCGGTTACAATCTTCTAGAAGAGGGATGGAGCTCATTCCCCTGTCCACATCAATGGCACTGGGGGGGATGGTAGACAGCTTAAAGTTCTTAGGTATAAACGTCCAACAGCTGTCCTGATCCAACCTTGTTGATGCTGTGGCTAAGAAAGTGCTTCAGAGAATCTACTTCCTCAGATGTTTGAGGAAATTCAGTATGACACCTGCATTCCTCAACAACATCAAAATTATCCTGTCAGGATACATCACAGCATGGTTTGGGAACTGCTCTTCCCATGACCATATGAAACTCATCCTATCTCCAGCACACTCTCTTTTCTTCCTCTCATTGGGAAGAATGATTCACAAGTGAGATTTTATACCATCAGATTCAAGGACAGTTTCTTTCCAGCTGTTATCAGACTCCTGAATGAACCTCATATCAATAAAATAATGTTGCTCTGTTCTAACCAATATATCTTTGTAAGTCTTTAACTCTGTACTGGGTTTTTATTGCTGCACCATGACGAGTTTGATCACATCCAAAATGAACCTTCTCACATTTACCTCAGTACACGTGACAACAAAAGTGACCTTAAAATCGTTGTTTCCTATTTTCTTCCGGATAATTTCTCAGTTATTTCTATATTTCCACTATCATGTTTTCTGTCTTAATCTGTCATTACACAGCTACAAAAGCTTTTGCACTGTTTTAATTCTTCAAAACATTTCTCTCATTTGGTTTTCCCTAATTTTTAATTCCTGCCCCCACCACACCTGCCCTCCGCTTGGCTGAACTCTTAAAATTTTCCTGAACTTCAAGTTTATTCCATTTGGCAACATTAAAAAGACATCCTTATCTTCCTGATTGTCTTTTCTGGACAACTTTTCCTTTGGGGTTTTGGGCTTTAAAAGGACATGTATTTGTTTCAACTAATTATTTTTTAACCATTGCTTGTTTACAGTTATATCTCTTAATGTAGGTTCTTCCCTTTACTATGTCTCACAGACATTTTATACTGCTGGGTTTAAATTTAAGACCCCAGTTTCGGATTGAACCAAATCCCATTCAATCTTTAAATAAACTTCTAACTTAGAATCATCTTTATATCCTTAAAGATACCCAATTAGTGTTGTATTAATTAATCTTACACACTGCATAAAATTGGATCTAAATGCATGCTGGTTCAAACTGTTATAGGTAACCATGAGTTTATCTCCGATATGATTACCGCTAATTTGGTTTGGCCAGTCTATATGTAGATTAATGTTCCCTATGATCATTGTGTATTACTCTTGCAGCATATGCACTTAATACTATGTCCTGCATTTTTTTTTGCTGGTGTACGGTAAACTGCATTCAATATTTTCTGCCCTGACTGCTTCTCATTTGTCAGCCAAAACTACCATGACTGTTTGACTTTCCAATTTATAAGCCTTTCTTTTCTGCTTTTCTCAGATTCTGTGTTATCGGATCTACCATTCCCTCATTCCCATTTTGACTATCTCTTCTAAAAGTCCAATATCCTGGAATATTTAGTTCTCTCCCAAGGTTACTTTGTATACATTTATCTGTAGTATTTATTAGATTGAACAGTCAAACTCCCAGCATCCGGCACCTATGGGGATTGGTAGATGCCGGGCAAGTGAATTTTCCAGTTGCTTCCGACTGTGTGTTTGTGCGATTGCCCACTAGTGGCACTAATATCAAACTTCTGTATTTTGACCAAATTTATTTTTCACAATTGTTTTGCTGGTTGCTTGGATTCCAGATAACAGGGATTTTACAGTACTAATTTATTTCTATTTGAGACATACAATAATCTACCCTGACACAAAATTGTTTATTCAGATAAAGAGCCTTCAACCATTTTTTAGCTTACTCTGGATCTAATTGGCAGAATATTCTTGTCTGTCCCATCCTGATGGACACTGGTTTAGTTTTGGATTTTGCTGCTCAGTGGTGCTACCTTGCCCTATCGGTTTGACTTTCCAAACTTCCCTTGATAAGAACTTTCCCCTCCCCCCACTATTCGTTTTGAGCCTTATTTATTGCCCTAATTGTTTGATTTGCCATTCAAGTGAAGCTTGTCTCAAAGAAACAGTTTCCTCTATCTCTTGTTTTGCTGTCAGTAAACTCATGAATATTTTTGCCACAATGAAATGGAATGCCAAAGAATTGATTAGACCAGATCTTGCTGACACCCTCCCTCACACAACAAATCACCACCTCAGGTTCTTGCTGAGTTCAGATGCTGAGGACAAATTTTACTGATTCAGAGTTCAGCTGCATGGGCTGGACAGGGGCAGAGCCTCTGGTAAATTCATAAAAGATCTTCCCTTCAAAAGTGCCCTGAAAACTTTGATAGCTGGAAAAGCTCTTCCCTTAATGTTGCTTGCTATTAAAGTTTGTGGTGATTTTAATGGCTGATAAACACATCTGATAGAGAGAAGCTTACAAATTAAAAATTATAAATATCTTAATTATTGTTTTAAAAGGAAAAGATAACTTAAATATTAAAGTGAGATAATTAAATGAAATTAATTTTCTCTTCCACTTCCCAATTGTAATATTTCCATTGAAATTAATTGGAACTCACACCCGAGCAATTCCCCATCAAAACATGGATTTAATGTGGTGCTGCAAAGTAATGGATTATGTACTCTGAATCTGAGAGCATAATCTTGGTACTTCTCCGACTTCTTTGCTTGACAGCACATGGACAGAAATCCTACACTTAATAGATAAATGTATAAATAGATAAATGTATAAATAGATAAATGTATAAATAGATAAATGCCAGTGCTCCTGAATAAAAACCATATGCTTATCCTGATTAATAATTATTGTTTTGCCTAACCTTACATTGAAATTAATTCACACTGTCCTTGTAAAATAAAAACTATTAATTCTTCTGCACTTCTTATCAGAAGTATTCAAATTAAATGCCTTCACTGTGGTACAAATGTGCAACACAGTTGAAGAGTTTAGTTGCAGTCTCATTTATCTGAATTCTAAGTGTACGTCTAAATCCATGTTGAACACGAGCAAAACCAGCTGTTCATTTAAACAATAGTCTTGCACTCTGTCCACAAGGGATTCATTCTTTTCCAGTATTGCTGCCAAGTTTTGGTGCTCAGGTTTGAATTTCCTACAGCTGCTGCTACTGTGACCTAAGAATTCTAAGAGTACATAGTACAAAAGGACATGGAACATGATTATTTGGCATTCTACGTTATCCTCCCTTTTCATCCTTTCTTCCCACCCTGACTTCCCAAATACACACTCACCTCATCAATAACCCTGTCATTTGTGGTCCCACATTGTCCCAATACTGGCTATTTTCCCTCTGTCAGAGGGAAGCCTCTCTAGGTTTATCATCATCTCTCCAGCTCTCACACTTGCTGATCATCCTTTCCACAACAATCCCCAATCCTAGCATCTGGGCTGATGTTGAAGCACAAGATGCCATATTGGGATTTAATTAAAATTGATAATGATACTACATGCTGGCTTGTACTGCTGACAGATGTCACTCTTGAAGAGATGAATGATTGGACAGAAACCCAAAAGGAGAGCTTCCAACTGACAACAAAATTCCAATAATTCACCATCCGATTGTTTGGAAAACAGATTGGTTCAGCATCTGCTCACTGTGTGCTGAGTCCTGTGCGCCCTTCTCCTCACCAGGGCCTTGTCTGCAAAGCTTCCTCTAAACTCACTGATGCCAGTTCCCTGCATTTGTTTTGGTATATTGGGCATCTGTTTCCTGTGTTCCCTTTAAACTCACTGAGACCCTTTACTCCCCACACTCTCTTTAAGCACACTGTGGCTCAGTTCTCACACACCCTTTAACTTCACCTGGTTCACTGAAAACATTACTATACTACTGTGTAATATCCAAAAATATGAACTATATTTGTGTTGAGACATCATACAAAGTAACAACCATTGGCCAATAAATCTGTTGGTGTAGCATTTCCAAAGTCTGCATATACATACAGGATGGAGATTTAAAACTTGGCTGAATGGTGGATCACCAACAACCTTGCACTCAATCTCACCAAAACTAAGGAGCTGATTTGTTGACTTTAGGAAAGGAAAGGCAGAGGTATACAATCCAGTGATCATTGGGGGATCAGAGGTAGAGGGGGCGAGAAAATTTAAGTTCTTGGGCATCACTATCTCAGAGGATCTTTCCTGGACCCAACACACCAATAGCATCATGAAGAAAGCATGTCAGCGCCTCTACTTCCTCAGGAGTTTGCAGAGGTTTGGTATGACTCCATAAACCCTGGCACCCTACAGAGGTGTGGTGGAAAGTTTGCTGACCAGCTTTACACTAATACCCCTGAGTGTAAAGCCCTCCAAAAGGTAGTGGATTCAGTCCAGGACATCACAGGAAAAGCCCTCCCCTACAGGGAATGCTGCCTTCGGAGAGTACCAGCCTCACCATCTAGCACATGCTCTGTTTTCGCTGCTGACATCAGGAAAGAGGTAGAAATGCCACAAAACTCACACCACCAAGTTCAGGAACAGCTGTTATCCCTCCACTATTAGGCTCCTCAACGACAAACTCAATCAGAGATTCATTTAAGGACTCTTTCTTGTGCACCTTATTGATTTTTTTTTCTCTCTGTATTGCACAGTCAGTTTGTTTACATTCATTATTTGTTTACAGTTCTTTGTGTAGAGTTTATTTTTACACTATCAATTAATGATAATTTTGCTGTGCTTGTAGGAAAAAGGAATCTCAGGGTTGTATGTGATGAGATGTATGTACTCTGACAATAAATCTGAAACCTGAATCTGCCAGACTATCAGAGGTATATTGTACTTGGCTTCACCACAGCAGCAAAAATATTGAAATTAACATTTTCCAGTAGCCCATTATGGAGAATACATGACCTACTGAAATTTTAAGTAAGCACTCCTTCCTTAAACTGTGAGGAATCAGGGCTAACATTCATAGGCTGTTGACATATTTCCCTGCATAGCAAACTTATTCAAGCCCAAGATACCTCGCTTGTTGAGTTTCTTACACAAGCTTTATGTTCACGCACCTATTTTTCCTAAATATGTCCAAGGTATGTACTTTTAACCACCCTATGAATAAAGTATGCTTTGCTTCCATCATTTAAAATGTTGTAGCCTTGAAGTTAAAGTTCACATGTTTATTTGCTATCCTCTGCTCTTTAATTCAACCTGTTGATCACTGAAATTAAACCAACTAATTTCTTCCCTAAATCAAGGTGGTGAATCTCTGGAACTCTTTACCTTGGAGAGTTATTGGAAGCATTTAAAGTAGTAGGTATATTGTTTTTAAAAAGGGAAGTTGAGTGCTGAAGAAATGAGGTCTGCCTTGAACTAAATGAAAGTCATGGGCTAGTCCTGCTCCCATTTTCTTGTGTTTTCATGAATGTGAATTGGGATTGTGAATGTTATGTGAACAGATTTAGTGCGGAGGTGCTAAATCCCATGAACTCAAAGCTAAAATGTCAGCAAAAGCCATTTACATTTTATGACTTTGGGGAACACAACAAGGCAAATTAATTTGGAAATAGTATGGTCATACACTTTTCTGCAAGGCCTGACAAATTCAGTGTTTCAGATCAAAGTGATTGAGGGAAGACAAAGAGGCTAATATTTTATTGTTTAACACTCAGTCCTTCAAATTAAATTTAAAATAGGACATCTGTTGGACAGTTAACTATTTCACATTCTCTCTTTATTAATGTTTTCTAGGTGTTGAAAGGATTAAAGTGCATGACTATTTGGGCTTTTATGTTGGTGAGCAGGTTGCATGAGCCTTAACGAGGCATGCAATTTTATGTCCAAGTCAAAACATTTCAGTAATCTCTCTTTGAAAATTAACACATGGATTCCAGGTTTCTTCCCATAATTTAAAAGGAAAATCTACTAATGCCAAAAATCTGAAATAAAAACAGAGAATAATGCAAAGATCTAAATCAAGTAGCATCTGTAGAAAAAGAAATAAATGTCAACATTCAAGAAACTTCATTAGAACCAAGAGAGAAAACAAGTTAGTGTTAGAGGTGAAATTTCTTCAGACAGAGGTCACGAATCTGTGGAATTTGCTCCCACAGGCGACAGTAGAGGCGGTCAATGGGTACAGTTAGCAAGGAGGCTGATAGTCTTGTGATTAGTAAGGGTATCAAAGGTTATGGGAAGAAGGCAGGAGAATGATGTTGAGAGGAAAAAATACATCAGTGGAGCAGACTCGATGAGCAAATGGCTGAATTCAGCTCCAACATCTTAAGATGTAGAGATTGCGTAGAAGTTAGAACAGATAGGGCAAATGGAATAGGGGATAGGATGAGGTCAGTTTTGCTGTGAAGGTAAGTTGTCGATGAAACCATCTAGTTGATAATATTAAAACCAAAAATTAGTGAGAGAATGGGTGCAGTGCATTCTATCTGAAAAATGTATGGTGTTAATCATTTTAGCTACTCTGAAGGCACATCACAAGATTAAAAATACATTATGAAAATGAATATGAGCTTCAAGAACACCACCTCCTGCATTTTTGACACCAAGTTGCATAATATCCTGGTTTGGAAATACATTGGTGTCTAAATTCTGGAACTCCCTCCTTAAGAGTACTTTCACTAGAGGGGCTGAAATAATTCAAGAAGTTGGCTCAACACCACCTTTTCAAGAGCATTAGAGAAGAATTAATGAATGTTGATCTTGCAAGCAAAGCCCACATTCCAAAAAATGAATAATTAAAAAAAGACTATGGATAAAGTTGAATGTACAAAACATGGGACTATGGCTATCTGGGATGATTGAAATGTCATACAAGTATTTTTACGTGAGAATTGCTGTAGAATATGCTTTTCCAAAATCATTGCTTATGAGAATTACGTGCTAATATTTTAACTTACTGAATGTGAACATTTTTAAAAAATCAGTGGAATATACCATTTTACAAACTTAATTCCTAACTTAACTATATGTGATCATAGTTCACTACAAACAAGACAGAAACTATTACCCAAAAAATGCATAAATGAGATTCCTATCATGAATGTAAATCAGATTTCAGGTTTATTGTCAGAGTACATACATGACATCACATACAATCCTGAAATTCCTTTCTCCTGCGAGCGCGGCAGAATTATCACTAATTGGTAGAGCAAAAATAAACTGTACACAATGTAAGCATATAAACAAATAAAAGAACTATAAACAAATAATAAATGTAAACAAACTGACTGTGCAATACAGAGAGAACAAAAGAAAATCAATAAAGTGCACAAATAAAAGTCCTTAAATGAGTCTCTGAGTGAGTTTATTGTTGAGGAGTCTGATGGTGGAGGGGGAGCAGTTGCTCCCTGAACCTGGTGGTACGAGTATTGTGGCACCTCGATCTCTTTTATGATGGCAGCATAAACAGAACAGAGAGTGCGCTGGGTGGTGAGGGTCTTTGATGAATGCTGTTGCCCTCCAATGGCAATGTTCCCTGTAGATGGAGACAGTTTTGCCTATGATGTCTTGGGCTGTATCCACTACCTTTTGGAGGGCTTTACACTCAGGGGTATTTGTGTTCCCGTACTAAACAGTGATGCAAACAGTGATGCAGCCAGCCAGCACAATTTCCACCAAACCTCCCCTAACTCCAGAGGAAGGAGAGGTGCTGACGTGCTTTATTCATGATGCCATTAGTGTGTTGGTTCCAGGAAAGATCGTCTGAGATAGAGATAGTGTCTCCCAAGAACTTAAATTTGCTTGCCCTCTCCAACTCTGGTCCCCCAATGATCACTGGATTTTATACCTCGGCCTTTCCTGAAATCAACAATCAAGAGAAACCACTAAAGGTATGATATCACCATTATTATTTTTTAATCAAGAGAATTAGAATGCTTAAAGCACATTTTGGCAGTATGGTTGGTGTAGCGGTAAGCGCAATGGCTTTATAGCATCAGCGATTGGGACCAGGTTTGAATACCGTGCTGTCTGTAATGAGGTTGTAGATCCTCCCCCTGTCTGCATGGGTTTTCCCTGGGGGCTCTGGTTTCCTCCCACCATTCAAAATGTACTGGGGATATAGGTTAATTGGGTGTAAATTGGGCAGCATGGACTTGTGGACTGAAATGGCCTGTTACTGTGCTGTATGTTTAAATTTTTAAAAAAAATTAAAAAATCCTGATGCTCGCTAGTGGCTGACAACAAAAAACAAGCTGGACATAGTATACAGTGGACAAAGTGAATAGCCTTTTTTATTCCTAAGATACATATTCATTAGGATAGAACTGTTGAATGTCACATCAAATTGACCTTTGAAGTCTGGACTGGTATTTTTCTCCATATCCTTTTTTGCTCAGAGCCATAATCTTTGATATTTCTATAGCATAAACAACACTTAACCATCAGTTATCTTAGCATTTTTAAATACTTTATTAGAAGAATAAAGGGCAGCAGGTTAACACAAATGTTTTATGAACTTTAGTGAATATGCAATTGATGGAACAAATGCAACATATCTTAAAATTTTCTACAGGTATATTAAGAGCAAAAGGATTGAAAGGGAAAAAATTGGTCCCCTTGGAGATGAGAGTGGTCGGCTTTGTATGGGGCCAGAAGAGATGTAGGAGATTGTAAATAGGTGTTTTTGCATTAGTGTTTTACTCAGGAAACTGGCACAGAGTTTAAGTAAGTAAGCAAAACAAGCAGTGAGGTCCTTGAACTTACACATATTAAAGAGGAGGATGTGCTTTCATGGAAATAAGGGTGGGAAATCCCTAGGACCTGACAAGATATTCCCTCAGACCTTGAGGAAGGCTAATGTAGAAATTGTAGGGGCCCTGGCAGAAATATTTAAAATTGTTTAGCCACAGGTCTGGTGCCAGAGGATTGGATTGGAGGGTAGCTCGTGATGTTTGTTGTTTAAAAAAGGCTCCAAAAGTAACCTGTAAATTATAGGCTGGCGAGTCTGACATCAGTAATAGATAAGTTATTGGAAGGTAGTTTTAGGGATTGGGTATACAAGTATTTGGACAGCCAAGGATTGATTAGGGATAATCAGTATGGCTTTGTGTGTGTTAGGTCTCGTTTAATCAAACTTGTAGAGTTTTTTTTAGGAGGTTACCAAGAACATTGATGAAGGAAAGACCATGGATGTTGTCTCCATGGACTTTAGTAAGGCTTTTGACAAAGTCCAACATGGGAGGTTAGTCAGGAAGGTTCAGACACTAGTCAACTGGATTCGAGATTGGCTGGATGGGAGAAGCCAGAGAGTAGTGGTGAAATGTTGCTTCTCAGACTGGAGGCCTGTGACTAGTAGTGTGCTTCAGGGATCTGGATAATAATGTGATAAATTGGATCAGCAAATTTGCAAATGATACAAAGATTGGAGGTGTTATGGATAGCAAGGAAGGTTTTCAAAGCTTGCAGGGGGATCTGAACCAGCTGGAAAAATGGGCTTAAAAATGGCAGAAGGAATTTAATGCAGACAAGTATGAAGTGTTATATTTTGGAAGGACAAACCAAGAAAGGACATACACGGTAAATAGTAAGGCACTTAGGAGTGCAGTAGAACAGAGAGATCTGGGAATACAGATACATAATTCCCTGAAGGTGGTGTCACAGGTAGGTAGGGTTGTAAAGAGAGCTTTTGGCTTATTTACCATATATCAAAGTATTAAGTATAGGAGTTGGGATGTTATGGTAAAATTGTACAAGACATATGTGAGGCCAAATTTGGAGTATTGTTGCAGTTTTGGTCACTAAACTACAGGAAAGTTATCAATAAGACAAAAAGAGTGCAGAGAAGATTTACTAAGATGTTTCCTGAACTTCAGGAACTGAATTATAGGGAAAGATTAACTAAGTTAGGACTTTATTCCCCTGGAGTGTAGAAGAATGAGGGGAGTTTCGATAGAGGTATTTAAAATTGTGTGAAGTCTAGACAGAGTAAATATAGGTATGCTTTTTCCACTGAGGGTAAAGATACAAACCAGAGGACATGGGTTAAGTGTGAAAGGGGAAAGGTTTAGAGGGAACATTTGGGGTACTTCTTCAGACAAAGAGTGGTGAGAGTGTGGAATGAACTGCCAGATGAAATGGTGAATGTGGGCTCAATTTTAATTTTTAAGAGGAATTTGGACAGGTACATGGATGGGAAGGGTATGGAGGGCTATGGTCTGGGTGCAGGTTAGTGGGACTAACCTGTGCTGTAACATTTTCTGTTGAGTTTTACTCATGAACCAATTATATATCCTGGCATCAAACCAGGGGTCATTTGCTTCTTGTATCCTTCTTGTATATGGGTGCACATTTACTAAAGAAGTAACTGGACCAATTTCCATCTAATTGATAGCTATCTTTCCTATTAATGCTATTATTTTTGTCAAGCACTGTAAAGACACAAAGTTTTCTTAAAATATGAACTTAAAAATGGGTATTCGCAATATGACTTTTCCACTTCGTATCAAATATAAAATATCAACTTCAATTTTTAGTGGATGTACATATAGAGAAACAATTCAATTACTTACTAACTTCAAAGCAGCACAATATGTTCGTAATTCAGTTTCTGTGACTGAGATCCTCTCCACAACTAGATTATTTATCCCATTTGTATTTGAAATAGCCCACTTACCCTGCGGCCCTTCATTCCTCTCATTCCAGAGGATCCTTGAACACCTCTGGCACCCTGTGGTAGGTACACAAGTAACAGGTTGTAACAGTCATAATCACCTCATTATTAGCAACTGAACAACTTTGCATCCAACTTTATTATGAAATTTTAATGCCTAGCACAGTAGTGCCAGTCATATCTCATAAAATATGATTTGTATTAGTATAAAGGATAAACTTTTGATTCAAAAAATATTAATACATTCACATTTATTCAGAGCTGCAGTTAAATGAGCAGCAGCTTTAAAAAAAAACATATTTGACTGACACTTGGAATTTTTGTTATTTGGTTAAATTATGGCTGGTCATTTGTTTTCAGGATGGAAAACCTCTTAATAATTTCTCTTTTGCTAATTTATCCTGTTAAATATTTCACACTTGTTCATTTAAATGATAGTATCACCATCATCCCTTCTCTTATGAAGACACTTTTAAAATAGTCATTAAGAACCTCACTCTTACCTTTGTCTGGTCCTGATAGGTCCATGCTTTTATTAGTTTTCTTTTTACCTCATTATACATTCACAAATTTTTTCATTTTAATTTGATTTTACATTTGATAAAATTGTGATACAAGATATGAAAATAATTAAAGCAAGATATTGCCATTTAAGAATTAAAAATTGAGAGATTGAGGCCATTGGTGTTCTGATGTGAAGAAACAAAAGTGAGAAATTAAAAAGGTTTGGAAAATTATTAAGAATAATTTTAAAATCTTATTTAATCCAGTAGGATTAGAGGAGAGATATAGAGGGTGAAATAGAGGAGAAACAAGAGAAATGGACAATTATGCCACTTTTTGGGACACAGCAAGTTGAGAGGCAAAGAATAAGCAAAGATAATGGAGATGTGCACATGGATTTTTGCAGTTACTACGATAGATACATTATTGTCCACTGAATTTTTTTTTACAAGAATTTATTATGGTAACTTGTGTCAGGAACAGACACCTCCAGACAAGTAAAACCCTCAATCATTTTCTTTCCAACTAATCCAAAAGTAAAGTATCAGTACTTTAAGACATTACTTCTAAGCAATATCACCAAAAATATAGAACTTATTTATTTGCTCTTAATGGAAACAAGCTGTACATAAAGGTATTATGCAGCACAGTGCAGCACTTGGGAACATCTCAAGGACCTGAAAGGTACATAAGTGCAAGTTTGGCGACTCTCTTACCCAAATAGCTGCTAAGATTCTCTAGGTTCTTGCAAGATTTTTCTCCATTCTTGACAAGGATGTTGTTGGAGGATAAACTGGCAACATTATATTACGCAAAAGAAAAGGAAATAAAAGGTGAAGTTAGAAAAGCAAAGATAAGTAGCAGAAAGAAGATAAAAATGAAAGAAAAACAGGAGCAGAAACAAGATAAGAATTGGGGGAAAAAAGCTGAGAAAACACAAAGAAAATCAGCCAAAATCAGGATAAAGAAACAATTGTAAAAATGCAGGCTAAAAAGCAAAGTACTGAGAAGCAGGCATTCATTTGGTGTCACCTTATTGGCTATAGTGTGCATGATGCTCCAAATGGATGTCAGCCTGCCAGTATACGAGAACGTTATTTAAGTGTGCTGCTTAGTCCTGAATGAATGCAAGCTCCTTCAGTTTAGTGCACAAATGAGGGCACATGGTGCTGACAAACCTACATTTCAGAACTAACATTCCAGACTTTTGACCTCAAAAATACTCTCTGCTTAATCACAGGGCTGAAGCCCTTTTTTATCCAGAGAGAATTGAGAATGAATTGTTGGCAAAATTGAATTATTTATCTCATTATTCTGCAATGCGAAAGCAAGATACAGGAAACTCATTCATTCTTCACCTGAACCATGAGTGAATTGAATAAACACATCAGTCTTGTACTTCAGGTACTCATTTGTTCCCAAAAAATATTTTATATTTAAAAAATAAAATTCATTGAGTTTTATTGATTGGGCCATGGCTGGGAGCAAGGCGCAGCGGGGGTGGTTTGTGCCGTGGCAGGGGTAGCCCGGGCCCATGATGGGACAAGGTCAGGAGGGGTCTTACTAAGGTCATAGGTTAATTGGGTGTAAATTGGAAGGCACGGAATCTTGGGCCAAAATGGCCTGTTACAGTGCTGAATGTCTAAATTTAGAAAGTTTAAATTTAGTTTCCTGAAAAGAGACCCACAATTAAATCCAATAATATTGGGCACTTACTGGTGGTCCAATTGGTCCTGGAGGCCCCATTTCTCCAGGAGGCCCTGGGTGACCCTGAAAATTAAATAAAATAAAAAATTATGAATTTACTAAAGAATATTTGTATATGAGTTATTTATCAAAGTGATCTGTTGAGAATTGTAACAGTATAATAGCAACTTGGAATCTATAGATTGTTACAAATATATCCATTTTTCCAACATCTGGGTAATTAGTGCACCTTAATGTTTCATCTTCCATGTACCTTGCAATGTAAGTAGCAAGAATTTACAGTTACCGGGGATATGCACATGAATCTGATTTAGTGCAGACTTCTAAAAGCAGCAATTGGAACAGAGTAGATGGAGAAAATAACTATTCAAGACAATACGGTGTACTAACAAATCAAAACCCTCCAATCGTTGAGTCATATGTATATGAGCCAACCTCACCACAACATTTAGTTACACCTAATCAAATTCATATTCAGATTTCATAGAAGAAATATTCTATTTCAAACTGGAATAGTTAACATCTTTGATGATATTAAAAATGGAATAATGTAGATTTTAGCATTTTTATTTGGAAAAAGCTTTTAAGTATATATGTTCATTCATCTGAAGGTTATAGCACAGAAATATCAGGATACTGTATATCTGTGGGAATTTTAAAAAAATGGTGTTCATGCTGAAATACATTTTTCTCTAACAACTAAGATTGGCCATCAGTTCAACCTTCATTTTTCTGCCATTTCCTGTGAAGGAAACTACTTTCAATAAATAGTTCTGTCTTTTAACCTTCTCAATTCTCTTAGACTGCACTGTGCCAGACCTCTTTCTTCTGGCAAGTGAAGACTGAAGCATCTGTATTCCGCTTTTCTAGTTACATTGGCCAAGAGACAGTAAATACACAGAATGTGTGTTCTGGTTCCAGTGGGCAGAAGGGGAATGCCCTCACTCCCACAGCAATTATCAACATAAAGAAAAGATATCAGGTAAACAGATTCAACCATTCTAAAAATAGGCACCAGTATTAAAAACCTTTTTTTTAGCATTTCTGGGTGGGCAGCTAAACTTATGCTCACAACTTCCAGCTAGGAACTGAGAAGTTTATTGACACAAAACTCTTAAGCTGCATTCATTTAGACTTCCGAAAGCAGACTGAATGTGCTTAGGATTGGTTTGGCAGTGCAGACTGTAGAAAGACATGAATTAAAGGGAATTCACACTGGTATCTCACCTTGAAAGTATGCCAACTGGTGGAAATAATTTATCACAATAAGGTGATACATAAACCATATGTGGTTAACATGTCCATGCAAATTCTTAGAGCTATTTTCTCTCCAAACGCCAATAAATTATTTCTCAGTTGCACAGCTTTTATAGACATTCCCACTTTTAGTTCATAAAAATAGTAAACTTGATCATTTTTAACCCAATTACATCCTGAAGCATTACTGAGATGAAAGCTACAGTGCAACCATACCAAGAAAAATTGACAATAAGTTTAATAAATTTCCATGTGCATCAGTACCACAATATAGGAATCCATACTTGTATATAGAAAAAAACAACTGGAATGAACCTAGTCAATGTGAAATTGTATTTGAACTCGTATTCCAAATTTCAAAAAATCCAAATATAAAGTATTCATAAAATGTTTTTGTTAACCGTATCTATTACATCTTTTCAGCAGATAGCACAGTAACTCATTGTGTTGAATTTCCTCTCATCAAAGGGAAGACCACACATGCCATTGATATATTAGAAAAACAAATGCAGTTTATGTTTTAAAAAAAACAAAATGAACAGTTTGCAGAAAGCCCTTCCCTCTATTTTTTCCATACACCATAATTATTGATAGTTTATAATTACTGGACATGTATGAATAGATGCAAAGGGCATCTACAACCTATAGATAGTAAATGTCTTAAAAGACTTGGACACCTAATGGAAACAGACCACCCAAGGCTGTCGTCAACTTCAGTCATAAATACAGGTGAGATTTTCCATTTCCTTACATCTGGTCAAGCATGGTGGAGAATTCTGAACTCCCCTAGCCCAATATTTTATTTTCATTTAAATTAATAGAAGATCGTTGTTTTTAGAATATAACTTTTTGATGTGCACTCCAAGTTTATTTCAGGAGTATCAGATTCTTCTTTTACATCAACACAAAATAGCTCCAGTCTGCAGGGAATATGATACTTTAAATTAATGTTGAAAATTTAATGCTAGAAACTTGCACAAAAATTGAATGAGAACCTTGAATATTTGTGGTAAATCTATTGTCAAAGGCAGGCTTAGAGCACATGCAATTTTAATTTTACTATTTAAAAAAAATAACCATTAGTCAAGATTTTGTGGAAATTTCATCCTATCATGTGACATTAGATAAACTTGTCTGTACAAATATATTTTAACTTCTTTTTGCCCACACAAGCATCAGAAGCTTGTGATGCTTGTGTGACAAGAAAGGCAAAGGGACTACTAGAGCCTTGGTGAACAATGCTGCAAATGGTATATCCCCTTAGTTTTCTGAAGTGTTGAGCCATAGAGGGAGGAAGGACTGAAATGGACAGTGAATTAGAGACAATTAATTCAATGGCAAATCACATACAAAAAAAGTTGTGAACAGAAAGAATGGACAAAATAAAATCAGGAAACTTAAATGAAAGGAAAAATATGAAAATTAATCTAATCATTATTTTAAAATTTCCTAAAAAAATCCCAAGCTGATGAATGAGAATGAAATTTCACTTTCTGATCATTACCCATTATTAATGTTAATTATTAGACAGGTTTCTGTAGCAAGTTTTAGGATAATTAATGTGCAGCTCATGGGGTAATTAACCAGGAGATACCTTTTCTTAAAATTCTGGTAGCATGATGCAAATTGGCCAGTAACCTATTGATTCACATTCCATAAACTGCGAACTGAGTAGCACATCAGTAACAGCATGCGTTGCTTGCAGATATCTTCTGCAAAATCAGCTTCATTGTAATTTTCACTGTTCTTTCAACCATTTCCTTCTTTCACTCCAGATTTTGGGTCTAATTTAAATGCTCATTTGATTTTTCTTTTAGTCTCCTCATCTGAGAAATCATGTCTGGGAATCAGACAAAATTGTTATTAAGTAATTGTCTGCATAGAAATACTTGCATATGTGAATAATTTTAGGCACATATATCAATGACGTATCCCGTCACATGGGCAAAATGCATGTTTTTGTTTGACATGTACCATGATTGGCAGACAAAAAAATCTGGAAATCACTGTGTATAATCATGGGTGTGAACATTATTGTTAAGAACAAGATCACACAATTTTATTCCAATTGCAGATGAAATGACCTATCTGTATTTTACAAGATAAAAGCAAATATTATGTTCCATTTATTATTGGCACTGATCTCATTTTTAATGCCCATTTCATCAGTTTTGAGTTCTAGATGTTGGTTATGTTGAAACAGTTCCAGTTTTAGCAGACACATATTTAATTCTAAAAGAATTTTATTCATAATCTTAGCCTTTCCTGTTGGATTGGCTCCTTGAAATTTATAAATCAAATGCTGTAACTAGCAGATTAACTCCTTATCCTGCTGAATAGACAGGAATTCTATGTATCCGTATAATCTAGGGTAGCTGCATTAGTGAATAGTGTCCTGCACTTGCCTGGTTTGGCTGTTAAAATCCTCTATTCAACTAAACTGTTCTTATGTGATATTCTTTCATCATTATGTATCATTATTTTTAACCTATCTTGGCTAGAAGACAAAAGATAAACCAAAAATTCATCTCCAAGGGGTTCTGGCTTTAAAACAACATTAGTAAACTCTTTCAAAAAGCTCTAAAAATATCATGAAATTCATTAGTGGTAAAGGTACTTCCAAAACAGCGCTAAAGGTCTTCCATTTAAACAAAAATGCTCCACTGATGACAACATTCTTCATAATTTTGACTTGAGCAAGCAACGCTGAAAAGGTCACATCACAATACAACCATGACTCATCTGGAGAGTGGTGACTAAAAGTGAGTAAATTTGACAATAAAGGGACAAGGTTTGTTGAGTTCTCCTGTGGAGGAATCAGTGCCTCTGGAATGGCACTGACCTCCAAGATCATAAGGTGCTTTGAGTTAGTGACTGGTAATGAAGCACCTACAAGTGACAATGGACCCATTTCAGTTTGCCTATCAGCCAACAGATCCGATGACGATGCCATAGCCATAACTCTTCACTCCGCCTTGACCCACCTAGAGAATGATGCTTCATACACCAGGCTGCTGTTCATTGATTTCAGCTCAGCATTCAACACAATTATACCTCAGAGGCTGGTGGATAAACCGTTCTCACTGGGACTCAAGTACCCTTCTCTGCAATTGGATCCTGGACTTCTTGATTGAAAGACCATAGTCTATCCAAGTTGGCAGCAAAACCTCAAGCCCCATCTCAGGGTTGCATACGCAACCTGCCACTGTTCATACCTGCTAACTCATGAATTGTGCCAGGTTCAACTGCAACAGAATCAACAAATTTACAGATAACCCAATGGTAGTTGGTCTCATCAGCAACATGATCCATTGGTTTACAGACAGGAAGTTGAAAGGCTGATACAGTGGTGCAAGAGCAACAACCGGAGTCTCAACATGAACAAGACATGAACTTTAAGAGGATGAAGGACTACTCGCCATTACATATCAACAGCTCCATCATAGAGAGTGAGGAGCACAAAATATCCTGGCGTCCATTTAAAAATAACCCATACAGGACCCAAAATTAGCTTAGAAGGCACAGCAGTACCTATATTTCATATGCAGGTTGAGGAGGGTAAGACTATTGGCCACCATGCTAACAATGTTCTACAGGTGCACAAGAGAGAGTGTCCTGGCTGGCTGCATCATAGCACGCTATGATTGCTGCAAAGCATCATGTCGGGGGTGATTACAACTGCTTCCTGGAGTCTCTATCAATGCTATTTTTAGGGAGCGGTGAATAAAAATGGCTCAGAGAATTAGTGGGGATGCTTACCATCAAGCCCGGAGTATCTTTGAGACACCTCTTCAAGGAAGAGATACAAGAACGTTAAAAACCAGGACTGCCAGGCTGGGAAATAGCTTCGTCCAGCAGGCAGTAAGACTTGAATAATCCTAGATTTATTTTTATGTCCATTTAGTTTGGATTGCTACACCTACACCTCGTTTGTGTATACGGTGTATATACGTATACGTGTCCGTGTGTGCGCACTATGGTGCGAAGAGATGATGTTTCATTGGGTTGTATTTGTATAATCCAATGATAATAAACTTGAGCGTGAACTCATATGGAGCCAACTTTCATATGCAAATGGCAAGGATGATATCAGAGAGGATATCTTGCATGCAACTAAATACCCCAACCAGGTGTGATGAAAAAGCAGGAAGCACTCAGTGCAACAGTGAAGCATCATAGGAGTCATATATAGACTGTAAAAATCCTGAAGCAAGATTTATGTAAGTTAGGATGACCGTGACTTTGTTTTTGCCCTTAAGCAAATTACATGCAGCAATCAATCATAAGTGCTGTGCATTGCTCTTGCAGTTAAAAGTCTGAATCACCCTAACTCTCAGAACTGTGGGTTCAGGATCTTTCTAAGTTTGCTCCACTGAGATCCATTAATGTGACACTTTGTTGCTCAATGCTTCAGTCATAAAGGCAAAATCCTCACCAGGTTTTTGAGAATGTGATTTCTGCATTTAGGCCTCAAAGGGCAGGGCTCTCAAAAGTGCAGGCATTCATAGAAGATACACCAGCACCTGACAGATATTGCTCTGCAACATCTTTCCATGGGTACCATGTGTTTTGTTAGATATCCTTCTCCAATTTTGTTACTCATTTCTCACCTGATGAACATGAAATGTTACTCCTTTTCAAGGTTTTGTTTGACAACTCTAGCCACTTAATTTTGCTGAAACCATTACCACAGGAAAATAACCCTAACCTTTTAAATGAAGTTCAGTATGAGCCTTCTTCATTATTTAAAAGCTCTTTCTTCTGCAAGGAAAGTGTCTCATATGTGATTCTAATCAATATATACAGTACAACTCCGATTATCCGAAATGGTCGGGACTGGGCCTATTTCGGATAAATGATATTTTCGGATAACTGGTCATTTTTTAAAAACAGCCCAGTAGCAACAATGTTTAAACAACAAGGGAAGGTGTTTAAAGCATGAAATAATGTTTCATTCTCATCACAAAATAACCTGAACAAAAGAAGATAAATCCAACATCAAAATCTTAAAATTCTACTCAGAGGTTTTCCAAAATTTTTTCAACCTGTGATGTCAGTTAAGCCCTTAAAAAAATTCGGATAACTGAGAATTTCTGATTGTTTTGGATAAACTCATTTATCTGATTTTTTTCAGCAGCAAAATGACATAATTTCAGCATTGAAATTTTTCAGATAAATGTGGATTTCAGATAATCTGATTTTGGATAATCAGAATTGTACTGTATATTTAATTCTAAAAGAATTAGAAGCAGATTATGGGTATCTCGCTGCAACTTACATCATACAGGTGAGCCACCAGAAGGTCAATCCTTATAAATAATGGGAATTATCTCACTCAGAAATCTATGCAAAATTAATGAATGCCATGATTTCCATCTGCATCCATGCTTTGTTTTCTGGATACTGTCCAGCCATATGCTTTGAAAATGAAGGTTTATTAATGCTAAACTATTTTTCTTAGTTGAGAAGATAGTAAAGTTACCCTCTTCTAACCAGTTGGTAAAACAATGTTGTGCTCTAACAAAACAGACCCTTTCTATTCTTTGTGGGAAGGTACATCCTGAGGAAACCATGTTTGATGCCACTCATCAGTAAATAAATTTCCATATGTGGAGAGTCACACATGGAAGCCTTATTTACTGATGCTTCAGCGTGCTCTAATGTCACAAAACAAATATAAAACTTACAGCTTCAAGTCAATAAAAGCTTTTGGGAGGTTCTGTTCTTTAATTTTGAATACAGGGGAGACGTCTTACCAAAAGGCAATTTATTTTGTTAAAAAGCAGGATATCTTAACAATAAAATTTTTATACAAATGTGAAACTTTGCTTCGATGTTTGATAATAAACTATTATTTGAAACATTAATCATTTAATTGGACTGAACTTTCACAGATAACATTGAAATTAGGAAGAATTTAGAGAATAAACTGATATATTTAATTGAGGAAATTATTTCCTAATATAATTGAAAACTTAAGATGTAATTTCAATGTTGTCGGGACTAAATTCAGCCTGGTGATAAATTTGGGGCTTTCAACCTGAGATTTTGAAATAATCCCCCATGTTTCTGAATCAGCCGATCTCTCCATTGTTTGCAATAATTTATATTCAGTTTGGCCACCAGGTGGAGTACTTTTTTCACCAGGGTGCAGTAAGACACAAAAATTCTTGCAAAATTATTCTGTTTTTGAGAAGCACTTTTGTTAGTGAATTACTTTGACTGCTGGAATAATCAAAGTCAATCAGCCTGTATCAGAAAAATAAACTTTCTTCTATCTTTTTGGGTAGATACGGCTCTTGTATCAGCCTTCTTCCTTAGCCAGAGTCAAAGAATCACTGAATGATGCAGAACACAAGGTGGATATTTGTCTCTATCTACCAGTGCCAACAATTTGGTGGACTAACAATTAATTCAATATTCCTCCTTCCTCCTCTGGAGACTTGCTTTCAAGAAAATGTTAATCAAATTCTCTTTCGCAATTTACCTTTGAAACCTCTTCCATCACCATTATCAGATAGTTCATTCCAGATCACAAGAACTCATTGTGTAAAATAAAAAAATTCTCAGAGAATTTATTTTTCAATAAACTTAAATGAGTCTCTTTGAGTTAGAGACTCAACATTTTCTGCTTATTTAATCATCTCAGTATTTCAGGATCTTAAACCTAAGAAATACCCACATAATCTTCTCTCCAACAAAATATCTCCAGCTAATCCAAATGTTAAACTTCATTGGTATTAGACTGGATAGAAAATTGGCTGATAGGCAGGAAGCAAAGGGTTGCAATTAAGGGATCTCGTTCAGGTTGGCTGCCTGTAACAAGCGGTGTTCCGCAGGGGTCAGCCTTGGGGCCGCTGCTGTTTACAATTTATATTAATAATTTGGATTATGGAATGAATGGTTTTTGGGCAAATTTGCAGTTGGCACCAAGATAGGTGGTGGAGCAGGAAGTGTTGATGAAACCGAAAAGCTTCAGAAGGATATAGACAAGATTAGGAGACTGGGCAAAAATATGGCAGATAAGATACAATATTGAGAAATGTACAGTTCTACATTTTGGCAGTGCAAAAAAAAAATATAGGCTGAGTGCTATTTGGATGGGGATAATATTCAAACCTCAGGGCAAAGGATCCTGGGTGTCCTCATACAGGGAAACCTAAAAATTAATGACCAAGTGGGATTGATAGAGAAGAAAGCGAATGCTATGCTAGCATTCAATTCAAGAGGAATAGTGTACAAGAGTAAAGAGGTGTTGATGAGGCTCTATGGGACACTGGTGGAGTACTGTGTACAGTTTTGCGCCCCCTATCTTAGAAAGGATGTGATGTTGTTGAAGAGGATGCAGAGGAGATTTACTAGGATGATTCCTGGAATGCAGGGGCTGGCGTATGGGGAATGTTTGGCAGCTCTTGGAATGTATTCATTGGAGTATAGAAGAATGAGAGGGGATCTCATAGAGACATTTTGAAAGGTTTTGACAGAGCGGATGTAGATGTTTCCCTTGATGGGTGAATCAAGGACAAGGGGTCACAGTCTTAAAATTAGAAGTTATCCAATTAAAATAGAGATGAGGAAGAACTTCTTTAGTCAGAGGGTGTGGATCTGTGGAACTCACTGCCGCATACAGCAGTGGAGGCCAGATCATTGGGAGAATTTAAACAGGAAATTGATAAGTATCTAATTAGTCAGGGTTTCAAGGGATATGGGGAAAAGCCTGGAAATTGGAACTAGGTGTGAGCATAGTTCAGCTTAGTGTGGAGTCAAAGAACAGACTCAATGGGCCTAGTGGCCTGCTTCTGTTCCTTTATCTTGTGGTATCATTCATTCCTAGTACTATATTAGTCAATCCCTTCTGCAATATATTCAAAGCTACATCTTTCTTAAAGCACAATGGCCAGATTTGAGCATAATCAGTCAGAACATATGCATTTGTAATTGGAAAGTACGTTGGAAACAGTCGACTATTGCAGTGCAGGGATCAGGTTATTTCTGATTTCTGTGCCTGGCCGTTGAAAATTACAGGTCAGAGGTAAGCTAAAGTTCAGATGCCAGGACAGGTAACCTCCTTCTCCTATGCCCAGTCCAGCAGCAAAAGGCTGAGGAGGATTATTACCTCAAAAAGATGAGTATAGCTAAATGAATTGCTTATTTTGCTGAATCTTTTTAACTAATTTATATCTAACAGAAACAAATTCCCCAGGTCTTTCTGCTTCTAGTATCATTTTAAACTTCACTGTTTCGACGAAGGCCATTGAGCTCAAGACTGCTGAGCCATTCAATCCCGGTTGACTCTTTAATGAGTCTCATTTTCTTCCACTAAACCTACATCCCATGATTCTGTTTATATTCAAAAATATACCTTGGTCTTGAGTGCACTTTGCAAGGCCTTCAAAGCCTCCCTGAGTAGAGAATTTCAAAGATTCACCACTCTTCAGCTGAAAAAATATCGTCTCGTTTTCAATCTGATCTGTTAACCCCATATCTTGAACTTGACCCAAGTTGTTGAGTTGTTTGGATTTTGGATGAAATTTAAAATTTATGTATGATTCTGAAGGGGATCAATAACATAAAAGCAGAGATGTTTCCCCTTGTAAGGAAATCTATAACAAAAGGAGATAAGTTTTAGTCTAACAGGTTGCCAATTTGAAATGGTGATGCCAAAACTTCAAAAGTCATGCATCTTCTGAATTTTCTGCCCCAGAGTTGTGCAGCTTGGATAATTAAATGCATTCAAGGACAAAGTAGGCAAATTTTTGAACCACAAAGGAATTAATTATGGAGAAAAGATATTAAAGTATATTGACATCACCTAGCTAACTCCTACTCTTATATCTTAGGTTTTTGCTTTATTAGATAATGTGAATGCAATGATGAAAAGTGAACAGAGGCAGTAGAGAATAGTATGAGAAAGACAAGCCAGGAAAACATAAAAGCATTGGAATAGTTAAGCCCAGTGATAGAAAAGCCATGGATCGAGTATCATGTGAGCTGAAGCTGAGTTGGGCAATGTTAACTGATCTGAAACTTTTCCAGGGATCTGACGACATCGAAGTTTTGGTTTTGGAAAATTCTTTGGAAGTCAGAAAATGGGACTCAGGCAGAATTCAAGAATTCATAAAATCCAATGAACATTGTGAAGGATAATTACACCTGGGCTAATCACAAAACTCAGGTTTGAGTGTGAGCTACACACTTTAAATTGTGTTTTGGTAAGGGGCCCAAATTTTAATCCAGTTCAATCAATGCCTCTGTATTTAATGGAATATAGTCCCATAAAATGTTTGACTTCTCTCTCAAATCACAAAACTCATGTTAACATTAAGGGCCAATATTATTGAAAATACAGTTAATTTCTGGATGGATTGAAATTAAAAGTTAAATATATAACTACTGGATATTCTGAAACCTGTTTATTAATATTAAATAGAAACTGTTGAAAATATTCAGCATTGTTGACAGGAGTCAGTGTTAACAAAACATTAACTCCGCTCTCTACAAATGCTGCCCTGGCCTGATGTGTGTTTTCAGAATTTTCAGTTTTATTTCAGATTTCCAGTATTGGCAGTTTTTTTTTCCCCCTGAAGTCGCGATTATCAAGGATTGCAGACTTTATGCATTTCAAAACTTGCATTTGCATTATTTACATTTACAGTGGACATTACTCATTGTATATAATTAACAATTATGAGGCTAATTATTTTCCACCATGCAAATGTTTACATTGAATGGAAACTATCAATAGAAGTTCAGAAAACATCGACCAAAATGATGGAGAGAGGCCAGTGGGGAGGGAGAGAGCAAACTGGGGAGAGGCCGATAAATGGGAGGGCAAAAGTGTTGAAATATAGGGGAAGGGAAGGGGGAGGGAAAGGGAGAGGAAAGAAATGGTGCAGGGGAGAGGAGGAATGGAAGGAGGAGCAAGAATTGAGGAAGTGAATGGATGTGGAGGGGAAGAAATAGAGGACCAGGAAATTAATAAGGTGGGAGATGGGAAGATGTGGAATGAAGATAAGTGGGAAGAGATGTACAGAGAGAGGGAAAGGGTGGTGAAGGGATAGGAAGGGGATAGTATATGTGAAAGAGATTGAGTAAAAAAAGAGGTAAAGAGAGAAGAATAAGAGGTGAAGAAGAAGAGAATGAGAAGGAAGAACTGAATGGGAGAGAGGGGGGAATGGGAGGGGAAGAAGTCAGGAGGAAAGAGGGCAAGGAGAAGGGAGAAAAGGAGAATTGTGCAAGGAGAATGGAGAGGGTTTGTGGAAAGAGTCAAAAGATGTCAAGTGGATATAGGAACAGGAGTGCTGAAAGGGGAAAAGGGGTATAAAGAGATGGGAAGAGACACAACAAACCTACTCCTTACCATTGCTCCTTTAACCCCTGGAGGGCCCGGAGGACCAGTTTCACCACGATCACCCTGCAGAAACAAGAGCAGGTAGCCTTCAGTGAGAATTCCAGAACAAGGTTTACACAATGATAACATGAGAGACTACAGATATTAGAAATGTGAAATAGAACCAGTTAATAGTAGAAATATTCAACAGAGCAGGTATTTTTAGTGAAGAGAGAAACAGAATTAATGTTTCAAATGATGAACATTCATGTCTGAAATTTTTTTTTGACAACAGAAACACTGATTCTGTTTTGCTAATCAGAGATATTCCCTGAACTGATGAGTTTTTCCAGTAATCTCTGCTTTTATTTAAATTATTATTTTTAAAATTTAGATGTACAGCATGGTAACAGGCCCCTCAAGCCCACGAGCTGGAGCTGCCCAATTACACCCAATTAACCTACAATCCCTGAACGTTTTGAAGGGTGGTAGGAAACTGGAGTACCCTGAGAAAACCCACGGGGAGAATGTAGAAACTCCTTACAGACAGCATCAGATTCGAACCCAGGACGCTGGCGCTGTAATAGCTATGCCAACCGTGCTTGTATAGTTCTGATGAGAGTTGGCTAAAGTGAAATTTAAAAACATAGTACATTTAGGGCTTGGATCCTTTCTCTTAAGTAGTGTTACGATCCAAAATATCTCTATGGAAGTGGCAATTGGTAATGTATTCTGTCGTGCTAGTCAGTACTTCTGATGATGCAGCCTTCTCCCTTCCTGAACTGGGGCAGCACAATAGTGTTGGAATCTCCAGGAATGGAGCAATGATTCAGAGGAAAGAACACAATGACCATGACTATAACATGGCAGCAAGGTGCTTCAATATCCAAGCATATCAGCATATAAGCACATGAGGAAAAAAGGAAAAGTAAGATACAATGTGCTGACTGAATGAAGGATAATTTTCACGTGGTGTATAAGCCCTGTCAAGAATCTATTGGGCCAAATGGGTGGTTTCAGTTCTTCAATTTTCATAAATACTATCTAAATTATGCCCTTTTAAAATATGCTTATACATTATCCTTTACTTTAATCACCTCCAGTTCCTCACTTTGGTGAACTTTGCATCTGTTTCCAACAATTCCAGAATAAGTTGCATCTTTGATTCAATATGTCTGAATTATTTCTGATCTGTTATTTTACTAGGAACAGTCTGCATCTGTAAGTTACTAGAACTTATGAATATAGGAAAAGGTTACACATTCTATTTCTCCTTTGTTCATTGTTGAGCATGGATCGCACACACACCATGCCAATGAGAAGCAGATTACTGTATTGTCTTTGCACACAGCCTATTTTGTTCCATAATCTCACTTTTAACACAGATTGATTTTAATTTTATATACCTTTTCTCCAATCTTTCCAAGTTCTCCGATTGATCCCATGAATCCTGGCTCACCCTGGTAAAATATTTTTAAAAATCTTTCATTTTAAAAGCAATAACAAATGATTACAATGTTGTGAGTTCAGCAATTAATGACAATTTAAGTCTTGAATTAGACAGAGCTGTGACTGTGCATGGATTCTAAAGCATTTGTTGCTTCACTATTTAGATGATTGCCTTAAAAACTGTGGTTGAAGGGGTAGATTCCCATGGGATAAGATGGAATGCCCATATTCTTCTTCATCATCCAAAAATGAATTGAGTGATATAGGATCCTTCTCATCTTTTTCCAGCAAATTACGCCATTTGTGTCATTGTGTCATGTGTGGCAAAAGATCAGACCCATTATGTTGCCTAATTATGAAATTCCAGCCCAAGTACATTACAAAGATAATTAACTGTTGCTCAGGCATGTAGCTTTAATACAAAAGTTGTACAGTAAAACCCCTATTATTCAGAATTCAAGCAACTGGCAAAAAAATTTGCAAAAATTAAATAGGTTAAAAATACACAAGTTTAAAATTGGTGAACTTTGCCATTAGTTTGCCAATTGTTATGAGCCCAGAGGACCCCAAAACCCAGCAGCAAAAGATATTCACCAAGACAAATAGTTACTTAAACAAAAGTTGCTTTTAATTATCTTTAAACATGAAAACAGGTTCACACTTTAACTTATTATTATTAACTTAACTAACCTAACTTTACCCCCTTCTAATTCTAAGTGCATGTGTATGTAATGTGTGTGTAAGTTCAGAAAAGCTATTTGATTCAAAGTCCAATCTCACTTCTCATACCTCCAAGTTCACTAGTTGCAGGCAATTCTTATACTGTGCACAGAATTTAACATTTATGAAGTTCACCAGGCTTTGGTGCTTGAAAGATAAATAGTTACTGTTCAGGAAGGTTCTTGTTGGTTTTCAGAGAGAGATTGGTTGTTCACTGGATACCCACAACTGATTCGTTGCAACCAGCCCCTTCAGTGTCTTGCCCAAGAAACCGCCCCATCAGGGTTTTCCAGATGATGACCTTTTTCTTTCAGGTCACCACAGAGTTCCATTTTGTTTCTCTTATTTCAAGTGAAAAATTAAGCAGCCAGTCCTCTCCTCTTGTATGAACTGCAAGGACCTTGTGCAGGCTGAATTAAGCACTTCCAAATGTGGTTTTTGCACAAGCTTTCCAGCTTGTCCTGTTCCAGTCCCAGCTGCTGCTGAACTGTAAAACAGTAATTCTGTCTCTCAGAGAAAAAGCCTGTTTTACTCTCTCTGCTTGCAAAACCACATGACCCTCTTAGAACAGAAAGTTCCACTCCAGATAGTTTGTGGCTATGACAAGTTCTTTCATCTGTTGCCTTTTTGTAAACAATAATCCATTAGTGACATCTCTTGGGCATTTTCCAAAGCTTTTGCAAAGGCTCTTGGTGCCAGCCTGTCTAGCATGAGCAGAGCTTCAGTATTTTAAATAAGATCTGTTTTAAAGTGTTTGTATGTGACTTATACTAAGAACCCTGCCCAAATTTATCTCCCAAAAACATATTATAATCTGTCACACAATCGTGCAATACATGGTCTCAAGTGCTGGATACCAGGTGTTTTATGGTATACAGAATAAGAAATTTGCAGTGCAGTGTTGCTGTATATGCAATATATATTACGCTGAAGCTGACAACATTAGTTTCAGTGTAAAATGCTCCATTGATATACAGCAAGTTATTGTAGTTTCAGTATAAAGTTGCCCTGGAAATGATCACGTAAAGGATCTAAGATATGTAAAACTACATGTGCAAATAGGCCCAAATTCTTGTGCAGTCATACAGCACAGAAACAAAATCCATCAGCCCACCATCTCCATTTAGTACCCAGTTAAAAAAAAATCATTTTTCAAATTTTTGAACATCATTTGTTTTCCCCACCCATGTGCCAATTTCAAAACTTTTCTTAAAAAATATTCAGGTGTGGTGGCACACATCCTCATGGTGAACCGGCCCCGCTTGCATCGCCACGTGGCGGGGCAGCCATGGGGAGATGGCGTCGTCAGAGGTTTCTCTCTGACTCCAGCATCCCTTCCAGCGCGCGCCCTGGGCAGCGATTATGATGTCACAATGCACCAGGTGACTGAGCTCATGCTGCCCTTAAAGGGGCGCGCTGAATTTGAATAACAACAGTCGTTAACGACCATCAACGTGGTGGCTGTGTTTCTTCCACTGCTCACACCGCCACACAGGTTCCTTTTTGGAATTTAATGGACTGAGGCTTCCACATGAAAAAAAAGAGTCTGAAGATGCTCATTGACATGCTACGATTTAATTCTACAACACTGAGGAAATTTGAAATTCTATGAAGTGCCAACACTTAGGACAAGAAGAAACCCCAGGCAGTTGTTAACTTGGCTGGCGACATCACGGGCACTATTCAGCACTCCGTCGTGGACATCTATCTACAAGACGTGACGTCTTAAGAAAGCAGCCTCTATCCTCAAGGACCCCACCACCCAGGCCATGCCCTCTTTACTCTGCTACCATTGGGAAAAAGGTACCGGAGCCTGAAGATGAGCACAAGGACAGCTCTTCCCCTCTGCTGTCAGATTCCTGAATGAACAATGAACCACAGACATTACCCTTGTCTTTTTTTTTCTTGGACTATTTTTATTTATTTGGTCATGTAGTTTATATCAATGTTTGCACTGTGATGCTGCCACAAGAAACTTTGTGACATGTTCACGACAATAAATTCTGATTCTGAGTCAGTGCAAACATCTAAGCGGTGAACTTCAGTGCAGTTGATCACTATGTGGAATGAAGTGACAGAATACAAATAGATCATTATGGCTGCCAACTAGGCATCTTAGAATTTAGGCAGACTGCTATGTCTCCAGTTGTATAATATTTGAATGGTACCGACCAATGGATTATGGTCCCAACGAATCCCACTCTCCAACTCCTGCCAACGCGTAGGTCCTTGGCAGCTGCTTGCCAGCTCTCTGCAGCCATCTGCATTTCTATTTTGTGTTGATGCTTGTGGTACCCCCCAATGCCCAATGTGATAGCAACAATGTAAGAGCTCTCGGCACATAATCATGCTTCCTGTTATTTCCTCCTGGGTGCTTTTGATGTATTTTTATAATTAATTTCAAAAAATTGCTTATTTTAAATAGAGCAAAAATGTACAGAAAGGATAGGATGTTTCTGAACATTATCCAGTCTGGAAAAAAGACACTCACAGCGCTTCATTAATGATGAACAATTTCCAAACTATGCAGTGCAAATAACTTTGGATGGAACCATAAATGAAGAGTATTCCAATAGAGCAAAACACTTCAGTTTCTCGCTTATTAAAAGATAATCCAAGCATAATACTCAAAATCATAACCCTGAATTGAACCAACTTGTTCTCCTACAATCTGTGTTTTTATTGGTCCACACACTGAATATTGCCAGCTCTGCACATTCCAATTACCTTTCGTGGACTATGATTTATAAAAGTCTATATTTGGTTTGATTTTATATTTTAGTTGGAACACATGTTAAAATACTGCAGTGTTAAAAACTGAACATTTTTAGATATAAACTATTAATTAAAACAGAGCAAGATACAATGAATTCCTGTTACAAAATGAGAAGTAGAAAGCCAGTAAGTACCTGCTCTCCAATTTTCCCCACTCTTCCAAGATCACCAGGTTCACCCTTGGAGTTGGGGGTGGGAGAGAGAAAAAAACCAAAAATGAGCAAATCTTGCTTTACACTAACATATTTTCGAAGTAAACGATTGTTTTAAGATGTTCTTCATTTCCTCAGATCCTGTAACAACTTCTACAAAAGTAAAAAATTGTTTTAAAATGTTCTTCATTTCCTCGGAGCCTGTAACTTCTTCTACAAAAGAAAACTAATTCTTCAATCTGAGTCAATGTTGGACAGATTACAGCTTTACTTTAGTAATTACATTTGCCTCCAAAGTTCCAACAAATTTAAGAGAATTGTTGCTGTCACATATGCTTAACATCATAAAACATCACTATCCAGTAGGTTTGTAGTGAAAAAGATAATGGAAACAAACTATTGAATGAGATAGTAAAAATCACTTGAAAGGCTATCACATTTAGTTCTTCAGTAAAATAATTGTATCATGCAACTGTGGACATTACATCTAAATCATTTTACATTCATTTATTTTCTAGAAATTAGTATTAGATTGAATAAAGAATGCACACTAAGATGCAGTCATTCATCACCAATCAAAGGTCAACAGAGATGTGTGAAATAAAACTTCACAATCAGCAGAATGTTGCACAGACAGATCCACAGACAATGTGAGGTTAAATGTTAAGGAAATGACAGTCTCTCCTTCAACATTGGAGGAATCTGATTCAATTCTTGTAGCAAATGCTCTATTGTTAGGTTTTGTGTTGATGAAATGATGACGACTTCGATTCACATTGTTGCAAATGTATTAGTGGTTAGTGCATTTTTTTCCAAATTATAATTATTTAATGTACAACTTTTGAATATTTCTCAAGGGTTTTTTTCCCCCCAGAAGTTGCATGTGGCCAAAGTAAGAAAATAATTAAAGGTTTGACTTCACAGAATATTTAATGCTAAGAAAAACATAAACTTGCTTTGTCAGATTTTCAGACACAAGAATAGATTTTTAATTCAAGTCGATAGGAGCTGAAAGATACCTTCTGTTTCATTTACATCAGCACTCTGGCCAAATCTATTGTTGATAGGCTCTTCCATTAGATGCTTGGACCAGAAGCCTGTTTTAGTATTGGATCCAATAAATACACAAACTGGGTGCAATGTAAAAAGAACAGAAACTGATAACATAGCAATAGTGGCATCAAAAGTTAAATTAAAAATCATTTTGATGCTTGCACATATTCCTTCAGTTAAGAAAGAATTATATAGGCCCACTGCCAATGAGTCTTCCGACTAGGGTGTCATTCTTCCAGCCTCCTACATTGTGCTAGGCTAGAGCCACAAAAATGCCTATTAGCCATCCATAATGTGGGAACATAACCACCTTTCAAAGTGGTTAAGATCATCTGCAAGCAGGATGTTAGAATCTGACCACTTTCAGGATGCTAATATAACCTATTGCATAATTCCTGCCTGGAAGCAAAAAAGACTGGGGTAATCAACTTGCCAATTTTATTTGATTGAGACACAAGATCAAATAATTCTAAATTTGGTTCAATTTGATCTATTTTCAGTGTAAACCAGGATCTGTCCTGGAGCCTCCATGTTGATGTAATCACAAAGGTCCACCAGCGGCTATACTTTGGGAGGTGTTTGAGGAGATTCTCAAAACCTTCTACAGCTGTACCGTGGAGAGAATATTGGCTGGTAATGGAGGCATCATATTTCAGGACAAGGAAAACAAAGGGTGTTAACTTAGCTTGTGACATCATAGGCACCAGACTCCACTCTATCAAGGACAACCACATGAGGTGATGTCTTTAAAAAGCAGTCTCAAAGACTCCTATGACCCAGGCCACGCCCTCTTCGGTCTGCTACCATTGGGGAAAAAGGTACAGGAGCCTAAAGATGAGCACTCAATGGCACAAGGACATCTTCTTCCCCGCTGCCATCAGATTCCTGAATAATCAATGAACAGAAGACGCTGCCTTACTTTTCATGCACTATTATTTTTATTTTTTATATTAATGTTGTAAGATGGTTCATAATATGAATCTTTGTATTATGAAGCTGCCGCAGAACATTGAAACTCGTGACTTGTTCTTGACAATAAATTCTGATTCTGATTAGGCTCATTTTAGAAATTTTGAGAGAGGGTTGGGGTTCTTTTATCCAGATTCATATTCCTCTTCAATTTATGCACCAGTTGTTTGTAATCAGACAATTTATTTAAATAAAACCTTATAAAAGCTGAAGTCAGATTTGTGTCATCAGCTGAGGTTAATCAGCTCACAAGGGACATCAGTGAACTTTAAAGTACTGTAATCTTGAACTGTTTGAGAGAACAATTCTTCAAATTGACAAATAGTTTTTTTTAAATTTTACCATTTAACTATGATTCTAGTTCAATGGATATGAAGAAACAAAAATATGATCCATGTGGTTATATCCACCTATTTGTTTACCTTGGAACCTTCAGGTCCTGGTTTGCCTGGAAATCCTCTCCTCCCAGGGCGGCCCTAGAATAATACACATAAATAGAAACAAGTTATTGCTATGTGTGGAATGATGGCTCAATGTTTATGCACTGAAATTCAGAATCATTTAAATAGTACAGGTATTTATTAGTTGGAGGCTATTTAACATATAATCGAGAGCACATTGGTGTAACACATCTTTTCACCCCTGAATTTGGTGGGACTTGCTCGAGTGGAATACATTCCACAAAAATTATTGGCAACTCTTGGACAGATTCCTAATAGATGCTGAGGAAGGTGAAACTCTCCCCCATGGTTAGAAATTCAATTGGATCTTGGAACAAATATTTTCACCAGCTCACTTAAGCTAGTTTGACAAATGTTTTCTGGTCTGGGTGATTTCAGGACTACATGACTCATTTAATATTACTCACTTACTTTGATAGGCAATAATGTTAAGCTTTTAGGTATTTATATATTTGTTTTATTTTTATTGATTAGAAATAGAAAAATAATTTTTAACAGGTTTCTGGTCTAGTATTTCCTAGACCAATTGTATGACCTCCCATTAGCTGAAATCAGTCAGCCTAGCACAGATCATAGAGTGGATCTGACTGAGACATTTTATGTGTCTCACCAGTCCATCAAAAGAAGCATTTATTTAAATACATTATATGTAGAAATCTGGTCTGTTTATCAGATCAGAAACACTGTTCAGGAGGCAGGTGTGGATGTGTCAATGACGACTGCCTACAGAAGGTTTCATGAAAATAAATACAGAGGCTACATAGCAAGGTGCAAACCACTAGTTAGCCACAGAAACAGGATGGCCAGATTAAGGTTTGCCAGGAAGTATTTAAAAGAATGATGGCAAAAGCAAAGTGAGGAAGCATAAGGGAACCACCCAAGATCCAAAGCATACCACCTTCGCCAGGGTTTGTATCTTGCTGTGGAGCCTCTGTATTTATTTTCATGAAGTCTTCTGTAGACAGTCGTCATTGACACAACCACACCTGCCTCCTGAACAATGTTTCTGATCTGTCGGACATACGTTTGGGGATTTTTCTTCATTATGATGAGAATTCTTCTGTCACTAGCAGTGGAGGTCTTCCTTGGAATACCAGTCTTTTTTGATTACTGAGCTCACCAGTAGGGTCTTTCTTCTTAATGATGTTCCAAATTGTTGATTTTGTAATCTTAAGGTTTGGGTGATGTCTCTGTTTTATTCTTGTTTTCAGCCTCATAATAGCTTTTTTGATTTTCATTTCCTCATCTCTGGCCCTCATGCTGAAAAATGGCAACTACAGACTCCAAAGGTGATCAAAAGCTGAGAAGCAAGCCTAGCTCTCTTATACCTGCACCAATGAAGAAATTATGTATACCAAGTGCTCACAAACACTTGCAAAGCCCAATGTCCTAAACATTATGATGCCCTGAAATGAGGGGAATATGTACAAAAAGTGCTGTAATTTCTACATGATCGAACCAAAATGTATAAAATCTGGAATGTGAACTTTAATTACGTGTGAATTGTTGGATTGAAAATTTAAAACTGTGGTGCAAAGGGGTAAATAAAGGCAAAAAGTTTCTTTGTCTCAAACATTATGTAGGGCACTGTATATATTAGCTTTCCTCAAGCAGTCAAAACCTTTGCTCATCTACTACCAGAATTCTGAACTATGATTTCGATTCAATTTGAAAACTGTCAGAAACAGATCCTTGAATTTCCTATCAATCAATAAATAGAATGGAGTATTATTCATTTTGACAACCAAGATTCCACTATTAAATTATGTTGTGATCTCATTCAATTTGCAGCTCTGCAACTCAACCATTTGCAAACCATTCCAGTGTCATTTAAATATCCATGAACTCAATTATTTTGAATATTAATTCAAAACTTGATTAATCAAATCAGTCACACTTATCATCAGATATCTCAATCAGAACTTTCTTCTCAAATTCTTGCTTCGGCTCTCTTTTTCCATTGTTTGCTTCCTTCAAATTTTGTTTGCTTCTTTCAAATTTTGTTTGCTTCCTGTATCCTCATTTCAAACCTTGACTGTTGCCCTGTCCTGCAAAATTCAGTCAACATATTCTTCAAGTTACCCACAACTTCTTCATTTTAACTTCTATTTGCATATTCTAAAATTTTCTTCCCCTAACTTTTGTTCAATGTTTCTGCACTGAAATCTTAGTGTCTCTTCATGTCACTCAACATTTAAAGCTTTTTCCCTCAAGTCTGGTACATCCCTTTGTCCCTAAAATTTCAACTCAGCATTCAATTTTTCAAATTTCATGCAGCATGCACACTTTCAAATCACATGGAGTATGGCCAATTAAATGCTATACAACTCTTTTTCCTCCAGATCTTGCCGCCCATGTTCCGCTTCACATTTTGCTTAGGGTTCACTTCTTTAAGTTTTGCCCATAACTCATATGTTCTGTTTTCTTCAGTGGTCAGTTCTTCCAATCTCTTTATCTTCATGCTTGTTGATCCATCCACAAAACTATGCCTATTCCCACTTGTCCAATTTTTACTAAGATTTTATATTTGTTTAGTTTCCAGAACTCTCACCCCCTCAATTAACCATAGCGTTCAGTTAGTTGCAATTTTCATTGAAGCAGTTAATGGCACCTGCTACGGACTCCAGAGGACCCCAAAAAGCTGCAGCAATAGATATGCACCACAACACAGGGTTTCTTAAACAAAAGTAGTTTTTAATTATATTTGAACAAGAAATCAGAATTAAACTTTAACTTATTATTACTTAACCTATCTAACTACTTAATCCCCCCTCTATTACTAAGTGCTGTGTATATTTAAGATTAGAAAACTTCTTTGGATCACAGTCCAATCTCTCGGGTTGCAGACAATTCTTGTACTATGCACAGAGGTTAGCATTAACAAAGTTCACCAGTCTTTGGTGCTTAACAGGCAAATGGTTACCACTCAGGAGGGTTCTTGTTGGTTTTCAGAGAGTGATTCCTTTTCCAGGATATCCGCAACTGATTCCTTCTCAATCAGTCTTCCTGACGAAACTTGCCCCCTTCAGGGTTCTGCAGATGAGCAGGTCACCTTTCACACTGCCAGTCTTCTCCTTTGACCACTGGAATGGATTTCTGCGACTCCTCTCTCTGTTTCACACCCTCCCCCTCTGGGAACAAAACTGTTCTCCTCTGCTTGCAAAAATCACATGCTCTCCCAGGCAAGCTGCTGTCGATACTTTGTTGCCTCCTGCAAAAAGCATTCTGCAAAAGTCCTGCAAATATTCTGTGTTTTAAAATGTGTGTGTGCAAGCTGCTCTAACAACTCCTCCCAATCCACCTCTAAATACTCTGTCACACACCTTACTAAAACATTACACAATGTTAGAAACTCAGGCTGCAAAGAGCAAAATCGCTCTTTTCATTAATCTGCACAATTGTTACAATCATTGCGGTTTATCTCAAATAATATGTTGTAGAACAAAATATACTGTTCACAGTTATTAAGAAGGCTCTTTTGAATAAGGAAACACAATTTAGATCAGGATATTCAATGTTATTTTTCAATTTCATTCAGGTGAAAGATACACGATAAAAGAACACTGCAAACAGCAAAATACTTCTTTTTAAGTGATTTTGTCCAATTAACACACTTAATTATTCAACAAATTATATAAATTAAACTGAATTATTATAGAGATGAGATTAAAAGTTCTAAACATGAGAAAATAGTTACAAATAGAATATTATATCTATGTGGAATATTTAAGATATTGTGGATCATTGAATACGTTGGACTAGGGATATGAAGTCTTGTTAGTAACCTTCTCTCAAGATAGCGGGGTACTTGATTATTTATTGTAAGTTGCACTTTCTTATTTTTTGGATTCTTAAAAGTTTTTAAATACTCTGCCAATAGCCAAACAACAATGAGAAAGCAGTAGCCACTGCCATCACCCAGCTACATTCCGAAAAGACTTAACATATGATTTGAGGATATGTATCCCATAATCAGCTGTCAGTGGCTATTATTGGTCTATTTTTCTGGATGAAAAAAAATGCCATCACTCCATGTTCTCCCACTCAAGAGTACTCTATCAGTGCCACCATCTCGCTACAGAAGAATTCAAATACTTTCTTTTACAATAATGGGGGTGTGGGTTTCGCTGACAAGGCAAGCATTTATTTTCCATGCTAATTGACCTTAGGAATGTGATGGTAATATCAACTTTCCAGAACTCTTATTGTCTTTTGGTGATGGTATTTCCATTACGCTTTTGGATATGAACCTCCAGGATTTAGACCCAATGTTGATGAAGGAATGTAGTTACATTTCCGAAAAACAACCATGTATAATTTGTGGAGGAAATTGCAAATAGCATTGTTCCTCTGCACCTGCAGTGCCTACACTTTTTGGTGATGGAGATTATGTGTTTAGGAGGTCTTGTCAAAATAGCCTTCTCAGCAAATTACAATGTATCTTGTACACAATTAGGCCACAGTGCCTTGATGGAAAAGAGTGTTTAGGGTGATGGATGGGGTGCCAGTAAAGTGATCTTATTTGACTTAGATGGTGTTGAGCTTGATTACTGTTGGAGCTGTGCTCATTGAAGCAAGAGGAGAGCATTCTATCATATGCTTTGTTGATTTTTCAATAGGCATTGGGAGTTAGTTAAAAGATCACCCTCTGCAGTATATCCAGTTTCTGATCTGCTCTAGAAGCTAACCCATTTTTATGGTTAGTCCAGTAATGCTTCTGATCAATGCCTCGGGCATTGCCTTGAGGTACACCTGATGTCTTGGGGTTGAGGTGATCAACTTCAATGACTACAATAATTGTCCTTTGTGTGAGGTTTTACCTGTGCCAGTGCAACTTACCTTTGATTCACACTGCCAAGTTTTAGCAGGGCTCTTTTATGCCACTTTTCGTGAAATCTATCCTGAAGTCAAGAACAGTTCCCCTCACCTGAACCTTTGACTACAAAAAGGGCTGTGATGATATCTGATGTGCATTTCTGAATTTGTCCACTCCTTTAATTCTATCGAGCTCTTCGCTTCAAGGTGTCAAACGCTTGTATAATTAAATAACAGATCCCTCATGTTTGCATTTATATTTCTAGATGTTTAAAATTTTAAGCATACCTCAGGGCCTGGTTTTCCCAATGGTCCACTTGGGCCTTCATTCCCCTTTAATAAACCACACGAAAAGCACATCAATTAATAATATGTACTGATTATTATAATATGCCTTAGCAACTCTAAAACCATCTTGTCTCTCAGACTGCCTGACACATGCCAAACTAATTTCAATCATTGAATTACCAGCATCTTCTCATCTACATGGTCTTTGCTGATGGAAATGAAGCAAGTCGAAATTTGTGCCAACAAACAGGTAAGCATTACTGTCAGACTGAGTTGTTTGTTATTTTCTGACATTCAGCAATAAATATTATTTTAGAGAAATAACAACTGATTCCATCTTATTTCTGATCAAGTATCATATGGTTCATTGGTTCTGGTTGTAGAAACTATTGTCTGGATATCATTTGGTCCTAAAAGTTACAAATGGATCTAATGTTAAAAATGGTGTTGATTTTAAAAAAATCTAATTCTTATCTTTCTCATAAAATTGATGAGAAAATCTTTGAAATGATTGGAAGAGGTACTATTCTCTACAAATATGCCATAGTAGCATTATATTAGATCATAATAATATAAAGAGGCCATTTGGCTCTTCAAGCCTACTCGGCCATTCTTGAAGATCGTTGCTGATCTTCAGATCATTTTTTAAGCTTTATTCTCACATCTCTCAATTCTCACAATGCCCAGCAATCTGTCAATCTCTGTTTTGAACTCAAAAGATCATTGTCCTAATCTACTCAATCTCAGTCAAGCAAACTGAAGTCTCATGAATCTATGCTCCCATTTCTTTGGTAGGATGGCCAAAACTGTACATATTATTCCTCATACTATCTCATCAAAACCCTGTACAATAGCCCTAAGATTTCTCTGGTCTTGCAGTGTGACCCTTATACAATAAAGGCTGGCATATAATTTGCCCAACTAATCACTTGTTTCACCTGCACATTGGCTCCTTGGTCTTTTTGAATAACAGCAACCATTTGACAAAATTTTCTGCTTTTCTTCTATGTGCGACAAGAAGGATGACCTTACTTTTTTCACATTATGTTCCATCTGATGTCTTCTTGCCCACTTACTCAACTTCTCCCTAATTTTTTGAATTCTCTTTACAATCTCCTCCATACTCATAAACAAGTTTTGTATTGTCAGCAAAATTGTAAGGACAGCATTTTGCCTTTGTGAAATTATTGATATAGATTGTGAATAGCTGGTGCAAAGCACTACTCAGTAGTCACAGTCACAGTCCGTCAACCTGAGAAGGATCAGGTTGTGCACCCAGGATTCTTTTTGCTTACTGCAGTAGCTCTCTCTCAGGACTTACCTCTTGACCAGCCATGCCCTGTGGTCCAGGTAGACCTCGTGCTCCAGGTTTCCCCTGTAAAGGATTTTAAAAAGTTAAATGTAGTCAGTTTTTTAGGAAAATGTTTTCTGCAGCTATCACATATCTGACATCCCAATTCTGGTCACTTTGGAAAATTTTTCAGCATTTGTTACTTTTCAAAATAATTAAAAGCATTATGCACCAAGTTAGTCAGTTTTTTGAAAATAAACTAAATAATGATGTCAAAGCACAGTTTTAGCTATCTAATGATTTGCCTGAATTTAAAAGCCATACAAATTTACTCACCTTTTGGCCTTCTGGACCATTTTGTCCTGGTGGCCCAATATCTCCTGGAAAACCCTTAAAGATAAAATAAAAGATGATATATATATAGATAAACTTTAAGTGTGATTGGTGATGACCACATTAAGGTGGAATAGGCATCTGGTCAAAATTGTCACCCTTAGTCGATCTGAAAATGGTCATAAAACATCCTTATTATTAAATTTCAATGTTTTCACAATAAAGTCCAACATACAATTTGCCTTTTTAGCTACTTGTTGGAAACTCCAGCTAACTTTTTGTGATTCATGGACAAGACTACCTAGATCCTCTGGATCTGACTTATCAGATAATAATGTGCCTTTTGACTCTTCTTACCCAGGTCCATCACAGGCTCTGACCTCCCATCCACTGAAGGCACCATTGTGAGACGCTGCCTCAAGAAGTCAGCCAACATAATAAGTGAACCCTGCCACTCAAGTCACAACCTCTTCTCACGACTACCTTCAGGTAGAAGGTACAGAAGCCTGAATCTCTGGGTTCAAGAGCAGTTTCTTTCCCATGAATCTCCTCTTATTACACGACTCAGAGATTGCTCCAACACCACGAAAGGACTGGGTGCACTACTGTAACACCATTGTTTTTCTTGCACTATGGTATCTGTTAATATTCTATCTTTTGTATTTATCATCTCTTTTTAGTCTATTTCAATATATATGGTCATAGTTTTGTTCATGAAGCACTTGGTCGGGTGCAGCAAGTAAGAATTTTTGTGCATGTATACATTGTATAATGTATACACTCATTATCATAATCTTACACTTTCCCTCATTCAAATTCATTTGCCAGATTTTCCCAGTCACTCAATCTATCCTGCCATAGTACCACAATATACTCATTACAATTTTCTTTCCATTTTGATATCATCTGCACTTAACCTTGCATTTAATTGCTGCCTTCAGGTCCTTAGTGTAAATAATTAAAGCCAAGTACTACTCCCTGGGGTACTTCATTGGTTACATACCTTGAACTGGAAATGGAGTCATTTATTTCAACCCTTTGATTCTATGTGTCCTTAACCTATATCTGCAGAGTAAAATACTAAGCTAAATACCGCTTTACTTGTCCCATTATCTCATACAGTATTTTGTTCAGTTCAACGTCAATAACAATAATTGCAAAGGGCTGTTGAAATTTTTTGGTTCATAGAAGGCTGTCTTCAAAATTTATTTTGTTGAAGCTAACAGAGCGTGCTGCTATTTTTATATAATGGTTTTATGCTAACAAGGCAAGATGAATGGCTCCAAATTTAACATTATTAATGCATAGAGCTCTATAATGCTGTAGTCATGAAAATAGCATCAGCCTCTAAAGAAACACAATGTTCTAAATTTGTCTTAGGGTAAATTAGTGCCCCGAAAAACTGTACACACTCCAGACAGGCTCTACTGAATCATCTAAAATTATTCCACTAACTAAAAGCATCACTCTCGAAATGCTGCATGAGAAAGGGAAGGGATTATAGTAAAGACATGAAGAGTTGACTAATATCTTCCTACAGAATAAAACCCACTTTACAGCTGACAGTTTGGTTCCAGCATATTTTAGTTTAATTCAGGCTTGAGAGAAAATTAATTTATATGGCACAGCTGTCTATTTGATGGGGGTAAACCAAAGGAGCACTGCTGTGCTCAAGTGTTTAATTGTGGTAAATTAAAAAATCATTGTGGTCTTGTGAAAGATATCACCAAAGAAAGATAGAAATCAGAGAGATGAACAGATGGAGTCAAATGATTCATATTTATTTGGAAATACTAATCCCTTAACCATTGTGCATTGCTCATTGGAATTTCTTTGGATGTCGTTAGGATTTTCTGCTGGTGTAAGGTTGAATCTTTGGTGTTCCGCATTGTTTATTCAATGCCGGTTCCACAGACACGTTGAAACACCTTGGATGTGTAAAATTTCGATGCTACAAATGGGATGTTGTCACAGCCAATTGTCTTGGTTACGGATATATTCCTCAGTATTATGGTACTTACTCTTTGGTTCCTAACATTGGCACTGGCAGAATTTTACAATTTCATTTGAAGAAAATGGTTCATCATCAACATGGTACAGAACATTTCCGATCATCTAAAGCCACTTTACCAAAATTACCAGTTATCCGCAAAAAAATTCAGAAGTGACATGACAAAACAAGTTGAAAAATAGTTGATTTTTTTTTGAACCTGCTGTGCTCAAGTGGGACCCTGACGCACTATTAGCGCCATTTTGAATCCAACGGTTCTCCCTTGTACCCAAATGTACTCAAGTCAAGAATTAAACTTTATTTCATGCTTTTTCTTTGTTGTTGTTTTAACTGTTGATACTACACAAGTATTATGGTGTGATACTGGGGTGGGATTCGTGCGGGGACCTCGGGCGCCTGGGCAGGTTCAGCGACGGCAGTGGGGAGGTGTCGTGAACGGCAATGATCAATACAAGTATTCTGCTGCTTAAACTGGGCTGCAGATCAGATATCCGTAAAATGCAGTTAAATGTCCAGTCCCGAGCATTTCCAATACTTGAAAACGTACTGTATTTTAATTCTCTGTGTATTGCAATAGTCTCTATTCTGTCAAAACAAAAATATCGATCTGTGGGTCATACTTTTCAGAATGTGGTGCCACATTTACATCTCTATGGATTGAGTTGTTTAATCACAAGGTACATTGTCCTGAATTTGAATATCTGCTCTTAGTCATGTAATAGCAAATGCATGTCATCATACAACAAGTAAAACATGGGAGACAGATTTTTTGTGAGCAGCTGAATGAGGGTGTGCCACAGGCTCTCCTCGTTGAAGGAATCAAATGGTTTTGGTGAGGTCAAGAAAGACCATATATAATGCCTGATACTGTTCCCTGTATTTTTTTCATAAAAGTTCTCATGCAGTGCAGATCATGTCCAGGGTGACCAAATTTTGAGCTCCAGAAAAACCAATAAGGGGGGGGGGGGGGGGCCTGATGATAACTTTTCCTACAGTGGGCAATAGGAAGACTCATCCATTGTTTTCTTGGATTAATTTATCCCTTTTCTTGCAAGTGATCATGGCTGTGATGTCTCTAAGGTCTCCAGGAATATTCTTGCCAAGGATTCCTTGTCTTCCTATATGCGAGTGCATGTGCCAGCCTGGCCTTTAGTCAAATGAAGAAAAGAATATTTGACAATTAAGATATCAGACTGACATAGTCAACTGGGCAGCAGTGATCTTTCCTTTCCTACATGTTTTTTCAGACCTAACCTCCTTCCAGCAGGCTTCTCAAGACATTGGAAAAACAGTCAATGCTATCTATGCAAAAGCCTTCAAATTTACTTTTAAGGATAAATGAACTAATATCAGTGCCCTCTCCCAGGCCAAAATCTCCAGCACACAGTATCCTTGACCCACTACAATCAAGGAGGAAGTACAGAAGCGTCAAAATCAGAACTGCCAGTCTGGGAAATAGCCTCTTCTTCCAGGATGCGAGCTTGATCAGTATCCTGTAACCAAGTAAATCATCCCAAAATATGTATATAGATTTATTTTAAATTATATCTTTATGTCTCTATGTGATTATTATGCACTGTGAATTGTGTACAGTGGTCCAGAGAAACACTGTTTCATCGGTCGTATATGTACAATCAGATGATAATAAATTCAAACGAGGCCTTTGTTACACTTAGTTTCCTAGGAGAGGCCAGGTACCCCTTTTGGAATTGCATCATGTGACCAGCCAATCTCTAGGCTGTTGTAACCATGACCAGTGTGGAATCTATCACAGATACCTATCTTTGAGAGTATAAGCCACAGCAAGATAAACCCTGTCCCTTGCCATAGCTTTTTTTAAATAAAGGACCTTTGTTGTTTATTTGAATTACCAGTTTCCAGTATCTTAGATAAATACTGAGACTGTACCTCATTAAACATTTGCATAAAATTAGAAAAGTATTATCATATTTCAAAGGTCTGAATTTTGCCAGGGATTTTGTCAGGAATTTTGTCAGTGAAAATGCTGGCACATGAAAGTAATTAGAGGTGGTGCAATAAATGTAATTTTCTGAAGTTTTTTTCCCCAGATTACAAACCTTTGATTAAGATTTGATGGTTATAAATTCAGAAAGGCTCAATTTTAAATCTTTTCTTTGATGATTAAACTTTAATTCTCAACTATGAGAATTATTCTAAACAAAGTATTGCATTCTTAGTTTGAGTATTGAGAAACTCTTTGTTCAAACTTCATATATGCATTCATGATATTGATTTACTCTGCTGTTTATCACATATTGGGGTGGCACTGAAGCCTTTTTTTGGGCAACTACTCATAAAAAATACAGGCTGATGTACAAGCATCATTGCTAAATGAATCCTGACTGTGTAGCCCACGATTTGCTTTCTGTTCTCCTTTGAAGACCTTGCAGGAATGAATAATGGGTGTGAAGGATGCCATGGCAACTGTGATTCATCATTTGTGGATGGCTAGTACAAGAGAATGGATATCAGAAGAGATTTTCAATTGTTCAGTGCCATAGGGAATGATGATCTTCCCTTGATATTGCTTTCTTAAAAAGATTTTCAAACTTCTTCTACTAGGGATTGTTAGAGGTGATGATCTTTGCCAAGATTCCCTACTTTTAGAGGATTTTAGGGGCATGTCTTTCATTAACTATCTTCCTTGGAACCAAAAGCTGGATCTTTCTTTGTCAACAAACTTAAAGAATCAAAATCTGTGATACCAGCACCCCAAGAAACAACAGTATAGAGCACCACATGGAAAAACAAGACTATAGACAGATCCATTCCATTTTCCTCCACAGTTAACATTTTAAAGTGGGCTATGTCTGTACTGGAAGCTGTGGAAAATCAATGTATGGACATTGATGTACAAATAGACAGCTTTTCAGCAATCCTAATAGATAGAAAATACTTTCTGGTTAACTACTGGCATTTAAGCGGCCAATAAGCAAAATAAATTTGTGTCATTTTTAGACCACACTGAGTTGCGAGATGCAAACACAGACCTCTGGTCTTTGAGCCAAGATTGGTTAGCTGCCGGAAACCCTTGGGGAACAATTCAATAACATTTTTATGAACAAGAATGCGGCTAATGTTGGCATACACAATCAAATAACAATTATATTTAGCAACATAAAATGGTGAAGAGGATACGAGTCGAGTAAGTAGCTGTTGCACATTATTAAATTGTATCTGGAGAAGGGAACAAGCAACATTAGGGGGATCATGCTGGCTACTGCAACATCTCCCAGGTAAGTAGGGTCCAGAACATGGAGTTCAAACAATGGACCTATACATATTTTAGGAAATCTTTTCATTCAGTTGTAACATATGTGCCATTACAGGTAGATTGGTAACTTTATCTGTATCCCCATACACATCAGAAATATTTCTTGGTTAATTAGAATGAACAAACTGGATTTAAATAATCCTGTTTTGGATCTAACTAAGATTTTCTTTGGATCAAATTGCTGAATTGGCCCCAAGACAATTAAATACAGTCCATAGAGCCCAGTTTTAGTTCAAAATTAAATTGATCTGGCACAGATGCAGTTCATGATACTTTTCTCTCTTTGGTACAGCTAATACTGACGAGGACACTGCAACTGACCACCAATTGCACATGGGCTGCAAATCAAGTTCTTTGCTGAGACTCCAATGCATAAAAATAAAGAGAGCCCCAAGTAAAAATTAAATTGGGCCTCAAAATAAAAGTTAAAAAATGTTGCCTAGTCATATTTAACTTGAACACTAAGGGCTTAACTCCAACTACTTTGTCAGCTTACCAAGTATGGCACTAACCCGGCTACATTTACTTGATGTGCTTAGAATTGGCAAATGCTCACTCAACATAAAAAGTCAATAACTATCAAATGTCCAATATCTAGCAACACACACCCTGCTTTTGAAAAATCAGATAAGGTAAATATAGAGCTAAAAACATGGTAGTTGCAGATAACATGCATTGATTAGCTATATTTATTTCAAGAATTCCATTTCCAGATCCAAATAAAAGAACACCTTCATAATTTATGTGGAGCAAATTTGGATTTCCATAAAATAATTTGTTCCTATCCAGTTACTGCATATCATTGTATTTCTGAGATCATATATAAAGATTCTGGGATACTCAATCTGCCTATTGATTTTTAGATCTTAAACCTGTTCCACTTATTGCAATCATTTACTCTACCATTACTATTTTAAAAATTATTTTATAAAAATATTAGAATATGTTTCTGCTGTTTTCTGACACATTAATAAAGTCAGAAGACCAATATGCTGTCAACTATAACTCCTTTGTCTGTCGACTGTGGCAGCAAAGCCTCCAGCTCAGTTGGATGTCTGGGAAAGCGAAAGCATAATGCAACTATAGGAAATATGCAGAGGGCAAATATGAGTCTTGGACTAGACTGAGTATCTGGCCTATTGCTTCAGAATTTTTATATCAGGTTGTTCAGTTCATACGTATTTAGATAACATTTTATAGCTGAATGGAATTCTTATACTGGCTTTTGAATATTGAAAATATAGTATGTTTATGCAAAAATTATTTCAAAAATGAAATGGAGAACGGAGAACATGGATTCTTATACTACTGCTGACAGAAACAATGGTTCATGAATCATGTTGTGCAGAGAATAAGAGGCATACAGTATTAGGAACAGCTGCTGTTATTCCATATCCAAAATAAACATCAAACGGACCAAGTCCTGACCTAATTTTTATTTAGAATACGGAAATGTCATGATTCTATTATTTTATTATTATTCTCTAAATGCTTCTGGTCCAACATTGCCTGGATTTTAAATTTCTTATTCTTGTATCCCCTCCACTCAATTGCCATGGTCTTCAACAACATGTCAGTTTTGGCTTCTTGTGCAACCTCTTTCCCCCCCCCACTCTATTTGCACTCATCCTTCAGTTGTCTAAAAGTTGGAATTCCCTCTGCAAACCTTCCTTTCTTCTTGAAATTGTTTCCCCAAGACAATTGGAAACATTTTTTGCAGGGTCCCAGGTTCACAACCAAAGTCAAAGGCCGTTGTCACTACCCATAATTCCCCATGGAGCTGTAATGCTGTACCAGCGCCAGCACAGGGGAACTGAGAAAGGGACTGTTCCCCTGGTGCCAGTGCAGTGATAGGGGTTGGGGGGGGGGGGGGGGGGGAGAGAGAGAGAGAGAGAGAGAGAGAGAGAGAGAGAGATGGCAATGCAACTCGGGCAGGAGAGACAGCAGCGTGACTCGGGGAGGCAATGGGGGAGAGATGGTAGCACAATTTGGGCAGGGTAGGGGGAGAGACGGCAGCATGACTCAGGCGGGCAAAGGGAGAGAGACAGCAGCATGACTCAGGTTGGCGAAGGGGGAGAGACAGCAGCATAACTCAGGCAGGTGAGGAGGGGAGATACAGCAGCTCGACTCGGGTGGGTGGGCTTAAAGGGAGTGAAATCAAAATGATTCCGAAATCCAGAAGATTCCAAACAACAGCAGATGTCCAATCCCAAATAAAAGGTTAGGCAGCTGTATTTCCCAAGCACGGGGCCCCCGTAGGCGTGGGACCCAATTAGGAACAAATGGTCCAATTGGCTTCAAGCCAGGCCTGCCCAAAAATCAACCAGTCGATCAAATTTTTGGTTATTGGTCTTCTTCCAACATCTCAAAAACAACTGTTATCCAATAAAGCTCCAACAAAATGTATTGTGCTATTTTACTACACTAAATGTGTCATTTTCATTCTGTAAAGCACTGTGTGAATCCAAAATACATGTGGACAGTTTGTGTGTCATGAAGATAATGTATTATGACACTAATGATGTTTTCATGACATTGTCAAAATATGGACATGACATGGAATTATAAAAATATTCAAAATCCAACAAAGCTATTGTCTCTCTGCTAGTCAAAAAAAATCTATATTTCCAGCACCTAGTTTTGCCCTCCTCAAGTATATCCAAGTAGATTTTAAAATGGAATGAAAGCATCTGCTTCCACCATTTTTTCAAGCTACGAGTTCCAGACCCTCCCCCCCAGGTGATTTTTTTCACATCTCTTATCTACCAATGACTTTAAATCTCTGTGGTCTTAACCCCAATGCTAAGAGAAACTAATCATTTTACACATGTCCATCAAGTCTTCTCTCAGTCATCGCTGTTCCAAAGAAAATACCCCCAATCTATCCTGAGCTTGTAGTTACATTTTTAATCATGGCAAATTTCTTATTAATTTCCCATATTCTCTCTCCAGTTTTTCAAAAACATGGTGGCTAAAATTCTTGCTCATTGATTATCAATGATGTTTTCCCTTTACTAATCACAGAGCAGCTATGGCATAGGATGGCATAAAGGATTACTTAAGGGGGTATATGAATGAAAAAAGGTTGAGAACCACTGTTTGAGTGAGTACCCAAACTGTGATCTAATCAGTATCTTTATAACTGCCAATTTAGAGCCACTTGGCCCTTTCAATAGTATTATGATTGATTTGATTCCTCATTCCAGCCAACCACTTGACAACTTTTCACCCTTTTTCTTGCAATTTAATCTACCTCTTAATTATATTTCCACCAGAAAATTAAAAGTCTCACAACATTCTGAGAGAGAAAAAAATCCCCTAGCTCTGTCTTAAATGACCCCAGGTTGTAGATTCTCCCCCAAAAGTAAACGTATTTCCACATCCACCTTGTCAAAAGCCCTCAGGATTTGATTTGTTTCAAGCTGATTACTTCTGTCCTAGCCTGTCTGATTTTCAGTCCAGTCAACTATTCAACTAATTTACATCCTTCTGTAAATAAATAGACCAATGGCATATTGCAGTAAAACACAAAAGTCTGCAGATTCTGTGGTTATAGTACAAAATACAGAAATGCTGGAGGAACTCAGCAGGTCTCGTAGCATCCATTAGAGGTAAAAATATATAACTGACATTTCGGGCCTGAGCCTTTTCTCATAAAAGCAGGCAGGGGTCTATATTAAAAACTGGTGACAAGGGAAGAATGAGAGGGGGAGGATTACAGATCAACAGACAAAAGGTAGTCTGGGTGAGTACATGGTTGTAGAGCTTGAGGCTGGCAGGGAATCAAGTCAAGACAAAACATGTTTATTTGTTGCTCATACCATAAACCTTGCAGTGTACAGTGAGTCCAAGATAGAAATCCTCCGGACTATGGAGCTGGTTACTTACATGGATAAATTACCTCTGAAACTTCTTATAAATAACATATCATAAATAACATATTACTTATAAATGTCGTGTTACTTATGCTAGCCCCATGTCCCCAGAGTTCAGAAACCACATGGCTTGGGGGAAAAACGTGGTCATGAGAGTCTGAATGCCTCGGTACCTCTTCCTGGATGACAGGAGGGGTGTCATAAAAGTCCATCGTGGCAGGCAGAGAGACCCCAATAATCTCTTCAGCAATCTTTATTATCCACTGCACAGACTTGCATTCTGAGATAGTATGTTTCCTGAACCAGGTGGTGATGCAGTTACATAGGATGCTCTCAATGCATCCCCTGTAGAATGTAGTGAGGGTGGCGGGTGGAATCTGAACTTTCCTCTACCTCCGCTGGAAGTAAAGGCGTTGTTGGGCCTTCTTGGTGATGGATCTGGTGTTGTAAACAGTACTCCAGATGTGGTCTTGTGATTGCTTTATCTGATGTATTATCTCCCTATTATTTCATTCAATTCCCCTAGCAATAAATTTTAGCATTTTGTTTGTGTTCCAAATTATTTACAGTAGTGTATACCAGCATTTTAAAATCAAGCATGAGGATATCCAATGTCTTCTATATCATAGAGCTCTGAAATTTCATACCATTTAGATAAAACACAATTTTTAATTTTTCACTGCAAAAACTACAAAGTCATATTTTTCAAAATTATATTTCACTGTACTCTTCTTTTATCCTTAGGCAAAACAAGCCAGCAGGCTCATCTACTGAGGCTGTATGGGTGGAACTGAGGAACAGGAAAGGTATGACCACACTCATGGGGTTGTATTATAGACCACCCAATAGTCAGCAAGAATTAGAGGAACAATTCTATAGAGAGATAGCAGACAGCTGCAGGAAACATAAGGATGTGATAGTAGGGGATTTTAATTTTCCACATGTTGACTGGGACTCTCATACTGTAAAAGGGATGGATGGCTTGGAGTTTGTCAAATGTGTTCAGGAAAGTTTTCTAAAGTAATACAGAGAGGTACCAACTAGAGAGAATGCAATTCTGGATCTCCTATTAAGGTACAAGATAGGATAGATGACAGAAGTCTGCGTAGGGGAACATTTTGGGTCCTTTGATCATAAGGCCATTAGTTTCAAGTTAATTATGGAGAAGGATAGGTCTGAGCCTCAGGTTAACATTCTAAATTGGAGAAAGGCTAATTTTTAGGAAATGAGAAAGAATCTAGAATATGTGGATTGGGATAAGTTGTTTTCGAGCAAGGATGTGCAAGGTAAATGAGAGTACAGAGTTTGTATGCTCCTGTCAGGATTAAAGGCAAGGCTGGCAGGAGCAGGCAAAGAGAGCCTTGGTTTTCAAGGGATCTTGGGGATCTGGTTCGGAATAGCAGGTATAGGCAACATTGAGTAAATGAGGTACTTGAGAAATATAAAAATGCAAGGATAACCTCAAGAAAGAAATCAGGAAGGCTAAAAGAAGGCACGAGGTTGCTTTGGCAGACAATGTGAAGGAAAGTCCTAATGGTTTTTACAGATATATTAAGAGCAAAAGGATAGCAAAGGACAAAAGGTGTCCCCTTGAAGATCAGAGTGTTCAACTTTGTATGGAGCCAAAAGAGATGGGGTGATCAGGACACAGGCACAGAGTCATGGGAAGTAAGGAAAACAAGCAGTGAGGTTATGGAATCTAAACAGATTAAAGAGGAAGAAGTGCTTGCTGTCTTAAAGCAAATAAGGGTGGATAAATCCCCAGGGCCTGACAAGATATTCCCTTGGACCTTGTGGGAAGCTAGTGTAGAAATTGTAAGGGCTCTGGAAGAAATAGTGAAAATGTCCTTAGCAGTGGGTGTGTTGCCAGAGAATTGGAGAGTAGCTCACATTGTTCTGTTGTTTAAAAAAGGCTCCAAAGGTAACCCTGTAAATTATGGCCAATGAGTCAGTAGTAGGCATGTTATTGGAAGGTGTTCTCAGAGATTGGATATACAATTATATGGATGGCCATGAAGTGATTAGGGATAGTCAACATGGCTTTGTGAATGGCAGGTCGTGTTTAACCATTCTTATAGAGTTTTTTGAGGAGGTTACCCAGGCAAGTTAATGAAGGAAAGGTTGTGATGTTGTCTCCATGAATTTTAGTAAGGCCTTTGACAAGGTCCCACATGGGAAGTTAGTCAGGAAGGTTCACACGCTATGTATTCATGGTAAAGTAGTGAACTGGATTCGACAATGACTGGATAGGAGAAGCCATAAAGTAGTGGTGGATAATTGTTTCTCAGACTGGAGGCCCGAGACTAGTGGTGTGACTTAGGGATCAGTGCTGGGACCATTGTATTTTGTCATCGATATCAATGATCTGGATGATAATGTGGTAAATTGGATCATAAAGTTTGCAAATGACACTAAGATTGGAAGCATTGTGGATAGCAAAGAAGGTTTTAAAAGCTTGCAGAGGGATCTGGGCCAGCTGGAAAAAATGGGCTGTAAAATGGCAGATGGAATTTAATGTAAACAAGTGTGAGGTGTTGCATTTTGGAAGGACAAACCAAGAAAGGACATAAATAGTGAATGGTAGGGCACTGAGGAGTGCAGTAGAATGGCGGGACCTGGAAATACAGAGACATAATTTCCTGAAAGTGGTGTCACAGGTAGGTAGGATTGTAGAGAGTGCTTTTGGTATATTGCCCTTCATAAATCAAAGTATTGAGTGTAGGATCTGGAATGTTAAGTTAAAGTTGTGGACTTGAAAATATGCCATTGTAGGGGCTCACCGGAGGCTTAACCAAACTGGCTTGGGAGGTTCCAAGTGACATCATGACATCACAATACGATGACATCATTTGGAACGTGCGGGGATTTTAAAAGCTGCAGATTACTGTTTGAGTGAAGGATTTTCACTGAATTTTGACTGATCATTCTCTCATTCTTCATTTCATTCTGCAGTTGTGACACCATTATTTGTTCTGATTGAATGAAGGGTCTTTGTGATTTAAACTACTATTTATTATTTGGCATTGAATACTACATTGTGCTGTTTAAATTCTTTGCCATGTTTGCTGATCCTTGCCAAAAGCAATCTACAAATGCAGAATGATTTGTAAAAAAGGTGATTCCTGAGTCAGTGGTTTTCCCTCCTACAGTAACTACTCTGTTCATTAACCCCACAGTTCAAATGAAAACTGAGCAGTGATCTATTCATAATGTTCAAAACTATAGTTGGATTTATCTGGATAGAGAAAGAGTCAATCTACGTTATCTGGTGCGGTATTCCAAAACAAAAGTTGGATTGCGGATTTAATTCGAACTTTCAAAACTGATGACACACTTTTCATAAAAATACATGAAAGGATGTAAAATATAGACTGGCAGTGATGAAGATGAATGGTGGAACTAAATAATCAGTGAATGAGCTGTTCTAATCCTATAATCCACCGATAAACAATTTATCATTTGTTATATACAGTGGAAACTTGGGACTATTTTATGCTGGAGCATGAACACTGCAGGACTATAAGAGCCACATCACACTTGAGTGGTGAGCATGCTCAGTGCGACAGTGTATTCATACATGACCAGCAGCCTGAGATGTAGTAAATGTAGTTTGTAGTTTGTGCTGTAAACTTACAAATTTCTCTGAGTGTTTATTAAGACCTCCGATGGTACAACCGAGGACATAACATGTCATCTTGGACATTTTCTTCTCCCTGATCTCATTGTTTACAGAGATTAGCTGTAATTTTTGACAACTATTCAGGCCTAGGATTGCTGGTCCGTTGACATCAACCACAAAGAATGTGCATATGATGTTCTTTCCTTTAAGTTTGCCTTTTATTTGGACTTTTCCTAGTTGTTTAATCACAGGGCCACCATAGGCTGTGAGCACGACATTTGCAGCTTCTAGTGTGCCTGCTTCCGGGTACCCATTCTTTATGTACTCTGGGAACATTTGGTGGTACAGTCGAAGTGGGAGGATGTTGCTTTGTGATCCTATACCCAGCTTTATTTTCAAGTTGAATAATATTGGTTTATTTCTGATCTTGCTTTTTACTTGGATCATGGTGTGTAATTCATTTTTTTATTCCTTCCCTTTTTTGGACGTCTCATGGAGGAGTATTGTTTCGAGGCCGGGCGTCAGTGAATCGGAGTCCCTGCTGTCACTTCCCTTGACATGGTGTACTTTCCTTCTGTATTCTTGGTTTCTCTCTCTTTTCAAGTCAGACCTACACATCTTTTCCCAGTGATTGACCTTCCCACAGGTCTTGCACTTCGAACCACATGCAGGGTATTCCTTGCGGTCATTGAAGGGGTGTATTCTGCCGTACCTCCTGTAGTTCTCGGATGTCTAAGACTTTCTCTGCATGCGCTTTATGGCATCAACCCTTCTATCTCTGTGCTGCATGTTGGCCTGCACGGAGAGCGATTGCATTTGCCTCCTAGTGGCCTCGAAGGCCCTAGCTGTGTCTCCGGCATCTGCTAGTTTCAAGCTATCTTTTCCTATGAGAGCTTTCTGCCCTTCAGGATGAGTGCTTCTCCAGATTGGTTTGTTGACTATTCTCTCCTTTATTTCTTTGAACTTGTATTTTGCTGCAATGTTCTTTAGCCTTGTGAGGCAATTATCTACTGACTCATCAGGCTCTTGTTTTAATCCCTGGAACTCATATCGCTTTATTCTATGGTTGGATTTCAGATCCAGATGAGAAGAAAATTTTTCTAATATCCTTTCTGGGTTATTTTCTTCCTCTTCAGCCAGCTCCCAGCTATTAAACAGGTCTAGTCCTCGCTCCCCCGTCCAAAGAAGGATGTAACAAACCTTTTCCTCTGGTGTGATTCCCTTGAGGAGGTTTTTGAATGCCAGGTTGCACTTCTGCTTGAACTCTTTAAAAGCCTCTATGATGTTGTCAGCTTCCCAGTCTGTGACTGGGCGTAATGCTGCTGCGGCTGTGGCCATTTCCTTCTCCAGCACTGGTAGTCAGGTAATGGTATTTTTTTCTTTGTTTCCTTCTCTTTGTGTTTATTTTGGTTTATAGGGATTTTTTTTCCCTATATGATGTGTGTTTCTGTCAGTCTCACTGCTCCCACCATGTTATGTCCTCAGTTGTACCATTGGAGTTCTTAATGAACACTCAGAGAAGATTGTAAGTTTACAGCACAAACCTTTACTACACCTCAGGCTGCTGGTCATGTATGAATACACTGTCGCACTGAGCATGCTCACCACTCAAGTGTGATGCGGCTCTTATAGTCTTGTAGTGTTCATGCTCCAGCATAAAATAGTTCCAAGTTTCCATTGTATATAACACCATTGTTGTAGTTTGAAACTTTAATAAACTAAAAAGTTGACTCAGTAAAGACATCTCATCTAAAGCTTATCTCAGTCAAATATAGCACCAAGGTTTTGTCTAGTCTGGTTCAATTTCAAATGAATGAATTGGAGCCAACCTGTGACAGATTATGTCGTGTTTGTATTGTATATAGATATGTTTTTGGGAGATAAATTAGGGCAGGCTTTTTTTTAGTGTAGGTCGCATATAAACACTTCAAAACAGATCACATTTAAAATACTGGAGCTTTGCTCAAGCCAGACAGGGTGGCTCCTGGGGGCCTCTGCAAAAATTTTGGGGGGTGCCCAAGGGATTTCACTAATGGATTGTTGTTTTGAAAAGCAACAGATGAAAGAGATCAGAGGAGTAGTTCAGAGCCACAGGCTGTCTGGGAGTGCAGCTTGCTGTTCTAAAAAGGTCATGTGGTTTTTGCAAGCAGAGAGAGTTGAACAGCTTTTTCTCTGTGAGAGAGAGAGAAAGAGAGAGAGAGAGAGAAAAATCAGTGTTACAGTCAGCAGAAGCAGCTGGGACTGGAACAGGACAAGCTGGAAAGCTTGTGGAAAAACCCCATTTGGAAGACGGGTTATAAGTGCTTAATTCAGCCTGGTCAAAGCCCTTGTGGTTCATACAAGAGGAGAGGACTCGCTGCCTAACGTTTTACTTGAAATAAGAAAAACAAAAAGGAACTCTGTGGTGACCTGAAAGAAAGAGGTTATCATCTGGAAAACCCTGATGGGGCAAGTTTCTTCAGCAAGATGCTGACATTGCTGATTAAAAGGGATCAGTTAGTGTCCAGGAACAACAAATCTCTCTCTGAAAACCAACAAGAACCTTCCTGAGTGGTAACCATTTACCTTACAAGCACCAAAGCCTGGTGAACTTCATAAATGTTAAATTCTGTGCACATTATAAGAATTGCCTGCAACCAGTAAACTTGAAGGAATGAGAAGTGAGATGGGATTGTGAATTAAAGAACTTTTCTGTACTTACACATTATATACACTTAGAATTAGAAGGGAGTTAAGTTAGGTTAGTTATGTTAATAGTGATAAGTTAAAGTATGATTCTGCTTTTCTCTGTTTAAAGATAATTAAAAGGAACTTTTGTTTAAGTAACCATTTATCTTGGTGAATATCTATTGCTGCTGGGTTTTGGGGTCCTCTGGGCTCATAACAAACCACTCAGAAACAGAGGTTGTAGCAAGTGTTTGCAGCAGTGGTTTTAACCTTTTTAATATTTATCTTAAGGACATTTTTGTTTCGTATTGTATGACGGCAAGATGGCAGTGCTGCTGGAGCTATGCAATGGCAGCACTGCTGCTGGTGCAGACGCGTGGAGAGCAGAAACACAGCACTCCTGCAGGGTTCATCCACCCAGTCCGACAGCCGTCAGCTGCGTACAGACTTTAAATGGTCTGTAAATGGAGCCGACAGTGGTTTTATTTGAAAATGCCACAACCATGGGGTCTGTGCCCAAGATGGGGGTGCCTATGATTGGCAGCAGCCTTGAGGGGTTGCAGACTCCATGGACTGGCACAGAAAACTGGGAGACCCACCCCCCACCCCCCTGCCCCATTTGAGGAAGAGAAGCAGAGGAGATGACTCATGGGATGGTGTCCATGGTAGCAGATTGAAGAAAGACAAAGGCATCTGGCTGTTAGCAGCTCGAAGCAAGGAACCCACATAGCCTGTGGCTGCTGGCAACTGCAGCCAGATGATTCACACCAGATGATGGAGTGCCGGAGACTGGTTAAAGACTGGCTGAAGGGGCACCAGATATTGGAACTGGGATACAAGAGGGTGCCAAGGGGACTGAAGAGTTCCTGATCACGTCAGAGGTTCAGATTGGAGCTCAGGCTGCTGATGGTTTGGACTGGACTCTGTGTGGCTTCAGGGGCTGTGGAATGTTGGAGGTGAATCTATGGACACATGATAACTCTGAGGGGATTCACTTTTGCTTCTCTTTCTCTGACTGCAAGAAGTGCTTCAGGCAATTCTGCTGATGGGAAATCTGTCTGCCTTATGGCAGACTTAAGGCGAATTTTGCGTAATAGTGCCCTGCTTTTATTGCATGACAATAAAACAGATCTCAAACCAGATAACCAGCCTAATAATTTTGTGGCAGTGGACAGGTGAGCTATCTTTTTACAATGGTCACCCAATTATTTTGCTACCAATGAATACCTTTCATGACAAAATAGTTTTATTATTCTGAATTGAAGATATTTTTTCAGTTTCCACAGATCTTTTTCAATACGAGAAATAGCTACCCAAGAACTAGTTTCAAAGTTGCCAGCCATCAATTGTTTATTGATGGATGATCTCCGAGATTTTGATGATGGGAGACTGAGCCCTGACGATCCCATTGAATGTAATGGTATGTGGTTAAACTTGGTTTGGTAATGGCCATTATCTAGTACTACTGTGACACAAGTGCTACTCATCACTTGTCAGCCCAGAGTGGAATGCTGTCCAGGTCTTGCTGCATGCAGGCATGGAGTACTTCATTTGCTGAAGAGTGTGAGTGGCATTGAACAACTTTCCTATTTCTGACCATGTAATGGAGGGAAGATAATGTCAGTGAGACTAGAACACTGCCCCTTTGAACTCCTGCACTGATATTTTATTTGGAGGCTTGTATAATTGCTCTTCAGCAATCTCAATGTCTTCCTTTGTTTGAGGTATGTTTCCAAACATTTCCCTTTGAATTCAGCTTTTCAGTTATCCTTGATGCCATAAACGCTACCTTAGTTCATGGCAGCTATTTTCATCTCACCTCTTAAAATCTGTCCTCAGTCCATTTCATGAAATCTCATGCTGAGCGGTCAAGGAGAAGTCCAAGCTGAGTTTTGCTGAATGGGATTTTGGCAGGTAAGTGCAACATTCCATTTAAATAAGACACCACATTCCATAACTCTGCTCACGGTGGAGCAGTGATTAGAGTTTTGCTGCTTTTTGTGATAGCAGGAAATTTTCCACATCATTGGGGAAATATTAATACTGCAACTCTATTGGAATAGCTTGGCTTGAGGTCCGGTTTGTCAAGCATTAAGCAACGTCCTAGAATGTGGGTCTTCATTGGTACAGCCAGATATGATTTAATCCTTTTGTCTTTATTGTATCCAGCATTTACAATGGTTTCTTGATATCTCATAGAAAGAATTAAAATGTGTGAAGACTGTCTTTAATGAAGTTGGGGATTTCACAAGGAAACCAAGATAGAACATTCATGGCATCTTATGGTACTCGAGGCTGTGCGTATTTTACCCTTTAGCATTTACGTGCTGGAACCTGCAACCATTCAGGACAGGGATGTTCATGAAACTGCCTCCTCTCATTAGCTGTTGGAGTTGACCATTATAATTCACAACTAGATCTGGTAGGTCTTAGAATTTTTTGATTGTTCCTTATTTGAAATAATAAATAATTTTCCTTTTCAATTTTTAGTTGTTTCTTCAGTTCATCTCCACAAATATCAATCAGTTGAGTAATTAAGAAAAAAGTTTCAAAGCACCTTGATAATGATTTTGTCCACACCCACAGATAGCAGGAGCAGAAGCAACACCATGACTTATGTTAATACGTGGCAAATAACTCTTCCATAACACATACATCAAGAAATGACCATCAACTAACTATTTTAACATTAGGTTCCACTAGATGCTCACACACCATCAATGTCTTCAGTGTCACCATTTGACAAACAAAAACAGAATTCTTTGATATGAAATTTAATCTGGCAGGATTTCATCCCCTCTATTAAATAGATTTCGATCTCAAGAATTTCTTGGTCTCTGAAGAATGACCTGAGATTGTTGCAGAAGGTGGTGGATTAGGCGAACAAGGAGAAGTTTGCTGTCCTTTGTCCTAACAGTTAAATGAGATTTTATGTTTATTTCAGGCAGGATGATAGCTTAATGGTTCACATGAATAAGTATATCTCTGACAATGTAGCATTCCCTCCAGACTGCACTGAAATGTCAACCTAGATTACAGGATATGTTGAAGGATATAGAAAAGTCAATTATCAGTCCTGTCGAACCTTCATCTTGTGTAAGCCACTTTAATTCATAGTCGCAAAAACATCAGTTTTCTTTTCTACCATTCATTCTCCTCTTTTACTTCTTCCTTTCCTGCCATCTAGCACTTTCATCAAAGTCTCACAGGTTGCACTTTTCTCATGACCCTACATTTTGGTCCTGATACAGGATCTCAAACTGAAATGTTGATACACAAATTTTTATCTCAAGAGATGCTGATTGACCCACTGAGTTCTTCCAGGATTCTGCTTTTGTATTTCATTCAATTTATTTTCCAATATATTTTGTTCGATACATGACTCTTCCAAGTTTGGCAGGCCATCCACATCCATTTCTTTCTGTTCACATGAAAACTAGCCATTTTTGCCAGCCCTGAAAAAGCTCATTTTTTGGCAGGAGTACAGATCTGGGGATCTGGTTTGGAAGAAGAGAGAGAAGTGTATCAGGTATAGGTAACATGGAGAAAATGACCTACTTGAGGAGTAGAAAAAATGGAAGAAATCAGGAGGATAAAAGAAGATGTGAGGTTGCTTTGGCAGTTGATGTAAAGGAAAATCTTAATTGTTTCTACAGGCATATTAAGAGCAAAAGGATAGTAAGGGACAAAATTGGTCCCCTGGAAGATCAGAGTGGTCAGCTTTGTATGGAGGTGAAAGAGAGAGAGAGAGAGAGCGAGCTTTTTTGTTTTTATAAAAAAATCAGTACTCAGGAAATGGACACAGAGTTGTGGGAAGTAAGGAAAACAAGAGTGAGGTCATGAAACCTATACAGATTAAAGAGGAGGAAGTGCCTGCTGCCATAATGCAAATAAAGGTGGATAAATCCCCAGGGTCAAAGATATTCTTTTGGACCTTGAGGGAGGTTAGTGTAGAAATTGTAGGGTCTCTGACAGAAATATTTAAAATGTCCTTAGCACCAGGTGTGGTGTCTGATATTGGAGGGTAGCTCATGTGGTTCAGTTATTTAAAAAATTGCTCAAAAGTAACCCTGGAAATTATAGACTGATGAGCCTGATGTCAGTAAAAGGTAAATTATTGCAAGGTGTTCAAATAGATTGGATATACAATTATTTGGATAGCCATGAAATGATTAGGGATAGTCAATGTGGTGATACAATCACAACACTGGCTGCACTCCTACCGGCCTACTGCAGGGGGCAACCACTGTACCTGCAGATAGGAAACCTGGGAGGCTGGCCCCACCTGGCCAGCTGTCAATCACTGGCCTGCATATAGACTCGATCCGGCCCCTCCCCGGGTCAGTCAGACATGTGGAACCAGCAAAGGATAGTCAGGCACATGTGGAGCCAGCAAAGATATTAAGACTGGTGTGTACAGAGTTTGAGATGACTGTAGTAGAGTCTTCTCATGTTTTGTGTTTGCTTGTTGCACCACAGGACATCACAGTCAGCATGGGTTTGTGCGTGGTAGGTCGTGTTTAACCAATCTTATAGAGTTTTTCCAAGGAGGTTACCCAATAAAGTTAATGAAGGAAAGGCTGTGGATGTTGTCTACGTGGACTTTAGTAAGGACTTTGACAAGTTTCCGCATGGGAGGTTAAACAGGAAGATTCAGATGCTAGGTATTCATGGCGAAGTAGTGAACTGGATTTGACAACGGCTGGATGGGAGAAGCCAGAGAGAACTGGTGGATGATTGCTCCTCAGACTGGAGGCCTGTGACTAGTGGTGTGCCTCAAGGATTGGTGGTGGGACCATTGGTGTTTTTCATTTATATCAATGATCTGGATAATAATGTGGTGTAATGGAATATTTGGGAGAAAATTTGGTAAAATTAGAGTAGGTTACATACATACATACACACATTTTAAAACCGATCTTATTTGAAATACTGAAGAATTCATATTCAGTGGACTTTACAGAAACTATGGAAAATGCTATGCACATTCCACAAGTAGGTGCTAATTAAAGTGATGTAATCAAATGAATCAACTAGAGATGGGTCGTCTGTGTTGAGTATTTTTACAAGGCTTCTGACCTTTCTGCAAAGTGCTCACTCAAAGGTCAATGAGATTTTTTTTTAAACAGACAACAGATGGGAGCAAAAGACAAACTCTTTTATTGTTTGCTGGAGAAGGTGGGGGAAGGGGTTGCAAGTGAGAGAGTCACATGGGCTTTCTAGCAGTTGGAAGATGAGAGAGAGAGAGAGAGAGAGAGAGAGAGAGAGAGAGAGAGAGAGAGAGAGAGAGAGAGAGAGAGAGAGATTGAACAGTCACAGCTGAAGCAAGCAGGAAAAGCTTGTGGGAACTGAAACAGAAAGCTCCAGGATGGCAGATGGCTGGAAGTACTATCTGTCTGATGTTTCTCTTGGAATAAAAAGAACAGAAAGGAACTCTGTAAGAAAGAGGTTATCATCTGGAGAACCATGATAGGGCAAGTTTCATCAGCAAGACATTGAGGTGACTAATGGTGGTACCTCATTTGTGGAATCCTGGAACAACAAATCTCTCTCTGTAAACCCTACAAAGAACCTTCCTGTGTGGTAAACATTTATTTTTTGAGCACCAAAGCCTGGTGAACTTTATACATGTTAAATTCTATGCACAGTATAAGAATTGCCTGCAACCAGTGAACTTGGAAGAATGAGAAGTGAGATTGAACTGTGAACCAAAGATCTTTTCTTAAATTTACACACACATCATACACGTGCGCTTAGAATTAGAAAGGAGTTAATTTGGGTTAGATAAGTTAAAGTTTGATTCTGTTTTCATGTTTAAAGATAATTAAAATCAACTTTTGTTTAAGTAACTACTTGTCTTGGTGAATATCTATTGCTGCTGGGTTTTGGGGTCCTTTGGGTTCGTAACAGTGGTAAATTGGATCAGAAAGTTTGTAGATGACTATTATTGGAGGTGTTGTGGACAGCAAAGAAGATTTTCAAAACTTACAGAGGGATCTGGACCAACTGGAAAAATGGGCTGCAAAATGGCAAATGGAATTTAATGCAGAAAAGTTGTGAGGTGTTGCATTTTGGAAGGACAAACCAAGAAAGGAGATACATGGTAAATGGTAGGGGATTGAGGAATGCGATAGAACAGAGGGATCTGGGAATATAAATACATAATTCCCTGAAAGTGGCATCACAGGTGGATAGCGTTGTAAAGAAAGATTTTGGCATATTGGCCTTCATAAATCAATGTTGAGTGCAGGAGTTGAATAAGACATTGGTGAGCCAAATTTGGAGTATTGTGTACAATTTTGGTCACCTAACTACAGAACAGATATCAATAAGATAGAAAGACTGCAGAAAAGATTTACTAGGATGTTGCCTGGACTTAAGGAACTGAGTTACAAGGTAAGATTAAACAGGTTAGGACTTTATTCCCTGGGAGATTTGATAGAGATTTTTAGAATTATAAGAGGGTTAGATAGAGTAAATGCAAATAGACTTTTTCTACTGAGGGTAGTTGAGATACAGATCAATGACATGGGTTAACAATGCACGGATGGGAGGTAAGTTCAGCACAGACGAGAAGGGCTGAAGAAGCCTGTTTCTGTGCTGTCATGCTCTATGGTTCATTAGGCAGCACTTTGGATAGTGGGCGGCGTGGTTAGCATAGTGGATAGTGCAACGCTATTACAGTGCCAGTAACCAGGATTCAAATCTCGTGCAAGAGCCCTAGGTTCAGTCCCTGTTGCGGTCATGTGCATTGGCAGCATCCACCAGAGTCCGTAGGCCTCTTCCCATATGGTGCATACGCGAAGGCCGGCATCATTTACGGAGCCAGAGCATGGCGGCGAATGTGCGGTCAGCCGGGTGCTGGTCTGTCAGCCAGTATGCATATGCCATGGAGCACAGTGACACATGCACGGTTGGCTCAGCCCCGGTGGCGAAGGTGTCAGACGGGGGTCGGTGAGTCGGTCTGTATACATGCATTCTCGGATTGGACTCTGCAGCGAAATGGTTGGAGCTGGGTGCAGCTCACCCCACCAAGGAACATGCGCACACTTAAAAGGAGGTTCTATAGCCGGCATTGGCAGTTGGAAACCAGGAGGATAAGTTAGGGGTCAACAATTTCAGTTGATTGTCTCACTTTGTGCTCAGAATCATTAAGTTTCATTTGAACATTGTTTAGTCCTTGTTAACTTTTATATGAATATCTGTTGTTAAGAATCTACTACATAGAATATCAGAAAAGAAGATTACAAGTTTTGCGTGTTAACAAAGGATTTAAATACAACTGAACTTGTACTGGAAATGATTGAAAACGCATTGCAGACAAACCCTTAACTTAGCCTCCAAGGATCTATATAAGTGAATAGGAAGGAAGTCGCTACATCAGGCATTGTCTGCAAGGTGTTTGTATGATCTCCTTGTGTCTGTGTGGTTTTCCTCTGGATGCTCTGCTTTCCTCCCACCCTTCAAAATATACTTGGATTGTAGGTTGTTTGGGGTATTTGGGCATCTCATGAGCCCAAAAGGGCCTGTTACAGTGCTGTATGTCTAAATTTAAAATAAAACAAACCTTTTCAATGTATTGGCATATCGACACATTATATAAACACAAGCCAATATAGGTTAGCAGTCCATGATCAGTATGCAGCAGGACATTAGAAGTTAGGATGTGGGCACAAATCTGGATAATCTTGAATTTCTGGAAGGAAGGCCAGCCAAACCTTGAGGGAATAAGGGCAAGGACTCAGCAGAAAATGGATAAAAGAGAGTGATTTTACAGGGGTGGAATTAATATTTTTTGTGATGGTTCAGCCATGTGTACAATTATTCAACTCGGAATCAAAGAGAAAACAAAGTTGCAAATCATTTCATTTCGGGCAGATCCAAGGCAGCAAAGGAACATCGTCAGTGTGATATATTTTCAGTCTTCCCAATATTCAGTCAATGAGATTTTCTGCTTGTCGAGCACTCTATGCTAAATAAGCAGTCTGACAATACAGAGTCAATGCAGGCATTAGAGGTGATGATTTTGATCGGTTTGCTGTCAGCATAAATGTGAACTTCTATGTAGAATCTTAAATAGATGTTTAATAAAAATCCTTACCTCAAGACCAGGGGATCCTGGTATCCCAACTGGACCTTTATCACCCATTTTTCCCTGTAAGATTAATGTAACAAATCAAAGTACATTAATATATATATAACATTCCAGCTGAAGGCTAGTCAATTATTTGTTATAACAATTTCCTTGCCTTTGTTCCTTATGCTTCTATGTTTTTTTAAAGGTGACAAAGGGTCTGTGAGCCATAACTGCTTCTCTTTCCACAGATGCTGTCTGGTCTGAATATTATCTGGTTTTGTTTTATGTTATTTTGAGGCATCTTAAGCAAAACTAGTTGGGAAGAATTTTACCAAATTCAACTGATTTATTTTGGTTGTTTTGGGAAAGGCTACAAACAGGATAGCTTATGAAGATGGCTGAATCACTGATAACAACTGCAGGACTTGCAAAACTTTGCACGTGCAGAAATCCTGAACTTACTAGCCCTTTTCACACTTGCAAGTGGTCACAGGAATTAACTTTAAAGTGTCTCGTGTGAAAGAAACATTTTCTCAACGCCGACGTCAGATGACATCATTGATGGGATTGATTCCTAGTACAATTCCTAGTACAATTCCCGGCATCTGCAATCAGGAAAGCATATTGTGGGATTGAAATAACCCAAGTTTTTGCATGAATGCAGGAACATGAAGGAAGGAAAAAGTAAAATGAAGGTATAAATTTTGCCATGGGAAAGTCACAGCAGGAGAGCGAGAGAGAGGGGAAATAGAAATAGCGGACAGTTTTTAAACTGTGGGAAAGTTAGTAGCGCTATAGCGCACAATTTATAAAGACCGTGGGAAAAAGCAATGCTGGACCTGACTTCCCAGAATGCCATGCCACTGAGAAATCCCTCCATGGGTGCTCTGTTCACGCAGCCATGCATACAGCCCTTTCTATGTCGCACAAAATTCTGGGAGGGCAGGTCCGCCATCGCTTTTTCCCATGGTATTTATATATTGTGCGCGGTGGCGGTACCAACTTCCACTTAGAATAAATTGTGTGCTATTGTTATTTAATGCTAGCACTTTCCCATGGCCCCTTATAAAGGTTTATATAGGTCGGCACAACAACAACAGGAGCTGACGAGCTCATACTGTGCTGTACATAAAGCTTAATATTATAATTAGGTATGATTAATTTTGTTCAAATTTAAGATCATAAATACATTGATAGGGCAGATCCACCATCGCTCGATGCAACATAACATCACCAGTAGAAGGTAGAACAGTCCTAACTCCGGGGATGGCTCTTTGCATGTGTGAAAGTGTTTAGTTAGGAATAGTCACATGTGAAAAACCAAACCCTATTCCTATCCCAGGAGACTGAACAGCCAATTTAATGGGATGCAAGTGTGAAAGAGGCTACTGACAATTCAAGGGTGTGACAATGGCAATAGGTTCATCATGAATACGACTGCAGTGTCTGGGCTATTTCGAGTCCATTTGTCCACTGGCAACAACCAAATTAGGTTTGCACTGAGTGCAATAGAATTTTGAATGTATAGAAACAATAGGACATGGTCTGAATTTAGTGAAGGATGTGTTAATTTCAGATTGACTGTATGTTACACTTAACCTTTATATCCAAGAAATAAATATCTGACACACAATGATCATACATTTTTCTTGCTTTTCCACAGACCAAAATTTCAATACAATGGAAATATTTGCATGTTAATATTAAATTCATAACTATTACTGCTTATTTTTGCTCTGAAATCACACTGATTCATTATTTAAGTCGTTCAGTCCAAATATTCATGAGTGGTTATGACAGACCCCAACCCCACCCCAATATGCAGTTCGGGCTGCATTCTGAATGGGTTGGGACAAGCAGTGCAGCTGGTCAGGGCTGAGATGTGGGCCTCAGAGCTGCACTCTTGCTGCTGTGGTGTATTCAGGTTATGCTAGAGATTCGCATGTTGTTGGACCAGCCAGGTCATACAGTCACTCTCTGCTGCCCTTCCTCTCTCTTTGGCTTGGGCGGACTCAAAGGCCAACAGATGCGAGTGAGGTCAACCATGTGGAAGGGTAAGCCACATTAAATTTGGCAAAACAAACATCTTCTGAATATCTGGAGAAAGGCAGATTAATGGCTACTATAAATGATCTTTAGAGTGGGTATGTGGTAGGAGGAACAATTTGGACGTGATGGGCAGGTAGTAGATGATACTTCGCAGAGGAATCTGGGGAATGGTATTAATGTGATGCTGACATCCACCATGGGTCTGATTTTCCAAATGGTCTTCAATGTTATATGAAAGTATCAAATATTCTGATAAGAGTGTGGATTCCTATTAAACACAAGAGACTGGAGATACTGGAAGCTAAAGCAACAACCAATCTGCTGGAGGAACTCAGCAGGTTGAGCAGAATCCATGTGAGATTATCAGTCTTGATGAAGGATTCCGGCCCAAAACGGTGACAATTCTTTATCTCGCACCGATGCTGGTTGACCCAATGAGGTCCTCCAGCATATTGTGAACCCTGGGTGGATAGGGTGCTGTGTGCACTCCTTTTGTTAGATGTCTTTTCCTGCTTTTTACTAATTTCTTACAGTTCAAGCAAAGGCCACTTGTTCATTTGCAGGATTTCCTCTGATTTTTGAATGGGAGTAATAGTTTTAAAAAATACCAATAAGGAGACATTTATATCTGAATAGCAAGAATGAGAAATGATCAAATACTTACAGCTATCCCAATTTTTCCCCTCATTCCAGGCAAACCTTGCAATCCTGGATTACCCTGTAGTGAAACAACAGTAGTTTTACCGATTCAGAGAAATTTAGTTACCATTAATGACTTACACTACCAACAGAACCATCTTGCTCAATAATAATTAAGTACACAAAATTAATTTCCAAAACAGTGGCTACAGTTTGCAACCAGAAATAAATGATGCAAATAATTTTGACTGGAAATTGAGCACAGCATTAGAAATACAAAGTTATTTTTTAAAAAATCAATTAAATCTTTTGCCTGTATTGAATGGAGGGAGTGCATTTGTATTATTAGTTATTTGTTTCTGAATGAAATAATGCCATTGACAAAAAACTGGGTTAATAATGTCAAATAAATGTCTAGGAATTATGTACAATAATTTTATCTACAGGGAAATACAGAAATAAGGGGTTAGCCACACTGCTCATAATCCATGAATGATGAAAGGAGATGGCCTGGTCATCTGAATTGTCTCTTTGATTCCATTTTTTATTAACATGTAAGTAACTTAATAATTTTCTGCAGTGTTCACACTATCAAACCATGTACCATGTTAATCAAGAAAATCTGCAGACACTGTGATTGTCATTTAGATAAAAATGCTGGAGAAACTCAGCAAATCAGGCAATGTTCTTTATGTAGCAAGGTACTGTTCAGGCCCAAAACACTGGTCGTGTTTCTTTATCTTTCGTATATGAAGAACGTTGCATGACTTGCTAAGTTCCTCCAGAATTTATGTGTAAACTACAGTGCACACCAATTTACCAACTGCATGTTTAAATGATATTCTTTGAGTCTCTTTATGATAAATGTGACCATATTATTTGAAAATGCCATGCTGTCTATCATAAAGAAAAAATAAAATACTAAGCGAACATCTTGAATTACATGGGGCCCACAACAATGACAGGATTTAAATAGTTCCCTTTATCAGTTGGATCTTAATCCAACTGCAACTCCGAAAATAAATCAATAATATTCTAATTCAACATCACAGAAAATATAGTGAACAGGACAATGGCTTCTCTGCCATCAGCATATTTAAATATAGCAGCAGGCAAAATACCAGAAGTAATTTCGAGCAGAATTGGAACAATTGTCTGCGTGGATCACATGGCACACTTCTGAACTAGTGGAATAGGAGTAAAAATTTATTTTAACATCTGTAATGTATTAATTTAAGATTAGTGGCTAATCTTAGTCTTCAGTACTTCTGCAAAGCAACTTTGCATAATAAAGATGCTTGTTGAATCAAAAGGCCTGTGGCTTCCTTAATCTTTAATTCACTTAGTGCATAAAATTCCTTGAAACAGTGGGATGAAAACATTCGACTAATAATTTCAGTACTTTTTGTTCTCTTCACAGATACAATGCTTCAAATTGACTCAAATGCATTTGGTACATTCCCACTGTAACAATATATATTGAATTAATGACAGTACATTTACTAAAAACAATTCATCTTGAAAGAATAACTTGCCTTCTGGGATAAGCTTTATCCAAAGCTTGCTTCAATATTTCCTGTGCCATCACATTAAGTATTAAGAAAACAACCCTTTATCAAATGACGTTGATAAGGAGATTTTCAGGATCATCAGAACTAAGTTCTGGACTGAAGGTTAAAATCCCAATCTTTGACCTTCCTGTACCCTGCACATGTCATTCCTGATCTTGTACCAAAATGCAAGTAACTTTTTTTCCAGGATATGTAAACTTTCACAGTGATAATGACCTTGTGCATGAACTATCCACAATAAATGGATTCATGGTGAATTTCTTGCTGACAACAATAAAAAGTTAGCATTTCCAGATGAAAGTTATAAAGTAAAATCAATTGATCAGATTCAGATTTTTGTCAAAAGAACAAAATTTTAGAGAAATAATCAAACAAAACATTTTGATTTGCATCGCACATAGAGGTTCTGAAGAAAAATTCCGGTCCATGTGGTATTCATTCATAAAACACTTCCTTTTGTGAATATTCATTTAATAATCTAACTATATGAATTATTTATCTTACATAGTCTGTATGAAACTACAATTTATAAACAAGTATGGTTTGTAGCATTAATGATTCAAGCAACCCATTCAGAAACACGAGCATGATTAAAAGTAGATCAGATGAACTCCCTTTATAGCTTATGTTTGTAAATATAATTCAAAGTTCATGTCTGTTCATTCATTAATACAATATCATCCAAACCATCTTAACACTTGATCCAGAAGAATATTCCTAATGGTTCCAAAAGTGAAGCAATCTTTGCTTCACACAGCACTTGGATAGTAACTGACAAGTATTATTTGTACCCGCTCAAAAAAAAGAAAGCCTTGGAGATTTCTACATAACCATTGCTGTAACCTCAACTATCAACATTTCACAAGTTAATGGAAGTTGAGGTGGTTCACCAGGAGAGCAGAAAAGGACTGCATAATTTACAATGAATGACATACTTTCTAAACCCTCTAAACTTCCTCTCCATCTTCAAAGCTCAAGAGTGTGATGGATTACTTATCACTTTATCTGAATTAATGTGTGTTTCTGTCTCTGGACTCAGTATCATCCCTCCCACCACTAAGCACTACAGATACGATATGCCTGCACTACAAGATGAATGCAGCAGCTGTCTAAAGTTATTTAGAAAATGAATTCTTCTATTTTAACACATACCCAAGAAACTTGTGAGTGGCAAAGCTGTGACACTGATCCAAATTTCCTGGGAGTCATTTACCATGCTGATTTGGACATTTACTATTGTTCCTTTATTGCCACGGATTTGCTACCCAACCTCATGATCATTAAAAGCACTTCAACAGTTCAAAGAAGAGGGACATGATGCACCATCAATCATTCAGAAGTCTACTGTGGAGAAACCAATAGGCTTTAATTCACTTGAGAACATAGCATATCCTTACTGTTCGGTTGTCCTGCATTGAGTTGCAGGGGCCTGTGGAACAGCCACCTTTATACAGAAGTCTGTGGGGAGGGTCCACAGGTACAACCAGCCAATAAGTATTGCTTGACCAGATAATTATATATTACAGTGGTTTACCACAGGGCACTTTTAACTTTTCATGGAATTTAGGTTGGGAAATAAAAGTGACCTGGTTAGTAAACACCCCATGACCATCAATTGTATAACAGTGCTAAAACTATGGATAATGCCCAGTTGAATTATGAAACACATATCAAATTTGGAGCACACATTTTATATATTACATATTGTGAAACTTTCTCTTATCGGATTCAAAACTCAGCTGTAGATCCTTTCAAATACTTGAAGTCCCTGAATGAATGGAGCTAAGAACCAATATTCAGCCTGATGTATACCATAAATACTTCACATTTAAGGGTTCTAATGTAAGCTTGTAAAGACTTGACCTAATTGTCATTCTGACTCTAAGGGATGAACAGCATCTTCCTCATCATGCACACCTTGCATCTTTGATTTAAACATTTTAATAAAAATTGGCACGTGATTCAGATTTGAAAGATTTAAATCTCATGGAATTCACAATGGAAATATTGAGGTTTTTGGATATTCATCAAGGTCATGATAAATAGGTTGAATTAATCAAGTTGAAAATCTTCATCAAACCATTAAGAAAATTACCTTATCACCAGGGAAACCCAGTTCTCCTGGTACTCCTGGAATGCCCTCGTCACCCTAAACTCACGGTACAAGACAACATAGTGTTAGAACATTGCTTAAACACTGTTTCGCACAATACAACTGTAACAATTGCCTCATGAATCTTAACATAGTGGTAGTGAAACCACTGAAATATAATTCTCAACATAGTTTACATATTACAGTGTTATTTTAATATCCTACATTCAGTTCAGAATACTTCATACTTTTACCATTCTAGATCCACTTTAGGGCACTACTTCAAAACTCTAACTGGAATGTAACTGTGCAGTATTACATAACCAACTTGTAATTCCAAATAGCATATCAGAGATAGAATATTGTTTCATAACATGAACAATATACAATAACAACAATTGTATTAAGCCAGCTGCTGATCACTATAGGCACTGCACAATTGCAGGGAGCTGAACTGAAGCAAAATGTGCTGGAAATCAGACAAAGTGTTGACAATGCTACAAATGCTTGGCAAGACGCAGCATCTTTGAAAGAAAGAGGTTTGGCGTAGCATGAGACAATAGAAAAAAAATCAAGGATTGAATGATCTCGTAGGTTGAAGGTAAGCACAAAAGAAACCCTATTATTGTTCCCAGATGGAAGTAAACAAACGGGTACCTCCCTTGGGGAGGGAAGTAGTACGGATAGGGTTGACTACAATGGTGGCAAATCCTTGATTGAGGAACAAGAAAAGCATGTAATACGTGCTTTTGTGGAAGGTGGCATCATCTCAACAGATGCAGCAGAAGCAGTAGAAGCACAGTGACAAGAAGATAAATAAGTGGATTTGGGAATATAAAAGGCATTCTCAGGAATAGAGAAAATGGTTACCGATGGGAAGCGATGAAAATTGATTCTTAAATGATGAAGCAAGTGTTGAAACTAGCAACGACATTTTCCAGTTCAGGATGACAGCAGGAAATGGCACTGTAAGTCAATAAAGTACTGGAAAAAGAGGTGAGGGAAAGGACAACCACCCAGAAAAACAAAAGCATTGATTGGGTCCAAATGGGATTCCATAGCGACACTATTTATCTGGAAGAAGTGAGTGGAATCAATGAACAATGTCCATCACTTTTCCAATGAAGCTTAAAGTAAGTTCATCTTTCAACCAGGTTCATCAGATCATTCTAAACACAATTCAAAATTCAACAATTTCTGATAACATTCTGTCACTCCCACTTTCACCTCCATTTTTTAAAATCCTTGTTCCATTACCACCCCCTTTTACTTTGGAGCAACAATTGTTTTTGGTCTTCAATAGTTCTAACTTACCCTCTCATAAATATTCACTGTTTTATTTGTTCCTCACTCCTGCCTCTGAATTTTAAAACATTTCTCACCTCAAAGACTTGCAAATTTCTACAGGTGTACCTGGGAAAGCATTCTGACTGGCTGCATCACTGTCTGATATAGAGGTGCCAATGCACAGGACTGGAAGAGGCTACAGAGAGCCATGGGCATTAGTCTTCACTGCATTAAGGATATCAACAAGAAGTCATGTCTCAAGAAAGGAGCTCCTATTGTCAAGGACCCTCATCACCTAGGCCATGGCCTCTTCTCACTGCTACCATCAGGATGGAGGTACAGGGTCCAGAAGACAAATGCCCAATGGTACAAAAACAGCTTTTTTTTCTCAGCCATCATACTTCTGAAGGGACAAGGAACCACAGACACTACCTCACTTTTTCTTTCTTTTTGCACTCATTAATTTATTTAAAAAATGTAATTTATAGCAATTTTTGCACCTGTAACAGTACCGTAAAACAACAAATTTCGTGACAAATGCTCATGACAATAAATTCTGATTCTAGTTCTCTTTTGATTAAAGATCACTGACTTAAAACGTTAATTCTTTTTCCCTCGTGACCCTGCAAAATATCTCCAACATTCTCCATTTTTAATTCAGATTTCCTGCAGACATGGTATTTCAGTTGTTTTCCTTTCACCAATCTTTCTACTGAAAAAACATTAAAAACCGTCATAGATACTATTCTATTGATTACTTAACAAGAAACACTGCTATTCATTTTAAAACGTTCAATGTTACAAAATGACCAATCAATAAACCTCCTTGTGTACCAATGAACTCAAGAGACAATTATAGCTCGGAATAAAGAAGGAAGTGAATATGAACTAGAGACGGTGCGGACAACGTTCACTAAGATGTTGCCTGAATAAGAAGATTACAGTAATGAGGAGAAACTGGATAGGCTGGGTTTGTTTTTGCTGGGGCAAAGGAGACTGAAGGGTCCACAAAGTTCCAATAAGTATTGATAGGATAAAGATTAGAGGGTTAGATAGGGATGTTAGATTGTCAGCATGGTTTACAGTGAGGTAGAAGATTTAGAGGGGATCTGACGGGAAATGTTTTCACACAAAGGGTGGTTGGAGCCTTGAATTCATTGCCTGAAGAAGCACTGAAGGCAGATACTCTCACAACATTCAAGGACCATCAAAATAAGTACTTGAATTGCCAAAACATAGAAGGGTATTAGCCTAAAGCAGGAACATGGGATTTCTGTAGGTAGAATAGGCATTTTAGACATGGTGAGCCACAGGGTCTGCTTCTGTACTGTATGATTCTAAGACTCTACTTCATGATTATTTTGGTTTTTCGAATTAAAGATGAAGAATGCTGTCAAATCAATCTTCATCGCATAATGAGATTTGACAAGAAATTGAGTGTCTTTTTTTGTCCTTTATAACTTTCAGATATCAAAGAGTCCTTTCTGTTTACTCTTTCCTAAACATTTCAAAAAGATCTGGTCTGACTTCACCAACACTCTTTCAACCCACATCCAAGTTTTTTTTTTGCAGCATATTTGAGCTGAGACAAATGATGCATTTTACACTGAGTACGCATTTTTAAAGATTTTCAAATGATTACTTTGCAGATATCATAAACATTAAGGTGATATTGCAGGCAGGTCAATGCAAAGAAACTCTTGCCTAGAAATTCTAGTGCATTCTTAAAGGGGGTGCCAATGACATAACTGGTTGGTTGCTCTTAGCTGAAAATTTCACACAGCAAACTTACGTGGTATTCATTTCAAAGGGCAAACAAAAGCCAACAGTTACAATTTCAATTACAGCTGCAACAACTTGTACACTGGCAAGGAGCAGCAAAGTTCAATATAGCGAAATCAAGAGATTGGCTGGTGGTGGAAGGGGAGGAGGAAATTTGGAGGGAAATCAAGAGATTGGCCGGTAGTGGAAGGAGAGGAGGAAATTTGGAGGGAAATCAAGAGAATGGCTGGTGGTGGAAGGGGAGGAGGAAGTTTGGAGGGAAATCAAGAGATTGGCTGGTGGTGGAAGGGGAGGAGGAAATTTGGAGGGAAATCAAGAGATTGGCTGGTGGTGGAAGGGGAGGAGGAAGTTTGGAGGGAAATCAAGAGATTGGCCGGTAGTGGAAGGAGAGGAGGAAATTTGGAGGGAAATCAAGAGAATGGCTGGTGGTGGAAGGGGAGGAGGAAGTTTGGAGGGAAATCAAGAGATTGGCTGGTGGTGGAAGGGGAGGAGGAAATTTGGAGGGAAATCAAGAGATTGGCTGGTGGTGGAAGGGGAGGAGGAAATTTGGAGCTGGAGAACAGCACTCAAGGATAGTGTTGGGTCAGGAATAAAGACTGACAGCACACAGCATTATAGGTGGGGAGTGGAATCAAGGACTGGATGCACATGAGGGATTTGGAACCAGCAGTCTAAAAAAGACTGGTTACATGTGGTTGGCATTTATAGATTGTTGAGAAAAAGGGAAAAGTTAAAAATCAGAAAAAGAAGTGATGGAAGATGTAGAATTAGTAATAAAGAGGGGTGTTGGCAAAGGTGGAGCCAAGCAATTTACTTACCCAAGGGTTTCTTAGATTGGCACTGTGCTTATATCACCCTATTATGATGGGAGAGCCCTAGCTTAATGCAACTCAATACCAGCTTTGGAAGAGTACTCATTCTCTATGGAAATTCTTTTAATTGGCCATTTGAAGATGAGAAATGTTGTTTTTGTCTTGAAATTTTTTTTATACCACTGTGTTAACTAAATCTATCCATTTGTTTTTATTTTAACCTAACTTTGGTAGCAAATGTAGCTGGAAGATATTGTTAACTTGATGCTAGGGAATAAAATCAACCACTGGATTTTCAGTAATTCTCCATAATAGATGTCTCATCCTAATATTTGGTGGGTGAAGTACAAGTTAAATCTATCACTTTTTTCAAAACGCTAATATATAAAATACAATAAAAAGACTAGTGCATGAATTTTTCTAGCTCTATTGTGAAGTTTCATTCAATAATGTTAACCAACAATTCTGTAATTCATCCAGCACTCAAAATGATAATCAACATTTTAATAGAAATACTGATTAGGAAAAAATTACATGAATGTTAACACTTTAACAATGCCTAGGTCATTATTTCATGTTTGATAGAAATCAAACAATTTAAAAAAAATTACACTAATAATTTAGCTGTAGTTTTAATAATCAGGCTAAATGCTAAGAAATTAGATTAATACATGTATTATCTTGCTCAAATTTATAATTTATACTTTAAACACAGGACAGGAACCTGCATGGGCAAGAATGTGTGTGAATAAATGTACTTTGGCCAATCAAGAAATTATATTGAGACTAAAAGTACAGTCTTTATGGTATCATTATACTCCTTAATTAATCGTTCTTTGTAGATCAGATATGAGGATTGAACAACAATTTTTAAAATAATAAAAATGCTTTCAGTAAACAAAGCATTTGTAGAAAATGTTTATAGTGGAAATCTATCAATTATATTTGGAATAGAGTATTTCCCTACTAGCTGTAATGTTTAAATGAACTCTTAACATACAAACCAAGTTACATGTTCATTATGCCGTGGTGATTAAAGGATGTTCAGTATGTAAACCTTAGGGTATGCAATGTATTTGAATTGTGCAACTTCTAAACATAAAAATAATACAATGATTTCCGTGGTACATGGTTACCTGGAAATACCAACATATAAAATACCATAAGCAATCATATTAAAAAAGCAAGACATATGAATCAGGAGGAACAATACTGAAAGCAAATCAATGAAAGATAGCAGAATATATATCCTTAAAGAACATACTAGGCCAGGCTGTTTATCAGTGTCCAGCAGTGTCGAGCAGTGTCACAGAAGTTTAATTCCCTACACATTAAGTTTCCAAACAGAGCCATGCATCAGAAGCAAAGCACTTTACTAAAGAGGAAGAAGAGTATTAAAAATGCTAACTCATTTTGTGCCTTGGTTGTGTATTTCTTAAGTTTTAAAATTGAAAGCTGGAGCTTTTGAGTCTGCATCACCAATTTGATTAAATCTGATCATCCAAATTCAATACCCTGTTTCAACTTTCACCCCATATCCCTTGATTTCCCATAGAATTGTGTCAGTAATTTGCTTGTCTAACTCATTGGGTATGAGTGATGTGTAGAGGGTTCTTATGCACTCACAATAAATAAAACCAGCTATTCTGCAGTGCAGTAAAGAAATGATATTGTTTTGTAAAATGTTATGAAACTAGATTTTAATAACTATCAAAGGTAAATTATCAGTAATAAGCTCCATGCTAAAGATAAATTAATATTAGATACAAGAAAACATTATTTATAAATTAGTGCATTAAAAGGGCATACATCTTTCCACAGAACAATAGAGAATATTCAATGCGATGCTTTGAAATTATGATGTCACAATGCAGGGGGGATATTAATTTTGTGTTAGGAGGACACATTAATATTTCATCAGTGCAATAAGGGAGTATTCAGATCACCTTATCACCTTTCAGTCCTGGTTCTCCAGGGTTTCCCATCAGCCCCTAGGAAGACAAGCAAAAAAACTCAGACAATAGGCACACAGACCTCATGTTTTTGAATGAATGTAACATTGATGTTCATAGTGTTAATAAAGATAAAAAAGTAAATTGGAATGCATTTCTTGGTGGATTGTTCTAACTTTAGCAAGTGATCTTCAGCTGGACTGGAGAAATTATTCACCACATATCTAACAGATCTCTCAATTAAAACAGAGCACAAATTCTCACAGTAATTTACCCTCAAAATCCTTTATCTAACAAATGTATTAACAGTGAAACTCCTCTTACTGTGAAACACCTTAAAAAGACTTGGCAGAAGTATAATTAAGTAACATCATCAATGTTGAAAGAGACCGCAATAGATGGAAATTTTTGGGGAGGAAATCCCAGAGTTTAGAGGTCTGGCAGCTTGAGACACAAGGATGTTTAAGAGGCGAGAATCATAGAGGCACAAATAACTTTGAGGATTGTAAATCAAGGATAGGTTAAAGAGAAAAGAAGAGATGTAGCCTTTGAGGATTGGAAATAAAGATGAAAATATTAAGCTTGACGCTACACGATTAGTCAATGATTTTCCCCTATAATTCCCTACAAATTAAGCTTCCAAATAAGGTATCAGGGTAGGTTAGCAAGTCATGAGATAACAGGCAAATAGGAATTGGCCAAGACAGCAGAGTTTGGGAATGTGTGAGCCTGGAGAGGAATGTGTTCCAATAATTGTCAAGGAATGAGAAAGCCATGAATAAAGGATTTTGCAGCAGATAAGACCAGAATCAGATGCTTTTTCTTGGTTAGATATAGTGATGGCATGAACCTAGCTAAGTAGATCCAGTTCTATCAATGTTCACAGAAGCAGCATCCCATATACAGAACACCAAATGTAATTGTGTTTGCAAGTTATCATGACCATAAAGTTTTTGAAATTTAGGTTAAAACAGAGTAAAAGTACTCAAAGCAAATGAGATTGCGAATGAAGAAATCTGAGCAACAGATATTCACCCGGTAACATTTCTATCAATCAGTTTAATTGGCATTTGATCTGGAGACTGTAAATAATTAGAAACTCTACTTGTGAATTTCTTAGAGCTTTGATGTAGAGGTTTTTTTTTAAAAAAAACATGATCATACATTTCACTTTGCATTTAGCAACTTGCTGTACAAATAAACACTCACACAAAATATATATCTTGTCAATTTGATGAAAATTCATCCAGGATGCATTGCTTACTTTTAATAAAGATGCACATCCATATATCTCACTATTTTATACTAACATGAGTATTATTCCATGGAAAGCGATATTATTAAATATGTATGCTTATTATTATCTTTTCATCTCCAAAGTAACGCTAAAGACATTGCAGTTACAATCACATCTTGTAAAGTAGTACATTCCATTGATATCAATGTTGAACTAACTGTTGGTTTTAACACAACAGTTAATTGCTTATTCAATCTACATTTGTGACAAATAATTAGCCCATGGTAAAACATCTAAGAGTTATCACATAGACCAAGGGTATTTTTAGAGTGCAGAGTTGTTATAGCTTTCTTCGAACATCAGGTACTCTGAACATATGTTTTGCTTCAGTAGCTTGTTTCTTTAATCCGTATTACAAATTCTCTTTACAAAACAAAAACAAAAATTATACAAAGCTGAAATTAACAGAGCAATCAGTAAACAGTAAAACCTCTGGTATGGAGAATTCAAGCAACTGTCAACAAACTTGAGGAAAATAAATATTAAAAATTAAAATAAATAAGAATAAAATAATAGGTAAAAATATTTAAGTTTTAAAATTGCAAAAGTAAATGTTCTCAGAAGTAAAACATAAACCCTTGAAGATCAGAGCAAATATTCAGCCAGTGGAGTGCCTTGGTCATGCTTTGCTTGTAGCAGCTGTTTCAATAAGGTATGAACAAAGTTGTGTTTGAATAAAATGGTGTCAGTCAGGATGAAGGTTGATGCCACTCGGTGTTGGAGTGACTCTCCTAAAGTGTCTCCTTATCCCTGGTTAGTAAGAGTTACCCCAGTCAAAGGTTTTATCTATAAACTTGAAGGGGTGGGGGTGTTAATTATCTATAATGTCATTGTTCGTCTTTTGGGCGGCTCCACGGAGGGAGAGGTATCTGCAGATGCAGCAACAGTTAAACGTTTTCAAAGAATGTGACTGAAAATAAAGAAAAATGTCTTAACGTTTAGATATTCATGTTAGTGTAAGTAGAATATAGTATTTTTTGTCTTTGAAATGATTTATTCTTAATGGAAATGTATTAGAGCATTGTAAGAGTAAGTGTCAAGCAACCAAAAATTCCACCATCTACCGATCCCCATAGGTGCTGGATACCAGGGGTTTTACTGTATTCGAATTTATATCAGGTATTCATTAGCACTCACACATTGACTGGTAGTGGGCTAACATTATGGCAAGATCCTTCTATTCATTACTAGATTTTTTTTTTACACCAGTAAGCGCAAAAGCCTTTCTAAAAAAAAAATCAGTTAACAAACATAGTGCTGGCATAGCCAACTCACCTTTGGTCCAAGTCGTCCAGGCCTGCCCATGTTCCCAATTCTCCCCATATCACCCTGTTAAAACAGTAAAGACAAGTAAAGTCCATAGCTTGTTTACCAGCAAATAAAACAGTTCATGAAAAGAAATCACAAGAATGAGTAGGTCCTCAATTCTACTGAAAAATAGTATTCCTCTATGCTCTAATCATTGCTTGGCATCAAGCATTTCCAGTTCACATACAACTCCAAACATTTTCTTACAGCTTATTACAAAACTTGCTGCATTTGCTGAAATGTTGTTAGAACATGGTGTGCTACAAATATATTTAAATATAACTTTAAAGTATTTAAAAAATGTTCAATATAACCTCTCCTTTTTGGGCTCTTCCACTTATTAATTATTGAAATGTTAAATTTGCTTGCTATTTATGGTTGAATTAAAATTGCATCTTGAACATAAATATTAACTAAAATAAAAGCCTCCACTTGTAATGACAGTTATATCTCATAACTGACAAAGTAAGAGAAATTCTCCTGCATAAAAAATTTCTAATTTGTATCCAAGCAAATCAAATATAATCAACAAATGCTGGAAATTTTCAATAAGCCTTGCACCATTACCACAACTTACTTCAACACCATGGCTACCAATTTTTTCCTCCTGGATGTATCAATTAAGCCATCATAATGAAAGATCATCCCTGAAACATTAACTATTTTGAGCTCTCCACAGATGTTGGCTGACTCCTAAGCATTTCTAGAATGTTCTATTTTTCAGATTTCATTCATGAATTATCAACTAAATTATAAGCTTCTAAATAAACTTTTCTGAAAGCCATCCTGTTGAATGGTGTATGAAACGTGTTTAAAAACTCATTGGTTGTGCTTTGGGATACTCTAAAATCATAAAAGGTGTCATATCCAGGCAATTCTTTATCTTTTCTGCAACTAATCGGAAACTACAGGCTAGAATTGTGTAACAGACACAAGAAAACAATTTGAAACTCTTAGGTGCATTTTCCAATTTGTTCTTTGTTTATTTGTAGCCTTTTAGAAAGGAAAGATTTTTATGAGATTTTGTTTGTTAATACTGAGATGACCCACTGCTTCCTGATTGGTGTAACTAGAAGAGCAATCATCCAGATTTAGCTGCTCCCTCAGTTTACTATGCATTCCTTATCCTGCAAAGAGTAAATAAAATGTGGTTTTAATAATGTCTTTATAGCATCTGCGTGGCAGTACAATTATGGAAAACTAGGTTTGGTTTTCAGCAAGAGACCATCTCAAAGACACAGTCTTTTCCTTATTCTTCCACATCATCTGCATGCTTAAAATTTAATTTCCAATGCATTTCTGAGGAGTATTCAACCTTTAATGCTGGTGGATCCATTAGGGTAAGTTTCTTCTAAAATTTCACAAATATTCCAATTCCATTGATATTCCAAAAAGTCTTACAAGATATTGGCTTTCATTAATCGAGGAGATTACGTTCTAACTTTAAAAAAAATCTTGGTAAGAGCTTACATGAGACATTGCATGTTGTGGAAAGGATATGAAAGCTCTAGAGAGGGAGCAGAGGAGATTGATCAGCAAGTTGCCTGGGTCTGAGAAATTCAGTTATGAAGTGAGACTGCACAAGTGAGGTCTGTTTCTCTGGTTTGTAGGAGGTTAAAAGGAGTCATGACTGAGATAAATAAATTATATGTAAATAGGGTTGACTACAGGAAACTTTTCCCCACATCAGAAGTTGATAAAACCAGAGGATAAAGATTTATGGTATGGGCAAGAGATTGAGTGGGACTTTCTTCAACCAGAGTGTGGTAAGTATCTGGAATGCACTGATTAAAAGAGTGGTTGAAGCTTGGTCACTGACAGCTTTTAAGAAGTGACAAGATAAACACTTGAACTGGTTAGGGATAGAAGGTTATGGGAGATGGGATTAATATGGAAGGGAGTCCTCTGGTCAGCATGGATGAGCTGGGACAAATGGTCAGTTTCATGCTGTACATTTCTATGACTCTAGTATCTGGATTCTAGCTGCCAAAATCAACAGAAATTTGAGATCCTTTGCATGTACATCAGCGTAGAGTTGTGTTGACTAGTAACAGTAAGTGTGAGATATAGCCCTTGGGGTTTCGAGATGTCACTTTATAACAATGCAGTTTGAGCGTAGGGTTGTAAGACTAAAATGATATGGTAAAATATAGAAAAGGGCATCAATCTTGAGTTCCATCTGCACTATGAACTGGAGAAGGAGTGTGCCACGGCCACTTGAGTCTACTCTGTCATTTACAGTGCCTTCCATAATGTTTGGGAAAAGATTTTTTTTGTTTATTTGCCCCTGTGCTCCACAGTTTTAAATTTGTAATCAAACAATTCACACATGATTAAAGTGCACATTCAAGATTTTATTTAAGGTTATTTGTTTACATTTTGGTTTGACCAT